>NC_071520.1:10015000-20015000 GCF_027887155.1 Malaclemys terrapin pileata | reverse complement strand
GCAAAGAGACTCTTGAGAAAGTCAACAAGCTTCTTGCTTGCTACAAAGGGACCCATAACTTCCACAACTTCACCTCTCAGAAGGGACCCAAAGACCCCAGTGCCAAACGGTACATCATGGAGATGTACTGTGAAGAGCCCTTTGTGAGGGAAGGCATGGAATTTGCAGTGATAAAAGTGAAAGGACAGAGTTTTATGATGCACCAAATAAGGAAGATGATTGGTTTGGTGATAGCTGTAGTGAAAGGCTATGCACCGGAGTCCATCATGGAGCGCAGCTGGGGAGAAGAAAAGGTGGATGTCCCCAAAGCTCCAGGGCTTGGGCTGGTCTTGGAAAAGGTGCACTTTGAAAAGTACAATAGACGCTTTGGAAATGACGGTTTACATGAGCCACTGGAATGGACAGAGGAGGAGGAGAAGATCGCGGTTTTCAAAGAGCAACATATCTATCCCACTATTATCAACACGGAAAGGGAGGAGCAATCCATGGTAAACTGGCTGAGCACCCTCTCCATCCATGACTTCAATGCCACTTCTTCAGGGGTACAAGTCAACGACAGAAACTCAAAGGTAATGGTTGAAACTTATCTTTTTAGAGGGATACTGTCAACTTAAAAAATAATTGCTCTTCTTCTTGAACACTTTTACCTGCTGTCACTACACCACCTAACATAACTATCACTTCAAGAGATTAGGCTAAAATAATCATATCCAAATATCGAGAAATACATGTATATATACGACGGCATTTTGTGTATAGTCCCTTTCACTGTTTTTTGTTACTTTTGCACATGGCAAGTGGATAAAGGAAGAAATATTGTAAAGTGCAGGAAGATGTGATTGCTAAGCCACATAAATTTAGGTTGGGAGCCAGGATCAAATGTTACTATCTGTAACTACCTTGAACTCAAGAGAGACTAGATTTCAATTTGGTAGGTCCCTTTAAATACCAATTTGCATGGAGAACTCTTATCATTTATCTAATTTTTTGTTTTAATGGTCTGTTCACTTGCAAAGAAGCTTAAACTGAGAGGAAACTAAATTTAGTTACTTTGCGCCCAATCCTGCAAAGTAATGCACATTGGAAAGCACAATCCCAACTATACATATAAAATGATGGGGTCTAAATTAGCTGTTACCACTCAAGAAAGAGATCTTGGAGTCATTGTGGTTAGTTCTCTGAAAACATCTACTCAATGTGCAGCGGCAGTCAAAAAAGTGAACAGAATGCTGGGAATAATTAAGAAAGGAATAGATAATAGGACAGAAATGATCATGTTGCCTCTATATAAATCCAGGGTATGCCCACATCTTGAATACTGTGTGCAGATGGGTCGCCCCATCTGAAAAAAGATACATTGGAAAAGGTTCAGAAAAGGGCAACAAAAATGATTAGGGGTATGGAATGGCTTCCATGTGAGGATAGACTAATAAGACTGGGACTTTTCAGCTTGGAAAAGAGACGGCTAAGGAGAGATATGATTGAGGTCTATAAAATCATGACTGTTATAGAGAAAGTAGATCAGGAAGTGTTGTTTACTACTTCTCATAACACAAGAACTAGTGGTCACCAAATGAAATTAATAGGCAGCAGGTTTAAAACAAATAAAAGGAAGTATTTCTTCACACAACGCACAGTCAACCTGTGGAATTCCTTGCCAGAGGATGTTGTGAATGTCAAGACCATAATAGGGTTCAAAAAAGAACTAGATAAATTCATGGAGGATAGATCCATCAATGGCTATTAGCCAGGATGGGCAGGAATGGTGTCCCTAGCCTCTGTTTGCCAGAAGCTGGGAATGAGCGACAGGGGATGGATCACTTGATGATTACCTGTTCTGTTCATTCTGTCTTGGGCACCTGGCACTGGTCACTGTTGGAAGACAGGATACAATACTGGGCTAGATGGACCTTTGGTCTGACCCAGTAGGGCCATTCTTATGTTCTAACCCACCAGGAGCCAAAACTCCCACTGAGCTTAATAGGAAGTTGTAAGATCAAACTTTTGGTGCATGGAACTGCTATTGATTTGAATAGGTATAACTAGGAGACATGGGATATAGTATTAAGAAAGGGAATTTGTAGACTGAAATTCAGATCTTCCTGACAGATATGTTGGGCTGTGGAATAGTCTCCAAAGGGAGTCGTGGAAACATTGTTTGCTTGGGACCTGTTAAAACTAAGCTGGAGACAGCACTACAAAAACAACTCAATGGAATCCTAATCTATTTTTTAATGAATGTTTCCCAGCACATCTGAAAACTTGGAGTGGTGATTTGAATAATCTTTAGTTAACAGGAGTTCTTTAAAGTAGAGTCTCAATATGTAGGGAACAATCCTGCACTGACAAGGATCGGACTAGGTCTCTTCCACCTCTTAACATTTTATGATTTGTTTTGGTGTGAGACAAAATTCTAATATTGAAATTAAAATCCACAGCCTGGGTGAATGGCATGAATAAGGACAACTAGAGACTTGTCAGGGTTATTTTTGTACTTCTGGTAATTGTTTTGCTGCGGTGGTGCTCATGTAGATAAACTATATGGAAACACTGTTGTAACTGGATGTAAAATGCTTGTAACACATGCCACCTTAATTTTGTTTAATGTGACTCAGAAAGGTACAAAGAATTCTCTCCTGCCTCCAGTGCTGTTTGATGATGATAAAGGCTCACTGATGACATGTTAAAGAAGCATGGAGCTGCAGGGCTAGCAGAAGCCATGTGTGCTTGTTACTTATAACAACAAATACAACATTAGGTTCACAGTTGTCACGGGCTGGCTGGGAACAGATAAATAAGGAGTTTTGTGATCGATTCCATAATAAAAAAATTTTAGCCTATTTACACTTCAGCATGTTGTGCTGGTTGTTTTGCAGTTGGATAAATTTACAGCCTTTTATTTTATAATAGAAATGGCCATTTCCTTTTCAAAGCTACATACAGCTGTTTGCATTTGTTTTTAAATCAACAGTTGGAAATCCATCACCCTAAGCCAGGGGTAGGCAACCTATGGCATGCGTGCCGAAGGCGGCACACGAGCTGATTTTCAGTGGCACTCACCCTGCCCGGGTCCTGGCAGGGCTGGCTCCAGGCACCAGCTTACCAAGCAGGTGCTTGGGGCGGCCACTTTGGAGAGGGGCGGCACGTCCAGCTGTTTGGCGGCAATTCGGCGGACGGTCCCTCACTCCTGCTTGGAATGAAGGACCTCCCGCTGAATTGCCGCCGCAGATCGCGATTGCGGCTTTTTTTTGTTTTTGTTTGGCTGCTTGGTGCAGCCAAAACCCTGGAGCCGGCTCTGGGTCCTGGCCACCGATCCGGGGGGCTCTGCATTTTAATTTAATTTTAAATGAAGCTTCTTAAACATTTAAAAAACGTTATTTACTTTATATACAACAATAGTTTAGTTATATATTATAGACTTATAGAAAGTGGCCTTCTAAAAACGTTAAAATGTATTACTGGCACGCAAAACCTTAAATTAGAGTGAATAAATGAAGACTCGGCACACCACTGCTGAAAGGTTGCCGACCCCTGCCCTAAGCCATACCATGATCATCACTGACACTGCTTTTCTTTCTTATAACTGCACTCTGACTTTGTGCTAAGAAAACACTGTAGAACCCCTAACTTTATTCAGTCAGAGTGACATTGTCCCTTTAAAGAACAAGCCAGTTTAGAATTCAAACTTTAAACCAGTTTCCTTATATGTGTTACTAATAGCCCCTTAGATTGTTACTGTACAACTGAACACAGTTAAAAAAACAAACTTACTTACTTACTTTTCGGCACTTGTGCACAAAGCCCTATTTCTCTCTGACAATTTGGACCTAAATTTTGCAGTGAGGTCCCTAGATTCTGGAGCGCTCTGGGGAAATTCTCAGTTTTGTGACTGCTTCAAGAAATATGGAGGTTTTGATTGACTTAAATATGAAAAGGAAGAATACACTTGGTACAGGAGCCCTGTGTCCTTCATTGTGTTTTTAAATGAAGTTTTATATGCTCTCCCTGCATTTTCAGTATGCTGCAGATTGTCGTCATTCAGTTTCACACTTAACTGAACAGAGTTCTTCAGCAATTGCTTAGAACTTAGTAAACAATTCTGTTAATGATGTATGAAAGAATAAATCCTGCTTGTGTTGGCCCTGCTGTGCTAACAGGAATAACAATTCTGGCATTATTATTTGGCATCTAAATTGACCTGACAGCATGCCTGTAAGTTATTGTTTCCACGGAGCTATAAGGAACTGGATTCTTCCATTTAACTATCTGTCATAAGAAGTAAAAGACAGTATTTTCCCTGCTCCCTCACCCCCCCCCCGGGCTATAATTTCAAATGTAGTAAGTAGAGTTGGGTCCAAGTCATGAAATTTGGATCCAGATTCACATTTCCCTAGACTTTGGAGCAGTTTCGATCCAGTCTTTTGATTTGGGTCTATAATAAGCTGATGACAAAACCTTTTTTTTTTTTTTCCTATTCTACTTTGCAGAGCAACGATCTTGAAGGCAGTGATGGTTGTGACGATGACTCTGACTGAGTCAGTAAATAGCAGGAGCTGGGATCTTTGCTGCTTGTGATTCAGTTTGGGTAGAACTAAGTGGCCTTTCTAAATCCAGCAATCCAGTAAAGCAGAGGTTTTCTTGCATGCTGAAAACGAGTAGTCACAGACGACCAAAAGGAACTGGGGGGGGATATAATGCAGCAGTGACCCTGAAAGTGACTGTGTACACCACAACTGATGCATTGGAACGTGGAATCCTTGAAAACTAAAATAACAAAAAATGTACTTTATAAAGGAATCTTGTTGTGCAGGAATTGTTTTCATTATGTAATTTGAATTATGTTTTTATTCCAGTAAAAGTGCTTATATGAAACATACAGATATTTAAACGTGTAATCTCCACATAAGGCAAGTGCAAAACATTTTTAAATAGATTTTTTTCTTTTCATTTTATAGATTGAAGACCTCTATGTACTACTTTAAAAACCTCTTTAGTTTACAGAATTTCTTCATCTGTAGCTGCAGTGATTGCCAGAATTTGAGACTTTTTTGCATACTATCCATGACTTTCACATGCAATTTGTTTGGGATCAGAAATCTGTTGTTATACTGGTGGCCCTGAATTCTCTGGCTAGAGACTTAATTTTCTTTGCCATCTTTAAGCTTGAGAAACTGTTCCTTTCATGAATGAGATCTAATTTTGGAAAGTGGGCTGGTATGTGTGTATCAGGGGATATGCTGATCTTTTTATTTTAAAGATGTTACTAACAGCAGATGGTTCCAATGTGTTCTTATACTTGGACAATCCCAGAACATAGATTTATAGCTGCCTATGTATGCAGGGTATCTCCAGCCTAGGTAATTGTTTCACAAACCCTTTAATTAAGGTTAAACCACTTTGAACATGTAAAGTACTGTTATCACAAACTGCAAAGTACGAAACCTTAGAGGGGGTTCAGTACTGCCTGTGGTAGACGGCCAATTATATTGCAGTTGGTTTGCCATCCCTTGGACTTGCTAGGTAGCTCTCTGCTGCATTTTGGCCTAAATGTGTAAAATGTAAGGTTCAAATTTTCAGTAGGCTTCAATCTAGCATGCAGAAACTTTGCATATACAAATCCTCATTATTCATCTGACCATTCAGATGGGGGAGTTGTGTGCAATAATGTGGGATTTGTATGTGCTGTCGAGTAGGTGTGCAAATACACACACATGGTTTCAGAGGTTGCGGATGAAAATTTGGCCCAAAGCATTTTCCCCTGGATCTGTGTGCAGAAGAAGAGGAGACTATGCCCCTAACTTAGAAAGAGTTTAGAGGGGAGAATATGCAACACAGCTTAAGAAACAGCTGCTTTTAACCAAGGCCTGATGGCCTTTGTTCCTCCGTGAGCAACATTTTAGTTTTCTGTGTTTTGGGCACATGAAGCTGCTGAGGATTTTTTTGGTCAGACTTTGGGCTTAATTCACCATCTGTGGGACCAACTTTCTTAGGGGATGGGAGAGAGAAGTAGCGGTGGTGCAAGCCTCCCACAACCCTCATACTTATGAAGCCAGCTGGTGCCTTAGGGATGGGATGCCTAAAGGCATCTCTACATTACAGGGACTATAAGGCATAGCCACAGCACCATAGTGTAGATACAGCGACAGAAGGGGTTTTTCTGTCACTGTAGGGATGCTGTAGGTAGGTTGACGGAAGCATGCTTCTGTCAGTCTAGCTGCATCTACACCAGGAGTTAGGTCAACATAGTTACAGCACTCGGGTGTAGATTTTTCACACCCCTGATCATCATCGCTACGTCAACCTGCACTTTAAGCAAAGACCAGGCCTAGGAAACATGCCGATTGAGCCCTTTCCAGCTAAACTTCACCAGGAGGCTCAGAGCTGTGTAAATTAAAGCTCCCTTCCTGGGCAGGACCCCGGGGGAGGGCAGTGGCATCAGTGGCAGTGGATGTAAATTCCTACCGGTACAGCAGCCCCTGTGGATTTGACACACAAACTACAGCACCTGTGGATGTGAATTAAGCCTATGGTCTCCATGAATGTAATACGGTTCTCTCTTTGAAGGACTGTCTCCTCTGTTCAGTTCTGTGAAACGTATTAAATGGTTTTTATCTAAGGCCTCTGGACTTACGATTCTGTCAGTCATTTGTCCTTTTATCTTTATTAATAAGTTGCTGCAGATATTATGCTCTTGTGTTTCTTAGTGTTTTAATTAGGGTTTTAATTTTATCTCCAGAAGGTCTTGATCCATATTTTGTCTCGTAGGTAAAAGCAGGATTGTGAGGGGTATGTCTCAGTGTGCCTTTAGGAGATGCTCTCTTCCCCTAGATTTTCTTGTACATCCCTCAATATTTTGTATAACTTACATCATCGTTCTTATCTCTTCCCTCTCTCTCTCTCTCTTTTGTTTTTTTAATCAACCTCAATCTGTGAGCAAAGTCTGGGTCATTCTTAATAAAATAACTATGGGAATATTGTCAACTCAATGGGAATTTCATTTGTAACCTTTAGAGGAAACTGCCCTAGATCATTAAAATTGAACATTTTTACTTTATTTGCTCTGTGTGTGCTGTTTGCTTACTTTTTGCCCTTCACTTACCCTGGAGAGGCTGCTCTCAGGTCCAGTTCTGGGTTCTCATTCACTGGCACAATACTGCTGGGTCTGGGCTGCAGATTCCACACCGGAATGTTTGATTTGAAAGCAAATAAACCTGTTTGTTCATTGGGATACTTCTTTGAATTTAATGTAAAGATTCCTGGAGATAGTTGTAGGTTTTTATAAAATCTGCTTTTAGCATATGTACACTAGAAGGTTTTTTTTGTTGCTTTAACTGTGCTAGTACAGTTCAAGTAGCAAGCTTCCCCGAACTGCAGTGTGGATGTAGTTGTTTATGCCAGTATCTTAAGTGATGTCTAAACTAGAGTCTGTGCCAGCATACCCCCCTATTTAAGGTGCAGATTTTCCACCAACATACTAAAAACAATGGTAGGTAGCTAAATTGCCAAAGCACTCTCTTGTCAGCATAGTTCCATTGACAATGGAGGTTCTGCAGGCATAGCTATGTTGCCCAGAGCTTTGTGAATTTTTTTCACCCCTAGCAGACATAACTATACTGTCAGGACTTTGCAGTGTAGACCAAGTCATATTGTGGTTTGTGAAGTGAAATAGAATCATAGGACTGGAAGGGACCTTGAGAGGTCATCTAGTTCAGTCCCCTGCACTCATGGCACTGGCATCGAGACCATAAGTGATGTTCCCTTTCATACTGGATAACTGAGACTAAGGCTTGAACTCAAACTATAATGGTTTTAAAAAAAAAAAAAACACCCCGAACTTATAGTTATACTGATATAACTCTTCATGTACAGATCAGGCCTTCTACAATTAAAAACTTGGTACACACTTGTCCGGGCAGCTGCCTGTGTCCATGGGTACATTTATACTAGAAAAATAAGCAGCACTGTTACAGCTATGCTGCCCTAGCTGTCCACCTCTCCAAGAGACGGTAGCTAGGTCCATGGAAGAATTCTCCTATCGATTTAGTGGTAGGCTTAGGACTGGGGTTTAGGCTTAATTACTGGCATAGTGCATGAATTTGTTCACAGCCCTGAGCAATGTTGTTAAGCTGATCCAGCTTTCTAGCACAGACCAGCCATGTGTAATAAGTCTGGCCCAACTCATGTTGCCAAGCAGCATGAGTCAGACCCCCCCAGAACTAAGATGATTTAAAGAAAAGAGATAGTGTTTATTTGCCTTATGTGCCTGCAGGTGGGTCCTGTTGCTAACCTTTCGCCCACCCCCCCAAGCTGGGCCAGAAACTTACTTGTTTTTTAAATACGAAAGCGGTGATTCTTCTATAGTAACGTGATTCCAGGAGCTGGGGCTTACAGACATGCACCACTTACCCCCAGCCAGAAGGCAACCCTGTCCCATTGGAATTGGGCCCAGAAGAGGTGCAGGAGCCCTAGCTGCTTGTGTAGCAAGGTGATGGTTGTCCCCTCCACCCCTGGCCTCCCCTTCCTCTTGTCCGACAACAGCGCCCCCTGGTGCGCACAGAGCAGGGGGGAAGTGTGGGGGGGTGTCTGTGCACCCTCGCTGTTATGTCCCTGCTGCGTACCCGTAGCGGAGTCCTCCGCCATTTTCCGCCCGCCCCCCGCTTGGACGGTCCTTGCTCGACAGCCTCGCTCTTCCTGGTGAGTCATTGCACCGGAGACCGCAGTGGTACAGCCCACCCGGCATTTTCCCCCCCTCCAGGGTGAGCTTGCAGTGGTATCGCCCGGGACTTCGCTGAGCCGGGCGGAAGGAAGGGCCCATGGGAGGCGGGGCTAGGCCGGAGACACGCCCCCAGCGGGGCGGGGTCGAGGGGAGCTGTCTGAGGGCGGGTGGGGGGCGGTGTTCAGAGGCGAGAAGGTCCCCCGAGGGGGCGGAGGAGAAGCTCGGAAGGGGCGGGGCTCGCTCGGTTGAGGGGGAGAAGCTCGGAAGGGGCGGGGCTCGCTCGGTTGTGGGGGGAGAAGCTCGGAGGGGGCGGGGCTCGCTCGGTTGAGGGGGAGAAGCTCGGATGGGGCGGGGCGGGGCTCGCTCGGTTGTGGGGGGCGAAGCTCGGAGGGGGCGGGGCTCGGTCGGTTGTGGGGGGAGAAGCTCGGAGGGGGCGGGGCGGGGCTCGCTCGGTTGAGGGGGAGAAGCTCGGAGGGGGCGGGGCGGGGCTCGCTCGGTTGAGGGGGAGAAGCTCGGAGGGGGCGGGGCTCGGTCGGTTGTGGGGGGAGAAGCTCGGAGGGGGCGGGGCGGGGCTCGCTCGGTTGAGGGGGAGAAGCTCGGAGGGGGCGGGGCGGGGCTCGCTCGGTTGAGGGGGAGAAGCTCGGAGGGGGCGGGGCTCGGTCGGTTGTGGGGGGAGAAGCTCGGAGGGGAGTTTGCGGGGGGGGGGCGATGCTGCTGCGGTCAGGTCCCGGTGGACAGCAGCCCGGTGCCTTCTGTCGCTAATCATCAGTGGCAGGCCCCGGGCGGCCGGGCTGGCAGACCCCTGGGTCCCCGAGGCCCTGGCTGAGCAGGGACCCTGTCACGCAGCTGTCAGCGCTGTGGTGGGTGCAGCTCCGTGCTGCGGTTATCCGGGGCAGGGGGCGACCTGTCCCCTTGCACTGCCCCGAAAGCTTGTTGCCTCCACGCAGGTGTCTGTGCCCTTCTGGGGCTTAAGGTTATCCCTAGAACAGGCTGCTTGACTCTGTGCTCCTTAACCACCGGTTTGTTGAAAACAACCCAACAAAACACGGGTCGAGTTACAGCTTGGTGCTGCGTGCCCCCTCTGGCTGGTTTTTAGGGCCCTGGAAGGCGCGAGGGTAGTCCTGAAAATCCGGGGCACCGCTTGAAACAAGACACACTGGGCAGTTTTACTTCAGACCTGGATATATAGTAAGAACATTTACTGCTTGGCTCTTGCCTTGAACATGTTGCTGCTTCCAGGGTTGATGCTAGAAGAAGCATCAAATAATGGAGATATCCCATCTCCTAGAACTGGAAGGGACCTTGAAAGGTCATCGAGTCCAGCCCCCTGCCTTCACTAGCAGGACCAAGTACTGATTTTGCCCCAGATTCCCAAGTGGCCCCCTCAAGGATTGAACTCACAACCCTGGGTTTAGCAGGCCAATGCTCAAACCACTGAGCTATCCCTCCCCCCCAAATAGATTGACAAGCACAAAATGACACACAAACCTAAATATTTAATTTGCAATAGAAGACCAAAAACAAGGAAACAAGATTCCTAGTCTGAACATGGCCTAAGCAGGTACCCAAATGAGGAATATATGGTTTATACTGGATACACGTATGTTTTACTTTAACTAGGAACTTCCTTGCTTTTATGGATATTAGTTACTGTGTTAATGTTGTTTCCCTATGGACTTAGTCATCTCTATTGTTAAGGTAAATTGGACGTGCAGAGAAATATAGGAGCTACCTGTCAGATCTATTTTCTGTTTTGAGGTATGATATCTATGTTGCTGTGCTGCTTCCCTCTATCCCCTGCCCATAAAGGACATATCTCCTCTGGAAGCCTGCCTGCACCACAGTTACCAAATATAGCTATTTATAATGAGTTGAATTCCAGTAGCTGGGCAGAATGGGAACATGACACTGCAGTTGTACCAGTAGCTCTAGGAATCCAGCAGATAATGTTTATCCCATTGCTAATCCCAAATCCAACATTGTCAAGTTTTCAGTTTAGCCCTCTGCAAAGGAGGTTTGAACATCGATCTCTAGCACATATTCCAGTATTTTGCCATTGCTCCAAGTTCAGTCTCAAAGCCCTACACAGTCCAGCTCTTTTCTGGTGCAGTCATTACCAAATGTTTAGGTAGACATTCTAGATCCTGGCTTTGGTATGTAACACCAAGATTTATAAATGTTGGTGTGTTTGGGAGATTAATCAATTTGAGGCCTTCAAATTGTGGACTTTTTGTGTATCAAGACAGCTCAAGCAGGGCTTCCATATTCTGAAGCAATTGCTGTTGTACGGGAATGCAGGCTTTGACAACCTCATTCATAGATTGTTTCATTCAGCATCTTGAACCTGTAGCTAGTGAAGCAAACGTTGTCGGTGACCTAGCCCATGTCATATGAAAACTACTAATTTGCCACCATGAATACTAGTATCCAAGGGCCGCTTCTAACAGCATCAAGTGCTTCAAGGAAAGTAATTGAGCAGACCCATTGTATATGATAGGACATCAAGTGGATTAAAAACGAGCTACAAGAGGCATGGTGAAAATGCTGAGGTCGGGTCTCCTGGGGGAGAAGGTTCTGAGGAGGCTACTTTGGAGGGGCGAAGGAGAAGCTCTTGAGTTTGGGGGAGGGGAAAAGGCCAGGTGTCAGTGGCCAGCCCAGTGCTTTCTGTAGCTGATCTCAGTGGCAACCTCTGGGCTGGCAGTGCGAGGGCTGGCAGGCAGGCCCTGGCTGACCATCACCTCCTTTTTGAGCTACTCTTGCACAGGATTTGTTTAACCTTGTTTGCTTCGTTACATTCTTGTTCTTAATTATGTCACTTAGCTATGTTCTTATTTGGATTGCAGCCCTTTTGTGATCAGAAGCAAGTTTTGTAATCACGCAGTGTCCACTGCTGGCAATTTAAAGCCTAGTTAATTTCAAAACTGAATTATTTTCCTTCCTTTCCAAAGTTATTCATTAGTTTATCTCGTTTTGATGTTTTAGAAAGTTGTCATACAATAACAGAAATACAAATGGCTTAATTCTCTTTGTCACCTGTATAGGCTTTGGCTCATTTTCTCTTTTCTTTCTCTCTTTGTTCCAACTCTCTCAACCACTTTCTGCTGTATTGCTGCACCTCAGTCACGATCCCTAGCATCAATAAAGGCTATGGTTGAGGTGCTTGTTGTTTATAAAATGTTATGGGTTTTTATCATGGGAAGCTTTGTAATTCTTGTATATTTGGAAGGAGGTTTAAAAAACCCTTTTGATCTGAGTTGAACTTAATACACGGGTTCTACTTGTGAGAGGCCTTCATAATTGCACACACTTCCACTGTGATAGAAATCTATTAGAAACAATACATGGTTCACAGCAAAATATGCTTTTTCCTCTTATGATTTCAGTGAAACAGCTGTATAATGGAGTATTATCAACAAAATGGTGCATAGTTCTGAGGAATTTTAAAAGGATAATTATTTTCTTTTTTCAAAATATTTTCTCCCGGGGAAAGATTGTAACAGAAAAAGGCAGATGGAAATATATTCTTGCAACTGCCCACCTATCTCCAGATACAAGTTAGAAATTGTTTTTTCATCTTAGCAGCAGCTATTTCAAATGTTGTTAAAAAGTTCTAACTTTTGTATATCCCAAGATTTTTTCCTTCATTGAATTTGATATGTTATAGAAGAATTCACTACTTTTGACTGCATCTCTCATCAATTAAAAACAATAAAACTTTGCCACTAAAATTGCATGGCTAGTTTTGATAACAATACAGCACACAACTTAGTTCCTCTTGGTTTGTTGTTAATTTTGTCTAATTTATTTACTTCTGGACTGTGCACTGTTTGGGTTTCCCTTGTCCTGGCATTTTAAGGGTGGATTTTGCATCCTGCTTGTTGCTATACAGTTTTCAGAACAGATCATATCTAGAATTTGTTCAAGTGACGCAACTATGAGAGTGTCCATTACAGAACTAAAGTAAAGATTAAGAGTTATGATCTATCTGTAAATTGCTGAGTGCTCTCAATTTCCTTTTAAATCAGTGGGACTTGAGGTGTTCCATTGTGGAACTGGGCCACTTGTTAATGAGACCACTCTAACAAGTAAGGGGTTTGGTATTGGGCCCATTGTACTACCGTAAAAATGACCAGAGTGATTCCAGTGAGAAGGAATGTCTGGAAAGAAAATGACTGACTGTGAAAACACAATTATAATGGAAGTTTGTGGCTGCAGAAGTTCCTCTTCAACAGCTAATGCCAATGATACAAGGTAAAAGTTTTAGAATAAAACTGATATACCCACTACTGATGCCAAAGATTTATAGTAAATGTTTAATAATGCAAATGACCAGGACTAGTCTAGTTTTACCTTTCTAATTAAAGATAATTGCTTAAATTATTTTTTCTCTAATTGGAACATTACACCTAATACCAATTAATCTAACATAAAAATCCTCTGGGGTAAATTCCTGGTAACCTTGGTGAGAGTTGCACATCTCATTCTCAGAGCACTGGGTTGGATATTTTACCCCTTTGTGTCTAATTTGCTGTTTTTCTTAATTGTTGTTTTAGTGAAGTTGTACCTTTGATCATTTGATACTCTGACTAATATGAAATTGATTGCCTGGTTCACACCTCTTTATCTTGCATGTTCATAAACAGAAAATTAGTTTATAATCCGCTTAAAGAGCAGCATTGCTATACACACTTTAAAACACTGATTGCTTTGCAGCTTGTTAGCTGTAATTTTTCGGTATGTAATTATATTAGTTACAAAATATAAAGCAACTTGGTTAACAAAAATCTCTGTGTTTCCCCTTTTGCTGTCTTAATATTTCACTAGTTAAATTAACAGAACGTCAACCCTTAAAACTGATATGTTGGATTTTCTTTTGCTTTGCAGGTAGAATGCCTCCCACTCCTCAAACAGTGCAACTTGCAGGACAGAAACAAAGCCAACAGTAAAATAATCCATCCAAGCATGTCTGTGGAAAATGTGGCAAGTTCTCACACTCCTCCATCTCAGCTGCTTGGGAGGCAGCAACCTGCTGATGTCTTCACAGTGGCTTTCCCAGCTTCATTGTAGCTTTCGCAGCAACAACCACCTGTCGGAGAGTTTCTAGAAACAGCTTCAGAAAATGGAGTCCCAGACACAAAGTATTTCCATCACTTCTGCTCCATATAGCCGGCTCATGACATCTCTTCAACAGCAGGTACAGCCAGCACTCCATATGCAGAGGCAGGTTCCACTGTTACCTATTGCTGTGTTGGAGCTGGTATTCTGATTAAAACTTTTTTATACAAGCATTGTCTTGTATGAAATGTTTAGAAAGTGTGGTTTTGTGTGTTATGCTCTGGGAAATGCATGCAGGTTTTCCTCTATTATGTTGTTTGTTTAGCAAAACTGGGTAGTTCTGATGGCTGTGATAGAGAGAGAATCCTAGGAACAAAGACATAATGTTGTAATCTTTTTGTCTAGTTTTGGATCTCTTACCATGTCAAGTTTGAAGGTAGGCTAAACTCTGTTTCATAGCCTTTCTGCTGCTTTATTCTCTTAAAGATTTACTTTTGTGAATTAAATATTCCTTAATCTTTTTTTCTAGTTAGTCTAATACTCAACCCCAGGAACCTTAAGAATCTTTAGTTGTGTTTTTATTTCCTTTTACTTCACCAAGTTCACTTTTATGTTTAAGTGCATTTAATACACGTGGAAGGTTTCAGATTGACAGCCTTGAAGATTGAAGTCACCTGCCTATCATGTACAACATAAGGGGGGGGGCATGCAAATCTTTTCACAGTGCCCTGAGAAGATGGACCCTGTATGTTGTGTCTGAGACCTCTAGGGAAGAGAGAGTTATTGATTTCCTGTGCCCATTTAGTCCTATGCATTTCTGATACTGTCAGTAAGGGAGCAAATTAAAGCCAATAATCGTGGGTTTCTTAATGGAACTTATTAGGAACCAATGAGCCATCACTTAGTAAAACTGGATTTTGATTATTAATTTATAGATGAAAATCTTTGTGACCATGCACACTTCACATATTCTGTAGTTAACAGTATTCCAGTTTTTCTTATCATACAATGGTAGCTCTCATAGGTCCCGACTCTGTGGGTGTTCTGGGGCATAAGCACCCACCAAAAAAAAGAGGGATGTTCAGCACCTGCAGGGCCAGATTAACCTTTTGTGGGCCCCAGCACCTGGCCCCGCCCCGACCTCCTCCTGCTGCTCTGCCCCAAGGTCTTGTCCCTACTCGGCCTGTTCCTCCCGAGGCCCCGCCCACCACTTGCACGGGGGTGGGTGGGTGGGAGGGAGGAAGGGAGCGAAGAGGAATACCCACTGGCAAAAACAAAAGTCAGTGTCTTTGGTAGTTCTGGAGAGAGTGGTGCCAAGGAGAGGGCCAAGATATCTACCTTGTCTTTGCTGGAATTATTTTCTTCAGGACCTAATATATCAATGTGTATTTTGTTGAAAATAATATTTGTCCAGCTGTGATTTAGCAAAAGACTCCAGTAGCGGGTGATTGCTTTTCTTTCTACTTGGATTTAGTAATGGCCATCAAGTTAAATGGTTGCAGCCAATTGAAAAATGAAAGGTCTCTGTTTCAGGATGTACCATTCAAACAAACAGTATTGCAATCTAGTGGAGTAAAGGGTGGTTCTTCTGCTGGTCTCTTTGGAAAATTCTGGACTTCAGACTATACCAGGGGTGGGCAAACTTTTTGGCCCAAGAGCCACATCTGGGTGGGGAAATTGCATGCAGGGCCATGAATGTAGGGCTAGGGTAGGGGATTGGGGTGTGGGAGGGGGTGCGGTGTGCAGGAGGGGGCTCAGGGCAAGGGGTTGGGGTGCAGGAAGGGTGCAGCAGGAGGCTCAGGGCAGGGGGTTGAGGTGCAGGAGGGGTTCGGGGTGAGGGCTCCGACCCGGCGCTGCTTACATTGAGTGGCTCTGGGGTGGCAGCAGCATGCAGTGGGGCTAAGGCAGGCTCCCTGCCTGCCCTGGCCCCGCACCGCTCCCAGAAGTGGCTGGCACCATGTTCCTACGCCACTCCCGGAAGTGGCTGGCACCACATCCCTGTGGCCCCAGGGAGGGGGAGGGCAGAGGGCTCCGCAAGCTGCCCTCGCCTGCGGGTACCTCCCCCGAAGCAATGGAAGCTGCGGGGGGTGATGTCTGCAGGTGACGGCAGCACGCGGAGCCCTCTCCTCCCTCTTCCCGCCCCCCCCCACCCCCCCGAGGCCGCAGGGATGTGGTGCTGGCCGCTTCCGGGAGAGGCGCAGGGCCAGGGCAGGCAGGGAGCCTGCCTTAGTCTCCTGCACCACGGGCCTGGCAATCCCGTGGGCTGTAGTTTGCCCACTCCTGGACTATACACTGAAGAGACTAATAGAGTAGTCCTTTGTTGAAAAGGAAAGCAATATTATGAATCTACTCAGTTTTGCATAGAGTTTCATGAAGTTTAGCATAAGAGTCTTATGCAGATCCTCTGCACGGGTGTGAATTTCACTTAGCATGTAGATATCATGCAGCCACCTTCATACTACAGCGAGATGTGCTTTATAAATTCTGCTAGAATATTATATTTAACTTAAGCGAGAGGCATCATTCCTTTTCTAGAAAGGAAATGCTTTAAAAAGATTTTCTTGGAGGAAAAGAATTTGGGCCTCATGATATCAATTATGCAGGAGACATCATTATGAGACATTTATTGTTTTATCTCTAGTAAGAAAAGGTTTGACAGACACTCCTCCAAGGAAATAGAATCTGTTCCCTATAATGATATCCGAGAGGTGGTATAACCTGTTTTGTAATCAGAGATGCAATTAAACAAAATAAATTATTTTGAATTTTCTCTTACCCAGTGTGTAAGCAATGAGAGGGAAGAAATCCCAAACAATAGTTGTATAATTTGTGTATGCACAAGAGCCAGCTACAAATTAATGGAGATAGCCTATCTCCTAGAACTGGAAGGGACCTTGAAAGGTCATTGAGTCCAGCCCCCTGCCTTCACTAGCAGGACCAAGTACTGATTTTGCCCCAGATTCCTAAGTGGCCCCCTCAAGGATTGAACTCACAACCCTGGGTTTAGCAGGCCAATGCTCAAACCACTGAGCTATCCCTCCTCCTCCAATACAGAATGATTACAGATATGCTTAAAAAGAATCCAGTAAATTGTACAAGTTCAATCTTTGGCACTAGCTTTGCAAAGCTTCCATCCATGAAATGATAGGATAAATGGGGGAACTCCACATGTAGTTTTCTGCCCTCTATTTAAATGTTAATTTGTATTAAAACTTATTCATCAAATTATTCGCTTGGTTCTCAGAATAAGAAATGGAATGGAAATCGTATCTGAGCCAGCCATCAGTAATCATTAGTCAGATGTGTAGGTTTAGAAAAAAAAATTTTTTAAGTGTGATACGCCGCATTGGCGGGGAAAACTTCTGTACTGATAATTATTTTCACCTTTTCAAAACATCTATTCTGAAGTCTTTGAGAGACCACCACTCCATTCTGAGTTCCTCTCCGTTTGAGGATTTATGCAAACAATTAATGTTACTTGAACAGTTATTCATATTCTTTTTTTAAATAAAGTGTGATGTAAAATGTATGAAGTGTTTCTGTGGATGGAGTGATACTTTTTTTCCATCATTCATTTCAGTCAAAAAGTCATGTCTTCTTTCTGTGACCATCCTTTTTTGTTTATGCAGCAAGAGAACTAAGTATAGTTTTGCATATTTTTAAGGAAAACCAAGTGCATCAACGAATAGCAGACCTCAGGAAAGAAGGTTTATGGTCCCTAAGGCGATTGCCCAAACTTCAAGAGGCTGCAAGACCGAAATCTCACCAAGATTATCTACTGGAAGAAATGCAATGGATGGCAACTGATTTTGTTCAAGAGAGAAGGTGGAAAACAGCAACTGCTAAGAAGGTAATATGGATATGATTCTTTCTAACACACAGCATGGAAGAATAAGCAGCATTCTCATGGTTAGAACCTGGGCACTGAGAGTCAGAATGCTAGAGTTTTATTTCTGGTTCTGCCACTGACATTGGGCCATTTTCAATCTCCCCGAGCAAAAGCATATTTGTAAACTTGTAATGTTTGTAAAGCACTTCATAAAACACTTATGTTTTCAGCGAATTCTGAAGTTCTAAAAGTAGTGACCTTTTGTCTTCAGTATAGGAACTTAGGTCTCTCATCAGCACTGGTGCTAGGTGATTATATATTGGGGCACTAGGTTATTCTGGCATCCTGTAATGTAGGTGAAGTGAATGTAGATTAGAACGTAAGAAATCTCTTCTCTGTGTCTTGGGTTATCTTTCATTTACATGATGAAAGTCTGAAAAGACAGTTCAATTCATGAGCATTAAATTATTGAGCATTATTCTCTCCTCACCAAGAGATCAGTTAATGGTTGCCTATAATTCTATTTTCGGGTATGTCTACACTGCAAAGAAAAGCCTGCAACACTGAGTGTCAGAGCCCAGATCAGTTGACTTTGGCTTGCGGAGCTCAGTCTCCTGGATTAAAAATAGCAGCATAGATGTTGCATCTCAGACTGGAGCCCAGGCTCTGGCCCCGGGCGAGTGGGGAGAATTACATCCTCTCCACCCCCCAGGTTTTCACCAGGTTCCAGAGCCTGGGCTGCAGCCTGAACCCGAATGTCTATACTGCTGTTTTTAGTCCTGCAGCCCAAACTCCATGAACCCAAGTCAATAACCTGGGCTCTGAGACTTGGTGATGGGCTTTTTCTTTATGGTGTAAACATACCCTTTAGTGTGTGTGTATTCCCGGTACACTTTGC
The DNA here is from genome assembly GCF_027887155.1 of Malaclemys terrapin pileata. Lineage (NCBI taxonomy): Eukaryota > Metazoa > Chordata > Testudines > Emydidae > Malaclemys > Malaclemys terrapin. Next base: position 19,996,502 of record NC_071520.1, on the reverse strand, counting down.
TTAAAGTAGGCCTAGGGTTTTTTTTTTTTTTTTTAGTGGTATATCTTTTCAGGATATATTTTTTCTTCTCCAGTGTGAGGCACAAAGTGAGAGGCATAGAGCTAGTTGGTGTTACACTTCAAAACAAAACTAATGCTTTTATCCAGCTGATCAGAAATGTGGTGCGCTATCATGAAGATAAAAGACTTCATAAGGAGAGAAGCAAGAAAGCAGAACAAAATCGACTGAGGCGCATTGCTGCTTCTACTGCTAGAGAAATTGAGCATTTCTGGTCCAGCATTAAACAGGTAAATGTATTGTGAAAGTATAAATGCAAAAATGTTTAAAGAGGTACAGTAGTGCTATGGAAAAGTTATTGGGCCATATCCTCATCTGTGGTTGGTTTGTTTGCTTTGTCCTGCACTGGCAGAGTAGTATGATTCAGGGATGATCTTGCAGTGTACTAGAGACAAGGCAAGGTCTCATGTAGTGTTGGGGGAAAAGGGGCATGGTTGAGACACTGTCATATGCCATGCAGATCCTGGGCTGCATGTTTGGCCCCCTATAAACATTAAAACTTGACACAATTTGGATCATTCCTTAGGCAGATTTAATGCAGCGCAAGGGGGATGGGATGTATAAAACAGCATCAGGATCTGGGCAGTGCCAAGGAGAACTTTAAAGCCATTTTGGCACTCCTCCACGTTAATTGAACTCTGCATTCTGGCCATAGCTGAGGAACTGGCCCAATATTATTGTTGTTTCTAATGTACCTATCACTGTAATATCCGGTTATTCTTCAAGATTAAAGATTCATTAGTTTCTTCTGGAAGGAAGAGCCACCCTTGCCTCAGATCTCATTTAAAAATCAGTATCTGTAAAATTTCGGAGTTCCACACTGGCTTAAAATCTTCTATATTCGAAGGCTTCTTAAAATGACAAAAAGCAGCAATTAAGTGACCTGATTGGAAGGAGGAGTGCATGTAAAGGTTGCCTGTCCTGTTGATGAAGGATTATAAGGAAATTCATAGTTCTCTTTAAGATTAAATGCAGTTAACTTCATTAATGTTTATTGCTTTCCTTTCAACCTCACACTTCCTTTTCTAGGTGGTAGAATTAAAACTGCAAGTAGAAGAAAGAATGAAAAAAACCTCAAATGTACAAGAAATTTCAAAAAGAGGTACATGGCTGTTGTTTTATCAAGACATTTTTCAGAAGATTCTCACAAGATGGAAATGGTGAAAGGCCATCAAAATACAATTTAAAAATAAATGTCTTGGTCATAGTTTTGTATCCTTATTGACTTTTATCTTTTAACTAGAACTTTACTTGTGCTGCTGTTAGAATAGATATATTTGAACATAATACCCAGAAGTACTAAAGCTCTCCCTGAGAGTTCATTAGCCTGCAGCCTTTGTTGCTGAACGCTTGTTCCTATGTGGGTTTAATTTGGCATATCTCATGGTTTTCTGAGAGACGGGATGCACCAATAACCCCCCCCCCACACACACACACACACTTCAGTGGAGTTGTACTTTCTTATGCCAGAGCTGAATTTGGCCCGAGAATTAAATTTGAACATAAATTAAAGCTACAGGGCTCATTGATTTTTTTTTTTATAACTTTGTCCTTGGCACATAATCATGAATGATCTCATACATTCTTGAAGAAATTGATTAAAAAATGAAGAAACATGTTGAATAATTTTCAATAAGATGTGCTTTATGTTAATCAATATAAAAATGGTGTCTAATGTGATATTATCTTTCAGGTCAAGATACGAGAATTCAGGTAACTACTGTTAAATCAGAATGAATTAGTGAGCTTACTTTCTTATTTTATTTGTGTTAATTTTACAGTCTTGAAATGAGTGCTAATTACAGTGAGATGATTTTTTGTTTTCATGTGGTCAACATAAGACATGAAGATAGTTAATGTTGGTTGTTTTAGTTCATTGTTAAAAATCCAACCTAGTCTCGATAAAAACATGCATAAAAACTAGATGCATTAGCTTAGTCTCCTGTCCCCACATGGTTTCACTTAAATCAGTACGGACTTTAGAGGTGTCCAGATTAATGCCTGTTTTTGTGGGATTGGGGCCTTGTACTATTGTATAATTATATTTGGGAGGGAGTCTGGGCAGGGAGGGAAAGTAGCATGTGGATTGTCTTTGGAAGTTTTGAAATGGTCATGAAATGACAACTACTTACTGATTATTTTGCATCATGCATGTTGAAGATTTGGGATTTATAATTTGTGTAAAATAAACTCTATTTTCTATTGTTTAGGATTCAGCAATATCTGGGAGAAAAAGAAAAGCAACCACATTGCTTACTGATCACGAAGGTCTGTTTTTTTGTGTTTGGTTTTTTTTCCAGTTGTAGTTATAGGGTTTGTTATGAAGCTATCTGTAAGAATTAATTAAATTAGAAATTTAAGAACATAAACTCACTCGCTTAAAGACAAAATTGCCCCAAATGTATGTGTTGTTTTGAAATGGGGCTTACAAAGCCTAAAGATTGTTTAATCGTATGCTTGTTCCTTTAGTTCTATTAAATTTTGAAAAAGCTTTTAAGGAAACACATTGTGGAGCATGGAAATAATTAGTAAGGAATATCTTCTGCTAAGATGTCCTTATGATTAAGGCTGTAAGAAAATCACGGGCCACGACTTTATTTTGCGAACTGCATCTTTTAGCAGACAAAACAAGCTTTTAAAGTTGTCCCAAATTTCAGCGCCTCCAGCTCTTGGACGCTGCTGCCAGCAGCAAGGACCAGCCTCTCTGCAGCTGGCTCTGTGTGCCTCTACTCCCTGCCGACAAGGAGAACAGTCTGGTTTGAAATGGCATCCCTGTGTTTCGATCCTGTGCATCAGGTTGCCACACCACTCACTCAGATTTGGTCTGGCTGCCTGTTCACCATGTCAAGCCAAGCTGTTCTCCTTGTCAGACAGGCAGGGAACAGAAATGCCTGGAGCCAGCTGCAACGAGTCTAGCCCCTGCTGCTGGCAGCAGCGTCCAGGGACTGGCAGTGCTGAAATGAGCCCCTGGCAGCCTGGCCCGGTAGGGACCTGTGGTGTGGGGGGAAGGATGGAAAGGGGGAGTCTGTGCTTCCATTACTGGGGCAGGGTTGCCCAGTCTGTGCACTCCTGCCTGCTCCATGCTGCAATGAAAATTCCTTCCCAGTCTCCCCATGATGGGGTGGAGCAAGCCTGGATATGGGGCAAAGTTGCGTTTTTAGGGTGACCACACCAAAACTGCAGCTTTAACAAACTGGCCACAACTTTTGAACAAAAATATCACAACTTTCTTACAGCCTTACTTATGATGTGAAAAGCAGCTTTTCTTTAATTTCACATAGGGGAAAGTGCGTGAAACTCACCTATTCCTTATTCAGTAATAAATCTGACACACATCATTTTAAAATGACAGTTCTCAGCCTTCTTGGTTATGTTTGGAGCTATTACAGGTACAACCCAACTGTAAATGCATATCATGTCAGTAAATGACAGTAATGCTGACCTAAGTTGCATTACATGAGGGGCAAATTTGGCTCATTGCTGGTAGAAAATTCCTAGAGATTAAATGACAAGAAGTGACTTTGTAATTGTAAACAGAGAAATTAAATTGCTAATCTTTTTTACTCACAATATCAATAATGCTTAGTTTTAGAGACAGATGAAGAGAATGCTGAAGTGCGAAATTCTGAAAAAGAAAACGTGGGTCATCAAACTGAGTTGACTGATTTAGCCAAAGAAGGTAGGAAGATTGTTTGTGTATGAGGGTTTTTTTTTTTTTGTAAAGAGTCTTTCTAGCATAGGTATCTTTCCAACATGTATAGTGTAGGAGGCCTTTTTATAAGATAATGCTGATCTCCTGAAATATACTTGATCTGGAAAAATGTCAAGTTTATTTTTATATGAAAAAATCTGGGTGCGTATGTATATATGCGTTTATGTGTGTGTGTGTGTGTGTATGTATATATTGTTCCAGTCCAGAATTCTTATATCCCAATGGTTAGCACAGCTGAAATGTACATTTTTGAATGGCATGTCTGTATATTGCATCATTTGTTAATGAAACACGCATCACAGGTACAGGAAACCTCATGAATTTTATTGCTTTTGTTCAGAAATGGAAGACTCTGTAAGTGAGAGAGTGAGCCCTCCGAAGGAAGTAGTATTCATAGAGTCACTCCTCAGAATTGATCAGCATGAGGGTACAGAGAAAACAAGTGCTGCAATGAAACACGTGAGAGACATAGTAGAGGTTGCTGCTGCTGCAGAAGTGCTGTTACCTACAGATAGTGCTCAGATCACAACGGAAGTAAAAGGTGATACTCCATCCCTGTTGTATGGGACTCTTAGAGAGTATCAGAAGATTGGGCTGGACTGGTTAGTGAAGTTATATAAGAAGAATCTCAATGGTATTCTGGGAGATGAGGCAGGACTTGGCAAAACTACGCAAGTCATTGCCTTTTTCACACACCTGGCTTGTAATGAAGGTATGAAGTGTGAGGTTTTTAGTTTTTACTGTAAACCCATATACATAATGTCTTCATTGTCAAACATATGTCTAAAGAATAAAAAATAATTGTTTTAATCTGTTCCACTCATGAAAATTAAGGTAGAATAAATAAAGACTTCTGACTGTAAGCTTTTTCTGTTTGTGTATCAGTTTTTAATGAATTGTGAAGCTATGTGCATTTTTCTCTAATAAATGTTGTATTTGTACCTCCTTGTAGGTAATTGGGGTCCTCATCTTGTTGTTGTATGGAGCTGTAACATACTGAAGTGGGAGATTGAACTGAAACACTGGTGCCCTGGGTTGAAACTTCTTCTGTATTTTGGCAGTCCAAGAGAACTTATAGAAAAAAAACAGGTATTGTAAGAAATCCATGTACAAAACATGTTTACAGTAGCATAAACATGCCAAAAGAGGCAGCAAATTATGACCAAGAAACAAATCTCAGAAGTATCTGGATGGCTAATTTAGCCTGTTCAATAGGGAGTCTTTCCATTGAGCTCAGTGGGTAGAAAAACTACAATAATATACAGATTTATAGGAAGTAGTTTGGAAAGAGTCAATAGTCATTTAAGAAACCTTTTCTCTTTCTTTACAATCTGCTACCTCAAGAGAAAACACTTTGTACCTACAAGTTGTTCCTGCTCCCTGGTTAATTCAATAATGTATCCAAACATCCCTATAGATAAGTTTTACAAAACTTAAAAGAACATGTATCATTGTGAGTTAAATTAATGATCAAGAAATAAAAACACTGCAATCCAAGATCTTCTAAATATAGCTATGCAGCAATTTATTCTGAGATTTATATTCTAAAATCACAGAATGGTAACTTTATTCTAATACTTTAGTCTTTGAGTAGATGATTTTGGAATTAATGATCTTCATTATGGATGAGTGGTGCCTCTTGATGTAGGTGGGTAGAAGCTTTAGTTAAGATACCCTTCTATAAGGTGGTCTTACATCTCCATTCTTTGTTGCTCTCTGATTATGCAGCCGGCTCCTTTCAGAGAGAGCGAGAGAGCGTGTGTGAGAGTGAGTGAGCAAAAGAGCACTAATCATCGTTTTGCTTGTGACCTGCACTTCATAGTTACCAAAAGGAGCTGCTTTACAATGGCCAGCTGATGATGATCTGCTTTCTTTTTAGGTTTAAAGTTTACCAACTTTATGTGCAAAACAAATAGAGTTTTCTCCGATTCTTATTTTTTGACACTTCCACAATAAGGGATGTGTTGGACATCTGCCAAGAGCATTCTGGTTGTGCCATATGCGGCTTTTTGCAAAAGTTCCTTTGGGCTTTCTGTGGGGATGTTGTCCATCTTTTTTAGTTGCTGTTGTTTGACTTCACTTCCTCTTCAAGTTGGAGGTCCTTCATAGCAGGAAGTATTTTTGACTTTGTGTAGTTTTCCCATCCTCTCTGATGCTTTTATACTCCACAGAATTTGCATACTCGTTTTCTCTTAGCTTCATACAGTGCCAGAGCAGGAGGCAGTTAATGAAATGGCAGGTCATGATAGTTGTATGTCTCTTTACCTTTTGCGTCTTTGTTGACTTTTCCTTTCAGTCATGTAGTTACAATTATTTGTGCTTTTGTGTTTCTAAATAGGTTCCTTAGTTTGCATTTCCTAAAAATATCAAGTCTGTGGTTACTCAAGTGGCTAGCAACTTTTGCAGTCAAGTAGATAGACCTTGTGGCCCTCGTTGGTGGAATCTGCCTAAAGATTTTCACTTGGCTTTACAAAATAGCAGTTACTTGGCAGGTTTCACTCCTATTAAAGTGAATCTATTGATATCTTTATTTTTAATCTCTTAAAAATATTGCAATACTTTTGGTTCTTATTTAAACATACAGGAGCAAGCCTTTAAATCAAAGCCTTGCAATTTCAGCAAATGATTTTAAAACATAATTTAAATGGGGAACTTCTTTTTACTATCAGGTGTTTTTGGCTGGCTAGGAAGCTAGTTGTTTTTAACTTGTTTTAGCATGGCTTACAGAAGCAACTTTTGCTGAACAGAGAAGAACAGCCTCCACTAATTATGTCCAAGATTATATATGATTCTCAAGGTTAGGCAGAAAATTATGCCCAGGCACTGACACATTTAAAAATAATCACTGTTATTTATTAATCAGTATTTATCTAGTCATATGGATTATATTTTATATTATTGTGTTCCCAATAATTTAGCCACAGTCTAAAATTAAATAAGGCTGTGTCAACTGATTTACAGTACACTCTTTTGAATGTAAAACTTTGCACGTAAAAAGATTGTGAAATAATATATTTGAATCCCCAAAGGAGACGTACTCACCAATCTTTATTCTTCATTCCAATAAAAAGAGAATAAAGATGAAATCTTTAAGATTTGTATGTTGCAGGAGTTGATGAAACCCAATAGCTTTAATGTATGTATCACCTCATACAAGCAACTGTTTAAAGGCCACCAAACCTTGAGGAAAATGCGATGGAAGTACCTAGTTGTAGATGATGTGCAGAAAATTAAAAATCTGACTGAGAAGCACTGGGAGGCACTCTTCCATCTCCAGAGGTCTGGAACATTAATAAACTATCTCCTCTTGCATGTCTCTATCCATTATTTTGTTCACAAAATAACTGTTGTTTCAAACTTATTTTTTCTTTTAATTTGTTTGCTGTGGAAAGTACTCTCTTTAAATTATTAAATACATTTTTAGTCCTAGAGTTGTCTTTTTCTTCTTGTTCACAGCCAGCATCGTTTGCTCCTGATGGACACACCTTTGCCCAACACCTTGAGGGAGTTGTGGACCATGCTGCATTTTCTAATTCCAGGAATTTCCATACCTTACCTGGATTTCCTGGTGAAAGCAGCCAATGAGGCGACCCAAGATTATTGCCATAAAGTGGTTACGAGATTGCACAGAGTATGTTCACCTTTAAGATACTCTTTCATAGGCATGCGCACGGGGTGTGCCGGGTGTGCCCAGGCACACCCTAATGCAGGGGTGGGCAAATGGCTTCACTCTCCCGGCACAGCAAGCCACCGGCCCCTCCCCTGGAGCCAGGCTCCAGGAATATTCAGGGCTGGGGGCCCTGCTCCACCAATATCTGGAGCTGGGTCTCTCCCCCGGCCCTGCCTGGAGCAGGCCCTGGCCCCTGTGGGTCTCCTTCCCCCCCCCCCCCCCCCCAGCCCCGCCGCGTCCCTGCCTGGAAGAAAGCAGCGGCTCCCGGCAGCAATTGCTGTCTGCTGCCCTAGGGTCCTAGCGCCCGCCATCTCCTAATGGAGATTTTCCAGCCCGCATCCCCCCCGCACCCTAATCCTCTGCCCCAGCCCTGAGCCCCCCTCAGCCAGAGCCCTCATCCCCCCCCACATCCTAATCCTCTGCCCCAGCCCTGAGCCCCCTACTGCATCATGAACCCCTCATCCTCATCGCCCTCACCCCTGCACCCCCTCCTATCCCCAAACTCCCTCCCAGAGTGTGCACCCTCTCCCCCTTCCACACACCCCCTCCTGCCCCCAAACTCCCTCCCAGAGCCTGCACTCCCACCCCCTCCTACGCCTCTACCCCCAGCCCAGAGCCTGCACCCAAACTCTGTCCCAGAGCCTGCACCCCTCACCCCCTTCTGCACACCCACCCCCTGCCCCAGCCCAGAGCCTGCACCCCTCACCCCCTTCTGCACACCCACCCCCTGCCCCAGCCCAGAGCCTGCACCCCTCACCCCCTTCTGCACACCCACCCCCTGCCCCAGCCCAGAGCCTGCACCCAGCACCCAAACTCCCTCCCAGAGCCTTAGGCAGGTGGGGGGTGGAGTTGGGAGGGTGGGTGGGTTCTGGGCACCACCAAAATGTCTACAAACCTGCCACCCATGCGCGGGGCAGTGTGTCTGGCTCTGCGTGGAGCAAAACATGCTGCTAGGAGCCTCATGGTAAGGGGTCCGGGGCTGGGGAGGGGTTGGATAAAGGGTGGGGGCAGTCGGGACAGGGAGCAGGGTGGGATCCCGGGGGGGTGGTTAGGGGTGGGGGGGTCTCTGGAGGGGGTAGTCTGGGAGCAGGGCGGGTTGGTTGGGGCATGGGAGTCCCAGGGTCCGTCAGGGGGTGGCGGGTGGATAGAGGTCAGGGCAGTCAGGGGATAGGGAGCAAGGAGGATCCTGGGAGGGCAGTTAAGGTGGGGGGGGGGTCTCTGGAGAGGGAGGTCAGGGGACAAGGAGCGGGGGGGTGTTGAATGAGTTGGGAGTTCTGGGGGGGCCTCTCAGGAGGCAGGGGTGTGGAGAGGGGTTGGGGCAGACAGGGAGCGGGGGGTTATGGGTCGGGAGTTCTGGGTGTCCTGTCAGGGGGCGGGGAGTGGTTGGATGGGGCGTGGGAGTCCTTGGGGGCCTGTCTGGGGGCGGGGGTCTGGATAAGGGTCCGGGGCAGTCAGGGGACAGGTAGGGGGTAGGGTCCTAGGGGGGCAGTCAGGGGACAAGGAGCAGGGGGGGTTGAGAGTTCTGAGAGGGGCAGTCAGGGGGCGGGAAGTAGGAGGGAGTGGATGGGGGCAGGGCTATGGCAGGGCAGGTCTCCCTGAGTGCACACCCTAATGAAATGTGCTGCGCATGCCTATGTACTCTTTTAATCCTATTGTGAGTTGCCACAGGTAAATAATCACTTAATTATTACTTGCTTTTATTCTTTTAGATAATTCAACCATTTATTTTGCGAAGATCCAAAAGACATGTTGAAAAACAGTTACCAAAGAAATACGAATATGTGCTGAAATGTCATCTTTCTAACCGGCAGAAGGCTATGTATGAAGATGTGATATTAAAACCAAGGTAAAGCAAACGAATAGTGAATCATAATGTTGCCTTTATTAGAGTGAGAGAACATTCAGGTTTTCTTACTGCAAATAGGAATGGAGATTGGTGGCAAGGGAGATTCTTTTGACGTGAACCATCCAACCTAAACCTTGTGACTAAAGGACATGTCATAATTACAGTATGTTGTCTGCTTACTAAATGCAATAATCATTTAGTTTAACATTAATTTACTTCTGTCTTTTATGTTCAAAATCACAATTGTTTATTAAAAATATATTTAACAGGTTGTTCATGAGCAGGAAGGAGTAAATTCAATTAACAAGTAAAACAGATGAGTTACATATACACCTCTACCCGATATAACGCTGTCCTCGGGAGCCAAAAAATCTTACTGCATTATAGGTGAAACTGCAGTATATCGAACTTGCTTTGATCCGCTGGAGTGTGCAGCCCTGCCCCCCAGGAGCGCTGCTTTACCGCGTTATATCGGGGTAGAGGTGTAATTACAGACAGTGGGATGATATGCAAAGTTTTCCATAAGCATAAGATGCACATACAAATATGTGCATATATACCACACCTCATATCTAGATTAAATTCTCAAGTGATTTTACTAGCAGAAAGATATGCTAATAACAAGCATAAATATTATTTGAATATTTGTCTAAATCGCTGTTCTTTTCTGCAGTAAACTTTTCAAGTTCTGACTTTCAAGAAATTGAGGTATTTGGTCAGGTATTAAAATCTAAGGCCTGATCTTGCGAACACTTACATACATTCATAAGTTCTGTCATGTTAATAGTTCCATTTAAGGCAATAGACTACCTGAGAGAGTAAAGTTATGCTAATACTTTAAGTGTTTGCAGGATCAGGACCTAAGCAGTTAAAGTTCTGCTAGCTTTGCACAGACTTGAGAGGAATTGTGAAAAAGATTTTCCATAAAACTTTTCAGAAGTTTATGATCTTATGATAACTCTAGAATCAGCAATTAATGAAAATGCTACCATCTCTATTATCTGTGGAATGGTTCAGAGAGCTAGAAAGGCTAGGCTACTGGAAACTAATTTTTCTAAATCTAATTTTGATTTAAATTTATTTTCATTTAATGAATAGAATCCAAGAAACTCTTAAAAATGGAAACTTTGTCAGTGTCCTTCATGTTCTGATGCAGCTCCAAAGGATCTGTAATCATCCTGATCTGATAAAACCCAGGCTTTCTGGCTCCTCCTATGTATCAGAGACACTGGAATATACGACTGCTTCTCTAGTACTAAAGGTACTAGAAGGGGATCTTTGGAAGGTTAGTGGAAAAGTTAAATGTTAAAAATAATCCTTGTGTGCTTGGTTTGACACTTGAGATTGTTTTTCAAATTTAGCTAGAGATATTAAGTGTGTGCATGCGAGTGTGTACGCCCTGAGTGCCCTAATCACTATAGTATGGAATATTTTCATGTGGGCTCCTTCAGTCTCTCTTATTGAAGTTATTTCACTTTAATTAAATATATGAATAATTAAATATTCATTAGACCCAAGATAGAGTTGAATGATTCTGTAGCCTAGTGGTTAGGGCACTCTCCTGACAGGTTGCAGATCCCTGTTCAAATCCCTTCTCCAGCTCAGGAGAAGGGGAGACTTGAATTGGGGATTTCCCACATCCTGGGTGAGCACCCTATCCACTTGCCTAAAAGTTATAAGGGAGGTGTGTCATTCCCCTTTCCTCTGACTGTTTTGTTTTAGGCCCAGTCAGCCAAATGCCTATCTTGCTCCTGGTTTGTGGATTGCTCGCAGAGATAGGCACCTCCCTGCAGCCTCAATTTAGGAGCCTGAATCCAAGGGAATGATGGGGCTTACCATACATCCCTTTGGTCGACATTGCCAATTGGCTAGTTTAAGTGGCACCTCTGCCTAGCCTGCTGGCTTTGTGGATCACAGTCTAAGGCGCCTATTTCTCCTTTTTAATTGTTTAGGTGTCTTAGGCACCTAACTCAGGCTTTGTGGATCGTAGTGTTGTTCCTGTGACTGTCTAGGTGCCTAGAAGTTAGCTGCCATGCTGCGATGTTCAGTGGTGCAACACCTAAGTCCCTTTGTGGATCCCCTCTTAAGTTTTTATTGAGTAGTAAGTGAGTATAGATTCTCACATTCCAGTGAACCTAAAGAGAAAATGGCTGTGTTTTGGGGCATTGTCTGCTTGTTTGTTTGTTCACTTCCAAAACAGCCAATTGACCTGAGACTGATGTACTCAAAAGAAATTAACTCTGTGGTAGGCCGGACCATTTCTACATACCTACTAGCCTTATTTTCTGTTTTTTAAAGCTATATTAAAAGTGTTAACATATATCATTATAATAAGAAAATGGCACGGGAAAAAGCACAGAATAAAAACCATATGTATCTTTGGGTTGTAAGTAGTTACAAAATTTAAAATATCAAGCCTGATGGAGAATTGGGAAGGGCCAAAAGCTTATGGAAGAACTGGAGTAGATGGTAAAAGACAAAAGAGGAGAGGGATTGAGACCTGAGTTACCATGTTAGGAAGAGGGGAAGACAAGAACCCAATTAGGGAAAACAGATGCTTTAAACACACATTACATTAAATTGAATGCTTTAAATGAAGACTGCTATCCTATCTCTGACTTTTGGTGACCTGAGCCCATCACTCTTTTGTCTTATTCTGCCAGAATCTTTTAAAGTAACTGCTTTATGTAAAATCATGTGATGCTTGATCTTTCTTCTTTTCCTTGATTTGTCTTCTTACTGTTTCTTATCATACTTGATCTCTAAATAATACAAAGAACCTGTTATTTCTTAATTTTCTGGTTAGGAATTGTTAGACTTTTTCTCAATATTTTTTATTTTAAATTAAAACTAGGATTCAGACACAAGTCTCTTTGATCTGATTGGGGTGGAAAACAAAATGACTGACTATGAGGCAAAAGTGCTGCCAAAACAAAAGGTGACTAGAAAGCTTATTGAAGAGATCTACAGCTCCCCTCATCCTTCAGGCAGACCCAACCCAGTGAAGCTCAAACCAAGCAGGTACACACGGTTTTGGAAATGCCAGTCAAAAAGGGAACAGTAGTGGGGGAGAGGTTCAGAACTGTCACAGTTTGACTCCCCTGTCTCTTGCTCCCAAACTGACAGCTGCTTGAGACGATATGTTTGTCCCCTGAAGGAAAGGGGGCTGTCTTTTGCCACTTAACAACTTTGTTTGTAACCTACAAGGGTACGTCTACACAGGGATAAAAGACCTGCAGCATGGCTGCACCTGGCCCGGGTCAGCTGACTTGAACTCGCGGGGCTTGGGCTGCGGGGCTGAAAAATCGCCATGTAGACATTTGGGCTCAGGTGAGCTCTGGCTTGTGGATGACTGTAAGAGTATCCTATGCTGATTGTATTAGACATCTGTGTCATTGGAGGAACCTTAACAATTGAAAGGGTGGCTAAATTAATATACAGAAAGGAAAGTTTCACATAATTCTGGTGACAGGTAGTCTTACTCTCAGTGGAGAAATACACACTAAGCTTAATTACAGATTATTCTGGAGACTGATCTGTAGGTGCTCAAAGCATGCGAGATTACGGGGGTCCCTGTCCCACATGCTTCTGAGCTGCAGCCAGCCACAACTGAGACCTTGTGCTCTGTAGAACACAGAAATTGGTCCTTGCTATCACCTCTGTGGGCGTTGGGAGCAGGAGAAGTGAAACATTCCAAACGAGGTGGGAAGGATGCAGGCCCATGACCCTGCTGTCCCTCCATACCAGCCTATAGAGCTGACTGGGTACCTGGGGTATACTGCACCTTCTGAAGTGGTGTAGCAGAGAATGTGCTTCCTCTGCATGCTTGTAAACTCTGGGAGAAAGAGTCAGATTCCTTCCTAGTGTGTTCTGTTGGGCTCCTTTAACCTCTAAGCCAGTGTTTTCCAAACTTGGGACGCCGCTTGTGTAGGGAAAACCCCTGGTGGGCCGGGCCGGTTTGCGTACCTGCCGCATCCGCAGGTCTGGCTGATCGCGGCTCCCACTGGCCGTGGTTCGCTGCTCCAGGCCAATGGAGGCTGCTGGAAGCGGCGTGGGCCGAGGAACGTACTAGCCGCTGCTTCCAGCAGCCCCCATTGGCCTTGAGCAGCGAACCGCGGCCAGTGGGAGCCGCGATCGGCCGGACCTGCAGACGCGGCAGGTACACAAACCGGCCTGGCCTGCCAGGGGTTTTCCCTACACAAGCGGCGTCCCAAGTTTGGGAAACACTGCTCTAAGCCACTATAAAGAATAATTGGGCCTTTAACTTGAGTTTTGTATTTGGATGAAAGGGTTAATAGCATTCTTATTAATTCCTAATATACCTTTTCTGTGTGTGGTGGTTTTTTTTTTTTTTTAATATATCTAGGTTATTTCAACCAGTGGAATATGGACAGAAACCTGAAGGTAGGATTGTAGATTTCCCAAATCCTCTATCATGGCGTACAGGGAATACAGTAACGGTTATGGGAACACATCATGGGAAAAGACCAGGAAGATTGCCTCTTGCCACATTTTCAGCAAATCATAATGAGAAAGGTTTGATCTGTATACCAATGCATTGTTGTTACTTTCTTTTTCTCTCCAGAGCTTTTTCAGCACAAAGTAAATATTCCTTGTAGTTTGAGAACTATCCATATCCAATGATTTTTTTGTATCCCTTTCTTAAATGTAACTTGCTCAGGGTCTCTAACCTGAATTCTGTCTCAAAGTCAAAACAGATAATTCATTTTTTTTCTTCTATGAGGAGATTAATGTTGCTATGCAAACTTGGAAATTTTAACGTTCGGGGATCTCTAGGGATTCCATGGATTTTCATCTTAATGAAATCAATTCCACATATTTCACCTGCCATCCTTAGTGTCAGACATGCATCAACCTTTACTGTCTCTCTTTGTAGGCTAACTAGACTTAGACATACTAGTCTTTCTTGGTCTTACTCCCTGTAATAGTAACCACTAGAGTCGCTGAACACTGACTTGTATCATGTGACACAGCCTTCTGAAACCTTGACCTGTTTTAGGTAACTGAGAGCAGGAACTAAAGTCCTGCTTATTACACCTTTATTAAATTCTCTACATGTTGATGGTTAGCCTATGTGTGATGTAGGTCTGTGTATTACATAAATAGAAAACTGTTTGGAAAGTATCCATAGTCAGTACTGAGTAGGACTGAAGATAGAGTGGAAGAACCTATAAAATAATAATAATCAGATTCCATCTAAAAGCTTACTTAGCAAGAAAACAAATATTGAATTGAAATAGAAGTTGGAGATGGAGAAGACCTATTAGATAATTCAGTCAATTTCCTAAATATACTTACTGCCTAAAATATATCAGGCCATATTTTTTAAAGCCCTGCACAATATGTGAGAAATTTAAAATGTATGTGCACATTATTGCAAATACTACTTACAGTGCAAATGTGGAGTGTGTCCACACAGCTGTTGCCCTGTTGTTCCTGACTGTCTCTGTCAATCATTTAGATGTGGCTTCATATCCTAAGAAAACTTAGAGAGCTAATCTGTTTATTTGCAACTTCTGGGGCGGGGAAAGAAAACACTGAATTGTATTGAAGAAGCTATGATGGGAATAGGGAACCTTTACAATAGCTCATGGCAAAGTGCAGCTCATGACCCAAATGTGGAGTTTGGCTGATCTGCTTTCCTATCTGGAAATGTGACACGCAATGCGTGTGTAGGGTCAGTCCCCAAGTTTTAGGGTGTTGAATGAGAAACATCTCAATTTAAATGCTGTGCACCTTTTTCCTTCTATTTTTACCAGGTGACAAGATAGTAAAACTAAGCCAGCTGGCCTCCACAGCTGGAGCCCAAGACAAAACTATTCAGCCAAACATGCCTATAACACTGCAGTTTAAAGGGAAAACCTTTACTTTATCTTATGGCCAACTCTGCCAGCTTACTGGAGGGCAACTTCAAGGTACTGTACTGTTCAGCTTCAAGCAGTTGCTTTTGCTAAACCTATTGGAGCAAAACATCTGTCTGTTTATTGAAAATCTTGGATTATAATCTTTTTTGGAGAAGAGAACATGTCTGCATATATGTTTGCACAGTGCCTGCCTGGCACAACAGGATCCCAATCCTTTATTACATAAAAAGTATTATATTAAAATGTATTTATAGCTTTTATAAATGGTTATTTTAATTGCAGTAATGAACAGATTTGTATTCTCTTTAACTTGCAAAATTCTACTGGCCCACTTACCTCGATGATGTATGGGTAAAATTAATATTTTATTTTTCACTATTGTAAATCATCATGGCAGAAAGGAAAGGAGGCCTGTAACACTTGTGCTGGGATTGTGTCAAAATTGTCAGGTCTTTTTTTGCAAGCTGCTTGAGCTCTTGTTGCAAAATTATAATTGGGAGGCATTGAAAGCCGTGAACTGGAAGGTGGGATTCCTAGGTTCTACTCCCACTTCTGGTACTCATTTGTTTTATCATGGATAACCTAAGCAGTTTATAAATGGGCAGAGGCAAGTGATCTTAACTGAGTACTTTCTTCAGTTTCATAGGACACATTTCAGTTCAGTTCAATTGAAATAGCATAGCTCCTTAAGACCAACAATTCACTTTAAGGGGTGGTCTTGGGGTAGGTGAATAATAAATACTGAGAATCTTAAATTCAAATTAAATCCCACTATTTCTCTCTGTCTACCATTGTTATTGTAAGTCTCCTCTCCAGGAGTACACAGTCTAAATAATCTGGTGTTTAACAAGAGAAATTGTTAGTACCTTCAATTACAATAGCATTTCAACACACATTAAAATTATTACAACAATTTAAGTCCAATCCCTTGGCAATGCTTTTGCAAACATAATTTTACCAACGGTGCTGATGGCTTGGTAATTTTATCGTGTTGTAGAAGTAATGCTGAATTGGAAGGTTGCTGCTTGATACTGGGTGCTGCTTTGTCCACTTGCTTGAATGACATGAACAGGCAGTGCTGAGATGAGAGTGCTGAGAGCTGGTATCTCATTTCAGGGAGATTTATCTCTATCTCTTTCTGTAGTTTCACTAAATACAAACCTCTTTCAGAGTGTTGGCAGGATCCAAATATCAGCTGTTGTCACGTTTTTTTTTTTATTGGTTCAGTACCTTCATGGGATGCTCTTGGGAGTACCTTCAGCTTGTGAACACCCAATCTACTAATGCACATGCTGCAGGATTGTAAATTTTCAACTTTAAGGTCATTGCTTTTGTCTTTGTGCTTTCCTTAAAGTTAAATGAATGTATATAAAAGAAATCAGTTTCAATCAAAATATTTCAAGAATTCTTTGTGTAGGTTTAAAACTGAAGTTTTTTCTTTGAAAAGAAGAGAGGAGTGATAAGAGGCTCTTGCCTTAGGCTTTGTGGCTTGCTAAGCTAGGAGCTACACATCACAACTCTTTGAGCTCCTAGTCAAAGAATAGTTTCACATCCTTTAGTAAGGGAGAGTGTTCTGCTCTTTAAGAAGACACTCCTGTTGGTTGTTAGAATCTACAGTAGCTTCCCCCACAATTTACAATTATAGACTCCTACCAATCACACTGTTCAAGGTAAAAATCACAATAAGTAACATTTAGATGTATCTGTCTAACATAAATACAATAAAACAATATATAATAATTAAGCAAAAGAAAGTTATAAAGCTGCATTCCAGAACTTGCACCATCAGACCTTGAAGTGATTAGTACAGATGTATGGCCAAAGAGGTGGTATTTTCCTTGAAGCTTTTCATATTTGTCACTTACTGGGAGAAAGCAAAGATTTCTTAGGAGTTTTTCAGATAGTCTGGACATTTCATTTAATAAAATAAGCAGCCAAAAACATAAACATGTGAGTTAATGCTTCACGTTCCATGGGCGACCTCTACTGGACTACTGTAAAGGATGGGAAAGCATGCCTTACAGTGATAGACTCCAAAGAGCTCAATCTGTTTTGTGTAACAAAAAGAGGATTACTGGTGACTTGATTACAGTCTATAGGTACCTAAATTGGGAACAAAACTTTTGTGAGCTCTTCAATTAAGTAGACAGGTATAACAAGAACCAGTGGCTGAAGCTTAACAAATTGAGCCTGGAAATAAGGTGCAAATTTTTAACAGTGAGGGTAATTAATTATTAGAATAATTTATCAAAGGTTATGGTGGATTCTCTATCACTGGCAATTTTTAGATAGAGATTAGAAATTTTTTAAAAAGATGTACTCTAGTTCAAACAGGAATTAATTCAGGAAAGTCCTTTGGAGGTCAGACTAGATGATCACAAATGTCCTTTCTGGCTTTGTAATCTCTGAAACTATATGTATGAAAGAAATTGTGTCTTCTAAAATTCAGTAAAGGCAAGTTTCTAAAATTATTGTAAATTATATGGTTGTACTAATAACCATTTTTGCATTGATTCTGAGGTTTATGCCCCACAGGGACACTAAGGGGGGTTGTAAGGCATAAATAACATTTGTAACGTGATCAGAAATCCTTAGATGAAACGCACTATGGAAGTGCAAGTGTTAATAAGAGTAATGTGGAAAGGAGAAAGTGTTTGATGCTTAAATCAGTGACAGACTTGTTAGAACTAATTTACTCTATATTGTTAAAGTTTTAGAGAGCTGATGAGTCCTGGAAATCAACATATACAATATGGGAATGAGGGCTTTCCTTTGGAATTTGAGTTCAGGTACTCCACACTCCTAAAAAGACTTCAGGAAAAGATTTAAACCTATACCCCAGAGTGGGAAGTGAATTGGAAAACCTAACCTCAATGATATATTTTTGACTAAGTTAAAGAAAGGGAAAGCTTTCAGGGAGGGGAAGAGGGATAACAATGCATCTGCTGTCTTCTAGAGGTCTTTTTGGTGGGAATGGGGAACTGAAATTTATAACTTGTCTTTAAAAAACAACAACTTAAACCTAAACTTATTCTGGCCCAGAAGCAGATATGCATATTACTGTGCAGAAGGGGAGTTTCTGGAGGGCCACTACTTTCAAGATGCTAGAAGTAGGTATATTGAGGCAGTAAAATGTGTGAGCTGTGGGGAGAGTTGGCTTTGGGGGGTTTATGCTATTGGAAGAAATAGCTCACCTTTTTTAGGCCAGATGAAAAAATGGCAGGAATCCATTAAGGTGTCTGATACTTGTCTGGTATTTAGAGTGATTGTTCTCTTGTGGACAAATTTTCATTGCATTCACTCTTACATAATTATTCATCAGGACCATGGAGAGAGGGGAAACTTATGCACAGGAAATTTTTGAGGGCATAAAAAACATTTATAGGAAAAATGGGTAGGTATCATTATACTGCTTTAATTGTATGGTTTCCTTTTTTTATTACATGAAGTGGCAAATACATTCCGTTCAAAATAGGTATAGAATAGATTTGCCATTCCCAGAATTTACTCATTAAATTGTGCATTTACAGTTGCAGGAAGTGTTCTTCACATTGTTTCAGTGCCAGGCTTGCGGTATTTGCAATCTCAGTGGCCAGTTACCTTGTTGCCCCTCTATCGTGCTGGGGCTGGGACTGTTCAAGATACTGGCGTTCCAAAGTATTTAAAGCATCAAGCAGATGTGCCAACGTCTACACTAGTAACACAGCAAAGTAAGTAACTTTCACCAGATAGCATACGGGAATCTCTTGTTTCAGCAGAATACTATTTATTCAGTTTGGAATACGATTGAAGTATTAATATTAACAATGAGTCCTGACGCTTCTAGTCAGAAACAAAGAAAGAAATTTAGTTCATGACTGATAACATCTGACATCTTTGGGGAGTGTTGCATGAGTCTACGGACTTTTTGTCATCTATTTGAGTACCTATAAGTACCTACCATATACCTTGGATCTCATTTTCTGGTTCTGGAGACAAAGGAAAGGAAAATCCGTCTATATAAAACTGCCAGTAGCTACATATTCTGGATGTTGTTGAAGTGTAACAGTTGATGTAAATTCAGATAAGGAGCTCTGTCAGAAGATGGCACCATGCCTTTCTGTTAGGTACATAATACATCTGTTCATACTAGAATATATTTTTGTACACTATACTTGATCATCAGTTGTTTGAGTCTGCAGTATAATGTAATTGAATACTATGGAACTGTCTAGTTGATCAATCTAAATAGACACTGTTGACAAGCAAAATGTTTCATTAATCTGAAAAATATATTTATTTAAAAATAGCCACAGCCATTGTAATTAAAGATGGGATGCATGTACATCATACTGTTCTCGAACTCTGCCTCACAGCTCCATTCGTAAGAGCTGGAAAATATTAAGAGTTGGCAGATGTGCTTTCTGAAACAGGCAGAGAATGGGATCTTTGTTACTTTTAAATAGCAAACCCTTCATCAGAGCAGAACAGGTTCATGGTATATGAAGCATATATGTTTCTGTAATGGTGGGACTTATGCAGTCTGAGCCTTGCTGTAATTTTGGTGAGATGCCCAGCTGAGCAGCTGGAATTTTAACTGTTAGTACACATTTTGGAAAAATAATATATATTTTAAAATCTTCTAGGAGCAAGCATTAAAGTTTTTGAACTATTCAAAATGTCAGTTTGTTTCAAAAAGACTTAAGTTTTGTCTCCAAAAATTGACCAAAGGAGATTTCAGTGAATGATGCATGTGAGTATTTAGTGTAGTTGGATATATTTTGACCACATCTAATTAATATATTATCTATGAGAGACTGATCTTCTGTTGCTAATCAGACTTCTAATAGACAAGGAAATATAAATCTGCCTTGTAATATGAGATAAATAGCATTTATTTTTTTCAGTCTATTTAAAATTGAAATATAATTTTTCTTTCAGATTATGCCCAAGAGTATTATTTCTTTTGTTTTATTAAAGCCACCAGTTACTCCCTCTGTATTATTAGAGATCTGCTATGTTCTTTGTGAAATTTGTCAAGCCTTCTGGGATCTTTGAATGAAAGATGGTATATACATGTCAGTCTTTTTCTCTTTGGTGATATGTGTGGAGTTTTTAGAGAGCAGTAGATCCCTATATCAGAATATCATTTGTATCCATCAAATTCAATTGTATATCTATATCTGAATATTGGCTATGAAATAAATACCTTCTTTTTGTCTGTTTGTTTTCTGGAAAAAATGCAGTTACCAATTTGGCAGTGGATGATCCAGAAACTGAATCAAAATCGGTATCTACCCTAGAATGTCCAACACAGGTATAATACTAGATATGGTGTGGAGGTGTGTGTGTGTGTGTGTGTACACCAAGTGGAACAGTATGTTAACAAAGCATGCAGAATATACCTCCTACGTATTGTGTAAGATAGAGGAAAAGTTTCCAGCAGCAGGCATAACATGGGAAAGTTAATTTGTTGATTGCTTTAAAATGTCCTATCCCAATATCTACATTTTCATCATACTTGTACAATTCTTTACTGCATTTTGTTTGTTACCTAATCTTCCCACGCTTTCATTATTGGAATTCACACTTAAGGTAAAGTTTCTCTTGCACAACTTATGTTTGTGCGTTCTTTTGTTTACATAAGCTATATCTAGTCAAAGTATATTAATAACAGAATTTCATTATAAAAGACAGCATTTGAGGAAAGGAACAAGCACCTAAAAGAACGCCTGGACAGAATATTTTCTGGAAATGAGCGACGTTGTTCCAGAGTCCCATTGTATGGCAGAGACTTGTTAGGAATTTGCTCTTTGATTGGTGAAAAAAAGATTCCTCAGCAGAGTTCTACCAGGGACAACAAATGGAGGTGGGCTGGTTTTGTGAACTGTTGCCTTTCTTCAAGTGCCTCAGGAGGCCAAAATGATCCACTGCAAGCCCTGATCCTGACATCGGATCAGCGACAGGAATCCCTAAAGGATTATATTAATAGGTAATAGTAGTTTAATATAAAACTGAAAAATCTATATTTTATCTGGTAGTAAAATCTGGGATTTTCTGAAGGCATTCCTCTCAGCTGTCCTATTAATAGACTTATTTACATTTGTCTTACACAAACTTTACCACAAAGCTTTCCCTTCTGTAAAATATGTATATTACAACTGCAGAATCATGAAAACTATTCTTTTTGCTAAAGAAAGTAAATCTGTTACATCAAGTTTCCTGCACTATTTTTTGTTTCCCTCATGTTTAATTGTTCTCCCATGCTGTGTCTACATTTTGTATCCTGGCAGGTAAGAAGGTACTATGGTTGTAAATTGCATGGTAATCCCAGGTTATCAACAAATATTAAACATTTTACGTTGTTTCTTTTTTAAATCCACAAAAAAACCATACAGACATTTCTGACTCTTTTTTTAAAAAAGTTAAATCTAGGGTCCATACTGAACAACAAATATAGATGAGTAAAAGATAAACTAAAGAGGAAATAAAAAGGGGAAAGGAATAGTGTGTATCTGGTTAGTTAGGATTTTTCTTACCCCATGTTCATCTGTAGTGGTAGGTACACCAAGGAGTCCTTGGTTCTCCATGGCATGATATAAAGCTTTTATCCATCCATTCACTTTCAAGTGCCTTTTTCCACTCTCCAACCCATAATCTCATTCTCTCACTTTCTCAGTGCAGCAGGTAAAATCACTGATTCAACCTACACTTAAGAGGATGGGTTGCAGAATGATCAATTACTACTGTATATAAGAATCCCTGGGAACAAGAATATAAAAAATTGTCATAGTCAGCAGGGCCTTCTCCAGGCACCAGCTGAAGAAGCTGGTGCTTGGGGCGGCAGATTGTTGGAGGTGGCATTCTGCCCAATCCTAGGGTGGCACGGCTGCTTTTTTGTTGTTGTTGTTCTTGTTCCGCTCCGGCCGCCCTGTATGGGGCGGCGGCGTGGAGAACCAGAGCGCCCTGCAGGGCAGTCCTCTTCCTTCCCGGAGCGGAGCCCTCGCGGCAGGTGGCAGGAGGCGGCGCAGCGGGAGGGGCCGCGTGGCAGCTGTAGCCCTGGCCCCCCCTTCTCTCTCTCTCTCTCTCCCACCCGCTCCCTCCCCCCCCTTTCCCCCCAGCCGGTCCCCCTGCACCCGCGCCACAGGTTGGGGTTTTTTTGTTTGTTTGTTTTTGTTTTTTGTTTTTTGTTTGGGGCGGCCAAAAAGCCAGAGCCGGTCCTGCTAGTCAGAAAAGCACACATGAGGTTTAATAGTTATTAAATATGAGGATGATGACTGGATGAGGTATTATGCTGGCAGACACTTAATATTATAATACTGGTTTTGAATATTTAGCTCAGTGTTCCATAAAGACTGCGGATTTTTTAGCAGCTCTGGCTATATTAAAGTTTTGCTTCATTTTACAGCACTCTCTGTGTGCTGCCGGCAGCAGTTGCTGCTCCTGCATATTTGCGTGTCGGAAATCCTCCCCTTTCATATAGGCATGGAATGAAAATTTTCAAGCAGAATCTTAAAGAGCAGGCAGCTCCCTATTTACATCAGCTACAACAGATTACAACTCCACGCTTACTACAGTTCCCTGATCGCCGACTGGTGCAGTTTGATTCAGGTAAAGGAGAATGGGTGGCAATATTATACAGACCTCCTTTCTCTGACTCTTGACTGCTGCATGCAAACCTTTATATTATTCTCTTTCAAAAACAGGCAAATTGGAAGCTCTTGCTGTCTTGCTTCAGAAGTTGAAATCTAAAGGACACCGTGTGCTGATTCTAACACAGATGATTCTAATGTTAGATATACTGGAGCTGTTCTTAAATGTCCGTTTTCTCACCTACATAAGAATTGATGAAAATGTCAACTATGAGCAATATCTGGTGAGAGAGGCCTCTTAACATCTGTTTATTACTAATTCATATAACTGAGGGAAGAAAGCCCAAGTGGAGATTTATATGACAGCACTTTTTTTTTTTTTTTTTTAAATTAAGTCTTCCTATTTGGCAGTGCCATAGGCCTATTATTTATTTGGCTAGAACAACTAAGTGGTGGTAGCACAGAAAACACATTTTGTAAAAACAGATCAATCAAATTGCTAGGTCTCAAGGAAGAGAGGAAGTTGCCAAGACCGCATATCCTGAGTTGTCCTGCTTCATGATGATTTCTTGTAGAGAGCCTTAAATCATTTTATCCCAGATGAACAGTAGCTCTTATGTTTTAATAATATTCGTGACTTAATGCTTGTGATTATACTGTCTGTAAATGCACGGTGAGTGTTTTTAAGTTTGTTGGCTTTTCCTCAGCCTTACTCCAGGGGCTTTTTTGCCTGTATAGTGCCCTGGCATTGCCTGAGGATAAATTAAAAATATGCTCATATCCCTCCCCAGTAGGACTCTGCATTTCCTTTGGGGCCTACAATTTGAGCAAACATTAACCTCCATAACATGGTTAGTTCTTCTTTCTCATTTTTCATCTCATATATATCACTGTGCTTTAAGACAGATACAGTGTAAAACATCAAGAAAAATATTTTGCCTTAAAGCAGCATAGCAATCTGCACAGGACGGGGGGATCTAATTTAGCAAGTAAAAAGAGAAATCAAGACAAAAGTATGCATAATGTAACAACAAAAGAAGATATTTGTGATGTGTTCTATGGAGGATAAATGGAATGACTGCATAGAGCTGTAGTATTTAGATTGGTCAACTAAAGCCTGATTCTAAAACATTTCAGAATAGTATGTAAGTTAAATTTAGGATTATTTATTTGTGTCAATTTATAAAACATTCACAGTCTTTTTGTTAACACCTTTGACCTAGATCACAGAAATAAATAATAAAGTTAGCACTTTAAGATCTTCTTGTTCTTAAGATGTAGTAAAACGTAGTTCAAAGATTTCATGTACAACAATTTGGAGTTGTAACTATAACTCTTTCCCATTTAGGAGCTGATAAAAAGATTCAACAGAGATAAGCGAATTTTCTGTGCCATTCTTTCCTCCCACAGCCCTTCCATGGGTGGCAGTCACATAGAGGCAAACACTGTTGTGTTCTGTGACACTGATTTAGATCCACTGATGCATGCAAAAGCTCAGGAATGGTGTGATACAATTGGGAGAAACAAAGACATCCACATATACAGGTGACACTAGTATTTAGAAGCCAGTGTAGCTGCTGTAAAACTGAAATGGGGAAAAATACTTAGACTGGTCAAAGTGCTCCTAGCAATGGCTTTGGGGTGGGGTTTTCAAAAGTGCTCAATGTTGGCCGAACTCTGCTTCCATTAAAATCAGTTCCACTATAAAACATTTGCATTCTGATGTTAAGATATTCTCCATCTGAAGACTTTTTTTTCCCCTTAAGACTACTTAAAACCTTGTTCTTTTCCATCATTATAGCTCTGTCTTTCTCTTCCATTTTTCTGTTCTCATATTCTAAATCATCTATATTTCTCAGTATTCTGTTCTGACTGTTACGGTTAATATGCCTGACAATCTCTTGATGGTGATGGACAATAAATGTCCTTGCTGATTTGAAGTCTATTGGTAGCTTTTGAAACCATTGACCAACAGGTGTTGGTGATCATGAGGCTCTAGTCTCACAGATTCATAGACTTACCACAAGAAGGGATCATCATGATAATCTAGTCTGACCTTCTGCACATTACAGAACCTCACCCACCCACTCCTGTAATAGGCCCGTGACCTCTGACTGAGTTCGTGAAATTCTCAAATCTTGATTTAAGGACTTCAAGTTACAGAAGCTGTTCCAAAACTTCACTCCTCTGATGGTTCGAAACCTTCATCTAATTTCAAGCCTAAACTTGCGGATAGCCAGTTTATATCCATTTGTTCTTGTGCCAACGTTGGCCTTTATCTTAAATAACTCCTTCTTTCTCTCTTGTGTTTATCCCTCTGATGTATTTATAGAGAGCAGTCATCTCCCCTTGCACTACTAGTGATGGAGGGCTTCTCTTAGGTGACTCTGCTAATTCCTGAACAGAGAGTTAAGCATATGGACACTTGCTTAGCTTCTATGAAGTGCCACATACAGTAGTTGTAGTCTGACAGTTGCCGTTCTAAATGTTTGAAGCTATTGAGGGAGATCAACAGGAGGTATAGATTGTGGACTTTTCATACTGAGGATATGCATATTGCAAGCATATGCTTTGAAGTTATTTTTACATAAGGTTGCATTTTTATTCCAAACTTTGTCCTGTATTTTGAAAATAACTGTGTTTTGAAAGTGATATTTGAACTTGTAAAAGAACTTTGAAGTTTTGCTTGAAAAAATCAGGGTCTCTAATGAAAATGCGTAACAGGCCCTGAACTAAACTTGTGCTGCTAGACACTGCTATAATATAAAGAAAGTTAGCTGTAAAATGCTTAATTTCAGAAGAACATGCTTTTAATGTTGCTGTATTGACTGGGTGTTTTGTTCCACAGGCTTGTAAGTGGTAATTCCGTAGAAGAGATGCTGTTGAAAAATGGCACTAAATGTTTGATTAAAGAAGTAGCTGCTCAGGGAAATAACTATCCTATGACATTTTTAACACAGGTACTTCAAAATGTTTAAGCATGTGAGTAGTACTATTGAAGATGCATAAAAATTAAAGCTAAGTGCATATTTGAGAGACTTACTGGATTGGTGTCAGAGTGCTCAACACCTTGCAGCATTGCTGTCTTAGGGCTGGTCCACACTAACCCCCCAGTTTGAACTAAGATACGCAATTTCAGCTACGTGAATAACATAGCTGAAGTCGAAGTATCTTAGTTTGAACTACAAGGTACTTACCGCGGGTCCACACGCGGCAGGCAGGCTCCCCCGTCGACTCTGCGTACTCCTCTCGCGGAGCAGGAGTACCGGTGTCGACGGCCAGCACTTCCGGGATCAATTTATCGCGTCTAGACAAGACGCGATAAATCGATCCCAGAAGATCGATTTGCTTACTGCCGAACCCGGAGGGAAGTATAGACGTACCCTTAAGGAGCAGCCTTTTGCCTGGGGCTAGTAATTTCTTTCATAAGCATGTAACATTAAACTATTATTGTAACAGTACATTTTGTGCCCGCATAGGAAATTTTCATGATGATTTTACAAGGCTAGTTTAAAAGTTACATCGATTGTTCTGTAGCACTTAGTAACTATGAAATGAATGTAGAAACATTTCTTTACATTTAAAGTTAAATTTCATCCAGAAGAATTTTTCAGATTTATGTGGGGTGATTTTTTTAAAACTTAATTTCCTGGTAGTACACTGTTAGGTTAAATGAAAAATAAGTTGTTTCAGCAATGACTCCCATTGAAAGGGGCTCACCTATTTCCTACTGTGGACAAGATGGGCTGTAGAAAGAAATAGGGTAACTTGTATGTCCTCTGCATTCTATAAGGCAAGATCTGTCATATGATACCATTGTCAAGACGGGTCAAGTTGAGAACTTAATGACCTTAAGATCATCTTGTATTATGTGTTAAGAATTTTCATAGGTAATAGGTAATGCAATTATAATTCTCCCTTCACGGACAGACTGTTTACTGAAAGAACCAAGAATGTGGATTTAAGATAAAATCAGCCATTTCAAATTTTCTAATTATAATTGGGAATCCAAAACACCTTTTTGACTTTCAGCAAACTGCTCAGGAGTTATTTGAAGTCCATTCTTCGTTAGAGGACCTTGATTTCAGATTCAAAGCTGGGGAGTTTGTGGTACTTTCTGAGAAACCTTCCCTGGCAGAAACCATCTCGCCCAAAGTTGTACCACTTTTTGCAGAGGTAAGAAAGAGGAACAGAAATACTAATGGCCTGACTTCATTTCCACTGAAGTGTTTTTGTTTTTAGACAGGTTACTTGTACCCCAATATTTTAACTTTTGTATATATTGTATCAAGAATGAAAAAAGTTTAATTTAGACATAGTCGCTCAGGGATCAGTATGATGTCTTGGCATCATTCACGTGCATACAGATTCTGCCCAGATTTGCTGAAAAACTTGTTTAGATTCTTCTTTGGGGTGAACTGTGGCAGAGTTTTGGGGTGAAGGAAAGGTTTTATTGTTTTGGCATCAAAACCATATAAATTCAGTGGGTTTTGCAGGGCTGTAACCTGAAATCATATGAAAGTCAGAGATTTGGGCTGAAGTTTTTGCCTGAAACTCAAAACAAAACTTGGGATATAAATTCCACATGAATCACACCTAGAAAAAATTTTGGTCAACAAAACACAATCATAATTTAAATACTATAATGATATATGCCTGAGTGTTACACACAGATCTGTTTGTAATCCTTGTAAGATTAAATTTAAAGAATGAACTAAATGATTACAGTGAGCACTCCAGAGAATAAAGCTTTGTAACTGTTCATTCTATAGCATGCCATATATTTGTATTACTAAAATCTGATCCCAATTCTTAGTTGAAGTAAAAGCTCTAACCATCATGGATATTTTTTTTCTTTGATGGATGAGGGCAAATCATGTGTTCTCATTTTGTTTAATTTTAGCACTTCTGCTAAAAAATTGTGTGGTGATTTTTGAAATCTGAGGTAATAAAGAAAATAAAGAGAAGTCAATGATGAGAAAACTACTATGATTGTTTGTGCACATCACCAGTTCTTTATTTCCACAGTTGTGCTTTGTTCATTGAATCAAATGAAAAATGGCTTTATATTCAGCTAAGATACTCATAAGTGTGTTTACTTTTCTAAAATTGAGAGTAAAGTCCAATTCCAATGTAACTTTTTATTACAATCACACACTGTATTTTTTCTTATAATGTTTTTAATATTTTCAAAAGGCTCTAAGCGTTGAACAGAGAAAAGAGGACCTTGGAAAATATGCACAAGAGGCAAGAATTGAGTCAAGAACTGAAGTAACTTCAGAGTTACGCTGTCCAAGAAGTATTAAGGCTCCGTCACAGTTAAAGGAATTGGATGACATTATGGATCTGGTAGAATTATGTCTCTTATTTTTATGTCTAACCTTTGGAAACATTTGAAAATAACTTCCTGTGTGGTAATGAAACAGAATTTTATTGAAATACCCCAACATCACCTCACTGGCATCAAACTGTCTTCTGTACAAACAGCAATTAATTGCAAAGCCTTGGGTGATTGGCATAACTAGCTCAGACTATCTATTGGGTCATCAACATAAACTTTTCAGTCAGCAAGTTTTCTCTTGAGAGAGTGTGTGTTCTGGGGTAAACGTAAATGGATTTACATAACCAGAAAGCAACTCCAGCACTTTCCCAGATGTATGTGCAACCCTCTATCCTCTTCCTAATGATCAAGTTAGCTATTTTTAGAGTTTCCTCTATTTCCTTAGTCTGATTGGACCTTCGTTTCCCATCCCTGTCTCCTTGTTGCTCTACGGACAACTCTGTTTAGTCTTTGCACAGGGGAATATCCTGCTTACTGGAAAGCAATTAAGGCTTCTTTACAGTGTACAGTGGTATTATCTTCCTTTTTCAGATGGCAAAATGGAGACCAAGATATTCTGGCTTATCCCCGGCCATACTGTGAGTCAGTAACAGAGCTAGGATTAGAACTTGGGAATTTTTGGCCCTCAGGCCTATGTTCTGACCATCAGACCATGCTACTTTTTTGTGCGTCAGAAATAAAGAATACTCTTTTTCCTAAATAACTGGTAAAATAGGTTTGTATTTTAATTATAAACCTAAATAAGTAGCAGTATTTGAAAATGTGTTTTCCTAAACAGCTGACGCCAATTGAAAAGTATGCTTTGAATTACTTGGAATTATTTCATGACTACAATGATCAGGGAAAGCAGAAAGTCAATGAGGTAAGGAAATACATTTCACTACTGGCAATATACTATTAGAAAAATGGGTAACCAGTATCGCTGAGGCTTTCGTGACAGCCCTTTGTGCAGCTGCGACGCAATACAGACGATGACGCACATTGTCAAGGAATGCCTGCTGACTAGGTTCAGCAATGGCCTAGAAGAACTGCATCATGCCACTGAAGATGCCATTGGCTAGACGACAATGCACACACTAAATAAAAAAACTTAGAAAAATACTATTGGAACTCTTGTCACTGAAGATTTGTTTAAAATGGTTGTGCTTAACATTACATTTAAAAAAAAAAAAAAGCCTAAGGACGAAAAAGACTTAGTGAGCATTTATCCCTTGCTAAAATAAGTTTTGTGTATATGGATGGAGTGGTAGGTTTGTTTCTGTGTCCTGGCATTTCCTGTCTTATTCCATGAGAATGCAGGTTGATCTTAGTAAACTCTTTGTACCACTATGTTGTCATGTCAATAAATACATCCATTCCTTAATTATCATATCCACATATGTGGCAATCCACTTCTAAATATCATTTAATTTTTTGTGAAAAGCTAGGCAGTTACTTTCTGAGATTGCAATGCTGTAAGGCTTAATTTTACTGGATTTCCCTGTTAAAAGGAGTCGAAAACTGCAAACAGAAAGTGGGAATTCAATCATATCAAGAAGCTGAAGGAAAAGGAAGATGAAATGCAGTGGGAAGAGGAGGAAGAGCTCCTAACCTACACTAGGCAAGATGCCTATAACATGGTAATTTCAAAGTAACCTTAGTTCTCGCCTTTCATGAAATTATGTTTTTGTGATGATCAGTGTGCATTTAAGGGTGAGTTGGTGGTACCTATTAGTCTGGCTCCCACCTTGTACCCTTTAACTCTAGTTTGTAGTCTTGTCCACAGAAGTGACCCTAATCTTTCCTAATTTTCTAGAATTGATGGTTTCTGTTTGGGGAAAAAAACAGCAAGTCGATAGGCTGATTTGTCTTGACATCTGGCATTGTTGGCAATGCTAAGCAAAAAGTGGGAGGTCAAGATTGATTAGGGATGAGGCTTGAGAGGAGGGCAGAGGAGAAGCAGGAGGAAATGAAAGCACTGATGCGGCTGGGAGTGATAGTGTGCTGCACTTTGAAGCTGATCTGCTTCATTAATGTACTTCTATTTAATTTTGGAGTAATTGTAACTATTTACTATAGTGATTGTAAATATACCTATTCATTGTTAGCTGCTTGTTTGTATATGTTGGGATCTCTTCACTGGTATCATTGGTATCATTAAGAGTTGTATCTTTCCTGTACAGGAATATGTCTATGAAGACCCAGATGGGCAAATAGAAAGAATGCCAGTAAGTCAGTAATTTTTTTTTGAAGAGGAAATAAACCTATCTGCAGTTAGTTAACTAATCATGATGACATATAATCTTTTTTTTTTTTTTTTTTTTTTTCCCCAGATTTGGACTCCCCTTACTCTGCCTCCAGATCGCAATGACGTCTACATTGATTCTGTTACATGTCTGATGTATGATTCCACACCAATTTCAGAGTCTAAGCTGCCCCCTTTGTATGCCAGGAAGGAGAGTAAGCAATTCAGAATGGATCCATCTGGTAGCCTTTCCTTATTTATTTCTTTGTAAATAAAATGGAAAATTTCACAAACTCAAGTGGCCAAATTTTAAAAAACATTTATATGTTCATACCTAAAGATTAGGGTGTTTTGTATACCATTTCTCTAAGCAAATTAGATTTTTTTAATTGATGTGAATGATTTTGAGTGCTGACTTAGAGACAGGGTGGAGTGCCTTTTGAAAATTGGGTGCCAGAAGTCTTAACTTTTATTTTCTGAATTAGAAATAGAAATGAATGAATGAAATTAACAGGGACTGAGCAGTGAAACCGGTGTTATTCTCCCTCTTGCCTCCACCCCCAATTAGGCTTATTTCCTGTCTTGAGAATCACATTCAGTATGTTATTTAAGCTACAGTAAAAACGAAAATGAAAAACTATAGTAGCTGTGGTTTAATAGTAATTAAAGGAAGTCAAAGCTATTATGATTGAAGAGTTAAGTTAGAAATCACTGGTCTTATTAAATTTAGTCATAGCTGACAATAAATTGAAGGTAGACACCTTTTTACATGCAAAACACAGTATTGTGAACACTTCTCTAGTAGAGCCAGATGACTGGTATAGTCATTTTTTGCTTTAACAAAGTTCCATCCATCCTTTCACTGAAACGATCCCCTCGTTCCACTGATAGCTGCAGGTAGGAGGAATAAACATCGTCATGGAGAGGTGGCTATTCCTCGGTCACTTTTTCACCGAGCGACTCCAAGAATGTTGAAAATGCGTCGAAAGGGTAACAAGCAGAAGACCATCCTGCTGAAACAGCAAACATATGTCACAAAACCTTTGCCTGCTGTTGTCAAACAAGCTACTGAAGCTGGACGGGCAGCAGCTGGACAGGACAATCCTGAGTGGCTGATTAGTGAAGACTGGGCGCTGGTACAAGTAAGAAAGTCCTTCTGTTTTATTATTGGGCTTTTTGAGTTTTTTAATTTTTGCTTTTAACTATAGTTTGTTTATTGGCTCCAGAAATAACTTTTCTCTGACTTTCTCTCCACAACGTTATTTTCAGCATCTGTGAAATCTAATTAATTTGGTGACACTCACACACACACAACATTTACTTTACACTTCGTAGTATTAGTAGTGTCCTCCTGAGTCTTATACCTTCTTTTCTAGGCAGTGAAGCAGTTACTGGAGCGTCCTTCAAATCTTGCCGTCATGTCACCAGTGCACACACCCAATTGGGATCTTGTTAGTGACCTTGTTAAGTCCTATAACCAAGTTTATCGCTCACCAAAACAATGCCAAAATCGATATGAAAATGTTATTATTCCAAGAGAGGAAGGAAAGGTGAGTTTAAATTGAATTGTGCATTCCTTTCACACACTAGGGGCACCAATTTATTCAGTTTTCATTGTAGACTGTACAGCATTTTTCTTGAACTATTGTAAAGCTGCCCTAGTGTTCAGCAAGCATATACTGTAAAATTCTGTATACCATGGTCTATTGGCAGGTATTATACACATTTCTCACACCAGACAATCAATATGGAGTATGTTTAATATATCACATTAAATAAATTTACAAAATATATTCCACTAATACTGGACAAAATTTTACATGCCTACTTTGACTGACTAGCTTGAATAGAATACAGTGATGTAACAGAGTACAGAATATATAGATTAACAAAATAAATGATTGTGATTACATCTGATATTAAGGAAGAAATTAAAAAATCTGAATTAACTTTGATAATATGGTGTAGATTATAACTTTCCCTTATCGAGTGGGTACTTAAATTTGATCCAAGCAATGGTGGTTCAATCTTTACCAAAGCCTGATTCTCTGTCACTAATTAAGGATTGAAACAGACATCTCGGAATAAAATTAGAATAATTTATAGAGAAGAGCAGACTGATTTTAGTGTTTATCAGTTAAACAAGTTACAGCACAGTAGTAAATTCTGTTTGAAACGTCTTAATTAGAGCTAAACGAATAATTTATTTTATATTTGGTAGTCAAACCAAAAAATCAGAAAAAAGATTTAGTTAGTTTCTAACCAAAACTAAATTTGTTTGGTTTTCCTCACCTAAATGAAAAAAACAAAATTTTTTTGTTTGTTTGAGCTGAATGAAATGTTTTGAATGTCAGATCAAATCAGTATTGTTGAAATGAGATGTCGATGTTTCCAAATTTTTTTCAGTTTTTTTGGCTGAAACGGTTTGCTGAATTTGACCTGAATTCACAAATAGTTTGAGCTCCCTGTCCCCCAAATGCATTTTTTGGCAAATGTTTACTATTTGCCAAAAATATTTCACTCAGCTCTTGCTTTTATGCATAGTAGAGGCAAAAGTGTTAGTGTTAAATAATTAATTCTTTGGGTAAACTCTAATTGGTGCCTCCTGGATTAGTCGTGGTATCTTTCTGGAAGTGATTCTTTGGACTCAAATTATTATCATCAGACTTTATCACATACTTGAGTCATAAGTGAGGTTCCCGGAAATGTTGTCTGAGCAATTTAGAAGTATTACTGTTAATTGGGTATAACTATAGTGTGCAAAAAATAAAACTAAAATATTGTAGCTATGTCTTCTCTTATTACTGATTTTGGAGGTCATCTAAAGGAGAAAGCAAAAACTAGTTGAGTATGGTTTTCAGAGAGAGTTTACCTGACGATATCAAATAAGACACGTTGTTTATTATATAGTGCAAAATTAAGTTTAACAAGTTAAAGTTTAAGTTTCTAACTGTCTTTTGTCAATATAAAGGATTTACCTCTTTGCAATCAGGTCAGGGAGATAATCCAGTGATTATTACATGATTATTATAACCTTAACAGTTAAGAGAAGTTGAGTTATGAGAGAGACAGACAGACAGACAATGCACACACCTATTATTATGAAAACATTTGAGTCCTTAGAGTGAGAGATGAACCACAGATATGAGCTTATTGACTTGATGAATGACCTTATACAAGTCACTTCATGTCTTTGACTCAGTTTTCTATCTGTAAAATTACATGGTGTTTTCAGGTTTAACTGACATTTCCAAAATTCCCTGATGGTGAAAAGCACTATAGAAGTGACTATTTAATAACCGATTAGTTGGTAAATTTTAAAACAAAAATGACAAGGCAGTTATTTCTTTTTAGTATCTTCAAGTGGCAAAAAATTGAATTAGAATGTGTCAAAGTCCGGTTTAATGTAAACCATAATTTTTGAGATATTACAGTGGTGACTTACGGCATTTATCATCTGATGCTATTTTTATTTCAGAACATCAGTAGTCACCCTGTTTGTACCAGACAGATCTATGCTGAAGACCAGAATGCTGCACACATGCAACTTTACATGAGTCACTTTGATTTAATGAAAAAGATAGCAAGAAAAAGAAGTCCCTCAGTTAAACCTCTGTATGTTTACTTAAAGCCCATATCATTTACATGTTTTAAATCTGATAAAAATGGTGTGTGTGTGTGTGTGTGTGTGTGTGTGTGTGTGTGTGTGAAATGCAAACACACAGGCAATTCCATTATACTTGTCAGAGGTGTTCTGATTCCACAGATATTCTTGTGTATTTCAGTTTTGGCATGATTACCTTCCTGAAGAATCCAAATCATGCTTCTGTACTTGCAGTACTCGCATTACTTGTTGTAATGTCTCAATTGCATCGCCAGCTAGCTGTATGAATGGTGAGGTGGGCATGCCCCACTGATCAGTTATCTCCTTTATGCCCCTCTTAATCCCAGCAATATGGCTACCATCCTTTTGAGTAATGAGAACTGCATAAAACTCTGCAACTATGGTCTCACCCTAAGAGTGACTCTTTAAAAATGGCATTGTGAAATTCATTGATTTGTCCATTTTTTAGAACTGACAATGTGCAAATTTACAATAAGCTTTTAGAGCTAAACTGTGTTCTTTACATGTCATGCATCATATCCAGTAAGAAGGTCTGCAGATTAAATTGTGCCCTCTACCACATCCATGCCATCCCATTGTGGTGTAACGGGGGTTGCTCTAACCTTACTGAGGCCAAAATCTGAACTATGGGGTACAACAGGTATAACTGAGGACAATGTAGAACAACAGTGAAAGGGGAAGTTGGAAGTTTTGCTAGATGGGTCAGGACCACTGGGTCTTTTGGCACATGCAGAAGTATGAGAGAAGTATAAGACTGTGGGATAAGCACTATAGTTTGGTTCAGCTAAAATGATCAGCAGTGAAATAGTTGACAGTTTAAACATAAACACAGTTATCTTCATATTTCAGATTTAAAGGCTATTGATATAATCTGGGCACTTCACACATCTAGCTACTCTGAAAAGGATAACTAGCCAGGCCAGCACTGGAGTGCATGTTGCATCTGTTGAAAGGGTGGCAGAACTGTTGCTGCAGTGTGTTTGGGTCAGACAGAATTCCTTCCAAGGATTTCCAGTACAACAGGGTGCCTCTGCACACACTATAGCATGACTGTTACTTGAGAGCCACAGTCCTACAACTTCTGCTCATCAAGAGAGGAGAAAGTCTGAATTGCTGTAAAACAAGGTTATTGGATAAACCTCATTGTTCGGGCTATATTTTGGCAACCTGGATCAATTATTTTTAGGACATCCAAAAACAATGGCTGCTTTTCACTTGTATGTTTGATAGGAAGAGAGAATGGGAAGATGATGGGCAAGATATAGATCAGGATTAGGGTGTAAATCTGAACTCCAATCCTTATCTAGTTTGCTGTCATCTCTTTTGAACCTTGTAGACATCAAACAAAGGCCTAGTTTTCACACGGATGCATCAGTTTAACGAAAGGTGTGATTTAAAAAAAAATCAGTTTAATTAAATCAATGTAACTTTGTGTATGGACATTCTTAAGGCATGTCTAGACAAACTGTGTGTGGCAAGCTGGTGTGTAAATCTAAATTGCTCCAGCCTGCTGTGCACTGACTGCATGGTCCCTGCACTCTAGATGACTCCTAGTACATTTGACCTTTTGCTATTTCAAACAGCAGTGTATAAAGTCAACCAGGGAACACCTAGCACACATTAATAGGATAAGCAGCAGGGTCACACCAAGAGTTAGGCCTGGTCTACACTAAAGAGTTAGGTCGACCCAGCTGTGTTGCTCAGAGTTGTGAAAAATCCACACCCCTGATGTGTAGTTAAACTGACCTAACCCCCGCCATAGCCAGCGCTAGATTGACAGAAAATTTTTTCCATCAATTTAGCTACAGCCTCTCTAGGGGAGTGGGGTGGATTACTTATGCTGATGGGAGAACCCTTCCCATTGGCATCAGTAATGTATACACTGAAGCACAACAGCAGCATAGCTGCAGTGCAACTGCTGTGCCGCTGTAGCGTTTCAAGTGTAGAGAAGCCCTTAGTGTGCAACAGACTGGTATGCTGTAGTTTTACACCCCAGCTTGCTGCACACTAACTGTTCATCTAGACAAGCTCTTAAGTAGATTTAAACCTCTTTTATATAGGTTCAGGGCAAGGTAAACTGATGTAACCAGTTTTAAACCAATAGAGCAGTGGTGCCTAAACTTTTCAGGGTAATGCCCCCCCTTACCAGTGTCTACGTCCCCCCAGAACCAGGAGTGGGGGAGGAGGGGAACATGGATGGGGTAAAGGGGCTGCAACTGGGGGTGAGTCTGGAGCCAGGAGTGGGGCTGGAAACATACTTTGCACTTCTGTAGTGCCTTCCAAGACTAGAAAAATGTCCTGTTTGCTGTTGGAAGTGGATTTTTGTTAAATCCTCTCTGAAACTAAATTTTATCACAATAATGTATATGGTTAGATAGAAATATAATATGAACAGTTAGACATTTTGATGATATTCTTAGAAGAAATGTGTGTTACATTCTAAATACTAACCTTTGCACCTTATTTTACTGCTGATTTGCAGGAGCTCAGACATTGGATGTACATATCCATCAGTTTCCAAAACTTACACATCAAGTAGCTCAGCAACAGAGCCATCCATTCCCAGATTGTTCAAGGCCAAGCTACAGTGTAGAAAAGGTAAGCGGCTTTGCTTGCTGTCTCATTCAAATGATATATGCTTTTTGGTGGTGTTTTGACAGTTTTGCACAGGGGTAGGCAACCTATGGCACACGTGCCGCGTTCGGCACGCGAGCTGATTTTCAGTGGCACTCACACTGCTGCGGTCCTGGTCACTGGTCCAGAGGGCTCTGCATTTTAATTTAATTTTAAATGAAGCTTCTTAAACATTTTAAAAACCTTATTTATTTTACATACAACAATAGTTTAGTTATATATTATAGACTTCTAGAAAGAGACCTTCTAAAACGTTAAAATGTATTACCGGCACGTGAAACCTTAAATTAGAGTGAATAAATGAAGACTCGGCACACTACTTCTGAAAAGTTGCCGTCCCCTGGTTTTACCTGACTACTTTTTTTCTCATCGGTAGGCCAGGTACTAGAGATGATCTTCTCTTTAAGTGACCTGCTAAGGATTTTTTTAAAATTGGGTTTTCCAAGGTTCTGCTGTCAGCTCTGCCACTGATAAGTTCTGTAATCCTGGAGCAAATCAATCTTTCTATGAGTATCTTCCTATCTGTAAAATGAAAGCACTACTCATCTCACAGGTGTTTTCTGAGAATTAATGTTTGTACGGTGATTTTTGAAATCTGCGGATAAGTGCTACATAAGGGCAAAATATTATTATTTTTATTAACTCCAAGAATTCCGGTCTCATTTCTCCCATTTTATAAATGGCAAAACTAATTACTGAGAAATTAAGGGATTTTGCCCAAAACCACACAGTAAATCAGTATCAAGTTTGGGAATAGCATTTTATTCTCCTGACTTTGTCGTGTTCTTAGTCTCAGGCTTCTCCAGAGTTTCTGCCATCTCTTACTTTTGTTTCACATTTTTGACTGTAAAATGTACAATCAGCTAGTAACTTATCTTCATCTATAATTTAGGTTCAGGCTCAGTCACAGATCGCGGCAGTGTCCCAGTCACCACCTGCTGGTCACCACACCTGAATGATTTCTGCAGCAATGGCTACAGCTCAGGTGATCCCCCAGAAGTCAATAGAGGAACAGGTCCTGACAATAGTCTCTCTCCAATCACTGACTCCAGGTGTACAGAACTGAGCAGCCTCAACCAAAATTAGCAAGTAAAAGTGCACATGAGGTTACCTACTTTCATACTGTGAAAGCATCTCTGAAACCTTGTTGAACTAATGATTACATTAGAATAAGCAGAAAAGTACAGTATTTTATGTTTGCTAAACCATGACAATAAAATCTGCAGGTTGTCCACATTTTATTTTCCAAATGAAGACTGAGCACTTTTTTACAGACATAAATGCAAGAGAAGTTATTACTGAAATCTGAAAAAAAAAACTGTACTCAACATTGAAAATGTATTAATTGGAATGTACAGATAAAAGGTCTGTTAAAATGAAATGCTTTCTGCTGACAAAAAATGACCATCCTTCTATACCAAAGCAGTGAAATTACAGACTAAATTACAGAGACAGAGGTGTAATCAACATGTTCATCATTGTGCTAGGCTATTGTCTCCAGAGCAATATCAAATAATAGCCAGTTATTCTTTAAACAGAACTACATTTTACTAGTGGAGTGTTGCACTAAATGGAATGCAGAACAATGAAAACTGCTGACTTTTTTTGTTAGATCTACTGTAACTGAATAGCTGTCCTGTTAGGTGTATGGAAACAAAATGCAAACTGTAAATTTTTAGATGAATCTTTAGCGCTGTAAAGTAGGAATTCAGTGAACACTGACATACTGCCTAAACAGTGTAAGTTGAACAATGAAGTGTCCTTTCTTTTCATATAAATTGCTTTATTTCTGTCCTGTTTCTTTGTGCACGTCCAGGGGTGAAAGTAACTTAAAGGACTTACTGGTACGTCGGAGTCCTGAGCGGGGGCGTGGCCTCAACTGGAACAGGCGATTTAAAGGCCCCGGGCCTCTGGCCACCGCAGAGCTCCGGGCCATTTAAATCCCTGCCGGAGCCCTAGGGCTCTTGCAGCCGGGCTCAGGAGGGGATTTAAAGGGCCCGGTGCTCCAGCCACTGCGGGGAGCCCTGGACCCTTAAAGCGCCGCCTGAGCCCCACTGCCGGAGCTCTGGCGGTGCCTTAAAGGGTCCGGGGCTCTCTGCAGCGGCCTGGGCCCTTTAATTCCCCACCGGAGCCCTGCCGCCGCTACCCGTGGTTGGCATGCCTCAGGATTGAGCCCCACGAGTCAGCTGTTTAACTTGGTCAAAAAATTGCTCAGAATCAAAATGTGGAATAAAAAAATCTCAACCCAGGTGCAAATTTCAGCTCCACTTCTCTGAATCCAGGACTTAAATTTACTTTATTATAGCTTGCTACTAGACATAAGCAGCTGCCTACTAGAATGTAATGGCACAGCTAGTGAAATGGATATTGGAATTCTGAAGTAAAGCAGGTTGTCTGTATAATTTTTGGCCCTCAGCTATTCCACAGCATTGCTGGTGAGAGCTTAAAGTCTAGGAGAGTTTATGGGTGCACAGTTCTTTTGTGTGAATTTCCAAACCAGATTGTTAGGTCTTCACTTTTAGCAACTGTGCTATCACCACAGACTCTATTATGAGATTAACTATGCAAAAAATAAAGGTTACCCAAAGAAAGCTCTTAACAGCTTTCTTTCTTTATTTATTTTTTAAAAAAGAGGAAATTATGCTAGTCCATAAAAAGGAATTAATTTACCATTCTGAAGTTCTCTAAGTGCAACTGGCTGTCAAAAGTGGCAACAACTATACAAATGCATAGTAAGCACTTCCCAAAGGATTTATCACAACAAATCATAACAGACCTTTTGTATATCTAAATACAGCTGTACTGCAGGCAGTAATTTCTCAAATGGTACATTTAGTCTGTTCACAATGCTCTAAGGGATTCCTCCTTTCTCCTCCCCCCCTTTTTTTTTTATAGAAAGCCACATCCATTTACATAAAGCACAAGAAAGTGAACACCAAACGGTACTGGAATATCGAGGGAGCAGGGACGAGGGGAGCCCGGCACCCCCGGCGGGGCCCACTTTCCATTCGCTCCCCAGAGGAAGCTGGGGGGGGGGGGGGGGGGACACCTCCGCTACGCTGCCCCTTACCCCTAGCGCAATCCTGCGGCTCCCACGGTTTGGTTCGAGCCATTGCGCATACTCAGTGAGGGAGTCTCGGTACAGGAACGGAATTCGCCGTTTGTCTCCTATCAGAGCCCGTAGCGGATGTGTTTCCCCCCTCCCCGGTGACGGTCCCCAGCTTCCTGTGAGGAGGGAATGGAAAGTGCGGCCCCGGTTCCTGGGGTAAGTGGGTCCGCGCCGGGGGGGGGCGGAGTGGGGGGTACCGGGCTTCCCTCCGCCCTGCTCCGTCCGCAGAGCCGAGCAGGCCCGGGGCTGAGGCCGGGCCCTGACTCCGGGGCACCCGTCCCACGCGCGGGGGGAGGCTGCGGAGCGGGCCTTGGTCTCTGCTCCGCGCAGCGCAGGGCGAGGGGGAACCAGCAGCCTGCCCCGCCGCGGGGGTGACCGGGAATTCCCGGGGCCGTTAGCAGTTAAGTGTAAAGGGAATTCCCCCCCACCCCGCCCGTGGCTCCCCGCTGAGCAGCATCCTCCCGCTTTGCACCGGCAGCGGTGTGAAGAGAGGGGTGTGTGTGTGTGTGTGTGTGGGGGGGGGGTGTATGAACACACCCGCATGCTCTGCGAGGGGACATCCAGGACCGGTCTCTACAGACACATCTTGGTTTCTGGGCGGGCGTGGGGCCGCATGCAACTTGTTAAAATTAGGAGTTCTAACAAATCAGGATTCACTTGCCTGAAGTAATTCATGTTACAGGAGCACCGCTAATGCACATACTTCAAAGGGTAATCGCCCTTCCCGCTTTTCAGCCAGGAGGTTAATAGTGGGGTGTGCTGATGAGATCTCATTATCAAGAGTTGATTATGCATTTTCACTTATTTCTAGATTGCCATACATGATTAGTGTTTGACAGACAAATTAATATAACAACTCCTTGTCCCTAGGAGTTTAGATTTAAAATAGCCAGCAACCATGACAAGAAATGGGGGAGTGAAGAGGTATGGCATACTACGGTATAGACCCACATATTTGTATACAGTGAAGTGTTAGAAATGGAACTGCAGTTTTCAAAATAAATGAGCAAGGTAGGTTTTTTAAAATACTAGCTTTCTTTTGATTCTCCTGCTAATTTGCAGTGCCCAGTCTTTGGCAATCGGTCTCCCTGTCAGTGCACGTTAGTGAGATTGTACTACACTAGAATGCCAAATAACTTGAAAACAAGAACATTTTTCACTTTAGATAATGTTGTTGAGCCAAAACAGATATGTTTAAAAAATGGAGCCTATGTTACTTGTGGATATTCCACAGCAAGTGGAAGGAGAAAGCAGTCTTTTAACTTTCATCTCAGCTTGGTTGGTCAAAAGAGGAACGTATCACTTGTAATACCATCTTGCTGTGGGTTATTCCAGAATGTCTTAGTTGGCTAGAGAAGTGTATCAGAGGTTTAGATAGTAAATATATTTGTGGTGTTTGTGTTTCAGACCATCCATATTTTGAATAATTGCATGAAGGTTATTGTTTTAATTAACTATAAAGGTAGAATGTGTTCCAAATTTTGAGGCAGAAAAACTTCTAAATTCTTACTCAGATGTGTATCTTCTAACATTCAGTTACCAAAAAAAATCTTGACCTTCACTAAATTTCTGTTTTTATGTGTTTCTTTAGAATTTACTTTAAAAAACAAAAAAGGTGAAAATGCACCATGGCAACGGTCCTCAGAATGCTCAGCGTCAGCTCCAGAGGTCCAGATCCTTCACAGGTAGTGAGG
Organism: Malaclemys terrapin pileata; assembly: GCF_027887155.1. Lineage (NCBI taxonomy): Eukaryota > Metazoa > Chordata > Testudines > Emydidae > Malaclemys > Malaclemys terrapin. The sequence goes on along the minus strand of NC_071520.1, from coordinate 19,955,134 downwards.
GAGAAGAGCAGCAGACGAACTTACCACAGTCCCCTGCAACTTCATTTGCTCCTTCTGCAAGCCCATCTGCACCACAGTCCCCCAGTTACCAAATACAGCAATTTATAATGAGTAGAAGTCCAGTAGCTGGGCAGAATGTGAACATCACATTGCAGAATGTTGGACCAGTAGCATCAGGAAACCAACAGATAACACTTACCCCTTTGCCAATACCAAATCCAACATCACCAAATTTTCAGTTTAGCCCTCAGCAAAGGAGGTTTGAGCATGGATCTCCATCATATATTCAAGTTACTTCACCATTGCCCCAGCAGGTTCAGTCTCAAAGCCCTACACAACCCAGTCCTGTACCAGTGCAGTCACTACCAAATGTTCGGGCAGGCACTCCAGGTTCTGGCTTGGGTATGTGCAGCCAGAGCCCTACTAGAGGATTTGTAGATGCTAGTTTGCTTGTGCGACAGATCAGTCTGAGCCCTTCAAATGGTGGACACTTTGTATATCAAGAAGGATCTGGAATTACACAAATTGCTCAAGGAACTACAGCACAGGTACAAATTCCATCTTCTGGGGCACCTGCAACTGTACGAGAACGCAGGCTTTCACAACCTCATTCACAGACTGGTGGCACCATTCATCATCTTGGACCTCAAAGTCCTGTAGCTAGTGGAGCAAATATGCAACCTTTGACTAGCCCAGGTCATATTACAACTACTAACTTGCCACCGCAAATCAGCAATATTATTCAAGGACAGCTCATGCAGCAGCAGCAAGCACTTCAAGGGCAGCAGTTGAGCAGACCCATAGGATTTGATAGGGGTTCTGGTGGATTAATAGCTGGAGTTGGAGGATCACCTGCTTTTGGAATGACATCACCACCCCCTCCTACAAGTCCTTCACGAGCCACTGTACCACAGGGTCTGTCTAATCTTCCTCTTACTCCTACGGTAAGTACAGGAGTGAAAAAACAATCTAAAAAATTGGAGGAGATTCCACCTGCCACCCAAGAAGCTGCTCAGATGAGAAAGCAGTGTTTGGATCATCACCACAAACAGATGGAGATTCTGAGGGAGACTTTTAAGGAATATTTGATTGAACTGTTTTTCTTGCAACATCTTCAAGGGAATATGATGGACTTCTTAGCTTTTAAGAAGAAACACTGTGTTCCATTACAAGCATACCTTAGGCAAAATGACTTGGACCTTGAGGAGGAGGAAGAGGAAGAACAATCTGAGGTTATCAATGATGAGGTAAGAAATCTATTTGTTAATAGTTTGGAATAAAACAGTAAATGAAATTATGGCAATTGGATACCAAAGTATTAATTATACCTTAAATTATACCTTAGAAATACCTTACATTTTATTTCTGATTGAAGTAATAGAGCAGACTTTTTAACGAAGATTCTGAATGAATTGTAATTTTGCTATGTGAAGATTAAAACTGCAGGTTGGTTTGAGCATGCAATTGGAAGCGTATATTTTAAGAACAGAGGTAATTTAATAGAGGGGGAAAGAATTAGGGCTTTGAAGGAAAATACTCTTGTTTTCTCACTGATCAAGTTCATGTCAGTATTTAAGTCCCCCCCCCCCCCCCAAATAGTTAAGCTCTATCCTAAACCCACAGAGGCTTGGAATTGTTGCTGGAAGCATGTTAGCTTATCAGAAATGATTATGTATCATAGAGTAATTTTAATTTATAAGTTATCATCATGTAATACCTACATTCAAAAAAAGAATGAGATGAAAAACAACCTTAACTTGGAATTGGCTTTTGTCCAAAGAATTTATAGTTTGTGCATAAAAAAACAGTTTCCTTTTTTAATTAAACAGAATATTAAAGTTCTTTGAATGAATTCCATGCTTAGTAATGGCAAGAGACTTGAACCAAATATGGTAACCAAATATGATGTGCAACTTTTCCTGAATAGTTATATCAGTGCATATTAATTCTGACCTGTGGTATCCCCTCTATTCCATTTTGGAGAGTCTGACAGTTGTGTAGCAAGTAGTTGTGATGTCATGTTTGGCACAATGCGTGAATTGATACCTCTTGAAACTCTTAAATACCCTTTTACAAATTATGTATCCAAAATAGGGAAGGGTGTATATTTGCCAGTTTGCAAAAAGATTCCATTCAAAAAGACTTAAGTATGTTTAAAATTTCTATAACAGTTCCATATATCTTCAATGAAAAGTTGATGAACCTTTAAACTAAAGGATTATTAGTGACCCCAGCTTTGGTTTGAATTTGCAGGTGGTTCAGAAGTTGTAGCATAATGTGTAGCATTTAGTATGTTTGACGAGAAGAAATTTAACTGTGACTAAGATCAGATACTGATAATTTTGAAGGAATAATTTGTTTCTGCACACAGTAGTTTAAATTGTGGTAACAGGATGTCTTTTTTTTTTTTTTTTAAATCCGCAATGGGTGTGCATGAATTATTCCTTGTGGTTTTAAATTTATTGTCAAATTATTTGCCTGTTCTTGTTGGTCTATTTATTTGTCACTAGCTGAAATGGCCAGGTATGTTGAGCTCTGTTGTACAAATTCAGGGGCAGATCCTCACCTGATAAATTGTCATAGGTCCATTGAAGTCACTAGAGCTTTGACAGTGTACACCAGCTGAGGATCTGCCTCTCTGTTTTTTGGGTTCAAGTTTGCTCACTCTTTTTTTTAGTTCTAAGGCATAGTTTAACTTATACAGACAGTTATATTTATGTTATATGTGAACAGCTAATTGCTCGTGAAAGTTGTAATCATTTTAACTATTGTAGGATTTTGCAAACTGTGCCAATAAACTTGTTTGACTGTTCTAACAAATTAAGGTAGCTTTTGCAAATCAAGGCACCTTTTGAGTATGTTCTTTCTTTGTATTTTTGGTCTTCCTCTCTTTTATTTCCCCCCCTCTTTATCACCTTCTGCTAAAGCAATGCACCTCATCCCTTGCCTGGAAGGGCTGATCACTTTGGAAATTAATGGGGGAGAGAGAATGGTGGCTATGCTCATTGCTTAAATAAATGTTCAGGCTCTCTTGAGTTCAGACTGTCTGTCATGCTAATTTGTTGTCAACTAGGAACTGAGATAATTAAATTTAACCCACACTGTTACTTAATTTGGATTTAAGACAGTTTTTCAGTGGTGAGAGTCATTGTAGGTAGTCTGACCCTCACTCACTCTGTTCTGCTATTAAAAGTGAAACAGAACTCTTCAAAAATTGTCTATATTCAAACCAAACTGCACTGATGGTCATTTAGTTATAATCCCCTCTTCAGTGAGGTACCATCAGTACAGTGTAAAACAAGTGTGTTGATCAGTTTTAAAAAGTTTTAAAAAGAAAATGATTCTCCCTTTTTTTTTTTTTTTTTTTTTTTTTCCCAAAAATATTTTCTCTCAGGTAAAGGTTGTGACAGGAAAGGATGGGCAGACTGGTACTCCTGTTGCTATAGCAACCCAGCTTCCTCCAAATGTTTCTGCTGCTTTTTCATCCCAGCAGCAACCGTTTCAGGTACTTTTTAATGGTTCTAAAATGTAGTCTCATCCCAGATTTTTTTTCTTCATTCAGATTTGATATTTCTTAGCAGAATTCGTATTTTCCCAAGAGCCCATCCGTTGTCATCTAAAACAAACAAAAATAACTTTAAATCTTGACACTCATGAATGTTTATTGGGTGTTGAGGAAGTTAAATCTATCTTGTCTCAAAGTTGCTGGCTTTTTTTCATCAACTTTCAGCTTGAATGTTTTTCACTTTGGTTTGTTTGTCGTTTGTTTCCCTAAAGCATTTGGTTCATTTGTGCATTCTGCATAGTAGTAGTTTGGATTTCTCTGTGTGTGGCATTGTAACTGTGGATTTCTTCTCAATTTCTTTTCTTTTTTTTCTTGATTGATTGAAGGTTTTGTATATGCCTGCAGAAGGTATTAGATTTTCCTTGCTTGCTATAGATTGTATGATGCATTTTTCTACCAAAAAAAACTTCAAAATGAGTCATCATAAGTTACCTCACTTTCACTAGATTTATCATGGATATTAGATAGAAGAAATAAAAGTGTTTAGAGGGTCCCATTTTAGACAGAAGTTTGTTTTTGGATGGGAGCACATTGAAGAAGATATCTGAAGAGAGGAATGACACCTATAAAGAGAACTAATTATATGGATCAATGGAAATGCACTTTTAACACAGGCTAGCTTGTGTGTACATCACTGCCCTCTGCTGGGTATTTCAGACCTACTTCAGTGTATCCGGCTGTTGCCCTCTTGCAATTGGCCCACAGAAGATAAGCCCTAATTCTGTAATTGAAATATTCTCTTTCAGCTCAAATGCTATGCACTTCTATTTTGGTGAAGATGATCTTTAACAGCAAACTGTACTTGATGGGCTGTATATCCTGCCTTACCTTACAACTTTTGCAATCCCACTAACTTCATTCAGATTGCCCTGGGGCTTTAAGTCAAGACAGTATTATTGACTGTATTCACAAATATAATTAATACTATGTAAATTAAAAAAAAATAAATTGTTTAGCGAAGATGTTTGTTTCCAATAGTTTTTAATGTGGCCAGTAATTACATAGGTTTCAAAAGTTTTTGAAAGTTAGTCATCTTTTGTTCAATCCATGTAAAATATATGCATTTGAAAACATGGTATCAATTGACTTTGTATAGCACTTGTGGATGTCAGTAAGCTCCGTCCATACTAATGACATCATAGTTTCCATAGGAACTAAGTTACTTCAAAATGAGAATAGCAGACACACTAAAAATATACAAAGTGCTGTGAGTAATATGATTATTTAGCAGAAAAACGATAGTACACCTTACATCTTCTCTCTCTGTTGCTGTTTATAAAACATAGTAGGTATCTTGATCAGTTCTGTCATTGAATTTGGAGTGTTGTAAGTACAGTAAGCTAAGATTATTATGGTGGACATCCTGCCTGATAACCATATAGTAACCAGAACTTTTCATTATTTTTAAGAAGATTCAGAACAATTTATTTTCTAGTGCCAGTGGTGTACAGTTGCATTTCATATAAAACATAGCATTTGCTCTCAAAAGCTTATGTTCTAAATTCAGTAAAAATAATGCAAATAAGTTGGAGGCATTCAGATACTAAATGTCAGTCCAGAAACCTAAAACAAATAAACCTGGAAATCGAAGCCAGGAGCAGTTAGGCAGTAGTAGAAGGCAGGTGAAATAAATGGGCTTTAGAGTGGGCTTTGGAGGAGGAAGGTTGCTTAAGTTGTTGCTCAGAAAGACATTTGGTACAAAAAGTGTCTGAGCTGGATATGTTAATTAATTCTGTGCAATTCTATGGTTGTATAAAAAGTTTGCATTGTTTATTATAACACATTATTTGAAATCAGTCATATTGTACGCATCTAAATTTATCATACTTTGCCAAACTTTACTGTTTGGGCCAGGTGTCTGCTTCAGACTAAAACTTCTTTGAAAGTTTTCCATATTGAATGTGGCATAACATTATTATGTATGGTAATATAAATAAAAGTAGTAAATTAAAAAGGAAACAATGAAGGCAGACAGTTAATCCTTAATCATTTGAGTACCATATTGGATGAGCACATACGCCATATAGTTCTGGGCAGTGTCCACCGTGTTTACCTAAAAATTCTTAAGTCAGATGAACATCATAATACCATAAACATACCACTAGTGGTCATAAATGTCCATCTATTATTCCTAGACTTGGACAGGATCTTCATGTGAGGTTGAGCAGAATACATGCTACAGTACTTAAGTACGATGGGATGCTATGCATGTAAGGTGGTTGTGTGTGTTAGTTTATACTGTACAATAGGGCACTGAAGATTTTTGGACACCTACAATTTATTTCAATATCGTTTTGTGTTCACTTTCTTGAGCTTTATTTAAATTGCACTTAGAGAACTTCAGAATGGTAAATTAATTCCTTTTTAAGGACTAGCATAATTTCCTCTTTTTAAAAAAAAAAAAAAAAAGAAAAGAAAGAAAGCTGTTAAGAGCTTTCTTTGGGTAACCGTTGTTTTTTGCATAGTTAATCTCATAATAGAGTCTGTGGTGATAGCACAGTTGCTAAAAGTGAAGACCTAACAATCTGGTTTGGAAATTCACACAAAAGAACTGTGCACCCATAAACTCTCCTAGACTTTAAGCCCTCACCAGCGATGCTGTGGAATAGCTGAGGGCCAAAAGAGCATGCAAATGGTCAGACAGACAACCCGCTTTACTTCAGAATTCCAATATCCATTTCACTAGCTGTGCCATTACGTTCTAGTAGTCAGCTGCTTATGTCTAGTAGCAAGCTGTAATAAAATAAATTTAAGTCCTGGATTCAGAGAAGTGGAGCTGAAATTTGCACCTGGGTTGAGATTTTTTTTATTCCACATTTTGATTCTGAGCAATTTTTTGGCCAAGTTAAACAGCTGACTCGTGGGGCTCAATCCTGAGGCATGCCAACCACCAGCTTCTGTTGAAGCCCACAGTGATGTTGGTGGCCTCTTGGTAAGCTTAAACTCTCTAAGATCCAAATTAACTTCATTCATGTGCTTTCCAAATATTTTGCATACAGAATTAAAGTTAGCCCTGCATACTGAATTTTTAAAATAAATAAATAAATTGTCTTTATTATATTTTACCATATTTGCAGGTTACTGATCCTAATAGTATGCAAGGGCTGTTTCTCCCAATCTATCTTGCCATATATTTAATTCTGTAGTGAGGTAAAATATTCAATTTTTGACATGACTGTTTTTTTTAATGCAGTAACAGTGTGATGATACATGCACTTAGTTGTAACATCATTGCAGCGTCAGTCAGATGGCAGGAGGGAGAGGTCTTGTATAAATGTAAATCCTTAATAGGAAAAGGAACACAGAAAAATAATGGCCAAGTCTTCTCCCACCCCATTTTCTAGTTTTAATAGCACTTTCCTTGAAACACAAAATTTTTAACACACACAACTGATTTCCTCTTCTTAGTTAGCATAATAATACTTGAAAGCTGAATAAAAGACTCTCAGGGTCACTTTATATAGCTTTGTTATAGGAGTATTTAAAAATTGCCAGAAGATATTGAACCAGTCTTACTTTTTAGAGTATACAATCATTTTGAAGAGCTAATAATACAAGTAGGTGTTCTTTGGATTCACTGTAACTTCATATGTTGTAAGGGAAACTGATGAGGTAGCTGAACTTTTATGATTTTTGGTTTTTTCTACTAGCAAACGCACACAGGGACTCCAGTAACGGGGACTGTGAATACCATAGAAATTGAAGCTTTTAAGAGACAGCAAGCACTTACTCCAGCAGGTATGTTGTTCTTCAACAATTTAAGTTTATTTGGAAGGAAAATAGAAGATCCACTACTGCATAATTATTGAAATGTAGCTTTGCCTCACTCTGGCAATTACCAGATCCTTTGGCCTATTTGTTGTGACTAGTATGGTGCAGTGTGTTCCACCTACAACAAATGGGACTGGATTTGGCAAGTGTAGAAATATTAACAAGTCTGTCATTTGGCTGAGGAAAGTGAAGTTGGCCACCTTGAAATATAAAGGAACTCTGCCCTTGGAGCATATTCCTCATGAATGCTACACATGTGTAGTAGAGTTGTAGCTTTCTGAGCTGATGTTGAAACCATGTGTAGTACTTTTGCTTTGTAAACTGAAACCATTCCATTATACCATGCCATAAATGGAATTTGAATATCACAGATTCGTCTAAGAGACCACGAATTGAAGTGGGCCGTCATGGGATGGTTTTTCAGCATCCAGGTGTGGCTTCAGGAGTTCCTCTACAACAGCTAATGCCAACGGCACAAGGTACTGTCACCACATGCCAATTGCAAATTAATTTAACAAGGAGATGTAAGTAATGGGACTAGAAACTTAGACTCCTAGTCTTCTGAGATCCTAGTTCCACCATAGACTTCTCCTTGTAAATTAATTCTTGGTATGCAATGCCTGGTTTGTTTAAGGAGCTGAGTGATGGGCTCCAGTGGTGCATGTGGGCATGGAAGTACATCACAAGTGCTGGTGCAAAATGGTTAGCTTAGGAGCTCTGGATCTAAACCAAGCGTTTGTGAAAAAAGTAGCTCCTACTTTGCCATATATGTGATAAATCTTGTTTTTACTTCATTACTGGTGTTAGTTCACTGACGGTCATTTTTGGTCCAACTGTGTTAATGTACAGCATCCTCCTTATATAACATTCAATGACTTTTGAGCTCCAGCTAACTCATAAATAGTTGAAAACCAATTAGGAAATCCAGAAGACAATTTAGTAAAGATAATGCATTTTATTGTAATTGATTCTTATTCAAAAAATGCTAGCTGCATTCCTTTGCATGATAGATTGTTTATTGTAATGGTGATTTATTTTTGTGATTGTGATGTGGTATTTTCAAAGTGATGGTATCTTATCGCCAAGTAAGTAACAAGTCAAAATGTGTTGGCTGTCTAACCGTTTTCTGGTTAAAGTAGTAAAGAACATTGATACTTAAAATTCACCTGTGCTGATTTCCTCTTGCTTTGCAGGTGGAATGCCTCCAACTCCTCAAGCAGTACAGCTCACTGGACAGAAACAAAGCCAGCAACAGTATGACCCATCCAAAGGTCCTCCTGTGCAGAATGCAGCAAGTTTACACACTCCTCCACCTCAGCTGCCGGGGAGGCTGCAACCTGCTAACGTCCCCATAACGTCTCTCCCCGCTGCATTGCAGCTTTCACAGCAACAGCCACAGATAGTAGAATCTCCAGCACAGCCCCAGATTCAGGTGAAGACCCAGCCCCAAAGTGTACCCATCACTTCTGCTCCACATAGCCAGCTCCCGACACCACTTCAACAGCAGGTACAGCCAGCACTCCATATACAAGGACAGACACCAACGCAAGTGTCCCAGCCGCAAGCTGCAATACAGCAACAGGTATATAAATATAAATGTTTGCCTGATGTGAAAAGCTTACTCCTAAAACAACTCTTGTTGCAATAACTGGGAGAATGACAGTAGTCTGTTCTTATTAATATGTGAAAGATGTTAAATGGCTGAAATTTTTAAACTCTACAAGACAAAATAAACTTATGTAGATGTAGCTTGTTGAGTAAAACAGTAAAGCATTTATAAAGCATTTTAAATGTTGAATTTCTAGTGGATTAAAGTTAGGTCAGCATTTGGCTGGCTAACACATTCTTCTGTAATGCAATGTTAGATAGTATCTGATTATAAAGTTCCTTATCTCACCACAGACTGTGACGCTGACACGACCCTCTGCAGATGCTGCCCAAACTTCTCAGCGTCTTACGGCAAATTCATTGCCACCCACCTCCTCTATTCCACCAGCAGCTCTCTCAGGCACAGCACCGCTTTCTTCGTACCCAGTACAGACAAACAGAACCTCTCCAGCAACTAACAAGTCACTGTCTCCTATTGCATCAAAACCCCCAGGCTTAGCCGTAACTGCAGCACCTAAAACACAGAGCCCAGCTCAGAATGCAGCAGTGTTACCGCAGGATAGCTCTCAAGACAAGCTTGCTGAGCAAGTGAAACTGGTAAGCTATTTTCTTTCGGAACTTAAAGACCACTAACATGAAGAAAGGTTACATTGTTGAGCTGTTAATACACACAGGAGAGTTCTAATTTTTATTTCTTGCATTTTTTGGTGGTTATATTTAATGGACTTCCAAAGAAGCTAGAGATAAAACTGCTAATGAAAGCAGTCTCCTTTGCTAAATGCATTTTTCTTTTTTGTATTTCCATAATATTGATCACATCTGATCACTCAAGATGTACTGTTGTGGTAAGATAACTTTTCTAGTAAAACTGAGCCAGGTCATTTGCCTCTTTAACAGGATCCTTGTAGATTTTGTTTCTCCTAACAGCTAAGGAGGATTTGTAGTGAAGTAGTCTTATCCTTTCTTATATTTTCTTTATATAGTAAAGCTCTGATTTCAGTAAAAAAGGATAGTTCAGTGTAGTTTCCATAGGTCTTGTAAGTTGATTGCTATGCTTTCATACGAAGTGTCTCTCTGTCTTGTGTTACAGAAGGCACTTTGTTGAATACAGTTTGAACTATTGTAATTCTTATTACAATTGAATCTCATTTAGTCTGTTAATTTTGGCACTTCAGTGCTATGTGCAGACTTGATTTGTTTCCCATGGTGTAGCATTAAATTTAAATGTAAAAATTGTTTATAATATTGGGACTTTATAACACTGTTGTTTTTTTTTAATTCAGCTACTATCATAGCTGCAGCCGGACAGAGGCATGTATTTGTACATGACGTATTTGTGGAGGGATATATATATTTTTGTTTTTGGTAGGAAAATCAAATCCATCAACGAATAGCAGAGCTGAGGAAGGAAGGCTTGTGGTCCCTGAGACGATTGCCCAAACTCCAGGAGGCCCCGAGACCCAAATCTCACTGGGATTATCTGCTAGAAGAAATGCAATGGATGGCAACTGATTTTGCTCAAGAGAGAAGGTGGAAGATGGTTACTGCTAAGAAGGTACTTTGAAATATGTTTTTGAAGAGAAATAACTGGTCTTGCTGTCAGCCATCTTTGTAACAATGTTATTGAAACACTGTATTTTGTCTAGTTATAGTAAAATCCTTATGTTTTTAGATGAAAGGGAGTGCAAAGAGCGTAAAGTATTGGCATTTCACCTAAATAATTGGCCTGATTTCCAGAAGTGTTGAGCACCTAGCATCTGCCATTGAATTTAGTGGCAAATGCTGCATTCTCAGCAGTTCTGAAAATCAGACCACTCATTTAGGTGCATCAGTAAGGATTTAGAATCCTAACGTTAGGGAAGTTTGAAAATTATGGCCATAGTGCGTGTGTCTCATATCAGCCACTCTCTCCCATCTAAAAATAAATATATAGCACTTTTATTACAAATAGATATATGTATTCTTTTGGGTGGTTAATACTTTGTTCAGTTCTGATCAACCCATCTCATAAAAATTACAGCAGAAATTGAAGGAATTCAGAGACGGGCAATGAAAATGAGGCATGAAGAGGTTTCCATATGAAGAGAGTGACAAAACTTTTAATTTAGTTAGGAGATTAATAAGAGGGAACCAGAATGAAGGGTATAAAATAATAATTAGTACAGAGTAGGTAAATCAAGTACTACTGTTTATCTGTACTCATAATACAAAAGTAAGGGAATAGTCGATACTGAAAGCTAAATGTGAAACTGATAAGGAAATGCATTAGTTATATATTTTTTTAAAAGCATACATTAGCCTTTAGAACATGCTGCCAGAAGATATTGTTGAGTAGAAGCATTTAGTAAAAGTTAAAAAAAAAAAAAAAAAAAAAAAAAAAAAAAGTAGACACTTCCATAGAAGAGAATATCCAAAGTTGTGACCGTTTGGTAAGTGCTTTTTTTTTTCCTTTTGTCTTTTTAAAGGACTGTAACCCTTAACACCTCAGTACATAAACTAACCACTAAGAGTGTGTGTACACATCAAAGAAAACCTGTGGCTGGCTGGTGCCAGCCAACTTGTGCTCATGCTGCAAGGCTGTTTTGTTGCTGAGTAGACTTCTGGGCTCGGGCTGGAGCCAAAGCTCTGGGGTCTTCCTACCTCCAGAAGTCTGCACGGCAGTAAAACAGCCCTACAGCCCAGGCCCTGTGATCCCGAGTTGGCTGCCACGGGCCAACCGCGAGTTTTTCTTTGTGTTAGATATAACCTTAGTGCCTGGGATAGGAAGAAACTTCCTGTCAGGGCGTTATTCCATGATTATCCATTCTGTTGATTCTTGAACATTCCTTTGAAGCATCTAGTACTGGCCTCTCTTGGGGTCAAGATATAGGATTATTAAGGACCACTGGTTTAATTCAGTATGTCATTTCCTATTCTGTATTTTAAATTGTTGTGAATTCAGATCCCTTCTCCTTACAGGCGATATCCTAATGCAGTGTACCACTTACCTTGTCGTTCAAAAATTTTAAATTATTTTAATTTATGTTTGAAATACTTATTTCACAAGGAAATTCTAAAATATGTTTTATAAATTATTCCAATAACCTGTTAGGACTTAATTTTGCATTAGTAAAGTAGCCTTAATGTAAATAAGACCATAATCTAGTAGACTTTTCTGTCTTTTTTTAATTTCATACCAGTTACTTTTCTGATATAGAAAGATAATAGAAATATTGAAAATTAATTACACCATAGGTGCACTGAAACTATGCTACAGTTAACATCTGGTTGATGGGTAAAAAGTCTAATTTTAAGAAATGTGGTGATGTATATTTTGAGGAAACCTCATTAAGAATCTAATGGTTTCTATTAGATGGTGAGAACTGTGGCTCGCTTCCATGAGGAAAAGAAACTTAATGAAGAGAGAGCCAGAAAAGAGGAACAAAACAAGTTAAGGCGCATTGCTGCCTCAATTGCTAGAGAAATAGAATACTTCTGGTCAAATATTGAACAGGTAAACTGTCCACTTCCTTAAAAAAAAAAAATATTTGACTGCAAGATTGTTTTAAAGTCTTTTTAAAATCTAGAGGCTCTAATCACATTTTTGTTGCAATTTTATATATTAGGTTGTTGAAATAAAACTGCAAATTGAATTTCAAGAGAAAAGGAAAAAAGCATTGAATTTAAGGAAAAGTTCAAACAAAGGTAATTGTGTTTCAGTTTATTAAAACTGGAGTGTAAATTCATGGCCCACCCTACGGTTTTTACATATTTGCATCCACTTACTCAAGTGTGGGGTCTCATCTTTTTGACAGTAGAAATCCAAATTGTGAATCATGGTATTTATTGTGTTTTACTGTTAGACTTTACTTATCTTGATGGTTTTTCTCATGGATGCAATTAAATGTTAACATAAGAAACACAAAGTTGCTGAGTGACTGTTGGATGTCTGTAATAATTTTCCAGGGAAAGATACAAAACCTACAGAAGACATTTCATTGGAAAAAGAAAGTGAGGTGGTAAGTCTCTTTTTTACTTGTTACAGAGTCTCAGATTTATTCTAAATTTTACTGCTTTTTATGAAATAATACTTTCTTTTTTGTCTGTTTCAAATAAACATTAAAGCTGCTCTTTTAGACTAACACACAAACTGACACTAAACAGATTTATGGAAGTTTAATGCTGAGTTTTTGGCCTTAAACAATTCACCATTGTGTGCAGGGGGGAAAACACAGTATGTTGTTAGGAACCATAAACCTTTGACATTTGAATGTTCTGAATTTTGTGTGTGTCTGAGATTGATAATATAATACTTTTTGAAAAAAGAAGAACAGGAGTACTTGTGGCACCTTAGAGACTAACAAATTTATTAGAGCATAAGCTTTCGTGGACTACAGCCCACTTCTTCGGATGCATATAGAATGGACTTGCATCCGAAGAAGTGGGCTGTAGTCCACGAAAGCTTATGCTCTAATAAATTTGTTAGTCTCTAAGGTGCCACAAGTACTCCTGTTCTTCTTTTTGCGGATACAGACTAACACGGCTGTTACTCTGAAATTTGAAAAAAGAGTTAATGTTTATCCAAGTATCAGAGGGGTACTGTTAGTCTGGATCTGTAAAAGCAGCAAAGAGTCCTGTGGCACCTTATAGACTAACAGACGTATAGGAGCATGAGCTTTCGTGGGTGAATTCTGAAGTGGGTATTCACCCACGAAAGCTCATGCTCCTATACGTCTGTTAGTCTATAAGGTGCCACAGGACTCTTTGCTCCAATGTTTATCCAGGAACCTATAAGGGCTTTGAAGTGGCCATTCTAGTGTTTATGGATGAAAAAGATGTTTGGATGTTTTTAAAGGGTGTATTATTTACCCAGTCACACATACAGGCTCTGATCCTACATCTCTGCAGCTGGACCTTTATATCTGCACAGAGTCTCATTGACATCAGTGGAATTCCACTCATGTGGATGCCTTTGATTGACTTTGGTCAACTTATTATACAAAATAGCTAGATTTAAGGAGGAACTGGATGGAGATTTAGCCTCCTCCTGTCCTAGAAGTCTTGTTTATATATTGGCTTTATATTCCATGGGTTTGAACATTTAAATTATTTAATGCTAGGGTTCACTGTCATCTGGAAGGAAAAGAAAGGCAAGCACATCCTTGACTGATGAGGAAGGTTAGTCACTTTTAAAAATTCTGTCTACAGTGCTTGGTGTATTTGTCTTTGGAAGTGTGGGTATGTATTTTATATATTTAAAAACTGAACACTAATTTTCAATCTGCTGATCCAAATACCCTGTATTTTCGCAACATAATTGCCAACCTTATCCGCTTCTCGGCAAAGATTAAATAGCAGAGTGAGGGAAGGTACTTCAGTGAGGTTTTATTACCAAGACTTCACTATTGTTACCTATTATACCCAATCCCTCCCTAAATGCCCAAGGAAAGAGATGAATAAACAGTTTGTGGTATTGGCTTCTTCCATTGTCTGCTCCTTATTTGTGAAAATACCAGCTGAATTGAGCAATAGTTTTCACTTTAAGAACAAAATAATATTAATAGAGACCTTTTTAGAAGCATAGATGCTGGTATTGCTAGAACTTGGGGGTGGAAGAAAATCTTCTCTTCTGGGTCAGTATATCTGATTATAATTTTCTCTCCTCCTCCTCTTTCCCACATCTCCCCAACCTCCAGGGGGGTTGCTATACTGGATCAGACTAGTGGTTCATCTAGTTTAATATCCTGTTTGACAGCATACAAGCTGCTTGAGAGGAAAAACTCCGGCAGTTGTGGGATAACCTGGCCCCAGGGAAAGTTTCCTACTAACACTCAAAAGTTCAAGGTTGACCTATGCCTTGAAGCATGAAGGATTCTATCCCTTCCAAACCTCTTTTGTTAAAAAGAAGGTATTGTAATTCTGGATATTCTTGTTGTTCATATAAATATCTAATCCTTTTTGGAAATCCTGCTAAGGTTCTCAGTGATATCCAGTTATAGTGAGATTCAGAGATGCCTAAATAGTGACTTGCATAGCTTCTTGAGCTGGTGAGATCTTACGAACCTGTACACCTCACTAGATCACAGATACGAAGGAATGGAGATGCTACAATCTATGTGACCACTATCCAAAGTTCAGCAATTACACTGAGACGAGGCTAGCTTAATGACCTTTCTCTCTTGCTAAATTCCACTGTGATATCCAATGCCTTTGACTTGGGAACAATCTCCAAAGCAGGCTTAAACTGGCAGATCTATCGGTCATACTCTGATTTTTTTTATAGTTGTTTAACTAAGCTGCCTTTATAAATGTGTGTTTTGGTGATAGTTGAAGATGAAGAGGAGACAATTGAAGAGCAGGAGGCTAAAGAAGGAAATATAAACCATCAAACTGAACTTTCTAATTTAGCCAAAGAAGGTAGGTATGTGGATTGCCTGTGGACACAAGTTTGCTACATATTGGTGGGGTTTGGAGTAAAATGTGAAAGTGTATAGTAATAACTATATTTGCAAATATGGTAGCCATCAAATGAATGTTTGTTTTTCAGAATGCATTCAACTTTCAAACCATGCATAGTTTGTATTCCTGTGTGTATTTTTTGTTGTTTTTAATAGTGGACTGTGATGCATGTTAGTGTTTATGGAGTGGTATGTGTAATGATTAGCTAATTCTTAAGTAATTTGGTTTGAAAAAGAGTTTCTGTGTAAATGTTTTTATTTAGATGTTGCTCCTATACAAACCCTACACTAAAAGGGTCCCATCCAAATCTCCAAGTGCCCTTGATATACAGTGAAAACACAAGAGCATTGGAGATGCAAATTAAAAATTGACTAACATGGCAGCACTTCTCCTTCTTCCCAACTACCATGATCACTGGTCACGTGAGCAATGCTGCTTAAAACCCTCCACAGCACTTTCCCATTAGATAGAAATTCCACTGGCCTCAGTGGCCTTGGCTCTTCACCAGTGCCTGCTCAACCAGAATGGCTTTGCTGGAAGGCTAGCAGATTTGGTCTATTTCAGATCTTGACAAGCTAAGCATCAGAGGGAAAGGGGCCTTTCCAGAGCACGCTGTGCCAGTAACCTCCTCCCTTTTGTAAAACTGTTCAGAGGCAGGTGCATGTCGCTGCTGCGCAAAATACCCCACAGAGATTGCCAATGTGCTTCAGTTTTGATATCTAACAAGCCTGCTGTTTTTAGTGCTGTGATTCTCCTAAGCAGTAACTGATTGTCAGATTATATAGTGGGTTTGTATTGTGGTAAGAACCTACTGGATTGAGCCTACTGACTTTAAAAATGTCGCTTTGCTTCCATCTGCTAATTATCTTTAAAATCAATTTCTGAACTGAGTACTGTGTAGATTACAACATATATCAAAGAATGCTTAATTATTAAAAAGTAATATTATTGATAACTGCTAGTTTTTAGTATTAATATCCTTGTGTTTGTTCTTCAATAACCTTCAGCTGAATTGCCTTTGGATGACTTAGTAAAGATGTACGAAGGTGCCTTTTCAGAGAATTTTCACTGGCCCCAGCCTAAGCCTGACAACAAAGAGGACACCAGTGAAGAAGGTAAATTTTATTTTTATTTTACTTTTGTTAGAAGAAACTACTAACATTCATTTTGAAATCAATTGATGGTTCATTGGGCTCATTTTATCAAGATGGTTCATGCTTTGGAGGAACAAACATAAAGTAAGTCACATCTGAAATTAATAAAAAGTACAGTACTGGTGTCTATGGGATTGTATGAAAGGAGGAATTGTCTTGTGGTTAAAGATCTGGAAAGGTGCTTGGGAACTGTGGGTTATATTCCAGGCACTGCAAAATATTTTCTGTATGATCTTGCACAAAGCATTTAATCTCTGTATATCAGTTCCCAATGTGTAAAATGAGGATAATACTTCCTAACGTACCTAACAGGAGTGTTGTGTGTATAAATCCAGTAACATTTGAAGATTATCAGAAACTATAGTGAGGGTAGCCATAGAAAAGCCTATAAATGAAGTATTATACGGTTGCATGCAGAGTGGTTACTTTTCTTATTATGTGTCATAGATCTCATTTGTCACAGAATTATGCATTCTGGGTTCAGTTTTAGGAAATTGGGAAATGCCAGAGGATTTCTTAGAGGGAGTGTAAAAACACATTTCTGTGCCAATGGCCCCTACAAGCTAGTTAATGTGAGCATTCAGAACATGGTGCTGCGCTTAACTTGATTTTCATTTTAGCTTGGCTAAACAGAAGATAATAGAAACAGTTAAAACAATTTAGTAACTTACTTCTGATGTTTTATGTCTGTGTGTAAAATAATCATCAACTTACATCTTATGTAGAATTGGAAGACCATACAGGAGACCAAGAAAGCCTTCAGAAGGAAGTGGTACTCATAGATTCACTTCTCAGCATTGATCAGCATAAGGGTGTAGAGAGAACAAATGCTGCAAAGAAACACACAAAAGACATAACAGAAGTTGCTGCAGCTGCGGAAGCACTGTTACCTAAAGGGAGTGCTCGTATCTTGACGGCGGTAAAGCTTCTCATTTTCCATTACAGCATGTGTTTGTGCATAAATATTATTTTTTTAAAGTGTAACTTTAAAACAGGAAATACTACATAAAGGAATGTCTTTTGTTTTAGCCAACATAATATTGGATGCAGCCTTGTACCCTGACTTAATGAGGGGAATAGGAATTGAAAGTATTGGGATTTCATTCCCCATTCTTCCAATGACTGGATCTTGGGCTTAGGCAATTCACTTAATTCCTCATTACTCAGTTTCTCCATCTGTAAAAGTGTATAGTACTTCATAGAGAGTGTTGTGAGGCTTAATTAATTATGAGTGGGTCAGAATCTTCTAAAAGGAATGCTAGAAGTAGAAAGCAAGAAGTGTTGCTGTTTCCTCAAGAAATTTTGCACCATTTTTAATAGATTTTATTTTTTTAACTATCAATGAATATTGAAATATCTTCATAATTGTGGAGTTATAAAAGGCAACGTTTGTTTACTTGCTTCCTTGAACTTAATCATACTCTAACCTTTGATCAAAAGCAGCAACATAAATGCATATATTCTTTTGGCACAGGTAAAATATAATACTCCATCTTTATTGTATGGGACTCTCAGAGAGTATCAGAAGATTGGGCTGGACTGGTTAGCAAAGCTATATAAAAAGAATCTCAATGGTATTCTGGCAGATGAGGCTGGGCTTGGCAAAACTGTGCAAGTCATTGCCTTTTTTGCACACCTGGCTAGTAATGAAGGTAAGCTAATTCTGCTGTTTCATGCAACTTTAATTTTAAGGTATACCAGCACTACCATTATAAATCACTATTTCGCCTGTTTACAGCTGTCCTGCAAATTTCTTGAAACTTTGCCGACAATTGTGGTGATTCCTTTTAAGAATATTGGCAAAAAGCTGGTAGTTTTAGTCACTTCTTGAGTAGCTACTAGAAGTGCTGTTCTCAAGCTCTCTTAAACTATCTCCTTTTGGTTAAGAAAAATGGTCAAGGTACTCAAAACACTCATCATTGTTTGATAATAAGCTGCATTATGTTATATAAGGGATTGTTGTTTCCTGGCTTCCTCTAAAATCTGCTTCAGAGTAGCAGCCGTGTTAGTCTGTACCCGCAAAAAGAACAGGAGTACTTGTGGCACCTTAGAGACTAACAAATTTATTAGAGCATAAGCTTTCGTGGGCTACAGCCCACTTCTTCGGATGCTTTATTTGCTGTGGTTTGCAAGAGGTAGTATTTATCTCCAGAAGTGGTGAAGGATGAGGTATTTATCAAGCTCTTTTGATGCCTGATTAAAGGTGCTGCAGAGCTGCAAACTATTATCTGTACTTTAATACATATTACTTACAATCCAAAAAGGATGCTAACTTCCCAAAGACTGCATCTGACATGTGCTGACCACATTCCTCAGATCTGCACAAGTCATTTCTAATATAGCTGCCATCTGGGTTTTTCAATTATAATCTGTGTTTTTTGTTTTAAGAAGTAGTGACACGTCCCAGTTGAAAAACAGTTGGGTTCATTAGGGGCAGAACTGTATATGCAGCACACTTAGTATTCTGGCAGCAAAACACACTATTCAGATACACTTAAGGTGGCTCGGGTATTAGATTAGATTTGCCGCTGTTGATAAAGGGGATGAAGAAGGGATAGGAGCCAGCTGCCAGCAACACCAGACGCTAGTAGCAGAAGCTGAGCTGACAAATAAATGTACTCTGGACAAAATGAGAGAGAGAGAGAAACAGAGATTCAGTCTTACATCATAATCTCTTTGATTCTGTGGGTTCAAATCAGACTTTGGTAGCATATGGACAAGGACAATTATTTTAGTAAAACCCTATTTATATTGGAATATGACACTCAGGTGCCTTTGTGTTTTAAGTGGACAGTTTTAGCAGTTGACCGCGCGCTGCTCAATCTCCCGTTCCCCTGCCTCGGATTTTGGGGGCCAAATGTTTTTAAAATCTCCAGTTTAACAGTATTTAAAAAAATCAACATTGTGTAATGAACAAATGACTCAGTTAACTTCTGAGACTCAACCATTGATAAACAATTGCAGTTACAGAACTGTAACCTTGAATTACAGTTTTGTATTCTCTCAGACTAGTTAACAGTTGTTCTTATAGTAGTCTTGTATTGACATTAGTATTGGCTCACACAATGAATTCAGTACATACAGTTCTTAACTTTAAAAGCAGAAAGGAGAAAATGAGTTTTCAGTATTTATCCCATGTCTGTATTGTCCTCTGCTGTATTTTTCCTCCTGTAGGTAATTGGGGTCCTCATCTTGTTGTTGTACGAAGTTGTAACATACTGAAGTGGGAGCTTGAATTGAAACGTTGGTGCCCCGGATTGAAAATTCTTCTGTACTTTGGCAGCCAAAGAGAACTTAGAGCAAAGAGACAGGTATTCTATTTTGCAAAGCTTATTTTTAGTGATGAGACTAGATCACTGTTTAGGTACACAGATTTATGCAGCTTGTTCTTGTTGAGATACAACAAGAAGTGAACAATGAAATAATGTAATGTGGGTTTCTTGCATTTACCAAGAGCTTCTTATCCATAAGTCTCTTTGAAAATGCAAGTGAAGCAATAGGGTGTCCTAAGCATTGAACAATACATGCAGTACCCTTACTCACTTTCTGGACCCCAACTGTAGTTTGAAGACCAGTATTAGCTTAAATAATTTGGGATTCATTTTTTTTAATCGCTGTAAAGTGGCTAGCATGCAATCATAATCACTGGAATTCTGCCATTACTTTTCTGTCCTACTAGTATTAACAGTTGGAGACTGCCTGTATGGATCATTATTTATTTTGGTTTTTGTAGGAATGGATGGAACCCAACAGCTTTAATGTATGTATCACTTCGTACAAGCAACTGTTTAAAGGCAACCATGCCTTCATGAAAATACGATGGAAGTACCTAGTCGTAGATGAAATGCAGCAAATTAAAAACATGACTGAGAAGCACTGGGAGGCACTCTTCAATCTCAGAAGGTGTGGAGCGTATCAACAATTTTGCCTTCGTGTTGCTTTTAGATTCGTTTTTCTGTTCACAAATTCAAGAATTCTGTTCTGTTCTGCCTGGGTTCTTACGTGGATAGTATGTTAGTTGCACACTGTAGAGTTCCCTTTATTTGAGCAGTCAAGGTTCAGAGACCTGCTCAGCACCAAATGGTAGCAGCTCACATAGCGCTATAGCTATGTTCTGGACCTTGACTTGCTCAAGCAGAAATATTTCCTACATTTTTTTTTTTTTTTTTAATATTGTGGAAATGAGAAACTAGTTTGATGGATAACTGCTTCATTTTGGATGATTCACTAATTTTGCATGAAAGTTCCAATGCGTGTGTCAGAAGGGTTAAGTTAATAAAACATTTTTTTTTTAATTCTTTTTATTAAAACACTCAAGCAGATAGGAAGCTCTGGAGTTTAACGTTATAACTATAAAGATAACTGTCCTAAATGTTAATATAACACTGATTCATTTTGTCTTTAATTTCCGATTTAATAATTAGCATTATGTCTTAACCATTATGGCTGTGACTTTCAGGCAAACTGATTTATTTACTGAAGAAGCAAATATTGTTGGAGGCAATGTTTAGGGAAAATGTAGAATTAGTTTTATTTTTGTGTTAATTTGGTTTATTGTGGTTACTTAGTGTTATTGTATGCTCTGGGGGTTGCTGTTTCTTTTTTTTTTTTTTTTAATTTATTGTGTTTTAAGTATTTGTCAAATACCCAGAGTGTTCAGATAAGTGTCTCATTATTTTATTAAAAACTACTTAATTGTTAAACCTCATTACTGAGTTTCTTTTTCATATTGTTCACAGCCAGCATCGTTTGCTCCTGATAGACACTCCTTTGCATAACACTTTGATGGAGTTGTGGACCATGGTGCATTTTCTAATTCCAGGAATTTCCAGATCTTATCTAGATTTCCCAGTGAAGGCAGCCAACGAGGAGAATCAGGATTATTGCCATAAACTTGTTATAAGATTACACAGAGTATGTAATTATTTTCTCATTTTTACTTCAGTATCCAAACACAGTTGACTCAGGCATGGAGGGTTCAGATTGATGAATTCTCTGCCTTTTCTTAACATTTGGATCAGCTCATATAGGAACTCCTCCTATAAGCATTGTGTTATACCACGATCAAAGCATTGTGTCTTATGTGGAACACTGGGCCTAAAGTCTGGAGCCCAGAATTTATGCAGCAGGGATCTTCCCAAGCCACCTGCTCCTGGGAATCCAGTACAGTCATTAGTAAAACCTTAAGAAAGATTTGCATGTTAAATTTGGCTTTTTATATGGTGCGCACAAATTTTCAATGTGTGCCACAGAATTTTGTACTGATAGAAGGGCATTTTAGAAATTGTTGGGGGAGAAGCTGGAAGTGTCTGCTAAAATGATAATCACTGAAATAATTAGCAATCTTTAGCATCTTTTTACTGTGAATACAAGCAGTTCACACCTCTCTCAAAGCTGCCATTTCAGACTCGGGGGAGGGTTGATTTACATTCATTTTACAACTTGTAGGGTGGTTTTTGATTTATGTGGGGCCCCCTAGCCCCCCCACCCAATAAGGGCTAAAAGTGTCTTTAACAAAAAGCAAAACAAAACCGAAAGCTTAGATTTTGGAGCACCTTAATGCAGAAATTAAAAAAACCAACAAGCAGCAATTTTGCAGCCAGTTTTGTAGTAGCATAATCGCATTATACACAAATGGCTGCATAACTGCTGTTTGTGTGTGCATTATATCTGGTAATCTTAGCTTCAAGTTGTCAAAGTATCTTTAATGTGAAGGAAGATTATTTAATATATTATGAAATTTTTCAGATGATTCAACCATTTATTTTGCGAAGATCAAAGAGAGATGTTGAAAAGCAACTAACAAAAAAATATGAACATGTGCTAAAGTGTCGTCTTTCTAATCGGCAAAAGGCTATGTATGAAGATGTCATATTGCAGCCAGGGTAAGAAATTCAAATAGCAAAGTAAAAACTGTTATGATTCTACTCTTTGCATAAGGAGATTAAAAAACTACTTATGTCCTGGGTGGTTGCATTTAATATTTTTCTTAACCTTTTCATCATGACCAAATAATATGACATAACTACCCTGAAACTTCTAACGTTAAAGCCAAATGATATGATGGGCTTTGAAAAAAGCAACCATTTACCTCTGGATACCTAAAATCAATGATGGTCAGTTAAAAGCTGTTTTGGAATCATTCTTATCCTCTGTGGATGGTTCTTCAAACCACAAAGCCACCAGAGTTCAACAGAAGAGTCAGTTTCTGCTCAGAGGATGTCCAGGAGTAAAACAAAGGAATAGTGGTGTGGGTAAGGATGCCGCTGATTGACAGAGTTGTGGGGTGGAGAACCTGTCTGTTTAGATCAGGTGGGCAAACTTGTTGGCCCGAGGGCCACATCTGGATATAGAAATTGTATGGTGGGCCATGAATGCTCACCAAATTGGGGTTGGGGTGTGGGAGGGGGGGAAGGCTCTGGCTGGGGGTGCAAGCTCCAGGATGGGGCCGGAAATGAGGGGGCTCTGGTCTAGGGCGGTGGAGGATGAGGGCTCTGGCTGGGGATGCGGGCTGTGGGTGAGGAGTTTGGGGTGTAGGAGGGTGCTCTAGGCTGGGACCCAAGGGTTCGGAGAGTGGGGGGGGGGATATGGGCTGGGGCAGGGGGTTGGGGCGCGGGGGAAGCTCAGGGGTGCAGGCTCTGGGCAGTGCTTACCTCAGGTGGCTCCCAGAAGCAGTGGCACATCCACCCTCCAGCTCCTGCGTGGAGGCGCGGCTAGGGAGCTCTGCTGCGCGCTGCCCCATCCACAGGCACCGTCCCTGCAGCTCCCAATGTCTGCGGTTCCCGGCCAATGGGAGCTGTGGGGGGCGATGCTTGGGGTGGGGAAAGCATGTGGACCGGAGCCCCGTGGCTGCCCCTACACGTAGGAGCCGGGGTGGGGGCCATGCCGCTGCTTCCGGGGGCCATGCGGACTGTTCCCGAACCCTGCTCCCTGGCTGGAGCGCTGGAGCGCCACATCCCGCTCCCCAGTGGGAGCTCAAGGGCTGGATTGGCTCACGGGCTGTAGTTTGCCCACCCCTGGTTTAGACCGTTTCTGACAGTGTCCTTCGTTCCTCAGTTTCATGATAATTCCAAAATCACATTCACATATTTTGAAATGATATTGTGTTACACTAAATACTCCTGGAACATCTCTCTATTTAAACCTAAGTATATATTAAGATTGCTATGTAACATATTACACTTCAGATTCTAGCCCTATGAGTTCAATGACGTCTCTTTCAGACTTTATAAAAACTATGCTTAAACTGAGAAATTTACAATATATATATATATATTTTTTTTTATAGAACCCAGGAAGCTCTTAAAAGTGGACATTTTGTCAGTGTCCTTTACGTTCTGATGCAGCTGCAAAGGATTTGTAATCACCCTGACCTGATAAATCCCAGGCTTTCCAGCTCCTCGTATGTATCAGAGGCACTAGAATATGGAACTGCTTCTTTGGTACTAAAAGCACTAGACCGGGATCTTTGGGAGGTGAGTGAAAAGTGAACTGTTTAAAAATGGTCCTTGCAGAATGTTGGTGTTTAGTGAACATAACATCAGCCTCTCGTTCGTGGGACTGTGCTGCAAGCCCAACTATAGATTATAAGTGGAATGAATTTGCTATTCGGAGTCCACCACCTAACTGAACACATGTTTACTACATTTCTCTTTCTCCCTGCAGTATGAGTTTTAAGAAATGGTTGAGTAATAAGTTTGCATTCATGTTCCAGCTGTCCAAAGAGAAATTGGCTTCATTTTGCATTACTGTTATGTATTTCTTGTCTTCAGGAGCTTTCCTATACCCAAAAATACACTCTTAAATGAGAAGAAAATCTAGATAGGCTGTAGGAGTATAATATTCCAATTAATTTTCCTGCTTTCAGGATTTATAATAGCCATGGGACAGTATGACTTTCTTTTTTAACACAAGGGTGAGAACTTTCTGATTCAATGCACTATTGTTCTTGTGTTAGCACAAATGGTGATGTTTGGGATAGCTTATTGCCAAAGAAGTAGTGTTGCTCTAGACAAGCAAGGGAAAACAACCTCTTCACCTTAAGAAAGCAGGCTAAAAGGTGAAGGCATGGTCCCTTTGGTTGGGTTTGTTGCTGTCTTTAATGCGTATGTACTATGCCTGTGTAATGATGGGCATGTTAAAAAGACAATTGAATATTTTTTCCTTACTGTTAAAAATCTATGTATGCCCTGTAGTCTAATTTTATATTTACAAACTGTATTTGCTGGTATGTAGCTCAGTTGATGATATTTGAAATATCAGGAAAAGTGCAACTCTGTTTTATCTAAGTCGTGATTTCCCTAGCTCTATCAGTTTAATTCCTCTCCTAGCCAATTTAACACTAAAGATGGGACTGTCAACTGTAGTTATGGCCAAAAAAATACCTGGAGACTTGGCATTTTCAGTTTAACTTTTATTAGCTTAAAAAAAAAATCCTGATTTCTCCTCCCCCTCCCTACCACCCCCATCCCGAAAAACATGCTGTAAATGAGAGAAGCCAGCAATGTTAGTTTCACTTTAAACAGCCAAAAGATGAGTCTAGTTATTCTGTATCATTTATGTTGAACTTTATTATTTTTATGTGCTGACTTGTAAACCTTATTGTTTCACAATAACCTAGGATACAGACATGTGTCTTTTTGATCTGATTGGGATAGAAAATAAAATGACTCACTATGAAGCACAAGTGCTGCCAAAACAAAAGGTGACCAGAAAGCTTATTGAAGAGATTTACAGCTCCTCCCATCATCCAGCCAGACCCAACCCAGTGAAGCTCAAACCAAGCAGGTACACCCAACTTGATATGAAAATGCTCTTTCTTTGAGCTAGAATTTTAAAAAAGGAATGCAGTTCATCTTAAACTTGTCAGAAATCCTCTGTCACTGCGTTCTACCTGTATCTAGTTTATAGGTTCATTGTATTTTCAAAATGTTTACCCATGAAACTGAACGTTAGATTTTAAGATCCCTTCTGGTAATGCATTACATTCGTCAGACCACATCATACTCTGTATTTTGTTAGTATTATATGGCACGCTTTCAGCTTGTTTGCCCTCAAAACTAGGATTTTGGTTTAGTAAAGCACATTTAGGGTGCTATAAACTGATAATAGGGGTTAGTTTAGCAGACTTGGGCTCTAGATCAACAACCAAACATCATTATGACATGACGCACTTTCACGACAAGCATGTAGTATGGAGCTGCTTTGTGAAACACAAGACACAGGCTACGTCTGTGCTGTGCCGCAGTGTTGGCTGTAGAGATGTGAATTGCAGAGGGCACCAAAATGTTGCACCCTAACTGCCTTGAGTGGGTGCTGCTGGTGCAACTAAAAGGTACCTCGTTTGTGTTAATGTACATTACCGCCAGGTAGGTACCTTTTGCTTTGTGCCAGCAGCATCCACGTGAGGCAGTTAGAGCGCAACGTTTTATCGCGTTCTGCAATTCACACTCCCATAGTCCTCAGTGCAGCACAGTGTAGACAAGCCCCGAGATCCACTTTGAGTCAATCTATAGGGTTGCTGAATTTTTACTTTGGCTAGTGTGGTGTTATGGTTCACACTAATCTAGAAGTGAATAGCCTTTGATTCTAGGAATCCTAGAATACTGAAAGCAAATCTTGCAGAATTAGTGAATATTTTGCAGGTAGTTCTTCAGGCATTTAGCTGTGTCTGCAGTAGCATAGGAACAAACAGTGGTATGCTTTCTAACAGTATTTCTCTTGTAAGGAACCAATGTACTGAAGAATCTGGAAGATGTATAGGTTCTCTTTCTAGAGATGCCATAGGGGGGCACCCCACTTCCCTTTGAAAATTCTGAGGACCTCCTTCTTTCTCCTGCTTTCTGCCCCGATTCTTGCAGCCCATCATAGTAGTTTTAATTCTTCTGCATGTGTACTACACATGTATATGCTGGAACCTATCACTTGGAGTTGCTGTTGAAAGAAATGTGGCAATTTATCCCCTTGTACAGATTTTGCAGCACTTCTGCATACATGTAGGTTTTCTAGTATGTAATAACAAGACTTGCAAACTTTATCAGATATCTACCAGCTGGAGTCTGGTATCAAATATGATTAGATAAGAGACTGATCAGTGAAGCCAGAAGTGGGATGCTGGAATTTCTACCAGTGTTTAGTCCTGTTCAAATGCTCCCTTGTAGATGCAAACATCTGCAAAGGAGAAGGAACTTTCCCTTTTGTCTTTCTTCCTTCTCCTTAGCTGTGTAGAGTGGCAGGATATCTTTGCTCCTCTCCTCCTTAAGGCTTCTCCTTTCCTCATACAACTCCACACCTATGTGTTACAGGTCATAGCTTTCCCAAGCAACAGTGTCAGCGATTTCTAGTTGGTTTCACTGCTGTCCACAAGGTTTTTGAATAGTAGTTAGTGAAGCCAATCCGATTCTTTTTCAGTGTCATGCTGTTGCTGCTCTTGGAAAAGCTGTGAGCAGCAGCAGAGGCAATGGAGCTGTTGGTCTGCAGATTCAAGAAATCAGCATTGCATCAGTTAGGGGGGAAAAAAAGTTTCAAGGAAAGCTTAAATTTAGCAGGCATAGATGGGCTTGATCTCCCTGTTCCCCTGGGAAAGCTGAGTGGAGTTTTAAAGGCCTGGTTAATAATTTTCTCTTAAGCTTTTATTTTGCATGTACTTTGCAGGTTGTTTCAGCCAGTTCAGTATGGGCAGAAGCCTGATGGCAGGACTGTAGCTTTTCCAAGTACTCAAGTGCAGCGGACAGTGACCACAGCAACAGTAACTCAGCAGGGACAAGTGCGAGGAAGATCACCCATTGCTACAGTATCTGCGAATCAAGGTAAAAAAGGTATTGCTACCTTAGTTAGTTAAACCTCTGAATATACTGACATATGCTAGTTTGTTAATAGAACTCTTCTTTCCTCTAGCTTGGTGGTCTAGATTACTAATGGCTTTTAAAAAAATAAAATAAAAACAAACTAATAGCCAGTAAATTTCCTCCACTAGTTGCTACAGTGTGACCTACCATTGTAGTGCAAAGCTCATCTGGTGTAGCCTAACTGATAATGCATGAAATATACTGTGACACAATTGGTATTTAAACCCCCAATTGTATATAATGTTCTGTTGAATTTAGGGATTTACAATGCTTTTGTATATATACTTAGTCTTTTTAAAAAATGCTTACCGATTATGTACTGTTGTAAAAATAGGATGGAGTGATAGGTATGGGTAGAAATCCCAGTCTGTAAGGAAAAGCCATTCCTTTAGCCATTTTAATATCCTGTTGGAAGGTTTCTTTTTAATGCAGGTTGTTTAAAACAATGGAGTTAAAACCTCTAACAACTTGCACAAACAAACCTTATTGATTGCAGCTGCAGCAGCACAGTTTCAGACAACTCAGGCTTCTACCAGTGCTCCAAGACACCAGCCAGCAGCGACCTTCACCACAGCAACTAGCACAGCCAATCCTGTGAAACAGCGGGGTCAGACCACTGCACAGGCCTCACAGCTAGGCCAGACCCAGCCACAGGCCCCCTCGCACACCATCCAACAAAGTGTGCTGCCTCAGAGGCTGGTACTGACCTCTCAGGCCCAGGCACGGTTGCCTAGTAAGTGGCCTCCCCTTTCAAGGTTTCTCCCACCTTTTTACTACAATGAGGTTAAGTTACTAGGCACCCTAAAATGTGTACAGAATCTTTGTTTTTTTTTTCACTCTTCTGATTAGCCTTGCTCACTACGCTGCTTATGACCAAGGAAAATCAAAAATTGGATAAGAAACAATAGAATTGCTGTGGACATACATTAGTGGTGTCAACTTAATCTCCTATTTCTGCATGTTTCCTCTGCTGGCAAGACTTCCTTCAGACCAAATGTTTTAGCTCTATCCTAATTATTCTTTTCATATTAAACACTAATCCATCTGCTTAAAGACCTCTCTCGCAGAGACAAAAGTCACAACTGTTAGGCAGAGAAAAGCAGTGAGGCTTTGCTTTAAGGTTGTATGTACCCTGCCTACTAGCATGTATATAGAATACTGAGCACTGATGTATTAATTTTCTCTCTGGGGTAATGCACTGCCTTTACAAAAGCTAAGTTTCATGCCACCATTTTGTAACTTTACTTGACGCTTTTTGCTTGTAAACTTTCTGCATTTAAATCAGAAAAATCTTGATACTTATAATTTTAGAGCTTTTTGACTTGTCTAAAAGTGCAGCTCACTTAATATAAATCTTGCTTACGCAGCACATTTTAATCTTCAAGCTTTTTAAAATGTGTTTTTTCTCATTTTATTTTGAGTGAATATTTTGTCTTTTCGTTAAACCTTTCTTAGTGCTCTTGAAAAGGCAGTGGAGATCACTTTAATATGTATACTTATTCTGTTATAAAGTGTCACATGAGTTTTCAGGTAGCTCTTACACTTTTTGCTACTAAAAGTGAAAGGATAACTTCTCAAATGTTGATGTTTAATTTTAAATGATCGGTTTTTTCCAGTCTGTCCAACTAATACAGAAAGCAATACCTGCTGAACTTTTATATGACACTTTTGAAGCACTTTATATAATTATGCATGGAAGGCGCTTCAGCACCAGTTTACTAACCAACATTTAGAATTGTGGGAACAGAAGGGCATTCATTAATGTATGTTTCCCTCCTTAACAGGTGGTGAGGTAGTAAAAATAGCC
This sequence comes from Malaclemys terrapin pileata, assembly GCF_027887155.1. Taxonomy (NCBI): domain Eukaryota; kingdom Metazoa; phylum Chordata; order Testudines; family Emydidae; genus Malaclemys; species Malaclemys terrapin. Next base: position 19,925,944 of record NC_071520.1, on the reverse strand, counting down.
CACCTGGCCTCCATAGCATCAGCGCAAGGCAGAATCGCACAGCCAGAGACACCTGTAACACTGCAGTTTCAAGGGAATAAATTTACTTTATCACACAGCCAACTCCGCCAGCTGACGGCAGGGCAGCCTCTGCAGCTGCAAGGTACTCTTCTGTCCAGCTTCAATCAGTGGGTTTTCTAATGCTGATACACTAGACCATTGGGACAGGGAAGGCTTTCCTCATTGCTGTACTTTAAGCATATTAAAAAAGGAGGTATTTTTTTCCATTGATAATACCATTTGTTGTGTCTGTTCTTTGTACTGTGAGGGGCAGCAAGGTAGATCTCTCTAGAAAAAATATACACCTGTTAAAGGAAATGTGGTTACAGCATTTTTATAAATTTTATTTGAATATTTCATTCATGAATATATTCTTATATGTATATTGTGCACATAGAATAAAGGAATGCTTTAATTAAAAATTAAATACACAGTTATGTGGAGCAAAATTCAAGTAATCTTTAACCTTGTTTCTGCAACATTACTTTTTAACCTCTCCATAATAAACTAATGTGTGTCTATTTTAACCCAGCAACTGCTATGTGCAGAGTACATGGCATACGATATTCTTGCTCTGAAACAGTCCCTCTTGGCTCTGGTTATGGAGGTTCTGTGGTTTGTGAACTCCCAAATTCTGGGGAAATTTGCTTAGCTGCAAAATAAGAGGCTTTAATTAGGCCCATGAAGTAGATGTAATTGGGGAGGGAAGGTGATGGGCTTATCCTAGTTTTAGAATGATTTAACCTATGAGGTTCCTTTCCTAAGTGGTGATATTTCTGTATGTAACTTTGAGAAAATGTAGGTGGTTGTCCTCACACCAGAAAATCTTAAATTTTGAATCCAGTAAGTAAATTAGATGTACAGCAAAATTAAAATTAAAATATTGTATATTTGGGGAAAGATATTACATAATTGGGAGTAAATTTAAAAACAAATACATAGATTCCTGATACCTTGCTGCCTTTTCCTTCTGGCGTGTAAGGAAATGAGGTAATCTTACGAACTTCCTTTGATTAGTTTCAGATGAATAATTCTTGCATTAGATGAACAGTACCTTTGTGTTCATTCACTTGGAATCAGATATTCCCAGCAGGGTAGGCCTTACCTGTTGCGGTAATACACCCTGCCGGAGAAGCCTCTTGGCTCTTCTGTCTTTTGCACTGACTCATTTTTTTCATTTAACTCACAATTGCAGGAAGTGTTCTTCAAATTGTTTCGGCTCCGGGCCAGCAGTACTTGCGGCCTCAGGGCCCAGTTGTCATGCAGACAGTCTCTCAAGCAGGAACTGTTCAAAATGCTCTGAATGCTTTGGGAAACCAGCACCAAGCAGGTGTGCCAACTTCTACAGCAGTAACGCAGCAAGGTAGGTGCTCTGTCGTGAAGTGATGTCTCCAGTTTGACATCTACCTAGCAAAGTTGCTTTTTATGTATTTCAAGTTGCTTATTAATTGGTACCAGGTAATTGTCATTGTTAATTCAGAAACATGGGCTAGCTAACTGATTGAGCTATTTTGTTCTGTTTAAGTGGCGGGGATTGAGTTACCTAAACTGGAAACAAACACAAATCTTTAAACCAAAACAGAATGGAAAAAATGCATGCTTCAGAGAGGTTGAGGCTGCACTGTGTATTCAAAATTTCTCTTTTCAAGCTGTCTCTAAAACCAAATTGCACTGGATAGTAAAATGTAAGTTTCAAAATATTTGCCGCTTTTCAAAGTAGAATCTAGGTGCTTATTTTTTACTACAGCAGATGCTCTTAATAGCAATCCTGATATTAGCAAATTCCAGTTAGTAGCAACATTTTGCTGGGAACCAGTGCCGTCCCATTGACTTTAATGGGTTTAAAGATTGGGAACAGGCATGCTGCTTTATTAACCTTTTTGGTGAAGAAAGGCCCCAGCTGCATGCAGGTTTCTGCAATGTGGAAGCCCCTGCTGGAGTCCAGGTGCTGCAGGCTGGGGAAGGGCAGCAATGGGGAAGGAGGCTGTAGCCTGGATGCCTGGTCTTTCCTCAGGCATTGGGGGCCCCTGGAGCCGCACAGCACCTCTTCCTGTGCTTGTAGGGCTGTGCCTTGCTCTGGCACTGGGGGCTTGAGTTTGGCACAAATCAGCACTTCTTTCCCTGGCTGCCACCCCATGTGCCGGGGTAAGGCACAACCGCGAGAGTGCATGGAGAGACACCATGCAGCTCCATGGGCCTCCATCACCCCTGGTCCCCATGGAAAGTCCTGTCATTTGGGCTATAGCGTCCCTTCCCAGCCCATAGTGCTGAGACACCCGCAGGGGCTCACCAGCTGGGTGGGAACGTGTGCACCCCAGCAGCCCTTTATCTCTCATGTGGGTCCCAGCTGCAGTCAGGTTTACAATACTGTAGCCAGGGAAGGAAGTGCTGGGACATGCGGCGCTCTGGCCACAGGCAGGTTTGGAGGACTGCAGCCAGAGAAAGCATGTCCCAGTGCTTCCTTCCCTGGCTGCAGCCCCACAAACCTGCCTTCCACTTATTGACAGCTTCCAGATAATGGCAACTTTTTTGTTTTTTTTTTGCTGGGAACTGAGAGGTTGCTAATAAGTGGATCTATTGTATATTATGAGGGCATTGGGTAGTCTTTTATGTGCTTCCTCCTTCCAGTAGTGACTTCACTAACTGATCTTTTTTTCTGTACTTGCCTTTTCTAGTTGACCTTGTGTTTTCTGGGCTCTTCCCCTTTGTACATACACATCAGGTGTTTGACAGCCTTGTTTATAAACATGATCAAGATGTTAACGGGAGAAACAACAGAGAACTGGGTGTCTAGGGGGTACCTGTGCCATTTTGACTTTAAGACAAAACAGCAATTTACTAACTGACAAGAAATGCAGTTATTGGGATTGTCCATTAGAAATGCTGTTTGCTATAGTCACCTCCTAATTGAAGGTCATCTGCGAAATAATAATTAAAAGAAGTCCATTTACTGATCCTTTTTTCATGCATTAAGATGGCTGTAAGGTTCAGATCCTGACTTCTTCTTTTTTGTGGAACTTTTGTGGGGAGAGAGGAGGTAGGGAATGTCTAGTCTTACGTTGGAAGGTGGTATAGCTTAATGTTTCATCCTCCATCCGGGATACCACGTTTCAGTGCAATTTCAGTACCACTAATATTGCTAAAGTCCTCCAAAAAAAAAACAGGTAATTCTCAGGACCTTATATTTCCAAAGTAAAAAGCCTAAACATTCTATGGGTTTAAGATGAGAGAAGAGTCCCTCTGAAACTACTGAGGCTACTTTTATATATTATAAAAGAAAAATAAAGAATGACTTTTGTGATTCATCTTTTAAGCACTTATTTTGACTTTCAAGACTTTGCCTTAAATGCTGAGTGAATGCCATTATTGCAGATGATGGGAAGCCATAATTGCTTAGTTTGCGTCTGTATATTGCAAACTTGAATGTATGCTGGAAGCTCAGAGTAGCTCGTTTGCTTAATGTAAAAATGTGGAAACATGAAGATGTCCTCTCTTTGCTTCTTACAGTTGATTATTCCTCTTAACTGTATAATATATTTGCACCAGATTGTGCTAATTAAGTCTAATTGTTCATTAGGGTATCAATTCAGCCCCGAAATGCAGTGTCATATTGAGTAGCAGGGAGTTTGTACTAATTTTCTACTGAGAGCATTCAGTGCTGGTGAGCAGCGTGTGGTAGGAAACTATACATCTTGCCTAGAAATCAAGAAGAACACAGTGTTGCCACTGGGTGAACGCTATCCTTGACATTGTATGTAGTTTAGGGTTACCATATTTCAACAAGCAAAAAAGAGGACGGGAGGAGCCCCGCCCTAGCCCCGCCCCTGCCCCTCCCACTTCCCGCCCCCCCCAAACCCCCAACCCTCCCCCCGTTCCTTGTCCCCTGACTGCCCCCTCCTGGGACCCCTGCCCCTAACTGCCCCCCGGGACTCCACTCCCTATCTAAGCCTCCTTGCCTCTTGTCCCCTGACTGCCCCAACCCTTATCCACACCCCCACCCCCAGACAGACCCCTGGGACTCCCACGCCCCATCCAACCACTCCCCACCCCCTGACAGCCCCCCCCAGAACTCCCAACCCATCTAAACCCCTCTGCTCCCTGTCCCCTGACTGCTCCGATCCCTCTCCACACTCCTGCCCCCTGACAGCCCCCCCAGAACTCCCAACCCATCTAAACCCCTCTGCTCCCTGTCCCCTGACTGCTCCGATCCCTCTCCCCACTCCTGCCCCCTGACAGCTCCCCCCCAGAACTCCCAGCCCCCTACCCCCCGCTCCTTGTCCCCTGACTGCCCCCTCCTGGGACCCCTGCTCCTAACTGCCCTCCAGAACCCCACCCCCTACCTAAGACTCCCTGTTCCTTGTCCCCTAACTGCCCCCTCCTAAGACCCCCCCCAACTGCCCCCCAGGACCCTACCCCCTACCTGTACCCTGACTGCCCAAAACTTTCTCCACTCCCCTCCAAAAGCCCCCACCCGTTTCTTGACTGCCCCATCCAGAACCTCCCTGTCCCTTCTCCTGCCCCCCCTTACCCTGCTGCTCAGAACAGGGTGTTGGGCTCTGTGCCAGCCGGACACATGGCTGAGCTCCCCAGCACAACACAAAACCCGGTCCCTGGCCCTGCACAGGGCTGCCGGAGCGGGCTGCAGGAGGAGGAGCTGCCGGCCGGCTCAGAATGCAGGGAGGGGGGGGTGGGAGGAGGAAGCTGCTCCGGAGTCCAGCCCGGGACTTTCCTGCAGCCCTCCCAGCCGCTCGCTCTGCTCTGCCAGGGGAGGGGGAAATCCCGGACATTGTGAGTGCTTTACAAATTCCCCCCCGGACGCTATTTTTAGCACACAAAAGGAGGACATGTCCGGGTAAATCCGGACGAATGGTAACCCTAATGTAGTTTTATTTACATTACTGTTATTGTGTAATATTCTAGTAGCTGGTTTAGCTGTTTTGGGAAAGAACTTGCAAATAACTGCATTCATACACGTGCTGTGAGATGATTCAAAGGTGTTATACAAAAAGATGTATTAGGTGTATTTTTAATTATATAAATGTTGTGTTTCATTGTATGAATACTGAATTGATATATTTTTGGAAAGAAGAGCTAAATTACTATGAGATCCCTAAGATTATGACAGCATCATTTTATCTGGCAGGACACTCTTTCTTTTGTTTTTTTAAAAATTGGATAGTTATCGAATTGTCAGACTAATACAATAATGTTGCAAATGGCATACACACAAGATCATGAAGGCACCAGGTCTTTGCATAAGCAAAGCAAAACCCAGGCAATGGCATTGCTCAGAAATGTTGATTGTACACCTGCTTAGTCAAATTCAGAAAGACGAAAACACCCTCACGACTTTTTAACACTTTTAGTGTTCCTTTACAGGACAACAATTTTTTGTGATTCAAAATATGCAGGGAAAGGGAAGGAACACAGACAAATAATTACATGAATATTGGCAATATATTAACATGTTTGTAACAACATGCTTCATGTAGAGCCAAATTATTATGGCAAAGGTACTTGTTGTGACCTTAGGCTCGCCATCACATTTAAACATCTCTCTGCTGCTTAAATCCTGCAAAAGCAATACACTGCAGATACTAGATGGTAAATGTATAAAAAGAATTGCCTAAATATAAAATCCTAACAGTAATACTGGCTCTTCCATGTTGCTCTTACCTGAACAAATAAATACACGGGGAAAAAATACAGAAAAGACTTACCAAAACTATCTTTAAAACAATAAGATGGTGGCGAATACTTGACAATCCTATAAGGTGAGACTCAAAACTAGGTTTTTTAAACACAATAGAATAATTTGATATACCACACTTTTAGTCACATGCACTAGTAAGAGAAGATAAATCCAAGTAATGGAGCTGAGGACAAAAATTAAGGTTATTCAGTACAAGCCAAGTCCAGCTGACTGTAAATCAATTTCTCCTCCTCCTCTGTATTATCTTGTAAACTTAACAACTTTTCCCTTCAGATCTGTCCTGTAGACCAATGAGACCTTCTCGCCAAAGAAAAAGCAAGCTAAATGAGCAAAGCGATAAACAAAAAGCAAAGCCTTTTTTCCCCCCAAAGAGAACTTTAAATAGACAAAGCTCTTGCAGTATGTATACTGAAGTAGAAGCATAAACAGATTAATTTCTGACAGAAATGAGAGTAACCAGGATATGCAACTTTTCACCTCTGTCACGGGTCCTAATCCAACTTGGCTTGCTAGTATTTGATGGCTGTTCGGTGGTCCTTTTGTTCTGCGTTGGGGGCTTTGTTTTTTAAGCAGTTGGTATGAACATCTGTCAGCTGTTTGAATCCTGACAAGATTGGTACATTGTTGGAATATTATATTGCCTTAAAGACTGAGAGGTTCTATACATTATAGATACATATCTGCAGATATACATATAAACACTTGGTTTATCTTTAGTTTGTATTCCAGGTAGAACTGCAGTTACTAACTTAACATCAGGTGACACAGGACCAACATTAAAACCTGCACCTACCCATGGTGGACAATCACAGGTACTTGCAATTATTTTGCAGTGTAAACAAAACTTCTCAGAATTAATATTTTATCAATTCCAAGAATATGGGAATAAAATTTACAAACTAAATAAATACAGCTGGAATATATAGCAGTTTTGATTTATAGGGTAGGCAAAACAATTTCTTTCAGTGTTTCAGATTTGGTTTAAACTTTTGAATTTAAAACAGGCTAGGAATTATTAATTAAAACGTATTTTGTTACGTAAAACTCCACAGCAGTGAATGGATTGCTTGTGTGTATTGGCAGAGAGGATATTACATAGTAAATAGATCATAAGTATGTGATAATGCACAGCAAGACACAATTTCCTCCAGTTGCGGAAACAGTTATGAGAACCATCAAATTCCCTGTATGTTCTTAACATGGAGGAAGTTTAGAAATAGATGAATTTTTTAAAATTCATTTTAGAAAAACCCATAAAAATATGGGGAGACAGCAAACTTTTACGCAACTTTTGGAGAAGCCTTCCATAGGATGAATCTGAGGAAATTCATACGTTTCTTGGAATGTTCCAGATAAATTAACAAAATATTTTTTTATGAAACATTAAAGAAACTTTAAATTAACCAAAGCAAGGACATTCAAAGTTATGATGGAAGTGAGCCTTTTAACTAGAGATGAATTTAATTGTGCTCTTCAAATTGTACATTAAATTTTAATCCTCTAGAAGTTGGACCCAAGTAGCTGTACCAATTTGGCAAGTGAATGATACAAAACATCATTTATCTCTACTATGTTGTTTTAATGTTTACAGCTTTGTTCTAAAGTAACTCATGCTCTTGTCATCCTCATTATAAGCAGCACATTTTTTTTTTGTCACTTTTTGTTGGCAAAGGAATCATTTGAAGAAAAGAACAGGCTTCTGAAGGAGCGCCTTGACAGAATATTTTCTGGCAATGAGCGCCGTTGTTCCAGAGCTCCAGTGTATGGCAGAGACTTGTTGGGAATTTGCTCTTTGATTGGTGAAAGAAAGGTCCCGCAACACTGTTCCACTGGGGACAATAAATGGAGGTGGGCTGGCTTTGTGAACTGTTACCTTTCCTTGAGTGCCTCTGAAGGCCCAAGTGATCCACTGCACAACCTGATCCTGACATCAGATCAGCAGCAGGAATCCCTAACGGATGTTGTTAATAGGTAATTTGTGAATTTCATAATTATGGATTTCTACTAAGATTACTAATTTCTAAGCGTTCTTTTCAAACATCTGTAAAACTGCCTTTTCCTGTTCATAGCTTGTTTATTTTAGGCCATTTAGCATTGCAATAGCAGATGTGCGTTACAGTAACCACTACATTTTTCTTAATGGCTGAGTTTAGAATCTTTTGTTGTTTATAATTGTCACTGTCTCCTATACGTCTGAGTGTCTTCTGTGTTTCAATTAAGGTATGAGAAGAATTTCTCAACATATAAGCTTTCAGATTGCTCTCTAGAGCAAAATGAGTGCAGTTTTCCTCAAAACCCACAGTGCAAAGGAATTTGTTAGAGAGAGAATTTCAGACTTCTTTGGAATTGCTTACAGTAGGGTTTGTACAGGTGGTGCTGTTTCTTAGCAATGTCTGAGCTGCCATTCTTTGGCACAATGGAGGATTGATTTATGCATGGACTGTCAAGTCTCTTCTTTGGAGAGCAATTGACCCATTGCCACTGCCAGGAAAAATGCTAGTTTCAATCTCCTGTGCGTGGAATAAACATCTGTTTTTTCTCTTACGGAAATTCATTCAACTGCCGCTACTCATCCATAGGGCCCTACCAAATTCATGGGCATGAAAAACGCGTCACGAACTATGAAATCTGGTCTCTCCTCCTGTGAAATTTGGCCTTTTGTGTGCTTTTATCATATATGCTACAGATTTCACAGAGCAGACCAGCGTTTCTCAAATTGGGGGTCCTGACCCAAAAGGGAGTTACGGGGGGGGGGGTCGCAAGATTACTTTAGGGGAGTCGCCGTATTACCATCCTTACTTCTGCACTGCTGCCTGCAGAGCTGGGCGGCCGGAAAGTGGTGGCTGCTGACTGAGTGCCCAGCTCTGCAGGCAGCAGTGCAGAAGTCAGGGTGGCAATACCGTACCAGGCCATCCTGACTTCTGCACTGCTGCTGGTGGCGGCGGTGCCTTCAGAGGTGGGCTCCTGCCCAGCAGCCGCTGCTCTCCGGGTACCCAGCTCTGTAGGCAGCGCCACTGCCAGCAGCAGCGCAGAAGGGTAGCAGTACCGCAGCCCCTCCCGACAAAAATCTTGCCACCCCCTCCCCCAAGCTCCTTTTTGGGTCAGGATCCCTACAATTACACCACCATGAAATTTCAGATTTAAATAGCTGAAATTATGAAATTTACTATTTTAAAAATCCCATGACTGTGAAATTGACCAAAATGGACCGTGAATTTGGTAGGGCCCTACTCATGAAATATTGAGTAGAAATTAATATTTAGATTTGCAGACCCTGATCCTGCAAACAGTCTGTGTACTCATGGGAGTTCTCACTCTACAGGCTCAAGGCTTTAATCCTTTATTGTTTTACTGCAAAATATTATTTTGTAGCCATTATCCAGATTGGTCCACAAAAACTAATTCAAACATTTTACTCTTCGAGACACCTATAATATTTAGTAAGACACACAAAGAATTGCGAGGCCATCTAGGTAATGGTGTAAGAATGGGATTACCCTGGGACGCTGAAAGATGATTGCTAGAATTGATCACTTAAAAGTGCCGTTTCTTTGCCTCCTGCCTATTGAAATAGTTCTGCTGCATTTTCAGGACTCGCTGTGTGTTACCAGCTGCAGTTGCTGCTCCCCCATGTTTGTATGTAGCAAAACCTCCCCCTTCATATAGTCATAAGATGAAAGTCTTCAAGCACAATCTTAAGGAGAAGGCAACTCCATATTTACATCAGCTGCACCAGATTACAACTCCACGCTTACTACAGTTCCCTGACCTCCGACTGGTGCAGTATGATTCAGGTAAAGGAGAACCTGTATTACACAGATCTGCTTCCTCTGGCAGAGGTTGAATGCTGTGTATAAAGTCTTTATAATCTCTTCTCCCTAAAACATAGGAAAGTTGGAAGCTCTTGCTGTCTTGCTTCAGAAGCTGAAAGCCGAGGGACGCCGTGTGCTGATTTTGTCACAGATGATTCTAATGTTAGATATACTGGAGCTGTTCTTGAACTTCCATTTTCTCACATTTGTCAGAATTGATGAATATGCTAACCATGAACAACGTCAGGTAAGGTCACTTTATCTGTTAACCACAGATATAGTTGTGATATACTTCTAAATTTTAATTTTGAGCATTGATACATGAAGAGGAAACCTGCTTTGTCATTTCAAAATGAATGAGAAATCTAGATTTGGTTCACTTTTCATTCCATCAGAGTGAGTGTAATCTTATTTCAGTATTGGTTTATGGTTCTACTTACCAATTTTTCCCCCTGGTCTAGGAACTGATGAAAAGTTTCAACAGAGACAAGCGCATTTTCTGTGCCATCCTTTCCTCTCACAGTCGTTCCACAGGTGTCAACCTTGTGGAGGCAGACACTGTCGTATTCTATGACAATGATTTAAACCCAGTGATGGATGCAAAGGCTCAGGAATGGTGCGACAGAATTGGGAGATGCAAAGACATCCACATATACAGGTGACTGTTAGACAGAGCAGCCTTTTCTATAGCATGCTCTAATTTAAAATTAAAACTTAGAAGCAATGTTTCCCATTTTATGTGATTTAAAATTCAGATGGAAAAAAAGCTTAATTTTTCAGCTAATTAAGGAAGTCAACCAAAATACTAACTAATATATTTGTTTGGTGTCTTGTAACTGTGTTGGTCCCAGGATATGAGAGAGACAAGATATGTGAGGTAATATCTTTTATTGGACCAATTTTTGTTGGTGGAAGGTGGAAGCTTTTGAGCTTCATAGAGCTCTTCTTCAGTTCTGGGGAAGGTAACCATTGTGTCTGAGCTCAATACATATAGGGACAGATTGTTAAGCATAAGAGGTTCACACATGATGTAGAAGACCACTTAAAATGAAGTGCCAGCATTTCTGTGAAGCTCAAAAGTTTGTCCCTTCCACCAACAGAGGTTGGTCCAATTAAAGATATTACTTCACTTACCTTTCTCTCTAATTAACAATATAGTCTGTCTTAAAAACAATAGATTTTTTGAAACATTTATACTGAAGTCTTCTGTCTTTTAATTTTTCTAGATGAATTACTATCCTTTGTATGTTAATTTGATCACTAATAGAAAGTTTTATAATGGATGTGTTTGGGTTCCCCTCAGGGAAAATGTTACAGTAAGATAGGACTGAGGGCAAAAAATCATGAATAACAATTGATCACAATGTAACAACGCTCAGGGTAGAAACTCCTAGTATAGATTCTTTCTCTAATGTTTATTCTTAAATTATGTTTCACAAATGCTGTTGTTTTTTGTTATTTCTAAATAATGACAGTTTTATTAATGATAGCCCACCCTTTGTGATAAATCTAAGACAAAGTAAACATGATGTCAAGGGCTTGTCTAGGTCTAGACCAGGATAAAAGGTGTGTCCTTAAACTGTTTCAGAGTAGCAGCCGTGTTAGTCTGTATTCGCAAAAAGAACAGGAGTACTTGTGGCACTTTAGAGACTGTGTTAGCTAGTATGTTTTTACTAGCATGTTTTGCAACTACACCTCTACCTCGATATAATGCTGTCCTCAGGAGCCAAAAAATCTTACTGCGTTATAGGTGAAACCGCATTATATTGAACTTGCTTTCATCCGCCAGAGTGCGCAGCCCCCCACACCCCCGGAGCGCTGCTTTACCACGTTATATCAGAATTTGTGTTATATTGGGTCGCGTTATATCAGGGTAGAGGTGTATAGTGTATTTTTAACGTGTGTTAGCTGGCAGGGGGTGTCTAGGCTTCACCTCAACCAGCTTATGTGTAAAATACAACTTGCCTTGTCTACACTAGAGTTTTAAAATATGTTATTTAAAATGTGCTAGCTAACACTGTTTAAGAATACACATTTTATCCTCCACTAGACAAAGCCCTACAAGTTCAACTTTATTGTTCATGATGGTGGCTAAAATTCTTCTTTGATTTCTGGAAACCATTGTGAGAATGGTATAACAAATTCTCTGTCATTTTTTCTAGGCTTGTAAGTGGTAATTCTGTGGAAGAGAAGCTTCTGAAAAATGGCACTAAGGATTTGATTCGAGAAGTAGCTGCTCAGGGAAATGACTATTCCATGGCCTTTTTAACACAGGTACTTTTATATTAAGATTTTTTCATTTTTTTTTCCCCAAAGAGATTTCTCGTAATTGATATGACATATGGATCATAAAGCCAAAGGTTTAGTAGAAATTTATTTAGATTGGTATTTGAGTTAAGCAATCAGTAAGTCTAATCTATGTCTAGTTAATACACTGTTCTTAGGATATATTTAGGCCACCTAGTGGCCTGATAATATACTACTGTGCTCAAGAGCTGGGTTTGATTTCAGCCTGGTCTCTTACCCATTGATATAATTCTGTGGAGCTTGAAAGGATAGATGTGGCAATATATAGCTTTGAAAATGAGGATATAAAGTGCAGGCATGGGAAATGTGAACTGTGGACCCTTCAGAACTCCCTTACAGTACCCTTAGTATACAAAGTACACTTATCCTTCTCTACCCTCCTCTGGCAAAAGTGTACTGAAGAGAAAGGAAAATCTTTCCAGAAATATTTTTAGAAAAGTTAAAGGTTTCTCTTTTAACTAAGATCCTACTTATTAGCTCCATTTGCCCCCAAGTTAACTCTGAGTAACATCAGAAATTGAAATAATCTTGAAGAACTTAATGTACTTTTTTTTCCCCCCTGCCCTTCTACCAAGCAAACTATCCAGGAGCTGTTTGAGGTTCATTCTCCTATGGAGGATTCTGGTTTTAGAGTGAAAGCAGAGGAATTTGTGGTACTTTCTCAGGAGCCCTCTCCAGCAGAAACAATCTCACCCAAGGTTGCAAGACCTTTTATAGAGGTAATTGCATAACAAATTTGTCTTAATGGGCATCAGAGGATGAAAGGAGAAAGTACAACAGCATGAGTTGAGTCTGAAATGTCTGCCTTAACTTTTTGAATTCTAACTTTTCAATTCCATTGTTTAGCTTTTTTGTATAAAATTTTCTTCTGTTTTAGCAAAGTTTATAAAACATATATAGCTGAGTATTCCCTTGGAGCTGTTTGGTCTCTTTGCTGAATACATACGTAAATATTTATTGTAAAAATTTGCATCATGCGTATGGCCTTTTTTTTTAAACATATTCAGAAGGTAATCAGTGGGATTTCCCTACCTGACCTGTGTGCATGATGTGCATTAACACTAATGGGAGATGAACGCATGCACGGAGAGCAGAAATACCAAAGTACTCCTTTTAATAGCTCTCTGCAAAAGTAATTCTTAATTCTACCTCTACCTTTTTATAGTAGTGTGGCTTTTTATTTAACCAATTTCTTCAAGGTACTAGAGCAATTGGCCTATACAATAAATGACTTGCTTGTTGTCCTCTGAGTTTGAAACCAACTGGTATCTTGAATTATAGGAATAAGAGAGCCTGTTTATTAATGGTTGAAAGTAATTTTTGGAAATATTTAATTTTTTTAATGCCATTATAGTGTGTGGTGTAGGGAGGGCAAGTTTAATGGCAAAGTAGACAGGATGTATATTTGTATAGTTTTCATTCTAAATAATTGATATTGGGTGTGGGTGGGGCTGTGCCACTATGACAGTACTTAACACTTTTATTGTGAAAGCATGTACTTGTGTAAATTTGTGGCTTTATTTACAATCTTCAGGTTGCTCGAAAGCTGATTGAAGTTCGTGAAAATCTTTCCATCGACTTCAGTGGGCTTTGTGTCAACCCTTTGAAGCGTATTTTTGTAAAGGTATATTGTATCTTTTAAAACCTCTTTTTTTTTTTTTTTTTTTACTTAAAGGCTCTCAACAGCATTGAACAAGAAGATGAAGAGCCAAACAAACATGTACAAGAAGCAGGAGCAGAATCGAGCATAGAACCTTTAATTTCAGAACTGTATGAGCCGAAGTACAATGAAGAGCCCTCGCAGTTGCAGGAGTTAGTTGCTGTTGTGGATCAGGTACCTTGACTTTCCATACACATTTTCTTAAAACAATTGGGAATGTTTAGTTCAAAAACTTCAACTTTCTGCACTCTGACCTTAGAGCAGCTTTGCTTTCTAAGAGCCTGATACTGCTCCTGTTGAAATCAGTGGCAAAACTCCAACTGACTTCCATGGGGCATTACACCTTAAACAAAGGAGGTTTATTTTAAATGACAGCTTTGGTAAACCTCTGTTTGCATTGTAACTTTGTTATCCTCAGCAATAACTGTCTTCTCCTAATGTATTCCCTTAGCTTACTCCAATTGAGAAGTATGCTTTGAATTATTTGGAACTCTTCCATGTTTCCATTGATGAGAGTAAACCAAGAATAAGTGAGGTAAGATATCAATGAATACACATTCTCGTAAACTTCTGCGGTTCATACCAGCAGAGAGACATCTTCAGTATGAGTGAAAAACCCTCTGAAGTTTCTGTTATGAGCCTTGGCACCATAGTATCTAAGCACCTCACAGACATTATTGAATTTTTCCTCCCAAGACCCCTTAGAGGTAGGCAAGTATTATTCTCATTTTACAAATGAGAAACTAAGGCAGGGACATTCACATGGCCATGGTCCTGCAAACACTCATGTATGTGCATCACTTGAAACACAGGCATAGTCCCATTGACTGCAAAGGGATTGCTTATTTGAATAATGTTGAGCACATGCATAAATTGTAAGACTGGGGCACAACTGTCTTGCTCAAGGTCACATGGGATGTCTGACAGAGCCAAGTAATGAACCCCAGATCTGAGCTTATTTATTTGCAGGCTAACCCAAATGATCCTTTTAAACGTCATTGGGGAGCAGAAAACCCCTTATTAAAATTTCATTAAAGAAATTTTGTTAAAAAAAAATGCAGGTTATAATGTTTAAAAAGTGCTCTACCTGAAAATTAGAAATTTCAAAAGAATTTGCCCATTTCCCAAAATGCAAGTTGACATTGTCCCTGTAAAGATTTTAGTCCATCGGATAGTACTGTATAGAGTTTTATAAATGGACTGAGTTGTCACTTAGGTGGAATTGAAAGCTTCAAAAAAAGCATGGGAATTTTATCACATGAAGGAACTGAAAGAAAAGGAGGAAAAAATGCTTTGGGAAGAAGAGGAGGAACTACTTACCTACACTCGGGAGGATGCATACAACAAGGTAATGACTTAGAGATTGTTGTGTCACTTAATAGCTATTTATTCTTGGTGTTATGCAGTCCTGTCACTGGCATTGTTTGAACTGTTGTCTCTCTTTGCTTTATAGGAATATGTCTACGAAGGCCCAGACGGACAAACAGAAATAATGCCTGTAAGTTATTTAGGCTTTAATCTCTTTGAAGAGAAGAAATCTGTAGTTAGTTAACAAATCATAATGACCTGTATACTGTGTTTTGTGCAGCTTTGGACTCCCCCTACCCCACCTCAGGATGACAATGACATCTACATCGATTCTGTTATGTGTCTGATGTATGATACCAACCCAATTCCAGAGTCTAAGTTGCCCCCAGTGTACGTCAGGAAGGAACGTAAGCGACACAAAACGGATCCATCTGGTAAATGTTTGGTTCAAAAAAGTTCTGAGGCTTATCAACAGAAGGCAAAATTAAATTTTACATAGTGTCTTCCAACAGCTTGCCCACATAATCGGTCTTCAAAAAAATCAAAGGGTCTGATCATGCAGTTTTTACGGGCAGGTTTGAAGTACCTGAAAGTTTTGTCTGTTTAATAGCTGCAGAATCAATTTCAAAACAGGATAGTCGTGAACTATATAACTTGCCTGTAACAGTGTCTCTTGCCACTCATACATTGGGGCTTATTGTTTATTTTAAGATTCCTTTTTACTTTGTCTGTCTTCCTTTTTACTGTAAACAATTACAATGTCTCATTTCTAAACCTGTTCTTTTAATATAGTAATTAGGTCAAAGTTAATTTGCAATATGTTTAGCTGTTTGTAACGTGAACAATTACAAAACCCACTGGCCGTATTAGATTTAGTTAAACCAGTGATACTCAGACAGGCTTGCAAGCCGCAAGTGTCTCTTTAATGTGTCTCCTGCAGCTTTTGCATCACATGATATTAAAACGCTGTGTGATTTAATTATTAACCGGTCAGAATGCTTTTAGTATGTTGTTAATGAATTAAGTTATCAACTTGCAATAAGTTATTAACTTATTTGCTGTGACAATAAATATAATATACACCGCTACCTCGATATAACGCTGTCCTTGGGAGCCAAAAAATCTTACCACATTATAGTTGAAACCGAGTTATATCGAACTTGCTTTGATCCACCAGAGTGCGCAGCCCCACCCACCTGGAGCACTGCTTTACTGCGTTATATCCGAATTCGTGTTATATCGGGGTAGAGATGTAGTACCATAGTAAATAAAACAATGAATTCACACTACTATGGCTCTTTTGGGTAATGTTGATCACGGATTTGGCTCCTGAACCACTGAGGTTTGAGTATCACTGAGTTAAACAATACTTTTTAATAGGTAGCCTTTGGTTTAACCTACAGCCATTTGTTTTACTCACAGCCAGATAGTTACTACTGATCTGTCTGCGTTGCTTGCCTTAACAAAATGCCCTCTTTTACTATCTCACTGAAGATGGCATCACTTTTCTAGCTGCAGGTAGAAAGAAGAAGCAGCGCCATGGAGAGGCTGTTATTCCTCCTCGATCACTTTTTGACCGAGCCACCCCAGGGATGTTGAAAATGCGACGAGAGGGCAAAGAACAGAAGAAGAACATACTGTTGAAACAACAAACACAATTTGCAAAGCCTTTGCCAACTCTTGTCAAACCAGCCGCTGAGGCTGGACAGGACAATCCTGAGTGGTTGATTAGTGAAGACTGGGCACTACTACAGGTAAGATGAACCCTCTGCTTTCCAGTCTCATTATTTTGCTATAAAGTAGTTACTAACTTCGGACATGGCTATTTTCTGACTTTATCCCTGCAATGTTATTTCTAGTTTCTAGGGGCTAGACTGGCACTTTCTGAGTGAGGGGCAGCATGTAGCTGTGCTGCTACAGGTACAGATCAGGGACCAAAACTGTGACTGACTGTCACAGTTCTGTGCCTGTTTTCCCTTTGCTCCACAAAGGAAGTAAGCTGCACCAGCCCTTTTCCTAGCCCATCTTCCCGTACATGCCAGATCAGTTGTGCTGGCTAAGGGCTTAGAGAATGCAGCCGAAATTCTGTACATCTGTGTGGGAGGGAGAAGCTTCCATCAGATGCTTCATGTTATAACCAATATTGTGACAAGCTTGTACAGGGGGGTAAGAGCACCTTATACTCGATTATTCCTCTGCATAGGAGTGCAAGCTGGTTCTCTAAAAGGTTCCTTTGGGGTTAGCCCGAGAATAAGATTTCTTTATGATTAAATTAATGGCCTGACAACACACACAGAAAACATTTAGTTTAGAAGTTTGTAGTAATTTTATTTGTCACCCTGAATTTTGCACCTTTTGATTTTCCAGGCGGTGAAGCAATTACTGGAACTTCCTTTAAACCTTGCTGTCATGTCACCGGCGCACACAGCCAATTGGGATCTTGTTAGTGACGTTGTTAACTCATGTAGCCGAGTCTATCGCTCACCGAAACAATGCCGAAACCGATATGAAAATGTCATTATTCCAAGAGAAGAAGGAAAAGTGAGTTTGTTGAGTGGTGCATCCTTTTGAATTTCAATTTGTAGTGTTCTTTTTCTGAACTCTGTAAACACATTTTTCTTAAATATTTCAACAGTATAACTGAATAATTTTTAAAAGTATGTAAGAGTATCCTTGTTAGGATTTTCACTTATTTTGTGATTTACTTTGAAAAGAAAAAGCACCTGAACAAAATCGGCCACAAAAGATCTAACTTTCCTTCTTGTTTTACAGTTAATGTATGAAGCTAATCCTAAAAAGAAGACAAAAAGCATTTATAAGGTGTGTATTGGAATTCTTTCCAAATCAAATTTAGATGCTGTGGTATTTAGCATCAGTAGAGGTTGGCAAATGATTGATAGAAGATCTATATTGAGTATTTCTTGAATAGTGAAACAGCAGTTAAAATTCTGACTCTCTTTTTGCTTGTTGGTAGAGTAGATTGACACCAGATTTCAGCACCTGTAATTAGTAGCTAAATTGTAAATCACACACACAGTTTCGTTGTTTCAGCTTAATCACTAGTGAGTATTTGTCCACTTCACAAAAACACCGCATAGTTCATCATGATTATTATCATAGTACTTAACATTTATAATAACACATTTCATATAAGAATTTAAGTGATTTAGAATTAATGAATTAATCTTGAAAAACACTTGCGTGGTATAGTATTATCCCCATTTTACAGATGCAGAAACTGAGTCACATAGCTAAGTGACTTCCTCCAAACCATACAGCAAGATACATGACAGAACTGGGAGTAGATCCAGAAGTTCTGACTTTCTCCCGTTTTCTGACTAGTAGTCAGACTCTCATTTGCAGTCACTGCTCAGGAGAAGCCAAGTACTGGAACTAAAAAGGGTGTTGGAGAGTAATATAGCTTTGTTAGGAGAACTGTGCTGTGGTAATTTTACAGTACTTGGATGTGCTATGCATAGCTAGGCTTTTTTAAGTGTAAAGATTTTTTGTTTGTTTTTATTTTTAGACCAAAAATAGTCGTCCGCTTCGTACCAATCAGATCTATGCTCAAGATGAAGGTGCAACCCACACCCAGCTTTATACTAATCATTTTGAGATGATGAAAATGATTGCAGGAAAGAGAAGTCCACCAATCAAACCCCTGTAAGTAAGCTAAATGAGGATATTTCCTATTTCACTATATACTATAGGTGCCCCCCGCCTTTTAAACATAATTATATTCTCAACCACTGTCCTAGCCAAGGACCTTTTTACTTTCTCATGTTTGTGACGCAAACATGCTCACATGCTTTTCTCTTTTGTGTCTCTGTTCTTGAACTCTTCCCCTTCCCCCTGTTGTCCTGTGGCTGTGAGGATGGAACTGATATCTGTTCTTATGTGGGTTTAATTTTAGGTCCTTTTTTGGGCAGGGGGTGGCAGTGGGGCAGAGAATACCATTTAAGAAAAGTCTCCACCATACAGCACATGTTTTTTCTGCCTAAGCTACAAAAATCCTGAAATCATAGTAATATCTTATGCTTATTTGTGTGGCACCTGCCAGCTACATATATTTAATGTTTGCTGTAAAAGTCTGTCTATCTTAATGCATCCCTCCATGTATGAGCATTAGTGCTGCTGGGAATGCCTGAGAAACATCATCAGAAATGCAAAGCGTTACCTTACAAAACATATAAAATTAAATGTTGCTGCTAAGGTTTTTTCTCTCCAGTAATGTAATTTTGGTTGATTTCAGACTTGGCATGAATCCTTTCCAGAAGAATCCAAAGCATGCTTCTGTGCTTGCAGAAAGGTGGGTAGTCACTGTGTCTTAAAGGGTTTAAAAATGGCTTAAAAACTGGGGTTTTCTTTTTAAAATGTTCATTTCTAAATTCGTTTACTGCTTTTATTTCTAGTGGAATCAACTATGATAAGCCACTTCCTCCAATTCAGGTTGCATCCCTCCGAGCAGAGCGTATTGCTAAAGAGAAAAAGGTACATCTTATATCTCAATTATATGAACTGACTGCAGTAAAAGCAATCAAGTGTGATGCCCTTCCATCCTGTGCTTGAACTTACCAACATTGTGTCTGTTTGCTATGAGTGGGTAGTTGTAATTTGTGGTCGTTAAACCCATCTTACTTCCTTTTACTTTTGAGCTCAGTCTTTTCCTGTTCGATATCCTGCTGCAGCAGTAGCCCACTAATTTCTGTATTCTAAACAATAACAAAATAAAATTGCACTAGAAAATGAATAATGGGAATGTGACAGGAGCTGACTTCTAAGGGAAGTTTGCCACTACAGTGGCCTGCACATGCAGTGTTCCAGTCTTCTCTTTAGTTGAGTTTGAACATCAAATTCCTAAACAGGAAGTTTCCTATTGGCCTATCTTAATGTAATAGTATTCACAAGCACCTAGGACTCTTTCTTTCTTTTTTTTTTTTTTGACACACTCTCAAAAAGCAACCTACTTCCTCATTTGATTGTTATTCATTCTGTAGCCCCCATTCATATTTTATCCAGTAAGAGCTGCCCTGCTTCATCAGCTAACGTAAGGGTCTACTATATAGAGCATACCTGGACATCGGTTACTAAGCAGGTTGGCGGCTAACTCCTGACTGAGCATGGCAGGTTTGTGGCGTGTGCTGTTTGGAAGAATTGACTAAACACATTCCTTCTACATTTCGCAGGCTCTGGCTGAACAGCAGAGGGCACAGCAGCAGACAGGCCCACAGCCTCCGCAGCAACAGCCAGCTAGCCAGCAGCAAACTCAGCAGTCGGCTGTACAGCAAGCACAAGCCCAGCCTCAAGCACAGGTAGTTCAGCAGCCGCAGGCAGTGGTACAGACTGCAGTAACTACTGTGGCCAACACAGCAGTATTGGTAAGAAAGGGAAGGCCGGCCGCTTCTGAAGCAGCGACTTCAATTCTTGTGTGGGCCCCATCTGTGCATATGTTCTTCGGATTGAAAGAGAGAATTCTGATTTGATATAGAGCAGATTAAGTCACAGTATCTTATTAATTTCCTGGATAGGTTGCGTATCTTGGTTTTCACCCACGCACTTATTAGGATTCCATGGAGAATTCATGCTAGAATTGAGAGAGTAGGCTGTGGTATTCTCTGTGAAAATGCCATCAGCAAGGACATCCGCCCGTACAACTACCTCTTCAGCTGATAAATCTGAGCAGATACTGGCATAGTACATGAAAAAAAATCATCCAAATAATTTGGGGAGTAGAGAGGCAAATAAACTTCTTGTTCCTTTGCTCAGACAGTCATGTGACACTTCTTAGAATGACTTGGGGTCTTTCTCCTCAAGATCACCAGTTCAAGTGTCAGAGACCCTGGAGAATCACTTGATGAAATGCCAGGCTTTCTAGTGCTGCCTCTTTCTTCAGCCCATCTGTTTGCTGGGTCAAAAGGAAGATGAGAGAAGAAACTCATTTATGACTGTTCTAACCTACTGTGTGTGACAGGTCTTAGTTACAGACCAGTTGATAGATGTTAACCTATAGAGACTGTAGGCCAGATTCATTCCCATTGATGTAAGAAGTTGACACCAAGGAGTAATTTTGCCAAGAGATTCTGTTAAGCAGCTCAAAACCAAAAGGTTGTGTGAAACAACATACACGCTTGGGTGGGAGGTAGGGGCTGGGGAGGAGAGAGAAGAACTGGTATAGCACACCGTGACCCTGATCCTGCAATTGGATCCACGCACACGGGCCCATGATATGCCTTCTTAACTTCAGTGGGGCTCTAAACGAGCTCTAGAGCCTATGCCCGTGGAACTGATAATAGGATTGGGACTGATGTTTCGAAGGCTACAGATCTTGTATGTTATAGTTAAGGCTAAGATTATGTCACAGAGGTCACTGGAAGTCACAGAATCCGTGACTTCCAGTGACCTCCGTGACACTGGGGGCTCTGCAACTGACCAGCGGCCGCTGCTGGCAGGGGTCCACCCTGCAGTGTCTCAGCCGTCGTGAGCAACTGCCCGCCCCCCCCCCCCCAGCTCCCAGTTGCTGGCATAGGCACGGGAACTAAGGGTGCGGGGGGTGCTGCAGCACCCTAAGGTCTTATGTGGGGCTCTGCTCCCAGGCCTGCACACTGGGTCCTGGTCCCATGCCTCTGCTTTTGGCCCTGCACGCAGCCTCTGGCCCTGCGCCTGAGGGTCCTGGCCGCCGGTCCCGCCTCCAGCTGTGGCCCCAGCCTCAGCCTCCTTACCCCTATCTGGGTCTTCCCCCAACCCTCCACCCCCCGGGAGAGACAGCCCTGCTCCTGACCCCAGCTGGGGAGGGGCGGAGGAGGGGTATGGACAGGTATAAGGGAACTGGCTTTCAACACCCCCACTATTAAAAATGTTTCAGTCCCACTGGTCGCTGGTGGCAGCAGCAGAGGGATCCCGGAGCTGCTCAGCGGCCGTGGGTGGGGCTACCCCCGCAACTCCCACCTGCTCTCCGCCGGAGGCAGAGGGCCCTTGGAGCTGCTCAGCAGGCGGTGGGCCCCTACACCACCACCCCCACAGCTCCCAGCTGGAAGCGGCAGAGGGACCTCGGCGCTGCTCAGCTGCCAGGGGCGGGGGCCCTCCCACTGTTCCCCAGCGTCCGCCGCTGGCAAGGCCCTGCCTCCCCCTGCTGCTCCCAGCCACTGGGCAATGGGGTCCTTGCAGCTCCCAGCCACTGCCGGGGGGGCAGGGTGCTGGACCCTCCTCCCTCCCCATTTTGTCAGGGATGTTTTTAGTAAAAGTCAGGGACAGGTCACAACTTCCGTGATTTCTTGTTTATTGCCCGTAACCTATCCATGACTTTTATTAAATATATCGATGACAAAATCATAGGCTTAGTTACAGTATGCATACAGTGCTGATTTAATTCATTAGAGAAGAATCCAAGTACCACAGCTCTAGGAGAGAAATGAATATATGCATATATAGCTGTACATGTGCTCCATGGTGAACTTAGACCTAAGTAGCTATGCACTTTATTATAATTTTTTAAATAAATGTTGGCAGTTATCTCATTCTCACAATGGGGCAGCTATATTATGTTAAACAGAAAAGTAGTTTTAAAGGCTTGCACTAAGTTGGTTTTCAGTTTTTCTCTGAAACATTATTCAAATTGTCTTCTAAACAGGCTGGCACAATCAAAACCGCAGTCACTGGGACAAGTATACAGACTGGTAAGATGTTTTAGTAAAGCACTGGGGCTGGACGCAGAAATACAGGAATACTCTTTTGTTTGTATTAGTCTCATGTTTTTCTTGGGTTTACTTTCAGCTACTGTGAGTGGGAATGTTATAGTGAATACAGTTGCTGGAGTCCCTGCTGCTACCTTTCAGCCTATTAATAAACGTCTGGCTTCACCAGCTATGCCTGGGACACTGACAGTGAGTAAATTTCAGTAGTTATACTGTAATTTAATTATTTTTACTTGTAGATTGTAGCAGCACAATCAGTTTCTAGCATTTAATTTTTTCTTAGTTTTATGTGTATAACTCTGCCCCTAGCTAACTTCATTTAGTCTGGTATAGTCTTACCAGTCTGTATATTGTCCAAAGAAGAAAATGATGCAGCTAATGGAAATGTATTGCATAACAAATATTGTTATAAATGAGGCATGGATAAACAGAATAATAGAAATTAGACAAGGAAAAGACTTCTTAGATCATTCAGCCTTTACCTCTGCCAGACCATCTCTGATCAGTGATTCTTTTTTTGAAATACACACAAACAAATCAATGTTGATAAATGCAAAGTAATTGGAAAAGATTCAGAAAAGGGCAAAAAAATGATTGGGGTAGGGAACGGCTTCTGTATGAGGAGAGATTAATAAGACTGGGACTTTTCAGCTTGGAAAAGAGAAGACTAAGGGGGGGATGATTGAGGTCTATAAAATCATGACTGGTAGGAAGTGTTATTTACTCCTCATAACACAAGAACTAGGGGTCACCAAATGAAATTAATAGGCAGCAGGTTTAAAACAAACAAAAGGAAATATTTCTTCACACAACACAAGGTCAACCTGTAGAACTCTTTGCCAGAGGATGTTGTGAAGGCCAAAACTATAACAGGGTTCAAAAAAAGAACTAGGTACATTCATGGAGGATAAGGTCCATCAATGGCTATTAGCCAGCCTGGGCAGGGATGGTATCCCTAGCCTCTGTTTGCCAGAAGCTGGGAATGGGTGACAGGGGATGGATCACTTGATGATTACTTGTTCTGTTCATTCCCTCTGGGGCAGCTGGCATTGGTCACTGTCGGAAGACAGGATACTGGGCTAGATGGACCTTTGGTCTGACCCAGTATGGCCATTCTTATGTTCTTATAGACAAGACATCTAAAACTGATGAGTGCAAATGGGGGAAAATTCACACTTCAATAGTATAGTTAAGGGCTTTCCGTTCAGAATACTGAGAATGAGGTGACTGGCCATTTATTAGATAGACTAGAAAGGTATGTACATATTTGCCTTATTTTAAGATACAAATGTCTTAAATAATGTCCTCTGTTTCCAGAAGGTTTTATGGTTTTAAATGTAAGTTGAAAGTAGTGAAGAATAATGGTTTTTTTCTTCCCTAGACTTCAGGAGGTACGTCTTCTGCTCAGGTGGTACATACTCAGCAGCGAACACCAGCAGCACCTGCTGCATCAACAGAATTGGTGACCATAGCATCTACCCAGGGTGTTCGAGCAGTAACATCCGTGACAGCATCAGCTGTGGTAACGACCAACCTAACACCAGTACAGACCCAGGCAAGATCCTTAGTGACTCAAGTTACGCCAGGTAATAATTGTGTGGTGATTCTTTCCTAGTGTACTTTAAGTGCCTAAACTTCCTGTAGTTTACTTGACCATCTCAGCCTCAGAATATTGGAGTCAGGCTTTACCAGCAGTACCTTTGTCAAACACTGCTGAAAACTTTTAATCTGCTTATCCTTAGTACCAGAAATCACATTTTCCTCCATTAAGTTTTACTAAGTGCAGAATAGAGAAAATACACTAGTTGGTTCCAAGGCACTACCTTAATCAACATGCATAATAATTATATGCAAATGCAAAACAATGTTGTGGCACAACATCTTCATTAGGATTCTACCTATAGTTTATTCAGACGTTACATTAAGACAGAGTGAGGCTTGTTAGAGGAAGTATAGTGTAGTGATTAGAATAGGGGACTCACTCTAGGACTCCTGGGTTCTAATCTGATCTCTTATTCTGATCCACTCTGTACTTCGGTTTACACATCCATAAAATGAAGATACCTCACAGGGAGAGGGAGGGCTGTTGAGGCTTAAGTGAAGTTTGTGAAGCTGTTGAGACCTTAAAATGAAAGATGTTACGTGAAAAGTACTAGTGCAAAATTGCCTGTATTTTAACATTTGTAAGTAGATGTTTGTTTTTCTAAATTAATCCAGGAGCCAGGTAACTCTAAACTGCTTAAAAGGATTTTAACATAATCTTTTGTCAGCAGGAGCTGGGGTTAACTATCACTTACCTGCTAATATGAGAGCTCGAGCAGACAACCCTGTGCTGACATTAATGACTGATACAGAAATAAAGTGGTGTATAAAGCAATAAATTGGTGTAAAACGATGGATGTGAATCTGAGTCTTCTAAATGCGTTTGTTTAGCAATAGAGTCACTTGGATTAGTTATACTTTTTGTTTTGCTAACAATGATCCATTTCCATTTGGGGCTCCCTGCCTAGTCTATTTCCTTGAATCTAATCCTGAATCTCTCCTCAGAATTAGTGTAGCAAAAAAGGACAGGTTTAGCAATTGTACAAGAACTTTTTAAGTGAAGTTGATTAAATTAATCAAATGTTGGAACTTTCTCTTCAGAGCTTTTTTCTTTATTTACAGCTCCGCCGACAGTTCAGCTCTCTGGCAAAGCAATCACATCTGCTCAATTGCAGCTTCTCAGGCAGCAGCAGGCCACTCAGGTGCAGGTTCCACAGATTCAGACCCAGGCGCAAGCCCAGTCTCCAGCCCAAATAAAAACTGTAGGGAAGTTATCACAGGTGAGGGAAACATTCCTAAGAGATCATGAATGCTGTTCTTTCCTGTTTCTTTAAACACTTACCAGCGATGTCGTCTGCAGTGACCTATGTTCTCATACTAGACAGAAAACAGGAGTTCTCTCTTAAATTCACTGCCAGTGATACTAAAATGTCATGGAAACACAGAGCAGGCTAACTAGTTCAAGTCTGTTAAGTACTTCCATGAAGTAAAACAGTAAACAAGCACTAGGTATTTGTTCTCTGGAGATTCACATTGTAAAGGAATTACGTTCTTAGTTCCATTGCTCCTTGATCAAAACTGGCAGGAGAAATCCCATAGCTTAAAGTTTCAAAGTCTGCTCCCACCGGGGGTGAATCCGCCATTCCGAAAACCAGTAATGAAATTGAAAACAATAACCATGTTTATACTTTCAGGAGCAGCTGATCAAGTTGCAGAAACAGAAATTGCAGCTTCCTCAGCAGCAAGCAACACAGCAGCAGACACAGCCAGGGGCCCAACAACAGACAACACAAGTACAAGTGCAGCAGCAGCAGCAAACTCAACAACTTACTGCTGTCACAGCACCACGGCCGGGAGCAGTACTCACAGGCACCACTGTGACAAACCTGCAGGTTGCTCGTCTGGTAAGTTGCCATATGCTCCGTTAAAAATGCACTTAAACAGCTAGTTCTACACTGATTAAAATGAATGAATCTAGCACCTGATTCTCATGTGCGCTGAGGCCCCTTTACACGGCTCTGGCAGCGTTAAGGGGACGTAAAGTGCATGTAAATGTAGTTGAAGTCCACTTTAAGGTTGCTTGACGTTGTTCGCGCCGTGTTAAGGGGTCTTACTGTAAATGAGAATCAGGCCCTCAGTTTCTGAACATACAGTTATCATCTTGCAATGGCCTAGTTAAATACACCAAATATTCTTTGTCTGTACAATAATCCTGATTCCTTGCTGCTTAGACTCGTGTTCCTGCTTCCCAGCTTCAAGCACAAGGACAAATCCAGGCCCAAACACCTCAGGCAGCACAAGTGACTTTGGCAAAGCCTCCAGTGGTGTCTGTTCCAGCTGCTGTTGTGTCATCTGCAGGAGTTACAACTCTCCCTGTTACCGTTGCTGGGATTAGCGTTGCTATTGGGCAGCCACAGAAAGCAGCAGGTACTTCATTATGCTTCTTGAAATACAGTGTACTTAAAGTTGTGCTTTAAAAAAATTCTGTGGCACCTCAAGGAATGTCTAGTACAAGATGCTTTCTCCCTCTCATTTCAAGACTTAAAAGGATGCAGTTTGAAATTCCGTCTACTTTAAAAATGAGTTAAAAGCGTTTCAAGTACTAGATTTGCCCTGACAGTTTGTGCTTCTGCAGTCACATCTGACTATTTTTAAACTGTTTTCTCTCTCTCCTGCTACACTGTGGAGAAATAATACAAATCAGAAAAACTTGTCTATATGCAGAGGGCCTGATCTGAAACCCATTCAAGTGAATGGAAAGACTCCCATTAACTTCAGCTGGATGAGGCCAAGATTTTCTGTCAAGTGCACAAAATTAACCAGGGGGACAGAGACCAGTAAATGTAACCTTCAGTTACAGTAATCTTTGGTGTTACTTTTAAGAATCGTAGGTAAGGAATTTTCAGACAGAAGTATGATTTCCTTTTTAAATGATAGAATCCTAGAAATAAGGGGCTGGAAGAAGTCATCAAGTCCATCCTGTACTGAGCCAGGATCAAGTAAATGCTAGATCATTCCTGACAGGTGTTTGTCCAATCTGTTCTTAAAAACCTCCAGTAATGGGGATTCCACAACCTCCCTTGGAAGCCTGTTCTAGACTTAACTACACTTATAGTTAGAAAGTTTTTCCTAAATCTCCCTTGCTGCAGATTAAGCCATTGCTTCTTGTCCTACCTTCAGTGGACCTGGAGAACAATTGAACACAGTCCTTTCTATAGAAGCCCCTAACATATATTTGAAGACTGTTATTAGGTGGTCTTTTTCAAGACTAAGTATGCCCAGTTTTTTTTAACCTTTCGTCATAGGCCAGGTTTAGTAGTCCATTTATCATTTTTATTGCTCTCCTCTGGACACTCTCCAATTTGTCCACTTACTTTCCTAAAGTGTGGAGCCCAGAATTGGACACAGTACTCCAGCTGAGGCCTCACCAATGCCAGTAGAGAAGGGCCCAATTGCCTCTTGCATCTTGCATATGAGAGTCCTATTAATACACCCCAGAATGATATTTGCCTTTTGAAACTGCATCACATGTTGACTCATTCAATTTGGAATCCGCTGTACACCCAGATCCTTTTCAACAGTTCTACCACCTAGCCAGATATTTCCTATTTTGTAGTTGTCCTTTTGATTTTTGGTTCCTAAGTGAAGTACTTTGCACTTATATTTACTGAAGATCATGGTTTCCCTCTAAGAACAGGCGGCGAACAGGTTTTCTGTATAAAACCATAGTAATTACACAATCTCTAAGAAGAATAGTCTTTTAATTAAGAATAGAGTTAAAAGCCATTTGAGTAGCAAATTGAGATTCAGTTAACTGATATTTCTGTATCAGATATTCATTTCAGAACAGTGTCTAATACGGTATGTAAAAAATTATTCTAACAGTATTATAGTACTAATGCAGTGAAATTTTGCTTAATCCTGCCTTCAGATACAATTGCATATACTACCACATCTATTATAAAAGTGTGGTAGTATATCAGTGATGGTGATGGCACACACATGCTTCATAGCTAGTTTCATAGAATATGCTTATAATGTTCACTTTTGTTTGAAGGACAAGATAGATTTTTGCTTAAGAAGCTGCCTGATGTTTACTGTCTCTTACTGCACTCACAGCTGGAGAGAAAGGCACTGTTAGGGCTTGATCCTGCAAGGACTTTTGCTTAACTTTAAATGTGTGAGAAGACCTGTTGAATTCAATGGGAAAACTTATGTGCTTAAAGTTTAGCATGTGCATAAATCTCTGTACACTATGATCAGTGGGATTTAAGCACTCCTTAAACACACTTAACCGAAGCGCTAAGATGAAAACTCCTCGTTTTTTCTTTTTTTATCTGCAGGAGGACAGACAGTGGTGGCACAGCCACTGCATGTCCAACAGCTGCTAAAACTCAAGCATCATCCAACAGCACAGCAACAGAAAGCCATCCAGCCCCAGGTCGCACAAGGTCAAGCTACTGTACAGCAAAAGGTATTTCCTTTGTTTATTGTTTCTCTGCCTTATTGTGACAGCATCTGTGACTGAAGTCTTCCAGTTACTGACTTTACTAGATTATTCATAGACTTTCGTAGCTCAAATTGCGGTGAGTGGGTCTGAAGGATATATATATTCCCATGAGACTGATTTATGAAACTACAATTCTGGTAGAGAATACACTTTTATTATAAGCCTCTATCTTTAGGCACTTAATCATTTTCCTAAAAAATAGTTCTTTGGTTTGATTTTTCATGCCTAAAACTCATTTAAAAAAATAAAAGTTTGGAGGTTAATGTAGCCAAATATGGAAAAGTGCTGAATTTTTACCAGTTATATTTTCCACATGCTTTTTGCACAATAATATCATAAAACTGACTTCTTCATGCAACTTCTAACTTACCATGGACTTTGCTCTCGATAAGGAAAGTGTCAAAGTGATTTTGTTACAAGTTAGAGTTTGCAGATTCTTGCATAAAGTTCTGAAATTTTATAGCGTTTTCAGAAATGTTTTCTCTTCTGTGTGCATAGGCTTTTCACCAATACTCATTTGCTGGATATTAACTCTGAAATGATCTCCAATTACTGTAGCAAAGTGGTTAGCAATATATTTGTTCTTCAGAAGTATGCTGTACTCACTGATTTCTTATTTTTCTGCTCCAGATAAATGCTCAACAAGTTACTGTCCAAGCCCAACAGCAGACTTCACAGCAACAGAAAGTTACCTACAGTACACAGCCAGGCATTAAAACCCAATTCCTGACACCTCCAATTTCCCAGGCCCAAAAACCCGGTGGAACCCAGCAAGTGCAAGCACAGATACAGGTACTGGGGCCCAATTTCTCCCCTTGAAGTTAATACTGTGTGACTAGAAAGTAGCAAAGACCACAGTCTTACTGCAGTAGAGTCAGGTTAGAGTTTTATTAACCACTGGCTTCAATACCAGTTGCATGTTTTTAAAAATTGACTATAGTTGTAAAACTCACTGGGTGGGATTGCAACCTTGTAGTCTGCCGCGGGTTATGTCTAGTACCCAGGAGCAGATCAGAGAAAGTTGTGACTTGAAGAGTCATGATTCCTCCCCCACACCTTCCTTGCTTTTGGGAAGGAGTAAGTTACATCACCCTTTCCCTCAAGCAGTGTACTCCCCACTGCTCCCCCACCAAACTGTTCTCACCAGTGATTGGAAGAGGCAGAGTAGAGCCTTGGCTCTACTCCCATTTGCCATCACCTCCCTGCCAACCTGTATGCAATGGGGAAACAAGGTGGGTGAGGTGATCTTTTATTGGACCAACTTCTGTTGGTGAGAGAGACCAGCTTTCGAGCTCTTCTAAGAAGTTGGTCCAATAAAAGATATTACCTCCCCCACCTCGTCTAATATTCTGGGACCGACTCGGCTACATCAACAATGCATACAGTGGGAAGTAGCATGTAGGTGGCTCCTGCTCTCCTCTGCACAGCTAGCTCACTATCTAATCAGGGCAAGCAAGGAGATTAAAGAGGGGAAGCCTTATTCACCTGCACAATCAAGTAAGGGCTGTGACAGTCCAACACTTTGGAATTACTAACCTTGCTGTAGTTTTTCAATGGCTTAGCAACAGTCTCTCACATACAAGTTGTAGATTGAAAATTTGGCCCCCAAAAATGTCTTCAGTGCAATAGTCTGAAAGCTTTTGATGAAAAAAGAACACCACCCAAGTGCAGAGTTCCACACTACCCAGTTGAATGCCACTGGGATGGGCTTTCCAAAGGGCAGGTAGTTAATAGCATATTTTAAATAATGCTGTGGCTTGATGATAACCAGAATAGACTAAACCCATCATAAACCTTTTACGATGTGTATAGAGAAAATAAATACAATATATTCGTCATTTTTCTTTAATAAGCATCTTTTCTATTTTACACTACTAAAGGTTGCAAAGCTTCCACAGGTGGTCCAGCAACAGGCAACTGTTGCCAATATTCAGCAGATGGTTTCAGTTTCCCAACAGGTAAGGGTCACTCAGGCTTAACGCAACAGAAGATACACAATCTATTGCAGGTTTTCTTATTTGGAGAAATGTATTTTTCTTTCTCATGTACAGTATGTAATATTTGTAAAATACCTAGTATTTTCGTTGCCTTTCCTAAAAATTAAAATGGTGTCCCCAGCCGCTGTTTGCCAGAAGCTGGGAATGGGCAACAGGGGATGGATCACTTGATGATTACCTGTTCTATTAATTTCCTCTGGGAGACCTGGCACTGGCCACTGTTGGACAGGATGCTGGGCTAGATGGACCTTTGATCTGACCCAGTGTGGCCATTCTTATGTTCTTATGTAAAGATGCAGTCACTGGGCATGTGATCAACTGCTATATATTTCTTTTTATTATTACTCTTGATGAGCCTAAACAGGCTTCTCTTATTTCATCTGGAGCTAAAGAGAGCTTCTAAAAGTTGTGCCTGTTAATCATGATGTGTAATCAAAGATAACGATGGATAGGAAGAGAATTGAGCTAATGGCAGCCAACTCAGTGATTGTTCTATTTAAAGCATGGGGAAAATAATAGAATTACAAGCTTGTTTGTTACTTTGTAGTGGCCAAGGCTGTGCTAGGTGCTTCACAGAAAACAAAGAAATATTCAGAGCAACACAAAATGGGATGGGGCAAGGATGAGGCAGACGAAGAGGAAACTAAACACTAAAGCCTTATCTACACTACGGGGGGAGATCAATCTAAGTTACACAACTTCAGCTATGTGAATAACGTAGCTGAAGTTGACATACTTAGATCTACTTACCGTGGGATCCACACTACGCTATGTCGACGGGAGACACTCTCCTGTCGACTCCCCTTGCGCATTTTGTTCAGGTGGAGTACAGGAGTCGACGGGAGAGCGATCTGCGGTTGATTTAGCGGGATTTCACTAGACCCGCTAAATCGACCGCCGATGCCTCGATCGCCATGCATTGATCCCCCAGTAAGTGTAGACAAGCCCTGAGTAGCCGATAGCCTTTATTTCAAACAGTCTAAAATCAACTTTCAGAACATTAGCAATAAACATGTCTTATTCTTTTTCAACGGACATAAACATTAAGGGTGATCAGTGCTGACCTAAGTCTGCTCCCAATCAATATCACAGCTCTTATAAAGCACTTTCCATCAGTAGATCTCAAAGTCCTTTACAAAGGAGGTATTCATCCTTCTCTCGTTTTACAGCTGTGGGAGTTTTACCATTGACTTCAGTGGGAGCACAGTTAGGCCAGTACTAAACACTTCTGAAAATACTACCTTGAATGTTTACAGTTTATCTGCACCCTTAACGCAACACTTCACAATGGATGGGTTTCCTCTTTGACTGACAGGGCGCTTGCTGAACCTCTCACAGTGAGACTTGGGCATTCTGCTGAAGTGTCACTTCTCCCCCCTCATTCTGCCTCCAGTGAAGGCAGTGACAGTTGAAGTTGCTCCTCCATTTTCATTCCTCTGATCTCAAAATGGATAGACAAGCAGGAGAACATTGAAAACCTCCCTGCAGTGGCCACAGCTGTGCAAATTAGGTGCCAGGACCAGTCTCCCTCACTCAAGTGGGGATAGACACTGCCTGCTGTAGCCCCCCTGTCCCTATTGCCTTCTTTAAAGATGGGTAAGGGACCTCCAGTGGCTTTACCCACAATGGCTGATGCTTTTCCCTTGATCTCTTCCAACCCCTCTCCTCTCCTCCCTGCTTTCCTTCACCAGAAGGAAACAACGGTATTGGAATGTTTGACTATCCAATGGCCATACCCTCCCCACCTCTCTTGTGGAGGGTAAAGGGGGAATGCTCTCTGCAGGAAGACGGGGTGATAATTATCTTGGCTTTTAGCTGGGATGCACAGGGCTACAGGTACCCTGTCTCCCTTCCTTACTGCAAATGGAAAAGCTAGTGAGGTGTGTGTGTGCCCAAAATCTATCGACTGTGATTGGTTCACCTGCCTGTCAGTCAGAAGTAAGAACATCCAACTAAGTAAATTGCTGTACTGTGGTGCAGAATACTAATAAAGAACTCTCTATTTAATGCTGAACCAGGTTTTATCTCCTGTCACCTAAACATTTTTAGGTTCAGGCTCAGCCCCAAACTGTGACGCTGTCTCAGACGACTGCAGGTCAACAACAGGTCCAAGTGATTCCAGCAACAACTGCTACAGCTCAAGTGGTCCAGCAGAAACTGATACAGCAGCAAGTTGTGACAACAGCATCTCCCCAAATTCAGGCCCCAGGTGTACAGAACCCAGCCCAGGCACCAGCAACGTCTGAAGCCCAAAACCAGCAAGCAAAAGTGCAAATGAGGACGCCTACTGTCAGATTGAAGGCACCCACCAAACCTAGTTGAACTAATGATTAAATTGAAATAAGCATGGAAATACCGCGTTTCGTGTTTGCTAAGCCATGGCAACGTGGGCAGGTTCTCTGCAGATCCCCATCCAAATGAAGATAAATCCCTTTCATTTTTTAACAGAAGGATTTTGGTGGTTGACATTTAACATGCAAACTCTCTCTCTCTCAAAAAAACAAACAAACGAAAAACAAAAAAACACACTTCAGAAAATGCTCATAAAGTTCATACAAGGCGAATTCTGCCCCAGCAGAAAGATCTTATTTTCTGTGCTTGTTCAAACCATTGTATGTATTTCTGCCCAGCTTCACAAAAAATGGTGATATTCCTTAAATGTTGGTAAAATTCATCCATGTAATATATTGTATAACTGCCAATAAGAAAATGCAGTCCTCTGCTGTAATGTGTATGAGCGTTTAATATCCATTGCAAAGCCATACCAAGGACTAAGTGTGACTAGTGTAGCAGAGTGCTTTCCACCTGAAAGCTGCATGTGGTTCTCTCTTGAGGTGATCATCCCTCAGAAGAACCAATTATATTTGACGTTCTCCCTGCAGAGTTTAGCCAATAAATGTGAAAATTTGTAAGTATCTGTAATTAAAAAGAAAAGAACCATGTTTCATCCTCCATTTTTGTAAGTCTTTTAAAATGTTTGTTAGTAGTTTTGTGTACAGTTTATTGAAGCACCCAACCTGTGCACTCACTCTCATACTTCACTTTAAAATAATGGATATTCTAGGCATGTGCTGAATACTGTATTGATAGTAGATGTGTATTAAAGTGTACCCCATTTTTTTTGTAAAAGAATTGTTTAATTGGTATCTCTAAACAAGTGGCCCTTAGTTGTTTCTTATGGGACTTCCAAATCGGAAAATCGTGAACAGATGGAGTTTAATACATCAGTTTAATTCTGCTTTTGCAACATGTTTAAATGTTCAGTACTTTCTACTCATCTTTCAGCTTGGGGGAGTGGGGAATAGAAAATTTAAATCTAACACTAATTCTTCAATTGTGTAAAGAATAAGATCTAACTTTTGTACTATTCTTTTACTAAAGCTAATGATGAATGTATCTTCAGGTTGGTATTTTGGATGCCTCTTCCTCCACATCAGTTTGCCTTATTGTTGTCAAACAAACGAGGAAAAGGCTGCATAGAACTGGGAGGGGGCAAATGCTGCAAAAGCCTCTTTGACAGCACTAAGAGAGGATTCAGAAAGCTCTTGGATGAATAGATTTGTTTTACTTTAGCCACAAAAGTGCATGACAGACATGAAATTCAATGAAAATGGTAATATTCCATTTCTGAAAATTCATTTTTTTAAACAAAGATCCCCCCCATTCTGTACTCTTTTCAGTATTTTAGGAGGGGAGTCTAATTAACGAAAAAGCATATGTGTATCTTTTGTTCTGATTTCTATAGATATAGAGTTATTGGTATCAAACAGTAGCACAAATGGCTTAAATAAGCGAATTCATAAGGAGCTCCTCTGTTTTAAGTAGGAAATGTCTCATTCAGTTAAGATCCAGAATATAAACACTGGGGTCAGGCAGAGTTCTTGATTATTATTTTTTAATCTCATTACTACTTTTCTCCTGCATCTTACTATTTTTCTTGGACTCTCAGATTGTAGAATTTTTTTTTTTTTTTTTACTAAGTTTGTACATGAGCAAACTAGCGAACAATTTTTAGATTCCCCTGATTTCACCTGAGCCAGGGCCATTAGCTAATCTCTATTAGCAGCTCTGCAACACAAACTAATAAAGCTGGCAGTGGAATAGTTAAAATGCAGTGACAACTGGATAACTGACAGCAGGTACAGTATATTATTGCTCATCCAAAAGTATTGCCTAGAAGTAGTAAGCCCCAATTTTACTTTCAAGTATTCAGCTCTTATGTACTTGAAAGTTGAGTGGGAGGGGGGACACTTGCAACAGTGGGGGGGGGGAAACTGCTGACTACATCAATGTGTTGGTCTGATTCCGTGTCTAAAGAGGCAGTTTTGTTTTTATTGTTAAGGTCAGTTAATGAAAATGAAAATCAGATTTTTTTTTTTCTTTGTCGCTCTCCCAAGAAGGTGTTAGAAAGTCAATCTACCTGTAAATACGTTATGAACATAAATATTCGTACTTGATCAGTAGGATTGTAAGGAATAGTGATGTATCCTACCTGAAGGTGTAATAAAGTGTACATTTTTATAATATACCTGTCATTTCAGTACTGTGTAGGGTAAATAATGTTCAATACACTTCCACTGGTTTTTGTTAAAATGGGTAGGGCATTGGCTTTTTAAAGTACTGGTAACTAACACTGACTGCTAGTAATTTGCTCTTGTGGTGAAAAGGGACATTTTTGTCCATGGATTTGCCTGTTTTTTTTAATGTTAATTCGCACTGGCAGAATTAACACTACTGTTTATAATCCCAATTGGGATGTTTACATGCATGGAGAGGATTGACTCCAGGAGCTGGGGCTTTCAGGACAATAATTCTCATGAGACTCATGACAAAATCAAGAGAGTTTGCAGCTGTGATGGGAGCTGCTGCCACCTGGTCCTGGTTCCGGGGGTGCAGGGGCATGGGGGCGGCTGCCATGTGGCTCAGGGTACAGGGGAGGTGCCGACTGCTGCCATGGGGCTGGGGTGTGCGAGGTGCACGGGGGGGGGGTGCGGGCTGATGCTATGTGGCGTGGGGTGCAGGGGGGGTGCGGGCTGCTGCCATGGAGTGTGCGAGGTGCAAGGGGGGGGGGCTGCTGCCACGTGGGGTGGGGGGACCTGCGCTGGCCGTGGTCCGCCTTAGTTCGGGGCGGGGACTCGGCTCCGCCGGGCTGCGCCTCTTCTCGCTGCCGCCAGGGGCGGGGTCGGGCCGGGCCGGCTGCTCCGTCCGCACACGTGGGGCGGCCCCGACATGGCGCAGCCCGGGCAGAGCGCGGCCGCCGCGCTGGCCTCCAGCCTGGAGTCGGTGCTGCGGAGCCGGGGCAGCGCCAACCGCGTCTTCGAGATCCTGGAGCTGCTGCAGGCGAGCGGGGGCCGCGGGGAGGGGAGCTGGGGGGTTGGGAGTGGGGCAGGGGATTGGGGGTCAGTAGCGGGGGGAAGGTAGCGGTGGGTTGGGGCAGGAGTCCGGGGGTTGGGAGCTAGGGCAGGCAGGGGACTGGGGGTAGGTAGCGGTGGGTTGGGGCAGGGGACTGGGGGTAGGTAGCGGTGGGTTGGGGTAGGAGTCCGGGGGTCGGGAGCGGGGGGGAGGGAGCTAGGACTGGGGGTCGGGAGCGGAGGCGGGGATCCGGCGCAGGGGTCTGGGGGTTGGTAGTGGGGCAGGGGATTGGGGGTCGGGAGCGGGGGGGAAGCTGGGGATAGGTAGCGGTGGGTTGGGGCAGGAGTCCAGGGTTTGGGAGCTGGGGCAGGGGACTGGGGGTCAGTAGTGGGGGGGGGAGCTGGGAGTAGGTAGCGGTGGGTTGGGGCAGGAGTCCAGGGGTTGGTAGTTCGGGCGGGGGGAGCTGGGACAGGGGAATTGGGGTCAGTAGCAATGGAGGGACGGTGAGGGGACCTGGGGGGTGGTTGCAATGGTGGTGGGGTCTGGTAAGGGAGAGTGGGGGACTGACTGGGGTGGGATGGGGGTGAGGGGTAGTTGGAGGGGGTGGGACTAGTAGTCAGTGGCAACGGGGGCAGGGGCAATTGGGGGGGCTGGTGAAGGTGGCAGTGGGGGGTGATGTTGGAGGCATGGGGGGGGCTTTGCAGACCGACATTCCAGGGGGTTCCTGTGGACAAGCCGGGTCAGCCCTGATGGGAAGGTTTCCTGCTGTCGTCGCCTCCCCCTTGAGCCCCCATCTGTCTCCCTGTGGACCAGCTCTCTGACCTTGTTGCTCTCACCCAGGCGGACGAGGAGGACGTCGTCCTTTGTGCCATCAGAACCTGCAGCCGGCTGTTCGGGGCGCTGCTGGAGCGGGGAGAGCTGTTCATAGGCCAGCTGCCGGGAGAAGAGACCTCTCTCCCAGGTAAGCGAGTGGCTGCTTGCCTGGTCTCTGCGGCTCTTTGAAAACCCCGGCCACGTGCTTGTGTGGCCCCAGTTCCTGCCATTATCCCCTAGCGGCCTCCATCATTTACCCTTTCATCAGAGCAGGTTAAATCTCCCAACATCCCTCAGGGCGAGTGGGGCTGGTAAAGCCTGGTCTACATGACATCTTGTACCCGTTTAACTAGGGAATGTCTACACGACACAGCCTATGCTGGCTTAGCCCTGTAGTGTAGATGCAGCTTACGGCACAGGAAACACCATCTCCCCAGCAGCACTAGCTGCGTCAACAAAGATTTGTTTTTTTCACACCCCTGACTTTACGTAGCTATACCAATGTAATTGTCAAGTGTAGACCAAGCCTTAGAAACAAAAATCGTTAAACCAGTACAACTCCCTACTGTGGACATGATCCTACCACACTGATATCAGCACTAGCCTAACTGCATTCATTATAGGGGGGGCTGCACTGATTTAACAGGGTCTGTTTCTAAATCGCTATAGCAGGCCTGCACAACATGCTGCCCGCGAGCAAGGGCGGGATGGGGCTGTCGGGTTCGCCCAGGGCCGGTGCAACCATCTGGGATTTTTCCTCCCTTCCCCTCACGCAGAATGCAGCACCTGGGCCTTATTTGGCTGCTTCCATTGGCCTCCAGCAGGCAGAGTCCCTCTCCCACTCCCTTCCTCCCCCGCCTCAGCGTCTCGTCGCAGCACTCTGTGGGGGAGGGGTTGTGTGCTCCACGTGGAGCTAGCGGCTGGAGTGGCATGGTGGTAAGAGGAGTCCCGGGGGGCAGTCAGAGAGCAGGAGGAGGATTGGATGGGTCGGGAGTTCTGCGGGGGGTAGCTGTCAGGGAGCGGGGGTGTGGAGAGGTATCGGAGCAATCGGGACAGGGAGCAGAGCCGGTAAGTGCCGAGCGAGGGGAGGGGCACCCAGCCTGGGCTCGAGCTGCAGCTCAGGGTGGACTGGGCTTAACCCCCCCCCCCCCCCAAACTCCCCCTTCAGTTAGGGGCAGGGCGGGGCGGCTACTGCGCTGGTTGCTCCCAGGTCAGCCTCTGTAGTGGAGGGGGGGGGGTTTGAATTGTCTGTGGGCAGCCAGGAAATCCCTGGAGGAGAGGGGTTGTGTGTGTGTGTTTTGCACCTGCCATGCCCCAACTGCTGCCCCCTTCCCTGGTCCAGGGACCTTCCCCCTCCCCGGCCCCTATCACACTGTCTCCTCCCCCTCCTCCCGGGCTCCCTGCTGCCCCTGTGTTTGTGTGTTGGATAGTCACATCCAGTCCCTTCACACTGCCCCCCTTTCACCTCCCCGGCTTAGTTCATAGCCCCAGAAAATCCCTTCAAACTGTCCCCTTTTTCCCCTCCCCTTATTTCATGGGGGGATGACGAACTGAGCGGGCGGGGGGCGGGGAGTTGTTTCGGTGGCGCTGGGGGGAGGGGAGGGTCGGCCCTCAGCTGTTTTCTTTGGAGTAACATGGCCCTCACCGCTTTACGAGTTGTGCAGGCTTGTGCTATAGTGAAATCAGTACCAGATATCAGTAAAGAATAAGTCCTATAGGGCTTGGCTACACTTGCAAGTTAGAGTGCATTAAAGCAGCCCCAGGCGCCCTAACTCCTGAGGTGTCCACACTGGCAAGGCACATAGAGCGCCTGGACTCGGCAGCTGGAGCGCTCCTGGTAATTCACCTCCAGGAGAAGCATAAAGCTTGCTGCACCCCGGCTGAAATGCCCAGATGTCAGTGTGGACGAGGTGTTGCATTACTGCGCTGTGATTGGCCTCTGGAACGTCCCATAATCCCCTGAAGTCAAGTGGCCACTTTTCTCATTGTTTTGAAATCAGCTGCAGGCATGCGGATATCCACTTCAAAGCTCCGTTTCTGACAGCCAACATGCTTATCCGCTCCAGGACAAAGCAAACCATGAGTGTGTGTGTGTGGGGCGGGGGGAGTAGTCTGCTGCTGCTGTCTGAATGTACAAGACAGCATATTGACATGCTCTCAGCCCCCCAAAACACAGTCTCTCCCCCCACATACACACAACACACTCCCTGTCACACTCCACCCTCCTCCCCCATTTGAAAAGCACGTTTCAGCCACTTGCACGCTGGCGTTGCAAGAGCTGCTAATGTGGCCACGCCAGTGCGCTTGCAGCTGACAGCGTAAACACGGCAGCGTTTTCCCTTATGCGGTCTCCGAAGGCTGGTTTAACTCCCAGCACTCTACATCTGCAAGTGTAGCCAAGCCCTTAGTCACCATTTGGAAAGGATGAGCTTGTAACAAAAGCGCCTGACTTGGAGCCAGGAGATCTGGATTCTGTTCCCTGGTCTGCCACAGACTTCCCTGTGCGACCTTGGGCAGGTCACTTCCCCTATCTGCACGGCAGCTTGCTAACTAAAATGGGGATAAAGCCTCCTTATCCCACAGCGTAGATTGAGGCTTAACATTAATGCACTTTGAGAGCCTCAGATAGAAGATGCCAGAGATTTGTGTTTTACAAATGGATAAATTGAGGCCTATGGGGGTTGTAACTTGCCTAAGCTCACTGATTGAGTTAGTTCCTGAACAAAGGACGGAACATGCCTTGTAATGCCTGTTGCCAGCTGTAATCCTTAGACTGCTTCCCTCCCTGAGCAGGACTGTCAGAAACCACATTAACTTCTCTGATTTGCTCCATTTCAGTCATGCCCGTGGGCATTCAGAAGCCTCTCTCTTTGCATTTTGCCCTTCAGATAACTACAGTGCAGAAGACAAGTACAAAATATGGATGAGGCATCGTTATAACAGTTGTGTCAACTGCTTGGTGGAGCTGATGGGCCATGAGTCTTTTCAGGTCAAGGTAAGTTTTGTTAGTTTAATAATATGCTGCCTTGTGCCGGGTGTCCCTTCCAGAACTTGCAAAATAGGTAGGGACAATACTTTAGATGGGATGCTTTTGAGGTGAACACAGGGGAAGATATTTGTTTCAATAGGTGACTCCCCAGGGACCTGCTGCCCGCCGCTTCCTGTAGCGCCCATTCACCGGGAACAGCAAAGCGCGGCCACTGGGAGCTGCGGGGGGCCTGTGCCTGCAGACGGTCAACGTCAGCAAAATGTCTCACGGCCCGCAATCAGATTACCCTGATGGGCCGCAGGTTGCCCACTGCTGTCATAAAGACTCTTGCCTTCCTCCCTCCAATAGCACCTCCAATGCTGTCATATATAGCTGAGACTTCTGTTGTTGTCCTAGTGTCCTATTCATCCTGACTAGAGTGAACATCTCTAAGATTTATTGTGGGTTTTTTTTAATCTTTCTTTTGTCTCCTTTAAAGGAATTATCACTCGCTACCCTCATGAAGTTCGTTGAGTTGGAAGGGAAATACCCTTTGGTCAAAGCAGAATGGAAGGGGAGTTTCAGTTTCCCTCGTGAGCTTTTAAAAGTGAGTGGCAAAACTTCAAAGTAGTTGATGTCAACTATTCCGTGTCATGCACAGAACCTAGACATTGGGGACATATGTTCATCCTCAGATGCCATAGAAGACTAGGCACTGACTTTCTGATGTTTTCTGAGATAACAGAGGTCTGGGGTAGCTCATGGCTAACAAAAATATCTCTGTTAGTGTTTGTGTATAATAGATATTGACATGCTGATTTTTTTCAAAACCCTTTGTTAGTTAGTTGTGGAGAACTTAATCCCTTGTGAAGAGGACTCTTCGCTCCTGATTTCACGTTTCCAAGAATACCTGGAGTATGATGACATTCGGTACTTTGTGATGAAGGCTGTCGCTGAAAATATTGGACAAGTCATGCAGAAGACAAAAGAGGTGCTTTGAATATCACAGTTGAAGTGGGTCTGGGTACCCCTTAGTTTGGAAGCTGTAGCTTGTAGGCGAAGTGAGGGTCTGGGGTTCTCCAACCATACCTGGAATGCCCTTCATGGTCCCAGTGTTCGTGTCTGAGAGCTAGAGAGACATGTGTGCTCCTTTGCATGCCATGAGCTCTTTCCTATTTTATTTGTATGCCAGGTTTACAGAACGCTGTCCTCCATTTTAACTAGGCATGTTTTTCTGGATTCCTTTGCAAAACCTCCTTGACTGGGTACTGCGTTCTGACTGAGCCAAACCTGAGCAATCTGGAGGGTTCAGATAGAAGGATTTGATTTTTGCTTCATTCTCTATTGGGCAAATGCAGTCGGTTTGATTTTTCTATCAGCAGCAGCCACGTTTTTGTTTCGTAAAACTAGGGTTAGTTCAGACTCAGGTTTTATATTAGACAAACCAGCAAAGTTTGAGACTGGGAGAGTTTGTAAGAATGATTCTAATGTTGATTTGTCTCTGATTCGAACATCCAGCGCTTTGTTTTAATGTTTTTTTCTAGTTAAATGCTATTATCGTGTGTAAAATGGACTAATGTTCAAGTCACTCATCCTTTGTGCAACTCTTATTTATTCATGTGCTCCCCTTCTCCCCTGCCCCCAGGTTCCGCTTCCAGTTTACCAGCAGAATGTCTTTTCCCTCATTTCATCAATTAGCATGCCAAGCAAAGAGAATGAGGTGGTTAATTTCATGGTAAAGCAAGGTTAGTGGATTTTGTAGTGTTGCTATTAGCGGCATGTGGTGGCGTCTGAGTAGAGGGGGAAAGCATGCTTAAGAGTGTTTGCTTGTTAGAACTCGCTAATGTGATTAGAATGACACCAAATGTAACAAAATCCAACTTCTGCAGTGCAGAACTTTAAAATGAAGTATTCTACACCCTCATGAGGGTGTATTTAAAAAAGAAAACCGTCTACGGTCCTTTTTTAAAACTGCTTTTGAGGATCTACCCTCCTCTGCTGCTCCGGATCACCTTTTATGGAGGCATCATCTCCAGCTGCTAATAGAGAGACATGCTCTTGAGGAAAGACAAACCATGGTGTGCGGGAGCTGTAGTGAGAGATCTTTTTATAAAGCTTTGAAACATCCAAACCTGCTTAATTGGGCAAAGTGTCCATGGTTGGTTGTGGTCACTTTAATTAGCATTTATTCCTCCTTTCCATCCATCGCACTTTAACCAAGATGGTCTGGGCAAGCCTAGATTCTCATTAGCTCAGAAGTTTTAAGACGCTTGTTCCTTCTATATTTTTGATCAAACTGCAATGACATGAGAAAATCATACCTTGTTTAACTCTTCTGTGTTTAAATCTGCATGAGAACAATTGGATTAGTGCTATCTGAAGTGAAAAGCTTTTCAAATGTCCACAGCTCTGTGTAGATTCAGCCTGAAATAAAACTCAACTCAGGTGTGCTTGGCTCACTATAATAATTACTGTGTAGCTATTTGAAAAGGGCCAGTGGAAAGGTGTCGGTTTTTTGGTAATTTCAGGTTAACTATTTGTCTTGCTTTTTTTCCCTTAAACAGCTAACCAGGAAGAATGGAAGGTATCAAAGCTAAAGGTAACACTTCATTTGATAATTGGCAGAACTGAACTTTCTCTTCATCAGTATGTTTAGCTCAGTGTTTGCATTTTTGTTTTCAGGAGCATAAGCGGGCTTTTGAAAGGATGTGGCTTGGCTTTCTTAAACACAAGGTGAGTGTGAGCTGGCCTTCATTGCTTTAATCTAGCCTCATCTAACTCTTGCTGTTATTGTGGTCCTGGAATTTTCTTCAAATCGTCTACGCAACTTAACACGCTGATTAACAGGTTGATTCCCCACTCTGGCCCTTTGAGTGCAGAAGTTGGGGGCCCGCAAGGATTTTAAAAACTAATACTTGCCACTTCAGGCTTGTATTAAACTCCCAAGGTTACAACTTCTCTCTGACCTTGGCTTGGTAAACGCTGCCACCACCCAAATGCAAAAAAACCCCTTTGAACCCAGGGGGAAGATCTGAGAAAGAAAACAAGTAAATTAGCTGTTGTTATGAGCTAATCAAACAACATGCACAAACCTCTTAGAACACCAAAAATCCAATCCTGTTCTTAAAAAAGATAAATTTTATTAAAAACAAAAAGGAAGAAAATACATTTGGAACTTAGGCTTCTGCTAGATTTTTAAAGAGCAATTCCAAAAATTAATCACCCAAAATAGCTTTCTTGGCGGTTCAGCTTAAAGGTTACGAGCAAACAAAAGCATCTGGGGTTAGCACAGAGGAGATTCACAAGCCAAAATAAAGAAATAAACCTGATTGCGTCTATCTAAACATTCCCTGTCCCAGTGAATCCTTCTAGGTGTGGAAGATGATTTTTCACACCTCGTTTAAACTTTACACAGCATTTTTACTGCCCTCTGTTCCCCTCTTTCGGAGAACCACAAGAGACACAAAGGGAAAGCTTCTTTCCCAATTTTAAAAAGTTCTAGCCTTCCCATTGGCTCTTTTGGTCAGGTGCCCACTCCCTTTTCTTTACCTTTACGGGTAAAGCAAGCAGAGAACATCTACCAAGAGGGATTTTACAGCTAACTGGCTGGCTTGGTGTCCATCAAAGGGAGCTACCTTTCCCCCCCCCCTTCATTTATCACTTGCCCCCCAAATTCCAGCCACTGTTGGTGTGAACAGATGCTCTGGGGGACTGGGTAAGAGCAGACACATTTACTTTTGATTGTGATTTGGATTTAGATGCTGAATTGTGGCCATCTCTGTTGCGTAGCTCCACCCACCCACTCATAAACCCAAAATGTTTTTCATTTCCTTAATATCAGCCCCATGTCACTTTATAGAGTTCATCTCCCTGTTTGATACCTACACCCATAAAATAATGGAAGCCAGCTCTCCTATCCTGCTATGGGCCTTGAACTGGCAAGTCACTCTATGAGAACAGAGCCCTGCACAGAGCTTCACTGATTTCACAGAGGGTCTTTGCAGGCACAGGATTGGGACCTTTGTCTCTGAACTATGCTATATCTGTCCAGCTCTTTCCAGTTTTCTTCCTGTGTCAACCCTTCTAGCCTTTAATTAGGTGTTGTTTCTCTTCTCTGAATTCTTCTCTGCAACAAGTG
Source organism: Malaclemys terrapin pileata (assembly GCF_027887155.1). Taxonomy (NCBI): domain Eukaryota; kingdom Metazoa; phylum Chordata; order Testudines; family Emydidae; genus Malaclemys; species Malaclemys terrapin. Next base: position 19,882,094 of record NC_071520.1, on the reverse strand, counting down.
TTTAATGTGATGTTTCCACCTTCACAGCTACCCACCGGCCTTTACAAAAAGGTTCTTGTAATTTTGCACGACTCTATCCTGCCTCACCTGAATGAACCCACCCTTATGATAGACTTCCTGACAGTCGCCTATGACATAGGTGGGTAGAGAAATAGACTTCTGTGAATCTTGGGGAATGACAAAGGACCATGGTGTTACTGTGTCTTTGTTTACAGTATGATATGGGTGGGCTGAGAAAGCTGCATCCCCTCTGCCTGTTCGGGGGACGATTTAAAGAGGGACCAATCTGGCTGATTCAGTAGGGGTGCGTTGCGTTTGGCTGGAAGGGTGGGAAACAACCTTGAGGAAAGCAGGGAAAATAGATAAAACTTCAGGATCCTTGAGAGTGAGGTAAAGAGAAATAAACCAAATTGGTTGCCAGTACCTGTTGGGGTTCTGAGAAATCACTTTTTATTCCCGTTCTTTGTACCCAAGAAGATTCTGCTCAGAGCTTTAGATTGAGGCGTGTACCAGAAAGATCTCTTAAACCATCGAGTTCAACCAAAGCTGTTGTGAAACAAGCTAAGCTTCCGCTTTGCTGTGTTTAAATATAAGATGCACCACTTTCCTGCGGAACTGTTAATTCCAAGGCAATCTCTTTGTCTCCAGACATTGTCCTCGTGGGGGGGATTAGGCCAGCGTTACTGTGCCTCTTTCAGCTCCTCTCTCTTTGTGGCTGTATCCTTTTAACTAGAGCTAAAATCAGTCAGTAGGAAAAAGCTCTTTAAGTGATTTGTGAGTCTCTGGAAGCCTTTAGTTGAATTCACATCCCTTGAATTTTACAGCCCGTCATTACACTGGGGGATTTCACATAGGTTAATTGCTTCAGTTTCGAGTGCTCTGAATTTTGTGTCCCTTCGGGGTCTGTTTCCGTTAATGTTTGCTACAGAGACCCGTGATGACCTGTCAGCTTTGCTAGATCTTACTATCCCACTTCGCTCTTTTATAGGTGGAGCCATCAGTCTTCTAGCCTTAAATGGGTTATTTGTTCTGATTCATCAGCATAACCTGTAAGTAAAAAAAACATCATCTTGTTTAAAGGGGAAAGTGTTTTGTTTGAGTAGAGTTTTGCAGTTCCTTCTTTATATATAAAAGGGACTGACATGGATTCCCCAGTTCCCTGTGCTCTAAAATTCCCTGATTAAAAGGCAAAGTACTGCAGGCTTCTGCACTAGGGTTCATCCCGTTGGGGGTTGGGCTCGTTTGATAATCTGGGCCTTACTTTAAATGCCTAAATGGAAACTGAACCCCTCTGAACAGGTGAGTGCAGAGCCCTTGAAAATCTAGCCCCACTTGTGCAAAGCGCTGCAGTTCTCAGAAGGACGCTGCAGGATTTGGGGCTGTTACTAGAGGATATTGTAATATGTTTTCATAGGCCTGGGTCACACCGTTGGAGCTGGTTGTAGCTCGCATCAGAGAGATCTGGGACACATTTCACAGCGGGTAGTGAAGCAGGACTCATAGTGTGGGTTTGAGCTGAAAAGCTCCCAGTTGTGACTTGATCCCTGAGAGGGGAAGAAAAGGAGGCGAGATGCTTGTGTGCGTTATAGGATGGGGTGAATTTGCTCTTTCTCTATGGTTGTAAATCACCCTTGAATAGGCACCAGCCCTTCTGCCAACCTCTCCCCACCCCCACCACCTGCTGCTCCATGAATGAGTTCACTTTGCTTTTTGAGGCGTCCTTTGTTCTACGACTTCTCTCTCTCTTTCTTCACATCTGAGCCTTGGTGACTTTGGGCATTTCAGTCCACTTCTCTGGTCCCTGTTGCAAAACCCACCATTGCCTTGTCAGCAGTGTGGGCAAGGGGTGAATGGGCAGGAAGACTTAATTGCCCCTCCAGGAAAAGGTGAAGTCATGTTTGCTGTGGGTGGGAGCTTGCATTGCCTCTGTCAGTGATCCTGAGCCATTGTCATCAATGGGAGCTTTGCCATTGACTTCAGTGGAGCTCGCTCAAGCCAATGAGAACTCCAGGTGACACAGCTGTTCGGGCAGCACCTACCAAAAGCACAAAACTCACCTTACCATTTTTTTTGGGTGGCTGGGGATAGGAGCCTCCATCTGGCAGCTCAGTTGAAAGAGGCCAAATGAGGGTGCCCTAGAGAAGGGACAGGATCTGAGTTTAGGGTATAAGGAACGCCACAAAGCGACAGTGTGCCTCCAAGTCACTTACAAATCAAGAATTTGCACATATCGGTTTGCTTTTTCTAACAGGGAATACCCCGACTTTTACAAAAAGCTGTACAGCCTCTTAGACCCCTCCATATACCACGTGAAGTACCGAGCCCGGTTTTTCCATTTAGCGGATTTATTTTTGTCTTCATCGTAAGTACCCTTTTTATAATATTTGACCAGTTATTTTCCTCTTGCGTTTCTGTCCAACCAGAGACTGCCCTTGAACAATCCCCTGTGCGCGCTGATTGAATGTATTTTGCTGTGTCTGTAGGATCAGATTCTTGTTAGCCTCATATAGGAAACTGGGCTTGAGAACGTGACTTAGTCTTGTTCCCTCATTTTGCACATGCTGAATTTTTGAAGATTTGTCATATGCCTGAATAGATGAAAAGGGTAAAAGTGCGGTTGTGTATCTGAATGTTATCTGCAGTCCCTTATGTGCTTATGCTGCTCTTCAGTTCAGCTGGCTGCCAATTTAAACCAGTAACTGGAAGTGGTGAGCAAATACCATTCTCTCTATGGCTTTAAAAAGAAGAACAGGAGTACTTGTGGCACCTTAGAGACTAACAAATTTATTAGAGCATAAGCTTTCGTGGACTACAGCCCACTTCTTCGGATGCATCCGAAGAAGTGGGCTGTAGTCCACGAAAGCTTATGCTCTAATAAATTTGTTAGTCTCTAAGGTGCCACAAGTACTCCTGTTCTTCTTTTTGCGGATACAGACTAACACGGCTGTTACTCTGAAACTTGTCTATGGCTTTAGTAGCAAGTGTGCAATTCAAGAGTAACTTACAGAGCACTTGCAAGGTTTTGCAGGCCTTAGGCGGTAAAGCCATTGAGAAGTTGCTGGCCTTTCATACAAAGGGGTTCAGCAGCCTGTCTTAACACTGTCAGTTCAGTGCATGGAAAAAAGAAGCTAGATAAACAACCTGCTAATTTCAGAATAGCAGCCGTGTTAGTCTGTATCCGCAAAAAGAACAGGAGTATTTGTGGCACTTTAGAGACTAATTTATTAGAGCATAAGCTTTCGTGGGCTACAGCCCACTTCTTCGGATGCATTCCATCCGAATGCACATTCCATCCGAAGGTATGCATCCGAAGAAGTGGGCTATAGTCCATGAAAGCTTATGCTCTAATAAATTTGTTAGTCTCTAAAGTGCCACAAGTACTCCTGTTCTTTTAACCTGCTAATTTGAGGCTATATTTCTATCACTGCTGCACTGATGACATACACCAAGAGTAACAGTTTTTGATTTACCACTAGAAAATCCGTATGAATTTCTGTGTGTATTAGGCCACAAGACTGAGTAGCTGTAACTCATCATCCTTAATCCTAGCTATCCTGTCCCAGAGGAAGTGCCTAGATTGGCTGATGGGTGAAGTAAAATGGAATTGGTTAGTAAAAATAAGGAAAAATGTCATATACGCATTGCAGACGGGTTTGGTCTTCATTGACAATTGGAACACTCACCGTAGTCCTAAAGATATTTCATAAATGTATCACCATGGCCTGTGTACCAATTACACACACACAACTTCATTTAAAGAACATTATTGAGGTTACAAAGTCAAGCACTCATAAATTAGCAAATGCCTGTACAAATTACCACATACAAAGCTACGAGTCAGTCTCTGTTGGAAATGTCCATAAAGAGATGCCACAGATGCAGATCAAAAGATTAGGGGGAGGGGGAGATGACAGACAAGAGTTTTATCGAAGATCCGGGAAATTTGAGATTCTAGGCATGGAGCACAAACGTCGGTGGATGGCAACGTGATGCACGACTCATTGACTTTCACTGGAACTTGGGTGCCAGGCTCCAATTAAAAGAAGCTAAAAGAAAAGGTTACATTTTTTGCTTGTAGCATCTTTACATTGGACAGTCCCAGAAGGTCACATCAGCATGAAGACGTGCTGTCAGCAACTGCCTGTGTTGTGTCTGGATCCGATTTTTAGGAGCCATGTGCTGCAGTCGCCTGCTAGACGCTAGTTAAGGCTTTGACACTTGCATATCTTCTTGATCTCTCTTGTTTCCAATAGGCACTTGCCAGCGTACCTGGTGGCAGCGTTCATAAAGCGCCTCTCTAGGTTGGCCCTCACCGCTCCTCCCCAGGCTTTGCTCATGGTCATTCCCTTCATCTGCAATCTTTTCCGGAGGCACCCAGCTTGCAAGGTTCTTGTGCACAGACCCGGCGGGCCTGAAGGTAATAGGGGAATGGAGAGGGGGCTTGCACTGCTCTACAAAGCGTTCACAAAGGGGCCAATCCACCAGCTGGGGAAGGTGAAATCCCATCTCCTGGGATCCCTTCCTGGGGTTTTATTAACAAAGATCCAGAGTAGTCTCTGTGTCCCTTTTTTGTCTCCAGGGTTTCACAGTCCTCATGGCCCATCTATCAAAGCTCCCCAGTCCTCTCCAGCCAGCTGTTGCTTCTTGCCGGTGTCTTCCTCTCAGTCATCCCACCCAGTAGAGGCAGAGAGCTCCTCCTAGGTCCTTCCCTGATGCTAGGACTCCCTATCTGTTCCTCTGCCTTAGAGGCCGGAAGCCCTATTTGAAAATGTCTGCAGGGCTCATGACCAGAGGCAGGCGTGTGGCCCTGCTATGCCATCTCCCAGTTTGAGTGGGCTCAGGGACTGATACATTCACGCACCAGATGCCCTGTTACACACACACACAATCGCACTGTGGTGCCAGAATATATTTTAAAAGAACCAATAAATCTAGAAACCAAAGGGATCTGGAGCCAGGCATGGTAAGTAGATCCCTTGTGCTGAGATCTAGCTGCTAAACCTGCCATTCTCTAGGTGTCCATCTAAATAAATGCTTTCAGAGGACGTCTGTGTGGATGGATATGTGGACGCACAGCTGGTGCTTTTTGGTGCCCACGTTGAGACGCTTTAAAGGGCCTGCTTTTAGAGTTGGCTGCTTGGCACTTTCTGGACATCAGGTTTCAAATTGGCCACACAGAATCACTAGTCACTTGAAAACGTTCAAGTCTGTAGGTGTTTAAAGCCGTTTTAATCTATTTCTTGGATGCCCTGGGGCAGACTTTATTGTGCTCGATATAAAGAATGACATTTGTTTTGGATATGAATAAATATGCTCAGTCTTTCCTTAGTTCCCAGTATTTCTCCCACCAGGTTGGCTTAACAGCCTCCAGTGTCTTTATTGCCTTTTCTGTGAACTGGTTGATGATGGTTTTGAGCAACATGAGTGACAAGCTGGGGCTGTGTGAGACTCCTGTCTTCACTTCAAACCATTCTGGCATCTTGCCTCCAGTTCTCACAGTCACCTCCTGGACTTGTTACAATTCAGCAGAGTTAGCCACGGTTTGGAGTGCAAGCAGCCCTGAGGTCTGCCAGGTCACGTCAGTGCAGGCTTATTCTTCAACCACAGGCGTGTCGGATTTGGTTTCTTATCCCAGTCTAGCTGTGCCCATTGCTCTCTGTTTCTGCCGTGTGTCCCTGATGGTGCGTGTATCCCCATACAGGGAAGCTATTAGTTGTGCATTATAGATGTTCCTATTAATCTCTCTCAGCTCTGTCGGAAGATCCATACATTATGGATGAGGAAGAGCCGTCCGAAAGCAGGGCTTTGGAGAGCTCGCTGTGGGAGCTACAGGTAAGTCCTCCAATAACCTGACTTGTGCAGGACACAGAGCCCCCTCCTGCCCCCCCCCTTGCTTACTTCCCACCCTCCCCCTCCCCCTTCACTGCATGACTTACAGTGGGAGGTGTCACTTAAAGGAACATGGTTGGAAATGAGCTGACTTCCTGGCCAGTGTCCTACTTGCATGACGATAGGAACTGAAGGGCAAGAGGCAAATTATTTCACATGCACAAGAGCTGGGCTGTAGTTCTGTGGAGGAAATGATCCTTAAGTGCCAGTCTGTCTGGCCATACAACCAGAAGCATGCAATTAGCTGCAGAGGATGGTACTGAGAGCAGCAAATATCCTGCACTGAATAAGCAAGACATTAGGGCCGGGGTAAAAATGACCCCACTAAAAACCCTTGTGGAGTTTAATTGGGACGAATCCAGTTGGGCTCTGTGGAACTGAAAATCTGTAGAAGGTTATCCCCTTCCCCCTTTTCTTTGAATCCTCCTGCGGGATTCTCTAACCGGGTAGAAAGTATTAAATTCTGTGTGGTGGCTCTAAAACTCTACAGCGAGGTTATCATTTCCGGTTTCAATTCCGTCGGGCTTTTGCATAAGGGAGGAAGCCTGCAGGAAACTGTTTGTGGGAGCCTGACCTCGGTTGTGATGGACACAGGCAGTGCCCTGTAGTTCTCTCCAGTCAGTCCCTGCCTAATGCTAACCAGTGTCCCTACGCAGGGTCTCCCTGGATTAAAGGGCTGCTGACCGCATGGCAGGTGGTAGGAGGCTGGATTTCTAGATGCTCCGCATCGATGCTGAAGGTGGGAAGAGCAGCAGACCTATCACTGTTGCTCAGGCAATAAGGCCCCGATCCACCATGGTATTTGGGTGCCTAACTCCCATGGGCATTAGGCACCTAAATACCTTTGAGGAAGTGGGCCTTAGTCAGATGAAGCTGGTGCTGTAACTGATCAGCAGAGGTTCAGATGCCAGCAGTGGGGGTGGGGAAGCCCGATGGACTCGTCTCGCCCTCCCCTGATTATAGAACGTACCTAGTTCTTCTTGGTGCTTCAGACCCTTCAGAGCCACTATCACCCTGATGTGGCCCAAGCAGCTGCCGTTGTGAACCAGTCGCTGTCTGAACTAGAGGATGACATATCGGAGCTCCTGGAGCTATCTGCCTACGAGGTAGGGTTGTTCGCTGGGTGTGTGTTTGAACACTAACCATGGGTGGGGGCTCGGGTTAGATCACGTCCTGCAGGGGCTAGCCGTGGGCTGCTCAACTGCAGCACCTGCTGTCCAGGTTGAATTGGTAGCCAGGCTCTGCGAGGCGCTAAACTCTGCTCTGCCTGCCTGGTGGGAGGGATGTAGGAGTAGAAACTGGGAGGCTGTGACAGCAGCAGGGCCTGATTACACCAGCCAATTTGTTACTAGTTTAATACTCATTTGCCAGCTCTAGTCTGTCCCGGAGAGATCCCAGCTGTCAAAATATTTCCCCCCCTCCCACCTTCTCATATTGGAGCGCACTGCTGCAGCCGCCGTGAGGCAGAGGAGCTGCCCAGAGCTCTGAGCACTACATCAGCCCCTTGTTAGGGCTTAAGTGCCTGGCCTTTGCATTGGGGGTGAATTTTGCTTTCCATGCATTGCTTGGTGCTGCCTTCACCTTGTTCCTTGTGTGGTGAGATAAAGGGTGCAGCTCCCTTAAACCTCCATCTGCTTCTGGGGTGCCTCCTTTAAAAACAGTTTCTTTTTTCCCCTGTTGTCACATAACCAAAAAGGCCTCGAGAATCTCTGGCTTTCCCCTTTCCTGCTCTGGGTGTGGGGATAAATGTCTGGCCTTGCGTGACTGGAATTCGTATAGCCAAAAAAAATCCCCTTTTGCTACAGAGTTCTAATGAAACCCAAATTGCATTTGACTTTCTTTAAATAGCTTTTCGATAGAGAGCTAAAGAAAAAAGCCACCAGCATGCCCCTGGAGTTTGAACAAGTGAGAGGATTGTTTGGCAAGAAGGACGATCTCTTTGCAGAGCATTTTGCGCTGGAATGATGCTGCCTTTCGGTAATACACGTTTCTGTACGACTGACTCTGACTGTGGAAGACACACCCAGCTGATTCATGAGTATTTCCGTTCAGGTTTGGCTGTGAAATATCCAAGTTGATGGTTGGACTAGTTGAGATGCTCCTGTGATCTTCATCAGCATCCACAAATGAGCTGCTGCTGCTGCTCCTCCTAACAGATTCCTTGTTTCTCACTGGCTTCCCTTTTGCATTTTATCTTCACCACCTGCCTGGGGTCAGAAAGCAGCTTTCTCTATGGGCAGTTATTCTATAATTGTTCACTGCTGGGTTCTTTCACCTTCCTATGAAGTGTCTGGTGTAGGTTATCATCGTTGTTTGGATACGGGGCTGGATGGACCTGATCTACTCTGGCAGTACGCTCCTCACATTGGCATCTGGGTGTGTGGAGGTGAGGGGGGTGGGGGCCTTCTCAGCCCATTAGGCCTGGGTCCTGCCTGGGTTTCACTCCAGAGATGGCCCCACTCTTGTAGTGGAGGAGTTGGTCCTGCTGCAGGTGAATGACAAACTTCAGCTAATAAGAAACTAGTTTAATCGGAGAAGTATTATAAACTTTTACAGGTGCTGGGTTTTGGCTCCTGCGTGCAGAGGCTGGAAGAACAGACTCGATTTCCTAAAGCAGCTGTTCACACGCAACATCAACTAACTCCATCTACTATGGTGGCGATGGGACCAAATTCTTGCATACACGTCAGTCACTTGGTACAAAGTTGCCTTAGCAGAACATTACCACAGGCTAAATCTCTTCTGCTTTGAACATGAGCGTACTCTTGGGGATTACTGTGGCTAAATTCCCAGTCAAACTGCAGTGGGAGGCCATGCTGATCCTAGGTATTTATTATCTTCCCAAGTGCTGAGAGTTGGTTAAACATAGTTCCACTTACAACTTGGAGGAAGAGGAACGTAGCCAGTGGAAGCCTGAATGCCAGTCAGGAGTTAAATCGTGTCTTTCCACTGTTTGATGAAGCTAGGTGAATAAAGTCCCAGACTGGGATTTCCAGAAGTGATGCAGAAATTTCCTTTGCTGTTGACTTGTGCTTGAATCTTGCAAGATGTTGAGTGCACAGCCGGAGATCCAGCTACGCGCATGCTTAAGTTAAGCATGTGAGTAGTCTCTTTGAAATCCAATGGTCTTTAACAAGTTGCTCTTGCTCAGTTAATTTTTAGCTGTCTTGCAACAATTTGAACAGCAAATGTTTCTCCATCTCCTGCAAGAAGCAGGTAGAAGGTGGGAGAGACCTAATTTTGGCAAGGGGTGGAAGGACAGAGGTAGAAAACTCAAGCTACTGCATAAGTTGGGACAGAATACATCCTATGATAGTGTCCTCTAACTGACCAGCTTTACGTTTTCTCCAAGCTAAGTGTGGAACAAGTAGCAAATTACCAAGGGCCACATACAAGGAATTGACTAGATAATTCTATCGGTGGCTATGGAAGATGTGATCCTACTTCCCAGAGTGCAGTGTTGAACCCATCTCCTGGGGTTGTTTGCTCTCCAGCACCTCTGCTGTTTTCACTTCAGATAAACTTCCAAAGGATTTGGCTGGGATAGTCAAGGGATGTTTAGGGAATTAGGTGCTGAACTCCAGTTGAATTTCAGTAGGAGCTGGGCACCTGACTTCCTTAGGAAGCGCCCGCCATCATTATTGGCTTCTCACGTGCAAAGGCAGGAATGTGGTCTCAGCTGGTCTCCTTGCCCTCTGCTCCCCGTCTTCTGATATCAGTGGAAGGGTGATGCAGTGCTTGTGACATTATCCAGTGACTTAGGAGTTCTGGGTTCAAGCCCCCACTGTGCCTCTCCCCCTTATCTGTAAAGGGGGGTGATAGCACTGCCCTACCTCACAGGGGTGTTGTGAGGCTCAGTACATTAAAGATTGTGAGGTGCCCAGACACAACAGTGATGGGAGTCATGTAAGGACCTAAGATGTTCTTGAATAAACTTGTCGGATTTTTAACCTAACGTCTCCTTGATATGTTTTGCCTGAAATGTATGACCTTTGTTACCCTGCCTCAGTGTTACCGACCACTGTTAACATGAGACCTTGCTGCTGAGCCTGACCCCTTGTCTCTCGCCCCCAGGTGCCTTCACCCGGACATCGCCTTGACTGGTGTGCACATGAAGATATGTAGCGTGGTGCAGTCGTTTGAATTTCACTGCAGTGCTAATACTGGGCTTCTCCTGTTAGATCTTGTGATCAATTAGAGAGGGGCCCTAGTTTCAAATGATGACTAGAAGAATAAGAGTTGCCAGATGCACAAGCATTGGGTGTGAGAATACATGAAAAGGGAGCCATTATTTGTAAGCGTTGGTAATACAACTTCTGTGACTTCAAACCCTGAGAGGGTGCAAGGAAAACAGATTGTATCCTCATCCCCAAACGCTTTGCTTCTCATTAATTCTGTGTAAGATTAGAAACCTGCAGGTGTTTTATGTGCAGAACATTTAGGCATGGTTGACACATGGGGGGAGGGAGGGGGATATGCTGATATAACCCCAAGTGTGGATCTAAAGGTGCCTCAAACTAATATAATGTATTCCCTTGTGCAGGAATGAGCTATACCACTCTAAGTACTGTTCTAGCCATAAAACTCTGTCTGTAATAGGGGGGGGGGGGGTTGTATGTTTGCACAATGGGGCCTGGTCCATGACTAGTGCTCTTAGGCCGGGGTGGGCAAACTTTTTGGCTCGAGGGCCACATCAAGGTTGCAAATCTGTATGGAGGGTGGGGTAGGGAAGGCTGTGCCTCCCCAAACAGCCTGGACCCCTCTCCCTCCCACTTCCCATCCCCTGACTGCCCTGCCCCCCCAGAACCTCCACCCTGTCCAACTGGCCCCTGGGACCCCCTGCCCCTTATCCAACCCGCTCCCCACCCCTTTACCATGCTGCTCAGAGTGGCAGGAGCTCGCAGCCCAGCCAGAGTCAGCCGTGCTGCCCGGCAGGAGCGGTGGACCAGTGAGGTGAGGCTGCGGGGGAGGAGGGACAGCAGGGGAAGGGCTGGGAGCTAGGGCCAGGCAGGATGGTCCTGGGGGCCGGATGTGGCCCGAGGGCCATAGTTTCCCCACCTCTGTCTTAGGCGCTCTGGTGTGTAATACACATAGGTTATATTGCTACAACTGTTTTGTATAGGCAAGGCCATAGTGTGACCACAGGCTGGGCTCTCAGGCTGATGATACCCATTCCTACTAGCAAAGGAACACCCAGTATTTCATGAGATGAAAATGCCTGGGCGCGGGAAGGGAAACAGAGTTTTTCTTACCAATCAGCTTAACACCACCAGTATTCGGAGGGTTGTATGGGAGGAGGGGTGCGCAGGGAAATGTGTGACCGGAATCCACAAGGATCTGCTAGGGACAAGTAGATGCCCTAGGGCTAGGGGGATATTCCTCCCAGTGTAGGGGCACTGCTGAAATCTTGGAAGGGGTTATGTGGGATTTAAGCAGCATATGGGCCATGTGCTGGCCCCTTCGCATGGGGGGGGGGGGGGGGGAAATTTCAACCCAGGTGAGGTCAGATTTTGCTTTTTTCCCTTTTGAGGGCAGTGGCACTTTCCCATCTATGTTAATCACATCAGCGCTCTGCTGCAAACACCAGGGCGGTGTGTGGGATCTCTTGTGCCCTGGACTTCTGAACAAGCACTTGCATTTATAAATAAACTGAAGAATAACGAGCTGGGAGAGATTGTCTAGCACTGCGCCAGCTCTGCGTGCCCGCTCTTGTTTGTAGCTAGTATTAATGAGAAAAAGCCGCTGCTGCTACAGGCAGTGTGAATTCTGAACTGTCTGGTAGCTGCTCAGCTTCTGTCAGCCAGGATCATAGCCAGGGAGTGCAAAAGGGAATGGAAGATTCAGATCCCTCCCCCCCCCTGCTCATTCCAGCTTGAGATGGACAGTTGAATAAGTAACTACAGTCTCCATTGTGGAAGGAGAGTAAGGATCCAGACAATTTTAGCTCAAGTCAAAGCACTTCTTCAAACCAACAATGCGATAGTGGAGCTGACTGGGAATTAGTCGACAAAACTTTTGTTGGAAAATGCCAATTAGTTGAAACCGAAACTTCCTGGGAGGGGGTCAGTTTTGACAAATTGTGCACTTTGAAAAGAATTTGATCTATTTTCTGCAGGGATGTGGCTGTAATGGACGGTGACAGGTTGTGGTTTACAGTTCAGCCTACTGCTACTCTTGAGACACAGCCAGGTGTCACCAATGCCAAATGAACTTGCAGAAGCTTTTATGGTTCCACTCTGGTAGTCACAATGGCGTGGAATTGGAACAACAGAAATAAGATTCAGGAAATAGGACCTTCGATTATTGTAGAAAACGGGCGCAATTCTGGAAAACCCTCCCTCTATATTTGCACCGATGGAGAGTTTTGGGCCCTTTATCGACGCCACTGTTGCCCTGACAGGTGAAGTACTTCTGTAGAGGAGCCACGTGCTGGCCGTGGCCTGACTGCCGTGAGCTGAAAACACTGCGGTTGAACATCATCGCTTGTATTCACGTTTGATTCAGGAAACGCGTACGTGGGTAATGTTGAGCACATGCTTAAATAGCTTCAATGCGACTTAAAATTCATAAGTGGTGTTAGTAGTAGTAGTAGTATTATAGAAGAGCCGAGTCGTGGTGCCACTGTGTTAGGTGCTGTACAAACCGAACAAAAACACAGTCCCTGCCCCAAAGAGCTACGATCTGCTTTTTAAATTTTGACACTCGAGTTAAGCCTGGATTTAAGAGCCTTTCTTGCCTAGAGCTACTTTCTTAAACTGGGTATTTTGGTAACCAAAAGGTCATTTCCCCACCTACAGATCATCTTGCCCTTGAGAAGATTTCCTCCAACCCTTCACAAGGCTTTTATCTTTAAACTCTCCCCTTCCCTCCACAAGGGAGGCATCTGGAAATCAGAAGTTATAAATATTAAGTTTTGGCTGCCGTCACAGAACAAGCCTTATCAGGCCGCACACCCGCTGCTGCTACCATTCCACAGGTCCCTGCAGACTAAAGATTATAGATGTTTTAATCATACTTTGTATTAACTGGAGGCGAGATTGAAGTACAGGCAGAGAGGGGCATAAATCACTCCTGCTATTATTTGATTTTTATCAGCTGGGGGGTGGTGGGGAGGCTGTTCTAGCACAAAAGGCACCTTTATGAAAACAGCTTCAATCAAACTCCCCCTCCTGCTCCGCTCCTGGAGTTGTGTTTGTGTGTCAATGTACTTACTGCCTTTGGTTTATTTTCCTAAACTCCCATTCATTTAAAGGCAATAAATATCAAAGCCATCCCAGGCTCCAGATAAGGGAGGGAGCAGTTCACCACAGTTGGATGAGATTTTTCTATCTTGCTAGTTAAAATCCAAGTGTCCGAGGGGCAGGAGGGAGTGAATCTGCTTGGTTGGGTTTTTTTGTTGGTTGGTTTTAAGATATTTATCATTTTTAATTAAGAACCACGGACAGAGAGAAATGTGCAAATACCAGCTAGAGCCATGGTGCTGGATGAATTGTTTGCTAGATACACTGGCGAGGAAGGTAGGGGGAAATAAATGCATGCCCTGATCACATTCCGAACCGGGGGCCTGCGGAAGGATTTGGTGCACTGGGAAGAGGGTCAGGGGGGTGGGGTTCTACTATTCTGATTAGCAACAGTTTCCAGACTGGAAAAAGCAGACATTGGTGCTGGACCCACCTTGGTCTATCCAGAGACAAGTTAGCCTGCGACGAATGTAGTGGTACCACTCCCAGTGACTAGAGGCATAGATTACACACCTCTTGATAATACGTAGTCCTGCCATGAGCGCAGGGGATTGGACTAGATGACCTCTCGAGGTCCCTTCCAGTCCTATGATTCTATGACTAGTGATTGTACATGCTTGACATTCAGAAATCAGGGTTTGTAAATAAGCAGTCAGCTACAGCGTCCAAGCATAGCAGCATGTTCTAAGTGCTCTATAAATAAAACCAGGAGAAAGCTGGATTGTAATTCATCAGCTGCCAATGGCTTATAACTTTTTCAGCTCTGCCATCCCTGTGTTTTTACCACTATGTCACAAAATGTGCGTGAAGGCGAGGTTCCTGCCCGAGGTAATTTACAACCTAAACCAGATAAAAAGGGAATATGGGACCCCTCCATTCAATGGGCACCTGCCTTTTCCAGCACTGTTATAATCAATATTCATGAACGGGAATCTGTTGGTCTTGAAGATTCACTGCGATTAATAATAAGGCAGGTGTCCACTTTGTGTGTAATTCACGAAGGGAGCCTCAGGTCTGTTTAAAAAAACCCAAACCCAAACTTGCTATTCTGGAGCGTTCCTGTAGACCCCTCGTTGGGGCAATCCTTGCAGCAGTGAAACATGCAAACTCTCTCAAGTGCTGAAGGAGATCCCAGCCTGAGATTGACGGGGAAAGTGTGGATCAGTCCCGAATTTTTAAGTGGGACGGCTGGGTAGTCACTGCCCTCTGTGAAAGCCAACTTCAGAGTAGACTGTTATTCACATAGTTAAAAATCTCCCCCACCATTAGCAGTAATTGGCATGTTCGTTGGCAATCTCTGCTGCTGCTTAGCGTATGTGCAACGTGCCTCAGGTGGCACATGGCCAGGATATTCATCACTGAATTTGGTCCACTGGTTGGATCATTAGCTTCCCCGGGCCGGGGACTGCGAGGTGAACACTGATCCATGCCCCCTAGTGTCTGCTGAGGCCAGAGATTGAAGTGACATACACGGTACTGTCTGCCCTCTCGTGCTTAGGACTGCTCCTTTCCATCACCCTGAGACATGTGGTTGGTTGGGGCCATGGGGAAGAAACCCACAGTGTCCCTATCCTGAACTCGCAGTGATTAGATGCATAGATTACACATGTGTCTCGTCTGCTGATCCAACACCTTCCACAAGCATTAATTCCCCATATAAAGCAATCTCTCTCTCTCTCTCTCTCTCTCTCTCACACACACACACACACGTAATAAACCCAACAAATTGTGCCACCAATCACACCCAGTGGAATCTCATTTAACGTGTGCACGGTGGGGACATGAGCGTCTTGGACCCTCACAGCAAACGTCCTCCTAATTGAGTTAAAATGTGAAGAATCCTTTTCTCCGCTGGCCCCCCTGTTTTGTTTGATAAACGAACCGAGCAAACCTTATCACAGGGAGCAGACTGCCGTTCTGCTAATGCAGCTTCGCTTGGGCTAAAGATAATTGATGCTTTAATAACACTGCATGTGACCCATGAGAGCGGGGCTGAAGTGCTTATGCTGGGAGAAGCATAAATCACGGGCAGTTTTGTTTAATTTTTGTGAAATGTTTAGGCTGGTGGCGAGGGGGATTTCTGCACTGCAGTTGAGAGGAATGAGCGTCAGTCTCCGAGCTAGTAAGCGATTGAGCGATCACCCCCTCCCGTTGCCCAAATCAAGCAACAGGCTGCTGGGAGCGGCTTGTTTCCAGCTGTCATGTAACAAAAGCAAACTCAGCTCTGTCTTCTAACGCCAGGTCTCCCCTATAAACTTACCTCGGTCTGACTACGTCGCTCAGGGGTGTGAAAAATCCCTGGTGTAGACAGCGCTCCGTCGACAGGAGAGCTGCTCCCATTGACAAAGCTGCTGCCTCTCGGGGCGGTGGATTAACTACACTGGTGTGGGAGAATGCAACAGCAGTGCTGTATGTGTAGCCAAGCCCTGAGAGTTTGGAAGAAGGATGAAGGTGTTATCGCAGCAAAGTGACCACACAACACTAGGAGCCATCCCTGTGCTGCACTGGCCCCAGCGAGCCAGTCCCTATATTGTACATGGAGGGAAGAGTTAACCATTCATGCTCAGCAGAGCTCTCTGCTTAGGGGTATTTGCTACGCAACTAATGGGCAGCACGTGTCACTGCAAGGGAATGTGTAGTCTAGCAAATTGTTGCTTACCTTGGCTATAGCAGGGGACAAGTCTGAGATTACTGAGCTTGTGAAAGAGGCTGCAAGTTTAATGCGCTCCATGGGCCTGCTTGGAAGCCGGTGGAATTGGATGAAGCTCCCACTGCAAGACAGACATAAAGGTGTCTTTGGGGCAAGGACCCTCTCTTACTATGTGTTTAAACAGCATCTAGCCCAATGGGGTCCAATCCTGGCCCTCTCCGATGCTACTGGGATGCAAATAAATATTACTACTACTAAATCCAATGAAGCTAGACAGTGACTGAAGTTACCAATAGCAGCACCCCTTGCTGAACAGCACAAAGCTACATCAGACAATTTTGAGGACCGTTCAGTTCTGATTCCTCAAAGCCCTTATGTATGTGCTTAACCCTAAGCGTGTGCCAAGGGACTGGCGACATGCTTTGCTGAATTGGAGACGTGCTCTGGAGGCCTGAAGTCTCATGCTTGTTCAACTGCAAAAATGCCACCATTTTTCACCCAACTCTTTTAGTGGCTTCCCGTTGAACACATGTCTAGTGATTTGTGCCATGTGGTAGTGGGCTGAATTGAATGCTCAGGCCACAGCGCTCCCTCCGTCTGGGTCTGCACTGCTGATTCCCATCGCTGCAAATTTCATGCATGGATTGAGGGCTTTGGTCCTAAGAGCCCAGACGACTGGTGTGTCCTGGAGAGGACAAAACACTTGCTACCTGCATTGGCCCTGATTCTGTACAGAGCGCCATGTGGGTACATGGGGCCAATTGTATGCTTCCCTGTGGGGCCAGAGACTGCAGTGCTGCCCTTTGAGAACATTTTGCCCTTAATGTTTCATGAATAAGATTTAGTACTGCAAACAATTGTTCTCCCTCGAGTTTGTCCCATGCTGGCCTCTTTAGCTCCTAATCTACTTGCCTGTGTACAAAACCGTGGCAAACCCATGCTTTCGGAAGTAATCCATGCTTACTGTTGTGGAGAATGAGAAAGAAAAAAACCCAGAAGGCATATCATGGGGGAAGGTGTCTGGATTTACTCTGAACATGTTTCCATTCTTGCAGTATGGGGCAGAGACATATATGATAATTAGTTTGCAGGGAACATTCTGATGCTTGGAGGGAGGGGGGAAATAACCCACCATACGTTGGCAAGATATTGCTATAGGATGGCTGTGTTGTGTTATTCACTGTAGGTCTTACTGTGCAGCTCTCTGACCGATCAGTTACATTCCAATCCAGCTGTGGGAATTGCAGTGTGATTACTTTTTGGTGGAGTGTATTTATACTCTGGAGATGATATCGTGGTTAGTTTTTGGCAAATAAACATGCCATCAAGCCTGTCCTCCCCCAGCCATGATTTAATGGTTTCTTTCTGTGTTTTACCAGTCGGTTGCAGGTGGCCCAAGAAGAACCCAGGGGAGAGCTCAGAGATCCTGTGGCAGAGTAGGCGATTTGAACTATCTTTCAGTGTATCCCTGCCTAATTTCAAAATGGAAGACGCACTAAAACTGGGGTGAAAGAGACAGACCTCAGCATCAAGGAGTGGTAGGTCTTGTTGGCAGGGTGCAGTTACAGCCAAGTCCTGCTTCTCTGTGTTACTGCACATTTCCTTAGCAATCAGTGATGAGGCAAGTGAGGGGAACGAAACAGCTTTATTAACACATGCTGAGAGCGGGCCCCAGCTGTACATTTCTGAATGTAGGTCCCTGACCAGCCTAGGTCCCTCTTGAAGCCTGGTCCGGTCTCTCCAGTTCCACTCCTCATACTACACTGTAGTGCTGTTGACTAACCGGGAGGATGCTTGTCTAAAGGTTATAGAAACATGGACGGGTGAGACTTTACTTTCTTCTCTCAGCCATTTCCAATTAAGTGTTTTGACTCACCGCAAAACCAAAGGCCTTAACAGCAATGAGCATAAGTTGCTACAATAGTAAATCATGATCCTTCTTAAAATCAGAGGGCACATCCTTGTGTGAAAATTGAAAGTGGAGAGCAAGGAGACGAGCAAAGTGGATGTGTTGTCAGCAGCTTACTGTGTGGGTCTAAAGAAAAGCAAAGCCCATGTTACATGCTGGCAAAGATCAGTTCCATAAATGTGTGTAGGAATGGCTCAGCAAAGTGTGGTCCTGCGGGCAAGGTAGGATGCTGTTACATGGATGAGCCGCGGATGCAATGGGTCAGTGAACTTATGCGAGTCATGTTGGGCAGAAAAAGATCATGTCACTGAACCAAAGCTGGGCTGACTGTATCCATCTCAATCTGCTGTCCAATCCATCTCCAGCTACCTTCTCCCACCGGACGTGGTCAGTATCAAAGAGGAGCTGGTGAGCAGGAGAAGTTGCTCACAGCAGCATTTTTGTCCTGCATGACAGAATGAGGCTTTTTAGATGGATTAATTAGCAATTACTGCCACTAGAGGTCAGTAAAGACCAAGCAACAAGCTGGCCGCCCTGAGGACAGTCCATCGCAAGGAAGGCGTGGAGAGCAGCAAGGTGGTAGTTGTGAGAAAGGATATGTTGTGTTGCGTTCCCAGAGTAAATCATTAAAAATGTGAGGACAGAGGCAGTGTTGTTACCCATAAATATGGCCAACGAAATACAATTGTGCAGAAGCACTTGCTTACTAAGGAATGATGTCAGTTACATTTGATTTACTGCTTCTCCGAAATAACCGTTCGTTTCAATTTGTTAAACAGCCAGACCATGCACGTCTGTTGAGAGAATGGGCCTGGCGTGGGCGCTGATAAATAGTCGTCTTCTCACAGTGACCTTGGATCCTGGACTTTATTTTTTAAAGTCATTTGCAAACGGATTAAAATGAGGCCTCAGACCCCTAATGCTTTCTTGGAGTAAGTGAGAGGGCTACAGAGCCAGCGTACAAATCAGCAAAGAGAGTGGCTCATGACACCAGATTAACATCGGTAGTTAAAGGGACAGAATCAAGGTTGATGCGCCTAAGAAACTGATCTACCATGAGGCAGTTACATCCTATTAAAATATTTACCTTTAGGATTGCAGGCAGGCAGGTAGTTCTTCCAGCCAGCTGAATCAGACATCCCTACTGCAGGCTGTGGAGGAGGAATTAAGAAAATCACAGGCTACCAGTAACGTCCACCCGCTCTTTGGTTACTGCTGTAGCTCACGATGTCAGCATGCAATGAGAATAAAATGCTTTGAACTGATGGTGCCAGCTTTTCTGCAAAGCAGCTGCCCTCACGCAGCACCAGCCTTGCGTTTATGGGCTGCAAAGCAGCAGATTGTCATTCAGCACAGGCTCTTCTGTTCTGGCTGAGTTTTGTGTAGCAGATTTCAATTACAAAGCCCATTTAAGGTCGTTATTTGACTTTTGCTGCTGCTGCGTTTCTGGGAGGCCATGCACAAAATAAAATGACCAAGCCCCCTTGAGTGCTGGCACTTCCCAAGGTATCGCAAATGGGATTTCTACCTCACTAGGCTCAAAGCTGGTCCCAAAGATTCCTCCCTTTGGCCCTGATTCAGGGCAGCACTTAAGCATGTGCGTAAGTCTCACTGGGGTTAACAGGGTGTAACCACATGCTTGATGCTAGACATGTGTTTAAGTGCTTTCCCTACTGTGGAAATGGACTTTGCAAAACATTTATCCAGCAATGTCTGAATAAAATAGCAACAATGCAAAAAATTCAACCCCAAATGAACATGTTTGTCCTCGGATGTATCCTTAACCCAAGGAACAATTCCATTTCAGATAACTTTAGAGCATGGCAAAGCCTACAGGCGTCACCAGAGAGAATACACCAAGGATCAGGTCCGAGAGATTGTGGTGTAGAAAATCAGTATAAGTAGTTTGCATTGGCAAAGAGGTGAAGGATTGATTGGGCATCAGGCACTTTCATTCTGATAGCTGCTCCCTCCAATTCAGGGCTGATAGGGTAGTATTGGAAATCTTGGACATCTTGGACAATCTTGCCTTTGTCCATGTTGAATCTACTCTGGATAAACAGGTACATCACCTGCCATTGCAGGGGCGGTCCCGCCTCTTCTTTGTCTGTGGCACATCATACTTTAAGTTCATGAGGGTTGTAATACTTTGGTCTAATTCTGATTGTTGGGTTTGGAGGTGGCTGGATGGTGTTACTGGCCTCTGAAATACAGTATTTCAGACGGGATGATGTAGAGGTCCCTTCTGGCCTTGAACTCTGACATTGAGTCTCCAGGGATGTCAATCCAGCAGCTGTAAACTCTAAATTCACAGGAGCATCACCATTCAATAAGTTGGAATCTAAATAAGATTCCAGGGATGTCACTCTGTGTGTCACTTTGGAGCCTAAAACGTTGTGAGTGTGAAGTGATGGGAGCAGCCACAAGCATGGGTGAGGTGGTGGTTCAGAATATTGCCTGGCTGAATCATGTGTGGTCTGTAACCTTTCAAATGTTACATTTCCAGCCATTTTGACTTTATGAATTACACCCATGCGATCTGCAGCTACAGTAAGGCATGTATCTGTGCCAGGCCAAGAGTCCCAGACCACTGTGATAGCAGAGGTAGCTCAACCAATCACCAGCCTTTCTCTACTGCTAATTGCATGCAACCATTTCATTGGTTGTATGAGGGAGACTGCACGGATGGCCCAACTGCCACCTGCACAAATCTCCCAGCACAACCCCTCTGATAAAAATCAACACAACCATTTGCACAACAAGAGAACCAGCATACACAATTACCCCAACCACACACATACCCTCACCGCAGCACGCACACCTCCTTCATCATCTGTGCTCCCCAGCACAACACAACCCACATACAAACCAACACATAACCCCAAATATCACTCTGAAGCCTAGAATACCTGTTGAGTCAGTGTGAAGCAGCGGAAACAGCTACAAGGAGGCCTACAGCTCTTTTGTTTAGACTACAAGCAGGTCTGGGATTCGCAGTCCGTTACCATCCAGTTTGTAAGTTCTCAGCTATTTGGGGCTTTTTTTACACACATGACTTTGAGAGCAACACCCATGCAACAGCCCAGGCTGTCATCTACTAATTAATATAGTCCTACTGCCTGTCGCTGGTTGAGAAGGAAGAGTCCCTCCTGGACTCTATGGTCGGTGGGTAGAATCATGGTGTTGGGACACTCACTCAAGTAGTTTGGCCTCCTGGCTGAATCTGTATACTTCTTTACCTACAGAAGCAGGGAGATCGATTAGCCAGCGTGGATACACTGGCCTGTGTTATATGGGGGTAAGACTAGAAGATCTAATGGTCCCTTTTGGACTTGCAATCCTTTCACCTTAAAAATCCACAAACGTATGATAACAGGTGCATTAGAAATACTCCTCGAGAGAAATAATAAGGTGAGAAAGGGGAGCACCCCACTAAATGTTTATCCCAGCCAACCAGGTTGAATAACCCCTTTCTCACTCATAGAATCATAGAATATCAGGGTTGGAAGGGACCTCAGGAGGTCATCTAGTCCAACCCCCTGCTCAAAGCAGGACCAATCCCCAACTAAATCAACTCCTATCTGACTGAATGCATTCTCCCAGCTGGCACTGAAGGGTTGCTACTATATCAGAAGAAAATATATAAGCCTCGTATCTGGTCTATTTTAGGTGTTTCTAATGTATCCATCACTGTAGTATCTAGACACTATCTTGCTTCTCTTTAATCACTGCTTGTGGTAGAGTTATTAGAGTAAAATTAAAATAACTGCACAATAAAACTCCAGATTAAGTTAAAACTATGGTAAATTTGTTTTAACTGTAGTAAGCTAATAGTGCAGCCAGGAGGGTTCCATACTGCACTGAATTATGGTGATGAAATGTGTTGATCCACAGAATAGTTTTATGTAAGATCCTGCATAGTATCCATAATTTTACTACCGTTCAGCTAGTTTGATTTTAAGAAAAGTTCCTTCCAATTGATAACATTTTTGTACAGACTGTTCAGTTTTTATAATTTCCAAATTCAATATGGTGAAACGTTCCACTTGAGATAACAGGTGATGGGTCTGTCTGGTGACAGCTGTGTTCCAAGGATTCTTAGGCATCAGTGTAGCAAGGCATATGCCCACCATCATCACAGAGTGGGAAAATAGGTGCCCTCCTTGACTGATCTCTCTGTCTGAGGGTTTTCTGTTGTCTAGTCCATTGGAAACCGGGGTTTCAAAAGTGGGTGTCTAAAATTAGGCTCCTAAGTCCATATTTAGATACTTAAATAAATAGCCTTATTTTCAAAAATGCTGGCCACCCAGCACTCCCAATGGCTAGTGCTAGGAGTAGCCAAACCTACCAGTAGTTTCCAGAGGTGAGGTCTATGCAATCTGGTGGTTAGAGCTGGAGACCATGTGTTTGACTGCAGGAGGCTTGATTCCTAGTCCCTTGTCTTAGCCACTAGATCACATGGACTCCACCGCTGGACTCTACCAGTAGGTTTGATTGTTCCTCACACTAGTGCTACATTCTATTGATGCTGCTGTTTCCTCTTGCAAAAGGACAAAAGATTATTTTTCTCCCTTGATCCTGAAGTCTCCTTTTGTCTGTGATGCATTCCTCCTGCAAATTAAAGCCAGGGACTGACAGGAAGCAGGGGGAGGTGGGAATGGAGGGTAACAGGTGGCACTGCCTTGTTTACAAAATGATTTCCCCAGGTAATCAGTGCCTGAATCCTGGGTATAGATCAGTGGTTCTTAACCTGGGGTGCAAGATGCCCTTTCTGGGGGTGCGAGACAGGCCAGATTTTTTTTAGAAGGTAAATCATCGAAAACACAAATTAAGCACAGGCACATAAGTACAACTACTTCGTTTCATCAAACCTATGTAGTTATTAACATTATACATTTTTTAACGATTCCTGTAATATACAAACAAAAAATATATCTAGGTTTAAAGAACTGACCTACTTTAACAAATTTTGATAAGGGGTGCGAGAACATGTTTTGAGAACCAAAGGGTGCAGGCTGCAGTAAAGGTTAAGAACCACTGGTATAGATGGTTTCAATGTCATGCTTGAAATATGGACCAAGGAAAGCTATCAAGATCCTGCCACATCAAACATCACATGAACTTGAACATGCTGGTGCCATGGGATAAGCATCTCCTTTGTTTTTTGAATTCATTGGATGTTTGCTGAAGGGAAAGGTACAAGGTACCTTATAACAGCCAACAGCTGGCTGAAATCGTCTTCAGCGCTGACCTTGCTGGTTACCAGGTGGATGGGGGATGGTAAACAAGAAAGCATGCAGATCCAGTTGGTTGTCCTTTAGAAAGCCCTTTGGCTCTCCTCTTGTGCAGAGCCTTCGTTCACTCCTTGTTTCTTTGTACTGGAGATGGAATTGCCATGACAGGTTATGGTTAGTCCCCACTGGCACATACATTCCCCTTCCAGTGCCACATCATTTGCATAATGGCATGAGTGTGCAGCCACTGCCTCCTACAGACACCAAGACATTGCTTAGGACTTTTTTGCCATGACAGTGCTTCAAGTACGCCTCACAGGGGAAGGTGATATTAGTCGCAGTGTATAGCTGGGGAAACTGAGGCAGAGAGGGCTAATATTTCCAAGACTACACAGTCAATTGAAAACAGAACTCGCAAGGTCCGGTCTTCTGGCCTGGTGCTCAGCTCCTTTGTCAGGATGTCTCCCAGGGAACCAACATAGGCCAATGCAGCGCACGTGTCACTATAGCTTACATTATAGGCCAGCTCCTTCAGACAGCTCCATTGAAGTCAATCAGTGAAATCACTGGAGCGGTGCTGAACGACACCAGCTATGGGACTGCCCTATTTGTGTCCATGGCTTCCCTTGACAGGACTGTTATTGATTTGTCTGCATGTCAAAGGACCGTCTCTCATTCATATTTGTGATCCACCTATTGGCTCGTGTATTGATTAGTCCAAAATAACAGCAGCTGTGAAGCCTCGATGACGTATCATAGAACTCAAATGAAACGTTGAAACACTTCTGAAGTCAACACAGGGCCTCCCTCCACCGATGGGACCTAGTGGAGTAGCTTTGAAAGGTCTGAGCCGTGGGCTGGGGATGATAGTGCCTTCAGAACCATGGCCAGGTTTCAAAGGGACCTCGAAAAGACATCAAGTCCAGCCCCCTGCGCTGAGAATTCGGGTGCTCTATGGAGAATGCGAGAGCCCTCAGGTCTGCAATGCTTCTGGTGATGGCACAAGGTGCAAATAAACAGCGTGGAAATGCAGCAGAGGGCTAGACGGAGAATTGTGAGTCAACGCGAAATGAATTTTTTTCCAGTTCTCATGTCCATTGAACTGGATTGGTTTTAGGTTGTTCAGTTTGCCCCCTCCAAAGCTGAAAATCCATTAATCACTCAGCAATACCTAGCAATCCGTACCTGCTTGTCCCATCAACAGACTCGATGCGAGGTGAATGATTCGTCCCTGATTCATGAACCACAAAGAAACAAGAAGCAATGCCTGTTACTCAGTAACAAAGACTGTACAGTGCATAAGCTCAATATATCACCCAGAAGACATTTTTCTCATAGTCTGTGAATCGCTAGTAGGAAGTGCGGCAAAACAGTAGAGCTGAGGCATAGCCTTGGGAACACCATCTTTGGAAGGGTCATCTCTGGGGAAGGGGTAAAATCAGTGGAAGCCCCCAACAGGATGGCAGTAATTTCTAGCCAAGCCCTGATGGGCAATACTGAAGCCACCGTCCCAGTGTAGCGGGCCAGGAAAGGTTGGTTTGCCTAGTGGGATGTGCATTTTAATTGCTCATTCTCTTTCCTTCTTTATCTGATTGGATTGTGAGTTATGTTGTGTTTTACGTTTGTAATTAGAGGGTAGAACAGCTGGCAAAGCCTTCATTGGAAGTGCCGTAGCCGTTAAAATAACTTGTGCTCTTCACTGACAGTTCACAAGAAAAGACCTTTTGCTCCATGGAAACACTGAAAGAAAGTCACTACAGCAGGGCCCCACTCTATTACTTATTCCAAAAGACTCCCAATCATATCCCCAGCTCATCCAAATCAGCATAGCTACACAGAAATCAGCATTAACGCCAAATTATACTCCCTGTGGATCTGGCCCTCCACGTGCGACTTTAGAATGGAGAAACTAATCAAGTTCCTTACAGGCATCAATCGCCACTTCTTTCTGTTTACAATCAGTAATTCTGTATTTACATATCATATCACCAGGGTAGCCTGCCAGTCCCTAATATACTAGCTAGGTTTCTTCTCTGCTAGTTTGAAAGGGATCAGTCTGGGATTATTAAATCAGTAAATGTTTTATGATATCCATCATCATCTAAGAAACTGAGATGGATACAAATTGCAGGATCCTGCATTTGTGATGAGAACCGAGTGAAATTTTTGACACTAATAGTTTATTTGCTGGAAAAAAAACCCTTGTTGTGTTGACCGAAGCTATTGGCAAATTTGAGTAAAATTCGGGGAATAATTTGGGGGAAATATTTTTTAGGAACAGTTGATGTGTTTTGTTCTGACATTTTTTAAATGGAACTTTTCACCTTTTTGTTTTGAAATGACATTTTGTTTCAGAATTTAGCTAACAAACAAAGACAAAAACCGTCCAAACTCAAAACAAAGTGAAAAAATAAAACAAAAAAATTCACTTGGGTTGAACAAAATGGTTTGTTTGACCCAAAACAAAATCTTTGTTGTCGTTGTTTCAGTGAGAAAACCCAAAAACCTCCATGGTGGGTTGACTGTCAATGAATTCTTTTCAGATTGGCCATCAAACCAAAAAATCTAGTTGAGAGATTTCTGTGACAGGGTAAGTCATATTTGTTGTTACTGCCTCATGGCATCTTTGCCACATACTTACCACTATTAATATTTATTTGTATCAGAGTATTGCCTAGAGATTCCAGTTAAGATCAGGGCCCCTTTGTGCTAGGTGCTGTACATACACATAGTAGTGGCCAGCCCCTGCCTGAAGTGCTTACATCCTGAATAGATAAGACAGACAGAGGAAGATTATCATCCTCGTAGGAGTTCACCCCAGTTATATAGCCTAGGTGGCGAGTGCCATGCTCCAAATTCTGCACTTCCCTTGTGATGGAGCCTCCTCATATCCATGCATCCCACCTAGCGCCTTGCTGCCTTCTATCTTATATCCGGGCGGCCACATGATGAAGCTAGCCATGAACAGCCAGGCTGTGTCACAATAAAGTATTAAATGATTTGGCTTGTCTTTTCATCAGTAAGGCACTTGCACTTCCATTCAGCCACCTCCAAACCTGGTTGCTGTTTCTCAATGAGAATGTAGAAGGAGAATTTCAGCTCTACAACAGAGCAAGATTCTGTTAGACATCCCACTAAGAAACTTGCCTACGTATATTTTAGATTTGGATTAATTTCTTCTTTCGCAAACCAAGGCCTTTTTGTTAGCAGCCACGTATGCCAAACAATCCTGGCAGGGAGCTCATGTCTAATGTCTGTGGCTCTGCAGTGTAGTTTTGACTGGACTGATTGGTAGCATTTCCCACATAGCATTGTGTGTTGGAGTGAATGATTGTAGTGACAGGCCTGACTATTCTTGGGGCATCATTTTCTAAAACTCGGCTTTATCTTTATTACTAGGTGTACAAGCGTAACTGTCAACCTAGCTTTGAGATTAGGCAAAAGGTCTCTGCTTGGTCCTGGCTGAAGGCTGACCGTGTTAGCCTGAAACACCTCAGCCTGTTAGTAGGTGTTACTCCTGTTAGGAAAGGATTAAAAGGGTGCTGGTGACCTCAGCGCCAGGTGGCTTGTTCCTCCTGGATATCGGGGAGGCGGGAGCTTGCTGGGGAAGGAGGATGTAAGTTGTAGGCTGAGTGACGGAGGACGGACCTCTGCCATAGATGGCTTGTATGACGCTCTGCCTCTGTTTTCCATCTCTAAAATGGGGGATAATAACATTGCCTTTGGCTGTTTTCCCTGATCCGCTTGTGTAAGCAATTTGGGACGAGGCTGCCTCTTCCCGTGGGCTAGATGGCAAAGTTCTTGCCCAGATTGGGAAGCATGAATTGAAGTGTGACTAACTACTCACCAGTGTCACTACGGCACTCACAATCTGGCCCTGTGCGTGTGTACTTTGTGTAAGGGGCCCTTGAGCTCACTTGGAGCCTCTGGGTGCTACCATACTACAAATCATCTGTAATGTGCAGCCTTGTTGGAGGAACTCTGGGAACAGCCAGCCCCCGGGAGAAGGTTTGGGCTGAACTTTGTTTTCCCATTTTTGTTTCCTGCACTAGCAAAGGGGGTGGGTGAGTTTGGGCTCTACACAGGGAGCGCACTGAACTTGCAGAGCAGGCTGAGGAAGGCACTTGCTCACAGGCTTCATGGACGGGACCCTCAGCTGGTGTGAATCATCACAGTGCCACTGAGCTCAGTAGATCTCTGCCAGTTCACACCAGCTGAGAATCTGATCCCCTGGGTTGAGCTGCTCAACCTCGCGCAACTGGGATTTTGTAGAACTGTTTCCATCAGCTTTTTAAAGGAACAGGTTCTCCTTTGGGAAATGTGCACCGTATTCAGGGAATGTAAGCGAACAGTCTTCAAAGAGAGGGAATTGCCCACTTCTAGCCCTGGAGAGTCAGAACGTAAACGTGTCACTGAAGCAGGACTGAATATTCCTTCCCCTTTGTACTTAGATACTTGGAATTGTTTGCAGAGAAGAAAAGTCCTCATTTCAGGCAAGAAGGAAACATTTCTATGGCAGCTTGATTTTTTTTTTTAAATAAATGGAGGCTGTTCAAAAAAGTTTGGAATGTTAGAAATAGTCACTATTTACTGTTCACATTTGCTTTATGTGTTCGTACAGCACCCGGCACAAAAAGGCACTATTATGATGTACTTGTAATAATTATTTGTTGTTATAAATTAATAGATAATGTTATTGTAATAATTAGAAATCCTGGAGGAGGTGGTTTAGCAGGTGAGAGGGATGATAAAGGCAACTTATCACATGCCGGTGTGTTTTGTGTGTGTGTACGTGTGTGTGTGTGTACAGATGCCCATACAAATATTTTTAAAACACTTTGCCAAATCAAAGTGATATATTTTTATCAATAAGCCTCTCAAACCAAATACAAAGCCCATCTTTTAAAAAGCTCCGAGGCCTTCCACAATATCAGTGTCAAACAAAATCAATACGCTGAGCTTGACCTTGGTGAGGACTTGGGTTGCCTGCCGTGCTTCCTTGCTGCAGATCTCCCTGCTGACTTCGCTTCTCCACGCTGATCGGCGCTTTGGAGGCTGTAGTTTTGTTTAACGGCTCACAATGTTCGGCTCTCAACAACACAAGCTTGAATTATTTAGAGGCACAGAAACAAAGTTGGAACGAGTACAATACAGAGACAAAAGAGGGTAACGTTGAAGTTCAAGGGAGGCCACGCTGAAAAATGCATTGATGCAGGAGGGTATCTAGGTGAGCAACCCATGTTATCTGTGAAACAAAGGAAAGAAAACAAGACTTGATTGTAATGCTAACTTCTCTGTCTGACTGGATTCTAGTCCCAAGGGGGGTCAGTGTGTATGTATAGGCAAAGTGCAGGCTGCTACTCCATTATACTTGGGCATTTCCTAGCCATGCTTGCTCAAAGAAAGGTATCTTTTCATTTACTGGTGTTTAACCTTTGGTACCCAGTTTGAATGGGGCCCCGGCTGCCATTCATTCTAATCTGAGCCAAGTCAAAAGCTCAGAGGCTTAAATCTACAACAGCACACATTGCAGCGCAGTCATCCATCAGTGAGCATCTTGGAGTGAGTTCCTCTCGGGTCTTTCCTACTGGGGACTGATGTTTTAGATAAATGCAGCAATCATACGACCCGAGTATGAAAGAAACACTTAGAAGAAGGCTCCATAGAGCTATCCAAAGCCACTCAATCATAAGCAAACTCGCACCAGTCATTTTAGGAAAGGTTATCCAAGATAATGGTTTTTTCATTGTCACCCGGTTTGCTAAGAACCTGATCCAAAAAGTCCCTGGGATTCTTTTCATTGACTTCAGATAGGCTTTTGATCAAGCCCCATTTGCTAGTTTGAAAAGCCCTGGCTGCCTCCTTTTTCCTCATCTGTAAAATGGGGATGATCTTTGACCTTCACTGGAAGGCGCTTTGAGATCTACTGGTGAACAATGCTATATAAGAGTTAGGTATCGTTGTTCCACGCAAAGGGTTTGATGTGATGCCGACAGTCCCGTCCATGGCCTTTTTTAGGCATCTCTCTTCCTACCAAATTTGGAATATCTTTAGAGCGTGGCTCAGACAAATCCCTGAAGATGACCAAGTCCTAAGTACTTGCACAGGATGGTCAGAACTCTGTCGGTTTTGGTGTTGACCTGTAAGAAATGAAAGCCGAAAATACACAGCACGTGAGAGGCTTTGCTATTTAAGTGCTCAGATATAAACATTACGTACTGTGCCATTGCAATCTTCCTAAGAGGCCCAACTTCTCCCTTGCAGTGCAGCTTGGTTACTTTGCCCCCATCTCACTCATGCTGAGTGACCCTATGCCCAGCATAGCTGGCCCTGGAGTATCGGCAGAGAGAGAGTACCCACACGTCACTCCCTGCTGCTAAACTAGGGGGTATAGTCTGAAGCAAGAGATTGTGGCCAGGGTTTCCTTATACCCCTCCAGTCCCTGGTTACTGTATTGGCCTGTGGGGACATTATTAACCAGTGTCATGCAATGCTTCTCAAAGTCGGGCCGCTGCTTGTTCAGGGAAAGCCCGTGGAAGTTCGGGCTGGTTTGTTTATCTACAGCGTCCGCAGGTTCGGCCGATCGCGGCTCCCACTGGCCGCGGTTTGCTGCTCCAGGTCAATGGGGGCTGCGGGAAGGGTGGCCAGCACATCCCTCAGCCCACCCCGCTTCCCAGCCCATTGGCCTGGAGCAGCGAACCATGGCCAGTGGGAGCCGTGATCTGCCGCACCTGCGGACGCAGCAGGTAAACAAACTGTCCTGGCCTGCCAGGGTCTTTCCCTGGACCGGCTTT
This sequence comes from Malaclemys terrapin pileata, assembly GCF_027887155.1. Taxonomy (NCBI): domain Eukaryota; kingdom Metazoa; phylum Chordata; order Testudines; family Emydidae; genus Malaclemys; species Malaclemys terrapin. The sequence continues at coordinate 19,852,377 of NC_071520.1, read as the reverse complement.
GAGAAGCACTGATTTAGAGTAACCTCAGCCAAGCCATGCTGCCATTGCCGGTGTTACCACGGCTAAGCGGCTTTTTATGCCCGTGCTAGCTATCTTCAAGCTATTGCAAGTATGTGAAGCAAGTGGGGGAATTAAACCCCTTGCTCATAGTGCAGCCATAGCCTAAGGAAGTCTAGACTTTCCCCTCCTACCCTCTCGCGGAACCAGTGTTAATCTGTACAGCGATCTCGTTAAATAGCTGCATTCGCTCATTGGTATTTTGTACACATTCGTTGAATTTCGTTCTTCTTTAATATTGCACCTATCAGACATTTTTCACATGTAGAATGCTACTAAAAAGAATTAAAACCTATATTTACACACACACACACAAAATCCTTTAGGACAACAAATAACCAGGCAGGGATAGACAGTAGTAATTCACTCATATTTTTCCCTGACATTTATAAATGGCTCAAGTTTTCCTCTTATGGTTTATGATGTTATCATGGTCCTGTCTAAACTACTACCTCAAAATACATTCTTCAGGGTTATTTTCTCCATAAAACACTGACAATAATAATTTCTCCTGTAAAACCTTCAGCTCCTGCTTGCACTGTAATTTTAGAACTGCCAAGTCATCCACGTAAATGTGATGGCTAGCAAATTGCAGGCTCGCAGATATTTACTATCCCTGCTTACGACCACCAGGTCACGTTATGCCATTGTGATGACTTACTCACTGAGTTGGCGAATGCAGACTCAGATCACCGACAAGGTTGATAGGCCATCAAGAGGCAGATTTAATGGATCATGTCCTTTCAGCTGCCTAGAAAGTTGGCCCAGGCCAGTAGATCCAGTTGAACACAGTTCCGGTGACATTGAACGGAGATGGAATAACAAAAGCAGAAGCAACATTTACACACATGCGGCCTTATCTAATCTAATCCAATCGATCGTTCTGTGTACTTAGATGGCCCTCACCATCAAAGTATCTGAGCACTTCACTTCAAGGCTGTGCCCAAAATTTCCAGCCAAACTGCTTCTCTGTCCGCTGCTTCTTCCAGGCACTGCTGTGTCTCTTTGTCCTCACCTCAGGCATGCGAGGAGTGCCTTGGGGCAGGAGTGGCTCTCAGTTATTCCTTTTATCTGGGTGCTCATCAGAACCAACATCCCACAACTGTAGGTTCTTCTGGAATTCTCTGGCTAGGGAGCACTCAGACTCCCACCCATCGCACAGGGAAAGGACCACTACCTGTAGACAGACAAAAGGTGTGACAGGGTATCACCAATATGGAGGTAACCAGCCCAGGTCCTTGTTAAAGGTGACGCACAGTAAATGTAGGCGTTGTGCCCATTTATATCAACAACAAATTTCACCCATTAGCTTTCTTGCATCCCTGTTTTTGCCACAGCAATATATTAATTTCTGGTTAAGCCTTCTCTCTCCATCTTAGGAGTCTCTCTCCCACCATTATCTGTACCATTGCTGGGACTCACTGGATGGCCCTATTGCAAGTCGTGTTACAAAGTTTTGGATAAGCAGCAAGCTCTTGGAAAAATACTTATTGTTAAATGTGAGGCTAGCTGCAGTCAATGTGGAAGATCTCACCAGATAAAGTCTGTCCTGCTGGAATCTCTCAGCTAAGCACCATTCTAAGGGGATGTCTGCAATCAGGAGGAATGATTGCAGCACATATAAGCATACCCAAGCTAGCTTGCTAAAAATAGCAGTTTAGCCACTGTGGCATAGGTGGCAACACGGGCCAGTTGTCTAAGTGCGATCCCATCCTATCCGGGACCATTGGGATGCAGTTGGGTGGCTAGCCCATCTGCCACAGCTGCACTGCTATTTGGAGGGAGGTAGCTTGAGCAAAACTAGCTAGGGTATGTCTGCACATGCTGCAATCACCTGTCCCGAGTGCAGTGTGAACATACCCTTAGATGTAGCTATTGCCTACAGGTTTATACGTATCCAAACAAAAGTATTGCATGGTGCCAAAACAAGACAGCATCCTCTCTGTTGCACGGGACTTCCTCATATTCCACACAGTGCTCTAGATTGTATGACTCAAACAGGTATCACTCAAAGGATTTATTATTACTACCAGAGCACCTCGGAGCATTAGTCATAGACCAAGCTCTCACTGTGCCAGGCGCTGTACAAACACAGACCAAAAGGCAGTCCCTGCCCCAAAGGGTTTGCAATCTAGGTATAAAACAAGAGACAAACAGAGAGGCAGGAAACAAGGGGACCGGATTGGTCAGCATGATCGGAAGTGGGCTCAGCACACTAGTGGCCTAATTCTTAAATTTTAGGTAGGCCCCATAGCAAAGGAGAGTTTGAAGGAGGGATTTGAATGAGGACAGTGAGGTGTGTGTGAGGGGCAGGATGGGAGAACGGGCAGTGGTGTGGTTTTCAGTGTTGCATGTTCTTAGAATGGAAAATACTGCAAGTACAGTGGGCAATTTCACGATATATTGGGTGATAACGAGGTGTTTGGTTTTTAAAGACCCCCCCACTGTAGCTGAGGTCAGACCGTATCCTGTGCTATGTTGATTTGTCTAGCTTCAACTTCCAGCCATTTGCCTGTGTCCGACCTTTCCTTCCTAGATTGAAGAGAATACTTCTTTTCTCCCACTCTTTGTCAGGCTTCTCTCTTTAGACTGCCTGCTTTTTAGGGCATTCTGGGTACGTCTACACTGCAGAAAAAAGCCTCACAGCAGCGGGTCTTAAAGCCTAGGTCAACCGACTTGGGCTTGTGCTATGGAGCTAAAAATAGCAGTATAGACGTTCTTGTTCAGGAGGGAGCCAAGGCTCTGAGACCCATCCCCATCCCTGGGGTTCAGAGCCAGGCTCCAGCCCCAGTGGGAATAGCTACACTGCTATTTTGAGCCCCGTAGCCTGAGCGCCAGTCAGTTGACTTGGGCTCTGAGATTCACTGCCGTGGTGGTGTTTTTTTGCAGTGTAGACGTACCCTCTAACTAGCACATGTAGAGTGCCTCGTACAAAGGCGTCCCAGTCTTGGCTGAGATCTATTGGAGCCACCATAATATGCATAAGAGCTAGGAATGATATTCAGAGACTGAAAATGGGGATTTCAAACACCCTGCCCGCCGCATGATGTTAATAACCTTAGTGGAGTTTTGAGAATGGGCAATTTTGTGTGTGCAAGTTTTTCTTTCAGTGAGTCACAAGGCAAAAATAAAAGAAATCAGGTGTGTTATTTCTAGAAATGTGATTGCTGAACATTGACAAGGAATTGATCGCAATCCCGAAACAATGCAACAAATTGCTACAGTTGGGTCACACAGCATGAACTTGGATATGTCAAAATGGATCAGAAAGGTGCAATTTTTGCTCACTTACCACAATACAGATGCTATTATCTTGACATAAACCTCGGGTCAGGTGGAAAAATATTCTCCTTGGTTAGGTGAAGTAACTGAGGCACAGTAACTGCCTCAGATGAGAAGATTCCGGGTGGGTGGATGGATATATGTACAATGAGCTAATGCAAAGGTCAGGAAGCAAATATTAGAAGTCCAGGACATTGGCTGGAGTAACTCCCTGGAGGGTATATCATCTCAGACCCCATGAAATTAGTCTGGCATAGCCTGAAAGCTGTAATTCTGTTGCTATGGCTCATAAAACCATCGCCCACTGAACTCATGGTACTCACACCAAGACATGGAAGTGACCAGAAGGCCCAGCTTTCAGACTGAAGAAAATTGACTTGCCATCAGTTTTTACAAATGGATGCAAGTAGGAACATGTGACTATGGAACACCGTGTGGGGAGCCATTACATCCTCCTGGATGCCATCCGCAACTTGGTTTTTTAGCTGTACTTTGGACAACTATGGCACATGAGGAATAGGACCCAGCGAATTGAAGATTTCCCCATGCATGGCTGGCTGGCTGGCACACCGCCACTGCTGTCCCCATGTATGGCAGGCTGGCCTACCGCACACTGATGACGTGTGTGTCCCATTTTTGTTTTTGTTTCATTAACGTGCATGCCACAAAACACTGCAGTCTCTCCCACTTTCCTTTGGGACCTAAACTCCTGATGACAGTAAACCAGATTTGACAAAGGGTTCAGCAAAGGATCCCCCACCCACCTGCTCTACGGCGGGGTAAGTGGGTGTACTGCACCCTGTGCAATGAACCCAACGTCCAGGTAAATCACATAGTTTGGTTGCCAAGCCTCCAGGATTGTCCTGGAGTCTCTAGGAATGAAAGATTAAGCTTTAATTAAAGATTATGTCATGTGACGAAACCGCCAGGAATACATCCAACCCTACCACATAGGGATGCATGGGGTATTTTTGCTCTCCTTTACATCTCTGTGGAGAGACATTGTCCAAATTGAACTAACCCTAAATGAACTGAAGTGACAATATTTTGGAAAACAGAGCGAATTACTTTAAAATGGCGTCAAGTATCAGAGGGGTAGCCGTGTTAGTCTGAATCTGTAAAAAGCAACAGAGGGTCCTGTGGCACCTTTGAGACTAACAGAAACTGTTAGTCTTTCTGTTCGTCTCAAAGGTGCCACAGGACCCTCTGTTGCTTTTTAAAATGGTGGATTACTTCAGGTAGGAGAAAGTGGCCGGTAAGAGAGGCCTGATGGTCCAGTGGTTAAGGAGCTTACCTGAGACTGGGGAAACTTATGTTCAGTTCCTCGCTGTGCCTCTGACTTCCTGCTTTGCTTCAGTTCCCATCTGTAAAATGTGGCTGATAATTGAGGCTTTTCCTGAAACACGTGTAACGCTGACAGACCCCCGTTGTCAGTGGGCGGGATCGAACCTGGGACTTCTGGAGCTTAATGCATGAGCCAAAAGCTAACTGGCTCTTAGCTAGGGCTGTAGCAGACTCATTTATTTCTCTCTCTAAGTGGTCTCGGTGCCACTAGATGGGCCAGAACACCACACCCAGGAGGTGTGGGGGTTACAAATGCATCGGCATAATTTGACTTCTATATTTGGGGGGTCAGCTCCAGTTAGACCAACGGGGCTGCGCAGGTGGGGGAAATTTCACACATGCCCAGAGCTTGCAGTTTGGGGGGGCAATGAAATACCTTAGAGTTAAATTTTGACCCCCTAGTTGCTGTCCCTAAGTGTCCCAAACGGCCACCGTAGCCTCTGACTAACCAACTGAATTTTCAGAGACATAACATCTGAGTCTTATTGTGCTTTATTCAATGATAATTCGAGGGTATCTGCTTGCGTGGTAATAGCCATTTAGAAAGTCACAGTTTGTGCAAGGTACCAAGAGAAATGTTAGAAGACGGATTTTATCACTGACTTACGATAGTGCAAATCACTTGGTAAATCTCTCCTTTCCAATGCAATTCAGTGATACATTCTGTAACTAAGAGCTGGCAGGCCCTGTTGGAGGAGGAGATGAACAGGGGCATTAGCGCTGTACTATGAATAAGAATATTATCCCTCTGCCCTCAGCCTCACTTACACACACACAAAATATGTTTCTAATACTTCCCTCCCACTTCAATATCGATGACATCTAAGCAGCCAGCCGTCTGTATAATACCGAATGGGTTCCTGCCCATCCGGGTCTCTTCCCTTCCATTAGTAAATGAAAAGTCTGATCAAAGTATTTCATGTCATTCCCTTTTCTATTTTCCACAAAGCTGCTTAGCGAATTGAGGAAATAGGCTGCAGAAATACAAGCAACTTTGGATTCCAAACAGCTATTTGGAGCCTAAAAACAGTCTTTAGAGATAAAGGGACAGATCCTCCAATGGGGCGTGACTGTTTTGCGCCATTCTGTTGGCATCATGTGACCCTAAAGCCATTGGTAATTGGCCCAGGGGAGATCTCCCCAGTACAATGCAACAGAACCAGTGTAGAGGCTTTCCTGCTATTTCCCGCTCCCTTGGCAGCTGCAGCGGCTATTGGGGGCAAATATATGGTGCTTTATTACTAGTAGTAATGGGTTTACTGTGCCAAAGGTGGAATCTACCTACCTAATATTTACCTGCAAGGGTATTTTCAATGCTAGCTGCCTGTCGTCAAATCACACAGCGCAATGTAAGAAGAAAGAGAGAGACTTACCATTTTAAAGGACAAAAGTTACCAGATAGTAAAGTGTGACTGTGTCAAATCCTGAAAACACATCTGTTCATGCAGAGAATTTCTGGACCAGGGTTCAGCCTTGGGACCAATCTTATTTAACATTTTTATTACTGACCGTGGCACAAAAAGTGGGAGTGCACCAATAAAATTGGCAGATTACACAAAGTTGGGAGGTATTGCCAATATGGAGGAGGATCAGAATATCATACAAGAAGATCTGGATGATCTTGTAAACTGGAGTAATAGAAATGGGATGAAATTTAATAGTGCAAGGACATGCATTTAGGGACTAATAACAAAATTTTTTGCTATAAGCTGGGGATTTATCAGTTGGAAGCGATGGGGAGGAGAAAGACCCAAGGGTATTGGTTGAGCACAGGATGACTATTAGCCACCAATGTGATGCAACTGTGAGAAAGGCTAATGCAGTCCTAGGATGCATCGGGTAGAGACAGGAAAGTGTTAGTACCATTATACAAGGCACTGGTGATGCAGTTACCTTTCCCTATAGCTGCATGTTTCTGATATTCTCAGTGTCGAATACAACACAGTGTTTGTCATCTAACCATGCAAATGTAGTTTGGAAAGAGGAATGTAGTTAGAGTTGGCAGACTTCAATTTTTATTTTTTGATAATGTTGAAGATTAGTATCAATGTTTTAAAGCATTTTTTTATTTTTTTATTTCAATTTTCACAGTTGTGCAAAATTATGTTTTTTTATTTTTATCGATTGAAATTTTCACACCTGTGGGAAATTTTATGGCCGGGGAAGACAGTCACTAATTATTTAATGATGGTAGATGTTGAGATTCAAAAAGTCAAAGCTCTGTAACTGCTAACACACAAATGGTCATCGTCACATGTCAAAAATATACAAAGACAATGCCCTTAAATCAAACTCTAATAATACCTCAAGCAGTATTTTTCTTATTTTGCATATCTATAAATGATTGATTGATTGATTATTATAGATGGAAATATTTTTTTGTCAATTTGTGTACAAGGAAATTGACGTTTATTGACATTTACTGATAAAAATTCTAATCCTTCCACGTGTAAATATAGTGTAACTATGTGTGGTTAGGTATGGGTATTTGTTACACGAATTTAAGACCCTTTAAATGCCATGATGCATGGTTTTTTTCAGGAGCACATCTAGACTACAGTGCAAACCTCAAGCCAAATTCTGGCTGATGTGGGAAAATGGCATAACCATCACCAAATGCGCACAAGAATAGAATATCAGGGTTAGAAGGGACTTCAGGAGGTCATCTAGTCCAACCCCCCTGCTCAAAACAGGACCAATCTCCAGACAGATTTTTGCCCCAGATCCCTAAATGGCCCCCTCAAGCATTGAGCTCACAACCATGGGTTTAAGAGGCCAATGCTCAAACCACTGAGCTATCCCTCCCCCTGCATAGTGCAAAAGCAATGTTAATGTGCACTTGGATTCCTCCCGACACCAGCCTTCCCATTACAAGCTATTCCTGTTAGCTGAATGGGTGGGTTGTAGTAGTGGCCATTTTCTAGTCAGGGACTACGCATGCAATTATGGGAGCCGCGTGGCAGCCAGGAACTGGCACAAAGCCCCAGCAACTGTGAACCAAGCTGCATGTGGAACAGGCACTTTGAACTGTAACCATTTAGGCTTCTCTACCAAGGGTATCTACCACCTGACCTTTCCCTTTCCTGACTGCCCTGGTAAAATACCCTTTCCCTCAGCCGTGTGTCTGAGGGGTTAGCGGGACTCACTAGGGCTAGCGCCGCCAAGGCCTAGCTGCTGAAGTGCCTTCAGTGCCTTCAGTGCTTGCCTCCAACTCAGGGCCGGTGCAACCACTTAGGCAAACTAGGCGGCTGCATAGGGTGCCTAGTGGTTGAGGGCGCCTAAAAGCCCGCTCAGGCGAGGAGGTGGAGTGGAGGTGAGCTGAGGTGGTGGTGGGGTGCCTGCAGTAACAGGGGGGGTGCACAGGGGAACCGCTCCCTGCCCCAGATCACCTCCACTCTGCCTCCTCTGCTGAGCACACAGCCCCTGCTCTAATTCTCCTCCAATCGGCGCCGCAAGCCTGGGAGGGGAGGAGAATTAGAGTGGCATGGCGTGCTCAGCGGAGGAGAGCTGGGGTGGGCTCCCCGGGTGGGGTTAGCTTCTGTGGGAGGGTGGGGGGGCTCCCCGGGCAGTGTTAGCTGCCATGGAGGGGGGCGGTGTTAGCTGCCATGGAGGGGGGTGGGGTTAGCTTCCACGGGGGGGGGGGGAGCTCCCCGGGCCGGGTTAGCTGCCATGGAGGGGGGAGGTGTTAGCTGCCATGGAGGGGGGCGGTGTTAGCTGCCATGGAGGGGGGTGGGGTTAGCTTCCACGGGGGGGGGCTCCCCGGGCCAGGTTAGCTGCCGTGGAGGGGAGGGCTTGCAAGGGGGGGTAGCTGCTGCGAGGGGGGGCTCCCCAGGTGGGGTGTGTGGGGGGTGGGTTAGCTGCCACGGCGGGTGGGGTTAGCTGCTGCAGGGGGGGTCCTCGGGTAGGAGGGGCAGGTGGGCAGGGTTAGCTGCCTGGGGGTGGGGGGGCGCAAGGTGGAAGTTTCGCCTAGGGCGCAAAACTTCCTTGCACCGGCCCTGCTCCAACTCACGGTATCCTTGACATGCTATTGGCACCCTATGGGTTTGGGGGCAGCCACAATTATTTCATTGGATTCTGTCTTCCACTGATCGTACAGTAAATTACTGAGGGGTACAATTAGCTGCCTCACAGTATAAGCAGAGGCTTATTGGAGTCTGAAAGCTGGGAACTGCTCTGGTGTCTCTCAAGGTATCGCTTGCCTGCTTATGTCACATATCATGTTCTGATTAGTTTTAATCTAAATTTTAATTAAATTTCCTAAACTCTTGTCACCTTTTATTAGAACATTTTTCACTCTTAATAGATTTTAACAGGCTCTGTCATATCAAGCCCACACCTTTTTATATACATGTGGGCCAAATTCATCCCTGGTGTAACACATCTGGACAGGATCGTCAGGTGATGTAAGTCAGCCACAGTTGAGGAGCTAGCCCACTGTCCTCATTGGTGTTACCCCAAGGAATAATTTGGCCCATTTTCTTAAATTGAGCTTAATCCTCAACCTGACTAATTTTATGTCTGTGCATTTCCTGAGAGGTGCAAAATGGGGTTATTTCCCGTAGCAGGATTCATCGCAGCATTTCCTTTTGCTGCCATCAACATGCGGGGTCGTATTTCTGTGTTTTGCTGTGAATGGAACTGAGAACTCAAAGGAAACGTTCACTCAAAACAGCTGAATTTCCCTTGGTTCTGAATCACTGTGACTGTGTCCCAGCCTAACCTTGCCAACTTTTGGGCTGTCTGGAGGCATCAGGGTTGCACGTACCCTCCTCTACACCGATGGAAGCTTTTGGTGTGAGCCAGAGCTAAATAAAGCTCTCACTGTTATAGGAGTGTAGGTTTTGTGGTTGGACAGCCCAAATAATGCTGTAATTCAGTTCATTATGAGAAGAGCTGACAGCTGCGTAATGGCTTGTGAATGCAGCCATGGTTGTGCCGTTATCATACTGGGCATGTCAAGGTGTAATTAGGATTAACAACTCTCTGTCTCCTTGTCTGGAGGTAAAAAATGATCTTTTCACAGCATGGAAATTCTTGGCATGACATTCTTATCTCGCCCTTAACACAATATTAGCCCTCTGACTATTGCTGTGTTAAAACAGTTTTGCTCATTGTTGGCCTTACGCTTGAAGTTCAAGCCACCTATGGTGAAGGTTATTAAAGAAGTGGTTTCAGACACCCCTGATGGCCTGGGGGTGCTCTCATTCTCAGCTGCAGTCATTTGAAGAATTGTCTTGGCCGATTATACACTTCGCCTCACTGATGAAAATTCAGGAGTCAGAGTTTTCAATTGGCGGAAATACTTTTCAAAAATGCCTGGCACAGCCCAATTCAACCTTTGAACTGGTCCATACTTTGTTGAAACAAACTGTTATGTGATAGACGCAGAGCCCTGGGGAAAAAAGGAGAAACAAATACATTTTCCCAGGTTCTACAGCAATCTTGTGGAGTTGTGTTATTCAGTAATGGGCTTAGCATAAGCTGCCGTCAGTTGAAGTTAGTGACAGTTTTGTCTGAGTAAAGAATGCAGGAATTTAGTTTGTGGGGACCAGCTAACTAGTTTAAGGGTCATTTTGGGCATACCCCATTTCTGAAGCACGCCCTTGCTTGATGAGAAGAGAAATGGTGAAGGAACAAAACATGTCATTATGAGTGGAAGCTGGAAAAATTATACATTTTTGTTGCAAGAAAATATCCTTTGCAGCTCACTTAAAAAGAAAAATGCTGAGAAAATTGTGGTTAGCCCATTACATTAATAACTATGTATCCTGTACAATTCCCAGTACAGTGTTATTTTCACAAGCTAATTATATCATCTGCATTATAAAGCAAAACGCCAACTGCCAAACAGTCAGAAGATGACTATGATCTTTAGAATTTGGAATGATATTGAAAGAAACAGATCCACAAATATGGCGGGCATAGGACCTTAACATATGAAAATTAGTCTGCATGTTTACAGTGCTGTAGTAATGAGGTAGGGGTAAAAGTTTACATTCTTCAATCATTTTTAAGATCATTGTCATGTCACAGAATTCCATTTCCTGTTTCTGTTGGTATTAACAATGGAGTCAGAATGCCACTTTCTGTTCTTATTTTTGTCTTGGGAATTTCAATTGCTGAGCTTGTAGCTACTGTTGACACAAAAATTAATTTAGGGCATTTCATTTTCTCTTCTTTTTTAACAATCTTGGGGCATGAGTCTTCTCTCATTGTCAGTGGTATAAATCAGGAGTAACTCCATCCGAAGTAAATGGAGTTAAATTGGAGTGAGTGGATGGAGAATCAGGTCCTTTGTCCTGAGCATCAGAGAGAGCTCAACATCTGAACACTCACTAGAGCCTTTTGAAAGATAGCAATAAACTAGATTCTCTTGACCTTTTGAATATGATGTAATTTTATCACATTTTCATTCTGCCTCCACTTCATGTGGTGCCGAGCTATATAATTCAAACCCCGATGTGATTTGCCAATGGTCTTACAGAACGCTGTGAAAGGTCAGGGTACAGAATGCATACAACCTGTTCCTTGTAAGGAAAACTATAATTAACAGCACAGTATTGTGCAACATGAATCTGCTCTCCAACAATTACAATGACTAGAATGGAAAATGTTACAAACGTGACCTATTCCCTCTACAAGCCTTAAGAGTCTAACATCAATGTTAGCCTTACATGTTGCAAGGAAAGTAACTATTGAACAAATAATCACTGCTGGCTGGGGAGGTTTATAAGATGGGAAGAGAGATCCTGCCATTTGATGAACTACCCATTGGTCACCATCACAATGGAAGCAAAGCATTGCAAAAGCTGGGCCTGCCTATTTAGAGGTTGTCATAAATATAAAGGGAAGGGTAACAACCTTTATGTATGTAGTAATATAAAATCCCTCTTGGCCAGAGGTACAGAATCACTTACCTGTAAGTGGTTAATCAGTTCAATTAACCTAATTGGCACCTGACCAGAAGGACCAATGGGGAAAGAAGATATTTTCAAATCTGGGGCAGGAGGGAAGGTTTTGTTTGTGCTCTCTGTGTGTTCCCTCTTGAGACAAAGAGAGAGACCAAGCAGGTAATCCAGCTCCTACTGAAATGATACATATAAAATTAAAGAAATTGTAAGTAATAGCAAGGAAATGCGTTAGATTATCTTTTGTTTTAGCTTGTGAATTTTCCCTATGCCAAGAGGGAGGTTTATTCCTGTTTTGTAACTTTGAAGTTGAGCCTAGATGGGAATCCTCTATGTTTTACATCTTTTTATTACCCTGTGAACTTACCGTCCATCCTGATCTTACAGAGGTGCTTCTTTTATTTTTTTTATAATAAAGTTCTTCTTTTAAGAACCTAATTGGTTTTTAGTGTCCTAAAAACCCAAGGATCTGGTCTGTGCTCACCTTGTTAACCTATTTGGTTGGTATATTATTCTCAAGCCTCCCCAGGAAAGGGGTGAAGGGACTTGGGGGGATATTTTGGGGGGTATAGGGCTCCAAGTGGCCCCTCCCTGAATGTTTGTTTAAATCACTTTGTGGTGGCAGCAATATCGTCCAAGGACAAGGAATGGAATTTGTGCCTTGGGGAAGTTTTTAACCTAAACTGGTGGAGTATAAGCTTAGGGAGTCTTTCATGTGGGTCCCCACATCTGTACCCTAGAGTTCAGAGTGGGGAGAGAACCCTGACAGAGGACATGCTCTCTTTCTGCACAGGCTGATATAGACTCTATATCAAACCCTTTTAGGGTATGTCTACACTGCAGTCATGAGGTGAGCTTGCAGCACGTGTAGACATAGCTAAGCTAGCTTTGTTCTACCTCAAATAACGATAGCAGTGGAGGCTCAGCAGCATGGACGACAGCTGTGGCCATGGCATACCCAAGGTCCTGGGATGGCAGCGCTAGTCCATGCAGCTGCCTATGTTGCTGCAGCCTCACTGCTATGTGTATGATGCATAGGGGTCACCGTTAGCATACTAACATTGTGTTTGAAAGGCTCCAGGAACCGGCAAGACAGTATGCTAATCCACTGAGCATTAGGGAGCCAATCCAGCAAGTCAATTGATTTGAAATCATATATAGACTCGTACATACATACATAGACCTATATTTTGCTGGATCTGGGCCTACCAGAATAATCCTCAGCGTGGTGGCTAGTCTGCCTTCCTTTCATCAGTTATCCTGAATGGCTATTGTAGCCCAAAACCTGTCTTCCCCCATGACACCCTGCCCACGTGGCTCAAAGTCATTTCTCCAAAGTCTAATATTTTTGCTTATGGAAATGATTATATTTCATTAACTATCGTCTGAGAAAACAAATGTTTTACCCTTTGTCCCGCATGCTTGGCTCTGTGCACAGCGTAATGATTTAATGCTATTTCTCTATGCAAAAAAAAAAAAAAAAATTATCAACTCACGGCCAATGTAATAGGTCTGGTTCTGCGCAACATTTGTTCAACGCTCTGTCATTCCATTTGGAAGTAATTCTTTAGAATGTTCACTCTAGCTTCCTTTATTGATTTAAAGTATCAGCAAACAATGGCTCAGAAGTATGGTCGTAATAGATTAGGGAGCTTTTTAACTCGAGGTCTCTGGTTCCAATTTGTCCCTGTCAGTAGTGGTTGAAGCATATTGCCATCTGGTGGCCTCTGCAAAAGGAGTTGGTCATCTCATGTACAAATGTCTTCACACCAGAATTGCCCTTGCAGTTAGCACTCTGGGTGACACTCATAGCAGTGAGGCCAAAGAGGGAGTGGGTCATGGAGATGGGTTTTTCATTTCCTTATGGTGGTGATCCCACTGAGTCAGGTGTGAGCCCTGTTGGGGAAGGGGGAGAATCTCCCTGCGAATGGGCGGTGGAGGGACACTGAGGGGAAGGATTGAGGCTTGTCCAGGGGACAGAGGAGCAACTGGTTCTAGGCCGGGAAGGAAGGTCCGAGGGGTTCCTATCTGCTCCTGGTCCATTCCAGCCCCACTCCACATTCCCTGGCCAAATCCCAGGTTCTACAGCAGCCACTGCAACCCCTCTAGATCCTGCTCCCTGTTCCCAGCCCCACAGCGGCTGCTCCAGATGCTCTGCCTCCCACTCCCTGCTCCTTGGCCCAATCCTGGGACCCGTGGAGGCCACTCCAGCCCCTCTGGTTCCTGCTCTTGACTCTGACTGTCTCCCTCCTGGTGTGCAAGAGTTTACATGGGGGCAGAGCGCCCCATATTTCCATTGCAGGGGGAACAATCCCCGCCTAGCCCTCCCCCCAGTTCCACCACCTTGAGGCATATTGCTGAGCGGGAAGCTTGCACTGGTGATGTTTATGCTGTATCTGCTTTATGAATAAGCACAGGGCTTCATATTACACACAGACCTCACAGCCATGAGTGGGGGGGGATCAAACCTTGCAGCTTTCCAGTGCTGAAAACACAGGCCTTTACCACTTGAGCTAAAAGCATAACCCTTTAGCTGTGTGCAAATAGGCAGCTGGCATGAAGTCATGAACGTATATGCCAGGCCCGTGTATTCCATTAAGGCTTCCAGGCGGATGCCCTTCTCAAGCAATAAATGTCACTCCAAAAAACAACAAATGCCAGCGAGATTTTTTAATATTCCTCTCCGGCCCCCCATGACCTCTATAATTGTTCTACCACTTCCTCCCCAGTGGGCTCATTTTTCAAATGGTGACAGCGCAGGACTGGACCGGGTGTTAGAGCAGTACCTCAGCCAGACCCTGCTGCCTCTGGGACATCTGCCTCTTGTGGAAAGGTCAGGCTTACAAAATTACCTTCAGTAATGATCCCACTTGAAAGTGCATCCCCAGCCATCAATACACGTGAAAAATAATAATGCACTTTGGCAAAGGTGCTTTTATCTCAGCTAGAAATTGCAAAGCTTTTTCCAAGAGAGCAATTTGACTGGCCTCCAGCCTTTCACTGCGCCACATGGCACAAGGTCAGCTGGTGACTATCATACAGTCACTCTCCTCTGCCTGGATATTGACTGCTAAGTTGATTCTTTGACAGGAGACAGGGCTGCTGCCGGAGCTATTATTCATGTAATAGCAATGGGGAGGTTGTCAGATTATGCTGCTGAGCTGCAAATACTGTTTTTATGCTTTTGACTTGATGCTGTTTCTACTTATAATCATGCGTGTGTGTGTGTGTGTGTGTGTGTGTATATGCATGGCTTGGCTCAACACTGATTTAGATTTAATCCATCTTGCAATTGGAACAAGAATCCTCTGTAAGGTTTAGAACTTGCTCAGCATTTATTTATCTATTGGCAGCCTGTACTCATTGGGACTCGAGGCCTTCATTATTTCATTTTATGTTTTATCTCGGAGGTCAGCTGATCAGATTCCAGGCCTGGGGATATAAATCAAAACCCCTCCCTTGGCAGCTCTGGAAGTCCCCAGATACAGCCAACCTGGGCTCTGAGGAGTCCACCACCACAACAAAGACCAGTTCTCACCTCCGGCCTTGTGCACTGAGGTTTGGGCCACAGAAAGGACCCTCGGAACAGGAGCAGGGATACAGAAGCAGCAGAAACGGCTCCAGGCTGCATGGAGCAACTGTGTTGCCACTACCAAGTCTGGAGAGACGATTCCTTTCCCATATAGTCCCAGCCCCCTGCCAATCCAAGCTACTTGGACCTGGTGTATGTGCCGGGGGAACTGAGCTCCAAGTGTCTGAGCTCTTTGTGATGCTTACATGCGCTGCTGTCATCTTACGTTGAACAAGTCAATATGATGAGCATTGCCACAAAGTGGTGTATCAAAAGGGATTCCATTGATCAGGACCTAGCATGAAGGCTGTACCCATGGCATGGTAAATTTGGGGGAACATAAGTTAGACATGGGAAAAATAAAGGAATGGACTAGGTAGAGAAAATCATTTATTTAGCGGCAATCCAACTAAACTTAAAATCACAGAAATTAGAGGTGGGATCTCACAAAAACCTCCTGGTCATCAGCTACTTTACGGAACTTGTCCACATGGGTTTCCCAGTCAGTGAGGACTGAATGTAGGCTCTTCTGCTTCAAAAACACAGGGACTTTCTATTTCGTCTGAAGGAGCCTTTCCACCAGAGTTTGGTGTATCTCCATTAACGAGAGGAGTATTAGGGCGTATAGTCTCTCTGGGCCACTCGAGAGTGACAAAACGTAATCAGCCTTTTGGGAGCAGGCCTGACTTTCCAGCCAGTAGAGAGCTGTGGTATTGCCAATACTGTCCATTACGAACACAAATCAAATTTCGTAGGCAGCTTCTCCTTCTGGCCAGTGTGGCACTGAAATAGACCCTTGAAAGCTTTGCCCAACTTAGTTTTAAATGAAGCATATAATGGGGCATCTCTCATTTCCCATAGGAGGCTGTTCCATTGAATAGAATAAATCTCATTGTTCGGAAGCCATTCCTGATCTTCAGGATAAACTTTCCTTTGCTCATTTTTATCACATTGGTTCCAGAAATACCTCCTTAAATGTAAATACTAGTTTCATTTGCATGTTTTTTTATTACCTACACTGTAGAGCAACTGGGAAGAGTGCTGCTACTGAGGTTTTAATCGTGTCCATTTTTAGTGTGATGTACCAACTCCAACCTGGCTAGGCTGCTATGGTGTCATGTAACAATTGGGATACAGCATCACATAACAATACAATTGAACAGTGACTAATTTAAGTTAGAATGCACCAAGAAGCCTGGACATTGATTGCAGAATACTGAGTTCAAAGGTCCTCTGTTTGGTCTTGTTTATGCTGGTGCGTTTCAGAAGTAACTCCACTGGAGACAAAAGAAGTCCAGGGAGCTAGTCCCACAGTGCAATGAACATCTCAGTGACCCCGGAATAAAGCTGTTAGCATATGCTAATAAACTAGCAGGAATAAAATAGCACTAAAATAATAAGGAAGTAGCAGAAGAGATATTTAATGGCCAGGGAAGAAAAGAGCTGATGTTCCTCTTCACTGAACAGTTAATGCAATGTCTGCTGTACAGAAAGGGAATCAGTCCAGTATAGCTAATTGATTTTACAGTGTGGTTGGGATTATTAATAGCTGTGGATGTTAGGATGTTATTTTCTTCTCTGGGCTATTCTGTTGGGGTTTTTTTTGCCATTGTCATGGTAGCTACAGCAACTGACTGGTGTCCTAGGACCAGCATACTCAAGGAGCATATTTATTTTTATTGGATTTACTCATTTCATTAGCTTCCCTTATATGGGGCCACATCCTTGATCCTTCATCAGTAAAGAGACTTTGTTCTGCAGTTCGCCATAGCGGACAAGGGGATAGAATCCTCCTCCGACAGATGTACGACATAAGCAGGCTCAGGGCTGCAGTAGGTAGCATCATGTTGTGCAATGAGGGATTTTGGTCAGTAGATCCATCTAGTTGCTGACCACTTCCACCCGTCTCTTGGACCACCTGGCCAAGCCCCCTTCCATATTGCCATCAAAGTAGATCAAAGTAGTTCTCCATGATCTGCAGAGTCCCCCGTCCAGGCTCCCCGCACCTTGTTGGCCCATTCTTTGCAAAGGCCACCCCATTTAGGGCCTGGTATGCCAATGGAAATTTAGGGGTGGATGAAAGGTTTGGATAAAATAAGAATTGACCTGAACCTTCATCCAACTCTCACGCTGAATCCAGATGTTTGAGGTTTACAAACTTTTCTTTGCATGCCTCTGTAATTCCTGATTTTAGCAGGGGTAAAAGCAGAACTAGACATACTGGTGAGAAAAGGGCTATTAACATCACAGTTCTGGTCTTATCAATACTGGGCTGGGCTGGAAACCACATAATATTTCCAGCCTAGTTTTTGGGGCCTATCTGATTTGGAGAAATTGGGAAAAGCGTTTGGCTTCCGAGCCAGGGTAATCAGGCTTTGAATCATTTGATCATTGCCAGTGAAGACTGCCGGATCCATTTGTTTGATGTGAGTACTAGATACATTGGACGCAGGCTACACTGTGATTAACTTCCATGTAGAGCTGTTAATAGATTTAAATCCAAATCTATGTGTTCTTTCAGGCTATTCTCTATAGCTTTGCTCCCGCTTAATGCAGATGAACAATGAGTTAAAAACCTCATGCAAACCATAACCTTGAAGTACTGTACGTTAGGAATGATAAATTTCAATTTCCACACTCAGTCTAAAGATGTTCCTCAACTTAATTAAAATGAATTATTTTTGCAGAGATTAGATATCTGCTGGAGGGAGTGGGGGGTGGACATTTCCTTGGTATCAGCAGGAGGCTTTCTGATACAGGCTTTTCCCAGGCTGCCGAGGCTTAGTTATGGAAAACAATAAAGTTTTGAATCAAGGTCTTAAATCTTGCTATCGTGTCTAAAACGTCTAATCAAATCTCCTTTAAGCGCTCTGCATGTAAAGCCAAAGCTTGTTCTTGGAAAAGTAGCTCTCTCATCTCCCCCGAGGTTGAAGAAGCTCATATCTAAAGGGCAATCGTACTGCGAAATTACACCTGGCTTGTAATTTTGGATGGTGAAACTCTAAAAATCCTAACAAAGGACTTGAAACTAATTTAATCTTCCTTTGCATGGAGGCAAGTGGGCTGACATGTGATAAGCAGCGAGGGGAAGCTGTTGGCCCATTATACTCTGATTCAACCAACTGGCTGCCTGGGCCATCAAATTGGTGTATGCTGACACTAAATCCAGCACGGGTCTGACTGTGGGGTTCAGGGAGCAGGGTGTGTGTGTGTACAAAACAGAATAGCCCCTGTGGAAAGCTCCACTGAGAAGCTGAACCTGACACCTGTGGGTTTTATAAGTGTTGTGTGTACCCTAAAGCAAAAGTGGATTAACTGCAAAGCCATTTAGATGATGATTGTAACTGGAGACAGTGCGGCATGGTTAAAAAAAAAACCTAACACAGAATGGGTGCTGCATTGGGTGTTTGATTTCTGAGAGCTTGGAAATACTGCCCTGCAACTCAGTATCAATGTAGAGAACCGAGTAGATCTTGGGCTTTGAGACTCTCTCCTTCCACTGGGTTTCGGAGCCCAGGTTCCAGCCTGAGCGCAAATGTTTACACTGCTATTTTTAGCCCCATAGCATGAACCTGCTCTAGCTGATCAGGGCTCTGAAATGCTACTGTTGCCCCCCAAACACACACACACACCAGTGTAGACAAAAGACTCCCCAATTACCATCCCAGCAGAAGCAAGCACTGACATCTTGTGATCGCTGCGTCAGAGGTGATCTCCACTTTAATGTTCCAACATCCTTGTCAGGATTATATCAGAGACCTTCCCAGGACATTGAAAACTGACAAATCTCCATGCAATCAGCTCCTTTCCCCTTTGCACTGATCTATGCATTGCCCGTTTTTTAGATCAGGAGAAATTATTGAATTCTTCAGATGATTAATTGTAGGCTAAACATCCAAGCTTCTGTCCAGAAACTTATCACCTCTATTTACTCTACTCTATCTTGAACACTGAGGCAAATTCTAAAAGAGATCTAGAGAAAGGTGGATAAACAATATTATAGCCCAATCCTCAGCCTCATAACATTGACCACGTTGCATTTGCCCCTCACTGGTCCAGGTGGAAGTATATTGCTGTATCTTTACATGTTTGGGTTCTTGTATCCTTGGGAGATGCAAGTCAGGAGGCCCAAGCTAAGTTGCTCAGTGAGTTGATTATGTGTCCTAAGAGTTCCTTTTCACTGATCTTGAGGATTCCAATCCTGCAAGGTACTATCAGCTTTCAACTTCCACTGAAGTCTACAGGCATTGAAGGGTCTCAGCACCCCACAGGATTGGGCCCTAATAATATGTATACATGAAGTGCCCAAAGCCCATTGAAGTCAATTGGAGTATTTCCAATTATCTTGAAGAGTTTTGAATCAGGCCTGGAATGCACAAAAGGTACACAAAAAACAAAGCGAGGAGGACGAACAGAAGTTTGTTGTTCTGAGATGGTTTAAAGATACAGTAGTGGAGCTGACCCAGTGGTCCAACTGTAAGCAAGACACCCAACATAGGTCGTGGCTTTCTTAGTTTTGGAGGCGACTGGACATATTTGTGGCAATTAATTTATATAACCATGCTGAGGATAACCTCAGAAAAACCAAGAGAAGCAAATAAAAAAAGCCATTATTTTTTTCACCACTTTTTCAAGTCGTCTATGTAGGTTCTTATTCCACACACATCACCACTTCCAGGAGTGCAGTAAGCAGCGTGTGTATCATCTGTTATGTTTGTGCCTAGATAGCATGTCCTTCAGGATGTGCCTTTTTCACCTCGTTATATCTTGTGCAAAGAAGCTACAGATCTCGTTCCTTGTTGCAGCTCACCTAAGGAAAATCGCCATGGGAACACTAAGGATTATTGCAGCTATTTTGCATGATATGTGACAACTCTCCCTGACTGCTACAATGGCCTTTTTTCTCCTTTGCAAACTTATCTTTCTTCCTTTGTTTTCAAAAACAAAAATGAACTTGCTGTTCATCTTCTATTTTCTTTCCATGCTCTGATGCAATGAATAATTAGACCCGAATCACATTGGAGGAGTTACAACAATGTGATATTTCTACAGCTAAATCTGCATAAATACAATATCTTGGAAAAATAACAAGATGCTGGAGGGCAAATGAATTATCCCATTGGGACATTCATTATGCGTTATCTAAATCTCTCCATTTTCTTTGCCTGCTTTCATTTGGAGCAGTTATTTCATTTTATGTTTTGGTGACATTTTCAGCCCTTTTGTCAGCGACTGGAACATAAATGATGTATTTAAAGCAGCTTAAAGTCCATCTTGAAACCTTTTACAAATATCATGAGAATATTAAGATGCTTTAAAATTAAGTGAAAATGCATTTTGCAGACCTTCCTTGGTGGCTACGTAGCATTACTTTTCATCTTGCCGACTAAAACTGTCATGTCTCATTTTCCTTTGCTGCTTTTTACGAGCTTGTTTTTGTTGCTATTTTTTCCCTTCTCCCTCTTCTCAGGAATATGCCTCTATTTATCAGAATAAATATCTATGGTCGAGGCTCAGATTCATTCACCCCCCCACAAATCAAGTCACCCTTTCCAGGTGAGATATTGGGGAAAAAAATAGCAGTATTGTACAGTTGCTCTAAATTCTATGGATAGGGGATGACTTTTCAGTCAGGGTTTTCTGAGCTGTGCCAGCATCAAAGTAGCAAAATTTGTGCACGAACACTACAGAAAAAGTCACATCTTATCATCATTAAAAGATTCAAGGATCTGACCTCAATGGGTTTTGGCTCAGATTCAGATTGTGAAAGAACACATGATAGGTATTAGCTACATTGCTTAATGCACCACTGGAAGGTGCTCAAATACTACAGGGACGAGCACAGTATAAGAAGCTATATAGGATAGAATAATAAGGGATGCACGTAACGGTGAATTATGACTATTTAAATTGCAAGGCAAAACCCATTCAAGACAACTTTTATAACATTAATGATGGAATTGGAAGTGAAGTTATGGTCTGGATTGATATTGGAATCTGCACTACTCCAAAATTGATAGGTATTCAGATTTGATATTCCATTGCCAGCCCATTGTAAAGAAAAGAATGATATAACAGACACAATGTCATAGCTTGTATGGTGGTTAGACACCGAGGTGAGGGGTGATCGACTGACTGATATGAATGTCCACCAAGTTTGGAGAGGGGTTTCAAGTCATTGGTTCCAGTTTGGAGCCATGCTAACCAAGAGAATTGCTGTAGGCAAATTAATTTACATCAACTGCACGAGTGGCTGAGTTACTTTCGCAATTTCAGCAGCCAATCATAAGCTATCTCTGAACTAACCAAGATCAATGACAAACAGGGATAGAGCCGAGCCACAAAGTTTGTCTGCTAGTCCCAAATGTCACAGTGAAGGTAAATACTGTAGCGCAGTATATACCCATTTTGTAATAGTAGCCACTGGATACTGAGCCACATCTTACTGTAAGGATACAATTAGATGCCGACAAATTGATGCCAGTGTGTCAGCTTGATCCCGCTCCCATTGAAGTCAATGGGAATTTTGCCATTGGCTTTAATGACAGTAGCTGTGCAGTGTACATGACCAAGTTCACGTTTTTTTTAAAGTGGGACATGGCTTTCTGTGCTACAAGTGGACCAGTAGGTAGCTCTTTTTTGCTGTTACTTAAAATTACCATGAGGTAGTTTGCCACGTCTGTATCAAAACATCTTGATGTTGACCTCAGCGTCTCCGAGTTTAGAAGCCAGCGTGCCATGGTAGGGAAATGAAAGACTTTCAGGCCTGTGATGTGGTGTGAGAGCCATTCACATGGCGGGCAATGCATCACTGGGTGACCTTGTCAGTTACTTGCATCTCTTGGATTCATTTTGCTTTAACTGATCTTGATCTTTCATTAATTTTTGAAAGCGACGTTCATTTTCCAGCGAACTAACTTTGGTTGGGAGCTTGCATTTATGCATGATGCTCTACAATGCGCCGTACAAAACACTTTGTATTTGTGCAGCTAAATCTTTCCCCAGGACAATTTGGGCAAAGCAGAGAAAAAATGTTTGCGATCGTCACAATTTTGTAAAATCTTTTGCGGTCAAGGTGAATAACAAGGATTTTTTGAAGCATCGCTTCAAGAATACATACCGTTTGAAGGAGACAAATAAGTAGTTACCCTCTGCTCTTCAGGGGAACCTAATCGGAGGTACTGTTTACAAAAAGCCCATTGTCTTTTCACTGCAGAACAAGGACAGGATTCTCTGTGGTGATTTAATACTTATGACAGTTCAGTGTAATGATTTATGGCCATCTTGAGGTTGCAAACAGGCAATACCCAAGTTATTACTTTTAATTTGCTGCCTCTTTAAAAAAAACGTAACCACAAGGCTAACTCCTGAAGTCCTTAGTTAGCTTTAACTTAATGTTTACTTAGTCAAAACTCTCAGCAAAGTCAGTTGAGTAAAGATCTCAGGACTTAGCCTATACTGCAGTGGGGCAATTTATGCTACCGCTGCCCCATAGACATGTTTAGATCTACGGCTGGAGTCGATCAGACTGATTCCAACGACCTGGTTACGCTGGTGAGTGAATACTGGCACTGCATACAATGAGCCGTGACTATTGAGCTCCCAGGGAGCTGCTGGCGCTCAGCACCTCTAAAACTCAGGCCAGCAATGGATCAGTGTGATGCTTATTTTGACAAATAGCCAAATGTCCCGTGTCTTCAAAACTGGGCTATAAAATTCCATGAGAAATGTCCCTCCCATGAGATTGCCAGTGCTTCCTGCTCATAGAAATGTAGGTCTGGAAAGGTCTTGGACAGGTCATCTGGTGTAGCCCCCAGCACTGAGGTAGGGCTGTTAAACTTAGAGCACCCCCAACAGGCATTTTTATCCAACCTGTTCTTTAAAACCTCCAGCTTGTAAGCACAAGGAATCCCCTGGGTTGGAGGGGATGCTGGATTGCTTCTGCTACAATCCATGTTAGGGTGAACTCGGGTAAGCTTATTAGCAGCCATGTAGGTGCTTTTAAATGTTTTTTCTATATTTTCTCTATAGTGCTTTTTACCTTAAGACTAAAGTAAACTTGCCTAGGAATTGCTGTGTGGTACTGTAGCAATTATATCTGTTAGCTCTCTCTACAGAGATAGCAAGCAGGTTCTACTTGGGCAGCCTGTCTCGGCTGGAGATAACACAGTGTAGGCAGGGAGCTGTACAGCCTGGAAATATCCCCGACAGACCGGACAGGGACTACCCAGGAGAGGCAACAGCTGGGGAGCTGGAAGCCTGAGAGCGAGCGTGCCCTGGCTGCACCACTTGCTGGAAATACGGCTGCAAAGTTGTCCTGAACCGCGACAGACAGGATTCTGCATCCTCCTTTATACGCCTGTTCCAGAGCTCCACTATCCTTATAGGAGAAAGTTTTCCTCTAACCTAATTCTCCCCTGCTGCAGATAAAGCCGATTACCTCTTGTCCTATTTTCACTGGATTATGGAGACCAATTAATCACTGTCCTCTTTCTAACAACCCTTGACATATTTGAACACTGTTACCACGCCCGCTCCCAGTCTTTTTAAGACAAAACATGTGTAATTGTTTACACTTTTCTTCATAGGTTGGGTTTTCTAAACCTTTTATCATTTTTGTCTGCAGCGTTGTCAGACTAGCCTCTCTCATACTATTTGGGTATGTCCTTGTCTTTGTGGAAACAGAAAGAACAGAGGTGGGTGACAACGAACAAGAGAAATGGGCCTGGGGTGTGGGAAATAATCAACATTTGCAGAACCTCAACTCATGTTCAACTTGCATTTGGTTCGAGCTTTGGATGACAGTTTATGTCATTTTTCTCTTTTGCTCATTTAGTGATGTCATAACATTCCTGAACCAGGGAGAGTACGAAAATTTTCAACCCATTTAAACCTTTATACTAAAATGCAATTTCAGGTATTTTAATTTGATTTTCTTAGGGGCACTGGGCTGAGCGCCAGTGAGAGAATCAGCCAAGCTGATTTCCAGAGGAATATCATGGCTGCGCAAGTCAATGGGAAAACATCTGAACTCTACAGACGATTGATTATGGTGTGTGTGAACTTAACAAAAGCATATGACAAAGGAGTTCCTGTCCTATTTGGACAGATGTAGATGGCTGGAATTGAACACCCGCCTGGAATTATCACAGGATTTTATGAAGACTGCAAGTGTTATGAAAAAGCCAAGAGCAGATTGTTAGAGTGACTCTGTGTCAAAATAAGTCTTTGTCGGAGATATACTCTGTCTCGCTGGTTATTTAACATCGCTCCAGAAGCTGCAGAGAATTTGAATATGATAAGGTTGTCCTTTAACCAGCATTTTGAAATAGCAAGTCTTCCAACGATGTAACCATTATTTATTAATCACACAGAAAGCCCCAAAAAGAAAGGAAAAGGAAAGAGATGGAAATTAGAAAGCAGAAAAATCTGATCACACCTATGCAACTCAATAAAGACGCAGACTCTGATTCTGTGTTCACACTGGTAGCTCTGCTGAGGGCAATGGAGTTATAATAGGATAAGTGTGATCAAAAGCAGACCTGCCATTGCTAGACCTTCAAAGTGATACACGAAGTGGATGGACCCGAGTTTATGGAATCCCTATTTTAACTATAGAAATGGGTGAGAGGGGAGGTAATATATGACAATGCAATAGAGTAAAATAAAGCAACTCCATAATTGGGCATTTGTAAGACTGGTGAAAACAGAACTGCCATAAGCATTATGAAAGCAAGATATTCTAGTATACGAGTCTCTGGAAGCCTGAGAAATGGGTGAATAAGAAAGAAAGGAATTAATAGAGAAAGACAAAAAAGCACTCACTAATGGATGTTGCAAGGCTAATCAGAGACAGCTAGCGAACATACTTTCAGCTGTTTGTATCGAGTCACTTGAATAGCGACAGCACAAGGCCCAAAGCAAGGAAAAGAAAGACACAAATGAAATTTGTAGGGACTGAATCCACATGAAGCGACACTGACAAAACCAAACCAATGCCCTGGTGGACTGCAAGCACCAAGTGACACATGGGCCAAATCCAAGGAAGACTGGGAAAATGGGTTCAACCTGGATTTCATCAGGTGATTCTGACCTTTGGTCATTGCTGATCTGGATCAGCTACTTGGAGTACAGTATTTTTTGTTACTATGGACTGGCTTGCAGTGAATGGTTACTAACCTCCTTTTTTATATTTGCTACATACGTGCACATAGCTGGTGACAATCAATTGCATTGTTCTAAGTGTGAATGAGATTTAATTGGTGTAAAACCCAATTGCTGTATGCAGTTTGAACTAGGGAAACGGGCCTTATCCTGCAACCCTTACTCATTGTGATGAGCTCCCATATGTGAGTTGGCTCATTGACTGCAGTGGGGATTGGGTCCTGGGCTATGGGAAGGGATCAGATACTCAGCCCTGTAAAGCTGTTTTGTACTGCTTCCAGCCTTAAAGCTGGCTTAATTGGTCAGTGGCAGATTCTCCTTGCACTGGAATATCGTCTCAGTGGCTCGAGTCAGTGTAGTGGCTATATGCTATTCTCTCTGCTGCTCCCGAGCAAGTAGAGTGTGACTGAGACAATGTGGCTGTGACCAGAGCACTCCCACACTATCCCGCCAAGCCTGCTGGGACACTCCGGGGATGAGCCGCCTGGCATAACTTTGAGCAGCCCTGAGGCTGCTCTGAGTTACTTTTGCTTAAAGCTTAAGCCATCGTTAGCCTATCCACCCCCACAACTGTGCTTAGCATACCTCAGCAGCAGCTAAGAATCTACTAATCAGCCAAGCACAGCACTGCTAGGTTTCCAGCTCTCTGTGATGGGCCAGATTCGTCCACTGATTTCAGCGAAGTTTCACCAGAGATAAATGTGGCCCGACAAACCTGAGGTTATTGGAGGTTTGTAATATTGACGAGGGAGAGAAATGACAGGCCAAACCTGAAAGGCGACCCAGAATACACAGACTCTGTTAGTGGGAAGCTCAGACGTAAGCTCACTTAAACAGAACTAATTAAAAAGTTTTTTTTTTTTTGCAAGTAACGATTTATTTTTATGAAACAATTTTATTCAGGTTTCAGGGACTGTAGAAGGCACCAAGATAAATGAAACAGCACAATTAACACAAGCCACGATTCAGGCCTGCAAGCTTTTATCTAGTCATATGGAATCTTTATTCACAATGGTAAAGCGCTTACATTGCAGCAGTTCAGGGAAGCCGTTTAACTGTTTCGAGCACAGGCAGTCTGCATTGTGCCAACCTGCCAGATTAAAAGCAATGCTGAGCTGAATCGTTGTTTTTATCCACTTATATTGTAGAGGTCGAAATCTTGAGGAGGGCCGAGGACCTGAAACCTTTGGGAGTGTGTCGCAGAATGAGAGCTGCAGGCTCCACAGGATTCATGCAGTTCCTGTGTGGTGGATCAGGTAATAACACGCAAGAGCTTCTGTCAGCAGGACTTGAAGGTTTCTCCAGCTGCCTATGGTACCGTGTGAGCGTTCAGTCAGTGCCCCGGATTATTCAGCTGAGCACCATCAACAGCAAAAGCAGAGATGGACGGGAGAGTTGCCTGTTCCACAGCAAACAGTCCGATAGCAGACTGGGTGATGGGAAAAGGGGATGTCGTTGCTTCTTAGGGATTCCGTTGTCATTAGACTTTGGCACAACGTGGGACGCGTCTGCTTCTCGGGGACTCCTGCAAATGTTTTCTTCAGGTCTGCTCTGGGGAGATTCACAAGCCCTGACTTTCTCTTTGGGCACCAGGTTCAAATGAACCCCAAATCTCAATCACAACCGGGGTTGTGGGTTCTCTGACGCATGTGAGTAAGCCCTGCTTTGCCTGCACTGCTGAGTGGTGCCTGCAGCACAGTGCCTTTGTTCTTAGGGAAGTCCATTAAGAACAAGGAGTACTGGTGGCACCTTAGAGACTAACAAATGTATTTAAGGTGCCACCAGTACTCCTCGTTCTTTTTGCTGATACAGACTAACACGGCTACCACTCTGAAACCTGGCACTAACAACATTATCATGTATTTAAAAGGGTGTCATAAGGAGGAGGGAGAAAACTTGTTCACCTTAGCCTCTAAGGATAGAACCAGAAGCAATGGGTTTAAACTGCAGCAAGAGAGGTCTAGGTTCGACATTAGGAAAAAGTTCCTAACTGTCAGGGTGGTTAAACACTGGAATAAATTGCCTAGGGAAGTTGTGGAATCTCCATCTCTGGAGATATTTAAGAGTAGGTTAGATAAATGTCTATCAGGGATGGTCTAGACAGTATTTGGTCCTGCCATGCGGTCAGGGGACTGGACTCGATGACCTCTCGAGGTCCCTTCCAGTCCTAGAATCTATGAATCTATGAATCTATAATAACGAGCAACTCTAATAATAAAGTACCTGGAGCCCAAGGTATGTGGGGTGATGCACCAACCCATAATTTAGTCCACAGTGGCTACACATCGTAATAATCATGGTGAAATGTATTTCCAAACGTAACATGGAACTCTAATGCGATTTAGCAGGCACACATTTCATGCTGGTTGTAACATCTTTATGTCCTGTGAACTCATGTGCCATTTTTCACACATCCACCAATGGGGAAATCAGTTTGCCTTCATAGGAAGTGAGCTACAGATCCATCACTTTGGAGACCAACTAATGAGCTCCTGGGCACGGAGCGAGGTTTCCAACATTGTCAAAGGTGGCAGGATGTAAATAAAAGACATTATTACCATATTACGCTGCAGTGCCAGCTCCTGAAGCCCAGAGAAATGTTCCCTTCCGTTGAAAGACAAATGGGCGAAAACACAGACCTGACTCAATCGTTTCCATCAAGGTGCCACAGGAGTCACTGATGGATTAGCTAAAGCACAGCTTTTAAGTAAGAGAAATTCTGTGGCAATCACCAGAAGCCCTCAGTTGCATCGGAAATCGCTGAGGCAGATAACTGGTATTACACAGCTATCCAGTAAGCAGAAGCTTTTTCTATTTACACCCAAATATAATTAGTTAGTTTCTGTGTAGTAACACAAATGGCTTTGTACAGTGAGCTGTGCTGGCAATTGATTCTGCTTTTAGTTCTGTCAGCAATTATTCTTCGTCCTACATTTCAATTTAGGCCACTTAGAGGAATGTTATTATTACTTGTATCACTGTAGCCCTAGTCATAGATCCAGGACCCCAGAGTGCAAGGTGCTGTACAAACACAGAAGAAAAAGACAGTCTCTGCTGCAAAGAGTTTACACGCTATGGAATATTGCCAGTGATTCTGCGGCTCATGGCATAGCAGCCTCTCTGTTTAAAAAACAATGTTGGAGCGTAACCGTTCATGAGGTGAAGTGATTGAGAGAGAAAGAAACATTGTATTTGTTTTAAAACAGTCGTGCCTGATTAATACTCTCTACCTAGGGATTGATCCTGGTGCCATGAACTCAATGGCAGAATTCCCACTGTCTTGAACAGATGTAAGATGAGGCCAGTTGGAATCGCAAGGCCAGATTCTGATCAACGTACAACTGTGTAGTGGCACTTTTCTACACCACTGGCTTCGTTGGCACTACCTGTGGAGGAAGGTGCTTTTTAATGTGACTAAGGCTGCTGGAATCTATAGACCCATTATATTAGCTAGTGCACTGTGCTGCAAACGCAAGTATTTTCCCTGTTGTGTTTTAGTCTAAATTCTCTGGGAATCTCCACCATGGTCTAATGAATCATCCTGTCTAGCTACTTAGCCTACGTTTTCTCTTTCCTAATTTCAGCTCATTGCTCCTTTTATTGTGCCAATTAATTTTTCTCCCTCTTTAGTGCTTACATCATAGAATACCAGGGTTGGAAGAGACCTCGGGAGGTCATCTAGTCCAACCCCCTGCTCAAAGCAGGACCAATCCCCAGACAGATTTTTGCCCCCGATCCCTAAACGGCCCCCTCAAGGATTGAACTCACAACCCTGGGTTTAGCAGGCCAAGGCTCAAACCACTGAGCTATCCTTCCCCCTTTGGATTATTTTTAGCCTGCCTTTCCGGTCATCAATAAGCAAATCTAAAACAGTTTAAACTATTAAATCTGACATTTGCCATTCAAAAAACAATCTAAGACATTATGTGTGGGCTGTACCCATATGCTGAAGTATCTGACACATGAAGGGCAGCGTTCCTCTTAAAAGAGCAAAAGGCCAGTCGTGTGGAAATTTAACAAGCTCTGTCTGTGCCAATGGAAGAAACACATTTCTAGAGGACGTTTTCCTAACCCTGAATAGGACTTAACCTCTCTTTACCATCGCTTTATTTCCTTCATTTTTAAGTACCTGTTGCATTGGTGTTCTTATTTTATATTGATTGTGTATGTGAATTTGGGCACCATTGCTCTATATCCGACGATTAGCCGCAGCAGGTCACATGTTGCTGGTCCCTCCCCTTGTTGTTTCCAGTTGCTAAAGTGCCCTCACAAAAACTTTTCTGCTAGTGCTTTGTCATGTGAGCAATGGCTGTGGTTGCCGCAGGGATGTTCTGTAACCATGGCTAGGGCGACAGAGCTGTCAGAGCATTCTTTTTGAAATCAAAAATCGTAGAGCAGTCAGGGCAGGTTTAGTAGAAGGCAGGGATTACTACATGTACTCTGACTGCTCCC
Source organism: Malaclemys terrapin pileata (assembly GCF_027887155.1). NCBI lineage: Eukaryota > Metazoa > Chordata > Testudines > Emydidae > Malaclemys > Malaclemys terrapin. Next base: position 19,822,599 of record NC_071520.1, on the reverse strand, counting down.
TGATTTTTGAAAGAAAAAAAAGATGCCTTCCATCTTGCCCCGCACCAACTATGGCAGCAGCAGCACCCGCCCCACACCAACCCTAATCCCGGCCCCTGTGTGGACCGGAGGCCTGGCAGTGGGGTTGGAGAGAGAGCCTCCCCCATGCTCAGCCTGCAGCCGTGGCTCCCGTGTCCCACAGGGTTGGGCCTGGTGCCCTGCTCCAGGTGTTCGACCTGGCGGGGGTGGAGGTCACAGAACCACTCAGATTTGGTCTGCCAGATCTGCTGTCATGACAGAGAGTCACGTGGGCCAAACCCAAGGGGTGCTGTGACTTGGTCCTCAGGCTGCAATGCTCAGAGCTGGGAGCTGGGCTCAGCTCCCCTTCTCCCCCCCTTGACAGGAGCTGCCTCTGCGGGATGAGTCACAGACATAGAAAAAAAAATCGTGGACGAATGGGAAAATCATGCTCTCTGTGACTTTTTTCACACCATGCCAAACCTGCAGCCTAACCATGACCATAAATGGAGAGGTGGGTCCTCAAGACAGCTGCTGTATTAAGAGGTGGGCCACACTGTTTGAAAACCTCTAATATAGTGAGTAGTAAAGAGCAAATCCCAAACCCATTATACAGCCTGTGTAGTTGGTCTACGCGCTGCATGCTGCTCTGTGGAGGACGTGGAGCTAAAAAAAAATCCTCCCGACCCTAGTTCTTGGGAGTAGGACAGTAAAGTAGCCATGAGGCTGCAGATGCCTCCTCAGTTATGTGTGTACACAAGGGACAAAAACAACAGAGGGATCCTTGTAGCAACACCAGCTCAAACCCCAGGCCTGTCTCCTGCATGTGAACATACTGGTTGCCACAGAGAAGCAAATCTCTGCCCCATATGGAGAGTGTGCACCCACCAAACCCTCCTCAGCTCCACTGCTTGGAGGTCTTTGATACTTGCAGGGGATGGGAGTAGGAGCTGTCTGCTATGCAAAAGAATACATGTGAAGCATGCCCAGTGCAAATGAATCCCTTGCCAAGGAGTAATCCCATGCGATGAATGCAGTATGAAATGTGAATGCAGAGCAGGCTTCCTGAGGGAGTTCGGGGAGGGGGAGGAAGAGGGGAGACAAATGATAGGCTGAGAGACAAGGTTTATTTGCCCTCTCGGCCTGGAAACAATGTTGGACTGTAGGATTCCCAGTTACCCTATCAAGCTGCATTGCTTCTCCAGTGCAGGTGCAAGGTATGAAATCATGCAGAGCATGCATTCCCACCGAGGAATGTTGAGTGACAGCACTGACTGTATCTGAGAGGTTAGCAGCTCCCTCCCAAGGCTGATTAGTTGCCAGTCATTCACTGAAATTCTACATGGCCTTTCAGGTAAAGGGAAAAAAATTATCTTGATTTATGCTGTATCTTTCTGTCTGGAAATTTTGCTTTGAAAGCAACCTGTACCTATGATCTATTGAAGCCTCTCCCCCTATAATTCTACTGTGACCTTTTCTCCATCCTTCCAGGAAGGCTTTCAAGATGAGACCGAAAAGTTACTAGCAGCTGTTTTTCCCCAGTATGCAGTCAGAAAGAGCTCCCTGTAGGTGAGCTGCTTTAAAAAAGGTTTTAATCCCACACCCCCAAAAAACAAAAACAAAACAACTGAAATCATCACGGGCAAAGGACTTTGGACCGACACTACTCTAGTGGTCAAACATGGGGGAGGGACCCTTCAAAGCAGTTTGCACCAATGAAATGAGAAAACAGTGCTGTACGGTGGGGAAGATACGAACACCACCTGGGATTATGCTCACAGGTGTCACTTTTCAGGGCAAGGGCCAAACACCCAGACAGCAAAGAAGTCATTAAAAAAAAAAAACCCCAGAGGGTTGGCCAAAGTAAGAACTTACTTAGCTCACCACCAAAGATGAAAATTGATCAGAACCTGGATTTTAATTGTGATGTGGGAAAGTTTGATTAATGTTTGTGGGGGTGGTTTTAAGAACATTTTTTTCAGGTGCCAGTGCCCTCAGCCCATGCTAGTTTTGGGCAGGACTAGAAATGCTGAAATGCCTTGGGAGAGGCTGGTTTCTTATGTTATTTCTGCCTATTGATGAAAACTCAAAGTGGTGAAAGTCTCTTGAGACTACCTGAGATTTTCCAAACCGGATACGTTTTGTTCAACTTTGATAAACACCCTCTGAAATGTTGAGGTTCGTTCATCATTAATTGAAACACCGGGACTGTGTCCTAAATACCCTTCAGTCTTCTAGATCCAGACAAAAACTTACCGAGTCAAAGAAGCATCTCCAGTAGTTCAGCAAAAACCACTATACATGAGCAAGTCCGTTAGATATATTTCAAAAGAGGTTACGGTTGCACATACAAGTCAATTAATCACAATACCTGTCCTCAAGAAAGAGGCTGCCATGAAACCCACTGAGACATGAAATACGGTGTTACTACTAGCTTGGTACGAGAAGCCTGATGCATGTTATTTAACATGAGTTGAGCCTTTTAACACAATTCTTCACTTACTCTGAATGCAATCAGGTTTAAACCACTGACCATGGCTGCAGCACGGTGATTGATGTCAGAGCTACTGACTCAACCATTAAGACAACCGAGTGGGTTTCTTTGGACTAAACTTGTTCCCCCCCCTCTCCGCCCCCCCGGGAGCTCTCATACACAAATTTTAAAGGTCATTTCAAAGGCAGTGAAAATAGAGTGCATGGCCATAAAAAAGAATGTTGCCCCCGCCCTTATGATGACTATGAGGCATTTTCTAAATGTGCTCAGTTTGATAGTTATAGCCCAAATCTTTTATGTGCCTCTAAGCCAGTTTCCAAGCTTTAGTGATGATACAGTCACTGGTATAGGAAATTTGGCTTCTAAATGTTTTCTTTAGTCTTTGGGGGGAAAAAAGTCTTCAAGCAGTTTTAAAAGTGTCGATCCTCTCAGTATGCAGTGCAGGCATTAACCAATAAAATTATTCACCTTGAAGAAACCATCTGCTGTCATTAAGGACACTGCCACGTTTTTTTCACTTTGAATGGTCCCCTGGGATGCTCTAAATGCCATTAAAATACTGTGGTTCCCATTATCTTTATGCTAGATTCACTTTGTATAGGAAAAACATGACAACAACAAAATAGGCAGGGATTTCACTAAGTCTGTTGGTGTGTGTGTGTGTGTGTGTGTGCACATGCATAAACAAAGTTATTTAATTATTCTTTGCAGAAAATTTCCATCTTCAGAACACTGTTTTTTAAAATTATTTCTGCTGATCCATGAGGATGATTTGACTTGGTGATCTGTGACTGTTCAAGTAAGTTGGCTTGATTGATCACAAAGGGTTGCGTTGCAGGATCAGGGCTCTTGATGTCCATTGCTGGTGTGTGTGACAGCTGTGCTTAGCTGATGTGCTGTATTGCTAGGTAGCATGTGGCTACGTTCTGTGGAGGTTAAGCAGTGAGCAGTTCTGCTTAGTCAGCGTGCTTGCAGAGACGCCTCACTGTTATGCGGAACTGCAGTGAAGAAAGGTTAGCGTTAATCCCTGGCCATCTATCTCCTTTTTCCTCATCTACTTGATCACTGAGGACAGAGCAGCTCCCAATGAAATGGCACTTTTCACTCTGAATATTTGTGCCCTTCCTCTTTGCCTTGAGCCAGTTCTTCATAAAAATACGATGCTTGAGAACGGTGCGACACACTTCTGCACAGCGAGAGATCCATCATGGGTGAAAGGAAATTGTCTCTTGTTCCTCAGCTGAGACTATGCCAGTAGTACCAGTCGAATGCCATCCAAAACTCACCTTCACCATGAACAGCAGTGCGAGTAGGCCGGTATGCGCCGGTACGCCGTACCAGCAAGATATTTATAGCCGGTACGGCATACCGGAAAGACACAGGAGGAGCCAGTGGTCCCACGCCTCCTCTTTGGCGTGGCTGTGCTCTTCCACAGAACTGCCTCTCCTCCAGTTCCATCTGTACCGCAGCAGCCCTGCTGGAGGACAGGGCTGGGGAGGCAGGGCTGGGGGCAGTACAGTCACCGGAGGAGCTGCTGGCGTGGGGCTGCCCAGCAGCTTCGCATTCTGCTCCTTTCCCAAAGTCTCCAACGCAGCAGGAGGACAGAGCACCCCACCCCACACGTAACGTGGGTGGATCATAGGAAGGGGACAGGGAGAGTGTGGAGGCCCTGGGCTGGGGGCGGGGCAGGGAGGAGTCACATGGAAGGTCACGTGGGGAGGTCACGTGCTCCCCCTTAGTTGGTGGCTCCCTCCTGCACCGGTAAGAAATGGATTTTACTTGCACCAGTGACCAGGAGCTGCAGGAGAAGTCGAGACAAGCTATTCCAGCTCCCACTAACTATACCTGGGAAAATTGCTGATCTTTTTTTTTTTTTACTGCCTCCTCCTCTATTGTCCCTTTTTTTGGTTCTTTTGCTGCCCTTTAAAAAAAAATCATCTCCTTGGCTCCTTTGTGAGAAAGGACACAGGACTGCAGCTCAAGAGATAAATGATTGGCAATGTTCCAGGAATGTATGTTTCAGGATCATTTTTTGCTATCAGATCATCTTACAGGCAGTATGACAGGCCTGTGTATCCAGCTCAGTGATGAATATTCAGACACATTTGAAATCCAGGGCACTGTCACCTTGCCAGCACTCTGCATGTACAGGGCCAGAATCTGGAGGCACTGGCTGTGGGAAGGAAGAATTTGAATAAGGAATGTCTTGGTTCATTTACTCAGTTCTCCCCCTTCTCTGCCATAGAGAACAAGGATAAAAGGGAAAAATAAGAGGCTGGGGGAACAAGGGGGAGCAAAGGATGAACATTGTTTTTTTAATGGGTTGACCCAAGTAATGGAGCCTTATTTTTTTAAACCCATGGTTTTAAAACATTGCGGTTTTTTGAGGTACTTAGGTTCTTCTTTCTGAGAGACGAGTAGTGTTTATTTCATGGAATCCATTCAGAAGAGCTGGGCTCTTTCTTAAAACAAATCACATCGAACTGGTATTTGTCACAAGGGGGTTTATAGAACGATGTTCAGGAGATACAGCGGAGCGGAGTGCAAGAGAAAGTGAACCGGATAGGAGGAGCCACTCTGTAAGTGAATCCATGCAAATCAACCTTCAGACCATTTTCTGAAGTGTGGCAGAAAAAATTGCAGATGGGCCAATCCACTTTTGCAGACTTAAGGGCCCCAACACCCCATTGGGGTGTGACTGCTTTGCACTGCACTATCAGCAGATTTGGGGCTTAACACCTGCAGAGCCAGCAAGAGAGGACCCAGCCACCCGGGTTGGGAGGGGGCAGAGGGGAGGCATAGCTTGGGAAAAGAGACTATGTTTGGCATGGCCTTTGTCCTATCAATCACTAACAGCCATATTGACTCTTTATGGCCTTTGGTAGCAAGTACACCTTAAGGTCAGATCCGTATAAATCAGTGTAGCTGAATACACTGATAATACTGGCAGTGATCTTTATTGCAAACTCATGATATCACATAGGAAGATGATATTGGTGCTTCACAGGCAATTCTATCAGAAGGGTAATGCCATGCTTCTTTCTGTGACTGAAGAAAGCAGGAGAAGAGAGACTTTTCTGAAGCAATTAGGGCTATAAAATCTTGTAGAGCAAGTATATCTCAGTGATGTCATATCCATATCATAAGCATATTTTCATAAAGAATATGGAGTGAAACCTCACAGAACCATTTTAAAATAGCACTTCAGTACCAAGTGTGACCACGTAAGGTTTTTGAAGACTCACACCACCTGCCTTCCATTTCAACCATTTCTTAATCTGTTTACCTGTTGTTGTTTTTTTAAATCACTATAGGCAGTAGGAATGTCCTTTAAGGAAAGTCACAAATATTATGGACTGGGCATTTGCCAGCCAGAGCCAACTTTGCATCCAGTCCTTTTCCCCGAACACGGTCAATTACATACAGTAGGTGGATCAAGTGATGAAGGAGAAAGGAAGCCACAGGCTAGATAGAAAGGAAGCAGAGGGCCATCAGAACATCTGTCCAGACTGCTGAGATCAGGTGGTGCTGGTCTGGCGACAGCACGCCATGCCAGTCAACACTTGCACTGCCTTTGGGGCAAAGACACCAAGAGCAGAGAGAAGTGTTGGAAGGACAAAGTGAAAAAGAATCTAGAGGATGCAGAGTGAAAAATAGTCCTGGAGTCTGCAGCAGGGGAAGAAAGAGGGGCAGAATCGGGCCTGGGTGGGAGAGAGATCTGAGGCCTGATAGAGTGAGGGAGCAAGCGCTAGTGAGTTAACAATGTAGGCATACATTCCCTGGCGCTTATGGCTTGAGCATACCTGGCAGTGAGTCCTCCAGGTGCTCAGCATCCCACAAGTCAAAATTTACAAAGCTGCCACCTTATCTTCTTTGACGTCCTGCCTTAAAAATACCTCTGCTTTGACACCTACAAATCACTCCTGTTTGGCAGTTGGTGAGCTGAGACTTCTACTTTCCGTCTCTGTTTGCTTTATTCTTACCTCAGTTTCCCAACACTCCCTGAGCCCTCCAATTCAGTTTGTCTTGTTCACCTGTTGTGTCTGGTCTGACTCTGGGACAGGGCCTGTCTTCTTTGTTACATGCCTCTACAGCAACTACCACATTGGGGCCCTAATCTTTGATTGGGATTCCCAAGAGCTACTGTAATGCTACTAATAATAGTAACAACAGTACAACTGCACTGAGCGAATCCACTGAGATGCAGCATTTGGGCTGAATGGCAGAAAAGGAAGAGGGTTAAAAAAGCAAAGATCAAATTGTGATAGCATTAGAAGCAGTTCAAACTGCGGTGGATGTCCTGCAGTGAGAGCTATTTATCAGTGAGAGATATTTATTATGTAAATGTAGAACTACATTATTTCATTAACAGTATATTACATTTTGATTAATTTAGCTTGGAAAAAATGTGAATTCGTTTCAAAGTTCTGAAAGGCTTTTCAATGCATCTAAAGACTTGTTGGAAATGATCCAAAACTGCTTTGGATTTCCGGCCAGCCAAAGTTATTAATTTTTTTCCCCCTACTACAAAAGCCCTCAAGCTTAATTTTATGAAGTGAGTGAGGAGCCGCTCCTGCTAATAATACTTGTTTTGATTAATATTAATCACCCATTCTGAAACAGATGTGGCGAAATGAAAAAAAAAGTCCTTATTAAAATACAAGACAAATCAATGTAAATGTGAGACGTGGAGAGAGATGAAGGAAGGCTACCTTTTTTATCAGCGAATGCTACAGGGAAAAGAATGGGGAAAAGGAGCAAAGAAGAGAGACGCCATAGAAGTTAACAGAGGATAGAACACGTGCACGGGCTATAAGTTTCAGGAGCAAACCCGACAAGAGTACTGAATTAAAAGCAATTGCATTGTGGCAGGTGTGAGATAATAAGCGTACAATAATGAAGCGGTAAATGAGCTCACTCTAGTGTCATTATTGTTCTACGTATTTATAAGGTGTCCAACACTGTAGTTTCTGGGTACACTTTCCACCAATTAGATTAGAGCCAAGAATAATTCCAGCTATGCTTTTCTATCCATGGGGTTAATGGTCCTGGCTCAACTTCCTTCCAGAGACCGAATATGGCGGCTAGTAGTTGCTAGAATTAAACAGAGAATTTCAGAGCCTACTGCCAGTGGAAAGGCTGGACAAAGATGTGTCTGATTCTGAATAAAGCTGGACTGTGGCTCAAATCTTTTCCCGTCAAGATCACATTCCAGAGGCGAGGATCCATACAGAGAATATCCTGCTCCTGTAGGAATGCTAAGCAAAGTGTTCTTCTGACAACATTTGTTGTGGTGGAACCAGTCTCTGAGGATTTGTCAAAATTAGAGATCAGGGTTTGCTAATACTTGCCCAGCTATGATCTATCCCCTAGTGTGGACATAGGTAAAACCTTTCAGCTCAATTTAACTTTAGAAGGCCCTTTAGACAATCATAACTATGGAGTTTTCCACAGAAGTTGCCGGGACTCTGTTTGCATTCACATGGTCCTCAAAAACCTGAGAGCAGTGGCTATGTCCATGAACTCCCCATGGTCTGCAGAGGTCTTGCTTGTGATCCACAAAGCCACCCGGACAGACAGAAAATACTCCAAGATACGTTGGAAGCTTACATGATCCACAAGAGAATTCCTCTCTTATAAAACAGTCTACCTAAGAAGCGAGCCAGAAACCACTGTTTAAAGATTTGAAGGTTCTCCATTTCTAGCTACTGGGAAGTGATGTTGATCAGTGCAATAACAATCATTATTGTGAGTGCCTGTTGAGTATTTTTAGCCATTGAGATGACATGGGAAGATAAAGTTTTTACTTTACGATGGTAGTAGAAGAAAATGTAAAGCAAATGCTGCATGCAGTAGCTCAAGGATATATGCTGAAGCAAACACAACATTACTGTCTGAATAAATGACTTTGAAACCCTCACACACACCATATAACCCCTAGAGCTGTGTCGGAGATTAGTGTGGAAGACAAGCCTCAAGTCCTTCAATAGCATTTAAACTCATCTGACGCTGGCTTATGCTGCAGTAGCTATAAAGGCTGCATGTTCTGCAAACGCGGGACGGTTGAACGGCTTGAAAACAGTCCCCTGTCCCCCAGTTACACATACATTAGGCTAGTCTTTTCCTAAATACTGGGCCTAAGAAAGAAACCATATGCTGTGGAGAGAAATGGTATGGCTCAAGTGACGGGTATCGGGATACGACTGATGTCTTTCACCTGAGGGGCCATAGAGATGCACCTGCTTACACCATGAGTTTGGTCAGAAGTGATCAATGGCTCACGTGTGAGCCTGGCTGCATGCCTGCACAAGGGAGTTAGGGCCACAGAGCATGCCCAGGGGTGGAGGAAGAACAGCTGCTACCAGGCATCTCCCTCCCACCCCCCGCCACACACAAGTGGGTGGTGACTGCTGGGTAGAGGGCCCTGAGGCTTAGTGTCACTCCCGCAACATGCTGACCTGTGCATTGCCACCAGTGCAGAAGGCAAAGCAGCTTGTGACTCTCAGGGGTCCGGCCTTGCTCCTGGGGCTGGCCACTGGGCTCTGAAGCGACAATCCAGCTCACAGGGCCTGGAAGTTGTTATCATCAGCTGGCTGTTCAAAGGCATCGTGACACAAGTAGAACTGAGTGAATTATTCATGGCAAATTATTTACTCAATGAATTTATCCTCTCGCTCTTCTCATGGAATGCCCGTGAACAAAAGAATATGGCCCCAGATTGATTTTTTCATTTGAAGTTCCTTGACAAACTTTTGCAAGGTTTCTTTAAAAACAAACAAACAAACAAACAAAGCTACTGAATCCTCGGTCCCAAAGGAAAGCTGCAAAAGATGAGGCCAGGAGCTTAAATTCATAACTTTGCTAGACACTAAAAATCATGCACTGAACAGACACACTGGATTAATGGCTTATTACAACAACCTGTAACCCACTACCCCCTGAACCCAGCTTTTTGTCTCCTTCCCCCCTATGACTGGAGACCTGTTAACTGGCCACTTCACCTTGAAATGTCCCTTGAAATATGTGTTAACTACCTATGCTGAACAATCTGTTCCACCTTGTATTTAGCTGTGACCCTCGGAGTACATCTCCCAGTCCTGAAGAAGAGCTCTGTGTAAATGCAAAGGCTTGTCTCTCACCAGCAGAAGTTGGTCCAGTAAAAGATATTACCTCACCCATCTTCTCTCTCTAAGAGTGGTCTACACTAGGAAATTAGGTTGGTATAACTACACCACAGAGGTGTGAAAAATCCACCACTGTAAGTGACATGGTTATACTAACCTAATCCCCGGTGTAGACAGCACTCGGTCGATGGGAGAATTCTCCCATCAACCTAGCTACCGCCTCTCGAGGAGGTGTACTACCTACGGCAGTGGGAGAGCCTCTCCCCTCAGCATAGGTAGTGTCTTCACTGAAGTTCTCTGGCTGCGCCACTGTAACGTTTTAAGTGTAGACCAGCCCTGACGGTAAGCACGGAGTAACGCCATGGAAGTCTCATCTGTTTACCTTGTAAGCTCACTCAGTCCTATGTGTATGTACAGCACCTAGCACAATGGAGCCACAATCCTGATTGGGGACCTGAGGGCTACTGTAATAACAATCATTAATAATAAGTGCTGAGTTGAATCAAGGTCAGAGCGCTCCGCACCTTGCAGGACTGAGCCCTCAATCTCCACTATCTTTCTTGAGGGGTAAATTCATTTATCCCTCCCCACCCCCGCCCAAACAAATCATAACAAAAAACCCCACAAAAGCCCCAAATGTTATAGTAAAAATCGAAATATGAAAAAGAACCTTGAGGGGGAGGAGAAAAACACCATTATTAGTCCAACGAGAGAATAAGGGTTTGCAAACCAAAGAATAATTTCATTTTTATACCCCCATGCCGTTTAAATCTTTCCATGCATTATGAAAAATAATTAAATAAACCCCCTCCCCCCCCCCCCAAAAAAAAGACCCAAAGCGATCTAACCAGCAATGTAAGTAGCTCAAGGTTCAGGTGACAGCAGCTTTGCGCTTGTGGTTTCCAATGTTGCCAGCAGCCTTTTGTGGGGTTATTTCCCTATGTCTCATTACAGCCCATTCATTATGGTTCATGTATTATAGATTTCATGTTACATTCAGGAAAAAAAACACAAACACTCTTGGCAACCTCCATTACATTCTGCAATTAATTTGTTTTCTCACAGAGTGCTTGTATTTACTATGAGTGATAATCATACATATGCATGAGACCTTAAGTGAGGGCGAATGTGCTTAGGAGCTAATACAACAGGAGTTTTGCCTAGAAGAGATGTCAAAATCCGTTCACTTTTGTTATATCTGAGTAATTTAATTTCTTCTACACTGTTATTAGGGCAAGTACGAAGTAACATTCTTTGGCATAATTGAAGCAAATCCCAGCAAGACGAGAGGATAACAAAACCTTGCGGTCTTGCCATGTCAGATTCTTACCTACAGGACAGGGTAGGCAAGTACATTTTTCTTGTGCTGAATTAAATTATCCTGTTGAGCTTATTAACCTGTTATGAGCCATGATGTGTGTATTTACTGCTGGGTCTTTTCATGTTTTGGGTTTACTTTAATCCCCGCTCCCCTCCACCCACCCACCCACTCCGATGTGTTAATTTTGACCTGTCACACCTCTTTCCTAGTCAGTCCTAGGCCACCAGGCCATAGACAATTGGCTTCTGCCTTCAACATTCAGGAACGGATTATAGGATAGCCAAGGAATCCTGGAATTGGCAAAGGGGTGAATTGTGGGAGTCCTGAGGATTTTTACCTGTTGTCCCACAATCCAAGGGGGCAGAACCGTTGACCCAAAAAGCATTGCAGTTTGCAGCCATGCCAGGAACCATAAGATACAACCCAGAAGTCATTGCAACTAATACAACTGAGTATAGCACCCATGTAGGTGTAGGGCATGACAGCAAAGATGCAGAGCATGGCTGAGCACTGCAAGCTAACTCATTAACGATAGGGTTAGTCAGTTTAAGTCTGCACAATAGATGTAAGCGCTGCAGAAAAAGTGATTTTTAAATCACTCGTGACCGCAGCTGTGCCAATCTTTTACAATGTAACATCCAAACAACATAAAGGTCACCTAGCTGCAGGTTAAAACTCAGGCCATCAATAGCAGTGTTTGCAAAACTTTTTTGTCCCCCTATAATCTTTCATTGAAGCTCAGATTTCAACTTTTTGACGACTCGGGAGAGGTGCAAATTTGTCCAGGTGGGTTTTGTAGCTTTGTAATGAAAATAGCACTAGGTGGGGACAAAGTAGGATGTCTGAAAGGAACAAACTCTTGCGGAGCTCATAACCACACAGAAGGCATGGAGCATAACACGACTCACTTACTTCATTCCGAGTTTTTGCTCTGCCATATTGGTCTAAATGGAAACCTGTGAACAGGAACTGACAAAAAATTAGCCAAACAGTATGTGAACCGAGAGAGGCAATTTTCATATGTCTCAGAGGTGCACTTTGGTCATGAGAAATGGCTTGAGGCTTATCTGTACCACTTTGGTCTTGAAATGTCACAAGACACAGCTATCTCCTGAGACTTCCAGTTCTTTGTCATTTTGGAAGACTGAGAAATAGCCAGAACGTACCCAATACATAAAAGGAATCTTGGCCTTTTATGGGATTGCTTACAAGTCAGGGAAGCATGTCACACACCTACTCCTTAGGGGCAGCATATCACCTAGGCTGTATCACAAGCTCTGAGGGGTGTGATAATTTGAAATGCCACTTTCAGACATCAGGTAAGTGACCCACCAACACCTACCAACCTACATGAAATGTGCCAACATACCACACTAACTACTACTTTCTCTATAGCCTACTCGCTTGGTAAGACTGAACATGATTTAGACGATGTGTGTGTGTGGGGGGGGTGGCATCTCAGTTCATTTTGTGGTCCCCTATTGCAAGCCACGTGCCTGGGAGTGGAGAATCCCATTTGCCTCTCATGAGATGTCAAACTCCTTGGCTCCCTTCCACAACCTTTGGGCAGGAAGGAATTAACCCCAGAAATAAATACTGCACTCAGATACCAAACCAATGGCATTATCTGGGCCAGGACAAAATCTCAGTTCATGCCAGGGATGCTTTGGGTGCTAATACTGAGGTCACATTACAATACACAACCCCAGAGATGATATAATGTATCAAGTTCCCAAAACTTGATTACATAGGATAGGTTTACTCTAAGAGCCCAAACTGGCTCTGGTCCCAGTCTCTTAGGGTCAGATGTTTAAAAGTCTTTAGACACCTACTGGGATTTTCAAAAGCATCTAGGCACCTAATGCACATTAGGATCCTAGTGAATTCAAATAGCTTTACAAAGCTGGCCCTTTGTCCTTGAGCAATGATTGCTGATGCTTGGGCATTGTGTGAGCTTGGAGTGGTAAGATACAGTCTCTGCTGCATTGTCTAGCATGTGTCTCTGATCACTGTGCTGGCCAGGGCTCCTCCATTGGGTTGGGGCTTTTCCTTCAGCCTTGTTGCAGCTGACCTGCTCCCTACACTGATCCCCCAGCCTTGGGTTCAGTTGTGACTGGGCCGGCTCCATCCCCCTCCTCCGGATATTGCCACTACTGCTCTTGCCTCACTCTCTTTTCATTCCTGCCCTTGTCAGTGGACTGTCCAAGAGCCAATCAGGTGCTTTGCAACCAATCCTCTGACCCACTTGGGCAGGGTTGAGACCCCCCGCTGTAGTGGCATTCCCCACCTCCAACTTGTAACTGTGAGGGCGATACAACATTGGAACAAACTTCCAAGGGACTCCTCCCCTCCTGCCGTCTTCCAAGCAGGACTGGCTGCCTTTCTGGAAGACGTACTTTATCGAAGTACAAATGAGTGGATTCAGTACAGGGGTAAGTGGGTGAAATTTAATGGCCTGTACAGAAGATCAGACTAGATGATCTAATGGTCCCGTCTGGCCTTAAATGCTGTAAATCTATGAAACAGGAGGTGGCCTGGCAGCAGGAAATCTAAGATGGGATTTCCTCCAAGTTCTCTAGCCAACCAGGGTTCTGGGGACTTTGCCCATCCCCTAATCAGTCAGGGCCCAGGGAGATAGGGCTGGTTAGTCACACTGCTGCCATATGTATATAGCATTGGGGCTCCACACAGATGATACAACACAAGAATTATAAGAATTCTAGTCTTTGTTTGATTCTTACCACTATAGGAAAATATTGTCTGGCATAATGCATGGTGGTGAGAGGAGACCTAACCTACATTCCCAGCTCTGCTTGTGATGCCGCTGGACTCTTCTACACCTGACTCTGTTGGTAACAGTGGCAAGTCACTTCCATCCCTTTTCTACCTCAGTTTCCCCATTTGTAAAATGGGGGTAAATAATGGTTAGCCACCTTTGTAAAGTACTTTGAGGTCATCATACAAAGATAATTGTGTAGGTGGAAAATATTATAAAGTATCAAATACAACAACACTCTATTTATCAGAAAGAAAAAAATATGTATATCAAATTATAGGACTTATGCAATGTATGACATCTCATTGTACAGTTTAGCCTGAGGAAGTCATTACATACAGTAGTTCCAGACAGCAAATCTTGCAATTCATCCACGCAGAGCTTGCCGGAAGGAAGAATATTCCATAAACCAAGTTCAGGGAAACCGCACCTTGGAAATCTGCTTATGTTGGCCATGCACAAATTAGTCTTTCCCTCATGTGGTATTTAAATGCTATCCACTCTGTGGGTTCCTGAATCAGTGAGAGAATAACAATTCATTATTGGAACATACTGTAAATTTCTGCTCTCTAAGAGGAACTAAAATGAATACAAAACACAGAAGAAAAAAGGAGGGAGGTTTCCTAAGTGAATCAGTCAGAACTGCAGCATTCTTGCATGAGCTGTATGTCTCTTTTATAAAATTCTGCCATTCTTTTATTTTTTTAATTGTTTCGCTCCAACATTATTGCAGCATATTTGAATGATAGGGCTGTTTAATTGTGTCTGACAGTAATAACCCTTTCTAAAGGAAAGTAGTAAATAACTTTGCCTTTTTTTTGCTGCAATTTAAAATATCAGTGTGTGAATTTAGTTCTTATGAAAAATGCTGCATTGGCAGGCCGAGAGAGTGAAGATCTCTTTATCTACAGAAGAGTAGCTCATGGACAGCGACAGCAACCATGTGGCTATCCTACATAACCCTACCAATGAGCCACCACCCGAACCTGGATGTACCATCTGTGGGGATCATTAGAGGATAGGTCAAATTTCCATGACTATTAAACTCTTTGGCCTCGCGATAGAGACTGTGAGCAAAGTTGCCAATCACTGCCAGCTGTGTTGGTAGTTTCACTGCTAATAAAGGCATTTATGTACAAGATACTTGACTAAGACAGTCAGCCCATTTCACATATTCCAGAGGACAGCCAGGGGATGTTAACTGATGGTGATAGCCATCTGGGCTCAGCAATAGAATCTTGCTTTGAAATATGTTACTTGGTATGTTAAAAAAAGACACAACCTTGCCCACTCTGATGTGTCCATCAATCAATGGCCAAACACTCTGGGACAAATGAGCATACACGAGCACCACTCCGCTGAAGTGAGTTGCAATAGCTTACTTACCTGGCCTTTTCAGTGGCCTTAACTCTAGTGTAATCACCGTATGAAACCAAACACACCATCAATACAAAGAGTGTTATTTCACCAAACTTGAGCTTATGATACTGATCTGACACACTACTAGTAATAACAAAATTGTGAGCCAGAATGTTGCAATAAATACCCCTAGCAGCACCACACCCCTAATCCTGGCGCAGTGTGGTGGGGAAGTGGGGGGATAACTGGAGAGCAGGCCTGTCTTGCACTCTCCCTGCAGTGGCAGCGCCTGTTCTGAGGGCTGCCTGGTTCCCTGCTTCAGGCATTCCAGCCTGGTGCATGGGATCGCAGCGCCACTCAGGGGTTTGGCCCTGAGTGAGGGGTGTTGTGACCCGGCACAGGGGGTTGCAGCAACTGCTCATGGCTAGCACCCTTGGTGTCACGATTTCTGTGGGTGCAGCTAAAGCCACCCCTGAGCAAATGCTGGCTTCCAAGGGAGCCTGAGCGATGAAAGGCAACAGCGTAGCAATAAGAAAAACAAGCCCTCTAGCTCTCCCAGCCGCCTTCTCCATTCAATGAAGGCACGTTAGATTATTCCAAGAATGACTGAAACATTCACACATTTATTTCCTCCTCCCCCCCCCAGGGGTTGGCAGGTGCTGTTCCGTTGGAGTGTGGCTGCAGAAACACAGCTGGAGGATTTTCACAGCAGCCTTAGCAACACCAGGGAGGGAATGGGAGAGCGGTGGATGCCTTCAAGAGTTAACAGCAGACTTAATTAAAAATTCAATTTGCTGCATGCTATGCCCTGCATGCTGGAGAAGTAGGAAGTGCTCATTGACGCGCAAGCAATTTCACATCCAGGCTTTCTCTGGTGTTAAGTTGATCAGACACTCAGACATTTCAGCTCAGTGTATGGAACTTTTTGTCATTACCCATCAACTGTGCCCAAGCTGAGTTTTCCTTTGCCTGTGGGATCAAAGATGTTTTAAAATCAGTTATAAGCTAACTTGCACATTTTTTTTTATCAGCCAAAGCACTTTTGATTTCTTTTGTAGGCGAACCGGGATACATGTCAGAATTCAGCAGGTAGCTGCTTTGTACAGCCAGAGAGAGCACATTAGATCTGTGAGCCTGGCATTGTGCAGGGCAAATCCCAGAAAACTACTGAAGCAACGCATGGTAAATTGAAGACACTGGATGAAAAAAATTGAAGTGATACTTTAAATTACTTAAATAGTGCTTCATGGCTTGGGTGAAATGCTCTTGTTAGATCATATAGCGGGGGAAAAGATAGACATTTTCCATGCCACCTTGAAGGTTAAAGAAAGATGCTGCTGATAGGGGTACAGGGGCTGATAGAAAGATAGTTAAATTACCTGAAGCATTCATCTGTTGTCATAGCAGCCTTTGTGATGAGAACAAACTCGTCTAGAGAAGCTTAACACAGTTCCCACTGGCTCAGCCAGAAGGTGATTTCTCCATCACCTGACTGGCAGAGAGACACTTCAAGAGCCCCAGTTTGAGTTTTGCCAGCAGTAGCCTGCAAGACTGTGAGGGCAGAAGCTATAAGAATGGCCATACTGGGTCAGACCAAAGGTCCATCAAGCCCAGTATCCTGTCTTCTGACAGTGGCCAATGGCAGGTGCCCCAAAGGGAATGAACAGAACAGGTAATCATCAAGTGATCCATCCCCTGTCACCCAATCCCAGCTACTGGTAAACAGAGGCTAGGGACAGCATTCCTGCCCATCCTGGCTAATAGCCATTGATGGACCTATCTTCCATGAATCTATCTAGCTCCCTTTTGAACCCCGTTATAGTATTGGCAAGGAGTTCCAGAGGTTGACAGTGCGTTGCGTGAAAAAAATACTTTCTTGTGTTTGTTTTAAACCTGTTACCTATTAATTTCATTTGGTGGGCCCTGGTTCTTGTATTATGAGAAGGATTAAATAACACTTCCTTATTTACTTTCTCTATACTACTCATGATTTTATAGACCTTTAGCGTATCCCCCCCAGTTGCCTCTTTTCCAAGCTGAAAAGTCCCAATCTTACTAATCTCTCCTGACACGGAAGCCGTTCCATACCCCTAATCATTTTTGTTGCCCTTTTCTGAACCTTTTCCAATTCCAATATATCTTGGACCACATCTGCAGGCAGTATTCAAGGTGTGGGTGTACCATGGATTTATATAGAGGCAATATGATATTTTCTGTTTTATTATCTATCCCTTTCTTGATGATTCCCAACATTCTGTTCACTTTTTTGACTGCTGCTGCACATTGAGTGGATGATTTCAGAGAACTATCCACAATGACTCCACGATCTCTTTCTTGAGTGGTAAACAGCTAATTTAGACCCCATAATTATATATGTATAGTTAGGATTATGTTTTCCAAATGTGCAATACTTTGCATTTATCAACATTAAATTTCATCTGCCATTTTGTTGCCGAGTCACCCAGTTTTGTGAGATCCTTTTGTAGCTCTTCGCAATCTGCCTGGGACTTAACTATCTTGAGTAGTTTTGTATCATCCACAAATTTTGCCATCTCACTGTTTACTCCTTTTTCCAGATTGTTTATGAATATGTTGAATAGGACTGGGCCCAGTACAGATCCCTGGGGGACACCACTATTTACCGCTCTCCATTCTGAAACTGACCATTTATCCTACTCTTAATTTCCTATCTTTTAACCAGTTACCAATGCTATGTCCTTGCTATGTATTTGCACAGTGCCTAGCCCAGTCAGGTTCCAGCCTCTAGGCATTATCTGTTATGCAGGAGGTCAGACTAGCTGATCATGATGTTCCCTTCTGCCTTTAAAAATCTCAAAATCTACTGCAATACAGAGAGTAATCATACGCTCTTTGTATTTATGGTGCGTCTTGTTTCATAAGGTGATGACACTTGAGTTTAGTACAGGGCACCCACTGAATCACAGGGCTACTGCCTCCCCCCTGCACTCACTTGATAACAATAATGGAAAATGGGGGTGGGGGAAGATGGGTAGAGAGCCTTTCCCCTGGCAGACACAGGAACTGTCAGGAGAAAATAGAGAGAAACTAACTGCTTCAGGATCAAAGTATTGACTGGTACCAAAGAGAGAAGTTAATAGATATTGACTGTCTCTAGCTACGCATAGGTCACGTACTACAGAAAGATGCTACATATTCCCTCAAAACAGAATAAGACAAACGTCTTGCCACAATGGGCCAACTTTCAAATGCCCTGTATTGAACCAAGATGTCTCCTGCCCTCAGAAACTGTGTTCTTTTGCCATTCATTGAATTTTTATATACATGAGTTGCTGTAATCTGGGGATTACACTACTTGCCGTGGAGGGTATTCAGCATCTTGCGGGAGGTGAGTGGCCCCTTGCCAGGATGGGCCTGAAATGTCTCAAACAATCCTATAATTTATGTGAATTAAAGCATAGTGATTATCTACTGTTTATCTGAGGACACTGACTGAGGAACAGGCCTTTCCTACTAAGGTATACAGTCAGCTGCCATGTAATTAAGTCATAGTTACATAAGCAATGAACAAATGTGTAATGAGATTCAGATAATACATTAAGGTGATAAGGAAAGATCAGGCATTTAATTGGCATTGAACAAATTAGCTGCAGCAAATTAGGTATCAATGGACACATTTCCTACAATGTCAATTATTATTCTGAATATTAATTTAAACCTAATCAATTGTTTTGGCAGAACTCAAATATACACCGATATCAATAATTGTAATAATTTTATAATGCCCACATATGAATGCACTTAATGTACAGAAAAAGATATGATACCCTACATGATAGCCCTGCTCCTGAGAACTTAGATTGGCAAGGGCTGAGTGAAAGCAGAGGGGAAAAAATGTACATGCTACTGTTAGGGATGCAGTGGGGATCAGTTGATAAGGACTCAGGAGAGCTATCCCCCAGGTGTGTTGGGTGACATTGGACAAGTCATTTTGCTGTGCTGTGCCTCAGTTTCTCCATCTGTCAATGGAGCTAATGATACCCTCTTTGTCAGAAGCTTTGGAATGTGCCGATGAAAAGTTCTATATAATGGCTACATTCATCCTTCGAGTTTGGTGCAATTCCATATTGTTAGCAATGGCTCAATTTCTAACGTGGTTCTCAATGTTTGCAAATTGAGCAACCCTGAATATGCTACCTGAGAAAAGCAGTAGCAGATTCCGGCTGCTGTAATACCAGGCCTGTAATGTAGAAAATAGCTCATTGTACAAACTCCTAGACTCTTTAATCAGCACATGCAATGCCAAGAGCACATACATTCAAATTCATGGTGGATTCTTCACAAAGGAGTAACAAAGTACAGGGTGATCTGATCAAGACACAAATACAGTTTGAATATAATTTATGAATTCAATAAAGGAGACACATCAGAGTTAATGTCTGTCACAATTCATAAGGTGAGAATAAAAGCATGGAGACCAAAGACTTATTGCACCTTTAGATATACAATCCCCCAGGGCTCAGAGTTGGAATAAAAAAGATTGGGTTGGTAGAGACTTCAGTTTGGCAAGCTCTGGAAATATGCTACCTTCAAAGGCAGCAATGTCCCAAGGTGAATCCATTATGTATATAGAGAATACAGGATGCTGTAGTGTAGGCAGTATAAAGATGTTGGAAGCATGAGCTTGGGGATTGTCGCTTTGGAGTTATGCAGGGCATTACAAATGAATACCAATAAAACCCCTATGCCCACCACACCGCCTGGTCATCTGTATATATGATCTAATTCACTGCCTTCCACCACCTTACAGTATTCTTAAACCTCCTCCAAGACAGCAGCTGGGGAAAACCCAACCTTCTCCTTCCTGGTTTCGCCTGATTAACACATATTAGATTACTTTTAGAGTGTTCTCTTCTTTTTTTACTTAGTACCAGTTGCCATTAATTTGCATGTTAGGATTGTCACTTTCTTATAGGATTTGTCTATCTTTCCGTTGATAACAAGAAACTTTGGCATATGCTTTCAGCCTTATCTTTTAGACTGCTTAATGAAAAATATCAGTTAGGTACAGATTGCGAACTAGAGGAAACTGGACAGTCCTTACAAGCGGACTTCAGTATTTTGCACAATATCACAAGGTTTTTTATGTCAATAATTAATACAAAAATAAATACTAATACTATTGCTTCCTACAGCTGTAGCCATAAGGAACTCTAAAAGCAACAGCAATGTTACTTTAATAGGCATTCATATTGTTTCTTTATTTTTGTATATTGCACAATTCCGTAGCACGTCATATCTTTCTTTAGAGACAAAGGCATTTGAACCTATTCTCTTCATCCTATTATGGCACACATCTGAAAGTGACTCTCGGTAGAGAAAAGCTTAGCACATCTCCTATTGACTCAAATCATAGTTGGTTCCCCTCTAAGCTTATTTACTTGAACAGCTACTCATAACATTCAGATCCCGTTGAGTTCATCAACAAGATGGCATGCTCTAAATCTGCTCTGAGTCTATTGCCAGACATGGAATGGGCTAGACTTTTAGTGGTGCCTTGAGCAAACATTAGTATGTAGATGTCCTGCCACTGATTTGAGTCCAACAATTAGCTATTGATACAAAAGGGCAGGCACAATTATTTGCAGGTGCAAATTTGCTCATAGATTAAAATCTGGCCCATTTTGTTTAACTATGTATCTAGATTCTAGGCAAACACGACACTAGTAACCTGTGAGGCTTCAGACCTAAGATTAAGTGATGGACCTGAGTGAGGGAATTCAAGTTCAGATGACAAGCTGAATGTCTGCAGTATGGAGGCACTGATTCACGTTTCTAATTCAGGGACATTGAAGCAGTAGTATCTGAACTTCCCTGACATTCAAGGGGGTTTGGATCTGATGTCCCAGGATAGGCCCATCTCTTATATTAAATGAAGGTAATTGGGGCAGATGTTCCCCTCACACCATGTGTACCAGCAGGAAAGCAATTATGATGTGCAGTGGAATAATGGGCCAACAGTTACAAATAAAAAGCCACGTATTTTACAGCAAAGACACTAGACTAAGGAAAACTGCAGCCAAAATGTTAGGTCTACATAGCATGTAGTTCAGCTTTCGGAACCCCAGCAATCTCATGCAGAGGCCATTAAAAACTCACCATTTGCACTGTGATTATTAGAGTACAATGATTAGGGCCCTACCAAATTCATGGCCATGAAAAAGTCTGGTAATTCGTATGTTTTTACCCTATACTATACAGATTTCATGGGGGAGATCAGCATTTCTCAAATTGGGGGTCCGGGCCCAAAAGGGAGTTGCAGGAGGGGGGTCAGAAGGTTATTTTAGAGGGGTGGCAGTATTGCCACCCTTACTTCTGCCCTGCTGCCTTCAGAGCTGGGCAGCCAGGGAACGGCAGCTGTTGGTCGGGTGCCCAGCTCTGGAGGCAGCGCTGCCGCCAGCATCAGCACAGACATAAGGGCAGAAGTACCGCACCCCCCTCTACAATAACCTTGTGACCCCCCCCAACTCCTTTTTGGGTTAGGACCCCTACAATTACAGTACCATGACATTTCAGATTTAAACAGCTGAAATCATGAAATTTATGATTTTTGAAATCCTATGACTGTGAAATTGACTAAAATGGCCCGTGAATTTGGTAGGGCCCTAACAATGATAGCAAAAAAAGGTGCCTGAAGTTAATGCTGAATACCCTCCAGACCTGTGGACTTCAGTGAGATAATGATGGTGCTCAGTACCTTTGAAAATCAAGCCAGATTTATTTAAGAGCCTAACTATGAATTTAAGAGCCTAATTTTTGACACCCTCTTCTCAAAATCTTGGTCCGTAAATATAGCTATTCTCTGATTCATTGGGAACCTTTCACAGACCGGTTCTCTGCAAGGCAAGCCGCATAGCCAAGCCTGCAAAAGTTAGTCCCTGATTTTGCTTTTAAAGCATTAGTTACCAACAACTTAGCTAATAACTCATTGCTCATGCAAATTCATTCTGTGCAGAGAAACAAGTCTTGATGATTATAAAATGCTGCAATCACAGCATTGCTTCCGGCCAGCTGAGTGGAAATTCATCAAGCATTTGATATTTAAAACTGCTTCGGTGATGAATGTGTGCCTTCGTTTATGACTGTACACCAAGACGGGAGGAAAATGGACTACAAGAAAACGACTACATGATGGGAATCCCAACTGAAATCACGGGCGGTAACAACAGGGACATAGAATTTCACCCAGAGCTGGCTTACTGCACCGGGGAAACAGCAACATGTCCATTGTAATTTGGCAAGGAACTATTTAAAAATTAAAAACGAGCTCATGAAAAATGGAAGTTGCACTTTTATGTCCTGGTTTGGGACAGTGTACAGTGGTAGGCGTCTCTCCTGTCCTTTGGTACACATGCTGTTATTATTATGAACGGTGTTATGTGTGCCCAGAGTATATCAAGAGGATAAGGGACACTTCTGAGGCTCTCGTACAGCCCTACTGCTGCCTAAATCTGTTCTGTGTAAGACATTAAAGTAAGAAATAAAAAGGGCAATTAATTCAGCAATAACTAGCCACGGTCACATCGCACTAATTGTTTTCATGGATTCATGCAGAGTTAACATTGTGGGAAATACTGTGTAATAAGCAACACATCACTATTAATTCCATTGGTATTCAGTGTAATGGTATTCATCATTATGTCATGAATTTGATAATGACTGTGGAAGAAATATTGTAAACCATAGGAATTCTAGTGTAACTTTTAATTTATTCAAGCCTGATGCTGTCAGGGGGCAAATGGGACATATCCTCCCCTCAAACGAGCTTCAAATTATTGTTAGAAAAGCCAAAATCTGTACAGTGCTATCCAATATTAAGCACTGGAACAGAAGCAGACTGGAGAGTCATCATTGTTTATATAAATTATAAACCATAGCAAAATGCTGACACAGTAGCCAAATTATACTTTTTTGAACTCTTAAAATCCAAGATTTTCCAGGGGTCTAACTAGCCCCTGGACAGTTGTTTATTTTTTTGTATTGTGACAGCCAAAATACCCACTTGTCCCCTCCAACACTGGACCCTAGCCCGGCATTTATTGACAGTGGGCCAATCGTGTTTTGGACTGGGAATTCCTCTTTTGCCTGTTGACAGCAAATGGCTGACTTGTTATGAAACCTTGGCCAAGTCACTTAGGCCCAGATACACAGTCATTCAGGCTCCTAACTTCCACTTAAATCAACTCAATTAAATCCCATTAAAAATAAATACCTTTGTGGATCTGGGCCTTACGCAAAATGCTTCAGTTGGAGCTGGGTGTGCTGAGCACCTTGGGACACTTATTTAGGAGAGTAAAACCTGGAATTAAGTCGCTAACTTTGGGCACCTAGCTTAGTTATATTGGCTTTGATCTGTCACTGTGGCTTGTTTACCTATCTATAAATTGGACATAATAATGAATATCCAGCTCACAGAGGTTCTGAGAGGCTTCATTAGAATTCGTAAAAGCTGTGAGATCCTAGGATGAAAAGTGCTACATAAGTATCATCAGAAGTGACATCTCCGCACTGGCCAATTGTGTGTTGACTGAGGCTGCGGTATCATTCCCAGAATTATTTTTCCTGGCACTTCTAGAAAAGACTTTTATGGACAGAAATATTCACTGTACTTAAAAAAAAATTGTAACCTCCCCACCCCCATCTATAAACCCACAGCACTTTTTTCCATAAATCAGTGCAGCTAACTGAATTTTGTCAGGCTATATGATTTTCCAAAATGCAGAGCAGAGACAGAAACTAACCATATAGCTGTAGGACGGAGGAAGAGACGCCGAGATGCAGAATCATTGGATGACTTTTCCAAGCTGCTTGGAATTACAGGTTTGAGTCCCAGCATCAGAGTCGAATCCACTCATCGTTCTCCTAGGATAGCTAAAACGTAAACATGGGGTTTTCATAGACTCATAGACTTTAAGGTCAGAAGGGACCATTATGATCATCTAGTCTGACCTCCTGCACAACGCAGGCCACAGAATCTCACCCACCCACTTCTGTAACAAACCCCTAACCTATGCCTGAGTTATTGAAGTCCTCAAATAGTGATTTAAAGACCTCAAGGTGCAGAGAATCCTCCAGCAAGTGACCCGTGCCCCACGCTGCAGAGGAAGGCGAAAAACCTCCAGGGCCTCTGCCAATCTGCCCTGGAGGAAAATTCCTTCCCGACCCCAAATATGGCGATCAGTTAAACCCTGAGCCTGTGGGCAAGACTCACCAGCCAGCATCCAGGAAAGAATTCTCTGTAGTAACTCAGATCCCACCCCATCTAACATCCCATCACAGACCATTGGGCATAGTTACCTGCTAATAATCAAAGATCAATTAATTGCCAAAATTAGGCTATCCCATCATACCATCCCCTCCATAAACTTATCAAGCTTAGTCTTGAAGCCAGATATGTCTTTTGCCCCCACTACTCCCCTTGGAAGGCTGTTCCAGAACTTCACTCCTCTAATGGTTAGAAACCTTTGTCTAATTTCAAGTCTAAACTCCCTGATGGCCAGTTCATATCCATTTGTTCTTGTGTCCACATTGGTACTAAGCTTAAATAATTCCTCTCCCTCCCTGATATTTATCCCTCTGATATATTTATAAAGAGCAATCATATCTTCCCTCAGCCTTCTTTTGGTTAGGCTAAACAAGCCAAGCTCTTTGAGTCTCCTTTCATAAGACAGGTTTTCCATTCCTCGGATCATCCTAGTAGCCCTTCAAAAGTACTCCGTTCCCATTGAAGTCTATGGGTGTTTTACTATTGACATCAGTCTTGCCATTGACTTCAATGGGAGCAGACTCAGGTCAGCACTTTGTGCTTTTGAAAACCTCCACCCAATGTTTCATGATGGGATACTTTGTGGGAGACTGTCAAATGGAACTATAGACACTGATGTTCTTCTGCTCTGTGAGGACTTTAAAGATCCCAAACCAGATTCACTTTAGACTGCTCTATATGCTTAGACCCTGCTGTCTATCACCACACAGCGAAGACTATAAACTAGTCTAGCTTGGACTGTTGGAAACTTTCTAAAGCTGGACCTGGCCTTAGAGCAGAGAGGGTGGACCGAGCTCTGGAGAAACAAAGAGAAGGCAGAAGATCCTGGGACATAAGTATCTTGAACTTTTTGTGACCACACTGATATTCCAATAAATTTGTAATAGTCATTTATTGGCGGATAAGAGCTTAGAAGAAGGGTGCTGAGTTCCCTTATATCATGCCATAAGAAAATTACAAAGCAGCTCTCTCTTTTTGCATTAAAATTAGGAATTGAATCTCTCCAGCTTCATGTACTTTTCTCCCACAAGATATCCAAAAGAATTACGTTTCAATTGACTTCCCGGACCTTGGTTTTCAGAGGAAGCTTTTTGAAATTGGGACATCTGACAATTTGAAATTCAAATGGATTTCCATCAATATGTTTACTATTGCGAGGCAAGCTTCCTTGTCCCCTGGGTGTTTAATGCGGCAGTAAGTAATTGGTCCTTTCATCTCTTGTATGTGTGGAGTGAAGAGTATATGGCTCATACAGTGAATTGTCAATATAAAGGATCCCTGCAGTAGTTTTAAATATCCCAGCTCTAAACTCCATTAAATCCCATTACAAATGCTGCTCTGCGTACACCCCCACTATCCTTTGAAGGTTTTTTCCCCCCTTTTGATTCTCAAGGGTAACCTTAAAAGGTAGTTCTATGTATTCATAAAATCTAGATGCACAGACAAGAGGGAGGCAAGCGTGAGGAATAAGAGCTGTTAGAGATTTGAACTCTAGACAACAGGTCACAAAAAACTTACTGCCCTTTCATCCATTAGGCTTGAAATAAAAACTAACATTGAAAGTGCCTGTGTCTGGAGATTCATATGCTTCAGAGATCAAATTACAATAATGGTCTGGTTTTGTATAGTATTGTTCATATGAAAATGCCTCCCAGCTTACAGGTTACCATTAAAATACAAGGGCAGTACTGAGCAGGAACGGGATTTATTTTTGGTTTGTGAGAAATTCCATTATTTTGAAAATATTTCCACTCTGAAATGGAATGAAAACAATAACAAAAACCACCCCAAATTTCCAGTGAACCAAAATCCTGAAAAAAACCAATATATTCATTTTAGGTTGATAAAAATGCTTAATTAACATCTACATGTTTTGTTCCAAGTTCAACTTTTTAAAACTGTATACACTATATATTGCATGACATTATATAACATTTACAAAATGAAATGAAGTGTTTCAAAATGGAAATGCGCCATTCAGTTTTTTTCTAAATGGAATTTTTGTCCAGCACATGCCCTTGAAATATTTTGCTTTTGACAAATCAACATTTTCCTATAAAAAAGTATCAGAAAAAAAATCCCACCAGCTTTAACGCTATGTTAAATTAAACACAACTTCGGTGAAACTATGCTCGTGAGTCAGGTGAGCCAGATTTGGCTCAATACCCACAGATGAAGTTGTCCCATAGTGAGGTAAGGTAGAAACTAGGGATAATAATAGCACTGTACATTTTCATAGCAACTTCCATTTGAGGGTGTCCAAGCACCTCGTCATTGGAACACAATTCTGAGGTATGTCAATGCCTCATTTTACAGGGCACTGAGAAGTTAATTTTCTTGTTCAAGGTCTCAAGTGGCAGCAGAACCAGCAAGGGAACTCAAATCTCTGACTCAGTCCTGTGCTGCCAGGTGTTGGTTCCTTGGACGGGTGTGTGCCTTTGAATAAAACAAGAACTCACTTGAAACTTTGCCCAAGGCTGAGACTTGAAGACAGTCGGTTAACCTTTTACATTTTTCTTTATATTTGTCTGTAGCCTTCTGGTTTAGGCTACAGACAAAACTCAAGCCACAAAATTTGGATCCCGATTTCAACCATGAAAGAGTTTAGGGATGTTTGATAAGGTTGGGGAGGGTTCCATTTGCTATGAAGATTGGGAACCTTTTGTAAATTTGGACTCTGCTTCAGATTTTGACAAGCTGTTTCTGTAATATATACGGCCCAGCTAGAACTAGGAATTACCAGAAAGCTCGTTTTCTTGAGAATTCCAGCCCAAAGAAGCTTGGATAAGCTTTTGATTGTCCAAAACAACGAGTATAAAGGCCAGGTTTCAGGGGAGTGATTGAGAATAAAGAAGCCATGGAATCACCTTAAAAACCTTGAAAAACAGGCTATCTACAAGTATTTCACAGTAATAAATAGGGTCACTTACAAGAGAGGGTAATCTTTAAAATGTTTTCCACTCCAGATCTCATGCACAAGTGTTCTTGCATGCCTTTAACACTACCGGCTGTATTTATTTTATTATTTCCTATAGTTTAGAGAACACCAGTCTCAAACTCTGGGTGTTACCAGGAGACAACTCCATTGCATGGACAAAAGGAGGTATCCTGAGAGCTAACATTGTGGCCTTTCATGGTTATTTTTAGCCCTGGCATTTCTGTAAAGCATGATATAGCGAGGAAAAGTCTTCTTTCCCCATCTCCTGAAGCTTGCCTTTCCACCTGCAGGGTGGGTTGTTTAGTATCAGTTCACTGATCTGCAAAATGGACCACATGAGACAAGGATCTGGCCACTTGTGGCTGTTATTAAAGGCTAGTGAATTTCCTTGAGACATTTATTTCAACTGCAGTTTGTTTTTTGTGGGGTTTTTTGCATTTGGCATGGAATGGAGTGTGCTATTTGCGTGGGCATTAGTATCTGGAGGTAACTGGGCAGAGAGGTCTATTATTTCTGATCTAGGCCATATGAGGGGGGGATAAATTAGAGAGAAAGAGAGACTTTGTGGATCCACATCAGAATTCTGCACTGCTGCTACACTGTTGTTTTTATTTTATATGGCGCCATTTCATTTAATTAAACTGGGCTCACAAGCTGTGAATACATAAGTCAGTAATAAAAAATATATCTCTATTGCATTTTTCATATGAAAGATCCCTCAAATCCTTTGTAAACTACACGGTATGTAGAGAGGACTCCTTTTTACCTGCCAGTGAAATACAGTCACCTCTGAGGCAGTATGTAGCAAACATGTAGCAACTCTTCAATAGTGCAAAGCAATACTACACATACTAGGAGAGAAAGGGATGAAGAATACCATGTATAATGGAAACTGCAAGGAAATTAGGCAAACATGATGTATTTACCCATACTAGAATTTGGCCGGGGTACTGAGGCCCACTCCCCAACTCTTGCAAAAAGATCCATGTCCCACAAATGGCAAGGACCTGCATTTTACTCACTATCTCAAATACCTGTGTCCCTTTTGGCAATGTTGGGATATTGGTCTGGTATTGCTACCTACTGAATCAGCAGCATCACTTTCTACAATACCGTGGGTTTACTCTAGGGGATGCCCAGTCAAGTATTGATGAGGCTAGAGCTTCAAAGTTTGCAAGGTCTGAGCTAATCACAGCCCAAAGGTGGCCGGGGTGAAAGAGAGATGTCTCATGTCAGCTTTATCCCCCATGTTCTCTTACCTCTAATAGGCACAACTATAAATAGGCAGACTTCAAGTCACTATATATACTGAAATCTTAAGGCATTGTTTAGCTGGAGGACACCTTTCCCTTGCAATAAGAAATAAATAATTAAAAGGTATTGTTTGGCTTCCTTTGGGATCTGTATGAGAGCCAGAATTTAGATCAACAAGTCCTACTGGAGTTTGCTGATTTTTACTTTTATTCCTATCAGTTATGCCATTAATTCAGTTTACCTTTCTCTATTGTCAGCAGTTAATTAGCTCCTCACAGGTTCTTTCCATTTCCCATTTTGAATCTCCATCTGGATTTTTATTTTGCTTCTTCTCCCGTCCCCTGCTGCTCTAAGCCAAGGTTAGGCAAGCCTGCTAATACCGTTAAAACTGACAGCAGTGCTCTGTTAAGTGTGTGTGAGCTCTTGTGTGGCTGATGGGTGGCCATTACTTTCCATGGACCTTTGACAGTGCAATCTGCTGATAATGGGAGACTTTCCCCCCTTTTGAAATGGGTGGCATGGGAGGCAGAAGGCATGGAACACAAGCACTGGAGAGGCATGTCATTTTGTCACAGCCCTGCAAGCACTTCTCATAGACAGATGTAATTTTCTTATCCCACAACCGACCAGGCCCAAGAGAAACTCAGAGCTAGTCCTAGCTTTCCAGAGGAAGAAGGAGATGAGCTCCGGCTGGCTTGAGTCCACCTCCTCCCACAGTGATTTAGACACAATGGAGAAAATTTCCAAAGGCACAAATGACATTTAGGTGTCTAACTCCCATACACAGTAACTTTCCAATGTGCACTGGATCATTCACTGGTCAGCATATGATATCATGACATGGCTTGAAAAGTTAACAGGTGGAAGGGCACCTTGGTCACCTTATCTGTTATCCTGGTTCCTCTTGCTGGTTCCTTTGCCACAGCTGTTCTCTCTTCCTCTTAGGTCACAGCATGATCTGACTTGAGTGCTCAAGATTCCGAAGAAAAGGAGTGACATGCTTCTCATGGGTTCTAATTCTGCTCTCCTATTGCTACTCTTCTGTTCTTCTCTGACTCACGGCCAGCATTGTGTCTGGCCAGACACTGGGATCCCGCTGAACATGGACACTGAGCCTGGATCTCTTTGCCCACAGGCTTATCTTAGTGTTCACTCCCTGATTCCACTAACGGATGGATTACCAAGGCTGTAATGGCCAAGCCCCATTGCCACATGGGGATCCTTTAGGATGTGCGGATGGGCAGTCCTCTCTACTGAGGAAAGAAGGCTTCCAAGTCTCTCTCTCTCTCTCTCTCTCCAGTATCTGTGCCACAAAGGGACAGAAGGAAATGGTGCCTCTTCTCTTCTTCCCCATGCGTGGTGGTTGGGAAGGAGGAGGATGTTAGATTCATCTTGCCTTCTATTTCCCAGCTGTTCGTTGTGCTGGTGAACTTCTTGGGAGGTAGGTCCCTTCCTTGGCCACAGAGGGAGCATTGCTCTGAAGCACGCTGCAGAGCTGTTAATGCTATGCTATCTAGGCATTTATACTGGGCTCAGCACCATGGCATCTGGTTGTCTATGCTCAGATTCCATCCCCACTCTCCCATCCAGGAGGAAATGCAAGCGGTCAGGATGGTTCAAAGATCAGAGGTTCAGTATAGCAGTTTAACAATGACTGGTCCTGGAGTCACCATGCACAACCTTATGGTCCAGACATCCCCAGGACTGATCCCGGTTGAGCTCATAGGCAGAGCTACAGAACAGAAGATTTGTAGGGATGCCAGATGAGACATGGTGGAGGGGACGAGGGCAGAAGAGGTGGGGGTCACTACTTTGATATCGGAGATAGGAGCTCCTTTGGAAAAGCAGAAGTAAAGCTTTTCTCATCCCTGGCTCCTGAAGCCAGCCTGAGGGTGAGGCTGAATCCAGTATACGAATAGAGAAGTGGAAAAGTGGATAAGCTTACTTTGCTTTGAGTAAGGGGTGTGTGTATATGTTACAAAACTATTCCTGGAGTTCAAATGTCTTTAGTGATCCCTGGGCAATACGTTGGTGTCAGGGCTGAGCTGAATAATTTGCACAGAGGCAAAGCTAACAGGAGCAATTACAGCCTTTGCAAGAAAGTCCAAGAGGCTCTCTTGAACACATGCCATTTGCTACAATCTTGGGCACGCCAAAGGCCAAAGAAGTGCTCCGCAATAGTACATCGTGAGCGAGGGCTAAACGAAAGCCCTGGTGAGGGTGGATTAACAGGGCTAGAAGGAAAGAATGAATTCCACCAGGGACAAGGAAACACGCCTGCCTCCTCATTCAGATCTAACACTGAACGGCTCATAGAAAGAACATAAGGAAAGGACGCTTGCTTTCTGTCTTGAGTGTGTCACAAAAAGTCAGTTCACCTCAGCCTTTCGATGGCAACTGTGTCACATTTGCTATTACTGCAGTTTAGCATCAATGATTACACTGTACGTGGCTCAGCATGAACGTATTTCCTAGTAGGATAAGGAGAGGAAAAGTAATTAATAGATAAGAGTGTTCCAGGTGAAAGCTGATTTGCTTTCTGATCACAAAGCATCACAGATTAAAAACTGGAACTGAACAATTCATAGGAAACAGATAGCGCTGGGGGAGTGGGCTGCTTTTTCTTTTGTATGCATTTGACAGATCAAGGGGACTATATCAAACTTGTCTGTAATCAAGATTCTTGTCTAATTGCAGCCCTCTCCCCCCTAGTCCAATATGGCCACTAATGGCTGCCTTTGCTTCATTAAAATGAGTGAGACCTGGAATTTACTAGTCTGATTAGAATCTCTGAGAATGCAATCACGGCTATTTGCATTCAACCAGGTGTTTGTTCCCCCTTGATAGAGGAACATCAAGATTATTTAAAAAGCACAAAACAAGGGCACTGCCATTTCACTAATTAAACCCACCCTTCTGCTCAAAAATTGAGGAATAATGACTGAACTTGGCTCATAATCCTTTTGTCTTCTATTATTTACTCTTTTTGAACAGTGATTTATGGCAAGGTAGTGCTTTCATTATTCTTGTTAATTACCTCTGTTCTCCACTTCAGCTTGTAAAATGTAATTGCTTGAAACATAAATCTAGTCTTGCTACTTATGTTCACACATCATTAATATTCTTCAGCTCGTTTTTATAAAATCTTTATAAAACATAATTATAAATGTGCCATTAAGTGCTGTGTTGTGTTAAGGAAGGACTCATCCTTTTTGGAGGACTACTTGGGTGTGTATGTTAAACTTCTGCTTTGGTTTAACATAATTTTTTGATAGGAGATACACTATCTGGACCCCGAACGCATGCCAGACCATTCATGTGCCCTCTTCAGAAGCCTGTTCATGCTAAGATGTCACTAGCATATCTGCAACCATGAACTAGAGTTACGGTAAATTAATTATTTTCTTAATTTGTTTAAACTGAACAATTATCACTAAGGAAAATTTCAATAAACAAACACAGCAGATGACTCACTTGAATGATGATCCGTTTCCTTTCTGTGTATAAATAATCCCAAACTAAACCATTTCCAGGTTCTTTGCCCCTGTTATTTCAGATGGAAAGACACAAGGGCTATGCACCCTTCTGGCCTTTTATTTCCCCTGGAATTTTTTAGCACTGGCTATGATTATATGTAAAAAAATCTATTAGAGGGGGAGAGAAAATGTATTATGTCTGGCTGGTTGTAGACATGCTCAGCATTTGTCAGGCTTCTGGTAATGAACAGGTTGATAGCCTGTACTTCATCAGGCCAACAAAATACTTGGTTATATGAACAGCAATGCTATTGAAACTGTGCCTGAGCCTGGTGATGGAGAAATATGTGGATTATTTCTTTGCACGGATCTTCATTCTTCTACAGTTCGTCATACTATGTTATTATCAAAGGGCATGTTCCGAAGTACTTGCCCAGTTAATGCAGGTCCGTCAGCTAGCAAGGGTTATCGAGTTTATTTCCATTAGCTCTACCATTCTCCATAATTCTAGGAAGGCTGGACTATACAATTTTACAATTGCTAATTACTGTAGATGTAATTTACTAGCTGAATGCAAATTCTTGAGCCCCATGTGTGATGTATCCTATTTACTCTGAGCCTGAGTTTAATTTGCAGTGATGTAACTCCAGTGGAGTTTCTCACCAAGGTGTGAGATCAGAATCAGGCTTTTAAGGCAAGGCAGTTTTTTACGGATAGAACTTTGGTGACCAAGAGCTTTGGGTTCAGCAGATCCTTGGTAACACGTGGGGGTGTGAGAGTTGTAAACCAAGGGCCAACTCACCCAGCCAGGATGTCAAATAATGGTCCCAGCTATGGCAACATTTCAGGCTCTTTCTTCAGAGATGGGTTCCTTTCTCAACAGCAGAACAGACCAAAAGAAATTAAGCAGATAAAAGAGGCCCAGAGTTGCTTGCTGGCCATTTATCTAAAGGCCAGGTGGCCTGCAGGCTATCACCTGATCCCTAGACTCAGACCCATTACCTGCGAGGCAGCCAGTCAGTCACCGATAGGGCTCTCTTAAAGGACCAACTCACTCTGTGACAACTGTATAACAAGCATCAGTGGTCTAGGTGAAAGAAGTTTGTTTCTCTTCAGTTCCTACCAGGAGGATGTCCACATTAGAAATCCACCCATGCGTCAGAGTTCTCTGCTGGCAAGTTCATCAGAAAGCTTAACGATTGGATGGTTGTTTCCCTCAGATGCCACAAAGTGACCAACCCCTCCAGGTGAGGGTTGAGCCACATTTGTGGGGCAGTTCCACAGCCCAGGCTGTATCTGTTCTTTAGAGAGACGTCCATCTCCAGTGTTGTCATTGTGACACCTTTCATCACCATAAAGTTTCTCCAGGAGAACAGTAGGCAAAGGCATCCCATGGATTGATGTGACAGTATTGGCAGTCCTCTGCAAATACAATTGTACCGCAATGGAATGAGGGCATGAAAAAATGGGGAGGAAATTGCAGACTAATAGCCCTGAATTGATATGGTTCAGAATGGGATTATCAAACTTGGGTATAACTGAAAAAAAATAAATCAATTGAATGAACAAAACCATTCTGAGAAACTGTACAAATGATGTAATGGTCAATTTTTCTTGGATTAACTGTTACCATCCCTCTCTCAATAGTGCTTGTATCCTTTTTTTTTCCACACTATGACAGGATTTATCTCATTCCTCCAGCTCCAAGTGCTATGTGCTAGCACCAGGATCAATTTGAAATACAGACAGCAGATGCAAGTGGACATCAGTTAAGGCTAAATTATTACAGAATTCTTATGGGTGAACATTTACAGTATCCACATTTGTGCCTAATATTGTCCCCAGCAAATTATTTTAGTGAACTCTTAAGTCCATTATTAATAATGTACTGCTTACTGTACAAATAAAAATGTTCATCATTAAACCTACCTTCTGCTTTAAAAAGACCAAAACATAAAAAAGAAACAAGGAACTGTTAAAGAGTAACTGTATCAGAGTATCATCTTTGCTACTGTTGATACATCAGTATGTTGATTTACAGATTATTATGCAACCACCACGGAAGGAGAGGTATAAGTTAAAAATAATGGGATACAATTCCAAAAAGAAAAATGTGAGCATGATCCAGAAAAACTTCCAACCCCAGACTGAAATCTATTATGGTGTGTAAGTATCCCTTGAGATATTCAAAACTATATTGGACAAAATATTAGAAATTATACTGTAGTAACAATCCTGCACCAGAAGGGCAATGGCCTAGACTACTCTCTCTCTGTCTTTCATTATTCTATGCAGAGATGGATATGAACCAAAACCCCAGGTCTGAACACCCCTGAACTTGCAGATATTTGGATCTGGATCTGAAGTTTGTGCCTCAGGCTCATCGTTAATTCCGAATTTATCGCACACCATTACATGCATTTTTCTTTTCTTAAAGTTTTATTCTATAGTTTTTCCAAGTTTTACAATCTCCTGGCCTGAAGCTCCCTAACACAATTGTAGCTTCAGCTCAGTTGGTGGCTCCCAAAACTAGTTTTCTAACGAAGATGTATTTTCCATTCACTGATTCCATGTGCTTCCCTACCGAGAATAGTATATGCTTAGCTACACTCAGGATAATACATGCAAACCAAAAGAAGGTAAAGTAAAGGATTTAAAGTGTCATATCAAATTCTATCACTGGACAGTCTAGGCAAGAATCTGATCATTCTCTTCTCTTTAAGAGCATTCTGAAGACTTCATCTTTTTTTTAAAAAAAGGATCTTTGAGGTATTTGATTTTTTAAATACATAAATGACTGAACTGGTCAAAGTCTAATTATGTCTGAGAGGCTACAGTTGACACCTACAGGGGAGTTAATTATGTATTCTGCAGCCCTGTCTGTCAGCTGCAATATCTTTTGTTAGCACAAGTTTGATTTCCATAGAAGATGGCGTGATGTACTCAATTTGCTCTCGCAAGGATAACTATTCTATGTGCATTTGAATGACTGCTGGAAACTAGGACAAGATTTACATTCCCCATTTTTATGTCCAGATAAGTTAATTTGCAGTCAAGATTTCAAAAGGGGACTATGGATATGAGGCTGAAAACCACAAAAGGTTTTAAATATACAATCAAAAGGAAAGTAAGATTATGTGAGATTGCCTCATAAGGATGCACTTTACTACATCTTTACTTAAGTTATTACGAAGAGTTTGCTTTCATTGCTGAGCAAGTGGGAGCGAATCACCGAGGTACAAGCATGATACTACATTTAAAGATTTTGCAGCCTTGTGTTAAAAATATCCCCATTTTCTGAAGCAGGCATAAGTTTTGCTCTAGAATTCTATCGATAGAATCAAGGCATACTACTATTTTCCTTTTGGGCCAGATCAGTCCAGTGAATACCTAAAGGCCCTAAAATATGCCCTATCCTTGTACAGAAACTCGAGGTTTAGCTATGGAACTCCGAACCACAAGAACTTGGTTCAGTTCCTGGCTCGGCCTCTAACTCACAGTATAATGCTGCAGCAAGTCACTTAAGGCCGGATTCTTAAAAGGTGTTTAGGCACCTAAAGATGTAGATAGGTACCTAGTCGGACTTACAAACTCCCGCTGATTTCTATCTGAATCTTCAGATGCCTAAATACCTTTAAAAGTCTGACCCTTAATCTCTCCAACCTCAATTCCACAGTGCTCTGTGGTGAAAAGTCCTATACAGTAAGTGCAAATTATATTGCTAACCTTTTTGCCTTAATGTGCTCCTAAAGTGGTATGTCCAAAGCAGCTCAGAGACCAAAATCAGAGCTTCCATCACCCTGCAATATCTTGCCCCCACAAAAAGCCACATTTCCGTGGATGGTCTGCCTTTTATCCTCTCCTCAGGTTTCTCTCTTTATTTCCCCTTCCTCCTCCGGCACCAGCTGTCAATGCTATGAACAGCTAACACACATCTGCAGCTCCTCCTCTAGGCCTGCCAGCACTAAGGCACTTAATGAACCTCTCTCTTGGGGACCAGACTGCCTGGCTATCTCCTCTCATTGCTTCTGTGTTCCCATGTGCCAGTAACTGGCACCATTCCAAAGCAACACCCCTTCATTGTCTGCTGATAGGCAAATATGGCCCCGTCAACCCGCCCATCACTGGTTCTTTGACCAGTCGAATTATGTCCTATGATCTACAATTAAATTATGTTCAAGAGCAAAGTTTTGGTGACCTCCAGGATATTAGGAACCCCCCCCACACACACATCTACTACATTTGAGAAAGAGATTTGGATGCTGGGGTAGGTAGATGGAATAACTGAAATAGCAGTTTTCATCATTTCCAATGTACATAAGGCTATTTCAGAAAATAATGGAACAGGTGTCCCCCAGGGCTGAGCCCGTGTAGCATGTCGTACAGGGTATGTCTACATTGCAATAAAAGACCTGCAGTATGGCTCTGGATGGCCTGGACTAGCTGACGCAGGTTCATGGGGCTCGGGTTGCTGGGCTAAACATTGCTGTGTAGATGTTTGGCCTTGGACCAGAGTCCAAGCTCTGAAACCTGGTACACAGAGAGTGTCTCCGAGCCCGGGTTCCAGCCCGAGCCTGAATGTCTCCACTGCTATTTTTAGCCCCGCAGCCTAAGCTCGAGTCAAATGACCTAGGCGCTGACCCTCAGCGCTGCAGCTTTTTTATTGCAGTGTAGATGTTCCCACAGAGACCCTGAGAAAAAAGAGGAACCAGGGCTGACAGGAGATTGCCTCACCTACTCCAATGCCCCTGCCTGTCAAAATGAGCCACATGCCATGTGACACCTAGAGAGGCTGCCCACACACCTCATTCGAGGCCAGCCAATGGCTTCTGCGTGCGGCATTCCAAACCCATCCAGGAGTGGAATTTAATCATCTTAAAGGGACACTATCAAATTTAAATCTAGTCAGTTTCACAAGATGAGTTAAAGGTAGTTCCAGCTACCAAACTTGTCCCCTGAATCTCTGTGATGGGGTGGATAAACCCCACCCTAGGGGGACAGGAACAACTCTAGGCTCGGGAAGCCCCACCTTGACAGGCCTGCTGGGCCTGCTCCATTTGGAGGAGGGGCTTAAACGGGAGGCATTGGCGCACTGCTGGGATTGCCGGAGGACGGGCTGTTATTACTCACTTTGATTGAGGGACTACACCAGGTGGAGGACTGCCACACAAAACGGGGACTCCCCAGGCTGCAGAATCCCCTGGGTTGGGCTGCCAGGGACAACCACAAGCCATGATGCACCTCGGGGAGGGACAGAGTGATAGGAAGAGACCAAGGGGAGAGTGTTGGTTGGATCACAGGCAGTAAATGCTGTCCCTTGGTGCTCAAGAGGGTTGGAAGTGAACCCAGTGGAGTGGGAGGACCCCGGTTCCCCTATCCCTAGCCACTAGGCAGAGTTGCTGTGGCAGATTCTAACCACTCAGCAGGGCAGCTGTGGCAGATTAGCCACTAGGCAGGGGCCCTCCTGACCACAATCTCCCTGCAAGTTGTTGTGATTTTACAACCATACTTTGTTCCTTTTTGACAGGTTTGTCTCTCCCCTGGCAAAGCCCACACAGACAATAGGGGGCACTGACTAGAGGGGAATGAGTAAAACGGGTGACACAAAGTGCTGTCAAATACATTAAGGGAACAAGCAGAAGACGAAAATAATATTGTGAGTTTTTCAATGGGGCTTTCATAATTCATCTCATTTAAATGGGAAAAAATAACCCTTGCACTCTTTACCAACCCCAGCCACATTTCAGTTGGTGAATGACATAATCACAGTTTTAGCAAGATATACCTTGTTCCTCAATAAATGCATCTGGCAGTCTAACCTGCCATTATGGTGCTGAGTACAGTACATTTTTGAAGAGCGCCATTTATTTATCAGCTTTTTTATTCAACAGTATTAACCAGGACCCTGCATTCCCCAGGTATGTCGAAAATAGTTATAATCTGTTGAGTTTTAGCTGAAAAACTTTTATTTAAAACCTCCTTGTAATTTTCTGTAAATGTTAGTCACAAACAGCGTCGCTGCATCATAGAAATTGAAGAAGTGAATATGTTCATATAAATCTCTCTTCATATTAATCACAAACTGTTATATGATCCCTGGCCCTGGCATCCTATAAGTCCTGATAAATTGAATTAGCTTACTTAGCATGATGTTTACTAGTACACAGCTAGAACTTGTAAACCCTTCCTGACAAGGGTAGAAAACCCAGATCAGAATTTTGGAAATGTCTCCTATCCTTATAAAAGATCTCATCAGATTTCCTTAGCCAAACATCCCTGAAATCCCCTCTAATATTTACTTGAAATCCAGTTCATATGGGGTTTTCAGATCCTCAAATTCAAAATGGTTTGTGTTTGAACTAAGCCAGTTCCCCTCATGTTCAAATCTTATTGAAAACCTACAGGCAAGGTTTACATTGGATTGTTTCATGCCTGCTTGCATGGGTTTACACTGGTTTACTGATTCTCGGTGACTGGAAATTGGCCAACATGTGCCCAATACATAAAGGGACTTTTAAAGTATTGAGCTGCAATAACTAACATCTGATTAACAATGTCCAGGACCCTCCTTTAGCAGAGGTGTAGTGGTAAAAAAAAGAAATGGGTAAACTAGCCTAAACTCCATATTCCCCATATTAAGAAGTGGGCAAATTCAATTTACCTACATTTACCCTCAATTATGCTACTGCTTTTTATTGTCATATTGTCATTACTTACTGGTCCTGATGTGCCTGCCGGGCTGCTCAAAATAGTCCTTGCCTACTGCTTTGGAGTTCAATTGAGGAATACGTGCACTATTCAGTCTAGGGCACTGGAACGGCTGTCCCTGCATCGAGCTTCCATCTGGAAGAGCCATTCCGTTAATTTAACAACTTTGAATGGCGCATAGAACTGAAAGGAAAATACATTTATTTTTACTGATTTATTTTCTCATTTCTGAGTGGAGCAGTGTCCTAGGTGTCCCCATGGTAGACCCTTCAGTAGCAGAGTCACGCAGAGGCAGCTCTAATTTGGGATCATATAGACACTCATGCCTTGAGGGAAGAATGTGGAAGAAACTTCAGGAGGCGAACCTGATAGAGCTTTCGCATATGGCAGGAGTGTGCCATTTAGCACAGGATAGAAACAAGATGCTTAGAGAACACTGCAGGAGTTGAGAGTTGCCTGCTCAGTAGTTGATTCATTTTGCAGCTACACTGGGACCCCATTGCCTTTCAGGTATATAAAAAGTCCCTCCCCCACCAAATACACAAATCAAGCAGAGAAAATCTCCTAGTAGCTCCATAAAACACCTTTCAGCTGACACCACGGGAGGCTTTTGACCAATACCGAAAGCTAAGATCTGTTGTTTTACTTCCATAAAATTAACAAATAGCCTCCAGAATGCAAAAGAAATGTTGAAAACATGCAAAGTTTAGACCACTGCCTGGTATTAAATGCTTGTAAAAGCCTTTTTCTCCAATTAATTCCCTTAATTTATCTGCTCCATACATTTTGGAGATATAGTGAAAATTGCTTATTTCTAATAAAATGTAGCAACTGTACCCTGAGGAAAAATTACCGTGTTATGAAATATTTTCCCCCTCTACTGCAGTCAATTTAGTTTTCATTTAAAATTCAATAAGTGCATCATATTCAGAATCTTCCAAGACTGCTGTAATGACTTTGAACAAAAAGTATGCCATAAACAAGGAGGATTAGAAAGCTATTATCCAGGTAATTCCCCTCCCTTCCCCTTGCCCCAACAAATTTTTCTTTCATACAGATGCAGAAAATGGATACAACAGTTACTATGAATATAATTTGGAAATAAATGGAATGGGAGGTGGTTTGTTCCTCAAGCATTTTTGATAATAAAAGTATATTATGTCCCCTATCTATCTGAGGTTTCCTTCATCCTTTGGTCCTATCCATTATTGCTTCTTTGGTGAAAGGAAAAAATAGGTTGCTTCTCCTGTGAAATGCAACACAACTGAAGAAATAAATACAACACATAGCATTGACTAATATAGTACTGCATATTCACTGCCAATTTTAGATGCTAGTTTAAAAGTTCAGATACCATGATGGACCTCAGATGCTGTGATGAGCATGCTATGAATACTCAGATATGCAGCAGCCTTCCCAGGCACAGGAAGTCTGCTACACTGGAGAAAGTAGGAACATAGGAATTGCTATACGGGATCAGATCCAAGGTCCAGCTAGACCAATGTCCTATCTCTAACAGAGGACAGTACCAGATACTTCAGAGGAAGGTATAAGATCCTTACAGCTGGATGTGGGATGATCTGAAACATAGAAACTAGAAATGTAGAGCAGGAAGGGACTTCAAGAGGTCATCTAGTCCATCCTTCTGAACTGAGGCAGGAACAAGCATACCTATCCCAACAGGTGTTTGTCTAACCTGTTCTTAAAAACCTTCAATGATGGGACTCAGCCTGGTCTCTAATAGCTAGAGGATGGTTTAAACCTTGAAGAACAAGGCTGTGACGTTGTGCAGTCTATATGGTTTTATAAAAATATGATAATTAGTGAATATAATGTAACCAGGATATACTTCATGCAAAAGATCTCTTGTAAGGTATCATTACAAAGCTTATAATCTACTGAGTGTGATCATCCTATTTGTATAAATGTACCACTCTTGTATCTGAAACTAGAAATATGAAATATAACTCTGACTCCCACTAACCAGGACCATTGTCTGCAGATGACTGTGTTTTACCTGTGAGTCTTCCTGTATATGTGTGTGCTGGCAAGTGAGTAATGAAGTCTTGCAGTGACATGTGATCATGTCACCTGAACTGGAATCCATCTTTAACCTGGTGCTTTTCCAGTAGGGGGAAGGGGGTGGAAACCCAGAGGGACAAAGGGTTCCTGCCTTATGCAAAAGATATATAAAGGGGTGGAACAGAACAAAGAGGAGAGAGCCATCATGAAGAATCCCCTAGCTACTACCTGAGCTGGAACAAGAACTGTACCAGGGGAAAGAATTGTGCCCAGGCCTGGAAGGTGTCCAGTCTGAGAAAAAAAACTTACTGAAGCATCTCTGAGGGTGAGATTATCTGTATTCAGTTTGATTAGACATAAATTTGCGCATTTTATTTTATTTTGCTTGGCGACTTACTTTGTTCTGTCTGTTACTACTTGGAACCACTTAAATCCTACTTTCTGTATTTAATAAAATCCGTTTTTACTTATTAATTAACTCAGAGTATGTATTAATACCTGGGGGAACAAACAACTGTGAATATCTCTCTATCAGTATTATAGAGGGCGAACAATTTATGAGTTTACCCTGCATAAGTTATACAGGGTAAAACGGATTTATTTGGGTTTAGACCCCTTGGGAGTTGGGCATCTGAGTGCTAAAGACAAGCACACTACTGTGAGCTGTTTTCAGGTAAACCTGCAGCTTTGGGGCAAGTAATTCAGACCCTGGGTCTTTGTTGGAGCAGACGGGAGTGTCTGGCTCAGCAAAACAGGGTGCTGGAGAACTGAGCTGGCGGGGAAAACAGGAGCAGAGGTAGTCTTGGTACATCAGGTGGCAGCTCCCAGGGGGTTTCTGTGATCCAACCCGTCACAAAGGCTTAATATACCATCTTCCATGCTTGGGAGGAAAGATGGTCAAGTGGATTGTGCCCAGGGCTAGGAGCCAGGCACTTAGGCTAGGTCTATACTGGGGGGGGATCGATTTAAGATACTCAAATTCAGCTTCGCGAATAGTGTAGCTGAAGTCGATGTATCCTATTCACCTTACCCCGCTGTGAGGACAGCGGCAAATCAACCACCATGGCTCCCCCGTCGACAGCGCTTACTCCTCCTGACGAGGTGGGAGTACGCGCGCCGATTCGGGGATCGATTTATCCGTCTAGATGAGACGCGATAAATCAATCCCCAAGAGATCGATTTCTACCCGCCGATCCGGGCGGGTAGTGTAGACTAGCCCTCAGTTTAGTCTTTGACTCTGATAACTGAGTTGCCGTGTGGCCATGAGTTTCCTCATCAGCAAAATGGAGGCAATTCTCATTATTATAGAGGAAGCAGCCTGACTTTGTGGGGGGTTAAATATTTCAAATGCATTAATTTTCTACAAACTAGGTCTGATCGAGATAACTCCCTTCTGGAGAAGACTCCACAGTTCATGGATCTGCTAGATGCATATGGCTGAGTGCAAAGGGGTCCTTTCCCTCTCTATTACATCCAGGGGCCCTTGCTGCTTTTCCCAGCTCTCTGGCAGTGCAGTCCAAATGGAGCCAGGAGTTTTGCAACCTGATGTTGCCGGGGCATCCCATTTAAAGGTGGTGTGTGGAGAGAGTTCATGGTGCACAGGAGAGGTTCCATGTTGTTTTAGGAACAGAGATTATGCATTCCCCTTCCCACTGTCACCCCCGGGAGCATCCCTTTCCCAGTTGCAAATCCCCAGCCTTGCAGGGTGAGGGGTGACTTGCCCTCTGCCACAATGCGTGACTGGGCTGGAGTCAGGATTCAAATTCAGAATTTCCTCTCTCAGTAATGTGAAGCAGGCATAACTGGTATTGAATACGTGGAGGAGATGGATTTGGATGCAAAGCTAATCAAGAGTCTATTGTGTAACAAGGTGCAACTGTTGCACATGTTCGCCAGTATAAGTGGACACCACCAAAGGTGAGCATTTACTAACAGCTGTCACACACTGATATCTAACATAGCACCTTATTTTCCTATGTTGGGAAGAGGAGATAACTGCAGTCTCCCAGAATCTATGGTGTCCTAGCTGCTAGGAAATATTGACCATAGATTGGTGACCACAGCAGGTTCAGTGACCTTCTGTAGCCCTGCCAATGCTCCACTATCTGGGGTAGTTCCCCAGTCCTTCTCTGGCAAA
This sequence comes from Malaclemys terrapin pileata, assembly GCF_027887155.1. Classification (NCBI taxonomy): domain Eukaryota; kingdom Metazoa; phylum Chordata; order Testudines; family Emydidae; genus Malaclemys; species Malaclemys terrapin. The sequence continues at coordinate 19,779,689 of NC_071520.1, read as the reverse complement.
GGCAAGAAAGAAAAGGACGGCAGGATTCTGTTTTGCCTCCATGTCTTGTGGATGCTTCTCGTGAAAAGGAAGATGTGAAAGCGCTCTTTTAAAACCTGAGCACACCGGGCTGAATCTACAGGCAGTTAATATTATGAGATAAAAGGAGGCTGTACAGTTAGATTAATCAAACCCCCTTTGGCTTGACAAAGCCTAATTATCCTTTGATCCACATTAATGACTTCAGAAAGCACACTCCACCTGGTGGGAGTACTCAACAGGGAGAGGTTTAAAGGAAAAGGAAAACCCCTCTCCCCACCTCACAGAAACCTAGTTTGCTTACATCAGTCGAATCAATTGTTTTAGACAGAACTGCTGGTCTCCCACAGGTACAGTGGGCCGTATCGAAGGATTAAATGTGCATTTTTATCAGCATCAAAAAGCCATTGTTTAATAAATGGCAAAATCCTTCTCAGGGTGACTTTAAAAGCACATCACTATCACATCACATGAAAGAGCATATCACTTTTTAGTATAACAACCTGGCTTGAATTCACATGAACACAGAAACACGGCACTCATGGCTTTCCCTAGTTTTGTTAGCATACTGCTCGTGCCCCGACTTAAAATGACTCAAGAGATGACTTTACCAGCCGTGTCTGGGAACACCCACGCTGACAACAATCACACAATATTTTTTAACAAAGGTACCTGGCTAAAATAATGCATTACCAGTATTACCTGAGCACAATGTACAATTACAAAAAGAAATTAGACTTTGGAAAATATGAGGCGTGGGTTTGTGGAACTGGTAACGTAGACATTATTTTGCCATTTTCAATGGTGCTTTTTGGTCACACAATGTGCGTGAGGAGAGGAAGGGGGAATAAGACGTGCAAACAGGACAGCACAATACAATCGAGTAATTTCCAGCATTTCTTCTCTAATTGATCATTTGTTGGGCTATCAGATTTTCCACCATTTAAAGAGATGATGTTACTTTCTTTAACAAGGAATTTTAAGCCCAGCGTTCCATGCCTTAAAATTATTTAAACTTCATATATAATAGTATAACATGAAAAAAATTGGAGTAGATTTTCAGATGGACTGCTGCCTGCTCCTTCTTCATTTTTGGGAGGGTGCAGTCTACAGATGCATTTTGCACCCTCACGTGACTTGCAGGTCCAATTCTGAGTATTTGCACCTGCAAAAAGGTAACAAAGATTGCCTGCCCTGCATCTTTCAAATAAAACAAAAAACAAACCTCTTCTCTACATTCGTTCTTCTTCTCTAAGTTTGTTCCAGAGCTAAAGACACAATTGCCACAGCTGCTATGGAGTTTGTTTCTGGCTTTCACTCTGTTACATTATCATTAATTTAGACACTTTAATTCGAGTAGACAAAAGTATGTTGAGAATAAAAACAATAAACTCACTAAAGAATTTTGTAGAGAAATTTGTTTTATACTGAGTTTATAAAGTCTGTGGGGATCTTAATTGAGCTTTTTCCAGAATGTTGGGATATAGTCTAAGAAAGAATATATCTTTCACTTAAAGAAGGGACTTCTGTTTAAATCCCAACACCACTAATGTAACTTGTGCAGTTATAGATGCTGCCAAGTAGACATTTCTTCAAATTTTGAAGAGGCAACACAATTTACTTTTGTGCATTAAAAAAGAAATGCTTTATATAAGTGAGAACAGCAGCAGACCAGATATCTAACTTTAAACATGAAAAGAAATCGGTTTCATGGTCATTTGTGTAAGAAATGGCAATGAATCCACATGCTATTTATCGAGAGGGGACATGATAAGAGTCTTCAAATATGTAATGCTGTTATAAAGAAGACAATGATCAATTCTTCTCCATGTCCACTGGAGGTAGAACAAGAAGTAATCAGCTTAACTGCCATGAGGGAGATGTAGATTAGACATTAGGAAAAAAACTTTCCAACTATAAGGATAGTTAAATCCTGGAATAGGCTTCCAAGGAAGGCTGTGAAATCTCCAGACCTGGAAGTTTTTAAGAACAGGTTTGACAAACGCCTGTCAGTGATGGTCTATGCGGAGTAGTTGTAGATGTGTTCATCCTAGGATATTAGACAGACAAGGTAGGTGAGGTAATATCTTTTACTGGACCAACTTCTGTTGGAGAGAGAGACAAGTGTTTGCACCTGAATAGGAGCTCTGTGTGGTTCGAAAGCTTGTCTCGCTCACCAGCAGAGATGGTCTAGGTATACTTGGATCTGCCTCAGTGTGGGCAGATGTCCTACATGATCTCTTGAAATTCCTTCTAGGCCTACATATCTATGATTCTTCGATTGCTCTTCAGATCATGGTGAAGTTCTCCAAAATTTCCGCTTTAGGTGCTTTGGGGTATTTGCTCCCTCGGTAGAGGGTAGCTAACACTTATGGGATCCACTGATTGAAGAATAGACGTCTTTATTTTTAATTCCTATCATTTCTGAACTTTAATTACACAAATAATATTACATATCTACCAAACTAAACGGAGTGACACCTGACACTCTCTAGACAACTAGATCGCCAGAAACCCTAACTCAGCTCCTGGGGGATAGGCTTCTCTATAAATCAATTTGCACTGTGATATCTGGAGTCACAGTCCTTCTGAAACAGGAGGCATTGATTAAACAAAACCCAGCCACAACTGCAGACAAACAAGCAGCCTCCCACATCGCTTGAGTTCTAGCTTTATCTTCCTTGTTCACTACGGCCCACACCCTGGCTTAAACTCTATATGGCACACTGAGTCATTTAATGACTGAATAATATACTGCAACTAAATGTATTATTATACTCTGAATCTTGTCTCTCTCTTCTGCCCTGGGATGGGACTACCTGAATTGCAGTGCGCATGCCTTTCTTCCCTCCATCTGAGGTACAGACACACTCCTGGTCTTTCCCCCTGGAGTCAGGGAATAGTGCAACTATCAGCAGAGAAGTAGCAGCTACAGAGAGAGATGGTAGAAATTCAGCTACTTGGTGGATGAGGGAGTCATCTCCTCTTGACAACCCCTTCAGTGTAGCCGCAGGACTGATGCAGTTTCATTCTTGGTCTCCCAACTCTACCTTATGTATAGTGGGGTTGCATTTTGTGAGATGGGTGCGTAAATGCGTAAGCTGTCGGGGCCTGGCTTTGTAAATTTGCATTTAAATGAGTGAGGATCAGTCTTGTGTGGTATCTTAGTTTGGCAAGAAATCAGCTTTTCTGCTTGATTTCACCAGGAGGAGCAGGGCTTCCCAGAAACATTTCTGCAGACTACCCCCTAGAGGGGCTAGAAACTGCAGTGAGAAACAGCTACATCAACTCATTGGCCAGCAGAGTTCATGGAACAATAGGAAAATGTATGTGTGAACGTGGTGGCTAAATCTGATTTACTGTTTGATTCAGATGTATTTGTGCCACATTCCTGTCAACTTGATGGCTAATCCTTATCTCTCGTAGGAGCCAGCTCAGCTTTGTATCCGAAACAAACATAACCTCCCCCATGCATCTCCTACTAAGACACCGGGGTCTGGCTCTTAGCATGAGTGCACTAGTCAGCAATTGGCCACAACTAATACGTTAACAGCTCCAGACTACTTTAACCACAGGTGATTAGACAGAAAGAGAGAAAAATCATATCAAGAAAGACACGTGAATACAACCACATCTGGACAAAGAGTGTGGCATGCATTACTAACGGAAACCACATCCAAGTAGACTCTGAGAACCTCTCTCTTTTACTGTCATTTCCTGGTCTTGTTCCCTGTTGAAAGCACTGTTCTATAGATATAGTCCCATTCAGCTTTTGAAGTTATCATTCCTATCATCTGGGGAGCATCTCATCTCCCCAGGTACTGCGGGGCCAAAGATGGTATCAGTCCTCAATGGAGCTTTGCTGATATACCCCAGCTGACGAGTTAGCCCTATTATGTTTGCTTTGCATGAACATTTCTTCTCAGTGATGCTTTTTCCAGGTCCAGGCATTCTAATCAACAGGCAACTCCTTCTGTAAGAGCAGCCATTTTAAATATATCCCTTCCAGCACAGATCTCTCAAAAAAGAAGTGTTGGTTCTTTACCCCTCAAGATCTTTAACACAGTCATTAATTATCCTTCCAGCTCTCATAACAAAAATGAAACAATCACCTTATGCTGACACTGAGCAAGTTCTAATTAACATACTAATTGAGCACACCTTCCCAACTGATCCCAAAACCTCAGCAGTAAAATGTTATTTAGATAAAGGATATAAGATAAAAAATAGTTATATGAAAATCTTGGGTAGAATGAAAAAGCAGGTAAGTTGGATCTCAATTTTTATAGGGCAACTTTTGCCTCCATGAAACAGACCCTTGCACTGACAGAATTAAAATTCTCCACCTGACACTCTGTTGCAATGTTGCAGATCATAAGATTACCAAGAAAAATACCCATGCAAGGCTCAGAGCAAAAACATTTTGAAGATAATATATGAATGTAAGAAAGAAAGATGATCAAATAAGGGAAAGCAACATATTCAGAATAACAATGAAGTTTTTAAATAGATTATTACAACTTTTTTAATATCTCTCTAAATAAAGCCTGCTTTTATTATCTGACACACAAATATACAAGTTGTTTCGCAAGCCCAGTAATGCTAGCAGCTCAAGCTCTTTGTATTCATGAGCAACTTCAAGATGGATAGTTCAATTCTTAATGGAATTAGTCCACTGGGGCTAGTATTCTGCTTATCTAGTGAGAGGTTCAATATAATCAAATTTTTGCACATTTGCTCTCTTCACAAAGCAGGACTCAATAATAATTTAAATCCCCTGTTAAGCTAAAATGAAAATATTGACAGATGCCATAAAAGTCATCGTTCTAAAGTTGTCTGTCATGTGCACCTAGCAGATGAAGGGAGAGCTTTGTTAATTAGAATTACTCATTTTTGCTGCTTATTAAACAAATGCTTCAAAGACTCTATCTTTCGGTATCACTTGTACTCTCAGTGCATTTTTCTTTTGCCTTGACTGTTTTTTTAACACTGGCTTGGGCTGGTTTTACTGACACTCCCCTTATCTCAAATACAGTCCTTTACTACTGCTGCAGCATGTTCACCAGTCAGGCAGACTGTGGCATACTAGCTCTATAAATCAGTCTTCCCACAAATGGCAGCCAGCCAGCCTGCAGTCCTCCAAGCTCAGTGTTCTAGTGGGAAGTTCTGCTTAAATAAAGGAGGGGGACGGGACCTACAAACACACCTGGCATCAGTTCCCACCATTGTGCAGAGGCAGGGTGAGCCTTGTCAGCAGAGCTCCAAACGCACCTCCATGGGCAAAAGAGACAAAGGAAGCAGTAAGTGGCACCTGCAGCAGTAGTAGATCAAAAACAATGAGCACAGCTGAGGGCCACTGAGCTCTGGGAGGCATGGGCCTGTTTTTATCATGGCACATCCAGGCAAACTTAATCTTGCCTCTGTAGGGCATTTGGCAAATAAAGAATCTGCAGGTATCGTGGAGTCGTGTTTACTTTATTGGCCACTGAAATGTTGGCTGTGGCTTCAGACGTTGTATCATAAACACAAGAAAGGCTTCGTTCCTGCTCTCATGGTGCTGGTTCAAGCCCTAAATGCGTTGGGTAATACAGTACTGCTATAGCGCCCTCAAAATCAGGCAAGACTTAGATGTATAGAATAACAAGAGGGGCCTGTCGGTCTAGGTGCGTGTGATACATGGGTTAAAACATAACCAATGAAAACCGAAGAAACAGCAGTCCCATAACATCTGATGCTAAAGAGCCAAAAAGCACAAAAATAAATCAAATCCCTCCCTTTCCCTAACCTTGCCCCAAACAGCATTTCTTCCTCTGCAGCCTGTTTTAAAAGATGTACCTTGCAAAGCACCCCGAAGGTCAAGCAGATATATAATATAGTAATATATTCCCACACATAATGGATGTTAAAATGGAGCTACGGTTGAGTAATTCAGGGTAAATTACTTTACAGGGATGTTGTAATTGTCTCAAACTCAAGTGTTATAAATCCAGGATATTCACAGTCAAGGTTAAATTTAAAAGAAATCCAAACATGCCGAAGTGTGGAAATGCCCAGTTAAGGCACCCAAATAACCTTAACTCGGCTCTGATCTTTTCAAAGTGCCCATATATTAATAACTCACTGAAATGTCAATGTCATTCTTAGGCTACATTTGAATTTATTTTAAGGAATATGAGTCATTTTATCAAACTATTCTTCTTAACTGAAAATTTCTCCTTCAGCCGAAACCTTAACTGGATAGTGAGACCATGCAAAACAATACATATGATTTTTAGTGTTTGTAAAGTCAGATTGGATTGAACTGATTTTTAAAGACACCACAGGGTTAAAGGGGTGGCAGCCTGCCATAGAGGGGGTGAGGGATTAGCTCCACCCTCCCAAGAGGGAACTGGTTCCTCATGGAGAGGGCGGCCCCAGGGGATTGGGGTGTGGGGGGGTTAGCTCTGCTCTGCTCCCAGTGAGGCCCTGCCTCTACATGAAAGGCCCAAATCCTCCCCATGGGAGGGGCTTAGCCCCAGGCCTGCCTATGGCAGACATCCAGCATGAAAAATTTCAGCCCAAACGGTTAAAACTTTTAAGCACCTGAATACAGGCTCTTATAATGGAAAGAGTCAGTCAACCTTAACTAAAAGCAGCACTAAGAATCCTGCCTATTATACACACATTATATAGGGCCAGCTGGCCCTTGCCGTTGGACAAGTACCTTGCAGGGATGGTAGATTGGGCAAAGAGCCTTCCTCCTTATATTGGATCCTGTGCCTGGCTCAACTGCACCCCTCTGTGTGCCCCAGCCATTCAAATCATCCCAAGTGGGGCAGGAGGATACAGAACCATGGGCATGTCCCCAAGCACATGCGCACACACAGATCAACCCATGGAACTGGCTGGCTGGGTGAGGTGAAGGAGCATGCTGCACTGGGCATACAACCCTGCACCCCAGAGAGCTGGGGAAAGGATTCTGCGTCCCTGAGAAAAAGCAGCATGTGTCTAGAAAAGCCTCTGAATGGCCCATGGATTGGAATTGCGACACTACTGGCTTAACTTTGAATGTCTGTCCAGTTCTTGTGGAGAATCCTTTTCTCCCAGCCCCCATTTGACATAAGGATAATTATTCTTGATCACACAGTATTTCTTTATAATGCCATTAAAAAACACCTATTTAATGGACAAGTCACTGGCGAATGAAAGTTCTGCCAACTGCAGGAATCTTGGCTGGTATTTACAAATAATAATAATAATTCTTATCCCTGGGTGAATTCCAACCTAACCCCGTGGATTAAATTTACATGCCAGTCACCTCACGGATACGTCCCATCCTGGTTCTTCAGTCAGACAGGAGTAAGGACACTAACAGTCTAGTTCTTTCCTTTCAAATTTCAACTTTCTGGGCCATTTACTCTCAGGTTCCTTGGCACTGCTCTGGCACTTTGTGTAAGGAAGAATTGGGCCCTCAACATTGTGTTGCACAAAATCACACGTTACATTTGTAAACATCCACAACTGAGAAACATTTCCATTCAAGATGAAAGTTGACGTTTTCTTGGGGCTCGCGTGGTCTCTGCATTGGTTCAGTCCCATCAGAGATTTGGGAGAAAGGATCTTGTTGTTGGCAAAATGTCAGCAGGTCAGATCTCTGCTAACGAAGCCTGTTGTCCTCACTGGACACGCTTGGGGCTTTCCTGGGATCTCGGCTCTCATCTAGCAGTCTCTGTTCTAAACCGACTCTCAGTTAGCAGAGTTACCCTGGGACACCACTTGGTGAGAGGGCAAAATGCCATCTGACAGCTGGACATGGGCTAGACACACCAGAGAACTTGCCTGTGGATCGCTTTCAAGGATGTGGAGGCCAGGTTCCCATCTAGAAATGTCATAATGGCCATTTGGAGAGGGCCCATGAAATCATAGAATATCAGGGTTGGAAGGGACCTCAGAAGGTCATCTAATCCAACACCCTGCTCAAAGCAGGACCAATCCCCAGACAGATTTTTACCCCAGTTCCCTAAATGGCCCCCTCAAGGATTGAACTCATAGCAGACCAATGCTCAAACCACTGAGCTATCCCTCCCCCCAGAGAAATCGGTCTCTGATTCTGAAGCTGCCCCCAAGCCACTGTGATGGCTGGTAATGGCCTTGTCTAATTGCTACATGCTGGAGCCCAGCTATTATGCACCACTTACAGGTATATTTGTAGTCCTCAGATTTACGACAGACATTTTAGAAAGGTGATTTGAGAATCCCTTCAAAGAAGTAGTTTATCCTTTACCTCGAACTCTGAAACAAATACTTTTAGCTCTGCAGTGTCCTTCTGAGCTGGTGACAAGCCGTACGCTTGCCTCTCGTTATTGGCTTGCCTCTCGTTATTTCTCTTTCCTGAGTTAAGTCCAAATGTCCTTGCAGCATGAGCTGTCCTGTAGGGAAGTAATGTCAATTTAATGGTACGGTTTTTGGTCCGCGCTGAGTATTGGTGGCTCCGTGCCACTATTTGCCTATTGAATTTTGCAAACGCATTTCATGACCAGGAATTCTTTTTAAATTGAATTTTGCTACTAAAACTGTATTAGAAGTGTATCACGCTATCATTCTGCAAAGGAGCCAACTCTAGTAAATGACTGAGGCCACAAGCCAGACAGCTTCTGAATCCTTTAAAAGACGAATAACCTTGTGTTATTGTTTCTCCTCCTGCCTCCCAGTTTCAAGTGAACTTTGTCTATAAAAGCACCTCTGCAGGAATACAAATGGGTGACCCCCGACTGGACAGTAGGCAGCCTGCTGGGCATTCTGGACTGACTGGAGATTAAGGAAGACATGAACAGCAGGTACCCAAGGCTTCATGTGAGCTTGTGGTTTGAAAGAGACATTGTGAATAGCTTTCTGTAACCAGGTTTCACATCCTTTTAGACACACAGGTCCCCTGTCCTGTGCTGTGTGAAAGAGAGAGATGATTATTTCTGTTTGGGCATTACTAGTAAATCAGACAGGCCTACCCAGGGCACTTGTAGACCTCTCCATAACTAGAGTCAGAGTGTGGGGATAAAGAAGTGGTGCGAGGCGACAGAGCCATCTAGGAGATGAGTACGAGGAAGTGTCCCACTTTCAGAAGTTCTGCTTTTTCAGGATCCCGCGGTGGAAACCTTTAAAGGAGGTAAGGGAAGGGGTAACCCAATCTAAAATACTGTGTGCTCCTTGTGTTAGGCCTTCAAGTTTCCAACTTTTGTATGGAACGGGAGCCAGAAGATACTCTGATCAAAGATTTCAAGCTTCTGGTCTGAAATGGGTCTCCCAAGGATTACAGAACTTCTGGGGCAGGAGGAGCCTGGTACGCAACGGTTGCTTCAGCTGAAAATCTATGGGCCTAGGCATTTTCTGTGTGTGCATGAGAACGAGGGCGGATGGTATTTTCTTTTGAAGACATGAATTTCGCCACAGAGTTTTTCAATTAGCTCCAAACTGTCTAGATTCTCAAACCTTTGCAGGCGTATTTACGGCATGGGTGGTTGTCTACTGCCCTAGTAACCAAGTCAGCCAATGAGGCATGATTTCATTCCTTTACCAAACCAATTATTCAGAAGCCAGGAAGAGTCACTTTTGAGAGACTAACTGAGCAAGATCCAAGCGCATTGTCCTTCCCCAGCATGCGTTGAGAGGGCATGGTTCTTGTCCAGTGACATCCTCCTGCTTGCTCACAAGTATGGAGCCGGGAAGCACAGCAGACAGACAGCAATGGCATGCCTGTAACACCAGTGCTCTCAGAGAAGCCCAGAGTCCAGGGTATGTTGGCAATTTTTTCTGTGGTATAGTTACTACATGGCAATCCTTGTTTTGGTGGAATGGAGAGATTTTTCAGGGTCAGGAGCTATATACTCAAACAAACATGTGTGAACTTCATCCAGTAAGAATACGAATAAGCAGCAAGCTGCCTAAGCCAGGGTGATGGGAAAAGAGCTGGCGATTGGACTAAGGGGAGAGACAGAGGATGACTGAAGGGCTGTCCCTTGTTACACCTCTATGACCCTGAAGAATTAGCAATCAGTAAATAAAATGCCCCTTGCTGCTTTACCCTGAAAAACAAACCCTTGCTTCAATTAAATCAGAGAAAATAGGAATGTACTTCGGAGTTCATTACAGAAATCACCTCCCCCAGTGCGTAGACAATCAGCTGCTCAGTGCATTTTCAAATAAGCAATTTTTTTTTTGCCGTTCTATAATTTTTGGCATAAAAATAGATTGTGCAAACATATGTGGTGTGTGTGACACGCAGAAAATGACGGCGTAATGCTTTTTAACTGGGCGTTTCGTTGGGGAATGTGTTGTCACTCCATATCCCGGGGGAAGATTTCTGGAGAAGCTCTCAGTACTTCCTCTCTACTCGGTAACTCATTTTATTAAGCTGAGTTGTTGTTTTCCTAACTTGCCTCCAGACTTTTAATTACTGTTGCTTCAAACACAAATGTTGGAGGAATTAAAAACAAACCAACAAACAAACATGCATTCCTGATTTGCAGTTGGAGGAAAGAAATTGTCCATATAATACTATGCTAACCAATCACTAGACTTTAAACTAGAATAAGTACAGTGAAAAAGCTCTTCCACAAACTTGGAGAGTCTGAAGAAAGTTTACTGCTCTGTGATTTTATTGGGCTCAATCATGCTTTGTAGTTTTTTCATTATTATAATGGAAACCAAGAAGGAAAGCTGGAAAAAGACACACAGCAGGGTATACCTTGCAGAATACGTGAGATAAAGAAGCCCTTTCCATAGGGGGAGAAGCTTTTACAGATGATATTTTGATAAAGACCAACGATTGAAGATCTAGAAGGGGTTTTGGTGAGGCTAATGCAAATATCAAAACATCATCCACATTATATTTTTGAGCAATGGGGGCTATTTAACAGCTTTTTGGGACACTGGAGGCATTAGGCTGTTTGTTTTTAATACCCAGTACATTTTTGTTTACAGAAATGCAATCATAAATATTCATAGTGTCCAGAGAAAGCTATTTATGAATGAATATGAAAGCTAGGTTTGCAGCTTTCTTGTGAGGTTTTTGCCTGTCTATGCTATCACTTTTGACCAAGCTTTTAAGCAATCAATGACGTGGCTGGCTCTAACTGTGGGTGAAATTCTGGCATTTAGGGGAGTTTTGCCAAGATTTCACCCCATGCATCCACGCACAGTATGGTTAACACGGTAGTAGGTAACCATGTAGCATAGTCTGGTACATGATTGCTTTCCTGTACCTAAGTCTCAGTACTGTTATGTTGCTATATAGATGAGACCCCCTACATAGGCCTGGATAGCTGAGTTGGCCTGTCTTCTTTTCTTCCTACTCTGGCTGTGGCAGGACATCCAGAGTGCATTGCCTCACATATTGCTGGTTCCACTAGTCCCAGCTGAGTCAGTATGGGATAGATGCCCAGTTTTTCCCAGGACACACTGCTACATGCACAATAAGGCATCATGGGCTTGATCATGCGAGTTTTTCCATTGTCTTTAATGGGCTTTCAATCAGGTCCCAGAATAGGGAACCTCAGATGACACATGGCTCGGTTGTGAAAAGAAAAGAACTGCAGTGTGTAGACCTAAGTCGGTCCTATTCCTTGTGCCCATGGTAGCATGAGCTGGTTCCTAAACCACAACTGTACTCATGTCTAGATAGTGTTTGATTGCACATCCCCCTCCTCCTCCAAACCCTCCTCAAAACTCCCCTTTGCAGTGATATTTACAAAAACATGATGACGGTTATACCACTGGTGGGCTGAGACCAGGGCCTGTCATGCTGACAAATATTGTCTCATTATTTCCTTGTATTTCCCGGACTGTCTGTCTGCATCCATCCGTTGTCGCTTGTTTGATATGTAGATTGTCAGCTCTTCAGGACAGGGACTGCCTTTTCATTCTGCCTTTGTACAGCACCTGGCACAGTAGGGAGCTAGTCCACAAGTGGGGCTCTTAGCGCTACAGTAATACAAATAAATAATTATAATAATTTGGAATCATAACACCTTTATACTGTGATAGTCTTAACCGGAAAAGACTAATTCTCTAAAATGCAGTGTTTTCCACAAGACAATTGATGTAGTGCCTGACTCTGCAACCTTATTCATTCAAATAATCATTAATCAAACAAGCAGTCCCATTAAAGTCAATGAGGCTTCTTGGGTGAGTAAGGATTACTCGCTACAGTAAAGTTTACAGGACTGGGTCCCCTTTATAGATCAAGATCTGGGGCTCTTGTACACATGCAAACATTAAGGTGCTCAAGTAGCAAGCAGTGTACCTCTCTCACACTGTATCTGGGTACAGACACAGAAGAAGGGAATTGGATTTGAACTCAGAAATATCAGCTCCAAAACACAGGTATCAAGGGCAGTTAACTCCAGCAACAATTCTTAGTAGCCCTGCAAACAGAAAGAATTGTTAGACCGTAGGGAAGCAGCACTCCAGTAGAGGGCAGTGGTACCCCTGTCAAATAGAATAGAATTTGTTTCATATAGCATACTCAAAATATTCCAGAATCCCTTTACAAAGCAATGAGTAGCTGCAGACACTGATGTGACCCTGTAGGCAAATGAGTCTGCTGTTTTGCTCACAGAAATAATCTACACATCCTTGGGCATCCCAGGGTACTATGAATCAGCCAGGGCATTGATGGTCAAGACTCAAGGTTACCCCTTAGCATTGCTGAATACTGCGATGGATTATTTTACTGAACTCCAGAGGGCAGCCTTTTTAAAAAAAAAAACAGACCTGAAAATGAATTGTTTGTACTTTACTCTGAAGTTGTTACGCTGCAGTACTCTAGGAGGTAGGGATAGTTAATAGATCAAATCCTAAAGTCCCCACTTCCTTTTTCCTTGGGCCTTGCTTAGGCAAAATGCCTATTGATTTCTGTGGACCCTGGCCTGAGTAAGGAGTGAGAATGAAGAAGGATTTCAGGTTTTGGCCCAATAGTATTATTGTTAATAATAAATCATTTTCAGCTCCACTCACATACCAGGTGCTGAGTGAATGGTCCTGTGTACGTTCTGCAGCAACCAATGATTTTTCTTGCACTCTCTAAATTTATTTAAAGGGTTTGGGATGTCATTAACTCTTGCAGAAGAAACACTGAGTTCCAAACCCAGGACTTGGCAGGTTTGTAAAGGGAGAGAGGAATTATTTTGTTAGAGCTGGCAATGGACCCGAGTGGTGAATTCAGATGCAGACAGGTCTGAACCTCTGCACTGCTTGGGTAGTGCAGGGTCAATGGGCGTGGCTGCATCCCACAGAGTCTCTATTTCAGTGAAAGGTGAATTGATTTATATATGTCCGTATACACACAGCTCTTCAGGTCTCAGGGGCGGCTCCAGGCACCAGCGCAGCGAGCACATGCCTGGGGCGGCAAGCCGCGGGGGGCAGCCTGCCGGTCGCTGTGAGGGCGGCAGTCAGGCTGCGTTCGGCGGCATGCCTGCGGGAGGTCTGCTGGTCCCGCGCTTTCAGCGGCAATGCGGCGGTGGGGACGCTGAAGGTTCGGCACTGGCGGACCTCCCGCAGGCATGCCGCCAAATCTCCGTGACCAGTGGACCACCCACAGGCGTGCCGCCGAAAGCCGCCTGACTGCAGTGCTTGGGGTGGCAAAAACCATAGAGCTGCCCCTGTCAGGTCTGGTAAATGTACTCAGAGTGTCACAGCTAAATACAAGGTGGAACAGATTGTTTAATTAACATATATTTCAAAGGACCATTCAAGGTCCCTATAATAGGCCACTTCACTTTGAATGGTCCCTTGAAATACGTGTTAACTAAACAATCTGTTCCACCTTGTTTTGTGCTTTGATGCTCTGAGTACATTTACCAGATCTGAACAAGAGCTTTTTTTCAAAAGCTTGTCTCTCTCACCAGCAGAAGTTGGTCCTATAAAATATATTACCTCATCCACTTTGTCTCTCTAATATCTGGGGACCAACATGGTCACAACAACACTGCATGCATCAGTATAATCCCCTATGCTTCCCTATATTGTGGGGCACAAAGGCGAGTAAACCCACAGACCAATGGTGGGCAGCAGCATGGATAGGATAGGCAGCTAGATGGGTGGTCTACCCTCCACGCTTTTCAAAAGAACAGACTATGGAGAAGACCACAGCATGGCCAAAGACAGAGGGCATCTGGAGGAGTTGTATCAAGAGGCATGTTCCTCTGGGAGATGTATGGAACCCCCACAGAAAAAGCCACATAAAGTTAATGCTATCGTCCCTCAAGCAGCATTAACTCCTGCTGTGAACTCTGAAACTGCAGGTGAGGGGTCCAGAGCACAGCTGAGTGTGCCATACAGGCTGCTCGGGCAGAGATGAGGAGTGGAACACTGATGGAAAATCATTACTTGGGGTTGTTTGAGGATACAGGGGGTTTGGGACTTAGTTTCTTGCTGATTCCAGGCCTCTGAGTCAAATTAAGCCAAATCAATTTTAGCTTCTCTTAAACCAATTTTGGAGTAGCCACACAAGGGATTTGTATTCTGATTTAGAAATCAGTTTTGATAAATTGGTGAAATTGTGAGGGCAGCCCTAAATTACCATCTCCCTCCCAGAAATAGATACGTCCTTAGGAGGATCAGGCATTTTATGGGAAGTTTGCATGACCGATGCACCCTCCTGTATGTCTGGAAAAATAGAGGGCCTAGCCCTCGAAACTATCAGAGTCTGACACCTTTCACCAGGACTAAGTTCACTTCTAAGAAGAAGAAATCCCCACACTCAAATCTGTCTGCTTGATAAGGCTTTAATAAGACTGTGCTCTCTGTATGTGTGTATATATATCTCCTCAATATTTATTCCACTCTGTATGCATCCGAAGAAGTGGGCTGTAGTCCACGAAAGCTTATGCTCTAATAAATTTGTTAGTCTCTAAGGTGCCACAAGTACTCCTGTTCTTTTTTCTGATTCCGAAGGAACTGCAGTGCCTGACTTTGCGCATTCAAAGTATTGACACCTTTTTTCTTTTGAAAAATTCCTTCCTGGGCAATTTAATCTGTGACTCAGGGGCTCAAGTCATGCTGCCTTTTAAAAAATAATGTGCTTCAGGAGGCTGAATTTAACATAAGGATTTTTTAGTTGCCAACTTTTTGCCAGTGACCTTTTTTTGCTGTCTGAGGAGTCTCACAGCTTTTTTCCTTTAAATAAAACAACAAACATTTTAGAATATCCTTATACATTAAATCTCTGGACCAAATCCTCAACTGGCACAAACTGAAATCAACAGAACTACTCTAGTTTAAGCCAGCCAAAGATCTGACTTTATGTAGCTCCTTTTGGGGTTGACCTGTTATTTCCGCACAGAATTAAGTTGCTGGTGGAATGTATTTGATCAGCAAGCTTTTGAAGATGCACTGAAGGGTAAGCGGAAAGGTGGCATTAAGACTATGCCAGTGGAAATGTTTTTTTGAAATATGCAGATTTTTGTTCATCGCTTCCGCATAAGAGAGTGACCGAAAGGAAGAGAAAATTGATCAACGGAAATGTATGCATAATAAAAATGTGTACATGCTTCATCTAAAATTCATTTTCTCCAAAGGTTCACCAAATAATTGCTTAATCTTAAACAGATGCACGCACAATAAAAGTTGCTGGTGCTGGGGCCAAAATGAATTAACATTTTGTTGGGAACTGGATCATAAACCAATATTCCCAAAATAGCGTGCTACAATTCTACAAGAAAACTGTGCTAAAGCAGTGTGTGTTTAAGGAGAATAGACTATATTTACATGAAGCTGATGGTCTCTGAGCCTCCATTTGCTAATCTGAATAGTGCCCTCCATCATCCAATAGCAAGAGCTGGCACGAATCAACAGTGCACCAATGTTTACAGTGGGTCATATTCAGCCCACTCACCTCTCCATTCCACAAATCAGAGGACCCTCGGGCACAGCAGAACTAATTCATTCCTGCTGTCAGCTGCAGGATAGCACCACCCAATGAAGGGGTCAGGGGGACCAAAGCTGCCTGCTGCAATCCTGTGCTCTTGGGCTTCCCTTTGTGCTGCCATGGAGGCAGAGTTTGAAGGCAGGCCAAAGGGAAGAGTGGTAAGGCAGGATCAGGGGTTCCATCCTTCCATGTGGAAGGGAAGCGTGGGGCTGCTGGAGCAGAGCCTAGGGGAGGATTTCTTCCATCTCATCCTCAGGTACCCCCTCAGCACAGGGGCTATTTGAGCTTTGTACTGGGAACAGGATTTGCCCCCCAACCATTTCATTTCTTAAAGTTCTTGGCCTACCGAGTAATTTCCTCGCACAATGTATATTATGGTGTCACCACCTGTCCTGAAATGGGAACGGCAGGCCCCAGAATACACCGAAATGCGTCCCTGGGTCACTCTTGCTTCAGTATCCTATGACCTCTCCAGCCTCACTGCAATGTTGCTCTGTAACGTCTCACAGCAACACTCAGTAAATCGCAATATATATTCTGTGTGTCCTATTGTTACAATAGATATGGAGGGAGATTTTTCTCTGTTGCAGGCCAATCCCATTCACGTCAGTGGAAGGGCTCCCACTGACTCAGCTTCAATGGATCAGACCTTAGGTGTATGGACTGAACATTAACAAAGCACCAGCTTGGAAGTTTTGAACAAATGCTAACATTTGCTCTATTCAAAGAGATTCACTGAAGTTTAGACCTGATTCTGGGTGAAGGTTTGAGGGATGTTCTTAATTCACCCTGGATGAATATCCGTTCCCTTGCATTATCATTATCATGAGGCTTGTTTCCATTAGCAAATGTTTAAGACTGTTAGGCTGTATATGTGACTGAAAATAGTCCCCAAAAAGTTGAGTGAGTTCAAAACAACTCATGAAACACCAGGTGACCACTTGGTGAGATGGCTTAGTGGCTCATATTGTTTTGTAATTATACATTCTGAGATTTCTACTTCAAGGAATAATACCAGTTTCTCTTGTGATGGGAGACAAGACTGCATGAAAGCCACTCCCTTTATTCTGGCAGCTGAATTCCAACAACCCTTGGCAATTGCTTTGTTTGTAAAGTAAATAAACAGCAGTAGTTGCACTGAAGTAGATGCACTCTGCCATCAAAGTCAACATTTGCCTGAGCTGTTGCTGATTTTTAGAGATGGGAACCCAACCGTTAGTATTCTGCACACATTTCAGTTGCAGAAATAACTCACTACAATCTTTGTCAATCTTGGCTTGACCAGGTCCAGGAGAAAATATTTCCGCTTATTAGAGCAGAGTTTGACCTATCCCAATGGGGGGGGGGGGGGGGAAATGCAGGGAAAAGATGACTTGTAAGGGAAATGGCCTGGGTAAGACAAATTGTGTTTGCGGGGCTAATCGGAATGGATGTTTATTTGGATAGCTGTTGTTTTCTTTTAGTGTTGCTCTTCTTTCTTTGCTGAGCCCTCTTTCCATTTTATTATTCCCAAACAGAGGGACTGGAAGTCATAGCCGGAGGAAGAAGCCTGAATTGTCTATAGAGTTGTGCAGAGATGGGGTTGTGTGATCTCATGTCTGATTTGGAACAGCTGTTCCGCACAGCTGCATGTGGGAATCTAACGGCTGCAGCATTCCACGCTGGAAATTGGCTACACTTGAGCAGTAGGTGAAGTGAAGTCACCCCTATGAATATTTACAGTGGTTTCCACTCCGAGGGACCTATCTGCAGGGAAACAGAATGAAAGCCCCAGGCTGCCAATACTTTGCAAAATGCAAATCGCAACTCTAGTGACACTGAAGCTGTTCAGTGAAAGTGACATCACAAGGAGGCAAACGATGTCCCCTTCTCTATAGGCTTGCCTGCAGTGGAGCTGACGGGGTTCCAGAGTGCACAGGGTTGGGCTGGCCGAGGAAGATTTGGGGAGCCCACACAGGGCACAGACACCCCCTGCTCAATGCAAAAGTCAGTTCTACGAAGGCGACCTCATGCCCAGAGAGATCTGGAGCGTAGCATGAGGAGTAGGAGCTAAGGACAGGGCTGCTGCGTGGCTCTCCTGTCCACTGCCTCCTTCAGAACAGTTCCAGAGCAACAGCCACAGTGTCCGCAGGGCTGCAGGAGCCATCACGATGTGCATCCTGGGTTCCATTTTCCCCCTGCTGCAGAATTCCCCCTCCCCAGCTTGGCGTAGAGGATGAATATGGCCCTGTCGGGGAGCTCCCCGGCATTTTACAATGGCACAATCTGCTTTGAGGCTTGTGAAAGGAGCTATAGAAATCCGCTACAATGGTGGCATTGCATGATGAATCCTCTCTCTGATCTGTAAAAAGAACAGGAGTACTTGTGGCACCTTAGAGACTAACAAATTTATTAGAGCATAAGCTTTCGTGGACTACAGCCCACTTCTTCGGATGCATATAGAGTGAAACATATATTGAGGAGATATATATACACACATACAAAGAGCATGAACAGGTGGGAGTTGTCTTACCAACTCTGAGAGGCCAATTAAGTAAGAGAAAAAAACTTTTGAAGTGATAATCAAGCTAGCCCAGTACAGACAGTTTGATAAGAAGTGTGAGAGTACTTACAAGGGGAGATAGATTCAATGTTTGTAATGGCTCAACCATTCCCAGTCCACATTTCGCAGTTCCTTTCTCTCACAGAGCACTTCCTTCTTTCCATGCCGAACTCCCTCCGTCTTTCCTTCTCTTCTTATTCATCCTTCCCTTTCTCGTAAGTATTTGCATTTATTTCTGCTCCTTTCCCTGGGTTGCCCTACTGTGCTCTTCCCTGGTGCTTCAGAAAGCAGTCCCGTGTCCCAGCACTAGAGAGTAAATTTCATCCAGCTCAAGTGAAGAATTGCTGGATGTTGAAGTACCAATTCTGTGCAATCTTGGCAGAGGTGGAGGCAGTCAGTTAGAAAGGCTGGAAGAGAGCAGAACATACCACAGGACAGAACAAAACTGCGGAATCAGGATCTGCAGTGTTATCATGTCTACAATTTTCAAGTGCCCTTGTGTGTAACTGCAGTCAGAATGGAGGTACCTTGAGAATCCTGTCAGGTCAATGGCAGGACAGGATCTGGCAGCTCATGCGGTTGCTGTCTGGCTTTGTGACAAGGCTTCAGTTTCCAGCACTAGCTTCATTTAAGCTTTCTAAGCAGGTGCTGTATCCCCAAACCCCTGTACTTACACATAACAAGGCCAGATTCTGCGCTGGTATAAATTGGCATAGCTACATTAAAGTCAATGGAGTTGTAATGAGTGGGAGCCAGTGTCACCAAGAGATATGTCTGTCTGTGGAATTTTAGGAGTTAAAACAGGCATGAATTTGGCCAATTACCACTAAACTAAGATCTCATTCATTTCTTTATAATATTTCCAATTTCTTTGTTTATTGAAAACCAGTGCTTCCAAAATACTGAATGATGGTATTTATTTCATTGACACCATTCCTAAATAATCATCAAGCCAGTAGAATCCTGTGTTTAACAAGCTCTCGAACACACCCCGTCCTTCCCAAATGATTTTCCATTTTGGGCAAATTTCGGTTCAGGAAAGCTGGCTCTCGGTATTTAGTTTTGTTGAGCTCAGTGCCGCGTAGGGATCAAGAATTAAGAGCTTTCAGCTGCATTCAGTTGTCAAACAGCTTTTTGGAGTACGAACAGATGCAAACAGTATGTATTTCAGTGTGATTAATACAGAGAAGGCAGATTAATGATGCACAGCTAAGCACAGGATTCTGAATTACATGCCACTTTTATGGGCTCGACTAAGGTGTGCTTTATTGTAGACTCACACCCACCAGCACAGATAAACTTCAGCATCTGTCAGCATTTTCCAATCTAAATAAGCCCCGTTTTTCTGGGGGGAAGGGTTATAACTCAACTGGAAACAGTCACTCTTTATATTTTTGCAGACAAGGCCTTGGCCAAGGAGAGCAACATTTGTTCTGCTAAATTTGGTACCAATTGGTTTGACCTTTCTTAAATGAAAGATGGGCAAAAAAAAAAAAAAAAAAGGTCAGAGTTATTGTGACTTCAGATGGTTTATCGGGCTGGTTTAGCTTCAGATACTGAATTTTGCAGCTGATGAGTCCAGATTATGGATAAGATGTTGTAAGTGTTTTAAACAAGAAGATACTGAGCGTTCAGAAGCAGCCACTTCAGTAGAACAATAATTTCCTTCTTAATCCATCCCTGTCAAAGGATCTTTAATGGTAGAGATAGGCCTGAGCTGCAAAGTCTGGATCTGAAGTTGAACTGTCTCAAAGTTTAAGGGTTGTAGGTGTGGAGATTTGGTTTTGGGTTGAGTCTCTACTTAAAGTGATACATACGTGGTGCAAGTCTGAGGATTAAGTTCTGAGAATTTCTTTTGCAGTCGCGATAGGGAAATCCTGGAAGCAATGCAGGAAATATAAAGTTTAGAAACAGGTGTGGTAACTGGGAATTTGATGAATATAAATGAAAGAAATGGAATTAATCTGTGAGGAGAATGAAGCAAAGGAAAAGAACAAGAATCCCAGTCATGGACTAAACAAGAAAAAGCAGCATTTTTTTATTTTTTATTTTGAAGGGTTTTTGTTGTTGTTGAAGATTTGGAGGGGAATGTCTGTATAACACAAAGAGAAAGAAAGAGAGGCAGTGTCTATATGTATGAGAAAAAGGGACTGTGAAAATATCTGCAGTCAGCTGGAACTACATTTCCATCACCAGAAGACAGCTGAGGTTCATCCAACCATTTCTTTTAGAGCACAAGAGAAGACTATGTATAATTACCTTAGCTTTGGTAGGGCAACTGCTGTTGACTGTGTGACTTGCACCTACATGGAATCTTGTGAGCAGTTTTGATGAATAACATCAGCTGGAACCATTAGAGTCCTCGGAACTGTAGGCCTAATCTTACCAACTTTGCGAGTTTTGCCTGTTTAAGGACTGCAGGATCACATCCAGAGACCAGAGCAGCTGCTTTAGGGACATCAACAGTGCATCCTCATTACCTACATTACCGTGTTGTAACAAGAGGACACTTCCATGTTTATATTTTATTAAAAAGAAGGTAGAGCATCTAAAGACTATTTTTACCATTCATAAAATAAATTATCCTGTTTAATTTACAAGATCTAGTCCCTGGAATATATATATTTGAAAGCACAGTGGGTTGAATTGTGTGGAGCTCTTTTGAAAATCTGGCTCTAAATGTGCCTCTGTACATTTTGTACCTGCAAATGCAGCTGCAAAATGGAAATAAGGAGGCAGGATTGAAGCCCCTCTGAAAATACGGCCCCTATTGTGCAGATTTAAACCTGAGTTCAGAGACTATTTACGGCTGGGAAGGGAATGTCCTAACACACTCCACCTGAACGGTGGCTTTGATGGGTGACCCCATGCCATGACTTTATTGCATGTTATTTGTTAGGCTGTGAACAAATGAAGGTCCCGATCCTGCAACTGATTCTGCAGGGGTTGGCTCTGTGTCTGTGTGGTTCTCCTTGCAGGATTTTGGCTTAAGAACCCAAACTGCAGACAGTCAGGTACTCTATGTCCCTCATGAAACTAGAGGGTCAAATTTTGTTCAATTATCCCATGTGGATTCTCTTCTTGTAAGGCATTCAGTGCCCCATGGGGAAACCTAGATCCCACTTTCTCCTCCATACTGATATAGACTAGTACTTTACAACAAAATAGTCCCAATGAATGACACTCCCGGTGGTTGAAGGACCAATTCAGCCTGATGAAGGGTGTTGCAGTGGTACCACTAATGGGGGTGGGGAGCAAGCCAGTCTCTTTTGGTGTTTGCTGTGGTTATTGCCACAGCTAGGAGCATTCTGTGGTTGCAGCTGAGCTCCAGCTGTTTCCCTTGAAGTCTACAGAAGTATAGCCATATTTGGTAGAACTCCTGCTGGATTTAGATCCCAATCCTGCTCCTATTGAAGTCAATGGGCTTTTTGTCATCCATCAGCTTCCGTGCGAGCAGGATCAGACCGCCAGGCACCTACTACTTCTAACTATGGGATACTTGCCAACCCAGTCTAAGAAGGGATGTTCTGACACCTTCTTCTGGCTGCCATGGTGTTACTTGCTGAGGAGGAATTCCAAAACCTCCCAATAGATTGGCACCAGCCTTGGCCTACAGAATCTCTGCCAGCCCAGACATTGCCAACTGTACTGAACGATGGACTGAAGAATACACTGTTGGTTTCAGTGGGGCTGGAAGGGGTGTAAGTCAGGTTCATGGTGATCTTATGATGGATCCTGAGTAGCGCCCACAAGCCATATTTTGCTCTAAGTGGGTTGTCAATCTGGAGTAGCTCCATTGACTTCAGCAGAGTTACTGCGGATTGACACTGGTGCAGCTAGCACAGATTTTTGGCCCTGAAACATCAAAAGAGGTTGATTCCACTGTACTGCGAAAAATTTCCACTCAGAGACACTTTTCCTCCTCTTCCACTGACATCACTGGAGCGATGACGATTTACATCAGCTAAAGATTTGGCTGAGAAAGTTGCCAATGCTTTAGAAAGTGATTCCACATCTGTCCCCTGCAACATACTCCACCCCAAGAGGACAAGCTCTTGAATTCCATTGTTTGCAAGCACAGTGCTATCTCTGCTTTAGATATCAGACTTACCCTTTAGAGAAAAGATTAATTTAATGAGGTCATAGTCATACTGATTTAGCCATTTAGATAAAAAGTAAAAAATTATGTTTTCCAATACATTTTATTTGTATGCAGTACTTTAAAGATTAATTCCAGCCAGGATACTGTGTGAAGATAGCACGGCTCCTCTGGATTCCTGGGTCAGTTTTAATTTTCTTCTTACTTAGCGGAATGATAAGACTTTATACTTTGCCTGGGTCTTTTTTACAAGGATCACAAAGTACTTTGCAAATATTAAATAATTGAACCTCTCAGCTGTCTTTCTAGGGTGCTAAGTATGTTAACCATTTAACAGATGGACAAACTGAGGCCCACAGGCACCCATTCAGCAAAACAATTAAGCATATATGTAACTTTAAGCACACAAGTAGCCAGAAAGAAGGCATTATCCTCTGCCCAAAGGAGTTCACAAACTAAATCAGACATGATGAAACAAGGAGGAAACAAAACTGCAGTGTGGGAGTGGGGAAGGGAAGAGAGATAACATCAGCAGGCTCATACACCTACTCATCCAGGCATAGGAGACAAAACTGCAGTGTGGGATTGGGGAAGGGAAGAGAGATAACATCAGCAGGCTCATACACCTACTCATCCAGGCATAGGAGACAAAACTGCAGTGTGGGATTGGGGAAGGGAAGAGAGATAACATCAGCAGGATCATACACCTACTCCTCCAGGCATAGGAGACAAAACTGCAGGCGCTGGAGAAACAAGAGGAGGTCCTGAGTTCTGATCCTGCCACTAACAAGTTCTGTTGTCTTTCTGTTCTGGGTAGAATGCTATCTCCTATCTTCTTCAGGGGGTCAGTCGAGATCACCATACTGGTCTCTTATTGCCTTAAAATCTTTGAATCTATGATGCACAAGGGGGCTGAGGCTGTGATTTTTCTAATGATTAATTGCATGGGTTAGTTGATCTCTTTCTCTCTTACATGCTATCCCTTATTTGAGTCTCTAGACTTTTCCTCCCCTTTGTTTTGAACAAATCTTTAACAGCAGGCGCCTGGATGAAGTCACTGTTTGAGTCTGCCGCATTGTCCTAATGAGGACTCCCCACCCTATTTAGTCTCCTGCAGGCATGCCACACTGTCACGACGCCTGTCAAAGGTAAGCTGCTTGAGGTGCTGTCACCGTGCTAAGGCACAACGTTGCAGCTCTCTGCTCGCATTGACTAATTACAGCTTGCTCCTGAGATTTCTGCTGTGATTGTCTTTTCAGGTGCAGCAGAACCAGCACCAGAGTAATCACAATCTCCCCCTTTTAAATAAATAAAACAGGAGTCCCCGAACAAACCAGCCAAGCCGTTTGGCCGCAGCATCTTTTCATCCGCGCTCAGAAGGGAGCAGGCTAAGCTTAACAATTGTTTATTTATTATGTAAACACACAGGGCTGGAAGAAGGGGAAGTGTCACAAGCGGTTGCATTTTCATTTAGTCACTCTTTAATAAATAATGACAGAGCTCTGGTGGGGGTCGGCACTGAGGCTGGGTGGCTTTTCTCCTGCCAGGACGCCTTAATATATTGCTGGCTGGCAGAGACGAGTCATCTTTGGAGATTGGACCAAGCCTCTTGGCCCTGAAAGGTTAATTCGGTCCTGTATTAAAAAGGTAGCACAATGATTTCAGGCCTTGCTGTTTAGAAGCATTAGCCTGTTTCCATGTTATGTTCTGATTTCCAGAGTTCTGTGGTTGTGTGTTCACTGGAGTTATGTCCTACTACAGGAGTAGAAAAGGGACACTCCTTTGAGCTACAAAAGGGCAATGAAAGCAGTAACTCTTGGGCCTGATCCATAGCTGACAGGTTTGTAAAAATTTTGGTAGGGCCCAAGAGTCCAGGGGAGAAGCCCTCAGTGGGAGTATACAGGGCTGAGCCCCCTATACTTGGGAGTAAATTTTAAATAAATTAATGGAGATATCCTGTTTCCTAGAACTGGAAGGGACCTTGAAAGGTCATTGAGTCCAGCCCCCTGCCTTCACTAGCAGGACCAAGTACTAATTTTTTGCCCCAGATCCCTAAGTGGCCCCCTCAGGGATTGAACTCACAACCCTGGGTTTAACAGGCCACTGCTCAAACCACTGAGCTATCCCTCCCCCTGTAAGAGAATAATACCTGGCTTACCCTTGTCATACCTGGCACATGGGGTTGCAGTGCCATTCAAGTTTGGCCTGGCCACCCCTCCATCATGCTGAGGGAGAGGCAGCCGGTCCACAGTCAAGTGCCATTGCAACTCTGTGTACCAGGTCAAAATGCCACTCAAATTTGGGGTGCCTGGGCCCCCTCTTCTGGTTGTGCCACTGGCTCAACCATTGGTGAGGCTGGGCCCACGTTCCAGAATATTGGTTGGACCTGAATCCCATGGATCTCTATAACCCGACACCTAGAGCCTAATCCATATCCTATGGGAGCCAATAGAAAGACTCCTATTGACATTAGTGGACTTTGGGGGCCAATCAGCAAAGCAGTTACACACGTACTTAACTTTAGGCACGTGCTTACATCTCATTGAAGTAAATGGTACTTAACCACCTCTGTAAAGGTAAGCACTTGCTTAAGTGCTTTGCAGAACAGAGACAGGCTCTGCTGAATCGAGGTCTTGGGGACTCATGAGCTACTTTTGTTTTTCCTCACAAAAATTGCACAGCTAAACTGCTCAACGTGCAGATGCAATGTGCAAAGGTGACTTAAATTAGTCAGGTGATGTGCTGCTGCACAGGTTCCATGCTTCAGCCCAGAGGTGGCTGTACTTCAGAGGCAGGCAGAGTGATTCAAAACATCTATATTATCTCATTGGGATTCAACGGGATGAAAGCTGCTGTGTAACTGTAACATCAGTTCCATTCCAGTGAGTTCAGGGTTTATTTTATTGGCTTCTGCGTGTGAATCTGGTGAATATTTCTGTTACACCACAAAACAGTCCTGTCTGGTGCTAAGGTGGATTTGACACCTAAAAAAAGACCAAGGGAGCAGGATGCTAAACAGCATGGAATGTTTCTGGGAAATTATCCACCTCACAGTTCATGCCAGTGGCATCTACCTACTTATTTCCAAACCAATGGTGTACAATACACGCTATTGTTTGCTTGCATGTTTTTCCAGGTTCCTTACAGTACATAATAGATCATAGCTGTATGTGTAGGTCCTGGAGTGTTGTATGATTTATCAGCCCTTATGAACTGTTCCTCGTACCGCCTGGCACTGTAGCAAAGAGATTCATCTTGAATTTTGCTGAATATTCCCAACAAGCCAAAGACCTTCTAAAAACAACTTCCCATCACATGCAGTAAGATGCTAAACAGTGGGGACTGAGCTAAATCTAGTGATTCTTCTCCGCTGCTCCAGGTCAGGCAGTGAGCTGCTCCTGGGGATTCGGGGCAAAGGCCTCTGCCCTCCACTTCAAGGGAAATTTGATGGGCTTGTTTTTAACTCAGTGAGCATATGCTTACTTGACTCAGCTACAAACAGAAAAGATTTAGTATTACTTTAGATTGATCCCTAACTTTAAGCCCCAGTACCAGCTATAGATGTCCTAAGTGATTTCCACCAAAGTGTTCACAATGTGCAACTAGATTTCAAGTTAAAACAAGTGCAAGGCCCATTTGCAACTCCACCAATAGTAGGAATGGTGAGAGAGCTGGTGCAGATAGACCACTGGCATTTCTACCATGATCATGATGGTGTCTAGATCTGCTCAGGTGATTTGGCCCAGTGAGCTCTCAGTGGTTCTTTAGCAAACTTTTTTTACTGACCTTTGAATTAGAAATACAAAACTATCTAGCCATGATTAAAACAACCTTGCCTAAAGCCCTGATCTAAGGCCAACAGAAGTCAATGGAAAGACTCCCATTGACTTCAGGGTTTTTTGAATCAGAACCCAAATATACAAGAAAAAATTAAAAACAAATATTAAAGAAGTCATCATGAGCTATTAGCATTTAAAGTGTGTTCACCTCTGAAAAGGGACTCCGTAAAAATGCCATCGTGAAGCTCCAAGTTTAATTCCCAGCCCTGCAATCTGAAGCTGGGATCTGAAAGTCAAGCTGGGTTCTTTCCTGTATACCACTCACTAGTAGGTAGTATTTTGCAGGGCTAATTACGCCTTCAGTGACCCCTGTGGAATTCCACTGCCTTCTGTGGGTTTGCATAGATGTGACTGACTGGAATTTAGCAAACAGTTTTGTTGAAGATGCCCCAGAAGAATGGAAACTAGTCCCCCCTGCCATATATATACAGGTCCTACCATGTTAACAGGACAAAAAGCAGCAAAAGGTTATTATTGCCACAAAAATAAGCAGCTATCGCTCTGAATACGCAAAGTGCAGATTTCTTCAGAAGAAGATGCCTGTTTCCCAAACTCATTTTTCAGGGTAGAATTACACTTTGATGAGCATAATGTGTATATGTCAAAGTAAGAGCAGCCCCTTAGGTGTATAAAGTGATCAGTGTGTCGCCATCAGCCTCAAAAGAACAAGCCACCTTGCAATCTAAAAGTCAATATAGAAGGACAGTTCTTTTCCCACCTCACCACTGTTCCTATTTTTAGAGTCCAAGTTCCTCCCTGCCAACATTTTAAGGGGAGTTTCCCTGTCTGTAAAACAGGGATAACAGACTCATTCCCTTTATAATGGACTTTTGCCTCAGATGAAAGCAGCTATTTAACATCATTATTATGTAATTAGTGTAATTGCTATTGGCATTGGAAATGCACAATTATGAAACTAAAGTTACACAGAGTGATTTATATACTAAAGCAGTGCAAAACATTTGACTAGAACCACAAAAGGATTTGAATTCAACCTTGATGCGGCTCCAACCCATTGAAGTCTATGACAATTTACCCCCACTGTGGCTCTGCCCCAGTGTTTACTGCGCCGCCATATCAAAATGCCCTTCAAATCCTCCCCTCATCTAAAACAGGTTCTTCTTAGCTTTAAATAAATGAGAAATGTAAGGTTTTTAACTCCTTTTTGCTAGAGGACTATGATGACAATCTTTGGAGGACTAGAATGTGACAACACAGCCAGCTGAAAGCTGAGATGTATCTCTCAGCCCCGGGTGAGATAGGACGAGATGTTGGGTATTTGTGTCAGATTGTCCATTAAAGTCATTTAAGAAGCCTTTGCTGCCAAGAAGCTGAATTTGGGTGAGTTTGCTGATAGTTCTTGTGGAAACCAACATCTAAAACAATCTCAGACAGTGAAGGGCATTTTCAAAGGTAGATGACTAAAATTATAACCTTGGGTTGGAATAATCTAAAAGGTCTCAAATTCAATAGCCCATTTAATCAAGCTGACTTTGATAAGTTTCCAACTAGCAGGTCCTTTCCACTACATTCCTAACAGCCCTTTCTCCAATAAATCAGGGCATTTATTCCCTACATCATCCATCATCTATTTGTAACTCACACAGTTTAAATATTTTAGCGAGGGCTTTAAAAATGTTTTCTGTTTAAAAATTTAGGCAAGGAATAAATATGTCAATTTTCAATTTCTTAAGCTTCAGTGATGCCACTGAGCTTAATGAGAACATTTTATGCTCTGATCTCATCACTGATATTACACGTTCACATTGTTGTCAGAGGGCTTAGCATTGGATTGAGTCAGCTTCAGTGCTTCTAGGTCAGTGGTTTTCAACCTTTATTTGCGGACCCCTACAAAATTTCGAATGGAGGTGCAGACCCCTTTGGAAATCTTAGCCGTAGTCTGCGGACCCCCAGGGTCCATGGACCACAGGTTGAAAACCACAGTTCTAGAGCATAGTTACTTTAAAACATCTGTAAATGAATAAAGTGTGTTTGATGAACATCTATCACAGGCTAGTCATCTGTGTTAGCTGACTGTGAAATTTTCATGAGAACTGTGTTAGACTTTAATAAAAAGCTAGCTTTAAAGGAACATATTCAGGACCCAGGGGTTGGCTTATGCAGATAGATTAAAAGAGTATATTAGGCTATGTCTACACTTGAAAGCCCACAGCAGCACGGCTGCTGCAGAACTTCAATATAGACACAGGAGGGGTTCTCTCATCACTGTTGTTAATCCACCTCTCTGTGAGGCAGGAACTAGGCTGACTGAAGAATCTTTCTGTTGACCTAACACTGTCTATGGTGGGGGCTAGGTCCGCCTCACTACGTCTCTCAGGGGTGTGGATTTTTCACACCCTTGAGAGACTTAGCTATGAAAATGTAACTTTTCGGGGTAGACCATCCCTGAGTGGAGAATCAGGCCCGTTGAATCCTTTCCCTCTATTTCCTGATCTGTATTTCTTGGAAGTTCAGGATCACTGGTTCCTTAGTGCTCCTGGAAAAGTGGCAGTTAAATCTGAAGGATCCTGAGGTAAATGACAAAAAATGAATTAAAGTCCTTGAGTGAAGATTGCCAATTTTTCTCCCTAACCACCAAACTAACCAACATGATGGGCACAACCTCAAGCTTCCTCAAGAGATACCGCATCCAATCGGAAGTTTTACTTTGTTTTCCCTTCTGTCTCACCCGTCCATTGAAACAGATCACAAAAATAAACAATCAGCCACTAGTTTTGAGGACGTGACGCCTGCTGTCTCAAGATTAGTTTGATAACATTACACAGCCCTAAAGCAGAAAAGTATTCCACAGGATAAGCCTCCACATTGCACATCCAAGCCATCTTGTTACCTCAAGCTTCCATGCACAGATTAGCCATATCAAACGGTTTGCTTCATCACAGAGCAGGCAATGGACAAGTAATTTATGAACCTGTCGGGTTAAACAGGACCTGCTGGAAATGAAAAATGACATTCCTAATAAAACGCAATTACTGTAGTTCCAACCATACAGTCAGGAACATGGTATAAAGGAATGCTTCCTGCACTTAATTTCCAACAAAATCACAGGTATTAATTAACTTGACTCTTCAGAAAGGCAGTTCCTTTGACATTTGAAGCACTTGCAGGTTTTACTGAGGCTTGCAGCCATGTGGTTTGGGAAAACTTATTCTGGCCTCATTGAACTGACTAAACAGCCACACTGTGCAGCACTTAAACACTGAGCTTTCTTGACCGGAAGGTGGAATATCTGCACTCTCCCTTCAGCCGAGATTCTTAAAGACTATGCTAATGGAACAACCCATGGAGTGATACAATAGGAAATCAGACAGGCATATTGATTGTCAAACATTAACGCCTGCAGGAAGGGGGTTTAGCTTGAAGAGATGGAAATGAGTACGGGATACACTAGGTCAAGAGGTGACGACCCACTTGCCCTACCCATATTGCTAGGTATGAAGGGGGTTTTGGCCAGATGGGAGGTGTGTCCTGGTTGGGAGAAGGAGGTGCTGGTATGGAAAAGATTGAGACCCAATGCCATATGGGAAACGGACTGGATATCCTCTAAACCTTTGCCCCAAATTCATTTAAAGCCACAAGCGTCTTTTGAGGTTTGAAGGTTGTTGCTAATAGGGCTGGTCAAAAATTGTGTCAAGATCCAACCCTCTTTGAGGGTAAACTGGGTTTCCTAAAACCAAAATTTTCATGAAAAGTGTATGCTTTCTTCATTGTTTTTATTTATTTATTTTTTTTTTGTTGGAAAAGAACCTGTAAACTGAAAGTTTTGGGCCAAAAATGATAATTTTTGGTGGTTTTTTAAAATGAAAAGACAAAATTTTCCACAGGACATTTTTTTTTTCTGACCAGCTCTAGTGGTTAATTATTTTATTTTCACTGCCTTCCTGGTTCTGACTGGGTACAGAAGAAGTAGTACCAAACCACCCCAAGAGAGACTACCAGTATTTTGGCTCCTCCTAAACACAAGAAGTACTGAAAATCAGTTGAAGGAGTCTGATGTTGTTTGAGGTACTTTTAGTCAGTTGCCTTTTCATCTGTGATACCGTTTAGGTTCTGTAAATGAACCTGTCCTGCAGTGTTGCCAGGCAATGTTAAACACCTGTCATGTTCCACCCCCTAAGTGGCTGCATTACAGGCAGGGGAGTGTACTTCCTGCTTACAGAGTTTGCAAAGTCTTTTCAGATTATTTGGGATGAAAAAT
Source organism: Malaclemys terrapin pileata (assembly GCF_027887155.1). NCBI lineage: Eukaryota > Metazoa > Chordata > Testudines > Emydidae > Malaclemys > Malaclemys terrapin. The sequence continues at coordinate 19,749,071 of NC_071520.1, read as the reverse complement.
GCCGTATAATTATAATCATACTTCCCACGCAGCACAGTACTTTATGTCTTCAAAACTCTGTTTAAACCTTAAATGATTCATCCTACCGACATTCCTGTCAAATGGACAAACATCACTATCTCCATTTTAGAGATGAGGTCAGTGAGGTACAAAGGCTTGACAGGTCTAATTCAGCACCATTAAGTCAATGGGAATCTTTCCATTGACTTCAATGGGCACTGGATCAGACCCTAAATGATTTGTTCAAGACCACACAGAAATTGTAGGATCTGATCAGGCAACAGGGTATCCCTGGGCAGATAGAAAAGCTTTATAATAGAATGGAAAGCTGGATTCCAGTCAATGGTAGATTCATGATCTGGTTTTCTACCTCCCCAGGAGGTTAGCAAGGCTGTGTTTTGTCGCCCTTGCTGTTCAATAGCAGCATTGATTGGTTGATGGATAAGGTGGAGGAGGCAGCTGTTGATGGTATTGAGGTCTCAAATACATCAATGATATTGTCTGGTTAGCTCAGTTTGGTGAATCGCTGAAGCTGATAGTTGATCTGGTCAGGCAAGAAGCAGCACACATTGGTCTGGCTATTAATCCAGTAAAATTAAGTCCCTGACCGCTATGGTCAAGTGGCCTCCAGCTGCAGATTACAGTCAGCTCAGTATTAACCTGTCCGACAGGACATGGAGCACGTGTCAGATATCTGGACAGTGTCATAAACAGCGCTGGAAGATGCTCGGAAGAGGTGGATGCTTGTATAGCAGCAGCTGCTGCTACATTTCAGGCTCTTCCGTGGCCTTTAGGGCGCTGTGAATCAACCTTGCTGCAAAGCTGCAGATCTATGATCCTCGTTTATACTAGCTCTATTGTATAGAAGTATAACATGAGTGCTGAAGAGCACTGGACAGATGTTTTTGATTCCTGTCGTCTTCATCAGCTACCTCCCATCAAGAGGCAGGACAAGATCAGAAGTGAGGACATTCAAAGCCGAACTGGTTTGGTTTCATTTGCTCTCCTTGCATGGACATGTTATTACAATGGAAGACCAACAAATTCCATGAGTACGGCCCTGAGCGTTGTTGGATGGACAGGCAGGATTTAGAGTCTAAACTGCAGTGTTCTCACATGTCATTTGAATGCGGCCTTGACAAATGCTCTGTGAGCTGATGGTAGTGGAATCTCTCGTTGGATGCAGTAAATATCAGCTGATAGGGTACCATCGGGCTGTATGTGTACCCCAATGCTTCACCTCTAGAGCTGTTATTTATGACCTTTCCTCTATACTTACAAGTGCCCAGTTGTTAATGGGCTCTGACAATCCCGTCATATCTTTCTAGATAAATATACCACAGTAATTATCTGGGAATTACAATTTGATTTGAAAGATACTTCTGGTTTGCCTCTGCATTAAAATGACTTGATTGTCAGTACAAGCTCAACCAGGCTTGGTTATGTGTGCAGCACACCAGGGGAGTTTTACAGCAATCCCTCATCAGTAAAATTATATTCATTAGCCCACAGTTTTGAAATGTAACTGGTAAACCAACTTTATCTGCTGTCAGTGGGGTGATATTTGATAACAGCTTTTTAATTAGATGAGACTCGAACAGCATCTGTGCAGATAACAAAGACTGTGTGCATTACCTGTATTTCACAGAGATAGATCCTTTGATACTGAGGGCAAGTCTACACTACAAAATTAAGTTGACCTAAATTACATCAATGTACAGCCACCAGAGTAATTAATTCACTTTTGCACGTCCACATTATGCTTCTTGTGTTAGCGGTGCACATCCTCACCAGGAGAGCTTGCACTGTGTGGGGCATTGTGGGATGGCTTCTGAGAGGCAGGATGTCTCCAACATGTCGATGTAAGCAACACACTGTCTACACTGACACTGCATCAACCTAACTACATCGACCTAAGCGCTACGCCTCTCACAGAAGCGGAGTTATTCAGTCGGTGTAGTGGACAAGTTACATCAGTGGGAGCTACATTTTAGTGTAGACGCTTACAGAGTTAGGTTGACGTAACTTGCCTTACGTCGACCTAACTCTGTAGTTTAGATCAGGCCTGAGTAACAAAGATTTTTAACTTCAGTTGCTCTGGGTTTAGAGCTGATTATGAATAACTACATCTGTATATAAATTACAGAGGAAACACCTGGAGTGGAGATGAATGCCTTTAAAAAGGAGCTAATCCTATGGAGTCTGCTCATATCAAAGGTAAAAGAAACCCATCACCGAGTGATCTGTGTTAAACCTTCCAGCGGGCTCCTGCTTGCATGGAAAAGAGCTGCCTTGTCCTCACCTTTGCTTGTGGGACCTCCATTATCAAACATTTATCACATTTTCACCCCTTGTTAGAGATCATTTCTTCCAGCAGAATTCTTCATTGGAAGACAGATTTAACTCCTCCATATGCCATGCCATGCCATGGGACCAAGTGCAGGGGAATGGAGTGCTTTTGAATATTTCAGACAGCACCTGGTTGTGCAGTAGTGTGCTGTCTGGAGCACTCCACAAATGGGATAAGCCGTGAATAAAGTTCTTTCCCAAGGAAGGTTGCTTGTTTCATCTTTTGAACCCGATTTCAGTGTCACTTCTTGGATGGTGGATATTTCTGTTTGTGCCTCTTCAGGTGTGAAAACCGTCTCTCCACTAGTCCTTTTGCACTGATACAGAGCCCTGTTCTTCCTGCCATACTCACATAAAGTAGCAACAGAAGCTACAAACAATCCCAATGATTTCGGTCGCATGGAGTAAGTTACTGTGAGGGCAGCCATTCTGGCTGAACGATAGGCCTTCAGCGCTAAAGAGCCAGGCTCTCGAGCTGTGAGCTGAAACAGACTCACATCTTGCATAGATAGGACACAGAGGGGGACATGTAACACACACTCACTAGGGGTTACATTACTGCTCAGTGGGAATGAGAGTGGCAAAACTTGGAACATAGTGTTAGCCCTTTATGGCCTGAGCAGTTAGCCAATATTCAGGACTTTGAGGGTGGTTTCCAGCAGGATAAGAAATTGATGATAGACTCAGGTTTTTTTTTAAATCAAATCTGCTTATTTTACACAAAGTCCTGTTGCCCCTGGACACAGTAGAATCAAACAGGGGGCTGTTTCCTTGCTCACAATTCCAAGCCTGCCTTTCCAACCAGCACTCTGGCTAAGAATTTCTCTCTTGCTTTTCTCTCAGGGTCACTCCACCATAAACTGCATCTGAATGGAGGGCCTGGTGGCAACGTGGTGGACCAGCTCCTATAAAATATCACAACGTTGCAACTTTCAGAGTAAGGCGACTATAGACTTTAGACCTTGTGGATATCCCTTGGTTGGAGTAAGGCTAAGGGACATCACCCTGATAGAAACGGACCCTTGCTGAGGCGTTAGGTAGTCAGCAGCAAGTCTAATCTGTTTCTCTGTGGCAAAAGGTAGAACAATTGAGGCACTGAACATCTGGACTCAGTCTGGCCTTCAGAATCTGGCTCAAGGCCTAAAGGGAGGATAGTTGGTCTAGGGAAGTCTCCACTCCTCCATACTCTTGTCAAAGGTCTTGGTGTGATGGTTGCAGGATTCCATAAGGGACATAAGGAATCTGAGGCCTTGTCTACACTAGAGGGTTAAGTCGATGTAAATTACGCAACTTAAGTTTATATCGATGCAGTTTACATCGACTTAACGTAGTGCCTCCACTGCGCTATGTCGGCAGGAGACGCTCTCCCGTGGACATAGCTTTCGCCTCTCATTGAGGTGGAGTGCTGAAGTCGACGGGAGAGCGCTCTCCCATCAGTTTATTGCGTCTTCACCAGACTCGCTAAAATCAACTCCGCTGCATGGATCGCAGCAGTGCCGATTTAGCTCATAGTGAAGACAAGCCCTGAGGCAGCTTCTATGGCATCCAAGCAGCCTAATCAGGGGTGGCCTGCGTGCCTCTTTAGAAAGGCCCTAGAAAAGGTGGGCCAAAAAAAATCCATGCCCCAACCCAATCTATCCTGGCTGAAATGAAATAAAGTGACTTACAATAAGTGGATTCATCAGGCACCTGATTAGACCTCTTACGCATATACCATGATCCAATTTGGATCGACAGTTGCCAAGACACTACCAGCACTTTTCTTTTTCTCTCCTGCCTGCTTCTGATGGACACACACACCCCTCCACCAATTAATCCCGAGGCCCTCTGTTTGCCATCTGTCCCCTGGGTGGTGTTTTCCTGTTATGCTGGCTATCACTAAATAAAAGGGCATTGAACAGAGTTTAGCATGACGCCCGTCAGCTTCAACAAGGTCTGTGACTGTCCATAGATCAAAGACATTCTTCCTGGGAGCCACTGAACCTCCAGCATAACATTAGTGTCTTTTATCCAGGGACTTCAAAGCACATGGCAAACAGGAAAGACTAGATTCTGATATCTTTTCTCATGCTGAATAGCCCCTTGATTCCACAGGTGGTCCCATGACTCCAGTGAGTAACTATTTCCCATTAAGAGTTGGGGCTGCACAAGTTGTCTCCAATGAATTAAGCTTCTCGGCACTTCTGTGAGGTAGGTAAGTAGTATTACAACCCTTCTGCACCTGGGTAATGATAATGAGGCTGTGCCACCCAACAGGACACAGCAAGTTAGTAACAGAGTCAGGAATCAGACCCAGGAACCCTGGGCTCCCAGCCTCTTGTGTCAGCCACTAGATGACAGGGCCTCCCTATCCCTCTATTCTTACATGCAAGATTCTTGTCATATTTCACATACACACTACAAAGCGTAAAGTTAAAACAATGAACAGTAGCGGTGATTAATTACCATTACTGCGAATTAGCCTACATTCCAGCTAGAGTGCCTTCCAAAGAAGGGACAGGGATGAGCAGAAAATAACCATAACCACCAAAGAAATGTTGGAATGGAGAGGAAAAATGAATCAGGGACAAAGGAAGCAATATCTGATCCATAAATCTAATTTAGCCTAATAATAAAGGAATGCCCTGGAGCGGGGGTGGGGAGATGGGCTGTCTTACGAGTCCCCCACAGCTTTTCTCTCTTGTTCTCTTTACCTCAGCTCTGTGCTCAGCCAGAGGCTTGTCACGTCCTACTGACGCCACTCCTGAGCCAGCTGCAGTGGAGCAATATGAATTCCCCCAGGCAGTGTCTCCACAAATTTCCCAGCTTGGGAAGCCCAGAGACAGTCAGAATTGTTCCTAAGCACTGATGTGGAGAACTGCACAAAGGGGGCCCTTTGCAGTGCACAGCAAGAAGTGTACTGGTCCTGCAAAGCCCAGGAACCAAGCCACATATTCTTGAGTGCCACGTCTGGGCATCTATTTTATTAATGATTTACTTGATATATCAACAAGGAGCGCTCCCATAACAACTGGAAGTCTGGCGTGTTTATGCAAGCGAACTCATGCATATGCATGATTGATGAATATGGATTTCTTCTGTATTCTCCCTCCCAGCCCAGTTATCAAATCCAGCCTTTGCCACCTCCCCCCACATCATCAAATCTATCAGTTCCTCCCTCTCACTGGCTCCCCTTTCCCCCTCCAGCTTCACATTTCCCCGTTTCTCTCCCTCCTGCTCCCTTCTCTCTCCCTTAGCTGAACTGTCTGGCCAAGGCAGTACCTTTCCACCTAAGCTCTATTAGGGGTTTCCTCTTCTGCCTCATCCGCATGGGGTGAGTACTAGGAAGTGGCAAGTATCAGAGGGGTAGCCGTGTTAGTCTGAATCTGTAAAAAGCAACAGAGGGTCCTGTGGCACCTTTAAGACTAACAGAAGTATTGGGAGCATAAGCTTTCGTGGGTAAGAACCTCACTTCTTCAGATGCAAGTGAAGAAGTGAGGTTCTTACCCACGAAAGCTTATGCTCCCAATACTTCTGTTAGTCTTAAAGGTGCCACAGGACCCTCTGTTGCTTTTTACTAGGAAGTGGGACACCGAGAATCCTGTTCCCTTCTTAGTCTGCTGTGGTGGCCTGGCTACCATCCTTCTGCTCCTGCCTGCAGCCTCTTTCCCCCCTTTCTGCCTGCAGAGCCTGGTATGTTCTGCTCGGCAGCCACTGCTGCTGAGTGGCTTTCTGATAAGAGGAGGCCCCTGGACCAAATGCAGAGCCAGATCCTCGGCACGATCTGTCTGGAAAGCAGCTGCTTGGGAGCCCAGGAGACAGCGCCCAAAATCAGGAGTCCCTGGGAAGCAGGAGATTTATTACAGCTGTTCCCGCACCTGGAGTTTTAGACAGGCAGGTGCTCATTAGGCATTGAAATAAATACATCTACATGGAGCCATGGAATGGATATTTCTTTTCCTTCGCCATTTAATGCCCAGATCTCAAGCTTGCCTTTAACCCTCCCCCTCTGCAGCTTCACACGATATAGGACAGAGAGATGACGCGCCTCTGGCATGTAGGCTCAGAAGAACACTTAGTTCCTCCCAGAGTGACTAAGGGCAGCATTCCCGTGTCACTGCAGTCGCCTCTGTCACACTCCACTAGCTGGGGTGAACTTGGTGTATGAAGAGCAATCATCCCTCCCTGTTCCCCAGTCTGAATGGTGATGTTTTGGAAATGAAATACAACACTGATGCCCTTGTTGCAAAGCTCAGGAACTAGAAGCAGCAATTACCATGTGCACACATAGGGTGAAATGCCCCCCATGCAAAGAGGCAACACAGGGCCTATGCACCATGTAAGCCTTGTTCTGAGGCCTTCTTCACAGGGGTGAACGTCACTCAGTCTGAGGAAAAGACAGAGGCATCTGGCTGTTGCTTGGGTGTCACTGATTGCTCAAGAGAGTCTAATAGATGCAGCAAAGGAGGCTCTTTTGCAAGATTTCCAAAAGGATATTATTAGCTATCAGCCCTAAATACCTCTTACATTAATTAGGACAAAGAGGAAGCCCCTTTGAGCGGCGAGGTTACTGGTATTGCATGGCCCATTTTTTTCCTTTAGAGCTTTTAGAGCAGATGGGAAAATGCCAGCGTTGCCCGTAATTTGCTGCCTCTTTATCACCTCTAGAACTGCAAAGAGACTGGATAAAGTAGGCCTCAATTTACTAGGGACCTAGAGCTTGATTCACGGTTGTGTGACTGCAGATTTACACTGCCGAGTAATGCAGTGGTGAATCAGGATCCCTAATAAGCAAAGTTGAGTTAAAAGACTTTATTAACATGCTTTTCCCCCCATAAGATGCTTTTCAGGAAGCACAACCTCAAGTCTCCTCCCGAGGCTGGTAAATTTCTCTCGCTCCCACATGGCTATTCACAGAAGCCATCCTCACTGCTATCAACTTCCTTTGAAATACTAGAATACTCCCCTGCCGACTTAACAGGGTATTTTATGAGAAAAGATCTCACCAGGGTACAAAATAATTGCAGGGCGAAAGGTTGCAACTGAATCTAGCAAATGTCTGTTTGAGAACAGGCAGTTATTTTACATACTAGATGGCATCATAGTAATTTAAATGACCTGATGTCAAGTGTAGCTCTTAGGGTCCCTCTGCTACAAGCAATAAACTTCCAGACATTTTAATGCCATTCAACTGTCAAACAAGGTAGTATTACAGTGGCTCTGGATTGTCCATGGAAAGCTTATTTCTTTCTTAAGGCTCCGTGGCATTACACTTCCATTGCCATGAATGTTTGTATTATTTTAGGTGGTGTTATATTATGTGAACAGAGCCCAGCACCTACCAGCATGGCCCTTTTGAATTCAATTATCCTCATGCTATATACATCATTGAACGGAGGGCTTTAATGTCTGGGTTGCAAAGGGCTAATGTGTGGACACAAAGGACTTTAGAGTTGTAACGCTGCACACTACTGCCACTTGGTACTTCACAGGATCAGTGGGCATAAAATTCAGACTTCCTCCTTCCGCCAAATGCAGAGGGGTTAAAGGAGAATTTTTATGAACTATTAGCACTATGGGACTTATGACACACAGCTGAGCAGATCTGATTCCATCCAGTAGAGGGCAGAGGTACACATACGCACCTGGAACGTATTTACAATATCAGACAGTCTGGTTAAATGGCTGCATTCCAAACATCTTAAAACTATGCCCAACCTTCCTTTTCTCCAACAAGTTCCAAAGGAAGCAAAAACACAAGAAAGAACATGTTTTTAAGGAGCTTTGTCCTGCCAAACATTCATTCATCCCTTTAGATTTGGAGAGACAGGTGTAATATTTCCGTTATATGGATTTGCAGTCACTGTATTTGAAGAACAGAACCTCATTGTGGTAGGTGCTGTATATACACATTGTAATAGACAGTCCGTGCCCTAGAGAGCTTACAATTTACTTAGATGAGAGAAATATTATTTTCCTCCATTTTACAGCTGGGAAACTGAGGTACAGGGAGATTAAATAACTTGCTCAAGGTCAGACAGGGAGTCTGTAGCAGAGGTGAGAAGTGAACCCAGGCCTCCTGAGTACCAATCCAGTGCCTTAGCTACCAGACCATCCTTCTTCCAACAGCCTAGCCTACATGTACCCCAGTGTTTCTCAAACTGGAGTCGCCGCTTGTGTAGGGAAAGCCCCTGGCGGGCTGGGCCGGTTTGTTTACCTGCCCTGTCCGCAGGTCTGGCCGATCGCGGCTCCCACTGGCCATGGTTCGCTGCCAATGGGAGCTGCTGGAAGTGGCGCGGGCCGAGGGACTTACTGGCCGCCGCTTCCAGCAGCCCCATTGGCCTGGAGCAGCGAACCGCAGCCAGTGGGAGCCGCGATCAGCCGGACCTGTGGACGGTAAGCAAACTGGCCCAGCCTGCCAGGGGCTTTCCCTACACAAGCGGCAACCCCAGTTTGAGAAACACTGATGTACCCTTTATAGCAATGTCTGCTGGGACATCCCCACCAACTAACACCTATAAATTTTCCAGCAAGTTTAAGTTCACCCTTTTTAAAAAACAAACAAACTATGAAATGGGCAAACTGCTCTGGTAAAGAACCACAGAGAACCTTCCCCCAGTCCAACCACTTTTGAAACATTAAAAAGTTTTGTTTCCTTATTGAAAGTTATATACCATTGGTGCATCTCTCCGCCATTCCTAGTTCCACTCAGAAGTGGAAATGCTCCTGAGAGCCAAGCTTTCTGTGAAATGCCTAATCTGGTTTCTTGGAGTTTACTGAAAGCATCTTTACATTGGGGTAGTTGTGTGACTTTTGACCCTCTGGACTGTGCAGATCCTGTAATGCCAGCTAAATCTGAGCTCGAGAGGCTAGCTACTAGGTTTGCTATTTGTACAATGTATTGATTCAGGAAAAGCACAGCTCAGCTTACTGACCTTAGACTCCCTCCCTTTTTGCTTCACCAATGGTAGACTTCAGAAAATTGCTTCTCCAATAGTAGACATGCAGAGCTGCTTTTAAACCCATCTGTTCAGTGCCATATACAAGCCAATAACCTCAGAGACTGACCCCCAGTCAGAAAAACAAACTTGCTTCCTTTTGCTGTAGGAGACCATCCTTAAGGTAGAGAAGCTTTGTGGAACGTATTCGAGTATGTTTCCACTACAGAGGATTTCATGGCTAAGCCCCAGTTCCGGAAATCCTCTCTCACTTTACTCTCCCATGACCTATGTAGCACTGCATTTCTTTCCCCAAAACTGCACAGTACATGTTTCAATAATGATCTGCAGGGGACGCCCGAAGGGGACTAATGGAAGGGATCTGTAGTGGGTAACTGAAAAAACTCAGCAAAGCTTGGAGACTGACGAGAACACAGAACCAGAAGATACTTCTGAAATTTCTTTCATCCCAGCTGATCAATTTTACCTGGCTAAAATGCAAACACAATGGCAAAGCCCAAAAGTTCTGCTATGCTACTATTTTCATTTGAAATGTCCCTTTAGAAAAGCAGCAAATAAAAGAAAATAAGAAACTTATGTTCCAGCACATGGAAAACACGTGCTGTTCAAAATCAAGCCACTAATAAAACCTATTATTGTGTACACGTGTCTGGGTACACAATTAAGAGCAGTTCTGTTGCAAAATCACAATGTAGCTATTTCAGAGCTTACTTTCATGACGCTCTAAACATTGTCTTCCTTTCAGTAGGGCTGTCTTGGGTGAATCCCAGGACTGTACACCAATGACCTTGATCTCAATCCAAGCCGTTGCTGCTAACCACCTTCCACTGTGTATACTCGTTTGTTAGATCTATCCTGAGCATCTTAAAAAGTGCTGCAGTCATTAATGAACAGAATTTAAATCTGCTGTAATCTTGCCACCTAAATCAGGGCACTTGTTATTGCTCCTCTTTTCCCTGCCCCCACCTCAATTATTCCACCGACTTCAAAGTATGTTTATTACTTTGTATGTAGCACATTGTAAGGTGACATCTACCTCTTGCTTGAGTCAGTCTCCAATTAACTGAGCAGAGGTTAATGGAGTGCAGGGGAGGTAGCAAAAAGCTGACTTTAAAAGTAGTATTAAAGATAAAATTCCCGACTTGGCTAGCTAGTGAAAGCACCATCTATTCAAACAAGCAAGTAGAATATAGATTCACAGATTCTGAGGTAGAAGAGACCATTGTGATCATCTGGTCAGGCCTCTTATATAACACCAGCCATAGACCTTCCCCAAAATAACTCCTGTTTGAATAAAGCAGATCTTTTAGGGGGGAAAAAAATCCAATATTGATTTTAAAATGGCCAGCAATGGAGAATCCACCACAACCCTTGTTGTACATCTTTTTTCCAGTCTGAATATGTTTAGCTTCAAGTTCCAGCCATTGGATCTTGTTATACCTTTGTCTACTAGATTGAAGAGCCCATTATCAAATATTTGTTCCCTACTTAGGTACTTATAGACTGATCAAGTCACAGATTGATTAGACTCAAGGAGCTCTGATTCCTAAATGTTTATGAATTCATTCCTGAATGATAAGTTCTAGTCTCTTTCTCCATACTTAGGAAATATTAAGAAATATACTTTTTCATTACTTATACAGCTCTCATAATCTATATTATATAGTGTTTCTATTTATACTGTTTATAATATTACCACTTCCATAGTGCTCACGGTGTGCTAGGCACTTTACAAACAAGCATGAAGGCAGGGTCCATATTCCAAAGCTGAATAAAGCCATCTATCCATCCTTTCATTTTTCCAGACAAAAACATAATTAAGATTGTAAGAGCGTATAAATAACTCAAAAGGAACTATGTCTTTGATGCTCTAGGAATTATTTTGGGGGAGATTTATGGCCCGTGTTATACAGGAGGTCAGACTAGATGATCACACTGGTCCTTCTGGCCTTGGAATCTATGAAATGAACTTTAGAAGTTTTACAAAAACAAACAGTAAAAAGCGAGGAGACTAAAAGTCAAAGCACAACTTTAACATTTTCACTTTTTTTTTTAAAGTCGCCTCAAACAAACTTAACTCTGCTTCCACTAGGCTGTATTTTTAGGAGTATAATTAGATATAATGAAGTTTGTTATTTATGGCAGAGCCCAAAGGCCCTGATCAGGATTGGAGCCCCATGTTGCTTAATAGTGCGCAAACACTGATGAAGAAATAGTCCTTGTGAACTCTAGTATCTTCAGCTTGTACTTTTGTGCTTCATCTATCCCAGTGCCAGTGCCATGTCAGCGTCGAATCCCAATACGTACTCAAAAAGCTTCCCACTGTAGCTACAATCGTTGGAAGAGCTAGGGCTGGAATCCTGGCTCTTTTGAAGGCAATGGTAAAACTCCCATCAACTTCAATGGGGTCAGGATTTCACCCCTTTTCAGAAGCTACTTCCTTAGGAGCTCGGGGTACCACCGATGCACATTTGAAACCTGTCCATTAATATGCAAATTAGCACCTTATTTTGCACCCGTTTGTATAATTTGGAAATGTAAGTTCTCATTTAGTCTTCAGGGTAGTGTAGAATGTGTTTGACCTCAGATCTATGCACGGGATTTGACAAGGGATGGAATGTTGGGGTGATTCAAAGGTTCTTTACAGCTTCCAGAAGTGCTCAGACTACAAGCCACTTTCAATGGGAATAACCTAAACTACAAAGAATTAATAACTTGACGTAGGGATTTCCCCCCCACACCCTCAATTACCCACCAATTTTGTTCATTTTAGCTGCTTATTATTTGGTATGAGGGCAGAGGTGAAGTTAATGGATCTATTAAATAAAGATTGAGATATTTCACAAAGTTACCAAGATCTTGGAGCAGTTGATGATTTTGTATGAAAGGAAATAAATGAATCAACATGCCATCATTTTTCAGGACATTCAACTACACATGGGTGATTAACCACTGAATCAAGCTACCAAGGAAAATGGTGGGTTCTCACGCACGCTGTCTTCAGGTCAAGACTGGATGCCTTTCTGGAAGATATGCTTTAACCAAACAAGCTATTAGGCTCAATACAGCGGTCACGGGGGGAAAGACTATGGCCTGTGTTAACTGGACAGCCTAATGATCCCTTCTGGCCTTGAAGTCCATGAATATGTGTGTAGCTTCAAGTACTAATAGGAAGACATTTTATTACTAGAATCAGCAGAGGTGACGTGTGGGGGGCACGTGGAGTTACGTGCCCCCCAAAATTTCTTGGGACGCTTCTCGCTGGGATGCCAAGCAATGAGGAGGCAGCTAGTCCTCCTGGTGATGGTACTCACTGTGTGGGCTGCATGGGGCTGCTTCTCCTTCCCTGCTGCTGGGGCACCAGTGCTTCCTTCTGCCTTTTATGCAGACCGCCCACTGCGGTGAGTCAAGGGGTGGAGGCAGAGGCAATATGTGGGGTAGTCACATACCCCCCCAACCTTTCAATGGTGACCCCCCACTATCCACAGTTACATGTTGCCTCTGCTAGAGTGACTCCCCCCACACAAAGCGTACAGACTTCTGTCTGAATTTCAAATCACAATGATTATTTTCATTAATTATTTAACATTTATATTGCAGCAGCACATGAAAACCACAATCATAGGGCCCGGCTCTGCAGGCACTCCCTGTCTATTTCCTTTCACCAGGTTCCCAGAAATATTCCACAAGGCACAAAGGCTTTCTGTCCCGTAACTGTCCTCCTTGGGGCCTGCATTTATTAACCAAACAATCCGCAAAGAAAATAAACCACTCCCAGTCCTTTCCTGGTTGCTACTTGCAATGTTAAATATTGGCAGGAAGTGCCACAGTGTAGGTCCATAATTGCAGAATTCATATTATTTCATGCAAGGTAACTTGACAATATTCCTCCTTGGTCTGTGTTTACTTTTGCCCTGTCCACTCCTTATGGAAATAAAACAAAGAATCAAGATTTGTAATAAAGCCTGAGGGTATGTTGCTTTGTATCGTGAATTTTATAAGAGAGAAAAGTAATCATCATTTCAAAGATGCGGCATTTTCAAAGAGCATTCTCCATTATATTTGTTTCCTGCTTCCAAGCCTCCTATAATGCTGGCTGTCATAAGTCAAGCTCAGAGACTGTTTAGGTCCTGTAAGCCATGGTTTCCAAGTTTATCAAATGGCTTTGTGTAGAAGAAACTTGTCTGTGAAATACTGCTCACTCGAAGAAAATATTTATTGGTCTTTTTAGGGATGGGCACCCTAGAGGATTTCTGCAGCTCTGCAGTATGGGAAGCAGGAGCGGGGATTTTCCTTCTGGAGAACATGCTTCTTTCAGATGGGTGTGTGTCACATACAAGTTTCTTTCTGCTTTTGCTGACACACAGAATTGAGAGGAGGGGATGGTACTCGTGGGAGAGGGATGGAGCTTGGAGTGGAGGAATTTCTCACAGGTGTTAGACAGAAGGAGGAAGGTTTTCCAACGTATACTGCCATTACTCCTAGTAATCCTCAGAGAGAAACTAGAGCCACGAAATTCAGAAACAGAATCAGATCCAAATCTAAACTTCTTTGAAGTTAAGGCCATCTGGATCCAGTGTGAGTCCACCTCTAATAAATAATAAACCTCTAGAACCAGTTCAGTGCCAGAGATAGGAGATCTAAATACTCAGCCTTTCCTCCCCAGTTATGAGCTGTGGACAGTTTCACTCTGTATCCCTGAACAGACTGGAGAGAAAGTTCTGTTACTGTGAGTTACCCAGGGTTAGTCCCTGGGAGAAATGCTTGGGGCAAGTTCTTTAGTTCTGGGCTGGCTCTAGAATAGCTTCTCTTGGACTTTGAAAAGTTGGTCCAGTGGTAACATGGGGGTTGAAATAGCAGTGAGCTATTTAGTATATTACTGCTGGTTCTCCTGGGTACAGTGGCAGCATGTGGATATACTGCTTTAAGAGGGCATCTGAATTACATAGCTGTGCCAATATGGATCTCCATCACTTTGCTGTGGCCCATTTTTAAAATCACAAATACAGCAAGCAGCCTTGGCATAGCTGCTATGTCAAGTTTGTTTTCTGGGACTGCAGCCAGGCTGCGTGATTTGTTTTCTATTTGACCTTGAAGAAGTCACTCGACCTTTGAATAACTCAGCTGGAGAACTAGGTGAAAGGAGGAACCTTCATGAGAACCAGCTGCTGCATAAGAACTGAGCTTTCATGAGTTAATAAATTACCAAACCCAGAAACGCCGGCAGCAGAGGTGGTATCAAGCTCCTGTCACTCAGATTTTGGTTAATATTTCAGAATCCTATTTCAGCATCTACTGAGCTAGGGGGAGTCTGATCAACTTTCATCTCTGATGAGTTCCTCTTTTCATTACTCCTGAGTCCCAGATCACCACTGCTTTGTTTCGTATCAGATCAATAACCTCAGGGACTGATTGTCCTCGGCTTAGCCCCTGGGGTAGTCACCTAGGCAAATAGCACCTTTCTGACTGACTTGTATTTTACATCCACTTTGCATAGGGTGAGTGCTGGTCAGTGGGGAATCAGGCTCTGTCTGAAACAACAAATAGGTTTGTGGCGCTCATTCTTTTCCCTCTTGGATGCTTCTTCAAAAGAGTGAAATATGAAACAGTGGTGGTTTGCAAGTCCCTACCACCTTCATCCTCTCTGTCACTCTGGGAGATTTTCAAAGCCACCCAACTCCCATTGACTTTCAATAGGAGTTAGGTGACTACCTGACCTGTGTGTCCTTGAAAGTGTCCCCCTGTACTGTGCAGGAATTGGGTAAAATGTTATTAAATAGCTTGAGAGCCCTCTAGTGGCCCTCATTGTCTTCTAGGTATCAGAAGCCACCAGACCCCTGTGCCACTGTAGCAGTGTATATATGTAGCATGATGTATGTGGTTAGTAACACAGTGATTACATGAATCCCACTGTGCCTATGTGGTTCTGTATTTTGTATAAAGAGCAAAAGAGAAGACTCCTCCCCCCCTTCCATTCTGAAAAGTCACAAGAACCCCCTGAATAGTTCTGAAAATAATCAAAAGGTATTTCAGGGTGTATTTTGCTCTTCACATCCTATGCATCCGCCCACTTCTCCCTTTGTGTCTGATGCATTTTTTTAGATGGTGCAGGCAGGAACCTTTTGTCTCTCCCTCTCTCGACCTCTGACACAATCAATACAACTCTACATCCGCACCTGAGAGATTCACCTGTAAATTGCTTGCAGAAGCAAGATCACGCTGCAGTAATCCCAGTGTGCATGGTGCCATACGTTTTGACAGCTCTGTTTGGGCAAGTGTGAATTTTTTAAACGAGTTTCAAAGACATCATCAAGGATGAGAACCCCCCAAATTTCACTCTCCACATAAAGCAAATGGGTCTTTTAAATTATCTCAGGGAAAAAACAGCACCTTGTCAATGGAATACCAGGCCAGATCTTCAACTGGTGTAAATCAGCATCACTCCACTGACATCAGAGGAGTCCTGCTGCAGCTTTGCACCAGCTATGAATCTGGCCTATTGTCTTTTAAATGATCCCTTATAAGGAAAAGCGCTCAGCTCATCAACAACGGAGCTGCCCATCTTTCTGTGGGGATGACCAGTGGATATTGAAAGTGGGGTGCACCTTGTTCACGGGCATATACGTAACATGTATGCTTTGCCCAATCAGCTTATGAGCCAGGCTAGTATTGAAACATACCAGAAGATCGCACTGTACATTGGACTCTTCTGGTTCAAATGCTGCTAGCTCACACGACCAGCAGACAGAATGCAGCAGATGGCACGGTGTGCTCATGTCCGTCCATGTCACATGCGCTGCTGAAACAAAGCTGCTAGGTCTCATTTCAGACTTAACAACCACGATGATGTTCCTTAAATTATCTATTCCTCAGATCAAGCCTGGTAGTGGGGGGAAATGCAGGCTCACAGTGAAGAGTTCTATAATAGAGCAAACAGTATGTTTGCAAGTTTCGAAGGGCTCATTCGCCAGGGAAGGGAATGCTTCGCTTTGGCATTAATGGTTATGGCTAGTCAATTGTCAAGCACTAACCAGCTGTCCTGATTAAATCACTCCTGCTTTCCAGTCACATACAGTGCTACGGACAATGAGAAATGCCATCTCCTGGGCCAGTTAATACTAACACAAGATGTTGTAGATTGCTTCATTTTTATTTTGCTCAGGAACCGACGTCCTTGTTGTCTGGATCAACCCTAATGAAACACCTGCTAGGTTTTAATTAAAATAAAATGGAATGCGGTTGCCTGAACAGGTGGAAGGAGAAGATGATATACCATTCAGCTTGACTCTCTCCATGTGTTTAGAGACTTGGTAAACTCCCAACTAACGCATCCATAAAACAGCAATGAGTGTATCAAGAACATTTCGATCATGCACACGAGCCTGGTTAAAGATGCAGCTACTGAGTTGGGAAACAGTGAAATGAATGTTAATACCCAAGCAGCCTCACGTTATCGCCAGTTCATGACTGGTGTAATGGATTTTTTCCTTCTGATGTAGTGAACAGTGACGTTTTCCAGTTGCGACAAAAACTGTCAAAAATCACTTGCAATAAAATGAGATAAAATGTTAGTCAGACAGCAAAACAGCACACAGGGTTTGATGAGTCTGAATAATCAAAATGCTGGAAGAGTCCTGGTTAAGATTGTCAGCCCTTCCTTAATTTACCCTGGCCCATAGACCACCCCCATCTTTGTGGAGTCACAAGATCACCCATTGTTTAGAACTATGCATAGCCTGACAAAACAGGGAGAGTTGGGACCAGCTCTTCTGGCTTGACTGAATTTCTTAGGGCTGGATGTTCCACCCACATGCAGTGGAGAGGTGGAGCTGCAGAAAACTGGTTGTGGTTCCATCATCCTATGTTTCCTGGCCCTGACATGAGGTTGCTCAGTGACCTTACACCAGGGGAAGACTGGGGCATAATGGAGCTTTCTATGCTTCACCTCATCATTCCCATCCTGGCTCATGTCCACTCCCTCCCTTTAGGCCAAGTGTGTGTGGCCATCTAGCACAGGACCCAGCTTCAGAGCCTCTCCCCAGCTTTCTCTCCAGCTCCAGAGGAATTCTGTGCTGGCCACTTCCAGACAGTTTAACTCTTTAGCCATGCGAAGTGGATTTAGTAGCCTGATAATTTGCCCTTTTGTGGTTTTTGCTTTAAATCAGATCTGCCATGTTAACATTGGGTTATTATATGCTCATGCCTTTTCTCAGTTTCATCCCACTTGTAAATATTCACCCTATATTGCTTTGGTGGGTAGTTTCAGAAGAAGATACAAAATCCAAACACATCTCTGAAAAGGAACGGTTTATGATGGAAACATTCAGAAATGCCCGATTGCAATGGTGCTAGTGGGCACTGCTGAAGTATCAGAGCCATGTTATCTTACAGTTTCTATCAGTAATCTTCACTGGCAAATCATTCCCCCCCTCCCCGGTGACTAGACTGAATGAATTTCCACTGGTTAGAACGCCAAAGTAATATTTGATCTATAAAATCTATTTAGCAGGTTTGTTAATCAGTTTAAGCTATCACAAAATGTGAGTAATTAGCAGTGTCGCATGATATTAAGTGGCTTTTAATTTAATTGTGAACCATCTCTCAATTTTTGAAGAGTTTCTCTCATAGGAAACCTTAAATGCAAATACTAACTATGAACACTAAACTTTTGGGGCCTGTTTCTTTAGTGCCCTACACTGTGTGCAGTGATTTACACTAGTGCAAAGTGTGTGCAAAAAGTCATTCTGACTTAGGAGTGCTTTCCACTCACTCTGCACTGCTGTAAATGACTGTACAAGGGGTAGGGCAGAGAATCAGGCCTTTTATTCCTTAGCACGTCGTTGATAAAGTGTATGGTCAATTGCTTGATCATACACTGGCTTGTTAGGAAATATATTCAAGAGACCAAATACCCAATATCATTCAGGTTTATTGCTAAAAGCCTGTAATAATATAGTACAGGAAAAGGGGTTGGTACAATACCATTCTCTGGGAAGCTGTCTTGTTGCATTCACCTGGTACAGAATGTGTTCTCCCAGAGTTGCACATTTCAGCTAGGAATATTTATGCAAATGATTTTACAAGCTACAAAACGCTTTTTACACATCTCTAAAATCCAACCCCTCAGTTCATCCCAGTTCCTTAATTTGTTGTTCAGTACCTTTCCTTACTTTTGGTATGGACACTAACATTTCAGGTACTGGTCCGTGAAGGTACCTCCCCAGTTTGTACCAAGACATAAAACAAATGTATCTTGATTTTGACAAGTTGCCCATCTGCTTATCTCAAATGCTGAGTTGTACTGGTGCAGAGTGTTGTGGTATGGAGCTTAGTTTGAGTGAACAGAACACAGGGAAAAACATAAGCCAGTTCAGACAGGCATTCATATAATGTGGTATATATTACACTAACATATATGGGTTGGCATCAACGTAGCCAGATGCCCAAAGACTCAGGGATTGTTATTGCTGCATTCTTTGAGTGAGGACAGGGTCAGGGTATTTTAGATGTCCAAACCTTTTGTGGGTAGCTTGTTATTGCTATTCTGTGTATTTGATTCATGACAGTACTTGTAGTTCAGTTTGAATATGAATATACAACTTCTGAACTAGGGTTACCATATTTTGAGCCTCCAAAAGGAGGACACTCCACGGGGGCCCGGTCCTGCCCCCAGCCCCGCCCCCGCCCCTCCCGCCCCAACTCCGCCCCTTCCCCAAAGTCCCCGCCCCAACTCCGCCCCCTCCCCTGCTTCCCGCGAAAATATTTGATTCGCGGGAAGCCTGAAGCAGGTAAGAGGGGTGTGGGGGGAGGAGGCACGGCCCAGTCTGGCCCCCCCCGGCGTCTCCAGCCTGGGTCGGCTCGGGCCCTGGGGTGCTGGCCCGGCCCCCGGGCCCCCAGCCGAGCACCCCCGGCCCGCCCAGCACGGCCGGCCCCCGAGCCCCCAGCCCAGCCCCGCCAGCCCCCGGGCCCCTGGCCCGGCCCCGCCGGCCACCGGCCCCCGAGCCCCCGGCCCGGCCCCGCCGGCCCCGCATGTCCCGATTTTCCTGGACATGTCCGGCTTTTTGGGATTTCCCCCCGGACGGGGATTTGGAGCCCAAAAAGCCGGACATGTCCGGGAAAATCCGGACGTATGGTAACCCTATCTGAACTTTACTAAAGATAAAAGGGTAGGAAGTGACCTAGGTAGTAAAAAAGGTCTCTTCTATTGAAACTGTCCGTCCTACTGTGGAGGTCTAATACTATAGGTGGACTTAGAAATGTGGGAAAGTGAGGTAACTGTAAAACAAGAGGCTGATACCTGCGTTTGATCTCACTTGTGATTAGTCTTGGAAGGATTAGATCTTTAACAGTAAGTGTTGATTTCACTGTACACATGCAAACCAATGAAAAAATATTTGCATTGATAATAATCAACTTTTATGGAGAGGCAAAGTAAGAAAAAATACTGCTTGAGAATTTGAGAGTAAAAATCCAGGGATTTAGACTTTTCAGATAGGGTTGTTACAAATGGACTAGCAAATGAATAGTCAAAACAGGTCTGAGCTGTTGATTTAAGGATATTTACTTTGTATATTTTGACTTGTGATGGTGACATTTTGTGTTTTAACAGTTTACCAAGCTTTAACTTCTTGAATCGCAACGTCTGCTGTCATTAAATAACTGTCTGACACCCCCCACCATAATCTCCCACACTGTGAACATTTAAGTTGATAAAAAGTGGGGGAAATGTTTAAAAATAAATATTGATATTATCCGTCAAAATTATAAACACATAAAAGTCAAATTCTGCCAAGCTTACTTATACTGTTTACACTAGTGTAACCCTTTTGATAACACAGTGGGAGGAGAATGAGGACAGAAACCCGAGTCTATCCAAAGCAGCTGACACTGTGGAAGCATTTGGATTTTATTACATTAGCACTGAAGTGCATGGGACGATTCAGTCTCCAAGACCCGGTTGTTTAGCTTTTGTTTAGGGACAGGAATAGTGATTGCCAAGTTGTATCAGACCAATGGTCCAGCTTATCTAGTCTGGTCTCTCACAGAGTGGTCAGAACTAGTTGCTTCTGAGAAAGGTACAAGAAACTCCATAGTGGATAATTATATAATAGCCTAGTGCTAAGGGCAGTTTCTTCCTAACCCAATTAGTTAATGTCCTGAAGCATGAGAATTTATATCCTAGCTAATGTAACTGGATGTTCTCATAATTCAAATAAATGTCTAATCTTTTCTTGAGGGTGAAATATTGGACTAGTGGTTTCATTGCTGTCATGGATAATGTTTTGGAAGGATGAAAGGGTTATATGTTTCCACGTTGCATTATCCCAAGGTTTTCAGACTGTTAGCTGATAGAAAGAGCACTGACACTACAGCTCTTAGCACAAGAATAGGTTCCTCTATAGGCCAGCTGAGCATCTCTTTTTCTCCGAGATCCACACACAGCATATTTATAACATCTCCAACCAGATGCATCTGGCTCCTTTGCCATCTGAACAATGTCAGGCCAATAACATTCCAAGTATTTTCCCAAAAAGATGAGTGTGCTCATTCAAACACCCTGCCCTAGATGCATCTACATTTAGGGGTTTGCAAAGAACCAAGGAGCACCACTGTTTCCTGTGATAGAATCTCAAATACCACCAAGAATGGGTTAAAATAAAACCTAACTGTTGTCACATACAGAAAGAAGGCATGATCTGCTGCAGACCTGTCTATGCTCAGAAGCACAAGTGACAATGTGTAGCATAAGCTATGGAAACAGACTGCCTTATCCTGCACGGACGCAAGAGCTTTGGATAGTTCCAAAAAGCTTATCTAAAGCGGAATGTCTGTTTTTTCAGATTTGCCCATGACTGCGGGGAAGGGAAGCAAAACAAACAAAACAAAACAATGGACCAAACATTTTCCTCTTCTCTGACTTCTGTGGGCTTTCACAGAGTAACAGAGGTTGGAATTTTACTCTGTAATTTTACTATTTTCCTAATTTGTGAGATGGATTTTTGTAATTCAAACCCAAAGTGTTATTCTATAACATTCTAATTCAGTCAAGGATATGCTGATCACCTCAGGGCTTGATTTTGGGAGGGAGGGGGAATAAAGGAGCGGTACTTTCCGCAGCTGTGCCTACAAGCCAGTCTCATAATTGCGTCTCTGAGTTAACATTCTAATGGTACGATTCACACCCCTTGGAGCTACTGGTTGAGACTCTAGCAGATCTAGGCAAACATCACTGCATTGATACACTCATTTCACATTTTCTTTGCAATCATGACACAGACTCACTGTTCTTCTTTTATAAATAAAAATGGAAATTCTGGAGGACAATATGGCAGCACAAACTGGCCCAATTCAAGACCGGACTATGTCTGTATAAGAGATGCTGTACTTCTGATGTTATAGTTATCAGTAAAAATAGGTCAGCCCCTTATCATAGAGATGAAAACCTATTAATTTCTTACAGATTTCCTGATGTACATTTATTCCACTATATTATACAATCAGTTTCCTGAGCATCTCTAACCCATGTTCTGATTTAGGAGAAAAAGGGATGGGGGCAGTGTATACTGTATGAAACTTGTTATAAGTTGGGGGAGGGATAGTTCAGTGGTTTGAGCATTAGCCTGCTAAACCCAGGGTTGTGAGTTCAATCCTTGAGGGGGCCACCTAGGAATCTGGGGCAAAATCACTACTTGGTCCTGCTAGTGAAGGCAGGGGGCTGGACTCGATGATCTCAAGGTCCCTTCCAGTTCTAGGAGATGGGATATCTCCATTAATTTATTTAATAAAAAGGTATCCACTTCCTGGTGGAGAAAATGATTTTTTGTGTGGACTGTGAAAGCTTTGGCTTGGCATCGTTAAATCAACATCTGTTGAGGGGAAAAATCTTCTTTTTGTAGACCAGTAAGGGGTTTTCTAGCTAGGGGAGATTGCTGTTTTCTAGAGATCAGAGAGTAAACATAACTAGCAAAATTAAAGCGGGTTTGGCTATTTGGCAGAGAAGACACCATTCCTTTCTCTCTCACACTTATCCTCTTCTCTTAGCCACGTTCACAACTGTAATGAAATGAGCCCCCAAAGTACATTGCTAGAAACTTATCAGACAAGTTTATAAGTATTCATCTTAAATATCATATTGCCTGGGACCTGGGGGCATCTCGTCCTATTTATAAACCAGCTCAATCCAAAAGAAATCCTGCAGTATTTTTGGCTGTGCTCCTCTCCATTATATTATTCCCATCTTCTCAGAGATGCTTACTGACATGGAAGCTGGAAAACAGTGAGCAAGCACAGCTCCTGTTTTCCCTGGCGATCTTAGTCTGAACTTTACTTACATCATCACCTCACACCTGCAGAAGAAAAACCCTTTCAACATTTGCAGTTCCCCAACCTCAACACTTCATTTAGATAAATCAGAAGGGATTGCCCTGCTTTCCACATCTTGGTAATTGTCCATTAATAAATTGTACTCCTGCCCAGCATTATCCTTCAGCCAGCCAAGGGACATCGCTGGCAGCAGTGAGAGTCAATCCAAAATTATTCCCAGGAGGGTAATGAGAAGCGAGTGGTGTTTGCCCTTGGCAGATATGAGCGGTAATGGTAAATGGTAATGAGTTGGCTCGCTTCTGCCTCAGTGGCACAGACAGTATGATGAACTGAACAAGCTGCTGAGCCCTGAAGTCCTGATCTGGTATTCAGACACGCCAAAGTCCAGCTCTGTTCACATCTGGGATGTGGTTTGGCCTGCTGTAGAATAGGGACAGTAGTATCGTCACCAGTTTCTTCGCCGACTGGTTAACGGAGGTTAGGATTTAGGTTAACCTGTGTGGCAACATTAGATGGTGCATGCTGTAGATGGGGGTAGATAGTCACAACCGTACTTGGCGGGACAGAGGAGCAAGGAGATATAAGGCCCTCCCTTACTCCCATGCTCTTCCCTGCTCAGGACTGCAAACCTGGGAACAGCTGTGATTATTCACTCAAAGCTCCACCCTGGGAGCGAGCCGGCAGAGAGGTGCAGGGAACAGGAGTCTGGCTCCGATTCCCCCGAGCCCACCCCAGGCCTGCCACTCACTAGCCAAGGAAGCTGGCTAAACACACAGGAAATAAGTTTCCCCAGAGGTCAAAGGTTATATCTCAATGTCACTCCTTTGGGGTGAAAGGAGGTGCCTCATTCATTGTTCCCTGGGTGACAGCAGTGCAGTCCTGGGGTGTGCAGTATATCCCTCTGGCTTCCCTCTTAGCAGTGCCACCCCCTTCCCAGGCAGGAGTGGGTAGCAAAACTGTCCAAACAAAAAAAGGGAAATAGTTCCATGGTGCACAAGGGGCTCCCTGTGTCCCCCCATCTGCTTTCCTCAGAGGGCATGGGCTGGCGGTGCTCCCAAACCATTCCTCAGCAAGTAACTCAGTGCCCTGATCTGGGAGCGCTAATGTTGCTGGTCTCAGAGTGCCACCCAACCTAGGCACAGTTCCTCCTTTTTGAGGCCCATCCCCAAAGCCTGACAAGCCACACGGGTGCAGCAGGTCAGGGCTGATTGTGACCACAGGAGTTCTTTAACCCCTTCTTGAGTGGTGGGGGAGGGGAGAGCAGGGGAGGAGCAAGATTCTCTGAGCTGTGCTGAAAAAAAAAAAGTGCGTCCTTAACTTGGGTTGGCTAATCCACATTAGCTAACTCCTGTTGAAATAGCAGTAAAGACACAGTAACTCCACTTTTACCTCAGGTCAGCAGCTCGAGTTCAATGCCAGGCTCCCCGGTTGGCTTTAACCCGAGCCGCTAACCTCAGTTGCTGTGTCTTCACTAGGGTGACCAGACAGCAAGTGTGAAAAATCGGGATGGGGTGGGGGGTAATAGGACCCTATATAAGAAAAAGACCTAAAAATCGGGACATCTGGTCACCCTAGCCTTCACTGCTATTGTAACCTGAGTTAGCGCACGTGGGCTTGCTAACCCAAGTTAAGACATACCTTGAGTCACAGTTTGTTCTCTGGTCTGCTTCTGGGATGGTGCAGCTGGGTACTGCCCCTTACATAGCTAGATGGTAAATTTACAATCTAGCCCTCTGCATGCCAGACAGTTAGAGAGAAGTACTGTGTCTAGAGTCCTTGTTTGACAATCCCCATTATACTAATTACAAGTCAGTCCTATCCCTTCTGTACCATGAAGGACACCAGAGGGGGTAGCTCGGGAATTTGGAAGTTGATCCCTGTTCACCTTCCCTACCCACTGCCACTCCAATTGTGGGCATGTTCAGAGCTGGGGGTTCCGTTCATAAAGTTTGAATACACAATTACACACCCTGCTGCTCTTTCAAATGAAATTGATGACAATCAATAGCAGAAACTAGCATTTAGAATGAAGCGCTCAGTGAACTACAGACAGCAGTTGTTGTTTTTTTATTCTAACGTGGCCAAAGTTAGTTTGTGTGTGCGGCTGGGGAATTTAAATGAAGTTTTAATGGTAGATGCACTTACTTAATGATGTAGCTATGATGGTTTTTTACATTGCTCATACCGTAAACTTCATGGTGTTGCTTCAAAGGGCTGCAGTAATTGCCCATTAACATTCTTATTCAGATTTCAGCCTGAAGAAAATGCTTAATGGGCAAGTTTAGAACCAGAAAGAGGGCCTATAATGCAAACACTGACAATCCTTAACTATAGCACTCATGCAGGGCAGAATTGTGAAATAAAGCAAGGATTTAAAAAAAAAAAAAGAAGAGGGGGGTGAGTTAATTCAGCAAACAAAAAGCAATAAACTGGGAGAAATGAGAGAAATAGGAAATGGTATCTGTGAAATAAACACATTGCATAAAACTACAGGTACACACTGACTTGGTGAAGGCCTAGCAGCTTTGAATGTGCACATAACGTCATACAGGGTCGAATCCTAGGAGGTGCAAACGGCCCTCGTCGCTTGATGCTCAGCACCTGCCATGATATGGCCCATTGTAGAAATACTGTATTAGTAATTGTTTGTATTATAATAGTTATAATTATATTTATACATAATTTATATAATTATATTTAGAATATATTTTTATAATATCAGAAAAACCTTTGATACAGTGGATAGAACAGTTTTATGGACATTGCAGCAGAAATTTGTGAATAACATTCAGCCCTTCTATGAAAGTAAAGTAATAAATAACAGCAAATTGACTAACCCATTTGAGAGGTTTCAGAGTAGCAGCCATGTTAGTCTGTATCAGCAAAAACAATGAGGAGTCCTTGTGGCACCCAGGGCCGCCCGGGGGGGGGGAGAGGGGGAAGTGGGGCAATTTGCCCCAGGCCCCACAGGGGCCCCCATGAGAGTTTTTTGGGGCCCCTGGAGCGGGGTCCTTCACTCGCTCCAGGGGCCCAAGAAAACTCTCGCGGGGTCCGGGCCCCCGGAGCTTCTTCTGCTCCGGGTCTTCGGTGGCAGCCCCCGCCGCTGAAGACCCCAAGCCCCCTGAATCCTCTGGGCAGCCCTGGTGGCACCTTAGAGACTAAGAAATTTATTTGGGCATAAGCTTTTGTAGCCCACGAAAGCTTGTGCCCAATTAAATTTGTTAGTCTCTAAGGTGCCACAAGGACTCCTCGTTGTTTTAACCCATTTGAGGTTACTACGGGTGTCACCTATGATCTTTTTACTGGTAGTGGATTGGGTAATGAGAATGACCACCGACCAACCAAGGGGCATACAGTGGACTTTAACACAGGAAATCTTAGGGTATGTCTACACTATGAAATTAGTTCAAATTTATAGAAGCCGGTTTTATTGAAATCGGTTGTATACAGCCGATTGTGTGTGTCCACACATAAAATGCTCTAGGTGCTCTAGTCGGCGGACCGCATCCACAGTACAAGGCTAGTGTCGACTTCCGGAGCATTGCACTATGGGTAGCTATCCCACAGCTATCCCACAGTTCCCGCAGTCTCCGCCGCCCCTTGGAATTCTGGGTTGAGATCCCAATGCCCGGATGATGCAAAACAGTGTCGCGGGCGGTTCTGGGTACATGTCGTCAGGCCCCTCCCTCCCCCGTCACAGCAACGGCAGACAATAGATTCGCGCCTTTTTACCTGGGTTACCTGGGTTACCTGTACAGACAACATGGAGCCCGCTCAGCTCAGCTGAGCTCACCGTCACCATATGTCCTCTGGGTGCCGGCAGACGTGGGACTGCATTGCTACACAGCAGCTGCTAACTGCCTTTTGGCGGTAGACGGTGCAGTAGACTCAAAGGCATGGTGGTTTTCTCTGCTGTTTCAATAGGGAAGGAGAGCCTGTAAACAGAGCTGCAGCCTTTCTGAACACATACAATGATACTTAACGATCCATTCTCAATGCTCACTTCTTTTGATCCCTGCAGTAATTTGTGTAACTTCACTCCTCAGCTTTAAAGGGTCATTGCTGCCATTTGTTCATGCTCCCCCCAATCTGAATGGCACCGACGGTGACCAGACAGCAAATGTGAAAAATCGAGATGGGGTGGGGGGTAATAGGAGCCTGTATAAGAAAAAGACCCAAAAATTGGGACTGTCCCTATAAAATTGGGACATCTGGTCACCCTAATGGCACCGCTTGAAAGAGGTGGCCTTTTCCTTCCGTAGGACTATACTGATATGATTATGTGAATCCAGTGGCGCTCCAGACAGGTCGGATGTAATAGCCCGGCTGATTTAATTTTTCCTGACATTTTTCAAGATTTTCCCCCAAAGCATTTCCTATTGTTTCTTTCTTATCCTGGTACCCAGAGAAGAGCTGAAGTGCCCATAAAAAATTAAAGTATCTGGAGCTCCCAAAGATAATCTTCCTAAGTCACGAAACATTCCCAGCAGAATCACTCTACTGGCTTTTGCACAGAGGGTTACAAGAGATGCGCAGGGAGTGTATTTGAATGTATTCTTTTAAACTAACAGGCAGACTAAACATAACAACAACAACAAAGCCGAAAGGACAAGCAGTAGAAAAAGGACTATGGAAAACTGTAAATCTCCTGCACACAAAGACTGTTCTGCCACAGCCTCCTGTGTTTATACTCCTCTCTTTCTCCACGAGTGTATGTTACAGTATCCAAATGACGTGGCTTAGTGCCAAGCATCAGTGGGACTGGGGTTTGAGGCTAGAGCACAGATAAGGGTCAAAGTCCCATTTTTGACACAGACTTCTCATGGGACCTTATGCAAATAACGTAGGTCAACATTTTAATGCTTGGGTGTCCAACACTAGACCGTATGGCCCAATTTTGAGAGATGTAGAGCACACACCAGTCTTACTTAAAATCTCTGGAAGACAAACCAGGCAGGCAAGTCAGGCAGGCAAACCAGGACTCTTATGTAGGCGTCTTGATGTGGATTTCGGTGCTTCAATGCACCCACATTTTCAGATGTTGGCCCTTTACCTCTGTGCTTCAATTTGCCCATCTATAAAATGGGGATGACAGTAGTTTTCTACCTAATAGCGACACAGTGGGGTTCAATTCATTAAATGCTTGAGAAATCTCTGTCAGGTCTTTGGAAGGAAGGCACTGTATAATAAGTGCAAAACGTTATTGCAGTGCAGTGACTGTGTAACAGTTGCACCATTAGGTTCTCTGCAATAGCTCATCCACTTTGCTATAGATCCTGTTTTACTGAAAGAGGAAATGTTGGCCACGCGACTGTGTTATCTCATACTCTATTTGGAGAGCTATAAAACTTTGAGATCTTTTACTAGCACAGAAACGGCCCTCAATAGGTATGAATCCCTACATGGAATGGGTCAGGGTGACAACGAAGCTGCTTTCCAGATGTGCCTGTGTAAATATTTCATGTGCTAAGAGTCTGGCCATTAATCTTTGCCAGCGAGGTCTCCATACACTTGTGCAGAAAGTTGTCGTTGTCCTTGGCCATTAGCTATGGACTCCAAGAAGTGATGTTGCGGTGTAAGGGCCTGATTCAGGATTTACCGAAGTCACTAGAAAGATTCTGATTGACTTTTATTGGTGTTGGGACAGGCTCTTGATGATAAACCTGCTCCTTCCGTACAGACAGAGCTGTCTAATTTTTTGAAGATTACTCGTGAGAACAGCAATAATCACCTAGCATCAATAGTTCACAATACCACAATGGGTACAACTAGTACTTAACTCGTTTAAAAAAAAAAAGCCATTTGTGCCATTTAGTTCTCATAAAGGGAAAATTGGTTCTTTTATGGCAGTGAAAGAAACATGAAAGAAAAATATTTTAGAGTCCTATAATCAAAAATACAAAATGCATCCTTTGAGGAGAGCTAGAGAGGAGACAGAGTTTTTCAAGCAATGAATATAACTACAAGTTCAAAATTCAAGCAGCTGCAGAAAATCAATGCAAGGCCCGAATGCTTCTCTTGACACTTTTCCTTTCCTGAATGACTCTCATAAATTAGTTTTTTAGCTTCTTGGAGTACTCTGCTTCAGGAAAGATTTACAAGTGTCTGGATCCATGATTCCAGCCACTCTCGGGCAGATAATATACTTTCCCATCTTGGGAAGAATTACGTAGAAAGCAAATTAAAAAATGCAAGATCGTATAAATCCAAGAGTGTGGGGCTAAAATATTGACGTCTCGTGTCATAAATGCACAAAATGGCAAATTCAGATAAAAACTCTCACTCCAGGCAACTTGAAAAAGCAGCAACTTAGTAAAAAATCATGGGCCCGCCTGATCCTTCGGTCTGACTGAGCTGGGCTTAGCACGGGAGCAAGGTCCCAATTCAGCAAAATGCTTAAGCACAGGCTTAAATCTCACTGACTCCAATAGGACACAAGCACATGCTTCAGCGTTCTGCTGAATCGAGGCCAAAGGGACGGGAACAAAGGTAGCGTTAGGTCACCTTTATGGTCCCCGAACCTAGGGCCGGCCAGGGGCTAGTTTGGCTCTCGAGCACATTCTAACAGCCTTGTGGTGGTTTTAATATGTGCTCGGAAGCAACAGACCCAGGGGATCTGGCGCAGTGAACATGATGCCTTTTATTTTCTTGGCACCAAGTCATTCACCCCCCACAATTCCTCTGCACCAAGCCAAAGTAACTGGAGCTGATGCAGGAGGAGTTCCATATGGGAAGGAGGGGAGGAAGAAATCGTCCTCTCAAACCATGGAGCAGTGAAGGAGCCATTCTGTAGCCCCTGCTCCTGCTCCCCAGTCCCCTTGCACAGGGGGCAACGGTGGATCAATCCACACTGGGGTGATTCTCATACTCTGTTCCATTCAAAAGAATGAGCCTTTTCTCTTCTTGCCTGTGTCCACAGACCCCAGCAGTTTAACAAACCCAGTCAGAGATGAGACTGACACATTTGTTTATCTAGGGGGCCATTAACTTTTTATGCTCACCCAGGTACACTTAATCTAGAGCCATGCTAGAACACTTTCATAATGACAGTCATGAGGAAGACTCATCAGTCAGCAGCACCTGCCCCTTACTGATTTAAAATTAAATTTGTTTCTCTTATCTCGGTCAATTCCCCCAGATCAGGCTAGCCTGGGCTCGCTTGGCTAGCCTGTGATCAGCCAGTCAGTACAACCTGGGGATTTCATTTTCTACAGTGCTGGGCTTTTTCTTTTTAAATCATGATTAAAAAGTTCCTCTTCTGCAATTGGACATGTCATTAATTATTCTCCTCTGCTTTTACAGTAATCGTTAATTATAAATGTATATTTTGTTACTTCAGGCAAATTCATGATTAGCTTTAAAAAAAAAAAAAAACAACCCAGACACCACCACAAACAGTGCTAGTCAATAGTGAAATTATGAGAAGTGTAATCTACTCTTCTAGCCTAATGAGCTGATGAGTAAATCACTGTCAACTCATTGGACTGAGGTATTGATTGTGGCTTTCCACAGAGCTGATGCACTGAATATGCACCTTTTGCCGAGAGGGGAAATCAGTAGGGGTATCTTCCTCTGAAAATAAGCTATAGAGTTCTTGGGTTTTTTTAATGATATGTCCCATGCACTGAATCAGTTTTACCTCCAACAGTTCACAGAATCTTATTTGCTTTATACTCGGGAGGTTTTTTTCCCCTCTGACCATATTGATAAGGTTCATATTTGTGTCTTCATTTTTACAACTGTGTTATAATCACATGTTCCACCTTGCCCATTGTGTCTCACCTCCTAAAGGTTAATATCCAATGCAGTTCCCTGGGATGGAAGATGCTGTGAAGGAAGGACGTAGTTTGTTATTAATCTGAAGGAGATGACTGAGATAATGACAACTCCTCCACATGCCCATGGAAGAATTTTCTCAAAGGTTTGATACTCGTCTTCTCACACATACAAAGCACAATAACCAGATAGTCCTCACCATCATGTAACCACATTGGCTACATATTCCATCCAGGAGCTAATTCAAAATAGCTCTCCTTTTTTTCTGAAAACCCTCCAGGAGCCTGTTCCAGTGCATTTCATGGTATATGACTCTCTCTGCTATCTTCATCTTTTTTCATTCAGTACCAGATTCCTCTCCGTCCTTACAATAGCATGTCTCTTAGAGCAGGACTCTTCTCTTCTGCAGCTTATGGCCTTTGGAGCAGCCTTCGTCTATCTCTTTGGCTCATCTGTTCTCGTTTCAAATCTCACTCTGAAAACTTAACTTTCTTCCTTTGCCTATAGGTGTAAATTTGTCTGTCCCTCTATTATTGTCCATTATTTAACGCTGAGGGGCCAAGTCTTACAAGACTTCCCCTAGCCTCTGTTTTAGCACCCACATTTTAATCCTGCAAACACTTGCAGGAGCAGAGATCACCATCAGATGTCTAGCTGCCTGATTGTACCTGCTGGAAAATCCCATTTTGTCGAAGTGAATTGTCTTGTGGAAACCTCAGTTTTGATTAAATTTGGTTTCAGGAAGAAAAAAGCATTTTGATAAGGCATTTCCATTTTGACATTTTCAAAATGAAATGTTTCAATATTTTGTTTCAAAATGATTTTTCATTTTCAAATCTTTAACCTCATTTTTTTTTACTTAAAAATATCAAAATTGAAATAAAACATTTTGATTTTATAGTCTTGAAATATTTGGGTTGATGACAAATTTCTGTCAGTTTCTTTTCAAAGGACATCTTGAAAGTTGTGTGTTCTTTTCATTCAGGAATGGGGAAAAAATTTCAAACTCACAGCACCCTCTCCCGGTGACAATAAATCTAGCTAATATTTCATGTTTGAAGAACCTGCAAACAATTGTTGAAACTCTTTGCAACTGCAGAACTGAACTAGAAACCTCAAACGGATGGTACTGAGCAGGTACTTGAAAGACCAGACTAAATACAGTGCCTGAAACAACACAGAAGGGTTGCTGTTCTTCTTCATTGCAGAGTCCATAAGCCTGTTCTTACACTTCTATGGTGCCTCTCATCCACAAGGATCCCAGAGCACTGGATAAACATCATCATGTTGCTTATGATGTGGATTCAGCAAGGTAAGTATTACGCTGGATCAAAGCTTTTCAGATAAAATATTTTCCAATATCATTTTCCAGAAAATGGGGTTTGGCTGAAATCTACATTTTCTGCAGGAAAAGATTTATTTGGGCGGAATTTTCCATCATGGAAATTGAAGCAAGACATTTAGCTATGGGTCAACAAACTAAGGCAAAACATTTTGATTTGGGAACATTGGAGACTTTTGTCTTGATCAAAAACACCCAAATAAAATGTTTTGACATTTCCAAATTAAATAATTTTGAACTTTTCAGCCTGCAAAAACTTTTGATCTTTTGTCCTAATTTGGGACAAGAAAAAATGTAAAAATGTTATACTTTTACTTGGAGAATGGAAATCCTGTTTTCTGATCAGCTCTATTAAGCATGTGCCTAATTTAGCACATGACAAGTATCATTGGCTTCAATAAGACTACTCAAATGATCAAATACCATGCTGAATCAGGGCCTATCATCTGAAAGTTATGCATTCATAGGAGTAACCTGTTACTTATAAATGATAGCTGTCTCTATCTTTCTAAAAAAAAAAAATTAGACATAGACCTCCTGTCCCATTCTCTGAAACTGCCAGAGTCAGTTTGTCATTGAGAAACTCTTTTGAGCAAATATGACATTTGTCTCCATTAAGACCCCGTGGAAGAAGTTCTAAAAAATGATTAAGGAGATACGAGGAGCTCTTCAGGTTAAGCAAATAAAAGCAAAACAAGAGGGTTTGATGTATAATTCAGCAAACTGGGAACAACAAAAAAGATATTTAAGACAACATAAGGAAGCACATTATATAGGGAATAAGTTATCAAACAGGGGACCTTGAAGCAAAGAGCACTTGTTTGTTCCAATGAAAAAGAGATCAAATTCTATTCTACGCAAGTAGACTTTGGAGGGAGATTATGATAACTTTTCTCAGACATGTTCATGTTGTATCCTTTTTTTTATAATTGTGCTGCAATAATTTCCCCTCTCTTGCCCCCAGCCGTTAAATCTCAAGTCCCATGGGCTAATATGCAATTGAAGTTACTTGGGCAGGAGATGCTGTTACTAAGTAGTTTGGCAAAAACAAACAGGCAGATGAAAATGAGGACTCTGGGAAGAGAAAGACATCTATAAATGAACCTTGGAGAACAAAGAGTACACTGAAAACCACAATATATGATCTCATGATATTTAATTTGATATAGGTGACTGGGTCAGAAAAGAAAAATAATCTTTGTTTCTCAGAAATAGTGTATTTATAGTGTATGTAATATATATATATATATTATTGAGTGTATATAACAATCTACTTCTCAGAAATAGTTGATTTCAGACTAGGAACTAGTCCTACCGTTCATGCTCATGGGTCAGAAAAGAAGCTTCACGATAAATCTGAGACCTTATCTGCACTCAGATCCCATGGGTATGGGCACATTATAAAGACCTAGATATGTAGATTAAATAGATAGCTCTAGACATGAGAGACATGATCTTCAACAGGTAATATTCTAAAAGGAGCATGCCCATGTTTTGTCGAACAATAAGCAGATTCTATTATAAAATGTTATAGAGAATGGAAGAACAAGGGGAAAACGCAACCTTCCTGCACTTCATAGGTTCATTTATCTTAACTAGAGTCTCACTTTGTGTTTTGGTTTGAATTCAAGTGCACTGTACCAATGACTTTTCCTCCAAACTTTATTTATCATCTAATAAAAAATCCAATTTTTTTCTTTTAATCTGTTTTTGGAAGCACATTGCTGTAAGCACTGTTGTTGTAACTGTGTTGGCCCCAAGATATTAGACAGACAACACAGGAGAGGTAATATCTTTTACTGGACCAACTTCTATTGGGGGGAGAGACATGCTCTCGAGCCTACGCAGAGCTCATCTTCAGGTCACAGAGCTCTGTGTAAGTTCGAAGGCTTGGCTCTCTCACCAATTGAAGTTGGTCCAATAAAAGATGTATCCCACCGATCTTGTCTCTTTGGAAACACAGACATTTCTGATGAGCATAATATCACAACAGGTGCTATACTTTGTAATGAGACTGTCTGAACACCTACAAAGATGATGGATAGACAGAATCACGCTCACTTACACTGCTCAGAACAGACACGGACATTTTTCAATTTTCCTATCCAGCTCCTTGGAATGAGCTTCAAGACCAAGGCCTCACAAGTATAGAACTCATCAGCTGTTGCCATCACAGAGATAGCATTACAAATTCAGGTTAACTTACTGTATATATGCAGCTAAATCTTGGAGAAATGTTTATTGTTAGTTGTGGTGCAATTCTTTTAGAAGCTGGGCATATCAGGCTTCTGTTCAGCAGTTTATTTAAGCCTGTGCCTAACTTCATACACATGACTTCAAATGGGACTACTCACATGCTTAAAATTAGGCATGTGTTAAGGCACCTTGCTTAAACCGGGGCCTTTGTTTCTCTGAATCATTTTTAGATACAGCTGCTGCCCACGGAATATCTCAACTCAAGGAAACAAACAATATGACATGAAAACATTAACAGGAATGGCTTTGTCGTTGATGCTGAGATGGCTGTCTGAATTCTGGATGAAATCCTGGATCTACTAAAGTCACTGGAAGTTTTGCCGTCGACTTCTGTAGGGCCAGGATTTTACCCTCTGTTTGTTTGGACCTATTGATGCATGTGGCTGCATATAGTTAAATTCATGATCCAACAGGGAATTTTGAGTCCAGATTGACAAGGTGCATATTTACTTCTTAAATTCTTGTTGGATTTCTGAAAAAACAGGTGATGGTGATGAAAAAAAAAGTTGTTCAAAAACAGAACCATGCTCAAACTCAGAATTTCTTTGAGTTTTCCCCACATTTGCTTGCAAGGGTCACCTTGTGAGCAGGGCAGAACCTGGATGGAGCTGCTGCAAACTCTAATCAATAGCACTAGACAGAAAGATGAAAAAGAGGTGATATACAGCTCTCCCAGCCCCCTGGGGACGCAGGGCTGATAGACAAGTAAGAGCTATAATAATAGTCTACGATCACACAAGGATAATCTTCCTGTCAAGCAGAATGTCAGCAATGCATCAGAATATTAATCAAGGAAATCTTTTCTGGTCTTCCTGGAAGTGATTTGTTTTTGCACTATTTGTATGGAGGATAGCAGGGCATCCCAGAGGATGGTGCTGAGCTGCCAGAAATCCGGAGGCACCAATTTTTTTCTGCAGTTAGGATCCAAGATGAATTGGCATTTGCTTCTGAAGGCCCATTGCTAGTAATCTCAAGCCTGTATTTTTAAATTAGATATGAAGGTGGGAGCAAACGAACAGGATGTAGGTACACACGCAACATGTCAGAGCCTCTGGTTGGGAAGGCACATTTCTTGGATCCCTTACAACACAAGTGCCATTCAGTGAAGCTGAATGGTGGCAGATTCAGAGCTGGTAAAAGGCAATCTGATATCATACAACACATAATTAGACAGTGGAACTCACTGCCACAGGACATTGCTGAGGCCTTGAACCTTACCAAATTCAAAGAGAGATAGCCAGAGTTATAATTGTTAATGCTAATGAAAATTTGGGAAGGGAGGCTAAACCTCATGCATCAGGGTTTAAGCCAATTTCTAACAACTAGGAGTTAGGATGAGACCTTCATGGAGTCACACTAGCTCATTTCTGTCTACTTTGGGGTTTCATGCACTGTCCTCTGAAGCATCTTTTCTGGCCACCATCAGCTACATGATGCTGGACTAGCTGGACCATGGATCTCATACAGTATGTCAATTCCCATGTCCCTAAGTAATTCCCAGAGATTCCTTGTTTCACCGTGTTATTATTTATGATGTGTTCTCAGCTGCTGCCTCAATGGGCAAGATGGGGTGGATACTGGAAACTGTCTCTTCCTCCTTGCATGCCCCTGGGGAGCAGTCAGGCACCATCAAGGGCTTTGCATTACGACAAGTATCTGATGGACCAGCAGGACCCACTCCCTTCAACAGATTCCAGTGTGTTCTTCTCCTGCTCCTGAGCCGAATCAGTTCTGTTGGCCTGTGCCGCAGTGGGCCTGGGAACAGGCTCTCTCCCTCTCCCCACACCAGTAGGCAGGCCAGTACCATTACCACCAACCAGAAGCAGTCTCAGCTGCTGACATGGAATAGCAGTCGTGTCTCTATAGGGGCACAGGTTCCTAGGGCCCTTTCCCCTCTCTATCAGGGCTGACCATGATCTAAGCCTGAGTGCCTGTTATAGAGATCACTGTGGCTTTCTCAGTTCCAGAACTGGCTGGTAATTTGACAGACAGACACACAAACTATCATGATTATCAATTCTATTAATTGGTAACAGGCAAGCCCATCATTGTTCATCACTCGGTGACAGCAACACACTCTTTTATTCTGCAATAATACAAAACAGAGTTGGGAGAGAGAGAAAGAACACAGATCCTACAAGCGTCTTGATGAAACTGCACTGCTGTCCGCTTCCCCGGCATCACACCACTGCTAATCAGGCAAATGGGCTGGAGAGAGTGGACCGCAGGCAGCTAGCAGCAGTCTGTAGGCTTGATGTAGGACATGACTAGGAAGAGTGTGCAGAAAAGGTCATTTCCCATAAATCTTAGCTCTGCAAAATCAAAGGGCCAATTTACCTCAAAGTGGTGATTGGATTTAATGCGTTCATTTAGATGGTGGTAGCACTTAGAGGATGCAACCAGATTGGGGCTCCATTTACAAACACTTAGTAAAGGAGAGGCCCTGAGCCAAAGAGCTTACAGTCTAAATACAGAGACATAACGGGGGGATAAAAATGAACTGGTGGATGGGACAGAGGGGTAAAAACAACAACCCAACAGGATGCTTTGGCATAGGCTGGCCATGTCCACAATTTGCAGCCAATCATTAGCAGTAATTGTAGCAATCACAATTTAATCTTTCTAACCTACAGCCTGGGCGCCTGGCAACAGCAGTTTATGGACCATACCAAAAAATCCTCAGACAGGTGAGGAAATATAATGTGGAAAAATAACGCAGACAACTTCATTTATAAGTCACAGGAACAATAGAAACAAAGTCAAGCAAATGGCAGAAGTAAACATTTTGTTTACATCGCCATTCTTGTCCCCTTCCCATCTCCCATTTCCTATATTTTCCTCTCTTGATCTTAGCAACTGTTTTTATTTATGGCGGTTATTTCAGTGTTGGTGGGGGTTTTTTGAGGGGGATGGGGGACTTTCTGCATTGTCTAGATGAGGTGCAAATCAAGTTCTTGATCAAGTGGGGCCACTAGAGATGCAATGTTGCTCCTGCCGCAAAAGGGGAGTTAACTCTGGTTTCCTGGTCTGTTCAGGGTTAACAGCATTTTGTTTACCTAAAATCTGCAGCCTCAATTCTGTATGACATTTTTCATCACTTCCAGTCCTGTTGGTAGTGCATCCATTAAGCCTCTGCTGGGTTCCACCCTGGTGATGGCTGCATTTCAGTGATGGGTCCAAGGATCCTTGGAGCCAATGCACTTTCAAAGCCCTTTGGAATTCTTCAGGATGAATCCTGAGAAGTAATTGAAATCAATGGGAGCAAAGGGGTCCTCACTGCCTCTTAAGGAAGTACCCAGGACTAGAGTGTAAAAATAGCAGAGACTATGGAGCACATTGGGGCCCAGGTAATGCACTGCTGCTGCTGGGTTTGCTGAACTGGGCCCATGCCAGGGCAGAGGGTGTTTAAAGATTGCATGTGATCCATACCTCATGACTGGTTGCATCACGTGGACAGTATCACATCAGAAACCTAACATTCAGCATCTGTATCTTCTCTTTTACTGTTAAAATTTAATCACAATTTGAATCTAAACAAAACCAGCCACTAATGATCTAATAATTTTATTTTAACGGGAGTGGAGAGCCCCGGGGGCTTTTTTTAAAAAAAAACCATAAAATATCTTTATTGATTAGGTACTCTCCTTTGTCATCACAGCATCAGAATCCTCTGAGAAGAGCTTAACAAGGAGGTGGGAGTCCCTCACAGCGAATTCAAGGCAATTATTCTCATCAAATTCATTCATTAACCAAAAAAAGAGATGATGTGCCTAGAAGAACAGCAAATGTGTGGGCTCATCATAACAGCTCTAATCTGAGGTTTATGCTACTAGTATCATCTTACATTTATACAGCACCTTTCGCCCCAGAGAGGTGTCCTCTACTGAATAATCAGCATCACCTCTGATGGCATCTGCATGTTTCTTGGAAGGTCTTGCATCCAAAAGTTTGCTTTGCTTAGTGCTGGAGATTTGGCAAGATCGGAGCACAAGGTGGTAGTATTGCAAATGGTGGCGCTAAAGCCAGGGAGCTCCCTGAAATAAAATTCTCATCAGCTTTTTAGTACTTGTTTGTTTGAATGAAGCACTCATGAGCTTTTCTCTGGAATGCAAGTGGACTCTATTTCATGCAGTAATATGAATCGCTGGTACTTTTTATGTCTGTGAAAGTCACTTTAGCCCTTCTTGTTCCACATAAGACCATCCAAAGCACCCATGTGCAACAATAAACAGCATCCACCCATCTCATACTAAAATAGGTCCTCTTTTTATTAGAGCATTAAGAGACTCTTGAGTTCTTCCACAGATGAGAGCAAATTGCTTTGTTAAAAACAAAACTCTTGCCTTGATGGTCTCAGTTGAGGTTTTGTAGCTGCGTGCAGTGTCTAATGAATGTTGTGGAAGGAAAGTATGATTTGAATAACATGACAGAGAATGGACTAGTATTAGTAGTTTCTTGCATTCTCTCTTTATCTCCTGTGTCCATTTTATTTAACTCATGTCAAAGTAGTAAACCTTTTCCCTCTAGTACAATTTCCCCTTATGCACCTTTTTCCATCTGCAGCTTTATGGCTGTGTAACTTTCATCCAGAAAGAATAATGCTGCATTTTAATTATGAGCACACCTAGCCTCAGTTATTTTGAATCTTTTATCAAAATTAATTATAAAAAGTGCAAAACCTGGATTTTTAATCATTTGTGGGTTAATCTGAGGTTAACATTTGATTAATCAGAAGGTTTTACTAGTTTTCATGGAAAAATGCGTACAGACAGCCCTAGAGACTATGGGCATGTCTACACTGCAATAAAACACCTGCAGCTAGCCTGTGTCCGCTGATTCAGGCTTGCAGGGCTCAGGCTGAGGGTCTATAAAATTATGGTATAGAAGTTTGGGCTTGGGCTGGGGCCTGGGCTCTGAGACCCTTCCACCGTGTGGGGTCCCAGAGCCTGGGCTCCAGCCCAAGCCTGAACGCCTGCACTGTGGTTTTATATCCCAAGCCCTAGGTGCCTGAGTCAGCTGACATGGGCCAGCCACGAGTGTTTTATTGCGTTGTAGACATACCCATTAAGCCTTTTGAACATCAGATATATTCAGCGTGGGCAGTGGTAGTGCAAACTTCTCTGCCCATTGTCCTCAGTCCTAACCTCTTCAATAGTAACAGTGAAGTTTAGTCCTCGTGGCCTATTCAGTATTTGGCATCTCTGAAAAATGAAGCTTCCTAAGAAAACACAAGACACTACTGTTGTGCTTAAAGGACATTGATGATTGGTAGGGGACTCATTTCTCCATATAACAAAAGGAAATGTTGAGCAGGCTTCAACGTTTGCTGCTCTTTGGGGAGGTGTTGTTGTCCTCCTCCCTCTTGAAATAAATTTTGAAAAGAGGACAGGTGAACTCTTTCTACAACTCCCTCTGTAGGCAATAAAGAATCTGATGGAATCATTGCACATCTGTGAATGAGATGACTAATCAAAATGCACCATCACCACTATGAAAGCTATTAAAATACCTCTTGGATTGCTTGTGAGAACTTACTTTTTACATTATTTTGCTATTCACACAGCATCAAAAGTTTGTTCCATCTTTTGTGGGTATTAAACGGAGTGAAGAATTTTTATTTTGAGTGTTTGTCCCTAACCCATGCACTGTAGAACAAAGGGATGGTTAGAACCAGGTTCACTTTCATCATTGGTTATTGGTCACAGGAGGTTATGGCTAGAGCTGGGTTTTGTGACAAAAAGATTTTTAATTGGAAAATATCAATTCGTCGAAACCAAAAATGTTTGTGGGAAAGAGGTCGCTTTTGATTAATCTCTCAATTGGAAAAAAGTTTGAAACAAAGTTTCAAATTTGTCAAAACATCACTTTTTGACTATTTCAA
The DNA here is from genome assembly GCF_027887155.1 of Malaclemys terrapin pileata. Classification (NCBI taxonomy): domain Eukaryota; kingdom Metazoa; phylum Chordata; order Testudines; family Emydidae; genus Malaclemys; species Malaclemys terrapin. The sequence continues at coordinate 19,709,206 of NC_071520.1, read as the reverse complement.
AATCCAAAATTTTAATAAGGTCAAAATCGAAATGAAATGTTTCAAAATTATTATTGAAATGAAATGTTTTCATTGACTCAATCCAGTTCCGCCACCCGCACCCTGGATTTTCAGTTAGTGACAATTTTTGAGATTTTGACTTTTCATTCCAATTTGGGACAGGAAAATTTTCTGAAATCTCGAAATCCTCATTGGATGAGGAAACCATTTCCCACCCAGTTCTAGTCAGTGCATTACTTGACCCGTTATTCTATTAAGCAGAAGATATCAAGGTTGTGCTTTTCATTATTTTAAGAGACTTGTTTGTATTCAGTAGTGAGCATGGGATGGATGGATGGATGGATGGATGGATGGATGGATGCATAGCCAGAAACACCATGAAAATTTGTTTCACTGCCATTCTGGAGAACTTTGCAAATATTATGGAGGGCTCACAAAAATTGGTGCCAGAAAAGGAACTGCAGCAGCAGATCCTAGATGAATAACTGAGGTCTCTGCATCATCCAGGTGACTTGTCTCCAGCAATCAGTAGGAATATTGGCTGATTTGGGGGGATAGTTCCCATATAGCCATAAAATACTCTTTAAAACAAATCAAAGCTTAAGCATAACATGATACTCTTGTGCCTCAGCTGAATAAACTTGAAGGCACAATGTGTTTTGCCAAGCCATTGTACCAGCTGTATTTAATACAAGTCTAACACTTGTGATAGACTTTCAGACTCTCAGAATTGAGGTCAAGTCTATTAACACTGTAACTGAGGACTTAATTACAGCAAATACCGGCTGCCAAAGGAAAGTGGAACTGAGTGCTTGAAGTGGAAATGCTCTATACCCTCTCAGCACAAGCATTCCCAGGTGTAGTCAGACTAGCAGTATAGTCCCATATGGTGGAGCATGGGTCTCACATGCTTTTACACATTAAGTGGAACAGTATTTGACCCTACACAGTGTAGGACAAAAGGATAAGGGCTTCATAGAATCATATAAATAGAGATGGAAAAGACCAGTTGGCTCATTTAGTGCATCCCCATATGCATGTAGGTTGGTACTCTATGAGTGTTTGTTTTTTTCCTCAAACATTTTTGGCATGTATTGGTTTGATTTCTTATTTCACACTCTTGCCTCAGAAACGAGAATATCCACGGTGGACATTGGTTGACTCAGTTTTCGTGACTCTCCTGGCTGTGGGGCTGTTCAAGGGAGCATGAAGAGGCTGATTGCATTTCTCTTCTTGTCCTTTGGCTACTTCATGTCAGCTTCAGTCTCATGCAATATTTCTGCCAAGCAACAAGATAAAAAACAAACAAACAAGGAACTGTCCAGATGCTGCCTTGTGTGTCAGTGATCTACTATTAATATCATTTAGTGTGGAAAAGAGGCAAACACTGAGTTTTACGGTAATTGGACCAATGGTTTCCCCTCTATATTAGGGAATGAAGAAAAAGAACATCTGTCTTTTGGCTGCAGCCAAAAAGCAAAGGTCAGCAGCATTAATCCATTCAAATAATGAGAACTCTGTAGGGCTCCAAAGTGCCAGCATGACTTCCCAAATCTATCGCCTCCTAATGAATCTATCCCAATATTTCTTTCTTAACCATCTACATAACAAATGAATAGAGGAAAAGGAGATTTATGCCAGTTACTCCCTTGCACTGCATAATTCATCTTTATCAGTTCCTCTCTATGGCTTGGCTACAGCTTGGTAAAGGTTGCTAGTAGGAAGTTCTTTGTGTTTTCAAAGAGATATTAAAGCAATAATAGTCCATCTCTTACTTTCATTGAATAGCTTTGCCAAGGCATTTTTTCTTTTCCATTAAGCCAGTTGAAAGAACAAATGTTGAATTTAGACAAGATGCAGAGTTTCTGTAGCTCAGAGTTCCAGTTATTCTTCTTACAGACTGGACCCCTGTCTCAGTCTGGACTCACCCCTGCCTTTCCCTTCAGGTTGGTTCCTTTCTCCCTTAACTGGAATTATGAGCTACAGAAACTCTGCATCCTGCCTAAATTCAACATTTAGGGTGAGAAATTAACCGGTTTCTTCTGAATCAAGCTTAGTTTGAGTGTTTTGTTTTAGTTGCTTAGTAGTCTACTTTGTTCTGTTTGCTCTCTCTTTAACCACTTAAAATCTACTCTTTCGAGTTAATAAGTTTGTTTTGTTTATTATTAAACCCAGTTTCTGTAATTTCTAAATGGTGGTGGGGGGTGGGAGGCAAGAAGTTGTGCATCTCTTCCTCCATATTGAGGGAGGGGGTGAATTTATGAGCTTACGTTGTATAGGTTTCTCTACAGCGAAAGACAATGTGCCTTTGGGTCTGCACTCCAAGGGAGGTGGACACCTGAGTGCTGGGGCAAGTCCCTAAAGCTGAGTCTTCCCAGAGCTGATCTCGGTGTCTGTCTTTCTGCAGCGGGGTGTGGCCCTGCCTGTGTGTGGGCTGGAGGAGGCTTAAGAGCCTGGCTCAGCAAGACAGGGCAAAGGGGGTGCAGGCTGGCAGAACAGGCGGGCTCAGTGGTATCGCAGCACATCAGGTGGCATCTTGAAGGGGGTCAACCTGTCACAGTGTAGTTTCATTCAAATTAATGGGAAGATTAGGAATAACTCACCTGAGGCAGGATTGCTGGAGTTTATTATTGCCTCAGAACAGAATATGGGGAATTAAAAAAGTGCTAAGGGAGTCACTGGGCACATCTACATAGCAAGCACCCCTTCCCTGTGCAGCAGTGAGTCTCAGAGCCCAGGTCAACTGACATGAGCTCGCACTAAAGGGCTACAAATAGCCGTGTAGACATTCCTGCTTGGGCTGGAGCCTGGGGTGTGAAACCCAGTGAGGAGGGAAGGTCTCAGAGCCTGGATTCCAGCTCGGTGGGAACGTCGACACTGCTACTCTCAGCCCTGTAGTGCGAGCCCAAGTCAGTTGACCTAGACTCTGAGACTCATTGCCAGGGTGTTTTTTATTCTTCAGCATAGATGTATCCTACGAGGCCACAAGAAGCATGCTATCTCCATCTTGGGGGCGGCCTACCATTACAGTGATAAATCATGCCTTTGTACCTGGCTTGTCAGCTACAGGATTAAGAAGGGGCTTCTTTATTAGGCACAATCCACTCTGATTGGGATTTTAAAGGAATGGCTCATTTAAAAGCATTACTTTTTATGGAATGGAATGTTTTAAGCACAATGGCTTATTTTGACTATATCTGCCTGCATGCATTGATATCTAATGTTGTGCTAGTAGCAGGCCCGTCCGTTATCATAGAAAGGCAATTTTGCCTTCCAATGGGGGGAATAAAGCTCTAATAAATATTTATGGAGCAACATAATTTGGCCTAATCATGCCCATGTTGGGTAGACTCAACTTGCTCTTACTGTAACTAAGCAAAACATTTCCTAAAACAATTACAAATTTTTTTTCTAGCTCTACAGGCACTTCAAGCGAAAACAATTTTTAGAAGTGAAAAATGATGATTATTTCTGCAGGTTTTTATTTCTCTGCATCAAAGAAGAGAACGAAGGGACCTGATTCTGTTGGTGTAAATCAGAAGTAACTGCACCGGCGTCAATGAAATCTACCCTATATAGGTGAGAGATAAATCACGCTAAATAAGAATCCATTAGTGGAGACCAAAAGCTTTTAGCTTATCTTTGACACAAGAAATACAATTAATTATTTTGCATTTTAGTAACAAAGTGGCATCACTAGGTCTAGGAGAGACCTCTCACTCTCACTTTTCTATTACTTCCAGCCAGGGCTCTGGACAAGAAAGAAATCAAATGAGGACAGACCCAATGCTTTGCTCCAAACTCCACCAAAATGTTGATGCTTGAAAAACATTTAAATAGCTCTTTCCTGCCATCATTTTTCATTTTCTGTGCCACTCCTATGCTGCCTAAGGAGCAGATACAGAATTGCCAAAAAAAGGCAAGTAAAGCTGCTTTCGTGGTATTTGTGGTAGATATTGAGAATGGGCTTTACAAAGAGAGTTAAGGATCATTATCTTCATTTTACAGATGGGCAGACGTAGGCACAGAGGGGTGAAGGACTGATTTTTAAAGGGATTTAGGTGCCCAACGCTGTTGTTAGGCTGCCAAGTCCACCATGTTGGCACCACTGACATTTTCAAAGGCATAGCTCAGGCACTGCTTAACCCTCCTTGGTGCCTAAGTCCCCAATGGCATCTAAGTTTCTGCCTGTTGGCATTTTCAAAGCAGTCTAAGCTCTGCAGTCCCCCCAGCTCAAGCCAAAGCCCTGGAGACCCCAAAGTGGGATTTTTAGACTAGGTGGGGGGAATGCCTGTCTTGCCAGCAGGCCCTGACCCTGTAGGCGTGCTCTGAACATCTGTCAGACCCTGCAGCAAGAGGGCCAGATGTAGGCCAACAATAACTGTGGGGGCATCCTAGCACCTTCCCAAACGACAGCTGGGGGCACAGGAAACGTAGGGCAAGCTTGAGGGAGGTGTCGAGCATTGAGCAGGAGAGAAAGTGAGGCAGGCGGTTTTGGCAGCTGGGACCTGGGCTACTGAGGCACCTAAGTCATCAGCTGCTTAACTCCAGGAGACGGTACATAGCTGAGGATCCAAAGTACAGGGCGGCACCTATCTCTGGGCCATCAGTCATGCACACCAGGTCAAGGGCGCCCCCTGAACACACAACACACAGCACCTCTGGGGGTTCCAGCCCAATGTTTCCTCTCCAACAAAACTCCCTCCTGGAGTGAGAAAACGAAATGGAGTCACCCACCGAGATCCATCACTGGGCCATAGACAAACCCCCTGGTGTCCACTCCCCATCACCCTGCTCCTGTCCGACTCCCTCGTCTGGGCACTCACCGCAGCTCTCCTTACTTGTAGCAGGCCTTGAGGCTGTGGCTGATCAAGTCCTGCGGGCAGAGCAGAGGGAACATGGGCTGCTGGAAGCGGGGCTAGGCCGATCAGGCCCCTGGGTGCAGGAACTGGCCCTACAGCAGCAGTAAGGAGGAGCTGCAGTGGTTGTCCCACTGCCCACTCAGGTTTGGCCCTTTGACCCCTCCATGATGACATGGTATAGCCTAATATACCTATGGCTGCAGGTGCCATTGTACCAAATCAGCCATTTAGTCCCTCTCTCTGCCCCGCTCCTCAGCATTTCCCTTCTGGCTAGCTTAGGCAGCTCCCTGTTTAGCTGCCTGTGTTTCTGAGAAACCCTTTCTTGGGAACTTAACAATTCCCACGCACTCTATAGGGAGCTTAAATGTCATGGAGCCCCCTAACTCAAGGCTGAACATTGCACTACGTGGCAGGTCGCCAAGGGTTAGGCACTGCTCTACTCACGCAAGCACTGGCTAAATCCCATTCAAAACCTGGCCCAGAGAGAGTTGCCTGTTGTTACACAGAAGGTTAGTGGCAGGGCTGGGATAGCATCCTGGTCCCCAACTCCCAGTTTAGAGCCTTAGAGCCTTAGCCACTAACTCACACTATAGGAATTACCAGGTATCCCCTAGGAGTTTCTTGTGAGATTTACAGCACAATTTTGCAGAACAAAGAGCTTTGGGGTGTGAGTAAGGCTGGTATAACAGAATCATCTGGCGTTTTGGGAGATGATCCAAAACTCCACACCTTTCGAGGTTCAATCTTTGCTAGAAATGAGATCCCTACAGAGCACTGAAAGTGGCGACAATCTGAACGAGAAAGGTCCTATTTCCACGTTATATATCTCAAATGATTGTGCTGAAATGGCTTGTTCTGTACGCTCCCATCACCTCTTACATTTGCTTTGTGTATTAGAGATGTTAAAAGAAAATCTTAATGTGGCAATTCGGAGAATGTGCAGCTTAAAAACGGTCAGGGGAAATAACAAAAACAGGGAAAATACAGCAAAGGGACGATTTGTCTCCCGCAAATGAACAGGTGGAGAAACTTAACCAGGATTACAAAACAGACAATGAGCAAACAAAGAACATATGGTCAAGAGATACCACAGTACCATCTGGTCTCCATTTGCAATGGAAATGGCAGAGCTGGGAATAAATACAGCCTTAGGTCAGTGACTGGCCAGCTATCCTTACTACATAAGGAATGTTGCTATTTGGAACAATTCATTGTAGGAAGAAACCATCCTTGCTCACTTAAAAAAAAAGAAATGTTTGCATTCCAGGTTGGCCGCTCTCCGCTAATAGTTTCTTCTCTGTTCCCAGCTGAACTTTGTGTCAGTTTTAACATATTTCAGAAGCTTCCCACAATGCAGATCCATCAGTCCAAAACCAGGGGAATATTGAGATGTTTTGCATGATGAGTTTAGGGATGTCCGTCCAGTCCTTAGTGGACATTCATGCACATCACAAAACCAGCACTCAGTTCATCGTGCTGTTGTATAACTGCTCAAGTCCTGGAACAGCTAGGCTACTTCTGATTCACAGGGGCAAAACGATAAGAGAGCTAGGTAGGGAAATTTGTGCATCATCTGCCTGCACTATCCAGGACTTGGCTTTAATCAGTCCTATCAAGATATTACCTCACCCACCTGGTCTCTCTAGAAAACACACTATACTCACTGGCAGAAAAATAAAGCCAGCTTTAACTCATGTTTGGTTCTAAGCAACTCATTTACCCAGTATTTTCTGAGTCTTCAGGTGGGAATGGTTAAAAAGAACAGCAGGTAGATTTTCATGGCAGTGAGATGCCCAATTCTTAGCCCCCTCGTTACCATTTGTGCCTCTAGACAGCAACCCTAGCAAGCCTATAAAGTGCTCTCATTTACTTAACATCCCAGTGTAGATAGTTCCCCTGGTTGTAAAATCTTCTTTGTTGTCTTTAATATTCCAGAAGAGTATTATTTAGACAGTCACTGGAATAAATGTTCCTGTTTAAATCCTATGCCAAAGATTATGCTGGTACCCAGAGTCAATGTAAGTTCAGCATTGGTTAATAGTTTCATTGGTGAGGGAGTCTTATATTTCCATTGGACCTGGATAGAATGGTAATGTCACATTCTCTCATGCAAATACTCAATGGCTCTAATTAAATGTATCTTTGTGATACAGATTTCTTGTGGGTGATCTTTGCGCTGCTGTCAGTGCACTGTTACTCTAGCAAATGCAGTGTTTAACTTGTGCCAGGGCTTGCCAGGACTGAGCCGCAGCATCTCTAGGCTTGGCAGTTCATAGCCCTGGTACCTCTAGGCTTGGCAGTTCAGAGCCCCGGTACCTCTGGGCCTGGCAGTTCAGAGCCCCGGCACCTCTGGGCCTGGCAGTTCAGAGCCCTGGCACCTCTGGGCCTGGCAGTTCATAGCCCTGGCACCTCTGGGCCTGGCAGTTCAGAGCCCCGGCACCTCTGGGCCTGGCAGTTCAGAGCCCCGGCACCTCTGGGCCTGGCAGTTCAGAGCCCTGGCACCTCTGGGCCTGGCAGTTCAGAGCCCTGGCACCTCTGGGCTTGCTGTGTCAGTTCTGAATATAAAAAAAATTGCTTCAGCCCCGGCACCTCTCATTACAAATTAAGCACCAAGCAAATGCACCATTTCTACGGAAAGCATTATTATGGAGTAATGAGCATTGAGATAGCCGCTATGGACTTCTATGCAATGCAGTGGGACGTGAAGAGGATGCCCCATTCAGAAAAGAACGTTAGAAAAGATGTGAATTTCCTTAAACTGCAGTCGTCAAAGTTTAAATCTGCTTCCCCATTTTGTACTTCCCATGAAGCGTAAGAAGATATAGGCAGGTTTTAGCCTGTTGAATACTGAACCCTCTGGAATCCAGGTTGGCCCTTTGCTTTACTAGTTACAATTGAGAGTGAGATATATAATAGCCCAACCCCTCTGTGGGGAGAGAGTACTGGTGTCAACCCGCAGCGACTCTCAGCCAAAACCTCTGCTTTCTGGGAGCCATTTTTTCTTTGTTTTCTGCGGTCACATGGTTACTTGGGTCAACAGAGATCATTCAGTAAATTGTTGGGCTAGCTGCAATTATTCTCATTTAAATCAGCAGCATTAAAATTTGCCTTCTAGCAAGAGTCATCACCAATAGTTTCAGCTCACCTGGGACATCTATCAGTCAAGGATTTTACTGAGAAATCGTTGCACAACTCTTTTTGCTGCAACCTCCCCCTCTTCACCTCAGCTTCACTTCACACCTGCCCTGTCCCTCTCAACTCCCTCCTTTCAATGCCTCCTCTTGCTTCACTTTTCTTTCCATCTAAATTTATCCCCTCCTAACTAAACCCACCCGAAAACCAGGGAACTAACATGACTTTTACTGCCATCCCATTGCTCACTCTGCTTGTGCGTATGACTCCCCCTCCCCCACCCAGTTTCTGTCTTTAAAGCTTTTTGAGGCAAAGATCATCTAGACTCTGTGTTTGTGCGAGGTACTTCACAATGAGGCCTCATGCCTGGTTGGTCCTTAGGCACTACCATAAGTAACATACTACTGCTACTAAGATAAAAATAAGACTCCCTTTCCTGCCATGAACCTTCACCCTTTTTACGAAAGCAACAGAGGGTCCTGTGGCACCTTTAAGACTAACAGAAGTATTGGGAGCATAAGCTTTCATGGGTAAGAACCTCACTTCTTCAGTTTTGAAGTTCTGAAGAAGTGAGGTTCTTACCCACGAAAGCTTATGCTCCCAATACTTCTGTTAGTCTTAAAGGTGCCACAGGACCCTCTTTTCAGAGTAGCAGCCGTGTTAGTCTGTATCCGCAAAAAGAAGAACAGGAGTACTTGTGGCACCTTAGAGACTAACAAATTTATTAGAGCATAAGCTTTCGTGGACTACAGCCCACAGAACCCTCTGTTACTTTTTACAGATTCAGACTAACACGGCTACCCCTCTGATACTTGATACCCTTTTTACAACACATTAGTAGCGAGGTAAAGAGCTACCAGCTTTGTTATACGCCCTGGGAATGAAGGCACATGCGCTAAGGTCTAAATACACACACAGGGCCTGATTCATTGCTGCATTACTCCTGCTTGATGCCAGTGTAACTCTATTGAAATCAATGGAATGACGCTTGCATTGACTCAGCCGCGAAGTGTCCTGCATTGACATGCAGCAGTCCTCTGATGATTAATAATTATTTGTATTACAGTAGCACCTAGAAGCTCCAAATATGATTGGGGCCCCATTGCGGTAGGAATTGGCCTGACGGTCTTACCATTGAAATAGACAAGAGGGGGAAAAGGGTGGGAGGGGAAAAAGAGGCAACGTGGCACACCCAAAGTCACACAACAGGTCAGCGGTAGAGATAGAAACAGAATCCAGGTCTCCTACCTCCCAGTCCAGAGCCCTATTCACTGCCTCATGCTGCTTCCTATAAGATTATGGGTGGACTGTTCAATTGTTCCAAGGACGTGGAGTGGTTTGTTTGGTCTGCATATGGCTGAGACGTGTCTTTTCCGGTTCACGACAAATACTAGCTGTACGATACAATGAGTCACATTATCACCTGATTAAACTCAGGGTTGCTTCACTGACTTCACTGGAGTTACACCAGTTTACATCAGCTGAGGCTCTAGCATGCCACGCTGGCACACATGACTTATGCTGACATGTTTGGCTAATAGTTTGAGACGACAACTAGCTGAGTTATATTAACTGAATAATTTATTTTGTGAATTGCACAATATTTTCTCATAAATTATTCAACTCGTCTTTTCCCCTTATTGAGTTAGGTTAATGCTTCACTAATATTTGTGAATATACATTTAATGAAACTTTGAAAATATTAGCAAATAATTTTTCCCTCCCACCATTTGCCCAGCTCTTTGTGATACTTCTAAGGAAGATATTGAAAATAGAGTTCTAGAAGAATGTGCATTATTATGATTATTTATTTATATTACCATTAATAAGAATTATAAGCATGTATCTACAGGAGATTATACCTCTTAATTTAATTGTCAAGAATTCTGTTCAGCAGAGCTCTGAACAACAGAGAACAATCCCCTCTGAGATCCCAAGCAATATGTCATTAGCATGGTATATTGCTTTCCATCAAGAGCTCTCTAGGCTTCTCATACAGAGCAGGTTTAAAACGGATAAAAATCCCGCCGGCATGCACAGTTCGAGAAATTAAACTTCTCCAGGAATGGGACCCAGCAGAGATTTTGGAAAGCATGGTTGCAATTGGAATGAGGATGATCTTGGAAATAACGCTCTGAACTGGGAGTCTGGAAACCTAAGTTCCATTCACGATTGTGCAACAGACTTCCTGTGCGATGTTGGGCAAGACCCTTAGTGAAACATCTGCCTGTCAGATGTGCCCAGCTGTATGAGTAACCATTTCTGATCTGTCCTTGGATCAAGCCACATGCCAACTGCTTTGCGCAGAATGCTCTAAGTGGCATTAGAACATACGTGCTCAGCCTGAGAGTCCTGGCTAGATCCTGTCAGATAGGAAGAAGGTCCCCGGGTATGGAAAAAGGGCCCCAGTATGGAAAAGGTTGAGAGAACCACTGCATTAGAAAGCCCATGACCCAATTAAGGAACTTCAAGACTTGTACTTCAACGGTTGCCTTCATTTCTTTCATACTGAAGCTCATTTTTATCTCACACTAAAATTTTCCAGCAGTTTTACATGAGCCTATTAGGAGGCCTCATTCCCTAGTAGGATGTTCAATGCCACCAAAGAGTATCTGTCTCTAAATCATCCCCACTAAGAATTTACACTCATCCAAGGCTCACCAGCAACAGAAGCAGCTGTTAACATGTTAACAGCTCTATCATCATGCGTGATCACGAAGCATTGGACATTCTGATGATTGACTTAAGGATATTTGTAAGCATGGCTTTACCCTCATTCCAGGACTCTGTCTTCTAATTATCACCTTGCAAGAATCCTTTAAGCAGTTTGTTAAAAGGGAACTGTTAAAAAAAAAATCTGTACAGGAGTCTGAAGTTCTTTTTAGTCTGAGGGTAATATTCCTTAATGCTTGGTACTCGCTGAAGCCTGGGTAATGCTCCTAAAGAGGTCCTCAACCTAGAACCACAACCTATCATCAGACCAGACGTGACTTCCTTAGGCTTAGAATCAGGACAGTGGATGACAGAAAACAGACTGTTGATCCTTGGCAGTTTAAAAGACAGTTGTTCTGGAAGAGCCAATCATGGTCCTGCTTCAGGTGAGGACACTTTTTCTGGAGCATTTAATGTGCTATCAATGAGATGTATCACTACAATGCTAGAACTCGGCTCTGTTGCTCAAATAGTATATAGGTATCTTATTCAGAACTTAGTTTGAAATGAAGATCATTAACAATGCTTGTTCCCAAAGATTTATTTCAATCAGTATTTTTTCCAGCTGAGTAAATCCACATGCTTCCCCTACTACTAGTTACTGTAGTTACAAAGTATGTAAAACATTGCACTGTGAGTGCACTCAAAAAGTTCCTTCTGGTTTTAGAGGTTATACATGTGTCAGAGACACTCCAGGACTGGAAGAAACTTTTAAAACTGTGGTCACTGTATACATTTAAGATGGTGTTGAGTTAGACACTCAATCACCATTGATAGTCAATGAAAGTTAGGTATCAAACTCTCATAGGCTCCTTTGAAAACCCCAATTATCTTTTGAAATGTGAAACCTTGCAAAATGTGTGTCAGTCAAGAGATGCTCTTTCCGAGGGTCAGGAACTCCCCTTGTCACTACCGTGAGCAAATGAAAAAAGCAGCATGATCCAAGTTCTTCAGAATCTTTGGGATCTCTCACTGAAGTTGTTTCTCAGGCCAATACCAATAGGTGTGCAGGAAGGTGGTCACTGCATAGCAGGAGAAAACCATTCTTTGAAAGTTGTGAGAGGTGGGAGATGGCAGTGGAGGGAGTGGGATACTAGAGATGGAAGGGGAACTAAGAAAAGAAAGAATAAAAGAGAAAAGGGAAGCAACAGGGAAAGTTGGGGTCAGCTGCCACTGCCCTTTCTTCTCCTTTCCCCTCCCTCCCTCTCATCTTTCCCCTTCCCTGTTTCCAAACCCATCTCCGCTTTCCCACCAGGTTGTTTTTGCTTCCTTTCCCATTTCTTCCAGCCAATAGCCAAGCCTCTGACCTATTTTGTATGTTAAACCGTTGGCAAGTATCGCTTGGATTGGCTCTGCCGTTAAATCAGAACAAGTTGTAAAGCAAGGTAGTGTGTGGTGTAGCGGTGTAGTATGTGGAAGATACCAATATTCTTACAGCTTTCTGAAGAGCTGGACTTTATATTAGAACCACAGGCCACAAACTACACCCAACCAACCAAGGAGATTACAGCCCTCAGGAGACTAAACTAGCATGTGCCACAAGCACAGAATAGGAAGGACTCAGGTGCACCAATCCCCAAGGCCTGCGATGGCAGAGTATTGATTAAGTGAGCTATATCCAGATGATAACTTCTCAAGCAATTCACATTAGTCATTCTTATAAACAATCATTTGCTGCACATTATCAGGTTCATTATTCAAAGACTAGACCACAATCCATGATCCCTTCTCCAGGCAGACTTCCAGTTTGGTCTCATCTGTGTCAAAAGTCATCGTCAGCGATTAGTTTTCCTTACCCAAGCTTCCGGTCTCAACCAGTTACAAGTTTTACAATCCCTGAAGGATCCTGTAGCATGGGTCTCTTGTGGACAGAACTGAAAACTTCTAAAAGGCCTCAGCAAGAAGGGATTTTGCCATGCCTCAGGTGAATGTGTACGCTCTGCAGTCCATGACGGATTGCTTTTCAGCAGCCTGAGAAGTACAAATGTAGAACAGTGTGCCTGTGTCTCTGTGTGTGTATTTGCAGTGTGTCTGCATGCATGCACACAGGTGAGCCTCATTGCTATTATAAAACAGATCTTTCTTTTAAACTAAAATGTCATAGTTTTAGCTCAGATCTTCTACAAGAGAAGAGCACTAAGGCCCAGCAGATCATTCCGAGGGATGCGGAAGGAGGGGCAGCTGTGGTTGTATGTGGCACAGTCCCTTCTGCTTCGGGCCTGGTGGAAGTCCCTCTACTGAGGCTGTACAGAGAACTGGCTCCATGATGCTTTAGGAGTGAAATGAGGTGGAAGTGGAGACCAGCCAGTCTCTGTGGCACTGTGTTTAGCTTATCCCATTGGGAGTGACGCCTGGTTGAAATAGTGTGTAGAATTTCACTACGCTATTGTGCTGCCAGAGAGATTCAACCAATAGGTTTTAACCTGGGAGGGGGAGATCCAGTTCACTGTTATCTGGTGAATTATTTATGGATCCAGAGAATAACTTTTCAGAGAATGAGGCACATGTTTGCTTTCTGGTCTGAGGAATTCTCTTGGATGTACCCGTTGAAGAAGAGTCAGATCGGATCAGTTTGTACCTGGTCCTCTTGCTTTATAGCAGCCGTTTTCTAGGGGTAGAATTTCCTGTCTGTTTTGAGTTCATTGTTCCTGATGGTGGTTTTGGAGATGTTCCATAATAAGGTAATTCTGTGTTTTACAAGTAAAATGTTATCTGGGCAAAACATTTTTCTATACATGTCTAGTATTATCCATGACAACACAGAAACCTTAGACTCCATTGGTCAAGTTTGTGTTAAATGTAGATGTAATTTTCATGTTACCATTCCAGTAAATTTCAGTGATGCCCATTACACATGGAGCTGGGTCCTGTCTGAGCATTACAATCACACTGATGCCAATTAAGAACAAGATGATATTGCGGTATCTCAAATCCCACAGCATGGTAACTGACTTTTTTAATGGAGACTCTCAAGGAGAGTGTTGACCCAGAGGCGGATATGAGTACAGGCTTTTTTATTGTGATACTTGTTTCCCTGGACCCATTTGTCCAGTAAGCACTGAATTAGTTACAGCACATTCTTTTTGTTAGTATGTACATGCCTACATCCATTACAACTGGGGTGACCAGATGTCCCAATAATATCGGGACCGTCCCGATATTTCGGTGTCTGTCCCGCTTCCTGACTAATCTTTGTCCCAATATCTGCCGGCAGCACTGGTTATTTTTTTTTTTTTTGCTCAGCCTCCCCCCCACCCATGTGTCCCGATATTTTCTTCCCCGCATCTGGTCACCCTAGTTACAACACCCCAGAAACCCTTATTAAGTACTAAAAACACCCATTTTGTTAGTAAACCCATCCTATCTATTGTGCACAACATTACACATATTACACAGGCATTTTACCTTGAAAATATATCCACAAATCTCCCTGGTCAGCAATTCTCAGGGGAGGGAGGAAGGGGCCACGAGCAATTCTCAAGGGAGGTAGGAAGGGGCCATGAGCCAGGGCTTATTTATGTAGCTGGGAAAGGAAGGGAGGAGGAGCTAACACTGCTTTACCCAAAAGGTATCCTTTAGATCCCCACATTTCTTATGCAGCTGCAACAGTTATCAATTCTTACAAGCAACAGGGGAGGGCAAAATATGGCAACTTATTTATTAAACAAGAACTACAGCCTTCTTATGCCTTTGTCCCCTAATGCCATGTCAGCACATTAGCAGCTTCCCAGGTCTCTACTTAATTCATACATATCCCAACAGAGAGGTTCAAGAATGTGACCAACCAACCTCGGGGCAGACTGTTACAAACCATACTTAGATTTCATCAACCAAGCATCAAGTGTGAACTCTTCAAGCACTACAACAGCCTTAACATGGAGTCACAGACAGTCCCCTTGGGTACTCCGGTCTATCTTGCCACTTAGGCAAGCTTGTCTTTGAGATAGATGGTCCCTTACACCTTAAATCACAATAATATTCAGGTTACTTCCAATCCCAAAGGACTAGCCACTTACCCTAGGTCAACTGCACTTTAGATTTTACACTAAATGCTGGCAGCCAATCCTATAATAAGCTAACTAAAGATTTACTAGCAAAGAAAAAGAAATGAGAGTTATTTGCAAGGTTAAAGCAGTTTAATATACACACACAAATGAGTTACAGTCTCAGGTTTCAAAAGGTAATAGATGCTTCTATAATAAGCAAGCTCTGTATGTGCTTCAGGGCTAAGCCAGGCCAAGCACGGGGGTAATCCTTGCCCCTCAGAGTTCAAACAGGAAAAAGATACAGTTTCTTCTTGTCAGGGATTTTTATTCCCTTCCCCCAGAGTTCAAGATGATGGGATGAGTTCGTGTACACGTCTCTTCTTCATGGGTAGGTGGGGGAAGCAATCAACAAAGTCTTTTGTCCTCTCATGTTTCACAATGGTTTGTCTGGTGTCTTTGGACTTCTTTTGTTGGAAGGAGATAACACCTGTGGCAAACTAATATTTCACACTTGATATTATTTCTATCTTGACTGTGAGGATTTACAGTTACAGAGCAGACACATAAATATTACCTTATAACATGGGATAGATATTATAAGTAGGATTAATGCATGCAGCAATTTATCAGCATTTCATAATGTCTAAACACTAAACACATTCTTACAAATTTAACATTGATTTTAACAATACTAACACACAGGTGAGCCAGACTGGTTTCCAGCAGGTTAGTGTTCAGTTGTGGCCTAGGGGCCTTGGCGTGAGCTGGCATCTGGTCTGCCAGAGTCACGGAGACCAAGGTACATTTATTTCTCTTCTCCCCCTATAATTAATCTCTGCTCTAATTAGAAGTAGATTATTAGTTAGCTTTCCTTCAAGGTCTGCACATGTTTGATCTTAATTAAAATGTGATCAATAAATGACCTTTGGCTCCATGCAATCATCTTTGTCAATATTTCCTGTTCTGTAATCAATACACATATTTGTTAAGCCTTCTTGGACTCTTTCTGATGCTCTAAACAATGTAATTAACAGGTTGCTCATTGACAGTCAAACTTCTAGTAGCACTCTCTCCAGAGCATCCCAATTTTCTCTGTGAAGAAGATTTTTCTACAGCTTGAGAAATTCCTCTAAGGAGGAAGGAATTTCATTACCTGAAATGTTCGTGGCTTTCATACACTCAAAAATGATTCCAAGAAGGAAAGTTTCTAGGTAATATGTTTTCTATTCTTGTTTATCTTGTTAAATGTGCATGGTGATACATCACTATTTTAGGTCATTCAGTATCTCCCATTAAATATACAGAAGATGTGCAATATGACCAAGTTTTAATGTGCCGCAGAAACCTGTTTTTTCCTTCCCAAAACTTGATGCAAAGTGAAAAATACCCATGTTAAGGAGGAGATAGAAGGAAGCTTCCTTTGAACATAGTTAGATATTTCCAAAGTGTGGTTCAGTCTGAACAGTAACTATATCAAAATAGCTCATTTATATTCTTACAGGAAGTGTAAGAGACAGCACTGCAGTCCCTGAAAATTTCCAATTCGTCATTATTTTTCTTCATATTTATACTTTGCTCCTTGTCTTAATTGTATTAAAATGAAATTACTTGTGTGCAGCTTTTCATCTTCCAATTTCTGTATTCTGCTTTTAGAACAATTTTACTTTGCCCCATTTCTTTAAAATTTAATTTCACTTCTAATTACCTCGCTCTCTCTTTCCATTTGATTTTCATTACGTTTTGTTTTACACAGAAAGATTAACTCCTCTTTATGAATTCTACTTTCTCTGTGTTGTTCTTCTCATTGCCGTATAGATAAATGATAGTTCATACATATTAACCCCCATTCTGCAATGCTATTGCACAAACATTTCTTAGTTTTCTCATCCTATGAACGAGTTCATTCTCTTTGTGCTCAGATACTTCTGTGTTTAATTTCCATTTCATTTAAACTGAAGTGATTCAGAATTCTGTATCTAAGAGAATTAAATAGTAGCTTGGGCCAAATTCTGTCCTGGTGTAAATAGGGGCAACTCTCTGCAAACCAGTTTGCAGAATCAAGCTGCTTTTTCAGGATAAAGTCAGAGAACATTAATTCAGGCTTTATAACAAGAATGATATTGAAACAAATTGAAATCAGGTTCAGTGTAGCCTGAAGACTGATATGTTCCTTGTAAACAGATCTGGCCTGAACTCCAAGGGCTAAATTTTGCTCTCAGATATGTGTGTGCAATTCCCATTGACTTGCAGGGTATGTGCCCGCATCGGAGGGCAGGATTAGACCCTTGGGTTGTATTTATTGTTGTTCTAGTGATTGTCTGTGGTGCATCTTCAAGATTTGTTTTCCTCTTGTGTATTATATTTTAGTGCAAAGCAACAGCCTAGTGATATATTGTTGTGCTGTGAGACTGTCACTTTCCAAGACAAGAAATAAACATGGTGCTGTTTGCATGATCACACCTTTAAATCCACTCAGTAGCTGGAGCTGCTTCTACAGACAATTCCAGGGCCAGACTGTGGCCTATCTAACATGGCCATGCAGCCCACGCTGCGGTGAGCAACGTGGAGAGGACAGCCTCACCAAGACACTACATCCAATGCCACGCCTGCAGGCAAGGAATGGGCAGGAACAAGGTGGAATCTTGTGTCGACCACCAAAATGCTACCCAAGGCCGCTGCGCCTGCACTGTCGGATCAGAATAGGGCTGGCACCGTGTATGTTCTGCTACTCACCACCCCAAAGATCAAGCATGAACGGGAGGCTAATTGTGAGTGTGTCAATGAGCGTCCCTCAGTCTGCTCCTGGGGAAGTGCAGCCACATACCACCCCATGCACAGGACTTATGGCGAAGCCACAACCAACACCTACAAGCAAGAGTATTGACAGACATGCCACATTTATAGGTGTCCCATTAGCTAAATCGGGCAATTTAGTAGATGAATCATTATATTAAACCAAAACTACAGTCAGAGACACTGGAGAAGTTCTCTGAGCCTGGACCCAATGAATAAAACATTAAAAGACTTTTATTAAAAAGATTGATTCCTATTTGTTACATTTACATATCCGGCCTTAGTTAAGTTGTCGCTTTGCTCTGATCACTTCTTTGCTTATTATTTATTTTAAATTATAGCTGTTTGAACCTCCCACTACTTGTGCTTCCTTTTCAAGCTGCTGGAGAAAAGTCTGTACCCGTCCCCAACCTCTGTTTATTGCCATGTTGAAGCCAGGAAAAGCTGACTCTAACTTGACCTCATCTCTCCTCGTTAAAAATAATTCCGCCCTGTTTTATATTTACCACAAATAGCATCATTTAATTAGCCAGTGGAACGTATTCCTTTTCATTTAGGTGTGTTGCAAGTGATGTGAGCCAGCAAGGCATTTTACAGCAAAGAGGGATAAATGGCCTCACCGTTTGTAAACCAGTTATCAACATCAGGTGCTTTTATCGAAATTACAGGGTGGAGTGTTCATTACAACTCCAATTCAGACCAACTCTAAATTCCAATACAGTGTAAATGGAAAACATCACGCTAGGCCGGGGAATAATACATTTGGCGGTGGGGTGTCAAGGTTCACCTTCATTAGAAGGTGTTTTCTAAGGTTAGTGGCAATAATTCAGCTCCATAAAAGTGACTCTGGTAACAGTAATTTTCTACTCTCTGTTTCAACTCATCTTTACCTGTAATTATAGCTTCATCATAGTCCTTGAGGGAGAACATCTGTTTTCACAGATCATGCTAATGTTGGACTTAATACAACTGTCTTTAGCATTCCCTGAAACACATTTGGCAGATTCTAAGCATGTCTTATGTTAGATCATTTTTAATGTTATGAAGTTTTCTCTTTACCCTTTCCATCCAAATCCCATGCATCAATTCCTTTAGTTAACTGACAAGGAAATATTGCCCTGCTTCCATTGCCTAGAAACAAAGCTACAGCAGATCATTATCATTACTGTGTTATCATTACTCTCAATTACTCTTCAAGCTACTGCTACAAACAGTACGCGATAGCATCATTAGCACCATTGTCCCTTGCAACTGAGGAAAGTAAAGCATCAGGCAATTATGAAAGGGATATGAGGGATCATAACAAGCCTGTCTTTCTGAGTCAGATTCTCCAGTCTGCTGTTTTTGCAAGTGGCCAGGATGAAAGATGGGACAAATAAAAGGAGAAAGCGTAGTCAGAATTCAGGGGGTAGGTTGTGTAAGTTTGCTTATCTTGCTTCCGTCGAAATCACCAAACCCAATCAATTCTGACTGTTGCTATTCTTGGCGATGGTGCTTTTTGGAATGAAGTCATGGCACTGAGCGCTACTGATTGGATGCTGCTGTCCTGATGTCATTTCCCACTTTCCTGTGGTAATTCCACTGGGAATTAAAACAGATCCTCTTGGTAAGTTGAGCACTTGGAGACCTTTCTGAAGTCATGCAGGCCTAGGGCTCCTACTACAGCCCACTGATAAATTCTTTAAAAAAGAAATGGGCCCAATTAATTCCTGCTAGTGAAGGAGGAGATGTGGTCAAAATGTACCTCCCTGTTCCAGCCCTGGGGGAATTCATCCAGGGGAAGACAGGTAGCATTTTCATTCTAACCGGTCTTTAGATTTCAAGTTTCAGTCACCACTGGGCTCTCCATAAGTGCGCTCACTGGCTGAGATTGTGGCAAGGATTTTCTTAATTCACACTTTCCCCACACTGCTCTGGTGATACCCCTTCCCAAGCCAGCACCACACTCCATTTGAGAGACAATGGCTTTTGCCAGGCCTTCTAGCAAGGTTGCATCACAACCTCCACCTGTTGGGGTTCACATCTATGGTGTGAACCAGGGGAACTTCCCTGGTTCACACTTGTATGCAGTGTACGGGCCACTTCACCTTTAATGGTCCCTTGAAATATGTGTTAAATCATTATGCTAAACAATCTGTCCCACTTTGTATTTAGCTGTCACACTCTGAGTAAGTTTCCCAGACCTGAAGAAGAGCTCTGTGTAAGCTTGAAAGCTTGTCTCACAAACAGAAATTGGCCCAATAAAAAAAATATGACCCCACCCACCTTGTGTCTCAGGTTCACGCTGGCAGAATTTGACTTGCAGGAGGTAGCTCCCTGTATAGTCCTGTTGCCTGGTTTTTTAGTGGTTATTTATTATTGATTTCCAACTGATTCTAAAATTTAAAGAGTTGAGGGATTGTAGAGTTCTAGTCCCAGAATCAGGCACAACAAAATCAAGGTGATTAAGTTCAGTATCTGGTTGGGAACCCCGGTGTGCACAACAAAGACACACTGAAGTCAGAGCAAAGCTTTAACCACTTTTATTAGCACAATTAGTAAATACAGAAAAGCTCTGAACCCACAAACATATAGCAATAATACAGAGTTAGTGTTATCTCTTGTACCATTCCTTGCATATACTCACATCCTTGGGGATCTAGTGGTAAGAGACAAAAGTCCAGCCCTGTCCCTGCCACGCCAAATAAGTCTGATGGTCCAGATCTAGATCAATTGACCCCACTCACATGGTGCTCCGGCCTATTTTAGGGCCTTGGGGCTGTCCTGATTATTCATTCAAATGCTCAGCCCCCCCTAGTCCACATCTAGCTTTCTCACCCTAATAATGATGGGGTACATTTATCCTACAGGTTAGTATATTCATGATTTTAGCTTATCACCATATACATCAATTCGTTGCCAATGCAAATTCGCAGTTAAACATTTGTCATCATTTTATCCTAAAATATCCAAGCCTAGTATCAGTTCAATGTTCTTGAGCTTACCTGGTATGAATTTCCCCCCTTAAATGCTCCTTTTCCAATTCCCCAAAACTCAGGGTGACTGTCAGGCTATCTATCCAGGCCAAAGTTCATAGGTCTCAAAGCCTTATGCCAACAGCTTAAGCTCATGACTCTCAGGTACAATACAGGCCTGAAGGTTCCTTGCATTACTGCTGAGTAAAACTGAATGCTAAAGCTAGCTCTATGGGCTACAGTTCTTTGGTGAATTTAGCACTTGTGAAAGGTTCCAGGCTGATAGCTAGAAAAACTGAAGTCCTCTATCTACTGAAAGGGTTCAGCTTGGCTAATAGTGGTACAAGCTTCCATCATCTTACCCCCAGCAAATGCTGGAGAGACCTACTCTGGAGGGGAGCTGGTACAGAGTCCATTTACACAGCCATTCTCCTGAGAGTGCCAGCAAGGGTGGCATCAGTTTTGATGGTGGTTTGTGTAACATTAAGTTAGTGCACACAAACCACTGAGCAGGCATCAGACAAGTGCAGCATGTTGTTAGTGACTGCCATATCTAAACTGGATTTGAACAGAGAACCTAGAAGTGTGTGCTAAGGCTACTGTAAAGAGTTGCACAAATGAAGCCATTTTCATTGCACAAAAAGTTGTATTGCTCCTACAAAACCCAGAAACTTATACTACCTAGAATCATAGAATATCAGGGTTGGAAGAGACGTCAGGTGGTCATCTAGTCCAATCCCCTGCTCAAAGCAGCACCAATCCCCAACTAAATCATCCCAGCCAGGGCTTTGTCAAGCTGGGCCTTAAAAACCTCTAAGGATGGATATTCCACCACATCCCTAGATAACGCATTCCAGTGCTTTTGGAGCACCATCTTCTGGCACCTTATCTATTAACTACTTACTCGTATTTGGAACATTTCTCATTTAGGGAGCACTTCTGTAACAGTGTAAGGTTACCGGGCCCTTAATATATCTATTCCTGCAATCTCGTCTTTAGCTGACTCTGCCCATCAATGATACCTTACAATCCTTCCGTTCTCTTATGAAACTTTCCCTCCAACAGTATTCTGGATACATCAGTGTCCTTGACAGTAGAGACTCTACAACATATCCCACTATTATCCCCCCATTCAGACCCATCAGTTGTACACATACATGAGGAAAATAAGACAGTAACATTGAGACTTCATTCATCTTTTGGCTCTGATAACTCATTATTTAGAGATGAGTGATTTTATGTCAAATTTGATTTAAAAAAATGACTGAACACCTCTGGTAATTTTCTTACAAATGAATGCCTTATGGGCACATTTTCAGTGAGATGAGCTAGGAGCAACATACACTCATACTTTCTACTAACAATCTGCACCCCCATCCAAGCCCTTTGCCCTTTCCATGTTAACACAAGTTCAGAAGCAGTGAAAGGACTCTGGATTTAGACCCAGCCTTTCTTCACTATTCTTCCCTCTTGTCTTTGTCTCTCTGGAGAGGCCACTAGCGTGAAATGGAGAGTTGCCTCATTCTCTTACTCTCCTTGCTTTCTTCTCTCTCTCCATCAGAAAACCCCCTGTCCACTATTGTTACATCTACAATTAAAATATGCAAAATCTCTGTATTGCAGCTGTGTTGCAGTCTTGCCCTTTTGTGTGTGTGTGTGTGAGTGAGAGAGAGAGAGAGAGAAGGCATAAGAGTAATACAAGAAATGGAAGCAAATGGTAAAATAAGAAAAAGAAGGTCACACTAGTGGTCATCAAACAGAGAAAAGTGACAATCCCTAAAGTCAAATAATCAGATTATCGACAGGAACTATTGTAAAGAACGTATAGAGAACAACAGCTCGATAAATAATATCTCATTAGTGAAGATTCAAAGAGTGACAGCATAGTGAGGACGGGGGGTGGGGAGGGGGGGTCCTACTTGCAAATGAAACTTATGATTTGGAACAGAGACTGAGAGATGCAGCTCAGGCACATTTATTATACTAACCAGGTGCCAGACATTTTCTCTACAGGAGCCTCCACAAAGACAGATTCCCCCCGCCCCCACCCGTGCATACAATTGTCTAGTGTTTTCAAGTAAAAGCTTTAATTGTTAGAATGTGGCAAGGGTAACAATGGGATGATTTGCACATCTGATGTTTCTTGAACAGGCAACAAGCCTTGCAATCCAATTAGCCGCCTTTGATGGTAACCTTAATTTCTAACCTTAAGTAAAACTGTTTCAAATAGACTACTTCATGCTCTGAGCTCTAACTGCAGGTAACTTTTATTTGTCACTGTCAGAAATGCCAGCAACCACCTCAAAGTGCTAAGGGGAAAAGCTTTTGAAAGTTAAGTTTAGTATAGATGTGGTAGAAAAAGGCAGGACACCCAAACACTCAAATTCCAAGCTTCCGTTTGACTAGCCCTGGTACCTCTCTCTTGGTTAGTTGGTGAACAGTCATGTGAAAGGGGTTTTTATTTGGGGGCTGGCTGTATTGACTTGTGATTAAAGGTTCATATGAGAGCAAGAGAAGTATGATTCGTTATTTGCTATTCTCCTGGCTAAAAAGTTTCAATCATCCAAACAAGGAGCAGAAAAAATACTGCATGATCTAAGAGACCAGTCAGAGTCATAGAAGATTAGGGGTGGAAGAGGCCTCAGGAGGTAATCTAGTCCAACCCCCTGCTCAAAGCAGGACCAACCCCAACATGCAGTCATGAACCTCAGGCAACAAGTAGCCGACAGTTGAACTGAGTGATTTGCCAACACCCCACAGGCAGAAACAGTTTTGTCCAAACCTCTCCGTAAGTGGTTACAGATTACGGGCATATTCACAAACAGAAACACACAAATGAACTGTTCATGAAAAGAAAGGAACAGCAAATCTGGAATGAACATATTTGCAAGAAATAATTCTACCATCTCAAATTAAATACAGTGTATCACAAATGAAATTAGCCTAGAGCATCTTGTCATAGATATGCACTTTGGGAAGAAAAACAATTCATACATTTAGGATGTATCAAGTTCAATGAGCCCATTGCGATGGGAGGCCTTGAGAATATAATCTATGGTACCAGCACACATGGGGTACATTCTGTTTCCTACTGAATGGTAAAACTTTTATTGATTTCCATAGGAACAGAATTGCAGTCCTTATCTTGACTTAAGGGTAGATGCTCAAACTAGTCTGAGACTGTGGAACAACCACTCTTCTAATACTCTAGGGTAAGGAATGGGATAGGTGAACTGGACCAGGTGGTAGGAAAGCATCCAAAATCTCTGCCCTCTCTTGGGATACTTAAGTAAAAGGCTCTTTGAGCAAATTACATACCAGTATACTCACAATGCCCAATTCCTTTTTTGAACAGCCTTTTTCTCTCTCACAGGAGTGTCTGTATAAGCAGGGAATGAAGGGGGAAAGCAAGAGGCACACAGATTCAACGAAAGTCATGAGGAGAACACACATCTTTGGTCTGACCCAGTATGGCCATTCTTATGACATTGTTACTTTTCAGAAGCACCCAAATTAAATTCTATTTTATTTATTTGACGGAGTTGGAGATTCAGAGGGCCTAATTCCCCTCCCCACCAAAGTCAGTGAGGAGCAACTTCACTTGAGTAGGTAACATTATAAAATTGGTGTAAGTAACAATAAAATCAGGACCTGACTACTTATTCCTACCTCCCAACTGAAAATGTTTCCTTACAAATTCTAATTGTAATTACATCCAGAGACATTTCCTTTTAAATTCACACACACACACACAGCATCATGACTAATGGTATTAGACTCCTAGAATACACCACAGTGCAGTGAATTCCCAAGTTTCCCTGGGTTCACCTAGCTCAGCCCTGGTATTATGGCTTCTCATACTACTGCTGGCTTTAGAGATTGCTTCTGAATCAGGTAAAGCTATAGGGGCATCAAAACTATTTTGTCTTAGGTCCCTCATGCTAATCTGCAAAGCTCTCTCTCAAAGCCTTTTTAAGCAAGCTAGTCAGGCATGCCCTGGTTTGTTGGATGAGTTATTCCTACATAGTCTTCAGTCCATAAGACCCTTTGCTATAGAGAGATAATGGGTAATTTGCAGCATAGGACTAGATTCTACTGAAGTAGATATGATCCTCTCCAATCCTACATTGCTCTTCTTTAATGTAGATGATAGGATAAGCCAACTCATAACCCTCACCATTACTACAAGCCCTCCCATATTAGTATTACAATGCACTATTTTAACCAGTCAAGTTAGCCAGATACCAGATGACTAAGGCATAGCTACAGAAAGGTTCTCTCAAAAAGAGCTGGTCAGGCCAGGTTTCTTCACCATGAGAAATTCCCCATATCTCTTTACTGTCTCTTCCTTCCCAGCACAGAGCCAGGAAAAAAAAAATCCCCTTTCCAGAGCATTTCAGTAGACTTTCTAATCAGCAACCTCCTGCTACTAACAACCCTGAAAGCAACACAGCAGTAGCAGCATGAATCTCCCACTCCTTCCTTTTATATGGCTCAGTGCACCTGTTTACCAAATGCTAATTGAAGATAATTAGCCATCAGTTATCACCCGTTACATTTTCACCTGTTCCACTTGCAAATCCCCAGTATTTGTAGCTTCTCCAATTATCATGTTCTGATCAGAAGAGAGTAGAGGAGCTGCCATTTGACTAAGGAGTTAACCCTTAACTTGCCAACCTTTCCTGCTTTCATGATATATAACTTAGAGAATTTTTCACTTGACCAGAGCTCATACTATCACTGAAAATTACATTCCTTTCAATCAATGCACAGAGCACCTGCTCAAGCTTTATATTTACAGATCTAGGGCAGCTGGTTCCTGATATGGGGGATGTACAACCATGGGCTAAGATTTTTAAATGTGACTAGTGACTTTGGGTACCTTATTTTTGGGGTGACTAACTTAAGATCCTTTATAGGGGCCCGATTTCCAAAAAGCGCTCAGCATCTAGCCTTTCAAAGCCAGGCTTCCGTAAAATGTCTCAGGTTAGGTATGCAGAGATCACTAGTCACAGTTGATAATCTTTGTCATGGAACCTTCAACTTCCAGCTGGAGACCTGAGCACTGATTGGGCAGTGCTAGAGTGGACCATGCAGGAGAGAATACAGGTGCAATTACTCTGAAACTGTGATGGTTCTGATCCATAGAACCTTTAGATTTGTTTGCTTCCTCTGCCAAGTATTCTGGGTCCAGTGGCTTTATCTGGCTTTCTCAGAAAATCTCACCCCTTCAAAAATAAAGAAGGGGGACAAAAAGGCAAAGTTATTATTAACTTATGACCTCCATGACAAAAAAATGCATCCAGTTCTGAAGTAACTGAAAAGTAGCATAATTATTATAAAGTTAATTATGTGTAAGTGAATAATGAACTGCAATCATTTACTCACTGAAGAAATATAAGCCCATCAATTTGTATTAGAATGGTTAAGCAATTTAATTCAATTTTGGAATTACTGTTGGGTTTAAAGACCAAGAACAAATAACAAATAAGGCTAGGCTCATTTTATTTATCCACTAGCTGTTAACTACATGACTTACTGAGATTGGCAGTTTAATTAAACTGGGCCCTGGTGGGAATCTATCTCCTATTGATAAATGTAACAAAAGTGCACACAATATTCCCGTCGCAGGAGTTCACTCCCTATTACACTGGTTATTGCCTTTTAAGGAATATATTTATATTGGAAAGTGAGATAGCCTACAGGCAAACCTCATTTTACAAGCGTCTTGAGACACTCACAAAACTTTCATAAAGTCATGGTTTTGTAAAATCAGGGGGAAAATAAAATTTCCTTCTCTTCAGCTGGGGGCCACAAAGGCATTTTGTACAAAATGGAGTGCCGCAAAATCAGGGTCTATCTGTAACAGGTGGAGCAGGGGACCAGCACTCAGGTTCCTGGGTTCTAATCCTAGTTCCGACTCACTGGGTGAGCTCATGCAAGATGAAGGCCCTGATTGAGAAAAACATTTAAGCGCATGTTTAAGCTGAAGTCAGTGCACAACAGCTAACCTTAAATGTGTTCGGGATGGAGCACACCCTTGGAAACTCAGTTTAAAAATGTCTCACCGCCGCTACCTTGTCCTCCTTCAAATCTCCGCTTAAAACTCTCCTCACTGTGTGAAGCACTTGACAATGGCCAGGAAGGGAGGAGAGCTGTGACCACTGATTATCACCCTGATCATAACTGTCTCACTGTTGTAGGGAGGACAAGGTGTTTGTTGTCTTCACCTGTTGCCTCTGGTCACATGCTTTGCAAGCCCTTTGGGACAGTGATTGTCTTTTTGTTCTATTGCTGTACACATTTAGCACAATGGGACCTCAGTCCTTGAGTGGGGCTTCTGGTCAATCCTGCAGCACAAATAAAAAAACAAATTAATAATAACATTAATAATTAATAAGCAGTCCCTACACAAGGGAAAGAGACAGGGGAGTTTATTATATCCAAAGCTGGGTATAATAATAATATTTGCCAGCAAATTAAAATATCGCTGTCCATTTGCTTTAGTTTTACTGCTCTCTGTTCTAATTTCCCTTGGACGCTTCCGGTTTAACATGCAGCACCGACCTTCCATGTCAGTGGACCGGCATTTTTAATTATAGCCATACCGCTGAATCTAACGGCAATAAGGTTCCCATAAATGTTCAGAATCGAAACTTCATTGTGCTTTGCAAGGGATAACCATCATTTCGCTGAAATGTGAGAATGCCTTTTATTCCCCTCCTCTATTTCCCAGCAAGCATCCCAGGAGGACCATGAGTTTTAAATTAGCTTGAAGAGATTGTGGCCCCCTTGAGTCTTTGTATTATGATAATGCATAGATAAAGGTAAGTTTTATTAATTGGAGCTGTATCCATAGTGGTTACTATAGAGCAGGGGATGGGGGAACTGGGAGCAGCTCTATTACACACTGATTCAAGGATCTAAAATTTGAAGCACAACACCCTTCTCCGTGAACCTGCCCTCTTCGCCCGCACATTGATTTAACGTGAATTGTTCCAGGCAGCACTAATTCTAACAACTCATTCCAATTTATTGTCTAAAAAAAAATCAATACTCCAAACTCTCCTCTGTACTTGTCTTAAAAATTGCTCTCAGGCAAGACTGGAATTCATTACTGTAGCCTTTGCATAAAAGTACTTTGGATTCACGCTCTGTGCTTCCCTAACAGCTCTCTCTTTGCTAACAGCACAGAGCAGGGCTGTGATAGATTTTTCAGCTTTTCCTTGTTTCTCTAAAAATTCAACCACATTTCATTGCTTCTTAGTTGGCCTCCTTGCATATCTTCTGTTCTCATTATTATTGTTTTTCTTTTTATTATCTTCTGCCCCGCCCCTCCCCCCATCTCAATATTCAATAGAGGCTCGGGGATATTTCTTATGTCAGTAGTGCCAGCTCTCTTCTTGGAGTCTCACTTTGGAGGCTTGTCTACATGGAGACACTCAGGAAAATTAGTCGGCATTAACTTTCAAAGTGGATCAGTTAAATCACATTAAAACCTTGTGTAGAATTTCTTGGTCTTGTCCACATTTGAAACTCTACCACTGCAGTGCTACAAACATGCTTCAGTGTAGGCATTTACAACAGTGATGGGAGTGGGGGTTCTCCTGTTGCTGTAGTTAATCCACCTCCTCAAGGGAGCAGCAGCAGTGAAGACACCGCGGTGAGTAGATCTAACTACGTAAACTTCAGCTACGTTATTCACGTAGTTGAAGTTGCGTAACTTAGATCAATTCCCTCCCCCCTAGTGTAGACCAGGCCATAGATTCAAAGGCCAGAAGGAACCATTATGCTCTGAGCTCCTGTATTATATAGGTCATAGAACTTCCCCAGAATAATCCCTATAGTATATCTTTTAGAAAAACATCCAATCTTGATTTAAAAATTGTGACTGAGAGGCCACCAGGACCCTTGGTAAATTGTTCCAATAGTTAATTGCTCTCATAGCTAAAAGTTTTTGCCTTATTTCCAGTCTGAATTTGTCTAGCTTCAACTTCCAGCCATTGGATCACATTATACTTCTCTCTGCTAGACTGAACAGCCCGTTATTAAATATTTGATCCTCCTATACATACTTATAGACTATAATCAAGTCATCCCTTAACTTTATTTTTGTTAAACTAAATAGATTGAATCCACCACAACTCCCAAATCTTTTTCAGACTTGTTGCTTCCCAGGATAGAGTCCCCCATCCTGTAAGTATGGCCTACATTCTTTGTTCCTGGAGGTTTGTCTTTACATTTAGCCAGATTAAAAAAACACATTGTTTTCTTGTGCCCAGATTACCATGCAATCCAGCTCACTCTGAATCAGTGACCTGTCCTCTTTATCATTTACCATTCCCCCAATATTTGCGTCATCTGTAAATTTTATCAGTGAAGATTTTATGTTTTCTTACAGGTCATTGATAAAAATGTTAAATAGCGTAGGGCCAAGAACCAGTCCCTGTGGGACCCCAGACCTACTTGCCAATGATTCCCCAGATACAGCTGCATTTTGAGACTTATGAGTTAGTCAGTTTTCAATCACTTTAATGTGTGCCGCGTTCATTTTATATTGTTCTAATTTTTTAATGAAAATGTTTTGCGGTACCAAATCAAACGCCTTACAAAAGTCAAAGTATATTACATCAACACTACTACCTTTATCAACCAAACTTTGTAATCTCAAAAAAAAAAACACCAAGTTTGTTTGACAGAATCTGTTTTCCATAAAGGCATGGGGCTGCGTTGCATAATTACATTACCTGCCTTTAATTCTTTATGAATCAAGTCCCTTATCAGCCGCTCCATTATCTTGCCCAAGATCGATATGAGGCTGACAGGCCTATAATTACCCAGGTCACCCCATTTACCCTTTTTAAAAGTTGCCACAACATTAGCTTTCTTCCAATCTTCTGGCACTTTCCCAGTGCTCCTAGACTTATTTGAATGAAAGAGACATTGCTGAGACATGTGCATCACCAGGGGATAGGGTGACCAGATGTCCCGATTTTATAGAGACAGTCCCGATTTTTGGGTCTTTTTCTTATATAGGGTCCTATTATCCCCCACCCCCGTCCCAATTTTTCATACTTGCTGTCTGGTCACCCTACCAGGGGAACATCACAGGCTAATTCTCAGTATTACTAGATGGGTCAACATTTTAAAACATGTAACTACATTCTGTGTGGAGAGGCCCTTTAAAGCTTCCTGGGGTCAGGTGGTAGGGGGAATTTTGTACCCATGAAAGTCCTGATCCAAAGCCCATTAAGATCAAAGACTCCCAATGAGTGAACTTATTATGGTTTGCTTGGAAGGGAAACGTTAAAGGAAGCGGGAGAGGAGAGGAAATACCAGCTTCTTCAACTCTGGGGCTGATCCCGCCTGCCTTGCAGCTTGTGTAGTCTGTGACACCAATGCAGCATGTGAATTTATCAGTCTTCTATTGTCCCCTGCAGCTGAAGGCAGGCGCACCTGTTCCTCTGTGCTTTTGTAATCTTAATCAGCCATCCATCTGTTTTCCCAAGGCTCCCGGATGAGGCCTTATTGGGGCACCTCTGCTCAGGCAGATAAAAGCCCAGGTGCCAAATTATTTCTAGGGTTTCCCTTATCAGCCTCACCATGTAATTAAGTTTGTAGGCCCCCCAAGATAAAAGGAAAGAAAGAAAGGAAGAGTGGTGGCAAGCTATCATTTGTTACGTTGTTTGCTCAGGGAGCCAGCAAACACGGGCTTTGAAGATGATTTGTAGGATCTGCTAAGCTGCTGATTTGTTAGTGGGAATTTCAGGGCGAAAGGGCTCCTCGTTCATAGCATTAGCAATTGGTGGATAAATAGCTGGCACCTGGAGGGACATATGGGGCCCAATTCTGCTCACAGCTGCTCCTGTTGTCTTAAATGAGAGGCGTATGTGAACACATGGGGACAGAATTTGGCCTACAGATGCTGAATGCTAAACAGGGCCAATGTTTCTCCCTCCAGATGCTGGCAAAGGAGAGGAAAATGGACTTGACTGGGATGAGAGGAAGCAGTCGTTCTCTTCAGCCATATTGTGGGGTGGGGGTAGGGGCTCCCCTGCACAGACAAAGGGGCAGAGCTGGCTGGAAAATGACTATTCCAGATCATGTCATCTTCCCAGGTTTCAGGATCTGTTTTTGTTCCACATTGGAGTTCACCCTCCCCCCAGAGACCGAGATCCTTCCGTGCTCTCTCAGCTTAAGAATTGTCCCATACAAGACAAAGGGCATGATGCAGGAACAGAGAGGAGAATAAGCCTCTGAGGATTCACCAGTTGGCAGCTGAGAAGTGTAAGTGGAGTGGGGAGGGGCGAGCACATCATTGCTTTATTGTGAAATAAAAGCAAGCCCCTGCCACTCCTAAAAGCACTGCCCTTCTGCCATGTTCTGGGTGCCCCTAAGGCTGTCCCTCAGCAACAGAATGTTGAGGGACACTCGTCTTAGCATTGCCAAAACCTACTGAAGGGAGACTACTCCTTCTCAGAGCTTTATACTGTGCAAAGTCGGGGGTCGGATCAGCCCTCACCTCCTTTCAATGTATTAGGGCAGCATAAATAAAACAGGTGTCTTGGAAAGAGACATCAGACTCTGACACAGGTGTGGGCTGCTAGGTGAGCTTGACGGCAGCAGGTGCTTAATCAGGGATGGCTGTCACATTCCTAGCTGTTTCTGGGAGAGGTGTCACTTTCCTATAGCACACTTGGATGTATCCGTCTTAGGTACTTATAGACACCAGAATCATAGGATCTGAGCTCCTGGGTATAAGGGCGTGCTGTTATGCGTGTGTCATAGACAGGGAACTGAGGCCCAGAGAGATGAAGTGATATGACCAACTCAACTGAACGCTGCTGATTTGCCCGAGCCGGATATCTGGATCCAAGAGTTTAATGTGTATTAGCATATTATAAGATGTACTGGAAATAAATAACACATTTAATAATGGTTGGCAGGGCTGGCCTGACTTCATGAAGCTCAGTACAGAAGTACGAGCTGGTAGCCCTCCTAGCTACCGCCTTTCTTCAATAGAATACAATAAACAAAATTCTATTTCCTAATCTGACAGTTAAAGGGAAATTATCTTGGAGAGTTTAATTACTTTAAAAAAAAACAAAAACAAACCACCAATGCAGTTGGTTGCCATGGCAATAAGTTCTAGCTAGATGGAATGGCATTGGCAGTATTGAGGAAAGTGTCTGTCTGTTATTATAAGCTGGCCTTATAATGAAAGGCAATGATCAGCTATAAATGCATCCTGGTGTTTAAAGCTACAAATATAATTGCTAATATGATAGTCAAGGACTGCCTTCCTGTTATGAGAATCTCAGTGTCCTGGTTACTGGGCTAACTGCACCTCAGACATCTCCTGGCCTCTCAAAGCTCTTGTCGCTCTAGGTCTCAGGCCTTGAGCCATCACAGCTTTCTTAGGGTGAAAACATACATGTCTCCTACTCTCAGACCAGATGCTGAGCCGCAATACAGCAGCGATCACCTTAGCAGGTCTGTCCTGGGCTCAGACCCTGCAGGGCAATAACTGAGATAAAAGTGACCCAGTAGCTTTCTTAAAGCAAAGCATAATTTATTTAGAACAAAAGACTTTCAGAGAAAACACAATAAAGCAAACTAGATGCAAAGCTAGGTCTTCCCTAAGACTTACCCTTACCTGGATCTGGGAGGCCCAATGCCTTCAGACTCACCTATAGAGCCTATCTGTTCCAGTCGTCTGCCTGGACAGCTGCTCACAAGTGACCTCCTCACTCCCCGTCTCCTTCTTCTGAGAGAGGCTGGTAAAAATTAGGGTAGTCAATGAAGCCTATTGAAGTCAATGGATCTAAGTAACAGTATGAGACTGATTCAGGAAAACACTTAAGGATATGCTGAAAGCCACCTTCATTCAATACAGGGCTTAATCATGTGCTTAACTTTAAGTATATGCTTAAATCCCATTGACTTCATTGTGCTGTCCTAAATAAGGGTGTTTTCCTGAATAATAAATAATAAGACAAACTCAATTAACGTACAGCTAATCTTCAACACTTTGGCATATGTTGGTATCCTTGTAAATTCTTAGTTAGCAGTTGATCTCTCTCTCTCTCTCTCTCTCTCACACACACACACACACACACACACACACACACACACACACACACACACACACACACACACACACACACAGAGTCTCTCTCTCTCGTTTCAGTCATCACCAGGAATATGTGGCAAAATTTTGCTTGATTGATTTTAGTTTCATTAAATTAATTGCAGTAATTGATTTTTTTTCCTGGAAAATATATTCTGCATTTCGCAATGAATTGTCTCTTGGCAACACCAAACACAGTCTTGTCTACATTATGTCTCCCCAGCATTTTGGGGGGGCACAATTGTTATATGTCCCATTGAATACCACAAAAACAACCAAGAAACCTATGACCTTCTTTAACTAAAATGGAGCAACTTATACCCAAAAAAGGGTTGGGTGAAACAAAAGTCTACGAGAACTCTGCATTATTCCAGACAGAGCCTCATAGTTTATAATATTATGAACTCGCTAATTAAAATGTAGCTGCATCATGAACTTCAGACCTTAGTCTGAACACAGGATGGAAATAAGAAATCAGTTCACCCCCAATAACACCTATGCAACTTAATTAAGACAAAAATGTAAAAAAAGAACTATGCAAAATGAGAGCTTCTTCTCATTTATGATACTATTGCAAAATGGTTTGAAATAAAATGATACCTTTCTTTGAGTGAAATGGAACTGGGGTTGTTTTTAAGCAACTAGATTCTATCTTTTTTCATGGCACGATGGGAAAGCACAATGTTTCAAGCACTCGACCTCACACAAGATATAAAGTGACACAAAATTAACATTACAATTGAAAAATACATTTGGAAACCTTCTCTCTCGTCCTTTTGCAAGATTTGATTCTGACAATTCAGCTGGACCCTCTGAGTGTTTGCTCAAGGTGAGATCAAGCAATGAGCATGGATTCAGCGCAGCCCAAGACACCCAAAGATACCGGCATGGGCTAATATTTGTTTCCTGACTTCTGACAGAAGGCACATACTTTCAGTGAATATATGGAATAGATTTCCCTCTGAGTACACATGGAAATATATAAAACAATATTACTACTACTTAGTTTTTATTTAGGGTTTGTCCCTAGATCTCAAATTGCTTTACAAATTAATAAGCACTGTGACTGCTTAAACACAAATCTGTCACTGCTCGGTTTATTTTCTACAGTTAGGGCTTCAAGGTGTTGAAATAATTGGAGAAGTTTTATTGTATCATGTCAGGGTATAAAATCTGGACTGTGTGTACCGATCTGTGGGAAATGGGTGGGTTCTGGCAGACAGAAATGTATGGTTTAAGACTAAGTAGCTGGCCTGTGTTCTTTGAAAAATCTATAATTGCAATGATTTTGTCGGTGGAAATCATGAGGGCTCTTCTAAAGGAGAAAAAAATAGTTTACTTGCAGCTAGAACCTGGGATTTGGAGGTTTGAATCTTGCCTTTGCTCTGTCAATACATTTCAAGACGGCATTATAAGGTCCTGTCTGCAGGTGGGGATTTTGCAGCTTTGCTTGCAAACTAGCAGGAAGGCAAAAATAAACATTTGCAAGGCTCCATGGCTGACAGTTTTCAGGACTTGACTCTGTGGAGCCTGGCGGGAGAGAATGTTATTATTCTGTCCTGCAGGTAAGGATTTGGAAAGCTTCCCCTCTATCAAATTAAAAAGCAAATCATCACGGTATATAAAGCCCCCCTACATGAGGGATTTGCTATGGAAGGTATTACTCTTCTTTTTGTGACAGTCTGTTCAAAATAAACCTCATTGGATTGTGCCTTATGAAGACTAGTAAAGAGCTTGTCAGCCTGGCAAAAAGCACAGAAAACTGAAATGGATATTGAATTGTTCCTTCAATTCAAAAGAAGAGCAGATAGTCATGCAATATTTATCACTGAAGGGCATGGGAAGCAGTCAATGATGCTCTCTCACGTGGACCATATTTTATAGGACTCAAACGTGCACTGAGGATGAGATTCACTCTTCCGCAGAAAGCCAACATAAGCCCTATCCACCATCTATGTCCCATTTTGAAAGCATCAAGGGGCGTATAGGCTTGGGCTGGTCCTGCAGCACAGGGGTGAATTTCACCCCATAGGAGTTAATTGCACCTAAGAGAGAGCAGAATTCGGCCTTTTACCTTGCATACAAGTGGCTCATTGTCACAGATGGTCAGGCCTTGTGGTCAGAGATGGTCAGAGCTGGAGTCAGGAACTAGGAGGGCTGGAACAAGGTGGAGGCGGGGCTAGAGCATGGCTGGGGACATGGCAGGAGCAGAGGTAGGGCAGGGCTGAAACAAAGCAGGAACAAGGTTGGATCAGGGATGGGAACAAGGCAGACCCAGGAGCAATCGCAGCTTCAGGGCACTGAGCAGCCACTGGTGACGTGCTACTGCTCGGCTCAGCCAATTAGGAAATCTGGCCAATTAGGGGTTCCAGCTGCAGTCAGCTAGCTGCTCCCAGGTCTGGCTGCAGGTCCCTCATTCCTGACACTGATCACCATGGAAGAGAAGACAGTACTTGATGGCAAGTGCAGCAAACCCACACCATGCCGTATGAGTTAGAAAGATGGGTCTTTCCTGGATGCAGTATTAGGCTACCCTCTTTATTATTATTATTATTTCTATTATCATAGTGTCTAGGAACACAGTCATGGACCAGGACCCCAGTATGCTAGGCATTGTACAAACACAGAAAAAAAAACAGTCCTCCCCCAACAGCGTACTCTCTCTCTTCTCTGTCCCCCTCTTCTCTCTCAAATCCCACCTTGCTCCCGGCTCTACTAAAACTCCCACTGGTTTCAGTGGTTTTCTTGATTAAAATTCCCTAGGAAGTGGAGACAAAAATGCAGAGAACGTAGCTATTATTACACTGGTCTACAATTTTTGAGAAGTCGTCTGCTTCAGAGATAAAATGTGCTATTTATTATGTATTTTGATGTGCTGAATTCAAATATGACAATTAAAACAACTGATTGGCTACTGTTTCTAAGATATTTAAGTTTTTACATTTTATGTCTATGTATATTGTGTAGATAGTAGAGTTTTAATCATAAATTGTAAACCTAGGTCTTTTCGTGTGTTTATGGTTGCTTTACATGATAATATTTCACCTGTCCTGTTTATGTAACACTTTAAAAATCAGCAAAAGGGTTATATAAATAAAATCTATTATGAAACAAAAGGCAAAAAACTATTATGTACATAGTTTAGTCCTATTCAGTGTCTACTCGGCGCTTCTTGGCTTGTCTCTTGTATTCATTAAATGGAGCATCTCTTGTCACTGTCCAGCAATAGTCTGCAAGCATTGATGGGCTCCATTTGCCCTGATAGCGTTTCTCCATTGTTGCAACATCCTGGTAAAATCGCTCGCCGTGCTCGTTGCTCACTGCTCCGCAGTTCGGTGGAAAAAAATCTAGATGAGAGTGCAAAAAATGTATCTTTAGTGACATGTTGCAACCAAGGCTTTTGTATGCCTTGAGAAGGTTTTCCACCAACAACCTGTAGTTGTCTGACTTGTTGTTTCGAGAAAATTTATTGCCACTAACTGGAAGGCTTTCCATGCCATCTTTTCCTTGCCACGCAGTGCATGGTCAAATGCATCATCTCGAAGAAGTTCACGAATCTGAGGACCAACAAAGATACCTTCCTTTATCTTAGCTTCACTTAACCTTGGAAATTTTCCACAGAGGTACTTGAAAGCTGCTTGTGTTTTGTCAATGGCCTTGACAAAGTTCTTCATCAGACCCAGCTTGATGTGTAAGGGTGGTAACAAAATTTTCCTTGATTCAACAAGTGGTGGATGCTGAACACTTTTCCTCCCAGGCTCCAATGACTGTCGGAGTGGCCAATCTTTCTTGATGTAGTGGGAATCTCTTGCACGACTATCTCATTCGCAGAGAAAACAGCAATACTTTGTGTATCCAGTCTGTAGACCAAGCAAGAGAGCAACAACTTTCAAAACGCCACAAAGCTACCACTGATGTTGGTCATAGTTTATGCACCTCAAAAGTTGTTTCATGTTGTCATAAGTTTCCTTCATATGGACTGCATGACCAACTGGAATTGATGGCAAAACATTGCCATTATGCAGTAAAACAGCTTTAAGACTTGTCTTCGATGAATCAATGAACAGTCTCCACTCATCTGGATCGTGAACGATGTTGAGGGCTGCCATCACACCATCGATGTTGTTGCAGGCTACAAGATCACCTTCCATGAAGAAGAATGGGACAAGATCCTTTTGACGGTCACGGAACATGGAAACCCTAACATCACCTGCCAGGAGATTCCACTGCTGTAGTCTGGAGTCCAACAGCTCTGCCTTACTCTCGGGTAGTTCCAAATCCCTGACAAGGTCATTCAGTTCACCTTGTGTTATGAGGTGTGGTTCAGAGGAGGAGGATGGGAGAAAATGTGGGTCCTGTGACACTGATGGTTCAGGACCAGAAGTTTCATCCTCTTCCTCGTCTGACTCAAGTGAGAATGATTCTGGTGCATCAGGAACCGACGGTCCTTCTCCGTGGGGTACTGGGCGTATAGCTGATGGAATGTATGATGGAATGGATAATGTACAGTCCACTTTTTCTTCTTTGACACACCTTTCCCAACTGGAGGCACCAGGCAGAAGTAACAATTGCTGGTATGATCTGTTGGCTCTCTCCAAATCATTGGCACTGCAAAAGGCATAGATTTCCTTTTCCTGTTCAACCACTGGTGAAGATTTGTTGCACAAGTGTTGCAGCATATGTGTGGGGCCCACCTCTTGTCCTGATCTCCAATAAAGGTGATAGGCTTTCTTAACCATAGTGGTTATACTGCGCTTTTGTGATGCAAAAGTCACTTCACCACAAACATAGCAGAAGTTATCTGCATTGTTCATACTAGTACGAGGCATCTCTGCTCACTTTGGCTAAACAGAAATGTGTCCCTTTGCAAAATCAAACACTGACAAATAAGAGAGCACGACACTGTATGATTTCTAGAGCTGATATAGGGCAATTTGTTCAGCAGAGTGATGTAAGCTTCGTTATGATTGCATCATCCATGACTTCTATGAATAACATGATGCAATTCATATCATGTATGATGCAATACCAGCTTCAGATTGCATCATTCATTGTTTTGCCTAAAAAGCAAGTACTGTCCAAACCCAGTCATAGATTTATTCATAGATCCAGTCAAAGATGTATTTTAGTCATTTCTGGTTTAAATTGAGATCCCTTTCCTTTATAACTCACTTATCCTCCGCCATTCCCAAGTCAAGGGTCGTATATACTGACCCAATAGCATATCTTGAAAACTAGAGCCAATCAACAATTTTAAGCATCATTTTCATTCTCAGTGACCCAGAATTAGTAAAGTTTGACTACATTTATTTCAGAAGCATTTTGGCTGTAGAGCCATGTTATTAATGGCCCAGGAATCCTGAAACAGCCAGTATGGTATGCATTTAGCCCTCTACTTTGTCTTCAAATACTTTTGGCAAAAAAACAAAATAAAGTGAAGATAAATGATAATTGACGAGAATAATAATTCATTAATGAGGAAGACATGCCATCAGCAGCTTATTTTTCTGGAAAGCACATGCTTACAGACAGCTACAGGAAAGAAGAAATATACCCAACCAGCATGCAGTAAATGGGGAAAAAAAAAGATTAACAATGAAATTCAGAGCTGAGCAAAACCTTTGGGTTTCCCTTTGCGGAACTAGCAACATTTGGTGAAATGTCATGATCGTGCTTTCAGTTCAGTTTTATGCAATTGCTTTATGGAATCAGCAAACAATGTATTTTTTAAAGCAACTGTTTTATGAATTTCTCTGGGGTTTTCATGACATTTACCATTTTTGCCAGCAAACCCTGCCAGGCGCTCATGGAAAAAATGGGTAAACCTGCACAAAGGGAAAAGAGACTTTTTCTTCTATTTTCTCATGCCTGCATAAAACAACAACAAAAACCCAACTATCATTTGCAAATGTTAGTTCACTTTTCTTAGAGCTGCTAGAAGTTACTTCAGTGCACCAGTGGTTTTTGAAAGGTGGCAAGAGTATTAACATATTCCAGTGCTATCATGGTGCATGGAGCGCTGGATGACACTAATTGTAGCTTGATCCCAGAGGCTGAACATATGTACGATTCAGGTTAACTTTAGCCTCTCCACATGGTGAACCCTGTGTACTCACACAGAATCTCATTAATTTCACCTGTGAGGGGGCATGGGTCTGCCTGCATGGAGCAGCATGTAGGACTGTAGCCCTTGTTGGGAATTCCATAGGTTGAAAGGCCTTTATAATGGTATGCACCATATATGTAATGTAAGGGATAGCTGAACTGATTTGGAAAAGGAAGCCCATTGCTCAGGGCTCTTCATTCATGTATAGAACTGCGTTCAAACTGATTTTTTTTAAAGGTTCTTAACTATTCACATCTAAGCTGGGCTCAGTTGTCTAATGCTTTTCTTTCCTGCTAGATTCCATAAAAACCCTCATGAAAAAACCCTACCAGTGCTGTTGTATTACCTTGAAATGCGCCACTCTGGTTTCTTACTTTCTTGGATGTCTTTGTGTTTCCCTTTCAATTTACTGCTGCCGATAAAAATGCATGTATGTATATGCGCACACACACACACACTTTTTAAAAAGGCCTTGATTTGATGTAGCTTTGGAGTAAAATAAGCTATTCATCTCATTCTAAGGGCTAGGAATCAGAAGGAATCTGCATCCTTATATTGTAATGGAATAATAATCCTTTGCATAGCTGAGTGGAAGAAGCTGCCATAAAAAAAAGGGGGTGGGGTGGGAGAAATCAGGAGAGAAAGAAGAATGTGCTTTCAAATCCTCCGGAGCTTTTTGCAATCAAATCACAGGCTGACTTGAAGCTTGCTTTCCCCTTGTCATGAGAAGGGAATGACTGAAGTCTTAAATCTGAAAATGATGCTATTATTCCATTATTTAATCCAGCAATGAAAAGCTCCTTTGATATGTGGATACTTCGTTTACTTCAGTTTGGAGAACATTATGGACTGATGTTGTAATGAGAAGCCTATATTGAAATGGAGGTAGATTGGTACTCTTTGGTTTGTTCTTGTCACTAAAATGTGGACAGCTAACACTACACATTTCTGTGGCTGCTAGAATCTCTCTGCACTTTTTTACTCTTCCATACACAGCTAAGAAGGGCTAACAGCTAAAAGGAGCTAGTAATGTCTTGCCGTCTACTCTGATGAAAAGCAAAGGCTTGAAGAGAATATACTCATAGGGAAAAAGGGTGCTAGGTCATTCTTCCCCAGTACCCCAATACTTCAACAACACCGATGAAATCCTATTTCAGCAGTGGCATATTTGCCATTTTGCCTTCAGCAGGCTAGCTTTGAAAATTTGCCATCTTTGAAAAACTGCACAGTACCCGATGCATGAAGTAGCTGTTGTAGCCGTGAAAGGATGTCGGTGTAGGTGCAGAGGTCAAAGGTCATCCTCCATGTTGGAAGGTGGGGCTCTGGTCTGCAGGGAGCTGAAGGTTGCCCTCAACACCTGGCTTTGCTTGCTGCTGTATTAGAGGCAGATAATATTCAAATAAAAACAAGGTGAGCATTGAATACAAGCTCTGGCTCCATGAACAGTGAATGGTTAGAATTAGAGAGAATACTAGCAATATTGTTTGATTTCATCCATATTGAGCCCATCGGTGTTGATGAATGATGATGCTTCACATGAGATCCTGTTGATTTGGATGAATATCCGTGTTATATTCTATCATATAGCAATATTTGTTGTCTAAAAGATACATTTGAACCACAGATGTTCTTTGGCCATCCAATCAGAGAACAGAAACAAAATCATGTGACTAATTTTGACGCTCTCATATAAGCTTTGGATACTGTGTAAATCCTCTCTAGACTGCCAGTTATTAGCTTGTAATATTCACTTGTTGAATATTTTTGAATACTAAATATCTTTTTGGGAGGGAGGGGGAAAGGCCGGATTCATGAATGCTTCGGGAGGCAATATCTGTCCCAATAGTTAGTACACCTCTACCTCGATATAATGCTGTCCTCGGGAGCCAAAAAATCGTACCGCGTTATAGGTGAAAACGCGTTATAACGAACTTGCTTTGATCCACAGGAGTGCGCAGCCCCGCCCCCCCGGAGCACTGCTTTACCACGTTATATCTGAATTCGTGTTATATTGGGTGGCGTTATATCGAGGTAGCGGTGTATTTGTTTTACAGTACTCAGCTAATTCTAATGTTGAAAATGATACTTACCAGATATGGACTTTCATGGGCTTTTGTTGGCTTTGAAGTTGAGGGAATTCAGTTAACATGATCATAATGGGTCATGGAATTGCACATACTAATACCGATGCTAAATTTAATCCACTCAAGTCACAAATATCACCATGGAAGTAGATTCGTCTAATTTAGGTTCTGCTTAGAATTTTGAGGGTGTAAGTGACATGTA
This sequence comes from Malaclemys terrapin pileata, assembly GCF_027887155.1. NCBI lineage: Eukaryota > Metazoa > Chordata > Testudines > Emydidae > Malaclemys > Malaclemys terrapin. The sequence goes on along the minus strand of NC_071520.1, from coordinate 19,668,245 downwards.
CGTGGCACATAGAGGCTCAGGCGTCACCCCGGTGGATAAAAATGAGTAATTTCGCTCACCACTTGGGTGGGAATCTGTTCAGCTGAACAAAAGTGGGAAAATTAGACTCAGGAAGTCCTTGGGTACAAATCACAGCTTGAGCCATTGGCTTTCAGTGATAGTCTGGAGATCTTTTCGTTCCTAGGGCAGCAGTTCTCAAACTTTAGGAACCTGAGGACCCCCATTTTGATTTAAAATTTTACTGCAGACCCCCAAGCTCCCCTGCTCAGCCTGAGGCCCCGCCCCCAATCCACTCCATTTCCTCAAGGCCCCACCCCATCTCTCCCTGCCCCCACTCTACCCCTGCCCCCCCTTTCTCACATTTTTCTGCTCCCCCCCAAGTGCTCCCCTCTTCCCTCTCCCTCCCAGCGTCTCCTGCACCCTGGGGAACAGCTGTTCCCTGACATGCAGGAGGTGCTGGGAGGGAGGGGGAGGAGCTGATCAGCGGGGCCCGCAGACCCCCTGGAGTACCCTTGCTGACCCCCAGCGGCCTGTGGACCCCAGTTTCAGAAACGCTGTCCTAGGGGGAAGAGACCAGTATGGTTCACTCCAGTAACAAAACACATACCTGCCTCCACTCTTTCTCCAAGCTATGTGTTCCTGTAAACAAGTTTCTACGGAAAACTACGTTGAGAGAGAGCACCAAATTCATTGCACCGGGGACAGCTCAGTCATTTAACCAAGCTCATCTCTGGACATTCCACTCATGGCTGAGCTTTAGGTTGCAATCTCAGAGGGGAAAAAGCGATTACTAATGCAAACAAATCAATATCTGGATGCAACATGGCACCTAAAGTGTATTTAGAAACAAGAAGGCATTATTAAAACATAAAGAGCTCCAGGGTTGTGAGGTGGAATATGCATTTAGATTTGATAAACTCTCTGCCATTATCATGCCCTCACCATTAGAGCTTCTCGATTTAGTATCACAAATTCAACCCCCCAGGACCAATAGGGTTAACATTTATTTTCAACAAATGGGCAAGACTTGCTGATAGAAAAGTGAGTAGAGTCAGAATGAATTTCATTTGCACACACACATCCTGTCTGGGGTTTAACCTCTGGCTTCCACATGTGAAAAATGTTAGCTAATGAGATCTGCTTCAGGATTAGACAGGGCAGGGGAAAGGAGTAGTTTAGCTTGTTAATGCAGCAGGAATAAATATGACACGAATCTGAACTGAATTTCGGTGCCCTTCTTGTAGGAGCTCTACTGGCCCTTCTGAAAAGGCATCTCAGCTTCTTAGATATTAAGCATCAACCGTATTTAATTAAGATTATATAAGACCTAGGGAGGCCAAAAACGACAATAGCCACAAAAGCAGATTCACTACAATTATGAGGCCCTTTCCTACTCAGCTGGTGCCTTAAAACAAGATCTGTTTGATCTCATCTCTGATGAGCACTGATGTAAGGTATAGCCAGATGATAGCCAAGTTGTCAGAGATGCTAGTACTGTGGGTAATACAAAATTAAGCAAATCTCAAGCTATTTAAAGAACGTGAGATCAGAACTCCCGCGCCCCTATGGAAAAAACCCCCCTCCTTTACATAAATTGTGGACGCAGCCGGAATTGCTGGGTTTATTTCTTTGCAGTTCTCTTACCTGCTGATGTGATTCGAGGGTCAAATCAATCCATCTTGAAACAATCTCTAGAGTTGTTTTTCACCCATTCATATTAGCACGACTCAGGCTGTGGGTATAATATGCTCGACAGGGCCTGATGAAATACGTTACCCGTGAACATGTTTTCAAAGCTTCTGCACCCGAAGGGGGGGGGGGTCTTGTTTTCATCATTACCCAAGCTTGTTAAGCTAGGGGGGAAAAGGTGGGAGGGAGTCTGTTACATTTAAGTTCTATGCTGTTCAGCTTCCTATGATTAACTGGAATAGAAAGGAATGAAAAAGAATAGGAGAACTATTATGATTAAGGAGGAACTTTCTCACTGTGGGAAATGGATGTGTACATAGAGAGCTTGACTGTCTATTTCAGCCTTTCACTTTTCTGTGGTCACAAAAATATTGTTCTCCCTCAGAGCCCAGCTTCTTCTCTGGGATCCTATTGATTTCAGTGGAGCTGCACCAGAGCTTAATTTGCACACCTGCCCCCCGCCCCCCGAGTGTTTGTGATATCACACTTTGTTGCTATGGAAATAACCAATGTGTCCCTGGTTCAGTATTATGACATCTCCACGGGATCAAATAAGAGATGATCAGCTGAGAAGGAAGCTCCTACTTAAAGAAAGCTCTCTCTGTTTATTTATCAGGGGAAGAGAAACCGGCGATATGCGAATAGGTTACTGTCTGACAGATCTGACAGTAGGAAAGAGGAAAGATCCTTTTAGGGTTTGATTTTAATATTTGCGGTTTAGTTTTTCACTCCATGAGACTGCAAAGTGTTAAAATGAGGATTTACTCAGAGCAGTGACTTTATTAAAAAAACAGTACCTGCTTATTCAACAGTTCCTCGGGCTTGATTTTCTGTCACTCTGGCCGTTGTGCAGTCACTTACTTTAGTGGAAAGTAAGTGTGAAATGCTACCAAATTAGACTAGAAGCCTAATTCGTAACCCACTTTGCATGGGTGTAAAGGAACACCCAAGGTGCAGACCAGTGCAGAATCATATAAATCATAGAAATATAGGATTCGCAGGGACCTTGAGAGGTCATCTGATGCACCCCCACCCCTGCACTGAGGCAGGACCAAGTACAGTTGAACCATCCCTGACAAGTGTTTGTCCAACCTGTTCTTAAAAACCTCCAAGGATGGGGATTCCACAATCTCCCTTGGAAGCTTGTTCCAGAACGTAACTATCCTTAGAGTTGGAAAGTTTTCCCCTAATATCTAATCTAAATTTCCCTTTCTGCAGATTAAGATGATTGCTTCTTGTCTTACCTTCAATGGACATGGTGAACAATTGATCACCGTCCTCTTTATAACAACCCTTAACATATCTGAAGTCTCAAGTCCCTCATGCATATTCAGAATCATATCTGCTGACTTTGGAAGCAAAGATAAGTTCTTAGGCCCAGATCCTCAAATTATTTAGGTGCCTAACTCCCATTGATTTTGAGGATCTGGGCCTTACTGTTTTCAATCCTGTTAACAGAGCCATCAGTGCTGAAAGTCAGCTGCAGGCGCTACTGTATTCCATTGGGTGTATCATCAACCGAATTACTTGCTAAGTTCCCATCAGCTGCTCCTGTGCAAACCTGTTGAAGATAATGGAGTCACTGGGGGTGTTGTTGAAAGACAGTGGGGTTGCACAGGTGAAAATGAAGGCCAGCTGGACTATTATTACTTGTGATGATATATGAGAAAGCAACAACCCATCTCGAGTCTCAATTCCCAGGCAGAGTCTACAGGGGCTAGCAGTTAAAATGGAGAACAGCTATTTATTTATCAACAGAGCACACTTGATGGAGAATTTGAGAGAGACAATAAATATGGGTCCCCAAGGTTGTTTTTACAGTAATTTCTCAGAGTAGAACCCCTAGTTTTTGGGTTCCCAATTTCAGACACCCTGGGCCTGATTTGTAGCGCTGTAGAGCACCCCGAGCTTCCTCGAACTTCAGTGGAGTGCTCAACATTTGTGGGAGTCAGGCTAAGACATCTCAGTTATGCATTCAGGTATTGAGCCACCTCTGCTGAAAAATTTAGACAAATGGCCAGATTTTTAAAAATATCTAGTGGCTGAAAGTTTCAGATAGGCATTTTCAAAAGCTCCTAGGCACTCAGCCCCTTTGATTTCCATTGACTTTCAATGGCTCCTAAGGGCCTAAGTCACTTTTGAAAATAGGACTGAGCTGTCTAAGTCACTTAGGCCTAGCTCCACAAAGACATTTAGCTGTCTAACGCCTATTGATTTCAGTGGGAGTTAGGTGCCTAAATATCTTGAGGTTCTGGGCTGTAGGGAGCAATGCCTAAATACCTTTAAAAATCTGGCCCTAAGTGTGAGTTCATACAGGACAATCAATGGCAGAGCTCACAATAGACCCTTGATCTCCTGAGACCCAGTTCAGTGGCTTAGGAACAAGTGTCCCTACTTCCTGAAGCTATGCAAGCTTCCCCAAATTGCTTTGCCCATGCTCCTGCTAACCTGTGTAACTTCCTGACATTTCAGGTCTCCATCTCTCTTGAATGGCCATCTAGCTGCATATCATTGTGCAATGCTTTTGTGAACTGGGAAATAGTCAACTAGTCAAACACTCCTTGTTGATGACTGCTCTGGACTTTGACTCCAAATCTTCCGAGGTGAAAGGCCTCAAAGCCCAAAGCTTTGCTTTCCTTGAAAAAAAAAAATATCCCCAATTATTGCATCCTGAACAAACGGTAGAAAGCTGCAGCCTGCAAACTTCTCACAACTGGAATTACCTTTAGCACAGTGAGATGAAGTCATTAGTTATTTATTCTCTGGCAATGTAGGTGGATAATTAAAGCATAATTTGAGGTTTTCTAGGTATGACAGCTTGTTCTGATAACTGCCCCTGGTCCTGATTAAATCTCTGCCTCAGATCTCACATCAGAGTCTCATGTGAGAAAATTCCAGGCTTTGCCAATATTAGGATACTATCTCTCAGTTTGAAATCATTGCAGATTATTTTATGGGAGGAAAAAAACCCTGAAAACATGTCTCTTTTTCTGTTTTGAAGAAACTTGAGCCTTCACATCTAACGCACATGTGAGAACATCAACCATCAAGTAGGGAAAAGATGGGAATATTATAAATAAGGTATAATAGCATTAAGAGCTGGGGAGTCTAGTGTCTCCAGTGAGGCAAACATGCATATTTATTAGAAAAGGGAAAGTAAATTGTATTAAAACTGCCGTAGCCCATACACAGAGGACAGGCATGGAGGCATTGCTGTGCTGAGTCCAACTGGTGGTCAATCCAGTCCAGTATCCTGTTTCCAAGAACGGTCAGTACCCGGTGATTCAGAAGATGGCGTGAGAATGGCCGTAATGGTCTACTAGATTATTCTAGAACTGAAGCCCAGATTTATGTTGCCAGTTCTTTGGTGGCAGACTCCTCTTGGAGCCTACCATCCATCCCTTTGAACTGAGAAATGGAGAAAAGATGACTGAGGGTGGACCTAATAATCTTCAAACATGTGAAGGTCCGTTATAAAGAGGATGGTGATTACTTGTTTTCCACGTCCAGTGATGGAAGGGCAAGAAATAATGGGTTTAATCTGCAGCAAGGGAGATTTAGGTTAGATATTAGGAAGAACTTTCTAACTGTAAGAGTAGGGAAGTGCTGGAACAGGCTTCCAAGGGAGATTGTGGAATCCCGGTCATTGGAGGAGTTTAAGTACAGGTTGGACAAACACCTGTCAGGGATGGTCTAGGTATATTTGGTCCTTCCTCACTGAAGGAGGATGGACCTCTTGAGTCCCTTCCAGCCCTACATTTCTGCAATACTCTGATTCACCAAGGGGCCAGCAAGAAGCGATGGTTGTCCCAAATGTGCTGGCCATGCACAGGGTCTTACTAGAATGGAAACCTCCTATAAAGCCTTGGTGGAGGCTAGTGCCTCCTCTCCCAGGTGGAACCATTGCTGGATGGTAGCTGAAATACCACTTGCCTTCCTCCTAGGATGGCTTCTGCCATTTCTGCATCTTTGGGAAATGTCCATTGCACATCCATGGTAGCTTGAGGCTGATTTTTAGAGGTGCAGAGCTCCTGCAGCCCCCTGGACTATCACTGGAGATTTGGGTGCTCAGCCTGGACCATCCCTGTTTTGCAGCATCCCCCAGAATGCCAGTGAAACAGAAGGGTAGCAGCAGAAATCAGGCTAATGAGATATTGATTTTACAGATGGTGGTGGCAGCGGGGTTCCTTGTTTCCACCTGCAGCTCTGAGATACAGTTACTCGTTGTAAGCAAGATCGGCAGATTTTCTCCTTTGTGCTTGGAAAGGTCACAGCTCTCTGAAGTGTGCAAGCCTTATTGTCGTTTCCTTCCTCTGTCGATTCACTAAATGCCAGTTCTCCCAGTGGCCTCAAGCAAGAAATTAACATCAAACAGCATAAAATGGACCGTAATCGCTGATGCTCAGGTGGGGTTTGTGCATAGATTTTTTAAAGAGGGTTCTTTTCCCATAAAATACTTGAGTCATTGCCGTTTCTCTTCCTAGGTTGCTTCCTCTTTTGTTTTTGTTTCCTTCATGTCATTACTTTGCCTGACCAGAGCACAATGGGCTGATGGGGATTGCCCAGGAGTAACAGAGCAGACTTTGGCCTGGGGAGCACCTAGGATTCCACACCCTTGCTGCTCACCAAGGTCTCACAACCCTTCCAGAGTAAGCAATACTGTACTATTTCTATTTTGATAGGTCCTGTGGGCTCAAACGGAGACTGGAATCCCAGGCACCATGAAGACATAAAAAAAGGTAGTCTCTGCCCCAGAGAGCTTACAATATAGTCGGAGAAGACCGAGAAAGGGACTATTACTTACCCACATTTTACACATAGGCACCTAAATACCTTTGAGGATCTGGGCTTTAATCTCGCTGTACCCGGCGCCCAACTCCCATTGAAATCAATGGGAGCCAAGCACCTAAGTGCCTTTGAGGATCAGGACTAAGTGACATGCCAAAGGTCACATAGGAGATCTGCAGCCGAGACAAGACTAGAAACTAAATGTTCCGAGTTCCAGTTCAGCCCCTTAATCCCAATACCATCCAGTGTGAACGAACATCAGATTCTTCCCTGCAGCCCTCCCAGAATTACCCTCCCCAGCACAACTGCCTCTGATTATTGTAAGGAACACCCCTCACTCTGACTCCAGGGTTCAACCTCTGTTGCCTCTCAAGTGTTAGCCAGCAAAGGACAGGTTCATTTGCTAATACATGAATCATTATTGCTCTGAGCCTCCGAGCTGGCATTTTTACGAGCGCGTTTCCAAATGTAGCTGATTGCTGTTAGAAATCATTTCGCTTCACACTTGGCAACCAGGCAAACTTAAGCCAATATGCTCTGCCTGGCACTGGGAGAGGGCGTTGCGAGAATTTAATTACTAACTGCAAGTCCCTGTGCATCTGGTGGATTTAAAAGTGTACAAGTCCGAGATAATAGCTGCAGTAGTTTAACTCCAGCATATTAAGATTTTATCTAACATTTATGATAAAATTGTTTCAAAGCAGATACCCTACAGAGAGCAGAGCTCTGTATGCCCCCTTCACAAACTGGCTATGGTGTGACACTTCCGCGGAGAACTCTCGGTTGTGAGGCATCTCTCCACCCCCTGTCCTTAGCATATGGGAGCCTTGTCTGTTCTGGCCATGGGTCAGCTCCCTGACACCACGAGTCTCTGGCAACACGAGCACTGCCTTCCAGGGCTCACTCTCTCTGTACAGGTCAGCGATAGGCACACACCAACCCAAGTCCCTGGGGAGTCCTTGTTCCCTGTTCCACTGAACACTTTCAGAACTCTTTAGACCCGCTATTCCTAAAGGAATAGCCCACATCACTTTGTAAGATTCAACTCAGGACCACAACTCTGCTTGAGACAAAGCACTTAGAGATTATATATGTAATGAAGCACGAAGATGTGCATCATCAAAGCACAGAGATTCAAGTAATGGTGCATAAAAATACTGGAGACAAATGGTTACATATAAAACAATCATAACACACTTTCTAGAGACTAAACTAACCAGGCATTCCCCGATCCCCATAAAGAGGGAGAAAACTTGTTCACCTTAGCCTCTAAGGATAGAACAAGAAGCAATGGGCTTAAACTGCAGCAAGGGAGGTTTAGGCTGGACATTAGGAAAAAGTTCCTGTCAGGGTGGTTAAACACTGGAATAAATTGCCTAGGGAGGTTGTGGAATCTCCATCTCTGGAGATATTTAAGAGTAGGTTAGATAAATGTCTATCAGGGATGGTCTAGACAGTATTTGGTCCTGCCATGAGGGCAGGGGACTGGACTCGATGACCTCTCGAGGTCCCTTCCAGTCCTAGTATCTATGAATCTATCTCCTACAAGATCGCTTACCCCAAGTTCTTGCCCCAACAGTTTTAACCAGTTTGGTTGAGACCCCATCTCATAAGATCAAGCCCACTGGCAGCTTGTCCTCAAAAACTGAAGGAACATCTGGGGGTTCATCTGTACCCCAAATATAGCTTCAAAAGTTCATTGGATAAACTGGATGACTGCTGCTGGGATTTTTTTCCTTCAGCACCTGCAATCTATTGTTTAGCATTGTGCTCAGACAGTTCATTGCGAATGTTACAATACTCGATTTGTATATGATCAGCCAGAGCGATCTCTATCCCCTGCCCCCGTCTGCCAGCAGGACGTGGATCACCTTTTAGTGATAACTCACAGACCTAGAGAACATATTTGTAGTATATATACACACACAACTCCTCACATACATCTCACAATGGTTATGATGACCTGTGTGACTCAGGCTTTCATTAGAGACCTTACATGACATTATTTTGGTGAACCCAGGGCATCCCCCCTGTACCCCTATGTACTCCTGAGCCTTCTGACAGTTGGTGTCAACAGGTGCTTGGGTGATAATAAACACCATCCATGCCAGGAAGATATCTCTCTCTCTCTCTCTCTGCTCTGCTGCAACACGAGGTTGGACAGCTGAGATTTGAGTTACTTAGTTGCTTGACTATAATGAAGCTTTTGGCGAAATCGTCATTCAAAGTTAGGAGGTACAAACAAACAGTCTCAAATGCAGACTTCTGGGAGTTGGGTGGCAGAACCACCACGTTATTGACGTTATTTTTAAGCCATCTCCCAAATTAATACTGCAAAGGAGACACAGGGGCTGAAATTCAGCAGCATGGTATGGAAACCTACACGCCTGCTATGGGATGGTTTGTTCTCTTCCTTTAATTCCAATGATAATCTGCTTTCCTTGTGTGTCTTTATCTGGTGCAATTCAGATCAGAAGGCTGGATATAAAGACGGCGATTTGAATTTATTGCAGAGGAGATAAGTGCTGTGGATGGTGAAAAGCAGGACTGGAAATCTGGAGTAATGATGCCAGAAATAGAATCATAAAAACTGATTTAGCACCAACATCCTGAGAAGCATCTGCTGACTTCCCCCTCATTATGAAATTGAATCTGCTACTGAAAAACCATTCTCCCTAGACGGTGCATCGCTGTGGAGGCTGATTTGAAGGAATTTGATAACGCGCTATTCAAAGGAAAACCGCACCATCAATAGAGAAATGCACCAAAATAAATATTCTCAGCAAACATGGACTGGCTTTTTTAGGAGGCCAGAGAAAGTGGCCATTATACATAGGCAGAGGCCTGAATGGCACGTTCTCAGCTCTGGTGTTTGGAGTCACCTGCTCTTGCATCTCTACCAAACTGTATATTACTTTTGAACCCCAGGGAAAATAGCTGGAAAATTGTAACTGCTCTGTGCCAAATCCAGCAAACCAAATCTACTTTTATATGAATAGGTGACTAACAAGGGAGAATGATGGTCTTTTGGTTAAGCCACTCACCTGGGACTCAGGAGACCTGTGTTTAACTCCTGGCTCTATCACCAACTTCCTCTGTGACCCTGAGCATGTCACTTAGTCTCTCTGTGCCTCACTTTCCCACCCAGAAGGGGGCAGAATATCTCACAAACCTGCTATGGGGATAAATTCACAATTGCATGGTGAAGGAGGTCATATAAGTGTTTAGAATCATCTGCAGATACTGCGTCAGGCTTCTGAGAGCTTTTCTTTTGTCCCTCTTACATTGGTTTAGTTGTGTTGTGCAGGAGGTCGTGTTTCAACAATAAAATGATTGTTATTACTGCCTAGATTCTATACCTGTCACTTCAGTAGTTCTTTGACTCTTGAGCTTGCAAAACACCTAGGAGCCCCATTTTCCCAGTGCTTGTGACTTTTCAAGTCTTCTTATCGTTTGCTGTTCATTGTGAGCCTAATAAGCACACCCAGCTGCAGAACAAGCGTGCAGTCTGCAGACCTTTCATAAACAAACCAAGTAGGGGCCTGGCAGGTTGCTTGCTTCCTTAAGCAGCAAATAGTGTATCACAGCTTTGTGGACAAATTCTCTGCTGGTTTAAGTGGGTGAAACTCAGTGAGAATTGCTGGAGCTCTGCACCCGTACACCAGCAAAACATTTGGTCCTAGCTTCTCAAAGCATTTCGAAGAGAGAGGCAAGTGGGTCCAGGGGATCCCATTATCTGCCTCCCTCTCAGCTCTGTAGGTTTTTGCTCCAAATATCCCACATAGCAAGGTCAGAAATGAAATAAGATTTTGGGGGTTGGCTGGCCTCACCTGAAAGCTGCCAATCCCTTCCAGTGAACAGATGAGCACCCTCAGGTCCCATTGAAGATACAAATTCCAGGGGAGCTGAGTTTGCTGATCATTGTGTGTGATTGATCCCTTAAATACCAGATGGAGAAGTGACGCAGCATCCTTTGGCACTGAGAGTCTAGTCTGTCAATGAATGGGGCATGGCTGGCTGGCAGGCAAGAATGATCTAGATCAATGCAATTGGCTCTTATTTGTCACAAGCACTAACATTAACTGTGTTGAGAAAAATTAAGTTAGGCCTTGGCTACACCCAGAAGTTGCACCAATTCATCTAAAATTGGTGAGTGTGTAGATACAATTTGTATAATTATACATGTAACCATTATATATAGAGTACAGTCTATATTATATAATTGGCATATTTATATTTAGCCAGGCTCTCTAGGAAACTCTGCTTCTCCAACCCTTTTTTTGATTCTGTGAGTCTATACTTTCTGCCCATCTGCCCGGCAGATTGCAATGAATAGTTTAGTCTGAGGCATGTGCTGGTCCCTTTAAAGTTTAAAGGGAAAGCTTTCTTAGTGGACCTTCTCTGTCTCTCTCCCTGAGCCTGTCATTGCCAGAAGCAAGCAGACAGGGTAGGAGAGAGCGGAGATCTAGTGCTTAGGGTCTGTGGGTAGGAGTAGTCATCAGCTTAATGTACCAGTGGGTTGTTATAAAAATTAAATGGACGTCTTAGTGAGACCAGACTGCATGGCAGCTGGTCTGGAATGCTGAAAGCCCTGGGCTTGAAATGAATGAAGCAAAATACTTTGGCCTTACAAGATGTCACAGTGGTATATGGAAGACTGTGGGCCTGTTTCTCAGTTCCTTTACAATGTTCTGGTGGCATAAAGGACCTTCACCTGGGTGGAAGTAGCCCCTAAGGGTGGTCACAAAAAACGTGTCATGGACCATGAAATCTGGTCTCCCCCCCCATGAAATCTGGTCTTTTGTGTGTTTTTACCCTATACTATACAGATTTCATGGGGGAAACCAGCGTTTCTCAAAGTGAGGGTCCTGACCCAAAAGGGAGTTGCAAGGGATCACACGTTATTCTAGGGGGGTCGTGGTATTGCCATCCTTACTTCTGGGCTGACTTCAGAGCTGCGCAGCCAGAGAGCGGCAGCTGTTGGCTGGGCACCCCCCTCTGAAGGCAGCACCCCGCCAATAGTAGCGCAGAAGTATGTGTGGCAATAACATTCCATGCCACCCTTCCTTCTGCGTTGCTGCCTTCAGAGCTGGGCGGCCAGATAATGGCGGCTGCTGAGGGCCCAGCTCTGCAGGCAGCAGCACAGATGTAAGGGTGGCAATACCATACCAGGCCATCCTTACTTCTGTGCTGCTGCTGGCGGTGGCTCTGCCTTCAGAGCTGGGCTCCCAGCCAGCAGCCGCCACTCTCCAGCTGCCCAGCTCTGAAGGCAGCGCCACCACTAGCAGCAGCGCAGAAGTAAGAGTAGCAGTACCGCAACCCCCCCTACAATAACTTTGTGACCACAACACCCTGAAATTTCAGATTTAAATACTGAACTCATGAAATTTACGATTTTTAAAATCCTATGACTGAAATTGACCAAAATGGATGGTGAATTTGGTAAGGCCCTTATTATGGTAAGGAGGTCCATGCTTGACGCTTAATCCTGATAGAGCAGGCATTGAAAAGATGGGGGAATTGGCAGGCCTTATCTCACAGGTAAAGGACTTTATATAAACCAAAGTTCAACTAAAGTTGCTTGTACTCAACACAAATGGAACTAGGAGGAGGAGTGATAATGAAACTAATTTCCATTCCCATCTCCCCTATGGAGGTTAATACCAGCACTCTTTCCCCCGTAACCTCCCCCTCCCCATACTCCCACTTCTAGGACCCCAGAGATCATTTCAAATCACCAAACTAAAATGTATCTTTCCTGATATAAAGACTAATACCAACAAGGCCCATGCTGCTTATATTGTCACTTTCCTTTTTTCAGTAAGATAAGGAAGATCTACTGCTCCAATAGACTTTTCTCTGACAGATAATGGATTGTTATAATGAGTATTTATTGCTTAATGAATGCCATTTTACGTCAGTGACCTTACTTTCGCAAAGAAGCACTGTAGATTACAATATGATCTTTGTTAATTAGAAATGCTCCCCTTTCTAACACAGACACTTTCATAAAGTGCAGGTCATTCACACTATTAACCTGTCTGAAAATGAATCATCTTACACCGTTATTTTAAAGAAATACAAGGAAATATTAAGCAGAGATGGCCTAAACTGAAAGAAAGAAAGAAAGAAAGAAAGATATGACTAATTACTAAAGCTGGGCTAATAATAAACAATTTGTGAAAAATTTGCAATAAAAGTGCTATGTTTGGTTTGCTGATTCCTAGACTCCTATCATTTGTTATTCTCTGTGTGGAATATTGTGGTAGATTCATGAACATGTTTGCAAATCCTGAAAGTTTCACTACTTTTAGCACAAATATTTATCCACAATGTTCTCAATGGAAAATACTTCATTCATTAGTCTTTTGTTTTCAAATTTCCACTTATCCAATTAGGATCCAAAACCAATACCATCTGACACAGGTGACCAATCATAGGACATGAATAGTAAATAGACAAAGCAAATAATTCACAAGCAACCCTGAAAATCATTATCTAAAGTATATGGTGTGTATTTACCAATGATAAACACACACATTCATCATAACTGATTTGTGAATGATTTATTGACTAAAGGAATAAAAAAGGCTATATTCATAACCCATATTGTTCACCTGACTGGCTATGATAATTACTGTAATGTAATGAATATCAGATTCAAAATTACTGATCCAGTACTTGTAAGAACCTAGTTCTGCTTGATATAATTTGGAAGCTACTCATGGCAAAGAAGCTACTGGGTTTCTTGTAAAAGAAAATTTTTGTTTGCTCCTGAAAGATGCCAGGCTGTTGGGAAATTGAGTCCACAAATAGCATGGGCAGCAACACAGCCAGCCTTCTCCACTGTCTCATTCATGTGGATTTACAAAGAATTGCTGTCTACTAAAAAAGTCAATATCTGACACAAAGGAAAACAGGAGACACTTCACTGCTGAGTCCAGATGATAAAAATAAAAGCTAAATAAATGAGCTGGGTCTGATCCCACAGTCCATGCTCCAGCAAAACTACTCACGATAGATGCAAGAGTTTTGCCTGAGCCAGGGTGGTAGAGAGAGGCCCTTTTGCAGGGGTACTGTTTCCTGCACATGTAGGGGAATGATCGCCATATGCTATCTGATTATTTCCAGCTGCTCTATGATCTTAACTCGGTCAGCTCATCACATCACGTACTGTACTACAAACTTTGGGTGTTCATGAGTGTTATAGAAACAGCCTAGCTTGGATCCAGAATCAATACAGTAAATACAGGCTGTGTGTTTCATATTGATAAGTAATACAAAAACTCGCCTGTTATCATGATGCTCATTACCTGTTTCATTATACAGCATGGGGCCCAATTCTCCTCTGCTGTGTACTCTGTGTAGCGGTATTTACAAAGCACTCAATGCCCTCTGTGCATGGACTTTGCACAGATTTCCTGAAGCGCTGATTATTTATCACAACAGGCCAGGTCTCAGCTGATGTAAATTGGTGTCGCTCCATTGGGCTCATCTCCATTGACTCCAGTGGAACTATGTCAATTTAAACCACCTGAGACTCTGACCCAGCGCCGCTATGTGTTTTGGCTCATAAGATGCAAGATGGATCATTCACTTACTTCTCAGTTCTCTGCACTAACTGGGCAATATAAGGAGTAAATCATTTTCTATTTCGTTGGTTTTCTGGGTTTCATTTAGAACGATAACACAAGCAATGACAGAAGAATTGTGTTGCCATGCATTTGCATTACACCAATACGTTGTTTCTACCCAGATCTTTTAGGAAGAGAGCACTTTCAGCACCAGCTTCCCATACTGTTTTGTGGTTCAATTGCATATCTCCCCCTCTTCCCCTGCCCCAGCCCAATGCTTCCAAAAATGCTGATTACACGGTAAGAAATTCCTGATGTGGAATTTTTTTTTAACCTGTATTTTGACCACTGCCTATGAAGCACTTACAAGTCCCAGAAGGACTTGCCGGAACTTTAGTTGATATTTCTGCATGGATTGGTCACTGCACGTGCTGGACTCTTACATCTCTGCACTGGAACGGGAACTCCAAGACCAGACTTCCCCATGATCTAATAAACACAGTGCAATCTTGAACTGCAGAATTAGAAGGCTAGAATTGGCCATTCACTTTAAAGGGCCGGATCCCCAGCTGATGTAAATGGGCATAGCTCCTTTGACTTCCGCTGAGGATGTCACGTGAGGTATCAGTGCATGCTACCAAAATGGGCTAATTAGCCTTTATAACACATTACATTTAATCTACATTTTATTATGAAGCATATCTTTTTGTTGCTGACTTTGCATTTTATTAGAAGATTTCAAAAGTCACAGTAATCAAGAATGCAGCTCATGTCATTGGTAAAATGCATCGTGGTTATTAATTCTTCAGGTGTAAGTACAAATGGGCTTAGCATGACAAAAGGATGAAAAAGGATTTGCAATTGCAACGTGCCTTGCAGTTGGCTGTGTTCGCTTTTTTTTTTTTTTAATCAGATTGATTAGAAATAGTTCAAAGCCTAGGTAATGCTCAGTGTTGGGCAGCAGCAAATTGTAGCCCTATGAAAAAATAATAGAGGCTTCTGCAAGTCCTTGAAGGAATATCTTGGTACAGAAATTCCATTCTTATCAGATTGACATGCATTGCTTGAGCTGGATATTGATGATAAGTAAATGTTGTCTGGATGGATTAGAACAAGCCAAGAGCACTCTGTCTAAAATGTTGTACTAACACTTCTGTAACTAAGTTGTTAAACTCTGTCAAACCATACATGAAATCAGCAATCAAGTGCTAGACGTGGCATTGTGTAAACCCACCAACAATCAGGTGGTAGAACTTCAGCCAAAGCTTCATGTGGACATAAAAGTTCAAGCGGTTTTATAAGGCCAAACCGTTATTTTAACAATCACCACTTTTAAATGTCAGCTAAGATCCGAGAGGTGGCGAATACATTTCCCTTTTTAGAATATTCCTAGGTGATATAAACATAAATGAACTTTACACTGTGTTCACTGAGAATTCTTAGTCCTATAGGTACAATGTTTACTCCTTGAGTTTCTTTCAATTCATGAGCCATGCAGACTCCATTTCCAGATGGACATGAAGATGTTCCAAGAACATTTCATGGTTGTTTTTTTCTTAACACACAAGGGGCTATAAATGCATGATTCATGCACTCCGTTAGATCATGGTGCCATTGAATATAATTTCCAGTAATTATGGCCCTTACCTTATTCCCACGGATGTCAATGGAAAATATGCTATTAAGATCAAGGATGCAGGATCAGGACTTACAACAAGGCGATAAGTATATTCTGAACTCTTATTCATGAAGAAGCAATAGAATAGTGAGCACCGGTACAATTCAGGACTCATGGCAGAGAGGGCATAATATGGAGACCAATGTGATGGTCTGAGGGTCTAAAAACGAGAGAAGACAACCCCCCTCCCCATCCCTCCACCCCACGAGCCATCCAGAATGCTAATTAATTCCTGTATTTTGAATGATCCTGTCCTCTCCATATCCAGACTCCAGGAGGGCAGTTACTATATAGCATTTAGCAGTAAGTAAGCAAGCAGTAAGTAGCAGTTAGCCAAAACGGCATGATCCACATGGCCCTTCTTCATTACTAGAAACTTGACCAAGGGAATTCTGACCATTGCTCTTCCTCTCAAGAGCCCCTGCACAAAGTGCAGGTACTTGTATCTTTTAACTCTGTATATTATATCCAATATTCCTGATACAATCCTACTTCTGTTGAAATCCATAATCCATACGACCCTATTCAATGGGAGCAGAAGTAGGCAGGCTGCTTAGGACGGCTGTAAATAAGTCATTTCAAATGAATGCCATATATTGAAGGAATTGCAAACTGTGTAATTAGTCTAAGGAATTGATGGGGGTCAGTGTTATGTCACTGATTCATATTAGTTGAGGCTTTAGTATTTAAAATTTCAACTGTCATGTGTCAGAAAGATTATGCCCTGGCTATATGGTGAGCGGAGATTCCATCTATGGGAACAATATGCCGCGAAGCATCTTTATAAGTGAATGGGCCAATGGGAAAAGGACAACTATCCTAACAACAGGGAAGGATTTGTATCCTTAGTAGCGGACAACGATTGCCTGATTTTCAGAGGTGCTGAGCTCAGGAGCATCCACTGAAGTTCTTCTACTTCTACAAATCAGGCCCTGAATAGCTTTTCAGATCCCCTGCCGGTGGCTGTGCACCAGGGCTGGCTCCAGGCACCAGCTTGTCAAGCAGGTGCTTGGGGCGGCCACTCCGGAGAGGGGAGGCATGTCCAGCTATTTGGTGGCAATTCGGCGGACGGTCCCTCATTCCCGCTCGGAGCGAAGGACCTCCCGCCGAATTGCCGCCGCAGATCGCGATCGCGTCTTTTTTTTTTTTTTTTGGCTGCTTGGGGCGGCCAAAACCCTGGTGCCGGCCCTGCTGTGCACACAACAGGATGCTGCATGCATGTAGCAGCATGAAGAACCTTCCTGCTGTACCACTGAAGGTGGGTGACAGCAGTGAAGCTGGAGCTAGCCCTTAGATTTTAAGCTGTTTGAGGCAGGGATGATCCACACAGCTGTTGATACAAAAATGGATAATAATTTATGATCCTTAATAATCTTGTAATTCTTGGTTGATTTCTACACCTGGGTTTGCCGTGGAACATACGAACCATACTGTGAGTCACACGTCAGCACAGCCATATAGCATGCCAGGGCCTGATCCTGAAAGATTCCATTGACGAATGGAGGTTCATCTCTAGGCATGATGGGGCCTCTGCTAAGCAAGCTTGGGTTACGATGGCCTTCGGGCCCCAGTGCAAAGTCCATCTGGCATCTTTTCAGTCAGAGGTTTCCTGTAGCTGATACCCAGCCCTGAAAGGAGCAGAGCACCTTTGTTTCCTGTTGAGGGGAACTCAACACCCGTCCTCATGGAGTGAGGAACACTTTTGGGTGATGGATGGTGGTAACTGTTGGTGTGGATTAGTCCTTTAGTGCTGCTAGTGGACAGACTAGGGAAGCATGTGTGTCTGTTTTGCTTCTGAATTTGGTAGACAGTCCAAATAATATGGTGACAGGTGCCAAGCAAGTCTCTAAATAAATCCATCAATAGATAAAACAACTATTGCCATTTAGAAACAATGCTCTAGATATTTGAAAGTAATGATGCTGGCACCAAATGGCTTAATTGACTGACGTAGGTGATAGTCGGGGCCTGTGGTGTAGAAGAGATCATGGGAAAGATTTTCCTTGACTCTAAGAGTCAGTCTATACTGTGGAAGCAGAGAAAAGAACTGACAGAAAGGAACTGCAATGCATGACGTTTGTTAGCAAGAGTCAGGCTAACTGTAACCCTGATAACGCGAGATTTGTAGAAGCGAGGATTGTGTGAGGCGGGTGAGAAAGAGCTGTGTAAGAAGTCATGATGACCTCAGCATAGATAAAGTGTAGAAGACCTTGTGTAGATAAAGTATAGAAAATAATTGTATGTTGGCAAGAGTCAAAACAACTGAAGAAATAAGATATCAAAATGGCCTATGTATAAACAAAAATGCTGCTGTCTCTCATTATTTTTGTAATGAAAGGTATAAATGCTTGCTGTAATTAGTTACCAGAGAGAGACCTGTTTAGCTCTCTCCCTCTGCACATGTAAGAGTTAATAAAACATCTGACTTGCTGTACCTAAACAAATAGTGAGAACTCTGTTTTTCTCCGACAATACTTACCTCCGGGTCCGGCGGTAAGCAATCGATCTTCTGGGATCAATTTATCACGTCTTGTCTAGACGCGATAAATCGATCCCGGATCGATCCTGGAAGTGCTCGCCGTCGACGCCGGTACTCCTGCTCCACGAGAGGAGCACGCGGAGTCGACGGGGGAGCCTGCCTGCCGCGTCTGGACCCGTGGTAAGTTCGAACTAAGGTACTTCGACTTCAGCTACGTTATTCACGTAGCTGAAGTTGCGTATCTTAGCTCGAAGTGGGGGGTTAGTGTGGACCAGGCCTTAATAACACAGCAACAGAAGTTGTGTTAGGGCTTTACAACTTGAGACCCTGCACCACACACCTAAGCTGCTAGCTAGAGGAGAATCAGCCCTGATTCTTCAGCCACATTCCCATCAGGCTGCAGTAGAGACTGAGTTCCTAAATGGCTTTTTTTCTGCTCCATGCTTAGAAACTTCTCCATCCCCCGGCTTTATGGATCATCTACAGAGGTCACCAAGAGCAATGAAACCCGGGCATGGAGAGTGTGTATGTATCAGGAAGGCAGATGTTACAGTTCAAATGTCCTGGGTCCACAAAAGCACAGAGACCTGTTCATATGTAGAGAGGCAGCTGGTTGAGCCCCTCGTGTGTTGCTTTCCACAGGCACTTGGAAAATCTGGATTTGGTTCATAGTGTTACTGAGTGGGGCTTTGGAACCAGACCATGCAATCTTTCAGGAAGTGGATCTCAAGGACAATCCTTTCTGTTCATTAACATGTGTAGATCTCTACAGTAATGAGGAGGTCTCCTTGCTCCTGTGAAACTCTTTGCTGGGAACTGCAGATCTGCCTTGGCTTCTCAGCCTCAGGGTGACCAAGCTGGAATGCAGCATTCCCTTTTCAATGTGAGGTTAAGAATCCTGCATTCCCTCAAGTATCTCTAGGAGATACGTGTTCTTTCCTTTTATTCCTTCCAGGCCTCCAAGGGCTCAGGCAGGCTTGCTGTCCCATCTGAAACCCATAATTATGTGAGGATTCATGATCCCTCGCAAGAGAAAAGAGTAGAAATAGTAAGTGAAATATGTGGGTAGGTGACAGTTAAGGTCAACGTTACACTTGAATAGTTACATGGGGAATCTTTTCCTCAGCGTCAAACCACCCTCACAGAAACCATTACTGGGCATTTGTGAACTGAAAAGGCTGCTTGTTACAATGGCGGTGAGTGGGAACCAGTGTGCCTCTGTTACCTAATAACTTACCTGGCGAACGATAACTTTCCTTTTCTTTGTCTTGTTTGTCCAGGCCAAATATTTCAAGGCATAAACTCCTGTCAGGGTAAATGACACAGAACAAGGCCTCCACACAACTTCTCCTTCTTTACGCTGTATCAGGGGAGAAGATGAACTTTCATTCTTACAGGGCATAAGAATAGAGGGCATTTTTCAAACCTATGTAGAAATCCTGTGCCAATCCCTCCACACACTGCTTAAGATCTACTGTACAATATAGGGCTAGAGGGTTTAAGTGGTGAGCTTCTGTGGATCTCCTGTACTGAATCTCACCCGTATTCTATATATACTATTTAACTGTATCTATTAATTAATACATAACCCCAGCCACGTGACCCAGGAGTAAAGATCAGTGGATTGTCAACAGAACCTCCAAGAGGAATACCTTTATATTACATACTCACATATTCAGCTTAAGAAATAAAATAAGGACAAATCATATTGATGAGCTCTCCAAATTCCAGCTAAGAGTTGACAGGAGCCGATGAAATGTACATGTTTACTTTTAATGTTTTATTCAGTATAATGCCCTGGATAGAAATTAACTTTCTTTGCTTCTATTTCATGTTGCTCCACGTGCCTTGAAATGGGGACTGCAAGCTCTTTGATAAACAGATCATCTAATTCACTCTACCATGGTGTCTGTAATTACCTATGATTCCTTAGTGAATTCTAACAGATATTCCCTCCCTCTCCTACCCCTTTACACTGTGACTGAATCCTGTGCTGCAAAAAGCTATGCACCATGGGCCTGGTCCAAGGCTCACTGAAGCCAATAGGAGTCTTTCCATTGACTTCAATGATCTTTGGATCAGATCCCAATCTCGTTCTGCACACAGACGCTGATGGGTCATGCAGTGAAGTGCAAGTCTACAAAGGTGCCGTCACTGCTAAGAATTATATAGGTCAACAAGAGTAAAATGTATCAATGTCACATTAACAGAAATGTTACTTTTTATGTTTTCTGGTTCTTTCTTGTTCTAATCTTGGACAACTTTAGGATTTATCCTTGTTTCTTCTTTCAAGTGATAAAGGGACGTTGTTATGGCAAGAAACGTGCCCTTGTGACACTCCGCATGCCTATGGGATGTGTAGCAGGGGGTGCAAGATCTTTAAAAATAAGAGCCTAAAGTCAAGCTCCTAAATGCAGATTAGTCACCTAAATAAGTCACCTAATTTTCTCAAGCGATGATTATCCAGCAGCTCCCCCTGGTTTCAATGTAGAGCCTCATAGGTGCAGTGTCATGCCTTACATTGTAACTGCAGTCAGAGGGTAGGTTCCAGATGGATGTTCTATCAATCCAAACTATAGTACATACATTGTCCCTAAGGAGTTAAATAAGGAAGTGCTGTATTGTGTTTCTTTTATACTGGCAAGACCTAGAGGTGACAATAAAATGGAGCGTGTTGATGTTTTAACTATTCAGAATTTACATGAGGACCCCCAGGATGCTGCTTTCGAGCAGGCTGAGGATGCAAAACCACTTGTAAACATGTGCAAACTGGCTCTTCCTATAAATACAGATGCTCAGGCAACCATCCTTGAAATTTACAATATATCATATTTTGCAGTGTTATTTATTCACAGTTTTTAGCTGTTTAGTACAATGAACCAGACATGCTGAAAAGATGGGATTTCCAAGTCCACTTGTATAGGAAGTACAGTAGAAAAGGCACATGATTATTCATCATAGGAGTTGTGCACCAGTCAATAACTTAAAGCTAAAAAGCTATCCATCAGAGGATTCTTTTTAATGAGGCAGTAGAGGGAACTCCCCTTTGAACTCATCACAGTCACAGCTGTCTTTTAATTCCTCTGGGAGAGCTGGAATGAGCCCACTTCTCTGTTCTGTTTGACCATCCCAAGATTTCCAGGGCATCCATTGATCTGAGGGACAGTCAGGCAGGATGCTTATTTGCCTGTTTGTTAACCAGTGCCTAATAGTCCATGGCCCTGGGTAGTCAACTCCTTTTCATAGTAGTCTGCTTTAACACAAATGCCTTGAAGGGTATCGCACACTGAGCAATGGACGATGGCAGAGGTGATAGCTTCTCAACCCCAGTAGTCAATGTCGACCATGTTTTATCCAGTTTCTAATCATCCATTTTTGCCCCGAGCACCTTTGTACCACAAGTCTGAGCCCAAAATTGGCATCCTTTGACATTTCCACTTCTAGACACCGTCCAGTGTTTCTGCTGATGATTGGACCATTCTGAATTGAAGAAAGAAAAACATTAGCACTGAGGATTTGTCCCACGCTACCCCATGGCTGATTTTTGCATTACAGTCTTTCCATTATTCAGGTATTTGACTGAGGAATGAGCCTGCATTTGTGGTTGGTTGCTGACAGAGTTGTGCTTGGCAGTGTGGCTAGAACAGAGATTTCTAAAGCAGAACAACTTAGCTGTGCTAAGGCTCCTTGGGATGAACCTCTGCTAAGAAAGGTGGGACGGGACTGTCTGTAAATATGCAGCGTGATCACTTTCTACTGGGAAGAGTTTAGAGCCCAGTAAGTGGATTCATACAAGGCAAATCCTGCTCTGCCTGAAGTCTCCGGGAAGAGGTTTGGGTCCACACACAGACCTGGTGTGATGACACAGGTGCATATGGCAGCTGTAACCAGTTGGAGGCAGTGCAGGAGTCACAAAGTCTATCCCTTGCTGTTTCAAAAGCCTCTCTGACAGCTAGCCACACGTTCCATTTGTAGATCAGTTCAGAGAAGCTGAAGACATCCTTAACTGAGCTCTGATGCCTTCACGGGGACATTGTAACTTTGAGAATCTTACGCAAAATGATTTTTTCTCCCTGTCAATCTGTCAGCACAAAACAAAGATGTCATAAAAGCTGGGGAGGCAGTGGGGTCTAGTGGATATGGCACTGGAGTAACAGTCAGGATGCTTGGATTCTATTCCCAACTCTGCGGCAAACTGGCTGCATGACCTTGGGCAAACCGCTTCACCTTTGCCTCGTTTCACCCTCCTGCTTTGAGTCTGTTATGTCTATTTAAGACTTTAGGCTGTCTGTGACAGGGGCTGTCTCTGGTCTCTGTGTTTGTACAGTGCCCAGCGCAAGGGGGAGCTCTGCTGATGGCATGACATAGCCCAGGGGATGCTGGCTTTCATGGCTGAAGTTCTCTTACAGTAAGGACTCTACACTTTGCCAGTACGCATTTGAAACGGTAACACCCTATGTCATTGTTTTTCTATTCAACTGAGAATTTTAAAACCAGCCTTTGACTCCAAGGGCACATCTATGTTGCAGCCGGGCGTGCAATTTGCGGCTCAGTTAGACATACCAACCCTAGCTGGATGCTAGCTAGCTCGCCCAAACAGAAATGAGGATGGGGTAGTGTAGGTTTGAGCATGAGCTGAACAATCCTGCCTGACCCACCTGGGCATGTACTTCTATTTTAATGAGATAGTTGGAGTATAGCTAGCGTGGGTCCTTCTACGCAAGCTGCCATTCCCACCCCCGGCTGCAATGTAAATGTATCCTCAGTGGAGGGGTAAGTGTGTGTGTGTGTAAAAAAGAGTTGACGCAACCTCAATATCTTTCCACCTGGTCTGGTGTCTTGTCTTGTGAGCTCTGAGCTCTCTCCCTTTTCCTGACCGTTCTGAAGAACCTGCGGTTGGAGATATATAATCTGTGCAAATAATGTGCTTTGCTTTTGATTAGCAGCAAACAACTGCATGGATTCCCTATTAACTAGAGCAGGCGCTCCTGTCTAATTCATAGGACCACAAACATCTTTGAAAGCTCTCTTCCGTACCTGTGTAAAATCCCAGAGTCTTTGTGCTGGTCTCAAGACATCTTCACATTTCTTCAGAGTTGGGGTCCTGCCTTTCCCATCATCAATGAGACATTTGGAGTCAGGCAGAAAGGCCGTGGAGCCCAGAGGCCCTAACTGCAGGAGCCCTTCAGAACTATATCGGACAAGCTGGAGAAAAGAAGGAAGAGAAAGACAACCCATGGTTTAAGCCATATCAGCACCACTAGAGACTTCCAGTGCCAAAGGCTGGAAAATTATGCTCACCCACCACATTTTCAACTGTGGTTGCTTGTTTTGGGTGCCCTCCTTTGGACAACTAGGGCCTGAGTTAAGGTGTGCCAACTTCAGAGGGAGTTGAGGCTGGACTAACTTACACCAGGGGATGGTTAGAATATAGGGAGCACACAAATGGCTTAAAGCCACCCTGGCCCCACCATCCATTTCTGACCCAAACGCAGGAATGGAACAAATGGGAACAGGGCCCAGTAGCTCCTTTGTGTTATCCCTTGTGGTTGGAGTGCTCTATTCCAGCACATACTTTTTATGCAGAGAGGGAGTAAAACATATATTACCAGCATGGCATTGCTCATAAGACATATAGTTCTTCCTCCTTCTCCCCACCTTCCCAAAAGAAAAAAAAAACAATGTTGCAAAAGGGCAATCAAGAAAATGAAGTAATCAATATGTAAATCATAACCACTCTCAAATCCACTCAGTGGGAATTGATTAACAAGGACACAATGGCAATTTGCCACGCAGTTGTTCTTAAGAGCTCTGTCAGAGCCTATTGATAGCAACCACTCTAATTAGTTTTTGTAAATAAACATTATGGGAAAAAATCCATCAGCACAACTTGTACATCAGGTATCCAAAAATAAGAGGAGGAAAACAGTCAATTAATGAAGGAAATAGCAGATCTGCTAACGGATGCTTCAGGTCTGGACAACAATGAGCTAGACTTGGTTGAAGTTTAGTGGTGTGGTAAATGCTATTGGCTATAATTAAAGGGTTTAGTAAATGACATCTCTTATTTTTGAGCTTTTGTTAATAAAGAAAAAAGTTTAAACAG
The DNA here is from genome assembly GCF_027887155.1 of Malaclemys terrapin pileata. Taxonomy (NCBI): domain Eukaryota; kingdom Metazoa; phylum Chordata; order Testudines; family Emydidae; genus Malaclemys; species Malaclemys terrapin. The sequence continues at coordinate 19,643,931 of NC_071520.1, read as the reverse complement.
GCTGCATGCAAACACTAATGGCTTAACACACACAACAAATGATACACTCGTTAATATTTCCTGTAGGAGTATAATGACCTTCAGAATTTACCATTTCTTATACGTGTGTGTGTGTGTGTGTGTATAAAATGACTATTTCACTTGTTTGAAGCCATTGTCCATAAAAGGGCCCAGTCCAGGACAAATAACGTGCAGCAGGAGATGTGAAAAATGGATCTTTTGGAGCTGTCAGTATGTGGAAACAAGGATTCATTTTATGACATTAGGGCCTGGTTGGGGGGAAATATTAAAATATCAAGAGGAGGGCCATTGCTGCTCGTGACTACGGGTTGCTTGTACATCAGGCAGTACCAACATATCCATGATGGTGGTAGGTTCTCATTGCATTTCATAAACGGAATATGATAATAATTAATAGTACTTTCCACATAGTTATAAAACAGCCTTTCATCAGAAGACTCCAAAGCACTTTTTAAACATCTTAAATTTCATAACAACCTCCCCCCCCCGCCCACTCAGGTGGAGAAATGTTTTGTCCATTTTACAACCAGATAAATTGAGCCACAGAGAGGTTAAGTGATTTGCCTTTCTTGAAATGGGGAAGTATTTTTAGTGTCCTTTTATAGACTGGTCAGGTAACATGTTCACGATCACGAGTCATAGAGGTCAGGAACGTGTTCAAGATTACACAACAAGTCGAAGTGAGCCAGGAATAGAACCCAGGAGTCCTAGCTCCCAGTTCCTCTTTCCTAACCACTATCAAATGCTCTTTCTCCTCTATAAACTGTTTTGAATTTTTTAGTTAAATAGTAAGAGCATATTCTGCCCTTCTCAGTTACATCAATGTGATTCTGGGATAACTTTGTTGTGTCAAATTCCGATCAATCGCTTGTTTAAATCCGGGGTAACTCCACTGATACCTTGATTTACATGTAAATGAGATCAAATGCTGGTCCCCGGGCTCTCAATTTAACCATGAGCAGAATTCAGCTCTAAGGAGATAGCTAACTGGTGGCTCACATTTAGTATGAGGCAGAGCAAAATCTTCAGTCATTGGAGAAATGCAATTATCACCCAGAAATTCACTGCCTGTCTGATCTTATTGCTGTTATGAGACTGAAAATACTTAAAAAGGAATGGAAGGAAGGTCGTGAACCCTTGGCATTTACTGGATATTACTGACCAGGGCAAGTGATGATATCATTAAGGACCAATCAAAAAGCTCTAATTAAAACCTATATTTCTAAAGATATTTCCTCATTCTTATTAGCCTCAGCAAGCACATACTGTGAATAATCATATCTTCCCAGTGGCAAAAGAGCTTTGTCTGTTCACTTTGAGACCCGAGGTCCTTTGACAGAGCATGTGTTCAATGTTACCACCTGCCACTTTTGTTCAGTGCAATCATGTGGAGCAAGGACTTAGGCTGGAGACTGCATCAGAGAAAGCAGTAGAATAACCCCATGAGGATTTCTCTTGTGGATGAGTAAATGACATCAGTCAGTGCACTGTCTGTGCATGGTAAATCAAGGTATATAAGACACCTTTTCTTGCCTTTTTGGGGAAGTGTTTAAAGCAGGCAAACTAGTTCAACGTCTGAATGGTCTGTCAGCTCACACAAGTGAACTTCTTTTCCTTCCATACAAGGGTAAAATCTGTTGGGTTTTCCAAAGTTCTGCATATATCACACTTCCAACTCACCGGGAAGGATGAGCAGAGAACGAGACGCAGTCGTGGCTGTGAACTGCAGACACGGCAATATGGTCGGCTTGTGCTATTGTAGTTTTTATGTATCCTCCCCTCCCCCGCACAACTCTAAATCAAAATATTCACTGAAAACTGGTTAATTTGCCCTCGCTGGACAACTAAGTCCAGTGTTGATAATCAGCTACACGATCTATAGTCCAGGTTCAATTTCCCCTGTGGATCAGAGCACTCTGTGGCTTAAATGACAAGAATTTGCCACTGCAAGCCCTATAATAAACAGCTTTTCTGTGATAAAATATTTCATTTCCTTTGGAATCCCTACAGCCTAGAATTGTGTGTGCTGAATATCACAGGAACCAGCATGTTCTGATGTTATAATATTTATAGGGCAGACCCATCAAATACAGATAACCTGCTAAGTAATAGTACACCTCTACCCCATTATAATGCTACCCGATATAACACGAATTCGGCTATAACGCGGTAAAGCAGCGCTCCGGCGGGGCGGGGCTGCGCGCTCCGGCGGATCAAAGCAAGTTCAATATAAGGCGATTTCACCTATAACGCGGTAAGATTTTTTTGCTTCCGAGGACAGCGTTGTATCGCGGTAGAGGTGTATTTCTGCTTAGTTTTCATATAGGAAATATATATATATATATATAGGGTGAAAGATACAGCTAGTCTACAGAAGCACCTGCTACCATGACAGAATGAAGGCTACAGCCAAAGAACAGATCAATGCTCTCCATTATCTCAGTAGATGAAAATGGTCCCATTTGTGCCATTGTTGTAAAGGGCATGTCAAGAGTTTAGTCATCAAGGATTCATATTTTCATTTGAGTCACATTGGCCATGAAGACTTCGGTCCACCATGCAAGACCTTAACACAATAATAAGAAGCACCGTTCTTAGCATGCACTCCTGTAAGGATTAGAGTTAAAAACTGATGCCCACAATCAGATGGTTGATAAAATGTAATAGCCCTCCAATTACTCCAAACTTGCATATGGCTAACAGATCCTAAAACACCCCAAGAATTAGTCATCGGTGCTAAAGTACTTTCATATTAAAGTAAGCAGTTTAATACTATAGATCGGAAAAAAGGGGCAAAGACAATGCTTCAACTCCCCTGTGGCCTTCCTTAACAATATAAATAAGATCTGGAGCTTTGATGCCAAATTGTTGGAGTGTTATTGGATTTTGTCAGATATTGTAAGTCAGACAGAGAAATCTCTCTGCAGAATCTGAATGGATGCAATAGAAAATGTTAGTTCTTTCTCTGACTAACATTATACTTTCTATCAAGGACAGAGAGGATGCAGAGGGGAGTTTAGCGAGCTAACTTCAACTCTGGTGATCATTCACTGAGGTCACTTTAACTACACCAAGGATGAAATTAGTCCATACTGTCCTACCTGACTGTGTGGGACTCATTTGTTTCTTCTTCATTTGTATTGTGGTGGCATTTTGAGGCCCCAACAGAGATCAGGTCTGATTGTGCTAGGTACTGTACATACATATATTGAAGAAACAGTCCTTGCCATCAAGAGCTTATAATCTAAACGAACAAGATAGAATAAAGGTGGGGGAAAGGAAGTACTATTATCCCCATTTTATACTGGGGATCTTAGGCACAGAGGTTACACAGGGAATGAGACCACGTATTGAACACAAACCTCGTGAATTCCAGAGCCTGGCCTTATACTAATATTTTATAGTATGTTTCTTTTTTTTAATCATCTAACACACATTCATAAGGCTGTGTTAATTGATTTAGAGAAAAGCTGAAGGCTGAGCTGAAGTAGCAAGATATATACTGCAACTGTTGAATTACAAGTTCTATTCAGAGGGTTCAACCTTTGTGGGATATTATTCCACTTTGACCCCTGCTGCCCAATCAGAAGAGCATCTATACATTCTCACTGCGGCATGGGCTGTAACATGTTGGGCCAAATTCTTCCCTGATGTAACTCAACTAAAGTCAATGGCATTTAACCCTTTCATTTCTCTCTATAAAAACAAGTATAACAGTGTCTCGATGCAGATTATATCCCTGTTCATTTTACATGTGCATCTTCCGTTGTCCAGAATGAAAACAAAAATATGTTTTTGAGACTGGCATGAGACTGAACCTTAGCCGAGCTTTTCCTTTTTATCAGAGAAGAGCTAAGTGATCCATAAGTGAAACTGAAGCCAAGTGTTCTATTAAATACCTCAAGATAAAATCCTCTGATTATCTGTTGTACATGTGACACTACAGGATTTTTTCTTTCCACCGTTCAGGAACCAGAGTGGAATGAGAACACCGCCAGACATTATTTATCAAAGCAACCATCTCCAGTTTAAAAATAGTAAGCAGTGCTATCTCTGGAAGGTGTCACCCTTCTTACTTTCTGAGAAGGAAAAGCTAGCTTTTAATTCAAGGTTGGTAGTTTAGAGTGTCTGCCCCACCTAATTTTCATTCCACAGACACAAAATGTGAACATCTCCACATGCTCAGCTAACTGTTGTAGGAATTACCACACTGACGGTCTTTGGCAGTTTTTGAAATTAAACTTTTTTTTTAAACTTCCAATGTTGTTTTGTCTTCCGGGGCTAATTTTAAAGCAGGCTACCTCATCTGTAAACCTGTACTGTAAACAAGAGAGAAAGTCACCTTGGAGTCTGAAACTTCCAGCCTACCCGTGAGCATAAAGAAATGATGAATAAACATATAGATTTGTACAGAACCAAACCGACATGCAGATGCCAAGAAGACAAGCAATCACGCTTTCATCCATCCACGGTTCCAAACAACTGACCACACCATCCAGTATGCAACTCCAGGACACCAGAGCACTGTCAAGTAAATTGTTAAATATCTGCCCTCAAGCAACAGTTTAAGCGAGGCCTTTCATCTACTCCTTTCCCCTCTGTTTCTGTAGCTACAGTGCTGCAGGAATCCAAATGTTGAGCTCTCCTCTTTCTGCTTGATCTATATGCCAAGAGAGTTCTCATTTCCCCATCGGCAGTGACTCATCTCTGTACCAGTGGGGGAGTGTGTATGCATGGCGGGGGGAGGAAGGGGAGTTGCTGTAGGTTGTTCATCAATACTTTTATGTCCCTGGCTGCCATTTTCCCTCTTATTAAATCCCCTTCCTCTTTCACACACTGTATAATAATCAGGGCCACCTCACAGCATTCGAGATAGACACTGAATTCCTTTGATTCTGTGCCACCACTCGCAGATAGCGGATGCAGGAGTGTATATAAACTCTGCACTCTGCAGCCACTCTGCAATGCTCCCAGCCCAAGTTAGGCAGGAATAGGAGAGCCTGGAAATGATTCTCCTATGAGACAGCATATCTTCCACTGACTGCCTTATCTTCTCGTTCAGAAGCGATTCTATAGTAACGGTTCATTAGACAGCAATGCAAACCGATGAGCATTTGAGCTGGTGGTGCAAGATGGCAAACTTGCAGACCAGTCTTAGCAGTTCAAGATTCCTGTCATGCTTTATTTCTTCCCTAAAAACTCTTAAACCCTATGCCACATTTTGCATGTTCTTCAGCCATCTCTTGTCCAGCAATAACTCACTCTAGTTTAACTACAGGTGTGTCTGTAAATTTGGTTAAACCAGTGCAAAACCCTGTGTCCACACGGTTCACTTGGTTTAAACCTGGCTTTTATGGATTTAGCTTGAGTCAATTCCTTGACAAGTTAAGCTAGTGGTAAGCCAGCGGTAACTGATGTCAAAAGTGTTAAAATGGTGTCACAGGAGTTAAAATCAGTGTAACTAAATCTATTTTAGTTAAACTGGTGCAACTTATGCATGAAGATAAGACCTTACCTAGTGAAAAAAATACACACACTGAGAGAAGTTTTGTAAATGGTGTGGATTAAAGAGTTAAAGGTGGAATGGTTGGGGTGTCTTTGGCTAGTTGTATGGTGAAGGCTATGATTCTAGGATATGCAACACCAAGAGTCAAAAGGCCAGGTGGTGGAAAAGGAGGACAGAATGAATAATACAATCATAGCTGCTGATTCAACATGTGCTTAATTTTAAGCATGCAATTCCTCACTGGCTTCAATGAGACTTCTCACATACTTACAGTTAAGCACATGCTCCAGTACCTGGCAGAATTGGGGCCACAAAATCTAACCGATCATGGGATGAGTATTGAGCTGCCTTCACGGCAGTGAGAGGCACAAAGCAGTGGTGATAATCCAGCGGGTGAAAACAAGTGCCAGGTCTAGACGGGATATAGTCTCACATGCAGTAGGAGCACGAAAACAACCCAACTCAATACAATACAGGCATCTTATGTCTAATACATGAGACATAAAATGAAAGGAACTCAAAGCTAAACATGCCAGGCAACTATATTTATCCATGCTGATTACAGAGGGGTTTTAAAAACAATTTAACCAAGCAAAATGCTAGCTGTCAACACCTTTCATACTATCTACTTGAATATCCTTGACGAGGGTTTGCGCAGCTGCGGGTCCTCACACTGAATTAATTTTGTAAATTGTGGTGAGCTGATACAACTTTTCCAGCTGTGTAATCATTAATTAACTTGGCTGCATGTGAGTGACTCCAATCCATGCTTATCTGCAAAATGCTCAACTTAGATAACACAGCACCTCTCCATACAGCTTGGTGTTTCTTAAAGAATGTAAACTAAACTGGAAAAAAAAAAGGAAATGGATAATAGTATTGGATGATCCGGTAGATTAACTCCTCCACTTTTCTTATTTACTTCCCCTAAATATAATTCTCAGGCACTGGAAAAAGGCACTTTTAAAGAGTGATGGTGCTACCAGAAGAGGTGTGCAAACAGAAGAGGGAGGTAGTGTGATCTGGTAGGGAAGGTGTTGGGCTGGGAGTAAGGAGAACTGGGATTGGTTCCGGGCTCTGCTGGCATGAAGGGCAAGTCATTTCACTTTTCTGCGCTTCTATTTCCCCTCCTATCCTATGTCTTGTCTATTCAGATTGCAAGCTTTTTGGAGCAGTGACTGTCTCTTCCTATTGTTTGTACAGTCCTGACCCCTTTTCCCCCAGTGCTACTGTAATATTAACAACAACAACAGAGTTTCAACATTTCTCTCAAAATACGACTGCAGTAGGTATTGAGTATTTGAATGCAAGAGGTTTTAGACAGCAAACATCCCCAGCCTGATGTACTGAACAGAACCATCAGTAGCAAATTTTGCACAGGGCTATGAAACAATTCTTGTCCTACCTCCAGCCCTAAGGGATTTAGGGGAGGGGTTAGTGTTACAGTCCAATGTTAACTGAATCTTTCTATAAAAGTGTGAACGAGGGGTAGGGTAGGGGAGTCTTTAGGTCTCCCTCAGTCTCCAGTTGCATACGAAGCAGAGCTCAGACGCTCTTGCTAAGGACTGGGCATAGCTGGTGAAAGGGCTTGCAGGGATACTTCCCGAGCCTGCAGATTTGGGGGGCTGCCAGGCTCCCGGCTGGTGAAGGGGGTTTGTGTGTATTCTGGCATATTGACACCTATTAACTAATCAATAAACAAAATACTCCTATGACACAGGTAGGTAAATATTATGATCCCCATTTTACACATCCAACACAGAGATAAGTGGTTTGATTAAGTAAGAGTTGGTGTCAGAACTAAGATTAACATCATGTGCTTAGTCTATGAGATGACAATACTTCTCCCACTAGGGAGCTGCTCCTCCTTGTGCTCGGGACCACAACAGCTGTTCAGCAGATAAGCCAGCCCAGCTGCAAGCCGCTATCTGGGAGGGCACCTTCAGCAGCATTCCAGTCAGTACTGTCCATCAACCAGCTATGTGGAAACCAAATATCAGTGCCATTTTGGTTCAAAAATATTCAGATCCATGCACCTCCTTCTCCCCGATGCTAATAAATGCCTGGTCCCTGCTTCCTCAGAGCCCTTCCAAACAAACTTCTTGCTCACCTTCCCTCACTATTGGGCTCCAGGGCTTTTCAGGACTCAACAGATCTTTGCCATGTTGGCTGTCTCTGCAAGATCAAGAATTCTGGGGCTCCCATGCTCACACTCGAGAGAAGCAGTTTATTACCTTCTTTTGACACATCAGTTCTCGTGGGAAAGAACAAGTCTGGTCCATCATACACTGAGTACTATAGCTGCATGATGGAAGTGCTAATTCAGTGGGAAGAATTCCCAACCCTCAGAAGAGAATCCGTATCATCTACTGGGGCAGTGCCATGTGATCCTGAAAGGCAAGGGGGACTTGTTATGTCCCACATGAAATGAACTAAGAGCCTGCTGGAAAGGCCTGGGAGAACCTGGTCTCTGCTAGACATTAACTGAAGCTTAAGACCAGTAGACGTTGGGGAAATGACTACTCTGCTTTTCATGTTGTTGTTCAACCTTAGCAACTTTCTAAATCACAACTGATGCATCCCATCCCCGTTTCTTTCACGAGTGAAGTGTTTTGTATCAAATGAGAGAGTCAGGGTGACCCACTTCTAGGTTGAACCTGCAAAATAAATTACAGTCAGAACAATTTACCTCTCTATCTCCATCACTACTAGCACTAGGCAGCATATTAGAGATTGAAAAGAGACCTTCTACGAGGACTTTAAACTGGGACCTTCTGGGTAAAATAAAATTGTGCTAGAGATTGAACTCTTTGTATGAGCCTTGGCAGCCTCTCACTGAAACGGACTCTTCCTGGAAATCTCATTTGCATCTAATTAAGAAACTCTATTTTGTTATCTTCACCAAAGGCTACTCCATCTAAATTTACTCTGAAAGTGTCAGTCAAGTGTCCTGTAATGAGACCACCAAGGGTGGATACTTTGGCAGTGTGAATTGAGCATCTATCCACTTTGCTGTAATAAGCAACGACCTGTCACTGGCTTGCAATTAACCACAATAGGCAATATTTATATTTTGAAAATCTTGCTATGCTTCCATGGTAATGTACAAGCTAAGATTCCAAGCCAATAATATGTATGGCTGAACGTCAGTTAATTGTTTAGTTGGTGATAAGGTCAGACTTTATTTATGCACGAATGACTGTTCATTAATGCAGGTCTGATTTAGATGGTGCTTCAACAGAAATTAAAATGACATCACAGAAAAAACCAAAGTCCTGGATTTAAATAATATCTATGTTCATTAAAAAAAGTAAAGTAACAGCAATACAAGTATGGGATGAAGAGATTTCATTTTAAAACCTCAAAACATTTGTAAGAAAAAAATTATATACATTGGGCCCGATTCAGGAAATAAACCTTGATTAGAAAAGCACTGAAGCATACAAATTAAAAATAATTTTCATAATAATCTTAATTTAAAACATGTGCTTAAACACCACTTACATCAACTTTAAGCATGCGCTTCACTCCATCCCTATTCAGCAATGCACATAAGCATCCGCTTAAGGTTAAGCTCATGCTTAAGTGCTTTCCTGAATAGGGCCTTACTGGTCTACTCTAAAGCTCAATTAAGTCAGTAGGACTATTCCTGTGAGCAAGTGTTAACCAACATGTGTAAGGGTTGTACACTCTAACCTGAATTAGCTAAATTTAGTATTTTGCAATGGGTCTCTGAGTTATAAGAACAAATTAACAAGGTTATTTTCTTTTCTTTAATTGACATCTTCAGAACATAGATTCAGATAGTAAATTACGTAGTTCTTTGATTACTATAGTGAGAACAAAATGGCTGGATTTTGTTCAATTAAATTCTTATGGTGTAGCCAGACATTTTCATTTAGGATTTAGAGAAAATTTTGTGGTATAATTATTACAGGTCAATATATTTGTGAAAGTATCCCCTATAAATTGGAAAAGCATGTGCCTAATATCCCACTCTCTTTGTTTGGCTAATATTGTACTGGGATCAGTGCTGTTCAACATATTAATAAATGATCTGGAAAGAGAGGTAAACATTGAGGTGGCAATGTTGGCAGACAATACAAAATTACTCAAGATAGTTAAGTCCAAAACTGACTGCAAAGAGTTATAAAGGGATCTCACAAAACTGGGTGACTGGGTAACAAAATGGCAGATGAGATTTAATGTTGATAAAGTAATGAATGTTGGAAAACATAATCCCAACTACACATACAAAATGATGGGGTCTAAATTAGCTGTTATTACTCAAGAAAGAGATCTTGGAGTCACTGTGGATAGTTTTTCAAAGACATCTGTTCAATGTGCAGTGACAGTCAAAAAAGCTAACAATGTTAGGAACCATTAGGAAAGGGATAAGACAATAAGACAGAAAATATCACAATGCCACTATATATATCCATACTACGCCCACACCTTGAATACCGCATGCAATGATGGTTGCCCCATCTCAAAAAAGATATATCAGAATTGGAAAAAGTACAGAAAAGGGCAACAAAAATGATTAGAGGTATAGAACAGGTTCCATATGAGGACAGAGTAAAAAGACTGGAACTGTTCAGCTTGTAAAAGAGATAACTAAAAGGGGATATGATAAAGGTCTACAAAATCATGAATGCTGTGGAGAAAGTGAATAGGGAAGTGTTATTTACCCCTTCACTTAACACAAGACCAGGGGTCACCCAATGAAATTAATAGGCAATAGTTTAAAACAACCTAAGGAAGTAATCCTACACCACAACGCACAGTCAACCTGTGGAATTTGTTGCCAGGGGATGCTGTGAAGGCCAAAAGTATATCTGGGTTCAAAAAAGAATTAGATACATTCATGGAGGATCGGTTCATCAATGGCTATTAGCTAAGATGATCAGGATGCAACCCCATGCTCGGGTGTCCCTAAGCCTCTAACTGCCAGAAGCTGGGACTGGGTAACAGGGGATGTATCACTCCATAATTGCCCTGCTCTGTTCATTCCCTCTGAAGTATCTAACGGTCACTGTCAGAAGACTGGATACTAGGCTAGATGGACCATTGGTCTGACCCAGTATGGCCGTTCTTATGTTCAAATGTTAATGTACTATTGTGAGATTGTATAGACCTTCTTTAGCAGGAACACACAATTAATACAATCTCTGGAAGGTATGAGGCAGTTCAAAGATCCTTCTGGAACAATGTGTGTGAAGTGGATTTCCTTATGAAATATCCTGAGGTGAGGGAAATGCAAATTCTCCTTCTCCAAACCAACTTTTGGAAGATATGCCTTGGGGAGATATGCGTATACTAGTTCAAACTGGATTTTCCAAAGAGGAGTAAGACAAAGAAAAGACTTTGGGATAAAAAGCCTGAGTTTAGGCTGACTTGGGGCTTTCTTTCTGACCCAGCAAATGGACATGTCCCCTGGTCCATGGAGGACCCCCATCCTTAGGAGAGGATTGGAAGGAGTTAGCTTACTGAGGCCTCATAAGATTATGTGCTTTTTCTGAGCTGAAGTGCTGTTGAACTTGTGACCTCAAGGAAGGCCCTAGGGAAAGGTGTTGAAAGATTGCTGTTGCCAGCACCCACGAGAGAGTGGGGATGAACTCTGGTAAGCTTATTAGCATGCGTGTAGCTTCTTTCATTGTTTTTAATGTTTCTTCTGTGTTGTGCTTTTTCCTGTAGGAATAAAGTAGGCTTGCCTAGAAAACTCTATGTGGTAACTTATATCTGTAGCAATCATTCAGTTACTAGTCTCTAAGGAGAAAGGAAGCAGGTCTGTTTAGGCAGACTCTCTTTGCTGGGAAATATACAGTGAAGGCAAGGAACTGTGCAGCCTGGAAATACCCTGGTCAGAAGAGAGAGATGTGGGTCTCTATCCAAGAGAGGCAACAGCTGGGGAGCTGGAAGCCTGGGAGTAGGTGCCCTCGCTGAACCACTGAGGGGAGCTAGAGGTGCAGTGGCCCTGACCTGTGATGTTACAGGTATAGTGTAAAGTACAATATAGTATAAAGTCTAGGCTAGCCTAAAAAAAAACAAAAAACATTTTAAAGGACTCTGGGGGTCTCATCACTCCCTAGATAGTTATGCTATGGATCTTTGCAATTCCAACATGATCTGTTTTTGATGGTACACCAAACGCCCAATGACCATTGAGGTTTATATCTATTGCACACACCTACCACCAAACCCAGTTAGGGTTGCCACTAGATCTGGGAGAAGAATGGGGAAAAATGTTTTGAACATATTTTCATCAAAGAAGGTCACGGCATTGCAAACATTTGTGACTTATTCACCCAGCTTCTAATGAAAAGACATTACCCCAAATTATTCCATTCAAAAATATGATCTAGTGGTGAAGTCACTTACCTGAGACTCAGGATAGCTGGGTTCAATTCCCAGCTCCCCCACAGACTCACTGTGCGACCTCTGAAAAGTCATTTATTCTCTCTGTGCCTCAGTTCCCCATGGGGATACTACTACTTCCTTTGTCTACCTTGGCTATTTGCACTGTAAACTATTCCAGGCCTGGATATAGCTCACTATACGTTTTTACAGCTAGCACAATGAAGTTCTGACTGGGGCCTCTAGGCATTATTGTAATGCAAATAATTAACAAACCACCACTGCCACAATTAATTGACTAAATTATTTAACTGGCTTGGACAGTTACCTGCATGATACTTTTGAAGGACATATTCACACCAATGAGCGATACTGAGTTGGCACAGGCTGATATTGTACAGGTATGGAGGGAAAAAGCGCTGGGTTGCGATCCTGCTAGAATACTAGAGAACCATAGATGACCTGACAGGTGACAGGGGTAGCTGAATTATACCCACCCAAGGGGAAAGCTTTGGAACTCATCCTGCAATGTTAATGCAGGCAAAATTCCTAGGGCTGTATTGTTTAATCAGGCTCCGGCTTTCATAGCAGAAGGAATGACAATTCTGTAAAGTGAAAAATAGTTTTCAGCCGTGAAAAGCTTTCTGACTAAAGCATGTTTCTTTGTGAAACTTGTTGGCATAGGAATAGCTGAAATGTTTTGACTGCTCATAAAAATGGCAAAACCATACATTCCATTAGCTTTACTTTATGTATGAAACATGTCACACAGTTTGATTGCCTTCTTCTCCAGGGGGAAAAAACCCATTTTAACAATCAACTGGGATTTTTGTGTGTAGGTGTGACATTTATTTACTGCTCATTGCTAATCAAACCAAGGACCCAATCCTGCAAGCATGTGCATGCTTAATTTAATCACTTGGGGCCTGATTCAAAGTCCACTGAAGTCGACTGAAAGTTTCCCATTGACTTCAGTGGGTGTCGGATCAGGCCCCTGAGCGATCTTATTCAATGGGACTAATCATGCGCATAAAGTTAAACACATGCATAAGCACTTGCACGATTCAGGTCCAAATGAAACTTTTTGGTAGCAACTACTTTATAGATGCAAGCTCCCCCTGCTATATACAAAGGGGCACCCGTTTAACTAAAGGTAGGTTTTAAAAATGATTTAGTTGAGCTGGTGCGAAGAGCTGGGTGGAAAATCTTATTATGGTTTAAACCAAGCTTATTTTGATGTCGTTTAAATCAATTACAAGCAGGTTTAAGCTAGTCTGAAATAAGATACACAAACCAAAATAAGACTGTCCACACAGGGGCTTATATCAGTTTCACTAAACATGTGATGTATGTGCGGACAAGGCCTCAAAACTCTGTGTGGACATTCTTAAACAAATTTAAAACTGGCTTACATCAGTTTAGCTTGTCTGATGCAAGGATTTGCTCCAATTACTCTAAGGAATTGCTCCAAGTCAGTTTTTAAACCACTTTTAATTAACCCAATGCATGTTCTGTGTATAGACGTGGCTTTGCTCTTTCAGCTTTCATTTGATCAATGCTGCCCCAAAAAGAAGATCCTCAGTTACTCAAAGGATAAACTAGTAGGCACCAAAAGTCCAAATTTTGCCAAAATCCATCAAATCACTTTTTGTTTCCTTTAAAGTTTCTTTGTTTAGGTCTGAGGCTTTCCACCACTTAACGGTAACAAGAATTTTGGTCAGTTTACCTGGGAGGACATTCCATGGCATGGGTAGAGGATCGCTTTGTCATCATCTTCTGCTCCCTGGTCTAAACAATAGCCACTAGCTTTGCTGTTACGTACCTACAATGAGAGCAGAAAAACCAATTGCTCTAGGCACCGCTATCCATAATACAAGCCCAGTTGATTGAAACTTTGTCGCTTTACAATTATCAAAGCAAAGAGGATATGAAGACGGTCAACATTTCTTTGAGGAAGGAAAACACTCTCATTCACCAGCAGTGACATTCCATTAATCCTTTCCTAGGACACTCGTAGAGACTTTGACAGTGAATTTCCTATATGAATAAACATAGCTGCATTATCAAAATGTGCTACAAACTTGTCAAACTATTAACTTGGACCAGATCTGTATTTTCAAGTAATTGCACAAAGATCATAAACCACTAAAATTCACTGTAAAAGCCACAGGCCAAATCTTGCTCCAAGTTATGCTTGTGTAAATCTAGATTAATTATGTTGATTTCAGTAGATTTACACTGGAGTAAATAAGGGAGAATTTAGTTCTCTATGCTGAAAACACGACTAATTACACCGGGATGTTTCTGATAGTAGAGCACTTTATATGTTATTGCAGGGTGTATATAAAGCAAAAGTATATATAATGAACCTTAGTTGAAGTAGGAACATATATAGTATGGGAGTAATGTATTGTGTTTGGTGTATTGTCAGGAGACAACACAATAATAATAAATAGTACTGGGAGAATTTCTAAAGGTTCAAAGGTTAGGTGCAGGTCATCAACTAAACCAGAAGTTCTGATACTTTCCCAGACTCTATGGGCTTTATCAGTTTGAAAAATCAGGGTGAAAATATGGTGGAATTTCAGGTGTTTCTTCCTTCCTAGTCAGGCTAGAAATATCACACAAACAGCTTCTCTTATATTTTGGAATTGTTTGGAACCAGGGCGTGCAGATGAACATGAATATGTGACAAACACCTATTCTGATTTTACAAAGGAGTCACTTAACTGAACATCTTGAAACCAACAACAGGTCAGGTTTAGTTCAGAGGGTGAGCAAATTTTCAGGCATCCAGATGTTATACAAATGACTGTGTAATTACTGCACAGGTATAATAAAACATCACACATAAAATACCAGAAACTCAATAAATACTGATTACTACATATACTACATAAAACATAACAGGCAATTTGGTGAGGGAATTAAGATATACCAACGGTTAAGCTTCAGTAGGATTATTTTATGACTAAGGTACTACACGGCTAAAGAAGATGGACAGCTTTATGACTGGGCCTTAAAGATTGTGAATTGTGTCAATAAGAAATATATTTTTACTGTTGTGTCCATCTACTCAATACATTTATTTTCCCTAAACTCACTAGAGTCCAGAGACTACAGTGACCTCTCTTTCTCTAAGAAAATAACCAGAAGGGAAGATTTTTAATAACAAGTCATCCTTAGGCCTTGTCTTCACTTACCGGAGGGTCCGGCGGCACGCAATCGATGTTCTGGGATCGATTTATCGCGTCTGGTTAAGACGCGATAAATCGATCCCGGATCGATCCCGGAAGTGCTCGCAGTCGGCGCCGGTACTCCAGCTCGCCGAGAGGAGTACGCGGCATCGACGGGGGAGCCTTCCTGCCGCGTCTGGACCGCGGTAAGTTCGGACTAAGGTACTTCGAATTCAGCTACGTTATTAACGTAGCTGAATTTGCGTACCTTAGTCCGAAGTGGGGACTTAGTGGGGACCAGGCCTTAGTGTCACCTACAGTACATTTCAACACAGACACAAGACTCCAGAGGAACTATGCCAATTTACATCTGCTAAATATCTGGCTTTGACTCTTTATCTCGATACATTTTAATAACTAAGATACTTGACTATCAAGCTTCCTGTTTAACTCAAGAACCTTCTATCTGATCACTCAATGGAAACAGACTTCTTTATAGTGAATGACTTGCTGAAAACCTGGTGTAATAGGCATCACTTGATAGTGCCAATGCACTTCCCAGTTAACAACCTTCTTGGACCTGACGGTTACTAATAGCTTAGGTTGAGTTTACTAAATGTCTTTTCTCATTTAGTGCCAGGGACTGTTATATTAAGATGCAAAGTGATATTACTCAATAAAACGTGCACTTTGCATCAATATCTAAAGTGAATGACCTATTTATATATGAGCTCAATCAAATGGCACAGGAAAGAAGAATGACCATATGAAAACTCATTGCCTTAGGATTTGAATTTACCTTCAGTAGGCAATTTCAGATTTTTTTTTACAAATTGCATGACAATGAAGTTATTAGAACTTTGCATAATTTCAAGGCATATCAGTCATATCAGTCTTTTTTTAAATAGGAGATTATGCTATTATCTATTTATATATTTATTAAAACAAACAACAACAAAAGCCATACAGGTGAGTCAGAGCCACAGATGCACATCCAAGCTTTCCTAATTATCAAGGAGTTTTGGATCTTGGTTTTTGGATTGGCCACTGTAAATCAATGAAGTCAGCCACAAAGTATGCACATGGATCAAAGCCTCTCTAAAATTCTGATGTGTCTGGAGCCAGGAGTTTTGTTTGGGCTGATCTTTAAATATACCTTTCTATAAAAATTAGGTTAGATTTTGCAAGTTCTTATTCAGCACTGGTCTGTGGGTGAAAGTGGGAAGAGGAAGAAAAGCAGAAGCTAATTGCAAACCAACAGTGACATTTTTATCTACTTTGAGTCTCATGTGTTGAGCATAAGACACACCCAGCTGTAGCATCCACTCATGCTCTCACAAGGGTCTCAGTTTTCCTCCAGCCAGCAGGATTTTCAAAACTCAATGGGCAAAGTCAATGTATTCCATTGCAAGATGTTAGTGTGGTCCAAAGAGAGACCCCTTTCTTAGAGGATACAGTGCCCATGCCACCCCTACTTGCTCCAATTAACTTAGATTAACTGGCTCAGTTGCCTTGATTGCAGACTTTTTGTTTTTGTTGTTTATGATGGGCCCATTTGGGACAAATTGCCTTGGATTTACATTATCGAGGTATACCAAAAGAAAAACCAGGAAGGTGCGTCTCATTGTTCATGACAGTGATTTAATCCGATGCATTCCAATGGGAAGGGTAACATTGCTTATAGCCTACACTTTATAGATTGGATTAAAGAGGTATGGGAAAGTTTGTGTTCCTGCTGTCAAGGCGATTTTAAATTGTACTGTGTCATCTGATGCCCACAAACTAAGATGAAAGGAAAGCTCTAATGCAGTTATGATGTATTTTCAAAGTCATACAGCACCTCTCCATAAGTGATTGTATTGTTGTAAACCCTCATTTCAGGATAGACGTTTTCCAGGTACCACTTAAAACTCCGGCATTGCAGTCGCTGTCGTAGAGCTATTCTTTCTGAAACATCTCCGAAGTCAACTCCTGGGTTCTGCAAAGCAGGAATACAGCAGAGAAATCCCATCATATCGACTTGACAGTTGTTTTCTTTACTTGAAACCAACCTGGAGTTCAGTTTGTTTGCAAGCTACATTTCCCCCTTTCCTTTGTAAGTAGCTACATATTGTACAGCTGACCGGGACAACAGACAATAAATAGTAATGGAAAAAGAAGAAAAATGAACAAAATAACCAACAAAAAACAAAGTAAAAACAACATTTAAAAAACTGAGATTATTGGCACATAGAGCTGTGCTAAAGGTTTGCAATGAAACTTTAATGTAATTGACCTGGTTACAGATTTTGTTACAAACTCAGGGCCTAATTCTGATTTAAGGGTACGTCTACATTGCAGCTGGGAGTGTGAAATGCAGCTTGTGTAGACGTACCCATGCTAACTTGCTGGAAATAGCAATGAGGGTGTGGCAGTCCATGCCACCGCATCCTCACTGCTATATTAAAGCTAACCTGGGTACATCTACATGAGCTGCAAATCACACCCCTGGTTGCCGTGCAGACACACCCTATGGGTACGTCTTCAATGTAAGCCCAGGGTTAGTAGAACTTGAGTTAGCAGACCCTGGGTTTGTTAAGCTAGGGCTTAAGCATCTACACTCATCTGTAACCACAGGTTAGGAATTGCAGAACCCTGGGTCCCAACCTGTGGCTCCAGCATCTACATTGCAATATGCAGGCCTGAGTCCAACCACCGTCCCAAAACGTGGCCGCTCTAGCCCTTTGTTCGTGTTGCAGTGTGGGAAAACTTGACTGTCTGCCCAAGCTGACTGTCCAGAGGACAAAGAAAGTCAGCTCGTGGGATTGTGGAATACTTTGTGGTGGACTCCCAGAGCATGAGTCCTGTGGGGCTGCAGCCACACTGTAAAGCAACAGGGCTTGAACCCCGGGTCCCAATTTGATTCAGGCTCGGGCCTTCCACCCCCCCTAGTATTCTGGGACCCTGGTTCCAAGCCCTAGGTTAGTGCAATTTGTGTATAGAAGGAAGGAGTGTTAGGCTTGAGCTTGAGTTCAAATCCTGGGCTTACACTGCAATGTAGACATACCCTAAAACAGTGGTTCTCAACCTGCGGCCCGCAGGCTGCTTGCAGCCCAATCAGCACACAGCTGCGGCCCATGTGACATCCTCAGGGTCATACAGGTAGTATTGGATGTGGCCCACAATGGTAAATATGTTGAGAACCACTGCCCTAAATTATACCAGTTTTACACTGGTATAAGTCCAGTAACTGATTTCTACAGAGTTAAATCAGTGGGATGGAATTAGGATTAAGCCCCCCCAAAACTCAGATCAGGCCTGATAAAAGATTCATTACATGTTCTGTACATGGCATCCATTCAAAGGAATGTGAAGACGAATCGTGTATTATTTCTGGCTACACTGAAGGAGAGTATCTTTCATATGAAGTTGATATTGCACATCATTCAGCGTGAAGAAGGTTAATTGCTAGACATAGGATCACTAAAGTTGGTAGGGAAAGGATTACAAGAAAGGGTATAACCAAATCTTTGGTGCATTGACATACTGTTTTCTTGACTTGTTAAAGAAGTTTGCTGGTTCATAGGAGCATTGTTTTGCTTTTGTGTATCAACCATCCTCTAGCCAGAATGCAAGCCATTCATAGACTCTCAGTGGCTTGAAACAGCAATCAAGTACAGAAAGGATGGTGTGAATTACAATGGGATGCTGTAGGCTGATAGTAGCATTGCTAACGCCTACCCTATCTATTTCACTGGCAAAGAGCACTCACTATTCTACAGTTAGGTGACCCATCATCTCATTCACTATGTCAGTTCAATTGAAAGCGAAGCTTAGTATGACAAGCAGACATGCTTTGCAGCTCCCTGTACCGTTGTGTCTGTTCTATGTAAGCTATGGTCATATAGTGTATAGATTATTGGCTGGTGGTGTTGGTACAACACACTCAATGCTTAATATGGAGATGAATAGGGTAGATGGTTCTTGTTGATTGAGCAGGGAGGTTTTTACTCCTCTAACACCCAGATGATCTAATCCTATAGCTAATGAGAGCACAGTACGTTTTATTTCTCAGTTTAATGCCCCAGTGCAATGGAGCTGTGAAACAGCAGCATCCTAACTTTTTTTCAAGAACTAATGGGGTTATTTTTACGATCTATATTTTATCAATCATTTTCTTTTATGGAAAGTAAGTTTTAATGTACCATGCTTCTTGCTGGTTTTATGTCTTCCAATATAGATGTGTCTGTTTTTTTCAAAGCACTGCTTTATGTTTTCAGTGCAGAAAACAGCATCAGAAGGTAATCCCTGAGAAATTTAAGAAAATCATATTTTGGCATAAATGTTTATTTAAATGTCTTTTTTATTTTTTACTCTCAGCATTCATTTGTGGAAACCATCAAGCAAACAAATTTGGCAGTTTCTTTTTTCTCTTCCCGTCAGAAATCTAAGAGCCCTTTCAAAGGGATGCTAACCTGGCCACAGTGGGTTTAAAGGAAAATGTTTATTGATGCACATTTTTACGTCATTCCCACACCAAGATCAGGACCCTGTTGTGCTAGGTGTAGGGTGACCATATGTCCCGATTTTGGGGGATTTTTCTTATATAGGCACCTAATACCCTCCACCCTCTTCCCAATTTTTTACACTCGCTATCTGGTCTCCCTAGCTAGGTGCTACATATACACATAGCAAGAGATAGAACGTGCCTACACTGTGACCAAACACCAAACTACAAAGCTAGACCGTTTGGGCCTGATTCTCCCATCCATTATACCGGTTTTATGCTGTTGAGCTCCACTGAATCACCCCAGCATAAACTGGTGTAAACGGAGTGGAGAATCAGGCTCAGCGTGTTTATTTGTATCACGCGCCATGACATTTATTTGTAGATATTTCAGGGTGCTTATCTGTGTAATATTTGAGTATCTCAACGATGAATGACCTCACAAATGAATGACTTCCTCCCAGGAATCAAATAAGCCCAGTTCACTGTGTTAGGATTAGGTCATAAAGGTGGGTCACTGCTCATCAGTGTGCAACTGAACTTATTCTGGGGAAACAAATTAAGATGGCTGAGTTCTTTGTTTTGAATATTTGCTGCTATGAAAGTGCTCTTCCTCCCACCCTCGGTTAGTAGTATCACCCAGTACAGACAGAGGTAATTTAGATCAGATATCCATAATTCTCTGCCTCCATTTACTCAGGTTATAGCGTGTTTTCCACTTACTGTCATTGGTATGTTCCATGCCATGTAAACATGTGACTTGAAGTCATCCATCCAGACCTCAGCAGCCCGCAGGGCATTGCGCTTTGCATAGTAATCGATGTCATTGTTGTAAGGTTTCTTTGTGCGTTCAATGTGGGCAACTCTCGAGCAAGGTAACACTTCCATGCTTCCCCCGCACTGCCAGACCTGTGAGAGAGTTGGAGGATAAAACAAACCATGAAACAAGAGCTCTTCCCTGGAAAACAGGCTGATATGACTATCTATGGTAAGATATTGTACAGCGGGTGATACGTCAGCCTCTGATGACTTGAGATAGAGTCACTGCTCTTTGAGCCCTTAGGCAAAGGAGCAGTTGCATGAGAAACCCTAACCCCTGGATGTTAGGGACTGGATTTAGGTGGTGTAAACTGACACAGGTCCACTGAAGGTAGCTGAGGATCTAACTGTGGCTGTCATATTCCATTTCCTGGGCTGTGGGCTTGTGTACACTGGGGCTTATTTCCTGCACCCATTTCCATATAAACGAATTCACTGCTAATAGCTCAGGTATGCCCATGTCTGAAAGAAGCCACGTGATGCCTGTGCACTGGGCATGGAACGTATCAGATGGGGCATTATGTGCATGAGAAATGTAAACAGAAAACAAGTGGCACACCACATTTAACTTCCCACTGTACAGAACACATGTTTGATTTTGAAAGTCAGGATGGTCTTCCTTTTTAAAATTTGCCCGAGAACAATCCTGCCCAACCCCCTGGGTACGTAAGGCTACCATGGCCACATGGTTCCTTTTAGGTTCTAGCTTGAGCAGAGGTATCCCATGTATGTCTGCCTGTGCCGTGAATTATATCATCCAGATGCTGTATAGACATACTACAAGCCTGCACAAGGGAGTGAGAGTGAGACCTGCTCCTACACCACTTTTTTTTTTTTTAAATACTTTGTTAGTTAATATGTATTTATTTATTGCCCTCCTGGTTGTTGACTAGTAAATCACTGGCCACAGAAATTTGCATTTGATAAATGAAACACACTGAAACACACTGCTCATAAATTTGGACTGATATACGCCTAGAACTTCCACTGTGAAAGGAAAGTGCACCCCCCGTCCCCCCAAAAAAGGGAAATGCGCAATACTCTTCCGTGTATTGTTATTTGTCCTACCCGGCTTGGGATTCAGCCATGTAATATATTGTACATTTTTCTCTCTCTTGTTATGGTTAATGACCTTGTAATTTTTATTTATATATTTTGATACCAAGGGTAAATACATTATCTGAGTGGCAGATTTATTTCCCTCTAACAGTGCTGCTTAGGCAAAATGAAAAACTAAAAGGTGCTAAAGCACAGCATTAAGAGAAATCGTTTAGCTCATCTATAAATTCAACACAAGTAGTTATTTCCTGGTGATGAATTCTCCCCAGATGAAATCCACAGGGGACCTGGACACCTCGCTTTGAAGAAAACAGCACCAGAAAAATATTGCCTCAGGGTACAGAATGCTTGCCCTGTCAAATATGCTGTGTGTTGCTTACAAGACAGTGCAAATTTGCACGATTAACCCATCTGCAAGCACTCAGATTGCTTTACATCTCATTCCTGTCTCCCCTCTTCTGCCATCCTCTAAACAGGAACGAGATATCTGTGAAAGATGAGGCACAAGAATCCTTTGTGAGTTGTGATCAATGATGCCAGGAGGTGGAACATTTCAGGTATGAAACAGACAAGATAGTTCTGAGATACTGCCACTCAGACTCTCTGTCAATTCTCTATGGAGGGGTACATCCCTTAAAATGTCCTAGGGTACGAGGAATATCCCATATTCATTCCCACATCTTATAAGACTTAGCACTTACACAGCAGTTCTCACACAGAGCTCTCAAAGTGCCTTATTCAGGTGAGTAAGCATCAATATCCTCATTTCACAGATGGGGAACCAGAGATGCAGAGAGTTTAAGGTCCACACTTTCCAGACTGGTCACAAATTCTGGATACTTCCATTTTTGGGTGCCCATTTTAAACACACGTAGGACCTGGTTTTCATAGGTGATGAGAACCCACAATACCAAGTGATGTTTCTAGCACCAGGAGCCTACGTATGCTCTTTGCTCGTTTAATGGGAAATGCCAAAGGGAGTATCTTCTTCCAGACTACTGAACACAAGACCCAACCTGGCTCTTTTTTCCCCTAATGTGATTTAACATGGCCCAGATGTGGCACAATGCTCTTTGCTGTTAAAAAAAAGAAAAGACAGACAAAAACAACAGGAAAGTATTCTGAAATGAGCCACCCTGGTTCACACATTGAGAGTTGCCCAGCTGTAGCACTGGAACAAGTAGGGTGACCAGACAGCAAGTGTGAAAAATCGGGACAGGGGTTGGGGGGTAATAGGATCCTATATAAGAAAAAGACCCCAAAATCGGGACTGTCCCTATAAAATCGGGACATCTGGTCACCCTAGGAACAAGCAGGACAGGGAAGGTACAAGAGAGATGGGAACAAACTAAGGCATTTAGCCAACCATTTGTTCTTGAAACAATGCCTTGGATTGCCCCATACGTGAGAAACAGCTGTGTCTTTTATTCTGTTCTATAGAAGTTCTTGTACTGGGCTCATCATTGTCATATCTACCAGCAGGGGAACCTCAGACTTTCCAGGTTGTTCTGTGAAGATGAGAGTGAGAGTGTTGTTATTCCACTGGAGGAGAGAAAAGAGGCTCGGCCTTCTCAAGTCTGCCTGTCTCCAGAGATCTGCCGGAAGACAGGGCCCACCTGACTAGTTCTGGAACTCTTGCCTCATCTGCCCAGCAGCGTGTCTCCATCGTCAGTCACCCTCCCCACCCCCCGTACTCGGTGGCCTATAATAAATAAGTCCAGGAGGACACAGGCTGCATTTGGGCCCCGGTGAGCATCACCTGGTGTCATGTTTTAAGACTTTTTCAAGTAATTCCAAGAGGCACTCAATTTATTTCCTAAGTGCAGTTGATTTCCAGTTTGAATATTGATTTTTAGGCAGCCATAAACAAAACTGATCAAATTTTCTATTTGCAACATAAACAGACATATTAAATATTAAGAAGAACAACTACTCACATCAGTGCCAAATTAATGTCTGAGTGATACTGTTTGTGCTTTATGCTGAAAAAACTTAATGGTGCTAATGATAAACTATACCTGTACATCTGAGATAAGCTGGTGTATAGGAAAATATTTGCTGTACACTCCCTGTAGTTAATTAACCCGGACATCATATGGCAGATACCAAAGAGATTTCAGCATTCAGACTTTGTTTCCATTTACTAAACAAAACTCAAGCAATGTTGTGATTTCCTTGATCCTTAATTTGTTTCTATGCATCAATGAAGTTCTATGTAATCAAAATAAAGTACACAATGGGCAGCTTGGAAGGGATAAGGCAAACTTTAACTCTTGAAGGTTAGGAAGGAACTTGCCCTTAGGGCAGATTTCGCTATAATTGCTTGTTGCACCTTCCTCTGAAGCAGCTGGTAGTAGCTAGAGTTGGCCAAAAAAGGTCAATTATTATTTATTATTATTATTATTTATTATTATTTTCAGGACATCTCAAACACATTTCTTTTATTTTTCAAAATTTCCAGAGAAAATTCTTAAAATGTTTCAATCAAAAAAATGAAACCACAAAATGTTTGGTTTTCAAAAACCCTTTTTGATTTAAAAAATTGGTTTTAGACAAAAAATTCAGTTGTTGAAAGCTAAAACTTTTGACCAAAACCAAAATATTTTTGTTTTCTGTTTCTCATTGAAACACTGGAAAATGCTGACCAAACCAAAAAACTGTCCATTTTGGTTCAAAAGCCATTGTTTGTCAAAGAAAAAAGAAAAAAAAAAAGCTTGAAAAAAAAATGTGACCAAATCTGCTATTGGCCAGTGCTGGAGACAGGACGCTGAGCTAGATGCTTGTCCAATCCTGTATTCCTATAGTGCCTAGAAAGAGGACAATGTCTAGATGCTCTCAAACACTGCAGCTCAGAGCTATTTCCAATACTGCCATGCCCTGCTGGGTGAGTGTTAATGTTCAAAAACATCCCGGGATTTAGAACGCAACTAAATAATTTGCAACCAGGGTGGTCCCAATTTTGAAGAAACGTTTACAAAATTACAGGATTGCTCCACAGGGGCCTAATTCTCTTTAAATTGAAATGTGTCCTATGTTATTGTCAGCCATTCAGCCCTTGGAAACCCACTTTCTGAAAATATTTGTCCATTGAGTAGTGCGTGAAATGATTGGTTTTACCTCAGAAAACTAGAGTGGATTCCAAATGCTTTATGACCACTCTTATGTGTGTGTTTAAAAGCACTGAGGGAAGGAGTTCACCTGCATTTCAAAAGCAGCTGAGGTTGGAGATTATTCTTACACCCACGCGCCAACAAGTATGGTTTTGTACTGCCAACACGGCTATCCAGGAGTCATCAGTTTGGCAGGCGTGGTTATAGTAGAAGAAGAAAAGTCAGTCTGCCCTTGGAAGTGTGTTTGCCACTTCTACTACCTTTCTGCCAGGCCCAGCAGGTCTCAAACCCAGATTTGCAGAGCTGACAGGCAGCAAACACCTCCACACTGCTGTAACCAGCTCATGTTCCACTACCCCTGTCCCACTGTGGACACAGACCACAGGAAGTCCCACTTCAAGGAGTCTGACAGGCAGCAGCCTCATTAGCTCCCTACTGTATATAAACCTCAGGGGCATTTGAGGACATGTCCAGGCAACAGTGTAGTCTCCTGCCACGACCATTCCTGATTTCTGCTCTTGAACTGGGTTTTGACCGTGGTTTAATTTGGACCTTGCCTCCTGACCCAGATCCTGAAACCTGACTCAGACTCTGAGCCCTGGTATTGTCCCCAGCCTGGAACTTGACTATGAACTTCTCCACTATTCTTGGCCTCATGTTTGACCCTGTTCTGACCCTTGGTCCTGGCTGCCCTTGCCAGGACTCTGACACTTCCCTACGAGTTGTAACTGCACAGCCAGGGATATAGTTGGCAGTATGAAAACCCAGTCTAGAAAGAAAGACTATAATAATAAAAAATAGAAATCTGTATCCTGCTTTGAAGTTCTGCAGCTCAGATGTGTCACTGTTCAGGAAGAAATAAAAAGCAAACCCCTCCATTACTAAAATCTTTCACTCAAGGCAACTGCAGGGGACGAAGTATCCAGAATGCTTGGCATTAGAGCAGGTGTTCAACTTTGTGATGGATTTGCTTCCAAGTAATCACCCGTCACTGAGGATTTACGTTGCCTCTACAGAAGCACACACATTTATTGGAAGCTGAGGCACAAATTTATTAAAACAAAGCTCCAACTGTTTTTGTTTTGCCCAACCCATCAGGCTGAAGGTTTAAGGTTTCTCCAAGCACGTCTCACCTAGGACCAAGCGGGGGGGATTCCTTTAAAAACAGAGGATTTAATTACACGCTGGTACTGCTGATTCTGCTGCTAGCAGCGGTCAATGTACTAAAGAAAGCACCCAATAGGCATTTGGGACACTGTCGTACGGGAACCTCGGCGTGTGGGCCACACATTCAGTTGCATTTATTCAGATGATTTATGCCAGATTTACACTAGTGTCAAATATCAGTATGCCGTACTGGGACTAATTAACCTTGGCATCATATTGTGGATGCCAAAGAGACTTCGGCATGAAACAAGGTCAGGCCTTTTATGCATAATAATTTCCAACCTGCTTTAACACTAGTTTAACAAACACTAATTTAACTTTTCAACCGTCTTCCCATTCACTGAATTCCTCTCCCAGTGAGCATGGGAGTTTCACATGAGCCCAGAAGAATGGATTTGATTTTCCATCTGATCTTTGTAGATATTAAAGATTCCTTGGTACTTTTTGTAAATCCTGATGTCGTTAGCCAGAATTTTCCTTACACTCCATGGCTGCATCGTACTGTGCTTCTTATATACAGCTCCATCATAAAGAAGAGGGTGATATTAGTATAGAAAATCCCAAGCAGTCACGTCAGCAAGCAGTGATGCTAGCAGTGCCTGGAACAGACGTTCTATTCTGTCCCTTTCCGAATGCTGACCTAGATGTTTTCCTGGTGGACTGCACACCAGTTTCATAGGCCTATGGATCCACCTCCTTGTGATTTCAGCCCATCAGCCCCAGGCTATTTACACGCATTGCCCTCCTGACCACACCCCTCTTAATTCCTAGTGAAAGCAGGTTTCTTTATCTCCCAGGGAGACTCAGACAAACTAAACCAGACCGAATATAAGATCATCCGAGACTTGCCGTTTCCCATTCATTTCAACTGACGGCTGTTACAAGTCTACGTTCTGCCACGAGATGTGCCTGCTTGAGATAGTACAATTATGAGCCCTTCCAGGCTCACGGCTAGGAGCTATTTCCAGCTTCTCCTGTGCCAGGGGATCCAGCGCACTGGAGGGGATTGCTTTTTAAAAGGGACAATGATTGTCCCAGTCACTATTTCTTTCATGCAGTAGGTAAGAGACTGGAGGAAGCCAGCTTTGCATTGCACACCCCGCAGCAGGTTCCTTCGTCTCAGTCTCACCGTATTGATGATGACAATAATACTTTGCACTTCTATAGCTATTTCCATCTGAGTCAGCACTTCACTAAGGTGGATGATCAGCACCTCTGAAAATAGGTATTTAAGCCATAACCTGCTAGACTTGGACTCCTTGATATTTAATTCAAATGGTTCTGAACTCCACCTAAACAATGCATACCACAGACAATAATGTAGGGAGCCTTTCGCTGAATGCCAGACTTTCACTTTTCTACATGGCACATGAAACCAACAGATCAGATAGGGGAGTTTTTAGTAGGGCTCAGACATCACACGTTTCATGATATCCCAGCATGGGAATTCTTAAAAGCCAGTGATCTGAGTTTTACTTACATTTTCAAAGTAAAGCCTCTCGGAGATCTAATGTTTTCTACCTGTGATGTTTTGAATTCAATTTATCAAAGCCATTTCAAAAGAAATTCAGGAAGGCAAAGGAAAGGAAAAAAAAAAAAACATCACTCGCTAGGAACCAGAAGGAACCTATTTAACCATCAGCAGCACAACACAGCAGAAAATAAATTGGCCCAGCCTTGCAAACAAGTGGAGGATGCTGAAAATCAAGTTAGTATTGCTCTGGAAGAATGTAACCTTATTCAGGCTCTAGAGGTGGTGGAATCTCTTCTTCGTAATGATTAAGATGACCTGGAAAATAGGAGCCTGCACTCTATTCTATACTTCCTTGGTGTTTGTCAGCAGTGGACATCCTCTGGGCTGCAGCCCCAGCAACCCATCCAAGGAGGTCACCAACTATTGTTAGAGGTGCTGGTGGTGTCAATCTATCTTATATGGCCCCCCATTACAGTCATGTCTGAGCACCTGTTCCCATTCTCTCTCCCGCTCTGGTCCTCCACTGAAGCAGGTCACTTGCAACTGTTCCTCTAGTCCTCAGAAACAACAATTGCCTCCAAACCCTTGCACCAATTCCTCTGGAGCATCATGAACCTGAAACTTCCTTTAAAGCAGACATGGAACAAGAATAGAGTGGGACGACCATTAGTGTTTGGGGCTCATCGAGGCCCTCTCAGAATGACTAATTGTGGGGTCCATGGTATAAAAGTCGTAATGAGCTCTGCCTGGAAGAAGCTGGCAACACCTGAAGGCTAGGAAGGTAGGGACGTAGTAGCCATGCAATCATGGGGTGCAGTTACAGCTCACGTGGACATGCCTGAGCTGGCTTTAATCTAGCTGACTTGGTACCAGAGGCGCATGGGCTATAGAACTCCACCTGGAACCAGGGGTATTATCTCAGGCTGCCAGCCCGCGCTGAACCCCGGGATGCCATGGATTCATTGCTCTGGTACCAGAGCTAGCCAGGTTAAAACTAGCTTGGGTCTGTCTACACAAGCTGCAATCACACCCTATGACTGCAGTGTAGACATACCCACAAGTAACTATTACATTCCCATCAGATCCATTTGGGCCTTGTCCAACTCCCTTTAAAATGTTGTCTAAAATAAAAACCCAAGCACACAGCAAACCATATGCCACTGAAACAAAAGCCACAGGACTATTCCTAGTCAGGCCAAGCAAAGTTTCACTGTTTGCAAGAGAAGAAGAAATCTTCAGGGTGGAAACATACAGAAGAACCATTTGACTCAACTCTGACTCTCGCATGACCTGGGATGTGAAAGACTAACACAACGGGAATTCTCACAAGTAAAGTGAAAACATGCCCGCACCGTCTCCTATTGCCATCCAAACACTGAACAATTCTGATTTACACTGTTCCCCGGTTCTTTAAGGATGTAGCCCAGCTATTGGTCATACTAGAAACATATTTTTAACAGGCATTAACATTGATGTTTACAGTAGGATAATATTTCTTGGTTTGTCAGTTACTTTCTAGGACCATAGGACTGGAAAGGACCTTTTGGGTCATCGAGTCTGGTCCCCAGCTATCACAGGCAACCCCACCATATAATCCTGTTCATTTATTTGTCAAGCTCCATCTTAGAATTTACACCCATTTGTCCTTGTGCTAACATTGTCCTTTAGCTGAAATAGCTCTTCTCCCTCCCTGGTGTTTATCCCTCTGATGTATTTAGAGAGAGCAATCACATCCCCTCTCAGATTTGGTGCTGCTAAACAGAACAAGCCAAATTCTTTTAATCTCCTCTCATAAATTAGGATCTCCATTCCCCTGATCATCCTAGCAGCCTTTCTACCAACGATTTAGGACTAACATTGTTTGCTGGTGTTAGAGGATGCCATAATGTTAACTTGACGTTAAATATTTCCTTTTCTCTTTGAACCTACTCAGAGAATTAGACTTAAAAAAAAGAGAGAAAGAGACAGCTAATATTATGCAATGTATTGCAGTATGGTATATGTCTGCTTTGGTCATTGGGATTATAAAATACCTTGGCAATTATTTAACTGTAGTTGCCCTAAAACTGGTTGATTTTAATAAGCAACAAAGAGTCCTGTGGCACCTTATAGACTAACAAACGTATTGGAGCATAAGTTTAAGCTTTCGTGGGTGAATATCCACTTCGTCAGATGAAGTGGGTATTCACCCACAAAAGCTTATGCTCCAATAGGTCTGTTAGTCTATAAGATGCCACAGGACTCTTTGTCGCTTTTTACAGATCCAGACTAACACAGCTACCCCCTGATACTTGATTTTTCCTCCCTGTGCTGTCAGTCCTGACTTCAGCATTCTGTATTTAATTAGGTATGTTAGAAAAGGGCCCTCTTGCCTTTCATCTGTTCATATATGAAGCCATTTGTAGTCAGGAAACTTTTATAATAAAATATATTATGCGATCAGATTAATCATATGATCTCATTTAAGTTCACGGATCACACTTTTATGATTGTCTCTAATACCAACCATAATTATGGTTTAAAAAATGCCTCTTGAAATATCCTTTGCTATTTACACAGTGCACTCAAGAGGCAAAGATCTTTCCATATTGGCAAAACAGTTACACCGGAAAAGATCACATTTACCTGCAGAAAATCATGCTCAATTGAAAGAAGGAAAGAGACACTTCTCTGGGTCTAGAGATTCTAGCTAAGATTACAGGGCACAATTCATGCTGCTGCCTGAAAATGTGATATGATCCGAAAGAAGGACTGGAAAAACAACTTGAATTATCACCTGTATTTTGACTGACAAAATGCATACACATGCACCCTTTCTAAGAGTACCTTGCTAAGAGAACTTTATACATGTTTTATGAAATGGGGCTATTTCCCTGGTCAGGGTGGTTGCAGAGCTGTATATCTATATCTTCAATATCTTCATCAACGACTTAGATATTGGCATAGAAAGTACGCTTATTAAGTTTGCGGATGATACCAAACTGGGAGGGATTGCATCTACTTTGGAGGACAGGGTCATAATTCAAAATGATCTGGACAAATTGGAGAAATGGTCTGAGTTAAACAGGATGAAGTTTAACAAAGACAAATGCAAAGTGCTCCACTTAGGAAGGAAAAATCAGTTTCACACATACAGAATGGGAAAAGACTGTCTAGGAAGGAGTACGTCAGAAAGGGATCTAGGGGTTATAGTGGACCACAAACTAAATATGAGTCAACAGTGTGATGCTGTTGCAAAAAAAGCAAACATGATTCTGGGATGCATTAACAGGTGTGTTGTGAGCAAGACACGAGAAGTCATTCTTCCGCTCTACTCTGCTCTGGTTAGGCCTCAGCTGGAGTATTGTGTCCAGTTCTGGGCGCCGCATTTTAAAAAAGATGTGGAGAAACTGGAAAGGGTCCAAAGAAGAGCAACAAGAATGATTAAAGGTCTTGAGAACATGACCTATGAAGGAAGGCTGAAAGAATTGGGTTTGTTTAGTTTGGAAAAGAGAAGACTGAGAGGGGACATGATAGCAGTTTTCAGGTATCTAAAAGGGTGTCATAAGGAGGAGGGAGAGAACTTGTTCACCTTAGCCTCTAAGGATAGAACCAGAAACAATGGGTTTAAACTGCAGCAAGGGAGGTCTAGGTTGGACATTAGGAAAAAGTTCCTAACTGTCAGGGTGGTTAAACACTGGAACAAATTGCCTAGGGAGGTTGTGGAATCTCCGTCTCTGGAGATATTTAAGAGTAGGTTAGATAAATGTCTATTAGGGATGGTCTAGGCAGTATTTGGTCCTGCCATGCGGGCAGGGGACTGGACTCGATGACCTCTCGAGGTCCCTTCCAGTCCTATAATCTATGAATCTATGAATCTATAAACATGTGGACCACACCATTGTTATTTCCCTATAAAATATTAGCCGTGGAGAATATGCAGAAGCATTTCTCTGCCTCTTTTTACAGGAAGCCAATTTTAGGTGGTTGTCTTCCATTTCGAGTGCCTGCAGCTTTTCACTGTTTTTCTGGCATGGAGAATTTGTGAAGCTTAATTTGACCCATACAATCTAGATCAGACGAGTATGGCAGATTCAGTATTTTAAAATTCTTAATAGATGCCCAGCACCTATTGTTTCTCTCCTGCACACACCCCAAACAATTAATTCTTGGCAACAGGCTGAGTGTTCTGAACACAAAAGTAAGGGCTTTAACTGCATTTTGTTTTACACCCTCTCACAGAATCCTCTATCATTGGGCCTGATTCAAAGGTTACAGCTCATGCCCATAGCAACCCACTGCTGGTAAGAGATGTAATGCTTCTTTCTTTAAATAAGCCTAGAATTAATTGCATAGATTCTAGAATTTCCTTAAGCATTTGTCAGAATTCTATTGGATTGGACCTATTTGTAACCAAACTAATCTATCCTTAGGACCTTTCTCCAGAAAATATTTATTGCTGTATTGGTCCTTGAGAAAGAATCAATGAGGTAGATAATGGAATCACAATGTTAGTCCAATAAAAGGGGTCACACATTTTCGAACTTCTCCACTGGCTCTTCACCAGGAATTTTATGGGATGTCCTTCATATACTCTTTTGGAGCAGGATCTCATAGTAACTAAAGATTCAGACATCACGATATTGAGGAGGAGGAGAAGGACTTCTGTTAACCCTCTTACAGAAGAAGATGTAAGTATGCTGAAATCGAAATATTTCCTGGAGAAACTTGCACTCAGCAATCGTCATCATACTGCAAAGCTAAATTTTATAAGTGGAGAGATAAATCAGGTAAATTAATAGTCTGGCTGCTATGGGAGGGAGAAGATAAGGCATAAAATGACATTAAAAATGACCCATATACTTTAACCGCTAATCCAATCTCCATAAACTCATATTTTGCACAATTTTACAAAGGACATGATATCTTTGACCAGAGCATGTCTAGGGATGAAACTGATGTTTTTATGAGTGGACTAGAATCCCTTCCGTAAAGAAAACCCCAGCCTCTTTCAGATGCAAAGATTTACTTTGGAAGAGGGTGTGTGTGTGTGTGTGTGTGTGTGTGTGTGTAAAAATCATGAAACTTTCATGAAATGAGTATAGAATAATATTGCACAAACCAATCACATAAGACACTAAGAAAACATCCAAACCAAGATGGTTCAGCAATTATTAGTAGCTTAGAGGGTAGCTCATGTATTACCGTAGTGTTAACTGGATATAAAGAATACCTTCTTTGATGAGGTCACTTCCTAATGAGCTGCTGAGGTTGTTTTGTGCTGGGGCAGAACATTGCAGGCAGTAAGTAGGAGGTTGAAGTGGTGGTCAGGGCAACTGAGAGCTATATTCAAAAACTGACTGCAGTCTGTTAGGAATGTCAGAAGAGATTAAGCAGATCTATCATTGCCAATAGAAACTGGACCCTTCCTTTGCCGGAAACATGGAAACATCAGGAGAAAGCCTGTAGCCCATTCCCAACCTTGCAGATGCAGGATGCAAGTGGCTCAAATGAACAACCTGATCCTGGGGAACTCTACCACCTACCCCCATTGGATTAAGATTTCCTAGATCCCTGTTCTACCTTTATGTGGTGAGTCAGTTCTGGGAAACTTTGTCCAATAGCTGGGCCAAGCAGTGAGGTCTCCAAGTACCTGGCTGACATAAGGCCATGCACCTGCTGGGTCCTGCAGCTGTAGTGTTGAGGAGGGGAAATGGCCCAATCCTTGAAGATTTTGGGTACCTGGCAGACATCCTGGCAACATGTCCCATTAAAGAGGGAAGATGGGGAAGATGACCAGTCAGTCACCCCAAGAAGGCAATTAGGGGACCCTTCCAAATGATACCTAAAATGCGAGCAACGGGTGCAATCGGCCCATGGGCATAGAGAGAAAAGGATGGGTCTCCCAAGGGTGAGTTTTCAGTCTTCAAAGACTTGCTGTTCTTAGGGAATGAATACAAGCTATCAGTAAATTTCACTTACTCACTACGGATGTCCTCTTTCAGTCTGAACCAACTGTTGTTGGTTCTGATAACTCCCAAAGTTTTTCTCTTGCACACTATAAATGCGATTATCTTGTATTTAAATGACTAATTATGCTGACCAGTGTTCCTTGTAACATATTCTTTGAGAACACATTTGCTGAGGATCGTTTTTACCTTTGCTATTAGTACAACTTTTATCCAAATCAATAGAATCTCTGTCATTCATTTCTGCACATCTGCTGGTACATCATCTGATGGTACATATGGCACATTGTATTGTATCTGCTAAAATTCAATACATGGACACTTGAAAAAACCTCACATAGGGTCTGTGAAATGTCATTAAAGATCAGCCAATCATCCCTAGCTCCCTACTTCCCAATCAGATTATTGCTTTAGGTTGTTTCTTCTTGCTTATCCCAAACGACCCCAGAGAAAATTTTCCTCTAAATTCAAGTCTCAGCAAGGGATAAAGATGTACGTACGGTAAGCTTAAACCAGAAAATCAACAGCTGAGCTCCTGCTGAATTTAAGTACTCAGGAAATA
The DNA here is from genome assembly GCF_027887155.1 of Malaclemys terrapin pileata. Classification (NCBI taxonomy): domain Eukaryota; kingdom Metazoa; phylum Chordata; order Testudines; family Emydidae; genus Malaclemys; species Malaclemys terrapin. The sequence goes on along the minus strand of NC_071520.1, from coordinate 19,610,246 downwards.
GCTGTTCTGTTACAGTCTAAGCTTTACTAACCTGCAGCTGAACCAACCGTGATGCTGACTAGTCAATCCGCAAGCTTTGTATGCAACGCAGAACCACCATTCAATCTGCCACAATCCTGTACAAATTGGTATCTGCTAAAAAGAGGCCCAGAACTGGATCAGTAGTAGATGGAGCAGGATATGATGCAGGTATTGTGAGCCCCCAACAAGAGTAGCTGGGCTACTGCAACGCAGACTGGAGATGCCTTCTCTGAGCTGCATAAGGAAGACTATTAAAACCTGGCCAGGCTATAATTGGCCCTATCAGTCACTGGTATTCCTAATGCATCCAAGCATGGCAGTGTCTAGGCATTAACATTATTATTCTCTCATTTTCATAACTGCTAAATTCTCTCTTTAAAGAACAAAACCGATTTTTTTAAAATAAAACCAACCTACAGAATCTTTTTATTTACCACATTTGTAATTTTTGTCTACAGTGTCATTAATTTAAATCGAGATCAGCATGTTCCTCGGCCATTAATCAATCCAGCGTTGGCTGAACAGACCTTTTAAAGAGACGCTCAATCTGGCAAAGCTGCTGATATTGGGAATGTGATGGTCTGAGACTTTGATTTCCAAAAGATAACCAATGTTGAACCATTGGGGTCTTTGGCTCCCCCTAGTGGTTACACCATTAAGACTCTGCAACTGGCTCCAATAATGGAACTGGTCTTTCAGCTCAGACAGTAGGGAAGGAGGCTCATACTTTTAGATCAAGAGGTCTGATCCCAGGTTCAGTCTGTGTAGATGACCTGGTCCAAGACACTGGGTGAGATCTGAATGCTTCAGAATTTCAGCTTTCTGCATGAAACCTACTTTTCCTCAATGGAAGTGCTGGCTACCGTGACAACAGCCAAATTTGATTCAGTCCGGTCATGTGGCTGGATTAAATCCACTTTATACATTGATCTAAAGTAGACTTAAAACTGAATGTGATCATATTTAAACTGCACTTGGGTCAAGGTGGTGATGTTTGGCTGTGGATTGGGTTTAGGCTCAGGTTTGGGATTTGAGGCCAAATGAGGGTTGGATTTGGGGTTTGGATCTAAAGGTGCAAGCTTTTGAGCTCAAATATCTCTTGAGGGATTTCTGCCATTTTAGTTTTCTCAGGTGAACTGTGGGATTTCACCTTCACAGGAGCCAGAAATTAGTCTCTTTCTGGACACAGCTCCTCTTGGAACCAAAATCAGAGGTCTGATTCGGATCCAGTTATTTGAATTTGAACTATCTTAGAAAGCATTCAGACTCCAGCTTCTAGTTTGGTCTGTTTTGAACACCAATATATTTTTTGCACCCAGAAATAAAAGAGAGATAAGTGTCTTATGCTACAAGTTCGAGTCAGTCACAGCCAGACATGTGGCTGCTGAATTCTATATCAATAGATTGATTTAATTTGACTTTCCTGAAAATGGCCTATAAAAATGGATTTCAAAATATTATTTGGAGAGCTTGGTCTGTGCAATAAACTATTTACATACTTTCAGAAAGAACAGGCAGCTACCATATAATTTAAAGGTTGACAAGGATGACAGGTAGTCAAATAGACAGTGTCAACACATTGGCCTTGGACTAACTAGCACCACTAGTATCACCTCACTGCAGTGGCTATTCCAGCTGGCTATTCTCAAAGAAAGGGGCAAGGAAGTTTTCCAATAAGTGAGTTTTCAACTCTCTCCTGTAATAATATTAGCTCTTGGCTTAACTCTTTTGTTAGAGGGACAATATTTACTTCATATTCAACCTCCTGTAAGAAGTCTGACAGCTGATAAAATGCTTCCTGCCACTTTTTCCTTGATATTGGCTACAGCTGAAACCAGAGGGAGGAAAAATGAGAGTGGAATATATTGATGCCTCCATTAGAGTCAAGTCATTCTTGAAACAAAAATTCAAAAAACGAAAATAGGCTGTCGAATGAAGTGACCACTAAGGGTCCATTCAAAGGACCCAACGTGGAGTTGTCATCATTTGTTTTGTATTTCCCACAACAAGCCGTAAATGATCTTTGCATATTGTCTGCATTAAGTCCTGAAGGGTTTTTAATTTCATTTTATTTTAAAGAAAAAAGCTTTTATGCTGCTAATGATTCATTCAGCGAGAGCCATTTCCAGTGCAGAGCCAAGGGATTTGCTATACGCTCATTAGATCCTGCTTTGTTCCAAAACACTCTTTTACAATGCAAATTTTAGCATGCTGATCTACTTACAATAATACACCCAAACAAAGGCTATTAAAGTAAAAGCATTCTATAATACAGAAATGCTACAAACTCAGATTAATTACTAATATTTTAGGCTATGAAAACATCTGGAGTCTCAGCTTGAATTCAGCCCTTGAACATGGTTCCTAGAAGTCACTGTATTTCAGTATTTCTAAAGAGTATAAAAATAACACTGCTGGGAAGTCACTCAGTTGAGTTCCTGGTTGACTTAAGTCCACATCATAAAGCTATCATCCATTAGGCACAACTCCCAGCCAGCTTCTAGGCCTGTGGCATACCCAACGGTTTATTCATTTGCCTGCACCTTAAACATCTTGTCCAGATGCAGGGTGGGGAGGGAGAGTTTTTCATATACTAGGAGCTTCAAAGGACGTAACATGTGAACTCAAAATTCTAACCTCCTCAGCTCTATTATATCAGCACACTACAAAAGAAGGAAGTTGAAATGAAGTGGGTCAGTAATAGTGGAAGGAGGGATGGAAGAAATGAAACAGAGAGAAACGTTGAGGCCAGATCCTCAGCTGCTGTAAATCTGGTGACTTCAATGGAGCTACGCCGATCTACACCGCTTGGGATCTGGATCTGGAACTCAAGTTTGGTGGCTGCACCCTGCAGCCATGTTGATGGTGGACATGTGAGAGTAGAACGTGGTCTGCTACCCTTGCAGAATATTGTCTTGTTTTAGCATTAGTCCCCCTGATAAAATCTTCCCAAGGCTTGAGTTAAAGGAGCATAGATATTCTCTGCATCGTATCACTCAATAGATATGACTAATAGCAAGAGCTATAGTGCCATTACAAATAAGCTAGGGACATATGAAGTCCTAATACCTAATGTGCCCAATACAGATAATAGCTAGCACTAATTGCACAGCCACAAGAGCACTCTGGACCCATCTCCAGATAACCCTAGAAAAGAACAGACGGTCTAGTCATGCCTTACAACGGTGTCCCCTCCTTGCACCTTCACAAACAGAATTCAAATTGGGGGAGGAAGGCAGGAAACCCTCTGAAAACTGACAGCACGGAGTACAGTTAATCAGCCATCAGTGTTGAGCAGTAAAATAAGAGCTCGCCCAACAGAGACTGCAATAACTCATAACAGCAAAGAGCTAACCCTTCCCAAATTATCTCAGCAGGGAGAACAAGTACATGGTAGAGCTAAAACAACACAAACTCTGCCTAGACTGGGTGAGTGCCTATGATTTTAATAAGCACCTTGTTCTTCCTCAACTAATACAGGTTCATTCAATGAAAATGAAATCCTATTTCAGTCACGTAGGGGCCCAGACTCCCCAACTGATCCATTAATTTCAGCAGAGCTGTGTCCATTTACATCAGCCAAGGAGACCACCATTAAGGATGAATTCCCCTCTCAGTGCAACCCCTCAAGACTTCTGGATGTTGACTGGGGAGACGTGGAGACCATACACTGCTGAGGTGAGTTAGCTGGTGAGGAGGAAGTGAAAACTAACCCAAACTTTCAAGCCAACCCTGAAGCAAATCTCTGAGTTTAAACAATGTGAATAATTTACCCCCTGCCCACGGCCCCATCCTCCCACACCTGTTACTTCTCACATGTACCAGGAGTTCAAAGCTGCAGGTGGAACTGAAAAAGGAGTGTGGCAAAAGGCCACAAGAATTTGTTTCGAATGATTTGTGTCCTGACCAGAAGTATCTTCTGGCAAGATTTCTAGCCCAGTGATGGCGCAAGTCTGGCGTGATTATAGACAGCTTGGGTGATGCTCTACAGGACAAATCCAGAGGCAGAGTGATTTTAGTGAATCAGAAATGCCACAATGTCCTTGACATTAGTTTGGCTAAAGGCAGAAGGAGACTAAGCAATTGCTTAGGGCGCCAAAGCAGCTCAAGTGGGCCCCATATTAATTATTAGTATGTGTTGGGAGGGGGGAAGGGGCAAAAATATTCCTGCTTTAAGCCCCCAATGGGCTAGCACTGGGCTAAATACTGCTATTAAAAGTTTTGATAAAGAGCATTATTAATCTGGCTATGACATGATAGACAACCAGAGAGAAATCACTTTTTGCATCTAATGTGCCAAAGCTAAAGAGGAAATTACAGTCTGTTTGAGGGATGGGGTGAGGGATGGGGGGTAGAGAAGAAAAGCAGGGTAAGGGACAAAAACGACTGTACATTAGTTTGGTGATGAACTCCCTAAAGCGTCTCCAATCTGAAGTCTGTAAACTAGTTTGTCACATTTGCGCAGATCCCAGAATAGTCTATTTTTTTTTTACTTTGCTCGCTGATTTGCTGCCTCTCCAAGGAAATTTAAACGGAGCTGGGCTGCTGGACAAAGGATCATTTTGTTCCTTATCATCTCACTGCTCCAGTGCAGAGTATCCCCAGCTGCAGAAACTTAGAGTAAGGCCTGATTTAACTCGCAGGCTGGTCTTTTAGTTCTATTGTGAGAAACAAACAAATGAAAAAATTATCAGTTGTGACACACAAAAGAGTTTACATGATGTGGTATTTATTCCCTAGGCTAAATGCATTCCATATTCCATCCAGCATATGAATGTGAAACCAGTTCTCAGGTGACAATTAGACAACAGCTTTTTGCATATGGCAGTATTTCCTTTCCCCTTCCCCACAAACCAAAAATACCCTCCTAATTGAACATTTGTAATTATTCACCTCTACTTATTGGGAGAATAAGCACTGTCTCATGATCCTACCCTTAAATATCTACCATATACTCATTTTACATTTACTGGACCAAATTTATCCCTGGTATAACTCCATTTTATTACACACACACACACACACACACACACACACACACACACACACGCGCGCGCATTAAAGCTTTTAAACCTTTTAGTGACTTCTTTAATTAGAGACAGGGACAAACTGGTTTGAACCTTTCATTTTTAATTCATTATTCCTAGGCTGAGAATTTATAAGCCAAGTTTCTTCCCGAAACGGATTTTGAAGGCCCTCCTAGTAGAGACGGACCTGAACAAACTTGCCATATTGGAAAGTCCCTCAACTTTGAATCTTAATTTTGCAGTTTAGACCCATCTCTACTAGTTATCCCTAAAAAAGGGTCATTGCAGCTGAAAGGCCTTCACTCACCATAAAAGAACAAAATAATAAATAGTTACAATATCTCTCATAGGACTGACTCTCTGGGCTGGCTGTCAGCAAGAGCGCATCTCTTCCCAGGGGCTAATCATTGGGCACATGTGGGAGGCCAGTTCTCCACACTGCTTTAACTACCAGTCCTGTTTTTAGCCACACACAAGGCCTGAAGTTTAAGGAGGGTTTTGTTGGAAGGGATTGGGAGTCAGGACTCCTAGGGTCCTACACTAAACACTAAGCTCAGGTTCTGACTCAGGTTTGAACCCAAGCCCTGCTTCTGTCCACACACAAATCAGTCTGGCCTGGATCAGCAAGCACTCAGGACCCAGATCTCGGGACCCTGCTAAGGGGTGGGCCATAGCAGTGTGGATGCAGCTCAAGCCGCAGACCCAATCAGAAGGTCTGCACAGTGCAGTACAGACACATCAACATGACCATGAGGCTTGGGTCCAGCAACTTTAAACCCAGATTTGTAATGCAGAATGGACACTCAAGTGCCAGGGTCCCACAAAGCCAAGTTCCCAATGCAGAGTAGACATACTCCTAGAAACTATTCCCAGCTCTTAATTGCTATGTGACATTAAGCAACCAATTAAACCTCTCTGTGTCTCAACTCACATACCCATAAATGGGTATAAGCAACACTTTCCTATCTCACTGAGGTCCTATTTGTAAAGTGCTTTCAGATCCTCAGAAGAAAGGTGCTATATAGTATGGGCCAATTTCTTTGTCTGTTGGTGTAAATGGGCTGTTTCATTGACTTCAACGGAGTTTCACTCAGTAACACCAGCAGAGAATTTAGCCCTGGATATTCAAAGTACTACTATTAATGAAAAAGATCTACTTGGCAAGCCATACAAATCAAAACCCACAAACAATGCTTTGTGTGGCCTTTATTGTTTTACGACCACAGTAAGCCAGTGTCCATTCTCTAAATCTCAGTCACAATACATCAGTATCAATACAGGATTGAATTCTGGAGGATTTCAGATGTGACTAGAATAGGACTGTAGTTGGAATAAATTGCCTATAGTGTTTACTTAATGAACTATGGCATCTTATGTTCCTGGATAGTTGCTATAGTTTTACTCCAGTAAGTACAGTTCAACCACAGCTTGATAAAAAATTGTATTAGCCTGGTAGTTTTTGTGTTTTTGGAGAATAATGGAAGTCATTAAATGGTAATTCAGCTCATTAGAATCTGGATTTCAAACCTCCAGTAGGTAATGTGCAGAGAGGATGAAGTAACTCTCCCATCACACATCTGCTGGGTTTTATTGCTGCTGGATCACAACTGCTCTTCTTTTACAGACCTCGGGTTTGTTTATTTATTTGTGTGTGCACTTTTTTTTTTTTTAAATCTCCTCCGCTGCCAAAGAAACAATCAAAAGGCTTTTTTGGGGCAGTGTGGCTGGGGGGAGGGAATCTAAAGCCAGTTCACTATTAAAAAGGGAGTCTTTTCCTGCAAAATGGATGTATAGTAAAAAAAACAAAACACACAATTACCGGGGCTGCATTCCTTTGCCTATCATCTATACAAGAATGTGAGAAAATACAGCTCTACATCATTTTTATGAAGGCACTTTTCTGGACTTTCAGTTCATTTAATTTTGCCCTGCAGCATCCTTGCTGTGTGTAACATGGAATACAATCCGCTTGTCTGTCCCGGCGATTCTAAATAATCCCTTTCCATCTTCCATTACACCCGGCCTGTCACATGCAAGGTAATACCTTTACAGAGATTAAATAAGACAGAAGCAATAACCATAGCTCATGCCCTAGGGGATTTTTTCACTAGCTCTACCTACAAGATGTCCACTGTATCAAACGCCTGCCTTATAGCCCTCGTGTCAATGTTTACATGCTTTTCTGCTATCGCCACTTGCACTTTCAAAGGAATTCCAACCCATGTCATCTGCTTTGCCAGGGGACGGTAATTACTATTACCTTTTCCTTTCTCACCTGTCAATGCCACCTACTGCCAACTAACTCTGGTCATCAGCTTTTGCAATGCAACTGAACTATGCTGAGCAATCCCCTTAGTGCATGAAGTTGCACTTTAAAAGATTCAGGCATCTTCTACATTCTCGAAAGCAGGTTCCATGGGACAGATGTCATATTGCCGAGAATCAGAATTACCTGAAAAAGTGTTTGTTGTCCAGGGCCTGTTAAAGAATGAATTACTCTTATACAATGTTGTTTGCAGTGTTGTTGTAACCAGCTTGGTCCCAAGATAGGAGAGAGACATAATGGGGGAGGTAATATCTTTTATTGGACCAACACCTGTTGGTGAAAGAGACAAGCTACACAGAGCTCTTCTTCAGATCCCAGAAAGGTACTCAGTGTCACAGCTAAATACAAGGTGGAACAGATAAAGAATTAACACATTTTGCAAGAGACCATTTAAGGTGAAGTGCGCAGTTAACACCTCTGCAGTCTAGGACACAGGAGAGTTAGTGGGTTACAGGTTGTTGTAATGAGCCATAAATGTAGTGTCTCGACTGAGTCCAGGATTTTTGGTGTCTAGCAGAGTTATGAATTCAAGGTCCATATAACGTTACTATTATTTTTGTTAGTGGCACTGCAGTAGCATCAAGAGGCTTCAGCCAAGACTTGGGCCCCTATATGGTGCAAGGCACCATACATAAGCGTAATAAGCGATAGTCCCTGCCATGGAGATCTTGCAATCTAGATACACAAGATAGTGGGAGAAAGGAGCATTATCCCCATTTTATAGATGGGGAACTGAGGCACAGGCTGACTAAATGATTCACTCAAGGACACACAGAATGTCTGTGGCAGAGACTGGAATTGAACCCAGATTTCCCAAATTCCGGGCCAGTGCCTGCACAAAATGGATCTCTATTTGGCCTAGAGCTGGGCAGAGAATGGCAATTCTGTTTTGTGGAGGATTTGGGGAATTTGAAATTTGTTTTCTAAAAACTCTCCATGAAACAAAAATAATAATAAAAATGTGTTTTAAAACATCAAGGTCATGTATTGTGTCTACGAAGTATTTTTGGAATTAAGCAACACTAGCGGAGTGTCTCAGAAGAAAGGGGCCCGTTTGCAGTCAGCAAGGTCTTTTCCACACGGGATAATGTGCATAACAAGAAACTAAAATCAGCTAACATAACTAGGAAAGCTCCCTAGCTTGGCGTTCGACCCAAGCATTCGCCATTTGGCTAGCACCTACCTTGCTGCTTCTGTGGTTCCCTAAATATCTATGACACCTTGGTGTGGAGCCTGACCTGCTCAAAGCCATATTCCTTCCATCTGTCTCCTAAGCAGCCATTCTTACAGTGCTTCTCCTGTGCAAGGGGTGGGGTTACTGAGCTGAGGTTAACATCATCTTCACCAGGGACCTGTATGCAGCATTCCAAGACAACAGTGGCTTAATACTACTACTACTACTAATCTAAGATACCGTAGTAGAGCAAAATCCTGATCTTTGCTAATTTTAGCTGCTTCCCTAACGCTGGGGGGATGCTACCTACAGCCAATTGCTTGCTGCAGATAGAACAGAACTTAATGTGCTTGGGAACAGCAGTATATTAATGGCTTTATGTTCAATAAACTTGATGTTTAGGCGGGAAGCAATTGCAACTCCTAGGCAGACAACACAGCTACAAATGAGCACGACAGATGATCACAACATTTACCCCTTACCATCTCAGAAGGAAGTCAGTAGTAAATATTCCGGAAGCTCCTTTTCCCCTCAAAATGAAACTGGAACCTTATTTTTAAGCTATTACTTAAAAAATGTAAGAACGCATTACTCTAACTATAAAACTTGACAAAAGAAATAGTCAATGTCCTTCTGGAGAGATCTACAGGCCCTACAGGTAGCTGGGGAGATAGACAGATCACTCAAAAATGTGCAAACAGTGAAGCTGCTGATAGTATTATGCCAAGAAATAATCTCAGAGCACATATTAGAGAAAGTCCAAGTAAGGGAACAATTCCCACTGTCTCTCCAAACACCATAACAAGGGCATCTCCCAAGCCCTACCGCCACCAGTATGCACCAATCACAGGGACTCAAAGTACTAAAAAATGGCTGTATATAAGGCCACTTTTATTGTCTCATGCTGACTCCAAATCTAATTTGCTCAGTTTATAAGTAAAATGATGGTTTCCCCACTGTCAGCACCCCCCACTCACCTTGGGACTTGACAGTTAACCTGGGTTCTTTCTGTCTTGTGCATCATTGCCATTAATAACGGTTCTGCAGGCCAAATTTGTAGATTCATGTAGATTTTAAGGACTATTATGATAATCGACTTCCTGCATAGGATTTCACCCAGTGATTCCTGCATCTAGCCCATAACTTCTGACTGTCCTAGAGCATACCTATTAGAAAGACACCCTGTCTTGATGTAAAGGTTTCAAGTGAGGGAAAATCCACCACACCCTGGGCAAGTTGTTGTACAATTACCTTTAAATTTGAACCTTTTTTCAATCTAGCTTCAAGTTCCAGCCATGAGATCCTGTTATGCCTTTGTCTGCTAGATTGAAGAGCCCTCTGCTATCAGAAATTCTCATCATGTAGGCTCTTATGGATTGTCATCAAGTTACTTCTTGCCCTCATTGGTGTTGAAGAGGTGTAATGAGGGTATAACTGGGACCTGAAATTGAAATTTAGGCCCAAAATCCAGGAATGCACTTAAATGCATGCTTAACTTTAAACATTTGTGCAATTCCACTGACTTCAATGGGACCACTCACACGATTAAAGTTAAGTACACGCTTAAGTGCTTTGTTGGATTTGACATTTAGTTAACAATCTGGCTGCTGATGCCCGAGCCAGGTTGGAATCCAGCTCACTCTCACTTACAGTGGCATTGCAGTACTACCAGGAGTAAAGTAGTAGTACAAATACTTTATTCTAATTCAAATGAGCAAGTATGCTTCTGAATACACGCAAGCATATGTGTTGAGGAACCTGATGTCTTTCTTACCTATGCTTTTTTAATAGCACAACTTATTCTATTAGCAGTCGTTGCCTCAGGCTGTATATACAATGTGGGCACGTTTTCCTATGTCTGATGACTTTGCTGCCTCTAATTTTCTGTGATGCCCGTGAATAGCCACTGAAATCTTTATAGCTACTGTAGTCTGGAATGTAATGTTTTAAACCAATATAATATCCAATCAATCCATTTAATACCCAATTCACTAAGTGGCACAGCACAAAGCAGCCCCCTTGGTAATGGCAGGCCAAAAACCACCTATTATTGTGGGGGAGGATAAGTTCAATTGTCAGCAAGTATTGGCCTAGGGTATCTGATAGAGCTGCTGAAATCTCAGTGGCTTTCCAGACACCAGCAGTGTCTTGAATCCCTCCACTCCCATTTCTCGCTAATTACTGGACCGCCTAGCAACAGCTACCATATTTGTTGCCCTGTGGAATTCAGAAGAGAATATCTACCCAGCTCACACTGGATTTAACCCAACGAGGTGCCCCACTCTGGATAATAGAAGTCTCTCAAGTAAAACATTATAAGTCATTGAGTTGAACAGCATGGGAGGAACTGCTAGTATCAGCAGAGCTGTCTGAGGGTCAGACCCGGAATGGTCTGGTGCCTTGGTTTGGATAAGCATCTGAAGACAGAGACTGCGCTTCCAGCTAACAGTCACATCAGAAATAGCACCAACACGGTCTCTTATGTTATTTCAGCACTTCCATTTCTAGCTATGACTGTTGCCAGGACATGCAGATACGTGACAATGGAAACCATTTTTAAAAGAACTTTCTGGAACATAGACTCCGATTATATGGCTAGATGGGACCATTGTGATTATCTAGTGTGACTTCCAGTACTGACAGCATTTCCTTGAATTAATTCCTATTTGCACTGCAGCATATCTTTTAGAAAAACATCCAGTCCCGATTTTAAAATGTCCAGTGATGGAAAATCCACCCCAATCCTTGTTCAGTTGTTCCAGTGGTTAATTACCCTCCCTGTTAACATCAGAAAGTTCCTTTTTAGCTTCAGTCCAAGTTTCAGGAAAATGCTTGCACTGAATCTCATTTGAACTGAGCTCTTGTGCCCACCCCTATTAGCAAGCTTGCATTCTCCAAACATATATCTCATGTAATATTCACCTCTTGTGCCTTAAAATCTCATCACACACCATTAATAAATTCTACTCATCCCCAAATAACGCCATACCCTGGAGCCGAGGCTAAGCGTTTTATACAAGATCATGACCTCCCCTCTAGCTAAGACACTTCTTCCCATCTACCCACCCCAGTCAACCGATGGTAATAGACCTCAGCCAGAAAGGTAAGGAGGAAAAGCTGCATATGCGAATAGGAGAGGATATTACAATGGCAGCAATGACTTATGAGGGTTATTTCTCATGTCTGAAAGCCTAATAACTCATGAGTGCCCAGCCATAAGTGAGTTATGGGAGTCTTTTGTGAAAGTAAAATTTTCCATTACGCACCTATTCTGATGCACTGAAACACTTTCTCTCACCATAAAATGAAGGGGAATATTTCTGAGCAAATCCCTGTGCCACGAAGGGTAACAGGCTTCTTTGCCTTGGTGGGCAAATGTCCATGCTTCACTTGGCATGCTGAAGGTTGTGAATAGCCATTTACTCTCTCTCTCTCTGATGTTTTGTGGCAAACATGCTCTGGAAGACATTGTCTGGGACACAGCTTATACCCCTGTCTCTCATGCTTTTAATACATTAAAGGGCTCAGTTGTGCTTTTGGCTAAGCTGTTGTAAAATTGCAATGAAGCCATTGGCTTGAATGAAGTTAATCCAGAAAGACACAGAAGTAACGGAGCAGAATTTGGCCCCCAAACCAGTTTCTATGTGTTGTAAGTCAGCGTTCCTTTTCTCTCTCCTTTCCTCTCGCTATTCCTTGAACAATGTGAGCCAAAGACCGTCCTCAAATTCACCCAAGCAACCACCTTGATTTCAGTGGGGCTGGACAGGTATCTCTATGATCACAACTGGACTCATTAACCAGCAGTGGTTTAGGCTTATTCTCCGCATGCACTGTGACAGACCCTCCTGGGGTACAGGAGTCTGGCAGAGGGCAAATATACTGGTCACTGGATGAGTAGTTTTCTGTTCCCTGAGTGACCAGAGCAGGGGCTGCACTAGAGTAATCAGGAACCTGCTAGAACCAGTTAAGGCAGGCAGGCTCATTAGGACACCTGGAGCCAATTAAGAAGAAGCTGCTAGAATCAATTAAGGCAGGCTAATCAGGGTACCTGGGTTTTAAAAGGAGCTCACTTCAGTTTTGGTGTGAGTGTGAGGAGCTGGGAGCAAGAGGCACAAGGAGCTGAGAGTGAGAGGGTGAGGGTGTGCTGCTGGAGGACTGAGGAGCCAAGCGTTATCAGACACCAGGCAGAGGGTCCTGTGGTGAGACTAAGGAAGGGAGTTTGGAGGAGGCCATGGGGAAGTAGCCCAGGGAGTTGTAGCTGTCATGCAGCTGTTACAGGAGGCACTATAGACGGTTGCAGTCCACAGGGCCCTGGGCTGGAACCCAGAGTAGAGGGCGGGCCCGGGTTCCCCCCAAACCTCCCAGTTGACCTGGACTGTGGGTTCTTCCAGAGGGGAAGGTTTCTGGGCTGTTCCCCAACCCACATGGTGAATCTCTGAGGCAAGAAAATCCGCCAATAAGTGCAGGACCCACCAAGATAGAGGAGGAACTTTGCCACAGCACACATACAGCCCTGTTGGTATTTAAATCAATAGCTATATTATTCAGACTCCATTAAGGCCCTGTTAGAATACTTTTGACTCTCTCATCATTTAGGTGGTATGATGTTTCACATTTTTAAAAGTTCATCTCAAATAAAATACTGTAAAATGCATGTATAGAGTATTTGCTTCGTATCCAGAGAATGTAATACAAGTACTACTAGTAATAGTGTAGGGACTGATCACACACTAGCAAGGGAATAGGCCTATTAGGTCTTCTCCAGTTTTTATTCTTATGGCTTGTTGGAAACCTACTTGACACCTTCAAGCTTGTGATGAAACATCAACCTCATAGGCAGATTGGCCAAGAGCTAACAAGCTTTGAAGGGCAACCGCTACGTGTATTTGCATTTTCAGATACTAGCGTAAGAGAAAACTAATTTTAAGTAGCAAATACCAGTGTATAGCTGAAAATTTGAAATGTGCCTAAACTCCCAACCTCTCATCAACTTGTCCCACAAAAGCAAATATCCCAGACACATTGACACGAGATGCATATCTTATCAGATATGAACTAAACCAATAGGGAAGATGGAGGTCCTCTTTTCAATCTGTGCTCAGAAATAGTGAAGAATGGCAGCTGCACGGAGCGTGTGGTGTTTTCTTGATCTCAGCTACCCAGCCCCAGCAGAAATTAAAGTACCAGGAGGCTGCTCTACTCTATAGCAGGTCTTTTCCATGCATCACCACTGAAATGCTCTGATGTGCTCCCTCCCTTTCCTTACACAAGAAGGAGATGGAGCAGATGATGGAGCCTAGTCCACCAACTTTCTGACGGCAGAGAATTCCCCAGCGCAAGCAGAATTTGCCTCTATCTCTGCTCATTTTAAAGCCACTTTGCACCACATAAGTAAATTAAATCCCCAATAAACCAAGGTAAGCAATGCAAAGTGACCTGAGCAGATTGGGCAATCCAGGCCCATTATAACCGTACAGTGACAAGCTCTGATCCTCCAATTAGATCTATGTGGGACAACCATTACACCTGTGCCATTGGTCCACTGACTGTAATGGAACAGTGTGTGGACACAAGGATATGCCTGCATGGATCCAGTGGCAAGACTGGGGAGAGCGTGGGCATTGTTATAAGCCTTGATTCAGAAAACCATCCTTATTCAACAAAGCACTTAAACACAAGCTTAACTTTAACCACATGTGTGATGATGCAGTTCTGGCGGAACCCAACTGAGAGTGCCAACTCAGGACAAATTGCTCAAATAGGGCAGTTACAGCCCAAGGCTGGGGTTTTTTCCACCTCTAAGGCAAACCAAACCAGCCAGACTAGGAGGACTTCGGTCTCACCCCACTGGCTAACTGCAAGTCTCACAAGCAATCTCCTTAGACACTCCAGTTTCCCAGTATTCCCACCAGTGCCACTCGTTATGGGGACAAATGGTTATGAAAACCAATACCCCAGTAAAAGAAAAAGGTTCTCCTGATCCCAAAGGACCAAGCCCCAGACCCAGGTCAATATACAAATCAGGTCTTACCCACAAATCACGCTGTTGCCAATCCTTTAGAATCTAAAATCTAAAGGTTTATTCATAAAAGGAAAAAGATAGAGATGAGAGTTAGAATTGGTTAAATGGAATCAATTACATACAGTAATGGCAAAGTTCTTGGTTCAGGCTTGCAGCGGCGATGGAATAAACTGCAGGTTCAAATCAAGTCTCTGGAATACATCCCCCGCTGGGATGGGTCCTCAGTCCTTTATTCAAAGCTTCAGCTTGTAGCAAAGTTCCTCCAGAGGTATGAAGCAGGATTGAAGATAAGATGGAGATGAGGCATCAGCCTTATATAGTCTTTTCCAGGTGTAAGAACACCTCTTTGTTCTTACTGTGGAAAATTACAGCAAAATGGAGTCTGGAGTCACATGGGCCAGTCCCTGCATACTTTGCTGAGTTACAAGGCGTATCTGCCTTCTCTCAATGGGTCCATTGTATAGCTGATGGTCCTTAATGGGCCATCACGCAGGCTAGGCAGAGCTAATCTCAGCTTGTCTGGGATGTCACCCAGAAGCATAGCATAAGTTTGCCATACAGACAGTATAGAGCCAATATTCATAACTTCAACTACAAAACTGATACACACATATAAACAGCATAATCATAACCAGTAAACCATCACCTTGTCCTAGACACCCCATTTGACCCCCTTTATACAAGATTTGGGTGCCACTACAGGACCTTGGTTGCAACAATGATCTATACGGTCCCAGTTTATATCAATAACGTCACAACATGCTTAAGCCCTATTGACTTTAATGGGGCTTAAGCATGTGCTTAAAGCTAAACATGCTTAAGTGCTTTGCTGAATAGGAATGGATTTAAGCATGTGCATGGTATCTTTACTGCAATCACTGGATAATTGGATCCTCTATTTCATTTGATCAAAAAAATCTCTGGAACCAAATACACCTCTACCCAGATATAACACTGTCCTTGGGAGCCAAAAAATCTTACTGCATTATAGGTGAAACCGCGTTATATCGAACTTACTTTGATCCACCGGAGTGCGCAGCCCCGCCCCCCCCCCCCGAGCGCTGCTTTACTACGTTATATCCGAATTCGTGTTATATCGGGTCGCGTTATATCGGAGTAGAGGTGTAATAGCTATTGAGAACAACAGAACTTCCACCCTTTATTTTGATAAGTTCTGATTGTTATGGGCAGGTACTACACAGTTAATACAAGTATTACCTCTTCAAAACTGCCATTTAATCAATGAGGAAGGACAAATACTGAATGAGACATAAGACAGAATAACAAAGAGTCAAAGAAAAACCATGTGATAAAGGTGCTGGTTAATAAATGCTTCTGTCCAGAATAATTTTGGAGCTAAGCCAAGGAAGCCCAAGTTAGCAAAATCTGTTCTAATAGCAAAGAGAAAAAATATATATAGCTTGTCTCATTTCTGTGATATTTCACAATTGCTACAAGCTGCTGTACAAGAAGCAGTTTTAAAAAGAATGTACAATTGTTTTGCATTCAGAATCAATTCAGTTGCTCAGCAAGAGGAATAACATTAAGGTGGAAACATTAAAAAAATAAATAAAACGGAGAGCGGCTCTCAGATATGCATGTCTTCGACTGTGTCGAAACCACTGCAAACATTAATATCAAACCATGACTGCCTCTAATAGACATGGCGACAGCAGTCAAAATAAATTGTGTCTTCTAAAGCATGGAGCTTAAAAACCCATCTCAAGATGATGAAGGGACCTTATCAAATTCAGGTATTGATTTCATGGGCATTAAACTATACCTAATATACATATATACATTGGGAGGAAGAGTGGCTGAGGGACTCGAGAGACATGGGTTCAATTCTTGGCTCTGCCATTGTATTCTGAGTGACCTTGGGCAAGTCACTTCCCTCCCTGTGCCTTTGTTTTTTCATTTCTAAAATGGGAATAATGATATTGATCTCTTCTGTAAAGAGATCTACAGATGAAAAAGGATATATAAGAGCTAGGTATTATTATAATAGCCAAGACTTTCCAAAATAAATAGTGATTTGGAGTGCCTCAATTTTTGAGTGCCCAGCTTGGGACACCTTGAAGAGGCCTGATTTTCAGAGGGTGGGTGCTCAGTGCTTTCTGAAAATCAGGCTCATTTAATGTCTCAGTCTGGGCACTCAAAATCACTACTCACGCTGGAAAAACTTTTGCCATGTTATACATATATAGAGAATACCAAAGCATATTGTTCAATTAGCAGTGCAGTTGGTCATATTTGCACTATTGCAAATATACCCACTCCATACAAATATCAGCTTCGCCGTGTAATTTACTGTCATTGCTGTCCTCTACTGTATGGGAGGTCAGATCTACTTTCACAGCCAAGGGGGAGGGGTGCATGTAATTAAAGACTATTCTCCCTTAGCTGATGTGGTAGGGTCCAGGGGTTCTGGAACAGAAGATCTTGAGTTGTATCTCTGCAGACACCAATGAAATGGTTACTGTTCCCAGCAATTTGAATCAAAACAAATATTGGGACCAATTCATACCTGATTTCAATGAACTTACACCAAGGATGAATTGGAAATTATTTTTTTAAGCCTACAATCAACTGTGACTGCAATTTCAACTGCTTCTTTACAGCAAGTGTTGCAGTATCTGTGATCATCATCATTTCTATACAAGGGGTAAAGAAGAGGTGAGGCCCTGCTCTACCTCCAGTGGTGCAGGACAATCAACGAACATCCCTCATGCAAACCTTGTGCAAATGAACGACCCTCTCACCTTGTGCTGGGAAGTGTGGGCAGGGATCATGCCATCCTGGAGCACAATTCCTCCCTGAGCTTTTCCTGGGGCTCCCCTGCTGAGGCCTTTGTTTGAGAAATCAACCAATTCTCTGTAGCTGGGGCCTCACCTACTCTTCCCTTCTGTACAACCCTGGGACAGGTCTAGAGCATGGTGAACTCCAGCTACTGGAGAGTCCCTTGGGCAACATTACCAGCTGAGATAGATTACAGCAGCTCTTAGGGCTGCTCTAACTTACACGGGGGCTGGGTCACCATCAAGCATAGAAACGGGAAGCCATAATAATCTTCCACCATGCTGCACCAAGCGTTTGCAGCAGAGAATCTGCCCATGGAGTTGGAAATGCTGGAAGTGCCTAGCTGGTCCATTAACTCGTGATAAACAGAAAGCTTTAAAGAAAGAGACTGCATCTGTGAGTCTTAAGCATCTGCTTCCTGAGAGCAAGAAAAAGGAGAAACACCTTGTTTTTAAAATGATTAAATCCCTTCTAAGAACAATAAGCTGTTTTTGCCAGAAATGTGGGCCCGCATCTTTTATCGGTTAGTGATGACTCTAAGTCGGAGATCAAAGGGTACTGAGGATGGAATGCCTATGTCATTGCAGCATTTCTCATCTTCTGAAAACCTCATTGTGCTTTTAACACAGGATAAGTTCAGTGTGACATTCACTTTTCTGTGAAACAAATGCTCAGTGCCAACAGGTGCCGGTTAGGGAGCCTACTGAGTGGAATGATCAGTTGCAGAGCTGACAGCATTGGACTTCGTACCATACATCACTGTATTATACCGAGAGTGAGACAAGCCCATCTTGTCAATTGCTTTCTCCATGGAGTAACTGTATCAAGAGGAGATTACATGGCTCGGTCATGTCAGGAAAATGGGAGGAGACCATATCCCCAAGAGTATTTTGTACAGCGAGATTTGGGATGGCTCTAGAAACCAGGGTTGCTCTTTATGGGGGCACCACAATGTGTGCAAAAATGTAGAAAGCTGGAAGAAGCATGCAGAATCCTGTCCAATTTGGAGGGAATATCTGGCACTGGATGCAGTTCAACATGAAGCGGCTCTGTCCAGAAGATGGAAGCAAAGCAAGAAAGAAGAAAGCAGCATGCTGTAATCTTGGACTCTAACTCAGACAACACATGGATCTGTAAAATTGGTGACAAGCTCTGTTGCTTGGGCTTGTCAGTGACTTGGCTTCCTCTGCTGGCTTCATTTATCAGTTGTATATGGATGTTTCCCAATCTACCACTCTACCATTATTTGTATTTCAGTAACACCTAGGAGCCCTGGCTGGGGAGCAGGACCTCACTGTGCTAAGTATTGTACAAACACAGAAGAAAGAGGTGTCAGACGTCTTCCCTTTCATCCAGCATCAGCTCTCACTGTAATACAGGAAATTACCATGTGAGTATAAACGTCACTAATTGAGGCCAGTATATAGTCTCCCGGCTCTACCCACTGCAGAATGAAGAAAACTATAGTAGTTTAACAGAAATCATGCCTGAAAAGCCCAGGTCTGAGGCAAAACCTTAATACTCTGCCATAACTTCCAACACTGAAAGATTCCCATGTAGAAGACGGGCAAACTCCACAAAGAGAGGATGTGAAAATGTGAAAGAAGTTGGGGAAAACACAAAGTACTGCGCATGATACCCTGGAAAACAGCCTAATATACAAGAGAAAACACAGAGCAAGTTACTGCTGCTTAGAGACAAATGCTAACACATCTAATTGACAGGATTTTGCATGAATGAAACCAAACCACGTCCTTCCTCACCCATCTCTCGTAAAACGAGAATGCTTTAAGAAACATCCAGCTGTTGCACAGAGAAATCCTTCTAGGAATGAATCCCACTGGTACTAATTGGCTTGTCAGTGTCCTCATTACCATTTTGTGGTTTCGATTTCTGAAGATCTGAGACTGAAACTGTAGCATTCACACTTCTCGGATAGATGTTTGAAACCAAAGGACCAGATTCTGCAATCCTGACTCCTGGTGGTGATCACAAGCAACCCCAGTGGAGCTCCTTAAGTAAGGAAGTACTACTCAGCTTCATCTGTTCCGCTCCTTGTAAGATAGTCATGTTGTCATTACTGTTTTTGTTACCACAACACCTAGAGGCCACAACTGAGAACAGGCCCTATGGTGCTAGCCACTGTCCTAACCAGTAGGGCGAGACTGTCTAAACAGACAAGACAGATAAATGGCAGCAAAGGAAAGAGCGATACCATGAGGTGAAGTAACTTGCCTGAATGGTTCATTGCATCTAAATCAAGAGACAGCAGTGGTGCTGTTTTTCCCATGGACAGCAGCCTTGGAATTAGAAGAATGGAAATGTTGTCAGTCAGTGTTTGTTGTTCCCTCTCAAGCAATTCCTTTCTTTTCTTCATTTGGGCAAGATCCCGCTGCCGTACCCTTCACCATCAATGGAAGACTGTATTGAGCTGTGTGCTTCCCTGCTGTTTTCTCAAATGCTGCCTCCTGGTGACTTTGTCAATAAAGATACTGCACCACTATTCCAATAAACTTATATTTGTTTATTTTAAGTCCTCATTTTGAAAGCAAAGGCTTTAGTTCAGCGGGACACTTAACAGTGTGCCTAAAGGAATCCCTATTCAGGAAAGCACTTAAGCACAGGTCTCATGTCAACCACATGCTTAAATCCTATTGACATCAAGGGGACTTAAGCATATACTTTAAGTTAAGCACATTCCTTAGGGCTTTGCTGAATTGTGGCCTAAATTACAATTGAAAGGTTTGGTGCTGAGAGTTTTGAATTAGTTATTTTTGTTTTACAGTCTCTTTTCTCCCTCAAACGTGGTGATATCTGCCTGCTTTGTAGTCCCTGATATGAATACATCAGCTAAGTTACTGTCACAGCAGAATTCAAACATTCAAAATTCATGAGACAGGCCCCCAGAAGCTTGAGACTTAAAAATATCACAAGATTTTTCAGTATAAAATAACAATAAAATGAAGATTACAGATTTGGGATTCTTTCTTTCTGCTTTCAGAGCATCTAGAATGCACTCGGGGCACATTTTCAGATTTTCTTTGCCACCACAATGCTAGAAACTTACTTTAACCCATCCCCCAAACAACCAATCAAACACACGCACAAACAAAACAAACCCCACAAAGTTGAGCTTCTCATGAAATGACTAGACTCCATGAGCCAGAGGTCTAAGAAAATCTTCAAATATAGTGAGACTCGTGATAAATTTGGGAGAGTTACGAATACGGAGGATGTTGCCTGGAGAATCTCAGCACTGAAGAACTGTCAATCGAAAGGCACGAGTGGGCACAATGCTGAGAAAATACAAAGGCTTGCTTCTCCTCTCAAGGTGGTTTGCTACCATCATAACCTCATTGAGCTCAGTGGAATTACTCCTGCTTTACACCACAGCAAGTTAGAGGAGACTCAGGCTCCAGGCCTTCCCTCTGTTGGACAGTGAGCCTTACCACATTTTGCCTTTTGCAGGCTAGCAAGCTCATGAATGGTAGAGTTATGCTAGAGCTGGATGAGAGCCAGGTCAAGATGATGGCCAAATCTGTCAGGGCTTCTCTTATCACTCTTACGAGGCCAAGAGAACCTGAAAATCAGGTGATGAGGCTGAATGGTCACACGCTAAAAGAGACTGCTCCCCTACAGGAAACAGAACGGACAGCTTGAGAACAAGCTCAATCTGAAGAACAGTCATTTAGGAAAGGTTTCAACGGGCCTGGAGATGGATGAGTTACAAGGTCTTGGTCTCTGAAGAAGCTGGAAACACTAACAGCAAGGGCCTGAATTTCAAGGGTGCTGAGCGACTATAGCTCCTTTCTCATAACAGCCGGGGCGTGCCATCCTTCTGAAATCAGGCTATTCATATTCATTGATACATACTTGGAGCAGAGGATGCTGATCTGGCATCCACAGACCATCAGCCTTGCTCCTCTGAAAGGAGACATGCACAGTACAATAGCCGCCACAGCTTTCAACACTGAGACACAAACATGGGGCACGGGCATTTTTAATGTGCATCGAAGACAACACATCACTCAAATGTAGCAGAATATAAAGCTTGACCTAATGTGGAATTCCTGGCCTCAGTCCTCAGCTGATATAAACTGGCATCGTTCTTGCCTCAGTGGAGCTACACTGATCTGTGCCAGCTGAGAATCTGGCCCCATTCTCTTTAACAAGTATAACATTTTTTATAACCTGACCTTTAAGATTTCAAATCTCAGATATAAAAAGTGAGATACACAAAGTTAATGTGGGACAGATACATAAAAGTCTAAAATGATTGATGTGTAGTATCTCATATTGAGGGATAGTTGAGACATACATAACAGAAACCCCAGATTGCCACACAAAGTCATGCAGTAACACCATTCAGTAAAATGGAGTTAGCTTGAGATGTCACGCTAAATCTCGTGATAAATGTGTTGATAACTTAGCACTTGGTTGTGTCTCACCACTGTAAATCAGAGGTCATTTTTCAAAGTTTGAGGATGTTATTCTTCCCAGTTCATATCTGGGTCTTCTTCAGCATCATAGGGTTCCTGGCTTTTAAGGCAGGAATAACATTGATAGTCTAGCACTTTTTGTTGGTTCTCATGCTAGACAGAACCTTGTCTCTAGAGGCCAGAGTCGCATATTTCTTACTCTCACAGCTATTGGGAAGTTTTTAACAAAGACTGAGATTGCCAAAACCCATAAAGAAGAACCACAACCAATGGCTCAGGAGGACTTAATAGGAGACTTCATGAACCATATTTCCTAAGAAATCAGCATGTAAAACCCTGGATGCACGTGCAGATCTTGGGGTGGCACATGTTCACATAAGGATCTCACAAGTGCCTTGCTACTATGATTTTACTTTTTAAAGACCCAGGTAAGAGAGGGGGGGCAGCCTAGTCTAGGGGCTTAGACACAGGACTGGGAGCAAGGAGACCACAGTTCTGTTCCCAGCTGTGCAACTGACCTGCTGAATGGCTTTGTGCAAATCTCTGCACCTCTCTTTTCCCTCCTACTCCCTGCATGTCTTGCCTGCTTAGACAAAAAGGGCCTAGGGGCAGGACCCCTCTCTTACTATGTGATTGTACAGCACCTAGTGTCATGGGGCAGCAATTTGAATAGCACAATGTAGGTATTACTGCAATATATATAAAAAAATCGGATCCCTTAGTGCTTATGTTATATCACATTATCTATTGGTTGTATCTAATCTTTGTCCGAGTTTGAACAGAGTCCTAAGATTTTAAGCATCATCACCCTCTATCACATTCATTAATAGTGAAATGTCCCAAGATGACCGGGACACACACATATATTAATGGGTGGAGCACTGAGCCTGAATCGCTCTCACCAGCACAGTGCATGGCCCACAAGAGCAGAACATCCACCCAGGCAAGATCTCAGTGATGCAAGACAACCCACTGTTACCTTTCGCCATATTGATAACTGATCATTTGTACCTTCTTGTTTCTTTTCTGCCTCTCAGCCAGTTTTCAATAATCAATGCCAGAACTTTACATCTCAATCCAGGACTACTTAGCTTCTTTACAGCCTCTTCTGCGTGAAATTCTAGCAACACTTTGAAACCTAGCACCCACAGGAACATGAGGAAGATAATTTTTTCCCCGATGTTGACATGAGTAAATGGTTTGCTGCAATCTGTTTGAAAGGCTGAAGTGAAGCATAGGAACAATTTACACTGCTCACAAAAGAAATCTAACATTGGAGTTTGTAAAAAGGCAAAAAAAGGAACACAGCTTCATGAAGTTCTTTCAAAGAACCTTGCCACTGTAAGCAGGTGCCAGAATTCCATCTTTCTCACTATGCCAGTGTATTGAACGTCATCCAGTACTTGTCAAAGGAGTTCTGTGAATCTCATCGGAATACTTCCTACTGTTGCCTGTAAACTATCAACGGGTCTAAACTTCAGATCATCCTACTAACCATGCTGGCCACCTGACTGAAGTTAGAGACTGGAACACCTGCTACTTATGGCTCACTTTAGAAAAACTAACTATGAACTAACGTGCTCATACGTTATGGTTTCTGAACTAAGGCACCTTATTAAAAAGCAAAGTCAGAGATCTATTTAATAAGCTTACCACCTGTGTAGCTGTCTTCTCCTATTTGTATATGATGAAGCAGTATCAGACACTTGGGATTGGCAGCTCTGCTCACACATTCAGAGTATTCCTATTTTCCCCCCTATGTAAGAAGGAATTGGCTGGACACTGTGGCTCTTTCTTAGACAAAACTTCTACAGAGCACTTATTGCACCAGCCAATGATGAAGGGGACCTGCAGGGAAGCACAGTTCCACCAAGGGAGGAAGAGGAAGGGGATCTGCACTTCTGCAATGCTTTCCCTTGCTTTAATCCCATGATTTCAGTTGCACTGTATGAGTGTAACTTTGGGACATTTGGGGACCGATCATTAATACTGTGCAATTTACCGTCCAGTTCTTTTTGTGAGGAATAAAGAAATAAACAGAACCTTGGACCTTCACACTTTAAATTGTACTCACTGTAACCCCTGGGTCTTCAACCTGGCATGTGTTCCTGATATTTCGCCTTTCTTGCTGCCTATCACGCTAGCTGGGAGAGAAAAGAACTGTGATGCCTAGTTAACTGAGGTGTACAGTAAACACTTATGACTGCTAACCCATCATGAGCTTGTTTATTACTTTGATTTATATGACTCTTTGTAATAGGGCCATACCACCTGTCTTACTTGACTGTTTTGTCCATGAGATCAGTAGTTTCCCTTGGAGAGAACTGTATGTCATATTATTCTAGAACTAATAGACTTTAATTATCTGTGTTCGCAACCCAGGGTACCATAGAAATATACAAATGAGGCTCCAAAGAGAGGAGACAAAACAGATACATTGGTGTCCTACTGGCTCCTGAAGAGTACCTTGCAGTAGAGGAAAGCTGAGTAAAACAAAAGAATGGGTGACTGACACTTGAACACATGCCGTGCTTTCAGACTGATGCCATTTCACAAGCAAACAAATACAAATGTTAAATAGAAAAAATTCTCCTTCCTCCTATCAAATCAGTTAGCACCATACCTAAATGACTAGTTAAAATATGCTAATTAGATTGTTTCTGGCTGGAAATCAGTGGTTAAAATGATGGTGGGAACCTACCGAGAGCCGGAGAAAAATCTTTTTGTAACAGCCTAATGGAAGGAATGTAGAATGTGCTGCAGCTCTATTGAGACCAACAATTAACTTTCAACTGCAATCTGAGGTTTCTGAAATGTTCATTTTTGATATTATAGATAATTAACATCTTGGATCACCAAGCATGATACAGTTGGCTGAAATGGGGAGAGGGGAGGGGATTTGTTTCCTGATTTTGGCTGCGCCAGGAAACAGAAGTACTGAAACATGACCAGGCTGTTAGCAATGTCTCTACAGAGCTAGAAGTGCAGCAATGCTACATGCAATGGCAGGTATGACATGTATGGTGAATTCAACCAACAGGTAAAAAAAGTTATAAGGACAATTCCTCAGTAACCACTAATCAATGCTCATGTCCTTACATTTCCCATTACATAGCAATCCAAATTTTAGATTAAATTCTGCTATTGCTGGGTTTAGCTATATAAAAACTGCTGCAAATTCATGCCGCAAGATAGCTTTAGGGGTCCGATCCTGCCAAGTGCTGGGCTCCTATTGTCAAGAAGTACTGAGAACCTACAAGAATTAGACCCTTAACCTGCACCCCTAGCAGAGCTAACAGCAATTCCCACACAGACTATTCCTGCTAGAAGCAGGAATAATCAGAGAGGTTTTGTTATTTGCACTGTGGAGGATGCAAACACAAGGGAAAGTTTGGTGGGATCTACTGAAGCCAAGACGAATCACAGACAACAGAAAATGGGGGAATACCAAGACCTGTGAGGAAGATTGGCCAAAACATGTAAGCAGGGAGAGTCTGCGTTCAAGTAACTGATAGAGCCAGTTGCGGTCTGCATCTCACTATTGGCTTGGTTTAAAGCTCACAGCCCCTGGAAAGACTCCCCTTAATTTCAGTGGGCTTCTTGCTGCTTCATAACATCCTTTGGTGGCACCTGTTGTGAAGGGTGTGCAACTCCCATAAATAATCCATACCCAGCAGACAACTGCAGCCTTTGGGCAGCATCCCGTAACAAATTCAGACATCAGCCACAATCACAATATAAATCCTACATGCTTACCGGAAGCCAGGATTAGAACCAACCACCTTCATTTCCAAAAAACACAGCAGCAGTGGCCTGTACCACTTGGTACCACTAAAGGAGAAGTTCTTCATCATGGAGTAATAGTACACTAGATCCCCTATTCTCTCTTTGGCAAAGCCACCAGAGGGCAACCTCACTCACTCACTCACACACACCTGCCAGCACATTACAAGTGGTTTCTCCCTGGGTTCTGCAGGGAACATGAATCAGTTGAGATAGCCTCTGGGCAGAGGTGAAGTTTTATGGCCAACCACAGGCACCTAGAATTTGCCCCTTTGTGTTTCCTTTAATCATTTTTTTTATGCTCCAAACCTCAGGCAAACGTAAGAAAAGCAATAAAACTTAAATGTGATTCGTTCTTCCCAATTAATGAATTGATCCCCTCAGAAACCATTTAGTAAATTATCTGGATGATGAATAGAGCTTTGAAAAGGTTTTGCAGTTACTAATAGCATCATTTCGTCTTCCTGTTCCACAGCCGGTTTTTTTAATAGAATTTTTTCATAGATCAGGTTTGAGCTTGTGAGGACAACATCCAGCCAGAAACAAAATAGATAAACTTTTTTTTTCAACTCTAAACCCCTTAGGAAACCGTCAGTACATTGGTTAAAACAAAAGGAGATGGGAGTGTTTTCAGGAACACAGAGTTTGACATTCTTTAATATAAAATCTATATGGGTTAGTACTTTCCACACTGCACTAGAGTTTTTAATAAGGACAAATTCATCTGCTTCATTTCTTATTGAACTTTATCAAGTCTAATGGGCACCACTGATTCATTTTCACTTAATTGGCTCCAGGACGTTACCCTCGCCTTGGCTGAGCTGCTGCTATTCACACAATCATAGAAAGGTAAATTGGCTCTAAAACCGGAGAATTACTCCTTTAATTAGGTTGAATTGATCAGAAAGGCTATAAGGGCCACTTTCAATAACTACAAATCAGACACCATCCAGTGTATCTAACCTGCTTAGAGTCCGTGAGTGACAAACTACCAAGCCTCTGTTAACCATGGAGGAATTGTCCTACAGGACTCACGAGTATGAGAAAAGCTTATGAGATGCTCCATTGATTCTGTCTTTCCAAGATGTTAGCAAACACATCACAGCACTAATCATGAATAGTTGGAATGTGTTATTGTTATGAGCTGAACCATCTCAAAGTAACAAAGGGCATGAGGGTGGGATGTTAAATGGATTTCCAATATCAGCCAAGCAGCCCAACGCTCCGAGCCAACATTCTGTCACTCCGTTGTTTCATAGTGTCTTGTTTATGGACTTTTATTACTTCACCAGCTTTGTAAACCACTCATTCCAGAACTCCCAGTGGTACCTACAACCTATCATCTCTTGCTGTCAGCTGTTTTATATTATGTACTTTAGTGAGACTCCCCCTGGAAAAAAATATACAATAAAAACTCTTATTTTTCCTAGAGAAATCAAAATTTCTGCTGAAATAGGTTTCTAAAT
The DNA here is from genome assembly GCF_027887155.1 of Malaclemys terrapin pileata. NCBI lineage: Eukaryota > Metazoa > Chordata > Testudines > Emydidae > Malaclemys > Malaclemys terrapin. Next base: position 19,583,189 of record NC_071520.1, on the reverse strand, counting down.
GTACCATTACTAGTAAGAAGGCACTTAAATTTCCCACTACTGACAAAATAGGACACCAAAAGCTATTAAATACATAGATGTTGCTAACAAACATATACATACGGAGTGGGATTTTCAAAATCACCTAAATGACTTATATCAGAGGGGTAGCCGTGTTAGTCTGAATCTGTAAAAAGCAACAGAGGGTCCTGTGGCATCTTTAAGACTAACAGAAGTATTGGGAGCATAAGCTTTCGTGGGTAAGAACCTCACTTCTTCAGATGCAAGTCACGAAAGCTTATGCTCCCAATACTTCTGTTAGTCTTAAAGGTGCCACAGGACCCTCTGTTGCTAAATGACTTAGCAACATAAGTCCCATTTGCTTTCAGTGAGACTTCTGCTCTTAAGTGACTTAAGTGAGTTTGAAAATTCCCCTTTCTGGACATCCAAGCTATCTCATCTGAGATGATAAGCAGCCATTTGGATGGTACTAAAATATATTTAAATGAGTTTCCTGATACTTTATTAATTCTATATCCTGTTGAAAAACAGTCCTTAGTTAGACTATAGCTACTCCTGCCTGCAAAATCCCATAAAACAATCCTGCTTATATGCAAAACATCTGTACCCTGTACTCATGGAGGCAATAAATCAATATTATGCACGTTTGCACACCAGTATTTATCAATGTTGGTTAGTGCACCTATACTTTCTGGAGAATTCATTAGCAGAATGACACAGTCATGCAGCACGGCTATAAATTAGAGTTCTGCCTGAAGGAATGCTATTGATTCTGTATGGCACGCCTGGATTTGCATGCTTGCCAGTTAGTTTAATCATAATACTATAACCTACATCAAAGAGCGTCTTAAGACTTAGTTGAGTTTGCAGCCTACAGCTGCCTTTTTGGCCGTGTGTTCAACCTTCACAGTGCACTGGTGAAAATCAACTAGACAGGCTGCTCAGATTTTGTTAAGCACAAGATATTAGGGGTTCACTTTGTACTCTGTTGTCTTTAACAGTTAATTATAACAATGGTGCAGAGCCAATCTTGTGAAGTCTTATGCTCAATGCGAGGGCATTTCTCTGTTTGGATGTTTCGATTTCTGCATGTTACACGATAACATTTGAAAGACGTGTCCGAGCAATTCCAAAATGTCAGGGAATGTTCCAGGTATCAATGTGAAGCATCCAATTGATTTTGGCAAAAAGCAGAAAACCAAATGGTAGGAATGGAGTACACCTGGAACCCTGGCATCGTGGTGAGCAGAACTAGTGGCTTCAACTAGTGCCTCTGTAATTGTCTATAGATCAAAGAATCAGTTGATGGCAGCCCATTAACACATTGCAGCATAACAATACCGCTCATTTTAGCTCTATGGCCTCTGCCCATCCTCCCAGGACAGTTCTGAAATGATGACACACTGAAAGGAAAGGAGGAAGGCGAATAAGGGCAAGTCTACACTACAAAATTAAGTCGACCTAAATTATATCGATATATAGCCACCACGGTAATTAATTTGCTTTTGCATGTCCACATGTCAGCATGGGGCATTGTGGGGCGGCTTTTGAAAGGCAGCAAGGGTTGATGTAAGTAACGCAGTGTCTGCACCGACACTGCATTGACCTAACTACATTGACCTAAGCACTAAGCCTCACATGGAGGCGTAGTGGGCGAGTTACATTGGTGGGAGCTACATTTTAGTGTAGATGTTTACAGAGTTTGATTGACATGAGCTGCCTTAATGCAACCTAACTCTGTAGTGTAGACAACAGCGAAGAATGGTGGGGGAAAGAGGGAATAGGGAGGGCATGGGGGAAAGGGAGAACACAGAGCTTGTGCCATGATGGGGAGAACGCTGGACCTTCGCATGGGGGTGAGAATGAGGGACTCACACAGAACCCCAGGCAGGATGGGGAGAATGGGTGACCCTGGTATGGGGGGAAGGAGCCCAATATTTGCATCAGGGAAACCAATGATTATGATTAATTACTGTGAGGGTAATATTTCAGACTGTCTGGTGGGGATCTAGCTATATGATATGCAAGTCCCATTAATGTTAATGGGAATTTAACAGCTAAATTCCCCATGGATCACTTAGAAAAAATTACCCTTTTAGGTTAAAGGAGATTTCATTAATTATGTTCTCATGATGCTCTGTTTAGAGGTACTGTAGCAATTTAAGTCTTCAGTGTCATGTAGGAATCTAATCTGTGTCCTATTGTTTTTTTTATGTCTCTTGTTATTGCACTCATGTTACCCCTCTTGAATGTAACCTCAGACTAGGGTTCAGTCTATTGAAATATAAGGCACATTAAGGGAAACAATTTTTTGTAAGTGATCCATGGAGATTTCTCTGTTAAATTCCCATTAACATTAATGGGAATTGCCTGCCTAAACTGCCATCAACAACCGGAAATCTTACCCCAATAGCAACTGATGATACACCTTAATTTCTGGTGCCAACATAATGCAGAACACACAAAGTAGTGTATATCTGAAATTTACGCTGCAATTATGAATATTGTAAGGGCCACATAAATGCAAAGTTTGCCATTGTCAACAACAGTCAATCATGCATTACGATCAGAAACAGATACAATTTTACAATTGACCATGTTGTATGTTTGCTCATGAATGTCTCATGAGTTCAGCTGTGGAATAATTCAAAAGTCAGGGTTTTTAAATGAACATTAGCTTGTTCTCTGGGAGTGCTTTAAAATTATGGGACCAGGATTTTCAGAAGAGGTTAGTGACTTTGGGTGCCTACATTTTTGGGTGGCCAATTTGAGATACCTTAAAGAGGCTTGACTCCCAAAAAGTGCTGAGCTCCCACCCTCTGAAAATCAGGCCTCTTTAGCGTGTCCAAAGTTGGGTCTTCTTGAAATGGGTCAAATGACGAGTCACTTTTGAAAATCTTGGCCATGGTACATCAGAGGCATCATGGCACATGGCAGCCTGAGAGACCCATGGAGCTTGGGTTTCCCACTGACTGAGCTTGTGAAGCTCAAGTTCAAACAATCAGGCTATGGACAGTCACTCTCGCCCACGCCTAAGTGTCTCCTCCTGGCTGAGTCGGGAATCACTGCTGGAGTTAGCTTTGGTTTGTTATCTGCCCTGCTGACTAGAGGAAGGGGCAAGGCAATAGCAGCAGAGGAGAGAAAACAGGCATGGACCAAATGATAGTTACTTAGAACGAACAGGCATCCTCAAGGCTTGAATTGGTTGAATGAATCACAGAGAATAAATTATGTAGCTTCTCCTTCAGATGGCCAATAATTCATGAATGCACTATAATTTCCATGAGTTCATGCACTGTTAATGATTATTCTACTAGTTTGTGTAAACCAATGCCTGCGGTAGGAGTGCTGACAAACTTAACTTTTACTAATCATTAGTCAGTCTGCAACTGGCCACCCAAGTCACATGGAATTCCTTCTTTCCTTCATTGTCTGAAACTTCCCACACAAGAGACTACAGAATAACAAATGGCAAAGAGTGAAGAATGAACACACGGATTTGTGCGTGAACACACTCATCCACAAGCCAAACATCAGTAATTGTATAGCGACCAGCCGTTCCTGAAACATTTGCATGCTTTGACATCTTTGTGTGAATGCTCATAAAAGGCTTGAACGTACAGCATCAGCCATACAACACGCTCCTTAACTCAGTCTTTGAAGCATTTGATCGGCTCCGGTTGTTATAATTATAAAATAAGTGAATGATTGACTAGTTGTTTTAAAGTGTGCCTACTATAGAAGCATATAATGCCAGCAACATTCCTTATACACCCTTACATTTGGTTTATTTAACAGAACCATTTGAGAAAATGTGGATGTTGCAGCAGAGGGTGCGTTACGGCTGGTGAATGGCACTCATGACTCCCGTTAACATGAAGAGGACTTGTGCATGTACTTTCTACCAGCCCTTTGAGGCAAATGTTTAGCTATATCTCACACATTCATAGATTTTAAGGCCGGGGGCCCATTATGATCATCTACTCTGACCTCCTGTATAACACAGGCCAGAGAACTTCCCCCATAATAATTCCTAGAGCAGATATTCTAGAAAAACATCCAGTCTTGATTTAAAAATGGCCAGTGATAGAGAATCCACCACAACGCTGGGTAAATTGCTCCAATGATTAATTCCTCTAACTGTTAAAAATGTATGCCTTATTTCCAGCCATAATTTCTCTTGCTTCAATTTCCAGCCATATGATTGTGTTACACCTTTCTCCAGAGGTGAAAGTAAGCCGGTACAGGCCGGTACACAGCCAACATTAAAGCACTGCCGTGGCAGTGTTTAAGGACCGTACCGGCAGGGCCGCTGACGCGGGGGTAAAAGGGGCAGCTGCCCCGGGGCCCAGAGATTTAAAAGGGCCCAAGGCTCCTGGCTGCCACCACCACTACCATGGCAGCTGCTGGAGCCCTGGGCCCTTTAAATCGCCACCGGAGCCCTGGGCAGCATGGGCCAGGCAGCGCTGAAGGGCTGATTGGGGGAGTCTGGCCTCAGACTCGCCCCTTCTGCCTGAGGCCCCACCCCTTCTGGGGGTCCAGAACTAGCCCCCGACCTGGCCCAGGAGCCCAGCCACCCTGCGTAACGGTAAATCCTTTAAGTTACTTTCACTCCTGTCTTTTTCTGCTAGATTGAAGAGCCCATTATTAAATATTTGTTCCCCCCATAGATACTCAGAGACTAATTAAGTCACCCCTAAACTTTCTTTTTTGTTAAGATAAATAGATTGAGCTCCCTGAGTTTATCATTCAAAGGTATGTTTTTAATCCTTTAATCATTCTCCTGGCTCTTTTCTGATCCCTCTTCAATTTGTCAACATCCTTGAATTGTGGGCACAGAACTGGACACAGTATTACAGCAGAAATTGTTTCTGGTTCAGATGCCTCCTTTTACGATATCTGACTTTTTAAAGATTAAAAATAGCTATTTGGCAGATTCTAAAGGGCATTTAACAAAATATCCTTTTAAAAAAGCATCTTTGACCAGCTCTGCCTCTGTCCATTTACCCTCTTCTGCCCCAGGCCATCAATCATCAGTACAGGCTGTCTGCAGGTACAAGAAGAAAAATGCAAGGCTAGCCGATGATATTAATTCCATCCAAATAATCTGTTTACAAATCAGGCAGTGTGACTCCTAGAAGTTGTGACTGGAATGATTTTGTGATGAGCTTGCTTAACTCTGTCTTTCTCTCTTTAGAGATTTGGCCAAACAGTGCAAGGTTGAAGATGAAAAGGAACCGGAGAAACAGAATACAGATGAGTCTATTCAAGCTGTTAAGAAATTTCTGCTGCACAGAAGTGACCAGGCCCACAATAAAATTGCAGGTTCTGTAATTTAATGCTGTTTTGCTTTGTGGAAACATGCACAGCTGGTTTTCTGAAGGACCTAATCAACTCTGAGGCAGGGGAGCGTCTCAGCATTAGTCCTAAAACACACCAAAAAGGTATGAGAAGGGAAAAGAAGGCAGAACAAACAGTATGTGGCAGACAGATGGGAGAGCACAAAAGAGAGAGAGAATGGGGATTGAAGAGAAAGAAGACAGAGTGTGGAGTGAAGATATGAGGACACAGAGAGCACAGTAGTAGGAAACAGTAGAAAGAGGAGTCCTTGTGGCACCTTAGAGACCAACAAATGTATTTGGGCATAAGCACCTGCTCCTGTATTTTCCACTCCATGCATCTGATTAAGTGGGTTCTAGCCCAACTTAATTGATTACGCTTGTTATAGTTAGTATGGCAACACCCATTTTTCCATGTTCTCTGTGTATACATATATCTTCCTACTGTATTTTCCACTGCATGCATCCAATGAAGTGGGTTTTAGCCCACGAAAGCTTATGCCCAAATAAATTTGTTAGTCTCTAAGGTGCCACAAGGACTCCTCGTTGTTTTTGCTGACACAGACTAACATGGCTACCCCTCTGAAACCAGCAGAAAGAGAGAGAAGGGAGATAAGATAGCAGATCAAGCCGAAGCCCAGAGCTGGTTCAGTTATTTAGATTCTGGTGACTTCCACCTGTACTCGCAGATTCTCATCAGAAACCTCCCCAGATGTTTCCAAATCCCTCTCTCCTCCTGGCCTCCCCATCTTGCCTCCTTCTCTCAGGTCCCTCCTGTAGATCCCCATCACTGCTTCCCCCGCCCTCAAATTCACAGGCTGCACCTCAGGTCTCCAAATACTCAAACATCCTTTTCCCCACCCAGTGGCAGTGTTTGTCCCATGGAGGACCCCTGTTCAATTCTGGGGCCCCTACCTAGGATTGGGAGGAAGCTGGGGATAGTGGAGGAGCTGGGAGAGGCCTGGGGGTGACTCCCCACAGAGCCTCTCCTATCTCTGTGGGGGGGGGAGCTGATAATATGTTAAGGGCTGTTATAAAGAGGATGGTGATCAACTGTTCTCCATGTCCATTGAATGTAGACAAGAAGTAATGGGCTTAATCTGCAACAAGGCAGATTTAGGTTAGATATTAGGAAAAAGCTTTCTAACTATAAGAGTAGTTAAGCTCTGGAACAGCCTCCCAAGGGACGTTGTGGATTTCCCCATCACTGGAGGTTTTTAAGAACAGGTTGGACACACACCTGTCAGGATGGTCTAGGTTCACTTAGTGCTGCCTCAGGACAGGGGACTAGACTTGAAGACCTCCTGAGGTACCTTCTAGCCCTCCATTTCTATAATTCATAGATTATAAGCCCATAAGGGACCATTGTGATCATCAAACCTGACCTCCTTCATAACCCAGGCCTGTTTAGGACTTCCTTGTATTAATTTCTGTTTTAACTACAGACGTCTTTTAGAAAAATATCCAGTTTCAATTCAAAAATTGCCAGTCATGAAGAATTCACCACAACCCTTGGTAAATTGTTCCTATGGTTAATTACCCCCGCTAATAAAAATGTATACCTTCCCACAAACTGCTAACTAGTTCTCTCCTTCCCACCTTCCGAGGCCTACCCCTCCCAAAGATGACTCTTCAAGCCTCTGATGAGCGTACGTTGTGAGATCCATTTGTGTGCATCGCGGGAGGCTGTTTCTGTTCTTGTGAACTCTGGTGTGCAAGGCTGCACGTTGCTTAGCATTCACTGGCACAAGCAAGAAATGAGCATGGAGGCTTTAGGGTCCAGCAGAGTTGAGGTTTAACCACAACATGTCTAAGAGGCAAGGGGTTCAGAGAAGACTTTCAAATGCAAAGAGTAAAAGCCTAGTCAAAGAGCAGTGCAGGTGCATAGAGGGACACTTGCAGGGAGTTCAAGGCTTGCTGGTCAGTCAGAGAGAAGAAAAGGTCTAAAGCCCTACCAGGCAGGCGTGGAAGAAAAGGTGAACCAGAGCCATGGAATTAGGATCTAAATTTTAAGCCCTCCAAGGAGAAAGCAGAGAAACCAAGTCTATGCTTGGGTCAGATATCAACTTTCACCCACTCCTCCTCACAACTGGATGCTTCTTTTCCTCTTCCTTTCATGCATGTTTGCTGGGCCTTGAAAGTATAATAAGCCCCAGCTACATCTACTCCTTAACTGCTCCTGGTTTGGTTCCATACCTCTGCAGAGCTAAGAGACAACGTGTTGTGGACCTCTGGTTACCTGGGGATGGGTGGGGCATTGTCAGGGTGCCTGGAGATATAGTGACCCCCGGGTAACAGTCAGCCAGCAGTTCAGATCTGTTAGCTGCACACACACATATCCACCTGCAACGTTTTGGGGATATTTGGATCTGGGATTTTGGTTTGGGGCCCATTGCTAAAGAAAATGAAATGGATGGAGTGGGAGAATGAATCTTCACTTCACTTTCTGCTATAAGGCTTGGGGGAACCCTATCAATAATAAAAGGAAAGGGCACAACCAAGACAGAAATGCTCTTCTATTAAAGAATTAAAGCTGAGTCTGTTCACATGCTAAGGGGAAATCACTGCATGGAGCCACCACAGCGAAGGAGGTAGAAACATCATAGAAATTAGAAGATGGAAGAGAAGAGTTCAGGAGGTCAGCGGAGACCTTTCTCAATGTAGTAGGCAGTGCAATACAACATCAGATTTACCAGAGGTGGTTTGAAAGCAAGTGCTATTCAGATCCATATTAAATTAAATCAACGGTTGCTTTGGCTCCATGCTCAAAGCTGAATTCCAACACCCACTGAGAGAAGGTCTAAAGGTCTCCCAGGCTGCAATTTGTTTTGTGTACTCCATTTGGTTGTGTGCTACAATTTAATCAGGCCAACATGCCATGTGTTGAAAGATTTACCATATCTTCTCTAATAAACTCATGGATCCAACTTTGTTATTCAGCATTGTTCTATTTTGCTAATTATAGCAATTTACTTCATTACATCTAAGGAGTGGGTTGAAATACCTCTTTAAGTAGTTCACACTGCTGAAAAAGAGCTCTCTTTAGCTTTTCTTCATTAAAAGAAATGCATTGACTCTAGATAGCCACCGTGTTACCTCTTTTTCTTTCTCTCAGTTGCTTCATACTTTCTTCTGTTGTCTACACCTTTACTCGTTGCTAAAATGTAAAGTTATAAAGAAGGATTCCATTGGTCTTTTTCTCCTTTCCTTATCTGCTTCCTTCGACATGCAACGGTTGGTGCCCAGAGAGTTATTCACTTTGTGTAAGTCCATGCAACATGTTAATAAATTACAAGGAGTCATTGTCTCTTCACATGGTAGTTACCACTGATGTGGAAATGACAGGAAGTATTGCTTCAGGAATTAAGCATAGCATGTTGTCCATATTAATTCAAATAGGTAGAAGAGGGAATTTTAAACCCAGATTCTTGTACTGTATTTGCATATTATTCCCATTGCCATAAGTGCCTGAAAAGACACTGGATCTGCATTAATGGACAAAAAAAGAGTAAACCATGTTATCTTGCTGCTAACTGAGGACGACTGAGTGAAACCTCAGACAGTGAAGCCATGCAGAAATGTACACGGCTACTGCTGAAAGTGGACTGCAAGAAGGCTGTTTTTGAATTTGGCTTTCTAAAATTCACTTCTCTTTACTGGTCCTTCAATGTTGTGATGCTGTAGGGGATTGGTGGGTATTAATTTCAAGTACTTCGGAAATCATTTTGCCTGAAACCTAATCTATATAAAGTGCAAGCAGATACTGTCTGATGGCGATAGTCAGATTAATGATAAATGAAAACTCTAATCTGAAACAAACCCTTGCAAAGTAAACCACAATATAATGGACACAGAGAGGATTGTAATGTTTGTATTGGCCCACTCTTATAAAATAGGCACTACAAATCAATCTACCTTTTTATCTCCATCCTCCAATATCTACTTATGATTCTCTTCTTGCATTCCCCAAAAATCCAGATCCTCTCAAAATTATTTACATTTCTTGCAGTGTTTCTCTTGTTGACTATTAGTTTGTCCCATAGTCCAGCCACCCAGATTGTAAAACCCAGATTTCATCTGTCCTCCAATCCATAATCTCTGGCATTTGTTTATTCCCTCAAATAGTTCATTTGCATCACTCCACTCCTGTCCCCTAGGATGACAGATGTCCCGATTTTATAGTGACAGTCCCGATTTTTGGGTCTTTTTCTTATATAGGCTCCTATTACCCCCCACCCCCTGTCCCGAATTTTCACACTTGCTGTCTGATCACCCTACCCATGACCTTGCATCCAACCTCTCTTTGAAATTATCCTTCATTCATTTTCTTTCTCTCCCCCTTTTACAGATCAAATTGGGCTACTCTTCTTTTTATAATTCACATGCTTCATACCCCAAGGGAGGCAACACAAGGGTATGCAGTGTTCATAATGGATTGAATAATCAGCTTCTTGAGCAGGGGTGGCCAACCTGTGGCTTCAGAAGTTAATATGTGGCTCCTTGTATATGCACCAACTCCGGCGCTGGAGCTACAGGCACCAACTTTCTAATGTGCCAGGGGGTGCTCACTGCTCAACCCCCTGGCTCTGCCACAGGCCCTGCCCCCACTCCACCCCTTCCCGCCCCCCTCCCCTGAACCTGCCGTGCCCTCGCTCCTCTCCCTTCCCCCCCAGAGCCTCCTGCATGCCACAAAACAACTGATAGGGCGGTGCGGGGAGGGAGGAGGAGGCGCTGATGGTGGGGCTGCCAGTGGGCGGGAGGCGTTGGGAGCGGGGGGGGAGTGTTGATGGGGGGGCTGCTGATGTATTACTGTGGCTCTTTGGCAATGTACATTGGTAAATTCTGGCTCTTTCTCAGGCTCAGATTGGCCACCCCTGTTCTTGAGCCTCACTGGGAGGAGGAGTGAGTTCAAATGATATTAGAATAATACAGTCAAATAAGAAAATAAATGAACTGTGTGTAAGGTGCTGGGCATCCAATGTTCCAGTTGCTTTCAAAGAGAGTTAAGAGGCCCTAAGCACCATGCAAAGCTCCGAAAAGCAAGAGATGGACGAAGTTCCCCTCTCTCCCCTCCCCCAGTGTGTGTGGATCCAGAACCAAATTTGGCAGCTCTGGCTTATCTTTAACAAAGACAATGGATGTGTTCAAACAAGCAAGCATTTGTGCTCAGACATCACGTAATTATACCTCTAAGCAGGGAGCAGCTAGGCATGAAATTACCTGATTTGCTCTGTGAATGCCCATTTCCATCTGCTGGTTTGTGGACACTGCAGACGCCTAGAGATATTCTGCTTTGGGAATTTGGACCCCAATTGTCATTTCCAATTGATTACTCAAAATAGATTTAATGAGGATGAATAGCTGAAATAGATACTATATGTAGCTCTTATAAAGCTGTCAGCTGACAATATAAAGGGGTTTAATAATTGATATATAATATGATTGCAATTAATTGAATTAGTTACTGCATGTGACATTGTAAGGAATGCTTACTGCGGACTATCACCCATGTAACACATACACACGCATTAGTAATGACTACATGGTATGGGAAGACGCTGTAAAAAGTTACATTATAAGACAGATAATATGCATCTAGAGGAAAGGAAAGTGGTTTGTAAACTGAGATGGTTTCATGTGTGAAGGTTATTTAAGACCAGTGTTTCTCAACCCTTCCAAGCTGGCAACCTCTTATCTGAAGTAAAAAAAATTTTACAGCTGCCTTACATTCACTACAAAAGTAAGAGTAAAAAAATGTATCAATGATAAGCAAATACAATGTGTGTGTGTGTGTGTGTTGAGAGTTTAACAGAAAATATTTCACCCTGCCAGGTAAGGACATGCAGGGAGTGGTGGAGTGAGATTTTCATTGCTTTAGATTGCAATAAAGTTTTCAACATATCATGATCCCCTGGTGAGAAACGCTGCTTTAGAAGGTACCAGTTCAGTCAATGTTTGAGTTCACTCAGAAATGTGAAACGTTAGATGTAGAGATGGACTAGTGGGCAGAGTGCAGGGAAGATAGCCAAAACTTGGTGATAAATGCAATTAACACCTGGCTGAACTTTATCACATGACTTTCACCACCACAGTAACTGTATTTATATGGCAGAAAATAAAGCCTGTGGCTAACCCTGAAGCTTTAAAGGTTTACCCAGCGGCGTATTATCGCCTAGGCCAACAAGGCCTAGGCCGGGAAATTTATAACAGAATCATTTTTGTAATCGCGGCATCAGTGACGCTGCGATTCTACCAATCACAGCGCGTATTGAAATCACCAATGACGGTGCAACGACATTTAGTAAACATACTCGCGAGAATCCTAAACGTTAATAATATGACCGGAAGGAAGAAATTAAGCGGCTCTTAGTTAAAAAAAAAAAAAAACTATACAAAAGAAAGAAAGGGAAAATGAAATGATAGCAATGATAGATTCCTTTGTTGTATCAGTTAGTGCCAACAGTGAGACAGAAAAAATAGTTGAAAGTAGTAGTGAAGTAAAAAGTAAAAATATTGGTGTTGATATTGAAAATATTGATGTTTAGTAAGTTCATATGGGGCCGGGGGCGGCAATTATTTCAGGGCCTGGAGCGGCAAAATCATTAAGCTGCCACTTGGTTTACCCTGATGGGTTTAATGTTTACAAGATCTGAAAACAAGCGACATTGTGTGAAAAAACACACACTTTTGCTGGCAGGCAGGAGAAAGAAATCCTTAGTAATCTGAGCAGCCACTTGGGCTAACGTCAGTGTAGCCTTTCTGACCTACACGTATAAATCACTCTGGATTTCACTTGGCATGGGTTCAAGGAGCCATAAGTCGTAGAGTTATCTAGTTATTTTAACAACTTCTTAGTGTGATTCAGAAGCTTAGCACAATGCTTCCTTGGGCCCTCAAAATATAATCTCCATCATCCTCCTGACTGCTTTGTAAACATTTTCTCCAAAATACCAGTAATCAGAAAAGTACATATTTTTAGGCTCGGAGCCACCCGCATGCTTTGACTAATCTTTCACAGAATTCTCAGTATTCTCCTTATTAGTTAATTTACTTCATAGGCATTAATTCTGGGATACTTCTTCTTACCTTCAACTAGACCCCCAGTTTAACTTCTTTTTTGGCATCCTGGACATCCTGACTGCAAACACACTGGATGACAAACATAATCCTGTCTGCTTAATTCCTCCCAGTTGGCCCTTTTTTCTTTGCCAGCCATTTCTCTCCAGCCTCCTCTGTCTGTTTTGACCTCAGATTACATTCCTCTATTATAGTTCATTTCAGCATAAATAAAAAATGCCTTTCTATAGCATTGAAATCTCTCACTAGATCACAGTCTTATTCCCTAGTGTACAATTAAAGTCCATCAATTTATTAGGGACACACAGACTGTCATTCTTAAATCCTTGGCTGTACTATTGATTATGTATATTAATAGTGTCACCCATATATTAAGCTGTTCATTAAATAGATATTTACTGGCTAAAATGATTGGAAGCTGAACAAAATATTCACAATGAAAATTGAAAACCCTCCTAATTTAAGGTTTCTGCATTTTAAGTTAAAAAAATGGTCCAATCCTTCGAACTCCCCCCCCCACACATTTTTGTCATTTGTTTTGCTTTAAAATAGGGTATTTCACTCAAATATCATCCTATTGCTGAAAAAACCCAACCCTCTATATGTTTGGAATTGTGAATTTTGAAAACAATACAGTGAAATTGCAAAACGTGCCATATTGCAAAACTGCAGGGCTGAGAAATGGCCCAGAGGGAAATTGTGAACACTACTTCATAACATTTCACAAACATATATTTATAGTCTTCAGATAGCCCTAAACATATTATTTTTACAAAAAAGAATATCCAAGAATTATCTGAGTAACAATACATCATATGGGAATTATACTAAATGCTTATAACGAAGAGATAGTCACTTTACTTAAATGTCTTCTGCTGGAAGTATTGTGATATTGTAATATTTAGATTTTAGAGGATTTGGGCTCAGAATCTAAGACTCTGTTTGAAACCTGGATATGGTTTTGATAGGGAGAAGAAAAAAATAAGATGGCAATATGGGGAAAAAAACCTCTCTCATTCTTTCCAGGTGCTCATTTAACCATCATCTGAACACAGTAATTATTTATGAAGCAATGATTTGCCCTGCTAGTGCTAATACTATGCATGGGGGGAATTGAAGATTAGCTGTACAATTCAGATACCCATAGAAGAAAGCTACACACTATAAATTATTACAGGAAAATCAGTGCTGGTTTCACTGTAAAATGTCCCTTCACAGCAATATCTGACTTGCAAAGTAATCGTCACTTGGAGCACGTGGTCTCCTATAAGCAGTAAGATAAGATGCAAAGCGCTCCTTCCAAAGCTCAACTTCAGCCTTTTTCATACAGAAACTGAGCAGCCATGATCGCTTTTCAAAACACAGAGATCTCAGAGTAAGCTGGTCTCATATAGCCCTTTGGCAAGGGCAGTATAAATTCCCTTGCACTTCATAACACATGGCAAGCCAAACTGAATCGATACTTGTGAGCAAGACACGCCCATCTTGGCACGGAATCGCAAATGAACAAAAGGAGTCCTCCCTTTTTTCCAACCATTATTCCTGACATGCAGAATCAAAATTCACCTCTCATTTAATATTAATGCCTGTGCAGGGCACTGTACCCCCCAACATCTCCCGTGCCCTTCTTTAACATTTACTGTTCAAACTCAGTAGTCTATACAATTTACTGCACCTGTCAAGGCTAATTTATTCATAGGATCTGGCAGTAATCAAAAAGACTGAGATCAGTGCTCCAGCAAACCCTGACATTTACTCATATTTTAAAGTCCCATTTGACCTTGAACTGCAGCTAACTGGAGCTGAACTTGTCAGCTGTTCTGTGAGGCTCAGTAGGTCTGGCATGTCATGTACCTCCGGGCCAAAGGCACAATGTCAGTGAAACCAGCACACAGCCCACTGAAATAAAACTGATGAACCACAGATGGAAAGAGGGGAGAAATGGCATTTGAAATGGTGACAGGCACTCTGATTGGTTATCTTCCTGCAAGAGACAGTCGGGCAGTTGCCCCACTTCTTTGCACTATGCCAGGTACCAGCTCAGACATAAACCCACCAGGAAGCTAGAAGGTGCTTTTCTGTACACTAATAAAAGCGCATCTATAACAGAGAAGAGAGGATGGCAAGAGAAAGAACCTGGACAAAGGGACGGAAATTCTTCGGCTAAGATCCTCCAAAGACACCGATGGGATTTGGATGCCCAATCCCCATTAGAAATTAATGGGAACTGGCTATCCAAATCCCCTAGGAATTTTAAAATCCCAGCCCAAAATGTGTTTACAAGTTACTGGGCTTGATGCAGGCAATAATGTGTGAAATTATGGCCTGTGTTTCTGCAGAAGGTCTGACTAGAGGATTCTTAGAATCCAAGGCCAGAAGGGACCATTGTGTTAATCTATGCTCATCTCCTGGGACCAGTGGGACGGCAGGGCAACTACAACTACATTAAAGAAGTTAAAGAGGGTGGGGGGCGGGAATGAAGTGAGTATGAATTAGTCCTACTGTTCTACAGAAGGACGCGTGAACAGGATAGTAAATTGTTGGGGAAGGACGTCACCACAGCCCTCCACTAGTGTATCGATGGGACCTGGGTGGACTGAACCTGTATGCTGCCGCCACATCTCATACACATTGAAGAGGGGGATTGCCACATTGGCTTTGTACAGTCCAGTAGGGAGGGAGACATTGGGGATGAGCCAATGGAGGGGATCCAGTGGGCCAACATCTCCCTTTTCTCCAAGAAGCACAGAGCGGTAGTAACTGCTGTTTCAGCTTATACGATTGAATGGGCTGGGCAGCACAATACAGCAGTCAGCCAGAGGAATTAACACAGAAAACTGGGCTCTTAATAGAATTCCTAAAGTTTTAAAAATGTGTTTGCCATGCTCCCGATTCAGGAAACGGTCCTTATTACGGACAGCACTTACGCACATGCTTAAATCCCATTGAAGTCATGCGTGTAAGTGCTTTCCTAAGTGAATCTGGGCCTAAAGCTGTGTGGGAAATGAAACTACGGTCCTTGCAATATGGGCAAACTGTGCACCCTGGCATAGGCATTTGACTGAAGCCCTGAATTCATAGAAGTCTCTCAATTTGGCAATTGGTGGGAAACCGCCCACCCCCCACAATGAAGATAATAGAAGTCACTGTTAGATAGTTCTCGTCATGGCTTTGTCACTCACTTGCTTTATTCCCTTGGGAAAGCCACTTAACATCCCTACCTCGGTTTCTCCCATGGTTAGATGGAGATACACTTATTTATCTGCTTCTCCAGAGCGTCATGGGGAATTAATGGCCATACCATGCTTTGAAGATATAAAATTGTTTGCTTTTCTGTTACCAATAAGATATTCAGGTAAATGGCATTATATTAGAGCTACAGAGGCAAATTTAAATAGGGTTTTTAGGTACAAAAAATGCAGCTTTGATTTTCCTGAGGCATACCAATGTCTCATTTTATTATAGCTCAAACACTTTAATATACATGATACGGTTGCACCTAACCCAGCATTCACAGATGTGTTTTGACTCATTTCTGAGTTCTTGTTGGCTGCAGCTCTCACGCTATAAGCACAAAGACCATATGTCGCACTAAATATGATTTTCAGTCGGATACGCATTTTCCAAGCCTAAATTAGAAATGGAGATAATAGACTTGCCAGATTTTGTTTTAAACAGCAAACACCTTCCTATTATCTTGGTAAAAAGTTACAACAGGAAAGCAAACAGGCCTTTATCCTAATACTTTTGTGTACGTCATGTTTTTAGCAATCCAAAGTATGTAGATTATTATAGGGAATATATAATGGTTTGATGTATGTAAAGCTTTTTTTTCCTGCCTGAGTTCTGACTGGCTGCATTACTCACAAGTAGGGAAGCCACCCGTGTTCTGAAGGTCAAGCCAAACAAATGGCAGTGAAAGATTTATATTGTACTATATCACTATGTATTTTGTCTAGAACACATGTTACAGAACAAATATTTTAGGAATGTTTTGGAGAGTTCTTAAATGTTTTATTGGGATTATTATTATTATTGTTTCCTGCCTGTAAAGTGGAGTGGTTTAGTTCCCAGAAGCTGACCTTTGTAGGGCACAAAAGAAGCCTCTAAGAGGGGCAACAAGGGGGAGAGAAGAAACAAGCAAACCCTGCAAGAGAAACCTCGTGGCGTTCCCTGGTCCCTGCACAGTTATTACTACATAACAATGCAACTAGACTCTATGTTACTGGTGTAATACATACACCCCAGGCTTGCTGGAGACTGAAATGCATGTTGTAAATATCTATGTATCATTATAAACATGTCTACAAAGGACAGGAATATATTTGGTTGCACTTGTTCACCTTTTACTAAGTTACCCCAACCAAACACCCACAGCTAGTGTTGCTGGGAAAGGGCAATGTGAAGAATGGAAGACTGAGGGGTAGTTTGGAGGAGTATTATGGCATGTGCCTCTGGGAGAAGGAGCAGAGGGTTAGTGGCTTAATTTTTATTGCCTTGTTTTTGTGGTTTTGAGCCAGGGGTCAAGTATGAGTGTAGCAACCGTAGCCCTTTCACAAAGGAGATTTTTAATACACTCCCACAGCGGGGTATTTTCTGCTTGTTGCTATAAAACAAACATTTTAAAAAAATGACGTGACTTTTCATCCTCAGCCGAAACGGGCTTTGTCCTCAGGAGATGATACCCTCAGTGTGGAAAATAGCACGGTTGGACTTTAAAAACACCCTCACTACACACATGTTCACTGAAGCCGTTTGTGAAATGAAATTGTCAGTCCCCATAACGTATATGAGCTGGATGCGGCTGGAGCCACCATTGAGCTGGTACACTAAACTAAAAGCAGCAGATCTGAAATTCATGTCTATATCCCATGAAGAAGCCTGGTCTCTTATTCACAGCATATACATCGTCTGTTTCTCCCCCATGCATACCTTTAATCCTCAGGCTCCTTGCAGAACATAGCACAGGAACATGTCCTAAGGAGCCAGCCTTCCTTCCACCCCGCTTTCTCTACCTCACCCAGCTCACTCTCCAAGTTCCCCTTCTACTTCCTGTTCCTGCCAATTATATAGCTTCCCCTCATTGAGCTAATCACCTCATTAGCACAACCACTGCCCCCAAATGTCAACAATCCCCACCAATTCAGGCTAACTGATTCCAGTTTAGCCCATGATTTTCTCTGTTATGCAAGTCCCTATGTGACCAAGGGCTACAGCTAGCATTCTGTCACAGACCGCAAATTCCCAACTGGCTCTTGGGAAGTGACTGGCCCAGGCTCTCCCAACAGGCCAATGGCAGAACCAGGAACAGACCCCCAGGTCTCCTGTGTCCACCTTCAATGCTTAAACCACTAGGCCACACTGCTTCCCTTCTTACCATTAGGCCATGCTGCTTCCCTGATGAATTTAGGCCAACCAACAATGATTTGCAAAGAAGTTAATAAATTAATTAAAAATCTCATTGATGGCTAATATTTTTGGTACTTTAATATTTTGGTGCAGAAAAAATATTTTGGAAAAGGCCTTTTTATTCCCAGAGATAAATGGCTTACTCCTCCAAGGGATTATATGTAGCATGGCTAATGGCATAGTTTTTGTATAATAAAGAGTGAAATCTAGAAAGCATTTTCCAAGTGCACAGGTATATACATTGCCAGAAGAAGTCACACTTTCCCTTTTCCCTCTTCAGCTTGGAGGCAGTGTGCAGGACAAGTCAGCAGATCCTGTTTTGCTGTGTTCAGAGAACTTAATAAACAAGGGTGATTATTAGTCAGAGTTTGACATTTCCTCACCTGATTGCAAAACCTGACTGTAGAAAAAAAAAAACCCAAAAGATCCCAGGCAAGTTTCAAAACAGAATAAATAAAAAGCACGCTAGAGATACAGTTCTGTTCCCCTCAGACTCACAACACAACAGTGCTACAACTTGCCAGCACTTATGAATTACTCAGGTCGACATATGAACCTGAGGTGTGAAAATCTGAACCTTCCTACAGTTTCAGTGGCTTTGGGTCCAGAGTATCAGATTCTCAGGTGCTGTAAACGGATACAGCCACACTAAAATCAATCACCAGCCAAGGTTACAGGCCAGAGGTCGGGTCAGACCTACAGAGGAGTTCATACTAGAGCTGGTCAAAATTTGGAATTTCCTTTGAGCAGGAAATACTGAATTTTCTTTTTAAACAAATTGTTCCATTTCAGAACAAAAATTAGAAATTCTGACATTGCCAATGAAAGACAAATTGCAAAATTATTGGTTTGAAAAAATGGAGTTCTTTTCATTTTGAGAAGTTTGAAAGGAAATTCTGCCAAAACAGGCTGACAGAGAACCAGGAGCCTACAGGTGTTTGGGACCCAAAGGTTCAGAGCTAGGCCTTCCCAGACTGCAAGTCTCCTGGGACAGCTGGCTCCCACGGCTGCCCAACTTCCAGGGCAGCTGTCTCCCCTAGGGAAGTGGGTGAGCTGAAAGACGATCACCCAGATATCTGAGGGAAATTAATTGAAACTGACGTGTTCCTGTGGAACATTTCAATTTTCATGAATCAGCATTTTGTAATGGAAAAACCTCCCACTGGAAAGTTTCCAACTCATCTAGTTGGACTCAGCTCTAGTTCTCTACCCAGAGTTTTGGTTCAATCACTAGTCAAGTGAAAACTATTTCAATCACAGAACAATTAAGACACCCACCTTCCTTCCAGTTTCCCTGTCCCTCAGATTCAGTTCATACTTGTCATTGTGGATTAAATTAAAGTTGCATGGAGGACGATGAGAAGGAAGCAGCAAAGACTAATGAAGGGAATATTTTCCTTCTTCAGCACCTCTGCTGTAGTTCTTTTTCTGAAATTTCCAAACTTGTGCTTTTATAATGTTCTGGTACATGAAAGAATTTGCAACAAACTCCACGGTGCATGATGTGATGTGGAAGCCAAATAACCAGATGCTGCTTTCTAAGCTATTTACAATGTTCCCCTTTAGAGAGTGTTTTTAACATTATTCACAAGTTCTGGTACTGTCGTTTGCTGGCAATTTAATGCATAAAGTTTGTCACTAGGCTCTCTGATGAAAACATTGCTCCCCATTCAAGGTTACAGTTATCTTCAATTTAGTAAGAACTATCACAATCCAGCCCAAATAAATCAGACAGGTAGGTACATGGATCCCACCCACAGAAACTAGAATGTGGAATGCATCTGGAGTTCATTTAAGACAGTGGTTCTCAAACTTTTGTACTGGTGACCCCTTTCACATAGCAAGCCTCTGAGTGCAACCCTCCCCACCCCTTATAAATTAAAAACACTTTTAAATATAGTTAACACCATTATAAATGCTGGAAGCAAAGCGAGGTTTGGGGTGGAGGCTGACAGCTCGTGACCCCCCATATAATAACCTCCTGAGGGGTCCTGACCCCCAGTTTGAGCACCCATGATTTAAGAATTATGTAAACTGTCCTTAAGTAAAGTGTTGAGTACTCTCTCTGAGTGGAGATAGTTCAAGAGGTATCTTCCGTCTTCCAGGCTTTGCAATGCTTTATTTTAGTCTCTTTCAGGTGTTGGAATATCACACCAAAGAAAAACCCTTGGTTTCAAACATGGTTGATGTCAGGCATTTGAATCCTGGCATGGGAAGCTAGCCATCAGGCTGGAACGCAATCTGTCCTTTTCAGCGGATTTTTCATGGTTTCTTCATTTGCTGACAACACTGAATCTCCTTGGCTTAGGGCAGCGATGCAAGAGTGACAGCTGCTGAGAGGAGAAGGTTGAGTCTACACAGCCAGAAGGAGATTGCTGAATTTGTTGAAGGGTTGCAGTTTCCACATTCCAGAACAGAAACTTGTGAACACTGCCGTCCATAATTCTTTGCTGGATTGGACAATTCAAACCTTTGGGGATGGGGGCGAGTATGATTCATTTAATTAGTTTTCCAACACACTTTTGGCATAGAGTCATGACCAGAGTTATTTAGCATGCGATAAAACGCCAGTGAAATCTTCCCTACTTATGGCTGTTTGTCTCCATTGTTTAACAACAACGTTCTATGTAGCAAACACGCTGTCGCTTCGTCTGCACATTGGGCAAAATTCTCAGCTGGTATAAATCTCTGTAGCTCCACTGATGTCAATGGAGCTATGCACATTTAGACCAGCTGCCAATCTGGCTCATTGTACGTATATGTGACCATGCAATTAAAGGCCGTGTCATAATTCATATGCACAAGGGGGGCAATTAAGGTTGCACGGACAATGTTAATCCTGGCATTTCATGACTTTTGAATGCTTGACTTTGCAACCTTATCATTATATTAAAGTAGCTTTTTGTTGTAATTTACTAGGTTTTGAAAAAAGCCAAACTGAAACCTCTCCTTCCCCCAGAAATTCCATCACGTGTTCCTTATTGGCACCCACATCGCCCCTCAGCAGGTTGGAACTTTTAGATCCACAGCACAGACCTCAGCCATTTGTGCAATAGGTACCTTATAGCAATAGCAGGTTGTCCTCCACTAGAAGGAAATTTGGCACACATTTGCCAGTAGGTTTCACAGCTATTTGCTGACAGCAGAGAAAGATTGAGACTAAGGAATCCTGGTTCCCTACCGCTCTGCATTCTCCCTTCCCCCTTCTCCTCCACCACACTACAAGGGCCCCAGCTGGGAAGCACTGAGAGCACAGGATAGACACCATCTCCCTGTCTTGATTCTTGTGCCCAAAGCCACAGTGGCCCCGGTGGGAGGAGCAATTAGAAGGAACGTCCTGCTTAGCCTCTGCAACCCTAGGCAGGGGCATGCTCAGTGCCTATAGAATCTTTAGAGAATTTAGCTGCCTAACTGAACCAGTCTCTACTGAGCATGTGCAAACTGAAGTTTTCTGAGGTGCATAACTTGGGCAGATTTTCATGGGAAAGGCAAAAGGCATGTTCTTGGCTCCAGGGACACCCCACTACCAAATCTGAAGTTCTTGCTCCAGAGCAGGGAGAGGACAGAGCTTTTCAGCAAAACAACTAAGAATTTTTAATAAGGGCAAAACAATGTATTTTCCCTTAATCTCATTCTGATGCATGCCTGAACTATTTTAGCGGAAGCCTTCCAAAAAATTCAGCCTGAAGCAGACATCTGGCATGGAAAAATCTCATCCTGAACAGTTACATTTGGGGAAGTTACTTGTAAATGGAAACAGCCTTTTAATGGAATGTGTCAGGCAACCTCATAGCCAATGCTACCAGCACGGCCTATATTTTGTTTTTCACGGTGCATTACTTCACAGAGCAGTGATCCTGCACTGAGTCCTGGCTGGGTGGGAGCCCCATTGAAATCAGTAGGACTCAGCTTAGGCAGTTCAGGCAGGATCAGGGCCTGAGGCTCTGACGCATCACTTAGTGTCACAGGGGTGGTTCAGAATTTAAAGTGATAAATCACTCTGTAGATTTCATATCAGTGTATGTAATAGGCTAGGCCCTGAACTAAAAACACTGACCTTCAGACAATATCATGGTAGATGTCTGTGCAGCAATGCATTACATACCTCCGTTTTAGTCTCTGGTAGAGACCCTAATAAATCCATGTCTTGAACCTTGCCCCCAAGTCTAAATATACAACCAAGCATTGCTGGTCAACTCAAGAGAATTGCATCATCAGTACAGTCTTGTTCTGTTCGCAGCAGGATGAATGTGTCATGGTGATACAAAAGGACACGCCAGTTTGAATGATAATTCGGTAGGGTTTGCCTACTTCTGCAACTGGGTTAGGTCTGTTCTACTGCCTTCGTCTTTATCACACATCAGACACTGCTTATATCCTTTATATAATACATAAAGAAAAAGCTATCAACACAGAAACACAGGTGTTTGCCATACCAGATCGTATCATTGGTCTACCAACTCTAGGAACCTCACTCTGGTAATGATCTATACCAGATGCTTCTGATGAAACTCCCTGAGGATGCAAACAGCCAAATAATTAATGCTGTATATGGAGAAAATAAAAATATTCTCTGAACCCTGGCAGCCCTCAGCTTATGCCCTTTATCATCCATAATTATAGACCATATGCTGTTTTTGGTCATAACATTAACCAGCCACAATATTTGAAAATGTAATGGCCATCTCATCAGTACTCCCCAGGCATATTACAGTAACTCCTCACTTGAAGTCGTCCCGGTTAACTTTGTTTCGTTGTTACGTTGCTGATCAATTAGGGAACATGCTCATTTAAAGTTGTGCAATGCTCCCTTCTAACGTCGTTTGGCAGCCGCCTGCTTTGTCCACTGCTTTCAGGAAGAGCAGCCCGTTGCAGCTAGTTGGTGGGGGCGTGGAACCAGGGTGGACCGGCAGCCCCCCTATCAGCTCCTCACTCCCCGAAGTTCCCTGTGCGGCAGCCGCCCAGCAGGCTAGCAATTGCAGCTGTCCCTCCCCCCACTGCCATGTGCTGTTCCTGCCCTCTGCCTTGGAGCTGCTCCCCGAGACTCCTGCTTGCTGTGCGGGGAGCGGGGAGGGTGTAGGGGAAAAAGAGGGGGGCTAATGTTAGGGTGTCTCCCTCTCCCCTGCTCCTGCACCCCGCTTACCCCACCTTCCATAGAGCAGGGGGGACAAACAACAGGGCTCAGGGTGGAGGGAGCTTGTTGGCAGCAGCAGCTGCAGTCTCAGCAAGTTGATCTAATTAACAAGGCAGTGTACTTAAAGGGGAAATGCGCATTTCTCTCTCACACACAAAGTGTGTGTCTCTGTCTCCCCTCCTTCCATTCCTGCTGCCTTGTTGACTGTGAGAGTTAACCCTTGAGGGTTCAGCCAATTGCTAGTTCATCATTTAGCAGTAAGGCATTCCCTGGGAAATATCCCACCCTCTGACTCCTCCACCTCAACCAAGCTTCACAATCATCATCACTATGTAACAGTATTAAATTGTTTGTTTAAAACTTTTACCGTGTGTGTGTGTGTGTGTGTGTGTATAGTCTTTTGTCTGGTGAAAAAAAATTCTCTGGAACCTAACCCCCTCATTTACATTAATTCTTTTGGGGAAATTGGATTCACTTAACATCGTTTCACTTAAAGTCACATTTTTCAGGACCATAACTACAATGTTAAGTGAGGAGTTACTGTAGTTGCATGAAAACAAGCACACATCCTGTACCTGCTAAAGATTTCAATTAAATCTTTTGATGTAAGTAGCATTCCCATTGAAAATATGTCCTTCAGGATTTAGGCCCTAATCCAAAAACACTAATGCACTTGCTTAACTGTGGTGCACATGTGTTCACCGGGATTACTCGTGTGTATAACACCAGGCTCATTTCTGCAGGATCAGCCCCTTAAGGCAAAGTGGAAATTAGTGAGTTGTTTCTTTTCTCTCCTTCCATGTCAAGAAGGTTCAGCAGATCTCCTTAAAAGAACACACGTGCCACAGCTTAACATCAATTTTTTGTTCATGCAGTCAATGCTCAGCCCCCACTGTGCACTGGCTCACAGGCAGGACTAATAAGCAGAGACAAGCATGGTGCCGCCCATGTAGAAGTGCCCCAGAAAACCACACCAGAGCTCTTTTTGAGGGCATGTGGCTCCTAATAGGCACATCAGAGACTTAGGCTGGTCCACACTAACCCCCCAGTTTGAACTAAGATACGCAACTTCAGCTACATGAATAACGTAGCTGAAGTCGAAGTATCTTAGTTCAAACTACAAGGTACTTACTGCGGGTCCACACGCGGCAGGCAGGCTCCCCCGCTGACTCCGCGTACTCCTCTTGTGGAGCAGGACTGTCGACGTGTCGACGGTGAGCACTTCTGGGATCGATTTATCACGTCTAGACAAGACGCGATAAATCGATCCCAGAAGATTGATTGCTTACCGCCGAAACCAGAGGTAAGTATAGACGTACCCTTAGTCTTCTCAGTTCCCCTAAATTACACTGCATTCTTGGAATCGTAGGACTGGAAGGGACCTCGAGAGATCATCTAGTCCAGTCTGCTGCACTCATGGCAGGACTAAGTATTATCTAGACCATCCCTGACAGGTGTTCGTCTAATCTGCTCTTCAAAATCTCCATTGATGGAGATTCCACAACCCCCCTAGGCAATTTATTCCAGTGCTTAACCACCCTGACAGTCAGGAAGTTTTTCCTAGTGTCCAACCTAACCTCCCTTGCTGCAATTTAAGCCCATTGCTTCTTGTCCTATCCTCATAGGTTAAGAAGAACAATTTTTCTCTCTTCTTGTAACAACCTTTATGTACTAGAAAACAGTTATCATGTCCCTTCTCAGTCTTCTCTTTTACAGACTAAACAAATCCAATTTTTTTCAATCTTCCCTCACAGGTCATGTATTCTAGACCTTTAATCATTTTTGTCGCTCTTCTCTGGACTTTCTCCAATTTGTCTGTATCTTTCCTGAAATGTGGCGCCCAGAATTGGACAAAATACTCCAGTTGAGGCCTAACCAGCGCAGAGTAGAGCGGAAGAATTACTCTCCTGCTAATACACCCCAGAAGGATGTTTGCTTTTTTTGCAACAGTGTCACACTCTGGACTCATATTTAGCTTCTTGTTTCTGTCTGCTCAATAACCTTCACAGGGCAAGCCGACGAATTCATGCTCTTGCCCTCTTCCCTACTGTCAGCTCCCAGCTGGGAGATTAGGCAAGTATAAAAGCCGTGGTTACTTTGATTTGGGTTGCCTCCATTTTTGGATGCACATTTTGAGACACCTTCTAGGGTTGGGTGTTCAGTATTTTCTAAACATCATTTCCCTTTTTGGGCATCTCAAATTGGAAAAGTTGCTAGCCAATTTTGAAAATCTTGGGCACAGTATCTAAAAATCTATCTCCTAGTAATGGATCCTCCTTGATTAACATCAGAGTGCTACATATATATATTAGAGAGAGAGAGAGAGAGAAGAATCTGGTTGATCCAGGCTATAATCTAAAAAGACAGGAAGATCTGCTTCCAGCTGTCAACTTGGCAACATATTATTGTTGTTTTTTTAATGGTGGTAACAGAGAATTTCATTGAAACTATGGCATCCTTTAAGATAAACACTCATCCTCCCTTGCTATATACGAGTATAAAATAGAAAGAGCAACAACTCATCCTCCTTATCAGTGGAGCCCCGAAGTAAGAGACAAGATCTTTACTGTGATGATTAAGGGTTCTGTTACAAAAAGATGGATCATAAACTCCTTGTATTAGGTCAAATCATAAACTGGGCTTTTAAAGTTTATGTGATCCCTTTCTAAACAATCAAGGGTATGTGTAGCTCCCACTAATAAGGGAACTTATATGAGGCTTGTAAACCATTCAGTTCCTTAATGAATTGGCAAGTCAATCTATTAGTCTGTTAGAACTATTTCTCTTCCCTAAACCATCTAAGGTATCCCCTGGATAGTTTAATAATTTGGGACTATTACACCAAAGAGAGACTCCCATCTTCTTCTTCATAATTATTCTAAATGCATATTTGAACAAGGGCAGATGCAGATCATGCCCGAAATGCATTGTACTGTAGTGGACTGGCAAAGACTGGCACTGACCTGAGTGTGGGGATGGATTGTGACTCCTGGAGGCAGGGTTGATAACTCTGCATTGTACCATTCACCATCCCTGAGGATACATCATCCTCCCCTTCCTGTGCATCCAGCTAGCTCTGTGCTGCCTGGGGCAGAGAGCGGTTGGAGCCATGGCCCCATTTTCTCTTCATCCCTCCCCCATTCCCTTAAGGGTGGCTAGAATCTCAGAGTGCTAGGAAGGAGAGCAGTACAGGGATTGTAGTTGTGCCTAGCTTCTGTGCTGACCACACGGGGTGGAGATGGGGTAAGGCTCTCCCCACCTAAATAAGAGCCAGCTATAATCTGATCTAATATTATACATATATGGGCCAAATTCTGCTTTTAGGTACTCATGCATCACTCCCATCAACTTCAGTGGCAGTCTCATGAGCACACTAAGAGACAGAATTCCGCTTTACATGTATTAGCTTTATGGTAAACATTTTACACCTGAAAAATAGGCTATAGGAGAGGAGATTCTATAGCTGAACTACACAAATTTCCCCTTTGCTACATTTCACAGAATCATGCCATTCTGCTATTTCCAACCCTGCAAACATATACTGCCTTCCCTGCAGACTCAATAGACTCTCCCGGCTCCAGCCCACCTCTGGGAAAATCACAGGGATTTTTTACAAAGATGCTAGAGTGGGTGTTGGTTAATTCCAGGCTTCCATATATCTAGGGCAGGTGTGAAATTTGCATAACCTCCATCAGCTGGCCAGGAGCATTACATATTATGCACCAGTAACTCAAAACGGAAAATCTCTTATGTTAACTATTTAATTGGCCCCGCCTACGGACTATTGATTAGGGAAAACCCATTAGCGAAATACCCAAGAAGATAATATTTGTAACAAATGATATATTTAAGGAGGATTAGTTAGATTACCAAACAGTATCCTAACCAAATCAGGCTCATTAGTTGCGCTGGCTTTTCCAATTTCACTTTATTAAAATAATTTAAATGAAGGTTCATTAGATGTAATATAATCTAGCTGGAGTGCTCCACGAATAATCCCTTTGCTTTTAGCGTGAACACAGCATTTGCAAAGACGTTTAAAGGATTGGATTTTTTTAACTGATGGCCATTGTTTTTAACAGAACTTCTCCTTCCCCTCCCCCCTCAGTCTTGTATATTTTCTCTCCGCTCCTTTATTTGTTCATTGTTTTTTCCCCTTCTTCTCTGCTGTCACATCTCTCTGCTCCTTCTCTTGTCCCACATCCAAAAGTCTCTGCTAAACTGAACATAAACTCCAGTGTGGGGGTAGATTCTCCTCTTCCATTGTGCGAGTGCATGGAACAGGAGAAACAGCCACCCCCTCCTACCTCTGAACAGACTGCATAGGTGCAGAGGGTGATATGGAGTCAGTGTGGCCAGATCTGACAGTATTTGGTGTTATTCTTAAAGCACCAGCTCACATGTGATTTTGCACGAATCTCAGCTTTTGTCTTTTTAAAAAAAAAAAGAAGGAAAATTTCTAGCGCTCGTGGTCATGGAGAAAAACTTCAAAACATCAAGTGTGAACACCCAAAAAGTTCAAGCACCAGAGGGCAAAAAAAAAAGAACCCAAATTTATGATTGTTTTTTAAATATTGTGGGGTTTTTTTCAGCCTGACCCATGGTTTTTGAACACTTGGGGTTGGCCATGCTGTGCAGCCTAACTAGACATCCAGTTTTGGACATCTTGACCCTGAGGGCCTGGTTTTGCAGAAGTGCTGAGAACCAGACATTCCAGCTGAAGCCAGCAGGGACTGCGTGTGCTTGAGCACCTTTGGAAACCAGGCCCTAGCCTGGGATTCTAGAGCCAGGCACCCAAAAGTAGAGGGCAATTTTCAAAACATTGGCCTAAATCAGGGGTTCTCAAACTGGGGGTTGAGACCCCTCAGGGCGTCGTGAAGTTATTACATGGTGGGGTCGCAAGCTGTTAACCTCCACCCCAAACCCTGCTTTGCCTCCAGCATTTATAATGGTGTTAAATATATTTAAAAGTGTTTTTAATTAATAAGGGGGGTCGTACTCAGGCTTGCTATGTGTACGGGGTCACGAGTAAAAAAGTTTGAGAACCCTGGCCTAAATGACTGCCCAGGATCACTCACGTGGGCAGCAGAAACAGGCAGAGGACTCCAGATTTCATAATCCTATTAGAACCCTTTCCTCTATTTACCGGGAGTTCTCATCACACACTGCAAGTTCTTCTCATACAAGGAAGAGCGACAATTTTCAGATTCCTTCCCAGGCTTATTCATCAGTTCCTATAGAGTTTTGCCAAGACGTTCAATTTATTCTTTAAGCAGCCAGGTGGAAAAAGTTTCAAACAGCTCAAAGCCCTGCTGAATGAGAAAGGAAAGCCGGGGAGCTCACACAACCCTGATAATTTCCTGATCCTCTTACATCTCTTAAGGAAAACAGAATGAATTGTGGTAGTAGCCGATCCTCCCCAAACCTGCATTCAGCACCTCATCCAACTATGGGTATCCTACTCAGACAGTCACATTATAAACCCTATTGCTGGAATAACAAATGTACACAACTATGTCCAAACACACACCTGTCACAGTGACCATGTTTCCTAGTCTGGCAGTGTGAAGGTTTGCATTTATTTTATATAAATGAGCTGGCTGGACTAATTTGAGGGTTAATGTTCCAGCCTGAGCAGAATACATGCTTTAATGAGCACTCTACATGCACTGGGGATGTGCTGGTGTGAGAGAAAGGGGAAGTAATTAAACACTCAGCTTTATAATGAGGAGACTGTGTTCTAGTGACATTAAGTGGCCTAGTTTTCAGAAGTGCTGACCTCTGACAGGTCCTTTGGACTTGTGGGTGTGCAGCACCCCTGAACATCACGGCAAAGGATCACAATGTACTGAAGCTGTAATATGCCGGGCAGCTCTGGCTTAATGCAGACAGACACTGTCCTTAACTAAGGGGTCCACATTTTGCAGTACATCTAAGAACTCAAGTTCTTTATCTCTTGGGGGCATTTCTTGCTGTTTCTATGGTGCTGCTTTACGTGTGCACATTCCGCAATAAGGACCAGATCTCCTTAGCCCAGAAGGCAGCCTGAGTAACTGGGCTAAGAGCTGGGGAGATGCATGAAGGGAAATGAAGACCAAGCCATTCAGCCCTGAGGCTGCAGTGGTCTCTGTGGTAACATCATGCTGCTCCTTGACTGGGGGGCTGAGCAGAGAAGAGAACAGGAGAATCCTCAAAGCACTGGATGCTACAGTCTCATCCTTAGTGCACTGGCAGATGGAGAGGTCCTGTAGAGCTGAGCTCTCTGCCAGGCAGTGGGGTGGGCATGCCCCATTATGCAACAGGGAACTATCCCTAAATCCTATACAGTGGAATCACTCCCCCTTGTACAATGGAGCCACACTGGATTCACTCCTGGGGGAGCCTTCGTGGCGATGGGGATGAGCCACAATTTCCCCTTAAGTCCTTATTTTGCAAAGAATGCCCCTGGAGATTTAAGAGATACATGGACCTTCTTGATAGATAAAGAGGAATGGATCCCAGAACTAAAAAATTAATAATGGCTTAGATACAAGTGAACCCGATACGATCACATTGATAATGTGCAAACAGCATGAACTCCAGACCAGTAATATAATGAAGAAGACTGATACAGGGCAATCTGGATTGCTTGGCAAACTGGGTGCAAAAAATATGCATTTACACACAGCTAAAGGTAAATACATACTTCCAGGAACAAAGAGTGTAGGCCACAGAAACAGGGCACTCTATCCTGGGAAGCAGTGACTCTGAAAAAAATGTGGGGTTCGTGGTGGATAATCTGTTGAACAGGAGCTCCTAGCAGTGACCAAAAGGGTTAATATGATTCTCGGACGCATAGACGGAGGAATTGCTAGGAGGAGTAGAGAGGGTAGTTTACAACTGTATTTGGAACTGATGTGGCCATTGCTGGAATACTCTGCCCAGTTCTGGCGTCCACTATTCAAGAAGGATGTTGCTAAATTGAAAAGGGGTCAGAGAAGAGACACGAGAACGATGAAAGGATTAGAAACAATGCTTAATAATGATCGACTCAAGAAGCTCAATCTATTTAGCTTAACAAAGGGAAGATTAAAAGATGACTTGATTACAGTCTATAAGTAGCTACATGGTGAAAAATTTTTTGATGATAGACTCTTCAGTCTAGCAGAGAGAGGTATAACACAACGTAGTGGCTGGAAGTTGAAGCTAGACAAATTCAGACTGGAAATAGGAGTTACATTTTTAACAGTGAGAGGAATTAACTATTGGAACAATTTACCCAGGGTCTAGTGGATTTTCCATCACTGGCAGTTTTTCAATAAAGACAGGATATTTTTCTAAATGATTTGCTCGAGGAGTTATTTTGGGGGAGTTCTATGGCCTGTGTTATACAGGAGGTCAGGCTAGATTATCACAATGGTTTGGCCTTAAAGTCTATGAATTTCTAGGGGATTGCAATCCCACATACTATATATAGAGTATACTCCCATTTATCCAAAACCCTATTATCTGAACCCTTTGTCTTGTCCCCCAACATGAGATACATGCTGCAGAGGGCATTTGTCTCATGCTGGATACGAAGGAAGGGACTTGGATAATGCGGGGAAGTTTGGATAATAGAGTGGAGACCCCCAGCCAGGACTGAGAGGAGGAGGAGGAGGAGTCCACAACTGCTCCTGAACGGTTCCTGTTGCTGTGCATGGAGCCCTCTGCAGTCCCGCTGTCATGGGACAGAGTGAGCATGGCCATGACAGCGGAGCTGCAGAGGGCTCCTGGTGCTGCCGCAAGGCCGAGGACACATGGCTCCTGCAGGCGCAAGGGGCAGAAATGGGGGTGGGGAGGCTGCAGTCCTGGCAGGGCAGAGCAGTGACCCCAACCCAGGACTGTGAGGAGGAGGAGGAAGACGGGCCCTGGCCATGGGGAAGGCCACCTTGCTGCTGAATGAGTCCTGCCCTCTCCAATATCTGAATGAAATCTCTGTCCCCTGTGCTATTTGGATAATTGGGAGTATTTTTATTTGTGTGCGCACATGCACACACGCATGTCTGATATATATGCCACAATGAGCAAATGGAGTAAATTAGCTTAACTCATGAGGGAATACAAATAATTAAAAAAAATAAAAAATAGATGAAAAAAAATTAAATTGCAGGGTTTTTTATTCAAATTAAATAAAGGGGTTTTTAATATAAACCTATTTAAAATTAAATTTGAAATTATGGCAATCCATGTTAAGGCCTAAAAAACAACTATCATGTATTCAAACAGTTTCAATTTATTAATAAAATATTAAGCAGTACATGTTTGTTGCCAAGTTTCTTTAAAATTCAAACCACTGAACTGATGGACGTCACTGGCCAAGCATCTGGAACCAGAGCTGTTGAAGTGCTAAACCACCTTTTGACAGCAGTAGCCTCTTCCGAATGTTCAGAAAGAACATTCCCTTCATTTCAGCTAATTCAACTAGATCAGTTTGATTATTTATTTCATTCAAAGTTAAGAAACCAATTGGGAGATGAAAAAGCAGGAAAGCTTGTTTTCCTCTTCCAATTTATGAATAAATGCGAGGTGTGAGAGAATGAAATCTACTAGCTCTAAAATCTTGAAGGACATGGTGACCAGAAACAATCAGTTCAATTCACTAACTACAGATGATACTTCCTTTGTCTAATAAATCAGTTAGTTTTAAATGAAAAATTGTTTTGATAAACTTTTTCATAATTTTTGTCTCGTGTATCTAGCACATTTAAAGTCGTTTTATTTAACTAAAATATTCTTGTTGTGCATTTTAACTGAATTTTAATTCCCATCCATGTAGAGCTTGAACCAAATTTATCATCTAGTAAATAAGTTTTTTTTCTAATATAAACAAAAATGTAAAAATTAAGAATTTGAATAAATGCAAATTAAGCTATAGAACAGCTTAAAAATGTGCTTAGATATAGTTTATCCTCCTGGTTAGCAAAAGAAAGTAAGAAATGTAGTGTAAAGGCTATACATAATTGTCAATCACCATGTTTTAATAGTTACCAGCCAATGATAATCAGTATTTCTTTAGGAAAATAACTAAAAACTACAAAGGCAAAACAAGATTAAAATTGATTATTTAAATCAAGGTTTCCTGCTTGCTGATTTAAACCATGATTAACACTGGTGATTTAAATCACACCACCCTGGCATAGGCCCACTGAAGTCAATGCAGCTACGCTGAATTATTACAGCTGAGGATCTGGCCCAATGAGTTGAACCACAGACACAGAGTAAAAACCATACTGCTGAATTCTAGGAATTTGCAGTGTTAGCAGGACCATGATCAATCGCTTATTGCGTTTGTGTGTGGTGTTGTTATTGTTTTGATTCTTCTGCAGTACCAGCCACCTCTGTGTAGTAAACTGAAAAATAGAGGACAGTTCTGTAGGGCCAAGCGTTCCTCTTGTGCTCTGTACACGGGTACTACATGAAATTTCTCATTTGCCACTTACCCTCATGCCCAGTTCAATATTTTCTCCCCCATAGACCTCCATGCCAGGGTCAAGCAGGCCAATCTCCCCGAAGTACTCTCGGTCCACCACAAATGAACATCCAATCATTGCTGGCGTCCTGCCCAGAAAACGGGGGAGAAAAACAAAGGTGTTTAAACAGTATATAACAGTACCTGATTATAATGAGCTCTGACATAAATAAACAAGCTACTGCAGAGATGCCCCAAATTCTTTTAGGGTTAAATTCACCCCTGTGCAGAGGGCCAGCAGAACCCAATTAAACCCTTTCGGGGGAGATTAAGGCCCCATCCAGCAATGATCTTAACTTGAAGCACATGAGTAGCCCCTGCTCAGGCAGAAGTCCCCTCAAGTAGAGCACATGCTGAAGGGCTTTTGATGGATCAAGGTGTTAAGTGGTATGTAGACTTTTTGCTGGCAAGCTGCATGTGAATGAATTTCACCCCTGATAAAGTCGTTCGGGGAGGGGAGGGGGAATGCATCACTTCACTAAGGTGAATTTTTAGAAGAGGAAAACTCACCAGGAAAAGAAATAACAATCCCAGTTCTGCGCTTTGAAAAGATCAAAAGTTTACAAGCAACCTTGGAGCTAGGTCTGAAACCTTTAATGTAATTGTAAAGTAACTTAATTCTCCTTTTAAAGAGATGTTCCAAAGAAATCAGAGTGTCCAGAAACTGCTGTAAAAATCTTGTGCTACTTAGAGCTCAGCAGAACTTCTCCTTTACTTCCTTGTCACAAAGAGTTCAGTCAAAACTGATAATAAAATTGTGGCATTACATTACTCATCTCTGGGGTTTTTTTTTTTCCAGCTGCACCCGAATGCAAGGAGTCATCATGGTTTTGTACAACTTGTAGCTTTCATAGCATCTCACTTATTTAAAACAAACCCACAACTTTTAATTTATATTATAAACATGAAAATTGCACCAGCAAATGGCAAACAGGCAACAGTTGCTAATTACATTTTACAATACTTTCCATGCATTTCAGCTGCAGTAACTATACCTGCCCTTAGCTGAGAAGGCAGAAATTGCCTAGAGTTTCTGGGGGCATCTTTGCTTGTTGGGTACCTTGAGTAAAATGCTCCATTGTGATGCTGCATAACCACACAATCCTCCCCTTCCATAACTTTACACAGGCACATGGGAGAATGGCTACGTGCATTAGCAACTGTCTGACTGAGCAAAAGGGTCTGGCAACTTTCTGGACTTGTACATATATAAACACACACACTGATGACAAATCCATCAACAGTACAAAAATAACTGTAAAAAGCTATTACCCTTTTACTTGGAAGAAGATC
The DNA here is from genome assembly GCF_027887155.1 of Malaclemys terrapin pileata. Classification (NCBI taxonomy): domain Eukaryota; kingdom Metazoa; phylum Chordata; order Testudines; family Emydidae; genus Malaclemys; species Malaclemys terrapin. The sequence goes on along the minus strand of NC_071520.1, from coordinate 19,549,447 downwards.
CAATTTGCTCCTTCATTAGACCTTGACCCCAAACTTGCACTAATGAAATTTTAATACTGCCTTTGATGTTTAATAGCTTTTTTTAATTACTGAAGTGATATTTCACTGATATGCAACAAGTATCTCCCTTCTCCTTATGTTTTTAAAAAAATACTAATAATGATGTGATGAACTGGAATGCCAAGTCTCCTGCCAAGTCTGTAATGACTTTATTATTGCTCAGAGTTCCAAAATAAACTTAACTACATTAAAAAAGAAAATGCAAAACGATCAGTTGACACCACGTTTATTTGCATCTCAAATTCTTGCTGCCATGCTATAGGCCCTCATCCTGCAATCTGATCCACCGGGACAGACCCATGCGGCTGGGCAGAGACCCCACTGACTCACATTGCAGGTTCAGGACCTTCATCAGGAAAAGCCAGGGCTGTAAAAGCACAGACGTTTTAGGCTGCAGCAAGGATAAACGATTAGAATAATTGGTCATGTCCCTGTCCCTGTTCCCATTAACATTAATGTGAGTTTGGCCATTCAATAGCTGCAGCATTTTTCCCAAAGGCCCAATCAAAAGCCCACTGAAGTCAACAGAAAGAGTCCCATTGGCTTTGGATCAGGCCCAAAGTTTGCTAATACTGATTTTCTAATAGAGTGGAGAAAATTCCATCTAAGGCCTTGGTTTTAGAAACGGTCCATACACAGTGTCTCTGCAAAGAAAGAGGATGGAGAAGACCTGAAACATATTTTAATTTACTGTGAAAATCCAGCAAAACCCCCTCCTTTCTTTAATGGCTCGTTGTTAAAATGTCAGCTCACCCTTACCAGGTAATCTAGCTTTTCCAGTGAGCATACAAAGCCACAAAAAATAAACTGGAAGCAGGTAGCATCTGAGTGTCATATTCATCAGCTGGTTTCATATGCAGATAAAATATTGCCAACGGTGGCAACATCAAAACATATAGATGAATCCACTGGTAGCAGCAGGTGGCTGCAGTGATGGTGTTATCACATAAGCTCCCTTTTGTCATCAGGAGTTTGTTGCCTATATGGCAGGAGGTTAAAAAACCTTAAACAAATGGCCAAGAAAATAGATATATATAACAATCCTTCCCTGCTGGGCTTGAAATGTAGCTAACATCTAAGAAGACAGCCCAACCTATGGAAGGAACTATTTGGTGCCCTTGAAAAGGTTCATTTGCTGAGGCACTGCTATTACTTATCTATAATGGACTCTATTGTAACACTCACATTACTGGTACAGCTTCAGCTGTCTCTCTCTTTCTCTGCTGGCCATTTCAGCCTCTCACATCATTACCGGGCTATCCTGCACTGCACACCATTCCCCTGATGTTTTCTCTGCATAATTGAAAAAGGCAGCTGTTGATGGAAACACATTTGATCAGCGCTATTTTCTGACACGGAGACTGAAATGGCTTGATTAGCTCCTCGCTCTCCTCTCGCCCTCCTCCCCAAACATTACCCAATAAACTCCGCAGGTAGCAAGCTGAACTAGGTTAAGAAACAAATATAAAAAACCGCGGTGAGCATTTTGCTTCCACAAATGAATTTGGTTTGGGGGGGAGACATGATTAGAAAAAGGCGACAATTCTAAAAGAAAATGCCATTTTTACTGCGTGCGAACCATCTGCAGCCAGGGGCTCCGCAGCCAAGACTTTCAATAGTGACTAGTGATTTGGAGCACCTCAGTGTTTATGTGACCAACTTGAGACACCTCAGGGGGCTTGATTTTCACAGGGTGGGTGCTCAGCACCTTTTGCAACTCCAATGTCCAGCTGAGAATCCAAAAAGAGAGGCCTCCCAAATCACTAGTCACCCTGGAGAAACTTGGCCATCAAAATCCATGAGCTAAGCAGGTCAGGACTTACCAACATTTGGAGGGGTAACCGCCAAGAAAACCCAGAGTGCTGCAGGAAGTGCTGTGGGTAACACTCTTTCTCCTACACAAGCACTGAGCAAATGCCACAGGGCTCTGAGCTGTTGAAGGTGTTGGGCCAGATTCTCAACTGGTGTCAAATGACTCAGTGCTGTTGATTTCAATGGAGTCTCACTGATTTACACCAGCTGAGGATCTGGCCTTTTTTTGGCTGTGATATCAAACTAAGCTCCTAATCTCTAAGGTAATTAAAGAGCCCCTGACAATTGTACAATAGGAACATTTGTCCTGGTCAATTTCCAGCTTAGGTAAATACAACATGCTTTCCTAAATACCTGTTACAGGTTTAACGATACACGGTATCATTGTCTTTTTCACTTCTTGATCTAACGGGTACACAGTGGTGATGTGCGTTTTTTAACAGTTGCTGCATTCTGATTCAAAGACAGAGTCTTTGTATGCGTATTTTGCCCGTGCTCTCACACTCTCTGCATGTAAAGAAATAACACCTCTTTGCAGGTCACAAGATGCTATGTGAATGTAGGATATTGTTGTAGTAGGTCCCCATCTCTGAATTTAACTAGGAGGTTACAGCATGCTGAAGAGAAGCATTAGTAAGAGGAAATATGATGGGATTTGTCTTAGATCAGTGGTTCTCAAACCAGGGCCACCGCCTGTGCAGGGAAAGCCCCTGGCAGGCCGGGCCGGTTTGTTTACCTGCCGCGTCCACAGGTTTGGCCGATTGCGGCTCCCACTGGCCACAGTTCGCCATTCCAGGCCAATGGGGGCTGCAGGAAGTGGCGCGGGCCGAGGGACATACTAGCCGCCCTTCCTGCACCCCCCTTTGGCCTGGAGCGGCGAACCGCGGTGAGTGGGAGCCGCGATCAGCCAAACCTGTGGACGCGACCGGTAAACAAACTGGCCCGGCCCGCCAGGGGCCTTCCCTGAACAAGCTGCGGCCCTAGTTTTAGATTCTACATTTCCAGCAGTAAAGTGAGTGCAGTTTCCTTTAGATTAATGACTGGTTGGGAGAGCTGGTGGCCTGAAACTTTGCCCTGGGCCATTAACCTCTCATGTCATTAATTCCTAAGGAAATGCCCCATGTTGAGGATGTTGCTACCATTATAATTTATATATACTGCTAATCTAGTTCTCTCCTAGGAGGGAAAAACAAATCCTTTCACAGTCTGAATACGCCTATTCTGAAACTATGTCCCTGCACAGTGTGCGCATGTAGTAGAAGTGTTTGGATAAGTCCACAAGAATTAATTTAAAATAGTGCATATAAGGTGATTAACCAGCAATCAGAATTTTACTATCAACAGACTTTTAGTTCATGCTTCTCCATCCCAGAAAGGGGAAAAAATCTTGAGGATGAGAGAGAACAAAACCGTGGAGATGTTCATTTCAGTGGAAATTATAGAATCAAAGAATCATAGGACTGGAAGGGACCTCGAGAGGTCATCTAGTCCAGTCCCCTGCACTCATGGCAGGATTAAGTATTATCTAGACCATCCCTGACAGGTGTTCGTCTAACCTGCTCTTCAAAATCTCCATTGATGGAGATTCCATAAACTCCTTAGGCAATTTATTCCACTGCTTAACCATCCTGACAGTTAGGAAGTTTTTCCTAATATCTAACCTAAACCTCCCTTACTGCAAGCCCTTTGCTTCTTGTCCTATCCTCAGAGGTTAAGAAGAACAATTCTTCTCCCTCCTCCTTGTAACAACCTTTTATGTACTTGAAAACTGTTATGTCCTCTCTCGGTCTTCTCTTTTCCAGACTAAATAAACCCATTTTCTTTTCAATCTTCCCTCCTAAGTCATGTTTTCTAGATGTTTAATCATTTTTGTTATTCTTCTCTGGACTTTCTCCAATTTGTCTGTATCTTTCCTGAAATGTGGCACCCAGAACTGGAAACAATACTCCAGTTGAGGCCTAATCAGCGTGGAGTAGAGAGGAAGAATTACTTCTTGTGTCTTGCTTACAACACTCCTGCTAATACAAGAACAGCTTGATGTTTATTGGTGGGGAGAACAAAATCCGGCTTAGAGTCAGAAAAGTGTGTCTGATTAGAAGAAAATACGGGAGATGAAGAATGTGAGAGTTTTACCCTTTCAGCCAAGCACAATGGTTGGCTCTGAAGCCATACTAATCAGAGTGACTTCCAGAGTGTAAGAACATTTGACTACCAGAACCAAACCAATGACAGAAGGATGATTATGGTCCAGAAAAGGACTGTGCAAACGGCACTGGGCTTGTGCCCTTATTTGCTCCTGTTGTATCATTTTAGTCACATCTGCTAAGGCTAATGATAAGATGAAGTTTCTGCTACTGTCTGCACTGCAGATCCCATACAGCTATGGAAGACCACACTGCATTCCATTCCACCTTATGCATCATGAGTGAAACGTATCATGAGGAAGTCCTATAGCTTCTTTGGGCCTCAGTTCCCCATCTGGATAACAGGGCTAATAACACCTCCCTACCTCACAGGAATTTAGGAGGATAAAAACAGAAAAGACTGAGATACTGTGGGGGCCATAAAAGAACCTTAGATAGTCAGAAATTACCAGATGAGCTCCAAGACTAGGGGTAACATTTGTAGAAGTACCTAAATGATTTAGGTTCTTAAGTCCCATTTTCAAAATGTACATAGGCACTTAGAAGCCTACATTCCATTGACTTTTAATAAGACTTAGGCTCCTAAATCCCTTAATCACTTTTGAAAATGGGGCCTAAGTGTGAACATTAGCCCCTCAAAGCCAATTGGCAGAGGGCCCCCCATACTGTAAGTCACATCAGGTCTGACACATTGTCACAATACATTCTTGTCATAATATATATCCCAAAGGTGTCATGTAAGGTATCATATATAAACGGGTGACACGCTAGTCTTGAAAATCATTGCATGATGTATGTACGGGTTGTGCTCAATGAGTTATAGATGTGTGCTAGAAATATATTGTTCAAATGTTTTGGGGAGGCAGACCATAAAACCAGCCTGCCCTAGACAAAGGAATGTGTATTTGCCTTTCTGACTGGCATGATTACTGGACAATGAAAGTACACATACATATAAGGTAAACAAAACCATCAAGCTAAAGCAGGGGAGAAGTCCATTTAACAGTCATGCTGGGAAACAGAATCTGCACTTCCGGAAGCCTTCCTACCTCTTGAGGCAGAGACAATGGACTTTGAGTAGTATAAGAGGAACAAAAAAAAAAATCTTAGTTATCCATCATTGAGGGGATGATAGTGTGCAGCACCCTTTGAAAGCTGGATTCTCTTGGTCTGGAAGGCAAGAGCTGCTGGAAACTTAATGTAAGTGAGAAACCTGCTTAGACAAAGATTGCAATTTGCTGAAATTAAGTTTTAGTCACCAGAGAGTGTGTTTGTTTTGTTTGTAACCATCGCTGTCTCTCTTATTCTTGCTTAGTATCTCTTAAACATCTGTTCTTTGTCAATAAACTTATTCTTGTTTTATTACAAAACCATCTCAGTGCTGTGTATTAAACTGGAGGGTAAATCCTCAGCTAGCCAAATAGGCTGGTGTGTACTCTGTCTCTTTGGAAGTAGCAAACTTAACTTTGGTGAGCATCCAGTGAGAAGGACTGGACACTGCAGAGAGACATCTCTAGGGAGCTCAGGAATTGGGATGCACTGATTGTGACCTGCAATGCAAGGTTTGGACCGACAGAGCCCTGAAGAGTTTGCTGGCTAGGCAGACAAGTCGGTATGTCAGGAAGCTGACACGTAGCTTAACAGCAGCAAAGCTTTCGCTTGCTGAGACAGTTGAAACAGGGGGTCACAACTCTGGGCATCCTGAGCAAGACGTCACACTAAAAATTTTAGGCGCTTTTAAAAATTTTACCTCAGATCATTACTCATGCTGATGAGTAAAACTAAGCAAATAATTCACATTGACTATTTGGATAAATTAAGCTTCTTTCTGTTCCTTAAATGTGTGTGAGTGGTTTGCAATTTTCTCTGATTGATTAATTATTTGCCAAATATTTCCTGTGGCTTGATGATCATTTGCTGGAAATTATGTTAGGTGTATTCAATATCTGAAATTTGAGCAGCATTGGTTAGTTTTGATTGCACATGTCCATCAATCTGGTAGCGTTTTTGTTCCCTGACTGGATGAGAGTGACTCTCCAAACCAGCTTCCTGGTAAGTCAAGTCATGTTTACAAGGTCAAAAGGTGCTGTCCACAAATATATTCGCTTGTTTCTGCAGACACTCCTGGTGATAAACCTGTTTTCCAGAATATTCACGGAGGATGAGATTCACCCCTTTACAGACAGCCTGTGCAAAGCACATGCATCAAACATGTCCCATTGTGAGGTCATAAGTGTGACTTGCATAATTTATAGGTCTTTTGCTGGCCAACTGCAGAGGAGTGAATTTGATTTAGAAACTGGAATAAAAAAGGGGATGCGAATAAAGCTGAAGCAAATTCAATAGTTTTGAAAAGGAGCAAGTATCTGAGCAAGCCATTAGTTGTTTACCAAGCTCTAATGATGATGAGCAGAAAAATCAACTGGTCACACGCTTAAATGAAAGCACATGCTTAAGTGCTTTTCTGGACCTGGGCCAGAGTGTTCAGCATCTTGCAAGAGGAAGCCTGTAGTTTGGAATCAGCGTGATTCCCTTTTGCATTCCCCAAAAAGATTAACAGGAAGCAGCTTCTTCCAGCAATAAAATGCTTCCCCTTAGGGACTCATTTCTTTTTCCTCCCTAATGAGGAACAATATCTTCAGGCACTCAGACTTCTCCCAGGTGCTGGGTCCTCTCTCACAGGAAAATGGATTTTGCAGCTGTTGACGCTGTACAATAAAGCAGTGATTCTTTAATTAAATAAGGCTGAGTATAAATTTTCTGGATGTGACTGTGTGCTCATCTTTCTCTCTATGGGCAACAGAGACATACTTCGGTTTGTTTCTCTCTCTCTCTCTCTCCTACCATTTTAATTATTTTGATTTAAAATAAACCCACACAAATCCCAGAAGCCCCAACAAAATGTTAAAAATACAAACCAGGACCACAAAATAGAAGTAACAGAGAGACAGCAGCAGATACAACACAATGCAGCCCGTTGTGTAGGAAGGTAAAACAAAAATTCCCATCATCCCTTTCTTCCCCTCTCAATTTCCATATGGCTGTATGGAGCCCACAGTCACCAAATAGTAGCTTCAGAAATTGTACAGAAAATCATTCTTGTACAAGACTGTGGTCTACAGAGCAGGGAGCCAGAAGTCAGGAATCCTGGGCTTTCATCTCAGATTTGTTGGGACTCATTGCAAGACTTTGGTTAAGCCACTCAGGGCTTGATTTCCTGAGGTGCTGAGCACCTGCCGCTTTCATTATTTTCAGCTGGAGTTTTGGGGGTTCAGCCCTTCCGAACATCAGGCCCTTAACTTCTCCACACTTTGGTTCATCCAAGTGTTAACTAGCTATAATGCTACTGCACAGTACGGTGGATTGGTAATGGGAGTGTGAGTCAGGAGACCTGGCTTCTGTTCCCAGCTCTGTCACTCATCTGCTCTTCAATCCTGAGCAAGTCATTTCCCTCCCTATGCCTCTGTCTCCCTATTTGGGAGACGAGGATAGTAATACTGCATGATATTTTCAAAAGTGCCTCAGTAGCCAGGGGCGGCTCTATGTTTTTTGCCGTCCCAAGCACGGCAGTCAGGCGGCCTTCGGCGGCATGCCTGCAGGCGGTACACAGATTCGGCAACGTTTCTGCGGGTGATCTGCCGGTCCCTCGGCTTCGGTGTACCCGCCGCCAAATTGCCACCGAAATCATGGGACTGGCGGACCTCCCGCAGGCACGCCGCCGAAAGCCGCCTGACTGCCGCCCTCACAGCGATCGGCAGGCCGCTCCCCGCGGCTTGCCGACCCAGGCCCGCGCTTGCTGCGCTGGTGCCTGGAGCCACCCCTGTCAGTAGCTCAGAGGCCTAAGTCTCATTTTCAAAAGCAACTTAGGCACTTCGGATCCTGCATCTTATTGAAAGTCATGGGGACTTAAACTCCTCAGTCACTTTTTAAAACGGCAACTTTTGGTTCCTAAGTTACTAAGGCACTTCTGAAAACATGACCCCGACTTCGCCTTGGAAAAGCACTCAGAGCTCGTCAGATGGAAAGCACACGAAGAACTGCAGTGCCTGTGTGCTATTATTGCCTGCCTACTTCCAAGGGGTGTTGAGAGACAGTCTTTGCAAAATGTTTTGAGACAGTCCAGTGGAAGGTAATATAAGCACCAAGTATTAGTGACAGCAATGGCGAAACGATAAGGTTAGAAACATAGATTACAATGGCTTTTTGTTCTGGCATGGCTCAAGCTTTGAAATGCTGTCTGAGGAATCGATAGTATTGGCCGGGGAAGGATACTGTGCAGTCAATTTGTGTAAATTACTTTAAGATATTCTTCAATGAACTCAGCTTGAAATCCTTTCTGTGTCACGGGGAATATCAATGTCAAAGCCAGAGCTCAGCAAGGACAGAGGAGCTGAACTAGTTTTGACCTCATGTCTCTGTGATCTTGGGTGTGAACAAGAACAGACCATCTGGTACATTGCTCCTCCAGGCTGGTGTTTGGGAGTAATGTGCCCTGCACCCTGCTTTCCTACACAAACTGGAGGATACTACTTGGTGGATTCGTCAAGAACAAAACAGATCAAATGACAGAGAAAATGAAGAGCATTAGATTGATATATAAATATTGCTTGAAATAACAGATTATTTTCCCCCTCCAAAAAGTCATTTGATTTGCACCAAGCTGCATTTGAAATACTTCAGGGGATGGATGGATGGATGGACGGACACACACACACACCCTATTCCCAATACACTTGACGGAAAGAGTGCAGTTCAAAAAATGCATCACACACAAAATATCTGAGCTTTCTACTTACTGCCTGACTGAATTGCTGATTTTTTCCTTTTGATTTAGGTGCATAAGCAGCACCTTGACTCCTGATGATGGATCAGTGGGAGAACTGCATGGCACCTGTGTAAGCATTTATTTTTCCTACAAATCATGTCCTGTGTAATAAACAGTCACACGGGCTCTGAGATATGAACTCAAGGACAGATTCTGTGTTCTGGAGCTGCACGAGCTGGCAAGCTTAACAATGGCAAGGTTTGAAAATCCCATTGGAGAGAGACTACAAAAACAGTTCGCTTTATGAACGGGGAACTGGGATGAGGAATGGAGTTCTGATGACACACGGCAGTATAGGGTTGGGTTTTTTTGGAACAGTAATAAGTGGAGGTCAGAATCTTAAAGACTAAACCAGGAACGGTTCTGTTCTATGCTTTTGTAAACCGGCAGCCAAAAAAGATGCCTGCCAATGAACTGATTCGTACAGCACAGCACTTTCTTTCCCAAAGGACTTTACAGATGAGCCGTGCTCTGATTTCAGTTACACTGGTGTAAATCCAGAGTAGCTCCATTACAGTCAGTAGAATTCACTGGTGTAAACGAAATCAGAATTAGGCCCAATACCTGTCTAAGCCAGGCTCTCTCTCACCATGGAAACACAAAGGAGACCACACTCCCATGGCATTTTGGAAGCTCATTTTTATATATCAGTGTGTCACAACACACTTGCTGGAGTTTGCTGACTGTGGGTACTCCTGACAGCACTCCCGTGGTACAAAGCTATGGCATATTAAGCAATCGGTGAGAACATATGCAATGCTGTAATACACCGCTGCTGCGGTAGGAAGATAAAATGAAAGGCGAGGCCATGCTTGGCTAGGTGCAGCTGACTAATGACTCCCGTGTTAGTGGCTGCTCATAATGAAGTCAAACACAGAGCAGTCCATCAAAAGACAGGGCAGGTGAGGAAAACAGGGCCCACAGATAAAGCTCGGTACATTAAGTGCTTTCCTTACTGTTCTATACCTTGCTGCAGAAAGAAAACCCTCAAGGAATCAGTATGGTCTAGTGCATGGCCATTTAAAGTCCTCTGAAATAGGGTTCTGTATTGTAGATTTTCTTGCAATGTCATAGGGTTTAGGGAGTGTTTTCTAAGAAACACGAATGGAAAATGACATGATGAATGTAGTGCATCAAAATAGCGATCTGCACCTTAATCTTTACTTTAGACGTGACTCACATCTGAAAAGGCAAACACAGAAAATAGACTGCCCAAGAATCCTTTCTGGGGAACATCAACTGTCCGAAATATCAGGATATTAGCATGGGATGACATAAGATCCAGCCTTTAACCTTATCTTTTATCCAAGGTTTTTAAAGCTTTATCTCAAACTCAACCTTTCCTGAGTTTTGAAAACATTTGACCAAACTTTAGTGTCACTATTTTTCATTTTTGTTGCACTTTGCACATCCAGAGTCCATTGGCTACTGGAACACCTCTGATGACGTCACGTTGCATGTCCTGGACCTGATTGCCCATATGGTTCCTCAGTGATTTCAAAGGGGCTCTACGTTGGCAAATCCCTGTGCCTGCACGAAGCACCTCTGAAGTCAGTGGGGTTATGGGTGGACGCAGTGGGTCCATCCACCCCCAACAAGCTGCAGAGTTGTATCTTAAGAGCCAAAACGCCACAAGCAAGCATATTCTGTGTGTGATACGAATCCGGGAAGAAAGAAAGAAATCTCAAGGGGTAGCCTGTTCTTACGAAATGTCAAACCCAATTTTGCAGATTCAAGATGTTTGGATTGTATGAGTAAGTACCAAAAGTTCCGAGTGCTTAACCCGCATCTGCACCCGTGAGCAGCTGCTGGTTTAATCACCACTAACAGTAACGTTATGTGAAAAAAGAGAAATATTTGCCCTCCGCAATTTTTGGGGACGGGGAAGAGGAATATTAGCTGTTAGCTAGAACTAAGTGATCTCAGGATTTCCTTCATGACAAGCATCATCAAAATCTTATGAATATTAAGACTCTAAAGTCCTTTATCTAGGCCAAAACCTCCTTCTAGATTAACTGACACAGGAATCATGACAGCTGCATACAACTCGAGAACAACCTGTTCTCCATCACTCCAACTATCTGCCCCGTCATCAGAGTCCTGGCGCACTTTAAAATAGGATTGCCAAGTTCGGTTGGATGCATTGCTGGAGATTTCATCACATGACATAATCTTTAATTTCTGGAGACTCCAGGCCAATCCTGGAGGCTTGACAAACCTACTTTAAAAGGCCATGCAGCACGTCCAGACGTGAGACGCACAAGAGAGCAACTGGACACCAGGCCAATTTTCAAAAAGAAATCGACTCAGAACTTTTTGCCAGAGAAATGCAAGGGGATGTTGTTGTATCCACCAGGCAAAGTATTAACAACTTCAACAGAACTTTATTTACAGTGCAAGTCTCTTCTCCAAGCTGTAGTTGCACACTCTGTAACTCTCCCAGCCTCCTCAACTCCTCCCCCCTCCTTCCTGTTTCCTGTCCTTTCAGACTCCCAACAGCCAGTGCTCCCAGTTCTAATAATACAAGCAGCATCTAAAACACCACATTCCCTCCTCTTTTAAGAAACTTTCCAAATTAAAATAAACATTGTTGTTCGAACCCCAGGAACAAATATGAAACAAGACACTATACTGTTGGCAGGAATATTACACTGAAAACACTGTAGATACTACATAACATAGTCTTTAGTTCAGGCAGGTGGTCATCTGAGTCTGACAGGCCGTCTCTCAAGCCCCGGTTCCAGTTCAATGTCTTGTTGTGTTGGTTCTACAGTGAAGTCATCCAATGAGAACTGGGTGTTGGCATAATCTCCTCTTGGTGCACAGGCAGGTGCAAGATAAGAAGCATTCCATACCCGCCCATCAGAAAGTCGATAGGTGTAAGGTCCCTTCTTCTCTATGATTTTAAGAGGAGTTGTGAATTTATGGTCCCCTTTGCGTAAGATTCCAGGTTTTTGTATTCTAACAAAGGAACCACACTCAAACTTTGGTTCCTTAGCACCCCGCCATTTGTCTGTGAAAGCCTTAGACTTTGCTTGGTTCTGTTCAACTGTCTCTCAGCATTACTTAGTGTCCTTGACGCAAATGCAACAGTTCTCTCAGGGTTGTCCTCATGAAGTTGTGTGAGGACAGCCCCAAGTCCATAATCAGAAGCATCAGTAGTTACAATTGTGGGCAACGCGGGACTGAATAATGCAAGTACTAGACTATGTACAATCAAACCTTTCACCCTTTCGAAACTAACTTGTGCATCCGTTGTCCACACTAAGGTTGAACTTCTCCGTAGTAATTCTCATAACGGTTCAATGACAGAAGCATAATTGGGAATTAATTTTGCATACCAGGAGGTAAGACCCAAGAAGGAACGTAAGGTTTGCAAATCTGTTGGAGGAGGAGCATTTGAAATTGCCAGGATATGATCTGGATCAGGTTTTAGTCCAGCCTGTGAAATTGTACGCCCCAGAAAGGAGAGTTCAGTTTGTCTAAATTTGCATTTGGACCTATTGAGCTTGAGGCCTGCTTTGCTGATGCAGTTTAGTACAGACTGCAGGTTATTGTCATGCTCCTCAGTAGTATTTCCAAACACAATAATATCATCCAAATAGCACTGAACTCCATGTTGATTCTTCAGAATCAATGACATCGTTTTTTGGAAGGCACTTGGGGCTGATGCGAGACCATATGGAACACGTTTAAAACGAAATAGTCCCTCATGTGTAATAAATGCTGTGAGGTCTCTGCTATCTTCATGCAACATAACCTGGTGGTATGCGCTCTGCAAATCAAGAGTAGAAAACATCTTTGCTCCACGGAGTTCTGCAAATACTTCCCCTATGTGAGGAAGAGGATGGCTGTCAATCACAATAGCTTTATTTGGCTCCCTTAAGTCCACACAAAGGCGAATGTCTCCACCCTTCTTCTGCGTCACTACTATAGGTGAAACCCATTCCGAGGAGTTAATCTCTTCAATAATGTCCTTTTGAACAAGTTTTCTAAGTTCCTCTGAAACAGCTTCCCTGACTGAAAATGGTAAGCGCCGTAATTTCTGTAGTACAGGCAACACATTATTCCACATTTTAACTTTATGCAGAAACCCATAAGCACAGCCGAGTTTCTCCTCAACCTGGAGTTGGGTCCCAGCTGAAACTGGTGTGTGTACCGCAAGAGTGCTTTGCTGAGGAAGATCAATTCGTCCATTAACTACCCTGAGATTTAAAGCAGCTAATAAATCTCTGCCAAGGATAGCAGTGCCTTTGTGGACAATGTAGAACTCCGCAGTTACACAGCGATCACCAAAAGTAACTATTGCTGGCAGGCAGCCATGTACTGGAATATGGTTTTTCAAATAGCATACCAAGTGAAGTTTGGGTTCAGTAAGAGGCACATCTTTAAAGTAATGCAAGTAGATGGAATCAGGTAGTATAGATACTGCTGAGCCAGTGTCCAACATTAGCTGAATAGAGTGTGATTTGCCTGAGGGTATGGCAGAAACATTTACAGTGCACTTTATCTGTTCTGGAATATGTGCAGTAGTGATTTTGTCTACACTCAGCACAGTAACATCTGGTATTGTAACTGCATGCACCTGTTGATTGAACTGGCTACTGCGACATACTGAGCTACTTTTGCTGGACATCCTGTGTAGCTTGCAAAATGTTGTGGGGATCCACAGCGAAAGCATGCTTTTACTGTATTTTGCATTCGCTGATTCAGCGGCTTTTCATTAGTTTTCCTTTTGCAATTGTTTGTCTGCAGTGATAGTGAACTTTTCTGCAAAGGAGTCACAGCCTGGACTGGGCCTCTTGTACCCTGGCTCTACACTGCAATTAAAAACCCGCGGCTGGCCTGTGCCAGCTGACACGGGCTCGCAGGGCTGTTTAACCATGGTGTAGACATTCAGGCTGTGGGTGTCTAAATGCAGTGTAGACATAACCTAAGAGACATGCAGTAAAAAAAATCCAACCACAATGAATTGGGAGCACTACTGAGTCAGTAACCGAAGGTGAAATCTTCCTCATGAGTTTCAGACAAAAAAATCTCTAAAAATTATGAGAGAATTTAGCGATGCTTTTCCGTCATCATAATGTCTGAGCTCCAGCAATACCGACAGAAGCATCATAACCTAATTCAGCAAACTCAGATTTAAGCACCACCATTTCTTCCTATAAGCCTGTGTGGTGTGGCTTTCCTTTGTTTGTATTCTGATATGCAAGGTCTACTTCCTCCCATCCTCCCAATTTCCTAGCTATCTATTGAAAAAGGCAAAAACAACCGTTGTAGTAGATGAAAAGCAAGTTGTTTCCTAGGAAATGTATTAAACCATCTAAATACAGGGCTATCTGGAGGAGAGGCTCAAACTCACGTAAAGAGCTATTAAATAAGTGGAAATTAATTTTAAAAAAGTATATTCTCCCCTCTGGATATCCCAGGACCCTAACATTATTAGCTTGGAAGATTATCAAGAATCTCTGTCTTTTGATGGAGAAAGGCATTATACTTAATACAAGCACTGGGAAAGATCTACTTTTTCACTCCATCAATTTGTTTCCCCAACTAATCCTGTCTTCTACCTCTGAGTTCTTAACAGACAAAGGATGAAATCCTGGCCCTGTTAAAGTTAGTGGGAATTTTGGCATTTACGTCAATGGGACAAGGATGTCCCCTTAAGGAACCAGTTCAGATGTCTCAAAACAGGGTTCAAGACCTGCACAGTCAGCAAAGAGAGCTTTCAATGACGTAGGAGGTATCGGAATGGATTTAGAAGAGATAACTCTTCTATTGGCAGACATACTGCTATATGAGCTATCATTGCCAAGGAAGAGATCTATGGGTAGACTTTGTTTAACTTCCATTGGCCAAATGAGAACCACAGTAGCTTCAAGTGTCAGATATCTATCACTAAAGTTCTCATATTTATTCTTTTGTTTACATTTTGAAGACTTTTTTATCCTTTTGTCTCCTAAAAAAAAGGAAATATTTGTCTTTTCTGTTCTTCCTTTCCATCTGCCTTTTTGAGGAATGGAATTACATGATTAGAGTTGGGTGGGAAACAGTTTTCCCAACCCACAAGAATTTTCGAGATTTCAAAAAAAATTTCCCATCCCTAATCGAGATGAAAGGTTGAAATCTTACAAATTTCTGCACACCAAACATCTGAGACAGACAAACCAACCAACCAACCTGGATATGGTTAATTGAAACATTTAATTTAAAATTTTTTTATTTTTTTAAAAACATTTCCCTCCTATAAATTAACTCAAAGTTCTCAACAAAAAGTCCTTTCAAACCAATAACTGAGCTTTTTCATTTAAAAAGTGTTGAAACAGGGCATTCCGACAATTCTGAAACTCTGTTTCCAAAACATTTCAAAATGGGGAATCCATCGAAACCAATCCTTTCCCACGAAATGTTTTCATTTTGACAAATCGGCATTTTTCCAATGAAAAATGTTTTGTTGAAAAATTCATGATGAAGTCTTTAAATGACGTTTTACAGAGTGAAATTTAAACACACACACGCACAAATATAGGCCTGACTTTCAAGAGTGCTGAGCAGCTACAATTGGGACTAGGTTCTCAAAAGGTTTTCAACATTCCGCAGTTCCCATAGTTCTGAAGGAGATGCGGGAGAATTCTCCACAGTTCTCAATAGGAGCTGAATCTCCACCGGCTCCATTGAGACCAATGGGAGCTTCTGGGTACTGAACTCTTTTGAAAATCTGACTTTATACAAATAATCATTCTGCAACTCCTAAAATAGGCTTGCTGTTAACTTTTAAAGTGTAGCTACCAGGTGTCTATGGAAGTGTTTTATTTTCCCTGGGGGGTGGGGGGGGGGAGATTAACGACACTAATGGGACAGGATGAGGCCTGCCAATCTCTTCGCAGGTTCATTTGTTTTCTCCATGAAAGTCTGCAGGGTTCTCACTAATTGGAAAATAGCAGGGATGTCTTCGACAGTTTAATAAACGCTTTTAGATGAAGCCAGAGCTTTTCTTAATTAGAGCTAAAACTATTCCCACATTTCCCTAGCTATATGCTGTAAATCTGAAAGTTTGGGAGATGCTGGGCATGAGTGTGCTATGCCATCAGATCAGGACAAGAGTGTTTGACACTCACATTGCACTTACTTGGCATGGAGATGGAGGTCAAGGTGGAAAGGAAGGATGGCCTAGTGCTAAGGGCACTTGCCTGGGCACCTGTAGACCCTGCTCTGCCACATTCTTGTGTGACTGCGGGCAAGTCACTTGGGGCCAGATTTTCAAAGTATTTAGATGCCTAAAGAAATAGATAGACCACGAATGGGATTTGAAAAGGGCCTAGGCATCTAACTCCCTAGGGAGCTAGGCATTTTAAAAACCCTGCTAGGCAACAATCTGCATCTTGAAGTGCCTAAATACCTTTGAAAATCTGGCCCTTAGTCTCTCTGTGTCTCAGTTCCCATCTATAAAATGGGCATAACGGTATTTCCTTACTTCACAGAGGTGCTGTGAGGATAAATCTGTTAACGATTGTGAGGTCTAAGCCTTGATTCGCTTTACCTGATGAGTCATAAGCAGGGTATTTTAAAGAGTTTGAAAATATAACTGAGAGGCAAACTTGGTTGCTTTGAAATAGACGAATTAATATATCATTGCTGTGACTAATCCCCTGAATGCCAGTGCTGTGATAGCAACTCCTTGCTGCCCCCAGAGAACTGGGGCAAAGTTTGCTCTCCTCCGTGATTCCCCTTTCCTTCTAACGAAGCCGCTCAGAACTGGTATATAGTGTCTAGTTAGCAAACCTCCTCCATTGGGAGCTGGAAAGGCCAGCTCTAAAAAGGACTTCCTGCTCCTCTTCATCAGTTTCGCACAGAAAAAATGATAAAAGACAAAAACACCATCTCACCCAGGGGTGAACACTTTGAACAAAATGATCACTCCCTATCGGACTTCTTAGTCCTAATCCTCAAAGGAAACCTGCACAACGCCTTCAAAAGATGAGTCTAAATTCATAACTATGATAGATACTAAAAATCATGATCTTATAAAGACACTGGCTATATGGTTGATTACAACAATTTGTAACCCACCAACCCTCCTCTGTCTTATGACTGCAGAGGTATTGACTGCCCACTTTACCAGGAATGGTTTCTTGCAACATCTGTTAACTCCTTATGTTTAATAGTCTGTTCCACCTTGTATTGAGCTGTGACATTCTGATTAGCTTTCCCAGACCTGAAGAAGAGCTCTGTATAAGCTCAAAAGCTTGTCTCTTTCACCAACAGAAGGTGGTCTAATAAAAGCTATTACCTCTCCCACCGTGTCTCGCTTCATCAGTGGCACTTTCATACACGCCTTTTCCATTACTGTTACTACTGTGTGCGTGGTGCAGATATTTATATGATTGAAATGCTATAAAGCTGGATTGCATTTAACCTGTATAGAGGGCTCGCTTGGTGGCTTGGTTGGATGCTTGACGTTTGAAGAATAAACGTTACGGCTGACAAGAAAACAAGAATTCTGTTTTGTGAAAAAATTCAAAATTTGTTTTCATTTTTTATCGGAACCAAAATGAGAACTTTTAACATTTTCCATGGGAAAAAAAAAATCAGTGTTTAGGGCACTCATCTGGGACGTGGGAGGCCCAAGTTCAAATCCTTGTTCTGCCTGATTTAGAGCTTGGATTTTAATCTGGGTCTCTCATATCCCAAATGCGTGCCCTAACAACCAGGCTATTGGCTATTCTGAATCAGTGTCTGTCTATTTGTCTCTCTCTGTCCCTAATACCTTGGACCTGGGAAACCTGCCCAACTAAAGGTTCATCAAAACTGATACATTTCCACATAAAGTTTCCATTTTGAGGAACTGGCATTTTCCAGTGAAAAAACCTTTCACTGAAAAATTCCCTCTAATAAAAAGGACTGCAAGTCCAGCAGCGTGTCACATTTCTGGACATGCACTGACTGCCCTTCAGCAAGCCGAGCTCCATTGATTTAGCGTCGATATTAGATGGATGCCTAACTCCCTTACGCTCCCTTGAAAATCTCCACCTAAAACTTTTTTGAGGCACTTGCTCCCAGCGAGATTTGTCAGCATTCGCGGCTTGACACTGATGCCTGCATTTCAGAGCATATAATTCATCATTTTACAAGAGACACTTATGTAATCAGAACATCTCTGTGTCCCAGGTATTTGGTAATCAGGGTCAGGCACCCAATCCGAGCACTGCTGTCTCATCTCTCTCTGGGCAGCTTAAGCATTGTTCAGCTGGAGAGTTTCTTCAGTTAGGTTCTGCACGGAATAAAATTGCTGCTCTTGGGAACTAGACACTTAAATGCATCAGATTTCAACAACACTACTCCTGTGTTTGTGAGCCTGGTTTCCCACTGCATTACTCCAGTTTGATGCCATTGTAACCCCGTTGAGATCACCGGCATAAAACTAGAATAAAGCAGTGGGGACTCAGACCCTGTATATTTAAAGTGAAATTGACTCTTCCAGTATTTCAAGAAACCAACATGATCCCTTCCTTCTTTTTCCTCTGCCAAAAGATCTTGAGACTGATTTTCAGAGGTGCTAAATACAGCTTGCGCTGACATCCGGTGGCGTGCTGGATGCCCAGCACAGCAACAAATCAGGTCCACAATGACAAAAGGAACTTCCTAAAGTGAGACTTCATGGTTCAGCCTCTTTTGATGCACAATAATTGTCCCCAGTACGGTAGATGTTCAAGACACTGGAACAATGTATCTGAAAATTAATATAGTGATTTTATTTATATCCCGGAGGCAATGAGGCATGCACTGTCCCTTGGGAACAGAGAACAAATACTGATTTCAGAAACTAAAGCCTTGGTTGATGTATTTTCTCCATTAATAAACTATTTCCAAGAGCTGAATGGAAACATAAAACAACAACTGCACTTTAAAAACAACGTGAGGAAAGCAGGCAAGTTATCCAGGAAAACTGATTTCCTAAGTAATTACTTTCTAGTTTATTGAGGCTTCACACAGAGCAAAGGGTCAGTGATGAAGGACTGTGCTGCTCTGTGATAAATAAGGTTAATGTTACGGTACAGTTCTGTGCTGTGGTCACGAGGCAAAGGTAGGAATCTAAGAGCAATTTCAAGGTTTGCTCTGAAGCAGAATGACACTTTCCTGTACGTGAGCTTGACTCTGCGCTTTGGCTCCAACCAGCAAAGCATTTAGGCACATGGCCTATCCCATTGACTTGGCTGATATCAGTGGGACTACTCAGGTGCTTAAAGTTAAGCACATGCTTAAGTGCTTTTCTGGATCAGGGCCAGCGCACTCAACATCTTGCAGGATCGAGCCCTGAAAAGGAAAGTAGATCTCCATGTTACTCAGGGACTGCATTGGGGCAGTATGTTTGAGTAGAAGACCCAGGCTAGATTCTCCCATCAACCCAGCACTGCCTACTCCAGGGGTTAGGTCGGCTTAACTACGTCACTCAGGGGTGTGGATTGACCCCTGAGTGACCTACCTGGATTGGCCTAACTTTTCTAGTGTGGACCTGGCTTTGGCCTACTCACAAATTGTCATGGTTGCTTACCACTTTACCAAACCTCAGCAAAACCCTGTCTTGTTCTTGATGAGCTCTACAAGGCTTGCTCAGGTCTGGAGTGAAACGCAACACTTTCCTGTATGAGAGCTCAGTCCTTCAAGGTGTAGAGAAGAATAAGGTGCATGCCAGGAATAAAAGCTTCCATCCCGTTTTTAATATATTTCCAGCACAACGTGTGCTGGAAGTGATTCATTTAGCATTGCCTGCAGAGTCTTTCACATGATACATTCATTTTGGCTAGATATTTTCATCTAACACACACATTCTCACTAGCCACAGCTGGTGCAACTGGCCAACCTTTCAGTTCACCTTGAAAGCTTCAAGGTATTGGGTGAAACTCCACAAGATCTGAAATGTGAACAGGGTCATGGTTAGCAAATTGTACCAATAGACTACACATTACCTGAAAGCCACAGCGTACCCAGGATCTCCTGAAGGACCTAAGCCATCATATATACCAGCACCGTTAACACAGTAGGTGCAGTTAGATGGCAACAAATGGTGCCAGGACACAAACATTTTATTTGCAATCATAAGGCATCAAAAACTATATGAAAAAGCCAATAGAATATCAGTCCTTGGATATCAAGGTGATTGGTGCCTGGGGAATACGATCAACATGGATAGATAGATAGATATACAAGGTTGGGTAGGTAGATGGGGTAGGGAATTGTGCCTTCTTTTCTTTGGCAAACACTTTGATTATGTGAATAAGTAACAATAGCTAGAGGAGCTATGGCATGTACCTGACTAGAGCTGTGACCTTTACACACCAAGGGCCCTATTTCAAACCTCCGCACACCCATTATGCCCTCAAACTCCTGCGTTTGCACATGGCAATACGGTAAATGCACACATAATTAAATACCTCTTTGGCATATGCACTTGTAGGTTTTGAAGACGCCCCATAAGCAAGTACGTGTGTTTGTAGGCCATGCTTGTTCTGCCTACCCGTCCTAGTCCTGTAGAGAGCCTGCAGCACATCCTCCCTTACCTTTCACAGCAGCAGGCGGCAGCTGAAACGGAAGCAATGTTAGCGACAAAGCAATTGCACTGTAGAGTCACCTGATGGGAGCAGACTCGTCCCCTTTATCGAGCCAGTCCTGGGGCGGGATTATATACATGCACCAGAGTCCCCAGTTGTAGCCGTGGGCAGCATTGGCGTATTGCTGCACTTCGAACGTGTTGTACTTGATGTTGTCAATAGCTGGTAGGATGATTCGCTTTCGATCTTCTTTGATCCGGGTAAGCGCCGGTTCCACCCTGGAGAAAATAAAAGTAGCAAAAGTGTTTTCTGGCCATTCAATAATCCAAACCCCTTTAGCAATCTGATAAAGTGAACAATGAAGTTCTCTAATGCTGCAAGCAATGACACAGAGGGGCAGCCCTCTGGTGCAGCTTAGAGTGATTTAATGTGGGTTAGTGTCGCACACAACAGAGACACGGGCCTTGGTGCAGATAATTTGTGCAGCAACAGCTTCTCAATTGCATGGAACTGATGGATCAGAGGAATTAAATATAGTCATTTTATCGTCAAGGTCACTAGTTTGGATCCAGTCTGGTCAGTGGTGACTAGGGATTTAGCAACTAAAAGTTTCCCCTGATGCCTTTCCAGTGGCCATTGTGAAATGAGTTGGGGTTCCCATTCCCCTCCCTGGGAAAGGGTATATATAACTTGTAAAAACACCATCAGAATCAGCACTAATTGATGTCCTGGTTGGCTGTCTCTGGAAGGACCGCCTGAAGGGATGAGGGGACGATTCGGTCTTGATGGTGTTTGAAGAACAGAACTCACCAAGGGCTGAATGAGTCTGAAGACACTATTATTTGTTTTTTTAAGAACTGGTCCCTCAGCTCAGGGGTCGACTGGAAAGCCTACTCTGTCCCTTCTATACCACATGCATCAAGAGAGGACTTCATCCCCCAGGTTTTTCAGCCCAGCAGCTTTCACAAATACTATAATCATTTCAAAATACTTAAGTTGGTGAAGGGCATTGCAAAGGGAACTATGTTCCAGCGGGTTTCAGAACATGCTAAGAATACTGCACATGTTATCCCTCAATGAAGTGCTAGGTAAATATTAACTTACAGATAAGGAAGTGGAGGCAAGGAGGGTCACTGGCTGGTGCAAGGCCACAAAGCAAATCAGTGGTAGGTCTGGGAGAAGAACTCAGCAGTTCCCAGCTCCTACTGCCTTTCTAGTCCCTTAGATAATGCTCCCTCTTGCAGAAAACATAAACCATTAAGGATGAACCTAAACACTGACGATTTTACAAAACTCTCAAAACTTCTTTAATTTTTTTTTATTTTTTGCGGAAGCGGCGGTTTGTTGGATTCACAAAACTTATGAGAGATTAAACACTCATTTTCCATGATTTAAACACTCATGCTTTGTTTTGTTTTTAAGTGAAATTATTGTTTCTCTTTGCTGACTTTAGGATTGTTCCCACCTATCTTGCGTATTAGACATAAAAGCTGTACAGACAGACACCAGATACGTTGAGAAACCATCCCCACATCTCATCGTGAAATGCATCCTTGCTGGTTTTCTACTTCCTTCCATTTGCTGAAACATCCAGGGTCCACTCCTGCAAGGTGCGAAGTGTGCCAAGCAACCTTAGCTCACAGCAGGAGTAAAGAGGTGATCAGCTGCTCAGCACCTTGCAGAATCAGGTTCCATATGCACCAGAGCTGTGATTGTTCCTTAGGCATTTGTACCAGTGGTTTTTTTTATTGCATGTCGTTTAACTAGGCAATACACCCAAAGCACAAAGCAGCATATTTTTCTGCTGGAGGGACAAATAACATTGGCGTGGATTGCAGGACTGCAGTACATTAGTTAGGATGCCAATCTGCAGGAGCTTTGGACCAGACTCATGCACACTCACGCAGAGTCAATGTGACCTAACAAATCAGGATAAATAGCATCTTTGCCATTTATACCAGATTATAGTTATGAGATTAACTGTCTTTGAAGGACAGTGGGTGTCCAAGGGAAAAGCTCCTGATATTCTAAGAAAGCAGGGTGGAATTCAAAAAGATGGCTCTGCACAGCATTCTGAAATTATATCTGTGCTTGTCAGGCTACAGACATCAGGAGACACACAGAAAGAGCTCACCAAAGTGACTGAAGTGTCAGCCAGCCACGCTTCCCATATCACGGAGCATGTGCCTCCACTCACTCCAATAATAATTGCTGTGAATAATCTCAGCGGGAGCATCTCCCACTCTGGTTCTGCCTGAAAAATGAAGGATTTGAAAATACCAAACAGGTGCAGGTGTCACTAATGACACACCACTAATTGTTTCTCTGCAAGAGGAGCCCTCCTCTTGTTGTGACATATGTTACAGAAGAAGTCACCTTGGTGCATGTTATTGTCAAATAAGAACCATCTGAGGAAAGAGCCCTAAGGGATTTATGGGCTTTCCAGAAAAGGGAGAGGGATTTTTTCCCCTCGTTTCTTCTCAGCGTTGATGAATGGGTTGGAGCGTCCTGCCGTTACTGGTCTTATTCATCTTGTGTGCATTTATCTGCAATCACTATGGAGCTACGGTCTGCAGTGTGGTGCAGTGGATAGGAATGTGCCACTGACCTCCAGTATAATCTTGGGTAAGACACTTCATGGGTCTGTGTCTCAGGCTATGTCTACTCTGCCCTGTAGTTCGGATTACGGGGTGGGGGTGGGGGTGGGGGAGTGTCTGAATAGCAGCGGGTACCAAAGTGCTGCCCTGTAACTCCCCCTTGTAGATGCGGCAGAGGTGAGCTAAAAGGTTCCTAAAAAGAACAGGAGTACTTGTGGCACCTTAGAGACTAACAAATTTATTAGAGCATAAGCTTTCGTGGACTACAGCCCACTTCTTCAGATGCATACCGAAGAAGTGGGCTGTAGTCCACGAAAGCTTATGCTCTAATAAATTTGTTAGTCTCTAAGGTGCCACAGGTACTCCTGTTCTTTTTGCGGATACAGACTAACACAGCTGCTACTCTAAAAGGTTCCTAGTTTACATTAATGTAGCCCTCTTCAAACTGGACTACGTTCATGCGAACTAGGAACCTTTTCAGTTTGTGTCCACATGGATATTTTTTTCCTTTTGACTTGTTTTGATTCGTGTCATTTTTGGATGTTTTCTTACACCCCTGCCTTTTTTTTTAAATGCTAATTTTTTAAATGAGACACCATTTCTAAACAAAAAAATCAAAACAGTTCTTTTTGAGACATTTCAATTTTTTTCCAGCTGAAACTATTAGGCTGAATTTGACCCATTTACAATTTGCCAAAAAATAAAAATAAAAATGCCCAGCTATAATCCTGACCCAGTCAAATACCCACTGTGTAGACACAAAACAAAGACCTCAAAAGATATGGCCCATTGCTCTGAGAGAAGAAGTGCCGCACTAATCAACAGCAATTTACAACTAATAGGACATCTAATGATGACCATTCAATGAGTCTGGAGCTGAAAGCTCTAATACTGTAGGTAGATATCCAAAGCATATGTGATGTTTCAGATTTCCCTTCTCCTTCAAGCTACTGGTTTCTGGCATCACATTGTTCCCCCCTTCCTTCAACCTAAGCTCCTCTCCTCCGACCACCAAGAGATCTCTCAATGCATTTCATGACTCCAAAGAAAGCCACTGTCCATCTACTAGTTCTCCGAATTAGTCCAGTATCTTCAGTGATAACACATGGTGAGGAACCTCTAGGTGACTGGTATTACAGCAGGATGAAATTGGTGACAAACTTTCACAAACAATTTTGCAAGCTATTTTGATCTTTTGTGAAATTTGTGGAGTCGGAAAGTTATTCACAGTGAAAGATGGAACCCCTCAAAAAGCCACTTTCCTGTGAAAATTTGCACATGTGAATTTTGAACAAGCTAAAAGGGGAGGGGCTGGAGCCTCAATACCACCAAAAACTCATGGTCTAGAGCAATTAGCAGAGCGCTGGAAGCTGGAAAGCCCTGAGTTCTATTCCTGCCTAGTGGACTTCATACGGGTGCTGTGTAAACGCAAGGTATTACTACGTCTGTAAACATTCCTGCCCCCATTTTACAAAGGGGGTAAGTGAAGTGAGGATAAGTGAAGTGATGTGTTAAGATCACACAACAAGTCAGTATCTGAACCAGGACTGGAGTTCAGGTCCCCTAACTCCCCAATGCATCCCCTGGCAAGTAACTTTACCTCTGAGTACCCGTGACCTCATGAACAGAAATAATTCACGTTCAAGTATTCTGAACCACAAAGATCTGATTTTTAAAACAATGTATTCCTTATGTATCCCACCATCCGTTTAGCCACAACCTTAGCAAATGGGACATTAGAGTTTGTGGCACAAGACAAAGGGAATTAGAAAACATTTCAGATGCAGAGAAGCTGCCTGAGAATTATTTCTCAGCAAAACCCCAGAGTGTTTTTTCCATTAAGCTCTCCGCCCCTGTGAAATTTCACAGCTTGATGTGCCGGATCAGTGGGAATAGGAATGCAGAGACGAGGTATTCAGGCACCATGCTACAGCTCATCCTGATGTTGCTCAGGACCGTTATTATCACAGATTCTGTCAACACCTTTTTTACTGCAGAACCTAATTGTGCTCTGTTTTGCCAAATAGCTGCCAAGACCCGTATGAAATATTTAGCCAGCTGATCTAATGGAAAGTTACTGTAACAGGACTGGCATACTGTGGCATGAGCGGCATACTCCATTTACATTACTTGTTGTAGGTAATCCATGAAATATGAGCCATCTATTGTTGGGTCTTGCCAGCTAAATTCAGGCTTGGTGTAACTCCAGTGTTTTCGATGGAATTACTCCAGATTTGAGATTGTCTCCATGGGCTGAGCTGCACTGACAGCAAATCCTTTGTCAATTTGGCCAGTAATTCTGGCTTTGTTTACCTAATCGCTTATGTTTTTTTATGGAGGCTACTGTTCTACCCTGCCTTTTTCCTGTACCACCTCCTCCAGCACACAAGGAAGTCAGGAGTGTTGGGTACAGAGAGGGCTGAAGCTTAAGTGGCTTATAGATAAACTCCAAGAGTTAAATGCTCCAGAATGATCAATTGCAATACAGTATTTGAACGTTTCCTCTCCGCACGTCTGTTCCCGCTTCCTCGGCAGCTTGAGCTGTGACATTTCACAGGTACGAAACAGAGAAATCCCTGTGGTTTGCAGAGAAATACAATCATGCAGCCACTGTGCCTAGCTCTGAAGAGTAGGATTAAGCAACAGCCCTGTGTTACGGGCTAGCCAGAGCTGTGCCACTCCAGGTGCAGCTCTGAGAGGCGTTGTGAAGCCAGGAAGCAGGCTGCTGCTCCAGATTTAAAGCAGGCACTGCCCAGCATTCCCCTCCAAGCCTTGTCTCTGACCCAACCTGCCCATTTTGCTCAAGCTATTGCTGACAGTAGCTAGGGTGACCAGATAGCAAGTGTGAAAAATCGGGACAAGGAGTGGGGGGTAATAGGCGCCTATATAAGAAAAAGCCCCGAATATCAGGACTGTCCCTATAAAATCGGGACATCTGGTCACCCTGAGTAGAACCAGCTTTGCAGTCTCTTGGTACTCCTTGACCATAAGAACTCCCATTGGGCCAGGCTCCTGAATTGGGTCGCATTATGTCAGGAGACAGGTCCCTTCCCTCAAGTAGCTGCACAGCAGCCAAGCAAAACTGACCTCTTTAGACTGCATTTTAAGTGTCCTAGATGGACAGCATTAGGAGGCTGCCCTCCATGTGCATTTCCTAGGAGACTACTGCCTCCCTTCCTACTGCCTGCCTGAGCTCCTATGCCAATGATCTTTCTTACTTTCTATCCCACCTACAGATACTCCTCTCCCCCATCAAACAATACCATAACAAAAAACAAAAAAGCTTCACAAAGAACGTAGATGCACTAACCCTGTAAGCCGATGAAGAGGAGGTCCAACAATCCTTTGTGCACTACTGGAGCACGGATAATGCCACTTAGAGTCATAGGCCACAAATAGTGAATCTTGACTAGTTTTAGAGAAACTGGGATCAGCAATTGTGAATTGGCAACTTCAATTTTCCAAGGATCGCCTAAATGTATAGATAACCCCATTCCATTGTAAGGCTCTTTAGAACAGGTATCAAAGCTGCCATCTCTAGGCTTGAGTTGCTATGCTTTTGTTCTTACCTGATTTGGTTTGAAAGCTTTGTTTCAGCTTCTAGAGTTCTGTATAACACACACAGAGGAGGGGGCATACATAATATTCAGCTTGTCTGAGGACGAGCCTTTGTTCCTGAGGGTGTAATTTGTGCTCACATTTTTGTGTTGACAGAATGAATTGTGGGCAGAGATATGAGCTGTTGCACCTCTAATTACCTGCACTGCAGTTAGGTAGCTAGAGGTGCCTAAATTCTGATTTGTTCACACAGTTCAACTGTGGACACAAAAATGGATGCATAAATTTTGCAAGTGCCGCTTGCACCTGTAAAAGTGATGCCACCCTTCTTAGAACTGACTAGGTGTTTTTAACAATTGTGTGTCATTTTCTGCTAAACGCAAAGCAAACAGACAGTAGCCCTGCTATGTCACTGCAATTTGCAACTGCAAATGCTCTTTTGACAAGCATCCAAATGTGTCTGGATATTTTTTCGCGTGAGAGATATGAAGCTTTGCAGATATTTCCAAACCCTAAATACTTCATCGGCATTGTAGCTCTATGTGGAAACCGAAGGGAGGCCTGCAGTGCTCCTCAACTGTCTCTTCCTTTGGCACCTTACATTCAAGCTCTGCTATGCGGGCCCTAGAAATGCGCTCATGGGGTTCAATCCTGCAGCAACTGAAGCCAGTGGCAAAACATCCACTAACTTCAAAGGGGCAGGATCAGGCCTATAATGATGCATTCCAAACACCAGAATTGCATTTTGAAGTTTGGGCCCATTTTTCATGGCTACTGGGTTGCTGGCCTCTGTATAAATTAACATGCTTTACAGGTGCAGAACTGCATCTATTGTTGACGATTAACTGAGCCAAAGGAACAATTTTTCTCTCACACACATTTTATAGATAGCATGGATTCTGTGAACTAAACAGAATCAGAATATTCAGCTTTGAATTTAGTGCTTCTTCCGAGGCCTGCTTCAGTTTTTAGCTAATACACACACAGCGGAGACTACTGGCTGGAAATGCAGATGGAAGAAAAGGTCTTCCTTTCTCTCTGCTAATGAGCAACTTTACCTAGGAATTTCTTAGTATTCTTCTCTCTTTGAGTAGCTACTCGTGGATTGTTAAGGTTGAAAGAGAGAGAGAACATTCAACTTGATTCTCACATATTCTTTATCATGTGAATGGTGTATTTTTATGGTGATTTATTTTTCCAAAACAGTGTCAGAAATACTTTTTATTCTAAGGCCCTGATTCCATAACTGACAATACATGGGGCATAGTTCTGCAACTGCATGGGTTCTCATTGACTTCAGCCAATCTCCCGGCAGACACAAGGATGCCCTGGTGTGCAGTCAACTGCAGAAGAAGAGGCTTCAGTAAGCATCTCTTACTTTCATAAATCATCAACAGGAATGTGCAAGTCCAGACTGTGGACTTGATCAACAGCCCCCCAAAAGGTGCTTGTTTTCCCCAAACTGTTAAATGCTTGAGATCGACCTGAATATAGATGTGCATGTGTGTTTACTCCTTTTGTCTTCTTAAAAATTATGGGCCTGATTTCAAAAGGTGACGAGCACTCACATTGACATCAATGGGTGCTACAGGTGCTGGGCTCTTCTGAAGAGCTGGCCCTCAAATTTAAAGACTTCTATGGAAAACAAGGAGAGTTAACGCAAGAATCAGGAGGCAGAATTTGGCCCAAGGTATCGCAAAAGTCTGTAACGTGATCCAAAACTTCAGGGCTGGGGTTGGAGCGTGTATTGTGATCAGATTGGCTCCTCTAAAGATCACCTTAATCCTATTGTAAAAGTCTATCTATCACTGGATAGATTAGCAATCTATGTTTGATAGTGGCCAATTCACAGTACATCAAATGCCAGAGGAAAATTGGTGGGAACAGGAATTATATGCTTTATATTCTTCCACGTTTGTCAGATTGTCAAGGAGTTGGTGCCAATAGGAAACTTGGAAAGCCTGATTTTTCACAAAGCTACATCACTAAAAACAATAGCTTCTACCCAAAGCACTGATAAAGCAGGTTTGAAGTGAGGTCTTCAATGTGCTGCAAGACTATAATATAGCCTTTAAGAAAGTCAGGCCACCCGCAGACATCAAGCAGTTGTTTTTAAAGGCGTAACATAGAAATAAAAACAGGTGATCCAAGAGAAATCATAAATACGATACAGGCCAGATCCTGAGCTGTTGTGAACGGATGTAGCTCCATGGACTTCAATAGAGCGAGGCCAATTTACACCATCTGAAGTATTCATTCAGTACATCTCCAGCTCCGCTCACATCTCAAATAGTTCTGAGCTGATATAGTCTAGAAGTAGTTTCAACTTATACTCAGATCAGAGACATCATGGTCCAGCAGACAGGGCAGTGAACTGGAACTCAGTGGATGTAGGTGCTATTCCTGGCTCTGCCACTGACCTGCTCTGTGACATTGAGCAAGTCACTTCACCTGTTTGTGCCTGTTTGCCCTCCCACGCTTTTCTGTCTTAGATTTTAAGCTCGCTGGGACAGAGACTGTATTTGTGATGTTTGTTCAGTGCCTGGCATAATGAGGTGCTAATGTCATTCAAATATTTTTACATAAACATAATCTGTGTAAACAGAAAGTTTGTTTTCCCATATGATTTTATATGCAGTCTTAAATTTCACTGGCAATATATTTTATTGTACATAGAATAATAAATCTACTGAGACATATTTCTCCATTTAAGATAGTCAAATAAATATTACCCTAGGTATGTCTGTGCAGTAACTAAGTGCTCAGAGAGTTAAAAAAAAATCAGACCCATTTCCTCACTTTGCAAGAGGAGAGAGGAAATTCCCCATCTGTTCTACCTGACATCTTTATCAGCTTTTCTGAACTGCCCTTTGAGATTTCAGACCTGCAGCCCACCAGCCAGAATAGAGTGAACACTGCAGAACA
Source organism: Malaclemys terrapin pileata (assembly GCF_027887155.1). Classification (NCBI taxonomy): domain Eukaryota; kingdom Metazoa; phylum Chordata; order Testudines; family Emydidae; genus Malaclemys; species Malaclemys terrapin. The sequence continues at coordinate 19,519,977 of NC_071520.1, read as the reverse complement.
TGCCTGCTTCAGAGTTAAAGATCAGCTGTTTGGCTGCCAAATCTTTGTCTGCATCACTGAAAAGCAATGAGGATGCTTCAGTGAGTATTCTACGTTGTTTAGGTAGATGAATAGTTGGAGTTGCTTTTCTGGCTTGCTCTCCATATGTATGCTGGCACTGCCCCATAAATCTCAAAAGCCCACATGGCATACGCTGTATGCTTCTCTCTTTATTCAACTAAGTAATTTTAGTACACTTCTGCTGTCTGAAACATGTACTCCATTAAGCTACAAAATTGATCCTAAATGACTGATAAATGCTTTGGAAAAAGCAGCTTTCTAGATGCTGCGCAATCATGGAGAACTTCAATTTGAGTGACAATGTTGGAGGGTCTCATGTTGCCAGAATGAAAACATCCTTGGAATTTCTAAACATTTTAAATGACAATTTCCTCATTCAAAAAGTGTTGCAGCCAACATGGGGCAATACTTTATCAGACCTTGTCCTAACAGATAAAGAGGAACTGATCATTGAACTAAACATTAACAGTAGTGTTGGTAACATGCATGCAAAATAAAGTTGAGACGAGTAGTATATATATTTGGTGCTTTAATAGGGCCAATTTCACAAAGCTAAAAAACATAAAATAATCTAAATCAGCTGTGAGGAAGAATTTAATCAGGAAAGTGTGAGTGATAACTGGAAATCATTTAAAAATACTTTAATAGATGTCCCCGAAGCCAGAATCCTACAACTGATGAGGAAGGCTGGTCTAGTTTAGAGGGGAAGTGAAGGCAGTTGTAAAAAATATTTAAAAGAATATATATTGAATAGGAAAAAGGGGAAGTTGATAGTGATGACTATAAATCAGAAATTAGGAATTGTAGAAAGTTGATAAGGGAAGCAAAGAGACATAAGGAGAAATCTATGGCCAGCAGAGTTAAGGACAATATGAAGGTGGTTTTAAAATATATCAGTAACAAAAAGAATTGGTCCATTACTAGATATAAATGGAATGGTAGAATTATCAAAAATAATGCAGAAAAGGCAGAAGTGTTTAATGAATATTCTGTATCTGGGGAAAAACAAATGATATAGTCTTATGCAGGGGACTAGACTAGATGACCTCTCAAGATTCCTTCCAGTCCTACACTTCTATGATATGAAGATAATAACTCTCTTTCCATTCCACTATTATCTCTGGAAGCGGTTAAACAAAGTTACTATAATCTGTTAGTCTTAAAGGTGCCACAGGACTCTCTGTTGCTTTCTACTATAATTAGACATTTTTAAATGAGCAGTTCCAGATAACTTGCATCTAAGTTTTTATAGAGCTGGCTGAGGAGCTTGCTGGACCACTAATGTTGATTTTCAATAAGTCCTGAAGTACTGAGGAAGTTCCGAAGACTGAAAGAAAGTCTTATAGTGATAGACTCTACAAGCTTCATTTATTTAGCTTAAGGTTTCAAATGATGGTGGAATTTGGTCCATAGCTTTTTGCCCAAGATTGTTAAGAAGCAGAATTTAATAGTAGGGTGAAAAACATCTCTATAACATCCTGCAGGTCCCTACAAAAGCAGACCTGGAATAATAAAAGTGGCTGAGTAAAACATCCTCAGCATTGTCTCCAAGTCAGTTTTTGATTACTAGGAAATCGGCCTTTTCCTTGCTTTCAAGTACATCTTGAGAATCCCAGTACAACATAATGCACTACACATTCATGTATAAAACAGCAGGTCTCAAATCGTATCCCTAGACCTGGGGCCCCACAAAGCTATACCACAAAGCTATACCGATAACTTAATTCAAGTTCTTTCCTCTCTGTCGTCTTACTCTTTCCCGCTCCATCTCAAAGATGGGATGCTATGTTATGCTCCACATCTTCTGTAATACAGTTAACTGCGGCTGTGCAGTGGTTGTAACCTAAAGCCGTGAGTGTGTTGCTTAATTGGAAAACGGGGTGCATCTAAATAAAAAGCATAGACGGCATGGAAAGAAAGTTGGCATATACAGAGTGAATGCAGAACTCCACTAAGCTGCAGGGAGACACAACAGAACGATGTAGGCCTAATTCTGCTCTCACATATGATTGCACAACTCCCCTGGGCTGGAGTGTGAGCGGCATGATGCATCCGAGGGCTCGCTGTGCGTGGCTCATCACAATGTTACATTGTTAAAACACTGACATCATCCTGTACCTTCTGTGCATTGTATTCTTTTGCAGCCCTCTCCCAGTATCTCACCCCTGACCTTCCCCTCCTTATCTCACCAGAACTCTCAGTTCCCAGTTACTCTTCCCAACTCAACTTCTTTCAAAGCCTATTGTACTCCTGTGTCTTCCTGCTATGTGTGTGTTCCCTACAAAAAGAGAGGGAGATGGAAAATGAGAAACAGCTGTGAAATTTTAAAAAGGCATAAGCAGAGAAAAAAATATCAAACACAGATAGGCTCATTCCCTGTCACATACCCCTATGGCATCCAGAAATTGATTGGGATCGGAGACCACAGAACACCTCTGCAGGACTTATGCGGGGGACTTCCAAATGTACAGAAAGGTAACGAAGTCTCTGCATCTTATACAAGCTTGTGAGCCTGGGGGGGGCCAGATCCTCAAGCTACACTGGTGCTGAAACTGGTGCAGCTGGGAGTGAGGAGCATCATTGGCTTTATGCTTCCACCCACCCCTGGTGTATGGCTCTTTTGAGTTGCACCCAGCTGCAACAGTGCTCAATGGGCTGCACCAGCAGCCAAGAAAATTTTGAATGCCAGTACTCCAGCCATGCCCCTTCTACCTGGGCCATGCCCCCAGCACCTCCCTCCCCTTATACAAGAAGCTCTGAGTAGCAGGGGGCTTTGGGCCAGTATATCCACCTCTATGCCATATGGGGATTCCCCTTTAGCATAATACCCAGGTAACTGGCTTTCTGACTATGGATCAGAGCAGCCAGAGGGGATGGGGGTAAGGATCTGGCCCTGGGTATCCACATATTTATTTGCAGTCTTGGACCCTAACAGTTCCATCTGTTTTGCAGAGATTTTCAGCCCTGCAGGCTGACTTCCATTGATTAACATTGAGTTCCTGTAAAAAAGAAGAACATTTACTGCAGGACACATGGAATTTTACAGAAGAACTGTTTGGTAAAATTATTGCACGATTCTAATTGAAAACTCCATCTGAGAATTAATGGTAATGGCCTCCCTCTTAGCCAGTCCTCTCCACTTATTCCTGCCACAGAAGTAGTATCAGCTCACACTAAAGAAACTCTTATGGGGAATGGGTCAATAGAAAATCTCTGGCCTGCACGAATATATTTCAGCACCTAAGAGGCAAAAAAGTAGTAATTAAGCACAGCACAATTTGAATAATTCAATAGTTAATTTGATCTGCCAGCTTTCAGCCTATTTTTTACCTACTACAAGACTGTACTCAGTCTCCTAGGAGAGTTATGCTGCAAAAGCCTACACCATGGTGCAGTGCAATATAATGGAAAACACCATGCACAAAGGGAATAAATACTATTTAAAGGGAAATATTTTTATTTTCTGAAAGTGATAGGCCACCTATGCTTAATAAAAGTGATTTTCTATGAATCAACCTGCCGAGTCACCGTGCAGAAGGTAAACCAGCCCTGTGCTGGTGATATCATGGATAAGCAATTAAAGATGATCTATGCTGAGTTTTTCAGTCATGAGTTTGCATGTAATATTCACCTTTACCAACCAATGACTCAATCTACTGGGACTCTTTGGTTCCATTCAAAAACCAGTCATTAGAACAACAAACCATCATTAATGGTGTGTTATTTACTCCACAGTACAGCAACACTGATTCACCACAACCCAGTAGTTCGATGCAGCCCTGAGCAATAATGATACAGAGATGGAGGAATGGGCTTGTAGTTAAGGCACTGGTCTCGGATTCAAGAGGTCCAACTCCCAGTTCTGCCACAGATTTTCTGTGCGAATCTGGGTTAGTCACAATTTCCCAGTTCTCCCATTGGGAATTTACTGGGATGCTGTGTGAATATATTCATGGATATCTGTGAGGAGCTTAGACACTGCAGTGGGTGATCAGAATGGAAAAGTCCATAAACAACAAATGACTGTGAAGAGCTGAAGGTTTTCAAATCCTCCAGCTGACTCTGTAGTTGGAAACATGGATATCACTGCTGTGACCCAGGAATGGATCACCCTGCACTGCTGTCTCAGAGAAGCTTAGTGATCACTCAACAGCCTCAGAGAGAAACTGAACCTTCTGTTCATTGCCAATTTTCAGGTTGGCTCCACCCTAATAACAATAATAACCTATCAACTCAAGGATAACTTGAATATGTAATTACTTTGAGTTCCTACAGAAAGACTGTAGATTCAAAAAGTAGTTGTCAATGGTTCACTGTCAAACTGGGAGCGCATACCGAGTGGAGTACCACAGGGGTCAGTCCTGGGTCCGATACTATTCAAGACTTTCATTAATGACCTGGATAACGGAATGGAGAGCATACTTCTAAAATCTGCAAGTGACACCAAGTTGGGAGGTATTGCAAACATTTTGGAGAACAGGATTAGAATTCAAAAGGATCTTGACAAATTGGAGAATTGGTCTGAATTCAACAAGATTAAATTCAGTAAAGACGAGCAAAGTACATTTAGGAAGAAAAAAGCAATGCATAATTACAATATGGGGAATAACTGGCTAGGTGTTCATGCTGCTAAAAGGGAAGTGGGGGATGTAACGGAATCACACATTGAATATGAATCTACAATGTTGTGAAAAAGGCTAATATCATTCTGGGGTGTATTAACAGGAGTGTTGTATGTAAGACACGAGAGGTAATTGTCCCACTCTACTCGACACTGGTGAGGCCTCAGTTGGAATAATTTGTCAAATTGTAGGCACCACATTTTAGGAAGGATGTGGATAAAATTGGAGAGAGTTTAGAGGAGAGCAACAAAAATGATAAAAGGTTTGGCAAACCAGATCTAAGAAGAAAGTTAAAAAAAACTGGGAATGTTTAGTCTTTAGAAAAGAAGATTGAGGGGGAACCTGATAACAGTTTTCAAATATGTTAAGGGCTGTTATAAAGAGAACAGTGAGAACGTCCACTGAAGGTAGAACAAGAAGTAATCAGCTTAATCCACAGCAAGCAAGATTTAGGTTAGATATTAGGAAAAGCTTTCTAACTATAAGGGTAGTTATGCTCTGGAACAGGCTTCCAAGGGAAGTTGTAGAATCCCCATCACTGGAGGTTTTGAAGAATAGGTTGGACAAACACCTGTCAGGGATGTCTAAGCTTACTTGGTCCTGCCTCAGCACAGGGGGCTTGATCAGATGACCTTTCAAGATCCCTACATTTCCATAATTCTATGATGTTTGCAAATGCAGTAACCACATACTGTACAGACCCGATAGCGAGAATGAAGATGTGAAAAAGGCACAGAGGCAAATAACACTGCTCTGTTTTAAGGCCAAATATTCATTTCACGTACTAATATCATCAATGACTTGCTTTCCTTTAAAATACACACCACCATTTCCTTTTCTTTTTGTATGATTAGGGAAAGTGTTTAAACATATGAGATCATTTATGTTTAATATCCAAGTCACAGTCTCACCATCTCTCTCCTGATTAATATAGAAGACTTGCCTTCCAAATCACTGGCTAACCTGGCTGAATCAAACTGTGACTCTCACCTCTGCTCTATTTTGATGAAATTCAGGGACCAACCTGGTGTGATTAAGTCCTAGTGTACATTTACTATCTCAGTCTTGCATCCTCTGAGTGTCAACAGACGAGACTAGAATTTACTTAACCCTCGCCAAAAATGTTGACATTCGCTTAAAAAAAAATCTGTCCACATAACTTCAGTCTCTTTTCCTTTCAGTGCTATTTTGTTAATATTATGCTGGACACAAGCAGACTGCATTACAGCCACACCACTCACTGGTTACACCACAAACTGAGCACAAAGCCGGAGCTTTTTTCCACAGGAAAAGCCACGTTTTCTGTTCAGTCGCCTCAAAAAGACAAGGTATGCAGGTCTCAATGGAAACAACTCACATGTCATCTGAGTATATTATTATAAATTTGCAATCTGGAAAAAGTAGTTCCTACAGGACCAGAACCTTAATGAGAGAATGTAGATGGGGTAGTGCTTTGCTCTGGTATGTGAAAGATTTAGGATTGAATCCCAGGGCTGGAATCTCCCATTCCTTGTCTTGATAAGGGGTGGGAGTAAAACACAAAGTACTTAACAGTAACTCTATTTGAAAAATGAAGCAGGAAGATAGACTGACAGGAGCTCCTTTAAGTCCATATCGTCTGGAACGGGAAAAACAAGGGGCGTGGCTACTACATGAGGCCTTAAAGATGGGGAATCTAAAGCTGGGAGGAAACAAGGAGGGCAGAAATTCAGTGGTGGAGATGGTAGTAGACATGCCCATGATTTGAAGGGGAGCGGGAATAGGAGTAAGAAAAAGTAGCAGTGCTGTTGCCCTCCATTTGTGCCTCTGAAGCAAAGTGATACATTATCCTTTCGATGTGTGTTTGCTATTCTGATTGCTTTCCACTCTGCAGCGACTGCCTGAGCAGAGCTCTCACAAAAGGGGGCCATGCTCTCAAAGTAGCTGCAGATTCAGGCTGAGCGGTAATAATGGGAGTTAAGCACGTGTTGAGAGGAGCGCATTCCAGAATGGGTACGCTGGGCCATAGAGGCTTTTAAATGGTATACACACGGTAGGGTGACCAGATCACAACACTAAAATATTGGGACACATTGGGGTGCCGTCATCCCCTCCCAAAGTCCACCCCTGCTCCTCCCAGGCTCCGCCCCCACTCTGCCCCAGATCCCGCCCCCTCCCCACTTGCCCCCCCCACCGTGCCCTTCCTCATCCCCCGGCCCCCTGCTGGCATGCTGCGTCCCTCCTCAGTCCCCCACCCACTGCTCACCTCCTCACCCCGTCCACCTGCTGCTCGCTCGCCTCTTCACCCTCCCCACCTGCCACTCACCCCTTTGGCGCCGACTCCCCCTCTGCTGGGTGGGTGCTCGCCCATCCGCCACCTCTTCCTGCCCAAGCATCCGCCCTCCCTCCTGGAAATCACTAAGCACCGCCAAACAGCTTTTAGGTGGCGGGAAGCACTGGGGGGGGGGAGAGCAGGGACGCGGCATGCTGGGGTGGACGGGGGGAGAAGGAGGCGAGGAGGGGAGAGTTTGGATCCCTCCTGCTCACCTCCTTACCTGAATATCGGGACAAAAGGCATACATTGATTCGGATGCGGGACAAAGGGTTAAATATCGGGACAGTCCCAATTTTAATCAGGACATCTGGTCACCCTAACACACAGTCTCATTTACTGTATTAGGTTCTGTCCATGCTGACCTCGATCCTCCATGACATTATTACAAAACAACAAGCTTTAAGAAAAGAAAACAACAACAACCCCATCTTACTGTGTAGTTACACCACCTAGCTTTTCCACAGCCGTTTACAGCAGTGGATCTCAACATCCATACAAAGGAGATCAGCATCATTTTCCTCACTGTATGGAAAGGGAAACGGAGGCTCAGATAGGCTAAGTGCCAGTACCAGAACCCAGGCCTCTGCCCTATTCAGTAGCCAACATGGCCTCCCACTGACATTTGAAGATCATTTGAAGTGACACTGTGTATCTGCTGGTTAAAAAACAAAGCATGAGCTACTCTAACATTGTTACCATAGGCACAGGAATCGCTCCCCGTGTAATTGTAGTGCCTGGTGTGAAATAGTCCAGGAAAAGTCCCATCAGCTGCAGTGCGACAGAACTTATTTTATTTTATAAAGACTTGCGAGACATAAACATATCAACAAAAATAACTGCCCCCCAAAATCTACAGGGCTGTTGTAGTCAAGTATCTCCCAGAGAATATTCCTTGGCTATACCTAGAGCTACTTTTTGGGTATTTTTTTTTAAACTTCCTCCCAGACCCCCAAAACACAAACACTTAACCGCACAGCAGTGTTTCCTAATCAACAATTAATTCCTTTTTTTTTGGAAAGACATTCACTCTATATGTCCCAGCTGTCCTTTCTCAGCTGAGTCTATTCATAACCTACTTCCAGCAGTGCTACCTATTGGGAAATTCATTAACATATGGATTATTTTCTTAATAAACTCATTCCTGTTGCCAAATCATGTTCTTTTAAAAGAAATACACTGTAAGCAAGGGAGGTTTAGGTTGGACATTAGGAAAAAGTTCCTAACTGTCAGGGTGGTTAAACACTGGAATAAGTTGCCTAGGGAGGTTGTGGAATCTCCGTCTCTGGAGATATTTAAGAGTAGGTTAGATAAATGTCTATCAGGGATGGTCTAGACAGTATTTGGTCCTGCCATGCGGGCAGGGGACTGGACTCGATGACCTCTCAAGGTCCCTTCCAGTCCTAGAATCTATGAATCTATAAGTAAGGTCCAGCGCAACTTCTGCCAAAATAGTGTTTTCTGCTCTCTTGCTCTCTCTGCTGGTTCTTCGGGAGTTATACCACAACAGGCATTGGTGTAATCTGGCTTGATCCCACTGAAGTGAATGGAGCTTCAAAGATTTAGCCCACCTGAGAATCTAGCCCATTAAACTCAGAGCTATGCTCACATCATCAGAGTTGCTGGTTTGGAAAACAAACAAAAAGAGGCATACCGATTTCAAGACGCATTAGAAACACAGTGAATAATTCAATTTCCCCCCAAAACGTAAATGCAAGAAAATATGTAGAAAAAAATCATGTTTATATTCAAGCTTCTAGGAGGAAATGATAAACAATGGCGACTAAACAAAACACAATGAAATGAAAGTACTCGACAATCTATTTTTAAAATGTCCTTGAGCACAGAACTTGCTTAATGGTTTTTCGCCATTTGCTCACTTCAGGGATCTCAGATTGATTTCCATGCAAATTGTTTCCCTGCACGTTGAACTGCATAGGAGCTAGAATGACAGTCCTTAATGGATCTGGCAGCCATTGCAGGACACTTCAACACTCTGTAATGTTGCAACAACCAAGAACATTATTCAAATTAAACTGCTAATGCTCCCAAGCCTAGAGCGAGCGCATCACTGGAATTCTTTGGCTCCCGTCACTGAGAAAATCTCATTTACAAGCTTTGGGAACATAGCGCTGCTGTTTGCATTGCAGCATACTCTCCCTGTGGGAAATCCAGCCTGTAAAGACATCCATGTTGCCATCAAAATGCCTTACCAGCCAGTGTTGAACTCAACATGAGCGTCGAAGAAACCAACGATCGGAGAAGTTGCTGCTTTCCAGCCTTGGATTCTGGCTCGAATCAGTCCTTCCCGTTTGTTATTGCGAACTATCTTCACCAGGCCTGGGTATCTCTTATTGACATACTGGTCCAGATTAAACTTCAGCTCAACTGTAAAAAAGACACACACACAAGCTCTCAAAAGAGATTTCCACTGAGAATATATAGTCACCACATAATATTTTATTTAAATATGATTTACCCTGGAACAAACATTTTTAAGCCCTTGGACACAAAAATAATTCTGAGGCTGAGACTTTCCCGAACAATTGGCCTTATTCCGAGAGGTGCTAGGCACGTGCAGCTTCCACTGATGTACATGGGCCCAGTTCTAAGGTCTTGGCTTGGCCCAAATTCGGTTCTGAATTACAGTGATGTAAACCCAGAGTAATCCCATGCAAATCAATGGTGTTACTCTGGACTAATATCAGATTTTATACACTGACTTTTATAGGCATTTTGCCTAAATAAGACCCTCAGTACTGGGCCACTTGGGAATTTGCAGATGACTCAGCACTGCTCAGGATTTTGTCCAATATTTAGAGAACATCAAGTTTCAATTAGTTTCAAAATAATGACTCCTGTACAAGTCCCCTAACAACTTTGGACATGCTCAGGTCAGTCTCTGTGAGCCTGATTCTGATCCCCCACCAGCGCAACTCAATTGTCATCAGGAGAGTTACTCTTGATGTACACCAGTCAACAAGAGTCTTGCCACTGACTTCAATGGGCTTTAGATTGGGCCTTGAGAAAGATCAGAAGCAGGCCCCGAGTTTAAGGGTTTGCACTTAAATGTAATTCAGCAGCCCTCCCCCACAAACCATCCTCTTAAAATGGAATCTGATACTGTATATCTAAACAGACCCCTTCCCATCTGTGTCACTTTCCACTCATCCACCTACATGTGATTCAGAACTCATCAGCCATGCTACTCCCCTTTCAATACATTTATAAATGGACTGATTATGAATAAAGATCTTTGTACTTTAAAAAGTTCAGCCTGGTCTATTACTATTACTACACTCGATTTTATTTACAATACTCTCTGTTTTTAAATGCTAGATAAACTTGTAGTGGCTTAAGTGATATTAGAGTCCTCCAGTCTCATGGCTTATGTTGGAGAAAGGAACAATTTCCAGCCAAATCAAAGGATCTGGTTAATTTTCAGCAGTGCAGACTAGCCGCAAAAGCTGCCTCAGGGAGATTTTGCTCTCAGTGACACTCATGTAAATCCCCAGTAACTCCACTAAATGATTCTATACCTACAATGGTATAACCGAGAGCAGAATCTGATCAAGTACTTCCAGGTCTTTTTTTTTTTTTTTGGTTTCTCTTTTGAGGTTCCTGAGAAAGAGAAGTATCTGAATATAGGAAGGTTCAAATTGCTGGGCTTTCAAGAAAATGCTACACTTGAGATCTTATTCTAAGTGGAGCTGTCTTAAGATGTGATATGCATCCTAGAGCTTGAAATAAGCAGAAAATACCTAAAACATAACCAAAAAAATGCATTGTTTTCTGATTTAAACTCTTCTAATCTATTAAGGGAGCTACTAACCTAATTAAGTCATAATGACTGTTAACACCTCAAATATCATGCTGACCTACATTCTGAGTACTGTCTAAGAAATTATATTAGTTAACACACATGCTATTAGTTAATTATATTACTTTACCGTTAGACTGGGTTTGTGCGTATTCTTGTAGTACGATTCTGGCACTCTAATTACTAGCTGTTGAGTACCAAAAAAAAATAAAAGTTTCAGAACCTGATTCAGATCTCAGTTACACCAAGGTAAACTGGGAACAATTCCATTCATTTCACTGGAATTGTGTCCAATTTATCCCGGTGTAAATGAAAACAGAATATAACCTTAAAGAGAGTCAGCAACTCTGATTTCCTTTGTAAGTATAATTGCTTTATTTAATCTTCTGAGCTAATAATTGACACATTGTCCTGAATCTGGAAGTTTGGGGGATCAAATAAACTGTCTGAACCTTTTTTTTAAAAAAAATAGACAACTTTGGTGAAGGTTTATTTTCTATCAAGAATTTTATGCAAGAGACTAAAATATATTAAGTTCTACCATACGGCCTTACTCATGTTAGTTAAGTTGTTACACACGTGAGTTGTCTCAATGAAGTCAATGGGACTTCGCACATGAGTAGCTTCTTGCCAGCGTGACTGAATTTTGTATACCTGGAGTCTCTGGGCCAGATCCACCACTGACACAAACTAGATCATAGCTAAGGGATTTACATCCTCTGAGGATCTAGGCCATTATTTATAAATCCGTAGTTAGGTTTCTGATGCTCCTCCTCTCAGCTATTTCAGATGTGTTCAGATTAGACTTGTTCCATTCAAACTTCCAAAAAGTACATTTAAATTAGAAGTAACTAAATTATTTCAATTCACAATTTAATCTCATTATAAAACACAGGATAAAACACTTAAGAGAAAAAAAGCAGGTGTTAATGCCATTCACCGTTATCACTGTTGTCATCCACCAGAATGATCTCCTTGAGCAAATGGGATGGGGTATGGTTCACAACACTGTGCACTGAGCGCAAGATGACAGACAGAGCCTCGTTTACAAAAATAAAGACCACCGAGATCTGGGGCAGGTCATCGGAATAGGTCATCTGTTTGCACCTGGAGAGAACAAGGCGAGAACTAGAACCCAGTAAGAGACAGATATTAAACATGCAGAAGATTGGATTTCATCTCTCTCCTCCCCAGCATTTGGACACAGAGTAATGAATGGCATTCCCCAGATACACACTATTTGGGTACAAATGAAGACCATTTTAACCCTGAAGAAAAATCACCTAGTTAAGTGCTGCTAACATTTAATCACCTTAATGACAACAGAACCATATATTTGCATATGCCTGCACGTAGGCAGAATTTGTAGAGGATTTTAGTTGCAGCAAGGTTAAAATTGTCTCATACAAAATGAAATGCTGTACGACTTATATATGTTTTACTCTAAGACTCCAGAAATAGGTGGAAACAAGACATTAAGGACTATGGCTCGCTTCTGCTCATGAAGTCAATTGACTTAAAAGAAAGTTGGCTCAAGCCCCATATTTTTCAACTGGCCTAAAAATAGATCTCAAAATTATACAGAATATTTTTCATGTGAACCCCATTTATACACAAGCCAGCACCATATTTTCCCATGCAAACAAGAATTTGCACCCACAAATGTTATTGGTGCAGCTGTCCGGCTTGCAAACAAATGGAGGTATTTACAAAACTTATCTCCACAATTCGTGAGACCATATTTACAAATCAGTCCCTACATGAAGTTTTGGATAAAGCAAAGAGAAAGCCTGGGATAAATACTGGCTTATTCCTGCCCTCCACAGACCATTCTCTCATTTCCTCTACAGTTGCTATGCTCATTTTTATAGACTACTGAGACCTATGTTGTGGATGAATTGTCTACACCAGCACAGTGAATTCAATGCAAGACAAGGTTATTGCTGTGAATTAAACTCGTTGCTTCTGTTGAAAATACAGAAATAAAGAACTTTGGTGGGATCGGAAAATGTGTGAATTTTTGCAAAAGTTGCAAAACCTCTCCCACAGCTACTTGAAAATACGTTCCCTAAGGCACACTCTTCTGAGCATTGTGAACTCCCTTTTTGTGCACTGGTCTCAGCGATGATGTCAGTCACAGAAGAAAACAAAAGTGCATCTAATACGGTGCAAGAAATGCAACAAAATACAATGCTTCCAAAACCTTAAAGTCAAAAGTCAAAATACTCATCCATAAGCCCACCTCATGCAAACAGGTGGGTTGGACAGTGATTATTGGGAGTTATCAGGTGGCAGCATTGCAAATGGCCTTTAGGTCTCTTTATCTGAATGGATCGGAATTGGAACTTGGAAAAATATTTATTATCAGCTGTGATAGAGTGTTGGGTTTTTTTAAACAGGTGAGCACCATATCACTAATGAAGGCTGTCCTCCCTGCCTGAATCTGTTCTGCCCTAGTGCCCAGGGCCGGCTCCAGGCACCAGCCGAGCAAGCTTGTGCTTGGGGCGGCAGATTCTAAGGGGCAGCATTCCATCCAATCCTAGAGTGGCAGGGCCGCCCTTTTTTTTCCTTTTTTTTTTGGTTCGCTGCTCCGGCCGCCCTGTAGGGGGCAGCGGCGCGGAGGAGGGTAGTGCCCTGCTGGGAGCGGGCTGCGCGCTCTGTCTGCCACAGCCAGTGCCAGGTCTGCAGCAAGCCCGGCAGCCCGCGTCCTTCCCTCCCCGCCGACCTTCAATTCACCTGCAGGCGGGAACAGCGTGGAGCAGGCGGCATGGCGGGAGGGGCCGAGTGGCAAGCACCCCGGCTGAAGGAAGCCCTGACCGCCCCTCTTCTCTCTCTCCCCCCGCTCCCTCCCCCTGCTAGCCGGGACGCACATTCCGCTGCCCGGGGCACATCTGCAGCACAGGGAGTCCCCATTTGCACCTTGGCTCCGGCCGCCTTCCACGGTTGTTTTTTTTTTCCTTCACCGCTCCGGCTGTCCCGCTGGGTTTTTTTTTGTTTTTGTTTTTTGCTTGGGGCGGCAAAAAAGCCAGAGCCGGCCCTGCTAGTGCCACACTCTCTCTCTCTCTCTCTAAGGTGTGAATGCTTCACACAGCAGGTGAGCAGCACAGCCAGGAAGAGCATCTATGTCACCCAGTCAGTGCCCCTTCTGCGGTACCATTCTGCCTCATTTTACTGAAAATCTCTCCCGCTAACATAGACATGAACTTAAAAAATTACCTACATGTTCTCACAGCCAAAATTCACTCTCAATTATCATAGCAATTACGGAGCCTATCCTCTAAAATACTGCTAATGATACCATAGGAAATGACTTTTCCTGCTCTTGTCAAACTTTTTGACCTCTTTGCTCATCACTTCGGCATAATGATGACTTCTTTCCCCACCATTAGCAGTTAGTTTTTTGGGGATGACAATGGTTTGACTGCTGGGTAACCTCTGGAAATCTGTTATGAATTTAAAAAACGAGCCGTTACTCATAATTTCTACTCATCCCAAGTCTATTTTCTGTGAGACTGGGCGGCCGTGTCATTGATTACAGTGTTACCACAGCTATTTATAGTCCACTTGCCAGTGATCTGTGCTATAGAGAAGACCACTGAGCATAGCTTTTGTATAAGAAGCATTCTGGTGTTGTCTAAAAGTAACTTGGACAAGAGCAGAGTATTGCAAGAGCTGTGAAAGTTCTACTAGTTAAAGCCGCTTTTCTTTGGGCCCTGTTCTCCTTTCACTCATACCAGCATGTATCCGAAGTCAATCAGGATCATTATTTTAAAATGCAGCAGCACGCAGAGTTGCCAGCTGAAAAGCATGGAAGATGCTGGATTTCCCACTAATGGGGCATGGGATCCTGCACACACCTTGAAGGGTTTCACGGGGTATTCAGTGAAAGCATGCAATAGAATAGCAGGACTTGTAAATAAAGGTATCGTGGGTCCGATTCTGATCTTGTTTACACTGCTCCCAAATCAAGAGCAACTCCAGAATCAATTAGGTTATACAGGTGGCATGCTCATGCGAGATCCGAATTAGGCCAAGAGTTCCTGATGCAGGAGTAACGATGCCAGAGAGATGATGTAATGCTAGCTTGAGAGTGATTATATGTTAATACCTGTGTTAAGCTGCTGAGCAGATTCAATGTGATCTAGGTGTTTCATAAACCTTAAGCAGTGGTTAGGGCATTAACTTAGTATGTGGGAGAGCTGGATTTAATTCTTTGCTCCGCCACAGGGTTCCTATGTGTCTTTAGGCAAATCACTTAGCCTCCCTGTGCCTCAGTTCTGTAAAATGGGGATAATAGCACTTATGAGGTGCACAGATACCACAGGAACGGGGCCATAAAAGTACAGTAGATAGAGTGCTCATGAAAGTAAACTAAAAAGAATTGTTTCTTCCCTCTGTGTCAGGCCCAAAGGTTTACTGAAGATTACACAGCATCAGAAGTTATACTGGGCCTAAAATGGAGCAATTACTTCCCCAGTGGGTAAGGAAGGAAAGCTCACAAAAAAAGAGGTGCCGCCAGTTTCAGAATTCCCTCCTCGCCTTGAGCTATTGGCAGAGAAAGGATCTGAAGAGAAGGCAAAGCTGTCATGGGCTGCCTTGCAGGCCTGGGATGGCTTGCCATGAAAGGAGGGAGATAAAGAGGATTTGGAGAGATTACGGATAAATTGGAGATGTGTTGTAAAATCTACAGCTAGCCCAGGAAAAGAGAGACGCCAATGAAGACGTAACATCTTTACATGCACGCCACTCACATGGAGGGGAATCCCAACAGAAGTGTTGCGCCTTGTTCTTCACAGTGCACCTTCGCCACAACTTTCTGTTTACTTTACAGTCCCCCTTATGACAGTGGCTCACAGCAAATGATAGACGTGTAAAATCTAGTGCAAGGCTCAGACTGGGATATCAAATAATCTTCCTTCACCTTCTGGTCCTGATCATTTGCTGAGTTTTTCAATAGCTGGTTTACGGATGGGCCTGAAACACCATAAGCACCAAGCTGTTTTTATACCCCAGCTGTCAAGTTCAGTGCCAGCTAAGACACTCGCCATTTTTAATTCCACATTAAAGAACAAGCAAACACAATCCTAAAACAAAACCTCTCCGTTTGATCCCTCTGTTTCTCACTGGACTGGGTGCTTAAATCAATGCATTATTATCTGACAGCAATTTCTTTTGCTCACTTTTATGAGGATGTTTTCTTGTCTCAGTGCTTACTTTGTGGTGTGCAGTGGGACACTATTAAAAAAGCACTCTGTTAAGATAAAATTGGTTTCTGTTGGAGTGAGTCATTGCTGTCAATTCAAATACTAACTTTCCTTCAATGAATTCTTTTAGCTCTATTAACGGAACATTTCTGGAAAGCAGGGTTTTGCCTCTAAATGAAAAGACTGATCTAACATACTAGAAAATCTTCTCACTTGATGATGGCTCTTGCATTGCATGTTCTTCAGGAGTAGCTAGACGGACTAAGATAAATCAACCTAAATTCTAGGCTCTAAGTTTGGTCATGACATTTTATTTACTGGATCACGGTCATAAGAATAAAGAACAGGAGTACTTGTGGCACCTTAGAGACTAACAAGAGTCTCTAAGGTGCCACAAGTACTCCTGTTCTTTTTGCGGATACAGACTAACACGGCTGCTACTCTGAAACCGGTCATAAGAATGGATGAAGAAACCGAGAAGATACTGGGTAAAAATTTCAAAAGGGGAATCTTTTTTTGTAACTGTTACAGAACTTGTATAGAGGGCATTTGCAACTTTCATTTCTGGCAGCCCCTGTAAATGAAACCCCTTCCTTATTTGAACGGTGGGTGTGTTTGGGGGACACTCCCTCGCCCCGAAAGCTAGGGCGTGAAGAAGAGTATTTGGAGTGCCTACAATGCTAGCTGTATGCCCAGTTCACTGCCAAATATACAAGGAGTTGGTGTACCACTGTACTCTATGAATCCCTGCAGTGGGGTTGGTTACAATATGACGAATAGACGCTGCCCTGTGACGGAGTGTAATTAGAACAACTGGAAACCAAACTTTGCCCTTATTAAAATCAGTGTCACCCCACTGACATACCCAAGGGTAAAAGTCTGACTGTGTGTGGGGGTGATTATTGATGGTCTTAAAAATCAGTTGACTAGTCGGCTTCATTATTGACTTTAACAAGGGCTGATCCTAAATTAGCGCTAAGAGCCAAACTCTTGAGCCGTTATCTGGACTCTCATTTTTCCACAAGGAATAGAATCATCCACCTTACCATGAGAAACACTTTTCCTCAAAGGTAGATTCGTATCGAGCATGGCTTTAATACAACTTGAGACCAGCAATTCCAAACAAAGTGGAAATATTTGTTGTCACTGTGGCTAAGCACTGCTCTGAAGTGTCTAGAAATGGCTAAAAGTGGTATGTGAATTACTTCTCCTTGCACCTGTCATAGACCCAATATTCCCCAAATCCCGATACAGCATGCTTTTGTAAAACTGAGGATGAATGCTAGGGGATATTCTCTGTGTTGGTTATTCCAAAGCCCAGCTTAGGAACCCACAGGGGACTTCCTCTTAATGTTTCTGGAAGCCCAATATCAGAATATTTTCTCCACCCCAGAAATAATTTTCATGCAGTGTCCCCCTCATGTTATGCCAGTTTCCCAACATACCAACTTTCTTCCAATCTCTAGAGCACTGGTGCCCAAACTTTACCTCTTGCTCCCCCCTTACTGTGAAAGGAATGTGTCCATGCCCACCCCCTGGGCCAGGGGCCTGAGCCGCAGCCCAGGGGCCCGAGCTGAGGGACGGAGCCAGGGCTGGGGACCTGCAGCCAGGAGCGCTGCAAGGGGCAGGGCCGGAGCGGAGCTGGGTGGCACTCCCACCCCAACCCCCATGGGGGTGGCACCTGTCCCTCCCCCGGGTGTTCCTCTGTGCCCCCCGACAGAGGCATGCCCCACAGTTTGGGGACCACTGCTCTAGAGTCTAACCATGAGCATTGTCTATTCAGCTGCAGACACATATGCAGGCCGTTTGCTTTACAGACCAACCTCATGGCAGTAACAGAAACTTTAACAAAAAACTAGTACACATTAAAAATCAGGCCAATCAGAAAGCAAATGGTCATTGGTGGCACCTCAACAGCTTCATTTACACCCTGTATACGCCAAAGCAAAAAAGGAGAAGGAAAGCTTCCTTTATCTAGACCTCCTTTCCCTGCTCTTTTTTGCTCCAGCTGCATTTGATCCAGACTTTTATTTTCTGTCTTCCAAATCGTTTTGAGCTACCCCATTTTCTGAGGGGCTAACACCACTGGGGATTACCAGAGAAGGAAAATCTTTCCTAGTCTCTTTCCCCCTCTTTCTGTACATCTACTAGCGTCAGAATGAGTTTTGCTTGCAGACATTAATACGCTGAGTTTCAAAATGGATTATGCAATATACTTAGAGTTTTCTGACAGCTTTACCTTCCAGGAAGAAATGCAAATGGAATTAAAGTTGCTTCATGAATCTTTAAAGTATTTAATAGGGAATGTGTTCTTTCCAACGAACCAATAGGATGGGTACTACTGTGGGTTTATCTCTTGCTTTTCAGCTACAGATGGATCTAATGTACATGCAGAAACTTGGCTCCTAATTCCAACAACAAAAGGAAAAAACATCACCACTCCTTGCAGAATTTCTGAAGGGATTGGATTTCATCCTTTCAAGCCAATGGCAGGGTGGGGGCCAGAGGGATAGAGAATCACTATCAAATAGCAAATGAAAAAGACAAGAAATGGAACAAAAGAACTAGCATCAATACAGATTACTTTTAATGATTGGATATGTGCATATTTTGCCCCCCAGTCTAATCCCAAAGAAGTTAAACACGTATTTATGTTTCAACACACAAATGCCCCCCGTTACTTCAAGTGAATTACTCATGTGCATAAACTTAAGCGTGTGTTAAGCGCTTTGCTAGACGCTGGCCGGGGGGGGGGGGAGGGGGATGTCAGAAATGCTGAGAAAAAGGGGGAGGAGGGAAGAAAAAGAGGAGGTAAAACAAGTGAGAAAGTTCTGCACATAGAATCAGGGAACCATAGAAATGTAGGGCTGGAATGGAGCTTGAGGAGTTATCAAGTCCCGCCCCCTGTTCTGGGGGAGATTACCTCCTCCCCCACCACTCTTCCCCCCCTCCCCAAAATAAAACCCTCTCTCAGACAAGCCTGCTAACAATAGGATTCTCCATCTTTAGTCCTTTCGGAACACACCCCAATGCCACATCCTTCGGAATGTGTGTTTTTACCTTTCCCCTTCAGGTTTTTGTTTTAGGGGGAATATAAAAACTAGGGTTACCATATTTAACAAATAAAAAAAGAGGAGCCTCCATGGGGCCCTGGTCCCACCCATTTCCCACCCCAGCCCCGCCCAACTCCGCCCCTTCCCCACCCCCAACCCCGCCCCCTCCTCCCTCCCACTCCCAGCCACACGAAAAGGGCTGCCCGAGCGCTACCGGCTTCACGGTTTGCCGGGCAGCCCCCAGACCCCGCGCCCCCGGCCGGTGCTTCCCCAGCGCAGCTGGAGCCCGGGAGGGGAAGCGCCCAGCCGGGGGCGCAGAGTCTGGAGGCTGCCCGGCAAACCGTGAAGCCGGTAGCGCTTGGGCTTCGGGCAGCCCCTATGCCTCCGGACCCTGCGCCCCCAGCTGGACACTTCCCCTCCCGGGCTCCGGCGGCACAGGGTCTGGAGTTATGGGGGCTGCCCAAAGCCCGTAGTGCTCGGCTCTTAAACAGAGACGAAGAGTCAGGGGAGGAGCAGAGCCGCCGCGGCCGGAGGCTCTGCTCCTCCACTGACTCTTCGGCTCTGTTTAGAGCCGAGCTGCCCGAGCGCTACCGGCTTCGGGCAGCCCCCATGCCTCCGGACCCTGCGCCGCTGGAGCCTGGGAGAGGAAGTGCCCGGCCGGGGGCGCAGGGTCCGGAGGCAAGGGGGCTGCCTGAAGCCCATAGCGCTCGGGCAGCTCGGCTCTTAAACAGAGCCGAAGAGTCAGGGGAGGAGCAGAGCAGCGGCGGGAGGGGAAGTGCCCAGCCAGCATTTTCCCGGACATGTTCGGCTTTTTGGCAATTCCCCCCGGACGGGGGTTTGATTGCCGAAAAGCCGGACATGTCCGGGAAAAACCGGACGTATGGTAACCCTAATAAAAAACACACATTCAACAAGGATGTCAGCTAGTTTAGATGTAGTGATTTTTGTGTGCATGTATGATGTGAACACTCATCCAGCAGGAAGTGGACTGAGAGCACCTACTCATTCAATATAGGCACAATAAGCAGAGAGACACTTTTCAGTGCTAACACCTCTGAACTGATTACCTTTGTTTTAGGAGTTAGCTCTAACTCTATTCAGCAACAAGGCTAATTATCGACTGTAGAACTGATTGCCTTTATGAATGCTGGATCTTTCCGACAAAGAATTCCAGCCGCATCCTAATTTTTCTAATAACCCTAATCGAAAAATATTATTCCTCCTGGTGGAAAGTACTGAATGCAGGGGACTGGACTAGATGACCTCTTGAGGTCCCTTACAGTCCTATGATTGACAGCAGTATTCTACGACCATCTCTTCCTGTAGAATAATTAATTTTTTTTCCTGTCCTGCTGAATTAAAATAAAGGGACAAAAAATAATAAACTAGTGAGTTCAAGATATGCTTCCGTTTTTTCCCATTGGATTGATAATATAATCAGAAGTTCCCATCAGTGTGAAGAAAGAGGTCCGATAACAAATCTCCTCTTAAAGGAGGAGATGATTACATTTGACTTGGGGGAAGAAAGGGAAATCAGAGCCTCTTCAAGATTTTTTTTTTTAATCTAGAAATATTATGTCTGGAGGATTTTTTCCATATGGATAATCTTTTCCAAATCAGTATTGCCTGATAGGCCTCCTCTGTCTCAAGCCACCTTTATCACTACAGAAGAAAATCAACACATTCTTCTTTCTTCACACTTCAATTTAGTTGGAGATGAGCAGATACAAGATAAGGAGCAATTCAGATTGGTAACAGTAAATCGACTTGTTATTCTAGACAGGTCCTCAGAGCCATTAGCTCAGCACTAACGATCCAAGTTCTTCCAAAATGGCAGCTGAAAATACTTTGTGCTTTTCCTACTCTGCAAACATCATTACATTCCTATCTGCTTTTTTACATTGAAGTATTTGACGACTCCACGTTGGCATCGACTGCTATGTCCAGCCAGTTTTTGGATCACTGAACAACACTAGCATTTGTCCAATTAACTGAAGCTGATCCTTGTATCCTATCTCCTGATTCTTCCCTAAGAGCAAAGTCAGTTACAGTGCTGAAAGAACTGTGTGATGCCAAATGGATGGGGGTCTTTTGCCCCCCACCATCCCGGATGTAGGAGATCATCGTTCATTGTATGCATTATTCAAAGGAATCCACTATACAGTGGTTCTCAAACTTTGTGTGTTGGTCACCTCTTTCACATAGCAAGTCTCTGAGTGTGACCCCCGTAGGCATGGTGGGGCTATCAGCCCTGGGCATGGCTATGCGTGGGGCTGACAGCTTCAGCTCTGCTGCCGGAGGCTGACAGCTCACAACCTCGACATAACCACCTCATGACCCCCTAAGTGGTCAGGGCCCCCAGTTTGAGAAACCCTATCAGGACTTCACACTGACAAACACAGAGAATCTTAGTACCTTAGAGACTAACAAATTTATTAGAGCATAAGCTTTCATGGGCTACAGCCCACTTCTTCAGATGCATATAACCCATGAAAGCTTATGCTCTAATAAATTTGTTAGTCTCTAAGGTGCCACAAGTACTCCTGTTCTTTTTGCGGATACAGACTAACACGGCTGCTACTCTAGAGAATCTTGAAGTCATACCAATCATTTCCTAATACTAGACTTTCTGCTTCTCTTTTGAACTCTCTGGTTTTCTCAAGTACTAGTTTGCAGCCCTGTTACTCAACCAGGAACAAACCCCACAAGCAAACATTCAACAGGATCCTTCTCACTCTTCAGTGAAATCTCTCCTTCTTGAAGCCTTTCAATGTTAATCCAGTATGGAAAGAAACATGTTCTAAAAAAATTTCATCTCTAACAATGACTGTGTATATGATGTGCCTGTTCCCTTTGTGTAATTCAAACCCCAGTCCTGCAAGATGCCCCATACAGGCAAACTTCTCTTTCCCACCGGAAGCCTCATTGCGGCTCTGGATAGGTGAAAGGGTCTGCGCCCACGTTGCACTTTGTAGGATTTGGTTATTGGATTGTGAGCTCTTCAGACAGAGCTGTTGCTTCCTCTCTGTTTACTTCATCACCCAGCACAATATGTCAGTGCTTAGGAAATAAATACCAAAAGCCAGTCAGATAAACTAATATCTTTTCCCGTATCCCTGGTGCACATCGAACTTCACACACCGATTCCATGGTCATCTCCAGAGTTCTCATTAACTGTGATGGAAAGGTCTATTGTTGCACCTGTTGGAATTTCCCTCTTTTCCATTTCATACGTCCTTCTTTCACACTCAAAGCAAACGAGAAAACACACACATTCGTCAGCAGAACTTGAGCCAAATCTTGGTCCCTGTGCTAATCTCAAATAAAGGCTATTAAGTGAGAGGTGTCATTATTATTGATAATAATCAAACCATGAATCACATTCGAACAGATACACTGTCATTTTTTTATGCCATTTCTATCTGAATCCATTGATTTAATGCCAGTTTTCACTCTTTCCCCGCAGCAGCTCCTTCTTTCCTGATCACTTTTGTTCTCAATGGTGGAAATGAACTTTTGGAGCCTAATCCCAACTGGCCCTTGCTCTGCTATCGATGCCTTTTGCAAAGGGAGTTTTGACAGACTTCTGCTGGTGATAATCTGACCGAGAGAGACTGATATATTCAGGCTGGCTTACCTGCTGCCACATCGTACCCACCAACAAAAATAACTATTATGTCCTAAGCATCTAACTCATACCCCTCTGTCACAAGCTCACTCACCACACTGGCGCCTCCTGCTGGGTGTTTCGGGAATTAGTTCAGCCCCAGCAGATGTGCCCTCTGGTGGTGGTGGCTGTCCCATTCTCGACTCCGCCTGCAGACCCATTATGGCTCCTTCTTCTCGGCCTCTGCTTCGTAGCACAGCCCTCTGGCCGTGTCACCATCTGGTTTCTCCCCCTCCTGGGGGACTCCTCTGACAAGAATCCAGTCACTTCTCACAGCAGCTTGGCAGTCCACAGCTGGGCCGCTCCTTCAGTAGCTAGTGGGAGGGGGCAGGCCCACCCACTACTCCACGCCCTGGCCCAGGGACCCTGCAAACAAAAGCTTCCTGCTGCCTCTTCCTTCCAGCTCACCGTCTCTATTCCATGGGTCACTTCCCTGCAGCCTCAGTTCCTTCTGCTCCTTTGCCCTCTTCCGAAGGCCTGAAGCCTGTAAGTCCTGGCAGCCCACCAAGAGCCCTCTAGGAAGCCAGTCTTCTCCCTAGGGCTCCCTGGAGCAGACTCACTCATTCTGGTCTGCAGCTTCCTTTTATATGGGCCAGCTGGGCCCTGATTGGCTGCTCCAGCCGCTGCCCTAATTGTCTGCAGCCACCACCCTAACTGGCTGTTTCCCCTGCAGCCACTCCTTTGGCTGCCTCCCTAGGCTGGTTTTAACCCTCTCAGGGCCAGTGCGGGGCAGGCACCCCATCACACCCTCACTTAGATGTGCAAGGTTCCCAAAATGTATTCTCTTGGGCGCTTGCCACATTCCCACTGAGAGGGAGTGGATCTGAAGACGGTAGGACCTGTAGGATGGTTAGAGGAAAAGCTCATTGCTAGTGATGTAGAAACAGCAGAAGTGCCTGCCTCAATGTCTCACCATTGGCAAATGCATGTGTCAAAAACAGATAGTTAAGGGTTAATGCCTCTTTTACCTGTAAAGGGTTAAGAAGTTCACCTAGCCTAGCTGACACCTGACCAGAGGAACCAATGGGAGGACAAGATGGTTCAAAGGGAAGGAGGGAAGTTCCCTTCATCTGTGAGTTTCACTTTGGACCAGAGTGGGAAAGCTCCAGAATTCA
Organism: Malaclemys terrapin pileata; assembly: GCF_027887155.1. NCBI lineage: Eukaryota > Metazoa > Chordata > Testudines > Emydidae > Malaclemys > Malaclemys terrapin. Next base: position 19,496,125 of record NC_071520.1, on the reverse strand, counting down.
GCCTCTTATTAAGTAGTGAGTATTAGTGAAGGAAATAAATCCCTTTGAACCATCTTGTCCTCCCATTGGTTCCTCTGGTCAGGTGTCAGCTAGGCTAGGTGAACTTCTTAACCCTTTACAGGTAAAAGAGGCATTAACCCTTAACTATCTGTTTATGACAGCATGGTACAAGGCTGCAGCTGCAGAATGGCAGGATAAACCTGTGTCACTGGTCACTCCTAGATATCAATGTCCTCCAGTGCTGGTTCTTGTTGAGGAACAGCAAGCCCTGGTACATACCCCTGTGACACTCCAGGAAGTGGAGGCAAGGTGCATATATACCTCTCTGCTTTCATCTCTTAGATCCCCTTCCTTCCTCAGAGTATGGACCACCCGTCCTGAGTGTTTGAAAAATGCCTGGCACATAGTGGGCACTATCAGAAATAAAATAATAAATACTAATAACCCCTTCCTGACTTACACTCTGTGTAATATGAATGTATGACTGTCCACACTATGATCTTGTCTGTCTCTTCCTTCCCATTTTCTACACTCAAGCCACATTTTCCAGAGATTTCTGTCCTGTGGTACTTCTGTGCAAAATTTCAGGCGTGACACATGTCAAGCTACAGCAGAAGTGGATTTCACAATACGGGGGCAGAGCCTCAGCTGGTGTAAACTGCCCATGGCTCTTCTTTAAACTCTAAACCAACGCAGTCATGAATAATTTAAATGATACACTAAGTATGGATCGTTTCAGGCTGAAAAGATACAGGAAAACTTATTCTGATCTCACACTGGTTGTACACCACTGTAGTTCCATTAGGCCTGATTCTTCTGTCACTTTTTTATTAAATTTATAAATTGTATTTCAGGAGCGCCTAGAGGCTGCAATCAGGGATTGGCTCTCCATTGTACTAGACACTATTCATACATAATAAAAAGTGGTCCCTGCCTCAGAGGGGCTTGTAGTCTGAGTTTAAGACTTTTACACAGGTGTAGCTGCTCCTCTGAAGTCAACTGTGTTTAAAACTGGTAGAAGTAAGAGGCCCATTAGGCTTCAACTGAGTTACTTCTGGCTTACGTCAAGCAAGTAATAGCAGAATCGGGCCCATTAGGTCTAGTAGTCACATATTTTAATTATATGTTTTTAATAATGCTTCATTTAAAGTAGCTCCAGTCACTTTCACAGTGAACCTTTCTTAACAGGTGAAAAATGAATGAAAACTACATCATTCACTCTCATATCCTTCTGGGAGGAAAGGTATTTAACTGTTGTGGTAACTTATCCTGACTTACTAATACATTTAGAAACACCATCTGGAGGAAATTTTCACCCTCTCCCCTAGTGTGTCCAACAAGATCTGCCTTTGCCTGTAGGCACGCTGCATCACCAAGTAATTACCTGATTGGAAATTAGTGCATAAGCTGACAGATGCTTTCAAAAACCTTAAAACAACCCAAAGAAATCCAATCCCCCACATGCCTTTATTTTTGTTTTAGTGCTGCAGGTAGATATAGAGCTGTGCAGAATATTCAAACCGATGCTCCAAATGATGAGGAGTCCTGCCTGACTTCAGGTCTCTCATTAATAACTGAAAACTCACACAAGGGTTATCAAGTGGTGCACAAATCCTTCAACAAGATCCTGATCCCAATTTTGAGTGAACTGTGGACTCCCAGCTTCTGAGCAAAATCAGACCAAACTTGACACTAACTAAATCTACCTTTGACATCTGAGGGTTCTTTGAATCTGAAACTCAAACCAGAAATCAGGTGGAGTGAAAATCAGGTGAAGGGATACTAAAAAAAGGGCCATATTCACTGGAGCTGCACCAACTGACACCAGCAGTGAATTTGATCCGAAGTATTTACTAGCCAAAATAGTCACAAAAAAAGCACATTTTATACAAGTGTTGTCAGAAAGATAGTTCTGAATTATTATGTTGAAACCCAGTTCTAAGAGCTACAGTGATCTAAGTAGAGAACAGAAAGAATATCATGTGACCTGCATGTCCAATAAAAACTAAGACCTCTCAAATTTCAAATAAGGAATGTTCGCAATGAACTGTTCATGACTGAGCTACAGATGACCAGGAATATTCAGCTAAGTGATTAACTAAATACATTTCTAATAGCAAATACATTCACACAGACTGCTGCTGCACTCTAACAGACACAAACACTTCCTGCCAGAGGTCGCTGGCCTTCACCTGGCAATTCCAAGTCAACATAATCATCTTTCCTGCTGCATCACCAGTAGTGAACTCCAACATGCCCTCCTACTGGGAAGTCCTCTTCCTCTCCACAGGGATGTGACAAGCTCCCAAGAAGGGAACTTTACAGAAAATGATGAGTGAACCTCAACAAGTTTGGCTTAGTTCACGTAAGTACCTAAGGGTCTGGATGTTTCCACAGGTCTCTTGGAGCTGGAAAACTGGACTGGGGATCTCAGGAAAACACCTTCTCTGGCAGTGTATCAGCCCTTCCACTTCAAGTTCTAGGAAGTACTAAGAGGTACAGAGCATAAAATCAAATTAATATTAATAATTTATTCACGGAATGTAACCTCTTTTCCCATCTGCATAACGAGCAGGTTGCTGCAGCCTCAAATTTATTAATTACGTAAATGTATAGGGTTTTCTTTGGATTTTGAAGATTTTGTTGTAGGTGTTAAAAATTCAAAACTCAATGTGTTTTGCTTAATTTTGACTGACCAGACATGCTCCATATTGACTGGAGCATACAGGGGATGCTGTAATGTTACTAAGATCAGCAAGGTAAGAGAAAAGTTTTTAAAGGCAACTACTGTAAAGTTCTTCATGGATTCCATTAGGGTTTTACTGTCACATTGCAGCGTGAGGAGGACAGCTGAATGCAATTATTCGTTGCTATTACTTCACCTAATAAGTTTCTTATAGTCTCTGGAGGAAACACAACGTTTGGCAACATGGGCTCATCCCTATTTTGTAGGAGACCTACTTTCATCTCTGGTCAAATGGTTAAACAGCAAGATGTACCTTTTTAAACATGTACAAATACAGGGCTACTGGAGAAGTGAACAGTCAAACAAGAGGCCATTCAGAGACTGAGTAAATCTGTCTCATAGTAGAGTTTGCTCTGCTGGTACTACAGTGAGAAGTCATTAATATTTCAGGGTCCTAGCAGGACAATGCTATTGATAATTTACTCTGCAGGTAGTTCCCTCTTGGTAACTCAGTGCTTGGAGGGGTTGGGGGACAGAGGAGGTGAAGCAACTTATATGAAGGAACGCAAACAACTGAACTGTAGCCTTGTATTAATGCCACAAGATTTTTCTTTTACTTTAAATAGCACCGTTTATGTCAGACTGAAAATGAACCAAGTTTATTGTATCTGGAAAGAGTTATGGTGTAGCATAAACCTATGTTCCAAGAACAAATGCATAAAGAACATAGATTTAGCACTGAGAATGGAAGCATTAAATCCTCGATGTTTAGATGCTTTATATTAGATTGAGCACAGGAACTGGGAGTAGTAAATGTATGCTTATGGAAGGATGTCTCACAGAGTCAGGCAGAGAGGACAAAGTGAAGGTGTGTGCATCACATGGAATTAGTCTGGTTAACGGTGACAGAAAAATGTCCCAATTAACTCAGCCTCATGAACAACAGATGATGGCCATAAAAAAAGTTAAATAGGCTTTGGATCAGGTCCATAAAGCATATGATTTCAGATGAACAGGTCCACCATGCAGGCACAAATAACCTTGTAGAGACTTAAAAAATGTGGTTTTTTTCTGGGTCCAAATTCAGGTGTAGTTCAGACAAAACTCCCATAGACATTTTTGATGGGTCATGACTGCAGGAGTGTGCCTCATGTACTTAAATTACAGCCTAAAGCCCCCAATCCAGAGAAGCACTTAAACATGTCCTCAGTTCCACTGGGGCTACTCACCTACTGAAAGCGAGGGACATGCTTTAGAGCTTTGCTGGATTGGGGCCTCACGGCATTTTTACAGCATTTGTATAAATGAAAAGAGAGTTAAAATTGTCTGGTACAGCATGGAACAATCACATGCATTTAGGCACTTTAAAGCTAACTGTAAAGAGCAATTTCCTAGCAGCTAATTATAACCGGCTCTTTAAAAACCTCGCAGTTTAATTTAAATTAAAAAATCATTTTCTAGCTATCTCTGTTGTCCAGCATAGTCCAAATGCATACCCAGAAATTGATTTTCATGCCTTTTAAAAAGATACTGGGAGGAAATTGTTCCCAGCCATTCTTCTTAAGCAAATGTCCTTATTAAACATATCCCTGCTAAGAGGCATTGACTGTATCATGACAGTCTTGAGGTCTATGGAATCCACTATTTTTTCTAGATTCTTCAATATTTATTCTTACTGGATTTCCAGCAGTTACATATTTGTAACGAAACCAAGAGAGACTTTCTCCCTGTGCAGGCAACCAAGCTCCATATTAGATACTTTATCTCATAAAACCATAATAAGTTACCTCATCTTGAAACATCAAGACCACAATACAATGCAATAACTGTATTCCCCGACAGGAAGCAAAATGTTTCACACAATTTTGTAGGGAATTTTTAGTGTATTAACTAACATGCCCCCTGATTCAGGAAAACACTTAAGCACATGGTTAAAGTTAAGAATGCACTTAAGTACTTTTCCCCAAATACGGATGGAGTCAGGGATGTGTTTAGATGCTCTCCTGAATCAGGCACCCAAGGAACAAAAGTTTGTATTGTACAGGGAAGGAGACATCTCATAAGCACATAACTATTCACACATGTAACACAGGCATTAATCTTTCTGGTTAAAATTAATTTCCTCATTTACTGTCCACATGTTTTTCTTTGATTTGATCTTTTCAAGCCAGTGGTTCTCAAACTTTATTCCATGGATAACCAGTGGCCTGTGAAATCTTTTTCTAGTGATTCACAGAACATAATTTATTGATAACCATGCCCTGAGGGTTTGGAGATGGAGAAGCAGTGGTCTATGGAGGGCCCTTTCCACTTGAAAATGCTCTGAAAATGCATAGAACTCTAGAACAAAGTACACTACACCACTGACAGTAGATTATTTCCGATACCATCTGCCCAATTATTTGAAGCTGCATTAGCAATGGCACTTTCTCTATTCCTCTTCCCCTGTACCTGTAGATGTGTAGGTGAAAATGTTTATCCCTATTTCACTTAGAACCTTTGCCTCAAACATTAAAACACTTAAAAGATTTCCTTTCTCCAACTTCCAGAGAAAACTCTCCCCAGATCTGTCATGCAAAGAAGTTGAATACTCTGCGATGAGTAAACAGAATACAAATTCCCCACCTCTGGGTGTACTTGGGTTAATAACACTAAGGCAATAAACCAGGACACTAGCTTTAGGTCATATGTTTATTTTCAGGCAGTGAAGAAAAGGCAGGAGCAAAGCATCAGTATCATTTTTATCCTGAGTTTAATGTAAACTGCATTGTGACCCTCTGGGGGAACAGTATCCTAATGAGACATCCACAAAGTGGATGAAATCTTATTTCAGTTTCTGACTGAGACAAGTATGAGTTTTTTGGCTGGAGATAACTGAAACACGTGACTTTCCTTCTGGAATTCCCTTTCAAGTTTTTAGGGGTAGAGTATGACTTAGCAGCAGAACCCAAAAAGTGTTTTTTTTTTTAAATATTATTAATGTTGTTGAACTACTGTCTATGCCACAGAGATATATTTTGTACTATTCAGGCTAGCCCATCTTTACATCATTTTAAAGGCAAATTACATACATACACATTAATAAAGACAGAGAATGCAACACTGGCCGTTAAAGCAAAGGAGAAAAAAAATTAAGTGGCTATTTGACAATTGAAAGCCACTTTTAACAGGTAGCGTACCCCTCCATCAGTTCCTGAAAGCCAAGAAACAGCCAGCTAGCCACAAATGAAACAGACACTTAGCTGGCTTCCAATTCCATAATGTACTACAGACATTAAATAAAACAGTGGGTGCCCTTATGCCTACCTTCATCTATTTTCTCTGGTGTGTGCATGACAGTTGTCCTTGCCTTTTGTGCGTATCTCAGCTACGTAAGTTTTTAGTTGGGTAGCAAGTGCTGATGTCCACCCCATTGCCTGACTTCACTTCAGTTATGACATGATCCTCCACACAGTATGTCCTGCAGCTCTCAACAGAAAAGGAATAACAGCGCTCTGTCTTCTGACATCAGCATCCGCCCTCTGCTAAGAAACAGCAGAATTCCAGGGCCTTGCAAATTGGCTTCCCAGTGAATGACACATCAATAGAACAGACCTGGAGAATATTCTGTGTGCCTTATTTGACCACCTCTGTTCCAGGATGTTTGTGTGTGTGTATATATATATATAGTTTACACAACCAGTCCTGGAACAGAGCTGATCAAATAGCACATAGGGCAATAGGGCAACCCCTTCTTTCAGCAGTCTCAGCTCACATCAATGCCTGGTTCAAAGACAGCAACTCTGCCTCAACAATTGACTCAGAGACTAAGGCAGAGAGCAAACTGTTCAGCTGCTCACCCAGCTTCCTCTCCAAGGACCACTACCTCCACGTAGTACTTGGGAGCACTAATACCACCACAGCATGTCTTCCCAAGACTGAACATTTGATCACACTCTACGAAAAAAGAACTTAGACTAAGAGTAACAGTGTCACTTGGTGATGTCAGCCCTATGAATACTATAATTAGTTGAAACTGCAAGGAAATTTTTGAATGCAGAATTTAATTACCCAGTTGGACTTTGGCCAGAACATCTGGGCTAACAGTCCTAGTCTTACAGAAGTCACAGGATCTTTAATAACCACCATGATTAGACCCCTGGTTTTACATCTGCTCCAAAGGACAATAGCCTCAATTTTGAGCTGTATCTCCCAATAGGGGAGTGTACATGGGAAAGGAAGGTGGCTGTACATCACCTTTGTACTGCTGGAGTTCTGGGACTGTTAGGGGCTGGTGCAGCTCACTAAGACTTGCTCTGTTTTATGTCTGTACTGTATTGGGGACCATCTGACAGCCAAGAACAGCCAGAACACCCAGTACTCTGACCATCATAGGCATAGTTTGATTTCTATATTTGGGGGGGGGGGAGCTCCAGTCAGCCAATGGGGCCGCATGTGTGTGGGAGGTAAATTCCAAGCCTGCCCGAGGCTTGCAGTTTGGGGGGGGGGCAACACCCTCCTGACCCCCCAAACTACGCCCATGCTGACCGTACCCTTATACGGGGGGGCTGTGAGGTGGACATATGGTGCTGCTTTTCTGAGGAATTCCTCTCCGTTCCAGGGGAATTCCCAGGTGTGGGATATTCAGCTGCTTTCTGGCTCCTTTTATCCACAGGCACACAGCCCACAATTCGAGACAGTATGTTCAATTTACAATGGCCCCTGCCCCACGATGGAGATCTTGGTTCAGTACCAAGCTAGATAAAAAGATGTCCCTAATGCATCACTAGCATCACTTCCCAGAACACCTAGGTTTCCCTTTGAGTTCTCCCATCAAAGTGGTGACCCAGCCTGACCGTTTAGCCTGCGAAATCTCAGAGGAAGGTGGTAATATGGAAGCCAAGAATATTTCACGCCGACTGGAAAAACATAAAATAAAGGCTTCATATTTCCACGCCACAAAACCACCATCACATGGCTTAACCGGCAGGCACTGTTCAGAAGTTGGGAAGGCACGCAGATCAAACTGAAGTGAACTGGCAAAGCTATGCTGTGGACATACCACGGTGCAGAGCTTATATCTTGCCAGCGGCACTAGTACCATATCTGTGGCTCTATTAATGTTAGGAGTCCCTCACTTTTATGAGCACTAAATTCACACAAAACAAGAGGCACAGGCAAAGCAAACAAGCACCGACACTACTAAAATGAAACATTGCACTGACTTCGAGTCCACAACTCATTTTTATTTCAGGCAGAAGAGTAAAACGGCCTGACGCGTTTATAAAAAACACCTCTTGTGTGATTAGTCTCAAACCTTGATTTTCTCATTGCTGAACTGCTGGGAAAGGCATCCACTAAGATGGATTTTCTCTGCATAAGTACCAGAATCAAGAGATGTATATTTTTAAAAGTGTATTAAGGGATGTATTTGGAAATCATATGGACTTCAGAATTGAACTGAACTAATTCAGGTGCAAATTTTAAGCAAAAGGAGGAAAACCCCTAATCCCAGGGCACTTAAAGTAACTACTTTAAAGCTTTACATGGACTAGGAGATTCAGCTTCATGGGGATGCACTTAACAAAACTTCCAAAGGGATCATCTGAATTCATGGCTGGATTTGTCCCATTACCCCCCTCGCCTTCATCTTCTGATGTGATACAGTGGAGTGTAACATGACATGACAGTTCAGAAATGTACAGGAATACCTTTCTCTCCCTGGAACTGATAGGAGGCAACAACCAGCAATATACCCAGGGGACAGAAAAGAAATGAGCTTTAAAATGCCATTGCACAGGTGAATCTGTGTTAACTGTAAAAACAACGAGGAGTACTTGTGGCACCTTAGAGACTAACAAATTTATTTGGGCATAAGCTTTCGTGGGCTAAAACCCAAGTCATCAGATGCATGGAGTGGAAAATAGAGTAGGAAGATATATATACACATAATACATGAAAAGATGGGAGTTGCCTTAATAAGTGCCTTTGTAGTGGTAAACAGGGTGTCCCATTTCAAACAGTTAACAAGAAGGTGTGAGTAACAGTAGAGGAAATTAGCATGGGGAAATTAGTTTAAAAAAATTAGTTAAAAAAATAATAATTTCCCCATGCTAATTTCCTCTACTGTTACTCACACCTTCTTGTCAACTGTTTGAAATGGGACACCGTGATTACCACTACAAAAGTGATTTTTCCTCCTGTTGATAATAGCCCACTTTAATTGAATTGTCTCATTAGAACTGACCCCCCACTTGGTAAGGCAACTCCCATCTTCTCATGTACTGTGTATATATATCTTCCTACTGTATTTTCCACTCCATGCATCTGATGAAGTGGGTTTTAGCCCACAAAAGCTTATGCCCAAATACATTTGTTAGTCTCTAAGGTGCCACAAGTACTCCTCGTTGTTTTTGCTGATACAGACTAACACGGCTACCACTCTGAAACCGGTTTTAACTGTGAGTCACTGATGGAGAGGAAATATTTTTGGATGGTCCTTCCACGGCTCTTGATTGATTTGGTCAGATTTTACAAGACTTACACATACGAAAGACCAACAAATGCAATTTGAAGAGGTCACCCCAGAAAGATTTTCAGATTGTGGAAAAAATTCTGCAGATCCCAATTGATTATTCTGCAGTTGGTTGCCACTTAAAACTCCCACACACACCATCAGGAATTCTGCATAGGGAACAAAGGGTGGAGTATACAATGTAAGTCTTCTTCAGTGTTAAAAGAAAAACAACTCTTTGGTGTAGATCCAAATTCAGAATTTTGCTGTGTCTATAATACAGATACAATATTATTTTACCATTAAATGCAATACTGATTTATACCAGTTGAGGATTTTCTCATTGTTAATTCACATTTGATAAAAGAGTAATTAAGAGAACAATGGGCTTTTTTTACCCAATTTTCATCTAGCGCTTCAAGTATAAATGCTGAAGTTGTGACATTTCTCTCTCAGTGGTAGATATCCTTACTGGTGCACAGTCTCACATTTCCTCAATGTCATCACTTTACTGCGTTATATCCGAATTCGTGTTATATCGAGTCACGTTATATCGGGGTAGAGGTGTATCGTGGAGATTCTTTACCTCCAGCCCAACCTACCAATGGAAATGACAAATCTAGGGAGAAAAGGTGTTCCCAGGAGGTTTCCAGGCCACTTGTTCATATCTAAGAGGTTCAGATACATTACATACATTTTTGAGTACTTATCTCATGGGTAACCTGTGCTTTGGAGTCAATACCATTGAATCTCTCCCTGTGCTGTCTGTGCCCATGTAGCGTTCATGCAAGTGGAAAGGAGTCCAATCAGTGGTGCTCAATTTGGTGGCACTAACGGGTGCTCAGAACACAGTTGGGTAAGCAGCTGCACAGATTTGCTGCATTGCCTTTTCATCAAAGCCTGTCAAATACTAAAGGTGCACTAATTGTTCAGGTTACACAATCCTTGCGTCCTTTAATATATGAGTGATCCTGTGCATCTGCCAGTTTAAAGCAAGAGTTGGCTCAGAAAGGAGATGGACAGGCAAACTAGGAGCAACCTGTGGAGATACACAAACCTCTCCCTGCTCTCAGCCTTTACGTTGAAGAAGCAGGTGTATACATTACACTTTGCAGTCTCCCAAACACACTAAAACTTGAGCTCTCTTCCTGCTTCCTTCCCTCCAGGTTTTAGTAACATTCTATATTGTTTAAATGAAATACAAACTCACTGTTGGCCTCTCTACCCCAGCATCAAGAATCAGGATTTCAAATCACTACCAAGAAAAGTGTCACTTCACCAGAATTATGCAAAACCATTTTAGAAAGTTCTGCTACCTCCCACAAGCTCATAATGTTCAGCTACAACAGGACATGAGAAATTTGCTTACAGAGAATACAGCAAAAGTGGGCTGACAGTTCTGCAGTATCTGGCACACGGGGACCCCTCTTGGACCCACATGTACTGTACGAACACTGGCCCATGGAGAAATGTGCCTTGTTTAGCTTGACTGAGGCTGCAGTTCCTACGGAGGAAAAACTCCTTTTGTTTTAAAATAGTAATAGTTCTCTTTTTCCAACTCCAAGAAACTACCATGACTCTCAAAAATTAACCTGCATTCATTAGAAAGAGCAATTGTGTCTTTAAGACCCTCATGTAGAAGCAGGTCACACTCAACAATATACAGCATGAGAGTGAATAAGGGCAATTAAGGATGCAAAAGGCCTGCTTGGTCAACTGGTTCAGACCCGTCCATTAAAAGATTGTCAGTGTAGTATATTTTCAAGTGCTGAGTCCAGTTTTCCATAGTGCAAGTCTCTTTCCCAATTTCTCCAAGGAGGCGATTCCATTCTTTAATAGATCTTGTTAGTAGAAAACTTCCCTTAGTTTTCTTTCATACTTTTGTCAACACTTCTTAACTCAACATTTTGTGTAGCAGCTACTGTTCACTCCCAGGACTGGGCATACTGAGGTCTCCTGTCCTTGTAGCTATCCATCTCATCACGCAAACTTTCTGGAGTGGGCAGAGCACAGGGAAGAATATCTAACTGTAATGTGTTTAAACACAATGTTGAAATCAACTAAGAATGCAACCCCAGGTTTCCTGCCTACTCAAATGCAGCAACCACTTCATCTACACTTATTAGAGCTAATAATCATGCAGAATTTGGCTTTGACAATTAATATACAATAAGACACTGCAAACATGTAACAAGGGGGGAAACTGTTGCATATGCATGTAGAATGGGTTTTTGGAGAGGTGCCTTCACAGTTTTATGATTCTGTTTAAGTTGGATTTGCCAGTTTTCCTGTCATTATCCCATAGGCCAATGTTAATAATCAAGATCTATATTATATGCTTTGTGGTATAATTAAAGTCACTACTTAATTAGAAAACCTAGCTAGTGCTAAACAACGGGGAATCAATAACGTATCTAATGGGAAAAGCCAGAAAGAACTTTTGTTTTATATCAGAAACAGCTGAGAGCTAATAAGTGTACTGTGCTGTGCTCCACATGGGAGCTCTGATCCCATCATATCTTATAAGCCAAGCAGTGCCAAGCCTGGTAATGACCTGTATGGAACATCTCCCTATCTCGTCAAACAAGCTTGGGATTCCCTGTGCATAAGCTAGCGGGCAGCCTGTCCCGTTACCTTCTAGGGCAGTGGGGCAGGAAACAGCATGGGAAGTGTTCCATATTATTACCCTGGTGAAGACTGAGGTGTCTCATGGTCCCAGGCAGAGCGTCCACATTAACGACAGCAAGACTGATTCCTGACTCATTGCCAACGAATAAGGAAGAACGATCTGAGCAGCCAGAAGAGACTTCCTATGCACTGGCCTCCTTATTACCCTACCAGGAAGATGGGAAAAGTGGACGAGCTGGTCTTTAGGGTACAAGCGGGGGTGGTAGACGCTGTGAGGATGGCGGCAAATCGACCTCCGCGGCTCCCCCGTCGATGGCGCTTACTCCTACCTCCCCTAATGGAGTTCAAGCGTCGATTCGGGGATCAAATGTCGCATCCCGACGAGACGCGATAATTCGATCCCCGATAGATCGATTTCTACCTGCCAATTCAGGCGGATAGTGTAGACATAGCCTTAGGCAAGATGGAAAGTCAGATGAAAGTTGGACAAGATGTACCTATTCAAAAGCCTTGCCAACAGTTATGTACACACAATACAATGGGTGTGCAAGCATCCCTGCACTAATGTATTTGGTCTGTATTTTGGGCCAGATCCTCCGTTGGGGTAAATTGGAGTCAATAGACCTAAAAACAGCCCCATCGGAAAAGCCTTGTTTTAATACCGACACTAACCAAACTACAGATAGGGATGATTCATCCCCCAACTTCTCTTTCGGGGTTTTAAAAATGCTCCAAAACCAAAAGTTCCCTGCACCGTCCTGGCATTAGGGGTATTAAAAATCTCTACCAGGGCATGGATTTTGAAGCTGGTTGAAACACTTTAATCACTCATCTTTTCTCAATCACAAATCATCCCAATTAGTCATCCTCCTCCTATGTAATTCTGTCTATTCCATTTTTAATCTTGGACACTCTATGCTATATACTCTCTGTTTTAACAAGGTCATATTTGAAGTCGAATAGGTTGGCCAGCACGGGACACTATACCCCAAATGTGGTCTAAGCAACGCTCCATAAAGAGCTAGCAAATTATCCTTGGATTTATGTAGAGCTAGTTGAAAACTTTGACAGAACAGTTTTCCGTCAAAAAATGCAGCTGAGTCAAAATTGAAAAGTTTTCCAGGAACATGTTCATTCTCATGACTTTTTTTAAATGGGAAAAAGTCAAAATGTTTCATTTTGACTTTGTTTGATTTTTTGTTTACTTTTATATTAGATTAAAACATTAATTTATATATATAATGTAACATATTGTATTTAATACATACTGTTTCATATTCATACATACTAAACATTTTGATGGTCCCACATCTAAACTTTTTAGAATTTTCGTTTTGAGGGAAATTTCAAAATGTCAGTGTTTTGTTCTGATTCACAATTTTTAATTTCAGAATTTCCCATGGAATGGAAATTCTGGGTCCTGACCAGATCTAGATTTGTGCCAGATTAAGAGTTGTTTCACACTGGGGGATTGTTAATCCTGTACTCTAATCTATACTGCCCAATCTGCATAAAAAATTTAAATTATGAATTTTAACGTGAACAATCTTAAATCATCTTTCCCCAACCTATGAGATGGAGCCCTGGGGTCACCAGACTACTCCAGAAGTGAGGCATGAGAACAGTGCGGGTGGAGAAAACTTTATAACATTGGATCTGCCTCTCCCCAATAATTATCAGAGGGGTAGCTGTGTTAGTCTGGATCTGTAAAAGTAGCAAAGAGTCCTGTGGCACCTTATAGACTAACAGACGTATTGGAGCATGAGCTTTCGTGGGTGAATACCCACTTCGCCATGCATCCGACGAAGTGGGTATTCACCCACGAAAGCTCATGCTCCAATACGCCTGTTAGTCTATAAGGTGCCACAGGACTCTTTGCTACTTTCCCCAATAATTGATCTTACAATAGTGCGTAATCTACCCAATGCTCTTTGAAAGTAATTAATCTTCCACCCCTGCTCCAATACATCTTCTAATGCAGATGACCACAAGAACAGCTCCCTTGTACAGGCCTTCAGGCAGAAACCCATAGACCAAAACTTCTCTTCTCTTCTTCCATGGCACTCAGATAAGCTGAAAGTGTGATTTGCCCCAGTAAAACTATCAATGGACACCCACCATTCCAACACAATGCAGCTATCTTCTGGGTGGGGAACAAGTTCATCATAAGAACATAAGAACGCCCGTGCCGGGTCAGACCAAAGGTCCATCTAGCCCAGTATCCTGCCTACTGACAGTGGCCAATGCCAGGTGCCCCAGAGGGAGTGGACCAACAGGCAATGATCAAGTGATCTCTCTCCTGCCATCCATCTCCATCCTCTGACAAACAGAGGCTTGGGACACCATTCCTTACCCGTCCTGGCTAATAGCCATTAATACTCTGTGGGAAAGAGAAAAATGTCTAAAATAAATGTGTGCTCTTGCAGACATGAAACTGGTAAGTTGTGAAGGCCTGGAGCACTGAAGGACAATCCCTGATGGAATGGCTGGTTTCTAACATGAGGCCTTAGAGATGGTTGATGTTATTAAACCCCTGAATGAAGAAACCAGAGGTCTATTTACTAAGTCTTTCCCCTTGATAGCCCCATTTGATCAATTTCAGAATCCTTTTGATAGGTAATTAAAAAAGCTTTTCCTAAGGTACAGTGTGCAGTGAACCATTAATTACTTTCCAGAACCTCAGAGATGCTATTCCTTTGCTATTGTGAAGCATTAACAGCAAACAACTAAAATGTCTGCCTCTATAAAAGGGCTGAATAAATTAAAGTAATTTCTCCAAGACCTGGTGTTCTCTGCTCTTTGTGGCTGAAAATTTCAGTTCTTTCAGCATTAATAGGTTTGCTGTTTAAGGCTACATTTTCTCAATACAAATATCCATGACCATAACACAAAGAAATATCTTCCTTGGCTGATATAGCCGGTAAACTGAATCCATCTCTTAGTATTATGGCTGTCACTCAGCTACCACAACGTGCTAGGCATGCGGTTGCACAAAAGAGATCAGTTAAATTAAGGATCCTCACCTAGTGGCCATAATTTCTTGTAAAAGCCAATTTAGCTCTTATGGAGCTCTAGGAGCATATTAACTTTTCTCAAGTGTGTGCATAATGCATCACAGCAGGTGTTTTTGACAAGAGGGAGTATGTGTGGGTGTGGCTAGGTCAGTGGTTCCCAAACTTTAACAAACCTGTGAACCCTTTTCACTAAAATGTCAAGTCTTGCGAAGCCCCTCCTAAAAATGAATATTTCCAGGGATTTTCTCCTTTACCTGACTATGAATTATAAAAGCAGTGATCTTGGAAATATAAAATTTGTTTTTATGACATGCTTATTACACACTATTTATTAGTATTAATTATTTATCATAACAGTATTTTTATTACATTATGAAAACAGCAACACTCTTCCAAGATCTCACTTTTGTAGCTTGTATCACTTTGAATAAGCCTGTTATAAGATAAGGCTCCTATGTTTCATCAAAGAGTATCAGATGTGAAACAGCATGAAAGTGATATAAAATTATTCTGCTTAACTTCCAGGGGACAAATTTGTCACGTACACATGGGAGAAAGAAGAAGGGAAAACATCAGCTATGGGTTGTCTTAACTCAGGAAGTTCCTTCAAGAAGAAATGTAGCCAAACTCCAAACCTGGAGACAATGGAACTGTCTGTGCCTGCGTCTTGTAGATACCTAACTGCTTGGTTTGCAAAATAAGCAAGGAGGAGGGGGCAAGTAGATGAACAATAAGGGGTCATAAGAGGGGCAGATACATGTAGCTTGCTAATTATGTATGGTAATGATAGCAAATTTTGGCCAATCAGTAGAGCGATAGATTATCATAAGCAACTGCATTATGTGGTTTCTTTGGTGTGTTTTCTTTGTTCTTGCTGACTTATGAGCTCGAACCCAATTGCAATTGAAATAAACGGATTGCCCCTCCCAGGGCTCCTTGCTTGATTAGCTGTGTCCGTCTCTCCTTATTCCTCAGCTGGAACGGACAGAAATTTCTATGACAGTTTTGGCACCCCAGATGGGACTTCTCCAGCTCGGAACCGCTCCAGGGCCCCTCCCTTGAGAAGGACCAGTGCGCGCCGAGGTGAGTTTACCTTGGGTTGTATTGTCTTGGGAGTTGCCCCCCGGTGGGGACGATAAGGAGGACTCTGAGAGACCAACCACAAGCAATGAGACAGATCGCGTTGGAAGAGGCCTCATCAGGAGACGGGTAAATTGTCTCTGAGGGTCTTAGACCCGACGGTTTCCTTGGGAGAGCCTCGGTGAAATTACTGGGACATCCGTCTGGCAGTTAAACACTTTTAGAGTGCCAGCCCAGTACAAAAACAAGTTTCGGATGACAGGCGATTACCCAGACAGGAACAGAGGCTGACTGGATAGGCTGGGTGGTCTCCCCAGGACATTAAAGGAAACAGTCACTGGCTCTGGGAAGTTAGGAAATGCTGGACTTACAGTTGCCCGGGCTACCTTAATTTGGACCCTATGCATCCAATCTGTGCACTGAATGAGGCAAGAGATGTGATAGTATGTGATCATGCAATTGAAGAATGTATCATAATGCATATGCACAAGGAGGAAGTATTAAGATTACCTGAGCAACCATAAAACTGGCATTTGCTAACTTTTCCAGGGCTTGATTTGGAACCTAAATAACTTTTTTTGTACATGGTTTTTTTGTATGCAGTTTCCTAGGTGTGGTTCATTTGGTTGGATTGGTTTTTGGTTTTGTGTTTTAGGAAAAAGGTAAAACCAAATTCTCCTGTGCACAACTGTAAATCCACTTGCCCTATCATGCACAATCAGGAGGGACTGAGCGCTGAACTTTCAGCACTGTAGCACAAACGGCTAGCCCTTGAGCTACAGGACTAACTACATTAGCTGGTAGCAACAGACGGCTGTTGTCCCAGAAAGGGGGTTGTGATGTTGGGACCATGTCCTAGGTCCAAGAGTAATGGCCTGGCACCGCCCAGCCCTCTCTCTCTCTACCTCCTCAGAACCTCTGAAAATCAGGCCACTCATATTCAGGTGCCTAAGCCAGGATTTAGGTAGCTAACTTTAGGCACTCACGTTTGAACATTCTGGCTGCAATCTGTATCAAAATTCTACTTGCCCACAGTGATCTGGAGAACATGATATCAATGTTTTCATCGGTACACAAAGCAGGAGCTCGAATAGTGTCAAAAGGCAGCTGTTAGATTTGGAGTCTTCTCATCTAAATGGAAAAAGGCCAACACACTGCATAATAACGGTGATTTATTAGAAAGGAAGTGTTGGCCAACTGGACTCTGATATCTGGTGACGGATGTGGTAGAAGAACACAGATGTTTAGAAAGACATTTTTGACCTTGTTTTCCTCAGGTGAGAAACTTACAGAAGTGTCTTGGAGAAGAGTAAGGAAGAACGAACTGTCATACTCATGGAATATCGTGAATCACAGTATTTCCAAACGTGATTTCTCTATTAAACAACATTTTCCCCAGAGAGATATCCACACTGTCAGTACTGGCTCAGCTAGGTTCTACCACAGAAGACTGAAGTTTGCCTCCTGTCCATGAGTAAGAATTACAACAGAAGAGCAGAATAGTTAAGCATGGCGTAGGAAGTTTTGCTAATGCTTTACTGCAGGTGCCCTCTGGAAGGAGCAGGAGGTTTAGCGTCCCTGTATCACTACTGAGCCGACCACCTATATGCCAAGACACTTGTCTGTATTATGCTTTTCATGGCAGCAACAAAACTGATAGCTTCCACAATAAGTGCTTTTTTGTGCACTGCAACAACACTGAGAAACTGCTGCAAGAAATATAGAGCGAGATGAAGAGGGAACAGAGCAAATATGAACAGAAAAATGCATTAGTCAATAGCGCCCACAGATCAGCCTAGCAGGTGAACAACCTGCATATATTAATAATATACTCAGCAGCAGCAGGGCTGCTTGTGGGAGAGCTACATAAACCCGTCCTTCCTTCGACCTTCCCTCTTCTTTTGGCTTGTGCCTGACTCGATGAATAGTGAACATTTCTGAAGTTTCTGTCTGTTTTGTATGAAGGGGGATCAAAACAGTTCAACCAAAAGCATTTATTCCTTAGGTGTTCACTGCAACAAAAATAATCCTGTGCAACTCATTTGGCATTCATACGCATTTTATAACTACTTTTATAGGCGTTCCACTGGAATTTAGGGTACATCTACACTACAGCGGGGAGTCGATTTAAGATACGTAAATTCAGCTACGTGAATAGCGTAGCTGAATTCGACGTATCGCAGCCGACTTACCCCGTTGTGAGGACGGCGGCAAAATCGATTTCTGCGGCTTTCTGTCGGCGGCGCTTACTACCACCTCCGCTGGTGGAGTAAGAGCGCTGATTTGGGGATCGATTGTCGCGTCCCGACGGTGTGCTAGAAATCCCCGAGAGGTCGATTTCTACCCGCCGATTCAGATAGCCTTAGATAGCTAATTGGGACCATTATTAACTAACTGGACCATACATTTTAAAGCACTGCCATGTATTTTCACAAATCTAAAAGACATAGAGCACATTACGCTGACAACAAGCTGCAAGCTGCAAAATGAAATCCCAATTTAGTCCAATGCAAAATGTTTCAGCATATAAATGTGTGGAAAATCACCCTGAGTCATAATTAATCCAGATGATTATACACCATTTTGCACTTGAAGGTAATATGTATGTATCACTTCCAGGGGCGGCTTTGACTTTTTTGCCGCCCCAGGCAAAAAAGCCTCCCGCCGCCCCCCGCCCTCCCGCGGGGAGCGCGGCAGGGGAGAGCGCCGAGCCCGGCCGCGGGCCCGCTCTCCCCAACCGGCCGGAGCACCGGGGGGAGGGCAGCGAGCCCACCGCAGCTCCGCTGGTGGCCGGAGCGCCGGGAGGAGGACAAAGAGCCTGGCCGGGGCCCCGCTCTCCCCGACCAGCCGGAGCACCGGGGGGAGGGAGGCGAGCCCGCTGGGGCTCCGCTCTCCCCGGCGGCCAGAGCGCAGGGAGGAGGGCGGAAAGCCCGGCCAGGGCTCCGCTCTCCCCGGCGGCCAGAGCACCGAGAAAGGGCGGCGAGCCCAGTCACGGCCCCGCTCTCGGACCGGCGCGCCGCGCCGCGTCACCCCCCTCCAGGTGCCGCCCCAAGCACATGCTTGGTGGGCTGGTGCCTGGAGCCGGCCCTGATCACTTCTGATATTTAATTCTTGCATCATCCCAGAGCTTTAACAGTCCAAAATTGCTAGAACATAGAAATTGACTAGGAAGGCCTATGACATTTTCTAAGCGATGGTCAGCAGTCCAACTCCATGTTCATCAGATTTGGTGCAGTGTGAAATCAGACTTCGGAAGAGGAGAAGGACCTAGGGGTCCTTGTAGACCGCAGGATGACTATGAGTCGACAATGTGACGTGGCGGTGAAAAAAGCCAATGCGGTCTTGGGATGCATTAGGCGAGGTATATCTAGTAGGGATAAGGAGGTCCTGCTTCCGTTGTATAAGGCGCTGGTGAGACCTCATTTGGAGTACTGTGTGCAGTTCTGGTCTCCCATGTTTAAAAAAGATGAACTCAAATTGGAACGGGTGCAGAGAAGGGCCACTAGGATGATCAGAGGAATGGAAAACCTGTCGTATGAAAAGAGACTAGAGGAGCTTGGGTTGTTTAGTCTGACAAAGCGAAGGCTGAGGGGGGATATGATTGCTATCTTTAAATATATCAGAGGGATAAATACAAGGGAGGGAGAGGAATTATTCCAGCTTAGTACTAATGTGGATACGAGAACGAATGGATATAAACTGGCCGTGGGGAAGTTCAGGCTTGAAATTAGACGAAGGTTTCTGACCGTCAGAGGGGTGAAATATTGGAACGGCCTTCCGAGGGAAATGGTGGGGGCGACGGACCTGTCTGGTTTTAAGATTAAGTTAGATAAGTTTATGGAGGGAATGGTTTAATGGTAAAACATAGTAGCCAAGGAAAACCAAGCGATGGTACGTAAATAGTATAATGGCCAACAAGGGTCAGGCTAGAGACTCTTGCCTACAAGCTCGGGGTCTTACTGATCGCCATATTTGGGGTCGGGAAGGAATTTTCCTCCAGGGTAGATTGGCTGAGCCTCTGGAGGTTTTTCGCCTTCCTCCGCAGCATGGGGCAGGGATCACTAGCAGGAGGGTCTCTGCCGATTGAAGTCACTAAAACACAGGATTGGGGACTTCAACAGCAGAGTCCAGGGAAGGGTCTTGTGGCCTGCAGCATGCAGGGGTCAGACCAGATGATCATAATGGTCCCTTCTGACCTTAAAGTCTATGAGTCTAAATGCTGTTCAAGATCAAATCTAATTAGCTCATCTAAAAGTCCATTTAAAAAAAACAACCCTGCCTCTGGTGTACGTGGGATGCCAAGAGAAGAGAGAGCTGAGATATGTTTCCTACACCATGTTTAGGTCAAAAGGTGATTTTTATTGCAATCAAGGGAACTGTAATTTCAAGTGAACTATTTACTGTAATTAATTCCATTTGGCACATGAAAATAAAATGCCTGAAAAATTGCTGCCTGCTTCTGTGCTGAGTTAGTGTTTCCCCATTTATGGGGAAGGGTTGTTTGTCCTTTGAGTTTGAAGGTCTCGGTGACAACAGCAGGTGGAAAAGCAGAGAAATGCAAACATACAGGAAAAGCAGCTTGCTGGCAGGATTACACAGGTTTGCAGATTTCTTTGCAGTGGAACAACACTGGGAGTTGCTACAATTTAGTAGGCTGGCATTGGTTTCATCTGGCTGTATGTCCCCTTTGTGAGACATCCCTTTCCTGTTTATTGCATGGATGAAAATGCATCAAGAAAAGCCATTATATTGCTGTACATTTATTTAAGGTGTGCTAGGAAGAGTCACAACTAGAATGCTTACCCTATCTCTATACAGAAGATGGACAAAAGTGGTGAAATTTACAACAGTTAAAATATAATGAAAGTCAATATTTAAAGCCACATTTTTTCCCAAAGAAGCAGTAATATGTGGGAGTTTATCTATTGCATATTACAAGCTCCACATTTGCGTGGCTGAACTGTATTTGCATTCATAAATTGGGTAAAACAATCCATGCAAACAGCCAGCTGATCAAAAATATTCCCTGTTTGCATCCACAATACCTACATGTGTATGCAAATGTGGGAGTTTGAGTGGGCAAAATGGAGGTTAGACTGGGAAGGAAGGATGGTCAGAAGGACAGAGCACTGATGTGGGACTCAGGAGTTCTGGGTCTGGTTCTGAGATCAGCCACAGACTTCCTGTGTGATTTGTGGACCTTAATTCTACCCCGTTCCTCATCTGTAAAATGGAGATATTTCCCTACAGTCACAGCAATGTTCTGAGGATAAAATCTGTTAATGATTGTGAACTGCTCACTGATGAGGGCCACGTGAGTACCAAGGAAGACAGAGAGATAAGGAGTCCTTTGGAGTACAAGGTTTTACATGAGAATTTAGGGTGCGATTTTCAAACCCTCACTTATCACTAATTTCTAATGAGAACGGGGCATCCAACCCCCTTAGTCAGCTTTGAAAATTTCAGCCTTAGTGTATGAATGAAACTGCATATCGGTCACACCATAGTAGATCTGTTAGGATGCAACATTCAGGTATAACACTGAACAATGGATAAACCAGAAAAGTAGTCTTGATAGTGCATGGCTCATGTGGGATACTGTACTTTTGAACTCTTCATGTCAGTGGGTGTTCAAGTGAGAGTTCCCAGGTGTATCTGGTGTTTAAGTGCTTGTATGTCTGTAGTTGCCAGAATCAAAATAAGGTTGCTTGTGAGAATCATAGTAGAAAAGTGAAATCTAATCAAATTCACCAATTGAATGGAGGTAGAATCTCCTTCTGATACACGCAGATTAAACTCAGCTCTACCACTGAACTTTCACTCATTTTTCAAAGCAAATTCAAACTAAAGGTTTGTTGAGGCTTGGACATGTCTCGATATACATGTTTCCAGGCCTAACTAGAACCACCCCAAGAGTGTCCAAATATCACACAGAAAGCAGCTCTCATAGTATTTCAGACATTTAATAAGACAGTATAATCTTATGGGAGTCCCAACCAAAATGGGGGCACCCAAAGGGTTTGGATAACCACAGATGCTTATCTGAACCAATGGTCAAAGCTTCTAAGTAGAGATGAGCCAGAGCCAAAACTCCAAATTCCAGCATCACCAACTCGAAACACCCCCAAATTTTGAAGATTTGGAAATATAGCAGCTAGATCCAAACTTTGCAGCTTTGGCTTCTTTTCACCTTTTTAATGCTTCACCCACCCATATTTACTAACTACTTGAGTTTATTAAATAACAAGAGGCATGACCCAAACCCCACTGAAGTCAAATGAAAGATTCCCATTGACCTCAATGGTGTTTGAATCAGGCTTAATATATAAATTTAGTGGTCCCAGGATAATCCCACACTGGAGGGTTTACCCTTTCTCCAGGTGAATCTCATGCTGGATTTTCATCACATATTGACTCAGGTGTAACATCTAAGTAATATTCTTCTCTCTCTCTCTCTCTCTCTCTCTTTCTAATCTATCTAATATAAGATTACTTTTCCACACCAAGCATCTGAGTATGTGAATGCTGAGTCAATGGTTCTGAGACTAGATTGTAACATCTAAGGGACTCTGGGTAGGCTGAAGTTTTGTTTTGCTAAATTTAGTTTCTGGCTTCTTGAATTGTCAAAGATCTTTTTTAAATTGTAATCTGCTCATAGAGCACAATGGTTGTGCTTGACTAAACTTTTCTCCCCTCCTTAATAAGGTACTTTTATTTAACTTTCACTTCTGCCTGGGAACCCCAATGGGGATTTTTAAACAGAAGATTATTATTACAAATTAATTAACTATTCTTTTCAGTTTTGTCTACTGAGAGCAGCTAAGCATTGCTGCCGATCTTCACTGCATTAAGACATTACTGATCGTCATTCTCAGAATGACTGCAAGAATGACTTTTCGGGAGAATACATAACGATATAAATATGAAAGATTTGAAAGGCACTTAACACAACCTATAATAAATCAGTAAAAATATTAAACATATAATTGCAATGTCAAATGCAGTGTAGACATGTGAAGAATGTGATATTATAGTGTAAATATGCACATTCCACAGACAGTAAAAAATCTTAAGTGCATCTCTGACTGTAATTAAAGGCCCCTGCTGTGATAGTCTTACTACTTGTTTCATCACAATATAGACATGAGTAAATACCCTGCCTCTACAGTTCTGTCATAAGAACACCCCAAGTGCAATTAAACACAAAGCATTTGATGTTTTCAATCTTAAACAATCAGTGTCTACAAAACAGCGCTGCTTCCATTTGTTGGTGCTACCACATCTTTCATAGTACGTGACTCCAACAGGCAGAGAGAGGCTCCTGCTGCTAATATCTGAGCTTAAACAATGCTCAGTACTTTGAAGTTATTACTGATCCAAAGGCATGGACATGCATATTGTGGCATTACTTGTAAAGTTAGCTACAGATGCTGACGTGATAGCCATGCTTGAGATCACAATTGGTCTTTATAGTTCTCATTACACTCAGGAGCGTATATCTGGCTAACCTTTCAGTACACTCTGAACATAAGGCATGCATACAGAGCTGCTACCATGGTCAGAGGAACAACAATCACTTGCACAAATAAAAATGTAGGATTCGACTTACTTTTTTGGTCTGTAGTCAGGAATGGACCTATCCAGTGATATCCTGTCACTGAGCTGGGCATTGTAACCATATTCTTCATACTTAGTCTCAGATTCATGACTGTCATCTCTCAAGGTAGCAGCCATTCCTCCCTGGCCCAAGCCTCCTGGACCTTCAACTAGTCCCATGGGCTTGGCTAGACCTAGAAAGAAAGAAAAAATGCAATTGAAAGGACAGTATAGAGGAGGTAGCAATAGGGTTGTGTCTATGTGTTTGGTTTTTTAAAACATTTAAGCAAATAGTAATCTGTTCTAGAATTTTTATTAATTAAGCATACAATGACTGGATGAAGAAGGTGAGGATTAGAGCAAATGTTCTCTCTAGGAATACTGGGCTAGATCCTCAGCTGAGGTAATTTAGCATAGGCTCAATTGTTTTCACTGAAACAAAATGCTGAAAAGCCCATCCCCACTTGAGATGTTAGCCAGTGAACAGTGCACCTGGTATGTTTTGTCCACCAATGTATTAATGCTAATGTCAAGAAATCAATTTAAAAACAACAACTATAAACACAGAGAAAAAAACCCATCTACAGATACACTGTCAAGTGCATCTTCCATGGCAATAGAAACTAATAAATCATCTCATCACATATCTCAAACCTTAATGTTCCATTTTCTGAAGAGCTGCCTATCCATAAGTCATTAAAAGTTATGAACTTATTTAGAATAGTCTTCTGGATCCTGTACAGCAGCTTACAAATATCGTTCAAATAATTCACAACACAGAGCAAAACAATTATAGCTAGAGCTGGTTGACATGTGCCAAATTAAGATGGTTTGAGAAAAAATAGTCAACATTTTCTCTCTCTCTCTCTCTCTCTCTCTCACACACACACACACACACACACACACACACACGAGCACACACATGATAAAATTTTTAGTAGGAGGCTGAAGCTTATTTCTCCTTCTCCCTTGTAAGGTCTTTGACAATCTTGCCTTTACTATGTAAGAGATGGAACTCTTGGGGATCTCCTTTGTACCCCATTGGTAAGCTCTGCCCTCGTTGTTTATCATAGCACTATCACTGGCACCACAAATCCCTAGTTAGAGATCTAAGGTGCACTTACACAACTTGGTAGATGACAATAAGTTTGAGAGCTAAATATTAAGGCCAACATTTTTAAGTTCGAGAGCCTATAGTGAGACACTTAAAGCATACTTAGGTATCTAAATATAAATGGCCTCTTTGACATAGGTACTGAGCACTTGCATAGAGGTATTCAATGCCTCTAAAAATCAAGCCACTGTTAGTTAGGCGCCTAAATGTGGATTTAACTGTTGGCACTCACATCTGAAAATATTTGTCTTAACACTGCAGGGAGCAATCTCGATGCAATTTGGGCACTTGACAGCCACTTGAGCCTCTGAAAATCTCCCCTGGTAACTCACAAGTTCATTGCCAAGTATCTAGTTAAGTTCCTCTTCATCATGCCCCTGAAATGCTTGATAGTCTCAGTGTGAATCATGGGCCTTAGGGTACAAGGGATGGGGGACAAAGAAAACACTACAGCAAATCTTTCTTGGCATGGCCAAGCCATTTAAAAATTCAAACAGCTCTAGGCAAAAAAGCCAACTGAGTTGTCAAAATGAAGGCAAAACATGAGGATCACACTGGCAGGATCTCATTATGGTTATGCGGTATGCGTGGGAGGTGAGCCCAAGGTCTGATGGGTGACTGACTTAGAGGAAGAGAAAGAATAGGTGAGCAGGAGCAGAACTCCCGGAGGCCATGTAGGTATGGGAGGGGGAGAGGGAAAGGCTGGAGCTTCAAAACAGAATGTTTAAAAAGTGTCTTGTTTACTGAGGCAGAGAGAGGAAGGGCACAGAACAGTGACGTTTGGCTTGAGGTAGAAGCTATCTTGCATAAAGGTTCTCTAAAGCCGCAAGTAAAACAGAACTCAGAAAGATACAACATATGAACAACACAAGTGCATTTTGGGATGGAGAAACTCACCAGAGCATTCTGCCAGGGGAACCTCCAGCCCACCCATTTAACCGGCTTTATAGGCCCTTTGTGATACCAGAGCAGAGATCTGGCCCATGGTGTCCTCATAAGTCCCCTTGCACTTGCGCATCTGCATAACCTGTGGATATGGCAGGTGCTGGCGTCACAGGGATAATGCATCTGATAGCAATGGATGGAGTCCACGTTTAAAGCCTCATTTATTAAATGTATTGTTCCTTTCTCTAAATAAGCCTCTTATCTATTTGCAAGAAATGAACAGGAGGGTCCATATCAGTAACTGAATACACTTGCCTCACCCTCCACTTCCCAAAATCCAATTTTTCCCCTTAAAAGTAAAATCTGGGAATCAAACGAGTGTACCTTAAAGTGGGAATCTTGCAACAAGAATAAGGTATCAAAAAACACAAAGGGAAATTCAAGAAGTTAGCTCAGCTGGACTGGATAAAAACATTCAACATCAGGCAGTTTTGGCAGGCAGGCACAGAACCTTTTCCAGCTTTGACAAACGTTGCGGCTGATCGTCTTTGTGCTAGTCCAGCATGCAAATGTTGAATGCACCTTTCCACGTTATGCTGCGCTGCCAAATGCAGGGGCAGGAAACCCAGAGAATTTGTTTCTATACAGCCTTCTACAGCGATATGAGCAAAACTAAACAAAAGACTTGACGACCCAGAACATTTCCGGTGATTTCCTTGAAGTTGGCTGTGTTTTGAAGCTATCCTTTAATTCATGGAATTGTTCAAAGTAAAGCTCCCACAAGCTACAAAGCATGTGGGACTCCTTTGTTCCTTTCTTCTGCTGAAACATTTATAAAACTGTCTGGTTGATACTGGTCATCCTCCTACTCTGTGGGCTAGACTGCAACTTGGACTGCATCCCCCCCAATGAGGGAACTTACTTAGACTCCCACATCTGCTCTTAACCAAGTTACCTGAGCCTGGGGGTGTAGAACCTAGTTACTCCCTCTCCAGAGCAAGTGGGAGGGGAGGGACGGGGAACCGACACAGCTCTGGCTCCACTATCCTTCCCATTACTGGCCAGTGTAGCTCTGTTGGTGTGGAGGATGTCAAAATTTGCTGCAGAGGTAGGCCAGTGGCAAATCACTCTTGCCTTGCCCGTGGATTTAGAAGGCAACAGGGCAGGCATTGTGTCTCAGAGGGGAGTCTGAATCACAGTGCCTTCTGGGACTTCTCTTCCGTGAGAACTGCGGCTTACCCCACCCCACCTTGTGCTCAAAGTCACAGCTGAGCCCTCGGTTTGTGCAGTACCCAGCACCATGGGGCACAATGCTGATTGGTGCCTCTAGGTGCTATGCTAATAGTGATAAATATGAGGGGCTGTGGAGCACCATTTAAAGGGTGGCAAGGGCACAGATTTCCCTTGTCCCCCTCACTGGACCTCCTCTTCCCCGGAGGCACCCATCTCTACTCGCAGCCTGACCCTGTGGGCACACGTGTTCCTACACCTACCCCCACCAAAGCTGAGTGAGTGGCGTTGAGACCTGGAGAGCAGGGATGCAATACCCCTCAGGTTTGGCCTTGCCAAAAAGTGGCCAGACGGTGGCCCGGGTGGACCTCCTCTCGACTGGCGCTGCAGCCTAAATACTGTAGCCCCTGAAGCATGCTAGCTGCTTTGCAAACAAACACACTGACAAAGACAGTTCCTGACCTTAAGAAGTTAATGTTCCCCC
The DNA here is from genome assembly GCF_027887155.1 of Malaclemys terrapin pileata. Lineage (NCBI taxonomy): Eukaryota > Metazoa > Chordata > Testudines > Emydidae > Malaclemys > Malaclemys terrapin. Next base: position 19,468,915 of record NC_071520.1, on the reverse strand, counting down.
ATGTAATTTACCAGTTTGCTCTATGAAAAAAACAGCATTACCCCATCCATCATGAACTGCTATTCTTTATTACTCATCCCATTTATAGGAAATGCCCATTAAGCACCCCTTTTTCACTGAGACTGCACCAAAATGTTTTAGGAATCTTTTTCTAGAGTACATTAACCTGCTTGTAGTTATCCCAATAAAACAGCTGGGATTGTATTATTGACCAACATACAACAGTATTACATTTTTGCATTCTGCAAGTATAATGAGAAACTATAACCAACTATGCCTAAATACAATTGAGAAATGATTTTATCATGCCTATGATTCAGTACATACAAGTGGAGTAACTGTAACCAATAATGCTATGCCTTCGATTTTTGCTGTTGACAATTTTCCAACAGACCAGCTTTCTGTAGGAAAATGCCAATTTGACAAAATCAAAACATTTCACTGGACCATATACATTTTGTTGAAGTTTTCAATGGAAACTTATTGAAGAGCTTTAACAAATGGAATATTATATCATATGTATAAAGTTATAACATACTATAGACGTCAAACCAAATCTCTTGGACCTGATTGAAATGAAGTTCTTCAATCAGGTCATTAGGTGTTTCTCAAAAGAAAAATAATCAGAAATTCCATATTGTGGGAAATGTTGACATTTCTACTTTTTTGTTCTGATTTGGGACCAAAGGAAATTTTGAAGGGTCTGAATCCCCTAGGAAATGGACATTCTGAGTTTTGACCAGTGCTAGTATTTAATATGAAGCAACACTTTCAAATAGACTACCATGTAAAGCACTGATCCTGCACACCCATACTCTCACAAGTAGCCCTTCAGAAAGCAATGGAACTACTTCCCGGAGACACTCCTTTAGTAAGAATAACTACACGCAGGCTTAGACTTCTTCCAAAATGCATGACTTCCAGTAGTGACTAGTGATTTTGAGCACCTCCATTTTTGGATGCCAACTTTAAAGGGGCCTGATTTTTCAGAAGGAGGGTGCTCAGCACTTTCTAACAAAAATCAAACCTCTTTAACGTGTCTTAAATCAGGCACCCAAGAATTTGAAGAACTCAAAATCATTAGCAGTCACTTTATAAATGCTTGTCTGCTATGTTTAAGTCACTGAAAGATCCTGGAGTACAAAGGTTTCTTCTTTAGGCTTACTGGCTCACATTCTGATGTCAAAAACAACAGGGAGTCCGGTGGCACCTTAAAGACTAACAGATTTATTTGGGCATAAGCTTTCGTGGATAAAAAAACCCACTTCTTCAGATGCATGGAGTCAGTTACACCAATGTACGTAAGGGGTGACTCCAGCAAAGCCAATGAATTTACACTGGCATAAAGGACATAAGTTCCGGCCCACTCACTTTAGTGGTAATGATGGTTTTGTTACAATAGAAGATAACTGTATTTACTTCTTCTAGTTCAGGTTCTGCTTGTTTATGAGCAAAATCGTTGCATCCTGAAAGGCCCAAGGACAAGAGGAATCAGCATGTGGAGAGTCTCAAGCGGTCTGTTTGTTATTGTTCTCGCTAGAAAGATGGCTAGGTAACCCTGCCCAACCATGTATAATTGTAACACTTTAGTACGCTTTATTCCCAAATCTAGTATTTTAACTGTTCATGCTGCTAATCTGATCTTTTTCTAGAAAACCACCAGAGCTGCACTTAAAAGATACTGCTGGGTTAGTTTTTTTTGCTCTCATTACCCCATGCTACTGTAGCCTGCTTGCAATTATCATAATAATGCAGCAATATTGACCAATGTACAGCAGCAAAATAAATGATACCACATTGCTTCATTCTGCAAATACAATGTAAAAGTGGCTCTAGTCGCTTTTAAGAAAAATTTACTATTACTTGTCCTACATTCTCCATCCATATAGTATCTGCAAATGCAGTAATTACAGATACTATGTTTCACTTTTATATTTTGCCAGTCAGCAGTTAGATGTAATAATCTTGTGTACCATATAAGAGAGCATCTATATAGCATCTTTTGTCTCAGATGATGCCCAAATGCTTTACAAATTGCTTTCTGTATGGAAATAACTGCAAAAGCCAGTAGCATTTGGCCAGGTCATGGCCCCTGATCCATGCATGGACAGTTCCCTGATCATGTGGCCCGCCAGCATCAAAGAGAAGAGGGGGCTTGCCATCTCTGCAGCATGATTCTGCATGGAGATGGGGTCAGGATATGAGGGCTGAGGAGCCCCATATTGGGTGGAGGTGGAACCAGGGCTGTAGAGATATATTTTGCTCATTCTTATGACCTCTGGTGCTTGCCTGGAAACGGCAATACAGTTCAGGACTGTATTATCTGTTCTGCATAGCTCCTCTTCACGATGAGGAACGCTTTAGAAGTAGGAGAGTGGGTCAGCCATTGCTAGGGAGAGTCCTAGGAAACAGTGCTCCTAGGGAATATGGGAGACAGAGACCCAGGTTCTCCTATGTGTCCCAGAGGATGGCTCCAGGTTTGGGGCAGGTCCCACAGCTCTTTCCAATGGAGGAAAACCCTCACACCCCTGACAATATGATTGAGGGGGATCCTCATGGAGATGTCTTCCTCCTTATTCACAGATGATCCAGGCCACCATGTGGACCCTTGGTTCAGTACTGCCTTTGAAGAGATACATTCACTGAATCTGCAGTGTCATGTCCCACAGCACCTAGGGTTTCCCCATTGAAGTCTCCCATCCAGTAGTAAGCCAACCTACTCCTGCTTAGCTTCTGAGATCTGATGAGATCACATCACACTGTAATACAGTTGAGAGAATCCAAAGAGCACCAAGTGCTCAAACAAGTAGATATCTCAAACTACTTGGAGCTCAGATAATAAGACTGCAGAGCTGAAAAGCCCTTCAAAGACTGGCTTTGTTAAATCCAGCATAATTTGCTTTATAAGTGACAGAAAGCTTATTCACTATGAATAATAATCATTTTTCACAGATCTCAAGATGAAGACAGAAGGAACCCAGTTATTTCAGATACTGAACTCCTCTCTGTCACAAACCCAAGAGACCAGCAAAAAACAAATGAACAAACATTAACACCATATTGTACAGCAGCCACTTAGGAACTGTACAATTCTAAAGATCATCCAGATTCAGGAAACCTGTGGTCAAGGTGTAAAATCAACTGCAAATCAGAAGGAAAAAAAAAAGGTAAGAAAATGCAGATCGTAAGAATACACACATGCCCGATCCAATTTCATAGTCAATAACAGATGCCAAATCTTCGCAGTATACACAAATTACTGCATCAGTGCAATTGCAGGTATTTAGTACGTGAAAGCAAGGTGTCACTTCCGAAATATAATGAAGGTTTTACTAGTTAGAGAAAAAGAATCCAGTGTAAGTAACTTTGCTTTTATTAGCAAAATAGCTGACTCGTCAGTCCTGTGCGGTGGAGTGTGAGCAAGGATTTCAGCCTAAATAACATTGTCAGCTCCTTTAAAGGTTTGATATGGAACAGAAAATGGTTAAGTTAAAATAGCATTTTATACTCTATAAGTCTTATTAATAGATTAGATAGAGTAATAAGGACTGTATAACTGTGGCAAGGACACCACAATCAACGGAGAGAATGAAGCACTGGTTCTAGGCCATGGTAGCCTAGTGATACAGTGCTGAGCCAACATAGGTGGAGGGACTCGAAGAACTTCACTTTGCTCTGAAACCTGGATCTTAAGCTACTGGAAATATTGGTACTGGGCAGAGGTGCAATTGCTATTGATTTTATGTGGAAGGTGCTCAGATACTACAGGGCTGGATAGCAGTATACAACCCTCAGATGAAAGAAAGACAGAAAAGCTCCCACCACTGAATGTTGGCATGCATCTGGGTTTTAACCCTTTTTATCATGTTAGTTTTCTTTTCTTTTTTAAGTCGCATTCTCTTCAAAATCTATTTGCATTTTGAACGTTTCATTGCACATCAGTAAGTCACTGTGGCACGGTGGCGGAGTGGCCAGGATCGCAGAGTTGCGCACTGCCAGTTAGTGTCAGAAATTGCTCCCGGCTGGCAGGGGGGCATCAGTTGTGGGGGCAGCCAGATTTCTCCCTCCTTCCTCCCGGTGGAGGAACATGGGAACGGAAGTAAGCGGTGACACACAGATACTGCTCACACACATGTTCCTCTACACCCCCATAGGGAGCTGTGAAGGGGGAGCAAGGAGCAACACCGAGCACTCTGTGTACTGAGGGACGAGCACCAATGCCAGCTGCTCCATGCATTCAGGTTAGTTTCATGGGGGCAGCTGGGGGCAGGGGTGAAGGGGGATGGAGAGCCAGGCTTCTTGCAATTTTATTTTCCAAGGGTTGCATCTTCCTAAATGTTTTTTTTAAACTCAGGGGGAAAATGGCACTTTATCTCTTTAAAAGCTTCCCCCTTCCTACCCCCCGCCCTAGATTTTTTCAATTGAAAACCTGTCTGCAATATCTTTGGAGGGAATCAATACTCTGAGACGTTAGCTTAATCATAGAATAAAGAAGGAATTCAGGGGCAATGAGAAATTCACATCATTTGGAGCAGCTGACTTTTGGTAATCTAATCAGTTTTTTAAATTACAAGAAAAAAGGTTTGTAGGCTATACGATAGATATGTTAACACAGTTCAAACAAGCATTGGCTCAGAAGTTCTTTTTATCCAAAGTAGCTCTATACAGAATTTGTTAACATGCTGGACAGGAGTACAGTGCAAAATGAAGGAACAGCATCAGTTCTCAAAGAAAGGACAAGATTTGTTGTGTCTAGCAAACACTGCAAGTCTCAATTCTCCCACCTTTATGTTTTATTATTTGTACTGAAGTGGCACCCAGAGACTCAGGGTGCCATTGTGCTAGCTGACGCATGGGCTCAAATATAGCTACAGATGATTGTTTGACAGATGACACAATAAAAAGACAGACTCTTCCACAAAGTGTTAACAATGTAGGTTAGGACAAAACACTGCTGATGTCCAAAGCAAACACCTGGGTTGGGGAGGGTGAGGCAATAGCAAACCGAGCAAGATGTCACATAATAAATAAAGGTCTCAGTACTGAAATCCTCAATGCTTTTTTTGCTTCGGTCTTCACAGACAAGGTCAGCTCCCAGACTGCTGCACTGGGCAGCACAGTATGGGGAGGAGGTGAGCAGCCCTCAGGGGTGACAGAACAGGTTAAGGACTATTTAGAAAAGCTGGAGATGCACAAGTCCTTGGGGCCAGATGCAATGCACCCGAGGGTGCCGAGGGAGTTGGCTGATGTGATTGCAGAGCCACTGGCCATTATCTTTGAAAACTCGTGGCGATCGGGGGAGGTCCCGCACAATTGGAAAAAGGCAAATATAGTGTCCATCTTTTAAAAAAGGGGAGAAGGAGAACCTGGGGAACTATAGACCAGTCAGCCTCACATCAGTCCCTGGCAAAATCATGGAGCAGGTCCTCAAGGAATCCATTCTGAAGCACTTGGAGGAGTGGAAAGTGATCAGGAACAGTCAACATGGATTCACGAAGGGCAAGTCATGCCTAACAAACCTGATTGCCTTCTATGATGAGATAACTGGCTCTGTGGATATGGGGAAAGCGGTGGATGTGATATACCTTGACTTTAGCAAAGCTTTTGATACAGTCTCCCACAGTATTCTTGCCAGCAAGTTAAAGAAGTATGGATTGGATGAATGGACTACAAGGTGAATAGAAAGCTGCTAGATCGTTGGGCTCAACGGGTAGTGATCAATGGCTCGATGTCTAGTTGGCAGCCGGTATCAAGCGGAATGCCCCAGGGGTCGGTCCTGGGGCCGGTTTTGTTCAACATCTTCATTAATGATCTGGATGATGGATTGCACCCTCAGCAAGTTCGTGGGGGGAGAGGTAGATATGCTGGATACAGAGGGATCTAGACAAATTGGAGGATTGGGCCAAAATAAATCTGATGAGGTTCAACAAGGACCAGTGCAGAGTCCTGCACTTAGGACGGAAGAATCCCATGCACTGCTACAGGCTGGGGACCAACTGGCTAAGCGGCAGTTCTGCAGAAAAGGACATGGGGATTACAGTGGATGAAAAGCTGGATACGAGTCAACAATGTGCCCTTGTTGGCAAAAAGGCTAACGGCATATTGGGCTGCATTAGTAGGAGCATTGCCAGCAGATCGAGGGAAGTGATTATTGCCCTCTATTCAGCACTGGTGAGGCCATATCTGGAATATTGCATCCAGTTTTGTGCCCCCCACTACAGAATGTGGACAAATTGGAGAGAGTCCATTGGAGGGCAACGAAAATGATTAGGGGGCTGGGGTACATGACTTATGAGAAGAGGCTGAGGGAACTGGGTTTATTTAGTCTGCAGAAGAGAAGAGTGAGGGGGGATTTGATAGCAGCCTTCCACTACCTGAAGAGGGGTTCCAAAGAGGATGGAGCTAGGCTGTTCTCAGTGGTGGCAGATGATAGTACAAGGAGCAATGGTCTCAAATTGCAGTGGGGGATGTCTAGGTTGGATATTAGGAAAAACTATTTCGCTCCAGTGAAGCACTGGAATGCGTTACCTAGGGAGGTGGTGGAATCTCCATCTTTAGAAGTTTTTAAGGCCTGGCTTGACAAAGCCCTGGCTGGGGTGATTTAGTTGGTGTTGGTCCTGTTTTGAGTAGGGGGTTGGACTAGATGACCTCCTGAGGTCTCTTCCAACCCTTATTTTCTATGATTCTCAGCTCACCTTTCGCCTAGCCATTTATAGAGCTATTTTTATAATCCCTAAAAAATAACTAAGAGGAAAGAGTCTTAGACAATCTCATCAGCTTATATTAGAGAAGGGCACAACCAGATCCAGATCACAAACACCCTAACATTCCAATCTGGTGATTTGGTTCAGTCCAAACTCCAGACTGAATTAGTATATATTTTAGCATAGAGACCCAGAATAGATTTAATAATAAGGAGGGTGGGATGGTGCTGTAGTCATTTCAGGGAAAGGGCGTCAGAATGCCTGTGTTCTATTTCACATTTTACCGCTGATTTGCTCTGCGGGGCAAGTCACTTAACCTCTACATGCTTCAGTTTCCCCATCTGTGAAAAGGAAATAATACGTATCCGTCTTTACAAAATGCTTTGAGAATTTTGGATAAAAGGTACTTTATAACTGCACTGAGTTAATTACTATAATCCATCAGAAGTAGTTTAGTAGTTTGGAATTTGGGTGACAGATAAGAAGGCAAAAATCAGAACCAGAAATCTGTTTGGTTTTTTTAAAAGCCCTCTCATCTCCTCAAAAAGAACAGGAGTACTTGTGGCACCTTAGAGACTAACAAATTTATTAGAGCATATGCATATGCATCCAAAGAAGTGGGTTGTAGCCCACGAAAGCTTATGCTCTAATAAATTTGTTAGTCTCTAAGGTGCCACAAGTACTCCTGTTCTTTTTGAGGATACAGACTAACACGGCTGCTACTCTGAAACCTCTCATCTCCTGGAGTTTTACATTTTGAACATTAAACTGAACCAATATGGCATTTTCATATTGGGTTTTATCAGTTCTTTTACCCCTGACCTGTGCTATGGTATACAAAGTGTGCTAGCCATCCAATGGAAAACAGTCATCTGTAGCTATATTTGGGCCAATCACTACAGTATCTGAGCACAGAAAACACCAATGAGGATAAATTCACAACACACCTGTGAGGTATAAAAGTGTTATTGTTAAACCAGGTCACAAATTTTCCGGATGTTTTTCCATCAGAAAATGCCAAGTTGACTAAACCACCACATTCTGTGGGAATGTGTCCAATTTTATCAAACCTTACCACAGAAAACCTGCCTGGTTTCCTGCCAGCAATCTGGGATGCTGCAGAGCTGAAAGTCTGGAAATGTTACCTTCATCTGAGGCTCTCAGGGTTTCTGGGGTCCTTCTCTGAGGAAGAGAGCCTGGAAGAAGACTTCCAAGTCTCTGGACAGCACCGGGAGCATCACTTTCATTTGAAGACGTCAAAACAAAATGTCATTTCATTTTTGGAATTCCCATTCCATCGAAAATTTAAACATTTCAAGGTTTATTTCCAATGGAGAACAATTTTGTTTGAATTTCCCCTGGAATACATTCTAGAGTCAGACCAGACCTATCATCCCTAATGTACAGGGGGAGAACTGAGGGAGAACAGAAATAATTAACCAATTTGCCCAAGGTCACACAGAAAGTCTGTGGCAGAGCCAGGAACTGAAAGCGGCTTGCCTGAGTCCCAGTCCAATGTGGTTAAGTGACTTAAACCACTAGCCCACCCTTTTCCACAATGATATATTTATTTTATTATAGGTCCACTCTAGCAAGGGATGGAGTTTCTCCCATGAGATGCTAAACACCACTGACTTCAGACACCACAGGGACCTGGAGTCTAGGGTGCACAGAAACTTGCGTAAGCCCTGAATGATGTCTCAGCTCCAGTAGCTGTGTTCTTCTATGGAAGGGAACAACTCTCTCTTTCTCCTTCTGTGCCACCCTAGTGGATTTCATTCTGCCAAAATGCTGAACATCCTTCACAGACTGTGCCTCATTTTTTGCTCATCTTTGGACACCTGATTTTTGTTGAAGGATTGCGTGTTGCCAAGAAAAGGAATCTGCCTCTTTCACTGACTATCATAAATCCCATACAAAGTATGCTTAATGAAAAGATGGCCACCACTAAGGAATGGCTCCCTGACATGATTGCCTTGGAGAGCATCCAAAAAATGTCCTGTCCAGAAATATAAAGAGGTCACTGAATGCATTATCAGCTCAGTACACCAAAATTAGGACTGGGAAAATGGATGCGCTTTGCAGAAGCATATCCAGACTCAACAATATCCAGAAGAAAGTGTTATTTAAACCTTAGATTTCAGCCAATTTTGCAGAAGAGTAATATGGAGTATGTTGAGATGGAAACGTGTCTGCTTTATGACTCAATCTAAATGTTAAACAGACACATGCCCTCAACTCCTGCCTATCTGAACTTCGCATATCCAAAGCTCTGTTCCCTCTAATGCGTGAAGCCTATTCAATATATGAGGGATAGGTGAATTGGTCAGCAAGCTAATCTGAATCATGACTATTTTCTGAGATGGAGAGAAACTCTGTGTAGGGATGAGGTTTAGATTCATGTATGGAAACATTCACCAAGTCACACACCCACAGGGACCTGAACTATCCCACTTTCTGCAAAGGAAGGAAGCAAAGAACAAAAAAAAGCAAAGGCCTGGCCCATTCAATGTGCACTACAGTACTTTCATTTATCTGAAATCCAGACTGGGGTCTATCCCATTGTTTATTACAGCCGAGTTTCCTGAATCCTCTCCTGAAAGATTTATGTCCCTGAGTGCCCTCTGAAGACGTATCTGGCTCATCCATGGGAAAGATGAGCAGGAAACCGGGGTTGATGGATTAAAAAAGAAAACATGAAATGACTTTATGAAAAGTCAGAGCATTTCCTCCTTTGTAAGTTGTGGGCACTTACCCATGACACAACGGTATTCTGAGGTCAAGCTGACCAAATATGATTTTCATTTCACCAATATTTTTGCAGTTTGGGCATTTGGTTTCATTTTGATGCAGAACAAAACCAAGACCTTTTGAAGTCTTTTATGAAAAAATGACAGAGGCAGAGAGAGAGAACTCCAGAATAGCCTAGTGGTTAGGGCCAATTCATAGCAGGGCCTTGACTCTGGTCTCCCACATCCCAGGTGAGTGCCCTAACTAATGGGCTATTGCCTATGCTGGGGTGTCTCTCTCTCTCTCAATTCCCTCCTGGACTGAGAAATCTTTCCAACAAAAGTTTTGTTGAAAACTATATGTTTCTGTGACGTTTCAGTTTCAATGCATTGGCATTTTCCAATTTCCCAGTCAGCTCTACTCTGAGGCTTAGTTAATCAAGGGTTGTAAAGTATTTTGAGATGCTTAGCTGGACAGTGCTATAGGAGTGCCAAGAATTAAGAACAATTATTTGTTATAAATGACACAATCCCCGGTGTAATCGCATAAAACAACCAGATACTTAGCATGTCCTTTGGGCAAAATTCACTCAGGGGATGGAGGTCTAGCACAAGACCCTACCCCTCATTTAAGCCTCACATAGGGGTTTGTGCAGCAGGCCCAGGTCAGAGCAACCTCACAAGGGATGCCAATGAATCCTTGCGGTGGGGAAGAAATGGTGTGCAAACTGTGCATGCTGGCCTCACACAGGCCACAGGGGGGAGGACAAGGTTGGGCCCATGGGCTCTGGGATTATGAGGATCCGTGGCTCCAACATCTGTCTCATTCCATCTGACGGGCTGGGACAGCCATTGCGCGAGACAGGGGCTACACTGCAGCCCTGGGCTCCAATTCAAGGCTGGCGAGGTGTATTTCATCTCAGTTGCTCCATACTGCACCCGATTTTATAAAGCTGGAGTGGATTTCACCCATAACATTCACAGCAAGATATCAGAATGGTTCACTCTCTACTGCAGAGCTTTCTATGACTTTATTTCACCCACAAACTCTGTCCTCTTGGGCTTCAGGAGGGACACCATCTGCCCAGACGTCTTCTTGGGAACAAAAAGCAAGAAGCTCCTGCTGGGAAGTGCCCTGGGTTTTGTTTTCCAGACTTTTCTCAAAAATAACCCCAACCAAGAAGATGCCGAAAGGATTCCTTTGCTGAAACGTTGTGAGAAAAGCTCTCTATGCTCTCATGCTGGTTTGATAAGATGAAAGATGGCAGTTCTGATGTATGTAAGGATGACTTCCAGCTGAAAAGCCTTAGCACCACTCCTCCAATGTCAGCCAGAGGAAAGATTCCATGTCGTTCAATACACGGTATATCTGCCTTGCAAAACAAGAGGGTTCTGGTGCAACTCGGGGCTAAGCTGGTAAGCAGGCCGCACACAAAGAGCAGGCAGCATTCGTTGCTTAACATTACAAGGATCTCTCATAATGGCTCGGGTTCACATTGGGACTCATTTGCCTTTGAGTTATGTTGGTGTAAATCAGGATTAGCTCCACTGCAGTCAATGTAGGAGGAGGAGAATCAGGCAATGAGGGGAGACGTTATGAAAAAACGTATAATGGAGAGCCAGTCATTGGGTATGAGCACAAAATAGAAGATTTTATTGCACTATGATTTGTGACCAAGTCCTCATTTTCAAATAAGACAGGAAACCCTGGGAGAGGGGGAAATCACCTGGCTCTATTGTGCCATCATAGAAGTCCTCTCCTATGTGATGACCCAAATGTGCAAAGCAGCATTCCCTGCACAGGTATAGCTATCCATTTTCTAAGCACCAAGTCACAGCTGCCCCCCTGCACAGATGTTTCTGTGGGTGCCCATCGCACCCCCATAGACTTAGCAGACAGAACAACATTGTATAGACTACTCCCTCTCTGGACGCAGAAGTCATTATTTTTTTTTAATTGGAAAAGATATTAAGTTTACATGTGCAGATATCCAATATCAAAAGTAATTGCTTTTATGGAATACTCATTTGAAGCCTGTTTCCCCTCGAGATGAGAAAATGTTCTCTAATTACAACAGGTAATTTGGTAGGAGATAAACAGATTCCTGAGAGACAAGAACTGGGAGATGCAGATGCTGTAGAAGGTAAAGGTCCCATTTATGAAGTAGATGCCGATCCCATTCCTACAGATCATAAACCATATCCTGCTCCCATCCAGTTTTACCATTTACTTTGATGGGAGCAGAAACGAGCCCCATCAGAGAAAGATTCTGGGGGGAAATCCAACACATTGGGGAGCTACATGGAGCATTTTTAGTACATAAAGGAAAAGACAACCCACTATCATCAGCATACTTCTAAATTACACATCAGCTGTCCTGATTATTATTTTTTCATTTTTATGATCAAGCAATGAAAAAGAAAGACCTGTGTGTTTTCTTTTAATTTGAGTAACTGATACCAAGACTTGTCTCCTAGTTTTAAAATCCCAGCAGACATGTGGCTTACAATGCTGAAATATGTTTGAGTGCTCTATGCAGAAGGATGGAGCAGGGTAGGAAAACTTCCAAAGGCCCCCTTGATGATGATGGCATGCATATGGAGGAAGGCCAGTGGGGCTGAAACTCTGGTCTACGAAGCTGTTTGACAACCAATTGCTTTTAAAGGAAGCCAAAATCTGAGAGTGTCATCAGTTTGGTATTTGGCTTCCGGCAGTGGATGATACCTGAGGCTTCAGGGAAAACCAAACACAAATCATAAAGTCCTTAGCCAATTAAGCAATGCTGTACAGTACATGGAGGAAAAATTCCTTCTCAAACCCCACTGGTAAGCATCTTAAGAGCTGAAGCATAATATCTGATTACCCTCATCATTATCTTAACGTGGTCAGCTAGAAATATTCTTAGTAGTCTTAAAATTACCCAGCACTTTGAAAAATCTGAATCCTTCCTGCACCAGACATCACTTAGGGCATGAACAAGGGTTCACCGACACTGTCTATCATGCTGTTTGCTGGAATGGCTACCGTGTCATGTTTATAACTTAGCCTTTTTATGAGGCTAGATTGTTGGCCTACTGCTTAACCCCTGACCTGGAGTGCCAGCAGACTGCTTTTCCTCTGGTCCCTACCCTTTGACCTGCCCAGCTTGAGTGGCCCTACCAGCAGTTAAAAACTACCATTAGCATAATCCTTAAAATCATTGGAACACATGAAACTTCCCATCAAGGTGCATGGGTCAAGGTGCAGTCCTCCAGCTTTAAAAACCAGCCACTAATATTTGACTGGACAGCCTCCCGTAGCAGTGAATTTCACATTGCTGTAATGATCGGTGTCTCACTGAGCAACATGAATTGGATCAGCTATATCTACACACTGGATTTTCTGCAAGCCTTAATTTTCCAAAGGAAACAAAGAAGTCCTGCGGTGAAGTGCTCATTAACATGACAGGAGAACTGCTCCAAGGAGGAGATGCACTCAGACACAGAGAGGTGGACTCTCCCTGAAAAGCTCCAACATGTTAGACTTAAAACTTCTGGGATATTTAATTAGCTTCAGGCACACGCTTTTCATAGCCAAGTTAAAGGACCTTTTTTTTAATAGGTAAAAGATCTTTTGAATGGCAAGGAGTTCATTAATGCAAATTAGAGGAAGGCAACAGAAAGGCTGTGTATTTGGAGGAAAGGAATTCTGAATCAGATATGACTAAAGAATTAGATAAATCCCAACGTGCTAATGAAGAGCCAAAGGCTGGAGGTTTCTAATCCAGCAAAATTCCCATTGACATCAATAGGCATTTTGTTACAGATACAGGGCAAGCTGTGCCTCTGACCCCTTCTCTGGCCTCTCTGAGTGCACTCCCTTGGTCTCAGGCCTCATTACCTTCCCTAATGTGGAATCCCATGATTCTCCCATTCTTAGACCAGGTACTTGGTTGCAGTCCCCTGTGGATGAACAGTGCTTACACCAACAGTCGGAACTGGGCTTGGATTCCTGTGGTTCTTTCCTTCATGAGCTTGTGACCAGTGGTGAATACAATGACACAACACAACCTTGTAAGAAACCCATAATGTTTAATCTTAACAGTAGGAACAACATATAACATTAGAGAAAAAGGATTTTAAACACAACAAAAGGTCTATGCACATGCCTCTCTTACCTAAGTTGTATGCAGGCCCATCTTACTCCAGACTCAACACTGTGGGGAGTCTGGCTCTACTACCATTAAGACTCCCTGCCCTGTCCTTGAGGGACTGCTTTCAAACACAACCAAAGTTCTTTGTTCTCTTAGCACACACTCTGGGTGAGCTCCACAGAGGGGAGCTGAGCCAACCTCCACCAGCCAATTCCCCTTCCATTGTCTTGTAACAATGCCAGAAGTGTTTACTTGGAGGTATATTATCTGGAGCCATTGTCTTACCTGTTCTTCCAACAGCCTGCTATTAAACTAAACCAACACATTCATACAGCAAACAAATCCAGCAACAGGTCACATACAGTATTCAGAAAATATTACAGACAAGCTCCATGTTCTCCACCCATTTTATTTGATTAGACTCTAGCATTAAGCTCAATGACATTTAACTCCTGGACTCAAAGCCAGGGCCCCCAACTTTTTCCACTGAACCATTCCGCAGAACTATACTGAAAAGAACATTAGCCATTTATGTTTGCAATTCTACTCCCCAAGCAGGAATACAAGGAAAATGGCTGAGATTAACAAGGGCACAAAGAGAACTAAACAATCTGAGAGGGTGCTGGTTTTGGTTAAAGTTGTGTAGAGCAACATTAAGAACCAAGGTGCTGCCCTTTCATTTTATCAGGTGATTGTTCTCATGAATAACCTGGAAGAACTGATCAGCTGCCATTCTGGATTGTGCAGTGTTGTCGTAGCTGTGTTTGTCCCAGGATATTAGAGAGACAAGCTGGGTGAGGTAATACCTTTTGTTGGACCAACTTCTGTTGGTGAAAGAGACACGCTTTTGAGCTTATGCAGAGCTCTTCTTCAGGTCTGGGGAAGGAATACCTGAACAAAAGATCTGTGTAAGTTCAAAAGCGTGTCTCTTTCACCAACAGAAGTTGGTCCAATAAAAGATACTACCTCACCCACCATTCTGAACTTTGCATTTTGAGTACCCCTGTTAAGACCCCTCCATAAGGACACAGTTTTGATCCCACTGAAATCAGTACGAGTTTGGCCATTGATTTTGACAGGTGCTGGATAGGGCCCTGTCACTTCCATTTTCTTTCCATTGTGACGTTGTTTTCTACACTGTTTATGGATGACATACTCTCCTTTCATATTGCCACAGAGCAACACTGACAGCTAGCTTCCTAGCGTTCTCATTTCCTTGACAGACCGTATATTTTACATCTGTAGGTACATGTATTTTTCTTGAACTACATTTCTGTGCCTTTTTGTCAGGTGCATCTATGTCGCCTCACAGGGAGTTTTCTTTTGAAGCCTGGGTTTATCTAGAACTTTTATCTTTTTTTTTTCCCCTCCCCTCTTCTTTTGCTCTTATTCTCCTATCTTGGCTCCTGCACGTACTTGGATTTCTCCCTCTCTGCCACTGCCTGTCATGCCTCTTCTTCTTAGTCTTTTTTTTTAAAGAATTGTTTATGATTTAGTTTGCTACAGGAAGAGTACGATACCAGCTGATGGGTCAGGTTGCAAATGAACACAACAACATCTACACCCTTCTTTGTAGCAGAAAAAGTAGCTCAGATTCCAGAATCTAAAAGGAAAGGCTTAGAAATCAACCTTGTGTGGTAATTTTGAGGATTACAGGGAATGAGGAAAGTTAAATTTCTACTCAAAGGCCCATGCATTAAGTAGATCAGCCCCCAAATCTGTAACAAATGTATTAAAGAAGGTCTATGTGATGAGGAACGTCCCCTGAACTTTAAGGCATGAGTCTCTCCGCACTTAGGCCTGGTCTACACTGGGGGGGGGGGCGGGGGTGTCGATGTAAGATACGCAACTTCAGCTACGGGAATACCGTAGCTGAAGTCGAAATATCTTATTCCGACTTACCTCCCGTCCTCGCTGCGCGGGATCGATGGCCGCAGCTCCCCCATCGACTTCGGTACCGCCGCTCGCTCCGGTGGCGTTCGGGGATCGATTGCTACCCGCCGATATGGCAGGTAGTCTGGACGTACCCTTACATTGGTGCAAATCAGGAGCTCACTCCACTGATTCACTGTGTTGAAGCAACACCAGTATAACAGATAGAACCAGGCCCTAGAGGCCTAGATATATAAACTAGCGTGCGCTGCCCTGTTTCCAAGCACTAATAACAGAGTAGCCATCAGACAAGTCAGTCTGCCAGCCAGTTGCAGACAAGTCCAATCACTGAGCCCAGTTTCACCCAGTGCTTATGCATGGCCCACTAACATTGCTACCAGCACACAAACAGAAAAGAGGAGCACAGGTTAATTGACACGATATTGAGGATGCAAACAAGGCAAGTCCATTTTTACCCCCAGAGGAAGGGGCAACAAGTCATTCACCAAACAGAAAAAAGCCAAGTAATGCTAATTTGGGGAAATGAATAAATAAATAAGCAAACAAAAGCTTTACTGTAATCTTCTTTACCCTGGTTTTACATTAACTTACTTACAAGGCCTGAGTTTATGACAGGCTGAGCAACCCTCAACTGCCATTGCTTCCAACAGGAGTTGAGGGGGCTGGATCAGGACCTGAGAGCAGAAGTTGGCTCTTACATTAGAAAAATGCCCTTGTATAGTTTCCCTAGCAGAAGAAAAAAAAGACACCCCTCAGCCTAGATTTGGAGGGCTGTGCCTATTGCTTAAGCAATCATGGAGCCGTCCGTTTTCAGAGCAGCACTCCCTACTGAAATCAATGAAGAGGCCTGCTTACAACTAAAGGTACGCTATGCCCATGGGCGGTTTACATCTGAGAAGGATTAACAGAGGAATAATAGAAAGAGAATGAAATGCCATAGCCTCCTTCACAGTGAAATAAAACAACTGGGATGGGGTAGGGTGGGAAGAAAGAGAAGACGACAAACTGCTACTGCGGATACATTTGAGAACATAAACATGGTACATATAAGAAAACTGCCATGATGCTTTATTTAAAACGTGGACAGTTTGATTTCTGTCCTCTTGTTTACTGTTGATAGGAGGATTCATTAATTTTTCTTCTACAGGTCGGGAAGCTAGGATTCATGGTTATGGGCACTTTACAATACGCACACCTGTAGCACCTGGCACATCATTAAAGAGTTGGTTTGGTTCCTTGAAAAACTGACTGCAGCCAGGGCTAAGCTGCCGTCCTGGCAAGCTCACCCGTAGTTTGATCTTCCTGGCTCATCACAGTTGCTCTGTTTGGCTGAGAGGGTGTCTCTGGCAACCAAATGTAAGTTTGATCTGCAAGGAGGAGATTTTTTTTTTTTTTTCAAACATCATTTAACCATCGTGTGTATGGAGCATTCCAACAGGGCAGAGTGCAACGTGCTCGCTGAGGTTCAGCATTAGAAACTGAAGGGTCAGTCTGCTCTCCGTTAGCTCCCCGCAGCCTCACTGACTTCAGGGGAAACTATCCTGACCTGCACCAGTGTAAAGTAGGAAGAGATGCAAATCCTCTTCCCCTCCCACCCACCCCTTTTTTTGCTGTTATTAAGCAGCAACAGACTCTGCCCGAGTGCACACGTCTGACCTGATTTCCTCTCCTGCCTCAGGTTATATACTTCCTGCTACATCATTAGCCACTATCTCTAAACACTAATCATAGAGAAGTGCAAGTAGTGATGCAGGGTTACTTTATATTAGATCACAAGATGTCGCAGCCGGTCTCAGAGCAGGAATGCTTATCAGGGATACAGATAGTCTGAATCAGAATTACATCTCTGAACTTTAGGGCTTGGGCCCATCTCTGCTCAAGAGGTACCAGATAGATTTGGAAATACAGCCTCCCACTTTCAGAGTGGACTCTGCACCGAATACTGAATATACCCTGAACTGGCCATCAAGGGCCCAGTCTTGCTCTCATCAAAGTCAATGAGGATTTTTACCATTTTAACTTCAGTGGGTGCACTCAGGCACAAAAGGTTGTCATAGAAGAGGACTGCGTCAGCACTGGAGCATTCTCTTCTTTGCCTTGCATAGAGAAGTATGTTACTGTTTCCTCTGATGGTTTGGTCACCACCGAATGACAAGTGATAGAAGCTGTGGAACTGTGATCTCCTATTTTAAGAACTTGAAAAGAAAGAGGAGACTCTTATTATGTTTGTGTGGCCTGGCTGATAACTCAAACAATGACACCAAGCCATTCTCCATAGCTAGGCAGCAGTTCTCAAACTGTGGGTTGGGACCCCAAAATGGGTTGGAACCCCATTTGAATGGGGTAGCCAGGGCTGGCTTAGACTTGCTGGGGCCCAGGGCTGAAGCCCGAGCCCTGCTGTCGAGGGCCGAAGCCAAAGCCCGAGGGCCGAAGCCCTGGGTGGCAGGGCTCAGGTTATTGATCTTCAGCTTTGGCCCCCGTGCCCAGAGTCGTGGGGCTTAGGCTTTGGCCCCCCTACCCGGGGTGGCGGAGCTCTGGTTGGCTCAGGCTTCGGTCCCCCCTCCTGGGGTCATGAAGTAATTTTTGTTGTCAGAAGGGGGTCACAGTGGAATGAAGTTTGAGAACCCCTGAGCTAGAGTAACTTGGGGCTTGATCTTGGTTTAAAAGTTGACTCGTGTCACTAATGACTAAGCTTAAAGCCAAGGAACAAACCTGAAGATCTGAGTTAGATTTCTCCAATAGCTAGATTTTTATTGTCACTTTACGTCTAAGGGTATATGGCTACACAGCAAAAAAACAAAACCAAACGCAAAAAAACAAAAACCCAAACCTGCGACAGCGAGTCTCAGATCCTGGGTCTACACACTTGGATTTGCACTGTGGTACTAAAAACAGCTGTGTAGCTGTTCCAGCTCAGGCTCTGAAACCCGCCATCCTCCCCGAGCTACGGAGCCTGTGCTCCAGCCTGAACCTGATCATCTCCATGGCTGTTTTTAGGGCCATAGCATGAGCCCAAGTCTGTAGACCTGGGCTCTCCAACTTGCTGCCACAGGCTTCTTTTGCCATGGAGAGGACATTCCTATTTGGTACTGATCTAGTTTTGAATTGAATGTTAGTGTTAATTAAAGCCATTATAACTGAACTTCCCTGTTTAGAATATTTATTGATTGATACTATGGTAGATTAGGGCCCTGTTGAGCTAAGCACTGAATAGACAGTACCTGTCCCAGAGAGCTTATATATAAGTGGGTGGGAGGGTAAGGAGAGGCACAGAGGGAACACATAGCAGATCAGTGGCTGAGCTGGGAATAGAACTCTATGCAAGTCCAATGTACTATCCAATAGAGAATGTTACCTTAGAAAATTGGGGCTTCATTAATTTGGAACTGCATTGTGATCTACATGTGTATGTTTATACATTATGTGTCCTTGTCAAGTTATTTTGGACAGAGATAAGGGCCAGTTCAGGTGATGCAGTGATATTCCTTTTGGTCACACTTTAGGGCATACTTCTGAATGAAATAACAATGTCGCTCTAATGATCTAGAGCAGGGATCTCAAACTCAAATCCCCATGCGGGCCACATGAGGACTAGTACATTGGTCCGAGAGCCGTACCACTGACACCTTTTCATATAAAGGTACAAAAGCCCCCGCCTTGCCCCCGGCCCCGCCCCACTCCACCCCTTTCATTAGGCCCCGCCCCTTCTCCAAAGTCTCCACCCCAACTCTGCCCCCTTCCTGCACCTATTCCAACCCCTTCTCCAAATCCCCGCCCCTGCCCTGCCTCTTCTCCACCTCCTCCCCTGAGCACACGGTTCCCTGCTCCTCCCCTCCCCACCCCCCCCCCCGGAAAGCGCAGTTGTTTGGTGGCAGGAAGCTCTCTGAATACATTGAGCAAGCAAAAGAAAAAAGCAGGCTGCTTACCCACAGCAGTAACAAGGGATAAAAGTAAATGATGCACAGAGACTACAAAATAATGAGCTGCCCAATAAGCCCAGTCTAAACCAAGCTCATCATGCAAAAGTCTACTCCCTGACATAAGGTAAAGTGAAAGTCACAGCATTAGAGGGTTCCATGATACAATACCAGAATTCACAGGGAAATGCCTTTGCTTTTCAGAGTCACGTGCAATTACATAAATATCACACAAAGGGAAGGGAGACTAGTAACTTTGACCTGCAGCTGAAGAACCACAGACCTCTACCATTTGTGCTCAAGGACAATTCCCTTTGATAGCAGCAGTAATAAGTCCTTTACCCATTCTGTGGGGGCAACGCCATCCATCCACACAAAGCCAGTATGCAATCACTGGCTATGAACAAGACAAATACACCTTACCAGGGCACAGGCAGGTTCAACAACAGGTGCTGGGGAACAACAAAAGAGAAGCCCTGATGCAAGCAACAGAGATGACTGCACTAGTGGGTGGCCCGGCAGAGGACAGTTTCTTCACCACAGCAGGGAGAGGTGGTTTGACTGCCCTCCAACCCACCTCATGGATTTGCAGTGCAATGGAGATAGCATGCTGCCCTGTGTTAAGGTAAAGGATTCTGTCCCTCAGTGAAAACTGGGATGGCTGTAGCTCTTCCAGGAAAAAACTTACATTGTGGAGCCAATGGCCTCTAAGCAGGAAGTCTCCTCCACTAACCAGCTTCCAGTATCAATGCTTTTTCTCAGCATGGTCCCAAATACAAGCAGGCTCACCTTAGCCAGAGGTAGCCAAAACAAAGGGAAACCCATCTTAACTCTAAGCCTGTAGTGCTGTGGTGGGCAACCTGTGGCCCGTCAGGGTAATCCACTGGTGGGCCATGAGACAGTTTGTTTACATTGATCGTCCACAGGCACAGCCACCCGCAGCTCCTAGTGGCCGCGGTTCATCGTTTCCGGCCAATGGGAGCTGCGGGAACTGGAGCGAGATGCAGGTTGCCCACCATTGCTCTAGTGAGCTGTACATTCCTCCAGTGTGAGGAAGGCAGTCCTTCTCCAGGGGGCTCATGTCACCTGGTCAGGGATGGTCTGGGAGTCTCCTGGCCTTAGTACCTCCCTGAGCTGAGAGGGGAGAGGGAACAACACATCCCACTGGTGTGATTAAGCAACAAGGCTTCCATCATCTTCATGTTTCCTGGGCCTATTACCTCCATGGGATAGACAGACAACACCTTCCTTTCCCTCACAAATGCTTCAGGCAACTCCCCCTTCCTGTTTATATACTCATCAGGGCCAGCTCCAGGCACCAGCTTAACAAGCAGGTGCTTGGGGCGGCCAAGACAGAGGGGCGGCACGTGTGGCAATTCGGGGGCGGCAGGTCCCTCACTCCCTCTAGGAGCGAAGGACCTGCCGCTGAACTGCCGCTGCCGATCGCGGCTTTTTTTTATTTTTTGCTTGGGGTGGCAGAAATGCTGGAGCCAGCCCTGATACTCATTTTAATGAGCCCAGCTGGGGGATCCTCCATTTCCAACAGGTTGAGCAGCTTCTTTTGAGTGGGCCAGACCCTCTTCCTGCTTCCCCTGGAGGATAATTACCCCCTTCTCTGTTATATTTACTTATATCCCCCGCATCTTTCTCCCACAGTCTGCATGCAGAAATGCAGCATGCATTCATATTTCTACATCCATCAGCAGCACATGAAGTAAAATCAAGGAACTTGTCAATGAGTCAACTCAGAGTATATAGAACTGCTTTTGAAAACAGTCTGCCTCTTTTTCCACCAGCTTCCCAACTGCAGGCCCTAGGCACTTTTAATTAGCATATAAAGGCCACAGTGTAGTATTGTCACAACAAAAAGGACTAGAGGGATTTTCTGCTAGTATAATGATAAAGATTAAATAATAAATGCCCAAATGATAGCACTTTTTCCCCTGACATTTAATTTTCTACATTACTATACAGAGTTAGGTCATATATCAGAGTATAATGGGACAGATTCTGTTTTACAATACAGCAACATAATCTGGATTAGCCAGATTCTGTTCTCAGATACTCAGGCACAGAAGTGGAGTAACCTAATCTATGCCCATCTATGAAAGCAGAATCCGTCCCTTTACATCTAATTAGCCTGTTCTGGGAAGACCAGCACTAAAGTGACTTAATATTCCTTTATGCTCTTTGTCTATTATTAAAGTAATTACACAAAATATTTCACTTCTCTCATTCTTCCATGACCTCCAGTATGTCTTCACATTAGCACAATTTGTTTTGCAACTGCCTCTCAGTAGGATTTAAAGGAAAAGAACACTAAATACTAATAGTATAACATATGCGGAAATGCCCATTGGAATGAAGGAATAGCTCCTAATCACACCCTCTTTGCCAGGCCCATTTTTTTCCTTCTGATGCAGTGTATGCCTGTGGCACGTTGGCATTGCAGTGGGGGCACTGTCCCAGCTTCAAAGCTTGTCTTGTATCTTTGTTCGCTGATGTAAGCTTTTCTTCAATCTTTGCTTACCTTCTGTTTGCTCTTCTAATTACATGAACAACAGTTTTAAGCCCTATTTTATGTACTTTTGAATGCATTGATAGAAAAGAGGGAGACAAAGAATCAGGTTAATAAGCAGCTCAGATTCAGTGCGATCAAATGAAAAAAAAAATAACCTTATGTCTTCAAACATGCCCATAAATAGTTAATGGTTATGTGGTCTTTAAAAAAAAAAAGTAGCAGTGACGAGGGAACAAAATCTCATCCCCAATGACAGCAAGAGTGACTTGGTTATACATGGTGAGATACCATGAGATTTCACATGGTAACTCCATTGACTAACAACACCTGCTAGGACTCACCGAAGCCACCTCAGTTTGGGAATCAGTTCTCTGTTGGATGAAAACTAATTCAGGCAGATGGAGCTATTGTAGTGTTGGGGATCAGCTACAAAATAACTCCACTGAAGACAATAGTTACCCCAGTATAAAACTGGAGGGACTTAGATCAGAATCTGGCCCTGTGCATTCCAAGTTGTTCATTGCATATTGCATAATTTTTGTATAAATGAGGATTCCATGCAATACGCTCCCATGGGTGGGAGTATCAGGTATGCAGCTCCTGCTCTTGCCCTTGTGAACAGACTCAGTCCAAGGAGTCTTTATGCTGTCACACGTGGGGTGGACGGTCTTACTATTCCCTTCTCTACTCTTCAAAGACAGATTAGGGTTTTGTGGGGCCCTGAGCCAGAGCAAGTGGGGGCCCCTCCCTACCCCTTCTGCCTGCAGTCTGACCCTCTCCCAGCACTCTTTCTGGGGAAATGAGATTCGGGTGCAATGACTTGCCCCCACCCCCACCAGGCACTCCTTTGGGGTAGCAGGGTTGGGGCATGGGAGCTTCCCCCGCTCCCTGACAGGAGCGCCAGGTGGGCAGAGCAGGTTGGGGCATTGGGGTGCCGCACTTGGCCGGGGCCCCTGGGCATGGGCCCCATTGGCCTAGTGGCTAATCCACCACTGCTACTCTTCTACACAGCTGTTTTAGATCTAACCCGGCCTTAAGTAAACACTAAGGGAGAATAAAAGGTTTAAAAAATGCTATGCTTACAGCGACACATATCTTAAAGGAAATTGAATTTATAATTGCACTGACGTTGTCAGATGTATTTATTTTTGATGCTAAACAAGCCTTTTGTAATGATGAAAAGTTCTAGCAGACTATGTCACAAATGCACACCGGAGATAGTTCTTTTTAGTTCCAAAGATCACTTAAAACTAACTCCTACCTATAGGCTAAACGATCACCAAAACTGAATGATGGCACTATGCTCTCTGACCACGGTTTGGAAGGGGCTACACTGTCTGACTTGTTCTTTACAACTTTGGATTCATTTGCATGATGGTAGCACCTACAGAACCTTAGAGAGGGATCAAGGCCCATTGTAGTAGGCATTCTGCACAGATGTAGTAAAATAGACATTTGACTATAACAGGGTTCAAAAAAGAACTAGATAAGTTCATGGCTATTAGCCAGGATGGACAGGGATGGTGTCCCTAGCCTCCATTTACCAAAAGGTGGAAATGGGCAATAGGATGGATCATTTGATGATTACCTGTTCTGTTCATTCCTTCTGGGGCACCTGCTTTGGCCACCGTCAGAAAACAGGATACTGAGTTAGATGGACCTTTGGTCTGACCCAATATGGCTGTTCTTATGTTCTTACATTCTGTGCCCCAAAGAGCTTACAATCTTAGCATAGGATGGGAAACAATAGGAGAATACCTCAACCCCTTCCCCATTTGTTTTGTAACAGTAACAGCGGGTAATAAGGTAATGGACTCTGCGCATTTTTCTCTCATCTTTGGTATTTATATAGATGCTACTACTGTAGTATCTGAGCAATTAATGATCATTTACTATATCTATCCTCCTAACACCTTCAGGAAATAAAGAAATGCTACCGTCCTCATTTTACATCTAGGGAACTGAAGAAGCACAGAGACACTATGTGACTTGTCTAAAGTGACACAGGAAGTTTGTGGCAGAGCTGAGAAATAAAAGATCCAAGCTAGCACCCTAACCACTGGACCAGCCTTCCTTTCTCATCTAACCTACTCATTGTTGAGTGTTTTGTAGGCTAAGGTGTGTGTTATGATGGCTGCTTGTTATATTAAACATCCTGCTCCATTCCCATCTGCTTGTTGTACCCACCTACACCTCATTACGTGCTAGGACTGTCAGCTCTTTGGGGAAGGGACTATCTTATTACCCGTTTGTATAGGGCCTACCTCCCTGATCAGGGCTTCTATGTGCTACTATACTAAAAACAATTTTATAGAAATATGCAAACCCAGTCTGTTGGCTGACATCAACACATCGGGCATCAAAATCTTTTTACTCAACTGACTTATGTTGGTAGTAAAGTAGCCGCTAATAGCATTGAATTTCTCTGGAGATGCAAAACTGTGTGACTATCAATAGCCCCATTCTACATTTGGCTAGGAATCTCCAACAAGAAACCTATAAGGGACAACAAATGTTAATCCCAAGGAAAACTAACCTTTGGGTTATACAATTCTATTTCAATCAAGGAATATATTTAGTCTTATCACTGCTTTCAGTTTGGTATGCATGGGGGAAAAAAACCACTGCCAATCTTTTCTACCACACAAAGCCGGTTGGAAAATGAGTTAATACAATAAAAAAAAAACATTTTTATTTATTAAAGCATTTCCTAGAGGCATCCGGGAGCTGTAGAAAAATTAACTCAATTTATAAAAGGGCAACAAGGCCTCCTTGCCAAATAAAATACAAAAACCAGCATAAAAGAATCCAGATAAAAACAACCAATTAACCCTTATCACCCTACCAAAAAAAAAAAAGCCCACAAAAACTAAACAAAACACAAACTTTTCTATCCTTGCTGAGAATGCAGGGGGGGGGATTTCCTTCTTTCCGGGTGGATATCACTGAAGAAAATTAAGCTCCTCTGCAAAGAGCACCTATTTTCTGCATGAAAATAAGGACGGTCTGGTGGTTAGAGCACTAGCCTAAGACACAAGAGATCTGAATTCAAGTCCCTGATCCACCATAGACTTAGTGTGTAACCTTGGGCAAGTCACTTAGTTTCTCTGGGCCTCAGTTCCGATTTGTAAAATGGAGATAATACCACTGCCCACTGCATCGCGGTGTTGTGAGCATAAATCCATTACAGATTGTGAGGAGTTCAGATACTATAGTTAAAGGGAAATGTGAGTACAATATGTGGATAGAATTCTAGGGTTCTATATTAAGGGGACAATCATTCATAAGTCATGGACCCTCAAATGAAATGATCCTGTTCCCCATCTTACTGAAACTAATGCACGGGAAGATCAGAAGGTACAACTCCTCCATATTCTTCAGACAACAGTGTAGCTGGCCATATTCTGATCACCCTATTGCTGAAAATAGTTTCACTTGGCCAAATTCATCACTGGAAAGCATTGCAATGACACCAGGGATGAATTTGGGCCATTGACTTCAATAGCACATGAGAGAGGTGAGAATTTGGAACATTTCCCGGGGCACAAAAACAACCAGTAAACAAAACATCTGTTAAAGCTGATCTGAAAAAAGCCATCAAGGAATACTGTACAAACGATGATACCTCTATATTGTCCATGCAATTAGTGTTGATGACAACAATACTGAGGCAGGGAATTGGGGAAAGGGGGTGCAGAATGTGGTTTGCTTTCTAAAGTTCTCTCTTTCTTCGCACTTTACTTTTATTCACTCTGTCCAAACACAACGGCTAATTCATTACAGAGAAGTCTTTTAGAAACCCCCCTCGGGGACACAAACTAATAACATAGTGTCAATATCACAGAGACTGACTCCCTTCCCGGAACTATGGAGCTAGGAATATTTTGAAGGGCATGGCAATACCTGCTATATATATATATATGTCCTTACGGAGACTAATAGAGCATTTGATAAATCTCCATACATAATACTTGTGCTCACATTATATGAATATTTATGGGATCCTCTGCAAGAGAGATAAGGAAGAGCTGAAAAATACCTGCTAGGATCTATTTTCATCCATGATCCACTTATCACGTGTTAAAGCAAAGTTGAGGCAGGTTACATAAACTACTGCACCACTTGTAATCAAACAGTGATAAGGCGCCAATCTGCAGCAATCTGAGTTTTAATTACCCCCTTGTACGCTGTGGTCTAGATTGGTGCCCTTACCATAGTGAACGCATAGTCCCTTTGAAGCCAGGTGGATTATTTATATAAGCCCTCCACAATTCTGCTCTATAGCTTTTTCTTGTGCACAGAGGCCCAGATTTTTCTCCGTTGGTGCTGGCCCCTTTTTGTTACTCAGGTGGTAGACTCTGGCCCTAAGTGTCCAGCTGAGATTTCTCCTGGTGAAGGGAAGCTCGGCTGAGGTGAAGGGATATAGATGGCTCTGACACCAACTGCCCTCTTCCACATACACGTCCTGGCCTAGGGGGCGGGTTGAGTGGTGTTAGGGCTGTGCTGGGGGTAGGATGGAGTGTACCTGCACTATACCAATTCACAAATGGCATAAGGTCCCATAAGAACCATAGCCAGTTCGCATAAACCTCTAAGAGGCTGCTCTAACTTATGCAGACGGGGCTGAAGCAAATGCAGCAGGGAGGCATGACTGGCTCCCTGCTATCCCAAGCATATCTCAAGTGCAGGAGAGAATCCAGGACAGTGACTTTTTGGCTATATAGGCGTGATTACTTGTGCTGATGATTTCTAACTGACAGAATAGAGAGACTAACAGTAGTTGGGACCCTTCTCCACGGAGAATGGCCAGCCACCGTCCTCACAAGTTCAGCCCTAATGTCTGCCAGCAAGAGTGCCTCTCAGTTATTTCAATCATCCTGATGAAGTAGATAGAAGCTGTCTCCCTCACCCACATCATCCAAGGCAAGAGCCGGTTTGCCATACCAGGGCGGCCCGGCTTCCCCAGGGGGTAGGGCTGCGGGGCTCTGGGGGCTATTTAAAAAGTCCGGGGCTCCCGCGGCTTCTACCGTCCCGGCCCTTTAAATAGCCGCCGGAGCCCCACCGCCACTACTCCAGGGCTCCGGCGGCTATTTACAGGGCCGGGGCGGTAGAAGCAGGGGAGCTGCGGGCCCTTTAAATAGCCCCCAGAGCCCCGCAGCCCTACCAGGGGGCTCCAGGGGCTATTTAAAGGGCCCAGGGCTCCAGCTGCCTCTGCCGCCCTGGTCCTTTAAATAGCCGCGGGAGCCCCGCTGCTTCCCCAGGGCTCCCACGGCTATTTACAGGGCTGGGGTGCTAGAAGCAGGGGAGCCCCGGGGCCTTTAAATAGCCCCTGGAGCCCCGGGCTGCTGCTGCTACCCTGATGGGGTAGGGGGGGCACTTACCTTACAGGGTGGACTAGGGCTAGCTCTGACTCCCTCAGCCACGTCCCTTCCATGGGCCAGAACTGGCCCCAGCATACCGGTAAGTCAAGGGGACTTACTTTCACCCTTGTCCAAGGCACAATACCAGTTAGCAAGAATGGACAAGCAAGACACTTGGGTAGCTCAATCTGATGGCAGTCAGTGAGCAGGTGTACCTCTTCCTGAAGCAATTCATTAATTTCATCCTCTTACTTATGACAAATCTACAATGATCAGATCTGGCTCTGCAACCAGCCTCACACAATATGCTTCTCAGCTAGAGGATGCACAAATTACAAAAAGAAAAACCAAACCAATCATTCAGAACTGAAAGGAGGCTGGGGAATCTAACGTAAGGAATAGAACCACTGCAAAGGCTTTTCTGGATTCTGAGTCAACTAAATCAGCTGAAATACGGTACTAATGCAATCACCAGGGAAAAAAAGAGGACAAAACAATAAGCACATGTTCCCTAAGCACTTAAATTGTGTGCCAAATAGGGAAAGAACGTTTTGCCCTCAAATACCACCCATCTTCCACTAAAGTCTGTGGGATTTGTACACACACATTTTCAGGCTGAATGTAGCCCTAAGTAAGGATCACAGACTTTGAAATACGTTGTTTTAGAACAGAATAAACCAAAATGACATAGATCAATGTAAGAAAGTCCGTGTGTGATTTATAAATCAGTCTGTAATGGCAACATTATCCTTGATCTCCTCTGTTTCAGGGGACCATTAACCCTCTGTGCCAGTGCTCCAGAGTAAAAACCAAGGTAAGAGGAAGTTTTAAAAAACGATTTAGGATTATCCATGAGTTTGCTAGGTTCTTGAAAGATCCAACTACATGGGTTAATGGGGGTAATGAAATGAAACTGGGAAAAAAAGTCTAGTTAAGCTGGTATAAAAATCATTTCCTAAAAATGAAGTCTGCCCGACTGGGGAACAGTCTCCCAAGAAAAGCAGTAGAAATCCCCACATTGCTTGATTTATATGAGAACCTGAGCGTGCTGTAGCAGATACTTCTGCACAAGGGAGGGAATGGACAAGATGGACTAACAGGTTGACTAATTTTTATGAGGCCAGATGTTCAGCCCGTTTCACTCCCTTAGTGCTGTCTGAGTGGTGCACAGGGGATGTAGACTGATCAGTTGAGAAATTCTCATGGTGAGAAAGCTGGTAGAGCAAGCTCCTGCACCAGTTTCCCCTCCCTTGGCACAGGGGCTGTATCAGGGGAGAGGTGGTGTAGATCTCCCCTAAAGCAATCACAGTGGGGCTCCCTAAGGTCCCTAGCCAGCTGTCTTATGTTAGAGCAGCCCCCTTCAGTCGGAGAAGCCAGGGCAGCTTGAGAACTAGGGAACCTACCCCCGGATGACACCTTCCTCACCCCTGAGCCAACTGACTCATGGTTCAGGAGTGGGCTGCACATTACCAGTTTAAAGGATGCTGACCTGCTGGAATACAAGGTTGCATTGTAACAGATCACTGAATCTTCTCTGAAATCTGAGCATCAGAGATAGCACTAGGAATGGTCAAAAATGTACCACATGACTGCCACAAAAACCCAAACAGTCACATGACAGAAATGGCCTCACTTCTATTTACAATGAAATCACATTTCCACCTACTGCAGTATCACATACGCACATGACCGTTTCCATGGCACCTTGGCTGTGGACTGAGAAAAGATGACAAGAGTCCTCAATACATGAGTAGGACTCTACTCCTGTTGAGCGACAGGCCTCCAGGAGCTGCGCATACTTGGACTGGGCTATCCACTAACAGCCATTACATTTAAGATACTATCTGTAACCCAGGACAACCTTAATTTTCAGTGCTTTTGATGAAGCTTCATAAGCTATTTTTCCAAAGGATGTCATGGGGTAAATTGGTGTTTTCACCTGTCCCTTCCTATCTTATCACCGGCCATGGGTAGATCTGGTTATATGACCCTTCCCCACTTTGTCACATACCCCTGTGGCAGTGGTTCCCAAACTTTAACAACCTGTGAACCCCTTTCACAAAAATGTCAAGTCTCGCGAACCCCCTCCTAAAAATGAATATATCCAGGGATTTTCTCCTTTACCTGAGTATAAATTATAAAAGCAGTGATCTTGGAAATACACAATTTGTTTTTATGACATGCTTATTACACATTTATTATTTATTTATCATTACAGTATTATTACATTATGAAAATGGCAACACTCTTCCAAGATCTCACTTTTGTAGCTCGTATCTCTTTGAATAAGCCTGTTATAAGACAAGGCTCCTATGTTTCATCAAGGAGTATCAGATGTGAAACAGCAGGAAGGTATTTAAGAAGCCAACTCAGAGTTCCTCCTACACAAGCATTCAGGTCTTGAGCAGTCCAGGCAAACAACGCACATTACAACAAAGCTTAAACTTGTTCTTCATAATAATTTTAAAAACAATACTAGCTGCCTATTTAATTTTAAAAACAGCAAAAAATATCTACCTCCCTTTCCATTTCTTATAAGGAGTCCTGAAGTTTAAATCTCCTCAGTGTGATAGAGATGCTTGCTTTGATCTGCTTAGCTCTTGGAAGTCCAGGGGCTCCAGGCTGCTGGCCCCGTGCTGTCCGGGGTCCCTAGGGACAGTTCTGTCCGCCATTAGGGAATTTTTTCCCAAGAACCCCCTGTAACATTTTGTGAACCCCCAAGGGTTCACAAACCCCAGTTTGGGAACCACTGCCCTGTGGGGACATACCACGGTGATTGTATGAGGTAATCCATTTCAAGGTTTTAAATTTATAAGACTCACCAAACACATAGGCAGGATTTCTTTGTGGCACCCGCTGTGACAATCTGATTCACAGCACCTGGGAGCATATTGCCTGATGATTCTGTGATCTCTTGCAAAGTGAGATAAATATTTTGGAAGTACAGTGAAGATCCTCGCCATCCCTACTGTCTGAACGAAGTTGCCAAGTTATGTTTTCTCCTCTTTAATTACCGTTAAGAGCTTAATCTAACAGTATAAAAGCTTTGAAAGGACCATTCAAACCAGTAGCAGTCCCATTCTCCAACAGATGGAAGCTGCACTCACATGCTCCTTATGAGCGGAACTGATAGCTTACTTAGGGGCCCATCCAGTATCCTCTGTAATCAATGAGAGGCTCTCCATTGGTCTTTGGGTGAGACCTCACTGATTTTTACTACTATTCAGCTAGGCCCCAATTCAGGAAAGCCTTTAAACACATGCTTAACTTTAAGGCAATGGGACTTAAGCATGCACTTAAGTGGTTTGCTGAATGGGGGATGGACTTAAAAACGTGTTTTAAAGTAAGCATAAGCTTACATGCATTGCTAAATTCAGGGCCTGGAAAACAACAGACTTGAGTATGCCTGTAAAGATGTGCACGTTTAAGGGCTTTGATGAATTGGAGCCTTAAAGAACTAGTGTTATAGACCGATTTTTTAAACGTATATTGTTACCATATTTCATTGACTTTGCTGAAATATCCTGAACCTCTTATGAGCGGGATACCTAGAAATGGGAAGGATCTTCATGTCTGATCTTCCACTCTCAGGAGCTAAAATGTCCTGTGTTTCAAAGGATCATTTCAGTCAATGGGGCTAAAACTCTCTTAGCGCGGTGCCTCTTCTCCCAACGGCTCCCGTACTTCCTGTGACTCAGAGCACCCTACATTATTTTCTTTTGGTCCAGTTTACTAGTATTAAAAGAAATGATGGAAGGGACCAACAAGTGCAAATCCACAAACAAAAAAAGGATGCCACATATAGTAAGAGAGCATGTGCACTAGAGGGGTTAGAGAAGGCATTAATAAAAGGGAGATTTGTTAAAAATGACTTATTTCTGTTCATTAGATTCATAAATCTTATTATTTCCTTGGAAAACAGCCATGTGCTCAGTGCCTGAAACTGCATTTTTTAAAGGATACTCTTGATTTTTCACTTCCTTTATTTACTTAAAAAACAAACTAACAAAACAAGAAAGCAACAACCATCCAATGGTTTAAATCACCGCCATGTTTTATGGTCAGTATAAACCCTTAAATCTGCCAGTCAGTTGACACAGATGAAAAAACCAAATTGTATTAGCTCTCCACTAGAAAAATGATGGTACTTTATGTACTATCCAAACTCTAACCAGATTCACAAAGAAATTGAACAGAACAGGGAACATCTTTTCAAATGCAGTAAAATAACATCAGTCAAATAACTATTTTTTCTTTGGCACCATTGTAAATGTTAATTTTAATATTACACAGTACAAATGATTCCATTTCTATATGTTAGACAGAAAAGTCATAAACAAATGAGTCAGCCATAAAACAGTTACATGATTTATGTCAGAGTATGTTTGCTTACCAGCTACAAAGCAAAAAAAGAACACATATATTTTATATAGAAAACCACTATTAGTATATCAGATGCCCAATGCAGTAAAATACTTTAAATACTTTAATCAAACCAAGATGGTCCCAGTTTTTTTCATAATTTTTATGAGTATAAATGACATGGGCCGCCATGCTATTATAACAACTGGAGACTTTAATAAAAGTCTAGACCCAGTTCTTGATAAATCTTCTCCATCTCTATATAAAAACACAAATACTCATCAGGTACTTCATACATACATGGCTGATTTAGGCCTACAAAATGCGTGGAAATTCTACAGCCAGAAACTATAGTCATCACCCTCCCCTCCCCGCAGCTCATTCAACATATTCTTAGTTGACTTTCTTAGTATCACAAGACTATGTCTTAGTGCCACAAGACATGATCAATTTTGTCAGACTGTTGCATTGGTATTATTCTTATATCTGACCATGCTCCTAAACAGATGTCTTTTAAGCCCCCAGGGCATGTACCCTCAACTAAAATGTGGAGATTAAATACCTCTCTGCTGTTTGATACATCATTTGTTAACTCCATCCAGCCAGAGTTAGAATTTTTTTAAGAATGCCCCCCACCACTTCATCAGCTCCCACACTTTGGGAAGTCTTTAAAGGCTTCATCAGAACCCATATCACTTCTTACAGAACCTTTAAAAAGAAATGGAGGGAACACAGAATTGATACCCTTGCAAAGGAAATTAAGGCCTTGGACGTACACTATGCTTCTGCCCCGTCCCCAGAGAAACTCAGAACCCTTAAGATATGAAATCAACAAACTTCTGTCCAAATAGGCTGAGTTTGTTTTATTCTGTTTGAAGCAAAACTACTGGGAATCTGGCAAGAGAACTGGCAAGGTGTTGGCACACAGACTTAAGCAAAAGGCTAACAGACCTGAGACTACACCTTTTTCACATAGGCTAATGGTAATGGGTCTCATTAATGCTAACTACAGTTGGTAACTCCCTTGGGGCTACATTAGCTCATATGTTTTAGGAGTGCCCCTGTATCAAGAATTTCTGGTATCAGGTGGGTCAAAGGACCAATTTGATATTGAAGTTGGAGCCTTCCCTCTCCCCATCTAAGTTTCATTCTTGCATATATTCCTGATACCTGGAGATTACTTGGTAACAAGGCGGCATGGTTCCAACATGCAGCTTTGGTCGCTAAAACAATTAATCCTGCAAAAATGGAAAGTAATCCCCACCAACGATTGATGTGTGGCTCAGTGATACAACTGACCTTGAAGCTAACGAATGACTGGCATTCCTCAGAAAGGGAATGCCCAAAAAATTCAAAGAAATTTGGGCTGCCTTTTTAGAGGTCTAGGATTAACGTAGACCCTGTAGCTAGATATGTCACGTCCCCTCCCCTCCCTTTACTCTACCCCTCTTGATTCACTTGGTGTATTATGATCAAGCTGGTATTTTGGTATATTTGTTGTATTTGGAAAAGATAATAAATTTAAAAAAAAGGAACGTGTTGAATTTTTATGGAGCCAACCCCTAAATCCACTCTTCATGTTTTTCCCCCTCAAATTTTGAGGGGGTGAAATCCTGACCCAGTTGAAATCATTGGGAGTTTTATCATTGACTTCAATGGAGCCAGAATTTCACCCTTGGACTTTAAGGGTCCAATTCCCCACTGTGTTGTCATTTAAAACCATGCAAAGTGGGTGCAAATGCTACCGTTCTGATTGGGTTGTGTTTTGCATGAAGCTTTGTGCAGGTAAATGACTACGCAAGGGCCAAAGCAGTGATGATTTGAGCCCTAAAACTCTTGAAAAACCACGATGCATTGTGTGGTCTTGATTCTCCTCTCATCAACCTAATCAAGAGTGACTCAGTTGAAGTCAGTGGAGTTATACTGTGGTAAAACTGACATGAGATCAGAACGAAGTCCTGGAGCCTCTATAATTATTTTGCCACATGGAAGGCCAGATCTGAAGCAATGCTGATTTCTACCAGCTTGAGGAACTGGCTTGAAATATGTAAATATTTATCCTATGCCATTTGACTAACGGATAAACACAGCACAGCCTTTTTAATAAATCTACTTTGATACTTTCTCCTCCTGCCTCCGCATCACCCAATTCTGCAGTCCTGAAAAGCTCCCAGTGGCACTGCAGGAATGAGCCCTAAATATTATGAGACAAATGCACGGCTGAGAGCAGTCCCCCAAACTGAGTAGCTGCTTCTTGAGAATAATTAAGTGCTAATGTTATCAGATGTGTGTTAGCATCACGAGATAATCAAATTAAATAGTTACAATGGAAGACTCTCTCTGGTGTCCGAAAGGAGCAGTTTCATTAATGCAAAGCTAGAAGTCACACTTAATCCGCCCTCTTGTACACATGGCTTTGCCTCTACTTTCTGCAAAGGAATTACCCTTCATCTGAAAGACTCTAGCTGTAAAAGCTTCTTTTTGACAAATCTGATGTGGGCATTTAAAATGATTCATTCGCATCCCGTTTCCAACCCTTATAACCCATATGGAAATTTGAAAAGGCTCATTTTCAACCAGTTCCTAGCCTGCAAAGGATAAACTGTCCTTTTAAAAATACTGCTGTACCTCTTAAGTATGCAGATTGCCCAACTGAATTTTAAATGCAATCACTTTGCTTCCAGTACACTCTAAAATCAGGAGTCAGAGCCTGCATGAATCAGTCGTCTGTGTCCAGGACTTGCTATTTACATAATTTTAAGTCTGCGTGCTGCAATTATGTGAAATGTCCACTTCTTCCCTCCGTGCAATACATATGCAATTTAAGATCCATTTATCACACTGAAAATTGCCGTTGTATTTAATCTTCCCAAAGAGAACAAAATCAAATTATTATGTGTAAAGAATGATAATCTGCTGAATTAAAGAGAATATTCAAAAGTTATCCCTCCATGTCTGCAACCTAATAGGGCAAAGAGGTCTAATAAGGAAACCATGGGTAGGAAGGCATGATGTGAGCATACATAAAGAGAAGATGAAAACTCTCTTAATCTTTTCAGATTGAATGAAATCTAATTACATGCTGTATTGACTGTTGTGTATTTCTGGAGAGAGACAGTGAAAAGGGAAAAAGGCTATTACAGTAAAATTGCAGTCTGACCCTTCAATTGCTTTTGGCACGAAAGGTTATGCACTAGTTGGGGATATTAAACATTTTTCACTCTCTATGGTAAATTATTAGCAACAGAGTCAGATGCAGAACTAATTAGGGGAAATCTAGTCAATTAAATCTTGCTGCAAGATAAAAAACCAGAATGATCAGAAATTATCATTATTCTATTTCATAAATTGCTGTCTGTTGTTCCTGCCATAATATCAATGTTGACGTTTAGATAAGTAATAGTCACTGAAAAGAAACATTTGAATAAATTTAGGCTAATACATAGATTGATGAACTGGAGCTGAAATAGTTCAATGTTCATTACAGATGATATTTTGAAAGCCATGAACTTAACAGATTTATATAAACCCTATCAAGTAAATTCTATAGTCACGTGATTCCCCCTTGCTGCCTTACTTCTGCAGCAAGCAGCAGCTGGGTCTGCTGGAAGCTTTCAGAAATACGTATTTTCTAAGACTATGGGAATTCAGAGGATCAGTACATTGAAAACAATTGTATGTTTGCACATTTATACAGGGATACCTGGCAATATTTATTCATACAATTCTAAAAATTCTTCCTGTTTCACGAGATATATAATTCTTAGGATTATACTTCCTTGCAGTGGCTTTCACATAGGAACTTTAGTATAGGCATCTTTGTGGGTGTTGTATGGATGAAGGGATATTGGTACATTTTATTCAGAATTGAAAGTTAATATGGTTGTTGCCTGTGGACTTCAGCTGAACAGTTTTGAGCGGGCACATGATACACATGTAACTCTTCCCCTCCCCGCCCTTTTTTTTTTTCTTTCTAGAGAAGGTGAGTTCTAAGAAGTATGATAACATTTTCTTGGCTGAATGGAAACAAATAGGGGAGACAGGTTTTTTGACCAGCACGTTTCAAACTATGAAGTTGGTCTCCCTGCGGAAGGTCCTTTCTCTATGACTGGCGCTTCAGGCAGGTCCATGGAAAATATAAATGAGGTCTTCCTTGTTTAGGACTAAGCATAATCAGAGCCCAGTATGGAATACTGGGGTATTCCTTATCAAATACTAAGTCTTCAGTAGATGGTACTTCATTTGCTGAGACCAAGGTGGAAATGACTCAACAATAAGGAGAAAAATGAATGAGCTGGCCAGACCCCAGTCCCCATCCTGAGCTGCCATTACTCAGAACTGCCACTGAGGGCTCTGAGATTTAACATGTACAGGGAATGCAGGATCAGAGCCATTCTGGTTACAGTCTGCATTCCCAGTGGATCACTGGTCCCAATAAAAGAGAACATTAGAGAAGGCCTGGGAAGTCTCTCTCACACCTTAGAGGACAAGTATTATGACAAAGTTTGGGAAACCCAGACGTAGAGCAATAGTGTAGTGTGTACCAGGATGAAACTGCACAGCTCTGGAGCAATTTGAACCTGAATCTAATATCATGGGCTTTCCCTAAGACAGTACATAACTCATTCATAAACAGACTTACTTGCAATTACAGTGTCAGAGCAAAGTGCTTCCTGCTAAATCATAGAATATCAGGGTTGGAAGGGACCTCAGGAGGTCATCTAGTCCAACCCCCTGCTCAAAGCAGGACCAATCCCCCACTAAATCATCCTAGCCAGATTTTTTTTTCCTGTAGATCCCTAACTGCCCCCCTCAAGGATTGAACTCACAACCCTGGGTTTAGTAGGCCAATGCTCAAACCACTGAGCTATCCCTCCCCCCATTAAAAAATAAAGCACATGAGCCTAACCCAAACATAGATGGCCTGATTCTGAATGCACTTATACCAAGGCAACTGGACTGATTTCAGTGGCGCTTGGCCTGAGTATTCACTTATGTAACTTAGCAAAGGCCCAGAGACTTTTTGTTGCCCAAATGGCATGTAATACAAATGGATCCCCCATACCCAGCAAATTGCCAACAAAACCAATCGAAATTACAAAGAACTTCCTGTTTAATGCAAGCCCACAGCAACCACATGCCGTGGTGCCTGCCTCGCTCTTTATGCCTGGCACACTGAGAGCTCCCATTGACTTCCAGAGAAGTTATCAAGCAGGACTGATCTCACTGGTATTAAGATTCCACCTAGAATCACACCTTATGCATGCAGTTACCTAAAAATCAATGCGCTAAGGGCCAGATCCTATCCCCAGCTCATAGCTTAATTAACTGGGCTGTTGGGGATTTCAGCTTGGAAAGAAGGAATCTGCCCCACAACCTGTGGCACAGCAGCAGAACTGCTCTGCAGCCACTACAGCATCCCTATGGCACCTGCACCCACACTTCACTGGGTGAAATATTCAGAGGAACAAGCTCTGCTCTTTCCCATCCTTCCTCAAAACAACTCTGAGCACTGAAGCCCAGAGCGCCTCACACAGCCCACTCTGCTGGGCACAGGGTGTGGACTGATCCACTGCAGTTCAGGCCCCCTATTGCCGGGGTGCAGCTGGGGAGCAGGATTTATCCCTAAATTTGCTTATTCTTGACATCTCCTTTGAGCTGTTAGTAAAACACCCAACTGTAGACACAACTCTCTCACGCTCATTTGTGTGTATTTGCATGTGATACACACACACACACACTTGCATGTGTGAGGGAGGTGGGGGGGGAACAATCTGTGCTATGTTATTACTTGCCTGGGTACACTACTTATTACCATAATAGTCTAAACTGTTTAGATTTATACCGTAATTCAGAAAATAGCAAGGGGAGGAGAAGGCAGCAATACACATTGACACTAACAGAGTTTTTCTGCATTTTGGGGCTGCAGCAGCCTTTGTTAAATCAATGTTATGATTAAGAAGATTCTTACAATCCAATTGCAAGCACATTTGCTATAATTTAAAAATATGTATAAATTCTATCTGGCACTAAATTTAAGGCATATGTTACATTATATTGTAAATGTAACATTTATTCCTTCTCTCTCTTCTTGTCCAAAGCACTCATGTATTTAATTATATACTTAATCCCCCAGTATTTCACATTCAGCAGTTTATGAATCTTTGCAAATTTCAATGCACTTGTCATTCAAGAAGCAGTTTCTGTATGAAAGACTAGTAGTCCTGTAGTAACTTTGATCAATTAGCATGTTCTATCCATCATGGAACATGATCTCATTTGTATATCTAATGAGATTTTTCAAGGCTAGTGAATCAGAATTGAGTCCAGTAAAAAAAATGGTGAATGCTTTGTTATTTCCTCCCACCCCGCAAGATCTTATCAGATTTAAGTGCCAGTGTCATTAAAGAACCACATGATACTATCAACAACGGGACAAAAGATGCATACTCTAAGAATGTAACAGACGTGGTTTTGAAAGTAAATGTTGAAACCAAACATGGCAATGTGAGTCCAGGTTATGCACGGATTGCTAATAAATCCGATAGTTAAGTCTGCGCACGTGTTCACACACACACACAGAGTTCCCATCCACCCCTTAACTTTAAAAATATTTTTTTTCAGACATGTGACCAACAAACTTTGGGGGCAAACTGCAGACCTGAAAACGGGAGATAATTCACAACTACTCCTGGACACACACCTCCCTTTCCCGCTCTGTTCCCGTCCACCTCCCTGGCAGCTACCTTCACACCCAACAGGCGATACTGACCAGAAGCAGATGTGGGAGTCCTCCCCCTCCCCAGCGGGCACCCAGGGACCCCTCCCCACGTGCTTCCCTGGTCTGCTGGAGGCGACCAGCTCTGCCCCGCGGAGCAGCGAGCTCCAGGCCGGGCTCTCCGCCTGCCGCCCGCCCCCCGCCCGGGAGCCGCTCACCATTGAGCTGGTTGTACACCACTTCCTCCAGGTGGTCCAGGCGCTGCAGGATGGACTCCCGCTCGCTCAGGCCGCCCAGCCCCTTGGCGTGGCGGCTGCGGAGCCGGCGGTCGGCGCTCCGGACGATCTGCACCAGCTCCGGGGAGCGCTCCTGCAGCCGGCAGTACACGGAGAAGAGGATGATCCCCACGAAGACCAAGATGTTCACCGTCAACAAAGTTTTGATTTTCCGTGCCACCGCCATGGGAGCCGCCGGGCGCGGGGAGCCTCAAGGCATGGCAGCCGGGGCGGCCCGGGCAGCGGCGGCATGGACGGCGGGCTGGCCCCAGTGCCCCTCGGCCGGCGGAGCGGAGCGGAGCGGAGCTGTCCTTCAGCACCACGCGGGCGGGCGCTCCCCGGGCACGCGGCTCCCCCCTGCGGCCAGCGCGGAGCTGGGGGGCGGGATCCGGCCCACGGGCCCCTCAGCGGAGCCGCTGCCCCCGCCCCGCCCCTCCGCCAGCCCCCGGGCTCCGCGCAGGCAGCGGCGCGAGAGGAGCGGCCGGCCCCCGCTGGCTCCGGCAGGCAGTGAGCGGTGCGGCGGGCTCGCCCCGCGCCCGCCGGCCGCCCCCAACGCACGGCGCCGGTGCGAAGTGACGCGCTCGGGAGCCGCCCGCCACAGGCCCAGCCGCTCCGCCCCTCGCGGCTCCTGGGGGGCGCTGGCCGGACCCGCTCTGCGTCCTGTCAGCCGGCTCGCACCCTGCGCCCCAGCCCGCGGGGAACCTGCTCCCCTTGGTGCCGGCGGCTCCCCCTCCAGCAGCAGGGCCTGGGAACCTGTCTGTGCCGCTGGAGAGCCCTGGGCCGCATCCCAGGCGGCAAACAGCCCCCCCGGCCAGCCTGCCCGGCTCCACCTGCCACAGCACTGGCTAGGAGGGGGGCCAGATGTCCCGATTTTATAAGGACAGTCCCGATTTGGGGGTCTTTTTCTTATATAGGCTCCTATTATCCCCCACCCCCATCCCAATTTTTCACACTTGCTGTCTAGTCACCCTACCTGCTGGCAGAGAGTCCTCGGGAGAAGAACGGGACTGAAGACAAGTAGCATCATGGAGCCCTAGGGGTTAGGAAGGACCCCCAGCGTCATCTAGGCTGAGCTCCTGCCAAGAGGCAGGATTCCTTGTGTCTTAACTATCCAAGACCGATGTGCCTGCGATTGCACCTGACGATTTCTAAGATAGTCAAGCACCAAAAGCACACGGGATCCCCCCTTCTCCCCCCAAGAGGTTAGAGATGACTGGATTTCCAGAACACCAAAGGATTTTGTGATTTCTTGCATTTAAACCAACAATCCTAAAAATTCCATTCTTTTTGTTTGCTACTAAGAATGTCCTGCCCCAGCCAAAAAACACCTAGGACCCAGCCACGTGGAGCATCCCACAAACACAAGGAGAAAGACAGACAGTCTTCTAAAGTTCTCAGGGCTGAAACTGTTTTAAAGACATCACACCTTGAATTGCACCTGGAAATGAACTGAAGTCAGTGTGATATGCTCCCAGCAAGAGGTAGTGCTAAGCAGAAGGCAGCTATATTCAGCACCAGCTGAGTTTACTAATGATCTTCACTCATAGTTAGGGTGACCAGATGTTCCGATTTTTTAGGGACAGTCTCAATATTTAGGGCTTTTTCTTATATAGGCACCTACTATCCCCCACCCATCCCGATTTTTCACACTTGCTATCTGGAGCTATCCCAAGTGGTGCGCATTGACTAGTGATCCAAGCTAAAGGAGAGAATAACTGGGAATAGGTCTGCGTTCAAAAGTTTCAGCCTTCTTGCCCAACACAGAGGGAGAAAAGTACTCTAGGCCAGTGCTGCTATTTGAACATCCAGTAGTTGCTAAAGATCCCACAAGATCTCCAAGCTGTAAGCCTCATTAACAAAAGATGGACAAACCCCTTCAGTTAGCAGCTTCTGACTGACTTAAGGACTGAAAATAATAACATCCTTCTGTGCCCATAACAGTGCAGTCTAGCAGCTAAGTAGTGCTCTGCCTCCAAGTCAACAGAAACCTCACTGGCTCTATCCGTCTTTGAAGGCAGACCCGTAAGGTAGCATAATTGTGCAAGGTTGCTAGAATGCAGATCCACACCAAAACGCCAGTTCTGAACATCCATAAACTTTGAGCTGTTCAATAACTAGAACATCCATAGATTCCCAGGGCCACTTTCTGTGCTATGTATCCTAACAGACACAGTAGAGAAGACACTGCCCTAGGGGGAGGGGAGGGAGGTTGGCATTATCCCATGTTGCCCTGCTGCAGGGGTCACAACCCCAGTGTAAGTTAGAGCACCCTTGAGGCTGTTCTGATTTACTGCAGCACAGAATCTCCACAGCATTCCATGCTACACACCCTCCTACACCCAGCATGCCCCTTATATTGGAGTTTGCAAGGTGTGCAGGACCACTTACGATCAGCCCTATGCTACTGCTGCGTTGGGGGAAGTCTCTCCTGGTCCTTTGTGGCACATTTAGGTTCCCTATACAGTGAAGCAGAGAGCAGAATTGGCTTAATAGATTAAAGCTATTATGACAATTTAGTGCATTATGATAATCTACTGTGACCCACTGCATAACATGGGCCACAGAACTTTGCAGCTTTACCACGCTCAAAGAGGTGTCTAACTATATAGATCAGGACAGGATTGGGCTACTTTGAATAGGCTAATCATGCTTAGACTACACAAAAATTAACCCCCCTAAGAATATATAATGTAGGGGCTGATCCTGATCTCACTGAGGGCAAAAGCAAAACTCAAATTGACTTCAAGGATCTGAGTTTTGTAACTTTCCAGTGACCAACTTATGTTTTCATTATTTTAGTACTATTTTTGTTACAAGTCTGTCATAGCAGTTATATTTTCTTGGAAACTACCAATTTGATGTAAGAAAATACACTGAACTAATACTCAAACGTAGTTTATTAGATGCCTTTATGTGATTTAATATATTATAGCAACACCTGCTGGGGCTGATATAGTTAAGAGTCTGTCAGCATCAGTATTTCTGTTACAAACTCCAAGTTTACAAGCTGGCTGCAAGAATTCACTTTGGATTCAGACTTGCTAGCAGGCAATTGGTCCCAGGAGTGAATAAAAAACACCTCCTCCACCACAGAAGTTTACCACGCATGCTTTCTTTTTTCTTTTTGTGTTCCACACTGTAGCTTTAAATGGGTTCTTTGAAAGGCATAATTTCATCCATAATATGGTTTAGGCCATAACAATATTTTCTTTTGTTAAATAAACATTTTTACCTGGTTATCTTTTTGTGCGTGTGCAGTAGTTCAGTAATAGAAATACGCTTACATAGCTTTGCTCACTTGTCTCTAGCTAACCCCCGAGTGCTAAAATAAATAAATAACTATTATCTAATTCTTACATAGACCTTTTCATCTGCAGATCTCAAAATGCTTTACAAAGGAGGGCAGTTTCATTAGTAGAGCTGACCATTCCATTTTATGACAACTTTTCAGATTTCAACATTTGTTTTCATTTCATATTGGAATGAAAAAAACCTTTCAAATGTTTTCATGAAATGGAACTGTCAAAACAGCTGTTTTCCTCTCAAGAGGGTGAGATTTTCCATTCTGCGCTCTCTCTCTCGCTCTCTCTCTAGTCAGAAGAGCCAGGATAGCTCTGGACTCAGAAACAGTTCAGATGAAAATCTGGTTGAAACTGACATGTCTCTGCACAAGATTTTGGCTTCAGTGAAACAGCATATTTTGGTGAAAATACATTTAATAAAAAAAATTCCAATCACCTCTGATCCTCATTTTACAAATGGGGGAAACTGAGGCACAGAGCAAGGAGCACACCCTAGGTCACCCATCTGGCCAGTGGCAGAGCCAGGAATAGATTCCAAATCTTCTAAGTCCCACTCCAGTGCCCTATCCACTAGGCCATACTGCCTCTTGTTGTGTTTGGTAATTACTTCTCTACCTCCACGAGTCCCACAGGGCTCAGTCGTCTCACCCATATTAATATCTATCTGAAGCTGCTGGGAGAGGTCACAAGACACCATGTTGTGTAATGCCACCCATCTGTGGATGCCCCCTAGTTCAACATCTCCTCCTCCATCTTCCAGCTATCCCAGTGCCTTGCTAAAATGAGCACCCAAGTGAAGAACAGCAGGCTGAAGATGGAGATAACAGCAGGCAGAAGAAAAGACAATCTGTCAG
The DNA here is from genome assembly GCF_027887155.1 of Malaclemys terrapin pileata. NCBI lineage: Eukaryota > Metazoa > Chordata > Testudines > Emydidae > Malaclemys > Malaclemys terrapin. Next base: position 19,426,147 of record NC_071520.1, on the reverse strand, counting down.
AGGTGTCACTCCTAATGCAGTGAAGATGGTTCATAGCCTCATGGCTTTCCCAGAAACTGAACCCAGGCCTCTCGTAAGCTGACCTGGCCACGGTGATCCATGCTTTTGTGACAAGTCACAGGTGAAGGCTTAATCTTCCACAATCTCCTCCTGATCTCTCTTCTTCAGGAGTTAGGGAACTATTGACCCCAAGAGTGATATGGGAGCAGAGCCCTTTCTAGCTGTGGACACAATGGAATTGATTCCAGCAGGAGCTCAGAATGACCAGGAAACTCACCACCTTCTGGACAGAATGTAACACTTCCTCAACTCTGCTTTCCCACACAATAATCCAAGGGATTTGGAGGGTCAGGGGTTGGGACCACGAGCCTGTGCTAACCCTCCTCAGAACACTATCTCTGTTGTAGCTACTGCTGATGGCATTTCCAGCCCAGCACACCTCTACGCGGGAGGATTGGGTTTTGGGGTAGATTTTAGCATGTATTATTTTCCTTTATGTGTGACATCTAAACATACCGTCTAAAAACTATCAATACCACTTCCTCCAACATGCAAACAAGCAAAAAAAGGTTGCAATCATGTGATATCACCAGAAGGTAAAGGTGCTCCGTACCTCACAGAACTGAATCATAACTTAGCACTATTCTCAGCATCCATCATAGGTTACGTCTCATCTTTTCCAACCCACTAAACGGTAAGTTACTCCTTGGAAGAGCATCCATGTGTCTTGTTTTGTACAGCACCAGGCACTCTGCTAGGGCTTACAAAATGATAAGTAAAGAGAGTTGAAATTTTTTGAATTTTAATTTTTCATCTAAAAATTCAATTTTGACAACCCTACCCCCAAAAAGAATTGGTGTTTATTTCATCTGTGGGAGGGGGGAGTTAGTACCAACCATCTAGATGGAATTTTTTTATTATTATTTTAAATAGAAAAAACTGCAAAAAATTGACTTTTATGAATTTTTTCCAGGCAGGCAAAGCAGAAACACAGTCCTACCACAACTGGTTTCAGTTCTGATTGAGCAAGTAAAATAACAAAAAAGGCTTCTAATGAAGCCTATTTAGCACTAGTATTTGAACAGTGAGGAGAAACACGTTAAATCAGTATAGGGAGGACACTTGACAGTGTGCAGTATCCTGGTTGGTATGCCCACCCCTCTTACTTTCACAAGGCTCTGACATTCGAGCTCCTGCTTAACGAGGTTCTTTCAACTGAGGGTGACCCCTCCCTCATTTGGGACAAGTTAAGCCCAGTCCTGCTTTCCTGTATTCCTACAATAATTATAACATTGGTAACCGTATTTCACTACCCCTGCATTCAGTACTAAGATCATTTGTACCCAACACCAGCCAAAGTTGATCACTTTGACACAGCTGTATCTGATGAATATGTAAACAGAGCAGGAGCAAACTGTATTTGCATGAACAAATCCATAGTCTCTTTCTCTCCCAGCTGTCGGAAGCATTCATTCAGACCCTGCTTACATTTATGCTTTGCAATTAAAAGGTAAACATCCTAAATTCTATGTTAAATTACCAACTCATACAATGCTGATGCCCTCAACTTGTTGTGAAGAGGTACTGCAGCACATACAATAATTACAATCTTACATTTATATAGCATCTTTCATCCTAAAGAATTCCAGAGTCTCTTTTCCACAGGGATTGTTCTAGCCATCCCTAGGCCAAAATGCAGCAACTATTTGCTATATTAAACAATCGTTTGGGAGAGGAAATGGAAGAATAAGGCAATACTTTTTACAGTTGATACTTACAGGGGGAATTTAGGTGACTATAATATAACTGACTCAACTGGGTTCTGGAATGAATACCCTGACTCTTATGAAGAACATCATGGGATCTTTAATGAACAAAGGTAGTTTGAAATGCCTCCTCTTCAACCTATTTAACATATATGGCCTCCATTACCATAGTATCTGATGTTACACAATCTTGTTATCCTCTACACCCGTCTGAGGTAGGATAGTGCTATTATCCCCATTTTACAGATAGGAAACTGAGGCACCGGAAGACTAAGTGACTTGCCCAAGGTCACACAAGAAGTCTGTGGTGAAGCATGGAATTGAATCTGGGTCTCCCAAGTCCTAGACTCGTGTCCTAACCACACCTCATCCAAAAGATAACAGGGGGCACTGGCTTAGTGCTGACTCAGTAGGGAAAGTGGTACCTAAAGCGCATCATGAACACCACCACTTCCTGCAGCACCCTTGCTGTTCCTTGGAGGTCTCCCATTCGAGCCGTGATCTAGCCCAGCTCTGCTATGCTTTCAACACAGTGGATGAGGGCATGATGTTCTACTGATACCCTCCTTGTTGCCTCAGGATTATAGAGCTGATCCTGCAGACACACACACATACTGGGAATGGTGCTTGCTACTGTGAGCAGCACCGCTGACATCAATGGACCTATGAAGCACATTAAGCGCAATGCCAGGCAGTAAGGGATTGCAAGGCAAGTCCTATTGGTAACTAACTCTTGGCTTTTTCCAATTCCAATGAGACCACTTAATATTATTCTTACTGTAGATTTTAACAGTTAGTACAAATATGTCCTTTTTGTTTTAGCAAGGTGTCTGTATATCACTATTTTCCCTCTCTTACTGTAATGTATTAATAAGTTTCCAACACACCTGCCTGTATCATAATTCCAAACTGTATCATGGGTTCCTTCCTTCTGAAACTGCAAGCTGATCTTCAAGCTGGTGGAAATGCATTAAAGCAGTCCCAGCTATCAAGGCTGCAATATAGAGATGCATGACCAACAGATTCCACATATTACAAGTACAGGTTTGATCTGCAGATGGGATTTGCAACTGCTGGTCTACAGCAATGTGATATACCTGGGCACGAAGGCTTCAGTACTTAAGAAACTCCAGCTAGTACAGAATGCTGAAGCAGGTCTCTTCAGCAACACACACTGCTGTGAGCACATCAAACCCAGTCTCTGCTCTCTACATTGGCTTCCCCTAGATTATCAAATCAGGATCAATCTTCTCAGTCCTTATCTTCAAGGGACTCCATGGCTCAGATCCAGGAGATCTGAAAGAGCCTGATGCTCCAGGATGAATACCATGGTTGACAACTTTGCTCCTCAGGCACAATGGAGCTCTCTACAATAAGGATAAAGTGTATCAGCGTGGGACACAGAACTTTCTTGAGGCATGGTCTCAGACTGTAAGATGAACTCCCCAGGAACCAAGGACCATCACTAATCTCATCACAGTCCATGCCAAGGGCAAGGTGCATTTCTTTGACCTGCCTTCTCGAACATAAATACACAGCAACAGATATATTTGAGGAGGGAAAAAAAAAACCTACCTAAAGAAGACACTCCACTGCACATGCTTCTTCCCCTGGAGAGAGGATGCGAGAACAAACAACACATAGCAAAAGGGTAGTCACATTGCTTAATGCACTACTAGAAGGAGCTCAGATACTCCAGTGAGGAGTGCTGAATAAAAACCTACATAGAATAGAACAATACACATAGCAGTGTCACGTGCAGATCTAATGCTGTCATGTTCATAATAATACACTGCTGATGAGCAGTGTACAGACAGCGCAGTAAATAACACATAGATAAAACCCAGCAATAATCTAAGTACACATTTCAAAAGACAATAACCCAGCCACTGCCAGGGCTAAAATACTCAACCCACATGCTTACACTTTACAAGGCTCTCAATTCATTTATATGACTGCTAGAACTCATGCCAATTTTTAATATAGCTCACATCTTTTTAGACAAATTGAGACCCTTGTTAATTTCCCGTCTGTTATTGACTCCCATCAAGATAGTACATGTTAATATGCTAAAATAGATTATTCACCATTAAAAACTTTCCAGTTGCCTTAATCATTAGATCTTGCCCTTTGCCATATCACGAGCCTGATGTCACAACAGAAAAAAGTTTTAGCCTTCACCTAAACACAAGTTTCAAGAAAACCCCTCCACCACTCAAGCCATAAAGAAGGAGGTCATGACTCCCCTGAAGAATGCTGGCTTGTGAGCCCCAGGTTGCAAACCAGAGTATTAATAACTAAAAACATTACCTCCGAATCCCCTATAGTGTTCCCTAGGAAATCCTTACAGTAAGTGGAAGATCAGGTAACATTATCTAGCTACCGAGAGCGAAGCTGGAAAGTCTGTAGGGGCAGCTGCTATATTTATAAAGTTTCTGGTAAAGAAAATACATAAAAGAGAGCTACATAAACATAATTAGATATTGAGTTAATGCAGATCCAGAAGCTATCTCATCATCTTCCTTCAAATCCTTCTTTAAAACTCTCCTTTGCCATGATGCCTACACAAAATTTGATAAGGGTTAGGCAGCTGGTGTGCTGAGACCCCCAGCTATCACACTGACGAATACTTTCTTATTGTTGCCTTGTGCTGCCCATCTGTCTATATCCACCTGCTGTCTCCTGTCTTACCCTTAGATTGTAAGTTCTCTAGGGCCGACACCATGGTTTTGGTCTGTGTTCGTACAGCACCTGACACACTGTGGGTCCTGGTCCGTGACTGGACCTCCTAAGCATAACCATAGTACAAATAAACAATAATAAATTGTCACGCAATTCATCATTTTAGAGAGAGTCCTCCAGTGGACACCTATGGATGGGTAGCAATAGCCATACACCAAGGTGCAGGTTGGCATAGTGAGGCTCCAAGCTTCCTTGATAAAAACCCATCTGTTCTTGTCCTTTTTTTGAAATGGAGCTAAATAAAGTAGCACAGTCAGGATGAGGGGAAAACAATGCAAGGAGATCATGAGCCAGGCATGGAAGCTTTTTTATTTTTTAAACTGTTAATCACGGACCTTGTTGCAACTTAGAATTTTCACAGTTGGCCTCCCCAGTGGAATTTTATCACAGGCACCTTGGTCATCGTGGTACTTCAGGAAGTGCCATCTGGGTCAAATTCCATATTAATGTCACACTCTTATATATCTGTCCTTTTACCTAGATGCCTTTTTTACAGAAGGAAGCAGTGCCAAGAAGTGGGGAAAGTAGATTTTAGCAGGCTCGTCTTGAACATGGGAGCTCTCCACTGTAACCAGCAGAATAGCCAATAAGCTACACTGGACCCCACATAGATACGTGGATGGCGAATCTGACTGGGAAGGATGTTATCATACACACATGCAATTTAAAGGCCATGAAGGTGAAAATTAACAAGAGGCTAAAAGAGTAGACAACGCAAGTTACTAGAAGCAGGGATAATTGTAGACTCTGTATAAATGCAATGAATTGAAACCCTGAATAAAAATTATTCAGGTTTTCTGCGTTTCATGCTTTTCCTCCCTTATTTTCAGCAGGAGATGTATTAGTGCTGGGGTCAGAAATTAGTCTGACTCTAAATTAGGTGATTAGAAGGTCCATGGGCCTAGATCTTCAGCTGGTGTGTACCAGTGTAGCTCCACTTGGGTCAGTGGAGCTGCGCCAATATGCACCATTGTGAAGATATGGGCAATGGCTGGCAAATGTCCCGTTTTCATTCCTATGCTTTGAGGTACCCAAACATTTTGGAAGTGTTTTTGTCTATTTCCATTAGATTGTGTGCATGTACGTCTACAATATAGAGCCTATTATATTCTATACAGGTTCTTATACCACCTTCATCACTGTGGTACCTCAGGTCAAATCCTGCTTGGCTTGCTCACACGAGCATGCCCAATAAATTGAGTAGGACCACTTGCATGCCTACATCCAGCAAGATTTAGCCCATAATGTCTTAAATCCTGATCTCAAAATGAACTCGGTGCTGGGAGACCCTTATGCATACATGGAGACCTACAGGCTTCAATGTGAATCTGTCGATGCAGACCCATTTGCAGGATTAGAGCCTAATGCAGTATTTATTTATTTACTTGTCTATATATCAATGCGCATTATTAAGAGATGTGAAGCCCTCTAGCAAAAGCTCCAAAACAAAATTAAGGCAAGCAGCCAGTTATGTCAAAGTCACAGGAGATTAAATATTCTAAGTGCAGCAGCAAAGGGGCAATGGCATTATTACCTTCCGACCCGCAGCGCTGGACCCACTGCTGGCTTGAAACAATACAAATAATGAGATTTTTAGATTCCATTTATTTTGAAACAACAACTGGCAGCTTGAAAGAAGGAGACATGTTTCAGCAAATAGACTTGACACTGACATTTTTAGCAAAGACTAGCTGTGTGGTGCCTTGTTGTTGGGCAAGTCTGAAGCCAACGTGTGCGCTCTGATGTGGTTACAATATTATTTTCAGGGGCACCGTGCGTGTGTGAGAAACAAAGAACATTTTGTGCATTCTATGTCCGCTTTTAAAGGAGCAGTTCCGCATTTTTAAACAACGCAAACCCAATCCTTTCTAGCAGCCAAGACTTTCTAATATTTTTAAATGATTATTAACTATCTAAGAAGAGAATTATATGTAGGGTGAAATTCCACCCTGGAAATTTAGCCAGTGAAAAGCCTTGACAGATATGGAGGGGATGACAAATCCACTTTTAATCGATCGATCGGAGATGTATTTTAAAATGCGCCAAATAACAGGCAATGATTCCCGATGCAAAAGGTTTTTTTTTTCTTTTTGAAAAGAATTTGAAAATGAGCCAGTTAGTAAGCAATGAACAGTTCAAATTAAATTAGGATTTGCATATTTTAAAGCAAAAATAGACCCATTTCTGGCCAAAAGCAGTTCTGGTTTTAGCACTGAACACATGCAAAATCCCCATCTTCTATGTATCTTAGATACCTATATGGCCCCCATCATCTCACAATCTTTACTGAATTTAGCCTCACCTCCGTGAGGTAGGTGAGGTGCTATTGTCCCTATTATACAAAGGGGAACAGAGAAACAGAGAGGCTAAATGACGTGCTAAAGATCTCACAGGAAGTCTATGAAGGGACAGGGAACTGAATCTGGCTCTCTCAAATCTGATGCAAGTGCTCTCTCTCTTTCAGTTGTGTATTGATTTATTATTTGTGAATTTGAAATGGCTGCAGTACCAATGACGTAGCCCCTGATCCTGCAAACAAACACTTATACATATTTAACATTAAGCATGCAATTAGTCCCTCTGACTTGAATAGCACTACTTGCATAGTAAAGGTGGAGCACATATGAAAGTATTTGCAGAACTCAGAAATAAATCACCAGGCACTACACCATCTCTGACACAGTTGACCTACAAAACACAATGGGCACACTTAAAAAGTTCCTCCCACTTGTAGAAGTAGTACAGTTTCCAGCAATATTACCAAACTAAAATGAGGAATTACTACTTGAACCAATAACCTCTATGCAGGTGGAAGAAACCTTTAAAGCGTGTAAGGCACATGCAGAAGACATGATACTTGGGAGCACTCTAAAGGTTTTATGGGCACTTGTTTGGGATAACATGAATGTCCCACTCCTGAGTAATGTGATCAAATTAACTTCATACCAGTAAAACCTATCACCCTACACTCTCGTGCAATCTCTTATTTCAGTGCTAATGCTATTCCTGGTAATAGCACATGATGTTCATTCATCATTATCGATGAAGACCTCAACAACTCATTCTTTCGATGACCGGGTTCTGTGCATCTGAAGATGACTGATCAGTCCGATTCGGGCATGGAACGTCCTGTCACACGTCGGGCAGACATATATTGGCACTGTCGATGGTGTACGAGCAGGTCTGGACTTGCGCAGCTCACGCTTTTTTTCAGCCTCAGCAATACGCCTCGCCACAGAGGTATTACTGCCTGTGTGAATGAGGCTGTGCCATGCTGAACGGTTCAGTGCAAAGGTTTTCCATGTGGCGGTGTTGATCTCGAAGGACTTCAAAGAGGTCTTCAGCGTGTCCTTGAACCGCTTCTTTTGTCCTCCATGGGAACGCTTTCCCTGAGTGAGTTCTCCGTAGAAGAGCTGCTTAGGAATGTGTTCATCTGACATTCTCACAACATATCCGGCCCACCTGGTCTGGGCTCTCATCAGCAATGTGTGAACTGACGGCAGACTGGCTCTAGTAAGGACATCAGTATCAGGCACTTTGTCCTGCCATCTGATTTTTAGAAGCTTTCGCAGACAGGAAATGTGGAAGTGATTGAGCCTTCGTGCATGACTCCGATAGACAGTCCACATCTCGCAGGCGTACAGCAGAGTTGGAAGCACCACTGATTGGTAGACCTTCAGCTTCGTTGGTAGGCTGATCCCTCGACGTTCCCAAACATTGGAGCGCAATCGGCCAAATGCAGAGCTGGCTTTAGCAATTCTGCAGTTTACTTCATCATCGATTGACACTGCTCGGGAAAGGGTACTGCCCAGGTACGTGAAGTGGTCCACTGTCTGAAGTCTCTGTCCATTTGCAGTGATGGACGGTTCTGAGTACGAAGCGTGGGGAGCTGGCTGGTGCATGACCTCAGTCTTCTTGATGTTAATGGTGAGACCGAAGTTGTTGCATGCAGTTGAAAACTTGTCCATACTGGCTTGCATTTCTGGCTCTGTACTAGCATTCAGAGCACAATCATCAGCAAAGAGAAAGTCTCGAAGTACAGTTTCCTTCACCTTGGTGATTGCATGCAGTCGCCTCAGATTAAATAGTTTCCTGTCAGTTCTAGACTTCAGGCCTACTCCTTCAGTGCAGTGTTGAAAGGCATCAGTCAAAGTGTCAGAGAATATCATGCTGAACAAAGTGGGTGCTAAAACACACCCTTGCTTGATGCCGTTAGTGACTGGGAAGGACTCAGATGTTTCACCGTCATCCAGGACACGAGCCATCATACCGTGATGAAATCGACGTACTATTCGTATAAATCTGTCTGGACAGCCAAAATTTCGATATGATCCTTCACAGGCCCTGGCGACTGACAGAGTCAAATGCTTTCATGAGGTCCACAAAAGTTGTGTAGAGTTCACGATTCTGCTCTTGACATTTCTCCTGTAGCTGACGCACAGTAAAGATCATGTCAATAGTCCCACGTCCCTTGCGGAAGCCACACTGTGATTCTGGCGGTAAGCCCTTCTCCAGGTGCGTGATCAATCGGTTCAACAGAACCCGTACAAGAACTCTCCCTGCTGTAGAAAGCAGAGAGATTCCACAGTGATTGTCGCATACCTGGCGATTGCCCTTCCTCTTATAGAGGTGCAAGATGGACGCGTCTCTAAATTCTTGTGGAATGGTTCCCTGCTTCCAGAAGGACTGAAACAGCTCAGTGAGTTTCCGTAGCAGCACGGGTCCACCGACTTTGTACATCTCTGCTGGTATGGCATCTGACCCTGGGGCTTTGCCACTTGACAGCTGATTGATAGCTTTCTTCACTTCGTCCTCTTCTGGTGAAGCATCCATGGAGTCATTGACTGCAACCTGGGGCATCTTGTCAATGGCCTCCTCATTGATGACTGAGGGGCAATTGAGAATTGCTTCAAAGTATTCAGCCCATCTCTGGAGAATCTGTGTCTTCCCTGTAAGGAGCATAGTACCATCAGAGTTCAGGAGGGGAAAGCTCCCAGAAGACTGTGGACCATAGAGTGTGTTAAGGGCTTCATAAAACTGTGGTAATAGCACATAGACACATACTGAACAGGGTACATTGTATCTTCAACACAATTAACATGGTATGGTGCAGGGAGGCCTAAGGCATAAGACTGGGATTCAGAAGTCTTGCTATCTAAACTTTTGCATTTGCCACTGATATAATGCGTCACTTGCTGCAAGTCATTTAACTTCCCTGGTCATCAATATCTCCATCAGCAAAATGGGGAGAGTTGTATGTACACATTGTGGCTATGGAAGAAGAGTCAGGATTTGCACCTAGGTCATTTGGGAGAGAGGTAAGCAAGGAGCACGCATATCTTAAAAATCATAAAGGATGAAAAATTAACCAAGCTGTGAGCTGACACCGCAAGGAGGACAAAGTGAGTAAATTGTGCCTATATAGTGAGCATATGTAGGCATACAGTACACAAATATCTTAAAACCCCTTTAGCTTTAGTGGTTAGGAAAGCTCTCTCTTATTTATTAATCCTCTGGTGAACACATAGATTGAGCCTCTTTCCCTCTTTAATTAATATTGCTCTGGGCTAGAAAGTTGAGAAGTTTATTTATTTATTTTAAGAGAAAAATATTTCTTACCTACTGAGTTTTTCCAAAGCTCTCACTGCTCTCCTGGAAAAACACAATGGGTGAAACTCTGGTCCCAGTGACTTCAATGGGCCAAGGTTTTACCTAATATATAAGTAATTTTCATTCACGTATGTTACTGTGTATTGCATGTACAATATGTTTAAAGGTGATGAGCTGTACAGTCATTTCAACCAAGGGAGCTAACATTTTACGCCAACTGTGCAATGGTGTCAGTGACTACATGAGGCACAGTGTCACGGTGCGGGACTCAACCCTGCTGTGCCTCCTGCTGGTCATCTCAGAGAATTAGCATTTCCAGCCTCTGGAGCACCCTCTGCAGGCCGGTGTCCCGCTACCACTGGCTCCCATGTCCCCTTGTTTGTGGGTGCTGCCCCCGGCAATACCCCCATAGTCTCAGAGTCTCCCCACCCAGGGGAACCCCCAAACCTCTATCCCCACCTTGCCTCAGTCATGGGCTACTGCCAGTCACCATCTAGCCCCCACTCACTGGGGCAGACTGCAGTGTAAAAGCCATTCATCATTGGCAAGGGGGGTTTTGGACCTGCTGCCTCTGCCTACCCGTGGGCTGCCCTCTGCAACCTCCATACCTAATTGGCCTTCCACTAGGCCGCAACCTGGGGGGTTTCCAGGCCGGAGCTCCCCAGCTCCTTTGGCCTTCCCCCAGCCCTGCTCTACTCCAGGTACCTTCTCTCAGCTCTCTGCAGCCAGGTCCCTCCCTCTCAAAGTTAGAGAGAGTCTCTGTCTCTGGCTTCTGGCCCCAGCCCTCTTATAGGGCCTGCTGTGGCCTGATTGGGGCGTGGCCCAGCTGCAGCTGCTTCCCCAATCAGCTTGGTAGCTACTTTCTCCTAGCCACAGCCCTCCCCAGGACTGCTTTTAACTCTGTCAGGGCAGGAGCGGGGTAACCACCCCGCTACACACAGGTAATGAAGAATCAGGCCTATATTTCCCACCTAATAGTGGGAGTTTCTTATCAAACGTGTTTTATGTGTGCCTGATAGTACTCTCGCACCTGTTTTACAGCAACATAACTCTATTAACTTCAGTTGAGTTATTCCTAATTTACATAGGCCAGAGATCAGCATCTGGCCCTGGGTGTTTTACATCTGGCAGGTTGCAAGTGATGAGTTATGGGGTTTTTAGTGCTGGTCAGACCACTTTATCCTTTGGGTTGGTGGTAGAGTGTCCTCTTCAAAGATGATACGGACAGTCCCTGTTAATAGATGGCCTACGTGGAACGAGGTGGTAGTCTCAGTCCTGAGTCACAATGGGGGCTGATGTTAGCAGTCTCAGAACAGAAGTCAAGGACTGAATGGCCATGGAATCTGAACCACCTTTCCATTCTTAGACTGGCCCCTCCACGTCAGAAAGCTAGAATGGCAGCTGCTCTACTTGTGTGTCTGAATCTGCTCTCTCACTCACATTTAAGCTGAATTCAGTGGAGTTACTTCTGATTGACCCCGGTGTAGGACAGCGCAGAATCAGGCCCCATACCTGTTTCATGGGTTAACAGGTTTTCAAGACTGTCATTGCAAGTCTTTTGACCAACTCTACATTTATTTAAAACAGAGGATTTCAACTGCTATTTAACAAATGGAACACTACAAGAGGCAAGCATTACTGCTTGTTAGTATGGATTGCTCAACACAATTAATAAGGTACCTTGCCAGAATAAATGCTAAAGGAAAACTTGGCTGATAGACTAAGGTTACTCAACTTTTGACGAAAGGTTAGGGGAATTTGCTTGAAACAGTAATTGTCTGTCACATGAAATAGCATGACTCTTTGTATATAAGTAAGAGAAACCATAGTATGAACTGGAATAGGGCAGGGTAGTGCTAGAGGTGGCCGGCTTAATATAGAGGAATCTAATGGACTCTGCAATAGAGTCTAAAGTAGATTGGATATAGAGTAGTTGGTACCGGATAAAAGTAAGTGAATACAATAAATTCAAGTCAATCTTTAATTTGTCTGCAGACATAACATCCGGGGCTGTCATCTTGTCAGATCTTAACAACTAAGCAGGATTGGGTGTAGTCCGTACTTGCATGGGAAAGCTCTTAGGTGTTACAAAAAAGTGAAGTGGATGATTCACCATGTGGCACTCTCCCCGGTGAGCCAGTATTGAACCAGTGTGATGCAAGAAGCACCACGCTGCTGGAGGCACCCTCTTTCAGGTGTGTTATAAAAACATGGTCATGACCAATAGCGCCCATTTAAGATCCTGTGGCACATTATGCAAAATAGGGGGGTTTAGCCCTGGTTCCCAAGCCAATTTCCAATATGGGTAATTAGCTTCCGCTTATCCCCATGTGCTTTGCAGTGTCAGTTAGATGTGGTAGTCTTCACTTGTCCTAAACCCTTGCACACTGTTGCTGTGATCTCTGTTCTGCACCAGAGGTGGCCGCATTTTAGCGATGAGTGAATTGATTGCGATGTTTAGAAAAGTGTTTTGTGAGCCTTCAGGTTCTAGCTATTGCTAAACTAAGATGCTACATATCTAGTTATGTACACTGGATTACTAAACAAGATGAAAAATGCTTCCATTAGCAAATGGAAAGTTAAATTATACTGTAGGAGACTGATCCAACACCCACTGAAGTGAATAGGAGTCTTACCATTGCCTTCCATAGGAGCTGGATTGGGCCACAGATTGCTACAGGGTTGGTGCTGGCTGCTTATTTCATGTCGTCTTTTTAGTCATCCTAAACTCCATTTCACTCTGTTTCTTTTTCTCCCCACCAACAATTTCCTTAACATTTTATCAGCAAGATGTGCACAGCACCTAGCACAACGATGCTCTGATCTTGGCTCGGGCCCTCTACCATAATACAAATGCTAGTAATAAAATATTAGCGATAAGAAAGAAGATGACAATTTTCACAATAGTATTTACCCTGTGGCAGGCTTAAAACAATACAATAGACCACTTTTAAACGTCTTACTCTAAAAATAAGTGAACTGAAGATTGCCATTAAACATTACAATGCTACCATAATTGGAAAAGCTAGAGAGAAGGAAGAGATTTAGTGCTGCGACAATCCTCTGCAGTGGAAGTGTAAATTCAGTTAATTGCCATTAATTGTACACAACATCAATGTAAATTTATGCATGAAAATTGAATAAACAGTACTGAGTCTGATCTTCCTGAGTAAATAGATTTCATTTTAGGGAAGCACCTTTCAAAGCATGCACAAGATGGGTCGGATCCTCAGCTGATGTAAATACATTTACATCAGTGGCAGTATGCCAATTTATACTGGCCCACTGGTAGCTCAAAAGAGTTTACAAAGCATTGAGTTAGATACTGTTATGCGGGAATGATGAGACTACCCAGATAAACACATGCCACGGTCATTGCAGGGAGATAAATTATTTTAAAATATTACACAACAGATTCTTCCTGAGTAATATGCCTATTTCAACAGCTCCTTTTCCTCCTTTGTGCAGCTGGTCATGTATCCATCTAAATGTGCTGTAAAGAGTTAGGATGGATGAATAGATGTTTTGGGAAAGTTGTTCTGTGTTCTTAGATTAAGAGTGCATATGTGCACACACAACCACCATTGAGTAGAAGCAGTGGGCTTGGGCCGGGGGTTGGCTTTACACGGACAGTGATACAAGCCAGGTGAAGGTTTGGGAAAGCACAATGCAGACAAGCAGCTCACATTACTGTGACTCATTATTGAAATGGCTTTTCAAAGTCTCACGGATATGCAGTACCCCTTGCTGTGCTCTTCTTATTGCCCTGGTGTCTGGCTGCTCAAAAATGGCAGCCATGTGATCTGTTTCAACTGCCCACCCCCTGTAGATAATTTCCCCCCTTTTTTCCCCACAGATATTATGGAGCACAAAGCAGGCACCTATAACCAGGGGGATGTTCTCCTCACTAAGGTCCAACCTTGTTAGTAGACTTCTCCAGCACCCTTTAAAATGACCAAAGGCACATTCAACCACCATTCTGCACTTGCTGAGCCTATAGTTGAACCGTTCCATACTGCTGTCCAGATGGCTGGTGTGTGGCTGCATGAGCCATGAAAGCAAGGGGTAGGCTGGGTCCACCCGGATAACTATAGGCATCTCAACGTCGTCAGTGTTAATTCTGTGGTCTGGAAAAAAAGTCCGTGAGTGCAGCTTTTTGAACAGACCCGAGTTCCTAAAGATGCGTGCATCATGAACCTTTCCCGACCATCCTACGGTGATGTCAGTGAAATTCCCCCTGTGATTCACCAGCACTCGCAACACTATTGAAAAGTATCCCTTTCGGTTTATGTACTCTTTTTAGGCAAGGTGGTCTGGTGCCAAGATGGAGATATGCGTGCCATCTATCGCCCCACCACAATTAGGAACCCCATTGCGGCAAAACTATCCATTATGTCCTGCACATTTCCCCCTTCGTAGCTGGAGTCGATTAATAGCCCTGCGCACTTGGAGCATAGCAGCTCCAACGGTGATTTAACTACTCCAAACTGAGTCCCCACTGACCGGTAACTGTCTGGCATTGGAAGCTTCCACACAGCGATCGCCACTCGCTTCGCCACAGTCAGAGCAGCTCTCATTTTTGTGTTGCTGAACTGCAGGGTAGGGGAAAGCACAGCACAAATCCTGGAAGGTGGCCTTCCACATTCGAAAGTTCTGCAGCCACTGCTCATCATCCCATACCTGCAAAACGATGCGGTCCCACCAGTCAGTACTTGTTTCACTGGACCAGAAATGGTGCTCAACAGAGTTAAGCTGCTCTGTGACTGCCATCAGCAATTGTGAATTGTTTTTTTCAATGGCTTGCAGGAGGGCTGCTTGCAGGACATCGTTATATTCCACGCGGCAGACTCTACTTCGGCTCTGGAAATACTGGAGGAGAAGGTGCGAGATGTTTGAGATGCTCATAGCAAGAGTGCACAGCTGAGCAGGTTCCATGCTTCTAGGGGTATGGTGTACGCATGGCGGCTTTAAGGCGCGAAAACCACTGGGTTGTATGCCATTGATGTGATGGAGGGAGCACAGTGCATCATGGAATGCCAACACAATGTTCCCATTCTCCCCTGCGACCATGTTTTGGTCCCATGAGGCATTGCACAAACTTCCCAAAACACCACTGTGGCAAGTTGTACTTTGGGATAGCTACCCACGATGCACTGCTTTGTGCATTGATGCAGGCGCTGCTAGTGAGGACACACTCCATCGAGACAATGAGCATGAGGTGGCCATGCACTATCGACTTCATGACTTTGGGGGCTCAGGGTCAAATTAGA
This sequence comes from Malaclemys terrapin pileata, assembly GCF_027887155.1. Lineage (NCBI taxonomy): Eukaryota > Metazoa > Chordata > Testudines > Emydidae > Malaclemys > Malaclemys terrapin. Next base: position 19,410,759 of record NC_071520.1, on the reverse strand, counting down.
TAAAGTCAACTTAATTTTGTAGTGTAGACAAGCCCTTAAAGTTCCAAGGAAAGTGAGAGAAGAAAGGGACAGCTTGCCTTTCCTCCCGCCCACACGAAAACCTACAATAGGCTAGGGTACAGTACAATCCAGGCTTAGGGGCCTGAGCCAAAAGCCCACTGACATTAATGGGAATCTTTACATTGATTTCAGAGAGCTTTGCATTGAGTCCTAAGGCAGCAGGAAGAACTAGTTGTTCCACAAGTCTCCTTCCTCACCTACTAGCCATGGTCTAACTGATAATTAGCCAGGACAACAGTGAACAACTGTCAGACAGATATACCCAGGTATGTTAAGGGAAATCTGCTGATGTTCTTGAGAAGACATTATACACACCTGTTGCTCTATTTATGGTGAATTAGGAAAGGGAATTACAGACAAAATGCACACCCAATTAAAAAACAATATTTTTTCCTTTCATTGAGTTCTTTTTATTTCTTTTCCTCAGTTTTAAAATTTTTTGCTCCACCTTTTTTCAGTCAGTTTGATGAATATTGATAGTTACCAATAGCTCCCCAAACTCACGTCTTTAAAATGCCTCCAGCACTTGTTTTCACACCCAGGGTCCAATTCTGCCACCACTGAAGCAAAGGAGTCCTGCCAATTTCCAGCAGCTAAGGATCTGGCCCTCGGAGATTAGCTCCTGAGGTGAACTTCCCCAGTCTTCATACCAAAATGGAGAGATGCCCCAATCATTTCACACAAGGAGGAACCAATTAAATTAGCCCTTGATTAAGTTTACACAGATGGATAGAAAATAAACTGGAAGAACTGATCTAGATTGTAAGCAAATCAGGGCAAGGACCACCCATTTGTTACATGCTTACACAGGGCCTAGTACAATCTGTGATTGGGGTTCCTAGGCATCACCACATTACTAATACTACTAATAAAGAAATTGCTGTAGCCCTCTGGGGGGCATGAGAACACATTCAAACCACTGAAGACAATATTAAGAGCAAGAGCACTGAAAAGATGAGAGCAATTAGTGACATTCCAAAGTATTTTGCATTCAGATTACATTATAAAACACCAGTCTCTAACTTTCCAAATGTGAGGGCAAGTTCTAGCCTGCCATAAAAGAAAACAGACCAAAAAAGTGCTCCCCAAAAATATCATCACACAGTAATGGCACAATTCTATGGACAGATGCCGCTGGCCTTTTTCCAGTTTCAGAAATAAGGAAGTTTAAGTTTAGTCACTTCTCAACTGGAGAGAGCAAAGAAACAGAGTCTGTTATTTACTAGGTTCCTTTAACAAGTATGAAAAATTTCCAGACAAAAAGCTTGTGGCACTCCATTATTTTTGCCTTCAGGGAAGCAACTCACATGATTAGAAGAGGAACAAACTTTCCATACCTGCTGAAAATGAAGAATACAACAGCAAACGAAAAAAAACACAAGTGAAAAAGAAACCTCTCTATAGCTTTGTCTAATGGAATATCAATATGCTCATGAGTATAAGTAGCTATGGCACATGTATGTATGATGCCGAAACCGTTCCAGGCCCAGCCATTTCTCATTTTGATAAATAAGAACTGGAAACACCAAAGAACAGTTTAACATTTATGAATTTGTAAGATCATTTTTTCATTCATTTTCTGCTCAGATGTTGTCTCTTCCAGATAACACAGTAGCACCAGCCAGCTGATTCTGCTAACTCCCTTGACAAAAAAACTGGCTCTTGCACACAAATGTATTAGGCACTCACAGGACCCTGAACATCCGAAGCCCCTGGTAAACATATTGACTGCCATGTATTTGAATTTTAGATTGCAGAATACTTCCATTTTTCAAGTGGCTCTTGTTTGATGTTCAAGGTCAAGAAAGTCAATTGAAACTTAATTCTCCCCTTCTATGATTTATGACAGCTCTGGATTAAGTACCCGATTCAGACTGAATTCAATTGTTTCCCGCTAAAAACAAATGAAGAGTTTTTCTCGGGTTTTCACCTTGAATAATAGCTCGGTGTTTTATACCATATTACACCACTATATTTTAATAGAACGTATTCTTCACTCGTGTTTCCTGGCATTTCACCAGTGACACATTCATATGTCACCATAACACGCCAATGGCTCAACGGTACGTCATGGTCAAGGGGGAACAGCAAGGGTCTTATTTCTAAAGCTTTTTCTTTCTTGGTCATTTTGTTGGCCTCTAAAAGCCAATATACTCCAATATAAACCATGCTGCTGTCCTACTTTTGTTTTACAGGGCCAGATCCTCTACTGAGGCAAAGCAGCATAGCTCCCTTGAAGGTAATGGCATGTGCCCATGAGGAGCTAGTCAATCTTTCTTATTTTTCCCGTGTAATGTGCTTAATTATTCCCTCAAAAGATTTAGAAAAGTGTGTATGAATCTAAAAAAGTGGGGGACATCATCCCATATAGAAATAGGAACCCTGGACAAAAGGAGACTGCTTCAAAAAGATAAAGGGAAGAATGATGTATTTCATCTTTATAGACCTTCATCAAGTATGTTCATGTAGTCCCTAATTATAGCCTACTTTTGCCTGTAGCCTAACAAAAGGTCTCAGTGCTATAAAATGCATAGTAGATACTTCTTTATGTTCCTGGATAACTCGTCATTTAAACTCAGCTTGAAATCCCAAAGGGCTTGTTCCGTACCTGTTTTACTCCCTTTTCGGAGTGGTACTCAACTTCCCAGTTTTAACACAGATCGCTTCCTCTGTTCAGTTGCCTCCCTGAGTAGCTGTCTATATGTATTTCTGATAATGAGCTGAGTGGAAAGTTAGGAGAGGAATAAAGCAATCTGGCTAACGTACATGGTACTTATTTCTCTAGCTGTACATATACGACTCACGCACAGTCAAACGGCAAGTCAGTGAAACAGCAGAAAACAGAATCCAAGGAGATCGATTCTCAGTCCCCTATTCAAACCACCTCACCCTATGGGCCAACATTTCAAAAGCAGCCTCCAATTCTGGGTGCTTAACTTTTGGGAGCCCAACCTGAGATACCGTGAGCCCTATTTTCCAAGTTCACAGCTGTAGTTGAATTCAGCAGGAGCCGCAGAGGTTTGCCCCACCTCTGCAATCAAACCCAAGCTGTCTGAGTGGTATAACCGAAAACGGAGGCACCCAAATATTGAGGTCACACTTGAAAATGTGTTACCCACCATGCACTGGCATTGAAACTTATGCAAAGGGAATGTAAAATGCTACTATTCTGATCGGGTGGCGTTTTACAGCCACTTTGCACAGATATAAATAACTGCATGAGTTGTCACTATAGAGATAGGTGATGACTCTGTATTCTCCCCCAATTATCTTTTTTATTTTAAATGTACTTAATTGCAAAAAGTGGGATGAGTTGGAAAAAAGATCACATACCCTTCTCACAGAACAAAATATCAAATAATATCCAATGGCTCAAAATATTATAGTAGGTGAAAAAAGTAGGTAGGGAGGTATATGTTTCCATTATGCCCCAATAAACTCCTCCACCCATCTGTAAAATGAGGGTAACGATGCTTACCCCACCTTTGTAACATAATAAAGAAATGATAACACTTAGCTGTGACATAGCATAACTCAGAAATGTATTGATATTTTTCTATAGACAGCCCCTCATCTCCCCTTGTCAGAAAGCATTAATTATACAACTTGCTAAGGAAGGGGGTATGATGCACAGGAAGAAGAGAGAGGGGGGACTGGTTCCTAACTAAGCATGAAACCAAAACCAGCTGCTTCTATCAGGCCCTGGAAATGGCAGCATGATCTCCAGAAATGGGCTGAAAGAAACAATTAACCTCAACATTTCAAAACCAGAAATGAACAAAAGGCCCTCAAAATTGCAGCTATTAATACACCTGCCTTTTCCTGAGACGCACACAAATGTAAGAGGAAAGGTAGTGAGGGTCCCAAATGTAACCTGCATTAGCCCTGCTAAACTGCAGTCAGTATGGAAGTGTCAGTCTATGTGTGTATTGCGGTGTCTGCAGCACAGAGTTATTTGAGCTGTTATTCACGCAGTCAGCTAAATTCAGCTCTGCGTAAGCTGGTGTAACTCCGCTGAAGTCGATGGGACTGCACACCTACCTCCACCAGAGCTGTATCTGGCCCAATCCAAGGACAGATTATGCCATGTTTACCAAAGTATGAGTGTGCGTTACAGCCATTGTGCTAACAAACCAAAATTTCCTAAGCTATTGCCTTATCCAAACAAATTAATGTAATTAGGGAGCACTGTTTACCAATACAATGGATAAAGGGAGAAATACACATTGTTTCATTGTCATTCCGATCAGGCAGCAATGTTCTGCTATTCCCGCTTCTTGCAGTCTGAACACACCAGTGTAATTGATGGAAACATTTATCATAATAACAGCACAAAAGCATCAATCACTTGATAAATGTATTTGCCCCCTCCCGGAAGTGAAGCTATGATTGGAGTACCTTATAAATATCAAACAATGTAGAGCTTGTTTCTTGTTGTTGACTATAAAACGCATCCTCATGGGGCTGCAGGTTTATTCAACAGACGTGCTCTTTGATTAGGGGATTGTGATTGTTATTTATTAAAAGAAAAATTCAGACTGCTGAATCCCTTGCTCATCAGCTGCAAAATTATCTGTCTCTTACTTTCGCCTTTTGTTCAGCAGACTTTCGTTCCATGAAATGTTCTGCAAACACAGTTCTCCTGTAGGCAGGGAGCTATAAAGAAAGCATCAATCTCCCAATGGAAAATGACAAATACATGATTCATATTAAGCTTCTATTTTGTGAGCCACACGTCCATGCATGCTCCCCACAGAAAAACAGGGACATGTTCTCGACTGCCTTGCACCTTGCAAAGTTCATTCACAGCTGGGCCCAAGTGCTTCTATGCTGACTGGGTTGCATTTTGCACCCACTTTGTACAGGTGTAAGAGACAAAGGGCAAAGCAGAAGAGAACCGAACCAAGTGGCTCTAATTCCGATATGCTTCCAGGCCTATGCTAGCTCAGGTTTACAGTGAAAATCATTACCAAGGGTAGAAAATGAGCTGCCACGCGAAATCTGGACCACAGTAAAACTGGATGAAATTTTTCAAAATTTCATTTTTTTGGAATTTGGAAAACCACCAGGAAAACGACAAATTTTCATGGCATTTCCCCTCTGGGTTTGGGCCAGCCATAGAGTTGGCCAACGTGCCTGCACCTGCTTAAAGCCTGATCCTGCAATCACTTACTACTCAGGCTAGGTCTATACTACCCGCCTGAATCGGCGGGTAGAAATCGACCTCTCGGGGATCGATTTATCGCGTCCCGTCGGGAAGCGACAATCGATCCCCGAATCGGCGCTCTTACTCCACCAGCGGAGGTGGTAGTAAGCGCCGCCGACAGAAAGCGGCAGAAGTCGATTTTGCCGCCGTCCTCACAACGGGGTAAGTCGGCTGCGATACGCCGAATTCAGCTACGCTATTCACGTAGCTGAATTTGCGTATCTTAAATCGACTCCCCGCTGTAGTGTAGATGTACCCTCAGAGTAGTACCTGAAACCAAAGGCAGCACCAATGGGAGCAAGCACTACATCTGTAGGTATGATGGGGTCAGGATCAGGGATCATCCGTATAAGTGGGGCTCATGACTCCGGTTTGTTCTGTACAACACTCAGCACACACTGTTCATGCTGAATTAAGAACAACAAAACAATCACAGGAGTACAATGCTACTCTACCATATTAACCCGTGGCCAGTCAAATTCCAGAAGAGCTAGCGCCCAACAGCAGTGACAGGAGGCCTGAGCCAAGGGCAGATTCGACGGAGGTGCAGTATCAGAAGATAACCTACTGTGTCCTGCTGCACCCAGCTACTAATCTCACATACAAAACAGAAATCAGAGGACGACAGCAGCAAGAACAGTTTGCCCATTTATGGCACAGTTTCTATGCTCAGTTCTTCAGGCTGCTGAGCACAGGAATTAAACACGTCAACAATAATTAGCCCAACAGCCCAACCAGCATGACGGATGGACAACAACTTAAAATATGTGTCTACCAAATTTAGAGCAAGCAATTTTTCTCAGCACTGCCACCGTTCCATGAGTAACTCAGCTGCACCTTTTCCCCTTTCCCGCAGTCCCTTAAGAATTATTTCACAGTGGCTGCAAAATGCCTTTTATAGAAAGAAATGACCCATCCTCCTCCTGCAGCTCTGTTGTCTGAAGCAATGGTACATGCTTTCCATTTAGCACAAAACATTCCACTTGGCCACAATATTCATGCCGGCTATAAGTGCAGCCCACAGGTAGCCTGACACGAGCATGAACTTAACCAAGCCCTTTCTACAGAGACTGCATGCACTTCAGTGGTGGTGCAGCCTCCCCGTTGCTGCTGTTAGGACTAGTACCCAGACCCTTAAGGTCCCTGGACAGCCACTCTGCAAGGTGAGTCCAAAGGGAGCCCCCATTTATCCACACTACACTTGGACGTTACTCTTTAGTTCTCTTACACAAGGGCTTCTTTGGCTGTAAGTAGCAACAAACATATTCACTCAACTCCTGCGTCTTTCAAGTTTTACAGCACACATTAAAAAATATTTCTTCCCATGAACACTATCTATCCAAACTGTCAGGTGTTTATGCATTTTGCAAGTGACACTGATTGAACTATGTAATAATGAGGGTGGAGGTTGGCAAGTCATCCTTGGGGGATGGGGGAACTGAGCTTGGAACCAGCAGGCCATTGTGGGGGCATCTGGTGTCATGAAAATCCGGTTCCTCCTTCGAAAACTGCCGCCAGCAGAGAGGACCAAAATATTTCTTTGGATTTTGATGAAGAAATGGGGGGGGGAAACATTTCTACAAAAGAAATTCCACCAATTCCTCCCTCTCCCCCCCCCCTTTTTTTTAACCTCTAGGGCCAGGTCCTCAGCTGGTGTAAATCGGCATAGCTCCAGTGACTTCAAAATAATTCCATCAATTACACCAGCTGAGGATCCGGCTCCCCTCACCCAATCTCAGCTCTACTGTCTTCTCTGCTTTGCCTCCATCTGACACTTACAGCCTGACAGCAGAAAACAAAGGAGACGGCAGAGGCTTTTCGGTGCTGTTTCTTGCTCTGGGCAGGAGAGCTGATGGAAAGGCCATCTAAAGAGATACACGTTCGCAGATGTTTGAGCTGCTCTTAAAGCGCCAGCGGAAGCTGATCTCACAGGGAGACCTGAGCGTACAAGAGCAGAAGCCTGCAGATGGATGGCCAGCTGGCCAGCCATGCACAATACGAAGGGCGGAACGGATGAGTGACATTTTATAAAGGGGAAGAGAACGGCTTGATTAAGTCACTGGTGATATTTAAGTTAATTTCATGGGACCACAACTGCAAGACCAGCTGTGAGCCTTTCATCTTATAGGCACGTTCTAGCAAATCAACCAAAAGTACATGTACCAAGGCTTGCAGAAAAGGCCCCTAAATACCATCAAAGTGAATGCTCGCTTATTACTCGAGCACACATTTGCAAATATTTTAATATAATATTCACCCAGCTCTAATAAATATTATTTACCCGTTTCCTAGGCATGTTGCTATGCCTAAATAATAGGGCCAATTCCACAAACCTACTAATCACACGAGCACCCCTCATTTCTGTTATTTCTGCTCACTTCAATGAGACTCCTCACGAGTGAAGTTGCAGAATCGGGCCCAATCTCTGTACAGCACAAAGTATCTTTAGAGCTGGTCAGTAGTAGAGGTGTAAAGGAACCCAGGATTTCTGGTTGCAGCCCTTTAGACTGTGTCTGCTCAAGAGAGGCAGAGCAGGCTAAGCATAAAGAAAGATGGCGCAGACGGGGCTGGGCAGCTTGGTGATGGCAAACAGCCTCTCTGAGTTTTCCCTGGGGCACTGAGCAACAATGTGCTGACCACAATGCCAGGGTCTAAAGGCTACAGTCTGGCTATTTTCCATAGTGTTTCAACGTATTCTATTTCTTTGCAATCTCTTTCCCACTGGATTTATGTACTCACATACTTTTCATGTACAGAGCAAACAAGGACAAAGACTTGTCCAACCAACCCATCCCCAGGGACAAAGAATAAACTGGGAGGAGTTTGAAACACTTTGAGATAGTCAGATGAAAAGCAGGATACAAAAGCAAACTATTATGGGCCAAATCTTCAGGTGATGTAAATCAGCATGGTGCCATTGATGTCAATGTCGATTTACACCCGCTGAGGATTTAGCCTGATCACTAGAGGGTAAGTCTGTGCAAACAATGGTTCACTCGCAATTCAGAAAAAAAAATTAAAAATCCATTTCAGGTCGACTTGGAAAGGACATTTTTTGAAATTTCAGTGAATGAAAAGACTAAAAATAATTTGTTTTAAGGTGGAATTAATTATCTGAAACCTGAATGCTTCATTTTCATTGAGTTCCCCCCCACCCCAAACACACACACACACACACACACACACACACACACACAACATTAAAAGTAGTTTTGAAATTAAAAGTAGTTCCAAATTCAAAAGTCAAAGTGTTTAATATCAAAAAATTCAAAATAAACATTGATTTTAGATTTTTTTTACCAAAACAATTTGCCAAAATCTACACAAATTTCCCAAAATGTTTCAGTAGACCCAAATCTGCATTTTTTTCCTTAAAAAGTTTTGATCAAAATTTTTTTGCCCAGCTCTACTAAAGGGACCAACAAAATGTAGGTATTTTCTTTCTTAACTTGTGCCAGATGCAACATGATTTGATTGTGCATACCTTTTAATTCCCCTTCTTCTGTAGAGCGAGGCATGCATTTGCCAGAACTGAGTCAGTTTCATCCAGTTTGGTCTGTTAATTGAATTCACTTAAATCCACAGCACTGTCTAGATTTTGGTGATTTTTTCCCCCATTCTGATTAGCAGACCAAGAACGTTCTACATGAATTGCATAATTACATCTGCAAATCCATTTTCTTTTCCTTTCTTGCCGTTCTCCTGAATTGTAGGGTTAGTTTTTTTTCCCCTGTGGAATTCCCTTAAGACATGCCACAAAGCAAAGCAATCATGCAAAAAGATTTATGACAGTCATTTGTATACATGAGTATGCTCGTACACATTTGAGTTCCCTCCTCTGTCTTCTCATTTTATTTAGTGTGAAAGCACAAGCTGTTCCCAAATCACATTTATACATTTTTCATAAATCAGATGCTACTGATATCATTTTAGAGATGGGCTTTTATTCTGGGCTCCCAGCATATTTCCTGCCTTGTTTGGAGTTTCTGACAAACATCAGGTTTAATGGAAAGGGACGCTTGACTCGGGGTTAATACTGGCCTGGAATGAGCTTTTGCTCAGTGCCCTGCGTAAGAGTTAGCACATAGCTGAGCTGACTGGGAAAGGAACTGTGACTCCATTGCTCCTTACTGCCGCCCTTTAGACAGTTGATGGTTACGTCCCCACTTAGGTTGGCTCGGCTCCACTCATGGCCTGAACCCTATTTGGCCCTTCTACCCATCCAGCTCCTCTCCCACACGATCCAGTGCAAAGTGGGGAGCACCAGTGCAGATACTCAGAGGAACAGGGCTTACAAGTGCCGCCCTGCAATAGGCTGGGTCCCATTCCAACTCATGACTGTTATTGGTAGAAGGAGGGATTTGTGGTTAACGCACTGGACTTGGGACTCAAGAGAACTGAGTCCAATTGCCATGAACCTGTGTGTGACCTTGTCACTTAGTCTCCGTGCCTCAATTTCCAATCTGTAAAATGAGGATTATACTCCGCCCCCCCATTCCTCTGTGTCATTCTACATTGATACAGCAGCTATCAATGAAATGCCATTTTTAAAAATACACCCTCCCTCCATCGCTATCCCTGCCCTCACCTCTATGCCATTCCCATCTCTTGCGGAGCAACTCAGGGCACCCAAGCGAGCGACGAAGTTACACTGTTCCCTTAAAACAAGGTCACACCAGAAAAATAACATTCACTCAAACTCTGACTTTCTCCTGCTAAGGGTCTGCGGCTGACGCAAATCAGTTCCACCGACTTTATCCATTGACACCGGTGGATCTGATGGCCCTATTCTCACCTGCCTTGCACTGTCATATACACCGGCCTGTGCCCAAAGAGGGCAAACTGGATGCGAAATGCAGAATGGCAGGCTCAGGCAATGTGCTGCACTTCCAGGAGGTGCAGCACAGAAGGGTACCCCCGGGCAGGGGAGCAGCCTGACATTCAGGCTGCCCTGGGGGCCGGCATTCTCCCCAGCCCCTTGAGAAGCAGCATTTAGGGAACAGGGGCTAAGGGCAAAATCCCTCCCATGTTGTTTTACATCTACTTTTCACAGGTGTAAATAACTGCCCGACGTGCAAGTCAGGGGAGAACCAAGTCCTTAAACTGTCTTGCATTATTTTTTCCTGCGCACATGGCCAATCATTCATTACATTGCTGTATGAACTAGAAACACAAGAGCTGAATAAATGATTTCCTAAGTAGAGCATCTATCCTATTAGTGAGGCAAATGCTTCCAAGTCGTTATCAGGAAACATTTGTCTTCCCCATTCCTGGAAGCATGCCCGTGCAGCACACAGGATACAGGGGCAGAGGGGGGATTTCAAAGTCTCACAAGAGCTGGAATCAGACAATGCATCATGTAATCTATGCAACTCCTTTTTTCCTCTACTGTATCCAAAGAGGAAGGATGGACTCATGTTTCAAGAAGACGAGTAGAGCTCAGAGGTCTGGGTTTTATTCTGAATTCTGCACTACTTGAAGCAAGGCACCTAACTGCCCCATGCCTCAGTTTCCTCATGTGCACAAAAGTCAAGAATTAGAACTGGTTGGAAAATGGGTTTGTTTCTCTCGCATGGAAATTGTCGAAGTTTTCCAGGCAAAAATTCAAGGCATCAGCAAAAAAACAAAAAAGCTTTGGCCCCAAACTAAAATGTTTGCTTTTCAGCTGAAAATGTTTGGGTTTTTTTTCTCCAGTGAAAAAGAAAAACACACCAGAGAACAAGCAGTCAATTTCTGCAGACATTTTTGGTTTAGTCAAAAACCCAATGCTTGACCAGCCCTAGCTAAATACTACTTACCAGTCACACATGGGACTTGATTCATTAGTGTCTGCACAGTGCTTTGGGATCCACTGATGAAAGGGACATTTAAGTGCAAAGGCAGCATTATAAATTGTTCCAAATTCCAACAGGTCAGAATACCAAGATTCTCAGCTGGTACAGACTGGTGAAAGTAAATGGAGCTATAACTGATTTACTCCAGCAACGGATGTGCCTCTGAATATTCAGACTTCATAGTATAAATATCTTCCCCAGTCAAATACTGTGTTTTTCATATTCATAGACTCTAGGACTGGAAGGGACCTCGAGAGGTCATCGAGTCCAGTCCCCTGCCCTCATGGCAGGACCAAATACTATCTAGACCATCCCTGATAGACATTTATCTTAACCTACTCTTAAATATCTCCAGAGATGGAGATTCCACAACTTCCCTAGGCAATTTATTCCAATGTTTAACCACCCTGACAGTTAGGAACTTTTTCCTAATGTCCAACCTAAACCTCCCTTGCTGCAGTTTAAGCCCATTGCTTCTTGTTCTATCCTTAGAGTCTAAGATGAACAAGTTTTCTCCCACCTCCTTATGACACCCTTTTAGATACCTGGAAAGTGCTATCATGTCTCCTCTCAGTCTTCTCTTTTCCAAACTAAACAAACCCAATTCTTTCAAAGGTGCCACAGGACCCTCTGTTGCTTTTTACAGATTCAGACTAACATGGCTACCCCTCCAATTCTTTCTCTTGTTCAAACCTCCTTAGCATGAACACATTATGCTGAAATTGCCGATATATGTGTTAAAAAATAAATACGGGTGACTACTACAATGGGGGGGAAACAACCAATATATTAGAGACAGGAGATTCAAACAGCTGGAGCATAAAACAAACCATGGTACTGAGCTACATCTCCGGAGGGGATTTCATTTCTAATCACTGTAAAAGTTCATATGCTGTGTTGTAAGCCTAATCAAAATGCATTTCTTTCTGGATCTATGGGATGAACAATAGGTGGAATATTTCATTACCGGAATGTTAGTTAGCTAGCACTGCCACTGCTAGTTTAAATAATTCCGTAAAAATAACATGCAACATCCCCATTACAAACATTTTCCTGGCAAGTCAATCAATTTAAGAGGTATCTGATGCTGGTACTGTGGACGTTACAAATGCCAATAGCTCCAGTCGGGGTCTACACCAGCAGCACCTTCGTATATCTATTTGATCCATTAAATTAAAATAATTTTTTAAAGAAGCTATGATAAGAGTTGTATAATTTCAGTGCTATATATAATTTCCCCTACAACTCTATCTCACTACACTGTTCTTTAAGGTCCTATCTGAGAAATGAAATGGCAGGCCTGAGGGCTTCATGCATGAAAAGCAGATGAGCTACAGCTGAGCAATTCCATTAATTGGAATGTCTCCCAAGGAGCGGGAAGACACTCCATTTCTTTAGAACAAATATTGATCCAGACCCTTGTGTAAGCCCCAACTCTACAAATACTTCTGCGGGTGCTTAACTTGAAACACATGCTTAGCTCCATTGACTTCACTAGTTAAGGCAGAGACATTTGAAGGATCGGGGCCTGAAACTCCTTGGGGCAGGGACTGTTTTCTTGCTATAAGCACACAGTGTCTAGTACAATGGGGCTTTGATAGCAATGTGAGAACTCTACGTCAGCGGTTCTCAACCAGGGCCCCGGGGGGCCGCGAGCAGGTTTCAGGGGGGCCGCCAAGCAGGGCCAGCATTAGACTCACTGTGGCCCAGGTCAGAAAGCTGAAGTCCCACCGCATGGGGATGAAGCCAAAGCCTGAGCAGCTTAGCTTCACAGGGGCTCCTGTGGCATGGGGCCCTAGGGAATTGCTCTGCTTGCTATCCCCTAACACCGGCCCTGGCTTTTAGATGCAGAAAAACAGTTGTTGTTGCACAGCTGGGCTGTGCAGTTTTTATAGCATGTTGTGGGGGGGGCCCTCAGAAAGAAAAAGGTTGAGAACCCCTGCACTATGTGCTACCACCATACAAGTATTAAACCTCACCTGGTGTAAATCAATGTAACTCCACTGGAGGCTATGGAACTACCTGGCTTTTTATACCAGCTCAGGATCTGGGCCATCCTCTCAAATCGCCAGTTTGGGATTTACTCTGTGCTAGGAGACTGAGCATAAAGATAAACGGTTATTGCTGCAAAATAAGTGACCTTTTATAACTAAGTTAATCAACAGCTGAAACAGTGAACAGCAAGGTGCTTGTACCGAAATGTGTGGCACTTAAATCTTCAAATGAATCAGCAGCTCCATGACACTGCAGAGTGCCCTCTATGGGGCCCCCTTTCCCAAGGACTGTGTGTCTTTACAGAGCGTCGCCCGTAGCGTAGCTAGGGGAGAAGCGGGGGAGCGGCCGCTCCCCCACTGAGCACAAGTGGTGCCTTTTTAATTTTATTCACCCAGGAGTGAAAGAAAAGAAAAAAAAGGCGTCTCCCGCTGCGGCACTTTTACTAACGGGGCGGCGCTCCGGGTCTTCGGCAGCACTTCGGCGGCGGGACCTTCGCTCGCTCCGGGTGTCTTCGGCAGCACTGAAGCTTCATCGGCAAAATGCTCCCCCTCTTCCCTCCACCTGGCTACACCACAGAGCGTCGCTCAGGCATTCTGAAATGTTTTACTCTGGGCTCTCAGTGCAGACCTGGAAGAATGATCATGCCATGCCTTCCATCCAGCAACTTTCATCCCAAAGAGCTGAACAATAGTTGAAAACGAATTCCATTTTCCTAGGGAATCTGTGGGCTGGATCATGAGCTGCAGCTGAGGAGCATTCTGGGCACAGCTTAGGAAGGCGGGATAGAAAAAAAAACGGTCTCCTAAACCAACTACCAATCCTGGATCAATCTGCACCAATCCAGTCCCCCAGCACAATCTGACAAGCCAAAATGCTGATCTAAGTTGCCCCAGCTGCCAATGGCCCAAGGAGCCGTTCCAACCGGTAAGCATCACTACAGGACATTGAAGGATGCCTTGGCCATAACCTCTTTCCCCACTCCTGCCTCTGTGACAGTCATTAGGTGAGACGGGCAGGGAAGAGTGGCGCTGCTACTCCACCCCTTCCCCTCGCATAAGGAAGATCCTCCTCCATAGGCCTGCTGTCCCAAATCTAGGGCAGCTTTACTCAGGTGGCTGTGCAAAACTGCCCTGAGCACCACAGGATCTGGCCCTGTCTTTCTCGGGCGGTAGCTGACATCACTAACACCTATAGAAGCACAGGGAGGCACCGTGCTTTAGAAGTGAGAGCAGGGAGTGTAGAGACCAGGGTTGTATTCCCAACTCTGCTCATTCCCATGTGACCCAGAGACGGTAACATTTGGTCGACCTCTGTGTGTTTCCGCTTCTCCCATAAAATGGTAGAGATAATGCTTACTTCTGTAGCTCTCTGACAACTGCAGATGAAAACTGCTGTAAAAGTATTGTTATTATCCGCTCGGGCAGGCGAAATAGACCTCCAAGCTTCTGCGGTGTTTCCATCACTTGCAAAATAGACTTGTAAGGTTATAATCTGCATGGATAGGGCCCAGTGCTCCTCTCAGTCACACTTGTGTGGCTCCATTGAGTCCAGCGGAGTTGCTGTAGATCGGGGGTTCTCAAACTGTGGGTCGGGACCCCAAAGTGGGTCACAAGCCCATTTTAATGCTAGTGTTGGCGCTGGGCCACAGCAAGTCTGAAGCCCAAACCTCACCGCCCAGGGCTGAAACCCAAGCCCAAGCCCCACCACCCAGGGCTAAGGTTACATGCCCCCCCCCACCCAGGGAAGAAGCCCTTGGGTGTCAGCTTTGCGCCCCCCTCAGCCTCCGGGGAGGGGCTTGGTCGGGCTCAGTCAGGCTTGGTCTTCACTCCCCCCTCCTGGGGTCATGTAGTAATTTTTGTTGTCAGAAGGGGGTCATGATGCAATGAAGTTTGAGAACCGCTACTCTAAATTTACATGGGTATAACTGAGAACCATTTGGCCCGTGTGCTTTTCATAATTTGGGATTATCATTTTCGAAATGAAAGAATTCTGGTTCCTCTTTAAGGGAGTAAAAGGGTATATTTGATTTTTCCCTAGTGTGAAGCATGCTCTCCCCCGCCACTCCCATTAAACTTTTTCCTTAATTCTCTTTGCAATAACATTTTCCAGTCTACAGGTATATCTGATTAATTGTCATCTGCAGGAAAGTAAGTGGAGGATACCCCAAATGAAACTCACACCCCAGGAAACCAACGGCTTAGCTGCACAAACCTCACTAAGTTTCTATGCTAATAGATGGTGTGCGTGGATACAAAGAGGGCATCATTAACTGTGAAAGTACAGGAGAGTCTTGCCTGAATGCCCATCAGGACTGAACTGCTGCTGGATTTGCTAATCACTTGGGGCACAATCTTGCAAGCTGTGGCACGCCCTGGCCCAGATCCAACAAAGCATTTAAGTACATGCATAACTTTCATTAGAAGCCCCACTGTGACTGTTTACATGCTTAAATTGAAGCATGCTTAAGGGCTATGGGGTGGTGGAACAATTTTTATAGTGAGGGTGCTGAGAGCCTCTGAACCAAACTTTAAACCCTGTATATGATGGAAACCACTTCAAGACAGAGGGTGCGGCAGCACCCCCAGCACTCCTAGATCCAGCAGCTATCTAAGGGCTTTTCTGCTCAAGCACTCAGGATCTTGCAGGATTGAACCCTGGTAGGTATTTTGGGAAAGATACCATAATGGGGGTTAGGACAGGACAGCCAAATGCAGAAAAAACCCAGCAGCCAATAGCCCCAAGGAACTTTCCAGAGGCCATGAATAGCCCGAGCACAGAGATGGCCCTTGCAATACCCTTATGCAAGTGGAATCCCCCGGCTGTCATTTAAGGTGACTTTCTAGCTGCATTGCAGCACTGGAAGAGCACAACGTACCCAGCGTATGGACCAGCATCTGGCCCTGGAAGCATTAAGAGGAATAGAACAAATGAAAGTAAATAAGAAGTGCAATAAGCCGAGTACACTGGTCTTTTCTCTGTTAAACAAGGAAGGAGCACTATGGATTTTACGATCATTTTCCTAAGCCGTTAAAGGAGCAGCAGCAGCCGCCTCACTGGCTCTACAAAGCCTCTCTAGTTCAGGAGTCAGCCAATCGTCGGAAGAGTGATGTTCTCCTAGCCAACAGATGACAGTAGTTATTACAGCCTTGCCTTGAATGCTGACCTGAGGTGGGAGCAACGGACTGAACCTTTCACAATCTGGTATCCCCTCCCAGTACACAAAGACCAAATCGATTTGCTTGCACAGACATTTTGTTTTAACCACTTGTGATCAATTTTCAGCCCACTGGCCAGTAAAAAGATTCAGGAATTAGCAAAGAAAAAAACCCTTTTTAATGAAGTTTTGTACTGTCAGTCTCCATCTGCATCAAGAAAGTCTTTAGTCATGGTGTGAAATTCATTCAGACATTATAACCAGCTAGCCTTACTCTGACATTGGGACTTAACCGGTCTCCTCTTGTTAATATCACTGAGCAACAGCTGCGTTATATTAGCTGTCTAAAATTATTAATCCTATTCTGTTTTCATGTATATTTATCATTTCAATGCCAACTCCAGTCAACCAATTTTGTTAGACATATTGATTTCCTGAAGAAATTAAATGAAAGTGTCTGTCACACATTTTACAGACAATACAAAGATTTCAGACACTTTGCATTCTGGGTCACATTTGTTCTCAATAATCTGCTGATGATATCGCGGGATAGATACGTAGCAACTTTTTTTGGTTAATGTTCGTTTTGTTTTACTCACTAATTAGAAGTGTGACATTGGACCAAATCTGTTTAGACCCCTTCACTACAGTGGAATTTCTTTTGTGGAATTCCATTTCAGTGGAACCACTCACGAGTCTTATGCATCTTTAAAAAACAAAGGCCTTTACATGCTATTACTGCATCCAAATTGTGAGACTAAAACAGAATAGTAAATACTTTGCTTCTATAGGACCTGATCGATCTCCCATCCAAATCAATAGAAGAGCTCCCAGGTACTTCAGTGAGACTTGATTTGAACTCAAAGCACATTTTTCATCCAAGGACATCAAAGTGCTTTGCAGACAATGGTCAGGTAAGACTCATACTATCCCGGTCAGGTAGAGAGTATGTACTATTAACATTCCTTCCCCAGAAGAGGAATCTGATGCATCGAGAGGTAACCAGTGGCTTGTTGAATGTCAGCAGCTGGAAAATTCAGGTACAGAACCCAAGAGTCCTGAGAAAACAATCCACCTGCCAAGCTACTTAAAATAAAAGGACAATATTGAAGTTCACCAAGCTTGCAGCATGAACTGAAGTCTCTGGAGAATTCCCAAGTAACATTAGGACAAGAGCTACATTAATACAAAGAGCCCTTCTTGAATCCAATCCAAGAGGCCAGAGGATATGGTGCCAATCCACCTTGATATGACAGAGAACCAAGGAGAGGAATGTCATGTGAGGACTGCAGTAAGGTAAAACAGAAGGGGATGGGGCCTATCTATGGTCTCACACCACAGTATAATGGAGATGTAGAGCAGATATGATCAATTTGTTTGATATTGTTCCCAAAACCAGCCACAGACTCTCTCATCTTTCTATCGTATCACCTCCATCCTGCTCCCTTGAAATGCAAGTTCACCCATCATGGTTACTAGTTGGTTATAAATCTTCCCAATATTTCAAAAGGCCAGAGATGCAAAATGAAGCTTGTTTTCAAAGATCATGCTGCCAGTAACTAAGACAGATGCTTCATGGAACAATACCAAATGAGCTGTGGAACACAAGCCATTAAGGGCTGGCCCTCGCATGCCATGTATCAAGTTTTTAGTAGGTCATATACAATGCTTTCAGGTGCAGCTGATTGTGTGGACTGCAGAACATATGTGAGACGTTGCTGAGCCGTGTTACAACTGCAGCTGAGCAAAAAAAAAATATTGCAGTCTATAACAAGGTCCCTGACCCTTCAATGAAGTCAATGCCAGAAGAACCCTGCACTTACATAGAGCACCTTGCAGGACAGGGCGAATGATGGAACACTCCCCAAATACATGTTTCAACCATTATTCACCTGGCTTTCCCACAAATATATTTGTCTAGCGGCGTACATGATGAATTTTTTCCATTTACAATATTTGATGAGTATTTTTCTCCCATTAGTCACCCGCTGCTACAATCAGGAATAAATAAGAAGATGAAAATGAATATAAAGTGCAAACTACCCCCACCTGCTGTTCAATCTAGCCATCATAAAACAGGTCATTTCTTGTAGGCCCTGGGGAAGACAGGGGTCCCGAGGAGGGATTTGAAGAAGAGGGACAGCAGCCTCACACATCAGTTCAGAGTGGGTATTCCAGGCATAAGGGAGGAAGGTACAAAAATGTTTTTGCGAGAAGGTGACAAACATAAAGGCCTTTGGAGGTGAGGGACAGAAGCTGGAACTCGAGAGTAGAAGTGAATGGAGGGATTCCATGGGGGAAATGATCTGGTCAGACAGACAGAAGTGAGATGATCTTCACAACTGTGGTTTATACGGACCAGCAAGAATGATGGGCCTGTTACGGAGGTCAGAAAGGAAGAGATTACAGTAGTTATGATGAAAGATGAGAAGGGTCTGAACAAGATGTTTGGCTATGGACAGAATGAAAACGACATATCTTAGAAATGTTATGGAGGACAAAGCACCTAGATTTGGAGACAGCCAGGATGCGAGGGGCTGAGAGAGTGGAGATGACCCTCAGTTTTTGCATCTAAGGAGAGTCTTTCCCGTGCACCTGCGTTGATGATTCATTCCATTACATCAGGATGTTTTGGTAAAATGCAGGGGTTTCATTACTTTCGCTTTCAGGGGGGCCAGCTCTGCCATTTCTGTCAGGTAGTCATGATTTTGTTCTCCTTTTCAACCTCCGTCCCTGTGCATTTGACATTTCATCCGCAGATTTTTCTGTAGCCACTTAGTGTAATAACAGCAATGCTATTTCTTCTCTTGATATTCCCCACTCTGCCCCTGCTATCTGCTCTGGACCCAGTGCTCTTTATGTTGTCCATCTTGATTAAGGGCTAACACAGCCAAAGACTGTACATGCACATAGTTTTGTAAAACTAAATAGTGCGATACTGGAATGCTTTGAAACCTCACGTTTTCACACACATGGAGCATTTTCAGCCTGCTCCTAATGAAGTGAATGTAAAAGATCCCAATGCGAATGTAAAAGATCCCAATGGCCCATTTTTCTCCCTGTTTGGTATCCGTACAAGGGGACATCATACATCCCTGAGTACTCAGGATAATGGCAGTGTTTAGGTTCGATTCAGGGCTTATGAAAGCTCTCCCCTGCTTTCCACAACTGGTCCACGGGGAAAAACGCTAAGATCTTATAAGTGCTAATGAAATAGTATCGGCAACACCTCTGGCACTGCCGGTTTAGGTCTGAATTCCTTTTCTGTGTGATGTTTAAAAACCATGTGATTTTCTCCACACACACACACAAAAAATCTTCTCACTATTAGTGCAAGGATACTGTTGGTTGGTTGTTCTGGGGAAAGCTCCGTAAATGGTCTAATATTTAAGGGCTAGATCTTGACTTGGACTAAATGCCCACGCAGTGGATTAAAAGGAGCCTTACAGCTCTGTGTACGCTACCCAGATCGTGGGTCCAGGCATAGATGCGTAATTTGAAACCGTGCCCTTGGAGCAACTCAGTGGGGAGTGGACATGGATGCTTGGCCCTTGGGCTCAACCGCTCTTCCAGAGGGCCAGCCTGGGCAGCGCAGCTGGCATGGGGGAAGTGCCTGAACATGGTACAGGGCAGCAGCAAATTACTACCCCCCCCCACTTTCCCAGAAAAGAAGCAGGGCGGGGGCTGCACCTCAGAAGGGTATCTCTGAGTCACATCGCCTCCTGGGACTACTTCTGGGTGGTGTGGCTTACATACTACCCCATGTTCAGGTTGTACCCTAAAGGCACAGCTGGCCCTAAATGGCTGTCCATGGAGCACCTCTCTAGCAAGCTGATCACACCTTCTCGTCCAAAAATAATTATTTGTAGCTTCAGCCATAAGAGAAAACAGCACAGAGAGAGAGTACATATTAAAACAGCAACAACCGGGGAAGAAATCACCTTGCATTAATTTTCCATAAGTGGATTACACCAAGCAGAGTGTAAACAGTCCCACAGGCACCAATTACCAGGCTTATTCTATAACTGAATTGTCCTAAACAAGCACCATTTTAATTTGAATATCAAATACTTCACGCAGCAGGAATAGAAAAACCACCCAAACCTAACAACGCATTTGTTATGGATTTCTGAACAATCTCTTTGGACAGCCCAGTGCCCCCAATGGAGCGGGTGCGGATTCCCTCTGCACACACACGTTCAGTACACACTGCCCAGTGCAGACATGGGCCAACAGATACTTTACCATTAACCAAACCCTCTGCAGAATTGGAGGCAGCGCAGGCAAATTTACAGAGCGAGTAAGATGCCTATCTCCCCAGTCAATGGCTTTCAATGGGAGTTAGGCACCTAAATCTGCTCAGGTACTTTGGTGAATAACACTACATGCTTCTCTGCATCTTTAGGCACCTAAACGCCTTGGTAAATCTGTCCCTTGGGGATTGTTCTTTAACATATCCGAGAAATAAATGCTTCACCTTCAGCTATGCGACAGGAGATTGATGCTGAAGCGCATCCTATCCAGCATTATTCTGGACAGCTGAGTGGCACAATTTAAATCATAGGGGATTGCTAGGGAGATGTTTGGCATACTGCTCTTCCTCATTCCTAACCCGTTGTGTCAGTCCCTGACCCAAACATGAAAGAATACGTCAAGGGGGACAAACAGCGTGGTAATTTGTTAGACATAAAAAATGCCCACTGGTGACTCGGATGAAGCCACCTACCTCAGTCATTTCTACCACAAACCAGATTTGAACCTGGGTCATAGAATGTTAGGGGCCAGATTGTGAATGTCCATAAGCGGGGCACCGCTCACTAGCAAAGGGGATCACACTCTGATCCCTGTATCCAGCACATGAATACAGGTGTTCTACCCATTTGTGAAGTTGTCATCCTCAATAAGACCTGAGCCACAAAACCTGAAATGATCTTTTTCTTGACATTAAGAATAATTTTTTTTTTTTTGGTGGCCTCTGAGAAGTGAGTTGGTGACCTCAGGGCTGTCATTAGCAGTCTTAGCAGAAGGGCCAATGTTTGAATGGAAAGAGGGATTGAACTATTGAACTCGCTATCCCCATCCAAACAGGGAGGCAGGGCTGGTGACAAAAACTTGCAAACTTTTGGCCCTTGTAGAAGATAGAGCTCTCTGTTCATCAACACATGCTAGTGAAGTTGTGATGATTATTAATTTGTATCACGAGAGCATCCTGAGGACACAAAAATCCCTGCATTCAAGAGCTTGCAATCTAAAGGTAGGAGCAAGGAAGAATTAATATCCCTATTTTACAAATAGAGAACTGAGTGTAGGTACAGATGAAGGCCCAGCTCCACTAACATATTTAGGCTCCTAACTTGAAATCAGGGGACGGTCAAAGCCTAAATATCTTTGTGGATCTTGGCCTAAGTGATTTACCCAAGATTACACAGGAAGACTGTGGCAGAGCCAGCACTTGAACCCATGTCTCCTGTTTCCCAGTCCAGTGCCTTAACCACAAAATCATAGGATGATAGAATACCAGGGTTGGAAGGGACCTCAGGAGGTCATCTAGTCCAACCCCCTGCTCAAAGCAGGACCAATCCCCAACTAAATCATCCAACAGATTTTTGCCCCATATCCTTCCTCTCCTAATATTCAGCTTTTCCAGCTAGCAAAATAGTATCAGTGAGGACCCCTTATAGTCCTAAAACTCCAATACTTCAACTGACAAGGTAGATTCATTCAAGTACATTCAGCGCTTTTATTGGTATAGATTCAGCATTCCTCCCACAAGAGGAGGGTATAGATTCAGCATTCCTCCCATATTTCTTACCTTTGAAATATGTACTGACAGATCATGCTGTAAATTGAAAGCAAAGTGTTTGCTGTACAACTGTTGGAGAAATAATTTGGTTTCTAGGTGAAGACAATGCTGTTAATGTACCAGGAGCTCTGCATACTAAACAGTCTTTTTTCTGTTTTATTTTATACAGCACACAGACGAATGGGCAGGAAAGATCAGCCTTCTGGAAACTCAGTTTGGTCTTTGCCCAAAGCCATTATTCATTACTAGTGGCACTAGCAAGTGCTACAATATTCTCAACTTATAGCTACAATATTAAAAGTAAAGACCCCTAAAGAGAACTGTGGGTAAAAAAAAAAACATTACACAAAGTGGAACCTGAAAAAAATCTGCCTCTTCATCAGAACAAGAAGAGGGAGAAAAGAGAGAAAGGGGAGAAGGGAGAAATTTAGGAACATAGGAATTGCCAAACTGGATATATAACTATTAGAGATCAGGATGTGACCTACAGCAGAGGGCAGATTGTCCCACATTGCCTAGAATGGTTCTTACACCTTCCTCTGGTGATGTTGGCAACTGCTGGAGCCCAACTACTGGACTACATAGATCTTGGGTCTGATCCAGTCTGTTTCTCTGTCTTGTTGCAATGAGTTCCAAAGACTAATTATGAGCTGTGTGAAACAGCATTTGTTTTATTCAGTTTTGAACTTGATGCCTTTAATTTCAGTGAGTGTCTCTTGGTTTTTGGGTGAACAGAACCTCCATTCAATCACAAATGTGGGCAACAGCTCACAGCACAGTGGCTTCAGTGGCCTTTTACCCTCAGGCACTGAATTCAAGTTCTGCCAGGGATTCAAAAAGGAAAGGAAATTGGGTGATGCCCTCATTTGTGTGTATCATGCCAGCGATCACCTCATTTGACACGAATGGCAATCTGTGCCCAGGGAAGAGCCCAGGCTAACAACCAAGGTCGAGATTGGATCACTCTGCACAGCAATTCCCTGCTGTGTGCCAGAGCGCACCCCTCCGCTCGTAGACTCTCCCTTTGATGAGCAGTAAATTCATGCAGACATTTAAAAAAAAAAAAAACATTTGAAAACTCCTGCATGGGGCTGAACTTCTTCACTTAAATAGAGGGACTAAATGGAATCCTTAATGGCAGCTTCAGCAGAGCTGAAATGACGGGAAAATTGAACTACTTCCTCCCCTGAGGTGGTCCTTCTAGGGCAGCAAGAAAGCAGGAAACTATGTAGTAATTTTGCATTGATATTGCTATTGCTGTACCTGCTGTGTGGACTAATAGAAGATTTCAGTATGCAGGGCTGTCCATCTGGTGCCTATAACAGCATTAAAGCCCCAGTCCAGGAAAACACTTTAGCATGTGCATAGCTTTAGGTGCTCGAGTCGTTCCACTGACATCCATAGGATGGCTCAGATGTTCCAAGTTAAGTTACAGCACTCTGCAGGGTCGGGCCCTATATTCACTTTAGTGACCTGCCTCTCCCCGCCATGTCACCCCCCTTCAGCTTTTAAAATCCCACCACAGTTTAGCCACAAGCATTTAAAATCAAGGCACATACGCAGCAAATGTTGCTTTATGCTCACCGTTTAAAAACAAACGTGGTGCTATGGATCAGTGCAGTCCTAATTCACGTATCTGCAGGACCACTCTGCACTGAGATCAAAACAGGGTCCTAACTATAAAGGTCTAGATTCTGGCTGATTTAGGCAGATGCACAGGTAGGGGGAAGAGGGTGCAGGGAACCTCCACCTGGCCCCAATTTGTACCTGCACAAGAGGCTTTAGAACTCAAGGGCTCATTTGGGAAGGAGGGAGGAGTTCTCCAGGTGAAGGAGAAGCGATTACATGACCCTTGGGGTAAGTTTGTTGTCTGTAGTATGTGTTTGTGGTGTGCTTGCTGCTTGACTGAAACATATTGTGTGGTCTGTTTGTTTGGGGGACCATGTGCTGAGCCTAGCGACCTGCTAGCCAAGGCTGAGAGCTTCTTAATGAGGCTTTGATCCCCACCCATCAACCCTTAACCAGGGGGCAGGGCTACTCAGGAAGACCAGCGCTTGAAAAAGCCCCTCCTAAGCGACCAGAGGAGTTAGCAAACAGGAGCAGGTAACCGGAGTTTTGTGAGGGAGTTTAGAGGGAAGGTGTGAGGGGGGCTAGATACACTTAATGTTCTTTAAACTTAAGGTCCAAACCACCCCCGATAAAAACAAAACAACAACAAAGGAATAAGCTGCAGGAGTCAAAAGGGAATGCAGGCAGACGTCCACCTAAACCAAAACGGAATCACTTAAAATTAAAAAAGGTCATAGAGCAGTTTTTAAACTAAGGGCTGGGGGAAAGCTGACAAGTCCTCTACTCACAGGAACCCTAAGCCTTGGGGGGAGGAGGTGAGACTTACCCATAGGAATCCTAACTCTAGCCCCAAGTACCCTACCTACAGGAACACTAATGCTAGGGTGGGGAGCCCTACTCATAAGATAGTAACAAAACATGCAAAACCCCTCCCATTGACAATGCAATTATCCCCTGCCAGGAGTGATCACAAACAAATTTGCTGCTGGTTATGTTGAATAGGAAATCGTGTTGCACCATTCTATAATCCTAGCTACTCATCCCCTTCCACTCCAGGGCAGCCTACGCCCCAGAGAGGGTGTGTCCCCCGGGAAGGTGTGCTTCTACCATGCTTCTCAGTCAGCACGCTTCCTAATAGATCTCAACTGTGTCGTGCTGGAGAGGCTTGCGTGGGCTAAAGATCCTTGGAGCTACATTGTCCAGAGCTTTCATACTCTTGGTAGGATCCCTCTTGGCGATCAGGTCTGAGGCAAGGTTCCTGACTAACCGCGGTCCAAACTTCACAAGACTCCAACGATGGATAAGGCACATACAAAGGACCTTTTAATACTCTGCAGCTGTGAAGGTGGATGAGGGTTGCAGCAGGCGGGAGGCCCCTGGTTGTCTCAGATCTCCTTGCCACTGGGTCAGGGTTTTCCTCCTGCCAAGTCTCGTGTGGTCACCATCGCCTGTGCACCGGTTTCCCCACATTAAAAGATTTCACGCATGGGCCTCTGCCAAAGCAAAGGAGGAAAGAAAGGGCACAACAACTATGTCTCCTCCAAGATTACACCTATCACTTCTGTGGGAAAATCTTCAGGGCACGAATTGGGCTCCTCAGACACTTAAAAACCCACCAATAAACCCTGTTGGCACACATCATCCTTGCATCAAGAGATAGCCGAATAAGACGACATTCAGCTCAATGCCCAAATGGCACAATGGAGCGTACACCTGAAACTTTATATATGGGTTTGGGCAACCCCTTCTGGAGTGGAAGGAAGATCCAATGAGTAGGGCACTAGCCTAGGACTTGGGACATCTGGGTTCAAGCCCCTGCCATGCCACAGATATCCTGTGGGACTTTGGGCATGTCACTTAGACTCACTAGTCTCAGATCTACAGTAACAGGGAGCCTATCTATACCTCAGAAAATATGCCAAACCCCAGAAGCATCATTCTACGATAGACCCTTTTCCTCACATTTATCAGCTGCCTGGCTATGCACATCACATTTTGCTCTATAATCTATCCACGTATGTATAGAGCCCTCCGCCAATCACCGCACTATCTGAGCACACAGTACATTATGTTCTACGCTGTATCCTCAAGTCCCTGGTTCAGCCGGTGTGATGAGACACACTGGATAAAAAATACAAAACAATTTTCTCAGCCCCAGCAGAGGGGGACTTCTGTATATTTATGATCCAGAGTCCAACTTTTAAAGATACTTTTTTCCCAGCGGAGTTTCGCTCAGCAGGAAGTGGTGGGTAGAATACCATTAACAATGAACCTGCTTGTAATGAAGTGGTCAGCAGAAGGAATGGGTTTAGGTTTTTTCACAACACTAGCTGCAATGGGAAATGGCAAATAGCTACAATGCCTTATATTTACTAGTCTTCACTGTTTCACATTTGGCTGTTTGCCACCTCCAAATAAGACCCCGTGGGTTTCATTAAGGTCCAAAAGAATGCAGGAGATAAGATTTACTCACTGGGTGTCATTTATTCTCTATTTGCTACACATGTTTATGGGGGGGGAGGGGAAGCACTTTGCCCAGTAAATCTGAAATGGTGCTGGTTTGTCAGCCATTGCTGCTCAATCTAGGCTGAACATGTGAGAGGGCAGGAGCCACCCCGCTGATATAGCACAGGGTAGCTAACAGGGGCCAATAGGCTTCGGAGCATTCTTTATTTCTGCTCCAAAATGGAGCATATACCTCACTCCACTCCTGTGCCTGCCATTCAGGATGACTGGGGCCCTCACTGTGAAGTGGAATAATCTCTGCACACATTATTCAGCACACCCGCATATGTCCCACACGCTCACAGCTGAGTGGGTTGAATCTTTCCCAGATGGAGCTTGGGTACACTAAGGGAAAACTGTGTATACTGAGTACGGGACGAAGGAAAATCCAGTGGTTAGGGTGCTAGCCTGGGACTCAGGTGACCCTGGGGTGACAGGTTCCCCCTGGGGAGCCACGTGGAACTGGGGTATCACTGAGCCCACCTGACCCACTAGCCTGGGCTCCCTGTCACATTGTGGTGCTGTGATAAATTGCCAAGCTCCCAAAGCTTGCTCTTTCACCAGCCTACACACAGATAGGGACACACCCAGCTACCGTGTCACACACAGATGCTGAGATCAGCTCTGCATAGGAAGGCTCAACTAAGACACCTCCCAGTTGCCAAGGCATGCACCCCCCTCTTGAATGTAAACCCAAAATTATAGCATCTTGCGCTGTACAGCATAAGCTCATAAAATTCACCCCCTCCCTCAATGTGGAGAGGGAGCTGCAACAGCATTCTGCCGCAACTTATAATGTCCACAGGTTGGTTTTAGACCTAACGAAAATAAATTTATTAACTACAGAAGATAGGTTTTAAGTGATTATAGGTGACAGCAAACAGATCAAAGCAGATTACCTTAGTAAATAAACAAAACCACAAACTGAGCTTAACACACTAGATAGGTAGGATATGAATTAGGAAATTCTCACCCTGAGTGATAAAAAGACTGACAGATTCTTAAGACACAAGTTGCTTGGCTTTCCCAGGTTTTCATACACAGGCTAAAAATCACTCTAGCCTGGGACCATCACTTCCCACAGTTCAGTCCTTGACCCTCAAGTGTTTCCAGGTGTTTTGCTGTAGGTAGAGTGAGGTCCCATCATGATGTTATTGTCCCCTTCTTATATCTTCTTCCCACTTGCTGGAAAGCTCTTTTGCTGTGACCTGGGCCAAACTGTTCCTATTGTATAGTGTTATCTCTGAGAGGTTTCTATTATACACAGTTCCTGGGGTAATCCTTGTGTGCATTTTCTCAATAAGCCATTAACAGTGTTTGGCCTTTTTACTGTTGTACCTGAAAGGCTGCTTGTGGGTATTTTTAACCTCACAACATGTTTCAGTAACACATACCTAGCCCAACTTCATAACTTCACATACGACGATAGCACATACAATCCAACGAGATATTACTGTCTGGCAGATCAAGACTTTTAGAATGATACCTCACAAGACATACTTTGTACAAATTACACGACAGTGGTGAATATTGGGGTGTCAGGATGTCACACCTCCCCCCTTAGATTACTGCCAGAGGGTTAGTCACTGACTAATGTGAAGGCACTGGGCCCAATTTCCTCTTTCCTAGACAGGGCATCTGCTACCATGTTCTCCTTCCCTTTAACATACACAATCTCCATATCAAATTCTTGCAGACTCCAGGGTAGCAGTTTGGCATTTGTGCCCTTGGTTCTGTTCAGCCATATTAAGGGCGAGTGGTCCATTAGAATCTTAACTTTTTATTAAACTGGGCTTTGGATGCTTAAAGCCCACACTATGGCAAAGCACTCCTTTTCTGTGACAGAGTAACTCTGTTCAGTGTCCTCCCGTTTGCATCAGTACAGCACTCAAGCCAGTGTCAGATGCATCAGTACACAATTCAAAGGACTTATCAAAGTTAGGTCTGGCTAGCACAGGCTTTGCGGACAAGAGTGCCTTTACCTTATCAAAGCCTTTCTGGCACACTCCTGACCAAATTACCTGATTAGGTTGGTGCTTTTTACACAAGTCTGTGACTGGGGGATACAATGTCACTACAGTGCCACTGTGTGACCTTGGACAACGCATATAGGGCCAGGTTTTTCCAAGGTATTCAGGCACCTAGTGAGATTTTCCAAAGTGCCTCTGTGCCAATCTGCACCCAAATAGCTTGAAAAATCTGGCCTGTCTGCGCTTCAGATTCCCCATTCACAATATAGGGATAAGAGTATTTCCTTACCTCACAGGGGTATTATGAGGATAAATGCACCGAAGACTGAGGTGCTCAGTCATTACGGTGCTGTGGAACATGTAAGAACCTAACACAGAAATATATATGTGTCTTCTTGTGTCCTCTGCCCTGCTTAGCACCTCTGGAATCCACAGGGCAGGATTTCACCCTGTACCCCAAATGCTCAGTCACTGTTGTATATTCAGAAGTAAAGTAACGACCAGGAACTAAGTCCATCCCCCTGTCCGCAACTGAAAAGCCACTAACTCATTAATGATCCTTTTGGCAAATCCAGCCCCCTCCTTCGGCCTCATAAAATGCTCCGCGCTTGTTGAGTGCCCACTAATTTGCAGCAAGATTAGCTGCTTTTTTGGGGTCACTGGAGCTCAGCCCTGCTAGCTCCAATCTCTTGTCTGCTACACAGTGAATTCTTTCCATCTCAGTGATCTGAGTGTTAAACCAGAACTTATTGCATGAGCCAACATTTTTATTTCAGCTGCAATCTACTGTCTGACACTTGGATTTAAAGAAGCAGGCTGTTTTAGGGCCAGATGTACCTACCAGTATTACACCCAGGGTCAGATTAGAGGCAGGGAAGGCGTCACATTACCCAGCAAAACTCTCCAGGAAACAATGCCTGCTAGAAATGCGTGGTGCATATATTTTGCAGTTCCTCAGAAGGATTCACACCTGGTCAAGCTACGCTGTCTGTTGAGAGGATAGGCCTGCCTCCTCTAGGGGCAGTGTGTACTCACGAGTTGCTAGCAGAGAAGTCTGCACTTAGAAGAGCAAAGGGACTGCAGTTTTGGCTGTAGCCTGCCTGGGGCGCATGAGGAAAGGAGGTTCTTTGCACCATCTTGACCATATATGTGCTAGTCAATTCCGGGCCTAGAGGTACCTATGCCCTAGTCCCTCAGCATGTGCCTTAGATCCTGACACAGAATTCTGTTACCCTTTCGTCCGCGCGTCAGTAACATTTTGTTTGTTTACTGTACTGCTGCTCCTTCAACTGACACCAATGTCACACCTCTGGAATCTACTCCCGACTCCACGTCACTAACGTAACTAGTTTTATTTACACACATACACGAGTCCTAGTCAAAAGAAGAAACAGAGGTGGCCACTAATTGCATGCAGCACACCCCCGTTTTTCAGGAATCTCAACACCAATACCCAATTTCCAGAGACCGATTCTGCCCCAAGAATTAACTCTAATCAGAGCACAAGGCAGAGAGCAAGTTCTCCTCTTGCTTGCACAGCTCCCCTTACCCAGAAGCTGTCTTTACAAAAAGCCTTGTATAACTCAAAACTAACCAGCACCCAGCTGAAGCAGAGCTCCATGTGGCTCAAAAGCTTGTCTCTCTCACCAGCAGAAGTTAGTCCAATAAAAGATATTACCTCATCTCTCTAACCATCCAGCATGTCTTCCCAAGAATCAAAATGTGCTCTCACAGTAAGGGCAGGTCTATACTGTGGGGTTAAGTCAACCTAAGTTGCGCAACTCCAGCTACTTGAATAATGTAGCTGGAGTCGACGTAGCTTAGGTCGACTTATTATGGTGTCTGCATCATGCCGGGTTGACGGGAGAAACTCGCCTGTCGACTTACCTTATGCTTCTCGTTCCGGTGGAGAACTGGAGTCGACGGGAGAGCGATCTGCGATCAGTTTAGCAGGTCTTCACTAGACCTGCTAAATCGACCCCCAGTGGATCGATCGCTGCAGAGTTGATTCACGGTAAGTGTAGACCTGCCTAAGAAAAAGAACTTGGAAGACTGTGTGTAAATGCACCACCTGGGGATGCCTGCCATAACAGGACACTCCTAGAAATGATACCATAACAAGAAGCTCTCAGTTGCTCTGGTCAGCACATTTAAAGTGACTCTAGTGTCATGCTTCATGACAAATTAAGGTAAATACATACCTCAGAAACAGTTTGGCGATGGAAGCTCCAGAATAATAACTGAATACAACACTCATCCCAAGGGCTCTCCTCTTGCTTCTGCAGGCAGCAAATCGTTTAAGTTAGCAGGAAATCGTCAAGGTATTTTTCACAATTTAAAAAAAAAAAAAAGTGTCTGGCTTCATTTTTACTCCGTTGTTCTTAAACCAGGCCCTAGGAAGCCTGAAACTAAAATTTATTTCTTTATCAATTTCTCTCTTTCCCTCCATCACCCAAGCACAGTTGTTTGCTTATTGAGGGGCATTCATGTGTGCTGGGCTGCTGGCATTGATGTATTTGGTTTTGTTTTTAAGTATGCTGAGGCATTTCTTTTAGGAAGGCGGCGGGAGCAGATGAAGAATTACATGCATTTTGCAAACAGAAGTGAGTGGTTCTATAGATTACATTTGGAGCTTAATAGTCTGGACGGTGTCCAATTATATCAACATCATAGGGACTAAAACAAAATTCTGTGGGCTACGGTCACAGCAGTGGGGCAAACCCATTGACTGCAGAGTAGCAGGCATGTGCTAAGAAAGTACAGAAAATCTGGCACAATCTGGGATAAATGGAAAGGACAGACAGGGCTTCCTCTTCTGCGCCCACTGGCGTCATATTGGCCATACACCTCCCATGTTAGAGCTGGTTGGAAAAATTCAGATGAAACCGTTTTTGGTCGATTAATCTAAATTGAAACGTTCCATGGAGATGGTTCAATTTTGACCAAGTTTCTCTGGAAACCAGACAGGGTCTCCTGCCGGTTCAGGGGCAGCTTCCTTGCTGGGGAGCCAGGGCTTTCAGAGGTCAGCCTGCCGGATGGATACCTCTGAGTCAGGAACCCCAGGGTTCACAGCTCCAGGGCTCTACCCCCTTTTGTGGAGAATTTTGAAAATGTTGGTTTTCATTTCAAATCAGAAGAAACCAAAATTTTGAAATAGCAAAATGCTCCACCAAATGGAATTACCCATCTCTACTCTCAAGCAATCCTACAGGCCTTGGATACCTACTGATCAGATATGATGAGATGCGGTACCTCACATTTGTCTCTCCTTATGGAGAAAGGGAATTTACTGAACGCCACATTGTGGAATCCCTCAGACAGGCAGGGGCAGACATTGTAGGGGATCCCCTTCCACAGCAGCATGGGAGACTGCTGGCAAATCTAATCAAATCAGTACAGACAGCTTTCCTTCATCCGTGGCTAAGAATAAGTCATCCGCTGAAGTTCAGGACCTAATTTTGTTCTAAATTTCACCACACTTTACACTGATGGAACTCTACTGATTTCAACAGTTTCTACATGGGTGCAAAGGAGATCAGAATCAGGCCCCACTATTTCCAGGCCAAACCCATGTCTAAAATTTATCAGTAAAGATCAAGAAAGTTTATGGACTCTAAACGTGGCTGAAGCGGACGCCCAACGTCCCCATATTCCTTGGAAGGGAAAATTTGGAACTGGGTGATAATTAGTGAGCATGTCAGCATCTAAACATAACTCCTTGATCAGGGGCCTAGCAGTTGTGGGAGCCGATACAGAACCGATAGATGTCCTTCAGCAGACATCTAACAAATGACATTCTTTCTGGAAGTCTCTAGCTTTACTACATCCCCCTTACAACTGATCTTGGCCCTCCCTAGGATGTGGAGGACCAAGAACTCTGAGTTTAGCTTAACTCCACCCTACCCAGGCAGTGGCTAAGGGTCATTGGCATCCTGCCTTCCTAAAAAGAAGCGCTAACCATCTCCTTCAATAGTGACTGTGATACTGCCCCCATCGCTTCCCCCAGGTTTTCACCAGCCTAGAGGGTCATGCATCCAGACTGCAGCTGGCTGAATGCAGCTCCTTTGCTAGAGCATCCAACTCCCTGAATGGTACCAGACCAAGCTGCACCAAAATGTATTATTATATGGAGATATCCTATCTCACAAAACTGGAAGGGACCCCAAAAGGTCATTGAGTCCAGCCCCCTGCCTTCACTAGCAGGACCAAGTACTGATTTTGCCCCAGATCCCTAAGTGGCCCCCTCAAGGACTGAACTCACAACCCTGGGTTTAGCAGGCCAATGCTCAAACTACTGAGCTATCCCTCCCCCCAACAAGCCATTTGCCACCTGATTGCCCACTCTGCTGCTGCACTCACCATACAGCCACACCTCCCCAGAGGCGACACGTAGCGGTGGCTAGTGGAGGGGGGGCATAAATGAAAGGTTCTGGGGAGATCACATGTCCCCCCCCCCAGATTTCCTGGGATGCCGCTAATGGGGACGTCCAGAAGTGAGGAGGCAGCACTCGCCCTGGCAGCGGCATTTTCCTTGTGTCTGTGCAGTGTGGGGAGGGTGTCCCTGCCAGAGGCATGCAGAGAAATCTGGGGAGGACACATGACCCTGCATGCCCCTCCCTCCCTTCCCCCCATCACCTCAGCTAATAGCTCTGAGTTTGTTTTTTTCTGGAAAGTAGATTGAAAGCTCTTCACAACCTGGAAAAATGGGACTCATCTCTGGTGGAAGAGTGCCACATCCTGCTGGTTGAGGCATCTCAGACAAAAAGTAGAGTAGTAAAGATCATGAATCCCTCACATCATTGGTGATTTTTCATCAGATCACGTATCCACCAGGCAGCACCTAAAGAAAATCCAGAGAGTTTTCTGGATGGGCACTAAGAGATACAACTTCCTAGGAGTAATGTCCCAGGGTCACAGAGTCCCCAGGCAGCAGTAGAGTAAATATTCAGTCTGCCTGAAAACGTTTTTTTTTAGGGACTTTAATATTTGGTGCAAAGAACGACTTGAATGAGCATCTTTGCTCATAAGTGGAAAGATGTGAAGGAATAAGCCAAGCAGAGGAACGTGACGACTTAGCTTATCCTTCCTACTAGATACAATCCTGGTGAAGTAAGAGTCACTTCATTGTCTAAGCATCTAGACACTTTTCCGTTTGGCCCTGTGATGCATTAGACTCTCAACTGGTGTATATCAGCATTGGTCTATTTGCTTCCCTGAAGCTACGCTGCTTTACTCCAGCTGAGAATCTGGCCCAACATTCTGATTGAGGTTTTTCTCCCTGAATTTCTCCTGGAAGCTGGACATGTACCAATTCACCTGCTCCCTTTTCAGCCATTTATCAATTCATTACCACCACTTAGTGCCTCATTCTAAGCACGTTTCGTAAAGGGATGAGTAGTAATTTGTTTATAAACGCTCCTGCCTTGGCACCATTTCACTAACCTCCAAGTGAACTGGCAGTACTTGAGTGAGCTGTAGTTACATGCATTTGAAATGTACCTGCAGGCAAATATACCACATGTAAATTAACTCTTGAATAAAACTCACCCTTGGGCTCCCTTAACAGGTAACAAGGCAACAGCTTCTTCTAAGCTTTTTGGCTAAGATCATAGGTAATGTCAATTTCATGCAGGACACTTCCATCTGGGGGTTGTATCCTGCTTTGGGAAGGAAATTAACATAACGATCTATTAGGCCTTTTCCATCCCTAACATTTACGACTGGGATTTAAATAATTCAGCCAAAAATCAATTGTGGTCATAATCAGTCCATTTACTTTAATTAGTTGCAAGCACTTGGGAGTGGAGAGTGAGGGGCAGATTAAGGACCCTTCAATAAATAAGGACTGAAAGTCCCACTAACTTCAGTGGGTTTAGGATCAGGTCCTTATTGTGAGCTGGATGTGTGCTCCCATTACTGCTCTCTTCCTCATTGCTATTTGTATTACAGTAGGGACCCCATTGCTTTAGGCACTGTACAAACCAGTACTTAATTTGTGCTACAGCTGCGCCTCGGCACCCTTCGGCTTGGCACTTTATAGCTCCGGCACCTCTGGGCTTGCTGCATCGGTAATGAAAGTAAAAAGAATTGCTTGAGTCCCGGCACCTCTTTCATTACAAATTAAGCACTGGTACAAACTCACCAAAAAAAGACTGTTGCAGCTCTGAAGAGTTTACAGGCTAAACAGATTAAGGATGGAAGGAGAAACAGAGGCACAATGACTTAATCATAGAATCACAGAATACAGACTTTAAGGTCAGAAGGGACCATTATAATTGTCTAGTCCGACCTCCTGCACAACGCAGGCCACAGAATCTCACCTACCCATTTGTTCAAGGTCACAGGCGGAACCAGAACCCAGGTCTCTGGAATCCCAGGTCAGTGCGCTAATCACGGGAACACACTGCCTCTCGAGGTTCCCTGCGGCAGACATCTTGGATTTCTTGGCAGTGCCCATTATTCGGATTCTTATGAATTCAAAGGTCATTTGAACAGTGTAATGATTTCAAGACCTTGTCCAATAAGACTGCCCCTTAAAAATCAATGATCTCTTCAGGATTGGTGTTTCCCCCTACAGCCATCTCACTGTGGACCTGCTGATGAGGACTGGAAAACCAAGAACATCACCAGTTTCTCTCCTCTCTCTTCAGTGCTGCTACCCAGCCACTACCCTGGCAGATGCGTGCAAAGTTGGTGTCCTTAATTTGAATTTAAATCCATCCTTTAATTACAACGTCTTTCAGGGCTCTATCTGTTAATGCGCGCGCACACACACACACACACACACACACACACCCCATTGTGAGCAGGTTTGCTTGGACCGCTCCTATCTGCATATAAAAAGGGAAAGTAGCAATGTTACCCCCACTTGTACACGGATGAGTCTGCAGGTGTAATTTCAACCATCTGCATGCACAAGGTGTAGCATGCAAAATAACATGCAAGGCCCCAAATGGAGGCTGCCTTGAAAAATCCATCTGCAGCAGATACAGACTTGCTCAGACTAGCATTTCCACTGAACAAAAACACATGCCCAGTAAGAAGAAACCTGAGAACACAGCGAATCTCAGGCATTGCTTAAAGTCTCTTGTAATATCACAGATTATTATCCCTTCATATTTGTTAGACGAATTTGGGAGAAAGAGGAAGGATTGCTGAAAATTGGGTTTTGAATCTGGCTTCCCCTGAGAAAGATGGTCGTCATGCTCTGAGGTTTGTGGTATTACTTGATAAGCGATGATTAAAACAGTAATCCTGAATTGTAATCAAAAAGCAGTCAAGGCTCTGAAATTACTTTTCACTAAGCTTTTTCCCCCTCTCAGAGACAGCTCTGGACAGCAAAAGATAATACAAACATGGACACTATTCCAATTTCATTTAGAAATATTTGATCCATTAATTTATTGTTTGGGAAGGCATTTCCTTTTCTATTTGTCTTTAAATCCTCATAGAAAATGGGCCCCTCATCTAGCAAGATGGAGGAAATTCTTTCTGATACTGCTGCTGTCTCTGGAAACCTACCTGACATTTTTATGGCAGCAAAGTCTGAAGTGGTGCAAAGGTCTCCTTTTTACTCAGTTAAATGATGTCTCAAACCAACTTTAGACATGCTTTTCTGACCAATATCATTCTGGCCTATGTCAGAGCAAGCAAGATAAAGCCTTTCCTAATGGAAATGGTTTCATTCTGAGAAGTGGGCTAATCCTAAATTGATTTCATGAGTAAAGTTTCCATCTCTGCTTTCAAGATGCTCTCAGTTGTATCACTGAGTGAGGATGAAACACAGAGGCTGAATTTAATAATTTTTACTTCAGTTCTGCTGGGAAGACCTGCACATGCTCACTACACTCACTGTGTCAAAAAAGTCTCTTACAATTTCCAGCAGGTGACTGAGTTCTTGACTGGATGACCCATCCTCTATTGTTCACTGCTTGGGGGATGGTTTTTCATCCCAAGATGGGTGGGTTCTGTGCAAATGGTCAAATTGCTGCTCAAGTTATTCTTAGCAGAGCTCTATCTGAAAATGCCCCCTAATTACAACAGGTGGGATTTTCACAAGTGCATGGTGGTGTTTGAACTCTGTGCAAAATCTGAGAATTCAGCCTTTTTTGCTGGTTTTGCAGTGAACCGGAGAAAAAAAAATTATTTGGTGAGTTTTTTGCCCCTCGCAATAGAAAACTTCAGAATCATGTCAAGCATGGCAGCACAGTTCACCAAATAATGGTATGTTGGACAAAAATCTGGAACATTTTTGTCACAATTAAAAAAAAATGCATATCCCTGCTCCAATTCCAGCATAAAAATATCATGAAGTTGGAATCAAGTTATGCCACAACTCATCTCATTGCTCTTTTCTATTGGATAAAAAGCAGTCCTCTCAAGTGTCATCATCATTGACCTGATGATTGCTAGTCACTCAGCTGGGTTTAGTTACAAAACCTCATTTTTGGCTTGGAATCATTCTGATTCTTTGGAGGTCTCACAGCCCAGGGCTCAGACATCCAGATTAATGTTGACTACTTTGTTTCTTGAAAGTTACAAACCAGTCTCCAACTCGATCTCCAATTCTTATTAGCAGATTACAGCCCTCCTAACTAACAGCACTACACAGAGGGACTGCACAGTGCTGCTGTTACGCCCCATCCATTCTACTAGCCACAGAAACTTTGCTTGTTTAGATCAGAAGTAATCTGAGATCCTGGTCAGTGGTTCCCGGACAGTGGTTCATAGAACACTGATGGTCTCCAAAGCACATGCTGGAAGTCTGCAGTAAGGAGGATGGTCACAGGTTGCATTCTTACTGACAGCTGTTACATTGCATTAAAAGATAAATGAAATACTAGTTTTACTTTTCCTTGTAAGCAACTGCTGTAGATGCCATGAGGTTGTTACATGGCAGCAGGGAGGGGAGTGCAGAGCAGATGGAGCCTGGTGACTATGAATGGGATAGAAGGTGTCAATGAGACATCTCATTAAGATATGGGCCACACTATGAAAAAGAATGAGACCCCCATCCCAGGAATAAGGATTGAAAGAGAGGCTCTAAAGATTTTGAAGTATGTTGACAAAACAGGCGTACTAGTCAAAAAGCCCAGTAACAAATTTCCGTACCTTTGATTTAACCGAGAGTTTGATGGAAGCCCTAGCTATAAAATAAATTGCTCTAAAACAGAAATTCTCTCGATTGATAAACGTTTCCCTTCTGCTCCACTCAAATCTGGAAAACTAACAGAAAGATGAAGAACTTCGCTTGCCTGAAGATTAAGCTAAACCCTAGATTACAGAACATAATTAAGGATAATTAATCCAGGAGTTCAAAAAAATAAGGTTGCTTCCACAAGGCGGAATTTGCTGAACCTCATCCAATGGGGTAGAGTTATCATCACTGAAATGGTTATATACTACTAATGCACATTCCGGTACTGTGTTTTCCAGCAACTAGAAAACATCTTCAATTTCTTATGGAGTAATAAATGCATCTTGAGATTTTTGTGTTTTATTCTAGTCTATAAAACTAGCAAACTGTAAACTCTATAAAATGCCTTTTAATCTAGCAGCTATTACCTTTATATAGCATGACATGATCATCCAAAACAAATGTCATGGGTTAAAGCTGGAAAACAGAGGAGGGATACAGTAATCTCCAATGGATGCACTCTGGAACCCCACTTAAATTCTCCACACTTAAAGGCCTGGAGCAAATGACATACATGATTAGAACTGGCTAACATTCCTCTACATATGGGGCAACCCCCTGCTCCCTTTGTTCACATAGGACATGCCACTGAAGGCATTGGGACTGTGTGTGTATGAGATGGCCCCGCTGGACACTCATCTGGCTTCTGTGTTAGGACCCACATGCTGGGCCTGTGTGCTTTTAAGCTTCTCTGTCTCTGGGCAGACTTCATTTATCGCTCTTTCTTTGGCCACTCCGGGATATTTCCTTGGCACAGACTGTCTGGTACCTATTCTGGAAGTGGGACCCAGCCCCCATCTGGACCAGTGCTGCAGACCCTCCAAGACACCCCAGTAGCTTATCCACACCCTTTCCCAAAGCTCCACTTTGTTACAGTTTAACCCTCAGGGACACCTTAGACGAAGCAAACGGACACAGACTTAGTAAAGATTTCTAAAAAACAACCACTCTACTTTAGACAGCACAAGAGATATAAAGACCCATGCAAAACACACACACACGTGCAGTTTCCTGCCTCAGTTTCCTCACCGCTCTTGAGAGGTCTTTGGGATTTGGTCAGAGCTTCCACTCCTGGATTTCACTCCTCTAGCTTATGTTTCTCCTCCTGTTCTAGTCTGTAAGATAACTGACCTGATCATTTTATAGATTTCCAGTCCTTTTGTCTGGTGACCCCCTGGTCAGCCTCACGCGGCCAGCAGATGATCAGTTACTGGGTTACCAGTCCAGCTGGGCAGACTAGTTCTTCTGGGCATTAGTTATCTTATTGATGTAGGGTGCCACCATTTGAATAGAAGACTATCAAGGTTTAATGACCCTCCATTGTTAGGCTGAGAGTTTGTGTCCAACTGGCTCAGTTGTGCAAGTTATTGATGTACACACCTCCTGCTTATGATTGTGATCATGCTCACCTATCATCTCATCTGCAGCCCCAACTAGCACACTTGCAACATGAGCCTAGGTCGTTTGGGCTATAACATAACAGACACATGGGAGCATGAGTTCCTCATCCACAGAAGGTAATTGGCACAACATTTTATAAGGCTACAAGCTTAAATCTGACACATTTAAAATTTTTGAATGAGTTATACTGGATACCCAAGAAGATGAACTAGCTGGGACTTATGCCATCCAATTTATGTGGGCGTTGTTGCACATGACCCAGAACATTTAATCACACTTTTCTGGAGTTGGGCAGAAATAAGCAATTTTGAGTAGCAACTGATACAAACAATGAGTGGATTTTTAGATAAAAGTATGACACGCATCCAAGTCCCAATGTGTTGAAGCTGAAATAATAAAGATGAAACATTTTCAAAAAGAGAAACTAACTAGATTAAATTTAACACGCCGTGTTGTTATAGCCGTGTTGATCCCAGGGTATTGGAGGGACAAGGTGGGTGAGGTGATCTCTTTTATTGGACCAACTTCTGTTGGGGAGAGAGACAAGCTTTTGAGCCACACAGAGGTCTTCTGCAGGTCAGATTAAATGTCACTCATTGATAGCAAAAGCAAAAACAAGTGGGTTCAAAATTCCCTGCACTGTTTTAAGCAGCCCCTTTTCTACTCCTATGGTATGTAAGGTTTTGTATTTAATTCCTATAAACCTACAGTTCCTCTCAGATTATCTCACTGAGGACAAGATAAACATCTCTGGCTAGGACCAAGAAATCCATAGCGATGGACAACAGTCAGATCATCCAGCTAATCTTAGCCTATCCCATTTTAATCAAGCTTTTCACAACAATCGATTCATTGTCCCACAGTCACAAATCCTCAACTGATTCTCTGAGAAAAAGCACATTTGGTGGGGAGGGAAGTTTTCCTTTTAAACCAGAGCAGAGCTCAAAATCTCTTCCCCCCCCCACCCCCTTGCTACTTATCGGAAGCCCTCAAGCTTCTCCCTGATAAATGAAGTACACTTGCCTTTTGCTTGCATTTTCCTGTTATCCTTCTACCACTAAACAGGATTTGTATACAGACAAGCTTGCTCTTGGGTACCTAATGCCATTTCACGTTGTGTATAGCTGTGGGCTGTGGTGACGGGGACTCAACTTACTCAGTTCTCCTGGTTCACATGAGTGCCTTTTCCCTGGGACTTCTTCATAAAGATTTTGTGACGTCCCTTCACTCCTGTAGAATAGTCTTCTCTTTAGTGTCAAAATCAAGGTAACAGCCAGTGTGGATGACTCCATTTGAGTTGTCAGACTCTTATTTTTGCAAGTCCCAGTGTGCAGGCACATGCAGCAGTGGCTGGCCAGTGTTTAAAGGATGACTCATTATTGTTTAGGAAAATAAATAGGTTTCGCTTTTCAGAAATAAGAAAGAGCACCAGCTTTGATGAAAGGGGGAAAAAATCCAATCAAGCTGTAGTATTTGTAAGTAAAATATTTCTTTTACAGTGTACAACTGTTTTGTTTTGTTTCTTCACCACTCCAGTCACAGCACTGTTCCTATTTGTACCAGCACATCACAGCATGTCTTTTGGTAGATGTTATTTAAACATTGGTTGCTGAATTCTAAAAAAGCTGTTTAAAAATACCAAGTGTTTGGGGATGACAATTTGAGATAGTATCACAGACTGATGGGAACCCTTAGAGATCTGTCATCAGGCATAAACTGGAGCAATATTAGGAAGAAACAGAATGTATCCAGGCAAACAATCCTTGGTGATGGAAAAACAAAATCAAGAAAATAATAGAGGGCCTGATTCACCTATTCAGGTATTTTGGCATGCAAGCAACCTCAATCTATTGTGTATTCCTTCCCCACCACTCTTCCACCTCACTGCCTGTTGATATTTACTTATTTCCTCCATCCCTGCTGCCTATCTCCCAAATGGCCTATTTTGGGTACTCTATAAATCATCATCTATATATCAACTATGTACCCAGACAGAATGAATGACTTCCAGGGTTTATCCTGGCTTCACAAGTGAGATGAAAGTTAGATGGGAGAAAGCTAGTTGGAATTGCCTACAGTATATCCTTCCTAAAAGGAAATGAACCCCAATACTTTTTACAGCTGAAGAACAGAATTTGACTTCAGCAAGAGACACTTTGTAATTCATACACAGCTTGCTTTGGAACTGAAACGTTATTGAATGTCTGGTCCCTGTTGGCAAAGGCTGAGACGGTCTCTGGCGCCCTTTGAAGTTTTACTTCGCAATATATAAATACAGCACAGCTTCAAGATCAGATTGCCCAGGAGGGCGTAATTGTACCATCGGCCTTACAATTAGACACTGGAGCTTCCAGGCTAGCTTGGCTCCTAGCACATATCAAAATTAGAAATGGAAAAAAACGAATAGCTCAGCTCATCAGTCCCCCCAACAGTCCGGCCACCTCTGATTGGGGGAGCCTCCCCACAACAGTTTAGAGGTGGGGCTTTCACTCCCTCTCTTGGGGCTAAGTCCTGGGGCTAGATCAGAGTAAGGGATAGCCTGAAGCTGAGCTGACGCAGGAGGGGAAGGGGTAGAATTCTCCCTGAACATCAGCTACTTACCTGGCATACCTTCCTTCCACTATGTGCTGACTGGCAAATTGTGTGTGTGTGTGTGTGTGTGTGTGTGTGTGTGTGGGCATGCAGGTGCCAGGCTCTGCCCACTCCTCACCTTACACTAGGGTGGATGATCCCCCTGCAGCCATCTGAACCAGCATCGCATCAGTGGAGTGAAGCAAAGGCAACCTCACATAAAGGAGAACCTGGCCCATAATTTAATTTTATGTTTTCTACCTCATTAGTGACAACGAGCCAGTCTCTGACAC
Source organism: Malaclemys terrapin pileata (assembly GCF_027887155.1). Lineage (NCBI taxonomy): Eukaryota > Metazoa > Chordata > Testudines > Emydidae > Malaclemys > Malaclemys terrapin. The sequence goes on along the minus strand of NC_071520.1, from coordinate 19,369,202 downwards.
CCGCAGCACTAGTATATACCTGGAGTAGCTACACTGACGTCAGGAGAGTTCCTCTAGAACCACACCATGTCACTGAGAGCAGAATCTGCCCCAAAGTTTTATCGACAATATAATATGTAAAATCCTGGCCTTCCCTAGTGTTTCATTTTTAAATATATGCCAATCCCCTTTGACTGATGTAGGTACATAGATTCATAGATTCATAGATTCTAGGACTGGAAGGGACCTCGAGAGGTCATCGAGTCCAGTCCCCTGCCCGCATGGCAGGACCAAATACTGTCTAGACCATCCCTGATAGACATTTATCTAACCTACTCTTGCCTAACATTATGCTGTATTCCGGTAACGTTAACAATATGCTATCACGGTGGTACCCTAAGAACTACAAATGCCAATTCCATTTCTGCAGAGGGACATTCTCAAGCATTCTCTGCAAGAGCTAATGAGATTTCCAGGCTTCCTTCTAGGGCAAATTTCAGAGGACTGTGTCCTGGCCAGGCATCTGGCCGTTTTGCCTCATTGGCATCAGGCACTTTGCATCCTCCAGTTCCCATTCTGACTCAGCTGACTGGGCACAAAGCGTACACTGGGAAATTCAGAAGCAGCCTGCTGCATTTTAACTAGATTATCAACTATTCAACTGGCTCAGCGCTGCCCATCTGACATGACGACTGATTCATTTTGTAAGCCTGACTCTTAAAAGCAGATGCACAACTCAAAACCTGCTGAACCAATGCATATGGAGATTTGCCATGTGATTTGTAGTTGATCCATTATGATCAAGACTTCAGCTCCTGCCTCCAAAGTTTACCGAGTGTTGGGGTAAAAGGAATGTCTTGACGGGGGTTCAGAGTTGCTCTTCACCCTGACATAAACAGGACGAAAGAGTAGAAGGACGCACGCTCCGAAGCACTACATAACATTGAGAAGCAGGCGACGCCAGACAGTGTTTGGCTTTGAAAGAAAGATGAGTGCAGCCACATGGATGACTCATTCACAGAGCTGCAGCCCCGTGTGTTCCTTTATTTTTCATTAATAAGCCTGAAGTGCCCACTCCTTCCTGTGGCCATCTGTGTACAGCAGACACTTGATGGAGACAAGCATGCCTACCCACCAAATAGGGTTACTTTCCCCTGATTCATTCTGCATCAGAATTGGGCTAATATCTAAAAACTGCTTCAATAGTCTAACCATTAAATTATCTTGCCTTCTAAATAAATGACTTGAACTTTAGATCCAGCATCCAATTATGCAGCTGGAATTTTGCACACATACCTTAATTACTGCAGGTGCAATTTCGCAAGCATAATTATTCATTAGTGCAAATAGCAGGATGTCCAACTAACTGCTCTCCTTTTGTACCCAGAATACATCTGGAAAAATCCTACATAAATTAGCAGGGAATCATATTACTGCAATAGATTTTCCACAGGTGGCTTTAAAAATTCTATATAAAAGCTATTATTGAATTCTGCAGAAATTTCTATAGTTTCATCCCAATTCAGTTCTATACAACTACTCCGTAAGGACAGATTGTGTCTGCAGGCATAAAAATTGTAGGCCCAAAAAGTGAGGCTTCTTTTAAAAACCAGGCCCCAAAAGTCAGTGATAAGAAATTACCATTGGTCGTGGTGAGTATGTTTCTTTAACCTCCCTACAGACTCTAGCACTATCCAACATTGGTGGAGAATAACCAGAAACAAGTCAAAAGTAGTATCTGTCTCAGAGCAGAGATGAAGGATGGTCTTGTGGTTAAGACGGTAAATTCAGGCTCACAAGATCGGAGTTCATTTCTCAATTCTGTCACAGACTTCCTCTGTGACCTCGGGCAAGCTGCTTAGTCTCTGTCACTCCGTTTCCCATTTGTAGACCAGAACCGATAACTTCCTTTCTCCCCCCTATATCTATCTTGTCTATTTAGACTGGGAATTATATTACTATGCAACTGTACAGTGTCTACAGACTCTAAGTGCTGTTGCGATACTCAGAAGAACAAAATGAATGAGCAGGCACATACGACAAAATAATATCAGTCAGGTCTGTTAGAGCTATTGCTCTAAAATCCACGTACGTTGAAAGAATAGGTTTAAAATGAATGAAGAACTTTGCGCTAGAAAAATCTTTACCCTTGCTAAAGATTTTAAACTCGGAGTGATATGTTTTGGCCTCGATGCACCTGTTAGGATACATGTTGAGTTACAGCCTTGATAATGTGATGTGCAGAGTCTACAGAAAATAATCCAACCTAGATAAGAATGAGAGCATTTGTCACTAGCTGGAAGTCATTCATACTGAGCGAATGGTCATAACCTGGCACAGCTTCCCAGATAGTGAAATGAGGTCTTAATAATTAGTTTAAGATGCAAGTCAACTGATAAACCCAGGGATAACAAACCCCAGACTCTAAATACATAGTAATGCAGTGAAAACAGCTATTGCTAAATGAAACTGCCAATGCTAAGCGTGTCATAGACTTGCAACCTGCATATAATGTCCAATGTTATCCAGACTTCAGTAAAATGACGACATCTATTAAGCACTGTCCTGCCAACACTTCATACCCACAGAACTCCCGCTGACTTCAACGGGAGTCCCACATATGCAGTGCTGGAAGGGTATGTTTGATATCACAGGTTCATAGAATTCAAGGCCAGATGAGACCATTACATCATTTATCTGTCCCTTCTGTATAACCCACACCATAACATTTTCACCCACTTACCCCCACACTGTGCCCAATAACTTGCATTTGACTAAAGCACAGCGTACAGAGAAGCATGCAGGCTTGATTCAAAGACTTCAGGAGATGGAGAAGCCACCACTTCCTTGGTAGTTTGTTCCCATGACTAATCATCTTCTTTGGTAAAAATCAGTTCCTTATTTCAGGCTTGAATGTACCTGGCTTTAACATAGCAGAGGAAGGCATAACAAGAACCAGTGGCAGGAAGATAGCAAGACCCTTAGTACGTGTATTTTCTTCCCAGGAAGGTACATATAAGATGTAAGAAGGTAAGCACCTACGATGTAAGTTCCTTATACAGCCACACACCCCTAGAAAAAAATGACTTCAAAGTAGGAAGCTTATTGGGACATCCCTGACTGCCATCTGCATGGCATTAGCTTCCTTGTAATGAGAGCCAATAGACAGAATACAAAGCCTAAGTAAGATATCTCCCTTAGGCACCCACTGTACAATGAAACCGATCCAGGGACAAACCAATGCCCACTGAAGGGCCTATTAATGGGTGTGGGATTGGTGCCTTAAACTCTGGTTCAGCAAAACATTTAAGGCAGTGCTTAATGGTAAGTACGTGGATAAATCCCATTAAAGTCAATGGGACTTGTGCAGCAAGGTACTTCTCTGCCTGGGGAAGGGTATCAGAACCTGGCCCTGATTGTCTAAGTTAATAATATTCTAGAAAAAAAAATATAACATATATAAAAATATCACACATTTGTTCCCTTGCCATACCCATATCAAAATCATTAGTCACATGGTTCAGGTCAAAGGTCACTGCAAAATCTATAGAAGACTACTTTGCACATGACTTAACTACTACCAGGGAACTAGGATGGCCAGATTGCACACAGTCAATGCCACTTAAAGGTATTAATGATAATCCCTGTAAGGAATCCACAGACTCCAAGGGAAACTGTTTTGATTGCCTGGTAATTCCTGCAAAACGCAAACACACACGCAAATCCCAGTAGGTAGTAACGTGTTAAGGTCACATACAAAAAACCTCAGTTGTCCAGAGTCTCATATAGTATATATAGTATAGAGCTGGTCAGAAATTTCCCAATGAAACATTTTCCTTTGGAAAAGACAGATGGATCACCAACATGGGAAATATCAGCTGATCTTTAGACAGAAAAGGGAACCTGCCTAGTCATCTGCCAGTTCATTGGCCTGCTTGATTCACCTGACTCCAGGCTTTCGGTATTTCCAAAACAAAATATTGCAGAATTTCACTTCCGTGACTGTTTTCAATGTTTTGAAAAATCCCAATCCCCTCCCCACCCCCCCAAAAAAACACCTTTTTTTGGTGGAAATGAAAGGCAGCTTCCCAGCCAGTTCTAATTACCACTGTGGTCCAACACACTCAGAGGCAGAATGCCTGGCTAACAGGCCAAAAAATTATTAGAGAGTAGACAGGCAAGACGATCAGCTGAACAATGCGTTTTATTCTTTTGCACGTCCATTCTGTCCTGTGCTTGTAGAACAGCACTTTGGCCTATGATCCAGGCAGCCCCCAAGACCACCACTACTCGACATGGATGCTACGCGTAAGTTCAGGGCCGGCTCCAGGCACCAGCCCAGCAAGCAGGTGCTTGGGGCAGCCAACCGAAAGGGGTGGCAGGTCCGGGTCTTCGGCGGCGGGTCCCTCGCTCCCTCTTGGAGCAAAGGACCAGCCGCAGAATTGCCACCGAAGACTGAAGCGGCAGCGGTAGAACAGATCGCAATCGCGGCTTTTTTTCTTTTCTTTTTTTTTTCCTTTTTCTTTTTGCTGCTTGGGGCAGCAAAAACCCTGGAGCCGGCCCTGGTAAGTTGTAGATCCCTGTTTGTTTGCAAGGTAGCATGCTTTGGAATGGCCATTGGTCCCTTACACAAGCATTGTAATATTGAGAGTTCTTCTTAAAATCCCAGATCCTGGAGACAAGTAATGATGCAGGAATCTCAGCTTTCATTTTATAAAAAGAACAGGAGTACTTGTGGCACCTTAGAGACTAACAAATTTATTAGAGCATAAGCTTTCGTGGACTACAGCCCACTTCTTCGGATGCATACCAGCTGATCTTTAGACAGAAAAGGGAACCTGCATCCGAAGGTATGCATCCGAAGAAGTGGGCTGTAGTCCACGAAAGCTTATGCTCTAATAAATTTGTTAGTCTCTAAGGTACCACAAGTACTCCTGTTCTTTTTGCGGATACAGACTAACACGGCTGCTACTCTGAAACCTAACATTTTATAAAAAGAGTTCCATTCTAGCTATCACATTTGTAAGAAAAAAAGCCTGAAAACATGACCCCAGTGGATCCTGGCTCAAAACTAGAAGCCAAATAAAACTCAAAAAAAGGTTTTTAACTCAATCTCATGATTTTGGGGATGGGGCCTAATTCATGATTATTTTTTTTTAAACACTTGGGGTTGGCAATGCTGTAGCAGGGAAAAATGCAGGCCGTTTACATCACAGGCCAGCATGCCTTCAGAAACCTAAGCAACATGCATATATGTAGGCTTCCATTGCTATCACACATACCAATACCACTTCATGTTGTCAATTCAGAAAAATTCCAGATAGGAGGAGGACAAAAGCAAGTACTTTCTTTGGCTAGGATTCAGCAAGACTATTAAGCATGTGTCTTATTTAGCTATAGTACCTATATGACCCCTGTTACTGTAGTATATGAGCACCTCACACTAATGTCAAATATCAGAGGGGTAGCCGTGTTAGTCTGGATCTGTAAAAAGCGACAAAGATCCTGTGGCACCTTATAGACTAACAGACGTATTGGAGCATAAGCTTTCGTGGGTGAATACCCACTTCGTCAGGAACAACACATGCGTCTGACGAAGTGGGTATTCACCCACGAAAGCTTATGCTCCAATATGTCTGTTAGTCTATAAGGTGCCACAGGATCTTTGTCGCTCTTCACACTAATGTATTCATCCTCAACACCTTTGGAAGGTCAGGCAGCGCTATTATCCCATTTTACCTATGGGAACTGAGTTATTGAGAGCCTAAGTGATGTGCCAAACTAGAAGCCCCTCGTGGAGCAGGGAGTTGAACCCAGGTCTGATGAGCGGCAGATTAGCATCCTTACCACAGAATCATCCTTCCTCCCCTTTTAATCCATCCTTATTCACCACAACACTTAAGCACATGCTAAGTGGTTTTCAGAATCAGAGCTTAGGTCAGTATTACTCCACCTTTACACGGTATTTGCCCTCCACACTGAATTTTTCAGCATACAGATCTTCCCCACCCCAACTAACCAACACAGCAAACAGATGACCAGGGTGCCTAGTAGAAGTTTCTCTGTAGAAACAGTGCTACAGTAAAAGTCGCAGTGGAGCCGCGTTTGATATTTTCAGGCTTTGATTGACCAAAACGCATATCTTGTTCTGTAACCTGCAGTAATATGTAATAATGCATGTCCTGCTGGACTTTATTACCTCATTATCGTGACAAAGAAAAATGGTTACTCATGATTTTTGAAGGAAAACTGGACCTGTACTCTGCTTATAGTTAGCAGTAGCAATAACATTCATGCTTAACCACAAGCTAGGGCATTCAGGGGGAGGCCAGTCTCATTTGTAAACTGAGGGGAACTCTCGGAAAAGAAGCATTTGCTCTGTGCAGTGAACCCCAACTGTAATTCTGCCTCATGAAAATTACTTATTTAAATAGACAAACCCATTACTTTTTGTTGTCCTCTGAACACACAGGGACCATTTTTGTTCACTGTTATGTCGCCATCAGGAACAAGTCCACCGAAGTCAGTTTACACTGGTATAAAACCTGAGAGACAGTGCAGCTTCTATATTTTCATTGCAACAAGGTGAAGGACGAAATATTCTACAGTAAACAAAAAGACTAACTTGTAGCAGGCACAAAGTTAGCTGCCGACAATGAGTTGGCAGATGGTTAAATCTGACATCCAAAGACATATCAAAGCCTTGACAAGGAAATCTAATGATAGCGTGATTAATACCAATCATTCACTCTTTTCCAGTCCCCACACTCTTCCTTCCAAGGATGGCATCTTTCCACACTGGCATCCGCACGCTAGCTAACACATCGTGGCTAGCCAACAGGCGTGAAAATGAAAGAATGCACGTGGGATGCCAGACTGAAATCCAGGAACTCAGAGGGCAATTATCAACCTGTGTGTCTGTGCCACCATGGCTGCCTGGGTCAGATCTCACCAGCCACATTTCCTTCTTCAAATCTGCAACAGTCTCGTGAAATAAAAAAAGAAATACTCATTTAAAATGAATGGTGTTTCTTGCTGGCTGATTTGTAGGTCTTTTTAAACAAAGATATTATTTCCCATGCTAGACCCAGAGGTTTGGTTTTCTGGCATTCTAGCCGAGACCGTCTTTTTGTCCGGTGGTTGTACAACACCTAACACAATCGGGTCCCAGTCCATGACTGAGGCTCTAACCTCCTGCTGCAATACAGAAAAACATTCTTCCACACCTGTATCAAGTATAAATCTTCTCTCCATCAGAGTTAACACTGGAGGAATACTGAATTAGTTTGTAATGACAAGTTACTCTTGGTGTAACTCAGTTAACTTGAACTGAAATATCTGGATTTACATCAGGGGCCCACATGGCACATTGGGTCTGATTCTCTTCTCAGTTAGGGCCAGATTCTACCATTTTACTCATCTACAGTAGCTCCGCTCCACAAGTGGGCCCATTGAAGACAATGAAGCAGACTCGGCCACCCTTACTCATACTGAGTAATAGAATCACAGAAGTGTAGGACTGGAAGGGACCTCAATAGGTCCTCTAGTCCTGTCCCCTGCACTCAAGGCAGGACTAAGTAATAACTAGACCATTCCTGACAGGTGTTTGTCTAACCTGTTCTTAAAAACCTCCAATGACAGAGATTCTGCAACCTCATAGAGCTTAACTCCCTGACAGTTCGGACATTTTTCCTAATGTCCAACCTAAACCTCCTTTGCTGCAATTTAAGCCTGTTGCTTTTTATCCTATCCTTAGAGGTTAACGAAAACAAATTTTCACCCTCCTCATTGTAACAGCCTTTTATGTACTTGAAAACTGTTATGTCCCCTTTCAGTCTTCTCTTCTCCAGACTGAACAAACCCAATTTTTTCAATCTTTCCTCACGGGTCATGCTTTCTAGATCCGGAGAAGAGCAACAAAAATGTAAACTAAACACTTTCATTTGCAAGCAGTTCTACTGATTTGATAGGCACTACATGATGATATTTGGCCCGATGAGATTACACGAGGAAAGGTGGAAGGATCTGGTTCTTGCTTCTTGTAAACTGTGAAGACTTTTACACAGCCACGATCGTGTTCACTCAGCCTTTTTTCCCCATAAGGCCCCGGTTCAGCAAAATGCTTAAACATGACTGAAATACTTTGCTGAACAGGGATGGATTACTCCCTAAACACTTAACGCTATGCATGTGCTTAAGTGCTTTGCTGAACCAGTGCCTAAGCCAGCAAAAGAACAAAAAATGTGCCAGCCATTGGGAAGAGATGGGGAATATTTTACATTTGTTTGCAGTGCCTTTTAAAAAAAAAATCTTAAGATTTTAAACACACTGAACTCTCATAGGAATGCAGCTCATTTTCTCTGTCTTTTTTTCTGAATGAGATTGAGTGCATGTATTTTTTAAACCATGTAATATATTCTTGACATGAAACATTTAATGCCTGTTTCACAAATGTGTAATAAAATTCAACCCTGTAGCTCTTTTACTGTCAAGCTAAATAGGATGCATTCAAAACTAATGTGGAGTTTTACAATTTCCTTATCTGGATGTTCCTGGCTTTGAAGAGTGATTCTCTTCCCTACAGACTGAGATGGATTTAGGGGACTAGCTGGAGAACAATATTACAGTTTTGGATTTGTTCTTCCAGCCTAGAGTTTTGGAAGACATTGTTATGCCCTATTGCATAGGAGAAAACAAATCCTCTCTCATAAGATTTGATTTCAAAATGCATCATAACTATTCAGGGTACAAGAAAAGGAGACCCGGTAGTTTGCAGATAAAAGAAAGAAAAGGGATTGGGTATGATGCAATAAGGACAGAGAATACTGAGAGAAGTTGTTTTTAACCTAGAAGTCATCTGATGCTGGGACAGCCATTACCAGTGTGAAGGTATAAACAAGGTATAGTACTGCTTCCATGGAGCCCATCCACTCACCCTGTTAGCAGATGCTGATGCAGCAGGAGAGGGTTAAGCAGTTTCTGCTGACTCATGAAGGCAGGTGACTTGTTACTTCTTAATAAATATATGGGGAATGGGAGTGGCTGTTTAGAAAAGATCCAGGGTTTGGGCTGAGCAGTTTTTGAGGTGCTTCAAGCTGGTCCTTAATGTCAAAGAGAAAACACGCTATGTCGGAAAATACAAGAATACATTTTTTGGATCTGTGATGGTCTAGTGTCCAACTTTAAACTTGTTACCACTTCTTCTTTGAAAACCAATGGAGAACTGTTAAAAATGCATCAACTTTTTGCATTACCTTTTGACATTCTGCAGGTTAGTGAAGTGACAGTTACACTAGGGGTAGCATAAACAGGCAATTTTTCTCCTACACCTCCTGACTTATCACCATGGTAGAGTAGAAGAACAATATTTGAAGTATTGCGTAAAAGTTCTCTCTTTTTTGTAACAGTAATCAATATGTATCACAGCTCCAACACTCTAGCCAAGTGGTGGGCAACCTGTGGCCCGTCAGGGCAATCCACTGGCGGGCCGTGAGACAGTTTGTTTACATTGACCATCCGCGGGCATGGCCACCCGCAGCTCCCAGTGGCTGCAGTTCACAATTCCCGACCAATGGAAGCTGCGGGAAGCAGTGGCCAGCACATCCCTGCGGCCCACGCTGCTTCCCACAGCTCCCGTTGGCAGGTAACGGTGAACCGTGACCAATGGGAGTTGCGGGCAGTCGTGCCTGTGGACAGTCAACGTCCACAAAATGTCTCGCGGCCTGCCAGCGGATTACCCTGACGGGCCACATGCGGCCCGCAGGCTGCAGGTTGCCCACCACTGCTCTAGACCCTCCACAAATGCATGAAATTATCTCCCCAGGGTGGGGAGATGTCTACGCCTGCATTTATACAAATATAAGAACATTTACTCAAATTTGCAGTCTATCATTTGGGGGCGGGGGGACGGGTGGCAGGCCATGCAGGAGGGTGATCTATACGTCTTTCATAGAGTTTGATTCTACCGAGTGCTGAATGCTCTGGCCCCAATCCAGCAAAGCACTTAAGCACTTGTTTAATTTAGGCAAGCAAGTACTGCCACTGACATCAACGTGACTACTCAACTGGGTAGTTAGAGTGTTTGGCACCTCATGTGATTGGATACAACTTAAAAACATAAGAACGGCCATGCTGAGTCAGACGAAAGGTCCATCTAGCTCAGTATCCTGTCTTCCGACAGTGGTCAATGCCAGGTGCTCCAGAGGGAATGAACAGTCAAAACAGGTCATCATCAAGTGATCCATCCCCGGTCGCTCATTCCCAGCTTCTGGCAAACAGAGGCTAGAGACACCATCCCGGCCCATCCTGGCTAATAGCCATTGATGGACCGTTGTACCTCTAACTTCCCAGCCAGATTCCAAATAGGTCGTGTGCTACAGCCAGGACCTGCTTACACATTCTCTAAGCAGGTTGCAGGTTGTTGCCATTTTCAACATTGTTTTGTCAAAAGAGCCTAGGAATACCAGGCCAAATTCTGACTTGACGTAAGCTTGTGTAACTGTTGAATACAGGGGAGTTGCACCCTCTTATGCCAGATCAGAATTTGGCCATTACTGTTAATGTTATAATACGGTTAGGGCAGGAGTCAGCGGCCTGCACTGCTTACACCTTGTTACACAGACCGTTACAAGTCCTTTGTTTTAGCGTGCAAGCAAGTTTCAGTCTTTCAAGAAATGCTACATTGGCAGCTTTGTTAAGAGGTGATCCTTGGAGAAAAGCTGAGGCCGTTAGAGTTTGCTTTCTGCTTTTGTCTCTATTGGGAGGCAATTCTTAGGACAGAGTTGTTTACTGGGAACTGGCATTGGTTTGTGGACTGACATTTCTGGAAGAAGGGATGTCTGTGTGCTGTTTTGAGACTGTCTGCTCCAACAGTGGCATGTGTGTGCAAGTTACATTTAGAATACCACCAACTCTGAGTCACTGATTGCTCCTCCACTGGGAGCCCAACCCACAAAGCCCTGGACAGCTGCTACTGCTCAGCAGAGGGGCAACATTGGCATCAGAAAAGGGGAAACAATATACTCTGGATGGTTATGCTTTGTTTCTTTTAAAGGGAAAAATAACACACTGCAAAACGAGACCCTGCTAAAGCAAATGCAGAAATCGTTGCATAACTTCACACTGGTAATTCCATTGCCTTCAGTATGATTACACACAGCATGAAAGTTAAGTATGTGTGTGAATCTTTGCAGGATTGAGGTCCTACAATGCTGTTTTTAAGTGATACTGGAGAAGTGGGGAAAACAATGTTGATAAGCCTTGGGTTAAAGTCATAGGTAGGGAGCCTGGGACAGAAAGAGACTTCACTCACCCCAGAACTTTAATCCCATTCGGATGTTATCTTGTCTGCAAATAAAGGTCACATCTGATTTACTAAGGAACTCCATCGATTCTAATTAAACAAAACCCACAGCCCGGAACATACCATTTTAAAAAAATCATGTTACAAGAAAGAAGCTAATTTATGTTTCTAATTAATTTTCTAAAACTCCAATTGTAATTACATTTCTGAATAACTACCACAGTGGCCGTACCTGCAGACGGTCAAATGTAAACAAACTGTCTCGTAGCCCGCCAGTGGATTACCCTCATGGGCCACAGGTTGCCCACCACTGGTGTAAATTCTAGTGCACACCAGCTGGGCACTGATGTCCTGCCAAGTACGAAGTCAATGCACACTGGCAAATTTTAGTGCATGCCAGCAGGGTCCACATGGACAGTTAGGCCTGGTCTACACTAGGCGTTTATGTCGAAGTTAGCGCCGTTACATCGAATTAACCCTGCACCCGTCCACACCGCGAAGGTATTTAGTTCGACATAGAGGTCTCTTTAATTCGACTTCTGTACTCCTCCCCGACGAGGGGAGTAGCGCTAAATTCGACATGGCCATGTCGAATTAGGCTAGGTGTGGATGGAAATCGACGCTAATAGCTCCGGGAGCTATCCCACAGTGCACCACTCTGTTGACGCTCTGGACAGCAGTACGAGCTCGGATGCTCTGAACTGCCACACAGGAAAAGCCCCGGGAAAATTTGAATTTGAATTCCTTTTCCTGTCTGGCCAGTTTGAATCTCATTTCCTGTCTGGACATCGTGGCGAGCTCAGCAGCACTGGCAACGATGCAGAGCTCTCCAGCAGTGATGGCCGTGCAATCTCAGAATAGAAAGAGGGCCCCAGCATGGACTGATCGGGAAGTCTTGGATCTCATCGCTGTGTGGGGCGATGAGTCCGTGCTTTCCGAGCTGCGATCCAAAAGACGGAATGCAAAGATCTACGAGAAGATCTCTAAAGACATGGCAGAGAGAGGATACAGCCGGGATGTAACGCAGTGCCGCGTGAAAATCAAGGAGCTGAGACAAGGCTACCAGAAGACCAAAGAGGCAAACGGACGCTCCGGATCCCATCCCCAGACATCCCGTTTCTACGAGGCACTGCATTCCATCCTCGGTGCGGCCGCCACCACTACCCCACCAGTGACCGTGGACTCTGAGGATGGGATAGTGTCCACGGCTGGATCCTCGGACATGTTAGCGGACGGGGAAGATGAGGAAGGAGATGAGGAGGACGAGGCAGTCGACAGCGCTCACAACGCTGATTTCCCCGACAGCCAGGATCTCTTCATCACCCTTACAGAGATCCCCTACCAACCCTCCCCAGCCGTTACCCCGGACACAGAATCTGGGGAAGGATCAGCCAGTAAGTGTTGTAAAAATCTAAACATTTATTTGTAACAGAACAGGAATATTAACAATTTAAAAAATGGGTTTCTCATGATTAGTTTGATTAGCTTAACGGTTCAGTCATGGGCAGTGCAACTATTGAAAAAAAATCTAGCAATGTCCGGTTTTGCATGATTGTCCTGCCCAAGCCGCTCTACTGGTTAGTCACTGCTACAGCAGCTACAGTAAAATGCGGTCTATATGTCCGGGGATGGAGCAGAAATCCTCCTGTGACATCTCGAGGAAGCTCTCCTGGAGGTAATTGGAAATCCGCTGCATTAGGTTCTTGGGGAGAGCGGCCTTATTGGGTCCTCCGTAGTAGGACACGTTGCCACGCCACGAGACTATCAAGTACTCTGGAATCATTGCTCTGCACAGCATGGCGGCATACGGCCCTGGTCTTTGCAGGCTTTCCCGGAGCATTCTCTCTTTCTCGCTGTCAGAGATCCTCATGAGGGTGATGTCGCTCATGATGACCTGCTTTGAATGAGGTAGGGGAATGTTAGTGTTGGGACTGCTTTGCCGTTCCTTTACAGAACTGTAACCGCTGGTTTGCAGCCACGCGGTGGAGGCGGGAGAGGGGCAGCCGAAAGGGATCGTTCCCGGGGACAGCCGCGAGGGTGTGGGACAGGAGCAGACTTCCTGCTTGCCGAATTGCTGGCAGCAGGGACCGACATTGATTTCAATGTGAAATGAGGCCATTGCTAATATTAAAGTTTTAAGCTGCCACAAGTCTACGGCTTACCATGTCTGCCTGCAACAGAAATTCCGTTCTCCTGAGAGGCTTCTCAAATGTGCTGTAGAAGACCCCAGGCACTGAATGCGAAGGCCGAGAATTCGACCTTGTGCTGAGTGCGCATGTGATAGGTGCTGTGCATGGTCTTGTTAACAGAGAAAGACTATGTTCTTTGTTCACAACTACATTTATCTTTCTGAGGAATTCACTCCCTTTTTCCCATTCCCACAGCCCCATCTGCGACTGTCTCACAACCTAGCCTGTCATCACACTCCCAGAGGCTAGCGCGGATTAGGCATAAGAAGAAGAGGACACGAGAGGACATGTTCTCGGAGCTTATAGCCTGCTCCAGAGCCCAGGCAGCACAGCAGACCCAGTGGCGGGAGAACTTGACCCGAATGCACCAAGCCAACATGGATCGGGAGGAGAGGTGGCGTCAGGAAGACCAGCAGGCGACTCAAACCCTGCTTGGACTAATGAGGGAGCAAACGGACACGCTCCGGCGCCTTGTGGATGTTCTGCAGGAACGGAGGCAGGAGGACAGAGCCCCGCTGCAGTCCATCTCTAACCGCCCTCCCCCGCCACCAAGTCCCATACTCCCCTCACCCAAAGTGCACAGAAGGAGAGGCGGCAGAGTCCCTGCTAACTCTCACTCCACCCCTGCAGAGAGCTCGAGCAGCAGAAGGCTCTCATTCCCCAAAATTTGACAAGTTCTTTCCTTCCCGCCTGACACAAGCCCCCGTCCAAGTTTCACTTTCCCAGTTCCATGTTTGGTTGATAATAAAAAATACGTTTCTGTTAACTACTGTTTCCATCATGTTCTTTTGGAGGAGGGGGGGATAGGGGGTTGGTAATTCGACAGGACAGTCACCTTTGGCAGGGTATATAGTCGGGGGCAGGCACAGCAGCAGGGCACATACATAGTGCAGTGATGCAGTGACTAGTTACCCTGGTTAGTCTGGGAGGTTGTTTTCATGTTATGTGGTGGGGGGTGGGTTGCTCTGTGACTTTGTGGCAGGGGAGGGCAGTTACAGATCTTAAGCGGCGGTCCTTAGGCAGGATCACAGAGCCACACAGCAGGGGATCTGTAACTGTCCTCCCCCTGCCACAAAGTCACATAGACCCCCCCATACACACAGTCCCTATCAGGAGGGGTGACAGGCTCCGTTGAAACAACCATCCCACCGCAGCGGAGCCTGTCAATCCTTGAGTTTAGAAGCTGCATTCGCGCCACTACAGTACACCCGCTCCGCACCACAGTCTGCGTCCCAGTTTTAAAAAATTCCCGCGAATACAGTATTAAAGAAAACGGTGTGCTTTAACAAAGTAGAACTATTTTTATTTTGAAACGTGTGTTGGAAGTGGGGTGAAGGGGTTATGTAACTGGATAGGATAGTCAACATTAACTGGGTAAAGAAACGGGGGCAGGTTTAGCTTCTCAATACACAAACTTTAAAGTCACAGGTTACCCTGCTCACTCAGGAACTTTGCTTTCAAAGCCTTCCGGATGCACAGCGCTTCCCGCTGGTCTCTTCTAATCGCCAGGCTGTCTGGCTGTGAGTAATCAGCAGCCAGGCTATTTTCCTCAACCTCCCACCCCGCCATAAAGGTCTCCCCCTTGCTCTCACAGAGATTGTGGAGCACACAGCAAGCTGCAATAACAATGGGGATATTGGTTTCGCTGAGATCACAGCGAGTCAGTAAGCTTCTCCATCTCCCCTTGAGACGTCCAAAAGCACACTCCACCACCATTCTGCACTTGCTCAGCCGGTAGTTGAAGAGTTCTTTTTCAGTGTCCAGGGCGCCAGTATAGGGCTTCATGAGCCAGGGCATTAGCGGGTAGGCTGGGTCCCCGAGGATGACTATAGGCATCTCCACATCCCCAAGAGTTATTTTGTGGTCCAGGAAGTAAATACCTTGCTGCAGCCGTCTAAACAGACCAGAGTTCCTGAAAATACGAGCGTCATGAACCTTGCCCGGCCATCCCACGTAGATGTTGGTAAAACGTCCCCTGTGGTCCACCAGTGCTTGCAGCACCATGGAAAAGTATCCCTTTCTGTTAATGTACTGGCTGGCCTGGTGTTCCGGTGCCAGGATAGGGATGTGAGTTCCATCTATGGCCCCACCGCAGTTTGGGAATCCCATCGCTGCGAAGCCATCTATGATGGCCTCCACGTTTCCCAGGGTCACTACCTTTGGCAGCAGTACATCAACGATTGCCTTGGCTACTTGCATCACAACAACCCCCACGGTAGATTTGCCCACCCCAAACTGGTTCGCGACTGACCGGTAGCTGTCTGGCGTTGCAAGCTTCCACAGGGCTATGGCCACTCGCTTCTGGACAGTCAGGGCTGCTCGCATCCGGGTGTCATTGCGCTTCAGGGCAGGGGACAGCAACTCACAAAGTTCCAGGAAAGTTCCCTTCCGCATGCGAAAGTTTCGCAGCCACTGGGATTCATCCCAGACCTGCAGCACTATGCGGTCCCACCACTCAGTGCTTGTTTCCCGTGCCCAGAATCTCCTTTCCACGGCATCAACATGACCCATTGCCACCGTGATGTTCTCGGCGCTGGGTCCCCTGCTTTCTGAGAGGTCTGTGCTACTCTCAGACTTCAGGCCATCACCGCGTTGACGTAGCCTCCTCGCCTGACTTTTCTGCATCTGCCTCAGGGAAAGGTGTATGATAAGTTGCGAGGCGTTGAGAGCGGCCACAACTGCAGTGATGGTTGCAGCAGGCTCCATGCTCGCAGTGCTGTGGCGTCCGCGCTGTCACTGACTAGAAAAGTGCGCGAACTGATTTCCCGCCGGCGCTTTCAGGGAGGGAGGGCGGGAGTGATGGACGGATGACGACAGTTACCCAAAAGCACCCTGGACACATTTTTTTTACCCAGAAGGCATTTGCGGCTCCACCCAGAATTCCAATGGGCAGCGGGGACTCCGGGAACTGTGGGATAGCTGACCACAGTGCACCACTTCCAATGTCGACGCTTTCCCCGTTAGTGTGGACTCACAAAGTCGAATTACTGTCCTTAGTGTGGACACACACGTTCGACTTTGCAATATCGATTCCAAAAATTCGATTTAAGTAAAATCGAACTACTCTCGTAGTGTAGACAAGGCCTTAGTGTCTGACATGCTGTGTGTACTAGAATTTATACCCCAGTAGGTGTGCGCTAACATGCCATGTAGACAATCCCTAAGATCTTACCTTGTAAAAACTGGTTTTGAGCTGTAGTTAGAGATGCAGGGACTGATCTTCTGGGTATCCTCAGAGAGGCACATTATTGTGCCTTTGATCGCTATCTCATTATGCTTTCCATTAAACCAGTGTCAATCCAGAATAACTCCATTGACTGGAGTGGAGTTATTCTGCATCTATACCAGGATGCTCAACATCAGAATCTGATCTCATCTTTGCTGGTCACTTAGGTTTCATTGTATGATAATACTCTCAATACTAATGTTTTAAAATGTCTATTATTGTGTTACTCAGTAGACTGTCCTGATTAGCATGTGTGGGGAGGTCAATGGAGATCAATAGCAGACTGCCGGAATTTCTCCCTCAGGACTAACTTCTAATACGGAATAAGCATCATCAAAAAGTTAATACCCATTGAGAGGTAGCATAGTCTAGGGAACTTGGCACTATACAGATACTCAGGAGACTTGGGTTCTCTTCCTGCCCTGCCCTGCTAGGTGACTGCTGAGCAAAACACTTCATCTCTCTATGCCTGTTTCCTCTCCCACTATTTCATCCATTTAGCTGTTTGGGACT
Source organism: Malaclemys terrapin pileata (assembly GCF_027887155.1). Taxonomy (NCBI): domain Eukaryota; kingdom Metazoa; phylum Chordata; order Testudines; family Emydidae; genus Malaclemys; species Malaclemys terrapin. The sequence continues at coordinate 19,351,993 of NC_071520.1, read as the reverse complement.
GTCTCTTATTGTGTCTTTGTAGAGTTGAGCACAATGGGACCCTGTTATAAGTTGGGGTGAATAGGAGCTATTGTAATATGCTCAAATGCATTATTAAATAATGACACGTGCACACGCAAACATTTGCAAATGCTAATATCAACACGTGCTCCCACTAACTTGGGTCCTTGAATGGAATACCCACTGTGGTTTCAGAAAACCTATTGCTACTTCAGAAATGCAGATCAATGGCTATTAAATTTAGATTCCTGTATTAACCATTTGCAATCACCCTAGGATTCCCTCTGCTTTCCATTCAGGCCTTTTGTCTACACACAAGTTTTGTATATTCCTTGTCAAGGAGGAACAGTGGCTAAATTAACTCACACACACATTGATTAGCCCAGGAAGAGAAGATCTGAGGATGTGACTGATGAACAGCTAGATTCATTTAAAACAGAACTGAGGCAGCAGTGACATTACCTGGACAGACAGACAGAGATGATGCCTGGGCTATGCAAGCAGGTTTTGAGCACAGTCTGGTCCCTGCAATTCCCCTGGATGCTAATGCAGCCCCTTCTACACAAGACAACGGAGTTTGTCCAGCACTCTGCAAAGGATGGCACAGAGCCCACACTCAGCCTGCTCTCCATGGTGATATCAGAGGCTGGCACAATGCCTCCCAGGGTTCCCACTGGAACAATGTGCTTCCACTCTTCTCCTGATGGAGACATGTGAGGTACTATACAGCCCATAATGTTACTTCCAGAAGCACTACTTCCAGAAGGTGACTGTACCCTGAATGATGCTACAGCGCTGGTGGAAAACCAAACGTCAGGCTCCTACGACAGCATTATGAGATGGATAGCTTTAGGGCGTATTTACCAATAGCTCATTGTTTGCAAGAAACAATGAATGTGAACACTGGCAAAATTAGTGGCACTGCCTCCCACAATAGCAAAGGGAATTTCAGGGTTGGTGACCTCGGCAGACTGACGTCCTCTTCCCTCCGCAGAGCAGGGATATTCCCCCACACTGCCCTGACCACCTCTGAGCGGGACATGGTAGTTCAGATCCTATGTCCATTTAGTCCTTTGCTTCTCTGATGAAACTGTCCACAGCAGGGCGAACAGAACTACCCAAACACACCACGTTTGGACGTTTTGCTGCAATACGGGCACTTCTCCGCTCAGCCAGACACAGAGCATCAACTCAATTCAAGAGGCTGCTCAAGAGATGGCAATTACTTCTGATCAGTCAGGGTCAACATTTAAATCCCTCCCATATAGACGGAAGGCTGCAAGCCTCCCACTGCCAGTCCCTCCAAGGGTTTGTTTACACTGTGGCTGGGCACATGCTTCCCAGCTCAGGTAGACAGATACACGGTAGCTCGGCTTGTGCTAGCGCACTACAAATAGCAGTGTATCCGGGGCTTGCACTGGTGGTGGCTCAAGCTATGCTGTCTCAGTGCAACCTCACCAGGACCCCTTGGAGATATAAACACGGGCAGCTAGCCAAAACCACCAACCGTGCTCCTTCTCCCCCCACCTCGCCCAGCTATGCAGCTATTTAGCTAGCCCAGGTCTGTTTACACTAGCTGGGAAACAGGCTCCCACTTGCAGTGTGAACATACGCTCAAGGTTCAGCCCAAATAACTAGATGCCCTGGTGAATATTTCACATTAAAAAAGACTGAGTAACCGTCAGACAAGAACGCTTTGCAGTGGGTCAGACGCCTATTGTAGAGGAAGAACAACTGCCTGTTATGGAAGGAGAAAACTGCCCTCTTGAGCAAAACCAGTTTGTCGTGGTCCTGGGGCCTAGCTGCTCCTCTATCCCCCTTCTGGTTTCTAAGTGCACCCGCCTCAGGTGTTCAGCTTGCCCCTACCTGTTTCAGGATGGAATCTCGTGATTCTTCCAGTCTTAGACCAGCACCAGGTCTGCATACACCCCTGTATACAACCCATTTACCCCCCTGCAAATTTGCCTGGCTTTTGGGCACATGTGTTTCCTCCCTTGGGGACCCCATGCTTAGTGATTATAGTGACCAACAGCCACCTTCAATGGAAGCATTTTTTAGCAGCTGGAACACGGGAAAGAAAAAACGGGATTTTAATATACAACAGCCTCCAGGCATCTTTAGTCCCATTTAATCTTGTGCTTCACGACAAGGTAGTTAAATAGGTTTTTCTCCTGTCACAAGAACAGAACAAACTTACATTCTCCTAGAAAGCTCAGATCCACCTGTGTCTGAGGGCCTCCATCTTGCTCTTGCAATCTGAGCCACCCCGTGCAAACTGGTTTCTGTGCTCCCCCAGGAGAGCCAAGAAGGGCATGTCTACACTGCAGTTAAACACCTGCAGCTGGCCTGGCTCAGCTGACTTGGACTGTTTCATTGCAATGAAGACCTACGGGCTCAGACTGGAGCCCGAGCTCTGGGATCCTTCCACCTCATGGGGTCCTAGAGCGAAGGCTCCAGCCCAAGCCCAAATGTCCAAACTGCAATTAAACAGCCCCACAGGCTGAGCCCCGCGAGCCCAAATCAGCCGACAAGGCCAGCAGCCAGTGTTTAATTGCAGTGTAGATGTACCTTAAAGCTATTCATTTTGGCATGGTCTTCCCATGACCCTGGAGCTGTGAGGTGACTCGAAGGGCCTCCTTCCTCTTTCCCTGAGGTGGGTAGGCTCTGTTCCTCAAGCGGATATCCATTTCCGTTTATGGGACAGACCCACCATGCCAATGTTAATAATCATTAATTGGGTTACCATAGCTCCTAGGAGTCCTAGTCACAGAGCAGGGCCCCATTGGTCCAGGCACTGTACAAACACAGACCAAAAAGCTGGCCCCTGCCCCAATGAGCTTACAACCTAGGGGCTGGTCTACACTATAAAGTTTTGCCAGTACAGTAATGCTGCTTAGGTATGTTATTTTATGACTTATTTATACCAACAACAATCCTAGTGTAGACGCGGTTGTAGCAGCAAGAGTGCTTTTGCTAACGTAGCTTATTTCGTTCCGTGAAGTGATGTAAGCTACACCAGCAAAAGCCCTCTTGCAGAATAAACCCTGTCCTCACAAAGAGGGTTTATTTGTATAGTTATACCAGCAAACCCTTACTCGCATAGACGAGGCCTACCTGTAGGACAATAGGCAACAGGTGGATACAATCAGACAGAGGGGGAGAATAAGGAAACAAGTTAGCACGGTCTAGTCTCTGTATACAGTGAAGCAATGGGACACCTTCTAAAGAGCCAAAAAATTACAGTGCGGTGAAGACAAAGCAGTCAACTTCTCTGCACACTGCCCTCAGCCAACAACTTCCATGCCTTTCACACCGCACGGGGAAGTTTTCCAGCACACAACACCCTGTCTGTCTGTCATCAACGGCACTTTCCTGCAAAGTGTTTAGTCAATGAGAATCAACTGAGTTCGGCAGTGCCACGGGGTGGTTCAGCACCATGTAGGATTGAGCTCAGTGCCACAAACACAGGAGTCTCAGGGGCAGACAGGAACTTAATAAAGGAAGCTGGCAGTTCTGTAATAATAAATAACTAGCAGAATAAATAAATAGAGTTAAGGAACAAATGGAAGGGATTCATTATTGAGGTTCTTGGCAAGGTTATGGCAGAGTGGCAGGCCACGTATCATGCAAGTTGTTTTCTGTCAAGGGCTATAAATATAAAAGAGTAAAGAGGTTAATATAATTAAGTGAGAATATTTAGACAATTTGTTACCGCAGGAGGCTGGGTATCACAGTGAACTCTAGTCTTTCAGTTCTGGACTGCTGGATTGTGTAACTGATTAACTTGTGTCTAAAGTGAAAACGGGCTCAGATACAAGGATATAGAAATCTAGACACACAAGGTATGTCTTCACTGCCGTTAGCCTGGGTGTCTGGCCTGAGGGTTAGCTTAGCCCAAGTGTGAACAACCACACTGCAAAGCCATTCACAAATTACTGTGTCCTCACTGGGGTTGCATTCACCCAGGTGCGTAACTAGGATGTCTGGGGGCACATCTCATTGTTCTCTGTGCTGCAGTACGTTGAGCCACTCTGAGGTCCTTTCCCAGTGAATTGTGGGAGAATCTGTCTGTCCCGCTGGGCACATGGGGGGAATTGTGGGAAGGCATTGATGGACTATCAGTACTGGAATGATTCCTCTTGTGTCCTCATGGCAAGAAAGTTATCAGCCTGAGTGACAATGGCTCCTGGGCTTTAACCCACACCCTCAAGCTTGGCCAGCTAATGTGGGCTGAATGCACCACCAAACACAGGTGAGAGGGTTGTGTGTGTGGACAAGAGGGGTTTAGGAGCAACACCTAGGTAATACCCCTAACTCTGCACTGAAGATATACCCCATAGTCTTTACCTACTCACTAGTGATTCAGGTGCCTTAGCCAGGTTAGACAGGAAACACTTGTGTAACTTTTTGGGTTACAAACTATGCCTACATGTGTTTTCCCACATAGGGAAACTCAATGAGCTTTAACTCACTCAATTTCAGTTAACAGTCTTATCAGAATGGAACTGGCCCCTACGTGAAATGAGGGTTGGCCTCCTAACACCAACAGATTGCCTGAGATCCACATAATAATTTGGGATACCTGCCAAGGGCAGAAGCACCCATACTGAAACCCAGGACTTCTGCACAGTCCCTCAGTGGGGCAGAGCCACCCAGAGGATTCAGGGGGCCTGGGGTCTTCAGGGCACTTCGGCGGCAGGTCCCAGAGCGGAAGGACCCCCCGCCGCTGAACTGCTGCCGAAGACCCGGAGCGGAAGAAGCTCCGGGGTTCTGCGCCCCAAGCGAGTGAAGGACCCCGCTCCAGAGGCCCCAAAAAACTCTCGTGGGGGCTCCTGCAGGGCCCAGGGCATTGGGCAAATTGCCCCACTTCCCCCCCCCCCCCCCCGGGCGGCCCTGTTGTGGGGCATCTCTTCAGTCACGGCAGGAACTACACTACCATATCCTTCCTTCAGAGGCAGCTAAACCAAAACCCATCTTACCATGACATGAAACAACTACAAATTGGCTTGGAATGAAGAGTTTGATCTTGTAAGCATGGCACCGCTCCCAGCAGTAATCATTTCCAGGAGTGGGCCCTAAATGCAGGGTAAACATACCCCAAAGGGTGGAGTTACAGAATGTTCTAGGACAGAGCCTCCATTCCATTGATGGAGTTGCACCAGTACAAGACAGGCTCCTTTGAAAATCTCACATACCTAAGAGTTAGATGCCCAACTCCTAGTAAATTTCGCTGGGATTTTGGCATCCAATTCCTTTAGATTCCTTCAGAAATCCCAGCCTACCTGTGTTGCAGTTTGTAATATACAGTATTTATTTCTGTATGCCACAGCTATAATGTGGTTAAAATATGCAATACGTCGGGTTTAGAATATGACAGATGCATTCTGCTATGCGATAGAACCTTGTTGAATAGAAGGCTTTTAATCACGTCACCAATTGCTCTTCCTGCTGCCCTGATCCAGAAAAATGGCATCAGGATGCATAAAGAATGGAATGGAGAATAATACAGAGTGCAGCCTCATCTGGAATACTAAATTCACCCCACCTCAAAAAGGATACTGCAAAAATAGAGCCAGATGACCAGGATAATCATGAGCATAGAAAAAAACTCCGATAGGAAGAGATTGTAAAATATCAGGATTGTCCTTGGAGAGAGAGGAGTTAGAGGGGATATGATAAAAGACCAGAAAGAATGAATGCCACAGTGAAGGTAAATTGGGGATTTCCATTCTCTCCCCTCCATAATTCAAGAACAAGTGGACACCGAATTAAACGGAAGGGTTGCAGATTCAAAGCTGATCAGAGGAAATACAGCGCACAATGAACTTGTGGAACTCATTGCCGCAAGAGAGCACTGAGGCCAAGCGCTTAGCAGGTTGCCAAAAAAAGATTAGACATGTACATAGATAACAAGAATATCAGAGTTATAATAGTCAAGGTTGAACAAAAATATTTAAAAGGGTTTGGAAGGAATACAAATCCTCATGCTTCAGGGCTGGACGGGAATTTTCTGACCAAACTTTTCACAGCAACATAGCAGTTTTGACAGGAAAGGTTTCTCGGGTCCAGAACAGAATTTCTGGTTAGAGAGAGAACTACTTCAGAATAGCCAGTAGCCCAGTGGTCAGGTATTTACCTGGGCTGTGAGAGACCCAGATTCAAGGACATATTCTGCCTGATTGAGAGCAAGGAGGTGAACACAGGTTTCCCACCATGCAGATGGGTGCCTTGACCTCTAGGCTATAGAGTTCGTTTCACACTCTGTGGCCCAATTAATAATTATTTATACTAATTTGAACAGCGCCAACAGAAGAGGCTGAGAGACAACCTCTAGAGCTCAGTGATTATGACACTCACCTGGGAGGTGGGAGAATGGCAGAACAAGAACTTGAACCGTGTCTCCCACCGCCACCTCATTGCCCTAACCACTGTGCTATTTTGGGGTGGGGGTTGGGGACAGACAGACACAGCCTGAGTTTCATCCCAATGCAAAACAGAAAGCATTTGCAGCACAGGAAAACCATTTCCCACCCAGTTCAAATCAGGAGGAAATTTCCCTGGAGGCAGCTTAGTCCCCAACTGCCAGAATTTTTTGCACCTTCTTCTGAAGCATCTGGTGCTGACCACTGTCAAAGACAGGATACCGGGCTAGACAGACGCTGGGTCTGGTCCAATGAAGCAAATTTTAAGCTCCTAAAAAGCTAGCATGTCTTGGGAATAAAAAGCAGTGTTTATAAATTGTGCATTATTTATCTGCTTTCCTATCATCTGTCACTTGTGCTCATTGTCCCCCAAATCATAAGCAAGCAGCCTGGCAGACTTCTAGAATACTTAAATTGCCAAACTAGAGACAAAGCACATCATATTTCTTTGTCTGTCTTTTTAATCTTTCAGCATTACTAATGTGTTTGCTGTTTACACCGCAGTAACAAAGCTTAACAAAGAGATGAGGGATGCACCTTCAGAAGAGCGTGGGAGCAGAGTGGAGCAGATACCCTCAAGATCAGATAATTGGCCTGAAATATGTTTCATCCCTACAGATCAAATGTAATAGTTTCCCCCCCTCCTCCCCCCACTATGTGTGTGCAGCACCAATTTCCTGGCAGTATAAGCCAGGCACCAAGGAGTTCTTAGAATTCCTGATCACTCTAGCAGGAAAATCACAGTAGAAAGAGGAACAAGCGATACCCATTAAAAAACAGAGCCTTAAGTATAAACAAATATAAGTTGCTTTTTGCCAGTTTTCTTGCTGTAGGCTGATACTTTGGTGTTCTCTCAAACCACTGAAGTCTCTTATCAGGGACAGCCCAGCAGAGAACTAGAAATGGAAAAAACCCAGCCAATCTGAGTTTCCTTTGAGTGCACCCGTTCAGCAACTCGTACAAAACTTCGAACTATCTTTTCCTTAAGGCACAAAAAGGCCAAGAGTGGATAAAAAATATGGAGAGGAAGAAAACATGCTTCAGAAAAAGCCTAGAACAAATATTCCTCCTCTGCCTCCCCATCTCTGGCATTTCCCCAAATACAGGGGCGGAAAATGATTGTGTCTTAACCCTATTCAACTCCAAAATTCTACTCAAGTATTTTTATATTTACTTCCACTGCCCAGTGGAGGCCCCGCAAAAAAGACATATTTAGCAACCATCAGCTGTTTAGACTCACCCACCTCCCCTGACTACAGAATGCCTAAAGGGTTGACCCAACCCCAATGGAGACAATAGAAGTCTTGGGTTGAATCGGGCTCCAGATCACTCCTAAACAAACCAGGTCTGGGAGACTGGTGGAAGAAAACAAGAATAATATCCTTTCCCCAAGCTTCTGCTCCTCAATTTTAAGCTGCGTTATCATTTGTATTACAGTTAAGAGTCTAAAGGCTCCGTCGGGGATTGGAGCCCATTGTGGTGAGTGCTGTGTCAAAGAGCCCATCCCCCAAAGAGCTGGCTGCATTCTAAACAGACTGACAAAGGGTGTACATCTTCAACCTGCCTTCTCCAATATAAATGAAAACCAACATGTACATTTAAAAACAAAACCCTACCAAACCAAAACTGTACCCTGCACACACATTCTCCCCCTGGGGAAAAGATGAGAGAAAGAACTACACCTAATAGATAGTCATGTTGCTTAAATGTATTAATGGAAGGTGTTCAGATACTACAGTGATGAAGGCAGTATACGAAACTACAGAATAGAAGTTCATTTTATTTCCAACACAAACTATTCACATGCCATAAATTATGATTTACTGATTGTGTTTTATTGCTCAGGGCAACCAAGTATGTGATAGGCACCTCTTGTAGTTTTATGAATCCAGATAAATACATGACAGCATAAGAAAATTATTAAAAGAAGATATTAAGTCATAGCTATCCAGGGCAGATGACTGAAGAAAATGCACATTTTAACAGTCAGGGTAATTAACTTCTGGAACAAATTCTGAAGGGATATGATAAATTCTCTATCATTTGGTGTCTTTCATTCAAGAATCGATGCCACTCGAAAAGATATGCATTAGTTCAGCCATAAGGTTGTTGAGCTACATGCAGGAAATATTGGGGGAAATTTAATGGACTATTTTATACAGACTTTCAATGGGTCTTAGGTGCCTAAATCACTAAGTTATTTGTGAATATTTTACCCCTCCTCCTGGCTTTAAAACTGATGATCATACATCCTTAGATGAATCACACTCTTCATTTTGAACGCAGTAACATTGCCTCTCAATTTGGTAGTTCGCTCGGATCATTATTTCAGTGTATAGCTTTTAAATCGTTGTATTCTCTCCATTTGCAAAGGATCAATCTTTAGCCCATCTAACCATCTCTGAACAGAAGATTTCCTTTTGGTTTACTAACACTCTGCATTCATTACATTCTCCAGCGGACACATGCTAATGGGATGCTGCTGTTCGGGATTGCATTGGTTCCGTGAAGTTCATCATCTCAGAGTGTGTGTATAAATGGACATTCGCAACACAGAAGACCTTTTACCAGGGGCGACTCTATGTATTTTGCCGCCCCAAGCACGGCAGTCAGGCGACTTTCGGCGGCGCGCCTAAGGGAGGTCCGCCGGTCCCGCACCTTCGGCGTACCCGCCGCTGAATTGCCACCGAAGTCACAGGACCGGTGGACCTCCCGCAGGCATGCCACCGAAGGCAGCCTGACTGCCACCCTCACGGCGACCGGCATGCCGCCCCCCACGGCTTGCCGCCCCATGTACACGCTTGGTGCCCTGGTGCCTGGAGTCGCCCCTGCCTTTTATCCTCCTCTGCTAGTGAGAGAGGAGGGAAGCAAAACCTGTCCTATCCCCGACTGTAGGAGCTAAGTTAGAGGAACACCAACTCTCTGCACTGCAGTACTGTGGGATGTAGGTTCCGCAGCTGCACAGGAGCATGGGCAGGAGGTGAGGGGGAGGAACAGCAGATCCCCGCAGCAAGAGCTCCCTGTAGGGTCTTGCAGATATCCTGATCACCACACAGGTGTTGCACTTCCTCTCCTCCCCACTGGACTGGGACTCAGGAGACCTGGGTTCTATTTCCAGCTCTGCCACTAGCACGGTTTAAAAAAAATCAAGGATCGTTTGGGACATCATATATTTTCCGAGTAATACTTTCACTGTATCGATACTTCACCTGGCATTTTGGGCTTTTAATGGCACCCTATCCACAATGGCTGGGAGTGAGGGAAAATGAAAAATGATCCATTGCTGTTAAGGGACGTCCACATTAGAGGCAGTTGAATCAATGCAGAACATGATTTGGTTGCCAGCGTAAACAAGGGCAAAGAGCATTCAGTACCATTTCTGAAACTGTGAGGGGTTATTTGGTGCCTACCTATGGATTTACAGGGGCTAACTCTAGGCCACTGGCCTATTGGAAGACCTGGGCAAGTCACTTCCCTCTTTGTCCCTCAGTTTCTCTGTGTAGAATGGGGATAATGATATTGACCTACTCTGTAAAGTGCTTTGAAAATGCTGGATGAAAAGGGCTGTGTAAGAGCTAGGGAGCATTACTATAAAGCCAAAATAAATACAATGTAGTACATGCCCCCAGGACAGCTAAGATAGTTCTCGATTACTCACTCTGAGTCATACTGTAGCTCAGTGTGGAGTAATTCATACTTCCTCGCATTACTTAACAGCCTTTGAAGTAGAACATTATTGGATCGACCCACCAAAAGAATCTCAGATCTTTTAAAGTTTTAAACTCTCATTCTGAACCCATTTGGATTTTCAGGTAACCAAGAAACTCATCTTTATTCTGAGGCAATTTCTTTTACAGCCTCCCGTACTCACCCAGCTTCCAGGCTGAAAAATCATTTAAAAACAAATGAGCTTTCTCCAGATAAAACTCAGAATCTCTCTTGGCTTTCAAGATAATAAAACTAAAAGGCAATATTAATTTGAAAGGGGAAAGATGAGAAATAAAGACATCCAGCAGTGAACCACCCAGAAAAGTCCCATAAAGCTCCTATTTTAACCTTAAAGCAAGGAGAAAAGGGCAGAGAGTAAATTCCTAACTGGCATTGCCAGTTTTATGGGCGCAGAATGAGTAGAATACCAGCACAGCACAGCACAGCTCCACCTTGTTAGTACTTGTGACGGAGCAGGGAGTGCGGAGGACTGACCTGGGAATGTTGTGGGGGAATTTTACTGGTGCTGTCTGCATTGGTGATGGGATATCAGGGTGTAACTTCACCTGAGGGAGGATACCTGAGCATGTAACCCAAGCCAGGAGGGGGTTAGGGCCAGCTGACACCTTCTGCCCAGGAACCTGGACAAAGGCTGGAGAGGGGCCGGGGGTGTGGCTGGAGGAGACTGCTGGAGAGAGTTTTCAGTTTGGAGCTGGCTGGAAAAACCGAAGGAGCCCCAGGGCTGGGGTCAAAGCTCCCTGCACCCCCAAGATGGACCTGACTGAGGGGGTTCTGTTGTATGTACCTACAAGCTCTGTTTTGGACTGTGTTCCTGTCGTCTAATAAACCTTCTGTTTTGCTGGCTGGCTGAGAGTCACGGTGAATTGCAGGAAGTGGAGGGTGCAGGGCCCTGACTCCTCCGCACTCCGTAACAGTACTGTTCACAGTCATGAGAGAGAGGGTGTCTGTATTATAGTTGGGCTGATAGCACCACCTATTATGTTATACACCTATACAAAATAATCATTGTGTGCAACAGTAGAGCCTAGACACCTCCACCGCTTTGGGCCTCATCATGCTAGAGACTGGATAGATGTGGTAAAAAAAACATTCCTAACCCTCCGACTTCATGGCCAATAGCAACTAGTAATTTGAGATGCCTCCCAAAAGGCCCGATTTTCAGACAGGTGCTCAGAACTTTTCTGAAAATCAGGCCAAGCTGCACATTCCAAAATGGACGTCACCCAAATAAATCACTGGTAATGGGTGAAAATCTTGGCATGGGGCAACAGCAATGGAATCAGCTTTCTGCATAGACTAGCCGTGTGCAGAGGTTATAGGCAAAGAGGTGGATTTGATTTGGTATTAGAATCTAGGATGTCCCTGTATCTGAATTCCAAAATCAATCTCTCTATGAGGGGTTATTCCTGTGTAATAAAACCATCAGACCAAGATTCTATGACCTCCCTTTTCTCCAGTATTTTAGTGTTTTCAATGCATTGCTTTAAAAGAACCCCCAGTGTGAATCACTGTTATAGCTAGTCACTCATGAAACTGATTTTATATAGCTCTAATTTTTGACTGGTAATTCAGAGGCCCATATTGGACAAATGTCCCCTAAGACTTGATTGCAGAAGGATATTCCTTAGGTACCAATTATACCTCAAAACTTCTGTTCACACATAGATATGATACAAGTCCATGCAAGAAACATGATACAGGAGGCTGGATTGGGGCAAAATACAAGGGGACAACAAATATAGCCTGTCTGATGGCAGCAGCACAAGCAGTGAGACCTAGAGACCATGGGCTAACTGCAGCTGTGCCATAAGCCCCCAGGAAGGGGCAGTGCTTAGCTGTGCTGCTCCTGGAGCAGAGCAAGAACCAGACTGTGACTCAACTATCAGTCCAATCCTCAGTTCCCACCGAATTCCAGCAGCAGAACATGCACCAGCCCTATACCTGGTGCACATTATTTCCCCCTCTATGCCAGTTTAGCTGCACTGGCCAACACCCTGGGGAAGGAAAGGGTAGCAGTGGCCCTCTGGAGGCTACTCTGCTGTGCTGGGTACCCCACATAAGGGAGGACCTTATGCCTCTTATCCCATCCAGGTGCAGGCACTGGGTCACACACTAGCTCTTAGAGGCCACAGTGATTGCTTACGAGATCTACTGCCCATGCTGTGGAGAAACAGCCACTTTGCCATGCAAGATAAATTGGAGGGTGACCTTGTTGTAACAAGCAGGGAGGGGAGGACACAAGAAGACCCTCAGGTTAGCAAACAAAAAGGGCTTGTCCAAGAAGCAGAGTTATTTGTAAGCCTCTCCAGGCTTGTTTTACTGCTTGATGAACATGCAAACCCCCACCCACGTATTCATCTAAGAACAATGTGAAAGGTGTTATGGATCTTGCACACACACAAAAATGAAGCCCAACAAAGGGGTTATTATACATGCAAGCTGCTTGGAAGAAAACTAAAGACGAAATGGCAGTGCAATAATTCATGTGGAGTGACTGCTGATCTCACCCCGAGACGTGTCACATGGGAGGGCCAGGGAACTCAGCTGCATAACAAAGAAGCCTGATATTGATATCACTTTTGTTCAAGGAGTGCTTGGGACGGCAGAGAGATGCCCTTACCGTACGCCAAGTCCTCTGATGATATACAGAGCCTCTCCCTCTCTCCCCCCACCACAGCGTTGGAAGAGAAAGAGAAAAAACAAAGGACAACTCCAAGGCCAGCAGGAAATACACTCCCACATAAGCATCTCTGTGTCTTGTGCAAGCGGATGGGTAGAGACTAGGTGGCTGTTTCCCTCTCACATTAGTTTTACCCCAGTGTAATTATCGAACATCCGTGATGCTACTCCTGATTTACACCAGAATCAGGCCTTATGTGTAGCAGGACCACGCCCATAAAGGAAAGTCTGAAATCAGCTATGACATGAACCAGCAAAGCAGCTTTTGAATGCCGTAACCGTCATCATCAGCACTTTAGCCATACCCTAGGACTAGGATTGCCCACGTTCTAATTGCTGAAAACTGACCCCGAGGCCCTGCCCCTGCTCCGCCTTTTCCGCAAGGGCCTGCCCCACATTTTCTCCTGTCTCCCCCTCCCTCACTGCTCTCCTCCCTCCCCCTTCCAGTTGGGTTCCCTCTGCTCCAGGGCTGGGAGGGGAGCTGCAGCCTGACTCAGAGCCTGCCTGCTGGTAGGAGGCAGCCCCGGCTGGATAGGGGGTGGCACCAGTCCGGCGCCTTCCCCTCCCCCTGCAGTAACCGGACTTTTGTGTCAAGTCAGTACATCTGACCTAGGGTGATCAGACGTCCCAATAAAATCGGGACCATCCCGATATTTCGGTGTTTGTCCCGATATTTCGCTCCGCCGGCAGCATTCGGCTTTTTTTTTTTTTGCTCCGCCGGCGGACCCCGCCCTTCCCCCCCCATTTGTCCTGATATTTTCTTCCTCTCATCTGGTCACCCTAATCTGACCAGACACTGCCAGGTCCCCTTTTCGACCAGAAAGTCCGATCGAAAACCAGACACCTGGCAACCCTATTCAGGACAGACATAGCCCACTGCTAGTTTTTATTGGTCTCGCTCTGTAAGCAAGTTGCGGGGAGGCGGAGAGGCAGCCGATCCCGGGTAGAAGTCAGAGATGTCAGACAGCTGTGGCTCACCAGCACAGTCCCATCAGCCCGGGACCACACAGAAGCTGTAGGTTTTGACGGCAGAGCTGGGGGACACGGTGCCACAGTCATCTCAGCAGCAAGCCATTCATGATGCTGCTTGCCGCAACCATCACACAGTGAATCTCTGTCGAAGGCAGCTATGCAGCACAACTCTTGGTGCCAGGTGAGAGGGAAGGCAGCTACATTGAGGGAAAGGCCGCCATGAAGATACTTCTGCTTCCAGCACTTTGGGGCTTCCCTTTATGGCGCAGTGCCATCTCACGGACCCTGCACCTATCTACAGGAAACGAGCTAGAGAGAGACATGCAGCTAGGCTGAGTTTATGGCCTGTCTGAGTCAGACACCGAATCAAATTTCATCCATGGTGTTGATGTAATTGTTAACAGTCTTCCACAGAAATCTGACACACTCCCCACTTCCACATTCCCTCCAGAACCCTACGAACTGGGGAGATCCCACACTCTGCCCCTTCACCACCACCCCGATGCTCTCTCACCTGAGGGGAGAGTTGTCTGAAAATGCCCTAAGGTGCAACTCTTGGGATCCCTGCCCAAAGTGGGGATAATTCAGCCTCTGATAAATAACCAACTAAGGGCTTTATAACAGTCATTAAAACACAAAGGGTATCTGGGATATAAAAGAGCAGTCAAGAGGGAAATATATTTGTACATACCTGCAGGCAAATACATTCTGCTGTTCTTAAGTCAGTGCACGCATGACACAGATTCATGCCAGATATTTTTTGTGCTCCAATAACTGAACAATGATTTCAGAGTCATGCACTGCAAGGGTATTAAAGGCACATGGACCTCGAGGCAGTTTGATATAAAAGATTGTTAACATTGCTTTTATGTTTTCTTTTCAAAAGAGGGGGGACAAAAGTTAACCAACATTCTAATAGAAGCCCCTGCCCACACTTACACAGTCATAAGATTGAAAAAAAATATACTCCAAAAAGAAAAGAAAAGATCCAGGTCTAGAAACCTGAAAGTCACCCACTGGTTGTAGAGAAGTGGACACTTCTACATGCTCCATTACATTGGCACATAATCCTATTTGCAAAACCAATGCAATCATAAAGCTTCACCAAAACACTTGTAGTTGACTTATCCTACAGTGGAACCTCACTAAGGGCCTGAACCAGTGCCCACTGAAGTCAATGAGAGTATTTTCACTGATGGCAATCGGCTTTGCCTCAGGCCCTACTCTTGGGCTGAAATAGTTTTGGCAAGTCAACAAATTTGGACCAACTGATCTGGCTTCTGGGAAGGGCTGAGAGGTGTGAGCCAGGATATATTCTGCCAAGGTATTTGCTAATGCCATCAGGAAATGGCTGCAAAATGTGATACAAATTTACTGAATGCTGCACAACTGTTAGCCTCAGTTAAAAGTTTTGTCATGGAAGTTCGAAATGACTACAGCTCGGTGGAAGCACAGGTACTAACATTAACAGAAAATATAGGTTCCTCTGATATATCCGATGAGAAGCGTAAAAAAAGCAGGATGTTATTTTTCGATAAAACTAGAGACAATGAAACCAATTTAAAAGGGAAAGAGAAGATCATTGTTGAGACCTTCAATGTTATTTGTGACACAATAATAGTGGAATTGCAGAGTAGAGGTGAATCTCTAAAGAAAACTGTTGATTTATTTTGTGTGTTTTTTGACAGAAACATGAATGAAAATGCCAAAAACCACTACAGTAAGAAATTAAGTGAAATCTACCCAGAGAACATAGACACAAATCTTTTTGAAGATGAAGTGAAACATTTCATTCATTTCATTGAAAATGATGAGGTCTGTGCTTCGAGATCACCAGTTGATTCGTATAGAATTATACGTGACAGTTTGGGGGCACCCCTTCCAAATGTAGAAACCATTCTGAAAATATTTTAAACAATACCTGTCACAAATGTTTCTGGTGAACGTTCTTTTTCTGTATTGAAACGAGTTAAAAATTATTTGCCAAATATGATGAGTCAGGAACATTTGAGAAGTTTGGCAATATTGACAATTGAAAGTGCCTCTTTACAAAATATTACTTACGATGACTTAATTGATGATTTTGTAAAGAAAAAGTGTAGGGAAAAAAAGCTACCTGAATAAATTTTTTTTTTCAAACTGAATAAGTTTCTTCAGTGGAAGTTAACTTTTATTTTTCCATTCATGTGTCATCTATACTTTTTATTTTTTTATACATTTTTCACGTTAGCATAATGCAAATACAAGCTTTCATCTCAACTGTGGTCTGAGAACTCCATTCAGGTGTACCACGGAAAGGCTATTACGTTTTTTGTTTTTGTTTTATAAAGCGCTCTTATCCAAAGCACTTTACAATAGTTAGCTAACGGTACAAACAACATTTGGAAAGATCATTAAGTGGTCCACCGAGACCCTCAGCAATTTTCAAGTGGTCTGTGAAAAAAAAGTTAGGCTACAAAAACAATCAAGGTACCTCACTTTATTTTCATTTACTTCCTATTACTTATAATATAGGAGGAGGGTGAATAAAAAAAGAATGAAAAATGTTCTTTTTCTTGGGTGGGTCCCGAGGGGGGGCCTCCAAAAACGAAGCTGTGCACAGGGCCCCACTAACTCTAAATCTGCCACTGCCAGGCTATCAAGATGCCTAGATCTCACGCACAGACTTTTAGTTTTACATTTTGAACTAAAAGAATGAATAAATAAAATACAATTATCTCCAGTTCACAGTTCAAGACAAACAAATGGTTGGCTCTCCTTTGCCCCACTCCTGTTCAGCCATCCTGCATGTCTCCTGTTGCTAACCCTTGGTTGGTTGATTACAAAATACACTGCTTTGCATTTACTGATATATTATGAAGTATTATAAATAGTTACAACTACATGTAAAGTGTCAACATAAATGAAGGAGGCACATTTTGTACTGAATCATCCTTGGTTTCTTTATTGTGTTCACTTACTTGGTAGTATCCAAAATGCAGTAATTCCCATTGGAACTTCCAATCTGGCAAGGTAGTCCTGGATTTTACTTTGATGTAGGTTATTTTATTAAAGCAGCCGAGTTCCAAGTGTGGGAATAAATGCTGGTGTCAGAAGAAGCATTATTATATTGTGTTTCAACGTCATTTGCGGGATATACTGGTCTTGACAGCTTTCAGAATGAGCTGAGATGGCCACAGAACTGAACCAGTGTGCCTCAACCTCTCTGACATGATCCAGAAAGCCAGTCACTCTAGGGAATCTCTCTGTAGGTTTTTTTCCCATTCCTGCTGGAGCTTAAGCTGAACCTTAATCAATGAGGCATGAAATTGAGATCACACATAAGGCATGCTGGGAAAGGACAAGTTTATCTAAACTTACCAAGCCTGGCGAGTCTCACAGCAGTTCTGAACGAGCAGAAGTATCACAAGTGGCATTTGATATGTGTTAGTTTCATCCACTGGAGTAGTAGAGCACGGTCTGCTCCTGCCTTCTTGTGCCACAAAAACTTGCTTAGACTTTACTGGTTGATTACCCACTCTGTGCTGGTTAGTTCAGATCCCTCCCTGTGGTGTTTAGATGTTGCTTGTAATTATTAGAACTGGGAGCACTGGCTTTTGGGAGTCTGAAAGGACAGGAAACAGGAAGGAGGGGGGAGGAGTTGAGGAGGCAAAGTGAGAGTAACAGAGGGTGCAGCAGCAACTTGGTAAAGAGGTTTCCACTTTAAAAATCAAGTCCTGTTGAAGTTTGTTAGTACCTTGCCTGGTTGATACAACACTCCACCAACACCTTTACAGTTTTGTGCAGAAAGTACAACGTACAATATCCCTCTTATCCTCTTCCGAGGGCCCAAGAGGAGAAAAGGTCCCAGTTGCAGGAAATCACTTGGACTCTGGGCTCAGCTCCTCCCCCTTGCACTTCCTTCCTGTGCCTTTCTAACAGTTCTCAGCTCACAGGCTAATTGGCTCTTTAGACAATTAACTTCAGTTACCCCAATCAGCCTTCTCCAGGGAATTAATGGGTGTCAGAGCCATCTGAATGCAGGCTCACCTGTTCCCTCCCTGCACTCTGTCACAATTGGATTTAAATTTTCAAATCTGATTTGAAACCAAATCCCCTAAAATAAAAGTGTGATGCTGTGTGGTGGATTCTAACATTATCTAATTTAACTTAAAAGAGATACCCCATTGGTAGTATAAAATTCAGTCATGTCATCTGGGGTCTAATTTATCTCTCCCCTGTGGAGTCCAAGTGCTTTTTCAAGGCTTTTTGGCATTAACAAGCAGGGCCCAAACAGCTGAATTTATAGCACAACTTTGCATTTCTGTTCATCTTTGTATAGGCAATTATACTGGCAATTTGATCAGGAAGATCAAAAAGAATACAAGATAAGATTTCTGATAAGGTTATTTCCATTAACACATATAGCACCTCAAGCACAGAGGCCTTCTTGGAGGCCATTAAGCAGCGGAAGTCGGGTTTTGCATGAAATAGCTCATCTTTAGGGGTGCATACTATGCAGCCATTAAACTCTGCCCTTGAATATTTAACCTGTTCTCAAAGCTAAGGGCATGTTATTGATCAGGCATCCAAGGGCCCGAGCAATATTAATTGGGTTTCCTCCTCTGTGCAGAGATTAGACAAAGGGCAACATTTTAGATGGGTAAGATTCAAGTTGAAGGAATCCAACAATACACACGCGGCTTCCTCTTGGGGTGTAATACAGCAAAGCACTAAAGCATGTGCTTAAGTTGATTTAAAGTTAAGTATGTGCTGAAGTGCTTTGCTGGATCAGGGCCATAGAGGGGAAGAATGTATATGCTGCTAGAGCCGCTCAGAGCCCAGACTAACCACAAGCCACAGGTTTCAGCCTGAAGCAAAAAGTTGTATTCCAGGAAACAGGGAGAACAGGGAGCTAAGCGCTTGTTGATGGAGCGACAGGGAAGGAGATCAGACCAGACGGAGGATCATAGCAGCGTGGCTAAACTCCCCAGAAGCCTCAGCCTGTACTCCAGACCCTCAGGAAAGCAAAGAAGGGGTGAAGGATAATCAAACCAACATAAGGTGGCGTGAGCTCTAGGATGAACATCAAAAGTAAAAAGGCTTCTTGCATTCTGAGATCGACAAATAAAAGCACAGGGGACTCTTGGGGGCACACCTTTTCCTTTGTTGTAGGGCGAGTCTAGACACCACTGACAGGGGCAGCCCTAGCGCGGATTCACGCATTCAATTGCACCCACAGAAACCACGAAACCAAGGGTGCAAAACCAGGCAAACATAAACTTCTCTCTCTCTCTCTCTCTCTCTCGGAGTTCCAGTTGTCTATGGTCAGGCACAGCTATAGCCACCCGATTCAATGGGTGTGCTATATTAAACTGCTGGTGGGGCACCAACCACCCTCAGCAGCACTCTCCACCCCAACACTGCAACCTTATTTCCATCCCAGTGCACAGGGGGGCCGGGGAGGCCCCAGAGTGTGGGGGGGGCAAGGGGATTTGAAGAACAAGCCCACCCACAGCACTCACCCCACAACAGTGGCTCCTGTCCTGCGGGGCTGGGCGCAGCTCCCCACTCCACGCACTGCAACCTGGTGCCCAGGATAGCAGCACCACTCAGGATTTATGGAGGGGCAGCTGGGCCAAACCTGAGTGGCACAGTGATCCTGCACGCCAGGTCACAGCCCCACTCACACAGATTTGGCCTGGCCACTCCTCCATCAAACCTGAATGGTGATGCGATCCTGTGTGCCGGGGCACAACATCCCAGAGAGGGGAGCTGAGCCCAGCCCCACAGGACAGGAGCCAACACTGCGGGGTGAGTGTGGGGCAAGCAGCCCGCATGCCGTCACCCCGCATGACCCCCTCACTGGGTCAGGATTAGGATTGCAGTGCTGGGGTAGAGGTTGCTGCTGAGAATGGTCACCCACTGCATTGAGGGGCTACATCCAACCCCGACCGCAGAGAGAGAGAGACTCTAGACTCTCTTTCTATATTACCTTTTTAATTTATTAACAGGGCAATTTGTTCCTGTCGAAGATAATCTGCTTCCTCATCAGCCCCTGGGCTGACTTTCTCCATGCATTCCTCTTAGGCTCCCCTCAGGGCTTCCCCCTGGAGTTCTCCACAAACAGGTTGTGTAGTGTTGTGCACTTCCTTAAGCACAGTGTTTCTCAAACTGGAGTCACCGCTTGTGTAGGGAAAGCCCCTGGCGGGCCGGGCAGGTTTGTTTACCTGCCCCATTCGCAGGTCCAGCCGATTGCGGCTCCCACTGACCACGGTTCGCCGCTGCAGGCCAATGGGGGCTGCTAGAAGCGGCGGCCAGTAAGTCCCTCGGCCCATGCTGCTTCCAGCAGCTCCCATTGGCCTGGAACCACGATCAGCCGGACCTGTGGATGGGGCAGGTAAACAAACTGGCCCGCCAGGGACTTTCCCTACACAAGCAGTGACCCCAGTTTGAGAAACACCGCTTAAGCACATTTTTCAAGTATAACAAACAAGCTGTTCATAATAGACATATAGGGAAAAATCCTAGCCCTACTGAAGTCAACAGCAAAACTCCCATTGAGTTTAATAGGGTCAGGATGTCCCCCAGAGGTTTTTAAAACCATTATGATAATCTACTCTGACCTCGTGCATACCACAAGCTAGAGAATTTCAAGCAGTAATTCCTGCATCTTGCCCATCTCTTATAAACAAAGTCTGGAACATTCATCATGGTTTATAAAGCTGTTTGGAACCCTCCTCCAAGGAAAGGCTTCAGATAAATGCAGTAATTAAAAAAAAATACAAGCTAATAGCAGATATTGGTTGAGCCCCAGGAATTCTAGGTTAAAGTTAATAATACCACCAGGGCTTCTTCCCTCTGCCCCCCATCTTACAACACTGAATTATAAGAATGCCCTCAACTCAATCTGAATTTTCCTGCACTTTAAAAATGTAGTAATCCTAATGTGGTTGAGGTTTTTGTTTGGGGGGCAGGGGGGTTGGTATTAAGAAAATGTAAATTTTTGTTCACTTTGAGTCAATGTAAATTTCAGTCATTATTTTATTTCTCCAAGCGCGGAGGGAATTACAGCACCATGCTCCCTTGAAAGTGTATAGATTGTGCTTCCTCAGCACACCAGCTCTCTCCTCTGATTGTTGCTGATTAGTACAAAGAGCTGCAAAAAGAATAAAAAAGGAGCTAAAGGAAAGAATGGAAGGCCAAGGCAGGCATTTGCAGTTGTGAACTACACCAGATGTTCAAAGAATGGTGGCATAAACCCGCTAATGCAAATCATGCTGGTAATCTAGATTTAGCATGATTATCAGAGGCAATTGCAAATGAAGGCAAAGAAATAAAATCATTTGCTAAATCCATACCACCTAATGAGGGGGCAGCCACTCAGAAGAGTTTTTACAGCTGGTTCCTTCCAGAAGAAGCAACAATCATTCCACTGAAAAACTGCACATTAAAACAAGCGAGCCTAAAACATACATTATGATCTAAGTTATTTTATATATCAAAATTAAAGACAGTTTGTGGAGTCGTGACCACGTGAAGTATATGAACCCTCTTACAAAGTAAAGATTCATCCAACATGTAGCGCACATCTGAATAGAGGCAGAAGCATCATGTGAAACAAATGCTATTGTTCTTTAAAAAAATATGAGAGAGAGTTAATTGCTTCATAATGGAGAGGGTATTGAAGTATGAAAACAATCTGCAATTCTGGTAATGGTTCTATGTCCACATGATGAGATTTGATTACATTCTTTTTATCACTAAATTAAATCCCCACTATTGCCTGTCTGCTTGCATTAGATCTCTTTAAATCTTAATAGACTCCAGCTCCATTCTGGAAGTGTTGGAGGCAGATCACTCAAAATGACCATTCACGTGGGGGGCAGGAGCGCAAGAGGGGGCTGGAATTGAGTACAGTAAAAAGCTTGACAGTATAAGAAAAAGGGATTGTGTCAGGGACAGAGCTGGAATACAGGGAGCAGAGAACAAATTTTCAGTTACCAAAAAGGAGGATTACAAGGAGCTTAGTTTTAGAATGGGAAGCATCTCGCAAATAAATATTACGAGCGGTCATAGCAATCATTAAAGTCAGTGGTAAAACACTCATTGGACTATTATTGAATTATACGGCAACTGGGGTCCCGTTGTCTTAGACACTATAAGAGTGCTTATTAAGAGACAGCACACACCCCAAAGATTTACACTCTAAATAGACAAGACTGGTAAAGGAAACATTATTATTCCTCTTTAACACTGAGAGATTAAGTGATTTGACCAAGATTACACAGGGCGCCCGTAACAAGGTGGGGATTTGAACCCAGATCTCTGCAATCCTAGGCCAGGGCCCTACCAGAAGTGCACCCAGAGGAACAGGATGGAGAACCTCAGTTATTCAACAGAAAAAGCAGCACACCATTGAAAGGCTTGCCACAGATGCCAGAAAAGTCACATTTAAAAGTAGTGACAAATGAACACCTGAAGGTTCAGAATCTGGGTTCAGTTAAGCCAAGCCTTCCAAAGTTAAGCTGAGGTAGATCAGAATTATCTGACATTCTTGATCTTGCAAAGTTGGGTTGGAAATGTCACAGAATAGACGATATGTGGGATGCAGCCTATCCACGTATCATACAAGCTTTATACTGTCTTCTTTCCAGTAATATAACCTTAAAATGGAGCACCATGATGAACTCTAGCATGGGTTATTTCCAAAGCACAGACAACGCCCTATAGGTCTGACTCAAACCCTCTGAAGTCAATGGAAAGACACCCATTGATGTCAAGGGGCTTTGCCTCAGGCCTTGTAGGGAGAATTTTAGGAGTACACGTGTTCTACTAGCCCAGAGATCTGATTGTGACCATTCTCTATTGTTATCTGTTCTAGTATATATTTTAAATGTATGCAGGGAGCATCTTCGGATACATTACAAATAAATTCCACCTGTGAGTTTTCCACCTGGGATAAAAAATAATAAAAAATAATATTATAGACTTATCCCCAGCCAAATTTCTTTTTGATATGAAATAATGATACTGAGTTAATCAAGCACAAAACTGCATCTTTTAAACAATCATGTCTGTGGTGATGACACTTTTAGCTTTTCAGGAAAATATTAGTCAGATCCCATGTTCCCTGTTTAGAAAAAGAAAAGGACCTAGTTAGCATCTGAAACAACTGAACATTGTTATAAAGTGGTAGGTATTTTAGGCTTCAGTCCTGCCAGATGCTGAGCCCTCTGGCCCAGAGTTTAATTTTATTTGTGACAAATTTTGAAAAACAGAAAAATATTTTTCTGTTTACAGATGGGAAAAAAAATTTAATCAACATTTTTCATCACAGATTCTTTTTTTTAAATCAAAAACTTTTGCCCTCGTTTTTTTCTCTTCTTTCCTGCCTTCTTCCCATTTTTTGCCACTGAAAAAGGTGGGGCAAAAGACAATATACAAAAATGAAAAAAAAATCAGTTTGGGGTTTTGTAAAACACAAAATGAACCCCCCCCCCCAACAAAAAAAAAACCCACCCAAATTTCTACAAAATGAAATGTTCACTCGCATTTCCAGTTTCAAAAAAGGCCGTTTATTTAAAATGTTTCTTTGAAAAAATTTGACCACTTCTAGTGCCTAACTTTAAGCACATGAGTGGGGCTAAGCACATTAGGTTTAGTTACCTGGCTGAATTGGGGTCAGAATACTCAGTCCACTCTGCTACTAATTATTATGGGGGGCGGGGTCAGATCATTGCCTTCTGCAGTAAAAGCCATGGGAGGGAGCTCAGGAGGGAGATCCTGTGTGGATCCCCTTGTGTGTTCCCCCAATCAGGAAGGCAGAGTTTCTTCCTCCCCATGGGAAAGGCCATGGGATCACCTTTAAACCTCGTTGACTTCCAAGGATCCATGCAGAAGCCCCCAGCTGTTCCCATTCCCCACAGCTCCCTGTCTGCATAGCTCCATTTGTAACATATGTCTTGAACACCTTCACAATCAGCCAGAATATGATCACATCTAAAATAGGATGTAGAACTGATCAACAGCCCTGCTGTGTTTTTATAACCTTTGCTATTTCAGTGCTAGGTCCTTTAAAAATGATCCATTAGATACATTGCACAAATAAATATCATAAAACATTCTATGAAGAATATTCTGAAGAGGAGCTCTGTGGAGCTTGAAAGCTTCTCTCTTTCACCAATAGTTTGTCCAGTAAACGATATTACCTCACTCACCTTTTCTCTCTCTCAAAATAGTCTAGCCTTTTCATAATACAGTTTACCCATCTACTTGCTTACTGAACCACTGCTATGCTTATTGAGTTCACCCCCGTGGAAATCACAATTAATTTGGAACTCATCGCTACACAAAAATAGCTTACAAGATGTGCCATTATCTTGCCCTTCTCTCTATATTAATTTCATCTGCCACCATGTTGCACATTCCTGAGTTTTATTAGGTCCTGAAGCTCTTCGCACAATGTCCTTAGTGTTGATTCAGCTTGATCATTCCACGGGCATTGAAATACTAACCTAAAGTTTACTTAAAGAGCTTAGTAAATAAACCCCAGTCACTTTATTTATTCACCAGAGCAAATTGTATGTTGTCTCATATTTCCCTAAAATAAATGTACTTTGGATTGTAGAGTTGGATTAAATATTGCCTGCCCGCAATTTGACCTATGGCTGCCTGCTGTGGGCAGTGAATGACTGGGTGCTACACAGCAATGCAACCATTAATAATGCTTCAAGATTGCCATATTATCTCCCATAATAGGTAGATCCCAACAGCAAAATATATTCTCATTGTAGAGACAGCACTGGCCTTAGAGACCTCAATCACTGAAAAATTCAGCTAAACCTAATGGAAAATGATCGGTCCGCCAAAACGTGAGCCAATGTCCATGTAAACCCCATGTAACATAATGTTTTGTTTCTTCAGCCCTGACTTGCCTTGATAAGCTGCTAGGAGAGTCCAAGTAATGAAAGGTATAGTCACAATTAATTGCAGTTGTAATCACACTGTTAAACAATAATAGAATACCAGTTTAAATGTATTATAAATGTTTTTGGAGGTTTTTCTACATTTTCAAATATTTTGATTTCAATTACAACACAACACAAAGTGTACAATGTTCACTTTATATTATTATTTTTATTACAAATATTTGCACTGCAAAAAGATAAACAAAAGAAATAGTATTTTTCAATTCACCTGATACAAGTACTGTAGTTCAATCTCTTTATCATGAAAGCGCAACTTACAAATGTAGATTTGTTTTTACGTAACTGCACTCAAAAACAAAACAATGTAAAACTTTAGAGCCTACAAATCGAAGCATGAAGGGGTATGTGAATGTTTAGCATATCTGGCATGTAAATACCTTGCAATGCCAGCTACAAAAGTGCCATGCAAATACTTGTTCTCACTTTCAGGTGACATTGTAAATAAGAAGCGGGCAGCATTATCTTCCGTAAATGTAAACAAATGTGCTTGTCTTAGCAATTGGCTGAACAAGAAGTAGGACTGAGTGGCCTTGTATGAGGTGAATTGAACAATACTATTTGTTGGGGGGTTTTTTTTACAGTGCAAATATTTGTAATAAAAAATAATAATATTAAGTGAGCACCGAACACTTTGTATTCTATGTTGTAATTGAAATAAATATATTTGAAAATGTAGTAAAATATCCAAAATATTTATAATAAATTTAAATTGGTATTCTACTATTGTTTAACAGTGCGATTAAAACTGCGATTAGTCACAACAATATTTTTAATCTAGTTTATTTGTTTTGCGTTAATCACATGCATTAACTGCGATTAATTGACTGCCCAAGTATAGTCTTTAACTTTAAATCAGCTGTATAGTATACTTATCACCTTGCTAACTGCATGTTTCAGCTGCGCCCTTTCACAAGGCAATATGGAAACCAGCAGGACCAAAGACCCAACACCAGACTTCAGACAGGGTGACCAGATGTCCCGATTTTATAGGGACAGTCCCGATATTTGGGGCTTTGTCTTATATAGGTGCCAATTACCCCCCACCCCCTTTCCCGATTTTTCACCTTTGCTATCTGGTCACCCTAACTTCAGATAAGTGGGACCCCAAGGAGAAAGCTGGCTGTCAGAGCTAATGGGCCTTTTTTCTCTAGAATCACTGACAGCCAAGGGGTTGGAGACTTGGGTGTGCAATTTATAAGCCCCACTGTTGGACTGGGGAAAAATCAGCTGTCTGGACTAACCTGGTACCCTGTATTAGAACTTTTCTAATGGTCCCATCAGTTTCTGCAGAATTTAAGCTCTCATTTAACAAATATTATGGTTGGGGAAAAAAAGGAAAAAAAAAGCTTCTGAATGAATGGGATGCAGTAGCATCAACTCTCAATGTCTGCCTGAAGCCACAGCTCAGGAAGAGTTGTGAACTGTGCAAATCATTTCAAAAGCATGTTGTCCCTGAAACCCAATGACGCCACTTTAAATGCCAACACTGGTAAATATTTCTCTATTTACCATTTTCAGCAGACATATCTACCAAGAGCTTGAGTAGAGCACCACCACCCACTCTTGCCAGTAACTAGCCCTCAGACTTGTTGCTAATGCAATGTGAATACTCAAATAACTAGTCCTCTTACTTGTGCTTAGGGACAGCCCTGAGAAGCAACATCTGTGGCACATCACCTATATTTTTAGCTTATTTTTTAGAACACTGAACTTAATTTCAGGCGAACAGCCTAGTTTTTGAAACTCCTGCTGCTCAAAGGATCTGCATAACTCATTCATAATGTCACCACTTGGGCACAATGCACCCATCACAACTCATGCTGATAAAACCTTTATACAACGCCTAACTAGGAAGTCTATAACTACCCCTTAAGCTCCTTCTGAGCTACATAAAGTCATTAAACACCAACAAGCAAAAAAACTTCCAAAGAGCATCCTCCATTGTTGGAGGAACCTGATGGGACCCATTGTGAGCAAGAGTAACATCATTTAATGAATATTCATTACATTAACATTCTCCCCCGCAGCCTTCATTCTCACCAGCAGTGAGTGCGGCAGTAAAAGATGGAAGCAGAATAGCTTTAAATGGCTTTTAATGTTCTCAGGGCTCCTGGTGTCTCATTTGATTCAGGCAGCCTGGATTCTCTTGAAAATGGAGCGGGCCGTAAAGCGGTGGCGTAAGCTTCACAATTCTTTCCCTCCAGCGTAAATACATTCTAGAAATAAAAGCCAGGGGATATATTTGCGTGGAATGTAGATAACGCTGAGATTGAAACGAGCGATCATCCTTGAAATGGGGGACAGCAGGGCCCCAGTGTTGCAACCAGCACATCCCCTGTGCAATGGGATGCTCAGGGAGGGATTCTAGCTCTCCCCAATCATTCCTTGAGCTGCTGCAATTCATCCAATGGTCCCAGTGCAGGGCCGTGCAGACATGGCACAATCCAGCCTTGTGAGTTTTAAAATAAGGTGTCTCCGAGCTACTAGAATGATCCTCAATTACCCTTTTTATCCTACATTTTAACTTCAAGTAAAGAAAAGCTATTTCCTAGATTCAAGCTAAGTGTAATTTTGGGGCGAGGAAAGAAATTACAGGCTGTGTTATGTGCACCCCCCCAGGGAGCTATTACTAGCTTATGAAAGGAGACCATAGTTAGAAAGCTATACAGGGCATGTAGATTTAGTTTAATCTTACATTGTTTCAAGTTCTTCTCAGTACTTGTCCACTTGTTCCTGCTGTTTTGACCAATTTAGCTTTACTGTGGGTATGTTATTGATACCCATGCTAGCAAACAACCATGTCTGAGCATTTTGCTGGAACACTTAAATGAACATTAAAAAAGAGTCCTAGTTTGGTTTTAATGCTGATTCATGTACTCTGGCTCCAATGAAGATGTTTTGTTTTGATTCTCAAAATGGCTTCATTTTTTATTTTTTTAAAAAGCCTGCCAAACCAGTTACTGATTGGATAATGCATCTGGTTCAAGATGCATTTAAGTGCACTAGGCACTGTGGAAAGGAAAATAACTGATACATTTTTAATACTAATGTATTGTGAAGCATTTAAATATGCACTCAGGTTCACAGCCTGAGCAGAATGTGCAAGGGAAAAAGTGACATTATAGGAAAGCTAAATCAGAACCCATCACTACATTAAAGACAATGATTTCTGAGAGGAGGTTTGTCTCTCAAAACCCCCCACTAATAATTTATCTGAGCTGCAGGCTTCAGTGCCAGGTATAAGCGTAATTTATTCATGTTCGTAATGTTTTGTTTCCTAGCCGCTGAAATGTTTGAAGGAACTCTAGATGCCAAGGATAACTATAGGAAAACAGCTCTATGGGGCAAACTAAAGGAGAATAAAGCTGATTGATAGAGGGGTGAAAAAAGGTCACCTGATAAATTCTAAAGAGTCTCTTGACCTTTTGTGACCACAATTTTGTCAGGTGGACTTCTTGATTTGTCCTCAGGCTTGAATGCTCTGATTGTTTAATGTCTTGACAGGAGTCTGATTTATACCTGCCTCTGGAGTTTTCCATTACTTGCACCTGAAGAAGTGAGGTTCTTACCCACGAAAGCTTATGCTCCCAATACTTCTGTTAGTCTTAAAGGTGCCACAGGACCCTCTGTTGCTTTTGACAGGAGTGGTTAATAGTAGTAGTAGTAGTAATAGTATAGTAATGCCTAAATACTTCAAAAATCAGCCCTATTGTGTTAGGCACTGTGCAGGCACACAGAAAGAGACATTCCCCACCCGAGTTTACAATTTAAATAGAAAAGGGATTGGAGGCAATTATCCCTGTTTATGGGCTGGAAGAGAGGCACAGAAAGATTAAACAAGTCACCAGGGATTGCCCAGGAGGTCTGCAAAGGAGTCGGGCATTATTGAAGCCTTTTCTCCTGAATCCTAGCCCAGTACCTAAGCCACAAGACCTGAATGTTCAATTTGCACCAGCTCAGAAGCATACCCGAATGTGGCAATAGCATGCCATCAACCTGTCAGGATTGGCGTGCCAGGAGAAAATACACTGGTTGCACAAGAGTCATTTGTCCTCAAACAAGCTTCTCTCAGGGCCAGATTCTGCTGTCCTTACTCAAACTCCTCCTCACTACTTTCAGTGGAACTATTCATGGAATAACATGCCAGTTGCTAGTCAGGCTCTAAGGACGGTATGCTTGTGCCCATAATCAGGAGGTCCTTTTAAATACTCTCAAGGACAACTGTGACCGTGCAAGTTGCCACTGGAAACAGAGAAAGCTAAGAAATAAAACCCTGGAAGGGTTAATTCAAAGAGAGATTAAAAAGCCTTCCTGAGATATACATAAAGTCTCCAAGGGAAGAGGAGACCCAGCTCCAAGGGACAAGCTGCAGAGCTAGCATCTTCCATTTGGTCTAAAGAACAGAGACTAAGAGGGCATTCGTACCTTAAGGCAGTGTTTTTTGATAGTTTTCTCTGGAAGCAGGAGAACCCACAGCATCTGCTTGACTCCATGTTAGATCCCTGAAAGCAAGGGGTGTGGTAAGTGGTGCTATTTATACTTTTAGACAGCACCACCTGGAGCTAGAATGCAGTACTGCAAGGACAACAGCCCTGGAACTTCCCAGTGGAGAGTGGAAAACTGTCAAATATTAGTTAGCTTGATTTGTTCTGATTTTGTTTTCCCTTGGATGGTTTGTTATTGGTGGCCTCTTCTTCCAATCCAGAGCAAGTAAGGTGGAATGTTTTGGTTTTTTTACTTTCTTTTTTTTTTTTTTTTAAACACACGCACACACACACAATGGAGGGGGAGGGGAATAACACTGAGGTGGAGGGAAATGACTGGATGGAACCAAGAGGAGGTGGAGCTAAGGAACTATAAAGCTGCTCTCCAGAGCATAGCAACTCAGTACTTAATGAAGCTTGCATCTCACCACAAGGATTTTTTGCCTGATTCTGTCTGGCCTTTAGAAGTAGATTTTATGTAGTAGGGATGATTTCCCATGATTATTGTTAGTGGGATTTTGTGAGTCAAATTAATGGATTCCTTGGGGGATCTTGTATTAAAGTGCTTTATTTTTGATATTTACAATGGACTCAGTTTCTTTCTGCCCTCTCTCCCTCCCCTGATTCTGTGAGGCTGTCACCTATCTCTCTCACTGCAATTTTGCTATGATAATGAAACTCACTTCTGTTCTTGAAGTAGACTGCTGGGAGTAATGTGACAGCACAGGGATCAGTGAGGAAAAAACAACTAATGTGTAAAGTATGGAGAGAGAGAGAGAGAGAGAGAGAATCCCAGATAAATTGTCTGAGGCACTGTATGATGACGAGTGCTGGAGTTATTCTTATAGATGGAGTAGAATTCCATGCATTGCTCTCACTATCTCATACATGTGAATTTAGCAGATTTCCCTGCTGTCCCTGGAAAACGGATAGGCTAGGTTCTGATGTTGATCACATCTGCAGTCACTCCGGTGGACTGGAGATTATCATCAGCCCAGTTGACCACACTGCTCAAGTGGTGTTAAACCAATGATGCAGTGAACTTTAGGATAATGGTGCAAAATCAAGTCTCTGTGATTGTCAAATCTGCTTTTAATACCAGGCCTACGATGTGGTGGAGTGGCACTCTACCCCACGGCCAGGATGGATTCTTGTTAATCAGCAAGTTTATAGGGTTATATTGTGCCTCCAGACATAGCCTTCAGCAAGGAGTGATGTGGGCAGGTCTACACTACCCGCCGGATCGGCGGGTAACAATCATTCTATCAGGGGTCGATTTATCGTGTCTAGTCTAGACACGATAAATCGATCCCCAAGCGCTCTCCCGTCAACTCTGGTACACCACCGCCGCTAGAGGCGCAAGTGGAGTCGATGGGGGAGTGGCAGCAGTCGACTCAGTGTCGTGAGGACGGGAGGTAAGTCGACCTAAATACGTTGACTTCAGCTATGCTATTCTCATAGCTGAAGTTGCATATCTTAGGTCGATTCTCCCCTGCCCAGTGTAGACCAGGGCTAAATTGCACTGCCTCAAGAGCAGCTCTAGTTGGCACTGTGATGCTGAGGTGCCCCTCTGAGACACAATGTGTCCCATCATTCCCTTGTACTCCATCAGATGTAACTACCGCAGCCCTTGAAAGAATGCCATTTATTTTTCCTCGTTTACATTTGGCTGGCTAAGCTAGCCAAAGGTTACTCATTCCTCACCCTTCTATGGCTCCCTACCTACCCAGTTGCTTGCAATGAGACTGGGTTATGTTCCAGACCTGAACACAAGATCTTACTGAGACAAGCAAATGGAAATAGGTGGTAAAGAAATCTTACTCCCCTGTTTGGGTAAGACAAGGGCCAAACTTAACCCTGATGGTGTAATATTTACCATGTTGCTAATTCTTTATTTTGGTGCCTCTTTTCATTTCAAGGGACTTCAGATACACAGAAGAGTTAGTTGCAGTTGTTAGCACCAATAGAATATGAACGGCTTGCAAAAAAAGAGAAAAAGGGGACGGGGGAGAATGGTAGGGAAGCATCTGGTTCTGTAATGGTATTTCCATTCAGTTGCTGAATCGGGCAACATCCTCAGATTAGTTCTGTCACTATTTGGAACACACAGCCTCTATGCTATTGATTTTTAAGATGATGAGCTAATTTGTGCAGTCCTTTGCCATTTATGATCTATTAGCTGAAGCCATTATCAGCTATTCTGTGATGTTTGGAAATCCATAGTCTATAGAAACAAGCTGTCATAAAAAAAAAACGAGAAAACTGGGTCTGCTTTTGTTGTACTGGCCATTGTTAGTTACTATTAAAGAGCGAGTTTTCCCATGAACTCACCTATCTTTTGGGCTTTTGCTCAGTTGCACATTTAAATACATTCTCATACTTAAACACGTCTATGAAGTAAAGATTAACCTTTGACAAAATAATATTGAGGATTTTTCAGCTGTAGATTTCACTTAAAGCACGTGCTTTACAAAGATGATAAATCTCCTTTCCCTTTCCCCCAACCCTCATTTTAAAGGTGGGGAAACTGAGGCACAGGTGCCCAAGGTCACCCAGGAGCACAGCGAGGAAAAGAACCTACATCTTCTGAGTCCCAGTACAATACCCAATCCACTGGGCCACACTACCTCTCAAAAGACCACAAAATCCTGGAAATGCACACTTTAGATACGTTTTTCAGTTATCGCCTATTTCATACTGAGTAGTTCAAATTCAGACCCTTAGAATGTCAACTCTTTGGGGCAGTGACTGTGTCTTTTGTATGGATGTAGTGCACACAGAGGTGAAAGTAAGCCGGTATGGTACAGTCCGGCGTACCAGCAAGAGCCAGTACACCGTGCCGGACCGCACCAGCTTCCGCGGTGGGGATTTAAAGGGCGCTGGGCTCCGAGCCCTTTAAATCCTGCCCACGGCTCCGGCGGCCGGGCTGGGGCCGGGATTTAAAGAGCTCAGAGCTCCCGCGGCTGCGGGCGGCCTAGAGCCCTTTAAATCCTACCCGCGGCTCTGGCGGCTGGGCTGGGGCCGGGATTTAAAGGGCTCGGGGCTCCCCGCAGTGGCAGGCGCTCCGGGCCCTTTAAATCCCACCCGCAGCTCCAGCAGCCGGAGCTGCGGTGGAGATTTAAAGGGCCCGGAGCACCGTAGTGGCCGGAGCCCCAGGCCCTTTAATTTGCCCCTGAGCCCCGGGGGCTCCCAGCCACCTCTGCAGCTGGGAGCCCCGGGTTGATTTAAAGGTCCTGGGGCTCCCAGCCACAGCTGGTGCCCCAGGGCCTTTAAATCTTGAGAGGCCCCGCCTCTTCCGGATGAGGCCACGCCCACCTCAGGACTCCGGTAGTACCAGTAAGTCCTGTAAGTTACTTTCACCGCTGGGTGCACAGTATACTTTTGAATCCTCAATGAATATATAACAAAGGTAAGTATGCTGGTGGATATTGAATGTCAGTTAGGAAAATTCAGTTAAACATATTCACTAAAGAATGTGCTGACTCACACTTAGACGGGAAAGTGAAAATGAAATCAATCAGTGACGCTCCACAAAGCAATGACAATCAGCCACCTTCTGTGTCTCCACACCGCTGAAAGAGGTTGCAGAGGTCCACCTCCTATCCAGATGTTGCAAAGGCTTCTGATGTTGCTTAATTTTCTGCACTGTGGGTTAGTCCTTTTGAGATCGATTGGACACCATGCAGTGTGTAAAGTTAAACACATTCATAAGTCTTTGCAAAGTGAGGTTGTATAGTGGAAATTGCATCATCACAACTGTGCATCATCACACACAGATGCAGTAACATGATACAAATGTCGGGACATCACCCTAGCACCCTCCCCAAATGTAGCCTTTTGACCAGGGTGCAGTGTGAGAAAACTTGACTGCCTGCCCTACACGTGACAGGACATTTGACCAGCCCACTAACACATCCTGCCGAATAGTCATTTTGGTCTGTGCGCTCCCAGCGACCAAAGCCAGCAATATGGAGAAGGCACCTTTTGAAGAACTTCTCTTGCTTGTGCAAGAGCCGGTGCGCCGTACTAGGGTGGCCCGGCTTCCCCAGGCGGCAATTTAAAGGGCCTGCGACTCCTAGCAGCGACTGGAGCCCCAGGCCCTTTAAATTGCCGCCAGAACCCCGCTGCTGGAGCCCTGGGGTAGCGGCAGCAGGGCTCCGGGGGCTATTTAAAGGGCCGGTAGAAGCAGTGGGAGTCCTGGGCCCTTTAAATGGCCCCTGGAGCCCTGTTGCCGGAGCCCTGGGATAGCAGTGGCAGCTGGGGGCTCCGGCAGAGGTTTAAAGTGCAGGGGCCGTAGCAGTGTCCGAGCCCTGGGCCCTTTAAACTGCTGCCGGAGCCCCTGGCTGCCGCTGCTACCCTGGCAGGGAAGGGGAGGGCACTTACTGGTACAGGGCGGGCCAGGGCTGGCTCTGACCCCCCATCCCATCCCTTCTGCCCGAGGCCCTGCCCCTTCCGGGGGCCAGAGCCGGCCCCAACGCAGCCCTGTACAGATAAGTCCCTATTTCTACTTTCACCCCTGCTTAGTCTCCATTGCAAACACAGAAGGGTCTCTGATGGGGCGTTTACAGCTCATCAGTCAGAAAGCAATGGAAAGGTTAAATGCTGACTCGGTGAGCTGCTGCACTACAACAAGTGGGGGTGGCTTCAGTTTCCCTGGAGTCAATTGGTGATTCTTGGGAAAGAGGACAGCGGAGGTTGGCCCAGAAAGATTGTGGGATACTTTAGACAAACTCCCTGGACCCAAGTCAGGGGCTCTGCATCTACTCTGCAATGCAATCGGACTTGAACCCCAGGTCCTGGCTTGACTTGGGTTCAAACCCTCCACCCCGACAGGAGCCTACGACTGTGGATCTGAGCCAGGGACTGCGACATTGTGTGTGTAGACAGAAGGGGGGGTGGGCTCATACTGCAGTGTAAATATACCCTGGGAGTGTGGGATGTGGAACCCCCAAATGCTGTATGCACCTCAAGAGCTCCAGGCTGAGAAAGCGCTGCTATAAATGGACCAAATAAAATAAGATTCAATGACAAAGCTACTGACAACCTTAACAGCAGAGCTTCTTCACAAGCCGTATGGAAACACCTTCGTAACTCAAGCTGTTTCCGCTCAGTGCTCTTGAGATGATCATCTTTCCAACAGTATAGAACCGAGGCAGTCACCCCACAGCATATGCTTCTCAAATAATCAAGACAAGTGAGGGGAACTGAGGGCACTAAGGGTGTTGTTTATAAGTTCACTTAAGATTTAACTCAGCACATAGTGAACAGCATTGAGCTCATTTTTCTTTTTAATTAGCCACCATATGCACTTCAATGGGCCCAGACTAACAGAGCTGCTGCTGTCAG
This sequence comes from Malaclemys terrapin pileata, assembly GCF_027887155.1. Taxonomy (NCBI): domain Eukaryota; kingdom Metazoa; phylum Chordata; order Testudines; family Emydidae; genus Malaclemys; species Malaclemys terrapin. The sequence goes on along the minus strand of NC_071520.1, from coordinate 19,317,391 downwards.
CACTCGTTGGGAGAATGGATTATTATAAGCTGCTCAGACAGGTGAAGGAGTGGGCATTGAGGCTGACATGGGACAGCATCTACAGAGGATTTACTCATGTGAGGCAGTTAACTTCACTGGGGTCTGGGTTTGGAAATAGTCTGGGCAGGGGAAGGTTGTTAAGGAGAAAACAATTCTCAGTGAATTGTAATGAAAGCATGATTCATTTCAGGGCCCAAGCTGCTGACAAAGTGTACAGGCACTCTGCAATTAGAATAAGGACATTCTGGAGAGGTAGCACAAAGGACCATAGAATGCAGGGCATTACACAACCTGTGCGAGGCTGGATTTTTGTACAATTAGAGTGGAAACATGTTGAGATTCATCTTTCCCTCTTAATCCATGCAAAATCAACATACACCCACATGTAAACAGTCAAAGGGGGGGGGGCGGGTATTACAACTAATCATCGTACAGACTTGATCAGAAATATTCAAATGTAAAAAGATCCATCTCAGAGCCTAGCTGGGCAGATCTGTTCAGTCATGCCTTAGTACAACAGTCTCCACCAGGGCCAGTGCAACCTATTAGGCGATCTAAGCGGTCGCCTAGGGCACTAGCATTTGGGGGGGGCCATTTTCTTCGGCGGCGACCACAGCAGCCGGATCTTCGGCCACCCCGGTCGTCGTCAGCATTTAGGCAGAGGGAGCTGGGGCAGGGGGGCGCAGGGAGGGCCACCTGCAGCAAGTAAGGGCGGGGGCGGCACGCAGGGGAACTCCCAGCCCCAGCTCACCTCTGCTCCACCTCCTTCCCTGAGCACGCTGTCCCTGCTCTGCTTCTCCCGCCTCCCAGGCTGGCGGTGCCAATCACCTGATTGGCGTCGCAAGCCTGGAAGGCAGGAGAAGCGGAGCAGCGACGGCGTGCTCAGGGAGGGGGCAGAGCAGAGGTGAGCTGGGGCGGGGAGCTGCCGCACGGCTCCCCGGTCTGGGGGGAGAGCTGACAGGGGAGGGGGGCCTTAGGTCGGGGAGGAGGAGTGGGGAGCTGCTGCAGGGGGGGTGCCTCAGCGTGGGGGTGGGGGAGCTACTGCAGGGCTCGGGGGGGGGTGGAACAGAGGTGAGCTGGGGTGGGGAGCTGCCGCGGGGGGCAGGGGGGTGCCGCGGGTGGGCGCCTCAGGGCGGGGGAGGTGGGGCCAGGGAGCTGCCGCAGGGCTCGGGGAGGGCACAGGGTGGAAGTTTCGCCTAGGGCGCGAAACATCCTTGCACCGGCCCTGGTCTCCACACATCTCTTTGTAAATCTGTCTATCACCACACCCGGGACTCTTGTTTATCGTGATCCTGTAGCTGCTGAAATCCTGACTCAGACCTTCCTAAGAAATTACTCCCTTTTTCAACTGTGATCAATCAATCATACCTTCTCTACTTTATAGACCTTCAGTCAATCCTTACCAAATGCCCTGGAGAAAAGATAGGCCGTGCAGCAGGCCCTCAGGCTAACAGATCCAGGCATTGGCAGAACTAGCAGGAGAATGAATTCCAAATCAAAGGAGCCCTTATGCAGAACATTCTGCCAGCAGCGCTCTCCCTCTCACAAGGAGGGAGCTTCTCTATTGATCTCATCTGTGCTGGTACGGCACAGGGAAAGAGATGGTCAATCTAGTAACCAGGGCGCAGATCCTCTAAGGTATTGAGGCACCTACATACCTTTAAGAATTTGGGTCTGGATCCTGTGCCATTTAGGGCTCCTTAGGAAAGCAGCAGCAGCACCAAGCATCAGTTCCTGAGTGGCCTTGACATGTAGCCCCACACACGGTGCATTACAGCAATCCAACCTGGAGGGGACAATGGCCGGGTTAACTGTACCACGTTCCCAAAGACAAAAGATCACACACTCTTGCCAGGTGCAAAGGAAAGACCTCTCTCATGGGCACAGTTGCCCTGTATGCGCATGCAAGGAGCAGCCCAGAATGTAACATTCGGAAGTCACGTCTATCTGCGTTACGAGTGGCAGTTGTACTCTCTCACTCAGGCTGGTAGCTATAAATCCCATTGGTTTTTCCAGCTGCTGCTGCCTTCAAACCAGCAATATTATCTCTGCCCTGTCTGAATGGAGTCACTGATCCAGTGGTGAGATGTGTGAGGTCTCACATCACGCCATTGCTGACAGTTTGGTGAGCAATTTGGTAGAGATGTTCTAGTGCTCATTTTGCCGCTGATCTCAGTTTCCCCACCATAAAATAGGTACAATAATTCACAGGGGAGGGTTGAGGGTTAAGGCCCCAATTCAGGAAGTCCTTTAAGCACACAGCCAATTTAAAAACTGTGTGTAGTCTCACTCATGTCAGTGGGCTTGCTCATGAGCTTAAATTTATGCACATGCTTAAGTACCATGCTGAATTAGGGCCTATATGAATTACTCTTTCAGAGGAATGTAAGTGCCACGTAGAAATATTGGCCTAAATTCTGCACCAGTGCAGTCAATGGGAGGTGGCAATCGTGTAAATATGAGCATAATTTGGCCCAGAATCTGATGCAATTTGGAGTTCTCATGAGGTTTTGTACTAAGTCTCCTAACTCTTTGTCATAACATCTATGATAACTTTGAATGGTGTCACTACTGTAGACATTTGTCGGCATTATTTTCCCTAGTGTTTTATTTTTCATAGCAAATGTACCTGGTCAACAAGTATAGGACACTGATCAGTGCTGATCAACCTCAGGTTCTGTCAGAAATCAGGCCCTTCTGAAACAGTGTCATCTTCAGTCAGTATGATTAAATGAAACCTACTTTCCAATAGGCTTAATCTTGTTACTTTGAATGGAGTATTGATTCCAGCTAATTTCATTAGTACATTTTGAGAGGCACGCTGGCTGGCTGTCATTTTGATAAATGGGAATCAGTGCATGACTGAAGGGGGAAAATGACTGATATTCATATCTGAGAAGCACCACCTGTCAATTCACCAAGAGAAATAGCACATCTTCTTAATTGAATAAGCAGGGCTGATTAGATAACATTAATATGGTCTGTGAGTTAGATGAATCATAATCACATTGCACTTTAAAGCAGAGATGGGCCAAATCATTTTAGGAAAATCTGGATACTTCAGTCCCCATTTTCTTGTGAACATTGTAGCTTGTTGGTTTGGCCTCCAGCCATCCACCATTTTGATTTTCAGAAGTATTCTGTACCTGAGAGCCCAATAGCCACTGATCACCTCACACCACCCCACACTCAGTCAAAATGCTGAGATGTGGATAACATATAACTTTGGTTTCAAGAAGCAAATTGTGGATCTGGATCTTGGACATCGAGTATTTGCATCTAGAAGGTTATTTTCCCGTCCATTTAGTGGCTATCTGCAAAATTTGGAGCCAGTTGCAGCTTCAGATTCTGAGCTCCACTGGAACTCCACAGGAGCTCAGATGGGCCTTTTAGCCTGGGCTCACTTCTCTTATTACAACAGCTACCTGCTGAAGTTAGTACTACTGGAGATGGTCCAAGCACATGGCATTCCCACGGCACTGGATTCGATTACAGTGCGGGGACAAAGAGTGAGTATGTGAATACACAGGAGGCTCAGGCAAGGCAGTCCACTTTTAAATCCTGTTCCTATCAAATCACCTATTGCCCTCTAAGCTTTATCATTATAACGTACTCCCAAATTATTAGTTTTTCCCTTTTCCCAGTTAATTACTGCTTTGTTTCAATAGTAGACTATAAAATGGATGAGACACCACAAAATTTCTCTTGCATTTACGGAGTGATAATATATTACGGTATTTAAATCAGAAGTTACATAGTCTTTTCTCATTCAAAGAATAGCCTCCGCTCGTTTTATGTACCATGGACTTACAGTATAAAGATCTCTCTCTATCTGGTTTGCTGATAATGATAGTTTGAAAAATATTAAAAGAGCTGATCTGCAAATACTAGGTTTTTATTAGACAACTGCCCTACAATTAGAATATTTTTGAAATAAAATGAAAGAGAAAGGAGCTTATCAAATATTTTTAACCAGAGCCCAGTCTCATCAAAAGATTTGTCATTCTGGGTTATAGAATTATTCTATTGTCTAGTTGGATGAGTGACTCTGAAATATTAAACATAATCAGATCCTTCTTCAGGGATATGGAAATGAGAGTAAAAAAAAAAACTAGCATGTATGGATTATAAATCTGCCATCTATAGTTCTGAGCATGTAGCAAATTGCAGCACATCTAGATGCAAAAATTTGTTTACAAAATGTGACCTTGATGATTCCTGGGATGTGTTTCAGATGCACTGTACCCGGTAATAATATCTGGTGTTCTATTACAGTGTCTTTTTTCAAACCCATTTACAGTACTGCAGTTCCCTTCTGAAGTATCCATCTCATTCCTCATTAAAACATGGTCTTATCTTCACAAGTTCAAAGGAATGAATCCTTCATTCTTTTTTTCTCCTGCTCTGCGTTTTTCTTAATGCACAGCAGAAACCTTAACAAGATCTTATTTAGTTTTGGGAAACCAAATGGAAAGAATATAATCCTTTCAACTTGACTGATCTCAGTCACAGAGAACAGGCCGTTTTGTGCAGCTGTTAAACATGAGGCTATTTAACGTGCAGTGTCCATGATGCAGGTGAAGGGGGGCTATTAGATACATGTCCTGCAAAAGGATTTGGCCGCCCCAACATGAAAAACTTTCCTTGCCATCCAAAATTCATCCTCTTTCTATCTGAATCCTAAAGTACAATGAATTGCTCTTCTCCTCCAGTCATAACTGAAGTCGTTTCTTTGGTCCTTTCTTCTCTGTAGAAGAGAATGCATTGACAAAAAGGATTTCTGTTTGTTTTTACAGCCTATCACTTTAGCCGTATGCAGGATGGCTCATTAGAATCCGGACTTCAAGTTGAATGGAATTTATGAACTTCAAGATGAGGCAGGTAGCTATTTAGCCATTCCAGAAATGGGCAAATGGAAGCACAGACATCTTGTTTCAGGAAAGCTCTGAAACACAGACTTAAAGCACAGCACATGCTGAAGTCATATGGATGTAAGCATGTGCTTAAGTACTTTCCTAAATAGCGAGTTATTCTTTTATCTGCAGGCACACAGCAAGTCAATAGGAAAACTAAGACTAGAAACCTGGAGGTTTGGGTCCTACACTTGATGATCACCACCTGGCCCCACTCCTGATTCAATCTCTTATTATACATGACACTTCTGGCAAGTGAGAGTTGAGCCCGCTAGGATAATCTAGTCTGACCTCCCACATAACACAAGCCAGAGAATGTCCCCCACTCTTTGCTTTGATTGGATACTGGAAAGAAACATACTGCCAGTCTGTCATTTCTCGTTCGAAGGAAGGGCTTGCTGAGCTCCCCAGGAAGAACTGTAATGTTTCTGTTTTGGCCCATATGTTGTATTGGTAATGTAAAATCCAAATGCAATAAACAAATGCCGTAATCACATCACCATAGCAACACGTTTTTTATGTTGTCTGTTGGTTTTAAAATGTTACAGTTGTAAATATTAACTTCCAAATTTGAGCACCGCATTTGCTCAAGATGCCACTTTTACTCCACTATGGAAAGCAAAGAAAAACTAAGGGACAAACAAAAGAAACCCCAGAGAGTGTCACACCTTTGGGGCTACAGGATCTTCAAGGATCCAGGAAGTGACTTATGAATCTACATTTTATACAGCAAACTCAGATGATTTCCATGAAGCCACTAGACTGACTTAAAGTGGTACTGAAATCATACCCCTAATTTGGCGCACAGTCTGTCAATAGGGGGAGGCAGGATGGTTTTGTAGTCAAGGCTGGACTAGCACTCACGGGATCCAAGTTCAATTCTTGGTTCTGGCACAGACTTCTGATGGGAACTTGGACTAGTCACTTAATTTCTCTGGTTCTGATTCAATGTTCATTGAGGTTTATGAAAAGATTCTTATTGTCTTAAATAGGTGTTGGATCAGGCCCTCTGCCTTTCTTGGCCATTTTGATCATCATAGGCTATTTTTGGCAGGCACTTATAGGTGTTCTTATGATACAAGTATTTACTACTAATAATGTAGGTTTGAGAACATTCGTCAAATGTGGTACCCATCATCATTACAAATACTGCAGCATTTATCACTCTACCGGTGAGTTTATGTTTTATTCACAATACAAGCTTTAATAGACAGAATGCCCATCCTTGGACCTGATAGTGACTGCCTTCCTCAGATCATTTATTATGTCAACTTTTAGGTGTTCACCCAGTGCTCTAATAGCAAGTAAAGGTGCTCACCACCATTCATGAGGTACTCAGCATCTTGCAGGAAAGGGAATTTAGGTTTGGATAAGCTTTTGTCAGCTCTTGTCAATTGACCATTGTCAGTTTAGACACACACACACACACACAAATTTGGATTGACTTGCACTCAAAGCCTCCTTTTTGCCACTCCTTAGTCTCATCCTCCTTCCTGATCCTATCCGAACACTCATCATTTTTATTTTTCAGGAGAAAAAGGAAGTTCAAAAACGATCTCGGTCATTGCATTACTTGCATGCAAAGTAAGCACCAGACCATCATCCTGCAGCCTAGACCCAATGCTCGCTATTCTAATGAACAAATTAGTATGTTCTTTCCTCGCTAACGCCTCCTTCACAGCCACTCATTAATACAGATAGAGATGTCAAAAATGACTCTTTGAATTAACTTTTTCTTTCCTAGGCAAGTTGTACTACTACTAACAAAGCACAAAATAGTTGCCAGTTGAATTTGGTTTCTTTCTAGCTTATTTATTAGCTGACATGTTGGGACTGCATACCTACTTCAAAAGAATCTATTTTTTCCTCAGTGCAGTCTAAATGCTTTGGATAATATCATGGGGCTGTATTTGTCATCAGCTAGATAATCCTGCAGAAAGTATAGAAGTAAATTCCCTGGCCTTCTGTAATAGGCAGCACTGCAGTGGCTAGTGATCAAGAAACAGAAATACAGAAGAAGAAAAGCATAACAGATGCAGAGAAAATGAAGTAAACTCAGACCTTTACAGAGAGAGAGAGAGAGAGAATGATAATATTACATGAATGAGAATGGAAAAAAGAGAATGAAATACAAAACACTGAGCTGCAGAAAAAAGAAAATAAAAGAAGTGACTAGAGGAAAGGATAAAGGAAAACTGAGTGAGAGAAGTAGGTTAGACAGACAAAACAAAGAACACAAGTGACAAAGTACCAGAGGTAAGAGGAGAATTAAGGGGCTAGATCAGTGTAAAGTATCTTTATTTTTATATGAAAGCCCACTATTCAATTTTGCATTAATAATAAGATTAAAGAGATTTCTTTCAATCTTTGTATGTTTACAGATACATTTCTCATTATTGTCTATTGCTATAGGTTTTGATTTCTCTAAAAAGTGATCAGAACAAGGGAAGATTCCAGCACGGGATTAAATCTGGGAACTAAGGTCTGCAGTAGGCCCTCAGATAACATTGACAAACAAGGTATAAGGGCATTTCAGGATCCTTCCATTGATGTTTGAGTCAGGTCCTAAATGCCTAGATGGAAGAGGAACTCTCTTCCAATACAAATGCATACAATGGGTCCAAATCCTGCTCCCACTAAAGTCAAAGGAAATTTTTCCATTGGCTTAAATGGGAGCAGAATCTGACTCATATCTGGTTAAGGATGCTGTGAGGACAAGTATCAGTTTGTTGGTTAGAGTATCTTTGGGTGGAGGTGCAGTCATAGGATTGACATAACCTAACCGGGCCCATGTTTTCAAACTTGTGTGTCTAAAGTTAAGCACCTAAATACAGAACAGGCTGATAGTCAGAGGTGCTGATCGCCAAATGACTCCAAATGAAGACAGCGGAAGCTATAGACCCTCAGCACCACTGAAAGTGTCAGACCCCAAGGCATGATAGCTGTGGGTTAAGTCTGTAATGTCCCAAGGTAAGAACGTGTGTGAAGGAGACTACACTATCAAAGGCAAAGTTCAACTGGGATTCCCTCTGCTGCGTGACTCACAGCATCACCTGCTCCAATTCATTTCCCGAGGCTTGCCTGGAAAGGTAAAGTTATCTCACCAAATTCTATCAAGTACGAAGAAAGTACCACCTCCCAAGCTCCCACATGGCAAATATACACACTGCAAAGGCAGCCTCAGTTTACCACTGTCTTCTATCAAAGAACAGGGCACGGCTGCCCCATGCTGTTACTAGGGGTAAGGGTAATCGGAGCAGCTCAGACATTGCTATGTCAGGGAGCATGTGCAGAGCCCTCCAGACTCCTAGGCCATGCCTCATTAGGTGCTGGGTGGCTCTTGCTGGGACAGCCTGTGCAATGGCATCTCTATGGTGCTCTAAAAGGGCCAGAATCAGGCTGGCTAACTTCACCCCACATTCCTACCGCTGGCTGTGCGCTTGTGGCATGCGCCTGTACACACCAACAGCCAGAAACGGGCCGACAGTTTAAGTGATAGCAGCATTTGGGGAAACTTACCTTCCATGAGACTCGCTTTACAATGCGAAAGAGGCTTTTGCGTCTCAAACCCACACATTCCATTGCTAGTCTCTTCATTCATTTCGGTCCGTTTCTGGGTCACTACTCAAGTCAAATATAGTTTATAGCGCGATGCGAGGAAGTCAGTACGGCTCAGCAAGAAGAGCGCTGTTTTCTGAACGAGGGTGCAGTGCCTGGGCGCCACTCAATAGCGTGCCAGGCAATGGGCTGGACTGCTGTCATTTTGGGTGGGTTTGCTATCCATCTTTCTGAAATGCCACTCTGATCTTGCTTGGTATTAAACAACAAGCCGGGAGATGAAAGGGCCGTGAGTTCGGATACTTATTTTAAAGCTTCCCTCTGAACTTGCCTTGGCAGTAAATTAGTTACGTTCCTTGTCTAAGGAATAATGCTCCAGTCTATGAGCATCACGGGGTTCAGACAGTCGTAAGGTCTCTCCAGACACGATGTATAGTAAAGAAAGAAGAAAAAAGGAGGGGACTGTAATTGATTACACAGAAGATTTTCTTTTAGGCTGCCCTAAAATACAAACCAGAAGCTGCAAAACTCAATGTTCTGGGGGGGAGGGGTTAAGTTAGGCAATGAGGCACAGTGGACAGTGCAGGTCAAGGAATTGTTTAATCTCCCAGATGCATTGTTAAGCCACTCGGGATACACCTAACACACCAGCATGATCCTGCAGCAGCACATCTCAGAGGCTGGGTTGATAGACTCGGGCTCACGCTATAGCATTAAAAATAGCAGTGTAGACATTTGGGCTCGGGCTCTGAAGCCTAGGAAAGGGGGTGGGCTTCAGCGCCCGACCTCCAGCCCAAGCCCAGCCATTTACACAGCTATTTTTAGTGCCATAGAGTGAGCCCTGTGAACCTGAGTCTATAGACCCAGCCTCTGAGATTCGCTGCTGTGGGATCCTGCTTGCCATGTAGACATACTCTCAAAGAGTTGAAGAATCCACTAGGAATGCATAGGCCAGTGTTCACTGCCATTAGGGGTTTCATTTCAGAAAAATCCTGAATTGTGGCAGCCTAGGGAACATTGAATGTGATTATCTCCTGCCAAGTGTGGAGGAGGGGCAAAACGTGGACTACATAATGGAGAGACACAGACCTATGAAAAGTCCTGGGGGGTGGCAATGGAAATGGAAGGGGAAAAGGATGACTCAGAACACGTAGAAAGATGAGTCAGTCATGGTAAAATTCCCATTCCCTTTCTGGCACAATGACTATTTAAGTATTTATCCACAGTGGGACGGTCATTGGGCACAGGCAGGGAGAAAGACTCTGTAGTCCAGCGGTGAGGGTACCCATGTGGGAGATCCCGGGTCCAGTGCCTCTGCTCTGATCACTCATTTACCTGTATCAGAATAGCTTCAACAGGAGACTGAAGGAGCCCCACCTCAGAATATCCCATAGTTCAGTGGTTACAGTGCTGTCCTGAAATGTAGGAGACGCCCATTCAAATCCTTTCCCCCTGCCTGCTGGCTGAGAGGGTGCGTCTCTGGGATGACCAGACAGCAAGTATGAAAAGGCGGGACGGAGGTGAGGGGGCAATAGGCACCTATATAACACTAAGCCCCAAATATCGGGTTACCCTATGTGTCTCTCACATCCCAGGTGAGTTCTCTAACCATGGGGCTAAAAGTTAGATGATGGGCATCACCACCACCACCTTCTCTTCCTCTTTTTCCCACAAGACAGTGCTTGGCTTCAGGGGATAGCAATCCATCAATGGGAACTAAGCAGAGAAAGATGCCTCACTACAGCTGGGACTTTAGGGTGGCCAAACTCCAGGAGAAAGGCAGAGCTTAGTACACCTCCCTAGTCAGCATCTTCCAGTGGCTTCCTGCCTACTGTGGATGGCATTCTAAGGAGCCTCTCCCCTCGTCATTGGGTAGGAAGCCTAGGCGCCTCACTCAAGCTTTGTGGATCAGAGTGTTGTTCCTGTGATTTCCTAGGCACCCAGAAGTTAGGCGGTGTGATGCTCAGCCCTGGGGCCTTCCAGCACCAAACAGAGCAACACTGAAATACCTTCAGGAATCTGGGCCTCAGGCACTCTGCACCTCAGCTCCCCCCTCTATAAAATGGTGCTCATAGCACTGCCCTACCTCAGAGAGTGTTGTGAGGATAAATGCATTAAAGATTGTGAGGTGCTCAGCTCTGTGGTGGTAAATCCCTAAGACAGTTAGAAGCATGTTGTGTGCATGCAAATTGTACACTTATGTTTCCCTTAAACAAGACTCTGAGATGATTGGGGTTATCCGCTGGTAGCAAAGACAAGCTACAAAAGGACACGTTCCTTATCTTTACTGACTGAAAAGATTTTGTGGCTCCCTATTAACTCCTGTCTTCTATCAATCATTTTGGGGATGGGGGTGGGAGGGGAAGTGAAAAGACAAGAGACCTGAGTTGGTTTCACTCCAATGGTTTCACTCCACTTCTTTACACCAGTAGATTAGCACGGGCAGAGACTCTGAGAACTCTACTCTGTGCCTAACTTCTCCTTCACTCAAGTCCCTACTCCCAACTAAGTGTTTTAAACTGAATTTGAGGCAGGTGCGGCAGTGTTCTACACAGACAAGCGGAGAGCCATTTTTTTTTAAAAAAAAAAGGCATTAAAAATTTATTTTTTTATTACGATGCTGCCTAGCACTCCTTGGAAGCTAACACCTCACTGTTAATAAAACAGGAGCTGGCTTCTGATGATTTGCTGATGGCAATGTTTTAAAGAAATCTCTAATACCGCATTCTGAATAATTCTCATTGATTTGGCTCTATACGACTGGAAATTCATGCATGTTTAATCCTCAGCTTCTTCCTTAAGAGACTGCGTCTCTCCAGATGTTTGATTTCCCTTCTCTTTTAGAAGTTTTCATGCACAGCGATTGTTTTTTTTGTCCTGGATTGTCAATAGCAGCTGGTGATGATTATGCTACACATTGAATCATGAATTGCACTTCTGGCTTCAGTAACAATCTAATGATGTTCTATTGACAGATGTGTTGCATTATTTTACATGAGACAGCATGTGCTTCTAAATGTACTGCTGAATAGAAACTACTCGCTGCAAAATGTGAACGAGTGTCCTGCAATTTAGCCCTTATTCAGTGTGATAGCTGGTCATACTCTATAAAGAGAACAGTTCAGGTGATAAATTTCACTGGAGCAATGAAAAACACATCTATGACCTATCTGCTATTTTCCTGAACAATTTCAATTTTTCATCTGAGGCAATAGAGCAGTTCTATTAAAAAAAATAATAAAAATATAAGTAAGGTTGTACATTTTTTTCCTCATTAGAAAAATCTTGATTCTCCCACCTCTCACACTCCTTTTGTGCTTGAAAATAGCTCAATCATTTTTGGTTAAACTTTCACACACACACACAGCTCCCTGACTAACTTTTTCATCTAAGAAGGTAAAACTCTCAAACAACAGAAAATGACTTGCAGTAATGGAAATGCTTAGGCTACCGTAGTGATAGACCATCGCTATTCTGACCACCTATATTATTGTATTGATATGACTAAACAACACATTTCCTGATTGCAAGCAAATAAGCCAACTGTTACACTTATGTCATCGGACATGTATTTTACTAGAGCACGTGATACAGATCTGTGAAATATGGCTTATAACAGCTATGCACAAGTATTTTTACAGGTTGAGATTTTAAGAGCTAGTCAGGAGATTTGAAAACCCCACCCAGTGTGACAAAGTACCTCCGTGATTTAGGAACACAAGTCCAATTGAAAGTCAATGGAATTTGTGCTTCCAAGTCATTTAGGAGCATTTGAAAATCCCATCCACAATTCTCCATGTAACAGATAGCACTTCTATGCCTAAATCCCCTAGTAGCTTTTGGAAATCTCAGCCACAGCTCCTAAGAGTAAGTCCAATGCTGTGAGATGCCGAGCACTGTTGGCCTCTATGAGAGTTCAGGGTGCTTATAATCTTGCAGGATCAGACTATACCGTGTCACTTATGAGAAGTAAGTAAGTAAGTAAGTAAGTGACAGTCCCCCTCTCCCGCCCCCAATTTTCTCCATGCTATTCTATAGGGGACAGATGTTTGTAATGGTGCCCACTGTTCCCTTCCAGTATCAATAATCCAACAGAGGGCATGTAAGGACTATAGCTTGCAATCACTAGTTTGGTTCTCCTCAGCCTATGCACCAATGGTAAAAAGGGGAATATTGAATTTTAAACATGATGGCCACTCATCTTGAAAATGTATGTAAATTAGTAACATTACCCAGTGAGTAGTTCCATGAGATTGTTCACATCACTAAGGGTCTGTGGAATTGGGTGGCTAAGGGCTTGTCTATACAGGGTAATTGACCAAAGTAGCTCCCTTCACGTACACTATTCTGGAACAAGAAGAGAATTCTGTTCCTTAATTAATACTCCTTTGGAAGCACTAATTATTCTAGAATAAAATAACTTTTACAGGAAATCACGAGGAACTTCCCATCAGTTTCCCCATGTAGGTAAGCCATAAGCAGCTATTGCTTAATTGGTCAATAAATGGTTTGTTTATAATCTATTTCAAAAAGCAACACAAAGAGCTCACGTGCTTATCACCTGAATGTGTTAAAATTAATCAGTGGGAAACTGGTTGATTCCCTAAGGTACATCCTGGAGTAATACAACAAACACAATCATACTGACAGTCATTGGTAAAAGGCTAATCCATCCCTCAGTGCTCCTTAATTAGCAACTATAGGAGACCCTCTTAATTGGCATCTGATAGTTGATTAGAACAGACAAATTAACTGTCACTCAACCTTTGATTGGCAATCAACTTTGTTTCCTATTAACTCCAACAGACCCTCTGAAGCTCATGTCTGAAGACCAGGCTAAATTACCAGCTGCTTGTCTCCGTGTAGTTGGGCACCCTAAAGAATTTTATCATGATTTTAGTGCTGATGTTGCATTGCAATGCTGCATATGCTCTACTGATTGCTCAATATGGTTTATATTAATACAAGTAGTAGGCTGTCACTGTTCAGAGAGTAGGTAGTTACAAGGAGTGCACTGGTTATTTTATAACGGGAATCATTTATTATTGAACAAGAGTGTTCAACAAGCGCTATAAAATCAATGTATAATTTTTTTGCACTTTATTTGGGCTGAAAAATGATTTTGCTTGGCATTGTTTTCTGAGGAGAACTCTTAGAAAAAAATGCAGGGGGGGCGGAGGGGAGAGAAAGCTTTTAGAATTGTAGTTTGGTGAGCAATCCACTCTGGAAACCAAGATTAAAGATGACAGTTGGTAGATGCTTATGTCATGGTTAAGTTGCTTTACGGACACAAAGCCAGTATAGGGTCAGGCATTCCGGCCTGAGAGAAAAGCATCAAAAGGTTAATGAAGAAATGTGCTCTGATGGGGGTCTAAGCCGACCATGAATATGTTTAGATTGAAAATTAGAAAAAAGTTTCTAACCATCAGAGGAGCGAGATTCTGGAGCAGCCACCCAATAGGAGCAGTGGGAACAAAGAGCCTAACTCATTTTAAGATGAAGCTTGATCAGGTTACAAATGAGATTACATAACAGGGTTGCCTGCAATGTCAAGGGACCCAGGAGGTCCCTTCCAGTCCTGTCTCTAAAGCTCTGTGTTTTTCACCAGTGCAAAATAATACAACGAAAAACTATTAACAGAAAATAAAATGAAAAATCTCACCACACATGACACTGGAGGGGTGGCTGAGCCAAACCTGAATGGTGCTGCGATCCCATGCACCGGGGTCGCAATGCCTGGAGTGGGGAGCTGGTCCAGCTCTGTGGAACAAGGACAAGAGCTACTGCTGCAGGGGAAGGGTGGAGCAGGCTTGCACCCCTCCCATTTCAGGTGCAGGACCCAACCCACCCCCCAGGGCCAGCTACATAAGGGGGAAGGTTTGATGGGGTTGCCTACAATAGCATATAGCCCATCCATGACTGCTATTAGCAAATATCTCCAACAGCTGGAGATGGGACACTAAAGGGGGAGTTACTACAGAGAATTCTTTCCCAGGTGTCTGGCTAGTGGGTCTCACGCACATGCTCTAACTGATTCTGGAAGGAATTCCCCGCCCCCCCTCGGCCCCAGGTCAGAGCCTCAGAGATCATGTGGGCTTTTTCCGCCTTCCTCTGCAGTACGTGGCACAGGTCTCTTGCTGGTTTGAACTAGAGTAACTGGTGAATTCTCTGTAACTGGAAATCTTTAAATCAAGGTTTGTGGACTTCAGTAACTCAGCCAGAGGCTGTGGGCCTGTTACAGGAGCAGGTGGGTGAGATTCTGTAACCTACAATGTACAGGTGGTCAACTAGATGATCAGGACAGTCCCTTCTGGCCTTAAAGTCTAAGAGACTCAGTGGCCTTGTTCTGATGAGGGTTTAAAGGTATGACAACAGTTCATGTTAGGTAGCTTGTTCTGACTAGTGTCTCTACAGCTGTAGTTATGACAAGGTAAACTGTACTTCAGCATGTGCTCAGCTGGTCAAGTTAAAACCGAGACTTCCTGTTTTAGGTGGCTTTTTTTCAGGATGGCGCGTGCCCTGCACTGCTCTGGCTTTGGTTCTGTAAAACAACCTGAGCATCTACAAACTGTCATCTTTGCTCTTGGTTTCCAGAGTGTCATGCTGATCAAAACACAATTTTAATAGCTCTCCTCAAGTCCCAGGCTTTAACTCAACCAACCGAGCACCCACACTAAAGTTGACTTGTCTTGACTAGAGTTGATAAAGGTGTTAGTTAGCGCACACTAGTTAACGCCACAACTTTAACTCCTGTATCACAGAGCTCCTACCGGTGCCCACAGAGCGATGAGTCAATCAGCCTGAATAAAATCAAAACCAACTTGAACCTTCACCTGACTCTTGACCCTAAGCTTTTTGGATGTAAGGAAAAAAGTTCTGTTGATTTTACTTTCCATTTCCATGTATCCCTCCCTGTACCTTCAGATTCCACCCAAAAGCAGAAGTACCCCAACGTATTTCCAGCTCAGCAGGAAGTATGAGAGATCTTGCTAGATTGCCCATTCTGGTGTGATTAACAGACCCAGGAGTTCCAAAGAAGTAACCTGAATCTCTATAGAACAGAATCTCTAGACCTCGTGTCTGTGTCTGATTTGGTGCTGAGCATGTTCATATATCAACAGATCACCAGACTTTTATATTTGAAGATAGAAACAATTGATCCATTGCCCATTCTCTTTGTCATTTCCTCTGTACTGAATTTTACAAGCAAATTGTTGTCTCTCTCAAAGAAGATACTTTAGAATTCTCATGCCCCGCCTGATGCACAGAACTCCTCAAGCATTCACACAACTTTCCTCCTCCCCCAACACACACACACTCATGCATTATTCAAGGGTACTGTAAATTATCAAAAGGTTAAAAGCAATGCACGTCTCCACATAGAAAAGAGACAATGTTATATTGTCAGGACCCAGAAACATTCTTGTTGGTTACAGGCTAGAGAGCAAGCATAAGCATTAGAATTCATTGGGAGTAAGTGAAACAGCCTAATGTTCACAACCAGTGGTTTTCAAGGATTTGCAATTCATCTCTTAAAACATGTTCCTCAAGGTACATTACCTTGGGCTAACAGAGTTTGCTAATAGGTACGGAACTTAAAGTACGGAGCAGCTCAACTACAGCAATTGTTTTAATCCAGCTGATAATTATAGGGGATTTACTCCAAACTCAGGATGCTTGGTAGGGGATCGAGCACGTAGACAGAGTCTGGTATTTGTAAGATGTGTAGTGTGTAGAATTCTATTGGCCTGAAGCACACTTCGTACTTATGTACCATTATGAGAGTTATGCTTTGCACACCCCATGGGGCAGAGGAGTAAACATCATTCATCCCATGAGACTCAGAGAGGCTCTGTGAGACTTTCCCAAGTTCACACTCCAAGCCAGTGTAAGAACCAGGATCAAAACCCAGAGCTCCCAGTCCCATTCTAATCCACGCAGCTGTTTCTCAACCTTTCCCAACTGGCAACCCCTTATGCAAAGCCAAAATATTCATAACCCCATTAAATGTACCACTTGTAACAACGATAAACCCATATAATTTGTGTGTATGTTTCGAGAGATTGACAGAAAATGCTTGACTTTGAAGGTTAAGCGTGTTGGGAGTGGGGGGGGAGCAAGATTCTTTGCTTTATCCTGTAATAATTTTCAATGCCTCAGAAACCCTGATTGCCTTATGGGGGGACCCCCCCTGGAGGTCATGCCCCATTGGCTGAGAAATACTGTACTAGGCCAACAGAGGACATGAGACAGGATAAAACTCAGTTTCCACACATCAGTTATTATCCCCATTTAACTTTGAAGTGAGAAAAATTAAAACACTTCATTTCATGCTGTTTGCAAAACTAATAAACTCTTTGAATTTTACAATAGTCAAATCATTTAAGGCAAGTGTCGAACTGGGTTGTAACATCAGCTTCCCAACTGGCTACATTTTAGATGATGATGAAAAATAATGCAGCTCTTCCTCTTATGTAAAGGCAGAACTATATTTTAACACTCATTCCACTTCAGCTGATCAGAAGCAATTAGTTTTGTCACTGTGTTGGACAGAAGGGATCTCTTCTGGTTTAGTGGCCACGGATGTCAGATAAAGTGGGGAAACTGCTTGGAAGTTAATAATCTAGAACTGCAGAGAAATCTACTTCAACTGAAGTTTGGTTGGTGGAGGAAAAGATCTAGATGTGGCAACAGACAATATTTTTGTACAAAAATGTAAGTTTTGCAGATCATTTATCACCCAGGAGAAGTGGCTGCCGAGGAAAGGCTGAGATTTCTTATGAAGAATTAGCACAATAGGACCATTTATTTCCTCCTGCATAGCAGAATAGAAACAATTGTTGGAATAGTGTCAGTGCCTGATATCTTGACTGCCCTATGTGGCATGTAATTTCCCAGATTCTCTATAAACACACACACAAAAGGCTTGTGAGTGGTAACGGATGGGAGGTCTGGAAGTTGATATTGATTTGGATAAGCCCAACAGCTTTTTCCCCCCTTCTCCATCCCTGAGAGTCCCCCCTACTTTTTGTTGTAACGTCTGGCAGTCTCTGAGCAAGTTCCAACATGCGGTTCAAGTCAAACCTAGCATGCCTCTAGGCTTCTCTGATGGGAAGAATCTTAAATGGATTATATTCCTCGGGAAAGAATCTAACAAGCGTTCAAAAGAGTTTGATGCACCAATAGTGGGATTGCCAAAAGTACAAAGGCCTTCTGGAGGGTCAGGAAGAGAGGTTTGTCTCGCAGAGGGGGCAGGGGCAGGGCAGACTCTCTTATTTTAAGCAGCAGCTTTAACTTCCTTGCTCAGAACCATAACAGATTATATATCTGCTGCCTGGGAAAGGGCCCTTAGCACAGGAAGGTGGATTGGGCATTGGTCTTTGTCAACAGGAATCAGGAGAATCCATGGGGAGGGGAGTGCATCGTGGGAGTCCCTGGGAGACAGTTCGGCCAGTGAGCCCAGCCCATAGAGGAGGATGAGTATGAGTCAACTGAACTACATCTCCCATGAGGCACTGTGGCAGCATATTCATATACAATATTTTCATTTTCAGGCACTCATTTTCTTCTATGGGGAAAAATATATCAACGTTTTCCCACCGAAAGCAAACACTTCGTGAAAGCGTTCATGTTATCGAATATCTCAATATTGTGTCAAGAAACAGTTTTGATAATGAATGGGGAAAACCAAATATTTCCCACAGCTGATGATCTAGAGCTAACGTGTAGTTGGTCGCTCTTGCGATTATTGCAATTCAGGACACCTGGGAAGGACGCCGCACACCTGAAAAAGCTCTGTTTGACACAGAGTGCAACGAGCCTGTCTGCTGAACAGCACGTGTTTTTCCCTGTGAGCACATCCAGCCAGCGTGCTGCTCTCTGCACGGCGTCACTGAATACAGAGTCCAGTGTAATTGTAATCCTCACCACTCAATGCGGCGCTCTGTCCTACTCTTCTGGAGGCTGGGCCACAGATAAAGGCTGATCACCTCGTACAACCTTTGCTTGCCGAGGTGTGTCTTTTATATCAGGCAGTAGAGGTTCATGCTTTATAGATGTGGAGATCCCAACGCTGACCCCTGCTGCTGAAGACTTACCCAGGGGTGCTGCATTACACAAAGCCTCTCTCTTCCATGGATCTGGACCAAACTAGCTGAGACATTTGCTTCTCCCCTCCACGATCTCTGTGTAACAAGAGAACCATCAACCTTTATGGGGAGGCTTGTATGTTCAGGAGATGGGATTATTTCAGCAACTGGGCCACAGCCCAGACAGCTACCATTCCTGCAAGACCCTGGGCCTCACCAGATCCAAGTGTAAAAGTCATTTCCACAACATGGCTTTCCCACCATCATGGCGTATGACATGAGAATGAAACATTACAATTAAACAAACCATTCTTCAAAGCCGGGGCTGTGGGAGCGCTCGGAAACAGACACAGATAATGCTATTTCATTGGTTCACATTTGTAAGGCTCTCAGATACCACATTGAGGGTGGAGGATACCTATAGGCATAGCTAGAACCATGTGCAATTTATACATGTATTCAGCACGCAGGTAACTGTACTAGGAACCTGCCAAATCAATGTTTATCAATACTGTATCTGTAATAAGACTGATTAATCAACTTTTACGTACAATGATCCTTAGGAAAGGTCTCTCAAAGGCTGTGTAGATGCTCAGAATGCTTCTAAGCTGAAGACTTTGGTGAAGTTCTGAGGGACCACAGTAGGCCAATGATGACCTCATTAGAAATTCTCAGCTTCCAATTTTACTTTCTTTGCCTCCATACATTCAATTTTTTCCCTTTTTCAGGGTGGGACTGGGGGAGAGGAGAGGAAAATAGGATTTGGATGGGTATGTACCGTAGGTCCCAATCTGACCCTAGAAGAGTAATCATGGGATTGATGCAAACAGAATTTACCCTTTATATTTTTGGTGTCTTGTATTTGTATTAGTGTTTATGTTTTCCACAGGCTTTTAAAATGCCTCAGGGAACCATTTATGAGGTCAAAATGACCCAAGATCTTGCCTTCTCGTGATATATCAATATGAATGCGTTGAAGATTAACCATGGGAAGACCAGAAATAATTCCCTAAATAGTCCTTAAGGATCTAAAAATAAAACCCATTGAAAAGAAATACAAATCGTGGGGTATTATTCAGATAAGATTGACTATTGCTATTTTCTGCTTTAATCAGGTTCCGCAGGGACCAGAATGCACAGCCGTAACATTAATTAACAATAAACAATCACAGCCCTTGCACGGTACTACACAACTTCAAAGCATTATACAAATATTCATTTCTGAATCCACCAGAGACCCTGTGTAGTAGGTGGCATATGCAATTATTATTAACTCCATCTCTAGATCTAGAACTGGTCAAAAGTCAGAATTTCCATCCCATGTGAAACACCAATATTTCTTCCCTCCCCAAAACCAAAACCTAAAAATAAATAAATTAAACCATTTTAAAATTGAAATTTCCTGCGAAATGAAACTTTTGAACAAATTTTATTTCAAGTCAACTGAAGTTTGGATGAAATTGAAACATTTTGTTGCAATGTTAAAATTATACAATCAATTTTTTTAGAAGTCATCACATAAAATTTTGAAATTAAAAGTACTTTCTAGATGAAAATTCAAAAACATTCCATTTCAACCTTATCAAAAGGCTTCATATCATTTTTTTCTTCAAAATGAAATTTCATCACAATCACATTCTCATGGAAACTTCTGATTTGGCCAAACTATTTTTTCCCCCCAGTGGAAAAATGTTCAGTACGAAAATGTTTGACTAATTCTACCCATTTCCAAAGGAGCTAGACGACAAAGAAGCTAGGTGGGCTGCCCGAAATCACTCAGTGAATCCATGCCGGAGCTGAGATTAGAACGTAAGAGTGCTTATTCCAAAGACCAGGCTGTAGACCACATCTGGGTGCGAAGGACAATTAATTTAAAGTCCAGTAAAGTGAATTCAAATATAATTCCCCTAGCTTCAGTACCAGAAATGCAAAGTTCAGACAGACTGCAGTAATTAACAATTCTACTCCCGCAGCACAAAGACATGATAATTGTCAATAAATATAATTGTCACAAAAAGAAGTTTAATTGGAGCTATCCAGCTAAACTGAGGGGTTCTTCCTTTCCTAGAAAGAACAGGAGTACTTGTGGCATCTTAGAGACTAACAAATTTATTTGAACATAAGCTTTCGTGCATCCACTTCATTGGATGCATGTAGTGGAAAGTACAATATATGTACACACACACACACACACAACATGAAACAGTGTGTGTTACCATACACACTATAAGGAGAGTGAAAGAGTGAACAGTTAAGGTGAGGTATTATCAGCAGGAGAGAAAAAGAACTGTTTGTAGTGGTAATGAAAATGGCCCATTTCCAGCCAATCTCTTTCCTAGGGAATTCCTTTCATCTAAGCCATTTTCCTAGGTATGATTGTTTTGCTGTGATTAGCGTCAGGCGCCATTCAAGTCTCAGATGTAGATTTAAAGTTACTAAACACTACAAAAAATTAGCATGTTTTAATTATGCCCCCTCAAGCGCAGCCACAAAGGCTTGAACTCACAGCTCAGCCACCCTCTGCCTCAAGAGTAAACGTAACCCCTCAGGCAAAAAGTTTACTTAGTTGAATAACCCTGATTGGTGGGAAACTGGTGTCACAAGAAAAATGAAGAGCCCTGGTACATCTAGGACATTTGAAACAATCAGAAGAAAGCAATCCGAAGAGCTGCCTGCTCTTAGCCCATTATAAAAAAAAAAAACATATAAAAGCAATCACCACATGAGCAGAGTAGATAAAGCTTGAGTGGGCAGGATTAATAGAAAACAAAACAGGAATGGGACTAGCCGTCATGTTTTTCTGTTTTGTTTTTGTTTTAAATTTCCCAGCAATTTTCAGTTGAGTCACTGCTTGGAGCAAGTGACCACTTACAAAATCCAAACAAAACACTCCCAGATGACACCTGCTCCACTCTCCTTGAGTAATGAACCTATTTTCGAGTTCTTTGAAGATAAGGCAACTTTTGCCTCTGAGGAATAAAGAAGAGGGGTTTTCTATTATACCTATGGGTCAGCTAGAGAACAAA
Organism: Malaclemys terrapin pileata; assembly: GCF_027887155.1. Taxonomy (NCBI): domain Eukaryota; kingdom Metazoa; phylum Chordata; order Testudines; family Emydidae; genus Malaclemys; species Malaclemys terrapin. The sequence goes on along the minus strand of NC_071520.1, from coordinate 19,295,785 downwards.
AGCAGAAAACTGCAGTGCAGCAGTGGCACAACGTTGTGCACGATAAGTTTCACAGATGCCATGCTATAGTCTCTTCTTTTTCAATTAGCGGGATTTCAGGGGCAGCCCCTAGAGACGAGGCAGCTCCCTGATGGGAATTCGTTCATTTTATAGGTAAAAGAGCAGAACACTGGGAGCAGCGTAGGGAGCTGAACCGTGGCAACTGCAGTAAGCAAGTATGTGCATGACTGACAGTATGGGGTACTCAGCAAACCGTTCTTTAAGATTACTTTAAGCTTTACATCCCTGAGTTTTGCTTTGGGTTCTAATGAAATTAAAAGTTTCAAAGCCAAACTCAGCTGTAACCTCTGAGCTTTGCATGATTCCAACTCAGACTCAGAAGTTGGACTCTTTTCCCTGTTAACAGACCCACACTCACCACCCTTCATCTCTTCTGAAGAGGAAATGGCAAGGGCCTGAATCCACTTTTCATCTCCAAAGTTTTTGGAGAGGAAATCAGTCTTCCATTTCCTCCCCTACCCTCATCTTCTTCCTCTGGATGGGTCCTTGCAGAGAAAACTACAGTCCTCAGCAGTGGTGGATTAAAGCCAATTGCTGGGGGACCCCTTGATCTGGGTAGCTGGAACTACCCAGATCAAGAGGTTCCAAGTATCCACCACACAGAGTATGGAAGCAGTCCCTAATGCACAGGTCTGTCTAAAAAGCTAGTAGAAAATTGTCCAAAGAAACCTTTTTTCCCCAGTAAGAAAAGGCCTGTATGAGTAAATGGAAATTTACCTGAAAAAATTCCTGCTTTTCCCCCCAGTCCTCAGATTTTCTTTTTCAACAGAAATTAAAAAAAATTGAAGAAAAATTTCAATGAAGCAAAAATAAAATAATTTTTCTATAAAAATTAATGATAAGGGCGAAAAACTATGTTTTCAGACCAGCTCGACTCATGAGCAAAGGAACCGTTTGTAACATGGCTCCCTCTGGATCACCGTATGCACAGCAAGCCGAATGCCAATCCACGAGCTCAGCAAAAGGCCCAATGGCATTTCAGATCTGCTGGGCTTCCTCCCATCTGAGAGACCGTCCCCAAAATTCAATGGAAAGGGGGGAAGGAACCATTGAGTCACTGCCACCATCAAGAAAGGGGAGAATGTTTTTGACACCCCTCTCTCCTCTCAACCACCAGGCAAGGAGCAATTTGAGATCATTGCTCACAACATGATTCCCACCCGCCATGCCACTGGCCTGGCAGGTCATGGCGCCAGTCTTCGGGATGTGAGCTGCAGTAAGAGTAAGTGTGGGAGTCAGCATGGATGTTGGTTTTTCTTACAGAAAGATCTCAAGACTCTGGCTGCAACGGAGCCTTTTCAGTAGGCCTTTATAGGCCCACACAGGAAACCAGACCTTCCTCTTCATATTGCTCTTTAGGCTTGCAATAGTTAAAGAACCAGCAACTACCTCGCAAGCCTTGCATTGACTCAACCCAATGTCTTCCTGGCTTCACAATATATACAACAAGAGGTGTACAGCCAGGAGGTTTAACAAAGCTTAAGGAACATTATATCATCAAGTCTGACCTCAGAGTGGCCTAGAACTGGACAGCATGGATAGATCAGAAGGGAGATTTGTTCTTCCTTGACTACAAAAGAACAAAGGATCCAGGAATCGGAACAGGGGGAGGAAGTTGAAGACTGAAGCTTCAGGCATTTTTTCCCCCTTTCACCAACATAGAAAGGAATGCATCCAGCAAGGTGGCGATGCCATCAGCAGCTGGCTCAGAGCTCTGATGCGGTGGGCTAGCAGGGCTGCCAGGGTCAGGGCAACTGTCGGGTGCTGGGGGCACAGATAAGCCTTGCGGAGACTATAGACTTAGATTTGAAAAATAGCTAAGCAAGAAAGATTAAGTTTGCCCTCTACCAAAATTTTCCAAGGTTCTCCCAGCTGTAGAGAAATACCATCGTGGCATTATCTAGGCCACATAAATGCATTATTCTGCTCTGTACTATAGGAGTTAGATCAAATTAAGAAAGAGAGAGGGCACCTTTTCGTTTGAGAGGAAGAAGTAAAACTATAACAGAGATTTCCAGGAATAATTGACCAGACAGGGAATATTTGACCTGCAGTGAAAGATATGGACTAGTGCTTGTCAAGAAACAGGTTTTGTCCACACTTAAAAGTTTTGCCTCTTTAACTCTGCTAGCACAGTTCAGCAGCAAGCCACCCTCCCCCCATACACACAGTTATACTGGTACAAAAGTGTTTATACCAGTATAATGAAGCAAAATAAGCAACACCAGTATTAAGTTGCTTATCCCAGTATAACTGAATCTATACTAGGGCTTTTACCATCATTACTATGTCCTTAAAAAAAATATAAACACACCCTTACTGACATAGTGATGCCTGTAAAACATTTTAAGTGAAGAACAAGTTACAGTCACTGCCTTTGAGGGATTCTTATTGTTACAATGTCAATCAGAACCCAAAATATTTTATAGGGCTATTTCAAATATTATCTCTAGAAATGATTGAACTTTGAGTTTTGAAATTTTGATGCAATTCAAGAAATTAACCCTCTCTTAATCCTCTCCCTCCCCCCTGCAAAAAAAAAAAAAAAAAAAAAAAAAAAAAAAACAGGAAACATTTCCGTGATAATTTCACTACATCTCTCTCATTTTGTACACCAATTCTAAAATCTATTTTTTTAAATTCTGACAAAATTTCGAATTAAAAAAGAAAAGCAATTGAAAAAAAATTGTGGTTCCTTCCCTGCTCCACGTGTCACAACCTGCACAGATTGTCCAGGGTGGCATTGGGTGTGGTGTTTTTTTTTTTTATTATTATTATTAAAGGAGGTGGTTGGGATTTTATTTAGGATATTCACTAGACCCACTCTGCTATCAGTGAGCATCCTCAAACATCTGCCCTCCAGAAGCAGAGATACAGATGCTTCTGAATGTGGGGGTTAAAGTGTTTTGCCTTTATCTACATGAGGCAATGCTATTACATCACCACTGATATAGACTGACTGTCATACTAAGAAGCATCACCTCCTGGAGGCTGTCTGGTATTTCTGGAAATTAAGTCGTGCCATTAACACTTCCCTCCCATCTTTGATGGAAATGAAAGGAAACGGACCTCAAGAAACCATTCATAAGTCAGCCACAGAGGGGTTTAGTGAAGTCTTTGTTCTTCTTAGGAGATCTGGCATAAGCAGAGACAACACTCCCACTCATGCCTTCCAATTAATTTTTTGTACAGTTGCTAGGACTCCTGATGTTTTCATAAAGCTTATAAAACGGAATCCTTCCCTCCCCCTACACACAACAGTGGAATAATCTCTCCAATTAGGGCTAGATTCTGCTACCCTTACTCATGTTGAATAGTCCCATTGACCAACTGAGGAACAAGACATTACTCAACACACAAGCAAGTGAGATGTTTCCAATCCTATTAGATGAATTCAAACATTATGGCTTTCCAGTGATGGATAAATCACAGGATTTGACTGTTACCTACAGCACAGGAATAAAGACTGTCGTCTGACTCCAACCAGACTGATTACAAGAGAAGTCCCATTAACGTTGAGCTTGGGGTTCGTGCTCCAGCACCTCTCTCTCACACAGATATCGTTCCAAAGTGACAGGGTGACACAGTAGATGGGGACAGATTGCTCAGAGGTAGCAAAGAGGGAAAGAGAACTGAATTCCCGGTCACTCAGCGGGAATTAGTCTAATAAGATGACAAGGGAAAAAAAATAACCCCGTGTGTCCCAACAAACGCAGTTAGACTGAACTCCGTAAGGGGAGCATGAACACGAATGCTGACTGTATCCTCAGCTTTTGTGGCAAACACCTAACACCTCCTTTTCTAGTGCATGGTTTATACTTTTTAAAGGCACAAGCATCATACCCTCCAAGAGGCATGTACAAGGGTGGCCATCTTGGCCTACACACCAGGAAGTGACCGGGTGACCTCCACAACTGAAAGCACGAGCTGCTCCAGCGTGGGCTAACGAGCCTGGACTCCCTCGCTGGGGCTGTAACAGATTCGTATTCCCTGCAGATCGGGCACAGAGGGGGATCTGGAACAACTCCTCAGTGGGTTACACATATCAGACAAACACATTCTGAGCTGGTTTTTGAGCAGCACGTGAGATCAGATGCAAACAAAGTACAGTCACCCCGCTTTAAAATCCCCTCGATTCATATTGCCAGAGTAGTGGTTAAAGTAGACTGAAAACTAGAGGGGGAGATCTCACTGCCCCAGCCAAGGAAGAGGGGTTGCTATCAGGCTGCATGTCTTTCCCAAGCCAGGGAAGAGGAGGGGAGCTTTCCTCAGCCAGCGGTTTCATCTTTGAATCAGGTCCCCAACAGTAGCAGCTTTACAAAATCACAGACATTGCATCCAAGAGCATAACGCACAGGCAGGGGCGCTGGATCACAGCGATCTGGTGTTCACTAGGTTCTCTGCTAGATGCTGGCAAGGAGACAGACTGAACATCTAGGCCTTTGCATACACTTAAAAGAATGATCTACTGTCCTTTTGCCACTTCCAGCCTTTCTTACCCCTCCCCTCCCCTTTCCTTCCCTCCCAGGGCATGGCAAAGTCCCTAGCAGCCCCAGTTTTTGTTTCCAAAAGGACCTGCCCTGAAAATACAGACACCACCTTATCGTCATCACCACCATCACTACCACCAGCCAGATGGATCGGGCAGAGAGTTGCAGAGGTCTATAGACTAGGGAAATCAAAGCCAATGTGGCTCAGAATGCAGAAGCAAGTAAAAAGAATCCTTGAGTCGGAGTCAACGTTTCATTACCTGGCAGAACCTCTTCCTACAAGCCACATCCTCAACTCCCATTGAAAGCACCTTCCAGCAATTAGCTTTACTGGCAGGGCCGGCTCTAGGCACCAGCCAAACAAGCTGGTGCTTGGGGCGGCACGTTTTTAGGGATGGCAGGGCTGGCGCCAGAATGCCGCCCCTAAAAATGTGCCCCGGCTGCCCTAGCTCACCTCCGCTGCTGCCGCTCGCGCGCCGCTGCTCCCCCTCCCTCCCAGGCTCTCAAACCTGGGAGGGAGGGGGAGATCCCGAGCGGCCACGGTGTGCGAAACAGCTGATTCGCGTGCTGCTTCTCACCCTCCCTCCCAGGTTTGAGAGCCTGGGAGGGAGGGGGAGACTCCGAGTGGCCGCGGCGCGTGCACCGCTTCTCCCCCTCCCTCCCTCCTAAGCTTGAGAGCCTGGGGGGAGGAGGCAGGGCTGGGGATTTGGGGAAGGGGCGGAGTTGAGGCAGGGCCGGGGGTGGGGTAAGAAAAAAAAAGGGGGGGGGGCGGCCAAAATTGTTTTTGCTTAGGGCGGCAAAAATCCTAGAGCCAGCCCTGTTTACTGGAGCAGGATTTACCACATGAGCCATAGTCAAGGAATGCCATCTGAAAGGTGCCTCTGGCCTTAGCGTCCCCTGCAAGAGAAGGGTGAAGCCGACTAACTGCAAGGTGGAAATGTCAAATTTAGGGCCAGTTTGTAATTTTACACGTGCCCCGAGTTAGAAGTTGCACTTGGCTGTGGCCCTCCAACAGCCTGGGTAAAAGGTTTGACTGCAAGTCACAATCCCTTCCCTGGCTTCCCCCCGGCTCTAGGGTGGAGAGTAACAGTCTTCTATTGGTCTGCTCCGACAGCCGATTATATCCTCTTCCATGCAGCTCAGCCGTGCTGGCCGGTGCATTGTGAGGACAGAGCCAAGGCACCCACCCTTTATCCACACGTGCAGGTCCTCACAAAGGACCCTCCCCAACACACTGTGCCTCTGTACTCCCCTTCATGGTGTCATATGGACAAGTTATAACCCGGCTTCTAAAATTACATCCTCCTGTTTATTGTCAGACCACCACTGCATGTAATTTGACTCCCTCTCCCTGCTTCTGAATTTGGTCCATAAGTGGTTGAGTTTCTTACTGAGAAAATACATCAAGTTAAAACACATCAGTTACCTAATGTGCTGTTCAATATGCTGGACAAGGATAGCCATGCCTGAGAACATGTTAGAGGGTCCTGGTTACTGCTGGGCGAGTTCCCTCACAGAGTACAGGCTGGAAGGTGTAATAATGTGACACCAGTTTAGGCTTTCTTAGTTTCACTTCGACACATGTATGAATTTGACCCAGGAAGTCTTGTCTGATTCTGAGAGAAAGTGGCAAGGAAATTTGGAAAGGAGTTTTCTTCTGAAGAATTCGTCGATTCCAAGGCCAGATGGGACCACTGACCTCCTGTCTAACACAGGCCAGAGACCTTCCCTAAATTCATCTTAAGGATTCACGATGTGTATTCTCATGATACCAAACACTTACACAGGCAGGGCTTTTTATCTTTATTTGCAGCTCAAATCATGGAGCAGGACTCCAGCAGCCCGGCCCTGACAAAAATTCAGAACACCCTACCCAAAGAACTTACAATCCAAGTATGCATGGACAATGATCACCATAAGCTTATTTATAGGGTGAGATATTCAAAATTTGTAAGATTCACAATTGCAATTGCCCTTTTGATAGCGAGAGAGAAGACAAAGGTGTTTTATGCGTCACTTTAGTCCGTTTCTAACGCAGTGAATTAGCCAGCTCTCAGTTAAGATGGAACACATCCCATAAGGATGAATTAATTCCGTGCTCTCCAAATCCAGCAATGTTGAACAGATTTGTCAGGAAGAGACAATGCAGAATGGTGCACTATCTTAAATCAACCTGCATTACAAAGGGGCCCCAGATGCTGTGCTCCCCTTTAATTGGCCACTTTTCCTCAGCTGTGCTATCATTGATTGTGTCATATTTTATTACTGTGGAGACAGCGCTCGGAAAATATGGTGTCACAAGAGAATGGCCAGTTTTCTCTGGCCCTGTTACATTTCTATTGAAAATCTTTACACATTTCTCTAGGGGGGAAAAGCTCAGTTTAATTATGGATTTTTTAAAATTGTTTTGTCTCACTATGAACACGAACAAAGAGCAGCACATTTTTCAAGGAAGGTTGCAGGGTAAAATGCCACTAACATACAGAGCATATTAGGCAAACACCTGACAATTGTTTCAGTGAAGGCAAAACAAACAGAAAAGTATTACTATTTATCTCCTTCAGAAGCTTCCACCCAGAACTTCAGTGAGCTAGACGGCTGTACAAAAGAAAGATTTGGGCAATTGGTCATGGCACTTATCTACCTAAAAAGCTAGGTTATCATTATAGACTGTAGGTCCACAGGGTTTCTAACACTCTTGCTCTGATTTCCATAGCCATGGATTTTGTGATTACAGTTCTGTTCTGGAGAGGTGCATTTAGCTGGCAAATGGAGACAGCTTTTCTGGTCAGTTGAGCCACAGTGGGAATTCCGGTGGGAACGCCTATTGTGTTTTCAACTCTGCCCTTCCATTTATGACTTTGCCATTGGATAAACATAGTACACATCCCCACTTGCCGAGGGACACAATATAGTCCTGCATAGGCAGCTCTTCAATATATCTGCCAGTCTAAGCAGTGAGGCTTTGACTCCCGGCTCAAGGTGGAAGAAGGAGCTCCTAGAGTTGATGAACCTCACAACACAGGCTCAGTGCTTCTGCGAGAGCTTGTTTGACAGCTGCTGACACACCTTTTATTAGGTGCAACATGATCTCCCTCTCCATGGTGGTGCCCCAGAGAGTCTAGTGCTGCTGTCATGCCTGGTTACAGAGAGGAGAAAGTTTCTTTATCCCCTCTGTGGGAAAGGACGGGGCACAATGAGCTCCCAGAGTTTTAACATGTGCCAAATTGGTATCCACTGTAATAATAGATTCAGTAGCTGGGTGGTATTTGGATGAGTAGTCTCAGCACAGGGTGCTCTCAGCTCTGATCCTGTCTCTGATAGAGTTTCCTTACACAGGTTCCCCATCTGCAAATTCAGACAATCATCATGACCTCCCAGGGCTACTGCCTGGATTACACCGCCAATGGGCCAAATTCAGACCTGACCCCTGGTTTTGTCCCAGCGTCTGTGAAATGCCACGGAGGGGAAGAGCATCATGTTAGTACCGAGAGTTCTAATCTAGTCAAAAGAAAATGGACTTCCTCAAAATCCCCAAGAGCCAGTCTTACATACATCACACGGTGCAGCGTTTCCATACAACGTGGCAGGGTGATAAGGGGGAAGAATGAAAATGATTTGGGTGGGAATTTTCAAAGGAGCCCACAGGACATAGGAACTCCAATTCCGTTTACTTTTGATGCGAGTTGGGTGTCAGCGTGCTCCTTTGAAAATCCAGGCCTTGGTTTTGACTGGATTCCAAATGGGCTCACAGCCAGTGACGGTCACTCCGTAAGAGCTGGCTCTGAGGTCAGGTCAGGCATTCAGAAGAAGCCGCAACTACAGCAGATTTCTCAAGAACGCTCCCTTCAGTCTGGGAATCCTCTACCTCCCCCGCTAACGGTACCACTTTGTTGCCCTGTTTATCTGCATCTCCCACCACAATTTCCAGGCTTTTCTCAATGCTAATCCCTGTGCGTGGATCTCCTTCCCAGCACCGATCCACCAGAACAATCCAGATCCCCTTTCTACTGGGAGGCAGTGAGATGTGAGTCAATAATTACATATGTAAATTGTGCAGACAAAACAAACCTGATCTACCATGCGATAGATCCAACACACACTGAAGTCAGTAAAAAGCCTAACTACCACACTTATGTGGTCCCCATCACTGTTCTATGTGAGCACCTCACAACATTTAATGTATTGATTCTCACAACCTTCTGTGAGGTGGGGAAGTATTATCTCCATGGGGAACTGAGAAACAGAGAGACTAAGTGACTTGCCCAGGGTCACACAGGAAGTTTGTGGGACAGCAGGAATTGAATCCAGATCTCCCAGAGCCCAGGCTAATTACTCTAACCACTGAACCATCCTTTCTCCTTCCATTCACTTCAATGGGTTGTTTCAAACCCAAAGTGAATAATCCCCAAGAGCTGGTTGGTACCAGCGGCTAGAGAAAGTTGTTCCCTATTTGTTGCTTCATGTCTGAAATGATAGTGCAAGTCCTTCAAGGCAGGGAGCATGTCTTTATCTGTACTGTAAGGAATCCAACACCCCTTTGGGCACTATCAAACAACAATAATAATCCATGTCGACATTTACAGATAGTCTGCGAGTGCAATGGGCAGAATTTAAAGAAACAGTGAGAAGGCACCCTCAGAAATCCAGTATTTGTCATAGGCAGTTGGAAATAAGTGTTGATTGCTTCCTTTTTTAGAGAAACTTTTCATGGTTTCCCTAACATGGATTTTTTAAAACCATTTCTCCACCACATAACTGCCCCCCTCCTCCAATTTTGTAAATCCGGGGTTCTCATCTGGCATGCTAATTGATTTTAAAATACTGGCAAATGATCACATCTTATCACTGTAAGATCCACTTCTCTGGGATGTGATAGTACCCACCCTATAGATAGCCTGGGTATATCGGAATGAGATCAGTTTGCTTTGCAATGTGTTCAGGGCACAGATATTTTTGTTTATCAAAAAGGTAAGAGCAAAGTGGCTTCTGGAAAGGACTGCACAACCCGGTCATAAAACCAACAATGCAACTACCCCCTGTTCTATTCATGTTCTTATGATATGCCCACCATTGTGGAATCTGAGCACCAATCAAGCCCTCAGCTTCAGGGCCTTACACAAATCAAGTTTAGTTTCATAGATGTTAATACAATTCAGTGCGTCAAAGAAGTCCCTGCCTGGCATTGTCAGGACAGCTCGGATATTAGTTTTCACCTGAACACCTGCCGGAGCTGCCGCTTTGTTAAGGCCATTCTTAGCAGCACAGCCTCTAGAAACAACACTTCCTTCCAGCTGTGATGCTGCAGCAAGAGAAATACTGATTAGCTCCCCCTGTTATCTCATCCGTAGCAGTCTCCCTTGGAGAGGGGGCGCCCGCGGGTACGGCAGTGGTACCAGGGAATAACGAGTAAGGGCCAATGGAAAGACTTTCACTGACTTCAATGAGAGCAGGACGGAGCCTCAGCTGCTCATTTTTAATCTCTTTATCTCTACTGTCCAGTACTCTGAAGGCCCTGTGAAGCAGGAGGCTGCATTCTGACGTCCAGTCTCCGGTTCCATGTGACTGCAGGGGTATGCATAATGACTCTGGTGACAAAGGAATTGCTTTTCTATGGTATAGTCTGTTTGGAGAATAAATTCCCTTGCCTAAGCTCTAAAGCCTTGGCAGGCTAATATATTGACCTGTGTTGTGGCTGCTTCCTGTAGTAATTTGGGTTCTGTGTCTTACAGGGTATTTGCACTTGCTCATATCAAAAACCATAAACTGAAATTGAATTTTCCTGAAAGTCAAGGAGATCAATGGCTACCTCTGAAGCCTTGTCCCCCATGCCAGCCAATCTGCACTGAAGGGTTTCCAAGCTTTGTAGTTAAGAGGCTTTCGTTATTGCTAATTCCAGGCCTGTGCTGGAGACCACGCTCTGTGCACGGGTGTATTTCACCCTTATGCCAGTGTAATCTAGAACTAACCCCTACATTCAAGTCACAGGGTAGTTGTATACTGTGGAGACGATAGTGGCATAACCCTCTAGTGCAGACGCAGCCTGCGTTGACAAAAGGGTTAGTGTAGGAACACCACCTCCCTGAATGAGGGTAGCTATGTTGATGGAAGCATTTTCCTATCAGCATAGCTGCATCTGCACTGGGGGATAGGTCAGCATAGCTATCTCAGCCAGCAGTGTGTGGTTTTCACACCTCTGACGGACACAGCAATGCCAACCAAGCCAAAGGGTGGATGTAAAACTAAGACAGGAGAGACGGGCTGTTAAATGTGACTGTTTCCTTAACAGAATTCCATTCCTCACCTAATTTAGGGTGGGATTTTCTAAAAGTACTCACTCTTGCTCTAACTCTGCTCCTGTTGACCTCCACAGGAGCAGGGCGAGGCCAGCACCAAGTGCTTCTGAAAAGTCCACCATTCCTTCATAATAAACCAATTATATCTTTACTTAGGAAGTTGATGTTAAGGCTAGGTGGTAGAAGAGGTGCTGTCACTAGGGAGTGCTTAACAAGGGAAATTGTTTCTTTCCTTATTTCTAGAGCACAGCAGGAACACTTTTTCAGAGGTGACAATTGTCTTCAAGCAGACCGTGAATTTGGAAACGTGTGTGTTTAATACAATAACTGTTGTCAAGACGAAGGTAATATTTCTCCACTCCCGGGGCAATTAATTGTCGCCAAGAGTTGTGTTCAAAGTGCCAGCTCTTAATGCCACAGACTTATACTGCTGCTTCACACTTGGAACTGCCTGTAAGCCTATAATCTGCAATAGCTGTTCTATAGCTTAGCATAGCAAAAGCTAAATTGCTTCTCCGAGAGAAATAAAATGGTTGACGCATAGAGGCTTTAATGAAGCCATTGCTCTTAATTTACCAGCATAGCTGAGAAAAGCACCACGAGCACTCCTGACATACCTGCTCTGTAGACGGGATCTCTGCTCAGATTCCCCTTAGCCATGCTCTTATGACAACTCCCTGGACTGAACAGTGGAGGGGAGCTGCTTGGAACAAAGTTTAGACCATTCTTTCAAAAAGTTAAATCAATTTTTCAGTAAAACCTCTGATTAAAAGAAAGAAACTGGGGAAAACTGGAGCCATGTTTTACCAGTGCTCAGTCCTACTGGATGCTGAACATCCTGGCCCCATTTGCTGTATTGGGTAGCAATGCTCAGCATTGTTGAGCCGAGGGTGAGAAAGCAATGAGTGAACTGTTAATCAAGTGGAACTGGTGATTACACAGTGAACAGAAAGGGAAGGGATAAGCAAACCCAACCATACTTCCCTTGAAATAAGCATGGGGTTACTGCAATGCTATGGTTCATTTCTTAGTTACACAAAACATTCCCCTGTAACTGGCGTGACCGAATGCACAACTGTATTCACACCTTACACATATCGTAATAATCTCTATACAAAATATGCCTTGAAAACTAACAACTCACTGGTCAAGATCATGGTGAATGTATGTAGCAGAATTGTGTGTAATGTTATGAAGTCCGCCTGTATGATGTTAAAGGCACATGTTCAAACTCACGTAGCCTCAATTTACATGTAAGCTGCAAACAGAGTCCTTAGACAGTGAGCAGAGGAAGAAAGAAGAAAAGAAAAACTGCATTGCAGTATACACAGGTTAAAAGAAACAGCAGAACACCTCCATGTCTCCTTTCTCTCAGCTGGAAAGAACTTTATCTAGGGGTCACTTTCAGGAAAATGCAGTTCAAAGGGTGATTGAACTCTAAAAGTGAGGGGCAAAAAACACCCTAAGTTCTCTCTCTGTCCCTCTCTCTCTTTTCTCCTACGGAAACAGGCATTGGACTTTGAGAGCAGATCCTAGCCTGAGGGTTTGGTCGGCAATGTACTGAAAACATGTGGTAGGATTTCAGCTTGAACCAAGTCTAATTTGTTAAGTTTAGAAAGAGTTTTCTCTTTATTTTTCTTGTAACCATTTCTGACTTTAATGCCTTAATGCTTGTACTCACTGACAATCCTATCTTCTTTCATTAAATAAACTTGTTTTATTCTTTAATCAAAACTAATCCAGTGCTGTGGTTAAACTGGGCTGGATGGTAAATCCATTTAAAAGGAGCAAGTTGTTGTATATTGTTCTCGTACAGGAACAATGGACCTTTTTGTTATCTGAATTGTCCAGGAGAGGGCTGGACAATGCAGTATAAAACACATTTTGGGGGCGGGGGGAAATCTGGGACTGGGGGTGTTGAGGTCACCCTGCATGTGGCAAGCAAGGCTGGTGGAAGCCAGAGTGCAACTGGAGTGTTACTGGCAGGAGCTATACACGGACATTTAGGGTGTGCCCTGCATGCTGCTTTCCTGTTTGTGAGCAGCCAACGTGGGCACTACAGCAGCATTGTGAGGCAGCCCAGGCATCCCTCGCTGGTCTGGATTGCGCTCTGTAATGTCATAATTGGATACCAAGGACTAAATTGCAGGTCACATTATTACTAATCATGTATATAACACCCTAAATGTACAATGGAAGATTATTGCCGAAGCAGGACCGGGTCCTTCCCATGCAGGCTTCCACTATCGAATGACAAGAGAACACAACACAAGACAAGGCAAATAGGGAGGCGTGGTCATTAGAACGTGGACATTTCCTGGAAAAGGAGGAATTACTTACATTATTCACATGTGCCCAGATAGCCACGAGTGTTCTATTTTATATCGAGTTTGGGATTTGGGCCTGAGGCTCTTAAATCTTGGATAAACAATCAATATATGCCAATTGACACCAGCTGGTGGTCCAGCCCAGTGACTTCAGTTCAGTAAGCAAAGGATAATGTGTCCCAGAGACTGAAACTCCCATATGGAACCCTCTCCAGATTTGCTAGATTCCTACATAATCAAAGCATAGGAGTGCAGCATGTATTATCCAAGACTTCGGGGGGGGGGGGGATGGGATTATTTACATGCATAAAGTAAAGCCTGGGCATAAGGGTTTGTAGAATTGGGGCGAAAGCAGCAATATGTAAGGTTGTTAGAAAAATAAACAGCACAGCCACAATACAGCACCTCATTCATTAGCATCCAGAAGCAACGTTAAGCAGGTGTTTAGCTCAGCTTCCCAACTGGATACGAAACTCACTAATTATCAGACCTGTCTCAAGGACTATTAGCACTAATTAGCATTGCAGACCAATTAAACAGAAATTTTAAATTCCACTGAACAACTTTCACTCCGGCTTTTCCCCTGTGCACAGTGTAATTTTTTAAGTCAGTAGCAAGATGAATAGCATGGATTATGGTAGGATTTGATTGCTTTAAAATAACTGTTTTACTTGCACAAGCCTTCACCCACCTTTACTTTAATCTTACTTTTAATAAGCACAGTTTTCTCCAATATTTAATATCCTTGTGGTTACTCCCTCTAGATCACAAGCCCTGTGACCCTTTGCTTGGGCTAGCAGTGCCAGCCATCCTCAAGGGGACAGGTAGGGGGTAGAACCATGCTGCCATTCCCTTAAGAGTAGTAGCTACCGACTCCTAGCACAGCACCTTTGCTGAGGCCTGCCCCCATGTATACCCTTAACGACTTCTGGGCTTTGTTGTGGCTTATGGGCACTGGTCCACGGATCCTGGCTCAGTCTCTGCCAACAGCAAGGAGAGCACGCCCACCAGTACAGCTTTTAAGAGGAAGCAGCATGTGCTCCTCTCCATGGTACCAAATGACCTCTTAGGGGGTCACCAAATAAAATTAATAGGCAACAGGTTTAAAACAAACAAAAGGAAGTATTTCTTCACACAACACACTGTCAACCAGTGGAACTCTTTGCCAGAGGATGTTGTGAAGGCCAAGACTATAACAGGGTTCAAAAAAGAACTAGATAAATTCATGGAGGATAGGTCCATCAATGGCATTAGTCAGGATGGGCAGGGATGGTATTCCTAGCCTTTGTTTGCCAGAAGCTGGGAATGGGCGACAGGGCATGGATCACTTGATGGTTACCTGTTCTGTTCATTCCCTCTGGGACACCAGTTGGAAGATAGGATACTGGGCTAGATGGACCTTTGATCTGATCCAGTATGGCCATTCTTATGGCATGACCTCTCCTACCTGCCCCCTTTGTGATGATTGGCATTAGCTGAGGGGTGACTAGCTCTTTGCAAGGCCTGCAGATGGCTCTCAGGAGAATGCAATTAAGGTCACTGTATCCTTCATTCCCTCCCCCTGGTGGATAGGGACAAAGGAAAGAAGATCCTTTTCACACAACCAAAGATTAGGGGTCATGACTCTTGGATCACATCTACAGATATAAATATTCTCCAATATTGTCCTGCTGTTGTTGAGGCAGGGGAAACAGCTCCACCTCGGGCAGGCAGAGGAAAAGACATGGAGCTGGGTTTCAGGAAGGCAGCAGTAGGTCGGATTCAGCTCAATTGTGGGGCCTGATTTTCAGAGGTGCTGAACACGCACAATTCCTACCGAAGTCAGGGGGAGCTGCAGGTACTCAATGTCTCTGGAAACCAGGCTTATCACACCTTTCGGGGCACTATCGTGTTATTGAAACTTACCTGCTTCAAGTCCTTTTGTTTCCCTGTATTCCTAATAAAGCAGAAGTGAAGAGTCCCGCCGTGGAGTTCTCTGGTGAGCATTTGCCCCTTCCAGCACTGAAACATTCAGAACTCTGTTTTACATCCCCAGCAGAGTCTCTTTTTGTAGAGGATAAAACAGGAGGCTGTAGGTTGGTGTTTGGCCCTCTACATCTCGCACAGCTTGCTGCAGAGCAATTAAACAGAAGGGGAAGCATCGCTTCCAGACAGTCCAAAAATCACTCTCATGGTGATACTCATTACAGCCGAGTGAAAGGAGGGTAGGATTGGTTCTATTACCCATAGAAATTTTATTTTACCTCCACCAGGGATTTATTGATTGGCAAACATGAATAAACAGAAATGCTAGCTGTTTTAACTAAAGGAAACTGTAACACCAGCAGAACGTAAACATCAGCTGCATTTAAATAACCTTCCTCCCAGCCTGACTCTCTTTTGCCAGTCCTTGAAGAATCGCCATAATCCTTAGCAGGCAATTTACTATTCAGGTGCTTTGTTAGCTGTGTGTGTTTGGCACTGCTTAAAACTATTCAAATCAAAGCAACCAGGGCATTGCACTGACCTGCACCACAGAGGTTTACAGCAAGTACAACTTGAAGTGATTTCAACAGGATTCAGCCAGACAATATTTTGTCAGTTTGGTGCAGCTTGCACATCCTTCTATGCTGGAATCGCAAGCCACTGGGAAGGCACCCTACCAGATGTCATTTGATGAAGTAGGGGGAATAGGACAAACACCCTTTTCCCATACAGACAGTGCTGAACTGGAATGTTAGATTCCTATTGACTTCAACTTCAGTTGAAGGTCTTCAGCACTTCTGAAACCCACCTTCAGATTCCATGACTACTCTGTGGACAAGCTTCTGCCCTGAACTACCCTAGCATAAATCTAGAGTAACGCCACTGAAGACTCCATTCAAACACCCTCAAATGTGGAAGACCCTCAACTTCAGTTGAAGTCAATGGAAGGTGCAGATGCTCAACCCCTCTGAAAATCAGACCCCATGAGGCTGGGACAAGTAGTTAGAACAAAGAACCAGAAACCAGTGGGAACATGGATTTTTAATCCTGTTATTGAGTCAATCAGAGCACAGGTGAAACAAAAGTGAGCCCATTCTGTGCTGCCTATTGTACCAGGTTCCTTATTATTTATAAAATGTATTTTTATTTACAGCAGCACGTATGGCCCCAGCTGAGATCCGGGTGTCATTGTGCTAGGTATTGTATGTACACATGGTAAGAGGCAGTCCCTGGCCCAAGATCTTGCAATCTAACTGGACAAAAAGAGGCAAAGAGTGGGAGAAAAGCAGCATTGTTATCCCCACTTTCCAGATGGGAAACCGAGGCACAGAGAGATTGGGTGGCAGAGCTGGAGATCACTTGGTTCCCAGTCCCATGCCTTAGTACAAGACCTGTATAAGACAAATCAGACAGTTCTCTTTCCTGTACATAGCAGAGTCCAGAAGTGAAGATAGTCATTACTCCCAAACAAGCCTTTACTGGCAGGTGAGGTGAATGGGCTACATGCTACTTAGCATACGTCTACACCACAATCGGGAGGTGTGACTGCAGCATGCATAGATACACCCAAGCTAGACCGACGAGAACTAGTTCATGTAACAATAACAGTGAAGCTGAGGCAGCATAGGAGGATGCGCAGGCGAAATTCGCCCACCCAGACGGCTGGCCGGGCTCAGGGTTGCAAGCCCCTCCTGACACTCGTGACTACAACCTCTTTTAGCCCAATCGCTCAATCAGCACTAGCACGAATAAGTCTCCTCGAGCTGGGAATCATACCCCACCTCAAAGTGTAGCGGGACCTTTTGTCGCAGATCTGTACAGCGCCTTGCACAGCGGGGTGCTGGCCTCCAGCTGCTATCTCAGTACAAACCATCACCACCACCTAGCAGGCCTACTCCCATCTTTAACTTCTATGGTTCTTTGATGCTCAAGAGAACAGTGTGCTGCTCCCAGATGCGCAGCAATGGGGCAACCGCAGCTGGTGATCATCAAGTGAGCCACGGCCATACAGAACCACTCCAAACAGCCGGCACCCAGAGACTCAGCCTCTCTACCGTCACTCCCACCGGCATGCCTGTAATCGCTGAATGACCCCACTTGGAAACACCAGCTCCAGACACAAGTGGCAGCAGTTGGGCATGGGCCGTTTACTTCCCAGTGCACATTAGCCAGGTGCTTTCAAGCTGATGCCATGGGAACACGAAGCAGTGCTTGCATTCCCTAGGAAGCTAGGACACATTTTCAAAGACTCTCATTGTACCTCCATGTACCAGCGCACTCATTTTTTTCCCCCCAGGCCTCAGTACAGGAGCACATGGGGATTTTGGACTCTGAAATTGCCCTGGTGATTACACCTACAGCTGGCAAAATTAGGGAGAGCCAGATGGTGCCTTGCCATTGTCACGCTGCTGGCCACACAGAAGGCAGCTGGGAGAGGTAAACACTCCCACCACAATCGTTACAGAGGGAAAGAGTGAAGAAATGCATTTTGCACTCGTAAAACTCCAGTTTATTGCTAGAAGAAATAGAGTAGCTAGTAACTTCCAAAAGATAGAAAAAAATATGAAAAAGTTTATCATTAGCATGAGATCAATTATGTGTGACTGGAAATCAGAATCTATTTCAACAACAGAAAGATGGATTAAATACCCTTTGATACCCTTCACCATTGGAAACGGCTGCTAACAGAGCAAGAGGCTCCAACTGCATTTTGGGAAAACATGGCAAACCCGTCTGGGGTGGAAGGTTGCTCAGGGCCCCAATCCAGTGAGGTGCGGAGTGACCTCAGCATCCATAACCTAACCAAATATTTGGAGCTATTCTGGGGGAACCCTGGGAAGTGGGTGAGAGGATTTTGTACTTTCAGAATGTTTGGTCAGTGTAAAATGAAGGGATTTGGTGTTTCCATTCTGTACACTGTTCAAACAAACAAAGGGGCAAATTTTCCTCTCCAGACTGAGTAGAGCTGGGTGGGAAATGAGCAAATATTTCAGAGTTCAACAATTCCCTCCTCCCATAAACCTTGCATCAAGGCAAAGTCAAAAAGCCTCAGTATTCATGAACCAAAAAACCCTCATTTGTTTCTCCTCACTTCTGGCCCCTTTGAAATATTTTGTTTTGATTCCAACTTTTTTTTTTTTTTTTTTTTTTTTTTTTTTAATACATTTTAGGCTCATTAGCACTTCTGACCAACTCTACTTATGCTGTAAGTAGGCTTGAAGAGGCTTTTTGCTGGGTCTCTGCTGGGGTGTATTTCACCCCTGAGGAGCCAACATATTGGAGCTCAGTGTGGTCTAACCCCACCTGTGAGTTCTCAAGATCTACTTATCCCTTATTATATATCCAAAAGGTAGCAGTCCTTTTTGAGAAAATAAGGAAGTTCTTATATGCTATACACATCCATCTCACCTCAGGATGGGATATAGAGATAAAGTTTCTTGACACCTTAAATGACTGCTTCTTGGAGCAGCCAGGTCTGGAACCCAAAGAGAAGAGGCAATTCTTGATTTAGTTCTAAGTGGAGCACAGGATCTGGTCCAATAAGGGACTATAGCTGGACCGCTTGGTAATAGTGACCATAATATAATTAAATTTAGCATCCTTGTGGTGGGGGGAAAACCACCGCAGCCCAACACTGTAGCATTTAATTTCAGAAAGGGGGACTACACAAAAATGAGGAAAGTTAGTTAAACAGAAATTAAAAGGTACAACGCCAAAAGTGAAATCCCTGCAAGCTGCATGGAAACTTTCTAAAGACACCATAATAGAGGCTCAACTTAAATGTATACCCCAAATTAAAAAAACATAGTAAGAGAACCAAAAAAGGGCCATTGTGGCTAAACGACAAAGTAAAAGAAGCAGTCAGAAGCAAAAAGGCATCCTTTTGCAAGTTAAATCCTAGTGAAGAAAACAGAAAGGAGCATAAACTCTGGCAAGTGAAGTGCAAAAATGTAAGTCGGAAGGCCAAATTTTTTTTAAAGAACAGTTAGCCAAAGACTCAGAAAGTAATAGCAAAAAAAATGTTAAGAACATCAGAAGCAGGAAGCCTGATAAATAACCAGTGGGGCCACTGGATGATCGAGATGCAAAGGAACACTCAAGGACAATAAGGCCATTGCGGAGAAACTAAATGAATTCTTTGCATTGGTCTTCATGGCTGAGGATGTGAGGGAGATTCCCAAACCTGAGCCATTCTTTTTAGGTGACAAATCTGAGGAACTGTCGCAGATTGAGGTGACATTAGAGGAAGTTTGGGAACAAATTGATAAAATAAACAGTAATAAGTCACCAGGAGCAGATGGTATTCACTCAAGAGTTCTGAAGGAAAACTCAATGTGAAATTGCAGAACTACTAACTGTAGTCTGTAACCTATCATTTAAATCAGCTTCTGTACCGAATGACTGAGGATAGCTAATGTGACGCCAATTTTTAAAAAGGGCTCCAGAGATGATCTCGGCAATTGCAGGCCAGTAAGCCTGACTTCAGTACCGGGCAAACTGGTTGAAACTATAGTAAAGAATAGAATTGTCAGACAGATAGATTAATATGATTTGTTGGGGAAGAGTCAACATGGTTGTTGTAAAGGGAAATCATGTCTCACCAATCTACTAGAATTCTTTGAGGGGGTCAACAAGCATGTGGACAAGGGGGATCCAGTGGATATAGTGTATTTAGATTTTCAGAAAGCCTTTGACAAGGTCCCTCACTAAAGGCTCTTAAGCAAAGTAAGTTGTCATGGGATAAGAGGGAAGATCCTGCCATGGATCAGTAACTGGTTAAAAGAAATGAAACAAAGGGTAAGAATAAATGGTCAGTTTTCAGACTGGAGAGAGGTAAATAGTGGTGTCCCCTAGGGGTCTGTACTGGGACTAGTACTATTCAACATATTCATAAATGTTCTGGGAAAAGGGGTAGCCAGTGAGGTGGCAACATTTCCAGATGATACAAAACTACTCAAGATAGTTAAGCCCAAAGCTGATTGCGAAGAGCTACAAAGGGATCTCGCAAAACTGGGTGACTGGGTAACAAAATGGCAGATGAAATTCAATGTTGATAATGCAAAGTAATGCACATTGGAAAACATAATCCAACTATACATATAAAATGATGGGGTCTAAATTAGCTGTTACTACTCAAGAGAGAAATCTTGGGAGTCATTGTGGATAGTTCTCTGGAAACATCCACTCAATGTGCAGCAGCAGTGAAAAAGCGAACAGAATGTTGGGAATCATTAAGAAGGGGATAGATAATAAGACAGAAAATATCATATTGCCTCTATATAAATCCATGGTACGCCCACATCTTGAATACTGCATGCAAATGTAGTCGCCTCATCTCAAAAAAGATATATTGGAATTGGAAAAGGTTCAGAAAAGGGCAACAAAAATTATTAGGGGTAGGGAACAGCTTCCATATGAGGAGAGATTAATAAGATGGGGACTTTTCAGTTTGGAAAAGAGACAACGAAGGGGGGTATGATTGAGGTATATAAAATCATGACTGGTGTGGAGAAAATAAATAAGGATGTGTTATTTACTCCTTCTCATAACACAAGAACTAGGGGTCACCAAAGGAAATTAATAGGCAGCAGGTTTAAAACAAATAAAATGAAGCATTTCTTCACACAATGCACAGTCAACCTGTGGAACTCTTTGCCCAAGGATGTTGTGAAGGCCAAGACTCTAACAGTGTTCAAGAAAGAACTAGATAAGTTCATGGAGGATAGGTCCATCAATGGCTGTTAGCCAGGATGGACAGGATGGTGTCCCTAGCTTCTGTTTGCCAGAAGCTGGGAATGAGCGAGACGGAATGGATCACCTGATGATTACCTGTTCTGTTCATTCCCTCTGGGCCATCTGGCATTGACCACTGTCAGAAGCAGGGCTTTGGAGCGGAGCCCGGAGCTGGAGCGCAGAGCAGTTCCAGAGCAGTGGAGCTGCGGGTTTTTGCCTGGAGCTGGAGCACAGCTCCAAAGCCCTGGTCAGAAGACAGGGTACTGGGCTAAATGGACCTTTTATCTGACCCAGTATGGCCGTTCTTATGTTAAATGCTTATGACTGTGCTTCACTTTAAGTACATGGGCAGTTCCAATGAAAGTGTCTGTTTGCTTTGCATGCTTAAAGTTAAATGTGAAATGTTTGCAGGATCAGGACTACAACTGTGTTCCCCACTGGTAACTAGTTACCAACATTAAGTTTACAAGACACTTTAAGGGCCAGATCCTCAGCTGGTGTCCTTCTGCACAGTTCCACTGAATTAAACAAAACTACATGGATTTGCACCAGATGAGGATTTATGGTTTTAGCCTAGGAGGACAGAGTATTTTTCCTCTTCTGCAGGCTACTGAACAGCTTTTGCTAACGTAAGACAGGCCTGCCTGATGTGGTAACAGAGACAAAGTTATTTTATTTTGGTTTTTTTAAGGGATTTTTTAGCCACTGGTTGCAACACAGCTCAAATGAGCTGTAGCAGACTGCAGAGTCATGTGACCTTCTGCTGTAAAATGGCGCATCTCGACCCTCCAGGCTCAGCTGGAAAATAGTGCCTTTGCCAAATGAAAGGGCTCGTGGAGTCAGCTGTGTATTTCTGTACTGAGCCAAGCACGGGCTGCAGGGTGCAGTACAAATGCGGCATATGTGCAATGTAATTAACAGCTTCCATTTAACTCCAGAATGGAAGTGAACAGGAAAGGATCTTGAGAGTGTAAATGCAAAAGAACAAGAAACACTGGGTGGATTTTCATGGATAACCAAGAGGAGCATATATCTCCTCTCAAACAAACCCCCACATCCACACTCTGTTTTGTCTGCTCTCATTGCTGTTCTACCTGGGGAATAAGTACAACCGTAGCCTCTGACAGTTGTTAATTATTTGTATTACAGTCATGCCTAGCCATCACAATGGAGACTGGGGCCCTGTTGCACTAGGTGCTGGACATACACATAGTCAGAGACAATCGTTGCCTTTATTACAGACTTTATTACAATCCACATTTTACCCAGGGGGGTCTGATGCACAAAGTGATTGAGCGAGTTACAGAGGGAGCCAAAGGGTGGCAGAAAGGATGTATGTGCCAGATGCAGTTCTCAGTTACACCTAGGCAACTCCATTGAGTAAGGGTACGTGGCTGTAACTGACAGCAGAACGCGGCTCATAGTTGGATAGAGCCCACGAAACCGGAAAATCATCAAAAGGGCCTGCTTGTGCTCTCACTTACACCGGTGTAACTTCATTGGTGTAAATGGAGTTACTCCTGTTTTGCATCAGTGTTAAGGGAATACAGAAAAAAGCCCATAGGTATCTGTATCGTGAAGGCTTCACCAGATAGTAAGGAGATAGAAAATAACAGGTAGGAAAAAGTTTAAGAGTAAAAGCAGCATGGGGACCGACCTAAACTAACAGGCTGAATTCTCCCAAAAGGAAAAGGGGAGTCGGTGTGGCAAAGATGCTTTTGCTACCTAAATACCCGGTTTCTTTATCTCTAGCATCTCACGCTAGCATACAGCTGCATGAGATACACAAAACTCACAACTCCACCGGTTTTCAGAGTCAAGATACCAGACACACAAGAAGCGCAGTTATTTCATTACCTGTAGATGTGACTCTCCTATCCATAGCCTCAATCTCCACTGGTCTTGTTGCTGAAGAACATTAAACAGGGACCCTAGAATCAAACAGCTCAGTGATTAGTGTGGTCGGATTTATGGTCTGAGCTTCTCCTATGTACAACATGGCTCTGCGTCTCATTCCCTGCTTGCATGAGTTTGTTCCAGAAGACGCTGAAGCTGTGGTGACTTCCAGTCTCTCAGCTTGAAGAGAGCGGGAGCAATGAGCATATTTTACCATTCAAGACTTGTAGCTTATTTATGTATTTAGGGTTAAATTGTGACTTGGACGAAGTAGCTGTACAAGTATTGGGAAGAGGAACCCGCCTTGAACTCCTCTCCGGGCTGCTACTTGCCTGCATATTCTCAACCCCGGAGGAGGCGGGTGGAGACTTGGTTCTGTCCTTGTACTTGCTGAACAGTGCAGCTGAGCTAGGCATGTGGGGCAGTAATATAGGGCTTGTATAAGCTTGCACAGTGGTTTCTCACCCTTTGCCATACTGAGTTCCCCATCGCCTCTAGCTAGGATCACTCCCATTTATCAATATGGGAAGGGCCACGTGGTCACAAAACCCAAGCTAAGAATCTTTGGACTAGCAGTAAATTAACACTTCCTCACCCTCAGAGCCAGGAGGGGAGGAAATATGACCCAAAGGGTCATGCCTCCTGCCTCTGCTCCTGGGACAATGCATCTTGCACATTACCCCTGGCAGAGGGCAGTGCCTAATGTAACTATCTACACCTAGGTTAGTAGTTTGTACCATGCTATTAACTAAAGAGGAGGTTGAACAAGCTCCCCTGAAGCAGTGAATCCCAGAGGATCTGGCTAGGACGGCTCAAGTGACATACTTAGCTCCGGTCTACACACAGAATTAGGTTGACGTAAGCTGCCTTGCATCAAACCAACTCTAAGTGTCTACACTAAAATTTTGCTCCCATCAACGTAACTCTCCCACTACACTGACTTAACGACCACCTCCAAGGGGCGTAGAGTCAATGTCGATACGTGGCCCTGCTCACATCCAATGTTGCTGGCTTTCAGAAGCCATCGCACAATGGCCCACACTGACACTGGAATCTGTGCAAGTGCTCCTGGCGAGGATGTGCACCACTGCCACAAGGAGCAAAGTGTAGACACACACAAGCGATGTCATTACCGCAGCGGCATAAGTTAGGTTGACTTAATTTTGTAGTGTAGACACGCCTATGAAAACTGCTCAAAGTTTAGATACCATGAGCGTTAACTCCTCCTTGCGATGAACGGAGACAGTTCATAACTCTCTCAGGGCTAGATACTGAGTTCTGGCTCAGTAACCCTCATCATAGTTCAAAAGTGGGTGATGCCAAGTTGTCTTAAAGCCAGAGCTGTACACACCCTGATCCTGGAATTGTCCAGGCACTAGGCCAGTTCCTGGCACAACCTAGAGCAGCCTTCAGATCACCCTTGTTTACATCAACTGCCACTGTCCCCAGGGGGCCATTACAGAAACCAAAAGCTGCTGGGACATAAAGCAACCCCAGTCCACCCCTTGCATTTGTGGCTAGAAGGATGTGATGTAGGAGCTCTGTGCTGCCCTATGATTCTCCTCCACATGGAGGATGCTGGCTTCACGGCAGGTTTGCACCACAGGTGCAGCACAAAGCTGCCCAAATAAAAGGCCAGATCTAGGTCCATCTGTCAGAGCACTCCTGTTCCAGGCCCAAATCTTGGGACACGTAGCCATGCATTGGGATGGGGAGTACCACCCTATGAATGGGTATGGAGAAGCAGGGGGTAGGAGAAAACTGCCTTTTAGAGATTTTCAGACCACTCTGGGCACCTCTCTGTTTTTAATTGAAAAGCTGCCTGCAGAATGCTCTTGCCAGCCGCATGGTCATTTCCACTCATTAGCATGCATCATGATAATGACTTTGGCAGAGAAACGTGTCCGTACAGCAGCCCTTTCACCTCTGTAAGGCATTTTCCTTATGGTGTTAACTGTCTATTTGCAGTTTCCAAATAAAATCTGTCAGCTGTGTAAATACTGCCAGCCCCCAGAGGACACTGGCACCAGCCCCTGTTCTAAATGGCACCTTGGTTTGGAAATCAGAAGGACAAAACAGAATTCTTTGTAAACTTAACAGCCTTTCTGCAGCTGACTATTCACCATCTCTTCCCAGGGTTTGGCTCCTCCCTCCCATCTGCCTCCACACATGCTCAGCAGTTGCTCTCCTACCTTCTTATTGCTGCCAGCTATTGGCCTCAGAAAACACCAAACCCTGGAAGCAGAAGTCTGAACTCTTAGAGACTGGCAAAATATCCCCAAACTGTGGGAAGATTTCCTGAGTTTTGGTTTAGTCGCAAGTTTGAAAGTTGGATCATGTTTGTGGAAAGGGCACCCGGGTTTACAGAAGCCATTCGGGTGAGGCTGGGCAAATAGATTTCTTGGCCTCTGATTGTTTGTCATGGATGGAACATGAAACCAGAAAAAAAAAAAAAAAGGCTTGCCATTTAGCTGTGAATTAACACGAAACGAAGAAGCCCAGGAAGGGTTGTAAGTACATACGGGATGCAGGGCCGGCTCCAGGGTTTTGGCCGCACCAAGCAGCCAAAAAAAAAAAGCCTCGATCGCGATCTGCGGCGGCAATTTGGCGGGAGGTCCTTTACTCCCAGTGGGAGTGAGGGACCGTCCGCTGAATTGCTGCTGAATACCTTGACGTGCCGCCCCTCTCTGGAGCGGCCACCCCAAGCACCTGCTTGCCAGGCTGGTGCCTGGAGCCAGCCCTGACGGGATGAAACTGAAGACAACATTTGCATCATTCCCGGAGAAGCAGAACTGTTGAGTTTTCACTCATCTGGCAGACACACACACTGGTGGGGTGGGGAAGAGGCTCCCTGAGCAAAAGACTGGGATAGCCACATTATCCACCCATGGCAAAGCCAAAAATGGATTTGTGTTCATGAACTTTGCCCTGAATAACGGGCAGGAAAGCTTCAGACTTTAAGACCATTAGATCATCTAGTGTTACATCCTGTAGAACACAGGCCATGGTGTTTCATCCAGTAACTCTTGTATTGAGCCCCAGAAATTATATCTGACTCAGGATATGTCTACACTGCAACTGTGAGGTGGGATTGCAGCACATGTAGACCTACCTGAGCTAGCAGTGAAGCCATGACAACAAGGGTGGCAGCTACTCCAGTACATACCCAAGGTTCTGGTGGACAGGGCTAGCTGATAGAGCTGCCTTGGCTGCTGCAACTTCATTACTATGGTTACTCAAGCTAGCTTTGATTAACGAGATCTAAGCTAGTCCCGGTATGTCTACTTGTGCTGCAATCATACTTCCCAATTGGAGTGTAGACATATCCTACTGCAGATCTTCCAGAAAGACATGTAGTCTTGTTCTGAAGATAACAGGTGAAGATCCTGCCAGTTCCTGCGGTAGTTTGTTCTAGTGGTTAATCATCCTCACTGTTAAAAAACTGAGCCTAATTTCTAATTTGAAGGTGTCGGGCTTCAGTTTCCAGCCATTGGTTCTTGTTATGCCTTTCTCGGTTAGGCTGAAGAGCCCTTTAATACCAGTATTTTCTCCCGGTGAAGTTACTTATACACTGTATTAAAGTAAATTCTCAATCTTCTCTTTGATCAGCTAAACAGCTTGAGCTCTTTTAGTCTCTCACCATAAGGCATTTTCTCCAAACCCTTGAATCATTTTTGTGGCTCTTTACTCCAGTTTTTCCAATGTCTTTTTTAAAATGTTGACATCAGAACTGCCTGCGGTATTCTGGTATTGGTCTCACCAATGCCATATAAAGAGGTAAAATCATCTCCCTATTCCTACTCACTACTCCCCTGTTTATACATCCTGCTTGCCCTTTTTGAATCCTGGCACCTTAGCAATCTTCCAGTTTTCCCAGTATTCCAAGATTCATTAAAAAAAATCTAACATCAGTGTGCCAAAGATCTCCTCAGCCAGCTCCTTTAGGGCACTTGGATGCATGTTATTCAGGCCTGCTGATTTAAAGATGTTTATCCCTAGCAGGTGTTGTTTAACATCCTCTTCAGTTACTAACAGACTGGAAAGTACTTAATCATCCTCATAGGATATGAGCATATCATCCTGCTTCTTTCCAAATACATAAATATTTCTGAAAGCTTCCGCATCATTAATAATATTACCATCTAGTAATGGCCTATTCATTGCTAGGATTTCTTTTGTTGCTAATATACTTAGTTCCTGTATCATCTTTTGCCCTGTCAATCATTTTTTTTTTTCAGATTTCTTTAGCTTCCCTTATCAATTTTATGCATTTAACAACTTTAATCTAGATTAATTGCTATTCTCCCCCTTTTTCCATTCACAATATATTCATTTCTTATTTCTAATTGCTGCCTTCATTTCGCCACTGAATCAGAATGGGCTTTTAGTCACGGTTCACTCAATTTTGGAATCATGACTTTTTGGCCTTTTAAAATTCCACTTTACAAACTTCCAATTTTCATTCACATTTTTTTCTTTTTTTTTTCCTCCCAAAAAATTTACTCAATTCTCCTCAGCTTTGGGAAATTATCCGTTCTGACA
Organism: Malaclemys terrapin pileata; assembly: GCF_027887155.1. Lineage (NCBI taxonomy): Eukaryota > Metazoa > Chordata > Testudines > Emydidae > Malaclemys > Malaclemys terrapin. Next base: position 19,268,476 of record NC_071520.1, on the reverse strand, counting down.
CACCATGTGTGTCATATATGTATTACATGATGCATTAGGATTATCCTTCTGTTTGCCCAAGAGAGAATCCACCACTTCCCTTAGCAGAGAATATTCCATTCCTCTGCAACAAATTACATAGGATTTGAACTATTTCCACACAAAACATGACACTTTCTACTGCTCTACTAAGCTACTACATACAGAGATGCATACTGGATTGGATTAGGCCATATAATTGAGGCTCTGCACTATAAAGGAATGTAGAATCAGAATTTCCCCCCAAATACAGCTGATCTTTTTCCACAAGAGTTCTGATATCTAATGAGCCTTTTCCTCCATCAAAATTAGAAAGGTATTTACTGAAGCTGGTCAAAAGTTTTCAGAATTAAGTTGTCTGGTTTGAAAACAATATTTTTATGGGAAGAAAAAAAATCTCTTGAAATTTTCCAGTTTGGTGGTCAAAAACAAAAAACAAACAAAAAAAACCCCACCCTGGTTTTCAAAAACTAGATGTTTGTCCAAAAAAGTGGACACTTTCTGCAGAATATTGAACAAACAGACAATACAGTCCAGCCAAAGAAGTAGTCATTTGCACTGCACTGCCACACATTCGTTATCCATTTTCTTCCCCCTTTGGGCTCTTAGTTTCAGTTCTTTCTAACCTGCTCCCAGGTTCACACATTTTCCATTCTATCCTACTTGCCTTCAGCATTTGATATCTGAAACATGTCCTCTCTTAATCTTCTGCTTCCTAATGAATTCAAGTCTAATTTTCCTAACCTCTCCACACAGCTATAAACCTCCCAAGACCTTTTATCATACTAGTTACCCTCTTCTGCACCTTTTCTAATTCCTCAACATGCTTTCTGTAATAAGAACAAACCACTACAGGCAAAAGCCACTTTCCTGGCAAGTGGAGAGAGATTTATTAGAAAGCACAGAAGAACGCTAATACCTACCTGTAGCGGGGCAACAACTCACCCAGCGGCACCTCCTGCTGGTTATCCTGGGAATTAGCTCTGGAGCACCCTCTGTAGGCCGGTGTCTCACCTTTTACTGGCCCCGTGTCCCTCCCGGACCCCGGTGCCCCTTTGCCTAGGGGTTCTGCCCCAGCAGTACCCCTACAGCTGTCCCCAGCCCCTCTAGCCTTTCCCCAGCCCTGCTTCACTCAGGCTCCCTATTGCTCTCACACAACCAGGCCCTTCTCTCTCACACACTAAAGAGAGACTGACTTAGCTCCTGCCTAGCAGCCCTTTTATAGGGCCAGCTGAGGCCTGATTGGGGCGTGGCCCCACCTGTGGCTACTTCCCCCAATCAGCCTATTCTTACTGGTTCCCTGCCACAGCCTGCTCTCAGAGCTGTTTTAAGCCCTTCAGGGCAGCAGCGTGGTTACTGTCCCCCTACACTACCTCATTTCCTTCATCTTTTCTTCTGGGCACCAACTGAGGCCCACTTGCAGCATGGATGGCTCCTTAAGAACCTCTTCTGTCAGGATGACATTGCCATACTGTGGAACAGAAGCAGCTGATCTGTTGGGGATTCTGTCTTTTTCCTTGAGCTTTTCATGCTGCGTAGAAGGCCTGAAGCTAAATCCTATCCTCGTGGGATACCTAGGAGGTCTTTTTCAAGAGACTTTAGAGCTTGAGGAAGGGGCCATATTGGCAGCCGTTGAGACTATATATTTTTTTCCACAGTAAAGATATGACATGGGCAGTGGCAGAACATGCTTCCTTAAACTATTTCACCAGCTAGTCTGCAGCTTGGTCTAGACAGACCAGTTCTAGGGGATAAAGGTAAAACTCACCCTCTAGCACTTTAGCGGCACATAGGCCTTGTGCTGACTTTCCGCACAATATGAATTTCATTCTGAGTATAGTTGTGTCTCCAAGGCCGTTGAGTCATTGATCTCTCTGCTGAGATGGCCAGCAAGGGGGCCAGTTGTAGCTGTTGTGGATATGTGTCCTCTAGAAACTGGATACTTTCCCCCCCACTCACACACACAATACATAGACCATAAAAATTGCTGCCACAGGAAGTTGAGGCCAAGAACTTAACAGGATTCAAAAATAGCTGGCTGTGTTTTAAAGAAGTCATATTGAGGGCACAGGAACAAACCATCCCGATGTGCAGAAAGAATAGCAAATATGGCAGGCAACCAGCTTGACTTAACAGAGAAATCTTCGGTAAGCTTAAACACAAAAAGGAAGTTTACAAGAAGAGGAAACTTGGACAGATGACTAGGGAGGAGAATAAAAATATTGCTCGAGTATGCAGGGGTGTAACCAGGAAGGGCAGAGCACAATTGGAGTTGCAGCTAGCAAGGGATGTGAAGGATAACAAGAAGGGTTTCTACAGGTATGCTAGCAACAAGAAGGTGGTCTGGGAAAGTGTGGGGGAGGCAACCTAGTGACAGATGATGTGGAAAAAGCTGAAGTACTCAATGCTTTTTTTGCCTCGGTCTTCACAGACAAGATCAGCTCCCATAGGAGGAGTGAGTGGCCCTCCGTGGTGAAAGAACAGGTTAAGGACTGTTTAGAAAAGCTGGACATGCACATGTCCATGGGTCCGGATTTAATGCATCCAAGGGTGCTGACGGAGTTGGCTGATGTGATTGCAGAGCCATTGACCATTACCTTTGAAAACTCGTGGTGATCGGGGGAGGTCCTGGATGATTGGAAAAAGGCAAATATAGTGTCCATCTTTAAAAAAGAGAAAAAGAATCATCCGTGGAACTACAGACCAGTCAGCCTCGCCTCAGTCCCTGGAAAAATCATGGAGCAGGTGCTCAGACACATGCAAGGGTAAGGACAGCAGGCTACTGGGGTGGAGATGTCCTGTGCCGATCTCAGCGGAGAATTTAGCTGTGAAAAGGCAGTTCTGCAGAGTACTTGCCTCTAGCCTCCAAACCTTGGCCTTGCCCATTCCATACAGCAAGCAACCCAACAGTGCTTTTAGCAGCTTTCTTTGCTGAAGTACCGTCTCCAGGTGCACGAGAGGATGTGAAATAAAACATCATGGAACCCTTACAGAGGAACTGATTACATTTCATGAGATTTCTACATTTCATTTCACCTGAGAGAGATGCTGCCTCTTTGCAAATCTATGGAATCAAAAACCAAATGCCCCTTTAACAGAACAGCAGAAATTAGGCTCTTCTTATTAAAAATCACATTTAAATTATGGTGGTGGCACAAATTAATTGCAGAGTTATCTGGTGGATGATAGAGTTATTGTGAATTAGCACTGGAGCTCTATTTTTCGGAGTTACCAGTTATCCAATAATAAATACTGTTATTACATGGCAAATATGCATTATCTGACTGTTCCCTCGAGAGCCCAGTGATGCCATTATTAATTATTATTTTGTACTCTGGTCTTGTCTAGAGGCCCCAGCCAGGGCCCCACTGTGCTTGGTGCTGTACACAATGTACACGTTGAACACAATGAAAAGATGGGCCCTGCTCCAAAGCGTTTATAATCTAACTACATAATAGAAAATGGGTGGATCCATCAAACAAACAGGGGAGCCCCAGGTCACAGCGAGCAGCAGTCCCAGGAGATACTACGCTACTTAAACCTGCGTAAGCCTTTACCTCAGGCGAGCATTCGTATTTATCTGCAGCTCCACCTTGTGTGCTTGGTGCTACCCTGACATGCAAGGAAGAATTATCCCTGCCCGGGGGAACTCCCAGCGTGAGGATGGGCAGAGAGAGGGCAGGAAAGGGAAGCAAACTATCAGATTTTCTATACAAAACGACAAGTTTCACTATAGGCAGAAACTGAAGGGGGAAGAGGGAGGGGCCTTGTGTATGAGCTCAGGAAGGTGGAGCCGTTGCAGCACACCCACACGTCAGGGAAGGGGCGGAGGGGATTGCTTAAGGGACTGACAAAAGGGGGAATCAATGAGGGGTGGGAGAGGCTTGGCAAGAGAAGCAGATTTATACAGACCCATGAAGGAGGCGACCAGTATAAGGAAGTAGGGGTGAAAAAAGGGAACTTGTATAGGAAGAGGTGAGCAAGTGACAAGCTAAACATCCAAGCCCATTAGGAGAGCCCCTTTCCATCCAGCACGTGCATTGATTGGGAATGCTCTGTGGGAGGGAGAAGAATTTCTAATGTCTTAAATCTATTGATTCCAGTTTCTTTTGCTCTCCCGTTTGCCAGGTGCTTTAAAGGTCACGGACATTTGCTGATCCCTATGCACTGTACACATCCAAAACATACACGCCCATTTACCCACCTTCTTCCCTTCTCTCCCCACACGGTGTCTCCTGCCCGTTACCTTCCTCTTAACCCTGAGACCTTCTCAATTAGCTGTGGACCCTTCCCACTGCCCATTCCAAGTCCAAGCCCCCACTGCAGCACCAACAGGGTCCAGATCTCTATCTGGTGTCCATTGGACTATGACGGAAGATACTTAGGATCAACACATCCCTTGACTTGACCAATTCAGTCCTTGTTTAACTCTTCACTGGTTAGAAATGATGGATAAAAAGCTTAGAACCCCACCATGAATCAACATCATTCCAGACACACACACACACACACACACACACACACACTCCTCTATGTTCGGGTAAATTTCTTCTGATGTGAGAGATGTATAATATGATATGGTGGACAGAAAGCAGGCTCAGTGGTTTGAGCTAAACCCAGGGTTGTGAGTTCAATCTTTGAGGGGGCCATTTAGGGATCTGGGGCAAAAATCTGTCTGGGGATTGGTCCTGCTTTGAGCAGGGGGTTGGACTAGATGCCCTCCTGAGGTCCCTTCTAACCCTGATATTCTATGATTTGCTCTGAAAAAAAAAAAAAAAGGCAGGATTCTATGTTGCCAAGGGGACGAAAAAATAAAAAGTATAAGTGATCAGTTTAGAAGTCTCAGACAGAGGTAGGGACCAGCAGCTAGAGCAGTCAGCACTGGGACTGCAGGATTGCCATAGATCTAATAGAGTTGTGGATGTAGGGAGTGGAATGACAATGGGTTGAAATGGGAAGAGAACCAAATACTTCAATGACTCTCAAACAAAAGATGCTCAGCTGGGTGAGTGGGAGCATATGGGATTGTGCCGTAGCCTGAGAACTTTGGAGGCAAGGTGGAAAGGAAAGACCTTGACACAAAACAAAGCTGGGATAGTTTGGGACAAGGATTCAAACTCCTTGGGGGTTCTCTGAACTTGTCCCCTCTTTCAGAAGAGAAGGAGAAATGCACCAGTGCACCTAACCCTTAAGAAACATTTGCATCACATTTAGGAAATATATTATTCTACAAAAGGATCTTATATTTATAGCATCTTTCTCCCCAAACAACCCTGAAGCACTTTACATTGGTCTTTATTCACTTTCACCTCTGTGGTGGAGAGCAGCAACCAACTAGCATGTAACACAATGGGAAGCAGGGAAAATTTTAGCCAAGGTCACCTGGACAAACTTCTGTTCTTCAGGTTCATAGAATATCAGGGTTGGAAGGGACCTCAGGAGGTCATCTAGTCCAACCCCCTGCTCAAAGCAGGGCCAATCCCCAGACAGATTTGTACTCCAGATCCCCAAGTGGCCCCCTCAAAGATTGAACTTGCAACCCTGGGTTCAAGCAGAACAATGTACAAACCACTGAGCTATCCTGCCCCCCTGACTAGCTGCGCCATAGGATGTTAAACACCTGTTCAGAACAGTCTTAAGGTTTCCATCCTTGTGCTTTCTGCCTGCATTTCTTGTTGGTCAGAGAATTCCTGCTGATCACAGGCCTGTGCCAGCCCAGGAGCATTAGCCATCACTGGAAGATTTATTTCTGCCTGTTTTGTTTTGTCTTTTTGTAAAAGCCCAGAAAGTGTTCTGTGGTATTTCCCTGTTAAGCTGCTTTATGGTAGATCAGTGTTAAGCTGTAATTGTAATTTGCTGTTCTAGAACACCCATTTCTCAGAAGTCTGTGAAGGTTCAGGCCAAATCTTAGCCAAGCCAAATTTTGCTCGTCAGCCCTTTTGCCTCTCAGCTTTGATCTATCCTCAAGTACCTTAACCTTATATTCCCCTGACATTTACAAGCTATTTAGCCAACGTATTCCATGCCTGTTGGCGAGAACATTGCATTCTTCAAGGTGCCGGCACCACTTCCTGTGATAACTCAGAGGGAGCTGAAAGCCATAGAGAAAAATAATGTATTTTCTCTGTACTGTATTTGGTACACACTGCGGGGCTGGAACCATTTGCATTGTGGGGGCACTGAACCAAACTGTAAATCCCGTATATGATGGAAACCATTTCAAGCCTGCACCCCCTGCGCCCCCCGGTTCCAGCACCTGCGGTTATACAGCACATGAAAGGTGTTCCACAGACATTTAAAGGAGATTATCAGTTGCTTTGGGAGACACGGGTTCCATTTTAAGTTTTACACGACAGTGTGTGCAGGATCCTCTTGAAAATGGAGGGGGGGGGACTCTTATTTCCAGACTGATTTTGTCATTCGTCATTTGGCAAAACAGATCTCTTTTTCCCTTGTATTTCAGAGATGAAGCCTGTGGGTACTTCTCATTAACTGTCTTCACAAGTGTCAGAGGTGATGAGCGGCACAGAGACAGATTTTTATTTTAGGAGGGAAGTGGCAATTGTGTTTTTGGAAGAGATGTGGGACTTGCATATGATGGAAAGCTAAAGGTTTCACATACATTTTCTGTATAAACCTCACTGTGCTGGCCCAGACCCCAGTGGCAGACTCCCTGGAAATGGGAAGTCAGCCCAATGTCTTGCAATGGGGCAAGGTACCTACAACTTCTCTCTCACCTGGCAGGCAACCAACATAGTCCCAGTAGGTGGTGGCATTGGCCACTAAGTGCATATGCCCAGAGGCTACACTGATTCCACCTCTGGTTAAAGGGCTCCCGTTGAGCCACTAGATGAGATTCAGAACTTGTCTACACAGAGGATTAGCTCCAGTTCCAGCCATTAGGAGCCAGCCAGAGTGTAGCAGTATCCGTGCAACCCCCCAGCATAAACAGACAAAGCTGCTCTTTGCACCCACTCCGTTTACCCAGCTTGAAACCAAAGAGAGCTGCACTGGTGGAAAAATGCTGCTTACTATTTCTCAGTGGTGCAGCTACACGGGTGGCTGCAAAACAATAGCTGGGACTGGAACAGATCCACTTTTTAGACAAACTCCCTGGGGAAGGCTGCAATGGAAGAGCCATCTGCCCTTCCCTAGTGGAAAATTCTTGCCAGTCTTGAGTGTCAGAGAGAAAGCTGCACAGGTTAGAGCCATACACAACTCTCTGCACCACTGGGAACAAATCTGGCCCATATATTTTGAGAAAAATCCTTAAATATATTGCAAATAATGCCAGAGATGATAAAAGCAAGATGAGTTGTGCCACTTTGACTATTTACATCACTTGTTAGTATAATTTGCACTTTGGTCAACTTGGACAATTCAACACACTTCTGTCAATGTCATTTTCAGATTCTGTTGTCCTTACAGTGCAACACAACAGCATTCCACTAGAAGGACATCAGAATCAAAAAGTTTAGGTTTCCAAAGGATAACAGTTCTAGATGCTTAAAACTCCACCTGTTCTTTGTAACAGTAACCATTTCAGTCCTGGATACTGACTGTTGTCATAGGACTTTGGAAACCTGCCAGGTGACTGGGACCAGGCAATAAACTTTCGTTTCCTGCTGGCATTCTGGTGTGTTGCATCCTTATTATAATCTCCTGTAGGTGATTTCTTAAACTGCAGTGTGAATATACCATCCTTTCCTGCAGGATAAGCTATAAAGACTTGAGAACCAGAACAACTTCGAATAATATTTTTTTAAAAGATTAAATTTTGAATCTTAATTATTTGACTGTCCCTTTAAAGATTGTTGACATTTAAAAAATGGATATTGGTAATTTGTCATCTCATACCAGAGATACACATACATCAACTCACATGACTTGAATGTTACACTTTTTTCTTACATCCCTGATCTATTTTGTCTACCTTGACTGCAGTTTCTTTGTAACAGGAAACAGTCTGTTTTCACATTGGTAAAGTTTGTTTTCAACTTGTGCTCTGAAACAAAACTCTAGGAAAAGGGCCTAAAGATCCTTTAAGTTTATTCACACTAGTCATGCAAATCATTTTTTCTGCAGGTATCTACTGATTAAATGTACATTCCATATTTTAACAATTGGACTGCAAATAATACTTGCAGCATTAGCAAAAATATGAGTCCCATGTTTGCAGAAAAATGGATTATTAGTTGTTACACTGAAGGCAAGTCAGTCAACCCAGCCAGCCATTTAAAGAAAATGGATCAAAATCAAGCATAATTCTAGTTTTACCTGTTTGCCGAGGTAAAAACCAGTTCATTCAACTTCTGAACTAGTGAGTGCTATATAAGTAAATAAATAGCACGATCCAGGCCTGGCTGACTACTTTAATGTCACGGGTATCCTCTAATTTGTGCTGTTAAAAATTCTGTTTATCTTTAAGCGGTTGGTAACTAAATGACATGGTAAGCTATGGACGGGTAAGGCATCACAAAGGAGTTTAAGAGCCGCTTTGGTTTCACCTACCACCATGGCACAGCATTTTTCACTCTTATTCAATTTATGTCATCCATTCAATCTGTTGAAGAGGGGAGTCCAGCAGTTCCTGCGTACTCCAGACGCATTCCACAGAATGCTGTGTTCCTTGGTGACCAGTAAAGCCCAGGGAACTGAACAACCAATGGACTGTGTTGCTTCAAGTAGTGCAGAAACACTGCTAATTAATGCTAAATTACATCCCTTTAGTTGACACTCTGCAAAGCAATGGAAAGTAGGAAGAAGGGGGGTTGCAATGCTGGGACTGAAGTGTTACATTTGCAGTCCTTGTCCTGTAACAGCTCAACGATCCTTTACTGTTGCATTTAAAGAGGCATTAGAATCCCCTTAAGTATCACGGTGCAGTTCATTGAGAATTCTCTCTCAGCACCTGGCCCTGTATTCAGCAGGATGATGCAAACCAAGCAACGCCGGGGAAGGGGGTAATGAGTAGGCTGTGCCGTACTGGAACACAGAGCAAGGTACTTTGACAAAATGATGGCAGACTGCATTAATAGCATGTTTGATGGAAGCCTGTCTTGTTAAATGAAGTGTCTTTCCGTACAGTGAAAATAATGAGATCCCTAGTGTAGGCCAAGCTATTTTTAAGAAGCCATTTTGGTTCAACACCCAGGATATCAACCAAACCACCACAATGCTTTCAAACGTGACTTGGGGTGACATGAATAGAAGGAAGTGCATGGTCTGTTCCAGCATTCTGAATAATTTAACATGGTACGTTTCAGAAAGTTTGGGTGTTGAATTGCTGCTAACTCTTATTTGTTTATTTCATTATTAGATCTGTAAACCTGTCACTATCAGTGCAGGGCTGTTTCCTTCCTTCTGTACAGTCAGACACACCATGTATTTAAAGTGCAAACAAACCATCTCTTCAGTATTTCCACTGGAAACTCTCCCATCCTGAACCCTTGCCTCAGGCTTGGGTTCCCTCGGGGAGCCTTCAGCTAGTTTGTTACATTTTACAGCTTTCCTCTCAGACTTCCAAAACCCTCCCAGCAGGTCAGTCCTGCACACCTGTATCCAAATTCCCAACATTTTCTTCTCCTGTCTCCAGATACCTCCCTCCCCCCAGTTTCTCTCAGGCTGCCCCCGGTCTGCTCACTAATTCCTGGCCTAGGCCCTCTTAACCTCCTTCTAACGGCCCTGGCAAGGAAGGGCCTAGCAGCTATTCACCTTCAGCAATTCCTGCTTCCCCAGAGACTTCCCCCAATCTGAGCAACGGGCCCTGCCTTGCACTCGGAGTCACATGACACCCTCCTCCACTACATCCCCACAAATCCCAACATTAAAGATGTGAAGCTTACTGGCATACTGGGTGCACCCTCAGCTTAAACACCCACGCAGCACTGCAGGTCCAATAACAAATACAATTCTCAAAAACAGAGCACTACCGCCCCCCCAGGGGAAAAATCAAATGACAAACACCTCTGAAAGTCAAAGTTCCCCCAAGCCCATCAGGCAGATGCAGTTCACGCACATCAGTTTCATAGCCAACAGCACAAAAGGGAGCGATGTGGCTAGCGTCATGTCCTGCTGCCTTAACCTGATGGATCACATACCCATTTTGCAGCTTGCCTTTCAGGGAGACTAAGCAAGACTCAAACCCAAACCTTAGCCACTCAGCCACCACACCTCCCTCTGAAAGTCTAGGAGGAAAAATAACCACAATAACCCGCTAGACTAGAGAAATGTTTAAATACATTGGTAGAGCAAATAGTAATTAAAAACAGTCTTATATAGCTAGAAGAAAAAAGTTTCCAGACATAACACATCCCTCATCACTCAATATAACTAATGAATGCTACTAAATTAAAGGCTAAAGCAAAAATTAGAAATCTGACACTAAATAATTTTCTCCCTGGATTTTCACAGAGAGAATCTGTTATACCTCTACATAATTAAACAAAAACAGAACAAACGCCAAAATAAGTTAGGGCCTGATCCTCACCACGCGTAAATCAGCTTAGTTCCATTAACTCATTAGCTTCAATGCAGCTATGCTAGAGCTGAGGAGGGGACCTCTGGGGCTTGTCAACAGGGTGCTGGCAAAGTGCACTGGAGGAGCACGACCCATAGAGCGCTCTAACGTGCTGTGTCTTAACTGCCCCACGTAGACTCTGCTGGCGCAAACTAAAATGTACCTAATTCGCGCTGATGTAGTTCTATTTCAAAACAGGACTTGGTTCATTAACACAAACTTAACATTAATTTGCATCAGCAGGGTCTACACAGGGCCATTGGAAAGGCCTATTTTTGCTTAAATCAAGGGCTTGTCTACGTGGTGTGGTCAAGCATATTAGAGGAGATGATTTGTAGAGTGCTCTACCAGTAATAGATAATACTTAGTCCTGCCTTGAATGCAGGGACTGGACAAGATGACCTCTCGACGTCCCTTCCAATTTTATGATTTTGTGCTCTACAAAATCACTCCCCTCTAATGTGCTCACCGCACTGTGTAAACAAGCCCTTGGATTTAAGGGGAAAATGGGCCTTTCCTTTGGTCCTGATTTCTACCGATGTACTCACCAAATAGTCTGGAAAGGATACATCCAAACTATGTTGACTAACCTGAACATTAAAGCCATTTGCAATTCAAGGGTTTAAATAGGTCACAAATTGTTGCTTCTGCTCTCTGATTGGATATTGGAAATTCTTGAATGGAAGAATAAGAAGTAACAAATACACAACAAATGTATGTCTGGTATGAATATCAAACTATGGGGATTGCCCAATATTATTCTTCAGGAATAATAGAAACTGTCCAAATATAGCAGCACAACCTTACACATAAGTCAAATTTGAGACATACTTGCACAGGGATGTAGGGGAATCAATCACATTTTTAAATCAAAATAGGTCTAGTTCCATCCGAAACTCTAGACTTACTGTAGAAGTTACTGGGTGAGGTTATTTGGCCTGTGTTATGTAAGAGGTCAAACTAGATGATCACAAATGGACCCTTCTGGACTTATTGATGAAACAATTCATCTTTTGTTTTCCATTATCTGACTAGCTCTAAAGAACACAAGACTTTGCGGCACAGAGTTACAGTCACTTTTGCACCAATCTAGGAAAGGTCATTCTTTAAAGACTTAAGCCTCTATGTGCAGAATTGTTTGTGTAAGAAATCGGTCCAAATTCACCCTTGGCGCGGCTCTGCTGACATCATTAGAACTAATACACCAGTGGTGACCTTCACCCATTCACCGCCTGACAAAGGAGCTAAGTTTAAATAAAAGCATTCGTGGAATAGGCACAGAAGGCTCAAATGACATGCACCATAGCAGAGTGGTTTATAGCTCCTTGGGCCAATGGTGGGTAAAAAGCTCCTCTTGTTTTCCTGCTGACTATTTAGCACTGAACCAGAAGTGAGTTAGAGTCAGATAAGGGACTGCTCCTTGTTGCAATTGGCCAGCAATAATTTCATCCTAGACAAACATTTTTAAAAACAGACTGGAAAGGAAGGTTGGTTTATACTCTGTTCTCACTTTGAAATCTGCAGTAAAATAAAAGAGCCTGATCAGTAAAAACTGGTCTCTAGAAAAAACCACCCATGTAATGTGTCATTCTGATATCTGATTAAAGGTTTTGATAAGAGGGAGGTTGAGCGAAGAGAAGGATTTCCACCTATATATTGTCTCCTTTGGAGTTTCTCTGGAGATCTCAGGAGGGATGGAAAGGCCGATAGGTCCAAAAGCTCTTAGTTTATCCATCCCTCATGGATTCAATTCTGATTAAGACTGTTTTCTTTCTCCCTTTTCTGAGAGACTTGCTGAGTTCCAAAACCGTTTCATGTAGCACTCTCAAGATGTTTGTTCCCTTTGTTGTTTAGAAGATTGATTCTCATTTCGACCCTGTATAGAGCTGAGAGAGATGACCGAATTGGCTGTTTCTTTTCATTTCGGACTGCAAATTTACTCACAGGGTTTTCACGGGACCCCTTTGTCCAGTTCTTGCACCCCAGCTTTATTACTTCTTCTCTCATCAGTAACACGCAGGCATAAATCATACTGTACCCCCTTCTTCAGATACCATTGTTCCCTTCTGACCGATAGCAGTGTCCAGGGTCTTGCAAGATGGCTTCCCAGTGGAAGAGAATTCAGTGACATGGAGTTTGGATATATTCCAGTTATAACTTTTATTTTACATACATACACCAGTCCTGGAACAGAATTGGTCAAACAGCATGCAGGGCAACCACTTCTTCCAGGAATCTTAGACCAATATCAATGCCTGGGTTCCCAGGCGTAAAGAACTGACTCTAATCAGAGCCCAAGGAAGAGAGCAGCAAGCATTTGTTCACACAGCTCCCTGTCCCCAGAACTGCGTTCACATAGGACCTTGGATAATGTAAAAGGCATGAAAACACACGACGACTTCCTAAGAGGCAAAACGTGCTCACATACACATACAATTTTTTTTCTTAGTAACAGTGCCATCTGGTGACATCTGCCCAAACAATTTTTTAGGGATTCCCTATTTAACCTTGTCACCAGTACAGATCCGCCTGTAGAATGCATCTCAGTAACTGCTGAACTGTTTTGGCTGAATCGTACCAGCAAAATTCTGCTGGAGACAGGGACCCAGCATGGAAGATTTCAGTTCAAACAGTTAAAATCTGGCAAAGTTATGAGTAAATAAAAAACAGTACTTTCAATTAAAGTATTAGGCAACCTTCACTCTAGGTACCAGTGCCAAGCCTACCTCGAATTGTTAAAGAGCCACAAGAGGAACATTATTTCTTTAAATCACAGAGGCTGCAAATCCATTCAAGCCCCATCCATTCCCACTGTACCTCAGCACCCTTTCAGAATCCTGGATGGGCCACTGACTGTCTTGCTGGTTAAGTGCTGGAGCAGTTCTAGTCTGGAGAGAGAGAAGCAGGCAGTTCTACTTGGCAAACCGACAGGGCCCCCTACGCAGTCCAGCTGGGGATCTAGCCTGTGGAGTCTTGTTCACTTGCACCTCTTAAATAGACCTTGCCAACCTAGGCTATTGTTCCCCACACCTATCTGGCTCTTTTTATTCAGATAAATTCCCCACACACAAATCATTCAAGCTTGACAGATCGCAATCCACACAGTGGGCAGAGTGAGATTTACCAAAAGTGCAACAGTAACTCAAGCATGTCAAAGACTATCCATTGGATGTTAAACACTATGGACAGTTGAAGGTTTCTGTGCCTGTCATTTCAGACTCTTTGCACAGACAGCTCCTGGAATGTGGAAATCCTTGACAGATAGAGAACAACAACAGACTGCGAATATCCCAATGCGGCAAATTAGAGGTTTTGACAAGTCACTCAGTACTGACTTGGATTCAAGTGGACAGACTTTCTTGCTCTATGATCCTTCAAAACGTCTTGTAGTGTTGTCGCTGTACTTCCTGAGATACAACTGGAAATAAGCATGAAAGATTCCTCAGGGACTGGATAATAGGACTCCCAGCTTTTCTCCAATAGGTCATCAGTTGCAAACAATCCCCCAAGCTGTTGTTCCTTTGATTGCTGAACCACAGCTCGTTTATTGAAAGCCAATGACTCACTGGGCTTTGGGTCAGACCGCAGGTGCTCACAGTAAAGAACATAAGAACGGCCGTACTGGGTCGAACCAAAGGTCCATCCAGCCCAGGATCCTGTCTACCAACAGTGACCAATGCCAGGTGCGCCAGAGGGAGTGAACCTAACAGGTAATGATCAAGTGATCTCTCTCCTGCCATCCCTCTCCACCCTCTGACAGACAGAGGCTAGGGACACCATTCCTTACCCATCCTGGCTAACAGCCATTAATGGACTTAACCTCCATGAATTTATTTAGTTCTCTTCTAAACCCTGTTATAATCCTAGCCTTCACAACCTCTTCAGGCAAAGAGTTCCACAGGTTGACTGTGCACTGTGTGAAGAAATGAACTGGTGAATTCACAGAAGTTCATCCATCTCACAAGCCGCCCTGACAGCTGACAAGTTCCTCCCTTGTGGGCAGTCTCAGCACAGATCCAACCGCCTCATTATACGTGGAACTGAACTATTCACTCACTCCTTGATGAGGTTCCCTTGGGTTAGTGTTCAGCTGCCTTGTGGAAGCTTGCCCTGTCCTTTCCTGTACTGTACTGTGAATAGAAGCCATTCGCCAGGGCTGTCAATCCAGCGCTAAGTTCACACACAGCATTTTTTTCTTTAAAGAGAAATGTGATCAGGAAACAATCGCCACTCTGATATTCAAGTAAACACAGGCTAATTCTATAGACTACTGTCAACATCAAGAACTACTCACATCACGGGTTTATTTTAAGAAGATATTTTTGGAGATTAAGCATCTCTACAATTGGATGGACTGAAGGATGTGGACATGGGTAGCACATGCTTTAAACACAACTTTGCACCCCATGGCACGTTCCAGCTAGAGCAATGGTTCTCAACCTGTGGTCTGCGGCCCCATGGGAGTCCGCAGATTATGTCTAAAATTTCCAAAGAGGTCCTCACCTCCATTTGAAATTTTTTAGGGGTCCGCAATTGAAAAAAGATTGAGAGCCACTGAGCTAGAGATCTCAAACGCTTTTCAAATGTTGCGCCTAGCCCCGTGCAGGTGTTCAGGGGGTGGAGAAGAGAAAGCGTTCCTGTATGAACCTTGCACTCTGTGTTCAAGAACCAAGGGACTCCAGCACCATCAGCTAGGAGGGAACGACAGTAAGAGAATAAACTTTAATACAACTTGTTTCCATTTGATAGGCTTTTGCTTTATGGCATTGTTCTGATGTCCAGTATTGCAGAGTGCTTCCTCAGAGCTTTTGCAGTGCCAGGCAACATGAGAATTAAAAATCAAAATGTCATCTGCTCTTAGCTTTCTCTATAACTTCTTTCCACTTTGTTAAAGCAACTACTTGAAGCAATTGCAAAGCTTCAGTGTTCCAGGAGTGTTTTTTTTTTTTAAACCAACTAGAGTGAAGGGAGGAAATATGTGCTACATGAAAGAATGGTTTTTTCATGATAAAATATTACTTTAGGTGAAGAGCTACACTAATCAAAACGTAGGATGCATGATTCATGGCAGCACTGATGCTAATGCCGGCCAGCATGAACGTTAGAAAGACAATAGTGTCATTAAGTATCAGCTTTATCGTCTGATGTATGTACATTTTAGGCCTTGGCAAATGAATCCTAATGTTCCATAGACTATGAAAATGAATGAGGAACAGCACAGGTTGGAGCTTTGTGAAGTGCAGGGAGTTATTTTCAATGGTATATTATCTAGACTAAATAAAACCTGAACAGAAGAGCACAGACACTGCTGGGCTAGGAGAGTCTGCCTTTTAAGGGTAAAATAAAATTTGGGGAGTACAGTCCGCAGGAGTTCAGGGAGCAACATAGTAGGGTCTGTCTAATGCAACTGTAGCCTCCACACTAGCATCATGCTTGCTGTACAATGCATTACTATGTATTATTTACATTATAGCAGCACACAGAGGCTATCGCGCTAGGTGCTGTACATATCCAGTAAGAGACAGTCCCTGCCCCAAAGAGCTTACAATCGAAGAAGGCTGAGTGTGACAAAGGATGTTTTGTTACCCCGACTTTACAGATGAGGAAATACAGTGGCAGAGAGATTGAGTCACCGACCCAAGGTCACAAAAAGATAATTGATCAGTAGATAAAACAATAATACAAAACCCAGAATGTAATACAATTTTGTAGGGAAACATTTTGACTAAATGCCTCTTTATTGAGCTAACAGGGGAGAGGAGAACAAAGTAGGAATGAATAAGACAGCTCCAGTCCGACCCCAAAACTTTGCTCATTTTGTCCATTGGTTGGGCTGAGAGGTACTCCGGCCCGGGAGCCTCCCATAGGGGAGAATGGGGGCACAAGGCACCTAAACTATGACTCCCATGTGGCACTGTGGAAGCTCAGGCAGACATAATTTGCAGCCACGCTGCCTCAAAATGAAACATTTCTACTTGGGAAAATGGAAGTGAAATATTTCTGGGTCCAGTTGACCCAACGGAAACTTTTGGGTTTTGGCCAAAAGTGGTTGGGGTTTTTTTGAGGAAAACTCAAAGTTTTCTGTAGAGGGGGGAAAAAAGTCAGACCAGCTCTAGTCCCTAGCTATGGCTTTAACTAACAGCCAGCCACAGCATGAAGGAAACAACAGAAATCTTTTAAATTATTGCTACTTACTTTTTAGCACGTTTAAGGGCGTCTTTAAAGGCAACAGATCAACTGCCTTTATTATATCCTCCAACACTGCATGACAGATGAATGCTGGAGCCATTTGGCTTTTAGCATGGGGAAATGCATAATTAGCCTTGATGCAGAGAGTTTCATGTGTACCATTTCTCACAGAAATTGGGCCCTTTGGGTTTCTTCTGATGCTTTGAGAGAGAAGACAATGGGTCTAACTTCCCCTATCTTACACGGTGTCATTGTTTACACCTGTGCAAAGTGTGGCCATGCAGACTTGCACGGAGATAAATAACAAAATAGGCAAGGCAGGGGAGAATCAGGCTCAGTGGCTTAACTTCCTTCCTACTATCTATACATTGGCCTGAACCTGCTCTCACTGAAGCCAATGGCAAAACTCCCACTGATGTCAGCAGTGCAGGATCAATCCCTATGTGATCGTATCACTATCAATCCCTATGTAAAGTCGTGACTTGCTCCTCCAAGCTGCAGGGCTCCCTCTACTCCCACTGAAATCAGTATCCTAGGATTGGGCCTTGTTTCCTGGTTGGTGTCACAACGCAAGTGCCCAGTCCATTTCTAGCTCTGTTCCCCCATTTGTGCCCATCTAAAGCTGAACCTTTAAAAGTTATGGGTCATTGACTGCACATTTTCGAGCATGGGACTAGATCTCATACCCCCAGCAATAAAGCAGCCAACGTTAATATCCCCAGCAGGCAGACCGCCTTGCTACAGAAAAATACCTACATGAGCTGGTGAAAACATTTTCACCCTGCTACAGTAGTGTGGGATGTGCCATTGTGAGGAGGTGGAAGGTCAACCTCTCACACTCTCCTTCACTGGATACATCTCAATGCCAAGTAATATCTAATGGAGGTAATGAATACCGACACGCACGTTTCTCCAACCCAGTTCTCCTCTGGCAGTAATGACTGACCAAGATTGATGAGTCTAATACCAAAGCAGGTGGTTTGTTTGTTTCTTCCATAGGATTCATTTTTCAAATTAGATTCAGATTTTTCTCCCCAGGGAAGGGTTACAGGATAGAGAGAAATGTTCTGATGATTAAGGAGTTACCTACAGCCGTCCTGTATAATTTCACAGCTGCCGCCTCCCCAAGCCATTGGAGACAGGGGCTTGATTCACCACTGTCTTAGCTCAGCTTTACCCCTGTGTAACCCAATAGAGTTACACCAGAGTAAAACTGGACCAAAGCAGTGATGAACAAGGGGAGTGATTCTGTGCTGATTGGCACCTTGCACACTCGTTTGTGCAATTGAGCACAAAGTGCACGTAAGTTAGACAAAATTCAAGGCAGAGCTTGATAATAAGAATCATACCTAGGAACAAAAGGATGAAATCAGTTCCAATGATTATCTGTAGGGCCCTACTGAATTCATGGCCGTGAAAAACACATCACAGACCGTGAAATCTGGTCGCCCCTGTGAAATCTGGTCTGGTGTGTACTTTTACCCTATAGTAAAAGACCTACTGCTTAATATTAAATTGTGTTGGTTGAATTTAATCCCTGTGTTGTAAGAAAGACATGTTGGTGTTTCTTTCCACAATGAAGAAATGGCACTTGTTTCTCCACTGCCTCACAGGGTCCCTACAGAGAGGGTAAGAGGCTAAGCACAATGTCATCTGCCTTCCCAGTAGCAACCTTTACCTCTGCACAAAACATGCCCTGTGGAAGATGTAAGTGGAGGGTGAGGGGGGAAGCCCCAGCAGGTCCCTCCCCTACACAGATGACCCACAAGGGAAGTTATAAACCAGGGGTTGGCAACCTTTCGGAAGTGGTGTGCCCAGTCTTCATTTATTCACTCTGATTTAAGGTTTCGCGTGCCAGTCATACGTTTTAACGTTTTCAGAAGATCTCTTTCTATAAGTCTATAATAGATAACTAAACTATTGTTGTATGGAAAGTAAATAAGGTTTTTAAAATGTTTAAGAAGCTTCATTTAAAATTAAATTAAAATGCAGAGCCCTCCGGACCGGTGGCTAGGACCTGGGCAATGTGAATGCCACTGAAAATCAGCTCGCGTGCTGCCTTTGGCACGCATGCTATAGGTTGTCTACCCTGGTTATAGACAGTTAACACTTCCTGAATTATCTTTCACAGAGATGCAGCCCACAACAGCTGGGTATTGGGCACTGCTAAGCAGCCAGCCCTATGGAAAATGCACAATAAGGAGTTCCTTCACCCAGCTTTTCAGGGTCAACAAGATGGGGGGGCGCCTGAATCCCTGACCTCTGCTGCTCTTGAGAGCCATGCCCACAGTGCCCCCGGTCAATCCTTTTGCTTAGCAGCAGAACGTATGGGCTTATAGGACTGTGGGAAATTACCAGGAATGGGCAAAGAGCAGCAATTCTCTGCCATCCAAACTCAGCCGGACACATTGATTGCCTGGACTCCGGCAGCAGCAGCTGACGCTTTCCTGTTCTACCACTGTGATATCCTCTGTCCTAAATGACCAACTTCAGTGAGACAGAGCTAAGCGGGCATGTTTCTATCCTGAGCCTTAACATGTTACACTTCAGGACCAGCTATACTGTTTTTCGGCACCAGTGATACAAATGGCATAAGCTCCAGTGCAAACACAGCCCAGACATCTTTAACCACAAGCTGGGTGAGGTGACAGGTGTTTACATTAGACCTTGCAGTGTCAGGAGCACTGGCAGAGCGGCACCAAGACTGAAGACAAATAGCAATTTCCCTAGTGTAGACGAGACCTTAGAGGGATCTTGGCACTTTAGGCTAGAAAGTATTTTACTAGTCTATTATACTGTTCCTAATTTGAAACAATGTGTGATGGATGGGAAAGGTTAAATAGGTTTGATCAGCAATATAAAGTGAACTTTATATTAAATTACTTAGCGGTAAAATGCAAACAAGTATCTGCATTATAATCTCTCTATTATGGTGGTCTTATTTTCTGCATCCAGATTGCATACTGTATAAATGCAGCCAACCTAATAATTCCAGAACACAAAATATCACTGTCCAAAGTGCTCCAAATCAAACTCCATTTTAGTTTGAAAATAAGACCAGGGAATCTTTACTGTTCAGTCACGACTGTCCCTTGGCATGAATCTCAGTCATCTGTTCTTGGTGTCATTGACACCTTTTGTTCAGTCCATTGATTCTCTCCTTCCTTCTGTGCAGTGCTTCAGTTTCCCCTTGAGCTCCCCCTGCACTTATTGAAAAGGCCTTTGAGCAGCTCCCCACCCGGTAATCAAAGATTATAGATTAGATAAAGACAAATTAGAATGTCTGGCGTTGAGCAGCAAGGACATTTGGTGAATGTCACAGACATGCGCACACGGCCGAATCATGCATTGTTTGTTATGAAATGTCCTTTGCCTTCGGGTTAGCTCTCACTCTCCTGCGTCTTATTAACTTATCACTTTACCAGGATACTTCACTCACAGGAGGGTTGCTTTGAATCAGACTTGGGTCAAATCCAGGTCAAAAATGGAATCAGCTGGGGTCAAATCTGAAAGGAGACTGTAGCAAGAGAATGTTTTGTTTTGGCTGAGCCAAGCCATGGAAATATAATCGAGTACACACAGAATAGGATGAGAGAGAGAGCAAACCACACCACAGATGTTAGTCATGTCGTGTAAGGCACTACGGAAGGTGCTCGGTTACTATGGTGACGACGGTAGTATAAGAACCTATATAGAACACACACACACGCACGCACAAATGAACACACGTATGTGACTTAAGGCTGATTTTCATCCATTATAATTAATACCAAATGAATTTAGAGGGGGCCCTGCCCAAATCCCTGATCTTAACCACAAAACTTCTGGATGGTCAAATTCTGCAGCCAGAATTAATTCAGAATTTCACAGATTGCCTCTACCTTTATAAGTATTAGGGGGTATTCCATTTAGTCTGTATCCACAAAAACAACAATGGCACCTTAAAGACTAACAGATTTATTTGGGCATAAGCTTATTGTTTCTACCTTTATAATTGGCTGAATCAAAATCTTGGATCCAAACACCCCAAATCTCAGAATTTGGGTCTTTCAAATGTTGGATCCAAATACTGTGGCTTGAGCCCTTCTCTAGGAATAATATTGCAAGTATTTTTTCTGTATTATATTACAGGAGCCTTTTCAGATGGAGCCAATCTCATGATTTTGGATGATAGGCTAGCAATGCAAATACAGCATAATATCCCCGCTAAATGAACACCATGTATAACTCAGCTTTTCAACATTTAAAGAAATGAAAATGTCAGTTGCCTTTGGACATCTCATTGGGACTGGACTTTCTGGAGCTTTTTTACTTTAACTGTTTGGAACTTTATTATTATTTTTCAGTTTTCCAGCACTCCTGTGTGTGAAGTTAACAAGGAGTAGTCTGAAGCAGATTGACTCAGGAGAGTGATTTGGACATGTTCCCCTTTTCTTTCTTGTGCTGAAAGATAATGCTGGCATGAGGTCACACAGGGAGTCTGTATCAGAGCAAGGAATTGAATATGGACCTCATGCCTTAACCACAAGGCCCACCTTCCTCCCTAGGGTAAGCAAGACTTAGGACTTTAAAACAAGTCAAACGAGGCAGATGGGAATCTATAATCTTCCAAATTTTATTTTGTCTTTCTTGGCATCCCTTATACCTGTGAGATTTGCTTTTCCTGTTTGTTTCCTTGGGACTGCATTAAAAATTGGGAGGTGGATTGGGGAGACTGCATCGTGGCATTTTTAAAGCAAGAAAAATCCACTGCCCTGAATGTGCCAGGGGAATGGGAGGAGACAGTGCTTTTCAGAAGAAAAAGAAATAGCTTTGGTTGAAGTTGAGAACAAGAAGTTCCCACTTAAAGTCTGGAATAGGCGATGAATAAAGCTAATGATATATTTCCTATGGCAATGCATTGAAAGATGTGGACTTGAAATGTGAGGCTTCCTATGCAGTTTCATATGGCATCCACATTATTACTAGTTAGTTCATAATTATTCATGGGTACAATGAATGTCAAGGGCAGAAGAGGGATTAGCCACTTTAATAGTGCCATCTTCATTTGTAACCAGTATCAAACAGAACTTTGCCTTCAAGCAGACTTTTCTCCAACTAGAGATGTGTTGGAAGCCAAGTGCAGTCCTGTTTCCATCTCCAATAGGAGTTGCTCAGATTTCCCATGGCCTGACCCATTAGAATGCAAGTAGATTGGCACCTAAATTATTACCTGGCAAAAACTGTCCTGACAATAGGGCAGCAACAATTCCATGTGTCAAACGGGGACTTCAGGTCAGTGGAGGGGTGGCATGGTACTGAGTTGTATTGACCTTGTGTGAGTGAGATTGGAATGAGATGGTGGAGGGACCTTGTCATCGATGTGTAGGAGCTGGGAAGCAAAGGGGCTGGAAGGAAGGAGTGTCCTATATGTAAATAGGGATTAGAAAGAAGTAAAACCAAGAAGGGAACAAACACAAGCCACCGTTCTGAGGTTCAGCCACCATTAATATTGAACAGTGATTGTACTGCTTCTAACATTTGCTGAGCCGCTTATTAAGAAGGTCCTCATAGAGATAGTTTGAGCACTCAGCATGCTGAGGAGGTATGGAGGAATGCTGCTGTCTACAGAATACTCTTCTTCAGCTTCACTGCTTCACAAAGGCTCTACTCACACGTAAGCAATGCATTTCTCGAAGCAGTTGGAACGTTTATCGTGTGCTTTTGGTGCTGTACCAGGGAAGTTTGCACACACAGGCTCCTATATATTGTAGGTGTGCAACAAACATTCTCTGTCATTAGGATGATTATTAATTTTACTGTGGTCTAGAGCCCAAAGGATCCCTTGAGCTGGGCACTGTGCAGAGAGATAGGCAGAGAAGATTCCTGCCCCGGACAGCTCACAATTTAATTTCAACCAAGTGATAACAAACACTAAGTGGAAAGAGGCCTGGGGAAGGGAGACCAAGGGAACCACAACCATAAGATCATGCAGTTGCATAGTAGCGGTGTGCACCACTTGATAGGTCTGAATCACTTGAATTCTCTTTTCTTTTATAAACTCCAGCTAAAGCCAACGACTGCTCAGTCCAACATAGTCCTTATTAATTGGCCCAAGCCTCAGGTATGTAATATGGGGCCTTTGTTAGCACCCCTTGTAGCAAGATGGGGAGTTACACCAACCTAGCTCCATCCACCGCATCCCCCTTATGTCACCACACCCAATTCACCAGTTGTCAAGTCCTTCTTATGACTCAAGTCCCCTGGCCAGCTCCTCAGTGATCTCTGTCCCCTTCAGGATGGTGGGGGATCAGACATTCCATGGTATTAGGAGGAGCTAATCAGCCCTAGGTCTCCTGGGTTTAAGGCCTTCTCCAAAAGCACCTGGCTAGAGTAGGTAGGGAACCCAGACCCACCCACTCCTCTGGGTTCCAGCTCAGGGCCCTCATTTGGAACTGCCAGAGGACCAGCATAGGGAATACACCTACTCAGTCCCTCCCAGACCAATAGGGACCAGCATAGGGAATACAGCAAGGGACCAGCATAGGGAATACAGCCCCCATGACAAGCTGTCAGAGTGGATGCAGAACTTGAGCAGAATACTTTAATGAAAAAGCTGCTTTAGATTTAAAGTGCCCAAGCGGTGCAGGGGATATTGCTGAACTGCTAGGTTACCTTGTCCTATATCATCAGATCCTATAAGCAGTGGTTCTCAAACTAGGGCTGCCGCTTGTTCAGGGAAAGCCCCTGGAGGGGCAGGCCAGTTTGTTTACCTGCCGCGTTCGCAGGTTCAGCTGATTACGGCTCCCACTGGCCGCGGTTCGCCGCCCCAGGCCAATGGGGGCTGCAGGAAGCGGCGCGGGCCCAGGGACATGCTGGCCGCCCTTCCTGCAGCCCCCATTGGCCTGGGGCGGCGAACCGCGGCCAGTGGGAGCCGTAATCAGCCGAACCTGTGGACGCGGTCGGTAAACTTACAGGCTCGGCCCGCCAGGGGCTTTCCCTGAACAAGCGGCGGCCGTAGTTTGAGAACCACTGCTATAAGCTATTTCACAGTTAGCTTGGCAAAATAATCCAATGCTCTATTCTGAGCTATCCCAATTTTACTCCGTAGAATCATGATATGACAGCTGGTGATATATCACCAGGAACCGTAACTTGCAGTCTTACGGATGTCACCACAGCCCTTTGAAATGATATTACTATTCTTGGGACATATTCTAAAAACCCTTGTTACATGATCCATAACCTCCTCTTCAGCTAAACAATAACTGGTTTCTCTGTTCTTTCTAAGCACTGTCCCATTGCCAACATGTATTTCTTATTTAAGTTCGTGGAGCATTTTGTTGCCTCTCCAGCTGAATCTTGACTTTCCATAAACTTATTTTACAAGCCTTCCCATCTGTTTCTGAGCTCTGTGTATGAATGTTGTAGCTGTATAAATCCATAGACAGAGGAAGAGAGAGAGAGAGAGAAATGTGTGTACGTGTCTATGTTCATCTCCTCCACAGCACCTAGATGCAGCATGCCAAGATGTGCCGTGACAATGTAGTAAAATACAATTCTGAATCTCCTTCACTGTTGAGCCTGCTCAGTATTATGGATGCATTTAATATTTATGACCATGATGAATTATATTGCTGGCTTGACTTCCCATTATTGAATCACAGCCAGCAATATGTGGTCTCTCTCCAGGGCTTTACACAGACTATTTTGGGTTATGAGCTCTTTGTGTGCATTAAGACTCCATCTTGGGCCCATTACTATTCTGGCTTTTTATGTTAATAGTAAAGTAGACTATTAGCATCACATTCCTTGTCATCTGTTTGCCAGTGACATGTAACCATAGTGCTCTGTGCATCTGAATATTGCTGCATGGGGACTCTCAATCTGCTGTCTAACCCTCCTGGTTAACTTGAGTACATCAGGGAGATGCACCTTGCACAGTTAAATATCAGTAAACCAAAGGGGAATCCTAATTTGGTTTTGGCTGGGAGCAAAACTTTCTCATTACCGGTAGTCTGCAGTGTCCTTGCAGCTGGCTTGTAGCCAAAGCCTGGAGTTCGGAAGCCATGATCCTGCTCATCACATGCATGAGCACATCATTTGAATTTAAATAGACAGTAGTCTAACAAGCTGAGACTTAAAATCTAGCCTAGAGACCACCCAGGTGTGCGCTGATATAACCAATATGTGGGATGGGAGAATATGGGCTATTCTTAGACCCTTTCAGTGCCTCGGCACAATAGGCTTCGTTAAGGAGTTTTCTGCTCAAGGCAGTGCTCCTGGACCTTGACAAACCTGCCTTCTGGCTGACCCCAGGCTCACGATGCTGGTCCCTGCCTGCCTTTTGCTGAGGGTTTGGAGATGGTGATAATGAGACTCTTTCCTAGAAGTTAGAGGACTCCTGCTTCAGGCAGATGTCTGAAAACAGGGATCCTCCCAGTGTGAGGTCTGGAACCAACCAAATCAGAGGTTGCTCACAAGCACTGATAAGTGCCACCCATATGTGAGAACAAAGAGGCCAAGCGACACAACAGAATCCACATACTCCAGAACAGGCCAGAGTTCCTAGCCCCTCTTTGGTGACATGAAGATTTGAGCAACACTGACGTTAGTGCTAATAAACAACGTAGGCTGCACCCTAACATGCCTTCCAAGAAGCAGGTTTCTCAAAGATCTTTTACTTCTATACCTAGGCATGCTGCTCAAGGGGCGGAGCGCTCATTTGGGCCCAGATCCTCTGTGCTCACACATGCTACACTGGACTGGCCTATAGCGTAAGAGAGCCAGTCTGTCTGTAGGACAATGACGCATCGGTCTGAATCAGAGGAAGTCAAGGCACCTCTAGACCTTTTCGTACTCACTAATAGAAAGAAAGAAATTAATGGAGATATCCCATCTTCTAGAACTGGAAGGGACCTTGAAAGGTCATCGAGTCCAGCCCCCTGCCTTCACTAGCAGGACTAAGTACTGATTTTGCCCTAGATCCCCAAGTGGCCCCCTCAAGGATTGAACTCACAACCCTGGGTTTAGCAGGCCAATGCTCAAACCATTGTTTGGTAAAGAACTGTCACTGCAAGGAGCCCTGGGGAAAAGAGCACTGGAAGGAAAAACCCTGCTTCTTACAACTGCTCCTCTCAGCTGAGTCGCCTTGTGCTCTGCTTCTGCTTCTCCAGACTAGTGGACCAGACGTCCCGATATTTCGCGGCACTCCGCTTTTTTTTTTTTTTTTGCGCTCCGCTGATGCCCCTCACTCCCATGTGTGTCCTGATATTTCCTTCCTCTCATCTGGTCACCCGACGCCAGACACGATTTCCTAGCTACCCGTCTGGAGCTGCTGAGCCAGTCACCTCGGGTGACAGTCTGCTCATGTGCAACCCTACCCGCTAGGCCGTGGTATTCCCTGCAGGTCAGAGAAGGCTGTTTGGATGCAGTAGGAAGAGCAGAGATGACAGGAAAAGCATGACAAAGGGAACAATTCATTTAGGGCGTCACCCTGAATGGAAAAGCCAGGACACACCTGAGAAAAAGGGGGGAGGGAAAGGAGAAGGGAAGATAGAGGGACTTTTTTTTTCCTTTAACAAATTAAATACAAAAATCTAAAGACTACAGTTTGCATAATTTAACACTTCCCTAAACATGGGACATGAATAATTAATATCAAACAACATGCTAATCACCTCGTAATGTGAACAGAGAGGTAACCAATCCTCAGTTTATGTATAAGTAACAAGATGGAAACCTGCTGAGGGCTGTATAGGAGGTTTTTTCCTTCTTACATTGTGTGTCTCAGCATGATGGTACAGCACGGCTTATGCAGGAAATCTAATGTTTTATTTATGTTAAGCCTTGAACTGAAATATTTTGTTTCCTTTGTACCTTAGTAGAAATATGTAAAACACACAAACACACCACACACAAAACCATGACATGTTCTGTCAGGATATTGTAAAGACAAGTCCCCTGCTATTGGTCTGGGAGGGACTGGGTAGGTGACATGGTGTAATAATGTTAACCTGGGAGTGACTATTAATTCCTGTGGACTCGGTGGATACCAGGTTTTTCCTTTCATAGGATATTCTGCAATCTTGCATATTTTTTTAACATTCTGAAATGGAACACAACCAAGAAATTTTGAAGTTTCCCACAAAATGAAATTCCAATTTTTTATTTTATTTTATTTTTCTTTATATGGGTCAATTTAAATGGTTCATTTTGATTAAAAAAAAAAGTTTCCAGTTTTGACTAGTTTAAACTTAAAATTTTGTTCCGATTTTGACTATTTTAAACTTCCAAAAAATATATTAGAACAAAATAATTTCTTTCCAAAAAGTTGTTTCAAAATGAAAAATCAAAAGATTCTATTCCACAAAGTGTCAAAACGGAAGATGTCAATATTAGTAAACACTTGATTTAGGTTTTTTATCTAAAGACTATGTTGTCAAAAATAGCATGTTTCGATGAAAATTTCCAGCCAGCTCGACTAAACTTTTGGGCCCGATTCTCCTCCCACTCACATGGGTGTAAATCAGGAGCACCACCACTGAAGTCCATGGAGTTACTCAAGGGTAAAAGCAAAGGGAGTGAGAGAAAGCTCAAGCCCCCGCTGGTTGCAGAAGCCTGAGCAGTGTCAGTCTGAGCAGAGTGCTTGTGTAGCCTCTAGGCGTGCTGTGCCTCCTCCCTCTCCCACCTGGAACTTCAGTGCTTCGCATGACCGATCTATGCCCCAGGTAGAGTTGAAGGTCTTGGTTTTGAACTACATTGGGTCCCTAAATGCCCCAGAAACCTTTGAGACTCTCTCTCCGCTCAGGCCATAATGCTGCTGCTGAACTCAGCAGGGATACTCAAGTATTGATACCCCTATATAAAAAGAGAGATGGCTGCAGCAGGGCATACTCTCCCAGGGGCCCTCTTCTTTGGAATGTTCTTCCCTCATTCTCAGTCCTTAACAGCCCATGATTCTCCAGACATGTGTCATAGCCCCTCTTTTTGGGTGGGCATTGGCCGAGGCAGTGAAGGATGTGAGATGAGAGTTTTAAGCTGCTGATTTAGATAAGTGTGGCAGGGCAGGGGAAGTGCTGCTGCTTTGGATGATTTGTACGACCGGGTTTTTAAATGCATGCCAAAGGTGCCACTGGTGTGAGGTTGGGTTCCGTAGGAGGTCAATCCAAAGGAAGAAACAGATCATCCCATTTATTTCAGAGCTATAAGGTGTCAAAGGATTGCTAACATGCCCCTGCACACATGGCAAATCGAAGTATCTGAAGGAAACGTGCTCGCTTGAATAGGTTGTTGGACCATCACCCTGCACCTCACAACATAGTTATCAGAAGAATGGCTGCACGATTAGTACTCTGAGCCCAGCATGGCAAGAGATAGACTCCGGATTCTGACCCTGGCATTGCCAATGACTCCTACTGTCAGCTATTGTGGGTGTTTCAAGGATCCACGGCTGTAAAATGGGGATAATATTCACACTATAACAGTGTGCCCCTTCTACCTATATACCTGTCATCAATGGCCAGAAGCCATGGTGAGTGGTGCCTTAACAATGCCTCAACAGCTGGCATGTATCTTGGTATCTCCACTAACTTTAAGATGCCACCTGTGGCCATGACGATGGATGTGAAAAGGCTGCAAAGAGGATAAGCATCTAGTATTGTCACAGACCCAAACCCTGAGGTCCTCTTTTCTCAGTCACTCAGGACCTTGCAAGGGAGTTTGTCTGAATGAAGTCAGAGTAAGGACTTCAGCATTAGACCCACAGGATAAAATGATCTGTTGGCAGAGCTCTGCTGACATTGGTGGAGCTACACTAGTAACGAATGTGCTTTGGACCACAAGTGTAGAAACCCCCTGCAGTGAGATAAAACTATTCCCCCAAATCCAGATATTTTGCCTCTGGATATTGGGGTGGTGTGGCAGCTGTTGAACCTCCCAAAATAGTGCCTTGCTGCTTGATGGAAGGAAAAGGGAGCTGAGCTGGGCAGATACAGAAAGGAAAGACTGTGCCAAGAGGAGAAAGAAAATTGGGTGAGAGATGTTGAGAGAGTAATGCAGTGTGATAAAGAATCAGGGAAAGCAAAGCAGGAAAGGAGTGGTAGAGGCAGAGAAACAGAGACATTTACTGTGTTCTTCTGAGCAGGCAGCATATTGGAATTTACAGGGATCCTAACAGAGGCCATGATCGTGCGTCTATTGAAATCAGTGGCAAAACTCCCTTTGACTTCAGTGAGAGCAAGGCCAGGCTTGAAAAGAGCTGAATTCCTGTGATTTTCATTATGCCACCTGCCCCAACACAAAGCAGATGGGCTGCCAAGTAGGTATGGTAGAAGGTGTGGTGGTGAATCCATAAGCAGTTTGCTGTGTACACATATTTCTAGTCCAGACTTTAGCTAGCACAGTAAGTCCAATTTTTGCCTATCAGCCTTGTCAGAGATGCCTGCTTTAATTAAAAAGTCACTCCTAAATGATTTGTTTGGCATTTTATTACCACATGTTGTGCTAGACCAGGGCACTACTGATGTGGTTTGATGTATACTGGGTAACAAACATGATTCTAAGGACACAAAAAAGGATTTGTTTTTTTCCTTCCAAAAACTGTTATTTAAAAATAAAAAAAACCAAATATTTTTAACCTTACGCTGTTCAGGCCAGCTATGTCCAATAGTGTATGCTGGCCAGGTAATTAAGACATAGGAATACCCAATATAAGTAGGCATGAGTCATTCTGCATAATCTTGAACCTACTCCAACAATGTGGGCTTGATAGTTTGACATGAACTTCAGTGTTACTGGGTTTGTATTCCACTTGTGGGAGAAACTGTGGGGGAAACTACAGAAGCCCAAAGAGGGAGAAATATTGAACAGAACAAAGAAAAATAATGGAGCAGAGTGAAAAAACAAAAAGTCTGTGAAACAAAGGAATAGGGATGAGACTTCATTGCTATTGTTACACAGTTAGCTTTGATCTAGCTAGATCAAAGTTAGTTTGGGTGTGTTTACACATTAGGGTGACCAGATGTCCTGATTTTATAGGGACAGTCCCGATTTTTGGGTCTTTTTCTTATATAGGCTCCTATTACCCCCCACCCCCTGTCCCGATTTTTCACACTTGCTGTCTGGTCACCCTACTACACATGCCACAATCACACCTCCCAACTGCAGTATAGACATCCCCTAACACTGCACATTGTAGTCTAGGAAAATATACATAACAAACCAGACTCAGCTCTGCTAATGGCCCTTTTCCAGCTCTGGTGATACAAAGGGACTGTAAAGCCAGGTTAATGCACTACCTGGAGATTCTTCTTGTGTACAGAGAATCCCTGGCTGGTGTAGAATATGTGTAGTGGCTCTAACCACCCAGGGAAAAAACGGGTATGTAACTGAAAAGCATCTTTGTACCCTTGCAGTCCCTGGCTCCTATAGAAGCCCTTCTAAGTAGCACAGAGAGATGAAACAACCCCAGACAAAGACATTGCTTTCCTTTCTACTGTTTCTTCCGATCTTGCACTCAGTGCAGTCTGGCTGTATCCAAGTCTGGGCCAGCATGTTTAGATTGAAAACATGTTTGTTTTGTTCAAATTGAATCATCTCGAGACAAAATATGAGTTTACAAGACCAGGAAAAACAGGATCTCAAACTAGTTTTGCAAAAGTCAAATTAGAGCGTTTTGGAAAGCCTTTGAACAGAATGGGGTTTGCACATCCTCGGTTGTATTGGGTCACGCCTCTAAAGTAAGGCACTCAAATAAGAAAGAGAACAGTGGACTGGTTTGCACTGCAACTTCCTGCTTAGATGATGCTATTTCCAAGTGTCAGCGTTCTCTACCTGCAGGGAACAGGGAAGTATGAAAGGGAGATCAGAAGGTGCAGGAAAAGCCCAGTTTTCTAGCAACCTTTTCTGTTTATGAATCAATGAAAGAATAACTGACTGTATATATATATATATATATATATATATATATATGTGTGTGTGTGTGTGTGTGTGTGTGTGTGTGTGTGTGTGTGTGTGAGAGAGAGAGAGAGAGAGAGAGAGAGAGATGGATTATACAGAGTGAAATCGGAACACGTTATTATGTTTCTGGACAGTGAAATTCATCTTTAAGCCAGATAAAGTACAGTTTGGCTACGAGTCTGAGCTGTGATATCCAGTAAGTCTATCTGGCCAATGCTACAAGGAAATCCCCTGAGGGGATAACTTGGAAGCACCCTTATGCCTATGCTTGCATTTCACCATTCCACGCTAATCAAGATGTTATTTAGACTGGTGGCAAAAGTACCATGCAGAGAAAACATTCAGCCTTGAATCTCAGCACTCGCCTGCTAATCAATACTAAAAATCTATTCAGCAAAGCCTGCCAATTTCTGCATAGGGATCTCTAGAAACTAAGGTTTTGATTCTCATCCACACAAAGGATACTTTACACTGCTCTGGCATTGAGGTAGTGCCTCAGAATGGGCATAAACTACATTTACGTTCATGTTACGGCCTGTTGACACAGTCAGTGTAATGCAAAGCAGAAAGGAGAGTATTAATCTCAGCTTTATTCCTCTCCCTGTACAATGCCCAACACATCCTACCTTTCAAGTGTACCAGGGTACAAAAGAATAGCAGGGCAGACACAGGGCCACAAAATACCATAATTCTTTGAGAAACCATACTCATCAAACCCACCGCACTGGCCACTCAGCTCTGCAGAGGCAGCGGAGGAGAAGCTAGTTGATTATTAGACTTCTGAAAAAATTGCAGAAGGTTTTTTCAATAGATTTCCTACTGTTTCTTTTTTACCCGCTTTTGTGTCCCTGCTGGGTTTCTGCAGAACATTGTGAATACTGCAATCCATCTGGCAAAAAAATATGCAATGCTGCCCAATTTCACAGCAGAATCAATTGAGCTCCGAACTGTCCCGTTTTCCCCAGGGCTGGTTCCAGCCTAGTGGAAAAGTGGGACCAATTTTAAATTCACAAAGTGAAAAAGTGTTCACAATTCAAATTGCACTGGATGAAATTCATCCCAGTGCAGGAGAACAGAACAAAGCCTGTGCATTGCCTATGCATGTATAATCTCAGACCTGATCTGCAAACCACTGGTTAACTACCTATAGGATCTGGGATGCAGGCATTTAACCTTCCATCTCTTTAGAAACTGGGAAAGATTGATCCCTTCCAATTAAATGTAGGATGAATAATTAAAACTCAGTAGTCTCCAGTTTAAGATCTACCATGAAAACTGTTGCTCTTTGCAGAGGCAGAGAAGAAAATATAGAGCAGGAATCTGAAAAGCTGGGAAGGAAAATAAGCTATATATATATAAATTATTTCCAAAGGAATTTTATGTGCTCCAACCCCAGGATTGAATTTGGTTCTATGGGTTTAATAGGAAAGACCCACAATTTCAAACCACAACTGCTGTGATGCAGGCTATGAACGTCTGTGTGACAGCACCAACATCTAGTGGAGAGATGCAGCAACTGCATGTTTCATTTAAATGTCTTGGCTTCCTTGCTGTGGCTCTGGATTAACCGGAGCACTGGTGTGATCTGGTCTGAGAAATCCTAGGTGAAAGTGGGATCCGATGAGTTAATCTCTGCAATTATAACAAGTCTAAGAACGTGTATCAAAGGGTCATTTGATCAGAGTCCTTTCATGTCACACCGAATAGCTCACCTTGACCTGAGTACTCTTGTTAGTAGGTTGTATACACACTCAAGAAATAAAGAGCCATAAACAATGTGTCTCTAACATTATTGTTCTGCAGACAACTTCATAGGAGAGATCTTGTGCTGAACCAACTCCCCCCTCCATCCACTACTGCTTGATATTCAAAATAATTCATTCTGTGGTATTCTGGAGATCCATGGACATATGTGACCACACTGCCAGATATAGTGACTTCTCCAGACCACCTCTTCTCCCACACCCTCCAGTCCTTGTTGGCCTAGGTCTCAAAGTGTTTCTTTCCACCAGCCAGCAGCAAGGGTTCTGCAGAATAAGGGTGGTGCCTGGAGACGGCACTTGAAATTAAAGGACCTGGTAGAGAATCCCAGGGATTTGTAGTCCTAGATACAGCATTTGTTTAATTCAAAACAGACAGATTTTTAAGTCTAAGGACTAGTCTACACAGTTGGGTACTGCGCTGTATGGGGGTGTGATTTCTAAAGCGCACTAATGTGTCACACATCAATAGGCCTGCATAGACCCTGCTTGTGTGCACTAAAAGTCCCCTAAAAAAAGAACAGGAGTACTTGTGGCACCTTAGAGACTAATAAATTTATTAGAGCATAAGCTTTCGTGGACTACAGCCCACTTCTTTGGATAAAAGTCCCCTAGTGCTCTTTAATGTAGCACTATTTCAAACCGTACTACATTAAAGTGCAGCAGCAGGGTCTACACAGACCAATTAATGTGCAACACATTTGTGCGCTTCAGAAATCGCACCCCCGTAGAGCGCATTGCCCAACCAGGTAGACAGGCCCTAAGTAATCTTGGATTTCCCTTTTTGCCCTCTTCAAGAACAAGCTTCCTCAGGGAGGACCATGAAGAAACATTTCCTAATGGTTGGAGCTTTCCACTGTGCAGTGTGAAAGCCTCATCCTTCCTGACATTTAAAACTATGAGGACCTCACTCTTGGGGTAGGGTCCCAACCAGAACCCTAAATCCAAATACCCCCTGAACTAGTGGAACTGAACTGAGTCTCAGTTTGGAATCCAGATTTAACTGGACTTGGACTCATCTCTAACAAAGGGATGTCACAAAATTGGGTGACTGGGCAACAAAATGGCCGATAAAATTCAATGTTGATATATGCAAAGTGATGTACCTTGGAAAACATAATCTCAGTGATACCTACAATATTGATGGGGTCTAAATTAGCTGTTGCCACTGAAGAAAAAGATCTTGGCGTCATCGTGGACAGTTCTCTGAAAACATCTGCTCAATGTGCTGCAGCAGGGGGGAGGGATAGCTCAGTGGTTTGAGCATTGGCCTGCTAAACCCAAGGTTGGGAGCTCAAACCTTGAGGGGGCCACTTAGGGATCTGGGGCAAAATCAGTACTTGGTCCTGCTAGTGAAGGCAGGGGGCTGGACTCAATGACCTTTCAAGGTCCCTTCCAGTTCTAGGAGATAGGATATCTCCATTAATTTAGTCTAAAAAGCTAACAATGCTCGGAATCATTAGGAAAGAGGCAGATAATAACAAAGAAAATATCATAATGCCATTGTTTAAACCACAGTACGTCCACACCTTGAATACTGCATCCAGTTTAGGTGGCCCCATCTCAAAAACAATATACCAGAATTGGAAAAAGGACAGAGAAGGGCAACAAAAATGATCAGGGGTATGGAACAGCTTTCACACGAGGAGAGATTAAAAAGACTGGGAAAAGAGATGACTAAATGGGGAGATGATAGAGGTCTATAAAATCATTAATGGTGTGGAGAAAGTGAATAAGGAAATGTTATTTACCCCTTCACATAACACAAGAACCAGGGGTCACCCAATGAAATTAATAGGCAACAGATTTAAAACAAAGAAAAAGGAAATACTCCTTCACACAACGCACAGTCAACCTGTGGAACTTATTGTTAGGGGATGTTGTGAAGGCCAAAAGTACAACTGGGTTAAAAAAAAAATAATTAGATATGCTCATGGAGGATCGGTTCATCAATGGCTATTAGCCAAGATGGTCAGGGATGCACCCCATGCTCTGGGTGTCCCTAAGCCCCTAACTGCCAGAAGCCGGGAGTGAATGACAGGGGATGGATAACTCGAAAATCGCCTTGTTCTGTACATTCCCTGCTGCCTGGGCTTCTGCGTTGTGACACTTGGCATTTGTTTATTGTCATTTGTATAGACTGTTTTATCCCTTAGGTGTTACACATTGGTTAGGACCTGCCTGAACTGTGATTAAAATCACTTCATAACTAAGATCATCTTTCTGAAGATTTTATCCTTATTTCATGTACTGCATGCTGGGTAATAACATGAAGGGACCCCATGACTGTAAAACTAAACTGGCTCTTTATGAAGAGAACTATTTATAGAGATACTATGCAACTGCAGCTAGCACTCCAGCCATGTGCACACAGACTGACTTCCCGGTGCCTTCTCCAAACTCTTCCCTCTTGCAACCTGTGCTCCTCCTTGTAGGTTGCTATAATGCCAAGCGCTTTCCTTGTCTGAAAGAGGGATATGAACTCCCGAGGTTCTGGTCCCAGCTGTCCTACTCACTCACTGCATGACTCTGGACAAGTCACATAGGTGCAAAATTTTCAAACTTGTGTTCCTGAAGAAAGACATGTAGAGTCATATCCAGGCACAATAGCACTGTATCAGATTCTAGGACCCTTCAGATGGAGCAAAGGCGGATGTTGGTGAGAAGGTGGATTCCTTTGTACACAGACTATTTCAGGTGCCTATCAAGTTTCAGTAGAAACTACTTACAAAAATGCTTTTCCTTGAAGAATCCATCTGCCTCTAAAATACCCCAGCCTCTTAGCTGGGATGAATCTGTTAGCGCTTTCATTCGCACCAGACTCTGACTGCCACCATTCACAGCTACCTACCTAACTCCCAGTTCCTGCAAACTAGCACCTTTCAAGCTTCCTGGATAGCCTGGCTTCATGGTGAAGACACTTTCTCTATCATAGGGAACTTCTCTCTGCATTGCTACACCCACAATATTGTCTTCTCACTGCAGATGCAAATTAAAAGTCAGGAAATATAACTGGTGACTACAGTCTACAAGGGCTTGTCTACATGGCAAGTTATTGCACAGCAAGCCTGGTTAGACAAGCACTAAGAAAAGCTAAAGGCTGCATAATGGTCACACATTTAGACCAAGCATCCCCTGACTGACACTATGGCTGGAGAGAAGGAGAACTTTTCTGTCCAGTTTAAGTGGGTCATGAGACACCCCAAATAAATAGAATCTTTCACTTCAACCACATAGTCAAGCATCTGGAATTCCACCTGATACCAAATGACTGATTATTCTTGATCAGAATACCCTGGGCCTGATCCTCCATTGCCCTGGCAACTTTGCGTAGTCATTCACATTAGCACAAAGTGAGTGTACAGTTCTACCTTTCGGATTTGTAAATGACTACACAAGAAGCAGAGCAACGGAAAGTCAGGCCCCCCTGAGTACAAATAGGACATTCTCCCCAACTGATCACACGTCTTTTGTCTCCTTCCTTATGTGGCTTCGACCAAAGAAATCAGTGCTGAAAAATATCGTTGACTCAAGATAGCCACTTGTCCACGCCTTAAAAAAAAAGAAAGAAAGAAAGAAAGAAAGAAAGAAAGGACAACCTTAAAGAAAGCCCAGACCTTAGTCTGGGCTTATGTTACTTCAAGAATTGATGTTCATTAATTTACAGCCCGAAAGTTGGTTCCAAACTTCTGTGAAACTTACTGAAACCACATTGAAGTTGCTCAGATTTGCCCTGTCACCAACACTAACAATTAACAAGATGAGAGCAAACTCTAAACTATAGGTTCTGAACCTGGGACCATGACTATCCACCCTCTCTTGCTAGATGGGAGGGATCCTGACACTTACAAGAGTTGGGGTCCTGACGCTTATGCTATGTAAAAGGATTAGAACCACTTTCCTAAAAAGTTCTCAGGAGAGAGCCTCCTGATTGTCTTGCTTGAAACCACTAGATGTCAGACTTGGTCTTTCATTTGAGTTTATTTTTTATCTGTTGTGTCAGTTGCTGCAAAGAATGAAAAACTAAAGCCCTCGTTTTAACTAAAGCCCAGTATCTTAGTTTAACAGTGCGGTTCTGCATGAATATCATGGGCGTGGTGTTTATGGGGAAAATGCAGGACAAGCTTTCTTGCTATATGAATGGGAACTGTTCTGCTCACAATTTGGCTGAGTATTTTATCTTCTTAAAAGGAACAATGTCAAGAAGTTTTTGTTTAAATATTGATTTTATAAGTTGCATTGTTAAATGCCTCCGGAGAAGCTAGAAAATGACACCTCCCTTCTTACTGATCTTTTTTGTCCTTCTCCAAAAGGTTGTTGGGCTAAGAACATTTGAGTGACAGAGGTTTTTTAGGAAGTTCATAAGGGACATTGTAAATGTCTACTTGAAACACATTGAAAAATCCTTCACCACCAGGAGTGGATTTCTTCACGACCTGCTAGAGATGGGATAAAACCACAAACCATGGATGCAGATCTTGAACCCTCTAGTGTGTGAATTGGTTTGGGTTTTAGGTTATGGTGTGGTTCTGGGGGCCAACTGCAAAGTTTACATTTCAAACACTCTCCCTCATCCATCCTTAAAAAAATATTAGGCGATGGGTGTCTTGGGAGTATGGTTGGTTTTGTGGAAAGGACACTGCGATTGTGAACCAGGAAGTTTGGATCTAATCCCTAGCTCTGCCACTAATGTGTGGTATGGTGTTGGGCAAATCACATAATCTCTGTATTCTACATTGACTCTGTAGGCTGGTGGTTAAAGCACTCACCGAGCTGAGAAGAAGGATTTGAACCTACGTCCCAGGTAACTACCCTAACCACCAGTCTATTGGCTATCGTGGTACAGGGTCATCAAAAACTCCTCAACCAGTTCTCGTTGTGAGATTAAATACTTGGGAGCCACTCTGCTGTGGTAATGGGAGCCATATAAGTAGATAGATACAAAACGCTTTTGCTGTAATCCCAGAGGGGGACATCTCACTCCAGATGACTAAATCTTAGCAGAACTGCAAACACTTCATATTTTCCTATCTCTTTGATGGGATTTGAAAGAAACACATGCACATGTCAGGTCAGATGTAAGTTCTCATCCCTTCCCACCTAAGATGTCAAAGTTCCCGGTTTCCACTAACATGGACATGGGGAGAAACATTCACTGAGCTCTCCTGAATGCTAGTATACAGTATGCTTTGAAGATCAGCAAAGCCTGACTTGTCTGTCATACTGGCCATTCATTCCAAGCAGATAGATAGCGGGAAGCCTTCTCTGGTGAGTGAAACAACAAAAGCATGAGCTGGTGATGGGCTACATCAGAGAGTGGAGCCTGGGGGAAGTGAAGCAGCAGAGGGCCATGATGGATTAAAGGAACAACGGGAATCATTTCATGTATGAAGAGGGAAGAAACAAGTGGACTCAGAAGGTGCAGTGTAATTCTGGGCATGCCAGGGAGTTGACCATCAGGACATGGAACCTGTGAGGATGGAGAAAGCATCGTAAAGCAAGTCATCTATTGGGGGGAGCACCAGAAAGAGGAATGTGTGAGAAGAGAAAATATCAAGGAACATTTTGGCATAGGAACCTTTGAATATAGATATTTTTCAGATGGCCGGTTCCAGTATGTGGATCCATAGGAGGATGTATATTTAGGTCCACAACAAATGCAGTGATAGCACAAAGTTGTCTTGGAAAACTGGGTTTAGTGCAGATTGTGACACCATAAAAATCTATCAGAGCAGATAACGTTATTCTCACTTCAGGGCCACACAAAGCCTATTTAAAACTGGAGCACTGACTCATTTATTTCTCTGTATAGGCAACACAGAGGAGCCCTTAAATTGAGATCCTCTCTTCTCTAGCTGGGGAGTAAGAGGGAGTCAGGGGCTTGTTCTCCCCAATCCCTCACATAGCCAAGAAAGACCTGTGACAATTTAGCCCACAGTGAAGCCTTCATTGTTTCTCTCCACAAAAAATCAAGTGGCGGTGACAGCAGCCATGCGTGAGACATGTCATCGTCTTCTTCCTAGGAAAGAGTACTCTCACTGAAGAAGAACGAGCTAGGCATCTACTACAAGTAAACACATACATGCATGTTCCACGGATATTCATTTGAATATGAGCCAATTCATGTTGACTGTGTTCATGCAACTTTAGGTTTACAGCTGGAAAGTTTGTGGTAGCCATGATTTTTTTTTTAAAGGGACTATTCATGAGGAAATATTGGGGGTTTGTAAACAAGGGACT
Organism: Malaclemys terrapin pileata; assembly: GCF_027887155.1. Lineage (NCBI taxonomy): Eukaryota > Metazoa > Chordata > Testudines > Emydidae > Malaclemys > Malaclemys terrapin. The sequence goes on along the minus strand of NC_071520.1, from coordinate 19,229,812 downwards.
TCATGAAGTGGGTTTTAGCCCACAAAAGCTTATGCTCAAATAAATTTGTTAGTCTCTAAGGTGCCACAAATACTCCTGTTCTTTTTGCTTGATTCTAAGAGTTACACTCATCTGGTCAGAAGACAGAAACATACCACACCGCGTGACCTGTGCATCCTATCAAAAGAGCCTGGTTACTGAATACTTTCAAGGAACAAGCTACAGCCAAGAATTACTCCTAGAAATATGGGGAATAACATAAATCTGAGAAAATCGCAATCTGTTCACAGACATTGAAACAGAAGAAAAAGGGTGAGATTTATTAGTTATTCACCCAGCTATACTGATAAATTCGATAAACACCTTTCATCCTGAAGCATCTCAAAGCACTTTACAAACTTTTATATATGATGGAATTGCTCCATTCACTGCTAAATTGCAGCCACCCTAGCTGTGAAGCACGGTGGCTATTTAACAACAGCACTATACAACAGCTTAGGACAGAAGGTAAAGAAGGACATTAATTTAACACAGGAGAACGTTATTACCACAGTTAGAATGTGTCCAGAACACTCCATTCTCTTGCGCAATTATGTGTTGCTGTAAATATGGCTCACTAAGAAGTCACTGTTGGTAATCTTCATTCAACCATGTCTTATGTATTCAACTGCTCCTTACACAATCATGGATCTTTTCAAACAAATAATAAGATGGTTCTTTCTTTCACTGCAGTGGCTAAGCAACAAATACAGAAATTCTTGCGCTTCAGCATGATCCAGGTTAAGACTAAGTTCTCAGCTCCAGACTTGAGAGCAACGTACATTCAGATGGAGTACTTGGTCTCAGCTTTGCTGGTATGTGTCCAAAAGAGAGAGGAGCCACCTTTATCGAGATTCATTGTGCAAACGAGTCGTGTATTCTGCTTGGAATAAGGCAAGATTTCCTGAGGCAGAAAAGTCAGGCCCCCGGGAATCTACCATTGCAACACAGACCTCACATCTGAAGAATGACAAGACCCAAGAGAGACGTCTTGTGTTCAGATAAAAAATATAGCCAATAAGTGCAAAGTCTCTGACAACTTTTCTACATAAGAAATAGTACAACCCCTCCCTGGAATTCAGGACACTACGTTACACACATTTCATAAGGTTGTTAAAGTGTCCCAGTTCTACTCCTGCTCCTCTGCCCTGGTAATATACATGGCTGGCGCACTGGCAGTATGACAGACTGATTAAAGGAGTTTTGATTTGTGTCAACGGTAAATTGTAGCCACAATAACTGGGTCCACAACAGGATAATCCTGCGTAATGAGAGGCATTTGGGGAACGAGTGTTGGGCAGGTGCGCTTCAGGATTTATAGTCCAAATTTGTATCCTGGAGTAACCCTACAGCTGATTTTAAAAGGGCAATCAACAAACAACACTAGGCATGGGGCTGGCCCCCATTTAATAGCAAGTCCTCTAAAAATGTCCATTCCCACTAAACACCAAGCTTCTAACATGCTTAACATGGGGGGAGGGGGAGAATCTTAAGGGAGTTTGAAGTGGTAATGGGCCATGAAGCATATGGCAGTGTTCTGGCATCTCAAGAGCCATATGTACAGGCCTACAAACTGTTGGGATGTGATACAATACAGATAATATCCATGATAAATTATTCACTTAACCAAAAATTGTACATCAACCCTCAACAGCTGGTAAAAGCTGGATCCTTGCCCAGTACATTAAGGAAGTTTGCTTCCTCAAAGCTGTACTGTTCTTTGGGGGATTTGAATTATGCATGTTACCATGAAAGCTAATGCTGTACATATGCAATCGAAGTTATTATTAACCTCATCAGGCAGAGAAGGAGTAGAGAAGGCAGCTGTTTTTTCAGCTAGTGTGCTTAGGATGAGCTACGGACTGGCTGAAATAAAGGATACAAGTGAGGATTTCTTCCCTGGTGGCCAGTCCAGTCCTGCAGGGTGTGGGCTGCAGGCTGATGCTAGTGGTTATGAGTCCTCTTTATTTTTCGATGCTAAAAGAATAAAAACACTCTAGTTGTTTATTAATATGTTGCACTTCTCTAGTGCCTTGCAGCCGAGATTCTTACAGTGCTTTGCAGACATTGATGAATTAAGCCTAACCTCACCCCGAGCAATAAGTTTGTTATAGGAAGAGGCATGGAGACTGCAGTATGGTTGTACGGGGTGCAGGTCACTGCAGAATTTGGCCTCTTCTGCCACATTCGTGTCGGATATCACTTCTCTGGTGACACTGGAGTACTGCCAAGAGTAAGCATGAATGAATGCCTCTGCTAGATACAATGTTAAGGGCAAGGAAGTGTTATATAAAGTGTGTCACTTAGAAAGCTGGAATGACTTTCTGGGCAGCTTCAGTGGATGACTACCGCGTTCAACAGATCTTAACTATGGCCCTGATTCAGTAAGGTATTTAACACTTCAGTGGGATTACTCACATGCTTAAAGTTAGGCACGTAGTTAGGTACCTTGCTGAATCAGAGTCTGCCTGGGGATGTCCATCTCAGGATGGATGAAAACTCTGCTTAGCTACAAACACCATCAAGTCATGCTGCCCACCATTCAAGACAAGGGCCAGCCATACAGAGAAATGGAAGGCCACCATCTCAGGTTGAAGGTTCTTAGTGGCTGGCTGTAAACCACCAGTCCCCCTCCACAGCCAGCTTTCACCTGCCAGCTATACTCTGTTGATGGTTTCCCAGACCGTAGGCTTTCCTAGAATAACATCATGGCATGACATGCCACCTTTTTCCCAGGGTTCAAGCCTGCTAGGCTACAAACCATGGTATTCAAATTTCATTTTGCCAAGCCTCTTTTGGGCCAAAAAGTTCTCCTGGCTGTAGTGGGAAGTCCTGACGTTTTAAAATGCCATCCTTCCGGCAGGCTGAATTCCACTGAAGAATACTCAAAAAGCACTGCCTTTCTACAGGGTACTTGAAATTGTAAGGCTCCAGGACTGCAGATAAATTGTCTGTAATGAGCACACCTTGCTCCAGCACAGTACACCAAGGGAGGGACTGGGAGGTTAAGGATAAATTAATTATCTCATGCTGGGTACACATCTTAGAGCATTACATCAGCTTCCTATCATCACTGGATATTCCCCTTTACCCTCAATATTTTGGTTCTGCCAATATACTTAGAGATTCACTTCAGATTGGGATATCTTGGATATGTGACCAACTGGTACCTATCACAGTTCAGGACAAATGCATCTGTATTCCCTCCCCATGGTCCAGCAAGAGCACCTATTTTTAGGCTTCTGGCTCCCAGCTGTCAGTTTTCTTAGGCAGAGACTGTGTCTCTCTTCCTCGGGACCAGGGTTTTTCCAGTTCCCTGCTTAAATTGTGATATTTCCAGCAAGCCAGACTGCCTAATCAGGTCATTGTCTGCACTTTGCTGTCTTTTCAGAGGCTGTAATTGCCCACAGTTATAAGTTACCACACAGCCTTTCCTAAGCAAGCACATTTATTCTTAAAGTACAAAGCATCACAAAGAAAACTCATTAAAAACCTACTGACATGCTAATAAGCTTACCAGAGATCACTCCTGCAACTCCAGCAGGGGTTTGGGTAGGAGTCCATCCTTCAAACCCCACCGAGAGTTTTTTCTGTGGTTATAAATTCATAACAGCTTTTGCTCAGAACAAGCACCCACGTGCATAGGTTAGTCTTTTCTTTATACAACTGGGGCCTTTGATCTTCAGATGCTGGGAACACATTGTCTGTAGACAACGGTCACTTCTTCAGAGCGTAGCTTCAAAGCCTGGGTTTGTGCATAACTGGAGGTGTGAATTCACCGCTCCCCGGAGATTCTCCAGGCAAACCTCTTGCCACTGTTTATTCAAAACTCCATTCTTCTCTGGCCTTTTGGTCAATCCCATCCTTTGAAGTTCATAACACCTCCCAGGGCTCACAATAACGCACGCCCTTTGCATTTAATACAATGGACTCCAAAGAAACAAACTCCATCCAATAAGGTTTTTCAAGGATATTGCTGGAAATTGCCAAATCTGTCACAGTACCAGCTCAGGCCCAATTCTAGAATTAACCCATCTGTCCTACCAGCTGTTCGATAGACTGATGATCTTTGAACATGTTGAACTATTTGACTTCTTGGTCTCTCCTTCCAGGATGACAAGCTAATTAAAAGGGGCTTGGAAAGAGATTATGCAGACTAAGGGGAGATTTCGAAAGGCACAGTGGGCAGCTAGGCGGGCAGCTCTCATTGGAAGTCAGGGGGCAGCTAGCTCCCTTTTGTGCTGTGGAGCTATTGATGCTGCTCCACGAGTCAAAACAAATGTGGTGGTGGGGGAGTCTGGAGATGCAGGTTTTAGTCCTCCAGCAGATTCTGGAGGAACAACTCATTCAGTGGGCCAAATGCCTGCCCTTTAGGGAGCAGTATGCTGTCAGCACTCGGCACTAGAAAAGAACAATATGGTCCTTGGCCCAAGGTATTTACACTATAAGGGCTGCGTTGTGGGTGCACATGCCTGGTGATAGAGCAAAGGGCCTCATCCTTTCCCCTCGTGGCCCTGAGAGCTGCTGGGGAGACACAGACGCTAACTACACCCTGGCAGTATCACCCAGAGCACTAGTCACCTGAAAGGGAGTGGGAAGAGGCAAGCTAAGTGTAAAGTTATGGCCTCTCCCGCTCTACCCCAGACAGCAGCACTGGTGTGGGGTGGTCTGGAAGGATGCACCTCCTGCAAGAGTGCACAGCCCCAGAGCCCCAGCAGGAATTAGCAAGCCTCTGCAGAAGCCAGACTCTCATCCGAAATGTCAGTGTCATTTGCACAGTAAATGCTGCTGGAAAGCTAATGCCAGAGGCAGCTTGCTGGTGGAATTCAGCAGCAAATGGCAAGCGACGCCTAGCAGATATGTCTCTGTCTACATTATTTTTAAATGGATATAGCCTCTGAAAGGAGTGGTGTTGACAGCCCAACCAGCATACCGCACCCCAGCCATACAGAGCCTACTGCTAACAGCGTGGACAGTTTACTAACAATAACTATTATGCTTATCCTTGACCTCTTTGCTCTGACACGGGAGCCAGCTCTGTTTGTATTTTTCATCATTTAGCCAAACTTGCCCATCAGGAACTGGACTGAGTTTCACTGACTCATTCCACACCAGCCACCAAAGCCCCTCCCGATTGTAATGATTGTCAGTCACTGCATGCCTGGTCAGGACTTGAATGGGGACTGATAACGAGAAGCAGAGTTTCTTCCTGTCAATCCTTCTGCTCCCTGATTCTTACCTATATACCTTAAAAGCTTAAAAAAAAAAAAAAAAAAAAAAAGCCCAATAAGTGAGCCTCAGGGTAACAAATGCAGTCTGCACTCCTGCTTGGATTTTGGTTCAAGCAAACGGAGCGAAGACGATGAGGGATTTGTGGGGTGGGCGATGGAAGATTGCTGGGGTGGGGTGTAGGCTATGATGTGTGTGTGTTAGATCTATGTCCCTCATGGCCAACAAGAGTCAAAGGGAAGCTGTTGGGGGCAGTGTTGATGCTGACATTGTTGACCTGTTCAGAGGGGTGCCAGCTTCTCTAAAGGAAGCTATTTTACACCTTTGCTCAATTAGGCATTTTTTGACATACAGTCCCTCCAGTTGCTGCCCTTTCTCCAATCTCCCAAATTTGGGGAAGATTATCGAGACAGTTTTGGGGAAGCGACTTCAGTAATGCTTGGAGCCCTCAGATCTCCGACTACCTCTAGGTAGAGAATGAAGATTGAAGATGACATTTTAAAAGAGGGGTACTCAGGTTTGGAATTCCCTTTCTCCCTGGCCTGCCAGATCAGCAGTATGGTGTTTTTTTGGACATGCTGCAAGCTACCTGTGTTCCCCCAGGTTCTTTCAGGTGGGTTAACTGGGAAAGATAGGGCTGATGCTGCAGTTGGGAAGGCATTTAAAAAGAACTGTTAGTTTCTAACATCTATGTGATATGTTTAGTTTATTGTTTGTGTATTCAATTATTGTAATGTGCCCAGAGACTGATAGGCACAAACCAAATGTCTATCAAATGGTATTAGCTACAGTAATATGAAGTATATTGTCGTAATGTAAAACACAGATCCGAGTCTTCATTTTCTCCTTTCTTGATATAATGCAGCTGCCTGGAATTGAGATGTAGCGCGGGGGCCTAATGAATCCCAAGCCGAGCGGCAAGAGAACAGGAGCAAATAAATATTTCACAAAGTGTTAGCGCAAGACACGACAGTGTAAATAAAACAGAAGTGGGAGGATAACTGCTCCAAATGCAATTTGGCTTAAGTCATCTAGGCTTTCAGAAATAGGAAGATGATGGGAGATTTATTTCAAAAACAGAAGCATCTGGGGGAAGCTTTTTTTTTTATCATCATCTTTGACCTATATGCAGGAGGGAAAAGGGGGAGCTAGGTGGTTGTAAGAGGAAGCTGAGGAGGTTGGTCACCTTTGATTGATACAGCATGTAGGTTATTATGAAAGTCAGGAGTGCTGCAGAATTTATTTCTCAGTCTCTTACACTGAGATCTGACATAAGTTCTGCTTCCCCACACCCCTGAGAGTGGAGGAGAACTCAGAAGTCCAAAACTCAGAGACTGACTGCAGCACGGATAACCACTATACTGGCGTGCTGGCAGTGTCCCAGAAAAGTCAGGCCCTGGGGAGTGTCCAATAAAGGGAAAAACTAATATTTTTCGTATATTATATATTACACAAGTCAGTGGCATAAACCAAACTGGTCTGTTTTCCTGTAATGACGAATGCAGCGTCTGGCAGGAAACCAGAATGTCTGAAATAGATCATATAGACCTGGGCCAAAGCAACAGACTACGACCCCAACAACTTTGTCAGGGGGGAGAGGGGAGGGCTCAGAATCAGAATCCAGATTATGTAGCTGGGGCTCAGTTTTTCTCTTGACTTCCCAATGGTCCAGGGCACACTCCCAAAATGAAGGAAGAAAGAGAGACTAGGGGACGCGGGGGGGGGAAAGGGCTCCTCACTATGTCCCTTATTTCAGGGCTCACTCTGTCCCCTTCACTGCCCCACCCCATTATTCACCCTTTTCCTAATGCCCACAATCTTCCTATTCTCTCTGTAACCAGGGCCGGATTAACTCTCTTGTGGGCCCAGGACTATTAGATTTTGTGGGGGCCCATTTACAAGTCTTTTTCCTGGGAGGGAGTTTGGTGTGGGGTGGGACAGGGGGTTGGGGTACAGGAGGGTGTGTGGGGTCTGGGAGGGAGTTTGGGTGCAGGAGTGGCATTCTGACCTAGGGCAAGTGGTTCAGGTGGAGAAGGGAGTGTGGGGTCCAGTCTCCGGCCCGGAAGCGCTTACCACGGGTGGCTCCCGGCCAGCAGTGCACCAGGGCTCAGGCTGCCTGGCTGCCTGCCATATCCCCACGCTGCTCGCGGAAGCGGCTGGCTGCTAGCACGTCTCAGCGACCCCTGGCAGGAGGGGGGCAGTGGGTCTCTGTGCACTGTCCATGCCCACAAGCACTGCCCCCGTAGCTCCCATTGGCCAGGAGCTGTGGGGACGGTGGTGGGGGTGGGGGCAGTGTGTGGAGCCGCCCCACCCCCCCAGCAGGGACCACAGAGATGTGCCAGCAGCCAGCTGCTTCTGAGACCGGCGTGAGGCCACAGCATGCAGGCAGCCTGCCTGAACACTCCTTTTAGCAGCCCGGAGATCACTGCCTGTGATTTATTTTTGCGGGGCCCCCCCTTGAGCTGGGGCCCTGGACTGCAGCCCCTAAAGCAGTGTTTCTCAAACTGGGGTCGCCGCATATGTAGGGCGGGCCAGGCCGGTTTGTTTACCTGCCCTGTCCGCAGGTCCAGCCGATCGCGGCTCCCACTGGCCACAATTCGCCACTGCAGACCAATGGGGGCAGCTGGAAACGGCGGCCAGTAAGTCCCTTGGCCCACGCCGCTTCCAGCAGCTCCCATTGGCCCGGAGCAGCGAACCACAGACAGTGGGAGCCGCGAGTGGCTGGACCCGCGGACAGGGCAGGTAAACAAACCGGCCCGGCCCGCCAGGGGCTTTCCCTACACAAGCGGGGACCCCAGTTTGAGAAACACTGCCCTAAAGCCCCTGCCTTAATCTGACCCTGTCTGTTACCCTAAACTGAGAGTGTCTGGATATCCAAGCAGACCTCCATGAACTCGGAAAAGGCTCTCTTGCACTACTCACTGAAGTCAATGAACTTACACTGATTGACATTTGCAGAAGATTTGCCCTCTGCTTTACTCACATTCCTCCCCTTCCTGGGCTCCACTCTCCTACATCCCTAGGAGGCAAGCTACTAATCATGCAATCAGGCAGAGTTCTTCTCTCTTTCATCATCCTGCCTTCAGTGAATATCAATAACATGCCCAGATCCTCACTAAATGAGCTTATAAAGAAAACGGGATCAGTAATATTGTTCCCTTGCTGCAGATAGAATATGAAACTCCAGAGATACGGAGTTGTCACTCCTTGGGCATATGCTATATTTAAATTCTCTGTCCTACATCCAGCCATGAACGCTAGGCTGCCGGAGTTAGACGTTCGCTCTGACACAACAATGAAACATCAAAGGGTAGCTGAGAATCTGTGGGCGTCTTCTGGCCCCACAGTGCTAATTCCTTCACAAGCCGGCAACAGGCAAAAAAACCCCAAACCACCCTGTTATCTGTTACTGATGGAAATAAGATGTTGCCTCAAAAAAGTGAAAGTGACACTTCTGTGATGTGTTTTCTTTCTGACTACAGCAACATGCTCACCCTGGACCAGATGCTCAGCGTTGCTCCACTGACATTAGTGCAGCGGGATGGATTTACTCCGGCTGAGGAACGGACCCTCGGTATTAAAGCAGGTATTTAATTGAATCCAAGCCTTCTGGCTCTAGGTCTGTGTGGAGTCATGGGGTAAAACACTCACTGAGTTCAATAGGAGCAAAGTTAGACCAAGGCGGAATGCTTTCAAAAATCCCACCTCATTGGGCCGGTCCACACTAACCCCCCACTTCGAACTAAGATACGCAACTTCAGCTACATTATTCACGTAGCTGAAGTCGAATTATCTTAGTTCGAACTTACCGTGGGTCCACACGCGGCAGGCAGGCTCCCCCATTGACTCCGCATACTCCTCTCGCCGAGCAGGAGTACCGGCGTCGACGGCGAGCACTTCCGGGATAGATTTTATCGCGTCTAGACAAGATGCAATAAATCGATCCCAGAAGATCGATTGCTTACCGCTGGACCCGGAGGTAAGTATAGACATACCCTTAAACTTCTGTTTAAGAGCGTAGCTAGAATCAGAAAAGGAACTCATTAAAAATTATGGATCAGGTCCTCCGTTGGTGTAAATGAGCCAGTCTCCAGTAATTTCAATGAAGCAATGCCAATGTACACCAGCTGAGGAGCTGGGCCCATTACTTCAATTATTACTATTGAGAGAGTGCCTGCAGGTCCCAATCAGCAATCAAGGCAGTGGCGTATTATCGCCTAGGCCGACAAGGCCTAGGCCTAGGGCAGCAAATTTGAGCACCCACAGAGAAGCTCCCCTGCTCCAGCTCGCCTCCTCCGCGAGCGCCCTGCCGCATCCTGTTTCTCTCCCCTCCCTCCCAGTGCTTGCACCGCAAAACAGCTATTTCGCGGGGCAGGGAGGGAAGGGGAACGCGGCGTGCTGGGGGAAGAGGCGGGGCTGGGGCGGGGATTTGGGGAAGGGATCCAATAGGGGCAGGGAAGGGGCGGACTTGGGGCGGGACTTTGGGGAAGGAGATGGAATGGGGGCAGGAAAAGGGTGGATTTGGGGCGGGGACAGGGGCAGGTGGGGTGGCAATTATTTCAGGGCCTAGGGGCGGCAAAATCATTAATCCGCCACTGGATCAAGGCCACGTTGTACTAGGTGGTGTTGTACACACATGTATAAAATAAGAAAAAGGGAGAGAGCCTCTGTCCCAAAGAATTTATAATCTAATTACCAAAGATCTTACTATCTAATTTACAGTGTCTCATTAAATTGTAGGTTAAAGCTGCATTTCTTGAGCTATGACTCATACCTGCCAAGTAGCCTGCTTTGAGCAATAATTTTCCGCATTTGCTCCCACCCACGAAAGCCTGTCCTTGTCTCCTGCCAGATGTGTCCTATTTAGTCTCCCTCAACTGGCTGGATATCAAATTAAGACTGGCCTACAAGTAAAGACAATGTCCTCGATTTTCATATGCATTTAGGGTGCATTGATTTTTGGGTGTGCAACTTGAGACCTGTTAAAAGGGATTTTATTTTCAGAAGGTTGGTACCCGGTATTTTCTGAAAATCAGAGCTTTTCAAGGTGTCTTAAGCAGGGCACTTAAAAATGGCACCCAAAATTGCCAGCTACTTTTGAAAATTCACACTGCTATTATCCTAAGTATTGGGACTGAATGCTCCTGAATGTACCTGAATGTTAATCTGTGTTCTTGCCAAATGCTATGCTATCACTAAGTATAAAGAATCTGGAATCCATACTCAGTAACGTACTATGTTGATGATTTAGGATACAGAATAAGGATGCAGCGCTACATATTCAAAGAGAGAAGCAGAGAAGGGCTATATAATCCTTATCATCATCATTTTATTGCGTCTCTGTAGTACTAACAGTGTTGCAAATTAAACTAACAAGAAGATACCTTGAAATCAGCTCTGTGCAGTAAAAAGCCAATCCTAAACCTTTGCTCACACAAATACTCCCATTAGCTTCACGGGGACTAAAGCTCCTTTACAGGCTGTAAACTCTTTGAGGCAGGGACCATCTTTTTATTCTGTATTTGTACAGCGCCTAGCACAATAGAGTCTTGGTCCATGACTGATGCTACTACTGCTAGACCAGTAATATCCTGCTTTCATTGAAGTCAGTGTCAAAAGTCCCATGGGCTTCAATGGGACCAAGCCCAAGCCGCATAATGTGTAAGGATTTGGAAGATAATGCCTGAAAAATGACATTTCCTCATAGTCACTAACTTCACTATAGTACTATGTAACATGATACAATGACCTACCTGGCAAACCCACCAGTCTTGTTAACATCACATCTTTGTTATTTAGTCTAGAGCAAACAAGATCCAATAACCAAACTCAACTGTGATACAAATATTGTTTTATTCAGTGTCATGATTTATTGGCCACCTCCCTCCTGAGGGCTTATATCGACCTCAGATTCAGCTCAGTGGATCTTGATTTTTTTTACTGAAAAAAACAGCAGTCAATAATATCTACTTCCTGTTGACTTCATCCTTAACACCACAAGGAAAGGACTGAACTATTATTGACCTCCTAATCACAGCAGTCCATCAAAGAGCCCATGAGTCATCTCTGTAGGTCACTAGGGAAAGTAACATGCAGCAGCAACCTCACCAAAAAGGTGACAAGCACGCCACACTTTCAATAACTCTTTATTTATAGAGATGAATGATGAATCCTCAGGCCTAATTCAAGGCTCATAAGTCCCTTATTATTGCAGACTTGTCCCTTGCTTGTATGTTAATTTGTTTTAATTTATAGGGAGTTCTAGGGTCCTCATCACCAAAGAACTATGTAAGTGCCATCCCTCGTCTGCCATTACTGGGATGTCGGTGGCTGGCATTGTTCCAACCCCTGGGTTCCTTCCTTCAAACTCTCCAGCACAGCAAAGCTGGCTTTCCACCTTGCTCTCTTTTCTGAGCCAGGCTCTTGTTGATGCAGCAGCTTTCACTTATCTTTCAATCCAGTGTCCAATCCCCACCCCTCCTCCCCCCCAGCAGACTTTAGCCACTCTCCCAAGCCACCGTACAAAGCCTTTCTCTCTGCAAGACAGCAGGTAGTCCAGATTCACCCTATCCCTATGTCTCAGACCTCGGATCATGACCACAGCACATATCAACCTCTCCAACTCTGAAGTCCTTCGTACAGGCCATATGATCCCCAGACCTCATGACAGCTTTGCTCAGCTGTCCTCTCAATCTGCTCCGAACCGCCTGCTTGGGTGTGTTCTCTTCTGCCTAATCCCCCTTTCACAGTCTACATGGAGAAAACTGTACTGGCTTGCTTTATACCAACACACCGCACAAGGCCCACTCCCTACCGGAAGCTTTATCGTGCTCAGCGACGGTGTCCCACGTGCTCTGGGTCAGTCATGGGCAGCAGATAGAATAGGCTAGGGGAGGCGAAGCCTCCCCAAATGGCCAGGCCATACCCCTGCCCATGCTCTGCCCCGAAGCCCCACTCCAGCATCCCACTTTTCCCCTGTGCCACCACCCTCGCTGCTCATCTTCCTGCCCTCATTCTGCCTCTCCCCTGAAGCCGGCGGGGCTCAGGCCAGCCGGCGGGCCGGGGTTCAGGCCAGCTGGCAGCCCAAGGTGACCAGTGGCCTGGGACTGGGGGCCACTGGGGTGCCTGGGCTCAGGCAGGCTGGGTTCAGGGCAGCTCAGCTGGGCTCCTCCGGCCACAGTGGGGGCTCGGGACTCCTCTGGCTCCAGCGGGCCAGGGGAGGGCAGAAGGGGCAGGGCCTTGGGCAAAAGGGGAGGTGCAGGGACTAGCCTCCCTGAATGGGGGGTTCACATGCCACCCATGAGGGCAGTGTTTCTAAACGCCTGGTCCATGGAGCGGCGTCGGTCCCGGAGATCTCCCTGACACAGTTTAAGAAGGCAGCAAACCAATCCCTGGTATCAAAAAGGCTGAGAAAAACTGCTCTAGGCACAGTGGAATGCCTTCATCTTAGGGAACTTGGGAAAGGTCACATGTTCCTAACTGTACAGAAGGGCAGTTAGGTCCTACCTGAAATCGTTCAGTTGATCAAGATACATTTTTTCCTGGTCCACATAGGCTCAGAGAAGTCGTACCAGGTTACCCCTCATTAGGCAGATTTCTTTACATGATTTATGCTTCTGTCAAGCTTGATATCCCCACAGAAGATTGTTAGTGAAAAGCCCTGTGTAATCATTTATCGCTGGGATTTACGACGTTTAACTTAGCAACTCTCTGTAGGCATTCTAACAGGATGTAGGTGGGCCCTGGGCAGTAAAAGGTCAGTCCCAAAGGAAGTCAAATGCTGTACTAAGAGGAAGCTAGAATATGGCTCTAAAGGGCTTTATTCATATAAAAGGGGAATCAGAGACTTTAATCATCTCTGGCAAAGGTATTCACGTGCAAGACAAGAGGAACCATGCAGGAGTTTGCTGATCTGATAGCAATGGCTTATTTTAGAGGAAGCGGTTATAGGCTGAAGTTGGTGCAGTTCCTCCTTCATTCCTTTATGCTGCCTATCAGGGTGACCATGACAGCAACTGTGGAAAATCCGGACAGGGGGTGCGGAGTAATAGGAGCCTATATAAGAAAAAGACCCCAAAATTGGGTCTGTCCCTATAAAATCAGGACATCTGGTCACCCAATTCTCAATGGACCCAGCTCAAGTATTAAGCAAGGTGCCAGTCAGGCAAATGACTTTTACCAACAAGACTAGATAGTTAATTTGTTCTCAGGCCAAAAGCCACGTAAGAGGAGTGACCACCAGCATGAAGAGTAAGTGGTGAGTAACCAGTTGCACCAGACCTCAGTTCCTTATGACAGGACTGGGACAATCCAAGGTAACAACTGTAAAAAAGACATTTCAGGGCTGTGTGTGAACTTTTGGGAGTCTCTGGCATTAAACTTACTTTTCCTAGGCACTTCTGTGCTTTGCTTCATCCAGGATTGGAAGCTGAAGTACTGAAATCCACCAAAAGAAAGCTTGTGTTGGCTTGGCCTGACTAGAAGCAGGACATTCTGGAAACCTCATGAGAATGTCCGGTCTCGCGAATTTTCCAGCTTGATTGTGCAGACCCACAATGGCTGGATAATTCAGAGGTTTAGACGATTAACTAACCAAATCAAACAGAATCATTACTGCTATTAACTCAGGAAGTCCAAGTTTGTCAGGTTTTTTTTTTTATTATTATTGTTGTCCCTTGTCCAGTCAAAAATGTTGACAGTTCTCTCTCTTGGTCTAGTCTGATGCACAGCTAAGCCAGCAGCTTACTGTCACATGTACACTATTACCTGTCGTTGGAACAAATTCTGAAGAAAAGCGAGTTACAGCCCTTTAAGGGAAACAGCACGGTCCAGTGGAATTAACATAGGGATGGGACTAGAACTCCTGGAAGGCAAAGATGAAACAAAACACAAAAGTGTAAATCCCAGCTCAACCACTAATATCATATATTGTTTTGGCCAAATTATTTAACAACTGCTTTGTGCCTCAGTGTCCTCCTCTGTAAAATGGGTTTTAATCTAAGCCTTTGCCTTCTAGGAGTGCTGTGAGCATCTTGAAAGGGTGCCTTTCAAGATGAAAAAGATCACTGTATAATTATTATTCTTATTATCTGTATTACAATCATGCCTGGAGGCTCCAACTGAGATCAGGGCCTCATTGTACATGCGCATAGTAAGTGATAGTCCTGGCCCTGAAGAGCTTAGAGTCTAAATAGACGAGGCAGACAAAGGGTGGGAGAAAGGAAATAGGATACGAATTACAGCTCCAAATGACATACAGTTTGCTCAGCATCTTTCTAAAATAGCCCACCCAACAGGTGCATTCACGGTACCCTAATAAACAATCCAGAGACCCAGTTCCTTCATGAAGGGAAGAGAATAGCTTGCTGAAACATATAGCCCCAACTCTGCTGGGACTGTCCATCCTTCTTCCTAAATAGCCCAGACCAGAGTTTTAACAGTTAGTGGTTAAAATGTTTCCTTCCAGCACTTGAACCCACAGGGCCAGAGGTCTGTTGTGGTACCAGATGGCTCGAGGTCTGTTTTTCAACAAGTGCTGCCTCCTGCACTCGCTGACACAAAGCCCTTTGAGCTACAAGCCAAATCTCTGCTCTGTAATATCTTTTTTCATCCCTCTTTTCTTTTTAAGCTCACAAGTGTATCTTTTCTTTTAAAAAAAATGAAAGATTCTATTATTCTTCAAAGGCCCAGTTGTGTCCTTCATTTACTGAAGTAGGCAGAGAATATTATGGGTCATTTTGTAACCATGGAAACCACAAATAGGCCTTCAAGGTTTTGGAGAGGTGCTATTAGGCCGTATAGGGTTCTCCGACAGAAAATAATAGGGACAGCAAATCAATGAGACCTTTTATATGGACTGTGTGAAATGCAGAGGGTATCAAACATCATTTCTCAGCCACCGTGCACTACTCCAGGCAGCAGTTTAATATGGCATCCTTCTGACAGCTGAGCCCAAATGGAAAATTAATGAGGCAGCATGATATATGGGTCTTTTTAAATCTCATAACCAGCATCCTTTAGAGAATAAAAATGGCCAAATCAGTTTAATATGAGCAGAGAGGTTCTCTGTGTATCTGTTTGCCAAGGCTTGCCAGTGGACCAAGGAGACTGCTTTGTTTTAGAGTCAGAGAGTCTAGCCCTTTTTGACTTCTTTCAACCACAAAACTCGGCTTCTTTCAACCACAATAATGCCGAGTTTTATTTCAGGTTCATCAAAATACTACAATGAACTGAAAGCCTAAGAAACCATGTGGGCCCTAAAATACGTTGTGCATTTTGCGCATTCACAGTTATGATAGCAACCCACTGCAAAAGCAGGTTTATAAGTCCTAAGCAATCTACCTGTGGCCGCAGTATGCTGGTGTCCTGATAAAATATCCTGGGAGGGCACTTCACTTGGTCCTTCCACTCTGGTGCTGCTGGAGCCCAGCCACCAAGAATATGGGCACTCCCTTGCTTCCACCACCCGAAATTCGACCCAGCGAGGTCGATTTTAGCCCTAAACCCCTCGCCGGGAAGGAGTACAGAAATCGATTTTAAGAGCCCTTTAAGTTGACAAAACAGGCTTGGTTGTGTGGACAGGTGCAGGGTTAAATCGACCTAACGCTGCTAAATTTGACCTAAACTCGTAGTGTAGGCCAGGGCTAAGGCATATACTCCAATGGGGACCCCCCTCCCGCCCCAAAGCAGTGATACTTTGTGGGCCAGCTCAGAATGAGCAAGTGGCTAATGCACTGGACTGGGAGACAAGGGAGCTGAGTTCTATACCTGGTTCAAGCGCTGACCTTTTATATGACCTTGGGTGGGTCATTTCCCCTCTCTGGGCCTCTGTCCATTCCCCGCCACCTACACTTTTGTCTGTCTAATCTGTTTAGAATATAAGCCCTCTGGGGCAGAGACTCTCTGTGTGTGTGCTTGCCGTGCGCAGCACAATGGATCCCAATCTTGATCTGAGGTTCCAGGCACTACTGAAAACTGTATATTAGTTTCGTTATGGGGAATGACTGCAGTATGAATGTACGAAGTTTGAAACTGTAAGAGGTGATCATAAATTCTCCATCCAAGAGGCAGGGGCCAGAACTTTTCTCGGTGACTTGAGGTCTTTAGGAGGGCAGATATGTGGAGAATGAAAGTTATGTTATTTACAAAAATATATATAATAGCCTATGCACATCAATTTACCTGGCTAGGATTATTCTGCCTGGCTGCATAGAGTTAAATCAAAGGAGGCTGTTAGGGGGAAACCAACAGGAAATAGAACAATGGGGGAGGAAAGGGACAGTCCAAGAAAATGCCTAGGGTGCTTGATGAAACAATGGGGATACTACCAGTTGGGGAACACCCTGTCAGGGAGGGTAACCTGCCAGCTGCAGCAGGGTCAGTGTCCTAGCAACACACTGCACATAGTTGATCCTGGCCAGGACATCCTTATTACCTGCACTCCCTGATTGGTGGAATGCCAGAGCAAAGCTCCTACTTGACCAGTGCTTGCTTGCTGCTTAATGCCTTCTACATCTGCCCTCCTCCATCCTTGACACCCCTGGCTTTGACCCCCAGGTCTGCTTCCTGACCACATCTCCAGTTCACCCATTGGCTCTGGCATTCGGCTTCTAATCCCTGGCTCTGACTCTCAGCTCTACTCTCAATTCTACCGCTAGGTATCCCATGGCCCTGATCTTTGATTCCAGCTTGTTTCTGCTCTACCTTCGAGACCTGGTCACCACCATGGCTGTGACCACTAGTCCTGACTGCCCACATCCCAGTTGTGATCCTGACAGTTTGTGCAGCTCAGAAAAGAGGAGGACTGAAGATCAGGCTCGGCTACCAGGCTGACCCCTGTTAAGGCCTCCCTCTTCCTGAGGGAGATAACAAGCCCCTTGCAGAGTTTGCAGACCCAGACCATAGACCTGCAGATGCAGGTCTTGCTATGCGGGGCCCATGTCTCTTGGAAACCAAAGATTCACCATTAAACAGGGAAGCCCTGGCCTGGGCGTCTCCACGCCTGGAGACTTGCTGAGGCGACTTGAGGAATTCATCCAAGCAATGGCAATTGTTTCTGATGACCCAAATCCACCAAGAGCACTCTTCAGAACCTATGTCAGGGGAACAATCCAGCTGCCAGGTTCGCCATGGAATACCGGCGCTCGGTGGCTGATGATAGATGGAATGAAGCAGCACAGTGCTACTATTTTTAGCCTGGCTTGAATGAAGAAATCCAGGATGAGTAGAGCCACCATCCAACCTAAGTGGTCTGATCAGGCTGAGCATCAGAATCAGTAATCACCTGGCTGAATGCTGACTAGAAGGGGAGTCCAGTTTTCACCCCCACAGATTGAACCCTGCCTTGCTGATGCAGGGGGGGGGAAGAAACAGCAACAAGCCTTAGACTTATGCGTATATCGCTGGGAATCTGGGCACTACATCCAGGGGTGCCTCAGTAAGATTTGTGTCCTGGCCCGATCAGGAAAGCCCCTTTTCTCAATCAGTACCCTGGCCATGGTTGGCCAGTGAGCCACTACCCTCCAACTCCCTCTTTGGCTATGACATCCTGCCATGTTTGAGGTCGAACTGAGGGTGTGGGTGAACTCCAGGGCCTCTGACCTAGATTTTGCTCAAACCCATAACATTGTGCCTGCCCCAAAGATGGAGGTAATTAGACTGAATGGAAGTCACCAACGTTTGCAAGGAAAGATTACGCTATAGGTAAGACCCAGCTGATGGGCCTGTTTGTTTTAACCCTTTGCTCTGCATGCCATGGACCTTTAGGTGAACGAAGGAATAACGCTTTGTTCTGAAGCGACTGTTTTTGAGTTGCTTTAATCAGCTGTAGTCAAAGGCTTCTGGAGGAAGAAGGCATACCAATGCCAATCACAGCTGGGCCTGTTGGGTTAACACAAATGGTAAACAGCCCAGAGATCCAGTGGTAGGACCATGGCTTCCACCCTTGAGAGAGGGGCGGGAAGCCAAGCCTGTGACCTGAGGGATGCATGTCAGAGCCACTAAAACGGGATCCAGAGTGCAGCCCCCCAGTACACCTCACACACAGTCTGACTGCGGTGCTCATGATGTGTGGCCAGCCTCGCCAGCAGTCTCAGAAGCACTGCAGTTACAGTGTACGGATTTACCTTGCATTCAGTATTTCCTAAAATGGCTGCCTCTGCTCCTGTTTAATCCGGCTGGTATCCTGATTGCACCCGAGCAGTTCAAACCAGCCAGAGCATAGTGGTGAATCTAGTCCTCTCTCATATAGCTACATATTTATAGCCAACTCAGTCTGGCTATGCAGTATCTATAACTTCCTATCATTCGAGCAGAGGGAACAATGGAAGCTTGCTGGAGAGAGCTGTTTGTCAAAATTAAATCCTCAATAATAGGAATTAGAATTCAACATGCATCAAGTGAAGGAAATTGCTTTGGGCTCCCTTTATTTCTATCTTCCTCACATTGTGAAAGCTCCTCTTTAAAATATTAAATGGCCCTCTGATTCTGGTGAGCCTGGACATGGTATATTTCTTCTTGCCCAGTTTATAGTGATGTTGGGAGTTTCTTGCGATGAGGTGCATTGTGAAAGGACATAGAAAAACACAAGGGACTTGGGTTCTTACTGCCTGGAGAGCAGGAATACCTGCCTCCTGTAATCCAGTCCAGTGTCAGCCCGGCTTTCCAGCTGCCTTTCTGATGTCTGCCCTACTGAGTTCTATCATCAGAAGGGCCCAGGTAATTGTGTGTTGAGTCAGCACTGTAGAGCAACAGAATTCAGTGAGTGAAAGGCAGCGAATCTCCTAATTGGCTGTCAGGCGGTAGGAGGAATTTGATGAAGCTATGAGAAGGGGGCAGGGAATGGAAGATTGGTCAGGCCTGGAGATATTTCATTGAAGGCCCAATGATTAACCCCCCCTGAATAGTAGAGATTTTTCCATCTTAAATAAAGGAATAAGGACAAAAGCACTTTACTGAAATTGATGCTACCCCAAGAGAGCCCCGGACCCTGATCCTCCATTGCCATTTACACCTGCGCAAAGTGAGTGTAAACTCTACCCTTCAGATTCAGTTGCATTTTATACACACTTCACACTCAGACTCAGGTCCCTGGTGTGTATGTTTCTGTCTGACCCGAAGCTGACGGATACCAGGCTGGGGTGTGGAAAAGCTACAAAAGTATAGGGGAAAGAGAAATGCCAGTTAAAAGTAAATATAGGCTGTTGGTGGATGGGTGGAGAAAAACACCAGGTATCAGAGAGCTCAATGGCACCATATGCTTGAAGTCTGCATCTTGACCATAGGGACCATTGCTTGTCAGTTTCACTTCTATAAGGAGGCAATTGAAAGGGGTAGCATGTTGCTCCAGAGCATCATACCCCTGCTTGGTAACAGTCTCCACTGCATTGCTACTCCACTGGCTGGATCTCCAGAGGTGGGGGTGGGAGAGCATTTAGAGTTTCATGAAACACTCCCTTATAGTGAAAATAAAGTTAATTATCTAAAACGAATGGTAAACATTCAATCACACCCAATTGCCTCTCACTTGTTGATGTTGTTCCTTTTTTTTTAAAATGGATCCCTTTTATTTAATCTACTAATATTTTTCCTGGCTGAGAGATTTTGCTCAAAACTAGAACTGCAAAATTGTGATCCAAGTTCAGATCCCTTCGCCCTTTTAAAATTTGGTATCTGCGCCTGCAGTTTTGCTTCATCTCATTGGAGAAACAGCGAGCGGTCTTTCCAATTCAGATCTGAGGGCAGGTTTTGATTCTGACTCCTCCTCCCTCTGTCAAAGTCCAACAGATGATAGGAAGTAGGGTTTTGGTTCTGAAGTATCTCTGCAAGGGCCTCAAATCAAATTGATTAGGGTATGAGGACAAATCAGATACATCCAGTAGCACCAAACAAGTGCACTTACCATGCATTCCTGCTGCATTGATATGGGCACTGTGGAGGCACCTAATGGCTACATTTTGCTAACCTTACTCACACTTTGTAATACCGTACTCCAAGAGTGGTCCCATTGACTTCAATGGGACATGTACTACTCAGCATCAATAAGATATTGGAGTCTGGCCCTAAGTTATTAGTGCCCTAAGTACTTGACATACTGTTTTCCCTAGGTTCCCTAAATGCTTTATAAACAGGCAGCATGAAAAAAAAAATCAATACAAAGATACTAGGGGGAGGGAGCAGAGAAGGGAAGAGAAAATCCCAGTGAAAAACTGAGTACAGTATTTACACCAACTTTTGCCATCTTTGCTATTGCGGGGTTTTCCACCCCTATTTGTATCACAAGCTTCCTTTAATCTAAAAAAAAAAAAAAAAACCCACAATGTTAACTCCGGGTCCCTCTTTCACTCCCCCACCCCCACAAATAAGCCAGGGTGAGATTTGGAAACTCTAAGCCTCAGGCTCTGTGAGTCCTGACTATTCTTAATTGTAACATGGCAACATCCCAGCACAGTATGACATTTTTGGTACCATAATGTAGCAACACAGTGTCACAATGGATTTATAATGAAGGACAAAAGTCATCTCTGTACATGCAGCAATTAGCCCCTTTGATTTTGCCTGTACACCAGGGACAATCTCAGAAGCCACTAAAATGACTTGGTACATCCTCAGAGATTAAGCCAAGTGGACATTTATGAGAAAACAAATGCCAATATTTGGTAGTAAAGAGACCACCTGATTCAAGATCAGGGTGGTTTCTAAGAAGGTGTATGGAGAAAGAACCTGTCCCCTTCCAATACCTAGACAGACTTTTACTAGCTGGCTTAGCTTTGTTTATTTGCAAGAGGGAAACTGACACATACACAGAAGCTAACTTTTCAGCTAAACGTTTTTTGCCTCCCCCCCCCCACAATGTGCAGATTCGTGTCAACTGAAATATTTCAAATTTGTGTCAATTTTGACAAAGCATTTCAGTTGAAACACAAAAAGAAAACATTCCAGAAATGTCAAAATCAACATTACCAAAACAAAACATTTTGATTTTTTTTTTTTTAGGCTAGATTCACCAGGGGATTTAGGCATTATTTGCCAAGTGAGAGGAGGCAGTGGTCACAGACTCAGAGACTAAGGCCAGAAAGGACCATGATGATCATCTAGTCTGACCTCCTGTATAACACAGGCCAGAGAAGTTCCCCCATAATAATTCCTACAGAAGATCTTTTTGAAAAACATCCAATCTTGATTTAAAAATTGTCAGTGATGGAGAATCCATCACAACCCTTGGGAAATTGGTCCCATGGGTAATTACTCTCACCTGTTAAAAATGTGTCTTATTTCCAGTCTGAATTGGTCTAGCTTCAGCTTCCAGCCATTGGTCATCCCCTTATACCGCTGTGGTTAGGGCCCTCAGCTGGGATGTGGGGCCCTGGTTTGAATCCACACTCTGGAACAGGAAATTGAATCCAGGTGCCCACTCGCAGGTGAGTGACTCTGTAGGCTGGTTCTTGGGATATTCTCACTTGCTCACTCTCTCTCTCTGGCCCAGTGACAGTCCAGGTCCCTCATTTAGGAGTGGGTTAGGGTTAGAGTCCTGGGTTCAAGTTCCTACTCCAGAATTGGGATTCAAACCTGGGTCTCCCATCTCTGTGCTCTACCCACTGGGATGTGAGGCATGGGGGGGAGGGAGGGGGACACCAGCACCACTTCCTCCTCCTCCATTTTGTGAATCTAGCCCTTCATTTTCCTTTGCCTTTTTTTTTAAAAAAAGGTTAAAAACGCTCAGAACAAAGATGTTTCATTTCAGGTCAAAAAACATTTTGCTTGACCCAAACCAACATTTTTCTAACTTTTTCAACTCAGCAAAAATTCAGACACACTTGGATTTTGATGTGACCCAAACAGAATTGTTTAGAATTGCCAGTGAACCAAAAACAGCATCTTTAGAATTGAACAAAAAACCCTGACATTTCCCTTCTCCATCCCTGAAGATGCTGAGTGCCTTTCCCACTCGGTAACAGAAGGGGGCAGTGTGCACCTTTGGATTCCATCCGATACGTCCTTGCAATAGGCATAATGAAGGGAAAAGGGGGAAAAAAGCAAAAGAAATCTGTTCTGCACAGATTGTTTGCTTCCTGTGTGTCTAAAGCTGCACTTGTTAGTCAGTGCCCCTGCCCTCTGAGGAATTCAGGTTAAAGAGAAAAATCTGCCAGCTGCTTTGCACAGGCTATTCAAGGACTTCAGTTTCTTTCTTGATCAATAAGTACCAATATGTTGTGAACTGAGCAATAAAGATGAGCTGTACCATTTTGGAAAGGTTTCAGTATCTCCAAATGGGGCAGTTACTCCACTAGTCCATAATGCAGAGAACTCCTACCTAATGCCAATCACTCAGTGAGCTAGCCACTTAAATTTATACTATCAATTAGCAAAAAAAGGGAGCCCACAAAATGATCCTTGGCTAAAGAAGCAACTGACTGCATGATGCGATCTGTCATAGATCACATGATGGCAGTTCTGCATTATTATCCCCATTGTACAGAGGGGATAATGGAGGCACAGAGCAGTGGAGTGATTTGTTCAAAGTCATGCTGTGAATCAGCAACTGACATGGGAATGGAATCTAAGGGCCTCCATCGGATCTCATTTAAGCCAGTGAAAAACTGGAGTCAGTACAGTTACACAGATGTAAGACTGATGTGAGATGAGGGTCAGGTGCCAAAACTCCTGCCTCACAAGCCTGGGCTCGGTCCACTATCACAGACACCCCTTCTGCAGTTCCTTTGCACAGTGGAGCTAAATGAAGGGTAATGTGAGAGCTTCTCCCCAAAGCGTCCTTAACCCTAATACCACAACAGTATTATGACCAACTCTCTATCTAGTCTGTACAACAAACCAGGACTCGTTCCTGCTCCTATTTAAGCCAATGGGAGTTTTTTTATTGACTTCAACAGTATCAGGATCAAAGAGCATAACAGGGCAGGCACGTCATCTGGCGCTTGTGCACCTTGCCCTGGTTGATGTGTCCTGCGACACTTAGTGCAAACACTGTTATCTCCCTTACACTGGCAGAATACTAATAACAAGTTTGTGCAGTTCATCTTAAACAAATATTGGGCAAGCCAGTCCATATGAAGTCTACTAAATCGATGGCCCGGTGTTGAATTACACAGAGGAAGAGGTAAATGCCAGTAAGACGATCCCTCAGATCTGAGTGCTTGAAGGACTCATTTGACCCTGCCAACTTGGAAGTTGGAACACATGCACAGCGTAAAGCTCAACTGTTCTATCACAGGTCCTAATTTGCCTCTAAAAGCCATTCCCGTTTCTTTCACTCCCACCCCCATTCTTATATATACCCAGAGTTTAGGAATTTAATAGAGAAAAATATTACGGTGAGATAATCGACTATGCAGGTAATAAAAGGTAGACATTCATGCCTTATGCTCTGTTTAATTCTGTTTCCTAAGCAACAAATGCACTGGATATAGCTGGTGCCAAACCTTAAGTGTGTGAAGATCATTAAGTTAGCCCCTCCAGGAGTGCTGTAAGTGTATTATTAGGAAGTTTTAGATAAATTACACTGCCCATACTGTTAAGCCTCACCTGTGACTGTCTATTAGCTGCTAATTAAGACTGAAATAGTACATTAGTTCCCTATCTTACTTCTGTTACAGTTGATAAAATAGATAGTAGTGACTACGTACATTATATAGATTTCTCACTGGTCAATAATGGCTTAGATGAACATTAAGGAACCACCATTCCCAGGAGCAGAAATCCTTGGTTGTATATTTGGTCAGCCAGGTATAGTAGAGTTAAGGGTGAAAACACATTCACTCACACTGATCTTCCAATGAAATAACTTTAAGACCTTGATTCTACTAGGACTGATAGGCAAAAGGTGATCCAGTCAGTGGCAGGCCACCTTGCTTGGGCTCTAGATTTCTCCTTTTAGTAGGTGGTGTGCGAGTTTTAAGATGCCTACTTGAGAGAATGCCAAGTATTCTTCCACACCACACATGCCTTTGAAATCCACTCCAGTTCTTCACTGCGCTTTTTACCTACATGGAATGGAAGTGCCTACTGTAAGACATACCACCTCAGTACACTATGGAGCCCAGCATAGCAAGTGGTCCCCAAGTGACTAAGGGTAGGTCTACACTGCAATTAGACACCCATGACTGACCCATGCCAGCTGACTCTTGCTCGGGGCTCGGGCTAAGGGGCTGCTTACTTGCAACATAGACCTTTGGGATGAGGCTGAAGCCTGAGCCTGAACATGCACACTGCAATTAAACAGCCCCTTAGCCCGAGCCAGCGGACATGGGCCAACCCCGGTTTTTAATTGTAGTGTAGACATACCCAGGGCTGAAAGTCACTCCAATGGCTCTGCTACTGCAGATGAAATGACTGAATTCAACCATATAGTCCTCATCATGGGATCTAAAGCTATAAGCACTCATGGTCCTGATGAGCTTCCGAGTGTAACATGTTGTTACAATGTAATTATGCAACATCCCTTCCTGTGTCATTACAAACTGATAGTCCACTGAAGACGGGCATGGTGCTAGCACTAGCTAAGCTAACTGAATGCATGTTACCCCACAATGTTATGGCTATAAGAAGTTATTGCTAGTGAAAATATTGGCTTATACTCATTCCTTTGACTCCTTGTGAAATCTTGCATTTGGAAGACACGAGACTTGAAGCACCTGCCCCAACTGATCATCATCAGTTTATCCCATTCCCAGGCCCCCAGCCCTTGGCAATAATTTGTTACTTTCGCTATTGACATCTACTGTTAGGACATCCGCGGGCACAGGCTGGTTGCCCATGTGTTAAGTGCTCTAGAGGAGGGAACCTCTTCACCTCTCTGCCCCAGTGCACGCGTGCACCAAGCTGCAGGCAGTGTTTCCTGGGTATAAGTTGGGGCTGGCGGGGGCATCCAGTGGTGCAGTAATATCCCTCAACTACTGTGTCAGGGACACGGCCACTGCTCAAACACCTCTCCAGTCCGCCAGCTACTCCTCGGGGGCCAGCACTTGGATAACACAACGCACCTTTTTAAAGGTGTAGCAAGTACTGCGGAGTTGCTACTTCTCTCCTCCAGCACTCCTAAAGCCATTGGGCCAGATTCTGATCTCATTTCCATAAGGTCAAATCAGGAGAAAACTCATTATTTAAACAACAAACAACAACAACATGTAAACCCAAAGTCAGTGAGATTAGAGTCATGCCTATTAGGTTTCTGCCCTACGTAGATGTAATTTCTTCAGCCACTACCCTTTCCTCTCCTATTCCACCTGTCCCATGCTCTTATGGCTCTAAGGATACGTCTACGATCGATCTATCAGGGATCGACTTATCGCATGTAGTGTAGACGCGATAAATCGATCCACAATCGCTCTCCCGTCGACTGCTGAACTCCAGCTCGGTGAGAGGCGGAAACAAAGTCGACGGGGGAGCGTTGATCCCACGCCGCGAGGATGCGAAGTGAGTGATTCTAAGTCAGTCTAAGCTACATCGACTTCAGCTATGCTATTCTCGCAGCTGAAGTTGCATATCTTAGATTGATCTCCCCTTCTCCCCCCACCCCGTGTAGACCAGGCCTAAGAGACATACTTCAGCCCTTAACACAGTCAAAATTAAGTCATTTATTTTAATGCCATCAGAAATCTAGATGGGCGGCTATGAGGATTAATTAACGTTAGAGAACTGGTACTGTCAGTATAATGGCTCAGCTCCTCAGCTGGAGCGAATCCACAAAATTCCATTGAAGTCCGTTCACACCAGCTAAGGAACTGGCTCAGGGGCATCACCTCTTTTTAAACACTTTGAACACAGGCCTTCAGCACATTACAGAAAGCTCCGGTTTCTCATTCCGAAGGCTGTTGATCTCACAGGTAAATTGGACATGGGGCACACGGCAGTATTAGCTGTAACTACAGGCGTTTGTAATTTCAGAGTCAGAAAGAGCATGCGGAGACAAGAACTAGCTGTTTGCTGATTTCTTACCTAGATTATTTTTGTTTAAAGTGAGGGGGGGATATCATTTGTATTGAAGGAAGATGATGCGAATGACCAATGGAGCTGATAGGTCACTGACTCATTGGAATTACTCCAAGATACTTCAGTAAACAAGTCTGACCCTTCGTTTGTGCACGTAAAGTTGAAAACATGTTTGTCTGAGTGATTGCCTTGAATCAAGGCACTAGCTGTGAGGACAAGTGAGCAAACAAAGCCAAAAAAAAGAGCAGACTTAAAGCTAACATGGTTTTGTTCTAGCAGTAAAAATGAGAGAGAAAACCACTTACCAAACAATTTACTGAAAAGCTATGGTACATCTCCTGCTACTTGCGTAACGGAATGTGCTTTGACAATGGGTTTCCAAATTTCTCATTTACTGTGTTATGAGCACATGTGAATTTAATATCATGGGTAAAATGGTTAATTAGACAAGGGAAAAAATGTGCCTAGAGTTTGTAATATCTTGTGATCTGGTACGTTTTCCTTTGCTCTCATTCTGTGGTCCATAGAAATGCTTGTGGCATCTCTGGACATAAAGGGAGAAGGGTCCAAATGCCTCTCCTTCTGACTCATCATATAGGTGCTTTCTAGCCCCAGGAAAGTATCTTAGTACACTGCTTGGGAGTCAAATTAGTGATGGATGAGCCTGAAAAGATTAGGAATTAGCACGTAGACTCACAACTTCTGATCCAAGCTTCTTGAGTCCACAAAACTTGGTTTCACTTTTCAAGAGACCAGGCTTCTTGTGAGACATACAGAAGGTCCTGAATCTGGCTGGGATGGAAATACTGTCAGAACAGCCTTCGCCCCAGTAGCTCAGTCCTGGCCTTACCCCAAAGGTTCATGCAACTGAAAAATAGGGTGGTTCGATCTTGTTTTACCCAAAGCAGTGGGCTCAATCCTAGTCTAGGATGGAAGCAGCCCTTTGACTGGTATTTTGGTCCCCCTTTTCTTGTTTTGCAAGTGTATCAGACCTGGAACAAAGGGGGTAGATATGCTGGAGGGTAGGGATAGGATACAGAGGGACCTAGACAAATTAGAGGATTGGCCCAAAAGAAATCTGATGAGGTTCAACAAGGACAAGTGCAGAGTCCTGCACTTAGGATGGAAGAATTCCATGCACTGCTACAGACTAGAGACTGAATGGCTAGGCAGCAGTTCTGCAGAAAAGGACCTAGGGTGGACAAGAAGCTGGATATGAGTCAACAGTGTGCCCTTGTTGCCAAGAAGGCAAACAGCATTTTGGGCTGTATAAGTAGGAGCATTGCCAGCAGATAGAGGGATGTGATCATTCCCCTCTATTCAGCATTAGTGAGGCCTCATCTGGAGTACTGTGTCCAGTTTTGGGCCCCACACTACAAGAAGGATGTGGAAAAATTGGAAGGAGTCCAGCAGAGGGCAGCAAGAATGATTAGGGGGCTGGAGCACATGACATATGAGGAGAGGCTGAGGGAACTGGGATTGTTTAGTCTGCAGAAGAGAAGAATGAGGGGGGATTTGATAGCTGCTTTCAACTACCTGAATGGGAGTTTCAAAGGGGCTGGATCTAGGCTGTTCTCAGATGACAGAACAAGGAGTAATGGTCTCAAGTTGCAGTGGGGGAGGTTTAGGTTGGATATTAGGAAAAACATTTTCACTAGGAAGGTGGTGAAGCACTGGAATGGGTTACCTAGGGAGGTGGTGGAATCTCCTTCCTTCAAGGTTTTTAAGGCCTGGCTTGACAAAGCCCTGACTGGGATGATTTAGTTGAGGATTGGTCCTGCTTTGAGCAGGGGGTTGGACTAGATGATCTCCTGAGGTCCCTTCCAACCCTGATATTCTATTATTCTATTCCATGGGTTGTTTAATGGAGATGCATATGCTGATGAAGGGACCCTCGAAGTGCAGATTTTACCCTCCAGTGTGGAACGGGGGGATCAAGCTGCCTTTGCTCATTGCACCCTGGGTCTGTGTAGGCATGGGGTGGTAGGTAGCAGGGCTGGGAAATGAGGGGTGCATTGCGCCACCATAGGTGCTGGAACTAGGGGCAGCACCTCCTGACTTGGAAGTGGTTTCCATTATATACAAGGTTTACAGTTTGATTCAATAGCTTTCAGCACCCGCTCTATAAAAATTGTTCTGGCACCCCCGTGCGCCACCTTTCTCCAAACATCCAGCAGGAATTCAACAAGTCATGCAGCCAGACATGCTGTTTCCATGGCCCCTTCCACTGCAGAAAACCTGGTTCTGAAGCCAGGATCAGTGGAAGAAACCCCAATACCATAGCTGCAATAGAGGCATGTTGCCAAGGCCCCAGGCGTAGCTAGAGGGAGGGAGTTGCTGCACATGTCCCTGCCTTCCAGTGGAATTCCCTAGATCTGGGCATCCAGCCCCCACTGCTTCTTCTGCAAGGGGGAAAACCTTTGACCATGGGAGAGCATGACCTGACCTAGCAGGAGTCTTCCACGGGCAACAATCTAAACATAAGCAGTAGCGAAGGGTAACAATTCACAAGGGTTTAACTCTTGTGATTAGCTCTCAGACACCTTAGTCTGGGGCTTGGCTCTGGGTTCACGAATTGGGATAGACACAGGGTGTACCGATGCAAACACTGGCAATGCATGCAGGCATTCAGAGGGACCTTACACCATAACCGTACAGTCTCTTTATTTTAAATGCATGTGCCGTCAGCGCTAGTTGTTCGGCTCACATACTAGCCTCCACTGCCAAGTCAGATCAACTTGGCTTTAATGCTGGCTTGGCTCTGCCCTCAAATAGCTGTTGCTGTATCAGATTCAGGCCTTATGAAACAGGAGCTCTTGCCTGATTTCACACGAGATGGCTCAAAACCCTAACAACAGGGCTGTGATGGAGCCTGCGCTGATTGCTGGTGAGTAGAACAATGTGTACCTGTTGGTGGCCAATGACTGTTTAAGAAGCCCTGGCCTCTTATTCTTCAGTCTCTACTTACAGCATTAGGGACTTACTGAGAGGAAACAAGGTTTGAATGGTGTGTGACTCAATCCTGATTGGCTTTGTTTTTAAATTTCTTTGGGAGGTGCATTTTATCACTCGTGGGAGGTGGGGGGGGGGGGGGAGTCACAGATTGACAGCACTGTACAGAGCTAGGCTTAGTGCTGGCAGCTGCATATCTCCCAGCAGCTCTGCTCACACACTCACTGTGTGTGATGGTGTGTTGCATCAGCACCTGCCCTGCCACTCTAGGCAGGAGCCTCTGCTGAGCAAAGGCTGGCAGTTGTGCCAAGTAGTGTGCTGGCTGGCTTTGTGGTCTCCCACCACAGCTGTGTTGTTCTATGGGACCAATCAAAGTGTGGCGGAATAGTGGGAGGCTTGTGAGGGCAGGACACACTTGGAAGAGGAGAACTAGGATTAGACTTATTTGCCAAAAGTCAAACTAATGGTCCTCCCTCTTGAGCGGGGAGCAGCTCTAGGATCACTGTGTGTGTAATCTGCACGATTTCAACTACATTCCAACCAATCGACTTAGAAATGGAGGAGTATCTCAGCTTTCACCGGAGCTGGACACAGTCTATCGAATGCACCCCCACTAGACATAATGACCATGGGCCTCAGCCCTTTCATGTGTCCCTTTACTTCAATTTACCAACCACAGGAAAACAAATCCTGCTATTGGCTGGACATGCGATTTCTCCTAAAGATGGGTAAACAAAGATTATTTCTCTTTTAAACTACTTGAGAGCAGCTCCTGTACTACACAGATCAGGGCCCTGCAAGTACTTAGATAAAGACAGAATAGGTTGAATGCTCACCCAAACTTTAACCAGCTCAGCTACAGGCCTTGCATTCTCCCAGGACATTAAATGGTTCTTCTTTCTCTCTTATCACAGGGATGTGCAACCTTGCTCCCATTTACTTCAAGTCAAACTTCTGCTCAACTGAAGAGACAGCATGGGCTAGTGCCCAGTGTACCAGCCTACGAGCCCAAAGAGCTGGGTTCTCTTCCTAGGCCTGTCACCAAACATGCTGTGTATCAGTTCACCTCTCTACATGCAATACGGCACTATGGGCTCTGTTGCCCTTCTCTATTTGGACTTGTGGGAGGGATTGACATGAGAATGGAATCCTAGGCCCGCTGCAATGTCAGAACAAGCGAGTGGCCAAGGTAAAACTTGCTAAACATCTGCCTAACAGGGGCATCAGAGGACAGAGTCACACTGAGCCTGATCCACAGTGGTATTTAGGCTCCTAACTAACTTCCATTGCTGGGATCTGAGCCATTATTCTTCTGCGCATAAGGGGGCTTGTGCATTGGCTTTCAAAGGTGAAATCCTGGGCCTACTGAAGTTAATGGGAGTTTTGCCATTGACTTCAATGGATCTAGGATTTCATCCCAAGTCTCTGGCAAAACTTAACACAACTTTATTTAAATATCTCAAAGCAACTTTCCGGCATCAGATTCTGGGATTTATACAGACTTGGAAGCTAAAAAATAATTAGCATTGAGTTATGGATTCATCAAAATGAATGACAGTGTGAAAAAATGAAATAATTATACAGATGCCAATATAAAGCATGTGTGAGGCTTCAAACAGGATGCCGTAGTAATATTACAGTTTAAGACATACAGTACTCATTACGGCTTTAATATAATACATGGTAGTGGTACAGAGCGCAGTATCCTTTATTTGTACATCGCATCTATCAAATGCAGGAGAACGAAATCAGTGCACAAAGGAGATGGTTAGTGTGTGGAACTCCCCTTATAGAGCAGAACAGGCCATGCAGGATTTAAGGCTCTAACAACTATTTAGAGCCCAAGGCTGGTACTGCCTTGTTTAGCACCATTCAGAAGTACAACCCCAAAAAGAGTACTACCATGCAGTCATATCACTCAACAGGGACAATTGCTCTCTAGTTGTGACCTGTGAATGTTCCCAATGGGGACTTTGGTTTGGCCTACAGTACATGTAGTTATTTCAGTATTTGAGAGGAACCAGCAGGAAGAACCCAGATGTGAGTGGCTTTTCATCCCTGGCCAATGTGGCACAGTAAGAATCCACTCAAAACGTATGGCTTTGAAGCTCAAAACTCTGGAGCTTCCAGTTCCATT
The DNA here is from genome assembly GCF_027887155.1 of Malaclemys terrapin pileata. Lineage (NCBI taxonomy): Eukaryota > Metazoa > Chordata > Testudines > Emydidae > Malaclemys > Malaclemys terrapin. Next base: position 19,198,530 of record NC_071520.1, on the reverse strand, counting down.
TAGCTCTCAAAATGCTAGAATCTGGGGGGCTGCATTTCCCCCCCTCCATTTTATTTTCTCCTTGTCAGACTAGAAAAAGGGCAAGACCCACTTGCAAAGAACTGTTTGCATCATTGCTGTTTGCATAGCATAGTATTCCACTTGCTAGAAAAAACTATTGTACACTAAGTCTTCCTGGAAAAAGTGTGGTTTAAATTAAGGAAGAAAAAAAAAAATGCTTTTTTTGCAAAACTGAAAAAAGTTTAATGAAACCCAGGGAACGTGGGGGGCAAAGGGAGGGAGAAAGTTTCAAGAAACCCAAAAGCACTAACAACCCTTAATGCAATAAATCTAAGTTGTATATTAAAACACACGCTCCCTTAGAACAGAGAGAAGGCCAAACTTCATGAATATTTAAATTACCAACTTTTTTTTTTGTATGCAATGGAATTTAAAACAAAAATCATTCTATACTAACCAGTATTTGATCTCCATACTCTCAATCCCAATAAACTCGGCCCACAAATAATGAAATCTATACTATATTTACGCCAAAGCCATCATGGGGTCAGTGCAGCTGGCTGCTTTACAAGGAGAGAAAAGGTTGATGGCCATCACTAATAGCATTTTGAGAGTAATGTTTGCACAAACCATAACAATAGCAATAATGTCTATTGTCTCTAGGCTTCAGAGCAACTAATGAGCTCATTTATAGCCCTGATGGAAGTAATTAAATCTGAAAAATCAAAGCACAACATTCTTGTTTAGTGCTCTTTGAAACCAATATTCTAATGGAATGCCATCAACAGCTAATTGAAGCACTAATCTTGCCCAGGGTTGGGCCCCTTGCCCAGATGGCTAATATATCATTTTCTTGTCTGGCAAGCAACATATTGCACTGACTGGATAGAGCCTAGATTAGATATATCTGTGCGATACAAAGGAAACGTAATAACCTTTTCAATCAATATTTTGATAGCATAGACATTAACTGTCAATCATACTGCAAAATGTTTTGCTGAGGTACAAGGACATGTCCCTATCTTTATAAAATGATAAATCTGCTGCCATGTGCAAATAAAGGCTCCTACCAACTGGATATAAATGGTGATACAGTAACATTAGTAAGACAGATGCCCACTGACTGCAACAAGAAAAACTGGGAGGCCAAACAGCTTGCTTTTCCTTACCTAGTTAAATCACTTTATGCATAAAGGTCACAATTCTGCAGGAAATTTTCCTTTTAGGAGGATTGTACATATTGTGTGCCCTGTCAGTGGGAGGGGTGTAATTATATGGAAGATTCATTTGACAGGGATTTATGATCAATTTCACAGATAGGAGGATTCCACCTTATTAAAGTTGATTATAAGGCGGTTTCATTATTCTAAGTATTTGGGAAAGCAATCTTCTCTTATCCAGACCTGGAAGTTAAAAGTGTTACCAAATTTTACATGCCAGCAACATGTCTAATTGGATTTTAAATTGATAGATTGAATTTTAAATGGATTTTTCTGGCATCTTGTTTATTCTTTTTTAGCTAAACAAGGGGGAGGATACGGGCATCCATCTTAGCCTCTTAGCAACTTTGGTCTCCAGAGTTTATCTGCTGTTACCCTTTTTCCACCTTGTGTGCTCAGATATTTTCATCCAATCTTATGCAGACCCATTGTGCCAGATCCTGAGCCAGTGTAGATCCACCCAGTGTAAATCCACCCAAAAACTCTGACATCGGTGGCGCTGTGCTGATTTGCACCAGCTGCAGATCTGTTTCTGACCGTCGAGATGTCCTTGGCAAGCACATGGAAGCAGGGAGGCAACGAAGCAGGATTCTTGGAAGAACATTCTTAAGGCATCCTATGATTTATACCCATGCTCCCTGAAAATGCATTTTGAATTTCACCCTTGGACCATGAATTAAGCAATGCTTGCAGCACATATTGCCTCTTGTCAAACACTGCCTCAATCGTGGAGTCTGTGGATAGCATAAAAGTCGACGTGGGGAGGTTGGTTGGTTTTTACTCATGCAATCAACTGTGCAGTGCTGCTATCTATGCAAGCATGTAGAGGGTATAATAGACTCATGAATTACCTGTTCAGCAGCTATCTAGTCCTGTAGGAGCTGGTTAGATTATGCATGCTGTCTCAGTCATCCTATGGAAGTTGTATAAGGTTCAGCGCAGCTTGGTGAGAAACCAAAAAGGATAGTTTAAGAAGGTAATCCAATTGAAACGCTCTCGAAGGGCAGAAACTCAGCCTAGTTTCTCTCCAGCTGGGCATGTGCAACTTCAGTAGCCAGCCTTTTTATTAGCATCTTTTTAGTCAGCATTTTGCTGCTTAACAGAAACAACAGGTATACATCATTCAGCGATACCGAATGGGTATGGTGGTGAACAACAAACCCAGAGGAACACATGGGGCACCAGGGGAAAGCTTGCAAATGTCCAGCTTGCCATCAATAAGCCCTATTATTGCTCCTATCCTCTGGAAGGACACCGCATCCAACAAGATACAAGGCAGGATTCACTTTTCCAGGCGGCAGCACTGATCTCTACTGTATACTCCGCGCTCTTCCCAGGTGCAGGCCTTCCATTCACATCACATTAAGAGAGCCACGTATGCAAAGAGTGTGTGTGATGCAATGCAGACCTGAGCTGGAAGGTCATGGCAGGAGTATGCCGGCCCAGGCAGGCCAGAAAAGAAGCAGCACATTGGAACGTGTCCATAGTACACTATCTTCACATGGAGTAAACCAGAGTGCCATGTTGCAGGCTTAGTGATCTCCCTTCTGGAAGGGAACTATTAAATTGTATTATTTATTACATTAACCTACAGTACTCTTCAGCAGGTTGACCACACCATTCTTTAGGGTGGTTCTAACATTTTTTGGAAAGAATCCATTAAATTCTATAGATTTTTAAGAGCAATTTCAAAAGAATCTGATGGCTTTGGTCCATATTAAATTAGGTGGGAAATTTTTTTCCCATAAATTCCTAGAAAATGTCGCACATCCCATCACCAGTTGTCAATAAATTTGCCTTTAAACAGCAGTGAATGTCTCCATTTCCAGTCTACCCTTAAAAATATTTTACCAACATACCTTTATGTTATTTTCCTGTTACCACCCCATCTAAATGTTTACCTGGCGCAATCATTTAATTCAAACATAGAAAGGAAATCATACTTGCCGATACTTGTTTCTTTGTTGCAGATAATTAACAACTAGAGAAAGCAAACCCAAGTGGGGGTGGGGAAGAGAAATAGAGCATGCCCTATATTTACGCTTTACAGAATTCAAGTTTTATATTTTTTTATTTTGATGGATAATATCAATTTTTAGTTTTAAGCATTTTTAAAAGATTTCTGTTGATTTAAATTCTCACAGTTAGGGGAAATTATGGGGGTGGGGTGTCATTATTTAATGACACTAGATGCTGAGATTGAACTGTTAAAAACACAAACTGTCAACATCTACAAAGTAAATATCCTTAAATCAAACTCTGATCATTTCTCAAGCAGCATTTTTCTGATTTGTGCCATCTGTAAATTTCTGTTATCAATGGAAATATTTCCCCTCAATTAGTATGTACAGTGAAATAAAAGTTTATCGACACTTATAGATAAAAAACGAATCCTTCCAAGCCTATTTATATTCTACCCAATGGGCTGTGCCGCCCAATGGGGTGTTAGCAATTACAGTGTTAGAACCCAGGATGTGGGGGAAGGCTGGGAAGACGTGTTAATGTGATAGCTATGTTCAGAGCTTTAGAGGAGTCTGGCTCTTAAGAATAATGAAATTGACCTTGTCAAAGTCCATCATTATTGATAATAACAAAGTTCAACAGCATTATTATAGGATTTCACAACTGTTAACCTTTATTGCTGGATGGCTAATTGTGACCCTCTGTGTCTCCTTCATGCCTAATTAGGTTTCGTTGTAAAGAGATAAAAGACTGTTTGTAGCAGAAGGCCATCTTTTTCTGCAGCTGAGTGAATTCATGAAAGGATGAGATTGTTGAGAGAGAGAAGACAGGAAAAGGCAGGAGGCATTAATAGACTTTAGAATAAAATCCTGACAGATTCAAATTGATTCTGCTGCCTGAGAAAATTGAGTGCAGAGGGAATTAGATTTATGCACTGTTAAATGTAACTGCCTGGCAGCATCCATACAGAAAGCTGTTAAAATGGTAATCTTTAGAGATGTACGAAAATTGTGTGTGAACAGACCAATGAACCATCACCGGGAGCATGCTTCTTATATCTGAATAATACAAGACAGTATTATTATTATTAATAATGTATTACAAACACTATGCATTATGTATGTAATTTAATCACAGCATCTAAATGTATAAACAACGGCCAAGGCTCTTGGTAACTTTTTTGGTGCATGTAGTTATACATTAACTTTTTCTCTTTTGGATCCTAAAGGAAATGAAATATGTTGTTGGCAATACACTTTAGCTTGTTAACAGCATGTGTTTGACTAGTACTTGTTGTCTGAATTGGCATGCAAGAGACTGAGGCTGGATTTCTGTTCTTCCTGTGATCTTCAGGAACTGGGATGCTTTGGAGGCAGTGCACCTAGGCAACGCAAGGAAGAAGCATCTTGCAGGATTCCTGAGCAGGGACCCCATGTGAAGCAACACTGGCAGGCTCTCAAAGGAGTCCAGTTCATTCAAGGTCAGCCAGAACGTATGGTGTACACATGCAGAGTGTTAGAGGGATGGAAGACCCCCAGGTTTCCAGCAGGAACATAGAAGATTCCCTTTCCCCAGAATCCATTTTTTCAAGTATCAATACCTAGCCATTATCCCTTAGGATGGTGAATTTCCAGTTAGGTTTGCTCCAAAGCTCACTTAAAATCAACTGGAGTCTTTGCATGGACTTCAGGTCAGGTCCATAGTTAATGTTTCCTCAAGCCCAGAGAGAGACTCAAACCACCCCACCCTTTCACCTCCCATATTGGTGATGTTTGGATTCAGATTCTAATTCAAAGCTGTAAATCTCATCTTGGGCTCCTCCCTTGCTCCACAGCAGCTCAGCAGAATGACACCCTGTTACAGTCAACGTACAAGTCCTCTTTTGCTTCAGACCTATTCACAGGATAAACAGCAGCATGGACTTGGAGACACTGGGCAAAGTTTTCAAAATGGTGGCCTTTCTTTTGTGTGACCCCCCCCCTTTTTTCCCTTCCTCCCCACCCCCAAATTTGAGGTGGAACTCTAACTACTTACACCTCTGATTACAATATTAAGTTTTCAGGTTTGCACCCTTGATTCATTTGCAGATAAAGGAGGTGCAAGTTTTGGGCTACTAGCTGCATCCACACACGGGGATGCCAACCTCCACTCTTATTATGAGGCAACAGCAGTGGCATTTCAGAAGCACCCAGAGACCCCAACTGAGATAAACAGGCTGATGTGCTGGGTGCTGTACAAACACACAGTGAGAGACAGTGCCTGCACCAAAGAGCTTACAGCCTAAACAGATAAGACAAACAGAGGCTGGGATAGGAAACTAAGTTACAGAGGGAAAGTGACTTGCTGAAGGTCAGACCACTAGGCCATACTGCCTCCATTTTTTAAAATACCCCAATAATTAAACTACAGAGATGAATGACTTTAAAAAAAATGAAACAAAGTGGTGTCCAGCACTCACTTGTTCTCATAGGAGGTGCAAATGCTAGTCTTTGTGATGGCCTTGAAGGGGTGAGGAGGGGAGAGAAATTAAGATCAAGAAGCGTGCCCATAAGGACAGTGTATGATTGCACCAGCAGTCACTTTACAATCTCCGGGGCGCACACTGCTCTTGGCATTGGCAGGGTTGCACATGTGTACAATCTGGTGGCTCATTGTGTGGGAATCTAGCACGAGACCTATCTCGCTAGGGACTGGTTAGCAGAGGCCTAGAGGTTACCCGCCAAACTCATTCTCAATTTAAAGAAAAAGGGTAACTGCCTCCCATCATTCCTGTACGGTCGGGCACAGCTGGATGAAAATGAGCCACAGAGGGAATTCCGTTTTGTTTGACATTTCATTTTTGTCGAGCAGATGTTTTCTGGGCACCACAGACTCTTGCTTTAATTTGCCTCGTTAATAATATGGAGCAGAAAACCTTGATTAACAAAATAATTAGCAAGAATTTTAAGTCCTCCTTTTACTGTAGGTTGAATCCTTGAAGCGGGGAAATACAACAGTGATATTGTGAGAGCTATAAGGGCCCTTAAACAGCAAAGGGACAGAGGGACTTCAACATAGCCCCCCTGAAGCCCTTGCACAGCCTCTCTGGGCTTTGAAATCAGGAACCTGTTACTCCTCCCCACCCCCAGCACAGTCTTGACAAGTCAGTGCTATGAACACAATTGGCAGGCTATGGATGTAGGCATATATAATAATGTGTTGACACAAATATATGGAAAATACATACTCAGTATAGTTCTCTGTGGAGCTAAGTATGGTAGAAAAAGCAAGTGCATGTTTTATTTACCAGGTCGACTCATTTTCAGGCTAGCTTTCTGTAGTAAAAGAGCTTAATAATGTTGTTGAAGGCAGTAAGATAGAGATCTATAAATAGGACACAGGAGCAGTCTATGGTACTTTTACATGAAATTTTAATGGCAAGAGAAACAGCGTTCATGCACTGTACGTGGCAAATTTTTGAAGACATTCCTACCTACACAGGCTCATCATGGAAATATCATTGTGGTAGCTTAGACAGATAACATGAAAAGGTTTATATGGATTCATGCTGTAGCTTTTTTAAGGACCCCTCCCCTTCACAGAACCCAGCCAGCATCCCTAGCTGTTAAAAATGGGTGTGTACGAGCACCACTTACCTGGTCCAGCATCAGGATGTTTCTGCTGCCTCAGTTTCCACTCCAGCTCAGTGCCTCAGTTTCCCCATGATCTTGGGTGGTTGGGCCCTCTAGGCAAAGCAATGAAGTTCTAACCTTCCAGGGTCAACAGAACTCCTTAACAAGATACAGTTGTCTCTGACTTGCTCTGGGCCATAGCCTTCACTCCTCAGCGCGGAAGGCTGCCAATCAAGATTCACCCTCCCCAGGCTAAACAGTAAAATAATACTTTGCCCCGTTGGTGTAGGGCTCACAAAAGTTCTTCAGCCTTGGGCCACAGGTGTTTCCACCCCATCCCATCTAGGTGGCATTGTAGGAGAGCCCAGCCCCGGGACTGAAAGCCATGAAAGAGCTGGCTGCCCTTTACCTACAAGTTACACTCTCTGCTTTACAGCTTCTAGCGCCACTTCCAATATCACCAGTCTCTTTTTCAGGCACCCCACAATGCTTTAGCACAGCCCACATGGACTCCTTCTCACAGTTCTTGTGGCTCAGGCATCTTCCCTGGGCTTAAACAAACCACTGCTGGGCCCCTCACATGAAGAGATTCCCAACAGCTGCTGCCTGCAGTTCCTCTTCTAATTCCCTCAATTGAGAGTCCCACATCAAGTCCTGCCTCAATAATGGTTTCTTCAGACGTAGCACAGAGCTCGCCTTATATAAACCTGCCCCTATCTCCCAGCAAGGTTTGCTGCTAGCTTGCAATCACATGATCCTTACAGGGCTCTACAGGTCCCACAATGCCTGTCCGTAAAGGGCCAGACCTTGGAGCTGGAATGGGCTGACCCAAGCCTGCTCTTAAAGGGACAGGGCACCCAGTTAAAGAAAGCAATAAGTGACTCAAATCTTCATTATCGTTATTGTTATCTGTATTGCAGTAGCACCTGTTGCTTAGCTAGTCACTACTGAAAATTACTTTCAATCCAGGGTAGAAGAATGGCTGCATTCATATCCTGGTTTTACAAATAGGGAACTAAGGCACAGAGAGATTAAGTAATTTGACCAAGACTGCAGGTGTATGGCAGGACTAGGAATTGAACCCACATCCCCTAAAGCACAATTCAGCACTGTAACCACAAGGCCATCCTTCTCCGTCAAAACACCCCCTAAAACTTTTACTGATGATTGAAAAAGTTCAGGTAACTGTCCCCTTTATTTTTTTCTCACTTCTGTACTTCCTAGTTGTTACTGGAAGCAGAAATAACAAAGTATTTTGAGAATGGATATTTTGGCCCAAATAGGAATAGAAAGTACAGAATTGTCCACCCCAGATGCTGAAAAATTATGACAGCCCCTCCTCCACCGAAAATCATGAGACTGGTATGAGATAGGGTTGCCAATCCCCCTTCCCACCATTTGGCCAGGAGTCTCCTGGAATCAGGCTTGATCTCCCAGAAGCCATTGAAGCCAAATTGGGAGATTTTAGACTACTAAAAGTCCGGCGGCGCAGCAGGGCTAAGGCAGGCTCCCTACCTGCCCTGGCCCTGCACCACTCCCGGAAGCAGCTAGCACATCCCTGCGGCCCCTGAGGGGTGGGGGCAGAGGGTCTCTGTGCGCTGCCCCGAGTGCCGAGTCCACACCTCCCATTGTCCGGGAACCCCAACCAATGGGAGCTGTGGGGGCGGTGCCTGCAGGTTGGGGCAGAGCGTGGAGCCACTTATCCACCTCTGAGCCTAGGAGCCAGACGTGCCGGCTGCTCCCCGGGAATCACCCGAGATAAGTGCTGCCTGGCCGGAGGCCATACCCCCTCTTGCACACACCCCAACCCCCTGCCTGAGCCCCCTCCTACACCCCCTGCCCCAGCCCTGAGCCCCCTCCCGCATCCAAGCCCCCTTCCGCACCCAAACTCCCTCCCAGAGCCCACACCCTGCACCCCCTTCTGCATCCCAACCTCCTGCCCCAAACTCAGCCCGGAGCTCCCTCCCACACTCGGAACCCTTCGGTCCCACCCCCCAACCCAGAGCCCACATCCCCTCCCACATCCCAACCCCCTGCCCCAGACCAATGAAAGTGAGTGAGGGTGGGGAAGAGCAAGCAATGGAGGAAGGGGGGATAGAGGGAGTGGGGGCAGGGCCTCAGAGAAGGGGCAGAGCAGGGGGTGGGGCAAGGCTGTTTGGCTTTGTGTGATTAGACAGTTGGCAACCCTAGCATGAGATTATTTTTAAAGTGATAAATATTCGGTGCTTTTTATTTGCTTTCTATTTTTTGAGCCTTTAGGGTACAATTGGGTCACATTTTCAAGCTATTCTCTGCAACCATTAAACTTACTTTTTAAAAAATAAAAGCTGAAATTTTCACGTAATCACATGAACCAGGAAGCTGGGACCACCAAATATGTGATTCACAAGACCATTGTTAGCCTTGGCAACACTGGAGGTAATGGGAACATTAGGCTATTGTTATGTGTTATTTCTGAATTTGCAAGTTTAGTTTTCCAGGAAAATTAAAACCATGTGGGGGCAGGAGTAGGGAAATGTAAAGAAATCGGTTTTAAGTTAATTTTAGTGCTTGTGCAGGAAGCCAGGTTGACAGTCCTGCACACACCAAATCTTCTCTTTCCCCACAGGATGGGTACAGTACAGACAATGGCAGTACCGATTCCCCCACTTGCTTTGCCAAGATGCCTCCACCCTAGCATGAGCGGCTGATTTGGGAGGTGCAGAGGGTGGTTCATTCTCCAGGCCCATTTACAAACTGCAGCGTAGAATGCAGATCGTGTTAAAAATTGTACAGTCTGGATGCCATTTGCCTCGCACAACAACAACTTTATTGGTCCCACAATTTACCAACAGCGTTGCATATCAGCAGAAAATATGCTTTATATTAACTATCTACGTAACCTTGCATCTATATAGCTGTATCTCTTCTCTGTAAGTCCCGTAACAGAGAGTAAAATCAGTCCTTATATTTTACATCTGTGCTCCAGCCCTCTTAATGAGGCTTTTGTGTTCTAGATGAATAATTAAAACTATTACTAGCCTATGACATCACACCGCATGAACAATACAGCTGAGGGTGTTGGCTGTCATTCTGGTAATTACTTCTAACATTCTTTATTGACTTTTTCTAACTGAAAGGATCGTTATGAGTGAACAGCCTCAATCAGCCACTTCTTATCCTTAGCTAAATATGTCCACATACTGCAGCTCTTGAAAATCCTACCATTTCATCTCCCTATCTCTTTTTCCTGTGGCCTTTGCTATATCTAATATTCATTGGGTCTTCAGTCTATCCTAAATGCAATCCATCTTCCATGGCTTCTTTAAAGATTTTATCTTCCTTGTCCTCAGCACATATAATGCTACTTAAAAACCAAAGGGATTACCTTTTGATTTGCTTTTGTGCATTTCAAATAATGCATAAAATCCACTTGGAATTCAAGGTGACAAATTATTTTTATAAGCAATGATAATTTGCAGTGATATCTCCTAATTTCCATCATAATAAGTTTATTTATGTACATTGCATATCAATTTCCAAATATTTATAGCTGGTACAGTGAGTAGCAAAGCTGCCTAAATCCCTCTTTTATCATTCTCCTCCCATTGCTTTAATTACTTATAATTAATAATTACTTATAAGTATGATGTTGTGTATTGCAATGCCCCATTGCTTTTCTCCCCTCACTCACTTCAAACACTATGCACTGCACATGTAATAAAAGAACAATCAATGTGCCTATCTTGAAATTGCTCAAAAAGCTTCCAAAACTGCATTTCTATTACTGGTTGCTGTGTGTGTTTATTCGAATGCCTGAGAAGGATTATAAATGCCTCTGCCTTTAGTCATTTGGTTTCTTAGCATAATGCAAGAATATTCTGCTGCCACAGCTCATTTGTCAAGCATCTAGATGTCTTTATGATGTGCATGTCCATAATTGTCTTCCAAGTGTTTTTTTTTTTTTAAACCATTCTTATGAGACTGGAAGTGTAATAATCTGACACATCTCATCTTTGTTTTACAGGTTTACAAAATTATACAGGGCTGGGATTGTCAAAAGAAGTCTAAGGGAGTTAGCTTCCAAAGTCCCACTGCTCTAAAATGTGTTTGGGACCACTAACCTCCCAGTCCACAGCAAGACAAGTGTGTTTTGTGCAGTATCTTTCATACCAACTCTATTGTAAAATTTTTCACAGAGTTTGAATAATATAATAATGGAGTTAAATAATAAATTGCAAGAAGAGAGGTGGGACAAAAACTAATGTTTTCCTCTGAGATTTGAGACATGTCATTTGAGAAAGTCATTTGTAGTGGAGCAATGAGGCTGTTCCGGATGGGAACAGCTGTAGAAGAAAAAGGTGTCACCCTAACAGTGGCTAGACTGAGTGGGGGAGTCAGGAGACACACAGAGAGAAAACGTCCATGGGAAACTAACAGCTAGTGTAAGAGAAGATGATGATCACATGAATGAGGACTTCATTTTCCCCATTCCTTATTCATGATCCTATTCCAAGATCATAATTGGGGACCCACAATGCCACAGTGCTCAAGAAACAAATCATGCTTCATGGAAAATCATCTCTACAGCAAACTCACAAACAGACCATTGCAAATTCAGGTAGGCAGAGACCAGGCAGTTGGAGCTGGTGAAGCTTAGGTTTGATTGTGCTTTTGATGTCCTGTAGCTGTGGCTAGAAACAGAGATTTGTTCTTTGAATGCCTTCCAGTAGTAGTTACCATTGCTTTGTAAGATGTATCCTGCAGTGCCTGTGGTAAAAGGAGTATATCCTCCATTATTTTTAAAAGATAAGTGTACATTAAACAGAGAGACTAACAGCTAGACAAAGAGGAGGCAGATTTCATCACAGGGCTCTGGCAAGGCCCTGCAAGCATGACCTAAAACATCTGATGACTGCCGGGCCAGTTTTGAACAGAGACTACAATATCACATGTTGGTTTTATGCCAAGGACAAATGTCTACAAGTGCCTAGTGTGAATACTAAATTCACTAAAATGTGTCTCCTCAGTCAGCACCTGCGTCCACCTCTTCACCGATGAAAAGCCAGGAAACTGATGCATTGAGCCACCTACACACTCATGCTACATACAATTTAGCACAATAAGTGATATTAGCATAATTTGAATGTGGTTTCCCTGATTCCCCAAACGCAGCACGAGTAAAGGAAACCTTTACAGTACTGCTACCAAAATCCTATCACTCTCTGAACTTCCCCCCCGCCGCCCTCCCCACACACACCTCTCGTTGTCTTAACAGGGGAGTAGCTTCCAGGGAGTGGATTGTAGCTGTTCCACTACAGGCCTAAGCCACAACACATCTGCAGCCTTTCTTGTGTAATCCCATTGGCTGCCTGTCTGTTACCTTGACACCCTCCCACTTCCACAGCCTGACAGAAACCGTCTCGCTGGAAATCAACCGCCACCGCGACACACCAGGCGAGGCGGCGTTTACCTAATCTGCAGACCAGGCACATCCACTCAGGGAGAAAAAAAGAAAAATCACAGGCAATTTGTCAGCGCATTAGCTGGTAATTCAGACAGAAATGTTAGATCTTGAGGCAAAACTCCTGGGCTGACAGCGGAATGTTATTGACTCTGACAGATCACTGATGACATATCCACTCCCTCTATCAGGAACAAGGCTACATTTAGACACACTTAAATTTTCATTCAGATCCAAGATTAACCCACCGAGGGGGCAATGGGGAAAAGACAGAGGTTTTTTGACATGTATTTATTTTTTTATGCATTTGTTTAGCTCCTGCACCTCAGAGCTCATGGCCCTGATTAGTTCCTGTAAAACCCGGTGGGGCTCACAAAGTTAATTGTTACGCAGGCTTAGAAATAACCCTCCCTTTTTGCTTCCAGGCTGCCGTGCCTGCCTAGTTAACATTGCTTATTCTTCTGCCATAGCTCCAGAGTTAATTTGGAAAGCATGGAATCTGTACAGATTTGAACAAATACATCTCATCATCATCTTGTGCGCCCCACTCAGCGACGTTCACTTGATATCTCTTATACTTCAATTGTAAGCTCTTTGGAGTAGGAGTCATTTGTTCATTATAAGTGTGTACAGCACCTAACACAAAAGGACTTTGAACCTTGATTGGCGGCCTACAAATAATGATACTGTTATAGGCACGGTTAAACCTTGCTGGGGAGTCTAACAGCATTCAGGATGAATGTAAAGAAGTATATGGGCCTCAAGCCAAAACACAGGCACATGTGAGTCCATTCAGGAATTAGAACTAGGTGGGTGGAGGCAAAAGTCAGAAACAGAAGATTACTCATTCATTAAAAACGTGGCTTTGAACAAGGCCCAAAGTGTTATTCCAGGGCTCCTGTAATGAAACACATCACGGCCACTCTTGTTTAGCTCTGATGAGCAGCCTCAACGCAAGGGAGCAATCGTTCTTCAGGAGATATATGCAGCTGTGACAAGTTTTTGTGGGGCACTGCTTGGTGGAGTTGTGTGTGACTATGGGTGGGGGGAGGGAGAGAAAGACCAGTGAAGCAAGGAGAGAGAGCCAGGACAGTCCCCATCTGAACATGAAGAGGGAGCCTGGGCCTGAGTAAAGCCTAGAGAAACAGAGCTTTGGGGACTGAGTGCTGGCTGAAAGATGCTCAGAACCGTGAGCAGAGAAACTATCTTCTGCGGTTTGACTCCTGCTGTGTTTGGGGAACCAGGACTTTGTATGTACTTTGTGAACAAACAGGACTGCAACAAAGATCCATGACTCCATCATCAATTTCTGATCCTAACAGAAACAACCTGCAGGCTCCTGAACTTTGGCTAACTATTCAGGCCATAAAGAGGAAACAAACAACAACCATAATTGGACTAACTGCCTACAGTTTTCAAAACAGGGTGTCTAAAAGGAGTCACTCTTTTCTTGAGCTCCTAATTGAAAATCCCACACTTTAATCCACATTTAAGCACCTAACTAAGTAGTTTGATTTTCAGAGATGCTGAGCATTGACTTCAGACCAAGCTTCAGATAACATTGGAACGGCCATACTGGGTCAGCCCAATGGTCCAGCTAGTCCAGTATCTTGCTTCAGTCAGTGGCCAGGGCTAGTTGCTTCAGAGGTAATGAACATTACAGGGCAATTTTGAGTGATCCATCCCCTATCGTCCAGTCCCAGTTTCAGGCAGTCAGAGGTGTTGGGACACCAAAGCGCATGGGGTTGCAGCCCTGTCCATCTTGGCTAAAAGCCATCGATGGACCTATCCTCCATGTATTTACCTAATGCTTTTTTGAACCTCATTATACTTTTGGCCTTCACAACATCCCCTGGCAATGAGTTCCACAAGTTGACTGTGCATTGTGTGAAGTACTTCCTTATATTTGTCTGAAACCTACTGCCTATTAATTTCATTGGGTGACCCTGATTCTTGTATTATGTGAAGGGGTAAATAACACTACCCGGTCACTTTCTTAATGCCATTCATGATTTTATAGACCTCTATCATATCCCCCCTTAGTAGTGTCTTTTCAAAGCTGAAAAGTCCCAGTCTTTTTAATCTCTCCTCGTATGGAAGCTGTTCCATACCTTTAATAATTTTCGTTGCACTTCCCTGCTCCTTTTCCAATTCTAATATATCTTTTTTTGAAATGAGGTGACCAGAGTGCAGTATTCAGGGTGTGGGTGTACCATGGATTTATACACTAGCATTATGACATATTCTGTTGCTGAAAATCAGAACCACTTAATGGAGGTGTCTAAATTTGGATTTAAGTGTCTAGCTTTAGACCCTCCTATTTGAACATTTTGGCCATTATTCATTGGCGATAATATTCATTTTGAGATTAGCACCTTTTCCCCTGCTTACAAAACATTCACAGGCCAAACCTGATTGCTGGGGATGTGTTTGTTATTCTTAAGTATTTGCTGAATGATGAGTTAGTTTAATTTACAGAGACAACTTTCAGAGGTTCTCACGTGGATGAGCAAAGGTGATCCAGGATTCAGCTCCTCAGACCTCCAAAAGAGGAATCCTGAATTTTCAGCATGTTACAGAATGACAGCCAACAGTGACAACAGAACCAGACAAATCTGCAGTACTTGACTCATGATGCTGTGTGCAAATGTAACCCTCTGGTTCATTTTATATGAAGTAGGCTGCGAAATCAACACCCTGCTGGTCTGAATTCAATAAGCACAAACCTCCAAGACAGCATTCCCCCCCTGCCTCTGCACCAGGACTGGGGACAATTCTATAACCTCTAGGTCTCTTGCAGTCAGATCCCTGACTGGTGTTTTCAAGGGGGACGTGGTAGCATCCATTCCCCTCCCACTGCCTCTTGGATGGTTTCTTCCCCAGACATTCGGGACACAGAGACTATTTTCTTTCTTTCTTGGGAAACATTTCTTTGCTTTAATCTGTCTGGGCTGCCAGCCCTGAACTGTGAATGTTAGGCACTATTAGGGAACAGATTGATAATAAGACAGTAAATACTATAATGCCTCTATATAAATCCATAGTACGTCCATCCTTCAATACTGCCATGCAGTCCTGGTTGCCCCACCTCAAAAAAGATATATTAGAATTGGAAAAAGTACAGAAAAGGGCAACACAAGTTATTAGGGGTATGGAACAGATTCCATATGAGGAAAGATTTAAAAGACTGGGCTGTTCATCTTGGGAAAGAGACAACTAAGGAGGCAAATGATAGATGTCTATAAAATCATGAATGGTGTAGAGTAAGTAAGTGCTATTTACCCCTTCACATAATACAAGAACCAGGGGTCACCCAATGAAATTAATAGGCAGCAGATTTAAAACAAACAAAAGGAAGTATTTCTTCACACAAAGCACAGTCAACCTGTGGAACTCATTGCCAGGGGATGTTGTGAAGGCCAAAAGTATAGCTGGGTTCAAAAAAGAACAAGGCAAGTTCATGCAGGATACATCCATGAATGGCTATCAGCCAAGATGGTCAGGGATTCAACTCCGGGCTCTGACTGACTGCCAGAAGTTGGGACTGGATAACAGAGGATGGATCACTCAATAATTGCCCTGTTCTGTTCATTTTCTCAGAAGCATCTGGCACTGGACACTGTCTGAAGACAGGATACTGGGGTAGGTGGACCACTGGTCTGACCCAGTATGACTGCTCTTATGTGATGAGTTTTTGGTTCAAACCAACCTAAAATCTCAATGAAAACAAGTAAGTTTCACCTGTTTTCATAACAAAATTGTGCAAAATAGAATATTTTGCTTGATTTTTTATGCAAAACCAGGAATTGCCCTAATATGGTCAAAACTGTGCCCAGGTTTGCAAGGTTTAGCATGGCCTTGAACCAGGCAAGATACTAGTTGTTTGGTTTAATTGGGAACATTTCATAGAATTATATAACCTCTAGGTCTCTTGCAGTCATAGAAATGTAGGGCTGTAATGGACCTTGAGAGGTCATCTAGACCATCCCCCTGTGTGGAGGTGGGAGCAAGTAAACCTGGACCATCCCTGACAGGTGTTTTGTGCTCACAACCCCTCCCAGATTGGCGTCATCAGCAAATTTTATAAGCATACTCCCCACTCCATTATCCAAATCATTAATAAGAATATTGATTGACAGACTCATGCAGGACCCTTCTGAATCCATCCTCCCCACTTCGACAGCAAACCAGTGAGAACTACTCTTTGAGTAGGCTTTTTTCAAACAGTTGTGCGCCCATTTTATAGTAATTTCATCTAGACCACATTTCCCTAGTTTGCTTATGAGAACTTTGTGGGGAACTGTGTCAAAAGCCTTACTAAAATAAAGATACATCATGTCTACTGCTTCCCCCTATCCACTAGGCCAGTAACCCTGTCAAAGAAAGCTATCATCTCTTCCCAGTGGCTCAACTGTAATGTGGCACTAAGCAGGGCTGGGAAAGAAATTTAGGGCCTTTTCTCTACCTCCACCCCTCACCTATGCCACGGTATTTCCATTGGACTTGAGAGTTACTCCTGATTTAGGCTCTCATTCAGCAAGTGCTTACTGTAGGCACACGAGAAGTGCCACTGAAGCCAATGGGACTGTGAAGTTAGACACATGCTTCAGCACCTCAATAAGTTGTAGTGAGCAAGAGGGTTTCATTTAACCCATGATGTGTGCACTCATTTAAAGAGACCCCTCTCACACATCAGCTAGCGTCCAGAATGCAGCTGTTAACTTTCAACACACTAAAGGCCAAAGACAATTAAAGATCAAGCCACCACAGAGGTTAAATCAGTGCATCATTTGCCAGGGAGCTGTGAGTCATTAACCTTTCCACTGGCATGCAGAACTAAGAGCTGGAAGATAAACACATTGGGCAGGAAACAAATTGGTTCATTCAAATGCTATTAATGTGTGCGCCCTTGGAGGCCACGTTTATGCTTTTGGAAAATTAGATTCATACATAATGAAGAGGGATATAGCTCACAGATTACCAACAGGGTGCAGAGCCCAAGATTAGGACTTATGGCAGGCACCTAATTCCCTAAACCTTTGCCAATTAAGCTTTTACAAATGTAACTCTGCATAGTTCATTGCTGTCTTTAGTTTCCGTCACTTGAGTTTTCATTTCACATTGAAACCAAGCGTGGTGTAGAATTTACTGAGGTTATTATTTTCATCACCATAAAACTCAGCAGCCCTATTGTGCTAGGTGCTGCTCAGAGACATAGACAGCCCCTTGAGGAGCCTGCGTTCTACATGGACAAGACAGACAAGGGTTGTTATTTCCATTTTACAGATGAGGAACTGAGGCACAGAGATTAAGTGGCTTGCCTGGGATCACAGAGGGAATATGGGGCAGAGCTAGGAACTGAATCCAGATCTCGTGAGACCAATCCAGTGCCTCAGCCACCAAGCCATCCTTCCTCTATTCCGCTTTGCTTCTCGTTTAGTAGAAATTCCTCTCTCAGAGAGGGCCAAGTTCCCACTTGATAGTACTGAAGACTTCCAGCAGCAAGAACCAGGAAAATAGTTGTTTTCAGGGTACTGCTAGTATTCCCTGCTACCGCCAGTCCCCAGAGTGACCCTGGAGCTAGTCAAAACCAGCCATGCTGTTGAGGTGATTAAAAAATAAAATAAAATTAAATTAGTTTAAACACGTGCGGTCACAAAATTGTTACATACATTTAGGGCATAAAAGCCTTCACAGCTCAGATTCCTTTACTCAACTCCTCCTCAGAATTACTAATAATGAATGAATTAGCTTACCCTCTTAGCCTGCAGAAACTGGCCTTCCATGAAACAAAGTGCAGAGTATAACCTCCCTCTCTTCCCAAAAGAGGCCACAGGCCAGAAGTGAGTAAATATTGGGATTGCATGGAAAGCCTCCCAGCAAGAGAGAACGTGGCTGCAGAGGGAGCCAGGAGACTGATATGCCACCAAATATTCCTACTGTAGCTATGAGCAGAGACAAGAAAAATGCCGGGTGCTACCACTGGATTGCAAAAATCCAAGTAACTAAAATACAGTAGTTGCATTTTTGTTAGTTTATAAATATTTCCTTTGCTACAAGGCAGGTTTTGAAGCTCTAATGTTTGGCATGGAGCATATTGTAAGGACACGGACAGATCCTCAGCTGGCATTAATTGGGGTAGCTCCAATGACTTTCATTGAAGCTACAGAATTGACACGTGTTGCTGATCTGGTTCAGAGAACTGACAGTCCCTTCAGAACCGGGAGACAGACTGCAGTAGCCTTATGCCAGGAAAATGCTAACAGACACTCTTTGAGAAGAATGGCCAGCCTAGATGATGTAGGGTGATCAGGGCCAGCTCCAGGCACCAGCAAAGGAAGCAGTGCCTGGGGCGGCCAATAGAAAGGGACGGCAGACCATCCGTTGTTGGGGCGGCACATCCAGGTTGTCGTCGTCGGCAGTTCGGCAGTAGCCCAATCGGTCCGCTTCAGTCTTTGGTGGCAATTCAGCGGCGGGTCCTTCACTCCGTCTTCCTCTTCAGCGGCACTTCAGCGGCAGCTCAATCAGGTTTGGTTTTTTTTCCTCCTCCCCCCACGCTTGGGGCAGCAAAAAAGCTGGAGCCGGCCCTGAGGGGGATATTTTTACTCCGTGCACTGTCTACTTTATTCCCCATATAGAAACTTGTGAGCCTGTGTGGGAATTTTTTTTTTAAACCATTTCCTGTTTATATTGCTGTATACAATCAATGATTCTACTTGAAAGCCCTTCAGGTACCAAAGTCCCCATGTCCCCAGAGAGCAACAGCCAGCACAAAAACAAACACTGTGCCTTTAACATTCCCCCTCCCAAGTCTCCAGCTGCAGCTGCTGCAGCTTGGCGGGCTCACAGAGAATGGCCTGTTTGTTTTGGAAGGCGCTCAATTCCCTCAGCTACTCTGTCTACAATGGGAGGTGAAGACGGAGGAAGGTTTTGAGTTTCATCTGTAGAACAGTTTTAAAACGTGACATAAACGGCTCCCAGGAGGAGGAATGAATGAAATGATTTACACTGGCATTCTCCCCGCAGGTGCAGAGAGCACGTCTGCTTTCCTAGAAGAGCAGGAGCGTGCCTTCCTTTTTGGGCCCTGGTAGCCAGCAAATTATGCAGTCTGTCACCTCCTGGTCAGGATCCCTTGTTAATCCCTCAGGCTGAAAGGTCAATAATTCCCCCTTCTCCTTCCCTCTGTGTTGTGTAAAGTTCCTTGGTGGAGGCAAAAGTCAGAAAGAGAAGATTATTCATTCATTAAAAACGCGGCTTTGAACAAGGCCCGAAGTGTTATTCCAGGGCTCCTGTAATGAAACACGCCACGGCCACTCTTGCTTAGCTCTGATGAGCAGCCTCAACGCAAGGGAGCAATCGTTCTTCAGGAGATCTATGCAGCTGTGACAAGTACTGCTGCACTTCCAGAGCACTCTTCTTCTCTGTGGAATCCAGTTCCCATCCTCCCTCTGTGTGAGTTAGATGGAATTATGGCCCCATCAGGTACTCAGAGGAGACTAATGCAGTCTGCTTCTTGGATTCAGGTTAAATACTGGGGCAAGAATTATACTATTGTTTTCTATAGCTGCTTCTCCACACTCCCCTGCCAGCTTCTCCCCATATGTTAGTAAAATGGGGGTTGAGGGATGTAAATAAGCAGTTAGTCCTGCTGGGAAGCACAAGCTGACCAGAAAGCTCCCAGAGCAGGTGAGCTTAATTCTCCTGTTAGAGTCTTGTTCTCTACGGAAGCCTCACTAGGCCCAGAGGACTTTCCTTGAAAGTGGAATGACTTAAGAGATCAAGAATGGGCTATGAAGCCTTTCTCTCTTTATGTCTTATTCTGTCATAGCCCCAGATGTCTTACAGTCTTCCCAAGTGGGCTCACATAAGTTTGAGAAATAGGCTGAAGACCTGCAGACATGATTTTGAAAGGCCAGTCATTTAACGAAGCCATGAGGACTCCCGAACAGAAAACATGCCCTCCCATTACCTTTCAGCTAACTTAGTTAATTAGAGAAAAAAAAATTTCAAGTCTCGCATCTCGATAGGGTTTAAAAATTAAAGTTCACGCTCAGTTGTGTGACTGATGCCCTAGCAAACCCAGTCTGATGACCAGAAACACCAGAATTAAACTTTTTCCTATCTATAGGTTTTCCTACATCTTCCCATTATTTCTAAGCAGGTCCTCCTTCTGAAGCTGCATAGAGCCAAGAAGTGCAAGACAGATGCTGCTGTGAAAATGAAACAGGAAAAAAATCCCCTACTTCGTGTGTGTTGGAAAGCTAATACAACATTAGCATTGTGGGGGAAATCGCTTTGTATTCTAATTCATGGGAGGGGAGGGAGAAAGACAGGTTTGCAAGAATGACAGTCAAGTACTTCAGCTGTCTTCCAGCCAACATTTATTCAGAATGTGTTTTCTACTGTAGCGGGGGATGTGGTTAATAATCGGTGAATAAACCTGGATCCTAAACGTGGTATATAGGTTTAGAACAACTGGCAGTTGTGCAGGTTAGGGTGGGACTCTTCATCCAGAAGAAGCAGCTTCTGCTTTTCCCAGAGATGCGGATATTCCTATTGAGAATATCCTGCTAGATTCTCAGTGCTACTATAACAGGGTTTGATGGGATATGCACCAGAGAAGCATTTTGAAAGCTCTCATGTCCCTGCCTGGAAGATGACTAGAAGACTAAATATACTCTGGTTGCTAATTATTTTTCTTAGCCCAAAATTCCTACTCTCCCTCCGCCCCTAAGAACTTTCAACCCCTGGGACGAAAGAAAGAAAGAAAGAAAGAAAGGATTTTCAAAAGTCATCTTGACTTCAATGGGAGCAATGTTAAGCCCAACACTGGGCACTTCTGCAAATCCCCTCTGCCCCCATCAACTGTGGCTGACCTAGAGGCAGGAGAACAACTAGGAAGATGCTAGATGCAAGGCCTATTCTTACATAAACAAACAACACTGAACATGTTTGCTATCATTATTAGATACTCAGTGGTGTATTGATAGGCATCATAACCCCATGATGCTGTGACACCTTTCCCACAAAGCACTTAGTGTTCTTGACATATCCTCCTCTTTCAATCCGCTCTGCCTGGAAGCTACCCTTCCCCACTTCTGGGCCACTATCCTCTGGTAGAGCCCTGCTCTAATGTTTTCCTCTCACTTCATACAAAGCTTAAGGCAACATCATGCTTGCGCTGTCACTGCTACATGCTGCTTCTGCTTGGCACCTGTAGGGACCTTGGGTGTCTAGTCAAAGGCAGCACCCAGAGCCGGGCCTGGGTTCTGGAGAATGCAAGTACTACTTGCTCCTGTTCACCCTGCACAGCAAGGTAGCCATAAAGGGGTGCAGAAGGCAGGGAAGTGGTGAAGCCACGCCCCAGCCTCCAACATACACATTGGCCCACAGAACACCCCATAGGGAGCAATCAGCACGAAGCAAGCGAAGTTAAATGGCATAATCTAGCCCACAGCAGGGTTATGGCACAGACTGGGCTCCATTGTAGAACCCTTATCCACACTTCACTGGGACTATTTGTGTGAGTAAGTGCTCACCAAGATGAGGAAGAGCTCCACCAGCCCTTAATCTAAATTCATCCCAACGGCTAGACTGCGATAAGGCCTTAGGTATGAGAGTATGGGGGGCACATCAGGAGCTCCCCCCACTGTTTGCATGGCCTGCACAAGGGTCTGTCACGATTGCTCAAAGGAACACGGGGAATGTTCCTTTGGTACAGACCAGAGAAGAAGACTAAAGGATGGTGCAGCCTTTGCTGTCCTGATTGCCAGGCTGATCAGAGAGGAGTCTCTCTCCCATCTCCTATGGGGCAATGAGAGTTCATTGCTCAGGCTGAATCTTTATGCTGGGGCAGCTTACGAGTTTCTGGTGGCCAACCAAAGACCTGATTTTAGTGCTCAAAAGAGCCTCGGGGTTGAGAGGTTGAAGCGAGAATTTTTATGAACAAGTAGGCAGAAGCCATCATCATTTTTGTTTAGCAAAGGAGGTTCAAAATGCTGCTTGACTTTGCTTACAAAAGAGGTGCTAAAGCAATGCCGTTTGCAGCAGCTGTTCCGCATGTAAAGAGAAGAGGAACAAGTAGGGCCTTTCTTTATTTCATGGGAAGCAAATGAGCCGGTAGCCAACTTGTGTGATCCATTGGCTCAGAATGTCCCATGCTGCTCCTGCCGCCTTAACATTCATGTCTGACATGAGTTCACAAGCATAACCATTTGAAGCCAAGGTACGTCACAGCAACACACCGAGCCTTCCGACAGGAACTTGATAAGAAATTTAAAAGGAAGACAAAACAAAAAGAATCAGCTGTCTAAAGAGTTTGAGGAATCATGAAGACCATCTGTTATTTGATTGTTTGGGGCCCTCTTACTTGCCTTTCTGGTGGGAGAGAGCTATGAGCTGACCTGCAGTCTCTAGCTCACCCCAGTAACCAAATGCGGAAGTGACAGAAATTGTTTGGGAAGGGAAGTCTCTGTGAGACTGTCACACGGTAGCACTGTTTCTCCACCTCCTGACAGCAACACTGAAAAACCAATGCGTGTCGTTTCCACCAGGAACCCACATTTTCATGGAACCCCCGCAGAAATTTGTGAAAGTGAATTCAATAAAGAAACCTGACAGCTTGGAAAAACTCCAAGGCCAGGGTTGTTTTTCCCTCCGTCCTTTATGTGGGCGATGTTGGTGCAATTCCCAGTGACAAGCCTAGTTCAGATCTGACAATAAGGCCGGCCACTCCTTGGTTCTGGATCTTTTCCCTCACCTAACCAGGAGGACGGGGAAGTGTAGTGGGGAAGGGGCTGATGGGAAATGGTAACCTCTGCTTTGCAGTTCCATGACAGTATTCCTTTTACTTTTGTGTTCTAGGCTTGTAGAATCATAGAACTGGAAGGGACCTTGAGAGGTCATCTAGTCCAGTCCTCTGCACGCAAAGCAGGACTAAGTATTATCTAGTATTGTTGTTTGAGGCCCGCTCAGGATTCCTCTGGCTGTAAGGCCTCTGCTGAAAAAAGTGCATTTTCTGCATTATTTCAAACAAGCTTTATTTGTTTTAGCAGATCTGCAGATTCTGTTTCAGGGATGGGTATAAGCCACATTTTTGGGGAGTGACTAATGAATTTGGGTGCCTCCAGTTTTAAGACCCCAACCCGAGGCACCTTAAAGGGTTTTTATTTTCAGAGGACGGGTGCTCAGCACTTCTGAAAGTCAGACCCTCGTAGTGTGTGTCAAGTTGGGCACCCAAGAACGGAGGCACTCCAAATCACTGATCACTTTTGGAAGTTTTAGTGTCACTGTACAGCAAGAGTAGTAATGGGTAGGGGGAGGAGGAATGCTCCTCAGTCAATAGTGCAAATATTGAAAATTGTGCGGCAGATTGATTAGTACAATTAGACATTTTTATTACAGCTCTGTTCCTTTCAGATACATAAATGTCAAGTCATGACTTACGGGCTATATAAATATCATTTTTAAATGTAGTTATCTCTACCAAATACACTGAAACTACTGAGAAACGAGCCGGGGCTCAGGAGTAACCAGTGATTTGTCAAACATGCCTTAGACGTGTTTATTGGGCGTCAATACGCTCAATAAAGGGCATGAGCAGGCATGTGATTTTGGAAGGAAGCGTTAGAGAAGTTCTTGCCCCATATCCATACAGATCATACTAGAGACACAATCTATAAAGCTGGTTTGGGGAAGGTGATGTAATGGAGAACCTAGGTATAAGGGGATGGGCTTTGGGGAGAGACCAAAGAAAGCATAAAGAAGAACAGGAGTACTTGTGGCACCTTAGAGACTAACAAATTTATTAGAGCATAAGCTTTCGTGGACTACAGCCCACTTCTTCGGATGCATGTTTCCTATAAAATACAGAAACCCATCCTTACCCTTGAAATACTATTTCATAGAGACGTGTTGGCATTCTAAATTGACAGGCTGAGAGAAAGACAGACACACTGTTCTGTACCACTGTATGTAATATTTTCATTCTTTGCAATACAAGCTTTTTTTGCT
Source organism: Malaclemys terrapin pileata (assembly GCF_027887155.1). NCBI lineage: Eukaryota > Metazoa > Chordata > Testudines > Emydidae > Malaclemys > Malaclemys terrapin. The sequence continues at coordinate 19,174,282 of NC_071520.1, read as the reverse complement.
CACTAAGAGATGCCTTGTCTGGTGCTGGACTAGATGTATTTATTTCCAATAATCTTTTATTTTGTGATTTTTCTCTTTATTTTATTAACTTACCTCAGAAATCTGCTTGTATTTTAATTTAAAATCAACCTGAATTAGATGCCGAGGTTGTTAAATTGCGGTTATTGAGTGTTGAGGCACCACAGAGAGAAAGAGACTGTCTTTAGCTGAAGCTGGGACAAGAGAGAGGTAATGTCTGGGGTAAGGCTACGGGTTTACAATACCTCCATCCAACCCCCTTTCTGGCACTCTGCAGGAAGACCAATATATGGGCAGATAGGGATTATTTAAAAGATCCAATGTAAAGGAGCTGTTCCTTTAGCTCAAATAGTAAAAAAACCATCACTTTTCTCACTGAAGGTCCTAAATTCTACCCCTACTGATGGCCCCTAGTGAAGGCTGTTAAAATGCCCTGGCCTTTATGAAGAAGTCAAATTCCTGTGGACCTCAGAAGCTAAAAAAAAGCTTCTCTGAAGAGTGTGTTTGGGGGGAGGGGGTGTGTAAGTAATGCACTGGCCAAACAAGTCTCTCTATTCATACAGTGGATGACAACCTACTGCTGCTACCACCTAATGGAGTTACTCCTTTAGCCCAACTGACAGAGGCCAGTGCTTCAGGCCCCATCTTCAAACTTTGCTGATGACTTACGCAAGGGATCATGATGCCAGGCTTCGTTAGAATTGAAAAAAAGAACTTTGTTGTCATCGAACCATAGAAAACATGACAGCTGTTTGGATTTCATGTCTTAGATTCTGTCGTGTGGCATTTCCCATTGTGCTGCTTTGCTTCCCCTCTTCCCCATAGCAAAGCTTCACCTAGGATGGGTTAAAAAAAATTAAAGCAGCAGAAGCAGGAAATAAAGATATTGAGTCGAGCTTCCTGCTGCATTTGCAGGTAAACGCTGGGATGAACTAGAAGAGCATAAGCAGATCTCCAGTAACTCATTTGAAATGCTTCAGCTGTAGGGTCTAGAGAACCGCACTGCATTGAAACACATACCAGTCAGGAAACAAGACACAGCCCATTCGAATGGTGAAAGGCCTTACTGACAAGTGGGTTTGTTTCCCCCTCTCCCGCCCCCCCTCCCCCTGCCCCTTCTTCGGCTTAAAAACAATGGAGGAAACCTGTACAAGTCTGGGCACAAAACAAGCCCACATCTCTGCCAAACACAGACAGTTGTCAGTACGAGCCAGGCTCCCCACGACAAGAATTACATCTCTTAATTATTAGCAGCCTGGCTCCTGGAATGTGCACATTTTTTCACAGTTACTAAATAAGTTAATCACTTCATGAACAAGGAAATCTGCAGATGCCTTTGAGGCTTTGTTAACATAGTCCCTAAACCAGCTTTACACTCCCTTCTAATCCTCTTTAAGACAGTATGAGGCAGTGAAGTAGCCTATAATCAGTTTTTAAGGTTATAGACAATATCCCCACTCAAGCTGGTTGCCTAGAGCAACAGTGCAAGAACTGAATACTAGCAATGAGATTGGATTACTTGCCTTGTTTATTCATCCATATATATTTATCCCCTGCTCTGCCTACAGCAGGGATTTCATAGCCTGTGCCATACATGCACAGATGCAGAGTAGAGTTTATGTAAAAAAATGCAGACAGCCTTCAGAAATTAATCTCCTTCCCTTTCTGATTCCTTTTCCTCCCGGCTCCACATATCTGAGTTCAAAATGGTCCAGGAACCGCCAATCTGAGCAGTGTGTTTCACAGAAGACCTGTAGTATGTCACTGTTAAAGTATACACCATTCTTTGACAGGTGCCTGAATCACAAACACCGCTCACAGATGTTGGACCAGATCCTCAGCCAGCATAAACTGGTGTAACTCGACTGTAGCCAATGGAGCCATGCTACTTTATACCTGTTGAGACTCTGACCCATTAAGTTCAGGAGGTCCGAGGTACCACATACACAGTAAATTGCACTTTAATGGAAATCCATGTGTGACGTTGTGCAGTCTATATGGTTTTATAAAAACTTGATAATAAGTCAATATAATGTAACAGATAGTTTTAGAGAAAATACGGTAATAAGTGAATGTAACGTAACTGGGATATGCTTCATGCAAAAGGTCTCTTGTAAGGTATCATTACAAAGCTTATAATCTACTGAGTATGATCATCTGATTTGTATAAATGTACCACTCTTGTATCTAAAACTAGAAATATAAAATGTAACTCTGAGGGCCTATTGTAATTGTGTAAAGTGTGGACCATTAATGATGGTTTGGAATCTTGATGACTCCCATTGTCTGCAGATGGCTGTATTTACCTGTGAGTCTTCCTGTATATGTGTGTGCTGGCAAGTGAGTAATGAAGTCTTGCCGTGACATGTGATCATGTCACCTGAACTGGAATCCATCTTTAACCTGGTGCTTTTCCAGTGAGGGGGGGTGGAAACCCAGAGAGACAAAGAGTTCTCGCCTTATGCAAAAGATGTATAAAGGGGGGGGAAGAGAACAGAGAGAGAGAGGAGCCATCATGAAGAATCCCCTAGCTACCACCTGAGCTGCAACAAGAGCTGTACCAGGGGAAAGAATTGTGCCCAGGCCTGGAAGGTGTCCAGTCTGAGAAAAACTTACTGAAGCATCTCTGAGGGTGAGATTATCTGTATTCAGTTTGATTAGGCATAGATTTGCGCATTTTATTTTATTTTGCTTGGTGACTTACTTTGTTCTGTCTGTTACTACTTTGAACCACTTAAATCCTACTGTCTCTATTTAATAAAATCACTTTTTATTTAGTAATTTACTCAGAGTATGTATTAATATCTGGGGGAGCAAACAACTGTGCATCTCTCTCTATCAGTGTTATAGAGGGCGAACAATTTATGAGTTTGCCCTGCATAAGCTTTATGCAGGGTAAAACGGATTTATCTGGGTTTAGACCCCATTGGGAGTTGAGCATCTGAGTGCTAAAGACAAGCACACTACTGTGAGCTGTTTTCAGGTAAACTTGCAGCTTTGGGACAGGAGATTCAGACCTTGGATCTGTGTCTGGAGCCAGACGGGAGTGTCTGGCTCAGCAAGACAGGGTGCTGGAGTCCTGAGCTGGCAGGGAAAACAGAAGCAGGGGTAGTCTTTGCACATCTGTTGGCAGCTCCCAAGGGGGATTCTGTGATCCAACCCGTCACACCATGGACACTATTTCCATCCCACTCCCAAATATGGGTATTTTAGCCCCATTCTTCTCTATACTTGCAAAAAGAGGGAAATTTGGGTGAATTTGCTAAGTGATTTAACCCCCTTTCTCGTTATTACCTAGATTTGGGCACAATTTCAGCAGAGCTCTAGAACAAGTGTGCAACCCACTGCCACTCAAGATGGCTCCACAGCCTGACCTGGTGGAACTGGCAAGTCAATTCGTTGTAGATAGTAGTTGGAGATAATGAGCTCCCACAAGGAGCTGATCATGGACATAAAATACTTCTGATATAGCACTTATAAATAATGCAATCAGTATCTAGCATGACACTGTGAGCAACACTCTAACAGCAGAGGACCCAGTGGAAATGCAAGAAGTACTGTGTGTGTACATACGTACATATACCCACAAAATATCCTTTGTTGGACCAACTTCTGGTGGTGAGAGAGATGAGCTCTCTAATATCCTGGGATTGACATGGCTACAACAACATTCATTATACACTGACAGGTTTCAGAGTAGCAGCCGTGTTAGTCTGTATCCACAAAAAGATCAGGAGTACTTGTGGCACCTTAGAGACTAACAAATTTATTTGAGCATAAGCTTTCGTGGGCTACTGCCCACTTCTTCGGATGCATAGAATGGAACATATATTGAGGAGATATATATACACATACAGAGAGCATGAAAAGGTTGGAACTACTGACCGCTATACTTACTACATGCCTCCAGCTTCCATCCAGGACACACCACACTATCCATCGTCTACAGCCAAGCTCTAAGATACAATCGCATTTGCTCCAATCCCTCAGACAGAGACAAGCACCTATAAGATCTCTATCAAGCATTCTTAAAACTATAATACCCATCTGCTGAAGTGAAAAAACAGATTGACAGAGTCAGACGAGTACCCAGAAGTCATCTCTTACAAGACAGAGCCCAACAAAGAAAATAACAGAACACCACTAGCTGTCACCTTCAGCCCCCAACTAAAACCTATCCAGTGCATCATCAAAGATCTACAACCTATCCTGAAAGATGATCCTTCACTCTCACAGATCTTGGGAGACAGACCTGTCCTCGCTTACAGGACAACCTGAAGCAAATACTCACCAGCAACCACACATCACTGAACAAAAACACTGACCCAGGAACCTATCCTTGCAACAAAGCCCGATGCCAACTCTGTCCACATATCTATTCAAGTGACATCATCATAGGACCTAATCACATCAGCCATGCCATCAGGGGCTCATTCACCTGCACATCTACCAATGTGATATGTGCCAGCAATGCCCCTCTGCCATGTACATTGGCCAAACCGGACAGTCTCTACGCAAAAGAATTAATGGACACAAATCTGACATCAGGAATCATAATACTCAAAAAACAGAGGGAGAACACTTTAACCTGTCTGGCCATTCAATGACAGACCTGTGGGTGGCTATCTTACAACAGAAAAACTTCAAAAACAGACTCCAACGAGAGACTGCTGAGCTGGAATTGATATGCAAACTAGATACAATCAACTCAGGATTGAATAAGGACTGGGAATGGCTGAGCCATTACAAACATTGAATCGATCTCCCCTTGTAAGTATTCTCACACTTCTTATCAAACTGTCTGTACTGGGCTAGCTTGATTATCACTTCAAAAAAATTTTTCTCTTACTTAATTGGCCTCTCAGAGTTGATAAGACAACTCCCACCTTTTCATGCTCTCTGTATGTGCATATATAGCTCCTCAATATATGTTCCATTCTATGCATCCGAAGAAGTGGGCTGTAGCCCATGAAAACTTATGCTCAAATAAATTGGTTAGTCTCTAAGGTGCCACAAGTACTCCTGTTCATTATAAACTGAGACATTCTATGATACAGCAATTTCATAACAGCAACCAGACTTGGTAAATTGTATCCAGATTCCCCAAACCATCCAGGCCAGTAAGATGGGGGTAGGGATAGCTCAGTGGTTTGAGCATTGGCCTGCTAAATCTAGTGTGGTGAGTTCAATCTTTGAGGGGGCCAGTTAGGGATCTGGGGCAAAAATCTGTCTGGGGGTTGGACTAGATGACCTCCTGAGGTCCCTTCCAACCCTGATATTCTATGATTCTAAAGAGGCAGTACTTGAAATCTCACAATATTGCCAACCTAGGTTTGCAGAACAAAGCGGTTAGTTTGATTCATGTTAAAGTCTGCTAAGCACCCAATCTTCTGGGTGCTTATCCAAGCTGCCCTTTGAGCCACATTCATCAATGGCAATTAACACACCAAATGTAAGTGATTTTACAATAGTTATAAGTGGTAGCAGTTACTGGATCTCTGCCTGCATATTTTCTCTCTTATGCATCTCTAACAAAAGCTACGTAAACCTTCAAAGGGTGGGGTAATGGTATAGAACAATCTGCAAGATGCTAAATGCTGTGAGATGGTGACCCATTCCTGCATTAAGGATGATTTTCAATGGGAGTTTGGGCCCCTTTGGAAATCCTAGACAGAATACACAGGGATTCACACTTGAAAGTGAAAAGCAAAACCTTTTTCTTTCCGCTTCAAAGCTATGCGTGTCTCATCTGGGGTCACATCTTCTGTATGAACCCCATACTTGCAAACACACTCAAACCTTGTGTGCTTTCTCCAGCCGCAGCTACAAACTGGGCTGCCAGCTTTTTAAAAATGTAAAGCAAGAAGTTTCTTGCTTAGCCGTCCATAAAGGGCCTCGGATGCTCTGACACACATTACGAGTAATTTCCTTGATCTTTTACTGCCCGGGGTCATTCATTTACTAAAACATCCTTTTAAAACAAAATCTCTTAATGCTTCCCCTGGCACAATCAAAACACACTGGGTCCTTGCATAAAATCTTCGAGTTACACATATGCTTTACTAGTTATCGCTTCACTGAGGTATTGCAGAAATTTTGAACTATTGAGAAGGATGGTCTTGTGAATAAGGCACTGGATTGGGACTCTGAACATCTGCCAGAGATTCCTTGTGGGACCTTCGGCAAATCACAATCTATGTCAAAGATCCCTACCTGTAAAATGGAGATACTAATACTTCCTTTCTCCCAGTCGGTGTGACTCCTCCATTGATACTATAAGCTCTTTGGGATAAGGATTTTTTTTATGCCATATTTGTACAGCATCTAGCACAGCGGGGCCTCAATATCAGTGAAAGCCTTTAGGCTTTGCTGAAACATTACTAATAATATTGATTAGTCTCACTGTTTGCCTTCTGGACTCTGTGTTGACAAATCAGGACCATCCTGATGCTAGCTGATGCATCTGTAGCTCTGAGCCCATTTTACATCCCTTGCTCCCTTGTTTTGTACTTACTCATGCAGGTGGTGTCAATGGAATCCAGGAGGCAACTGGGTATGAGAAAGGATTGCAGAGCTGGGCCTCCGGCAGTGAGCTTCTTATGTCACCTACAAGGCTCTTCAGAAGAGCTAGCCAGCCAAATCCTCAGCTGAGTGTGTTACTCTTTTCAGCTTGCCTGTAGATGGCACTGTGGTAACATCTTACCAACGACACAGGACGCTTTCTTAAAAGACAACATGAAAAAGAAGCCTTCAGTGTCCTGTGCTTCCTGCATTATCTCCTCCACTAAAATCATTTCCTTGGCCTACTTTCTTCTTGATTTTTTTTCTCCCAGAGAAATTATTTATCATAGGGGATTGCCAGCACTTAATAAACATCCCTCCAAGAATAAATTTGTTTATCTAAGGTATTTTATTATGCTGCCTCAGATAAAAGGAAAAAAACCTCCCCAGAACGTTTTTGACTGAGCAAACAGTAAAGAGCAGCGTCCTTGAGCAGAGTTTTCAGAGGGGAGGTTTGTCAGACGCCATCTCTCAGCCGTTAGGGAATGAATTATCTTCCAAATGAACAAAAGTAGCAGACGGGTAGCGCTGGCAACTGATTCATTACGACTTAGGCAGATTTAGGAACCGCAAAGTATTTTGTTCCAGGCTCTGAGTCAAATTCTCTAGTGCTTTGCACCTTGCATTGTCATTTATACCTGGGCAAGACAGTAGCAATTCACACCCAGTTTTGCACAGATTTATAGACACACAAGATGCCAGGCGGTACAGAATCAGGCCGTGTGTTTGATCCTGACTTTGTTACCTGTGTCAGCCTATACCTTGCCTTTCTTTGTATTGATTTAAGAGCCCATCTGTCAGCACTGGTGACTGATGTGCACATTGGTGGCTTTGCTATATCAGGAAGACTTTTTATGCCACAAAGTCATCAAGTAACACCAGCTGGGTCCCTGGCAAGAGCAGCCCTGGGCTTTGGGAGACAATTTAGCTAGAGGAATGATTATTAGAAGCAGGAAGCCCGGTGGTAGGATTTCTCATCCCAAATAAAAGATTTGCGGCAGCATAAATAATACATGTCAATTTCCAGCACCCATAAATAAAGTAGGTTAAACCCACCCCCCCTTCCTCTCTTGTCAGGCCTAGTTAGCTGCTCAGAGCAGGGACAGTGCAGAGAGAACAGAGACAAAGAGCCATGCTCTACGGAAACAGTCAATACCTAGCTTCTCTCAAAGGACAGGGACAGGGAACAGGGGACAGGGAAACCTCCCAAAGTCAGGCTGCTTAACTGACTCATCCAAACCCTTCTGATCCCTCCCCATGATGCTGCCCACCTGCAACCCACACAACCAAGCAGACTCTAGGGTTCAAAGCAGGCCACCTGGGAGGTAGGAGGCTGTCACCTGCTACCTCACTCCAACTCCAGCTTCCTCTCTGGGGCCCAGCCAGGTGGCCGACTCCTCCCCACTGGGTTTTCAGGGACCAAGTAGAATGAATGTTTAAGCGAGAAGTTCTGTTGCTCCCCACCCCCTTCAGTTGCACAGCAGTGGCTAGTCCCTTCCCCAAGAGGAATGGCCAGTAGGCCTGTTCCTTCTAAAGCCCCACATGGACGTTGCAGTGTGCCAGGTCGCCCACTCTTCTGCAGCAGATTCTTCACCTCTGTGTCACCCCTCCCCACCCCCAGGGGCAGCAGCACCCTCGCTCTTCAACAGTGAAAGAGCACCCAGGGTGGAGATGCCCCAGAGCCACGGTCTCCAATCCCCACTCTCACACTAAGAACGGGGTGAGCTTGTGGGCGAACTCACCAGCGCAGCCAAAGAACAGTCTTCAGCCACAGGATTCCAGCCCCCTTTTCTTCAGGGACTCAAATTTTATTTCTTCAGAGTTACCCAAGCTCAATATTTCAAACACGCCCTTTGACCCTTGACCCAGTGTCTTCTGTAGGATCCTATCTACTGCAGGCCATCCAACAGAGAATCATATATAAATTGGGTTCTTTCTCCACACCCAGGGTCTCCTGCAGGCACCTATCTACCTACTTGGTGTTTTTTATGAGGGCCAGGCGATCTTCAAGCTATTCACCTAATCCCCGGCCTTACAGAATCAGCTTCCTCCCAGCAGATGCAACTCCCTTTAAAGGGCCAGCTTGCCTGCAACAAATGGAGATTTCAGACTTGTGCCCATTGCATGCCTATGCATTTCATCCCCAGGGCTCTTTCATTGTTAAAGCAGCCCCAGAGACGCCCACAGGAGAGGCTGCAGAAAAACAGAGGGGCACCTGCTCTCCAGAAGACTTGGATGGGATGTAGTGGGCCTATTGGCAATACAAGGAAGAGGAGACTGAAGCAGAAGGGACAGAAAGCACTGAGCCTTCCCATCCCACCCAGAGCAGACCTGCAGGCAAACTAAGAAGAGGGGCAGAGATTGAAAGGATACAGGAGCCATTTAATGACCTACCCCATCTTCCCGCTCAGAAAAAAAAAAGCAAGGGTCATTTATCCAAACATTTCAGAACTTCAACAAAGCTTTTATTTTATTACGAGTGGGGTGGGAGCCGAGGGCACAGAGTGTGTCAGGGGAGCTAGTTTACTCTTTCTTGACAATCCCCATCAGCCAGTACAGACATTGCATGGGCCAGAGGCAACTTTCCTCTTAGCTGAACTGTGGAGAATGGGCCTCCTCAAGTGAGAAGCAATTGCCTTGTAATTCTGCACTGGTTCCTGCATCTCAACTTGCTTTGCTGTTGTCCAGTGGTCAGTCTGATGGTCCAGTGCTAAGCAGGAAAGCTAGGGAGAGGGAAAGACTGGGCAAAATGGCACCTTTAAGGCAGAGCATGCAAGGACCAGAAAGGAGGATTAAGGAAGAACAGCATCTCAGAAGGCAACTCCCAGAGCTGTTGGGATAAACTCAAGTTCATACTTCAGGGAGCACATGGCCCACGGCAGTACGTGCTGCACACATTTATAAGGTGAATCAGGTGCTCTTTTCACATGCTTCCCTCAGCTCAGAGCAGGGGGAAAGATAGGGCTATGTTTGGTGCTGGTGAGACCTCAGTTGGAGTACTGTGTGCAGTTCTGGTCTCCCATGTTTAAAAAAGATGAACTCAAACTGGAACGGGTGCAGAGAAGGGCAACTAAGATGATCAGAGGAATGGAAAACCTGTCGTATGAAAAGAGATTAGAGGAGCTTGGGTTGTTTAGTCTGACAAAGCGAAGGCTGAGGGGGGATATGATTGCTATCTTCAAATATATCAGAGGGGTTAATACAAGGGAGGGAGAGGAATTATTCCAGCTTAGTACTAATGTGGACACGAGAACGAATGGATATAAACTGGCCGTGGGGAAGTTCAGGCTTGAAATTAGACGAAGGTTTCTGACCGTCAGAGGGGTGAAATATTGGAACGGCCTTCCGAGGGAAACGGTGGGGACGACGGACCTGTCTGGTTTTAAGATTAAGTTGGATAAGTTTATGGAGGGAATGGTTTAATGGTAAAACATAGTAGCCAAGGAAAACCAAGCAATGGTACATGAATAGCATAATGGCCAACAAGGGTCAGGCTAGAGACTCTTGCCTATATGCTCGGGGTATTACTGATCGCCATATTTGGGGTCGGGAAGGAATTTTCCTCCAGGGAAGATTGGCTGAGCCTCTGGAGGTTTTTCGCCTTCCTCCGCAGCATGGGGCAGGGATCACTAGCAGGAGGGTCTCAGCCGATTGAAGTCACTAAAACACAGGATTGGGGACTTCAACGGCAGAGTCCAGGGAAGGGTCTTGCGGCCTGCAGCATGCAGGGGGTCAGACCAGATGATCATAATGGTCCCTTCTGACCTTAAAGTCTATGAGTCTGTATCTGGCCCCGTCTCCTACCCCGTCCCCTTTGGGAAGGCGAGTTCTGCAGTCAGCTCTAGCCTCACACTGGCTTTGCACTTAGGATTGTGACTAGTGCCTTCTCCGCTGCTAGCCCCCGGCGCTGTCTGTGACCGCGGGAAGGACGTGTGTTGTGGCACGACAACTACTGACATTTACGCAGCACTCCAAAGGACTACAGACTATTATAGATTCCAGTTCTAGGTCAATCCATTAATTACAACTTGCAATTAAACCTTTCACCTTGGATGTTAAAGCTGACCCTTTTAGGGGCCTTCTGAATTCTGATTCTCCTGTGACTCAGGCAATAGGGGACCAGAAACTGGGACTCTGATCTGCTTGGCTGGATGTGCTCTCTTAGATCAAGGACAGCAGATAATCTTTCCAGAAACTGTTTCCCCAGAACAGCAAGGCTAAGACCTCCTGCAGTTCAACCTGACCTCCTCATTCCTTGTCTTGGGAAAAAGTCATCCAGTACCCTTGCCTGTGGAAGGCTTCATTCCTCAGCCTGTCCCTCTTACTTTCCGATCCACGTCTCCTGATTTTGGACAGAGGGCCAGCATAACATCTAGGCATCACTTAAGCCCTAGGAAAGTAAATGGTGCATAAGCTTTGTACTACCCCTCTGCATAGGGGTGGATCACCCAGGAAGATTATTTCCTACGATATCTTGGGAAGCTGTAGCTGAATACACCCATCCATGCTTGGCAGTTTCTTTCACAGCACCTTCTTTCTGCTAATAAGGAAGTATTTAAGCAGCTCTGGTAGAGCCATTGATCACCAAGCAGATGATGATGTAGAGCAGTTCACTTTCCTCTGTTCCTTAGTGCTTAGGGCATGATCTTACAAAGCTCCTAGACTTAATTGGATTAGCACTGTAAAACTCCCAAATCCTGAATTCCTGCCAGAATCACCCACTTGACCAATGTACTAGTCACCATATCTAAGCCTCAAGAAAGCAGGGAGGACACAACTTGGAGTAGTTTGCTGGAAAATTGCCCCTCCCGCTCCAGAACCCAGCTGATAAGCAATTTAACAGTAGCAGCTGTCTAGAGGCAGGATGGATTACAGAATGGATGTGATGCATTCAGCAGTTAAAAATGCAGAGGAAAGTCCAAGGACAGACACAAAACACATCACATCACACCATCTGCAGTTTCTACTCTTAAACATTGCTGCAATAACCTTAACCTCACAGGCAAATTCTCCACCACCTGAACTGCTAAATCCAAGCAATGTCACTGCTTGGAAATGTACTCTCTCTAACAGATGACACTCCTTGGGTATAACCAACCTTCTGTCTGAGCCAAACTACTAAAATGCAGACAAGAGTTTATTGACTTTAGAATTCTCTGCCATTGCCAAAGAGCAACCTAAGCAATGCAGTTATAATCAGTGTTACAGGGGGCAGCACACTCTCTCTAACCAGACAAAGGCAATCTCATTCCCAACAGCAATCCAAATTCCAACTCCCTATGAAATCCCATCACACTCTTCCCCTCCAGCTTCAATCATCTCACTAATCCCACTAGCAATGAAAACAGGGCAATGCTGGTGGAATGCTCCTTTCCCAAAATACCTCTGTGCACATCAGCTATGATCTCCACAATGCTGTTACAATAAAAATGTTGTTCTCACACATACACACACACCCCTGCTGTCTTCCGCATTTAATTCTGATCACCATGGCTGACTTCCAACTCCCCTGTCTAAGTGCAGAGGCCTTTTGAAAACACTAAGATATCATGAAAAATGGTCCCTAAGGAAAGTTAAGTATGAAGCCAATGATGGTCCCAAATGATCACTGTATGCATGAAAGGACACTTTTTCTATGTATGACACCAAAACTTTAACTCCTGCTGGACCATGCATAGTCAAAGTAGGTTTAATGGAACGAATGCCCATTCTGTTGTAGTAGTTTTCCACTAGGTCTGCTACCAAGATCGTGTCTTCAGTGTACTAGCTGGCACATCTGTCAGCACTGAAGGAATTAAAGTCTAAATTCCATCACAGCTGAGGTTATCCCAAGAGTAAAGACTCTTATAAGCAAGTGGAGCAATTTGACATGAGATCCCGAGACTCCCCCTATCCAGCTTCCTCTCTACACTGACCCAAATTTTGGATGGGAGTCAAAAACACATCGCGGATCCAGAAAAACCTTCTTGGAGCTGCCTCTTTCACATAGAAACAAAGCATCCGTTTAAAACATTCTTCTATCGCTCTTCCAGGATGGGTTCTTATGGAAAAAAAGCACTTTCCAATTTGCCTCTCACTGAAAAAGTTCCATAAGAAACAAATGGAACCAATAGAGCATTTTACACAGACATGAGTCCCGAAGGCCCCCTCTTGCTTTTTCCTAACCCTACTTTAAGGTCAGAAGGCTCAGCATTAAAAAGGCTAGGCTGTGTGCCACACTTTCCCTTGTATTTTTGTGACCCTACAAACTAGGGATGGACAAACCTGTTCTAAGACAAGGAGGAGCCTTTGTGCAAAACACAAATATTATTATTTAGCAAAAGATTTGGCCAATGCTTTCAGGTTTCTCTAGAATGCACCATCTTGTTTTCAGCCAGAGCAGAAATGCTGCAAGGAAAGCTGTTTTCAGTGGATCACATTCTCAAATGGACCAAATCCATTCAGGCTATACTCTGCTTAAAGCCTATGGGTGTCAAGGGAAGACTGAGGAAAATCTTCAGGATTTGACGCTATATTTCCAGCTAGAACCAGAGGTGAAAGTAAGCCGGTACGGTACGGCGCACTGGCAAGAGCCAGTATGCCGTGCTGGACCGCACCGGCTTCTACGGGCAGGATTTAAAAGGCTCTGGGCTCCCCGCAGCAGCCCTTTAAATCCCACCCGCGGCTCTGCAGCCAGGCTGGGGCCGGGATTTAAAGGGCTCAGAGCTCCGCGGCAGCTGAGCCCGGGCCCTTTAATTTGCCCCAGAGCCCCAGGGGCTCCCAGCCACCTGTGCTGCTGGGAGCCCCCGGTTGATCTAAAGGCCCTGGGGCTCCAAGCCACAGCCGGTGCCCCAGGGGCTTTAAATCTTGAGAGGCCCCACCTCTTCCGGATGAGGCCCCGCCCCCTCAGGACTCCGACAGTACCGGTAAGTCCTGAAAGTTACTTTCACTTCTGGCTAGAACTGAGATAGTATCCCAGAGTTGAAGTATGCCCTCAACTGCATGACCAGGCATGGGCACGAGGGATTGGCAGACCCTGCCTTACACACCTGTGGTCTCTAGGCACACAGGATTAAGCATGCAGCAAGGGAATGCCACTGTGAGCCAGCCTCGGTAGACAGAATTATGCCAGCAGAACTCAAGCTAGTGTGCTGAAAATAACAATGTGGAAGTTCCAGCTCAGGCTCTGAAGCCTACATGGGTGAGGGCCCAAGCTTCCACCCAAGCCGGAGCATCCACAGTGTGCTAATGCCAACCCCACTAGCATGAGTCTGCCCCAGCTACAGTGCAGACATACCCCAAGTGGGCACCACTTCCTTACTAGGACAAGGTGGACAGAGTCCCCCAATTCACCAGCCACGACGACTGAGCCAGTGTAGGGGGACTGTCATGATCTGCTGCAGATACAGGGCAGCAGCAAATTATTAATCCATTAAATTCCAGGAGAACAATGCCCAGGATTAAAATTAAGCACATGCTTGAGTGGTTAGCTAAATCAAGAATGATGTGAATAGCAGGGGTCGGTTTATTCATTTGGGGGAGGGGGTGTATCTGACACTAGAGTCTGAATATTTAGATTTGTTCAGAATATATTTGTAATATGTCTGCTAGAATTCAGATATCACTTCAAATGGCTTTCACTGTACAGCTGTTTTCCTGCGCCAAAACCACACACACACAGTTCTAAAAGCAACCAGTTGGTCGGCTTGTTTCTATCTAAGTAGGGTGACCATATTTCCCTATACTGAATACGGGACACCTGGTAAAATTACTCACATTCAACCGAGTTCAACAGCAATTAATCAGAACTATGCAGTGCAAATGTTCAAATTAACATCAAATTAACTGAGCCCGTTAAAAAGAAATACTGCGTAGTTGGATTATTTTTATTTACCTTCTTATCTTTAAGGCTTTAGGGTTCACACAGGGAAGGGTGACACACCCACTCCTCCTCCCCCACACACACGGGGAGAGGTCTCACACACACACACGCCACACACACACACTCTGATATACCTCTCTCACACGGTGGGGGGGGACGGACCGACTGACCCAACCCTTCCTGCCCAGCGCTCTCTACCCTCCAGGCATGGCTGGGCCCCCGGGATGGACCGGCCTCTCCTGGTACCTGGCGCCTCATCTTCAGGAGGCAACATGTGGGGGGGGGGGGGGGCACGCAGGTCACCCCATATCTATGGATTTTGCATACTGTGGGTAGGGACCATCTCTTTGTGTATGTTTTCTACAGTGCTTAGCACAACAGGGCCCTGGTCCTGACTGGAGCTTCTAGGTGCTACTGTAGTATCAATATTAGGGAAAGAGGATAATCTTGTAATTAAGGCACTCTCCTGGATCCCAGGAGACCTGGGTTTAATTCCTGGCTCTGTCACAGACTTCCACAGTGGCTTTGGATAGGACAATAAATCTGTAAAATGGAGCCAATAGCATTTCCCCCCACCCTCTGTCTTGTCTATTTACTGCTGTGAGCTATTTGTGACAAGACTGTCTCTTACAATAGGTAGGTACCGTGCCTAGCACAATGCCTATCACTTATACATTAACTATGCTGTCGTTGCAATGTTCAGGGAAATACAAAGCACAAGAAACATTCAAATACAAGATCAGCATAGTATCTAAGCAATAGCTCAGAAGCGTAATTTGTAGTGCCAGGATTGAATGTATTTCACTGTGCAGATCTAAATGTGACAGTGTAAAGATCATATCATATTGCAATTTGATATCCAATGAAGATTCCACAATAAATATGCCATGGGATTTGGAGTGAGAAATGGTCTCTCTTCCATTTGGAAGAAAACAAAACTTTCTCAGATTGTAAAATTCACCACTGCCGAACAGACTTGGTATATATTTATTCCTGTTTGCCGAGGGAGCCTGGCTTTAATTTTTAATTTACAGTGGTCAAATGCAGAATTTTTTGCATTTAGCAGAACAAATAAAGTACTAATATGAAAATTGGCTAGTTATACCGTCCTGCATTCAGTGGTGGTGTGGTGTGCCGCCTGGCTCATTACAGACCGGTTGCCTTACATGCCCTCCAGTGCTCTGTATTGAGTGCAGTAATTACACCACTTCCTTCCCATCTGGGATTCAGTCCAAAGACGTTTTACAAAGTAACAATGCATTCTCTATTCTCCCCCTTCAGAACAGAATCACATTGTTTAGGCTACAATAGCTTAAGTGGGCTTCCATCCAGAAGAAGGTCAATCATAACAAAGCACTGACATTAAGATAAAGGCTAAAACCATGGTTTATGAATAGTATCCAACTCTTGACAGTTGGCACTTGAGTGACAAGTTTGTACCAGAAGCATTTTACGTGCTGAGCTTTTTGTAATTTGGGTTGTTCTCTCCTTCACATTTGTATTTTCTTTTGTCAATTATCAACTCATGCTGTAGGTCTTAATTTTTATTAAAGAAAATATAATGTTCTACTGCAATGAAGAAAACAAAGTTGATTTTAACCTATACTTTAAAAGAAAGATTAATTTATAAGGGTGCCAATGGCTCCGCTTGTTTCCCATTTGTGGTCTAAGGTAGTGTCCCTGTGGTTCTATATATGGGGATCTTGTTGTAGGAAATAGTTGGCATTGACTGGTGTCCTTTTTTGGTAACACTTTCAAAGAGAGATGTATATTTATCAAAGCCATAGGGGTGCACATAAGCCTTAACATCAGACACAAATACTGGCATTTCTCCTTTTATTTCCCTTCCTCCTTTCTATAGCAACCCTCTATCTTGACATCCAAATTCCCTTCTTTGCTGTGGTTCTGCTTCTCTCCCAGAGCTTCTGTCCCCATCTAGTCTCCTCTGTTCAGCACCCAGCTGAGGCCAGGATGATTCTCATCTTTCCCTTCAGTCTCCTCCCCATAGCTCTGATCCGGTGTATTTTGTGCCATCTCTCAGTGGTAGGCTTAGGGCACCATGGTTTGTCTAATTTTCAATTCATTCTGATATCATGGATTTAACATTCAGATCCAGGGCAAAGATGGTCAGATGTTTAAGGCACAGCACTGGATCACATTAAAATATTCATGTAAAGAGAGTCTGAGGATAACTTCTTTATTGCTGTTTTGAATCCCATTCTGCCTGATGGCGACCATTCAACTTTATAATACGAATCTGGTGGTCTTGATTTAGCTTCACAGAGGCAAATATCCACCTCCCAATTGTCACCCTTGTTGACAACGTCTGTAGGGAAGAGACCAGAGATGCTCAACTATCCTCCAGTGTCTGTAGATGGCCCCTCCAGATTCAGAGTAAAGGCCCATTGATGGAGTAACATGCAGGATCCTCAAGAACTGCAGCCTGTGACCCACAGCACTTGGGGAAAGAGGTGGCTTTAATCTCTAGCCTGGCTAATTTTATTGCTGATAAAAGATACCAGTTTAACACACACACACACACACACACACACACACTCCACAGTATCTTCATTTGCTCAGATATACTGTTCAACCTAGATTATTCAAACTTCAATTACCCAAAAACTCCCTGGTACCAAAATAGGATCAAATCTCCTGACACCTATTCACGTCACTGAAAATTCCCTCCGTTCTCAGAAAGCTCATTTATGTGAACTTACTCAGTTTCCCCAGTGGCTTTCCAATAATTGAGGCTAGTAAGGTTTTGATTTCAGGATATTTTGACTGATAATTGAAATTTTAGGAGATCATTTCAATATATTTTTTTTATCTGTCTTAGGGAATTTTCTGTTTTCCAAACATTCAAATTTTGGCTAAAGAGTCCTATCTCAGCCTCACAATGTAGGTTCTCTGGCCAGATGTTCACACTAGTGAAACCAGTATAAATCCAAGGGGACATTACAGTACCTCTAGAGCCCCAAGTGAGATTGGAGCTGGGTGGTACTAATGTGGTATAGACACATAGAAGACAGTCCCTTTCCTGAAGAGTTTATAGTCTAAATCAGGGGTAGGCAATCGGTGGCACGCGAGCTGATTTTCAGTGGCACTCACACTGCCCGGGTCCTGACCACCAGTCCGGGGGGCTCTGAATTTTAATTTAATTTTAAATGAAGCTTCTGAAACATTTTAAAAACCTTATTTACTTTATATACAACAATAGTTTAGTTATTATAGAGTCTTCTAGAAAGAGACTTTTTAAAAACGTTAACATGTATTACTGACACGCGAAACCTTAAATTAGGGTGAATAAATGAAGACTCGGCACACCACTTCTGAAAGGTTGCTGACCCCTGGTCTAAATAGACAAGGCAGAATGGGAGAGAGGCAAGATTATTACAAGAACTGAGGTACAGAGAGATTAAGGCCCTGGTCCTGCAAATGCATGTGTTTTATTTTATTATCGTGAGTAGCCCCACTGAAGTCAATGGGATTACGTCAGCAGTAAAATTAAGCACATGCATAAGAGTTTGCAGGATCAAGGCCTAAATGACTCACCCAAGGAATACAAAAAGTCTCTGGCACAGCTGGGAATTGAACCCAGATCCCCTGAATCCCAATCTAGTGCTTTGTACAAGGCCATTCTGCCCCTTCTTTGATGGAGTTTAGAGAGCAGCACACTGGCATAAACTGAGGGCAAAATCTGTCTCCTTTACAACATATTTGGTATGAAGAGAGTCCATTGGCATGAAAGGAAGTTTTGTGCAGTTCAGGGTTAATAAAATGTGGTTCAGAGCCACCACACAGATTGGGGGGATGGGGAGGGGGGGGAGAGAATTCACCTGAAAGATATTTCCAAAGTGGAAATCAATGACAACAATTCAGTGAATATGAAATTTAATTACCTATGGAGTTATCAGGCCTCCATAAATATTTCAAGTTGACTATTTGCTATTGCAACTCATTAAAATTTAGATTCCACACTTTTTAATTAAAACAGATACATTACAATCAGTATATGTAATGCAACGTGTACATTTTGCTCAAGCTCCAAATGTTCTCGCCTGTTTTAGTGCTTCACTGTTACAAACATGCTGAATAATGTATGAGCTGCTGATATTGATGCAGAGAACACTTGACTTGCAGTACATATCCAAGAGTGTGAAATCCATAGAGCCAGTTGTAAGGAATACAGCACATACGATGCAGGCAGTTGTCTACTCCCCTTTATATATGATGATATTGTCAATGCTGAGAATAGACCTACATGGTCCATGTGCAGGAAGAAATCTGGTGCTGGGGTTACTTGCTGGCTTTTTGGCCACCTATGCTCAGATCTATTCTTCTAGTGTCCAGTGACCTTCATCACTGGGATGAACAGCCAGAGCTATCTACAAACCAATTCACAATCACTCATGGCAGATGGAAAATTAGTTCTACTAACAAAAGCTTATTTTAGGCAAATACAGTGTTTATACCCCCCTAGCTCTCTGAAGCACTCTGCCTCCTTCTTCTGTTCAGAGATCAATACTAAGCGTGTATTCTAACTTTTGATATAACGGATTTAGTGCTAAGACTAGCACATTTTGGCTCCCATTTCAAATAAAGAATATCACATTTGACAAGACACTACTCTGTTAACATTCAGAAGTCTGGGCTGTATCTCTTTTGATCAGCCTCACGGTGATCTGGTGTGTGCAAAACAATGCACAAAGTGGAGGTTGGTGTGCACCAGGAACACAGCCTAACCTAAATTAACTACTTAGGCTTGAAAGGATGAGAATTTTTAAACTGGTTAACATTGATTTCAACACACACACACACACACACACACACACACACACACACACAAACTGACAACAAATATTTCCATCCATGAAAATAGAAATTTACAGATGGGCAAAGAAAGAAAAATGCTGCTTGAGAACCATTAGAGTTTTATTTAAGGATATTTACTTGGTGTATTTTGGCATGTGATGGTGACAATTTGTGTTTTAATAGTTATAAAGTTCTAAGTTTTTGAATCTCAACATCTACTGTCATTAAATAAGTACTGTCTAACCGCCCTCCCATAAATTTTCACGATTGCAGAACATTAAATGGGTAAAAATTGACAAAAATCCTTAAACCCATAATTTTGTGCAACTGTGAAAATGTAAATCAATACAAATAAAAACATGCTGTGGTGGCCCCCACACATGTAGATGGAGGGTTAAAGCACCCCTCAGGGAGACTGTGCAAAACCCAACCAATGGGAGGAGGGCTTGTAGAGAGCCAGTCAGGAGAAGGTTTGTTGGAGCAGCCAATCAGGATCAGGGAGGGCCATACAAGAAGGGCTGCTCAACAGAGCAGGGGCAGTCTCTCCCTGGAGTGCCAGGGAGAAAGACTGGCTGCCTTAGAGGAGTACTTTAGATAGAGCAGCACTGGGCAGGGTCAGGGGGAGCAATAGGGAGTGCCAGCCTGAGGACCGCCAGACTGAGGCCCTTGATACTAAGAGCCAGGAAGGGGGTAGTGCTATGGGGAAGTGGCCCAGGGAAATAGGCGGCAGGAGTTGGGGGAGTGGTAGCATGTAGCTGTCGGCTATGGGGTTCCCTGGGTTGGGGCCTGGAGTAGCGGGCGGGCCTGCCCCCACCTTTTTCCCCCCACTTGTCACAGAGGGGGTGGCCAGTATTCAGACTGCAGTATCCCTTGAGGTGAGGGGCTAGATTGAAGGCTGCAGTAGGCCACAGTGGCAAGTGGATGGACTAGAGACAGCCGGTTCCCCTGGAAGGGGGGAGAAAACGAAGTGAAGAGGACGCTGTGGTCCAGGGACTGACACGGTCTTAGAGGTGGAGCAGAAGTGACGGCGGTGAGACACCACTAGAGGAAAGTACACCAGCAACCAAGAGCTAATTCCCAGCATGGCCAGCAGGAGGTGCCAAGGTGGTGAGTCCCGTGTAGCTATATGCCACAATGAAAAGCACAGAGTCCACACTGCAGTAGGCAGCAGGCAACATGTGTCAGTGAAAAGCTCTGGCAGTGTAGAGGCAGCGGGGAAAGTAGACTGGAACAAGGTCAATGCAGAGTTTCACATAGGAATAAGTCTTTCTTCCCTTAAAGGAAGAAAGGTGGTGGTCAAAAAAATTCCATCACCTTTTTTTCCTATTGTTGAAACCCCAACTTTCCAAATGAAAATTGTAAGTGTCTACTTTTCTCAGGAAGTTTAGAGTTTTCATTGGAACCGCAAAGTTTGTCAGCTGAAAACCAAACCTGGCGGGTGGGAGGGGTAAGAGGATGCCGATGTGGAAGCAGAAGTTTGACTGAAAATGTTAACCTGGCAAACAAAATTGAAAATTTCCACTAGGAATTTTGATAAAAAACAAAAAAATATATATTTATTTAGTTGATGATGTTTTCTGTGGGGGGTGGAAAAAAAAATTCCAACTAGCTCAGATTCTGGTCAACAACAGAAGAGAATAGGTGAGAAATGTCACTGAAATCATAGGCACCGTCTTTATGAGCTGCCGGTGGGTGCTGAGCACCCATGATGTTTTTTCCATGGGTGTTCCAGCCCTGGAGCACCCACGGAGTAGGTGCCTATGATTGAAATAAATATGACCATTTATTAGTACTGGTTTCTATTATGCTGCTCCCTGGTACTTTGGAAAAAGATGCTGATTAACGGATGATAGCTAATGCTCCATGATACCATGCCAGCAAGTATCAAGTGCCAGAATTGGCACCTTTGAGGAATAACTTGAGGAAGTTTGCCTTGGTTCAGAGAGTTAGAAGTTGGTAGTGTTGGGAAATACTCTCAGGTAGCCATAAAAACTGATGGATTCTGATCAGCTGTCCCAAAAGGAAATCAAAGAGTTAAGAAACAATCCAGCCAGTCCTCTGGCAATGTAATTTGACATAGTTCCATTGAAATTACACCATCTGAGAATCTGGACATCTGCACAGACTGTATCCAAAAACATCCATCCTTCCTATTTCTTATGGACCCCTCAGCAGAGACAATACAAAGCACAGAGCTTTTCTAAAGCACCAGGCTTGTCCATTTAGAGCCAGATGGGCTATTCCTTACCCACAATGAATAGAAGCCATTGCCAACAGGACTATTGGTGCAGTTAGGTCTAAATGCAATGATGGGAATCACAATCTGGTCCCCCGTCACTGGAACAGCTCCCCTAAGAAAGGGCTATTTTATGAGTAAGAGTTGTGGAAACTGCCCCTCTCTAAGATTAAGTATAGTGAGATCGGATCTATGTTTAAAAAGAAATAATAAATCAGGATTCCACCCTGTCTTAGTACCAATGTTCAATATGCTGCCACTTATGAAGTCCATGAAAGCAAACAATTAAAGGTATTTTAGCTTTATCAGGCAAACTTATTTTCTACCCCACTGATACAGCTGTGGAAGGAAGTCAGCAGCTCAAACTCTCTGGCCCCATGTGCATGCCTATGGTAACCACATTAACCGCAAAGCCTGTTTTTATCTTAAGCTGCTAAGCTCTGAAGTGTTCCGTTTAGCATGGTAATAACAAGGCTGAGTGATAAAGCTTTTAGTGGGTAGAGAAATAGAAACAGAGATTTCCTCTGAAGGGGGCACATGCAGTCTGTTTCCTTTACACAGATTCACCGGGATATGCCAACACAGAAATGAATCAAATTCCATAAGCTGGATAACGCCAAGGATATGAGACACACCAACAAAAGCCAGGAGTTCAGAGTTAAAAGGACTTGTGTAATTTAGGTCCTGCAGTTGACCTGTCAAACCTGATAAAGAATATCTTCCAGATACTAAACTACTACTGAAATAAACCACACCATTTAGCTACTAAGAAATTTTAAATAAAAGAAAATGACTGATTGCCCCTGCCTCAGCAGGAGACCAAAAAATCTTGTCACTGGGAGTTGTCTGTCTGCAGTGTGCCCCTTACTGTGCTATGTTTTTTATGGGTTTACAAATCAGCTGTGCTCTTGCAGCATTTATCTTCAACACCATTAGGAATCTTGTCCAGCTGGCATGTGTTCCACTTCTCTAGTGTTCTACCCTGATGTGTGAGGCATCTTTCTGGGCCCCATTATCTTGTCACAACAAGCCAGTGGAGACAGGGTAAATTGGTTCATTTTTATCCATCAGTCAAGTGAACTTGAGGAAAATTGGAAGTTATCAGGCCTCTTCCTAAGGCGACATAAGATGCTTTGCAAGTTTTTATGGGCATTTTTAGGTTTTGATAACAGTTTAATGCAACTAGGTTATCGCTCTGTCTCCTTCCGTTCACACTCCCTGGCAATGCACTCTGGCCCCAATTCAGAGCCGCACTTCAGCATGTGTTTATCTTTCAGCCTGTGAGTAATCCCTGTTCAGGAGTCACATCCTTAAGTGGCTAAAATTAGATTTGTCAAAGGAAAGAATATTCACAACACATTGGCTTCTGACCTGGGCCATCATTCTTTTTCTGATGCAGATACTCTAATAGACCATGGCTGCAAACAATAGATATCATGATCATTAGCTAGTTTGCAGATTACAGCTCGGTAGATAGAATCCAGGGCCTTCCATCTCCAGTATCACTGGCCTCTTCCATTTCAGATAGAGACTCCATCAGCTGCAGTGCTATTAGAGCATATAGTCTGTATGAGTCAGCCTCTAGAGGGTGACAATCACATACATTTGAGCTCCCAACTTTCAGTTTCATAGACAGTAATGCAGAACAATACATACTTACCCTGTACTCACGCACCATTCAGGAGGAGAGATCCAAATGACTAAGATATGAGAAAGGAAATGGTGGAGCTATCTTTAGATGACCAGTTTCTTGACATTAATGAAACTCCTGATTTACATCCGCTGAGTATCTGGCCTGGCATGTTTTGCAGTTGCTTCCTTTGTGCACTTTATTTCCTGGTAAGCAAAGATCTGGGGCACCAGAGAGTTGAGTGGAACAATGCCCCTACTCGTCCTTCCCCTTAGAGATTGGAGAACTTGCTGGACTATGGCTAGAATGATTGGAATCTTGCTGGTGGTAGTATAAAGATATAGATACATACTTTCAGTCTTTTATATAGCTATTAAGGGTACGTTTACACTAGCGGCTGTACACATGTGCATACATGTGGTTGCTATAACTCCATCGCCCCCCATCTAAACCCCAGAAGTAAGCTAGCAGGACTGAAGGGTGTGGGTAAATACACACATCATGCTGTGGCACACCCCATACCCAGTGTGCAGGGTGGATGGAGGTAAAGGGCATGCACTGGTCTCAAGCTTTAGTAGTCCTCCATCCCCAGACCCACAATGCACTGAACCCTTTTCATCCTGAGCCTTACCCAATCTCTGAAGGTCCCCGTCCCACATTTTCCCTAGTAGTAGCGAGATACGTTGACTACATCAGAACGGCTTTCCCCAGCACTCTTTTGATCAATAGAAGTGAACATGGATCCTGCTCCAAGACCAGCCGCTTGGCTTGCCAACCACACCCAGGTGCTGAGCAACGTGTGCTCGAAGACCACCGTTCTGCACTTGCTTCAGGGGGAAGATTCGCCTGTACTGGGAAATTTCATAGAGGGTGGAGCAGGTGGGCACTGAGCAGACTCCAGCCCAGTGCCAGGAACACATCAAGCACTGTCCTTCCCTGTACAGGAGGACAAGAGACTCAAACAGTCATCCCAGGAGGGCTCGTCATACGTGCCCCTTCTACAGCAAGCTGGACCAGGAACTGTCAAGTACAGATCCTGAAGTGGTTCAATATTGACTCCTCGACCCCACCAGCCTCATTGTCCAGTGGGATATTAATGAGGCCCAGGGACCACAGAGGAAGGACAAGGAACATGTAATTTTAGACCTCTATCTGGAGGAGCCATTTGAGGAAGCCCCTCCAAGGAGGACCCCAAGCCACAGCAGGAGCCAATAAGTTACAATGGACTCCCAGCCTCCCCCACCAATATCCCCTCTTGCTCTGGTGCCAAATTCCTGATTTTAAGTCCAGCCCCTGCTCTGCTCCACCCTGAAATGACTGAAACAATCCCTGAGCAAGCCCTGGCTTTAAGCTAATTATTTAATTGACTTCCAGTGAATCACGACTATGCATTTGGCAGAAGCTATGTCTGAAAAATAGATTAACAACAAAAAATCATTGTGCCCCTGTCTCTCTGTGCATTTCTCGGCCGGCACACAGACAGCAGTGGTGCTGGGGCCGTGCAGACTAGTGTAGTAGAAACTCCAGCTGCTTGAGGGTCAACGGCCATGTAGATATGCTAGGTCCACCTGCATAGCTGACCAAACCCCTCCCTCCATTCTGCAACGTGTAGGAGGAGACATTGGGCAATCTGTGCATGAGAGAGGTTTCTGCTAATGTTCTCTGCAGGACTGGAAATCCACCTCTTCCCCCCCCCCCCCGCCCCATTCTGGTACCTTGAAATCACTATTTTTCCCCCCAAAGGTTGGCCAGCCTTTAAAGAAGAAACTGCAAGCTGGTAAAATAACCCCTGGAACAAACTGCCTCCCCTTCCCTCCTTGAGACATGAACATTTTACATTTTAAAAAACATTAGTAAATATTTCTTATTAGCAGCCTCTGCTCTTTCCTCCTGGGATGCAAAAGCTGTCTGAGAACCAAGGACAGTATCAGTCACATTCTTGGAGGGTTGAAAAGTACACAAATTGTGGTCTCCTACAGCAAATTTGTGAGCTTCTATAGTTATGTGGGGGGATTTCTCAGAGGCAAAATATAGATAATGCTACCTTTGCCTTTGAACTGGCAGGACTTTCAGTTCCCAAGAACTGAAGAAGTGAGGTTTTTCCCCACGAAAGCTTATGCCCAAATAAATCTGTCTTTAAGGTGCCACCAGACTCCTTGTTGTTTTTGTAGATACAGACTAACACGGCTACCCCCTGATACTTAGTTCCCAAGAGGGAAACCGTTCTACCGAGAGAGCAGGAGCGTGAGCACCTTAGAGACAGAGGCAGACAGATCCTGGAAGAGCTGCTCATAGGAATGGGCAAGAGGAACCAGGAGCACTTTGAGGTCTTCAGGACATGGGAGGATCAGGGTCTTCAGGTGGAAGAGACACCGATGAACTGTTTCATGGAGCAGGAGGCATACTATAGGGAACACCTTTCTATTGGAGAAGCCCATTGAAGAGGTGGTGTAACTGCTGCCATACCACCAGCACACATGTCCACGAACCGCCACTACTTTCTGCTCCTCTGGCTGCCAGCCAGGCTGCTGCTGAAGTAGACGATCCAATCCCCCGCAAGTGACCAAGAGGAGAACATGGAACCTGCAGGACTCCCAGAACCTCACCCTCCACTGAGGTTTCTCTCAGAGGGGAACCTCCCCAAGCATCCAGAAGAGAAACAAACAACGAGACTGTACCACTCCCTGAACCCCAAGTGCCCAGTCCCAAACCCCATGCAGCTGTTCCCAGTTATCCCCAAGAACAATTTTTCCTCATCATTCTCCCCTGCTCAGGAGGAGGGCAAGGAGATAAGTGCAGAGACACTAACATTTGGCTGCTGTTCACAGATTCGTTCCCATTACGTTTTGTTGGTTGACTTCTTTTTAAAAATATTTTACTCACTTGTTCCATAGTGCAGCTTTAGTAAATGTTATTGGTTCCTTGACTTGTGTGTGGGCCACCTGATTCGCAGCACATGCACTGGAATGGTGTAACCTTCGGTTGCCATCACAAACTGCAGATGTTCTTCTGTCTGTCCCACATCAGGTTAAGAAATATTGGAAGGCCCAAGAATACATGGGAGGGATGGGGAAAGTGCAATTAGAGTTATGTGCTTACAGAAAGCACTCTTAGTTCTCAATGCAGGACAGCTCACCTCACAGAAAGCGTGCAGATAAATGTCTTTATGGCTTAGTTCACTCAAAGAAATGTTACATAATTCAAGTAACACAGGCATCTGTCGCTACCCAGCGATTAAACAGCCTCTCTTTCTCCCTCCCCGCCCAAAACCTTGACCAGTTTCAATCTTAATAGAAATTAGTGTGCCATAACAGCTGCTAAGTGCAGTTAGCACCACTGACAAAGAACTGGTAAAAGAAAAATGGGTGCACACACACCCCCAAAGCAAATGCTGATAAAGTCATTATGAGAGACTGAGTGCCCCAGATAGCAGAGACTTGTAAACAAGCAGGAACAGTAAAGACAAAAGTATTTCCCAGTGAACACATTTCAACTCGGACACCACCCTCCACAGCCAGCCCAACCCAAAGCTGTTAACCCAGTAGAGGTGCCCTGTCTATAATTATCTTTAATATGGGCAATGTCATAGGAACAAACAACTAATGACCTTCAGGAACAAACAACTAATGACCCTCACAAAGCTACATAGCACCACAAATATGTTCTCTTGGGTGCTTTTCCAGCAGCTACACAGAGTGTGAAGGTGACCCTTGGCATAGGTAGATGTCATCCTCTGCTTCCCTGCTGAGCCAAGATGTGCGCACATATGGCATCCCTAATTTCCCTTGCCAATGGAAACCAGGAAGGACCAGTATGTACACGGGTGGGATCTGACTGCTTGTGCAGAGTTTGTAAACCAGTCTTGTCCTGAGCCCACTCAGGATGGGAGCCCTCCCCTTTACCCTCAAACGTATGGAGTACACCGCAGGCGACGATTATACCAACGGCATTTGCCATTGCTCCATTCTTACGCCCAGTTTGGCAGGGGGAAGACAAGCAAGAACTGCCACCAGCAAATGTGAAGCAGGGGACTGTACCAACTCACAGCAAAAGCAGTTCCTATAGACGGTGTCTCCCTGTGATTCACAGAACCTGGGCATACCACCCCTGAAATAGTAGCATTAACCTTGTGGAACAACAGGGGCAGTGTGGATGTGGGTATATACATGTACACAGTATTATACTCATGTCCAACACAATATATGGGGACACTGGGAACGGTTATGGGAAGCACCCACAAGCATGCACATGGCCCAGTAACCAGCTATGCATGCCAGTATAGACATAGCCTGAATGTCAGGGACTTTAAAAAGGACAAAGAGTGTGATCCTTGGTAAATGTCATCGCAGACAGCTGGAACAAGTGATGTGGAAGCCTGTTTGGCTGTCGCTGTTTACGAAAAAGGAAGTAGGTGTTTTTATGAGCTCGTAGTCTGGTTTTTGTTTTACTTATGGAAGTTCTGCTCTTATTTTCTTTGAGAACTAACTGGTTTTGGAAGTTTGCTTCACACTGATAAATGATTGCCCGGGTTGTAGACTACATTAAAATTTTGAATGAATAACTTGCAGATTTTATGTATTTATTTAGAGCTGTCTGTTTTTCTTTTATTTTATTTCATTATGTCTTTAGGGTTTGGTATTTTTTAGCTTTTTCTGGAAGGCTTCTTCTGGAAGGCGGGAGCAGGTTACATTTTCTCTGAAAACTGTATTTGTTTAGCAACTGAGAGAGTAACTACCCTGTTTCCCCGAAAATAAGACATCCTCCGAAAATAAGGCCTACTTACAGTTTGCCTCTCGTTGTAATATAAGGCATCCCCCCGATAATAAGACCTCCCCGATAATAAGGCATCCACCGATAAGGCATTTTTCATTTCTGAAAAATAAGACATCCCCTGAAAATAAGACCTAGCGCATCTTTGGGAGCAAAAATTAATATAAGACACTGTCTTATTTTCGGGGAAACAGGGTAATTATCTAGGGGCATGTCTTCACGACCCGCCGGATCAGCAGGTAGCAATCAATCTATTGGGGATTGACTTATCGCGTCTAGTGAAGACGCGATAAAATTGATCCCCAATGGCTCTGCCGTCGACTCCGGAAATCCACCGTGGCAAGAGGCGGAAGCGGAGTCGACGGCGGCGCGGCAGCAGTCAACTCTCCGCCGTCCTCACAGCCAGGTAAGTCGACCTAAAATACGCAACTTCAGCTACGCTATTCACGTAGCTGAAGTTGCATATCTTAGGTCGACCCCTCTCTCCCATAGCGTAGACCTTGCCTAGGACTCTTCTGATTGCTGACTGTGACTGTTTTTTTAAAGGTTGCTTCAAAGTACTTCAACTAGCAGTTGTGGTTGTAACTGTCAAGAAGTATCAAAAGCAGACGACCTCCAAGTTTTAATGTGCTTGCCAGTAAAGCTGGATTAAGTTTGTATTTCCAAATCACAATGGTACTAAGCCAACGCACACCGTCATTTAAGTCCTGAGAAATCAGATTAGAAGGTCCTGCTTCATGATGGCCATTATGAGCCACTGGATGGGTTGTGAATCCTTGACAATTATTTCTGCACCAATTAATGGATCTCTATGAATCTCCTCTGAAGGACATGCACCGGCCCAGCTTTTCTCTTGACTTCTCTGTTGGGAAGAGACGTCAGGGAAAAGTTGACATTTTGGTATTTCACATTGGATTCCTACACTTAGCTGATCAGACGGGCAAGAGACCATGGACAGACCCTATGCTGATGTAAACTGGCTTAGCTCCTCACACCCGCACCATGTGAACAGCATCATTACGTTGGCTTATGACAAAGCTTTTCCACCCCTGCAGAAGTACTTCAGACTGTCATGTCTATTAATTGTTATAATTGTTCCACACACACACTCTTCAGACAAAAATCTAGAGGTGCAGTCAGTGTCGTGGACAACATACAATTGACCCAAGGTCATTGGGTATTCTCCCAGGGATCAGCTCCCAAGGAACTGCAGTGACATTTCTCTCAATGGCATTTGGGAAGAACCTGAAGGGGTGTGTGCTAGGGAGTTCGCGGTGCCACTGACAGAGATAGGAAAACAAAAGACACACACACACATGAAATCAGGGAGAGTGACCTGCTCTGAAATAAGTGAGCCATCAGTTGTTGTGAGCAGAATATATAAATATGCAGCCCAAGCAGAATTGCTTAGGATTAAGAAAAGCCTGGTTTTATCTCCTCCCTGCCACACTGCTACTGCATTAACAATTTTCTTTGCGCATTTTTACCTCCATTGTTCATTCTGCTGAAATGAGCTTGGGCCACAAAGGACTCCTCCAGGCCGAGCTATTTCATTAGCAGGATGCATATTCGACTGAAATTGAAGGGAATTTTGATGAGGCCTCTCAGGACTTCGCAGTGAGTGGGGAGCACACGGGCTCTGATTTATTAGAGACTTCCATCAATCTGTTTTCTGTCATGAATGCTAGGCCAGAAGTAGGGGGGAGACATTGACTGATAAGATATGGTAGCTTAAATTAGCCAAAGTGTTAGAGAGAGAGGCTGTGCAGGGGATACAGGGCTAGGCAACTAAATATTCATACTGCTGAGGCTTGGGCACGCTGCCGTCCATCAGATGCGGACACACTGTGTTAGAGTTCGCTATTGAGCCAAAGCCAATCAGACTGCCCCACTGGCTTCCATGCACTTTGTATCGAAGTCCTTAGCACTGAGGAGCTCAGGTATTTATGCCATCTATCCATGCCTCGCAAGCCTGAAAAATTAAACCGAGCTTCTGTTAAGAGGCTTTGGTCAAGTTCCGGTATCTCTGCCTGGAAATGCCACAAGAACAGCCTCTCTCAGTCACAGAACTTAAATGGAGAAAAAAAGTTATTCAGTTCTTTTTAGAACTTAGCTCAGTGGTTCGAGAATTGGCCTGCTAAACCCGGGGTTGTGAGTTCAGTCCTTGAGGGGGCCACTTAGGGATCGGGGGCAAAATCAGTACTTGGTCCTGCTAGTGAAGGCAGGGGGCTGGACTCGGTGACCTTTCAAGGTCCCTTCCAGTTCTAGGAGATAGGATATCTCCATTACTTTATTTTTTATTTTATTTAACTTCAAAAAGAATGTTCCTATCAAGTTTGGGGTAAAAATTCCGATTGGTTCTTATCCGATTCACACTGCTTCACCCCTGGATAGGACTATGCTGATGGCCTGACACTAGAGACTCAAAAGGGATGCTTTTCCCTTTCCTACATTTGTTCTGATAAGTGGCTTTTCTTCTCACCCCTCCCCCCCATATTAAGACAGCTATTCCAGGAGGATGATGTAAAATTTACAGTTGCCATCTCAACAGTGTTTTGGATTGCATAGTACCAGCTGCTGTGATCATTGTTATCTGGAACTTCTGGTATAGTCATCACCATGGTGAATGATATACATTATTTCTGATTGTACAACTCAGTAGCAATAGCATAGGGATATTGCCTGGTGTGGTGCTCTCATAAGCTAACCAGAAACTGACCTGCCTAGTACTTTCATGGGAAATGTTTGGGGAAACACCCAGCTATTGCTGAAAGTGGCATTAACCGATCAACAGACAACACTCTTCTATGCATGTCAGTGTTGCACTACTGAAGATCCCATCCTTCAAATGAGGTGGAATTCTATGGCTTGGCCACTCATGGTGATTAAAAAAAAAAATCCCTTTTCATAATGCTTGGGGACGCTAAATGTTAATCCTAATGTCTTGGCTAAATTCCAGCTTGGGGAGTTAGTCTGCCTATCTTCCTCCTGTTTCAACTGGAGGATTTACTTCCAAAAATAAAATAAAGCCTGTAGTGCTAATGAAAAATAGTCACTGCATTCCTCATCCCAGAGATGGGCAAGTGATCCCTGTGGATGACTGACATGCTTCAGCATGGAAGTTGTTATATAAATATAAACTATCACCAGGGCTCCATGTTTTCTGCAATTCCCTCCTTTAGCATCCTCCACCTGAATGGAATTCTTCCCTCTAGGCCCAGGTGTGCTGTCTTATTGCTGTCCAGCTCGGATGTCTAATAAGTTCACCCTTTCTCTGTGGTAATGCAAGGCCAGAAGTTCCAGTGAGAGATGCAGCAGAGATGTGCTTTGAACAAGGGAATTCAATAAGGAGGAGAGCAGCTGGGAACTACTGGAAATTGTTCCCCGCAGGTTGAAGTGTGTCATTGGTAAGGGCGAGATGCCAGAAGACATGACAAAAGGGTTACACAGTGAGTCACAAATTAATCTCCTCCTCCAGAGATGTGCCTTTAACGCTCATGGAGCTTTACAAGCTCTAGTGACTATGGTATATACGCATGCCAGTACACACAGCATGTGCTGCACACAGATTGCTCCCTACAGTTGAGTAAGAGCTCTGAATTATCTTTGCCTTCTACCCTGCCTGAATCCAGAGTGGGGATTTGGCTGCTTTGCAAATCTCTAGAATGAAAGTGCTAAGAGGGGTCAAGTGTCTGCATTTTGTTTGTCAAATACAGTAGGATGTTTGGCTGTCAGGGAAGTGGGGGAAGCAATGAACCGAAGAGAAAAAGAATAGCCCGAGACTTTGGGGAGGTTGGTATCAACTACAAAGTAACTGCAGTGACCCACATCTCCCATTGGGAAAGGGATCAGTACCTGAATCCCTAAAACTTTGGGGATTTGTTGGAGAAGGAGGCAGCTGGTGTCAAATTTACTAAGCTTGAATTATCACAGTCTGATCAGCAGATTATGCTAGATAACAGCTTGAAGCCGTATTTGACTATTAATGCTCACAAGTGGATGTATATCTATAAATGGATCCTTCTCTGGTTGGTACCTCTGCTACAGACAGACGCGGCTAAAACCTTGCAGAGTCCACTCTGCTACTGAGGAGGCATTTTAATCTCCATGAAAACCAAGGGCTTGGATTTAAACATGGAACAATTGTAGATATATAGCAAGAGCTTACAAACTTCTAAGGGTAACTTTCTATACAACAGAAAGACATACTCCAGAAGGGACCACCTCAAACAAGAAGTCATCACATAATCCTGCACACTGGGAGGAGAAAAAAAAAAAAAAAAATCAGGAAACCAAAACTGATGACATCATCCAACACAAAAATAAAAAATGGAACCAACTCCAACTCAGAATCCTCCCAGGAGAAACCATGGACCCAGGACCCACCACACAGACACTACATGACACCCCAGCATCAGAAATTTACCAACACTACTCCTAACTGGATCTGAATTATCTGTACTCTCCAACGGACTGAACTTCTGCCCATCACAGAACCTGATACCATACCGATGTGAGGAGAACTAGAAGAATACTCTTGCCAACTCCACGTTAAAGAATTATTTCACAACAATGATGGCACCACCCACAACTACCACATCCCCACCAATGTTCATATCATAACTACCACATCTGACTGGACACCCAACAGTGGATGAAACCACATACTTCATCATTACATTGATTGTGTCACAAAAAAATATTGACTGTGTAATCCTTAAACATCACATCAAATCTCTCCACTGCTAAGACAACAGCTATACAGTCATTGAAATCCAACCATTAGTTAACACCAAATCAGAGAACAAAGGGGGTGCCATCATAGGTCTCAACTGTGATGACTATTTTAACAAGGCCAGCTGACAACTCTCCAACACCACCTACTACAAAACTTAAAGAAGACCCCACAAAGGAATTTAAGGATATCAAATCCTTCCCCAAACAACTCCAAGAGAAACTCTACAATCTCATCGCCCATAAACCAACCCCAGAGACCTTCTACATGTTTTCCAAGATACACCAGCAAGGGAACCCAGGCAGATCCATCATATCTGGCCACGGAACTCTTACTGAAGGAATATCAGGGCTCATAGAAACCATCCTCAAACCACTCACCACACAAAGGGTCAGCTTCTTCCAAGACACAACTGACTTCCTCCAGAAACTCGATAACATTAACAACCTCCCTCTGAACACCATCCTCATGACCATGGATGTCCCCTCCCGATACACCAGCATCCCTCACAATAACAGCATGGCTGCCCACCTCAAATATCCACAAGACAACGGACAACACAGATATCCACTCCCAACACATCGCCAAACTCATCCATTTCATCCTCACCCATAACAATTTTACATTCAACAAACACTTTGTCCAAACCATGGATAGGAATAGCCATAGGTATTAGCATGGCTTCTCTTCATGGGCTACCTCAGGAAAGAATTTCCAGACAAATGCACCACAAAACCAATGAGATACATTGACGATATTTTCATCAGATGACCTAAAATTCCCTCATAAATATCCACCAAACCCTCCCTCCCATCCATCAAACTCTCTCTAGAACACTCCCACACTAACATCAACTTCCCAGATACCATGATCAGCTTCAACAATGGAACCCTGCAGAGAATTATTACAAGAAACAGTCTTGAGCCCCGCAGCCTGAGCCATGCAAGCCTGAGCCCATGCCACATGGCTTTTATCCCCATGTAGATGTACCCTCCAAGGCCAGGTCTTCCACTTAAAAAGTTAAGTTGACCCAGCTACATCACTCAGGGGGTGTGAAGAATCCCCACCCCAAGTGACATAGTTAAGATGAGCTAGCCCTGGTGCAGACAGTGCTAGGTCAACAGAAGAATTCTTCTGTCAACCTATCTATGGCCTCTTGGGAGTGGCTACACTGAAGCATTACAGCAGTGCAGCTAGTGCTGCAGCTGCAGTTTGAGTGTGGACATAACATGAGCCTCTTTCCCGTCCTGAAGAAGTCCAACAGAAGTAGTTCAATAAAAGTTATTACCTCACCCACCATGTTTCTCTATACAATAGGAAGACAGGGAGTTGGCTTGCTGTTCAGGTGCAAAAGGCATCCATGCAATTATAGACAAGCTGAGTGCAGTGTGACAGACCCAGACCAGTGGAGTACAGGAGTCTGGTAGAGGGCAAATATACTGGTCACTGGATGAGTAGTTTTCTGTTCCCTGAGTGACCAGAGCAGGGGCTGCACTAGAGTAATCAGGAACCTACTAGAACCAGTTAAGGCAGGCAGGCTAATTAGGACACCTAGAGCCAATTAAGAAGCTTCTAGAATCAATTAAGGCAGGCTAATCAGGGCACCTGGGTTTTAAAAAGGAGCTCACTTCAGTTTGTGGTGGGAGTGTGAGGAGCTGTGAGCAAGCGGTGCAAGGAGCTGAGAGTGAGAGGGTGTGCTGCTGGAGGACTGAGGAGCACAAGCGTTATCAGACACCAGGAGGAAGGTCCTGTGGCGAGAATAAGGAAGGTGTTTGGAGGAGGACATGGGGAAGTAGCCCAGGGAGTTGTAGCTATCCTGAAGCTGTTACAGGAGGCACTATAGACAGCTGCAGTCCACAGGGCCCTAGGCTGGAACCCGGAATAGAGGGCGGGCCCGGGTTCCCCTCAAACCTCCCAATTGACCTGGACTGTGGGTTCTCCCAGAGGGGAAGGTCTCTGGGCTGTTCCCCAACCCACATGGTGAATCTCTGAGGCAAGAAAATCCGCCAATAAGCACAGGACCCACCAAGATAGAGGAGGAACTTTGTCACAGCAGTAATAGAGGTAAAGCTGCGCAAATATAGGATTTTTTCAGTTTGTTGGCAATTAAAAAAAAAGTTAAAAATTCATTGAGTCAAAACCATAACATTCTGAAAAAATCAAATGTTTTCATTCTTTTAAATTGTTTTGACTTTTAAAAAAAATTAGAGGTGGAGTAATTTCAGATTGAAAAGCTTTGTTTTTAAAATGTCAAACCATCCCTTTTTGTGTGTTTCTTGTTTTGGTCAGAGTGGGAGTTTCCCTAAAAATGAACCATGCAGGGAAACCAACACAAATTCACTAAACATTTTGGTTTTGCTAAGTCTGCATTTTTTTGACAAGAGTTTCAGCTGAAAATTTTTGCCCTGCTTTAAATAGAAGTTCCTGTATCTTAATACACAAATAAACACATACACCAGCTGAAATTATTTCTAGCCTTCCGTTTGTTGTCCCGAGAACTGTTAGAACAAGACAAGCTAAGAGTGCCATTGATCAGAACAGCATCTGAAGAATTCTGGTTAAAGAGTGAGAGCTTCATTAGTGAAGTTGGACCATTCCCCATTCAGACGTTTCCACTGTCAGTCTGGTCTGACTCTATGGACCAAACTGGGCCACCACAGAGGTGGGTGTAAGTCCCAGAGAAGTAAATTGGTGGCTGAAAAGATCGTCTGCATCTAATCTTTCAGCCTGTCCCCTTGGTCCCAGTTGGCCCAAGTGTCTGACATCTCTTGCGTCTTTATTCTCCAGTTCTCTCCCTTATCCAGTTCCTTTCCTTCAGGCCCTGTAAATACTCTTGTTTCTGCTACCTTGCAAAGCCTCCTCAGGGACTCTGTGGAGAATCTAAGTCTGTCTTCCTTTTTCACACTCCTTGAACATGCCATCTATTACCCAGACCTCTCCTCTAACCCTCTTCTGGATCCTTTGCATTCTACTTAACTGAGACTGCTCTTCTCAAGGTCCCTCATGCCCTCATCCTGGCTCAATCTCTGTGCTCATTCTCCTCAATCTATCAACCGCTTTGTTCACCTCATATCTTCACTACTGCATCCTCATCCTCCTCTCTGGACTCCCCACTTTGCACTGTGTCTCTTCCCATCCCAACCCATCCAAAATACTGCTGCTAACATCATTTTCTGATTCTATCATCCTGGTGATGGTAATTCCCCCTTCAGATCAATTCACTAACAAATCAGTAACAAGGCTGCTGAGGTGAGCTTTGATACTTTGGGCCACACTTTCCAAAAGTGCTCAGGACCAAAGTTTTCAGATGCCTTCAGGTCCAAAACTGCTAGACTGTTTTGAAAGTCAAGCCATCTATTGAGGTGTCTGCATAGGAGTTGATCCCTTTTGAAAAGCTGACCCTTTGTGGATATTTCTTACACAAACTAGATATTGTATATATGTGGTACACGCATGAATACACATACACACACAGAGTAAACTCTTCAGGGCAAGGACCATCTTCATGTTCTGTGTTTGTACAGCACTTGGCATAATGGAGTAATGGTCCATGACTAAGGCTCTTAGTCACTATGGTAATATAAATAATTAGTCCAGGACTCTCCAATAGCAATGAAGAAAAATTAAAGATGCAACTAATGGCTGAAGCCATGGTGCATTTTGAACTCTGAAGGCAGGGAGTGGTTCAGGTATGAAGTTTTGGGTTGGCCTGTGACAGAGAGAGCAACAGCAAAAAATCAGCCCAAATATGGTTTGGGATTATAGAAATACTCTACAGAGCAAAGGAAGACCAGTAATGGGCCAGAACCAAGCAAAATGGGGTCAATGAATGAACTTTAGCGGTCACTGACAAGCCATGCGTGAAAGACATGTGTAGCAAGGAGAGACCCATGGTTATCCAATATTTCACATGTCCCACAGGTCTGAGCAGGGCATATGGTGTTGACTGAAAGCCAAGGTTCAACCGGAGTTAATTGGAATTACCTGGCGAATGGCTTGCCCCATATGGAGGATTGCAGAGGAATCCTTGAGAGTTTCAAACCCAACAATGATACTGAACTCTCCTTGCCTAGTCAGAATTAAAGAGTGTTAATTAGAGGCAACTGTTACTGGTCTGAAGGCAAAAATATGGAAGTCCAAGTTATTAGCTGCAGACAGTGCCTGCTCCATAGACTCAACTGTAACAATCAGTCACCACTCCACGGAAGTGAACAAACACTGTGGCAAGGTTCACGTTGCTTTGACAAACATGGACAAATCACTGTATTACATTAGAGGCATATTCTCCGTGGCCAGCAGGGCTCATCCAGCCATGAAGATGCTGCAAGTATTATTTGCTTATTATGCACAACTTGATGCAGTTAATGGATGGTACACAGTTAGTTCCAGGAAAGTTTTCAAAGTGTCCCATCACAATGCTTTCAATGTCTCAGTCAGGCCTTACATGAGAAAAAAAAACACTGCAAGAAGTTATCCTCTTCTGCTGTAGAATTGGCTGGCAAGTTTATTTAGCTACTACAACACTTCCAACAGTAGACCCTACTATGTAGACTCTCACCGGGGCATTGCTGAATAGAAATAAGGG
The DNA here is from genome assembly GCF_027887155.1 of Malaclemys terrapin pileata. Classification (NCBI taxonomy): domain Eukaryota; kingdom Metazoa; phylum Chordata; order Testudines; family Emydidae; genus Malaclemys; species Malaclemys terrapin. The sequence continues at coordinate 19,137,071 of NC_071520.1, read as the reverse complement.
AGCCTATGTCCTATGAAGCACAGCCAGCCAACAGTAGAAATACCATAATCTTTAACAAAAAACAATCCCTGAAGGATGCATTAGAAGAAGTATTACAGTAGCACCTACAAGCTGAAATTGGGGCCCCACTGTTCTAGGCATTATCACAGCAACAGAGAGCCTCAAAATGCATTTTAAAAATCTAAATAGACAAAGAGTGGGAGAGGTGCTGGTTTGCTAACCTCAGTAGAACGGAAGCAAAGAGATTAAGTGACTTTGCACGTAAAATCATTCAAGAAGTCTGAAGAACTGAAAATTGAACCCACATCTGACATGCTAATCCATTGCCTTAACTACAAATCTATCCTTCCTCTCCACCTAAGACAGGCAATACTGGTAAAGAATAAAGTGATGTCATTTGGAACATGACTCCAACAAATTCACAAGAATAACTGCTTTGAACTTCCATAGTGCCTTCCATCTGAGGATCTGAAAATGCTTTACAAACAAGAAGCAAGCCTCGCAATGCCCTTTTGAGGTAAATATTGTTGTACTTTGTCTGAAGATAGGTGAATCGAGACACTGAGGCTAAAGTAACTGGCCCCAGGTCACACAACGAGTTTGTGGTAGAGTCTAAGAAGGAACCCAGGAGTCCTGGTTCCCAGTCATCATTTACTATAGCCACCTGAAGAAGAGAGTTAGAGAGTAAAGGATTATATTAGTGAGTTTTCAGAAATGACAGCAAAGCATATTCATATCTCAATTTCTCCAGCGGCTATTCTTCATCATGACATTTTGAAGGTTTCTGATCAGATTGCTCTGTGCCAGAGTTTAACAACTGATCCAAAGATCACTTAAGTCAATGGAAGGACTTCTGGTGACTTCCAGGGGCTTTAGATCAGGCCTTTTGCATAGAGCCTAAGAATTGACCCCACACTGCTTTGCGTCTAACTATTTTTAAATGAACAGATGTTTGGAAAAGACTTTTCCTTCCATAAAGGAAATTCCAACATAGAAACAGAAATTAATTGTACCAGTGTTCTCTGTGCTACCTGGGTTCAATGAAATGGTCTCTAAACACTACGGGTAAAATCCTAATGTATGACAAAGTCTTATACAAACGAACCCAGTTACTAGAATGTCTTCATGACTTGTATATTTTGATGTAATGTAGGTATTTTATGATGCAGCTAGTCTAGCAAACTCTATTCAGTATTATATTTCCCCCACGCACACACCAAAAAAAAAAAAAAACAAGCGCAGAGTTCAGTTTGCTAGACTGAATATCCCACCAACACACACTCTGTAAAGAAAGGAAATAAGCCGTTAAGTCAGTCAATGCCCCAACTACACTACACATCAGTTCCATTTCTTAACCTCAATTACCTCCTTTTCACCACCCACAGCCCACGTATCTCCACCCTCGTCCTGAACAATCAGCATGCAGCCTTAACTCCCATCATGTTCACTGGTGATTATATAGGTTTGGATGACATAGGGTTGGTGTGGCTTTCTTAAATTACACTGTAGATAAATGGCTTGTAAAGTGTGTTGGGATCCTGCTGTTCCATAGATGCAATAAACACAAGTCATTATTATAACAAGTCTCCAGAACAAGGGTGCCAGATGGGGTTACAACATTGTCCCAGCAAAGCATTTAAGCATAAGCTTAAGTTTAAGCATGTGAATAGTTCCATCTAATTCAACAAGGCCCTGAGTCAACAAGGTAGTTATGCCTGTGCACAATTTGAAGCCTGTGACTTTGGCTGCAATTTCCAAAGGAGCCTAAGGGAGTTAGGCACCCAGATTCCAGTGACATTCAATAGGATTTGACCTCTAATTCCCTTCTGCTTCTCTGAAAATCCTAGCCTACAATGAGAGTTACTCGCACGCACACGCTCGAGTGCTTTGCTAAAGGTTAGGGGGCTTGCAACCTGCAAGATGTGACAAGATAAGCAATGAATTGGAGAGAGAAGAGGGAAAAGATAATCCAGGTCTCAGGCATTAAGATTTGGCAGGGCTAGATGAGAGATCAGAAAGAAAATTACAATTCCCCACCCCCCCACCATTAATATTTAAATGAAAACGCCGAGTGACTGAAATAGCCATGGTCGAGGCCTCGTGTCCTCCTCCACAGTTACTACCATGATGCATTGTCATCTGCAAACAGCTCCTTCATGAGCCACCAAAGGGCTCTTAATAATGGATATTACACTTCAGCAATGATCGCAGTGGAAAGCGCCCAAAATTACCAGCTTTCTTTTCAGAGTAATTTGTTATTTTAATGCTGTCAACCTGCAGGAATAGATTTATTGTTATTAATAATAGTGATTTGCCACATTTTGCTAGTTAAATTACAGTGCTGTATAGTTAGTTCCACAATAAAGGACTGGAAGAATGCCAACAGATTGCTCATCGCTGAGTGTAACAGCAGTTGGCACCATTCCCATTAAGGCATTAAAATTTGAGTCAGAAACATAACAGATGCAAAACAAAACATGAGGTCGCTCGCGGGGATTATATAAAAACAATTAAAACAAATTAATTACCAGTTATGTTAATGTTGCTTCGTGTACATGTAGAATGATTACAAATCCGTGCAGAGGTCTTTTAAAGACCATAAAAGTCAATAAGGCTCCCCAAGGGACGAAGGAAAGTTTTGGATTCCAGCACACCAACGTGTTTAAGGAAAAGAGATAAGGATAAACACACACCACACAGGCAGGCAGGCAGAGCTTCACAGCCACCAGCACTGGTATCTGGAGACTGAGAATTCCAGAGTGTAGGTGGCAAGGTAGTGAGGAGAGGGAAAGGCCGTTCACATAGGGAAGGGAAGGAGTTTAATGGTCAGGGGGCCTGATCCTGAGCACTCTGGTGTGAACCTGCAGAGAGCACTTAGACCCTGAGTCAGGAAAGTACTTAAGCATATGCTTAAATCCCACTGAAGAGCTCTCCTGAATCAGGGTCGTAAACATATGCTTCATTGAAGCATGAGAGTTATTCAAAGGGAGGTCGTGAAATTCCTATCAGTCCTTCTCTGGGCAAAATTGTGAATTTCTGGCCATTTTGTCCGGGGAAAGTCACCATTTTCCTAGATACAGAACACCATTCCCTACTCCCGCCATCCCACATACACACAACAGGAACCATCTGCCATGAGTTGTTTCCTCACTTGTGAAAACTGTCCTTTATTTTAAAAAAAATGGCTGAGAATCAAGATTTTCAGAAGCACGCAGCATGGGCCTAACTTTGTTCAGTTGCAAGACTCCCAATGACTTCAGCGGGAGCAGAGTTTGACCACCCCTGAATGTCTTTGACAATCTTTCCCAGCGTATTTTGCTCTTCTACAAAGCTAGCATGGGGCCGGAGGGAACTATGTGTTCACAGTGTGCCAACCGCTACAGAGTCCTTGTTTTGCATGAGGTCTCAGAGAGCTTCTATAGGGTTACCATTCGTCCGGATTTACCCGGACATGTCCTCCTTTTTGTGCTAAAAATAGCGTCCGGGGGGAATTTGTAAAGCACTCACAATGTCCGGGATTTCCCCCTCCCCCGGCACAGCAGAGCAAGCGGCTGGGAGGGCTGCAGGAAAGTCCCGGGCTGGACTCCGGAGCAGCTGGAGAGGAGCTCCGCCCTGCATTCTGAGCAAGTGTCTCAGCACAAAGTGCAGCCCTCCCCTTTTGCAACTGGGAGCGGTTTCTGCCATGCAGGGTAGCAAAACGGGAGCGAGAGCACTTTGTGCTGATACAAGGGCAGCTCTCCCCTGCAACCCGGTCCGGACCAGGGACCGGGTTTTGTTGTGCAGGGCCAGGGACCGGGTTTTGTTGTGCTGGGGAGCTCAGCCACGTGTCCGGCTCGCACAGAGCCCAACACCCTGTTCTGAGAAGCAGGGTAAGGGGGGGCAGGAGAAGGGGCAGGGAGGTTCTGGAGGGGGCAGTCAAGAAACAGGGGGGGGGCTTTTTGGGGGGAGTGGAGAAAGTTTTGGGCAGTCAGGGTACAGGTAGGGGGTAGGGTCCTGGTGGGCAGTTGGGGGGGGTCTTAGGAGGGGGCAGTTAGGGGACAAGGAACAGGGAGTCTTAGGTAGGGGGTGGGGTTCTGGAGGGCAGTTAGGAGCAGGGGTCCCAGGAGGGGGCAGTCAGGGGACAAGGAGCGGGGGGGGGGTAGGGGGCTGGGAGTTCTGGGGGGGAGCTGTCAGGGGGCAGGGGTGGGGAGAGGGATCGGAGCAGTCAGGGGACAGGGAGCAGAGGGGTTTAGATGGGTTGGGAGTTCTGGGGGGGGCTGTCAGGGGGTGGGGAGTGGTTGGATGGGGCGTGGGAGTCCCAGGGGTCTGTCTGGGGGTGGGGGTGTGGATAAAGGTTGGGGCAGTCAGGGGACAAGAGGCAGGGAGGCTTAGATAGTCCTGGGGGGCAGTTAGGGGCAGGGGTCCCAGGAGGGGGTAGTCAGGGGACAAGGAACGGGGGGAGGGTTGGGAGGTCAGGGGGGGTGGGAAGTGGGAGGGGCAGGGGCGGGGCTAGGGCGGGGCTCCTCCCGTCCTCTTTTTTGCTCGCTGAAATATGGTAACCCTAGCTTCTACAATATACATAGTTTGTGAAAATCTCAGATTACACAGTCAAAAAAAACCACTGTGGAATTATTCTGGCCTGCGTCACCAGCTGGTGCTATTGCACATAGTCTTCCAAGCGATTTTTCGTAGTACGAGAGCAAAATCTCGGTCCTGGGAAGACCTGCTGTGTTTTAGCTTTTATTATGCAAAGTTCTGGGTAGGGAGAGCTGTGTGGGTCTCTGATCAGAGTCAATACTTGAAGCAGGGCTGCTCTGGGAAGTGGAACTGAGCATTGGTGCTGGGCCAAGATTCCTGAAAGAAGGGATCGCCCAGCATGTTGTTTGACCCTCTCTATTTCAGGTCTGATGTACGTGTGTAAATAATACAACGAGAATATACACAGACTCCACGTCACTGATTTCCTCTCCACTGGTAAGCTGGCCTGCAAGGCCCTGGCCATCTACTAGCATCTGGCAGAGGGGTAACAATGACTTGTTATGGGCCAAATACTATGATTTTTTTGCATGATACCACCTTATTAACTTCAATAACGTTGCACTGATAAAATCCAAGGCAGAATTTGGTCCATATATTTAATACATTGCATACAGAGCAAGAAGTATTTCAAAGTTGGTTTGGATATGAGCAATCAGTTTTCGATAAAAACATATTGCTCCCCCCACTTGAAAGAATGTCAGTTAAAGATGCAGACCGTGGCTGGCTGATTTTCATAGGTTTGAGCCAGACAGTCACAGACACACAGTGAAGTCCTTTGAAATGCTGAGGAAATTATTCCAGCCAAAGAAATAAACTTAACCATCAGTGCATCAAAAAAGCAAAAAGGAAATAGAATATTGATCTGCTAAATGAATGCACTTTCTGCTCTAAGTTAACATAGTTGTGCAAGGAGGTATTTTGCTTTAAATCTATATGCATTTCCATTCTGCACGGTTCACAGCTCCCTCCTCCTCCGCCACCACCACCCTTAACCTCCCCGCCCCACACACACACAGACACACTATAGCCCTGTTGCTTAAGCTTTCCAACTCTGTCGTGTTATATATTGTTAGCTATTCCAAAAGTGAATTATTATCTGAATACAGTTTGTGCATTAATCCAGGGCCAGTTACAGACAAAATAGTTTCCTCACAAAGTACTCGGAAAAATATAAGAAAAAGATATAGTTCCCCAGATCCAGCACTCTGAGGTCTTTAGGTCACACACGCTCATTTGTTTCAGTCTATCCCCTCTTGTCTCCTGTACAAAACCCAGAACCTCAGTCAATCCAACCAGTTTATATTGTACACTGGGGGCAGGATCCACAAATGAGCAAACAGGAAAGATTTTCCTGCTGACTTCACAAGCTAAAGGGCTAGTTCAGATCAACAAAGGGAGAAACCTATGAGAAGAGGGGTCCTAGCAAGTAATTCTGCCCCCAAGGCTTGTGCCGTAGCGTTTTGCCCCACCACGTAGCAGAAACAAGCACTGGTGCGGAGATAAATGTAACCGGGGGGGGGGGGAGGGGAAGGAGTGAAAAAAAAGAGGGAAGCTGTTGAAATGCCATATTCATTGGTCTTTGATTTCAGAAAACCGTAGCTCACACAAATGAGCTAGGGCAACTTATTTCCAGAGTGAGCTTGAAACAGGAGACACAATCAATATTAACACATTTACACATCTTTCACAGTCACAAATCATGTTGGGAAACAGTTTGCTATCTTTGACAGCTACCTTTGGCACTGTATATACTGTAACAGCATTAAGGGCACGTGTGGTTAGATTTAAGTCAATTATAGTTAATACTCAATTATTAACCATTACCTATTATGCTAATAAGTGGTCTACTTAGAGAAGTAACACACTGCACATTTCAGGGGTGTCAGTCCATTATATAATTCTTGTCCTCCCTGCCTGAGATTGGATAATGAGTGTGCTCATTATTGCTAAAATTTGGTGTTGGTTTGGTCTTATGACCTGTCTTATGCTATTTGTATTGCAGTAGTGCTAAGAGGCCTAAATGGAGAATGGATCCCCATAGTGCTAGGTGATGTACAGTCACACGAGAGAGAGAGTCCCTGCCTCAAAAAACTTGCAATTTAAGACAGACAAAAGGTGCGAGGGAAAAGAGGTGTGCTTGAGGTGTCACAGTAAGTCAGTGGCAGAACTGGGAATAGATCCACGTTCCAACTCCCAGTCCAGCATTCTATCCACTCCACCATGCTGCTGCTTCTTGCTACAAGCTGGACTGCAACTAGTTAAACTCAGATAGGCCTTTAAAACACACACACACGTCAGATGATTAACACTTTTCAGCTGTGTTGGATTGAGGTGAACATCTTCAGTATCCCATTTACCAATACCCTGAGCCAGCCAGTATCCCTAGAGCCATGATTTATACAGCATTAAAACATCTTACTCCAATTCCACAAGCCAGAGGTTAGTGGTTTGCATTTTATACAGGGAATCGTTTATTACTGTACCATTTTCCAAACTGGCTTGAATATAAGTACTGTCAGTTGGATTAAACACTGGCTGAAGGACCATAAACAAAGGGTAATGATAAACAGCAATGTATCAAGTTGAAGGGATGTGTTCATTGGTGCGCTACGGGGTTCAGTTCTTGGCCTGGTTTTATTTAACATTGTTATTAATGATCTGGCCATGGAGACAGAGCTAACGGCACATGAATTAAATTCACTGAGGATTCTAAATGGGGAGGTGCTGCAAACAGTGAGGACAGAAATAACGGAGATCTAGGCAAGTTAGAAATGAGGGCAGGAAATAGCCAAATGAAATTCCAGCCATCCAAATGCAAAGCTAACACTCGTTGTGGGAGCTAGGGGACAAAGACTCCAAAACACAGCTATTCACTAGGAGGGAGATACTTATGGATAAAGGTTATGCTGGGTTAGACTTTGGACTGATGGTGGCCACCACATTTGATACAAGCTACCAATACAACATAGCTGCTAATCAAACAAGTGTGCAGTGTTGCTGTAGCCATATCGGTCCCAGGATATTAGAGAGACAAAGTGAATATTACCTCACCCACCTTGTCTCATAAACAAACAAGTGTGATTTAGAGCAATATGTACAGAGTCACCAAAGGTATCTAGACTATGGCAAGGTTTTAAAAACCGCTAAGTGTTTTGGAAGGATATGAATTCTCATTTCAAGGTATGAACCAGGGGTCTCAAACACATGTGGCCCACGGAGTTATTTCCTGTGGCTCGCCACAGGTACCGACTCCACCTGCTGCTCCCCTCGCCCCCCTCCCCTGCTTCCCCCGAGCGCACCGCATCCCCGCTCCTCTGCCTACCTCCCAGCACTTCCCGTCACCAAACAGCTGTTTGGCGGCACTTAGGACTTTCCAGGAGGGGGAGGAGGAGGAGGAGCAGGGACGTTGTGCACTCAGGGGAGGAGGCAGAGAAGAGGTGGGCAGGGATTTGGGGAAGGGGTTGGAATAGGGATGGGGAAGGGGTGGAAAGAGGCGGGGCAGGAGCGGGGCCTCAAGGAAGGGGTGGAGTGGGGGTGGGGCAAGTAATTCAAAAAGTAAATGCTTGTTTTGTCATTTGAGTGAGGCGCATTACTGAGTGTTTATATTTTATTAAACCCCCCTCCTCACATTACAGTTTTTAAAAAGTTAATACATTGACTTTTAATAGCATACCTTATTACTCTTCACTTTTTTCTTTTTTGACTATACTTTTGTATCATTGTATGAAAAGGTGTCAGTGGTGCGGCCCTCAGGCCAAGGTACTAGTCCTCATGTGGCCCTCGTGGTGATTTGAGTTTAAGATCCCTGATATAAACCAACCTCTCCCTCACAGGGGTCCAGAGGAAACACAGACACTTTCACTCAAATTATTAGTATGCGTTGTAATTTCTAGGACAGTGGTGCCCATAGGCCTCAACCAAATTCAGGGCTCCATTGTGCTAGACACGGACCACAGAGTCAGTGCTCTGAAGAGCTTACAGCCTGTAGGAAGTATTGTCACCCCCATTTTACTGATGGGACAGACAGGTGAAGTGACTAGCCCAAGGCCACACGGGAAGTCTGTGTCAGAGCCAGGAACTGAACCCATCTCTCCCAGGCCCGGCCCAGCACCTGTTAAGGCCACCCTGCTTCTTGAAACTTCTAGGCTGAGTTTCAGGTTTGTAAAGAACCCCGAAGCAGGCAAGTCGTGCTTGGTTTAAGTTTTGGCTGAGAGCATTCCATGTAGCAGTACCTTTCATTCCCACTCCTCCCCCAGTACTGTAACCCACATGAGCCATTTGTAAAGTTGGAGCTTCCAGGGAGATTAGCACGCCAGCTGGCTGCTGGATTCCAGGGCAGAGAGAGAGAAGTGGATTATTACTGTAGCACTTTCCCTCCGCCAAGCAGCAAAGAGCCACACAAGCTTTTCAGCTGCTGTCCAGGGAAATTATGACTCTTACTATTAATCAGCACAGCGGTAGCCTCAGGAACAATGCTGGAGAGCAGGATCCAGAATCCAATCTGCAGTAGGAACCTACTGAATGAGTCTCACACCAGCTGCCTTCCATCCCTCTAAGCCTCACTACTGTGTCACTGCCAGGCCCAGCAGGAGAGACACCAGCGAGCCAGAAAGAAAACTGCACAACAGCAGAACTAGGCACAAAGTCCAGCCTGCAGAAATGGAGGCCTCTATATTTGTTTTTGTGGGAGCTGCAAGTAGAAAACACCCCAAAGGCCCAGATGCTCATTTTCACAATGGCCTCTTTACACCACACTGACAGTGGGCAGGGGCCTTAAAGTAGGTATAAAAGCCATTGAAGATTGCTTTACATTGCCACAGTAGTGGCAAGTGCTTTACTGTATTGAAGTGTCAGACCCAAAAGGGACAGATGGATTACAGCGAGACTAAGGCCATTTTATTCTTATTTTGGTCTTCCAACCGGAGCAAGTTCTCTTTCCACTATCATGCTTTTCCCCTTGCAATATTTCAGAGAACTGCAAACTCAGGGAAATTCTTTAGGATGGGAACAGGATGCCAGCGTAACATTCTTAGGAGGAAACAGGTATCAATGGAGCTGAGCCTTCAGGTTTTGCAGAATCTTGAGTAAACTCTGATTCCTCCATGTCCCTGAAAACCTGAATAGTCCCATGTTTTGCACTGACTGTTCTTGCTCCAGAGAGCTATTTACAGAACACAAAACAATAAGATCTGGTCTTCAAGGTATTTCCGCCATCCAGGAACTCAAATGACATGAGAGGACCAAACTTTGTGCTAATTTAGCTCCATAACTGGCAACAAAAGAACAACTGCAGACACTAGATCTCATGCACAGACCTCGTATGAAGTCTATGATGAAATCCTGACCCCTAGAAAGCAGGGCCGCCGGGGGGGGGGGGGCAAGTGGGGCAATTTGCCCCGGGCCCCACAGGGGCCCCATGAGACCTAGCCGAGAATCCCTTTCCTCACCCGTCGGCGGTCCGTGTCTTTGGCAGCATTTCGGCGGCGGGGGGCCCTTCAGTCGCTCCGGGTCTTCGGCGGCGGGGGGTCCGTCAGTGCTGCCGAAAACACGGAGCGACTGAAGGGCCCCCCGCCACCGAAATGCCACCGAAGACCCAGACCGCTGCCGGGTGAGTACAAGCGCCGCAGCTCCCCCGCTTTGTCCCAGGCCCCCTGAATCCTCTGGGCGGCCCTGCTAGAAAGTCAGTGCAAAATTCCCATTTATGGCAGGGATCTAGAATTGAACATTCCTGAGGTTCTCCCATCACTAATTCTGAAATCATTAGATTAGAAATAGGGTTAAGCACCCTGTTTCAGGGCCTTGTAAACAGCTCTGCTCTGCACTGCACTGATTGTTCTGTTTAAAGCCCCAGCAGAGCATATCCTGAGACGACATCACAAAGATTCATACCAAATCCTAAAGAAGCTACATTTGGTAGGAGTTATTTGCCTACCTGCCCCTTTTTTCCCCACTACTTGTGAGGCCATTTCATATCCCTTCCCCAAGCACCCATTCCACAGCACTAAGTCTTGAATAGAGACAGGACACATGAAAGTGACAGTTCAGTGTAACAGAAGATCCCACAAGAACAGGGGCCCCTTCTAATGAGCGGTAGGTGGAGAGGTAAAAGCTCTGTAATTAGTTCTGGTAACTTGGCATTCTTGCATCCAGCTGAACAGGAAACAGACGCTGGTTGAACGTTAGTGGTCTGGGCCACTTGGACAAAAGCACAGTAAGCAATTACATACTCCACGTGGTTGTGAGTGGCTGACATGGACGCACCCTGTATATACCGTGTAACTGTCACAGGGGCTTACCAAATGCAGCATCAAGTCCATCCACTGCCTCAGTTTCCCCCTTATGCAACATCGTCATCCCAAGCTGATTGATCTCAGAGTTGCTCCTTTACAGGAGTCTTTAGTGCACTGCAGCATTAAAGAGACGTGGCCCTCCCACTCAGCCTGAGTTCACCTCTTCTAGCGTATCAACTAAAGTCCATCTGCCGCTGAAGTCTGTCGTGCTCAGCCTTCCATAGGGCTCAGCTCCCCCACTCCTGGGCTCTAATCACCCCCTATCTGCCCTTATCAACAGGTTGGCTGCCCCAGCTCTCACAGCAGCAGCGAGGGGACCCACACTCATCCACTACTACAGGTCCCCCACCCCGGGGACCCTCCATAATTGAGCTACCCGCCCTTAGCCACCCAAGCACCAGCGAAGGTCTTCAGTTTTCTACAGGTCCTCTTCCTCCACAAGCTTCCTCGAGCTTCCCCAGTAAATAAACCCTCTTCCCAGATTGTCTGAGGTGAGGCTTCCCCCCCAGTTCACATTTGCTGGGGCTCTTTTTACTTACCCTCATCCTAGGCACTAGACAGATCTTCTCTCTCACCTGAGTTACTGGCTCCCCTTATATACTGTGGCTGGTCACCTGACTGCCACGCCCATGACTCACATTCCCATCACCTGGGAGCAACTCCCTTAAAGGGCCAACCTTGGAATAGACCCACAGGGCTTTGCATGCCTCCTGAGATCAGCACAGTGTCGGAGTAGCAGAAAGCATTTTTTTTTCTCCATGGGATTGCAAATTCTCCCCTCAACTCCATGGGTGCAGAGGTTCTGAGAACAGAACCGGTGCTGTTCTGATGGCAGATTTCTGTGGAAGGAATAAGTCGGAGCGACCGAACAGGGTGAGGTGCAATCCACCCAAGGGCTCCCTGAATGTCAGCACTAGAAGAGCTGGTGCAGGGCTGAAGGAGCCAGCTCTCTACAGATCCTTCAGCCTTTGCATACGGGTGATGATGTGGTGGGGCATTAGGCTTGTGGAGTCTAATGTGGCTGGACCCACTCCTGAGCCTCCTGGCATTCTGCAGCCTGAAGAGGTCTGCTCCCTACGATGCGGCCTTATTGCCTTGTTGCTCCGAAAGATCAGACAAGTGCTGTGGAATGGCCCAAGCTCTGACACTGGCTAAATGCGGTCACCAAGCCAACAGCAGAGTCAGCAGGGGCTAAAGAAAAGAGCAAATGTTTGTAATCGGAGCTGCAGCAAACTCACTGGTTCCTTGCTAAGCCCTAAGAAAAACACGGAGATGAAAATTGGCTCCTGCTCTTTTTAGTAGGCACTGGAAATGCCTTGGCTCTGTGCAAACCAATCATGTTTACATAGCTTCCCGAGTCCCCATTGCATTCATTCTGTAAGCGGCTTCTATTGACAAGCAGCAGGGAATGGGGTCTCCGTCCATGAAAACCTATGATGTCAGGGTTAATTAATCCCACCCAAGGTGACATGGCCACTAGCAGCCACTGCCTCTCCCTGTAGGGAGAAGCTATATATAGATCCATGACATGATGAGACGTATCAATCACGGCACAAAGAAAATAAAAAGGCACTTTGATTTTTCAGCAAATTCTACTTTGAGATCCCAGGAAGGCTGGCCAGCTGAAATGGTGCATGAAAGTCGACTACTGTGCAAAATGTATTTTCAGACACAGCATTTACAAGCAATTTCAACCTTGAAAGAGGGGACTGTAAGAAGATCTGTGTGTCTTTAAACTGAGAGATTTCCTTATTTGTAGAGATTGCAACTGTGCACAAAAGCCAGCGGTTCTGTCTCCCAAGGAGGCACATGAACTTTTTCGCCTGTTTCAGTCCTCAGAAGTCATCTCCCCCTAATTTAACTTGCAAATCTGTCTAAACCCCAAAGTCAAAGCAAAACTAAGCCAAACTTTCCACCAAAGTCACACAAAGCTACAAGTTTCCCATCATTTATGACGGGAAACTGTAAATCAACCCCGGTTTGCCCCAAAACGTCTCTCAAACCCTAAAAAGCAACAGAGAGTCCTGTGGCACCTTTAAGACTAACAGATGTATTGGAGCATAAGCTTTCGTGGGTGAATACCCACTTCGTCAGACACATGTAATGGAAATTTCCAGAGGCAGGTATAAATACGCAGGCAAGAATCAGTCTGGAGATAACAAGGTTAGTTCAATCAGGGAGGGTGAGGTCCTCTGCTAGCAGTTGAGGTGTGAACACCAAGGGAGGAGAAACTGCTTTTGTAGTTGGCTAGCCATTCACAGCCTGTTTAATCCTGATCTGATGATGTCAAATTTGCAAATGAACTGAAGCTCAGCAGTTTCTCTTTGGAGTCTGTTCCTGAAGTTTTTTTGCTGTAAGATGGCTACCTTTACATCTGCTATTGTGTGGCCAGGGAGGTTGAAGTGTTCTCCTACAGCTTTTTGTATATTGCCATTCCTGATATCTGACTTGTGTCCATTGATCCTTTTACGCAGTGACTGTCCAGCTCGGCCAATGTTCATAGCAGAGGGGCATTGCTGGCACATGATGGTATATATAACATTGGTGGGCTAGAACCCAGGTCTCCTAGCCTAATATTCTATCCACTAGTCCATACTGTCACTCATCCTGTGTGTAGCATTTACACTGTCTTCAAACCCATCTGCGGAGCTTGCCAGCTAAGTGCTAATCCTGCCAGTGCTTTTCATCTCCAATTTTTCAGCCAATTTGTGTGCTACTGTAGGTGGCACAAAAACATAGCTGTGACATTGGGAATTGCTCTCTCCCCTCCTTGCCCCTCAGCAGATGCTCTTATAAAAAAGTCCAGGGAAAGGCCCAAATGGCTGAGTTCAGTAATGACATAGTGCAGGTGCCGCAGGGATCTGTCAGTGACAAACATAGGCGAGGAGATTGTATGTTTATGCCGAACATACGCTGTGAGAAAATACAGACCCCCATTGGTACAGTGCTTGGCTGAAGTCACGCTAAGACAGCACATGTATCAGTACAGTTTGACAGCTGTGTATTATTTAAGGCAGTTTTTCCAACCAGGTAGACATTTACAAATCAAAATAACTGTCATCTGTGTTGTCTGAATGCAATTTTTGGCGTGTTTTCTCCTCTGCTTTTTCCCACCTACTGTATTATTAACAACCCCCCAGCCTCTCCTTGTCAATCTCCAGCTCCAAGGATATGCTTGCCACTAAATTACAGCCTTCTGAGTGGGGAAAGACTGCCCAGTAGATGGCACCTTTATCAAGCTATTACTGGAGCACGGAAAGCCAACACATTCGATAAACCCCAGCCATAAGTGCACAAGACAGGGTAATTGAGATTTTGCTCTAGCCAACACCATCTTTAGGACACAAGGCTGCTGCTGCCAGGAGGTCTCTTCAGGGAGGCCAGGCAGCATAAGTGGCCTTTTGCTGAAAGCTGATAATGTGACCGCGTGAGAGGGAACAGGCAAAAGTTCCAATGGCAGCCCCACGCGTAGGGGGCTGGGAATTTCTGTGACTCCAGTCACACGCAGGCTAAGCCGCATCTGGAACTTGGCATTTGTCTTGGTTTTGCACGATTTTTCCACCCGCAATTCCGAAGCAAAGTCTGATATTTTAGTCCGGTATCTTTCAAGCTACTTAGTTTTTGTATTCGAGTAGCACCTACAGGCCCTGACTGATATTGGGGCCCCACTGTGCTAGGCGCTGCCCAGACACACAGTAAGAGGCAATCCCCACCCCAAGCAGACTGCAGTCTAAGTAGACATGACCGGCAAAGGGGAGAGGGAAAATGACATGACCGGGGTCTGTGGCAGTGGCAGGAACAGAACTCAGGTTTCCTAAGCCCCAACCCAGTTCTCTATCCCCTAAAATGCACCATGCCCCCCTACACAGGCCCATAAGGGTTATATTTCAACAATTATGGTTGTCTCTAATGTGGCCATACTGGGTGGAGCAAGGAGATTCCTCACCTGGCAGTGCCTGCAAAAGGGTCAGTCAGAATTGTAGTCTCTGTGCTTGCTACCAGGCTCCAGTCAGCTACCAGGAGACAGGGAAGAACAGGTAGCAGGTGTGACCCCCCCCCCACCTGCCGCTGGGCAGCACAGCACATGCAGGGAGGGGAGTGGGCCACACACTTTAGAGGATGTTGACATCTACCCTCCCCTCAGCAGGCCCTGTGCCCCTCTGAAACAGAGCACCTCGCCGTGCTCCCTTTGGGGCGGTGGGCACTGCACTGCCTCTGTCTCTAGGCTGTGACTCAGTAGCACATTCTAACCCCTTAGGAGCGTCTCTCAGAATATGAGGTTGATTCTGTGTCTAATTTGCTGCTGAGGGAAGGCGAGGTCACAGGCCTGGCCTTTGCGTTAGGTGCAGTGTGCTGTGAGGACCATCGCCCAGTTTTACTTCACCTTTAAGTGATCGAAAGCCCTAGAGACAGACGTCCTCCGTGTGACTACAGAATAGGTATGTGACAGGTGGGACAAGCCTTCCCACATTGTACATTATCCCTGACCTAGAAGGTAGAGTGTTTAGTTCAGTTTCCAAGCACATCCAGGCCCTGGCTTTTCTACTGAGGCATCCAACAAGGATGCTGGTTAATACCACCTGAGCACTAGCAGCCAGATTGAAGCTATCAACTCATTGCACAAAGGCCAACAAACAGGCCTCCACCTTTTCAGTCGCAACAGAGCTGGGCTGGACTTGACCCAACAAACTAACACTGAAAAGCACCACCTTGCATCACCAAGCCCCAGAACTACCTTTACTTTTAATTTTTGCTGGGACTTGAATTGGGCTGTGATGCTGAAGGGGAATGGCAACAGAAAGTCCTTAGATAGTAGACAAGGCCCACAGACAGCTGCTTAGATATTGCAGAGGGGAAGGCTACAGAACAAAACTTTAGATAGATAGAAGCAGGACGGTGCTAGATATTGAAAGTTCTCTATCACCCCCTCCAGGCTTCTTCACTGATGAAGTGTGTCACGCCAGCTTGTTTTTAAGAGGTGAGGCATAAAAAGCTAAACTAGGTTAAGAGATAAGGTGGGTGAGATAATATCTTTTGTTACCAACTTCTGTTGAGGAGAAAGACAAGCTTTTGAGCCGCACAAAGCTCTTCTTCTCTACCAACAGGGGAAGTTGGTCCAATAAAAGATATTACCTCACCCGCCTTGTCTCTTTAATAACCTGGGACCAATACAGCTACAACTACACAAATTAGGTTAAGGCCCTGTAAAGGTGCTGGGCCTAGTACAGGAACCCTAAGAGCTCAGAAGCCAAAGGTGGCCTGGAGAGAGATGGGATGAGATCTGAAATTGCAGCCATTGAGTCATGAAACATTTTCAAATTATACCGGTCTGTTTAATGTTAGGCATTTTTCTTAAAAATAACCCAACATTAAACAGACAGGTATAATTTTCCCTTTAAGTCTGATTCATTTTTAGGGCTTCAGACACACAGAAGAATGAGGCCTGATGGGATTGTGGTTCCCAGCCAGCTTCTCATGTGGTGAAGATGAAGGCAAATGAAATAAGCACCTGAGATTTAAAAATAGAGGACCAAACCCACACGTATGGGAGCAAGCCTTGCACATCCAGGGAAGAGGGTAAGGAGGCTTTCCACCACCTTTTTGCTTTCTTTTACCGCTTCAATCCTGGGGCAGCAGGGGGCTGGTTTAGTCCACAGCGCGAATGGTTGATGGCAGCTGTTGTGACATTAGAGGATCATCTACAGAAGGGAAACAACAAATTAAGCCACTCCAGTGCCACAAAGGGGATGGGGTGGGACCATGTTGGTGTATGATTCAGTGATCTGTATCCAAGGTGCATTCTTCCACATCCTTGGATAATACTGCCCCAGGCTGAAGATTTTCCAACATAATCTCCTGCCTCAGGATTTGAGCTCATCGGGGGGTCAGGAGGAAACTTCTCCTATGGGCAGATTGCCCCATAGCTGCATGCTGGGGGTCTCTGGCACTTTAGACTGAAGCAGCTAGTATTGGCACTGTTGGAGCACACTGGACTAGATGGACCCTGGGTGTGGTCCAGTCCAGCAATTCGTATGGAAATCTATTAAAGAGCAAATGAAGCTGAACACTCTGTTCTCCCATAGCGTTATTTTTCACTATGCCGGCTGTTCCGTTTCCCAACTGTTGGGTGTCTTTTGGTCAAAACGACAAGTGTGTTTCTGCTGGGTGTCAAATGCAGCCAGCATGCGATACCACACTCGGCCTCCTTTACTCTGGGCTGGGCTCACATAGAAAACAGAAAGAAGAGTTTTGCCCCTAAATATGGGAGGCGTGCCTATGCCAAGAGGCCGAGGTGTTAGGGGCTGTGCATCCCTCTGCCTGCTCACTCAGGTGTTGCTAACCCAATTGGAAAGCACATCAGAATGCAAAAGATAATTTCTTCTTCCGTTGGCGTATTTCTTGGGAGGCTGACATGAAGTGTAATGACAGCTCCATGTGCTCAGATAACTTTATAGCACACACAGACTATGGGGGCGAAAAGTCAGGAGCCCTGCCAGCGTACCTGCTTCCTAAGCCCAGACTGACTAAACGCTCCACACACAAGCATGGTCCCTATCTCCTTTACTACCCGTGGTACTGATAATACTTTGCGTGTACATAGCTCCAGTCACCTGAGGATCTCTAAATAAATATTAAACAGCATTCTTAGCACCCTGGGGGAGACGCGAATGAGCATAGTGGGATCACTTCAGCCACCACTGACATGCAGCAGTTCAGCACCATGACTCAATACTTTAAGACAGGAGGAATCTCAGAGGGAATTTAGGAGTTGATCCTGCATGATCGTGAGCAAGCTGGCCCCGATCCAGCAAAGCACGTGTCTCACTGTAAGCACACACATGGTCTCATTGATGTCAAATGTAATAAGTGGGATCTAATTACAGTTCGGGTGACTATTCCAGTTCTGTGTGCCCCCCAAGACAGCCACCGCATTGTCTCAGCACAGAGATGGAAGGGTCACATCTTCTGAGCTGCCAGCGCCAGTACCTGCAACCCCTGGCCAACCCCAAACATTCAAAAATCATGAGTAAGGTCTCCCTAAGAAAATTAAAATAAACCAGACAAATTAATGGCAGCGGGGGGTGGGGAGGAGGGGAGGATGTCTCTCGGTGTGCCTTCTGGACTCTGAGCATTCACGCTGGCTTCCCTTTTCAAGCTTTTCTCCGCAACCATGAAAGCTAGAAATGTGCTTTTAAATATATATATCAGTGAAAGTTGAGATTCTCAAACGTACGACTCCAGGAGCTGGAGCATTAAGAAGGATACCAATATCGAGAGACTCAAACTTACAAGAGTTGGCTACGCTGCATCCGTGTGTTCTTTGCTGGTTTCTCAACCACACACTAGCCAGATCCAGCCCTGCTTAGGACATGAAAGCGCATAGGGTGACAGCATAGAATGTGGCTTCTGGTTCATGGAAGCATGAAAATCAACAGTGCTTTAAGCTGGAGAACCACCCTGGGTACAAAGCATGGAGCTGCACCCACCAGACTTCCCTTTCAGCCAAATCTGAGATCCTGTCCTGTCAGAAGAGGGCAAGGGAGGGAGGAGATGATTCTGCCCCCAGAATTCTGTGAGAGTGAGGGACTTGTAACTGAGAGCAGAATTTGGCCTGTAGCTTTTTAAAATGGAGGGAAGCTTTCACAGGCCAGGCCAGCTGTGTGTTTGAACCTCTCAGGGCTCATCAGCATGCTGCAGCCAGCAGTTGGAGTTTATTTTGGAATCAGTAGTGTGTACAGAGGCTTTCCCCTGTGTTTCGCTGCATAGCTGCACAAGAGCAAAACCTTGTGATAAGAAGACTGGATTTTGCCTGGAGTCCCTTTTTCTCTCCCAATGTATTTCCAACAGAGGAACAACAACAAAAATTCCTCCTAAGCCAGTGATCATCAGAAGAACGTGCAGTATTGTAGAGACATTATACCAACCCCTTCACTGATGTTGGGACATGCCTGTGTCCTGAAATCAGTTTCCCATCATTGGACAGCTCTTCCAAGGAATACAGTATGTTGAGATCAGACCAGTTTGGTAGAGATGGAGGCAGGTGCAGGGTACAGGACATATGTGATACATCAGATTGCACCAGCTGAGATGTTACTGGGTACAATGAAGCCTTTGGAGTGAAATTCACCTCTGTGCATAAGACCGGCACAAGGCCTATGTGCCATTTAAGCTCTTATAATAGGGCTTAAATGGAATTTAAGTGGTGCATTGGCCTTCTCGTCTCCCTCGGAAAGAGATGAATTAAGCTATCAATTAAAAAAGTACATCAGATCAAGGAGTTTTAAAAATATAAAGAATGGTCCTTAGTGAACTTTTTGGTATTTAAGTAACACAAACAGCTAGGAAAGTCACAGTGAGAGCAGGTGCACTACACCGTCAACTCACACAACTATGGGGAAAAAACAGGCAGTAGGTTATGTACAGAGTGCGAGTCGTATTATTAATTATTATTTCTATTATCATCTATATTACAGTAGTCCCTAGAAGGCCTCACTGAACCGCACTGGCCACAGCTGCGGCACAGCCAATCCAGGTTTCTGGTTTAAATTCAGTTCTGTAGCTGGGTTTGGCTTGGCCACAAATGGTGTGTGTGTTTAGATCTGGGGACTTGAGTCCAGGCTCAGCTCTAATTGGGGGAGAGTGAGAGAGACAGAGACATATTTTAAGGCAAGAAGGGACCACTGCAATCATCTCATCTGACCTCCTGCACAGCCCAGGCTGGAGAATTTTAACCCCATGATTCTGGCATCAAGTCTGTAACATTTGGTTCAGTTAGCGCATATTTTTAAGAAAGCCTTCCAATCTTGATTAAAGACAGCAAATAATAGAGGATCCATGACATCCCAAGGTTAATTGTTCCAATGTTATCACTCTCGCGCTCTCTCTCACACACACTTTCGTATCTGTCTTTTCATATGGATTTTTTCTGTTCATATTGCTGTGTAATTTATTTTTAAAATAAAAAGGATTAGACTTTTTTACACCATGAATTAGATTATCACCCGCAGCTGCACGAGCAATGATAAAAACTGATAAGGTTCTACCAACTATCATCATTCAGGGCATAAGTTGATCACCAGCTGGAATCAGGAAGAAATCTCTCCCCATGGTCTATAGTACTATGCGGTTCAGTGCGCCATGTCTTTTTTCTCAGGCATCTGTTACTGGACACTATAAGAAATGGATGGACCTTTGATCTGGAAATTCTTAGATTCACAATAATGCCTAACCCTGTAGTTAAAGGGCTGATCATTACCAGACAGGAAAAGAGTGAAGTAATTTCATAGTTGCTATCTGAGAAGCTGATTCAAACCCCAGTGAAGTCAATTACATTTATTAAATCATGTTTATTACAGTAGTGCCTTGGACTAACCAAGAACGGACCCCCATTGTACTAGGCACTGTTCAAACAGAGTAGTAGACAGCCTGCCCTGAAGAGCTTATAATCTAAATAGATAAAACAGACACATGGATAGAACACGACTTCCATCGACTTCAGCAGGCTTTGGCTCAAGCCCTAAAAAGTTAAGATTTTTCAGAAGCAACTCGGTGATTTTAAATACTCACCCGGACGCCTCTTTAAAGGGCCTGATTTTCAGTTGGTGATGAGCTCCCATATCCTGAACATCCGGCCCCTTTTTCGGCATCTCCAGTTGGGCCCCCAAAAAGGAGGCACCCTAAAATCACGAGTAACTTATGAAAATCATGCCTTGAATGTTAAGCCCTGACTATCATGTATCCCAGCCCTGATCCCCTGCTATTAAACATTAAAGAGAGTGCATGAGAGAAAACATCAAACCTTTCCAAAGCATCTTTCAACCAATCCCCACAAGGCCACTGCTGCCTCCATTTTATCAGTTATTATTGTTATAATCATTAATAATTATCAGATTAAGCTCCATGTGGAAGCACTTCTTATGCTAATTAGAGCCAGAAAGAGGAAGGATAAAGTCATTGCCAGATTTGGATCAAACTCCTAAATGACTTTGTGAACTTGTGTTACAGCAGCGTACCTCTGGCAGCAAGGGAAAAAACCCTGCTTGACTTTGTCGAAGTAATTTTATTAACTTCAGCTGGCTCTGTGAGCTGACAAAGTGACAGAATACTGGGGAATATTCCTGTGTGTGTTTAGTACATCTTTGGCAGGTGTCAAGGTACATTCTCTGCCTTGTCACTCACCGCGGTGCCCTTTAGATAGTTATTATTTCATGTAATTATGATTATTACATGCTGATACGCCACCCTTATGAATAGCCTCTGGTTGCTGTCACTCACTGGAATTTGATGTGTACGGCTGAGTTGTCAGGAAGGAACTGCAGGGTATGAAATTGGTGCATTTTGCTATTTAAAAAAAATTAAATAAACCCAGCCGTTTGGGGTTTTTTTTTGCTGGTCATCCCATTACGTCCCCTAAATGTGCTCAGCAAAACAGAAACTCTCCGGGAGTATGGAGAGAATAATTTACTATGAAGCTTCCATGCCAGCCCCACCAGACATAAAACAGTGTAAAAATAAACAGCAACATGAAGGCACCAAGATAAAGAGAGAGAAAATAACAGCTATGTCCCGTAAACTAGTTCTGCATTATATCTCCTGTATTGCATTCTTTTCCAGAAACATTTTCTCCCCTCCTAAGCTTTTGGTTTAGTTTGTTTCTAAATCACTTCATGGCTACACTGTTACTCGCAGCATATGGTAGTTGGTGGCAATACGCATTAAGTGACTCCAGAAAGTGCACCATGGATGAAAGGCAAATGAAAGATTCAGAGCATGCACAAGCACTTTGTAAAAAATTGCAGTGTGAATTAGAACGTAAGAACGGCCATACTGAGTCAGAGCAATGGTCCATCTAGCCCACTATCCTGTCTTCTGACAGTGGCCAATGCCAGATGCTTCAGAGGGAATGAACAGAACAGGCTAATTTCAAATGGACCATCTCCAGCTTCTGACAGTCAAAGCTTTAGGGACACCCTGAGCATGGGATTGTGTCCTTGACAATCTTGGCTAATAGTTCATGGGGGCTAGGTCAAGGTTTATCTAATTCTAAACCATCAAGGTTTATCTAATTCTTTTTGAACCCAGTTATACATTTGGCCTTCACAACACCCCGTGGCAACGAGTTTCACAGGTTGACTGTGCGTTGTGTGAAGAAGGAATTCCTTTTGTTTGTTTTAAACCTGCTGCCTATTAATTTCATCACGTGACCCCCTAGTTCTTGTGTTATGTGAAGGGGTAAATAACAATTCTTTCTCCACTTTCTCCACACCAGTCACGATTTTATAGGCCTCTATCATATCCTCCCTCAACAGAAGTCTTTTCTATGCTAAACAGTCCCAGTCTTTTTTAATCTCTTCTTGTACAGAAACTGTGCCAAATCCCTCACAATTTTTGTTACCCTTCTCTACACCTTTTCCAATTTTAATATTATCTTTTTTTGAGATGCGGCGACCAGAACTGTACCCAGTATTCAAGGTGTGGGAGTACCATGGATTTATACAGTAGCTTGTACTGGATCTCGCTGTCTCCTTAAAATACCGGACTCCAGCTGCCTGGATTCCAGTAGGACTCCAGAGAGCCAATAAATAATTTCAAATTTGCAATATACTGAAACCAGCCAGGTCCATCCATAAGGAAGCCCCTTTCTTCCCAGCCATGCACAGGTGAGGTTCCTTTAGTGGGCATGCACAGTATATTAACTGCTAATAATTCCAGCTCCACAATCGTTCACCCAAACAGAAAGGATGACCTTGGGGTTAAGAGACTGGATTAGGATTTTGGTGACTGAGTTCTATTCCTACCTCTGCAACAGACTCTGTGACTTTCAGGCAAGCCACTTAGACCCAGATCCTCAGAAGGTATTTAGGCACTTAACTTCCATTGATTTCAGATCGATGGATTTGATTTAACAAACACACAATGGAAGTTAAGAGCCTAAATACCTTGGAGGATCTTCTAGGCCTTAATCCATCACTGCCCCCACCTGTAAAATGGAGATGATAATCCATAAAGCTTCCTTTTGTTTGTCTTGTCTATTTAGACTGTGAACTCTCTGGAGCAATGACTATATTACACTGGTCTACAATTTTTGAGAAGTCGTCTGCTTCAGAGATAAAATGTGCTATTTATTATGTATTTTGATGTGCTGAATTCAAATATGACAATTAAAACAACTGATTGGCTACTGTTTCTAAGATATTTAAGTTTTTACATTTTATGTCTATGTATATTGTGTAGATAGTAGAGTTTTAATCATAAATTGTAAACCTAGGTCTTTTCATGTGTTTATGGTTGCTTTACATGATAATATTTCACCTGTCCTGTTTATGTAACACTTTAAAAATCAGCAAGAGTTATATAAATAAAATTTATTATGAAACAAAAGGCAAAAAACTATTATGTACATAGTTTAGTCCTATTCAGTGTCTACTCGGCGCTTCTTGGCTTGTCTCTTGTACTCATTAAATGGAGCATCTCTTGTCACTATCCAGCAATAGTCTGCAAGCATTGATGGGCTCCATTTGCCCTGATAGCGTTTCTCCATTGTTGCAATGTCCTGGTGAAATCGCTCGCCGTGCTCGTCGCTCACTGCTCCGCAGTTCGGTGGAAAAAAATCTAGATGAGAGTGCAAAAAATATATCTTTAGTGACATGTTGCAACCAAGGCTTTTGTATGCCTTGAGGAAGTTTTCCACCAACAACCTGTAGTTGTCTGCCTTGTTGTTTCCGAGAAAATTTATTGCCACTAACTGGAAGGCTTTCCATGCCGTCTTTTCCTTGCCACGCAGTGCATGGTCAAATGCATCATCTCGAAGAAGACATAGATTTCCTTTTCCTTTTCCTGTTCAGCCACTGGCGAAGATTTGTTGCACAAGTGTTGCAGCATATGTGTGGGGCCCACCTCTTGTCCCGATCTCCAATTTTGCAGCCAAAATAAAGGTGATAGGCTTTCTTAACCATAGTGGTTATACTACAAAAGTCACTTCACCACAAACATAGCAGAAGTTATCTGCACTGTTCACACAAGTACGAGGCATCTCTGCTCACTTTAGCTAAACAGAAATGTGTCCCTTTGCAAAATCAAACACTGACAAATAAGAGAGCATGACACTGTATGATTTCTAGAGCTGATATAGGGCAGTTTGTTCAGCAGAGTGATGTAAGTTTCGTTATGATTGCATCATCCATGACTTCTAGGAATAACATGATGCAATTCATATCATGTATGACGCAATACCAGCTTCAGATTGCATCTTTCATTGTTTTGCCTAAAAACCAAGTACTGTCCAAACCCAGTCATAGATTTATTCATAGATCCAGTCAAAGATGTATTTTAGTCATTTCTGGTTTAAATTGAGATCCCTTCCCTTTATAACTCACTTATCCTCCGCCATTCCCAAGTCAAGGGTTGTATATACTGACCCAATAGCATATCTTGAAAACTAGAGCCGATCAACAATTTTAAGCATCATTTCCGTTCTCAGTGACCCAGAATTAGTAAAGTTTGACTACGTTTATTTCAGAAGCATTTTGGCTGTAGAGCAGTGTTATTTGTGTGCAATTTGTGTAACCCAGTGGGGCTATGATCTTGGTTGAGGCCGCCAGGTGCAATACAAATAACACATTCACATGTTCAATTGATCCCAGGTGCCTAACACTTAGGGTGACCAGACAGGAAGTGTGAAAATTCAGGACAGGGGGTGAGGGGGCAATAGGCACCTATATAAGAGACACCCCCAAATATCAGGACTGTCCCTATAAAATTGGGACATCTGGTCAGCCTACTAACACTCCACATGGCATTCAATTTCCATAAAGAGACATTCAAAATTAGAAACAGATCAATATCCACAATCTTTCCATGACAGCTGAGCAAATAATCTGTCATGATTAATTTCTTTGACAAATTTCACTGTTTCTGTTGGCAAGTTGTGTATGAACAGATAGAGATTCTCTCAAACGGAATTGTTTTTCCAACACTTTTTGCCAAGGGATTTCTGAAAATAACTCTCAGGCCCGCTCCTGAAGACAGCCTCCTGCAACAGCACCCATCCACCTATCTGGAGCTCATAACAGGATCAGGATCTTTATCTGCAGATGGCCATGAGCCAACTCATTGTGATTATTCAATATGCAAAATATGAGCTGTTTTTATTGGACACGTGATATAGTTCTGTTCTCTGATTGGATTAACTATTAGAATCAGGTTTCCAGTGTGAACACCCATAATTCTACAGTCATAATTCACTTTGGATGGATATTCTACAGTATTTGCTCTTCCAATGAATATTCCTGCCTGGGACCTCAGTAGAACGTACACAGAAAATTAGCAAATGGGACACAAAGTGAATTTGTTTCAAAATTCACATACATTTTAAGGAAACCTTCTTGCAGCATTTGCCCATCTCTACACCAGCCCACCCCTCAGCTCATTCATCGGGCAAAGCTTGGAGAATAGCTAGGTCATGTGTTATATAACATAAGTGAAAAGATTCACTTGTTGAAATTCACATAAGTCGTCTTTTGTAACATGATTGCCATAAAGTCTATTTTCATCTGGAAGGATGCTGAAGTGCACTATTACTATGCCAGAGATAGAAAAACCACAGAGAGATAAATCATTTCACCTGTCACTGAAATATGGGGTGGCAACTAGCTAGCAACACGACACAGACTCAACAGGCTGAAGTGGGAACACAGATGCCATCTGAAATTGCAGGGAGAATTTAAGCAAGCAAAAATCCAAACTCGAATACTGCCAGGACACAGCTCCTCTTGCAGAAAGAGCCTTAGGATTTTCAGTGACCACAAATGGGGAGGGACTTTGGTTTTAAGCAGGTTCCACTTGCTGTGAGGGCCAGATCCTCAGCAGATGTAAATCACTGAAGTCAGGGGAGCTGTGCTTATTTACACCAGCTGATGACCTGGCCTGAAACAGGTTGGCAGGAGATGGGGGGATAAGGTGGCGGTGGGGAATAATCTACTCAGAAGTGGGAGGGATAGCTCAGTGGTTTGAGCATTGACTTGCTAAACCCAGGGTTGTGAGCTCAATCCTTGAGGGAGCCATTTAGGGATCTGGGGCAAAAATCTGTCTGGGTATTGGTCCTGCTTTGAGCAGGAGGTTGGACTAGATGACCTCCTGAGGTCCCTTCTAACCCTAATATTCTATGAAAAGGGTCCTGTGCTGGGACTTCAGAATGGACTTAAGGGTTTTGCTAAGCATGTTGACTTCAGACAGATTTGGGATGTCTGGCCACATCTGGTAGGCAAATACCGGCTCATTTTCTGAGATGAAACTCATCTGGCTGCATCATCCACAAAGAATAAGACCCTGGTTGAGATCATGGTGGCCCATTTCCATTCACTGAGCTGTGGCCTGTGGGGCAGGCCTGACCTACAGCTCTCTCTAGATTTTCTGCCAGTGCTGTTCTTTTGAAAGCCCCGCAAAGGAAGCACAATGGAGAGATGGCAAGATACGCACACGAAGGGGACAAGACATCCTGGTGGTCGCAGAGATGGCCTGCAATGGAAAGAGTTTCCATAGATAGCCTGTGGGATAGTCCAAAGGGGAAGTAGTCTTCTCACCCCAGTAAGCACACTGGCATGCTTACAGAGAGATATCACTTAGGTGTGTATGCCGGAGACTTGCTGGCCTAGAAGAAATTTTCTGGAGGTGACTAGGGTGACCAGATGTCCCACTTTTATAGGGACAGTCCCAATTTTGAGGTCTTTTTCTTCTATAGGCTCCTATTACCCCCCACCCCCGTCCTGATTTTTCACACTTGCTGTCTGGTCACCCTAGAGGTGATGACCCAGTGAACTCATGGATCTCCTACCACAGATAAGTCAGTGGCTCACCCGGGAGTTTGAACCAGAAGACAAAAGGAGTCTAACGTGTTACCTTGCCTGCTTGATTTTACATTTCATCTCCCTAGATCATATTCAGCTTCCACGGCATGTGCTTTTAATATTGAAAGGTCTCTCCCACTGCTGTTGTTGACACTCCCTGAATCGATCCATCCGTCCCTGTTCCACACACATCCATAGCCACCCCGGGCCCAAGCAAACACTGACAAGGATTACAGGTTTCCACTGCAGTTAAAGGTTTGCATTAAGTCTAATTTTTCCAGCTTCAGGAAGCTTTCCGGCCTAAGAAATAAGCAAACAATTTGCTAAAAAAAAAAAAACACGGTAGCCAAAATGATCTGGGTTAAAGTCAGACTGAACCTGTGTAAATGCATGTGAGCGTGCCTGGATCTGGTCAGTCCAAGGCATGTGCCATGTGTGTGGCTACACAGGGCCTGGACCTTTTGAGGAGCCCATTTTACTAGTACCTCCTCCCACATGAGCCCCGAATATACCCAGCACTTTGCGTCAAAACATGGATTGCTGCAACCTTGAAAGATGATCTGTGAAAGAGCAGACCCCTCCCACTTGACCCTACTGCCAGCTGGTCACTCTTACTCCAGCTCTGCCCTGCCACCACTTAGTATAATCCCCCTCTGTCCCCTTAACAACAAGTATCCTTGAAACACTGTTCCTAAGCCCTCCCAACCTCCAGATGTGTTGTGAGGGTTACTGAAGTCTACCTGCAGCTCAGCACGTCTCACTGCTTACCTGGCTCCCAGCTCCTAGGGCCAGCCTTGTGCCTGTATGTTTATTTCACGGAGACACAGGAGAATTCCAGCTCCGCTTCAGTGGCGGTGAGGTCAGCTCGGCTCAGTAAGGGCAAGACGGATTGATAATTAAATCCGCTATTGAGATATTCACATGCTGCTCCCCTGCCATTTAAGCATACATAAAACATTTTATTATTCCGCTGATTTAGGAACCTGAATTTAAATATTAGAGTATTAAAGTGATACTTAATTAGTTGACTGAATGTTCTGCCTTTTATCAGTGTTGACAGATCTTAATTATAGCAGGGCCTGTGAAAGCCGATAGAACAGCTGATGGCAGCAGTACCGCCAGGAATACTAAAGTGTCTCAGAATTACTTGTCTATTTTCCCTCATCTCTCTCTTGCTCCGGTCTTTAGGCATGTTCTGGAGTCCTTGTGATGACTTGGCAAGTGGTGACGTTATCTCAGCCAAGTCTGAACTCTCTCAAGGACATTAGGAACTGGGAGCCTTGAAAGGGTGGAAACCATAATAATCCACAGGCCCAGATTTTAAAATAGAGGCTGAGCTAATGACAGAGAGGATTTCCCCCTTAATTATTTTCCCATCTGGTTAATAAATTAGACAGACAGATGGGGACAGCATTTTCAGAAGTCTCTTAGGCACTTTTAAGTCCCATTATCAAAAGTGACTTAGGCTCAATGAGACTTAAGCTCCTAAGTGACTAGGTCACTTTTGAAAATGCACTTTTAAAATTTTTACCCTAGGACTTTATAGTAGCCTCTATGCCACACCCCTGGCCACTCCAAACTTCCGTGACTGATGGAACTCACATCCTCTTGCTCAAAAGAGGCACGCCAGTATCACCTGAATTAAAGGAGATCTTTGTGATTTGTTAGCAGTATAGGGCCAATGACACTCTGTTTATCAGCTCTCACTCCACCCAGAAGAGGTCAGTGGAAACAAACACAGTAGCCAGTTCTTTCCTATAGAAAAGTTCCCTTCTGAGGTGCGGTGCAGAGGTGGGTCCCTGCAAAGGTGAAATGTGTCAGCATACAGCCTCCTCCTCCTCCTCCTCCCCACCCTGTGATAACAGTGCCGGGCTTCAGCTTCAT
The DNA here is from genome assembly GCF_027887155.1 of Malaclemys terrapin pileata. NCBI lineage: Eukaryota > Metazoa > Chordata > Testudines > Emydidae > Malaclemys > Malaclemys terrapin. The sequence continues at coordinate 19,108,534 of NC_071520.1, read as the reverse complement.
GTGATCCAGGAAGACACGGAGAAGAGTGGGATGGAGTTGTGGGGGAGGCAGCTGCTTTATATGGTCCTCACTGCAGAGGCCACATTCCACATCCCAAAGGGGGATTAGTTAGCATGCTCACCGCACTATTACCTGCCCCCTCTGTGCAGGGGACAGGTCTGCGAGAGGAAGGTGGAGGGAAGAACTACTTAGTGCACTTTGCTGAGGGGGCCATGGGGTTTGGGTCAGGGTTATCCACCATGGATCCCCAACATATGCAGCAGATGAAGGTCTTAGCCCCCTAGGCCCATACTGAAGAAGGGCCCAAGAAAAGAGCCCAAGATTTTTGCATGAGCATGTGGATACTCTTATTCCACTAAAAAGGTACGAAACAGAATACTTTGGTTAATAGGTAAGTTTCAGTCAATCAGAAAGTAGAGAGAATAATAAAAGGTCCAGTCAAGAGAAAAAGGATAAAAAAATGCATTGCTCTTATATAACCTGGCCTGTATAAGGGGTTGCGTGGAACTGCAGTGCCCCAGAAATACTGAAGGAAAGGAGCGGTGCTTCAGAGAGACCCGAGTCCTTTCCGACTTCCACTTGGCTTCTGCGGACTTGCCATCTGTTACTGGTATGGACCAGTAGCCAATTACCCCCCAATGACCGGACTTGCTAGTGCTTTAAGGGTGGGGTGGAGCGAAGGCTACTAAGGGCACGTCTTCACTACCCGCCAAATCGGCGGGTAGCAATCGATTTATTGGGGATTGACTTATCGCGTCTAGTGAAGACGCGATAAAATCGATCCCCGATGGCTCTTCAGTCGACTCCGGAAATCCACCGCGGCAAGAGGCGGAAGCGGAGTCGACGGCGGCGCGGTAGCGGTCGACTCGCCGCCGTCCTCACAGCCAGGTAAGTCAACTTAAAATACGCCACTTCAGCTACGCTATTCGCGTAGCTGAAGTGGCGTATCTTAGGTCGACCCCCCCCCCGTAGTGTAGACCTAGCCTAACTTGCTGCATGGAGGGAATACTATCTCTTGCAACAGACATACAGGGACGTGAGAGGAACAATGTATCTTAATCTCCCACTTATGCGAGGCCACCATCCAGTCCTTAATAACTAGGATGATATTGGTTTAGGTTAACAAATTTCTACACATTACATGGAGTTTGTATATGAAATTTTTATTTTTTTTTAAATGGTGAGTATACAAGACAGAAGCAAAATGCTTTAGCCATGACTTAAAAAAAAAAGTTGCCTAAAGTTATGCTCCCAAATCCATATTTAGGCACTGAAAAAATACGGCCTGATTCTCAGAAGTGCTGAGCACCCAGTTGTTCCTTGTGACGTAAAATATAGACAGACTAACTTTAGAAAGCCAATTTTGAAAATCTTCTGTTAAAGGTTACATTGTCCATGCTGAATTTTATTATGTGAAAAAATAATGTTTAAAAAATAAAATCAGTAACATTCAGCTGTGTCTGTATGCTGCTCTCAACTCCTTCCTTTTAGGGTTTTTTTCTCTCACTCACACACAGTTTTAAATCCCTGTAGTGCATCATTAATGCTTTTTCGGTTATTCCAGCGTGAATGAGCTCAGTTTCAAGAATGACGTGTGCAAGCCCTTGCCAAACAGGAGAAGACAGGCATGGAAGAAGAAACCCTTTGTTGTCATGGCTTGGACATGTTATGGGTTGCGACACTTTTTCTTCTGAGCACCATCCATAGCTAGCAGATGTTCAGCAAAGAGACGCTCTAGTTCCTTGCCAAAGACATACTTGATTCCCAGTGCCAATCACTACTGGAAACATACCCTCTTTCTTCGTATTACTGAATGAGGTAAGGCATCATTTCACAGTAAACATGCACTGGACCTGTTGGAAAGGCAGAGGTTTTCCATACTTGCTAGAGGCCCTATTCTCCCCCACTTAGTCACACTGAGGAGTCCTGTGACTGATCTCAGGCAGGGCATCACTCTGAGGGTTGTGGATCTGTCCCCTCTAGATGGCTGGTAACTTGCTGTGTGTAGCACAGACTCAGAGGCAAAGGCTGTAGATGTTCTGGACTCCCTGGGCTCTAGCGTTCAGGGAGTCCCCATCAATGCTGCATAGTACAAACCGGATTATTTTACTCAGCCTGGCAAAAATAAAAAAAGGTGCAACTAGCCTAGGTACAATTGCTATTCACAGTTCCAGCTACCCAACCTGCAATGCAGATCATATCCAGGAGAGCAGCAACTGACTGGGAAATGATGACACAAAAATGGAAAGAAATCTTTGCTCCTCCCCTGCCCCCCAAATGTTTTCCCATTTTCCAACCAGCTCTAATAGGAACCTCAGGTTCTTCCTCTAATTAGATGCTGCAGACCCACAATCCCTGCAAACCCAACACATGCTGAGATTTTAATGAGGGTTTTTTTTAAAGTCTGCCCAACTGGGCTGTCACTTTTGCAAGACTAGGTTTTTCTCACACAGGATTTCTTGGGGCTCTCTGCTCTTGGTCGTGCTGGAAACAGCCTTTTCCTTGTGATATTTTCAATATTTCTGCTTCTGGCTGGAACCCAGACAGGCAGCAAAATAATTGGCGAGTGTGGGAGGGAGAAGTTAACCAAACTTTTTCTTGTACTTCCCAAGGGTTCAAAGGGCAAGTTTGATTCAAAGCCAAGGCACTGATCCAGCCTGGCTTGGCCATCTCCGTGGAGCAGGCGTAGCCAACAGTTGAATGTTTTCCATCCTGCACCCATTGCTAATTCTAACCTAAGAGGAGATGGAATCAGATGCACACAGAATAGTAAGAGGCCATGTGGAATGATTAGTGGGCATGTGTTTTTTGCATTCAGAGTACAAAAAAAAACAAAAAACCCTCATTTGGCTCCTTTGGAAAATAGAGTGGGAGGAGGAAAGGAAAAGGTTTTGTTTTGCTGAGGTTTTTCTTTTCTTCAGCCATTGTCACATCTAATCATTCTGGCCTTTGTGTGGGATGAAGGGACATTGAAACTGAAACAAGTTCATGAACTTCTTTAAGCAGGTGCTGGCTCCCTTTAGAGTTTTTCCTCCCAGCTGAACTTCGCTGGGAGTCTATTGTGAGGCAGGCAGCGTTACCACTAGGCGCATTGTTAGTGTCAGCAATAGCAGATGTCTGCAGCGGCGGGATAGCAGCTTGCAAACTGACCGCTGTGCCTGTTTGCAGCTCCATGAGCCCTTGTCCCGTGGAATGCAGGAACGCTCATCATCTTTCATTGCCGCCATGGGCCACTGCTGGCGGCCCACAGAAGGAACTCTGAACCGCAGTCTGTGTTACTCATCCCAGTCTCATGCTGTGTTAAATGGGCATTTAAGACCTTGTGCAACTTCAGAGCCTTCAGCACGTTATGTGACAGAGGGAAGAGAGCCCAGGAAGCCGGCTGCAGCCATTTGGAGATGGGACCTCCTGGGGCTAAATCCAAGGGAGTGTGCTCTGACTGTGGGACCCCTTCCCTTCTTCTCCCATACCATCACATGCCAAGCTATTAGACCAACCAGACCCTCCATATCAGGCAGATGTCTATCAGCTCTGTGCATGGGAGCCGCAGTTTGTTAAGAGCCCAACAGCAGAAAAAGCCCCACTCCTCCCCTCGATCCCCATCCAGCAGCAGAGCATGGCTACTCAGCTTCCAGCTGAGTGCTGGACAGTGCAGTGTTCAGGGGCAAGGACACTATGGGGGAGAAAGGGAGTCTCCCGGAGAGCTGGAAAGACTGGACCCCCACCCCATTTCTGTTGTCTTGCCACCCCTCTCCCCCCCCAAAGTCCCATGCTCTTGGATTAGCATGAAACTGCGTTTGCAGGGTTCTAGGCCAATCCTTGGACCTACCTGTGGCAGGTTTTTCATTTTAGCAGTTCATCTAGTTGGGAGCTGAATTGTGGCTGCCACCTCCCCTTGCCCATGGACCAGCTTTAAGAGCGGGACAGGGAAGATCATTAGGGCCTTTCTGGCTCAGACTCTTGCTTAATGATCATCAATGAGGTCTTGGCGGCCTCGCCCACCTGCAGTAATGGCCATGTGTGAGGAGGGCATCCTGCCAGCTCAAGCCAGCCAACCCAGTTAGACAGGGCAGAGATTGTGAGGGGCAGCAGCCGGCATAACACTGGTGAGTGCCAGCTCTTCTGCGGGCAGCCCCCTTCCAACAGCCCTGCCTGACATCGGTGCCACATGCTTCTTGACTGAAAGATCCTGCTGATGCTTATGTGCCCGAAGGAATTCGATGCAGGGGGAAGGAAGACAAAGACAAGGAGGTCAGTGAGTTTTTCCGGTGACTCACAAAAACCCGTTCTGCAGCAGTGATTAGAAAGCCCATCCAGGGCTGTGGTAATGTTTGTGACACAAGCACACTGCCAGGAGGCTGCAGCCAGGGTGTAAAATGACACGAGGAGACAAGCTCCACCACAAAATGAGTCAAACTGCAGGAGCAGAAGATCTAAATTGTACATTTGGCAGGAGAACTGGGAAACAGACACTCATGTACTATGGTGAAAGGGGACATAGAAGCAGATTGATAAGGCAAAAGGCCATAACTCTGACTGGTCAAATCTCAGGGTGGGTCACAGTGCTTTGCTTAAGCACTATTCAACTCTAAGGACTTGGTGAGAGGGGGTCTGTGAGCCAGACTGCCATGCCATAAAGTGTAGGTAGCCCATTGGAAACAGAAGGCTGGTCCTGTGGGTCGGGTTCTACCTTTAGACTTTGGAGATCCAGGTTCAAGTCCTTGCTCTGCTATAGGCTTCCTGTGTGAACTTGGGCAAGGCACTTAACCTTTCTGTGCCTGGGTTCCTCAACTGGAGAACAAGGATACTAGCACTGCACAAGCTCCCAGGGGTGTCGGAGGATCAATACCTTGAACATGGTGAGCTATCTCCCCACCGAAAGAGAGATACTACGTACCAGTCTCTGGGGTTCCTCAGTTCCTAGGCAACTACAGAAGCTCACACTTGCACCCATTGCCACTGTAACTTCTTGACTAAAAGAAGCCCTTATGGGGCTTGATTTGGAGCCCTCTGAAGTTAGTGCGAGACTATCCATTGATTTTAATGGGGCCTGGATCAGATGTGTGGTGCACAGCATCAAAGTGACAAGGAAACATGTATGGGAACAAATTCCACCTGAGGGTCTGATTCCTTGATGAGCCAATAAGGAACCACCAGCTTAAACTCCCTCACTGTGATTGGGGCACCTAACCTATCTCATAGAGCTGGAAGGGACCCTGAAAGGTCATTGAGTCCAGCCCCCTGCCTTCACTAGCAGGACCAAGTACTGATTTTGCCCCAGATCTCTAAATGGCCCCCTCAAGGATTGAACTCACAACCCTGGGTTTAGCAGGCCAATACTCAAACCACTGAGCTATCCCAACCAACCCCTTTAGGCCCTGTTAAAATCTAAGCCACACAAGAGGTAGGAGAGGCTCACCATTTCAAGGCTAACGCTGCTGAGTCTGATCTCTGGTGTGTGGGTGTATTCAGCATGGGAGGTATTTCTGTTCCGTGCCAGCACTCTCACTGTAGCCTCCAGGTTTCACTTGAATGAAAACATTGTCTGGCCACCTGCATGGAGCTTCAGGGATGAGCAACTAATAGCAGCTGTTATTCAAGAACTTCCCTAGGCAGTAGCAACATGGCTTTGCATGATCCAAAGAACAATGCCATTTTGATCCAGGGCAGCCCAGTACACAGTCATCCAAAACAGATCCACGCACTTGGAAATATTCCCATGGACAGAAAGAATTGTTTCCAAAATGGAATAATTGCCTGTCTGACGGGCAATGTCTTGTCACTAACTTCAGAAAGCACAGACTAACTGCAGAGAAGTGTCTGTGCTGAATGAATTGCAGCTTCTTCCTACTATATATTGCCTTTCTTTGGCCTCCAGCCAGGGTTTGCCCCACTCGTTCCCTTTCTGTCTCCAAGAAGCAGTCACAAATTGAGCCACAGTAAGTAACAGACAGACCAAAGCCTTCCAGAGATCTGGCAGATACAGTAACTGAACAATAAAAAACCCCAACAATCCATTTAAAGTGTTGTTTTAAATGCCCACTATACCATAAGCTTCCAAACTTTGAGCGCAAGTCATGTGGTTTTTATTATTAAACTTTTCACTGGGGTAACACTGAGAGGCTCCGTTGCGCTAGGTGCTGTACAAACCCTGCCGGTAAAGTCCCTGCCCCAAAGAATTTACAGTCAAAACAGAGAAGAAAAACAAGCCATGGTGGTAGGAGGGGGTAGGGGTCAGGGAGTAACAAAACCAATTGTGTGGCACAATTCTTAGCCAATCTGGAAGCAGTGATCATGACTTGCTATCTGACTAGCCCTTATCAGTTTATTGAGGAAGAGTGAAATTCACCCCAGCACAAGGTCGATGCGACATCTAAACATCGCATACGCCCTAATGCAAGACTGTAGTGGTGTACAGCTAGGCGAATTATGCCCCCAAATGTATTGTAAAGTCTAGCCAAGCTGTGTTACTTCCCTAGGTCTGAAATCTGCTTATTTCTACTGTATTTTGGCCTACGGATACATGGAGAGTGACCAGTTCCCTGCCTAGGGATTGCTTGTCTTCCTCATCCCTCTTACTAGCTACTATGCCACCTCTAGCACTGCACCTTTCAGCCAGAAGGGCAGAGCCCTGGTGACTTTTCCAGGACCATGAACTGGCCAGTAAGGAGTTCTCACGCAGCTGCGCAGTGGTTGCTGTTCCTCACCCCCAGAGACCTAAACATCACACCCTGCTGGGAATTCCTCCGCCCGCACATCATCATGGGGCAGACACTGACTGCAGACTCCACACACTCCAGGGAGCTCTGTTGTATTCATGGGATGCGGCTCTATTCTGAATGGAAATCCCCAGGGCAGGAGAGAAGCGTGAATACTGCTGGTTCCAGAAAGGGCGGCAGGGTTTGGTCTATTGCTTGTTGGAATAGTATTTTTGGTTACTATCAGTCAACAAAAACAAACAGCACCCCATCTTCTCAGCACACTGACCTGGCAGCTTATATAGGGAAAAGGACTGGAGAATAACAGGCCAGCTCTTCCGAGGGGCAAGCCTCCATCATGGCTTTGTCTTTCTGCCCTGGGCCCTGATGATTCTAATGCCGGCCCTGTGTGGCAGACCCCCTGAAACCTGCTCACAGCCCCTCAGGGGGTCTTGCACCCCTGGTTGAGAACTGCTGGTCTACAAGGCTCCTGCCTGGCTGAATGCTGCCTGCTGTGGAGCTACACTGAGTTACACCAGCTGAGGATCTGGCCTGTTATTCTCAATTGCTGTTGGCATTTCTGAGACAACTCCTAGCACTGACATTACTGTTCGCTAAGAGCACTTGGGACACTGGCATTCTGGAAGCCCTCACCAGAGAATGGAAATCAGATTCCCTCCTGCTGTAATACCACTTCAGCAAATGGCACAGTGAATTCATAATCACAAATTAGGCATTATGTTTACATTCTACACAGCAAACCTCTCCCATGGTTGCTAAGCCAGCATGAAAGCAGGATGCAAATTGACTTTTATAGCCTCTGGGCTTGATTTTGCCTGTAGGCACAGCCTTGAGCACAGGGTGGTGAGTAAGTTGCACCAGCCCAGGAGGTACTGTGCCTCAGAGACCCCCAGCAGAGGTACAGTTCCCTCCCTGCTTCACCCTTGCTCCAGGGGATAGTGGCTGCTGATGTATACCAGCAGCAATGTACAACACCACTCCAATGTGCCCATCAGTGCAAAGGTTCCCCTCATTTTTCACTCTCGCCAAAGGCCTGGTCCACACTAACCCCCCACTTCAAACTAAGGTACGCAAATTCAGCTACGTTAATAACATAGCTGAATTTGAAGTACCTTAGTTCGAACGTACCGTGGGTCCAGACGCGGCTCCCCCGTCGATGCTGCGTACTCCTCTCGCCGAGCTGGAGTACCGGCGTCGACGGCGAGCACTTCCAGGATCGATTTATCGCGTCTAGACAAGACGCGATAAATCGATCCCAGAGGATCGATTGCTTACCGCCGGACCCGGAGGTAAGTGTAGACCTACCCTAAGTCTTCAGCTGCTCCATCAAGTAGTATGAAAACCAGCTGTGCCCACTTCCTAGCTTGTGTAGGGCACAAGGGGAGGAGGGGTCTCATTTCCCATTTCAGGCCTGAAGACCACACTAATAGGGACAGTAATACATTTCAGCGACCAATGTCCATAAATGGACTCTTTGAGGTATTGAACAAATTAGTCTGTTGCAACAAATCCATGGCCATTTAGATCTTCGTAGTCATCTTTTTGCTGGATAACATGGCCACAGAAGTAACCAAGTCTCAATAGTAGCGTCACAGGGCATATGACACAGAGTGGAGCAGTTCTGATTCCATCCAGTAGATGGCAGTAAGGCACAGACACTAGCCAGCCCACTAAAATAACTTTGGAACTTAAATGAATATATTTTTTCCTGAAACAAACAACTCATTTCAGAATCATTGTGTTTCATGTTTCCTGGGCATTCCATAAGAAAATTGGCTTGTTTATAACTAAACTCACCAGAAAGGAATTGTTTTTGAATGACTGAATATTTTTGCTACAATCTGGCAAATAATGGGCCAGATTTCCAAAAGACATCAAGCCCAGATTTTCAAGTGCTCAGCATCTCAAAATTGGGACTGGATCTTCAAACAAAAAAAGCCGAGGTGCCATTTTAGCATTTAAATAAGGTAATGCTTGAAGTGTTCATTAACTAAAAGCTCCCATTAGCTACAGAGTGGGTAATGTTTTGGAGAAGAGAGACCTCAGACAAGTTGGAGATTTGGTCTGACTTTTTAGAAAACTGATTAATTACTAGTGAATGGAAACCAAGATGTTGCTTTCCTGTCCCCTCCCTTCGTTCCCTTTCCAGTCCTTTACTTTTTGTTTTTTTGTCTTTTTTTCCTCCTCTTGGTTTTTTTTGGGGGGGGAAGGGAAAGAAATCGGTTTATATACATAATATAAAAGTTTCCATCATGAAACTTATGGCCAGATTGTCAAATGAGCTAAACACGTGCCTAATATGCTGAGCGCTTTTGAAATCTAGCCCAGTATGTCTCATTCTGCTCTCACTTACTCCATGCTTACACCAACGTATCGGCATTGATTTCACTGTGGTTACTCCCAGAGGAGAATCGGGTCCAAATTCTGCATCGGTTAAAGTGCGCCATCTTTTTCCCTGCCCCCATCCCCAAAATCTCTACTTCCGTTTCAACCCATGATGTAATGAGTTCTCTCTCTCTCCTCATCCCCCAACCACGTGAATGGGTGAGCTCTTACCTGACACTTTTTATGATTTCCTAGCGAGGTATACACATCTCCCCACTGGCATTTTATTGCTGATTTGGGGCTTCGGGTCCCATAAACACTAAAAAACTGAAAGGGCCCCTCTCTCTACATAAATTGCACAGAATAAATGTGCCAGTGATTCATCGGCATGCCCAGCAGTTTCAGGGGTTCCATCCCTCCTCTGCCCTCACTTTCTTCCTGTCACCCTCTCAACCCCCAACCACTCCTGTCTCTCCTTTGTCAGGGCTTTTTGTGCCATCTGGGGTCTGCACAGACAGGGGGGCTGGATTATGAGCAAACGTGGTGGGAGATTTGCTGCTATTGTTCTTCCAACCGTCTGCCTTGACGCAAGTGCATCCACTCTAATCCCTGCACCCAGTGCTTCCGCGTGGAACCAGCCACAAGAGAGACAGATTTGCAAGAGCTTATACAGCTGCCCTAAAACCTGATTTGGGGCATTTAATAGGGTAGCACCTGGAGGTCCCCCCCCCAATTAGGATCAGAGCCCTGTTGTGCCAGGCACTGTATAAACAGCATCTAGAATAACAGGGCCCTGGTCCATGAGTAGAGCTCCTTGGTGTTACTGTACTACAAACAATAAATAAGAGACTGTCAGCACCCCAAAGCTACACAGACTCAGTAGACCAGGCAGATAGCAGATGGCGAGGCATAGCAAGGGGAGTGACTTGCACAGCAGGAAGCAGTGGGATCAGAGAGAAGGGTCACAGCACTCATTTTATTTCATATTCTTTTTAGATTAAGAACAATCCCCAACACCCAATACCGGAGTCACCCGGAGACAGTCTTCACAGCTCCCTGCATCCAGGGCCACGCAGCCTGTGTGAGAAACAGCAGGTGAAAGCGCATCTGTGTGATGAAAGATGTACCCTATAGCCAGAACAGGTGGTTTCCTAGGGCAGCAAAATACCGACTATCCTGTGAGTGACTGCAGGGTTGTAGGAGGCAGATGTTTTCCACATTGCCGGAGGCAACGGAGGACTGACATCACGTATGGCAGGGAACCGCACCGAGAAAGACTCAATAAAAGGAGCCAAGAGGCAGGTCCTTTTAGGATACCGACAGGGATGCTTTTGTGAAAGCAGGCACCAGCAGACCGGTAACATTAAGCTCAGCAGCACCCTGCTTCATGCCAGAAACAGAGGGAGATTGGAAAGGGCAGAGTGCATGTGGCAGGAATGCAATAAAAAATGAAACCACGTGGCCTTTCATCCCTTGATCGGGGGGTGAGTCTGGGTCGCAGTAGAAGTGTTTGTTAGATAATCATAGAATATCAGCATTGGAAGAGACCGCAGGAAGTCATCTAGTCCAACCCTCTGCTCAAAGCAGGACCAATCCCCAAAACAGATTTTTGCCCCAGATCCCTAAATGGCCCCTTGAAGGGCTGAACTCCCAACCCTGGGTTTAGCAAGCCAATGCTCAAACCACTGAGCTATTAAGCTAACACAGGAACTATATTTTAAAACATATTTCAGTTGAAAGCCCTTCGCCCAATATTCGGCTCTTGTTGCAGAGGACTTGCGTGTGTGGCCATTTTGTTCTGATCCCTCGAACAGACTTCTCCATGCTTATTTTGGACAGCAAAGGTTGTGTTGCTGGCTTTTGCCAACACCCATCAATCCCCTGGCGAGCCAGGTAGGAGCCTTCCGCTCGTGTCCTTCCATCAGCTGCATCTTTGGGCACCTAAATACTTTTGAAAACCTGGTCCTTAAATCAATACGACTTAGGCTCCTAAATCCCTTGGGCACTTTTGAACATTTTACCCTAGATCTAGTTTACCCAGAATTCCTGCCTGACACTTACAGTGAGTTGCTAGAGTTCTGGAAATCCACTTCAGAGAAACTAAAAGCTCATGTGTGTTATCTCTGCTTCTAAATGACAAACAGGCCACACAGGATAGAAGCACACGCTCCCTCAGCCATCTAGGGTCCAGTTTTCTTACACTTTCAAGGCTTCATAGACCTTGAACTAGCAATAAAGTCCTGATTTCTCCTAGCACAGTTTAGAAGACTGATAAATAACTGCTCGGTTTCCATCTGTTGATCTCAAAGTGCTTTGTAATACTGAAGTACTAAGCTCTGCAAGCACATCCACCAGTTCTGGACACAATACTTACCCCCCTCTTGCACCGCACTGAGCCCAACCCACTTACCTGACACAGCCTGAGAGTTCAGGGACAGGGAGATGTATGGGCTCAAATTAGTGTAAGGCACCAAATGTTGGGCCTTGACATTCTGGAGCTCTAACGGCTTTGCAGGGGGGCTTAGCCATACTTGAACTGGCCCTGCCTCTTAGCAAGTCTGCATGTTGAACTGCATTGCCTAATTCACGTAACTAACTCCAGTGCAATGGAACATCAAAGGATGTGATGGAGGGACAACTCCCATCCTCATCTGCACTCTGAGGATGATTTTGTCAATGCACTGTAAAGAACGCTGTTGGGTGGCCAGATTATCCATTATTTCCATGTCTTGAGATGAAAAGGCCATTGCATTCCTCTTTCATCTCACTACTCTCTTCTCAGTGATTGATTTGCCTAGGAGCTCTCCCACTCTGACCTTTATCTTTACTCTCTTGGGCAGAACAGCGATCAAATGAGTTTCACCGGGAAGGTACTCAGATACTACAGCGATGGGCAGCGAGATAAAAATGCTAAAACAAATAGATTATCCCCATTTTACAGAAGGGAAAGGAGGCACGTGGTAGATGAACTGACTTGCCTAAGGTCACACAGGAAGTGTGTGTCTCAGCTGGGAATTGAACCTAAGTGTCCTGTGCACCAGCCAGGGCCAGCTCTGCTAGCACTATAAAGGTTCCAAAAGAACTAGTTCAATAATTCACTGTTAATTATGTTTGTGACTTGTTAACATTTGGTTGCTAAATAATTATTTGTGAATACATTTTCCCCCACTACTCTACCAGCCCCAGCTTCCAGAAGGAGAGAAACATATGTTTGCTCTATTTAAAGAGCTTAATTCTCACCAGATTTTATAGGGAACTAGTCCCAAAGAACTTCCAGAGTAGACTATATTGATCGGAGGGCCTTTGAATTCCAGAACCACTACAGAGTATTATCCATCGTGTGGATCCTAGCCCAGGGACAGGATGGGGTTATGCCTGTTTACACTAGCTGGGCCTCTCACAGATATCTTCGATGAGGCCTTCATTTCAGAGTGAGGGGAGTACAGGTATCCTGGGATGAATTCCATTGTAAATACTCAGTGATTCATGGTTTAGCTTTTCATGCCGCTCTAAATAGTGGGAGCTGTCAAAATTGATCTGAGTCTTCATGGTACAGTACTTCAGCATGCGAACAAACTGTAGATTAAATTTGTTGTTGCTGCCCAAAATAGCTTTGACATATCAATCCAGGTAAGATATTCATGGAGGAGACAGTGGGGGTTGGGAATCAGGGCAAATCTTCACATCTACACTTCACCCCCATTCTCCCTAGGGGTGTGACGTGAATAGATGAGCCTTCTTTGCAACCCTCTCTCCGTCACAGCCTGGTAAACCGGGAACCACGGGGAAACCTTCTCTGCAGCTGCCATTTTGTGGGATTGGGAAAGTTCTCAGAACAAGAAGGGATTTTCCTGGCTTTATTTAAAAGCCATTAAGTAGCCTGCTGGTATAAGAGGTTAACCTTCTTCACCCCTTTCAAAGGGGGGGATTTTCAAAGGAATCTAAAGAAGTTAGGTGCCCAAATCCACACCTAGCTACCACCTCTGTAGGGAATAAGCATTGGACCTAAGGTCCAGGTAGCCCATGCACAGTGACAATGGGATGTGTATTCCCCTGCATAAGCATGTAGGCCAAGTTATAACCTAGCCCTAAAGTGATCTGGACATTTTTCTCCTCCCCTCCCCTCCCCGGATAGTAATGCATGATCCCTCTTCTCTTTCCAGCGCAGCAGAACAGGCTGTAGACAGAAGAGATGGATAGCAGATTAAAGCAGAGTATCTATAACAAGGAAAAAATTGGCAGTTTATAAAAATAAAGCACTGAAATCTTATCTGATCACACCCTCAGGGCCAAGGGAGTTAAGTGACACGCAGTCTCTAAATAACTTCCTTCTGCAGCTACCACGGCACATCCAATGGGTGAATAACGTCTATAGGTGTGTGTATAATCAGACTACCTGTCCTATCCCAAAGGGACATGCCATTCAGCTCTAGGTTTATTCCCTGGGTACTACATGTAGCCATCCCGATGACTTGGATAAACAGGCTTCTACTTGCTTTTCTTTGATACATGGGTTTCTCCTTTCCTCTTCTTCCTACTGAAAATGACTATTAAAGCATTAGTACAATTCTTCTTATGGCTTTGTCACTGATGTAGGTAGCAGATACACACCCTGTGATATCTAACTTCACAGAGAAAGGGATGGACTGCTTATGGGGGGAAAAAATCATTTTCCTATTGGAAAATGCTCTCAGGTTAAACAGGGAAGGGAAAGTATTTTTCCCCAAGCTAAAACTAAATTCATACTTGACATTGTTCCTTCTAAATGGGATTGTACAGATTGGGGGCATGCAAAAATATTTGTAACAAGTATTTGACATTCAAGGCTTTTTGCATTCCATTTTGAACATATAAATGTTTCCAAGGTCACCAGTAGTTACAATAAGGGGAAGAGTGGTTGGTAAACGTACATTGAAGAGTATGTACATTTCAACACATGAGCAGTGCAAAAAATTACAAAATTACAAATCAAGCCACTGTGAGGCGGTATGATATTGCACAAAAACAGGTGACATTTTCTGAACGAGAAATTGGGAATGTCACAGCCAGTTTTAGCACCAGCATTCTCACAGAGTTGTTGGAGGTGAAAGTGAAAAACAAACTTGGACAAAGATTGCGAGAACAATATGCCTGTGAATCTCCCTTAGAATTCTCACGTCAGTTTGGTCTGGTGGCGTTTGCTTTCTGGGAATGTTCCAGCAATGACGTTCAGGAATGTTTGTTTACCATCTAATTTAGAGCAAACATTGCAGAATATTCACAGAAAGGGAATTTTGAATTCCTAATTGCAAGTATTTGCACTGGAACGCCAATTATAATCAGAAACAATACCACGTGTCCAGACACAACAGCCCGACGAGGTTCAATTCAGGGATAAGTGATTTCCCTGCTCTGCTCTATTAAAAACACCAGCCAAGGAGGCAGTGAAGCTGGGCTCAACTACAGCTAGTTTACCAGCTGTGATCCCGCCGGGTTGCTCAGCATTTCCTGTAAGGCGTTGAGTGGCCCAAACTCCCAACGCCATCACTCAGCACCTCTCCCCCAGGGGGTATGGAACACTTAGCCAGATCAGGATTTTAATGAGGGACTTAAGCACATGCCTAACTTAAAGCCCTGAAGTCCACAGGACTACTCGTATCTATGTTTGCAGTTAGGCATGTGCTTATGTACCTTGCTGAACTGGGCTTTAATCAGCAGGAAGCTATATAAGCAGGAGGAGGACATGGGCATATCTTGCTCCAGGACTTGATTTGGAGGGTGGGGTAAACTCTCCCTGAGATGAAAGCACTGGATGATGCTGGCTGTTTGAATCCTGGTTGGGATCCCTAGAGAAGTCCTGGCTTTAGCCTGGGGCAGACAGACAGCATCAGTTCTCAATGGCCCGTGGCTAGCGAGTGTTCTGGCTACATAGTGACAGCATCTTTCAGACTTGCAGCTTTTGGAGGACTTAATCCACCTTCCTAAACAAAAAACAACGGATATAAAACGCTGGACAATCAGATTTCTAGGCATAGCACAAGATGTGTTACTCCCCCATAGTCCTCACCCTGAAGAACTGATCCCAGACCCACTGAATTAAATGGAAAGACTCCCATTGACTTCAATGGGCTTTATCCTAATCTCCCTGTGCATCAGCTGAACCATGGGCAACAAGAGGATCTAACAATGTAATCCCGGCCTCAAAGAGCTCGCCCCTTCCTGTCTGTATAGTGACTAGCAGAATGGTGGGTGGGACCTCTAGGTGCTACTGTAATGCAAATAATAATAATGAACGCCTGACCCCCAAGTGATGGTGCTACCAACTTGAGCCACGGCGAAGCTGCTATAGAAAGAGGAATATCAAGGTGAAGTGGAGCCATTTGCTGGAAATAAACATCAAGGCAAAAGGAAGATGTTACTTGCCCATGTGTTCGGCCATTATCCTGAGCCCACACTCTGTCCCCTTGACTTTAAAGCCACTCGACAGGAGCAGGTGATTA
Organism: Malaclemys terrapin pileata; assembly: GCF_027887155.1. NCBI lineage: Eukaryota > Metazoa > Chordata > Testudines > Emydidae > Malaclemys > Malaclemys terrapin. The sequence goes on along the minus strand of NC_071520.1, from coordinate 19,093,011 downwards.
ATAATGCAGTGGTTGTCTGCTTGAGTGAGGGATCTGGGGGAGGTGGACTGACAGCTGCTTGCTGTTCCATTATTGAAGAGATTTGGGAACAGACAACCTGCTTTTCCATTCAGTTTTCAATGATTTTATACACCATCTACCTTTGTTAGATGCTGCCTTCACTAAGCAAGCAGTCAAGTAATACTTGTGTATTCTTGCCTAGCCTGAGGCTTCGGGAGGATTGCCCAGGCGCTCATGATCACCTCCAGCATCTCAGGATGTGTGGGGATGTCACAAGGTTGGCCAGAAAGCCAGGAGTCTCCCAATTCAGGGGCAGCGGAGTTGTTCCATAGGTTTATAAAAAACTTGCTTTAGAGCTGCTACTCCCCATGAAGTGCTGCTGGAGTAGGGAGAGATGGGCAGACTCATTTCTTCCTCTGCCCAAGGCACTAAAGCCCTCTTAACATAACCCTTCCTAAATCCCCCAACAAGAAACTATCTCCTTCATGCACTGATCCATACCATCACCTCTCTGCTGCCCATGTCTCAGGTAGGAAGTCTGGTCGCACTCCATAGATGACTCAGGTCTGACCATGAAAGGAATGTTGGATGGAATGGAGAGATGGGGACAGTCTGCATGGGCCATAAAGAAGACAGTTCTTGTCTTGATTCCCCATTCTCCAGATTCACTTAGACCCTTTATATTCTAGATTTAACAACATACAAAGCTGTGCAGGCATGACTGTCTCCTCCTGTGAACAAAGAGACACGCACAGGAGGAGACAGAGAAGGACAGGAGAGATCAGCTGAGAGGAAGATGTCAGGGTTTTCATTTATGTGACAACCTTCTGGATGGGTCATCTTGGAGCAGTGAACCCCAGGACCTCTGAATCTAAAGACATGAACCTCTAGCGCTGGAGCTACAGGATCAGGTCCATCAGTCTGGAGGTAGTAGCTGACTCATAAAGCTCTTATACGATCCAGCCACTAGAGCAGACAGAGACACTCTCAGCCAGTGTGTTGCACTGATCTTAAGATGGAATTAAGCGCCTGTACCATGCAAGCCATAAGGACCGTGGGGAAAGCAATTAAGGGAATTATTACATTTTATAATTAGAACTGGTCCATTAAAAGTTGGTCCAATAAGAGACATTACCTCACCCACCTTGTCTCTTTAAAATCCTGGGACCAACACGGCTACAACAACACTGCAAACAATATTAAGCTGTCAGCTCCTGGAGGCAGGAGCATTTTATAATTATGTGACAGGGCGAATGACTCTCAAGCACCACCTTCGGGCCTCAGGGTGTTGCTGCAAATGTCCCCTGTTTTGATTTCCCTCTTCCAGAGTCCCCAATAACTCCATGGAAGCTTTCTGAATAGAACTAGCTTTTTGCGGGGTTGTACACCTCCGGCATCTCTCATCCAGCTCAGACTCTCAGGTACCGCTTCGGCACATGTATACATGAGGGCACACAGGCCTGGGTTCAATCTCTGCTCTCAACTTTGTTATTGCAGTAAAACAAAAACAAAAAAACCCACAATGGTGGTGGTGACCGATCCCCACCCAAATCCACATGGTTCTTCAGCAACAACTGGAACAGGAAAGTGAATTTTTCATACCCTGTGCTACTGAACCAACAGCTCTCCCATCAACTGTCCCATCAACTGGAGGAAGGTGACCTCCGTGCCTGCTATCTCAATGCAGAGGGGCAGTCAGTAAAACCAGCAACTTCTCTAATTGTGATATTCAGATCTATTTTAATTCCAGGATTGGTCTGATCCTTCCCCAACAGCAAAAACATCATGTTACTATCAGTCCCAGTGCACACCCACTCTTTAAATATACATGGAGAAATCATTAAGCAGCAGAACCGCCTAAAAACCAGATTGAAAAACCTTGCTAATGGAACAGGAAAGATATTTCTAACGAACAACAACAACAACAGGGTGTGTATGATGGTTTGTTTGTGTCTAGATGGGGAGGTGATGTTTGCAGAAAACCCAAAGCCCCAGGAGACTCCAGCAAAATAAGAAGTACTACAATATTCTGCTTATACAGAAAGCTGAATTATGCTCTAATGGTATCTCATAACCCAATATACAAGTCTGTTTCATTGAGGTTTTTACCCAGGAGACCACACACAGGTGTTTTTTTAAAATAAATACTTTGCCTGCTACAACCTCCTTCTATAATGCAAAAGTCAATTTTATGTCCATATATCATGGATTCAGCCACCAGGTGCTCAGATGTCAGAATATTGAAATAACAGAGTCTGTGAATGCTTCTAAAAGTAGTAGAACAGCTCCAAGATGGTCGCAGTTTGCGCTTATGTCATGTGTGCATCTGAAGACCTCAAAGATTAACAAGGACCCTGCAGAGCATGTTATTAAACTCATTTTGCTGGTGGGTAGACTGAGCCTTTGGCAGGTTAAATGAGCCACTCAAGAGCCCAGAGCTAATCAGTGGCAGAGACAGGAAACGAACCAGAAGTCCTGACTCACATTCTCTTCTCTAATCATTGCCAAGCATTTCCTTCCATAGCGAAGGCAGGTGGAGATCACAGAGGTGTACAGGTGGAAAGAACCTCTAGTCCACACGCCCCTTCCCCCGCAGAGGCAGGATTAAGTATACCGATCAGCAATTGTCAGAATAGGTCCAAGACATTCTCTCACTTGGATCTTCATGCACTAAATTGCCTATTATCTCCCACACTGGCAAGATATATGTGCTCACATTTAAAATCCTAGCTAGCACTAACCTCTAGGGCAAAATTCTTAGTTTGTGTAAATAAGTGTCTGCCCATTAATCTGCCCCTCAATTTTTTTGCCTAGTGTGATTCGATAGTTCATACAGGAGCATCTAGAAATCTCTTCTCTGCTAATCCAAAAAAATTACACCACTTCCCTATTGGAGATGGGAGTCAAAGAGGCCGACTCCCATCTCCAATATGGAAGTGGTGTAATTTTTTTGTCCCTCCTCCCCTTTTTCTCTTTCTCAGTCCCATTTGTCCATGCAATTATGGTAAAAGCATGCAGAGAAGTACATGTTTCTGTAAATTTGTTTGCACAGGCAAGAGACAGAAAATCTGGCCTGTAACAAGAAAGCAAGCAAGCAAACTAAACCAGCTGCAAATCTCAAAAGTCTTTATCGCAAAGTATACACATGCAAGGAAATGGACTGCGAAGCAGGCTTCATTGCTCACTTTCATGCTCTCCAGCGATGGATGTATTAGATGGAGCAAGCATGAGCTCATCCTCTGTTTTGAAATTACGTGTCGGGTTGCAGGTGCCTCTTATCTGAGGGGAGATCTCATGGGTGTGATGTAAGGCTGAGCAGTTCTGTCAACAAGACTGCTGCTCTTATCAAAAGCTAGTACATAAGTAAAGGGAACTGATACACAGGAACAGCAGAGCGGCAGGGCGGGCGGGGGAAGAGCTGGAGGGATGAGATTCATGTGGCATGATATGACAGCCTTGAGCCGGCTCAGCACCCTGGTACTAATGCAGCTCACTGCCATGCAGGGATCCAACCTCAAATTCCATTTGCAGGCTCTTTTTCCCTATGCCAACACTATGGAAATGAAGGGGAGGGGGTGTTGCCTGCTGTTTCCATAATGACCCTGTAACAACAAGCTGATTTGGATCAAAAGCAGTGCTCCAAAAAGGGCGTTAGTAAGCCGCGACGATCTTTCTTGGGAGGATAAATATAGCTAGTCATCATGCCGCATGGCTTCCAGCTTCCTAAGCTGTGGGTACTGGACGAGCCCCAGGGAAGGTGAATCTACAGGAGGAATTCAGACAGCAGGTGTGTCGGAACTAGGGGTTGAGGAGGGTGCTTACCGAGAACGAAGCACCTGACATGGAAGCAAAAGCTGAGTTCTGTGGAAGCCATAATCTGATCAACTCAGATTAAACCAAGCAAGATCATTACGGTTAGCGGGATTGCAAGACAGAATATCAGCCAGGCTTCCCATGGGAGTTAGGCACCCAACTGCCATTTGTGCCTTTGACATTCAACCCCAAATCTTAGTCACTCAGGAGCTGTTTCAGCAGCTGCAAAAATACCAAACAAAACAAAGTTACAGACAGATAGATAGTGGGAAAAGAAAAGGTTCTATTACACATAAACCTGGCCTGGAAATAGATTTTTGAGGCTCTCCTGAACCCCAGATAAATGAAGCAAAAAGCAGCGTGCATGTTGCACAGGTCAGAGGAAAGCACCTCAAGTCATCCTGCATAAACAAGTGATCAAGGCCTTGGTCCCGCCACAAGTGCCTGGTGGGAAGATACCTGCACTCAGCCCCTTAAAAGCCAATGTTCCATTCGGGCGGCCCCCATTGATCTCAATGGGGCTCCACATAGGCTCAGGGATCTGCTGACTCGGAAATCAGTGCAGGACTGGGGCCGAATGCTAAGCTATAGGGGACCCCTCTCTGTATATAGCTCAGCACCAATCAGGGTCAGTGACTGGGACATGGGTGGTAGCATCTGGTGGTTAGAGCAGGCCTCAACAGGCAGAAGGCAGAAACCAGAGCCTGGGGTCAGACCGAGGACTGAGGCCAGGCAGGAGCAGGGCTGGGTCCTAAGCAAGCCTAGGTACTAGCCCAGCTTTGAACACCACCCAACTGCTTCTGCTGGGCTTAAGATCCAGTCTGCTGACTCTTCCAACCAATCAGGTGGGGTAGCCAATTAGGCAGCCTACGACAGCCAGCTGTGCTCTGTTGCAGGCTCTGTTTCCTGATGCTCTCCAAATGAATCGGTCTCAAACCGGTACTGCTCGGAAATCCGACCGTGGCTGAACTGCAGTCAGCCCTTCACTTTGGCATCATTCTTTGCTCTGCCTTCCTGCTCTTCTTGATCGTCAATAAACTTCCCCGGCCATAAACTGCACAAGACTCCAACTATAGCTTCCTGCGTCCACCTCTGCTTTATTAACCCCCCGAGGCGTTTGCAGGCTTTTTAGGAGTAAAGAGATAGACAGAGGGAAAACTAATAAAAGCATGTGACTTACTCCCGGCCAAAACTGTTCCCCTCCCAACACACACACTGCTCTTTGCTCCCCACAAAGGCATGTTGGGTCAAGTACTTGAAACCTTTATTAGACACACCACTCAGATGTCTGCGTGACTCATCTGCTCACCAGCTCTGCAGGAGAAATTGCACTTAGTTACCAGTGGTTGATGGGCCTCTAGGGACTCATGACGCAGCTGTGGGTAAACAAGCAAAGATATACCATGTTGTCTGCAGCACAGCTTTATGGACTTTTCTGTTTTGAGTTACTGGGTCAAATAAGGGCTTTGATTATTACTCACTTTGGGTTAGATTGGCCTAGCTGTCACTTAGCCGCCTAGGGGAGTAAGGGCCCCTCTCCACTCACTCTCCGCTTGGCCATGCTCAGGATGGAGAGAAGGGACTCTTCACGCAATGCTTTCCCCCGGGAGCAACGGGGTGAGGGGATGGGTGGGAGCAGGGCCGGCTCCAGGCACCAGCCAAGCAAGCTGGTGCTTGGGGTGGCAGCTTGTAGGAGGCGGCATTCCACCCAGTCCTAGGGCGGCATGGCCGCTTTTTTGTTTGTTTGTTTGTTTTGTTTGTTTGTGTTTGTTGTGCCGCTCCAGCCGCCCTATAGGGGGCGGCGGCGTGGAGGACAGGAGCGCCCTGCAGCAAGCCTGGCAGGGCAGTCCGCGTCCTTCCCTCCCAGACGACCGGAGTGGCGTGGAGCCTCCCGGCAGGCGGCGCACCAGTTGGGGCCGCATGATAGCGCCCCGCTGAAGCCCTGGCCGCCCCTCTTCTCTCTCTCTCTCTCTCTCCCCCTCTCCCTTCCCCTCCCGCCGCTAGCCGGGGCACATCTGCAGGGCAGGGAGACCCCCTGCACCCTGGCTCCGGCCGCAACGCGGTTTTTTTTGTTTTTTTTTGTTTTGTTTTTTGGCTTTTTTTGCTTGGGGCGGCCAAAAAGCCAGAGCCGGCCCTGGGTGGGAGGCGGCCTGGTTCTCAGTGCCCTCAGCCAGCCAGCTAGCGCAGCTGGCCAGGCTTCCATGGGGGAACAAGCTGCTCCAGGAAAAGGGGGTGAGGTAATTTAGTGTGATTCTCTGGTTCTCTGCTCGCTGTCGGGGTGGTGCCGCTACTCGCACACCGCCCCTCACCCAGTTTGGGTTTTAAAGTCATGTCCTTAGAGCCCATTAGTTCTAAATAAAAAACAGCAAAGTGACACTTCTATGGCACCTTTTAACCCCCAAAAGCTGAGACATGGCTCACGACATCCCTGCCCTGTCAGTCAGCACTAGCCCCTTTTGGGGCTGTCTGAAATAGGCCCTGCTCCTGCCAATGGCATCCTCCCTGGCTGATGCCCAGGGCCTGCTGAAGCAGATTGCCATCTCACACCTACAGCTGAGGTGACCCATGGAGACTGAAAGGCAGAGCAGATTCACCAACATTGTGAAAGGCACTTTGGGGGAGCAGGAGAAGAGAGAGAAACAACGTCAAGAGGAAGAGCAGGCCGGGAGAGGCTACGACAGCCGGGGAAGCTAACCGAGTATTAAAGCTGGGGATCACTAAGACATCCAAAAGGAATCAGAGTCATGGATTGTTCTAGTATCCCAGTAAAGATGAACAGATATTTGCCTAGAACAACGGGGGCCTGTCCAAAGTCAAGTCAACAGAAGTGCTCCCAGTGACTTTAATCTGCTTGGGCTCAGGCCCTTAATGCAGTGTTAAAAGTTTAACAACTATCCGAGCCAAAGAGAGATGAACGTGTCCCGGTCTCCTAGGTGTTCCCATACCCCTGGTACAAATTTCAGACCAGTTCTTGTCTCAGTCATTGTATGGTTCCTACACCTGCATTGTCCGACTGGAATTTCTCAGTGAGTTCAGTAGCGGATTTACCGCTCCATGGAGCCAGGCCCACACTCCAGGGGGCCCCCGACCAAGCCCACTCTTCTCCACCCCCCACTCTCTCCTGTGGGGGGCAGAAGCTTGGTGCTCCTGGCACTGAGGCTCCTGCTGCAGTAGGGCAGCCAAGCTCCCCATCCCCTGCCTCTTCTCACAGCTTGCTCCCTTCCTGCCCTCCCCCTCCCTGCCGCCGATCAGCTGTTTGCTGATCAGCTGTTTGCTGGCAGGAGGATGGGTGGGGGATGAGCACAGCCGCAGCATGCTCACCTGGGGAGAGGAGGCAGAAAAGAGGCGGGGGTGGGGTTTTGGGGAGGGGGGTGGAACGACCAGACCTACTCTGGCTGCAGAGCTGCACAGCCAGGCTGAAAAAAGAAGGTGCTGCTCAGCTCCCCGGACTTTGCAGCTGGACACCACCTTCTGGGTCCTAGTGCTGGTTGAGCTCCCTTCTGTGTGCTGGAAGCCATCCTTCATCTTGTACAACAGTGAGTGCCCGTGGTGGGCAGGGGCAGGCAAGGGAGGGGGACAGAGGCAGTGGGGAAGGAAGGGGCATGGGATGGGGAAGAGAAGGGGATAGGGCAGGGATCGGCAACCTTTGGCATGCGGCCTACCAGGGTAAGCCCCTTGGCAGGCCGGGCCAGTTTGTTTACCTGCCGCGTCCGCAGGTTCGGCCGATCGCGGCTCCTGGCCAATGAGGGGCTGCAGGATGAGGGATGTGCTGGCCGCGGCTTCTCGCAGCCCCCTTTGACCTGGAGCGGCGAACTGCAATCGTCCAAACCTATGGACGCCAGGGGGCTTACCCTGGTGGGCAACGTGCCAAAGGTTACCGATCCCTGGGATAGGGGAAATGGGGTCCCAGCATGCGGATCCCCTTGGCAGCAGCTGGGGCTCCCCTGTTAAGCAGGCCCATCAAACCCTCACCCTGACAAGCCCCACCTCCCCTGCATCTGTACCACCCCGATGAGCCCCCCCAGACACCCTCCCCACTGAGCCCCAACCACCTACACCTAGACCCCCACCCAAATGAACCCTGTAGATAAATCTCTGTATTAAGCATCTTCACATAACTTTCATATGACTTTGTATTATGCCTCGCTATATAACCTTGCATTAAGCCTATCCATATATAACCTCGAACTTTCATATGACTTTGTATTATGCCTCTTCATATAACCCTGTATTAAGCTATTTTCATACAACTTTGTATCAAGTCCTTTGATATAGGAACTTTGTATCAGATCCCTATGCAGAAAAAGTTATATAAAACTTTGTGTTAAGCCTTGGTATAAAGTTATAGCCCCTAAGGATAGTTAAAGTAGAAGAAAAATGTCCTTTTGCTAGGAGTAGAATAAGATTCCCCCTCCCCACACTCCCTTAATCAATTGGCATGTTGCGTGAATGAGCAAGGCGTGGAAGGCAAGCACCTCCAGACAGCTAGTTGGAGAGGGGATGGAAGCCAGACCCAAGGACAATCAAACTTGTCAAGTGGTCTCACTAAAGAAGAGAAGACATATTGACGACCTGTGGGTGGGGTGGGTGGGGTGGGAGGGGTTAGAATCAAGCACCTTCTTTTGGAAACAATCTCTTTGAACAGTATTGGGACAACACCCAGAAGGAAGCAACACAAAGGTCCAACGGACACAGATTTTGAATCTGGTATAGATTTGCATGAGAGGGAAGCTGCTATAAATGTGAGGTGTCTTGCAGAGGACCCTGGGTTTTGTCAACATCGGAGCATTGATTCAGATTGGCAGAATCCCAGCTCCACCCCTCCCCATCTAACTCACCTGGCCAGTGAAGTTAAGGGGAGCAACTAGTTGGTAACAACAACAAGATGGAGTATGTGAGTGCATGGGTGTAATATAGATCATATGCATATGATACAGTGTTGATTGATGCATGTATTACCAATGAATGTGGCCTTTGCCTTATTCCCCCTGCAAAGTACTTTAAAAGTATTACCCCTGTGCAGTACTTTAAGTACAACAACCCAACCTCCCTTGCATCCAGACTCCCCCCCCTCACCCCGCTAAGCTCCAACCACTTTCACTTGGCACCTCCCTATGCATCCAGATCCCCCACTGAGCTGCCTGCACCCAGACTTCCCCCCACAGAACCCTCTTACCCCCATCTGGATCCCCCCACACTCAGTCCCTCTGCACTTGGATCCTGCTGTGCCGCGTCTCATTGCCCCCAACCGGCCCCTCACTCTGCGGACCACCCCCCATCACATGCCCTATTTCCCCAATGGGGGCCCACAAAAAGTTAATCCGGCCCTGAGTGAGTTGGATTTGGGGCTGAGGTTTCTTCCTTCCCACTCATTCTTTGGTGGTCAAAGCTGTCTTGAGGCTTTCAATGAAGAATGGGATTTACCTGACAAATGGGAGTGAACTCCTAATGCTGGGGCAGAAGCAGCTTTTTCCACCAGCAGAATTTGCATGTCTGTTGGCGTTCTCCATCCCGGACATACATCCTGACTCTGTTTCAACCACACACAGAAAATAATTCCATCTCCAACCTGCACCTTTCACAGGTGGGAAGGCTATGGGTGAAATCCTGACCCCTGGGGAATCAAAAGCAAGATTTCCATTGACTTCAAAGGGGCCAAGCTTCCACCTTATGTCAAGTAAAGTACACACAAGATTCCCTCAGCCTTCCAGGTTCATTAACAAAAAGAGGAAAGCAACTTGCACGGGAAACCGGTGGCACCTGGATATCTAGCCAGGTGCAGCCTCTAGGCAGAGAAGAGCCTGGTAACACTCAGAATGGTGCCATTGCCTGAATCTGGTTGGCATGACAGTGACAAGGGATGATGCGTTGGTCTATATTGCTAATAAGGTGTAAGGGTTCTGCATTCTTCACCTACCCACAGCTGTCTAGTGATTGGCATGAACATTAATCAGCTTATTTCATCTAGTATCTGCCTGAAGTTTCCTGCCTAGGAGAAAATCTGTGTATTAGACACGCTTCTGATCACGGCCTTGAAACCCTGCGTTTCCACCCCACTCCTGAGAGGCCACGCCCGCGTTCAAAAGAAAGGATGTTGTGTTTTCCAGTCCCATGCCCCAATCCCTTTAGACAGATTTCACAGTAATAGTAAAGCCAAGTTGCCTGGATTGCGTGTGGCAGCTTCGTTTCAATGTTTATCCAAGGTGCTGCACAGCTCCAGCTGTGATCTGTCAGTGGTTATTTCCATACCCTTCGCTTCACCCTTGTACGCGAGCATGTACCAAGGAGCGAGCGGTAATTAAAAGAATTGGGGTCTATTTAATTACCTTCTGACATGATAGCGCAACGGCTGCTTTCAAAGCAGTGTGACTCTCTGGCAAATCGAATCTAATGGCAGTCAAACAGAGGCTTGGGATCTGCATCCCATTAGTGCAGGTTGTCTCCATTAGCAAAAAAGCAGGTTTCTCATTTCCAATTAACAAGGGAACATGCCCGTTTTAAGGCCAAAACCCCAGCAGAAGTGGAATTTAAAGGGGAAAATTTCAGTACTAGCATTGACAGCCTCAGCCGTGTACATGCCTCAGTTACTACTTGAAAAATGGGGTTCAATTAAAAAGGTTTGTTGTTATTATCTATCATTAGTAACATGTAGCGGGCCCACCCAGGGAACTCTTTGTGCTATGGACTGTACACAGACACACACACACACACACACACACACACACACAAACAGAAGAATTCCAGACTAAGGCTCCATTTCTGTATGTGCTACGTGTTTGTCTTTGTGTCGGGATTTAATGGATTCTAATGGTCACTCTCTCTTTCTGTATCCCTCAGACTGGGTATATTTTGATGCTTGATTGTATTTGTTGAAGGTCCCAGCAGTGCTGAAACCAGAATGATTGTATTTTATCTCCAGATCAGGTAGAGGGTACTGAGCCACCAGGACAACTGCCCTCCGGGCTCCACTTGCTGCCTCATCACTAATGACCTCAACCTTCCTGCTGTTTTTTAGCAACTCTTCCCTTCCATAACAACCAGGACACCCTTCCATGACCTCTGCAGCTCTCCTCTGATCCCCCACCAGCCTCCTGCCCATGGGAGGTTATAATTATCTTTACAGGGAACTCAGGGAGGCCTTGACAAGTGTGACAAACACACACAACCGTCAGGGCTTCTGAGGACAGTGCATGTGTAGCTGGAGTCTATCTCATTGCCTTCAGTGAGGCTGGCTGCCCCAATAATCTATAGCTGTGGTTTTTAACCTGTGGTCCACAGACCCTGGGGATCTGCAGATTATGTATACGATTTTCAAAGGGGTCTGCACCACCATTTGAACTTTTTTAGAGGTCTGCAAATGAAAAAAGGTTGAAAACCACTGATCTATTGCAAACATTTGGAGGAAGGAAAGGTTGTATGAAATGGGACACAGACATGAACTGTCCAATTATCAAACAAATCCCAGCCTGCCATTCTGTAAAACCACCCTGTTTATCTCATCTCTACAAAGAGACAGAAAATAGGGACTGGGGGTTGGGGGTGAGGAATAAGAGTAAAGAATTAACAAATTCAGAACAAATGGTCTGATCTGTATTGACTTCAGTGGGAGCTTTAGGTGCCGAGCACGTTTGAAGATCAGACCTCTTAAGTTCTGAAGGTTATAAGAGAAGTTAGCAACCAAAACAAGGCAGGTGTTTCTGGAATGATGCCCTCATCTCACCTCCCCCCGAGTCAGGAAAACTGGAACTGGTCAACATTTTCTGAATAAAATAAAAAGTGTGTCAAAAATGGTCTTACCGCAGTGAAAAACCTGTTGACCAAAAATTTATGGTTTTTTAAGTTGTTTTTATTCTTTTTCCTTCCCTCCTGCATTTCCCTCCACCCCCCCATCCCACTTTTGTTCAGCAGCAAAATGGAAAAACACAAAAAGAGAAAAGTCTCTGTCTCTTTATGTTGGACAAAATGGACTCTTGCACTCAAAGTGTGGCAACATTAGTTTAACTGGTAGCTCAAATTCTGCCCAAGGTTATTTCAGCCCCAGACACTAGGCTACTGATCGTAGGTCTTCTGTGGAAAAAAGGGAGTGTCAGAAGAGCTATTGTGTGTTTGCATGCAGAGAGAAGGAACATTCAAATATTTTCATTCCTTGTAGGTATTATTCTTTTCTACAGTCTTCTCTACCCTGCCAAGGCAGCCTGTTCCCCCAGCAACCCTCAGATTCGGCCATGCAGTTTTCTTTCACAGATGGTATGTCACTCCCACATCTGACCTCAAGCGCAGGGGAAGCAGAGTGGCTGGAGGTTAAGCTGAATGGGCATGAAGGGAATGGCCTGACAAAATCACCAAGTGTCCCCAACAGCCCAGTGGAACGCACATGCATTGCAAACCTTGGCTGTTGAGTATTAGGCCAACCACCTTCAGGGCACTAACTTTGCAAAACAGCTTATGCTGTCCACTAGGGACAGAGCTGAGCTGATCCGAGTCATTTAACTGGAAAGCTTAGGTTGAATTTGAACTGCATGCACAAACATAAAAGGTTTATCCATTAAGCCTCCCCTCCCTCCCTTTGTGTTTCTGCTTCAAGCTTAAATTCTCAGCTATTCTTATGCCCTGGGTGGAGTTGGATGAATAATTTGTACCCCATAAATCATTCATTGAATTCTGCCTCTTTTGTCTAGTTCAGAACAGTTAGCAAGAACATCACAATTTTCTCCTAATGTGTTCAACACTGTCAGCAAATAAGTTCTGGGCCTGGGGACTGTTCTTCAGCAGTTCACTATAAATATTCAAAATAGGATCTGTATTGGCTAGTTTTGATTGGACACGTGGATCATATGTTGCATTTCGATTCTCTGATTCAGGTTTCCGGTAAGAATTTTCACGTTTATAACTTCAGAATTCACTCTGTGAATCAGAGAAATGTAGAACTGGAAAGAACCACAACGGGCCATCTAGTCCAGTCCCCTGCACTGAGGCAGGACAAAGCATTATCTTCTAGACCATGCTTGATAGGTGTTTGTCTAAACTGTTCTTAAAAATCTCCAATGATGGAGATTCCACACCCTCCCTGGGTAATTTGTTCCAGTGCTTAACTATTCTTACAGTTAGGAGGTTTTCCCTAATGTCTAACCTAAATCTCCCTTGGTGCAATTTAAGCCCAGTACTTCTTGCTGAGGCCTTATCAGTGCTGAGTACAGTGGAAGAATTACCTCTCGTGTCTTGTTTACAACACTCCTGCTAATACACCCCAGAATGATGTTTGCTTTTCTTTTTCTTTTCTTTTCTTTTTTTTTTGCAATAGTATAATATTGTTGACTAATATTAAGTTTGTGATCCACTGTGGCCCCCAGATCTTTTTCTGCAGTGTTCCTTCCTAAGCGGGCATTTCCCATGTTGTATTTGAGCAGTTGATTATTCTTTCCTAAGTGCAGTACTTTGCATTTGTCCATATTGAATTTCATCTTATTTATTTCAGACCATTTCTCCAGTTTGTCAAGATCATTTTGAATCCTAACCATGTCCTCCAAAGTACTTACAACCCCTCCCATTTGGTATCATCTGCAAACTATACAAGTGTATTCTCTATGTCATTACCCAAATCATTTATGATGATACTGAACAGAATCAAACCCAGGACCGATCCCTGTGGGACCCCACTCAATATGCCCTTCTTGCTTGACTGAACCAACCATAAATACAGTCTTCCATACTCTGCTTAAATTCATTTTTTTCCACAAAACATTCCATAACTCATTCACTAGAATATTAACAAAAAGAAACATATATATTGAATAAACACAATCCGGTAAAAAATTCAAACCAACGTTCAGAGGACTTTTCAATTTCCCAGGTCTAAGCCAGCAGCGTAACTGCATAGTTTTCAATACATCAGTACTGAAACAGGCCTGAATTCTAATGCTGTTTTGGAAACAAAAGGCAAGATGAATGTAATGACTGGGGGACTGTGGCTTTTTTTCTTAGCTTGCTCTGGAGTTGTGACTGAAAATGCAAGAGACAGCATGAATGAGGAATGGAGACTAAGGACATAATGTTATGCTGGAGGAAAGAATGTTGACACATACATTAGGAGAGTCAAAAAATGGGTGCTACTGTTAATGCCAACTGTGATTACTTTGTGGTTTAGACACATAAGGTCCCAATCCTGCACAGGCCGACCCCGCCGTGACTAGTGCTCTACGCATGCACAGGGAACTGCCTGAATGCAGGGCCGGCTCCAGGCACCAGCCAACCAAGCACGTGCTTGGGGCGGCACCTTGGGCCGGGGCGGCGCTCAGGTTTTTATTAATTTATTTATTGGGCGGGGGCTGGTGCGGCGCAGCGCTGGGGGGGCGGGGGCTGGTGCTCGGAGGAGGGGCGGGCGCTGGTGCGGCGCGGCGCTGGGGGGGGCGGGGGCTGGCGCTCTGAGGAGGGGCGGGGGCTGGCGTGGCGCGGCGCTGGGGGGGCTGGCGCTCGGATGAGGGGCGGGGGCTGGCGCTCGGAGGAGGGGCGGGGGCTGGTGCGGCGCGGCACTGGGGGGGGCTGGCGCTCGGAGGAGGGGCGGGGGTTGGCGTGGCGTGGCGCAGCGCTGGTGGGGCGGGGGCTGGCGCTCTGAGGAGGGGCGGGGGCTGGCGCGGCGCGGCGCTGGGGGGGCTGGCGCTCGGATGAGGGGCGGGGGCTGGCGCTCGGAGGAGGGGCGGGGGCTGGTGCAGCGCGGCACTGGGGAGGCGGGGGCTGGCACTCGGAGGAGGGGCGGGGCTTGGCGCGGTGCTCGGAGGGGGCGTGGCTTCGGGCTGCGTAGCGTTCTGGGGGGCGGGGATTCAGGCGGCGTGGTGCTGGGGGGGATTTCGGCGGCACTGGGGGGGGTATGGCGGCGTGGCGCTCGGGGGGGGCGAAACTCTTCTTTTTTGCGTGGGGTGGCAAAAAAGTTAGAGCCGGCCTTGCCTGTATGGAACAGCTTTTCAGGATCAAGGCCTTAGAAGGAACTGGTCCTAAACCATCAACCCATTTCTCGTAGCAGTGATTCTCCACCATTTCCCATCTAGCAACATGGGAAAGGCAGAGTGTTTTGTGACCCCTAGACACCTGTTCACAACCCCCAGATGGAAAACCTACGACAAAGTCCATCAGCCAGCCATCAGGTGGTGTTGGGTTTTTACTCACAGCTGACTGGGACTGGATTAGAGTTGGTATTCTAGAGGTGAGAGTCTGCATCATCCCCATTACTAATCTATTAAGACATTCAAGTCCCCCTCCCTCTAACACATGATTGATCTGCTCATGTTGTACATACACCCATTAGAGGCCATGAATATTTATGTTCTGCAGATTATGCAGTAAAATCATTTTTGGTGCTAGACTCAAAAAGGGGGAATTGCTAAAATAGTTATTAATAAGGAACTATCCTGTAATTACATAAATTGCATGCATCCTGTCAAAAGGCAACGATGCCTTGGACTTCCATATTGAATTAGCACACAAACGCAAACAACAGGCACCAGCAATATTTTACAGTTGATTCTTTCCCCAGCACAGAGCGTCCATGCATGCACAAAAGCACTGGGAGTAGCAGAAGACTTGGCCTCACAGATGGCATCTGTGCTCTATCCACCCCCTGTTTCTCTCCAGCCGTAATTGGGAAAATCACCAGCAATCAGAGGATGTCAGCTGCTCGGAGCCCATAATGAAACAGGGCTGGAACAGCTGTGCCACATCTTTTTACAATTATCCTTCCCTCCACCTCTCTAATAACAGTTCCAAGAAGAATAAACCTCACTGTGCCTGAAATACCTCCAAAAAGGGTGCCCAGTTTCGGCTGTGTCTATAGCAGGGAGAGGATAGCAATAGAGTAAGCTGCCTTACTGGACACAGTCAATTGCTGTTATGGGTGTCAAAATACTATATTGATAATGGGGATGGCTGGGGAGTGGATAGGGGAGCTGAGTCCACTCACGCAGGGGGAAAGTCCAACTTACCTATAGAGCCAGTAAATCAAAGATGCATAGGCACAAAAGGGGGAAGAAGGGGTAAAATGGGTATAGTAGACATTTGCTAGCCATCTACTTCTGTACAGCTGAGACTCCAATTCAGGAAGTCATCCCTAATCAGGACCATGTGCCTAAGTGCTTGCCTGAACCATGGCCTGAATAAGGGTGGAAGAGGAATTATTCCAGCTTAGTACTAATGTGGACACGAGAACGAATGGATATAAACTGGCCGTGGGGAAGTTCAGGCTTGAAATTAGACGAAGGTTTCTGACCGTCAGAGGGGTGAAATATTGGAACGGCCTTCCGAGGGAAACGGTGGGGGCGACGGACCTGTCTGGTTTTAAGATTAAGTTGGATAAGTTTATGGAGGGAATGGTTTAATGGTAAAACATAGTAGCCAAGGAAAACCAAGCAATGGTACGTAAATAGTATAATGGCCAACAGGGGTCAGACTAGAGACTCTTGCCTACATGCTCGGGGTCTTACTGATCGCCATATTTGGGGTCAGGAAGGAATTTTCCTCCAGGGTAAATTGGCTGAGCCTCTGGAGGTTTTTCGCCTTCCTCCGCAGCATGGGGCAGGGATCACTAGCAGGAGGGTCTCAGCCGATTGAAGTCACTAAAACACAGGATCGGGGACTTCAACGGCAGAGTCCAGGGAAGGGTCTTGCGGCCTGCATCATGCAGGGAGTCAGACCAGATGATCATAATAGTCCCTTCTGACCTTAAAGTCTATGAGTCTATGAGAATGGATACTTTTAAAGAAATGAGTAAGGATCTAAGTAAAATCCTAGAATGTTGGAGTCAGAGAAATGCAGGGCTGGAAGGGACCTTGAGAGGCCATCAAGTCCAGTCCCCCTGCATTGAGACAGGACCAAGTAAACCTACACCATGCCTGACAACTGTTTGTCCAACCGGTTCTTAAAAACTTCCAGTTATGGGAATTTCACAAAGCAACAGAGGGTCCTGTGGCACCTTTGAGACTAACAGAAGTATTGGGAGCATAAGCTTTCGTGGGTAAGAACCTCACTTCTTCAGATGCAAGTAATGGAAATCTCCAGAGGCAAGTATATATCAGTGTGGAGATAACGAGGTTAGTTCAATCAGGGAGATTTCCATTACTTGCATCTGAAGAAGTGAGGTTCTTACCCACGAAAGCTTATGCTCCCAGTACTTCTGTTAGTCTCAAAGGTGCCACAGGACCCTCTGTTGCTTTTTACAGATTCAGACTAACATGGCTACCCCTCTGATACGGGAATTTCACAGCCTCCCTTGGAAACCTGTTCCAGACATTAATTACCCTGATAGTTAGAAAGGTTATCCTAATATCTAACCCAGCGGTTCTCAAACTGTGGGTCAGGACCCCAAAGTGAGTCATGACCCCATTTTACTAGGGTCGCCAGGGCTGGCCTTAGACTTGCTGAGGCCTGGGGCCAAAGCTCGAAGCCTAAGTCCTACCGCCGGGGCTGAAGCTCTAGGATGTGGGTGTCCCTGCCTGGGCCCTTATCCTCAGCCGGGAGGATGGACAAGAACACAACTAGCACCCCTGACTCCTTCACCTTCACTCCCAGAGCATCACTGTGCAGCAACATGGAGGATGAGCGACATTTTAGATCAGGGATTGGCAACCTTTGGCACGCGGCCCGCCAGGGTAAGCCCCCTGGTGGGCCAGGCTGGTTTGTTTTCCTGCCACATCCACAGATTTGGCCGATCGCGGCTCCTATTCACTGCAGTTTGCCGCTCCAGGCCAATGGGGGCTGTGGGAAGCAGTGGCCAGCATATCCCTCGCCCTGCGCCGCTTCCTGCAGCCCCATTGACCTGGAGCGACAAACCGCGGTCAATGGGAGCCGCGATTGGCCAAACCTGCGGACACGGCAGGTAAACAAACCGGCCCGGCCCACCAGGGGGCTTATCCTGGCGGGTTGCGTGCCAAAGGTTGCTGATCCCCGTTTTAGATTATTTCAGGATAACTTTAAATGGTGGAAAGATAAAGTGAGGGAAGATAGTTGCCAAGGGCAGGAGGAAATGACAGAGTTAAAGTAACTAAAGAGGTTTATGGTAACTGAAAAACATTGAATTCAAAACAAAAAAGTGTGTTTGTGGTGGAGCTGCTGCATAGTTGTGTCCCACTCAGATCCATGAACTTAGAGGCTCAAAATTCCTCTATTTTACACTG
Source organism: Malaclemys terrapin pileata (assembly GCF_027887155.1). Lineage (NCBI taxonomy): Eukaryota > Metazoa > Chordata > Testudines > Emydidae > Malaclemys > Malaclemys terrapin. Next base: position 19,075,039 of record NC_071520.1, on the reverse strand, counting down.
GACCAAGGCAGAAGATGGGGGTGGAAGGTCTGAAAGAGAAGGAAGTATAGGAAGATATGAAAAGATTCACGTAGACTTAGGAAATGGATGATAGATAGGAAAGAATAAAGTCATATTTTGCACTGATATTGCTCCTTTCATCCAAGGAACTCTAAGCAGTTAAACAAGGATCCCTTCATTCCCCACTGAAATGCAGCTGCCTCTGGGTTGAAACACACACCAACAACACAGCAGCTCCGGACAATAGTTTAGACTAACAGTAAAGAATACTGTACTCAACTGAAATCACAATGAAATAATTAGGTAGGCAGAATGTAATTAGCCAAGTTGGCGTTGAGCCATGACAGATGGATTTCCAAACTTGATGCTCAAACGTCTGCAAACTACCAACTCACTTTCTGTCCAGGAGCCGCTGTGATGATCATGAACCACCCCGGCTAGTCCATTCCTGGGGTTATCCTGAATGGGAGACACCATTCCAAAGGAATTGCGCATTGGCTTTGTGATGGAGAGGCCAGAGTCTGTGCTGCACAAACACAGAGGATACAGCCTGGTGAGGAGGAAAATGGTCAAAAGGAACCAGTCGCTGAGTTTCTGGGCTGCTCTGGAGGTTGGTACATCCCCCAGTGAAATAATAATTTTGAAAAGCCATGAGAGCAATCATGCAGTAGCCGTAGCTGGCTGCTGACCGGCCCAGAACTGCTGGAGCACTCTGGGCTCATGCCATTCCCTCTCCTGCCCACAGCCACAGCTTTATGCTGGGTGGTGTAAGGAGGGACTGCACGGGGCCACATACACCAGCCTTACACTGCCCCTACAGTGAGGAGGGGAATTCCCCGGGGTGTCACTCTGCCCCTTTTACAGCCTCCAGGCACCAGTGAATGGCATAACGAGGAAGCAGCAGAGATGCAAAAAACTGACCCTAGGGGTCTGTCTACACTGCAATGAGACACCCGCGGCTGGCCCATGGCAGCTTACTGGAGCTCGCGGGGGGCAGGTTATGGAGCTTTAAAATTGCAGTGTAGCCATTCTGGCTTGGGCTGGAGCCTGAGCTCTGGGGATCCCGTGAGGGGGAGGGTCCCAGGGCTCAGGCTGGACATGGGCCAGCTGGGGGTGTCTCATTGCAGGGTAGACATACCCTCAATGTCCACATGGAACTAGGATGCGGTCAAACAACGCCCCAGCACATGTGGGCTAAGCTAGGATTTCAGACAGTGGCAGGCAAGACCAGAATTAGTCAATACAACAGCTCCTGGGCTAATTCCTCAAGGGAGGATCCTCCTCCAGCTTCCAAAAACTGATGGGTTTGTGGACGCAACCAGGGGAGTCATCAACACAAACCCTTAGCTATAGTCCTGGGCATTGCAACAAACTACAGGAAACCTTTGGCTGTGCAGAATATGACACAGCTGAATGAAATGTTGTGATGTAATGGCTGTTATTAAGGCAGCATTCCAACATCCTCCACGATCGCCCTCGCCTGCCACACTCACAGTTCCTCCCCACACTGGTTTTACAGCAACGTCACTGCTTGGACGTCAATGAAATTCCACCAGTGTAAGGGAGATGTGACTCAGACCCATCTCCAGGCCCTTTCCCCCAGATGGTGAGATGTTCTTGAAGGAAGAGGCTTGTGGGGGGCAGGCATTTTTCTGCATTGAGAAGTGTTTACAGAACGGCTTCCTCAAGATACATTTTTCTAAACCACCAGCAATTTCAGACACCTCCCCAACATCAGCCACAAGCCCTTGTTGTCAAGCATGGGGGGTTGCCAAGCTGAGCACAGACAGGAGGAAGGTCCCCTCGTTGTATGTCTGTAGCAGCATAGTGAAGTCTGTATGAATCACAGAGCTATTATCAGGGGTAAAATTAGCTCCTGTTACTGACAGCATCTATCACTCATTCGTACTCTAATCTCTACCAGGGGAAAGTTTTACAAGCAACAGTGATGAAAGAGAAGGGGGGGAAATCAAAGCGATATAGAGAGGAGAGGGAAAAAAGAATCAAAGAAAAGATAACAAAAGCATTTGTGAAGCTGAAAGAAACAAACTACATTATATTACCGGGACCAAGGGATCCTTATCATGCCCTGATAAAATTTTCATTCATCTTGTTAGGATTTGCTTAACCTCTTGAGAAGATTCAACGTATTTCCAAGCATCCACAGCCCCATGCTGTCTTTTCCAGCCACACATTGCATCAGCTTGTCTAGGTGGAAATCCTGATGCAAATACATTCATGGGAAATACAACATATGACAGAATAAGAACCTTAATGGATGGGGCAAAAGCTAAAAGTTAGAAATATAGGATGGTTCAGACTTTATATTGGGGGACATTTATTAATAGTTTATTAAGGGTTAATCAAGGATTAATAGATGCTTTAATAAATGGGTAATCAACGGTGACTATTAGAGTTCATTACAATTAATTATCAGTGGCTCATAACTAACAATAGTCTTCATTAATAATATCTATTAATCATTTGTTAACCCGTTATAAACCCTCTATAAGAGTATCCTTAATGTAAAGCAAGACCAGGACAGGAAAGCAAACTACAAGCCAGCTCATTTACTGGTGACTATAGGTTCCTAGAGAATCACTGCTTTACCTGTCCTTAATAAACCCTTTCACGACTGGAAAGACTTGTTCTCTCGAAGACACTATTTTAAATGGACATTCTACAGAAATGGATGGAACTTCTGGATTCACTTAACGGTATGGAATATGCACTCCTGCCATACCTGCTACATCAAGCAACAGCGAATGCTGAATTTCACTAGTCATGTAGAAATATTTCAGTCATTCACATTACCATGAAGAACAACAGTATCTTAAAAAGTGCCTTTCATCCAAAGATCTCATATATCGATCTGTATTTATTAAGCCTCGCAGCAATCCATTCAGATAGGTACCAGTAAATAATATGTTCGTTTCACAAATAATTGAGTCCAGGAAAGTAGGGCCAAAATTTCAAGACATGAACTAATTTTGAGTACTCAGCTAGAGACTGGAAACATCTCTAGCCTGGTTGTCAAGAGGTGCTGAACTCCCTCTCAAAGTCAATAGGAGTTGTGTCTGTTCAGCACCTCTCAAAGTCAGGCCATTGGTGTCCAAGGTTGCCCATCTAAAATGGAGCAACCTCCACTCAGGTCAGATCTCATCATCACTCTTGCGAGAAGTAGCTGAAATCTCTACTCTTCTGCCATTCGCTGTGGGTGGTTACGTACCCATGATTAATTGTTCCATGAACACAATATAGATGCAGACCTAAACGAAGTGACTATGTTTCTTACCAACAAGAGAAGCAGGTTTTGATTCCCAAGAATGCCTATTTGGTGACTCTTTAGTGAGGTACATTATATAGGGGAGAAGGGAAAAAAAAACCCTCTCTCTTTCTTGGGAGCTGTATCTTTTTTGCTTTTTGCCACAGTGGAAGGAGATATTCCCCCAGAGAATTCTCTAGCATTATTGTTAATGTCCAATAGTTTCTGCTTCTTAGATGATTTTTGTGAAGTATTGGATGATAATACACCACATCTCAAATGCACAACTTCCTCACACATAGTCCAGAGTAGCCTTCCTCCCCCCACCCCTTCTGAAGATGACGAGCATAACTTACAAAACCTGGCCCGTCTCTGATTGCTAATTGGAGAGTCTCGCATACCAATGTCCGTTAATGTAATTTTCAGAAGAAGATTGTCCATTAATGTAATTTTCATGTGCAGATTGTCATCTCAGCATTTCTTCTAATACGATTACATGCAGCCATTTCTTCCCAGGACAAAGGGCAAACCTCAACAATTCTTTGACACCAATACCAAGATAAATGTGAGGAAATTATCCTATCAGCAGGCAAACACGTGTGTCTGTCTTGGGATATCTAATTTGCATTCTGGCCCTCAAAATGCCCCTAACAGAATTTACAGGGGGTTGTAAAGATTGCCATCGCAGTTAATCAAATATAATAAATAGCTCTGATTGTTCAGAAGACTCTCCTACGGCACTGCGGTTATCAGAGGGATCGGTCTTAATCTGAGATTCCATTCATCAGCCGTGCAATCCGGATCGCGCAGAGAGTGATATTTGACAGAAGTGCTTTTGAAATTTCTAAATGGAGAGCATGCATTGAGGGAGACAAGATGGATGTTTCCATTACTGAGATTGTATAGGATGCTTCATCCCCCAGGCCTCCGCCCCTGTAATGGGTGACTGATGGACACATGCTATTCCAGTGAATATCAGGATCACAGGTCATGGTTCCCATTTGCTCTGTTTACTTAAGGAAAATAATAAATTCAGTGCTCAAGAGACCAGGAATGGAAAGGCCTTACCAATAGCTCGTGCAACTGACCTCTGAAAGTTGTTGCAGAATGAGCAGGCTGGAGCATGAGCGCCCGTCTAGGGTTAAAAAAAAAATTATTGTCTGTCATGCACCTTGGGACTCTTTATCTGGAGGCAAGTGGGGAAGGCAGAGCTGCTTCTGGAGGACGGATATGCCTCTCTCAACCACTCATCTATGTTCACTGAAGGTGTGCTGCTATGTATGTTCCTAGTGACCCCAGACTGCAGTAGTACATGGATGGCATAAAACCACGTTTGATCTCTCTCCCTTCCGAGACACGCAACTTAACCAGCCCCCAGGCTCCAGGCTGGTGTTTCTAGTAGTTAGAGTAAGGAAATGAGAATCAGGACTCCAGGGTTCCATCTGCAGCTCTGCCACTAATCTGTTGTGTGACCCATGGCAGATCGCCTTACATGGCTGGCTCAGTTTACCCATCAACAAAATAGTTATAACATCAACCTTCGGGAAATGTGATGAGGATTAATTCATGTCTGTAAAGAGCTTTGCAGCCCTGGGAGGAAACGTGCAATGTAATGGCAAAGGGTGATTATTACTGAAGTAGAACTGGTAGGTAACAGAGCAGGAGGGCAGCCCGCCATGTTTTCCAGAAGCTTGCCCACAGCACAGCACGTCTGCAGAGGATGCATTAAAGAAACCTAAAATCAAACAGCCTCTTTTCAAGGTGGTTGAGAACAGCATCACTTCCATCAGTACAGCATTTCCTTCCTCTGTGCCATTTACTGGGAGGGAGTCAATGCAGAACCATTTTCTCCTCCTAACACCATTTCGGCCTTGGGCACTGATTATCTGCAGCAAATGGCTGATTTGGCACCAGCGCAATCCATGCTTCCTGGCCAGCGCTGTATGGCAAGCAGGTTCCCAGTTCCAAGCAGGGAACTCTGAGCCATCTCTAGAAATCAACGCATTCTTCCTTACCCCACTGCACGTTCTCTGCTTGCGTTAGAATCAGCCTGGGGTACATGAACTTTGCGGGGTGGGAAAGACCAAAGGAGGTGGGAGAAAGTGGGAAGGAGGAGACGAGAAAGATAGGGAAGGAAGAATGAGAGAAAAAGGGACCTCAACCTCCACTCAGGTCAGAACCCATCCATCCTGCAGAGACCTGGCTGTGACGGGTTCGGTCACAGAGACCCACTTGGGACTGTCACCTGATGTGCTGAGACTACCTCTGAGCCCATTTTCTCTGCCAGTTTGGGCCTCCAGAACCCTGCCTTGTTGTGCCACACACATCAGTCTTCTCCAATACAGACCCAGCGTCTGAACCAAACGCCCCAAAGCTGCAGACTTAACTGAAAACGGCTTAGCAAGTGCTCCTGTCTCTAGCACCCAGACACCCAGCTCTCAATGGGATCCAAACCCCAAAGGAATCCATTTCACTCTGTATAAAGCTTATACAGGGTAAACTCATAAATTGTCTGCCCTCTATAACACTGATAGAGAGATATGCACAGCTCTTTGCTCCCACAGGTATTAATTACTTCCTCTGAGTTAATTAATAAGAAAAAATGAGTTTATTAAGTATAAAAAGTAGGATTTAAGTGATTCCAAGTAACAACAGACAGAACAAAGTAAGTTACCCAGCAAAATAAAACAAAACACGCACGTCTAAGCCTAATACATTTAAGAAACTGAATACAGGTAAATCTCACCCTCAGAGATGTACCAATAAGCTTCTTTCACAGACTAGACTCCTTTCTAGTCTGGGCCCAATCCTTTCCCCTGGTACAGTCCTTGTTCCAGCTCAGGTGGTAGATAGGGGATTTCTCATGACTGCAGTCTCCTATAGCTTTGGTACAAGGCTGGAATCTTTTGTCTCTCTGGGTCCACACCCCTCCTTTTAAATGGAAAAGCACCAGGTTTAAGATGGATTCCAGTACCTGGTGACATGGTCACATGTCCTGTGGGACCCCAAGCCTTCATTCTTCCTGGCCTGACTCACAGGAAGGCTTGCAAGTAAACAGAGCCATTTACAACCAATTGTCCTAGTTGATGGGAGCCACACTTTGCATAATTACAATAGGACCTAAGAGTTATATTTCATATTTCTAGTTTCAGATACAAGAATGATACATTTATACAAATAGGGTGACCACACTCAGTAGATTATAAGCTTTGTAATGATACCTTACAAGAGACCTTTTGCATGAAGCATATTCCAGTGACATTATATTCACACTCATTAGCATATTTTCATAAAATCATATGGAGCGCAACGTCACACTGGCATCACCCTTGTTATCAACCATTATAAATGAAATGTTGGCAGAGAGTGTTCAAAGTTAAAAAGATTCCCTCTTCTGCCATTTTAATGGTCCCCTTCCCGAGGGGGTGAACCGTGTTTGTTCCTACTGATGTTCTGCGGATGCCTGGGTGGCTACTATCAATTTTCCTTGGAAATTCCCTTACAACAGGCTTCTTTGGAGTTTGAAGGGTCTGGGTGGCTTGAGGTATATCTAGGGTGTCTCTCACACACACACACCCCTCCCTGAGAACAAGCCACAACACTGGAAACTCCAGCAGAGGTGCCCATTATCTGCAGGGCTGATGGTAGTAGGTCTGGTCTGGAAAGCAAACCGCATTATGTACACACACACACACACACACACGGGTAGGTGGGAGGAGGGAGAGGAACGCTTACTCTTTAAGTCAACAACAGTTTGGCGTCTCCAAGTTAAATACAAGCGAAGCCCCTGCCCGCAATGCTTCCTTGTAACACTGTTGCTCCAAATCCCTTTTCATCCCCTTAATTATGCATGAAAAAACCCGGCGCCCTCCCTTCTCCATACGCTCAGCCGAGCTGCAGCTCTCAGCAGCGCAGAAGGCTCATTATGCAGCTTTAGCGGGGCTGAGTGCTCTGAATTATTTAAATCTCCATTAAGCCTCCGCTATGGCATATCTGTGTAATAAACGGATCAGGTACTGCCGGAGTCTCCCCCAGCCAACCAGCTCTCCCTTTGCCTTCCTCCCCGCACCCTGCAACCCAGTAGGAAGAGAGAGCACTGCCAGGCCCCTTCACGGCGATGAAGGAGTTGGCACTCTTGCCAGTGACTATTTCGTTGTCATTTCTAAAGGCCCACTGAGCCGAGTAATAAAGACACTTAATCAGCATTAGCACTAGAGGGCATGGTAAGGTGGTCAATGCATAACTCGTTTAATGGCCCTTTTACTGGTTCAATTCAATAAAACTTCAATCATTCTGTTTTACGTAAGCAGCGCCCATGTCTGTCCCTTTTCTTGGTGTCTGGCTGCTGCAGCCCAGTTGTAAATGCCCACGAAGAAGCAGCTCTACTTTTGACAAGCCTAATCAAGCAACTGCTCCTAGGGGGCGTCCTGCAAATAGAAGGGGGGCTCTGTCCCCCCCGCACTCTGCAAGTGCTTGACATCAGTATTAAAAGGGGAGTCCACCAAGCGATCCCAGGAGAATAGTGAGAGGATGGAGGAGGTTGCATAAATCTGAAAGACGCAATTCAATTCATCCCAGGAATCTACCTGTGGGAGGCACTGAGAAATAATGCAGGCCAGGCCACAGAGCGGGGCCCCCACACTCGCCTTCCCACTGGGAGAGGAAGTTGCGTGGCCATGTTCGCAATACAGCCTCTGCAGCGTGCCCTGCTTTCTGCCAGCCTGGGAAGCAAGGAATGAATTCATGGCCTGGGGCCACCTCATTGTCCTAGACATCCACACCCTGAGGAGACCGCCAGAAGCTGGGAATGGGCGACAGGGGATGGATCACTTGATGATTCCCTGTTCTGTTCAATCCCTCTGAAGCACCTGGCATTGGCCACTGTCGGAAGACAGGAGACTGAGCTAGACGGACCTTTGGCCTGACCCAGTATTGCCGTTCTTATGAGACGCTCGCCCCGGGAGCACCTTGGCCCAGAGATCCACACACTGAGGCGCTACACACTGAGCTGCTCCTGCCCTTCTGTTATCTCCACAGCAAAATCCGCCCCTATCTCTGGGCCCACGGAGTCCTCTGCCCCAGGGGAGGGGAACTCTCGTCAGTGTCATCCCCCTCCCCTCTACATCATGGAATGTCACTTGAGGGGCACGCTGGCAGTAACAGGTGGGGGGCACGCTGGCAGCATGGCTTAATTGGTGCTGCTCTGCCAGGGAGCGGGGGGGGGGAGCGAGTTCAGCATAGCACCTCCATTGAATGCCACTGAGTCTCCAGAGCCTTCAGGAGCCACATGCTTGAGCCCTGCCTCCCACCTCCTCCCTGGGGAAACTCCACCATCTTGAGTGTTCTTCTCCCGCAAGCTTTTCCAAGGGGTTAGAAGAATCTAGCCCAGGGGTCAGCAAACTATGGCACGTGTGCCAAAGGCTGATTTTCAGTGGCACTCTGCTGCCGGCCTGGGGTTCTGTCTGCCGGCCCCTGCCAGCCGGGGTCCTGGCCACCGGCTCTACTCAGCCTACTGCCAGCCTGGATGGATGGAACCCCAGGCTGGCAGCAGGCTGAGAGGGGCCGGCGGCCAGGACCCCGGCTGGCAGGGGCCGGCAGACAGAACCCCAGACCAGCAGCGGGCTGAGCCGCTCAGCCCGCTGCCAGCCTGGGGTCCCGTCCGCCGGCCCCGTTCAGCCCGCTGCCGGCCTGGGGATATTGGAAAACTCAGTAAGGAAAAGCAAGGGCAAGGATCACACTAAACTGATAAGATCTGCATTTTAATTTAATTTTAAATGAAGCTTCTTAAATATTTTAAAAACCTTATTTACTTTACATATAACAATAGTTCAGTTACATAATATAGACTTATAGAGAGAGACCTTCTAAAAATGTTAAAATCTATTACTGGCACGCGAAACCTTCAATTACAGTGAATAAATGAAAACTTGGCACACCACTTCGGAAAGGTTGCCGACCCGATCTAGCCTGTGGAGTTAATTCTGCCCAGTGGCAGCACAACACACCAAGCCCTCTCCCGCCCTTGCCTAGCTGTCCTCCTTTGTTATCTTTTGCCACACCCCCGTCCTAAGCATTTCCATTTTCTCCTGATCAGACCCAGCTTGAGTGAAATGTGGCACTACCAAACTGCAGAGGACAGGCAGGCTCAATGGCCAGGCAAAGAGCCTTTCACCTCCAGGCCATTAGTCTCATAAATGACCCTGCCTGATGGGTTTGCCCTTTGCATGTCTCTGCAGCACTCTGTCCTTGATCATTTAAAGAGGAAGTGACACTATGGTAGCCCCAGTGCTGACCTTGATCTTGGTTATTGCCTGTTCAGAATGTCTAGAACAAGGGTTCTCAGCCTGGGGGGGTCATGACCTTCTGAGCAGGGCTGGCTCTAGGATTTTTGCCGCCCCAAGCAGAAACAATTTTGGCTGCCCCCCCCATTTTTTTCTTACCCGACCCCTGGCTCCGCCCCTTCCCCAAATCCCCAGCCCTGCCTCCTCGCCACAGGCTCTCAAACCTGGGAGGGAGGGTGAGCAGCAGCGTGCGAATCAGCTGTTTCGCATGCCGCGGCCACTCGGGATCTCCCCTTCCCACCCAGGTATGAGAGCCTGGGAGGGAGGGGGAGCAGCGGCGCGCGAATCAGCTGTTTTGTGCGCCACTTCGCGCGAGCGGCAGCAGCGGAGGTGAGCTAGGGCGGCCGGGGCACATTTTTAGGAGCGGCATTCTGGCGCCGGCCATGCCGCCCCTAAAAATGTGCCGCCCCAAGCACCAGCTTCTTTTGCTGGTGCATAGAGCCGGCCCTGCTTCTGAGTCATCGCTGTAGCTGATCAGGAAATGGTTTTGTTCCTCTGGAAAATGTCAAAGAAAATGACTTTTCCCCCTCCATTTTCGCTGAAATGTTGCATGGAAGTTTTCAATTTTTCCATCATAAAACTAAAACTCAAAGATAAGGGGAGGGAAACGTGATTTTTCAGTTGCTGAAAACCACAAACCATTCTGGTTTTAGTTTTCCAACAAAACAAGTTCAAAAATATTCTAAGAAAACAGGCACTTCCAGTGAAAATTCAGCTTGCTGAAACGTACTTGATCTATTGAGAGCAGAGGTTCAAATTTAATGTCCAGCCCAGATTCTGCTCTGTGCATAATTCCCTGAATTATTTCAAGGGCTAAATTTCCGTCCTTAGTACCTAATATAGGTACATTTCTGTTCTCCCCTTGATTGCCAGTTTGCACTGTAATACCTCAATTTCCTTCATCATTATGGCATCCCTTGCAGTTTTTACGGAATGCTACTGATCATTTTTCTGAATCTATGCAGGCAACGCTGCCAAGCCTCGATAGACTCACGGAGACTCATGCTGCAGAATCTGGTGGACAAGATGACCCCACTAAAGCCAGGATGATGTTTAGTGGCCATGCTCCAGGGCAATATACAGATGTGCTGACTTAGAGCTCTCAGGAGGTAGCTTGGTGTCTCCCACTTTAACATAGCCATGCCAGTAGGGCATTACAGGTCCCTCCCTCGCTTTTCCAGTATAACAGAAAATCCACATTCACTTACACGCGCACAGGTGGCTCCTTCCGCACGCACTCTGTGCACCAGTTATTACCTCAACCAATACCACCACCCTCAGACAGAGACCCTCCCTGCCCTCCGGCTGCCATGGCATAGCAGAGGTCACACACTGATGGTAACTATTGAGTGACTTTGTAGGAAGCCCCAGCTTTGCTTGAACTAGCCTTGACTCCCATGCCCTGTTCTACATCAGAAAGCCTACGAATAGTGCTTCCCAGCCAGCACCAAATATAACTTCCCTATGCGTGATAGCCTGGTGAAACAACGTGCCCAGAAACAGAGGGATAGATTCAGAGCCCTGGCTTTACCTCAAAGCAGCCATAGAGATGCCCAAAAGCAGCCAAGGATTTACCCAAATGGAAGAGAATCCACTCATATGTTAAGCCCCCTGTTCCATGCTGGTGTGGTGTAAGGGAGGGTACTGGGCAGGGGGGAGTACATGGCCACACACCTGATCTGTGGCTGGCATAACAGGCCTTGTGAGAAGCTGTGGCAGTCAGTGTCATTTAGAGAGGCCTTTAGGCTGCTGTAAGTTATGGTAGGGGCTATTTCTGCCACCCCAATTCGCCCAAGTTCAGAGCAGCCGGGAGCGGCAGTTTATACCCTGCTGCTCCGCTCCTTCCCTCCCCACCCCCGTTCTCCTCACCTGAGCCAAAGTCCAGCCGAGCATGTGGCCCAAATTCCTTGTCACCACAGCACCACGGGAGCTCAGAAGGGAAAACGCTCCTAACAGCTTCCCCCCCAACCAGGCCTGTTGTTGAGGACACAGATACTTCTCCAGTGATGTGCTTTGCAGCCCAATCTTCTGCTGGGCCTTGGAAAGGGCAGAGAGCCCCTAACAGCTGATGCCCTCTATTAAGGCTTTGCATGGAATTTAATGCCTCCTGAGGGTCCTCTGCAATTTTGTGGATTTTACCCCTGGGAGATAAAAGAAACATCTCACACTGGTGAGAGTCAGGACTAACTCCTCTGAAGTTCAAGCTGTAAAACCAGTGTAAGTGAGAGGAGACTAAGATCTAATGATTCTGCAATGAATCTAACCCAGCAACACAGCCCAGCCCCTGAGGGTGTAGAGGTCCTGATTCTCATTGCATGTTTTCCTGTGTAACACAAAGGTCTTCAGTGGAATTACTCCTGATAGATCAGAGTCAGCCCCCCTCTTGTCAGTCACTCAGAGATCAAGTTCTCTGCAGCAGGGACTGTCTTCATTGTCTGTGTGTACAGCACCTAACACCCTGACTGCGGCCTCCTGGTCTTACTGCAATACAAATAATTACAATAATATGATGACCTCACACTAACAACCCTCCTCAATCTCCTGGCTGCCTTAGTTTCCAGCTACCATAACAAACACTCCCCAAAAGACCTATGCTTTGATCACTCCTAGCCAGCAACAGCCAGCTAGAATTTCAGCTGGGCACAGCTCTAGCAACTTCAATGGAGCTACCCGCATTTACACCAGCTGAGGATCCAGCCCTTTGGCTTCAAAGCCAAACGGTGGAGTCTGGATCCAGGCCAGAGCAGTGATTCTCTGGGTGGGAGAAAGAATGGTTCAGGGTCTAGGCACTAATCTAGGCCTCAGAAGATGTGAGTTCTGAAGACCTGCTCCTGCCATCACGGTCTTCTTGTAGGACCATGCGTGTGTCCTTAGCCTCTCTGGGCTCTACTCCCCATCTGTAAAATGGAGATAAAAAGTCCTTCCCCTAACTCACAGGGGTGTACAAATCCCTTTGGGTACATATACGCTACTCGTCGGATCGGCGGGTAGCAATCGATCTATTGGGGATCGATTTATCGCATGTAGTGTAGATGCGATAAATCAATCCCCAATCGCTCTCCCGTCGACTGCTGAACTCCAGCTCGGCGAGAGGCGGAAGCAAAGTCGACAGGGGAGCGGCGGCCGTTGATCCCGCGCCGCGAGGATGTGAAGTAAGTGATTCTAAGTCGATCTAAGCTACGTCGACTTCAGCTACGCTATTCTCGTAGCTGACGTTGCGTATCTTAGATGGACACCCCACCGCCCCAGTGTAGACAAGGCCTTAGAAACAGAGAGGAGTGCAGATAGATAAGAGAGCATAGGGTTACCATTCGTCCGGATTTACCCGGACATATCCTCCTTTTTGTGCTAAAAATAGCGTCCGGGGGGAATTTGTAAAGCACTCAAAATGTCCGGGATTTCCCCCCTCCCCCGGCAGAGCAGAGCGAGCGGCTGGGAGGGCTGCAGGGAAGTCACGGGCTGGACTCCGGAGCAGCTGTAGAGGAGCTCCGCCCTGCATTCTGAGCCGGCAGCTCTCCCCTGCAGCCCGGCTCCGGCAGCACTGTGCAGGGCCAGAGACCGGGTTTTGTTGTGCTGGGGAGCGCAGCCACGTGTCCGGCTCAGCTCGCACAGAGCCCAACACCCTGTTCTGAGCAGCAGGGTAAGGGGGCCAGGGGGCAGGAGAAGGGGCAGGGAGGTTCTGGAGGGGGCAGTCAAGAAACGGGTGGGGGTCGGGAGTTCATGGGGGGGCTTTTTGGGGGGAGTGGAGAAAGTTTTGGGCAGTCAGGGTACAGGTAGGGGGTAGGGTCCTGGGGGGCAGTTGGGAGGGGTCTTAGGAGGGGGCAGTTAGGGGACAATGCACAGGGAGTCTTAGGTAGGGGGTGGGGTTTTGGAGGGCAGTTAGGAGCAGGGGTCCCAGGAGGGGGCAGTCAGGGGACAAGGAGCGGGGGGGGGTTGGGAGTTCTGGGGGGGAGCTGTCAGGGGGCAGGAGTGGGGAGAGGGATCGGAGCAGTCAGGGGACAGGGAGCAGAGGGGTTTAGATGGGTTGGGAGTTCTGGGGGGGGGCTGTCAGGGGGTGGGGAGTGGTTGGATGGGGCGTGGGAGTCCCAGGGGTCTGTCTGGGGGTGGGGGTGTGGATAAGGGTTGGGGCAGTCAGGGGACAAGAGGCAGGGAGGCTTAGATAGGGGGTGGAGTCCTGGGGGGCAGTTAGGGGCAGGGGTCCCAGGAGGGGGCAGTCAGGGGACAAGGAACGTGGGGAGGGTTGGGGATTCTGGGGGGGCGGGAAGTGGGAGGGGCAGGGGCGGGGCTAGGGCGGGGCTCCTCCCGTCCTCTTTTTTGCTTGCTGAAATATGGTAACCCTAAGAGAGCACAGCAGGCAGTCCTTGCTGAGCCAGAAGTAGAACGACAATGCTAGATGCAGACAGCCAAGACTTGATATTTTTTAAGTAATTGGTAAATGTGCTGAGGAAGGGGAAAAAGTCTTTGGTGTCAAAAAAATAACCTCTGTCAGAAAAGAGGCCCTTGTTATTTTAAGCTTTCTCTCCATATTTACTTAAGATAAATGGAGACAGCTCGATGGCAACATTTCCCTAAGACTTGAGAAATAGACGGCTAGGCTCTGGAGACAGGTTTCTCTCATATATAATTTCTTTCCCCCGGTGTCTGGGGAACACGTGTTGCAGTGACATCTTTTACCAAGATTTAAGCAGCAGTCACTCTGTCAGGAAGGTGAAAGCAGCCTTGCTGCCACAAAACTGCTGTCAAGCCAGCAACGTGCTCAGGAAGCATCTGTTAACCTTGTGTCTTTTAGCCACAGGTCATATTTAAAAGAAGAGGAGAACATTAAAGAAAGATCTGTCCCACTTCACCAAGCTCCCACTGCACTCAGCCTTACTTGCTGTCTGTTTATCTCAGCAGTGGTTATTTCTCGCTTTAGTGATGCTTATTTATTTGGGGCTTAGGACGGTTCAGTGGTTAGAGAAACGGACCAGCACTGAGAGATGCTCAGTTTTGTTCTTGTTTCTTGCAGTGTTACCTTGGGAAATGTCACACTGTGAAATCCTGGTCCCACTGAAATCAGTGACAAAACTCCCACTTACTTTAATGAGGTGAAGATTTCACCCACAAATCCCTCTGTGCCTCAGTTTACCACACCATTACCAATCAAAAATCATGAAGTTGGCTTTAAAATCAAGTGATTTTTTTCAAAAAGCTAGAAACCTAGTTTTTCTTTTTAAATCTGAAAGCTGAGATTCTCAAGTAATCCCTTGACTCCAGCAGCTGGGGCTTTAAGAAAAAAACCCTCAAATCCCGTTAGTCTCGTGATAAAATCATGAACATTGGCAACACTGTTACCTACCTGCAAAAAGGTTATTATGCCATTTAGCTTCTGTTGTTTACAACAGAGTGTACCAATATCACATAACTTACCTGCCATACAGGAGGCTTTCCTGGAAGCACAGTAGTCCACAGCTCAGGATGTGGGACTCAGGAGATCTGGGTTATTAATATCGACTCCACTGGGAGCTTTGCTTTCCTTATATTTACTTCAGTGGGAGTTTTGCTTGAGTAAGTAGTAAGGGAAGAGTGCTCAAGAAGGCCCAAACAGAGCATGACAATGTGATGTGTCTTTGTTCTCAACACAACAACATTAATACATGTAAAACACATGCACACAGCTTGTTCCAAACTACAGCGTTTACTACCGATATACAAATATACATATGTACACTGCTGCTCCGGCAGGATTCTGGTGCCTACTGCAGTAGAAGACCGGGAGGTCCACTAGAGTGTTCCCAACTATGTATAGGGATACTATCCAATTCCTGTACAACACACAATGCAACACTAAGTCACATGTTTTTTGTAGTACCATGTGCCCAGCAGCCCAAGTTGTGGACCAGTGCCCCTTTGTCCTAGGCACCTTACAAACACTTCAGAAAGTCCCAGACTGATTTAGCTGGGGGGTTTATACATCAGAAACAGAATCCATTCTACAGCTGTGTCCAAAGAACTCTACGCATTCTCTGCTTCTGCTCTAGCCAGTGGTTAGATTCTCCCAATATTGTGAATACCAACTCCACAAAGATTACTGCCTTAGGGGCAAATCCTTCCCCCTCCATTCTGGAGGGCCCAGACATTGGTCAGTGTGGTCTACTGTGCAGCGAGGGTGAGGAGGGCAGGATTTGAAAAGTGTACGCAATGGATGTGCACCTCCTGCATGCAATAGAGGGACCTCCTGCAGTACCATAGGCCACAGGGCTTGTGAATAGCATGACGAGCTGCAGCCCAGCAGTAGAACGCTGAGAACTTTGCCCTTAGTGAGAAGGAAGGATAGCGCAATAAATAGGTTAATGAGAGAGAATTGCAAAAGTGACAAATATAGTCCTAATTATACAATGGTTTTGTTATGTTCCTGCAACACTGAAACAGCAGAGCTGCTGAGACGCTGGCAGCAAAACACTTATTTAGTAAGATGAAGACTCCCAACAGCAATGTGTCTTCGTAAATCAGCTTTTGTTCATGCACCATGTAGTAAGCGGGGAAAGGCGCATGATAGCATCTAGGGGCATATTCCTGGAATCAAGAATGGCCCAAAACAGTAGGAGAACGCTCAAAGTTCCGGGGTGATGCCCTGAATACAATCAAAGGGACGTATCAGAACAGCTAGAGTTGCTTGGGAAATGGTTTTCCCATCCCATGAACATTTCTGAGATAATGAAAATGGTTTTCCCATCCCTGTCCCATTTCAGAACAAAGACTTAAACTCTCAAACATGTCCATGAACTAAAAATCCAAAAGAATTTGTTTGGGTTTTTTGATCATTTTAAAATGTTCCGTTTCCATTAGTTTAAATTTCTCAAGAAAAAGTCATCTCAAACCAGAAAACTGGAACTTTTTGTTTAAAAAAGGTCAAAACATTTTTGAAACTTTTTCCTCAAGAATTTTTTTTTTTTTTTACTCTAAAAAAATGAATCAAAACCAATCCGTTCCCACAAAAAGTTTCAGCTCTGACCAATCAGCACTTTCTGGTGAAAAAACACTTCCTCAAAAAACTTCCGATCAGCTCAATAGCCTTGTTCATTTATCTCACTCAGGGCCGCCCAGACAGGGGCGTAAGTGGGGCAATTTGTCCCAGGCCCCGGGCCGCGCAGGGGCCCCCACGAGAGTTTTTCAGGGCCACTGGAGCGGGGTCCTTCACTTGCTCCAGGGGCCCCGGAAAACTCTCGTGGGGCCTGGCCCCCCGGACCATCTTCCGCTCCGGGTCTTCGGCGGCAATTCGGCGGCGGGGGGTCCTTCCGCTCCAAGACCCGCCGCCAAAGTGCCCTGAAGACCCGTGGCAGGGGGTCCTTCCACCCCAGGACCCGCCACCGAAGTGCCGGGTCTTTGGCTGCAATTCGGCGGTGGGGGCCCCCCTCCGCCAAAGACCCCAGGCCTCCTGAATCCTCTGGGCGGCCCTGATCTCACTGTCCCTTATTCACTGTAAAAAGCGACGAAGAGCCCTGTGGTACCTTATAAGGTGCCACAGGACTCTTTGTCGCTTTTTACAGATCCAGACTAACACGGCTACCCCTCTGAAACCTCATTCACTGTGTCACTCACTTTCCTCAGTGGAGGCACAAACAGGTTACATGACTTTACAGTTGCATAGGATGCCAGCGTCAGACCCAGGAACACTGCATGTTTCATAGCTCCAAGCAGGGTGACCAGATAGCAAGTGTGAAAAATTGGGACAGGAGGTGGGGGCTCCTGTATAAGAAAAGGGCCCAAATATCAGGACTGTCCCTATAAAATTGGGACATCTGGTCACCTTAACTCCAAGGCTGCCTTTCCAGTTTTTAAAAAAATCAGGGCTGCCTTTGCCACTGAATTCTGCCCCTCTCTCCTCGTTCGGCCCTTCAGGAAGGTGAGCATCACTTCCCACCTCCCTAAGTTTTAGCTGGATAACATTAGAACCTTAAGTATTAAAGGAAAGCTGCTATCAGTTTCTAATGCAATTAACAAACCCCTGCCAAGTGAGCCAATAAGAGCACTTCATCAGACCATAATAACCCTGGAGGGTATAGAGAGGCTGCCACGGTAACGCCTTTAATTGCCCATAATGTTTCATTAAACACAATTACATTTAAACTTAAACTGTGCCATTTGTTGTGGTTTTAATTTGACAAAGGGCAAGATAAAAAGATTCGATTAACCCTCTTTTTTTCCCCTCCCTTTTCCCACCTCCCATTGGAGGAGCCATCCACATCAGGAACTGGACCCTTTGAAACAATGGAGAGAGCAACAACAAAACGTGCCTGGCAAACAGGCACACACAGGAAAACAACTGTCACACAGATGACTTCAAGTAAGGGGAAAGGGCCAGGGGTAGAAACCTCCCACCCCCTCACTGCTTTGGTAAGCTGCTCCCTCTCATCTCCCCATCCTCCTGGCCGGTGTAGTGAGAGATCCTCTCCTGCTTCTACCACTGGCTCTGCCCTGCAAGGGAGAGGTGAGGTTGTAAAACTACTGCTCCACCATGTGCCCTTAGCACCCTTTTCCTTTCAGGGAAAATCTTAATTTGAAAGCACAGGATTGCTTTCGGCTCTGCCGTATTTGTGTAAGCAGGGGAATGGTCCCGCTATTGTGGGGAACTTTCCTGACTTATACACTACCCCAGCGAAATGGGCTAGTGAAAGGATCTGAGTCCTCGTTCCCACTTCCTTTACCCGGATGCCTGCCTGACCTCGAGGGCTCCCCTTCCACTCTCCTGCGTGGCAGTGTCCTCATAACCCCAACGAGGCTGGGACCAGCATTCCTGGGGGGCTCGACTCCGAACCTTGTCGTAGTCACTTTGGGCAGGGGCTAGGGTGTCCCCACTCCGGGGGGCTCTCTCTGCACTGGATGCTTCCCTGACCCACTGATCATTACATACAATTCAAAGCAAATACAATTTATTTAACTGCAATCAATTTTTAAAAATAAGGAAAAAATGGGAAAGGTTCAAGGAAAACCCATCTCCCCACTCTATGGCACAGGGACGTCACAAGCAGTGTCTCTGGAATGTAAGGGAAGTTCAGTCTGTGCCTCACAAGTCCCAGGCCCCTTCTCAGCCCTGGCTGTGCTGCAGGGATGCTGCGGGTCGGACACTTGCTCTGGCAGTGGCCACACGCTCTCAGGCTCTAGGTGGCAGGCAGGGCTGGCTCCAGGCACCAGCTTGGCAAGCAGGTGCTTGGGGCGGCCACTCCAGAGAGGGGTGGCAGGTCCAGCTATTCGGCGGCAATTCCACGGACGGTCCCTCACTCACGCTCGGAGCGAAGGACCTTCCACCGAATTGCCGCCGCAGATCACGATCGCGGCTTTTTTTTTTTTTTTTTTTTTTTTTTTGGCTGCTTGGGGCGGCCAAAACCCTGGAGCTGGCCCTGGTAGCAGGACCCTTCTTCCCGTGTCAGCCCCACCCGTCAGGGTTACGATCCCCCTCCAAGTCTGGCCTGCAGGGCATCTTGGCTGGGGGCATCTTCCTGCACTGGGTCCTCTGCCCAGGGTCCCCCTCGCTCTCCCTAGCTGCTCACCGCACTCAGCTCTGGACTGCTCCAGCCCCAGCTCCGGCTCCACACTGCCTCAGCACGGCTGCTGCTCTGCCTCCAGCTCCCTGGGCTGCTTTTCTGGCCCCTCTGGCTGGCACAGCTCTGCTCCCCAGATCGGCTTGGGCCCCTGCTTTCTCCTTAGCTCAGCCCCCCTCTGTCTGTCCAAGACAATTCCAGCTCTCAGGGAGGATGGAACCCCCCTGGCCTCCTGACTCCCTGATTAGCCTGTCCACCCTGTCAATCAGGCCTCTCCCCATTGTTCCTGGGGACTGTCAGTCTCAGGATCCTAATTTCCCATCGATCCTTCCCCTTTCTTTTGGTAGTGGGAGCTAGCCAAACACCCCCACTGAGTTTTAGTAAGGGGACAACAGGCCCCTTATATTTGCACTGGCCTCCCTTAAATCTCCTATTTGTCTCTTTTCTGCGCTTCACCGCGAGTTAGAGGGGAAAGGAAGAGGAGATTTATCTACAGGGGAACATATGTGAGTCAGTGCAAACCACCACAATGGCATTCTCTTAGCGATTTACGACGCAATTAATGTTTTTGTTGCTTTCTGACAGCTTCTTTCCTTCACTTTGGGTGGCTGGCAAGTGAGTGGGAATAGCCCTCTGGCACCCCCAGAGCAGCTGCAAGTACGCCAGGCAGAAGTGATCTGATGTGAAGTAGATCAAGAGAGGACCCTCGAGGTACCACAAAATCTGTGGATTAGATGTTGGTACTATCTCATCAAAGTATTATCAATGGAAGGCACATAGCCCAAGATCCTCTCAAGTATTTATGCTCCGCTTTCATTGATTTAATAGATGCCTTGGCAGTGGGCTTGGTATAAGGGCTTGAATAGAAGCAAAGGGATAAAGAAAGAAATAACAGAGGGAAGGAGAAGCAGGAAGATTCATAGGTTTCAAGGTCAAAAGGGACCATTATGACTCTCTAGTCTGACCTATTGTATGATACAGACCATAGAATTTCCCCAGAATAATTCCTACAGCAGATCTTTTAGAAAAACATCCAGTCTTGATTTAAAAATGGTCAGCGATGGAGAATCCATCACAACCCTTGGTAAATTGTTCCAATGGGTAATTACTCTCACTGTTAAAAATGTACACCTTATTTCCAGTCTGATTTTGTCTAACTAACTTCTAGCCATTGGATCAGGTTATATCTTTCTCTGCTGGATTGAAGAGCCCATTATTAAATATTTGTTCCCCCAGTAGATACCTACAGACAGTAACCAATTCACCTCTTAACCTTTTTTGTGTTAAGATAAATAAATTGAGTTCATTGAGTCTATCACTATAAGGCATGTTTTCTAATCCTCTAATCATTCTCGTGGCTCTTCTCTGAACCCTCTCCAATTTGCCAACATCCTTCTTGAATTGTGGGCACCAGAAATGGACACAGTATTCCAGCAGTGGTCACGCCAGTTCCAAATATAGAAGTAAAATAGTCTCTCTACTCTTACTCAAGATTCCCCTGTTTATATATCCCAGGATCGCATTAGCTCTTTTGGCCACAGATTCACACTGGGACCTCATATTCAGCTGATTATCCACCCCAACCCCCAAATCTTTTTTGTATTCACTGCTTCCCAGGATAGAGGCCCCCATCCTGTAAGTATGGATTACTTTCTATGTTCCTAGATGTATACATTTACATTTAACTATATTAAAATACACATATTCTTGTGCCTAGTTTACCAAGCAATCCAGATCGCTCTGAATCTGTGACCTGTCTTCTTCATTATTTACTACTCACCCAATTTTTGTGTCATCTAAAAACTTAATCAGGGGTGATTTTATGTTTTCCTCCAAGTCATCGATAAAAAATGTTAGGTAGGATCGGACTAAGAACTGATCCTTGTGGGACCCACTAGAAACACACCCACTTGATAATGATTCCCCTTTTACAATTATATTTCGACACCTAACAGTTAGCCAGCTTTTAGTCCATTTAATACCTGCCATGTTAATTTTATATTGTTCTAATCAAAATGTCACGCAGTACCAAGTCAAACACCTTACAGAAGTCTAAGTCTGTTACGTCGATACTATTACCTCTATCAGCCAAACTCATAATCTCATCAAAAAAGATATTAACTTAGCTTGACAGGATCTATTTTCCATGAACCCACGTTGATTTGCGTTAATTACATTACCCTCCTTTAATACTTTAGTAATCGAGTCCCGTATCAGCCGCTCCATTATCTTGCCAGGGACTGATGTCAGGCTGACAGGCCTATAGTTACCTGAGTCATCCCATTTACCTTTTTTTGAAATTGGCAAAACATGGGCTGTCACTATTTGTACATGAGGACTTCTCTCCAATGAGCTATACATGCTCTGAGTGGAAGCTGGTTGCTCTGGGAGAGCCTTACATAATAAATGCTACCATCCCTTAACAAAGAAGTGAAGAGCCATCAGCAGTACGTGTTGTACTCTAAGTGGTACATGGGCGTATCTGAGACCAGTGCACCAGTTCCATCACATCCTGTTCATTCAAGAAGTACCATTTACAAGAGAACAGAGACCTTTTGTGACAGTTTGTTGATGTTATTTCTTACGCTCTGAGACTCCCTCAGATTTCACTCCCTTTTGACAATTCCTGAAACTCTAGAAACCTGATTTAAAGCACACAGCAGTCAGTGGAAAGACGCCCATTGACTTCAATGGGCATTGGCCCGAAGCTTGAAATATGATGGCATCACCCTTCTATGGTGCAGACGATACAAGTGAAATTCACGTTAGGACTCTCACTATTAATATTTTAGCACTTTATATAATGTTTCTCATCTTCAAAGTGTTCTACCAACATAACTAACCAGGCCCCAAATATTCTTGGGAAGCAGAGGGTGGTGGGAGGAAGGAGATGAGAAAAATGAGGCAGAGAAAATAAGTGATTTGCTCTAGAGGAAGATTATTACATCAACAAGAATATGAGGTCCCCTTTTGTCCCACTTCTCAGAAGATCTAATCCAGTCACCTTATTAATTGTAAGTGGTACACTGGTGCCTAGTAGGGTAGGCTCCTGAAGCCAAACTAGGAGATCAGCCACTAAAAGTCTGGCAGCGCAGCGGGGTTAAGGTAGGTTCCCTACCTGACCCGTCCCTGCGCCTCTCCCAGAAGAGGCTGGCACCTCCCTCCCTATGGCCCCAAGGCAGGAGGCGGGCAGGGTCTCCATGTGCTGCCCCCACCCCGAGCGATGACTCCGCAGCTCCCATTGGCCGGAAACTGCAGCCAGTGGGAGCTGTGGGGGCAGTGTTTGCAGGCAGGGGGCTATGCAAAGAGCCACCTGCCCCCCCCCCGCCTAGGGGCCACAGGGACTGGCTGGCCACTTCTGGGAGCGTTGCGGGGCCAGGACAGGCAGGGAGCCTGCCTTAGCCCCTCTGTGCCGCTGACTGGGACTCTGAGCCACCCGAGGTAAGCGCCGCCCAGCTGGAACCCGCACCCTGACTTCCTTTGGCACCCCAATCCCCTGTCCCAGGCCTGAGCCCCCTCCTGCACACAAACTCCCTCCCAGAGCCTGCACCCCCTCCTGCACCCCTGCCCCAGCCCTAAGCCCCTTCCCAGAGCCTACCCCCACGCCTCCTCCTGCACCTCAACCCCTTGCCCCAGCCCTGAACCCCCTGCCACACCCAAACTCCCTCTTAGAACCTGCACCCCATCCTGCACCCTAACCCTCTGCCCCTGGCTTAGCCAGGAGCCCCCTCCCACACCCCAACCCCTGCCCCATCCCAGTGCAAGTGAGTGAGTGTGGAGGGGAGCGAGCGACGGAGGGAGGGGGGGGATGAAGTAAGCAGGGGCGGGGCCTTGGGGAAGGGGCGGGGCAAGGGTGTTTGGGTTTGTGTGATTAGACTGTTGGTAATCCTCGTGCCAAGAGGCCCTCGTTCAGATCCGGAGAAAGAACGCATGCTCAGCCCCACTTTACAAGTGAGAACTGAGGTGCGGCGAGATTAAGTGGCTTCTTCACGATGACACAGGAAGCTCCCTGGGAGCAGGGACTATCATCTTGTAATGTGTTCATAGCGTGCCTAGCACAGGGGGGCTCTGATTCTGGACTGGGGCCTCTAGGTGCTACAGCAATACAGGTAATAAATAATAAATCCATGGCAGGGCTGGGAATTGAACCTGCACCTCCAAGTCCCACTGCGGTGACTTAACCCCAAATCTCATCCCTGAGAATAAAATGACTTGGAACTTCATACAACCCACCGATTGCCAAACTGAGATCCTCTTGGTGTCTTCTTTATTCCTTTCTACAAGCATTTGAATGTCTTTTTGCCTGCTCGGTGCATGTCTAGAGGTAGTAAAATTTGCATCTGTACTTAGAGCTGATGATTGCCTGGGGCATTTCTGAGTTTTATATCTATAAGATCTATCATTCATCCCCTCCGAGAATACTCTTTTTGCAGAATTTACTCTGTGCAGCAATATTAGTCACTGGTGATGGTGTGTAATTGATGTCTTTGACAGCAACAGAAACAAGTATACGATTGTCTATATAGTGCACAAATTGAGGGGAATTGGGGGGGGGCATACATGGTAATATTCCATTCCATAGCCCAAACTCCCACTATTGCCAGTTGAAAATGTGAGCAGCACAATATTTCATTCACTTGTCAGGAATGGTCTAGATCATACTTAGTCCTGTCATGAGGGCAGGGGACTGGACTAGATGACCTCTCAAGGTCCTACAATTCTATGATTTTATTTCCCCAAACTCAAGCATTATTCTTGTATTTTTACTCCCTATTGAGTCTTGCGTCTATCAAATGGCAGCTGTTTAAACAACAGAATGACAGTGCAGCCCCCAGCATGAGCCTATTCCAGAGTCGGAGCATCCCAGCCTACTTCGAAAGAGGGCGGCTTTCAGAAAAACTAACCCGGCAGAAAGAAAACTTGAGGCCACAGCCCTGCTCCACACGTGGTGTAAATCAGCGTAACTGCATTGAAATGAATGGAACTATGCCCATTTACACCACTGAGGATCTGGCCCAAGTGTTTAGTACCCTGAATCCCCTCACACCAGGGGGCAAGTGTGGTGGATGCGGCTAAGAAAGTGTGACGCTTTCATGTTCCTTGAACTGAGCCTGAAAGTCTAGGAATTCTGCCATTTTGTTCTCAGAGCTTCTGCAGTCTGGTACACAGGAGACCTGTACACTGTGTGCTTGCTGCCAATTTAGTTTTCTTCCTCCTACACTTGGAAGGTTGCAGCTGCCCCCCAAAAGTGAGCTGGACTGACCCAGGAAAGGCCCAGGGCAGATGGGAGATGTGTCATTTCAGTGCCTCTCCCAGACAGCACCCTACTATGGTTCTCCAATGCCATTTTTAAACGCTGTCGTTTTCCCATGGTGAAACTCTCCCCGGTGCAGGAATATTTGTGGTCACAGAGGATGTAACCTGTAGCCTATGCATCAACAAGGGGGAATATAGGCTGAATAATTGGGGGGATAGGGCAGAGGAAGCCTGTGACGGGAGTGACAATCAGAGCAGAAGAACATGATAGGGCTTTGCTCCAATGTCTTGGATAGATTGAAGCATGTAGGGCGAGAGGAGTGGAGAATCGTGGAGGCAGGAACCGGAGTGGTCTTTGTTGCTGGATGAAAACAGAAGGACTTCAATGCAGCTCAGAATGACAGAGTCGGTTGCACAAACTGGGAGCCCCATAGGATTAGATGTGTAGTTCAGAGCTATTAAGAAAACTCACAGGGGAAACATATCTTAATTTGTCTCTTTTCCAATTACCCCTTTTAATTTTCTATTTGCCCAGAGATAAAGCTGTAAATCATCCTATTAAAACAGTGGGGCTTTGCCCCCCTCCCCTCAGTGAGTCTTGCTCTGTATTCCTGAGGACAGCTCCCTCCTCTCTATTGATTTGCAATGAGAGGAATGTTTCTTCTGACTATTAGCATAACCAGGGCAGGAAGTGCTATATTGTTATAGCATTATAAAAGTAAACAGTCGGGGGGGCTGTTCTCACACAATTTCCGGAAGACGTATGGCAAAGCCCCCGTATCAAAGTGGTAAGTTGCCCCTATACCTATTTTTTCTATTCTACCTCTTGTATTAAGGGGTCATGGGGGGGGGGTGTATGGATGGGGAACAGCTGTACACTCTTCGAGATAATAAATTGAATAGCTCTGAAATTGGACCCACAAGGATAAAAATGTTTTTAGTGCCTCTAAGACTGACTATAAACTCAATCTGTCAGCCAGTGGCAGCTGTTAAAGATAATGCTCCTGGTAAATTTAACTTGTGAACTGCCACAAAGGGACTAGGACGATGGTAAGATTCCCCAATCCTGAAAAAATGCAATAATCTTTCCCAGGCATCTTTGAGTCAGCTAATCAAAATCCACTTTGCAGAGCAGGGACAGCCTGCTCCCCGTGGGGCGTAGCCACGGTGCCTCCAGCACCTGTGTGCCTCCGGGCTGCTTTGATAGGATTCCATAAATGATAGCAGAGATCTGGAAATTGGCTGAGGTCACCAGGGAAAGGAAGAGGTTTCCATTTGGAAGCCAAGCATTTTGGGACTGTTTAGGGCTAAATCACAAGGGCAGGCGCACTGCCGCAGAACAGACTATGATTCGCTAGGTCATACTTTGCTGTCCCGGTTTCTCCCTTGCCCTGGGGTGGAAAGGGAGCAGTAATCATATAATCTGCAACTGCCCCAGATCTTCCTCAGTTTCACCATCTCGTGGGGGGGTGGATGGAACCCTGGCTCCCACGCCCACTCCCCCTTCACACCCACCCACTGGTGTGGGAGCAGCTGCAGCCCCACAGAAGCTGCTTTCTTGGGCTGCTGCTTGCAATACATGTAGCTAGTGCAGGGCTGTATGGGGACAGTGCAGATGCAACCTTTTGCTCCCCTGCTCAGATGCTGTAGCCAGGTCACAATCTGTCCCCTGCTGGCTAATATCCCACGGCAAACCTCTGATAGGGCCAAGTCCTAGTCCCACTGAAAGTGATTTAGATGGAGCCAGGCTTTGGCCCACAGTGATTGGTTTTTTTGTTTTTTTTTTAAATCTCTAAATTAGAGTTGCAGTTAATAATCACCCAAGGTATATTTTTCTTGGGAATGGCTGAGTAGCGCCATGATTTTGAAGATCATGTCTTACACAGAGCGTGTTTCCAGATAGGGTATTCACAGCCAACGGGATTTTTATTTAATCCACCTGGGTATTATTTTCAAGTCACTCGGACTATTTCTGTGGATTTCAGAGAAGATGCAAAATTTCAGCTTGAAACTGAAAAGTGGGCGGCAACTTTAACTATGGAGCAGCTGTGGCCACCCCCATTGTTTGCCTCGTTGTTCTCGTATAGGATTAATGTTGGAAGGGAGAGCCCCACTGTACTAGCTAGAAGCTAGGCTAGTGCAGAGAGACTGTGCAGGCTCTCCCCATCCCCTCCCTCAGCCCTTTGTTCTGAGAGCACCCCTCAGTTATGAGTCGCAGTACCCTCGCTAGTTCATTCCTGCCCTCTCCTGTGCACTTTTTCTGCAGTTGCTCAAGTGATATGGACAAATGTATCCCATTCTCCACTGTACATGCTTGTTTCAGGGCCCCACGTTATGGAGGATTTGGGCCCAGGCAGACACAGAAGACAAAAGCCATCCCCCCATTGCTTTGAAGGCCCATTTTTCAGATGCCCCAAAAATAATCATTCGTTATTGGGGCAAATATGCAAGTGACCTTTAAAAAAAGGAAGAAAATACAAGCTGTAGCTGAGGAAGCAATATCTGTGGAAGTATTTAGGCCCCACTGGGACTAAATGCTTTAAGCTAGCTACATGCTCAGATGCTTTGGTGGATTCAATAGTGCAGGATAAAGAGCAAACAGCTCAGGCCCACCTACATTAAAATGAGGGACACCAGGAAAAACTCCAGCACGGATGTGTAACCTGTTCATTCCTTGAGCTGGACAGGAATGTACAGAACAACACAACCCACACAACCCAGGCAGCTTATGAATCCCGCTGGCTGTTTTCATCCTCCTCCCCTGCCCCCCGAAGATCAGCAGCTGCAGCCTCTACTCCACCCCCTTCCATGCCATAGTCTAACAAGAAAAACATCCTTCCGTGCAAAATACAAAAGTTTTGAGACAGTGGTTACAGGAAAAAAACATTTGGGTTGTGTTCTCTTTCCTAGAGGTAGCCATGGACACAGCAGGCTCGTAAAGGTACAAGGTGTACAGCTGCCCTGGAAATGCCCTGCAATGTGCAGTCTAACAGACTGGTAACAGGGAATGCTTCAGGCAATCCATTTTTCTCGGTACTTTCAACATGTGCTTACTCCACCTCTCAGGGGTGTAGTAAAGTTAATTAGTTTTAAGCTCCTTTTGAAGATCAAAAGTGCTAATTTTGGTGTACCCTATAAAAGTGTAAGGGGGAAATGGAAACATCCAAAAATAGATTTAACTGAGAGAAGCCTGACTCCAAACTCTAGCTTCATAGATCCCTCGATGCCTTGGGAAAGTTCAGATCCAAAACGAGTTTCCCCAGACTATCTTGAATCAATATAGAGTAAACAAGGAGTGTGGGTAAGGGATGTGGGATCATTCCCTGTGAAAGTGTTCAGGCCATCACTGAACCCATCCATCATACAGCTGCTTTCCCAGTTCCAAGCAATCAACTTTTGAACTTTATTCCTGGGAACAATTACACTTGAAACTAAAACTACCGTAAGGAGACTCCACCTATTATTAACCTGGCCCTAATACATTTATTTAAACTGGAAAAAGAAAAAATGCTACAAGCCTCTGGGTTAAATTTTGACCTACTTTCAATCCACAATGGAGGCCATTGTTTCCAATCCAATTATTCGGGAGATGTTAACTCAGCTTTAATTTATTTCAATTACTCTTTTTTATTGAAGGTGATCAGTCTTCCTTTTGAATTATTTATTAATATTTGGTCAGCATCTTTGTGAAGGTGGCAGGTGAAATTTAAGCTCAAGGTCAAGAATGGCCTAGTGGTGGAAGTTCCTGCCAGGGTTTACCAGCTTTCCAGACTGCCTTTTTCTGTTCTCTAATTAGATCCCTTACACAAGGGCTCAGTGAAAGCAAATGGTGCTCTCGTTGCAAATCTGTTCATTTGGAGAAAGGGGCACTTAAATGAAAAGTATTTCCTTGTCAGCAGCAGTAGTAACGCAAAAACCAACCAAAAAAGCAAAATTAGGGTTGAGATTTTCAGAGGCAGAAAGGGGAGTTAGGCGAACACGAGTGGGAAGCTGGGAATTTAACTCCCCTCTGTGTCGTTGTAGGGGGAATATCTTCATTTAAAACACAGCAGCTGTGTCCCTGTGGTACTTCAGTGTAGACACGACCTATGCCAACGAGAGGGATTCTCCCAGCAGCAGAGGTGGGGCAGTAGCTAGGTCGACAGAAGAATTCGTCCATCGATCTAGAACTGTCTACACCGGGGGTTAGGTTGGCTTAACTCTACTGCCGAGGGGTATGGCTTTTTCCCCATGTGGAGTGAGGTCACAAAGAGGAAAGGTTGCAAAAGTTTAACCAGCTCTATAGGAGAGTGACTCTCTGACACTGTAATAGCCCCTCCCAATTGTGAACCTTTTGGAGGAAGGGTGGGAGAAAAACTGCTAGAGAGTGAGGCATGACACTCCACTGCTGGATCTTCCAGATCCTCCCTCAGCTCACTAGCGCAACATTCTTACTGAGCCAGTTTGCTCTCATTCACTTCCCCAATCTCAGCCAGGCATTGGGGAAGCAAAGAAACCACCGCCCAGTCTGGGGCTGATGAGAACAAGACAAGGAAGCTTACAAGAAGTGGAAACTTGGACAGATGACTAGAGAGGAGTATAAAAATATTGCTCGAGCATGCCGGGGTGTAACCAGGAAGGCCAAAGCACAATTGGAGTTGCAGCTAGCAAGGGATGTGAAGGATAACAAGAAGGGTTTCTACAGGTATGTTAGCAACAAGAAGGTCAGGGAAAGTGTGGGACCCTTACTGAATGGGGGAGGCAACCTAGTGACAGATGATATGAACAAAGCTGAAGTACTCAATGCTTTTTTTGCCTCGATCTTCACAGACTGCTGCACTGGCCAGCACAATATGAGGATGAAGTGAGCAGCCCTCAGTGGTGAAAGAACAGGTTAAGGACTATTTAGAAAAGCTGAATATGCACAAGTCCATGGGTCCAGCTCTAATGCAACCAAGGGTGCAGAGGGAGTTGACTGGTGTGATTGCAGAGCCATTGGCCATTATATTTGAAAACTCATGACGATTGGGGATGGTACCGCACGATTGGAAAAAGGCAAATATAGTGTCTTTAAAAAAAAGGGAAGAAGGAGAACCTGGGGAACTACAGACCGGTCAGCCTCACCTCAGTGCCCAGAAAAATCATGAAGCAGGTCCTCAAGTAATCCATTCTGAAGCACTTGGCGGAGAGGAAGGTGATCAGGAACAGTCAACATAGATTCACCAAGGTCAAGTCATGCCTGACAAACCTGACTGCCTTCTATGATGAGATAACTGGCTCTGTGGATATGGGGAAAGCAGTGGACGTGATATACCTTGATTTTAGTAAAGCTTTTGATACGGTCTTCCACAGTATTCTTGCCAGCAAGTTAAAGAAGTATGGATTGGATGGATGGACTATAAGGTGGATAGAAAGCTGGCTAGATCGTCGGGCTCAACGGGTAGTGATCAATGGCTGAATGTCTAATTGGCAGCTGGTATCAAGCGGAGTGCCTCGGGGGTTAGTCCTGGGGCCAATTTTGTTCAACATCTTCATTAATCATCTGGATGATGTGATGGATTGCACCCTCAGCAAGTTTGCAGATGACAGATAGGGCCAAAAGAAATCTGATGGGGTTCAACAAGGACAAGTGCAGAGTCCTGCACTTCGGACGGAAGAATCCTATGCACTGCTACAGACTGGGGACCGACTGGCTAAGTGGCAGTTCTGCAGAAAAGGACCTGGGGATTACAGTGGACAAGAAGCTGGATATGAGTCAACAGTGTGCCCTTGTTTCCAAGAAGGCTAACGGCATATTGGACTGCATTAGTAGGAGCGTTGCCAGCAGATCGAGAGGAGTGATTATTCGCCTCTATTCAGCACTGGTGAGGCCACATCTGGAGTATTGTGTCCAGTTTTGGGCCCCCCACTACAGAAAGGATGTGGACAAATTGGAGAGAGTCCAGCCAAGGGCAAGGAAAATGATTAGGGGGCTGGAGCACATGACTTACGAGGAGAGGCTGAGGGAATTGGGGTTATTTACTCTGCAGAAGAGAAGAGTGAGGGGG
Source organism: Malaclemys terrapin pileata (assembly GCF_027887155.1). Lineage (NCBI taxonomy): Eukaryota > Metazoa > Chordata > Testudines > Emydidae > Malaclemys > Malaclemys terrapin. Next base: position 19,044,630 of record NC_071520.1, on the reverse strand, counting down.
GGGGGATTTGATAGCAGCCTTCAACTACCTGAAAGGGGGGGGGGAGAGGAGTCCAAAGAGGATGGAGCCAGGTTGTTCTCAGTGATGGCAGATGATAGAACAAGGAGCAATGGTCTCAAGTTGCAGTGGGGGAATAGGTTGGATATTAGGAAAAACTATTTCACTAGGAGGATGGTGAAGCACTGGAATGGGTTACCTAGGGAGGTGGTGGAATCTTCATCCTTAGAGGTTTTTAAGGCCCAGCTTGACAAAGCCCTGGGTGGGATGATTTAGTTGGGGTTGGTCCTACTTTGAGCAGGGGGTTGGACTAGATGATCTCCTGAGGTCTCTTCCAACCCTGATATTCTATGATTCTATGTCATCAGCACGTTAATGATACCTCAGCCCAAGTCATCTCAATATCTCAATGTTAGTGCATGCCCATGAAAGAGAAGGGAAATAAATTACAACAGGATGCCCAGAGGAGAGAACCCCCTGGGCCAATGAGCAACTGGGCCAATGAGCAACAGCCCCAAACTATCCTCTGGGACCTCTCACAAAGAACAGAATCACTCCAAAATGATATTCAGATAAGGGATTGCATGAGAAAAGTCTGTGTAAGCTTTTTGCCTAGCTCTTTCCTCAAGCTTGACCTCTTGCCTCTTCATTCTTGTTTTTAACATTAGCTTTGAGAGCCTTGCAGCATCGGTCCCCTCCAATAGCTTCAGAATTTTATCTGACCCCTCCTACTCTCCTCCAAACACAGATCTAGTATGTCTAACCTAACAAGGATAATTAACATCCTTGTGTCTGTGTATCACGCCAGTTGTCATTGGCTTTATATTGCTGCCAGGGCATACTTGTAATTAGGTAACGCAAACAGCTCACAGATTCCCACTATGGCTTCACTGTCAGTTACACCGTGCACACCTAGAATTATTCCTCAGAATTGCCAAATTCATCAGTGAGACCAAAGTACCTTTATACTGCAGTTCAAGACCAGCTCTGTGGGGTTCTGAGGTATAGCCCAGCCCTCTCCCCCGGCTTTACAGACAAGAGTTCTTTATTCACCTAGTGACGACCATCCCCTATTTCACACGGGCTGGAAAAGTAAATTAGTCTGTAGATATATGTTGACTTTGATGCAGAAGAGGAAGCAGAATTTTGCTAACGAGCGAGCCCATGTTACTTACCCAGTTGCCCCAGATTTGAGTGGTATTGCGACCCTCTGCAGCAGGTCACAATGCTACTTACTCAGATTTGACCCAGCCAGCCCTCCATTGTCTGGTCAGGGGCCAAGGGGGAGTCTACCCTCCTTCCCCCATTATGCCCCTGCTTCTGTGGGATTACTCATGTACTTAAATTTAAGCATGTGCTTAAGCACTTTGCTGGGGGGGAGGGGAAGAGACAAAAGCCACTGGTAGAAGGGTCTCTCACTGGCCAGTGCACCCCCTAATGGCTGGGCATGATGTGGCCGACTCTTCAACTCTGGTGCCCCCTCAGATAGCCTCTTCAAGCCTGGGTGGCTTACCCCATCTCACAACTCAGTCCTCTGACCAGGTCATTAACATGACCCTTCCAAGGTTATGAAGAATCCAAATTCTAATGACTTTATCCCAGGCCCTCAGCCCCAGAGCCATCCCTAGGGTACGGCAAATCGGGAGACCGCCCCAAGCCCTGTGCTTTGGGGGACCCCGCGCTTCATGAGGAGGCAGTCGGGCGGGCGAAGTGGCACTGGGGGTGGGGTGGGGTGGTGGGAGGAGCGAGGGCGCAGCTCTCTCGGGGGAGGGGGCAGAACTGGGCGGGGAAGAGACGGGGCGGGAAGAGGCGGGGCAGGAGTGGGGCCTTGGGGGAAAAGGTGGAGTGGGGGCGGGGCCTGGGTGGAGCACCCCCCGGCAGATAGAAAGTCAGCGCCTATGTCCCAGGCCCCACACCCCCCTAGGGACAGCCCTGCTCAGCCCCATTTTGGACTGAACAGTTCTTGTCCCCTTCCTTTTCATTGGCTGTATAGCTTATGTCACCAAGGCCATTCATGTGTGTCATCAGGGTATATTATAATAGATGTCCTTCAAGCAACATGTGTACTGCTCTGTGGGATGGGATAGTCTACAGCTAGGGTCTTGGGACAATGGCTGCATAGTCACAAGCAGATCACTGGCAATACAAGAAAAAACAAAAGGCTCTTGGGAACACACAAGAAGTTTTATTATTAATTACAGGAAACAGATTCATAAAGCCAAGTAATTAAGGCTGAGGTTGTCAATACAACTCAAGGGGATTTGAACACCTGATTCCCAGTCCCATTAACAGGAACTGGAAGTCCAAGTCTATCAGGCAGCTTTGAAATTTTAATTTGATAAAAATGTGTTTTAGTCTTAATTTAAAAGCAGTGGGAAAATTCATTTTAAGCAACAGGGTTTAAATTTAGCATTTAACAGTGTGTGAAATATAAAAATGTGTTTTTCGTTTCTAAGGGGGGGGGGGGTCGCACTCAGACGCTTGCTGAGTGCAAGGGGTCACCAGTACAAAAAGTTTGGGAACCACTGGCCTACTAGCTCCTATTGTTGAAAAGTTGTCCTTTAGTTAACCTAGCGTGAATATGGGGGTTACCAATGATCAGCAAACACAAAGGCAGTGAATACTTTCTGCAGCAGCACAAGGTACATGGCTGGAGTAGGGAGTCTGTCAGGCCCCCCTCTGTCCTTGATTTCCAAACCAGTCCCTGAGAAGGTGCTAAGCCTGCATATATTTTCATTTCCTTCATGACACGAGCCAGGGTTCTCTCCCCCACCCCCCCTTCAAAACAACAACTACAAAACCGACCGCAAAAAAATGATGCCATTCCCAAGAAACAGCACTGTAGACAGCCTCCACTACATCAGTAATGACAGTCAATAGTGCCTCCAAGGACCTGCTTTCTTCAAGTCAATACGGAATTCTGACAGCCAGTTTATTCTAGGGCTCCATGAACCTCTCTTCCAGATTCAATCTTGCTCAGACAATCCTTCCTCTGAGGCTTTTATCCAGCTTACAGATAGTATGATGATAGAAGAGCCAAACCGTGAGGAAAAGCTTATAGTTGCTCTGCAGAGAGATGATTCTTTGCTAAGTGGCTTTTCTTACCCGGTTGGGTTACCTGCAGTGGCGTGGAAGTCGGAGGGCATCACGCATTCAGTAGAGACCACGAAAATGAATCTCTTATCCCAGCTTCAACAAACCTTAATAAAAAGAGCCTCAGGCAATTTTTCTCCTTCATGAAAAGATTTACTCTGCTATAGTCGCTTGCGTATATGTGGGGGAGAGGGGGAATTGGCGGTAGGAGTGTTTCTAGCAAAGAGCCAGGATCGACGCTTTGCCGAGTTCATTGAACTGGCTTGGCAGCCTTAACCAGGGTGGGGTGATATATTTTTAAGTGCTAATACCAATCTTGATACCTCAGACATTAAGGCTTCTTTTTAGGGCAAGAATATTACCACCCATAAAGGGGGGAAAGAAGTGGCTTTCAAATGTTTTAAAGATACCGCTGGTCCCAGGGGTGAAAGTAAGGCGGTACGGGCCGGTACAGTGTACCGGTATAAAGTAGCCACCAGTACCGGCCCGTACCACTGACTTTAAAGCGTTGCCGCAGCAGTGCTTTAATGTCGTTACCCCATTTGCCCCCTCCCCTCCGTCAGCGGCCGGGGGAGGGGGGGAGGGAAGAAGTAACTTCCCCAGGGCCGCAATTTAAAAGGGCCCGGGCCTCCAGCCACCGCTGCCGCGGTAAATTGCCGCTGGACCGCCGAGCGTCGTGGGCCCAGCAGCGCAGATGGGCTGGCTGGGGCACACTGACCCCAGCCCCACCCCTTCCACCTAAGGCCCCGCCCCTTCCAGGAGGGCCAGAGCTGGCCCCATACTGGTAAGAACTCCATTTTACTTTCAGCCCTGTCTGGTCCCCTTTTTAATTTAACTTGTGTAAATACCAATAATACCTAGCTCTTATATAGTCCTTTTCAGCCATAGTACCCAAACACTTTATGAGGATGTTAAGCATCATCATGCCAATTTACAGATGGGGAAACTGAGGCACTGAGCAATGAATGGACTTGCCCGAGGTCACAGAGCAGGCCAAAGTCAAAGCCAGCACTAGAACCCAACTCCCTAGTCACTGGACCACACAGATTTACATCCGGGATAAATTCAACCATCGATGTTTACTCACCCTTTTAATGGTATGCTTTGAGAGTGTGAGGCTGTTTGTTATTAGAAAAAGAAAGGTGCAGTTGCAATAGGGCTCCTGGACTTCATTTACAGTGATATTGAAATAATTGCAGTGTTACAAGAATTGAAGTGAAAGGCTTACAGAACAGCGGCGAAGTTTTGTCAGGCTGTCTGACTGGCCCAGCCGATGATGTACCTAGCTGGCAGGCCAGAGCTTTTTAAATATGCAGCAGTCAGCACTGTTGTTAGCATTAGCATGAACAGGGCAGAGACACAGTGTGCTCCTGTACTTCAGAAAGTAACATTGTTGCAACAGGGACATGAGCCGTTTGAATTTTTAAAGAAAGCTGTGGATGGAGATGGACAGTGTAATATTTGCACTGTTACGACAAAAGAACCTCACTCTAATGTGGCATTTACCACACTCAGGGGCAAACTGAAGACAGGAGTTGCCAGCAGGTGGTCCGTGGGGAGGGAGGGGGAGACAAGGCAGGGGGCATTATCAGTCGGTTTCAACAAACGCTCTCTTGTTTTTGGAAAGGCACATGGGGAACGTCAAGTTACAGAGTTACAGTCCCCCCTCCCCCCCGCAGCTTCGCAATTATCCCTTGGCTACACTGGGCTTTTTCTCATCATCAGTCAATCATGGCAGGTTGCCTAGACCTTGTAATTCGATCACAGAGCACTTACTCCATCTACTAAACCAGGCCTTTTCTATGAGCAATCAAGATACCGTCCCTGACAGATGCCTATAGTGAAGGAGTTAATATGAGACTCATTCATGCTACTGCAAATTCACACAGTTATTGCTGGTCAGTGATGAGGTGAGGGTGAGTTTGGGGAGCCATGAATCAGATTTCTTCAATAAAACAGGCACTTCTCTGTGAGTTTAGCATTAAGAACTGAGCTTAATACTCCAGAGGGTAAAACTTTCCTTGGAAGCAAGAGTGTCACACAAAGTTCACCCTCTCACTTTGATAATTTTAGACATGGCTGATGACTAATGAGGCCCAACTAGGCACAGATTACTGATGTTTATACAGCTTTCTAGAGGAAGCCGTAAAAGTGCTCTTTAGATGACTTCAGTACATATTTGCACATTACTGGCATTTAATCACAACACTCACTTTATCATTTGAAATCTCTGGGGTCATGGTGGGAGATACCCATTAGCAAAAGAATTCCGCTTCTCATTTAGGAGAGATTAGATGACATCCCCTTTGTTTACTACTCCAAAATCTGTACTAGGCAGGAAGGAGTAATAGGCGAGAGCAAGAGAGATGCCAGCTAAGAACTTCCTCCAGCATTTTTATAGCGTAGCAGAGAGGAAATTTATTTCCTTCTTCCTTTCTTCTCTGGGTGTCAAGACCTGCCCTTTCCCTTCTGAGTTATTTAATGTAAAACTCTCTGTATGAGTACTGGAGATAACATAGTCCCAAGTCCCGGATTCTTAGACATTATCTGTCATTGTTTCTGCTATCTAGCAAAACCCCTGCACCTTCTCTTTTGATACTCCACTCTCGAGGGGCCCTTGAGGTTAATGGAAGAACACCTATGGGTACTAGACCAGGCCCTATTTATCGCAATCCAAGTAAAAGAGAGCAGTTCTTCTTCCCAGTAGAAAAGGATTTCACGGGAGGTACTGGCCTCCAGAATTCTAGTGCTAGCTGGCCCAGCCTCCTGTCGTAGAAGGAATTACTTTGCTTCCAAAATAAGCTGTTCATATAACCTCCCGCCCCAAACAATTCCTTAAAGCCACTGAAGTCAGCAGCTACCTCCACAGACAGCAAGCTGCCTATTGTGATCAGTTTATATACCACAGCTGCTCCACTTCCTGGAGGCTGCAAATGACTCCGTTGAGCAGATTTTTCCCGGTGATAGTTCTGCTGTGATTGGGAGGACACTCACTTACAGAAGATGCCTTTAAGAAATAAGAGAAAGCAGGCACAGCTTGTCTAAGCCGGCTCATTGGAGCCTTAGCCACTGGGGGCCTAATAATTATGGAAACAGGGACGGGTGGCAGGGTGGGAGGTGCAGTGGGAATAATGACATCTTAAGAAACTGAGTCCACTCCACAGTAGCCAGTGATTAGGGTTGAACTGGATTCAATGAACTCTTGTACATAGTAATGTGCACTCAGGAGTGAGTTACTTTCCTGAATTGCTCTGTTTATTGTGATATCACAGACAAGAAGGAGTAACGATTGTGCGATCATTGTTGCAAAATGAAGCACTCAGATGTTAGTAATACCATCTGTAAGACTGCATGAGCTCCATTCTGCCTCAATGGGCAAGCACCACGAGGTGGTGGGGCCATGATTCCTCTCCTCCCCCCTTCAGGCAGTATTGTATCCTGCAACTGGCCAAGCCCTTAGACAGTGGAGCTCTTTGCATGCACACACACACACACACACACCCCTCCAGGCAAGCGATAGTGTCACAGTCTTTACAGGACTGAGCAAAGCCCCTTGAAGTCAATGAAGAGACTTCCCATCAACTCCAATGGGCTTTGGATCAGTCCATAACTGCACAATCCCATCCTATTTTTTAGCAAATACGGTATAATATCCTAACACTCACCTTTAATACCCAGGTGCACCAATACCACGAGGGTGAGTGCAGTATAGATACCGAGATAAATAGGCAAGTGCCATGTTGGGACTAAAGGGCGGAGCATATAGCTAGGAGGACACAAAGTGTTTAGATCTATGGGTGCTTATTAGCCTCAGGTAGCCCTGATGTCACCCGGGCTCCGTTCCTTTAACAGGCCTTTCCCGACCCAAATGTTCAGAGGTCTGCCTGGCACCACACTCCAGTGCAATCGACGCAATCCCGACAAACTAATCAGCACAGTTACAGAGGGAGCGGCAGGGGAAGAGAGCTTAGTTGTGTTGCATGTCATGATAAGAATTAATCGCCTTCCAACCATGCATTTGTTTTACCAAGCAAATCTGCCCATCAGCTTGCGACCAGACAGGATTCCCCCCCCACAGAACCATCGCTACAAGGCCAGAGCTGCACTTGAAAAATCATCTAATTGTCCATCTGGTGAATAGGTACTTTATTAAAATAACATATTGGTGGTGCATTCTCTCTTGGGCAAAAACGGTCTATGTGCTACTTGCTGCCTGCCAGAGTGGAGAATAATTGATAAGAACAAGCTGCATTCTGCACAGTACATCAGCATTTAGAACCAGAGTCTATGGTCATCTGTGTAATCAGCATTTGGTACCTGTACTCCTGCTGTGTGCAATTGGAAATGACACACAGCAGCTAACACAATGGATGTCTCCTAAAATATGTAAAGTAGGTTTTGCTGAACCTGAAGCTAGATGACTAGACAGTGCTACATCAAAATACTATGGGGGCTCTTAGCTGCAGAGTAACATGCTTTAGCAGAAGGATAATTTTCAGGCTAAGATTTGAAAAGTAACTTTAAATGAACGAGCCAGATGGTATAGCGCACGAGCTCGTCTACATGAACATGTCGTTCGCGGCAAGCGGGGGCACAAGTCTACCCTACAGTAGCCAGCTTTGCACTAAGTGTCCTGGTGGACCCTGCGGCCATGCACTAGAAGTTCCCCAGTGCATTTTTATCTACCCCACTTTGAAACAGGAATAGATTCAAATGCACTATAGGGGACTTTTAGCGCATGGCAGTGGGATCCACATGGACACTTAGTGCGTGGTGTAGGGTAGATTTACACCCCAGCGTGCTGGAAACTATGTGGCTGTATTAATAAGCCCTCAGAAGACACAGGAAGGAATCCTGCCCATCAACATACAACCTTCAACACATGCTGTACTAGGAGTGGCCCAATCCATTTGGGGCTCTGATCGTGCCCATTTTTGTAAGTTAAGCAACATTGGGTCTGGTCAGTATTTGGACTGCTAAAGCTATGAAGTAAGAGGTTCTGAGGTTATTGTAGGTGTCTTTCTTCTCTATGTCAGTACCAACCCAGTGGCCCAAAATAGTGATGGGGGAGGAGGGGCTCTGTGCTCTTGTCTTTCAGATAAGACAAAACTCAGAAGTTCAATGGACATGTGGACATCGTAGGGAACGGAGAACTTCCTAGAGCCAATAGGGGCATTCTGACTTATGCAGAAAATTCAGCAGACAAGGATGGGTTTTTACAAGCCAGCGTGTTCTTCCCTTTAAAAAGAAAGGAGGAAAAAAATCTTCCTGGAGATCAGGAGCTCCCTGTTCAAATGCCTACAGAGCAAACACTTTGCTTCTGAGAAAGATCAAGACTTCGAGTACATCTATGCTGCAGCTGGGAGGTGCCATTGCCAACTCGGGTAGATGTACGTGCACTAGCACTACTTGCGCTAATGCTCACAGCAGTGGGCGCAGCAGCACAAGTGGGAGCTCATTAGCATTATGCAGGGGCTACTTGGCACACAGGCAAAACCATGGAGAGTCCAGAAAGGCAAATCCTAAGCAAAAGTAGGTGGTCATATTATCTTTAAGATGCTAGAACATTTTTTTTTTAACGTACGACGGTGTTTTGGCAGAGGTGGTGCAAATGTTTTGCACAGCTGGAAGTGTGTGTCAGAGCTCAGGGTTCCTTTATGACAAAAGAATGGATATCTACATCGCTATTATGTAGCTTCTCTATGTTTTGTATCTCTATTACAGTAGTGTCTAGAGGCCCCAAAAGAGATCAGGGTCCTAGGAACTGACCCAGAGACCTTACATTTAAGGAGCTCGATTTTGTAAATGGATCTGTCTGCATAGAGCCCCATTGATTTCATAGGCAGGGGTTCCTCACAAAATTTTTCACAGTGAGTTTTAAAACAGCGTCAATATTCCATTGTTGTACTTAGGATATGCGTCATACCATCCACCCTGCACTCTGAATGAGATAGTGGTCCTGCATAAACAATACGCAGTTATGTAGAGAGTTTGTATTGTAATACATGTTTATAGGGAGCAGAGTTAAGGTTATGTTTCATCCTAACCTTGACATTTCCTGATTAAGTGGTTAACCTTACCCCCTTCATGTTCTTTTTACGTAGTTTTTACATACAAAGTATGTAAGTATACAAACACGTACACTGATCATTACAAATTCAAAAGCTACGCAGTAAACTAGAGCTCACCAGTGCAAAACTACTTGGAAAATGGTGCAAACCAGCGCAAGCACACGAAATATACACATCAATGACTAGTGATGAGTAGAACACTAAAAAGTTTGGTGTGGATAAGCACCCATTCTTGTATGCTTAGCCAGACTATTCATCCTGTCTCAGAAACTATAGTCCCACATCTTCGCCCGGCCTCCTTCCCTGACACAGGTCCCATGGCTAACTTCATACTCTTAGGCCTGGTCTACACTGGGGGGGGGAGGGGAATCGATCTAAGTTACGCAACTTCAGCTACGTTATTCACATAGCTGAAGTCAACATACTTAGATCAACTTACCGTGGTGTCTTCACCATGGTGCATCGACTGCTGCCGCTCCCCCGTCGACTCTGCCTGTGCCTCTCGCGGCCCTGGAGTACAGGAGTCAACGGGAGAGTGCTCGGGGATTGATTTATCGCATCTAGACTAGACGCGATAAATCAACCCCCGCTGGATCGATCACTGCCTGCCGATCCGGTGGGTAGTGTAGACATAGACTGCTGGTTCTTGACACTCAGGGTGTTACCCAGTCTGCTGTTTTAGGCAGATATTTCCTCTTTTACCCCAAGCCCAACACCCCAGCCCCCAACAAAGGTGGTGTTCCCTCCCCACAAAGAGCTGAGAAACCAAGTCAGAATAGCTTCATGGGTAGACTCAGCCAATCAGGAACCTAAAGAAATCCCATGCGACTTCTCACAAATGCTGAACCCAGCTCAAACTGCACCACAAAACTGCCTTGAAGTTTTCATGGGCCTGCGGTAGTGCTCGAGTTGGTAGCACTGGACTTTGGAGAGTTCTGTGCCAAACAGATGGGTATTTTCCATCTCACTTTTCTGGGCTCAGTAAAGTCTCTTCTAGGAAAAGAGAGAGTCTCTCCACGGAAGCAAACCTCACAGATGGGGAAAAAAACACTGCCTCCTTCAAGGACAAACACACCCAGGCTGCTACTACAAATTCTGCTTCGCCCCATTGAAGATAGTGAGACCACCTACAAAAACTGGCCCCGAGAATGTGCAGAAATATACGAAGATTATGGAAGTGGCACAAAGTCCACATAGAATAAAACCATGGGGTGCAAGGGGTTAACTTAATTTCTGTTAAAAAATAGTCACTAGTTTTAATAACTTCTTGCAGAAGACAGAAGGGAATGAAAAAAAAAAATCTACCATGGTCCATAGCACACCTAACAACTAATTTATCACTCCTACAGCTCAAAGGCTGTTTCTAATACAATTCCAAATTTAGCCACATCCATGCACTGATAAATACAGAGTAACATGCCATTTAAATATAATTAGATAAGCTTGCATCATCCTTGGGTACTGTTCAGTAGTCATGCTGGCTAGCGCTATGCAGACCCAAGTGAATAATCCATTCGATTCCATGCACACAGCTAACGTCAGAGAAGCCAAGAGTACACTGTAGTTAGACCACACCTCATTCTGCAGTTGGTTCTGGGGTTCTCTCTTTCCAAGGTACCAGGCTGGAAGGGAATGCAATGCAGAGCAGCAAGTTTGAATCAGGGGCTGGAGGGATTGATTTGTGAAAGAATGTTAAAGTGAATTACATATGCATAGTCTGGCAAAATAGTGACTCCAAGCACGAAGGGATCAAAAGTTATAAACAACCAGGGATCCACACAGCTAGACTGCTGCACATACCCATGCTGAACCTGGTTGATTTCACTGGGGCTCCTTACAGGCATAGCAGTCCATCAACCATCCACAAATCAAGGTCAGTGCCCTGGCCTCTTCTTTCTACAGCCCTGCCCATAGACTGCCATGAAAAAGGAGAGGGTGGGTTGCATAATGAAGCACAGAACTGTTACATTTCCCTTGCAGAGTTTCTTCTGAGTTCCTCCAGCAGGCCACAGGGTTTGCCCCTTTTCGGCTCCCTCTCCCACCCGCATAGAAGCAACAAGAGAGTCAGCCCCCACGTGCAGCAGATCCATTGAGACCCATGGGAATGTTGCAGGGGAGGAGCAAATCAGCTTTAGGCTCTGAGACATCCATGCCGAGCTCTGGGCTCCTTGTAGTTTTCCTTAGCTGTCTAGGAGGGCAGCACCATCGATTTTAGCGGGGCATTGCATCTGCATACACCAGGGATGACCTTGATACTGAGTTTCCAAACCTATACTTGCACACAGCACAGAAGATAGTGCCTTGCAGAATCCGCCTCCCAACCAGCATGCAATTTCATGCTGCCTAGCCAGATACTCGTTCATCTAGCCAATCTAGGAAAAGGAGTTACAATGCGAGAAATAGCAGCAGTCAAGGCTATATAGCTGCAGGGCTTCCTGCTCCGAGGAGTCCAGTTGATTTAAGTACAGCATCCACCCTGCAAGCTTCAGTTAGCAGAAGTTTGATTTAGTCTAATCCATATGAAAATTAATAGATAACCTACAAATCCCAGTATGAGCGGAGGCTGAACATTCAAGGGGGAATCCGAAAAGACAATCCAAACATGCTGTTGAATGGGATTCATTTTCACAGTGCTGTAACTGACAAGGTGAGATTCTAGGAAGCGAATTGTCACCAAGGTGTTAGAAGTTTAGCAAGCTGCTTTTATTCGTGTTAATGGGAGCATCTGAACCACACACACACACACACACACACACACACACACACACACTGCACTACTCATTAAATAATCCAGAATCCCAATCCAAAGCATAAGTGAAACAACTCACATGCTTGAATGTAGAGTTGTGCATAAATACCTTGCTGAATGGAGGCTCCAAGTTAAAATGGAGTAAGGTCCTCCGAATCTGGCCCGGTATTACTGTATATAGAACACCTACTACTTATCCTAGCCACTCTTTGGGTAAAATGGTTATTCTGTTTAAATACAAAGCAGACTTTATTTATTTATTTTTTTGGCTCTTTTTAAAAAAGTTCACCTTCCTTGGGGTAGGAGGGGGAAAAAAGTATGTTTAAATTACAGAATGAAAGATTCCGCAAGTCTGGCTTTGTAAACCCTGCCAAACTTGCCAGATACATCCTGGAGTTCTCATACATGCCAAATGATCCCACCTTCAAACTGTGTTTCTCATGGTGCCTATGTAAAAAACAAACAACAAAACTTGATAACATTTAGGCTGCTGGTGTGGTGACCAATATTGTCTCATTGGTTACTTGTACCGTCTGTCCATATCCATCTGCTGTCTCTTATCTTATACTTAGCCCTGGTCTACACTGGGGAATGGGGGGGGAGGTTGATCTAAGTTACGCAACTTCAGCTACATGAATAACGTAGCTGAAGTCGCCGTACTTAGATCGACTTACCATGGTGAGTCGACTGCTGCTACTCCCCCATTGACTCTGCTTGCGCCTCTCGCAGCGCTGGAGTACAGGAGTCGATGGGAGAGCGCTTGGGGGTTGATTTATCGTGTCTAGACTAGACGCGATAATCGATCCCTGCTGGATTGATCGCTACCCGCCGATAGTGAAGACATACCCTTAGATTCTAAGCCCATTGAGGCAAGGACTGTCTTTTGGTTCAGTGTTTGTACAGCACCTTGCACAATAGAGTCTTCCTCCATAACCAGGGCTCCTAGCTGCTGCAGTAATACAAATACATAATAGTAAAATTTGCCCATTCCTTTTGGAAATGTTGGGCCAGATCCTCAACTGGCATAAAAGTCAGTCCGTTAGTGGAGCTACACCAGTTTATAGCAGGCGAGGATCTGGACTACTGAAATATGCTACTAACCTAACAGTAATGTCAGGATCATATTCTATTTGCTTTGCCTCTAGAAGGTTCCTTTCTAGAATCAGGAACCTGGTCTACTGTCTACACAGCCACTCAGTTCCATCCGAAATGAAAATATTCCAGAACATGGAGAGACAGTAACTAGCACAGTAACTCACGCTGGCTTCCACACAAGACACCACAGTAACTTATGCTCCTGTTCACACACAATTACTGAAGCACTTTCTGTATGCGACAGCTGATCAAAACAGCTTTGGAGCGACTGCCGAGCAGCAGTCACACAATGCCCTCATACGTCTCATTACTCATTTCGAGAAACACGTCCAGGCTTGGGTTTAAAAAACACATTTTATTGATTGTGTTTCTCAGAATACTCAGAATGTGAAAAACAAAACCAGATAAAAATAAACATGCAGACCTGTTTGGTTCAACAGTACAGTATGCAGGCACATGGCCCTTATTGCAGTGGATAGAGCCACTGAGCATGGAAACTGGGTGCTCACCCAATAGCTATCCCTAAGGGGGCTGGAGGAGGCAGTGCCAATCAGCTTTAAGGGATGTAGCAGCAGCCACGCTTCCCAGAACTCGCTGGCATTCTCCAGCTCTTGCTGGGTTGTATGGGTCCACACCTTTCTCCTTGCAATACAAACTTGGGCCTATAAAGGCATAATAGAGCCCTAAATCTTTTTTTTATTACAGTGGTGCCCAACTGATATTGGAGGCCAACTATGTTAAGTTCCGAACATACACACAATACGGAACAGTCCTGCCCGAAAGAGCTTACAATCAAAGTAGACAAGACAAAGAGCAGAAGAACGGAAGTCTTATTTTTTGCCACGTTACATATGGAGAAATAGAGGCCCAGAGGAGATTCTTGGACTTGCCTGAGGCTATACAAGAACTCTGTGCCAGGAAGAGAACCTAGATTTTCCCCAACTCTCAGTCCAGGACCTTCATCACAAATCCATCCTTCTCTTCAGTGTCAGATGGAAGAGAGATACGTTAATTCTGCAAACTGTACACTATCTTCAAGACAGCAGGCAAGTCCAAATCAGGAGAAAATTGAATGAACATAGTCACACACTTTTTTGGCAATTTCGGGGCTCTCTGAGGTCCTTGTTAGAGCTCGTTCATGGTATGGACCAAGAACTCTCAACTAATCCCTAACATGTTAGGTCACTGAACTGCCATTAGATGGTAACAAACCTGGCTATTTCTGAACTGGTCCATATTTAAAATTAGTGACCTATGGGGGACAGTATATCAATATTGGAGTTGACAGAGTTTTTTGTTCCAAGTTGTGTGGGGCAACTTACCAATATCCCAGGCACACGTAATGTGTTCTATTTTAAAGTGTCTAGAACATACAATTCTTCCTGCCCAGTCAGACACAAAGATTGACAAATATACAAAGATGTAAATCACCCCACATCACTCTTCCAAGTAATCCCCCATCTTATCTCAAGTTCTAATGCTTACTGTGTGCATTCAAACGTGAGCAATGCTCTACAAGTCCAAACGATCTACATAAGAGATTGGTTGCATTGATCGCCCACCACTGAGCAAGAAGCTTTGAAGGCTAAGTGATCCCACTGTCTTCCCCAAAGAAGGGCCTGCCTTCCCGCCACGTTACTTTTCTCATCTCATTTACCATTTCACACTCATTAAACCAAGGAATTAGTGCCTGATCCAAAGGTCATTAAAGTCAACGGGAGTCTTCCCAATGATTTTCATGGGCTTTGAACCAGGCTCTTGAACAGCCCAAGTTTAAGCCAGGCATTGTTCAGGATTTCTCCGTAAGCATTCCAACGTATCTGTACAAATGCATGTCAGTTATAACCTGAGCCGCCCACTGCTATCTCAGATGTCCTAGGACTTTCATGAGTAGGGGATATTTTGGTTCAAAATGGATATTAGGATCCAGCACCCCATATTAATTATGGCAGGATATGTTCAGACAAATCAATGGAGTAGGGACGGGGAAGGAGTGTCAGGGAAGTTCAGATGTTACTACTAATGTGGAGGATCTTGCATATAAGAATGCTGTTGCCATCCTCTGCTATTAGAAACCAAGTTTGCACTTGTGATGCATACTGGGGTGCCCAGGACTGAGTCACCTTGTTACCCCCCTGCCTCCAGCAAAAGGAAGATTTGCTTGCTGACACAACTGGCCTGTCAGCCAACCAACCACTCTCCTCAGGGCTGTGCAAGCCTTTACTTTGCTTTGCAGGTTAACAATAGGTCCCCAAGCCTCCTCGAAGCACTGCCCTGCAGTGTCCAGCCCTTAGCTACTGGACACTTTCAGAAACAACCAGGCAAGCTGCCCCAAAGGACCAGAGCACACACCTGCTTATTTGATTCAACTGAAGATCAGCTCCGATATAACATCACAAGCCGGAAAGATATTTATAGTGAAAACAATCAGCAGTTTATTATTACGGACTAAGATTTGAGAGCTAATGCATAGGTATAACAAATGGAAACAGAACGGGTTACACAGAAAATGAAAAGCAGAACATGCTTCCTAGAGCCTAAACTTAACTTTACAGGTTAGGTTCCTTTCACCTAACACAATCTCCCTGTGTCTCCAACCAACATGGCTGGGGCCCCTCTTTCACAAATACAAAAAGTGCTGTCCCTTTGGTTTCCTCAAGGAAGGACTAAGAAGTGTCCTTTTACCTTCTCATGTCCTCCAAGTTCCCAGACTCAAGATAACCCCCGGGGTGTGCTGGCTCCAAATTGCCTTCACCTCCTCATGTTGACATTGTACACAGACGGGCTGCCATGGTGTTGGCTTCCAGTGCCCATGTTACATGTGAGCCAAGGCAGAGAGGTGAATATACATCTTTTGTCTGGTCAAAGCCTGCTTGACAACCCTGCTTTGATTCAGACTTTTATACGCCACTCCTTAAAAATCATATGTACATACGTCCAGCTAGAAATGTTTATGAGTATCAGTATGATATCAGCTTTTATTAAAGACCTCACTTGACCCTCTTCGGATAAATATTATGAAAGCAATGTGTTGGGTATAGTGAGTTTGTCAGGCCTGTCAGGAATTACTGTTACCCAACAGTGAACCCTTTGCCAATTGGCATTGAGGAGTTCTCTAGGGTCACAGGCATATTCCATATGGTTCAGAATAGGGAGAGAGACACATTCCTGTTTCCCCTTCTAACTCGACCAGGGAATTACCAAAAAAAAAAAAAAAAAAAAACCCACCAAGAGAGACTATGTCACATTTTCCGGCTCATGACTCTCCTTATGGATTCCACACCCGCCAGCCTGAGGTACATCAGGATTTCTTTAAAAGCTAATGTGATCATTACAAGGAAAAGAAATAAACCCCAAACAATCTGGCTACATGCCGTCCTTTGGAAAGAATGAATTAAGTTGCTGTGTTCTAAATTTGTCAGCTTTTAAAGCCAAACACTTTTCTTTTTTAGTGTGTGTGTGGGAGGAGGGGGGGCAATAAAATACTAACTGCTTTAATCTTTCAAGGGGTTGGAAACAGAGTTCGCTCTTTGATGCATCTAGTTCCATAAATCTCAAAAGCACCAGGACAGAAAATCAATGGAAAAAAGAGATGGATCGTCCACCTGAGCCAAAAGGAATGGCTTGAGTTAGGTCTGTCAATAAGGCCCAGACAATCTGTCAAATGTTGTTTTTCAGGTGGGGGAATAATCTCTTTAATGAGGAAAAATCCAAAGAAGCTGGAAGCTTGAAGTGGGGAGATGAAATTCAGCTGACATATCTGAGGGAATCCTCATTCCAAGTGGTTTGTGTCCCTAACTTCTGTTCCATTCAAAAGATTCACAGCACAGTCACGGTGCCTAGGACTTCATGAATATATGACCATGAACCTATTAAATCTTATGACTAAATACTGTTTTAAAAGTCCCTTATTTCAGCTATGAAAATAGAACATGAGTGAACAGTTGGGTAGAGATAGATGTCAGAGATCCAGCTAGTGTGCAGCAAGGACTTAATCTTAAAAACTACAAAGGTCTCACTATCAATGTCTTAGTGGGATTTTAAAAGGCACTTCGAGTTTACCTAGCTTTTTCTCCCAACAAAATGAATGGGAGTTTTTGCAATTCTTTAAAACGCACAAACACTCCAACAGAAGTGCCTATCCAATGCTCTGCGTGACCTTGACAGTCTTTTAAAAATGCACTAGCAAACCCAGCAATTGCCTCTGATCGAATTAAAAAAAACAGCAACACGAACACGACAACAAGAATTCCCGACACAGCACCTCTGTCTTGGACAAGAGAGGAGAGGGTAGACCTCACATTAGACCCTGAAAGTGCAGCAATTCAGGCGGCAGAGGAAGAGAGAGTTCCAAGATATTTTTCCTTAAAATATAGGACCAGTTTATTTGGCTGAGAATTTGTTTCTCTACCTTCCTTTTTGGCAACCATGAATGTCAGGGCTGGAGATGCCAACCACCCCCTGAAAAGTTAGAGCACAAAAGCCAGGACTTTCCATTGTTCTCCCCATGCATAGCATTCTCCAAAGGAATATTTATTTTCTTTCTAGATGATGCATTTGTCAGTGGTGGTTTTATTTGCTGTATGTTGGGGGTGGGGAGGGATTAGAGATTCCTTTCCCTTGTTCTGTTTCTTTGCTGTCCAAATTATTGGAACGCCAGAGCAAAGTCACATGGACTGAAAAAGCTCCAATGTGGACAAAAAGACCAGCCCATCTGCTTAGCAAAATAGGTTGCATGACACCAGCAGAAGTGGTTTAATATGCCTTGGGCCAAGGTTTGCAGACCTAGTTTCTTAAAGTTCAGCTCCTAAACCCAACTTTAGGCACCTGAACAGAGGTGGCTTGGTTTGCGGAGGTGCTGAGTCACGGAGATGCTATTCCTATATAGGTTCCTATACTGCGTTCATTGTCATAATATCTGAACACCTTCCAGTTGCTCATTAAGCAGTGTGACTAACATCTGTCATGTTCTCTCATCTTCTCCCCAGGGGGAGAAAGGTGGGCGGTAGAGTGTTTTGTTTTGGATTTTTTAATACTCTCACCTCTTTAGACTCCAGCAGTTTACCTATATTGGGGGTCTTGCAGATTATTTCCACTAGGGGGAGAAAGTGATGGAGGCAAGTATTTCTTTGATACAATTTATTTGTAACAATTGATACTGTTTATTTACATAGAATAATGTGCATAAAGTCCTGTTTCTCTGAACACAGTAGGAGACAGTTTATTAGGTCACATTTCTCCACCCAAAAGCTCTTAGCTGGAGAAGCACTTGTAGTATGTCCCTGAGAATAAGCTGTCTATCCAGCTTCCTTCTCTGTGTGATTTGTGGTGTTTCTGCTACTTCTCACATATACAGCTGCAATCTAATTAATCCCCTGCATATTATCAGACACCCCAAGAAACCCCTTGGACTAGGTGGTCCAGTCATTGCTCGGGCTTGAAGGTCATCTAATCCGTGGGTGGTGATTTTCCATTCTTACAGCTATCACTAAAGAAAAGAGCATTTATTTGTTCCTGCATTTAGCCTCAATGAACTATACATACATACATACATACATACAGCTATCTATGTTAAAGAAGGTGAGAACGAAGAAATACACCTTGCACTGACAGTGTAAGATGGGGAGATTTGTGATGATCCTTAGTCACTGGGAAAGTTCATTGCACAGTTTTGGGATGGCTCCAGGAAAGCCATCTCCTGCACAGTGGGATTTCAGAAGCAGGAAGCACCCAGCAAAATCAGGCCACGTAGATATAAGAGCCCAATTTAGGCTCTCTGGTTTGAAAATTTTGCTCTACATTTTCTCAGTAAGAATCATTTTCTAAAGCATAGCTGAGCCTACAGTTTACCCACAAACAGGGACCTTTGACTGCTGACATATAAAACAATGGGTAAAGTGTGCTGACCAAAAAAGGTTCTGCTCCAGACAGCTTGTCAGCCAAGGAAGCACAATAAACTGCTACAATGCACAGGAGACACACAGGGCCAGATCTAAAACTGGTGCAAGGAGAAGCAACTGAAGTCAGTGGAGTTAAAGCCAGTTTATGCCACTCCTAATCTGGCTGAGGCTAGGGCAGAGTTACGCTTGGAATGCTTCACAGGTCAGATGGAGCTTGGGAAAGGTTTCTGAAAGAAGAGAGTGAGCAGGTTAGTGGATAATTAATTGAGAGCCTGTTCTATAACATCAGAAGTTGGCATGAAAGAAGGCAGAGAGTCAGGAATGAGCAGTAGAGACAACAGCAACAGCTAGGAGAGATGCTTGGGTGGATCATAGGGAAGTGATGTTTTGTTAAGTGATCCGAGACCTTCTGGCATGGGTGCCATATAATAATTATGTCGATCTGCACGAGCAGGCTCCAACAGAAGATTTTGCAAGTTTTGAAGAGCTGGGTAGTCATTCTGCCAAAAGCAACTCATTATCAGCTTTTCTCCTGTGCTAAAAAATAGTTTGCAGCGTGGGTGGGGTTTTTTTTCCCACCCGAGCATAATTAATATGCATTGTAGATATTTCTATTTTTAAAAAACCCTCTGTTTGCAGTCCCACAATGTGTTGAATTTCCCCTAATGACTATGCCCAATTAGTTGGAATCTAGAGCTCAACTTTGTAAGCAGCAGGGTTCCTCTTCAGAGGACCAGCCCCTGTGGGAAGGAGAAATCTAAAGGCTGAGCATTAAAGCAGCTTTGTTTCATTGAGCATGTTCATCATATTGCAGGGTGGTTGGCATAGGAACCTTCCTATGGAGACACCTGTGTAGTGCACAATAAACAACCTCCATAAGAATGGAGAATAACGGGAGGATAGAAGCTACACCCTTCACCTCTCAATTGAGAAAGTGCCTGGCAGATGGAGGTGGAGCAAGTGCACTTTAGAATCAGTTCACCATCTCCCCACTCTGACAGACTCTCCAGCTCCTTCCAGAATGTGTTATTTCTTCCTATATCTGAACAGGATGATCACAGCCTGCTGAGATTCTTTTGCCTTCAGGCGTGGCTGTCTTGATTCAAGTTCCACTTTGTCCACTGTCATTATTTACTGTATTGAACGGCATGGTCTTTCAGCTGTTGGTAATCCCAGTGAAAGATTTGAAGGGAAGAGAGAAGAGCTGGGCTAAAGGGACAAGATTAAAGAAACATTACATGGATTTCTTGGAGATGCCAGTCAGCAAACCCATAAAGTGACTTGCTGGGAGCATTTAGGGTCTAAAGCAGTGACGCTCTGAACCATGTGAGTAGTTCTGTTGATTTCAGTGGGACTACTCATGCGTTTAAGGCCTCAATCCAGCAAAGCATTTATAAACATGCATAATGTGCTGACAAAAATGCATCACTAAGGAAACATTTGAGATCCACTCTGGAAACTGGCCTCCTCTCTGTGATTCAGCCCTCCCATGCAGCAGAGCTTTCTGGGGCCAGGCACAGAGGCAGTCAGCCTTTTCTGCCTCCCTGCAGCCTGAGGAGGGGGTTCCTGCAACCAGGGCCATCCCTAGTGCGGAGCATGGCCCAGGACAAATCAGCCCTGCCAGCTTGAGGGCCCCGGGAGATGGTGAGCACGCAGCTGATGAACCCAAGGTTGCCAAAGAGAACCTGAACGCTGCAGCCTGGAGAGATGCTGGTTTACATTTTCAGCTAAACCTTTTGTAGCTAGGCATTAGCACCTTACTGCCTATGGCTGGTGAAAGGCAGCTTAGTGATTCACACCACTGAAAACTGCATTGACAATCACTGGAGAAATCTTACCCTGCTAAGTGAACGCTAATCCCCATTTCCATTTGAACCCCAGCCCACCGCAATCCACACCCAAACCCTGCTGCCATGGCCCATCTAGACGACAGCTGTATATTAACATAACGTATTAATAGAGTCAGTGAACCTTCCGCTCTCACAGCGAACAGTTCTCTGTCCATTGATTGTTTTGCTATAGCTAGTTTTAATCACTTTTAAAATATTAATTCAATATTGACCTGATAGTTGGTACCCAGGTGAATTCTGCAGTGAGCTGGGGAAGAGCACCATCGTCCCCAAGTGCCTTTCTAACACAGGGCTGATCACTCCCCTTTGCTCTTTCTGGAGCTCTCTAGAAAACTCAGCTATCTGGGAGAAATTATAGTAAATGCCTTCTGCAGTAACCACTTTGGAAAACGCGATGTCTCAGGAGAGTCACTCTCATCCATGTAATTGGATCCCAATGTCACTGAATCAGTCTTGCCAGGAAGCCAATTCGTTTTTAGGGAATTAAATTTGCTAACTTCACTGCTTCAAAAAAGGGGAGCCAAACAAAGCAGGAAAGAGAAATGATCAAACTTTGAAATCAGCAGCCTCTCTGCAAACAGCACAGGCTGCCTCTTTACACTTAGGCGAATTGCGGATGAAACACTACTAGTGTCTTCTGGAAGTTATTTTTCTGATCTCATCCAGGGCTGTTGTTCCAGCATGCTCGCCTTTCATATGTAAAAAATTCCTGTTCTTGACTGAAGCACTAGATGTATCTTATAAAACTGCAAACCTGGGAATGTGCCCTTAAGACCCGAGTGTAGAAATTCAAATAGACAAGGCTAAAATTGACGAGCTCCTGCCTAACTGGCTGGCTGCAGGACAGACACACTGGTATTCTACGAGGGAATCAGGGAATCATCATAAATAAGCAGAGTGAATCTGAAAGGGCTGACTGTAGACCAAATCTTGGGATTTCCTGTCTAAAGCCGACCTCTAATTACCATGAATCTTCTCTTCCAGGGGAAACTGATAAGCCAGAAGGGCTGGGCTGGTTTATAATAATGTCTGTGATGCAGCTTTGTGTAGGATTTAGATGTGTGCAATTAGGTACAGGCCTATTTTGAGGCCCAGAGGGGAGAGGGAAGAGGATACTCTCTTTTCAGTGTGGAAAGCCCATGTTGGGATTACAGCTGGAGCGCTGAAGCTTTAAAAAGGAGCACGCTGGGCACGGACTGGAGAGAGCTGCTTCACTCAGCCAGGCCATCATTAGCTTTATTAAACCTGACTCACGGTCCCTTATGTTCTCCCGTTCATTTTAAGGAGGTCATTCCAGAGCTCCCAAACAGGCTTTGGGCTGCCAGCCAAATCAGAGAAGTCTTGCTTTTTTCCATTGTACTATTCTTCAGTGGCTTTTCATGGAGAGCAGTGTTCTGCTCCCAAGGTCAGGACACATTTCCCTAATGGATCCCCATACATAATGAATGAACTTATTAATGAATTGATTTGCAGTTGAGTTCACTGCAGGGGGCAGCAGCTTATCCTCAGGTTCCTAACAAGGCTATGATTGAGGAGCCAGTGGGGAAGTCAGGATCTTTTCTGGGACTATTCCACTGTGTGCCCTATATTCAGAGCATTTGACTCACACCGTATTAAGTCGCACTGTACTTCCCTGGTACATTGCTTTTCCAATTGTCTCATACTGGTGTTAAAGCAGATACTTCCTCCATAATAACATGTAGTTCTGATGCCTAGAGGCCTGATCCCATTCCCAAAGTGCCATTGAGCTCCATAATCCATCCAAGGTTAGTGCAAAAGTTAAGGGTGCTTGTTATTTTATCCAGATTACTTTGCCTATCCCTAATTTCCACATTGTGGGGGCAGATTCCATGCCCTGCTCAGATGACACAAAGGGGAGGAGAGCAGGGCAGGCACCAGGCACCCAAGCACATGCTTGGGGCGGCACCTGGTAAGGGGCGGCAGGGGGAGCGCGGCGCAGCATTCCGCGGGGTGGGGGTGCTCCAGCGGCGCGGCGCTCAGCGGGGGGGGGGCTCGGCGCTGGGAAGGGGGTTCCGGCGGCACTCGGCACGGGGGGGCGGGCTCCGGCGCACGGCGGGGGGGCGGTGCGGGCATGGCGCTGGAGGGGGGTTCCAGCGGTCCTCGGCAGGGGGCGGGGGCGGGCTCCGGCGGTGCGGGGCTCAGGGGGGTTCCGGCGGCGCTCGGCGCGGGGGGGGGGCGGGCTCCGGCGCTTGGCGGGGGGGGGCGGCGCTTGGCGGGGGGGGGGGGCGGCGCTTTTTTTTGCTGCTTGGGGCAGCAAAAAAGCTGGAGCCGGCACTGGAGGAGAGTGACTGCATGCCAATAGTTAGGTATTCCTTCAGCAGGCATAGGACTAGCTCCTACTCCACTCCATCTGCAGCTCCGAGCACAGGGGGAGTGTCAGGAACAGGTAGAAGGAGTCGATAGAGAATTATGCAGTCTCTTCTCAGCTGGTGGATGGTCTCTTGCAACTGGTGCAGTTTAGAGCAGCCTGTGGGCTGCTCTAACTTGCATCAAGCCAGGGACCAGGCAGAGAATCAACAACCTTCCCTCTCACCATTTACCCACCATGCTGAACGTTTGTCAACATTCTAGCCCACCATCTCAAAAGCAGACTGAAAATCAGGGCATGGTACCAGATATTTCCTTGTTATTACTGGCCATCAAGTAATAGGAATTCAACTCTGAAATAACCACACAGAACTGCTACTTGAATAGCTCCAAATGAATCAAGGAACAGAAGAAGTCTATTTTTTTTCTATAGTGAGCAATGCCTTGTAACTGAAGCAAACAACCCTCTGATATAGGTCTGTGTGGGCAAAGTTAATTATCTCCAAATAGCTTCCAGAAGCCTCAGATCAATTTATGAAAACAAAAATTAACTTTCCATATAAACATAATTACAATGAAACAACACTATCCAGGCTGGTGAGAGCGCTGCTTTGGAAGCTGGGCATAGAGCCAAATGAGTTCATTAGGCAAGGTAATTAATAATGGTTTTCCCTTGCTTTAGGAAGCCGTTTATGGCCCTTGAAGTGGAAGGTAGCAAACAAACAATTTACAGGTTTAAAAGGTGCTTCAGGGCTGGCTCGTTTTAGAGACACCTTACAAGGGAATGGCATTTAATAAAACCACCAAGAGGGACAGTAAGAGCTTTGCTGATGGGTCAGTCTTCTCTGCTTAAGGAGTTGCTCCGAGGTTCTCTTCCTTGGGAGAAGCCATTGGGTTTAGGCAAAGAGATGAGGGCAGAAAGCACAGAAAGAGGTAGAGCAGAGCAGAGCTAAGTTAGTACTGTCTGTTTGAAAAGGGGAAGCCATCTTGTCTGTCAAAGTCCTCCATGTCCATCACTACCCACCATAAGCACATAAGAATGGCCATACTGGGTCAGAGCAAAGGTCCATCTAGCCCAGAATCCTGCCTTCCGATTGGCCAATGCCAGGTGCCCCAGAGGGAATGAACAGAACAGGTAATCATCAAGCGATCCATCCCCTCTCGCCCCTTACCAGTTTCTGGCAAACAGAGGCTAGGGACACCATCCCCTTCCCATCCTGGCTAATAGCTATTGATGGACCTATGCTCCATGAACTTATCTAGTTCTTTTTTGAACCCTATTTTAGTCTTTATCACCCTAATGCAAGTTAAAACCCTCAGAGAGGGGAAAAGAAACCACGGAGCACATAAAGTCTCTTGGTACTGATGCCAGTTGCAACACTGAGCATGAAATCGTTTTTCAAATTCTGACCCTTTCCTACCCACTCTGGGCTTCAATTGTATTGCCTCCTTTTTTCAGCCCCTTACTTTCTTTTAAACAAAGCGGTTGGATCCATTCTCACAAGGAAGAGTGAGCCCAGATGACAAACGTGAACTGGGCAAGCTGTAAGGCAGTGTTTCCCAAACTTGGGACGCCACTTGTGTAGGGAAAGCCCCGGTGGGCCAGGCCAGTTTGTTTACCTGCCCCGTCCGCAGGTCCAGCCAATCGTGGCTCCCACTGGTTGAGGTTTGCTGCTCCAGGCCAATGGGAGCTGCTAGAAGCAGCACGGGCTGAGGGACGTACTGGCCGCCGCTTCCAGCAGCTCCCATTGGCCTGGAGCAGTGAATCGCAACCAGTGGGAGCCGCGATCGGCCGGACCTGCGGACGGGGCAGGTAAACAAACCGGCCCGACCCGCCTGGGGCTTTCCCTACACAAGCGGCATCCCAAATTTGGGAAATACTGCTGTAAGGAACATAGCTCAGGTTCACAGCACAGCAACTCTAGTTTTGAAATTAATCTCAACCACATTATTGCTTCTACTATGGGCTCTTCCCGTGTATTTGTTATATCCACCCATTTTCTCATATACATAGATGGTAAGCTCTTTGGGAGAGTGACCATCTTTTTGTTTTCTATATATACACCCACACGCCTAGAACAATCCCCAATTGGGCTCTCTAATCATTACTGCTATACAAATAATAGCAAGCCAAGGGTTCCTGGTTTCAGAGAGGAAAGTCATCCTGCAGTAATCTGGTTAATGATCATGTGCTGCAGTGAAAGAACCACCTGTAATATCACCAAATCAGTGATGCATGCTACTACACAAAAATACCATCAATGTTGTTGACAGATGTTCAATACCAAGAGTGGGGTTTTTTTTGCAACATCATGTTGGTCAGATTTGGGTTGTATAAAACCATAACTATGGGGGACGGGGTCGCAGTGGGGAGGTGATAAGTCTTATTTTGTAAGATGCATGCCCATTTCTCCTAAAGTTCAGAGGACTTGGGGTGGAGCAAAACTGGAACCATTCACTAGCAAACCTGGGGGGAACATCACTGACATTTGTTTTGCAAAAATAAAATTGTGATCAGTGATGGCACAAACTGGATGAGGAAAGTTATTCAGATTTCTTCTTCTTAAACTAGAGTATTCAATATAAATATTGAAATTTTCCACTTTGTGAAAAATGCCAGATTGACTGTTCTGGAGAGCAAACCTGATCACTGTTTTTCTACAGTGGCGGAACAACGCGGGCAAAACCAGTGCAAGCTTCTCCAATTACCCCTCACTGGATTGGGGACCTCTAAGGTTGGGAATGTAGTTCACTCTCCCTTCCGCTAAGGGTGCCGGGATTGCCAAGGAGGGTGCCAATAAGTGCTGAATGTGGCAGTGGGTTTTGTGATATGGACACCCAACAAACCCCCAACTCATTCCACGGTGAGCCGTCATTGCAGCAGCCGAGATCAGTAAGGCATAAGTCATTGAGCAGTAATACTTTTGGCTACTAGGGAGAATTTGAAAAGGTAAAAAGCTCGGTGTCCCATTATTAATTGTTTGCATCCTCCAGCACCTGCCAATGAAGGATGTGTTAAACCTCTATGTGAAGAACAGCCTACCTTTCCACTGCAATGTTCTAAATTAATTTCCAACATCACCGCAACACCATTTGCCTAAAATGGCTCCCTACAACACATGCAGGGAGCAAATATAAAGTACTCCATGATGGAATTCAAGCCCAGAGTTCAATCAAGTAGCTTGTCTAGTGGTACACCGCAGCACAGCAACCTAATCTATTTATGAATGTCAGCAGAACCCCAAGACTGAATTATGAGGCAGGTATTCAATTATGCAGAATGTGTAGCTGCTTTCTTTAACACAGACCGGAAGGTTAGGAGAGTGATAGGATGCTTGATTTCCTTCCACATGACAGCATTCCCTCCCTCCCAAGGAGCTAGAAGGGGCTATGCTTGAGGAGAAGATTACAGTGCTCTGGATGCAGGAGGAGGATTATAGAAAGATTTCAGAGCACGTGCATAAGAGGACGACACTGCATCCTACCCACAGTAGGACTCTAGTCGCCAGCTCTGGAGAACAACAGCGTGTGTGCAAAATAGAATAGCTGAAATTCCAGGAGGAAATCGGTGTGCAGCTGGGACAACTGGCATCCATAAAGCCATGCCGTCAACAATTTACAGAGCGTCTAATGCAGGAAGGTTGGGGCACCTATTCTGGATGGGACGATAGGGTTCAAAGAGACACCGCAAGGTGTTCGAAACTGGTCTTTGGTGTTGAAAGACTGTGCTATGAATAGGGGCTGAGGAAAGCGTTCAAGGTGATGGAGAAGAGCTACAGTTAGTAGAAGTTGTAGTCAATAATTAAAGTACGGGAGTGCCCAGTTTTGCTGGGTGCTACACAGAAACAGAAAAGAGACAATTCCAACCTCGAAGGGCACAGTGCATGTAATGTAGGAAAGCTGATTTATCTAGGCCTTATACTGCACCCATCACTGTGGTATCTGGGCACCTGTATCCGATACAGCAAAGTGTCAGGCCTTGATTATCCTTGCGAGTTACAGTGCAATAAAGCTGTCCAGAGCCCTGTACCTCACTCCCCGTCCACACTGGCAAGGCACGTACAGCGCTGTATCTCCCTGGCTACAGCGCTGCAGGTACACCATCTCCCCGAGAGGAATAAGAGATGCAGCATAGTGGCTACAACTCCCAGGTGTCAGTGTGAACGAGGAGTTAACTTGCTGCACTGTGATAATTCTCTTATCAAGTGGCCACTCCTTTCATTGTTGTGCTCGGCTCCAGGAATGCGGAAGTGATGTTTCAAAGCTCTGTACCAGAGAGAAAAAGCAAACATTTTGCTGTTTGCTTTGAGTGGGTGAATGAGAGGCAGGGGGGGCAGGGGTGTCGGAACTTGCAAGACAGGGTGCTGACACACTCAGCACCCCAAAAACCACTCTCCCCCCACACTCCCTGTCACACTCCACCCCACCCTCCACCCCCTTTTGAAAAGCATGTTGCAGCCACAGGAATGCTGGGATAGCTGCCCATAATGCACCGCTCCCAATGCAGCTGCAAACGCTGCAAATGTGGCCATGCCAGTGCGCTGGCAGCTGTCAGTGTGGACAGACTGCAGCGCTTTCCCTACTCAGCTGTATGAAGGCAGGTTTAACTCACAGCACTGTACAGCTGCAAGTGTAGCCATACCCTTAGTGTATTTGATGGAAGGCAAGGAGATTATAGCATTTGGAGATCAGAGAAGACCTACAGTGCCTGTAGTAGGAAGATGTCTATCCAATGGTGGGAACGGATTGCAGCATCTGATGGAGGATAAGGAGTCAGAGAAGGACAATAGTGCATGTGATGCAGAGAGATGATTCTCTATCTAATGCGGCAGGATTACAACATGTCTGATGGAGGAGGCCTATTGTGTTTTTGCTTGTAAAGGAGGATTACTGCGTATCTGATCTAGGGGAAGGATTAGTGTCTTTGAAGCAGGAGTTGAATTACAGTACACTGCAGGGAGATAATGCATGGAATGTAGGTGGAAGGTTAAAATGGACATATTACTACGGAGATGTGAGACCAGATTTCACACAGAAGTCAGTCTGTATTGGTGGGAATTCTACATGGAACCCACAGGCTCTGTAGGCATGTATATCAGCACATGGCACAGGACTTGTACCAACGCACAAGATTCACCAGCAACTTCTGATTTGCTCCTGGCCAGTTACTGATTATACCCATCTCCATTGCCAAATCAGACTAGTCCTGCACACGTCTCCTTCCTGCAGAAGAACTAGCCTAACCCTTCCTTCATACCAATTTGAATTTGCCCCACTCTCCCCCTCACTCCCAAACATGGTCTTCTGGAGCCCACACTCACCTCTGCCTATTCTGAACCCTCTCCCGCTGCGGACACTTTCTTGTGCTTCAATAGCCAACTCTCCTCCTGCTGTTCCATTTCTAATTAAAGTCATCACTGGATTTGACAGTGATCAACATGCAAAATGTGTGCCAACATCTTCCAGTGTATTAAGCCTGGTGCACGTATCTGTTGCACTCTCCATTATGGATACGTCAATACACTTCCAATTAAACCTGGTTACAAGGCAACTGAGTTTTCATTGAAATCTACAGGACCAGTCTATTAGTGCAGGCATCATACGGGGGAAGGCATCACAGCCACCCTAACGGAACACAAACCAGACAACACATAACACACCAGATGGTGCTTATCCAGATATTGATCATAAATCTTTGCAATGGAAACTGCAAAAAGAGAAGGGAAGGCACAACTGATTATTAGTATCATACAGGTCCTACTTTGATGTTTAGAGCTTAGCCTAGAATAAATAGATACCAATCTTATTAACTTTTTAGGCCCCAATAGTCAGCTCATTGCTCTGTGGCATCCCTACTCATTGCACTCCAGAATAAAACTGTGGGATTCTGGGAGGATTGGCCTGATTCTGATCTCATTTGCACTGCTGTAAAGCTGGAGTCACTTTTTGCAGTTATCAAAGTTGCACTGGTGTAAGGCATAAATAAGATCAAAATCAAGCACGAAGCCTCAGGTCACATGAGCCAAATTAATCCTTGGTGTAACTAAATCAGTGGAGTTACACAGGGATGAACTGAACCCAGTAATCTCTCTCAGTTTGGGTCTTCCAGCCTGAGGCCAGCTTGGCATTCAAGGGTGCATGCACAGGAAAGCCAGAGGGCTGGAAGGTTTCTCTAACCGAGAGACCACAAGACTTGCTGAACCCCAAATCCTGATGAGTACCATGAGGAAGAGAGAAGCAAGGAGCAGGGCAGGAAGGCAGAGGACAGAGTGGCACAGAATGTGTACAGGAATACTCCAAAAGGAAAAAAGGAAAAAATTGTTCCTGCCAAGATAGCTGTCTGGTGTGGTCAAGAAGCGTGGATATTTTAGTGTGGCCCCATTCTTCCAGTCAATAATTTCCAATGATAGATGCAAACTCATAAGAAGTATGGAGTACTACAGGAAGGTGATGTTTTCCCCACACATGTAGTTGGGAGGAAAATAGCTTTCTTTGTAGTTCATTTCCTGCACGTCCGTGTCACTGCGTGGCTAGCTTTGGCTCATAAGTACACAATGTGTTTACCCACATTAGCTGCTTTAGAAAGTTCAGCCTGTTAAACACAATTGTAAGAAAATATTGACAAATAGATATTTGACAGGGTGATCGGACTCTTATTGACCCAGCACCCTGCATAAAAATGCTTACTGTCTGCTGACTCATTGTGGCAGGTGCAACAGGTTAATTCCACCCTGGATGCAAGGGAGATGGGAGCAGTTTTCTAAATTCAGGGAACTAGGACAGAGGAGGTTCTGGAAGAAAACTGAAGGAACAGCCAAGCTCAGGCAGGAAGTGGGACCCAGAGCATCTCACCTCTAGGCTTCTGGTTCAAGTCTAGCCCAGATCCATATAGCAACTGGCCATCATCCTTATCATCTGATGACTGTTCATGGTCTCCGTTCAGTGCCTAGCAGACAGAGAGATGCATCATGGGATGTGAAAAATTAATTTCTGTCGTGCCCACAAAAAGAAAGTCTTCTTCAGAACAGTTTTGTAGCACGCTGGCGAGGTGGTGTGGGGAAGCAGTATTGCTGCATCTGCGTGAATACAGAACTTGCATCTCTTTTCAATCTAGCAGTTACCAGGAGGATACACTAAACAGAAAAAACCACTCACCACTGTCCAATGTCATAAGAGCTGGGAATAAAAAACAAACAAACCCACCTTATTTTGTGCTACTCTAACCGCTTTCCTTCCTGGAAAGTACCAACTCCTGACGGAGGTACTCCTGGGAACAGATATTGCGGTATCCACCACTGCAGCCTCGTTCCCAGAACGACCACTTCCCATAGTAGCACATTCAAAGAGATTAAAACAAATTAGATCTTTTATCCTAATCCTCTGCTAATACAGGAATATTCCATATTGTGCATTTCCTTGTACAACATAGTGTACGGACTGGTGATACAGATGTGCTTTAAATTATGAACTATGGGATCATTATTAAGTCAGGGTTGCGCCACTTTATTGCCACTGACGATATGGCCCATAGACCCAAACCAACCCTCCCGATGCAAACACTCTGCTCTAGGAAAGTCCAAGTCTGGATTCAACATTGGAGCGTCAAGTCACTCCCCACTGGAATGTTTTTAAAAGATATTTTCTTGCCAAATCCTCCCGCCCAAAGCTGTCCCTTTGAGAAGAGGAGCAGTAAAATGAGTAAGAAAGCAGATACGACGCCCACTGAAGTTTTACCAGAGGGCGCACAGAGTGGGACTCCGTGAAAAGTGAATCATTATCATTAGCAGCAGCAGCAAATTGTTTGAAGTGATGACTGTTTCATCACCACCCACCCAACTTTTCCTCCGTCTTCCGACTGCAGCAAGAGCACACTTCAAAAAGAGATGACAAAAAAAGCAAGCTCTAGGAAGGCACTCCCTCTTTTCCATAGAGATTTACGGGTCCAGCCAGGGGTCAATGGGCTAGATCAGGGGTTCTCAAACTGGGGGGTCGGGACCCCTCAGGGGGTCGCAAGGTTATTACATGGGGGGTCGCGAGCTGTTGGAGAACTACCGGGCTAGATTAACCCATGGTATACCCAAGGCTAATGACAGATCAAGGCAGAATTCCAGTTCCTGTTTTCAAACTAGTAACTCAATTGTTGAAAGGTCCCCTGCAAAATTACAGCCAAACCCCATAATAAACTCTGTGCAGGCAGACAGACCCCAGTGCTCATGCAGGGCACCAGCATGTTCAGGACCTACCCACATGGAGTAATGTACTGAGTGGGGCCTTATTGTAGGACCAGTGCCTGATTGTGAGGTGCTGCGTGCTCTCAACCCATGAGTGGGAGTTAAGGGCACTCGGCACCTTGCAGGATTGGCCCTGTAAAATAGAAAAATCCCACAGCTTGAGTGGGACACGCCGAATGCCCACGGAGAGCTGGGTGAAGATGGGCACTAAACACAGAAATAGGATCCTCCTCCCGCTCACACAGGACCAAGCAGCATTTTTTGGTCTCATATGGGTGAGCGTTGGTTTGGGAGAAGCCATGTGACCCACAGCTACTGTATAGGGAAGACATTTGTCTCACCAACCCATGTAACATTGGCTCTGTTCCCCTCTGGTGGCCCAGCCATCCCAGTGGCTTCAGGGCTTCTTTACAGAGCAGTTGTTGGTAAGGCCGCTATTAGCCCCACCCTTTCATTATGCTAACAGAAGTTTGTTTTTAGTTCTGGAACTGCCACCAAAGCAGGTTCCCTCCAAGCGGGAGTCCTTACCACAGAGGAGTTTCAAACACATCCACGCTCCCTGTTAGGCAATAAGGCACACAGGGAGTGCTGTTATCATGAGATAATCACATCCTTGGGGTGTTCCACAGCATAAAATGCAGCTGTGCTTCTGATCCTCGGGGGCGTAATTATCTCCTCACAGTCCGTGCTGCTGCCTTTACTGCTATTATGAAATTTCCTGAACTTCCACATCTCCATAAATTAATGAAAGCTATTTATCTGGAGCCCTTCTAACCACCACTTAGCATCTGAAAACTTTCCACTGCAAGAAGCACTTGGACCTGGATGATTCAATTCCACTTGTGATGCTGATTTCTTTTATCTATATAAAAGATTTGCAATCAGGATTTTTTAAAAGTCTCTTTGTAACATTAAACCCAGGTCTGCATAGAACAGGATGGATGACGACTCGTCATTCGGATACACAGATAAACCCAGAGAGACTTCATCTCAACTTATTAAGCCTCCAGTGAGTTGTTCTAGGCTTTGGTATAAAAAGAGCATCTTGCTATTTGCTGCTTTTTCCTCTTCAGTTCTTAAGAACTCCTGGCCTGCACTCCTACTCTGTAGCAGGGTTTCTTGTCGTTAAGTCCACACATCCATTCACTGGCTCCTTTTTGCTGGAAAGGCTTCACCATCTAAGAGGTATCCTATGCCAAATTGTCTACTTAGTAGTGACCCAAACCAGAAGTATTCTTCGAGTGGCTTTGAGCAGCCAGTCTAGCTCACCCAGTGCATGCACATCTCTGCTGGTCGTGGCATTCTTGCTCCTAAACCACACCAGAATGCAGGGGGCAGAGAGGGGGGCCCCACCTGCACCACCACATTGTGTGAAGTATGTGCTATTAACGAGACCCCGAAGGTCATCCTTCATTCTGGAAGGTGGGACTCTGGACTGTAGGGGGCAGCACAGCTGGAAGAAGCCATCATAGCTGTGTAATGGTTGACTAAAAACATAGTCTAATACAAGCCCTCTGTGCCTTCAAAAGGACACTCCTAGCAGAGGCCTCTTTTGTGGTGGTGACCTCACATGTGCACTAGCAGCCACTGGAGTGGCATTGGATACTGACCTCTGTCATGTCTCTATATACACCAACATAAAGGTTTAACCTTATCTGGATGACTCAGTAGTTGTCTGGCTTCAGTGAAACCTGTACAATAGGGGGTAGCTCTTAACATATGAGCAGGCCTATTCAGTGCCCTCCTGGTGGATGCTACTTCTCCTGTATCTTCCTTTTCCAGCCCCTCTGTGTGAACTGATTTCACACTGAACTGTATCATGCCATTGATTATTAAGGCAAATTCCCCATCGATTTCAAGGGCCCACTGAATGCCGCCCTCCTGCAAGCAAGTTACATCACTTTTGCTTTACAACCGTTTTCTGAGCCACCTTTTATGTCACCACTGAACTTGGCCTATTGACGCTACATTTGCTGATCCAAAGTCATCCTTGGAACTTCAGCAGAGCTGAACATCCATTGACTTCAGCAGAGCTGCAGCAGAATGACATTAGCCCTATTTGTTTTTCAACCCATTAGTTCCAAAGAATGTGTGCAGCAGAGAATCCCACCTACACTGTGACACACAGAGCAGACTAGATCTTTCATTTTCTAGGACATTTATGTCATTGCTAAACACCCAGAGTTCAGAACTTTGCATTTGAACAAGATCTTGTATTCGTCCTCCAAAATAAACGCACTTCAAAAAAAAAAAAAAAATCTTTGCCTGGAGAAAAGCGGAAAAGCGTTCTTTGTTTTGCATTAACTGAACACCCATTAATTTTATAACAGAAAACAAAATAAAACAAGAGAAAGGGTTGGCATCTCCCTTAGATTTATGGCCGTTTTATGCAGACTGGGAAGGGAATTCTCACGTTAACGTAGCATTGGATCTCCCACCAACCTCATGTTCACAGAAGAATTTAATGTACCCTGAGGATGTCTGCAGTCTGAATCTGATGAGATGTTGATGATTTGTTATTTATGTTGCAACAGTGCCCAAGATTTTCTAGGCATTACACAC
Organism: Malaclemys terrapin pileata; assembly: GCF_027887155.1. NCBI lineage: Eukaryota > Metazoa > Chordata > Testudines > Emydidae > Malaclemys > Malaclemys terrapin. Next base: position 19,010,754 of record NC_071520.1, on the reverse strand, counting down.
GCGCATAGCATGACACAGCCCCGCCCTGAAGAGCTCACAGTGTAACTAAATTAGCCAGACAAAAGCATAAAGGCAAAATGTTCAGGATGATGTTAGAGGTTTTCCTCCTCTCCCATCTCTTTTCATGGAAATAACCATGAATTTTCCATATTTGTCTGTGTGCACTGCTATCCTGAGAGACAACCCAATAGTTCTCTCAGGCTAATAGGCAAAACAGATTATCCATGTCTAGCCTCTTGAGCAATCAGAATGTCTGAACAAGAAATCGCAGTCATCATGCCTTAATTCACCTAATGGGGGCAGTGTTAGCAACAAATATCAACAAACAGGAAGCAACACACTGAGCCAAGCATAGCAATCTAGACAATGGAGTTACTCCATACTTCCATGACCCGAGTCAAGCCCAAGGAGGCCTTCCCACCCCCACCAAACCCGAACCCAAGCCCAGGGAGCCAATCCCATCAGAATCCTGCACCTAGACATAGGTACCCTACCTGCCCCAATGCTAACCCAACCCCAGGAACTCTACCCTCCACAGCCCTACCCTAGGTGGGGCTGTGCCACCCACCCCAATCCTAACCTCAGCCCAGGGATGTCTGGCTGCTCCAATCCTCACTGGAGCTCCAGGAGCCCTCAAGAGCAGGACCCCAACCCCTAACCCAGGGAGACCTACCCCTTCCAGCCCCTAACCCTAGGGTGGGTGCCTTACTCACCCCAATAGTAACCCTTGCCCAGCCACCTCCACACACCTAAACTCTAACTCCATCCCACAGAGACCTATCCTGAGCCCACCACCCCTACCCCGGTTGGAGCAACCCTTCCCTGCAAAGCCCTAGGCTGGGGATGCCTCCCCATAAAACACCAACCCAAGCCCAAGGGTGCCTGCCAGCCCACCAGCGCCAACCCACCTAACTTGGGGAGCTCTTCCCTGGGGAGCTCTTCCCTGCAAAGCCTTAACCCTCACCCCGGGAGCCCTCCCCTTTAGGACTCAAACCATAGCCCATGGGAGCCCTACCCACCCTCATCCTCACCTGGAAACCCTTGCTGCTCCCACCCTAACCCTCACCTGGGAGCTCTTCCCATCCCCACCCCATCCTGGGAGACAGCCCCCAGAACCCTACCCCAGTCCAACCTCTCCCCACCCTAATGCTGTCCTGGGGAGCCCTCCCATGCACACCCCTCACCTGAGCCCTACTCACCTGGGCCCAGATCTGAGCTGGAGAACCTGGGCCCTATCTTAATACAAACAGTGCTATTTGCAGAATGTGTCCACATGTGCTCCTATTTCCCCCTCCCCAAATCCCATACAACTCACGTTTTCCTACACGGGAATATGAACAGCCCTATGGTTGGGGTGCAGATCAGTACCTCAGCTACTTTTCCATGTTAGTTTTAACTTCCGAGAGGAAGCAGGAAGAAGTGCAGTTTGTTGTTAGATGTTTTAAGTGATGGAACATTTGTCTTTCTTTTCCCCTGCTACAGAAAGCTGCCAAACCAAAAAGCTCTGTCCTGCTTGTAAAGCAAACCCTTGAGTATTATTTTTCCAAGAGCCAATGTCATCACAGAAATACTACTTGAAAACAATCTAAAATTACACTGCTGAGTGCGATGTGTACTGGAGTTTTTGTTGGCACCACTAAGCTTATCTTGCTGTCCTTTTCTAGCACTGATCTTGGCGCTACAATTCTGGAGCAGGGAAACACCGTATGCAACCAGCATCATTCAGCATCTGCTCAATAATTTATTAGGAAACCGTCTCCCAAGCTTATCGGCTGGATCCTTTGACTAAAAAGTGTTGTGTGGAGCTTCATAAACAAATCCAGGCATGGTCTTGAGCACTTTAAAGACTTTTCCATGTTCCAAATTCATTAGGTTATATAATATTTCTTGCCCGGTATCACTCCACTGTTTCCAGTGGTAGAAATTAAGCGCGTCAATGCCAAGAGAGGGAGTCCATGAAGCCAGTATGAGGAGTACAGACACTTCCTGCATGGAAGTCAGACAAGAGCAGCCAAATTGATGAGGGTCACGCTGTCTGGAGTGGCTCTTGACCGAGAGTGACAACCTCAGAGCAGACTGTCAAAAAGCAGGGCAGACACCCCAAACCGGTTGCATGTTCGAGAATTAGATTTCACCAACCCAGTACCAAATGTGAACTCCCAAAGTACTACAATAGTTTTCTAATGGAGGCACAGACAGTCCCCTGGGACACTCTGGTCTATCTCGCCACCCAGGCAAGCTGAACTATGTGATAAATGGTCATTTACACCAGACAAAATATTCAGGTAGCTTCCAGTCTCAAGAGACCAGTCACTTACCCCAGATCAATCTGTACCTTAGATGTACTAATGACAAATCTGGCAGCCAATTCTGCAATAATCTAACTAAAGGTTTATTAACTAGCTAAAAGAAATAAGAGTTATTTACGGATTTAAAGCAAGCAAGTATAGCTACACAAATGAGTTTCAGTCTGTGATTCAAAAGAGGACAGTAGTAGTAATCCGTCAATTCAATGTGTCTTTCAGGGCTAACCCATGCCAAGCAGCAGGGAGATCTCTTTACTTATGTTTCAAGAATCTTTGCCCCTCATAGTCCAGACAGCATAAGAGATTCAGTTTCTCCTTGTCAGGGATTTTTATCCTCTCCACTCCAGAGCTCAACAGATGGGATGAGTTCATGCATAGGTCTCTCCTTCCTAGAGGGAGTTAGGAATGCTGTCAACAGGGCCTCTGTTCTTTGATGCTACACAGTATCACATTTGCCTTCAGTGGGCTGTCTTTTACGTGGGACAAGCTCTTTACCTTAATTAGGTATTTCCTGTTTGGTGAGTTACACAATTACAGAGGTTTACAATGCAGACATTTATACCATAGCCTAAAGAGGTTATAAATTAGATCAATACATGCAGAATCCTACAAGCATTTGATAAAGTCTAAACACATTCTTATCAATTTAAGAGCTAATATCTCTTTTGATAATGCTAACACATAGGTGAGCCAGACCGGTTTCCAGCTATGCATTTGTCAGTCTTCAGTGAGACCTGGGGCCTTGGCATGAGCTGACACCTGGTCTGCCAGCATCACAATGAACATGCACATAAACACCATTGATCTAATGAGGTAGGAAAATAAAGCTAGATATTCTCCTTGCCTGGCCTAGCAGATACAGCGCTGGAGTGGTGCACAGGAGACTTGGGTATTATTACTGGCTTCGCTGTTGGGTAGCCTTAGAGAGGAAGCAATTTGCCCGTCTCCATTTTAGAGATTTGCAAGGCAAGGAGAAAGATTCCTTTGTGAAGCACTTTGAGACCCACCGCTGAAGAGTGCTATAAGAGCTAAGTATTATGTGCAACAGACTGGCAGGTGGGAGGAGATATTCTCACTGTATTTGTGGAAGGTCTTCAAAGGTTAGACCATCCAGGCAAGATCTAAGCGTGACACTACAGCTTGGTGAAGTTTTTCAGTTGAATATTTTATTCACTAAAGCGATCACAGTTTGGGGACAGCTGAAACTATTCACAGTTCAGCAAATAATTTTGGCCATTATTTTTGGAACTGTGAAAAAGTTGAAATGTTTTGTTTTCAAAGTGATGGTTTCAGAATTTGCCTAAGTTTAAAGAAGATTTTTTAAATGCCAAAACAAAATGTTTTGTTTTGCCTCAAAAACAACGTAATTTTGGTCAAACTAAAGCTAATATTTGAGGGGTGGTGGTGGTGGGAGGTGTTTTGGTGCACTGGCCAAAACTAGCAAAAAACCCCAATCAATTATTCACACATCTCTGCTTGAGACCATTTTGACTATCTGCTGGTGTGTGTGAAGCTCCAACAATACTAGACTAGGCTCTGTATAGAGAGAAATAAGAATCAAAAGAGCATAAAAAGAACCTGAAGAAAAACCAAAGCAAGACACGGAGGATAAACGCATTAAAGACTGTGAAGTGCTCAGATACCATAGGAATAGGGGCCATAAGTCCCTACCATAGATAGATTAAAATCCATTCTTGGTGTAAGATCTAGTGATTCTACAAAAGCTAAACACGCTAGAAAGTGGAGACTGAGATATGGATTTTGGGAGAGGAAATTGCCGCTCGGTATAATGAGGGGAAACGTCCTCTTTGCTGTACCTGACAAAGTTCAAGCTCAAAAAGAAAGCAAGTGTTTTTCTGGACCTGGAGGAGGCCACGACCCTAGAGAAAAGAAACAATTGTAGGACACTCACATGCTTCCCCTTTCCATCCTCCCCACCATAAGGGGAGGATGGAACGCACTTTTAAATTAGAGTACGGGATAACATTAAATGCAAAGAAGAGACTTAAGTCAGTGATCTACTGCATACATATTCCCAATGCATTTCAGTGGCATTGTCCTATCTTCAGAGCAGACCTCTTGTAAGAGTTAGGGTGCTACAAAATTTAGATCTGGGTCCAGATCTGGAACCTGAAGACAGAGTTTGCATTTGAAATTCCATTTTAGCCTATGATGGAAATAGAAGCAGTTGCAAAATTTGGATACAGTTTTTGAAGTCTTGGAAAATTTGGATTCAAGGTCCCACCATTCTGACAGAACCCACATTACAGCCCCTTCTTTTGCAAAGGAGAGGGAGAGAACAAAGCTTTTAACCAGACATAGGAAGGACATAAGAAAGACTTATTCAAGATGAGGCCCATTCTTATTTTATCCAAACCAGTTTGCTTATTTATGATCTCTAGTCATTGCCTCGTTATCTTTAGCAATTGGAGGGAAACGAGAATTGAGTGCTCAGCTAGATCTCAGCGAATCGGTCCATCAAAGGGAATTTATACAACAAACCTGCCCTCCCACCAGAGCTCAGTTTGGATAATGCTGCTTGAGGCAAAACCTGTGGAAATGAAATCCACTTAGGACTCAGGAGAAAGCCAGTGAAAGAACTGAAACTCCCTTTCAGCTCCTAGCTTTGGCCCTCTTATATTTGCCTGCCAGCCAATTATAATGAATGATATTATGATTAAACAATAACGTTTCCCTAGGTAAATATTCTGCTGGGATTTTTAAAGCAAATTGTTTGTTTTTAAAAATAGGCTCCAAGACCTCACTAGTAATGCAGAGTACATCGCTGCTATACTGAAGTCAATGGGTGTTTCTCAGAGGCAGCGGCTGCATAAATTGGGTCGCTTTTATATTTGGGAATGAAGAAAGGAGAGCCAAAGAGACCTCCTAACATTAGTACGGGTCAGCATTACTATACGCATAGACAGTTTTCCGAAAGCAAGCTGGCTCCCCTGTCAATTTCGGCTCCTCTCAAGAAAACCCCCTTTCTCATTGTGTGCTTTCCCTTCGCTCTTAGGTCAGGAGCCCAAGGTCTACCCAGGAGCTGGGAGGTGTAATTCTCAGCACAGGTACATATATACTCACTAGCTCTGCTCAACCTAGGGCCTAATAATAGCAGCGTGCTGCAGTAGCACAGGCAGTGGATTGGGCTAGCCACCCAAGTATGTAACCAGGGGATGCGGAGGGATCATAGCACAGCAACTAGCCCGTGCTTTCCAGTCACACTGCTACAGATTAATCTTGACTTGCGGTGCGTGTCCCAATCAAAGGTTATAATACACCAAAGTGTCCCAAAAGACTACCAGGAAAGCTCCAATCTTGCCCATTAAATGTTTCCAAATCAGTTTGTTAGAAGGCAACTGATCGTTAAACTCTGAAGCAAGCAAGCAAACATTTAGGAGGGAGGGATAGCTCAGTGGTTTGAGCATTGGCCTGCTTAAACACAGGATTGTGAGCTCAATCCTTGAGGGGGGCCATTCAGGGATCTGGGGCAAAATCAGTACTTGGTCCTGCTAGTGAAGGCAGGGGGCTGGACTCGATGATCTTTCGGGGTCCCTTCCAGTTCTATCAGATAGGTATATCTCCATATATTATTATTACAACATTCCACTGAACAGCTGGCCTTCTCACGAGATTCATTTTGCGGTCAGAGTTGGACTAGTACAAAATCACCACTCCCACATTTTGCACGTATGCTATTGGTCCCAGCTGGAACCAGCAAGCAGTAGAGAGATGCAGAAAAATTACATGCACACACACAAAGAAGTTGAACGACGCTTTGTCAAACGCAGGTCTTGCCACCTACACGCCATACATGATGCAATGCGTAGAAGACCCAATAAAGAACTATGAACACCGGGTCTGTGTCCTGGATTACCACTAGATTGATTAAATCATACACGGTGGTATCTGATTGAATTAGATGATAGCACCTGGGAAGGTGGTCAATAGAGGTCACTCTGCAGTTGCCTTTCTGGGAGCGGTCTGTCAAAGAGTCAGGGCCCAGATCCTGAACTGGTTTACTTCATCATAGCTCCATCAAAGTCAGTGGAACTACATCTGGTGTCTAGTGTTTGCTGGACTGAACCAATGTTCCGCCTACTCCTTTTGGTTAGGACATTTCTTTTCAATAGCTACAGACTTAGTGTCCCTTCTTTAGCACAGATTAATACAGGGTGTAGCACTTTAAGATTAGCCACCCTGTGGCCTTGTGGTGCAGTGACACTTCTAAAGATAGTGTAGAAAATCCATCCCAAGCACAATGCTCAGGGGCCTTTCAAACTTAGACCCTGAGCTATGAGTTACAGCACTGGGAGTTCCATGTTCAGTTCCCAGAGGATTGAGAGATAGGGGAGGGAAACACTGCATGTCTGAAAGCTGGGTCCCAAGTTCCTGCAGCACAAGGTTGGTTTCCTCTTTGCTGTCATGGACCGAGCTGCCCTGCCAATAGTAGAAAGAAAGTCAAAGCAAACACCAATCTGTGACCAGAGAGCCAAGATGCCAATGCAGTCTCCCTCTCTGTATGTTCCACCCCCATCTCCCTCCTTCACCATTCAAAGTGCCACGTCAGTGCAGGTGTCATTTGCAGTTGCATTGTGCCTTGTCTGTTTCAGAGAATGAAGGGGGAGTGGGGTGGGTTATAAACCACCCTTATAGGAAATCATTTATCCCGATTAACAGGACACCACAGCAAGGCCGGCTTATTCGAGAGTGACTTCAAAGCCGGGAAAGCCCAGAGGCAGGAATTCTCAGAGCTCAGACAGTCCTTTCCCAGGGGAGCTTCCTCATCTGCATATCATTGTGCTGCCACCTCTTGCGGTTTTGTTTCCCTCCCACATTTCAAGGAATGCTACTGCAGGTGAGAATGATGCTTTCCGAGAGGGCCGTGTGGGAAGGCAACATGAGTGAAAGGGTTGCTCTGCCAGAAGCAAGTCTCACTGGCCTGTATCCCGAAGCCATCCTTTCCTATAAGGTAGCCTGTAACCCAGTAGCAACTTTCAGATGAGACCCTTTAAAGCCCCATTTTCCACCCAAACCTGCTAATAAAGGCTGCCCTGGTAGCAGCTCAGTTTACCCTTCATGGGATTCAGAGCACTCAGCTCATTGCGAATACTTGCTCTTGATGCAGGGCTTTTCATCCATAGAAATCAGTGCTTTACAGAAAGGACCCTCAGGGCCATTATCCCCATTTTGCAGATGGGAAAATGGAGGTCTAGAGAGAGAGATGAAATGAGTCGTGCTAGGTCTCTTAGCAGGTCAAAGACAGGAATAGAACCCAGCCCTCATGTCCTGTCCACGGGGCCACACTGCTTTTCACGATGCTGTGGCCCGTAATCCACCACGGATTCTTCAAACAGAGCTCTAGCTCCGTGTCTCACCTCTGTGTGTTCAGTGGCTGGGATGAGACAAATAGGCCAGATGTGATTGCACTTTCCTGATACAGATACCTCAGAGCTAGAGCACTCAACAGAATTGCCTCACTCAGTCCCCAGGGAGGTTGGCCACAATCAAGTTATACAGCCCTATTTATAAAACAGGTTTATTTTTGAAGCTGAGGTGGGGTGAGTAGCTGAAATGATCAAATCCAATGATTGTTTATATTGTAATAGCACCCGGGAGCCCCCAAGTCATCAATCAGGACCCCCTTGCACAAGGTGCTGTGCAAATACATAAAATGCAGACCCTGTCCTGATAAGCTTATAATTTAAGAGCAAAATAAGAGAACACGTGGATGCAGCAAATAAGAGGAGCACAAGGTAATGAGACAAGACTGGTCAGGAAGTGACCTCAGCACACCAGTGTCTGCCTAACCATTGTCAGTTTGTTTTGGGGATTGTTTTGTATTTTGTTTTTGTTTTAAGTCAAAATCATGGCAGAGAAAAAAATGTTAAGGAGAGATTTAGAGGAGGAAAATGATGCGGCCTCGCAGATGTTTACATCTGCAAGCCCGCATCATTGAAGGGTAGCATGGAAGGAAACATGAAGATGCTTATTTGAAAAAAGTTTCAACAAATGGACGGTGAAGGCTGACGAGATGTTACCCCTACCTCTACAGTGTGCAGGAGATGTTGGATAGGGCAGGGATAAGTTATACAGGGGCTTAAATGCAAAGACAAGTAGCTTGTGTTTGATCTTGGGGAGGACTGAGAAGAGAGCTGGTGCAGTCACAGCATCAAGCTGGGAAAAGTGATCTTTGCAGCAACATTTTAAACGGCTATAAGGGAAAGATTCGGTTTGTCAACACCAGAGAAGGTTTGGTGAAGGCTGCATGTGTCAATGCTGGAGATGGTGTCCTGGAGCAGAGATTTAGCGCATGGACAGAGAAAAGCCAGGATCATAGAGAGTAAGCGGGAAATAGTGGCAAGATTTAAACATGGCCAGGATGGGGAGATCTAGACTGTTGCATTGAAAATAACATCTAGAGAACTGCCTGGAGTGAGAAGGAGGATTGTGTTATCCACAGTGATTCAGAAAGGAGGGAGAAAGATGCAAAGCTTTGTTTTGGACACGCTATTCTTAATCCCAAGGCTAGAGCCATTTCAATGGAGTGCCGGGGCAGAAGCTGAATTGCAGAGAGGCTAGGATGGAATTGGAGGAGACAACTCTAGACAGTACCTTCAATGAGCTTTGAGATGAAGGACAGAAAGGGCAGTAACTGAAGAAAGGAGTGGTCAAGAGAGGGATTAAGATCAGAGAGACTAAGACACTAGGAGCGGAAAGAGCCGGAGGCTAAGCAGTGTAAGGGAGAAGATGAGGCCAGACAGGTCAGGAGATGAGACTGTGATAAGTTAACAGCTCTCCCTGTTGATGGAGTCTTTGCTGCATTAAAATTACTGACACTTATATAAAAACTACATGAAGTCCCTTGGCATGCTCTGATGCAGAATACAGCCCACATCCTACCCACCTTTGTGGGTTATTGCACTATATCCCCCACTTCCTGCCTGAAGCACCTGAAGATTGCAAATTAGTAGAGAACAGACCAAGATATCAACTACAGGCATTACATCCGATATAATGGCCTCACCGTGTTCACGTGAAACAATCTGCAGATGAGGGAATCTCAGGGTACTTCCAGCTGCCCATGTGTATGAAGCCGGGGAGATGCTAGTTTCATAGTAACTCCCAACTCCACCATTGCAGAGGGTTCATGGTGGGCTCCAGGAAGAACAGCAGGTTCCTTGCCATCATTCATGTTAATGATGCAATGCTTTCTTAATTAGAGTTTTCCCAAACAGCATGTGTAGTATTGGTGACACTCGTAATTAAAACAGCCAGGCAGCACTTTTTAGCTAGCAGAGAGTTAATTGAATTCTGCAATCCCTATGATCAGCCGTGAAATTTATACCTGCAATTTGTGCAGGCTGCAAGAAATGGAGCCTTTGGGGCCTTGTTATTCATCAAAAAAATAGGTTGATTTATTTGTGCCAAGTATCTCTGTAGGAGGCTCTTGGGCCTGATGTACAGTCACTTTCCTCCAATTAACCTCCCTGGCCTAGAGGGAGAGGAGAATTAGACATCTGTTAAAAGCACAAATCTAGTCTGAGAAAGGAAGAATATTTCAAATAAAACTAGCCCTTGTCTGAGTCAACCTCCAGCCACCAGGACTGGGGAGTTCCCAGCATGGGACATGTCAAGAACAGCATTGACAAACTATGGAGTTAAAGTTAATCACAGATGATAGAGGTGGGAGGGACCTTGCATAAGTCATCTCGCCCAGCCTCATTCAAACAGGGAAGACTGCATTCATCTTTTCTCCCCAGTTTGGCGACTTGTACTGTGATTTAAGTTAATACCTCAACAACTGTTCCTCAAGGACTGATTTTACTTCCTATCAGAAGATTCCTTCCCACCCACACACCCCTATACGTATCCAATACTAAGTTTGGAACATTGCATTAGTCCTCATTTACTAAACTGGAATCCATTGCTTCTTGCTTTACTACTAGAGTGGTAGCAATTGTGAGTAATGCGGCATCAGGGAAATGTAGCTTATGTAGATTATTAGGCCATGATTAGTATTTGGAGAATCTCCGGCACTTCTAACAGTGGGAAAGCTTTAGGGGTGACCTGCGGAACCCCAGCACAGCAGCAGAGGAGGTAGCGTCTTTTTCCCCAACAACCGCTAAAACCTCATGGGAAGAATTCTTCCTCCCGCTACCCCTTTGCATTGCTGTGGCAGGCTCTCTTCTGAGGCCGTTTCCATAATCCCCATGGTAGAGCACATAGTGAGTTGGGAGCATAAATCGACACCGCTACTGTGATTCTGGGCAGCACTGCTGCTCAGGACCAGCTTGGCTTGGGCTACATGGGTCATTGCAGCCCCAGCAGCCCAGAATCAGGAGGGCGCAAAACGGGTCTTAAAGACAATTTGCCACCCCTTCCTCTTCACTGTGAGTTTTGCACTACACCTCTCAGAAGTGCAGCAAAAATTCTCTTCCCATGACTCAGAAGGCTGGATTCTGATATGAGGTACACCAGTATCAATCCGGAGTAACTTCACTGGCTTCTCACCAATGTAATTACACCAGAAACTGGCCCAGTTCTTCCAAGGTACAAATAGAATAGGTTATTCTGGCGGATCTGAGGGGCCAATCTGAAGAGACATTGTTTGACTCCTTAGCAGGAGATGGCCTACACAAATATAGTATCATGAGAGCCAGTCAATAACATAGGATGTATCAAAGGGGCTTGTTTACCATACCCAGCACCTTCAGCTTCATGGGAGAGGTCAGCTGTCAGCAGCCTCTCATTGGGAGTTTGTGTTAAAGTTGCAGCGAGAGTTCTTCCTTAGAAGGATCTTTTCAAACATGTGGACTGATCTCAGCTGCTACAGCTGGGACCCGTTTGGTTCCAAGTCATCTTGATTTCACTCCTGAACACTTTTCAAGAGCTCTCAGTGAGCCCAAGAATATTGATGGGGCCAGAGGCCTACCAACCAGCCAGGGCCAGGAGGCATCGGCTCTCGAGTCAGGCTTTATTAGAAGTCTTGTTTTGCTTAAGACTTAAATGATGCATGACAATTATTTCTCTACCCCTGACCCCCTTCCTCATCCACTCTGTGCAAGCTCCAGTCCTGGAGGACAACAAGGCTTTGGTCAGATGCTTTTCATGCTACATTTATTTCAGCTGCTGAGAGATGGATGGGCTATTTGCATACACACTGCACCTGATTGCTTTGTAGACTCCCCCGCCCCCTTTACACACACTGTTCTTCACACTGAACATTCTCTTGCAGGGCTGCCTTTCCTCAGACAATGAGCACAGATGAAGTGAATGACAGCGTGTGCTGTGCTCTACCTTTTATGCCAGGCTAACAATCACAACAGGAAGTGGTGGTATCTTATTGCAGTAACACCCAGAGGTCCCACTCCACATCAGAGACCCATTGTACTAAGTGCTGTTCGAATACAGAGTAAGAGACCATCCCTGTCCTAAAGACTTTATAATCTAAACAGACAGCCCAAGTACTATCATCAGCATTTAACAGCTAGGAAACTGAGGCACAGTGAGATCTGTGGCAGAGCCAGGAACTGATGGGGGCCCTGCCCTACCGAGTTTACAATCCAAGGGCCTGATTCTGCCAACATTATGATCACATTACTCACTACCACTGAACTCACTGATCTAGCAGTATGCACTCTGCCCTGTAGGGTTTGCAAGATCCACTCCCATAGCTTTGATGATCATAATACCCAGAGCTTCCATAAAGCATTACGCCTTCCCAGCATTGTACCAACATGGACTAATTAATCTCCATTTCAGTAGTGGGAAATATTTAATATGACTGAGTTCACAGAACTATAATTCAGCAAAGAGCTGCAAGGTACAGGAAATGTCTGTCACACAGACACATTACATTAGCCCTGTGACGGGCTGGGTCACAGAAACCCCCTTGGGGCTGCCAACTGATGTGCCAAGACTACTTCTGACCCTGCTTTCCTGCCCTGGCAGCTTGGGACTCCAGCACCCTCTCTTCTTGAGTCAGACACGCCAGTCTGCTCCAACACAGACCCAGGGTCTGAACCACGTGCCCCAAAGCTGCAGACTTAACTGAAAGCAACTAAAGAAGTGTCCCTGTCTTTAACACTCAGATGCCCAACTCCCAACGGGGTCCAAACCGCAAATCAGGGCCGGCTCCAGGCACCAGCCCACCAAGCTTGTGCTTGGGGCGGCACCTGGAGGGGGGCGGCACGGCGCTCTGGCCCCCGGGGAGAGCGGGGCCACGGCCGGGCTCGCTGCCCTCCCCCCGGCGCTCTGGCCGCCCTCCCCCCCGGCGCCTTTCCCCCGGCCGCCAGGGGGAGAGTGGTGAGCCCTGGCTGGGGCTCGCCGCCCTGCCCCCTGCGCTCTGGCCGCCAGGGGGAAAGCGGAGCCCTGGCCAGGGCTCGCCGCCCTCCTCCCAGGGCTCCGGCCGCCCTCCCCCCTGGGGCGGCAAAAAAGCCAGAGCTGGCCCTGCCCCAAATAAATCTGTTTTACCCTGTATACAGGGTAAACTCAAATTGTTCACCCTCTATAACACTGATAGAGAGGAATGCACAGCTGTTTGCCCCCCCCCCCCCTCGCCCAGGTATTAATACATACTTTGGGTTAATTAAGAAGTAAAAAGTGATTTTATTAAATACAGAAAGTAGGATTTAAGTGGTTCCAAGTAATAGCAGACAGAACAAAGTGAATTACCAAGCAAAATAAAATAGAACACACAAGTCTAAGCCTAAAACTGTAATAAAACTGAATACAGATAAAATCTCACCCTCAGAGATGTTTCAATAAGTTTCTTTCACAGACTGGATGCCTTCCTAGTCTGGGCACAATCCTTTCCCCTGGTACAGCCCTTGATCCAGCTCAGGTGCTAGCTAAAGGATTTCTCATGATGGCTGTCCCCTTTGTTCTGTTCCACCCACTTATATATCTTTTGCATAAGGCAGCAATCTTTTGTCCCTTTCTGGGTTCCCACCCATTCCTTCTCAATGGAAAAGCACCAGGTTAAAGATGGATTCCAGTTCAGGTGACATGATCACACGTCACTGTAAGACCTCATTACCCCACTTGCCAGCACACACGTATACAGGAAAACTTAAAAGTAAAACAGAGCCATCTACAGACAATTGTCCTGGTTGATGGGAGCCATCAAGATTTCAAAACCATCATTAATGGCCCGCAGTTTGCATAATTACAATAGGCCCTCAGAGTTATATTTCATATTTCTAGTTTCAGATACAAGAGTGGTACATTTATACAAATAGGATGACCACATTCAGTAGATTATAAGCTTTGTAATGATACCTTACAAGAGACCTTTTGCATGAAGCATATTCCAGTTACATTACATTCATACTCATTAGCATATTTTTATCAAATCACAGAGTGCAACATCACAAGCCCCATCAGACTAGTAGAACAAGTGATGTCCTAGGACAGGGAAACGGTGTAGGACTGCTTGATAGTCCATGGCTCAAGTTATGCAGGAGGTCAAAGTAGACCATCATAATGGCACCTCGTGTATTTTTAAAGCCATAATCTGTAAGTGAATACTTAGGAAAACCTCTGGCTTTCCATTTGCCCTAGGTCAATAAAGACTAGGAGCTGGTCAAAACTTGGAGTTTCTGTTCCACAGGAAACAGACATTTTGAAATTTGTTTTTGTTCCAATGTAAAACAACAAAAAATTGAAAATTCCCAGGAAATGGAATTCCAAAAAAAATCATTTGGGATGGATCAGAGTGTTTTCTTCCAATTTAAAATTTTAAAATAATGTGCCCCCAACTGGAAAATTTTCAACCAGATTTCTCAGAGAGCCTGGAGCCAGCTTTGTGCATGAATGCAATGAATTTTATCAGTTTTCCCTACAATGTCTACCATATCTAGTTTATAGGTTTGATTTGGACTTCAGTCCAAAGTGGTGAATCAATTCACCTGCAACAGGGTTTCCCTTTAAAATAAATGGTCAAGATTTTTAAAGAGTGACTAAGAATCGAGGGTGCCCAAGTTGAGACACTTTCGAGGGACCTGAGGTTTTAGAAAGAGTGGGGTACCTACTCTGAACATTTCAGGTCCTTTTAAAGTGTCCCAATTGGGCACCCAAAATTCCTGGTCATTTTTGAAATCTTAAGCCAACTTTTTTTTTTTTTTTTTTTAAGCATGAACCATGAAACACCCAATTAGCAGCTTTAAATGATCTGCCCTCTTAGCTAAGTGCAGCAATTTAACAAGTGCTGACTGTTAGTTTTAATGGTTCTTTAAGAGATCTTTTACGATGCCCAAAGATAAACAGGAAGCTCTTGTCAGATTAACAATGAAGCATTTTTACGCAAACTGGGTTTACAGGCAAACAATTTTAGTCACTGCTAGAAAATCCTTGTTTATTTCAACTGCTTTTTTATTGGTGGAATGGTTACAAGAGTCAAATGCAGCTTTGTCATTGGGCAACCAAGTAACATAGGCCCACAATTTCCATTATTAGAGAAGCCTTATTTTATGTGCTAAGCCCTGTGTGCTAGGCTATATTAGTCCTTTAAGCATAATCATTTTTTTAAAAGAACCTTACATGGGGGGAGGGGAAATCTTTGGGATAAGGCCTGAGGGGGAGAAGACTGCCTGAGATTCCCCTTGCTAATTTTTTCCAGAATCATTCTGCTGTAAAGGCAGGGGTCTGGCCCTACAACCGATGCCCTTACCTCGAGTAGGGGGCGTATCATTTTCTCAGTTCCCCTCTGGAGCAATGCCTCATGCTATAGAAAGTTTAGCCCCTCAGTCAAATATAAAACTCTTCCAGACTGTCCAAAGGTCTAAATGGGCCAACAGACTGGCCATAAGCTTTCATTACACGCACTGCCTCATTGGGTTCCTTCTCTCAGGAAGGTCTCTTTCACCCCCAAAAAGTGTCCCTGGCCAGAGCCTCTCAGGCCCTAACTCATCACAGGCCCTCCCAGCTGGGAGCTAAAATACTTCCCTCTACAACTGCTGTAGGGAGTAGAGGCTTCCTGTTTTCCTTGACTAGAAGCCACAGTCCTGGGCCTCTGAAAGGAAAGAAACATATGTTTGCTGCAGATGTGATAGCAGCCATCTTGGCCAACACCAGAGTCCTCCAGAGCTGAAAGTGTTAACAACTTGAGCAAAAGAACCAGGCTCTCAAAACTAAGGGATTGTAACATGCTCTGTGGACCAGGGACTGGGTACCATGGGGACACATTATAACACAACCAGACTGCTTCAAATACCCAGTTATTTCCATCAGCCAGGGAAAGGAAAACTCCAAACAGAGCCCAAATTCACAGCCTGGCCATCCATTACATACATACCTTTACCCCATCACCAGGCTCCAGTGCAGATTTACCCTGAAGAGACCCACCAGCACAGCTACCATGCCTTTCAAAATCTCCTCCAACATGCCTAGGACAAGGATTTATTTAACAGACACTCTTTCCCAGCATGCATCTATGCCCAGCTCAGAGTAGCATGGGACCAGAGGGCCTTTCTTAAAGGGTCCATGCAACCCTAGTGGAACTGGCAAGAAGTCAAGCCTCCAGATCCCAATAGAACTTCTAGAGGCACATATGTCTTCCAGCCAGCCCGGTGCCTTTGCAGCAGTTCTGGTGCCCTCTCAGGTTCTTTTGAATGCTTTCCCCATCCCAGTTTGCCAAGACAGCATTTTAACCTTCCTTCGGGTCCCCCTGAAAGACCCACTTTTGTGAATCCCGCGTGGCCCTTCTGCCAGCCATTGTCAGAAGCAAAAAGGTCCAGGTTCAGTATTCTAAGGGGTCCTTCTGAAAACTTAGATAACAGCAGCTCAAGTCTCCAGCCAGAAACCTGGGGAACTATAAGTAATACTTCTCCACTTGCAAGCTCTGAGCCTGGGATTTAAGACAAAGAGAACTTTTGGGGGAAGGGGGAAATACCATAATACATTTGGGAAAGCCAGCAATCAAATGCACACTCCCTCCAAGTGTCCCAACAATAACCCTCCTCTTTCAGGTGTGAACAGCTAATACATTCTAGCCACTTCCCTCCTCCCCAGCTTGCCATTCACAGATTGTCATCCAGGGCTGGTGGGGTCCAGGAATTCTGACTGCTCTGTCTCCAGGCCCTAAGGGAAGTGCTACCGGCTGCGCTGAGAGATCTACCACCTCACCCAGCTAAAGTGATTGCTAGCTCAGACAGCCTGCCCCCAAGTCCATCAGGTAGGCTGCTGCTCAGACCACCTCAAGGCCTACCGCTGTCTGGAAACTGCCCCTCTACCAAGCCTCCAGAGAGGGAACCAGTGATATATAGGACCCTTAACAATCTTTAGCAAGAAACTCTCCACAGAAAATAGGAATCCTCCTCTCTCCTCATACTTTTCCCAGGCACCGCTACCAACTCTGCCAGACCACGTTCTCCGACAGGATGCACCCAACCTGCTGAGCTCTCCTGAAACCCTAGCTTAGAATTTAAGCACTTCAGGGCAGCAGCTGACTTTCCTCTTGTTCATCATGAAGCACTGAGCATGTTATCAGTGCTAATAGATAACGGCCAGGCGATGATGGAAGGATAGGGATTTTAATTACTCAGGTGCTCAGTGCAAATGGAAGACAGCGGGGACATTTTACAGTGAGACCTCAGTGTCTGAGCGTGTAACCAGTCAGCTAGAACAGTGTTCTTATGTCAAGGTAAGAGGAGAGAGCAGCCTTTATTCTTGTTACAGAGCTATAATGACCTGCGGTGTTCGCATGTGAGGACTGCATTCTGGGCATGCACTCTTGATTTGAAGGAGGAGGTTAGAAACAGACTAAAGAAGGCAAAAAGCTCAGTGCTAGAGGGCCGGTGATGAAGAGGAAGAACACATCTATGCCACTATCTGTTAGTCTTTAAGGTGCCAACGGACTCCTCGTTGTTTTTGTGGATACAGACGAACACAGCTACCCCCTGATACTTGACATCTATGCCACACACACCGTGGGCTGTGAGCGCAGGGACTGAATCTGGGACTGCTGCATTTAAATGCCTGGGCCTCTACTACCTGTGCTAGAAAACTCACCTCCATTCGCTATGGCAGGAGTAGGCTCATCACCCTCTTTCTGTGGCCCAGCCACTATTGGGAGGAAGAGGGGGACAGAGCACTAGACTAAGCACCTTTCAGCATTCCTGCCAGAACATGGCTGTATCTACCATACTTCTCTACTGTCCCCTCTCCAAGAAGCATCACTCACTTTACATTAGTGTGGGAGCTAGGAAGTAGTGTCCCCTCGCTGAAAATTGTGGACATCTGAAACAATGAGCCACAGAGCTGGGGATGTAGGAAGAGTTCACTCCACTAAAAGAAAGAGTCCCTCAGCATGCTAATATTTCCTACATGAATCATATATTTTGGTGCCCCTCATTTTGGGGCACTGTCTCACCTGGCCTCCCACATTTGTCCTTTGGCAGGTTGAGAGGTCTGGCTCCTAGCTGCCTGAACTGTGCATGTGGAACCCCTGTGCAGATGACATCCACGGATGCCCCAAATGGCTCACTGTGACTGCTGCATCACAGCACATCGCTACGCCACATTTCCATCTGACATATACCCAAAATAAAGTTGTTTATTTAAAAGATATTTGGAGCAGCACTTTACAATAAGTGGCAAATCATTATTTAATTCCTTTGGTACTCATCGAAATAACATCAATCAAAACTAATGCATCTGCTAGCTAAATATGAATGTAATCATCCATTAAAATGTTAACATTCATGAAAACTGTTTATTAAAATAAAGTGATAAGCATCTCCTTGTGATTTGGCAATCAGCCTATGTCCCCTTAAGGCACAGTTGGTACACTGGCTGTTTGGAACTGGATTATGTTTGAAATGTCCCATCCGTTTATATCTCCCTTTATTCAAAAAACACAATTTTGCTTTTGCAAGAAGCCCTGGAAGCTACATCCTTTTTACCCTTGAACACATACATTGCAATGAAGACTCCATCTGCACTGCCCAATTCTAATTTGGAAATGCTGCCCAAAGCGGTAAGGAATAGGCTGACCCACCTAACCCAAGCTATAGGGGTTGGGCTGCAAAAACAAAGGCTCTAGAGGTAAGAAAGCACCACTGCGGTGCTTACATTTGTGCCAGGGCTTACCAGGGCTGAGCTCTGGCACCTTTAGGCTTGGCAGTTCATAGCCCCAGCACCTCCAGGCTTGCTGCGTCAGTTATGAAAGTAAAAAAATGGCTTGCGCCCCAGCACCTCTTTCGTTACAAATTAAGCACTGCAGCTCTGCTCCGCGGTAGCTCTCGCTGTAGTGGTGGAAGCCTGGGGGCAGGACGGAAGAAGGGCTTGGTAGCCTGATCTGTGCCTGTGCATAAGGGAGCCACCCAAGTGGCATCTATTAGAAGATGGAACCAGCCGTAGAATGCCGGCACAGCTATCCTTGATGGAGAGGAATTCATTTCCTCCCTGGCCTGAATTATGCACATGTCCTTTGTGCAAGGACCACTTTACTCCTGTAGCAGCACAGGATTTAGCCACAGGGACCATATTCCACTATTGGACATGTGTACACGGATCCAGCTGAAACCAAGGGAAGCCGTACACACCCCCAGAGCCCTCATTTAGATTTCTGATGGGGGCAGGGGAGTTCTCGTGACTAGCGGGTGCCGTGCAATAAGAATGACTGGCAACTTTTGACAAGTTTCTTTCTCCTTGTTGTACTTACGCTGTGTGAGCAGTAGGATTGTTTCTATGTTACAAGTGCCCTTAAATTCCTAAGGACTCTGCCAACCCTGGTGACCGTTCAGCACAGCCTGTTAAAAAGGAGTCTCACACAGTGCACCTTCTCCTGGAGATTTTCCTGTTATCCCTTCCTGTTCTGATATTGAGCCTATGCCTTCACTACCATAGTATTTGAGCACCTCACAGTCTTCAGTGGATTTATACTCCCTGCATTCCTCTGTGGTAGGGAAGTGCAGTTATCCCCCTTTTACAGATGGGGAACCAAGGCCCAAGTTTTTAAAGGTGTTTCACTGTTGCTGCACTCAGCATTGCAAAATCTCACTGATTTAGGAGCCTAAATAACATTTTTTCCAAAGGGATTTATGCACTTAGAAGCCAAAATCCTATTGACTGTCAATAGGATTTTGGCTCCTAAATCTGTTAGGTATTGCAACCTTTTACAATCTGGGCATAAGGCACATGAAGGCTAAGTGACTTGCCCAAGGCCACATGGGAAGTCTGTGGTAGAAACAAGGACTTCAAACAAGTTTCCCCAATTCCTAACCTACTGCCCTAACCACTGAACCAAAATCAGAACACTATAAAATAAACATCATTCAGCCTTGAAGTACATTTTGCTTTTTGTGTATGAAGGAAAACAACCCACAATCCTATTTTCTATTCCTTTCATGCCTCCATACTTTGACTGGTACGTGTTTCCCCAAAGATACTGAAAATGTAACCATTTTTGTAATGAACAACAAACCACACTGAATATATCTTGTAACAAAATGTATATGAAACATCACAACTAGCTGCCTGTTTGACAAACATGTTTTGGAGTCCAAGGGCCAGATTTTCAAAGATGTTCAGGCACCTGAAATGAATGGGAGTTAGCAACTAGTAGGGCTTACAAAAGTGCTTAAGTGAGTTAGGTGCCTATCTGCATCTTTAGGCACCTCAATTAGGGTGACCAGATGTCCTGATTTTATAGGAACAGTCCAGATATTTGGGGCTTTTTCTTATATAAGTGCCTATTATCCCCCATCCTCTATCCCGATTTTTCACACTTTGTATCTGGTCACCCTAACCTAAATGCATTTGTAAATGTGGTCTGAAGGTCCTAAATTGCAATGTTAAATTGTTCCAAAAAGAAGCAAACCTAAGTGCTGTTTGGGGGAGGAGGTGAATTGTCCATTTGAATATATTTTTAGGATCCATTCGTTCAAAAAATTTGTGTTCAGCACTTAGCAAGACTGTTAAAAAAAAAAAATCAATGTTTGCTCTGCCGACTACCAGGTTTCAGCCATTTCAGCTGAATGGACGAATGCAGCCACAACTGCTTCATATTTTCCAAGCAAGCAACCAATTGTCTGTTATGTTTAACTTTAAGCCTCTCATCATGATCGTCAGTATATTAAGATTTAAAAGAATTGATCCAAATCCCTTTGATAATCATGTGAGCTGTCTTCATGTTGTACCATTTCCATTATCATTCAGAATTAGTCAATGGACATTAAAAAATAAAGAATTCCCAGGACTGTATAAAACACATCATTTCTAGTTTCCTGTGCGACTAAGGGCTTGTCGACATGGGGAAATTGACCAGCGTAGCCATAGCAGTGAAAAGTAGTTACAGTAGAACCTCAAAGTTACAAACACCTTGGGAATGGAGACTGTTCGTAGCTCTGAACAAAACGTTATGGTTATTCTTTCAAAAGTTGACAACTGAATATTGACTTAATACAGATTTGAAACTTTACTATGGAGAAGAAAAATGCTGCTTCCCCTTTATTTATTTATTTAGTAGTTTACATTTAACATAGTACTGTTCTGTGTTTGCCTTTTGGGGGGGAGGAGAGGAGGGGTTCTGCTGCAGCCTGATTGCGTACTTCCGGTTCCAAATGAGGTGTGTGGTTGACTGGGTCAGTTCGTAACTGAGGTTCTACTGTAAGTGAATTATTCTGCTTCAGTAATTATTCCAGAATAAAGTCACTTGTATTCCAGAATAGTGTCCACATGGGGGAGTTGTATCAAGACAGCTGTAGCAGCATAATTATTCCACTATAGCTATGCCACTTAATTTCCCCAATACAGAGGCTTGAGAGAGTTCATAAGAAGCATTAGATGGCATTTCTGATTTTTTCATGCCTGCAAGTTGAAATTATTGTACAGCACAGAGCGCAGCACATTGTTTGTCTTACAGCCATGTACAAGCAGGATGTTTGTGTCACACTGGGATGTTCTGCTGCTGAACCTCAGCTTAAAGGGGAGAAGAGACTGAGATGATGTGCCTGTAGAAAAGGGAACTGGATTGATAGACAGCATAAGATTTTCAAAGGTGCCTAAGTCCCATTTTCAAAAACTCTTACTGTACTGACATTCCACCTTACCAATCTTTAGCCTAGATTTTTAGGTCGAATTATATATGTCCATTGCTAGGAATGGGCAACAGGGGATGGATCACTTGATGATTACCTGTTCTGTTCATTCCCTCTGGGGCAGCTGGCATTGGCCACTGTCAGAAGACAGGATACTGGGCTAGATGGACCTTTGGTCTGACTCAGTGTGGCTATTCTTATGTTCATTTTCATTATTAGCAGAGCCGCCCGGGGGGATGAGAGGGAGGCAAGTGGGGCAATTTGCCCTAGGTCCTGGACCCTGCAGGGGCCTCCACGAGAATATAGTATTCTATAGTATTGCAACTTCTTTTTATGGAAGGGGCCCCCGAAATTGCTTTGCCCCAGCCCCCTGAATCCTCTGGGCAGCCCTAATTATTAGTATTGCATTAATGCTTTTTTTAAGGTATACATAATTTATTTTAAAATTGTTGTATTTGGGTTTTTTTTAAATGGTGTGTTCTCAATAGTGCATTTTACACACAGATACACACACACACACACCTCCTTATCAAAGTGGCAGCCTTGCCTTTCAGTATCTTTTTTGCAGCTGTGGCTGGCTGTTGGCTGGCAGTCTGTTCTTGGCTGGAGAATCCAGGTCACACACGATTCATTAAAGTTACTGAAGATCATCATCCCAAGCAGTATTCTGGAAGCACATAATTAAACTTCAAGCCTTTGCAGAATTCAAAGTACAACTGAACTTTCCCCCAGTATGCACAGCAGTGCACAATTGAATAGCGACATTATTATGGGGTTATGCCTCCTTTTGAAGCATTAGGCATTAGCCAGTACTGAAGGCCAGATACCAGACTCGAAGAAGGGAGGCTACAAGAATATGGGAAGTGGTGTAATGAAAGCCCAAAGCCCCTGGACTTTGAGTCAGGAGACCTGGGTTCAATTCCATAGACTTCCTACATGACACTGTGACTGGAACGACCTTGTGCCTCAGTTCCCTATCTGTAAAATAGGGGAAAGATTTCCCTCACTCAGAGGAGTATTGTGAGGTTAAAAACCATTCATAATTGTGAAGCATTTGGGTGGGATGAGGATCACCTAAGTATCTAAAGAGCTATACGATTCAGTTGACATTCGGAGGCTGATGATGATGGTAGCCATAAAAGTACCTAGGAGGTAGGAAGTATAGCAAATGCTCTAACTTTTTTGCTTCATTTATGAGAGAGGGGGAGAGAAGTAGTGGAGGGAAATACATGTCTGCCTTGTTCTACTGAACAACCAGAACTTTATAGAAGTTCTGGAAGAATATTTGAACCCCTGTATATTGCTTGGTTTTCCATTTCCTGCCTGAAAATGTCATGACCCTCCAGATTAAATGTGTTTATTGACATATAAGGAAAGAGCTAACACTGATTATATGTGGGGGAGATGGGGAAGGGAGGTCTTTTAACAAAAGATGGATAAATTAACAGAAAAGAACTTCGCCTGAGCCTTTCCATGTTCTGAAACTGGAGTTTTAAAAAAAATGTGTGGGTAACTATGTTTATTCACTTATATTTCATTTCATGCAATTTCTTTGTTCCCTCCAGAGCCAGAAACAGATGCCAAAATTTTCCATGGTTTACCGAAAGCCATGCTATGGAATCGGTCTCTTCTAAATCTGTTTACTAGAACTGGTCAAGAGTTTTCCCTGTGAGCTATTTTCAGAATCAAGCATTTTTATGGAACACCACATTTTTCAGGGTTTTTTTGGGGGGGGGGGAATTAAATTAAAAATTCTGCAAAACAAAAAGGTCGAAAAAACGTCTGGGACTCAGTCAGTTGAAGAGGTTAACAGGTCCATTGTTACAATGTACTTACAGCCTTATCAAATCTAATGTAAATAGTGCTGGCCCCCCTGGCTGAATGAATTATATGGCAGTCCAGCTGTTTAAAAATAGCACACCAGAAGTTCCCTTGGACTCTTCATTGCCATTGCAAATACTCCTAAGTGCTGAGGTTGAGGCATTGACTCCACCTGTGAAGCAGAAAACTGGATGAGGACACCAAAGGGAAAGAAAAGCAGTGCAGTGAAATCTAGTTCCAAGACATTCTCAGCTTGCGAAATAAAAACAAAGCAAACTAGGAATGTTAAAAGGCTGCCAAAGAAAGCATTGTCTTCACAACGAACAAAAGTCTGATTAATAATTAATTGCTTGCCAGCTAATTAGCATTCCCTTGGGCAGCTGTCTATAGAATGCCTTCCATTTCCAAACATCACCCAAGGCCAACGTCAAGTGCACAAATGGTGCATTAGCAACTGATTTGTTCACAATTGATTTGTTCCCTGAAATAAGTGGTTTCCCCATCTCCTACTGTCACCCCTTCTCTTCACCCCTGGGTTTTAGTTTATTACAATGTCAGCCAAGCAGAAAATGTTAGTCATAGCGGAGTTGTTTCCTCTCTGTTCCTGGGCGGTGTCATGTGTATCTTTTCATGAGACCCTGATGCTTTCCCTGTCAACTGTTCCTTTGCAAAGTGCTCTCAGCCTGTGTAATCTGAGAACCACTGTAGTGGCACAGTGGCTGACGGAAGCCTTGTTTGGCTGCTACTTCACAGGGAAAAAAAAAAAAGTTACAGTCTGCAAGAAGCAGATTAGCAACAGAGGCGGGGACCGAATCTTGGCTTGAGAAGCAAAGGCAGCATTTAGGGAACTGTTCTCCAGCTAATGCTTGAATTCAGTTCCTATTAACGCTAATGAGACTTACACACTTGCAGACACCGAGAGAGAGAGAGAGAGAGAGAGAGAGAGAGAGAAAACAGAAATGACAGCTAAGTGCAGACAGAAAGAGCAATCCTTTACCCTCAGATTTGTGCCAGCCTTAGAAAAATGCACTTTCCGTTTTAAGAATTTAGCATCTTTACAGCTGTGTTTTTTAAATGAGCTCCTGCAGTTGCTGAAATACCGTTGCAGAGCAGGGAGATCTCTTAACAAATTGCCACCACATGGCCAAGCCAAAGAACATTGGAAAGCTCACCCAAATGGAACCTCCGGGAACAAAGAGGCTTGCCCATCACCATTACATACTCACATCTGTGCCAGGAGCATGTCTCAGACCAGCCCTGCTGCGTGAACTGAAGAGAAGATGCTGCTGTCCCTCAGGCCCTGGCCCAGCAAAGCACTTACACATGTACTTAACTTCAAGTATGTAAATAGTCCCATTCACTTCAATGGGATTACTTGCAGGCTTGAAATGAGGATACGCTTAAATGTTTGGTGATCAGGGCCTTAGAATGTTTAAGATCAGGAGTCAGTCCAATGAAGTCAGGGGGCCAGAATTCTGATCTCCATTAACCTGGTGTAAATGCAGAATAAGGTGACCAGATGTCCCGATTTTATAGGAACAGTCCTGATATTTGGGTTTGGTTTTTTTTTAGATGGGCTCCTATTACCCCCCCACCCCCGTCCCGATTTTTCACACTTGCTATCTGGTCACCTTATGCAGAGTAACTCTTCCCTGAGCTGGCCCAGAGGAAGCTGTTTTCAGAGTACAGGGGTACTGACAGTCTATGGGAGAGTCTGAAAGTTATTCCACTTAGGAACAATTCTGCTTTTGTAGCAAAATGTGGCCAGATTCATGTGTGACTTACGCCATTGTTGCCACCCTTCCCTGGTACACCCCGGAAGAGAAATGGCAGTGAAACACCATCTGTGCACACGCACACACACACTCACGCACACACACACACACGCATGCACATCCTTTTAGTTAAGGGAGATACTATGTATCCTTAGCCCTAGAGCTAGATTTCCTCTATGTTGTAAATAGAGATATAAAAGATACAGGAAGTTTCATAAGGTCTTGTTATGTGCAAATATTTTACTTGTGTGTCTATGTGCGTGCCCATACATATACACATTGTTAGATTGTAAAGATGTTTCTGTGATAATTTCCTGGAAGGGGAGGGTAGCCTTTTGTTACTTGCCTCATATGTATCGAAATATTACTAGACATATTTTTTTAAATTAAAGGAGAAGGAAGAAGATGCAGATTGCCTGGAGTTGTGGACTCTACCCGGAATGTGACACATCAGACATTTACTTTCCCAAGAGGCTTCAGCAGTACTAAACACAGAGAGGAGAAGAATCTGTAGCATTGTGTTCAGCCGAGCTAGCATGTGTCCTTGGCACAGGGTTTACTGGGAGAAGAATCTGGCAAGCAGCGATTGTTGGGGCGCCAAGGATTACACCAGCCCACCTATCACACGGGCAGCCAGTAATAATGGTGTGAAAGCCATCGTGGGAAAGAAATAAGTCAAAATTAGATAATAAAACATGTAAAATAATTTGAAAAAGCAGCTAAAAAAAGCCAACAGAGACCAGGGCTTGAAGTCTATTGAAGACAATGGGAGTCTTTCAATTGACTTCACTGGGGTTTGGATCAGACCCTTCAACTCCAGACGGCTGGGAACAAATCATTCTGTTTCACACACACGCTCACAAATCGGATCAGCTTATGAAGTGCCAGTAACGGCAGCCTGAGAGAACGTCACATTACTTGGGATGTAATCTCCTCGGGGCAGAGAGCATCTTTTTCTTCTGCATCCGTACAGTGCCTAGCACAGTGGGGTCCTGCTCTATGATTGAGGCCTCTAGGTAGTATGGCAATACTAATAAATAATATTTCCTTTCACACCCAGCAAAGCACTGATGCAGCAAAAGAGCTGAGACAGGGAAAGAAGCAAGATCTTCAGAGTGAAGGGATCAATAGACTTGGTTAAGTATGGATGCCTTGGGCGAGGGAGCTTATTGGCCAAGTAGACTGAGAAAAAACAAACGGGTACAGAATAAAAGATATGTCATCACCACAGTTAAGTTATTATTGACATTCTAAACACTTGCTGGTAATTTCTGACCAGCTTCCTTCCAGGTGCAGGGCTCCACTATCCCCAAACCCTTCTCAGAATTCAGTCACCTCACTGGGTACGCTACAGAACAGTAGCCCAAGTACTCCCACCAGTTACCACAAGCATAAGTCTGGAGTATCTACATTAATGTCCAGGGAGATAATGCCAGATGCCAGTGTACTAAGGCTAGGATTTGGCCTGTCAAGTTGCCCTCTGTGCCTCATATCCAGTCATGAGCAGTTGACCCATAAAATGGGGAATAAATGGATACTAACTGAGTAGCTGTAAAGGGTTTTGGAATCAATCTCTTAAAGGTGCCTTTAAGATCCTGCCTTTACTAGTCTGTTTCCTCATATATGGATATGTGAATGATTAATTTAAATTATATAAATTCATGGAGCCCAACTCTCCTGTCATACCAATATAAGTCGGGGTCACTCCACTGAAGTCAATCAAGTTACACTGGAATAAAACTGGCATAAGTGAGAGGAGAATCAAATGCATGTTTCCTTTAAAGTAGACAGGCCATTAAGAGACTTATAATCCAGACCACATTGCAACACTATAACATAAATAAGATTCACAGTGTACCGTATCTGATGTATTACAGACTGTAATATGAAACAAATGGCCATTTTTCCTTGAGGATCTCCCAGCTGAGAGCTTTGGGACCAAAAGTAATGGGAAATATTCTCCTGTATTCATGTGTGATGCGTTGCTCCCATTAGTATTAATGGGAACTATGTGTCCAAACAGAAAATGTGTACATCAGTGACTTCAACTGTGTATTATTGAGTCCCTAGACAAAAATTCCAGTTACGCTATAACCCCATGCAATGGCTCTGCTAAACAGCAGCCCTGGTTCTTTTGTCAACTTTGCAAAGCGTTTGGGGAATAAAATCACTTGTACACTAAGGGTACACAGTGTGGAGCTGTCAAACGTGACAGTTTTACTTCGTGGAGTATCTTGTGAAGGTTTTCTCTCCTATACTTGTTGCATGTGGCTTCACACCACCTGAGTTTTGTTCTGAATGTCTGGTATTCATAGATTCCAAGGCCAGAAGGGATATTCCAGGAGGGAGAGCTCAGTGGTTTGAGCATTGGCCTGCTAAACCCAGGGTTGTGAGTTTAATCCTTGAGGGGGCCACCTAGGAATCTGGGGCAAAATCACTACTTGGTCCTGCTAGTGAAGGCAGGGGGCTGGATTTGATGACCTTTCAAGGTCCGCTCTAGGAGATTGAAATTAAATTAATGGAGATATCCTATCAGCTAGTGACTAGTTTGACTTCATGTATTACATGGGTCACTGAACTTCCCCAAAACAACTCCTAGAGCACATCTTTTGGAAACACATCCTATCTTGATTTAAAAATTGTCGGTGATGAGAATCCACCATAACCTTTGGTAAATTGTTCCAATGGTTAATTACCCTCCCTGTTAAAAATGTATTCCTTATTTCCTGTCTGGATTTGTCTAGCTTCAACTTTCAGCCATTGGATCGTGTTATACCTTTCTCTGCTAGATTGAAGAACCCATTATTAAATATTTGTTCCCCAACTTATAGACTCTGATCAAGTCCCCCTTAACCTTCTCTTGTTAAGCTAAATAGACTGAAAGAGCTCCATCACTAAGGCACATTTTCCAATCCTTTAATCATTCCCGTGGCTTTTCTCTGAACTCTCTCTAATTTATCAAAGCATCCTTCTTGAATTGGTGACACCAGAACTGGACACAGTATTCCAGCCACGGTCGCACTTCTGCCAAGTAGAAGTTAAAATCTCCTACTCAGGATTTCCTTGTTTATGCATCTGCGGATCACATTAGCCCTTTTGGCCATGGTGTCACACTGGGAGTCCTGATCAGCTGGTTATCCATCAAGACCCCTGAATCTTTTTCAGAGCAATTGAGTCCCAGGATAGAGCCCCCCAACCTGAAAGTATGGCCGACATTCTTTGTTCCTAAATGTATACATTTACAGTTAGCCATATTAACTAGAGGTGTGCTCAGGCCTAATTTTACAGCTCGACCCACACCTCAACCCAACCCAAGAGCATCGAATCTTTTTCAGATCCAACAATTCCCCCAACCTGCATCAGCACTGCTGCCTTGTCTTCTGGGGCTCGGCCTGGTAGGGGCTTCCTGCTCCCTGTGTCTGAGAACCATCTCTGGCCACCATCTGCCAGTGGAGCTGAGGCATCAGCTGCTGCGTGTTCCATTCCTGCCAGCCTCGACTGCCTCGCGTGCTGTGTGCATTGCAGAGCAAGAGGTGCTGCGACTCGTTGGCACGCTCACTCTGCGGCACACACAGCAGAGCGAGGTGATAGTGTCCACCAGGAGCAAGACACGCAGCCTCCACATCAAATTCATAGGCAGGAGAGGTGATCGGCACCTATCCTACCCAAACTTGAGAGGGCTGGGTTGTTTTCAGACCTAACCCAGACACTCGTAGTCAGGTCCTGTTGGGGTCAGGCCAGGTTGCTTGGTTTGATTATTAAAATACATATTGTTTGCATGAGCCCAGTTTACCAAGCAATCCAGATTGCTCTGTACCCATGACCTGTCAACTTCCTTATTTATCACTCACCCCATTTCTGTGTCATCTGGGAACTTTATCAGTAATGATTTTATGTTTTCCGCTAGGTCACTGATAAAAAATGTTAAATATCATAGGGCCAAGAACTGATCCCTGTGGGACCACTAGAAACACACCCACTTGATGATGATTCAGCATTTACAATTATATTTTGAGATCTATCAGTTAGCCAGTTTTTAATCCTTGTAATGTGTAATATTAAGTTTATATTATTCTAGTTTTCTAATCAAAATATCGTGAAGTACCAAGTTAAATGCCTTACAGAAGTCAAAGTATTAGTACTTCAAAACTATTACCTTTGTCAATCAAACTTGTAATCTCATTTAAATAAATAAAAAAAAAAGAAAGTTAGTTTGACAGGATCTATTTTACATAATGCCATGTTGATTAGTATTCATTATATTATCTTCCTTTAATTCTTTATTAATCAAGTCCCATAACAGCTACTCTCTTGTCTTGCCCAGGACAAGCAGAGTGTGTGACCCTGAGAAAAGTCTAGAGAGGGAGCTTCTGGGGCTGGGGCTTGCTAAAAAGACTTGGGGCTGTAAGCAAAGAAACTATCAGGACCTTGTACATTCTTAGTCCATAGAGAAGATAGCATCAGAGAAAAATACTTGACTTTACTAACAATTCCTCCTCCTAAGTGGAACAATGTGAGACACCCTGAATTGGCTAACTGCTCATGTCAAAAGGGGTAGCTTACATTCCATTAGAAATAGTATGTGATCACATGCCTGATTCTGAACTCACTCGTGCCAGCATGACTCTGCTGACTTCACTGGAGTTACTCCTGGTTCACGCCAGCTTCGCAGTCAGGGCCTGTAATGTGTGGGTATGATGAGGCAGAGTTGGGGTTGCATGTGCAATCTAAACTGTAACATTTGACGTTTTTGGAGTGGTTAATTGTAGAACCTTAATGTAGTTTTTGGATGGAATTTCACTGAGCTTATTCCAGGCATAAAACACCAAATCCTTTCAACCCTCCTTAGCTAAAGTAATGCAGAAAATGTGCAGCTATAATGTAAAAGCTTAATCCTAGAGTTACTGTCCAACTACAATAAATATCCACATAATTTTGTGTATACCTTTGACAAAGTTGTAATTAGTGCAATGGAAAACTGCAAACATGTCCATGCTGACTCTAAATAAAGATGTCTGCCAATGATACGGGGTCAGTGGGAGGCTATTCCAGAAATTCGAAATGTACCGCCCTGAGCAAGGAATGAAAGTATATCTGTAAAAATAGAAAGTGAGACTATCTCTGACAGCAAAATTGCCAGCGGTAGCTTAACAGGAACTTGGTTACATTGCTCAGCGAGCCTCAATGAATTAAATAAATTGAAATGCTAATGACAGAGTAAATCCCCAGTGCAGTGATAGGATAAAGCAGTCAGATGAGGTTTCAAACATAGTGAGTTCAATGCTATCATGGAGACCAGGGCCCATCTAGACAAGAGTAGAGGGTGCTTTAAAAAAAAAAAAAAAAAAAAAACACCCTAGCGAACACATTTTAATTAACATTTTAAAACCCAACTGTAGACAGTTTAACACATGCTCATTGGTCAGGGTGCAATCTGTCTACACTAGAATTTTTTCAAATGATAACTAAAATGTATTAGATAAACATTTAAAAAAAAACCCTACCTTTTCTGATAGTCTAAACACACCCTTAGTGTCATTTTCTGTTGTTTCCCTGACTAGTTAAATTTCACTGCCCTGACATGTGTGGCATTAGCCTATCAGACAGTTCCCTAGGGGTGTTATTCAAACTTTTCTGACTGCTTCCAACTTTACTGTAAGATTTGTCACAAATTTCTGCAAAACAAGATGTTTAGATTTTTAAAAGGCTGTATCAACATATGCTTAGAGTAACCAGGGGTGAAAGTAATATTAAATTCTTACTGGTACAGGGGCCGGCTCCGGCCCCTGGAAGGGGCAGGGCCTCAGGCAGAAGGGGCAGGGTCAACCTCCCTCAGCCAGCCCATCCATGCTGTCTGGCCCCCGCCGCCCGGAGTGCCAGCGGTGATTTAAAAGGACCCGGGGCTCCGGCCGCTGCCATGGTAGCAGTGGCAACCAGGCCCTTTTAAATCACCAGTCCTGGGGCAGCTGCCCCTTTTGCCCTCCCTCCCCCCCTCCCGTCAGTGGCGGGGGGGCAAAAGGGGCAACGGCGTTAAAGCGCTTCCACGGCAGTGCTTTAAGGAGGGCTGCGTATGGGCCAGTACCGGCTTCTTACCAGTACACTGTACCGGACCACTTTCACCCCTGAGAGTAACGCACCTAGGTTTTTGTAATCTCTCTCAGTACTTCAAAGATCCTTATCACCATAGCAATGAGTGCCTCTGTGACCAGAATCCCAGGGGAGCCAGTTGAGGTCACTCAATGAGGGTGAACTGCAAAGAATGGAGCAGGCAAGCCCCAAAGCTGGTGGATATTCCAATACTTAGATTTACCAAGTCAGCACAAAGCAACTTCTATTATACCTCACTGGTTACTCAGAAGCCAACAACACAGTTCCCTTAAAGTAACCCAGCCTCAGGCCTCCACCCAGACACCCAAGTCAGGTATGATGAGGATTTCTGAAAATCTTATTTCATCATATAAAAAAAGATTCTACCAATCCCAAAGGATCGGACACATTACCTCCCAGGTTAATGAATATCCCAGACCTTTCCCAAATATACGCTTACAGCCAATTCTTATTAACTAAACTAAAATTTATTAAAAAAGAAAAAGGGGGAGAGCATTGGTTAAAAGATCAGCATACATACAGACATGAGTCAACCTTGAGATTCAGATCTATAGCAGAGATGGAGAGCTTTGTAGATGCAAAGGGGTCTTTCAGAAACAGTTCAAAGGTTATAGTCCAATGTTTATATTCAGGACAGTTCAGTCAGGACTGGGATCTCAGTCCTTATGGCTTAGGCTTCCCCTGCATGAAGCCTCAAGCAGATCTGAGATGACAGGATCAGGAACCAAACCATTCCTAATACAGTTTCAGGCCTTCTTTGGCAGCTCGAAGTCCATTGATGAACAATAGGCACTCATTTCCTAAGCATTACCTGGTAATTATTCACACAGATTAACATAAGGCCATTTGCAGATGATTGGCTATACATGTCAAAGAGAGATGAATACAGAGATCTCTTATGTTTACAGTTCATTTAAATGGTAAAATGTTCATTTGATCTCTGAATTAACAGAATACAGCATAGACAGGGACTGTGATTACATGGTTGACCTCTACCAATATATGAGTAAATACACAAAAAGACAAACATTATCTCCCCATAGGTTTTTAAGGGTTGAATTTGAGTCATTTATCCTCCAGGATGCTTAACCCTTTCTGGTCATACGTCACAGCCTCACAGTCATGAATGGATTTTATCCTCCCTACACCTCTAAGAGGTATTATCCCCCTTTGCCAGATGGGGATCGAGGCACAGTGCAAATTAAATGACTTCCCTATGATCACATAAGAAGTCTATGACTAAGCTAGAACTTGAACCCAGGCCACCCAAGTTCCAGGCCAGGGTCTTAGCCACACAGTCAGCCTTCCTGCCCATTGTTACACTCTTAAAGGAGAGAGTGACATACACACCCAAAATGTAAATTCAGAGTTCAGGCTGAAACTCCACCCTTTTAAGATTAGGCACGGCGGAATATGTTGAATGGTTCTATCACCCAGTAAATACCAACAGGTGCTGATCTATTCCTCTCTCACCCAAGGTCACCCAGCAAGTCAAAGGCAGAGCTGTCCGATTGCTTGGATGCTGTCATAGAATCATAGAACTGGAAGGGACCTCAAGAGGTCATCTAGTCCAGTCCCTGCACTCAAGGCAGGACTAAGTATTGTCTAGATCAGTGCTTCTCAAAGCCGGTCCACCGTTGTTCAGGGAAAGCCCCTGGTGGTTTGGGCTGGTTTACCTGCCGTGTCCACAGGTTCGGCCAATTGTGTCTCCTACTGGCTGCAGTTCGCCGCTCCAGGCCAATGGGGGCAGTGGGAAGCCGCGGCCAGCACCTCCCTCAGCCTGCCCCGCTTCCCGCATCCCCATTGGCCTGGAGCGGCGAATCGCGGCCAGTGGGAGCCGCGATCGACTGAACCTGCAGACACGGTAGGTAAACAAACTGGCCCAGACTGCCAGGGGCTTTCCCTGAACAAGCAGCGGCCCGCCTTTGAGAAGCACTGGTCTAGACCATCCCTGACAGGTTTGTCTAACCTGCACTTTAAAATCTCCAATGATGGAGAATCCAGAACCTCCCTAAGCAATTAAATCCAGTGCTTAACCACCCCAACAGTTAAGAAGTTTTTCCTAATGTCCAACCTAAACTACCCTTTCTGCAATTTAAGCCCATTGCTTCTTGTCTTATCCTCAGAGGTTAAAGAGTCGCCTGCACGGAGATGAAAATTTCTGTTCTCTGGCTCATTCCAGCTCACAGCAGGAAGTAAAACTTTGTTTTGAGCAGGGGATTGGACTAGATGCCCTTGTCCCCTAGCACTGTGCTGGGATGGGGGAGCCCTGCTCTGTGCAGCCAGGGGGCAGGGCATTGGAAAGTGGGTCATTGAGGGATATGTGTAGGGGGGTGCTGGGCTGTGAGGGGGTGGGGGCCACTGGGGGAGGCTTGTGTGTTTTGGGGTGCTAGACAGTGGGGGAGGTCTGTTGGGGAGGTCTGTGTGTTAGGGTGCTGGGCAGTGGGGGCGCTGTGTAGTTGTGGTGGTGGGGATGTGGGGAAGAGCACTGGGTAGTGGGGGTGGGGGAGATCTGTGTGTTGGGGTGCTAGTGAGGGGGTCTGCGTGGGGTGCTGTGTAGTTGGGGGTACTGGGCAGTTATGGTGGGGCTGTGGGGTGCTGGGCAGGTGTGGTGGTATGCAGAATGCTGTGTATTTGTGGGGGGGCGCACTGGCAATGGCAGGTCCAGGGGGCACTGGGCATAGGGAATCAAGGGGGAGTTGGGCAGCGGGGGTGGCGCAGCAGGGGCACGCTGGCAGCACAGCGCCAGGCGGGCCAGTCTGCGTCTGGCAACTGCCGGTTTGTAAACAGTGCCCTAGCACTGAGCTGGGCAGAACGATGGCCAATGCCCCTGGCCTGCCCCTAGCTCCAGGAACCCACCTCCCCGTGCCATGCTCCATTGCCCCCATGTTTGCTGACAGGCCCACAAAAGGTTAATCCGGTGCTGCCTGTAAGCCCGGCAGGGAATTGTCATTGTCATTCCTTTTTTCACAAATGGGAAAAGAGGAAAAGCAGCGAGTAGAGTTCCCGACTGCCTGCTCATTCTGCCGGAACAGTCTCCCTGAGCCAGACACATTCCCCAGTCATTCCTCCTATTTTTCATTTTCTCGGTCAGCCACCACCTGCTATGCCAGGATGCATGTGTAGCTCAACGTGGTTTTTTTCCCTGGAGCCAGCCTGGATCACATCCATCCGCTCGCCAAGGACAACACAGAGAGGGAACGATTTCCTAGGAAACACTAGGCCATTTTGCTTACAGCTGCCATGGTTCATTTAAGAGCCATGGCTGCTGCACAAACAAGGCCTAGAAGTCAAAACTGGCAAAGAAGGGAATTGTATAGGCACTATTGACTCCAACTGCGTTTCTAGTCACCTTTTATTTATTTATTTTTCTCTTCTACCTAAAAGAATCTGCTCCTCACTCGACAAGGGGAGGTTCAGGGGAAAGAGAAAAAAAGAGAGACCTGTGAAATGTTTTATCATAGTTCACTGGCAGTCCTTCACTGTGACAGCTCTCAGCCTGTCTTGTCATACCCAACTGTGCAATTTCATCCATCTCTCTGGCATAAATTATCAGCCAGGGTTTCTTGTGGCCAGCGTGTGGCCCAACGTTGCTCCAGAGATCCATATCGCAGCATGTTTTATCATGCTCCCCTGCTGGGGAAGGTGACTGCAAGCTCTCACAATTGGCAGCAATTGTATAATCTCCTAGGTCCTCATGCTAAGAAGTGGAGTGTGTTCCTCCTTCTCCCACCCTCCCCGTCATGCCTGTCAGATGGCTCACAGGCCACACTTCAGCCCTATGGAATGAGGGGAATGGGTCACAGGTTAAGTCCTCCCATCCCACACACAGAGTAGTCAGAGGGCAGCTAGCAGGCATTGTTAGCCAAACATAAGGCACTCAAATAGTGCAATGATAGCTGCAGAGTGAAAGTTTAAGGCTTTGTCTACATGCAAAAGTTGCACCAGTTTAACTAAAGGTGTAAATTTAAACCAATTTAATCAACTGGGTCAGACTCCTGTAGCTTTGTTCTCACTAGGAAAACGTGCATTCTTAACTTAACTACTTTGACGTAAAATCCGATGGAAGACCAGGCAGTTTGTAGTTTTCACATGAGTTTGCCAGACAAGTCGCGCCAGCTGTAGGCACTGAGGTGCTAATTCAGCAACACTTCTAAACATATGCTTATGAGTGTGACTCATTGAAGCCAAAGGAAGATAAACATGTGCTTTGGTGAATTGGGGCTTCGGATCCATTTAGACTGCACGCTGCTGATTTTGGGGCAAGGGGTCTTGTATCTAATTTTTTTAATACTATGCCTCAGACAATTATCTGAGCACCTACACAGACCTTACCTTCGTAGCTGCCTGAAAAGCCTCACAGAACTGCTGGCCCTGTGGAAATAAGTCAATCCTAAATTGAAGGTTCAGAGCAGAATGCTCAGGACTATGTTATACCCTGAAAGGTCTAATTTAGCCCTCTGCAGCAGGGAGCAGCACCAGAGCTTTCTGCTTCTTTGTAAGCTGTTGCACCAGCAGACTGCAGCTGTGTGCGCCAAGAGCCATTGCTCATATGTGTCAGAGCACTTGTGAAACAGCTGCGTGCCTTTGGAAAGCACTTCTAAGCTGGAGCGAGGATGTGTGCTAACTTCAGATGGGTTTAACCCCCCTGGGGACAGAGTTACTGTTGGAGAAGGTCTTGGTGCCTTTCTGAGTGGGCCGTCTAGACTGCAGCAGGCTTAGAGCACAGAAGGCCAATGCTGGTGCTGCCTCCCACCCTCAGCCGGAGAGTGTCACTTGCACAGACATGGGGCCTGATCCACAGCCCACTAAAGTCAACTGGAGACTTTTCACTGGATCAGGCCCCACAGGGCTATGCGATTCCAAGCTGAGCAGCATGAGAACAATGGAAAAGAGCAGGAAACCAGTGACCCAGAGACAGCTGGCAGAGCAAGAAGCAGAAGTGCCTGGCTCTAGGCCACCTACCTTTGGAAGGGGGAGGGCAGGGTTAGGTAGAAGGAGAAGAAACAAGCAGCAAAAAAGGGAGGAGGAGAGGAAGATGCAGAGACCACAGGGAAAGGGAGGGTGGCAATCAGGAAAGGGATACACGATATCGTTGTAGCCATGTCAGTCCCAGGCTATTAGAGAGACAAGTTGGGTGAGGTAATATCTTCTATTGGACCAACTTCTGAAGAAGAACTCTGTGTGGCTTGAAAGCTTGTCTCTCTCCCCAGCAGAAGCTGGTCCAATAGAAGATATTACCTCACCCATCTTGTCTCTCTAATCTGGAAAGAGAAAAGACAATGGCGGGGGGGGGGGGGAAGGGGAGGGGAAGAGGCAGAAAGTCTCCCCTCAGTGAGGTTAGAGTGGGAGATGGAGAGAAGCTGGTCATCACTCAGGAAGGTGGCACATCTTGCTCCCACCCCTGTAAATCCTCCCTCAGGCTCGGCCACGCCCCAGGTTGGTGTGACTGAGATACGCTTTGAGTTCTAGGGAATGACTTCCCCTTCCTTGTCTCACCTGAGCTGGTTTCCAGTCTCTCACAGGGCTGCAAAGCCCAGCAAAGTGTGTGGCTGGGGCCCCTGACTCCAGTGCTTCCCAGGCTGAACTTTCACAAGCTCCGAGATTTGTGAGGCCTCAAATTCCTTCGTATGTGAAGACTGAATTTCAAGGTGCCAGAGCCTAGCAGTACCAGGTCAGCAGGAGAAGGCAGGCATGGCGGCTTGGAAGGCAATCTATCCCTTTAGTATCGGAGCAACTCCCATACATTGGCTGATTTAACCTCACAACATTCCTGTGTGGGAGTGTAATACAGCTGCTGCTTCCTGAGTGCCCACTCAGCCTGGAATGGCTCTGCAGCACCCTGTCTCAGTTTCCACTCTCACAGGGCTCCTCAAAATGCCACCTAGTCCATATAATTTTAAACCAATATTCCCCTTCTGGAGGGGTCCCAGTTTATTTAGTCCACACAGTGACCCTCCAGGTCCCAACCCTTCCCCTCACCCCCACACTCCAGTCATGGGAGCCCACAGTCCTCGGTCATATCCATGTAGTACTTCATGCCAACTACGCCCAGCTGGCCCCTCCACCCACCACTTCCACAGTTCAAGTAGCTCTCTCCTTGAATCAGGAGTGCTCAGCCCTCCTTCCCAGAGCAAGGCTGTCATCCTACCAGTCTCTCTGGGAACCAGTCCTCAGCCCCTCCTTCCTGGAGCTATGTCACAGTTCAGTCTCTCTCCTCTCCAGTCCGGGGTCCCCAGCTCCCCTCCCTGGAGCTGGGTTATCCGAACAGCCCCTGTACTCCCCACAGGGGCCAGCCTTGCTCCCTGCAACACTCACTTGCTGCTACTTCCCAGACTTCTAGCCTGCCTGGCACCCCCAGCCCTGCCTTGTTAGACCGTCACTGGCTCCCCCTCAACCCTCTCCTTTAAATCCCTAGGCCTGGCCTGCATATTCACCTAGCCAAAGGCATTTCCCACCTGGGGAGGTGTGTTGATCTTGTCACAGGTGGGGCTGAGGCCCCTGTCCACTTAAGGGACCAGCCACCCTGTGACAGGCAGGTAGGCAGCATCCCCCTTTTACACTGGGGAAACCAAGGCACCGAAATGTCACATGACTTGCCCACAGTCACACAGGAAGTCAGTGGCAGAGCAGGGAAGAGAACCCAGATCTGGGAAGAGAACCCAGATCTGCAGCAGCAGCCCAGGCCTAGTCCCTTACTCACAAGACCATCTTTCCTCTTTCTTCAGAGTCCCATGAAGACAGTTGCTACGGGTGAGGGCTGGGAGAAGGAGGGCCTCCCCCAAACACAGTGAGTGCCAGGGTTACGGGAAAGTGGTTCCCCTTAAGTGAACCTTTTCAACTTGGCCCCTCGCTAGTCGTAACCAAAAGTAAACAAGTCCTTTAGTCTGAAAGGCTTCACCTCAGTACCTGACATAGGGGCATTAGGGACAGCCCTGAGCCTGGGGAGAGGTAGAAGCTACACAAACTCAGGAAAAACGGATGCTCAGACAATGCTCTGCTGTGGCGGAAGCAGTAGTTTGCTGCTAGCCTATACCAGCAACAAAGGACAACATCCCCCATGATGGGTCAGCTGTGCTTGCCAGCATGTCATGGGGAAATGGACCAAAGCCTCCACCCAGTCCCTGTTCTGCCCCACCTACCAGCTCCAGCCTGCGATGTACTCAGAGCCAGTTAGCCCTTAAAGGAGTTACCCTAACGCCCTGCAGAGTTATATACAATCTAGCCCATCGAATGCCTGATTGCTGCCCAACCTTAAACAGTGACAGCTCTGTACGGCACTTATGTAACCCTGTAAGCGTAACTTCCTGTGGATGCACTTTCAGGCAGCTTAAATATTTTACAAATACATACATACATACAAATCTGCTGCATTAACTCCTGTGTGGCATGTACTTAAGTGCAGGTAGGTGGCTGAGATTCCTAGGAGTATAATTTACCATGCAATGTGATAGATCTGGGGCCAGAAAATGCTATTTTTCTGAGCAATGAATAAGCGTATTTAAACCATTCCTCACAGAATGTGCATTTCTACAGGGATGTTAATTCTTTACGGCAATACTTTGTGAGAGCTAGAGAGAGAAATAGCCCCTTAAAATATCCTGAAAACAAATTGTCCAGGAGGACTCAGCTATATTTGTTCCCATCTGCAGGTTGGATTATGTAAGTGAAAGCTTGACACAACAGGTTTTTCTTCTTAATACTTTATTTGTAAGAATGTGCAACCACAAACAAACCAAAATGCCATCCATTCTTTATAACAGAACAGCCATATTCTGCAGTACGGAGATTGCCCTCTTGTTTCTTACACAGAGCTGATCACTTTTTACCCTTAACATCATAGCCTATGGAATAGAACCTGCTTATACCAACTCTGAATTTTGGTTCAAAGGATTTTGGTATACAGAGCCTGTGCAAACAAACTGATGGATGGGTCACCTGACGCAGTAACAAATAAGGAGATGTTTGACTATTCAATAAGTATGGACTATGTGCTTGATGCACAATAGACAATCCTTTCCCCAAAGAGGTTATGGTACAGTCTAGTATCAAAGGCTTGCAATCTGGCCAAGCTGGGATTTTTCCGCAAGGCGTATTCTTGTCTTAATGTACAGAGGTTATGCGATTTTATATAATATTTTATATAATTTTATTCTTATTTTAAAATCATTAAGGACAGCTGCTACTTAGTACTAATAGAAACATCTTATTTTCGGAATCAAAGAGTCTCCCGTTCGCATTGTAATGAATAAGTTTGATGCTTGGACCAAGAAGAGAAGCACACAGTGTACTAATTAGAGGAGCAGTTGTTTTCAATATTCTTGTGTTAGCCTGGAATCTTTTTCTAGGATAATATGACATGTCAGTAGTAGGTAGTGCATGTCAGATTATGCACTACTTACTAGTGACATAAAATACAAAAAATAGCAAAAATATTTTCCCCTTTTTATATTAATAAATTTTGAAACAAAGATTTCATTTCAAAATAAAATATCCATTTTTCCAAATGTGAAACTGCCAACAAATGTGTGATGGTCTTTGTCCAGTTGGCGCTAGATGTCTCAGAAATCACCAAGATTTTGTTTGCCCTGCTGAGCAGTCAGCAGACGGTATTGACTTTCAGCCACAGCCATCTGGAGCTAGATTCAGGCACAGATTTTGATATTCTAAAGGGCCTTGCACATCAGAGGAATGAGGAGGAGGGAAGGGTGTCTAGGGGGATACCTGCAGTGAAATGAGCTCAGGGGAATGGTCAGACTGGAGAACTACCAAAGTGGTGACATGAATCTCAAGTGTACAGGATGACAGGACTGAAATAGATCTTTGACTCAGACAGAATGAATGGAAGTTGGAAATAATTATGGATTTTGTGGATGAGCTTGAAAACCAGGGGTACTGAAAAACCATGATCTCTCCAAGGAATTCAAACCATATAATTCACAAGGTTTTATGCCTTGGCTTCTGTTTCAGTATTGCATCTGAAGAGGGGCTTTCTTGAAAATTTAGAAGATACATAAATCTCTCAGGCAGAGAGAGCCTGTGCACAGATCCAGACTTATACTTTGGATATTTATATGTTTCCAGATGCATGAGCCTCTCTTATGGGGGTCAGCTAACATGACAAAGACCATCAATCAACAAGAGAAAAAACAGTCTAATTCTTTTTGCTCAGACCTATAATGAGTTTCCTACATTGTCCTTCTATCTGTATGGAAGATAAACAGTAGGGCAAAAGAGTGAAACATACATGGTGATGGGTAGAGGAAAGTGGTACAAATGTGGTGATCCATTAGGTATTAATAACCTCTTGAAGACAGAGCTTTGTATTGGATATGCTGATGGGAGCTGAGTGAAGTGTTATATATGAAATCCAGACTTAGTAGAGAGATTTGAGAGATTCCTCCTCCCTCCCCAATGATGTGATGTTGTGGATAAGAAAAAATAAATACTCTTCTTCACTCTTCCCCCAGCCCCGCCACTCCTAAATTACTGCAGAAAAATAACAGAAATTGACCTGAAAACAAAACCAAAGTTTCACTAAAAACCTTCCAACTTCTGCAACAAATGAAACAAGGAAACCACAGGCAATAGCTTCCTTTAGTACACAACTCTGATCCATCCCCATGCTGGAGAATTAATGATACACAATGAAGCCAGCAACACTTCGGATTGAAAACATTTTCAAAATTGGCAGGAAGAGATTAGCCCAGCTAAAAAGTTCTTTGGTACAGAGACAAACTAAGACAAGCCCAAAACTCCATAGTCAATCTGGAACCTGGGTAAAGTTATTATTTCTGCAGTGTTGCAGGGAAGTATGAGGTTAAAGAAAGATCTGCAGTGGATATTTACTTAACCTCTTCCTGAAAGTGGGGGAAAAGACTGGTGGTGAGTTTGCGCTCAGTTTCATCCAGTGATTATATTTTTTTCTTCGGATGCTGTACAAGTTGAAGCCAGTGGGACACAATGCTGCAGTTCAAGATGAAACAGCTACAATGCCTGGTCTTACATAATCAGGAAATGACACTTGTTTGACATAGAAACTTTAGTAAAAAAAGGTCAGTGTTGTGCTCGTGCACATCACATCCTGTTGTCAAAGGTGCAAGGGTTATGCATAGCTCATCATTTATTAAATCTCAAATGCAAGACATGTGAAAGGACCCTACCTAGGAGCCCTCCTGTATATTTCATGCAACGTTCTTACACAGCACTTGCATGATTCCCTGCATTTTTCCTAGCTTGGGTTGGCTCATAATATCAAACTTGATTCTACCCTAGATGGTGGTCTCTGGACACCATTTTAAATGCTCTTGCTCCTACCAGGTTTGTTCCTTGATAAAACTTTTGACAACCAGCTAATATAAGTGGCAGTAGTTATTCCTGCTGGATGTGAGTGGTGAGACATCACTGTTTTCTCTCCCATCCTGCGAAACTGACTGATTGAAGAAATGGACACACTCTATTGGGCACAATTTGAGGTAGTTTTGAACACTATCTTGGTTCGTGTTGAAGCTCCCCAAAGACTGAGGGAAAGGATGGGCACTTTCTCCCTATGAAGCCTGACCTAAACACTCATTAAATTGAAATGACATATAGCAAGAAGAAAATAAAAAACTCTGGGACAGATCCATGAAACTGTGCCCATGTACAGTAGCTAGCATACTTCCTGTCTTTGTAGCTCCACCCTCAGACTCTTCTGTCTCACTAAATTGCTTCAGGGGATAGTTTTAAAGAAATAGACGGATAGCATCATAATCTAAATGTCAGTGTTGGCAGTGCATAATAGAAGGTCTTGTCATGACACATACAGTGCACTACTATGACTAACAACATGTCAAAATCATAAAGAACTGGAAATAAACAAATTTCAAAATGAAATGAAATTTTGAAAAAATTTCCAAAATTAAATCTTCCAAAATGATTTTTTCCCCATTTTAGAAATGGGATTTCTTCCCCCCCCCCCCCCAGGAAATTGGGTCAAAATTGACACACATTGGAGGGGGAGGGGGAGGAATTGGTTTAGTTGAAATGGCATTTTCCAACGGGGAAAACTGTTTTGACAAGAGTTTTCCCACCAGCTCCATTGTTATGGTGTACAGGGGCTGCAGCACACCGGAGAATCCCTTCTAATTTGATTATCATCCTCCGTAATAATCATGTTTATTACGGTAGTGTCTAAAGGCTTACCAAGAACGGGACCTAATTATAACAGGTGCTGTACAAAACACAGTAACAGACCGTCCCTGATCCAAAGAACTCACAATACCCACACAGGGTGGTGGAAGGAGTAGAACACACAAGCAGAATGAACAATGGGATGGCAGCAAATGTCATATTTGTTCCACAATTTTGTATGGGGTGGGGTGTTACTGAAGAGGGGATCAGCTAAATGGAAAGAATAAGGGAAGGGAAGTGCTGGGGTGGAGGAAATCAAATCAATCATATAGGCATCATTGTGTACTGGGCTTTGGGCTCAAGTGACTTGCTTATGTTTAACAGCATCTGTTTTACATCTAACTTCTTATACTGAATAAAATCTGCCCGTAGACGCTCTCGAGGTCCTTTCCAGCCCTATGATACTATGATTCTATGCAATAAAGAACTCCTATAAAGATCAAAGATGGACTTTGCTTATCACTCAGGGATTTCATGAATTAAACATGACACTCCAGGTGCATGGCTGTTAGTACACATGATGCAAGGAATAAGCGTTTGCACTACATACACAAACACACGTAATTATAGGGGAAGTGCACAATAATGAGGAACCAAAATATTTTTTTAAGTGCAAAGTGTATTTAAAAGGAGAAGGCTCTTAATGCTTTTGAAGTTCAAAGTTGTTAAACAGCCAGAGGCTGGAAATTTAAAATTCCTTCACAACAGGGCTCTCAAATCTGTGATCAACAGGGATGAGGTCAGCGGGGACTTTTTCAAAGCCTCTAGCAGTATTAACAAATAGGAAACTGAAAGATGGATGCAGTTTCCGAGACGCCTGCGAGATCTCAAAGTGCGTGGAGAGACTGCTTCTTGTTTAGTGACCATGCATAAAAAGAACCAAAACAGGGCAACGCTAAGGCTTTATTCCTTCCTCCACATAGACTTTGCACTCTCATCAATGCAGAGATCTCTAGACATTACCCTATACATAGCATCCTATCATACTACAATGCCCCCTACTGTCGGAGAGTATTTCCCTCCTATTTCTAAACTTTAGGTCTAGGCTCAACTCTCCTTTGTGTCACGTGTGAAGCACAACCCCCTACTGCACCTTTAGTCACATCACAAAGCAAGTGGACGCACTTAAGAACTCAGCAGGTTGGCTGCAAATTGGCTGCTCAGCTCTTTCTGAAAATCTGAGCCTGTTTGTGTGGTCCTTAATGGCCTAAAATTTTAGGCAACTATGCAAAATGCCTGAAGAGGATTTACATATACTTTAGTGTGTGCATGTGCCACACTCAGCATTAGGCATTTTGCATCATTTGGGAGCAATTTGGCATCTACACTTCTTAACGAGTGTCTAGTTAGGCCTGATTGGGCAAAGGACTGGAAGATTTAGGACTGAGGTGAAGTGTGGAGAAGTTTGCATAGTAGC
Source organism: Malaclemys terrapin pileata (assembly GCF_027887155.1). Classification (NCBI taxonomy): domain Eukaryota; kingdom Metazoa; phylum Chordata; order Testudines; family Emydidae; genus Malaclemys; species Malaclemys terrapin. The sequence continues at coordinate 18,967,112 of NC_071520.1, read as the reverse complement.
TAAAATGCTTATGATTGGTGCTAGCCAGGGCTATACACTCTGGGCTGGAATCTTCACTGCATCTAGCTTCTACTCAGCACAACAGTGGGAGAGCAGCCTTGATTCTCTGCCTGGCCATAGCCCCAGGCCCAGATTAGAGCAACCCGAGGGTTGCTGTCACCTGTGTCAGCTGGCAGAGATTCCTACGGGATCATTCAACAGCTGGAGATGCTCAAGCACAGTGCATTCTGGCCACACTCACCCCCTACCACTCCAAGCTTCGACACTTGCTTGTCTGCACCGGGGAACTGAATGGAGAGTAGCAAAAGGGCCAGCTGCACCATCTCTATGCCTTCTGAGGGGTCCCTCAGACCAGCAAGTGGGTTGCATGCAGTCTCTATTCCCTTGGTGCCACCCAAAGAGCAGAATATTTGTGCTTCTGCTATTTAGAAGAAAGAGAGAGACAGAGAGACAGACAGAGACAGAGAGAATGTGTACTACTAAAATTTCTTTCTTGACTAATCATAGCGACATTAATGAGAGACTGAGGAAAGACAGCAGAACTCAATCCACATGGATTCAATGTCTGAAGAATGATTCCATAGAAGATGATCAAAGGACAAGTTCTGCCTTTCATCAGATCCAGAAATTCTTGATCTTCTGATTTATCTTCCATTTATTTTTTTACATTTTTGGGGTCTTATTAGATGCTTAAATGTCCTGTTTTGGGGGAAAAAATAGCCTTCTGCTAATATTAAGAAATTCAGTCCCTTTAATTTTCTCTTTCTGCCTAGCAGGTGCATTCTAGTAGAAAAAGATTTCCTCCTCGACAGATACTGAATCCGAGCAATCTGGTTTCATTTACAATAGTTCCTGCATGAATGAACCGAAGCCTGTGACCGCCGCGTCTTTGGATTTACAACGTGGTCAACAAATTTGTTATTTTCTTCCTCTCCCTTCCAATTGCCTTTGTCTCGCTCGGGTGATGAGAGAGGCTGAGGTGAGTCATCTGGCCAGTGGAAATTGCCGTGCATCTTAGCCAAGTGGCAGCTCGAACCTCTGGAAGCCTCACTAGCGCGTCTTGGTGAGAGATGCATTTTAATGACAAATTGCTGAAATGCCAGCCACTCGGAGCCCAAGTCTGTTGTCCCCAGCAAAACATTATTGCACTGACTAGCGAAGCAAAATGTTTTATGTTGCGGTGAAAGGAACCGACACGGCTGGAGATTTAATCATTTCAAATTCATCTTGGCATGACGCCACTAGTGCGTATAAATGGAGCATTTAATGTTTAATGTGCTGTTCCGACTGAGCTGTGACCTTCTTGCAGCAATTGCATGTTGGGGATTTCCGATGCTATGTCACTACAAGTAGCATCACCTGTTACAATACTTGCATGGGTTTCAATAGAAATCGACTCTGTCCTGACATAGCAGCATGCAGACCTGGGGGCTTGGCGCTTCCTGATGGCCTCGGTTCTTATCTGGGATACTGAGACTCGGTGACTATAATTCACTGTATATTGGTAAGCAGCCCAGGGTATTTATTTTGACCTTATAGTTTGGCATCTCATTTTGCTGTAGTTCCTCAGCTCAGCAGTTGCTGCCACGGTACAGAACAAGCCTTTAAGCAATCTGATCTGTCTCACTAGTTCAATCTGTGACTCTCAGTTGCAGGTGGAAGTTTGAGAAAGGCATCCTAATGAGGTGTCACTTCTCCGTGGGTCAGGTGGTGATTTGAAAACCAAAAGACGCCTCTACACAAGTATCCCCGTGCACAGCCCATGGGCGGGGGGCAGCACTAGCAACAGAACCCAGGCTAGTCAAAATGAGTGAGGCTTTTGCTGATGCATCTCCAGCTGGGTCTAAGGGCCCTATTCTCCCCTGTCCATGTCAGTGGCAGCTTCCTGTATCAGAACTGGGCCGTGTGGTTTGCATCTGGGCCCATCTCTAGTGGGCCATTAAACATTGGTCCCATATCTTTTTGTGTCACAAATGCATTTGGTTCTTATGTAGCTGCCTGTGACTCCATTTGATGATGGAGAGCCACTTGGCTTGCTACCGGCTGAATGGCCACTTATACAACCGCAGGCACGTCTTACTCTGAGCCCACTCTCTCAAGGGAGGCAGCTTTGGATTACAGCCAGGGCTGCATAACGTTCTGACAGCAGGCAAAGACTGCTGGGGGGCGAGGGGGGGCAGCCAATTCAGCCTGACATGCAGTCTCTCCAGCTAGTGTCAGCCCTGTCCATTTCCCTTTACCCCCCATGTTAGTGGGAGGCACTGCATGCAGCCCTGGGGGAGGTTAACCCCAGTGGGAAAGGCTAGGTGGGGTTTGCTCTCAGAGGTGGGGCAGCTTTATCTTGCAGTCATGGCGCTACGAAAGCCCCACCAGCTGAGGCTGTCTAGGAAACTGGCTGAGGCAGTACACCTCAGGCCCCCGGCCAAACCCCTTTTGTGGGCAGCCCTGCCACATTTGGAGCTGCTGTGGCATACCGCACGCCCCATGAGAGAGCAGGAGCCTTACACCCCCACCAGCGGTTCCATCAGTGGGGACCATGGGTGACACTGGCTGTAGAATGAAGCCCATAAATCCTATGTGGTTATATGGCATGGGATGCCCCGTTTTCAATCCTCAGGACCTAATTTAGAGAACCCAATTCTGCCAATAACTAGAGATGGGCCTAAACCTAAAACCCAAATCCAGACATCCCCAAACTGGAAATTCAGGTGCAGGAGCAAAGTTTGGGTCTTGGACCCATCTCTAACAACAGCATCCAATGTACAGTTTCCTGATTGCCTCCTTGATTTGTTCTGTGCAGTGTCTATCAGTGTTGCCATGCCTTGCCAAGGGAGGGGGCGCTGCCATGGAACTTTAAAGTGACAGGACAGCGGGTACGCATTACCCAAATGGCAAAAAAGGGATCCCAGCCTATTAACATCAAGAGTTTCCTTTCGTGCACATTATACCCCACTAGGAGCATGGGCAAGCTCTGTTGTAAGCCCTTTGAACTGCAGTAGCAGCTTACATGGCTTCAGAGAAGCTATACGTCTCCCTTTCTCATCAAGGCGCCTCACTGCAGTGCAGGTCTTTGACTCCACACAAACCTTTAAACCCTTTGGAGACCATGTGTGCTGTACGTTTGAGGTTAAACACAGAGCTGTGTTGTGGCAATATCAGTAATCTTTGATGCCTAAAAGACCAGCATTTTACGTAATTGTATTTAGCAGGTCTCCAGGTACCTACTATTTAAAAGATCTTCCTGACTGGGATGTAATCAGTGAAAACATTTTAAGATGCAGGGTTTGAGGGGGTAGCCAGCTGGAGAGTAAGGAGGCTCACAATTTCTGTCAACTATTCCGTGCATTCAGGATAGACAAGCTGTGTGCATTTTCTCAGCACGTAGGCATGGGCTGTTGCTCATCTCTTCCTTACTGTATCCTCAGATCTCCTCTCAATTCTTTGTTTGATCTGGCTACTGTCACAACATAATCTACACCTGACTGGGAAGATAAAGTAGCCCCTAGCTATTGTTAAAGGATTAGTTTAGCACAGTAGAAGTGCAAACCTGGAGTAGCACGGTCAGAACTGAGGTGTATTGTCAGAGACTTGCTTGTGATGAAAACCCTGTCTGTCCATAGCATTTGTACAGTATTTTATACCTTCGAAGCCCTGTACTGACATTAACTCATTAACCTTCACAACACCGCTGCCAGGGAAGTGGGAGGGTACTAAAGCAGCGTGGGGGGAGAGAGGGAAGTAATTATGTTTCACAATAGTTTAAAAAAAAAAAAACCCCAAATTATGGCTTTGTCTATACACAAAAGCTGTATCTATACCACTATAGTTAAAGCAGACCAACGCCCCCTAGTGCGGACACCGTTATATCATATAAAGATAGGTATAGCAATTCTGATACTAGAAAGGGAATAAGCTAAATTGATATAAGCCACCTTTATATTTGTATAACTACATCCACACCAGGAGTTACACTGGTATAACTATTTCAGTTAAGAAAAATCACACTCGACGAGGCCTAAGGTTTTTTTTTAATTTGCTTCAATTTTTTTCCACAAAACTTTTCAGATTCTGATGAAAAAAAATTGGAAACAAAATGTTCCAGTTTGAATAATTGTTTCAAAATTTGATTTCATTTTAATTGAGACATACCTACTATTTTTTTAAAATATTCCCTGAAAAAGGGAGGGAAAGTTAAAGAGTGAAAAAAACTGCATTTTGCATTTCCATTCTCCAGAAATAAAACATTTAAAAAAAAAAAAAAAAAAAAAAAAAAGGATTTTCCCTACAATTTAAAAAAAAATAAATTAAATTTCATTTCAAAATTTCAGCAAAAACAAAACATAAGCTGAGAAAAATAAAGTTTTCCCACACAATGTTTTGTTGTAATCGAAACCCCATTTCTCATCAAAAAAGTTTCAACCAGGTCTGGTAAGTATTATCGTCCTCATTTTATAGAGCTAGAAACTGCACAGAAAGGCACAGTGTTTGCTTAAAGCCACCCAGTGAGTCATTGGCAGCATGAAGATTTGAACTCAGAAATGCCTGACGCTGTACTGATTCCACATGATCTTTGTGCTGGTTTGGGGTTTTCATAGCCTGAGCCAAAGCCAATCCCATCAGGATCTTGCCCTAACTCTATGAAAGGAATCACCTCATTGACGTTTACTCATTTCCCTGGCTCTGACTGCTAGGCTGTAGTACTTCTGTTTCGTGTAACCACACATGCCAAACTCACCTGCTCCAAACTGATACTGAAACCAAGAAAGCAGAACGTTTATAGACGGTGAAGAGTGTTTAAAAGGGGCACATCTGCCATCCAGAACAGCTGCTAACCTTTACAAGCAGTTCAACTTCAATAAACTCTTTATGATTGCCATCAATCTAATTCCAAGCATTATCGTTTGCACTTTCAATTGGGTATACTTACTCTGCTTCACTTCCTGTCCCAAACTGTCATTGTTAAAAAGCTGCTGCAGTCCACCTCAGCAGGCTACTGCCTACCTGCTCTGACACCACGCTGCGCCCCGGAAGGGGCCAGCAGTGGGTCCGGCTTCTAGGCAGGAGGGCCGGGGAGAGAGGGGGCGTGCCAGCGAGTGAGAGCTGTGCGCGCCTCCGCCTAGGAGGTGGACCTGCTGCTGGCCGCTTCCAGGGCGCAACGCGGTCTATGGTGCTAGGAAAACCTTGGCTGCACCACTGACCAGGATCTACCAGAGGTAAGTCCCCACCCCAATCCCCTGCCCCAGCCCTGAGCCCCCCCAAATCCAGAACCGCTTACTGCACCCTAAACCCCTCATCCCTAGCCCCATCTCAGAGCCTGCACCCCCAGCCCAGACCCCCTCCTGCACCCCAACCTCCTGCACCAGCTCTGAGCCCCTCCCCCCCAAAAATGCAGAGCCCCTCCTGCACCACAAACCCCTTATCCCCAGCTCTGTTGGGTCGCAGGCATCAATTTTCTTCAACTGTGTCCCCAGAAAAAAAGTTTGAAAACCACTGGTATAAATAACCCAAACAGACAAAGCAGGGAGGGGGGGAGAATGTGAGATGACTCATGCATGGTCAGACAGCAGCTCAGTGGCAGAGCTGAGAACAGAACCCAGATTTCCCCAACTCCCAAGTCTAGTCACTAGACCACGCTGCCTCTCTTGGCTAGTAGACAATGGGATCTAGAATATGGGGTACATTTTCAAAAGCACCTGAGCTAGCGATTAAGGCAACAGCCTGGCGGGACTTGGGAGAGGAGCTCAGACTTCCAGTGTGACCTACTAAAATTGTGACAACAGCACTTCCTGCCTCCCAGGGGCCATTGTGAAGATTAATACATTAAAAAGATGGTACTCCGATACTGCAATAGATGGATGGATACAGGGTCTTTTGTGCATAGACTCTTCCTTTCCTTGCTGCATCATTGACCCTGACCCAGTGAAATGGCAGACTATTGAAACATACATGTTTCCTGAAGCAGGCTTTATCAGCCAAAACAGTGATTGTTTGTAGCCTTATCCTTTTCCCCTGTGTCACATAATTTTTATTGGCTTGCTCAGTTTCCGCTGCATGTGTGCGTCTTGCTGTTGCACTAGAGGAAATGAACTACACACAGGCAAGGCATAAAAACGATGGTAAAGAGTTAGAATTAAAAGCCACTTAATGCAAATGCATTTTGTTTAGATCAGCAGTTTTCAACCTTTTTCCATTCGTGGACCCCTACAAAATTTCAAATGGAGGTGCATACCCCTTTGAAAATCTTAGATATAGTCTGCCGACCACAGGTTGAAAACAACCTTTCGCTGACCCCTTAGACATACTGTACGGGCACCAAGGGGTCCAGGAGCCACAAGTTGAAAGTCACTGGCCTAGACACTGCAACTCATGGGATATTAATTTTTGTGTATTTAGAGCTCGGCTGCAAAAAAATAAAATATTAGGAAACTTTCTCATTGTTATTTATACATTGCTTAATTCGTGCTAGGTGCTGTACATAACACATGCAAAAACATGATCCCTGTCCCAAAGAGCCTACACTTTAAGTTTAGGCCTCATCTATACTGTGAATTAGCCCCAATTTCAGGCATCACCATGATGGGGCTGCACCATTGCAAATCCCTATCATAAACTGTCAAAGCTATGATTAGTACTAGGCAAGTGAATGCCCTTTTGACACCAGGGTAAGCTTCATTGCAGCTGAGCCTCCAGCTCATAGAGTGAGTGACGCTGCATACTTTGAACAATTTACAATCTAGGGGTTAATCCGACTCACTTTACAGCATTCGTCTGAGGTGTACCATTGACTTTTTCATTCATTCTTCCCAGGCTCTTCTGGTAGAGGATCATACAAACAAAATACTTAGTAATATCTCTTCAGAGGTAGCCATACCAAAGGCCTTGATTCGGAGTTTCTTTACACTGGTAGATTGAGTTCAGCTTCTTTAGCAATAGTTTAAATGGTTTTCATTTTGTTCCCTTCATCTTTTCGTGGCAGTGAAGGGACTTCTTTAAACACCAATAGTTCTGTGAACTAAGCAGGATGTCAGGAGTCTGACAAGGGCATTCAGAACCAAGGGTGAGAGCAGAGTCTAACCTGAGGCTGAGAGTAGCAGAGGAGTTCATAGTCAAGGTCCAGACTGGGGTCAATACCAAGGTTTGGAGTCTGAGTCCAGGAGGTGAGGTCAAAGCCAGGAGTTGAAAAGCAGGGAACAAAAAATGACCATAGCAGCTGCAGGAAATTCTCACTGCTGTCCGGATACTTCCTGGAATGTCCCTTGGGTTTATATAGGCTGGGGAGCCAATCAGGAGCCATGAAACTGCTGTCAGTCAAACCCCTTGAGGCAAGACTGACCCATGATCTATGTCCACAACAGGTAATGGAGTGCAAACTATGCTTACTGACTGCAGGGTGGCAGCATGATGGTGTCTATTACTTAGCAACGCCACAGGCTGAGGTTCAAAACCTCCTAGGCCTAACGTGGGGATTGTATGGATAAAAGGGAGCTATGAAGACTGCTGTGAACCTGGTATAAGGTTTTGCACACAATGTTAGGCAATATCATCAAGTGTCATTCGAATACACAGAACTCCGGCTTCTCCAAAACTTTACCCGGGTTTTGGACTACTTTAATTCAACTTACTTCAGTGGAGTCCCTCCTGCTTTGCACTCGTGTACATGAAAGGAGAATGAGACCCAAAGCCCTTCGGCAGCTGGCGGGACAGTGTTTTCCATTCGTTTCAACAGAACTCTGTAATTTTAAAATAATAGGCTGAATATGGAGCACTAGGAAGAATACCGGATAGTCCAACTCAAAACATTTCTTACTACTATAAAGCCACAATCAATATCCCTTAGAGGGGCAGTGCTGTCCACCAGACAGGGCACTGGAGGGGATTCCCGGCTCTGCCACAAAACTGATGTGTGACCTTGGCTACATCATTTAACTGCTCTGTGGCTCAGTTTTCCCATCTGTAAATTGGTGACAATGGCACTTGCCCTTCTTTGTACAGTGCTAAAGATTCATGGATGAAAATCACTGTATAAGAGTTAAGTGTTATTATGAGCAGGTAAGCAACGGCCGAAACCCTGACTGTTGTACAGTTTAGCTGGTATATACACCCAAACATCTGTAGACTGAAACAAAACGTTTGGTGAGTTTAAAAAAAGCAAAACTATTGCACTGATTCACGCTGCCAATTAGTTAACCAGCCTTGAGTGCGATGTCATATTAAACATTTCACCCAAAGCCAAACGGGGGTTCCTCACTGCAGAGTAAAACCAAGCGATTCCAAAAGAAATGGAAACCCAAACCTGAAATCTTGCTGAACAAGAGCTGCCTCCTGCACAGGCTCTTTGCAGTAGGGCTCAGATCCTCAGCTGGTGTAAGTCAGCATAACTCTGCTGATTTACACCAGGTGTAGATCTGAGCAGATATTCATGGAGAGTCAGCTGGACAGTGGATTTGCATTTTTACATACTGCGTAGACCGTCGGTCCTTCGTCAGTTAAGACTTAGCCGATCACAACACGTCTTCCCATCTCTTCTCGCTCTGGCCATCCTTCGCCATGCTTGTCCATATCTCCTTGTTAGGAAATCATCCCACCTCTTTGGAGGCCGCCCATGTGGCCATTTCAGTTCTCGCAGATACCACTCAGATATAGCTGCGGTCCATTTGTTGTCTCTGAGTCGGGCCACATGTCCCACCCACCGCATTTTACATACTCATTTAACGTTAAAATACAGAATCAGCTCTTGTTGGTATCATTTAGTTCTGGGCCTGTTGGGCCACGATGGTTTACAGCATTGACCTGTTGCATTGTTTCATAACAAAGAAATGACCTCTGGTTAATGACAAGACAACTAGTACCCCCACACACACACTCTCACTGTCACCAAGGGGAGGTGAGAGCACTCAGCCCCCAGCAGGAGGCACTGGAATTCAGCCTGGCTACCCAAAAGTGATTGGTTGAATGCAGTGCAGCACCATGTCCCTTTGCTAGGAACAACATGTCTCTGCTTTTGCAGCGATCACAAGAGCTTGGTATGCTAGGGTAAGTCTGCACGGCAGCTGAGAGCGATCCTCGCAGCCCGGGGAGACAGACCCAGGCTAGCGGGGCTTGAGGTAAGGCGCTAAAAATAACCTTGTGGAGTTTGTGGTTTAGGCTGGAGCTCAGGATTCAAGCCTGGTGGTGGGGTTGTCTCCAGCACAAGCCAACAGCATCCACAAGGTTATTTTTAGCGCACTAGCTCAAGGCCTGCTAGTGCACGTCTGTCTCCCTGCGCATGGAGGCCCGCTCGCAGCTGCATGGTAAACATACGCCGAAAGGCTTTAGGGCCTGCCTCTAAAACATCATGCATCCCAGGGGAGAGGAAGCTAGTCCCATCATGCCAGCAGGTCTCTGATTCACAAGAGATGATTAATATCATGCGCCATTTATGGCACTTGCTTCAAAGGACAAGCCGAGCAGGCGGGAGAGAATGCACTAATGAGAAGCTGACTATCAGCCCAGATAGCTGCTCTGCATTTCAAACCACACAGGCAGAGAAGGGAAGATTTTTTTCCCCGCACTGCTTAAGCATCTCACAACCACCCAGTCCTGGCAACAAAAATACTGAGGCCCCGAGGAGCTACCATGCCGCAAAGATCCAGCAGGAGAGATGGGTTTTCTTGCCTCACTGGCAGACTCCCTTAGCAATTTCTTAGCCCTTATTCCCTCCTTCCTTGTGGCCACTCCGCCCCTTCTGCTGCTGTGTTGTTTTATTCCTAATGCAGTTTGCCAGACTGTAACAGCCATTGTAGACATATGTTCCAGTCCTTTTCCGGCTTCTGCGGCTTCTGCGAGTGATAGAGTCAGCCAAGGAATGAAAGAGAGCCACTTGGGGGTCACCGTAAGGTCAGACTGCAAGAATTTCGCTGGCATCAGTTGCAAATGTCTGGATCTCAGTGCTTCAGGCAAGGGAGGTGTTCTTTAGGAAGCCAGAGTCACTTGTAGTCTCTTCCTCTGGGACAGCAGAACTGCCATGTTCTCTGGTGGGCACCGCACCTTAGAGACGAGTGGGAAGGGGACAGAGGTGACGTGCGTCTCAGGAAGAAATCGGACCATGCTGCAAATCTTCATCTTCCCCACTTCAGCACCACTCATTGCCAGGGTTCTTGTCAGCCCTCCTGACAAACACTGCCTGCGGTGGCTACCCAGGCTGACAAAACAGAGCTCCCCCCAGAGAATATGATCTCAGCTTTGGGAACCGCCCTGACAGACCAGGCCTCAGGAGGGTACAGCAGATAGCTTCCCTGGGCCCACCAGTCTTGCTCTATGGACTGGCAGGAGGACTGTGGTCCCAGCTCCGCTCACTCCTGCCTTCTTTATGGTGCTCTGCTCCCCAGTGAGAGCAGTGGTGAGCAGTCCCTGTGCTCCCCATGAGCAGAGAGAATGGCACCACGAGCCCTTCCACGGTGCCGTGGAAGGGGGGGTGTCTCACTTGCCCCCTGTGCTTGGGGAGCAGAGTCTAACCCCACTCAGAGCACATCATTTCCACACACTGACTAACAGCGCCAGAAAAATAAACCCTGTGTGGGAAACACCCAGCCCTAATTGACGGCGAACAGACACGAGCCACCGTCTCCTTAGCCTCTTCTCACTCGGGGAGACTCGGGGAGCAATGAGGAGCCTGGCTGCCTGCAGAGGGTCAGATTCTGTCCTTCTTTCAATGGGGTAGTGAGCGAAGGCAGAATTTGGCCCCCAGCATGTGTTGATCTCTAATGAGATTGGGCCTCTCCCCTTGCCTGTACCTCATCTTTCTTGTGCGCATGACTGGCCCTGCTGAAGCTATGCCAAATTCCTGATTCCAGCCTGGAGTCTGCCCCCAGATTTCCCCTCTACTCTGCAAGAGGCACCCTACCCGCCTCTATGAGGCTGGTCTTTCCCCTCTGACAGCCCCCTGACTGTTGACTCCTCTTATCAGCAGGAAATAAAAGGGCTTGCCCAGGTCTCTGCTGTGTCAGGAGGCACCTTCTTTGATATCCTCAATAAAATGCGTGAGAGAACACAACAAAGAGATTCCAAACAGCAAGATCTAAGGCACAATTTCATCAGCACAGGCACCAATATATTTCTCACTAGCTGCTCTGACCAGATCCTCCCCTCCTTTGTGTGATGGTGGCGCTGAAGGGAAACAGATCCAATGCATCCTAGAGCTCGAGCGTGTGGAAGAAGCCCCTCCTTGCAAGCACCAGCAAGCATGGTTGGGGGGCTGGTGGGTAGGCGGACAGCATTGCTCTATGTGACATGTTCTCCTCCCAATTCAGCCAAATGTCATGCAGAAGCGCTGCTCAGCAGAGCATTATAAATTCCATTGCACACTCCGTGAACCCCACACAACACAGGTGTGGCATGGGGACCAAGGGCAACATAGCTACTGGACCAGCCGTGCCAACAGTGCATGGGAATCTGGGGTTAGCAGAGAATGATGGTTTGGTATTAGCTTTCCTCCATGTGTGTGTGAGTCCACCTCTGCCTTACTAACCCATTTTCTGACAAGAGAATGAATCCTGAACCAGATTTGATTTGCATTTCCCTTTTCCATGTGGCTGTGCATGAAAGGTGATCATCAAACCCTAATCCATTAGACACTGGTGCAGGGTAGAACAATAGTTGCAACAATATAGCTCCTTTTCCTGTGTTCACTTCTGTTCCAATAGGACCCCCATTGACTCACAGGATAGTTAATCTTTTAGTCTGTGGTTTTAACACAAAAAGAACCATTGGCACGAAAGATCCTGTTTCTTTTCTCTAGTATGGATTTGAAGCATAGCTAGCAGGTTGGTCCCTGTTTGAGCATCATGTAACTTGTTTTTTGGACATGTCTGGTTAGCTCATGCTGTGTCTCTGCCTCTTTTTGCAATTCCTTTTACTCCTCTCTAGCTTTGCCCATCACATATTAATCTTGAACTGAGGTGCCATTTTGCCCCATTCCTGTAGCTTCCACCAGACTTACTCCAGGTATGATTCTGCCCACGTGTCAGAAGCATTTGCCCTTTCTCCCTTCTGAATGTTGTCAGACTGGATTCATCTTTATCCTGCAGTTATTTAAACCTAGTTCTGTGCCCATGGCTTTTTCCTTATGCCAATGCATATCTCTTCTTTCCTCTCTCTTGCAGAACACTACAGGGGGACCACTGTTTCTTGAAGACAATTACACGGCTTACCTAGTCCTTCTTACATAAGTCTTTTGCAAATGTTGCAAGAGATTCAGCCTTGTAGTCTCTCCGCCAGCACTGTTTGTTCCATTGTGCTAAGTATTTTCTTAGCCTGCTGGTAGGTGGCCATAGACCCTTGCTAAAGAGAAAGCATAGCTCATAGAGTCCTGCCTTTTTCCATCTCTTCTCATTATCCTTTGGAGCTGGGCTTAGTAACACCTGAGAGCATTGTGGAACTCAGAATCTAAGCCCCTTGAACCCCCAGGGTGTTGGGGGTTGGAAGAGCCATAGATGAACTTGGCTTTCAGCCAAATGCAGAAGGGAAGAAGAGATGAAAATTCTGCAAGGTGATTTTGCTTCCTGCAACTTAGCACTATTAAAGGAACAAAGGAACAAAACCCCACCAACCACCACCACCACTGTGGGCCTGATCCAATGCCCATAAATGTGATGTTATTTTAACAAGACTGGTGCCGTGTCAGTGATCTGGGGGGGGGAAGAGACTATTTATTTATAAACCGCGCTGCCAGAAGAAAGAGAAAAACAAAGAATACAGACAAAATTTTTGCCACAGGCATTTTCTCAGGCTTTGGGTGAGAGGAAAAAAGGAAACCCCTCAGAACATCACGATCAGCCCATTAGACAAGTTAACCAAACAATGTTTTATTTCTCAGCAGCCCTAGGTAGGCCCTCGGGCCCCAACGCAACTCTGACCCTATTCTTTTCTCAGACAGGGTTTTATTACAAAGACATTCTGTGGGTGTCTTCTCCCTTATGGAATCCAATCATGCTTTCCAACGCGGACAAGCAGCTACTTGGTGTGTGCATTGGGGAAGAAGCAGGGAGAGGGGCCTGTCTAAAATCTTTAGGGGGCCTGAAGAAAAGTCCCTCAAAGTCAATGAGAAGGACATGAACATGGAAGGACGCAGAGGTGTGGAAGGGACTCTGAGCGATGTGAGGAGCTTTGGGAGGAAATAATTTTTCTCCCCTCAGAGACTGGAGCCTCAGTGAAGGATAAAGGTTGTCGGACAGCAAGCGGCTCACTCAGAGTGTGGAACAGCTGGGACTCGGAGCCGTTGAATTAGATGCAACAACCTTTGTGAGCAGTTTGACAGCTATGCCAGATGAGTTTCTGAGTGCTTGAGTAAGTATCACAGCTGAACTCTCTACTGGAGAAAGGAAATTATACATTATATATTCCAGAAAAGCAGGGATGGCAGGCAAGTGCATGCATTTGCTAGGGACGAAGGCTGACGAAACACACAGACTGAAACCACAGTTGGCTTCCTTCTGGTGTGATTGGTTTTCCCTATAGTAAATTTCTCACTGTGGCAGCCTGGCTTTGTATTGTGCTCTGTAAAGCATCATGCCTGTTTGTCGTGGGGTATAAATAATAACTTTGTAGCAGGGTGTTCTCCTGTGTAACTGCTCCTCTGTCACCACTATCAGGTGGGAGCCAGCCCAGGGACTAAATGACTCAGAGGAGCTTCCCCAGCTAAATCCTGGGGGTCAATTCATCCCACATTAAAAGGGACTGAACCTTGTTACCGTCTGATGGCTGTTGGATCTGAGATGTGGAATGAGTCAGCGTTCCTGTCCAGTTCTTAGTGGGCAGTGTTCACCTCATGACAAGACCCTAATTGGCAGGCTCATCAGAAGGACCCCGGATTGACTGGATGTGGAGGTTGTCAGCTGCTCAACCCTCGAGGTGGATTCTCTGAGTCAATGCTGATGCACATTGTTAAGGGGGGCAACTCTTATCTTATCTGCTTCTGTACCCACTTCACAGTCTTCTGCCTGCCCAAGCATCTCTCCTGATGTCCCCTTTCTCCATCTTACCTCTGTGCCCTTTTTTCACACTATACTGTGTGTCTGGAACAGCCTTGCAGCTAATGTTTAGCACCCCCCTCATCTCCTCTCCTGGAAACTCACCCAGTCCATGAAGTAGTTCTGTTGCAAGGAGACATGCCACCTTACATTTTTTTCTGTGTTCTGCTGTGCTGCATTCATTGTATTGCATAACAAGGTATTACTCTCTCTTGATAATAAACATTATTAGCAATTGTAATTGAGGGTGAAGTGGGATTTTGACTGACAGGGCGGAGCCCCCACGTAAGAAAGAAAGCAAGCGTCGTATCTCCCACTTCCAAAGATAAAAATAGCTTATCCTACCCATAGTGGCTATCTTTTCAACAGAGCTCAGCTGCCATTTAGCCACCTACATAAGAGCCAGAGAACGCAGCACGTTGGGCACAGACAGGGAGATGGAGTGTTTTGAAGATCTGGCAGATGTTGGGTGCTGAGCCCTTTTGAAAACCTAGCCTTGACTTAGGTGCCTCAGTGGAAGTGAAAAACTTTTTTCCCAGGGGATAAACAATCTATGGGGTTTCTAACATCATAGGGTTTTTTTTTCCAGAGACTTTAAGGCCAGAAGGGACCATTATGATTACCTAGTCTGCCCACCTCCGAAGCATTAAGTGTTGGCCATTGCCAGAGGCAGAGGATAACACTAGGGGAACATTTACAGCACCTATTAATGTGTGCTTATAGCATGGGTAGGCTAGCTTTCCTCTATGTGGGCAGCTCTAGCTGTGTAGATGTGATGGCACAGGCTAGGGAACCTGCGTACACACTCGAGTGGCTAGCCCAGGCTGAAGCCCGTGTCACTACATCTTCACGATTACTGCTACCCTCCCTGGCTAGATTAAAGCTAGCAGGGGTATGCCTACCGGCACTACAATTACACCTTAATTTGCAGTGTAGACACCCCAGATGGATCATTGGTCTGATCCAACAGGGCAGATCTCTCTTTTTCTACCTCTGTGTTCAATGGGATTGCTAATTGGAAACCTGAACCCTCTTTGTTCTGCTGAATTACCCATCACTCTGCTGGAAACCTGGGGCTTTTATCTCCCAGATTTTTTCAGGTTAGCTGGGTGGGATCAGAACAAGATCAAAAGCCTTTGAGGACCGAATAAAAGGCAATACATGATGTAGAAAGGAAGGTGATGTGTATTGCTCCCCGAAACTAGTTATTCAAGCAAAGGGAGGCCAGTAGCTGGTGTCAAGATAAATGGCCATCAGATCCCCAGCTGTCTCAAAAGCTTCAGAGCAAAGCGCTGTTGGTCTGAACTGGAAGGGAACTAGGGCAGAGTTTTTCCCCACTGTTAACTTATAACTACAAGGGACCTGACTCTCCAGCACCTTGCACCGTGTCTAGTCACTTATGCCAGAAGTAACATTTTACACCTGCTTTGCGCAGCTCAATGGCAATAGAAGGTGCCAGACATTGGAGGATTGGGCCCAAGACATGAAACTACAGGGTACAAGTGTCAATAGTCTTAACTCAGTGTTTTTCAACTCATTTCTCTTTTGTACAGAACTTCAGTAAGGTAGAAATACAGCGGCCTGATTTTCATTTCACTTAGGCCTGATTTAGGAGCAGGATAACTATTTCTGTGAGGGGTGTGACTTTTGATTGAAATACTTATACCCGTACAACCTCTAGTGTAGACACAATTATAGCGGTATAAAGGTTTCTTATTCCCATAGGGGAATAAGCTATACAGGTAGAAGCACATTTATACTGGTATAACTGTGTACACCCTGCGGGAGGTTGCATTGTTTAACTATGCCAGTTTAGGTAAAGTGGTACAGCTTTTGTGTTTACACAGGGCCTTACTCCTGTGGAAATCAAGCAAGGCAGTGGGCCAGATCCTCAGCTGGTGCAAATCAGTTTGACGCTCCATTGACTTTGGTGGCATTATGCCAATTAACTACTGTGCCAGACGTGAGGACAGAATCCAGCCCACAGTCCACAACTCTACAGGTCCAGCATATCCTTAATGATGTCTTCCCCACACTTCCAGGCATGCATCACTCATTGATGTAGAAACATACGCAAAGTGCTCGTTTCTCAACACGTCAGACCAGGGAACTAATTATACAACAATCTGCAGCTTTGCCGTGCTGTCAAAGAGGGTGTGCGGTTTGCACGCCAGCAAGTGACTGATCTGTGCGCGTGTGTTTACAACAGCAGCTTTTAATGCTTTCTTACATACTGTTTTGCTGATTGATGGCTTACCATGGAGCTGTTAACACTACAATATCCCAGCACTCTTTACAGACATCTCTGCACATTTACTTTGTCATAAGTAAACTCCGCACACAGCAATAAAGCTTAAGGTAATGACTTCTTCAGCACAAAGCCAACAATTTCCTGTCAGCTGGGTTTACAAATGGCTAACTCTCGGGTTAATTTTCAACTGTGGCTTAGCTGGGGAGGCTATGCAAAGGAGGGGTGGGGGGCGGGAATCTCCAGGCTATGCTGCTCTGGTGACAGTCCTCTTCCAAAGGAATAAAAGCCAAGATCTCAGTGCTGTAGGGCAGAATTAGCCCTGGACTCATGTCTTCACACATACTGTTTTCAGCCAGTGGGCGGGCAAGCAAATTAACTCCTGCACATCTGCACTGCTCTTTAGACAAACCCCTTGCTCACTAATGTTTTCAAGCTCAGCTTTGGAATTCTAGCTTGCTAAACATTCTGTTTCTGAGAAGGCGGCTACAGTAATAGGAAATCTGAATGGAATGGATTTCTTGTGAAGAATCCCTGCGCTGGTTGTGGGGTATGGTGATTGACCCTCTCTCAGAGGGATGGATCGCTCAGTGGTTTGAGCATTAGCCTACTAAACCTAGGGTTGTGAGTTCAATCCTTGAGGGGGCCATTTAGGGATCTGGGGTAAAAATTGGGGATTGGTCCCCCTTTGAGCAGGGGGTTGGACTAGATGACCTCCTGAGGTCCCTTCCAACCCTGATATTCTATGATTCAACCCTGGTGTACAGTCTACTCCAGGGATCGGCAACCTTCGGCGTGCAACCCGTCAGGGAAATCCACTGGCGGGCCTGGACAGTTTGTTTACCTGCATGTTCGGCCAATCACAGCTCCCACCGGCCACGGTTCGCCGTTCCAGGCCAATGGGGGCTGCAGGAAGCGGCATGGGCCAAGGGATGTGCTGACCGCCACTTCCTGCAGTCCCCATTGGCCTGGAACAGTGAACCACGGCCAGTGGGAGCTGCGATGGGCCGAACCTGTGGACGCTGCAGGTAAACAAACCATCCCAGCCCGCCAGCAGATTTCCCTGACGGGCCGTGTGCCAAACATTGCCAATACCTGGTCTATTCTTTCAGGTCTTTGAGTGGGATTTTCAAAAAGCTCCCAAGTGATTTAGACAGACAATGCTTTGTCATGGGTGGTAAAAACATATATGATTTTAAATCTTTGTGTTATGATACTTTTTCAGACAAACACTCAGGCCTTCATATTAAGTAGCTTTTGTTGTAAAGTGTTGGTAGCTGAGAAGTGCCCTCAATCATCGTGACAGACTGTACCCTTATGATCACCACTTTTACAAAACTATGATAAATGTTATACAAAGTATGCCTTGTGAGGAATCATTTGAAAACCCATAATCTACTGAACATTATTGTCCTGGTAAAATGTGTGTAGCAACATTGTACGTAAAGTTATAAGCTTTTACTGTATGACATTGCTGAGACATGCTCCAAGTTTAGAAAAGCAGCCCAAACCAGTTCCTCACAGACAAACGGATGGCCAGCAGCTCAGCCAGGTGTCAACATAATCAGATGTGCTACCACCTGGGTAAGCAGCCATTCTTTAGCAGAAAGAAGGATGGGAGTGAGAAATTGACATGTTGGCAATGGAACAGCTGAGGGGTTCTGTGTAAGCAGACTGGCTGTCACCTGAATCCCAGCTGGAGATGGCTCTTGAAGAAGAGGGAAAGATATCAAAATGAGAATGGAAGACACAAATCACCTCTCTCCCCTCATCTCTACTCATTGCATCAACAAAGTTTGAAAGACAAAGGAAGCATCAGTGAACTGGGGGAGTGGTCCTGGCTGAAGAAGCTCAGCCAGGAAAAGCATGTGGTGAGAAAAACCTTTGCTTTGAATTCAATTCGCTTGTTAAATTAGGTATTAGTCTGCATTATTACCCTTTATTTCTTTGTAACCAATTCTGACTTTTATGCCTCATTACTTGTAATCACTTAAAAGCTATCTTTCTGTAGTTAATAAACTTGTTCTGTTGTTTTGTCTAAACCCGTGTGTATTCGGATTGAAGTGTTTGAAACCTCAAATTCCGATAACAGAGTGTGTGCATATTATTTTCTATTAATGAAATGACGGACTTTCTATGAGCTTGTACTGTGCAGAAGGAAAGACCTGGCCTGGGCAGCAGTGTTCCTTCTAATTTTTCCCACTCATGTGCTGAATGAATGTTGTTATGTGCACCAATATGGAGGTGATGTGTGACGCCTCTCCCCTGGCTGCGGCAGGTCCAGGATTGGGGCCGGGGGACGGGCGCCTCTTCCCCGGCCTCCGCAGGTCTGGGGCTGGGCTGGGGAAGGAGAGGCTCTCCCCCGTCTGCGGCAGGTCCGGGGCTGGGCTGGGGCTGGCGGGGAGAGGCATCTCTCCCTGTTGTGGCAGGTTCAGGGCTGGGAGAGAGGCATCTCTCCCCGCCACAGCCCTGAGCATCTGTGCGGCACTTAATAGGCTGCTGCGTGGCTTAGAGGGAACTTAGCTGGGCAGTACAAGATGCCCACTTCTGGTGACAAGCCTGGGACTGAGAATTTGCTGGTGTCACATAATTCAGGAGTGGCTGGCGAGAAGCACTCATATCATTCAGCTGGGAGTGATTTTGCATGGTAGAGGCTGTATGTGAACAGGCCAGGAGTGGTTGTTCTCACAGCAAAGCAGTGGGGAAGGCACCACAGGTTGGAGGATTGAGAGGACACATCTGTTCCACTGTCCAAATTGTATCCTGGGGAATATCACAGTCATGTCTCTAGTTTGTCAATCCCCTCTCTGATCTCCCATGTGCTTCACAGAACTATAACCTCTGAGCCATTCATCACCAGCACAATGGGGTCCTGGTCCATGACTGGGGCTCCTGGGTGCTACCGCAATACAAATAAATCATGCTACTAATACCGGCTGTATGATAAATCTAACCACCCTTGCCTCCACAACATAGCCCCCATCCTTGAATGACTTTGGCACTCACTCTGAGGTAATATACACTCACTCCTGCGATTCCTAAAGCTCCCATGTATGCATCCCTCACCCATATATGCAAACACAATCACATCCTTCCCGCCCTAAGTTATTTCCACTGGCCTGCCGTTCATTTCTGTATCCATTAGAAAATCTCTCTACTCATCTGCAGCAGCCTTCATGACAACACACCCATCAAAGTCCATGAGTTTCTCTCTCTCCATATGTCCCCCATTGATTCTTTCTCACATGCCAATTCTGGCCCCCTCTCTGAGGCCTGTCCTTTGCTACCCCTTCCTTCACAAGCCATATGGGACCCTTTGCCTGCCTCAAACCCCCTCCAAATTCCTTGTTAAAAACACAACTCAAAGCCCACACCTCCTACCATATGTTACCTACACATAGCAAGTTATTACCTGGAAGTCCCCACATAGACACTGACTTCACAACATAGCTACTAGTCCTTAGCTTATGTTCCCCATCTACTCACACTCTCACATTGCCCTGGGTAGGATGAGTGCAGGTGGAACCTTACTCAGTAGGAGGGACAGGAACATGCAAAGCAACTCCTGGACGTCCCTTTGAACTGGGCATGTGACCAGGCTTGGCCTGCTAGCCCAATCAGGTCCTAGCAACCATTTTCACTTGTGTTGATTTCAGCCTGAATTGTTTTGCTATGACCACAGCGAGCTTCACCGCCATAGAAAACATCAGCGTAGCTAAGGAGCGAGGGAGAGGGGAAATACAAAGCAAAGGGTTCAAATATCATTTTGGCTCAGTCTCCAATGCTCCTTGTCAAAGGCGCTGGTTTTACGCTCCCTGCCCCCACTTCCAGAAGACACCTGTATGATGTACATACAGCTCCCCTCTCTGACCAAGTGGTTAGCCAATAATTGGGCCCTGGTGGGTTGTTTCCATTAGTAGGAGAAATTGATTATTATTATTACTATTATTTATTTGCCTACCATAGCACCTAGCAACCTTAGTCATGGACCAGGATCCCATTATACTAAACGCTGTACAAACATAGACTGGGGTCATAGTTGTTGGGGGGTTTTAATGCGATCTTATTTATTTACTAAGAATGTACGCGAAGTCCCGTTTCCCTAACCACAGAAAGGATCAATCAGCAGGAGGCAGTTTCTTTGCTCAGATTTCCGACTCGTTCCAGCCAGTACTTTGCCCAACTCTTCTCTCTTTTAGCTTTTCCTCAGGGTCATGGTCCAAGTGCGCCTCTGGCTGTGTCGGGGGCTTCCTTCTCTGATGTATCTGTTGCTTCTCTCTCTCGTTCGCTGGCTCATTCCCACACACACCGACAGCTCCATCGAAACAATACTCACCCCCCAACCCACCCCTAAATCCCTCTGCTTGCATGGCTCAGATTCCAGAAGGAATTTACATGGGCGGTAACTACGATTGTTTCAGCTATCTAGTCCACCAAGGAGCTTAATTGTTTTTCACACACAATCCTGAATGAAGGCCAGCAATTATGCTCACCAACCACAAGCTTCCTCCTTTCCCCGGGGATGCTCAACACCCACCCAGCCTCTTCCCGCCCCCTCTCCTCCCCTTCCCGCAAGGCCCCACCCCTGCCCCTTCCTGCCCAGTCTCTCCCCTTCCCCGCAAGCACGCCCTGTCCCCGCTTCTTCCCCTCCCCCCACAATGCCTCCTGCAGGCCGCTGACAAGCTGATCGCGGCGGCAGGAGGTGTTGGGAGGGAGAGGGAGGAGTTGATCAGCAGGGCCGCTGGCAAGCGGGAGGTGCTGGGGGGGGAAGGGGGAGCTGGCTGCCAGTGGGTGCTGAGCACCCGCAAATTTTTTTCCATGGGTGCTCCAGCCCTATGTCAGCACCTATGCCCCCCAGCTTCACTGAGGTTTAACCCAGCATAACAATATCAAAGCTTTAGGGAATGACAGCGCTTTGGCACCCCATGCCCCGAAAGCGCTTGCCGAATGCGCTTCTCGTTATTTTTAAGAATGTGTGAGAATGAAACCCCAGTAAAATGCCTGCCACTATTCTGAGGGCTAGCACATTAATCAAAGGCACAGGCCTCTCCCCAGTTGTCTGTGCCAGGCCCAGCCTGGAATTGATAAATTACACCTGCAGGTAACTAATAAATCTGAGAAGTCATTTGCCTTTTATGAACAGCAGCAGCTAGAGCTCCAGCTGTTGAAGGAATTTGGCTGGCAGGAGTAAGGCCTGGATCTCCTGACACATTTCCCTCACCCCTCTTGCTCCTAATGGTCCCTCTTAAATAAGCTGAGTTCTGAGACTTTTGAAACATTCCAGGGACTGAAACATTCCGACGGAAAATACTGATATCAGCCAGCGGCGTTTTATTGTATGGGCAGAGCAGGTGCTTAGGGTTGCCAATTGTGGTCAGACGTATTCCTGGAGGTTTCATCACATCATATAATCTCGCATGAAAGATTAATATTTCATTTCTGGAGACTCCAGGGCAATCCTGGAGGGTTGACAACCCTACACGTGTTTAGCTAGCGTAGCAACCTAGCAGCAGCACCATACTTATTGGCTGTTGCGTGACTGTGACTGCAGGCATTGTGGGGCAAGTTTATCACCAGCAACAAACACTATGGAGGCCAGCAATGGCTGGTGCACCCCAGAGGAGGACCACGAGCCCATGAAGAGGGAGATATGCTGTGGTTAAAGTACTGGCCTGGGACCTGGGTTCATTTCATGGTTTTGCTGCAGACTTTGTAACACACTTAATCTCTCCATGCCATCAAGCTCCATCTATTAAATGGGGGAAACAAGCCTTTTTCTCCACGTTTTCTGTTGTGTCTATTTAGAATGTGAGCTTTCTGAGGGACAAAGTGTTGCTCATTAGCACCTAGCGCCATGGAGCCTTGATCGCAGTTGGCACGCTAGTGATACAAGTAATTGATAATAATCCTCTATATGCTTGCATTGACTCCTATCAAAGTTAGCACTGAAGGTGAGCTTCAAACGGTATGTGAGGCTCTGTTCTTTAACTTCTTTGGTTTGAAAATTTTGTAAAATGTCCAATATGGCCAGGTCATAAAAAGCAGCAAGATCACAATACTTTGTCAGTTTTGCTT
This sequence comes from Malaclemys terrapin pileata, assembly GCF_027887155.1. Lineage (NCBI taxonomy): Eukaryota > Metazoa > Chordata > Testudines > Emydidae > Malaclemys > Malaclemys terrapin. The sequence continues at coordinate 18,944,783 of NC_071520.1, read as the reverse complement.
CTTGTCCCAAACAAAACTACAAACTACCTGTACTCAAAAGTGCAGGGATGTGTGAAAACATCTGCTGTAATCCAGCCCAAAATACTGTGGCCTGTCTTCTCTGTGTATATCAAACTTTTATTGGTAAGCAATTTCTTTATTTTTCTGCTTGTGCTTGGGGCGGCACCTGGAGGGGGGCGGCGCAGTGCTCCGGCTCTGGCCGCTGGGGACAGTGGAGCCGTGGCGGGCTCGCCGCCCTCCCCCCAGCGCTCTGGCCGCCGGGGACAGCGGAGCCGCGGTGGGCTCGCTGCCGGGGAGAGAGGAGCCCCGACCGGGACTCACCGCCCTCCACCTGGCGCTCTGGCCGCCGGGGAGAGCGGAGCCCTGACCGGGACTCGCCGCCCTCCCCACGGCGCTCTGGCCACCGGGGACAGCAGAGCCGTGGAGGGCTCGCCGCCGGGGAGAGAGGAGCCCCGACCGGGACTCGCCGCCCTCCCCCCGGCACTCTGGCCGCCGGGGACAGCGGAGCCCCGACTGGGACTCGCCGCCCTCCCCCCGGCGCTCTGGCCGCCGGGGAGAGCGGAGCCCCGGGGCTCGCTGCCCTCCCCCCGGGGCTCCGGCCGCCCTCCCCTGCTGCGCTGGGGGCGGCCGGAGGCTTTTTTGCCTGGGGCGGCAAAAAAGCCAGAGCCAGCCCTGATTATACCGTGCAGACAACATGGCTGGCAGCAAACAAATAATGAATAAATAGTAAACAGCAATAGTACTGATCTCAGCATTAAATTGGTTTAAAATGATGGCACAGTAGAGGACAGATCTAGCAACAGAGGGGTTAAAACAACATGAAAATCAAGAGAAGGAATTTGGCTTGGAGGAGTGTAAAGCCTGGTTCTCCTGACATATTTCGCATCCTGATTCCCTCACCCCCTTTTGCACCTGATGTCTGGAAACGCTTTTCAAACGCAAGCAGCGATTTCACAAGAGCCCTAATAACATGTATGAGCAACGCCTCTTGGGACGCAAAGGTGCAATCTGCCAGCACTCATTTGAGCAAGAATAGAAAAGCTGGGGAGCGTTTGCAGGGTGTTAAATGAGACCTTCGGGAAACAATGGAGATAGATATATGTACTCGGCTCACAAGGCTCACTTTTATTCAGGACACGTCTACACTACAAAATTAAGTTGACCTAACTTATGTTGGCGTAACCGATTATGTCATGTGATTAAACCTCCAAGAACACGTCCAACCAAAATTGGCAATCTAATACAATAATTACATCACTTGTGCGTGTCTACACTTTGCTCCTTGAGTCAGCAGTGAGCATCCTCCCCAGGAGTGCTTGCACCATTTGAACCGTCAGCGTGGGGCATTGTGGGATGGCGTCTGAAAGACAACAACAGTTGATATAAGCAACGCAGTGTCTATACTGACACTGTGTCGATCTAACCACATTGATTGAAGTGCTACGCCTCTCACAGAGGTGGAGTTATGATGTCGGTGGAGCGAGTGAGTTACGTTGGCGGGAGCAAAAATTTAGGGTAGACACTTACCGAGTTAGGTCGACATAAGCTGCCTTACAAGGACCTAACTCTGTAGTGTAGACCAGGTAGACCAGGGTTCAGTGAGGTGAGTTCCTCCCTAAACACCAGGCACGCTTCAAACAGGAGTAGTCCTAAGAGAACAGTAGAAGTGGAGCATTCATGTTGTATGGTGTGCAATCAATTTCTTTTCACCAGGAGGAAAGCAGTGCAAAGTCTGCATCTGTGCATGAACTCCTAAAGAGGAGCTACAAGGTACATCAAGTAGCATTAACCCATGTGTAAATTAAGGCACTGACTGACCAAACGGATGAATTGCATGAGTGATTTGTGCAGCTTTTCATCCTGGTTATTTCAGGAAGCCTTGCACAAGCATTGGCAGCCCTGAGACAGGTAAAATGCAATGTTCAATGAGAAATACAGCAGTGATCATCTGATGGAGTCAGATGTCTATCTTAATCCAGGTTTTCATGCCATCTTCATCACTGTAGAGTGTTTGTACCAAAATCCATCTGATGGGATTTAAACAACAGCAATAACATTTTGCGCATTCACAGTGGGCCCCAATAATTGTTCCTGACGTGTGGAGAGAGTCAGAGAAGAATTGTTTCCTGCAAATTACTAAATTCAAGTTCAAGTCTAATGCTGCTCTAATGGCCTTGTTATACCTATTAAAACTATATTATGCAAGTGGGGCACTCTTAAGAATATCTGCATGCTATAATATGCTACATAAGGTATAACATCACCTGGTAAGAACTGATGCATTCATAGCCCACTTTAATAACATAAATTACAGAGCGAGAACACAGCCTTTCATACTCAGTGTTTGCCTCTGAAAACCAATGAGAGAGCTACTGGTAATGTAGTGCCTACACTCCAAACTAAGAGCCATTACACATTTTTGCCTAGTTTTGGATCTTGTTTTAATTGCAGGAAAGGCTGTCAGCTTGGAAACAGGGATTCTTGCTTCTAGTCAGTCTCGGTCAAATTCTCCTCTCCGTGATAGTAGTACAGGCCCATTTAAATCAATGGCATTGGACAGCATGGGTGTGTGGTAAAGGTACTGCACTGAGAGTCAAGAGAATTGAGTTTTGTTTCTGCCTCTGCCCTAGACTGCCTGGGTGACCTTGGACAAGTGTCTCTGCTTCAATTCCCCATCTGTAAGTGGGGAGGGAGAAATGTTCTCTCTCAGGCAGGGCTGGTGCTACCATTTAGGCAAACTAGGCGGTTGCCTAGGGCACCAAGATTTGGGGGTGCCAAAAAGCGGTGCCCCCAATTTTTTTTTATAGCATTCCTACGCCCCCTCCCCAAGAGCGCGGTGGCGGCTCCACTTCTCCCGCCTCCCAGGCTTGCAGCACCAATCAGCTGTTTCGCACTGCAAGCCTGGGAGGGGAGGAGAATTAGAGTGGGGGCTGTGTGCTCAGGGAGGAGGCGGAGCAGAGGTGAGCTGGGGTGGGGAGCTGCTGCACAGCTCCCGGGAGGGAACTGCCGTGCGGGGGGGCCTAAGGGCAGAGAGGGGGAGCTGCCACGGGGGGGGCACCTCAGGGCGGAGGGGGGGCGGGGAGCTGCTGCAGGGCTGGGGGGAAGGGGGGTGCGCAAGGTGGAAGTTTCGCCTAGGGCACGAAACTTCCTTGCACTGGCCCTGCTCTCAGGGGTGCAGCAAGAGAAACGTCCTTATAATGCTTGTGAGCCACTCTAAAAAGACAGCCATGAGGAAAAGCCCTCTGGTGCCTCTCAAAGAAGACACTGTATGCCGAGGAATAGTGGGAGTTCTCTAGTCTAGCCTATGAAGTAATCCCAGAGAGAGAGAGAGAGTGAGTTTAATATCTGGAACGGAAATCATTAGGTTCCAGAACTGAGAGCATCTGTAAGTACAGGGAGCACCAAATATGGTGAGAAATTCCACTGTTACAGGGAGTTGGAGGGGAAGGAGGGGAATGGATTTCATCTCCTCCTGCTGACATTTGAGCTGAGGAGCCTTTATCCTGCCTTGGGAGCCAGCCAAAGCTGGCATTTAAACTCCCTGCCTTTCATTAAAGAGCTTGTTCAATGCCTTTTTTTTTCCAAGCTAACTGAAGTGTTTTAGAGCGTACACGTGAGTTAATGAGGGCGAGAAGGCCCACAGCAAAGCCCCAGTGTGATTTCATGCAACTCGCTCGCATCGCTACAAAGAACTCATTCACTGGTCTCTGAGCAGCTTTATATGCTGGGACAAACCCAAGAGCCTCTAGTGGGATTTCCCACACTGAGGGCGGGCTGGGGACACCTGACATCACAGCCATTATGCAGATGAGATGAGGAAACAGCCCACAGCCTCTCTCTGGAGTTCAATTAGACGCATCTGAAATATCAAGATCTGGGTGGCCTCGTGGGTGATCATCAGACTTTTTATTATTGAACTGTCCTGGCAGATCATGATGTCAAAATATTAATGGGATAAAAAGGCATAATGTATTAAAAGGTAAAGGTTAGGACAGACAGAAAGAAGAAGAGAGGAGGGGGTTGGATGAAATAAAATGAATCTCATGGGGAAATGGCAGGAAATTGATTCTCCACCAGCTCCCACTAGTGTTATGGACTCCAGTGGAGAATGAGATCTCTATAACGTTGCTCCCTGCAGTTCAAGCCACACCCCCACCTCATTTAGGCATTTGTGTAGAGCGTAAATCAGATATCCTTGGGCACAGCTTGGAAGTGGCACAAAGGTATGTCGCACCAGGGAAATGTAATCCAGAGCTCTGAACGGATGGAGACTTGAGCCCTAACTGGGCTTTGTCGGAGTGTAAAGAAGGCCTCCCCAACCCAGAAGTCACTATTGATGAAAAGAGGCCTTAAGCTAAACCAAGATGGAGTCTAGGGGAAAGATGTTGGGCTACTCCTCTTAAGAGACCCAGCCCAGAAGGAAGGGGTGGCTATGATTGCTTTAAACCACTTGTGTGCCCCTCCCAGTACTGGGCCGTTCTCAGCCAGTGGCATAGCATGGCCAGCCCTGGGGGCCTGTCTCAGTTACAGGAGCCACAACACTACCTGGACTTTCCGCAGCCCTATGGGCTGCACACACCTCCTGCCCCTACGTACCTTATGGTAAGGCTTACAAGGGGGTCCCGTCCCCCCCATGTATGCCAGGATAAATCTCCCCTTCCTGGGCCTGGAGCTTTTAGAGCCCTTTTATGCCACTTATGCAGTGTAAAGGGACCAGAGTGTGTGTGTCAGGGCTGGGGGGATCTGACTCTAGGTCTTGTCTTACTGTAGCCCTCTTGGTCACACAGGTGAAGGCTCCTTCCTGGTCACAGCTGAGGGCATCAGCAGAGCAAGAAGCTAAGGCCAACAGGTTTAATCGTGGGTGGTTCAAATTTCTGCAGGTGAAAGGAATGGACCTGGAAAATGAATCCTCTTCCTGTGCTGAAGTACATGCCCATGAAAGCTTTTTCCTGTAGCAAAAAGGAGGAGGGGTCTACGGGCCTGATCCAACACCTACTAAAGTCCATGAAAGTATTTATATTGGCTTCAGTGGGCACTTCTTCAGGTCTGAGCTTAGCAGAGATAGCACTGGAGAGATGTTTCTTAAGAACTAGCTGTGCTACTGTTCAGAGCTGACCTTGCCAGATTCTCTCTCTCTTGTTTATTTGTGTGTGTGTTTTGTTGGTGTTGTTTGTTCCTTTGTTTGTTTAAATATAGTCACTTTCTTCCCATCGATTTGAAACAAGCTGTAACCTAATTAAAAGAGTCAGAAAACCAGACTGGTACAGTGGTGGCACCAGCTAGCATTGCAAGTGCTGGTAGAACTCACAACAGAGTGCAAATGATACTGTGATCCATTATTTCTAGTTTATATTGAATTGCATTTCAAAAGGATAACAGAGCAATTAACCCACTTTGACATTATATAAAGGTTTAATGGGGCATTTGGGAGGAAAAGAGAAAGCCTTAAAGGACCTGAAACACGCGATGGGAATGGGCAATGATATACAGGTCTGATTAAGAATTCACCCAAAGTGCTATGGTTAGATTCCTGTTTGGATCAATTTTATGGAGCTGGTCCCTGTCGTGATCTATAGAATCAAACACTCTTAAACAGGAGGCTTTTATTAAAGAAAAAGCTACAGCCGCAAGTAAACAGGCTTCCTCATAACTCGAGCTCCAGCTTTGTCTCCCTTGATTACCAGGGATCAGACCCTATCTGGAACTGTATTCAGCACGCAGAGACATCTAGTGGTTAAATAATATACTTCAAATAAGCATATCATTACCAGGCCTAAGCTGCCAAGTTCAGGTCTGTATCTGAATTTCCCCAGAGTCTGAGATGGCTCAGAGCAGGTGTTCCAGCTCACTGGAAGTGGTAAATTTAAAAGAAAAGAAATATGCATGGAGTCAGCATGACCAGCTCTAATACCTCTGCAGGCCAAGAGAATAAACCAGCACGCCAGCAGGCCTTTTATAACACATCAGTGTGCCTTTTAAAGCCCCACGGGGGCACGGTAACTCAATTACCAGATGATGTGGACTCTTCACCTACCTACCCCATACTAACGAAAGGACTAATAGGTGCCAAGGTTTGAAGGGAAAGGAAAATAACACCAGATAGATTAGCTCGGCAGTCGGGCTGTTAATTATGGGTCATTTAGTTCAGTTAATCAATAGGCAGACTTCTTTAACCGGCTAATTATGCCAAACGGCTTCCACAATGAGCAGGTTCGCAGTTCGTTGTTAACCATGAAGGGATAATATTTCACTGTAAATATAAGTGCAGCCCCACTGCTCAGACAAATGCTTTGCAGCTTAGCCAACTTGCGTCAGAACTGGCTGTGATTTAACCCAATCTATACGGCGGCAGGGGCTGGGAGTAAGACACAGGTACCGGTGTCACGAGTTTCACAATTGTCAGCTGCAGTGGTAAGCATCTGGCCTTCTCCCTTGGTTAATCACTCAGACAGCTTATCTTCTTTAAACACTTCCCTACCTGGGGTAAAGAGGTACTGAAAAGGATCCCTGCATAGCCAATCAACCAATTAAACTGTCAGCTTCCCCAGGTCCTTTGTTCAGGGCAGGTCTGTAATTCTCTCCTTTGCGTGGGGTGCCAGTTATTTGAAGCTATGTTGCTTCAGAAAGCAATGAATCCAGGCAGCCAATACAAACTCTCTGAGTGACCTGTTCTTATGCATTCCTATGGATCCCTTTGAACAGCAGATTCATGTTCCCAGTAGAGGGGAGAGTTATGACAAAGGCCCAGCCTCTCCATTGTCCAAAGTGGGGGAAAGGTGACAAGAGGCTGTCTTGACTTGTTGTACGAAGTTGTTTATAAAAACAAAGTTAAGTTACAGACAAAAAGATTCAAAGGACTGATTTTTCAAGGCTCCCAGTGAGGTCACAAAATCGCTATTGCAACAGACCAGGATAGAAATTACTGGATGTGATTGGTTAACTTCAGTGGCACGAGTTGCCAGCACTTTTGGGGGGAATTGCTTTTCTGGGGGTTGCTTGGCAAGTTTCCTAAGCTGGCTAATGACAGCTTGCAGACAGAGCACCACAATGGAGTGATATCCCAGCTGCTGGGATAAGTATTGCCCCATGGGACCCTGGAATCTCCCATCATACCACTGAGCTTTCATTTTTCTGAGTCCCACAGGAAGGGGAATAAGCTACATCAGTATTTAGGCCCATTTAGACTGGTGTAACCATGTCCACATTAGGGATTGTAACGGTATAGCTATTTTGGTAGAAAAATCACTCCCCGAACTGACATATTGGCATAAAAACTGTGCGCAGACCTATGTCTCAGAGTGGCTAATTACACCATGGTTTCTTCCTGTGATTTTTCAGTAGTTAGCTGCAAGTCAAAAAAGCCTCAGTGACAGAAAATGCATTTTCTAGCTTTGATATTCCTTCTGCTCCCCGTAGTTGTATCCGTGCGCTTTTGTTTTAAAAATAAAAACAGAACTGAATTTCTACAGCAACTTAAGACCGCCTACAATGGAATCTTTTTTTGTTAAACTGAAAGTCTTACTTAAGTTTTTAAGGTTTGAATGCTGTTTTCTAATCCCTGCCCCATCATTGTTTAATAAAAGGTTAAAAGGTTTGCAATGGTGATTGTTACAATGGGACATAGGCTTAACAGTAAACACATGCTTAAGTGCTTTGCTGAATCCAAAGGCTTGGGAAAGTAATAGGCTTTGTATTTTGTGGTGAACTGTTAACCAGCTGCTGCAATTTCTTGTCAGGAAAAGTGATTCTTATAGAAAAGAGACCAGCTTGACTTCAAAATGGGTTTTGTAAGGACTGTAACATTGGACCCATGGCTTATATAGCCCTTTTGGTATCCTCCTGGGGAGAAACTGCGATAGAGATGTAAGAGCATGTCATTATTGTTCTCTAAAATATGGCAAATTTCCACAAGCAATTAATTTGCAAAGCTTAACAATTTTTGCCAGGAGCTAGAATTTCACCATAGCCACTGGGAAACAGAAACCTCATGGTTAGTGGCAGAAATGGAATATTTTTACCCTGGACCACTAGAAAACAGCAGGATAAGCAGTGTTCCTTCAGGACGCGTGGGACTGCATTGTGAATGTGCTTCACCGAGGCACTCAATCTGAGGATCCATCAGGAGCACTGGGAAATTACACACGTCTTCAGTAAAACTGCCATTAAGCCAGAGATACTAGGGCACAAACTAAAATGATTTGACTCGGGCTTTATTTGTTAAACAGCAGGCAACCGGTACATAGTGAAATTTTTGCAATAATAGCCATGCATGGCATCCATTCTGCAGAGAATACATCTGTCATTCGGGTGAAAACAACTGACAGCACCATTTATTACCTTACATGCTTCAAAACAACAGTTCAATTTACATGTTGCCCTTTGGCACCAGGACTCACAGCTCCGTAAAATGCAACAGCCGAGCTGATGGTGTGGATTTAAACAGCAGTTGACCTTATGCTGTTTTATTGAAACTTCTATGAACATTCACTCTAGTTCAGCCTCCGGTTACTGAGAAATAGATATATGAATAAATGCCCGCCCAGGTTCTAAAAACCAAAGGGGAGCAGAAAGGTCTGTATATCTGCCAATATAGGAAGCAAAGTTCTAGCCATTATAATGGGCCTAAGTCCGGGAGATGCCCCCTGGGAATTAAAGGCACTCGGTTCTCTTTCAGAAGTTTTCCACATCTTGTCCATCATAAGCAATTAAATCATCTTCTAACTCAGGAAGATAAAATCTCAACTCTATTCTATGTACAGTGGGCCAAACCCTCAGCTGCTGTAAACTGAAAACACTGGCAGTAAACCATTTACACCGGGCAAATATCTGGCCCACAAGAGCTAAGAAAAACATTTTCTTTCATAATAATAATTAATAATAATAATTAAAAAACCCTAAAGAATACTACAGTTAAGCTCTAAAACTGTGCAGCTGACAATAGCATTGCTGCAGTCTTAACTGTTTTTCCAGCATTTGTAATAAGGTTAATCGGTGTCTGTGATGGGGTTCCCGGGGTGCAATCTGGACTGTGGGACCACTGAGCCCTCTGTCCCACCAGCCTGGGGGATCCCTCTCACTCTGTGATGCTGTGTCAAGCCACAAACCTCTGGCAGGTACTGCACTTACAGACATCCATAGGCAAGGACACCCCCAACTGAGTTACATGTGTGTTTTCTCAGGCTAGGTCTACACTGCGCACCTTACAACAGAGCGTCCGTGCCGCTGCAGCCGCACCATTGTAAGTTGTACTGTGTAGCCGCTCTTTATCGCCAGGAGAGAGCTCTCCCAGCGACAAAATAAAACCACCTCCAATGAGGGGTGGTAGCTTCGTCGGCGGGAGCGTGTCTCACGCCGGCACTTTTTGTCGTTAAAATGTCGGTCATTCGGGGGGGTGTCTTTTCACGCTCCTGAGGGAGAAAAGTTTTAACGAGAAAAGTGCCAGTGTAGACATAGCTTTAGTCACTCATGAACCAACAATAGAGAGGCTCCAGCCAATTCCCGCCAGGTCCCCAGCCTTGCACCTAAGAACTGTACATCTTGCATTGGTCAGAAACCTGGCCAGTGTAAGTTCATTACCCAGTCCGCCACTCCCTCAGTGTGGAGAGTACACACACTACTAGCCTTTGTAAACTCAGCTGAGATTGCCCAAGCACTCCAAACAAAACACACTGTTTGAGGTCAAATAGAAAAGAGATTTATTAACTACAGAAAGATCATAAGTAGCAGGCATAGAAATCAGAGTTGGTTTCGTAAGAAACAAAATTCGCAGTCTGAGTTCTACGAACTAAACTGGATTTGAATCAAGCACTGTCTCCCCAGGATAGATGGTACAAACAGGCCACAGATCCTCAATACACAGGCTGCCTTCCAACATGGGACCACCCTCCTCCAGTTCCAAGTCTTTGTCCTCCAGACGTTTCTTCCAGGTGTTGCATTGGGGGTGGGGTAGAGGCCCAGTGATGATGTCGTTTCCTCTCTTTTATAGTTTCTTCCAGCTTACTGGAAAGATTGTTTGACGTGGGGAATCAGGCAGTCCCCACTGGCCAAACAGTCTCCATTGTCTATGTGTTCTCTCTGAGAAGTCTCCATTGTATACAGTTCCTGGGATAGTGGATTCTTTGGGTGCTGATGAGCCATTAACTGATGTCTGGCTACTCCATTATTGTACCTGAAAGGCTGGTTGTGGGTGTTCCCAACCTCACAATGTATTTCAGTAACACACACATAGCAAAACTTCATAACTTCACATACAATGATAGCACATACAATCCAACAAGATATTAATGTTCAACAGATCAAGGCATTTAAAATGATACCTCACAAGGCATACTTTACTAAACATATCATAATTCTAGGACAGTGGAGAATACGGGGTTTCCAGGTGCTGCTTTGTGGTACAGAGTGTCACAGTGTCCTTAAGGACTGGGTTAATATGATGTGGGCCTGATGGATTTGGGGCCACTTCCAATGGATGCTTATTGAATCAAGGAGAAATGGTTAAGAGCAGATGTAAGGTGCTGTCAATAACATCCATACACTTAAAAGGCAAAAAGAAGCAGCTGCCTGCAATGGGCCAGGCAAAAGAATACCCTATTTTTACATTCATTCTATCAGACATATGGTGAATATACAGTGCCAAATGTGTATCAACTTCAAACCATCTGTATTAGGAAGAGGCCCTGAAACATAAGCCCACGTATCAGAGGCCTGGTATGAGGCCTGAGGCTTGGGCTAAAATAGTCAAAACTGCTGATATAAAGCAAAGTTAAGTTGTGAGCAAGAGGCAGGTCCTGCTCACAGAATTTGGCAAGCATAGGGCTGATATTGCAAAAGCGCATATTCCAAAGAGATGCGAGGCATAAAGCACTCACGCAAGCACATTCCAGAAGGCTGGTACCAGAACACCCCGATAAACACATTCCCCAAAGATAACAGAAACATGCTGACCCATCTTAAGGATAAGGTCAGGATGACAGCATGATAAATAGAGATGTTTTAATCGAACCTACAGGAACAAGGCAATGGGTGGCACCCTAATACGTTAGAGGGTGGCACCCTAATACGTCGGGGCAATATGTAATTTGTTTGTATTTGTGTATAAAGATGTATCTCAGAGAGAGTGTCTTTGTCCAACCGAGGGAGCAGTGGAAAGTCCCGCCATGATTGAGCTGCATCCATTGTCACGGGCATACGTGTGTTAGTTTACCAATAACCGTTGAGCCGGGGCATTAGCACCATGCTTCGTCGACACCTTCACTAGAAAACCAAGTCTGTGGATTTATTGGGCAGTTCAATACGGGCTGTCTGACTAGAGTCAGTACAGCATGCAGAGAGAACACACGCACGCAGCTGAACATTGACACCACCATCTTTGGCCCCCCCGAACAAGGGCTGTCTTTACTTACCTATGTCCATTCCCCGTCTCCTTGGGGCCAATGTAACTAGCTTCCAATGGCCCCAAGGAGACATTACAACCATCAGGGAAGACGTTCACCTTTCTCCATGACCACACCCACTACTGTGGCTGTGGAAAGACCACTTCTTTGGCCCTCTGCCCCTGACAATCCTCTTACACTGGGATGATCTTCCCAGAACCAGCTACAACAGCTTCATAGATACCTTATGCTAGCAACCACACTCAAAAGCAATTCAGATGGAACAGAGAATCTGCTCCATTATGTATATTATATTTTTTTCCCTTGCAGACATTGCCCTGTGTATCCACTGAAGGGACAAGTTATAGTTCTCTCCATTTCATTATGCAGTAAAGTCGGGGGTGGGTGGGGGCTTTTATGTTTATTTTAATTTATCCTGCAATTTGATTGCACACCTTCATGTCTAAAAACTAGCCATTTATGAAGCCACTCTATTATTTCCAAAGCACTAGTATACATGTTGCAACTGCCCAGTTGGATTAATCACGTCAGTAATAGTTCACACATTTCTCTTTAAAGGTCCTTTTGCTCTTCCTCCCCCTCACTCCAATCTTTATGGTGCTGTGAAGAAGCTGCACTCGGAAACATCCTATTCCTGGCACTGGGACATACTCACAACATAAGAAGTGTTCTCTTGTCCAGTATTTCATAATAGAAGACTTTAGCCCTTTGCCACTAGGGAATGTTTGCAAAACTCCAGGCTGTACCCATTTTTCTAGAGTGTTTTTTTTATCCTTGGCAATGCTAACATATAATCAACATGTCATTATTTTTTTTAAAAATGGGTTGTCATCAATCTGCAGTTATGTTGTCAAATAAACTGCTGATTCAGGTGTATCATTTAGGCTAATTTCTACCAATGCTGAGATTCACATTTCATTATTTTCACACTACAGGAAGAAAATGCCACTTGATTCATGTGGTCTGGTGAGTGCTGGAGAAAGTTGTCAGATTGACAGCCCTGGGCAGTGTGTAGCCATCTGCAGCGCCACGTCATTGGTACAGCACTGGCAGAGTAGCTGTGTGTACTGCCCCAATGATGATCCTCAACTCTGATCAACCCACATTACAAATAATGGGCCAGATTCTTAGTGGGCTTAAATTGGTATTGCTCCATTGAAGTCACCGTAAAGGAGAGCAGAATCTGGTCAATGGCTTGCTCTGGTCATTCAGTCCCTATGCCTCCTTCACAGAAGAGAGACAGCAAAATTCTGTGAAGAGGCTTCATTTTGCCTTTGGTCTTCTTAGACTATGTATAATGAGCATCTATCATAACCTCAGGCCCCTTTGGAACCCTACCTTGGATAAGGAGTGTGAGCCGGAACATGCATGGAGGGCAGGCCAGCTGATAGAAAGAACACTCGCAGGGAAGAAGGGAATGTTCCTTTCCCACAAATCTTGACCTACCCTATGGCCCACTCTCAAGAGTAGATTGTGGTTGAAATCCAGAGGCCCTGCTATTGCCCTAAGGTTTTTATGTATCCATGTACAACAGCCAAGCAGAATTTAGCACCCTATCCCAGGAATAGCAAGGCAGCTCCTTAAAACATTTGGAAGTCCCATTGATGGCATCTTAATTTCTTTTATCTCCCCAAGGCAAGAAAATTTGATGGATTCTCATGTATTTCCCTTCATGTCGTCCCACTCCTCTGCACACAGGGATCATAGACCGGGAACCCTAGAATCTACGCAAAAAGTCAGTAACGTGGGATTCGAGGTTACATCTTTCAATATTTTATTTGGAACTAACGCAGCATCTTTTTACTTCCCAAGCCCTAAAAATCCTCTTCCTACCCTTTTCCTACTCCCTTCCTCCCCACCTCTAACCCCAATTAAAAAAAAAATTCAAAAGACATAACTAGTCAACAACACGGTGTCAATTCTTCACCACATCCACTTCCTTTTATTCTGTATCCACATTGCCTCCCTTTTGTCTGTTGATGTCTTTGGATTGTAAATTCAGGGCAGGTATTGTCTCTTTCTGTACAATGCCCTGCACAATGGAGCCCAAGCCCATTTGGACACTCCCATAGTATAAATATTTATTATTACTACTTTGAATGTAAGCTCCTTGGGGCTCAGACAGATTTGTTTTTGTTGTCTATGTTTGTACAGTGCCTAGCACAATGGGATACTAGTCCATCACTAGAGCTCCTTGGTGCTACAAACAAATAAATAATAGGTCTGTCTGAGAGTTTTCCAGTTAGATATCCAATAGCTTCTTTAATACTTGGTTGCCACCACAACAGTAGTCTGTAAGCTTCATGGTAACTAACTGTATTATTGATTCCTTATTGGACTATCAACAATGCACGCTGCTGGAATCTCGCCCAATTTGTCTTTTGATAGCAGTTAGCTCGGAGTCACGGATTAGAACTGGCATACCTTGGAGCCTCACGATAAGGCTGAAACATTCGGCAGGCAGTGAATGAAAAAAAGAACAAACAAACATGATTCTTGCATAAACACTGGAGGGATATTTTTCAATAAATTGGACACCTGCCTGGTGATCTCTCTCAGTCAAGTCTTCTTCACCTACAGCCCTTCTTCTCTTGCTCCTCTATGAAGTTATCTGCAAAATCAGAATGGGGGGAGGATCAGTGAAGGAACCCAATACTAATAGATGATCAGACAGCAAATGTGAAAAATCGGGACGGGGTGGGGGGTAATAGGAGCCTATATAGGAAAAAGACTCAAAAATCGGGACCGTCCCTATAAAATCGGGACTTGTGGTCACTCTAAATACTAAAATGTATCCAGTGAGACTGCAATCCAAAGTGCTTTCTTCCGGTGAGAGCCAAATAGCTGCTTGCCTTACTCAAACAGGTAATAATAATAATAGTAATAACTAGTTCTTCTACAGTGCTTTTCATCTCAAAGTGCTTTACAAAGGAGGTCATCACTATCCCCAGTTTACAGATGGGGAAACTGAGGCTCAGAGAGGTGAAAGGAGTTGACCAAGGTCATGCAGCAGGGCAGTGGCAAAACTGGGAAGAGAATCCAGGTCTCCTGAGACCTTGTCCAGTGATCTATGCACTAGGACCCCCTGCTGTCTAAGCCAGAGTAGTCTTGAGAAACCTCAGACAACCTTCCCTCTAATTTAAGGGCCTGGTTTTCTATTGCCCTGTAACTTGTGTCGACACCTATGCAAAGTGAGTGTAAAGTGCTGCTATTCTTATTCCAATAGCATTTGACACACATTTTGCACTAGTGTCAATGGCAATACAAAGTGCAAGGCACCAAGAGATCAGGGCCCAGTGTTGAATTGTAATTCTTTCCAGCCTCCTTTGACAACCAGATTGTTTTACTGGAACCACTGTGGTTTCTGATTTACAGTGTGTATTTTAGGAGCATATTTACTGATTTTAGGGCCCAATGTTTGCTTACACAGACAAACCTGGCTGTCAGACCTCTCCTGGAGGTTGTCCCTGTTCTAAACTGGTCTGGAAGAAAGTGAAAGATGTTTTGTCCTGGAATAAAAGTTAACAAGATTCCTGCATTTGGGCCCGGATCCAAAGCCCAATAAAGTCAGTGGGAGAGTTTCTATTGAATTCAGTAGGGTTTGGATCAGTCCCGTGACCTTGGGTCAGGCCACTGCTTAGTACAGTACGTTAAGGAACCTTGCCCTTTTCTTTAATAGCCTCTCTCAGATTCCTCTTTTTCCTGTTTCAGTTCCATCCCCTTCAACTTCATTCCTGACAGTCAAACACTACAGGGTTGCTTCCCACTTGCTAGGGCTGACTGGGATGTGCTTTTGAGGTGGGTGGCAACCAACAGGACTCAGTAACATTTAGTGACCTTCTGCTCCATTAGTTTAGTTGCTTAGATGCCAGGCTTCCACTCCCTGCTATTTGCAGACTCAGATTGTGATAGTTTAGCCCCTGGCCTTGTGCACGGTCCCCTTTTACGAACAGCAGTAACAAAGGAAGCAAACACAGAAACGTCACTTTCGGTAACCGAAGTAGCAGCTGACGTCGGCTTAGCTAGAACAGTGCCTAGTAGCAGGGCTGGATTGGGACAGTTCTCTTACTATGGATCTAATGCCACTGTGTTAAGCATTGTACACAAAGAGATGGCCCCTGCCGCAAAGAGCTTTTATTATTAACATGAATAAAAATGGCAGATGTCCCACCTCAACGAGTAAAGCAGAGGGCACATTAAAGCTGGCTGAAATTCACCAAGTTCGCTCTTTCATTTTATTGTTATTAAAATGTGTTGCTTTGGGCGCAGACAAATATTATAATAATTTGTACTATAATAAAAAATAATCTTGCTTTGGATCCAAAATGATTTTTTTTCAAATGTTTTAGCACCCCCACCCCCAAAATCAACTCATTTCTGCTTGAATTGAATATTTCTTTTGACCCCTTCCCCCTCCCCCACCTTTCATTTCAATTTTGGATTTTTATTTCCATTTTAATTTTTTAAATAAATTTTAATTACTTTTTTAAACAAAAAGTCATTTCGACTTGAAAAAAAATCAGAATATTTCATTTAGTAAATGTCAAAATGAAACATTTTGATTTGGGAGTTTTGGGGTGGGGGGTGTTGGTTGGCTGTTTTTTTGGGGGTTTTTTTGACAAACAATTCTGCAAACTCAACATGAATTCACAAAAAGTTTTGGCCGAATTGAATCTGCAATTAAAAAAAAAAAAAGTTTCACTGAAAAACGTTTCCCAATGGCAGTTTTCACATCACAATCACACCAAAGCACACATTTTAACAGGTTTTTAATGCGTGGCAATTTTTTGCCCCAAAATGTTTTGCCCACTTGCACTATAAAACCATCCTATTTAGCTGAAAATGCCTTTCCTAACTGCGGGAGACTTTTCATGGAAATAGTCCCAAATTTCAAGTTCATCATGAAGTGAGAAAACTACTTGTACTTCAAGTAGCTTTGCATGTTGGTATCGCCTCCTGTAGCCTGCACTGCCAACCATGGCATAGATTTCCTCCTCCATTCTCTGCAAGACAGACTAAGTAATCCAGCCCCCATAGAAACCCATGGGAGTCTTATCTATTGGTTTCATCAGAGACTAGACTGAGCCCTAGATTCCATCAAGAGGGTGGGACAATCCTGACTGATAGACACGTGGGTGATTTCGTGAAATGCCAATAAATGCTTGGGATGGGCAGGACACCAAAAATGGGCAAGAACGGTCAACCCTTCACAATGCCAGAAATAAACGATTCCTGCACCAGAATACTTGCAAGTCACTTGTGGCCAGAGTACTGCTGAAAGGCTTGTATAAGTGAGTAAGCATATAGGAAAGACCTGGGGTTTCATATAAGTTTGTTATTGTTACTTATTTTAACTGCCCCTAGGGGCTGATGGATAAACAAATACAAATGGTGGATGTAATGTATTGCTCATATGTGCACTGCATCTTTTAGGGTAGCCAGAGTTAGCACTAAACAAGTATCTGTTTCCCCAAGCCCCACACACACACACACACACACACACTCTCTCTCTCTCTCTCTATTAAATGCATGCATTCCAATATGTAGAGGACTGTGCATGATGCCAATTAGGAAATCATTCCATGGCTGTGTGTTCTTCTGAGCTTCATACCTGGCTGCATAGACACTTTTTGTATAGATTATTAAAGGCAACATACAGTGGAGGGGAAGCAAGCCTACCTGAATATATGTATAAATCATAGAAATTAGAGCAGCTAATCACCTATTAGGTCACCTTGTCCAACCCCCTCCAGTGCACGATTGCACCCTATGCTCCCTCAAGTGCTCTCTCTGTCTAGTTTTAAATTACTGAAACAAAGGGGAGTCGTCAGCGGATACGCTACGTAGGGTTTTCAACAAAATAAGCCTTCAAGCATTTCCATCCTCCACGCCAGACTCTTGAATCATGAGCTCATAAAAGTGGGGCTGATAGAATCATAACTAATATGCATGACAGCTCCGCCACCGCATTCCCCTTTCCGTTGTCTAGCAGGGAGATGCAAACAAATGAACAGATAGACCAAGTCCAGCAATACTTTATGACACCCATAGAAGGAGTCGGCAGAAAGGGCTAGAGCCCTCCTCGTACTGCATAAAACAGGCAGAAACAGTTTGAGTCTACACAATAACACTCCCCCTGAGACAGAACACAGTGAGGGATGGTGACCAACCAGGAGGGGCGGGGCATGGGAAACTACAAAATCACAGTCTCTCTCTTTGCTGTGCAGGAGTCTTCTTAGTTTCTGGTTGTATGAAAGACTTTATTTTTTCCTTGCAGTGTGCTTGCTGTTTTAATGTCAAGGGCCAAATTCTGACCTCATTCACATTGGTGTGAATGATTAGGTGTGAGTGCGCTGTAGCCAATGGGATTACACTTCTGCAGATCCAACATAACTGAGATCAGGGAAGGAAGGATAATAGCCTTGTGGATGAAGCATTGGACTGGGATGCAGGAGAGCGAAATCCACTTCCCAGCTCCTCCACAGGCTTCCTTTGTGACCCTGGGCAAGTCACTTAATCTCTCTGTGCCTCGGTTCCCCAACCGTAAAAATATTTTCCTACATCACACGGGGGTTGGGAAGATAAGCCCATTCGCGTTTTTGAGGCACTATGCCACTTGGGGCAATAAGTACTATATATACGTACCAAGGATGGTTAGGCAGCTAATGTGCTGTGAATGCTGCTTATCACAACTATCATAATCATATGCAAAGGTGTTGGAGCTGTGTTGGTGCCAGGATATTAGATACTATCACAGTCATCTTTCTGTTACCCTGCACTCTCCAGGTCTGTTGTCTCGTTTTACTTTTAGATTGTAAGTTCTCTGGAGCACGAACCATGCTTTTGTTCTGTATTTGTACAGCACCCAGCACAACAGGGCCCTGATCCCTGACTGGGACGTCTGGCTGCTACTGTAAGGCTGTATCGGTCTCATGAGCCTATGTAGTCTAGCCACTAGAGGGAAACAGAGCCACAATGCATAAGTGTGGGCTACAATAATATAGGTAGATTCAAACCCTAAGTGTGGTCAGAGTTGATAGGCCAGCTGAGAGGCAAGTCTTGCAGAGTGATATGAAGAAGAACAAGAATATGGTGCATGGCACACTGCATCAGAAAGTATATTCTGGGCGAAGAGATGGTGTAGAAAAGGTGCAGCGTCCCACATAGGAGGAGATATGGGGATTTGGAGTTTGGCTCAAAGAGGCATTGGGAGAATTCATTAATAACCAATGTATCCTCGGGCTCAATCCAGCTTCAGAAACTTACAGTTTAAATAAACATGAGTGAATTTACTATTCCTCTGTGTCAGATCTTCCTCACCTTCTGTCCAGCTCATTTAGTGCAGCTAAATGCTTATAAATAGCTTACATCCTGAAAAGGCATCTCTTCCTGGCAGGGGGTCACCCAGTACTCCTCAACTTCTGTCATGGCTGATGTTCCGCCACCACAGATCACTCAAATAACTGCCCAATGGGACAGAAAGGATGACTGGGCCATTTAGTTCAACAAACCCACCTCCAGGGTCTGAAAGAAGAATGTGTTTGTGCTTTTCAAAATTTAGCTAAGCTACATGTTGTGTGAGCAGCAGTTGTGGGGGAAAATGGATATGATAACTGGATGGAGCATTACTCGTGCTGCCATATGTTAACTTTGTAAGTGTAATAATGAACTCTACATTTATCTGGTTTGGCCTGCCCCGTTGGTTATCACATGTACACACTGTGAAACTAACAATTTGGAGTTTACTCCGCTCTGGCCTGGCACCAAGATGTTCTGGTAATTCAGATACATTCCCCCAAGCTATTCTCATCACCGGGGTTTCTTTATCTTGTTTTTAACTCAGTCCCTGCTGAGCTACAGCATAACCCACACCAGGGGAAAGAACAGCTAAATAAACTATTAACAAGATTGACTTTTGCAATACTTTGTTTTTAGTGGCAAGAGCTAAACTGAGATAACACGGACAAGGACAGAGGTTATAATGATTTCACAAATAGGGGCCAGATCTTCAGCTGGTGTAATGACTGTAGCCCTGTATTTCTGATCCCTCGCTTACTGCCTTTTAAGGGGATGTCCCATTGATGATCTCACTGTCAACAACAAAGTAAGATTCAAGAATAAATATTTCTTCCACACATGGATAAGGGTACCTTGGTCTCTTTTAAATTGGGTTGAGTCCCTGTGTTCCTTGTTTTCTGTCCCCTGAAGGACCAGCCAAAGCAAGCTCTGGAGTCTGATCTGGCTTCCAGATGCATGACTCAGGGGTGCGGAATGAAACAATAAGGTCTTCCTTAGGTGTGAGGGGAGAATGTAACACTTTGTCTGAAATGAGCCCTTAGAATGATTGTGCAAAATCGCTGTGGGCACCACAAATAACCAGTGTGTCCCCGCTTGGTAATTTCTAAGAGTCTCCTCTAGAAAACTAGTTTCTAGGCATTTAAAATTAATGGCATCACTGTGTGATAACTGTTATCCCACAAACAATGTTTGCATTGATCACAAAACCTCTAATAATCAGAGAGGGAAAGGGGGGTAATTGAATGCCTTTTCCTCATCAAGCAAGCAGTTTATTTTTAAATGAGGATCCCTGCCCTGAACTTTATAACTAGTGTATCGGAGTCAGAGAATGGAAACTCATGGTGACAATGCAACCAAAACTCAGAGATGCACTACAGTATTTAGCAGTGTTTACCTGCTCCAATAATTCACATCCCAGGGTAGAGCTCTATAGATTAGCTCCAGCCCTCATTAGGCAGGATAGAATTATGTGGGTTAACAAAATAATACTCTGGGTTTTCTTATTCATTCTAAAAGTGCCTGGAGACCTATAAAATCCCTCTGAATCCTATTAAAAAACTCCTGTGATAATTTTTCATTCTGCAGCCCAGTTGAGCTGAACTAATAAATTAACATGTTATCTGCATGGGCATCCATTAGAGGATCAAATGAACATGATTCGAGTGAGTAACTAACAATGCCAGTCCCAAACGGTGGGGAGAAAAACAGAGCCAGAAAGAGGCAGGTACCCGATTCAGAGGCCAATGGATTAGGGTGTCAGCTACACCACTACCTGCCCCAGGTCAAATCTGGCAGGCACCATAAGAGAGTGGCTGTTGCTGCCAAAGGAGTGGAGCAGGATACCCAGAACAAAAGGCGGGGGACAGGAAAGGTTGTCAGACAGGGAGCCATTCAAATGAGATTTGCCTGAGCCCCCAAATGGAGGCTCAGAGGCATTGCCCCTAATCAGAGTCCCATCTTCGCACAAAAACTTCTCCCTCTGCTGGGGTGGTGCTTTGCACTCACACTGGCTGGCCCAAGAGAGGGGCAAGGCTAAAGCAAGAGTGCTGCAAACACAACCATCTGCAGTGTGGATGCAGGCCTTACGGCTGGGCTGGCACATTGCTGGTCCACACAAGTTAACAGTGACTATGGCTTTGGCATGGAACAAGTAACCATGTTCGCTATCGGCGCCCTCCTTTAACGTCCTTCTCCCGAATTGTGCTAGGGCAGACATGTGGTGTTGATGTGGAACTTGGCAGCTTCTCAGTCTGTTCATCCCTAGTACATTTTCCCCCTCAGAGCTTAGGAGAAAGAGAATTTAAACATCCACAGCTAGAGGGGAAGGTTAAGACCCAAACTGAACAGGCCTGGCCAGAGTCTGAAATGTACTTTGAGGGGGCAATACGTATTCCACTCCTCTCCCCATAAAGGCACACTGGTGAGAATGCTCCCGGCTTCTCCAGTTTGGGCTCCTTTAATTGTTCTCCCCCCATAAAGAGCTATCCCTAGCTGGTTTCCTACATTTCCCCATAAGCGTTTTCGGTGTCTGGCCTTCTCGGAGTGAAGTCCCATGCCTCACATTATAGCCCCTGGACACCTGGGCTCCCCAGGTGCCTCCCAGAAGAGAGGCAGCAAGCAGTCTCCCTTGGCCCCATGGAATCAGCTTCAGCCATAAAAGTCAAAGCTTCCTGCAGAGCAAGCTGCTCACACGGTAAGCTTCAGAAGGTGGAGAAAATATTTCCAAGCTCTCCCTGGCCTGCTGAGCCCTCGAGCTCTCTCCCAGAATGCCAAGCGTCCACTCACTCATGTAAACTCTAAGCCTCAATCACCTAAGTGCTTGATTTATTAGGGCTGGGCCTAGACCACGGGTTCTCAAACCCCCCTCAGGGAGTCACGAGGTTATTACATGGGGGGTTGCGAGCTGTCGGCCTTCACCCCAAACCCCGCTTTGCCTCCAGCTTTTATAACGGTGTTAAATATATAAAAAAGTGTTTTTAATTTATAAGGGGCGTCGCACTCCGAGGCTTGCTATGTGAAAGGGGTCACCAGTAAAAAAGTTTGAGAGCCAGTGGCCTAGACACTGTGTAGCCCAAGGTGAACTTCAATACGTAGCTCCTTCTTGCTAGTCTAACAATGACAATACCTAGCTTTTAAATAGTACTTTTCAACAGTTGATCTCAAAGTGCTTTACAAAGAAGGTCAGTATCCTCATCCCAATTTTACACCTGGGGAAACTGAGGCACAAGGAGGGAAACAAAAGTTGAAGTCTCTATTTTTCCCAAACTAACCAAAAAAAAAAATGGCACTAGGCTAATGTAAATGTTTTGTTTCATTCTGACCACTTTTTATTTCTAATTTTTAATTTATTTTAGCTTAAATTTCGAAATGAAAGGTGATCAGCAAACCAGAATTTTCCATACTGAAAATGTCAAAATCGGATGGTTCAACAATTTTGAAACTTTTTTTTCCCAAAATGTTTTCAAGTCAAAAATTTCATCAACACCGACCCTTTCTTGAGAACAGTTTCACTTTTGGTGCACCAGTATTTTTCAACGTGAGAACAGTTTGAAAAATTCCCAACCAGCGGTAGTCACAACTGGCCGAGGTGCACTCTCAAGAGGTGTGCAATGACTGTGAATTGCATGCACAAAATTAGAAGTCGGTTTGTGGCTAACTGAAAAAAATCCAGCTTTAGTAAGTCTGGTGTTTCCCTCGTGAAGGAAAAAAACCCAGCATTGTTTGACTGTAATGGTCTGTAACATTACACGTTTACAGTACTATTACAACAGTGTTTAGAGTCATTACATGGGGATAATGTAGCATTTTTTTTTATACAGCAATTGGGAACCAGAAGCCTAGTGAACCTTTGTGAACCCTTTTTAACTAAGCTAATTACTAGTTTTAATTCCATTGAAACATAAATTGCCGTGCCTAATATCAGAAGAGCTGAGTCTTTTGAAAATGAAACTGGCTCGTATGCTTTACAGTATGTGTTGAATAAATATATATATTTATTCTTACTGTACACCTATCTCCTGGCAAAACTTGCAAGTGATGCAATGTAATAAACCTGGGTATGAAAAATTTCTCATGTACACAGTTTCTTCACTTTTCTTACCTTGAATTCATCAATGCCAGAGAGAATATTCTCTTGGCACTGTTCTAGATGGCATATATTGGAGGCATAACACACTCTGACCAGTACATTATACTTACATGGTTTAGAATTCGTATTTATTACTGTTTGTCTTTCAGGGATCCAGACAAAATTGGAGCAACCAAACTCTGCACTAGGTGACCAGATAGCAAGGGTGAAAAATCAGGACAGGGGTTGGGAGTTAATAGGCACCTATATAAGGCAAAGCCCCAAATATTGGGACTGTCCCTATAAAATTGGGACATCTGGTCACCCTACTCTGCACTCAGATACGTGGTTACAACTTGTATTGATCTGAATTGGAGATGTACTTATGTATTGAGGGTAGAATTTGTCCCATAAGCTCGAGTGCCATGGGTTATGGAGGAGAATGACAGATTTTTCATGGTGAAATAGTGGTTCCCATAAGGAAGAGTTAATCTTACTGTGGTGTTGTAGGCTGATATAAGTACGTAGACAGATACCATTGCTTAAGAAGCCACATCAATATAACATCACTATGTTAGAAAATGGCTTTTGACCTGGCCGTAACAGGTAATTTTTGACCAGGGCCGGCTCCAGGGTTTTTGCCGCCCCAAGTGGTGCAAAAAAAAAAAAAGCCGCAATCACGATCTGCGGCGGCAATTCGGCGGGAGGTCCTTCACTCCCAGCGAGAACGAGGGACCGTCCACCAAATTGCCGCCGAACAGCTGGACCTGTCGCCCCTCTCCAGAGTGGCCGCCCCAAGCACTTGCTTGGCAAGCTGTTGCCTGGAGCCGGCCCTGTTTTTGACCCAGCACCAGCCAAGAACCTCAGTCTCCTGAACTCGGTAAGAGATACGCACTGCATGCACACTGAACTCCTAGCCTGAAGGCCAAATGTAGTCCTATTTGGTGAAAATTGATTACATTTGTCAGGTGAATAAAAATCCTTTATTAAATTTGCCTGGTTGAATGTATGCCTGTGTATTTTAGTTTTCCATTAGAGCACCGCTGAATTTGTCTGAAGTAGTTAAGAATATCATAAATGAAACATCAGTAACAATTGGACCAAGCCACGATAGAAACCCTCCAGGAGAACACGCTTCGCCTGTGCAACTGAAGTCTAAATGCTGCTGGTTTAAATTTCTCCCCACCAAAGGGGAGCAGAAGAGAAATTAGGCTGGAAAATGGAAAAATACACAGAGAAGCACTGCCAAGAGGAACCGCATAAATATTTCAGAAATAGTCACAAAGTTCAGAAACAAATGTTTGCACCCGCCAGTTCTAATCATTACATTTAGAGGAGCTGTCTGTTTTTTTTTCCCTCTCTTTCTCCCCGTTTCCCCTCTCCCCACCATCCTCTCATCACTGAATGCATCTGATATGCTATGCCTGGGGAATTCATTTCAGTTGCCCGGGTCTGATGTCTAATTATGATGCAGGATGCAAGGTTATAAATTTCCTATGGGATGCTCATTATATAGAGCATATGAATGTGCTGTAATCAGGCGTATTTGTTGCTATGGAAAAACACAGCAAGCATGCAGCGCCTTCTGTGTGGCATCTTTAGTGTCCATGCACTTGGAGTACTTAGATTCCTTGGCAGCCTGTGGCATAGCAACATGTTGTCTGGCATGAAACCCAAGGACGGGACAAGTTTCAGCTGAAAATTTATGGGGCGTTTTAGTCTGGTGTATTTTCAAGAGATGCATTAAATGTAAGAATCTTGTGTTGTTCCTTTATAAAGGGAAAAGACCAAAGCAAAGTACCGTGGGCAGCTAGGGGTTGAAAATATGGCCCCTCTGTCTTTCCCAAAGACTGAAGCGGTTGTCTTCCTCTAATGTAGATTAACCACTGCCATTTAAAAAGGAAAAACAGTTACATAACAGAATTGTTTGACCATTTAGTCCAACTCTCATTTATCTGCCATCACAAAACAGCCCTGGGATTGGATTTCCATGTGCCTAAACCAGGAACTATAAGCCTGAATATCACAAAGGACAATGTCCAGGTAGCATATGCGGGGCTCAGAAATAATCACAATGCCTATTAATTCCCTTACTAACCCAGTTTTTGAGCAGCTGGCTGAGTTGAGGGGGATGCTGAGGTGTAATTCTTGCCATGCAATTAATGAATCTCACCAGCACATTGAAATATGCTGACCGTTCGTTTTACGCCTCCCTTATTTTAAAACACTTAACCTGAGCCCTAGGCCTGTGGAGCTAGAGTGCATTCTTGAGGGGATATACTCAGTCGCCATAGAGAGAGACTCAGGGTGGCAGCCATATTACTTTGTAACATGCCCTGCCTGCTAATTGGCAGGGCTGTGTTGGCACTGAAGGCAGAGGGCAACACAGCTTTCCACACAATGACTACCATGGGAGTGGGAATAAAACTGGGGGAAATGGTGAAGGTGATACAAAAGAATGGCTCTTTCATATAGCTAATACTCATCCACAGCCAACTGAAGCCACTAGAAAGGCTCCGTTAACGTCTATGGGCTTTGGTTCAGACCCAAAGTTCTTTATTTTTACAGCCTTTGACCCAAAACTGTTTTTATACCAGATTCTTGCACTGAGATGTTGGAGGTGAACCACTTGAACCCATAAGTGAGACATATAGAAAAGAGCTGCTTCTATATGTATGCTGCTTATATCCCCTATCTGAAAAATTATCAGAACTATTGAGCATGCCAAATGTGATACCCCCCGGTGTGAATCAGGTTCATTATTTGTGTACTCCTTATTCCAGAGTAAATTAGCTGAAACTCTTGAAAATTCTTGTGTGGCCATTTGTGGCAAGCAAATTAGAATATATTGTTTGGAAATAAACAAGCTGCCATAATAAATCCCTTGCTTAAATTTCTGCTAAAGACAAAAGTCTTCAAGACTTGGAGTGTTTTTCCTCTAAATCATGAGTTTACCCCTTACAAAACAGCTCTGAGATGTCTGTTCAGAGTACATGGGGACTTGGGGAAAAGGTATAATATATATTGGCTTAGTTCAAACGTCTCTTTATAATGGAAGACAATGGAGCAAATTCTTTTTTCTTTTTTAATGGATACATTTCTATATGATTTGCTGGAGTTAAAGTAAAACTTGCTTTGGTCCACTGTGCTATTTTGAATGGTTCTGAGAGGCTAGGTTCCTAGAACATGCACTTTCCCTAAAGACTAATAACTCAGAGCCCACCAGGAGAATTTTTGGAGAAAAAGAACGGTGGGGGCACGCATGTGTGTTCCTGCTTCAGAAATAAAGGTTGTTTTGTCCTGGTCTCTCTCTTTCCTCCACCGCTCCATTTCTTCCTTAGGGTTCTCTTTTTGCCACTGCCTGTGTATGTCCAGGGCATTCAGAGCCAAGTTGATGAGAGCAGCAATGATCAGAGAGTACAAAGTACACCTCTACCCTGATATAGCACTGTCCTCGGGAGCCAAAAAAATCTTACCGCGTTATAGGTGAAACCGCGTTATATCGTCCTTGCTTTGATTCGCCGGAGTGCGCAGCCCCCTCCCCCCCCCCCCCCAGAGTGCTGCTTTACCGTGTTATATCGAATTCGTGTTATATCGGGTCACGTTATATCGGGGTAGAGGTGTAGCAGCATTTGAATGACAGCACAAGCAAGCTGTGGCTCGATTAATGCAGGTTCCCACCCTGTCTGTCTTGAATCTAATCCATTCCTGTCTGCTTTGTGTGTTGCTATCAGAAGCTCGTCTTTACAGATGATTTAAATGTGAAATGGACAGTTGACTCTGAAATTTACACTATTGGCTGATACCATCGAGGGCATGGAGGGAGGGAACTGCCACTGTTCACCTCTAGAACATGCTAAGTGTCTCCTCTTACAGTAAAGGAATATAGGTGCACCTAGATGTAGCTACTACCACACTTTTTAATTTCTTGCTGATGAACTTGGCTGATAAAGTTGAAGTGTCTGATGAAAGAGGAGATAAAAGAGGAGATATGACTGGACCACGCACAGATTAGCCAGAAGTGACGGCCTATTCTGCAAGCTTCCCCTCACGGGCTACGTGACTGAGAGGGGGTGGCAATCCTTTCAGCTGCAGTTCAAGGACAGCTGATATTGCTGCCAGCCACTGCTGTCTGATCCGTCTTTTGGGGCTTATGTGAAATAAGCTGATGGAGCGTCAGTCCTAGTGGACAATACTAAAGACGTTTAAGTTCTCTCACACTTGGCATCTCTATTAACAAGCTCTGCAGAGAGGCTAAGTTTTGCACAAAGAATGAATTCACCTCTTGTCCCCGCAGAGAGCAGTCAGTGCAGATCTGGGCTTGATGGGACAGCAGTTCAGAGAAGTTTGCACCGTGGCTGCCTTCGCTGTACTTGTTCTAACCCTATCTTGTTCTTACTGTGCTTTAACTCCAAGGATCTCCAAGCACTTTACAATCATTGCAGCGGGTGGCATTTGCCCAATTTTACAGAGGGGAAAACAGGAAGAAAGGAGAAATAACTTGTCTAACGTCACAAAATGAATTAGTAACAGAGCCAGGAATAGGGGTTCTGAATTCCACCCCACCCTTACTTAGACAACTCTCCCTCTAGTACAAGAAACTGGAGGCAGCGGTACATGGCTGCTGAGTATAGAGTCCCTGGTTTGGGACCCAAAGTAGTGGACGGACCCAGGTTCCACCACCAGCCACTAGAAAAGTGACCTAAGCCCTGGGAAGGGGATAAGGCTCACTTAGGAGCCCCAGTAAAGCATGGGATTTAAAGGGCCCAGAGACAGGGTTGAAGACCCTGGTAAGGGGAGATGGTTGTGTTGGACTTTTGCTCCACTGGAAGCATTTTTGATTGTGCGACTTGGCTGATTTAATGTGTCGACAGACACAGACCGCTAAAACTTCCCGTAATGAACTGTGGTTTTCAGCAGTGGTCAGAAACCTCAAACATAACAGGAAATGAAGCCGGGGTTTTGTTCCCCTCTCACCACCACCGCCAATTTCTTATAGGGGGTGAAGTCACTATCATTTAATGCTCAGAGACAATGCTCTCACATTTGGCCCAAAAGGAGCCATCTTCTGCTCTCTCTGACACGCACATCAATCTGCAGTGACTCCATTAAAGTCAACGGAGTTATTCCAGATTTACCCTGCTGTAAATGAAATCCGAATCTGGGCCACTGATTCTAGCTGTTTTTCAGTTGCTGTTTTGGAAAATGCTAAAATATTTTTTTCTCTTTGTGTCAATTGCAACTTCCCAGCCTTGCTGCTAGGTTACCGTTTTGTTTTATCTCCATTTTTTTTTTTTATAAAACTGTGCAGAAATGTCATCTCCATTTGATACCAGTATCAGGCTTTTATCTCCTCACACGTAAAGCTCTTGCCTATGAAATTTTGGGGGTCATTATTTTTTTCTGTTCAGTCACAGCTTCATCTTATCTTTTACCCCCAGCCCCACACTACCCCTCTGTACACCTTTATATTAACTGATACAGTGTAAAGATCAATTAATAGAACCGAAGAAGGTGACAAATGATCCCTCTGTCTCCCCCCCGCAAAAAAAAACAGGTCCATTTATTTTCTCAAAAAATAGGTTGCTGGGGAAATATCTGCCTCTTGGAGAGAGGTAACCCATTGCTGTGTGTGTTGTGGGTCCCCCTGTGCTGAACTGCAGAGGCTGAGTCCATTAAAGTCCCGGGCTACAGAATCTTCTCTCTTTAGTTTAAGCTGTAGCCGCTCGTTCTTTTAGTTCTGGTGATCCAATTTCAATCTGCGGTGTGTCAGCCGAGATGGCAGCCATCACATGACTATGAGAACTCTTTCAGTCTCTAGTGTACAGTTTTGGTGGTCAAAATGGGTGAGTAGGTACCAAGGATCTTGTGTTCTATTCGGAGCTTCGCTACTGATTTGTGCCACCCTAGGTCAAGTCACTTAATCTCTTCACGGTATCTTTAACATGGGTCTAATGCTTATTATACTTACTGAGATTGTGTGTGCAAAGGCCAAATACAATGCACAAGGAGCAGAGAGTACAAAAATCCTCATCCTTTCCCTCCACCAACCCTAGTATCTCCGCCCAGGAGCAAAGCAGAAGTACAGTCCTTGCACTTACCACCCCCAAGAGCATGGGAGCAGATGGGGCAATGGTTCCCATGCTGCGCTCCACCTGGGCCATCTCTGCTTGCAAGGCTCAGAAGCAGCACACACTGCACCCATTAAGAGGTTGGTGCAGCAGCTGTGCCCTTAGGAAGCCGCGGGAGGCATAATGCCCGTCTGAGGCCCAAAGGGTCTAAGACTACAGCAACAAGATCCCACTCCACCTCTCCATGTAAGGCTGCGCTTCCTATGCAGGGCCAAGCCATGAATGTTTGATAAGGGGTTTTGGAGCCCAGAACATCATGCCAATGTGCAAAGCCTTGTCAATAATTGTTTTCAGTGCTGTGGACCATGTGGATAGTAAAGAGTCAGATTGTTTAGCTTCACCTGCAGGCTTTTTCAGACTTCTCAATCTCAAGCAGGAAAACAAATTTAGAAGTAAAATTTTTTAAATCTACAGCACGCTGATAAAGAAAGACCCCTTTGAGATGAGAGAGACAGCCCTTGGAATTCACCAGGAATGGACGAGTTACCCAGAACCAGCACAGTTACAGAAATCAAATAGCTTTTGGTTTGAAAAAGAAACAAACAGGTCACGAGAGAATGCAAAGTGAGATCCTGGAGAGCCAGCATCCATTACCCTCCATTAATACACTAGCAGCTAAACTTGGGAAATCTGTACCTGTTTCTAACCCAGGGGTGTTGGAACAACTTTTATAGTGGGAGTGCTGAAAGCCATTGAACCCAACTGTAAACCCAGAATCTGATGGAAACCACTTCAAGCCGGGGACGCTTCTGCACCCCCAGCACCTGTAGTTCCGGCACCTGCTCTAAACTGTCTGTTGCTCATAGGAATGAACACTCCCTAGTCCATGACTATGCCTGACAGCAGATCCAGCTCAGGTTTCCTGAACACCACGTAGCTACGAGAGGAAGGGCGGTACAGCTAAAAAGGCCAAACAACAACAAAAATAATCACAGGGAACTGATTCTGGAATCTGATTGGACCACTGCACAACTTTCTAGTGCCAGTACTTGAGGCCAAATTTAAAACCGGCAGCCTGAAAACTACAGCTGCATGAAAGTGAACACAAGAAGCATATAAGCAAATTCTTTTAAAACTTCATGGGCATATTTGCAGACAGTGATTTTTTCCTAGTATTTTTAACTGCAGTCAAATTAGGTATTAATATTGCTTATTAATTTATGTGGTATTAGCAGTCATATAGCATAGCACCTAATGGCATTAATATTAGCCATCTGTGCTCTATTGCTAATGTTCTCACAGGACTTTATAAACACAGGAGCACATCCTGCTCCCTTTGAAGTGAATGGGTGTTTTACCATTAGGGGAACAGAGAGACGAATCCAATGAGGTAGCGTAGGGAAAAAAATGAACTTGTTTTCAAGGATAGGTTCCAAAGAAAGAGCATGAAAAAGCCTGGGGCTATACCAGTTTGGTAATTCAGCCAGGTCCACGGGCCAGGATGCATTAAGGAGGCATGAAGATAGCTTTCCAAAGGATAAAGATGGTAATCTCTGCTCAGCTGCAAAGGGCAACAGCTGCTGAATAATTGTTGCAATAGCACTGGCTCCAGAGGCAGCTTATCACCCTGCCCTGTTCTCTTGGTGGGAGATTAAGGTGGTGGGACTGACTGCTGAGAGAGACTGAAAGAAGAATGTTTAAAGGGGGCAAAGAAATGGCAGCCAGAAATTAGAATAAAGGAGTAATCTCCCCCCACCCCCAGATTCCAACTGCACCCTTCTGCTTTCAGAAAATAGCAAGGGTTTTGTTGTTGTTGTTGTTGTTTTAAAGAGAAGGTTTTCTCCTAGCACACATCCCAAGTGTTAGAATA
This sequence comes from Malaclemys terrapin pileata, assembly GCF_027887155.1. Classification (NCBI taxonomy): domain Eukaryota; kingdom Metazoa; phylum Chordata; order Testudines; family Emydidae; genus Malaclemys; species Malaclemys terrapin. The sequence continues at coordinate 18,914,081 of NC_071520.1, read as the reverse complement.
AAGAGCCTAGGACAGGGGTGGGCAAACTACTGCCCGGGGGCCACATCCGGCCCTCCAGACATTTTAATCTGGCCCTCGAGCTCTCACCAGGAAGCGGGGTCCAGGGTTTGTCCCGCTTTTGAGTTCTCTTCATTATAATCATATTTCATTTTTATTTCGGTTTCCTAAGCCACTGTCTACACTGGGGTGCAGCTCTCCAGGGTAGACAAGCCTGGAGGAAACTTTGGCTTTGCTAACCTTGCCTGTCCCAGCAGCCACTAAGAAATGACATATTTATACTTTGCTATCCAATGATTTTCATTATCAATAAAATCAGAGGGAAAACTATACATTAACAACACGGATGTCACAATTTAATCAATGCTACATAGGTAACACGAATAACAATTTCAAATGTATTTACCTGTCCTCCATGGACCTCAAAACAATTTACAAAGACGAGTTAGTGAAGACTCAAGTCCCTGACGGAAGGTACTGTAGCATTTTACAGATGGGTAAACGAGGGCCTCAAATTTAAGGTGAGATTCTGAGCTCCATGCCCCTATGGAATAGTACTTCATTCCATAAGGAGTCCCATTGAAACCAAATGGGACCAGCCATGGATTATGGGATTACTCCACAAGCGTGAGGGTATTGAGCTAGCCATAGCAATTTGCACCAGGTTAAACAGCAAGAGTGTGGAAGACACAGGCATCCTAACTCTCAGCCCCCTGGTGTAACGACAAGCTACGTATCTCATACACGCAGCACACAAAGAATCACTGTCTATATACTCCTCCTGGTAATTCCTCCCTGTATTGTAGCATTGACTTATTGGTCCTCTGAAGTGAGGGAGGGGTGATGGATTCACATTAACGTGCATCCTGGGAAGCTGGTAAATCCCTAGGAGAGCAGCATGATTCATTTTTAATGATACGGCAATTCTTCACCGACTCTGTGAGCCCCATAAGCCACGAATTACAAGCCTCGAAAGTCATCATCCCTGACTGAGCAGTTGTTGGTGTAGGAGTCTTTCCAGCCCAAGAGGGAGTCGTTAAAGCAGAGGGATCATTTCAAACTAAGTGACAAGAATACATTAGGGGAGGGAAAATTATACTTTTCAACAACAACAGCAACAACCGGCAAAGAAAAAGAATTGCTTCCTGCCAGAAATTCTGATTCAGAGACACGACTCGAGTGCAAATCACTCCCCTCTGTCGAGGCTGCATGGAGGAAACCTATACACGTAGGTCAGAGGCCTAGCTACAGCCTGAGGCTAAACTAATTATTGTGATTTGCTCGTCTTTTGTAATTAATCTAGGAAAGGCTTACGGCTGTTAGCAGCTTTAAAGAAGTAAATCTGAAGGACCAATTAATTAAAAACAGCAGTGCTTAATGAGGACCTTTTGGTTCTCTCATGTTGATTGTTATATTTGTTGAAAGTTTCGTTTCCGCTGTCTGTCAGATCTTGTCTGGTCTTGTAAAATAGATCTTCTTACTTGCTGCTTAGCCACTTGACACTGGAACAAAAGCTTTCGATTACAAAGCAATTTGTGGGGATTATAATGGAATGATCTACACCCACGCTTCCCGATTTAACAATCAATTTGAGTCAGGGTTAAGTTCAAGTGGGAAACATTAGGCTCATGAAACTACAGTTTGGAATCTACCTGATTTCAGCTTCTTCTCCTTCTGCCTGTGTCTTGGAGATACTGACCAGGCTCCAAAATGACAAGCAATCAAAATCTCTTCTGGAAAATAGGAGGCAATTTTTCTTTTCCCTTAGTCTTATCTGTGTTTGCCCTGGAAACATCCATCCATCATGCAGCTAGGCAGGTGCAAAACCCACGTGCAGACAAGCAAAGACACAGCTTGCACCAGAGGATCAGCTTTAAACTGGGGGCAGGGCCCAGGGGAGGAACTCCACCAATGCAAAATTGTGGGCCTCCTTGTTTAAAACGGAGGTTTGCCCTGGTGCAGCTATGCTAGTAGCTGGCCATAGAGACGAGACCTGAGCTCTACACTGAATGGGAGCGTGTAGTGGTTTTCATACATGTCTATACAGGTTAAAGCCCTTGTAGACACTGTTATACCAGCAAAGACAAACAATTTTGCTCCTATTACTTATTTCGTTTGGCGAGAAGGTATAAGCTATATCAGCAAAAGCACTATGCCACACTGAGATGCAGGAAATTTGGTTTCTATTCCCAGCTCTGCCACCGATCTACTAGATGACCTTGGCCAAGTCATGTCGCTGCTCTGTGCCTCAGTTTCCCCCCATCTGTAAAATGAGGAAAGTGCTACTATCCTCTTTGGAAAGTGCTGTAAGATCAAGGGATGAAAAACACTACTTACGAGCAAGGAATGTTACCATAATCATCATCAACCTCAATAGCAAAACTAAGTATTGAACGGAAGTAAAGACCCCTCTACCATCCTAGGGTTCATCTACAGAGCAAGCAGCAGTCCATAGCATCCAGCCTCAGAGCCCTGCTCACACTGTGGGGCTAAAAAGAGCAGTGTAATCGTTTGGGCTCTGAGCCCCACCCCTGTCCCTCAGCTTCAGAACCTGAGCCCAAATGTCTACACCGCTATTTTTAGCGCCATAGCACAAGCCCAAATCTGTTGAGCCAGGCTGCGAGACTCACTGAGGCAGGCTGCCACTCACTGTGGAGACTCATCCTTAGTCCCAGAGCTAGCCCTTCCCAAACAGAAATGAGGTATTCTGCAGGGCCGGATGGGAAAGAGCTAATACAGCCACGCCCCATCCTGTACTTGAACTATCCTCACTTTCTACAGCTATCATTTTTCACATGAAGCACATTCATTTTAAATTCCCTAAAGGCAAAATGTATTGTAGGCATCACTTAAAAAACAACCAGCCAACTTCCTGATATTTTATATTCTTTTTTATATTGTTAGATTTATTTTAAACAAGCCATGTGTTTGACAAAACACAAGCGCCAGTAACTCACAGGAAGAATGTGACATTTCTCTCTCAAGGATATTTTGACTGACACATGAAAGCGTCTATAATCTTTCGTAGGCTCAAACTGTCCATGTTAACACCCACACGTCTGGTGAATAAGATCTTGATTGCATTCGACGCAAGATGTAGGCTGCCCCCGCCAGTGTCCCTAGCCCAGGGAACATTAACACCTCACCTAGTCTGGTTTAAGATCTTTTTCATGACTTCAGCTTTGTTTCTTCCAAACACCACAAATTCAGCACATCAGTTGTTCCTTCCCCTCAATCCAGTGTCTTCTGGAACCATCTATCTATATTCCCTGCAGGTTCCCACTCGACCAGCCGCTTGCCTAGGAATCACCCTGCTACATCATCCTCGCTTCCAATCAGAACCTACTGATTCTAGGTACCTCTCTCTCCCCATTCTCCAACTGGCCCACTTGACGGCTTTTATAACCACCTGGCCCCTGGCTGAGCAGTCTCACCTGGTAGGTAGTTGATCCAGCTAAGGCTGAGTACAATTCCTTTGAAAGGGCCAGCCACCTTGTGGCACCAGGAAACATCTGACACTCTTCAACGAAAAGGGTTCCCCAGCCCACAGAATCACTTATGCTGCATCATATGAACTTGACTCAGTTTGAAAACCCTCCCAAATCAATAACATCCCTTTGGAATTGCCACTTTAAACCAGGTCACTCTACTATCCTTATATAACAAAGCCAGAAACTGGCATAACTAATCTCTGGTGTCTTATTTGCTATATGTATAGATGGGACCATTTGACTGCTTACAGTAAACACTTAGGACAAATTTGTCCCCTATATGCGGGTTTTTCGTAGGCAGGGGAGTGCAAACTCCATGAGTTTTGACCCATTGTTTCTGGGGGTTGGGAGAGGGAGAAATGGGGCTGAACAGGAATTCAGCCTACGGCTCCTGCAGATCACAGGAGACCCGCTGAAACCAGGGCTATCTGTGTGGGGACACCAAGCCTGACTGCCACAAACTCACACCTTGTGGACACCACAGTCACCAGTGTGTGTGAATGGTAACAGCCACTTAGCCCTGAAATGGATCTATATTCCCCTGCCCTGATCACGGTCTCAGCTACAAAGTGCAAAGTGGGTGGGAATATGCTACCCAGGCAGGATGCCAGCATCTTACTCTCGCTTTGCACAGGTGATGACACTGGGTGCAAGGCAATGGAGAATCCAGGCCCTTCTGCCAGAATACAGCTGTCCTCTTTCTCCCACCTCTAGCCACCAAATGCTGGCAGAAAGTTGTGCTGCTACTACCTCTCTTCTAGCTCAGGGGGAAATACTTCTTTGAATTCCCCTTCGAAATCCCATTTGCAACATAGGCATTCTTCGCCTCCAGCATGGATCTCTCTCTCTCTCTCTCTGTATCTGGGTGGCATCTGACGGTGACTGGCAACACGGCACAGGCCCCTGCTCATCCCACTCCCTGCCATGTCTTCAAACCCCACTAGCCAACTATGAAGATCACTGTGCTCTTCTGGGACAAAGATATACCAACAAACACGTCCCCGTGTGGACAAGCCCTCAGAAAACCCGGGTTAAGGGTGAGAGAGCTGGAGGCAAACCAGTCTCAATTCAGGGGGTTCAGCCTCTGCCAGAAGAGGTCACCCTAATCCAACCCTCTGACCATGTTCAGCACGCATGCAGTGTTGTTGTGGCAACCTTTTGGGTGTGCTGCAAGACACCCCTCATCGGTAAAGCTTTCCTGCCATAACCAAATTAATGGAGGAGGGAAAGAAGACAGAAGATTATTATTTAATTACATTATGATGATGCCAAAGGGCCCCTAATCAATATCAGGGCCCCATTGGGCGAGGCCCTATATAAGCATATCATAAGAGACAGTCCCTGCCCCAAAGAGCTTACCATTTAGATAAGATAGACAAAGGGCAGGAAGGGAAAACAGAGGCACCGGGGGGTAAAGTGACATGCCTAAGGCCATGCAGCTGATCGGTGGCAGAGGCAGGAACTGACTCCAAGGCTGACTCCCAGTTCAGTGCCCTGCCCACTGGAGCACGCAGCCTCCCAAGATTAAGTGGCTTTCCAAAGGTCACACAGGATGGCTGGGACAGAACTGAAAAATGAACCCAAATGTCCTAGTCCATTGCCCTAAACCACAAGCTCAGCCTTGTCTGTGGTGCAGAGCAGGGAAGACAAGACAGGAAAACACACATACAGGTCTCTCCCAAGCTAAGCTGCCTCCAGCTGCCTCCCCGATGTGAGGAATCGTGGTGAATATCCCTTCCCATTCGCAGGCAGACGACATAGGCCCACAATTACAGCCCCACACCCACTCACAGTTTCCCAGCTAAACTCGGTCATTGACCTGCATTGCACAAGACTGCCATCTAAACCTAATATTGACCCATTCCCATGTGGTGAACTAGCAGAGTTCCAAGAAGCTACTGCCCAGCACGGCACTCCGAGACTGCAAGTGGGACTTAATTGCAGGCACACCCCACATCCCATGCCGGGGTCTCCAGTTTAGAGAGGATGAGTTCAGCCTCCAGAGTCCGCTGATGTTCTAATCCCTCCTCAGGTCCAAATTGAAAACACAAATAATGATGCAATTTATTCAGTCCTTCTAGGCAATAAGAAAAAAACCTGCCACATAACAGATAAATCCAGAAAGATGGAGCCAGAGATTTTCATCTGTCATGATTAAATACAGTAATAAGGCAGTCTGAGTGCCTCTTTACCACAAAAACAAACAAGAACCCTCCCCTCCATTTTATCCTCACTTTCAAAGAGCGAGCTGAGGGGTTGGTTGGGTTTCCTTCTGTCTCTTCTTTGGGTACAGTCAGTCCATTATTAAACATTAAAGTCACTTGTAGACAGTTTCCCACAGTAGAAGGTTTCCAAGATTCTAGTCTCCAGCAGATCCCAGCTTGACACTGTTAGGAAGCTCCACAGGCACATTCACACAAAATCACCACCTCAAAAGCCTGGAGACTGGCATTTTAGAGCCAAATGAAGCTCTTCGTGGGAAGCTACGACGAAATGTTCTCTGCATTCAGTGCCTGCCTTGGCATTCGATCCCTTGTTGCTGCCAACCATCAGCCACTTCAGTCAGCCACTGGCAGGTCTAGATGCTACTGCAGGCCTTCCTGAGGAGCAGGGCTTCGAAGGGAATACACGGAGCGTAAGCAGTGCAGCCCCTTCCTTCCATCAGCCCTCTTCTCCGTTAAAAACGTCATTCCATCCATCAAAGAATTAATCCACTTCCCAAGCTGAGGAGACTTCAACAGCCTCATCTCTCAGATGTAACGGCTACAGCACAACATGCTGCTGGACTGAAGGTTTTTTGCTTTTGTTTTGTTTTGCGAATCCCTTAGAGACCATAAGATGAGGGGTAACATTTTTTTCAAGCGTGCCTAAGAACCAGATCGTCAAAGATATTCAAAAACATTTGATGATCTTGGCCCATGTGATTTAGGAGCCTAAGGCCAATTGACTTTCAATGAGGCTCCTCAGTGCCTAAAACTACATTTGAAAATGCGATTTAGGCTGGGCCGGCTCTAGGCACCAGCAAAACAAGCTGGTGCTTGGGGCGGCACATTTTTAGGGGCGGCATGGCCGGCGCCAGAATGCCGCCCATAAAAATGTGCCCCGACCACCCTAGCTCACCTCCGCTGCTGCCGCTCGCGCGCTGTAGCACGCAAAACAGCTGATTCGCGCGCCGCTGCTCCCCCTCCCTCCTACACTTGAGAGCCTGGGGGGAGGAGGCAGGGCTGGGGATTTGGGGAAGGGGCGGAGCTGAGGCAGGGCGCCGGGGATGGGGTAAGAAAAAACGGCAGGAGGGGGCAGCCAAAATTGTTTCTGCTTGGGGCGGCAAAAATCCTAGAGCCGGCCCTGGATTTAGGTGCTTCTGAAAATTTTGCCTGAGATCTACATCACATTTGAGCCTTCCGAAAATGCACCAAATCTGTTTATATGTGATGGGCCAAATTCTGCCTTTTACACCTGTGCAACTGCATGGGCTTTACCTGGGTTGCATTGGTTAAATGAGAGCAGAATTTTGGGCCCAGGATACAAAAAAGGCCTGATGCTCCCTTATTCTGTGCAGCTGGAAACCAACCAATCAGCCAGAAGCTAATAAATGACTCAATGATGGAACGTGAGATACACGATCCAGAACATGCCGAAGCTACCAATCCCAGGCCTCAAATTTAGATTAATAGATTATGAAGCCAGAAGGAACCATTGTGATAATCTAGTCTGACCCTCCTGTAGTACTATGATCCCCATTTTACAGATAGGGAATGGAGGCACAAAGACACAGGGTGCGTCTACACAGTGAGCAGCAGAGAGTCTCAGAGCCCGGCGTGACGCAGGCTCACGTGGCACTAAAAGTAGCTGTGTGGAAGTTTCAGCTCGGGCTGGAGCTTGGGCTCTGAAGCCTTGGGGGGGGGGGGGGGGTGATGGGTTTCAGAGCCCAAGCCACAAATACACAGCTATTTTTAGTGCCATAGCACCAGCGTAAGTCTGTCAACACTGACTTACTGCCATGGGCTGCTGCTAGTTGTAGGCATACCCTAAATGAGTTGCCCGAAGTCACACAGGAAGTCTGTGGCAGAGCAGGGAATTGAGGCCAGGTTCGAGTTTCAGTTTAACACCCCCTGATTCCTGCACCACCCTTCCTCTACCCTATTCTCTTCCATCCTTTGGAACCTCAGTTTCTGGCCAGAAGGGTTTGAGTATGTTTGCTCCTTGCACCAATAGCCCCCATATAAACTCATGTTGGCATCCTGCAGACAGCTTTGCGTGTGTCTAAAATGTAGTTTGGTGAAGGAGGGTGGCATGGCAGAGTGAAAGGACACTCCTGTTGGATGGCTGAAGGGGCAATACCTTGCACCGTGTCAGTGGGTAAAGTGAGAAGATTGCCTCCTGGGGCACAATCAGTTTGTTTCTATCTCACCTTGATAGAGTCCTAGCTGGGGCTTTGCCCCGACATCAATAGAAGGGTCAGAAATGCATTGATTAGATCTGATCAATGGGAACCATTCCTCAAAGTCTGAAATTGAAGGTTGCTGCTGCTCCAAGTTCCAGAGGTCAGCAGACGCTTGGAGGACAGCGCTGAAGAAGAGCTCTGAGTAAGTTTGAAAGCTTGTCCCTCTCACCAACAAAAGCTGGTCTGATAAAAGATACTACCTCACCCACCTTGCCTCTCTCTTAGTACATGCTTTTCTACTTTAACAAAGGGACTGATTTCTTCAAAGCCAATCAAAGCCGATCAGGTGCTTTATCCTGCTAAACCTTACTTGTGCACAGGAATGCAGTCCAAGCCACAATCTAGCCCATCAGAAGGATATCATCCTTCCTTAATGATTGGATCTGAAAAGGTATTATATGATGTACCTCTTCCCCCCTCCCCCAAGCCTTTCCCTGAGAAATGGTCCTAGAGAGTTTTGTGGTTGTTGTCCATTAGCTTACGTGTTCTCATTTCTAGTTTATGAGATCTGGGAGACTCATTTCAGATTAGACTAAAGGATAAAGATTAGGTGTTCTGTAATTTAGTATTTCCTTTGCCTGCTCCACATTTAACAGTGCTTGGCAGAGAGAAGGAAAGGGTGTAGCCAAGAGAGATCTTTTTCTGAATCCACGGGACCTAAGGAGAAACCAGACTGACTGTGTCACTTGATTCTGGTTAAGAACTTTTGGCCATGTGCCCCCTCCAAACTCTATGCCTGCATTCACTTTGCCATCAAACCATGTGTCTGTTTGAACAATCCCATGAAAAACACATTAAAAAATAAACAGAGGAGCTGTTCCAGATGTTCTGAAATGCTAAACTTAGTGCCTCACACTCTATCCTCCCGATCTAGCTAAAAAAAACCCCAGAAAACTCTAAAGCATTCCTGAGCTGGTTTGTAATGGGCCATTACTTCATTCTAAAAGAGTATTTTCTAACACTGGCTTGAACAATCAATCTCTCTGACAATAAACAAGATCACACAAACTCTTTGAAAGTTTGGATCTGCTGCATGAAAACAAAATTCTTTGTTCGTTTTTTTTTTAAATGAGATTCTTGTGTCTTTTTGGCCTCAGATAAAAAATTGGTTCTCTGTAAATAAATGCACATATGTAGGGCTAAGATCAGGACCAGCTCCAAGCAGGAGATGACACAGAGGGCAGGGATTGATTTTCCGTGATTCTTGCATGGGCATGCAGGGAGGAGGTAAAGGCTTCTAGCACCCTGTTCCCTCGGTGCATCCATGCACAAGCCAGGGACAACCTAGCCTTTAGGATTTGCTGCCCCCTATAATTTTGCATAGAACTATCGTCCTCATGCACCTGGCGTCATGCAGCTTCAGAAAACTGGTTCCACCATAACCAAAACAATATTCAGAGCATCGGAGAGCCCTTCCTCTCCCACCACCCCACACACCTTAAATCAAATAAATAAATAAATCATCCCTATACCCTGAAAAAGCCAGGCGAGACATGGATGCCATGATTTCCCTATGGCCCTGCTGCCAACTGTTCTATCGGGGCCTAAACCTGCAAAGTGTTAAACCTGATCCAGCAAACCACTTAAATACATTCATAAACTTTAAGCATGTGAGTTTTCTTGACTTGAATGGGACTGGTTAAAATAAGCATGCGCTTAACTGCTTTGCTGGATCCAGGTCAGAGTGCCCAAGCAAGATCAAGCCCTAACCTGATTTTATGCTAACAGTGTTATAAGAAGAAATTCCAGACAGCTAAGACTTAGAATTTCCTTTGCCTAGTGGCACATGAGACAACCCCTTTCCCCACTGCTGTCTGTCCAAACCAAGATGTTTGGCTCCTTAGTAAATTGTCTCCATGATAGCAGCATCCTTTTTGATCAGCCTGTGATAGGTCATTCTTTGTCCTCCAGGCCTTCTCTTCCGGCCAGGTGCAATCCAGTCTAGGATGCACCCTGTGCTGCTGCCACAGGTTAGCCTGATGACATGACCAAACTACTGTAGCCATCTCAGTCTAATTATTGAGTTTGCAGTCTGCTGACTCATGTGGTGCAGCACTTCCACATTGGTTGCACGACCTCTCCATTGAATTCCCAAGATTCTCCTTAAACAATACTGGGGGAATGCATTCAGCTTCCTATTGTGTATTTCCACCATCTGCTACGTTTCTGAGACATACAATAGTGTTGGAAGAACAACAGCATTGTCCAATCTCATTTTAGTGTGTAGCTGCATCTTCTTACTCTTCCAGGTATTTGACAAATGGAGACTGTTCCACTGACTTTACCAATGCCTTTACCTCTTTAGTGAGTTGGCTATTAGCAGATATTGTACTTCCAACATAGATGAAGTCATCAACTCTTTCATACTCTTCTCCACCAGCCACACAGCCACCAGGGTTGACAGCATTCTCTCCTGTCTCCATAATCTTGGGCTTCTGTGCATTGATGCAAAGTGTCACTTTGGCAACTTCCGCTTTTATGCTTCTTTTCATTCCATCCAAGACGATATCCACTATAACGAAATCATCTGCAAAATCTAGATCTCAATCTAAATCCCAACCAGAAACCCTGGTGGAACATTGCTAGTGACAACAACATGGATTTTGCTACCTCTGCTTCAACTCTAGTACGGGCAGGTGCTCCACAGCAGCTAAAAGATCATCTGAAGCTCAGGGATGAACACCATGGCTGATAACTATGCTCCTCTGGCACAATAGAACTTTACAGTAAGGGTGAAGCTCATCTGTTGAGAAGACACATCTTTCCCAGGGGCCAGTCCAAGACTCTTAAATGAACTTCGCCAGGAACTAAAGACCATTACAAACCTCACCACTTTCCACTCAAAGTACAGGCATGTTTCTTTGACCTGCCTTCTCTAATATAATTTACATATTTTAAAAATACCCTAAAACCCTACCAAAACAAGAGAATCTGCTGAACACACTTCTCCTCTGAGGAGAGGATGAGAACAGACATCACATGACCGATCTAAGTCACTTTGCTTAATCTAGTGCTGGAAGGCACTCATACTATGGTGATGATCACAGAATAAGAACCCTTATAGAATAGAATAGAAGTTAAGTAGGTTTCAAAGTGGGAGTTAGGCGCTAACCTGCTTAGGCCCCTTTGGTAGTCTCTGTAGGCACCTGTCTCCATTTTTAGATGCCCAAATACCTTTGAAAATCTGGTCCTTAATCTCTCTGTGCCTCGGTTTCCCACCTGTAAAAATGTGGAAAATTTAAAGTGGTTAAATTTCTTGAATGAAAAGGGTATGTGTTTTGTTTTGTTGTTTGATTTCTTTGGGGGTTTTGGTTTCTTTGTGGTGGTGGGGGGAGGGTTGTGTGAAAAATAGCCTTTTTTCAAACATGATAATTTTAAACTAAAAGTTGTCAACAGCGTGAACACTTCATTATTTTGAAAAACAGTTGCTGCCTTTTTCTGACATTTTCTTTCATTTTTTTTAAATCAAAAACTCTTTCAAAATGGTTATAAAAAGGTTTCCATTTTTGAAATTCTGACATCATCTGTCTCTCCCTCTTCTCTGGCCCAATAGCAAAAATCCCATGCCACTGAATTCAGACTTAGTAAGCATTTACAATGTAAATCTAGCATTATGTACATCCCATCTGTGAAAATTTCCTTGATAGTCTTCTACCGAAAAGAAATAGCATGTCCCAGTCCACACATAGATGTCATTTTTTTTCCAGAATCTAGATCTTTGAGGCTTATCATAAATGAATGTTGCAGACCCATTTTAAAACCAATTCCAGAACATTTGGAAATTATTACAGTCCACTAGCACTGTAATTCTAGAAACCTGAAATTACTTTGAAGCTTCAACGATGCAGGGCTCATGCTACAATTATGCTACAGAACCGTTTGCAACCTAATTATCGACAAGTGTCATATTTATATTTGTGCATAAACATGAACTATTTAAGGACAAGAAACAACTGAACGTATACCTTCAGGCTTTTCAGTTAATATGCTGCCCCATAAAACAATCTTCAATAAACGAAGAAAATAATAATACATTGCATGCTGGTTTAATTGTTAGTTATAGTTTTCCTTGTAAAGCAGCACATATAAGAGGGCACTGTGAAGAGGTGGTATGTTTTATTGAAGAGGCCAGAGAATTACAGCTTAGCAGTATGGAAGTGATTAGCACCTGCGTATCAGTGCCAAAAAACTAAGTCAAGAACCATGATCTCAACTCCTGGCAAAAGCCTGAAAAGTCTTGGTTTTCCCAGGCATTAAGTGCAATGATGACTGAGATGGTATTAATATAAAATTAACTTCCATCATTTATGTACTGCAGTGTATAAAACCTTCTGCAGGTCTCAATGGCAAGACTTTTAAAGGCAGTATTTCCATGAGCAGGTGAGAGGGAGTAAATTACTCGCCTAAAGCCTGATCTTGCAACTCTTACTCAGACGAGTAGTCCTTATCTATACATCTGGTCCCATGAGTTTATCAGCACTAGAACTGGTCAAAAAATTTTCACGGAAAAGTAATTTTGATGGGAAGCCAGATTTTTGTCAAAAATGAAGCTTTTTGCACAACAAAATTTCATTTACTGACTTTTTTTTTTTAATTAAAATCTGGAAACCATTTTTTTCTGTAATCTTTTTAAGTTAATGAAAACTAAACTAAGTGATCTTCAAAAAACAAAACAAAAAATTAGTTTTCAATGTTAAGTTGAGAAACAAGTATTTGTGGGAAATTTCATTCAAAATGAAAAACTTTTTTTAATTTCCTTTGAAAAATACTTGCCATTTTCTGACCAACTCTAATCAGCTCCACTTACATGATTGAGGCCTACCCATCAGAGCAAAGGCTACAGAATCAGACTGTGTGGGTGTAGGTAGTAGAGAATCAATAGAACAGTTGTTTCCTGACAGAGGTATTGTGGGGAATTGTCAAGGGCAAAGCCATCTGAGAGCTCAGTTCAGCAGGACAAATCTATTGCCTTCTATACCACATGTATGTACAAACCTGAGACACTCACAAAGCCCAATTTACATGCCAGTCAAGCTATTCACTAGCAAGCTTGCTAAAACACGATACTCATTTATTTCCAGTGAATCTGGTCTTTAAATTAGAAAAGCAGCAGCAGCTGTGGTGAAAAGTTTGGCAGGGAGAGGACTCAAGCGTGGGCTGTAAAAAGCAGCAAAAAATCACCAGGCTTTCTGCTGCAGAAGAAGGGAAGCAACCTTCCTCTTCACATTCAAGGGCACGCACCAGGCTCTCGATTACATTTGCACTTCTTCTGAGCGTTGGGCCAAGCTGTGCCTTCAGTTTACATTCACGCCATCCCCTTTGTTCCAGTCAGGTTGCACAGGGGTAAGAGGACAGGAATTAGCCCTTTGCTTCCATACAGAATCTCTTTCAAGATTGCTGTGACGGAGGAGCTAGTGTCAATCAACATGGGGAGAAGAAAGACCTCTCTCTAAGGTGACCATATGTCCCATTTTTTAAGTCCCTTTTTTAAGCCCTGCCCCAGCCATCCAGACTATTTTTGGCAACAGCAAATGGAACCAATGCCCACTTTTGTCAAAAAAGTAGGGTGTGGAAGAACATGCAGGGGGCAAGTGGCGATGCCAACTCCGCATGGGAGTGGGAGGCAGGGCTCATCAGCCCTGCACAGTGTCCCGTTTTCTCTTTGGAAAAAAAGACTTCTCTCCTACCTAACAATGCGTAGGGGCTGGCAAGCTCACTAGAGTCCCACAGATCTTCACAGAACAGCAGCAGCCCATGTGGGATCTGGAGAATGAAGTCAAGCTTCCTGCATGGATTCATTAAGGCCCAGTGTTGACTCCCCTGCTCACCTTGACTAGTGTGCTTGTATCATAGGAATTACTCATTTAGTAAGGGTGTCAGAATCAGGCCACAAACCACTAAGTGCCTCTCAGCATCACTTGTTTTCTGATATAAGGCGGTGGTGTTCTGGATACCACCTGTGACCTGCAAACCTTCATAACCCAAGTATCTCTTGGATATAAAGCAGCATCTTGTGCACCCAATATGCATATAGAAGCCCCCTGAAAAAACCCTTGAGCAACAGAGCTCCTTGTTGAGTTCCATGGGTTTCCAGGGACAGATTTCTGGCCAGGGTATTCTGAATGTCTTTGACTATACGCAACCCGAGTAAAAATAAAAGATAGTAATTGCTCCCTGGGTGATACTACTGGTTTTACTTAATTAAAACTCTTTAGTAGGTTTGCCTCCCATCCCTCCCTGTTAGAGGATATGTCTTATTCAGAGTTGGAAAATTAAAACATATTTTAGAAGTATTTTCATGTGACCCAGAATAAATTAAAAATTAAAGGAATCCAGTTACTCACTTATAAAATACAATGCTTTTTGTGTTTCTATGCTATTCATTATTTTTCTTTTAGCTTGTCAGCTGATACTTGTGTTTTAAGGCATATCAAGGCTTCTATTAAAAGAATATCCCTGTCTTAAATAACCCTCAAATCAAAATAATAGTGTTACAGGTATTAGAAAGGGGATGAATGTTCCCCATTCAGCATTGTTATGCAAAATTGTAGAGATGTCTGGTTGGTTTACAGATCTGTTTATCCCAGAGGCTTATTCGAAAGCCATGTCCTGTTGTGTGATAGTATGACTTTGAACCAGAACTGATATAGCATCACAGCAAATATTAGCTAAGCCTGTCAGGATTAGGAGAACCACTCAGACATGCCCCTAAAACAGAATGCTGCATTTATAGAGGTTTGAAAAATTAGCACTTTAACAAAAACTAAGCATGTGGGAGTGGATGGTAAAAATAGGCAGAAAAATCTTTGGTTTTGTTTTTTAAACCCAAATACAAAAATTCTTTTGATGATTCAGAGTAGAAGTTCAGTATCTTTCCCTGTCTCCCCAGGTATTCATGTAGCACTGATTACTGTAGCATCTGAGCGCCCCACAACCACTAATATATTTATCCTCACAACACCCCTGTGAAGAAAGGAAATGCTATTATCCCCATTTTACAGATCGGGAATGATTGTCTTATAGGACTGATCCAAAGAAAGTCTGTTCTCATCAATGGGCATAGGTCCAGCCCTAAATGACTTGCCAAGTGTATAGGAACACAGCTACTACCAGAGTGGATCAGACCCAAGGTGCCGCTAGTCTCATGATCTGTCTCCACCAGTGGCCAGCACTAGATGCTTCAGTGGAAGGTGTAGGAATCCTTCAGTAGCAGATGTGGGATAATCTGCCCACACATTAGGTCTCATCCTGGTCTCTAATAGTTAAACTGTGGCTTAACCCTGAAGCACTTGGTTTAATATCCCTTCCAAAATTGTTACCTTTAACGATGACAACTCAGGAGATTCTTAATGTTGACATAATTGTCCAATTCCTCTTTGAATCTTGCTAAATTATTGGCCTCAACAACTTCTTGTGCCAGTGAGTTCCACAGCCTAACTATGGGTTGTGTGCAAAAGTATTAATCCAGGAAGTCTGTGACAGACATAGGACATGAAGAAATATCTGCGGTGTCTGGAGTGAGTGGCTTATCCACAAGACCATCCTTTTTTTTGCTTCACCATCTCACTCCCCCAGGGCTTCTATTTTGCTGTGACATTCCAGGCAACAAGTGTAAATCCATTGGTTCAGCTGAGTTATTCCTGATTTACACCAATATAAAACCAGGGCACCTGAGAGGAAAATCAGGTCTTCTGTCTCCTCTTTTATTTTCCTTCCTCCATTTTCCTTCAACCCTCCTCCACCTCCTCCTACCCCAGCAACAGTGATGAAGTTGCCCGGCATTTAGCAAAGGAGAGTCAGGAAGAGCTAGGTGCTCAAAAATCATCAAGGGCAGTAAATAGATATGATTTTTAATATTTATCACTTGCATACTATAACTAAGCAATGCTGTGATGTGAAACACAGTTCAGTCCCCTAAGCAGCTACCACTCAGTCAGTATGTTTGTGTCTGAGAGAGAAAGAGAGAAGGGAACTATTTTGAAGAACATCCGCTGTTTGGCTGTTGGGGAGTCGGGTCTATTTCTCTCCCTTCCCAAGGAGACAATCTGCCATTTAACTCCTCAGATAAAACTCCTGGCTTGGTAAATCAAGCATCAGGATATAAAGATTTCAGTGGGGTTCTAATTCCCCATTGCTCTAGCTGTGAAGTATGCCTATCAGCAATCTCCCAGAGATGGATGCTATGTGTAAATAGCGAATGTTCAGCAAGTTCCAGCAAGATAAACTCACCACAGTTGTTCCCCCTCCAAGCATTTATTTTGGACACAACATTTCTCATCAGAAGGAAATATTCCCCCTGCCCTCTAGCTTAGAACAAAAGGGGAAAGGTATTAAGCAGGGACTTGAGATGCTCCCCTGTGGAGAGGCTTTTTATGAAACGCTGAACCACTTGATCCCTCTCCAAATGTTATATCCTGTTCCTACAGGAGAACACAATTTACTTCCTATTTTTTTTTCTCCCCATCTGAAGTGCAATTCCAAGCCACTCGCCACAAAAGAACCTACTTTAGTGGGGAGCAGTAAGGCCACCTTTACTCTTTCAGACCCTGTTGTTCCATTATTTTTCTACTGAGTGATACTAAGACCAGACATTCGGTTGGATGAAGAGATATTAAGCAAAATAGTAATCAAAGGGGAATGATCTTTGCAATTCTCTATAAAGCACTCCTTGGGTGCAATTCGCAGTGGAGAGGACCAGTGTGATGGTGGCCATACTGGGGATTAAACCAAGAACCTTGAAAGCTAACAACATGAGCTCCCACAGCTTCAGCTAAAGCTCCCTCACTAAGGCTACAACAGACTCATATTCCCCGTTTGGGCACAAAAGGTCACATGTAACACACAAGTGGGTTATGCAAGCACAAGGTCTAGGCACAACCTAAGCTTTCAGGGCCCCATTGAACAGGGCCCTTTCAGCAGACTTCGAAAGAAAGCAAATAAACACAGAAGCCGGATCCTACTCCCATTGAAGTGAATGGAAAAACTCCCAAATACTTCAATAGCCCAAAATCAGGCCCATATTTCTTTAGGGGAGTTGTGATCAATGGTTAGGTTACATAGGTTATGCAATAATTGTAATGACCCTTTACTGATATACTGTCATACTAGATTAAGTGGCTGTAGGGGACATTCCCTCAATAACATCATCCTCTGATTTGGGGACCAGAAGAGTAATTAGATAGATTGGGGCTCAGAGCTTTTTGAGCTGAACATCCTTCAGTCTCTTCCCAGGAACTTCTCTTCCCCCATGTATCTCCAGAGCAGCCCCAGTGTTCCCCTTTACCAGCAGATTCCCGCATCTATCTTTAGGTTTGATGTCACTATAGATAGGGCAGCCCCTCACTTTCTGCCCCTTGCTGACATCAGCAGTTCTCCACCGGCCCAGATACAACTACATATTGTGATGACATCTGGAAGCTATAAGTGAGATCAAGGTCCCGTTGTGCTGGGCATTGTCCAAACACATAGTGAGAGACAGCCCCTACCCCAAAGAGCGTACAACCTAAATAGACAACATGGAAGAAAGGAAGTATTGTCACCGGCATTTTACAGATGAGGAACTGAGGCACAGCTATTAAGCAGGGCTTTGGAGTAGAGCCCGGAGCAGTGGAGCTGCAGGTTTTTGCCTGGAGCTGGAGCACAGCTCCAAAGCCCTGAAGGGTATGTCTTCCCTGCAGAGTTAACAGAAGTGATCGGCATCCAGGTCTGAGCACCAAGGTCATTCTAGCTCAGGTGTGAACAGCCACACTGAGTTACTGCGTCCTCACTGGGGCTCCATTCACCCACCCATGTGTGTCATAGGCTTTCTGGGAGCATATCCTATGGTCCTTTGTGCTGCAGTAAGCAGAGCTGCTCTATGATTCTTTCCCAGTGAGTTGTGGGAGAACTTGTCTCCCCTTCTGGGCTAATGGGAGTAAATGAGGGAAGGCACTGGAGGACTAGCAGCACACAATGATTTAGCCTGCATCCTCCCAGCAGTGTAGGCAGGTTACCAACCTGAGGGAAAGCAGCACACATCTGAGCTCTAGCCTATGCTCCCGGCTGGGCCAGCTAGCCCAGGTTTAAAGCACCACCAAACTCGAATGAGAGGATTTTGTGTAGGGACAGCAGGAGAGTCAGGAGCCACTCCCAAGTAAGAGATATACTGAGTCTAAGCAACTTGCCCAAGGTCACAGAAGAAGTCTGTGGCCAAGGCAGGAAATATACCCAGATCTCATGAGTCCCTAGCCCAGTGTCCTAAATTCCAGAGCATCCTTTCCCTCAAGTGCAAGATGGATTTAACAGACAGCTAAAGTGAATCTGATTAGACATTTTAGTACTGCAGCAAAATAGCAGCTACTGATGATGCATGAGGTTCTCTCCAGATTCTAAGGATGAGAATGCCAAGCCTTAAATTAGACAAAGAGCTATTTCTCACAAGCCTTTACTGGATGTTGCATGCATCTCTGCCCTTCCCCAAACCTCCCCCTCAAACCACACTCATCCTCCACTCCTTTCCTTCAAGGGTTTTTTTAAATAAGAACTTGGCATATTTTCTGCTGGATTTGTAACCTGCATTCTGGAAGGAAAGACTGTGCTCTGCAACATGCTGACCTCTCCATAATATTGTCTCGTTAGCTGCCATATCAGATGGGAATGGAGGAGTCTTTTGAGGGAGTGAGGGTGCAAAGCTTTGGAGGCATCACTCAGGAAACACACTCTAACCTCTTCAGTGAAGGGGGAGGAGTGCTTCCTGAATGTAACCAGCCCTCTTTCTGTGGGAATCTATTCTTAAAGCACAATTCTCCAAGCTTTATTCTTATCATTGATTTATACTAATCCATCTAGCGTATAAATTACACAGGAAATCCTTGAAACACCTGTATAGTTAATATCTGATGAGCCATGTCTTCCATACCTGACATCTATATCAATTTAATCAGTGGCAAGACATCATTATCTTGGCTTCACCTGGAGGGGGGCAGAAATCTATAGAGGAAAAAAGTAACTAGAATATCTTTCAGAAGTAGAAGAGAAGCAGCATTGATTGAGGAGGAGACTGAAAACTAAAATGCGTAAGTTCTAAAACTGGTTCAAAAATTAAAATTAAAATTCACCCCCCTCCTCCCCAAAAAAAAAAAATCAACATTTTTAAGAGTTTTGCAGGATTTGAAAAGGATCCAGGGAGAGGGATTCAACATTTTTCAGTTTTAAAAAGACTATCAAAATTGTTATCTAAACTATTATCCCTTTGTACGTGCAGCACCCGTACATCTCTACAAGTCTATCTGTGCTATTTATATGGTCCTTATCACCTTAGTATCCGAGCACCTTGTAATCATTAATGTATTTACCTCTTTGAGGTCAGGAATAGATGTGTGTAAAGAACATATTTTCAGTTCATTGGCAATTCAAAAACAAAAACAAATACCAGGTTGACCCAAAAATGAGGCTTGAATGAAATATTTCATTTTGATTGCTGAATGTCTTTGATTTTTTTTCTAAATAAAACGGAACGAAATTTCAAAACAAAAAGCTGTTTTGAACCAGGGTGGTTTAAAAAAAAAAAAAAAAAAACCCACAACCCATTCAGTTAACCGAACACAAAGTCATGAAATATTTCAGTGTTGCCAAATCTACATTTTTTGCTGAAAAATAAATAGTTTGACCCCCCCCCCACACACACACACACACAAAAAATCACCTAGCTCTAATAAGGAATTACTATGTTTGCCATTTTGCAGATAAGGAACTGAGGCATGGAAATATTAAGTGACTCTCAGAGGATATGTGTGGCAAAGGAGGAATTGAATCCAGGTCTCCCAGGACCCAGACTAGCACTCCAACCACTAGACCATCCTTCCTCTCTGCTGGCTGTCATTTTTTGTAGACAGAATTAAGGCAGCCTAGTTATTTTTAGTCTATAAGGAAAATCATTCAGACTGAAAGTACATGCTTGCCTTTTATAAATGGAAGCTCTGGGGCAGATCTTCAGGTGATGTACATTGTCAGACCTCCATTGCAGTCAACAGAGCCGTGACAATTTGCACCAGCTGGGGATCTCCTCTCTGGATCTAAATTTCCTCATCTATGATTAGGGATAATAGCTGCCTCCCTCCCTGGGTAGCTGTAAGGTTAAGTTAAGGCTTGGAAATGTAAAGCCCTATAAAAGTCATAATAATCATTTTTAGACACATTTACATTCTATTTTAATTCTGCTGCACGGGTGAGGAAACAGTGTGTGTTTTAACTCTACCACAATCGTTTGTGCATTGTGTTGTAAAACTTTTCAGTGCCATTTATTTTTTTATTTCACCATGAAATACTTTGGGGAATGCTTACTTGTAAATGGCCCATAAAGCTGGACAGGAACTAAGCCTCCCACTGCTTTTGAGAGTGATATATATATATATTTTTTTTTTTTTAAAAAAGGGCACCAACATATTTGGCAACCTTAATTCACGTTTTATGGGGAAAGGATCGCTGTCTAGAAAAAGCAAGTTCCTGGATAGGCTGAGTTTAGTCCTGTAAACATCTTTTGTGGCCCTTTATGAGGGAAAATTTCCCTATAAAGTTCTGGCTTTACCACAAATCCACTTCCCCCTGAACTCATCCATTTATAAAGCACTTCTATTAAAATTCCACTTTCACAGAGAAAGAGCCAGGCTAATTTAATAGGAAACTGACTTTCTTTTTCACCTTGACATCTTTGACTACAGCGAACGCTGTCACTGTTAAAATGGACCCAGTCAACAGGCTAGTCATGGGTACAATCCTTGTGCTTTCTTATATGTGTTGAGGGAATGGGAGCAAGGGTGGTCCCACCATAAACACTCCGCAGACACAGTTGCTTTTAAAAATGAAGAAGGACCAGGAGTGCCGTCTGCATAAGCAATCCTATAATAACAAACCTGTGTACACGGAGAAATGCTGGACTATACAAGCTTCCCCTTTAGACTGGTTCCAAGGCAGGGGCATCAGGGCCAGCTACTGCAGAGACACCCAGGAGGGTCTCTTTCCACATGCCCACCCGGTGGCAGTAACATAAAAGCATTGAAGAAGTGAGGTTCTTACCCACGAACCTTATGCTCCCAATACTTCTGTTAGTCTTAAAGGTGCCACAGGACCCTCTGTTGCTTTTTACAGATTCAGACTAACACGGCTACCCCTCTGATACATGAAAGCATTGGGAGGTTGTCGGTGTCAGGTAAAGTAGTTTGTGCTTTCTAGCGGAGAAGGAAACAAGGAGCCTTGAGGGCAAGGGGCTGGGTTTGATCCCAGCTGAGCAGAAATTACTGCCTTTGAGGGGAGGGAGATTCCCCAGACACGTGAGTTCTGCAGAGGACAGGACAGGCAACACCAAGGCACAATCAGGGCCAATGTGCAGAGTGAGGACACAGTAGAGCAGGGGTGGGCAAACTACGGCCTGCAGGCCGCATACGGCCCGCGAGCCGTTTTAAACCAGCCCACGAGCTCCCACTGGGGCGCTGGGTCAGGGGCCGCACCACACGGCTCAGTCCTGCTCCAGCACTCCATCCGGGACGCAGGGTTGGGGGCCGCACCATGGGGCTCCTGGAAGCCACGGCATAAGCCGTGGTATGGTCCCACTCCGGCTCCTAAGCGCTCCAATGGGAGCTGCAGGGGCGGTGCCTGCGGATGGGGTAGCGTGCAGAGCCGCCTGGCCACGCCTCCGCATAGGAGCTGGAGAAGGGACATGCCACTGTTTCCAGGAGCCGCTTGAGGTAAGCGCCGCTCGAAGCCTGCACACCTGAGTCGCTCCCCACGCTCCCGCCCTGATCCCTCTCCCACCCTCCAAACCCTCGATCCCAGCCCGGAGCACCTTCCTGCATCCCAAATCTCTCATCCCCAGCCCCACCCCAGAGCCCACACCCCCAATCAGAGCACTCACCCCCTCCCATACCACAATCCCAATTTTGTGAGCACTCATGGCCTATCATACAATTTCTATTCCCCGATGTGGCCCTCAAGCCAAAAAGTTTGCCCACCCCTGCAGTAGAGAGAAGGAAAAAGTGACCTGACCCAAAGAGGAGCCATTTTATTTAGACCAGTCATATTGGCTTCTCTCTGAGTCAGCTCTTTCCTTTCTTCCTCTGTTCTTTATGTCTCCTCCTGCAAGCTAGTGAAAAAACTAAGGAGACTGCATCTGCTCTATCTGCTGGGGACCTGCCAGCTCTGGTCTATACCATCTAGTAGATGTTTGATTGCCTCTGTGTAGTGAAATGGGAACCTCAGTCCAGATACTGTATATCCACTTGGTGGTACAGAGGCGCCTAGGACCTTGATCATTCTCTCAGCACAGTGGCAAGGCTCATCTATGTGCATACCAAAGCCTTGTCTACACTAAGGAGATTTTGCAAAACTTTCCCACCATTGCTAACAGTGTTTAAGCTGCCCTGGTGGTAAGAACACCCAAAGCCCTAATGGAGAATCACATCTGCTGCCACCGCAGTTTTTTAGCACCATGTCAATTAGACCTGCTCTCACTAGGGCTAGATGACAAAGAGTACATCTACAGCATGGCTGCGGCTGGCCTGGGCCAGCTGACTTGGCCTGGCAGGGCTCAGGCTGCACATCTAGAAGATTGCAGTGTAGACGTTTGGGCTCAGGCTGGACCCCAGGCTCTGAGACCCCGTGATGAGGGAGGGTCTCAGAGCCTAAGCTCCAGTCTGAGCAGCTACATTGACATTTTCAGCCCCACAGCCAGAGCCCCACGAGCCCGAGTCAGCTGACCTGCGCTCTGAGACTCAGTGCCACGGGTTTTTTTAATCACAGTGTGTGTAGACATACCCAAAGTATCCTTAGTGCATAGACCAAGGGTTCTCAAACTGGGGGTCGTGACCCCTCAGGGGGTCGCGATGTTATTACTTGGGGGATCGCGAGCTGTCAGCCTCCACCCCGAGCCCCGCTTTGCCTCCCGCATTTATAATACTGTTAAATTTAAAAAATGTGTTTTTAATTTATAAGGGAAGCACACTCACAGGCTTGCTGTGTGAAACGGGTCACCAATAGTCTCTGCCACACACAGAGGTCACAGATCTTCAGAGGAACATTTCATACCCGCTAAAAATGCACAAGAATGTATGTGAGCAGGGAGAAAATACATGGTAAATAAGTGGAAGGCAGCATGACCTTGTGGCTAGAGGTGGGAACCAGGAGACTTGGGTTCTGGTCTCTGTTCCAAAGATTTTATAATCTAAATAGACATGACAGATAAAAGGTGGAAGAAAGAGAGTACTATTATCCCCATTGCACAGCGGGGGAGATGCCCAAATTCACACAGGGAGTCTGTGTCAGAGCAGTATATTGAGCCCTGATCATCGGATTCCCAGTCCATTGCAATACCAGACCATACACTTAGAGCTACAGCTGCGTAATTAAAAATGATCAAAAGAATGCATTCACGGAAACTAGTCAACATGCAAATATTCTCTGAGCTGAGAGGGACTGAGTACATCAGAGACAGTTGGCAGAATTAGCTGATAACACATTAGCAAATGTATTCGAATTAGGAGTTTTCTGATACCAGGCTTTGTATTGCAGAAATCAGTAAAGTTTTTAGTCTATCATCCAAGAATAGCCTTCAGGGGCAAGCTTTGGAGAATAGCACAGCGGCCTCAGCAATACTAGCACTGGGTTTAGGCAGTGTGAAAAACCAAGGAAGACAGTTTCTCCATCTGTCCCTATAAAAATATGGTATAAAAAATTCCATCTGAATTTATTTTGCATTCAAGTGATACATCTTTCTGCATTTCACCAGGAAAACGTCCAAGGGATGTGACAGGTTTATTTTTAGCCTCTCTAATCTTTACAGACTATGGTGGCAGATTGCGGCCCATCCCGAGCTTCCTAAACCTGGCCACTGCTAAAAAAGAATGGGTTTGGATCAATTGTTACGTTGCAAGGATATGGAGATGTTCTTAACAGCTAACCCACTGCAGCTATAGGAAATTTGATCATATGCATTTCATTCTCAGTGTCACATATAAGTGGAAGATACATTTGTCACAGGGTAATACATTCAGAATTAACAAGAAGAACTTGTCAGGTTTTGGCTGCAACCACTAAAGCTAAAGCCTAGAGCGAAATAAACTGTCAGATCAGAGCTTTGTTAAAAGGATTAAACTCATTCTTGGGGGTGGAGCTGTGGAAAAGCTTTTAAGCTCTGTATTTACACCTGAAAGGTTTTAAACTGGGATTCTAACAGCTGATGTTAAACAACATGTTTAAAAAACAACTTTCCCAATCCTGCTAGCAGGACAGTTCTAGAACCAGCTATATTGTGAATTGTGCACTGAGAAATTCCACAAATGCTGGATGTTGAAGATTATCACTAATTATTGGCTAGGTTTTGGCATCTATTCAAATTGCTGTAGAATCAGTAACTGTTTTGTAAGTTACTCTTCTTACAAAGTTAATATAGTAATTGCTTTGCACAGTGGCAGTATAGTGGCTCATAAAACTTTGTATTCAGGCTCCGCATATACGTCTGCATATGTTTTACTTTAAGCACACAAACCATCCCATTGACGGTAATGGGTCTACCTGGATGCTTTAAGTAGAGCATGTGAGTGTTAGCAGGACCAGGACATTACATAGCAACTTTCATGTAGGGATCTCAAAAAGCTCTTCTCAAATTAAATTACATAATTAAGACCCACCATACATTTGTGGGTCAAGTAAACACTGTAATACTCATTGTGTAGATGGGGAAGCTGAGACATGACAGAGGTGAAGCAAGTTGCTCAAGACCACTGAGTGAGACATTGGTAGCAGAGCCATAAATAGAACCCAAGAGCCCTGACACCACCTTGCCAATTGGCTAGAGACTTGCCTTCATCACTAGGGATGCCTTGGCCTCAGTCAGTCCCTGGCCTGTCTGAGGAGACAACCAACAAGAGCTTTGCCACGCAGTAACAAATGTGGCAATTGTTTGTGCGGTGTGGACACTGGGCCAAGACAAACAACTTCCTCTCAAATAGGCCACCAAATTGGCTGTCAAATGGTTCGAGTTCTTGGTCCCAACTGACCTGGAACCTGGAAGTGAAAACTCCATGGTCTTTCATTGCCAGCCCCTTGAGTCATCCCTAGCCATACTCTCTATGATAATAGATAAAATATTATTTTATTTATCCAAATGTCCCGTGAGACCCAGATGCTTTCAGATGAAGAGAGTTTCCAACTAACAGAGGAAGTCAGTTAGCGAAAGCTGCATGGGCCCAATTCTGTAGGAGTGGGCTGAGGGCTCTCAACTGCCCCTAAAGTCAATGGAAGTTGAGGGCACTCAGCACCTTGCAGTACTGGGTCCCATTTGCCTTAGCAGTGTGTAGTGAAGAAGAGAGCTGGCTGACTTGGCAGACTAGATGGCTTTGCTGAGGCAAACATATTAATGCATGAGACTTAGCAGGTCGGATAGGCACAAGGTGGCACCACTGGATTGGGAGCAGAACACTTGGAGTCCAATCACAGCTCTGCCACTAGACTGGTGTGTGACCTTGGGTAAGTCCCTTACCCTCTTTATGCCTTTGTTTCCTTCCATACTTAGCCTGTCTTGGCTATTTTGATTGTAAGCTCTTCAGGGCAGGGACTTGTTCTCACTGTTTGTCTAGTCAGTGCCTAGCACAGTGGAGGCCCCAAACTTGGTGTGCGCCTTTAGGCATTACTATGATAAAATATTCATATTGCTAAATAATCAGAAAAATAGTAAACTGGTGCAATGGTAATAGAAGAAAAAAAACAAGAGTTGGATTGTTTTGTTTTTGGGTTGGTTTCTGAAGCCAATCTTGGTTGACAGAAATTAGTTTGTCCCTGCTGTTAGAAAAGACGCCACATTGCACCATCCCTTTTGATGCTCAGTCCCTGGCCAGTGAGAATCAATCAGGTCTCCTCCCTACTTTAATGACGACGTACTGGATATTACATAGTGTCACTCCTTCTCCCAGCCCATACAATTACCCCTCCTGCCATTTCCGCTGTGCCTTTTCAAAACAAAACACAAAACACTGACTTAATCATGATGAGTGCTGTGCCCACGCTGAAATATCAACACGCCCCTAGTGACCGCCCCAGCCATGTAATTAGGTTTGTCGCTTTCATAAAAAAGAAGCGTAATTATGGTTTGGAGAGCCTGGGTATCAAACCCTGCCATTCTCTAAAGTCCTCTGGGGAAACAAAGAAGGAGAACTACTTATTGATTTCATCCTTCTGATGATGACATGCAGGAATGTTGCTTGAAAACAGGACCTGGTTGCTTGAATTCACCAGGGCTCTCAGCGGTGGAAGAGAGAGAGAGAGAGACGCTGTTTCTTGTGTTTAAAGAAAAAAAAATAGAGAGGAAAAGAAAAGAGAAAGAGGGCAACAGTCTCGGCTTTCATTATAAGCACTGTTATATCAACAATGGCGAGGGAACAAAGGAAGCCATTTCCACTAGTTCCTGCTTCAATTAGTTATTTGAACTAGTGAAGATTGTGCCACTTTATCTCCCCCTTGTAACATGATCATTGTATTTTACATCTCATGAGAAAACAGGCAGGCCAGAGGCCATTATCTGGCTCGGTGTCATACATCACAGGAGATAACATCGTTATTCATGTCAAGAGGGATGATCAAGGTCTTCCTGTTTTATCAGCGATTAGCCAGGAAAGAAAAGCTGTGCTGCTGCTGCTTTTGGCAGGTAGCCAGGCGCTGTATGAGTATTACCATATCAGTGCAGTTAGGGGAGAAACCAGCGAGCATTACTCATGGTGCAACTGTGCTGTGCTTTACAGCCAAACCTAAATGGCTCTTTAAAATCATTAAAACCCTGGCTGATAGGGAGGATGCTGCATTTTCATTAGCTGACAGCAGCATCAGGTGCCCTCTTGGAGCTGAAGGCCAGAGTCTGCTCTGACTTGTACCACTGGCATAGATCACCATTGACTGTAGCAGAGTTCAACCTGATTTACAGCAGTCAGAGCGAATGGACTCCTGGAATGGGTTTGGGGCACCCAGGTCACTTACGCGCCTTTAAAAATCTCAGGCAGAATCATTATGCTGTTCCCTCCACCCATCTCAAACTAATGCCAAAATGGCTATCATAGGGCCCAGTTCTGCCCTGACTCACACAAGGTGACACCCCATTTTATTCTGGGGGGGTTGCACCAGCTTTTTAAGCCAGGGCAGAATTTAGCATCTCCCTGTGCTATTTACTTATTTATTTTGTTTTTTCTCAACACCTACCCCAGACTCAAAGCCCTTCACTCGTGAAAATGTAGCATTAAATACCAGATTAAAATATTACAGCTCCTCTGCTAATTGGACTAACCCAGAGCAACAGCAGAACTAACCCACCATAGCCCAGCCAAAAACCCACTGGGAGTTTGAGCTTCAGCCTACCAACCAACCATGCCTCAAAATGTTTTCAGAAAGAAAACTGTTCAGACAACGTCTTTGGTCTAAAAGAAATATGAAATGAAACCAAAAAAGGCCATTCTACAATTTCTTCTAAAAGTAACCCCAGTGCTAATCTGCAACTCCTTGAATCAAGGAATCCTTTCCACTAACTTCAATGGACTTTGGATAGCAACAAGACCTCACACAAAATCAGAGCCTCAAACTGTTCGGGGAGAAGGACCTGGTGAGCAGGGCTGGTGCTACCATTAAGGCAAACTAGGCAGTTGCCTAGGGCGCCAAGATTTGGGGGTGCCAAAAAGTGGGTCCCCCAATTTTTTTTTACAGCGTTCCTACGCCCCCTCCCCAAGTGCGCAGTCGCCGCTCCACTTCTCCCACCTCCCAGGCTTTCAGTGCCAATCAAGTGTTTGGCGCTGCAAGCCTGGGAGGGGAGGAAAATTAGATCAGGGGCGGCGTGCTCGGGGAGGAGGCGGAGCAGAGGTGAGCTGGGGTGGGGAGCTGCCGCACGGCTCCCTGGGGAGGGAGCTGCCGCGGGGGGGGGGGGGCGCCTCAGGGCAGGGGGGTGGCGGGGAGCTGCCGCAGGGCTGGGGTGGGGGCGCAAGGTGGACGTTTCGCCTAGGGCGCAAAACTTCCTTGCACCAGCCCTGCTAGTGAGGGATTTCCTTCCCCCTCCCATTCAGTCACTTGAGGGGGAGATCAGTAGTGTACCCTACTGCAGAGTCAGTACAAGGCTCAGAGGTCCTAAGCAGTCACTTGCATTTCTTACACAATTCTGGATAGTCAATTTAAAATGGTTAATAGAGCATCACCGGCCTTTTAAAAATATACATACATTAGCCAGAGGAACTTATTAACACAAGGTATTATAGAAGTAAAATTCTTAGCAGGATTCACATAATATGAACCAGAAAACCTGCAGTTACAGTATAGAAAATAAAAGTGTATAAAGAGATATAATCTCTTGTGATTTGGGGCATAAAATAACCGCCTGGAGTTGGGAAGAAATTGCCCCATGGACACATTAGCACATAATTTTCCACTCAGTGGGTTTTATATCTGCCTCTGATTCAGCTATTATTGGCCACAGAAATAGAAACATAGGAATTACCATATCAAATAAGACCAATGGTCCATCTAACCCACTATCCTTGGTATTACGAATATGCTAATAATAATAAAAAATCATGAACAAAAAAATTGTTAAACTTGGGGATATGTAAAATGAAAAAAATACTGAACCACAGTTTCCCTTAAAAAGGAGATAAAAAATTGAAAGTGACTCAGCAAAGATGAGTCAGAAAATTAGACTGTCACAGAGTTAGTTCAACGGAACTTCATATGAAGATCCTGAACTGTTAACACCAGAGTATTCATCATTATCACAGAAGAGCCCAGACACATCTGAATCATCATCAGGAGATGGCGTGGGACAGACACTTCGGCAAGTTTATCATGAGAAACTTAAGAATATCAGATGTTCCTCCATCTGGGTCATGAAAGAGAAGCATTTTTATTGTTAGTTTGAGCTGATGAAGGCACTGTAAGAGCATGCAGCTGGGGTCCTCTTTAAAGGTCATGCAGTCAAAACAGTTCATGCAGACACGGAGTACTTTTTTTTGTTGTTGTTGGTAAGTTGTTAGAGTGCAGGACTGGAAGCCATGTGCAGTGGGTTCTATGCCTGGCTGTGACACTGACCTTGGACAGCTCTGACCACGGACAACTGATTTCAAATGTTTGATCCTCGTTTTTCCCATCTGTAAAGCACTTAGCTACCTCACTGGAGTGCGCCGAGGGTTAATTAAGGTTGTGTATGGGGCACAAGCCCAGTAGAAACTATGTTCCAAAGACCTCAAAATGTCATTATAGAAAGGAGAAGCTTTTCCCTGCGTGATGAAGCCTATCATGCTCTAAATTTCCATGTGGAAGAGCTTAGCAGACCCTGAACAGACCACAATGACAGAAAGATGAAGCTCTACAGCAAGGGACAGGGCCATGTTACAAAATCCATATTTGGGTCTGGGTTTTCATCTGTTGTATTAAAAAGAGTAGCCAGAAGTCTCCCTACAGCAGAAAGTCCTTCACTCACATCTCTGCAAAGGTCTCCTTGCAGAGTTCCTTTTGAATTTTTACCATTCCAAAGGGAGGGGTTTGCATCTTTGCAAAGTTGGCTTGCAGACTCCATCCATCCCATATATCCACAGGGAAAGAAGAAGCCAACTGTGCAGATCCTGGAAAGCACTACAGTGGCAGTACAGCTTTCCTGTCCCATCACAGCAAGGACATAGATTTTTCAGTAGTGGGCTGGCTGGCATTTGCAAGCCTCACCGACAATGCAATTTGAAGAGGATGGGTGCCACGGCTACCCTGGGATGAGGAGGGAGATTCAGGGGGAGAGGTTGAGGGGTGGGATTGGAAGAAGGTACAGTGCTGTAAGCTGTAGCAGTCAGGATCATTACGGTGTGGTGTCACTGGGTAGAAGTAATTCTTGGGGATAGTGTGGTAGAACTCCAGTACAAGGGAGATTAAATACATTTTCAGGACAGCAATAGAATAATATTGCACTGTAGAAATTGCACAAACCATTTCTAACCAAATGCATTTTTTTGCGTGGGTTTGCAGTGAAAATTAGCAGCACCAGTTGGGTTTTTTATCACTACGCTAGGATTGCTAACGTTTCCATGAAGATACTGTTTTAAGTACCACCACCCGACACAAAGCCTGCTCCAAAAGCAACTCCTGGACATGTATATGGAGGAAGTAAAGTAACATCTCCGTATCTGAAGGCAAAGTCTTTGCAAATGCCACAGATTTGAGAGCTAAGAGGTGTGACAGCACCCTTCAGTGCCACCATCAGCATCCTGCTCTCTCCCTTCCACAGCAAGAGTGGTCTGATCAGCTTGACCAGTTTAAAGCTTCCTTTTCTTGGATCTCGCCATCTGCAGTAACTCAGTTTCCCTGATAGGGTTCAGATCATTTCCTGCAAACAATACCCTTCTCTCTACTTCCATTCCTTCCTAACGTTCATCAGTTTCCTTTATTTTTCTTTTCCCCCTTGGCTCCCCACCCCACACCCACCCAGAATTTATATGATCAGTGAATCTGTGTGCTATTCTGACCAGGAATGTGAGGTGTGATCCTGTGACATGCTGGGCACCTGCTACTATACACTGAACATCTTAGCTGTCACGAGTGTCAAGGGTCAGGCTCCTGGAAAAAGCTTAGTGAAGATTCTGCTGTTTCACACAATCAGCTTCATCACCCACTATCCAATCTAGTGTCACCACAGATTTACTTTGTCTGGCATCTTTCAGGCAAACCATATCCACTTTACAGAGCTAAATAACACTATTACAGAGCAAAATTACCAATAATGGTGAGGGAGAGAGAAATTAAGGAGGTGTAAGTGGAGAAAGAAAGGTATGTTGTGTGCCAGGATTTGAAAGGAGCTGAAACGTTGATGAGGCAGTGAGATATGGGAAGGCTGTTTCAAAAAACAGAAGTAATAAAAAATAGATCCCCAGTGCTCACTGCCAAACAATTCATTTTCTATGCATTGGAAAAGCTTCTGAGCTTGATGTCAGGAATTATCCAGGCTGGAAGAGGATGCCAGAGAAAGAAAACAATGACATGGACCTTACCTTCAATAAGAACTCAGGACGAGGGACAATAAATTGCCAATCTAACAAGCAACTCCTGCCCTCTCCTTGGAGGGTGTAGAGGGCTTGCTGGCAGTGGATGTGGTGTTGCAAAAGGCCAGGAGCCCACACAAAAGACCTATACCCATGGGGCTATTCTCATTCTACAGTGCCATAGAAATGGGGGTTAGGAACAGGACACGGGGTTGGCAGATGCCGGAGTTGGACAGTGGATCTTCCCATTGAAAGGGAGTGTACTGGCCATAGAACAGAGATTGAGGAACTACTGCAACAGCAACTACAGAGTGGCCTGGAGGGAGGGTGTTCTTGGCAGGCTTCCCCTGAACTGAGCGCTAGGCCTGGGGAAATCTGACTCCGCCTCTGAGTATCTGAGGACAATTTCCATCATCAGCCGTCACACCTCATGACATCAACCCGTTTTGCTCACACTTGCCTGGATACTTGATGGCTGGAACATTTCAAAAGTTAGCAGAGCCACTGGCTTAAATTGCTCAGCCTTCACTTCGTTCTGGACTTGAGCTCTGAAGGACCCATTCCAGAATAAAGGTGTTTCACACTTCAGAGACAAACAGACCATGTGTACTATTGGTGGGGTTTCCTGTTCTAAATAGTTACGTCTAAAAGAAACTTTAATATACTGTCTACAAAGGTCAAACTCTCCCTTCTATTTGCATCCATAGAGTATTTTTTTAAGTAGATTTACATCATACACAGACTGGTCTATGTGCCTTTAGCCCCTGCATCTTGTATTGCCAACTCGTCGACTCACAAGCTAAGCAATGTTGGTCCTTGGATGAAAGCCCTCCAAAGCACATAGGTGTTGCAGAAAGGTGTCAGTTTTCCTTCGAAGTACACACTAACCCCAGCAGGATATTAGAGGCCCCTGTGCTGTTGGAGGCATCATCAACTAGATGAAACGTAACCACACTTCTGACCACGTTAGGTGATTAAAGATTCCCTAGAACTTTATCCATGAGTTGAGATATTAACCCTGATGTCTGAGCCAAATTCCATTGTGGATAGTTACACCCTTAAAACTCCCCTTTAACCTCAAGTGGACATGGTATTCTTCACTTCCTGTTCTGCAGTGGTTGCATTTCAGTGGTGGGTACATGATCCCTGTGATCTAGGCCCGATTGTGAACCTCTTACACATATTGACGTCAGCAGGTCTATTCCTATGACTAACTGCTTGCCAATATGAGTGAGAGATTTCATATTCTAGCCCTATGTTCTCCAAAATATCAAGCTCCAACACATAGAATTCCCGCTCATTGTTCTTGATTCTGCATTCAAAGCATTATCCTGTCTATTCCATACTTACACTACATAGGTCAACATCAGTAACTCATACTAGCACTTTGGCTCAACTAATAGCGGAGAATCTACACTAACAATGGCCATGTGTTAAACCACTGCAGAGTTATCTAGAGTTTGCTTATATATAGACTGCGATGACAGTATTAGAGAGCAGCTGGACAAAATAAAGTCTGGTGAAAAATGTTTTAAGTGGAGATTGTTTATACAGAATTTTTAGTGCCGATAATAAAGTTGGCATTGCTTAGCATAATACATAAGAGTTCTGAAAAATAA
Organism: Malaclemys terrapin pileata; assembly: GCF_027887155.1. NCBI lineage: Eukaryota > Metazoa > Chordata > Testudines > Emydidae > Malaclemys > Malaclemys terrapin. Next base: position 18,881,515 of record NC_071520.1, on the reverse strand, counting down.
ATTAAAAGCAGCTATTATTTTGTGACAAGACAGTCATAATAACTCAATGACACTTAAAAACATACTCAATCAGATATATTAATGAAGACATTCCCCAACTTCTAAATTAATGATATTGATTAGATCTATGTAATGAGGAAGGATGAGATTTCAATTTGAGTGTTAACCTGATTGCTGAAATAATTTAATGCAGATGAAAACATTTCCTAAAGTCAATTACATTCTGGTCCTTTCGAAATGTTGACTTTGAAATACTTTAAGAGAATATTAAGATCTGAAATAAGATTATTTTGAAGTCCTCCCCAGCTTGCAATCTACAGGGAGATATTTGCTTAAGGATTTCTTTTAGAAATTTTACTACAGGTATCCCATATATACAGATATGTGGACCCAAATCTGATCTCACTGAAGTCAGTGGCAAAACCTCTGACCATAAAAGTTCCCTACTTCATAGGTTATACATGAGTTTTTTGAGAGGAGTCAGCAGAATCTCTCGCTCTTTTCACACAGATTGGCAAACAATTCTGTATTGTAATTTCTTAGCAATAAAGCAAGACAGCCAAGAATGGGAAGAGTCCGGGGTGAAAAACCCTGTTATTTTAGCAATGAAGAATGAGACGTGCAAAATCCTTCTTCTAGTCTGTTATTAAGTAATTATTTTAATCTCTAAAACATCATAAAATAAATTACTTAATAATTCCCTTACAAATTTGAATATGGACACTGGGAGAGAAAAGGTTTGTCTTTAAAATTGTACATATGGGGGGAGGGGAAAGAGCGCTGCTTAATCTGCATCTGTGAAGCAGGAATACAAATTTAACAAATCTCCTAAACCTGTGTTTGCTGAGGAGAGTCAAAATGCCCTGAGATTAATTAGCATGAGTAAAAATTATGGAGAATGACAACAAGGAACCTTGATTCCCTGTTTGCTGTTTTCTCACCCTTCCCTGGGTTGGTTCTCCTTCAGTTTAATTTGGAGTTAGTTCATGAAATAGAAGAGCCTACAAATAATTACAATCTAACTTCCTGTTTTATCTGACTTGCCCATAATAAAGTACTTGAAAATAGCGCAATCCAGAATCAAGTGTTGTTTTAATGCACCTAACCAAGACTTCTAATCGATATGTTAGCAATACATGCTTGCTCCATTAAAATTCCTTACGCCTGCATCACTGACAGAACTATTCCTCTGGATTAGGTGATGCAATGTGGGAATACACCATGACCAAATTTTGATCTCTGTTACGCTGCTGTAGACCTGGACTAACTCTACTGACTCACACTGGTATACATGAGATGGGACTCTACCCCCTAGGGCTTGTCTATACAGCAATTGGAGTGTGTGACATGCTGGGATGTGAATCGACAGCTCTCCAATCACTCCACCTTAATGGCTGGGTGGACTCTGCTACTGCACACCAAAAGTTCCACAGTGCCCTTTGATCTACTGCAGAATGAGATCAAAGATCACTACAGAAGGTCCAGTGCACAGCAGCACGGCCCACATGGACATTTAGTAGGCAGCAAACTAGAGCGCCGTAGACTCATGCCAAGTTTGCTGCACACTAAATCACCGTATAGACAAGACCCAGTCTCTCACCTTGAGACACTGGCATTTAAATCTTGCTACCGTTTAACAAGGGGAAAAAGAAGTTGGTGATCATCCTCTTCGCCGTTTGAGCACATCGTGAAACCAGGGCTCGGCACTTGATGCACAGGGCAGCATAATTGGAAGTCCTTGCACAGGGAAGACATGGGACTGGAATAGCAGGGTGTTTCAAGCCAGCACTGAGCAGAATTGGCAGAGCCAGCTAGAGAAGTCTCCACAGTGCTTGTTTGTATTAAGGTAAATTTTCCTGTTCATTACCGCAATGCAAATTCATTCACTGCAATGGGCCACGTGACCAGTTATAGCTGGGTTCAGCTAACAGGCCAGATTCTGCTTTTTCATCTCCTTGCTTCTTTGTGCTTGTCTGCTGATGCAAAGCAGCCACGAATCCAGTTTAATGGTAGTGAAACGAAGGATTTTGCCCAGGATGGGGGGGAATCCCTAGATAGTGAAGGATTAGTTTAGCAGTTTCTACACCTTTTTTCTAAAGCCCACCCCACTCACCCGCAGTGTAGGAGGCATGGATACACCGCCAACCCTCTGCTACCAGACAACCTCTTGGGGCTGTTTCCAGATGGTGCAATTTAGATAGGGTGACCACACAGCAAGTGTGAAAAATCGGGATGGGGCTGGGGGATAATAGGAGCCTATATATGAGAGAGACCCAAAAATCGGGACTGTTCCTATAAAATCCGGACATCTGGTCACCCTACATTTAGAGCAATTGGGAAGCCACAATCAAAACTGTAGCTAGTGTTCCATTATATGTATAAACCGTAGATCTAGGAAGCCAGCAGATAACATAAGCTCTCTAGCTCTCCTCATAGTTGAAAAGCTCGGCTCAATGTGGTATACATGATATGGATATTCTTCCAGAAAATCTCATTAGCTTTTTTGGGAGGGAGAGGGGTGGGGGAAGAGTCTTTTTTGCTGAGATTTCAAAATATATGGTCTGTAATCAGAGGAAAATGTATTGGCAAAATTTGTGGCACATCAGACAATGTGCTCGTGAGACAGGGAATTTGAAAAATTCCTCTAATGATTTGTTGTAGGGCCACGTCTCAGAACCTGCTAGACCTAGAAACTTCAAATTTGTTTTATTTGTGAGTCCTTGGCTAGAATCAGTGCCCAGGATTCCTTTGGATAAGGTCAGATCCTTATTTACTACATTGTTTTAAAACATTCACATACTTCATCAGGTCACAACAGACAAACTTTGCCTAAGGTCTGTCACAGTTTAGTAGCTGTGCAGGTGCAGGGACATGCTAGTAGCACGTCTCAACTCAATTAGCTGAACAGCTCTGTTTCAAGGAGATTAATACCTAGTCTTCCTGAGTAGCCAGTGGAATTTGCATTTGATCCACTTGGATTTAAGGAAAGCACAGACACCACTGGCATAGATAGTGCCTGTAAGCTTCATCAGCCAAATCACTCATGTACAGAAAGGTTACCAACATCTGTACAGGTGGAAGAGTTTGTAAACTGACAGCTGAATGGCTCAGATCCGTCTGTTGGTACAGACTGCAGAGTCTGAACTGTCAGCCAAAGCACCTGAATTCAAGGAGTTTACAACCTCCACTGGTTTAGGCAGCAGAGTTGGTAAATTCCACCAGTTGCAGCACAGATTCAAGGAGGTTACAGACACCACCAGGGCAATACTGGCGAATACTATGATGTCTCATATTTCATTCAATAGTGTGAGTCGCCTGTATACCACATCTATAACTACAGCAACATACTGGGACGGATATGGACATTTCCTTCAACATCCTTGAACAAAACTTGTTGAATTAAATTTAAGTAAATTAGGAGTTCATTGTACTAAATGCAAAGGTTATATATTATTGTGGGCCAGGACTGTATGGCACCTCTCTAGGGGGAGGATATGTGATGTGAGCCCTGGGAAGTGTTAGGAACTTGAAAGGACTGTATTGAACTGTGCCAGACAAGAATGGATTTTTGGGACAAACAGTGTCAAGTGGTTTGCCTGGGGAATCTCTAGAGGGAGGTGAATGTTAATGTACCCCCCCCCCCTCCAGTTATGCAAAAGCCCAGCATTTGGAAACAATGCCCTGAGGAGGGGGTCACCAAAAAAAGAATTAGATAAATTCATAGTTATTAGCCAAGATAGTCAGGGACGCAATCCCAGGCTCTTGGTGTTCCTAGAACTCAAACTACCAGAAGCTGGGATTAGACAACAGGAATCACTCAATTGCTCCGTTCATTCCCTCTGAGGCATCTGGCACCAGCCACTGTTGGATACTGTACTAGATGAACCATTGGTTTGACTGTATGGCCATTCTTACGAAGGACAGACTCCTACCAGAGCCTGAGATTGGAACTGGGGGGTTGGTCTCTGGTAAGCTTATAGGTTCTTTTACCGTTTTGAATGTTTTCTCTGTAATGCTTTCACCAGTGCTTAATTTGTGCCCGGGCTTGCCAGGACTGAGCCCTGGCACCTCTAGGCTTGGCAGTTCATAGCCCCGGCACCTCTGGGCTTGCTGAATCAGTTATGAATGCAAAAACATTGCTTGAGCTCCGGCACCTCTTTCATTACAAATTAAGCACTGGCTTTCACCTTAAGAATAATTGTGCTTGGTTAGAAAGGGCTGTATAGTAACTTTTAACTGCTGGCATTTTTAGGTGTTCATAGCCCACAAATAGAAAGCAAAGTGCAGATGCTGGTCTTTTAGGCAGACTGGCTTGCTGGGAATATTGTAGACAGAGAATTATGCAGCCTGAAAATAACCCAGCCAGGAACAAGAGAGACGTGGTCTCTACCCACGAGAGGTGAAGGCTGAGGAGCTGAGTACCGAGCAGGAGTACAGAGTAAGAATCCAGGTGCAGATGCCCTGAACTCTGACACACACATTTCCTTCTGATGAAGAAAAAACAGAAAAACCTGCTTAGATTAAACTCTGCTGTGAAACTCCAAAATAGACTGGAAGTCCCAAATTGCTTCCGTGCATTTCAGTGGGCGTTCACGCTCTCCATAATGAAAACTTCACTTTGCTTATTGTACTCCATGATAACTGGGTTTCATGGTTTGTCTCCTTCAAATACAGCAGTTATTAGTGGGCCCCACAAACCCCCTGACACAAATTCCATGGTAAGCACCCCTCATTTCAGCCCTGCTGCACTTCCAACTCCCCTGGCTCCCTTGCTGCAAACTGCACTTTAGCTCTGGCTCTCTGACCTCTTCCCTGGCCGGTTCTAAAGAACAAAGAAGGGAGCAAACACTGTAATCCAATGGATTCCCCCTTATAGGGAAAGGTGCAAAACAAGAGGCAGCAGCAGGGAGATGGAAGACAAAATGCTGGGTGCCTGATTCTGCAGCAAAAATGTTGAATTCTGTGGGAAACTCCGAAAAATTCCAGGGCCACACAATGACAGGGTCCATGAGGCAGTTTACACCTCAAGGGGTCATTGCTTAGGACATTTTGCAGACTCAAACCAGTATTGGTTACACTCAGGGCTTGTCTATGTGGGGACATCTACCAGCATAAATTATACCAGTATCATTACACTGTTCTAGTTATGAGACAGATTCAATCCGAGCAGAAGAGGAAGGAGGTAGAAGAAAAGTTGCCAAGAATCCCCACGGCTTGGTCTGGTTACAGCTGCTGTCAGGAGAGAATGAAAATATGGAGCCTGGTCCCCTGCCACCACTAGTGTAAATCTAGACCAGCTCCTCTGAAGTTAATTGAGTTTATGAATTATGTTTCTTTAACAAACAGAAGTCAGCCAAATCCGGTACATTTTCCTTTTATGGAATCTTACCTGCCAGTTTCTAACTTCTCTCTGAACCTTTTGCAGCTCCCCTTGCTTAAGCCAGCTCTTGTCTCTTTCCCACTGCCCATTCTCAGCCTCCACACTGGAATTCAGCTGGCAGACGCTGAGGGAAACTTTCATTACGTTTGATATTCTATCACAGGACTCATTTAGCTCTCCCTCCAAGACAAGGCACCGTATACATTTCAGAGGCATGTTCTGGGATCTTCATGCACCATTTAAACTGGGTCCCTCCCATCGCATCCTTGCTCTATGCCCAAAGTACTTGAACAGATACAGCTAGGCCTAGACAGGCCCTGGCATAATTCCAACACCATTCCAGGCCCACACAGAGACCTGACCCATTTTATGCCTTATCCCTGCCCCAAGCCCTGGCAGCTCTGTACCACAGTTGCTATGCTTCCAAGGAAACCTGTGTGAAATTCCCTTCATTAACCAGTCTCTGGCAGTCCATCAATTGATGAGTGATGTGAGGCCATGCATTTCCCCTGAATAAAAGATCTCCCTGACTGAGAGCCGGCAGCAGGAAATCTAGATTCTCTCTTCTGCATTGCAGAATCACGGCTACCCCACTAATCTAGGGTTCTGCCAGACACCCTATGCTTTAGGCACCCTCTATGTTTAGTCCATGTTGCCCAATTTAACTCACTGGTTTATCTTCCCTATAAATGAGTTGCCTGAAAACATCAGCCAGCCAACCACCTGATTTCCCTGATCTTTATTTGCATTGTAATGGTGTGCAAGGTAAATTGCCACCAAACCAGATGGGTTAAATTTTTCCTGACCTTGCAATTTCAGTGATCAGGTAGGCTCTCCACTTTGCAGCTGTCAGCTTCCTTGACAAGCAAATTGATGCTGCAAATAGGAAAAACAACAAACTGGAGAGGGGGAGGTAATGACAAGCCTTTTCCTGTCTCGCCCCAGGTGAGCATTGTAAATTGGCAGCAGCATTCAGGGAGTCTCCCAGGGTTGTCATGCAGCTATATGATTATTATACAAGCATCCTAGCACTGTTTTCACCCATACTGTATAATTAACCCCTTGGAGCCATTGAGTCTGGCACTTTCGCTCTTAGGCCTAATGTCAAAAAGACAGCGGCATGTTGCACTCTGAAATCCTAACCACCGCCATCAAAGGTTTAATTGTATGCAATTTAGGTTTTCACGGTTTATTACATATTGGAGCTTGCTGTAGCCTTCCCTGTTATCATGCCGCAACATGCAACAAATCAGTGTAATCTCCAAAACAGCACATTGTCTCACAAGAGTCCTTTCCCCATAGCATCGATATTTTTAAACAGTCTAGACTAGAAATTGAATAGGAAGAGGTGGAGACTGGGTTTGAGGGATACACGTGTAGCTCCTTAATTGTCCAGCACTGATACATTCTTGTTTTAAACTCCTGGGGTTGTTTGGAGCACCCAAAGAGGGCAGCTGACAGCTAAGATTTTTAGCCGTTCTTGGCTCTAAATGTTTTTAAAACTTTTATAAAAATGCAGATTGTTTTCCCCACAATCCACTTGCTGGCAGCTGATATTTCTGTTGTGTCAGAAGATAAATGGACCCACCAGGGATCCAAGGTTAGGTGACAAAAGGTAAATGTTTATTCATATTCACGCTCACAGAGCAGGTGTCTCCTAGCCTCGCTCATGATTGGCCAGACGAAATCACCTATATTATTATTTATTTGTAATCCGGTAGCTTCCAGAAGCACTGAGTTCAGGCCCCACTGGGCTAGGTGGTGTATGTCAGTGTTAACTCTCACACTTCTCACTAATCTCATGACATTTGGTGCTTTATTAAAGCCCCACCTCCTGAAGTCAGATGACAACATGAATCTCTCAGCTTTCATTTACAAAGAAAAATTAAGTTTCTTCATGTTTGTAACACTGCCAGCACCAATCATTAAAAAAAATAAAATAAATCATGAGTTGAGCCTCTGAAAAAAAACAAAATGTGAGCTTGGCTTTAAAAAAAAATGAGGTATTTAAAAAATACATGTTGGATGCTTTTTACTGATCATCTGGTTTTTGAGCCATTAGGGTGTCATGTTTTCAAGCTTCCCTCCACAGCCATGAGGGATAGAAACTTACATTTAAAAAAAAAATGAGATGAGGTTCTCCTGTCATCAGTTCACTCAAGAAGCTGGGAGAAAAACAAAGTATCACAAAACTCACAGTAGTCACAAGAATCGTCAACATTAGACTGCAGTAGGCATAGCTATTCTGACGTAGGCTCCTTAGTGTAGACAAACCCTTGCAATCTAAAGAGACAAGACAAACAGAAGGTGGGAGAAATGAAGCATTATTGTCTCTATGCTACAGATGGGAACTGAGGCATAAGGAGATTAAATGAAAACCTTCTCACGGTCACACAAGCAATCTACGGCACAGCCAGAAATTGAATTCAGACCTACACCTGAGTCCTAGCTCAGGACCTTAAGCAGAAGGCTAGCCTCTCTCCAAACTTTTACAGTGACAGTGCCAGAAGGAAGCACACAGCAAGGTCACTGAGGGGTCAGGCTGTCAACAGACTTTCACCACAACTTGTAAGGGAACGGTTTTCACCATGCAAAAGCAACCGCCCAAAACCAAAAGGCTCATGCAGAACAGAGTGCCTGGTGCTGCAGTGAGCTTTGCTGAGCCAGCTACCAATAGTGTATCAAATGTCAAACACTGAGTTTAGTTACCTAGCTTTGCTTAACTCCCACGTGAAACGGGTCCACGTTATCTTTCCACAAGACTCCCGTCATGCAATAATGCCTCAAGTGACGATACAATGATGGCAACATCACATGGCACATATCTCGTGATGCTAGGGTGACCAGATAGCAAGTGTGAAAAATCGGGACGGGGGTGGGGGGTAATTGGCGACTATATAAGAAAAAGCCCCAAATATCAGGACTGTCCCTATAAAATCGGGACATCTGGTCACCCTACGTGATGTGACATTTGGTTTGGGACTTTTCAGCCCAGAAGTTGACTCCACCCTTCAAACCTTCCAAGTTAGACCCATTGAACAGCGTGCGGCATGCAGAGGGCGAGGGGAGGGTATTTCAGACTGCACTTCCGAAAGAGACTTATTTGCAGGAATATTAATACACCAGAGAATTTTTCTTATGAAAAGCACCTGTCCTGACGCTCCAGCCAAACATTTCCCTTCCCCAAATGACCTATTCCATGGGGATCCATCAATAAGCCACGTATTAAATGAAAGCGCCTTCTAGGCTGCCACGGGGTTAGGTATTAACTCCTGTGTTTTCACAGCCCTTATGGGACCTCTTTCACAAGATACTCACTACGAGTAAGCGCTGCAGGGTGAGATGCTTTAACATCTCCATTAACAGTATGGACGAGTGGGCAAACAGCACTCCGATGGAGTTTATACACCGCATGCAGCCAGGCAGTAAGGGAGGGATTAATGTGGGAGTTAGCACTAAGGAGCCAGAAGGACATCAGCTGGAACCAAATACAGCTCTTCTAAGCACTTGCCTGTCAGAACAGAGATTTCTCCTGGAAACCCAGGAAGAGGGAGGAAGAATGGGGGGAGGGATTCTTTGGGAAAGAGATTACCTGGTTAATGTTTGGACAAGCCAGAATGAGTGGCTAACACAGGCAGGCTGGTAATTGTTAATTGGCAATTATGTTGGGCTGGAGAGAGTGACATTTTTTGTGGGGCCTAAACTGATTTTAAAGTCTTAGTTTTGGGATGTACAGACAGCCCTGCTAAGATGCAAACTGCTTATCCACTTTCTCAAACTGTGGCTTGAAAATGAATCCCCTTTGGCCTCATTCTACCAGCAGGGCTGTCAGCTACTGCACCGATCTATAGAGCCCTGAATGGCTTCTTGGTTTTGTTAAATACTGAAAAAAGACCCAGCTGATGAGTTTTGCCACCAGCTGGATTTTTCAGTTACAATACTGTAGCGTCTTGAGACTCTGTCAGTAAGTTTCATCAGAGTTAAAGGCTCAAGAAATTTGTCAAAAATAAGTTTTAAAAAACCCAACATGCAGATTTCTCAGTCCCCACTGCAAATTTGTCTCACATTTACCACCCCAAGGACTGTTATCTTATATAGCAACCTCCTTTTTCGCTGCCATATTGTTGTAAATATATGCTCTGCGCTCTCCCTCATGAGTGGGAATGAATAATGCATTCATTACTATACAATGCAAATTCAAACAGCAGAGGAAGCAGGCGGGAGACCCCAGAGGTCACAGAGAAATAATTTGCTTCACTGCCACTAACCCTGAACTACTTTATTACTTTTGCAGGTGTGGCTGTCTGCTAGATAGAATATCCTTTGCTTCTCCACTCCACCTCCCTCAGCCTACATTTTGGCTTTATACCAAAGAGCCTATACAATATGCTAGGTGATTAATACAATTAAACAACAGTTGTAACAGGGAAAATAGTGGTAGGCTGTTGATACAACCTGGAACCCCCTTCATCTCACTCATGGCTCTAAGTGAAGGCAGCTGTTGCTTAGAAGTGACCTTGAGCTTTTTTGGACAGGAGGAGGGGAGTCTACCTGCCACCGTGGAATTTTATGAATCACAGATTGGATTCCAACCTCAGCAACAGTCTGCCACTCGACACCCCGCCTAAAGCCCACCCTTGGAACTCCAGTGCTGCCTGGAATCAGTGGGGCAGCTGTTGGACAGCTGGAATCAGTGGGGTATTTCTGCTGAGTTCCAACTCATCCGTTTTCCTCACTTCACAGCCAATGACTGCTCCATTCATTCTGCAGAAAGCATCCTCTCTAGATCCCACTGAGAGCACAACATGCTTCATTATTGCTAGGGCTGGCAGATGACTAATCTGGTTAAGTGGAACGATGCTGTTATAGGAGAGGGGGCTGTTTGACAGGACTGATCACCCCCAAAAGCCCCCAGAAGCCAGGCAAGATGTATTAAGAGCAGTATAACTAGGGATGAGGCAATGAAATTGGCCAAAAGGAAAATGTAGGTTAAATATTGAGAAGATCTTGCTGTTAGGAGTTTTATTAGATTATGGAACAGTCTCCACAGAAAGTTTTGCTAGCACTAGTAAATGTATGAGGAATGGACCCAGAACAGAACCCTTGATCCAAACTCTCCCTCTCCCTTTAAACCTTGAGAAAGTTAGGTGTGGGTCCAATCTTCACTGCTGAAGCCTATCCTAGTAAGAAGCCCAAACCAGACGTCCCCCAAGCTTGTTGTTTGAGTAATACGACACAATCTTCCATCAGCAGATTATATGACCTAAAAGGCTCTATTTTTGAAGACACAAAATTTCTCAGCCCTGTAGGTGCACCCCGCCCCCTCCTCTAAATTACTGCTGCCACATGGTATGAAAATCAATGCCAATTGGCCCTCCAAACAAGAGCTAACAACTCACATGCCACATAACCTGGAAGTAATTTTGTTTTTGTTTTACCTCTCAGTCCTGGGATCATTGTAAAAAATCGTTCTTGTCACACAACCTTTCAGTTAAGGTGACCAGATGTCCTGATTTGATAGGGATAGTCCTGATTTTTGGGTCATTTTCTTATATAAGCTCCTATTATCCCCCACCCCCTGTCCCAATTTTTCACATTTGCTGTCTGGTCACCCTACTTTCAGTTCACATGGCAGGCACCATGGCTGCCTTCCTTTAATACAACAGCTGCCATCTATTTTAAAAAATGCCAAAAGGAAACAATCAATTAAACTCACAAAATTACAATGTTGAAATTCCAAAAATATATTCAGCGTATAACAACCAAAGTAGTCCTGATTGCTCTGTTTTCTGTTGCCAGCACTATAAATATATACACACGTGCACACACTGTGAAATCCAATGTTTCTCTCTAGTTCAGAAAAGGAAGTGTGACTGAGTAGAGTAGTGTTTTGTGGGTATGTTTCACTTTCTCCCTGATTCGTCATAAAACTGTATTACTAACGGCTCTTGGGAAATCACTGCACGCTATTAAAATACCTCTTGATTAACATTAGCTTCATCATACCTTTCTCATCAACGGTGAATAGATATTTTTATAGTTGCATAATGCCAGTAAGCGTCTTATGAGATGACCCTAAAACCCAGATCCGTTTTTTTATATTAAAGCTACACTTTTTTCCTTCTAAAATGAATGTGTTATGCAGAAGAAAGTTTGATAGAGAGAGAGAGAAAGAGGATGCACTCTTCTATCATCTTCTATCTCAGTTGAGCCCATCTCCTCCCTAAACCTGAGTGCAATCCCCAGGCCTTTAGTTGAACAGAGCACTTCTTAGGAAGATGGTAAGAAGCTATTAAAGTTTAAAATGCAATCAAGTGCCTGAAAGAGAGGTCATTTCTTCACATAAGTTCAAGCTCAGGCTAAAGTGTGTAGGAAATGGGAGGGGAAAAATACATCTCAGGAGATCAAAATACATCAATGGAAAAAAAATGAGTGACCTGTTAATGGAGGGATAGGGAAAGCTACAATATCTTAGTTCAGATCATAACGAATGTCACTTTAAGAAAGTACCATGCCCAGGATGGGGAGCCAGGTGAAACTTGGCTTCCAACTTTCCTTGATCCACTGCCACACACACTCAGTGACCTTCAGTACCTCGCTTGTCCTCCTTGGGCACCTCCCTTGACCTCAGTGGGCCCATGTTCCCAGCTGGAGAATTGGGTAAAGGGAAGGAATTGTTGAAAACCAGATGGTGCCTGGGAGCTAAACTCTCCTTCATTATCGTTAATCTTCCAGAATCAAATTCACATCAGTGCAGAAGGCCCACATGCAAAATGAACATCCTGCATTAAGAGGCAAATCTATCTCACCCCACCAGTGCTACATTCCACTGGCTGAGCTCTAGGAAAATGCCTGGAGGAGGGAAGGAAATGTGGAGAAATTAGAGTGTGCCCTACAGAAACCCTCTGGCCCTGCACATCTCCACGCTCACCCCACCCCGTGTGCACTGCAAAGCATGAATCCTCCAAGGAAAGTGGCTCTGGGCTGCACATGGGGATGCACAGCATCCACTTCTTCCCTTGCACGGAGGAACTACACCAGGACCATTGGAGGTGGGGCTGATTTGTGCTTGGGGTTTCAGACATGCCCAGAGCTTTGCAGGGGGTCATTGCACCGGGGTGAATTTCATTCCAAATTAACAGCATGGTGGTGATACTAACACAGCAGTTGACAGTGAACCAATGGAGGAAGAATACGCAAGAGCATATGGAGGGAACAATCTTTGCTGGATGTCCTTACTCCCTGAACAGGGGTGCCAGAACAATTTAGCTAGTGGGGGTGCTGAGAGCTGTATAACTGTAAACCCTGTATATGATGGGAACCACTTCAAGGCAGGGGGTGCTGCAGCACCCACCGCACCGCTAGTTCCAGCAGCTGTGCACCTGAAGTCTAATTTCTGAATCCAGTCTGAACATTAAAATTGGGCCAGATTTGCAAAGGATTTTAGCCCCAAATGTGCTAAGATCTACTGAAAATCTAACCCTAAACCCACACAAATATCCCTTACCCTTTCATCTAGACACCTCCTTGGTTCTTTGTTGCCAGGAACATTTTCAGAGGGAGGCAGTACTCAGGAAATGCTTTTCCTTCTCCTTTTCATCCTCTAATAGTTTATTCAGTCAGCCCCAGCTGTTAGCTGGCATGCCTGTCACAGGTTAATCGTGCAAAACCTTCGGCAAGTTTTTTTTAAGTTCTGCCATGAATCCAACTGAATCTTGCACTTCCCTGCACGAAGCAGAGTGAATCAAAGCAAACAACTGGTTCTTCCATGGGTGGAAGTCCGGTAAATTGGACCAGAAAAGGCTGAACTCAGATGCGAAGAGTATTAAACTAGCACATTTCTACAAGTCAGGTGAACAGTAATAGAACTTGCAGATAGACAACTACTCTACCCAGGACTCCCTTTTGCAATAAGGTGTATTTACAAGCAAGTCCTAGGGCTTGTGTTATTCAGGAGGTCAGACAGGATGATCAAGTGGTCTCTTTTGGCCTTATCTAGGACACTATAAATAGTGGATTACCTATTACTGCAACAACAAACAAGTTGCTCACTTGCAAGTGATCAAATTCTCACAAGGTGTTGGGGCACATTCTCTGCCCTAGTTCCAATGTTGCCAACTCTCACAATTGTATGGCAAGTTTTGCAACATTTGGAGTTCTTCTTAAAGCTCCAGCTGCTGGAGTCAAGAGATTGCATTAAAAAAAATTCTAGCCCTCACGGCTGCACCTTGTGGAGGAGACATGAGTGCAGCCTAAATGCTCAGAAACCAGCAGGCAAAGAAAGAGAACCCAACTTTTTATTTTTAAATCTCATATTTTTGGGACCTAGGGTGACCAGATGTTCTGATTTTATAGGGACAGCCCTGATATTTGGGGCTTTTTTTTAATAGGGGGTCCTATTACTCCCCACCCCCGTCCCGATTTTTCACACTTGCTATCTGGTCACCTTATTGGGACCAGACTGATGATTTCTGATCATTTGAAGTTGGCCCTACTGCAGTTCTGTCCCTTAAGTGCTGTTCAGGTGAAAAGGGAAAGTAATCTGGACACAGATCACCCTTTGAGAATTTCTCGCATGGAAAGGAGCTCTAAACTGGCATCAAATCAGCAGACTGGGCTCCTACGCCAACGTTCCCCCAGCTCCTGTGGCAGGACAAGATCAGGGAAGGGGCAGAGCAGAGGGCAGTACAAAAGCAATGTCTGTACAGATGTAGATCATTAATAGATCGAGTGCCCGTAGCGGAGACTTAACAGCATGAAGCACTGTTCATAGGTTTTCTGGCACCAATCAGCGTTGTTACAGTGCACTGCCAATGGCTTCTGGCATACAGCTCTTTAGCCCTGATCTGCACTTAACAACTTAGGCGGACATAGCTACATTGCCCAGGAGTATGAAAAACCCATCCCTTGAGCACTGTAGTTATGCTGATCTAACCTCCAGTGTAGACCCAGCTATGGGGGATGAAGAATGCTAGTTACCACTCAGGGAGTTGGAATTCCCATGGTAACGGAAATACCCCTTCCGTCACTGTAGTCTGCATCTACCCAACGGGGCTATAGTGGCCTAGCTACAGCACATAGCTATACCACTATAGCATCCGTAGCGTAGATATCGCCTGACATTGAGCTTTTCTATGGCAACTCTCAGCTTGACAGTTGGGCCGCTGCAACTTTCATCAGGGCTGCTGGGGCTGGCTGAAAATCAGGGAGCCATAACTAGTCGTAATTGTAACTGGGGGGAAATCTGCATCCCCGCATAGACAAGCAGTCTCAAGCAGCAGGACTGCCGATTGCTTTAGAAACTCAGGCGAAACAGTGAACTGATACATTATATTACACACTTGGAACGGGTGGGGGCTTTTTAACATTTGAATATGGTTAGCAGGATGGCTCCATCTGCCTCCGAAAGAGTTCGGTGACTCATGTGCTTATGGTAAATTCAGTTTTTAACACATCTGCTGTCTGTTTCCATATGTCTATTCCGCACCTTGCACAACATGGCCCTCATCTTGGTTGGGGGCGCTAGAAGCTGCTGTAGAACAAAATAACAGCATTGGCCCCCCCAGCTTTTCAAAGCCTGCTGTTGCTGGTGAGTGAAATTCATGCCAGTGCAAAGCCCCAGGAACCACTAACTCTCCGAGTAGGAACAACGGAAACCTGATTCTACACCTTATGCTCATCCAGGCAGGGAAAGTGACCCGCCCGCATGTGCGATCAAAACTCAACCCTGCTCAAAATTTCAGATATCAAAGGCTCACAACAAGCGGCTCTCACAATCTATAAATCAAGCACCATTTGCCAAGCATTTTCAGTGAATAACAATACAGAGGGGAAATTGCAAAGAGACTGAGGCTCAAAGACATTATTCATCACAAAAGTATTTGCTCAGCTCTGCCTATAATCAACCTTTCCTTCATTGATGGTTTTGCTCCATCCAGGGCTGGGAAGTCAGTTGCTATTCATTTAAATATGTTCTATTTCCACTTTTAGGCATTAAATATGCCCAACTGTACGTGGGATAGAAGTTGTGGGGGAACAAAGCACCATCTGCATGGAGACGGAAAATACAGCCATTGGGATGTAGCTAGCTATCTGGCCTGAGGACAGAGATAACCCTTGTGGCTCAGTTTAATTCAATCAATAAGGTCTATCATGAGAAGAAACGTACTGGAAAACAACATTAAATCTGTTAAAACCCCAGCCGCAGATGTCATCGCTGGCTGGAAAGATGAGTCTTCAGGGTTTCGGTAAGTGAAAAGCAGGGTGCAGCAGTGGCTAGCAAGGAAGGCATCTTGGTCTCAGCTCCTCCCCTTTTCCCCAGTTAATTTTAGGCTCCCCCCTCCCCTCTTTGAGAAATGTGCTGAGCCGCTCAGCAGGCTGTCTGGAGAGCTTCCTCCAGGCACAAAAAGAGAAAGTGAGAGGAAGAATTTGCAGTGGGTGGAAGGAAAGCTCGCTCTATAAACTGTTAACAGACTGGAACTGGCAGCCAGCTATTGTGCACAGCAGGGAGCCCACTGTCTTACAACATCAGAGGAGAGGTGCCTGACAAACCCAGACAGAAGCTCTATTAGTTATGCCGCTTCAGCACCGTCTCGCATTATCTTCTGTGCAAGAGAGGGGAAGGTAACTGGCAGTTCAAAGGTTAAAGGCACAATGTCCCCATCTTTGTGAGCCTCAGTTTAAGGACCGTATTCAAATAGCTGGAGAGAAGACAAAAAGAACACTCCTGCAGCTTCCCAAGTCAGTGAAATAGCCACAGTTGAGAAGTCTCCATTCCTCATTCCAGGAGAAGATCTGTTCAGTATATTTCTTTATTGTAATTAATGTTTAAGAGTGTTATTCAATGTGCATAAAAGTATCAGAATTCAGCCCTAAGCCAGTGGATCTAATAGAGAGATTTCTGATGGGCTGAATTTAAGAGCAGATGGATGTCTATATTGTTATTCTACTTAATGTTTAGAATAGACAATTGGATATAGGATCAGGAGTCCAGAGACTTGGGCACTTTTGTCAGCTTTGACTCCAACTCGTGTAACCATGGGCAAGCCATTTATCCTATGTTTGCCTTGGTTTCCCCTTATGTTAAAGCTGGGATAATAATGCTCACCTCCCTTTCTAAAGTGCCAGAGAAGTCATTGGAAGTATCTCCAATGAGTGCTGAATCAAGCCTTTGAGATCTATGGAAGGTAAGTGCTAGGTGAGAATGAGTATGATTACATAGTTTATTGCCACCAGTGTAAAAAGCCCACTTCTTCGGATACATAAAGAAGTGGGCTGTAGTCCACGAAAGCTTATGCTCTAATAAATTTGTTGGTCTCTAAGGTGCCACAAGTACTCCTGTTCTTTTTGCGGATACAGACTAACACGGCTGCTACTCTGAAACCAGTATAAAAAGGTAACCTGTGGTATATCTTATCACCACTGCCTCTCCTTGAGCTTTTAAAGCAAAGGCACCCTGTGGAGAAACAACAGTGGCATGAAGGAAAGTAGACTTTCCCCATGGCCGGTCAGACATATTGGGCCTGTTCTTTAAGACAAGCTCACAACTGTCCACACAGAATACATGTGCACTTGAACACAAATCAAGTAACTGCATGTGCAGACTACCAAAGCTGGCTGCTACATGCACAGTTATCCAATTTTCACTCACAGTAACTTAGGGTGACCAGACAGCAAGTGTAAAAAATTGGGACGGGGGTGGGGAGCATATAAGAAAAAGCCCCCAAAATCAGGACTGTCCCTATAAAATCGGGACATCTGGTCACGCTACAGTAACTGCACGTGCAATCAGACACGCAATTAGGTTCCTAGTGCTTGTAACAATCAGGCCCATTATGTCCCACCAATAGAAAAGTCAGTCCTTATATATTCCTTTTTGCAGTTTTTCCATTTCATTGATTAACTCACGGGAGTGAATATGGCACTAATGAAAGTCCAGGAGTCTCTGGCTAGAGCTGGAACTAGTTCAGGCAGCGCAGTCCTGACTTGCAGAATTCCCAGCTCTTCGAGCTCTGGCTCAGCAGAAGTGCTCGGTCGTGCTGAAGTGCAATACGTTATGGGCTGGAGTGATTTTGTGCAGTGCGCAAATGGGACTAAAGTGAGGTCAGTCACGGCTACCAAAGGCAACATTCGGGTGTGGCTTAGGACATGATTTGCACAAGGGAAAAAGAAGGCTCAATGGCTAAGACACAGGAGTAGGCATCTGGACTCCGGCTGTCTATTCCTGGCTCTGGTTCACACTACTGATCTGAGATGCCCACCGGATTTTTAGGGGCCCACCTTTAGACCACTAGGGCCTGAATTTCAGAAGTACTGAATACCAGCATGTGCCATGGACTTCAATGCAATACTCGGTGTTCAGCTCTTCCGCAAATCAGGCCCCTTTAACGTAGCTAAAGGTGTGTATAAACAACCAAGGAACCCAAAGTCAGAGCCACATTATGAAAGAATAGTCACTTTCTATCTATCCAGGTACTTATAGAGCCCACATTACCAAAGTCTCAAAGCCCTTTAATCACGACCCCTGATCTGTAAAATAAAGCTGCAATGTTCAGGTGGGGCTTAGGGCATGACTAGTAATAGTAGTAGTTAGTAACTAAGAGTAATAGTTCTGTACCTTGTAGGAAAGCTAAATTAATTCCTACTTGTTAAATGCATTGGAAAGGCAGTGCTCTAAGTGCAAAGCATTATTGTTAGTCCAACGGAGGGGAGACTCGGAGCACTCGAGTTTTGGTATTCTAGAAGAATGTTAAAATTAGTTGGATAACCAAAACTGTGAACGATGAGGTGATGATAAGATGGGTGAATTTAAAAAAAAAGCACAATTATTTGAAATCCTAAGTAAAAGAATAGCATTCTTTTGTGCACACATAGCAACTTGCTTCCTGCACTCGTGTTATCAGGCATGGTCACAGGCAAATCACGAAGAGAAAGGAGGAGAGCCAGTTACCACCAGAGACATCGTCAGATGGACTGGTATCCAAAGGAGAGGGGAAGTTTTAGAACTTTGTTGCAACTGCAAAAGGTGGTGGTCGACAACCTTTGCATCAGACATGTAACTTGAAGAAGAAGGTATCCAACGCCACTCAAACACTAATTTACCGCAACCCCCCAGCATGTGCCAGGTGGCTTCTCTCACCTTTTCAACGTAGTAAAATATTTATCTACACTCTATGCCTTTTTGCAGCAGCTGGGAAACTAGACTATAGCTGACATGGCATCGTTCTCCTCTCAGGAAAGGATGTATTAGCTTTTCCAGCATGATGGGAAGCAATAGTGAGAAACACAAGCCCCGGCAATCAATCAATTCCCCAATTAACAGAGACATGTTAATAGGAAGATGACATAACACAGTTGCTGCTGCCATGAAGTTTTGGCTAGAAGATGAAGAGGTCTATCTTGTTGATTCAAATAGATCCTAGAGAGGAAATGGCCCACTTGTTACAGCTGTTTGTGCTCTGACCGGTAGGTTTCCCAGAGCCTGTTCCAGAAGGCAATTTAATTTCCTGTGTTCTGGGTCACCCCATCCCATCAAATGCAGTTCATAAATAAGTCCTTGTGAGCTCCAGGCTTTTGGGCTTTGCACTCTCCTCTTAAAAAAAAAATAATTGATGTCTAAGTGTGTTCAGCCAAATGTAAAAGGTCTGTCTAGAAATCAAGCAAAGCAATGAATGTGTGACTGTTACATGACCAGCTCCAGGCAATTTGGAGTCAGGACTCCTGGGGTTCTCTTCCCATTTCTGCCATTGACTCATTTTTCCCACTGGGGCAAGTCCCATTGGACTTTCTGTGGTTCAGTCACTCCTCTGTACACAATCCCTCCTGCATGGGCTACTGGGAAGCTCTTAATTTAGGTTTGCCAAGTGCTCGGAGATTATTATTTATTTATATATCCTATCAGATGAATCATATGGCCCCTGCCCTGAAGAGATTAGGGTTTCAGGGTTAAATTGTGCCATTCCGGGCATGTCTTCACTGCAGAGTTAACTCAAGTTATCTGCACTCAACTTACTCCTCTTGAGTTGGCCTAGCTCAAGTGAGAGTGGCCTCACTGTGAAATACCAGTTGAGCTGCTATGTCCACACTGGCACTGCACTCACTCGTGTGTGATGCTAAGGCTCCTGGGGGTACAGCCAACAGCTCCGTGCACGGCAGTGAGCTGAGCCACTCTATGAATTCTTCCCCAGTGAATTGCAGGAGACACGGTCTGCTCTTTCCGAGCATCGAAGGACTAGCAATGCTCAAGTGGCGCTAACCTGCGTCCACACAACAGAATGGTCATGGTAGCAGTTGATGAGTTGTTCTCACTTGAGTTTTAGGCTATACCCTGTTGAGCCACCCAACTTGAGTTAAAACACCACCGCACTCGAGTGAAGGGACTTTGTGTGTGGACTGGACTCAAGTCAAGGGCAACAGTCAAGTTATAATTCAAATGAACTTCGCAGGTAAGACAAATGCTGCGGCACAGTCCTGTTTCAGCAACAATGCAGAGCTGACCCAACTCAAGGGAGAAGGGGGAATGTTTGGAAGGAACTAGGCCTTAGGGAAGAGCAGGCAGACTGCATGAGTTGGTGCTGCTGACAACCCTGTTCTAACCCTAGCATTCAGTGGGCCACTGACGAGGAGTCAAGAGAAGGGACATAGTGCCATGCCCCTGCCTCCTCCTCACTCCTTTGGAAAACACAGAGGGAGTTGGTCCTACACACTCAAAGACCCTAAGATCTTCAGATGAAAAGAGAGACTGGAGAGAACATGACAGTGATCATAGATTGTTTGAACAGAAATTAGTGTCGAGATGGGGCCTCCTCTGCTAAAAGAGAAGAACTGTCTCTGGCCTGTGGGGAGTGCTGCTAGGATTGGAAATACCAGCTAGTGATAATATCGTACAATCAGGATCTCTATAAAAGCTGAGTCCAAGCGCAGCCCTGGTTTCACACATTGGTCTGACTCTAGGTCTTTCTACTATTACTGCTCATTGCCAGCACACTCTTCCTTCCAAGCCCTGCAGAAGACTTAGCAGGTGATAATGGTCCTGGAACAGCCTCAGTTAGCCCAGCCACATTTTACTACTCAGACCCACTATACAGACCAAGACCCTGCCAAAACAATCATTGGGAAAACAGCACTTGCACACAGCTAGGTCCTAGAGTCTCTGAAGGAGCCATTCATTGTTCACCTCACATATGTTAAGACTGCTGTCTTCTTTATTCCTCCCCAGAGGTCAGAATAAAACTTTACATTCCAGCTTTTTTTTTTCTAGGATGCAGCTAGCTCCCCGTATCTGTCACCTACCTGGCAATCATTGTCCTTTCTCCCTCATGTAATTCTATTTTAGGAAATTCCCAGAACCCAAGTGCCATGGCCTTCCTGTCCCTCAGTCCTTCTTCTGTTCTCAGGGCAGGTCATCTGAGAGTTTGGGTTAACCAGCATCAGGAGAAGGAGGAGATAAGACAGCAGAACTGTTCCAACCAGCACTGATTAGCTTCGCTAACTCACCATAGGTTGATTGACAAAAAAGTTTTCACAAACAGCTCCTAATCACTTTGCAATCAGGGATCCTGACTCTCCTACCAGAGGCAGAAAGTTCCTGCCAAAGCCACCTCTCCAGACAAAGAACATTTCTTTTCTTTTCGTTCCTCTACCAGCCTCTCCATTTGAGTTTAGACTGTCATCGGCTACTAGAGTTAGGGACAAGATGGAGCATTCAATCATTGCTCTTTTTGGGAGGAGGTTAATTTCGGAGCACCCTTGAGTAGTACCTGGAAGGGTTAAAAACTGATCTGAAAGCCTTCTGCTTCACACACACATGAAAAAAAGAAAGGAAACAGTCTCTCTCGGTAACCTTGAATACTCTGCACACACCAATAATTCAAACAATCCCAAGGAGGCTGCCAGGGAGGAGGAGGTACTAGCAAGGTCTGATTTCTAACAGGGAAATGTATTATACATCTAATACTTTGGGGAATCTACCGAGAAGGCTGAGAAAGGCTGGCAGTGGGAAGCTATTAAATATATTGCAACTATTACTATTATTACTATTGAGAAGATAGGCATTGGGATCCCATTGAGAGAGACAGAGGAGAGGGTATACAAGCAGCATACAAGCAGACACATAGGAAATTAAGCCACATTCAGGAACCAGCTCAGGGAAATCCATAGGCAAGGTACAACTAGCTATAGCAAGCAGGCAATTTTTGTTCAAATGCCACCCAATTCATCACATACTCCTCTCCTCACTAAATCCCAGCAACGGCCAGGTCCACATTTCACATGGAAATAAAGTGCTTTAAAGCTAGTAAAACCCTAGCGCAATAAAGAATACATATCAAACGTGGGCCTCAGTGACCAAAAGAGCTCACTGACTCATGGGCCCACTCAGCCAGGATCATCCCTGATATAACTTCATTGACTTGGATGGAGTTACTCCACAGATGACCGGATCTGGTCAGAGTAGTGTTGTCATTGAATCATAGAAGTTTAGGACTGGAAGGGACCTCAATAGATCATCTAGTCCAGTCCCCTGCGTTCAAGGCAGGATTAAGTAATAACTAGACCACTCCTGACAGGTGTTTGTCTAACCTGTTCTTAAAAACCTCCAATGATGGAGATTTCACAGCCTCCCTAGGCAATTTTTTCCAGTGCTTAACTACCCTGACAACTAGGCAGTTTTTCCTAATGTCCAACCTAAACCTCCTTTGCAGTTTAAGCCCATTGCTCCTATCCTCAGAGGAGAACAAGAACAATTTTTCACCCTCCTCCTTGCAACAATCTTTGATGTACTTGAAAACTGTTATGTCCCCGCTCAGTCTTCTCTTCTCCAAACTAAACAAACCGAATTTTTTCAATCTTTCCGTGGGGGTGGGGGATTTGGGAGTACCTTCAAACCTCAGGCTCAAGGATGCATTTCCACAGAGATCAAAACTCCATTGTCAACCCTAAGTAATAAAGGCGCATGACAGACTTAGCTCCCATAATGCTGCAATGGAATGTGCTCCCTGGAGTCAAAGCGCTCGATCCAATGAAAAGATTGCCATAGACTTTAACAGGGACCAACCCAGGCCCAAAGTGCACTTCATCCCCCTAGTTCTCAGGAGACAGAGACCAACTCATCCAAGAAAATGCTAAGGAAAGAACACATCGGATTAAGGCTGCTACCTTTTGAAAATGGAATACAAAACAAATAGCTACTGCAAAGGACTGTGCAAAGGACATCCTAGCACGATGGAGTCCTGGTCCATGACTAGGGATCCTAGGTGCTACAGTGATACTAGTATTCAAAGGTCTCCAGACCCTCTCGATTCCTACATACACTTCTAGGTTTGAGATTCCCTGAGAAATGGCGTTGATCTTTTGCTGCCCTGGGTAAATCATTCACTAGAAGATGATGGTTATAACCCCCAAGCCCCCTAAAAGTTACCATAAAATACCATTATCAAGTAGGAGGTGTATGAGGAAAAGTTGGCACCATTTGAATCAAAAGGCTGCACTTGGTACCTGAGACTCGTTGTTAATTACATGTCTGATGGTATTATGTAGGGGCTCCAATTGAGAGTAGAGCCCCACTGTGCTAGCTATTGTACAAGTTCTTATCAAAGATGGCCCCTGTCCCAAAAGGCATAGAATAAAATAACCCAGGCCTGTTAAGGAACGGAAAGAACTTTGGGGGCCTGTTCGTACTCCTTTCTTTCACTGCATTCACTAGGAATGTCATCATCAGCATCAATAGAAGCAGGATCGGGCCCTTACAGTGCATCCATCAGCAAACAAAATGAAAACCACTTCCACTTTCCTTTGAACCTTACACACTCCCTGCCTGCTTAAACGCTCTGTACAACCTAACCAAACAGCTGTCATCCGCATCACATGTCAGGAAACGGCAAAAAAAACATGTTGCGAAAACAGAAGGCAGTGATCACAAAATACTATGTACTTCCTTCCACCAGCCGTCTCCAAACTCACTCTTTACCCGTTACTGACAGAACGCTGACGTACTGCTGCAGCTTCAAGCCACCCTCTCTCCCCGCTCTCCTGAAGCATAGAAATCAGGGCAGCTGCTCAAAACGTGGATCGCTCCTACAGTCTATGTGACAGGCAGATGTGGGGGAGGCAGTGGCTTTTTCCATGACTGCTTAGTGCAGGCCCCGACATCAGGAACTGTGTGGTGATATTAGACATCAGCTGTGTTTAGTCAGGATGAGATCTATTAATTATATCTATTTTAGGTACTTTTCTGGTCCTCTTTATTGTAATATCTGAGCACCTTCCCGTAACCCAGTGAGGTAGGGAGGTATTACCTTCCACATTTTACAGCCACAGAACAGAGACACAGAGCGATTAAGCAACATAGCCAAAGTCACTCAGGAAGTCTGTGGCAGAGCAGGGAATTGAATCAAGCTCTCAAAAGTCTCAGTTTAGTGTCTTAGCCACTGGACTATCCTTCCTCTCTAAATAAGAGACCCAGGAATAACTACCAGGTCCTGTCTGTGACCAACTACCCCAATAAAAGAAGCAGCCTTGCTTTCCAAGAGCTCAGTTTGTTCGAGTTGGGTGCTCGGCTCTTTTGAAAATCTGGCCATTAAGTGTTACAGTGGGAGTTGATTGGGTACTGAGCACCTGGAAATCTGGCCCTGAGTTTGCTACAAAGCCCTGTGTCGCTTTTATTCCACAAGGGGCACCACACTGGCAATCCTGTTTCTGCTTCCTGCTATCATTTTTGTGGTCTTCTCATGATGGACTCACTGTCTGCTTTAGCAGATACTTGTTTCAGCCTTCTACTGAGTCTCTGAGAAGGGCATGAACATGCTACTTAGTAGTAGTTGAGGAAGGCAAAGCCCCTCAGTCATCCTGGCACAGCTTTAGGCTTTTAAGAGCTATGATATCATTTCAGTATACTGAAGTTTATGACACTGGCAGCAGAAAACGTGGTTGTGAAAATGAAGTAGCGGGTGGATAGCACAAGCAATGAAAAGCAAAAGAGCTCTCTCCGTGTGACATTCAGAAATACCTCCTCTATGGTATAAGCGGCAAATGCTATTTTTTAATGAAGCATGCCATTAAAATAGGCATCTCCAAACTGCTGGCTGAAGGTGACACTGCTAGAGAGTAACATGTCCACACCAGTAGCATGGGGGCCTGGGCACGGGTAATTATACACCAGCTTTCTTTCTATTTCTTCTAGCCAAGGGAGTCCTTTCCCATGTAATATTCATGCTCTTTTCATCAAAGCAAGATGGGAAGAGGCGTCTGATCTCTGACACTGGGCTCCTCCCTTGCATTACCAGTGTCACAAATGATAATGCCTCACTTTTTATGGAGCCTGGAAGCTGCCAGCAGGAGGCTCCTTAATGCAGATTCCCATAAAAAAAAAGAAAAATCCCTCATTTCAAATACAATTTGCAGTTTCAATATGGAGGGAAATGCTGCTCACTAGGGGCCATATTCTGAGCCCCATTCACTGAGAATTGTAAGTGCCCAATGACCATTACAGCCTTCCTATTAACAGCCTGGTCAGGCCAGGGCCAGGGCTGGGTTTGTAGGTAAGTCTGGTCTTCTGACAAACATATCCTAATTGACTTCAGCATAATCTGTACCACTATTTCAGGCAACCAGCTCCCCGCCTTCCTCAGCATCCTTCAAAAATCCCAGCCCTAAGGTTTAACTTTTCCTATTTCAGATGGAAGAAGATTTTGCAAAAGGATTTGAATCAGACAAATCTGTCTGCATTTGGTTTTATGGAGCTACCCAATCCGCACTGCGGAAGCACAGATTCATTCTCTATATGGCATGAGTGTAGTGGTGTTCCACTTGATCAGATGCTGCTCCCTTTTTATCTTTTAATTTTCAGCCCTGCAAACAAATACATCTGCCAGACTGAATGTAAATAGAATAATGGGCTCTCTGGCCAGCAGGAGCATATGACTCATTAATTGCTTTACACCACAGAACAGAAGCCCATCAGCTCCACTACAGCCAATCTCCTCCGAGAAGCAACTTGCATTAGCATTGCATTTTTCAAAAGGAGTTTCTGTGTGCTTTGCCACTGTTTGCTATGCAAATTTTGGTGTTAATTGCACCAAAATGAGAAGCATATTACTTAAGTCAGCACACTCTTCAGATGGGCATCAGTGCGTGTGCGTATGATATTCCACCAGATGTTATTTTATTACTGCAGTTTAATACCTAACCATCTGCTTCCTTCTTATTTTGTCATGGTTTGTATTATCACTGGGACCCTTTTCTCTGTTACACTGGCTTTTATCATCTGCATTATGTATTTGTGTGGCCAAGGCTAAAAGCTGGCAAGATCCTGAGCACAATATATGCCTGGCAAAGCAAAGCATGACCAGGTCGTAAAACCAAAACAGTGACTTGATACCTGTCACAGTTCAAGGCAACTGCATCTGTATTCTCCTTGTGTGGTCCACCAAGAACACCCACTGAAAGGTTTTCAGCTCCCAGCTGTCACCGTCTCTTCCTCTCCTGACCAGGGTTTTTCCAAGCTGCACAGTTCCCTGCCTATACTGTGATATCCCTAGCAAGCCAGACTGCCTAAACAGGCCAGCGCCTGCGTTCAGTTTTCTCCCCGAAGGCTATGAACAACTGAAATGGCCATCAGTTACAAGTTATCTACCACACAGCTCTTCTAAGCAAATACATTTATTCCTAAGGTGAAAACATTATAGAGAAAATATATTAAAAGCAATAAAGGAGCCCACACCCAGGCTAAAAAGCTTACCAGATCTAAATCTAAAATCTAAAAGGTCACCTCAACTCCAACCTCAAATTCCAGTGGGTGTCAGTCCTTTAAAATCCACAACTGGGTTTTCCCCAGGGTTACAGGTTCATAACAGACTGGTTCTGAATCTGACAGTTGTGGCCTTCCATGTCCAGTCTTTGGGAACAGGTAAGTCAGCAAAGACCCTCTCCCTCAGGCCATTACTTCAAAAGGAAGGGTATTTGCATAACCACAGGTGGGAATTTGCATTAACCTCTCCATAGGTCTTTCCCAGGAAATCCACTTCACAAGTATTGTCCCAAAAGTCTATTCTTGTCTGGCACATTGTTCAATATTGATTATCCAGGCCCCATCTCCCCCTTCGAGAGGTTACATACAATCCCGGCCCTCAGTAATACATGAACCATTCATTAATATAATGACCCCAAAAATACTTAAACTTAATTCAATAAGATCTCCCAAAGATATTGTTGGTATTTGCTATATTTGTCACCAGAGCCATCCCTAGGGTATGGCGAATCGAGGCAGCTGCCCTGATCCCCGCGCTCTCGGGGGCCCTGCAGCGGCCACCCCGAATTGCCGTACCCTAGGGACAGCTCTGTATGCGAGTTGTGTGGGAGGGCGCTAAGCCGGCCCAGGGAGGGTGGGGTTTGGGTGCGTGGGGCCAGGCTGGCTCGGGGGACTAGCAGGGAGCCTGGCGCTGGCAGCAGGGATCGGGCCCACACTCACCGGCGGGAAGTGGCAGCAACGACCCCAGCCCACTCCGCCCTGTCCTGCCGGCTCCTGGCATCACTTGGGGGAGAGGCAGAAGCCAGAAAGGGGCAGGGGTTGGAAGAGGTGAGCAGGGGTGGGACCTGGGGCGGGGTGTGTGTGTCCCAGGCCCCGCACCCTTTTAGGGACATCTCTGTCTGTCACAATACCAAAGAAGGCAGAGTTTAGTATGTTGGGATTATTCTTGGTGCAGAGGTAATGCCAACTGGCCCCAGTTGGGAGTGGAGTCTCATTGTGCTAGGTGCTGTATGGACACACAGAAAGACACAAAGCCCTTATGATCTAAGTCTAATAAACAACTCTCTCTATATATATTTTTTAATTTATGACACGTGATGGTATAAGATGCTTCTGTGTGGACCACCCTCCAGCAGCAACAGGCTGTAGAACAGATATGCCTGCCTCAGTTTCCCTATTTCAGAGTCCCTAGTAACTCAACAAACAGCTCTCTTGCCTAATATCATCCCTCCTTGGGGCCAGTTTAGTACAAAAATATAAGGCATATAGTCCATACCAAAGTCCATAAAGAACAGTCAATTTATCACCCCCAGTGCATATAGTCCTTAGAGATCCCATGACATGACACCCTGCATACCACACCCCAGCAATTTCTGCCACATCCAAACTCTTCTTCAGTCCTTTCCTGCCCTTTTACCAGGACAGCTGGAGTGTAACTACGCGCTTCCCAGCAGGCCCTCCCCACACCTTCTCTGCTAGTAGTTCAGCCTCCCCTCCCCACCCAGAGGAGCATCCCTCACTTCCCCTATTCTATTAGCCCTCTCCAGCCCTCTGGCTTCAGCTCTCCAGCATGGAGATGTCAGCAGATATCCATTAGCCCTCCGCTGTTCCCCTGCCTTCAGCTCTCTCCACACTTGGCTGCAGATCGCTGGCCTTCAGCCCTCTGGCCCTGCTTGTCTTGTTTGGGGAGGTCAGCCAGCGAACCCCTCTTTTTGCTTTCCTGCCTTCAGCCTTCCCCCAAGAACAGCCTAGAGCTCCCTTCGGGGACCTCCTGCAGTCTCCTGCGCTCCAGGAACTCTCACCTGCTCACTCCCAAGCAGCTCTCACCTGCTCTTTTCCTGACTGACCCATTATAGGGCCAGGTCCCTTGCCTTAAATGCAATTAGGAGGCAGCTGATAAGTCACAGGTGCATTGGCTTCTTCCTCCTGAAAGGGACCGTGCCACCGTACGACAGGTGGACTGGATCAAATGTATTTTGTTATTTACTTTGCTTGAAGAGAATGAATTTTCTCCTCTCTCTCCAGACTGTATCGCTCAGCCATGCAAGTAGCTAGACACAGACGACATAAGGGACAAAGAAATAGGACTGGCCTCTGTAGGCCTGATTTTCCCATGACCAGCAACATGTCGTCTTTTATACCCACGCAATGAGTGTGCCCAGTGGGTGTAAAATACAAAAATTTGGATAATTACCACTCTTTTTGGACAATGTAAATAACGGCACAAGGTGTAAGGCAATGGAGAGTCAGGCAGAGAAGAATTATGGGCCTATCTTATATTCACTGATCAAGGCAGTGTTGGGGATTCCATGTTCCAGCAAGAATGATTCTGCTACCACCTCTTGGGGAAAAGTATAATCCATTCCTTCCATATCTGAGGTCTATGTTAGTGAGACTCCCCTTGATGCTAGTGAGCAGGACACACCCAAATTCAAAATGTGATTGTGGACCTGCTCCTGTCTCCTAGTCTTAAAGCCTTTCCACTATAAGGGTGACATTCACAAAAACCCCCTTCTACTCAATAAACCTCTACTGCCCCAAGAGAAAAAAATTACTAAAAGCTAAAGATAAAATCCTAAATATCGAAAATAGAAAGCTCTACCCCAGTACTAGTATCTGAGCAGCTTCCCCTTAAAAGTGATAGCTTTAGAGAAGTCCCTAGTGGACTTCATGGAGTCTCTGACACTTCTCCATTTTGGGTGGTAAAAACTCTGCTTGGGGAAGGGCCTTTGTCTTTGTTCACTAAAGATATCCCAGAATGCACCATCACTGTCATGATATATGGAATCACAGATCTTCTTAAAGAGAAGTCTTTTGTAAGGAGAAAAACACAGACAAACTTCCACAGAATTTCAGGCCCAGCTTTGTCTCTTTTGTTTACCAGTGACCACACCTTCTCTGGAATTCTGTACAGCATACAGATACATCTACTGGCTGAATAATATACTTCAGGTGAACATATCTTTATAATCACAAATGTCAGAAGTCTCATTGCTACCCATAGCTTTTGTGATGTCACAGAGATGCATTCTGGGATACATTATATCCCAAAGCAGTACAAAGAAAAAAAATTTAAAAGATTAGTTAACATTTGTGCCCTATGCTGGATGCTCCCCAACAGCATGGTGGGAAGTTCACTCCATTGAAATCCATGCTAAGATCATTTTTCATCTTATCGATCTCTTTGGGGATTTTATCGTAGTTTTCTTTCACAAAAAGCCTCCTGTTTAGGAAAGTCTGTGATTCCAACTGAGACTTACCTGGATTTTCATGTTTGTTTTGCAGTTCACCTTTATGAGGAAAAGGAAGGAATGGATGGGACTGAGTTGAGGGAATTCTAGGGGGAAAGGCAGGATGGCTTTAGGAATCATGACAGTGGTATTCACAACCTGAGTTCCGTGGCCATTGCTGCCACAAACCTCCTGTGTGATCTTGGGCAAGTCACATAGGGCTTGTCTCCACAGGCCTTTATTCCAGATTACTTGTTCCTGATTAGTTCCCTGTCTGGATGCTCTGAGGCTATGTCTACACTAGCACTTTTGCTTGTATAAATTTTGTCACTCAGGGGTGTGAAAAAACACCCCCCATGAGCGACATAAATTACACCAACAGAAGCACCGGTGTGGGCAGCTGCTCGTTGTGGGTGGTTCAATTATGTCAACGGGAGAGCTCTCTCCCATCAGCATAGAGCGGCTACACAGGAGATCTTACAGCGGCGCAGCTGCATCAGTACCGCAGTGCCACCATAAGGTTTCTAGTGTAAATATAGCCTTCGTTTGGAATAAAAGTCCCTTTTTCCAGATTAAATCATTCTACTTTCTTCTCTATTCTTATCTTCTCTGGAAGTGGATTAGGGTTAATTAATTTAAATTTATTCCAGAATAAAAGCATCACATAGAGCACAAATGGAGTTAGTTGGTAAGAGTAAATCCGCTTTAAATTCAAAACCTACCTTATTCCAGATCAATTTTCATGTGTAGACAAGCCCTTAGTTTCCCTGCCTGATATCTCCATCTGCCAACTGAGAATAATTTTCTCTCTTTCCTCCCACTCTCTGGCCATCTTATCTCTTTAGAATATAAACCCTTTGGACCAAGGGCTGTCTCTTAATATGTACAATGCCCAGTACAATGTGTCATGACCTCAGCTGGGGCCTTTAGACAGGACTGTAATGAGACACAAATAAATCAGAAGAAAAGGAGAAGCTGAAGAGATATAACAGTCTCACTACAGCCTCCCAAAATTCCTAGTTCCAGACCTGAATTCTTGTTCAGTCTGTGGAAAATAGATTTCTGGTTTCCTCACTAAAAGCACAAGTATAATTTGATTCCCACAAGCCCATATCAACACATGTGGTTTTAAAAATCACCACACCATAGAAGCAGATGTTTCTCAGGATAAAGCTCCCTACAGTTGATTCCCGGGCTCACATATGTGAGTATTTTATTAATAGGATTGGAAGGGTTAGATTTATATTGGTAAATGCCAGTAAATATCTATCTCACTGTATGCCACAAACGGATGAAAAAGTATTTCCATCGATAATCATTAAAATTTACAGATAGGCAAAGTAAGAAAAATGCTGCATTATAACTTAGGGTACGTCTACACTATGAGAGTAGTTCGATTTTACTTAAATCGAATTAGTGTAACCGATATTACAAAGTCGAACGTGTGTATCCACACTAAGAACAGTAATTCAACTTTGTGAGTCCACACTAACGGGGCAAGCGTCGACATTGGAAGCGGTGCACTGTGGGCAGCTATCCCACACTTCCCGCAGTCCCCGCTGCCCATTGGAATTCTGGGTTGAGCCCCCAATGCCTGCTGGGGAAAAAAATGTGTCGAGGGTGGTTTTGGGTAACTGTCGTCATTCAACCGTCACGCCCGCCCTCCTTCCCTGAAAGCACCAACGGGCAATCAGTTCGCGCACTTTTCTGGTGAGTGACAGCGCGGACGCCACAGCACTGCGAGCATGGAGCCCGCTGCGACCATCGCTGCAGTTATGGCCGTTGTCAATACCTCGCACCTTATCATCCACCTTTTTCAGAGGCAGATGCTGAGAAATCGGACGAGGAGGCTACGGCAGCGCGGTCAGGACATTAAGTCTGAGAGTGGCACAGACCTGTTGCAAAGCACGGGACCCCGTGCCGTGGACATCATGGTGGCAATGGGTCATGTTGATGCTGTGGAACAGCGATTCTGGGCCCAGGAAACAAGCACGGACTGGTGGGACCGCATAGTGCTGTAGGTCTGGGATGAATCACAGTGGCTGCAAAACTTTCGCATGCGTAAGGGAACTTTCCTGGAACTTTGTGAGTTGCTGTCCCCTGCCCTGAAGCGCAAGGACACCCGGATGCAAGCAGCCCTGACTGTCCAGAAGCGAGTGGCCATAGCCCTCTGGAAGCCTGCAACGCCAGACAGCTACCGGTCAGTCGCGAACCACTTTGGCGTGGGCAAATCTACCGTGGGGGTTGCTGTGATGCAAGTAGCAAACGCAATCGTTGAGCTATTGCTCTCAAAGGTAGTGACCCTGGGAAACGTGCAGGTCATCATAGATGGCTTCACCGCGATGGGATTCCCAAACTGCAGTGGGGCTATAGATGGAACTCACATCCCTATCCTGGGACCGGAGCACCAGGCCAGCCAGTACATTAACAGAAAGGGCTACTTTTCAATGGTGCTGCAAGCACTGGTGGACCATAGGGGACGTTTTACCAACATCAACGTCGGATGGCCCGGTAAGGTTCATGACGCTCATGTTTTCAGGAACTCTCGTCTGTTTAGACGGCTGCAGGAAGGTATTTACTTCTCGGACCACAAAATAACTGTTGGGGATGTGGAGATGCCTATAGTGATCCTCGGTGACTCAGCCTACCCGCTAATGCCCTGGCTCATGAAGCCCTATACAGGTGCCCTGGACAGTGAAAAAGAACTCTTCAACTACCGGCTGAGCAAGTGCAGAATGGTGGTGGAGTGTGCTTTTGGACGTCTCAAGGGGAGATGGAGAAGCTTACTGACTCGCTCTGATCTCAGCGAAACCAATATCCCCATTGTTATTGCAGCTTGCTGTGTGCTCCACAATCTCTGTGAGAGCAAGGGGGAGACGTTTATGGCGGGGTGGGAAGTTGAGGCACATCGCCTGGCTGCTGATTACGCCCAGCCAGACAGCCGGGCGATTAGAAGAGCCCAGGGGGACGCGCTGTGCATCCAGGAGGCTTTGAAAGCTAGGTTCCACAGTGAGCAGGGTAACCTGTGACTATTAAGTTTGTTTAAAAAGAAGCTGAACCCGCCCCCGTTTGGTTACCCACTTAATTTTGACTATCCTCTCCAGTTACATACCCACTTCACCCCGTTGCCCCCCTTCCAACACACCTTTAAAAATAAAATAAATGGAACTTTGTTCATTAACACCGTTTTCTTTATCACGGGTTTCGTGGTAAAGGATTGAAACTGGGACACAGACTGTGGTGGGGAGCGGGTGTAGTGATGGAAAGGACGCTTCTAAACTCAAGGAATGACAGGCTCCTGCTCCTAGAGCAGTCCGCAGTGGTGGACTGGTTGTTGCCACCTCTCCTTTTCGGAACTCTGTGTGTGGGGGCTATGTGAGTTTGTGGCGGGGGAGGACGGTTACAGATTCCCTGCTGCGTGGCTCTGTCATCCAGGCTAAGGACCGCTGCATAAGATCTGTAACCGCCCTCCCCCGCCACAAACTCACATAGCCCCCACACACAGAACATGAAAACCACCTCCCAGACTGACCAGGCTGTCTAGTGACTGCAATGTGTGTGTGACCTGCTGCTGAACCTGCCCCCGTGTCTGTACCCTGGTAAAGGTGACTGTTCTCTCAATTACCAACCCCCTTCTCCCCCTTCAAACACACTCTCCTCTAAAAGAACATGACAGAAACAGTAATGAACAGAAACGTATTTTTTATTAACAACTACACAGTTAGGGAATGACACTGGGACAAGGGCTTGGGTGAGGTGCTTTTGGAGTGAAGGAAAGGACTTATCAAAACTTTGGGAATGAGAGCCGTCTGGTACTTGAGCAGTCTGCAGAGGTGGAGTGACTGTTTTCACGGCCCTTCCTTCTTGGGACTTTGGGTGAGGGGGGGATGGGACATTGTGGCGGGGGAGGGCGGTTAGAGATAGACTGCAGCGGGGCTCTGTCCTCCTGCCTCCGGTCCTGCAGAACATCTACAAGGCGCCGGAGCGTGTCCGTTTGCTCCCTCATTAGTCCAAGGAGTGTTTGAGTCGCCTGCTGGTTAAGTTCAGAGAACATCTCATCCTGTGTCCTTCTCTTTCGGCGCCTAGTCTGCGCCAGCCTCTGGGAGGGGGATGCCGGGGTAGGTCGGGAGACACTCGCAGCTGTGGGATGGGAAAAAGGGAGTGAATTCCTCACAAAGATACATTTTTGTGAACAATGAACATAGTCTTTCTCTGTGAACATCACATGGTAGAATTTTCGGCCTTCGCATTCAGTGCCTGGGGTCTTGGAGTACAGATCACACAAGCAGGGCAGGACAGCGGAATTCAGCTAGCAGGCGGACATGGTAAGCCGTAGACTTTTGGCTGCTGAAAGCTTAATTTAGAGCAGTGCCCTCCTTTCACGTTCAAAGCAGTGCCCCTAGCGTTGGCCAGTTCCTGCTGCCGGCAATCCGGCCAGCATGAACTCTGCCCCTGTCCCGCCTCCACCGCGTGGCTGTAAACCGCCGGTTACAGTTATGTAAAGGAACAGGCAATCAGTCCCAATACTAACATTCCCCTAATTTAAAGCAGGTCACCATGAGTGATATCACTCTGATGAGGATCTCGGACACAGAGAAAGACCGCATGCTGCGTGAATGCCAGCAAAAACCGGGGCCGTATGCGGCCATGCTGTGCGAGAAACTGATCCCAGAGTACTTGCTGCTAGCCTGGCGCGGAAAAGTTTCCTACCATCGAGGACGCAATAAGGCCGCTCTCCCCAGGAACCTAATGCAAAGGCTTTCAAATTACCTCCAGGAGAACTTCATGGAGATGTCCCAGGAGGATTTCTGCTCTATCCCTGGACATATTGACACAATTTTCCAGTAGCTGCACTGGCAAGGACTAAAAAGTAGAGCGCTTAGGGCAAAATAATCATGCAAAACCGGACATTTTGAGATACTTTTGCAGTAGTTGCACTGGCAAGGACTAAAAAGTAAAGTGCCTAGGGCAAAGTAATCATGAAAAACCCATTGTTAATATTCCATCCCTGTTCTGATCAAAATAAATGTTTACATGTTTAACACACTTACCGACTGATCCTTCCCCTGATTCAGGGTCAGGGTTAACGCCTTGGGAGGGTCGGTAAGGGATCTCCGTGAGGGTGATGAAGAGATCCTGGCTGTCGGGGAAATCAGCGTTGTTTGCGCTGTCGACTGCCTCATCCTCCTCATCTCCTTCCTCATCTTCCCCGTCTGCGAACATCTCCGAGGAAGCGGCCGTCGACAATACCCCATCGTCAGAGTCCACGGTCACTGGCGGGGTAGTGGTGGCGGCCGCACCTAGAATGGAATGCAGTGCCTCGTAGAAATGGCATGTCTGGGGCTGGGATCCGGAGCGTCCATTTGCCGCTTTGGTCTTCTGGTAGCCTTGTCTCAGCTCCTTGATTTTCACATGGCACTGCATTGCATCCTGGCTGTATCCTCTCTCCATCATGGCTTTGGAGATCTTCTCGTAGATCTTCGCATTCCATTTTTTCGATCGCAGCTCCAAAAGCACGGTCTTATCGCCCCACACAGCGATCAGATCCAAGACTTCCTGATCAGTCCATGCTGGGGCCCTCTTTCTATTCTGCGATTGCATGGTCACCTCTGCTGGAGAGCTCTGCATCGTTGCCAGTGCTGCTGAGCTCGCCACGATGTCCAAACAGGAAATGAGATTCAAACTGGCCAGACAGGAAAAGGAATTCAAATTTTCCGAGAGCTTTTCCTGTGTTGCTGGTCAGAACATCCGAGCTCGGACTGCTGTCCAGAGCGTCAACAGAGTGGTGCACTGTGGGATAGCTCCCGGAGCTATTAGCGTCGAATTCCATCCACAGCTACCCTAATTCAACATGGCCATGTCGAATTTAGCGCTACTCCCCTCGTCGGGGAGGAGTACAGAAATCGATTTAAAAGAGACCTCTATGTCGAACTAAATAGCTTCATTGTGTGGACGGGTCCAGGGTTAATTCGATTTAATGCTGCTAAATTCGACATAACCTCCTAGTGTAGACCAGGCCTCAGAGTCAAAATCTCAAGAATGAGGATCTGCAGGTGGGCCTGGAATCAGCTAGCTAACCGCAGCTGAAACCCCTAATCGGCCAGATTGCCTGATTAGCTGAGCAGCATTGCCAGGACTACTCCAGACCTAAGCCCAGCAGTAGCACTTGGCCAGTGGCTGCTCAAGGCTTATGCTTGCAGCGGCGATAGCTCCTGTGCCTGCCTTATTCCCAGAACTTGCTCCAGCCCCGTACCTGCCTAACTCCTGCCCTGCTCGGTTTCTGATCCCAGCTCTGACCCTGGGCTCGGATTCCAGGAGCTTGACTCTGGCTCTACCCACTAGACTTGGCCACCCATGCCCCAGTCCTTGATGCAAAATCCAGTGATTTAGACTTTGGTACAAATCTAAAAAAAAAAAGCTTAAACTCAGACATTGATATTATCCATCAACATCATAAACATTGAATTCTGCCAAGACTATTCATTAAGCATAAATGGTCACTATAGTAATGTTTTCTGGGAATAGGCATTCCCCAAGTACCTGCTCAGCCTGCACCGTTTCTTCACATGGGGTGGAAAGGGGGGAAAAAAATAGGGATGAGATAATATCTTATTCATTTACACCTACACTGCTCTACAAGGATGGTATTATGTACTAATCTCTTTGGCTCCAGTCCTGCAAAACTAAGCATATGCTTGAAAGATTGTGGCATTAGGGCTCATTGAATTCAGTGGAAAGACTCCCACAGACATCATTGTCTTTGGATCAGGACCGTAGAGCGAGAGTTCTTTGGGGAACGGGTGGATATTCCTGTGTGTTTGTAGAGCACCTGACACCAGGGAGTCCCAGTCCTGCATGTGTTCTTCTTTAAGTACTATAAGAATATTTGTTCTAGGTGTGGGTAGGAAGGCTATTGTATTCTACTGGGCTGACTATGGGACATCCTCAATGTATTCTATTGTATGTAAGTTCTTATCCCACCCTCATCACTGTGTATCTGAGTATCTTCCAGTAACGCAGTAAGCAACTTGACTAACATCTGTCAGTGTGATTCATTCTCTATTTCGCCATCTCCCCAGAGATTGAATTGAGCGTGCAGTGGAGTGTTTTGTTTTGGTAGGGTTTTGTGTAGATTTGGCTCCAGCTGTCCAGGGATAATTTACTCTCATAAAATTATCACATTTGCCCCGGAATAATAAATTGACTAGTCTCTGAAGTACTTGGGTTCCACTATTAACACACCTTCTACCTTATAAACTGTCTTTCAGTTGTCATCCACCCATTAACTGTGATGTGTAGAGTCTAATGTCTCCAATCTGTCAATGTATTGTTAATGAATCTTATGAATTTCATTGTTTATCATGGGTTGCACAGATAGTTTGGAATGCTCTCTCCTTTGAGATTTTAGAAACAGTCCAAGATCTTACCACAAGAGTCAAACAAATGAAAGTGCTGAAGGTGACAGAGGCAGCCAAAGGGACATGGAAGTCAAAGCAGATTTAAAATAAAATAAATAAGTCACTTTAAATTTTTTCAAGTCAGTTTCATGGGGGAAATGTTCAAAGGCTTCATGACTTCTCAGAAAGCAGGAGCCCTAATTGTTATAGTTATTTGGCCATCTTTACAGAGCCTCAGCGTGTGCCTTTGAGGTATTTTAACTTTCATATTCCCATGAGTCAGTTAGGTTGCTCAGATGGCACATTCATCAGCACATGAAACATTATTTTCAACAACTGCCTGGTCTTTTGCAATTGCTTTGTCTAATAAAAGCTAATGGACAAAAAACACCTTTCCTTTTGTTAGTAAGCTGTCATTAGGCGACACATAATATTACTTAGCACTTTACATCTTCAAAGCGCTGTACAAATATTCAGTAACAGGACCACATGGTAATTGTCAGCTACAATAATGAGCAAACATGGCATTTACAGTAACCGTACTGAGCAGCAAGTTTTAGGGCGTATCTACACTATAAGTCTTTGTCTCAAGGGATTTTGTTATAACAGAATTGTACCCTGACCGTTCTATAACAGTTTGGACCTTACTGTGTTGTAACCATTATAGCCCTGTAAAGACCCCAGGACAATAACAGTTGTTCAGCATAGATGGTTCATGGCTAAATTCTAGGTTAAGAACCAAATTAATTTAC
This sequence comes from Malaclemys terrapin pileata, assembly GCF_027887155.1. Taxonomy (NCBI): domain Eukaryota; kingdom Metazoa; phylum Chordata; order Testudines; family Emydidae; genus Malaclemys; species Malaclemys terrapin. Next base: position 18,844,013 of record NC_071520.1, on the reverse strand, counting down.
AATTGATTAGGAATTAAAAGCACAACGGGGAATCTAACCCAAACGTCCTGTGGAATGGACACCAGCCCTGAATAGTGGGAACTCTTGCCTCCAACCTTTAAAGCTAACAACAGCTTTTAACCCCAGCATGATTTTTTATTTAGTGTTAATTAGGGGACTGGCAGCAAAAATCAATTAATTAATTACATGCATAGCCACTGTAATGCACACAACTGAAATCAAAGGCCGTCAGATTATCCTGCATCCGTGGAGGAAAAGCTGTTGCAAGAATACTGGACAATGGCACTCCATTTCTTTACAGATGTCAAAAAAGAAAAAGCGTGGTCAGGCAAATAGGAGGCAAACGAAGATTCTTTCTGGCCTCTGGTGAAGGTCATTCTCCTGTCTAGACACCACAAAATTATGCCCATCATGGATGATAGTTATCCCTGATTCCTATGCTTATTTTTGCCTTTGGAATATACCAGATTGCAGGGATTTTCAAGATACTATCCTGGGGATGGATCACCCCTAGATATGCCATGTTGCTCTGTAATGCTTGAAATTTAAACAGCGCCCAAAGAGTGAGGTAAGGCCCTAGCATTCCCCTCTAAGGGCTATCAGTTCCCATTCACCAAGTTTCATCCTGGTTCAGCAATTGTTCTGTTTCCCTGACCTACATGGAAGTAGCAAGGGTTCTGCTTCCAATACCCCTGGATTCCCAAAACTGCATGGAGGGTCCTGTGCCACTATGCTCACATCTCCCACTCAGCATTCTGCCACTGGGTGGATGAACAGCACACAGGAGATACCATGGACCACCCCCAGAGGGGAGCAGGGTTCCAAATTTCAAGGTGGGAGGGTGGACAGTGGATCAGATAATGAGCCCTTTGGGGCTGGTGGGGTGAGAAAGATCTTTTGTGTGGCTCGAGGGGCTGGGGAAATGATGCCACAAAGGCAGCACCCCCTCTTCCATGTTTCCCTAGCCCCAATCCACTCCAGGGGGATACTTTCTGATATTTCACCTACTTGAGTAAAGTAGATGTGTGTAATAAGTTTGTTAAAAATGCCCAAGATACGATTAGCTAAATAACATTAGAGACAGTGATCAGTGGGTGTTAATCAGTACTAATTACAATAGAGTTCCTGTCAAATTACATGTTGCATAAATATGGCCTGACAAACTCATTCAATAAAAAGAGAGAGATAGCGTGCAAGTATATATGCTGCTGGGAATCATCAACTGGCAGACATCTCACTCATACAGAGATATGTGTGATAAAACAGTCAATTCCTGCTAGCATTAACCGCATGTGCAAGCTATATAAAAGGCCAAAGCTAAAGTCCATTCGTGAGGCAAAATTATCTGCCTACATCATTATTGTCTGGATTGCAGTAGCCTTAATAGACCCCAACTGAAACCAGGTCTCCATTGTGCAAGGGGATGTACAAATACGTAATAAGAGACAGTTTTTCCCCCCCGGAGAGCTTACAATCAAAATGGGCAAGAAAGAGGAAAAAGGTTTTATGCCCATGTTTCAGATGGGGAACTGAGCTCCAGCCATCTTATGCAACTTACCTAAGGTCACACAGTGAGTCTGATAGATCAAGGACCAGAACCCGTATCTCATGGCTGCTAGTCCCGTGCTTTAACCACAAGGTCATCCTTCCTCTTAGTTCAGCTGTGGAACTTGTATCCAGGTAAGGGCAGGGAGAAAGTAGGGGAAGTTAGAGCTTTTGGAGTTGAAGATGTGAAAGCAAGAGGCTTAAATACATGCGTGTGTACATGCACATATGCAGTTCTAAACAGAGCCCAAGATCATTTTCTGATATTTGGTTTTGCTTTGACTAGATCTGTTGCGCTGTAGAGAACTTCAAAGTTCATTGCTTGGTATGATTTCATAACAGCCGGTTAACACGGTCCTGCACATCCTAATTTTGAGTATTTTGATAGTGAATCAACAAATACTCCCATCCTAATTGTAGTTCCAGTCTGCCCAGTGTTTGCCAATAACAAACCCACATTGTGGAAGAGACAAGTGGAAGTGTTACTGAGCCTCTAGCCGTGCCCTTATAGGCTCAACCAATTTATCAGTGCCATGAAGGAGAATAAATATTTATAAATGGATGTGTCAGCTGTAATGTGATAAACTATCTCCAGTTGTCACATGGCTGGATCAAATTGCATTAAAATACTTCTAAACATTAAGGAAATGTCTGAGGCCAGTGCATGTGAGGGAGAAGGAAAGAGAAAATTATATTGTATAGATCAGAAAGGTCCTACAGAGGTAAAGGACAAACAAACCATTTAGTGTTTTAACTTTGCACTATTCTTTTTGCTCTTGGTTTGCGAAGTGTAAGTAACCTGCTGATGTGTATTAAAACTCTCTTGACTAACCCCAGTTTATTGTAAATATTACAGCAAATCCATTGTAAACAGCAGCAAGAGGCTTTTGGGAACCCATTAATCAAAATAAACTGCTCTGGAAATACCTTTGCTCAGCTTGTTTAACTAGGGCTGCGGCTCCACACTGCATAGCTGATTTCAAAATATACAATTTATTGCCTTGGATGGCTTTGCTCAGGGCTGGATCTAAATTCCTCTGGGTACTTTAACATACAGTTAATCAAAACACAATGCCACCTCTATCATATTTACAATCTGGCAGGCAATTAGTCAATAATAAATAAAATGCATTGGAAAGACAAATGATATTGCTATGTCTGTATCAATGTGCTTATAGGCTCAAAAGATTTATCAGTACCACTGGAGAGAATAAATATTTATAAATGGATGTGTCACTCATAATATGATAAACTATCTCCAGTCATCACATAAAGCATGCATATTTTCAAGTTGACATACTTTATTAACTACCTAATCATTTTTCAAAGGGTGTTTTTCAACTTTATTAGCCACACTTAACTAGAGGAACCTATTCTTATTTTGAATATATGTAAAGCAGTAGCCCCCAGGAGCCCCAGTCAGGGTTTGGATCCCATTGTGTCAGGAGATGGACAAACAGAATAAAAAGGGATTTGGGGCATTGGGGCTTTGGTGGCGGGGCTTTCAAGGGGTGGGGGGAGTTTGTTTTGTTTTTTAAACCACAGCTGAGCACTTTGGCCCCAGACCTGCAAATACCAATGACATGTGCCTAAGATTGCTCCTGGATGTAGAGTTGCCTAAAAATGGGGAGGGTGGAACTATTTCTGTCTCTCACACACCCATACACCCTTCCTCCTATTTTGGTCATTTTGAAAATTTAAAAATGTCAACACCATTTTGAGACTTGACATTTCATCAACATTGCAAATATTTGGACTAATGCTACAGCTGATTTAAAAATGGGAGGTGAAGTTGCTGAAAGAGTTACATCAAAAGTTTTCCTGCAAAAAAAAAAAATTTCCAAAAATTTGAAACTTCAAAAACCATGAACTTTGTCTGTAAGTAATCCTGTTGATTTAAGTGGCATGACTCAGGGTAATTAAATTAAGTGTGGGTAATAGGCCTGATCTACACTAGAAAGGTTTATTAGTATATTATTTCTGCTAGGGGTGTTTCCAAAATAGTTATGCCAGTAAAAGCCAGTGTGGACATAGTTTTACTTGTTTAAAGGTGTCTTATTCCTGCATGGAAGAGGAATAACTATACCAGTATATCTCTATCTATAAAAGTGCAGTATAAAGCTCTTTTATACCAATATAACTGTGTCCACATTGGGGGACAAGTACTTCTGTAACTATACCAGCCTATAGTTAAAACTGTACAACTGTCTAGTATAGACATGGCATAACTGTTTGCAAGATGAACTCTCTGACTGTTTCCTTATAGACAAACAATTATCCACTGATTAGCCTGGCTGTTATTTACAAGAGAGAGAGTTTTATTTTATGGTCAGCATCTGATTGAAAAGATAAAAATCATCTGCTCTAAAATACCTTTCCAACATTTTACAAACATTAACGGCCCAATAATTGTGCTTAAGCTTAAAGGGAAAACAAGAGATAAATCCTTGAACTAGTTCAATTAGGTACCATAATACTCATAGGACAGATGTTTCTTTGTTTACATATGCACTCAGACACTGTTCCTCTGGGTTTTTCCTGCCTCAGGGGACTCTGCTGTACTTGACTTGCGCATTGAAGCTTGTGGGTAAGTAGTGGAGATTGGATACTTTCCACATTTGCAAATAACTGTCATACCAGTTAGACCTGATAAAATTTTAAATACTCCCTTGAATGAAGTTTCTAAAATGCTGCTGTTGTTATCCCACTCGTTTTACATTTGAGTTTGGCAACTGATGCCCTTAGTTAAACGTTCAGTGTCAACAATGTCATGCTGTTGCTCTTAGAAATGTGTCAAAGTACTGTAGCATGATCTTGTTGCATTTAAAATTAACCACAGGAGTAGTGCTGTGCCAATTTGTTGCATTAACTAGAGGACCAAGCCAATGTATTTGTCACATACATAGAGAGAACATGAACAGCAAACATTTAGAAGGAGAAATTTCCATTCTCTCCTGTTCTTTGCTCATAGCCTGTATTTTCAATTAATTGTAAAGTTTGCTTTTCCTTTGCCCATCGTCAGTTCATACCCTGACTTAGTAGGGGCAAAAAGGAGATAAGATGATGTTGGAAGCTAAATAGATGGTACAAGCTTATTGGCGTAATGGGATGAAGTACCTGAGTTTACATCTCCTGCACTGATTTTCAGCTTGTTTCTTATTCTGTTCTGTAGCCCTCAAAGGAATTTACATTGAAGTTAGGGGGTCATCGTAGACTTTGTGTTGGCTAGGGGGGAAAGTGTATTTTTAAGGCCCGTTATTTAACCCACATTATTTAACACTTTTTAAAAATGCACACGCACACCCCGAATATGGACACAACCATTGCGCTGATGTCTGCAAATTACTGCTCTGTATAAATCTTCAGTTTCTTAGAAGCCACATGAATGATGGTCCTCAGTATTCTAGTGTAAGCAGAGTCAGGATGAGCTCTACCCTGACATCTGGTGATGAATTATGGCGAGTGTGGAAAAGAACTCCAGGGGCTGATCTTGTTTGCATAGGCACACCCACCCGCCTGGCATGAGACAACAGCAACTGATAGTGGTTACTTTGAATGGGGTGGGATCCCCAGTTTCTCTGTTATTGGGGCAGGAGGAATAAAGTGTTGTTACCCTGATTATGTGAATCAAGGACAATTAAACTGTTTTATGAAAGAGGGTCTCACCATCACCTAAGTAGCTCTCGCTAGACAAGGGACATGGGTTCCACAACCCAGTGAATTGAGAGAGGATGGAGATAGATTTGTACCTGATGGTATGCCCCTCTTTAGAGGGCCTGAAACACCAATTGCACCATCTCCTTTCTCCACTGTCAAATGTCAGAGCTAACTTTGATTCCATTAGGAGTCTAGTTACAGACTGCTGAGCTGAATTCACTTTGAGCTAATGGTGCTCTAGCACTGGGGCTCCCCTACTATGAGCTGAAATCACAAAAGAGCTAAAGTTACTAGAGCTGAGTGCTGTGTTAACTAGTGGGGGAGCCTGAAGCCATATTGTTAAGCGGCTGGCAGAGCAGTTTGTGGGGACGGCTAGAGGAGCGGCGCGGAGCCTTGCGGGGATGGTTGGAGCGGCCCAAGGAACGGTGAGTGGAGCCGTTTGCGGGGATGACTGGAGTGGCTCACAGGTCGGTGAGCGGAGCCATTTGCGGGGACGGCTGGAGCAGCTCACAGGTCGGTGAGTGGAGTGGAGCAACTCGTAGAGCAGAGCAGTTCGTGGGGCGGCAGGAAGTGGACTGGCTCGTGGTGAAGGCTGCGGCGGAACCCCACAGAGAGACGGCCAGTCGGCCTCGGATCACGTAAGGTGCCCCTTAACACCCTGCATGCCCCCCTTTTACTCTGGGACTGCACTGACCAGGGACAGAGACTTTGGGGGTTGTTGGACTTTTGGGACTTTGGGTGGTTGCTGGATCCAAGAGACTTTGGGGGTGTTGGACTCTGGGTGATTTTTGGGTTGCTGGATTGAAGAACCAAAGGGAAAGGACACGACCCAATTTGCTGGGGTGGGTCTTTTGCTCATGGTTTGTGTTATGAATCCTGTTTGTGGTGTTTTTTCCAATTTAATGCTGATGTCGTTTACCTCGTGTTATTAAACATTTTCTGCTACACTCAGACTCCGTGCTTGCGAGAGGGGAAGTATTAGAGGCGCCCAGGGCGTGGTATGTAATTGTCCCAGGTCACTGGGTGGAGGCTCGAGCCGGTTTTGCATTGCGTTATTGAAATGGAACCCCTAGATACAGAACCCGGCCCTTGTTGCTGCCAACTTAGATGAGCAGAAGGGTTACACTAGTACTGGATAGTCTATTCCACTTTAGTTGCAGCACTGTCCACTCAATGTTATACCTCTATCTAGTTTGTACCACTTGTGTTTGAGTTATAATATCATCCTCGGTAGAGCCTCCTGACAAAATTTTTCTGCAATTCACACCCCAAAAATAGCCATTTGTTGGTTAGACAAACACATTACATTATTTTGCTTATTCACCTAAACACAAATAAGATTTAGGTCAGAAAGAAGAATCTATGAAGTCTATCAACCAAAAGCTAATGGAGATTCTTCTGCTTGAGTGAAAAGGGCCTATGCTTTAGCTCAAGTGATGGAACTAGGCAGGAGGATCAGAGTTCTATTCCAATTATCACCATGAAGTTCAGCATAGCCATGAGTTTTACATAGTAACAATTTTACAGTTCCATGTAGCCACAGATTTGTCTCATTTTTAATTTGCCCTCTAAGTAATTCTACACTGCTCCTTTATCAGATGGTTTATATTATATATTCCTACTACTGCTTTTAGTCATTCACGATTTTTGTGTGCCTTTGCCATTCATTTCTCCCCTGGTTTAAATTCACATATGACTGCTTTTGCATTTGTCAAGTGACTTCAGAGAGACCTAGAGTGGACTGAAGTGATGATCGTCAGGATCATTCACTGCACCAACGTGTTGAACTCCAAATCTGCATGTCTACATGTTTCACATGATGTGACTCCTAAAGCAAGGAGTGTGACTTGAACGAAACATTAGCAAAACACACCACTGATTCAATTTCAAACAATCTGAAAACAGTATTATGCTTGCATCATCAACATTTTACTAAAGAAGGGTGGTTTCCAATACTGTATGGGGACCCTCCCATTTAAAAATACAGAGATGGGATTCTGAAAGGAACACAAAGGAGTCAGAGACTCAAATGCTCAACTGCTGAATTTCAGCCTAAACTGTTTTCAATTGAATTCATTTTAAAAAAAATGAGACTGGCATATTGGGCCTGATCCGGCATCAGTCCTTACTCAGACACAGAACTCCCATGGAAGACTGACAGTTATACTGAATCAGGCCCAATATGTTTTATTAAACCCTTTTTAAAATTCCAGGTTCCTGCCCCAAAAATGTTAGGTCTAGACAAGTAGACAGCATCCCTTTAATAGAGGGAAACAATTGGTTATTCTAGTAGATAAGCTTGATTTCAGTAACTTGCTTGTGATTGTCATCCTAAGACTTGTCCTCATTGGGTTGTTGAGAGGGAGGGTTTTTTTGGGGGGCGGGGGGAAGGGGAGGTTGATTTGTTTAAGGGAATGGGGCAGATGGGTCACACAATGTAAGCCCCTCGTGCAGATACATACTGGTGCACCTGACCCCAGGTTCAAATCAAAGCAAGCTGCACTGGTGCAAGTCACATTTGACACTGAAGCAGTGCAAAAAAACCCCACAACAACAACAAAACAAGTGCAGGTAAGGTGCTAGAGAGACTGCAGACGGACTACACTAGACAGGTCTCAGCCATTATGGTTATTGTTGAGGACCATAAGAAAACAGCTGTAGTGTTCTCTGAAGCAGTGAGCCAGAAACCTGCTTGTCTATCTAGTGTAAACAGCAAAACATTTCCTGGAGAGACAACAATACCCTGCCTTTCTGGAAATGCCTGTAAAAAAAAAAAACCCTCCATGATCTGGGAAACACCACCGGGACACAGATGGCAGCTCACCAAGAGAGTACCATACCATACAAGGGAGAAAACAAGCTTGGCTGCATAGCTTGGTGAAGGGAGCTGGTTTGGGGAGGCTGAGACAGAAAAGGATTCTATTGCATGGTCTAGACAAGAGGCTTGGAAGTCCCAGGGAATAACTTTCCCATCTCCCCTATTGCACAGGGCCTCCATGCGGTCTTTCTGGCCCTGTGAGCCTTCTCGGGCAGGCCAAGTGTGAGACATAGGAGGCAGGGGGTGACTCCATACCCATGGGCTCTCTGATCTAGGGATGCACCTTAGGGCTGCACTCAGTCTGCTCCAGCAACTGCACCAGCCCCCACAGCTTCTAAGCAAGGAAGGCACAAGCCAGAGCTGCCCCATGGATATACCCAACGTGTGACTGCCAAGGGCCTTACATACTGCATGGACAGAGACAACAACTATACACCAAACTAAACAGCCAGCACCTACGAGCTGGGGGAATGACTCGGTGAGGTGAGGTGGGGTGGGGGCAGGAATGGGTCTGCTGTCACAGCAGGGTTTTTTCGTCAAGGTTTAGAGTTTATAACAAGAAAGTAGCCTCAGTTGCCAGTCTGAAGGTTCATATAATCCCCAGCCTGTTGTTCAGCCAGTCCCATGACCCCCTGAGTGTGGAGATCAACCATTTTCCCAAAGGATGTCTCCCAAATGCAGTCCTCCCCCACAAGTACCTGTTCCAGGGTAATGAAACAGCTTAGCTGGAATGATCCCCTTGTATAGTCGGGGCAAGGTAATATCTCTGGCCCATATCGCAGAGTCAGATTCTGGGGACCTTTGGCAGACAAAGCCCATAAACTTCTTTGCAAGTTTCCCTGCATGACTGGGCATGAGTGGGACAGGGTGTGATCGTAGGACAGCTAAGTACAGTAGAACCTCAGATTTACAAACACCTCTGGAATTGAGGGTGTTGGTAAATCTGAAATGTTTGTAACCCTGAACAAAACGTTATGGTTGTGTTTTCAAACGTTTACAACTGAACATTGATTTAGTACCGCTTTGAAACTTTACTCTGCAGAAGAAAAATGCTGCTTTTAACCATCTTAATTTAATTGAAACAAGCACAGAAACAGTTTCTTTACCTGGTTTTTTTAGTAGTTTACATTTAACACAGAACTGTCCTGTATTTGCTTTGCGTGTGTGTCTCTGCTGCTGCCTGATTGCATACTTCCAGCTCCAAATGAGGTGTGTGGTTGACCAGTCATTTTGTAACTCTGGTGTTCACAACTCTGAGGCCCTACTGTAAACGGAAGTTCAACAGCATTCCACCTGTGCAAATAAGCTGATGTTTGCTGAGCTTGCATAAATTTGGGATGAGGCTCAGACTGTCTGACCATGAACCCCAATTTCAGTGCAAGTGGATGCCACAGAGGGCATCCCAAATTTGGTTACATCCCATTCCCAAATAGGATTTGAATAGGATATGCAATCCTGCAGCTACAGTGAACTACCGGTAAACTGCCAGAGGCAAAACAACCAATCAGGAATCAAAGCTTTGCCTGTGGTTTGTTTGCTTTACAAGGGATTAACTGCAGTGGCTGTATTTGTCCCAACTTGATCTCACCAAAACATTCATATAAGAAATACCCAGTGACCTGCAACAAATAGCTCCAGAGCTTAAGATAGAGCTCTGGTACTGGGAAGTCTAAGTAGCAGGGATAGATAATGCCTGAGCTCATACACAGAACAGGAGAATGCTCTGATTGTGAAAGGTTATTAGGGTGTTTAGTAACAGATGGGGACCCAGATGTAGAAATCATTGTTCAGCTAAAGATTTTTCAGCAGAAGATGATTGGTTTATTCAACAATGTCAAGATTCAGAAGGACATTTGAAGGAGCAAAATTCCTTACGGCAGTGTATTATACAGCATTTCATTTCTAGTAGTTGAACAAAATTGCAAACAGCTGGTGGATTGTTGGAAGATTTTAAAACACTTCTTTCAAAGGTATTTTATTACTGTTATAAAACACATACACTCACCACACATCCCCCCTTCCCTCCCTCCCCCCCTCCCCCCCCCGGCCAATTGTGAACTTTTATACCACTCATCAATTTTTACTTTTAAAAATTTCTGATTCATTGACACTGCAGCTCAGGAGGATATCTGCCCCAGTTTCTGCACAAGAGTGGGTCTCAACCTTTTCCACAGTGACACCTCCACCCCTTACAACAGAAAAGAGTTCCAGGACCCCTCCCATCTAGTGATGAAGAAACAGGATGGCGCTCACAACCTCCTTGAGGTCATGACCCGCAGGCTGAGAACCCAAGGTTTGCAGGAAACTGTTAGGTAGTTTCTAAAATGAGACTGAGAAATTTTACATTCTGGATAAATGACATGCTTCCCATCGTGCTGTGTGGATAAGTGACTTGCTTCCCATTATGCTGTGAGGTTTCCCCAAGCATCACAACAACTAGGGCTAGATTTTCAATATTATGCCATTTCACATGTTGGGATGTGCGCGTGAGTGTTCACTTTGGTGCCCCATAACCTTTGCTAAGCTTGAAAAGGCAAAAACTAAATGCTCAGCTTTCCGCTTCTCCCCCACATGTTCTTTGTGGATGTCTTACCATCAGTTAACTCTTAACATGGCCAAGCCTTCCTTCTCCCTCGAGCTCTTCATTTTCCCTGTATTCTGTCCTCATCAGCACTATTACCATGCTCCCAGGTAACTCACACACCTTTTGAGTCTGTCCTCTGAACATGCACATCCTACATCCAAATCCTGCTACTCTTCCTCTATTGTATGCCTAAGACATAGTCCTTCCTCTCCCTCTACACAACTAAAATACCTGTACTTCCCTCATCACCTTCTCTCCTATGTACAATAACCTCCTCTTCTCTGGTCTTCCCAACACACACATCGCTCCCTTTAGGTCCGTTAAGAACACTGCTGCTAAAATCCTCTTCCTAGCCTATCCTGAGAATGTCACCTGCTCCCTGAGTCCCTCCACAGACTCCCCCGCCACACCATACCAAATACAAGCATTGTGTCCTTCTCTCCAATGCCCTCCTTTCTCTTGTAGCCTAAGCAGGGAGAGGCTCTCAAGCAGGGCCAGTGCAAGGAAGTTTCGCGCCCTAGGCGAAACTTCCACCTTGGGCCCCCCCCCTGCCCTGTGGCAGCTCCCCGCCCTCCACTCTGAGGTGCCCCCACGGCAACTCCCCCCCTGCCCTGAGGCACCCCCCCCCCGTGGCAGCACTGCACCCCACCCCACCGGGGAGCCGTGCGGCAGCTCTGACCCAGGGGTTCCCCTCGGCTGCTGGTGGCGGCTCAGACTCCCTCTCCCTCCCAGCGCAGAGGCCGCTGTTAAAAAAAAAAAAAAAAAAAAATGGGGGGCGCCACTTTTTGGCACCCCCAAATCTTGGCACCTTAGGCAACCGCCTAGTTGGCCTAAATGGTAGCACCGCCCTGCTCTCAAGTTACCTCCCCAAACACCTCACCTACCCTCTGCCTCACCCCCCAGTGAGACCAACCTTGATCCACATCTCCCAGAAGCACCACTGTTCCATGCTGCCTCTTGTGCAAGGAAGCCCTTCCTGAAGTAGTCAGTTAAGCCACTATCCTTCTTTCTTGCAAATTCCCCCCTCGAGATCCCAGTTCTGTTTTCTCTCTTCTAGTAAACTGCCAACTGTTAATAAACAAGCAGGAGGCCAGCCAGGATTACTGACACCAGAGATACCTTTGGTCTGCCTACTGTGGGACTCTTACACCTCCCTCTGAAGCATCTGATACTGGCCACTAGGGGAGAAAGGATACTGGACTACATGAACTTGGGGTGTGACCCAGTGTGCCACCTTCCATGTTCATTTATAGCCTGGAAAAGCTTTGAAACCTGCAACGTGTGTTAAGAGCCAGTCTCTACAGCCATGTGTTCCCATCCCTGTTCCCCTGGTCTCTCCTTCCCCTGTCCCTCCATTTATTTGCGAAGCTCACTTGTTAGGTCTTATCCTAATTTAGTTTATAAGCGCTGCAGGGTGGGGACTCTTATGGCTGCATAGCAACCAGCACAATAGAGCCCTAACTTGAGTGGGGCCACTGGGCACTATTCTAAAAGCAATTGATCAACACAAAAAAGTCACCCCCCCATAGCACATGCACACAGTGCTGTGCACAAACTTGTGGAGATATCCACACTCAGCATTTATACATGGTAGCACTTTTCATCCAGAGACCCCCAAAGCACCATGAGGCAACACGATGTTACAGAGGGGAAAACTGAAATAAGGCGACATGAAAACCCAAGGTCATCCACCTAGTCAATGGCAGCCAGGTGCCTGTCATTCTGTGACTGGGGGGGCGATACTGTGGTCTGTCCCATGAATTAAACTGTGCGTTCAAATGCAATTAATTATGAGAACACCTCCACCACATTACTAATAGCATCATAATGGTATGTTGCAGCCAGGGTCATAACTGAACTTCATCAAAACCCTTTAGAAGTTGAAACTGAACAGCAGCAATGAAATGTGCCCTCTACAAAGAACACGGTACAGGGTTAAGCTACAGGCAAGTACAGTCAAAGTCAAGAATAAAGCAGGGGGCTCAGATTGCCTTAATTTTAATGGCTATTTTAACCTATCTGTTGGAAGCTTTCTCCAATCCTGACAGTGATTCCCTTAACTAGGAATTAAATACATACATATAATATCTAGGCAAATAAGGGTGCCTGGAATTACAAGGTCAACTCCAAGACATCATCTATGGAAGATTACATATACCACAGTCAAGACTCTGCCCCTCCAAGGAGCCTATACCCAGCCCCATTAAAATCAGAGGCTGTATTGAGGCCTCAGGGATCTGACATGCAGAACTCATTGCAGGATCAGAACCCAACTTAGCAACTCCCTCTTTTCTTCCTCTTCTGTAAAACTAATGTGAGCACGGAGACTCCAGGATGAGCAGAGTCCGCGCACTCCAAGTGCTTTAACAAAGAACTGGCCAATGACTTGTCAAAGAGTCCGGCCGTCTCTTACTTACATTCCTCCGACAACATAATCTGGTCCTTTCTGCTAACTGAACTACCAACAACTCTACAAGTTCTATCAGAGTGGCATAGCTACAACAATGGAAGGTGTTTTTCCATAGTTGTACAAACACCACCTCTCCAAACAACCGTCGTTCGGTTGATAGAAGCATTTTCTGTCAACCTAGCTCCATCTATACTGGGGGTTAGGCTGGCACAGCTTTGGCCCTCGGGGGGGAAGTTGAGGGGGAAGAGATTTGTCACAGCCTGACCACCATAGCTATGTCAACCTAAATTGGAGGTGACATTCTCTGGAGGTGAACGCTTTGATTCTTCTAAATTAGAGATCGGCCGAAGCTGTGGAGTCCAGCAGTTCAGCAGAGTTTAGGATCCAAGGGCTTGGTTTGAGTCTCTCTAAACCAGTGGTGGGCAACCCGCAGGTTGCCCACCACTGCTCTAAACACTGAAACAATTGAAAAATGGAAGTTTCATAGGGTGGCTGTTCCACAAAAACAATAAAATTAAATCTGTAACTAATGAGTCTAATTTTGTAATGGATTTGTTTCAGCCACACTCTCACCCTTTGCTTTGAGATGAATGTTCATGGAAAGCAAATGTCAGTTGATACTCATAAGTGTTTATGGAAACTAAGTGTTTGATCCATGTGCATGAGGACTACTACCAGAGGTGTTTGCATAAAGACCCTCAGATCCCATGACCTTCAGTGTTGAAAGCATGAGCCTCTACCACTTGAGTGTAAAAGTAGCAACTTCAGCTTACAGCTGTAGTACACTTTTCTACTCTTATGTGAACCAGCTATTAGAGGGGAACACTCTTCTTGTACAGGTTGCACTTAGACATTCATGCAGCTGCAGAACAGAAACATTACTATGTGACTTATCCAACACAACTCGAAGTGACAGTATGCAAAGAACTGCTCAGAATCAATCATATGTCTAGTGTCTAGGGGAAATGGAATGAGACTCAGAAGAGCTGGGTTCTATTCCCATTTCTGCCATTGACCAACTGGATGACCTTGGGCAAGACGCTGTTGTTATCTGTGTCTTTGTTTCCCTTTGTCTATCATGCCTACTTACAGAGTTAGCTCTTCAGAATACAGACTCTCTCTCTCACCAGGTGAATGTACAGAGCCTAGCACAATGGAGCCCTAATATCTGTTGGGGCCCTTAAACACAACTGTAATATAAATAGTATGCTAGTAATAAAGTTGGGAAAAAATTCATCAGATACCATCCAGAACAAATAAACTCAAGGAAATCACTGCCTACATGTGGATATTCCTTGAGCAGAGAGAGATTCTAGTTTCATCAGATAAATTATTCATAGCAAATTATGCGCTCAGCTCTAGCAGTTTAAAATTTTGCAACAACCATTTGTTTTACAAACTCACAGCCTGGATGCAAAGTAATCCTATATGGTTATCGTTTTCAATGCATAAATGCTCAGTGCTAAACTAAAATGGTCTTCTGCTGGCATCTCCCAGCCAGCCTAAGTGGTGAGTCAAGCTTTGGAAATACAAATTCCAGTGCAGTCTAATTATTAAATTGTCTATACCTAGGCAGATTCTTAATCCCTAGACCACAGACATCCATCTTAAAATGTTTCATTTATATGGTTGTAAAATCTCGCAACACCACATAAATCCTGACGCCCAAAGAAAGCTTTAAAGAGTAAGCCTGTTTAATTTGCAAGTTCAGCATGTCAGGCTGACTGGCAATACACTTGAGTCCTAAATTCCCCCCGAAACGTCCTTTAATAACATCATACCTATCCACGTGTTATGCGCATGTTCTTACTCATCTTGACAGTAAGGGAAAATCTGTTCCATAGCTTTTTTCTGCATCATAGTAGCACTAAGACGCAGTCAAAACTGGGGCCCCATCATGCTAGACACGGTACATACACACAAGTTAAGAGACCCTGCCCCAAAGAGCTTACAATCCACACAGACAAGACAGCCAAAGGGGAGGAGAAAGGAAGTATTAATGCGCACACGTTACAGAGAGATTAAACAATTTGCCCAAAGCACACAGAGAGACTGTAGCAGAGCTGGAAATGGAACCCACATCCTGCGAGTCTCAGTCCCCAGCTCTGCCACAAGACCAGCCTTTCTCTTCCCCACATGCTCAATGGGGGAAGCAATTTTCAAACTCTGGTGCCTCATCAGCTGATCATGAGAAGTACAGAGACACCATCAACTTCCCCAAGTGCCACAAAGGTGTTTAGGGCTTAAGCTAGGAGACCTCGTTCCATTTTTGGACACTGACACACTAAAATATCCCTTTCAAGCTTCTAAAACCATCTTCAGCAGGCGGGTGTGGAATTTGGGGGCCTAATTTAGGTCCTTAGGTTCACTGGGCTCACAAACCTAGTGTACTCATTTTATGACCTTCCATTTATCTTTTTCCTTCCCTCAGACTCGATGAACCTACCTGCATTTCTGTAGACATTTGTAATGCACAAGATAAGAAGAGTTTTGGTGATGCTGCTGCTTTTCTGAGAAGGCATCACAATGGTGTGCCACAAATTTGTGAAACTTCTGTGTAAATTGATGACTATGCCCTAAACCTTTCTTTAGTTAAGTAGGGCAATCTGCACATGTTTTTATGCATGCACCTGCCTGTTCAGCTAGTCATTACTCATATAACAGCTCATTCTGGTTGCTGTAATCTTCAGGTTTTATTTTTTTAATTGGGCAAACACTACACACCTTGACTTTGCTCATGAAGTCCAAAGCCAGCTTGTGTCACGCCTTTATTAATTGTGTATATATAATCAACCTAGTAATGAGTTACATTCTGTACATTTAATCTGAACATCTCCTTTTTGCAAGCTCCTGATCTGCAATACAAATGTGCAGATTTCTGATGAAGCTTTGATTCCATTTGAAGCTAATCTTCAAGGGCCCAATTCAATGCCCACTGAAGTCAGCGAGAAGACTCCCATTGACTTCAATTGATTTTGGATGGGGACCCAGCTGCACTGAAAGAATAGTGCTTCTGCGTTTCACAAAACGCGTTTCACCATCGTTTGTGAAATGAGGAATCCAAAGCACAAATTAGCAGCAGCAGGAATATCAGTTAGTCCCCAAATTTCTTGTTTCTTGTGGTACTTCTGAAAGAGCACTGGTATATTAAACATGGAAGAGCTCATTCCTTATGCTCTATTGACATTGGAGATGGAAGCTAAGACACTCCCTAGGAGTCAATGGAGCTATGCGAATTTATGGTAGCTGAGTCTCTGGTCCAGCTGCTCCCAATTTATCCTCAGAAGCAGTGACAAGCAGACAGTGACAGCATTCCTTTCCTCACACTGTTCTGCTTCATCTCTGAGCTAGTGAGGACCTTTCTTGGTGTGAGAGGATTGGACTTCTGTTACTGTTCAGTCATTGGTCTCTCCGCTGAATCTGGATGCCAACCTGTGCCGACTCAGGTGGTACTTTTGTGACATTGACACCAGTCACAAGGAAGTAGACCTAGCCAACTGTTATTGTTTTCCAAGAGTATGGCTGAACTGGAGAAATCTGCCTTAGATATGTGCATGCTGCCTTAGACTATTAATTAGGTGAATCGCTAAGAAAAGTTCAGAAAAAGGCAGGCCCGACTCTGGCTTTTTTGCCGCCCGCGGGGAGCACGGCAGGGGAGGGCGCCGAGCCCGGCCGCGGGCCCGCTCTCCCCGACCGGCCGGAGTGCCGGGGGGGGAGGGCGGCGAGCCCACCACGGCTCCGCTGGAGGCCGGAGCGCCAGGAGGAGGGCGGAGAGCCCGTCCGGGGCCCCGCTCTCCCCGACCGGCCGGAGCGCCGGGGGGAGGGCAGCGAGCCCGCCACGGCTCCGCTCTCCCCGGCGGCCAGAGTGCCGGGAGTAGGGCGGCGAGCCCAGTCGCGGCCCCGCTCTCGGGCCGGAGCGCCGCGCTGCCCCCCTCCAGGTGCCGCCCCAAACACATGCTTGGTGGGCTGGTGCCTGGAGTCAGCCCTGGAAAAAGGATCAGACATTTGTATGAATAAGAGTAGTAGCTGCACATACACTAGTTAGGGAGAACCAGAGATCATTTTTCATGCTTAAAATACAGGTCTTGACCAGGGCCAGCTCTGGCTTTTTTGCCACCCCAGGCAAAGAGTTTTTCGGGGCCCCTGGAGCGGGGTCCTTCACTCGCTCCGGGGGTCCTGGGCCCCCGGAGCTTCTTCCGCTCTGGGTCTTCAGTGGCAATTTGGCGGCGGGGGGTCCTTCCGCTCCAGGACTCGCTGCTGAAGTGCCCCGAAGACCCGCGGTGGGGGGTCCTTCCGCCACCGAAGCGCTGAGTCTTCGGCGACGGGGGGCCACCGCCGCCAAAGACCCCAGGCCCCCTGAATCCTCTGGGCGGCCCTGGGCTCTGTGCAGACGGGAGACCACCACACCACCCTCTCCCAGGGTGGTGGAGCTACTACTTCAGGGGTTGGCAACCTTTCAAAAGCGGTGTGCCGAGTCTTCATTTATTCACTCTAATTTAAGGTTTCGCGTGCCAGTCAGACATTTGAACGTTTTTAGAAGATCTTTCTATAAGTCTATAATATATAACTAAACTATTGTTGTATATAAAGTAAATAAGGTTTTTAAAATGTTTAAGAAACTTCATTTAAAATGAAATTAAAATGCAGAGCCCCCCGGACTGGTGGCCAGGACCTGGGCAGTGCGAGTGCCACTGAAAATCAGCTTGCGTGCCACCTTCGGCACGCGTGCCATAGGTTGCCTACCCCTGTACTACTTCAACGCACACCTACAGGAGGCACTCAAGAGCAAGTCTAAGTTATGGACTCTGCACAGGCTCTGCCTAATATTTCCAAAAGCAGCCTCTGATTTTGGATGTCCAACATGAGATGCCTCGGGTCTAACTCTCAGAAGTGCTGAATATTCACTGCTTCCGCTGAAGTTAATAGGAGCTCTAGATCTGCCAGTCCCCCAGCTGGGGGTGGGGGGAAATGAAACTTGAGTTGGGCACCCAAAAATCAGAGAGCACTTTTGAAAACACTGGCTTAATTCTTCTAGTACCCATCCAGCCCTACAGAACTGTCGAAAGTAGCTTAAGATAAATAGACACACACAATTAGCTTTTGACTAAGGCACACACACTGAATTAAGAAAAAAAAACTGTTGTCTTCATTCTAGGATGCAAATAAGCATCTTTTTTAGAAGCTGAGAAAGAGAGCGCCTCAACTAACTAAAACTGCACATTGACTGAAAGAAGCGACGCTGTCTTTCAGATGTATACTTCAGACAGAAAAGGAAACGTATCAAAAAGTGTCTGATTTGACGTGGCTTGCAGCTGTAAGGCAAAGTGACTGTCCCATTTTTCCCCCCCAAGGCAAACACACAAGATTTTCTTGATGTTATCTTTGTCTTTCTAGAAGTCTTTGAAAACCATCTGTAGAGATTCATAAAGGGTATTTGTGTTTTAAGTAAACTGCAAAAAGGGATCTATACTGAACAGATGGAAACAAATCAAAAAGCTTACCAGGATGCAGAAAAACATCAACTCTTGGAAACCACCAGATATGAATGAGTAGGCAGGTTGTCTGCCATTTTTATTACACTGAGCTGATGCATCTATTTCCCCCCATTTCTTGCAGTGGACAGTGTGTTGTGATCATGCCAATATTTTGTTTCTCTCTTTCACTCTTCCAAAGGCTATGAAATATTTCCCCCAGGTGCCCTCCCTATTTTGGACCAGCTCTCCCTCTGCATGTCATTTCAACAGGAATTGTTCTGCTTATTGTCAGTGTCTGTTCACAATCCAAAGTGGCTAAATGCAGCTACTTTTGAAGTGTATTGTATGTGACAGCAAAAGGGCTCCAATTTTTCATGGAATGCCAAAACATTAATGAACAGATAAGTTGGGAAGAGATGTGCTAGACAGTACAAATCAATCCAACAGACTACAGATTTTGTGTTTGTTTTGGGTGGTGTTTTCTGACACATTTCAAAGAAATGCAGGATTGTTTATTCGGTAACATTCTTTCATAGGAGGCATAATAAGGCATGAAATGATGTGTGTTACTGGATTGCGTGGGTATTCATGGGACTTCCTGAATGTACCAGCAAAACCCCAAAAAAGAAAAACCTAAAAAAAAAAAAAAAAAGTCCCCAGTGTTTAAAACGTTTACCTTGATTTTCAGATCTAGGCTGCTTGTTCTTTTATCAGTGGGCTGTTATTAGTCACAGTTTGCATGTGCACATGCAAGAGAGGCTTCGTGCTACTGGTGAAAAGCGTTTGTCCTATTTTAGATCAGTCATGTAACACTAAGCACAAAGTGTTCCCTGGCTATGTCTTCACTGCCAAAAAGGTGTGTTTTTACATCGAGAGAGCTCTCTCCATGTAAAGTCAGCGGTACAAGTACAGTGGTCCAGTCCAGTATGCCGTCCCGGTAAGATATTTATAGCTGGTATGGCATACCAGAAAGACACAGAGGAGCCCATCCCCAGCCCCACCCGCAGCCCTTCCATGCAGCTGCGTCTCCTGAGTCGTCCTGCCTGGGGTCTGCACAGCAGCCCCACCAGAGGACAGGGCTGGGGGCAGAACGTGCAGCTCCTCTGGCGTGGCTGCTGTACAGACTCCAGGCAGGACGACTCAGCTGTGTGGAAGGGCTGGGGGCGGTACAGCAGCCGTGCTGGAGGAGCTGCACATTCTGCTCCTTTTGCCACTGCGGTTCCTGCCGGGGGGTCTGTACAGCAGAAGTCTCTGGGGCAGCAGGAGGACGACAGAGCCCTCCCTCCCCCAGCTAACGTGGGATGGATGTGGATCATGGAGAGGGGACGGGGAGGGCACGGGGGCCCTGGGAGGAGTCACATGGGGAGATCACGTGCCCCCCCCTTGTGTCCTTCCCATGAGTGCAGCATACCAGCAAGAAATTATTTCTACTTGCACCACTGTGTAAAGTCCTAGTGCAGACCAGGCACAGGTGGAGATAAACCCAAGGTAGTAAAAACTACCTGTGCTCTGTCTTCATTAAGAGCTTTCTCTCCCCCTCCCCTGCCCCTCAAAATGAAGACCTAGACTCTTTCTCAAGGACTACTAGGAAGAATAGGCAGGTTTTACTCTGTGACTCTCTTTTTCTGCAGACCTTTTGCTTCTGAATCTGTTTCTCACACTACTTAAGAACAGGGCCACTAAAAGTAGTTTTGTCTGTTTAGACTGTCAGCTCTTTGGGACGAAGACTGTCTCTCACTATGTGTTTGTACAGCTGCTAGCACAACAGGGCACCAATCTTGGTTGGAGTCTCCAGGTTCTACTGCAATATAAAAGGACAAGAAGGGGCCAGTTCAGAAAAAAAAAAAAAAAAAAAACAGAGAGAGACCTGGAGCCTGCCAAGACCTCCTAATGCTCTTTAACCCATGCACATCAACCCCATATCCCAGAGGTATGGATTTTTCAGAAGTGCTCAGCATTGACCAAGTCTGGTATTACTGACTTCAATGGGAGTTTCACCTTTGACTTCAGTGACAGCAGAATTAGGCCAATGCTGAGAACCTTTGAAAAATCAACCCTTCTCTTAATTCTCTGAGATGCAATTTCTTGATGTCTGTTCTTCCCAGAGTATTTTAACCCTGTAATAATACCTAGCTCTTATACAGTGTTTTTCAGTAGATCTCAAAGTGCTCTACAAAGTACATCAGTATCGTTATCCCCATGTTACAAATAAGGCACATAGATGGGAAGTGATTTGCCCAAAGTCATCCAGCAGTCAGAGGCAGAGTCAAGAATAGAACCTAGGTCTCCTGAATCCATGTCCAGTGCACTCATCTCTAGCCCATACAGGCCCTGTCCACCCAGCTTCCAGTATTGATTGAAGAGACCTGACAGCAACTGATGGAAAAATAACCTTCAGCGGATGGTGCCTGTTCACCAATCTCCAGCCATATTGCTGTGGTCTTCCATGCACATTTCTTACCACCTTTCTAAGCCACATTACTGAGGAAACGAAAAGCCTGTGAATTTTGTGTTCTTTCCAATAATGGGCTCACTGACTTTCATTCAGCATCATTCTGTTCCAGAAGCGCTATACTTCAAGAGCAACATTCACTTCATGTGCATCAAATTGGAGTCATAGCACTTTGTGTAGGTGAAGTGCAGTGGTTTTGGTGAAGCACAATACCTCCTCCTACTCACCCGACATGGACCCAAGACATGGAGCTGCTGCGGCACCTGCCTGCAAAGCCACGGCGTGATCTTTACTCCAGCCTAAACCTTATGCATGTAAGGAACCGTGGCACTTGGATCCATATAACTGCAAATCAGCTGAGCCCGGTCCAACTTAGGCTGGCGCAGACACTTCCTGGTTGCACCAGAGTGGGGCACATTTCACCCCAAAACAGGTAATGTTTTTATTGAGGGGAAATAGAGATGTTGTCAACATTGTTGAGAAAAAGGTTGACCAGCAGCCATCTCCATCCCAGTTTTTATGTAACAGAAGTAAAGATTTGTAAATCAAGGCAGGGTGTCCTGTAGAGGGGCCACAAACCCTGTAAGCTGCTGCTTCTCCTCCTCTCCCTGCCCTTTGCCTGCAACAATTAAGCTATAGGCCACATGGCCTAGTGCTCAGCGATGCACAGTGCACGGTCTTGGGCTATCCTGTGACTAGGTGACTATCCACCTTTAATCTCCCCTCAAATAAATGAATGTTTTAACATCGTTCAGGAAGTCATTCTACCAAACAATATGCACAGCAAGCTGCTGCAAAGTGAGACATGCATTCAATCTTCCACGTCTTTAAAGACCTAAGATAAGAAGTTTTCCACCTCAATCTAGGGTGCTCAAAAACCCACTGAGGCCCCCACCACGTTCATATCTTCATATCTTCAAATAGAGCTGAGTTCCTCACCTTCCTAGGTCCCAAGCTTCCTGCCTTATGCTTCTTGCTGGTACCGAAAAGGAAATGTTCAAAAGTCTGGCGGGCCCGCCCAGTTTAAGCACCCCCAAATTCTTATCTGATGTGAGTCTGCAAAAGCGATTTCTTTCACAGCTTTTATGGGACACAAGGGACCATTATGATAATCTAGTCTGGCCTCCTGCATAACAAAGGCAATAGTATTTCTGGTTGGCCTTGTAAGCACAGGCCATACCGCCTGCATCTCCAGCAAGTCTTGCTTCCAGATGGACCAGAAATACCACTTGTGTGGGTGACTGCTTCTGAAGGTGTGAAAGGGCTACAAATAATCAGACCCATCTAAAGGAACACAGGAACTTTGCATGCATGAGAGCCTATGGGTGGGCTGGATTTTGATGCTGCCTTCCTCCCCCTCTGCTAACTCCACATCTTCTGGAAGCTGTTTAGCAAATAAAGCAGGGCTCTGATACATCAGCAGGCATCCTACTAATGCCTTCCACTTTGAGAAGTAAACAGTAGAGTTCCCGCAATTATGTTCGATCACTGTCCAGAAGTTATTAGGAAGCTAATTAAAACAAATAGATCGCTTTAGCATTCAGAGTTCATAGCACATTAATTCAACAGCACAAGATACAGAAGGAAGACAAAGGCTGAAGAAAAGGCCAAGGACAGTACAGAAACAGTCCCTAGTGTGTTTTTTTTTCCTTGTTGTACAAAAGACAAGCGTATCTCCTGGCTTATCTAGGTACACTTCCAAAGATTTTTTTAAAAACCCACTCTTTTCTCTTTGCATTTTGCTGTAAATGTGCTTCCTACACTGGTGCCTGGAGCCGGCCCTGACCTCAGGAAAACTATTCTTGATGCTTAATCCTTGTAGTTGCTTTTTTAAAAACCTAGCAATAGCCTGAGATCCCAGATGTATTTTCTTTTTTAAATTGTATTAATAAAATTTATCTTTTTTAAGAACAGAATTGGATTTTTGTGTCTTAAGAGATTTGTGCACATGTTGTTTAATTAGCTGGTGGCAACAGCTGATTTCTTCTCCCCCCACCCCCTTTCTCAGTGCTTCCCCAGAGGGGGGGGGTGAAAGGGCTTGAGGGTCCCCACAGGAAGGAATTCCCAAGTGCGCCTTCCTGGGTTCTCAAAGGGGTTCTGCACTTGGGTGGTGGCAGCATCTACCCATCCAAGGTCAGAGAGAAGCTGTAACCTTGGGAGTTTAATAACAAGCCTGGAGCAGCTGGTATTAATTTTTAGAATCCTTGCGGGCCCACACCTTCTGCACTCCAAATGCCAGAGTGGGGAGTCAGCCTCGACACATCCTGACAAACCTCATAGGCTCCAAGCGGGATGCACAGGGTACAAGTGAGGGCAGCATTTAGGTCAAATATAAGACAAGACACAGCTTTAAAGACTCATGAAAAATAACTGCTGCACAACTTTGGATCCTGCAACTAGATCCACACAGATACCTGCTCAAGTCAATGGAGTTCCCTCTGAGCATAACAGTCCATCTGCCTGCATCTGATTTCAGGGACTTAGAGTGGGAGTCTCAAAAACACTTGGGGTGGCAGTATAAAACCCGCAGACAGTCACCTATCACTGTAGTGTGGGGGCACCTTCCACATAAAATCACACCTAGTCACTTTGGAAAATACTATGCTTTGTGTCTATTTTTTTTTTAATTACATCAAAGTTGCTTCTAAATGTTTTCTCCCCCAGTTTTACCACAGGGTCAGAGGCCACATTTATAGCCCTTTCACTGAAAAAGGTAAAGCTCGTGCTATGCAAAATCATATCTTCACTCATTTTTCAGGTCACTAACTAAAAATAATAAATATAGACACAGATATAGTCCGATATAATCGAAGGAAGTTTGCTGGTTTTAAAAATACCAGTGACCTGATTTCTTTGCCATATTCCAAGTCCAATGCAAATTAATACATCTGAATTAAGAGAACATGAAAAACAGTGTTAATTATAGAAATGTCAACCCTGCTATATAGCAGCTCAGACACATGCTGCTATAATACATCCTAAAATTAAGAGGACTCCTATTAGTGACACACAGCAGGAATAAATAAATTACTGTATTTTCTGGCGTATAAGACTACTTTTTAACCCAGGAAAATCTTCTCAAAAGTCGGGGGTCGTCTTATACGCCGGGTGTCGTCTTATAGGGCGGGTGCTGA
The DNA here is from genome assembly GCF_027887155.1 of Malaclemys terrapin pileata. Classification (NCBI taxonomy): domain Eukaryota; kingdom Metazoa; phylum Chordata; order Testudines; family Emydidae; genus Malaclemys; species Malaclemys terrapin. Next base: position 18,819,939 of record NC_071520.1, on the reverse strand, counting down.
AACTTCCGAGCCAGACTGGAAAATCTGCGGTCGCCGCATATGGTGGGGGGAGCTCAAAAACGGCCGCGGCCGCATCCCCGCCCGATGACGAGGTGAGGGGGCGCCTCACCGGGAAGGTGTAAGTGAAGGGCGGAGCAAGCTGCAGGCGTCCGGGACGCCCGGGGTATGGAAAAAAGAGCTAGAGCGGCGCTGTGCCCAGAAAAACACGCCTCTTTCACCCATCTGGCCCGCCCTTGTATCCTATTACCGTACCTCCTTCTCTGCCTCTCAGATCTCGCTCCTGAGGACTGCAGTGAAGCGGCGCAGGCGCGCATGTGCGAGATCTGAGAGGCAGAGAAGGAGGTAATAGGATACAAGGGCGGGCCAGACGGGTGAAAGAGGCGTGTTTGCGCTACCGCTCTGATAGTCTTGGAGACAGGGAGGGCTGGGCAGGCAGGGAGAGCTGACCAATCCAAGCAGGCTTTGTATACAACAACCAGCCAATCGCTTGCCGTGATTGGCTGGTTGTTGTATACTGGGTACCACATACAGTACAGCACCAGTATCTGTACCTGTTCATACAGTATAGCACCAGTACATACAGTACAGTATACAAATGTCCAACAGTCAAAAACCCATCATGGCTCCACCAGCAAGAAGAAAGAAATATGAAGCCAGTTTCAAACTTAAAGTTGTAAACTTTGCCATGGAACATAATAACTGCGCTGCTGCAAGACAATATGGAGTAACAGAAAAGATGGTTCGGGACTGGAAAGCAAATGAAAAAGCATTAAAGAGTATGCCAAGGGGTAAGTGTGCATTAAGAAGAGGCACTCCACATTGGCCAGAACTCGAAAAACATGTAGCAGACATGGTGAATGAGCATCGCCAAAACGGTTATGTAGTGACACGAAATAAAATACATTTGTTTGCACTTCAGTGGGCCAAATCTAACCCAGATCACAGCAACAGATTTAAGGCCACTGTATCCTGGTGTACTAGATTCATGGGAAGGCATAATATGGTACTGAGGCAAAAGATGAAAATTGCTCCAAAATTACCTGCAGATCTTGATAGCAAAGTAAATAGTTTCCATCGATATGTAATACAACAGCGCACTAAACATGGCTATGCGTTAAGTAGTATTGGAAATATGGATGAAACTCCAATGAATTTTGATATGGTTGGAAATAAAACTGTCCATCAAAAAGGTGAAAAAACAATTTTAATTAAAACAACAGGACATGAGAAGTCCAGTTTTACAGTGGTACTAGGATGCACAGCTGATGGCGCCAAACTGAGACCAATGATTATTTTTAAAAGAAAAACAATGCCGAAATTCAAGTTCCCTGTTGGTTGTTTTGTACATGTGAATGAAAAAGGCTGGATGGATGAAGAAGGGGTAAAGCTATGGCTTGATAATGTATGGAGCAGGCGACCAGGTGGACTTATTCAAAAATGTAGTCTACTGGTGTGGAATATGTTCAGGGCTCATTTAACTCCCAGCACCAAGCAAATGCTTGCAAGACTAAACACAGATGCGGCAGTTATTCCTGCAGGATTGACATCGTTGGTACAGCCACTGGATGTGTGCCTAAACAAGCCATTTAAAGATCGCATTCAAGAACAGTGGAATGAATGGATGGTTAGCGGCGAAAAGTCATTCACAAAAGGAGGAAACATGCGTGCTCCACAGTTGGATGTTTTGTGCAAGTTTGTCATAAAAGCCTGGAATGATATTGATGCAGAAACAGTAATCAAGTCTTTCAAGAAGTGTGGCATATCAAATTCATTACATGGTATGGAGGACGACTACTTGTGGCAAGATGAAGAGGAAGCCGAAGCTGAGACCACACCATCTGATACGGAATTCTATCCATACGATGACTGCCTTACAAATGTATCACAAGATGTCATTGATGTACTTATGATATCAGATGACGAACAGGAGGATTTTGAAGGCTTTTAAAGGGAAACTGTCACGCCAGCAAAACCTGTAAAAATACCGTAGCTTGCAGTTATGATGGGCGTTGCTAACTCGCCAGGGACTTGCCCGGCACTTGCTCTCTCTCTCTTGTTTGTTATCTTCCTCCTATCATCATCAGTTCCAGTTTGGTTGACAGCTTAGAAAACAAACAGCATGGCAGCTCCCATGGGTTTATTGTCTTATCCTTCCTTTCAGCTTTAGAGTGAATTAGGAAAAGTTTAATCCACTTGCACTGTTTTATGTTTACATGTTTGATGACAAACAGCCTTATGTTTATAAGTGACAGTTTTCCTGCTAAGTACCTGCATGTCATAAGCATTTGAATTAAAATTACCATATTGAAATCAAATCTGATGTTTTTTTAATTTTTTTTGGTGTGCGTTGGAAGAGGGGTAGTCTTATACGGCGAGTATATCCCAAACTCTATATTTTAACTGGAAAAGTTGGGGGTCGTCTTATACGCCCAGTCGTCTTATACGCCGGAAAATACGGTAATTAATAAATCCAGCTACCTAAATTGAACCTTGTGTAATATACTGTTGACATTTGTTGACAATGCTCATCCATCATTTGTTAATCCTGGATCACCCGAGCAATGTGTATATATATATATATATATATATATATATATATATATATATATATATATATATGCTACAACTATGATATCAGAACTTATATTTAAAGCCACACTGACTTTAAAAAAGAAAATTGTTCAACTATTAAATTGGCTAACAGATAAAAATATATCAGATGGAAAGTACTGATTGATTCTATTGATTATTAAACTTGGCTTCTTCATGGAGAAAATTAAACTCAGATTCAACATCCATTAGTTTTTGTTATGCTACGGATAGTCAAAAATGGTGCCATCTTCAGACTGGAGGTAGTATTACAACTTCCAATACCATATTTAAGAGAATGCTAATAGAAAAGTATGGAATTTAATTGAAGACTCAGATGTGCAGAGAAGGAACAGTTTCTGATGGGAAGAGATTAGCAAGAGATTCAGGAACATCCCTTCCTCCACCTTTGCACCCCAAATTTCCACATTTCATAAATATTTCCAACTAGGGATCAGAAGTCAGCACTAAATGACTGACATTTTCAACGGCGGAGGGGAGGAGGGGTAAACAGAGAGATGCCAAGCAATGCACAGCTCTTGAATAACAGTCCTAATGGCCATGGTGAAAGTCCTGCTCCTCGGGGCTAAGTGAGGTAATCGGATGTTTATTACAGTACATGTACGCTTGCAATAAAGATACCAAACGCTGATGCCTCATCCTCATTAATTTTAAATATCTCAGTCCATTACATGATGATCCTCAGACCCTTTACCCACAAGAGCGGGTTGGGGAAGGAAAGGCAAAAAGAGGTACATGTTTACCCTTATAAAAAATAAATATCATCACTAGATGTAACCTTACCTGGCAAGCCATAGAGGAAAAAGAAATTAAATATAATAGCAGGTACCCCTTGCTGAGAAGCCACTTTGGATTTAAAGCTTCAGGGGGAAATAATTAAGTTTAAAAGAGAGGCTGCCGCTTCTAAATGAAGAGACATGGCACAGTGCTAGAGCATTCTGTACTAATGAAGTAACACAGTTGCTGTGTCTGCGGCTATTGCTTCAGTGTACAGTTTTAGAATGGCATCCAATTATCTCTTCTCGTTAGGAAGGGTCACGGTTTTTTCTATTATTATTACAGTCAGTATTTTTCCCTTGCTGTTAACACCGGAACTAGTTCGCAGTGACCGATGCATTCTGACTAAAGCTATGGCTACGCTACAGAACGTGCAGCTGCGCTGCTGGAGCACGGCAGACTCCCTAAGCCAATGGGAGACAGCTCTGCCATCGACTTAATTACTCCAGCCCCTGCGAGTGGTGGGAGCTATGTCAGCACGAGACGCTCTCCCACTGACTTAGAGCTGTTCACATTGGCGCTTAGGTTGGTGTAATTTACGTCGCTTGGGGGGGGGAGGTGGCTTATTCACATCCCTGGGTGATGTAGCTTATACCGACATAAGCTGTAGTGTGTACATAGCTTTAGCAGATTGCTTGGAGGAGAGGAAAAGCTATCACATGGCTTCAGATAGCAATCCGACATGCAAGGATGAGTTTACATTGTACAATTCTCTTTATCACAGAAGTGGTATAATCTCCCCAATCAGCAGCTCCATTGTCTCCTGTCATGGCAGTTTAAGTTCAGAAGTAAGGACCTGAAGCATAGGCGGGGAGTTATATGGGCCCGTGGTGCCCATGCTCCACCAATATTCAGGAAGGTGGGCCCGGCTCCACCAATGTTTGGGCTGCTATTTTCAGAGCTGTCCCGTCCATCGGACGGACCAAGGCAACTTCCCCGGGCCCCGCGCTTCAGGGGGACGCAGGGTCCAGGGCGGCCTGGGGGGTTAGCGGGCAGCCTAGCACTGCAGCAGCAATTGACCCAGCCCCAGCCCACCCTGCTCTGCCTCTTCCCGCCCCTCCCCCACTCCACCCTTTCCCCCCAAGGCACCGCCCCTTCCCACCCCAGTTCCAAAGTGCGGGGTTGGGGCAGTTGCCCCGGTCCGTCCTATGGACTGGACGGCTGTGCTGGACTCGTTCTGGGCACCACCAAAAATTATACAAACCTGGTGCCCATGACTTGAAGGACATGATGTCTGGAGGGGATCTCTCTAAATCCTGGCTGTGTCACATTGGGGAGATAGTTGCAGGACAGTTCCCCTGCAGTGTCTGTAATGTTCCAGCCCTGTGGATAAACAGAGGTTTTCACTCTCCATCTCACTCCCCTTTCATGAACATTAATTCTTTCTACAGTTAAATAATCCTGCCGTCTTCCATTACTAGTATGATTCTGGCAGACCAGGTGCCAGCTCATGAGCCCCTAGGTCTCACTGAACATTGATAATGCATAGCTGGAAATCAGTCTGGCTCACCTGTGTGTTAGTATTGTTAAAACAGGGTTTAGATTTATAGAGATGTGTTTAGCGTTTGGACTTTAATACATGCAGTAACTCACAAGCATTTCATAATCTCACTTATAATATCTGTATCCCATGTTATAGGGTAATAGTTAAGTGTTTGCTTTGTAGCTATAAAAGTGTTCACTATGAAACTGGAAACATACCTCCCCACCCCTAGCCCGGTCAGGAGAGAAGCATTACCAAGTTGAAATGGCACTGGAATGGGTTACCTAGGGAGGTGGTGGAATCTCCTTCCTTAGAGGTTTTTAAGGCCTGGCTTGACAAAGCCCTGGCTGGGATGATTTAATTGGGAATTGGTCCTGTTTTGAGCAGGGGGTTGGACTAGATGACCTCCTGAGGTCCCTTCCAACCCTGATATTCTATGATTCTGTGAAATACTAGTTTACCACAAGAGGAGTCATCTGCTGACCAACAAAAGAAGGCCCATAGACACCAGACGAATGATTGTGGAATATCTGTGGATAAAAGACTTTGTTGATTGCTTCCCCCCCCCCCCGCTCCCTGCACCCATGAAGAGGGGAAGTGCACAAACCCTCCTCCCATCACAGTTTGAACTCTGAGGGAAGGGAATAAAAAGTCCCTGACCAGAAGGAACTGAATCACTATACTGCTTGGTATTTGGAGAGGGCAATATTTCTAAGCATAAGCAAGAAATCCCAAAGCTGCTTAGCTTGGGTTAGCCCTAAAGGACATCTAGAGTTTGCATATTACAGCACATTCTATTACCTTTTGAAACCTGAGACTGTAACTTATTTGTGTGTGTAGGTTTCCCTTCTTTAACCTTGTAAATAATGCTTACTTCTTCTTTCTAGTTAATAAATCTTTAGTTGGTTTATTACAGGATTGGCTACAGGCATTGTCTTTGGTGAGCGATCTAAGGTCCAACTGACCTGGGGTAATTGACTGGTCCTTTGGGACTGGGAGTAACCCGAATACTGGTGTGATTTTTGGTGTAAGGGACCATCTATCACAAAGGTAAGTTTGCCCAGGTGGCAAAATAGACCAGATTGTCCAAGGGGACTGTCCGTGACACCATGCTATAGTATCGAGTGTGAACTCCTCAAGGCTGTTATAGTACTTGAGGAGTTCACACTCGATACTTGGTTGGTGAAATCTAATTCTAAAACACAACCAGTTGGGGGTTTGTGCTCTGGTTTGCAACAGTCTGCCCTGGGGTTGGCACCCACATTTATGAGCCACTCCTGACAGCTTGACTACTAGAGCCTACTATCTTCCATGAAACATAGGAATGCTACTGAATCACTTTGACTGGGTGCACGGTTGCACTCGTTTCCACAGTACCAGGGCCGGCTCTAGGATTTTTGCCGCCCAAAGCAAAAACAATTTTGCCCCCCCCCCCGCTTCTTTAATTACCCCACCCCCGGCCCCGCCTCAATTCCGCCCCTTCCCCAAATCCCCAGCCCTGCCTCCTCCCCCCAGGCTCTCAAGCCTAGGAGAGAGGGAGGGAGAGGGAAAAGCGGCACCTGCGCCGCGGCCACTCTGAGTCTCCCCCCCCTCCCAGGTTTGAGAGCCTGGGAGGGAGGGGGAGACTCCGAGTGGCCGCGGCGCGGGCGCCGCTTCTCCCCCTCCCTCCCAGGTTCTCAAGCCTGGGACGGAGTGGGAGCAGCGGCGCGTGAAACGGCTGCTCGGGATCTCCCCCTCCCTCCCAGGCTTGAGAGCCTGGGAGGGAGGGTGAGTAGCGGCGCGCGAATCAGCTGTTTCGCGTGCCGTGGCAGCAGCCGCGGAGGTGAGCTAAGGTGGCCAGGGCACATTTTTAGGGGCAGCATTCTGGCACCGGCCATGCCGCCCCTAAAAATGTGCTGCCCCAAGCACCAGCTTGTTTTGCTGGTGCCTAGAGCCGGCCCTGCACAGTACACACAGTACACACACTCAGCAACAGTGCTTTCAATTGTCATTTTCTTCAGTGGATGCAAAGTAGTCACCTCATGGTCTCCATCCATGAAACACAGGCCTTGTGAGAATCAGTCAGTCAATGTTTGCGTCATACTTTGATGTTCTCAAATGGAAGGTGCTCTAAGTGCAAAGAATTGTTTTTACACCGTATTTCTCAGTACAGTTAATATACTATCACAGAGTTGTTATTTGAGCATGCACTGGATGTTAATAAGAACAAGAATATTGTTGCATGTAGGCACTAAATGTTATCATAAGAGCAGTTTATAAACATTAACTAATATAGGCAAGTCGCATCGTACGTGCATTTAATTTACGCGAATTCAACTATATGCGCTCGGGAGCAAAATAACAATTCCGCCCACTATTCCACTCAATGAGCGTATGCCCTGGAGTGAGCATGAGATGGGAGACGTGAATCTGCTGTTCCCTCAGTCGGTCTCAGTTCCTGCGTGTCTCTCGTGGTGGAGGAGTACAGGAGTTGACGGGAGAGCACTCTGGGGTCGATTTATCATGTCTAGACTAGACACGATAAATCGATCCCTGCTGAATCGATTGCTGCCCGCCGATCTGGCGGGCAGCATAGACATACCCATAGTGTGAGCATCTTGGCACGCTGAGTGTGATTCTAGTGCAGGGGTCGGCAACCTTTGAGAAGCGGCGTGCCAAGTCTTCATTAATTTAAGGTTTGGCATGCCAATAATACATTTTACATTTACAGGGGCCGGCGGCCAGAACCCCAGATTGGCAGCGGGCTGAGCGGCGCAAGCGACCGGGACCGCTCAGCCGGTTGCCAGTCTGGGGTTCCGGCCACTGGCCCCTGGCAGGTGGGATCCCGGCCGCCAACCCACTCAGCCCCCTGCCCGCCCGGGGTTCCATCCATCCAGGCCGGCAGCGGGCTGAGCGGGGCTGGTGGATGGAACCCCAGACCGGAAGCGGGCTGAGGGTTCCTTCCGCCAGCCCCTGCCAGCTGGGGTACCGGCCCGCTCAGTCTGCTGCCTGCCCAGGGTTCCATCCATCTTGCATGCCACCTTTGGCACACGTGCCGCAGATTGCCAACCCCTGCTGTGCAGGGTTGTACAGTATACACAAAACCATGTACAGTATACTGTACTATACTTAATGGGCGATTTAAGGGATTTTCAAGGGTAATTTTGACTATACACGATTTCTGCCTTATGCACGGACTTTGGAACCTAACCCCCCCGTAAGATGCAACTCGCCTGTACTCACCTCATTCCCGTGAGATAGAAAAGTATGGATTAGTTCCATTGTACAGTTGAGGAAATGGAGGCACAGAGGTTAAGGCTAGGTTTTTCAAAGGGGCTAAAGAGAAATAGGTACTTAGTCTCATTGAATGGTAGGATATATTACACCCTAATCTGGAATGGTAAAGCATATTAATATAGTATATTATGGTCTTAATCTGTTTGCAGTTCTCAAATACAAACATTGCATTACAAAATTTTAGCAACATACATCCAAGAATCATCAGCAACATCCTAGGCTGCTCAGACAAATGGGAGGTAGGGGTCAGTCTAGCACAAAGCTTCTGGAAAGTTGGCTAGCTGTAGCCCTATAATGGTACTGTTGTAAAGAATGCTAGGCAAATTAGCGTTTCTTAACTATCATTTCTCAACTCCAAAAAACATGGATTATATCCACTCCAATCCAGAGTTAAGATGTTTTCTTCCTTTTATTGATAACTCACATGGGGTAGTCCAGTCAGATTCAGTGGGACTCCTCACATAGTGTTTGCATGTCTCTGCCCATCAATTATTGCCACTTTGACACTATATTTTACACTTTACTGATATATGTTAAGATGACAATGACATAACTGAAGACAAAAATGTCATTTACAACACTTCATGAAAACACATTACAGTTTTCTTCAAGCCAAGGTGTAAGACACAAAAATGAAGCCAGAATGAAGGAGTTAGTCACAAGTCAGCAAGACTTGCTAGGTCTGCAACCAAAGATTGCCCTTGAGAAACCAGAATCACTCCTGTGCGAGTGGCATACATTAGGGATCCAATTATTCCTTCAGATAGAAAAACTCAATGTTGCCAACCCCAAATGTTCAAAAATCGTGAGTCAGGCTCACCAAAAAGCATGAGATTGGCTTTAAAATCATGAGATTATGTAAAGATAATAGATTTGGTGGTTTTTTTTATTTGCCTTCTCTTCTTTTTGAGCCTTTAGGGTGGGGGGGGTCATCACAAAGGCTAGAAACTTACTTTTTTCTTTAAGAATGAAGGCTGAAATCATCACAAATCGACTGACTCCAGGAGCTGGGGCTTTAAAGAAGACAATTATCATGAGACTCATAACAAAACCAGGAGAGTTGGCAACACTGAAAACCTTATAATTAAAATAAGTTCAATGGCTCTCAGTCCTGTTGCCTATGAACTCCTCACAAATATGAATGGATAGGGAAGAATTATTAACCCAATTTTATAGATTGGAAACCAAGGCACAGAGATTAAAAGACTTGCACAAGGTCAAAAGAAGTCACTGATGTAGTCCAGAATTGAACCTAGCTCGCCTGTGTCCCAGTCCATTGCCTTAACCACTGCCCTAAAATCAGCAGTCCCAATGCTTTTAGTGACAGTTTGTGAGGGAGTTAAGCAGGCCTCTTATTCCTGCCTGACAATAAAATCATTTTCCCTTCCCTCCAGTATCCCCCAGCCCATAGCACTTACTTTTAACCATAGGAACAGCGATTCTGTGTGGCTTCTGTATGTACCGAATGCACTGGGTCTGTTTTGTGTTTAAATAGCTGTGAAAAGCACTGTGTGTGTTTTACCCAGAGATATATTACACTTGATTAGGCGGTGCGCTGGAGCGTGAATGCTACAACAGGAGACGGACGTGCTTAACTAGCGGTTTCAGCCTGCGCTCCAGTATCAGGAGGTCAAGGGAAAAATAACTGTATCTGACTGCTGTGTCAAGACACTCAATTGGAGCATTTATAAACTCACAGAACTAGTTGCTTCAGATGGCGTAGCAGATTTATTTTCCTCAGTTTAACTCCCTCAAAATAACGTGGCAGTTGGCAGGGCCTTGTTTGCTTTATGCTCCTTCCAAAGGGCAGAAGGACCTGAATCTTCCAGATGAATGTCTGTGGGTAACTTAGCAAACAATTGTTTCTAAATCTGGCTGTTGTCTTTCACCAACACAATGTTTGGGGAAGAGAAGCAGTTCTGAGCTACCTGTGCAGTTGCCTTATGGTAGATCATAAAGCAATATATTTTGACTTCAATTGCAGAATATTTAGCAAATATGATAGAGAAATCCAACATTCCTCTTTTTTAATTCTTGAATTATGAGGTGTGTCTTAGTCATAAGAACAACAGTTATTTTACGGGCAATCCTGCTTTAAAAAAAAAAAAGTTGTAATCTTTCTATCGGATAGGTTATTTAAAAATTTTAAAAAATACTATAGAATTTTGTATGTATACCCCTGCTATGATATTCCATGAGAGAATTTTTAAAAAACCTATAGAAAGGATCTTCTTCACTGTCAAATTCTATAGTGTTACTACAGAAGCCTCTTGAATTTGGGGTTGTATTTTATTTTCAGGTATAGCTGAACTGTGAAGTCCCAATTACAATTACATTCACACCATTTAACCTACATTGATTTCAATATGGTTATGCCTGGATTGCCCTGATGCAAGTCTTATCAGATTTAGACCCCCATCTTTTAATAGGCACACTAGTCTAGCTGTATCACTTGTACAAGGGATGGGTTTTGATTTCTTATTGCCACAAAATTCATGAATGTGCCTCCAAATCCAAACTTGCTAAATTTCATCCAAATCTAAACTGGTCATCTGATATCCAGCTGAGCTCAGTTCTAGCCCTGCCCATCTCAGCTGCCGTTACAAGACACGTAACAATGGCGAATCCCTCCCTGTATGCTACTGCTGCGTTAAGGCTTTTGTATGAATAGTAAGACTTAGATGCTTACCTGCAACCTGCACAGATCACAAAGAAGGGGGCAGAGGGTGTATCGGATATGCCTATTGGCAAATGCCCACAAAATTAATATTTCAAGGAAGCTCCTTGTGATCGTGACATTGTCTTCCTCTCTTCTGTTCAGCACCAAGCACATTATCGGCTCTTTAAAGAGCAGAACAGCGGCACTGCCATACTTCGCAGTAGCTACCATCTACCTACCTATTTGTTTTAAACCTGTACTACTCCATTAACTTCATATGAGAGGCAGATACTAGTGATTTCCAGGGTTGCCAACCCTTCAGGATTGTCCTGGAGTCTCCAGGAATTAAAGATTAATCTTTAATTGAAGATTATATCCTGTGATGAAACCTCCAGGAATATGTCCCACCACTGGCAATCCTATTTACACCAGAGTGAGAAAAGTCATAATCAGGCACTGTGAGAGGTTTCTGAAGGTAGCCATAAAATACATTATGGTAAAACAGAGCTGGGGTCCCAAAGGAAGAGAAATAACTTCCCTGTGTCTCAAGACATGACACCTACTTTCTATCACAGCTGAAACCAGAGTTCCCTTCCCAAGTGGCAATGCCTTGGCACCAAGTTTACAGGAAAGGATCCCCTTATCAGGTCCCTAAAGACTCTTTACATGTAATGGGATGTGATAGGCAGGCCCCACTGGAAGAGTGGATGATTTGACACCCTTATGATCTGTCTGGTAAAACAGACACTGGCTCTAATACAGTGGGTTTTCTCAGAGAAAAATCAATTCCTTTGGGCCCATCTCCGATTTTACTTACACAGGAGTTAGGGGACAATCAACATTCCACTGAAGTCAATGGAAAGTGTCCTATGGACTTCAGTGAGCTTTGAATCAGGAACAACTGCACCAAAGCCAACATTGTTACAGAGGCATAAGGGCATAAGCAGGCCTACAGCATTCCTGTCACGAGAATGCTTATGGGCAGAGACCGTCTGGATGAACTCCATCCTGCTGGATGGAGTTTCAGGGGGGCGACTGTGTATTTAAACTGCATTTAGCAGAGTTCTAACTTGCAGGTTTCACTTTTTAAAAGGTAACCACAATCTGTAGGTGCCAGTGACTGTTTCAAAAGCATTTCAATGAAACATTTTAACTTTCATGGCTTTAGATCACATAAGCTGAGACAACAGCTGAAATCCAGTTACTGTGGAAAAGTCTCAAGTGCATTTCCATAGGTAATTGGTTAGCCGGTTGGAACATGCAAAGTGATTTTTCTTTAGACTATGTCTACACTACACTTTCATCATTAGAACTTTTGACACTCTGAGTGTGAAAAAAACACCCCACCTAATGACAAACGTTTTAACGACAAAAAGCTCTCCTGCCACCAAAGCTACCGCCCCTCATTAGGGGTGGTTTCATCAGGAGAGCTCTCTACTGGCGACAAAGAGCGGCTACACTGTGTACCTTACAATGGCGCCATCGTAGTGGCACAGTCACGCCGTTGTAAGGGGTGCAGTGTAGATATAGCCTTAGTTCTCTTTCTTGCTACTGTTTCCCAAGCCCTGTGATAGAGATCTTGTATTCGAACTACTGTTCAAAAGGAATTCACATGGCACTCACCTTCCTTGGAAACGTGAAATGCCATTGAAAACAAAGCATGAGACCTCAGAGTTTTGGGTCTCCCACATATCTCTGATTTGACAAAAATTAACTAGTTGTCCTGATATTCTTGTTATCATCCAAACTTCTTGTTATTGTCCAAGCCAGCCTGACATGAAGTACAAAGACATAAACAGCCTCAAAGTATTTTCTCCTTCAACATCCTGTTTATTGATTTAACAAAAACCTAACACAGATGTACACAGGTTGTAGAGACAAGCTGTAATGTAATTCTTTGATCTGCTGTCACTCAAAATTACGCAAGCTGAATGCTGCTGCCAGACGGGGAGGAGGGACAGCCCATGCTCAGTTTGAAAACAAACAGTCCAACCGCTTAGGGCAAGTCTACACTGCCCCACAGTTTGGACTACCAGGGTGTGGATACCAGTGCACTCCAACATGCTGCAACATAACTCCCCTGTGTGGATGCTGTGAGCACGAACGAAAAGGTTCCACTTAGCATTAATGTAATCCTGTTTGAAGAGAACTACATTAATGCGAAGTAGGAACCTTTCCGTTGATGCTCTTAGTCTGCCCTCATTAAGAGGGTTGCCCCACGGTTTAAAATCCATGTACACAGCCACGCTGCACCTGGCATTATGACACATACTGCTGTCAATAGGCAACATACATATGCTATGCGCGCGCACACACACACGGGAGAAAGAAAGAGATTCCCACACCATTTATGCATCTTATACCTAGCTTTTTTACAGAGTTTTTCATTGGTAGATCTCGAAGTACTTTACAAAGGAGGTCAGTATCATTATACTCCTTTTACAAAATGGGGAAACTAAGGCACAGAGAAGGGAAGTGATTTGCCCAAGGTCACCCAGCCAGGACAGAGGCAGAGCCAGGACTAGAGACCTCAGATCTTCTGAGTCCCAGTGCAGTGCTTTAGTAGGCCACACTGCTTCTAGTCTGTTTTCAAGTATACCAGGAACCAGACCACCACCTGGTTCCAGCCACAGAGTCAAAGAGATAGAAAGGGAACCCCTTTGCATAACCCCTCTCCAAACTTGCACCAAGCACTCCTTGGCTCTGCTGGAGAATCGAGGCCTGTGGCTTTATAATAAAGTCTTGGGCAATGGGTCTTTTGCTATTCAAGCATCTCTAATGACCCAGGGTGAGATACTGGTTTCTTCTACAATAAGGAACCAGAGCTCAGAATGGCTGCCAGCTAGCGATAATGCGAACGTTGCCATCTCATAAGAACCTGTACATCTACATGTTTCAGTTTGAGAGGACAGTGTATCTGCAGGAGGGGTCTTTCTTCACAGCAGTTTCCCCCTCAAACAGGAAACCATACAAGCCCATGCTGCCACCAGGACTTCAAGCCAATAAAATATTAGCAGTCTAAAGCATATCACATGCCAGATAACACAAGGGCCTGAAATAATTTACTCAGTGTATTGACAAGTCATATTCATTAACCCAGGCCCCATCATGGGAAGTGGGACTGTATAAAGAAAAAAAATGGAAGAAATTTAGGCCTGGTCTTCACATAAAACTTAGGTCAACCAAGCTACGTCAGGGGTGTGAAAAATTCACGCCCAAGAGACATAGTTAAGCCTACTTATGCCATGGATACCATTAGGTTGATGGAAGAATTCTTCCCTCCACCTCGCTAAGACCGCTTGGGGGAGTGGATTAACTACAGTGATGGAAAAGCCCCTTTGTAGCAAGTATCTACACTACAGCAGCACAGCGGCAGGGCCACAGCTGCAGGATTTGGAGGGGCTGAGGGCACAACCAACAAAAACATAAATCTGAAAATTTCACAAATAATTTACAGCAAATTAAAGCTTCTGACTTTCTCCTGAGAGCCACTGCTTTTGAATGATGGAGTTAATGTTGAACAATAATTCCCTACATATGAGCATCTCATAAAGGATGGGTTAAAGGCTTATGTTATTATGGATTGTCTACATTTGCCATTGACGGTTCAAAGAGTGAGCAAACCCCAGGGTTGGGACTTAGTTCTAGTGAAGTGCTACTATGTCCTGCATGCCAAACCTTCTAACCCACAAGAAAGTATTTGAACATTATCCATTTTATAATCAATTCATATGCACACAGCCAGGGAAAGGTAAATGCAGAACATGCTGCTCTCCAACACACACACACACACACACACACACACCCCGCCATGGTTCACTTCCCAGCATCATCACTCAGGTTCAAATCTGCAGCTGTGATGAATGGCAAGTTTCCAACTCTTAATGCACCAGAAAGAGGAACTATGGTTTGAGGTGGTTATCTCCTCGTGGGAGTGGGAAAGCAGAGGGTGAGTAACCTTAAACCATGAAGTCACCATTTGGGGTCAGCACTGTGACATCTGCTGAAAAGCTAACTGCTCAACCACTGGATGAGAAAGAGCATGGCTGCCACTTTGTAAACAACTGAGAGAGTGGCTACTGGAGAGGTGCAAGTCCAATCAAGTCCTTTTCCATAGCAGTGTGTGTGTTTTAGGAAGTGGTGGCTGGTCTTTTGGATCTAGCACTAGACTGGGAGTGAGGAGACCTGAGTTCTATCCCTGGTTCTGCTGCTGACCTACTAGGTGACCTTGAGCATCTCTCTGTGCCTCAGATCCCCTGTCCGTAAACTGAGAGTGTCACAGTTACAGGGGGCTAGCTGCACCTCTGTCTCCTTTGTGGTCTCCGAGTGCACCGCCTCGGTGCCAAGTCTCATGCCTGTACCTGTCCTGGGGTGGAATTTCACAATTCTCCCACTCCCACTTCATACAAACTAAAAGTATAAACAAAAACCCACTTGGGCCTGACCTTACTTTCTTCTCAATTAAATGCTTTGCAGGGCTGCCTCCCTGCAAGTCGGCTTTCTGCACTTTAGTCAGGGCCTTCCACCACAGCCTGCTCCATTCCAGTGGCTGCAGGACATCACTCCAGACTGCTTGCCAGCCTCCTCTACTCAGGGGAGGATTCCAGGACTTAATCTTCCCCCTTGCTTAGCCCTCTAGGTCTCTCGATTTTCTCATCCCACAGAGTGACTTCAGAGTTTCTCTTTCCAACCCCCTTTTGCTCTAAACTCCCTGCCTTTGTAAGTACAACCAGTTTCCCCCTTGCAGGGCACCATTTCTAATGAAGCCTGTCCTACTCTCCAGGTACAGCCCCAGTCTGCTCATTGGTTTCTCAAGCCCATATTAACCCATTCAGCGCCTGTGTGGGGTACACATCCCAATCAAACTAAACTAATATATTCATGCAGTAAATGTCCCAATAGCCAAGTCAACATACAATATTCATAAATGAGCAGCCCCAAGTCTGCCAGAGGGTAATAATATTTACCTCCAGGGTGTATTGTGAGGCTTAATCCATTAGTATAGGTAAAGCATTTGGGGATCCCATAGTTGAATGGCTAAATTATACTGTATAATATATTCAGCCAGTTCAGCTTGTGTTATATGTTCTATTACAAGCTAGTCTCCTCTGTTCAATATGTAGATGGGGCTAGGGAAGAGGTATGGCCCTTGGTGCTTTCAGAATGCTGATGACACCCAGCCCTATCTCCTTCTACTTCATCCAACCCAATATGAGATGCTGAACATTCAATGCCTGAATGAGACTGGGATGGGAGTCAGATCTGGCTGGCATCAGCACTCAATCCAGGTAAGCCTGAGGTAACTTTAAGAGACCTGGGAAAGTCACTAGAAAATGTGCCACTGCATCCCCACTCCAGAAGGATTTATCAAGGGCATGGCAACCTGGATTGAATCAAGCCCCTTATGTTTTGTATCATTTATATCTCCAGCTGGGAGCATGCCACTTAGATTCTTGAAGGGATTCATCCAGTGGTTACAAACTCCATCCTTTCATGCTACAGAATGAGGAGAAGGAGCATATAGGGCTGGCCTCCAGTACCACCCACAGTCATCAACAAGTTTCAGAGTAGCAGCCGTGTTAGTCTGTATCCGCAAAAAGAACAGGAGTACTTGTGGCACCTTAGAGACTAACAAATTTATTTGAGCATAAGCTTTCATGGGCTACGGGGCAGTTTAGTCAGGTCCCTAAACAATCCTGACTTTTTCCATGGTTACATCTCCAAAAGTTAGGGCCAAATTCTGTCACCTTCGGTCAGGTCAACTACTTTCTTACTCCCAGGGCCGGCCTTACCTAAAATAATGCCCTGGACAAGGCTGGGGGTGGGACAGGATTTGGGGGGTGGATCTGGGTTGGGGGTGGAGCTTGGTTGGGGGCGGAGCAGGGGATGGGGTGAACTGGAGCTGGAGATGAGGGAGGAGCAGGGGATGGGGGAGGAGGTGCAGGTATTGCAGGGGATGGGGAAAGACGGGCTGGAGATGGGCCACAGCTGTGAAGTGAACAGGGCTGAGGACGGAATGGGGGTGTGGCAGAACTCTGTTATTGTGACTCTCTTGATAGCGCTCCCCACCCCCCCGAAGCATGGCACCCTGGATGGTCACCCACAGCAACCATCCCTAAAGCCAGCCTTGCTTACTCCACAAACAGTCCTGTTGTTTTCAGTGAAACTACTCACAGCGTAAGATACTACTTGGCCTGAGTGAGGATGGCAGAATCCAGTCCTTAGGATCGCCAAAGCATGCTGACAAGGGAGCTATTCCTCCAGCCTTGTGTTTAGAGGCAGGCCAGGATGCTACTGTTATATAACAGCCTAGTAAAATTCTAACAGCTGAGGGCGAGGAATAGGTTTACAGGCACTGAGAATATTAGCATTTTCTGTATTGCTTGTATTACAGTAGCTCCTGAAGATCCCAACTGCAAGCAATCAGGACTCTATTATGCTAAGTGCTGTGCAAACACATAGCAAGAGACAGGCCCTGCCTCAAAGAGCGAATAATCTAATTAGATTAGACAGGCAAAGGTTGGGAGGGGAAACAGGTGCAGAGATGGGGCCAGGGTCATTCAGCAAGATCAGTGATGGTGTAGAAATAGAAGCCAGGTCTCCCAAGGACCAGTCTAGTGCTCTAGCCACTGGACTTCATTGTCATTTTTTGTTCCAGGGCTGGTGCATTTGTATGGCCTGCTTGCGCGGACATACAAATGGAACTGACTAAGCCACTGACTTAAAAAAAAAAAAAAAAACACTGTTAGATTGAGCCTCTTTCCTCCCGTTATTCTTAATTGGGCTTTATTTCTTGTTTGGTGTTTTCTGCACAGTTAAACAAGCTGACAGACCTTTTTCTTCTTGAATGAAAATGAGATTTTGCATGAGACATGCATGGTAATGAAAGATATGTGCAAGAGCAGCTTTATTCTACAGAACGTTTCAGGAAGAAGATTAGGGAGGGGGAACAAAATCTGCCAAAAAACAGGATGAAATCAAATTCTCATGCAAAGGTGGATCTGCTCCGTGTACATTACAATGGGGACACTTGAATTTCTCCTGCTGAAGGAGGCTGTAAAAAAGCAAGAGGGGTATTAAGTGACACCTAGGCTAGCCTCTTTGTGCAAGCCCATTAGGAACCATTGATCAGCTGCTATGCACTACATGCCTAGCGACAATAGAGAAACAGGGAAGCATTGTTAGGCTAATGGAGTAAGTAGGCTGCTGCTTCCCACTGCTCAGGAGGCCAGACTTGCAAGGGAATCAATACAAAGCTCTGATGACTAGCCACGGATCCATAATTGATGTTAGCTGTTATAATAAATAAAATTTAGTGGCTAAACTCAGATGGTTATAATAATAGTGCACTGAACTAAGCTGTGTTGAAAGGGCAGAGAGAAATTACTACTCATAACATAATGTATGAGAAGGCGACACATTCCGTTAGCAGCTAAATACTGGTTACAGTGAGGTCAAAGGCAAAATTCTCATTGGCTTCAATTTTACCAAGATAGAGCCCTAATGAGTGGAAGTGGCAGCTTGCTCTCATTTGTGAATCTCTGCATGAACCTTATTCATGGTGGACGCAACGAAAGAGGCTGCTCCAATCTCTCATACATTCAGTGGAGATGCTACAGATCTATTTTGACAGGGAGTTTATAAATTCTGCCATGCAAAAATGCTGCCAGGATCTAACTAAGGTACTTCTATGGCTCCCCATTATGGTAGGATTTAAGAACTTCACAATCTTTTAAGGTAGGGAAGTATTTTACAGATGGTGACTGGAGGCTACATGATTTGCCCAAGGTCATACAGGAAGTCAGTGGCAGAGGAGGGATACTCATGTCCCAGGTTTCTTAAGTCATAGGCTAGTCAGTGCCTTAATGACTACCACCCTTCCTACCAGTCCTTTGGATGATCTATCCAAGGTTCCCTCTGTGAGGATCTGGGCGAAAAGTTAAAGGTAATTAAAAGTGGGACAAAACCATAAAATTGAGATCCTTATTCCAAACAGCCCAAAGTTTAGGTTGATTTAGATTTAGGATTGTAGATAGCAAATGAAAGGGACATCAAGAAGACCAAAAAAAAGGGTCTATACTCAGTCTTTTCCCTCCCTTTGCAAGTCACTTATGAAAACTTTTCTGTGGCCCAGTCAATACACAGAAATTGCACCAATTTAACTACAATGATTTTGCTTACTTCAGTAACAAACCAAATTAAGTTAAAATCAATATCAGACACTCTTAAACTGATTTAAGAGTGTCCATACAAGGAATTTGCACCAATTTAAATAGATCAATTTAGGGCTTGTCTATACAGTGCTTGCAACGTGTGCGATTTATAAAGCCTTCCATGGTGTTGCTTTTTAACTGCCCCTTCTGGCACACTCTAAAGCAGTGGTTCTCAACCTTTCTGGGCTCAGGACCCACTTGTAAATGTTTATGGCCTGTCACGACCCAGTAAATAGTCTGAGGGTGGAGGCCTTGGGGTGGTTTCAGTTGGCTCCTGCCATCCCAGGGGGATTGGGTCCTGCCCAGCATTCACCCCACAGTGGCAGCTCCTGTGCTGTGGGGCTGGTAGGGCTTGGCTCTCCGCACCAGGCATTGCAACCTCCAGGGTTGCAATGCCGCTCAGGTCTGGCATCACCCCCTAAATGGACCAAATGTGTGTGAGTGGAGTTGTGACCTGGCTCATAGGGTTGTAGTGCCACTCTCTCAAATTTGGCCTACCCAGACTCCCGTCAGCATGATGGCTGGGCCAAACCGGAGTGGCACTGGGACCCCAGAGGTTGCAGTGCCTGGAGCAGGGAGATGAGCCCAGCCAGTCCCATGGGACAGGAGCTGCTACACGACCCTTTGAAACATTCTGGCAACCCAATTTTGGGTCCCGACCCACAGGTTAAGAAACCCTGCTCGAAAAGGTACCTAGTTCATGTTAATGTAGGGCTATGTCTCAATTCTATCTCTCTGTTGCCATCAAAAAAGTGTAAAGTTCAAGATACTAAAAGACAAACTGCTTGGAAAGCAGAGTTTTACAGTATAAATATTCCAGGGGAAAAATACAAGATATATGGATTGCAGATAGTTAGACATTCTATAAATCTGCCTCAGTGGCGCTACATAGTTCATTCTGTCACAGCATCCAAGTGACCAAGGTTAGGAAACATAGCACAGGAGAGAGTTTCTAGCAGTGTATATCATTGTAGCTGAGTTGTGTTTGGACACTTTTTGTTGGTTTAATATCTTGAGGTCTCTGTGTGTGCAAGAGTGGGCTGAAGGACAAGATTCAGGAATAGAGCTCCAATTTCATCATATAGCATTACATCATCGTGTCATAGATTATCCTTTGAAACAGGCTATCAATCTCAATATAACGAAGGAATGAGCCTAAGAAGAAAAAGGATTCTCTTACTCCAAAGGAGACAACATTATAATATTTAATCAAATGATGCCTTAGGGGCGCTGCTTGACACAAGCACTAACTGCAAAGCTGAAGGACAAAGGCCACAACTAACTCATTGTCTGAAGGTTATTTTCTCAGAATGAAGTAGCATGTCCACATCCACTACAGAGTTAACATAAGTTATATGGTTTTCTGAGGTACTCAGAGTTCCTGCCTGGTCCTTAAAGGTGACCAACTAAGGGTTGGAGGAAGGGTGGGGGAGGAAGAACCATAGGCTTCTGCCCTTTTTGGTTTCTTTGTAATAGAGAAGGCCAGAAAAGCTTTTGTCCAAAAGTGCTTCCCCCCCCCCCCCATGCTTTCGTTTGTCTACATTAGAACATTGGAAACACACATCTTGTCTATCTTGGAAGTCTCTCTGGTGACTGAAGAGCTAAAGGCTTTGTGACATCACCAGAAAAAGAAAAAAAGAACAAGACCAAAAAAAAAAAAAAACCCAAAACAACATGTTTTTAATTTGAGGTAAAATCCTAGACAACACTGGCAGGTTGTAGTTTTCACATGAGTTAGCACATCAAGTTAGAGACTAATCTTCAGTGAGCTAACACAGGTTAAGAGCACACTTTTTTCTCCTTGTGAAGGCCAGGCCCGTAAAAGGAGCAATGGGGAAGGGAAGCAATTTTTAGTCTGATTGTGTAAACACATACGTATCCCCAAAGCCTGATTACCAATGAGAGACAGGATAGCCAGAGTGCAGGAGCTCACAGCACATGTGGCTGGAGAATCTCAGGGCTTATCTACAATTTGAGCTGCAGCACTCAGTGAAGATGCTACTTACTCCGACAGGAGGGGTTCTGCAGCTAGCGTCGGTACTCCACCTAGGTAGGATCGTTGACGGGAGTCCTTGTCTACACTGGAGGTTAGGTTGGTTTAATGGCGTCGTTCAGGGGTATGGATCGATACTCTTAAAATAAATTTTAAAAAAGAATAAAAAAAAGTGAGAAAACCTAAAACAAACTTCTTTCAGACCTTCTTTATATATTGTAGAGAAGCTAAAAATGGCACAATGCCAATAGTTTAATAACTCCATTGCAGGTCATCTTTAGAGATTCTTCACCATGTATCTGAATCCCCAACCCTCTGTCCCCACTATCCTTCATGCAGAGAAGAACCAAATGCCACTGCATTAAAGGGCCTGTCAGCTAGAGAGGTGGCTGTTGATCAGTGTGAAATGCTCTTTTCCCCTAGCCCTCTGTAATGAGGTGTCCCCTACCTCAAGCACCCCCTTCCTGAGCGTCCAGCTCCAGTCTGTCCCAGATTCTTTCTGCTATTGTTCCAGGACTCCATTCTCTAAGCCAGCTGTCTGAGAGCTCCCAGATTCATTTTTTTCTCCCATGACTTTTCTCCAGGAGCCCCAAGTTGGGTTTCCTGAGAGAGAACTCCCCTGAGGGTTCCATTCACCCAGACCTCCATGCCTGTGAATCCTATTTCAACTCCTGTGATTCTCCCTTCCAAGATCAACCCTCTTTTTTTGGGCTTGGGTTTCCCCAATGAGGCAGGTTCTTCCCCTTGTTCATAGTGGCCTCTGCACATGCTGTCTCATAACTCGGCAGGGGTTCCCCAGTTCCAGCCAGTCCTCACCAACAACTATACTTTACCCTTTGTCCTTCCCACTGGCTCTCAGCACTAGCTTTCCTCTGCTCTGTTTCTCCCTGAGTCTCTCCCTTCCTCATCAGGCAGTTCTCACCTGCCACTTTCCTGACTGATATCCCTGGGGAGAGACTGAGATGGGGGAGGGGTATGATCCAGGTGCCCTCTCAAGGGATATCAAGCAAAACACTTTCTTATAGATGACAGAGATGGCAAAGTCCTATTTGCAATATGCTTTCTTAATGCTTTGCCAATTCAGCTTATAAGCATCTCAAGCCACTTCTCTTGAAATGGTTTTCAGTTACCTAATAGATCTCTATTCTTTTTAGTACTAGAACCTACACTGGTGCCCTGTTGCGCTAGGTGCTGTACACAGCCACAGAGACAGCCCCTGCCCTAATCTAAATAGACAAGACAAAGGAAGAAGTATCTTCCCTATTGTACAGATGGGAAGTGGAGGTACAAAGGAAGATAAGGGAATTAGGCACCCAGCTCCCATTGAATATCACTGGGATTTGGGCACTTAACTGACAAAGATTCTTTTGGAAATACCAGCCTAAGAGACTTCCCCGAGGTCACAAAGGAAATCTGTGGCAGCATTGCTAATTTAGTGATTGACCCGATCCTGTCTGCTGATCATTGCTGAGAGCCAGAGTAGATCTTTACAGCTGGATACACCACCATTAAAGAAGTTTTCTGAAGAGTATGTTGGGAATTTTTTTTATTAGCAGACAAAATGTGACTGTTCACATTCCTGCTCACTCCAGAGACCTCAACGGAGCTGCAAGAGCTGGCGTCTGTCGTCAGCTTTAATACTCCAGCTGAAAGACAGAGTCAACGTTTTCTGAACCGTAATGCACTATGACAAATTTCAGATCAAAGGACATGGACCATGTGACTGTGATGATCATCATCCTGCTGATTTTATTGGCAAGGAAAGCTAGCATGTTTTTTGCATCAGCATTTTAGGACCTGGCTACGGGGGTGGGGTGAGGAGCATCAGTTAGCTGAACTGATTCAGGCTAATGTGGATTAAGGTGCTTTCTCCAGTCAGCTTAGACCAGGCCAAAAAGCCACATTTTTGTGAGAAGTAATTGCATCCATGTTAATCAGAGTGTAGGATATGCTGGCTACTCAGAACTTCATGGCAAGTCAGGATAGAATTCACCATTTTCAGCTCCAAAGCCCCAGCCCCTACTGCATGCGCTGAAAGAGAATCCCTCTTAGAGC
The DNA here is from genome assembly GCF_027887155.1 of Malaclemys terrapin pileata. Classification (NCBI taxonomy): domain Eukaryota; kingdom Metazoa; phylum Chordata; order Testudines; family Emydidae; genus Malaclemys; species Malaclemys terrapin. Next base: position 18,796,873 of record NC_071520.1, on the reverse strand, counting down.
TAGAGGGCCAAGGATGCACAGCTGAGCAGTTCTGATTCACATATTGGGGAGCAAGAGTACACACTAAGGGGTTGACAGTATTAAACCAGAGATGTGGATTTAATTCCTGGCTCTGCTAGTATTCCTGTGTGACTACAGGCAAGTGACTTGAGTTTGAAAACGTTAGCCTGTGTATCTATCTACAACCAGGGTTTGAAATCCAGCTTTCGGCTCTTAATTAAAGGTTGCCTGATTTTCAGAAGTGCTGAGTATCCATAAATGCTACAGAAGTCAGTAGAAGTGGTGTTCAGTACCCTGAATCATCAGGCTACTGCTATTTAGAGGCTAACAATGAATGTAGGAGTCTATCTTTAGGCCCCCAGGATGAAAAATTCTCCGTGTCTCAGTCTCCATCTGTAAAATAGGAATAGTCATATTTCCCTAACTCTCAGAGGTATTACGAGGATAAATATGTGAATATTGGCAGGATGTTCAGATACGATGGGTTGTCTCAGTTCAGGGCTACTGCGCCTGTATTCCTGCTCTACGCTCCAACAAGGGTACCCACTCAAGGTCCCCAGCTTCTCAGCTATCACCTCTCTTGGGCAGAGATATGACAGGTATTTCCAGGCTACACAGCTCCCTGCCTACACTGTGAATTCCCCAGCAAAGACAGACTGCCTAAGTGAACAGTCCTTCAGTTCCCACACAGGAGTTTTCCTGACCTGACCTATGTATCACTCCTTTTGCTCAAAAAAAAAAAAAGAATGTCAGTCTGTAAGGCCTTTCTTTATAGAGTTTGGGGTTTTTTTTACATGTCCTCCTCCTAACAGGTAATCAGCAGACAAAAGGTGGCTCAAAAGGAAGCTTTAAAAGGCTGAGTTCTTGCATAACCAGAGTAGGTGTAATTGCATACACCTCCCCCTAGAGATTTCCTGCAAAACCAATTTAACTTTAAAAGTTCGTTCTTGTCTTGGCCCATTGTTTCAAATAGTCCTCTGAAGCTCACAAGACTTCCCAAGGTTTAAATAAATCAGGTCTTCTAGACAAGTTACACACAATACCACAATTGACCCATAAACATTTGCATTTTTAATCCAATGAGTTCATAAGATTCTTAAAATTATTTCAATGAGGTTTGTCCAGGATATTGCACGTGGATGATGGAGGATATTTATAAGAACGGCCATATTGGGTCAGACCAAAGGTCCATCTGGCCCAGTTTCCTGTTTTCCGACAGTGTCCAATGGCAGGTGCTTCAGAGGGAAATGAACAGAACAGGTAATCAAGTGATCCATCCTCTGTTGCCCATTCCCAGCTTCTGGCAAACAGAGGCTAAAGACACCATCTCTACCCATCCTGGCTAATAGCCACTGATGGACGTAACCTCCATGAATTTATCTAATTCTTTTTGGAACCCTGTTATAGCCTTTACGTTCTTAGATAGATAGGTTCATCCTTGTCAACGGCCCAGCACTGATTATTATTATTATTATTTGCATTGCAGTAGCACCTCCAAGAAGATCAGGGGCCTATTGTGCTCGGCACTATTTGTGCACATCATAAGGACAGCCCCTGACCCAACAAGCTTACAATGGAGATAGACGAGACAGACAAAGGGTGGGAGAAAAATGTTATCCTCAATTTGCTGCTGGGAAATTGAGGTGCAGAAACACGGTCTATGGCAGAAGAGGGTATTGAACTCAGGACTCCTGGGTCCCAACCCTATGTCTTAACCTCTCTTAGGGTATGTCTACACTGCGATTGGGAGCGTACTTCCCAGCCCGAGTAGATAGAAACACACTCGCTAGCCACCTGAGTACAAACCCACCCGTACCCCCTGGGTAGATACTCAGGCAGCTAGCCCAAGCCACCACGCATCCTATCCCTGAGTTACGCTGGTATCTTTACCACACAAGCTCATGCAAAGCTAGCATGTGTCTGGCCACTCGCGCTGGGAAGCACACTCCCAGCTGCAGTGTAGATGTACCCTGAGTGACAATCTTGAATATGTAGGAGTTTTTCTAACGATGGGTAAAATTGAGTAAGAAAGGTGATAGTTTCTATTTTATTTGCTTAGTTGTCTTTTCTTTTTTTGAAAAAAAAAAAAAAAAAAAAAAATCATGGATACACACAAAGCCTACCTTCAGTGGAGACCAGGGCCGGCTCTAGGCACCAGCCCTCCAAGCACGTGCTTGGGGCGGCACTTTCTAAGAGGCGGCATTCTGGCCTCCCTTTTTTATTTTTTATTTTTTTGCTTGGGGCGGCATTGCCAGGAGCCGGCCCTGGCCCAGCCACTCGCCCTGCCTGCGGGAGCTGGGAACCGCGTCCCCTGCCCAGCCTGGCGACACCCTGTACAGCACTGCCCTGGGGAGACTCGGCGCGGCAGCAGGACCCCATCTCCCTCCCTGCACCCCGGGCGCCGCTTCCCTTCCCTTCCCACCCCCCCACTCCGGGAGCCCCTCTCGCGGCCGCTGCAGCCCAGGCTGCGGCGGTGGCTAGAGGGGCTCCCGGAGTGTGTGAGGAGTGCGGAGGGAGAGAAGCGGGTATGTGACTCCAAGGCTCCCCCCGCCTCCGTCTTCCCCCATCCCCCGGCATCTCAGACGGTAAGGGGGCGGGGCTGCAAGCTGCGGCCGAGCGGCGGGAACTCAGGCCCCGCTGGAGACACCAGGCGGCTGCAGCGATGTTTGGGAGAGGGGTAAGCGGCATGGTAAGGGGCCGGGGCACCCGAGACCCCATCCCCCACAGCCCTGACCCCCAGCTCTGAGCTCAGCCCCTCTAAGCCGGGTACCCCCTGACCCCATCCCCCACAACCCTGACCCCCAGCTCCAAGCCCCGCCCCTCTGAGCCAGACACCCCCTGACCCCATCCCCCACAGCCCTGACCCCCAGCGCCGAGCCCAGCCCCTCTGAGCTGGACACCCCTCTGACCCTATCTCCCCACAGCCCTGAGCCCAGCCCCTGTGAGCCAGGTACCCCCCAACCCAGAGCCCAGCTCCCCACCCAGCCCTGGGCAACAGCAGCACCATTCCTAGGCAGCGACAGCCCATTGGCACCAACCATCACCATCACCCAGCGACAGCCCATTATGTAATTGCAAATGTAGACATACCATTAAAGCATTTAATGTTTTTAAATAATGTATTTAGTGTATTTTCAAATTATTACAAATTAATTTTTGAATCTATTTCACTAGTTATTTTTTACATTTCCAAATAAATGTTACTATAGTATTGCAACTTTTTTTTAATGGAAGGGGCCCCCAAAATTGCTTCGCCCCAGGCCCCCTGAATTCTCTGGGCAGCCCTGCCCAGAGTGTGTGAGGAGCCGGGGAGGGAGGGAAGCGGGGTCCCCTGGAGCCAAGTCCGGGCTGTGGCAGCAGCGAGAGGGGCTCCCGGAGTGTGTGAAGAGGTGAGTGGCTGGCTGGGCTCGTCGGTGCTGAGCAGGTAGCCCCGCAGCCGGAGATCCTCGCCTTCCCGCCCGCCGGGGCTGGGCCAGGGCGCGGTGAGGCTGAAGAGCAGCAGGTCCGGGGGGCTCTACAGGTCCTCGGCTGCCAGCATGTCAGGGGTGAGAGCAGTGAGCACAAACTGATCCACCTTGGCCACCCGCAGCGCCGCAAAGCCCAGGGAGGGGCCGTGTTCTCCGCGCCGCCCCGCAGCCGCACTGCCACCTGGAAGTCCTTCCACTCCGCACCGCCCAGCAGTTCCACCCGCATGGGGACAGAGTCACAGCTGGGCCAGGGCTTGGCCGCCGTGTGCTGGTAGCGGATCCCACGTTTGGGGGGGAGCCCAGTGCTGGGGTGGCAGGGGGTGCAGGGGGGGGAAGAGAGAGCCCAGTGCTGGGGCGGCAGGGAGTGCGGGGGGGGGGGGCACTGGTGGGCTTGGGGGGGGGGCAGCCAAAAATGTTTTTGCTTGGGGCAGCAAAAAACCTAGAGCTGGCCCTGGTGGAGACATCTCAACTGTTGAGAGCACACTCAGTTTTTGGTACTTGCCATGGTGTGGCTTTAGCATTCAAAAGCTAATTGGTAGGAAGAGTCAGATATTTAGTACAATCCCTTCCATTTGAGTTTGTTTTTTAAAGTACATTTTTTCCCCTCCATGCTAAATGCATTTTTCACTGGGAAGACTTAAAATGCAATTATCAAATAACCCATGTGCAATGATAAGAAATTCACCCTACTTCTACCACCTAATCTCATTTATTCAATAAGGATCCTGCTATCCTGTTGCACTCACTGTGGGCTAATCTGTAACAACATGTTCTATTGCATGAAAATTGGTCTGCATTTTTCCTTTCCCTCCTGCCCCCTCCCATACTCACACAATCATGCCTTGCAAGACACTGTGAGAGAAGAATAAATGGAAGAAACCCACAGCACTCTGCAATGACTCCCTTGGGCCAGGCATCAGAATCCACCCTTTATCTTTAAGGTATTTACAGCTAGTCCTTAATTCTATTTGATTCTTGGGAAATGCCACAAACTACTTTTTGCAGGGATAATGCGAGATGACTTAAAGGAAAAAAGAAAGAAAGAAATCAGCATTTGTGGTTTCAAAGGAAGAGCTTAAATGCACATCAACGGCATCTTCCCAATCCTTGTTTCTATCCATTTCTGATACAAGTTAAATACACTTAAGCCTTTCTGTTTCCTGCAGCCCATCTTGCAGTGCACAGTTCAGTCAAATAAGGTGCATTTCAAGCCTGAAGCAAGAAGTACAGAAGGAGAGAAAGCTAAACCCTGCTGCTTTAAAATAATAATGTTTTGCACTTCAGTAGCACCTTGCATTCACAGATCTCAAAGTACTCACTGATGAATGGAGCCTCACAAGCCCTGGTAAGATAAAGTCAACCAGTCAGTCCTATGCCTTAACCGGAAGGCTATTAGTCTTCCCTGTGGCCTAGTCCCTGCCTACACTAGGGAAATTTTCTAAATATTTCCCACTATTGCTAACATTGGCTCCCCACCCATGGTGTAAGTCACATTGGGAGCCCTACTGCAGAGGGTTTCATTAGTAATAGTGAAGCTGAACAAGTGTAATATGCGGCTGAGTTGCTCCCAGCCTAACTCCCACCTGTTCCCTCAATAAGAGGCTCTCTGGGGAACATGGCTCTCTGACTCCAGTTTCACAGATACATCTTCCCTATTTTACAGAACATTTTAATATAAACATTTAAAACAAACAAACAAAAAATGACGCCCAGATCCCTACCCAGTGTCCCTTTGGCCAGAGGTTGCTAGCACATAGCTGAGTTATATAGCATGATATAGCTTGATCTCCTCTACAGGTGACCACACCAGGAATGAACTCTGTCTCTCTCTCTCCACCCCCCCACTCCCAACCTGTCTCTAGCTAACACTCACTCTCTCTGGAGTCTCCCTGTGTGTTTGGCCTCCGGATGGCTCTCTGCCTCTCCATTCCGTGATGATCTTTGTTGGCTCCCTGTGGATGTTGTGTCTGCTGGCTCCTAGGCATCTCCTCTTCCTTCGGATCACTTGTCCCTTTTGTGTACTCATCTCATCTGACCTAGGTGCCACTGCACATTCACAACTCCTGGTCTCTCTCTAATGGCTGGATCCCTCACACCCAAGGCTCTTGGCTCAGCTGTTGTACTCTAGCGCCTGCTTTCTCTGATGGTTGGCACTCTCAGTGGTGTCCCCATCCCCATCCCTCATTGGTAACAGGGTTTTGGACCTTTGTCCCACCAGTGCTTGTGCTGGACTGTTTTGGCCCCCCTGTGTGTATGGGGTCTGAACCATAGGAAAGAGCCTTGTGTAATGGTCTCTTAGCTGTTTTCACAGCTGACTCCACCTTCTTAATTCTACGGGCATGGTGAGGAGGTGGTGTGGTGGTCAAATGCCCATCTGCGTGCACATTCTTTGAATTCTTCTGAAGCAGACTGGGGTCCGTTGTTGGTGAACACAATGTCCATCTCTTGCAAAGCGGGCTTTCAGTTTTCCCATCACGGTTCTTGGCTCACGCCGTCAGCTACTTTACTTCAATGAACTCACAGCTCTGATGCTGCCATTATGTTTCATTAGCAATGAATGAAGCTGGATGTGCACTGCTCTGTCCATGTGTCTGAGTTACTCCACCCATTCCCTGTTCCCCTGCTGTCCCCTCAATAACAGTCCCTCCAGGGAAGATGTGCCCTGTTGTGATAATTGGGCTGACAAATTCACCCTAACTGCAAGCCTAATTGTAAAAAAGTGTATAAGATGATACAACAACAAATGTTGATGGAAAATAGGTCAAGCTGTTTTCAATAATGAATGTTATAAACAGGTGCAAGAGAACCAGACAGAGGAACTAAGTTAGTCCAAACCAAAAAGGCCATATTGATGTAATTTAAGGATTATGTTGAAATCATGCTTGGTAAAAAACAGAGGATGTGAAACGGGAAATTAACGAACCGAAATTGGTGTGTTGGCTATTAGGCCTAGCTGGTGGACAAAATAATGAGGGGATGGGCTATTTCACCCATCACTCCCTTTGTGGGTCCTTAAAAAAAAAAAAAAAAAAAAAAGACATTGGGAGGAGAATATAGAAGAACAGACAGGCTACTGACACAAGCTTCACTATCATAGATACCACACCCATCTCCTCGGACCCCGGACCTTCATCTTCCTATTCCTAAGGGATGGCCTGACCAGACCGGGCCACCTCTGCTGGCTCCAACTGAATCCCAGCCACCAGCTGGGATGAAATTGGATCGGACTTTAACAGCAGCAGTAACAACAACAGCTACAGCTCATCTCAACTAATTTCTTCTCTTTTATCCAAAAGGACAGGTATTACCAGCTTTGATACCATCTAAGAGACTGTCAAACAGGGGGATTTTTCCCTTCATAAACTCTCTCCAGCTAAAGGGAAAGGGAACAAGAAACGTTATTAAAATGAAGGCCTTACTTAATACTTCACATTTCAAATGCTTTAACTATTTTCCCTTCTTTTGTGTATATTTAATAAAGGGTTAAAATATTTTTAATGGTGTGCTTCCCATGGTACTAAGTAGGCTGAGGTCTCTCTATACCAAACCCCAGATCTTGTTTAACACTGTTTAATGTTGGACAGTGACTGGGTTATGTTAACACCTTTGCCAATTTAGTGCATCTAAATTAATACAACTGCCCTCTGACTCCCGTTCCATTGATCATGAATGGCTACATGGCATACGGCTACATTTTAATCACAGGTATTTTTAGTAAAAGTCATGGAGAGGTCACAGGCGGTAAACAAAAATTCACTGCCCGTGACCTGTCCATGACTTGTACTATACCCCTGACTAAATCTTGGAAGTGCTGCGGGTGCTTGGGGGGGGGCGGCAGGGGCTGCACAGGTGAACCAGGGGATGCTGGGGGGGCGGGCACGGGTGCTTGGCGGGTGGCCCAGGGCGCGCCGCAGGTGCTCAGGTGGGAGTTGCCCAGGACCTCCACTAGCGCTGGGGGGGGGGGGGGGGGGAGTTGGCAGGCTCCCTACCTGGCTTCTCAGAAGTGATGACCTGTACCTCCCTAAGCTCCTAGCTCCATGCGCTGCCAGCCCTGCAGCTCCCATTGGCCGGGAACCATGGCCAATGGGAGCTGCAGAGGTGGTGCCTGTGGGCAGAGGCAGCGCAGAGAGCTAGGAGCTGAGGGAGGGACATGTCACTGCTTCCAGGAAGGGCCCAAGGTAAGCGCCGCACAGAGCTCTCACGCTCTCCTACACCCCACCCTGCAGCCCTGAGCCCCCAACCCAAATTCCTTCTGCGGCTGGGGGGGTGGGGTGGACCGAGACTACCCCAGCAGCAGTCAATGCGACTTGCCCAGGGGCTGCCTGAGCTGCTCGGGCAACCCCGGAGCCAGCCACACTGGCCGCTGCAGAAGTCACGGAAAGTCACTGAATCCGTGACTTCCGTAACAAACTCGCAGCCTTAATCCTGATATACAGAGGGGCCACCATCTGTTTTAGCCATCATGGCATTTAGCCCTGTTCTCAACAGGTCTAATTGACAATGTTAAAAATGCCTATGGAAGCTGGCATACCATCCAGACCAGGGCTCCCAACTGCTAGCACCAAAAAAATCTACAGATGGGAAATATTTACAAGACATCCCTAGGGCATAAATGGCCCATGATGCTATTTCAGGGGCTGATGAATCAGCCATCAGGGCTACTGGCCAAGTTTTATTATTAATTATTATTATTATTTGTATTGTGGTAGTGCCTAGGGACCCAAATCAACATCAATGCCCCATTCCATTAGGGACTGTCCAAACAGAATTAGAGACACTCCTTGCCCCAAAGAGCTCACTATCTAACTAGAGAAAACACACAGAGGTTTGTGTTGCAGAGGGGAAAGGGATATCAGATACAGCCTTTGTGAACAATGTGAGCATTTGCAAATGTTACGTTGGGGGCATGATTTTTTGTTTGTTTGTTTGTTTTTTAAATCATGTGGGGTGTTGGTCCAATACGGACATAAAATTAAGAGCACCACCTACTGTCTGACCAATTCCAATTCTAGAAATGTCAATAGCAATTATAAGATTTATTATTCCTGTTATTTTTTTAAAAGGAAGTTCTGAAACCTTTTCAGATAAACGATTATTTTTTACTTATTGCTAGACTGAGATATTGGCCATCGACACATGGACAAAGCGGAGGATAGTTGCATATATTCCCCCAAGGTTACCAGACCTTTCCATGAGTAATTAGAGCTAGGGGAGAACAGGTTACAGAATAGATGACCTGAGAACAACAATAGGTGGTCAGCAAACCAGGGCAGAGGGCTGTTTCACTCAAGCACTTTCCCCCACTAGCTCTCCATTTTCCCCTTTCATTCTCTTCTTCCTCACTCCCTGTTGCTCCACAAAAAGATTCTGCTGCCCTGGCTAGTAAGGAGCCACCTGGACCCAGAGGCAGATTAAAATGAACTGGGGCCCTGGGCACAAAGAACATTTGGGCCCCCCACACCCTAGGAGCACCAGAACTGGGAGCGCCAGGGGAGCCATGCCTCCCCCCACACACACACTTTTAAAAGTGGGAGGGCCATGCCTGCTGATGGGTGATCAGCTCCCCCATCGTGAAGCCCCTGCTAACAATGCCAGCCTCTTCTCGGTGGGGGGCTGAAGTGGGCCATAGCCGCCTGCTCGCCACAGAGCCCTGCCCCCTGCACCTCCTCTCCCCCTGGTTAGGCCAGAAACTGGAGCCAGGCTGTGGTAAGAGCTACCCCGGGAGCCCAGGCTACTGTGGGGAGCCCTGGACCCTCCACCTGACATGAGCGGCATGCCCCAGTGGTGGGGACACGGGTCAGGGGCTGCTCTTGGGCACCATAGCCCCCTGCTCAGGGCACGTGAAGGATCCAGGGATCCCCACAGTGGCTCCTTGGGCGGTTCTTACCACAGTCCGGCTCTGGCTTCCAGGGGGGAAAGAGGAGGAGCAGCGGACGTGGCCCCAGAGGGAAGAGAAGCAGGGGGTGGGGCCAAAGTTCCAGCACCGGTGTGCCCCCCACACACACACTTCTTCACAGGTTCTGGTGCTCTGGTGGAGGTCCCCAAATTGGCTGGGGCCCATGCATTAATCCGCCACTACCTGGACCCCACCACATGAAGTAAATAGTAGTGACGATGCCATTGCACAGGCTAGCATACCCAGGGTCCCGGCAGGCTTATACAGACAGCACCGCTGCTATTCCTACTATGGTAACTAGATTAAAACTAGTGCGATTACACCTCCCAAAGCTGCAATCACACCTCTGATTGCAGCGTGCTCACAGGGTGAGCCATTCCAATGCTTCCCCAGTCCATGGCTCCCTGTCAGTCTGGGATGAGCAAGTGCTGGGTGTGACCGAGTGGACAGTGCACAGGACGGCTAATCAGCGCATTCCCCACTAATTGGGGCGACAGTCTTTGGATACGGCAACCCTAACCCAGCTCATTTGGCATGATAGTGCTCTTCCTGGCAGTACCATTTCCGGTAAAGGGAAAGGCAACATGCAACTGCCCACTGTTTTGGAAGCAGAGTGGGCCCCCAAAATATCAGGCTTTAGGGGCTTTGTGAGTTAGTGTATTAGCCTCTCACCTCCAGGTTCAAACCCAGGCTGCCATCATGAGTGCAGTGAGTTTGGTGGTCCCATCCTACTTCCCATTTGTGCATACCACAATAGTACCACAGAGAGAACAGGATTGCTGAAGGTCAGCACTTAGTGGGCATTAGTCAGGGCTGTGTGGTTTTGCACTACCCCTCATTAAAGCTAGTAATTTAAGTCATGAAGGAAAGAGTGTGGTATAGTGTTAGAGCTAGACTCCTGAATTCTATTTGCAATTCTGCCACTGATTTACTATGCAAGATTAAGCATGTAGCTTAACCCCATCCTGGCAAAATGGGGTAAAAAGCATTTACCAATTCCAAAGGGATACTACAAAGCTTATTTAATCAGGAGTTACACAGCATTCTGAGGTATTCAGCTACCATTAAGTGCAGAGTAATTTTATAACGAGAAGCAAATTTAGGCACCTAGTATGATTTACAAAAACACCTAAGTAGGTTAGGTGCCTAAGACATAAATCCCTCTAGGCTCCTATCTGCATCTTTTGGCATCTAAATACATTTGTAACTCCGGCCCTAGGGCCCAATCCAGCTTCCATGGAAATCAGTTGAAAGAATCTCATTGGGTGTCAGCTCTAACCCTCAATTCACAATTAGGACCAAAATCCTAAACCTCTAGTCATGCCCATGTTCCCAGGGCAGTTTGTCAAACCACATTGGCTCCTGTCTAAAATTGAGTACCTTGCATCTGAGAATGAAGATTCAAAGGGGAGCAGACAGAGTTTCTGAAGCATTTCTACCTTCCGGACTAAAACATGTCTTTAAAAACACCTTCGAAGCAAGGAAAGGGAGAGCGATAGGATTTATTACTTTTTAACGAGTGCCATAGAACATCCATTTCATTAATTTACAAGGGAGGCATGGGGGGTTGTCAGTTCGATAAATTCTCCCAGATTATTCCTTTGAAACAAACAACTTTGTGCATTTGGGATCCGGATGTCACCGCAGAGGCTTTTATCCAAATGAGCTATGTGTTCTCGAAGGAATGACTAAAATGCCTCAAGAAAAGAAAAAGAATAAAAAGAGAGAAGCCGCTCTCTGCAAAAGACAGCCTATCACACTGACACATTGTTTGAACTCCCAGCAGAAGATTAAATAAATAAATAAATAAATAAAAGCCTCCGAACCGCAGCTGCATCTTCAGCTTGCGATGCTCAGTGTTATTTTCGTTCTGAAGGAAGACAACATTTGCTAATGTCTTTTTTTCCCCCCTCCTCCTAGAAACAAAAAGTTTGTTTTTCTAATACCCAGTGTTTACCGTGCTGATGTCATGACTCTGCTGTGTGGGGACTGGAGAGAACAGTGACTCTGCTGTCTTGGGACTCTTTGCAGAGGGGTAACTTGAGAGCGGAATTATTAGCATCCTAATTTATTGGGTAGGCTGGAACAAATAAAAGAAATAGTCTTTTTTTCCCCCAGCACAGCAGGATTGCAGATGTGAACAGTGAATATAAAATTCCCTATTAAACCTCAGCACTTCTATAACCATCGCAAATAAATAGCTCCATATTTGTTTACTTAGTCATTTAACTTTTGAGAAATTCATTTTGTGCTACTGAAAAAAAAGAAAAAAAAAAAAAGATTGAGAGAATAAGTCAGGTCTACACTAAAGACTTCTGCCGGCATAACTATGCTGGTCAGGGGTGTGAAAAAGTCATCTTCGCATCAGTCTGCAGCAGTTTCCCCTCCCACCTTTTGACAGTTTTGTCTATTTAGCATGTGAACTCGGACCATCTCTTACTTTGTATTTGTGCAGCACCTAACACAACACAGTCCCAATCACTGTTGAGGCCTATAGGAGCTACTGTGATACAAATTAATAGTGATTATATCAATATCTATTTGGCTGAGTTACATGAATTCGGCACCAAATGCTGTGAAATCCACTTACAGCTATTTCCGCTCTCAAAACCAAAGGGTTACAATGTATATGATCATTGCCCAATCGAAGATGCAATAGAAATCTGAGCCTTAATGAAAAAAAATTCGACACCTTCCCCCCTCGCCTTCAAAACCTTCCTCCACACCCATGTGCCCAACTCCCCATCGCTAACCCACACGACAGGGCTCTCTACTTGTGCTTCTTGCTCAACCTTAAAAATGTGTTTAACTTCAGACCTGTCTAGCTGAAAATGCTCTGCTCTGGCACCACATTGATCTATTCTTTGCTGACATCATTATTTGCCTTTTGGGGGGCCCAAGCCTGTTCCCATTCAAATTAATGACAAAATTTCCACTTATTTTGATGGGGCCAGGAATGGACACTTTGGCTAAAGCCTGCCAGTGTTTAGTAACACGTGTAGTACGAAGTACCCTGAATAGTCCAATGGAAATCAGTGGCGTTACCCATACTAGTCAGCACTAGGCCTGACAGTGACCACAGGCTGCTTGAGACATGGATCTGGTCTCCTGATATGTCTGTGCCTTCATGCACCATTACCAGCTATTTGGGACTAGGAGAAACCCTTGTCCTGTGAATAAGTGCTGCAGGGCAGGCACCCAATGTCATGGTTTTACATGAATAACCTACCCAAAGGTTGTAGTGGAGCAAGGAACATAGGCTCCAATTCAGCAACCTTAAGCATGAGAGTAGTGCCGTGGAAATCAGACTGCTCACACACTTAACGTTTCAGCACCTAGCTAAAGCAGGGCCAGAGCTCAGATCTACTGATTTATTATCAATTATTTTACCCCTAAAGGCCCCAACCAGCACTAGGGTCTCATTATGCTAGATACCATTCAAACTCATAGTAAGAGGCCACCCCTGCCCAGAAGAGCTTATTGTCTTAACAAAAAGAGAGAGAAACAGACAGACTCTCTTTGCCCTCCCACCCTTTGTCTGTCTAAGTGACTTGACCAAGTCACACATCAGGTCAGTGGCAGAGCCAAGAATTGAAGCCACAGCTGCTGAGTCACAGTGGGGTGTTCACCCCACTAGACCACAATGCCTCTCTGGCATCTCGTCTTGTGGTTTAACTACATAATCAGCCTCTTTCTTCATTTCGGTCGCTCTTTTCAACTTTCAGAGCTGTTTCTTCTCACACAAAACAAACCAGGATGCAAAAAAACACAAACATGTACAAACATGCCCTTATTTTTGCCATACAAAGGCAAGAATATGCCACACAATTCCAACATCAGTAGCAAAAAGCATACTATAATATTGCTCCCTCTCCCTATTGCTCTTTGTATTCTGTCAGAAGCAAACCTTTCAATCACAGTGAGTACTTAGCAATAATCAGTCAGTCACAGACTGCATTTTTCCTTTCACTACAAACAAAGACTATTGTAAAAAAAGTGACGGATAAAACTTTTTAAAATAAGCAAAGCCCTGATCCTTTAATGAGCTCACCGGACAGACCCATGTATCACTGTGAAGCCTTGACAGCAGCAAGATTCTATGCAGGCCCCAGGGTCTGCCCATCAGAACACCTTGCACAACCAGGACTTGTGTTTCAGATCCCTAGTCAGTATAGGCCAGATTTTCAAAGAATTCCTAAAGATTCACATAGGAATTTTCAAAAGCATCTAAGCAGGATAGGCACCTACTTCATGGAAGATAAGGCACCTACCTGCTTAGACACCTTTGAAAATCCCATTAAGCACTATAAAAAAACCTGTCCCTTACTGATGCTCTTTTGAAAAGATTTCCTGTACTCTAACATACCCATATTTTGGGCTTGTATCCTTCCTAAATGGAGATGAAAGACAATAAACACCTGCAATCAGATGCTTTCCCCACGATAAGTCATTTTGTTCCTTGTTCTGGTCGTACATGGTTGTCTCATTGTCTTCTGTGATATCAAAAGATAAATATTTAAGTAAAGCTGGTTGAATTTTTTTCCCATCAAGCCATTAGACAACAGATGGCCTCTCGATTAAAATGAATATTTTCCACAACATTTTCATTTTGGTCCAGTTTTTCCAGTTGAAAAAACCAAAAACCATACGCATTTTTTTGTTTCCTTGCTTGTTTTCTTGTGAAATGTTTTCATTTTGCAGCAAACATGTTCAGGATTTGTAATCAGAAACTGATTTATTTTTAACAAAATCTGAACATTTTAATCAAAAACTACTTTCTAAAAGAACAATTTTTTCCCTTCTCTATTAATTATTTCTTCCCCCTTTTTTTTTTTTTTAATTTCCCATGAAAACTGACATTTTTTGACCAGCTCTAATTTAAAGGCATTTCTACAATCATTTTCACTCTTGTATCTGAGCACCTCACAAATCTTAATGAAGCTTTAGTCACCCTGATTGATAGAGAAATATTACTATTCCCGACTCACAGGTGGGCAGACTGAAGCACTCCAGACTAAGGCCTACTTGTTCATACCTGCTGGCCTAAAGTGAGGCCCCTAATGACATGGCCTGGTTTTCAGAGCGCTGAAGTCAATGGGAGTCACAGGTGCTGAGTACATCTGACAATAAAACGTGTCAAATATAAAACACACTGTAAGGTGACTCTGGGAGCCTGTGGCAAAGCTAATTTAATTGGGATATCAGCGCTAATTACAACTGCTTTTACTCTCCCTTTTCAGGGCTTCTGCTTAACTAGCTAGGGCTGTGGCTTTTCAGAGCAAACCCAGGACTGTTTAACCCTGAATTTAGTTCTTAGTATTAGTTCCACCTCTCACCTTCTCCTTATTTAAGATATTACCACAGGGTCTGAGCACCTCACAGTTTTTACTGTACTTATATTCAGAACACCCTTGGGAGGTAGGGCAATGCTATTAACCCACATTTTACAAATGCGGAATACAGAGACCTAAGTGACTTGCCCAAGTTCATAAGCATGCAGCAGAGCAGAGAATTTTTACCACATCTGTGAGGGACTAGCTAAGATTTGAACCCGTGACCACTTAAACACAAAGCAGGAAGCCACTGCGCTGCCTTGAGAGAAAGAATACTGCACGACTGCTTAGTATATTCTTTGTCAGACAGACAAATGTATTTTACATAGTGCTAGAAATGCTTTTTTTAAACCAATGTATTTCTCCCACCTAGCATTTCAGATACTGTTTACTGCACGTGCAATGTCTATCAGTTTACAGCTTTCAGCAGAATAGTCACCCTCCTTTATTTTAGACCAGGTCAGTGTGTGTGTGCGTGTTTACTCCCCTGACCTTCTTAAAAGCCAATTGCCTAGCTTATACGATAGCCTCCCATGTAATGTGTGCCACCTGACGTCTTCAGTTGTAACCAGCATGAAAAGTGCAGTGTCAGGTCATATCCAAACATTTCTGTCTTGCCAGCACACTCTGAATCCTTTTAGCTAGCAGTACTCAGTCCTCTGCAAATGGATGTCTCACTCTTCACAGTTTGGTCAGACAGACATTCTTGCTTGTCACTAAAATGTCACAGATCGGAGACATCAGCACATAAAATGTCCAGCCCCTAGATTTCTACTAGGCTCCAGTCCCACTCTAAAGGGCACTACCCCTCCCCCCTATAATCCCAGGTAAATCAGATAAGAGATTTACAGACCTCTTCCGATTGAGCTTTGCTTCTGTTCTGGGCCCCATTAGTTAGGAGAGAATCGCAATTTAAACAACGGGCTAATAGCTAAATCTAACATCCGTAGCCTCAGCAGCCTCTACGGCAGCAGTTCCCAAACTTTTAATAGCGGAGTCAACATTAAAAAAAAAACCAAAAAGACCATTTGCTCAACCCTGTTAGCAGGGCAGCACACAGGAAACTTTCACTACCACTGTTCCATGCCCCCATTCTCGGCTGGTCTGTCACACACACACACACATACCCCCATGCTATGGGGTAGGAGGTTACATCTCCAACTTTGGGAAACACTGCTCTAAATGATGACAAAAATCCCCACTCAGTGCTCCCTCTAGGCCTATAAAATGCACCCCAGTGGATCATATGTTATTTTTACAAGGACTTCCCTATGAAATAGAGACTGGAATGAGACTCACCTGGAGCCAAGATGTAATAGGCTTAAGACCCTAACAGGACTCACATTTAAGTTACTGTCCACCCTCTGGCTAAACCCACTATAAACCTTTCTCCAATCCCCAGCCCCACCTCTTGAGCGCTGATTGGCTACCCTTAATGGTGGTGTCTATACTAGCTTCAAGCAGCTACCAAGCCTGCTCGGTAGCTACTAACAATGCTTCTGCTGATTCCTTGTAGTGTGTCTGCTCCCTGCACATATTGGGAAATACAGATGTTCCCACCAGATCTCTTATGGCTCTCCCTTCCTCTCTACTTTTAAAAAAAAAGAAGATGCTGAAGCATAAAAACAGCTGAATTACACTAGGAATAGGTCCTAGGCACCCAGTCGTATGCCAAGATGCCATCTGTCTCACCACTCTCTGAACCCTGCACTGACTCCTGGGGACCTTCCTTTGCCCTCCATACCATGGTGCCATTGTACCTTTCACAGGATCCCTGAGCCTTACTCCATTTCATCTGCTGCCTTCCATTGCAGACAGGGGTGGCAGGTTTGTATAATTTTTGGTGGTGCCCAGAATGGGTCCAAGTCCCGCCCCTGACCTGCCTTTTAAGCTGATATATATATATTTTTAAAATAATGTAAGAATGGACTGGAAACAGTAAGTGTTTAACAGTTTCCATATATTGCACAGTGTGGGGGTGTGCGGGGCGGGGATGAGGGCTCTGGGGTGGTGGGGTGGGGCTGGGGATGAAGTGTTTGGGGTGTAGAAGGGGGCTCAGGGCTAGGGCAGAGGGATGGTGTGTGGGGGAGGTGAGGGCTCTGGCTGGGGGTGTGGGCTCTGGGGTGGGCAGGGCCGGCTCTAGGTTTTTTGCCGCCCCAAGCAAAAAAAACAAAACTCTGAGAGCGCAACTGCAGAAGCAAAAAAACCAAACAACAACCTGGAACGCCGCCCCTGGAATTCTGCCGCCCCAAGCACGTGCTTGGTTTGCTGGTCCCTAGAGTCGGCCCTGAGGGTGGGGCTGGGGATGAGGGGTTTGCGGTGTGAAAGGGGCTCAGGGCTAGGACAGAGGGTTGCGGGGGGGGGTGAGGGCTGCGGACGGGGATGAGGGACTCACAGTGCAGGAGGGGGCTCAGGGTGGGGCAGAGGGTTAGGGTTAGGGCTCTGGCTGGAGGTGTGGGTTCTGCGGTGGGGCAGGGCTGAGGAGTTTGGGGTGCAGGCAGGCTGCCCCGGGGCTAGGGCCAGAGAGGATGACTCCACAGTCCCCCAGCCCTCTTCCTGCCAGCAGCAGTGAGCTCTGGGGGGGGAGGCCCCCTTCTCCCCCGTGGCAGCACACTCACCTGGCACCGTCACTGCATATGCTCCTAGGGGCCAGGCAGGCCCCTCACCTCCCCTGTGGTGGGTGCCGGGGGAAGAGGGGACTGCCATCACATGTGGCCTCCTCCCCTGCTGCAGCCTGCTGCCCCTGACCATAGCCTCACCTGAATATTCCTGGAGCCTGGGCACCGCGGGCCCATACACCTCACCACCCCTAATTGCAGATGGATCTACTCTTGCACTTTGATTGGTTTCTCCTCACCTAGCTGATGTGCTCTAAGCACTGTGCTTGCTAGGGGCAGACCTTATTTCACCATGCAGAAAACCATGCAAGACCTGCACTGAAACATGTTAAAAGTGATAGCATTTAAGGAGACTGAATAGCTGCCCAAATTGGTAACCAGACACAGAGAGCCTTAAACTGGCAGTGGCCAACCGCTGTTAACCATTTGCTTGCTGTTGTGTGAAACCAGTTCCATGAACTGTCCATTGCCTAGTTGGAAAGGTCCATGCAAGAAGGAAAACACCATCACAACAGCCACCCTTGGCCTGAGAATCCTAAAAGAAATTCCTTCAGGGGCGGGGTTGAGGCTCAGGGGAACGAAGCTTGAACTTATTTCCTATGCTGCCTCTCTTCTGTGGATATTTGTTTTTATTTCTACCCTCAGAGCAAGGGCTCTCCTCTGACAGGCCCATGCAAAGGAATAATAACCCCCTTGCACCTCTTCACAGGCTACCCAGACCACGGGTGGGAAAGCAATGGAGTAAGCATGACTAATCACTTGTTTTCTCCTTCATCAGAGCAGACGTTGGCTTCACACATGCACCCACTCACTGGCCAAGGGAGCTGAGTCAGTAGGGGAGGAAGTAGTATTGCATAGTAATTCTCTGTAGGTATTGGTCAGCAGTACTTTACTACCCATCTCCAAAGGAACAAGCAGAAGGATTGCGACTCTTGAGACATATCTGAGTCATGTTGCTCCCTGGGCTATTCATGGGTTGTTGCCTCTTACACACCACCCTTCGCTAAGGGACATTCCTGAGGTCAGAATCTAGCCCTATACTAGCACAGCTGAGAACAGAACAAAGCCTCTGTCATGTCTGCTCAGCAGAGCTAAAGATGATTTCTGAGCCAAAGCTATGGAAAAATGTGTGGAATACTTAAGATGAACATAATAGAGACAGACAGCAAAAGATACATGTGAAATATTTAATAACTATGGCTCCCTAAAGAGTAGTATATGAATTTCTCTAACTAAATATTGAAAAGTTATTTATTTATACTGTTTGGGAGATTAAGAACCCTAAAGTGTTCTACAAGTACTTTTCTCTCACCTGTCTATTCTATAGCTCCTATCTGTGTTTTTTGGATGACATGCTCAATACTTCAGATACTAATGCTAGTATTTTAATTGTCCCAACTAGTCTTTGACGTTAACAGCATGTTTAAGTGCATTGTGGGAGTTCTTGTGTTAATCTCTCATTACTCCAAACCCAGTCAACAGGTGCATTGATTTACACATCATCGTATATCTTGGCAACAGAAAGAGTTAGAGATTTCTGCCATGTGTGTGTTTGTCTGGTTATTTAAACAAATGTTTAGGGTGTGGGGAATACATAAAAAAAATCTTATTTTCAAGGACTCCAGGGATCTCTCATACCCTCAGAAATGTTTTCTTTGCCTGAGTAGAGAGAACTATCCTCTGAGCAAAAAGCATTAATTAGATAGTTAGAAAAGGAAAGGTAGTGTGACTAGTGGTTAGATCTAATTGCTGTGAGCCTGGACTTGTGGGTTCCATTTCTAATTATTATTTATTATTTGTATTGTGGTCAGGAGCGGCACCAGGATTTTTGACGCCCTAGGCGGGGGTCCTTCCGCACTCCCGGTCGTCGTCGGCAATTCTGGGGCGGGGGGGTCCTTCCGGGCTCCTGGTCTTCGGGGCACTTCGGCGGCGGGTCCCGGAGCGAGCGAAGGACCCGCCGCAGAATTGCCGCCGAAGACCCAGAGCGCGGAAGGACCCCCCACCGCCAAATTGCCGCCAAGGGCAGCAAAATGCCACCCTCCCAAATCCTGGCGCCCTAGGCGATCGCCTAGGTCGCCTAAATGGAAGCGCCAGCCCTGATTGTGGTAGTGCTCCAGTCCCATTGTGCTCAGCACTGTACACAGACATAATGAAGACAGTCCCTGCCCCACCGAATTTAGAATCTAAATATTAGATAACAGATGCATACAACAAACTGAGGTGGGATCACAAGGTAGCAATGAGACCATTATGAACAATGTGATAAGGAGCAGTCACAGCCCACCAGTTGCCTAACCACTAATGCAAACCTCCCACTGACTTTATTTGTGACCCTGGATAAGTCACTTGCCTCAGTTTACCCATTAGTAAAATATTGTTAGTAATGTCTCCGTCACAGGAGGGTTGTGAGACTTATTAAATAAATGCTTGCAAAATGCACTGAGCTCCAGCCAGAAGGCACTATAGAAGTGGGACTAATAAAACAATTAACACAGAAATCTCTGTTAATGTAATTTTAAAGAGTAAATTCTCACTGGGGTGCACATGGGGAAAGAAAGGGGTTTGTATTAGTTATTGAGGCTTTATGGCCAGTTTCTCTCTGGAAAGTCCCCACCCCAACTCCAGATCTTCTATGGCACTTCCAGGCTGGGTGCCATCTTCATTGTGAAGTAACAGGCTCCTTTATGACCCAGCCAATGTTCATTGTAGGGATGTATGGTCAGTGATGCTATACGAACACTGAATCTGCTGCCCCTTACCCCTCTGCTTTCTTCACTGAGAGCAATGGCTGACGTCACCAAAACTGACTTCTGTGGCCAGAAAGGAACTTCTTACAATAATATGAGTGTAACAGGGATGAGGATGACTCAGACACAGCACTGAGAGCATCAGTACTGTAAGGGCTTGTCTAGACACGTCGTTTGTGCATGGCCAGCATGTGTGTAAATCTACAGAATACTAGCATACTGCACACTAACTATCCACCATGTGGACCCTGTTACCATGCACTGAGAGTTCCCTACTGCTCATGGACATACTCCCATTTCAAAGCAGAGTAGATCAAATCACACTAGAGAACTTTTAATGTGTGGTAGTGTAATCTTTGCGTGGGCTAGCGTTTACTTCACTGCCCTTCACCACTGCCTAAAAACCCACAACTCCCACAGAAAAGCACCTGGAGACCCAGATTTCAGTCACTAAGGCTTTTCAGCAAGGATTGCACAGGGTCAACCTCTCCCCAAAAAGAACAAAAGGAATGAACTTAACTCAGAAGTATCAACTTTATAAAGATAAAGAAATATAACTACTTCATTTCTACAACCTAACCTGGCTACTTTATAAGCCACACACATTATCGTCACAGTTATGCCTAAAGAAAAGAAAGTAAATCCAATACAGAGTCCACACAGAAACCCAGTGAGAAAAAACTCAAGAGGTCCCAAAAGCTTAGGTTGAGTTTGACTCTCAGTGACAGTCTTTGATCACCAAAATCTATACTGTCTGCTGAGTCAAAAGCACTGCAACAACATCTTCCCACCACGGGCTTGTAGAAATCTTCACCTGGAATCCATGCAGTCTCTTCCTCCTCCTCGGCTGAAATCACTCAGTTAGCTAATCAGCTAACCAATTAACCAACATCTCCGTTTAAGTATATAGATTTAAAAAAACCTTTTACAAGAAAAATACAAACTGAGAATAGCCAAATATAAGTGACTCTTTCCCCATCATCACATTCAAATAAGAGCAAAGTTGGTGAATCATATGCGTTGAGACAATTTCAATAAAACAGTCCATTCCAAGCATACAATTAAAATGAAAGAA
Source organism: Malaclemys terrapin pileata (assembly GCF_027887155.1). NCBI lineage: Eukaryota > Metazoa > Chordata > Testudines > Emydidae > Malaclemys > Malaclemys terrapin. The sequence continues at coordinate 18,775,737 of NC_071520.1, read as the reverse complement.
ATTAGTTTTTCTTCCCAATTTCCCCTTTTTACAATTAACACTGCCAGGGCTTCCCTGCTGGAGGGTTAACAACATCACTAATCTGCTGCAAAATGGTTCAGAGTTAGAGGAAACAGCCTGTTTTCTACTCCGAGAGCTCAGCTTCTTCCAACCCACACAGGGCACGTGGCCTTTTATAAAGCATCTGCCCTCACTACTTGCCCTTGTGGAATCTGAACCCAGCAACAGGGACTCTATTGCACATACCCAAAATTTCCACACCCCGTTCCAGAAACTTCTGAGTGTGGAGTGCTAATTGTGCATTTGCCCAGCAACAATGACCCAGACACAACTCATTTCTACCCACCCCGAATAGATCTCTTAAAGAGAGATTTCCCTGTTAGGGCAAAATTAAGTCAACTTAGGTTATGTTGACTTACAGCCATTACAGAAATTAAACTGCTTTTGTATGTCCACACTGTGCACCTTGTGTGAGCGGTGCACATCCTCACCAGGCACTCTTGCACCGATTTAACTGTCAGAGTGGGGCATTGTGGGACGGCTTCTGACTTATCTACACCAGAAGTGTGCAAACTACGGCCCGCGGGCCACATCCGGCCCACGGGACCGTCCTGCCCGGCCCCTGAGCTCCTGGCCAGGCAGCTAGCCCCTGGCCCCTCCCCCGCTGTTCCACCTCCCTGCAGCCATGCTGCCGCGCAGGCAGCGCTCTGGGCGGCAGGGCTGAGTGCTCATGCAGGGCAGCACGGCAGCGTGTCTGGCTCCGGCCGGGAGGTGCAGCCCCAGACATGCTGCTCTGAGGCATGGTAAGGGGGCCAGGGCCGGGGCCAGGGGGTTGGATATGGGGAAGAGGGTCCTGGGGGGCAGTCAGGGGACAGGGAGCAGGGGGTGGTTGGATGGGGCAGAGGTTTGGGGGGGCAGGGGACTGGGAACAGGGGGGATTGGATAGGGGGTGGGGTCCCAGGGGACCTGTCAGGGGGCAGAGGTGTGGATAGGGGTTGGGGCACTCAAGGGACAGGGGGAATTGGATAGGGGGTGGGGTCCCGGGGGGCAGTTAGGGGTGGGGGTCCTGGGAGCGGGTGTCAGGGGACAAGGAAAAGGGAGGGTTGGATGGGTGGAGGGTGCTGAGGGGGACAGTCAGGGGGCAGAAACTGGGAGGGGGTGGATCGGGAGCGGGGCACAGCCTTCCCTACCCAGTCCTCCATACAGTTTCACACGCCAATGTGGCCCTCGGGCTAAAAAGTTTGCCCACCCCTATTCTATTCGCTGAGAGGAAAACAGTCACCGTTCTCCTGAGATAAGTAGGTGAAGTGGTTCAAAGAAATTAGAACCTCCCCTTTCTTTCGTTTCCCGTCCCAGCTGCTTTAACCTTTGTCCATTATTAGAACTAAAATTGAAACAACCCCTTTCTGTTTGAGGTTCTGAAATATTCAGCTCTGAGTCAAATTCGTGAAAGAAAGGAACTGATTCAGACAGCCACAAGCTATTGTTTCAGTTCCGCCTTAGAGCAGTTACAGCTCTCAGCTGATCTTTCTTTGCTTCTTCTAAAATCCATTTAAGTGCTCATGATAGCTGCCAGATTGACAGCTCTGGAACCTGAGGCCTTCATTTTCAGAGGAGACTATGGGAGTTAGGCACCCCACTCATTTAGGTTCCTTTGAAAACCCCAGTCTGAGTTCATTATGTATCCACAAAATGGATACATCATGGGAAGAAGCAATGCAAATTTCCCCACATCACCCCATCCTTAGAGGGACCCCCTTTAATAGAGATGGAGCAGGCCACTCTCTATTGACCTACCGTTCTGCTACGAAAACAGTGCTGTGTTGTGGGACAATACTTGGGACTAGACTGAGACCACCTCCCACGTTCACATGGGTCACAAAAAAGCCAGCAGATGGTAATAATTTCAGTCACTTCCCACCAGTGTGGACAGCCTGATCGTTCAGTCACAGTGCAGGCAAAATGGCTAGTCAGTGGAGGGATGCCTCGGAGAAGGCTGCAGCATCAGCCCCAGGCATTGCACTACAGTCAGAGATTTGTCAACGCGAGGTACTTTTGCACCATTGTAGGTGCACTGATATAGCTTCAACAGTGCAAATCCCTAGTGTACGCACTTTGCACTGGTGTAAAAAGTGGCTTACACTAAATCATATTATTCTGTTTTCAGAAAAAGATAAGCTGCACTGGTGTAAACACTTTGTGTATTGGTGCCACATTTCTGCACCAGAGGTTTGTTCTGGTGCTGTGACATTGGTATAACTACACCAGTGCAAAATTCCCCAGTACAGACAAGTCCCTAGGGGAGAAAGGCTATTATGAGTTATCTGAGTCATCATGTGCCCTCTCCAGTTGTTCTTAAATCTGATACTGATCCATACTTTTGTTACATGCGACTGTAAAGTAGTCGAATGAGGTCCCTGTGATGCATTTAAAACGCTATTTTTATCTAAGGCGATTTCTCTGCATTCTTAAACATAAATACGCCATACAAGTTTCAAAGAGCCTTTGGAGTAAAAAGATTCCTTTTGTAAGGAAGTGTCTGAGCTGCCAAAGTCTGATATTTGAGGAGTACCTACTGCAAAATAACACGGACACCTGTTGTTTGTTTTGGCATTTATTAAATCACAGTGTTCCCATAGAATACATACATGCACGCACGCACAGACAGTATCTGGAAGTGCTGTCACACGTCATACAGGAAAGGATGTCCAGTTACTTTTGAAAAGATCCTTAGGATTCTGTGGGATTTAGAAAAGATTGAGTGGAAAGCTACTCTGTCGCAGTCAAGTAAAGAGCTAGAATCAGTATCTTGAGGCAGAGATGTAATTTCTTGTCTGCAACAGAATCAGAATGGCGGTAGCTGCAGCCATGTTTAAGAACAGTTGTAGCTAGCAAGGTTCTAGTGTAGAATTCCCTGACCAGCAGAGATGGGAATTGCTTTCCGAGAACCATGCTTGCTAAGCAGCAGTACAGAGGTCAATCAATCCTGGCTTCTCCCAGCCAACACTGAACTCAGGTGTACCAGTTTTGCAAGCACCTATGACCAGGTTCCACACCTATTCCAACTAGTGATGGGCCCAAGATTCAAAGTTAGGATCCAGATTCCAAGATAAGATATTAAACAAGCTCCTGCTACACAAAGGTCTTTGTATCTATCCTGTTGGAGGTGCTTGCACCCAACTTAAAAAGGTAATAAAAACAATAAAACCTAAATTAGCTAATCCCCATAGAAATCCCCATTTCCACCTCTACCTGTAATGCATCTCCTGGGAGCATATCAGGAATTTGTAAGTTTATCTGGTAAAGGATACGGGACGACTGGATTCAGGGGTGACTGGATCCAGGGGATTGGCTTGGTCTTCTCTCTAATTTTAACGAAGAGTGAGAAATGCATCTTAAAGAACTGCTGACTGAATTTGCTTTGTTCAGTGAGATCAATCCATCTATACCAGTGGGACAACAGGGTCATCAACTTTCAAAGGGGAAGAACCTTGTCTGACATGTGTCAAACATAGCTGAAAATCCTAAATGTAGACACAGACTAGGGCATGTGGTATATAGCCCAGGACATGGGTCTAATATTTCTCATTTCTTTGGAATTCTGCCTGGGGTGGTAGTTTGGATTAAAGGAATGGGAGACACACCGCTACAAACCGAGGGCAGAATCCACATGAGACAAACTGAGCTAGAATTTCTCTAGCAACAAATGTGTTTAAATATGACTGGCACTAGCCTAGTTCTGATAAGAACATAAGAACAGACATGCTAGGTCAGACCAGCGGTCCATCTAGCCCAGGATCCTGTCTTCCGACAGTGGCCAATGCCAGGTGTCCCAGAGGGAATGAACAGAACAGGTAATCATCAAGTGATCCATTCCCTGTCGCCCATTCCCAGCTTCTGGCAAACAGAGGCTAGGGACACCATCCCTGCCCATCCTGGTTAATAGCCATTGATGGACCTATCCTCTATGAATTTATATAGTTCTTTTTTTAACCCTGTTACAGTCTTGGCCTGGGACACCATCCCTGCCCATCCTGGTTAATAGCCATTGATGGACCTATCCTCTATGAATTTATATAGTTCTTTTTTTAACCCTGTTACAGTCTTGGCCTTCACAACATCATCTGGCAAGGAGCTCTACGGGTTGACAGGGCATTATGTGAAGAAATACTTCCTTTTGTTTGTTTTAAACCTGTTGACTATTAATTTCATTTGGGGACTCCTAGTTCATGTGTTATGAGAAGGAGTAAATAACACTTCCTTATTTACTTTCTCCACACCAGTCATGATTTTATAGACCTCTATCATATCCCCCCTTAGATATGCAGACAGGACTACAGATGGATTTGCATGTAATCTATGATTTGCATTGTGCAGGCAAGCTCCCAGCATCACTCTATAATTGGCAAACACAGGAATAATGAACTAGTTATTGCAATCAAGCATTTTATAATATTTCAAGAACAATAACAAAACCATGCATGATCCTGTGGGATCTTCTCTGAGGACAGAGCAAGTTACCCAAGCACCCCATTCCAAGTCTGTAGGTGTGTCTTCTGTTTAGCTTTTGCTTAGAAAATTATTGTATACATCAAAGAAAGGTTGTGATCACTCACCTTCCTGTTCAGCATTCATCCATATGCCTTGTACAGTATTTAACATGCATAAGTCAGCTGCAGCTAAGCACCCTTGCCCGTTCCTATACTATTGCTCTGACAGTGCCTTTGGAGTGTTTCTACGAATAAATACTATATCTATGGACATTAACTGGTTAAAATGAAAAACCAATGTCGATTTGCACACCCTTCTGTTTAGTCAGTCACAATCTTCTGTTTATTAATTGATGGAGGGTGGTTGTTTTTAAAAGCAGAAAATGCCATTAGTAGCCCTAATGAAAAAAAATCACTTATTACACCTAGCATTCTCCAGATAGCCCAGACAGACTTGTTTCCATTTCAATGCAGAAAATATATTCTACCCAAGTTGTCTCTCCACAATTCACAGGCCATAAAAATGTGTTGTTTGGCTCCAGACATGTTCCCAAAGAAGACTATCCCAGACATCAGCTATGTCATGCCCAGCTATCTTGGCTTGCTGCTAATTGTGGAAAATCTTCACGAACCATCACTAGCATCTCTTTTTTATCAAAATCCGCCAGTGAGAAGGAATTGCTGGTGTGAAAGGTATTTTGTTAGAGTGTTTGCTACACTCCCCGTGTTCTGTTTTCAAGTTTAAACTATCAGGTTGTTTCCATTATTAAATATTCATCTTCCCTTTTGCCTTTATGTCATGGAAACACCATAGAAGGATCAGCAGGAAAAACAAAACAACTTAGAAGAAATAAGACTGTCTGGCTTGAGAGGAAGAGGTGTCCTCAGCATGGAATCAACAGCCTTCCCGGATTTCTGGGGCTTTCTTTGGTATTTAATAAAGATTTGTTTTTCCAACAATAAAAAGAAACATCTGCTACAATGTAAGTGGCTGCCCTGCTTTAAGAGACCTTATTTTTGTCCCTGCACAAGAACAGTCGGATTTGATTAAGATTCAATCAATTATTTTGTGCTAGACACGTCTCCGGCTTGTTGAAATTTCACCTGCAATCTTTTGAAAGTACACACATGAAATGAAAGTCTTCAGGACCTAATTCTTCCCTTTGGAAACATGTGAACTCTCAGTGACTCCTAAAAAAGCAACTCTGAGGGTACAGTTTGGGTCTGAGGGCCTTTTACACGACTCTGGCAGTCTGAAGGAGCCTTAAAATTGGGGTGGTGTGGGCTTTTGTACTCCATGTGGTACACACAGGCCTAGCCTAGGAGCTCTTACTTAAGCAAAGCTTTCTGTGAAGTCACTGAGGGCTAGTTTGGTGCAACCCCTTACTCATAGCTGTATTTTCATATGTAGTTTCAGTGGATCTAACTCCTGTGAGGAAGTATTCACCAACTGAGCAAGAGTCCCACCATATAGCCCTGAGTAAGGGCTGCAGGTTTTACCCAAGTGCTGCCAGAGAGGTTGACTTTCTACTTCACTGAGGAGCAGAGGGCTACCATCCTGCCATTTGAGGACCACACTGGACTCCTCATAGAAGTCAATGGAAGCTGAAGGTGCTCTGTACCTCACAGGATAGAGCCTTCAGACTGAAGCCAGACAATCTTTCTATCGATTTAGCAAAGCGCTTGCTGTTTCCATTCCAGAGGAGCAATAATAAATACAGAGCAAAGAAAATGAATCTATAGCTACTACTTTTTTACTAAATACAAAGCTATAAAAGGGAATCAGTGCAGACCTGTGGGCTCCTGCCTCGTCTTATGTGCAAACTATCTGTAGGTACATAAAAATCTTTGACAGCTGCATCAGCAGCAATTTTTCCATCCCGTAGAATGTCTACAACTGGGCTTTTACTGTAAGATCTCGCTTGTTTTTTAATCTATTCTACTTTAGATCTGCAAACAAAAAGTTGTGGCTGAAGAACCTGATACATTTTAATGTTGGGGAATACTTAACACTAGGTAGGGTCTGTTGTACTAATTTAGATGGAACAAATGGGGCCAGAGTCAAAGGTGTTAACATGACCCCGTAACTGTCCAACATTAAACAAGGTTTGATATACAGAGACCTCAGCCTGCTTAGTACCGTGGCAAACCTTATTAACATTGTTTTAACCTTTGATTAAAGACAGAGAGAAAGGAAAGAAACAGAGCATTTGAAATGTAAAGTAGTAAGTAAGACTTTCATTCTAACATCCCTTGCTCCCTTTCCCTTTAGCTGGAGAGAGTTTTTAGAAAGAATCTCCCCCCATTTGACAGCCTTGTGGATGGTATTAAAGATTGTAATAACTGTCCTTTTGGGGAAAATGGGATGAGTCAGTTGAGATGGGCTGGAGTTGTTGTTGCTGTTAAATCACAGAATTGTAGAATTGGATGGGACCTTGAGAGTTCGTCTATTCCAGTCCCCAGCACTCAAGGCAGGAAGAAGTATTATCTAGACCATCCCTGACAGGTGTTTGTCCAACCTGATCTTAAAAATCTCCAATGATGGAGATTCCACATCCTCCCTAGGCAATTTATTCCAGTGCTTAACTACCCTGACAGTTAGGAAGTTTTTCCTAATGTCCAACCTAAACCTCCCTTGCTGCAATTTAAGCCCATTGCTTCTTGTCATATCCTCAGAGGTTAAGAAAAATAATTTTTCTCTCTCCTCCTTTTAACAACCTTTTATGTACTTGAAAACTCTTATCATGTCCCCCCTCAGTCTTCTCTTTTCCAGACTAAACAAACACAATTTTTTCACTCTTTCCTCAGAGGTCATGTGTTCTAGACCTTTTATCATTTTTGTTTCTCTTCTCTGGACTTTCTCCAGTTTGTCCACATCTTTCCTGAAATGGGGCACACAGAACTGGACACAATTCTCCAGTTAAGCCCTAATCAGCACAAAGTAGAACAGCAGAATTACTTCTTGTGTCTTGCTTATAACACTCCTGCAAATACATCCCCAATTGATGGTTGCTTTTTTGCAACAGTGTCACACTGTTGACTCATATTTAGCTTGTGATCCACTATGACCCCGAGATCCCTTTCCGCAGCACTTTCCTGGGCAGTCATTTCCCATTTTGTTTGTGTACAACTGATCGTTCCTTCTTAAGAGGTACTTTGCATGTGTCCTTATTGAATTTCATCCTATTTACTTCAGACCGCTTCTCCAGTTTGTCCAGATCATTTTGAATTTTAATCCTATCCTCCAAAGTACTTGCAAACCTTCCCAGTTGGGTATCATCTGCAAATTTTATAAGTGTACTCTCTAGGCCATTATCTAAATCATCGATGAAGATATTGAACAGAACCAGACCCAGAACTGATCCCTGTGGGACCCCACGTGATATGCCCTTCTAGCTGGACTGTGAACCACTGATAACTACTCTCTGGGAACAGTTTTGCCAACCAGTTTTGCACCCACCTTATAGTAGTTCCATCTCAGTTGTATTTCCCTAGTTTGTTTATGAGAAGGTTATGAGAGACAGTATCAAAAGCTTTACTAAAGTCAAGATATACCATATCTACAGCTTCCTCCTATCCACAAGGCTTGTTACCCTTGTTAAAGTCTGATCCCATTTCCTAGAAGACAAAAATAAAAGGGGATAGAAAAGAACAACAAATGCAGCTTCTGTTTCTGGTGTTGACTTTCACTTGCAACCTCATTGCTGGAGAAACACAGGCATGGAACATGATCTTATTAGCCACTCAATGATTTGGTAAACTTGTACCAGCATCAGGCAGTCTTGGGCAGTGCTTTTATCTGTTTCTCTTATCATAGGCCTATAGCAGTGTTGCAAAATATACAGTCTTTGCCAGCTAAGTCAGACTCTTGTTAGACAGAAGGCAAAAGAAGAGGAACAGGAAAGAAAAAATAAGGTGAGTGTTCAGGCTTTATCCAGAGCTGGTGGAGGTGGCGATGTCATCTAAGTCCCTTTTCTGGCCCAGTCTAGTCAGGACCTCTCTCAGGATCAGAATGAAGACTGTCTGATGTGCTACGGTAGATTCCAGGGTCCCAGGACACAATGGGGTGGCAACCATGAAGGTGAAGCTTGTTCCTTCTTTCAATCAGCAATTCTTTTGTTTGCTTCCCCCAATTTTCACCCCCAGAGTCTCTTTTTGTGGACCCCAAAGAGGAAGTGATGGGTGGACTAACCAAACCCCTCATTATTTTGTTCACCAACACACCTATTTTGGTCCAGTGCATGGGCAGCGGGTATCGAAGGCAGTGAGAGGCTGTGCCTCCCCAAACATCCTTGCATGGCCCCGCCCATGCTCCACCCCAAGGCCCTTTTCTGCTTCCTGGGCTGTGCTGTGGGAGGCTCTTCCCCCCTGTGGACGGGGTCCCAGGCTGGGGCGCTAATGGGGGTCAGCCTGCGCTCCAGGGCTGAGGAAAGGCCATGCCACCCACACAGCGTGCTGGGAGGGAAAATGCTGCCCGCCCTTGTGCCTCTCTGGGGCTGGCGGGCAGGCTGTGCCACCTGTCCAGGGCTGGCACGCGTGGCCCGCTCACCCGCCTGGCATTCTGGGGCTGCGGAGGGCCAGCTGCCCACTCACCCACCAGCATTTCACTGGTTTCTGGTCCCGCACTCTGGTCTGGGGGTGGGGGTGGGGGGCTGTGCCTCCCATCCAGGGTTGGGACATGCCACCCGCTCGGGCATGATCTTAACACAGTCCTTGAATTATATCAATAGGCCGTTTTGTTTGTACGAATTCAGCCTGTCTCCCTTTTCGACCTTCCCCCCACCCACCCATCATCAAAATTTATTTATTATGGCGAGTGTGATATTTTATGGTCTTTTTCACTATTAAGCTCACAATTAAGGTCAAATTATAGGCCCAATTACTAGAGCAAGTCTTGCATCATTCAGGCAGGAGACCAGTAGTAGTGTTCCGCTAATGCCTATAAGCCCCAGTCAGGATCAGGACCCCATTGTGTTATGTATTATACAAACCCGTAGGGCTTGATACTGCAAACACTTACATGCTTAACTTCATTAGTGCGAGTGGCTCCATTGAAATCAATGGTAGTAAAATTAAACGTATGCATAAGTGTTTGCAGGGTCGGGGCTATAATAAGAGAGTCTCTGCCCCCACAGAGCTTACAGTCTAACGGACAAGACAGAAGGGGAAGATAGGCGATATTATCCTCTCCATTATAGAGATAAGGAACCAGTGCATAAGGCTCCCTCAAACTGCTCAGCCGCCACAGGTTAGGAATAATCCACATTGCCTCTGCTATCAGATAAGAACCCCTTGTCTCTCCGCACGCCAGAGGTTGCCAGTTGTGTCATATCATGTGGTACATTTTATAATGTGGACAAAATATGCACTAGGGATTAGGCTGGAACCACTAAACTCCTTTCACTTGTAAGATAAGAAATACTTAAACCTAAGGTCTCTAGAGGTATGAGGCTAATGCATTTACCCACTGCGCTGCCTAGCAACACCCCCTCCTCCTTCCCCCCTTTGGTGGATTCTAATTCTTAACCAGAGCCACTAAACTGACAAGTCACCTTGCCAGCAACCAATGTCACTGATCTGGTTAGCATGGCTTTCCTTTTGTGTATTTTTCCCCCGGTGCCTGCTCCGACATTAACACAAGCATTACATTAATTTCCATCCTATAGTTTAATTGCCTAAAATATGTCACAGGACTGGGGGGGAAAAAGCACAAACAAACAAGCTAAGCCTGCAGAAATGTCACGAAATCCAACCATGATCCACTTCTCTTTGCAGAAAGGAAATCAATCCCGGATAGCTTCTGCAGAACCGGCTTATTAAGCCAAGACAAGAGAGCTGTTGGAGCAAATAATTGAAGAATAATATGATAGAACACAATATTAGTGATAACTGCCTTTACAAATTGGCCCTTGTAAGAGATTTGCTCTGTGTGTGCTGCATGTGTGCCACTCACTGTCATTTCCTTGCTCTGAACAGCGTTGTGAAGATTTCAGTGCCAGTCTGTACAATGTAATATTTACAGCATTTTAGTCAGAGCTTTTGTAGTTGCAAAGTACTTAGACTTTGGCTCCCCAGGGGGTTTCTAATGCAGCTTGATGCTGCATATTGCACACAGTGCAATGCCTTGTAGCCACCTGCCTGCTAGATGGGGGTTGGATTTAGGGTTTTTCAAAAGTGGGCCCTGATTTTTGGTACTGTCTCAGAGACATGTTGGCCCTGAATTTCAGAAGGGCTGAGCAGAAACTCAGCTGGAGCTCTGGGTGCTCACACGTTGGACAATCGAGCCCATGTCTCAAGTTGGGCATCCAAAAAACTGAGGCACACAAAATCACTGGTCACTTTGGAAAAAGATGGTTGAAGGATCCAACCCTGCAAATCCCTATGCTGACAGGGCCAGATCCAGTGTTACTATCAATTGGCTTAACTCCATGTGAAGCCTATGGAATGATACCGATTTACACTAGCTGGAGATTTACCCTGCAATTCTTACTCACATGAGCATACTTCAAGATCAGGCCACAATTCACCCATGATTATAGGTGAAAAATATGGGGCCAAATACTGCCTTAGTTAAAGCCACTCAACTCCCTTTGAGCGCATTGGGAGTTGCGCGGTTATAACTGGTGACCGATCAGGAACGCATCCTCAGGTGGAGCAAATCAGCAAAGCTACAATGAAGTTCATGATCACAGAGGATCTGGTCCAGAACAAGGTCTCTACGCATCACTATGTGGACAAACCAAAAAGCCAAATGACTATCCTACATTGATCTCACACTGCTGCTTTTTGAAGATGCTCAAGTTGAAAGAGATTGTCAGGATGTTATCCTGAAGGGAAAGAGCATCTGCTGCTGCTGCTGCTCCTCCTGCAATATCCTTTTTCTGGATCTTGAGTTTCTGACACATTAATCTATTGTGGAATGTCATTTAATTAAGTGTTTTCAGGGTTCATTCTAGGCTGTGGGATTGTGCCGTAGGCAGGCAACACCAGCCTGAAGTTGCGATAATTAAGGCCCCCCAGGACAGCTTGGCACGTTGTCTAGTTGGAGAGCCAACATCAATATGCCAGAAGTCGTACTAAGCACTACCATGTTAGAAGCATTCAGTGGAGTTAGGAGATATGGTTTCCCCAATCGTACAGAAAATTTATCTAGAGGGAATAAAAAAAAATGCATTTCAGTTTCAAAAAGGCTTTCAAGGAAATGAAACAAAGATGTTAGCGATGCTTTGGGCATTGCAACACCTGCTCGTGTTTATAACCCTTTTAAAAACAATTATTGAACGTTAAAAGTACCGAGGGCCAGCCAGCCGGCTATGCGGCCATACGTTGGAGACAAGCCCGGGAGCAGATCTCAACCCAAGATTCCTGAGCAGTGCCATGGAGGCCACATCCCCAGCCCTGGCCAGGCCTCCTTTTGGGTCAAATCTTCTGCTGGTGTAAATCAGTGTAGCTCTGTTGACTTGAGTGGAGCTATGCTGATTTACCAGTCACACCTGTGCCGCCCCCAAGGCACTCAGTGGGAGCTGATCTCTAAGTCTGTTCTCCTGAGTCAGAATTGTGGGCCAGGACTCCAGTTGGTGTAAGTGACACAATTCCATTGTCTTCACCTGGCAGCCCCTTCCAGGCGACTCCACAAGCAGCAAGGAAGGTATCGGCAGGAAGCTGTGTCCTCAGCCTGACCCTCCTGGACTTCCACAATGCAAGGCAGGTAAAGGAAGAAATGCAGGGAGAGCCAGGCACCCAAGAGGGGCTCTGTGTCTTCAAGTCTTTCAACTGGGTCTCTAGACGGGTTACATGATCGGCACAATTAGGGGCCATGTCCAGGCCCATAAACCATGCAAAGCAAAACAGCTCTTCTCTCCTCCTCAAACAGCATATTCAGAGTCAGAGTCATTCCTCCTGTTCCCACCCATCCCCCAGGCTGTTCTCCACACACCTCATCCTTCTCTCTCATCCCAGGCAAGTCACCACCTCTCTGGTGGATTTTCCGTTGCTGACTCAGGATACCAACTGTATTCCCAATTGCACTTCACTCTTCTTTCCATGGGCAATATGCTTCCCTCCACTGTATAATGCAGCGGTGAATAGTTTGAAACAGACAATTCAAAAAAAAAAAAAGGTGAAACCCCCTTGCACAGTGGATAATTGTCTAGGTGGCCTGCTTTCCTCCACCCACTCTGTGGCAATGCGCAGTGTCATGGGGGCGTATCATCCGTAGGTCTCACAGAATCAGTGGTGAGCAGCCAGGTAAAAGAAGTCAAGGAAAATCATAGGGCCCTGCAGGATGTTATATGTGCTGTGCTAAAAATCTGTCCTGAAACCAAGCTCCCCAGGAGAAAAGGGAGCAAGTCTAGATGACAAGGTGGCTAAGATTCTGGCAACTGCTTGGAGTCTTTTGTTCACTAGGGTTCCTACAATTGATCGCATCTTTGGAGAGGAACAAGTCGGAAGTTTTAAAGAGGTTTAGTTTAAAGGAAACCACCCGCCATAATAGAGCAGGCCCGACTGAAGCACATTTGCCTCCGTTTCCTTCTTTCAGAGTTCTCAGAAATAGTCCACAAATTCAAACTTAGTACAAATAGCCCTTGTGGGGTTACTTTGTTACAGAAGAAAGCCCACTGCACATAAGCCATAACAAAACAAGTCTCAGCACCCTAGTCCAGATCGTACCTCAAGTACCTTAGCACCCAGCACCATGCCCCAAGCTCAGACACCCCTCACCATACCTCACTCCAGACCTCAGCCCTCTCTGGCCCTCCAGCTTCAGCTCTCAGGCTCCAAGGGCCAGCAAGCACCTCCCTCTGCTGGCCTGAGCCCTCAGCTCTCTCCTGCCTTCTCTGCCAGTGGCTCAGGAAGGTCACCAGGCTCGCCCCTCCACTGGCTCCTAGCCCTCAGCCCTTTTCAGCATCCTAGAACTGGCTTTCAGTCAGCAGGCTCACCCTTCCACTGGCTCCTCCCTCTCAGCCCTTGTCAACCTCCCAGTCCTGGCTTTGATTCAGGAACCTCAGCTAGTCTCTCCACTGGCTTCCTCATAATTCCTCCTGCTTTCCCGGGAGAGCCTGCAGAGACTTCGTCCTTCTGACTGCCAGGTCCCTCTCTCACCAGTCCTCCCCACCTCCCTGTCAGATTCTCCTTGATCCTTGACAGCCCCAGGTGCTGGCCCACCCTCTGAATTGGCCAAACTGGCACAAGGATGCTGGATCTGCTTCATTTACTGGGGCCAGCCACCCTATGACCCGCTTCCCCTGACCCTGCACTTTGCTTCAGAGACCTACAGTTCTGGCCTTTGCAAGCACTCTACATCCCTCAGCATAGCTGTGGGGGTTTTAGAGCAGGCCTTTGGACGGCATCCACCGCCTGCTCTATGGCAGGTCAGTTCAATGTAAATCAGAAGCTACAAAACTGCATTATCAGTACACTCTTTTTAACCAGTTCAAGGTATGGATGTTTAAATACCTCCTGTCCCAGAAAGGAAATTGCTGTTTAGACAGAACCTTCTTCCTCAGGCATCTTTCCACAGCTCCCTGCTCCCTCCATACAGTTTTCTACGGGACAGAAGCTTACAGCACTCAGGCCCCAAGACATTTAGGCTCCTAACTTCCACTGACATCAATGCCTGGATTGTGGATCTGGACCTGAGTCTTTATCCCTGAAGTTATTCATCCTGCAGGTTGTGCCTCATTTCGTGAGATAACCATTTGTTTTACAGCGTGCTTGTGTTCCTTTGTATACCATTAGCGATCCCCTTTATCCTTAATCAAACTGAAAACAATGCAGATGAGGACGTACAATCCCGCTACCACACTCAGCTGCCTGGGGCTTACAAGGCTTACATTACAAATGTTTACAAACTTTTGTATTTTAAATTAGTCTCTGTGTCACGGCCGGTTTTGTTTCAAAGGTTTTTATTGTTTGCGGAGATAAAAACACATATGGTGCAATGAGAATCATGACATTACAAAGAAGAAGAGCGGAACAATATATTTAGCTGAACCAATATGAATAACAAGGGCAATTTAGGAAAGGGCTAGCTAAGAAGGGGAGGGATCGATGGGAGAGGGCTGCCTATTTATGTAACATACTTTTACATTATTATTCTTTCCTGGCTATTAGATTTTAAGCTCTTTGGGGCAGGGACTGTCTTTTTTGTTCTGGATTTGTACAGCGCCTAGCATAATAGGGTCCTGGTCCATGACTGGGCTTCTAGACACCAGCGCAAGACAAATAAATAATATCCTGCTCATTCCTTTCTCCCTGTACTTCTTTCTATTTGCTAAAAATCAGGAAATAAGGAATTCTTTCCCCTCTCCTTTTCTATCAGTAGGGACATTGAACTAATAGAACTAGGACCTAGACCAGGGCAGGCAAACATTTTGGCCTGAGGGCTGCATCTGGTTTTAGAAATTATATGGAGGGCCAGTTGGGGGGGGGGGGGCATAGCCCGGCCCCCACCCCCTATCCAACCCCCCTGCTTCCTGTCCCCTGACTGCCCCCAGAACCCCCGCCGCCCCATCCAACCCCCCTCCTTCCTGACTGCCCCCCTGCGATCCCTGCCCCCATTCAACCCCCCTGTTCCCCGCCCTCTGACCGCCCCGACCTCTATCCACACTCCCACCCCCAACCACCACCCCGAACTCCCCTGCCCTCTATCCAACCCCCACTGCTCCCTGCCCCCTTACCGCGCTACTTGGAGCACCAGTGGCCACGCACCACGCAGCACAGAGCACCGGTGGCTGGTGGTGTGGCTGCACCAGGACAGGCAGCCGCGCAGCACAGAGCACCGGGTCAGGCTGGGCTTTGCAGCTGCGCTGCCCCACGAGCTCACCGCCCCACCGCCCAGAGCATTGCGCCGACGGCGCAGTGAGCTGAGGCTGCGGGAGAGGGAAAACAGCGGGGGAGGGGCCAGGGGCTAGCCTCCCGAGCTGGGAGCTCAGGGGCCAGTCAGGAGGGTCCCGCGGGCCGTAGTTTGCCCACCACTGCCCTAGACCCTATTATTTCCTCTAACACCTCCTTGATGGAAAACCCTAGTGAAGTGTGCAGTGTCCTATCCATTTAACATCCGTTTCTAGAGAGACTCTTTGTAATTGAGTCACTTGACCAGTGTCATTTGTACTTTACTTGCGTGCTTCAAGTTAAACCACAGGAGAGGTCACAAATCAGTGTTTACAAAACGTAACACGAGGGGGTTGTCACTACCTGCATGAAGATAAGGATTTAGACCCTTGAGACCCCACGGTGGAGCACAGTTGCCAACTTTCACGCGGTAAATAAGCCCCCCGATTTTCACAATGAGCCAAAAATCAAGCTAATCCCATTTCAAAACAAGGCCAAAACAAGCCAATCCCTAAGAACCCAACACTTTATGTGACTAGATCCCCCGGCGTGCAATCTGGGACTGTGGTGGGCCCGCTGTGCACCCCTGACTCTCCCCTCGCCTTGCCCCTTGCCTGGAGCCAATCAAAAAAAGCTACAAGCCAAATGAGCAACAAGCTACAAGCCAAAAACTAACCAACAAGCAACTCACAAGCCAATTAAGCCAAAAACAAGCCCAATTTCTGCACACACACACCCCGCGAGTTTGGCATGTCTGCTGTGGAGGTTAGAGACTGATTACAGTAGCAGCGGTGTGGATAGTACTCCAAACATAAGTGCCACCAATGAGCAAGGGTTAAATTAACAATACTCAGCCAGCAACTTGGAGGCACACGGTGGACCAAAGTCATTTTCTTTGTGTTTGCGTGGTGCAGAATGGAATTAAAAATAACAATCCAAAGTCAGCCTACCTAGGTGACTGCTAGATCTTCTCACACAACAGCCTGCAAAAATGAGACTGGCACACAGCCCGTTAGACTCATTAGCACTTAAACAGTCAGCGTCTCATAGTTAACCTTGATTGTAAAACAGTATTGGACTCAGAGTGAAAGATGATTACAGCGAGTTACTCTGTAAAGGGCTTGATCCTAAGAGCTGCTGCACACCTGCACCTCCCATTGACTTCAGTGGGAGAGGCAGGTCCTCTGCATCTCTCATGATCAGGCCCGTGAACAGGCATGTGTCCGCTCGGATGTGTGGTGGTTCGAAGATTTTGTTTTCTTTAAGTGACATACAAAGTGTGGGGCAGGGGGAGAAGTTACCCTTGTTCTTTTGGGGTTTTTTGTTAAGGAGAAAGGGTTTCTTTGTTAAAGATCCAACCTCCCAAGTCCTTCCGTTAAAGTGTGAGAGATCACATTACATATCTGGCACCCCCAGGACTTCCTCCAGTAAAACAAGGCAACACAACATTAAACATTCATATTCCTTCTCATGTAAAAAAACAACTGCCACCCTAGATTTAACCACTAGACCTTTCTGGCCCCAGTAATTAAGCTTCATACAAATGCAAACTTCCCTTTTTGATACCAAAGTACCAGCTTGGACTTACTGGTTTGCGGAATTGTTCCCATCATAACTCCTGCCTTCAATCAGTTTCATTATGATTTATTGTTCAGTTCAATGTAAATCTTAAGCTACAGTTCTTTTTAACCAGTTCAAGGTACGGATGTTTAAATACCTCCTGTGCCGGAAAGGAAATTGCTGTTTAAACCTGATTTAAAAAAAAAAAAAGAAAAAAAACATTCTCACAATTACTTATCTTTTCAGAGAAAGATAAAATAGTCACAGCTGCTTTTTCAAAGAACATTTTGTACGTTTTGCTATCACAGCCACATTTTAAGTATAGCCAAGATTTTCTCTAATTCAGAAAGCCTTCTTATTGCTGACTCTGCTGGGTGACAGCACGGCAGCCTTAGTTACGCTCATGCCAGAGATATTTATACATTGTGACTCACCTAAGGAATCCTTCCTTTCTAGGGCTCCAGCTCAGCAAACCATTGATACACGTGAAGTCTCTCCTTATCCAGCAAAGCACTTATTTGAATTACCCTAGCACCTGAGGAGGCCGAGTCATGGCCCAGGACCCCATGTTGCTAGGGGCTGTACAAACCCAGGAGAAGAAGATGGTCCCTGACCCAAGAGCTTAAAATCTAAGTACTTAAGAACCTACCTAAATTTAAGCACATGTTTACGTGCTTTGCTGAGGATTAATATAATAATACCTAGCTCTTCTATGGTGCTTTTCATCCGTAGAGCTCAAAACACTTCACAAAGGAGGCCACTATCATTATCTCCAGTCTACAGGGGGGGGGAAACTGAGGCACAGAGCAGTGATGTGACTTGTCCAAGGTCACCCACCAGGCCAGAGCAGGGGATAAAACTGAGTTCCAGTCCAGAGCTCTATCCACTAGGCCATACTGGATTTCTGAATCCAAGCCTTGAGAAGGTGTCTACACCAGCCTTTTTCCCACCTTAGCTACTGCCATGAACCTATGGGAGCTCTAGAGTAGAACAGGCGCAGGCATTGTAACTATCATGTCATCATCTAAGTCTGCTCAGGGTAGGTAGGTCTCAAAGACCTCATTTCTACACCATCAATCCAGCTGTTGCTGCCAATGGTGGGACTGCACCAACAGTAGCAAACTTTAGGAAAATTTGTCTGGTGTCAGCAAGGCCCCTCAATGCTTTGAGGTCAACGGCGATAACTAGCTATCTAGCTTTCAGGTGCTCTACAGGAGCACATTGGGCCTTGTGTTTAAGGGACTAGAATGAAATTCCGGACAATGAATGAAATCCATTCCCAGTTCTGCCAAGATGTTCCTGGGGCAAGTCACCTAATCCTTTTATATCTGTTTCCTCAACTTTAAAATAGGGATATCACTTCCCTAGCTCCTGGCAGTTAAATTGCTTTGTGTGTGCTCAGCTGTTAGTGAGGCGAGCCATAGAAAGGCGTATAAGTAAATAAAATAAACCATAGTCTTAGACTACTAGCGACTTCCCCAGTCCCTAGTATCATCCTGCAATCATCCGAAGATATGAGCCACTTCCTGGGTAGCATGAGGGACATATGCTGGAGTAGGAGACTCAGTAGTATTCGGCAGAGATTTCCATGGAACTCTAGAGTCTGTCTTGAGTGTCTTGGTTTCTGTAGGCTTTGGGCTGGGATTTAGCTATGGCCCTTGAGTACTTAAAGGGGAGGGAACCCCTTTACAAGGGACCCCATCCATGTGCCCCACACAAGGGTCAAGGACACTTACAGTCCCTGCGCTCCACAGATGACATCATCACCCCCAAAGGGGACAGGAATGAAGTGGGCCCATAGCCACATTCCTATTTCTATTGACCCAGGGGAAGCAAGCTCCATATTCTTACAGGATGCTGCAGCCAATGCACTCCTCTGGTGCAGCAGGATGCTCAGAGAGGCACTGTTCCCTCCCCACATTCCCTCTCTTATCTCCCCTTGCTGCAGCTCCACACCACCCACTACTTATGAATGTCCTTTAAGGCACAACCTACCCCTTAGGGAATATGTTAGGAGACAAACCTGTGAGGCTCTGAGTGAACATGACTCACGCTTAGGTCAGTAACTAAACATCTTGGCAAGCCAGTAGAAGATGAGGCTGCCTGGCAATTTGCAATAAGCACATTGTGCCATGCAGGATTGGGCCGTTAGTTTGGTACGGGCTTACATCCATGCACATTTATTGAGATATCCTATCTCCTAGAACTGGAAGGGACCTTGAAAGGTCATCAAGTCCAGCCCCTGCCTTCACTAGCAGGACCAAGTACTGATTTTGCCCCCAGATCCCTAAGTGGCCCTCTCAAGGATTGAGCTCACAAGCCTGGGTTTAAGCAGGCCAATGCTCAAACCACTGAGCTATCTCTCCCCCCTTAGTCAAGCTAATCAATGCACTGGATCAATAGCTGGCATCTAAACATGAGCACAGCGAAAGAGATGAGATAAAACACAAGGGCGACATTGGGTCCATAAAGTTAAAGATAAACAAACAAACAAACAAACAAAGCAGCTGAAACCACTGGGAAGAAAAAACACATTCAAAACCATGATAATATGAAAAGATTTTGCCTGCTTCAGTAGCTATTCAGAAACATCCAATAGCATTCCAAGTGCCTGCCCCTAACACATCAATCCCCCATTGCACTCCTCAGACATTGACTCCGGAATTCAAACATAAGTTACAGTTTCCTGAAATTTTACCAGATGGGAACAAGTGAAGCACAAGGAGAAAGAAAAGGGGAAGAATCCAAGATCTCACCTCCGCACTGATTGCAAATTGTTGCCCCAAACCACAATGTACTGATTTCACACCATTGATAATCAAAAACAAACAGCTGATGTGATTCCCCTGTACTTAATAACACAAAGGCTCTCTGATGCCATGAACACCACTGGACTACCAGCTCTGAGATGTCAGCCTCTCTCCCTGCATTGCAAAAGTTCTACTGCTAGTTTTGACATCTGGCTTTCAGGGAGATGTATTTCTAACAGAACAAATGCACACTGACAAAGCTGAGGCCCTCTGTGTATTTTGGTAAATTGCAATCCATTATGAATATGTATCTTCCTATGTTGAAATGTTGGTTTTGCAGTTGTACCCAAGGCTGTCCAAATATCTGCTGGGAATATTTTCTAACAGTACTGTTTCACTAAGGATCACACAACTACCTTGTTTATGTATCCCTAATGTGTCCTCCTGGGTGGGTCCCCTTCTCCCCACCCCCCGCCCCGCCATCTGAAACATTAACCATTTAATGTTACAAGGGCTACTGTCAAACTAGGAGGTGTTACAACAAAAAGCTAGTGGGCTTCAATAAGTCCAATGAGATGTATGTGCATTGAACAGTGCCCCTTTCGGGGGCCTAGTTTATTTAACCGACAGGTGGAACGTTAGGCTAGTAGGCCTCCACCACTGCATCTCTAGCTGGAGGGGGAAGGGGGTGAGTTAGGATGACCAGATTTTATAGGGACAGTCCCAATTTTGGGGTCTTTTTCTTATATAGGCTCCTATTACCCCCCACCCCCATCCCGATTTTTCACATTTGCTGTCTGGTCACCCTAGGCTCAGTTAACTTTAGTCCATTAATCCCACTCTTATCCAGGTTGCTTATCAGCAAGGCCCTCTTGACCCAGAACCCTCTTCTGGAGCCAGGGCCTCTTGTCATCAGCCGGAGAAGGGTCTCTCCTCTTGGATCAAGGTTCCCACAGAGGTCAAATTGCAACAACGCTTCCTCAGAATAGCCTCTCCTTAGGTGCTGTCTCTTCCGGCATTCTGGGGCCTGTTCCCCTCCCCAGGAGCCTCTGTTCTTGAGCCTGGCCACGCCACCCCCTGTAAATATCTTCCTTTCATCATGCCCAGGTGCTTCCCTGCCTAATTAACTCCCTCCCGGTTACTCAGTGAGTTTGCAGTGCCAGAGGAACAGCAGAGGCCTGGGGTGCAGTGAGCAGCACCCCAAGTGCCACTAGGAGAGCGCCTCGTATGGGGCTGGTAGTGAAGGTGGATGCTACTTATATGGAGGTTGGTTTGATGGCAGCATGCAGGAGAGATGTGAATGTGGACATGGAGCAGAGGAAAGCGAGCAGGTTGGGACGAATCAGACCGGACATAGAAGAGGAGGAGGAGGAGGAACAAGTGGGGTTGGAGAAGGCTGATCAACTGGGCAAACACAGAATAATCTCCCTGACTGGGGAACAAGAGTTCCCTCAAGAGAAAGGGGGAAGGGAGCTGGTGGGGACATCTGGCTTGGTCATTATTGATCAGTCATGTCCAGTGGTGGAATCGCACCAGTTCACTTAGTCCCCAGCCAGTGGGAAGGATCTGTATTCACAAGCCATGGGGACAGGGAAACATAAACAGCTGAGAAGAGCTAATAAGAAAGCATAGAGTAAGAAGAGAGGGAGCTTGCTATGAATTGAAGGGTGAATGCAGGAGGGAGATTTGAGACAATGAAGATGTGGAGGGATAAATGCCTGATTCTAGGGGGAGGCCTATCGAACATCCTTTTTTGAGCACTGCTGGTGGCATCTTCTGATTGTGTGGGAGAATCCCATGACCTGTTGACTCTAATGGTGAGGACATTGAATGTGAATAGTATCAGAGCACTGAGGACATAGGTGTGGAAGATGGCAGTGTTACAAGACCTGCAGCAATGTTAATGATTCAGAAAACCCAAGACTGGGTGTGTCCCAGGCAACAGCTGTGGCCAGAGGTGAAGCATCTGTTGGAGGAATGCCTGTGGGCCCAGAAGGTGCAGGTGAGATTAGCCAGAGTGTTGAAAGTACCAGTTATTTTAGGCCAAGCAAGGGGATAATGCGGATATGGGGATTTTTACACAATGGGAGGGGGAGACCCTCTATCTCATCAGCACGGCCCTATGTAAGTTCCTCTAGAAGGCAAAGTGAGAGGTGGTGTCATTTGTGACAGCAAATGAACCCCCTGTCAGGGGCTTCTCTGGAGGAGTTGGTGCATGCAATCTGGAAGGAGCTGGGGGCACTGAGGCATGCAGAGAGGAAGTGTGGCCTGGAGAAGAAGAGGAAGTGGTGGAAGCACATCCAAGTTTAACATGGGTTTGTGTTTCTCCTCACTCCTTTGGGGGTGGGGGAAGAAGCCAGGTCTGTAATTCCAGAGGCCTTCAGGAGTAAGTTTGGGGCAAAAGGGTGAAGGAGTTGGGGAGTGTTTTAGCTCGTGATATGGTGGGAATTCGAAAGAGATTATTGCAATGGGTGGGGGAATTATGCTGGACAAAGCGTATGCTTTTTACACTAAACATTGGTGTCAATAATTAAAAACAATTACAATGGTTTTTAATATAATGGACACTGGATGGGAAAAAAAATGCTAAAACACCTTTGAGGCCTGATCCAAATCCACAGAAGGCAGTAGAGAGACACTTCTTGACTTCAGTGGGCTCTGGATAAGGCCCCTATTGAGTGGGGAGTGCATTAATATTAATCCTTAACACTACTCTCTGAGCATGATGTGCCCCCAGGCTCACTGCTTGTTTTAGCAGAAGCACCATCTCCCACTTAGCCATGACAGTATTTGTCAGCTAGAATGCTGATTAGTCCGCTGTGTGGTCAGGATAACCACACTGCACAAACACTTGGGAAAAATCAGGTAGGAGCCAGAGTGCTAGCCTTTGTGGTCAGTTATACCCATCAACTTTAATGACACCACCACGGAGAGCTGTACAGTGGAAGAGCTTTTCCAAGGTTAAATAGCCTTGACAACGCACCTTGGCTACGAGGAGCTGCGATGAAAAATGTAGCTCGCACCTCCAGCCTTCAACTAACCCTCACGGTGATTTATTGCAAGCGTCGAGTCTAGTGGGTATTTTTTTCAAATACTTGAATAAATAAAAGACATGCTTTTCTGACCTCAAGTGCATTCTGATGTATTCTTCAGGGGTCACTGTGCTGATGATACTTAAACCTAATGTTTAGTCAGAAAGAGAGGAAGTTCAGGAGCAGGTGAAAGT
Source organism: Malaclemys terrapin pileata (assembly GCF_027887155.1). Lineage (NCBI taxonomy): Eukaryota > Metazoa > Chordata > Testudines > Emydidae > Malaclemys > Malaclemys terrapin. Next base: position 18,752,878 of record NC_071520.1, on the reverse strand, counting down.
TATTCAGCTCAGGGTTCAGTTTCTTCTGAATATGTTTTTTCAAAGGAAATGGGAGGGGGGGGGAGCTAATTCCAGCTGCAACAGAGCTTGTTAGTCTGCGCTCACATTCTTGTGCAGAGAACCATAGCTCCTAGCTTGCAATGTGCTGCCTAGCGCTGGTTGAAAAATGATCAGCATCTTCCATGGAAAACTTGGAGAGAAATTACAATTTTTCATTTTCTCATGGAATTTTTCTGAATTTTTTAACTGTTTTTTAGGTTTGCAACTTCCTGCCTGTTTTAACGTAGGAGGCGGTAGAGGGAGGCAGAGAGGGAAATGAAAATTTTCAGTGTCATTAAATAAATCAGAAAATCGAAGCAAAAAATGAAAATTGTTGCGAAGGAAAATTTAAACAAAAATAACCAACACCACATTTCAACCTGCTCTATGTGCCCAGAGGCAAATGCCTGCACCTACAAAGAGCACTCAGCTTTGGCCAATTTCTTCTCTGGTTGAAACGATACAACTTCCATTGACTACAGTGGAAGCAGAGTTAGTCTAATGCTGAGTTTTAAAAAAATCCTACTTTCTGTGCTTGTACAGCTCACGGAACACTCTGGGCACTAGCACAATGTAAATAAGTGTTCACAGCAACATTTCTCCAGCTGTCCAATTCAATAAAAACACTGACCGAACAACATCGACTCACTGGGGCCAAATGCCGACCAGACGACTGCAATGAAGTCATTCCAGTTTTACATGGATATATCTGAGATTACAATTTGGGCCATAGTTCCTATGAAATTCATATCCTTAAAACAATATTGAAACAGTTCCACCTTCTCTCACCAACCCCCGAGTTGGCATGGGGTTTACATTTTAATTATAATGTTCGAACAGGTTCCACAAAAATCCCAGTCACAAAATAGAGCCAGTTTTAGGCCCTGACTCAGTAGAGCACTTGCTTAACTTTAAGCACATCCTTAAGTCCCATTGAAGCCAAAGTTAAGCCTGTGCTTAAGTGTGCTGCTTAATGTGGACCTTAAAGAACTAAACACATATGGAATTTTTAGTCCCTAGTTCAAGAAAGCACTCGATCACCTGCTGAAGCACATCCCTGTTCAGGAAATCACTTAAGCACAATGCTTAACATTAAGCATATACTCAAGTCCTAAACATGTATTTAAAGTTAAGCATGGATCTAATGCTTTCCTGACTAAGGAATGCTCTCTTGAATCCGGGTCATAAATTTGCTTGACGAATGTACACTGATTTCACTTTGACTGGCTTCCATCCTCTTTGAAAGCAAAGCTTAAGAGAGTTTTAATATCAGTGCCCTGGCCAAATCCCACTGCATTTGATTACCTCTGCTTGCCTAAATGACACTGAATAAATGTAAGTTGTGTATGCACTTGTTCATGGAATAGATGGCTTCTGCAAACAGCAGCATTTAAAATTTGGTACGTTCTGTGTAAGTGAGGCGCAGCTCAATCAGACGCACCACCTATGGAACCTTGCAATCCATTTATGACTTCTCTCTAGAACTGACACATTCCTGATGGTCTGAAGCCTTTTATTTTTCTTCTTTTCTTTCCAGCATGTGCTCTTGTACTTACTGTGGCACTTATAACATTATTTAGATTGCTGCCTGCAATATTTTCAAGCTAGCAGAAGACAGTTGCTTAGAGGTTTTCATAATGTTTTGAAATGCTGATGAGGATTTAGCATTAAAATTAATGGCAGCTAGTCGTGGCCTTTCAGATGTACAAAGACTGCAGTATTTTCTGGAAGCAAAAAATAAAAAATAAATAAAAAGGGGAGTGGGGGAAAGAATGGAGATATAAATAGCCAGAGTTGCTTTTCTCCAGGCAGGATCCTTTTAATCATGTAAATAGGTTTTAAAGATTAAAGACTCAGCTCTGTTCTGCCTTTGCTCATGTCTGGGATCTCAGATTTTTGTGTAATGTGAATGCAAAAGGAAGCACACCATCCTCTCATTTGCATTACCCTTAACTGGTATTTCACCTGCAGGAATGTAGCCCCCCCACACACACACACACTCTCCGCTGCCTCCACCACGGGGAGTCATAAAGCCTCGGATCTGGATGGAGAAGCACAGAACATGTTTGTGGAGAACGCAGGGGGCTTCGGTTGTAAGCTTTTGGGGGAAGGCGCCGTCCTTTTGTTCTGTGTTTAGACAGCACCTCGCACAACAGAGGCTTGGTCCAGGACTCGGGCTCCAAGGCAGTACTGTGATACAAATAATAATAAATGTTCCTCTGGCACCAGTGTGATCCCCAGTGATGTCAGTGGAGTTGTAACTGAGAGGACAAGCTGGCCCAGAGAACAAAAAACTCAAAAGGAGGACAGACTGTACAAGCCTATTTTACAGACTGTTCTCTAAGACAGCTTGAAAACCTGGAACCTTTGGGTAAGAGAAAGCTTGCTCCAGGCATCTGGAACTTGCCTGGCCAGCACTGGCTTGGCAGCTCAATTCCTTTCAGTGGAACTGGCAGCATTTCAGGGGTCACATTTTCACACAGATCTTGTTGTTCTTGAAGAACTTTCCTAATGTACTGAAGCAAAAACAGCCTTAAGGAGGCAGGTTCCCCTCCCCACCTAACAATCTTCAAACATAGTTATTGTGGCGGTTGCAAAGAAAATCCCACTTTCCATTCTTTTATGTATTTCTATTAATTTCTCTTGCTTTTCTTTTTGTGCCTAGGAATGGGGCAGTGGTGGCGAACAGACTCTCCTTTTGCACTTGAAGCTTTCCCTCTAGCAGGAAATCCCTTTCCTGATTCTGATGCCATAAAAATCAGTGGCAGGGTTTATTGTTCATTATTTGCGCATTGTTTTACACAGATGGGATGCAGGGATTTCCAGATGATTATCCTCATCTGGGCTTGTGAAGATTCACAGTGTCCCAAGCTCGTCCTCTCTCCTATGGCTACAGTGACGCCACCAGCAAAGAATATGGAGGCCTCTGCTAACTGAGCATCAAAAGCTGAAAAATAATCTTTCTTCCATGCATCTCCCCTTAGCCACAGAAGTTCCTTTGCATTTTTCCTTTGATGCTGCTGTGCAGAAGAATAGCACATCAGTGTGCGTTGCACCGAGGAGCCTGTTGTTCAACTATACATTCCAGGGGTGAAAATGGAATGAATCTTCACAATCACATTTGGAATTCACATCAGTCAAATCTCAGCCGTAGACCGATGGGTGTTTTGTTGGTTCTAATGGTTTGGTGACCAGTGTCATGCAGCCAGCACATCCATTCTGTGGTGCAAAAGAACTGTGTGAGGAGGATACATGGGAGCAAGTAAAAGGCCAGAAATCAGCACTTCGAGATAAGGAAGCTATTTTGGGCCTCAGGAATGACCTGTTGGCGGGAATAGTGTTGTTAGAATTAAAATAAATGTTCCCATCTCTATTTTTTTTTAAATGGGACAGTTGCTGCATTGAAAGGTATTGTATTGACACCACTGGGAAATGGAAGTTCACAAAGCCAGTATAGCATGGACAGCAGCGGTGCAAGCATTGCACACATGCCTCAGCCTGCGTAACTCAAGGCAGCGAGCAGCGTGCTCTCAGTCTCCGTGGTTTAGCCTCTCTGCTGAAACTGCCAGCGCTTCCAGTTCTGGCCTCGGGTGGTTTTGTGCTGTGAACACTGGTCCACTTGGAACTGAACTGAATCCACTACCCTTGTTTCACACACAGCAAACATGCTCTGCTCTTTTAACGGACTCCTTAACAGACTGCAGAGCAGTTTCAAGTTCCTGACCCTAGTTTTTAAAGCCCTTAACAGGCCAAACCTCAGAGACAGCATCCAACTCAGCAACTAGAAGCAACAGCTGTGATTCCATTGGGATACTGAGACTGACAGAGCCGAGGGTGAAACGCTCCTTGCTGTCTACATCCTAGCCTCACGCTAGGTCATATCTCCACCTTTGTTTGGTCATTGAGCAACACCTACACACCCTGCTCTGGTCCTCAGATTTTGGACAGGAATCTGTATATTTCAACAGTCTGCTAAACACCATGCAAACTTACATGGAGATAGCAAGAATGATTTCCAAAGAACTTGTTTCGGCATTCATGATTTCAGATGCAGCCGCTGCTGACCAAACCCCGAGTCTCTTCGCACGCACTCTTTGTATGCAGGGAAAGCATGCTCCTGGCAGACCACTCAGTTTTAGGAAATCAGCTTCTTTCAAATGCAAGGGAGCGTTTACTACTCCAGCCCGGACTACATCACCCTGGTTTGTAATCCAAAGAAAAATCATTAGTAATGCAGCCTCGTGACCAAACCCAAAGGAAAGATGTTGTAATTTAATTGTTTCCCATTTGCTTTTAACACTGGTATTAAATCTGCTCATGCAATACATGGGCCTGAATCTGTGAGGTGCTGAGCTCCTTTAACTCCCATGGAACTTGATTTTCCTCTCACTCACTCCAGTGTAAATCAGGAGTAGCTCTATGGAGTTCTGCTGGTGTAACCACCTGTGTGAGTGAGAAGAGACTCATGACTGATTTCAATGAGGGCAGGATTGGGTCCTCGTGTGCAGCCATTTCATTTTAGCTTTGTACTGCTGCGCTGAAATATAAACACAGTAAGTGATGCAATGGGCCAAGATGACTAAAATTTAAGAGGACAGCACACTTGGATCAATTTACACTGCAGGTATTCAACTGGAATCGAATGTGTTGGAAGCAATGTAATCCCCATAGGGGGTCTATTCTCCCATCAATAAACACAGGGGATTTATGCCACTAAATTAATGCTTGAGTGTTAACTGGAGTTATATAGAAATCCTTGTGCATCGATAGAAAAACAGAAACCTCCAGAATCTAAAGTGTTTATAAAATAGGGGTAATAGGGTTGCTATGTAGAAGAATAGGGAATTAATCTACTTTTTCATTTTTAAGAAAATATGTAGCCTCATTAGAAGCTCCGAATGCTGCCCTGTGAGGGGAAATAAAAGGTTTAACTGATTCCAATCCCTTGGTTTACCACAAGTGACATTTAAGCTGCCACCTGGGTAAAACTCCCAGTGGGACCACTGACAAAGCTTACCATTTGAAAAAGGTCAGATCTTCTATTCTTGCCTTGAATGGATGATGCTGACCTTAAAAATCTTCCACTCTCAATCCCTCTCCCTTGTAAGCACATGATGGAGTTGCTAGCTACCGCATTTCCACTTGACTAGAGACGCACAGGATCGCTGCTCTGCAGAATGGTTCTGGCTCCTTGGTTCCCTCTTGGCAGATTTATAGATAACTCACTAAGCTGGAAACGTGTTCAGGGCATTGGTCACTTCAGACGTGTGCATATGAGCACCAGAGAGAGGCTTTGAGGGCACATGTCCCTGATGTGAAAGAAGTCAAGATGCCTGCTTTTGTAAGTGACTATGTAGAAAACTAGCGTGAGCATTAGAGTAACAGCTCGAGGCCCCCTTGGGCTATGCACTGTATATAAACATAGAAAGGGAGAGCGAGAGTGTACAGTACAAGAAAAACAAAAGGCAGAGACATGAAGTGCTCCCATCCCCATTTTACAGATGGAGAACTGACTTGCCTAAGGAGTCTGTAGTAGAGCCAAGACCGGAAACTAGATCTGCTGAGTCCTAGCCCTGTGGCTTACCTGCAAGCCTATCCTTCTTCCTAACAGCTTTTTCACGCAACCAGTCTGCTCCCTGTGAAAATTTAGTATCAGCCCCGCTGACTTCAGTATCAAATACTCCTCTTTTATCCTTGACAGTGCTGCATAGCGAACACAGCTCTAGGACAGGTAGCTGGATTCTAGTATACCTTGCTCATTGACAAAGTTTTTGGTTAACAGCCTGATTCTGCAACACTCACTATAAAGCCGTAGAGTAGCCTTCTTCAGCATAGCACTTACCATCATGAGTCATCCTGTTGACTGCAATAGGACTAAGCACAGTGAGAAGCATTGACTTTCCTAGTACATGGTTAAGATCAGGTCCTCAGTTCCAATTGCTGGAGTCACTGAGGCACAGTAAACATGGAACCCCACGATGCCATTTTTAATCACTTTTCAGAGCAGAACTTTGACTGTCTTTCTTGCTTCCCAGCTGGAATGGACAAATTGCGGATGATTTTTAGGTCAATTGGCTGGTGATTGCAACAGCATTATTACTGGGATATCAATGGCAACTGCACACCCAGCCTTGCCAAAACCTGGGTTGCATGTGCAGCTGTGCAAAGCACATCCCTTTTAGTTCACATGGAGGGGTTCACCTTGGGCTCAGGGCATTTTGTGCTCAGTGCACGAAGGAACCCATAAGATCATTGCAAGACTCATCTCCAAGGCCGATGCAAGGATATTTTGCGCCTTAGGCAAAACTTCCACCTTGCACCCCCCCTCCGCTCCCCCTGGAGCATCGCTTATTATAAACTTTCAAAAATGAATACTGCATCATGTGGCATTGTTCATTAGAATTAATAAAGGGGGTCAGAGGAGTTGGTCACAATGGTCCCTTCTGGCCCAGGGGAACCTATGAGCAAGGAGGAGGCTGGGAATGCCCCCAGCTCGCAAGTTCTCTAAACGTTCCCAGGCTCTGAGTACTTCACCCTCCGGGGGGGGGGACCCAGGGGCAAGGAGGGCAGAGCCGGGCTCTCCCAGGGAGCAGGTGAGGATCTTCCTGGGGATCAGGGCCAGCTCCCTACATTGGCACAGTGCCACTGGGGGGGGGGGTCGGTGTTTGGAAGCGGCATCTGTGCCAGCCCTTTCCCCTCCGTCGCACTGTGGGGTTTAGTTTCACTTTCCCTCGCCCCAGGAGGTGGCTGCGCCTGACCCCAGGCGCAGGGCATTGGAGGGCGAAGCTCATCTGAGCTCAGGACTCCTGCCTCCCTCAATGGCTCCGTCCATCCCTCGGCCGCGCTTAGGGTGACCAGATGTCCTGATTTATAGGGACAGTCCCGATTTTTGGGTCTTTTTCTTACACATGTTCCTATTACCTCCCACCCCCGTCCTGATTTTTCACACTTGCTGTCTGGTCACCCTAGCCGCGCTGGTCACCACGCTTGGCCGGCTGTTTCCTCCTTGCTCCACCGCAGGCTCCCACTGACTGTCCTGCGCGGGGGTGGGTATGTTATGTAGGCCTTGCTCCCCACCCTGCCCTGCTCAGTTGACTCCCGGGATGCCGGACACCACTTTTTGGTGCCCCCAAATCTTGGCGCCCTACGCGTCCGCCTAGTTCACCTAGTGGTTACACTGGCCCTGTCTGAAACCAAAAACTGCCCAAGTTTCTCTTGAAAGATTTGTGAATCTCCATGAATTTAGCTCTGGTGTTGGGTTTGCAGTGAAGCCTGGTAGGTCTCACATGGTTTCATTACAAAACTTTCACACTGCTGTAGCAGCAATCAGCGTGTCATGGAGACTTGCAAACCTCCAGGCATCTGACTCATTTGAAATTGCTCTTACTCCAGCTTATAAACAACGGTTCCACAGTGCAGTTCTCTTAAGGCCCGGCCCAGCAGCTGTTGAAGTCAACGGGAGCCTTTCTGCTGACTACCGGATTAGCTCCCAAACGGGAACCTCACATCATTTTTCCTTGTACAGTCTGAAGCCATCATTCCCGGTTTATGCCATTCTCAAGGACTTGTGAGGAGGTGGGGAACTAGCTGCAGGGGCTGAAAAATTTGTGGCAAAAAGGCTCGATGGCTTGAAAGCCGGGAATGGAAAAAACTTAGCTTACACATTAGAAAAATCTTTCTATGAGTGAGGAGATGGAATCCCTGACTCTAGAGAGGATTGAATACATTGGATAATAAAACCCAGGGGAGAACCCTGCTCAGGCAGAGGGCTAAGCTAGATGGCACATTCAATCAATCCCATTGCTGTCATCCGCCAGATATCTTGAAGTCCATATCTGACAGATACTATGCGATTTTAGAAAGAGGGGATTGGCTACTGCAACTGATGCTTAAAGCAACTGGCTAGGAGTTAGGTCTCCCAAGGTCTATTCTTGGCTCTGACTGTGACTTGTGGAATCTTGGGCAAGCGACTTAAGATCTCTCCATCCACCTGTAGAATGGGTGGTGTGAAGGCACTTGTTACTACTTCATAGTTAAGGTTGCATTCTGGAATGGGCATAAATAGGGTAAAAATCCTTTAATTTCCCCCTCTTTCACACACACACACACACACACACACACACACACACACACACACACGTCTGCTGGAGTGACAACAAGGTTTATGGATTCAAAAGCAAAATACTGACCATTTCAAGTCCTTATTTACCTTCACACAAATCTTCTTGTTTTGGTATAAACCAAGATGCTACTTCTTAGACATGTTGTGAGGACTGTAAAGCATTTTGAGATCCTTGCCTGGAAAGTGCTATAAAAAGTACTAATTATTATTACTATTTAACACAGTGTGCACAACGTATGCAGAAATACAAAGGGCCAAATGAGAACCGAAGCTGGCCAGAGTCTTAAAATCTGAAAAATGACCTGTAATAATCTGCACTGGGATTTGAAAAAAAAACCCGTACCCCCGTTTACTGTTCAAGAGCCTTCTATACTCAATACCATCCGTACGAGGGCCAGCTCTAACTTTTTTGCCGCCCCAGGCAAAAAAGAAGAGCGCTGCCCCGCCGTAACAGCACACCCCCCCGAGCGCCACCGACCCCCCCACCCCCAACGCCTCGCTGGGCTGCCCAAAGCCCCGCCCTCCCCAGTGCCTTGCCGGGCCGCCCAAACCCCCGCCCCTCCCCCCCGGAGCGCTGGGCCGGGCCACCCAAACCCCCAGTGCGCTGGGCCGGGCCACCCAACCCCCCAAAGCTCCACCCCCTCCCAGCACCGCGCCGCCGAAGCCCCTGCCCCCCCAGCGCCACGCCACCGAAACAAAAAAAAGCCGCTTGAGCGCCGCCCCACCAAACAAAACAAAAAAAACACCGCGAGCACCCCCCGCCACCCCAACGTTGGCCGCCCCTTAAAAGGTGCCACCCCAAGCACGTGCTTGGTCGGCTGGTGCCTGGAGCCGGCCCTGATCCGTACTCAATAAAACTCCTACTGATTTGAGGTGTGATTTGCAACAGCTCTTAAGGGAATTAGAGCCCAACAAAAACAAATTCCCTCCCTCTCCAATAGGAATATTGGCTTGAGATGGAATCTGGTCAGAGTTAGGACTCCAAATGGTACCTTTTGGCCCCTAGCTATTTTAACCACTGACATTCAGACTGGAAGTGTTTATTAACCAGATAACCTAATATACGCTATTGGAAAGCTCCCTTCCTACAGGTGACTGTGTTCCTAGGATTCGGGGGGTGGGAGGGTGAAGAAAAATGTTTCTGAAAGGTCAGAGAGAATTTTTTTTTAATATCAAATGGATTTCTTTTTATTTTGATAAGGGAGCAGTCCCTTCAATATAACTAGCATTCGGCGACCACAGTATAACCACAGTGAGTAAATTAGCCCTGTAGAAGGAAGCTAAAAACTACAGCAAGATTTGTTTCAGCTACTAGGAAAGAATGAGGAAATCTTTTACGAGTTGCAGGAGGGGGAGGGAAAAAAAGAGAACTGAGACTATATTGATAATGACAAGTGAAAACAGAAATATCACAGTACAGGGAGGGTGGGTTCATTCTAGTCCCAACAGCCTGTCACTGCTTCTATTCATGCTTGATGAGAGTCTTTTTCTTGTTCTTTGTTAGAAAAAGCCAGGCAATAATGCTAAGAGGTTTCTATCCTCCCCCACAGTGCTCTGAAGGAGAGAGTGTTAGGGATTGTAAAGCACATAAGGGACTGGAAAGTAAGTGTGTGTGTGTGTGTGTGTGTGTGTGTGTGTGTGTGTGTGTGTGTGTGTGTGTGTGTGTGTGTGTGTGTGTGTGTGTGTAAAAATGTACAAGTTAGCTAGAGGAATAACCTTTGTGCGAGTATTGACTTGCCATATTGTTATAAATTCACCAGTAGTGTAATCTTGTCCCACTATTCCCCTTAAATATTCCAGCTAGGAACACAGTTCCACTGCTTCATTCCTGAGGCAGCATAATATTTAACAACAAGAAGTTCAGAGTAAATTGTGCGTGTGTGGAGGGGGTTGGTTTTCGGTTTGGGGTTGTTTTGAGGTTTTTTTGGAGGGGTATGTGCACCCAATTGCAAATCATGGATTAATAACTATTCAAGTCAACGAGTACCAGCAAACCAGAAGTCATGTCAAAATGAATTAAGGTACCTTTTTAATCTCTCCACAACAGTTTTTATTAGTTTCAGAGGGTTGTGTGTCATTCACTTTCCCCCTGAGTAATCAGACTAAGTGATGGGGCTTTCTGGGGTGCAGTAATAGGATGTAGGCAAGGAAGTGAATATTATTTTACCCATGCTGTGATAATCTGAAGGCACCACAGCCGAGCATCATAAACAGTGAGGCAAGAAGTCTTTAAAACACTTTCTAAACCCCCATGCATTTGGGGTTTGACTAAGCTTGGAGGTGGTGGGGAAGGGACTGGAATTCTGGTAACAGCGAGTATAAATCTTTACATATTAAAGTAGAAGCCAAATAATATTGTTTCGCTTCAAGAAGGGGGGAGGGGAGAATGAAAGCTTGTTTTTCACCCTTCCTGGAAGATAGATGGCTACTGAGAACTAAAATCAACATACAGAATAGCAAGCAGGAGTGGGGAGAAAGCAACAGCCATTATGCACAAGAGTAGTTGAACATTATTTTTTAGTTTTGCACTGAGAGGCTATAATTAAGGAAAAAAACCAAGGCTTACCAGTGACCATGTGGAGCAGGGAGACTCGACTATCTGAGCTCTTTCCTTTCCCAGCCAGCCAGGGGGATTTCTCCAGCTCTCTTTGGATGAGCCTCCTGCCACAGAGGAATCCCACCACCAAGTGACAAGGCCCTTCTGCTGCATGGGGAAGCCAATAGAACTTTGTGCAGGTACAAGGGTCAGTCCAGATCAGGGCCTATATTATGACAACTGTTTAATGCTGTCTGCAACTCCAAAAGTTGCCATCTGTGACCTCTCTACACCCAGGGATTCTACAAAGCACTAATCAAACCAGCTGAAGCCCTATACTGACATTAGAAGGATGAGCACATAGCTGATATGGAAAACCAACATTTTTTTCTTATTCTAATTATAATTATTTGTTTTTCCATACATGTAGAACAGATACTTTCAGCCAGAACTACCCTTCTTTTTGATTACAATAACAAAACAAGAAAGAACAAAAGTAAAGTCTCCATGGGAGAGAGTACAGTGTGCATGTGTGTCTTCTCTGACAGTCTGCATTGAACTTTGAGAATGAAAATGACTGCTGAATGTTGCATGAAGGGAAAGGATCATCTGTTTAAAGGCATAGTACACAGATAACAAAAATGCATCACAGTCTGATAATTGCATACTCCTCAATTATTGGCTGCATTTCTAAAGCTCCCATCACAGTACCTGGGAGTTCTTACGTAAAATTGTCTAATGTATGGGAAACGAACCCACTGGGAACACACCACCTCAGTCTCTCTTCACAGCTTTGTCTTTTGGTGGTACCCCTCTCCTTTTACTTATTTTTAGAGACAGTATAGTGACCTAGCCATTATATGCTTGCTTTTTAGTTTTTTTTATATCTCATGCCAAATAACGAGATCTTTGGGAGAGGCTGGATAACAGTGGCTAAGCTATACGTGCCAAAGGGACTTGAGGAGTAACCAAGGCACAGCCTCTGTGGGATTGCAACATGCCTCCTGAGCAACCTGCAAACTGAGAAACCAATTGCTCCCAAATTACTAGGGGTGATTAGGTCTGTGAAGCACAACAACTTTGCAAGACAAGACAAAGCTCCTTGGGGCTTCAGATGCAAAACTCCCAGTTTTATGCTGAAAAGATTATTTCACGCCACTAACTTGCATGACTAAGGTTTTCAGAGAAGACTTTTGTTTAGAAAAGGCTAAGAGATGCCCTGAGGCTTGTATCATAATGTTGTGTATATAGAGCTAGGCAGATGCTTTCGTAATGCATAGGCAGTGGTGTGATTTTTACCAGTTACGTTGCATAATAACTTATTAACAGGTTTAGGGAACACTGAGGTGACTCTTGACCTTACATGACCCCCACTGTCTGGTTAGGAAGCTAATGGAAAGCCTCCTTTTGCAGCTGGAGCACTTTGGTACCACAAACACTGTAGATCCCAGCTAGTTTCTTTGCGCACCCCCGTTCACTCTTGCCAATCACTGCAATGTCACTGAGGTAGTAGTAGTATCCTGGCAATCCGCTCAAAACCTGATGCAGCATCCTCTGGAAAAAATCTGGGGCTGACAATATTCCCAAAGGTAAACGATAGTAGCAGTTACAGCCTCTTCTGTGTTGGTATTTTGAACAACTCATGCGATTTCCCCTGCACTTGTATTAACAAGGACACTCTCCTTGCATAATCCAGCTCAAGATGTAAAAGAATCTTCATTTCCAGAAAGCACACATTGCTCTGCGCATAACACTGGGTTTACTGTCACTGTGACAGCTCCACACTTTCTGATGCTGTCCTTCGTTTAGCACTAAGAGTGACCCCTTCACTATGTGTGACAAATCACAAAATTCCTGCCTTCACTAGGCATTCTAGATATACCTTGGCCTTTGGTATGATGGCATATGGGGCTCCAGGGATCTGATTAACCCTCACAGTGCCATTCACAATTGAGCATGACACTTCACCTCTCACCTACCTAGTGTTCCTGAAGCTATTATTATTTATATTACAGTAGCACTTAGGGACTCCAACCAAGAATGGGGCTGTATTGTGCTAGGCTGTCCGTTCTCTGAAGATCTTATTGTTTAATAGACAAAGGGTGGGAGAAAGAAAGGTTTATCATCCCCATTTTATAGATGAGAAATTGCAGTAGAGAAATTAAACGACATACCCAATATCATGTATGCAGTGCTGTTGTCAGTCCCAGGACATTAAAAAGTTGTTCCAATAAAAGCTATTACCCAAGGTCATGCAGCTTTTGAACCTAGGTTTGCTGAATTCCAGGCTAGTGTCTTAATCACACCACCACCACCACCACCAAGTTTGCATGGAGTCTTCAAACAACAGAACATCAGATCTTACTTCTGCCTAGCATAGGGGCTGAAATACCTAGATCCAGCATAGTAGACGTCAGCCCCATTCTGAATATCCTAAGCTTTTAACGACTCTCACCATTTATTTTAATTTTGCAGGATGGGGGCGAATGTGGTTTAATCATTTCTAATGCAGTCTCTCGAGGGAAAACAAACAGTAACAGTAATAATGAACTAATACTATGCATTTACATGGAGCCTTTTCATCCAGAGATGTCAAAGTACTTTACAAAGGTGGGTATCCCTGTTTTATAGATGGGGCAACTGAGGCACAGAGAGATGAAGTCGTTTACTCCCAAGGTCATGTAGCAAATCAGTGACAGAAGTGGGATGAAAACACAGGTCTCCTGATTTCCAGTCCCATGCTCACATTAAGTGGCCCCTTACTAACTGAGGCCCAAATGCAGGAAAACACTTCAGGGTGTGCTAAATTTTAAGTATGCTCTCCAAGCCCATTGCATAACTACACAAAGAAAACTCTGCGAGTTATTTCTGTGAATGTGATCAAGAACCAATAGACTCTGAACGGCATGATATTGTTTCACAATATTGCCAGAATTTCATGCTGAATATCTTCATGGGACACTTTCTGCTCTATCCAGCTTCAAGAGAACTATTTAAGCCTTCTTCAGGTCATACAAATATCAATTATTTTCTGGTGAAGTGAAGGTGCCTCTTTAAAATGAAGTGATCTGATAGTTTAGTGCCATTAACATAAAGCTACACTTTCTCTAGGATACCACATGCCTTGTAACTGACAAAAAAAGCTGTCATTTTCGGTAACTGTGGTAGAACGTGGAAAAAAGAAATAGAAAAATAAATATGTATCTAAAATAAACTGTAACTCTGAAGACTTGAAAATGAAAAGGAAAGTACTTTCAATTAGGTTGCTTTGCTGACAACATCCAAAGAATCCCCTTTCAGGGAAAGTTGACAGTTTTAAAGGTTTTTAAATGGTTTTTCATACTCTCACTTCTAAATTGGCCATGAGCTAGTCATTGTAAGTGATTCTGTGTTAAAGGGATAGACTCTTCCGCTACTGTAAGCTTAGAGATTCTTCACAGCTTCAGCATTATCCTTATTCAGCTAAAGGGGAAAAAATAATATGTCTTGGACTTTATCCCACATTTCAAAATACACTGTAAAGATTCTCCACCTACTTACTAAAACCGTTTGAGCAAGAGCTGCTTTGGTGTGAACACTGCAAAGACTTTGTTCTGCGTGGCACGCATCAGACATTATGTAGCAGTACCATCAACGTGAACTTTTTTGGTTTTCAGGGTAAGCAAAATAAGTTTTCAGTTGCCCAAGTTTCTTTGACCAGTGAATACTTCTAAATTAAGAAGCAGGCTGAATATAAGGGAGAAAATGGAACTTTGAAGCCACCATTGGTAAAATATTAACCAGCTTTCCATAATTCTTAAATTCAATGTTGACAGATAATTTTTTTTACTGCAAGCATATATAAAACACTTACAAAACACAGATCTATATCTGTGCTGTATAGCAAGAAAACAATTCTGTTTCACAGTCAGAGATAAGAGTTATATGAGCTTTTTATGTTACATGTCCTTTCTCAAAAAACAAATCTTGCATTCTTGGTTATTTCTTGGATATAAAGCTGCAAGACGAACTCTATAGTTAAAGCCGTAACTAGCTTTCCATCATATAAGACTGCACAAAAACCTTTATGATAGATTTAGGAAACACATATAAAATGTTTTTAATTAAAAAAAAACTTTTATAACGTCGTAGTTATAAAAAAAACAAATATGTGAAAGCCAGAAAATTCCAAATGAATGCTACAGTAAAAAACAAATCCTTTGGAATTCTGGAAATTCATAACTACCACTTCAAAAAGTTATTTTTCCTCCCTGGGTATCCTGCAGTTAAGTGAATTGTCTCGTTAAACTGGCCTCACACTTGGTAAGGCAACTCCCATCCTTTCATGTATTTATACCTGCTCCTGTATTTTCCACTCCATGCATCTGATGAAGAGGCTTCTAGCCCACGAAAGCTTATGCCCCAAGAAATGTGTTAGTCTCTAAGGTGCCACAAGGACTCCTCATTGTTTTTGCTGATACAGACTAACATAACTACTGTGACTCTCACCCTTCTCCACATGTATCTTATGATCTACCAACACTCCCTTTACACCAAGCTACCACACTGCCATCCTGCTGCCAGATTTCCAATACAAAACCCACATATTCTATTGTAAATATAGCTCTACAAAGCGATCCTCATCCATTAAATACAAGACATCGACCCAAACACAAACCATCCTCCACTTCAACAGCCCATATCCCAACAGCAAGTATCATTCCATGTCCTCTCTCTTTCTTCATATACATTTTAGGAACAACTCTATGTCAAATCTATTATTATTTATTATGATATTGGTATTATGGTAGCATCTAGAGGCCTTAGATCAGCCAAGCCCCATTTTCTAGGTGCTATATATAAATACAGGCAACAATTCTTCCAGCATTAAAGTGCCTGTTTAAGTGACTTGCTTAATCAGAGACATAATAAAAGAGTCTTAATTAGTTTAAGGCAAACCATTCCATTTTGTGCTAGACAGACAAATCTACCTATGCATCCCCCAAAATATATTATAACACCCCATAATATTATCCTATTTACCACCTGACATTGATCAGACACAGTATCATAAAGGACTTAACATATACCCACACAGAAACTGAGGTCTTTGCGACAGAAAGAGACTTTTTATTTTGTGTCTGCAGCACCATGGAGGCCTGGTTCTTGGCTAAGGTTCCTAGACATTACCACAAGACCAATAACAATAATACCCTATAAGATAGTTATTTTCATAGCTAACACATGCTGGCCATATACCTGCATCTTCAGATGAATAACCTGGCAAATAAGGAGGCTGTCGGTGGAAATGTAAACATGAAATTCCATATTTTCAGATGTCTGGTTTTTATCAACTTTGACCTTCATTTAGTTTCTTAGTAGGTTTCAGAGTAGCAGCCGTGTTAGTCTGTATCCGCAAAAAGAACAGGAGTACTTGTGGCACCTTAGAGACTAACAAATATATTAGAGCATAAGCTTTCGTGGGCTACTGCCCACTTCTTCGGATGCATACCGTTTCGTTTCCTGTCTTTCAAACATTTGCTTTTTCATAATCTCATTGTTCTAATTCAGCTCTGTTAAAGTTCTCTAATGGATATGTATTCGGAAAACCTTCACTCGCTCTATGTGATGTTTCTTCTCTCATCTGGGAATTTTAATTTTACCGGGAACCGATCCCTTACTGGTGCAGAAGCATTAAAAAGAAGGCTCAGTGAACTTGGGGTCAATAAGTCACGCATGTCTTTTGACTAGTGTTTGTTCTTGACAAGCAAGCTGCTTGCAAATCGCTTATGCAAGTTTAAGGCTGTGTGTAGCCTGCAGAGACAAAATTAGAATATAAACATGTACTCACTAGAGAAAACAAGGGAGTTATTGTCACTGTAAAAAAGCAGACTTCTAAACCATACCCCCTCTGCATTAATTCCATTATTATGCAGTAGCAGGCTGACAGTTATACCACAGAGTAAACTGCAGTTATCTAACCAAATGATCATTTAATGTTCTTTATTTTACTTTTTTTCTAAAGAAAATTGATTTCTTGCTATTTATGTTCAGGGTATTTTATTGTGCTGTGATTGTAAACTAGACCGAGCGCACTTCCATTGACTCACTGGGATGTGTGGTTTATCAACGTTGCTGTTTGGGAGATATAGGATGACTTTTTAAACTGCCCGTGTGACTTTTTAAGAAATAAAACGCATCCTTACTTTGTTTACTGAGAAGCTTTCGATAAGCCAGGCTGGACTCCATTTCTAAGGCAAGCCATTACAGGCTGTGGAGAGAAATATCATTGATAATGACAATGTCTGTTAGGTAAATGAAAAAATAGTCCGCAGTCCATTCAACATTAGCCAGTATTTGCAGATATTTAAAAGCTTACTCAGAGGATAGCGCTTCAGTTTTGTGTAGTAGCTGTCACTTGGGTCTCAGGCTTATCTGCTATATTTTCCAGTCCTTTAAATCATTTCATAATTCAGTGATTCATAAAAAGTTGTACAGTAGAACCTCAGAGTTACGAACACCTCAGGAATGGACGTTGTTCATAACTCTCAAATGTTCGTCACTCTGAACAAAATATTGTGATTGTGCTTTCAAAAGTTGACAACTGAACATTGACTTCATACAGCTTTGAAACTTTAATATGCAGAAGAAAAATGCTGCTTTTCTTTTTTATTTTTAGTAGTTTATGTTTAACACAGGACTGTACTGTAGTTGCTTGTGGGGCGGGGGGGTGTCTCTGCTGCTGCCTAATTGTGTACTTCCAGTTTCAAACGGGCTGTGTGGTTAACTGGTCAGTTCCTAACGCTGAGGTTCCGCTGTACTGGGAAGTCAGCTCCCTGGCTGGTGGTTGTGCTCCCTGTCACTGCACAGGATATGTCACCAGCCCTGGGGCTCTCGCACTGCGAGGGTCGTGGTGAAGAACTGGCTGAAAAATGAAAAATGATTTTTGTAAAAAAAATAAAAAATGTTTAGGGTGTTTTCATTTCAATGTGCGCAAAACTGGCCCACTTGTCTTTCTCTTTTCATTTTGCCCAATTTTTCCCCCCAGTATTTTTTAAATACCAACCACCCCCATAGGTGGTGATAGAGGATTTGGGGACTTCAGTCTATTCTGTGTGGATATCCATTCGGTACAGTCCTAGCAAATAAAGGTCACAGATTTTATGTTTTTTTTATTTATATTATTACAGCCCCTAGAGGCCGCCGCTGTGATGAGGACCCCATTGTGCTGCTAGGCACTGAATAAACAAACAATAAAAGAGTGACCTAAGGAGCTTCTAGTCTAAATAAACAAGATGTATTAGGAACCACTAGGAAAGGGATAGATAATGAGACAGAAAATACTATCATGCCACTATATAAATCCATGGTATGCCCACACCTTGAATACTACACGTAGTTCTGGTTGCCTCATCGCAAAAAAGATATATTAGAATTGGAAAAGGTACACAGAAGGGCAACACAAATGATTAGGGGTATGGACCAGCTTTCACATGAGAAGAGATTAAAAGGATTTTCCCCCCTTCTTCTCTGCATCTCAGTGTGTAGAACCTATTGCCGTCAAAATTAATGTGTGAAAATCAATCACGGACCTTTGCCAGTGATCAAAAATCTAACATAGCGCTATGGGTTTACAACCGCCAGCTAAAAAGAGAACCCCCATGTGGCTGTGTGGGAAATTATTCCACATGACATGGGGGGTAAGGAGGGGCCAGAGGTAGAGAGTATCCCTAAACATCCAGCGCTTATTTACCTTCAAAAAACAGTTACCCTCACAAATACACATCCATTCACTGCTTGGGTTTGATTATCCCATCACTTGATAAAACCATCTTATGTAGAACTTAGTCTTTAAAAAAAAAAAACCTTAAAGGGGATATTAACAATACAAGCAAAAAATTTCCTTAGTTTTCCCATAAGAATCCATTTTTCATCCACTCCTAATCACCTGCTTATGTCATCTGTGATACTTGTCATTGCTTCCCAGGACACAAATGCCTCGTTCTCGTTGGTGTGGCTTTTGTTCTTATTATTTATTTGTATTACAGTAGCACTTAAAGGCTGCGGCCAAAAGCAGGGCCCCTTTCTGTTGGGCACAGTACATACAAATAGTAAAAGCCAGCCTTTGCCATGCAGGGCGTACAGTGCAAAGCGTCCAGGCAAGCAAAGGCTGGGAGGAAAAACAGAGAGATGAAGCGATTTGTCTTAAATCACACAGAAAGTCAATGAGAGAACCAGGAATGGAACCCCCAGCTGTTAATTCCTCTTTCATCCCTCCAGCCATTATCCTACCCTGCCTCTTTGCAAGGCTGAGAGACTGAAAACTTGAAAATGGTTTTTGGCCCTTCTGTGGGTTCAGATACTTGTGGTCTGATGGGCTTTTTTTCTTTCCCCTGTGATATTTAGTTCAGGTTAAAGTCCAGCGCTAATTGCCCATGATGAAATCCAACAGCTGTTCCCTCCTAATACCAACCCTTATGTTTCTAAAACTGCATGCAGGGTTTTAGCCTTGCCATTCCCACTGACATTAATGGAAGACACCTGGCTTGAGTGTCTCTGGGCTGCATTTAAAATTGTAGGGCTAGAGTTAACCATTAGTGTTTAGTCAGAAGCTGGATTTGAAGGGCCCTAAGATGAATGATATTCTGGGGCTTGCACACCTCAGAAAGCTGCATATAGGTCAATCTCTTTTGACCCAGAGCATAAGGGAGATATAAACAGCCAGGAGTCGCGCAGAGGGTAGGCAGTGCATGATCTCCAAAACCCTGAGCAGGACTGCTCCTTATTCATTGCTGGTCACTCTCCCAGCAGCTGGAGCCAGAAGGGAAGTAGGACTTACTACTTTAGGGATGCCTTAGGGATGCAATGGGGTCTTCCTTTGGGGTTGAGTTGAGGGGCCATGGGATGAGGCTAGATTCAGACTTTACCTCTCAGTTATATGGTGGAGGGGAGAAGGTCTCTACCATCCCAGGCTACTTTATGGGGATTCATATAGACATACAGGCTGGGGGACTGGGTCAACTGGGGGGCTCCCCATTCCTGGTCACCATTGTAGATGCAAATTTTGAGGATGATAAGCCCTGACACCTCTCCCTGACTCCATACGACAGGGAGCCATTCTCTTCAGCCTTCCCTCATCTTCCCTGGGAGTCAGTAACCCTAACATGGAACCCTAACAACTAGGACGCTGCTGTACTCAGCACCTTCTCCTGTGTCCAACCCCACCGCCACTTCCAGGGCCTTCAGAAACCATATACAATCAGGAGGAAGAGGGTGGCATAAAAGCCTACACAGCCTCTTCCGAGAAACAGGAAGCTGCTTCCTCTGCTGCACAACACTGCATGGAGCCTCTACTGAGTAGCGGTTGTGGAGACCGGTGTGGGATGAATGGAGGGCACAGTGAGCAGGATCTAAGCCCCAGGGCTTGGTCCCAGCAGGATCTGAGTCCCAGCCCCTTTCCTGAACTAAACTGGAATTATCTGACAGCTTTACTGGCGCAACAGTGCAAAGACTGTAAAGCTGAAATAAAGTACAGAAATCCTCATTGGAGAGAAGGTGGGGAAATAAACTCACCTTAATCTAGCCTTGCAAAACTCTGCTTCTGTGCATGACAGGGATAAGTATTTTTCTGAGAGGTGAGTAAAGCATTGTTAGTCATATAGCATAAGTCTTCCTGGTAAAGGGCAGGCAAGCAGATTTCTGCCTGGGCTGCAGAATTTTCCTGACAGTTTTGCAAGGTTGAGTTAATCATCAGTGTGACCTGACCTGTTCTGTAGAGCAAACCCTGGTGTACATGCTCCCCAGGTCTGACCTGTGCTGCAGCATTTCAGAGGTTGATTCTCTAGTGAAGACATAGATATAGATTTCCATAGCAGTAGGAGTGTAACCTTTACTGGGTGAGTGTTTAGCTTTTCCCATTCTTGAAACAAGGCCATTTCATCCTGACTAGCATTGACACATTCTTCTTTGTGTTGGAGAGCAATTCATCTGGGCTCCAAATAGCGCCTTTCAGATTCCCACGTACGTCCTTTTAATTTATTCTCCCTAAAATGACAACCACATCCAGGAGTGCATTCTTTGTTGGTTACATCTGCTTCCCAGCATTCTCAAAGGGAACAGGGAAAGAAGGATAGTTCGGATGAACATGCAGAGCTCTGCACAAATTTTCATGCACTCTCTTCGAGGACTATTCGTGTTGTATAGCCAGGTCAGTAGTGCAGCTGTTTTCTGGTCTGAACTGAGAAGAAACCCACAGTTCTAAGGTTTGAGCCATAGGAGTTTGATTCTCTGTTGCTCTGAATTTTCATCTGTGCACAATACGTGCAAAGTGGGCTGTAAAACCCTGCGCTTGAGATCTGAGGCCTGGTTCAAGCCCCATTGAACTCAATAGGAGTCTTTTCACTGACTTCTGTTGGCTTTGGATCAAGCCCCTGGTGAGCATTTGCATTCACTTGGCACTGGTTAAGGTATAGGGTAATGAAGAGTCCGGCCCTAGATTTCCATGCTCCCCTCTCTGGTTAGACATTACAATATGGCTAATAAGCATCTGAACGTGATACAAACACACACTGAATGGAGCTACTAAAAATGGCAGTCGCATTGCAGATGGGAAATGTCAGCAGTTGTGAAAAGATAATTCTCCCACACCCTTATTTGATGTAACTAGAAACTATTAGATATCGGTATTGACCAGGAAGACCATAACACCATTTATTATGGGTGTGTGATAACTTTAGCTTGATCATGGCTATGAACTGACTCTGGTGTCAATTATTTTGCAGTGGTTCATGGGGGAATATTTTCTCAGGTTCTCCTCCCCTCCCCCAGAATGGAAAGATGTGTGATGTTATCTACAGCCGTGTGATTTTGAGGTACAGAATCAGCCCACCATCCGGTTTGTGTTGCATCTGGTTACCATGTTTATTGTGATCATGTGCCTGATAAGATCATAATTGATTGTTACCAGAGAATATGTTTAAAATAGGAAGCTGTAGTTGAGGTGTCAGCCCTGAGAATGTTTTCCAAGAGCATGGTGAAAGGCATAAGGCCACATTTTGAACAAAGACACTTTTTTCCCCGCTGCGGTTTGAGATTAATTATAATATCAGCTGTTACCCATTACAGCCTGGAGATCTTTAAGTAATGATCACAGGTTTGTCCACCATTTTCCAGTTGGAAAGCAGAGAATCCGCTAGACCTTTAGCCTGTATTAATGGCCCCAGCAAGTGGCTGCCTCATGCTCACATCCCCGGTTAAGCTAGATATGAGCAAAACTAGAGACAGAAGGAGTCATCTTCATTATGCAAAAGTCTAACCCCTAACCAGGAGTGGTTCAGAACCAGATCCAATTTGATCCAAGCCCTATGGTTGATAGGATAAATGGCCCCAGGCTGGAACCATCTCTATAATCAGGACTGTGGTATTCTGATCAGGGCGGGCTCTACCATTTTTGCCACCCCAAGCAAAAAAAAAAAAACTGCTCGGACTACCGCCCGAACTGCCGAAGCAAAAGAAAAGAAAGGCCGCCCGGACGGTGCCACCCCAAGAATGGATGGAATGCCGCCCCTTAGCATGTGCCACCCCAGGCACGTGCTTGCTCTGCTGGTGCCTGGAGCCGGCCCTGATTCTGATTGCCCTACACACCCAAGGTTCCCGTTGACACCGGTGAGTGTGCAACACACGATAAGGGAACACTTAGTAGGAGTCCGGTTCACCAGGTATGGATATGATGGTAGAATCTTCTCCACCTCCTTCTCTTTGGCGTTTGCCCTCAATACACTGGGGTTAGTATTAAGCAGAGTACTCTTCTGTGAGTGGTGACACCAAAAACGCTGCATTCATTCCAACTCTAATTCAGCAAATTAGTTAAGCATGTGCTTAAATCCATCCCTGTTTAGCAAAGCACTTAAGTGCATGCAGTAAGTACATGCTTAAGTGCTTTGATGACTAGGGATGGACTGCTGATCTGGGGCCTGTTATAGCAGCCTCTAGATAGTATAATTATATGTAGGCAACTATTGTTATATATATATATATATAGAAAGAGCTGCTTTTAATCTCAGGCTTTGGGGACTCTCAGTAATTACATAGCCCTGCAAATGAGACATGTTTAGTAAAGTATGATTCAAGTATAATTACATACATCATTCAAGTTGCTTTCCATTTTCCTTAGCAGGAATCTGTGCCCACAAGGCAAGGCAGTGGCCTGTGCTTTATTCCCCTTACCAGCACCTGCAATTGTGCAGTGTTTCTGTTTCTGTCAGACTCAGGGCGCGGAGGATTACACACACATGGAGATTTATGACTTGCTGCTTGGAAATATACAATGTCAAGTGTCCTGCTGAGTTTTATTGAGTCTGCTGTGGCGGCATCCAGTACTCAGTACAGTATGATTATTTCAGGATTTAATCCTGCTTAATCCTATTCTGTGGAGCGGAGAGCGGGGGGGGCTTCTTGTCTGGCCATTTTGGCCTGCAATCCACCTGTCTTCTGGCACTTGGTTTGAAAATTCAAACTGGCCGTGTCTTTGCAACTTGAGAGTTACATCGCTGACCACAGGCAGTGCCCGTGCTTCAATAGTGTCTTTGCAGCGTAACCTTACCTGAGCCACACAAGAAGGTGGTCGACAAAAATCACTTTGATTCAGCCGCATTGATTTTGCCGGTCAGACTTGCCACTCTCATCATTTTTCTCGGTCCTTGCTTTAGTTAGCGACTTAATATATTTTCACTTCATTACAGTGCAAACTCTTTGCAAGTTATTCAGGGAAACAATGTAAAGGTTTGAGAACTTCTGGAAATCGTGTGGATTTTCTGGTTT
The DNA here is from genome assembly GCF_027887155.1 of Malaclemys terrapin pileata. Lineage (NCBI taxonomy): Eukaryota > Metazoa > Chordata > Testudines > Emydidae > Malaclemys > Malaclemys terrapin. The sequence goes on along the minus strand of NC_071520.1, from coordinate 18,729,383 downwards.
GCTTAGGCTGTTTTTTTTTTCTTTTCTTTAGCAAAGCGACACCATTAAAAGGTTAAAGCGTATTATCGCTAAAATAAATCAATCCTGTTCATTAAATGCACAGAGGTATTGTAGACAAATACAGTAATTAACGGCAACTCTGCCCTCCACTCAGTGAAACAGAATGGGTTAATCGTGTCATTGGCTCTAAAACGTTATCATCCAGTGGAGATTCTCCTCCATCTCAAATACCCACTTCTGGTGCTTTCAGAGCAAGAGGATGGGAGTTCCAGCCTTAATGCTGCTGCGAAGTTCTCAATGGCCCTCGTAACAACTATGTAGCCACAGATTTGTTGCAATTCTCGCATAGCTGTATTTAATGTTGAAAATGTTTTACTTCCCTCAAGGAGAGAATTATGCCTTCCTCCCCCTCTTCCCCCCCGCCCAAATGGAGAGAAGGGGGCAAATTGGCCTGCAAAGAGTAAGCCCATTAATTAAATGGGAGAAAACTGCATGACATTGTAAATAACTTTCCATGTAGATAAGCTAATTGTATATAATTACAATATTCTTTTCCAATGACCTGACAAACAGTGAATTTCACAGACCCATTTATAGACCCGGCAAAGGTGATGAGGCTGCAAAAGCATCATTTCAAAACTATGTAGCCAACTTATTTAAACTTGATTTGGAAGACAAATGGCATTAAATGAATAAATGCTCAGATGAGGCAATTCACGTAGAGCATTGGTCCCTTTGTTAGCGTACAGCAGATTACACTTCCATACGCGCAGCAGTAAAAAGAAAATTGCCATGGTACTCAATCGCCTCTTGTTTAAAAAAGGATGTCTCCGATGACTGGGTGGAAAGTGTGTGGGTGGAAGGTAAGTTGGTCATATTTGGTAGCAATGTCCCAAAGCGCAGGAATGTCCATGTCAGATTTTAGGCTGTTTCCAAAGGTGCCTAAGAGTGTTTGAACCCAGCTCCCAATGAATGCTAATGAGATCTGGGGTCCTGTCTTCTTTTGGGTCTGCAAATGCTTTCACTCCTTCTGAGAGCATCCACGTGTGCTCTGGGGGTATGTTGAGAGAATGAAAGGATGGGCCACTAGTTAGGACATTAGCCTTGGTCTAGGGAAGTTACAGTGCTAGTTCCTGCTCTGCCACAGGCCACTCTGCAACCTTACGCAAGTCAGTTAATCTCTGTGCCTCAGTTTCCCATCTATGCCGTAGGGGTGATGATGATAATACTCTTCTACTAAGAGGAGTGTTAGGAGGTTATTTGCAATAAAAGATTGAGGTGCTCAGTCCTACAGTGATGAAGACCAGGCAGGAGATAACCCACACCCTGGATAATATATCACAATTCAGAATAGCGTGGGATAGTATTACAATGGAAGAGTTCATGGATAATCTGAGCTGGGCGTTAATAGGCTTATTTTTAACGCTCTGGCTACCAGTAAATGAAAAAAGATCACACAAAGGGCCCCATCCCCAGCAGGTGTCAATCAGCATAGCTCTGTTGCAGTCATTGGAACCGCTCTGATTTACACTGGCTGAAAACGTGGCCCAACGAGCCCTGTAAAAGCTGGTACTATTTAGCTTCTCTTCTAATAACCTGTGGGATTAAGGGACCTGATGAAAGCTAAACTTCTCCTCCTGCATCAGCACCTACTCCCCAAACCATCTCTTGCGTCTAACTCGAAGTTTGCAAAACGTAATTTTTTTTTTAATGATTTGCACTTTGTTCTTATGGAAAAAATATTTTTTTCCTGGGCATCTGTACCGTTCGCAATGCAACACAACTCTTGTTTGGTACAGCAGCCCTCATATAGTACAGCTTAAAAATATAGTTATAAGATATATAAGGGCAGAAGGATAGAGACATTCAGGACTTGAGACTAGAGAAATAAAGCTACATTTTCAGCTCAGACTGGAAATCAGACACAGAGTGGATAAGGCAGACAAATGCATGAAGGCTTCTCCAGACAGCAGGATCTGCTGAGCAGCAAGAGAAGGTGCTCACACCAGCAGTAAGAAGGCTTGATACAGGATGGAGCTAGACAAGCACGGTAGCACAGATGGTAGCCAGGAGAGATATGGTCCAGGAGGCAGGCTGGAGCAAATCTGTCTATTTTGCTTTGTCCTTATTTATGACTTTGCAAAGAGCTTCAAAGGCGTGCGTGCTTATCAGATAGGAATTGATAAGATACCATAGGATAGGACTCTCAGCCAACTTTAATGGGTGTGTCATTCTTTTCCCCTTTGTCTCCCGAGACCTTTCTGATGCTGACAGGGTTGTGATCTCCAAAGTATATATATAAAAACTATACAGTGATGCTCCCTTTGGATAGAGTTTGATCAAAAGGTGCAATTTAAAGTGGATGTTTAATAGCGTCATGATGATTCCTTTGACACACAAAGGTAATACACAATGTTCTGTCATCAAGGGGTATGCCCAGGAAACTCAGCCTGTCCTATGCCTATGGCCCTCATGCTCCTAAAGCGCCTTCATTTCCTTCTGGTGCCAGTGCACACTCATGGGTAATGAAACAGACTCGGCATCTTCAGATGACTGTAAGGCAGAAGGTTCAGTCCTCTCCGTTAAAGAATAATTGATACCAGATGCTGGAGTGCTGGGGGGTAATTCTACCAGAATATAATGGCTAAGAAACAAGAATCCGTAGTTCACCACTGCCCTGGAAACTGGGGACAGAGGACATGAATGGAGAGAAGCAATTTCCATTGCAAGAGTCAGAAGAGGCATAATTTTTAAAGGTCACAAGAACCTTCATAACTACTGTTAGAGAAAAAATGTTTTTGTGCAATATTTAATCAGGAACAGTATAACTGTTAACAGTTATAACTGTGAAATGGTGTCCCCTGCAATATTGGCAAAGCAAGTGAGAACTTGGCTAACCTGCCGTATATATGTTAGTTAACAATACTACGATCACTGTGCATGATCAGTTGTTCTAAGATTTCAAGCACTCTTGGAGAGGAAAATACTAGCTTACTGAGGACAGTAATTCCTTCTTTTTGCGTTCCCTCCCCACTTCTCTTACAGGATAAGACCATTTTCTCTGTCAGCCCCCTCACTGACTAATTTTTCAAGTTGCCCAGCATGTTTACTACATTCTAACCACTTATTCACTGCATTGACATTTGCAGAGAAAATACAATTGCAAAGACATCTGAGCCATATGAGGGCAAAATAGGGCCCTTAAATGCTGCCCATGTTTCATCTCCATTCTACTGAAAAACTAGTCTGTCTCTACTTCCTTGTAGCGTTTTCTCCTGTTTGTTTTGTTTTGCCCCTCTTGTTCTTAAAACTTAATACAGTTTCAGGAAAGTAGGATTTCCTGCCTGGGGTAATTCTCTCCGTTACTCCTCAAGTGTGGTCAGGTGCACACTGGTTTGGGAGACAGGAGATTTGGGTCCTATTCAGACTCTACCACTGACTTGGTGTGTGACCTTGTCCCATTTTCAAAAGTCACTTAGGCTCAGCTCCTCAAAGATATTTAAGTGCCTAAGTTCCATTGATTTCAATGGGAGTTAGGTGCCTAAATACCTTTGAGGATCTTGGACTGACATTAAGACTTAGGCTCCTAAGCACTTTTGAAAATATGACCCTTTAGACAACTCTTTTAACCTCTCTGTCCCTTCTTTTCCTAATAATAATAATACTAGACTATCAGAACAAAGCCAAACACCCTAAAGCCTGAGCCTGTTGTTTGTGATCTCACAGCTGACTGCTGTTTTTAATACTATGATGTCTTGGAGAATTAGGAAGTCAGGCAGGGAATAAGCAGCAGCAGCTGATAAACCCTTAAGAAAACAAAGGCCCTGTTCCAATCCCACATTTGCCATTGATTTCTGGAGGATATGAGCTCAACCCTGCAGTCCTTACCCATCTGAATTGTCCAGCTGGATTAATAAGACTACTTACATCAGAATTGGGCCATGTATTTTTCTTCCTTTCCTTGGAATTCCCTTCTGATCATAGCTTAGCCCTAAGAATCCCCCACAGATTTCTTTTCCAATGCAAATTTTCCTTAAGAACCAGGAAATAGAAATACAGAAAATATTGTCACTTCCTCACTGGGGTCTTGAGGATCCCCACAGATTCTGTTTCAATGCAGATTTCCCTAGTAACAAAGCAAAAGGCAAGAGATACGGAAAATCTCTGCACAGAACGGCCAATCTGTTTTTCTGGAGAGTTCTCAGCTTCTCTGATCCGCTAACGATCCAGTATCCATCCCCTTCAACCTTCACCCCCATGGAACCCTTTGAGTGCTCAGACCCTCTGCCAAGGAGTGTTTCTAAATAGGATTTTTTTTCAGTGTTGCGGTATCAGCTGTTCTTTAAAGAGATTATGGTGCTAGCATCCCTAGTACGTTGACTCCACTGTGCAGTGAGTTTTGTGATTAAACAGCTCAGCAATGGGGGTTTCCAAGGATAAACTGTGCCAGGGTGATCGCCTTTCCTCTCTAAACCAGGGAATCTAATAAAAAGAAGGACGAAGGCAGACGGCTGCAGCTCTACAGCTATTATTAGTGTCTTGAAGCATTGTCACTGCTTTGCCTAGGCTGTCAGGTGTCACTTTGCATCTGTTCTGGGCAGCGGTCAGACAGAAAAAAAAATGGTGAAACTCATTAACTGCTGCAATGCATGACTGAGCTCTGCAGCTGGGCACCACAGACGGTTAAGTGACCCAGTAATGCTGGAGGGAGCAGCACGCAACAAGTTCAAGGGGGCCCTCCACTAAGTTATACAAACACCTTTGTGTGTATAATGGTAAATTGGCCCTCATCTCCAGACTAGTCTAGCAAAGTATTAAAAATGTGCCCTCACAATAAATGCTACCTACAATCCTCTGGATTTGTGCACTAGCTCTCAGGTCATTTAAAAGAAAGAAAATGATGAATGGTAAAAGTAAAGTTCTAGGGTAACACAAATTCCTACACCTTTTAGCATAAGCTATAAGAGACCTTTAGTTTGAGCCCTACAGCACCATGCATAGCCAAACTAAATGTGGCATTAAACACAGTATTAATAAAACACCTGCCCCTTTCACAGAAATTTTAGTCAGTACTATCATGACTTACTGTAGTGCTACCCTTTTATAGTAGATTCTTTCCCCCAGCATGCCTTTCTGGGGCTAGCCCTTTAAATTTAACAGAGCTGAGCCGCTCTAGCCTGGGGGAAGACATTTTGTAGTGGCTGGCTGCTTTTCTCCCTAGCCTTCCACCCTGAAGCAAGCAAGCAAGCAAGCACCTACCTACCTACCTACCTACCTGTTTGGTTTTTCATCTACATTCTCACAGAATGCCCTGATTATTACAAGTTCTTTTTTACTGCCCAGAAGGACTGATGGGAGAGAAGGAATCCCTATATTTTCCAATTTAGTTTGTTGAGAGCGTGGTAAAATACAACTGTACTTGTACAGATAGCTCCAAGTATTCAGAGTCAATCTGAGGACTACATTTATTCTGTGAGTGTTCTTGTTACAGTTTTTCAAAGGGCTCTATTTAAAAACACACATACAAAATAAATATAACGGGTTTCAGTTCTGACCTTAGTTAGCTGCTAGAGCACTTGATATTTGTATATGAAAATTTCAATAAAAAAGGACTCTTTTTCCAAAAAAAAAAAGGGTAGCTGAGTGCAAGGGCAAAAAGGCAGCTTCAGAATAAAACAGTGAATTTTAATGTTCTATCGCAGCATGCTGAATCTGCTCCTTAAAATTCTAGCTGTAGAAGCATGCATTGTACTTTCTAGCTACAAATGGGGGGTCAGTTTAAGACCCCCTTTTAAAAAGAAAGGCCTAGTGTGATGTGGTAGATATTATCAGGCATTGTCTCACATTGACAGTTAGCAAGTTTTCACTCAGATTTGTACCATAATTCAGAGTGCTGGATGAGTTGTGTTTCGAAGTCCCTGGATAGATAAACATCCCTCTGATCTAAACTTCCTGTCTGAATTTTTTTTTCTGTCCTTTAAATCAGACAAAGCACAGATCTTTGTTTTAGTTAATGCCCTTTATTGGTCTAACCGCAATAGTCTTGATCCTCTAGATTTGAGGATCTAGAAAACAAGGTGGGATGTAACATTACGGAGACGCAGTAGTTTCTGCATAGTTAACTCTGAAGTCTTACACCAGAAGTCTTTCTCACATACACACATATACACAGACACACTTTTCACTAGAACAAGGATCTAGGCTTGGGAGGGGTAGAGGCAGCATCAGCTCTTGGGACTCCAACTAGTCAATTATGTGCCCGTGCATAAGGACAGCACTAAAGCGGTGAGAAACAGCAGGGTACCTCAGAGCTTCTGTCAGAAGACTGGTGAGTGGCTGACCTCTGATTGAATATTACCAGGATAAACTTAGGTTGCATTTAGACATGACTGAGTGTAATTTCACCTTGATTAACATTGACATAATGCCCTGAGAAACGTGATAAGAGCACACAAATAATGTACTGTTTGCTTTTATCCTCTGGAAGCTCTCCTATGTGCAGCACAGGAGAGTTCCCTACTATATTACTGAATTTTTCCCCCCTCCCCAAGTCAACATGGTAGCTCAGCTCATGAAAGGGCCAAGACTTGCTTGCTTTGATCACACAAGTAGTCCCTTTTGACAACAAAGTGGGTTTTGCCCTAGATCACTATTGTACTGTGTTGACCCACTCATTATTCTGAGAACTGCAATTGGAATCCTTATCAGAGCCTCATCCAGAAGTGATTCCTGGCAGTTTCCAGATCTGGCTGCTCTAAGAGTCCCTCTGTGGAGACTGGGTAACCTCCAATACAAGGAAAAAGACTAGATGTGGTGAGTAGGTATAAAAGGAGCCAGTAGCTCTTTCCAAGACATTTCTCCTCTGGAAATTTAAGATAGATGTGTAGATTAATTGGGGGGAAAAGAAAAACTGGTCATAAGGAGAAATCCTGCTTTCTCTTAAGCAACACACAACCCCCCCCCCCCCCCCCACCGCCACAAAAATCCTGAGAAACTTCTCTGAATTGCTTCCATAGACTGAGAACTGGCATTTGATCTCCCAGAGCAGTGGTACTTGGCTTCTGACAACTGAAGAAACACCTTTGTCAACCAATGGCATCTCAATTGTGGGGTGATGTCCCATTGTTGCTCTGTAAATCATATTTGTGATGTTGCGTTGTAACAACTTGATATCACTACATACTGAGGTGGAGTCACAATGCAATAGCATCACATCCCCACCCTCTCTGTGGTTGCTAAGTAATGACAGCAGGTTCCTCTTTTCTCATCTCCCCCTTAGAAGCTGGAAGGAAGGTTTCTTCCTCTCTTTCCCCCAGCCCCTGACATTGGAGGGGCAGGGGTGTTGGCGCATTTCTTCTTTCCCCTTCTTGTGGTTGCTGAAAGGAAGCATGATCCCAGTGGGCAGAGATTTCCATTACTGCTCCATTGCTCCATGCTCCCTGCGCTGCCTTATGTGTATCAAGCATTTCAGGGAATGCCGTGATCCATGCGTCACTCGCTGCTCCTGAAATGGACAGTCTAGCAACAGGAGTGACCAACCCTTCCTGGGAGCTGCATGCTGGGTCCCAGAGAGCCATGTGCAGTCTGAGAGCCGTGGGTTGAGTTCCACTGGAACAGAACTAATAGGATTTAGCAGCATACAGTGCACCTCTGTGCTGGTTCAGAGCCATAAAGCAGAGTGATGGAGGAAATTCCAGTTTTCAATTACAACTGGGGAAAGTTGCAAATCAAGCTTGGAATCTAAAGTGACCTGTGATAAGAGCCTCATGTTGAGATAGCAGAAAAGGGAGAGCGAATCTGACAGTGTTACCATTTTACTGAAGCTCCAGACTCTCATATATTTACAGTAAATTAATGCCATTTTTTTCAAGTAGAATATTAGGATAGTTTCCATAAAATTAATGAGTTTAGGAACTGTCATGGTGCTTAGACATCAGCATGAATATATAGGTTACTGGGAAACCCAGGGTATAAAATAAGAGACATCGTCTTGCATTGCAGAGTTTCTAGCAGTCAAATGCCAATCTAGTGACTTCTTGTAGTATTGCATAGTTCATTTTTAATAGACTCCCACACAAACATAGTAATGTATGACTTATTTTGCCACGCAAAATAGTCTTCCCACTTCTTATGTTGACCACACACCAATTGAGAAAGCTCTTACTTTAAGAATACATTTGTGCAGGGTTGAGAAATTCCATTTTAAACATACAACTTTTATTGCAAGGAAGGGTTTGTGTATTGTGTTAGCAAAGGCAGCAAGTGATGAAAGTGAGGATGGAGAAATAAATCCTTTCTCCATTCTCTTAACTGGGGTGCATGATAAATCAATCAAACGTTAATGCTAAATTCTGAGGTGCTGAATGTCTGTAACTGCTGTATTCAGCACCTCTTGAGATTTGACCAAGAGAGGGACATGGCTGTAATGATTTCATAGTTCCAGTCAGTGGTGTTCAGTTGCACTGTTACATTCCGGTGGCATGGAAATAGAATACAGTAAACAATAAATATTCACTGAAATTGGTTTGAAAAGGACAACAGTTAATTGCATAGCTTGCTCTCTTGCATTGCCGAGCTTGCATTTCAAGTTAGAAAAGGTACAGAGTATTATTGATTTAACGCTCTTGAAATGTGTGGTATAAAACCATTCAAAAGACTTACGAGGGAGAAATGCACGCTTCCAAGGGAAGTCCTGTGGCACAAGATTGTGGCAGGCTACTGTCTCATGAAAGGCTTTCTGAAATTCAATACCCCACCCTTCAAAACACTTTCTGCTCCCCATAAATTGAGACAACTTCCTTCCTGTGCAAAAGTGAAATGCAATCAGTGAATCAGACCAGAGGTTGGCAATAATCTATCTGAGGCGCACATGAAAAATATCGTGCTGTATGTTGAGAAGACTTCAGTACTCAATACATGTTTTCTAAATGTGAGTAATCCCTTGGACTCTTTTCTCCCTTTCTCTCAATGAGCCTCTCCAATTCATCTTGGATTTTGAAAAATGTTTCCAGACAGATGGTGTGGGATTTTTGCCAATTAAAAGCAGTGCATTTTGTTCTATATATCCTATGCGCAACTATTTGCGGTGAATCCACTTCTTAATATACATTTTGAAAAGTTAGTTTGGATGCACAAATGTGTGAGACAGGAGAGAACATGCATGTGCTCACGGAGGAATATCATAGAATCTGCCTACTCTGGGGATTTGTCCCTGTTACAGCCATCAGCTATAGACAGGGCAAAATTCTGATTAACACTAGTGCAGCTAATCCTGGCTTCAAGCAGCGGTAACCTGACCTGGTGCAAATCATGTATCACAGTGTTTTTGCCTGTCTACATTAGGGGTTTCTACGGTGGCAGTTGTACTGACAGCTGAAACCCCCCATACAGTGCAGAGAAGCCCTTATCAGTAGTTACCTAGCTACTGCTCAACTTCTCATTTCCAGATACTGTAATTAAGACATATCTCACCTACAGTTGCTTTAAAGAAACAAAACATTAATGGAGAAAATACTTGCAGAAATGTTTTAGTGCCTGTTTATTTTATCATAAGCAGCTGACCGCATGATAATTATGTTCACACTCCCTACCAGCCTCTGTTGGGGGAGTTCTGAAATATGTCTGTTGCCAGAAATAGCCACTCTAAATTCTGTTTTGCTGATTTTTTGTTGTTGTTGTTGTTTTTGCTTCATATCAGTGAATAGAGTGGAAAGATCCTGAAAAAAATAGCTCCCATTTGACAGTGTTTGCTGTTTGTGTAGAGGTTTTGTTTTTATAACTATGCTCAGAGAACAAATAAACTGTATCTCGAGGACTTTCACAGACAGTGAGATGGGTATGTATTGCAGTGAACTAGTAGCTCAATCACGCTGTCCTTATGCATGCAAAATTCCCACCGCCTATAAAGGCTGCAATACAGTTAGAGAAAAACGATGGTTCTCATTTGCCCACTAATGTCTCAGCGCCGTACTGTGTACTTTGCATGCTAAAGAAAAAGGTGGCTGTGTACCCCAGCATTGTTCTAATCTAAGGAGATTTGGACATCACTAGCTAAGCAAAATGTATTAATCATCTATGCAGCACTGAAAACCTACATGGTGCTTTACACCTATTAGATGTGGTCTCTACCTTGAAGAGTTTTGTCTTCTAAAATCTGCTTCATGTATATGGACTTGTGTGGCCCTTGCAGAGCATCACCAGTCAATGGGGCTCCATGCAAGAGCAGGTGTCTGCCTACCTGGAACCTGTTCTGGGACTAGGGCCTGAGGGACACCAGCCAGACCCAAATGCAGAACAATGGTTGCGGAAGGGGGGTGCGGAGAGATTTTTTTGATAGGAGAACTAGGTATGAAGGAGTCTCCTGGATGATCTGAGGGAGGAAAGAAGGTGCTTAGCAGACAGGAAGTGGTGAACTGTTCCAGGTCGCTTTATCATTTATTATCTTGGAGAGCAGAGTGCACCTCACCTCCTTGTTATGTGGATGGGAAGCATGGCCTAGTGGATACAGCACTGGATTAGAACTTGGGAGACCTGGGTTCCATATCTAGTCCTCCATTATCACATCTGTAAACGGGGGATAATGGTATTGACTTTTCTTTGTAACATATTTTGAGCTCTGTGGATGAAAAGCACTGTATAAAAGCTAGATATAATACCGATTAGCTTCACCTTCTCCCACCCAGGACGGGGAAGGGAAAAACTATCTCTTCTGAAGACAACCAGGCAATGTATGGGCCACCCCTCCACCCAGCAGCTGGGGAGAAGTTAACACCCAAACCATCATCATGTAGTGTTTGAGAATGCCTCTTGCTGGAAGATTTTCCTTGCTCATTCTTTGTTCACCGGTAAGTCTGCATGTGACTATGTGCTCCCTGCTCACTGACCATCTAAGTTGAGTGTGTTGTGCCTTACCAGGCTCTGGATCAGGAAGAGATGCACATAGGGTGACCAGATGTCGCGATTTTATAGGGACAATCCCGATATTTGGGGCTTTTTCTTATATAGGCTCCTATTACCCCCCACCCTCTGTCCTGATTTTTCACACTTGCTGTCTGGTCACCCTAGATGCATATGAGAACTGCTGCAGCTATTAACCCTTAAGCCAGTATGGCCTGGGCTATATTTCTACCTTCCACTTCCCCATTTGCCAAGTGCAATATCTCTCTGATGTCAGCATGTGGGAATAGGTGAGTATTTAGTAAAACCAAAAATAGGTCAGATCTAACCATTTGTTCACCCATTGTAAGTGGATGCTTTTCTCCCAGAGGTAAAAATCATATTTGAAGCCTTAAGAAGCAGGTGGGCTGAAATTGATTTATTGGGATGATTTAGAACTGTTAAAACAAATTTAATTCTGAATACAATTTCATGTCGATTAAAAGAGTCTTGAAAGTGTAGCAGTTAAGGACTCTCTCCAACACCATAGCCAAAGATGGAAGATTTATGAGGCTGGGCTGCTATATTGGAAGCAACTAATTATTTGTAATGATTCTTTGTACTTTGACAGTGATTATGTATTTTCACTGGAAAAGACCAGGGTGAAGTAAGCGATAAAGGCAGTTCATATTAAGGGCAAAGGTAATAACCAGTTAAAACCAGCTCATTTTTGGACAAGCATAATAGGTAGTAAACAAAACGTCACCTAAAACAGCTTATTTAACATCCTAAGAATACGGAAATGTAGCACCTTATAGTTTCTATTGTCTTTTCGTTACTTTATGCAGTCTTGTATTTATTTAATCTGTCCAAACCATTTAGGGTAAATCCCCTGCATTCCAGCTCCCCGGTGGACACAACAATCTCTAAATACAGTGGGACCACATGGATCCACTGTGCAGTGTTGGGGGCAGGTTACAGAAAGACAGTGCAGGGGAAATTGCAGATTTTGGGCCAGATTCTCAATGACACCAAGGCCACTTCATGCTTCTCTGACAGCATAATAGGCTTTAAACTCAAGCTCTGCTCCTAGTCCCACTGTGTAGGAAGTTAGAGTGTGGCTGGGGTACTATATGCTATGACTATAAGCCCCAGGAAGCCGAGGGTGTAAAGTCGAGCAACCTCACCAGGACTCAAGTAGATTCTCAGGACAGGGGAGTGCAAAGGTGGCTTACCACCAAAACTTGCATCTGAAGAAGTGAGGTTCTTACCCACGAAAGCTGCTACCCCTCTGATACATAACCTTAGAATCTGCAGCCATAAGTACATGATTAAAATGTTAATATCAATATTGTAATAAAAAAGAGCTGCTAAGATATTTGATCTTATTTTCCTTGTCCTAGTCACCTGATGTAGGCCAGGTTGTACACTTGTCACATGGCATGGATCAGTATCCATTGACTCGTGTGGCTTGTGTTACACACCTAGTGTCCTGTGATTACTGAAAATGGAAAATCAGTCCAAATGTGCTGCTGATGTTAACAGGTTTATCTATCATAGGCTATGCCTATATGGAACCAGTGTAAATTTCCCCAGTGAAAGCCAGGCTTCAGATGTTTCTATCTCAAAGATATCTGAATGTTTCCAGTCTATCCAAAATGCAGTCGCAAAGGTTCTTTTCTTGCCTCATTGACCCTGTCTTCCTTCTTCTAAAATCTCCTACATTAGCTCCATTTGATGGAGTTTCACCGCCTTAAACCAATGGTGAATTTGGTTCTTGTGGTCTATGTACCAAAAGAGCTATAGCCCAAAAGGTTTCTTTTCAGTAAATTCAGAATTAACGAAGAAGGCCTCCCTATTGTTGGAATGTCTAATACAATTATAAAACTGAATGAACAGACTGGCTGTAGTGGAGAGCTTCCAGGATCCTGGTGCAGAATTGTCTGTTTTAACATCCATCTGTTTTCATTCCCTCTGATCCATTATCATTCACCCAGTTATAATATGATGAATATCATTATGTGACTGCGGGAAAATCACTGTAGATATGTCTCCTATTGAAAATGTTAAATTGACGTGGTAGGGGGAAAAGGCACAATCGATCTATAGATATTATGTCAATTAGGTGTCTTGATGTTTGATTTTGTTAATTTCATTAGTCAGTACTTATGCTGTACCTATAAACAAAAATAGATGAACATATAAATTGGGGGTTTCCCATAAACATGATAAACATATTACAGAAGGTAGATAGGTTTTCTTGCAATTTTTTTGACCACGGCTGAATTGTTAAAGTTAATGTTAAATCAATTCTCCACAATTTTCCTGAGAAGACAAACTCAAGTGAAACCTGCTGCAGCATCAAGCTAATACTAGTAAACACATAACTGAGATGAGGATCATGATGACTTTGGTCACAAGGACTAATGTACAGGCAATTTTCACCATCCTTGCTGCTCAGCAAAAGTGAACAGAAGCAAATTAGAAATGCATATTAATGATCGTAGCTCTAAAAACCATAGAATTATTGTCACCACCACTACTCAGACAAACTGTTCAATTCACCTGCACTTACTTATATCTCTTCATGACAATGCTCTTCTGCAAGAGCAAGATATAAATTGCTTTTTAAACTAGGGGCGAGGCACAGAATTGCATATGTAAAAATAGCTGATTTGATTCTGATGAAAGGGTCTGGTCTGGAAACGGAGTGTTTGTAAAAGTGTTTTTAAAACAAATACAGTTATTAAACTTCATCCATTCATACATTGTAAAAGTGTTTTTAAAACAAATACAGTTATTAAACTTCATTCAACTAGCTACGTTCAAATGGAGATCCTTTATTGATAACCACTCTGCAGGCCTCAATTTAAGCCTTAAAATGCCAAGGATCTCTAATTTTACAGATTTAGTTTTTTAAAAAGATACAGAAGAGGGAGAAATAGTCTCTTTCTGAAATGTACAGTCTAGGAAAGCCAAAGCAGATAACTTCCACTAGCCTGTAATTACCAAAGGAAGTTGTTAGATTTAGCTATCTTCCTTGCTTAATTGGCACATAAATGATTATAAGATTTTTATTAGGGCACAGATGACACCAATACAAGCATGATAGAAGTGCACAATGCACAAATGCCTATTTGCATTAAGCAGCATAATACTAAATACAACACTTCTGCCCATTATTTTAAATTACTTTTATTTAATATTTCTAATTTTTTTTTTAAAGGATGACCTTAAAGTCGTTTTATGTAGTATTTGTTATTTAAACAGGCCAGGGCAAGGTTGTGGCTATATGTTAATAGCCTTGTGCAGGGGGAGGAGTAGGGGAGAGGAAATGACCACCAGCCGCCACTTCTGAGAATTGACACACTGCTTCTAGCTTGTTTCATTACTGTGCTTAGGGTAGGATGGAATATGAGGACTTTTGAGGAAAGCTGGGAGAAATATGGGCCCCAATCACAGCCTCTTACAAGGGGGTGTCCCACATCCAGGTACCAGCCTCATTCTTCTCATTAGTGTGGGATCTTCCTCACAGATTTTTCCCCTGTCTGATATGAAGTCTTTCCTAATACTCCTCTTCTGGTCTCCCTTTCATAATTTCATTCCACTACTCCTAGGAATGGGACTAGGAGTTGCCCCAGGTGGAACTTGGAGGTAGCAGCGGTAAAACTGTATGTGTGGTGTACCAAAGAGGTTACAAGATGGAGGAAAGGGGGTCTATGGGTCAGCACATAAGAGAGAGGGGATTTGGTTATAGACAACAGCCAAGCAATGGGGCAGGAGCTAGGGGGTTAAGAGAACAGCAAAATGGGGGAGTTAAGTTGAGAGGTGAAGAAGCGGAGCACTGGACCACAGGTGGAGCAGAGTGTGAGGGTCACAGGGGGAAGGTGGGAGCAGGTGGGCAGAAGGAACCGTGTGGAGGGAACAAAGAACAAGTGGGGAGCAGTGGGGGGGGGGAAGCTGTAAGGAGCACATGGAGGCATCCTAAGTAGGGGAGCAGAGGACAGACAGGGTCAGGGGAGAGATATAGCTCTGCAGGAATGAGGCTGGGGGAGGAGGGATGAGCTGGGGAGAAACTTCTGCTGTTCTGGTCTAGAGGAGCACGTGGGAGCTGGTGGGTTCTAGGCTGAGAAGTATGGGGTTTGAGGGGGAAACTCCTGCAGTGCTAGGCTGTGGGAGGCTGGAGAAAGCTGGGTATGGAGCAAGCTCCCAAGGATTTGGGCTGGGTGGTAGTGGTGGGAGCTTCTGGGCTGGGGAGTTCATTGGGGTTCTGGGCTGAGGGGCAGGGTGGGAAGCTCCCTTGGGTTCTGGGCGGGGGAGTTCATTGGGGTTCTGGGCTGAGGGGCAGGGTGGGAAGCTCCCTTGGGTTCTGGGCGGGGGAGTTCCTGGGTTCTGGGATGAAGCGTAGTCGGTGGAAGCTCCCAGGGTTCTGGGCTGGCGGAAGATCCTAGGGGTTCTGGACAAGGTGGGAAGGTCCCTGGGGTTCAGGGCTGGGGAGTTTCTGGGGTTCAGGGCTGGGGGGAAGTTCCCAGGGTTTGGGGCTGGAGAGTTCCCAGGTTATGGGCTGTGGGGATGGCAGGAGGAAGTCTCCTGATTCTGACTGAGGGGTGGGAGGCGAAGCTCCCGCTCTGAGGAGTTGGGGGCAGTCCCCGGGGTTCTGGTCTGAGGGGGAAGCTCCCCAGGGTTTTGATCTGGGCAGGCGGGCGCTCCCGGCATTCGGGGCTAAGGGCAGGGTACTCCCGGGGTTCTGGGCTGGGGGGAGAAGCCCCTTGGGGTGCTGGGCTGGGGGCAGGGTGATCCTGGGGTTCTGGTCTGAGGAGTGGGGGGCAGTCCCCGGGGTTCTGGTCTGAGGGAAAAGCTCCCCGGGGCTTTGGTCTGGGCAGGCGGGCGGTCCCGGGGTTCTGGGTTGGGGGGGAAGCCTCCTGGGGTTCTGGGCTGGGGGCAGGGCGGTCCCCAGGATTCTTGGCTGGAGGGAAACCCCCCGGGGGTTCTGGGCTGGGGGTGGGGCGGTCCCTGGGGTTCTGGGCTGGGGGAAAGCCCCCCAGGGTTCTGGGTTGGGGGCGGGATGGTTCCCGGGGTTCTAGTCTGGGCAGGCGGGCGTTCCCGGGGTTCTGGGCTGGGAGTGGGGCGTTCCCGGGGTTCTGGGCTGGGGGAAGCCCTCCAGGATTCGGGGTTTGGGGCTGAGGGCGGGGTATTCCTGGGGTTCAGGGTTGGGGGCAGGGTGGTCCCGGGGTTCTGGTCTGAGGAGTGGGGGGCATTCCCCAGGGTTCTGGTCTGACGGGGAAGCTCCTCGGCGTTCTGGGCTGGGGAGGCGGGCGTTCCCGGGGTTCTGGGCTGGGGAGGCGGGCGTTCCCGGGGTTCTGGGCTGGGGGAAGCCCCCCGGGGTTCTGAGCTGGGGGAAGCCCTCCGGGGTTTGGGGTTGGGGGTGGGGCATTCCCGGGGTTCGGGGCTGGGCAGGCGGGCGTTCCCGGGGTTCTGGGCTGGGCAGGCGGGCAGTCCCCGGGGTTCGGGGCTGGGGGGAAGCCCCCCGGGGTTCGGGGCTGGGGGCAGGGTGGTCCCGGGGTTCTGGTCTGACGGGGAAGCTCCCTGGGGTGCGGGGCTGAGGGCGGGGTGCTCCCGGGGTTCGGGGCTGGGGGGAAGCCCCCCGGGGTTCGGGGCTGGTCAGGTGGGTGGTCCCCGGGGTTCGGGGCTGAGGGCGGGGTGCTCCCGGGGTTCGGGGCTGGGGGGAAGCCCCCCGGGGTTCGGGGCTGGTCAGGTGGGTGGTCACCGGGGTTCGGGGCTGACGGCGGGGTGCTCCTGGGGTTCTGGTCTGACGGGAAGCCCCCCGGGGTTCGGGGCTGGGGGCGGGGTGGTCCCGGGGTTCTAGTCTGAGGAGTGGGGGACAGTCCCCAGGGTTCTGGTCTGACGGGGAAGCTCCCGGGGTTCGGGGCTGGGAACGGGGTGGTCCCGGGGTTCGGGGCTGGGGGGAAGCCCCCCGGGGTTCGGGGCTGGGCAGGCGGGCACTCCGGGGGTGCGGGGCTGAGGAGTGGGGGGCAGTCCCCAGGGTTCTGGTCTGACGGGGAAGCCCCCCGGGGTTCGGGGCTGGGGACGGGGCGGTCCCTGGGGTTCTAGTCTGAGGAGTGGGGGGCACTCCCGGGGTTCTGGTCTGACGGGAAGCCCCCCGGGGTTCGGGGCTGGGCAGGCGGGCACTCCGGGGGTGCGGGGCTGGGGGCGGGGCGGTCCCCGGGGTTCGGGGCTGGGGGGGGGGGGCGGGGGGCTCCCGGCGGGGGAGGCGGGGCACGGCCGGGCCTGCGCCGGCGACTGACGCGCAGCTGGCAGCCCTGCTCATGCGCGGCCGGCCGGGCGGTGCTAATCGTCCCAGCTCGGGGAGAATGGGGCGGAATCCGGGGAGCGCAGACTGAGACGCTTCCAGGGGCTGGGGCTGCGCTGGGGGGCGGCCGGGCTGGGGAGGGGGGTGTGCGTGCTCCGGCGGCGGGCGGGGGCAGTCGGGGAGCCGTGCCGGGGGCGGGGAGCCGTGCCCGGCAGGAGGGGTTGCAGGCGGCGGCGGGGGCTGCACCGGGATTTTCTCTCTCTCTCTTCATTGCAACAAAGTTGCGGAGCGAGTGATATTGTTGCAACCCCCCGCCCCCCGTGGCTGCTGGCGGTTCGGATCGGGGGCCGGAGCCGGTCGCTGCCCCGGGGGAGGGGGCGCAGAGCCGCCGCCGCTGGATTATCCCGAGCCGGGTCGAGCTCCCCTGGATCTCCGTCTTCTGCTGTTGCCGCCGCCGGTGTGAATCCGAGGGGCTGAGATTTTTTTTTTAACCCTATTTTTTTGGAGGGGGGATTTTGTCAAGGTCATTCCGTGGATTTAATTTTTTTATCTCCCCCCTCTCTCCTCCCACCACCACTACCCAGCCTTGCTCTGTGGATTATAATCTCTCTGGATCGGAGGGTCTGAACAGGAGGATTTGTAGGGCTTCGGGGGTTGGGAAGGGGAAGTGGTGAGTGAGGAAGGGGGGGTGATTTTTTTTTTTATCTCCCCCTTCCCTTTTTCTTTTTCTGTTTTGGAAATGGATGGGAAGATAAGGCAGAGCCGGAGATCAAGGTCCCAAAGGGACCGCGTGAGGAGAAGGGAAGCTAATGCCAGGGATCCCCGAAATCAAAGTCCTTCTTCGGCATCCGAAAAGGAGCAAAGCCCCGGCAAGGAAAATACAAGCCAAAACTGTACAAATCCCCCAAACCAGGCGTCCACCGCCAGAAATGTCAGACCTCCGAGGCGCAGGAGACGGGAATCGAGCTCCCAAGAAGAGGATTTAATTGATGGGTTTGCTATAGGCAGCTTCAATACCTTAGAAGCCTTGGAGGTAAGAGATCACAATGATGGGTTCTCTTGTATTTGTGTGTTTCATGGTCCAGAGCTGTGGTATTGTCTCCTGAAGAAGCATGGGACCTTTATAGAGGCGCTGAATCTAGGTTCCACATTGTAAATACCAATTAACTTTCTTCTTGTAAATTACCTGTGTGCATTAATCCTGATGTCAGCCTAGAGGAATTTAAATGGAGGGGGAGCTGTGTATGTATGTGGTCAAAGGGATGGCAAGTGAACACCAGTATCTTTCTTGAGTACTTGTATGTCTATTCATAAGTTGCTGTAGGCCAGTATTTGTGGGTAATCCTATACTTTCCATTTCAACTAATATCAAGTATCAGGGCAAGTTAAACGTTTGTTTAGGATTTTAATTGGCTGACAAATATCCGATGGGAGGAATGCAACATATTTGTGCATCATAGTATATTGACGATAACCTGATGTTGTGAATTGTAGAGTCAATACTTAAACCATTTTTTTCTAGGCCTTTAAAGTTTGTATTTGTGTTGCCAAGATGTTACTTTATCTTTCTCAGGAGACGGTTAGCAAATGGCCAATGTTTAACATTTTGTGGAAACAGAGATGTTTAAATGGATAATAATCCCCTGGTTGTAATTCCCAATTTTTGAAATAATTGAACAAATTCTTCATCTCTTATTGACTGTACATATTTTCCTGCCGTTAATAGGTTGGCAAAAATATTGCTTGTCAAACTTATTACAAACAATATTTGCTGAGCAAATACTGCTTGTCTTGTCTGAGCTAAATTAAGCAGAGCAGGAAACTTAATATTCTCAGAGGGGCAATGACAAACTAGCACTTTGTGTGGCTTTTGATTTTTGTTTTGTGGGTGTGTAATGGGAAAATTTGAGTTGGTAGGAGAAAACCGCTATCAAAAGGCATTTATCAAAGAAAATAGTTCATCATATTCTCAGTAAATATGAGCAATAATAGTGTCCTCATTCACTTTACCACATTTTTTAATACAGCACGTTGAATAATGTATTTGGTTATTCATACTTTGGATTTCCTGCCATTTTAGTATCTATCTTAACAAGGATTACAGTAAATTAAAATCCTAGACATGTTTCCCTGGCCCTCTCGTACATCAATACAGCATTCTTAATAAAAACAACAAGGAGTCTGGTGGCACCTTAAAGACTAACAGATTTATTTGGGCATAAGCTTTCGTGAGTAAAAACCTCACTTCTTCGGATGCAAGTTGCATCCGAAGAAGTGAGGTTTTTACTCACGAAAGCTTATGCCCAAATAAATCTGTTAGTCTTTAAGGTGCCACCAGACTCCTTGTTGTTTTTGTAGATACAGACTAACACGGCTACCCCCTGATACTTGACAGCATTCTTAATGTTTACACCCACATATCAAGATCTTATTTTGTCAGAAGGTTTCCCAAAGAGCCTGTCTGATTTCCAGACCAAATCTCTTAGAACACAGGCTCCTTCTCTCATAGTTTGTGGCCTTGTGGCTACCAGGATTTTTCTGCTCACCCACACTTTAGCAGTGTGTTTATAAAGTCTGTTGTAACAAGTAGCTGATGATCAGAACCAACTTCTTTGTACCCTAAAGACGATCCTTTTACACTTAAGAGAAACTGCCACCTCTTTGGGCCCTAAATTCCCCCTCTCTATCCCTAATCTCTGAGTATTTTGCTTGGGAAGTCATTACTAGCAGGGCATATGGTGATGGTGTTTGGAAGGGGACAACCTGCTCAGCAGAAGTATCTGGAGCTGTTCTGAGAACAAATGTTTCTAATGCATGATGCCCTGTAAATCTACAGTGGGACTGAGCTGGCAAAATTTTGGTTCAGAGAAACTGACTCTTAACACATGTAAAAAGAATATTTGGACGAGTCTCGGCTGAGCAATATTGAATGTTTAAAAAAAGAAAAGATTTATGATAAACTGATGGGTGGTGTTTTATGGGGCCTTTAGCAGAAACTGCTGTGGGATATTATCTTAATATCTGAACACTTAAACCAACTAATATCTGTCTGAGTTGATAATGAGCAAACTATCCAGCTTTGTGTTGCTTTAAAACTGATGGTCTAGACCTGTCTCTTTTTTTTCTGGGCATGCTCATTGTCAAGCACGCATCAGCAGATAGGTCCAATTAAACCACTGAGTTTCTCAAAGCTGTCAGTGAAGAAAGTAAAATTCATTTTCTTTGGGAAATTTTCTGCCATGATGAGCACATTATCGGGAAATATCATTCAAATGATGGTACAGTCCCTCCAGGGGCAAAAGGGGGAGGAAGAGCGTCTCATGGTTTGCACATGATGCCGGATTAGCCATCAAATCAACCAAACATTAACCTGGGCAATAGTATTGCACACAAAGGAAGAGGGGTGACATTTTAAAAAAAACAACAAACACCACCCCACAACCCTGGAAACCTTTTTGCTTTGGGCATGAGCTATGGTAAAGATGCTTTATAGGACACGTCCCCTCAGAATCCATAGTGAGATTTCAGAAGCAATCAATTTCTGCAGTCTTTATCAACATGCAAGAGAGTACACGAACTTCATTTTAGATTTTAATTGGCTCGTCAGAATAAATAGTGTAAGCAGAATTCACTTGTTTCTTTCATGTGTTGCACTGGGAGACGTGTCATACGTGAGGTGCTTTTGAAAGCCCTAGTGATCTGTGTATTTAATAAATTCCAGTAATACACACACATTTACTGTGCATTGTGAGAATTTTTCTTACAAAAGTGCAGTGCTGCTTTTGTCAAAAGATAATGCCTGGCAGATTTCTGATGTAGCAGCAAGCAAAAGGGATTAGCAAGACAAAATTGCTTTAAAGTAACATATGCCCACATAAATTACTGAAATTGTAAGGTCATTTAGAATACTAAGAAGCAATACTCTGTAGTGTACTTGACTACAACAGGTGGTCTTCCACTGGTATTGAGGAGAAGCATCTTTTACAGTGCATAAGTTTTTACAAAAATTATTCTGTGATGGCTGCTTAAATAAACATTATATACAATTTGAGGAGAAAGAAGAGAATAAAGGTTAAATTTCTTATTGAGCACGCATATGTTAGCCTTCTTATAATTTTTTCATTTGTAAGCCTAAAAAGGAGCAGTTGTTTGTGTATGTGGCAGTTCTTCATTATGATCCTTTCTCATATTGCTGCTTTGCGTTGTTTTTCATTTGGTTTTACAGTGACCTGTGATTAGGTTAAATAGGCTCGCTAAATTGTGGGCTTCCCCTGGGAAATCAAATTGCTATATGGTTAGAGAGAACCTCATGGTAGAAAAGTCTGTAACGTGTAAGGTTTTCTTTTTCTTTTTATCTCAAATAATGTGAAATCCCCTTCCCCACTTCAAAAAAATTCTCACTACCCTTATGTTCCTGTAAATGTAGGGTGCTATATATACGCTTCCTGTACGTTGAACTGAAGATGCCAGCACTCTGAACCTAGCAGGAATTACTTTTACTGTTGCCTATATGGGAGTTTGTTACTTTATGATGTTTCCTTTAATTTTTTTAAGTTTTTAAGAAGTAGCGCTTTGAATTTTCATTAAACCACTACAGAATGCTGCCAGTGGCATTTGGTACCTGATGATGTTGTCTCAACTCTGCATGTGTCTATCTACTTGTGGCTTCATTTTAGGAACAGATTACCTATCCCAAGCTCTGAGTATCCTTTACTCAAGAGAGAACTTAAAACAGATAATGTTAAAAAAAAAAATCAGTCCAACTAAAATCAAAACAAAAAGCAGTAGCAAACCATCAGTTCTTCTCTGTGCATAAGAATCTGAAATGACCCCAACTCATCGTCTGCACTTAAATGTTCTTCACCCCCAATACAAATCTCTACTCAAACCCAGGTTAAAATGCAGCTTTATCTTACAAACTATTAAATAGAAATCAACAGAATTTCAGAGTTTAAAAGAAATAGTAGAGGGACTTAACTAGCAGGTAAAGCAAGTGAAATAAATGTTTTAATCTGAAAGGGAGAGTCAGTGAGGAGACCGAATAAGATGGACAGCTACAGGAAGTGAGAGAGACAAGCTTTTGAGCCACACAGAGTTCTTGTGGCACAAAAGCTTGTCTCTTTCACCAACAGAAGTTGGTCCAATAAGATATTATCTGACCACCTTGTCGCTAATATCCTGAGACCAACACGGGTACAACTACACTGTAAACGACAGGAATGCTATTTAGATGGCCTATGTAGCAGAGAAGAAGGTTCTTGCACCAGTGGTGATGTGATTGTGAGATCTGTCATGTATGAGCAGGGAGAGAAAAAGTGAGAGGTGATCTGTGAAGGAGGATGAAGAAAATTCTTGGGGGGGATGTTTAAAAACAGAGGGGAATTTTGAACCGCATCCTGAAATGAATAGATATGTATACGTGAGTATTTCTCTCTTGCTATATATTTAGATGAAGTTGCTAATTATTCTTGAAGGTGATTGGTGAATCACAGTGAGAAAAACCAGATGAATGAGTCTGTATTTAAGAGCTCCTCTCTCTGATCATACTTGTTCCTTTCAAGTATAAAAACAATGCTAAAAAGGGAACTTCATCAGAATGTAAATGAATGAGATCTTTGAGACTAGTTGTTCAATCAAAGCTTTTGTAAATGTTATAACTGTGTGTTCTTTGGCTTTTATTATCAACTTTACAAAGCTGTGGAACCTTATAATAAAGATTTAAGATTTTGTATTTATATTATGGTAGCTCCCAGCTGGGATCAGGGCTCCTTTATGTTAGGTGTTGCACAAACATAGCTCAGAGTCCTGAAAAGACACAGACTTGTGCTTAACTTTACACCAGTTAGTAGTTCCACTGAAGTCATGAGGCTACACGGAGGTAAGTATTTGGAAGGTTGGGGCCATAGCGGTAGATCGTCTCTACCCTGAAGAGGTTTACATTGTGTTAGTTTTCTCACACCTTCCTTTCTGAAGGGATCTAACAGAGATACCAGGTAGTTACTTGTTGTGGGTTGTGCTTCGGACTAGCAAGTTGGAAAGTATAGCAGTGATGCAAAATTTCTGGGCAGAATCTGTAATTGCTTGGTCTTCCCTTCAACTTCTGTCTTGATAAGGCTGTTTCCACAAGTGTGTTGTACACTGTGCTGTTGCTCTGATCTTTTAATGATGATAAAACCAGTGCGTTGAACTTCCTGTTCCAAAGGTTTGTGCTAGTTCCACTGACTTAGCTGTGTAACCTTTGATTTATGATCATATCTTATGTATGTTTTCAAATGTGATGTAATGAAGTCTTTTCCATAAAGCAGCACTCATGTTTAAAAGGGCAGGTTCCCAACATTTAAAGTACTTACCTTGGTGCTTAATTGCCTAATGACAATTTGTAAAGTCAGTTTTTTGAGGAATTATGTTCCTTAAAAATCTTGTACTTTTAAAGATTCCACTTCAGATGCTTTAGACTTTTGATTTAGCTGCAGACTTAGTAGTAGTCTTCGATTATCTGTTTTCATAGCAGTGTACTTTTCAAGATTTAAAAAAAGCAGGTTAATTATGGCAGTTAATTGCTTTTTGCAGATGAGTACTAAAAATCTACTTTAATTATAAGAATTTCTCTTCCATGGATCTTTTTAAAAAAACAAAACAAAACAAAAACTGATATTGTTAATATATGTAAAAAGTGGACTGCTGTAGTTAGCATAGTTTCTCTAAAGAACTTAGAGAAAATACCCTACTGTTCACTCAGAAACTCACCCGAATGCTTAATTTTTCCGACAGAACGTGGACCCTAGTCTTGCCATGAATTAGCTGTGATCTGAAAGAAGAGTTGGACTATTGGTATGGAAATCAGCACACCCACTTTGCTTCTGGAATTCCCATATCTAGCCTTGCTGTAATATGTAGTTTTCTTTGACGTTACTGAGAATAGGAATTGTAAAAGCAAAGTGGGATGCATTACATGAGCACATTTGGATGTTACCATGCAGCATGCTATTCCAACGCAAGTTCTGGGAACATACATATAATGTTTTGACATAGAAGACAGTTTGGTTTCTGCCATTTCGATAACTGATTTTTTTGGACTACTTTCAAATTGGAAAAACTCAAGTGCTAAACACCCAACTCCAGAGGAACCCCATTCTGTGCTTAGACTTCTTAGATGAAAACTATTTTACATCACTGCAAGCTAAAGTAAATGTCATTCAGGGGAATTGTGTGTTGGTGGCACAGATAAAATTTCACTGTCTGACACTATTAGTCAGATGAGCTTTGAATTTTTTTAAAACTTAACAGATACTGGCAACTTTTTTTATTTTGGTCTGTGCAAGCCCATTGTGACAGTTCTTAGAGCAATATATAAATCAACTAAAGATGACCTGTAATGGTGGAATAATGAGCTTGTGCCTTCTTGCTCCTTTCTGATGTGAAAGGAGGCCAAAGAATTTTTCTTTTGCTTATTTTTTACATTAGAAATACAGGTCTTGTCCACCTGGGAAAAACTCTGAGGCCACTATAGAGCTAGTAAAATGTGCGTGAATAGTAGAGAAGGGAACACATTTTTAAACAAACTTATTACAGTTTGGGAGAGGGGTTATAAGCACCCGTTTAACTCAACTGACTAACCCATTCTTTGGAGAAGAGATGACTTTGTTAAAGATTTAACACTTCCGCCCCTTCAGTTAAGGGATGAGTGGTCTCAATAAACATCTGCCCCAACCTGTAAAGAAGTTAAAAAAGCAAGCAAGGAAAAAAATCCCTTTGAAAGTGGAATGCTTTCAAATAATTTTTAGATATCATAAAGTAATCAAAAGAGAGCATAGATGTTGTTGTTATTATTTCTTGATAGGCTGCTTTTAAGGTGCCCATCAGAAATTCGGCTGACATAAAGTTTGCAGGCTGAAATGCAGATTTTTATTTTTTCCCCTTGAAACTTGTGAACTGAAATATGGGTACAGTCAGTCTACTATGGTAGCATTATTTATAACTTCCTCTCTGGAAGCATTTTGTCCTTTTGTGTACTTCCATTTTGTAAGGAATGGGTATCTACTTAATATTGGATCTTAAAAAAAACGTAAGGCTCCAATTTTGGAAGGACTTAAGCATGCACTTAACTCTATGCATTCTGAATAGTCCCATGGGTGCTATTGTCAAACGTTAGTTTTGCTCTGTGAGATGCGGTAAGTGGAAAGACCTCAGTTGTTGTAAGGGTGGCACAATTGTAAGCTCAAATGTCACAGGACTAGGTCCAAGTGCCGTGTCCCACTGAGAGAGGGGGAATTTTAGCCCTGATCTACACTATGACCTTATTTTGGTATAACTATATCACTGATGGGTGTGAAAAATCCACACCCTGAAGCGACACCGTTATACCAGCTGAACTCCCAGTGTAGACAGCGCTATATGGACAGGAGTGCTTCTCCTATTGAAGTAGTTACAGCCTCTCGGGGAAGCAGAGTAGCTACGCCTACAGGAGACGCTCTCCTGTTGGCATAGGTAGCGTCTTCACTAAGCATTACAGCAGTGCAGCATAGTCGAGCCCTTAGACTCTGTACAAACCTAATTATAATTTGGAGCTGGAAATGAGTAAGAATCAAGTTCTGCAGTCCCTACTGGGACTCTGTATCTCGTCAGTGGACCTGACCACATAGCTATACACAGTGAAATCAGTAGACCTATTGTTACATGTGAGTGAGTCATTCAACAGGAGTGATTGTGTATTGTAATGGAGTGTGACTGCTCCATGAAAGCAGTGGTGCATATATGGATCATGTTAGTTTTATGATATTATCTGGGTATGTGCTGCTTACCATATTTGTAGGTTCATCAGAGAAAGAGATGGCTTATTGAGCTGAGCACCAGGTTTTGAAATTTTTGATATTTTTTGAAACAGAAGGTACAAAATGCTGCAGAGTCCACTTCATCCCTGTGAGGCAGATAAACTGAGTTCTTCACTTTGCTATGTGAATGGTGCAAATTCAATATGACAGTCCCTTTCACAAAACCTAAGACCAATGGAAAAGTTTCAATGCATATTTTCTTTTAAAAGAAAATTCCCTTAGAAAGTTACAAATGTTCTCTTGCGGAGTTTACAACAAGAACACTGCAGTATTTTACCTGGTGCGAAAGAACATATGTAAAATTGACTGGAATTGACTTTAAACAAAAATGCAACTGACCAGGCTATTTGCATCCTCCAAACAAAGGAAAAATCAAATTTAAACCGTATAAATAGTGAAAGGTAAATGTGATTTTAAATTATTTAGCATTTAATAGTCTAAGGTGATGTGTGCAGCTCAGGTAAGGATGTTTTATAAAATATATTTAAAAAAAATGCCTGACAGCATCCCATTTTAAAAAAAAAAATAGATCTTGCTAGTTCCAGTTAACGTGCATTCGACTTGTAATGAAGTAACCAATAAAATCTCCATTGTCTCTCCCTGTATGCTAATGAAAGACAAGTTTTACCATTTATCTTGGCTATCTCAAAGAAATGAGAGAGACTGTCTCTCTCATAATGATGTGTTCAGGAAAAGGATAATGCAAAATTCTGAGGGTATTTAGAGCAATATTAGCCCTCTCAGCCTGAAATGTTCTTAAACTGAATTCCAGCTTGCTCTGTGTAATTGGTCGACACAGATGTTTTGTACCATGCTAACTATATACGTTTAGAAACTGATATAGTTAAAGTGATACATCTCTGTAGTAGTCACAGTTGTACTGTCATGGAGATGCTTATATTGGTATAGCTTATTCCAGTGAATTTCAATTTAGGGATTTATCTTTCTGTCTTTGACCAAAATTTCTACGTCCTACTCCATGGTAGGGTGTGTGGAGTTTGCTGCATTTGGTGGTGGTTGCATGCATGTAGATTCTAAAGTGAATCTTTTGGATAAAGATGGTGGTAGAAAGATTGTTCAGCTTTTTCTAAAAATCATTCTTTCTCACTGTGATTTAGGAGCGGGGGAACTTTGTTCGGGTATCCTTAGTGTGGCAGTCAATATTTGTGCGTTGCTCAGAACAAGTTGTGTATCAGCAAAATGGAAACCATGGGATGAGCTCTTAAATCAAGCTCTGACTCTTTAAATAAAGCTTTGAAATCCAGTAGGAAAGGCTTGCATCCTGGTCTCTATTGTATGTGAACATCTTGCTGTAAGTGAGAACAGTTTCCAATGCATTGCACTTCAATGCCTCTAGTTAATCACAGTAAAGATATGAAAGAGTTTTATGTAGGTGAAGTGGCAGTTGCTATTTAACAGTTTCTTGGCTTGGCTTTGAGGAGCTTTCACTGTTTCAGCAGTGCTACTTACACACCGTGAGGCGTCTGAGTGCTGCTTTACTGGGTACCTTCCATCTCTTTAAAAAGTTGTTTCTTTCCCAGAACAAATGAGCTGTTGTTAATACCATTCAAATGCTGAAAGGAGAATCAGTCTTCATGCTATTAATCCAAAATGCTTTTAAGAAAAAAAAAAAAAAAAAATTCAGCTCATGTTAAAATGAGAGTCGGTCTTGGGTGACTTAACTTTCAAGGCTGTGTCTGCATGGGCAACAGTGGCACCTGTCATGCGTCACCAGTACAGCTCTGTTTGTTCTAGCATGGTGAAAGCTGGAGTGTATACAGGCCTCGGGGATCTTTACCCTGTTCTGAACAGGGCTAGCTGACAGATGGGTAAAACAGTCTGGGATCTCTCTATGCTACAACTTCCAGTGTTGTTACTATCCGTGATGCTGTACCGGTCGTGAATTGGGGTCCCATCAATGCAAGCAAAGCTGAGTCTGTCCAGGGAATGTTGGGTAGGGAGATATTTCAAGCTCTGTGGAGAGTATGGGGAAGGGTGTGGGCAGGAGAAGGCAGAAGATTTCAAGGACTCAGAGAGGCTGGCTGTCATGGACTCTGCAGAGCATTGTTGGGGGCAGGGGTCATACAGTAATGCAAGGAAGGAAAGCTGCAGCGGCATGCAGGGAAGTAAAATAGCAGTGGAAAAACTACCAAATCTTTTGGGTACCGTAGGAGAAGGAAGGAAGAGGAGTGGGAGTGGGCTGGGAACAGCAGAGGCTGGCATAAGTCACCTCACATTGTTCATTAATTATTTCAAATTAACTGCCATGGAAGCAAAACTTTAGGCACCCCTGTTGACCCTATAGTTACCTAAAGCAGGTACAGTATGTGTACAGCTCTCCTGTGTCATTCAAGGTAGACATAGCCTGTTTCATTTGTAATTCTGTTTTGCTCCAAGCCAGAAAGAGACTAACTTGAACAAAAGTTGCATCTGCAAGGTCAGTGCTTGGCATGGATAAGGGGATCGGAGGGATCAAAATGAATTCCCAGAGCCATTGGCTGCAAAACATGGGCTGATGGCACCATTCCTGTCTATCTCTTTGTGTTCAGTGAAAAGCTTTACAATCTTTTACGAGCTATGTTCAGTTCCACAAGCCACACGTCACAGAAAAGATAGCAATTTGAAGTCAAACATTCTATTTTAGGGGACTGTGGGTCACTGTCAACAGGCCTGTACTTCATTTTGTTCTGTTATGGCCTGGACGTGCCTTGCAAAGGGGCTACAGAGAGATGGTGTTTTCTGTCCGAATTTCGAATGAGATGTGTGCAGGAAATCTCTTTGGTCTGTTCAGGTGCACCCTGTAGTCTGCTGAGTATGAAAATTAGTGTTAGTGACTGGTTAGCATAGAACTCTTGTGTACCCCCCCGACCAAACTTTCTCCATAGATGACAAACAAGGAGACTACAGTTCATTTATTTTTATTTAGTATCAGGGTAGTTTTTCCCCCATGCATATCCACAAACTAGTAACCCCTGTGTAATGAGGAAATACCATACTTAGCTTGAGAGGAGGTGGGTGGCCCACGCAGGGGTAAAATATGGATAATTTAGATACTGTCTGGCTACTCAAAAGATTGCGGTAATTGCCTTATGACCTACAGAAAGGCTGCAGTTTCATTACTCCCTACTGTTGTTAAAACTGCGGGTTAAACAGCAGTGGTTTTGTTATACACTGTTAACTACAAGTCTAAAGCATTTTTTGTGGGATGGCTGTTTTATCCTTTGACTGCTGCTAAGTTTTGGCTAATAAATATGATTATAGCTTTGACTTGGAATCATGAATGCATTTTTGTGTGGATGTTTTGCTGGATGTGCAGTTTCTTTTATATAATCTATCCAGACCTCATGCACAGGGAGAAAGACACTAAAGATAGTATGGAGTTAAGAGGTGTTTATAGAATGAGTCAAACCTGAAATAAAATAATTATGGTGTTTTGACAGCTTGTTAATAACTTGCAGCCATTGGGAGAAATATAATTGCAGCATCCTTCGTTTTTGATGGATGCTTGACATTTCTTTCAGATTGTAAAATTAAATAAAGAATGTGAAAATAGTTGGACATGAAGCCTGAGAAAAATGATGGGCCAATTAATTAAAAAAAAAACAAACTTCATTCCAATGTAGGTTCCCTGCAGTTGGTTTTCTATGCAATTCAACGTATTAATGAAAGGTGTTCAACCCTTTGTCCCCCACCAAACTATCCTCAGAATCTTTAGCTTTTGGGGCTATCTGGAGCATTACCAAAAGCTTCTGTGAATGAAACAGAAATAAATCCTCATGCATATTAGATATGAAAGAAGAGTTTTGTCACCTGTAATGACTAAAATCCCCTGAAGTGTTGCCAGCATGTACGTTAGGAATCATATAATTATATGATTATTGAAAGAGACATAAAAGACCTCATGGCAAAACTAAAAAAAAACACATGCATAAAGAGAGGGACAAAATTTGTCACCATCTTTTCCAGTTGCTTTTTCAGGGTCTAAAAGCCCAATAATTGCTCTTATCAAGAGGGCTTAATGAAATTGGAGGGGGCGGGAAGGAGGGAATTGCTTGTGTTATAGGTGGCTATGTCACAACGCTATCTTTCAGGTTTATTTTCAGCTGTAATTGAAATGTGTTTTAAAAACGTAAATGAATTGTTTTCACTACCAAGCTGAGAATATGCACTTAATGATGAACTACAGTACAAAATATTCATTTATTGTGATGTTGCACTGTAACAGTAGTGTTGTGGTCTAGTGGTTAGCAGGGGGACCGGAAATCTAGATATCTGGGTTGTTTTTCTGACTCTGCCACTAATTTCCTTTCTGTGCTTTTGAGCAAGTCATTTAATATCTTTGCTTCCCTTTACGCACGTATAAACTCTGTATAATAATCCTTGGCTACCACACGGGGAGGACAGATTCTCAGCTCGTGTGATTTGGCGAATAGCTCCATTGACTTCAGTGGCTATTCAGCAATATATCACCGGTCCCTTATACTGGAGAATGTGAGGGAATACTTCTTATGTCAGGGGATATGTTGTGATATGTGTGTGAACAGCGCCGAACACGCTGGAATAGCTCTGCAGCTCCAGATAAATGTTTCTCATTTAGTGGAGGGAGTGCCATGTCACTGGGTGTGTGTGTGTCTATTATTTCTCACCTCTCGCTCATCATTCTAGTATCTTGAACTTCGATGTTACTTCATCTGAATTCATAAGGCTCTGGAAAAAGCTGCAAGCAAAGGTTGAATCCTCCTGTGTGAGCTACACACCGAAAAATCTTGATTCTCCCAAAGGTTTTTTTCTCTCGGTCTCTGTTACATCCCTCTCACATGAACTATAGCAAATTCAGAAAGTCCATCTCTTGCTGATACAGTGTACAAATTCTAGAGCATGTACTGCACAAAGATGGACTGAAGTATATGGCTCTTCCTTGGCCACCTGGTACCTCTTTTCCTAGAGCCAAGGAAACAGGCTATTCGATCCATCCAGGACGAGGTTCTGAAATTTTTGTGGGTCTCTGCTTTTCCCCCCAGTACTCCTGATCCACAGTCTGTCTTCTCGTAGCAGGCGTCACTCCTGTGTTCATCGGATATTTCTCTCACGTGGCTCAAATCTCAAGAGAGACCAATGCCCTGTAGAGCAAGATACAGTCCCCTTCTGTTTTTCTCAAACTTACCAAGATCCCAGAACATTTAAAAAAAAAAAAAAACCCAAACCCAAAACATCTTTCATTCCGTTCAGTACATGCTATTGTGTACAACAGTGACCATTAAAGGCAACGAACACCTTTTGCAGACGTCTCTCCAGGAAAAAGGCATACCATTTATCCTGACATTCTGGTTGAAAGCTAAATAGCAAGTTGTGATTTCATATTACTAATGTGATTTTAGCTGAAAATAACAATGGTTTTCCAGACAGATGGATTCCATAACTTGCTTGCTATCAGCTCATCCATCAAACTCTACACATGTCTGCAGATTCATTATAAGGCACACATGGGAATGTTGTTGATTACATCAAACAAACTTATCCACGTCCTATTAATGTTTTCCCCGCAGGCTGCAGCCCCCTGGTGTGGTATGTGTGCGGGAGGGGAAGTGTATTTGGCAGACCTGTCCCAACAGTACTGGATAGTAAAACTTCTTAAGAGCTTAAGCATGGTTGCTTTTGCAAGTTTCCATCTCTATGGAGATTTTCTATCAGTTCTTCCCTTCTGAGTGTCTTAGTAAAGATATAACAATTTTTGAGACTTGCTGAGGCAATAACATGTTTACATGGGAAAACATTAGCACTGATTCCAGGAAGATTGAGGCTAATAAAGTATTCTCTCCTATGGGCTTCCTGCAAGGAAGGGATGAGCTGCACAGCATCTGCTAGGCAAACAGGTTTTCCAAAGCCTTGCTTCCTAACATCAAGCAAAGTTCCTTTTGCTGCTTGGGGTGTGGCTTTTGGGAAGTAAATGAGTGCCATCTCCAGCGTTTATGCTGCAATATAAGCAGTAGGGAGTGGGTTGCTGTGTATACAGTACTGCTCCCCCACAGATTGTCTTCAAATAAAATCCTAAACATGTTACTGTTTAATAGGATGCCAAAGGGTTATTTCTGAACTCAGTATTTTTAAATAAACCACTTACGTGAACTATTTCCAGAGGAGATGTTTTTGGGTTCTACGCTTCGTCCTCCTTCACTGCTAAGTACTAAATTATAAGTACTAAATTTGTGAGATTTCCTAGCACGTTTGTTTACTCCTCCTAAAATGGGGACTCGATGTTATCTTTGTGCTTCTGTTTCTAGCCATTTATTTCTCATACAGCTTTGAGGCAAGTCTCATCTCATTACAAAACTACTTGTTCTTATGGTGGCCGTATTAGCTATGCCGGAGTTAGGCTCCTGCTAATTCCAAATGAGGAAGTTAGGGCTGGTAACAAAAGTTCTAATGGTAAGACTTGATTAGAGATTTTTACATTG
Organism: Malaclemys terrapin pileata; assembly: GCF_027887155.1. Taxonomy (NCBI): domain Eukaryota; kingdom Metazoa; phylum Chordata; order Testudines; family Emydidae; genus Malaclemys; species Malaclemys terrapin. The sequence goes on along the minus strand of NC_071520.1, from coordinate 18,696,912 downwards.
GATCAGTAGTCCAGTTTTTAGATGAAGATATAGGACCAGCACATGCATACGGGGGTCCAGTCTTCAGGGAGGTTTGTGGGGAATTCCCAGAGGACCTCTCCCCCAATATCTGCTCTGTGCTCCAAAATTTGTGGCGGTGGGAAAGTATGGAATTTTTCTTTCTGAAACTCCATCCTATTTCTTAAACAGTCCCAGCTAGGGTTGACCTGCTTGATCTTAAAAATGTGCTACTATAATTTGGAAGAGGAGTCTGTTGTTTTTACCTCTGAATGTGCTAGATAGCATCACATAAACAGGCACTTATTCCCAGATTTCCAGGTGAGGATGCCCTGGACTCCCCCTTAAGACATTTATTCTCTCAGCTGATAGTCACTATGTCCTGGTCAACATATATCACCCAAGCTACTGAAATAAAAGCTGACAAGGACAGATAGACCCCTCAAGTCAACAGCTGAAAAATTTAGAAAGGGGAAGTGTGGAATTTTGATTAGTTAATAAGCATTTGACAAATATGAGGCCCTGAATTTTATTTTGAGGGGGAAAGGAAATGGTTATGGGGTCCTTAGGCTTAGGAATTATGCGCATCACTGGAAGCCTGTCAGATTAAGTTACAGATGCTTTATTTCCACGTGGAGGTCTGACAGATACAACTGTGATGACCTGTTGAACGTTACTATGACCCTCAATCGGGACCAATGCTCCATTGTGCCAGGCACTGCATAAACACACCCAAAGATATGGCTCTTTCATTCTTCAGGACAACATTTGGAATATTTCTTTGTATTCTCTTTGGTATTTTTAAAAAATCAGATTAAAAAGGACAGGAGAAGAATTGCTCTAAACCCTTTGCAGTGCTGGAGTAGGACATTTGTGTTTTCTTAACTATAATGTAACTAGCCATCTACAACTGGATTATTGGGATTCTTGAATAGTAGTTGAATCTTTACAGAGTGCTGTCTTCTTTCCTTATCACACATATATACCAACTGGCAGGTTTTACTGTTATCACTTACTACAGTTATTTAAAGTTTCAGAGTAACAGCCGTGTTAGTCTGTATCCGCAAAAAGAAGAACAGGAGTACTTGTGGCACCTTAGAGACTAACAAATTTATTAGAGCATAAGCTTTCGTGGACTACAGCCCACTTCTTCGGATGCATATGCATATGCATCCGAAGAAGTGGGCTGTAGTCCACGAAAGCTTATGCTCTAATAAATTTGTTAGTCTCTAAGGTGCCACAAGTACTCCTGTTCTTCTTTTTACAGTTATTTAAAGCTAGTTGGAGGTTTGCAGGTAGAACCAGCTGGTGGATAAAGGAGGATAAAGGAGTAACAATTTGTTTAATGATCATTAGGAATAAACCAATATTGGGGGGTTGGACTAGATGACCACCTGAGGTCCCTTCCAACCCTGATATTCTATGAATATGAATACAGTAAAATGAATGAGTCCAATGTATGTCCAAGACTTGAGCCAAACTGAAGCCCAGGTGTCAAGAAGTCCAGGAAATATTCAGTTGGAACTTTAAGCATAAATACCAGAGGCTGGCTTGTTTCATGTTTATTTTTTCCCCCATATTTCCTGTCTGGCCAGAAGCAGGAAGAACTGGATGTAGGAGTCAGGAGACTCTGCCACTGATTTCTTCCCACCAAGGGCATAGAAGACGAGAGGGAGTCATTTAACTCTCATTCGTAAAGTGGTGGTGATAATTCCAGCCTCTCAGGGTTGTTTTCTGAGGTTAACAGATATTTGTGCAGCTCATTGAGATCCTTGGATGGAGTGTGCTGTAGTACTGGATAAAGCATCTTGACTTCCGTATGTTTCTCTCGACCCTACTAAACCTTTCAGCCTTTTGACCATTTATTACCATGCAGATTAATTAGGGGGAAAAGTGTATTGGCAAAATGGATCTCGACTGAACAGGAGAAAATATTCTCAAGAAATTAGATGCCTGTTCCAGAAACAATATATTTGGAGAGGAAAAAACCATTGTTTTCCTATCTCTCTTATGTAAAAATCCCAATCATGTATGTATATACAAATATCTGAAGCAAATACACTCACAAGAGGGTAATTTCATAGTATTCAATTTCTTAGGTTCAGAGCACAAGCAAAATCTGAGAGAGCATGCAGATAAGAATAAAGAGGTGAACAGAATATGTATGTTTTAAAGGAGGATGGCCATTTTTAGCATTCTACTAGTTTTCTGGGTAGGAAAGGGTTAATCTTTCTGTACAGTTGGCCTCACTGCACTTGCAACAAGCAGAATGTCACATGAGTGCGTTTTCCCCCCCAGCATTAGACAAACAGATTGATGTGTCTTCAGAGGATGACAGCTTGCAGTAGTACAGTTTTTTATGGTCCCGGAAACAGTAACATACTTGGATTTCCTTGCCTTTTCTTGTTGCTTTGTGTCTTTCTTTTCATGGTGATCAAGTCCTTTATAAAAGTAAACGCCACACTGGTAGATTGAAGTTGAGTACTGTAATGTGTTCCCGAGCTGATAAAATGAGTAGAAATTAGCCTGATATTTTCCCCGCCCCACAAATTTACTCCACATAATTATCACACTTCTCAATTATACCCCCAAATGCAAATATAAAGAATGCTCACTCCCCCCCCACCCCCAGGGTGGAAAAGTTTCCATGAAGGTAAGAATTTGGGCTACAGCTGCATTAAAGGGTGAAATGTTTGTCCCAGTATATTGATTTTTTTCTTTTAAACTGTAGTCCTTTTTAATAAAACACAGAGTCAGGCTTCAAAGATGAGTGAACTTTAAATATCTATATGTTAAACCATTTAGTCTTTGTACCTTTTTCTGTTTTATTCAGCCAGAACATTGAAATGCTACTCAGTTCCACTTTAGATTATGGTCATTTCACTTTCTAATTCTCAGGCCCTAACAATGTTTAAATCCCAACAAATAAACCTCTGCTAATTGGTGATCATGCCAACATTTTCCTATAAATAAAGAATTAATATTTAGGCCATAACCTAGTTGTCACTTCTCCTTTATGATGTTAAAGGCTTTTGTCCTCCTTTTCTCACGTGGATTATATAACAATTGACCTCAATACACACCCTTTTTGTTATTAAAAACCTCTGGGCACTGATGGAATTTAATCATGAGTTTTTATAGTTCAGTAGAGTGGACTTATATTTATTACCCTTACAGAAAGTTCATTGTCAGTATCAAAAATAGTAATGAAGAAAATTGAACGGATCCACAAAGTGTTGCAAGTGTATTAATTTATTGACTTTTTTAAAAATTAAAGAAAATGTTCAGAAAGTAGTCATTGTTCTGTGGTTTTCATTACAGATTGGAGTAAGAAGTGGGAAAGAATGGCATGTGATTAAAATGTATTTAATGCTAAATCATTCTTGCTGTTGAAAAATTCAGATTTTAAAAAACCGATTTTGCTCAGCTAAACATACTTTTGACCCATGGTTGGATACTGTTTGGATATTATTACTTTATGGCTGATAAAGGTTCACACCTGCTTGGAAAGCATTATAGAAATAAATACATGCCTTATTGTATATGTCCTAATTTTAGTAGGAGGGAGCTGAATTTGAAATCTGCCTGGTAGCACCTTGCAAACCTGGGGTCTTCTTCATACAGGTATTGTAGGAATTTACCGCATGCATTGGGCCAGGACCTGAAATGAATTATCATAAGGAGCGATGAGATGATTATATGAAAATCATGCAAAATGGAAAACTGTTATGGTAACAAATTGGGGAAGATGTAAACTCTTCTTTCCCTGCATGCGCTTACATTTAGCGTTCGCAAGACAGCCTGCTGGTTTTTGAATGCTTATTTTGCATCTGTCTCATTTTTTTCCCCCCCCTCTCCCATCCCAGCTTGTGTATTTTCTTTTGACCTTGGTTTCTCTTCTCTTTTGTGGAGTCACTCTGTCCACACTGCTTAACTTGTTTGCCTTTGCAGGGGAAATACAAGCAAACCTACCTCCTAGCTATCAAGGTTTACAGTTCTCTTCCCACTTCCTGCACCTTGAAGTGTCCTCCTTTACTCTGCTCAGTATTTAGCTACTTAGACAACTGGGAGCCTTGAGACCCTCATATTCAAAATGCTTTAAAAAAGAGGAAGCTAGTAAGAGGAGAAACATGCTGTAAAAATGGCTCTGTATTAAACAGATTCCGTTTTGCTAAGATAAAGTGCCTGATCTATGGTCCCTGCTTGGTTATTCCCGCATTACCAGTTATAGAGATGTCAGGAGTGAGCTGAGTTTGCAAAAAGATGGGTGAAACCTTTTATTCGTAGCCATATATTCAGGTTGACTTCTAACATTAGAATATCCACTTGAACAGTGCTGAATGATCATATATAATTATAATTAACCTTCCACTTCTGGTGCCAGGCAGCATTATTTCCAAGGCTGGGGAGAGATGAGGGAGGTTGTGGGGTGTGTAAGAAGCCTCTTGGAAGGACAGATCTTGCATGCTATTTAACTGCTCTGAAAACAGGTGGTTCTTGCTGCCTTTTGCACAGTTTTTGTTTTGTTATTTTCAAAGCAAAAGCAAGAAAACAAGATGGATTGGGTGATTTTGATGGTGAGTGAGGTGTCTGAACTACTTCTAACTTTTGGCTGGCGGGGGTTGATGAGTTTTCCCCTATTACTTTGTTTCCGTTTTTATTTTTATTTTTTCTGCTGATGCTTTATAAAGAAGCAGGAAATATATATTGTAGATCTAAAGAGGAGAGCGGAAAGGCCACACAGATCAATGTCTCCTTCACTATTGCAAGCACATTGTAAGCTTGAGAAAGAACACTTTTGCTTGCAGAGTCTAAGACTAAGTGGCTGGTGGAACCCAGATAATTCCTGTGCTTGCCTTGTTGTGGACGCTGTAGATGACTGTTCATGCTGGAGAGGGCTTTTACTAGGATTGCTTTGGAGGAAAAAAAAATTCTGTGTTAAAGTAATTTATATAAACCTTGGAATTCCTAAAACAACAGTATTTCGTTGGATGGCCCTAGCTGACATAAAGAAAAATGCATAAACTTACAACACATTGAAGATTTAAGTATGAATATGTAACCTCCCTGGGCACCCTAGTTATTGACCTTGTCAGAATTCTGCCATTGGATTCTGTGTGCAACAAAGTGAGTTGCCACAGGGGATACACTCTCTGCCCAGATGTGGTTCTCTTTAATCTGAGTCTGCACACCAAATCCCATTTCCAGCAGTGCCTATAGATTCATCAGTACAGACAGAGGGAAGCAAAGCAACTGAACATGTGCCAAAAATAGGGGTGCGGGGGAGGAATCTGAAAAGTAGGGATTTTGCTTTAATTTGAGGGTGTAAGGACAGTCAAGTATTACTTTGCCTGGACCCTCATTTCATTAAAAATGTGCCCAGAATTGATGCATAGAAACTTATAATTACAGATTCAGTGAATAATTTCATAATACTTGAAATGATTTGCAAGCCATTCTGTCTTGCCTGAACTCTCTCTGCTGTGTCATTTGGATACAATATTCTCCTTTCACATTCTGTCCCAAACTATTATGTAACATCATTTATGTTTCATATACAATGCTTAACTGTGCACGTACTTTTATTATGCACATGGATATAGTTGGGATGAAAAATGTATAAAATCATAAATCTGAGGTGTCTCCATGTCTCAAGGAAAAGATGGGGATATAAAACAAACAATACCTGGGTCTTATACAGCATTTTCCATCAATAGATCTCAAAGCACTTTTACAAAGGAGGCTACTATCCTTATCCCCATTTTACTGATGGGGAAACTGAGGCACGGAACAGTGAATTGACTTGCCCAAGACCATCCAATGGCAGACTTGGAAATAGAAACAGTCCAGTGCTCTAGCCACTACGAGACACCGGCTCCCTAATAATAAATAATATCACATGGTCTGAGTTTAGAAAGGAAAGCGTTCAGCACATGAACTTGCAGCCTTGATTGGAGAGGTAAGGGAGACCGAATTAAACCTTATTGGCATGACATCCTTGAGGAGATCTAAGAATCTAAATATGGAAACCCTAAGCAGTTTCTTTGCAAGAGGGGGAAGTGAATTGAGGCTCTAGAAATAGACCTCTAGAAATGGCTTTTGGATTTGGGAAATAGAGACCTAAAAGCACTTAGGTCTTTTAGCTTCATTATCCACTATCTATATTGTAAAATGTTCCATGTTCTGGTAACGTGTTATATTATGGAAGTACCCTGTAGCTGTGGATGGGCCAATGTTATAACCATTCTCGTGGTGCTGCAGCCCACCAAACCCTACATTGAAGCTCTAAACGGTCCTGTAAAAACAGAGCTGTAACATAGTTCTGAAATAAGGATGCGATGCTGTTTTGGTGTTGCCTGTGCATGCAATACCATGTGTCTCATGGTGTTTAGGATGCTATTGTGTTAAAATGAACCCCCTATTATAGTAAAGCAAGGTTGTGTGTAGATGTGCCAGAAAAGAACTGACAAACATGACAAGAAAGATGGAACCAGATCCTCAGGCTGTATACATTGGTGTAGCTGTGGTTGTCAGGGGAGCTGTCTGATTTACACCACTTGAGAATCTTACCCATGAATACTTTACCTTGTCCCCTTTTACTTCAGAATTAGCCCTCCTCAAATTCTGCTGGACTGGATCTTCTCAAGAAAGGGGTCACTGAAGAGAAACGGACAAGGATGCTCCCTATAAGAATTGGTATTTACGTCCCCAAAGAAAGCAAGAATTCCCCCCTCCCAATACAAACAAACCCATTAAAACCCCAACTGGTTAAATTGCGCCACTCCTGTCGCTTCAGTTGAATGTGAGCAAGGTTGTAGCAGCGACTAGTGTAACAGAGTTAAAAGAAAAGAAGAATCAACCTGAAATTCACAATACTGACAACTCTCTCAGCACAGGGCCCAGATGGTCCAAGGTTTAATTTAAGAGAGAGGTTTTGGGGGTGGGAGGGAGAGAATTTTTCAGAGACAGGTATTCTCTGAAACCATGTATAAAAGCAGCTATTCAGAAACCTCTGCCCACGTGATCATGCAAAGGCTGCATATTTAAGTGGTTGGCGGTACTGAAACACAGAACCCTTATTTATTCATACTCTCACATGGTAACGTGCACACTGTTAAAATGCTGCAAGTCAAGCATAGATCAACAAAACTTGGGAATTCGGGTCTTGTCTAGATGAGCACCAACGTAGCAAAACCCATATAGCACAGGAAAACCCTAATGTACACAGACTGCTCTGGTTTATAACATGGTTTACTTATAAGTCATGCTCGTGCAGTGCATCTATATTGAGGGTTTAGCTACACAGTACAAAAATACCCAGTAGAGAGCTGGTGTTTGAGGATGGGCTGAAATTCCAAGGTCTAGTCCAGGCGTACGCGTGCCGAAGGCAGCACACAGGCTGATTTTCAGTGGCACTCACACTGCCCGGGTCCTGACACTGGTCTGGGGGGCTCTGCATTTTAATTTAATTTTAAATGAAGCTTCTGAAACATTTTAAAAACCTTATTTACTTTATATACAACAAAAGGTTAGTTATATATTATGGACTTATAGAAAGAGACCTTCTAAAAACGTTAAAACATATGACTGGCACGCGAAACCTTAAATTAGAATGAATAAATGAAGACTCGGCACACCACTTCTGAAAGGTTGCCGACCCCTGGTCTAGTCTCTTCACACAAAGGATTTAGTCAGTTAAATTCTCCCCTTTCCCTTCTAGAACTGAGATGACAATAGACTTCTCCTTTTTCCCTAGGCATGGCACCTTTCAGACCAAATAAGATCATCCATTGCTTATCTGTCTAGGTTCTTCTGTTGATGCCCAGCACAGTGGTATCTGAGCAGCCTGTGGTGGCCTCAGGGTAGAAGCAGAGCCAGCCATAGCATTTTTTAACAAGCCTGCCGCCTATATGAAAAGAAGATATGAGAGACTCTATGTAATTAGGTTGGTCAGCAGGATGTGGGCTGAAACTATTTGTATCAAGTTGGAGACTGGATCAGAGTTTTGAAGGTTAGTGATGAAGTCCTGAAAATTGGGATTTGTGAGAAGTCTTTGCTATCTCATTGCTACTGGACATACTTTTAATACTGGATCTTAGAGGTGTGTTTGAAAATATTACTTTTAAAATAACACCTAATGTTGTTCTCAACTAAGATTGTGGCCCAGTTGTGTACAAAGGCATAGTAAGTGACAGTATTGGTCCTAAAGAGTTTACAATCTAAATAGACAAAACACATGGAATGGGAGTGGAAACAGATGCAGAGAAATGAATTGCCCCAGGTCAAAAAGCAGTTGCAGAGTCTGGAATAAAATCTGGGTTTTCCAATTCCCAGTCCAGTGTCCTATCTACTAGACTGTGCTACGTCCCAAATATTAGGCCTTATTTTCAGAGTTAATGGTTGAATTGTGAATGAAAAAATATACATGTAGTGGCTGTGATACAGATAGAATAACTGGCTAACTGGATGTTATTTGCCCACTCAGTTATCCAACTTGCATGAGCACTCATTGTAACTTTGCTTGCAATTTAGGTGCAGAAATTAATGCATATATACTTTGACCCTTTTGAGATTTGGGCTCTGTGACATACCTAGGGTACAATCCAGACTAATAAGTAGCATTGTCATCCCTGACCTCCAGTCTGGGTTGCCCTTTATCATGCTTTGCCTCCAGTCCTGGACTGTTCACAAACAGCCTCCAGCATGTAAGTTACTCCCAACTATGTCTGTGTGCTGCAGCCAGTCACACATTGACTCTGACTAGCCTGGCTATATTGCAGGGTGACCCCCAACACCGCAGCTACAACAGTGCCATGAGAACACCTGTTCTCACTTTCAGGTGACATGGAGAACAAGAAGCGGGCAGCACTATCTCATGCAAATATAAACAAACTTTTTGGTCTGGGTGATTGACTGAGCAAGAAATAGGACTGAGTGCACTTGTAGGCGCTAAAGTTTTACATTGTTTTATTTTTGAATGCAGTCATTTTTGTTCATAATTCTACCTTTGTAAGTTCAACTTTCATGATCAAGAGATTGCACTACAATACTTGCCTTAGGTGAATGGAAAAATACAATTTATTTTGTTTTTTTACAGTGCAAATATTTGTAAAATATAAAGTGAGCACTGTGCACTTTGTATTTTGTTATAATTGAAATCAATATATTTATTTGAAAATGTAGAAAACATCCAAAAATATTTAAATAAATAGTATTCCGTTATTGTTTAACAGCACAATTAAGTGCATGATTATTTTTTTTTAATCCCTTGACAGCCCTATTTTTATGTGATGGGACAGTGCAAAGTGGTCTCAGACCTGTAGAAATAGCAACACAGATTTCATTTCTATTGGTAGTCTCTGCTGTACAGTTGGAGAACGCATTGTTCAAGGGCTGGGAACTCGCTGGAACTTTAGTGTATTTCATAAGAGGTATAAAAGAAAGGAGAGAGCTGGGGAAAAAGAAGGGAAAATAAACTGAAATAGTGTGCAGTGATGAGTGACTTCAGTGGGACAGGATTTCACCAATGGCAAAAACTCCCATTGGCTTCAGTGGGGCACGGATTTCACTCAGATCCCGGATGTATCTAATTTGATCTTTCATTTAACTTTCAATGTAGCAGGGCAGTTAAAGTGGAAAAGAAAACATTTCAATCCAAGAACAGATTTTATTGTCCAAGTAGAGAGTCGGGTGAACTCTTAATTTGTGTAATTGAGTAGTTCACTATCTTTTATCTAGTTATTTATTTGTTAAATAGAAGCTCTACTTTTGTCTGCACTATGTGCCAATATAACATGCTGTGGGCCTTGCAGAGTCTCAGATACGGACTGCCTTTGAAGGGTGAAATAAGGTTTAAAGGGTACCTGCAAGCAATTGCCCTTTAAACTTCATTTGCTTCATATGAGCAAGCTAAAAACAGTACGTGTGAGTGCGGCAATAGCTAGATACTCTTCTGAGGGTGAGGGGGAAAAAAAGGCATTTTTTACATATTCTCTCCAGTAGTTCATCTGTAGTTACCCTGGTCTCCACTGTGTATAAGACAAATTAAACTAATAAAACAGTATCTTGTAACATCATAGCAAATAAATTGGCTAATCTGTATGCAAGTTTGTTTGTTACTGTACCAAATTTAAACCAGTGAAATACTTCCTTCATGTTGAGGGATTGAGATTAAGAAGGTGCCAAAGTTTTAAAAAAACCCAATAGATTTGTATGAGAGCATATTATTGAATCATTAGCAGTTTCTCACTGTAGCACTAATGAACTGGATTGCAGACTGAGATGTTCAAGAAAAATCAGTGTTTTAAACTTTTTTGAATATAATGAATTTAATCTCTGGTTTGGTGATATATTAATAAATGGCTGAAAATAGGTTTTGAAAAAATCTGCACCTCTTCAATTCCTGTTCAGTGGCTTTCTCTAAATGTTTATTTTAAGCCGTAGCTCTTTCCACCAGTCCTTGTCTCACATGTTCTTCTACAGTAGGGATGTTGGAATTAGAGCTAGTTGGACAATGTTTTCTTCTCCCCATGGAAAATGTTAAATTTCCATTTAAAAACTGAAAATGTTCCGGTTTTCAACAAAAACTCAAAACTTTCAGCAGAAAAATAGCTTTTATGGAAAACTTTTGACCAGCCCTTGTAGGGGCACCACTTAATTTTCATGGCAACTGAGTGAGATACCACAATTAGCAAATTATCTTATTTCATGGACTAATAACCTTGTGAGTGTGTCCAAATCTTCCTCTTCCTATACCCTCTTCCCTGCTGGATGGAATCAGAACTGTTTACCTGTGTCATAAGCCCCGTTGCTATCAGTTTTTCCTTCTGCCTGTCCTTTTGGAGCAGAAGGATCCGAGTTCTAGCCTTGAACCTATCATGACTTTTCAAATAGGTATGGTGGGTAGCAGACTAACAACTGTAAAGTCCCTGGCTTCCATGGATTTGTTTCAAGTATTCACAACTGCACTCTGGGCAAAGTGTTTAAAATAACGAAACCAGTTAAGTCCCATTACCCATCAAAGGTTGGGTGAGTCTTCATGTGTGTCATGAGAAAAATGGACATTGATGTTTATGTAGGTTTCCTTAATCTGAGACATGAGCTATTGCAAAGTAAAATTAAACCAAGAACTCCCTGCAATGTGTGCATGATTGCTGCGGAAGCCTGTCATAGTGGCTAGAGAACAGGACTTGGTGTCAGGAAATCTAGGAGTTCAGAGAGTAGGAGAGTCAGGATATGCCACTGACTTTCTCTTTGACTTTGGGCAAGTAATTTAATTTCTCTTCCTCAGTTTCTCCATCTATAAAATGAGGATAGTTGATCTCGCAGGGGCTGGGAGACATTATTCCTTGATATATTTGTAAAACACTCTGGAATCCTATGATAGGAGATGCAATAATATAGGAGTGCATGATGTTCTGTCTTGAAGAGGTTTAAGGATGATGTTTGCTTGTTTGTGATAAAGTTGGGAGCTGAAGTACAAACAAACGGGTATCAGCAGTGGCCATGTAACTCACAGCTTTACCCGTTGCAAGCAGGTTTTAATTTGCAGCGATAAAAGGAGGAAATCAATATATTTTACTCGCTAAGAAATGGCTACATGGAGCAGAGCTTTCCATGCACTTCTTAAAACCACACTTTTATTTAACTTTACAATGAGACTGATATTTTTTTTTTAAAGAAATTAACAATCTGTAGCTACCAGTGCAGTTAAAAGGGCCATTTCTCCAGGTTTTTTGTTACCGTGAATGTTACTTACATGAGCCAGAACATCTCTGACCAACATATCAACTATTTTCTCTCTTCTCCCTTTGTTATCCTATATTATCATGCACTAGCTTATAAAATCCAATAATTAACTTCGTCAATTGAAGTTACAGAATACAAGAAAGCAATAGATTGCTTATAATTTTCAGTGACTGTTCCTTTCCTTTTCAGTTTTGTAACACAGTTTTGAATTCATTCTCTTCCCCCTAAGAGTAAGTAAACTTTCACATTGCTCACTGGTGCATTCAGAATTTCTGAAGCATGTGAGAGAGAGCATTTTACAGAGCTGCCCAGAGCAAAGATTCCTTTCAGTGCATGCTGCCCTTGGGGTTTGTGCATCTAATATTTCTGAGGTCTGGCAAGTGCAGTACAAGCACTACTGTGTATGGCATGTAATTTTGTTCTTGAATAGTGTTTAAATGTGTCCTGCGTTGTGTTTTTGAGACTAATTTTTTTGCTTGATTGACAAGTGTTTTGAGTGAAATGGAGGGACGTGTTGAAGGAACATAGCAGGGATGGAGAGTGTTTTAATACCTGTAAGAAAAAATTGTAACAGCAAGAATATCTTAGTGCTCTTGGTAACCAGATTTAAAAATCTGGCCTTTAATTTTCCATGGCAGCCACAAGAGGAAGTTAAAACAATTGGTTATGCAGATTATACTTGGTAATGCAGATTGTATTTATATGTTCAGGATTTTTTGAGCCCCTTTATCAATAGCAATTTTTTAATCTGCTTTGTTGTATGATTATTGCTTTACTGACTCCAAGCATCCATGCACAATCTCAAAGGCTTTTCAGACCTTCTAAAAATAGTAGGTTGCCAGGGGGTCGCCGTTTGACTTCCTTTTGATTTCCCGGGAGGAGGGAGAGACTACCATTGCTTTTATGTCATTCTCACTTAATCATATTGAGCTTTATGGAGCTGTGTATCATCTCCAACCTGTGGTCTTCCCAGCTGTTCATGCAGTTTACATCCAACCAGAGGGGAGAATTGCCCCCAAAGCTCTAGTTGTCTGGCAGAAGCAAAAACAAAAACTCACAGGATTCAGTTAACTAAGAGTTTAATACTTACTTATACATTTGTTAGCTTTAACCAGAATCCAAGTTGTCATAGTCCCTTTAAATCAAGGTGTAGGTGTCTGCATTTAATAATACATCTCTACTCCAATATAACGCTGTCCTCGGGAGCCAAAAAATCTTACCGCGTTATAGGTGAAACCGCGTTATATCGAATTGATTTGATCCACAGGAGTGCGCAGCCCCGCCCCCCCCCCGGAGCGCTGCTTTACCGCGTTCTATCCGAATTCGTGTTATATCGGGTCGCGTTATATCAGGGTAGAGGGGTATAAGGAGTTTTAACATTCCCTCAAGAGGCAGAGAAGTTACTTAGGTTGTAAGCTCATTGGGGTATGAGTTTTTGTTCTGGTTATACAACACCTACTACAATGGAGGGCCTGGTCTGTGAGTGGGGCTCCTAGATGCTAGCTCAGTGGTTTGAGCATTGGCCTGGTAAACCCAGGGTTGTGAGTTCAATCCTTGAGGGGGCCATTTAGGGAACTGGGGTAAAAATCTGTCTGGGGATTGGTCCTGCTTTGAGCAGGGGGTGGGACTAGATGACCTCCTGAGGTCCCTTCCAACCCTGATATTCTATGATTCTATGCTAGGTTAATACAAATAAATAATAGTGGTACAGCGGCAGCTTGAGAGAGGTGAGATTTTTGTTGTTTCGCTTTCTTTGGATTTACAGAATGTTTGACAAATCGAACAGATTCCGCTCCTTTTCGTGGGGTCTAAGTGTAACATGTTCTTTTGGAAGTGTGAAGTGCTACATAACCAAGGGAGAGAAGTAGCGAGTCCGAAGTCATGTAGGAAGGTATGACATGGGAATATAAATGGAGGATGGGTATGTTAAGGTAACATTGCCTTTCGGCTGCTTTCAGGACATGTTTAAAATGTTACTGACTTGGAATCATTCTGGTGTCTTTGTAGATGTCCATGCGTAGCGTAGGAAGAGCCAAGCTGGCTCAAATGAGGGGCTGTCTAATCTGGTGTCCTGCTGCTGCTAGGGGCCAGGGACCAGCTGCTTCAGAGGAAGGTGAAAAATATCTCTGGTAGGCACTGATGGGTTAGCGAGGAAAGAATTACGCCTTCGTGATTTCATTGCTGTGTATTTTATTAAAGGTGCAGGGAGACCCCTCGCACCCCCGATAGGCAGTGTATGTCTGAGTATAGGAAAGACCACAGGAGTGCGAACTATGTGCATTGGTGTTTTTTAGAATTTTCTTCTTCCTCTCAGAGGTGTTCAAAATAATTCTCTGTATCTCTGCTCATCATGTGCATCGTAGGTGGAAAAAGCCCAGGGAGAGTCACACAGAGCTGCCTTTCTTGTCACGTGAGATTTAAGCAGAAATGACAGTTGGACAGAAGTGAGGGGGGGGGGTGAGGTGGTGGAGTTTTTTTCTGGTATGGAAGGTTTGTGGTCAGCATTGTGGGTGAGGAAGCACCTCATGGTGCAATCCATATCAGATCTATAGCTGAGCGAGCATGATTTCCTCTCGAATGCCGATGTATCTCTCATCTCAAGAAGGCTCTGATGGATTGATTCTGCCTTTGTTTCCTGATCCGTCTGTTGCTGCTGAATGAAGTGGAGGAAATTCCGTTTTTTTTTTGTTTGCTTTTTTTTTTTAATTGGGTATTTGAGGGGCAGGGGCGGAGGATGTTCTAAATCAGATTAATTTGTTGGGACACTACTTCAGACTTCCTCCAGAGCCAACCAGCCAAGACCAATCATCTTTACATTAGCATGAATAAACTGACGTGTTCCTTTCCACCCTGACATGTTCGCTGGATCCACAATTGGAAAACCATGGTTTAAGTGTGCTTGTGATTTCCTGGCTTAAATACAAGAGCCCAATTCCTTCCTTCATATGCAGAATCAATAGGGCAGCTCTTCATCGGATGCATTGTGCCTTTATCCAATTGTACTTGAGAAATGCCAGAGACTTTCCGTCACGATGGATCATTAAATCCTTCATGTCATCCCCATGTTCAGTATTGCAGCTGTACTGTGCTGATTAACAAACTGCAGGAAATGGTAACACTGTACTTCCTATATGTGCCACCCCCCCGAACCCTTTGCATCCCTATGGCTAAAGGCATTTGTAGCTATAGATTTAGTGCTGAGGGAGGGAGACCTTTCTAGCATTGGTGCAGTCCATGACAATTTTTTTGGGAATTGGTTGGAAAGGAGTGAAGTTGGTTTGGGATGATGGTGTTGTGCTGGTGGAGTGACACATGCAGCAGCTAATTCAGTGTGATATGATGTGAATAGCAAGTCAGCATTAGCATTCCTTTGTGCAGACCAAGTCCTGACTCTCAGCAGAGATGTGGCACAGCGGGTGAGCTGTCACAGGAACTCAGATTTTGCTAGGGATGAGGCGAGGTTCTGAGGGTGGTATTTTTATTTGGAAATCCTGCATCTTAACTGCAAGTACAGTGTTTCTGAAAGACTGGCCAAGCCTGTTGGTAGTTTGGTTTTTGCAAAACCTCATTGTCAGTTTGTTGATGTACAAAACCTATATCAAGACTGGCTTTCATCCCGTTCCCATTTAGTCCCTTCACCACCAGAATTCGGAGAGTGGGTTGAAGAAATTTGGATTTATTGTTCCAGACCATCTCTGGGGGTCAGTAAATGAAAAATAGAGGTAGGCCTAAATCAAAACTTTACATCCAAACGCTCCTGGATTTTGAGCAAGTTCCAAGCTAGATCTCAGTGCTTTTCAGCTGTAATAAAAATGGTACCTTTGCAACACCTTTGAGCCACATAAGCAATCCTGCTATTATTTTCAGTTGGGCCCAGAGCAAAACATTTCTCTGCACGCCAGTGTATCAACATTCCCGCATTGATGAGATCTATTGTATAATAATATAAGCTCTTCAGTGAAAGCAAAAGGAGCTTGTTTCAAGAGAAATCATATTCACCTCAGCATCTGGAAAAGAAAATGTGGTTGAGAAATTCCTAGTTTCCCATGGACCATCTGTGCTCTGTAAAATAGCATACTATGAAGTTCAGCAGGACTTCATAAAGAATAATTTACCCTGTGTTAACAGGGCATATTGTCACTTATTTGCTTAGTGCTGACAATGTACTCCACACTGTGCAAGTAACAAAGGTTATGACAGTCCCTGCCCAAAAGAGAGATTTCTTTTCAGTAACATTGCTCCAGAAACAATGCCAGAGAGTACGAAACAATAATGTGGCTCAGTCTTCTCCAAATGTTGCAAGGTTGAGAAAACAATAACAACACCATAAAGCAAATGAAGAAAGGGGAAAAAACAATAAGACTTGAGTTTATTGTATTTTTTTTATACAGGTTTCATAATGGTTATGCCTGTAAAATTTCATCGCTGGGTTTTAGAAAAAAGCAAGCAAGCAAACACAATAAGCAAACATTTAGAGCTTGATGACTGCAGAGGATTAACACAATTTCTGTGTACCATACAATAAAGAAATGTTCACTTCATCTCTCCCCTTTTCTGGTTATTTTAAATCTATGAAGAAAGAAACTGAAGAAACATACCTCTTAAACCCAGCAAGGCTGTGCAAGGCTTAAGCAGAAAAAAGTCCCGGAAGAGATTCTTTTGTTGTTGATATAAAATGTTACCCATCTCCCATAAGACTTTCTAGAAGGAAGATCCAGTGTTGGAACCAAATATAATATTTCAGATGTCCCTTGACTAAGGCTAAAGTCAGTGGAGGTGCAGTATCTGCCCATATGCCGTAAACTGCAGGACTGGGGCCTAAACTTACATTACTGGTGTGCGGGCTTAAGGAAGATATTTGGGATCTATCATGGTCACTCCTGTCCCTGTAGTATCCCAGTCCATTAAAAATTGTCAGGGTAGGGCAGTGCTCTATTCTCATTTCCCAGAGACTGAGTGACTTGCCTAAGGACTCATAAAAAGTCTATGTGGAGCAAGCAATCGAGCCAGGGTCTCCCAAAACCTAGGTCAGAGTAGTCAATTATTTTTTGTCACGGTCCAAATTTCTTGAGCAAGGTATAGTCAAGGACCAGGCTCCAGAGAAACATTTTTCACATTGCAATAACGATGATGATGATAAGTAAATAAAAAGAGTTTGCGGGCCTTTCAAAAGCCTGTTGGCAGTCCGCATGTGGCCCCTTGTCCTAGGTGAATGCCCTAACCACTGGACCATCTTTCTTCCTGTGCTCAACACCCTGCATGGTGCTGCGCCAGCTCGGCCAAACCTAGGGTTGCCAACCCTCCAGGATTGTCCTAGAGTCTCCAGG
This sequence comes from Malaclemys terrapin pileata, assembly GCF_027887155.1. NCBI lineage: Eukaryota > Metazoa > Chordata > Testudines > Emydidae > Malaclemys > Malaclemys terrapin. Next base: position 18,679,840 of record NC_071520.1, on the reverse strand, counting down.
AATTAAAGATTAATCTTTAATTAAAGATTGTCGTGTGATGAAACCTCCAGGAATGCGTCCAGTCAAAATTGACAATTGTAGCCAAACCCTTGGCTGTGTTTTAAGCTACTTTGCCTCCTTTCCTAACAGTGTGAGAAGTACTTGACCCCTGTGTCTGTTCCTTGCCCTGCATGAGATAGGAGAGGGACATGCTCACCCTATAGCATTCTACAAGTCCTAAATCCTTAATATCCTTATTTCTATTGCAGTATTGCCTAGGGACCCGATGCAAGAATTAGGTTTGTAAAATGGGGCCCTATCAGAAAGGCACTCCCAGCCCCAGAGAGCTAGGATGTAGACAATATGCCGACAGGTGAATAAACAGGCAAATGATGGAGGGGAGGACAGCATAAGGTAGCAGTAGACAGATGTATGTCTCATAAGTTAGTAATCACAGGTGGTCTTCAGTCTGTAATCACAGGTGGTCTTCAGTCTAATGGCCACAGAGATGCACAGATCTCCAAATACAAATAGACTGATGTACATCCTTGTTAAAGGATGGGCTTAGGGGGCTTTGAATCTGGGGTATTTGTCTAACTTTGGGCAAGTGTCTGATTCTAAATCCAAAAACTTTTTGTAGCTTGTGATCAACTCTGATCCCCTCTGAATATATTTGTTTATTTCTCTCTGCTTTGGCATGACTTGAAGATGCTTTGTCTCTTGCCATCCCTATCTGTTTCCTTAGCTCTTCACTAATAGCGCTCAGTTAAGTGGAGAGAGTAGTTTACAAACCCACAAACAAATGTTTTAACACACACGTAGGCACACTATTTACCGGTAAACTGGTTTCACGACTTTGCTCACTCCAAAGTGTGTATATAAATAATGCAATTGGCCAAAGCAGGCTGAAGCTAGCTTAATAATTGGTTTTAAGCAAAGCAGTGAGCTTTGCACTGTCTGAAGCTTGTGAGTGGGTCAAATTACACCAGGCCAGTATTTGTGCCAGCTTAGTCCAACAGGACACACAGTGTACTAAAGGCTGTTTGGAACAGGCTGAGAGAGGTGCCATTGTTTGAGAAGGCATAATGTGTATACAGTGTAAAAGTCAGCTGGAGATTTGACACAAGAGGATGCAGTGTACAAACCAAAACAGAATAGAAGAGCCATTGACATAGCTAACGTTTCTGTTCACGTTTTTTATGTGCTTGCGATGAGATGGTTGCTAGAAGTGGTGTAAAGGACAATATATTTAATTTTGTGAGTCGTGTTTCTGCACATTCCAGACACTTGCAAGGTCAGAGGCAATTCAAGGCTTCAGCAATTCGGCTTGTTCAGTTAACCAGCCACTCGCTACTGTGCATGGAGAACCTAATGACACTTAATAGGTTGGATGTACGGCTTGCTTTTTCTTTCGTTCGTTCTTTCTTTTTACACGTACTTAATAGATGCACCCATATCTCTTCCCCTTCTCCCCCACCGCCCCGAGAGCACTTGGGAAGAAGATCGAGCAGCGGAGGAATAATGCTGATCGTACACACGTGCCAAAAGGAGTTGGCTAGAGTACAGATGCATTGAAGTTTCATTACCACCTCTGTTTTTTTGGCGCACTAGGATGGAAAAAGGGCGGTTGGGGAATTGAGGAAAAGGAAAATACAGCTAGCTCTGGCAAGATGTCGTCTCTGGAGTTCAGGGGAGGAACTGGATAGTTAAGATTTACAGTTAATCACTGAAACATGAGTCTCCCCACCCCCAGGAATCTCTCTTCTGTGTCCTTTTCAGAACTCAGGGAACTCCTTCCTCCTTTTCACCTTTCCTTGACCCCTTTTCCTCCCACTTCACATCATTCTATCTCAAGACCTTGGGTTCACCATCCGTCTTGCAGGTTTTCCCTGTAGCACGTTAGAGGACTCGTTCTTGGGCAATGTAAGTCATTTCCTCCTCCCTGTCTGTCCCGAAGTCTGCCACTAGCATGGGGCAAGCAAAGCCAGAGAAATTAAGGATTTGCTAGCGAGCGCCACATTTTCAGAACTAGAACCCAGAGCCACCCTTGCCTGAGCTCCAGAGATGGGCTCCTGAACTAGTCTTTTAGAATCTAATGGCCATCTTGTCTCCCGAGGGCACTGACGATGGGTTCTGGAGGCATGGGCTGGTATGTGCACGGTCAAGTGGGTGGCAGAATGTGACCCCCTGTATCGTGGTGTGAATGTCTGTAAAGTGCTAGACTAATCCTTTGCCTGACAAGCTTGCTCAGTCCTGCATGTGGCTGGCTCCTAAATTCGGTCTGAGATTTCCACCCAAACCATTAGCACTGCATGTTTCCTGAATCTTTCTGATTCAATATGGAATGAATATTGATAGAGATATATAGAGAATGCCTGAGCCAGAGGAGAAGGAAAATGGTGGCTGTAATGAGAGTTTGCCTGGGTGATGAGCTCAGCTTTGGCATTGAGGGACCTGTTCTTGAGAGCAAATATGGGAGGGGGGGGGGAGTAATTATTTTCTTCGCAGACTTAGCATTCTCTCCACAGGAGAAGGAAAACTTCTCGGATCTGGTGAGGCGAATGAGAGACCAGCATTAGTTCTGTAACACAACTGGGTATCTGGTGCAGAGGTGGCATACAGAGTTAGGAATAGGCAACGATCTAGTTGGTTGGTCAGCAAAACTACCAGCTTTGTTCTACTGAGCCGCTTCAGGTGAGCCTCAGAAGGAAGCACCTGTTCTTTATAATTTGAGCCAATGAGGGCGGGGAGGAGGAGAGTATTTGCATTGCCAATGATGTGTAATTATGGCATGCAAGTGCCAGACTTAAGGAGATCCATCAGATTAGATCCTGAGTTGCCTCATGATTGTCTCATTACTGTAAGCACCAGGGGATCATGCTTGATGTAGATGACTTATTGCTAGTTTTAATTAACTGTTATCCTATAGAACAGTGCCTTTTTATGGGTCATACTGCCCACAGTTTTCAATAGGATTCCAAGATTGATTTTTGCAGTCAGTGGTCCTGTGTTCGCAGAAACACCCCCCTCAGGCTAGTACTTGTCATTACTGGACTATCTCTGTACTTCACTGTTCATTCTCTTGCTTGTTGCCCAAACTTTAAATGGTATAAATGCATTTTTTGTAAACATTAGTGACTTGCTTTGTTTTTACGATCAGAAATAGACATAAAGTTATTGAATTTGACTCTGCTCTATCAAGCATGGACAAATATACTGGGGATTGGTGTATTAAAAACAAACAGAAAAAAATGTGTCTCTAGATTGGTAATGTGTCTCCAGTGTATTAAAAGAAAAAGTAGGTAATGAAATTGGAACCATTTAGGTTTGGGTTTAATTAGAGCCCAAACTCAGACCAGATTCACTGATTTTCCCCCCCCCCCCCCCCCAAATCTGGGCTGATTTAACAATTTAAAGTGGAAAGCATGTAAAACTCAATAGGTTTATATGTTTTGTTTTGTTTTTGTTTTGAACGGAAACCAGGCGAAATTCAGCAGAAAAATGATCTTGGAACTCATGGATTCACTTAAAATATTGACCAGATTACGTCAAAACATGTGTGTATGTATTTCATTCAGTTTAAATAATGATCCCTAAACCAGCCTGGACACAGATCTACTTTTGAAGTATCTTTTGCCTTCTGTTTGCTAGTAATATTGGAAGACGCGCGCTGCGTACTTTGGCATTTGCATTGTAGGCATTTAGTGGGGTTTTTTTTGAAACAGCAAAAATTCATGTGCATTATTAGTAATAAAAAGGCGGAAGAAACTGTGACAGTGACCATCTCCTTGGATTAGCTAATCTCAATAAAAAATAAAATCCGGTTTGACTAATATTAATGTCATCTAATAAAATGTTATGAATCTGCAAAACATTTAATATATAATGCCTGGAGTGGGAGCAAGGAAATGCAACCTCTGAATCAAGATCCTGAAGAAGCAGTAACCCAGTAATAAAAATTCAAGATGCTATTATGTAGTTGGTAAGTAATCCTGACTCTAAGCAAAAGATAGTCATCTCTTCCCTTCCCTTCACTTCTGTCTGATTCGAGTAATAGTTTTATGAGCTATTTTTTATAATATTTCTTATCCAGAAGGATTGAAGAACACTGCAGTCTTTTTCTCTGTAGGAATTAATTCTCCCATCGTTGAAGGGCTGTCACCTCTGGGGTGGAGCATGACGTGGTTTAATAGCCCCATCTAGCAATTTAGGACAGGAAGTGAACAAATGCCACATGCAATAGGAGCTGGATGGTATATCTCTCCATTGTCCTTCATTTAGAGGGCTGTCGCTCATTTTTTGTCCCAAAATCACCTACAATGCCGAAACGTGTGCCGTCGTTTCACTTTTATTGTTCAAAATTATTTAAATCCGAAATAAAGAATCATGAAACTGTGATTATAGAAAATTATTCACACTAAAGAAAGGAATCACAAAGAGGTTTCCTTACATGAATGATTATTTGGGGTCTTTGTCACACATTGTGCCCCGTGTTTGGCTACTGGCAGATTGAGAGACATGCGTCAGGGAGAATTCAGGAATGCAGAAAGTAATTGCCCTGAATGGAACTTGGCCAGGACCTTGGCATTAACATCCCTCTTCTGGCTTTCCACAAAAAAGGTAGTGGGGAGGCATAGGGAAAGGGTTGGGGGGTAAAGGATTCCTTAATTATCAGAAGTGTCCATGACCTCTGTTTCACATTTCGTGCCTAAGGGTATGTTTACACTGTAACTCATGGGGTGTGATTGCAGCTCATGTAGACATACCTGAACTAGCTTTATAATATAATATATGGGGATATACTTATCTCAGAGAACTGGAAGGGACCCTGAAAGGTCATCAAGTCCAGCCCCCTGCCTTCACTAGCAGGACCAAGTACTGATTTTGCCCTAGATCCCTAAGTGGCCCCCTCAAGAATTGAGCTCCCAACCCTGGGTTTAGCAGGCTAATGCTTAAACCACTGAGCTATCCCTCCCTCCCTAATCTAGCTAGCTCAGGTACCTGTAGTAGCACAGCCATTGCAGCCCAGGCTTTGGCTGGGCTGGGCTGGACTGGCTGGCTCAGTAATCTAGGGTTCTGGGTGGGTTTGTGCTGCTGCAGCTTCACTGCAGTGTAGACGTACCTAGGTTTGCATCTCCAGCTGCAGAGTGTCTCCTAAACACCAGGCTGTGATGTTGGTTCAGTGTCGCCTCAATCAGGATCTTCCATCTTTTGTTTGGGGGGAAAAAAAAATTATTGCAAAAAAACCAACAACCCTTTTTTCTTTTATTTAGTTTGTTCTTGAACTACTTAACATGGATGGTTTATTTTTAGGGAAAACAATGTCAGCCAGATTTGTACTTATTGTTGGCAGCAACACGTTTGCCCCTGAAATGCTGACAGGGAGACAATGTTTGGTGATTGCATTCGTGCAAAAACTAAAAACGACTTTAATTAAACAATCCTGAAATGTAGTTTGCAATTTAGAAGTTGAGCAGTGTTCTTTGTGCACATTTTTTTTAGTTTGTTTTTTGTTTTTGTGCTTTTTTGTTTTTTGTTTTTGTGCTTTAGTGGATTGCAGGTGTTGCGTGACAAATTGAATCTGGTTGTGTTTTGCCTTAAGTTGCTGTTGCTGGATGTATGAGAATGAAAATGAAAACAATCGCCCCATCCTCATTAAAATGAGTCAGGGACACACTTTTTTTACTAGTGTGGCAGCTACTGTATGCTCAGTCTCTGTTTGTTTTTCCTTGTTTGTTTTTAATTTGCTCTGGTTGGTTGCTTTGCATTATTTCCTTGGTAGAGTTTTTGGCTGATTTGATCCTTGAAGGCTTCAATTCATTACATAATGCTGGGGAGCAACTGAATGGCAGCCATGCAGAGATTTAGCACTGGTGGTTTTTTTGCTCTGCCTGGGAAAGCAAAACATATCTGCCCATCATTTCTCACCCTTCTTGTCTACATGGCAGGCTCCAGGTCATATTGGACCACTGCAGACATTAGCCAGGGGCCCCTGGGTCTATCATGTGATTGCAATGTTCCATTGAACACCAGGGAAAGCCCTGCATGTGCATGGTCTGTAGGTCTCTGGGGCTAGTGGCTGGGTGAGTCCTGAGAGTGCATTTCTGTTTTTCGTTTTTGGGCGGAGGCCAGGGAAAGGAGGCCCATCATCCGCTCCATACGCCTATGTTAAATTACAGATGGGGTATGTGTGGGAAGGGGGAGAGGGATGTTTGTCATTCCTTTAGTACATGTGTAACTGATAAACAACTGAAATGAAAGGATCACTGCTTGGAGAGACAGGGGGGGTGAGGTAATGCCCTTTATTGGACCAACTTCTGTTGGTGAGAGAGACAAGCTGTCAGGCTTACACAGAGCTCTTCTTGGTTGCCTGGCCTGCACGGAATGCTGAACGGCTCTGTTATCAATGGTCATGGGAAAGGGCTGGGTTGAGGAAGCCCTGAGTTTTGCCACATGGTACAAACAGTTCACAACCAGCTTGCCCAGGTAAAAGTTGCCCTTACTAAGGGGTGTGCATGCGTATGTTGTAGCCCTTAGAGCCTCTGTTGGACTGCCCAGTTGGGGGTGTCATATAGTGACCTGATAGCCAGAGAGCTGCTTCTCAGCACTCTCTGAAAATTGGGCCCCTTTTAAGGCTGATCAAGCTGGGCAGCTGAAATCATGAGTTGTTTATGGATATTTGGACTATTAACGTACCCCAAATGGCTGAGCTCAGCCTCCTTGTTCAATGGGCAAGTGCACCACAGCGCAATTAACCCATCAAATAGGCAGCCGAAGTGAGTTCCCTCCTCAGGAGGCTTTTCTTGTAGAGACTTTGTCTCAGGCCCCTTGGTCGCTTCTCCAGTGTGAAAAGAGGGAGGATGTATCTTGCTCAAAGGGGGTTCACCACAAGGCTGAAGTGGCCGGCACCACCCTCAGGGGGTGTCAGTGTTGAATTCAGACTGACAAATGCTACCACAGAATAGAGAAGTGGTGAGTAAATGAGGCAGGAAGGCTATTCTGTGTGCTCAAGTGGGTTGGAAACAGGGGTGGGATGACTCATTTTTTCATCCATGGATCTCAAAGCACCTCACAAAAGGTCTGTATCACCATCCCCATTTTACAGACGGGGAAACTGATCCACAGAGGGTAAGTGCATTGCCCAAGGTCAACGGCAAAGCTGGGAGCAGAATTCCCGTCTCTGGACTCAGTTGAGTGCACTGCCTCAACCTGCTCTCAGGAGCACGGCTACTCTGACAAAACAGGACCAAACTTTGTGCTAATATCCCCTGCCTTCTGTGGCAAGAACCCCTAAATTTCTCAACAATGTTGAGATTATTTGGAGACAGAATAAGTTAATTCTCATCCTCCCTATCCCAAAGTGCATGTGCACACACCCACACTAAACTGTGGCTCATAGTGCCACTGGTCTTCAAGAATGATTTTTTTTTTTTATGTTTTTTTTCCCCCCACTATGTTCTCCAGGTGGCCCGGGTCCAGTATTGTCCAGGCAACCTGGCTGAAAACCTCCTTTTTCCCTCCCCTTCCCCATATATGGCAGGGAGTTTGTAGCCACCTTCAACGGTTCATGCCTCAGCTGCTACACTGATCACCAAAAAAAAAAGGAGTACTTGTGGCACCTTAGAGACTAACAAATTTATTAGAGCATAAGCTTTCGTGGGCTACTGCCCACTTCTTCGGATGCATATAGAGAGGAACGTATATTGAGGAGATATATATACACACATACAGAGAGCATGAACAGGTGGGAGTTGTCTTACCAACTCTGAGAGGCCAATTAAGTAAGAGAAAATTTTTTTTTAAGTGATAATCAAGCTAGCCCAGTACAGACAGTTTGATAGTAAGTGTGAGAATACTTACAAGGGGAGATAGATTCAATGTTTGTAATGGCTCAGCCATTCCCAGTCCTTATTCAATCCTGAGTTGATTGTATCTAGTTTGCATATCAATTCCAGCTCAGCAGTCTCTCCTTGGAGTCTGTTTTTGAAGTTTTTCTGTTGTAAGATAGCCACCCGCAGGTCTGTCATAGAATGGCCAGACAGGTTAAAGTGTTCTCCCACTGGTTTTTGAGTATTATGATTCCTGATGTCAGATTTGTGTCCATTAATTCTTTTGCGTAGAGACTGTCCGGTTTGGCCAATGTACATGGCAGAGGGGCATTGCTGGCACATGGTGGCATATATCACATATGTTCCACTCTGTATGCATCCGAAGAAGTGGGCAGTAGCCCACGAAAGCTTATGCTCAAATAAATTTGTTAGTCTCTAAGGTGCCACAAGTACTCCTGTTCTTTTTGCGGATACAGACTCACACGGCGGCTACTCTGAAAACTGATCACCAGGCAGCTTGGCTTCCTAGCTCACGCTGCTGGATCTCCCAGGTCCCTGGCTACATGGACAATTTAGGAAGCCTGCACTGTTATCCCATTTAATACCCCTGTGCGAGGAAAGCTGAGGAGCAAGACGCAACAGCAGGGAGACGGAGCACAAAATGTTGTATACTGTCTGTAGCCAAGTGGCAAATTCCAGGGCTTTATGATTGAGTTGAATGGGGGCAGTTCCTATCTCTGATATTGTTTCAGGATCTCTTCAAACTTAGCACGATTACGCTGCTTTAGTTACACTCAGCTGATGTATTCCAGGTGATATCAGCAACTTTTGGGCTAGAAACTCTTTTTTTTTAAATGGAAGTTGAGATTCTGAAATCATTCTGCATCAAAGGATGAATCCCTTGGCCCTGTATAGTCTATGCTATAGAAGGAAGCCAGTGACACAATCTGAGGCCATTGGAGGGGAGGATAATAGTAATTTCCCGAGTCGTGTCTGGTTGATCTTCCATGTGTAGAATGGAATTAAACATTGAGTCCTTCCGTTTGGGGTTGATTTTTTTTGGTTCCACTCTTTTGCCAATCAGCTTGCTTGCAGTGCACATTTTAATCAAGATGTTTATCTTGTAATATACATAGGTTTTGGGTTTCCTAGGATTGCTGTGTATACAGAAAGCACTTCACGGAATCTTGGGATCCCTTTGTTCTAAATGGTTCTCCGGCATGGAGATAGTCCATCTTTTTGGGGGACTTGAATTAATTAGTAGAAGAAAGGGACTGGGGCTGTGTTGTCCCATGAGAGGTGAATGGTTGTTGCACAGCCTGTTGAATTAACTTGGTGAGGCTGGAAGTGTGTTTATGCGCCATATGGTGGGTTGTCATGTTTCATTATATTTTTATAAAGTCTTAATAAAAAGGAAGGTTAGGAGGAAAAAAAACCCAGAATGATAAATGTTCTCCAATGGGACATTACTGTTAAATTTTTTTAATTTGATTTTTTTAAAGGAGCTGTATTTGTAGGAGGTGATGCATGTGACTCCAGGGAGGTTCCTGCTAACAAGCCCTCCCCTCCTTTTTCATGGCAATTGTATTAAATGATTTATTAATATGAAATCATGGTTCTGTTACACTGCTTCTCCCTTTCTAAATCCAGCTGAGATTTGGCCTGAAACACCTTTTTTGAAAGTTTGTATTCTGTAGAACAATGGGGCTTCTGGGTTTATTTCTTAAAATCGAAAACACTTTATATTTTTCATATGATGACAATGTAAATAATATATTCTAGAATATAGTGCAACTGGGGGTGGGGGAGGGCATTGCAGCTTGGCTTAGATCTCAAGACTGCATCTTGTCTACCTCAGTTCCCTAGCCAGTTTAAAACCACTTAGAATTAATTACTGGGGCCTTAAACCTCTTCTTTCCTAGCCCCTGCCTGCAGCAGTCAGTCACAGGAAAAAAGGTATGAGTATAAATAAATGGTCTGGAGTTGCATTCTCTATTTGAAGACATTTATTTCTCTCTTTTTAATGTGTAACCTTTCAAGTAGAAGAATCACCTATTTCAATGTGACTGTCAGTCTTAATGGCAGGACTCCACATGAGCGTCAGACTATTTGTACAGTAACAGAACATAGAAAATTGTGTTTCAAAGAACTGAACAACTCAGAAAGGGAAGAGAACTTCCTACAGCATATTAAAATACCCCAGTTTTAAAGAACCTTACCTTTAAATTGTGCTTTCCCCCCCAATGGCTGGGTCAGAAACGTGCTAGACAAGAATTTTCCCTTTCCCATCTGTGTTCTGAGCAGCCCGATTCACTGGAACTGTGTAAAGAGAGGAAGGTTGGCGCGATATGCTTCCATGGAATTTTAAATCATTTGCATCCCTTTCAATTGTATTTTCGTTTCTTAAGCGCACTTTTTTAGTGCCGGTCATATGCTCCTCAACATTGGCATCACTGAAAGTGACGGTTAAATCCCACTGCCTCCCTCATCTCCATTATATTAAGTGCCTGTCAACATATACAACGGTCCCTCAAGTTTTGTAATAGTATTTTCACTTGAACTGTATTTTATTGCATGATGAGGGATGTGTAAGAGTTTATAGCAGCTTGCAGTTCAGTGGTTTATTGGCACCTGCTAAGTGTGTTGTGTTCAGGAATGATAAACATTAGCCATCTTCCACTGATAATACTTAGTGCCTTTCATCCGAGCAGATCAGAGTGCTTTATAAACAACGGATACCACTGTAACGGTGGATAAGTTATCAGCCTCATTTTATAGATGGGGGGCGGGCGGGAGGGGGGAATGAGGCTTAGAAGAGGGCAAGTGAATGACTGACTCAATATAGCCAGGAGTAGAATCGAGGTGTCATAGGTTCCATCTCGTGCATGAGCCCAGTGGTCTCTAAACTTGGTTGTGGTCCACAGAGATCTGGCTGGTCAGATGGTGCTTGGCTCTTTCTCTCCCGTTGATTATACAGCCCTTGCAAGGACGAGCCCAGAGGCCTGTAAGAACGAAGTAGGAGACTCTATAGATGCCTTAACTGAAAGCCACTGCTACGTAAGAGGGAGAGAGGAAACAGGAGGCTTCCCTTCTTCCCTCGCTGGAATTAAGATGCCAATTGAAGAGGAATGTTTGGGGAGAGTGGCACAAATGAACTGGGCAGTATCTCTAGAGAAGTAGGGCAAGAAAAAGATTAGGAGACTGGGCCTCATGCCATAGGGTCCTGGGAAGCATATGTAATGGGGAGAGTAGACCAACAGGCAGAGATGCATGGAAAGGTGGGGGCAGGGGAAGAGCAATGGAACAGAACAGATGGGGTGGTGTAGCATATAGGAATAGGGTAATATTCTGTCGTTTGTAAGTTGTCTATGTTGAAGTCATCTGAAACGAGTCAGAGAAGCAGTGTGTATGTAGGCCTGGCGTGTTTGTGTATATTGAGCAAACATAGTGAATTGGGACCCAGTTGCCCCCATGTAAGGTCTCATGTTGATGATATGTAAAGAACAAAAGACACCAGATGAGGGGTGGAAAGGAGGTAATTAAGCAGTAACATTTGACAGTGTGAATAACGCTAATTCAATACGTCGTTTTAGAAAAAGACAGTTGATCCATGAAATACCTTCCGAATGTAACTTCTGCTCACCGGAATTCCAAGGTTTGATGTGAGACTGCCAGGGGTAGTGGCCTGTGTGATCAGGGTGTGGGTGTGTGTGTGTGTGTAGGGGGGAGATTGCCCACAAGACAATATCACTATGAAGATGAGGCTTCTTACTATAGAAAAGTTGTACAACACCTGCCGTAACCACTAGGCAGCACCACCATAGATGACCGCCTCAGAGCCAAGAAGCTGAAGTGAACCATCTTTTGAATAGTAACCTGTAAACAGTTCAGGAATATTCTCAAGTTGCTAGCTGTTTAGCTTTAATCAGGGCAGCTCCACATGGTAAAAATAGTGAGCTGGAAATAAGCTAAGAAACTAGTTGGTCACAGGAAATGTTGCAGTGTGTTCCAATTAGGCAGCCTAGGCAGTGTCCCAGTAGTCTTTACAAGAAGAAAAACATTGAGAGAAAAAGAGAACCCCAACAAGCAGCCAGCAAAGTCTGGACTGTTTATTTTTGGCAGGAGCTGTTGAAATGGAAGCTGTTTGTAGTTAATGTTCTCAGTAGCAAGACACCGCCAGGGTCAGGTTACAGCTCTGATTCAGTGACAGGTTGTAAATGGCTTTGCCCTCTCTCTTTTTTTTGGTTTTTTCCTTTTTGCGTAGACCTTTGGCAGACTTTTTTTCTTTTCCACCGTATGCCCCAAACTTGGAAATCTGCTCCTGCTAGGTTGCCCCATGAGGAGAATGCAAAGTTTGTAGAGCGATGGTCACTGCATCCCTGTTTGCCGTGTCAGCTGTAGCCGCTGAAAGAGGGACACTTTGACAGCTCCAGTGATGCTAGCACTATGGTGACATTTTAAACATTATTTTAAGTGAGCGCATCGCTGTGCTAGCATTGGTGGATCTAGGCCTGGGCTTGAGCAACAGTTGGAGATTTGCCTAAAATCCTCAGGATAGATAATGCCAGACAGTAGCCTGATAAAACAAAGAGCCAATCAATACTGAAGTGAAATTTTTGCCTGCCTAGGGACTCTGGGGATCATGTTCCTCCTGGTGTGTTGGGGGAGCATTGTGTGTTGTGTTGACTTTTTTTTTAAATGCAGCTCTTGTGTATGCATCCAAAGCTATGGCAAGGCACATTTTAAACATACTACTAAATAGGGCCATACTTTGAATTTGGGTCTGAAAAGACTATGCCTTCGTTTGTTCTGTCCCAAAATATGCACAGACTGGGGTCAATTCGTATTCACATTTAACATGCATCAAATGTGAGCTGAAAGAAAGTGGGGAATTTTTAAAAAAACGCCTTGAAGATTTGCCTATAGCAGAAAATACACTTGAGGTGGAGAAAAGGAGGGAATGGAGCCATGGGTGCAGCTGTAGAGGTGGTGTTATCCATCACTTCTCCCATCCCTGTGTCACATATGTGACCAGCCTGGCACTGGTGGGCTGTGTTCTCGCCATAGAATCATAGAATATCAGGATTGGAAGGGACCTCAGGAGGTCATCTAGTCGAACCCCCTGCTCAAAGCAGGACCAATCCCCAGACCGATTTTTACCCCAGTTCCCTAAATGGCCCCCTCAAGGATTGAACTCACAACCCTGGGTTTAGCAGGCCAATGCTCAAACCACTGAGCTATCCCTCCCCCCCCCCAAGGGGTAGTATGGGGAAATGTAGCAGGGTAAAGAGGTACAAGAATCCATTAGACGCCAACAGTGACCGGTATCTGTGGAGCCCATGTCATCTTTCTCAATACAAGTCAAAAATTTTGATTGCCATGCTGTCTGGCTGCAGCACGGTTACGTCCTTTCCTCTTGAGCTGGACTCAATTGTTATCAGATTAGAGGCTGTAATTTCTTTTAACCTGGGTTTGCAGCCATCCTTGCTTGCTCTTCTCTGAGTCAGCGATCTGATGCACAAGGGCATCTGGCTGTGTCTAGGACAGCATTTTAGTATAATCTGCACAATTGATTTTAAAAACAGATAACCTTTTAAGACATAGACCCAGCAGTATGTGTAAATATCACTAGTGCCCAAATGCTTTTTTTTTTTTTTTTTTCTTGTGCTTTTTCTTCATGGTATTCATGGTATTTCAGGTAAGCTGAAGTTTGACATTTGACTCCAGAATGTCTGTTTCAGTATTGAGCTAAACAAGAAGGAAAAAATGCCGAAAATAAAATCAGCAGCCCATGTGGGTTATAATTGTATACCTGTACCATGTCAGTCTGATCAATATAATTAATGCTTGCTCTTAGCCATTTGCAATTGCTTTCATTCTTCCATTATCACATGGTTCTTAGTGCAGCCACAGCAACAATATACAGGGGGAAATATGTTCTGAATATACAGCAGTTAATTGCTAAATTCAGCATACAAAATGCCAGCTGTTGCGACTAGATCACTTACAGATCGGGCTGAGACCTGGCAATAAGGAATTCTCTGGATCGCAGTGAGAGCTGCTCTATGTGGTTGGATGTATATGTATGTTTGGTACCTTTTTTCAATTGTAATTAAATTATATTGTTGCAATTGTGGGAGGGGATGGGCCAGGACCTCTTATGTTGTTTCCCATTAGCTATCTGGTGAGCATGTCACCTCATTCATTGTACCTCAGCTTCCCCAGGTGAAAAATCAGGACAATAACTTATACATATCACTAGTGCTTTGAGATTCAGTGGGTGTTTATAAGGCATTTAGGGATGCCCAAATGAAATACATTAGCTTGCACTTCTTTAGCCCTTACCATTCAAGGACCTCAGAGTGCCTGATAAACTAAACATCACAACATCCCTGTAGATTATTTCCATTTTACAGGTAGACGTTGTTAATACAAGAGGTATGACTTACCTAAAGTCATTCACTGAGTAAGGGCTTGTCTACACTACTGGCCAGATTGACGGGCAGTGATCAATCCAGTGAGGGTCGGCTTATCGTGTCTCATATAGACGCGGTAAATCGACCACTCTAGTGTGGACTCCAGTACTCCACCTCAATGAAGAGCACTAGGGGAATCGATGGGAGAGCATCTCCCGTCGACATACCGCAGTGAAGTCACCGTGGTAAGTAGATCTAAGTACGTCGACATCAGCTACGTTATTCACATAGCTGAAGTTGTGTAACTTAGATCGATTTCCCCCCCCCCCTTAGTGTAGACCAGCCCTAAGTGGTAGCGCCAGGAATAGAAACCCAGGTCGGCTGGCTCCCAGGCCTGTGCTCCAGCTCTGTCTGTGAAAGGTGCTGTGTTACACTGTCGCTATTTATTTTATTTCTAATTATGTAAAAAGAAGCTCGCATCCAAAGAGATGGCTTTGACAGTGGCTATAACCCCCAACATCAAACAATCAGAGTAAAATAAATGACTGCCGTCCTCATTTCACCCCATAAAATGCACACATTCCCAAACCTCCAAATGCTGGTCTAGAAGCGGTGGGAGAAAGTATTGGATCAAAAGTATTTAGGTCTTAAGTAAGAATTAAATCTGTGTATGGGCTTAATTTAAATGGTGGTTTTCTGCTCTGCTCCAAAACTATGTGAGGGTAAGGTCTCAAAACAATTAAAACCAACGCCCTATTTGGGGGCAGGAAAGCGCAGGGGCCTTGTCCTAGCTCCAGGATGTAGGCATAGAAAGCCCCTCCTCTGAATGCCCGAAGTCCCAGAGAGAAATTTGAAAGCCCTTCTTTTTCTCCCACACCCTAATTCTTACCTCTGTACGTCTACTCCTGCAATGAGCCATTATATCTCCTGACAGCAAGAGAAGAACTACATTTCTAAACAGCCTGTCAAAATTTGTTTCATTGACTCCTTTAAAAGTGTCATTTCGCTTCTAGGATGCAGCAAGATGGGAACCTGGAGTTGCACACAGCCTCTTTAAGATTTGGGCCCATGTGTCTTTAATCCAGCTAGATGAAATTTGTAATTCAAACTGTGCACCATGCCTAAATACTGTGCTGGCTTAGTATGTTCTTGAACCCCAGCACATTTGCAGCTATGCCAGGAGGAGCTTAATTACAAGGAGCCTGTTTTAAAGCTGTTACCAACTGCACTGATATTTATGACTGCATTCTTTTGTTTACTCCCTTCTGGCATCTTAAAATGAAATGAAAATTAAATCTCACTTCTGGGGTTCTCTCCCCCTTGTTCAAAGAACTCATCAAGAGGTGTTTTTGTCTTGCAAATATTTCACTTATCACGTTATGCTGTTTGTTGCTGGAATGAAACAGATGCACATTTCTTTGTATTTCCCCTTTCCTAGATTTTCAGGATAATTAGCAAGCAAATGAGATTCAAAACCTTGAATGGATTTTGGATTTTGATAGTGCATTATGTTTTACACATTTATTGAGGGGACAGAATCGGGACAAGCATATGAAACCTACACCTATGGTGTCCCATTAATTACTGTCTGATTACTTTCTATACTCATGCTCTAAAAAGCCTTGTAACCCAATTATTGGAACTGATGTCCTGGTGGGTTTGCATCTTCACCATAGTTGGATGTTGCCATGGTGATTGGCATAATGGAGCTTAAAGATGCTACAGATGTAGCATGGCAGGATAGTCAGGAGAGTGTGGGATAGGAACAGATGCAGTGTTAAAACCAAAGTTGGTTAATTTTTTCCCTTGTTGGCTTTCCTGCAAAGTGGTGATGGTGGGGATGTTTCATCTAAGCAGATACCCTTCTTGTACATTATAGGAGAGAGACTTTTTCCCCCAAAAAGGAGTTCATGGAGTTCAGTTAATTGTCATTTAAATAATGCATCAAGCAGATTGGAGTTTGTGTGTATTGACCTTCAGTGCAGCACCCTTAATATTACTTACCATGTGTATTTTCTTGGTTGAAGCAGCAAAGAAAAAATCCCCCACCAGATTCCTGCACACATTTTTAAATGGAAGTTTATTCAGACCACTGTGTGGTGTTTTTATTAATACCTATTGCTGCACTGTTGCTGTTAATTAACACCAAGTTGGGAAGTTTCAAATCCAGACAACAAATACTTGCTAATTAGAGTTAATGGGCAGATTCTAGCAATAGTCTTTTGATTTGCTCTTTTTTTGTTTTTGTTTTTAAAACATTGATAATGTTTTCTTCCCGTGTGGCAGGATCATTGAGAAACTGGTCATCCACTGGTAGGGAATGTCTGAGGTGTGTTTTTGTTTTTTTCTTTCTATTCCTACTAATCAGTGAGTACAACTTGTTCTGCTTCGGAGCCCTTGCTGGAAGCTGCATAAGAGTTCAAATATGAAATATAACAACATTTACATTTCTTGTAAGCACAAAATTGAGATGCATTGGCTCTTTTGCCAGAAAGCCATGGTACATTTTTTACATTCCCATTTAGTGAGAAGGAGCAAAAAAACAAGCTTTCATTTCAACCAGCCTGCAATGTTTTAAAAAGGAACTAAAAATATATCTCATCACTGAAGCAAATGATGAAAGGGTTTTTTTTTTGTTTTGTTTTATAAAGGAAATCAAGGAAAGATTAGAACTCTCCAGTGTAAGGAAAATCTCAACTCCGGGGAAAATAAATAACCTCAGCCAAAAGAAATCCGTTATTTCAGTTCCCTTTACGTATAGTTAGCCGTACGTTATTGATAAGAATTACTAATGGTCATTTCATATGAAATGGACATTTTGATTTAATTCCATCCCTTTCCTCTTCATGCATGTGCTTAAAGTTGGCCTACACAGGGGATTATATCCGTTAGTAGCCAGCACTGGTGTACATGCGAAAACCCTTAACATAGACCAGCATAGCTGTGACTTGCATAAGCAGAGTTTACCCCTGCTTGAAACCCAAGCAAACTGTACTAGCTAATTATGGAATTGAGCAGTTTGTACTAAGGCCAGGTCTGTGCTAGAAGTGCTTTACCAGTGTAGCGCTTCTACTGTGAACACAGCTTACACTGGCAAAGCTTATTCCAGCTTTATTCCTGGGAGGGAAATAAGTTATACCGATAAATGTGCAGTTTTGCAAGTATAACTGCATATGCATTATGGGCTTTTGCCAGCACAGCTACGTCAGCCACCGTTCACACTGCACATCACCCCTGACCCTGGCTATGGTGGCAAAAGTTTGTGGTGGGTTTCCACTGATACAGAAACACAGCTGCTGGCCACCGGTGCCTGAAATTCCCAAAGTCTCCTCACAGCTTACTGTGTTGCTTTAGGCTTGATCTACCAAGCTCTCCCATGGGTGTAGGTAGCATCTTCACTAAGTGCTATAGCGGCACCTTCATAAGTGTAGACAAGCCCTTAACCTTTATCAACATACGTTTTTAACAATTTCATGTTCCCGAAGTCAAGAGGGGAATGAGCGCTGGTCAAGGGGCCTGAAAAAAACACTGCATTGGAGATAAAGGTTGGCAGGGAACTTGGGCTAAAAGTTCAGAAAGCCAGCAGGTGTGGTGCGGGGACGAAGGGTTAAAGTTGTAATGAACATGGCCCTTAGATGTGATGTTGATTGAAGCTATAGGGAGATACTCTGAGATTTTTTTTTTTTTCCCAGGTGCTTATTCTTTCTGGCTGTTTTAAAACTTTTCCTTGGATTTTCCCTTGTGAATGTGTAGGAACGGTTTCTTTCTATGTGTTTGTTCATTGCCTAGTGCACTTAGATACTTCCATAATATATATACATTATTCTCAGGAGTTGGGGCTCTGTCCATTGGACTGGTGTTCTGAGACCTTCAAAATGTCATTTGGAATCTTCAGCATGTACCCCTGAATCATCCATGATCTCAATCTTTGAGTTAAACTCAGAAAAAGAAAGGGATCTGTATATAAGGTTATCAGTATTTTCCTTTGTATCTTCTCTAATATGCACATTTGTGAGAAATCATTGGCAGCATAAAGTTAAGCATGCCTACGATCAGGGCCTAAATCCTTACTCCCTCTCTTACTTCAGAAACACACATGCTTTAGATACAAGGTGAATAGGTTCCTTGGAAATGCCTAACCACCGCCTTTCTATTCTTTCATTAGCAGGAAACAGGAGGAACCTTGCTTGAAACTGAACGCTAACACTGTTAGGTGATTTCTTATTCACAAAGTTCTGGAATGATTCCTAAATTCTCTAGTAAGCTGTCAAAGTGAGACACGTTTCACTGTTGCTAATGTAAACCTTGTTAATGAGACAAAACAAGGAGTGAGAATTTGTTCTGTCCTTGGTGTAGGGCGGGCCATTGCCGTTTCCTAGCAACACCTAATACCGAATCCTAGCTCCATCATCCAGTCTCCTCCTTTCCCTGCGCCTCACTGTCTTTCTGCGTTATACTCTGCCATTTCAGTTTGTGCTAAGAAAGGAATAGCAAGTGACTAGTATTCTTTTGTACAACAGAAATCCCTAGCAAGGAAATCAGGGTATTAATCATTTTAAATGCTGATATAAACTTACCTTGAGTAAAATGCGCCACTTTTATATATAATAGTTTTACTGTTCAGAGGGATAAAATGCAATGGAATTATTATGCTCAAAATGACAGTGAACAGAACGTTTTTTGCAAACGTCACATTGAAATCTGTTTACTAAGTACATAGTTATGCTTGGGTGTTATTGAGAGCTGGGTTATAGGCGTAGAATGGTGGGGGGTTACTTCTAGTACAGTAGAATCTAGAGGTCCTAATTAGGGCCCGGTTGTGCTAGGTGCACTGTACATACGTAAAATGAAAAGACACTTCTTGTCCCAAAAGCTTACAGTGTAAATCTATAATGACACAACAGTTGGATACAACTAGCAGTTGGGGGTAGAGAGGGGAGGACAAGGTTAATGATGTTTTAGTAGAATTAATGTACAATAAGAATTGGAGTATTCTGGCAAAAATAAAAAACTAACATTGACTTTGCACAGATATAAGAACCAAAATATGCCAGATTTTTTGAGTATTCCTCCCATTCTTCTAGCCTCTTTATAATAGATTTGCTACAGCTTGTTTAAAATAAAAGCAACAGTGAATTTGTGAAAAATAGACATTTCACACACACACAAAGCTGCCTTTTTTTTTTTTAATGGCCTTCAAATTGTCAGGAAAAGGACTGTCAAGTAAGGCTCACAGATAGTTTACATTAACTACCCTTCATAATACTGGGGTCATAAAAGACTGAATTAAAAGCTCGAAGAAATGGCACAGTTTGGCCCAAACGCTTCACCCAAGTCAGAGATGTATTTCATATTCATCAGGCAGGTCGCTTTTTGTCTTTAGCAGATATTCAATTTTTAGAGAAATAGGAGCTTCGCTCACTGGATCCCTTCCCCCCTGTCATCTCTAGGTTACAAGCCAGGAAAGCCTAGATCTGAAAGGTCTGACAGCTACTCTAGGAGCAAAATGCTAACTTGATCATCAGCCATAGAATTCAAAAGCGGGCATTGCAGACTGAAATATTGCCTTGTCTAAGCATCATGCTGAGTAGAAAAAGTGGATTGAATGTGAACTATCAGAGTTGAAATGAATAAGAACAGCCATTTTTCATCTGCTCTAGGTAAAATAGAGCTTTTCGTTTTCTTGTTGCCTTTTCTTGTTCTGTGGAAGAATCAAACTCTTCCCATTTGTTTTCCTTCTTCGGAACTAAGAGGAACATTAAAAATGGAAGAACTTGTCTTTTTGTTTGTGACTAAGCTATAGGGGTGAAAGAAAGCAACTGTTAACTCTACACACATGATCTTGCATGTGCGTGGAGAGCAAAGGGTTTTGATGACCTTAAGTAGAAAAGTACAAGTCTAACTATTATTTATATTACAGTAACACTCAGAGGCCCGTTGTGCTAAGCACTGTGCAGGGAAGTCTCCCCCTCCAGTGCCTTAATCACAGGACTATGATTCTTTCCAAGCAGTCTGGAGAACTGACCCTTCTGAGGTCTTCAGCAAGGATTTCTCAATGTGATGCACAGATGGTGATTGGGATGTAAACGGCTCTTGAGATTTTTACACAGGAGATTTATCTGAGATGAAAATTACTGAAATATAACTTTTTTTCTTATCAAGAGTTATTCCCTTTGCCCTTTAATATGTAGATTTGATGCCTTGGGAAATGGCATTCTTACTTGTCTGCAAGGTCAATGAGTTCCAAGCACTTGCAATTAAATCTCTTTCTCGAGTGTTTTCTAAAGTTCCTGAATTCATTCCAAAGCTCACTTCCTAATTTGTCAAGAAATTGTTTGCCTGCCTTATTGCCTGAACTGCAAAATAGTCCTGAGGAAAGGGGAAAAGAATCATGAGAGAGCATCTCTTCAGTGCTTTAGCTACCCTGGTATTGGGCAGTATGCTAGCTTTTTGTATCCTCTGTCGCTCCCAACAAAGGTTAAATTGATTCTAAGCAGGGCTGTCAAGCAATTAAAAAAATTAATCGCAATTAATCATACGATTAATCGCACTGTTAATCATAGAATACCATTTATTATAAATATTTTTGGATGTTTTCTACATTTGCAAATATATTGATTTCACTTATCACACAGAATACAAAGGGTACAGTGCTCACTTTATATTTATTTTTGATTACAAGTATTTGCACCATAAAAAAACCCCAAAAGAAATAGTATTTTTCAATTCACCTAAATGAAGTACTGTAATGCAATCTCTTTATCATGAAAGTTGAACTTACAAATGTAGAATTATGTAAAAAAAAAAAAAAAAAAAAAAGTGAGAACAGGTATTCTCATGGCACTGTTGTAGCTGGTGTCACAAGATATTTACGTGCCAGATGCACTAAAGATTCATATGTCCCTTCATGCTTCAACCACCTTCCAGGGGAGATGTGTCCATGCTGATGACGGTTTCTGCTCGATAACAATCCAAGGCAGTGTGGACCGATGCATGTTTATTTTCATTATCTGAATCAGATGCCACCAGCAGACGGTTGATTTTCTTTTTTGGTGGTTCGAATTCTGTAGTTTCCGCATCCGAGTGTTGCTCTTTTAAGACTTCTGAAAGCATACTCCACATCTCGTCCCTCTCAGATTTTGGAAGGCACTTCAGATTCTTAAACTTTGGGTCGAGTGCTGTAGCTATCTTTAGAAATCTCACATTGTTACCTTCTTTGTGGTTTGTGAAATCTGCAGCGAAAGTGTTCTTAAAATGAACAACATGTGCTGGGTCATCATCCGAGACAGCTATAACATTAAATATATGTAAGAATGTGGGTAAAACAGAGCAGGGGACATACAATTCTCCCCCATGGAGTTCAGTTACAAATTTAATTCACACATTATTTTTTTAATGAGCGCCATCAGCATCAAAGCATGTTCTCTGGAATGGTGGCCGAAGCATGAAGGGAAATATGAATGTTTAACATACCTGGCACGTAAATACCTTGCAGTGCCAGTTACAAAAGTGCCATGCAAATGCCTGTTTTCACTTTATCTTCTGTAAATGTAAACAAACTTGTTTCTCTTAGCAATTGGCTGAACAAGAAGTAGGACTAAGTGGACTCGTAGGCTCTGATGTTTTACATTGTTTTGTTTTTGAGTGCAGTTATGTAACAAAAAAAAAATCTATATTTGTAAATTGCACTTTCACGACAAAGAGATTGCACTACAGTACTTGTATGAGGTGAACTGAAAAATACTATTTCTTTTGTTTGTCATTTTTACAGAGCAAATATTTGTAATAAAAATAATATACACTTCGATTTCAATTACAACACATAATACATTATATATGAAAATGTAGAAAAACATCCAAAATATTTAATAAATTTCAATCGGTAGTCTATTGTTTAACAGTGCGATTAAATCTGTGATTAATCGCGATGAATTTTTAAAATCACGGTTAATTTGTTCGAGTTAATCGCATGAGTTAACTATAATTAATGGAAAATGCAAAATTGAAGCTAATCACACCTCCCACATCGTTACTAGTTAGACTCAGTTTGCTAAATGAGACTACAGTAATTCAGCAAAGCTGTTGGATTACACTGAAGGTGAAACTACTGAAGGTTTCTATCTCCTCATGTAGTAGCATGCCTAATCTGATCTCTGTTCTGATATCCATGCATAATTATTTGGATGTAAAATTATGGCTAGTAGTGGTTTATAATGCTTGGCTTTCTGGAGCACACCTTCTTTCTCTCCACTTTTAGTCATATAAGTCTCATCTTAATTCCGTTGCAGAAAACTGTGGTAGATAGAAGCGTAGAGTCAAACTGTGAAGTCAGATTTACAGTCCAGTGGTTCAATGGATTTACACCAGTAGGTACATGAGATTAAATATTGCCAATTTAGAGAAGGAAGGTGGGGGGGATCTTTAGTTAATTTTGGAAACCGTATCTCTTTGTTTCTGTCTCCTCTGCAGTAGTATCACACTGTTAATGTGTAGCATGTTTTCCTGGAGCTTGGACATGCTTCTAGTGGAAAAGTTTGCTACGCCAGAGCTAAATGGCTGACTCCAGTTAATGACTTGCATAGGAGGGTTGAGAGGGAGAGGTGTTATCCTGGCGGTAGAATAATACAAAAATTATAACAAGTAATTTCCAGTAAGCTAATAAACTTTCTCCAGGTCCACATTCAAATGAAATATATACATAGAAACAATGATGAAATGATAATATATTTTAAGGTATTGGCCTTCACCCCACACCCAGCCAGCCTTACCGCCATGCCTGCGAAAGCTGAAGAAGAATACAGTAGTAGACAGCTTCTTAAAATATAGCCATGTGCAAAACCAGTGAGAGAGGAGGTAGAAAGCTGAGAATAAAAGGGATGATAGTATAGATCAAAGGTGGCTATTTTGGTATGGGGAAGCTATAAGCTGATTTGTTTAAAAAACAAAAAAACAAAAAACCCTGAACCCTTCACAATGCATCACTTGGGGATTGTTGTTTCTCTTGCTGTAGTCATGGCCCAAGACCCCATTGTGCTAGTTGCTGTACAAATACAGAATAGACATGGCCAATACTTAGCAGTCACCCCCAATACCTCAAGGAAAGAGAAGTACACTTGGAGAATGAACTCTGCTCAGTGTCTGTGGTCCAGGGAATGAAGCAAAAACAGCATCAGTTTTTCTGGAGCTGTGTGATGGAAATGCTCCTGGGACTCTAGCCTGAGGTGATGAATGATACCTTCTGCTCTACCACACATTACACACATTAGGGTGTCTCCAAAGTTACACCTTCAAAGGATATTTGTTTTATTGCTAACTAAGTTAAAACAGCAAACACAAACCTTAGCTTGATCTTGGCTGTTCCTAACATTTTCCCCTGCAGGAGAATCATTTGTCCCTACTAGAGTCCCTCTTGCCTTTCAACCTTTTACATTCCTGCATTGGAGCTGATGGGAGCCATTGGATCTGGCGGCCAGGGTGAGTCAGCAAAATAGGACTGCATCTCTCTGCATGGTCGCTGTTGCAGAGGCAAGGAGGGCCTAAAGGAACCTCACCCCGCCAGGAGAGTGTCAAACTGTCTGGGGGGCTGGTAGAAAGATTGATATCATCCCCAAGGGCAAAGCACATCAAATACAAAGACCGGAGGGTCCATCAGGCTGGGAAAATACTTGCTGAATCTTGGTTGTGTGTCCATACTAAGGGATTGTACCACTTTAACTATATCTGTTCCTAAACTGATCTATTTAAAACAACACACAAACTGTGTGCCGATCAGGCTTTTACATATTGTAATTGCTCCTGGGAGCACCTCTCCTGGCTTGGCTATATCCCCTATAAGCAGGCAGGTATCAGCCCTTAATTCCATTCTGTCCGTATCACTGAACCACAGCAACTCATCTCAGCCCGTTATATGGAGCCTTAAGAAAGATACAGCCACCCTGAGGATGTAGGATGAAGTGGAACAATTTGGTGCTTCTTGCAAAGGCTCCTGAGTGGCCTGGTCGGCGCTAAAAAATTAGGTCACCCCAGCTATGCTGTTCAGGGGTGTGCCGCTGCGGCGCTTCAAGTGTATGCAAGCCATCAGTGTGGTCTTCTGGCATTTCCTGACCATTTGAGCAGGTTCCGTAGTAGCCATTAGTAGTGCAGTGAAATGACTGTCAGGTGAAATGAAAAGGTAGCGCAGGTATTGGTAGGATACATACCATAAAGCAAAGAGCCTCCTCTCCTTATGTCCTCATCCTCCACTGTTAAAGAGAAATCCTAGCCCAAATTTGGGGACAAAAGGACCTTTCACAAATTCTTAAAGGGCCTGGGGAATTTGCAAGAATGATTCGCCCTCCGGTTCATAACCTCTCGCAATGCAGAGGAAAGAGGGCACATAAAAGTACCATTCCAAAGCTGATAAAAGGAACCAAATATTTGAACTCTTCCCGAACGTCTGAGGGCTTTCAAGAAAGATTCCTCCCAAATAATATCATAGGGTTAGAAGAGCGTGGGCTCCTCAGAAGGGGTTTGTAAAGCTGATACCTAGCTCAACATCCGTATGTTCACAAGTGGGGTCAGTGAGCAATATCAAATGAGAGAGATTTTTCAGTCCTATTAATTTTTAATCTGAGGGTTAGTGTGTGGTGATCTAACCATCCCCATAGTATCTTCCTGTATATATTGGAGCTGGTTTAGATCAGCTTACGTGTGAAATTTAATAAGTTTTTTTGTTTCTTTGCCTGCAGGAGGAGGGAAATTATTACTCCATGTACAAGGGTTAATTGCTTGATAGATACGGTTATCATCCCACCTGTTTGGGAACTCTAGCAGCTTCCAGTCACTGTTATAAAAGGTGTCAGAGCATTCACCTATGGCTGTGATAGCCCCTGCCTTGGCTCCAGCTTTGCCCCTGGCATGCCTCTCTCTAGGTACCCAGTCCTGACCCTCTGCTCCAATTTCTTTCTTTGGCTTTGACCTCTGGCCCCTGGCTCTGATTCCTGACTCCAAGCACTGGGCCTGACCGCCCATGTCCTAGTCACTGACAAAGGGGACCTAACTCACCTGTGTAGGACCATCAGATATCAATTCTAAGAGAAAAGAAACTGACGTGTAAAGATTCTCCTCCCCTCCCCGCTTTGAATCCGAGGTATTCGCAAACTAACATTGCTGCTTCCACCTGCTTCCAACCACCCAGCACAGAAGAGTTTGAATTCAGCTCCCATGGAACACCGGCGGGATTTCAAACCTGTGTTACTGACTCAACAGCCCAGAAAAGATTTCAGGAGGAAAACATGCTTGGCTGCCTTTCAGGCATTAATTCCTGCTGTGACTATTTACACTCCATGAATCCTTGAGGGAACGCCAGCTAAGCTTTAGCAAAGCATCCAGAGAAGCTGGATTCTTTTAGCTCCGCTCAGGAAATCTAGCACATTTTCCTTCCTGCCCCCTTCTTGATCTGGTGGCTTGGACATCATAGAATATCAGGGTTGGAAGGGACCTCAGGAGATCATCTAGTCTAACCTCTGCTCAAAGCAGGACAAATCCCCAGACAGGTTTTTTTACCCCAGTTCCCTAAATGGCCCCTTGAACTTACAACCCTGGGTTTAGCAGGCCAGTGCTCAAACCACTGAGACATCCAACCCAGGCTTTTGTGGTGGGGAGGATAGTGAGTATTCTCATGTATTGCTTCAGGTGTTTACTAAGGGCATGTACGGCCCTCATTCAGGCAAAAAAAACAACAAAAAAACCCCACCCACGCACCCCAAAAGATTTGGAGGATTATCTTTTGGGCGATTGTAAACTATTAATTTTCCTGGATAAAGTGGGTACCATTAAACATTTATGTTCCTGTCTCACATTGATTGGGGAGCAGATAACTCACTAATCTGAGCCAAGATAGGAGGCCTTTGATAACTACACTACCGCAGATAAGAAATTACCCTTATAATTTCAACAGACGTGTTGCTGACAAAACCTGAATTACAGCAACACTTGTAATTGCTACTGCAATGGGAGATGCATTAAATTAAAGAGCAACACAAATTCCAGGTGTAAAGTGCTTTTATAATTTTCCTCATTCTGTTCTACACAACAAATTTACGATGGTTGCTTTCCCTCCACCCATCTTGTCTTTCCAGTCTGTGTTCTAGTATATTCTGTTCCATGATTATTATATTTTCTTTGGTATTGAAATACTGTGGTGTAGACAATGGCCTAATGTTTTTACAAGTGACTAGTAATTTTTTGGGTGCCTCAGTTGTTGAAGATTCAACTCGAAACAGCGGAAAGAAGCCTGATTTTTAGAGGGGAGGTGCTCAGCACTTTCTGAAAATCAGGTCCTTTTGAGGTGTGTCAGGTTGGGAACTTCAATCACTGGGCTCTTCTGAAAATGCAGGCCAGTGTGCCTTGAGAAGGGGAAGTAGTACAAATGATATGTAATGTGGATATTAAGTGAACTGGACCTAAAGCCTGTCTTGTAAGGCCATAAACAAAAAAAGCCATGCTTTAAGCAGCATCTAGAGAATGCAGTCACCAGGAAGTGCCTCTGTTTGTTGAGCTCCCCACGGCAACACATGCTGGTTGTCTTGTTAACTGTGGAGGATCCAGTAGTCCAATACGGACTCCACAAAGCCTAATGGAATGAAATGCAGTGATTACATCTCTTAGAACTCTTACATTCTAATGCATGCTTATGGAAATGATAGCGCAAGTCTCTCGTGACGGTTAATGGTTTCAGCCTTATTAAACGGCTGAAAGAGAAAAGAACCACTAATATCTCCAAAGGCAATGGCCAAAACCAAAGGGAGCGCAACCATGGATACACACGCAAATCTCATAGTTAAATTCTTAACAGGATTTGGGGGTATTTCTTTTTCAGACTGATTCTCTTAATTTTACTAGGGTCTTTGCAGAGTTGTGCCATTCTTCAGCAAAGTAAAAATCAATTAGAGTAGAAGTTTTGACTCTACATTTTCAAGTTTAAATTATCTAAGTTACAAATAGCTTTCAAGGTCAATTTCTGGGTGCATGCTATGAAACTTAATTGATATTTTCTTCCCTAAAGCACCAATTTATTAACAGGCAACTTATCACTTACATAGAATTCCCCTGGAAATACTTTAATTTAACCTGGGACACTTCAGCTCTGAAGTTCTTCTATTCAAATTAAAAAGGCTTCTTTTCCCAGAAACAAATAGCAAACTCTTCTACTGGTTTCAAAGTGGAGGGGACGCAACTGGAAATGGGGGAGGAGAAAGGTCATGTGTTAGGAATTCAGTGAAAACGGGTAGTTTTCCAAAGAGGTTTTTAAATTACAAGAATAGTTCCCATGGGCTAAATTCTGCCCATTTGAAGGAGGTGGGGGATAGGAAAAGTGGAGAATCTAAAGTGTGTCCAGGTTAAAAGAACTTGTACCAAAATATTTTGGTATTATCTAGCCGTTATCCCACGCCTGTATCTGGGTCCAGGCAGTTTTTTATAATGACCCCGGGGCTGGTCTCCAAACATAACCCATTGGAAACAATAGTCTGCTCCCAAAAGAGTGAAGTTACTTGAAGGTCAGTTAAGTCTCTGTATAAGACCAAGAGCTAAGTTTCAAAAGCAGCTTTTGATTTTGGCTGCTTTGATTGTTGCATGGCCAGCTTTAGACCTCTCAAAGGGAGCTAATTTCCAGCGAGCGGGTATGAGTGTTTCCTGAAAATCAGGCCCCTTTAAGGTGTCTCCCATTGGGATACCCAAAATCATTAGTCACTTCTGAATATTTGGGCCCAAGTTTCTAATGCATAATGAGAGTTCTCCACCATGGATAATACTAGAATGCACATACAATAACAGAGGACCCACACATAAGCCAGATATTGTGTGATTCCAGTGCTGGACTCTGTCAAGTCATGTTTACTCCTTGCAAGAGATTATGTACCCAAGTGGTGGTGGTTGTAGAACTTGGTAGCACGTAACGTGTGTTTTACTTCACTGAGAGGCAAGACAACATGTTGTGAAGTGTGGCAACTTTCCTTTCCATAAGCATTTTCCACTCCATTCAGGAGAGCCAATGACATCTGAAAGTGAGCAGGCCAAATTTACGTACGGTGCATTCAACGGCAGGTAACGATCATTCGTATCTGATTCAAATGCCATGTATTCATTATTATTTACTAATAAGACAGGGTGTCCTATCTACTCTCAGACTCCACTTCCTGTGGGCACTCACTCAGTGACTCACACAAACATCTCAAAGAGTAAGTAAAACAAACAGTATTTTTTAACTTGGATTAATAACCAGAATTAAATCATTCTTGAATTCATTATTAAATGAACTTATGATTAAATATTGAGATGAATATTGTCAATTATATCATTCTTGGAGAAGAGGAAAAAAATCCGTAATATGGATGAGTTCAGTTTCTGGATCCAAAACAACCCAGGCAGTGTCAACCAATACATCCAGTGTCCCCGAGTACTAGATTTGGAGTATATGCTGTAGATGAGAGATGTTTATTGTGGGGGTGGAGAAGGGAGAAGAGAGAGATTCCTTTTGACTTGCCCACAAAGTAGCTGTTATTCCACATGAGAGTTCAATGCTGGCAGAATTGTCCAGTGGTAGCACATGAAGACTTTCAGTGTTCAGCATTATATTCCAGCACTTGGTTCCTTTTTAAGACAGACCATGGTCCGTGCAGAGGTAGTGCAGGTCTGATGAACTGTACATTTTGCAGATGTCAGAACACTGGGAGCTAATGTTTACCTTGTGCAGCTCCTGAAATCTCCTAATTTATTTTGATTTTCTGAGTTAAATATGTATGGCTCTTAGAGTAGAAGTAGACCCTAAATGTGAACTTCTAAACACTGGGTCCATAACTATTATATTTTGGTATTACAGTAATTTCTAGAGATCCCAGCTGAGATGGGGGCTGTGTTACATAGATTAGCAAAAGCGAATCCATGTCCCAAAGGGCTTACAGTCAAGACACAAAGGGTGGAAGAAAGGAAATTGTAATTCCGTTTTACAGACTGGGAGCTGTCCTACACACACTTCAAGAGAAGTGCGTAAGAACTAGTATATAAGATAGTTTGGTGCAGGCACAGATCTTGCAAGCATAGGAGGCTTCATTAAAACTTGGTCCTATATTTATTCTCAGGATCATTAAAACCATCACTTTTCCTCTCCTCCCCTCCCCCCAATTCATGTGTTCTTTTGTATTTTTGCTGAGGAGTAGTCTCCTTCCTTTATGCCAGAAATAAGTATACTCCGCTGACTTGGACTTACGGAGGGGAAGCTAAATAGGTAGCCACGGAATTACGCTTACTAGAAGCACAGTATCTTTAAAATACTCCACGGAACTTCTTAAAAGAAATGAAGAAATGGAGGTCAGAAATGCCTCAGACTCTTCTCTTCATGCTGTGAGTGACATTGGTCATGTCTTTTGATTCTCAGAGGAGAGGTAGACATTACTTTCTGTAAATCATACTGATGGGGTTATGGACTCTTCAGCCTGACTGGGCGAAATTGGAGTCCTAGAAACATTGCAAAGTGGTAGCTTGATTGCTGATATTTAACCAACCCTTTACTGTATTCACTTATGCATTGAGTAAGAAGATGCACATCATAATGGAAGGATCAATGGGATATATAGTATATGGCCAGCTGCATTATATTAAATATACTTTATAACAGCAAAGGTTTCTTTTGTTTCAGTTACTGTGGCCTATTAAAATTCATTGCTATAATAAAAGGACTAAAACAGAGAGATTGTTTCTTAAAATCACAGATTTCAGAATTTTTAAACTAACTTGCTCTGTATTTATTTCCCCAAAGCAGTTTCACTAGTGCAAATAGTCACAAACAGTGAACTTTAAGGTTAAATATTCATCCACAGTAAATTTCAAATTGCAGAACTAACCAACAAAGGTGCGAATTCTGAACTCTAAATTCAGAGTTCTCTATAGAACTTCTATGGTGTTAATTACATCATTCAGTGAAATGATAAACAACACCATATGACTCATGAAACTAAGGCCTGCATTTTGCATTGGCTTCGATGAGGCATACTGTTTTGCAGTAGTGGTCCTTAATAGCGTCTCAATTTCAAATATTTGCATGAACAATCTGCAGATCAAGAATTAGCCACTGATTTGAAATCCACACAGTTTTGAATGCTGAATTAATTTAAAGAATTTGGCAATCTCTGCAGGGGCAATTTATGAACAGAGAAGATGAACTTGGTCAAAAAAAATTTCAAATTATTTGCCCAGTTCTAACCATGACAAATTTGGTAGTATCAGCATTGGGAATCCCAAAAGTGTAAAAAGCATCTCCCAAAATCATGAGATTTGCCCCCAAATCATATTGAAAAATGCATATTGTATTTGAGGGTTGGTCTTTTGATTTTTGCACTCCCTGTTGCTTATCTTCAGTACATGATAGATAATCAGCTTTGCCAACTTCCACAAATTTATTGAATATGGTGATTTCGGCCCCCACTGCAGGAGATCTCATTGGCTGCCTGATGGTGCAAAGCTTCTAGCTTCTCCCAAACCCCTGAATTCTAACAGATTAATTGTACCCCTCCACCTGCTCATCCCCCGAGCCCTTTAATTAATTATATACGTCCCTAGTTAGGGTTGGAGTTTGCACGAGGATTGCCTTGTGGCAAGATTGGCCGCCTACATGGACTGAAATTGTATTACTCATGAGGAAATTGTGAAAGTTGGTAAGATTAGTATGATTGCTTTTATAAATCTGATAATAGAAAGTTATATTGACCAGGGGCTGTTGCTGTGGGATGTATTTTGGCGGACTTTTTAGCATTTAAACATTTTAGCTATTAAAACAACTTGGCTTATTACCATATTGATGTTGCTATTAATAGACTTAGACCAGGGCTACACTGGAGACCTTACATGGGCGTAGCTGCCCTGATGCCACTGCACCGCTGTAAGCTTTCCAGTGTAGCTGCTCTAAGTATAAGTCAGCATGAGTTATGTTGCTTGGGGTATGTGTGGCTAATTCACACCCCTGAGTGACATAATTTATGTTGATTTACAGTCAACACACATGACTGGAAGCTGCTCCAAAAGTACAGATATGGCTTATAAAGTCCACATTTTATTATATTATTAATGACAGGTGCATTTTTTTTGGCATGCCAGCCCATACAACTGAACGGCAGCCGGCAAGTAGCCTTTCTGGAGCTGTACATCTGAAGAAAAATCCTTTATTTATCCGTTACTCCTAGAACGTAAGATTAAGTTGCCCATGCAGATTGCTGGGTTGTTTGTTTAATTACTAATAGTTTTATCACACAACTTGCTGCACTGTGTTTGTAAATGAGATTTGGATAGCGTTTGCTGTGTCAACAAACCTAGGGAATAACTCTGGCAGTCAGCATTTAAACTGCTAGTGGCCAAAGTACAGGAGCAGCAATTCTTGCTTCATAAGAACTGTCTACATTGTATGCTATTTAGCTAAGTATAAAGTGAGTTTTGTGAGTTTCCTATGAGTATTTCTTTCCCCTTACCAAGCTACACACACTGAGTATTTGACTTTCATTAGACCAAAGGCTGTAAGTTGTTCTTTCTTTGATTCTGAAAAACACTGTGGGTTTGATATCAAATGTACAAATAAGCTATGGGGCTCCCTGGAGTTAAACCTAAGTATAACCATACTTTAGTTCTCTGATTGACCAGGACTGTTCGAGCTTAGCTGATCCCGTGTGTTTTCAGTTAACTTCTGTACATTTAGCTTTTCTCGCTATCTGTGATGGGCAAGGATACAGAGATGAATTGATACCAGACAAGAAGCTCTTAAAGCTTTCCTTTGATTGGGGCAAGTGAGAAAGGGACATGGGTCTCAGCTGTTGTGTAAACTTGAGTAGTTGAGTCTTTTTGTAGTGCTGATTTTTTTTTTTTTCCCAAACGAGCCAACACCCATTTAGGCACCTAAAGAAGTGACCAGATTTTCAAAAGCTCAGCACCCACTGGCTCCTGTTGTTTTCAGTGGAAGCTTCTAGGTTGTGAGCGCTCATGAAAATCTGTCAACTTTATTTGGTGCCTGAATGGTTGCTGAGTGTTTTTGTTTTTGAAGTCTGGTCCTGGTTGTGAGTGCTCAGCACTAATGAAGATCCCGTATGTTTAGGATGCAAAGAGGGGGCATTAAAAGGGTTTCCTTCAAGCCTTTTTTATATTCAATTTGATTTTCAGGGAGAAACAGGAGGCGGCTTTCCACCGATACCTCTGAGCCCTATGTGCTCCATAGCAAACTAGAGCTAAATTCTGCACCATGACCCCTGTGTTGTGCGACATTCTGATGACTGGAGATTCTGTGGCACCTTCAGATAAACTAGAACTATGAGGTTTTAATTAATTAAATATGAATGTGGATACTAGTTCTCTTATCCTCCCCCCCCCCACTCCCAGTATATAATGTGATATTAAATTCTATTTCTTACAGTCTCTCTCTTTGTAAGTTTCAGTTAACTACCGATTTTTGTAATGAAAATGCTCATTTTGCTGGAAGCTATTGGAAGAAGTTGAAAGCTTTGAAAGGGGGGAAGTTGAGGCTTTTTTCATATCTGTGAAGATGTGAGCGGCAGGTAGAGATAGCGGGAGATAATGCACACTGCTGGATGCTATAATGAGCAATAGTGAAACGACAATAATGGGGGTGCTGAAATTGGCAGTTTCGGGTTTTCTGCAAACATCACTGCACTGCTTACGCTACGTTTGCATCTAAGTTGCCGTATCTATAAACGCTTTTGTATGTGTTTAGTTTCTGAAGTACAGAGCTCAGAAAAGAGGTGGATCCTGCATCAGATTCCATGGTTGTGGAATTGCTGAGTACGTGGGAGCCCTCATTTTAGACCAGGGAGACCTTCATTGGGGAGGGAGCCTCTTCACTACATTTTGGCTCTTTTATTAATATTTGGAGGAGAACTCCCCAAGATGGAGAGCATTGTGACCTTAAAACAAAACAAAACCTACTTCTTAGGCAATCCAAATAGCATTTAACTTCTTTCCTCCACTGAAAATATCCTAGTGCCAAATCAGAATTAAACTGGAATTTTACAGGATACAGAAGATCAGCAGAATTCTCTAACCATTTAAATGGATTAGAGCTGGTTAGTGGGATTTTCACCACAGAATTAGCCAGTGGAAGCTGTTTCAGAGGGATGATAGTATAGGAATCAAATGCATGCATAAGTCGCAGTTATTCGTCTCTTGCGGAAAGCTGAGATGTCATATTTCCTCCGTGTAACTACAGTCCTATACATCATTGATGAGGAGTGGCTCTGCTGGAGTCTCTGAAGGATTCCAAGTGTCCTGCTGATTGTTAGTCCTTCCTGTCTTACGCTGAGCTGTGCACTTCCGAGGGATGCTCTTTCCGCCTGTGGTGATGCTCTCTGGGGCATCCCTTCTTGTTCATTTGGACTTTCCCTCAATTTGTTGCAGATTTTAATTACTCTTATCACCGTTCCCATCTTGCTTACCTCTCTGGTCTGAGCTGTCTCCTTTGATCTAAGCTTCCTTCCACATGCACGTCATTGGCCATCCCTCTAGTGCAGAGCCTCTTTAACTTCTACCAATGATTAAAGACTTAACAAATGGCGATTGTCTAAACTTTTTATTTTTTTTGGCACGTATTCAGTAATCGGGAAGGTTAAGTCTGGCAGCCCTGGAAATTGAAGCTTTTGATTTAACCGTGGGGCCCGCAGCCACTGTCATTTTCAAGTTTCCTCACATTTCTCTGTGCACTGACCTCCACCCTTATCTAGAGGGATAAAATTATACAGGACAGAAGGCTTTATTTGGTTTGAACTTCTTCCAGGTGAGAGGCTGGATAAAATTGACTGGTCAGGATTCTTGCTAGCACGGACTTGGTGTACCTAACCCTGGGAGAGGAGAGAAATAAGTCAGAACCTACTTGCTCTCTGAATTCAATAGAGCTGTTTATTTCCACTGTTGCAACTTTACTCATTTAAATTGTAGGGTGAAAAGGTCAAACTGCGTGTGTTGCTACACTTCCCATTTCTAGAGCCTGGCTGAACCTGTAAGTCTAAGAGCCTGATCTTTTAATCCTTACACATGCAAGAAGACCAGTAGAGTAAATGTTACTTACAGGTCAGGATTACTCGTGTGTGTAAAGATCAGACCTTAAATTATTTCATCTGAGACTCAAATGGATGCTTGTTTCTGATTTATCTCCCTGAATTTTATCTTCTTTCTGTCCATTATGTTCTCCAGTGGCACCTTTTGTACTGCCTGTAAAAGTGACGAGCGAGGTTTATATTAACCCAAGCCATTCTTAGAGCAGGAATTTGCTTTAATCTTTGCATACAAGATACTAATGGTTCAGTGGGTCACCTTGGGTGTGCCCTGCATTCAGGGCCGGCTCCAGGGCCCCAAGCGGTGCAAAAAAAATAAAAAAGCCGCAATCGCGATCTGCGGTGGCAATTCGGCGGGAGGTCCTTCGCTCCGAGCGGGAGCGAGGGACCGTCCGCTGAATAGCTGAACCTGCCGCCCCTCTCCGGAGTGGCCGCCCCAAGCACCTGCCTGGTGCCTGGAGCCGGCTCTGCCTGCATTTCACTTTAGCCTCTTTGTGCCTCAGTTCCCCATCTGTAAAATAGGGAAGTGCTGTTATCTATCTTCCAGGCTTGCTATGAGGAGAAACGCATTAAAGATTATGAGGTGACCAGATTCTATGGTAATGGGGGGCTATGTAAGTACCTTTGAGTGAGTAGAAATGACTAGAACTGCGGTGGTTCCATTTCTCAAAGGATTTTAAGGTTTGGCTTTGATCTGAATTGGAACAAAAACTGAATTTTTTTTTTTTTTGAAATTTTGGGACAGAAAACTTGGGAGTGGGGGAAGTAGTCATTTGAAACATCTGGTTTCTATTTCAGTTGTTTTATTTTGTATATTCCATATTATAATACAAATTTTTAAAAATTGAAATAGTCATTTCAATATGAAATATTAACACATTTCATTCCAACAGTATCAAAATGGGGCATGTCAATATTGTCAGGACTTACTCAGTTGTTTCCCTAAAATGAAATTCCGTTGAACTCACCCAGAGTTTTCCTTGTTCTGATTTCGATGGAACTGCATACTCTGATGGAATATGGCTCAGCTGAAATTTCTCTGACCAGCTCTAGAAATGCCCTGTCCAAGAAGACAAATAGTCTTCACCCTATCCTTTGCTTGTGATGTGCTAGACTCAGGAGGGGCTTAGTTCTCCCAGAGGCCCAACCAGCCACCTTGAGAAGACCCTTCCGAATTCAGGGCTCAGTGTGGTTGATACAAGGTGCTGCCAGGATCTGAATCTGAATCTCTAGCTTTAAAGCATGATGTTAGATTAATATATACAAAGGATATGAGAACTGTCAGACTGGATCAGACCAACGGTCGATCTAGTCCAGGGGTCGGCAACCTCTGGCACGCAGCTCACCAGGGTAAGCACCTTGGCAGGCCGGGCCAGTTTGTTTACCTGCCGCGTCCGCAGGTTCGACCGATTGTGGCTCCCACTGGCCGCGGTTCACAACTCCAGGCCAATGGGAGCGGCGGGAAGCTGCGGCCAGCACCTCCTTCGGCCTGCGCCGCTTCCCACAGCCCCCATTGGCCTGGAGTGGCGAACCGTGGCCAGTGGGCGTCGCGATCGGCCGAACCTGTGGACGCGGCAGGTAAACAAACTGGCCTGGCCCGCCAAGGTGCTTACCCTGGTTAGCTGTGTGCCAGAAGTTGCCAACCCCTGTTCTAGTCCATTATCCTGTCTCCAACAGTGGTCAGTTCCAGAGTTTCGGGGCAGTGTACAGAACAGGGCACTTGGAGTGATCCACCCCTGTCTTCCCCTCCCAACTTCTGGCAGTCAGAGGTTTAGGGTTGTCCCC
The DNA here is from genome assembly GCF_027887155.1 of Malaclemys terrapin pileata. NCBI lineage: Eukaryota > Metazoa > Chordata > Testudines > Emydidae > Malaclemys > Malaclemys terrapin. The sequence goes on along the minus strand of NC_071520.1, from coordinate 18,643,750 downwards.
AGCATGGGGTTGCACCCCTGACTATCTTGATTAATAGTCATTGATGGATCTGTTCGTTTTTATCTAGTTTTTTTTTTTTAACCCAGTTACACTTCAGTGTCTTCATAGCTGCTACTTGCTCTTAAGGCAAGGAAGAGTTATTTTAAATATACAGATTTCATTCATTATATATTTAATATCTTTATAATAATAAACACTTCCAAAATAAGATTTAGTTTGCTGGGGGTTTTAAGGTGTCCATTCTAGAACAAATTCACTTCTTAGGAAGACAAACACTCAGCGCTTGTAGCACAACACCCTGTGTTAAACAGCTCAAGAGTTGCCCTGGTCTGATCCCATCTGAATGGAATTTGTATTCAGGAATGTGGATAGCTTCCCAACTAAGGACAACATTAAGTTGAAGTCAAGTAATTTTATCTTTCACTTTTTAAGAAATTAAAGATGTTCGTTAAGGGAAGGAATTGAGACGGAGGCGTTCTGGGTTCAGTTCTGAGCTCCACTGTAAATTTTCTGTGTGACTTCAGGCAAAGCACTTCATCTCTATGTGCTTCAGTTCTCTCGCTCTAAAATGGGGGTGATATTACTGTCCCTCAACCTTTATCTGCCTTGTCTATTTAGGTTTTAAATCTCTGAGGTAGGGCCTGTCTCTTACTATATCTTCGCACAGCACCAAGCACAGCAAATCTTGATGGAAACCTTTAGGTGCTGCTGTAATACAAATAATGATTCTGAGCCCCTGGATTTCCCTAACCTGCTGCTGCCTTGCTAATCGATTCATAAGGCTTCTCTGGTTTAAAAACCCAAGAACTCTGTGCACTGCATGTGCTCTAATTAAAAACTGTGTGAGAGGCCTCCGTGGTTCCTTTCAGGGCCTATACAAATGTGAGGCTGGCTTTTGAAAGATGGATAATGATAATGAAAGGTTATCGTCCATTTTGGTGCAAGGACACGCATGCCAATATACTTGACATTCTTTTCCAGGTGAATATAACCTTCGTGTCAGAGTTTTTCTCAGAACAGTAAATGTCTGTCTTATTGACTCAGAACCTTCTTTCTCTGACTATGCAGTTTTATATTGCGCTGCAATGGATCACTTACTGTGATGTAACCTGAGTTACTGAAGTGAACAAAGGGAGCGTGTTGCTTCACTAAAAATAAAATGCTTTTTGCTAGCTTCTGGTTTGAGAAAGTGAAACATCTGCATGTTCAGAGCCCCGTCGCTGTTGCTGGAATTATAAATGGTTTGTCCTCTGTCTTTGAAATCCAAGGTTTTCTTTCCACTTTCTGGTTTGTAGACTTCCATATCACAATAGTTGTGTTTCTCCTCTATTGCACTGTAATAACCAGTGAAATTCTCCTGGTAAGGAGAACAGTGCTAGCACAGCCATAGCATGGCTTCAGCACAAGGTTGCCACCTGGGGATGGAGAAAAATCTGTGGACATTATGTCGCTTGTACTGAAATGGGCACAGAATTAACATTTTGGTTCCTCAGGAATGAAACAGTAGACGCAGCAGGAATATAGAATATTAAGGATAACATTTAAGAACTGCCTCTGGAATGAGAAAGTTCTAGAATCTGGGGGAACATAACCTCCTCACCCAGGGAGTGGATCTTCCATGACTACTTATCAAAAGTAGGTCATGATTATTTGTTTATGGGCATCATTGTAGCATAGCATCATCCCATCTGAGATCAGTCTCTGTTGTGCTAAGTTCTGTACAAACACATAAGCAGGGCCCTACCAAATTCATGGTCCATTTTGCTCGATTTCACGGTCATAGGAATTTTAAAATGGTAAATTTCATGATTTCATCTATTTTAATCTGAAATTTCATGGTGTTGTAACTGTAGGGGTCTGGACCCAAAAAGGAGTTGTGGGGGGATCACAAGGTTATTGTAGGAGGGGTTGCGTTACTGCTACCCTTACTTCTGCGCTGCTGCTGGCGGTGGCGCGGCCTTCAGAGCTGGGCAGCTGGAGAGCGGTGGCCGAGCTGGGCCCTCAGTAAGTGGCCACCACTCTCTGGCCACCCAACTCTGAGGGCAGCAGCACAGAAGTAAGGGTGGCATGGTATGGTATGGAGAACCAGAAAGCCACTACGTCCATTGCCCCCAGGGTCAAAGTGGGCTGCATAGAAAATGTCCTTTATAAAGAATAACCAGTGAAATAATTGGTGAATACATGTTTGCAACATGCCATGTGTAGGAAGATATTTAAATGTCACGATAAATTAAAGAGCTATGTAATTTTGTTTCTTTAGGAAATATATCTGTTGAATTTGTGCTATATTTTCCCTGTGTCTTTATGTTCGCTCTCCCTCTGTTCCTGACCATTACTACTATGCAGTCTCATGACTGTATCCACTCCTCAGCTAAAAAAACCAGAAGATTCCTAACACCATTGAAAATGCAGCAGGAGATGACAGCTTGAATTTTCAAAACTGTCTATAGATGCCTCAGTTCCCATTAATTTTAGTGAACACGAAGTGTTTGGATCCCTTAAGGCAGGCTCTGAAAAATCTCCAGCCTTCATGCAAAAAGAGGCTGTGGATTTAGTCATCCAAAATGTTGTTCTTTTCATGGGGTAAGAAGTAGGAGTCCATTCCCCCTGAGGTGGCTGTTAGTGAGAACATAGAAGAAGGGAGGGGCGCTGGTTGGGAGCTTCCATCTGGAAAAGGGAATGATTGAGCAAAAGGAGAATCTCTGCAGGTACATATTTAAAAACTAAAATATTACAGCAAGTTAAAACAACTCTGGCAGCGTGTGCAAATTGCTTGGCAAAAGTGTTAATTTCCTTGTTAAACTTAGGAGCAGAAAGGGGCTTTGATCCCAACAGCCCTTCTGGGAGGCCCTTCTAATTGTTATCAAACTATCCTATAGTTTTAAACAGATAAGACGTAATTAGGCAAAGCGTTGTTGCGTTTTTCAAAATAGAGTGCCCTCTCGGTGTTAAACACCTGCGTTTCTGCTCTTTGTGCTAGAATTACAGATTTGGCACCCTGCCTGTTGCTGTCAATGGCTTCCTGCAAGTCGGAGATGTAATTGTAGCTTTCATTTCACCATCAGCCAGAGCACAATAAACAAATGGCCCCCTTTGGATGCGGGAGGAAGTTTTTATCATTGCAGAAATGTGTACAAGTGGCCAGGTAAAAGGGCCTTTCTTGCTCCATTTTGCAATGTGAAAAAATCACATTGGTGATATAAAGCTTTAGTTCCTCTCCTCAATATAAAGAACCTTTTCCACATCAAAAGAAGAGTCTAGTGATTAATAAAGAATTCCTTTTACTACTTTTAACCTGAGGCTATTGGTGAGGCCAGGGAAGGGGGGAGGCAGAGAGATTAGAAATGCAATATTCTTCCTTCTCACCCATCTGCTTCAAAAGGGAGAACTGAAAGCATTAAGGATTTGATTCAACACCTGTTAGGTTACTCAAGGAAGTACAAAGTCTTTACCAGATGATTAAGAAGAAACATATGGTAAGCAGGCAAGTGGAAACTGTGCCAATTTGTCTGTTTAATCAATCAAACTTGTAACAATCAGTGCTATTGTCCATACCCTTGATAAATAATTGTGTCCATGCAATACTGTGTAATGTAATGTAGATCTTTACTAATTGCCTGTCGGAGTGACTAGGATAAAAGAGGCAGTAGCTTCTCCCTTTTTTTATCTTGCTGGTAGTACAGCGCTCTGTAAAACATGGACGTTGGACCATGAGCAGGGTTCACGTCACCTGTAGAGCTTTTCCTTTAGGTCTTTTCAGGCAAATTAGGAAAGGAATCAGTGGTGGGGGAACCCAGATAGTGTGGAAATCATTTTACAGGGCATTACTGGAAGAAGTGGTGTGACAGCATCACTGCAGAGGCTCTGAGGTTTTTTTCCCTAAAGGTCTAAGACAAACTTCTAAGAAGCAGGTAAAGCATCTCTCTCTATACTTCCATCCTGGCTTTAACACAGACTGCCATACACTCTTCATTAAGTTGGGGGTAAATCTGGAATAATTCCATTGACTTCAGAGGAGTTACTTTGGGTTTATATTGGTGTAACTTGGCACCATCATTTTGGGTCCAGTTGAAGATCCATCATTTTGGGTCCAATCCTGAAGAGATACTTTACATCCACATCATCCATCGAAGATGCTGATAGTTGTGGGTATTGGGCATCTTCCAGGATCAAGCCCTGAATATGTATTTAATTTTCAAATCTATGTAACTTTATCCTCCGAATAACCCAGATGCATACTTCAGAATCCTGCCATCAGAGAGCAAGTAAACAATTTAAGGACACTTTGTATTAATGAGTCATGTGAAGGTGGGATATACTAGCATAAGCAACTTGGCCTTGTATGCAATGCATCCAATTTCTGGCATTATCTCACAGTATTCTACTTCCTGTCACATCTTAATGATTAATTACAGCCTCGCACCATGTGTTACCAGGCAGTATACCTTCGCTTAACAGTTAACTACTATACACGCACTGCTGGTTTAATCCCTGGTGAGTGTTTCCTGGTGCTAATAGCTCTTAACAATGGGAAATCATGACAGCTTGTGACAATTGATTCATTTTTTTTCTTGCACATAGTGAGTTGGATTTTTCCCATTTTCAACACTCAATTGGGGCCCACAACACCCCCATATCAATGGTGCTAGTGAGTTAAAATTGTTGTCAGCATCATTGAGGTAACTTTGAATTACAGAGAGAAACAGGAGAATGTTATAGGCTTTGAAATTGCTGTCCAGGTCTGGCTACCAAGACAGGATCTTTCCCAAAGGGGAGGAGTGATTCATAACACTCAGACAGGGAGCACAGTCAGCCCAAGAAAGCAGGATTTTAGTTCATATTAGTTCATATCTTTTTGCATCTGTAGCACAAGGTGTTACAGGAAAAAAAACTTGTTTCGACTTGGATTGGCATATATTTCAGCTGGCAAATCCTTTGCCAACATGATGCTTATCTGAAACATAAGTTGATCCAGGTCTATATAAGCCTTTCTGTATTGCCTGACCTTGTTAATTAAAATATTCTTCACTGCAGGAGCTCAAAGTGGCAAGTGCCATCCTGTTTGCTCAGTGGATCTTTACCGGCATTGGGCAGAGCACCACAGGCAGTTTTTTAATTGAAATGGAAGCTGAGTGCAAGTTGAGCTTTGTGGTCTGTGTTGTGAGAATTACCTGAACACTTAATGCCTTAAAAAACTAAACCGTGAATTGTCAAAACGGAAGGCTTAGTTAAACACAGGTTCTGAATAAAAGGCATGGCAAATTTTGAGAGCTTACTATGTAATCCTGGCCTTGACTACCTTCCCAGTGCAAAGGGATGGCTCTCTGCTGTTTCAGTGTCCTGAGAGCCAGCCTCTCCTGAAGGAACTCCAGAATGTGCCCCATTTCGTATCGGTGAGAGCTAGCCTTTCTGTTTAAGCAAGTTGTCCGTCACCCTGGAGGACATTCCTGAGCCTTGGCTTATGAAAGACAGAGACTTTAAGTCTGCAGTTACGGCACTTGAACTTCTTAAAATAGTTAGGATCTCATTCAGATAGCTGAAAAGAGTGGAAGTTGGATCAGAGAGCTTTAAACAGCTGCATCAAATTCATGGGCCAGTTTGGGCGTTCAGTGATGAGGCACTAGGATCCTTCCCAGTTCTGCCACTGCTTGATTATCTTGACTGCTTTGGGGACTAGAGATGAGGAAGAGGGGGAATATGCCTGCTGGAAATTCTACATGAGTAGGAACTAAATGACCACCCTTCCCCCCCCACCCCCCAACACAAACAAACACCCCACCTACCAATCTCCTCAATCCCCCTTGCCCAAACGGAATCTTCCTTCCAGTACCTTCTCTCAAAAAGGCTTCTTGATCTTCCCCTCTTAACCTCTACACTTTGAATTCAATCCTGGAGTAGAAGGGTAAAATTCATTGCAATTATATCTTTGACGCTAGGGTTACATTATATCCCTTTTGGAATTTTTTGACTGACTTACTGTTGTGTGTTGGGCTTTTTTCAGATCACTGGATGGGTTGTCAAGGATCCTTCTTTAATCCACCTCAGTAGGGGCTTGACTATGCATCAGGCACCAACCTGTCCATGTGTTCTGAGTCCTGGGTATAGGGGGTGTGTTTGCACTAGTCTGTTGAGATTGTGGATGACAGTATTCGTTTCTTTATGGACAGATGAGGGCCTACTCACTTGGGACACTTTTCAGTGTTCTGTGCCGCATCTTGATGGATAGATTTCTTATGAGAATTAGAGCCTATCATAGTCCATTTGGAGTGCATACATGAGAGAGACAGTTGCAGTGGGGCCTTGTCTCCTGCCCCAGTGGCCGAAGGACAGAGCTCTATGCAAATGCCCTAGAGCATAGTCTAGCCTTAGGAAGAAGCAAATTCTTAGCTACTTGTGAGCTAGTACTTATTTGAAATAGTTGTATTGTCTATGAGTCCCAGTCATGGACCAGGTCCACAGTTGTGCTGGGTGCTGTACAAACACAGAACTAAACAATAGTCCCTGACCCAATAATCCCTTGTCTACAGGTTACTGATTGTCTGAGGCCACTGCGGTGCAGTGATCTAAGACAACAGATGCTTGTCTTTGGGGTCACAAGCTGGGGAAAGCCTAGATAATTGCAGTGCTTGGAGAGGCTATATGGACTGTTGTGTGAATGGGGGTGGCCAAAGACAACTGCAACATAGTACTTCATATAGCCCATCTGCTGCTTTTCCTGCTTGCCTTGGTCCCTTATGTGCTTAAAGTGTCTACCAAAGATGCAGAGACACAGAGTAATGGAGGCAAAGCACCGAGTAAAGAACTAGAGCATTTAAAAGATAAAGAGGAGCTGAGAGTGTCAAAAATCTGAATATTTTCAAGGAGGACAGACGATTTACCTCCTCAGATTACTTTCCCTTTTGTGCATCATTCCACTGGAAAAAAGCCTTTGTAATGCAAATATTATGAAGGCATGTGCATTTAGAATTAATGTCTGCTTTTCTGGACAGCTTGACAGTGTCTGTATATTACTAATTGAATCCATAGATAAAATGGAGAAGGGTCCAGATCCAGAAGAGAAGAGATGGCTAGATTCTGGGTTTCATGCCCTGGTGCTTCTGACAGGAGTGAACAATAAAGTCATCGCTTATGAGGGGAGAGGAAAAATCCTCCGGGATTTGTATTTGCCAAGTTATAATTACTTTTATCTGTTTGTGATTGGTTTCCTTCAGCATAATTAGCAGTTTTATTGGTACTGCATAGCAGTAACGTTTAGTGGTGCTAAAAATAGCAATGTAAAAATAGCTACAGGAGAAGTCTATTGAGTTGTTTCATGGCACAGTGATGAGCTAGGGTTGCCAGGCATCCGTTTTTTGACCAGAATGTCCAGTCGAAAAGAGACCCTGGCCTCTCCAATCAACACCATTGACAGGACCGTTAAAAGTGTGGTTGGCAGAGCTACTGCCGTGGCTCCGTGCGGCTCCTGGAAGCAGCTGGCAAGTCCAGCTCTTAGGGGCATGGGCAGCCAAAACGGCTCTGTGCGCTGCCTCCTCCCCGAGCGCCAGCTCTGCAGCTCCCATTGCCTGAGAACCGCAGCTAGTGGGAGCTGCGGGGGCAGCGCGCGGAGCTGCCTGGCTAAGGGCTGAAGGGACATACATGCCACTTCCGTGGAGCCACCTGAGGTAAGCACTGCCCACATCCTGAGCCCCCTCCCACACCCAAACTCCCTCCCAGAGCCCGCACCCCAACGCCCTGCTCCAGCCCTGAGGCCACACACCCCTCCCACGCCCCAGCCCTGAGCCCCCTCTTGCACCAAAAAATCCCTCCAGGAGCCCGCACCCCCTCCTACGCCCCAAACCCCTTCCCCAGACCAGAGCCCCCTCCCACACTCTGAACTCGTCGGCCCCAGCCCAAAGCCCCCTCCTACAGCCCAAACCTCTCGTCCCCCACCCCACCCCAGTGCCTGCAGCCCAGCCAGAGCCCTCACTCCCTTTCATACTCCAACCCCCTGTCCCAGACTGGTGAAAATGAGTGAGGGTGGGGGAGACCGAACGACAGAGAGAGGGGGGATGGAGTGAATGGGGCGGGGCTGAAGGGGCAGAGGCGGGGCCTCAGGGCAGGGGTGGGGCAAGTGTGTTCGGTTTTGTGCGATTAAAAAGTTGCCAACCCTATGGTGTTTAAGACCTGTCTATGGAGCCTCCAACTATGTTTTAAATACAGTTCTCCAGAGAAGTATTATCAGAGGATCTGGTTGTTTCACGAGGGGAGGTGACCCAGATTCTGGTATGCCTGGGGTAAGGGAAATGGGAAAAAGGGGTGAGTGCTGGGTTATTGGCATCATTCTACTGAGCTCTATCCGTGAAGATACTGTAGGATTGTGCTTCAGGGCTCTTCATGTTTTCCCCAAGTAAGATAATGCATCTACATTGATTTTTATAATCCTAGTTATTTTTAGCCATAGGAAGAAGTTGAACTTTACACTTGACCGGAAGATGATCTTCTCAGTGGGCTTTCTTAGCACTTGTGGAAGGGCATCCCAAAACTGCTGCCTACGGCCTGGTTTACATTACAGAGTTAGGTTGACATATGGGAAATTATGTTGACCTAATTATGTCCGTGTCCACACTACAGCCTTGTTCTTGCTGATGTAAGTGCTGTTCTACACCGCATTACTCCACCGCCATTGGGTAGTTAGGGCAACGCAGTGTTCCTATAGACATTGCAGGTTACTTACATTGGCTGTCCCTGGTCATTCTTGTCAATTTCAGAGCTCCTCCCTGGAGCAGTGAAATTGACAAGAAAACCCAGCTCACAGCTTAGGCCAGGGATAGGCAAACTATGGCCCGAGGGCCGCATTCAGCCCTCCAGACATTTTAATCTGGCCCTCAAGCTCCCACCGGGGAGCGGGGTTAGGAGCTTGCCCCGCTCCACGTGGCTCCTGGAAGCAGCAGCATGTCCCCCCTCCGGCTCCTATGTGTAGGGGCAGCCAGGGGACTCCACACGCTGTCCCCGCCCCAAGCGTAGCCCCCGCAGTTCCCATTGGCCAGGAACTGCGGCCAATGGAAGCTGCAGGGGTGGCTCCTGCAGACGGGGCAGCGTGCAGAGCTATCTGGCTGTGCCAGTGTAGGAGCCGGAGGGGGGGACATGCTGCTGTATACAATTTCCATACCCAGATGTTGCCCTTAGTCCAAAAAGTTTGCCCACCCTTGGCTTAGGCTGTCACCCCAGGCAGGTGGGGGACTCCAGCTAGAGTTTGGCTGGCCCCCCCGCCAGGTTTCCAGGCTCCCCGCTCAGAGCTGGGCTGCCGGCTCTGTAGAAAGCTCTGTATTCTGCCCTCATTGGTCTCCCTTGATTCTGGTCCTGGAAGGAGAGGTGACCCCTGAAATAGCTCTGGCCCATCCCACTGAATGCTTTTAGGATCCAGACTGAGACCTTGAGTAGGATCTGTATAATGCTATAAGGAATCATTGCGGTAACCAAGCTGTGGTGATTCAGAAGAGGCATAATAAGCATTTCCCACAACACACGCAGGCAGTGGTGGTTGAGAAGCAGTCCTGGTCTCACTGTACGGATTCGATTGCACTCAGTAATCTTTACCTTTGGTTAGCTAGGGAGCTCCTGGGGCTTCCCTAGCAGCCATGCTTGAGGAGAGAATCCAAAATAAGTGGATGTCTTAAAAGTTCTGTAGCTTTCCCGTCTACCCAGTTCTAAGTGTCATGGGGAGGATATACAGAGCCAAGCCTGCAGAGCAAGGATGGATTCCCATCTCCTGCTGCTGAACGCCTACTAAAAATTGGCAAAGGTAGTGGGCCTTTCTGGTGGCCTCCCTGGCTGGAGGAGAAGAGACCTAACATATGGCAAGAGAGAGGGAGTATTTGTATCCAAGGCAGAGGCTGGGCAAATCTAGAGCCCTTTACTGAAGGGGGAAAGTATGCAAACAGGATCATCCCAAATCTGGGGTCTTTGCGGCAGCTTTGAGTTTCTACACAAACTATTTGAACACAAGCTATTTGAACAGTACTAGTAAGTAATTTACAGCAACCATTGTCTGTTTTCTACTGCTCAGTAGAAGGAAGATGGTGATTTTGTTCTTAATGGAATATATAACCTGCAGGCCACAATATGTTGGTTGCCTGCATGCTGTAGCTTTGCAAATATGAAAGAGAAAAGGTCAAAAAGTTCAACGCTTTTTTTTTTTTAACAGATTACGGGAAGCTGGTCTCTTTATGCATTTCACTTACAAACAGGCCTCACAGTAGAGATCTGTGGGTAAGAGGACACTCTATCAAACAGATCTAGTTAATTTAAAAAGGAAAAATAGAGTTAAAAGTAGATTCAGGCAAGTACACCTGGTCTGTGTCGTCCCCCCCCCCGCCAATTTTGTGTTTTGCAGCAATGTTTTCCTATTGTTTTAAAACTGATTTTCTTCTCTGTCACTGGGAAAGACCCACACAAATAAGGGAAATAGTTTCACTGTTCCAGCTGTAGAGCCTAACTAAGACCGTGGTCTACCTTTAAAATAGGCCGACATAGCGACAGTGCTCAGGGGTGTAAAAAAGCCACACCCCTGAGCAGAGCAGCTATGCCAACCTTAACCCCCAGTGTAAACATGGCTAGATCAACAGAAGAATACTTCCGTCGACCTAGCTAATGTCACCCGGGGTATGGGGATTAATAAAGAGATGGGAAAAACCTATCCATCGCTGTAGTGTGCAGCTGTGCTACAGGGCTGTTGTGGGATAACTGTGGCACTGTAGTGTACACATGGCTTCAGGTTCTGTCCAATGCACAAGGTAAACAAACTGCAAAATCTTTTTTTTCTTTCTGTAATCTGTATCAACTGCAGTCTTCCTGTTCACTGTAGGTGTTAGCTGTAATAATGAGAGGGGAAAAAATCCAGACAGAAATGTGTGGGTCATTCTAAGTTGACCATATCCATTAAATTAAAATGCTGAATTATTAGTGTTCGAGTGAAGCTTAGGGTACGTACCTATATTTTTAATCATTTTTGGTGTTGGGCGTCCTAATAGTCTCATCTACAGCTTCATGCGGCATATTGCCATTTATGCTACTGTAGTATGTAGTTGCTCAGATAGAGTTTGGGAATTAGGGTGGGGAAATGGGTTTGTAATCGTAAACTAGATGCAAACCAGCCAGTTTGTACATGCAGTATGAAACAGTTCTTTGTCACTGGCTACACTTAATATCTGTGACGGATGGGAGCCACAGGTCAATATTTGGTGTTAAAAACAGGGCGTTGATGTAATTTTCTTACCTGGAATGTGCTAATTAAAACTGAATAAGAAACCACTAAATATCAATAGCAAAAATTCATGAGCTCATGCTCTAATTGTAATAATACCTTGTGTAATTTCTTGGCCCACTAAGCATATTTTCAGATACTTTAAATAAATGTATTTTACAAAAATGGCATCATTCATGTAGGCAGTATGTTATTTTAAGCAATGGAGGTTTAAGATCTCTTCTGTACATCCATCATATATGTTCACTGTCTTTTGGTGTGTGCGCTGAATTCTTCTGTCATTCATCTGCATACTGTACTGAAAGGAAATAACTGGTAATGGGTTGGGAATCGGAATGGTCTGGGATGAGTAATGAGTATTTGGCAGTTACCTAAAGACATAAACAGCTATATGCACATGTATAATACTATGTCTCAAGCCTTCCATTATAACACTTCTGAGTTTGCATCTCCTGCTGTTGTGTTGTAGTTCAGTCTCCTTGTGTCTTAACAGGAGAAAATCTTGTTGGTAATGAGCTTAAATGACATTGCTACTAATTTCTTTCCTCAAAAGTACAACTCTTCCGGCATGTTTATGTAAGGGGAACAGCCTTCCACCATGGGGGAGTTGTGGTGAACAAACTGACAGTTTGAGAGGCAGACAATTGGATCAAGGCGCTAAAACATGCCACTCTAAAGCTGTTTAAATCATCATAATGTGAATTTATTACAATACACACCACCTCAGGAGACAGCAGGGTAAGATCTGAAAAGGTTGTTTGTAAACATGTAAAACAATAAGCATTTCCTGCAGTGGTGCTGTAACAGAGAGCTTGCATGTCTAAAGAGTTGATGTGAAGGCAAGAAGCAGCCCACCTGAGGCCAAATGTCTCTCAGTGGGTCGGGCAACAAAATAAGCTCCATGGTAACAGACCTTCTTCCTGCAAACATGAATGTTTCTCCTACTTCCAAAAAAGTTTTGCTGCTGTGTTCTCTGGTACAAAAGCTCCCCGAGCTGTGTTTATCCAGTGTATAGGCCTTAATTATTTAACAGATGTCGAAACCAGGTATTACCGAGTGAGTGAGAGAATGCATTAGGAAAAACAAAAGTGGCAATTGAGTCTACCAGTCCGTGTGTGGTTGTGGGATATACATGGATCTGAGCAATGCCCATCCAGTCAACACGACACCCATCCAATGTACGCAGTTGGTGCTGAATTAAGACATGGATCATTTTCTTTCCGAAGGAACATAGATTGTTTAAGCTTTCAGCGAGGTTCTCGCCGGTGACACAACGGGTCCATGTCTGTTTTATGAGCTGATGCGCCACAGATTTAGTGCCTGTCTGGGTGAGCTCGGTAAAGCTCACACTGAGCTCCAGCACTCCACTTTGCCTCAGGGCTCAGCTGCCAGCGGGAGCTTAAACCAAAGGTTTTTCCTATAAATACCGGATTAGCATGAACAGCAAAGACTTCTACTGCATTGGGGTTTTCTCTAGTGAGTGTTGTATGTGACATAATCCACACAGCTGTGGGCACATAAAATGCGGAGACTTTTGTCAAGAGATTTTTGTGGAAACTATTTATTGCGATTCACTGGGTTAAATTATTCTCCAATTCATTTTTTTTTTAAGGCTAGAATGGACCTTTATGATCATCTAGTCTGACCTCCTGCGTAATACAGGCCATAGAATTTTAACCAGTAATTCTTGCCCTGAGCCTGATAGCTTGTGGTTGAACAAGCCATATTTTATTTATTTTTTTAAGAAAAACATCTGATCTGGATGTCACAATATGTATTTTATGAGGTGGAAATGGGAGGCATAGATCTTCCTGTGCACTGGGCAGGATGCCATGAACCAGAGGGGCTTGCTACAGTTGGAAAAATACGTAGCTGCATTTCCCCCTCCAGCAGTCTCACCAGCGCTTGCTGGCCTGAAGAAAGGTAAAGGTGATGTCCCAGTTCTCACCTCACTCAGATATGTCCCTTCTGGGGGGACATACATGTTGCAGGTACCCTTACATACCCTACTGAATTTTCATGGCTGTTCAAAATTTACCCAAACAGAATTTTTCCATTTAATATTTTGTGGAGCGAGGGGGGGGGGGGGGGGAGAAGAGAATGGGTTTCCTTGCTTTCTCAAATCTGTAGTCTTAATCCTAGTTTCTGATCTGAATCTAAGAATGAGAAGATAATTCATTCTCCATTCACTCAGTCCTTGGCCTATTTCCTGAGACCATCAGCAAGGGTGCTGGTGAAGATAGTGCTTTTGGAAAGCAGACATCTGTCCCACAAGGAACTGAACTGAGTTCAACGAATCCACATAGCTCATTGAGCAGCCATCCTATAACAAATTTGTCATTACTGACCAGAACAACATGTAAAGGAACCAATGACCTACAGATGAGTGACTGTCTTCCATTATCAGAACGCTGAGCAGCTATTCAATCCCACAAGTCAATAGCCCTGCATGAAATATGAGAATGGAATGCTTCAAGTTACTAACCAGTCAGGGCACTCCATTTTCCAATATTTTCGGTGAAGGGGCAAGACCATGCTTCGGGTATGTCGAGATGTGCTTCAGACGGCTCAGAAATGGATGGCATTGACTGGTGCAGAGGTAATGATGTATAAAGTGGAGAACCTAAACATAGCTGCACTGACAGCAACCTGGCTGTCCTTAGAGCGCTCCTAAATATACTGCATTTTAAGGTGGCAGTAATTTGGCTCCAAGCTGTATTTAGTCTATTTATTCTTTGTGGATGTGTAACATGCAGCTCAGCATAAAACTCTCTCTCCAGAAAGGAGATGCCTTCTCTTATGGCTCTCATTTTATATTTGATCTTAAACACTACTTTTTTTTTTCTTCATAAAAAGTGATTGATTGTATTGTCTGGATTTTTTATTTTGCCTTTTGGTTGTTAACCGTTTACTTTTTCTTCTGTCTTGCCTCATTTTAGTCATTGCTGCATTTCCAAGAATACTCCACCTTAAAGGAAATGTACTTTATCCAAACTTTAAAGATCTTAACAGAAACATAATTATTTCTAATTAATAGAGGAGCTGGTCAAATATCATAAAAATCTCAGGTGTATTCTTACACTTTAAAAATGAAGTTGTTATTATGGTAGGGCCTATGAATCTCAAGCAAGTATCAGGGCCCCATTGTGGTAGGCAGTATACAGAAAACAGCTGCTAAGACAGTCCCGGTCCCAGAGTGGTTCCACTTTAGATGGATTCACTTTGGCCATGCTTGCAGCCTTTCTGACTGTTCAGTTTCTGCAAACATTTTACTGATGGAGCTTTACACACATGAATGCTTGTGGAAGCAATTTGCTAGCTTGCATGATGCATCATGGAGAGATGGTTCCCAAGACCATTTGACAGAGCCCTGACGCAGAGGCAATTAACCCAGCTAGGAGTGCAAACATAATCACTTTGTGTGAATGAGATCTGATGAAATTAAATTTATGCTCTGCCCCCAGCCAATAGTCAAGGCCTCGGGGGAGGTCTCTGTGTGGCTTATTGATGCCCTCGACACCCCATCTTTTTAAAAGAAGGGGGGCTGGCAGTAGAGCATTTACTGTGAGAGGCAGCTTTGGAACTTGTCATTTTCCTGTCTGAAACAGCCTAGGTATGCTAATCTCAAGGGCACACTGCAAAGCTTGGTTGGTGGTTAGGCTTTTGAAGGAGGGAAGGACTGGATAAGTGCTGCTGTTTTGTGAAGGAAGGAGAGTTTTGTTAGGAGGCTGTTGGTAGATTAGCTTTTATTATTTGATTGATCTTTCCGTTCATGGCAAGGAGCTCTCAGGTGTGAGGTAACTGCCCCTTTCCATACATTTGATAAAGAAATAAATAATGAAAACGTTTTAAAAAAATGTAAATGCCCTTATCTTGTTTACATGCCACCTCTGCTTGAAAAGGCCAAAGTTCCAGTAGCTTCTTTAAGACACTTTTGATTAAAAGAGTTACAGTTATCCAGTCAGGAAACAGAAACAGTACCATGTGACTTACATGGTCAATCACAATTAACCAACACAACTCAAATCTCTGTGTTTAGAATACAGTTCCCAGTCCACTGCAAGAAAAGTCAAATAATGACTAAAACCGAGGAAATTCCAATGTGTCCACAGAATGTCAACTAGCAGGGAAAAAGCTCGATATATTGAGCACATGATTTGCTATGAATTATTTGTTCAGCTTTGTTCAGTACACAGATCTTAGAACACAGGTGTCTTAAGTCAAAGTATTGCTTTGAAAAGGCTGCACAAATAAAATCGAGGTAAATTCCACGTGGAATAGAATTACTTCAGTTCCTTATGAATTTTAATAGGCGGAGAGACCTTTATGCAGATAACATTGACTTTGTTTTAATAATGTTATATTTGAAATACTGCTTTTAATGGTTACACAGGATCTTTTATCTGTTTCCATGGTGTCTGTTCATCTGTCTCCATAATTATTTTACTTCCTGGAATTATGCTATCTATCATTGTCAAGAAGGCCAGGGTAGTTAAGGGTTGCTCTGAGACTCATCAGACAAATGTGATACACTTCTGCTTGTTAAAATTGTACCTGTATTAGAATCTAAACTTCTCTCTTTTAAGCCCCAAATGATAAAAATCTGTACATGGAAAATTACAATTTCATGCCATACTTTATACATTAAAACTTAATTTAAAATAGCCTGCAGTGAAACTTTTCAACACTGATTACCGTGTAAACAAAGCCAAGGAGTATGCAGATAGCAAGGAGTCTGGCCTTGAACAGCCCAACACTGTGTAGGGTTACCATACGTCCGGATTTTCCCGGACATGTCCGGCTTTTGGGGGCTCAAATCCCCGTCCGGGCGGAAATCCCCAAAAGCCGGGCATGTCCGGGAAAATCAGGAGGGAGGGAGGGCTCGTCCGGGGCCGGGGTCGCGGGGCCGGGAGCCAGGGCCAGGCGCGCGGTGCCGGGCCGGGCGCGCGGGGAGCAGGGGGTGCGGTGCCGGGAGCCGGTCCGGGGCCGGGCCGCCGGGGGTGCGCCAGGCCGCGGAGCTGGTCCGGGGTCGCGCCGGGCCGCGGAGCCGGGCCGCTGGGGGGTGCACCGGGCCGGTCCGCGGGGGTGCGCCGGGGGGGTGCGCGGAGCCGCGGGGTGCGGTGAGCCGGGGGGCCGGTCCGGGAGCCGGTCCGGGGGTGCGCTGAGCCGGGGGGCCGGTCCGGGAGCCGGTCCGGGGTCGCGCCGAGTCGCGGGGGTGCGGGGGTGCGCCGAGCCGGGGGGCCGGTTCGGGAGCCGGGCCGGGGGGTGCGCCGGGCTGCGGGGGTGCGCCGAGCCGGGGGGCCGGTTCGGGAGCCGGTCCGGGGTCGCGGGGCCGGGGGGGTGCGCCGAGCCGCGGGGGTGCGCTGAGCCGGGGGGCCGGTTCGGGAGCCGGTCCGGGGTCGCGGGGCCGGGGGGCGCGCCGGGCCGCCAGGGGCCGGCCGGCAGTGCTGGGCGGGCCGGGGGTGGTCGGCCGGGGCCGGCACCCCAGGCTGGAGCCGCGGGGGGGCCAGCCTAGGCCGCACCTCCCCCCCCCCCCCCTTTACCTGCTTCAGGCTTCCCGCGAATTAAATGTTCGCGGGAAGCAGGGAAGGGGGCGGAGACTTTGGGGCGGGGGCATGGGCGGGGCTGGGGGCGGGGCCGGGGTCCCCTGGAGTGTTCTCCATTTGGAGGCACAAAATATGGTAACCCTAACACTGTGGCATTTAATTTCAGAAAGGGGAACTATGCAAAAATGGGGAGGTTAGTTAAACAGAAATTAAAAGGTACAGTGACTAGAGTGAAATTCCTGCAAGCTGCATGGACACTTTTCAAAGAGACCATAATAGAGGCCCAACTTAAATGTATATCCTAAATTTAAAAAAAACACAGTAAAAGAAGTAAAAAAAAAAAAAAAAAGTCACCGTGGCTTAACAACCATGTAAAAGAAGCAGTGAGAGATAAAAAGGCATCTTTTAAAAAGTGGAAGTCAAATCCTAGTGAGGTAAATAGAAAGCATAAACAGTGCCGAATTAAGTGTAAAAATGTAATATGAAAAGCCAAAAAGGAGTTGAAGAACTACTAGCCAAAAACTCCAAAGGTAATAACAAAATGTTTTTTTAAGTACATCAGTAGCAGGAAGCCTGCTAAACAACCAGTGGGGCCCCTAGACGATCGAGATACAAAAGGAGCACTTAAAGATGATAAAGTCATTGCGGAGAAACTAAATGAATTCTTTGCTTCAGTCTTCACAGCTGAGGATGTTAGGGAGATTCCCAAACTGAGCCGTCCTTTGTAGGTGACAAATATGAGGAATTGTCACACATTGAAGTGTCACTAGAGGAGATTTTGGAATTGATAAACTTAACAGTAACAAGTCACTGGGACCAGATGGCATTCACCCAAGAGTTCTGAAAGAACTCAAATGTGAAATTGCGGAACTATTAACTATGGTTTGTAACCTGTCCTTTAAATCAGCTTCTGTACCCAATGACTGGAAGATAGCTAATGTAACGCCAATATTTAAAAAGGGCTCTAGAGGTGATCCCGGCAATTACAGACCAGTAAGTCTAAAGTCAGTACCGGGCAAATTAGTTGAAACAATAGTAAAGAATAAAATTGTCAGATACGTAGAAGAACATAAATTGTTGGGCAAAAGTCAACATGGTTTCTGTAAAAGGAAATCATGTCTTACTAATCTATTAGAGTTCTTTGAAGGGGTCAACAAACATGTGGACAAGGGGGATCCAGTGGACATAGCGTACTTAGATTTCCAGAAAGCCTCTGACAAGGTCCCTCACCAAAGGCTCTTACGTAAATTAAGTTGTCATGGGATAAGAGGGAAGATCCTTTCATGGATTGAGAACTGGTTAAAAGACAGGGAACAAAGGGTAGGAATAAATGGTAAATTTTCAGAATGGAGAAGGGTAACTAGTTGTGTTCCTCAAAGGTCAGTCCTAGGACTAATCCTATTCAACTTATTCATAAATGATCTGGAGAAAGGGGTAAACAGTGAGGTGGCAAAGTTTGCAGATGATACTAAACTGCTCAAGATAGTTAAGACCAAAGCAGACTGTGAAGAACTTCAAAAAGATCTCACAAAACTAAGTGATTGGGCAACAAAATGGCAAATGAAATTTAATGTGCATAAATGTAAAGTAATGCACATTGGAAAAAATAACCCCAACTATACATACAATAAGATGGGGGGCTAATTTAGCTAGAACTAATCAGGAAAGAGACCTTGGAGTCATCATGGATAGTTCTTTGAAGATGTCCACGAAGTGTGCAGCGGCAGTCCAAAAAGCAAAAAGGATGTTAGGAATCATTTAAAAAGGGATAGAGAATAAGACTGAGAATATCTCATTGCCGTTATATAAATCCATGGTACGCCCACATCTTGAATGCTGCGTACAGATGTGGTTTCCTCATCTCAAAAAAGCTTTACTGGCATTAGAAAAGGTTCAGAGAAGGGCAACTAAAATGATTAGGGGTTTGGAACGGGTCCCATATGAGGAGAGATTAAAGAGGCTAGGACTTTTCAGCTTGGAGTCTAAGGGGGGATATGATAGAGGTATATAAAATCATGAGTGGTGTGGAGAAAGGGAATAAGGAAAAGTTGTTGTTCCCATAATATAAGAACTAGGGACCATCAAATGAAATTAATGGGCAGCAAGTTTAAAACAAATAAAAGGAAGTTCTTCTTCACATAGTGCACAGTCAACCTGTGGAATTTCTTGCCTGAAGAGGTTGTGAAGGCTCGGACTATAACAGGGTTTAGAAAAGAACTAGATAAATTCGTGGAGGTTAAGTCCATTAATGGCTATAAGCCAGGATGGGTAAGGAATGGTGTCCCAAGCCTCTGTTTGTCAGAGGGTGGAGATGGATGGCAGGAGAGAGATCACTTGATCATTGCCTGTTAGGTTCACTCCCTCTGGGGCATCTGGCATTGGCCACTGTCGGCAGACAGGATACTGGACTGGATGGACCTTTGGTTTGACCCAGTATGGCCATTCTTATGTTCTTATGCAGATCATTAAGCTGGTTAATCAACTCTGTCGCCTTTCCTGCTTGGAGCGTTTGACTGCCTGAGTGCCCAAAAAGTTAGAGCAGCATAAAGTGTAACTGTGGCATGCTCATGGAATGATCAACTCCTGAAATACTTCACTTAAATAAAGGCCCTGTAGTGTGAGCCCTCTGCTGTGCCCTAAGCAGATAGTCTGTGACCATCGCAGTATAAGGGTCTGAATGTTTTCTTTGTACATTAAAAGAAAAAGCAGTATCCAGAGAGACTTCCTAAATGAAATGACTGAACAATGGCAAACCAAAATGATGAGTAGCTTACTTAATATACACAAAGAAATGCTGAGAGATACTTTGGAGGCAATTGAAATGGGAAATGCAGGCTACCTTTCCAGCCATCTTTAATCCAGTTTAACAAACACCCTCTTTAAAAAATAAAAATCAGTACTAAGGAGTGTTTGCCAAATCTGTTAGTGGGGGGGAGGAAGTTGTTAATTCAGTTTTATTACAGGTTGGTTTCTGGAGGCCAGATTGCATTATTATTATTGCTATGGAACTAAAATGCCATTCTTTTAAAGTACTTTTAAACATGAATTTGGACGCATTACTTTTAAGCATTTAGGGAATTTTAAAATATTATTGATGACTATTATTCCTTCCACTTGCCAAAGCCAGGTGCCCTATTCACCATGAGGCCAGCTGCCCAATCCCAGAGGGGGAGAGAAATACATGGTTAAAGGGGAAAAAAATCTAGAAATATTCTTGCACAATGTTGTCCTGACCTCATGGGGCCTCTGGGAGCAAATAGCTTTTCTGTATATAAAAACATTATGGGCGAAATGCCGGCCCCATGGAAATCCATGTCAAAACTTCCCTTGACTTTAATGGAACTAGGGTCACCCACGACTCTGAAGGCCAGTACTTTATGAACTTCTGGGAATAGAAGCATGTGATGTGTGGTGTTCCATCGAAAAAGGAGTTCCTACCTCTTCCAACGTATGAAGTGCTCATTCCTCTAACTCAACAGGGTCATGAGGTATTGGCCTTTGAGCTTGTCTTTTGTGCAACAATGAATTAGATGAGGTATTCTTCCTTTCCTATCCTAAATTACCCTAAAGTCTCCCATAGACACACATTCACACAACAGTCTTGGTATTGGTTTAAAGTGCAAATCCATAAATTATAGAGGCACCGTAATAAATTGGAGGCACTTTGGTGCTGAAATCTATTAAATCTTTATGGCTGAGAGTTTTTCGTTTCCTACCCCCTCACTCCTCCCCTAGCAGCTAAGCACAAAGTCCTTTGGCTTAGCTTCCATCTCCTTGAATACTTCAGAGTCTACATCAGTGTTTTTAAACAGTTTGAGATGTTGGGGAACTGAAGGTATTAGGAGAGCTCTGGGATTTATTGGCAGATTGACAATCTGATACAGACTCTTTCCCTTTCTTCTTTCCCGTTTTGTCGCTGTCTGAGTCTTTCCTTTTCATTCTCTGGAGGGGAGCGGGGGAAAATCCCACTGAAACATCTCTCCAGCATTTCCAGTATGCAAAACATCAGATCTTAGCTGACTTTTTAAAAA
Organism: Malaclemys terrapin pileata; assembly: GCF_027887155.1. Lineage (NCBI taxonomy): Eukaryota > Metazoa > Chordata > Testudines > Emydidae > Malaclemys > Malaclemys terrapin. The sequence continues at coordinate 18,622,931 of NC_071520.1, read as the reverse complement.
GCCTCACAGGTTCACTTTATCCCTAAAAGGTGCATAATTTACAAAGCTCCTTGTTATAAAACCTTGTGTCTCTCTGAGAAACTGCAATGGGTACAGAGCTAATTAAAAATAAGTAGTGTAAAAAAATGTTCCCCCCTTTGCTTGACACTAATATGAAAATCTAAGGAAGACTAATGCCTTGTTAGTGTGAAGGCAGAAGTGGTATCTCTGGGAAGCTGAAGATCAGCAGTATTCAGAGAGCTGTCTGTACTTTTAGGCTAGTTAACTGAGTGGAAGGATGCAGTGAAAATGTTGGGCTGGGGCACAGATCTGGATTCAATTCCCAGCTCTGCCATTTTACAAGTGATCTTGGGGAAATTGCTTAATCTCTCAGTGCCTCAATTACCTAGCTGTAAATTGGGGATAATGTTACTTTCTCTCTCCTACCCTTTGTCTGTTTTGGTTATAAACTCTTCAGACACATGACTATCTCCTACTATATGCAATGAAGCCCTGATTTTGGGTGGCCTCTAGGCAGTACCTGATATAACTAAATAATATCTGATAGCACAGTGGTGATCTTGGCATTTAAGGTGTGGAGTGTATTATGTCAAACCAGTTTATTTTGACCCAGTAGAAAAGATACAATAAAGCATAAAGCCTTTAGATCAAAAGGATATGCTGCCTGCTCCCTTTCCCTTTCTGCAGCTGTTGTCAGACCTGACCTATGTTGATTTTACAACTCAGGGCAAAAGAACAAAAGGTAACGTAGCTCGCGGTAGATCCTTTGTGTCCAATAGATAATACCTCAAAGCTCCTTCTTGCTGTGCATTTTAAAATGCACAACTGTACTAGAAGATTCAGTTACTCTGAAAACAAGCAGTTAGCCTTATCCTAACTTAGTCTATTTTTCACTTCAGGGATTGCCAGTTTTCTCTGACTTTGGTTTTCACTTCCATTTGTTTTTTAATGTCATGAAATTGTATGGTATTGGATTAGATTCAACAGCAGGAGGCTCTGAGGCTACGTGTAGCATTTTAGGAAGGTTTCCCTGAGACCACTAATTTTTCTTAATCATTTTGAGGGGTGGCTAGGGTGTCTCGTGGTTTCATTGTTTGTTGTTTTTGTTTTCCCCAGCTGACTTTTTACTGGGTCAAAAGGTGTCCGATGAAGCACAGATACATGTGGCGGCCTGTAACTATGCAGAAAAAGTAGTGCTATTGATTCTAGGACAGATTTCAGAGAAATCAGGTTGAAATATTTTTTTGGAGGGGGGAGAGTGGGAGAAAGAAAATCCATTAAATCACTTAATTTTTGACAATTCCTACCACACCTTGCAGCAGACCTATTGCAAATGGACAGTTTTTGAAGACACAATAACTAGCCTTTCCTGTCAATAGATCTCCAAGCACTTTACAAAGGAGGTCATGATATCATTGTCCCCATTTTACAGTTAGAGAAACTGAGGTACAGAGAGGGGAAGGACAGAGCCAGGAATAGAACCTAGGTGTCCTAAGTCCCAGTCCAGTGCTGGGTTGATTGAATCTTTCCTCCTTCCTGTGAAGCCATTGAGTTTTGCCTGGCTTACACCCAGAAGCATATATTTATCCCAGGCTTATTCAGAATTCATTTTCAGTTTGAGGGACAGCATCGTCATGTTGTAACCCTTGTGCCAGGTGGCTATGGAAGCAGAAGGGTTGGGTTTAATATATCTAGGGTCTCTCCTGACAAATAACTAAGCTGGCCTGACCTCTTCCCCCCCCCCCCCCCCCCCCCGAAGAGAAACTTGGGAAAACTAAGTGCATCCTCCCTAGGTGCCCTTAACAGGCAGGACTTCCCCACTCACAAGTGCTCCAAAACTGTACAATCAAGGAAATCTTTAGTGGGGGGAAAGGGAGCATAGTCATAAACTTGGGAAAACCCATCAATGAACTATGTATGTAAATAAAGAGTAAAACACCCTTCTTTCCAGTAATGTTGGCAGTTGTCCATCTAAATCCCTTCCCATCCAGATACAAGAATGTCTCACAGGTAATCCCATGGCAGTATGACTTTGCTCATGCATTAGATACCACTCGTGGTTTGGATCAGGGAGTAGCAGTAGTGCAAGTGTCTCTTTACAGCTCTGTCTCCTGTCCCAGGAAACTGCTTGCCTGGTCCTGCCTGAAGGCACCGTCACCTAACCTAGCTTTAGGGATTCAGCTTTATTGAGGTGTTCAGTGGGCAGGGCCTCACAGAGTTCTTATGGGAGGGGAACCAAGAATACTTAGGACTGTTGAGCTGAGTCCTGGCAGATTGGAGATGAACTCTGCCACGAAGGAAGAGCCCTTTCTCCTCTCTGAGACCCCACAACCCCACTCCTGCCCCCAAATCCAATTTGGGGAGTCACCATAACAATAATAGTCACAAGAGAAATTGTGGGTAGGTCACTTAAGCAAATTAAACTCTCTGTGGCAGCACTTTTTTCTTTTTGCCCCTTTTTCCTTCTAGAGCCCCTGGCGACAGGGTGTATATCGTGGTTAGAGGAGAGAGGTGAGAGTCTTCGATTCCAGTCTTGGCTCTGACACTTGGGCAAATTAACTTTCTTTTGTGTCTGTATGGTCTTTATATCTCGTCATGTACTCATCATGGAACACCTCTTAAGGACCTGGCAATGAATGAGAATGAATCTGACTAAAATTTGTGGTTAAATTTTGTTGTAGACATTTATCCAAGCTCTATTTCCTAGGGTTACCATTCGTCCGGATTTACCCGGACATGTCCTCCTTTTCGTGCTAAAAATAGCGTCCGGGGGGAATTTGTAAAGCACTCACAATGTCCGGGATTTCCCCCCTCCCCCGGCAGAGCGAGCGGCTGGGAGGGCTGCAGGGAAGTCCCGGGCTGGACTCAGGAGCAGCTGTAGAGGAGCCGGATCCGCCCTGCATTCTGAGCCAGGGGCAGCTCTCCCCTGCAACCCGGTCCGGCAGCACTGTGCAGGGCCAGGGACCGGGTTTTGTTGTGCAGGGCCAGGGACCGGGTTTTGGTGTCGGGCTCCGCTCGCACAGAGCCCAACACCCTGTTCTGAGCAGCAGGGTAAGGGGGGGCAGGCGAAGGGGCAGGGAGGTTCTGGAGGGGGCAGTCAAGAAATGGGGGGGGGCTTTTGGGGGGGGAGTGGAGAAAGTTTTGGGCAGTCAGGATACAGCCCTGGGGGGCAGTTGGGGGGGGTCTTAGGAGGGGGCAGTTAGGGGACAAGGAACAAGGAGTCTTAGGTAGGGGGTGGGGTTCTGGAGGGCAGTTAGGAGCAGGGGGTCCCAGGAGGGGGCAGTCAGGGGACAAGGAGTGGAGTGGGGGGCTGGGAGTTCTGGGGGGGAGCTGTCAGGGGGCAGGAGTGGGGAGAGGGATCAGAGCAGTCAGGGGACAGGGAGCAGAGGAGTTTAGATGGGTTGGGAGTTCTGGGGGGGCTGTCAGGGGGCAGGAGTGGGGAGAGGGATCAGAGCAGTCAGGGGACAGGGAGCAGAGGGGTTTAGATGGGTTGGGAGTTCTGGGGGGGGCTGTCAGGGGGCAGGGGTGGGGAGAGGGATCGGAGCAGTCAGGGGACAGGGAGCAGAGGGGTTTAGATGGGTTGGGAGTTCTGGGGGGGGCTGTCAGGGGGCAGGAGTGGGGAGAGGGATCAGAGCAGTCAGGGGACAGGGAGCAGAGGGGTTTAGATGGGTTGGGAGTTCTGGGGGGGGCTGTCAGGGGGTGGAGAGTGGTTGGATGGGGCTTGGGAGTCCCAGGGGTCTGTCTGGGGGTGGGGGTGTGGATAAGGGTTGGGGCAGTCAGGGGACAAGAGGCAGGGAGGCTTAGATAGGGAGTGGAGTCCTGGGGGGCAGTTAGGGACAGGGGTCCCAGGAGGGGGCAGTCAGGGGACAAGGAACGGGGGGAGGGTTGGGGGTTCTGGGGGGGCGGGAAGTGGGAGGGGCAGGGTGGGGGCAGGGCTAGGGCAGGACGGGGGCGGGGCCAGGACGGGGGCGGGGCTAGGGCGGGGCTCCTCCCGTCCTCTTTTTTGCTTGCTGAAATATGGTAACCCTATATTTCCTACCCAAGGGTCCTCGTTTCCCCTGCCCTGTTATTCTCTCGCTACTTTTAATATATATATTGTTGCTGGTATTTACATCCATATCAGCTTCCAACATATGCTGTTGGCACAATACCAACAGAGGCTGTTAGGCACATTATCAAATCTTAAAGTGCAGATATACTCTGAAGTGGGACTCTGTAAAAATGGCACCATAGGGCTCCATGTCTGTGTCTCACTGATTTACACGTTGAATTCTCTCTGTTAATACACAAAAGATGTTGTTTTAACAGTCCTCTCAGCAAACTACGCCTGGAGCCCGGTTTCTTTTTCTGGGAAATCTCTGCAGAGCTGAGCTGAGAATTGGGGGAGAAGGGGCGATTTACATTCCTTGCACCTTGGCTTGTTAATTCCTCCTTTCCTCCCACCCTATGTCTGTCTGGTCTATTTAAATTGTAAACTTGTTGGGCAGGGAATATCTCTTCCTGTGTGTGTGTTTTTACAGTATCTAAGGAAATAGGATCTTGATCTCGGTTGTGGCCTCTAGGCACCACCATAAAAGAAATGCAAATATTAAGGGGATGGCAACCCATTGAAATCTTTTCAGAAAAAAACAAGACAAAAACTAAGAGGAAAAATCCTTCCAGAAATATAGCTGAAACATCAGTGTTGTACGGTTTACTGAAATAAAAAAACTTGTATGAACACTAAATTAATATTCTTTCCCTCCCCATCTTTACTCTCCCTCTGTGAGCAGATTTGCTACACAACTGACTCTTTGCTTATTGTTTCTCATCTTATGAAGTGCAGTGCCATCTGGAAAATGGACAAGTGGGGAAGATAGATGGATAACGAAGAGCACCATTCATTGTCTCCAACTAGATTTGGACAGAAAGCAAACAGTTTTAATCAAATTTCTGTTTCTGAATCATATTTACTGCTGAAAACTTGCCAGTGAACTTTTTTCCCCCTTCCTGAAATAGAATTCTAGCCTGCCAGCCTCCATCAGGTAGACTTATGGAGACAGTAACATTACTACCCCTTCCCCACTGCTCCTGACTTCTTCATGAGGAGCAGGGAGGAGTGGGGAGGGGGGACACACATGCCCGCATGCGTTCTGTTCTCTCTGTCTTTGTCTCTCTCACTCATACGCATATTAATGGAACAGTTCTTTTAAGGGCCTGTTCTTGCAATTCCATTATACAAGCAAAACATCCACTTACTTTAAGAGGGACACCCAAAACTTCAGTGGGAAACTTTGCATTTGTAAGGGTGTTTGGAAAATGTGTACCCACTGCTACCCCCTTTAGTCTCCTCACCTGCTCCATCCCATCTGTATAATTGCTGGGCAGTCAGAGGATTCAGGCTGAATTCCAAGCACTGAGTCCCATGGGTAGGAGGGAGCCCAGATTCGATCCTGAGTCAGAGCAAAAGGAAGATTCAGTGTGCCCTGGCTGGATTCTGTGAGAGGAAAGACCAGTCAGAATGGGGGAGGCTGAGATGGATTGGGCTGGGGAAATTTAGAATTGTCATACCAAGGAAATGAGATGAAGACTTTGGGAGAGGAATGGGCTTAGCTGGAAGATCAAGGGCTCCAGGGTGCAAAAGGATTTGAGGAGCCCTTGTAGAGATGGGAGCTTGGCTGGAGGAACCTTGTCCTTGGGCCATTGAAGATACAAAGTTTAGGTGAATCCAGATCTTGCTTGGTTTTATTCCACCCCAAATCACAGTTAATAAGCATTTCCCTTGGTTTAAGCTAAGATAAAACAGTTCATTTCAATATTAAATTCAGGTGCCATTTATAACAGTAAAAACACGTTAATGGGGTTTCACACACAGCAATGCATGACATAAAAATAAAACTTTGTGAAGAAGATATGGGAATGTAGAGAGAAATTGCATCTTGGGGCCCTTTTATCTGTAGCAAGAAATTTATTTTCAAATGGATATTTTTATTTTATGTTTGCCTCTTGAAGTCTTAATAATGGAGGCCATTAGCTCAAAGCACCTGGTTTCAGAACTTTTTATGACTATCCTTTCCTCACACTGTACCTAAGTTTGCTGGAAATTTTTTCATTGCACGTACTGTCTTTGATTCCCAAACACGGAGATAATAACTTATTGTATCTCAGACCCCACACATTTCTGCATAACCCTGGCATCTTGTTCAGTACCCTGAGCCCTTGTTGCAGATAAAGCCTGGTACCTCTGTGTACTTAGATGACTTCCATGATTTAGTTACCCATTTCAGAAAGGTTAGCAATGCTTTTCTCCACTCCACCCTATACCCCAAGCCTAGGAGTTGATGATGATCAAGTGGATTAGTTGCCCTTCCTCCTTCTGGCATTCATGGCAGTGAAGTTGCTGAACCACTGACTGGATCCATTCTTCAGCAAGTAGCACTTTTGCAGTGCTCAGCCTAGAGTGAAATTGCTGCTCAGTAGAAGTTACACTTGCTGACTCAGTAACCTGGTTGCAATCACCTTCTGATTAGAACTCTTTTTTAAAAATAAAATTAAATAAGAGTAACTGTCTTTAAGACTAACAGATTTATTTGGGCATAAGCTTTGCATCTGAAGAAGTGTTTTTTTATCCATGAAAGCTTATGCCCAAATAAATGTTAGTCTTTAAGGTGCCACCGGACTCCTCGTTGTTTTTGTGGATCCAGACTAACATGGCTACCCCTCCGATACTTGTAATTGTCTTTGAAGCTCCTTCAGCTTTCAGGATTGTGGCATGCTAGATACCATGGAAGCAGCATGCTTAGTATCGGATAGTGTTATATGTCTTCAGGTGCTATAGTAAAATTGCATAGGGGAGTGGTGTTTTCCTTCTCCCCCACGTTTTACTGCGTTCTGCCTCAAACCCCTTCTTCCTTTTATTCCCCTGGCACGGCCCCTAACTATTCCTGCTCAAGTACGCATGGCCTAACCTGGGGGACAGTTGGGTAGGGTGCCATAGTTGAAGGCCTTTTTCATTGGCAGAAGGGACCATGGTGGTAATCTAGTCTGACCTCCTGTGTAACACAGGTCAGAGAACTTCCCCCAAGATTATTCCTACAGCAGATCTTTTAGCAAAACATCCAATCTTGAGTTAAAATTGAAATAATTTAGTAACGGCAATGTTTCAGATTAGTTATGATCCTGTCCTGAATTTGAATTCTGCAACTGTTAGGCAGGTCTTAGGCCCCTAGAACTAGGTTAGTCCCTGAGAGTGAAGGAGGATTGTGCATGACCGGGCTGAAGGGGTAGCTATTATCACATGGCATTGAGGGGGAAATAAAACTAATTGGGAATGGGGGGAGTTCTTTTCCCACACAGAAAGTTTCTTACAACTGTCCAGAAGATACAGGTTGGCTTGTGCTCTGAAGCAGGTGGGTTTATGTCCCTTTTAAAACTCTTGGTGTTTTTTTTGTTTTGTTTAAAAATCCTTGCTATTGTAATTCTGATGCCCTTGTTATCCGTCCAATCCTTTTTGGACACCTGCTAAACTCTTTGACTCAGTGATCTATTGTGGCTGTAAGTTCCCTGGGCTAATTTTGCATTGTGTGATAGTTTTTTCTTTATTAGTTTTAAATGTTCTGCCTTTCAATGTTTTTGTTTTTTGTATTATGTGGGACAGTAAACTGAATATATTTCAGAAATAGGGACATGGATGAATTCTTACTTTCTTACCAGGAGAAAATTTGGGTCCTTCTGATTTTAATATTGGTAGTAGAAGTGCACCTGAGAGTTATCTGATCAGTTCCTGTTTAATACAAACAGAAAAGGACGCTGTCTGCATGTATACCTAGTCTCTCTTTCCTTTAAAACATATTGTCTTTCTCATAACAGGATGAAAAGGAGAGGCAATAGAAAAGCTCTGAATGTTTTATTTCTGTTCTCCTGAGAATCTCCACAAAGGATTTTTAAAAAAAAAGAATCAAGTGATGCTGCTAAATGCCTGTGCTTTGGATTCTGAGAAAGCCGTGAGCTATTTGCCTCTCTGCAAGAGCACAACAGTCTGCACTCTCCACGTTCTACGTGCTCTCAACAACGCTGCAGTGTTGTGTCAGTCCGGGAGCGACCCTGTCAAGTGCTCCTTGTGGTAAACCACAGAACTTTAGTTTGTTGAGGGGCTTAACTAGGTTTGATGTGTGAGAACTGAAAATGTTCAAGTATTAGTGCTGCAAAGAGAGCGCTCTTGTATTTTCACGTCCAACAGAAATATATCACCAGGCTGGAAAACCAACACAAACCTGCGCTTGACAGTGATGTGAGCTGTGCTGCGGGCTGGGTTAGAAGAGAGCACTAGTTCCTGCTTGTCCTTCAGGCTCTTATTTGATGATCTATATTGAGACAAATGTATGTTTTAAATGGCATGGTCACCAGCAGGCTGGTCCAAAGCCCCCTGACGTCAATGGGAGGCTTTCCATTGTCTTGAGCGGGCTTTGCACCATGACCCCAGAGGATAGCAGCAGCAGAGTTCAGCTGGCATTGACAGTGGGATATAGGAAGACTGCAGTGCAGTAAACTGAACATGTTCTGGGAAATTCAATAACCATCCTCTGAGCAGGAGGAGAGGTGCTCAGACATTAAAGCGGCTCACTTTGCGTGCTATTTCTATTGGAACATCATAATGGGATATCTTTGCATATGAATAAAGGGCCATATTTTTACAGGTATTTAGGCACCTAAAGCTGCAGATAGGTGCCTAATGGGGTTTTCCAAAGCACCTAGGCACCTCGCATGGATTTCCATAGGAATCAGGCACCTTGGTACTTTTGAAAATCCCACCGAGTACCTGCTTCCAGCATATCCTCAGCTGCGTCAGGGAACCAGTCTTGTTTGTCTCTGCACTGCTCTTGAATGAAATCCTAAGCCCTGACACTCAGCCACTTTTGAGCTGTGCATGAGAGGCGTGAAGAGTGGCAGCTGCAGGAAAGTGGTTGTGGTTCCCTGATTCAGAACTGCCAAGCCCAAGCAGAAGTTAGAACTGCACAGGGGCAGCCCCAATTTATGCCATGAGTGTATGGTCTGGCCGTGTAAGTTTGTGCAGACTTCTGCCTAGTGAAACTCTGTTGTGCCAGACCCTTTCCTGTATCACCCAGGCCCTGCCCCTGACATGCCTCTTTCTTCTCCGTACATTGGGTGGCTGGGGCTGGAGGTAGCAGACCCTTTTGCACAGCTGCATACCAGTGGAGAATTCTGTGCGGCAAAAGTTCTCCGTTGCCTGTCTCTGACTGTGTGAAGGCCACTGCTTCAAGTGATCTTAATACATTGGGATCCAGCCCCTACTTTGAAAAGAAGGAGCCCTTGACCCATGCTCTGTAGGAGCTTCTCAGCTGAAGAAGGCACTTTCCTTGTAAGGCTCCTTAGAGAAGCAAGAAAGCATCGTGGTCATTGAGTTTTGAGCGGCAGGTCCCTCACACACTGCTTAATGGCGTATTCTGCACATAATCCTTAATGCTGGGGAATAGGGGTATTTGTCTTTAGTCATATTTATTTGTTATAATCTTTAATGCTGGGGAATAGGGGGGAGGGATAGCTCAGTGGTTTGAGCATTGGTCTGCTAAACCCGGGGTTGTGAGTTCAATCCTTGAGGGGGCCACTTGGGGATCTGGGGCAAAATCAGTACTTGGTCCTGCTAGTGAAGGCAGGGGGCTGGACTCAATGACCTTTCAAGGTCCGTTCTAGGAGATGGGATATCTCCATTAATTTATTTATTAATTTTATTTTATTTAGTCCTTGCAGATCACCTTTTTACTTAAGACTCCTGAGCTTTCCCCTTATTAGGAGTGAGGTTTTCTACCATTGGCGTGTTGCATGTGTCAGTCAGCACGTGGGTATTGGCTGCCTGTTGCCTGTATATATCACTGAATCTCATTCTCCTCCCCATATCAAATCCATATTGCCCACTCCTGTAAGCTGGTCGTTAGACTGGCTAAGGGAGGGCTCATCTCTGCCCTTTTATGTAATTCCCGTTTTAAAAACGTGCTTTCTAATAAGTTCCAGCCTGAACTTATTGAAGTTTGGTCTGGTCACCAAGCTAGCCTTTGGAAGATGTGGTTTGGTTGCCTCTCTACGTATACCCATTCTTACCTCTTACCTTGGGTATTAGGAGCATGCCATAGCTGAGACCAGCTAGCATCATTCAGAGTCAGCTGAGGATAAGTTTGAGGAAACACACTGGATTTGACACTGAGATGATGAAGTGAAAGTTTAAGCCTCAGCAGACTTCCTGGTTAAGGGTGCATGCAAAATAGTCAGTTGTAGCCTCGTATATTGTTAGTTTCCGCCCCAAACTACGTGAAAAACCACACACCTGGTTTTGGTGCATGTGATTCTGCCTTTGAACACGTAGTTAAGTTAGAGCAGGCGGACAGTGATGGGCATGGGGAAGACTTACTAATACAAAGCTTGACTCACCAGAGCAGCCAGATGTGAATGTTGTTGGTAGAGAAAGTGCTTTTATTATTACCCCCCTCTCCCCCGTTCTTAATTCCTTTGGCATTCGTTGTAATAGCACTGATCAAAGCTAATTTATATGGTAGAGATGCGATTTCCTGTTGCTGATCTCTTCTCAATGCAGGTCAGGTATCGAGTGGGATCTTTAGCCTGTGTGCACAGGTGTGGAGTGCATGTTGTTACTAAGGATCCTAATGGGGTAGAGAGGTTTGAAAAAATAATGTATGTATGCATGTCATTCTCCTGACAGAGTCACACATTGCACTGGTGTATTAATGTGGGTTGCAGCTGCCCTTTCTAGATTTCTAGTTTCCTATACACCATTGCAGCCGCCAAGGTAAGTGACTTGCGTGGAATAGGAGTAGTTGAGCAGATCACTAGTTCTATGGTATAAATGTAGCCCTTGCTTGGTTTCTTGTTCACTGTTTAATATTAAACAATATGCAGTGGGAACAGAAGAACCCAAGGTGACTGGCTTCCAATGGTCCATTAAACATTAGCCCTCTGATGAACCACTCAACAGGAGATCAGGTTTAGTCTCCTTTCTCAGTGAAGTGTGTGAAACTTGTGGTTACATGGAACAAATGCCTCAAGTACTATCTCAGAACCCACAAAACAAACAATATTCTTAAACTCAGGTAGGCAGCTGGTACCAGCTTGGTGGCTTGGCTGCTTTGTAGCTAAACACTCTCCTATTCCTGAGACAACCAGAAGAGATCATGGAGCTCAAACAGAGTTTAGACTCACATTTTCAAACTTGGGGCCCTAAAAAATTGGGCACATGGTGGCCTGATACTCGGAGGCATTGACTACATACAGCTGCACTAAATATAATGGCAGTGGTTGGTACTTAGCAACTCTGAAAATCAAACCAATGCATTTATATTTTAAGCTTTTAACATTTGATACTTAGAGTGCTTGTAAGTCCCATTGATATCTTAAAATCAGGACACTCATTTAGGTGCCTCATTATGGATTTTTATGCCTAATTTTAATCACCTAAATTTTAAAATTTTAGCCTGAGTCACTGGCTTTCAAACTTCTTTTCTTTTTTCCTCCCACAAACTATCAAGGCATCGTTAAAAATGGGCATATTCTTCCTGAGTTGAAAACTGTTATTAGGGTAACTGTATTCTTGCTCTGCTCCCAGCCTAAGTGAAATACTTTATTAACTCCCACTCCATAATCGGTACCTCATGATGATGGCTCATGCACATAATCCTTGGCTTTGAATATCTTTCTTATCCAGAAGGAAAGCTGCAACATGACACAGCCTTTGAATGGCATTGCAGACGTCATGCCTGTCCCACAGCAAATAATTTGACACCTAGCGGGAGACGTCTCTCCTCCCTCCTCTTGGCTCCAGTTCTTTGCTACCTTATGTTCCACTGCAGCTTCCTCGAGACCCAACATCTGTCACCTAATAATGCAGTGCTTTTTGAATTTACCTTCCTTTGGAGTAAAGCTAGCCTAGGTGCCGTGTCCTGAGGCTTCCTTTTCGTATGTCAAAGTTGTTCCTTGTGCTTTCACCTTTGTACAGCAATGCTATTTTGGTGCATTCCCAAGATCACTAATTTGAACCCACTGTGCATTTAAAAATAGAAGTGAGTGACTTCTTCCTTGTTACTCTATCACTTACTAGGAAATCCAGAACCATTTCTCAATGACTTTCTTGACAAATTGTTGGCAATGTGAGCCCATTTGACATCCAAGATATGACATTAATCACTTTCCTGATGAAAGATGATTTAGCAGATTTAAAGTGTTACAGGATCCCTGGGGTGCAGCCTGGCACTCTGGGACTGCTGTGCCCTTAACTCTCCAGTCAAGGCTGTCTCTCACAATGCTTTGCTAGTGACAAGCAGCAAACCCCTCCAGGCGCTATTATCACTCAGCATAACCACATGTGGAGCCCCACACCTGGCTATATTGCATGAATAGTCCCAGAGCCACTCACGAATCACACAGAGAAAGGCACCAGCCAAATCCCCCCAGCTCCTAGCTTTGTACCTCAGGCATATACCGTCTTGCACAGCTCAAGACGAGCAGTGAAAGTTTATTAATTGGGTCACCACTTCATCAGTGGAAAGTGGATGTACACCAGCCTTTATAAATCTGAGCAAACGCACTGGTAAAGATAAACTGTAAAACAAATTTATTGACTAAAAAGATAGATTTTACGTGATTATAAGTGATAGGCAAAAAGTCAGAGTTAGTTACCAAAAGAAAACAAAATATAAACACGCAGTCTAAACTCTCAACCCTATTAGACTGGGCAACATCTAGATTAAGCAGTTTTTCTCACCCCACTGGATATTGTAGTTCATAGTACACAGGTTTCACCCTTGAAACCTGGGCCAGTCTCCTCTGTTGGAGTCTTTAGTCTTCTGAGTGTCCTTGTTGCTTGCAGCATGGGTGAGGACAGGAGAAAAGGCCAAGCATGTGGCCACTGTTCTGTTTTAGACCCTCAGTCCATGTGCTTGGAGGACACAAGTCCAGGCATGTCTGGTGGGCATTGCTGAGTCACAAAATGAAGCAATACCCTGGTGTGTCTCCTACAAGTGAGTCATTGAATTGTATCTCCTCTGCTGGACAATGGCTGGTGATGTCTGTTCAGCACCCACCCAGCGTTGGTTACCTCTTCCCTTGTCATTGTCTCTGGAGAGCTAGTATCAGGGTGCTTCCCAAACCCACAGCATATTTTAGTGAAAACCACACGACAGTATTCTTATTTTATATGCATTAATGATGCACATATTTAGATGGAACAATGGCTTTCAGCAGATCATAACCTTTCCCATGAAACCTCACATGGCATGCTTTACATGCGATATCACAATTATATGTAAATGGGGAATATGGGAATTATAGGGCGCCCCCCAAGGTGTATAGAGTGTCACCTAAAGGCCCTCAGTTTTTTAAACCCCCAGATTATTTTCGGCCTCTGTCATGAAACCTGCATCTACGGTGGATGTTGTCTAAGAAATGCCACACTCTTCCAATCGGGATTCTGTGAGCTCCTGTGTACAATAAGATAGGTGGGGCTCTGTGGTAGAAATTTCGTAATCCACAGAGCACATCTGGAGGGATGGATTTATCTAGTAGCTGGCCCACGATGAAGGCACTTGGGATTAAGGGGATGCAAGTCTCTTTTCTCAAGCATGGTAGCTGGGGAGGTCTTTGGTATCAGGGGACAGAAGTGTTCAGAACAAGTAAAAATGATGGGGCAGGGTGCCATTCCAGGGCCCAGGAGTGGGAGGGAGGAGAGAGTCATAGTGGGGCATTGGGTAGGTGAGTTTGTGAGTGCATGGTATAAATGGAAAGGTGCTAACAGAGAGATCTCCAAAAGGGTGCGTTGCTTGGCATGTGCTTTAGTCTAGACCTATAAACCAAATCCCAGGACAGCTGCAGTTTAGTCTGCACAATTCTTATTGTCCTGCTAGTAGGAAGGATACCCTACAAAAGTGTGTGTGCTTAATACTGTTGTGAAACTTACGAGACTTTAAAAATGGGAAATAAAACCCTAGATACATTACACAGGCCTTTCCAAAACAACCTTCTTCGTTTAGCATTTAAACTGTCTCTGTCATTTGCTGCCTTAACAAATGTATGCAAAGGATGGCTGGGTGGGACATCCTATTAGCTACAGCTCCAGATTTATTTTCTCATCCTTTGCTCGCTATCCTTGTGAAGCAGATTTGTGTTGTAACTTACATGTATTGTTCCAAAGCAGTTTCTATATTAAAAAAAAAAAAAAAAGTGCCCTTATCTTTTAAGAGAGATACATTTCCAATATGGGCTAATAATGGGATATCTTCATAGGCTCCTAGCGGTACACGAAGTAACCCTTCGAAGATGCTGCATTCCACATTTAACAGCACTCCGCTGCACTCATCGATTTAACTGAGCAGATGTCTGTTAATCTTTGAGACGTTACCTTGCCATTTTATCAAGTTCAGTGTAGAGGCCAGATGTTTGATGAAAGTACTGAAATATTTAACTAGCATATTTTCCCCCCTGCAGTCGAAATAGCTCGTGGTGTTTATTAATCTTTTACAAGACTTGCATCTGTTCACAGAAGCAGGTTGTTTCAGACTTCAGAGAAAGTGTGTGTGTGTATGTGTAGCACATGCATGGAAATGCAGAGAGTGGTATAATGATCATACCTGCTTTGTGTTAATAAATTCCCTGTATGTAGTAGATGAGCTAATCTCTCTAGTATCCGACCAACTCCCTTAAAAGTTATAGTTCGTATTACAACCTACATCCAAAGCCCTTTCCGCTATCACTGGTGTAGGTCTGTCTCCTTCAGAAGTTTGTTCACACTCTGGTTTTGGGTATAAGTGGGATCCTGACTTGATTGTCCTTGTCACATGAAGTGCCGTGGCAAGAAACAGACACTTGTGTTCGGTAGATAAGGTCCATTTTACTATCTTTCTTATTTGTTCCTTTCTATGATTCTGTCTTTCTCGCAAGAAGTTTTTATGGATCTAAAATACCTGTTTGGGGTGTGTTTTTTTTGTTTTTGTTTGTTTTGTTTTTTAATATTTGTTCCAGCTCCCTACTTGGGTGATGAGGTTCTTGGTAAATCATGCCTTGGAAAGGGATTTTTATTGATAGAGCTTTCCTTGGAATCTTGCTTAAGAGCCTTCTTTTCCAGGGCATGTGTGTTTTCAGAGAACGTTCTTAAGATACTTAGTTAAATAAGGCTTGGCTTCAATGGATCTTATGTTTGAACTCTTAAGGGTGGGCGGGGGGGATGTCTGGAAAGGGATATTTTCAGATTTTAGCCCTGCAGCTCAGTCTATGAGAATTGTTCTGCAGGATTTTAGCTTTACTCATTTTTAAAAGGCTGGGATGCAATTAGATAAGAGAGGAATTATTTTGGCTGCATCTTTTGAATGCAGGTCCATATAGGTGAAGCTAAAGAATCTGTAAGAGTGATTTGTAACCATTAGGGGCTTGATTTTAAGTCTGCCTCCAATGTTTTGGGCACAGTTGGTTGCTAACACAAGTGCATGCATCAGCCAGTAGATAGAGCCAGGGCAGATTTTCAAAGGCATGAATGGAAGTTAGGCACTCCACTGGCATCCAGTGATTGTTGTTTGCCTAAGTGCCCTTTTGCACCTTTGAAAACCTCCCACCCCAAACCCTAGCATTTGCATTCTTAATTGATTTTATTCACATAACTAGAGGTCGATCCGATGCCTATAAGAAATTTGCCCCAAAATGGGGTGTGATAGTGACTCCAGTCACCAGCTAAGAGAGTGATCCTGGGTATTAGTTGTTTAGTCTTTAGTCATATCTTTTACTTCGTAGCTTGAGAAGTTTCATAAGGGGAATGGGGAAAAACTGAGGGTAGTGGTACCAAAATCCTGATCCTTATTGTCTGGATTCTACTTGAATGAAGAGCTCAAGATGGGGTTGACCATTTGGCCCATGTTGATGGATCGGATCCACAGAAATCACATTTTCAAGTAAGATTGCCTTTTTGGTAATGCTTAGTTTTCCCACATAAACTTCTTTGTGATCCTTTTTTCATTTGTGTTCCTCACCCTCTATGGTTAAGTTTCTCTATAGCCAAGTGTCTACAGATCTTAACAGCCTTGCACTGAACATAACAGGTGAAAGACTTCACCGAGAAATAGTGTTGATGGGAAATGTTTTACACACTGCCACTGCACTTCAAAAAAAACAAAAAACAAAAAAAACAAAAAAACAACTAACCTTCTAATTAACACTTAATGAGGATTAATACTTGTAAAGTAATTAAAAGGAGCTCTGAAAGCATACTTGTTCGTTCGTTCTCTGCTGCTGCCGCCAACTTAATGGCCCATAGTTTGTATTCAGTCTGTTGGACGTGCACTGCAGTACATGTGTAAAGTATGCTCAACTTCAATTTTATTTGATGGTGGTAATTTCCAGCTTCAAGACTGGCATAAACTTTAAATATCTGATGGGAACAAATCCAGCTTTTACTTTCTTTAAAATTAGTTTGTTTCTATATCTCCTCCTCTTTCTTGTGTTTTTGTGCTAACTGAAGCAGAGTTCAATGGGAACTTACTATAGAATAAATCCATCAAGTTTCTCGGTAATTTTAATATATAACCCTTCTCCTTAAAGGTGAGAGGACACCTCTGTTTGTACGGCACCTAGCACAATGGCATCCTGGCCTATGACTGGGGTTCCTCGTTGCTATTGTAACACAAATAATTAATAATACCAGTGAATCGGGATTGTACTAAATGCTCTGAGAGCTTAGAAAAAGTAAGAGTATTTCAAAACTGCCCAATGAGGAGGTTAGTGGTTGATGATTACATCAGCTGCTGTTGATTTAAGAGACCACGTCAGCCTAAGGAAGTCCATAGACAATAATAAGAAATTACATACAGGTAGCAACTCATCGTACCGGCACGTGTCAAGATGCTTGGAAGGACTGTGGTCTAGAATGGTTACAATGAGAATGTGCATTGAGACTTGGCTCTGCCATGCACTTGGACCTTGTCAGTACTATTAACCTTCATAGCAATAAGTTGCCACCAGTAGACCACCTGCAGTGGACGTTGTAGTGTAATCAGGATCCAGGAGTCTATACTGGTCTGGTGTATTGCCTGATGTTGGGAAGGGTTAGATGATGCAGGGAGGTAAAAATACTTGGATCCTCTATATAGAACAGCTCCTTCCCTCTGTTGGAACTGTACCAGGGTGCAGTCTCACTTTATGAGATTGGACAAGTCACTTTAACCTCTTGGTCTGTAATAACTTCTACTCTATCTGGTTGCTATGAGGCTTAAGTGTTTGTGAAGTGCATTGAAATCAGTTGCTTTATATTAGTGCAAAGAATTAATATTGTTGCCATGAAAAATATTAGAAATGATAACATATATAGTTGGCTTACTCCCTTAGAGCGCAAGGGTGTGGTGTGATAGAAACTCTTATCGTCCTCAAACATTTTATCTAACCCTACAGCGTTAGCATGGAGAGCAGCTTCACCATGTATTTGTTTTTAATGGCGAGGCTCATAAAAAAAAAAAAATGTTCAAAGCATAAAAAAATCAAAGGCAATAGCTCTCTTTTCTTCAAGTAATAATATGTACCTTCAGGAAAGCCCACCCCATATTTGATTTATGTCAGGGATATTCAAAGAGGCTTAATGTTGTGGAAGAATCAAATGAATAGGGTAATAGGATGCACAAACACATTTGATCATTGTTTTAAAAGGAGAAGAAAGAAGAACATAATAGTAACCTTTCAGGCTTCACAAAGCAAAGCTGTTTTAGTCTGTATTTCCAGCTTCACTGGTTCGTCATTTTCTTGATACATGTGCCTTGTTTCCATTCACAAATCCATTGGGTTCTGGGAACAACTGATAGTGTCTTAGTAGGGGTAGGTGCCATTTGTGCATATGCTCTGTACTTGTGTCTGCCTCTCTACAAAGCTTCCCCCCCCCCCCTAAAATTTCCCGCCCTTGGTACCACCAGTTGATCTCCACCAATAGCAGCAACAGTGGACGCACTAATGTATAGCAGGCCTGCCAGCAGCTACTGGTGTTTCCAGCATTGTCATTTAACCCTTCCCAAAGAAGATCTATATGACACAGTGCTCACAATGTGACCACTAGCTTCTTCTCCACACTGTTGCTACCACTAGCGGAGCTCGATTGGAGACAGCAACAATGGGAAATCTTGTGAAGACTGTCCTAGTATAGATCAGAGCACAGTTATAAAAGACTTTTGTAGCTGAATAGAAACACGGTTTTTTGTTTTATTTCCAGAGGGCACTTATTTCTGTGCCCTCCATCATTCACTGTGCCAGCTATGATGTGAGGAAAGCTAAATACATCTGTTTAGATTCCATAATCATCATCTTCTTTATCTTCACAAACACAATATATGTTTTGTGTAAATGTAAGTCTGTATTTGTGCTGGGAAGTACCAATCCCTGTTCTGCTGCTTCACAAGGATGTTCCCTTAGCAAACTTGTCTGTGTCTGTAATGGTAGCTGTAATAGCATTCCAAGCACTTACTCAAAAAGAAAAGTATTGCCACAAGGTATAGCAAAGAATTTTTAGTAAATAAAAACGTGTGTGGAGCGAACAGAAATTTTTTTGGGGAAAAACAGACTCATTTGGTATGTGTCAGTTATTTTCCCAAAAACAAAGTAAGTCTTTTTGGGGGGGAGAGGAGGACGGGGGGGAAGTACCGAAGCTAGTTATTAGCATATCACAATTAAAACGTCAATGTCTTGAAATTGCTAATTGGAGACAGGTGCAAATGAACTACTCAGGTGATCTTAGAGGACCTTTGGGTAATTAGATTTGAACTGTCAGTTCCCTGTCATTTTTGCTCTCTTCCTTCCCATTTAAATTCCATGAGGTTTCTCAGATCTGTTATTAGAAATTATAATTCTTGGATTCTTGAAGTATTTGATATTCAGACTTAAAGCAAGGTTTTGATTGGACATCGTAAGTTGCTTGTCCATTGTTTGGAGCCTGGAACCAGCAGAGAATGTCAACACATGCATGTGAATAGTCCTTTTGAAGATAATGAAACTACTCATATTCTTAAAGTTCTCCAGGTGCTTAAGTGCTTTATTGGCTCAAGCCCTGGATGCATCAGCTTCTAGAATCAGGTTTCCTCTGTGGATACTTATGTTTAAAAGTTAAAACTAACCTTCTGCACATACTCTCTTAAAACTTGCTCAAAATTCATTGATTCCATGAACTTTGCTGCCATTGAACTGACTGGCTAGAATGTTCACAGAAAGTGAACACGGACTTGTCTTGTCTGAGTGAACATGCTCAGAAAATGTCATCACTCAGCTCTAACAGAAACTTCCTTCCTTGTTCAATTCATTGTCTTTCCACCCTCTATAATATTGATATATATATCAGTCAGTTGGTTGAGTTTTCATACATCCCAAGAACCCAAATGGGTCTGTGAACAGATGATTAAAAAAAAAATTTTTTTTTTTGAAGGACCCTGTCAATACCAGAGCTGGTTGAAAAAGCTTCAAAATTTCATTGAAAAAAATCCACTGAAAATTGTTGTTTTTTAACTGGCTCGACTCATCATACTCTTGAAAAATAAAACAGGATCTCTTCACACACCCCTTTTAAAAAAAACAATAAAAAAACACTATATAGTGTTAATAAATTATTTTGTAAAATATGACAACTTCATAGTCTTGAGAACTTGAAGACAGCTCTAACTGAAGTTAATAGACCATGTTTATTCTGGCAATATTAAGTTAAATTGCTACATTAAACTTACATAATTACTAGATCTAGTAAACTTGCCTTGCCTGTCAGCCTGATGGGATTCAGTGGCGGTGTATTTACGAGGAAAGACTGTTGGGGCTGGCTGCAAAATATGTCAACAACATCCAATGTCTCAGTTTTGTAAGCTAAAAATAATCAGATGTGGTCGGAAGAGGTAATCAAGATTCAGAAAGCAATCCATATCTTTATTCTGAATAAAGCTCGCTGCCTTGCAATCCGGCATTATTTCTGCTTTTGCAATCCAAGACCGTATTGAAGGACAGCACTGGGTCAAGGGAAGGACAGTATTGCTGTGGAGAATGTGAAGAGTATAGTTAACAGAATTGCCATTTGCTCCTAGCATCGGAGCTCTTAGTATTTTGTGCCCACAGCTCTTTTTATATTTCCACATGGGATTCAATTTTCTGCCAGTGGAGTTTCATCCTTGTGATTATGAATGTGCTACAGTAAGGATATGGAATTCACCTTAATGGTAGAGAATTGCCTCATCACACATCTGTTTAAACAGCTCTGAGCTCCCTTCCTATATAGCTGATCTTACATCTGGGGTGTGATTATTCATATGTGATTTATACAAATCTCCATCTTGTGGTTTTTAAAATCCAATCAATGTTGTAGTCACTCACTACCCTCTGCTAGTTCTACACTGTACAGGCTTATCTATTCAGAATGCTTTCTTGTTGACCATGAAAGAAAGAAGAGAAGGGAAATAGATGGGTCATGAGGTGGAGAAAGATGCTCATGTTAGGTGTTTGAGGAGCTGATCCAAATATTTTCGCTTATGCTTAAATTCAATGGATCTACTCACATGCTTAAAGTCAATGGGGCTACTTATCTGTTCAAAGCTGAGCACGTGTGGAAGTGTTTGCAGGATCAAAGTCTTAATCTTTCCACTGACTGCACTGGGCTTTGAATCACACCTTAGCTGAACTGCATTTTTTGACGCTTTTTGTAGTTGCAAGTACTCATTAAAGTTGCCATCTGTAATTATGTCGGGCACCTAAGCTTTTTATTAACTTTTGTGTAAAAGTAAGCAACAGAAACATAAGGAAAATAAAACTGAAAACAGACATTTTATAAAAGATCAAACTAAATTATACTTGCTAGATTCAGTTAATCAGAACACACTGCAGCTGTGACAGTGGGTGATTCTTTCTTCAGGTAAATAAGATTGCTATCCATCATTAACTGTGTTATGCTAAAAGGAGAATCGTTTCATTAACAGGCCTTATATCTCAAAGTCTGATCATCTCCATTACTAGGTTAGATTGTTTGCAAGTATTAGACAGGTTTGGCACTTGGATCTCTGGGAATGGAAGTTTGTTATGATATTCTCTCCAGTTATAAATCTTTTCTGGCTCATGAAGTGTGAAAGATTAGAGTCCTTTCTATGAGGAAACTCATGTAATTTACAAGACTTTAAAAAAAAAAATCTTAATTCAAAGGTGGAAGACTTACTTCATATGTCTATAGCTAACCTTATATACTGTATAAAAACTGTTTTTTCCAAAAAACTTTTTTGGCTTTTAACACTGTACACATTAGTAAATATCAAACCAGTGTCAGCTGATATTTTCTGGTCGGTTATACCAAAATACAATACCACAGTTGTTTTCACTTCAGTAAATTACTGCTTATGTGGACAATAAAACCACAGGTAATTGAAGTATAATAATGGAAGTAAATCCACGTAGCTGATTGACATCATATGTATCTGACATTTTATTAAATTAATTATCTTTTTAGGTAAGAAATCTCAATCTGTGCTCCCAGTGATATAGAGGAAACTGAAAAAGCAGTCCTTTCTAGTTCATGTTCATACAAATGTGATCAGAGTTTTAGCTCCTCCTGGCCAATGTGGTTGCGGATACGTTGGGGGTGGCGGGGGGGAGTTTAGAAGCAATAGAAGTAAATTACAGTGTGGGCTCCCTTCAGTTTGACGTTTCTAGCTCTATAATTCCTGTTGTTACAACCACAATCTGCTTTTTTGTTGTTATAGGCTAAAGTTGGAGTGATCAGATTAACTTTTTTTTTTTTTTGACCCGTCCACAAATGGTTCATGCCAAATCCTCCCAAACCAAATCAGATAAAAAGCTCAGTACATTTTTTCTTTCTGCTGATTCCAAGTAGCAGAACCTGAGAGCTGCAATTATTTTGTGTGTAAAAGGAGTCGTTAAAATAGGTGCAACAAAGAGAAGGTTGATGTTATTTAAATGTCTAAATTTTTACTGTAGGTAGGTGCCCATTCTGTGCTCTGTGTTCCATAAATTAAAATTACAATGTAAACACACATCCATAAACACACATCCATCTCAGACACCCTCTGCTCCTTAGGAGACAGAGAAACAAGATGAGCTTAGCAGCATACTCAGGAGTTTAACAAATATGAGCTCTGGTGGACCTTCAGAACAGAGAAGCCCTGCCAGCTTTGATGCAATATCTTGTCCCGTTATTAACGATATTGTCCTGAAAACTGATGTCCTAAGGGAGCCTTGGTCTAGGAGAAAAGAAATAAAAAACTGGGAGAGTGTATACATTTTGCTAAGTCACCCTAATCAATGCGGGTGGGAAATCTGCTTGTACTTAACTGTTCTTTTAAAAAAAAAAAAATCGATCAGGGTCTGTATTCTGAACAGAACTTCAAGAGGTAAAAGGAAGTTTGAATGCAAAATTAGTTTTTATCAAATTAGTTTTAAGGGGTAGGGGACTCGTTGGGACTTAATATATAATTAGATTGGTCAGTCCAGTGGTAGTTGGTAGTGTTGGTAGTGCTCTGCTCTCTATCTTGCAGAAGACAGGAGTTTGATTCCTAGTCTTGGGGCCTCCTTTCACAGACCAGCAAGATCTGTATCAGATGGAGGTGCAGAATGTACAGACCCAGGAAGGAAGGAAGGAAGGGTCTTACTAGTTATTAGCGACCCTTTCAATCAATTCATCAGCAGCAGTGGTAATAGCATTTTAAGGGAGTGTCATCCAGTCTTTTTTGGCTTGAAGGGCAATTGCTATGTGTGGCCACAAGAATTCGAGTTTAAACCAAGGAAAATGGGGAATTTCTCAGACTTCTGTTACAGAGCTAGAGTTCCTTTTTGCTGCCTCTGCCAGAAGTCGTATGAATCATATCCTCCCTTAAGGCCCTAATTCAACTCCTGTTGAAGTCAATGGAGAGATTCCCCCTGACTTCCATGGAAGATGACTCAAGTTACCTGTTCCTAAATCCTACCAGCTGTCTAGCCAAAGAGCTCCCAGTGGGAGTGCTGCTGAGTTGCCCAACTTGAATGTCTGTGTTCTCTCTAGGGCAGTGGGTCTCAAACTTTTTTTCAGGCTGGGATCCCCGTTGGACTCACTTGTGTTAATGCTTGCCAATTCCCGGATTTAGTATTCAATTTGGCTTGCCACAAACAACCACTCCACTAAAACAGTCTACTTTGAAAACTATGGGTGGATAGTCAGCCCTGGATTAACCAATATGTTCTCAGTGGACTTTCACAGGGCCCCCATCTCAGGGGTTGGCTCTGACCATTGGACCAAAAATGGAATGGGCAGCTGGTGTCTAGAGGCCATATCTGGCCCACCAGATGGCCTTAGAAGGCATAGTGCTTCTGAAAGAGTGCTCTGTAGAGGTTGATCCTTCCTAGCTGCCTTAAGAGCTGTTTGTTTAGAAACTTCCATGCATTTTCTTCGTTTTCCTTCATCTTGTGCCCCCGATATGCTTTCAGTTGCAACCCACAGTTTGGAAACTGCTGCTGTAGGAGAAGAACATTCGGACCAAAAAGTGATATCTTTGCATTATTGTCTGTAATAAAAACAGCAGAAGTGTACCTGCCAGCCTACCTAAGAAATCTGGGTTTATTCAAAGACATAAATACCACTTGTTTTTGCCCCTCTGCTGAATCCTTTCCCTCCTGTTTTGTTTGGAATTTGGTGGGTTTTCATCATATATTATACTATTATTCTTAGCTTTTGATGGCTTGGTTTTGTTTATTTAAATTTATTGTGGTGGCAGAAGGAAAACAAAATGAAGCAATAGATTTTCTTTGTCTTCTTCCTACTGTCAGTTGGGTCTTAGTGGTATTGTTATTCATTTTATGACACGCAATATACCTGACTGAGCTTTAGTTCTTTCTCAATCCACATGTCAAAATTCCAAGCCCACTTTTGGCTTCTATACATTACAGGAGTACAAATGTGCTCTTGTAATACGTATTTTAATATGCTTCTGAGTTTTCGACTTCCCCCCCTTCTGCCAGTCTGTGTTTGTGAGAGCTTTACAGGGGTGAAAAGTGAGCTTTATCTCTGTTGACACAGCTAGTTGTTTCACAGTGTGAGTGCGACAGCTACCCTATGTAGGTCTGATGAAATGCGATTGCAGAGCGCTAATGGATCCCAAAAGAAAATGGTAATAATGAAAGTGGCTGAGGGATCTTTCTTGCGTCAAACTTGCACAAAGTAGTGGGATAATCTAAAAGCTTTCTCTAATTTGCATGGCCTCTCTCCCTTGCTGGCTGTTATCTGTATGGTCACCTTTTGTTTTCTGTATTCTAGCTGATTTATTTTTCTGTTGCACAATCTCCTTTGCTTGTTTTCATGCAGCTACCTTTGTTTTTGCCCTTCTGTTTTGCTGGTATTTTTAACAATAAGCCATTTCCATTTTCTTCTTTTTTCCTTTCAAATCAGTGCTCTAAATGTGGATTTTGTCTGCTGTAGCTGTATCTCTTTCTTTGCCTCCATTTGAACTTCCCCCCACAACTTCCCTTATCTGCATTTTGTATTCATGGTCTGTAGAAACAGACCTATTGTAACACAAGGACTTCAATGCATTAGACACCAAAGTATAAAGTGTAAACAAGAACCAGTCATTTCAAGACAAAGGCCTTTTCATTTCTGAGCTTTTAGAATGATATGGAAAATCTGAATTTTATTTAAATGCAGCTTCTTTTTGTTTCTGGTACCAACTGCTGAACCGAGCAGCTGAAAGTCCTGAGTGTTTGTGACAAAAGTGTTTTTCACCTGTGTCTTTCCACAAAGACATTGTAACATTTGTGGATCTAAGGTAAAGCTGGTCCCAGCAGGCAGTTTGATGCTAGAGTCAAGGGAAAGCTAAAGGATTGCACATGAAAGAAAAACACATGAGTCACTGAAAACACTTAAGGCATTGTAAGAAATATTCTCACTAGTTTGCTCTTCCTGTCATCCATAGACTGCAAAGCATTGTCGAGTAATGCAGAATAATATTACTTAACATGTAAACCTAAGCACACTATAGTAAGTGTATGTAACCCCCACCAATCAGTGTTATACATACCCCTCTCTGCCTGATCCACAGATCATGCAAGTCTATAAGCCCCCACCCCTCCTTACAGACCCTGACTCTTTATCTCAAGCCCTACCTTTAGCTCATGCTTTCAGCTCTGAAGGTCCCTGGTTTAAAAATTCCTGCTGTCTGTGAATTGAACTGCCATGAGCCACAGGCGTTCAGGACGAGTTTTCTCTGTGCAGACGAAGTATGGAACTGACTGGTCTATATGTATTATGTGTCACCTTCTGTACCTGCTCTATAGCAGATGTGAGTCTGTTACCACCTCAGCTACCTAGCCTGGCTCTTTAGCTCAAGCTGTAGAGACTTTATGTTAGCTTTGAGTCCCCAGTTGGCTGAGATGTCACCAGGGCTTAGTGAATTTGATGGTAGGAAGTGTCAAGTTTCCAGGACAATTGGAAAAAGTGTCTCTGTTGTGAACCCCTGCCCTGAGTGGAGAAAGGGGTTTGAGTGGAGAAAGGTGTTTGTGTTACCACTAGCTCTAAGGAGAAGCGTTTGGTGTTCTTACCACCCTATAACTAGTCCTCCTGCTGTAGATGCCCAAGATGGCTACAGACTGACCTGCTGGTTGTTGATAATTTGAAAAACTTGGTTGATCTTTCTGCATACAGAGAGTCACAGAAGCTGAAAACTCAGCATATTTAGAACTGTTTCTTCCTGCTCTTCCCCTCCCCCTTATAGATTCCAACTAAAAATCAGCGTGTACAATGAACTTGTGTTTTTCTATAAAGAAACCACATTTCCCCCTCTCTGTGTTGTGTTATATAGTTGGTGTTAGAAGTTATTTACCATTCTGACTCAGGAGTCTTATTAATCCTGTAGATTTTTTTCATAGTAGTATACAACTGTTGTGAGCTGCAAAACTGTAAAACACAGGGCAACATGCTAGACCAGAAGTTGAATAAAACCCAGGAGGGTTGTGTGATTAAACCGCATCTCCGCTATATAAATACTAATTCGGGCTTTTAAATGAATTGCTTTGACCGTGTTCACACCACTTTGAAGTTACTTTCTGTGAATATGAATATTCAAACAAATGAGTAGATTTCCTGGCAGCATTATGGGCCAAAACAGTGATGTATCGGAGGATATTTGAAGAAAGCAAACTTCAACTTTGTACCCACAAGTATTTGCACAGAAGCTTTGATTCTAAGAGCTAGTCTCATTGAACTAGGAGATCAAAATCTATCATGTGACCTGTCTCTAATTTAAAAAAAAAAGTTTGATTTTAGAATAATTACAATGGACTGCTCATGAGTAAGCTACAGACTAAAAATTATTTGCAGAAATAATTTGGCAGATGTCAAACTACAGATAAGATAGGATCTGTTGTAGACACTGGACAGCTGATGAGAAGCAAAATATGGAAAATCAGTCAAATTAATTACTAATTACTAAGTATTTGCCGTTCTCTACCGGGCACAACATTAAGTCAGAGACAGGTCAAAAGTCTTCACGGGGCTTCTCCAGCTCTTACCTTTTAGAGTGCCAAACCTCTCATTTATTTTTCAGATCATGAATTTTACTGCCTTCTGTCTTGGCGAGAACTCACATGTTGTATCTCTACAGAATGCAAGCTCACACGAGCCAAGACTCATGTTGTCAGTTTCAAAATTAAGATAGAAGATTTTGATTTAGTTTAGTTAACTTCAAAAATACAAACATCAAGAAGGCAAACCAATATCCGCATAATACATCATTGCTATGTTGTGTTTAGGGTAGTAAAGCCTACTTTAACATTAAACACCAGGATGGGCATCTGTTTCATTTTAGCTCTAGTGGCCAAGAACTATCACAAACTACTGTACTTCTGATACATAGATAATGTAGGGAAAAGAAAGATTATCCAAGAAGGCCACTCCTAACATGTGACTCTTCCCCTGGTGCAATTTCTCTGTGAATCAGTGGGTATGGTTTAGGATGTTTATAGAGAGTTTAAACCATGGTTTGAAAGAATTCTTTTGAATACAGACAGTAATTTCATAATTAGCTCTTAAAATTACAGTGTAGTGAAAAGTCGAGGAACATTAAAGATCACCAACCTTAAGCATCTGTCTTACATTTTGACTGTTCCAAGTCTCATTGCTTCTTGCTCTCCTCAAAAAGGAAGTGATAAAGATGGTGTGTTTTGAGTTACTGAGAGATTTATTTAGGAGAGTAAAGTAAGGATGATTAAAAGTGGCCATCAATCTGAGCAGATGCCTCACTCAATCCTTAAATGAGAGAGAGTTATTTTTGCAAAGAATCAACAGAGTATGTGTAGTACTGGTGGAATTCCCATCTTGGTAGTGATTACCATTAATGATCACAATTGTAAAGAGACCCTCAGTTTTGAACATCCTTGACAAGATGTTTTTTGTATAGGCATTGATTAAAGTGTAGCGCTTCATAGCTTTCTATAGAATCTGCCAGGGTTCCTGCCAAGAGTTGCACACTACGCATGATCAATCAGGATTTGTTGTCGGAGGAAATAATGGCGTTTGAAGATTCCTTTGTGGAGTCATGAAGTATGAGCTGTGATGGAGAACTTTTGCTATGTTTACTATATTGTAACAACTTTGGCTCTGGTCTCTCTTCAGGGTATTCCTCTGTAAACTTGTGCTGGAAACCCAAAAAGGGACAGAAGATGACAGAAGGTCTAGAGCTATTTTGCTCAGTCACTACATTTCCTCTTTTTCATTTCCTCTAACTTCACTCATCCCTCAGGGGATAAGATTGTAACTGCTTACAAAGTGACAGGTGTGTAATGAAAAGCCAGTATTTTTACCATCCAAGTATTCCAAAATCACTAGGCCTTGTTTACACTGTTTTTGCACTGATGTTTAGTAAATCAGTTTAGAAAACCAATTTGAGTTAAATGAGTGCAACCCTCCAGCCCCTCTGGAGGCACTCTAAATCAGTTCAGCTTAATTCGGTTACAAACCAACATAGGATCATGCAAATCTGATTTAAAATATTTTTAAATTGAGGTGTGTCCACACACATAATTGCACTTGTTTAATTAAAATGACTTAATCACGCCTTATCACGCTCCGTCTTCCAGAGTACATGTATGCCAGCACTGAGTAACCTACAGCATGAATAGTTGGAGCAATATGTAGCTGCTTCTTACTTTTCTGCAGCTCCACCCAAGAAAATGTTATGTATTTTCAGAGACAACCCATGAATTCAAAAAGGGGCAAACATCAAGGTAATTCAGCATCCTAATGAATATTTCTCCAAATGCAGTGGTGACAAAAACCAAGAAAAGCCAGGAATTTCAAATGTACAGTAAATTTCCTTAAGGGCTGCTGCAGAAAAAGAAAAAGAATTTTCTTTTAAAACAACTCTACCCTTGAGGGAGAAGCATTGTGACTATCACAATAAAGTGCAGTCTATAGTATAATCTTCAATTAATATGCCTGATCAGATATTTTATTTTCCTTTTAACCTATGCTGACTGTATAAACTTAGCTCTTCATTGCAAGAGTTTACTTTCTTGAAACACTTTTTAACAGTGAATGAGATGATGTCTAGTGTCAGTTTCTTACCCTGCAATGTAGTTGCTTGCATAGTTTGTGGATTCATTCTGGGGAGGTTGTCACAAAAATCCATCTAAATGAATAGGCTGTCAGGGAAAGGTCTTCCAGCAGCATCTCATTGTATCAGTACAGACCATAGAGTTTACCCTCTGTCAGCAAAAACTCTTCTCTAGTGTATAGCTCTATCACACCAAATCCTTGATTTCATCGAGGTGTCAGCATGGGATCCCATGATTCCACGAGAGTCTGCTAGAGCACTAAAGGCGGAGGGTGTGGGGGACACTGTTGGTTTTTCTTTCTCATAGGAATGGGAATTATGTCTTGCAAAACAGCTTTCGAAGTGCTCATTCTATAATATGTAATAGAATACGCCTGAGTTCTAAGAGGGAACCTGTTACTTGCATCTACAGTCTTCATGAATATGGGGATATTAAATAATTAAACAAAGTAGGCACAAAAGTGCTGAAATGCAATAGAAGTTTGAACAGCTGAAATAGTGAGCATTTCATGGCACCTGTGATTAGAGTACACTGAACTCATTACAAAAGCAGACTGACTCTGAGCCACCTACGTTATCCTGGGGAAAGGGAGCGCCACATTAATTATATCTCAGTTCAGACAAAGGCTTGCGTAATTTGCAAAATCTGCATCCAAATCATGCAAGTTTACCATCTCTCAAGTGTCTGGTCAGGATCAGGATTTGATTGAGGGCAAATTGGCTGAGACTCAACGCAGAACAGGCTCAAGTTGGCTGCAAAAAAACAAAAGAAATAGAGAGACTTGCTTCCTAGATTAATGCCATTACTCAAGTTTGCAACCTATGGGTTTTATTAAATCCTGAGCAGATTCTGGAGATCCAGCTAGCAACAATGGTGTATTTCACATCATCTTCACTTGGCCAAAATTTTTTTCTTTTCTTGAAGATAAGACCTCATCATAGTACTCAGTGCCTTTTGTCACTTGGTCAGATTAGTGTAATGTGCTCTCCATAGGGTTGCCAGGTTTGGTTGGATGTATTCCTAGAGGATTCATCAGAGGATGGGGAACGGGGGAGGGGGATTGGATAGGCGTGGGAGTCCCGGGGGGGCCTGTCGGGGTGGGGGGATAGGGAGTCAGGGCAGTCAGGGGACAGGGAATGGGGGGGTTGGATGGGTCAGGGGTTCTGAGGGAGCAGTCAGGGGGCAGGACGTGGGAGGGAGTCGGATAGAGGGCGGGGTACATAGTTTGGGGAGATGCAGCCTTCCCTACCCGGCTCTCCATACAGTTTTACAACCCTGATGTGGCCCTCGGGCCAAAAAGTTTGCCCACCCCTGCATTAGCCTGTGATAATAAAAACCCTCATCTGGCACTTACTTCCAGGAAACTCCCTGGGTCATCTTAATGCCTTGTTGTTCCCTTGAGACACTAGAGGAAAGTCTTCATGGGTCTTACCCCTTTACCAGGGCCTACCAGAGGGCTAGCTCAACTCCTGTAGCTTCCTGGTGGTTCCTTTTCCCAAACAGAGGAGAGTCCCCCACCTCCTGTCTTCTGGGTCTCCTCCTTCCAGAACAGGAGAGAGACACCCCATCCTTCCTTTACAGGGACCATCCAGTCTGAATCCAGCTGGGTCTAATGCTTCATTAGCTGTCTCCTCTCCAGGTGCCACAGAATGGCCTGATTTGGGCCGTCATTCTCCCTTTTGGCCCTTTATTTGCCAGGATTGGGCATATGCCACATCATAGTTACCCTGGAAGTAGTGGCTAGGCCTAATGTCTCACTAGGAGGAAATCTGTGATTATTGGAGTGTCTTCCTGTTACTGCCCAAAGATCATGCGAGAGCTGGAAATATGAGTTGGCTTTACCTGTAGAAAGGTCTGAAATGAGTGTTTGGTACTAAAAGAAAATAAATTTAGTTGAACTAGCAAATAAACTGTGGCTTTCAACTGCTAACAGGCAGAGTCCACTCTAGTGTCCTGAACTTATAAAACTTGAATTCCCAGATTGAAATATTTTTTCCTCTTATTTATG
Source organism: Malaclemys terrapin pileata (assembly GCF_027887155.1). Classification (NCBI taxonomy): domain Eukaryota; kingdom Metazoa; phylum Chordata; order Testudines; family Emydidae; genus Malaclemys; species Malaclemys terrapin. Next base: position 18,592,348 of record NC_071520.1, on the reverse strand, counting down.
ACTATTCCCAGCATTTATCAGCTGACTTCCCCGGAGCCATGTTATGATTCTCAGGTTTTTGTTCCCCAGTGCCAAGCCACCCTGAATGTTCATTAACAAATAAAAGCACTGCACAGCCCAAGAGCTTGGCCAGCAATGTCCCCAGCCACCTTGTTATCATTTGAAATAATAGTATGACTTGCACAGCTTTTCCAAGCAAGCTCAATAATTTATGTTCGGAGAGTTGAGCCAGCTGGTCCTGCTTCCAAAGGAAACACTGTGTGTTTGCCTGCCTTGCCTATAAAACAAAAGGGGGAAAAAAGTTTGGCTCATATTTGCTAGGCTACCCCACAGGGGCTTTGAAAGAATATTTGTTTTAAAAGGAGGGTAGTATTAGGGGCTTGTTTCCGTAATGGGCGCTCTTCTTCTGGATCCATTTCTACAGAATCTTGGGTGCCTTTCTCCTACAAGCCCATGCCTTCCAGAGGAACCTTTCCTCCACCGCCCCGTCCTCCTCCTCACCTCACGATTCAGGGAGAAGCCGGGAGTAAACACAGAGCTGCTGGTATGTGTTTCTGATTTAAAAAAAAAAAATTAGCCTCTGTGCTTTGAAGCAAACCTCTGTGGGTACTGATGAATGAACATCTGGTGAGAATTAAGCATTACTCACTGCAATAAAAAAAAAAAATCCAAGGTGGCTGGCAGCTCATGAGATGGATGATAAAGGGCGGTTACACTCTGCAAACCACATTGAGCTCTGCTTCCCCTCCCCCCACCACAAGCCTTGCTCGCATAGAACTAAGTCACTATTGTCTCTGGTCCTCAAGATTTCTCACTATTTGAGTGGTTTCCCTGCCCCAATTAACTGTCAGCTCTTCTCTGGGCTGACGGTGCCACTTTTTAGGCTGTGTAGGAATGCACTTTAGAATATTGGCTAGGATTTTCCAGAGTGACTAGTGATTCTGTGTCATTTTTTTCCCCAAATTTTTTTGGGTGCTCTCTTTGAGATGCATGTTAGCAGCCTGATAGTCAGAGGTTGGGTTCCTAGCATTCCTTGAAAATCGGAATGTCTCAAATTGGACACCCAAAATCAATAGGCACATCTGAAAAATATTGGCCTTTTTACTTTAATGCAGGTTGCTCAAGATAGTTAAACCACCAGCTGGTGTTCAGTTTCTTGCAATTTTGTGCATATAAACTTTTGGCTGAAAACCTTTTTCTGTGGTTAGGCTCAGCTTTTCTAATCAGAATGCTACAGTCTACACCTACTATGTTTAGGTAACAGTGTCCTGTTAACAATTAACTTTGTGAACTTACTGGCATTGCAAAGAAAACTGTGGGCCTGTACCTTTAAAGAATTTTAGTGTCTTTGTGAAAACATCATAACATTTCAGTAAAATACAGAGTAATATCTGTGAAAACCAAGTAGATACAAATCATGTGTTGACAGCGGTAGTGTCAGCAGTGACTAGAGTGGAGGTGCAGGAATGTTCGATTTCCATAGCTGTTGAATCTAATGTTTGGATCTGGGGGTTGCTTTAGTCATATAGAGTTAGAGACCATTTATTAAAAATAACAAAAAAAATTGGCCTAGACCCACAAAATGGAAATATTCAGATCAAGGGTTTTGCTTTGAGCCACCTTTGCAGGAGAAGAGATTCCTTCCAATGGAGATGGAAATTTTGAGATTTACCGTTCGCTGCTTCTGGTTGTTAGAGGAGTTCCTTGGGCTGAAGTGCTAATATGGGCCTGTATTTCCAGACTCTCACCTATAGGTAAAGTGGACTGAAGCCATTCTGTTGGTGAAAGTAAGAAGAAGAGAGCCAGAGAAAGCAGACTCGTAGCTTATTGATAGGTTTCAGATTAAGATTTTAACAAAAACATAAAATGCTTCTCTGATGCGTTTTTTACTAAATGATCAAGAGACAAAAACAATATAAGCCTGTGAACCTGCGAGGACTTGCACTCATGCCTAACCTTAAGCTAGTAAAATCAGTGTGACTACTTCACTGCTTACAATTAAGCATGCATGAAAGTCTTCACAAGATCAGGGCATATATCTGTAATTTTCACAGGTGGAAAACATGTTTCTGTTGGGAGGAGGGGAGAATCTGTTACTGGATGAGAGACTGGGATATTTAATGCCAATAGATCTTTTTGTGTTAACAGAAGTACATACAAGTTCCCCTACAAGATTACAACTTGTTTCCTGTTTCAGGAATGCAGCCTTATTGATGTTACAGTGTCACATAGCAAGGTTCATTCCCAGAGGCAGGGCACTGACAGGTCAGAGCTGACCTTTGGGTAAATGTCTGAGTAGTTGCTATAATTTCAAATGCAATAGAGCCCCAAGTGTGCTAAATTGTTACCAAACATGGAAAAGTTTACTTTAGAAAATGTCTTTGAAATAGACCGGTCTCGGTCTCTCTGGTCTTTCTCCCCTTCCACTAGTTTTTTTGACCAATTTAAATAAATTGACCTTTGGTGTTCAGATAGATGGGAATAAAGTGATGTCTGAAATGTCATGAAAACCACTAAGGCGCCTCTAGAGATCTCTGTGCCATGTTTTTCTTTCCTTTTATCTTGAATTTTGTTCTCATGTGCTTTGATCAAAGACGATTTTAAAAATGTGTTTTTTTTTTTAAATGTGTGAGTGGTCACTAAAAAGTGTATAGATTCACAGCATGTAAGGCTTTCTCAACTGCTTTTGATATGACTATCAAAACAGACAAAAAAGCTCTCAAACAAACCAATTAATGATACCTAGCTCTCATGTAGTGTTTTTCATCAATAGAGTGCAAAAGAGGAGCGTATCATTTTTACAGATGGGGAAACTGAGGCACAGACCGGGGACGTGATTTGCCCTCAGTGGCAGAGCTGGACTAGAACCCAGGTCTGCTTAGTCCCAGTTCTGTGTTCAGTATTAATGCATCCCTCCCCTTTGGTATCCAAGCTGACACACCAGGGTGTATGCAGGGTCTAGTATTTAAGTGCATTTGTATATGTATTTATATTTTTCATCACTTCTTAATCTCTCATGAAACCATTTGTGGAGCTTTAAAATGTGAGACGTGATTTTTTTTTTCTTGAAGCATTTTCAGTTCCTTTTGGGTGTTGAATACCTTGAGAAGACCCGCTCCCATATTGATTTTGACTACATAATTAGCTCCAGGAGGTATTGATGGAGACAAAAACCAAATCAACAAATGTAAATAGAGAGCTATTTAGCTTTATTTGTATATCAGCTTTGTTTGGGTTTCTGCAGAATATAAACACACAAGGCTGGTTTAAAACCACATGCACACTGGGTGCTCATCAAGCACACGCAATGCACTTACCTTTACCTTGCTATAATATGCAGATCTCTTCTGAATAAAAGTACACTGTCTTGTCTACTCTGGGATTTCAGCATTAGGGATTCAAACTGGGGCAGCTACAGCAGTTGGTGCAATCCCAGCATCAGCAAGGCCTTAGTGAGAACAAGAGAATGCCCTGCTAGGACTGGGTTCATAAGTGTGTAAGTGGAAGTTTTTCTACATCCCCTAAAATAGTGGTTTTTCACTTATGTTCTGTGGACACCTGCAGACTGTGCCTAAGATTTCCAAAGGGATCTGCAAATGAAAAAAAGGTTGAAAACCACTGCCCTAAAACCTTCCTATTTTCTACTGCACTGCTCTGCACAGCCTGTAATTCATACCCACAAAATGGTGCTCTTTCTCCTTTACTTTCTTAGCAAAGGACTCAATGACTGAGCCACTGCCATCAATATTGCTAGGACTTTACTGAATAGACCCAATGTTTTCTAGCATGCTATGTAGCATTATCATAAACAATTAAAATTAAATTACACTTGTCAAATGCATGGCAAACAATTGATGCATTAGCCTTCGTTTTAAAATCGTGTTTATTCACTTACTCGCTCAGTCGTTCACAACAGATTTCCTGTATGCTCGGGTGAGTTGGCAAAGTTTGCCGCACATGCTGCAGGACCACTGGAATGTGGTGGAAAGGAAAATGCAGCTGGGGAGAAGGGGTACTGTTTCTTTGTGATTCTGCAAGGCGATAGTTCCTAATAGCTGAGCGTTTTGATGCAGTCAGAGAACAGTATTGCTGGTTCATCTTGCTTTTAAAACAAGGCCAGGGGAATGGATATGGATATTCTAAGAAAACGTAACAGGAAATGGCTGTGCAAATTACTTTGCAACTTGCCTGTTAGCCCCTCTACAGTAACCATTAGTTTTCTTGGTGAACAGTGAAGTGAGATATAATTAAATCAACGAGAATGGACAGGAAAGCAGGAGGTAGACAAGCAATCAATCAGCAAGAATCAGATATTTTTTAAACAGGCCAAGTAATTTTGAGTATTTTTCCCCCTTTAAGGTACCCTGTCAAGATTGACAGGCCCAATAATGAAACAAAAAAATCTTCTTTGTCCTGATTCTGAAATCTCCATTGGCTCTCTCCAGAGAGCAGGCTGAGACTCCAATGAAATGAGGTCTAATCTTGGTGACCCATCTCCACCAGCTCCCCCATGAGTCACTGGCAAAGCTGTTTGCAACAGCAGGTGTCTGCCCTGCCATCTGTGTTGCATGCATAGGAAGCAGAACTGCCAAATTTCAGCCACAGTCTGGCAGGAGACTTCCTCTGGGTGACGTTGGAGACTGAACGGGACTGGAGAGAATTTCCCACAATCCTTCCTCACCTTCCAGCCCTGCTAGCAGCATGGGAGAGTTGCTTACTGCCAACACATTCTCTTTCCCCAGTCGCTGGGCTGCTGGGCACTCCCCGCTCTTCCTGATGCACACAGCCAGGATGAGGAACAGAGAAGAATTGGGGGTTGTATGAGTTAAACATAATCATCCCCTGATTAGTTTTTGGCTTCCTGCTCTGGACTTGTGGTTTCTGGCAGACAAGGACTCCTCGTTGATTTTGCTGATACAGACTAACGCGGCTACCACTCTAAAACCTGAAGGAGAGCAATAGGTGGAGTGTATTATTTAGGAGGAGAGAGGGGCAATAGTCTTCCTTTCCTGGCCTTTTTCTTCTTTCTCCTCCTTCGCTTCTCCTTCCTTGCCTCTTTCCTACAGGCACTTCCCTTCCCAATCTGCTGTGATGTCTAGACACCAGGACTTCAAAGTGAAACCCACTAAACGTTTCACTTTCCTTCTGGCCCAGCTGCCCTCCTGTGGGCTGGGAGGGGAAAGTGAAACTTGTTCACCCACCTTAGTGAGTTTCAGCAGGGGTAGCTAGGAGATATCTGCGCAGCCGCCTGCTGACATAACAGCAGAATTTAGAGTGGCTGCTGCTGTGTTCAGGCAAACTTTGATCTTACCAAATCCCAATTAAGCTGTCGCTATTTTCTTATTTCCTTTTCTGTAACTATGGGTTTCTAAGATACTTGTTTAAATAGAATCTTTCTCCTTTGTGTGCAGTCTGCTCCCTATGATCAATTCACAAACCCTGTGCTTGTGACGATCGCAAACATTTTGTTTATACTGCATAGGACTGTGCCAGTAACTGAATCAGAAAGGAGAAGCTTATTGATCCTAACAGAGTGTCTGTTCACACATGAATATCTTAAGGCCTGATTCTTTAAATACTCTGGTCCCACAGCTGTACAAGGCCAAACGCAATTTGAGGGACTCTCATGAGCTCCCATAATGTGTTGGAATATTTTTAATTGTGGCCCACGGTTATTGTGAGTGATGACTGGGGCAAAGGTAACTTTTTGTTTGGGGGGGAGGGACTTGAAATTCAGCCAGTGGTAGTGGAATGAAAGTAAAAGTGGTATGCAATAGAACATGAGGTATTCTTTTGCTAATATATCTATGTGTTGTACTTACATGACCCCCATCACCATAATATTTGAGCACTTCACAGGCTTTAATGTGTTTATTCTCACAATACCTCAGTGCAGTAGGGAAGTGTGGTTATTCCCATTTTACAGATGAGGAACTGAGAGAGACAGACTAAGCGGAAGGATGTGGAGGAACAGGAACTTGAACCCAGGTTTTCCCAGCACCCTAACCCCTGGACCATCCTTACTCACTAACATAGCTGAAGTTCATTTCTTGGAGGAAGAGCTGGCCAGAATTATTTGAAATTTAATTTTCCTTCAAAATTTCAAGTTTTTTCAATAAAAATGGGAACAAGTGTAAATATTTTTTCTCGCATTTTTCATCTGGGTCTGATGGAGACCCTCTGGGAGAACCTCTGCAGCCCCTTCCCCAAAAAGGCCTCTGGTTCTTGTTTCAATATGGCTCATCCCAACCATGTTTTCAATCAAAGTGTCTCTTGGCCATTTTACATGGAAGGCTAACTTACTAGGTGTATCTCTCATTTTTAGTTTTCTTTCTTTCTTTCTCTCTCCCTTTGTCTCCCATTTCTGTATCTGGTTGCATCACTTCCTCAGCCTTTTTTTTTTTTTTTTTTTTTTCAGCCTTCCCTGAGGATAATTGATTTATCACATGGATTTTCACTGTTTCTTTATCCTCCGTTCTCCCAAGATATGTTTTCTTCTCTGGTTCATTAATACATGGCTGGTTATTTTTCCTTACATTATTCCCCTTCGTTTTCATGGTGTTATGTATTTCTTCAGACTTCTCCATTCAAAAGATTTTCCTACCCTTCCTCTCTCCGTGGACATCATCCAAAGGTCACTGAAGTCAATGAAAGACTCCCATTGAAGTGGGGTCTGGATCAAGCCTTAAACCTATCCCTCCTTCCGCCTCGCTACCTTTTCTCGTAATCCTTTTCCCTCTGCCTCTCATCTCTCAGATTTTCATTCTCAGTAGCTTCCCAACTTCCCCTTCAAATTAATTTCCTTTGCCCCACTCCAGACAGTCCACCCTCTTCTGTTTCTTATCACCCATCCAGTCATATGCCTGGCCAGAGTCTTCTCTTCACATCCTGCAGCCTCAGTCAGTTGCTTCCTGAAGATACTTGCCCTGAATCTTTGGGCTCTGATTGGCCACGTTTAACATAGGACTTCTAGGGTCTTTGTGTCTGTCACCCAGGAGTGATAGAGGGTAGGAGCTACACCTGAGACAGCCTTTGAAGATGCTGCTGCAGCAGGACTGGTGCTCTGGAAGTCCTTATTTGGAGACTCCTCACTGTTGCTGTTTCCTGCCCTAGCGGTGGCTCAGGATGACAGGTAATTTGGGCAAGAAGGTTAATTCCCTCCAGACCTCCATCCAGCACTACTGGGGAATGATGGGCAAGAAAATGTGAAAAAAACGTATATCATCATTGATGGATATGTATATATTGGGGTACTTTTACAGATGGCTAGCTAAAGACAGGGACTGGCATTTTTCACTCGTAACTAAAACATTTTCTTTAGCACCATGGAGTATTTTATTGAACAGATGTTGCACAGACCTGGTTCTTTTAAAACACATAGCTGACATTAAGTATACATAATTAAACTTAATTTCATTTGAAATTCCATTTAATTTCTGGCTCTGGGGAAGTGTCTGTAGGGAGGGATTTGTATGGATGGAAGCAAATGGTTCTATCATTAAGCTTATCATTGGCAAAGCCCTTTGTCTTGAAGAGAGAGTGAGGGATACCAGTGCTGGAAAGAGACTCGTATCACTTTAAAATAAATGTGTGGGGAGAATGAATTACCCATTTAATGCAAGTTTATTATCTTACCCAATAATGTATCCCAATTCACGTTTTAGCTAATGTGATCATTAATATCTATGTAGGTTACTTAAATGGCTTCCATTACCACAGAATCTGAATATTTCAAGATCTTTCAATGTATTTATCCTCAGAACACTCTGCAAGGTAGGTTTATACTGACTCTACAGATGGGGAACTGGAGCAGAGAGACACTCCAGTCTGGTGAACACTGCACACCTATATCAGTATGACTATGATGCTCAGGGTGTGAATAATCCACACCCTTGAGCGACGTCTTTACACCAACCTAACCCCCCTGTGTAGACAGCGCTATGTTGGCGGGAACAAAGCTACTGCCTCTCGGGGCGGTGGATTAACTCTGCCAATGGGAGAGCTCTCTGAGAGCATCTTCATTAAAGTGCTACAGCGGCGCAGTTGCATCGGTGTAGCTGCACCAATGCAGCGTTTTAAGTGCAGACCTGCCCTAAGTGACCTGCCTAAAGTCACACAGGAAGCTTATGGCAGAGCAGGTCTCTCAAGTGCAAAGCTAGCTCCCTAACCCCTGGGCGGTCCTTCCTTTCTAATATCCATTGATGTAAAGCCGGCTCAAAACTTGGAGCTTTAGAAGAAATGGAGCATTCTGAACCTGGGCTACTTTAGAATGATTTTTTTTTTATTTATTTAAAGTGCAAAAACAAAAAGCCCACACTTCTGTTCAGGATATAAAAATGATTTCCTTCCCGTAGCCAGTGAAGGGAACAGGATCTGCAGTGTGACCAACGTTTTCACCCATCAGTGACTTTCCCAGCAGCTGTCACAATGTTATTCTTTTCAACAGCCTCTTTTGTTTGGTTAAGAAATTATTTCAAACATTTCAGCTCTGATCCTGTAAAAAGGAATTAAAGTTTTGGCAGCTGGGCTTCATCCCAAAAAAAAAAAAAAATCCTCTATGCTGGTTAGGCCTTAATTACTTTCAGCATCCCGAGGCCTAGTCAGCCCTGGAGAGAGCTAGGCTAGGGGCCTTGCTTTCTCTGTCTGTTGAGTGATGTGCTAAGTAAGTGGAAATGATAATGCCGTGTGACAAAGCAGCTGTAATAGACTTTCCGTGTTGTGAGTGAAGGAGCCTTTAATTAGAATTGAAGGTTATTCTTGCTGTGGGATATGGTTCAAAAGCCAATGCAGTTTGTCTTGAAGTCTTGTTTTGTGAAATGCTGCTGGCAAAGATGTGCAAGATAATTATTAATGATGGGGGGGGGGAGGAATCTCTGAGCCCATCATTATTCATGGTGTATTGCAGCTTACTGGGACATGACTGATACCAGAAAAGGGTTAATCGAAAGCTCTTCTCCTTTGGCTATTTGACCCTAATATCTCTGAAGCCAGCTGAATAGTCTGACTGGTAGGGCTGGTGTGACTCCAGTTCATGGAATATCAAGTCTCCTATGGGCCAAGTGGTGGGGTTGGAAGAACCACAGAGATGACACTGCAAAATGAAAGTGCGAGTGTGGTTGCATGCCAGCGGTGGGAGATAGCTCTCCCAGCGCTGCAGGTACTCCACCTCCCCGAGGGGATTAGCTTACAGCGCTGGGGGCACTGTTTACACTGGCGCTTTACAGCGCTGTAACTTGCTGCGCTCCGGGGGGTGTTTTTTCACACCCCTGAGCGAGAAAGTTGCAGCGCTGTAAAGCTCCAGTGTAGCCATAGCCTCAGTCTGAGCAGAGAAAGCAGCAGGGGACTGGTCTGTGGCATGAGGCTTTTAACTGGTAGATGACAATTTCTGTGTTCCAGGAGGATTAGCTTCCTGGAACTTGCTTATGTTGGAGAGAAATCTCACTGCGAGCGATATGAAAAGTCCATCAAAAACACTAAAGCAAGATGAGACTTTCTCTACATTTTACTATAAATGGGTTTGAGTCCAGCTGAGTTTGTTGTAAGCAGGTCCTATTGCATTTCAAACGTGTAAGGCGTTTTGGGGTACTGCACTCTGAAAGCAGCTTGAATTCCAGTCTAGATTCAGATTTCAGACATCTCAACAAATGGGGCAGTTTTGAACCTGGGGTTTTGGTCTGAGACTCTTTCTACTTAAGTCTAGTTTCTGCACAGCTGTCTGGGTCAGTCTTGGATCTTTCTCCCCTTTTATAGAATGTGGATTTGCCTCCCTTCTGGATGCAACTTAGGGAAATGTAATCAATCACTAGGCATAGTAATGACCTGTTCAGCATTGGTGACAGTTGGAGAGATTGCTTTACATTTAACAAGTGCTCACTGGTGGAGATAGAGGTCAGAGGTCAGCACCTACTGACTCCAGAGATTCATTCATTAGGTGGAATTTGAGTAGGGGGAACCGCTGGTGTTCAACATGTAAAGAGCACCGTGGTCATGGCCTCAAATCGATCGTCTGCTGGAGCTGGTTTGGCGGTCTTTGAAAGGGGCATGAGTGTGGGGGGCGGAGGGGGAGTTTCAGCAGTTATGGCTTGGCAGTCAGGAGCAAGGTGAAAGGAAGGCAGGGAAAAGCTTTGTAGGATCATAGTCAGATTGTGTTTCTGGTCAGTTATACGGAACAGATTTAAAGGGGTGGCATTTGTCTTTGGTAAGATAGCAAAGGAAGTATGGCAAAGCTTGAATGATGGTGAGTGAGTTACCTAAACGCCAAGGAGATGAGTTGGATAAAGGGAAATACCAGTGTATAAGCATTAAGGCAAATGTGAAGAACAGGCCACTCTTAGCTGTTTTTAAGAGCAGCAGAAATCATGTAGTCAAGTTAGGCAGTAGCAGAGTGTGAAGATAAAGAATGCTATGACAGATGCAATTAATTTCTACAGTTTTACTTTCAAATCGTTGACTTTTCTCTGTCAGATAGCTAGGCCCCTCCAGGCTTTCGGCAGGCCACGCTCGTCTTATGACAGACAGTTGGCTGCTCTGCAGATGTCTACAATCTTGTGTCCTTGGGTCCTTTCTCCAAAAGCAGTCATCCTGTTTCTTGGTGTTTCTTTAGATACGTCATTCAGGGCAGACCAATAGTTGATCTAACCCCAGACTGGCTTTTGCAGAAGTAGAGCTTCCTCTAACTTGTATAGAAACTTTGCAACCTTAAGACAATAAAACAATAAAATAAAACATGAGGTTTTTCCCTGTCTCTCGGTCAGGGGCATTTTGTGTTTGGATGGTGCCCTACTGGCTCTATCTTGCTTGGGTGACTAGTTGCCTTATTCCTCCCATTGTCTGTAAAGAAATGTTCAATCCATTGAGGCTCGAACTACCAAAGCCATTTTAGCTTTCCCCTTTCCCTGTCTGTCTGTCTCTCCATCTTTGTCTCTTCCTCTTTGTTTCAAATTAGCATCACAGCTGAAGTGTGAAGCCTGCTGGCAGCCAACCAGTAATTACTGTACAGTGAAAGAGAGGCACATCTGTCTAAACTGGGACTAGATAACAGCTGTAATTGATTGCCACATCATGGAGTTTGACCACCAGCAGATGGCGAGGGCCAATTTTTATAACTGATCACGGCAGTGAACCCAGGGACTCGATATGACTCTTTAGAGGTGAATTACACCTGTTATAAAGCAGCCATGCAAGGCTCAGCCATCCCCCGTCTCCTTTTTTAAACTACTACGCTCACCTTTAGAGCCCTAGTATAATACAGCGTATACTGTTGCTAATCAGGAACAAGGAGGAGGAAAGAGCCACTCTCCATTAAAGCAGTGGTTCAGCAGGAACTGGTAACACGTTTAGTTGCAGCGCGGGAAATACCTCCAAAGGAAGATGCATTTGCCAAGCAAGTTCAGATCCACTGCAAAGCAGAAGGATAACATCAGAGACAGGCTTTTAAAAAGCAAACGACAAAGCTGTTTGCTATAGGAAACGTGGTCTGCTGCACCAAAGTTAAAACTCCTTCTTTGTAATTGAGTAGTTTTTCCGCAAATTCACAACTTCTGGTCTCAACTCTGCATTGTATTTTGATGGCACAGTTGACAGGAAAAGGTCTGAGTTCATCCCAGCATCACAGTTCATTACCTATAGTGTAACAAAAGGCCTGTCATTCTTCCAACTTGTTAGAAGCTTATTTGTGGCAGAATCTCTCCTGCATCAAGATGCACTCAGTGTAGAAGAGGAATAGGGGATGTCAGGGAGCCTGTAATAGCTCCTAGATTCTCAAACTGCTCTGGTTCTTGGCATAAATTAGAGCAGCCTAGGAACCATTTGCCAGCTGAGATTTGCCCTCTGTTCTGCTCCATCTCTCCCCTAGCACACGCCCTTGTTGAGATGGCAGTTGATGTAGGAGCTGGCTTGGCTTTATGCCAGTTGAGAATTTCCTTCTGCCAGAGGTGTTCTCCACTGACCAGCTGCAACCAGATCGTGTTGTCTTTGTGCTATTGAAGCAATACAAAGGAGAAAAATGAGGCTGAGAATTTCACCCAAGTAGTCTGTGTTGTTACTGGGATGGATTTAAGTCTCTGGTATTCTCCGGATTAATACAATGGTTGTTACTGAAAATAAGGCTCAGGAAGATTAGACAGCCAACCAGTAACACCAACAAAGAAGGGGGAGAAGGAAAACAGACTGTGTTAGGGTATCATTCCCCAGGCCTCCAGCCCAGACAGGCAGGGCAAATCTTACACTAGTTTCCATGGAAAGCAGAGCTCTCTTAAGTGGATGAATTACATGCAGAACTAGGTGTAATTCCTAAGCATGGCAGAGGTTCATCTTTCCTAGTGTTCAGTCATAGGGTTAATTGTTAGGCAATTGGTGCTTCATTTCAAAGTTCAATATGTGACCAATTAGCTCAGGTATCTGAAGCAGTTTCACCTTGCACAATAGCCCCTCCTCCCTTCTTTGCTGTGACTCAGTTGGACAGAGCTTCCTGAGATATTGTGTAAAACAGCAGCCCGCTTTAAACTGTGCAATCTGTCATTAATTCACCTAATAAATCACAGCATAAGAACAAGAGTCTCCCAAGATTAACATCTACAATCAATTGGGAATTACAACATTGGCTTTCATAGCCAACACTGATCGTTAAGTCACAGAAAATTTATTACCTTACAAATCTGCTTATAAAAAGTGTGTTGACTTGAAGCCTTTATAGATTGCACTTATTGTTATTGGATATTCAGGGGTTTTGGATTTTTTGACAAAAGGTTAAATAACTACAGTTATCATGCTCTGAAGTCTCCTTGTATTACAAAACTTGACAGGCAGCTGCTTGGTGCGGGTTGTTATTTCTCTGGGAGAATCCTATTAAGGGATGCACGTTTACGGTGATTCTCTTCTCCTTGTGAATCTCAAAATCCATTTACTGTGTCAACTGATACATTAAATGTCAGATGGGGGGGAAGAAATCTTTAAAGAATCCAAACAAATCAATTTTCATTGGCTTGTGCCAGCCAAACTGTCACAGTGGGACATATTCCCCCCCCCCCCCCCCCGGTTGCAGAAGGAGAAGTAATTCTACTGTGAACAGAAAAGACACAGCTATTGTTTAAAAAAACTTTTTATTATTATTTTTTTTGAAAGAGCAAGAATTTTAAAAGTATAGCGTGCTCTGCATTGTTATGAAGGATTCAAGTTCAAAGGAAAACACTCTCTCTCTTCACATTGCATATGATACCTTGGTCCCCAATCCTGCAATAGATGAGGAGATTAATGGAACTACTCATGTGATTAAGTTTAAGCACCTTATAGGCATGTACAGGATCCAGGGCATTGGTCATTTCATTGCAGACTTTGCAAAAGAACCAGTACTTTATGAACATTCTCTACTGGTTGGAGGAAGATAGGAATCTAGTCAGCTTGCGTTTATGATCAAACATCATGAGGGGTGTGTGTGGCAGGGGGAGTCCTTAATTTTGCATAGCTCTAGTTGCAATGGAACAAGGATGTTTCCACAGTCGCTCACCACAAATTAAACCAAAAGCTGAAATATCTCATAAAAATTCATCATCTTGACTTGTATTAAAAAAATATACCTTAAAGGTTAGTGTGTTACATCTGTCTGTCACCGTACTTGTGGCCCTGACCATGGTGTTATCTGAGCATTTGAAATGCGCTTAAATATGCAGGAAGCATATTTTTTAGCTCGTAAACAGATGGGATATCGAGGTTCAGGTTTTGGCAAGAGGCAGATGCGTGGGGGGAGGGGAGGAAGGTAGGGGGGGTTACTTTCCAATGCTAAAATGAGCCTAGGTGTGCGCTGCTGTTTTATGTAATCTGGCCTAGGAGGTCCTCTCCTAAACAGTCTCTTTCTAAGCAGTCTCCTGCTGCACTACTGTCCCACCTCTTAATAAAGGAATCAATACAGATTAAACCAGAGCTGGGATGGAGGCAGCAGGCTGCAAATTAGAAGATCAGAGTTTTAGAAGCAGGATTTGGATCCCAACTCAGTGGAGGTCGAGGGCATTAGCAGAGGTGATGTCAGCATCTGGGGAGTGTGCCAGTTGAGTGCCATTCATGGTGCACGCCTGCCATGCAGCTTTGCTGGCAAGAGTCTCTGGTGGAGAGAGAACGGGAGGGGGAGAGGGCACGGGAGAGAGGAGCTTGAAAAAGAGAGAGGAGACCAGAAACCCAAAACAGAATCCCATTGTGGAGAAGGACAGTCTTTGCATTGTGTGGAACGTGTAAGTGGAAAGATCCAACCTGAAAAACCCACCCACCTCTTCCTTAAGCAAACTTGCCTCTTCCCTTGCTGGTGGCACCTCAGGGTTAAAGTCCCTTTGCATTTACATGCATTCCACAGCCGTGGAGACAGCAGCAGCCTGCACACTTGACATGGAGAGCCCCTTTGTGCTCCCAACTCCCGCATGAGCAGTGGGTCAGCGAGTGAGTAGAGTTTGAATAAGCAGCTCCTGTGTCGTCTTATGTCTCTCTGATCCCTTGAACAAAACCGGCATAGGAAAGGCAGCGAGGCAATGCCCAGGCCTCCTAAGTGTCACAGTAATGTCAGCAGCCCTGGGAACAGAGCAGCCTCCAAAAAGCAAAAAAGCTTTGTAATATTTATAGAAACAGAATCTGTTAAAAATACATTTGCCTGTCCTAGTTCAGCCATTTGGAATCCTCTCGCTCTTTTCAACTTTGGAGACCGGGTGGCGGGTTGGGGCTGAGTTTGTTTTCTTGGCATCTGTTGTGGTTTGGGGTTAAGCTGTTTAAAGCACATGTAGCCAATCAGGATCCTGTCAGGTGTAAATGTGACAATTCAGTACTTCATACACCAATTACAGGGGTGGCGCCTTCCATCCTTAGGGGATCAAAGTGCTTGATAAGCCTTGATGGAATAAGCCTCTCGCCCCAAATTCAAATATGAAGTGGCTCAGTATCATCCTCCCTGTTCTGATGAGGGAACTGAGGCACAAAATGGTTAAGGAATTTGCCCAAGGTCCTGCGGTGAGTCAGTGGCACTGGCTGGGAGGAGATCTCAGGAGTCCTGGTTCCCCAGTCCTGCACATTATCTACACAGACCACCTTTCCCTTTCCAGGCTGTGCACACACTAGTACAGGCTATTGACTGCACCATCACACTTTTTTTTTTTAATTATTGTAGCACCTGCTATGTTTAAGTGCAGTCTCAAGTTGATATGTGCCCCCATATCACCACCCTCTGTCTCTCCCCCACCCCCGAACATGTGCACACAGTACTTGAGGAAGTGCGGTTCTGCAGCCAGAAACAATCAGTAAATCGAAGGAGACAGTGTTGTGATGCTATGTACAGTCATCCCAGATAAACCTGTCTTCTGTCCCACATTGTACTCTAATCCCAGGCATTGCCATACCTCCAATCCACAGCGTCTGCCCATTTAGAGTTCCAGAACTTCAACTTTTGGTAGGCAGCTAACATCCTAACCTGAATGGGCCGACAGCATTCCTTGGCATAGATCCAGTCTGCTTGAACGGTTGCCCGAGATCATCTCCACGTGCTACTGTGAGTGACTTCGGCTGATGGCACATGTTAGAGTGCTGCCGTTCCCTTTGGATAGGTATGAATTGTATTTTACACACACCCACGCTCTCCTATAAGAAATTCTCTGTAATCCAAAGAACACTTTTTTGCATTCTCTTGTCCATAACCCCCATTACTACGCTGTCCAGACACAGCACTGAAGCCATGGTCCTTCCAGCCAAGGAGGGGCTCCTTCTAAACGTAGTCAGTGCTGCGCCAAGAGCTACTAACAGATATGCTGCTAAATGACGCAGTGTACCATCCTCTACCGTTACGAGTTTCAGTCCCTGCTTTGGGTGAGCAAGAGACTGGAATGTTCATCAGATCTTCCTGGTCTCCAGTTTGGTGCTATAGAGACTTGGGTTTGCTCAAACTCTGCTGATCCAGTTGTCAGACCTGTGTTTGTGTGAATGAAAAGAGATGCATCCTCCGGGTTAGCCTCTAGATCACCTGCAGTCAGCATCTGTTTCTGGAGGAGATGTAAATTGGGAGAGGGCTTATCTCCAGTTGGGGAGAGGGAAATTATTCTTTTGTTCTGTGCATTTCACTCTGAAATATTTCAGAGTGCCAGATCTCCTGAATGGTTAGTGGTACTTGCCTCTCACTGGGTCTTCTTCTCTGTTACACCAGGGCTCCTTTACATAACTCTGTCAGCATAGCGTGACCCTCAGTGAGTGGAAATGGCCTCCAAGACTACTGCCTGGGCAGGGAGCCTTTCCAGCTAGTGTAGAACTGGAGTATGTTGTCTCTGCTGGCCCTGCTCCCAGCATAGGAGGCAGATCGGATATGGCACTGCACTACCGTGATTTGCTCTTTCCCAGGGCCCATAGGAGGCCCTGAGACTGCTCTGGGGGCTGGGTAGATCATGGCCCCAGCACGTGAGAAATACAAAGTTGGTTTAAAGACGACTTTGTCCCCTCACCCATTCTCTGCTCCGAGTGCAGGAATGGAGCAGCTGAGAATCAGACCCACTAAGGACGACTTTACTTCCTTTGCTTGTGATGGCTGTAGAGCGGATGGATGAAGCCACATGACTTATTGGAGTAATCATGGTTCGCAGCAGGTAGTGGGAGCTTTGATTATAGTACGTTATTTTCCTTCTGACCATTTGACTATAAGTAGGAAAGGATGGTTTTAAAAAGTCCTTTTAAAATTAATTTCAGGATCTGTAGAGAGATAAAATTCGTATTTTTTCCCTCCAGTGTATCCCTAACAAGCCTACTATACCTGCCTATGGCACACAGCATGCAGCAGTATTGACTGAGTGATTTTCTTTGTTTTGTTTCACCAATCTCTTCTTCTAGTGGGGAAATTGCTTTGGAATATGGGGAGAGAAGGTGAAGGAAGATTAACTGAGTGTTTATCCACCTTAGTGCCCTACTGATAGAAAATATTTTGAGTATTTGATGCACGGTAGCTACTGTTTGCATAAATCTGTTACTGACTCAAATGGGTGTATATATTTCTGGCACCAAGTTATTGGTGATGCATAGCACAATTACCTATTCCTTTCTTTTAGGCTGTCCTGTAGACATAGCCAATGTCGGCAAAACTTATGTCGCTTAAGGGTGTGAATATTCCACCCCCCTGAGTGACATAAGTTACACCAACATAAGCATTTGTGTGCACAGCTCATGGAAGTGGGTTTTATTTATGCACTCAGCATAGGGCATCTTCACCACATGCGGTGCAGCTGTATTGGTACCATTGCAGCGCTGTACGTATAGACATCCTTTGTGAATGAATCATTAGACTTGCTTCTCTGTTGTTTGGTCAATAGGCCAACCCCTGTTTGACTGCCGGTGGCTGCAGACTATACTTCCCTGTGCTCTTTTTGAATCCTCAGTTTTGAAAGGTGAGAAACATAGAGGTTGAACAGTACCAATGTCAGGTTTCAGGAGGGAGTTGTAAATTGCCTGCCCCAAAACACCAATGCAAAATGCTGACTTCCAGTGCTTGGAGATCGAAAAGCCAAAACACCGAGGCAGGGTGATCTTTGTTTTTACTGTTGCTCTGGCTGAAAAAATGCCATTGCTTTGACTCATTAACTCACTGAAATATGCGAGAAGTCTCATAATAAAAGCTCTGCTCTCCTGCAGCCTGGGAGGAAACTATTCGATTAAAATAAATCTTACAAATGAATGTAATGAATTGTGTTTGGGGCTGTACAGGGATACATTAATCCGTATATGAATTCTCACCAGCTATTTGTGCACGTGCTAGCAAACTGCACAGTAAATGAGGGGGACTGCTAAGTCTTCACCAAATGCATGTGAATTAGACTCCAGACTGCTTGAGGCAAGCACTGCATCTTGCTATGGTCTTGATTGTGCAACATAAGGTGCCTGGTGATGTCACATTACAGGATCGATGCCTGTGTTTGTACAGCACTGAGCAGACTGGTGATATTCAATAAGTAACTCCCCCTACACACTGCTGTGACCGATGGGAATGAACATTCATCTTAGAGTTTTTCAGAAAAGCCTTTTGCACTCTGTTCCTACTGCAGAGCATACGGTCCAATTTAATGATTTTTTAAAAAAATAAGGGGGCTTGAGGAGTTCTGGGTTGGCTGTCTAGCTCAGATGTCTTGCATGTCCTGGAACAGGTTCCTGTGCCTCAGTTTCCCTCTCTGTAAAATGAGGATAATATGGCTCTCCCTGGCTGGGGTGACGTGAGGTTTAATCAGTGTTTGCAGAGCCATTTGATATTGTTGAATGGAAGACACTGTACAGGAGTGTAGAGCATTTTGGTGTCGCATGGGGAAATTGAGAGGCAACATAGTGACAATCCTTGCCTTCCCCCCTCTGCCCCTACCCTAAATATTTTAGGAATTGTGGGGACCCTTTTAACTGTGAAGGGGATTTTCCAATCCAGTGGGAGATAAACTATCCAGGAGTCGTGAGTAAACCGAGGAGGCGCTGTCCCTTTAAAACAGCAGCTGCTGCCAAGGTCTGAATGCTGTGGTCACTAAATCATTTAGAGCTGTGCTGTAGCTGAGGGCTTCCAGCGTAGCCTTTTGTTGCTGTCACACAGTGGGATCTGGAGGGAAGCCAGGGCTGCAGGCGCCTATTGTGTGAGCAGGCCGCACATCTGCAGTGGAAGGCGAATGCTGGATGTCAGCTGCCTGAATAAAACTCTTCAAAAGTGGGTGTTGTAAGGGCCTGAAAAGGGGGCAGTGAGGTTTTTTTTTTATGGTGCAGCCTGGTGGTTCAGGTTTCAGGCCATGTTTTGAATGTTGATATTCCCATAGTTAACTTTCCTGCAAGCTTTGAAAAAAAATTTTTTTTCCTTTTAGCAGAGGGGGTGGTGGCAGCACGGGAAGAACAGCCAGAATCTTTATAACTGTAATAGACTGCAACAAAAGGGTCTATTCACTTCTTGATGAACCAGAGCTTTATGTGCGTTAAATCCCCACCACGAACTGAGAGGTGAAAATTGTGCGATGAATAGTGAAAAGAATCCTCTATTTCCCCCCTGCCAATACGCAGCACCTGACATTGCTGTGTAGTAATTGGGAATCAGCAGACCTCCCAGATTGGAGTGGGTCGGAATGCGTTTCTGCTCTTCACTTCACCAAAGCTTTATACACAAGCTGCAGGAACTTGTATGGTTTTCTATGAATATTTTTAATTGGTTCAAATGTTTACAAACATATAGCCCACCAAATCAGGAGGAGGAGGTAGGTGAGTCATTTCTAGAACAAACAACACAAATCTCCAAAGCACAAGGCCTGGTAGTAATAGGGAAGGCTTAACTACCCAGCCATCTGTTGGAAAAGTAATGCAGCAAAACATGCAATTGTCAACATGTTCTTGGAATATACTAGGGACAGATTCTTGTTTCAGCAGGTGGAGGAAGCAACCAGGGGACAGCCATTTTGGGCTTGATTCTGACTAACATGGAATTACGCATTTGGAGAAGGAAGGCAATTTGGGTGAAAATGATCATGAAATGATAAATTTCATGATTCTAAGAGCATGTCTTCACTAGCAACGTTAAAGCGCTGGTGCACTGCCTACACTGCCACTATATGCCGAAACTTGCAGCGCTCGGAGGGGCTGTTTTTTCACACCCCCAAGCGAGAAAGTTGCAGCACTGTAAAGTGGCAGTGTAGACAAGCCCTTAGGAAAGGAAGGGGAGAGACCCACAGAATAAAGACTATGAATTTTGAAAAAGCAGACTTTAACAGATCCAGAGAACTGATAGATAAAGTCCCCTGGGAAGAACTCGAGGGGATAAGAGTTCAGGAGAGTTGGCAGTTTCTCCATGAGACAGTATTAAAGGCCAGCTACACACTATCCCAGTGCGCAGGAAAGATAGGAAGAATAGTAGGAGGGCAATATGGCTCTATAGGGTTACCATATTTCAGGTTCCCAAAGAGAGGACACTGAGGGAGGGAGCAGGATGGGGTGGGGAGAGCTCGAGAAGGGTACAGTTGGGGGTTCTGCAGAGGATAGTTGTGGGGTATGTGTGTACTGGGGGCGGAATATCTGCAGTGCTGCTCCCCATCACAGTGTGGTGGGGCAGCTGGTGCAAGCCCAGAAGCCAATGCTAGCCGTCAATCAGTGCCTCTCTGCCAGATCACCTTGTTGGGCTGAGAACCAGGGCTGCATTCCGGAGTTACATCTGGCAAGGGACATTAAAAGCAATAATCTTCAAATACATTAGGAGCAAGAGAAAGATGGAGAAAAGGAGTTGAAGCGGGGAAGGATGACAAATGAGAGGCTGAGGTGTTTAATGCCTATTTTGCTTCATTCTTCACTAAAAAGGTTACTTGTGACAAGCTATTTAACACAGTTCATATTAACAACAAGCGGGAAGCAACACAAGCCAGAATAGAAACAAAACAGGTTAAAGAATATTTAGGTAAGTTACATGTATTCAGGGCAGCAGAGGGTGATGAATTTTATCCTAGGGTACTTAAGGAACTAGCTGGAGCAATCTCAGAGCAGTTAGTAATGATCTTTGAGAACTTTATGGAAGACAGGTGAGGTCCCAGAGGACTGGAGAAGAGCAAACACAGTACCTCTCTTTAAACAGGGGAACAAAATGGATCTGGAGAATTATAGACCTGTCAGCCTAACTTTGATACCTGGAAAGATACTGGAATAAATTATTAAACAATCTGTGAGCACCTACAGGATAATAAGGTAATAAGTAATAGCCAACATGGATTTGTCAAGGACAAAACATGTCAAACCAGTTCCCTCTTTTGACAGGATTACTGGCCTAGTGGACAAGGAGGAAACAGTAGGTGTGATATATCTTGATTTTAGAAAGGTTTCTGACACACACTCACATGACATTCTCATAAGTAAGCTAGGGAAATGTGGTCTAGATGAAATTACTATAAAGTGGGGTCATAACTGATTAAACGACCATACTCAGAGTAGCTATCAGTGGTTTGCTAACAAACTGGGAGGATGTATCTAGTGAGATTCCCACAGGGGGAGGGGTCTGTCCTGCGTCAGATACTGCTCAGTAACTTTTATGAATGATTTGGATAATGCAGTGGAGGGGATGCTTATAAAATTTGTGGATAGCAGCAAGAAAGGAGGGTTTGCAAGCACTTTGAAAGACAGAATTAGAATTCAAAACAACCTTCAGAAATTGAAGAATTGATCTGAAATCAACAAGGCTGTGTCCTTTTCTGATGGAGATGGGGAACTCAACCCAGTGATCTGTCACCTCCATACTGAAATTGCTGTACTTGGATTGCACAGAAAGACCATTCAGACTTAAGGTGCTGTAGGCGGTTGCTGGCCCAGGGAGCGTATTACACTGATCCTTCACAGGTTGCACCAGCCTCCATTTTGTTTTTTGGTGCGGTTCAAAGTGGTGATTTTGACTATAAAGCTCATAGGTTGAGGCCTGGCTACCTTAGAGTTCTCTTCTCATACTCATGATCAACAGTTGAGATCAGCTTGAAAATGTACTGCTTGAAATGTCCGCCAGACAAAGCCTGAGTTTGCTGATGTTCCTGGCATGCCTTCAAAGCCTATCTCGGGTCTTTTGTCAGGGGATGAGTTAAATGGGAACAGTTCCCTTTTCTTTGTGGAGGGGATATTTTTAGTGTTGCATTCTCACAATGGTATTGTGCTATGTGTATGCAAATGCCATTAAAAATTTGATAGGTGCATGATTGAAATAATAAACAATTTTATCATCTGCTACATGTTCAGTCTGCAGTGGTTCAGAAACCATTTTTTTCTGCCTAAAGGTTATATTTTGCAATAAAGGAAAGATACCTCTTCTGCTCACCACCACAGTCTTAGCTTAGCCTTCCCTTTCATATTTGTAGGTATTGGGTGGGAAGGACAGGCGGAGATTGTGTTTGTATCTCCTTAGAACTAAATGAAAGGGAGGGAACAAACCTCACAACTATAAACTATCTTCTCTTGGTGCACATATGTCTTTTGTTAAAATGCTGTTGGGAATTGTGTTCATGTATAGAATAAACATTGGATCATCAGCTGTTTGGGGCAGGGACTGTCTTTTTGTTCTGTGCTTGGTACAGTGTCTGCCACAGTGGGGTCTTGGTCCTTGACTCTGTCTCGTATGTCCTATCATTGTGTATATAAATAATAATAATGAATAAAAGAACAACTTTTCTAGTGACCTGGAAAAGGCTGAATTTAGAAGTCAGGTTTTCAGCAGGGATCCAAAACTCTATCCATGAAAAAATGCAGAAAAAACATGAAACATATTTTTATAACCACCCTTACCCCGCACTCCCTAGATCCTGGTTCATGGAATCAAAGCTTTCTCTGAGATTTCACACCAGCTGCTTCTCTCTCTGGGAAATATGCTAGGAAAACTCATTGGATTTATGAAACCACTTCCTGTCTGGCTTAGACTAGCAATATATTTGGCAACACAGTTGGTTTCCTAAAGTTAAAATTAACTGCATTATTTCTCACGTGTCTCTCACTCAGCTGATACCACTAATGATTAGAGTGGCGACTCAAAGATAACAGTAAAAGTGAGTTTAAATCAGGTAATGATTCAAGACCTATTAAATCTAAAGTCACATTTTTTTGGTTGAAACTTATTCATCCTTCATATACTCTTGCTATAATCAATCTCCTTTAATTCAGCACTTTTATTCACAATAAGAATTTTGGTCCTTGTCTCCTCTAACCAAAGCTGAGTTTGTTTGGGGTTCTCTCTCTCAACATTTTCACAGCAATTCAGACCTAATCAGCTATTGAATATTCTAGGTAAATTCTCATCCTGGAACCCAGGTTAGTAGTCTTTCTTCACCACTCTTTCTATTCAGAATATCTCATCTGGAGTTCAAGAGTTAATAGAGCAGTGAATTTCCCCTGTTTCTTTGTAATTTAGTCCTCAACTGATGCCCAATGGACAGATTGGGTTCCAGTTACTCTGCTAATATTTCAGTGAAAAATACTTCAGCTCATCTAATTGAATTATCTCTCTCCCCCATATATTTCTTAGCCTCTCTTTGTTCTCAACTTTGTCTAATCTCATAGTTTTAAATCACAGCTTCATGGCCCGTACACTATATCATATAAAATCTATTGCCTATAACTCAGTTCTCTGGGTTTTATAGGACATTTTCTCCTTTTTTCTCATCAAAAGCATTAAACCTTTTCTAGGTAGCAGGCAAAAATATCATTCCACCATCTTTAGCTTCCTTAGGGCAAGATTCAAAAAGGATTCTTTTTCATCAGGAGAAACTCAGATCGGTGCTAAATGCAGCTAGAGAGCAAAAATGGCGGCCAAATTTTTATTGGAGTAACTGATGGTTCTCAGGGTACCCAGCACTGAGAGTCACCTTGTTACTTTATACCTCCAGGGAGAGGGAGACCTGCTTGTGCTTAAGTGGTTGTCCGCTTCCTCACTCCTACCAGCCTGGTAGCCAGCCGTACAATCTCCTCTGAACTATGCCATCCCTTACTTTGCCTTGCAGGTTAACAGTATGCCACCCCAGTCCCTGAGCCCCAATGAAGTGTTCCCCTATAGTGCCCAGTGCCGTATCCACTGAACTCTCTCAGAAATACCTGGTCTGCTGTCCCCAAAGGAACAGTCTACAGTTCGAATGAGTCAACTCAGGATCAGCTCCGAGTAGAATACACGGCACTGAGATATATTTATTGTAAAAACAATAAGTTTTTCATCAGAGAGTGAATAAGGATAATAGAATCAAAAGGGTTACATATAAAACAAAATCATAACATGATTTCTAGGTGCTCAACTTAACCAGCTAACCATCTGCCTAAAGAGGTTCATTTCACCCCAAATGTCCTCTGGGTTTTTTTGTTTTTGTTTTTTCACCAACCAAGTCTGGTTGAGATCCCATTTTCATGTTCTTTCTGCTTACTTCCTAAGTGCAGGATAAAGGAGTGTCTCCTTGAGTTCAACTTTAATCCTTGAAGCTCATTGTCTGTCCTCAGGGACAGTAAAATCCCTCCATCACTTGTTTTTCCCCTGAGTTCTGCTTCTTCCCTGTTGATATTACATCCCCCACTTGACTTGGTATATAAATAGGGCTTCCATGGTGTTGGCTTCCATTACTTAATTTACCTGCCGATTGGGAGATAGGTGAATAAGCCTCTTTTGTCTATCAGGAAACTCTTTGTCAACTCTGCCTTGATACAGATTTTAGGAACATATTTTCAGCATACATACAGAATTCCTCACACAGTATCTGTACCTACATTTCACAACGATATTAATGTCCAGCATGACCCTGGCTTTCATTTAAGACTATATTCTTTGGTGAACCAGAATGTACATACCAGAGTTAGGATATTCTTGTAACCCCCTTGCCAGTTGGCATTGAGGGGTCATAGGTCACTGTAGCAAAATACTGGATGACATTAAAAGTGGAGTTCTATATTCTGGGATGGAGTTTGCATCCCCAGAGAAAAGGCTCTAAAATACTATGTTGACCAGTGTGGTATAAATGCTTGGTTACATTTATATAAAAATAGGCGTTTAATACATCTGGACATGACCCTGTGAATTATTGGAATCCATCCATCAATGATGGATCACACATCGGAAGTGGCTGGAGAGGAGATTGCCAGCTGTTCCTTCAGTGGCTAATAATCCCCAGGCTGATAGTAATGTACTGTTGCAAATACTGGCAGCTAGTGCATTAAATGTTTGCCTTAGGTTATGAAAATGAACAGTGTGCATTAGTAGTAGTGTTTATTTTTTGGTGCAGTGCATGGCATAAGCACCTAGCGCACGCTTTTTCCATTGATATTATAGAGGGTTGTCTGTCTAAACTGTTGCAATTTACTCTGCATTTTTGCACATTAATAACCGCTTGGCAAGAGATTGGGAGTGACCATTTTAACAGTAGCCTATTTAAATACTATTGTTCCACTCTCAAATTGCTAAAGCTATTTAGTGATTGTAACATGAATAAATCTGGCTGTATAAAAACGTTTAAAGTTCAATCCAACCTTGTAAATCAGGTTGTTTTTTTTTGTTTTCCCTCCATGTGCAAAGCTGGTGTGGTGCAAACAGGAGTGCTTCAGAAATAACCCTAATTAGCAATTAGCTGCTATAAATTTGGCTTGGTATATGTAGTCAGTGCTGTTGAATTTGATAGTATATATGGCACAAGTTGCATAATAGACATTAAAGTGTCTGATCTCCTAGCACTATGAATGACATTAAGTAAAATCTCTAAATGTCATGTGAATCTCAGAACTATTTTGGCTTACAATATATGTATGTATTAAATAGAAAAGTTACATTTCCAAGATTATCACCTCCTCTGATGCTTGATGATTCTGCATGTCTGATATACTAATGTCATTATTTAGTGTTTGTAATATTAATGCTTGTTTTTATATGCATCTCTGTTTTAAATATCATTGTTTGACACAAACGAACAAAAGCAAGAATAGTTAAAGGGATATTATCAGGGCTAATTGGCTAAATCAAAATATGAGCTGCCCTTTTCTTATGTTACAATATATTAGTATTTTAGTATGATGGCTAATATATGTGTAAACTCCGTTGCCCAGTAGTGGAAGCAATCAGAACGACTCAGCTTTGTGTCACAGGCCCCATACTGCTAACAGTTGTTAGAGATTCCCCTCTACTTCAGGAGGTAGGAGCCTGTGATTTTGCAACAAGCGGGTATGTGAGTTCGATCCCAGCTGCTACCCTGAAATACAGGATGGACTGATGCACAGTGTAGTGGCAGCCATAAAATACTAGGAAGCTCAAAATTTGTCACGATGTGAAATGTGCTGTTCTTGAATGTAGCTTTAATTTTCCAGTACAAGTTTTTTAATTTTGGAATTCCTGAAGCTGTAGGATGCTATTGGCAGTTAGCATATTGCCGGATTGTTTCATTTGTGATACACTGGGCTCCTGTATATTTAGTGAGAGACTGCAAAACCATTTTCTCCTCCTTCTGCTTCTCCAAAGCGCATTGAAGTCGATTGGTGTCTTTCTGTTGAGGTTGATGGGCTTTGCATCAGGCCCTAATTAATCCATTAAAAATTATGGGATTGATTTTTAGTAATGCATACTAAACCAAATGATTGTTCATTCTTACAGTAGCATTAAGGATGGGGTGTATGCTCAGCTTTCCATGTCTTACCTCGTATTGGTTTTGTGTCACCATGTTGCCTAAATGTCCGTTTTTATTTATTTATATGCTTTTAATATCTCTCTTCAAAGCTTCCCACTGTTTTTAATCTGCTGAATGTTGTGTAAATATCGTTTTTGATTTCTTTTTGGTTTCCTTTGTGGTTTTGTTATTGTTTCTAATGTCAGCCTGATAGTAGTTGCAAAAAATGCATTGCAGTAGTAAATCTTGAGTACGCACCTTCTTTTTAAACAGAGAAGAGCACCAGGGTTATCCCATTATATACGTGGTATATTGATATAATGTTTTTCTTCTAAAGATATTGCAGCACTTTACAAAGGTGGGTATGTATTAATATTTCTCTTGTACAGTTAGAGAAAGAGGTACAGTCTGTGACTTGCCAAGGGGGTTGCGAGCTCAGACTAGAATCCTGTTCTTTTGATTCCACGTCCCACGTTTTAACCAGTAGACTATGTTGCCTGCAGACTTAGTTTTATTTAAATTTGGTTCTATGTGACCAGTGCTGCTGATGTTATATAACAACACTGAACAGTATTTTCAGGCCCCATAAAAGTGGCAACTGATTGCTCTAACATTTTTCATTTTTCTGATTTTGAGTTAGTTAGAAAGGTGCCTTCTTTAAAAAAAAAAAAAAAAAAAAAAAAAAAATCAGTACTAGAACATTGCAGTAGAAAAGAGTGGTGATGATAATATTTCTTAGACCTCAGTTGCTTGTGAAGGGAAAACCTAATTATTACCACTTAAGATGGAAGATCCTTTATTTATCACCACTTGGTTTTCTATATAGTTTGCCTAATTCCTTAATCGATTTTTCTCTACGTTGAATGAGTAATGAGGCTCTTTTTATAGGTCACTCTTAATATTGTACATGGGCTACAGTATATCAAGGCAAGGATTGTAACGCTGTGAAACGAATGGGGGGACAGGAGAGGAAACCTAGGGTCCAATTCTGCTGAGGTCACAAGTGAAATGTGTTTGGCTTCTCTTGTTCCCTAGTGAGTCACAAAAGCACTGCACAGCATGGTATTATTCAACAAAACAGAGAGTTTCCACTCAGACACAATGATCTTTCCTAAGTAGGAAAAAGCCAGGGTAGTGCATTCATGAGGGAAATCAAGTAAAATCTGTAGTCCTAGCCAGGAGGTGTTCTTCTCAGAGTGCTGGAATTTACAAATTACCTTGGAAAGAAAACAATTGATGGGACATTCTTAAGATTTAGGGTGCAGTTTAAATGACTCTTTGGCATACCTTGCAAATGTGAAGCTTGCTTCCTTTGGGACTCCTTTGAAAACTGTCTATTTTATCATTCTTTATTGTTTTGCTGCCTCATTCTGTCTGTTCCGTCATTCTTACTAGTTCCATTTGTGCAGTCCCAGCTGGTTTAGTGCTAATTGCCACTGGCTGGGTCAGGGAGGTGTCTGTGGTACTGAATAATAACCTGGCTGGGTTCTAAACTGGGTAGCCATTTGCTTTGATTTTTCCTTCATTCTCCTCTAGATTACAAACAGTATAATTTAGCGCTGGCTGAATTAATGAATCAGATTATATCGTTGACCATGTTTTTTAACTGAGAGGTTCAGCTATGCTCCTGGCCAGAGCAAAGCACCTGTTGTGGCAGGATGATTTGTGATTAAATGACTAGAGACTGCAGCTGGAACTATGCTATGGTTGAATGTTTCTGGTTAATCTATTGTGCTTTCACATCATACCTCAGTTTGTATTGACTCACATCCTTTGCTTCTGAGAAGTCTGCAGACTTTTTTCCCATCAGCTCAAGAGAAGAGAGTGGCTAGTGTATAAGCTTTACTCTTGTTTTTTCATTAGTTAAAAACCTCTTTGTTTCATTAGTGCCTATGTATGAGGCTTCATTTAGTGGCTCTGTGTTAGCACAAATACTTTAGTTTCTCACTGTCTGTCTGTTTCTGTTTCTCACTAAAACTTCTGTGTTGCATTGTGACCCGTGAAGACATAGCCCATTAGACTACCATCTAGGTGCATTCTGCCCATCAGGACCAGAGCCCAAAACAGAGGCGTTTACAACTTATGCCAAACAAAATGTAAAATGTTTCAATAGCCAGCAATCTATTGTGAATAACAACAAAATTATCTAGATGCCCCAATATAGAGTGCTTTGTGAACTTGTACGTAAGATTGGGACGAGGTTTAGTAGATTGGGACGAGGTTTTTTTGAGACACCGTTTAAAAAAATCCTGGCAAATGTAGCCATAAGAAGCGAAATCCCAGAACAGCTTTCAGCTTTATCTGAAATTTGTGTCCCCTTTTCACTATGTCCTCTGTCCTGTTCATATCAAACTAGCCAACTGTGTGCCAAGTAGTAATAATTACACTGATAGTGTTGTCAGGAACAGCTGTGTCTCTTTGCAGTTTTTCTTGTACTGCATTATTTACTACTGAGATTAACACTGTGTGTATAGTGTAAAGGTTCTCACAGCAATTGTGTGTGTAAACTAGCGTAGGAAATAAAGGCAGTCTCAGAAGTGTAAATGCTAACGGGAAGACTTTTCATTTAATTGGCTTTATCTGTGGCTCCAGATTTATTCATTCTTGTCTTTATCTGTAGTTTAACAAATAATCATTCTCCATAATTTGACACATTATATGGCTGAGTAATTATGGTCTAATTATAAAATCCCTTAACTGCAAGGTATAGTTTCATAAAAGGTCCGAGCCTTTGTTAACTGTAAACACATTTCAACTGGATCTTTGTTCAGATTGTTTGATTTTCCTTTTTTTTTTATTTTTTAAGCTCTCAATACCAGGCAAGTGTTAGCTTTCATAATGGCATTTCTTATGATTGGAGTGAAGGGAACTGGGAAGGATATGGAGAAGGGGAATGAAAATATTGCAGGGCAGTTTTCAGTCAGCCAAAAAAGACATGGGTTGGGGTTTTCAAAGGAGCACAACATCCAAATTCAGAGTGAAATTCATCTAACTCCATTAGGCCTTTTTGAAAATCTTAGACTAGCTGAAATATAAAGTAAGCCAGGGATTAAAACAGCTCTTAACGCCATATGAACTAACTATTTTTCCTTATTCATCCTGTCATAGGTTGCTTGGTAGTATCAAGAAAGTACTTTAGAAGCTGCTGGTGTTGCAATGAGATGAAAGCGAGAGTGATAATAGTTCAAGTGCATCACAGTCCTTTCCAAAATGAACCTCAGTGGCTGATGCTTAAAATAAATAAATACATTATATTATGGCTAGGCACTTAAAATGCAATGAGGTCAGACCTGGTCAGTAGTGACCAAAAGTTATTGAGGTGATTGTCTGGTGGAGTGTCTAAAATATTTTTTTGTCTAATCCAGTTCCTAGTGAACAAGTGTCCACTGATGCTTTCCTGAATTGTGGCCTTCTATTGTATTAATCCAATTTGTCATGTTTGAGAATTGTTTCCTCCTTGTTTCTGCACTGGTCATTTCCAGCATCATACTGCTTTAATGTTCCTTTAGGTGACAGCTCCTCTGGCTTTCATTGGAACAATTATGCGGCAACAATGAGACCAGTCTGGAGGAAATATGGCCATGCCAGTTATTCCAAAGGTGCCTCGTATGTAAGGATCCACTGAGACTATTACCAATTGTTGCACCAATCAATGGTAGTCGTTGCAGTGCCAGAGCAAACATGCGTGGGTTGCCAGCCATTCCCTTCTAGTTCAAAGCTCTTAATTGAAAGAAAAACCTGCTCAAGGACTCATGACTAATGTGTAGACTGCAGTGTTTGATACAAATGAAGATAATGTATTATATAACTTGCTATTGTTTAAATATAACTCTAAATTATATGCCCAGGTTCTATTAAATTGTTGTAATGTTAGGATCTTGCATCTGATAAATCCTAGACTTGTTATAAATGTTGGACGTATTCCAAACCTTTTAATTGGATGCTGCACTTGTTGACAAATCAGGATGCATAGCAAACTTTCCACTATATAAATTACAAATGATAAGTATAATTTTAACTGCTGCAGTGTTCAATTCTGAGTTTATTGAATAGTTTATGGTATTGTTCAGAGTATGTGGAGATCCAGAAGTAGAGAATTTTTAAAGTTGTGTAGCACATTATACAGTACAGGTGCATTGTTGAATAATGGTCAAATCCGTTGACTTTATGGTAGAGCCTAGATGTTACTTCTGTTTGTTAAAATTCTGGTGGTTTATATCTGCAGAAAAATCTATTATGGCCCTTAGTTTTTAATGGTGCGTAAGCCTCGGGGTAGAATTTGGCCTCTTGCATGTGTACTATAAATACTTCAGGGAAAAGGCCCTAAATGATGCATTAATTTCCTTGGGATAATTCCCCAGCACAGATGCCATTAAATGGTATTATCTGCCATCTTGTGCAAATGATTTTCCAGTCTTCTCTCTTAGTTCAAAGTAGCTCTTTGGAGGGTCCTTGATGAGTTGAACTCAATTTGCTCGGAGGTTAGCATGTTAAATTGGTGTTTGGTTTTCATTAACCTGTGCAGTAATATCTTGTCATTAGCAGATGTGTTGTACGGGGTCTCATAATCATTAATTTCTTGTAGGCAGTTGTTGGGTTGGTTTTTTTTCTTTTTCTGCTTGGTGTATGCTTACAGCAATGCCATATGAAGAACCGACTTGCCTAATTTACAAGGTAAGAAGAAATCCTATGGTAACAGCTTCACTGTCAGCCAGTATTGGTTGGTCTGTTCTATTGTTTTTATTTTTTAACAAATGTTAGGTCATCAGCAAGGTATTTTCATCATTATAATTGCTTAGGAGAAGAACATTGCTATTAAGAGAGGCGAAGCAGAAAGATTAAAAAATAGCACTTTGAGGAAAAATCCCAGGGAACTAGCCATTAGCTTCGGATTGTCTGGGCAGAAGCACCTCTGATGATGATCTCTGAAATAAAGTTGAACCCATGTGGAAGTGTTGGTAGGATCTGGGTGTTTGTGTTCAAATAATGTCTGCCCACCCAGCTGAGTATTTCTATGCTGTAACAAGGGAGGAAGGGGCACGTTTTTTGAAGAGCTGTGTTTGCAGATGAGCAGATCTACAGCATTAGAACGTTAGGAATGGGACACTTGGAAAGAATGCTTTCTAATTCCATTTACACATGCTGGACATAGAGGGCTTTCAAGAGAGGTAGAGTGGATAATGCTAAGTATACTGCCATCAACAACAAAAAAACGGTATGGACTTTCTCTCCCCAAAAGTGACAATTTACATGCATACCCACAGCATGGAAAATAAAGGCATTGTTCCGCTAAACCAGTGGTGCCCAAACTTTTCCTCTCGCTCTCCCCCTTACCAGTAATAGAAATTGTCTTTGCCCCTCTGGGCCAGAAAGCAGGGGGCTGGTGGTGGGGCTGTAGCAGAGCTGGGGGCAGAGCAGGGATGCATGGCGTTCCCTTCCCTCCCCCTTGTGGGGGCAGGCCTGTGCCCTGCTGTGCCCCCCCGGATGTTCCTCTTTGCCCCCATAGGGTTTGGGGACCACTGCTCTAAACATATAGTTGAGTAGGCCTCTGTGATTGATGTTACAATATATATTATCCTGGAATTGCTACCTATTGAAACTGCATTATGTTGTTAATATAAGGCTGATAGTTTTATATGGTTCTAACACTCACCTCTCATATTTTGTCCAAAACCTCATTTTCAAGTACAACCATGTTTCTTTCTTCCCCCTTATTGTCCGTATCTGTCTCTCTTGCTCCAAACTGGTAAAAAGCAACAGCTTGGAACATAAATAAAATGAATGAAGCAATAAAACAAAAGAAATTGTGTTCTGCTAAATCTTTTTAGTCACAGATTGCTATTGCTTAAAAAAAAAATACTTATCTGGAGACAAAGAAAAGCATCATAAGAGGAGGTCTAAACCAAGCAAGTTGTGTGTGTACTCTCCATTCCAAAAAGAGAAGAGCATCTACGTGCAATGAAGGAAAAAATGGCAGCTTAATGTTTGGTTCCTGAGGCGATAACTTGGTCAACAGAAGAATTTTGCCATTGACCTTGTGCTGGCTACTTAGTGCTGGGACTTAGTCTGGCTTAACCACATTGCTCAGGGGGTGTGGATTTTTCACACCCCTGAGCGACGTAGCTGGGTCGATCTAGTTTTCTAACTTATACCAGCCCTCAGACTTGTTGGGGGCTGGGAGTGCTCTGGAGCCAGCACTTGGGAGAACCATTAATCAGAAGGCTGGAGGGGCTCAAGGAATTGGGAAAATACATGAATGGAGTCTCAGACTTCAACCAGGATTGGGTTGGGAATGAGCGCATCAGAGCCCCACCCCAAGGACTACCCTGAGGGGCTTTTTGAGTAGCAGCAGCGTGACCCTGCAGCCTTTCCTGCAGCGTCAGCTTCTGAGCTGCCTTCGCCAGAGCTCATGGACATCTCTTGCCCTGGTAGAGATTCGTTCTCACTTAGCCAACCAGACCCAAAGTCAGCTGATCTAATTCCTAAACTGGCAGGCAGATAGAGGGGCTCTCTTCAAGGCCATCTGTTCACCATCCGGGACCCCTCCCATTGTCTCTTCCAGGGCTGCATTACCTTTGTGTCGTCATTTCTTCCCGATGAGGGCACTCCGCTTGGGGGGCCAGAAGCATACTCCTGGGGGAATTCTGCGCCAAAATATTAAAAATTCTGCACACAGTATTTTAAAATTCTGCATATTTTATTTGTCAAATAACATACAATCATGCTGGTTTCAATTATTTTGGTAATTTATTTAAATGAAAGTACAATGGATGAATAATGGGAGTGCGGAGCATTGGAGGAAATCCCCAACCCCCTCTGTCTAATAGTAAGGTAGCTAGTATTGATCCTTTACCTCTGGTTATTAGTCAACAAATATATGCAGCCATATGCTCAGTATTACATTATAGGCAACCGAAGAGCAAGCTAGGGACTCAAACTCACAATTTATATTGGCTACTGACCATCTTCAGAAAGGCACCATAAGCATTTATAAGACCACACTGTCCTTTACAATAAGGCTCCTTTAAACCACTTCTGGCAATGTTAAAGGAGCCTTAACATTTTTACACCTGTTTTATACTCCTGGGGGAATTCTCTAAGAACAATGGAAACAATTCACTAAGCAGGCAAGCTGCTAGATTCTGCTCTGCCTGAGGGGACAGAGCCTGCCCCACGCCTACCTCCACAGAAACACTCCAAAGCCCTGCCCCTCCACAAGCGAGCAAGAGGGACAGAGTGTCTTTCTCTCACATGCATGACTGCACAGCCTTCCCATCCCGACAGTGATTTTTGTCTTTAACGGCTGCTCCAGGAGCCCAAGCTGACCTGCCTGCACCGCCGGGGAGGGGTACATGACCGCTCTTGTGGCTTCCCTTTGCTTCCCCATCAGAAGTCATTTTTCTGCAGGGAAGCAAAGAAATCTGCGTGGGCCATGAATTCTGTGCACGCACAGTTATGCAGAATACCCCCAGGAGTAGCTGATGATCAAAGCAAAGCAGCCAGGTCCTTTCTCCCTTTGGAAACTTCACAAACACCCTGTGGGGCTAGCACCTCCTAATGCTGCTAGATAACATCTCAGCAGGTAGGAAGTACAGTAAGTTTCCACTCACACCAGGGAACAGTGCTCTGAGTTCCCTGGGCAGAGTTATGAAATCTGTCTAAGCAATGCACATCAGAGGGATCCTAAATACCGAGGGCAGACTGGTTGAGCAGGATCAAAAAATCAAGGGGAGTGGAGCCTCAACCGAAAGGTGTTCAGGTTAATTACAGTAATGATGTGCAGGCTGTATGTGGGTGAAAAAGAATTGGAATTGTGCTTGAGAAGAAAAGACCATGGCGCTCAAGATTCTATGGATATCATAACTTCTTTATCCTTCCTGGCACCTCCACTCCTCAAACATCTACAAAAGATGAAGAGAAAATGGCAGGACAATTTTAGTTGCACCTTCTCTCCCACCGTAAACTAGACTTCACATCCCTGGTGCTTAACTATTGTAGAAATTGGGACAAGGAACCCTTAGTGTCTGCCACAAAAATCAGTTCCCTCTGAGCAGGTAACTTACATCTTCCTTTTTCACCTAACCTAGGAAAGAAACATGTACCTTGCCTGTCATGGAAATTCATACCAGTTTCCAGTACATACAGGCCCTAGAATAGCTTGGCTTGAAGTTGCAGGAAGATTTCATACAAGTGCAGAATGTTCAGCAATAAAACAGCTTGGTGCAAGAATTGGCATTGCAGTGATAATCAGAAATACTCCTCTATGTCCACAGACACTGGTGTTTATCAGCGAAGAAATAACTCACAAATGGGGGAAGATGGTTCTAAAGTGCCTCTTGAACGCTCCAGGAGCTTGCCAACCTGAAAGCAGAAATCAGACCTGGATTTACTAGATGGCAGTGCAGTTCTCTGGGCCAACCCTACAGCATTTTAAGTCAACGAGATTTGCAAGTTGAGGTGTCTGGACTTAGTAGTGGGACAGCCACTCTTGAACTCTTCACTAGAAGAATTAGGTATTTGTAAATATCTGAATTCCTATTTAGTCTTGAAAGAAAAACCTTGGCAGCCTGCATGTGCCAATATAAGCAAAGCTCTAATATACACTTTTTTATAGTACAAAAAAGAGATGAGATAGGGTGGAGAAGAGCTGTGAGGCTGGGATTTAGTACAACAGCCTTGAAATGAAAAAGTAAACAGAACTTCTGGGCCCTTTGCGCTGTAGAAGAAAGAGCTGTGTAGTTTCAGTTTTAACCTGCTCAATTAGCAATAATTTCAGTGGTGTGCGATTCTTAATTTTCTGGAAGGTAATTTGTAATAGCAAAAAATTAATATGGTTCTTTCTGTAAAAAGCAAAACAAAACTCCTCTCTACTCAGTAGCCCACCTCTTTAAAAAACCAAACAAACAAACAAAAAAACCAACCCTCTCTGAAGCTCCATTAAACAGGGATTTAGAAATCTCATTAAAAGTTTTTTGGTTTCTTTTTTTTTCTGGTTCATTTACCCAAATTGTTGTTTTTTAGTTAAATACATGAACTTTCTTATTACTTTTAAAGGGTAACAGATTAGAGAAATAGAGCCAGATTCATATTCAAGCTATCTAGAGCATATCATGTGCATGTGCATGTATATACAAATATACTTTGTAAGTCTTCTGCATTTTCAGATGTAATCATGGGAAGGAATGCACATTGTGCAGTATACAGAACTTGCAGTACAAATATCAAATTAGATTTTGGCTTATAAATGTTACAGTTCTAAGAGGTTTTATCTCAAATTGTAAAAATCTTGCTAATAGGTCAACAGGTTTCCTGTTTTCAAATTGGCTTTCTCAATGAAGCAAACACTCCGTGAAACATTTATTTCTTAGGCCTATACCAGTTTAAACCAAAGGTGGTATAAGCTAGGTACAGGTGTTGTCTGAAAGAATCATTGGAGAATGTTTTAGGCCAAGCTTTCAAGGACTAAGACTGGAGCAGTTGCTTATCTAATCTAAAAGTGCAGCTCACCTTTGCTGACATAGTTGCATTCCAGTTTAAAGGGCTCTATAAAATAGTTCTACTCACCTCCCCCCTGTAGGTTTCATCTTTTTTGCAGCATTTGCCTGGGGCTGTAAATAGGCATCTTTTTCATAGAAATCAAAATAAATGAATTCTCTGTGCCATGGTATTATCCCCAAGTTCCAGAGGTTTGATCGTATCCGACCCTGATACAGCTAGATTAATTATGAATGTTCCTGTTAGGTTTTTTTTAATATAAAATACAAATTGATTTAAACAAAACTGGTGACAATAAAAAAGGCTTAAACAGACAAATGCTGTACTTGGAATATCTTCATACTGCCATTGGTTAGGCAAGTGACGTATTGTGACTTCTATTTTTTCTGCTGAACTCTGTTTTATCATCACCTCATCCTCATCCTCTCAATCGGTTGGTCTGTTTCATCCACCTGTTACGTCCTTTCTGATGTAGAGCTTGTGGATGCTCCGGGACAGGGACTGTCGTCTTTGTTACTTGCCTGCACCGTGCCTCGCACAATAGGTCCTTGAATGAGGTTCCTAGGTGCTACTATAATACAAACAATAATAATGCAGATTCATCACTCTGAAACCACCACCTCTCCTGGTGCATCATAGAAACGATTCTCGCAGCATAAGGTATACCCTACCCTCACTCCACTTCACATCACTCAAATACGCTCCATTATTTGATTTTTGTTTTGTTTTGGTACATCTCCCTCATAAGGAGCAGAGAGATTATTTTAAGTAAAAAAATAAATCTGTAAATAAGATCTTGGATTGGCTGTCTAAATTATCCAAACATCTAAATGTGGTCTATTTCCCTTTGGGTAAATATTATTGTTACCCAGGGAGTTCTGGTTGCCAGCTGGCACATAGGGTGCATAAAGGATTACAAGATTCCCGGGTTTTGTATTTTATGTGCTGGGTCACCAAAAGAGGTCATGCAAGGTTTCTAATAAAAGCCCGTGTCACGCTGATCATCGGCATAATTGCAAAATGCACGTATGGCTGTTGTGTAAGGAGTTACGTAAATTATACACTGAAAATTATGTTCTTAAGGTCTGTTTCTAGGGCCAGGTCACCAGTAAAGTTCAAAAACCGATTTTCTTTCAGACAAGTGTTTGTTTACATGTAAATTCAGAGTTGTCTGGTTTGCAATGGGCCTCCACTCAACGCTCTGAACCAAATGCTAATGAAGGATTGTGCAGTCTTCAAAGAGTAAAGGAAAAGGTCAACAGGGGTGTGGGGGTGAAATGGACATCAAAATCTGTGTTGGTATATTTAGGGGTGCAGAGACACACCCTGGAGTTCTTCAGCTAGGAAGTAAACCGACAATGAGCTTGTTTCATGGAAGTGGGATCTCAACCAGGCATGACTGAAGATGCTGGAGAGAGCTTTTGGTAGGATAAGCTTCTTCAGACATGAGGGTAATGATTTAGTTAAGTTCACGTTCTAGAAAGTGTGTTATGATTTTGTTTTATACGTAACCATTTGTTTCCAATATTCTTACTCACTATCACTTGCATCTCTGTTCTGTTACAATGAGCTTTTTCTGGTTTTCACTGTTCAGCAGAGCTGTGTTCTAAGCTATAATTAGTAAACTGTGGTGCAGTGTTCCTTTGGGAATAGCAGGTTTGGTAATTCTGAGTGTTCTGTGCATAAGGGGCTGGACACTCCTGGAAACCCTCGGAGGACTTGGAACTGGTGTGTAGCTATCGCTAACCTGTACAGAGAGGTGAGGACTGCGGAGGTCTGGAAGGCAGTGATTGGGTTGCCAGAGGCTGGTGGTTTCAAGGAGCTGATCCTCCCTGGCACAGACATAAATTCCTCACGCTCACACCAGGTGGTGGTGAGATGCCTGTCAATGCTGGTTACCCCAGGGAAGCATCACAATTATGTACTGTTAAGGGGAGAAATATGACATCATTGGTTAGTTATGTGCATGGTTACAAATTAGAGGTGGCTGGATTCTCCTGTACTCAGATGTCTGAACTCTACAGGGAACTGTAGGTTAATGTTGACTTGGGGTGAGATGTGGCTTGCTAGATTCCACCTAGTATGTATGGCAGGTGGGAGTTGTGCCTGTCTGTTTTAGGAAGCAGAGCAGCCTGCCTTTTCTCTCTCTGGTTTTGGGTTCTTGTTTGTAAGCATTATGAATACTGAGCAGTAAAGTAGTGTTACATTGCAACCTTCCAGCAAGAGTGTTTGTGTTTATCTAACTTTGCCCTCTGTGTATGCTGTGAACATAACAGGAATAGACCTCTGGCAGAAGGAAACAGCAAGTTGGACAGACAGGTGTAGAGGAAAAGAAACTTAGGAGTAGTGAAACCTAGGGAGAAGGTTTAGGCTAGAATTCATATAGTGTTTTTATAGAATTACCATTTAGCTAATAAAACATGTCAGGAGGGGGATAGCTTTTTTGACTACAGTAACCACGCAGCTGTTTGGAGGTAGGTGAGAGCCAGACCAGCTTACGTGTGGTCCTAGGAGTCATGTTTTTTGAACCACCTCTAGAGAAGGGGGTGTCAAGAGGAAACTGGAAGAAGCAATGAAAGGCTGGCAGAGCAGCAGCAGCGAGGAACACAGGTGGCTGCCCAAAGGAATGATTTTTTTTTTCTCCAGTAGAAGTGTATAGCTTTTGTTCAGAGCTGGCTGGGGATTCCAGGGCCTGTCCTGCAGTCCTTAATCAAGCAGAGCTCCTATTGGAGTCAGTGGAAGTTTTATGTGACTGCAGAGAGACTGGGCAGGATCATGTTCCAGCTTCCTTCCGTAAACCCTGGATACCTCTGCCACCTCCCTGTCCTGTGCCCTTGATTCCCAGTTCCCTCTTGTCCGTGCTGGGTGGAAGTGGGCAGAAACATGCCAGGATCAGGAGAGGGAAAAATCTGAACATCGTCTTGTGTGTTAGGGAAGGGAAGGGATTGAAAGTGAGCATGGAGGTAAGATCAGGAAAACGAGGCTGTACAAGTTGAAAGCAAAAAAGCTACAGGAAACACGCTTACATTTCAGTGATAAGGCTTATTATCGGCAGTACAGTGTCCTTTGCTCACATGTGTATCATCCAGTGATACAAACTGGGGTGTGAACAAAAGAGTGCCTGTTTGCTTTCCAGAGCTGTACATAATGATGATTTTGTCATAATTGTGCAGTAGACAACACGGCCTAGGATGTCTCCTTCTCACAATGAAAATACAAAAAGTAACATATGAAAGCAAGTTGTAAAGTTTTCCAAAGACAAATCTGCCACCAGGCACATGGTTTCATTTTTCAGAATTGAGATCTTGCTAGGTTTAAGTAATTTAAGGCTGGGATTTGCAGCATACCCTAAATAAGTTAAACACCCAAATCCCATTTGGAATTGGTCACCTATCCCTTAGGCTTTGTCTACACACAAACATTGTACCACTTTAATGACCTGCTCCCATGGACACAGTTCTATCACTATATATAAACTATGCAAGTCAGTATAAAGCACCTTTATATCAGCAGACCTGTGTCTGCTCTAGGGTTGTATTGGTATAATTATATCATGAAAAAAATCACGCCCCTAACCAGCACAGTTATAACATTACAAAAACAGGTGTTGGGTATCTCTGAAAATTGCAGCCTAAAACAATCATTAAAAATTTGATAGTGGCCATTTAAACACCTTCTATTGTGCACAGAATCCCAGGAGTTAGAGATAGAAAATACTGATTTGAGTTTTCTGCACACGAAAGAAAGAGAGGATGTACGAACACGTACTTCTTGGTAATGAGGCTTCCAATTTTTTCTTTTAGATCATTCCAAATTTAAACAGTTCGTTCTCTCTCTCTCTCTCTCTTTCTCTTAGGATATTTTTTTCCTCCGGGATCTCCAAACAAACAGTGCAGCAATACTAGAATAATACGGCTGGGCTGAGAATTTCAGTCATTAATTGAAATTTTCAATCTTTGGCTCATTTAAATTGAAGCTCTAATATGGTCTGTGTTTTATGTGTATTAATTTTCTTTATTCTTTTAATGCTGACCAAAAAAAAAAAAAGCTTTTCATGCGAGCCCAGAGAGTTTCTTTTAAATGATGTATTATTTACACAGTAGTAATGGCTCCTTTGTAAATAGGTTGTTTGAAACTTTTTAACAGGCATATTACCATTTAAATTCACACACCGAGACTATTTAAAATATGCATTACAGTGTACATATGTATTTAGGGACTTGGGTGTATTACTTTAGCCTAATGTGTAATCCATCTTTTCACTGTGTATTTAGGGACATTTAAATCCATGGATTATTCAGCAGTTGAAGATGAATATTAGCTCTGTGACCTGAAAATGATATGAAATTTTTATTGTTTAACAACAAAAAAAGTGTGTGTGAACCGTAAACTGCTTTTTTAGGGGAAACGAGATTCATCTCAGTCCTGCAATTGGATCCAGTGAAGCAGACCTCCCCCACCCCCCACCCCCAAATTAAAAGTAGTGGAGTTCTTCACAGTGGCAAAGACCAGTCCATGTGGATCTGATGGCTTAATTGGTGCCAGATGTTTTGGATTATTTTTCCCCAGTCACCCCAAATGACATCTACATACTATGAATGAACTGACTAAAAAATGGCATTTGAAATAAAACCCAAGATATTTTCAATTGCACAGAACAAGCACAAAAAGTCTAAACCATTCATGTATATTTTTATCTTTAAAATGGCTGGCTAGATTTGTTTTCAGCTTTTTGCCTTTTTAAACTGTTCCCAGACTGAGATCTTGTAATACACAATTGCTGACTGGAGGAAATATTTATCGGCATTCTGGAAAATAAGGATGCATAATAATGCCACAGCCTTTGATGCTCTAATAGTTGGGCTTATAAATATTAGCAAATACATTTCTTTTTAGAATCTTACTGTATTGGTATCCAGAAAAATTGGGAATGGTAAATTCTTCCTCCCTGGCCCTGCAATCTCCATGCATGGGTCCCGTCAAAATGGAGAGAAACTAAACAGTTCAAATTTTAAGACGCATGCTACACACTCAGTTCTTGGCAACAGTATGACTGCTAGGAAAGTATAAAAAGAGTTTTCTTTGTTAAAGTTGCTATCATATGAGAAGTAGTGAAAGTTGGCATGATTGGGAACAAACAATTTATAAAGCCTTGATTTTAGGTCTTCTGCCTGCAATTCTTCCAACCAAAGATTGAACAAAGTCATGCTCAATTGTGTGTTTGTGTTCTAAATCAAGGAGACACAAGTATGTAGGGACAAAATTAGAACGGCCAAGCCACAAAACGAGATCAAACTAGGTAGAGACATAAAGGGTAACAAAAAAACATTCTACAGATACATTAGAAGCAAGAGGAAGACCAAGGACCGGGTAGGCCTGTTACTCAATGAGCGGGCGAAAACAATAACAGAAAATGTGGAAATGGCAAAGGTGCTTAATAACTTCTTTGCTTTGGTTTTCACCAAGAAGGTTGGTGGTGATTGGACGTCTAACATAATGAATACCAGTGAAAATGAGGTAGGATTAGAAGAGGCTAAAATAGGGAAAGAACAAGTTAAAAATTACGTAGACAAATTAGATGTTTTCAAGTCATCAGGGCCTGATGAAATGCATCCTAGAATACTCAAGGAGCTGACTGAGGAGATATGAGCCATTAGCGATTATCTTTGAAAAGTCAAGGAAGACGGAAGAGATTCCAGAAGACTGGAAAAGGGGCAAATACGGTGCCAATATATAAAAAGGGAAATGAGGACAACCCAGGGAATTACAGACCAGTCAGCTTAACTTCTGTGCTGGAAAGATAATGGAGCAAATAATTAAGCAATCAATTTGAAAACATCTAGAAGATAATAAGGTGATAAATAACGGTCAGCATGGATTTGTCAAGAACAAATCGTGTCAAACCAACTTGATAGCTTTCTTTGACAAGGTAACAAGCCTTCTGTATAGGGGGAAAGTGGTAGAAGTGGTATATCTTGACTTTAGTAAAAAGAACAGGAGTACTTGTGGCACCTTAGAGACTAACAAATTTATTAGAGCATAAGCTTTCGTGGGTTACAGCTGCCACAAGTACTCCTGTTCTTTTTGCGGATACAGACTAACACGACTGCTACTCTGAAACTTGACTTTAGTAAAGTTTTTGATACTGTCTCACAAGCCCTTCTCATAAACAAACTAGGGAGATGCAACCTAGATGGAGCTACTATAAGGTGGGTGCAGAACTGGTTGGAAAACCATTCCAGAGAGTAGCTATCAGTGGTTCACAGTCATGCTGGAAGGGCATAACGAGTGGGGTCCCGCGGGGATCAGTTCTGGGTCCGGTTCTGTTCAGTATCTTCATCAATGATTTAGATAATGGCATAGAGAGTACACTTATAAAGTTTGTGGATGATACCAAGCTGAGAGGGGTTGTAAGTGTTTTGGAGGATAGGATTAAAATTCAAAACGATCTGGACAAACTGGAGAAATAGTCTGAAATAAATAGGATGATATTCAATAAGGACAAATGGAAAGTACTCCATTTAGGAAGGAACGATCAGTTTCACTCATACAAAATGGGAAATGACTGCCTAAGAAGGAGTATTGCGGAAAGGGATCTGGGGGTCATAGTGGACCACAAACTTAATATGAGTCATCAGTGTAACGCTGTTGCAAAAAATGCGAACATCATTCTGGGATGTATTAGCAGGAGTGTTGTAAGAAAGACACAAGAAATAATTCTTCTGCTCTACTCCGTGCAGATTAGGCCTCAACTAACTATTGTGTCCAGTTCTGGGCTCCACATTTCAGGAAGGATGTAGACAAACTGGAGAGAATCCAGAAAAGTGCGACAAAAATGATTAAAGGGCTATAAAACATGACCTGTGAGGGAAGATAGAAAAAATTGGGTTTGTTTAGTCTGGAAAAGAGAAGACTGAGGCTGGGTCTACACTACCCGCCTGAATCGGCGGGTAGAAATCGACCTCTCGGGGATCGATTTATTGCGTCGCGTAGGGACGCGACAATCGATCCCTGAATCGACGCTCTTACTCCACCAGCGGAGGTGGGGGTAAGCGCCGTCGACGGGAAGCCGCAGAGGTCGATTTTGCCGCCGTCCCTACAGCGGGGTAAGTCGGCTGCGATACGTCGAATTCAGCTACGCTATTCGCGTAGCTGAATTTGCGTATCTTAAATCGACTCCCCCCCCCCCCGTAGTGTAGATGTAGCCTAAGAGGGGACATAACAGTTTTCAAGTACGTAAAAGGTTGTTACAAGGAGGAGGGAGAAAAATAGTTTTTCTTAACCTCAGAGGATATGACAAGAAGCAATGGGCTTAAATTGCAGCAAGGGAGGTTTAGATTGGACATTAGGAAAAACTTCCTAACTGTCAGGGTGGTTAAGCACCGGAATAAATTTCCTAGGGAGGTTGTGGAATCTCCATCATTGAAGATTTTTAAGAGCAGGTTAGAAAAACACCTGTCAGGAATGGTCTAGTTAATACTTAGTCCTGCCATGAGTGCAGGGGACTGGACTAGATGAGCTCTCAAGGTTCCTTCCAGACCTATGATTCTATGCTATTGCTTTCCTACCTTTATAAGAGCTGCTGACCAGCCGTAGAAAGCTTTGCTATCTAGAAACAACATATTTTCTACACTTCGCTTCATTTGCTTTTTGTTTATTTCCAAGGATACTTACATGAGAAACGATCTTTGTTTCTTAACTGTTTGCCCAGTCTTGAAGTGTGGATACGGATGAACACATCTGGCAACTCAGCAAATGAGAGGGAGCCGCCTGGTAATATTGGCCATGTGACTTGCTCATATTTAATAAACCACATCTTTGTACTGGATCATTCAAGATTGTGAAATAGGGACACACATAGTCAAGGAAACAGAGTCTCTTTTGTTTGTTATACATAGTCCTTTTTCCTCACTAAACCTCTCTTCTCAGCAAACCCTTCCTTTTTACCAGCCTTGTCCTTAATCTGCCTAACTTTCCGTGCACCCAGTACTAGCCACTGTCTTCCCTCCAGTACTGGTTTCCTCTAGGTTCTGGACATCAGCACCTGTGAAAAAAAATCAGGTCACAGAGCACCTACAACTCCAACTGAAGTCAGTGGTAGTTTTGTAGGTTCTGCAACTCTGAAATTCGGGATCTTTTCTACAAAGTTTTGTTTCCTTCTTGACCACCCACAGACACTTGTTGGGATAAAATACAGACGAGAATAACTGAGTGAGGCTGCTGATATATCACTTTTTGTGCCTATATTGTGGTAACCACTGCAAAAGGTGGCAGGGTGTGTCAGAGAGCTGAAATTTTTGAGGTGGAAACAGCAAAGCCCCTTCAAAGGACGAGCAGACAGAGGGTGGAACCAGATTGGGGGTAAGCCACTGAAGGGAAAAAGGGAGCGCAAAAAGTGGTGGTTATTAGTCTCATTCAGAAGCAGCATGGGATGTGGAAATTCCTTCCCTCCAATCATGTTGGCTGAACTGAACTGATAACAGGAGCCCTTAAGTATCTCTGCTATACATATCTCTGTTAACCAGTAAAAGTCAGCTCTTCAGAGTGCAAAAAGAGATGATACCTTGGAGATACAGTTTGAGACAATACATCTCAGACAT
This sequence comes from Malaclemys terrapin pileata, assembly GCF_027887155.1. Classification (NCBI taxonomy): domain Eukaryota; kingdom Metazoa; phylum Chordata; order Testudines; family Emydidae; genus Malaclemys; species Malaclemys terrapin. Next base: position 18,548,151 of record NC_071520.1, on the reverse strand, counting down.
GGAAGCACTCCAGCCTAAAGAGGTGGTGGGTTCCAGGGAATGAGCAGCTTTGGAAGGATTTTCCTTCTACCCACATCTCCAACAGATTCACTCTTTTCAAAGCCCCAGGGTTAAAGTGCTCTCTGACCATGTCCATTTCTCATTCTATTAGTTGATTATTATTTGAAGATGTACAATGCAGTGAAAATGCCTTTAGAGCCTTTCAATGGGATTTGTGCTCCTAAACCCCTTAGATGCCTTTGAAAATCTCCCACAAAATCAATAAGGCAAAAACCTTCAGTAGTTGTGTGTTTTCCCTGCATATCCGCCCCCTCACATCCACATTCTTACAATCATCTACTCCCTTTGCTCATAAATATTTAGCTAGTGGGAGCCAGCTGCATAAGTGAACCTTCCATCCTGCTTATGGCTGTTCCCACTTTAATCCTTAATCCCTTTGCACTATCTTTCATGTCTCTTAACCTGCAGAGGACTTACTGTTTGCATTTAATTCTTTTTACACATGCCCTGGAGCATGGCTTGTCAGGTTTAAGATAAAGTGAACATGTACTGCCATCAGTAGAGTAACCAGGCTTTTTGAGATCAGAGAACTTATTGCCAAGGCAGGCCTGGGTAACGGGAGTACGAATAAATCAATGAATGAATAAGTGATTCCATTGCATTTCCTTCATCAGCAAGTACATTGACTTTTCTAGGACAAATTTCTTACCTTGGAAATGTTGAGTGCTATTCACATGTCCCCCTGCTTCCTTGTTTCTTGTCAAGCAAATACCGCAATTGCAAGGATGGCACAGGTAAAGTGATGGACTAGGAAGATGATTTTTAGCTTTGTCCAGGGTGGACTGCAGGTGGAGAGGAGAAGAAGGGAGATGGGGGGTAATGATGTGTGTTTTAAGAAGGAGGGATTTACAGTAGTGAGATAGGAGATGTGGAGAACCTGGATAGAGATTTTATCTGTGTGGACAAAAAGATCAAATCAGGAGGAGTATTGTGAAAGAAAAAGCAATATGATTCGTCACTGACAGGACATGTGGAAAAAGGAAAATGGAGATGTCAAAGGCCACAAGCTTCTTGAATTCCCTCTTTGAACCACAAAAATCTCAGACTTACTTTCTTTTGAAGCTGTGCATAGCCCAGTCTTTGAATTGGTGGATGTGAAACTTTTCCTCACTAATAAAATGGCCTTCTCCTCAGTGCTTTCTTGCTTTGGGGTAGGGGCGCAGGGTTCAACATCAGCTAGCAGTAGTCTTGGTCCTTCCTCTTTTTTTCTCCATCCAGGCCAGCACGTTTTCCTCCTAAGTTGATCACTTTCTTCTGTGCCGTTCACACTCTGTTACATTACATTTTCTGTTTTTAAATAGGAAGCTAAAGATTCAGACCCCCCAAATCCTGTAACTGGTTCTACTTGGACATACTCCTGCACTGAGCCAGTGATACGAACGGGGCACTGTGCAGACACAGGACATGGAGAACAAGTTGCAGGATTGGGACATATATATATTTTTTAAACAAAAGGTGGCCTGGTGTTCTGCCAGACTGATTCGGCGCCTAACTGCACGTGCCTTCTGGGTCTTTCATTGCACGTTTGTCTGTAGGTAGGGATCACTTTCAAAGAAGGGGGGAAGGAAATCTAACATTCTAAGATGGTCTGATTTGTGATATTGTTCTGGCTACCAGTCTGCTTAACACTGACCATTAACTCATCAGTAGCCAAAAGACATTGTGCTCTTGTCCTCACCCTAAAATGAAGTAATTTGATTCTATTGTCCTCTTGACTGTCGGGATTTCAGGACCCAGAATTCTCGAGTATGGTCCCTTCCGTTGCTCTTCCTGTCACCGTGCATAAGCACCGTTCTTGAGGAGGAGGAATACTGTGGGTTTGGGGAACTGCATGTAAACGTGCAACTGCGTCACTCAGCATATTAGGCACATCATTGGTGGTCAAAACATAGCTGAGATATGCAGAAGTCATTGTGATTAGTTTAAAAGTACTGTCTGTTCTATTCCTCCATCCTAACTCCACCCCCCAAAATTCAGATTGCCGAAGGAGTGATTTGACTTGGTCATTTGGAAAATATTTTTGTTTTTTGCTTTCAAATTGCCCCTTGAATCACATTTATTTTTCAACCACAAGGAACGCAAACAACTGTAATAAAAAACAAAAACAATGGAGGTCAATAGAGAAACAAGTTAAATCTCAACAAAAACCATATCAGGTACACTCCCACCAGTTTAATTCAGGTGGGCAATATCATCATATTTTTAGAGAGAATGCCCCCTATGCTAAGGAGTGAAACAGAGATTTTGGACAAAATGCACATTGTAGGTATTTTAAGGTAATTAACATTGTTTGGCTCAGACTCAGTAAGAACAGGCTTGCTGTTAGTAAAATTTTTGGTTATACATGCTGTTGTTTATTTAAATTAAGGGCTTGGGAAAGAGGCAATAGAAGCCATTTTTTGCATAAAGTTGAACAAGATCCCATATACAATGGAGGCATATCAGGTTGTAAGTAGAAAAGTTGAGTATATCCTGCAAGGAAATTTCAGAAGCAAATTAAAATATTTTATTCAATTCAAAGGTTTCTATAAAAGCGTGCATGTTGTAATAAATAATGTCAAAAAACTTTTTAAAGTTTTCTAAAATACGTTACTTCATTTTGGTGAGAGAACCCCCTTTCTATCTCACTTTACTTCCTCACTCCCTCCCCAAGGAGAACAAGAAAGGTCAGGGAAAGAGTAAAAAAGTGAGAATGGGGTTTCTCTCCCTCCACCCCAACCAAAAGGAAGCAAGTTTTTTGACATTTTCCCAACCAAATATTTTGCAAACATTTTCATTTGGTCTAAAATGCTTTTTCAGCTGAAAAAGGATTTGGTGGAAAGTTGTTTTTGTTCTTTTTTTCCCTACAAGCTCAAGTGATATTCAACAGCACCCCTGTTTGCCTACTATTCAGGTGTATGTCCCCAGCTAGTTTGCATGTACAACTGGGCCCTCATTTATGAGCATATTTGGGCATGCATGATTCCACATTTCTAACTGTTAGGTTTCTTTGAAAGGCTTTATAAAAAATCTTTCTTCTACTTTGTGTGTGTACCCTACTGCACGCATAAATGCTTTCTTCAAACCTTAGCCCTGAATGAATAAATCAATGCTTGGAAATTCCTCATTTTAGTGGAAATACTGCTTGCTGTATTGGACTTTACAGCATGTTTAAGCTGTCATTCACCTGGCAGTAGCTAAGATGCTAAACGGGCAGGCAGAGATTTCCAGAAGACTATGCAAACAGTCAAATGCCCAATATAGGTGAGTGGGGGAGGGGGTATATATGGATGTGATGAGGAATTCTTAAGCTGTCTAAAAACAGCTAGAGATGAGCCCAAACAACATCTTAGTTCTGAACTCCCCAAATTTTGGAAGACTCCAGATCTAGAACTCGCTTGGGCCAACCTCACAGGAATTGCTGAGTTCTCCCCTGCTTTTTCTGCATGTTTTGGTTGTCCATTTTAAAGGCATTTCATAACCGTTTTCCTTGCATACTTCTCACCTTATTCATTCTGGCCTTGAGCCTCTCCCATGAAAACAAATGGGAACTTAGTCAATAGGGTCACGCTCTCATAAGATTGCCATGTCCCTGATATCAAATTATCACCACTCCTTATTTAAAAATGCAATACAATATTCTGCAGTAAGAGTCCAGAACTCTGCAGCGTAAAGGACTGGCATTGCAATGCTTCTCCAAAGAGTGTTATGTTGTGTTTTTATTTTTTAATTATTTTAAGAAGCAAATTCTGGTTGGGCAGAAGCAGCAGATTGGTTTGTGAAGAAAAGAAATGGCCACATGAAAAAAAAATATATATATATATATGATCAGTAATAACAGTGGAAAAGTCTGCATGGCAGCTTAATGAGATTTTTGCAGTGACATTTTTATAGTATTTTATTTTAGATTTCTGTAGCTTAAGAAAGGGAGGTGTCTGTCCAAATACTACATCTGTCCTTGATATTACTTGTACATACTGTCGTCCACCACAAACAAGCAGCCTCCATGGCAAGTAAGCAGCAATTACATCTTTTCATAGTACCCAACCAGGTAAATGAAAAACCCAAACCACTCTCTCTCTCTCCAACAATTCCCGATTAGTTGTGTCTGAGCTTGGCAAGGGCTACTTTGAGTCGCCGTATCTAAGCCTTCTCTTACACAGCCAGGGGGAAAACTTTTACAGTTGTTTAAAAATAAGTAGTACTCCATAGATTTTCTTCAGAGAAAAGGAGTCCCTTTTCAACATGTATCTCCAACAACCGCTCTAAGCATGGTCTCAATAGCATTTTATCGCAGGATTACGCTAATTTGAGCTCAGCACAGTTGAAAGTTCGCAGCACAATGTGTCTGCTTGCCTTAACCTCCCCCAAAATAGCCCTTCCTCTTATTGAAACTTTCAAACACTGACCACACACAGGTCTCAGGACACCGTCTTGCCAATCAGAGCCAGTCTTTATGTGCTTGAAAACCACACTTTCCACTGTGTGCCTACACCAGCTGCTTGCATTTAAATGCAGGTCACATTCACACAGACTAGAAAGCATCACAAACCCGTACAAATTGCTAACATGGGAATTTAGGTCCTTGCAACCAGTGCACTGTAGCCAAGGGGCAGTCTATCATTTTCCCATTAAATCTTTAAATAATAATAATAAAAAGAAAGGCTTTCTTTTTTGCACAAGTTACTGCTGGCTGGGATAACTTTGCTACAGTTCATTATTTTTTGAACAGGTTGACAAATGTATTAAGCGGCCATAAAACTCAAGAGTTTAGTGGGCTGAGGCGGCACCAATCTTCTTGTCAATCCACCCGTCACCCTGGATACAATGCCTGCAGCGTATCGGGGTGGGGGAGGGGAAGCTGGGAGGGAGCAGCCATTGCCGTAAAATGGTTTCAATTTGCTGATTGGAGTGGAAGATGACAGAGAAACGTACGTTTGACCCCAATCCAAAATCAAAGTTCCCTAAATGTAGCCTGGACAAATTTTATTGGTGGGAGCGGAATGAGAACTGGAGGTGGAAAAGAGAAGTTTGTTCTGCTGGATTCTCCATACCCAAGAATCGGACACGTTCTACAAGTCCCTCCCCACAATGCGTAATTCAGACCAACTGGGGCCATAGTTTGGAGAAGAAATAGACAGACCGACTAAAGACAATCGTATGACTGACACTATTTTATCTCCTTGCATGGTGTCAAGTATCAGGGGGTAGCCGTGTTAGTCTGTATCTACAAAAACAACAAGGAGTCTGGTGGCACCTTAAAGACTAACAGATTTATTTGGGCATAAGCTTTCGTGAGTAAAAACCTCACTTCTTCGGATGCATAGAGTGAATCGGATGCATAGAGTGAAAGTACTTTCACTCTATGCATCCGAAGAAGTGAGGTTTTTACTCACGAAAGCTTATGCCCAAATAAATCTGTTAGTCTTTAAGGTGCCACCAGACTCCTTGTTATTTTATCTCCGTAATTTTCTTCCTTAATGCAGTGCGATTTGGAGAAAATTGGTAAGTGAAGTCTTGTTATCAAGTTTCAGGGTAGCATGTTATCAAGAATGTAATACGTGGTGGTTGTTTTAAATACACCATAGGCTAGTTGAGGGTCAAAAAATGTAGGTTTTTTTTTTTAAACCAAGTGTTAACGTTTTCTGGCAATGTCCACTGGATGTACTGATGGCCTGAAGTTAACTGCAGTGCCTACCTTATCATCCGAAGAGTCATACAAAAGGAAGGAAAGGCAGCTTTCCCCTCCACGTGCCTGTCAATAAGTTGTTGTTTTTTCCTGTGATGGAGACTCTGAAGGGATAGCATTTGCTTCATCATGAGACTGGTCTAGTGGTTTGGCAGATAAATGAGGTCACTGCTGAAAAATACTTGCTTGTCACGGCTTGATTGTGGGTGGCCAAACCTAATAATTGGAGCCAGAGTCTGCAGACGTGAGACAGGAGTGAAGAGTTGGCTGAGTGAGGATACTGGGAGGCCTGAAGCAGGGAGACAAATTGGAGATCAGAACCATGAGTCGGGAGCCAGAGTCTGGCTGGGTCAGGATAGTAGGGATTAGAGGCAGGAGACAAACTTGAGGTCAGGAGCCACAAGTCAAATGCCAGGAGTCAAGCTGGGTTGGGATGCCAGGAAATTAAGATGGGGAAGCGGGAGCAGGAACCACCGTCCAGAGCAGGGTGGAGCCCAGTTGTTTGTACAGTTTCCTGTTCCTGCTGCTGGCTTAAGTGGGGCCATCAGACCAATCAGCGGCTCTGGGACTCCACCAGTCTGGCCTTATGGGCAGAGCCTCTCACTAGAGCTGAAACAACGAGGAGTCCTTGTGGCACCTTAGAGACTAACACATTTATTTGGGCATAAGCTTTTGTGGGCTAAAACCCACTTCATTAGATGCATGAAATGAAAAATACAGGAGCAGGTATAAATACATGAAAGGATGGGGGTTGCTTTACCAAATGTGAGGTCATTCTAACGAGATAAATCAATTAACCGCAGGATACCAAGGGAGGAAAAATAACTTTTGAAGTGGTAAGAGAGTGGCCCATTACAGACAGTTGACAAGAAGGTGTGAGTAAGGGTATGCCGTCACTTACCGGAGGGTCCGGTGGCAGGCAATCGATGTTCTGGGATCGATCCTGGAAGTGCTTGCCGTCGACGCCGGTACTCCAGCTCGGCGAGAGGAGTACGCGGCATCGACGGGGGAGCCTCCGTGCCGTGTCTGGACCCGCGGTAAGTTCGGACTAAGGTACTTCGAATTCAGCTACGTTATTAACGTAGCTGAATTTGCGTACCTTAGTCCGAAGTGGGGACTTAGTGGGGACCAGGCCTAACAGTAAGGAGAAATTGGTATTGGGGAAATTAAGTTTAGTTTTTGTAATGACCCAACCACTCCCAGTCTTTATTCAGGCCTAATCTGATGGTGTCCAGTTTGCAAATTAATTCCAGTTCTGCAGCTTCACGTTGGAGTCTGTTTTTGAAGTTTTTTTGTTGAGGAATTGCCACTTTTAGGCCTGTTATTGAGTTATTGAGTGACCAGAGAGATTGAAGTGTTCTCCTACTGGTTTTTGAGTGTTATGATTCCTGATGTCAGATTCCCGATGTCTGTAATGGACTCTGAAACATGTCACTAGAGCTGGACTTTGTGGGTCTTGGGTAAGCCAATGCCAGCAGGCTGCCTGGTGGAGAGTTGTAGACACAAGCCACAGGAAAATGGCAAAACAACCAGATTGTGTGAGAATTTCTGCGAAATACCTTCGCAGGTGATCAGAGACCTGTACTGATTAGGAGAATGTGTGCAAAACAAAAACAAACTATTCCATCGGGAGATCCCAACGCTCCATCTGGAAGTGGCCTGTGACAGCTTCTCCTAGGATGGGATCCATCGTAAAAACCTGTGGCAGTTTCCCCAGTGCATGTCAGTCCTGGAGGACTGGATTACGCATACTATGCTCACCAAGGGCAAAGAAAAGGATCCTCTCCCTTGAAGGCCTCATGTTGCACCCAGCAGTGATAGCAACGTGAGGTGCAGGTTTCTGTGATACTGCATAAGCAGCGCACACGTTGCTGGTGAATCTGCTGTTTGGTCTGACAAACTGGTGAGCCTGTGCCCCTGCTAGGGAAGTCTGTGTGTGACTTGGCCTGCAGTTTATCATGCTGTTGAAGAGTAAATGAGAATCATGTTTCTGCAACAACATCCTCCAAAGCGCTGCTTCCTGAAAGCGTGTATTCTATTCTATATAGGTTTTTATATCATGCTCATCACTATAGTGTCTGAGTGCCTTCTGGTAGTGCATTGAGCAGCATGACTACACATCTTTCATGTGTTGTTTGTTCTCTCATCTTCTCCCAGAGGGAGAAGCATGCGGTGTGTCTTGTTTTGGCAGGGTGATATTTTTTTTTTCTTTTGGTAAATATACCTGTTATGTGTGTGTTTTTAAAAAAGATCAAAAAAATGTGGCTTGCACTTGAAGCAGAAAGTGCTGAGGTTTGTGATAGTCTTTAGTTCCTGTGGGAGTTCATTCCATAATTGCAGATCACTCAGGAAAAGGTTCTGTCTCTCTCACCAACGAGCTCTTCTCTTATTCTTGAGAGTTCTTTTGTGGCCCATCGGAATGAAGGAAGTACTTGTTGCCCTGGCAGTCTGAGGGTGGGAGATTTAATTTTTTTCTAAGCAAACCACTCAGAGGACACTTCCTCAGTAAGGCTTCACATTTCCTGCCAGCTTGAACTTATTTCTCTTGTATGCCTTATCTTTCCCCTGGTGCAGTCTCTTGTATGCCTTATCAGTCCCCTGCCAAAGGCCCCCCACAGTTTTTGTGGTTGCATTGTTTTGCTTTGCTGGTGCTGTTCATCAAGTAATTTGCTTTAATATTGAGTAAAATTTACAAGCATGTTAGCTTACTTGACCAATTTCAGAGAGAGACACATTTTCTTAGCTGAATCCCAGCTGTAGAATGCAATCATCCTGATATAAGCATCTAAAAGAATTGCATTTGTTATTACAGTTTATTACATGCAGTTGGGAGCTCAAATGCAATCATCAGTTATTCCAAATAATAGCAAAACCAACACATACCCCTGTACCCTCAACTCTTAAGACAAAGAAGGATATGTCTCTCTCTCGCTCTCCTGGATCATCCACATCTGTGTTACATCTAGGTGTGACTATTATAATGGGCTGTACTGGGGGCTGACACTAGAATGCCTTTTGAAAATCTGGCTAATGTAGAAAACAAGGCGTCTTCCTCCCAAGTGGGGTGGCGAAAACACATCACACCTAGGCCTTGGCTACACTCGCGGATTCACAGCTCTCCGAGGGGAATAGCTTGCAGTGCTGCGAGCGAGCGTGCAGCGCTGCAGGCGCTGATTACACTGGTGCTTTAGAGTGCTGCACTCGCTGCGCTCAAGGGGGGTGTTTTTTCACACCTCTGAGCGCAGCAAGTGCAGCGCTGTGAATTGCCAGTGTAGCCAAGGGCCTATTCTCGGCACTGGCTGCCATTAGACCTGTGGGTGAAAGTTATGGTAGTAGCCACTGTTTCCAAAGCCTAGAATGGCTTTCGTCCCAAGTTACTTTAAAGGCAAGAGCCATATAATTTGTGTTCATCTGGAGCACTTTAGGGCTAAAGTTGCTGGAACTGGTAGCTTAGCAGTGATTAGAAATGTGTGTGAAACTAGCCATATTCAGAAAGATGAGTGGCCATCTATTTGCCCAGACTTTATACTGCTTTTGATCTATGAAATCCTGTCACATAGTTCTGCCATTGGGCTATTCCCCCCTCCACCTCCCCTCCATATATACTAAGGGTTACAAAAGCATGTGGGTTTGTTAGAGCCTGGTGACAGGTATGCCTGGTGCAGGATGGCCCTTTACAGGAGGTGGGCTTAGCGTCACCTGTGACTAATCAGCTGCCTTCCAGGTGAGGGGTCTGAGGCCAGGAATCCAGTGATAGCCTGCAGGGAAAGTGGTCCTTGCATTACTGGCAAACATGTAGCTCAGTAGAGCGTGGTTCGTTCAGGATATTCTGTTGCAGGGGAAGGAGCCTGTTATATCTGTTTTGTGCTGAACTGTTTTTGATTTGGAGAAATAAAACTCATCCCTGGAGAGAAGGGACTGAATTCCTGCTGCTGGGCAGAGATGATGCAGTGCTGACCCACCAGTTGACAGCGATGTGGCAAAGGAAGTTCGTCTCATGACTTCCGCCAGAGGAGAAGCCCCGCAATGAAAAAATCCAGAGGAAAATTATCTAGAAGATTGCAGATCAGTATTCTGTTTACACTCCCTATTTTGCTCAGCTGCTTAATTTAGTGAAGAAAGCTGGTTTTACCTAGCAACATTTGATAGTCAGGTGAGATTTAAGGCTGCATAGTTGAGCGGGATCAATTCAAACTAAGGCTGATTAAGACTGTGTAAGTAATGGGGCATGCCTTATGCATTATTTTAACTATACTGCAGACCTCATTTCGTGTATATTGTTCTCATTGCACTTAGATCCCTTTACATTAAAGATAATCTAATTCCATCACATTAAGATTGGAATACCCCACTGGGCAGAGTAAGAGCACCAGATGCTACATGTCTCAAAGGCACAATCCCAGATTTGGGTTTATTTAGTCTATCTACTAAGAGTGTGGTTTTCAGTGAATGTATTTCCTCTGACATTTGTTCCGATCTGCTGTGGCCACCCTTAGGTGCTTGGCACGGCACGTTTTGAAGCTCACTGGATCTTACCACAACTTTCCCAGCTTTATTATTTTTGTAATGCAGCCACATTACCTGGATTAAAAACAGGATTATATTTTGATAGGCCTCAAAGTGTAAATTATCATTTGAGTGGGTATGTTTCTAGTGGGCTTCTGTGGAGATCAGTTCTTGGCCCTAAACTAGTTAATGTTTTTATCAATGACCTGGAAAAAACCATTGCAAAGTTGATCAGTAAATGATGATGACACTCGGACTGGGCGATTTGTGGATAATTAAGAAGACAAGTCACTGATACAGGTCGATCTGGATTGTTTGGTAAACTGGCCACAGGCTAACAATGTGTCTACTAAATGTAAGGTCCTACATCTAGGTCAAAGAATACTTACAGGATTGGGGACTGTACCCTGGGAAGCAGAGACTCTGAAAGAGACTTGGGATTCATGGTGAATAATCAGATGAACGCGAGCTCCCATTGCAACTCTGTGACCAAAATGGCTAAAGTGATCCTTGGATATATAAACTGGGGAATATTGAGTAGAGGTAGAAGGATTATTTTACCTCTGTATTTGCCACTGGTACAACCACTACTGGAATGTCTTGTCCAGTTCTAAGGTCAATGGGCGATGGGGCACCCAGCACCTTGAAGGATTGGTCTGTTTTGTTTGCATGGATGAGGATGATCATTTGAGATTACTTGGTGTTTGACTCTATTTTTTTTTTTTCTTAAATCCCCCATTCTGTCTGTCTAGGTTCCCATTCAACGCCACTCCCCATGGCATCTGAGAGCCTGAAATTCATGAAATATGTGTTTTGTAATCCAATTAAGTGTCTTAAAGTACCAGCTAGAGCATCCTTCTAATCTTCATAAACACCAAACTCCCCACTTATTTCCAAGCCTTATACTTGCATTGCTCATTGATTTTTTTTTTTTTCCTGGTTTGTCAGAAAGTGGGTTGTGACTTAAATTTAGCTAGCCCTGTTACTAATGCTGGACCTAGTCTTCAGCTGGCTATTTTTAGCATTCATTGCTGCTGTTGAGAAGCTGTTGTTGCTGAAAATACCTTGGAATGATTTCACGAGCAGTATTGTCTGTGGTGGAATTTGAGCACCAGCTGTCTGTCTTCAGGCCAGTTGATTGTGTTGACACACATTCCCTGTGATTTGTCATCTCTGACTTTGGCTTTGCTATGGCTGTGACAGGCACTCTATCAGTGTCTGATGGGAGGGAGGGAGGGAGTGGGTAAGTGACAGAAAAAGCCTCATTACTGACAGCTTGGGAAACACTGAGCTCGTGCAGAGAACTTTGGCCTGCTCCTCCATTCAATTTCTCCTTACCAGCGCCTTATAACACATACCTCCCCAGTGCTGTGTCACGGGATGGCTCTATCTCAAGGCTTGAGATCGTCTTGCTTTCCTTTAAAACTAGTTTATATCTTTTACTCAAATATCTATGCCCTCTGTATGGTGGCTATAACACGACTAACAAATTACTGAACATTATTTGAAAATGGAAAACAATACTTGCAAACTTTATCAACAGAATCCTTTGCTAAGAAAATGACTGCATTGGCAAGGGCGCAGCTGTATTTGAGTACTGTGGTCCAAAGGATGGGAACAAGGGGAAATTAGGTTTTATGTTTGGCTCTGCTGGTAACTCTCTGTGGAGACAAAGTAATTTAATCTCTCTGTACCCCCATTTCCCCAACAGAAACGAAAGATGAAAAAAAATGTTTCTGGACCTGCAGGTCTACACATGAAAAATGCATATAAATGCTAAATTTTATGATAATGAGCTGTTACTCCCATGTTAACTATCAGCTATCCATCATAAACAACCCCCATTTCCCTCAAAATCAAAGGAAATATCATTTTATAACCTGAAAGGACCTGAAAAACATCTCATTCATGATTTTATTAGCAACGGATACTATTCCAGTCAGTGTTAAAAAATAATGTGCTGGGCTTCTAAAGTAGCTTTCATCCATGGATTTCAAAGTGCTTTACTAATCCTAAGTCTCTCAATACCACTTTGAGTTTTGCAGATGGGTAAACTGAGGCATAGCTGGTTGTATGGCTTTCCAAAGTCAAACAACAAATCAATGATAGACTTGCAAATAGAACCCAGGAGTCCTAATTACTAGATCTTGAAGTCTACTGTGCAGCACCAGTTTAAAACAAAACAAAACAGGGCTGTTTACTTAAATTAAATCCACATTTTTCTCTGTAGAAATCAGTACACGATAGGGAAGCAATAGAGGGGAGTAGACTGCACACAGTGAATTATAATGCATTAGCCTTTCGCCTCTGGAGAGCTTTATTCAAATGTTGGCTTAAGTCCTACGAGGAAATGAGTTTTGTTTTAGACCAATGCCTGGTGGACTTTTTGTCCATATCGCAAAATGTATAGCTCATTTGATAGCCTCCCCTCCAAAAAGGGCTGTGACTCAATTAGCAAAGCTACTAGGGGAAAGTTTTGCAGGTAGAGGGAGCCCGCTCTAACCAGTATACTGGCTCCCTTGTTTTCGTGAGCACCAGTTTCACTATAAATTACAAAAATTAAAAGGATAGACATATTGTCAGCAGTGATTGTACTGAGGGTCTTCTAGGAAGGAGTGCAGTCTCCTTTATTGTGTCTAATAGTGTTTGCACAATCTTGTTTTATATACAGTATTGGATCTTTAGTTTTGCTACATGAGAGCCTCTGTTCTAGCACATAGGGATCTCTCTCTCTCTCTCTCTCTTCTCTCTCTCTCTCAATCAAACTGCGTGAGACACTGAAGGGACTTTACTGGTGGCATTGAAGAACACTTAAGGCCTATGTACATCCTTCCCAAACATAACAATTGGCAGGTATCTTGCAGTTCTATGTACTATTAAAAATGATCACATCAACAGAGGGCCTGAAATGATAGTACTTTGTTCCAACTGCTTTTGTGTTTGCATCTCTTTTTTGAGACCTGAAGCTCGGTTTGTGTCACTAGCTGGGTTTTTTTAGGAGCTTGACAATCTGGATTTTAAACATTTGTTTCTGATGATTGGGAATGTTTCCGTACGCACGGTGACCTGCAACAGTTCCCATAGGGGTTGCTTGCTATACCGGGAACAGTCGGAAACAACCTTGATCATAGAGCCACTCCCCAGGTTGAATGAGAATGGACACATCCTGCCTCTGCTTACATCAATCTATCAACAGATGGATACAGCAAATACTGGTTGTTTTGTTTCCTGATGTCAGCCTTACATTTGCTTTGATGTAAAGGAGTCTTAACGCTCAATGATCCCGTCTTGATTATGAAAATAAAGCTCTGTTTAAAAACACATCCGCTAACATTTTTTAACTAATACATTTGTAAACAAAACTGTAAATGGGGTTTAACACCTTTAAAAATGTGTTAGCTGGTTTTGTGGTTGACTCTAGGTCTTCCATGTTAGTGGTAACTTAGTTAGTCCATCTGACCTGTGACAAAGAGAAATCCTGAGCTAAAGTTGTGTGTTGTCCTTTTATGAGTACTCCTGTATTAAATCTTCCCATATGATTGTACTGTAAGTGGCCACGACACCTAGAACATCATGTACTTTTGTTCTTGCAATTTGATTGATGACAGGAACTTTAAAAGGTGCATTGTTGAGTGAGTCGCTAACTCAAATTTCCTCCCACTGAAATAAATCCTACTGAGAACCAGATTGGTCAGAACTACATGTGTAGACATTTAGCGATTAAGCGTTTAAATAGCCTTGGAGTTCATGCAGCCGGATCTCATAGAATGGATCCGATCTGATTTAAGAAACACAAGAATTCAGCATCATCCTTGTTTCAGTCAAGCCTCACGTAACTTCATCCTTCAGAGTGGGGCCCATATCTCTTGCAGGAATTGAATAGACTAAAGAATCTACCTCTTCTTTTTAAATTGCCTGTTGGTTTATAGATATTTATCAGTAGTAACTTTTTTTTTCTTGGAATAATCACTTTACCTGGACAAAGACAAGTTCTTAGCATTATTAAAGTAGAGTCGGAGGATGCTGGGGAAGAAAATTCCTAGGGTCCTTGTTACCTAAAGTAGTTGAAGGGAGTGAAGATTTCATTCTACAATGAGCTTCTTCCCCACAAATTGAAGTATTTCCTCATGTACATCATTGTGCAAGTAAACATAATGGGAAACATGGATAAGCTTACATCAGAAGGAAGTAGCCTCCCTGTCACATATCCCTTACAATACAGGAATAAGTGTAAGTCCATTTCTACATTATAACTCTGTCCACCATAGGGGAGGTGGGGGGTTGTACCACTTTAAGTGTACTGATTATAGTTAAAGCAGTACAATTTTTTATGTGTGGACAAGGCCTGAGACTCCAAACTAGGTCAGGGAAGTTAGCTCACATAGATGTTTTGTTTGAACTCCTCAAATTCTAAGGTTTTCAGATTTCATTGTGATTTCAGGGGAATGGTGTGATTTCATTAAATCAGGCAGACAAGTTTGAGAAATGTCTTGTTTTTTTGCATTGCAAATGAGAACATTTCGAAGTTAAAATGAGCCCTCTCCCCTCCTTCCCCCAGGATAGAACCGTGAAAGTCTCAGAATTTAGTTCAGGTGACAGTCAGTTTTCTTGTGGGAATTTTATTCTAGGATAGTCTGGGTGCAGAAGTGGCCACTGAGGGGGTTTCCATATCAAAGCAGTAAACTGCCTTTTTGTTGTGTGTTACAGTGCCTATAACACAACAGTTCCTTGACTGGGGCCCATTGGTCTAGTATAATAAATAATAAAGCTGCAAAATTGAATATCCAGTGGATGCTGGTTCTGTTTAAAATTGGATAAGGGGAAAATGACACACCCAAGTTAGCTGAAAACCATTTTACAACAGTAGGTAATCCTAGTGCAGTGGTATAGTACATGAATTCAAGCAAACTAGGCAGAGCCAGCTCGGAGGATCCTCAATTGCCCTTTTCATTATTATGTTTCTCATAGCACTCATAATGTGCCTGGCAAAGTCGCTGCCCACAAAACGTGCCTTCTTCAGGGGACAAAAATTGTGGGCAGAAGAGAACCCTCAAATCTGGCAGGTGCAAAATTATCTAAAATAGAACTGATTCCCCCCACACACACACACACCATTTTTTGCTGACTTGTTAGTTAACAGCACAACCCTAAATGAACCCCTTCATTTTTGTGTGGTTAGTTTTAACTCGTGGTATTCAACCATAAAACATAAAGTTCATGTTTCTTTCCTCCTTGTCTTTAATCTCTGTAACGACAAGCTATGGTAATGCTTTCTACCCAGAGAAATTCAAAATCTGTTTCTGAACGTATTATTCTGTACTGTACTATTGGGGATCAAATGTCAAAAAGCACAGAATCTCTGATTCTCTTCCTTTCTTCTAGGGAAGGTCCAGATGGTTTCATGTTGTGAATTATTAATAGAAAAACAGTTAATAGATTTTCCCTAGGATATATGCTACAAATGTCTGTCCATCTTGGGTACTTTTATGGCCCTGATTACCATGGTATCGGAGCACCTCACAATCCTTAATGTATATAGATCCTCATAACACCCTTGTGAAGTACTGTTATTCCCATTTTACAGATGGGGAACTGAGGCACAGAGAAGCTAAGTGACTTGCCTAAGGCCACACAGGAAGTATATGGCTGAGTGGGGAATTTAACCAAGTCTCCAAGACCCAAGATTAGGTTCCTAACCACTGAGCCATTTTCCCTTTCTTCCCTTGTTAACTTTAAATGTTGGCTTATGGGAAAAAGTTTTTTCTTAAGTGCTTTTCAGCTTCATTGTCTGAGGCCTCAGGAGGAGCTAAGATAGCAGTATTGCTTTGACAGGGAGTTTCAAATTCAGTTACACTCAATAGCTATACTATTTTAGGAGACCGTTGCTTCCACAAGATGCATTAAATTATTTGGAAGGACTAAGTGAGCCTGAGGATCAAAATGCAGCAGGAACCTTCAAGAGCAAGTCTAAATAAACATTCTTCCTTTCTCCTGAAAGGATGTTCAACAGCTTTGTCAGCAGATGTTTCCATAAAATGTTAAATACTGTGCCTTCCAACTCTCCAAAATGATTGTAATCTAATTTAAGGACAAGGAAACCAGCTTGGGAGGGTATGTCAAAGAACAGCAATATGTGTCAGTGCCTTGGGGTATGTCTACATTGATGGGGACGAAAAAAGGTGTGTTAGTCACTTGAGGTATGTCTACACTGCGAAGTTGTCGGCAAAACTTTTGTCTTTCACGGGTACTTTAAAAAGCCCCACCAGGAAAGACAAACGTTTTGACAACGCAAGCGGCAGCGTGAACGCGACTTTGTCGGCAGGAGTGCTCTCCTGTGAAGTATTTTGTTGGCCAAAGTGCTGACAAAATACCAACAGAGTGTTTACACACGCTGACTTTTAGTGACAAGTGTGTCGACACAGCCTTGTCGCTAAAAGCTGCGTAGTGTAGACAAGCCCTTAGATTAGCTGACCTGCTTTAGTTAGCTCCGGTTGAAATAGCAGTGAAAACACAGCAACTGGGCTCTTAACTTGGGTTAGCTGCTCAAATTTAATTCTAGGCTCCCCTATAAGGCTTTAACTTGAGCTGCTAACTCAAGTTGGTGTGCCTTCACTGCTATTTTTACCAGAGTTAGCTACCCCGAGTTAAGTACACACCTTTTTTTGTTCTGTATAGACATACCCTTAGGGAACTAATGATTCAGCTCCATAAAAATGAAGGGTAATTAGACTCTGTGAATTAGCACCTCATTGTTATTCAGGGAGTAATTAAGGTTACACATAACCATTTACATTGTTTTAGCTGTGTAGAACTGCAGTGGGTGGTTTGATTTAGCTGAAGGGACCACAGGAGAGACTGTCTGGTGGTGATAGTTTGGCTATCCAGTCAAAGGTTAAGGAAGGAATCTATAAATTCCACAGCAGGGGCTTTTACTGATTTGAACTAAATTGTTTTTAATACCTATTTAGGTCTACAAAAACTGAGTAGACCAGCTCTTAATTCTGCTTTTCGGTTGGTGTCCATTATATTATCCCTGAAGACCCAGCAGCATGGATTCTCCCTTCTTGCCGTGGCTGGTGGTAGCCAAAGGCCAATTCAAACAGGGTCATGAGAACCTTATTTCTCATTACATCAAAAATGTCTCGAAACTTTGAAAATATTTCTGTGCCAGCTAAGCTTTGCTTCACAGATCCCCATTCTAAATCCATAAAAATGAGTTTCCTGTGCATCTTTCCATTCATCCCAGAAATGACATTCTTTAAGGGAAATTCAAGTTGTCTGTTTGCATTATTATTTATTATAACCATTTATTTCTATTGTGATGGTGTGTAAGAGCTCAGTCATGGGTTGGGGGAGGCTCCATTTTGCTAGGTGTTGTACAAACATAGAACAAAAAGACAGTCCCTTCCCGAAAGTTTAGAAGAAGAGCTTTATGTAGCTTGAAAGCTTGTCTTTCACCAACTTGTCTCTCTACAGTGTAAATAGCCTGGGACAGGGAGTCTCCCAGGGCAGGTCTTCGCTACCCGCCGGATCGGCGGATAGAGATCGATCCATCAGGGATCGATTTATCGTGTCTCGTCTTGACCCGGCTAAATCAATCCCCGAACACGCTCCCCGTCGACTCCGGAACTCCAGCTCGCGAGAGGCGGAAGCGGACTCGACAATAGTGGTGTAGGCAACACTTTGGAATTGTGGCTCCAAAGGCTTGAGAGCCCTAGCTCCAGCCTGAGCCTCAACTTTGAGTGCTGTCTTCACCGCTGATTTTAGAGCGTTAGGCATGATGAGCACTGCAAACCCATGTCTGTCAGGGCTGCCCTGTGTGATGTAGAAGCACCCACAGATCTGTGCCCGAGGTCACACAGAAGGTCAGTAGCAGAGTTGGGAATACACTACTGCTCCAGTCTCCCTGTTCTCTCACCTCCTTACCAGGCAACTACAACAATTAGCACCTTAATCTTAATCAGCATGCTTGTGCAGTCTATTTTTCTTTCAGATGTTTGAGATGCCAAACCCGTGATAGTGTAAAGTACCATAAAGTATGATTAGATAAGGGGACCTTAACAAAGGAAAGGGCATGCAGAGAGCAAAGCTGTTGGAAATAGCAGGAGACTCCAAAGGAAATGCATCTACATAGGGCAGATTCCCCCATCCAGGAGGGGTCACTGAGCAGAAACCCCCAGACAGCACCCACTGCTCCTCAAAGGTGTCTAAGGAGGCAGCAGACATGGCCCAGAGGAACTCTGACCGGATGTGTGATCAAAGGGAGGAGCGGAAATAGACCCCACAGTTGCACAGCACCTCCCCATCCAGCATCCTTCTCTTGGTACAATAGATAGCCACCTTGGCCAGCGTCCAGAGGTGGTTGACGAAGAGGTCTCGCAACTTCATGGGACATTCTGCCATGGGGAGCAGTATTTCAGCCTCTTGACCTGTTTATTCCAGTGTGTGTTTTCTTCAGGAAAGAAGAGAAACTGTGTATGTTTCCTCCCTAAGACAGGCAGTATGAGCCAGTGGGAGAGGAGCTCAGAAGGCCTGGGGTCTATTCCTGTCTGTGACGTCAGGCAAGTTGCTTCACCTCAGTTTCCCCACCTGTGAAATGGCGAAAAGGATACTTACCTCCTTATAAAGTGCTTTGATCTCTATGGATGGAAAGCCATAAATAAAAACAAGGGTTTTATTATATTGTCTGCAGTTCTTGAGGTGTATCCCCCTTCTTTACATATGGGGTAACCGAGGCACTGAAAAATTAGGTGAGCAAGATCACAGCTGGGAAAAAGAACAGGAGTACTTGTGGCACCTTAGAGACTACAAGATCACAGCTGGGAAAGAATCCCTGGTCTCCTGAGTCCTCAGTCCCATGAACAGTCCATTAGAGATCATCCCATTTAAAAAGATAATTACTTGTTCACTTCCACCATAAGTATAGCTACCCCTTGGTTTATTTAAAAAACTGTAGCACTATAAATGATTGTTTTTGTACACCTGAGCTGTTTAAAGAAAAAATCCAGACTAATCCCTTGTTGTTTTTCTTTGCCTTTGTAGCATGCCTCTTCTAGTCACTGTGTGG
This sequence comes from Malaclemys terrapin pileata, assembly GCF_027887155.1. Taxonomy (NCBI): domain Eukaryota; kingdom Metazoa; phylum Chordata; order Testudines; family Emydidae; genus Malaclemys; species Malaclemys terrapin. The sequence continues at coordinate 18,528,850 of NC_071520.1, read as the reverse complement.
TTTAAAGAAAACACCAGTCTAATCCTCTGTAGAAAGTTTTTTTTTTTTTGGTAGCTGAGAAACTTTGAATGTTTAAACACGTTATAAATTAGATTTTCATGACTGGCTCATTGAGGAGTTTAGAAACCAGCGTAAAGTAACTTCATAACAAAATCTTCTGGGGGAGGGCGCAATGAATTTCACATGATGTATAAAGATAGCAGAAGGTAGTTAGCTCTAAACAAAGATGACATTTTAATCTTCCACAGCTCCCAGATTGTCTTTCTTCCTTGATTGCCAAGGATTCTCATTAATTTGAACCTCTTTGTCCCTCTTCCTCCCTTGTCCTGGGAAAAGTCTCCTTCTGTTTCACTTCAGTAAGAACTTCTGAATGGAAAGAAAATAGTATGTCGGGTTAAGTTTCAGAGTAACAGCCGTGTGAGTCTGTATCCGCAAAAAGAAGAACAGGAGTACTTGTGGCACCTTAGAGACTAACACATTTATTAGAAGAAGTGGGCTGTAGTCCACGAAAGCTTATGTAGGGTTAGTTGGTTTGTTTTTTAAAAAGACTCCTATGTATGGTGCTGTATGCGCTGTTAAAGCCAGCTAGGAAGTGAAGTCAGTCAGAAACCTGTGTAGTGCTGTCAATGCCTCAGCAGAGAAGGTGGCCATCAGGAAAGCTATAGGCAGCCCTGTTTTCAAATAAAAGTGCACTGGATGGTACATGGGCATCCTCTGTGCTGCAGTCATTGAAAGGTGGGCGTCTCCCCGTTTTCCCTCTCCACACAATATGTGTGTGTGAGACAGAGACAGACAGTGACAGTCAACTTAGAACTCACACTCCTATCTACAAATTGCTTGCTGTCATAACAAGTAACGCCTCTTATCACTACGAGGGGAACCAGCTGGGAGGTATAATTCCCAGCTCAGGTAGATGTACATGTGCCAACGCTGATAGAGCTAGTGCACTAAAAATTGCAGTTTGGCTGTGGCAGCAGGGGCGATGGACGGGATTGTACCCAGGGACTAGCCCAAGCTGCTGCCTGTGCTGACACAACCACGTTGCTATTTTTAATATGCTAGCTGGTAAGTGCTAACATGTGTATGTCTACCTAAAGTGGGGATTATACTTCCTGGCTTCAGCATAGACATACCCTATAGTGAAGGAAACTAAAGGGGGAGGAAATTATCTCTCAGCTTGTTCACTGTGTGCATTTGATAGTATTTTGTATAGAGTCACTTCCACGGTTTCCCCTGTAGTCAGCCCATTTCCCCCGGTGTCTTTCACACGGGGGGAAAAAGGGGCATTGTAAAGCCAAAATCAGCAGGAGGATCTAGGGGCATTGAGGTATCCCAGAAGCCGCTTTTAACTCATTTTAAAAGGGAATTTCAATTCTGGATTTTAACTTGTCTCTGTCTTTTAATTTGAAATAGACTGTTGTTTCTTTTTATTTTATTTTAGTTAAAATTCCTTTGGTTCTTTTCCCCTCATTTGAGGAACAGCAAATGCAAAAACAAAATTCCCAGGGGTTTCTGCAGCAGTGGTTATGAACCCATGGCCAAGTTGGGTCTGGGTATTTTCCAATGGAGGATTCTTTCTCTGCCTGGATTCTTATGCTGGGTCCCTAGTGGGATGACACATTGTACAGTCTCAGGGATTCCCACTTCCCAAGCTGGCAGAGACAAAGAGCCTGATTCTTCTCTCTACCACCAATGTGAATCGGAGGCGACTCTCTAAGTCGATGGAGTTACAGCAATGTGAAACCAGCGTAGGTGAGCAGAGAATCAGGCTCTAGATATGATACATGCCATCACATTTGTTCTCTAAAACAGAGATTTGGGGTCTGCTTGGTCCTCATTTTAGTCCCATGCTGGACCCAAGCCCACCCAACGTGAGTTGTCGAGTCATTTTCTGACCAACCTGGACCTTTTCCCCCAGAACCTGAGTCAGCGCCGGCGTCTCCTGCCTTTGTAATACATAGGGTTGGTGCTGGCAGTGGCCGCATGCCCTGTGGCTGCCATTCACTGCCCGTGGTATGCTGTGTGTGCATGCTACAGAGTGAGGTGTGCTGCAGTGTAGTGAGGTGGGGGTGACCGGCAAGCTCAGGGCATGCAGATGCTGCTGCACTGATCTCGTGTGCAGGAGTGGAGCCGACCCTAGTCTGAGAGGATCTGGTGGTTTTTCCTGACCCAGGCCTGACACTTTTGTAATCAGGTCCCTTCAGTTTCAGATTGGGTTGTAGGGCTCTACAGAGGTTGCCTACTACACTGCTGTATTAGCACTCTTCTGCCAAGTCCCCTGTAGATTGCTTGAAAATGACGTTAGAAGAGGTTGTGCATTGTGGTCATCTAGCTGGAATGCGAGAAGGAAAGGTTCAGTCCACAGCTGGGAAGCAAGATTAAAGGTCTATGCAGGGTGTAGGGAAAAATGAGAGCCCATATCGGTTTTGATTGTGTTGTGAAGCGAGAGCTGGGGTGTGGAAGAGTGAATGCAGAAACAGAAGTACAAAAATCATGCTTTTGAATTCAGAGATTAGCTGTCAGGCTGGGGAAGGGAGTGTGAAACCCCACACTTGGCATCTGTACTAGGAAAATCATTTCACATCTTTGCGGCATGGGTGATTGTTTCTGCACACAAAGCAAATGTTTGTCCAGAACCCATGCCCATATGAGAAGTTTTCATCCTGCCTCTCTCAGCCTCATCATGCCTGGAGTCACTTATCCAGCCTCTTTGCTTTCCCAGCACTGGTCCAACTTTGCACTCTCTTGAAAGAAAGGTAGAGTACTCAATGTTGTACTGATGTCATTTAGCCGTCATCAAGACTCTGTTCCCTGCCCCACTCACATGCTGGCCAGATGGTCCTGGGTTTGGGCAATATCCTGAGCAGCAAGTTAGGAAGGCCAGGGTATGTGTCCAAACACAGAAGCGAAGAAAGCCTGCCAGTTCTTGCTCTCTTGGTAACAACCAGTTTGACTTTATAGAGCGATGTTGTTTTTCACTGTCATCATGACCATTTTAGCTTTGGCCTTGTAAGTTATGAACTTACAGGATGAAGTCAGACAACCCCTTCCTGCTCCCTCTTTCACAGCTAACATCAAGGCTTGTATTTGCCATACACCATAGAAAACCCCACATCTACCACAAATGATCCTTCCTAATGTCAGGAAAGTAAGCTCCTACCTGGTTCGGCTGGGGTTTTTTCTTGGGAAGTCGCTTAATGGACAGCACGTGGGACTGAGGCTCAGGAATAGAACACAGCTGGCTTGTTGGGTGACCTTGGGCAATTCAGGTCACCTCTCTGCCTCAGGTTCCCCATGTGCAAAATTGGGATAATGTTACTGACCTCCTTTGTAAAGCACTTTTTGATCTCTGAATTAAAAAACTAGGTATCATTATTATTATTTATTATTTATTTATTAATTAAATGTCTTCCTCTGCTCTTCCCCCCTTTACTTTTTGGCTAGAGGAAAACTTTCTCTAATGAAATTTAAAAGCCAGAAACCTCATCATTTATATGAATAACAGATTAATGCTTGGATGGTAAATCTATTAGGTGTGGAGAGAGACTGAGAGAGGAATTCCTTAACATGCAGATTTATTATGCCGGCCCTGTGTTCTCCAAATTGGCTGCCTGTAAAAGGGTGGATTGATTTTTAAGTTGGCCTGGCTGTTTTTTAACGCCTTTAACAGCATCGGCTCTGGCTGCCACCATAGAGGAGACCTTTGCTTTCGTTTCTTCACAAAGGGTTGTATTTGTCCTCTCAGGGCGTCCCATCTTTAGGGGACCCACCATTGCACCTACACTGGCAGGCGGTCATGCTTTAGCTCAGATGGACCTATGGCATGGGACTTGAGCCCACTAAATAAAGCAACCTTTTTCCTTCTCTCCTTTCAAACACACATGGGGGGGGGAACTCTTCTTTTTCAAATGTATTCTTCATTGTGGTCACTCTTGGCCCTGATGAGTGGAATTTTTCCACTCTCCCCCTCAGTTTGTTTGTGGAGATTTTTGTTCTTAATATTGCCTTTTATTTGACCTTACTGTCTTTACCATCATATGGCTCCCTGAGCTCCTTGGCAGGGAGTGCTTTATGCATAAAATTATTAGTATTATTAAGATCCACAAAACAGAAGCTCTGCCCTATAGGGGTCCTGTATTTGGAATACACTCAGAACCCGCTCTCTGGGCTGGTGGCAAAGGATGTATATTGCAGATATGAGACACTTAGTTGCTTAGCAACAGGCTCCTGAGATGGAGATTGGAAGGAGAGCTCTTGCTGTGCCACTTATATAGATCCTCCTCCAGCAACCTGTCTGGGGAGGCAAATTTAAGCATCAGCCATGCACAAGATGAGGCTACATTGTTTAGTGCAGATGTAATGTGCCACATTAATAGACTAGGAGAAAAGAAGGTTGTGGATAACCAGTAGGATGGCAGTGGGAGACCTTTGTTAATAAACAGTACTAAGTATGTTGATAGTTCTTTTCACCTTGGAAGCACTTTACAGATGTTAATCATCACAACATCTCAGGGAGGTGTGTCCTGCAACTGTTCGCCTCTGGGTCTGTAAAAAGCAGATAAGCATTTGGCACTATGTCAGTGGCAGAAGCAGGATTAGAACCCGAGAGTTCTTGGCTCTTTTGCTCACATTATTGTAACATCGAGAGCCACTAGATGGCCCCATATTGTAGTTGGTCTTGATAATTTGGGTTATCTGCATGAGTAAGGAGTTAGCTCTTGGAGAAGTGCTTACTGTCAGCTGTGGTGCTGCTGTTTAGAAACTGATCATCTCTCTACTGAAGTCTGTTCTCCAGTCATCCTACCTGAATCTGTTCTGCCTTAACCTCTTTCTTTCTGACTGAATGATTCTTAATTGTAGTTGTTGCCTTTGAGGCAAATAAAACATGATGGGCTTCCTCCATTGTGTGGGGCAGTTGGCCTCACTGAGGCTTTGAAAGCTCCATGTTCTAACTCCTCACTCTCTCATTGTTAGGGAATTATTTCAGAAAGGATTAAAAAATAGATAGGGGCCTCCTTTCTGGTTGGGGGGCTGTAAGTGCAGATAGTAAAGCTACCACCACTTATGGGACTGAAAACAGAACAAAAGGAAAAACTAATTATTGAAATAGTGAAGGTTGAGGAGACGAAGACAGTAGATTGCAAAGGGCCCCTGTTCAGCAGTCCTTGCTCAGACCAAGACCCTGCTATGAAAAGGGGGCAGCAGAGCAGAAGAAAAATTGCACAGTTCACACTGGTTTTGGTGAGACTGCAGGCAGGAGTGATTGATTGCACCTGCTCTACCAATGTCTTTCTCGACAATCAGTTATTGCCTTGTCAGCGAAGTGTGCCTGAGGCCTTATTTTACATGCTTGGGTAAGTGAACCACATCATTTTAATTCTGCACATGTTCCTCCTTCCAGAGCTGCTTTTGTTGTTGTTCACTGTAGAGCCTTAATTGTTTACAGTTCTGCAGGGTATTTGCCTGTTGCTCTTTCCTTAATGTCTGGTAAGGCTGACCACTAAGAGCCCTAATTTTAGTCCTATCAAGAACATTAATGAAAATACCCATTAATTAGTTCTTGCCCATATTGCGTGCTACAAACTGGCAGGACCTAGTATGCTAAGATGGATGGGGCGTCTCTTATTGATCCCACAGTAGCATGTCCTCCGCAAAGCACCACCCCCTGCCCTCTGTTTGCACACTCTCACTCACATAAAAAAAGGGGGCAGAGGGATGGAAATGAGAATGATGGTGGTGTTTTCAAAGGAGCCTAAGAGAGTTTGGCACCCAAATCCCATCAAATTTCAGTGGAAATCCTCTAGGCTTTGCTGTTCTCCGCTGAAATTCTTTAACGCTGAAACATGGAATTTCCCCGTGTGAAATTCATTTCTGGCAAAGGAGGCACTAGGAATTAGAGAGGCATTACGCTGCCAAGATAGCACTGCTGTCACTGCAGGATGCCTCTGCTGTACAAAAGGATGTTGCTGATCTATCCTGCTTCAAAGCCCGTTCTTGAGGCTGAACTGCTTCGTCTCCGGTTGAAGTCACATGCTGTGCAACTGACAACCGGAGTCAGAATAAATAAGGTGGATTTGGTGGTTCTCAGTACCTCCCCGGACTGGGGATGAGAGAGGGAGTCTGGTGATGCAGGTGTTTTGTGTTTGTTTGAATAGGGCTATACTTTGGTTGGAATGCTTTCCAAAACTCCCCATAATCCAGGGGTTCTCAAACTGGGGGTCGGGACCCCTCAGGGGGTTGTGAGGTTATTACATGGGGGGGGGGGGTCGCGAGCTATCAGCCTCCACCCCAAACCCCACTTTGCATCCAGCATTTATACTGGTGTTAAATATATAAAAAAGGTGTGTTTAATTTATAAAGGGGAGTCACACTCAGAGGCTTACTATTTGAAAGGGGTCACCAGTACAAAAGTTTGAGAACCACTGCCGTAATCAAAGCTGTTGTGGATTATGTTCCTTGGTTTGTGTTGTGCAGGAGGTTAGTCTGGCGGATCATAAAAACCTTAAAATCCTATCCTTAGAATCTATGAATCCATAGAAACCAGTGTAGATTGACCTGATGTCCTCTAAAGATTTAGTGGAGATCATCACACTTAACCTCTGAAGAAATTCCTAGACTTCAGTGGAAGTCCTTAATTTTACGTCTGTTCTGTGTCTGAAAGCTTGTTACGAGCATCCTCAGTGAGTGCATTGGATGGGCACCAAACATTTTAATTCTCTAATCAGACCATCATTTTAAGCAGACGTCAATGTCTATATGTTAAGCATCTATAAAGCACTTAAACAAAATTGAGGCTGAAAGCTGTACGGGGCACCAGCTGGCATGGTGTTAACAAGATGCAGTTGTGTTTTTGAGAGAGACTATCGTAAATCAGTGGAGATTTGAGATGAAGTGGATAGAAACAACAACTCACTGCAGATTTGCCACATTAAAAAGAATAACCTTCATTGCCACTTTCTCTAAATTGTTGATCTTTTTTTTTAAATGGCTTTGCCCTTGTGTTCCCTGTTATTTTAATAAGAGTTGTAAAAGTAATATATGTGTAATTAGAATTTAATAAATGGTCTGTGTTATCAGATGCAGTACATAAGCTGGTTTAAATGATGGTGTAACCTTTGCTTTGTGTTCATCATCTAATGTTGAGATAACAGCTGGAAGTTGAGCGACTGACATGCAATTTTAAAATTGCATAGTTTGAAATTGCTGCTGTCTGCAAACATGTGACAATCTATTAATGACCTTTATGGTTTCTGAATGAAATGTATTATAACATATAATACATGAAAATTGTTGACTATCCTGGTATATTTCTCCCTTTTATCAATGATTGTTTGAGATATGAATGAATAACTCATTCTGACATGGCTATTAGGGTGTTTGGAATTGTCCTTTGGAACCACTTGGATATTTGGCAACATTTGGATGAAGATTATTTATTCTAGCAACCATTTATAGAGTTATTGCACTCAAATACATCCCATGCACCAATGCTCTATACATGGGAGAAAACAGCTGATGGCAGAGATGATCGCGTTAGACCTACAGCCAGCCTTTGTTTTAGTTGGAACCAATTCAGTGCTGTGCAGTAGAAAGGACAAGAGTAGGTATACAAACATTGGCCTCCATTTTTGCTAGGAGGAAGGGTGCAGCTAGAGCCGCATGTTCAATATAACACCACAGACACCATTCAATATAACATGAAAATATCTGTCAGTCTTTTCAGCAGATGGAATCACTCTCTGAAAACTCATTTTAGAACTGCAAAGTTTGGTCTTCAGTAACATACATGAAGTTTGGAAAATATTCAGAGCACACAAGGCATCCCAAGAACAGGGTGATATTTATCCTGTCAGTCATTCCCATAGGATAAACTTTCTTGCCATGTCTTGTTTTGTTAGTACCTTTTATTCCTTATTTCTCACTGTTCTGGAAGGGAGCTCATCAAATAATAAAAGAGCCAAAAGTATTCTACTCTTATTAAATGCCATGACCACCACTGGCATGTTGACTGTTCTCCAGTGAAGCATTAGAACTTCATTCTGTGAGGTTCAGATCATATCGGAGAGTGAAGTGTCTTGGACAGGTGCTTTTTGCAGATGGATTTCTTTATATATTTCTTATCAGTGGATGGATCCGAAAATAATTTCCCTGCTTTCCAGTCAAAAGAAATTACCAGAGGATAAATTGCTTAATCCTTTTTATACACACATAGGGTAGCTGAACTGAAAACAGTTGCGGTGAAATCTTTGTTTTTAACATAATGCATTTGTTGTCCCCGATTTCCATAAATAGTGCAACTTTTCCCTATGCTATAGTCCAGTGCCGAGGGCAAAGCAGGGATAGTAAAATTCCCTCTGGTGTTTTAGTTTGCAACTAAAATAGCTTTAATTGTCTGCAGAGTCATTCTTTCCTTATGTGGTGTGTTCTTAGGGGAATTATTATTTTTCATGGTTACATTTTAAAAGCACTATTACTGGGTAATACGTTTTAATTTTGAGTTTGGTTTTTCGCAGGATGAAGCTTTGAATTGTTAAACAAAACCATAGGCCAAGATTTAAAAACAACCCAACCATCCACAAACAAACAGAAAACCCTCACATTATTCTCCTAAATCCATAGCTATGCACCTAATTAAGTGGCCTGATTTTTAAAAGTGTTGAGTATGTTTCAGCTTACATTGGAATCAATACAGTTAAGACGTCAATGGGAGATGATGGATGTTTCGCACTTTTGAAGATCAGGTCATCAGGCCTAGATATGGCTTTAGGAACCTACTTTAGGTATCAGCTTTTGAAAATTCAGCCACAGGTTGTAATAAAGTCTGCTTAGTTTGCAGTCATCTCAGCCAGACTTTCAGAATCCAGTTCATAAATGCATGGCCTCCATCTTTTAACAGGGCCAAAGAATTGCATTGACAAAGAGCTTTTTTTCATTTTGCCATTAATTTTAAACGAATAGACAAATATGTTTACAAGTGCTGGGCAATAGTAGCAAACGTGCTGCAGGCATCTGTAATTCAATAGCATCCTCCTGCTTTCTCTTTCCTGACTGGTATAAGCTGATCATTTGTGAGGATAGGAATGTCCAGCTGACAGACCTGCTTGTGCCAAAAGAGTACCTGGCCCTCTCCTCCTTGGGCAGCTCAGGGCTAGCCTCATGATTTTCTGGGCCCCACGTGCTGACGCTGGAGCACTTGGGTTGTGAACTGCCTCTGCAAGAAGGGAAGGGTGATGAATCTTCTTCCCTGACCCCTCCTCTCCCCCTGAATTTTAAACAGTGAACTTCCTTTTCTTCCAATCCTGCCGCTTCTAGACGAGAGAAGGCTGGCTGGTGAGTCATGAAGTTACTGCCTGAGAATAATGCAGCCCCAAGCTGTCATGTGTATTACTTATTATTTCTTGTCTTCATGGTGCAAAAGTATAGGACTCCTGGGTTCGATTGCTGACCCTGAACAAGCCCTTTCACCTCTGTGGGCCTGGTTCCCTGCCTGTAAAATGAGAATAGCATATGGGCTCTCTGAGGCTTATTCTGTTGTTTGTAAAATACTGAGGGATCCCCTGCTGGCAGGTGCTAGAGAGCACAAAATATTATTAATATACAGAAGGGAGGTGAATGGTGAGGGACAGAGGAGAGGAATGGATGGTCACTCAGCGGTGTTGATAATGGAATATATAGAGCATTTAGATTGCTGGTGCATGGTCAGTAGGGACAGAAAGTTACCATCTGATAATCAATGGCCTACATGATATGAGTTGATGGCTTCTGTCCAGTTTTCAGTGGACAAGACCATAATCACAATTGGCACCTTTGCCTGCAAATGGCAAACGAACCATTTTTTCATTGCTGAAGGTGGTCCCTCTATGGCAAGTTGATGGGGCACTGTGGGGGAAGCTTGACATGATGCTTCCATGGCTGTGCCTACCTTGTGGAATTGTCCTTCAAAGCTGCTGACCTGGCATTTTTCCACAAGGGCTGGATTCACGCAGAAATAAAATTCCACCTCCTCTCATCATTGAGACCTCCAGGGAGCGCTCTCTTCACTTGATCATTACCTGTTAGGTTCACTCCCTCTGGGGCACCTGGCATTGGCCACTGTTGGTAGACAGGATACTGGGCTAGATGGACCTTTGGTCTGACCCAGTACGGCCGTTCTTGTGTTCATTCTCAGAGTTCGTACGAAATGGCAGTGCAGCTGAAATGAGTTGAAGCAGGCACTGTCAACAAACGCAGGCTCCTCTGTGCATCCTTTGTACGCCGCATAAACCAGGCAGGCTGATCTCATGGTGGTGGTTGAAAGCAGCACTGTCCCAAACATGCTTTTATTGTGGAAACTGAGTAGGTTGGCCTTGTGGTGCCTGGTGAATGGAGATCTCTTTCAGCACTCTATAGACTGTGAAAGCTGGGCAGGCTGGTCTCACAAGATGCCTCATTTCATCTACCTGAAAATGGTGCCCTGGCTTCCCTTCAATCATTTAAGCTCCCTTGCTCTCTGACACACTTTCCACTGACAGTAATTCTGTGAGTGCTCGTCGGGCATTTACTGCCATCACTAGAGGAATTACTGATGGCTTAAAATGGGATCATTTCCTTTCTGATGGACAGCGAGCACCTGTGGGAGTTTTAATAGCTGTATAGTGTGCCTGTCAGTAGGTAGCAGGGAAGATGTGTGCAATTCCTCTCAGTGAGGCATTCACAGGCTCTGAAATCCTGCAGGGAATCAAAAGGAAGAAAAAAAAATACACTCTCCCCCGCATTATGAGAAATTGTTTCCTGTATTGAGGGACCTGCAGAATGGGGCAGAAAACAACGGATTTTTCAGCCATCTCATCAGTAAGTGATTTTAGGAATGTTTGTGCCAAAATATGGGCAAAAACTCACATGCACACACGTACACATGAGCAGAAGTTCTACAACAAATACAGTTGCTGCTGCAGAGATGGGTTTGATTTTTATCTTCCACAGAAGTTGCTGTATTTAAGAAAAAAAATTCTCCTAGTTTCAGGTACTTGGTAATGCTACAAGTATGCTGCTTAGTCAGAGAAGAAGGGAGAAAACAAAAAAAGAAGCATTTGTGACAAATGCCAGTCACATGATTAATGAACTACTAATAAATACTCAAACACAAGGGTCCGGTGTGCGATATAAGAATCGGAATAGAATAGGCCAGACTAAATCTTCAGATTAATTTGGAGACACTTGCACTAATTTAATAAATATTGTGAGTTCAGGCCAGTTATAAAGAAAAGTTTATTGAATCGCTATATTGAACTTCTTAACCTACATTATCTTGTATATGTTTTGCCTGGAAGGTACCATTATCATAGGGCAAAAAAACACTTCATAGCTGCTGTACCTTCCTGGCATATCTTCATTGTCAGCAGGAAATGGGTTAATTCTTGGAAAATGTAATAGGTATTGGCCCTTTAAGGCCATAGGAGGTAGCTTGAGAGGCCAGTTACACTATTCCATGTGTCCAGGGCAGGCAGATGAAGCAAAAATAAACTAATAACTGAAGTAGTCATTGGGAGAGAGGAAGATAGTACTGGGGAATAGTCAATGGCCAGGAGGAGGGAGGTATAGGAAAATCCTGACCAAATTCCTTTAAGGATCCAGGATTAGGAGTCTTACAGAATGGGCTGGGTGAGTCCCCCCCTCTCTTGTGTTTGGGGTTATTAGAACCACCTGGACAGCGTGAAGAGAGTAATTGGTTGACTGGGTGAGTAACTAAAAAGGAGGCCCCAATCCCAGTCAAGGGAGGGGGCTGTTAAGGCTGTCCCTATACTGTAAGGGCTACAGTGGCACAGTTGCAGCACTGCAGCTATACGCTGTAGACACTTGCTACAGCGACAGAAGAGGTTTTTCACACCCCACAAGGTAGCTAAGTCGACCAAAGTTTTAGGTGTAGACCAGGCCTGCGAGGGAGAACTCAGCCAGGGCACAGCCCCAGGCAGGAGTGCTGTGAAACTGCTGAACCTGAGGGAAGAGTCGGCAGACCAGGGAGGCCACGGTCCCAGGAAGGATAACTGTGAACCCTACACCTGAGGGTAGGGTGACCAGATGTCCCGATTTTATAGGGACAGTCCTGATATTTGGGGCTTTTTCTTATATAGGTGCCAATTACCCCCCACCCCTGGTCACCCTACCTGAGGGGTGAGCGGAAAGGGGCATTTAGAGGAGCTGAATGCTATTTAGGCCCCAGGGGAGGGGGAATACGGTTTCCAAGACCTTGTCTGTGACTGAATTATTTCCAGGAAACTACAGTGGCATGCTAATCTGCTAGGGGGTGTGCTTGGAGACTGCATACATGCAGAAAACGCAACACATGGCTGCTCAGTAGAGTACATGACAGTTTGCTCTTCAGCTTCCCACTGGTAAATAGGAACCCAGTCTCTGGTAATAAATATAACTATTTTCATTATGCTGATTTCTATGGTTTTTAAGCTAAAGCATGCATCATAAACCTGCAAACCACTGGCAGCTTCAAATGGCTTAACCTTTCCAAGGTTGTCTATCAGGCAGTCGTCGTATTCTCGAGCCAGACATTTGACAGGGTCACAGCCAACGTCACCCACATAGAAAGTAAGACCTGAATTAGTCTGGACTATGTCATCTGGCAGGGTGGAATTGTAGTCTAGGGTTAAACAAGCAAGGATTTCACTTGCATTCATTTTAATTGATATTGATTGCATTGCCTGAATTGAGGGTCAAAGTGAGAGAGCCTTTTCAAATCTCCTTTAAAGCTTTAGTTGCATTGACTGAAAGGTCAAAGGTTTGAGTTACACTTTCAGTCAAGTTCACAGTAGGGGAGAAGAGAGGGCTGGAAAGTAAAACAAACAAATGTGTGTTATATTAAAGGAAAGGTGAGAATTCCCCTCCCCCCCCGAACATTGCAGCCTGCGGCTGGGGAGTCCAACAGTCTGCCTCCCAAATTGTCCTGATGGGGTTTTGAGTTTTGTGAGTCTGAGGGCATGTCTACACTTTCCATTTAAAGCGAAAAAGTCCCTTTTTCGCACAAAAACCATGGGAGCATCTACACTTGCCAGTGACTTTTTGCGGTGAAACGTCTGAGTTTCACCGCAAAAAGAAAACCACCTCCACGAGAGGCGTACAGCTCTTACCGGTGATGTGCAAGTGAAGACACGTTCTTCCTGTTTACACATCTTTTAGCCTCCGGAGGATATCCCACAATGCCTAGGTGACCACTCTGGCCAGCAGCTCTGATGCCAGGTAAACAGACGTCCACTCCTCCCCCTGTAAAGCCCTGGGAATTTTGAAACTCCCCTTCCTGTTTTCTTGGCAAGTGCTCACTTATCTGGCCAGGTGACAATGCTGGCTCCACGGAGCAAACGATCCCTTGCTTGGAGCAATGCTGAGCTACTGGGGCTGATCAGTGTTTGGGGAGAGGAGGCTGTGCAGGGACCCAGGATGCCCTGCGATCACCCCCCTTCCCACTCCCTTCCCACAAGACCCATTGTCAAACTGGAGAGAGCTGCACTGTGGGATAGCTGCCCTCAGTTCACTGCTCTCATCCGCGATGGAAGTGCTGCAAACTCTCTGACACCTGTGGAAGTACACAAACCGGCACTGTTCTTTCACTGGTTCACTATCACCATTAAAACTGACTGCACAGAAACTCTGCAAGTGTAGACATAGCCTGAGCCTTGCTCAATCAGCTTTTCGATGAGCTGATGCTATGCCTAACTCCCTGCCTTGGTCCTCACTGATTTCCCCACCCTTGCAGTCTGTCCGAAGCAGGGCTTTCAAAAATCTCTTCCTCTTTTACTGCTCTAAACATATTACTTCCATCTTCATTCCCTTCATTCATTTTCTCTTTTATCACACCAAGCTTCAGCTCATTGTCCCCACCTTCAAGGCTCTACATAATCACACTCCAGGCTAAATCTCTGTTTTAGTTACCTCCCCCTCATACCTTACATTCCTCCCCCTTGCTCTGTCCTTATTACTCCCTTCATCTCCTCTCCCTGTTGGCTTCACATCATCTTTTATGTTGGCGGCTGTTCTTGGAACAATCTCTCCCGTCTTGTCTGCCAAGGGCCCTGCTTTCATATAGCCTCATGTAAATCTCCTTGCCAATATTTTCCATTTGAATGGATAGCTCCTGTATTACTTTTATCCATCTGAAATGGATTGTAGGCTTCTCTTGGTAGAGACCTCATCTTCTATGCATTTGTAAAGTGCTCTGTACACTTAGAAAGCTCATAAATACTAAGTCATAACAATAATGAGTAACATGCAGTGTATATTGTAATACAGTGCTTAGTTTCCACAGAGATAGCAGCATTAGAAATACCTAAGAGAGACAGTGATATAATTCATATCTGGGGACCAGTAGTTCCCCCAGCATTTTTCAAAAACAGACCTGACAGACTGGCTGACTAGTTGAGTGACAACCCTAACAGAAGGACATGTGGCGCTTAGGGCTGGTGACCAGTTCTTTGCTCCCTGGTCTGCCAGGCTGTGGGGACACTGTATAGACATAAATAGGCTCCGTTGTAAAAGGGAGCAGTTTTTCACATTTCTCTCAAGTAATCACTCTTCTTTGACCGATGGAGCCAATGTTCCGTGTTCCCCAGCCAAAGCAATAGCTGCTGTAATGCAGAGCCTGGGAGGTGATGGTGGAGAGAGATCCTGCAGGCCCCTTTCCCTTTTGATAAATGTGTCTACATGATCTCTTAAGGAAGTGGTTCCCAAACTGTGGGTCTCAACCCCAAGTGGGGTCATGTCATCAGCAGGTGGGTCGCGATCCCAATTGAATAGACAACCCAAATTCAAACACATCCAGACCTGCTCTACAAAATGCCATGCACCATACGTATGAGGTCATGCAGCATGGAGGAGGCCATTTTGTAAAGCCCGTATTTTTGTTGGAGGCCTGTGGAGGCACAGCATTTGATTCAGCCTGTAGTTGTGAGTCTAGTGATGTCATTATAGGGTCGTGGGAATCAATACTTCTCAAAATGGGGTTGTGCAGTCAAAAAGTTTGGGAACTGTTGTCTTAGGAACTGGGGGTGGGGAGGCATTCTGATGATAATGGAATGTAATTAGCTATTGGCTTTGCTTTTAATATTTGCAACCTCCTCCCATCTCTACCTCAGAGTTAGGTGAACCATGCAGGACTTTAACTTTGCCATCTATGAAAGCGAGGACTTTTCTACACTATAGAACCTTGGCCAGTATAGTTATGCTGGCAGCTTCCTTGTGTAAATGCAGTGAAAGCTGGCAGATGGAATTCTTCTGCCCGCGTAGCTTCATCACCTCCCCCCCAAACAACATTAGCTATTATACCTCTAGGAAGGTGGGGGGTTTTTTCTTCACTCCTAGCTATCATAGTTATGCTGCCAAAACTTTGCAGTATAGGCCTGGCCCTAGCAGTGTTAAATGCTGTTTGAAAGGTAAGGGCATTTCTCTTTAGTTAAAACTAAGAATCATTCTGTCTTCTCTACCACAGCATGCTGGATGTTTTTTCTCTAACTGGATTGCTTTTATTTCTCCTCCGGCTCCCAGAGAGTCCTCTCATGTGATGGATATTTCTAGCCCCCGCCCTTCTTACACTCTCTGAAATCTCAACGTGCAGGATAAAGTAGGAGGATTAAGGGAAAGTTTGAGCCTGGGTTGAGCAAACATGCGGTGATAACTCTGGCCCCCGGAAAGCTGTGGATGTGAGTTTCAGAGCCAAGGACCTCTAGGGCTGATTGTTCTTTCCTGATCAAACAGAGAACACGTGTCTGCTGTGCCTAAATCTCCAGTGTGTTTGCCCTCCCGCCCCCATTTAATTGTCATAAGGATATAATAAAATGGCATATACAGTGAAGCATTAGCCTATATATGTATGTAGATTTATATAGAATCCAAATCCCTCAGCACCCCTCACACACATTTACAGGAACAGAAATAGTAAATAGGTTACTTCCTCCACCCACCCACCCCCGCCACAATAACCAGCAAAACTCACTCCCCGGCAGAACAACTCTCCTTCAGGTAGCCCTGAACCCCATCAAGACGTCTCTCTGCAACAGCCAGAGCAAATAGATGCGCCTTGCAGCATGACATGGAGGTTAATAGACATGAGCTCTTTTAGACCAGGGAGGAAGGGTCTGGTTCCAAACCCAAGAGCCATGTGTGTGTAATATTTTATCACCAGCTCCTTCTCATGGTGGCCGCAGTGTGGCACAAGGCGAGAGGTAACTTCTCAGGTGGGAATGTCCCAAGCGATTGAGAATCTATATTCTGGATCCAAGCCAGCACCTGAAATTCAATCCAGAAGCCAATAGGCAACCACTGCAGACCATGGAACATTGGTATTGTGTGCTGCAGCCACCGAGAAGCACTGCTTACTAGCAGTAGAATGAAAGTGCATCTTTGCATAGAGTCCATTGTGGAGATCCAGTGTACATTTAGTATGCACCAGGCGCTGCGATAATCGTGGGCGGTGGGTGAAGCTTCTGCCTCGGGACGCTAGTCCCCTGCCCTGCCTCTTTCAGCCGAGGCCCCGCCCCGGCTCGCTGCTCTCAGCCCCTGCCCCGTGGCCCTGGTTGGGGTGGGGGTTTGAGAGCTCGGTCGGGGCCACAAGAGGGGCTGAGAGCTCAGCATCAGCTGGGATTGAGCTCTCGGTGCCACCCCATTCCACCCCTTCCCCCACAGCTCTGCCCCGTTCCGCCCACGGCCCCACCCCCGTTCTGTCCCACCCCTGTTCCGCCTCTTCTCCCGAGGCCTCGCCCCTGTTCGCTCCTGTCCGCCCCGCTGTGGCCCCAAGACCGGAAAAGCTCTGTCTGTGCCCCTGCCATGGCCCGGGCACCATGGTGGGGGGCAGGTTTTTCCAGAGTGATAAATGATAAACTCTTCTGGACAGGGCTTGTGTCTTCCTGTGCAGCAGGGTTTCTCAGCCTGTGCATTGTGAACCCTGAGGGAAAGGTTATAGCTGGGCAGGCCCCTCCTCTCCAATGCGCACAGGAGAAGCAATGGTGGACGAGAAGGCTGATCTCAAGCAGTGCTTCCTCCTGCTTCCTCTGTGAGGCTGCCGAGTGGAGATCAGAGCTCTCTACTCACCAGCACAAACACAGTGCTAGACTCAGCCAGCACGGGGAGGGGGACAGAGGCAAGAATCCAGCTTTCCTCCTGCCAGTTGCAAACCAGGCAAGGATGATGAGCTGCCTTCCCCATGTAGCTGGGCCAAGTGGGTGAGAAAGAAAGGACACCCACCAGCTCTCTCCAGTGTAGCGGGTAGGGGAAAGTAAAAGTGGTGCTATGAGGGACAGAGACTCCTCATTGGGGGCTGGTAAGCTGGGATGCAGTGGAACTGCGGGGACTGGGGGGAGGCAGAGATGGGGATCACTCAGGTCTCCCCATGGGCACTTGTCCCCTTCCTCACAATCTCCAACCCGTGACGGGTTGGATCACAGAAACCCCCTTGGGAGCTGCCACCTGATGTACCAAGACTACCTCTGCTCCTGTTTTCCCTGCCAGCTCAGGACTCCAGCACCCTGTCTTGCTGAGCCAAACACTCCCGTCTGCTGCAACACAGACCCAGGGTCTGAATCACTTGTCCCAAAGCTGCAAGTTTACCTGAAAACAGCTCATAGAAGTGTGCTTGTCTATAGCACTCAGATGCCCAACTCCCAATGGGGTCTAAACCCAAATAAATCCGTTTTACCCTGTATAAAGCTTATACAGGGCAAACTCATAGATTGTTCGCCCTCTATAACACTGATAGAGAGATATGCACAGTTGTTTGCTCCCCCAGGTATTAATACATACTCTGAGTTAATTAATAAAAAGAAAGTGATTTTATTAAATACATAAAGTAGGATTTAAGTGGTTCCAAGTAGTAACAGACAGAACAAAGTAAGTCACCAAGCAAAATAAAATAAAATGTGCAAATCTATGTCTAATCAAACTAAATACAGATAAGTTCCTCACCAGTTCCAGAATGCTCCCTTTTACAGGCTAATCTCCTTTTAGCCTGGGTCCAGCAATCACTCACACCCCCTGTAGTTACAGTCCTTTGTTCCAGTTTCCTTCAAGTATCCTGGGGGGAGGGGGCGAGGGTTGGAGAGGCTCCTTCTTTAGCCAGCTGAAGACCAAATGGAAGGGTCTCCCACAAGTTTAAATAGACTTTCTCTTGTGGCTGGAGACTCCCCTCCTCCCTCCTATGCAAAGTCCAGCTTCAAGATGGAGTTTTGGAGTCACCTGGGCAAGTCACATGTCCCTGCATGACTCAGTCTTTACAGGCCGAAGCCATTGTCCACATGGTATCTTGAATGTCTCCAGGAAGACTTCTTATATGGATTGGAGCATTCCAAGATGCATTGTTCCCCAGGTGCTTCCTGATCAAGTACTTAACCTTGCAAATTCCTTCCTAAAGAAACTGATCAAATGCCTCACAAAGCTTACTTAGAAACCAAGCAAGTATACAGCCCATATTCTTAACCTCAAGTAGAAAATGATATATGTGTACAGATAGGATGAATAGATATAGTAGACCATAACCTTTACGGAGATATATTACATGACACAGGCAGCACAAAACATATTCCAGTTATGTCATACATACATTTATAAGCACACCCCCCCCATAAAGCCTTATGGGATACACTGTCACACTATGAGGGACAGAGACTCCTCATTGGGGGCTGGTAAGCTGGGATGCAGTGGGACAGTGGAGAATGGGGGGAGGCAGAGATGGGGATCCCTCAGGTCTCCCCATGGGCACTTGTTCCCTTCTGCACAATCCCCAACCCCATATAGTTTTATGTTCTGTGGCACACAATAGCTGGAAATGGTCCTGTGACCCAAATCCCACAATCCTTTGCACACAGTTTCAGTTCCCAGGTTATGCACAAATATTCTCAGGGAGGAAGAGTGGGCCTGTAGTCCTGGCTTGTGGCTGAGAGGTCTGAGGTCTTTCCTTGGCTCTGCCACATGTGCTCTGAGACTTTGGGCGAGCTACTCAATCCCTTTAAAAGTCAATTTCCTTATGAGGAAAATATAAGTAATAACTTTAATCACAGGGCGTTGAGCATCTTCATTCATTAACGTTTGTAAAATACTTTGAGGCTAGGGGTGCTAGAAGCAAATGTATTATTTCTTTGGCTTTGATCCAGTTGTGCTGGCATCCCCTGAATTCATTTCACTCTCACTTCTGTGATGGAACAAACCTCAAATCTCCAAACAAAACTGTGAACTTCCAAGCAGTGAACTTTGCATGAAACCATTCATGACATGACACCAGTCTAAGTGTACGGGAAAGTTTTGTAAACCTAACAGAACTTGTCAGTGAATATGATCTGAACATGGGGGGGGGGGGGGGGGGGGGATTTTAATGGCAGTGCCTAACTGCCATTAATGCCTTACAAAATCTTCCCATAAATTCATACTAAAAGTTGGAACCAGACAAGTTTCCAGTGGTTTTTGTTTACTATTTTACATGGCTATTTGAGCATCAGTTGACTAGCAGGGCATTGTAATTTCCAGTTATGTTACTTTCCGATTAGTTATCAGAGCTTAAAAGTCATTTTCTGTCTTAGCAACATCCCGGCAAGTGAGAGGCTGTGACCTTCTCTAAGTGGCACCGCAAACTGTTGCTTTAGAGAGAGATCTTCAAACTGAAAACCCCAGATAAGTTCCTAATTTTAGCATTTACAGAGAACAACCATTTTCCTGTGGCTCTCTCCCTATTTACAGGTTTAGCAGGCAGTACCAGAGTCCATTTTGCTCTGCACTTCTAAGGGACATTGCTGATTCTTTACAACGTGCTCTTTAGTGTGTGTGTGTGTGTGTGTGTGTGTGTGTGTGTGTTAAGGAGATGCTGCTAGCCCCTTAAACAACCTTATGCTAAACTATACAGTGATTTGGCTGTGTAACAGTTGAGTGTCGACTTAGCTGAGGATAGAAAATTAGTTGTCCCACTGGTCCCCTCCCCCCACTTTTTTTTGTTGTTATGAACCAGATTCAAACTCCTATGTTTATGCATCTCACTAGAATGTCAGTGCATCATCTAACTGCAGAAGGAAAGAAAACTGTAAGTAGTGAATGATTTGAAATGGAAACAGCATGATGCATACTTAGAAGCCCAATCTGCACATTAAAAGTGGGGAAAAAATAGTGTAGAGCAGCCAGCAGGGCATTTTGTCCCAATTCCCAGTGCATCCTTTGGTGTGGTGCTTTGGGTTTCAACACATGGGAGGCTGATGTAACTCTTGCTGCATTGAAGGTGTGTGTAGGCCAAAATGAATGGGCGCGCTATTGTGAACTCCATTCACACAGGATATGAATGTTGATGAAGTGATTGTGACTGAGTCAGAAGGGGTGGCCGAGGATTTAAAAAGAAGCAAAGTTTAGCTGCCTGAAGTTGACAAGTCATGATTAGTAGAGGTTTTAATGCATCTCCTAATCTCATTCAGTTAGCTCATATGAAAAATTAATAAGGATGGTGAGTCTGCAAAGCATTTGAGAGAGTTTAGTCTTCGACGCTTGGGTGGTTTCACAAAAGGTGTGGCAAAAATCTAGCTGTCTAGAATTAGATAGCCACAACTATGGAGTATTTTTGTATGTAGTTTCTTGTAATAGCCGGTTCTTTGCAGTACATTTTTCCATGTGTTTTTGCATATTTTTTTTCCCATAGTCAACTTTATTACATTCTTTGAAGTTGCCTTTTTCTTTAACCCCACTAAATTATGTTCTTCACAAATGTACTGTAATGTATCCTTTTTTCTGCTCTTGATATTTCTATGTTGACTTTGTTTTATTACACACCATACCAGTGTCTTCAGTGTTTTACCTTCAAAGTATGCATTCTGGCTCTGATTCAGGAAGGCACTTACGCACTTGCTTAACTTGAACCACACATTTAAATCCCTTTGACTTTAGCATCCCTATTCAGGAAAGCACATATGCATTTGGCAAACTTCTTTCCCCAACAAGGGTGCTTTTCTGAATCAGGGCCTCTATGCCTTATTCAATTCAGAGGTTAATATGTCACTGGCTATGATACAGAACCGTTAGCGCCGAGCAAACCTTACAGAGCTTGCTTCTGAGATGTTTGGGTGCTTATGAATGAAGTGTGGCTTTTGAATTAGTCAGTAGGGAACCCGTTGTCATAACTAGTTCTCTGAAGTTGTTTCCCACATAGCCTGGAGAAAATTCATCCACTTGAATGTAATATTTGTTTGTATTGCATAGGAATAGATTGCTCATTTTCAGCTTCTCTCTTAAAAGAAAGTCCTATTTTATTTTTTTATTTGACATTTAGATTGCTTTAGAACCTAAGGGCAGGTTGGATCCCATTGCGCTAGGTGCTGTGCAAACATATAGTAAATTCTAGTCCTTACCGCAAAGAGCTTAAAGGTTTTACTTTTTATTTTTTTCCTCTCCACAGAAGGACATGTCATTAAAGCCTCAGGAGCGAAAGGAAAAATGGGAGAGGCATCCAGGAAAGAAACCACGAGAATCCGAAAACTACGTGTCCGCTGAGCCCAGTGAAAATGGCCATAATGATGCCGGGAGCTCTGAGAGAGAGACTGAACGAGGCAAAGAAAGGGTGAAGAAGAAACACCCCTTGAAGATATCCAAGCAGGTAGGGGAATTCTTTTGCCTCTGAAGTGACTGTGTCCTAGTATAGGTTGTTGTCTTCTTTCTCCTGGGTGGAAGCTGTTAATGCGTCTGTTTAAAAATCTCCTGGCTAATTGTACTAGGCGCTGTAATGTCTCCTGCATGGATTCTAGTCAAGTGAATAGACACGAGTGGTAGGAAATTCCATTGGTTAAAATGAAAAACCAAGTGCACCGTGAGAGAGGCAAACTACCCTGTAGTTCTGCATCTCCAGCAAAGTGTGGTAACTCACACAGTAAGTGACACAAACGCAGTGTGCATGTTAGACTGTGATCCAGTCATCTCCATTGGTGTGATCCAACTGTCATCTCTACTGGTGCCTAGGATTGGGGAATGCAGGGTTGTTAATGCATATCTGGGGCTTGGCAAACGTGACACCAACGTACACATCATGAATCAAGTTCCTCTGCATCCTGCCAAACAGTGAATTAAGACTGAGGGGAGCATTATAGGAGTTAAGAAATGAAAATAGAGACAGAAGAAAGGGTTTGTCCCTTCCTTCCCATGCCACATACACCTTCCTTGTGCATTTGAAACCAGGCGATGCATTAATACGCTCTAGTAGTGGTGGTCTAGCTATCATAGTCACCTTGAATGCCACAAGCATGAGGAACATGGCCTCAAAAGCTCTTGTCTGAACCAGTGTGTGTGGTTTTTATAGCCAGGGAGGTGAAGAAGGAAAGGCACGAGGGGTTGGCAGGCCGTTTATCACTTACTGCAGCTCAACTGGGAGATTTGTTAGGGGTTTGAAATCCACATAGGACAGCAGAGTATATCTAAGAGCAAGCACTTGCTAAGTACCTGTTACCTAGCGCCAAATGGAAATTAGCAGGGTGACCAACATATTTGTCCTTACCAAGCTAAGAAGTATATGTGCAATTAAAAAGTATTTTCAACTGTACTGTAGTAGATAATGTTTTCACCTGTCAGCTCATAGAGAGAAAGGAGCTTATTCAAATAAGCAGGACAAGCCTTCCCTTTTATGGGTGGGGATTTTGCATGTGTCTCAGATGACAACAAAAGTTTAGATTCTGTGGTCATTGTAAGTATTTTTAATTGAATTATAGATTTTTAAGGATCATTATGGTCATGGAATCTGATCTCCCACATTACACACGCCACAGAACTTTATCCAGTGGTTTCTGCGTTGAGCCCAGTAACTTGTGGTTGAACTTAAGCATATCTTTTAGAAAGACACTGCACTGAATCTTGAGTTAGGCTAGGTCTACACTGTGTGTGTGTGCGGGGGGGGGGATCGATTTAAGATACGCAAATTCAGCTACACTAGCTGAATTCGACGTATCCGAGCCGACTTACCCCGCTGTGAGTATGGCGGCAAATCGACCGCCGCAGCTCCCCCATCGATGGCGCTTACTCCTACCTGGGCTGGTGGAGCACGCGCGTCGATTCGGGGATCGATTGTCGCGTCCCAACGAGACGCGATAATTCGATCCCCGAGAGATCGATTTCTACCCGCCGATCCAGGCGGGTAGTGAAGACAAGCCCTTAGACTCTAAGGTCATGTCTACACTTACAAGCTTACAGCGGCACAGTCGTATTGATGCAGCTCGTGTAGCTGCGTTGTGCTGACAGGACAGAGCTCTCCTGTTAACATACTAAAACCAGCTTAATGAGCGGTGGTAGCTATATCGGCAAGATACACTAGCACTTATGTTCCTCTGGGGGGGGTGTGTGTGTGTGTGTGTGTGTTTTCACACCCCTGAGTGACAAGAGTTTTGCCAACATAAGTGCTAATGTAGACATGGCCTTAGTGACAGAGAGTCAGGGCCGCTCGGGGTGGGGGGGGGGGAGGGGAAAGTGGGGCACGGGCCCCCACGAGAATATAGTGTTCTATAGTATTGCAACTTTTTTCTATGGAAGAGGCCCCCGAAATTGCTTTGCCCCAGACCCCATGAATCCTCTGGGCGGCCCTGCAGAGAGTTTACCTTGCAATCTGTTCTGATGGTTAATTACTCTGGCGTCTTTTCTGTTTGTGTTTTGATTTTGAAAATGGATTGTTATTAGGGATGAGGAAAATATTCACAATAAATGACTTATCTGACAAATCTAGCTTCATTTTTCTGCTTGTGGACATTTTGGTTGCAAATCAATTTCCTCCAGTCAGATTGGCAATGGTTTGGGGTTTTTTTTTGGAGATTTTGAAAACTCTCCGAAGTTATCACAAACGCTTTGTTTCCAGGATTCATTCATATATAAAATTTGAGCTGAGTGACTTATTTATGATTGCTCAGATTAGTCACATAGTATTGTTTTGATTCCCCAGTTGGGTAAGCATGTAGTCGTGTCCAATGCAAATGCTTAATGTGTGAATTTAAACTTCATTTTCCATAGATACATGCATTTTACATTTGAAATCTGCTTTCTGTGAATACTTGTGCCATTAAAACACTTTGTTCAGATGTTTGTAGAAAAGGAGTGCAAAAACTGTGATGTTATGGCCAAAGCTAGCTCTCTTTTACTGGTCTCTTCAGTCGAACCATATTCATGCTGCAGAGATGTTTCTGCTAAACATTCATTTGGGTGGCAGCTTAGAAAATATTCACTCGCGGGTTAAAACTGCATAAACCAGACTGTTCTTTGAGACCTAATCTAAAATTCTATCAGTTCATGGTTGTTTAGGTAAATTCACTCATACCTGAAATCCACTAGGCATTTATCCAAAATGCTGCAGGGAATGAGGCAGTGATTCAGTGGGTATCACTCATCCCTCTGAGTCAGTAATGAACCAATGCCCCTGCACGATGTACTGGAGAATGTACTGTTGGAGTTGCCATCTTTTAGATGAAATGTAAAACCAAAGTTTCCAACACTTGTGGCCCCTAAGGATCTCATGACACTTTCCTAGCAACCACAAGGGTAAAAGACCTTGGTGTCCTGGCCCAATTCCAGTTTGAGTAATTACATTCTGCTGCCTGAATTTGCCTAATACTTAATTTCCCTCAGTACATCATGAATAATGAAGACATATCAAAAGTTACCTGTATTTTCTTCTGGCTACAGTAGCATTTCTCATATTCCAAACCCTCCCCTCCCCCATTATTTCTACATCTTTTCTTGGTTCATTATCTGCATAATGACAGGTTTCAGAGTAGCAGCCGTATTAGTCTGTATTCGCAAAAAAGAACAGGAGTACTTGTGGCACCTTAGAGACTAACAAATTTATTCAATCAAACTAGATACAATCAATTTAGGATTGAATAAGGACTGGGAATGGCTGAGCCATTACAAACATTGAATCTATCTCCCCTTGTAAGTATTCTCACACTTCTTATCAAACTGTCTGTACAGGGCTATCTTGATTATCACTTCAAAAGTTTTTTTTCTCTTGCTTAATTGGCCTCTCAGAGTTGGTAAGACAACTCCCACCTGTTCATGCTCTCTGTATGTGTGTATATGTATCTCCTCAATATATGTTCCATTCTATATGCATCCGAAGAAGTGGGCAGTAGCCCACGAAAGCTTATGCTCTAATAAATTTGTTAGTCTCTAAGGTGCCACAAGTACTCCTGTTCTTATTGTCTGCATAGTCTCTCCTGCTTCTCTGCAGGTAGAAGTAACAAGCTTCTGTCGAGGGCGGGGAGGTTACATGGAGAGAGTAAAACAAAACCTGTGATGAGTGACCCATTAAAGCACAATTAGCCTGTTGGAGCAAGTCATGTTCAGAGTTCAGTGTATTCTCAATATGGTGCACACCAGTATTTAAGGCTATAGAGATAAGTGCTTATTGCAGATATCATCTGTAGTCTTCCTGGTTGTTAATGACTCGATTAGATGAACTGTGCTGTACTCAGGTGTAACAGGTAAAACCATTTCTCTCTTAGCACAAGCTTTTTGAAATTTATATTCAATTATGCTTTTTTTATAACCCTGCTTTCTTTTGCACGTTTTTTATAGCCATGAAATTCACGCCCAGGTCTAATATCCTCCAAGTTCAGGGCTGTTATGTTTCAAGTCCACTCTAGAAATAATGGGGTTGATCTAAATTTTCCCAGGTTTTTGGGATGGTTAGCATCTGAGGTTCCAGTCTGTGCTCGCCCCTAATTTGGTAAATTTACTCTAACTAACACTAATTGTATTGACGAATGTTTTTATTTAAGACACTGCTGCTCTACTTGAAGCCTCACACTCTCTCTCATCCCTTCTCTCTACTAAGCTATTGAATTGTCATCCTTTCTGTGAAGCCTCCTTTAATAAATCAAATTGGGCATTATAATTATGGCACTCTGCTAATCCTTGTAGAGAGGTGCAAAGTGGTAAGCTGATTTGAGTGCCAGGTTGTCTGGTTTGTTTAGGAAATTAGATTAATACTTCACTCTTTTTTCAGCAAAGTAAATGTCCAAATTCCTATTTACCTCTGATTATTTTCTTCTTTTCTCACTTTGGGATATAGAGAAAGGGGAGCTGGTAGAGATAATCTATTCTTTCCAGACCATTGCTCCAACCATGTGTGAAGTGGTTTAAAAGCTTTTACATCCTTTAAAAGCTTTCACATCCAGTAACCATATAAGAGAATGCAGGGCATTGTGGGCATTTTTTATGACGTAGTTATAGATAATTAGCCAAAGATTTACATGGCTGTGGATTTGTTCTAGTCTGCTCTGTCGCCTTCTTTCCCCACCCCCCCCCTCGAAGTTTTTTTGCTACTGCATTCATAGCAGGTATGATGCATCAACATGTTGGTTTAAGTATTGGGGATAGCTGTGTTAGTCTGTATCCACAAAAACAACAGGGAGTCTGATGGTACCTTAAAGACTAACAGATTCATTTGGGCCTAAGCTTTCGTGGGTAAGAAGTGTTTTTTTACCCGCGAAAGCTTATGCCCAAATAAATCTGTTTAGTTTTTAAGGTGCCACCGGACTCCTTGTTGTTTATGTTGGTTTAAGACAGCTGTGTCAGAACTGTTGCTCTCTGACTGGTGATGAAGTCGTCTTTGGGAAGCATACTACAGCATCAGGGATAGCTAAAGAAATGAGGGATTGTCCAAAAATACGCCAAACTTTGAACGGGGCTAGAGCCCTCACACAGCAGCACCTTCTTCCCCAAAAGCTGGATACAGGCAGCTCCACCCACAAAAAGAAAACTTGTTTCTATTTTCTTTTCTTCCCAGCTTCTGCTCTCTCTCAAACCACATCCATCTGTATCCCTGCTTATAGGCGTGGGGAAGTCCTCTGCACTACAACCAAAGATGCTGGAAATTAATAAGATCTGTCAAGCCATCTAGCTCATCCCTCTGCGAGTGCCGGTTCCTCCCCTACACTATATTTTAAAATAAGATTGGGTGAAGCATGAGAAACGTGGTCACCATTGCGGCTTGCATTACTCATCTTGAGAGGCTGTTCCATAACCCAAGAGAAGAGATCTCCTCTAAGAAAGATTCCTGATATTTTTTAATCTGAAAACTGTCCATCTTTATTTTTTGTTTTGTTAGTCTAGGTTATACCCCCTTGCAGTGCCCTAAAGGATTTTTATTCTGTTATCTCCTTAGCTGTCCCTTAGCCGAACTATGTATATTTTTCTTTTCCTTCTAAATCCGTCTGTCTATCCCTCTGACACTTTTTGCTGCTTTCTTTTTCTGCTGAAATCCTTCCAGCTTTCTAGTCTCTGTCTGGAAATGAAGTGCCCAGAACTGAGTGCAGTTAATGTAGCTGCTGTTGTGCCAAGCATCGTGACCCAGTGGCACTCTGTATGCAGCCCAGAGTTGTGCTGGTCTTTTGTGCTACTGCATCACACTGCCAAAAACAAGTTAATAGAAAAGAGTTGGTGCTGCTAAAAGTTAGCTAGCCACAAGCGCTGTGGCCAGGCGAGTCAGAAGTAGCGTATTGTGTTGAATGTTTGTTTATATGCTGCTGTAGTGACAATGGGATACTATAAAGCAAGCAGCCATTCAGCATGGAGATTACCATTTTTCACCTCTTCCTTCTCTTTTACTCCCACCATTTAAAGTGGGTGAGAAAGCGTCACAAGAAGCTGACTAGAGATTCACATCTTGGTGTGGGTGTAGTGCTTATGAGTGGGGTTGGGTTGGGACCATCTAGGAAGCTGAAATCCCCATTTTTCAGAGTAGCAGCCGTGTTAGTCTATATCCGCAAAAAGAACAGGAGTACTCGTGGCACCTTAGAGACTAACAGATTTATTAGAGCATAAGCTTTCGTGGACTACAGCCCACTTCTTCGGATGCATATTATCCACAGAGGAGATGCAGCATGGCATATGAGAGTGCAGACTTCCTGATGCTGAGTCACCAGTGTGACTTAACCCTGTCTTTGGGGAACCTGGGGGGAAAGGAGTTAGTCTCCATGTCCCAGTCGATGTGGAATGAGATCGCAGAACTAGCATGATAATTAATGCGGGTTGTCATGGGGCTCTTGCTGGGGTGGAGTCTCCGAATGAGTTTCACATGAACACCTCTACCCTGATATAACGTGACCCGATATGACACGAATTCGGATATAACGCGGTAAAGCAGCGCTCCGGGGGAGCGGGGCTGTGCACTGCGGCGGATCAAAGCAAGTTTGATATAACACAATTTCACCTATAACGCGAGGACAGCGTTATATTGAGGTAGAGGTGTATTTTTATTTGTTTACTTGTTTAAATTACTTACAGGCTTTTTGTAGTGCTCATCACCTTAATATCCCATGCACGTTAATTAATAGGCTACTAAATAGCCATCAGATGGTAGCCACTTCCAGTCACAACTGACTTGGGGTAGATTTGAATAGAAGAGCTAGAGGTGAAAGACTCTCTGTATCACCACCAGGCCTTTGACATGATACGTGCAAACAGATAAAATGGTCAGATAAAAATTGTGTTGACAATATGCTTTGTGCTCAGACTTTATTCCCTACGCCTTTTTGTACTGTTGATAAAAATTAAGAATATAATTAACAACCCGTACAGCACAGAACGTTTCAGTTTTGTTTTCTTCATTTCACTGCATTTGAACAGTAGAATTAGTCAGATCAGTTTCTTTGTTTCTTGGTGGCTTCAACTTTTTATTTAGCAGATTCTGTTTGTTTTCGCAGAACATTTAAAAACAAAACAAATGAAAAACTGTTCTGGTAGCCTCTTTTAATCAAACATTTCTGTTTGTATTATTAGAGCTTCTAAAATCAGGTCCACGTTTTGGTCTTTTGTTGGTTGTTGCAAGTATATAAATCTAAATTTTGGGCTTAAATCTAGTTGGCAGCAAATCTTTTAATATGCATATGTGATTACTTTTAAGAGTTACACCATTAATTGGATACTTATTAGTAAAAGAAAGATTTTACGCTTTGATTAAGATGCCTGGAAATATCCAGGGTTGTTGACTGAGTTTGCAACCTTGATTCCCTTAAGCTTGTGCCAAGATGAGGAAAAAGCACTTAGGGATTGATCCTGTTAGGTGCTGAGAACTCTGATCCCAATGCAGCAAAAGACTGACCGTGATTACGTTTAAGCATGTGAACAGTCCCATTGACTTCAAAGCCCTTAATGAGGATGCAGAGCAAGGGACCCTGTCACAGGGGGATTTTCATCGGTGGTCCTTAGTTCAGGCTGAGAGCTGCTACACTACGAAGACACAGATGGTCTTCCCTTATTCTCTCATAGTAATCTGCGAATACGGAGAGTTCACAGCTGCCTGCGGAACCACTGGGGAGGCGCAGCACAAAGTACTGAAATGGGCAATACAGTAGTTAGTCATTAGGTTTGCTAATCCAAGGCCTAAAATCAGGCTCATTTCCATCAATAGCAATCTGTTTGCACTGTTAGGAACTAATTTAAAAATCTGCTTTAAGTCCTGGTTATGCACTTTGTATTCTGTTTTCTGCATCAAAGTGCAGGGAAACAATGGGCATAGCGCAGCAGTGGCAGCAGTAAACAAAAAAAAAATCTATTGTAAATAAATACTGTGTGTTTATTTTCCAACTCAAATCTGGCTACTATAAAGATGTGCTGTTACTTTAAAAGAATTTACCCAGTGGTTTTAAAGATACTTGAAGTCTGTGTGGAGGATAACCCTACTGTACATTAGAGAGAGAGAGAGAGAGCTAGATGGTAAGGCTTTGCTTGTCTGATATATCTCTAAGTGCATTACAGACCTTAAGCAATTAAGCTTTCTAATATCCCCATAACATAGACAGTGGACAACTTCATCTGTTGCTGAAATGCAGCCACCTCTTCTGTGGAACGCAGCAACTGTTTTAACAGATTTCTGTAACACTACACATCAGGACAAATAGTGTGTGTGGGGTGGGGGGTTGGAGTGAGGAGAAACTATCAGGGGAATTTAAAGAGGCACAGTGCGGTTATGTGAGTTGGCATGTAGCCAGGACACTCAGGTTAGAATATATTCAAAATTTGGAATGTTTCCAATTAGAATTGGAAGCTCAAATCGGAAGGAATTTTGAGTTACCTGTTGTTCGCGAGGGTTTCTTCTGCGAAGTGGGGTCCTGTGTATTTCTCCAGATCCAATCCAATTTTAAACCACCACCTACCCATCCTCTGGGCCCTGCGTTGCATCTGGCATGATGTACACCGAGAGGAAGGATTACCTGGCCATTAGAAATAGAACTGAGGATCATGAGACTTGAGTTCCATTCCCAGGTTTCCTGTGGAGCCTGAGCTCCACTCTGCTCTCAAGATGTCACCAGTGACTTCAGTAGGTTCCGGATCAGCCAATTAGGCTGTGCCTGCAGTGTTGGATTCCCCTCCCTCCCCTGCTCAAAAACTCCCACCATTGCTCCCACCAGTTCAACTCCACCAGCAGCAGTATCAGTATTCGCACTAGTGTAGAGAGGATTCCAGATGGTCCCTGGCATTTTATTAACGTGTGAAGGAAACCCCGGGAGTTAAGATGCCGGCAGCCACCAACACCTTGTCTATTTTAGTGCTCCTAGTGTTACTTGTGGTGGAGCTCAACCAATGGCAGCAACTTTAAAAAAATGATTCCTAGCGTAGGCAAGGCCTTAATCGCTGTTTCCTCATATGTCAAATAAAAATGGTTCACACACAGCAGTGGTGAGTGTAATAACCTAAAGGAAAAGTACCCAGGCATTGGTGAGCTGAACGCTTGGGAGAAAAGATATCAGATTCAGCATTCCTCTCCGAACATCCCTTCCTCAGAACATCTGTCTCCTGAGACTCCCAGCAAGGCCTCCGACAACACCAAGGAAGATCTGACTTGACATTCCTGAGATTTCCAAAGTAAAAAAACCAAATAGAAAATAGAACTGGTGGGAAAACAACTTGTGAAGCCTTGTGTGTGTGTGCAGGGCTGTCCAGAGGATTCAGGGTGCCCGGGGGAAAGCAATTTTGGGGGCCCCTTCCATTAAAAAAAGTTGGAATACTATAGAATACTACATTCTCATGGGGACCCCTGTGGAGCCTGGGGCAAATTGCCCCAGTTGCTCCCCCCTCTGGGCGGCCCTGTGTGTGTGTGTGTGTGTGTGTGTATAGATATATATATATATAGAGAGAGAGAGAGAGAGAGGGCACAAATTCCTTTTCAGGTCACCTTTAACTCCTCTGTCTAGTCATTAGCTGATCAGCAGAGACCACAGATAGATCATGACAGGTTAAATACAGCCTCAGTCTTGGAGCAGAATATGTAGTTGTTTGCTAAGTAGATGTGAATGGATCTCATTACAATAGCTTATTTGAAATTAAGAGATATAAAGGAAATTTCATCGCTAACAACTTTTATGGCATCAGACTCTATAAAAAGGTGGTTGGTGGTCATTGCTTACATTGTTATAAAAGAAGAGCTAAATGGTTTGTAATTTAGAGAAGTGGATTTAATTACATGAAGTAATTTACAGAAAGCTATAACTGCTTATATCTGTCTGTCTTGTATTTAATTGGCTAGTGCAATGTAAAAGTACTACTTTTTTTTCTTTTCAAAATCTTTCTTTTATTTGTATTTGCTTTGGGAGTGGGGGAAGACAGAGGCTCAGAAGTAGCACTTTGAAATGAAAGGAAGGGAAAAGCGGTCATTACATCTGTGTTGTTCTCTTCCATCTCTTCCCATTCAATACTAGGCATGCTTCCTTAATGCAAAAGGACCACCATGATTCCACCAGCTCCAGTGACACTGCATGCTGCCAGCTGGTTCATGAACGATCACCAGCCAAAGCTCTTGCAGAGTGGACGCGCTGCCGACAGCAGGTGCTATTGCAACCTGGAAGCTGCAGGAGTAAATGTGCAGCGGCTGCATGGCTGGTTGCACCCTAGTTCTGGCTTGGCAGGGAGGAAGATTCTAGTGCAGATTTGCACCTTCATTCACTGGCCCTCAACCTCATTTAGATAGCTTTAAGTGAACTCTTTTATGTACCAGAGTTGAAATTCCTTAGGGATAGCTAATTGTAACTGCTCTGTTCTTATACTTTCTTGGGCTTTGCACATAATTTCTTCAGGAAAAAACAAAGCCTCAGAACAATCATGGATAAAGTTTGGCTCTTTAATTCATGAGTAGCCTTCATTCAGGCTGATCTCAGGTTCTTTTGTCTGCAACACAAACATAATCAACACCAACCAGGCAATATAGTCTGTCTAGGTTTTTATACCGTGCTGTTCACTGGGATAACTGATCCATCTATCCTGCTCTAATCTGAACTCAGGAAACAAACAATAAAGATACAGCCCTATATGGGTCACTGCTGAGAGAGCATTAAATATATATTTCTAAAGAACTGAGAGTTATTTCAAACAGGCAGAACAAACTGTACTTGTTTGTTCCTAACCAGTGATCCCAATTTCCACAAAACTCTGTGAGGAATGTGAAGGTTTAACATGTCTGAATCAGTGCATCATGAGTTACGGCAGAAGCGATGGTGGTTGCCAGTTCTTGGGTAAAGCCTTTTAATGATGTTTGTCCAATTCAGTTGGGTTTTCTTGTGGAAGCATATCAAAGAAGATGTTGTTTTCCATCTTGCAGTGGCACTATCCTCACAAAGTGCAGCCTCAGGCTGTCTTGCAAACACCCCCTCCCTGTCTCTCTCTTTTTCTCTGCATTGATTCCTCGGGGAGCTGATTTTCATACTGCTAACTGATTGATGGTTTACATGAACTGTTGAGAATATGCACAGCTTGAGTAAGCACATCTTTGATTTGAAGACATCTCTTAGGTAAAATAAGCACTCCTTGTTCTGTGGTCCGTCAAGCCAGGTTACTTGTAGTTGTAGGGGTGATGCCTGAGGGTTATTTATTTGGCTCAGGCAGCATATGAAGCCCTTGGTATTTCCTCTGCAGTTTTATCTAATAGAGGAAGTTTAAAAAACTAAAATAAAATCATCAGGGAGTTTGAAAGCCTGTAAGCTATTCCAAACTTGCTGGTGGATGGACTCCTAAGGGATAGTCATGTGTACATATTTGTAACTGAGAGATGAAATATGCCCAAAGAAACAATCACTTGAATACGGCCTCTTCGCTTTTAAAGTTCTAAATTGATTTTCAGACTTTTTTTTTTAAACAGGTTAGACTTTGGAATTAATTTGTTCATAAAAATAAATCCCACCAAGAAGAATATTTCAAGTGCTAAGTGCTAGGAATGGGTCATATAAACCCCACTGTTAATGGGAGTTGGCCTGCTTCGTTCTTCAGTCACCCTGTTGAAAAATGTGCACAGGTGTAACACCGACAGACCCCGGTTGTCGGTGGGCACGATTGAACCTGGAACCTGTGGAGCTTAGTGCATGAACTAAAAGTCAACTGGCTGTTAGCTAAGGGTGTAGAGCAGACTCATTTTATAAGTGGTCTTGGTGCCACTAGATGGGACAGAACATCGCACCCAAGAGGTGTGTGGGTTACACAGGCTTTTAGTAGCATCATCTTTTTCCATTGTTTCTCTCTGATTAGAGGTGGTTCAGATAACACAGCACAGTGCCCATGTTAGCTGCTTGGTGCTGAGTCCGGAATTATATTAGCACCCGAAGTGGGAGCTTCAGACATCAGGGCAGCTAAGGGTTAGCTAGCAAATCCTGCTATTTGAACTCTCCTCTCAGGCTCCACTTTCTCCATGGTGGCAGGTCAGTAGTTTGATTCCAGAGCAGGGGAATGAGTGACTAAAGAGCTCCATCCTTCATCCGCTGTACAGCCTGTGCAGGAGAATGCTGAAGGATAACCTGAATTCCATTTAGATTTCTCTAATCTTTCCTCTTCTGGCCCCTTCCTGACCCTTGGACAATGAGCAGCAAGTAGAAGATAAATTGCCTGTAAGAGCAAACCTCACCTACCAAACTCTGTGGCCTGATGTCCATCAAGAAACCCAAGCATGGAGTAATGCATTGCTAACCTTCTGAATGCTATAGACAGTCTGAAGCATTGGAATTAATTAATTAATTCTTCTGATTCCTCTATACTGCAGGTAGTATTGCAGCTGTGTAAAAGGGGGTGTTGGAGCCCATAACATTATATTTCTATAGATTCTGGTAATTGGCATGTGATTGTCAGTCACTAGTTGTAATTTGTCATGACATTTGTTAGCTGTGTTGTCAGTCACGTGTCTGGAGTTGAAATCTCTGTTGGGACATCAAGCTGAGATAGTTCAGCTAGTATCGGATAGGGGTACTACTGTGGAGGGAAAGACAGTGACATTGTTTTTAAAACACTGTATGCTGATTTTTTCCCCTCATTTATACGGAGCAGTTTCTATTCATAAATGGTTTTTCATGGTGCTGACAGAATAATACCAAGGGAATCCCAGTCAGGTTACAGGCATCCCGTCTCTTAGTGACTGACTTTATTTAGTTAGTTACTTTAGATTTGTACCTGATGTTTTATTTTTCTTTCCAGTACATGAGGACAAAAGTAAAAACCATTTTGGTCTTTGCTCACCACACAGCACCTAAGAATAAACCTTAAACACCATCTTTTGCTATGGGAGGGAATAGGAAGTAGATTCACATAAGCACTAACCTGCTCTTAAAAACAAAATCTTCAATGTTTTTTCCCCATCATGTATTCATACTCTGTTGCAATCCGTGGTTGACAATATGGTCCCTGGCACCGGTCAGAGGAATGGGATGGCGTAAAGACTGCCTGTCATTTTGTTTTTTCCCCCCTTTCTCCTCTCTTGCTTTCCTTGTGGCTCAAGTTTATAATTGAGTGTTTGACAAAGAAGTGTTTACATGAGGCGTTTCTGGTGCGTGACTGCCTAGCTGAGGGGAATAACAATTTGGTTCTGAACTTCAGCCTGTCTGTTTGTCACTGTCATGGCACTGTCATCAGCAGTTTTACTCTCTGGCTTGGAGAGGCAGGTTAAAATAGTTGCAGGGACGTGCAGTGATAAGCATGCTCTCTCTGAGGCCTGGTCTACACTACCGGGGGGAGAGGGGGGGGATCGATCTAAGATACACAACTTCAGCTACGAGAATAACGAAGCTGAAGTCGACGCATCTTAGATAGACTTAGAATAACTTACTTCACATCCTCGCGGCACGGGATCAACGGCTGCCGCTCCCCCGTCGACTCTGTTTCCACCTCTCGCCGTGGTGGAGTCCCGGATTTATCGCGTCTATCCCTAGATGCAATAAATCGATCCCTGATAGATCAATCACTACCCGCCAATCCGGCGGGTAGTATAGACGTACCCTGAGATACGCAGATGGTCACATGAATTTCCAGTCCATGGTTTGTTGTATATTTGCTCATGTGTTTTCCAAGTGTTTGAAGTGAAAAGATTTGTTGTGCAATGTGCAGCATTGCCTAGATGTGATTTGCAGTGGGCAAGTCACCAAGCACTTAAGGGGCTTGCCTAATTTTCATAAAATGACTACAGCCGTCTTCATACGGGAGTGGAACAGGTGGAGAGTGTAGGTCTCATTATGCAGTGCTTCTCCTGCTGTATGCAAGGGCACTCACTGGGTTGCCTTCAGCATGCAGGGCTGCACCAGTTTGAGTGTCTAGGAACACCCGCTACCTCTGAGCAATAATTGTTGCTGGCACCTGTAATTTTTTTTCTCTTATTGCATATGCCATGTGTCTTGACCTATGTGTGGTTCTTGTTCCCCAACCCCAGGATCTTAGCGACTAATGGATTTGAAAGAGGCCACTTATGAATGCTTCTCCTACATTTGTCCAGCAGTGTGGGTTCTTGTCCTGGAAGTTGCAACTCGCAGGGGCTGGGAAGTTATGACACCTTTCCTCTTCCCTTATATTATTAAATAGGAAGCAGGTCTTGGCTAGATGGGAGTATCCTGGTATGCAAAAGGTGAGAATCGCTGTAGTAGGGGGTAGAAAGAAAGCTCTGAGAATAGCTTTGCAGTTTGCTATGCCCTCTCTTGCGCACTAACAAGCACACTAACTCTGTCACACACAACTGCCTCCCTGCTCCCCATATGCTTGGGGAGTGGCAATCCCACTGCAGCACCAAGCAAGCCAAATCCCCAGCTTTCTCATATGAATAGCGCTGTGGTCTACACTGGGCAGTTTGCCCCAGTTGCATCCATTGCAGACTATCCATCAGTGTCGCTGCACCACTGCAAACCCCTAATGTAGACAGGCAAAACTGCCCGTATAAGCTGTGATTTGCATCATTGCTGCTTACCCCAGTTTCAAGACGTTACCTGTGTACCCTAGGGGTTTGCAGTGTTGCAGCAACACCAGTGCCCAGCCACCACTGGCTGGAATCTCCAGTGTAGACATGGCTTGATTTATCAAAATAAGAGTCCTGGCCAATTATCACACAGAATAAAGAATGAGGCTTGTCAGTTTGTGTACCTTGGAGGTTTGTAACTTGTCTGTGCCAAGACCCTGCTCCAAATCCTGCCAAGGGGGCAGGGTGTGGAAGGAACAGAAGCATTGAAGCCATGCATGAATAAAAGACAGCTCAGTCTTTATTCAGCCCCATTAAAGGTCACTTTCCGAGCTTACTCTCTTTTGAAAGGGTCTGCTCAGTCCGTGCTTGTAGGTATTGTCATGTATTAGTCAGGAGCAAGGGGAACTGGTGCATGGCAAATATCCCCTGGGAAGGCAAAGGAGCTCCCAGGAGTACTCAGGCTTGTCTTAATCACTGGAGGCATGCTAGGTTATGGTCCAACTCGAAGTCAGCAGGCTTTAGAGGGCAGCTCCACTAATGCTAATGTGAGCTGTGTGGCTAAAATCCACACCTGGAGCTGAAAATAAATCACAACATATGAAATAGAAATCATGCAATCAAGCATGAGTAAGATTTGCACTTAACTTTGTTGGCCTCTGGCATTAACTCCTTCCCTGCTGCTTGAATGTGAATGTCGTTGTAGCAGTTTCTCTAGCAAGTCCAACTGTATCAGAAGCCACAAGGAATGCTTTTGCTGGGTGTAGTTGTTATTTAGTGCTATAGACTAGGCCGTAGAGCAGAACAGACCACCAGAGTTTTAACATGGTGGTTAAACAGCTGGTAGCCTGTCTACCCCAGTGCTACTACCAGTCGGACTGCTCTGGTGCTAGCCGTGACTGGGTTTGTTAAAATCAAGTGTGGAGGGGAAAAAAAGCCATAAAAAGTAATTGCTGATCCAGAGTGTCTTATGTTTGTCCTTGCTTACCTCCAGCTTGCAGTGGATTGACTGGTTCCTTTCCTTATCACTGAGTCATACTCAAAGCCAGGCTGTTTGGCAAACCAATGTTTCTTTTATTTATTATAGGCTCATACACATGCTGGAGCCATAATGGTTTCAGTGCCATGCCAACCAGCATAGCTGCTCCCTGTTTACCTGAATTGTTGAGACTAGAAGAAGAAAAGAGTGTCTCAGCAACCGCATATTTTTCCAGTGAAGCAGAGAGAATAAAGGGATTTTTTTCAGACACAGTCTACCTGCAGCAGCACCAGGGACCTCTGGTGAATTGATCAAGGGACACATTTGACCCTTGGGCTGCTTGTTAGAGAACATTGTTATAGGCATGTTGTAATAGCAGATGTAACAAAAAGTCTGCATTGTCCCAGAGAAAAAAAAGACTTGTGGCGGGGGGGGGAGTATTTTATTTTATTTTATTTCAGTGTGTGAACTGAAATGTTGTCTGGGTCACCTGATAAAATAGGTTTAAGCCTAAGGCAAAGCCAAAGGCAGAAGAGATACAAAATTGGTTGTAGGTAAACTTTACAAATAACTGGTTATTATTGTTTATTGAAACAGAGGGCACCAGGAAAATTAGGTCTTTTGAAGTTATTTTAATTGCAGAAATAAAATCTTTAAACAATGTGACGATCATGTCATTCACTAGGCAATGACAGAGACCCTGGATACTTTGTATCAGTTCCGTATTTGTGCTAATTTCACTTCCAAACAAAGCAAGAGCATTCTGGAGATTGCGAATCTGGCCCAAGGTCTAGTATGCATACAAGGGAGCTCAGCATCCCACATGCCCACAATTTGCTGGGCAGTATTTAAAATCTGGCCAGTTACTGGTGTGCCCAAATATGCAGATGGGCACCTAGTGGGCATTTCACAGTGCCTAGGCATCTAACTCTCATTTCAGTGGAAGCTAGGAGCTAGGCAGTATTGCAAATTCCTCTAGGTGCCTGTTTGTGTCCTTGGGTGCCTAAATACCTTTTATATTATGGCTTTAAGTGATTTAGAAGCTTTCAGCAGAACTTGTGCTCCTGAGTCACTGAGGCTTGGGGCAGGTCTCCACTTCAAACTTGCATTGGCACAGCTGCACCAGTGCGGCTGTTCTGCGGTAGTCCTTAAGTGAAGATACTCCTACGCCAATGGGAGAAGCTCTCCCGTCAACAAAATGCTGTCTACATGGGTTGTGAGGTCAGTATAACTATGTCGCTCGGGTTGTGAATTTTTCACACCCCTGAGCGACTTAGTTGTACCCAGGGCCAGTGCAAGGAAATTTCGCGCCCTAGGTGAAACTTCCACCTTGCGCCACCCCCCCACCCAGCTAACCCAACCCCCCCCGCCTCCCTGTGGCAGCTAACCACGCCCACCCCCCACCAGAGGAGCCCCCCCTGTGGCAGCTAACCCATCCCGCCACCTGGGGAGCCTGCCGTGGCCCTCCGCCGGGGAGCCTCCCCGCTCTGCAGCCAACCCCGCCCAGGGAGCCTGTCCCAGCTCACCTCCGCTCCGCCGCCTCCGCTGAGCACGCCGACGCCGCTCTAATTCTCCTTGCCTCCCAGGCTTGCGGTGCCGATTGGAGGAGAATTAAAGCGGGGGCTGTGTGCTCAGCAGAGGAGGCAGAGTGGAGGTGATCTGGGGTGGGGAGCAGTTCCCCTGTGCGCCCCCACCCCCCGTTACTGCGGTTGGCCCTCCCCGCGCCCCCCGCCCCAGCTCACTTCCACTCCACCTCCTCGCCTGAGTGGGCTTTTAGGCGCCCTCAACCACGAGGCGCCCTAGGCGGCCGCCTAGTTCGCCTAGTGGTTGCACTGGCTCTGGTTGTACCGATATAGGTCTGTAGTGTAGACCTGGTGTTGGCCTCCATTACCAACTTATATTGGTATAGCTTTGGTGCTCAGGGGTATGGAAAATCCACACCCTTGAGCGATGCAATTATACCAACCTAACCCCCCGTGTACAGCGTGCTATGTCGACCGTAGCTATCGCCTCTCAGCACTGTAAGTGTAGACAAGCCTTTAGACTCTTTTGAAAATCCCACCTTGAGCACTGGCCCTGTAATTCCATACAAGGTTTTCATGCTGATACCAAGAGGAAGACAGCAAATGCATTCCCTTCATTCTGATAGTGTTCCCAGCGAGAGAAATGTGCAAGCTGCTGCAAGATTTGTGCTTTTAATACGATTTCTGGTAATTCGAGAGGCTTCTTTCTGAAGCACTATCACACCTGAGTCTTCTATTCAGTGTTCAGACTCATTTTCAAAAGATATTTTGTTTTTAAATAGTCATAGTAGCTTGAATTTGCACTGGTGATGCTGGGTTTTTCCATTACCTTACAGTCCTGTAGAAAAGCATTTATGACTTTTCGGGACGGAGGGGACAAGACACTTATTTCATTTCATCCATTCTGCTTTTTATTCAGATCCCATGTGGTTTAAATTGGTCAGGTATTTCCTGCAATTCAAAGGACCTATGGGATATTTCTGTAATTGTTTTAAAAGGTATCTGGTAGAGCAAACTAGTCTGGACAAGATTTTTGTTGTTTTTTCGCCCCTAAGTCCTTTTAAGATGCAGACTGCTAATACTTTGAAGGACATTCCAGTGTCAATACAGTCAAGCAAAGAAGACATCTTTTTTAGTTAATTGCTAATAGGTGTTTACAGTAGCTTACTGTGGTTTTGGCAGGATTAGATTTTAATCAGTATTAGTCAGTGAGTCATCTGTTTCTCCCTCTACCTTCCCCAAAATCAGAGAGATTTCTAATGTTAATTTAAATCTACTGAGAGGGAAAGCTAATTGTATGTTATATTGCAGCTGTAGATTATTGGTGCCCTCCTTTCCTGTCATTTCTCTCTGGCAGTCAATAAGAAATTAATTTTACAAGATGTGATTTTTATTTCTGAATTGGATATGAATCTTGACTTGTAGTGTAATTGCAGTTTCAATTAATAACTAAGCTTTCCTTTGTTTCTGGCTATTGCAAAAATGTAAACTGATTTAAAAACCACCACTACCACCCCTTCCAAAAAATTTAAATAAACATTTTGTCAAAATACGTAAAAAATGTAGGGACTCTGGAGATAGCTGAGGAAAGGCAAACTGTGGTTTATAACAAGGTCTCCTGGCTAGCAAATTTAGCTAATAAAACTATTCTGCCTTTTTTAAAAAAAAAAAATTCTGTATACCTGAGAGTTTGCATCCTTGTTTCTAGCAAGGCTTGGGCCTGGGTCATAGTGGTAAAATGCCTTGTGATACCCAGCTCTGCCACTGGATTACTGGGTGACCAAGTCAAGTCATGTCATCGCCCA
This sequence comes from Malaclemys terrapin pileata, assembly GCF_027887155.1. Classification (NCBI taxonomy): domain Eukaryota; kingdom Metazoa; phylum Chordata; order Testudines; family Emydidae; genus Malaclemys; species Malaclemys terrapin. The sequence continues at coordinate 18,488,383 of NC_071520.1, read as the reverse complement.
GTGCCTCAGTTTCCCCATCTGTAAAAGGGGGTAATGATGGTTTTGTCTTTTATAAAAATCTTGCGATATGCAGATAAAAAGGACGCCATGAAAGCTGAATGGTGGTAATACTGTTACCGTGCAGGGAGATCCGAGGTGATACAACTTGAGGAGCGAGAGAAGGACTTCAGTTGCTGTAGTAGTGGCGGCTCCATCTGGTTAGAAAGATTATAGCTGCCATGTTCTGAGAGTCTGATTTGAGGTGCTGAGGGCCCTCTAGCGATGGCAGCTGTAAAATACTTTGCACAGAACTGTAGCAACACTGAAGGGAGTTTAATCCTAAAGATATCTCCAGAATTAACTTATGGTTGCGAACTAGGTGTAATACTGTAGGTGTTCTGCAGTGTATACCCAGAGGAAGGATCTTGATACCACACTCGGTTGGCCGGATTTTCAGTCAAAGCATTTTGTTTTCTTAATTACAAACCTCCAAGGTTTCCTAGGGAGATCGGTTGATTGGAAACACTCTGGGTGTATAATTTATGGTCGTCTGTCTTTAGTAACCAGTTTCTCAGGAAGCTTCAGGAAAGACTAACTCCACTTTCATATACTTGAGGAAGGACTCAGGTATCTATTACTTTGAAACAGCTCCACTTGGTCACGCATCTTAGAGAGTGAGAACTACATAAAGCTGTTTGCAATGAAGTAAAAAGGGCTGTCAAAGCACCAGCTTGCCAAGAAAAACATTTTCAGTAACTCAGTACACATTCGTGCCGTTTTTCAGCCCAGCAGCAGGATTTGTCTGCACTGTGTACTGCTTTTGATTCAAAGAGATAGAAATTTCCTGGCTGAAGAGGCTTGTGCTCATACAGATGTACTCATTAATTCTACCAATTTAAAAGATGCATCTGGAATAAGATCAGCTTGTGTATTGCAGGTGGGTTTGGGGGATAAAAGGGTAAAATAAGCCCACAAAAAAGTAAACATTGGGAAGTTTCACCAGTAATTGTCTATTCTAGGAGTCCATCCCGTGTTTTCTCACTGCTACATCCCAGAATATGCTCGCTGCCATGTTCTGCTACAACCATTTGCACCCTCTACCACCATCATTCAGCGCCTTTCAGTGCTGCTGCTTAAACGGTCTCAAGATGTGTGTGTTGGAAGGAGTGAGTCCCAAGCCAGACATTTAGGTTTCAGATAGTTACAACATAAATAGCAACCTGGTTTAACCATAATAATCCTGATTTCCTAGGTAACAATGACAGGCTTTCAACTCCATTTCGTGAAACCCAGCTCATAGATTCCAGCGTAGCAGTGCATCTGCTCCACTACCCCACGGGATGGACTGTTTGCATGGATTGGTGGGGAAAAAATATAATCCTCAGCCACGCTAGCTCTACAGGGTAGTTGACATTCACTCCAGCACAACGGCCTCCCACAAGGCCCTCCACTTCACTTTAGCTAGCTCTATAGGGGGGGAGGGATAGCTCAGTGGTTTGAGCTGCTAAACCCAGGGTTGTGAGTTCAATCCTTGAGGGGGGCCCCTTAGGGATCTGGGGCAAAAATCAGTACTTGGTCCTGCTAGTGAAGGCAGGGGGCTGGACTCGATGACCTTTCAAGGTCCCTTCCAGTTCTAGGAGATGGGATATCTCCGTTAATTAATGGTTCCCTGTTGAGGGCAGTGATGGGCCGAGTGGCTGCCCAGAAGGCTTCTGCAATTGTGTCCCTGAAGCGGAGGGCATGATTTGGGGGTGAGCCAGGTGAGAGACCACCAGATCAGTGCACGTGGGGTTGCTGTAGCCTAAAAACTTGCCCGAAGGGGATTGGATGGGTAGCTGTCACTATTCCAGCTCAAAGCCTGGAATGGTGGGGAGGGGGGCGGGCTGGCTTCAGTGGGTTGATGGGGTTAAATTCTATCCCTCCAAGTCCCACAGAGTTTCCCCACACAACACCCAGTTACTCTGGCTTTGCTCGCGTGTGTGTGTGTGTGCGGGGGGGGGGGGGGGGGGGGGGTACATCAACATAAAGCCTAACTGTTCCATTCACACACGATTTTTAAATAACCATGGTGCAGTCTGATTTTAGTAATGCAAACGTTAATTTCAAATGTAATGTTAATGTTCAAGAGGTTACAGTTTATCTAAGACTTCTCAGCTCAGTTGTAGTATTTGACTTATAATGGGATCTTGCTTCTTACCCAGTTCTCAAGCTGGCTTGATTGAAGCACCAGGAGGTCAAGTGACTTGTCAAAGGTTGCACAGTAAGGGAGAGGCTTAGCTGACATTTGAAACCCAGAGCCTTCTGTTTCCAAGTCTGTTGCTGATTTACTCTTTAATCCTCTGGTCTATGTAACTGCTGCCTGGATTAGACTATAACCCATCTCCATTTCAGTGCAAAATTATTTTAAGTTAGACCTTGCAAAAGGAAAGTAATTCTTCCACAAACACTACTTGGGTTTTGTCCATGCCAACTGTTTCATATGCTAGTTCAGTGCACTGAATAATAAATTACAGTTATTGAGATATCAGTTCATCATCTCTCTGTGATACTGTAGCCTGTTCCACTGCATTGACTGAAGCCCTTTGCTAACCAGCTAATGTAGTGCCACTCTACTTTTTCTTGTTCTCTAATGATGGGATACCTTGTACCAATTTGAATCCTATTAGATTGTAATTAATTTTTCTCTGGGCCAAACTGAGGCTGAGTCAAATGATGTGTGGTGTTGGGCTGAGAACACACAGGCAGCAAAAGGGTGAAGTGCTAAGAATGTTCCCATTATTGTAGGTCAGTTAACTGCTCACTTACCTTTTGCATTGTTAAGATATGTCTGTACTTTGGTTTTCCTGCTTAAAAGCAGTTTCCATTAAAAAAAAAAAAAAAAAAAAACATGTTAGTGTAAGCCACACACCTCCTGGGTGTGGTGTTCTGTCCCATCTAGTGGCACTGAGACCACTGAGAGAGAGAGATTAATGAAAACAACAAGGAGTCTGGTGGCACTTTAAAGACTAACAGATTTATTTGGGCATAAGCTTTCGTGAGTAAAAACCTCACTTCTTCAGATGCATAGAGTGAAAGTTACAGATGCAGGCATTATATACTGACACATGGAGAGCAGGGAGTTACTTCGCAAGTGGAGAACCAGTGTTGACAGGGCCAATTCAATCAGGGTGGATGTAGTCCACTCCCAATAATAGATGAGGAGGTGTCAATTCCAGGAGAGGAAAAGCTGCTTCTGTAATGAGCCAGCCACTCCCAGTCCCTTTTCAAGCCCAGATTAATGGTGTTGAATTTGCAAATGAATTTTAGTTCTGCTGTTTCTCTTTGAAGTCTGTTTCTGAAGTTTTTTTGTTCAATGATAGTGACTTTTAAATCTGTAATAGAATGACCAGGGAGATTGAAGTGTTCACTTACTGGCTTATGTATGTTACCATTCCTGATGTCCGATTTGTGTCCGTTTATTCTTTTGCGGAGGGACTGTCCGGTTTGGCCAATGTACATGGTAGAGGAGCATTGCTGGCACATGATGGCATATATAACATTAGTGGATGTGCAGGTGAATGAGCCCTTGATGGTGTGGCTGATGTGGTTGGGTCCTCTGATGGTGTCGCCAAAGTAGATATGGGGACAGAGTAGGCAACGAGGTTTGCTACAGGGATTGGTTCCTGGGTTGGTGTTTCTGTGGTGTGGTGTGTAGTTGCTGGTGAGTATTTGCTTCAGGTTCGGGGGTTGTCTGTAAGCGAGGACTGGCCTGCCTCCCAATGTCTATGAGAGTGGGGGATCATTTTCCAGGATAGGTTGTAGATCGTGGATAATGCGCTGGGGAGGTTTTAGCTGGGGACTGTATGTGTTGGCCTGTGGTGTTCTGTTATTGTCCTTGTTGGGCCTGTCCTGTATAGTAGGTGATTTCTGGGTACCCATCTTGCTCTGTCAATCTGTTTCCTCACTTCCCCAGGTGGATATTGTAGTTTTATGAATGCTTGATAAAGATCTGGTAGGTGTTTGTCTCTGTCTGAGGGGTTGGAGCAAATTCGATTGTATCTTAGGGCTTGGCTGTAGACAATGGATCGTGTGATGTGTCTTGGATGGAAGCTGGAGGCATGTAGGTACGTATAGCGGTCAGTAGGTTTCCGGTATAGGGTGGTATTTATGTGACCATCATTTATTTGCACGGTAGTGTCCAGGAAGTGGATCTCTTGTGTGGACTGGTCTAGACTGAAGTTGATGGTGGGGTGGAAAAGAGATTAATGAGTTTGTTACAGCTTTAGCTAAGAGCCAGTTGGCTTTTAGCTCATGCTGTGTAGAGGCTCATGCACTAAGCTCGAGAGGCCCCAGGTTCGATCCTGCCCACCGACAAGCAGGGTCTGTCAGTGTTACATTATCAGAGCAGGATTCTTGGGGATTAGAGCAGTAATCTGAGCTGACCAGGAGAAAAAAGGTCTGAAGTGGGGTTCTTAGGGGCAGCGCTAACAAACTCATACATCGCTACCCAGAAAGCTCAGGTCTTTTTCTGCGGCGGGAAGGGATATCTACCTTGAGGTCTAAACATCTGCTAACCACAGTCATTGTCTGACTTACTGGAGTACAGTATCTGTCCCACTCTCATATAAACCCAACCGTGAACCAGATCCATGGCCTAGTTAATGAAAGATCTGAGACCTTCCTGTTACATAAATTCCTCTATCCTACCCCCCATTCTTGCCTAGCAAAGCAGAGAACCACCAGACATCCTGTTTCTCCCTCAAAAGCTTACAGTAGCATGGCACACGGTCTCTAGGTCCAATCCTGCATGAGGAAGCGATGCTGAAATGAATATACTCCCATAAAACAAACAAAACAAAAATATATCTTCTCCAGTATCTTTTTAAGCTTGACAAAAATTCGAGTGGTCCAATGTCAAATGGCTTCTTGCTCTGTTCTGCTGAATTATTGATGTCTATTAATATCTTTCCTAGGCAGAGTCTAGGCAGGCTGAGAGATACAAATACATAGTGCATTCACCTGACGGGATAGTAAATAGTAAACCAGGGCGTTTGCTGAAAAAGCTCTCAGAGCCTGCTCCTGTCCATCTCTCCTATCCATTAAGAATCCCCTTCCACTTTGTTAATGCAGTATTTAATGGATCATTGCAATGCTAATTTGTAGATACATAGGAGTCAATATGCACCAATAGGACAATGCAGAGAACTTGTTTGTGATTAGTATCAGAGGGGTAGCCGTGTTAGTCTGAATCTGTAAAAAGCAACAGAGGGTCCTGTGCCACCTTTAACACTAACAGAAGTACTGGGAGCATAAGGTGGGTAAGAACCTTTCGTGGGTAAGAACCTCACTTCTTCAGATGCAAGTAATGGAAATCTCCAGAGGCAGGTATAAATCAGTATGGAGATAACAAGGTTAGTTCAATCAGGGAGGGTGAGGTGCTCTGCTAGCAGTTGAGGTGTGAACACCAAGAGAGGAGAAACTGCTTCTGTTGGATAGCCATTCACAGTCTTTGTTTAATCCTGATCTGATGGTGTCAAATTTGCAAATGAACTGGAGCTCAGCAGCTTCTCTTTGGAGTCTGGTCCTGAAGTTTTTTTTGCTGTAAGATGGCTACCTTTACCTTTACCTGTTCTCCTACAGGTTACAAAAACCTGTAGGAGAACACTTCAACCTCCCTGGCCACACAATAGCAGATGTAAAGGTAGCCATCTTACAGCAAAAAAAAACTTCAGGACCAGATGCAAGCTTAGTATAAACCCAAAGAGGAGAACAAACACACTGTGCATTTTTTTGGAATTCCCATTAGAAATCATACATGGTGCGTTCTATCCAGACCTCAGGGGATCTTAGCACAGGAACTTTTCCCCAGACGTAGGCAAAGTAAAAAATGGAGAGAGGAAACTGTTGGCCAATGCAAATGGTTTAAGAAGGCTTCTGCTAATTTCTCTAGTGCCAGATGGAATGGTGTTAACTGTAACTTGTAGCAGGAATTTTGAACATCATGTGCTCTTCCTCCCATCCCTAAATCATTTGGCTCTAGTACAGTTTTGTACGTTGTGTGTGTATGTGTCACTGCTGTAAGTAAATGGGTAAAATAAGGCAAAATAATGCCTATAAAGGCAAGACTTCTTCAATTTAGAAGAAGTTGATCATATTTTCAGTTGTTGACAGTGGCACAATGACAGTTTACACTAGCGGAGAATCTGGCCCCATATCCATCTTTTGAATCATAACCTTCAAAAGTGTGGCAAGCTATGGAGAAAGTCTAAAATAAAGCTGGACATTTCCTAGTATGCCCTTGTCATGGTTTTTGTCTTTCTTTTTGTGGTCTGATTATTTTTGTGTACTGGCTGTGTTTTAGAAATGTTTAGTTCTTGCTATCACTTGAAAATTTTTGGTTTGCTTCCAGATCCAGCTAAATGTTCATGTGCAAATTCTACTAGACATAAAATGGAGAAATTATAAAGCTTAATGGTCATAGAACCCTGAGGAGAGAGATTATAAATTATTTTGATGATACAGTCCCAACTCAAGGCTTAAAGTAAATAGATCTTGTTGGAGGTATATTGGTCAATGCAGAGGTATTTTTTATCCCGGTATGTTGTATTTCATTCATTCAGTGAAGTTTGTTTAATTTCAGTAGAGTTGAAAGGAACAGGGCTGTGCCGTTATGTGTCCAATGGGGTGGGGAAATGGAGGCAACAGGCATAGAGATTATTCTGTCCACTATTACCATGAACCTGCAATTTTTGTTGTTATGATTCCTTTGAGTCCTGCCAATGTTTGCTTCGTTCCCCTGATGAGTGAGAGTATCCTGTGAGTTTCATATAAATGGGAAGATTAATATAAATGGTGCACTTTCCATTACCACTTAAATTAAAAAAAAAAAAAAAAAAAAACCTGACCTGGGTACTGGGCTGAATTTACTTCACCACAGACTTTCCTTTATGCTCTCAACTTAACAGAAGGGTCTTTGAATATAGAATATAGAGTGCTGCATGGGAAAAACAAGCAATAGTTAAAACTTGTTTCTGTCTTGCCATCTTGTTTCTGCCTCTGATCTACAAAGGCAGATTGTCAAAGATGTCTGACATAACCTCTGTTTGTATCTATGTAACTTTACTTGCACAAATTGCTTGCATGTAGAAGCAATAGAATGTGCATGCCCTAAACCCGTTTGTGCTCTCCTTACAGGGTCTTCTTTGGAAAATGTATTTTAAAATGTGATATTCTAGAAAAATGATGCTGGAATGTATTTCAGGGAAATAAACTTGCAATGAATAATTCCCATTATAAAACAGTCAAAGGGCACTGGGAATATTCAGGCAAAGATTGTAGGTTAAAAGGTATTCCACCTCATATAAAACTGTTGATTGTGAGCCTCCTCTCACTTATATAAATGTCAATCGGATATGTGCACAACTTTATTGAAGTCACTGTGACGTAAGAGCAGGTTTGGGCCCATTACCTTTGAGAATTCCTCAGTTTGTTTTGCAAACAGCCAGAAATTTTTAATAAAAGAAACCACTGTGCAGCTTACTGTTTAATATAGCAATAAGCACCACAAGCAATGTGCATTAGTTCATCAGTAGTACTAACCCCAGGCATTCAAAAACCAGGCATCAGCCCCTCCCCCCCATCACAAGAGATTTAAAAATAATGAATTTTGCTTCTTTAAATTTTTTTCCAATTTTTGAGTTTGTAAGGATCAAGTTTTCAAGCTTTTCTTTGCCACCACAAGGGCTAGAAACTTAAGGGTTTGTTTGGGGGGGAGGGGTTAATGGAAAAGCTGAGATGCTCACCACATCATGATTCCAGGCGCTGAGGAATTAAGAAAACCACCAAATATCACAAGACTCGCAATAAAATTCTGAGAGTTGGCCATGTGTTCTCTCTTCACAATGCTTGTGCTCTGTTTCGAGTTACGGTGTTGTCTAACAGCGAGCTGCTGATTTGTTCTTTTATAATGCCCAAGCGAAGATCTGTTTGCAAAATAAACATGCTGTGCCTTTCCTAAAGTTAATATCGTCAGCCAGATCTGCACTGTAGGTCAATTTTTGACCTCCTCTTTTCTACTCCACTCTCTTAATAGCTGTTGCATAGATGTGAGCTTCAAATTGTTCCTCCTCCTAAGCATGAGCAGAATGCAGCTGCACTGCTTCAATTTACTGCCACTCGGTGGAAAATGAAGTAAAACCTCCTCACATTTCACCACCATTTTGACAGTCTGGCAGACAATGTAGAGTTGCTTCACCCTACTTGCAGCTAGAGGAGTTGCCCACACTGGAATGGTCTTAGGATAATTACACCAAAATTCACTTTTACAGCTTCAGTCCTGATTTGGTGCTCAAAGGAATTAAACATTTCTTCCTGGACAGTGTTCTCCCTCCCCACAAACAATTTGCTCAAATTCTGTCCAAATTATTTTTTGACATCTGCATACAGTAGCAATAATGGTAGTGATGATACATAGTGACCATCTAACACTTTTCATCCAGAGATTCAGAAGCTGGACGAATTCAGACTAGAAATAAGGCACCCATTCTTAACAGTGAGGGTAATTAACTATTGGAACAGCTTAATTCAGCATAGGGTTGATTCTCTGTCCCTTGTGTGTATATAAGTCAAGACTGGGTATCTTTCTAAAAGATATGCTATAGCTCAAACAGAAGTTATAGGTAGAAGTTCTTGGGTAAAGTTCTTTGACCTGTGTTATGCAGGAGGTCCGACTAGATGATCATAATGGTCCTTTATGGTCCCAAGGTTTATGAATCTTACAGCACTTTTCAAAGGTGCGGAAGTTTAAAGATGTGTTATGAGGTTTAACCAATACATGGCTACAAAGTGCTTTGATTTTTTTTTTTTTTTTTTAAGATGAGGAGCACTGTGTTCAGAGGGTGCAAAGCAGTATTATAGACCACTTTACAATGAGGAGATAATTTTCTAGAAGGAAACCATGGTAGAGCAGTCAGCTACAGTTCCCACTTGGTGGTGTCAGAGTCTTTTCCTACGCCTGAGAGAACTGCTGTAAGTCAGATAGCAGTGCAGGGAAACTGTGGGTAAATGCTGATTTATGGTGTTTAAGGGCCTCTGCTGTATGAGCATGCTGGGGTGCTGAAGTTGTCCTGTGTGTGTTTGTAGGAAGTTTAGTAAAGTTCAAACTTGTCTAAGATTTAAATTTGCCTTAGAATCAGCAAAAGATAACACCCAAAGAGAGGAATGTCTTTATGGTCAGATTCTCACTCTGCATGAGGAGAATCTAAACCTGTTACAAGGGCTGGGTGAGGATGACGAGCTAGAAAGGAAACCATAAACCCCTGTTCTAATTGTAAGTGAGATAGGCAGTAGCAATGAAAATTCATGTCTCGTGAGAGATGTGACGCAGTAGGGAGCAGGGCGGATTGACTTAGGAATGTCGTCTAGTTTTACTGGAACTGTCTGCATTGGGGATGGAATAGCAGGGGATAACTTTTCTTGAGGGATAATACCTGAGCCGGGAGGGGGGGCTGGGCCAGGTGACACCTTTGCCCGGGAAACTGGACAAAGGCTGGAGGAGAAGCCGGGAGGGGAGGAGGAGTGAGACTGCTGGGGGTTTTTCAGCCTTGGGCTGGCTGGGGAATCGGAGGGAACCCCAAGTTGGGGTCTAATCTCTCTAAGAGTGTGACGGGTTGGATCACAGAAACCCCCTTGGGAGCTGCCACCCGATGTGCAAAGACTACCCCTGCTTCTGTTTTCCCTGCCAGCTCAGGACTCCAGCACCCTGTCTTGCTGAGCCAGACACTCCCGTCTGGCTCCAGACACAGACCCAGGGTCTGAATCACTTGTCCCAAAGCTGCAAGTTTACCTGAAAACAGCTCGCAGTAGCGTGCTTGTCTTTAGCACTCAGATGCCCAACTCCCAATGGGGTCTAAACCCAGATAAATCCGTTTTGCCCTGCATAAAGCTTATGCAGGGCAAATTCATAAATTGTTCGCCCTCTATAACACTGATAGAGAGATATGCACAGTTGTTTGCTCCCCCAGGTATTAATACATACTCTGAGTAAATTACTAAATAAAAAGTGATTTTATTAAATACAGACAGTAGGATTTAAGTGGTTCAAAGTAGTAACAGACAGAACAAAGTAAGTCACCAAGCAAAATAAAATAAAATGCGCGAATCTATGCCTAATCAAACTGAATACAGATAATTTCCTCACCAGTTCCAGAGTGCTCCCTTTTACAGGCTAATCTCCTTTTAGCCTGGGTCCAGCAATCACTCACACCCCCTGCAGTTACTGTCCTTTGTTTCAGTCTCCTTCAAGTATCCTGGGGGGGGGTGGAGAGGCTCCTTCTTTAGCCAGCTGAAGACAAAATGGAGGGGTCTCCCCTGGGTTTAAATAGACTCTCTCTTAGGGTTACCATATTTCAGCGAGCAAAAAAGAGGACGGGAGAAGCCCCGCCCTAGCCCCTCCCACTTCCCGCCCCCCCTGACCTCTCAACCCTCCCCCCGTTCCTTGTCCCCTGACTACCCCCTCCTGGGACCCCTGCCCCTAACTGCCCCCCAGGACTATCTAAGCCTCCCTGCCTCTTGTCCCCTGACTGCCCCAACCTTTATCCACACCCCCACCCCCAGACAGACCCCTGGGACTCCCATGCCCCATCCAACCACTCCCCACCCCCTGACAGCCCCCCCCCCCAGAACTCCCAACCCATCTAAACCCCTCTGCTCCCTGTCCCGACTGCTCCGATCCCTCTCCGCACTCCTGCCCCCTGACAGCCCCCCCCAGAACTCCCAACCCATCTAAACCCTTCTGCTCCCTGTCCCCTGACTGCTCCGATCCCTCTCCCCACTCCTGCCCCCTGACAGCTCCCCCCCAGAACTCCCAGCCCCCTACCCCCCCGCTCCTTGTCCCCTGACTGCCCCCTCCTGGGACCCCTGCTCCTAACTGCCCTCCAGAACCCCACCCCCTACCTAAGACTCCCTGTTCCTTGTCCCCTAACTGCCCCCTCCTAAGACCCCCCCCCCAACTGCCCACCAGGACCCTACCCCCTACCTGTACCCTGACTGCCCAAAACTTTCTCCACTCCCCCCAAAAAGCCCCCCCCCGTTTCTTGACTGCCCCCTCCAGAACCTCCCTGCCCCTTCTCCTGCCCCCCTTACCCTGCTGCTCAGAACAGGGTGTTGGGCTCTGTGCGAGCCGGACACGTGGCTGAGCTCCGCAGCACAACAAAACCCGGTCCCTGGCCCGGACCGGGTTGCAGGAGAGAGCTGCCCTTGTATCAGCACAAAGTGCTCTCGCTCCCGTTTTGCTACGCTGCATGGCAGTAACCGCTCCCAGTTGCAAAAGGGGAGGGCTGCACTTTGTGCTGAGACACTTGCTCAGAATGCAGGGCGGAGCTCCTCTCCAGCTGCTCCGGAGTCCAGCCCGGGACTTCCCTGCAGCCCTCCCAGCCGCTCCGGGGGAGGGGGGAAATCCCGGACATTGTGAGTGCTTTACAAATTCCCCCCGGACTCTATTTTTAGCACAAAAAGGAGGACATGTCCGGGTAAATCCGGACGAATGGTAACCCTACTCTCTCTTGTGGGTGGAGACCCCCCTCCTCCCTCCTCTGCAAAGTCCATCTCTAAGATGGAGTTTTGGAGACACCTGGGCAAGTCACATGCCCCTGCATGACTCAGTCTTTGCAGGCCGACGCCATTGTCCACATGGCATCTTGCATGTCTCCAGGAAGACTTCTCATGTGGATTGGAGCATTCCAAGATGCATTGTTCCCTAAGTGTCTCCTGATCAGGTACTTAACCTGGTGAATTCCTTCCTAAAGAAGCTGACCAAATGTCTCACAAAGCTTACTTAGAAATCAGGCAAGCATACAGCCCATATTCTTAACCTCGAGTAGAAAATGATATATATGTACAAATAGGATGAATAGATATAGTAGACCATAACCTTTACGGAGATATGTTACATGGCACAGCCAGCACAAAACATATTCCAGTTATGTCATACATACGTTTATAAGCACCCCCTCCCCATAAAGCCTTATGGGGTACACTGTCACAAAGAGATCATCAGTTTTTGTTTTAACCCTGAGACAAAGTATATAGGCAGTGTTGAGACCCAGCACAGCATTGGTAAAATTGGACTGGAATCAGGAGCCTTACTGACAACTTATGTAAAATCTGGCACGCTTTCCTAGGACATAAATTAGAAGAGAAAAAAAGGGAGTAACAACAAGCGCTGAATGTACAGGATGTCATCAGATCCCGACAGTCATCGCATTTTATGATTCTATTGTTTCAGTTCTGTCAGTATTAGAACACATGCTCTCACACATCACAAACACATTTTACTTGGAAAGAGCAAATGGCCTAAGCGTTTTCTGTGCATTGCCTGCCACTGACTTGGACTCATTTAGCCATTTCTGTGTTGGCTTAACTAAATATTTACTGTATGAACCACAAGCAGTCAGCGCCATTCAAACCCTGTCTGGAAGAGTTGAAAATATGACAGCGTGCATAAGTGCCATTTGAGGATATCAAAGAGCTGTAATAATGTGGATAGCATTACATTTGAAAACCAAGGTGGGAAGATTACATCAAAGCAAAACACACAGACAGGCCCCAAGGGGAGAGCATCCACCACAAAGAATAATTTCCTATGGGATTTAGACCCAAGAGCACAGTCCTCTGGGGCTACTTTAAAGCATTTAGGCAAGACATCTAAGGAACAAGAAATTCATAATGCTTTTTTTCTTTTCAACAACTGAATGTAACTAAGGCCATGTCTACGCTATGGGCAGCACACCTATGGCACTGGGAAGACACTTCCTACAGCGATGGAAGGGGGTTTTCTATAGTTGTAGGAACTCCACCTCCCTAAGCAACAGTAGTTAGGTTATGGAAGCATTCTTCCGTTGACCTAGCTGCATCTACACTGTGGGTTAGATGGATTTAGCTTACGGCGCTCAGGGGTGTGGATTTTTCCCCTTGCACCATATGCTGACCTAATGTGTAAATGTAGACTAGACCTAAAACTGACATTAATGCCTGGCCTTTCTGCACTGTAGTTTAGGCTAGACGCTGTACATGGTATTCTCTCACATGATTCTTTCTCTCAATCTGACAGGTTTTTGCTTTTGCTAAATAGATAATGCTGCCATCATAGTCAGAGTGTTCTCTGGGAATTCTTTTCTGTATATACTATACAGCAGTAACCTTAGCTAGTTATCCTATGCAAAACTGGAATATTTTAAAGGAATATGCAAGACGTAGAAACCTTGGTAATTGCCAGAGCAATATTGCCGTTACTGCATTTGGGAGTTTCCTCTGGGTTGCTCGGTTATTTAGGGATTTATTGAAAATGCACTTTGGAAAGACCAGATCCCTCACACACTCACAAAGGACCTATCTATACAAGCATTTAGAGAGAGATTTAAAAATCAAAGAAAAATCTTTACCTTTGTGGATTTAGATTCTTTGTAAACCTTTCATGCAGCTCTGATCTTCAGAAAATGTGTAGAGAGTACACATGGAGGTTACCAGCTGGAGTGTCTGTTTGTTCTGTGTTTGTACAGCACCTGACACCATGGGGTCCTGGGGCTCTGAGGTGGTACTGCTATACAAATTAATATTAGGAGGGAGGTAAATGGGTAGATGTAGTGCAGAGATAAGGTGTATTCACTGACCTTTGCTCAGAATTTCCTAGCTTGTATTTAAATTCCCAGTCTCTTAGTGGACATTAAACAAGCATTTTTCTGTGGGATTATATATGAAAAATGTTTAGCACAACATGCCATCTCATTTCCAGTATGCTGGAAACATAAGGGTACTTTTCTTGCCTAGATGCACAGTGTGGGAATGCCTTTTAAAATTGCAGTCCTGCAGTGGGACAGTGGAATGTATTGAGGATGATGAATATGTGCTCTTAGTGCAACAAGCACTCTGAAACAAGGCACTGGCAGTCTAATACAGAGACTGAAACAAGATGTTTGGAAAAAGAGAGAGAGAGAGAGAGAGACTGCCAGTCCATGCCCAGCGTGTGGTTTTATATAATCTATCATCACCAGTGCAGAAAATAAGCAAGAGCTCATAGGAACCTAGGTCCTGGCGCGGTTTCTTCAGCAGGAGATCAGGACTGCTGCTAACTTTTTCAGGTCCACAAAAAGAAACCGTCTCTTCATCCTCCTTGCTGTGGAAGCCTATGTAAGGCGACCAAGGCTGAGGTCTTTGGGATTCTGCAGTCTTGCCTGAGGTAGAAGTTGGATGTAGTTTCCTTCTACTAAATTGGTACTGGAACAATGAAAACAACAAAACCAGACACATGGGAGAGGCAGGGTGCTTTAACACTCAGCACATTGAAGGAAGGCAGAGTGAAGCAATAAAGACATATTTACTATGTTGTTTGAGGCTCTGCTCAGAGCTGCTTACTTGTAATTTGCTCGGTAATTTTATCCCATATCTAAAGTCACTCATGGCGTGTTACTCTTCTACATCATGGAGTCAGTGTAGTCCAGTGAGTTGGGCACTGGACTTGAGGCCTGGTCTACACTAGAAAACTAGGAAACTCCTCACTCCCGAGTGGTGTAGCTAATCCAACCTAAGTCCCCTTGTAGACCATACTAAGTGATGGAAGAGTTCTTCTGTCAACATAGCCACTGCTTGTTGGGGAAGTGGGTTACTCGCGACATAGGTAGAGTCTACACTTGGTGCTACAGTGGTGCAGCTGTGGTGCACTACTGTTTTAAATGTAGACATACCATAAGTTACCAGGTGCCAGGGTACCTGAATTCTACTCCCAGCTTTGCATTTGACTTTGTCTTGGGCAAGTCACTTTACTTCTCTATGCCTCAGTTTCCTGATGTATACATTTTGGATAATTATATTGAACCTCTTTGGTAAAGTATTTGGAAATCAACAACTGAAAAAGTCTATATATATACTAAGAATTAATATTATTTTGTTATCTACATGTTCCTAAGCTGGTGGCCTGATTTTTCAAAGTAGCCAAGAATCTGCAGTTTTTCATGGGCTTGATCAAAAGCCCATTGAATTAAATGGAAAGACTCCCACTGATTTAATTGGAATTTGGATCAGGCCCCAGTGTTGCCAAGTCTAGGGATTTTTATTGCAAATCTCATGATATTTTGTGTTTTTCTTCTTAAAGTCCCGCCCTTGGAAATATGTGATTACAAGAGAATCTCAGCTTTCATGCAGAAAAAGATAACATAGTTTTTAGTTCTCTCTGCTGCAAAGAAAACCTTGAAAATATGAACCCTGGAGACAACCAGAAGAGAAATAAAAATAACCGGGATGTATTATTTTTTAAACTCCTGTGATTTTTAAGCCAAAACTCATGATTTGGGCTTACAAATCATGGACTTAACGATTTTTGAATATTTGGGGTTGGATACTGCTCTAGGCCTAACTTTAGGCATCCGGTTTTGGCTTGTGTAAAATATTTGCAAAGAGATTGAATAGTCAGGTAATTGAAATATCCTATTGGAAGGCTTACCTGCAAGCTATAGAATTGCTAGTATGCTTAAAACTTTAACTCTGAACTTTTTGGCTTTGGTGAGTTTAAAACTTCAGCCTTAATATTACACTTATTTGAGCCTTACAAAATTCTCCTCTTACCTGCACAGGGTGGATAATGTTTTTTTGGCTGGGTTAATTAAAAATGTAGGGTTGCATTCTAAGCTGGTGTAAATTGCATAGCTCCACTGACTTCAGTGAAACTACAGTGATTTACATTAACCGAGGATCTGGCCTTTTGTTTGTTCCGAATCAGAAATTAGAGTAAAGGACATATAATTTATGTTTGGGGAGGGATGTTCAAAAGTGCCTAAGTGGCTTACATGCACAAGTCCCGTTGAGTTTCAGTGGCTTTTTTGTGCCTAAGCTATGAAAATGTCATGACAGTTTTGCAAGGATGTATGAATGATTTTCTTGTGTTAGTTTAAAAGTTACTAAAACTTGTATGAGTAGGACAGATAGTAATAACATGTAGTTCCAATAAAACTAGTAACACCCTAGCATGAAAGGAAGTCCTGCCCAATGGGTTTGGTAGGGAAAATAAACCCTATGATGATAATATCTTTCCTTGTTACTAATTGTTTTGCTCTTTGTTTTCTTACATAACATGACCACTCCACCCATTGTTATAACATTTGAAAAAAAATTCAGTCTGTATAAACGTGCTTCCAGTTAACTTCCATTCCCCCAGAGGAGACAGAGTCGCTCTAAAGGATTGTGTGGATAAGGGCAATGTATTTGTTTAGTCAGTCTTGTAAAATTATTACTAACAAAACCAGTTCTTTTAGCTCAGCTATGTAAAATATGACATTTAACAACCCCTGGGAAGTGTTTGATGATCTCATGCCAGTGAGCGCCCACAGCCTGGGCTTCTTGTAAAGCTATAAATATATCTTTGAATGCTACTTTGGTCCAAATATGCACTGTTCACCTCTGACTGAATCTATTACTCTAGAAATAAGGGTCTGGGAGGCAGTGTGTCCGGTGTTTACAGCAGTGAGACTCTTGGGCTCTGTTACTGAGTCTGAAATAGACTCTCTGTGTATCCTTGGGATAATTATTTACAACATTGTTAGTCCCATGCATTCAAAAATCGTGAGTCAGGACCCCCAAAATCATGAGATTGGCTTCAAATAATTAATTTTGGGTTCTTATTTGCCTTCTTGTTTGGGGGCCTTTCTTGTTTTTGGGGTTTTCCCATAACTCTGTGGGCTAGAAACTTACTTTTGTTTAAAGATGAGGTTCTCACATAATCACATGACTGCAGGAGCTGGGGCTTTAAGGAAAACACCACCCAGTATAGTGGGACTTGCCATCAGATGTGAGAGTTGAACTTTTACATTTAATTTCTGTGCATCAATTTGTTCTCAATACTTAAGTGACTCACTGGGTTATTGAGCGAATAGGGGGTAGATAAAGTGAAGGCCTGCATGAATATTTGTGTTCAGGTACAAAGACTCAAGGATAAACTGGATTTCAAAGACCCTTTTCTTACGAGGGAAGTATCTTAATGCCTGACCTAAGCCCACTGAAGTCAATGGGAGTGGATTTCTATTGATTTTTCAGTGGGCTTTGTTTCGAGTCCCTAGTTCTGTAGCATGGATCTGTGCATGGGCACGGTGTGACTGGGAATTCAAGCTAGTCCTACTATACGTAAGCAGGTGTCTTCATTCATAGAGGTGAGTGCCTGGGGTGTGGCTGCAGGCACTGCCCCACTCAGATCACTCTAGAACAGGGATTCCCAAACTGTGGTACTGTACCCCCGGGGGTACATGAGACATCGCAGGGGGGTACGCAGGAGAAATTGTATAATGGAGGGGTTTATTTATTTATTATTTTATTTATCGCATTTTCACAATAGGCTGTTCAGACAAAGGTTTAAAACTCTGTGGGAATTTGTTACATAAAATACAGTAGTTAATTTCCTTCAAGATGTACCAAAGAGAACACAGAGATACTGACGTACAGAGCTCTCACCTCCAAATCACCTTACAGTGTGGGTTCAGTTACCCAGCAATTGTCCAGTCTAAGTGAGCTCGGAACTGAGTCAGGATTGTTGGGTTGTTTTTTTTTTTGTTATATACATCTCACTGTAACTATATCTGTACATAACAGTGAAATATGGGCAGATGGCTGAAGACCGGTAGCGTTAAGAAGAAGGCACAAAATCTCAGTTATGAGAAGGGTAGGGGTACAGGGGGCAGCTGGTAGAGCTGGAAGGGGCTACGCAATAAGAAAAGTTTGGGAACCTCTGCTCTAGAGCCTGTCTCTACCTAGAGAAAAGCAATAGTAAGCTAATTCTTACTTTGTTTCTTTTGGGATAGGTCTCTTGAGTAGAGTAGAGGTCAGATTTGCTGGGCTGTGGTAATATGGGTTTAAATTAGATTTTTTTTCCTCACCACAGGGAGATGAAAAATTGTAGTTGATTGTATGTCCCAGCCACTCCCCCGATTAGATTAGCTAATCAGTGTTTGTAATGCACTGTGCAGGAAAGGTGTGATAAAAATGCACCATGGTGCAAAAGAGGCTCCTGGATCAGAAACGTAGCAAACCAGAGTTTTGGTGAAACCTCATTTCTTTGAGTAAGAGCACAGTCAATGTGGTTCTTTTTTGTTTTGTTTTTTGTATTGGTAATAGCTTTCCTTTCCATTCCCCTTACCTATACAGATGATATATACCCTCAATTTAACACAGCAGAGTCTCAACTCCTTTCTAGCCTGTAGGCTCGTGCTGTCCATCCAAACAGTGTTTCATGTGCTGCACCAAAACTAATCCTGCAACACCAGACAAGCTCCTACATGGCGCTGGCCGCCTTTGATCTTGTGTGACTTTGTTTTATGAAACAAGGCCAGCCACCTATATTTAAACACAGAGCAAATTGCTACTAACATTTTTTTTTAACCTGTAAGGTAGCGGTTGAGGGATTTATGCAGGAGAAGGCATGAATCCCTTCCATGCTATTCCGGTTGTCTTTTATGTCTTATATCCCTCAAAATTGATAGTGATAGTTACAGCATTTAGTGGATTAAAAATAAGGGAGTGACTAGAAACATACTAGTGGGAAGTATCACAGGGAGGATGGCAATTAGAGGCAATTTTAGGTTTTTCTATGGAGCTCCACACTGGAGTGCCTCACAAAGAGGTGTAAAATCAGGAATATTATCCCAATGACTGCATGACCAATGAAGAGTTATGTGCATCTCCTGTAGAGTCTCAACGGGAAACTCTGTTAAAATGACCCTGGAATGAGACTCCCGTTGAATAAGCCGCACTTGTGAGACCCACAGTTGAATGCAAACTGTGTAGTATGCCCACAGCTCCATAGGATGATATTACATAATCTGGCAGTAGGGCACCCAACTATTTTATTTATTCAGTAAATTGCTTTTTTATTTTTTCCCTACCTCTTTGCTTTTCTTGTTCCTTAGGTTTAAACATTCCTATATATGCACTTCTGGCTCGTTAGACCTGAATTGGGATGTGGACAGAGGGATATGGTTTAATACTTTGCATCTTAGGCTCTCAAAGTGCTTAGCAAACATTAATTAATGAAGTTTCCAAACACCCCTTTGGGGGTTGGGAAGTATTACTATACGCATTTTATAGATGAGGAAACTGAGGCAAAAGGCTAAATGATTACTCTACAGAGCACAGCAGTATGCAGTGTGGTTGTAACATTGTTAGTCCCAGGATATTAAAGAGACAAGGTGTTTGAGTGACAGAATGAGAACTTGAACCCAGACATGCTCTCCCAGCTCTGTGTTCTAGCCTCTAGACCTTTACACTGCCATTAAACTTGCATACTAAAGTGGTGACAGACACAGGGCCTTGTGTATCTCCTCATCACAATCTCTTACTCTCTTTGTAACCTCGATATAGTTACCTCAGTTTTACTCCTACCTTACTCCTTCCCTCTCTCTGGGTGGGGTCGTTATTTACTGGTTCACCATAACTCAGTATGACAAATTCTTATCTTGTCTCCAGTTTACCTTCTTTTGATCTTAACCAGCGATCAGTACTAATGGGCAAACCTCCTCCTGCTGCTATAGTTGAATCTCTGTCATGCTAAGCACTGTACAAACACTTAGAGACAATCCATTCCCTGAAGAACTTGCAATCCAAATAGACAAGACAGACAAAAGTTGGGAGAAAGGAAGTATCATTATTATCCCCATTTTACAGGTGGGGAAATAAAGCACAGATATATTAAATGATTTGATGCATAGGAAGTCTGTGGCAGAATCGGGAGTGGAGCCCAGATCTCTAACATCCCACCCCTTGTGCCTTAACCACAAGACTATCGTTCCTCTCCTGGGAATATAGCAGTGTAAATTATGAACTCTTGACAATTCAGCTTCAGGATCTGGTCTGACTCAAATTCCGATGGCTCCTGCTGGAAATTTACCCCAAAGCTCATCCACCACACTGTCGTCTTTCCCTCTCCCATGTTCTCACTCTCACATTTTGTGCCCAGAGTGAAAGCAACAGTGTTAGGTGTCAGCCTCCCAAAAGGGAATTCACCTTAACGGTTGCTAAACTGTTTATTTCACTATGTCACCAACACCCAGCAATTTTGCTACAGATGACTGGGGAGTTGAATATGTGATATGTCTCTGGGCTGTATCCTGCCCTTGCGGTGGGATAGACTTCATGATCTAAGAGGTAGTTTGTTTTCTTTCCCTTCTAAGTGCTGTAATCCTGTTTCTGCCGGAATAGGCTTTCATGTTGTTGAAATGCTAACAAATCATTGAAACAGGAAATAAAAATAGAGAACCAAGAGTAGGTGAGATACCACTGCCTGCCTGGCTTGCGCTTTGTGGATTTTTGTTATAGCAAAAAAGTGACATCAGCTCTGCTGCAGACATGAATTAAAGATGAGAACTTAATAAAATTTGGTTGGGGGGGACAGGGAGAGAGTAGACTAAAGCAACAATGTCTTCATTTTTAAGCATACAGCACCACCTCTGCTCCAGCTTCTCCAGCGCCACAAAGAAGAATAGGAGAAAATACAGCTGAAAGTGGTCTGTGAATCAAAAGTGCCATCTGCTGGGCAATCCTTACATAAGGGAGCATTTCCAGTCAATAGCTAAACGCTTAATTATCTTGACTCGCTGGGGAAGGGGCTGGCTGAAATCCAAGATCCTTTCTGCAGTTGCCTTTTCCGTGCCCAGTCGGGATTACAATATGAAACTTGTCAATTGGCATGGGGTGGGGGTGGTTGTGATTTTTATTAGATCTAAATATTGTGTGTGAGTGGCAATATAGCCACATTGATAGCATGACTGAGCAGTCACCAGTCTGTCCCGTGTGAGCAGAGAATGTAAGTCTGCAGTCACCATAATGATGTATGAAGGATATGAATCCGGGCATTAATATTAGCTGTCCAATAACATCGTGTTTTTCAGGCAAACACATGGCAAAGAGGAGAGGGAGATTGGATGCTTACGTCTTCAGTAGCTGTGAATGAGCTATTCCCATGTAATGTGAATGACTCTGATAGAAAATGCACCAGTAATGTCACGGTCTACACTGCTCCAATGGGGCCTCATGCTTGCTGGGCTAGAGAGCATGAATCCAGGCACCGCCTAGCTTTTGAATCTGAAGATGCTGTTATTGTCAGCTGTAAGTCTGGTTGATTAGTTAATAGTGTTACCTATGTCAGCTGATTCACCAGTACTTGGGTCTACAGTCACTCCCATTTGTACGGGAGTTCGGCCTGTGGAACAGCTTTAGAATTAAGCCCTTCACTTGGAATACAGACCACTGAAATTTGAAGAAAAGGACAAGATAGGGTGCAGGAGAAGGGGGAAATACTAGGGTGTGAACAGAAGAAAAATCTGCAGATAAAATATTCAGACATTTCATTAATGCAGGGATCACAGGATGTGCTAGATGTCCAGCTTTCCTAACAATAATACATTTCTTTTCTCCTTGTAAGAAGAGTTGTTCTCAAACTGGAACGCTAGGTACAAGCCCTTTGGAACTCTAGGAAAGTTCAGATCCCCATCTAGATGCCCGCTTCATGGCCCGAGCCTATCACTTCTTGTCATCTGAAGAATTAATATTTGTAAGCAAAATGTGGGCTCCACTCAGCTTTGAATGCAACAAGTATGATAGTAACGCGCTGGTGGCCTTACTTCCGTTCCTAGCTGATGGCTATCCACACAGAACCACCAGTAAAATTAGAACTAGTTGGTCCTCTTTGGCAGATCCAGCACTGAATGGGCCTAGGGATAGAGCAGTCTCTAAAGGTGACCCTTGCACTGTCACAAGACACTCACGTACCTAATGAATGGATGAATGCGGGGCTTTGTTATTCAGCGCTATCAATCCTCTAAAGAGAAGTGAAAATTCATAGGGCAAGAGTGAGGAAAAAATATAATAGTGAGGCTCCAACCATTCATTTTTCAATATAGCTAACTTCTAATAGTGTTAATTTGACTTAGGAAGGAGAAATCAAAGGCATAACTACAAAATGGGGAGCAACTGGCTAGGGGTCATAGTGCTGAAAAAGATCAGGCTGATATAATTCTGGGGTGTATTAACAGGAGTGGGATGTGAAGACACGGGAGGTAACTGTCCCACTCTACGTGGCATTGGTGAGACCTCGGCTGGAGTATTGTGTCCACTTCTGGGTGCCATACTTTAGGAAAGATGGGGATAAATTAGAGAGAGTCCAGAGGATAGCAACAAAAATGATTAAAAAGGTTTAGAAAATCTGACCCATAAGGAAAGGTTAAAAAAACCAGGCATGTTTAGTCTTGAGAAAAGAAGACTGAGGGATGGACCCAATAAGTCTTAAAATATGTTCATTGTTGTTATAAAGAGGACTCATAAATCATAAAGAGGTCAAATGTTCTCCATGTCCATTGAAGATAGAACAAGAAATAATAGGCTTAATCTGCAGCGAGGGAGATTTAGGTTCGATATTAAGAAAACCTTTCTAACTATAAAGGTAGGTAAACTCTGGCACAGGCTTCCAATGGAGATTTTAGAGTCCCCTTCATTGGAGGTTTTTAAGGACAGGTTGGACAAATGCCTGTCAAGGATGGTCTAGGTTTACTTGGTCCTGCCTCAGTGCAGGTGACTGGAGCTGATAACTTTTCGAGGTCCCTTTCAGCCCTACATTTCTGTGATTCTATATTATTCTGTTTCTTCAGTGTTCTCAATATTGCATTAGAGTATTATATTTGCAACCTAGTTAAATAATAATAATAATAATAAATTTGTCATCTGCAGCAAAAAAAAAAAACCCACATGCCTTGTCAGCTAATGACATTTTCTCTTGTCAACAGGATAGTTCAGTGCTGTCTGATTTCCTCTTTGCAAGAGATCTAGTTCTGAATTGGATTTGTGTTCCTAAAGAGGAGTTGCAAATACTATATGTCCCTTTCAAACAACTCCATAAAGTACTGCTAAGGAAATAAAAGGCCATTTTAATATGATCATTTTAAACACTTGGCTAACAGAGCTAATGTCCCCAAAATTCAGGAGTGTTTTGATTGGGTGGGAGTTAGTATTTAGCTGCTAATTCATTTGAGGAAAAAATATTTTAAATGGATTAATAATGGGAAAAGAAAAAATAGAATGAAGGTCAGTAAAAATAAATAAATAAAATCATAGCTTAAAAATATAGCAGCAATGTGCTATCTCCGTCCTTTGGAACAGAGGCAGCTTTTCAGTTCAGAATCCTGATCCATCCAGTGGCGTAAGGCATGGTATTGATGAGTTATGAAGGAAGGGCTGGACAGGAAAGAGAGGGAAATAATCCTCAGGGTTATGAAAGGAACTTTCAAATCTCCAGGGATTTGTAAGAGAACATTTTTTCAAAGGGGAAGTGAAGCTCGTGTCCCGAGTTTCCTTTTATTGGTAGTGGTTGACTTTGGTGAGCAGTTTTTCTTCCTCTAATTGTCCTTAGGAGTCCTTTGATCATTCTGCCTACAGTTGGGGGTGGGAAGACAGTTTTATTTAAGATGGAATATTTAAATATTGATTGCCCTAGCAAACTCACCATATCTGCAGCTCACAGTGATTTCAGCTAGAAGAGGGTCATGCAAACTCTACTTGTTGATGTTCATGTGGATTTGCACCTACTGAGCTGGAGTTTGTTTGAGTGAACCGAAATTTTCAGAGCAGAGTTCACCAAAACAGTATAGGCTTGTCAGCCTGAACTTACTGAATTTTTCATGGTTTGCACCTGAAACCAGAAACCCCTTTCTAGCATCCAAAACTCTGCCCATGTTCTCTAAATAGTTTGTAAACCTATGTGAGTCTTTTAGCAAACCCAACCATTGCTTCAAGTTTGTAACACAACCAGATATATTTCAAGCGGGTTTCATGTTTATTACAAAATAATGGCATTGTGATATGTGTAGTAGTTCCACCATATTTAGGTACATCCTTTTGAGGATGAGTTGGTACCAAATGTTCTTTGTGCATACTGCCTGAAACAAGAGCTCTGAAAGGTGTGAATTGCCCCTGTTCATCTCAGTGTGCTGTTGCCTCTGAAGCCTACTGATAATATTGACAATATAATACTGATAAATTACATCAGAAAGAAGAGGGGAAGATCATATGATGAAAATATGCACAATATATGGTGGGGTGGTGTCTTGTTTTAGTGTCTCTGGTAGGTGAAGTTTATTTGTGGACATGATTCCTTCCCATTATATTTATGATGGTTGGCAGCCAGGTTAGAAAAAACAGAAGAATACTTGAGAGGATGAACAAAACAAGCACAAATAAATGTATAAATGTTGAACAACATATGGAGCCTCAAACTCAGAATGTGTTCTTTTTGGAATCACAGGAACAGGGAAATGTACTGCAGGAAGAGAATAAACACAACTGACACTAAAGTGGGGCTTTTATAATTGGTTTCTTTAGGAAGCATGGTATCTATCCAATCTAAATGCCCCTTTTCATAGTTATCCCTAATCCACTCAAGCCTCCTTCCTGCCTCTCCACGCCTGAATGCTGCCCTAATGGGTTTTTTACTTCTAGCACAGGACTAATCGATTTCGAGTCAAGCAGATATAATTCCATCCCCTTCCAGGTAATAAAAGGGAATTGGAGAAGAGTAAGCTAAAAAACAAACCCCTATATCATAATAGAAGGCTTATTTCCAAGAGCTATGTGCTTGGTGCATTAGCAAGGAAGAACGTTTTGCTGTGACTGTAATGTTTTCAGTGGGATTTGATTTTAGTTGAGAGGCAGGATATAGTAATCTTGTAATGGAGAGGCTTATACCAGCATAAAGGGCGGCTGTAGAAAGGCACCTGCTAATGATAGGCTTTTTGGCATAGAGTGGCCTAAAATCTCCAAGTGTTTCTTCCTGCTCCATTAAAATATTTTTCTAGATATTGTGTGACTGCATGCCTGAGAGAAATGATTCACTGAGAACTCACGTTTCCTTTGCAAAAGTGGAGAAACAAAGCAGTGATCTGTGGGTAATGCCAGCCCTGTGTTCTGACTGCTGTCTCCCAAGACAGAAAACCAGTTGATGAGCCCTGGCTTTAGCATCTTAGCACATTGAATTGTAGGTTAACTGCACGTTTGGTCAGGTAGCTGGACTCATGTCCAGAAAGGGAAGTGGGAGGTCTCATGGGGAAATAAATGGCACTGCACAGTGTAGGCTGCCATTGACTCTCTGAAACATGACAGAATGATTGAGCTGGCTTCAGTTTCTTAATGCATGTTTTGGCTTTCTCTGGAAAGGTAAATGGTGTTTCAAATGGCAGTGGAGACATCAACGCTGGTGTTTGCACTCAGTGGACGGGGGTGGTGGTGCACAACTTAAAGTTTGGGGTATATAAAGAACAACTTAGTTTCTTTGGGGCCTCTCATCTGGAAAAGCAGCTCACAGCAGCCATAACGCTGTAGCAATTGAGGATGAATTTCAGGGATTGATCCATTAGTTCACTGTATGTGCATAATGGGTAAATCGGGGGGGAATCCAGCTTAGGGGAGTAGCAAACGGTGGGTCAGACATGTGAAATGAGTCCTATAAAGTGATGTATTTTGCTAATTTGTCTCATTAACAAGATGGAAGCAGGTGGAACCTCCATCCTGCTCTAAGGAGACAGTACACACTCACTCCATAATCCAAACTACCCCTTTTCTGGTGTTCTCCTTTACTGGTAACTTAAATAGCAGCAGCAAAACACAACTCAGCATAAGCTGTCTCCTGAGCTTGGCTGTTCCTTGGCATTTCCCCGGTAGGACCACTCACTCTGCCCCTACTTCCATCTTCTTTTCTCTCTACTATCCCGAGACTAACAGGGTTACCACACTGCATAGCACCTAATGTGTATCAGGGCAGAGCACAGCACATGTTGCTCCAAACTCCACTGTGCCTGCATGCTTTCGCCATTATCTCTGAGGTATCATAATGCTATATGGGATAGGAGCAAAAGTCAGATAAATTGCATTCCACTCTTCTTTGTTGCTTTCTTGTTGCTTGTATATTTGTTGTGAGTTAGCAAGGACCAGCCAAGTGAAAGCATGCTATGTATCTAGCAACTCCATTTCCATCAAGAGGAGAAACTTCTGAGTTAAATTCATCCCTTGGTTTCAATGGGGTTATTATACCAGGGATGAATTTAGCAATGCCACCTCTCCTTTCTTCTCTCTCCTAGGTTCCTGCTAAAGTGAGGATCTGCTGGTTGTTAGCAAGAAATGTCTTATTTTTCTAATCATTTGATTTTCCCCAGTGAGAAGATGCTTCCTTTTGCACTACACGAATAACTTTTTGTTTAAAGAAAACTAAAGCTATTGAAGTGTTCCTCATTATTTTTTCTTTTTTTTTGTGTGTGTGCGTTTGTTTTTGGCAGAGGTTTTTTCTAATAAGACACAAAATGTAAATAAGATTTTATTTTGTTTGTTCTTGGAGCTGTTTTATTTTGAGAGGAAGAGAAATGTGGTCTCCTCTCTGTCAATGAAATAGCATCTTTTCCTGTACAAACAACTGCACTTGCCAAATCCTCCTGGGGGTTTATCATCTCAAGACACCTTGTAATCTTTGTTGTGAGGCAATATAACAGGTTTGTAGGGGGAAAGGGATGGTGGCTTTTCTCACAGTGAGATCTATGAGACTGAGGGACAGGCTCAGAAAAGCAGTGGTGTTAACCTGGATTTTTGATCATGTAAAACTAGACTGGACAAAGCTCTTGACAGCATATTGCAGGGGACACTGCTGTATTTGTGAGCAAACAGAGTAGGTCTGTGTAACTGCATGCACATAGATTCTTAATGTGCCTTTCCTCCATTTGAAACATTTCCAGGGCCAAGGGAGATCCAATCTGACTGTCTGTAGGAGGAAGGAGGCTGCACAATTAACCTTTAGGAGTTGGAGGCCAGGTCAACGCTACAAAGTTACACCAGCATAGCTATGTTGACGAGGAGCATGAAAAAAATCTCACCCAACGTAGTTGTGGTGACACACCTCTCAGTGTAGACACAACTATGCTGGCAGAGTGTTTCTGTCAGTTGACCTAAGGTCATTTGGGCGGGTGGTATAGCTCTGCTGGCAGAAGAACTCCTGCCAGCATACATCTATGCTGCGGGACTCTGCTAGCTTAGCTATGATGGCATAGGCTCTATAGTGTAGACGGCACCAGAGTAAGAAAGGTGAGGCATTGGTGAAAGAGGTTCATCATTGCTTATCAGGGCAGGCAGCTTGGCTCCCTAAGAGTTTGTCTTTAAAGGGAAGGCTCATTGGCAGCATGTGAGATTCCCTCCAGTGCCAATCATGTAATGTATTCTGAATCCTGTAGTTTGGACCAGCCCCCTATGGTGCTAGGCGCTGTACAAACCCAGAACAGGACACTCCCTGCCCCAAAGAGTTTACAAGCCAAGTATAAAACAGGAGACAATCGATGGATATTGGAGATAGACAGGGAAGCTCAAGGAAACAATGAACCAATATTGTTGAAATAGGAGAGAAACAGGGAAGGGGAAGGGCTAGAATGCACAAGCAGAGTGGGCAATGTGATGGCAGCAAACATCTTGTTAGTTCCAGGATTCCTTTTTTGGGGGCAGGAAGTTGAGTTGGGAAGGGTTGGGGGCAGGTTAGGGACAGGATGGAGGGGGGAGGCAGGTGTGGAGGGAAGCTGAGGTGAAGAGACTGTAAGGGAAGGGCAGTCTGGAGCAGTCAGTCAGCACACGAAGTCAGAGCACTCTACCGTTTTGGCTGCTCCTTGGCCTACGGGGTGGAGTCTGGCTGGCTGCTCTTTGCAGTTGTCCCCCAAGGCCTAGTCACACTAGCACACCCCCGGATTGGTAAAAGGAGGCGTGGGGTTAGTAATGGCCCCATTAGGCAGGACCTAACCTGAAAGGTTGCCGCTCAGACAGCACGGGCAGACCTTACACAACGCTGAGGCATTGGCTCAGGGCTGAGCTCCGGAGCCAGGGATGGGGGGGACAGGACCCTCTGAAGGTTCAGAGGTTCTGTCTTTCTCGTCATTCAGGTACATATCTCAAACTTCTTCAGTCTAGATAACTGGTAGGAAGGGAAGCATTCTTGGGAGAGCTTCAGTATTTCCTAGTGTATACACCCTGTCAGCATACTCCCTTGGGACGCAAGTCTGTTTTCCTGTCATTTATAAGAGGAATTTGATGAGAGCAAATCCTGCCCGTAGCTCCCTCGTTTTTCTTTTTTTTCCCCTCACCTCTAAAATGTTTTTTTCCCTCCGAGTAGGAAAATTGGGACAGTTCCTCTCTGATGAAACACCAGTGGTTTGACACACTGTAAATATTCCTCCTCCTCAAGCCTCACTTTTCCTCCATGCAGCCTTGCTCCTCCAACAGCACCATGTCTGCATAGATTCCCCCCAGTCCCACTGCACACACCCACATGTCCCCCACATGCCTGCCCACCCCTCCTTGCTCACCTTACCTGTCCGCTCACTTGCACTAGGCTCCTCATGGCACTGCTGGTGCTCTGGGTGAGCGGAGGAGAGAACAGGGATGTTTGAGGAACCAGTGGGTGACTGGAGCCATGGGGAGCAGGAGAGATGGGAAGAGGGGTGTTTGGGGGAACAGGTGATAATGTGAGAGGGAATCTGAGTTGTGTGGGCAGATGGGGTGTAGGAGTTGGTTCCTCTGCACTGAGGCATCAACACTTGCAGGGTTCCTCTGACACTGCGGCCTCTGCTCCCCAGTGCAGCAGCAGTGCCATAGGGGCCCTTGATCAGCAGACATCTTGGAGCAGAGACACTCTGCTTGATTCATGGAAGAACGGTCAGCAATGCTGGGGGAATGTGGTGTCTCCCTGCCAGGGTCTGGTGCTTCCCGTGGTATGGATGCTGCAGTGTGGTGGGGAACCAAGCCAGCACTTGGAGGGCCTTTGAAGAGCCAAGACTCAGCATTTAGGCACAATGGGCCTTTTACCCCAGCCCCCCTGCACAACCACATTTCTCCCACCCCTTGCGTGCAAGCCTGTTTGCCTCCCCTTCGCCCTTTACAGATCTTCTTTGGATTATGGCTAATTAGAGGAATAGGGGTTTGTGTGCTTAATTTAAAAATTCCTGAAGTTCCCTACATCTGAGATGCTATCAGAACGTGTGAGTGTGCGTGTGAGAGAGAGAGAGAAGTTTGGAATTTATAGGGCTGTGGTTGTTTAGTTACAAAACCCAAAGAAAAGTGAAGACAACTGGCAATGTTTCACAAAAGGGGATGCATCCTACACCCCAAACTCTTCATTCCCTCCCCCACACCCCATTCCTCCGCCCCCTCCTGCATCCTGAACTCCTCATTTCTGGCCCCACCCCAGAGCCCTCATCCACTCCCGCACCACAACCCCAATTTTCTGAGCATTCATGGCCCGCCATACAATTTCTATTCCCAGATGTGGCCCTCGGGCCAAAAAGTTTGCCCACCCCAAGTTAACACGTGTTGGTCCAATAAAAGATATAAGCTCACCCACCTTGTGTCTCTAATATCCTGGATCAATACAGTTACAATATGCCAACAACAACGGATGCTTTTGTAATACTGTAATATATATATATATATATATATTTATTTTACATACAGGCACTTGTCCTTGGTGAACTTGCCTAATGTAGTGCCCTCGGTTTGCTTTTGAAATACTAGTAATAACCACCGCAATCAGCAGTTTGATCTCCTGCAGGTTGAGCTCACATTTGTTAATGTTCAAAGATTAACAGCGTTCAGATTTGCAAAGTGCTGTGCTTCAGAGAGTAAAGCTCTTTCCCTCCGACCTGCCTAAAGTGTTTAAGCACATCTTCAGAGGCAGGATTCTCCCTGTCAAGACTACTTATGGGCAGTTAAAACAAGTCACTTAAACCCTTCCATGGCTGCTGTTTATTAAAGAGAGACAGGAGCTCAAGAATGCTATTAATATGCTAAGGAACTTGTGCTCTCACTTAATTTTGATGCAAATAACTTACTTTAAATCAGCGCTATTAAGCATCAGAAAAATCTCTCTGAAGGCGTTTTGCCTACTGATAGAGTAACCTCATTTCAAACTGCGCTGTGAGGCTTCATGTGGCTTCTCTTCATTGGAAAGTTGCCTCAGGTGACTTAAGGTTCATGTACTCTTGTTAGTAGTACTGCTCCTTGAGACTTCAGCAGGCAGACTAGCTGCTAAATGGACATCTAGTTTAACGTGAGGTCAAGCAGAGGTAGCGGTGCTTGAGAACCCTGGTTGACATTTGCAACCAGTTGTGAGTTTTATGAAGATGTCATCATGTGACCCAAGATCACCCAAAGTTGTTATTTAGAGAGATGATTTATAATACCTGTCCAAACCTGGGAAAATAACCCTAGCTGTTTAGTGCTAAGACTGCTGCTGTAACATTGAAATGTAAATTTTTGGTTCTCTTTGTTTTAGATGGTTGTATGCAGCATTAGAATAAAGAGACTACTAAAGTGGTAATCATTCCTTCTCAAAGGCATCTTAAAAAAAAAAAAGACTCCAATAATGTGATAAGCTAGCATTCTGGATAACATTGCAGAGGACATTTTACAAAGATAAACAGAATGATGCAGCGTAGGCAGGGAGAAAAGGCAAATCAAATGCAAGCCGCAAAGCAGAGAGGGTATTGCACCAGGTATTCAATAGTATGAAACCTCAAATCCAATACTTACTTACTACAGTTTACAAACTAATAGTCTCCTGTATTCTACACTCAGCAGTTCCCTGGCTTCTATCAGACAATTATATTTCTCAGATTATTCTATCGCACAGGCCATTACCCAGTGAATTTACACCAGCTCTGTGATCTGATAGATCCATTAAGCTCAGTCTGAAAGTTTCTGATGCCATCATTGAGCATACACAAAAAGGAATATAAATCCTCATAAAAGGAGCATGAGCACCTCACACTAAAGGCAAAGCAATCTCTTTCTATATATTTTGGTGTCTGAGGGCATGATCCAACACCTGCTGAAGTCAACAGGACTCTTTCTCTGGATGTTGGGTCAGCCTCTAAGACTGTGAGCACAGCTGAGGAAAATCCCATTCCTGGTGGGTTTTTGAAATTGCATTGAAACTGATATTATTGTTGCCTGAGGCCTTGATCCTGGAAAAACTTACTCACAAGCATAAATGTATGCACCTTGGTTTCAACAGGACTTCTCCCGGTGTGTAAAATTAAAAATGAAATAGTTCACAAAACAGAATTGGTGGTAGTCAGATTAGTGCTTGGCTGTCCAGTTACTTGTGAGTTACTCAAAGAAATTGACTTGTCAGGAGCTGTTTCATTTCTGAAAACGCAGCATGATTTTAAACAACTCTTTTATTGACCCAGGCAAATAAGTTTAAAAAAAAATAGGCCAATCAGAATATGCTTATTCAGTAATAGCACTGTGGGCAATTGTTATTGCATTACATGGTGTCCAGCAGGCAAAAATGACTATGGTAAGAGATATTACATGGTTGCTGTAATAGCTTGTCGTGGTTTCAAAATAATATGTGTTTGCTCTGTCTGAGAACTTATTTTCCACGCATGCTTTGGTTTTGCCATTGCTTTGATATTCTCACAAAAAACATTTATGTAATATGTAAGAAGTGGTATTTAGGGTTGTGGTGGGGGGTTTTTTCTAGAAACCTTTGATATTTAGACATAGTTTAAGTAAATTATACAAATAAAACTGTGTTCTGAGCTGCAGCTGTGTGTATCACATGGAAACACAACCCTTCACTTCAGCTTCATTGAGTGGGACATATTCTACCCTTATTTGCACGTGGGTAACCTCCTGCTCTGTGTGTGCATGCATGTATATAATGAAAGAGCTATGTTCATGGTCAAGGGGTTATGCATGTAAAATATGTCATTTAATTATCTCAGTGTAGGTAAAATTGCAAAACACCCCTGCTATGGACACAGTTATACCAATATAAACATGCCTTATACTGGTATAGTTTATTTTGGTATGGGAGAGAGTTAAGGCTTCATCTTCTTCCTATACCTCCCTATTCACCTGCTCTAGAAAGGAATTGGAGGAGTAGCTAATGCAGGGACAAAGCTTACTGTCCTTATGCCCAGTCTCAGGTTCTGGGTAGCTCATGCAGAGACATATGTCTACACGGCACGTAAGCACCTGTGGCTGGCCTGTGGGGCTTGGGCTGCGGGGCTGTTTCATTGCCGTGTAGACATTCAAGCTGAGGCTGGAGTCTGGATTCTGGGACCCTCTCACCTCACAGGGTACTAGTGCCCAGGCTCCAGCCTGAGCCTGGAAGTCTACTCAGCAATGAAACAATCCCGTGAGCCCAAGTCAGATAGCACTGGTCAGCTGTGGGTTTCTAGTTGCTTTGTAGACATACCCAGGGAGGTTCTTATTCCCCATTATGCCCATGTGCAACTGCACAGTTCAACTCAGAATCTAGCCCTGAATGAATGAAGGGGAATGTTTTAAAATGCCACTTTTATTATAATTATATATTGTGTTACTGCAGTGCCTGTGAGCCCTAGTCAAGGAGCAGGACCTGTTTTGGTAGGCACTATACAAAGAACTCTTGTTGTTTACTTCGATCTAATGCCTTCTTAGAAATGGTGGAAGATACTTGGCCATCAGCAGCAGCTGGGAATCCAAGCACTAGTTAATTTCAGCTGCTGGATAGTAACTCATCTGTCTATCTGACAGTGGAGAAAAAGACTTCCACATTTTGACCATCTGCCTCATTTACTATTTGTTACCAAATGTTAGTTATAAGTTACTACAGTAGTAAACTAAGAAAACATTTTCTCTGTTTATGAAAACAGAACGCTTTCTGCGTAAGTTTTAATTAAAAAAGAACATGTAATGATTTTAGGATTGAATCCAATTTTGTATGCTGTTTAAATAGACAAAATTATTTCCATCAGGCTTTTAGATCAAGGTTTGTAACTGCTGGATCATTTCCCTTTTCATGAGTTTCTGAGTTTTAAAATGGTTTATGAACTTTAGTGAAATCATTTAGAAATGGATTTCATGCAGAATGGTTAATGAATGAATAACACACCCGTATAGTGAAATCAGTCTTGTTTGCATCTCAAGCAGCACAAATTTAAATGAAATGCAGGGCCTTGCATAAGAGCAGTCATTTTAAACACGGGTGATGTTTTTCAACCAAAGTCACCTCCAGTATCCTTAATTTTTCACAGGGATATCTTTGGCAGCAAGGAGGATTTTCAGGGACTGATTTGAGGTACATAATTGGAGCACTAAGACTACACACACTAAGTGTCACTTAATGGATGAGACTCATTTAATTGTAGGCTGCTCAGGAATAACCCAAGAAACACTTCACTGGTAGCTAAGGCAGAAGTGTAATTAGACTTCTACGTGAGTGTAATTAGGCTGATTGCAGTGAAAGAGAAAGAGTTCATAAGGTTTTAAGATGTGTGGGGAGTCATTTTGTCTCAACTGTCTTGTCTCTGAGCTCGTGGCATAACAGTGTTGAACTTTAACAAGAAAATAATAATAATAACAGGAGCACCACCCAGATATATATGTTACTTACCTTGTGGCATTTTGTAGTTTATTTAGGGCTTGATCCAAGCCCTTTGAAGTCAAAGGGAGTTGGTTCACTGACTGAAGTGGGCTTTGGACCAGGCCTATTATGAATAGGAGCTAGATCATCGAGTCCATCGTGAAAAGTGTCTCTCTTTAAAGGGACGTGTCATTGCTTGCGAGGTAACGTGGTGTCAAGCCTAACGTTTCTGAAGAATAGATTCTGCCCTGCTCGCTTCTGATCAGCAGGTACTGTAGGCTCAGAATCTGACTCAAAGCCTGCTGAAGTCAGTGCGTGACCCAGTGAACTTTGGATCCAATTCCTCTGCTCTTGTGGCCGGTAAAATGCTCTGAATTGTTGCTAGGTAAGATAGGGGCCAGATCCTGCCATTTTCAGAGACCTGCAAGCATCCACCAGTCCCACAGAGTCAAAAGGAGTTGAAGGAGCTCAGCGCTCTGCAGGACTGGGCCCAGAGAGGTCAGTCATTGTTATTAATAAAACGGAGTACCAGTGAAAATAGAACTTCCATTGGCATTTCTGAGGCCCTGGCTACTCAGCGAATACAACCATGGCAGTTTACAGCATGGTTATCCCATGGTTAAGGTCCAGTCTATGCTGCAAATTAGGACCATCTTTATAATCAGGTTATGGACTAATGTGGTGTTACCAGGCTCCTGAACACAGTTATATTTGCAGTGTGGATAGAGCCTTAAGAACGACGGAGTTATAAAATCAGTCTATTTAAAGTGATGGGTTGCCAAACCGAGACCTGCTTCTGAGGCAGAGGACTCCCAATTTATTTTAAAGGCAGCAAATTAGGGTTACATTTTATCCTGACTTAATCTTCAGTGTTTGTGCTTGGGGGGGCATTCGGATAGTTGGTGATAAAAGACTGAAAATTAGTATCCGGGAAGGGGGGGGAGGGGGTTGGTTGGTTGGTTGATTGGTTGGGTTTTTTTTTAACTTTTTCATGGTGCTGTCTTTTTTTTTTTTTTAAATGATCATGTCTTTTTTATATTCAGTGTAGCAGATGCTGTCCAAGTAAATTGACTTGGTGTCAGACATGTTGCTGTGCAGGTTGTTTTATCGAACATATATTATTTAAGCGTAAACTATTAAATTCCTTAATTGGTACACATCAGAATTCCAGTAACTACAAATTAGCTGCTTGGTTTTGTAATGAAATGACTTAAAATGTTAGAATCTTATTAAGGAAAAAACACTATTATAAAAACTATAAATAGCAAATATGGGATGTAGAAAAATAATAATTTTAAGCCTTTTGATACCTTGTCCCTATTACTAATAGACCAGCCTGAGTACAGCCCCATATTTGATTGTTTTTAATCTCCCTATTGAAATGTTTTCAGAACTTCCAGGATATTTTAACTTGCATATTAATAGTTTAAAAGTGTATCAAAATATAGGAAGATAAACATACACAGTGTGCTGTATCAGTTTGGTTACCTATGAAAAGCTGACATTCCGCATTCTTCCTTGTCAAAGAATCACCTTTTAGCATGCTGTACAGTAGAAATGAGGTTATGTTTAAAAGATTAACATTTGCACTCTAAAGCTCAGTTGGATGAAAATCTCTGTATTTGCTTTGAAAATACTCTGGCTTCCTGCATTAATAATTTACTGGCAGCTATCTTCTTCAGATGGAGTTGCTCAATGGATTGGGTTGTGGTATATATTCTGAACAGCTTTAGAACAAGCTGGATTCAGTTTTTACCAGTCTGTTTTTGAGAAATGCAGTCTAGCATTTTTCTACATTGATTTAAGATGTCACAGAGAAAGGAAGACATATGCAACTACACAGAGCACTAAACAAATCTTTTGAAATACCCAAGACAATTTTGGTCTTAATACTTCGTTGTCATTATCTTTCAGCCACTTAGGGTATGTCTACACTATGATTAAACACCCACGGCTGGCCCACGTTAGCTGACTTGGGTTTGTGGGGCTCATGCTTCAGGGACATAAAACTGTGGAGATGTTTGGGGTCCCAGCGCCCGGACTCCAGCCCGAGCCCGAATGTCTACATGATAGTTTTACAGCCCCGTAGTCTGAGCCCCGTGAACTTGAGTCAGCTAACGTGGGCCAGCCGCAAGTGTTTAATTGTAGTAGAGACATACCCTTACAGACTTTCATTACTATCTTAAGCTATGTAAGCCTACGATGGTCCATCCACTGCATATTTTAAGCCAAGAAATCCTGTAGCTACTCTCCTATATGCTGGTCAGGCATGCAAGATGTTATGGGTACGTCTACACTGCAAGGGTATGTCTACTAAGCCTAGGATTAGTGGGACTCAAGTCAGCTGACCCTGAGTTTGGGTTAGTGCAATTTGTGTTTAGATGCAAGGGGGGCTGGACTTGTGCCTGAATTTGAACCCTGGGCTTACATTGCAATGTACACATAACTTCAGACTATTTAGTTTTCTATTGTAAACAAAATTGCAGGACATTTTACACACAGTCTGTTGGAGAAAATAATTGGGAGAAATTTGCATACAGATTTACAGGTCTAATTTTTAATTATCTATTTCAAATTTAACCTCCAAAACTATCAGCCATTTTGTCTGATATGGAGGAAATGGATGGTGCAGGAGGTAGACATAAATGTTTCTGCATTCTATTACCTAGGTAACTGGCTCCAGTCCTGCCCTGCTTGGTGATGACCAAAACTTGTTACTGTCTGACAGCTGTGCAGTGACTTGTATGAAATGGGTTGGTGGACTCAGTCCAGTGCCCAGTGTGCCAGCATCTATAATCATACTTGGCTCTGCTTGTTGGCAGTCTCAGTAGAGAAGCCAATGATTAATTCAGCACAGAGCCCTGAACTGTCCTCTCACCCCAAGAACTGGTCCGTCATGCCAGTGCTGAAACTCATTGGGACACAAGGGATGCTCACATCTCCATTGTTTGTGCTGGACTTATGTGGGTAAATAGATGATTTAGATCTCCAGGACAGTCCCTCCAGCACCATCTCTACATTTACTGGAAAATAACATAGAGGATGTGCCTCCATCCACTGGTCCTTGACTCTAGTCCAATGTATACAACACAAATACAGCATAGGATTCGAATCCCTAGCCACTTTGTCACTAGGTGATTTGTTCTGTTAAGACATCTTACAGGTTTTGTCTTCCCTGAGGGGGGGGAAAAGTGTTCTTACCTCAAGTTAATTAACTTGAGATAAATAGTGAAATGGTGATTTTTCACACAAGTTAGCAAGTCACGTTAAAGCCTATATGCTCTCCCATAATGTGACCTGCTAACTCATGTGAAAACTACAACTTGTCTTCGTTAGTATTTTCTTTGAGTTAATTGACTTGAGTTAAGAGCACAGCAGTTTACTGTGGTGAGGGTTATACCGGTCCATCAGATAGCTGCAAGTGCTATTCATTATCTGCTGCCACAAATGAGTCATCTGGTTTCTTAATATAAGTGTGAATCCATTCTATCTAGATCTTGCAAGTTATTTCTGAAGCTAAAATCTCTTTTGGCTTCATGTACTCTTCCTTCTGTGTAGAAATTACCAAGTACAGTACATCAGGTTGCTTGAAGGATGTATTCGGAAGATGTTTTGATTGAACCTGAAAGCGTTCTCATATATGTAGCTAGGTCATTGCTTTCTGTGGGCCAGCAGGATTCACTTAGGTTTTAAGACTTGCTTATTCAGCAGCTTCTTATAAAAGCAATAGCAAAAGAATTTTTCAGTGCTCATTGTAGCACTTTTCATCCTCAAAGAAAATCGTAGGCATTAATTAACTGACCTTCACCACATCCTGCTGAGACAAGTAAGCATTATAACCATTTTACACCAGGGAAACCAAGGCACAGGGTGGGTGGGTTACTTTCCCAGGACTGCAAAGGCAGTCGGCGCTGTGGCTTGTATTAAAATTTAGGAGATCAACCTATTTTCCAGCCTTGTGCACAGACCACTAGATCATGCTGTGTGCTTTCACCCCAAAATTACTGCCTTCGGCCACCCATCCACCTACAGCCCACTCCTCAGGGTGAGGACCTTCTGGGATGGGAAGATGGATCCCTGTCAGGAGTACATCTTTTGGATGTTGAGGAGCAGAAGAGGAAAGCTGGATATTTTTACTGCTGATCTTTCTGAAAGGGCAGTTTTAAAATTCTTCCCATGTCCTTTCTCCACCACTAGAGACAGCATGTGCACCCTGTACTTGTGAAAGGTAAGGAATTCCTTCTGAGGCTATTATACAGGTTAAGGTTCAGTCTACATATGGAGCAGAAGTACAGAAAATAACTTTGGCAGATTAGAACTTAAGTCCTGCCTTCGATGGTAAATAGAGCCTATGTATTTGCTCACTGCTGGCTTCCCTTCTTGGGTTTCTCTGTACCATTTAGTAGGGTGTGAAGGTTGGGGGCGGGGAGATGGAGATCAGATACATTTACATTTGATTTTTCAGTCAGGAAAATAATATCCGCAGCTTTTGGTGAATCCACGCAGTGGCGAGATGCAGACGCTCCACAGCTGTTTTCTTTGTGACCAGCCTAGAATTCTCTCTTCCTGCTCGGTTCTGTGAGCACCATAAGTATCAAAGTGATAGTAGTCAGAGTTCTCTGTGGCATTCACGGCCGAAGTGAGGCTGAAAAGTTGTGGCAATCTTGGGAACAGTCCTTAGGGTCAGGGAAATCCTCCCAGAAGCCTGAGCCTCAAACCAAAAGTCCCCACTTAGTTTGGTTGTGACCAAACTTGCATCCCATTAAGTATTGCAGAAGTAACAACTAGCAGTTATTATAAATCAGTGGCCTCAAACTATGGTTCCTGGAGACCCTTCAAGGTGACCTGTTAAATTTCCACAGTAATTGTGAAGCATGAACAATTGAAACTAGAAGTGCCTCTACCATCCTGTGCATGTGTCACACTTCAGGCAGAGCTCTCTGGCATCTCTGCGCTGAGCACCTTTGTCTGGCTTCACATGTTTGGTTGTTGCATGGGAACTGAAATACACTGAAGAGCGCCATTCTTTGTTGGGTGCTGCTTTTGTAGAAATTCAACCCTGATCTAACTGGCTGGCAGCACCCACGCTGCAGGCGGAATAGCAAGCCCAGAGGAGAACAGAACTAAACTTCAAAGTGATCTGGCAAGATTAGTGCAGTATAGGTTGCAGCATAGGCTTCAAGCAGTAAGAGGAGATCCTGCGGCTGGAGCTATATTTAAAAAGTGTTGCTGTTATAACTGTCGGTTATAAGTGTGAAAAAAAAATAAGCCCCTTAGCCAAACACTGCTGGGCCGCCAAAAGCAAAAAGTTTGTTATATTTCATTTGGGGAACTGGTTTCAGCTACGCCAGCAAAAGCGCTATACCTGTCTTCATTATACCGGCAAACCCTTTCTGATGTAGGCAAGGCCTGTCCTAATAAATGTGCACCCAGGGAGAGAATATACTGTAAACAGCATAGACCGAGAGTGTCGTGTGTGGGGATTGGGGTGGGGAGTGCCAACAAATAAGCAGCAGCTCCTCCTCCATTAAAGCAAGTTTAATTTGTCCTAAAGTTACCTTTTTTTAGGTGACCATTCCACTGTCTACCACCCCCGCGCACCCCTGCCTGCCCTGGGCAGCGGGCGGCTGCCCCCTGCAGCTTCGCGCTGTGCTCCCTCACCATCCGTTGCCGCTGCCAGGGAAGGGCACCAGGGGCAGGCTGAGGCAGCTGCTGCGGAGGGAGGGGGAAGGAGGCACATGGCAGTCCCTCCCCCCAGCAGGCGACTCCGAGTTGGGGGGGGGAGCGTCTCCTGGCTGAACCTCCTGAGCAGCAGCCTGGGGGGTCTTGGGGGAGTGTTGTGCTGGGGAGGCGGGTCCTGGGGAGCTCGCTGCTGACTGCAGAGGGAGGGCTGAGGGGAGTCGTCCTCTCTTGCCCCCCATCCCAACCCTGGGGCAGCCTGCCTGCTGCACCCCAAACTCTTCATCCCTGACCCAGCCCCACACTCTGCACCCCAACCCTCTGGCCCAGCTGAGACCCAGCACCCCAAACTCCCTTCCACACCCCCTCCTACACCCCAACCCCCTATCCCAGCCCAGAGCCCGCACCCAGCACCCAAACTCCTTCCCGCACCCAGCACCCCTCCTGCACCAAAAGTTCCTCCCAGAGCCTGTGCGCCAAACCCCCGCCTGCACCCAAACTCCCTCCCAGAGCTTTAGGCAGGTGGGGGGTGGGGGTGGGGCTGGAGGCAGGGGCAGCTTGGAGATAATTGTGTGGGGGAGAAGGGGGATGGGAGCTGTGCTTGGAGAAGCTAATGACAACAAGAAGCAGTCAGTGGCAGGGAGTCCACAGGCAGGAGGTGTGAGGCAGCCTGGCAGAAGGTGGTGGTTGGGGCTGGGAGACGCTGGAGCAGCCTCCCTCATTATGCCGTTGCTTCCCATCCCATTATCCATCTTCTGCTCCATCTCATTAGACTTTCCCAGCTGTACCCCCTCCTGTCCCTCGTCCCTCCCCCACACCTCTGTACTCCTTCAGTTCCTGCTTCTTCCCTCCCACACCTGTCCCTTTCTGGCCCTGTTCACCCCAGACCACCCCACCCTCTGTCCCTGTCCCCTCACCATGTCTGCACTGGTGCTCCTACCTTTGTTACCGTCAGTGGAGCTGAACAGGGGATGCAAGGGTGGGAAGTGATATTAACATTGATATTCATTAACATTTATAATGCAGCAGCTCAAGGGCCTCATTGTTCTAGGTGCTATACAGACCTAGTCAGTGGCAGTCCCTGCCCAGAAGAGCTTAAGAGAAAGCTCAAGAGAAAAAATTCCTACTATAGTCAAGGTCTTGGCCTTTCCCTTGCTGCTTTTGGTCTTTTTTGTACCAGATCCTTTTTCCACCTGAAAGAAAACAGGGTAGGACCATGTGAAAATGCACTGTCCTGATTTGCTCCTTGTAATTGTTCAGCTATCTTTAGCAGTGGTTTTCAAGCTTATTGTTACGGGTTTATTAAATGGCAGAGTCTGTCTGCCAGGTGCTAATAGATTGCGTGACTACTATTGCTTGTCTGTCTTCGACTTCTAGCTCAGATGACTCTTCCAGGCCTTGGTAAGTGGAAAAAAACACCATCTGGCTTCTTGTGCTGAATGCTTGGATATTTCCATCTTTAAAGCTGTTGTCCTTTTACCATTTGTGAAAGCCTAGGGATTCGTCCACCCCCCTTTTCTTTTCCTGAGCTAGAAAATCTGTCTTACTGTCTTATTTACAGCCCTTTGCTCCAGGCATGCTTTGTCAGCATGTGTCAACCGTACAGAGCTGACATGGTCAGACTTTACTGACTGCTTCCTTACAGTCGCTTGATAATTCGGGGGAGAGAATTCAGGTGATCACTCATTGAAATATATTATGAAGGGTTTTTTTTCCTTCAAAACAGGATACAGACCCTGTCACACACACACACGACAATCGACCCACTTTGGTAGAGTTCAGGATACTCAAATGAATTATGAAACATGGAGACATATATAGATATAGTTGATTTTGCTGTGCACAGTTTAACAGTTGCAGCAGTAAACTGGAGAGATAACTGCATTTCATTATTTGGTTGAGAGATTGTTTTAGCATATATAGGTAGATACATAGTCCCCAGCTGAGGAGAGCTGCAGCAACATTTTCAGCCTCCGGTGATGTGATGTGATTTCAGAAACTTTTGAGGTTCTGGAATTTGTTTTTGTTCCACAGTGGAACAAAACCAAAACCATTCAGATTTTTTCATGAAGCAGACTTGTGTCGAAACAGCAGTTTGTGGATTGGAAAGCTGGGATTTTCGATTTGGGTCTCTTTCTCTCTCTCTCTCTCTCGTGAGATGTGATCAGAGAACTGTGGACCTCAGACACCTTCTTGCTGGAAAAAGTCACTGAAATGGATACATCTTCACATATTGTTTTGGCTTTTGTGAAACAGCACAGTTAGACTAGCTCTAGTCATGATCGAAGTCTCCTCTCCCGTCCCAGTCAAAAAAAACCCAGAACAAAAGCAGAATAACAATGTTGAGGCCATTTTTAAGGTCAGCTTCTCTAAAAGGAGCTATGACCGTTTACACCAGCTGAAGATCTGGCTCCTTACATCATAGAGGCGCAAAACAAAGGGCAAAACCACAGTTTATATTTTATTTGTTTTGAGTTTCACCTTTAACATAACACCTCCACCATTGCAAAAAACGATGCCATTTCTTCTCTAGCCACAAATAGCAACCTCCAAGCACATAATGCACCTTAAAACCAGGCCCCTCAGGCATTCATTCAGTATTTGCTTAGGCCCCAAGGCAGCAAAGATGTATGCACGTGTCTAATTCTGTGCACATAAGCAGCGCTGTTGAAGTCAACAGGATTACTCATGTGACTAAGTCTTCGCAGTATAGGGCCTTATATGGGAAGAGAATAAGTCATACCCCCCAAAAAATAAAATAAAATAAAATCTGCACCACTTGTGTATTGCTTGGAGCTTTTTCAGCCAAGTACAACCAGTCCTAACCCTCCATAGTTTGAGATCTAACACAATTACAGGCTGTGGG
The DNA here is from genome assembly GCF_027887155.1 of Malaclemys terrapin pileata. Classification (NCBI taxonomy): domain Eukaryota; kingdom Metazoa; phylum Chordata; order Testudines; family Emydidae; genus Malaclemys; species Malaclemys terrapin. The sequence goes on along the minus strand of NC_071520.1, from coordinate 18,446,429 downwards.
TGTGCGACTTCAGGCTTGTGTTATGAGGATGTCCTTATGTAATATTCCTCCATTGTTTGTAGGCTTTACCACCCATATTTTGACAACATGTGGAGTTATGAATTCCTAGTTGTCAGGCAATACAAGCCATAACAAATGTGACTCTTGCAATTAAAACACTGTACGTTGATGTGGGTAAAAGTTCTAGGGTTACTTTTTTCTGAACACGTGTGTGAGTGACTGTGTCCTGGATTAATCTATCTATGTGATGAGTGAGACATAATCCTTTGTGGGAATTAAACCATTCCTTCAGACTTCTAGCATGACTTAATGCCTACTGCACATGTAAGACAATTGGAAAGGGAGATGTCAGAATATATTAAAATGCAGTTTGCTAACATGTGCCTAGAGGTATAAAAGGTATGTTGACTACACTGGAGGACATAAATGTGCTCACAATGCCCAGCTTTTATTTTTACCCAAGGCATCTTTCTTAAAGGCATAAAAGATTTACATCATCTCCGTACTGCTGCTACTGTAATTAGGTACCTGATCAAAAACGAGATTGTATTGTGTGGAATACAATCGAACAAAGTTCTGGGTACTTGACATTCCCTAATGATTCTCAACTGTGGAAAGATCACAAAGTAACTGGAATATGGTGAATCAAGTTGGTTAATATTACACTAGAACAGATAAGATATAAGATAGAAATGTCCCTGAGTTTTTACCTCTCTTATCAGTCTCTTTAATAGTCATGATTTTAAATTGAATAACCTGCTGTATCATAAAATAATTTACACTTCCTTGGTGCATGATATCATTTTGCTTCCTATTTACTGTCTGTTAAGCGTGAAAAAAAAATGTCAAAGGTCAGTCTTCTGTTTTTTCTTGGAGCCTGGAGCTTTGTTTTTCAGATCACAGTAGTGAAGGCTGCTCATAATGTGATATGGCTTCCACTTTCCTAAACAAGATTTAAAGGGATACAGACTACACTGAAAGACCTTGAAGTTAGGAGGTCTGGTCTGACCATGGGTCTGGGAGCTGTGTAGGACTCCTGAGTTAAAATACTGGTTCTTATGCTGCCTCCCTTCATTGCTCACAAGGGTGCTGTGAGAACTTTAGTTAAATGTTTGTAAAGGGCTTTGAAGATTACAAGTTGTAAGTATTAATAATTAACCTGCACAAACTTGTACTGTACCTCTTTCTTCAAGGAGTCCCATACTAAATTTCTCATTCTCATGCTACTAAAAAACACAACAATCCCATAGTCTAACAGAAAATATATTTTGCTTCCTGAGCCAGCTATGTAAACCTAGTGGGTCATGGAATCTGGCTATGTAGGAGGTTGACCTACAGTACATTCAGGAACCATGGGCTTGTCCTGGAAGCTAGTAAATACAAACTAGGCAAACTGTGGCTGTAAGCTGTTGGGAGCTGACCTGAAGATGGAGGTTGCATGCAAATGATTCTGGCCCTGGCTTCATGAATATGCGTTTTAAAAAAAAAAAGTTCTTGATCCTGATTCTCAGTGTGACTGTGGTTCAGGGGATGATGGAAAGACTCCCGTTTTTCCTTGATGATTCAGGTTTCCTTTTTCACCTCCCCACCATTTTTTTCTCCCTTGGATCTTTACATTTTAAAAACAAAAAAAAAAAATAATGTTGTGCTGAGGAGGAATCCAAATCTTCTAGACTGGGTGGGAAATTGAGATTTTCAAATAAATCCATCAGTCCAAATAAAACCCTTTTATTGACAGTCCTAGGATGACAAAACCATGCCTGGGCTAAGCCAGGGAGACCCAGAAGTAGAAACCAGTGTAGAAATAGTGACCTAAAGAAGAGCTCTATGTAAGGTCGAAAGCTTGTATTTCTTAGCAACAGAAGTTGGTCCAGTAAAAGATATTACCTCACCAACCTCGTCTCTCTAATTTCCTGGGACCAGCATGATTATAACACCATTGCATAGAAATAGACCTGTCAGACAAGAAGTGTGTGAGATGTGGCCCTGCTAATGGTTCCCCAGATGACTTCCGTTTTTTACCTTCTAAAAGATTTGGATACCCACTCTGCTCCACTACAGCAATTCCTGTGTTCCCAAGAAGCCATTCTCTCATATTTGCCCGTTCAAAACAACTTTCCCTTCAAGAACTGTTGATCTCCTCTGTGGCTGCAAACCACAGTAATCCATATGCCATGTGCTACCAGCAGCACAGATTAGTTTGGGCTTCCTCAAGCCTATGTGAAGGGTGGTGGTTATTATTTATTACTACTACTATTATTATTATTATTTATTACAATGATTTTTAGCCCAGCCCTACATAGCTGATCAAGTAACCTATCTTGATGATAAACCCACTTTCAGATCCTTTCCTTTCTTTTCCTACTCCCTACATCAAACCCCAGTTTGAAACACAACGCCAATACATTTAACAAACAAAATGGTGACAAGTCTTCACCATACACATGAGATTGTATGCTATGTTCCCATCCCCTGCCCTTGGTCTGTCTAGATAGCAAGCCCTTCAGGCAGGGATTTGTCTCTTTTCATATTAATATAGGGCTTGGCACAATGGGGCTTCAGTCCCGATTGCGGCGTTTGGGCACTACCGTAATATAAATACTCAATAAAAGTAATGACAGATGGAGGTGAAAGGGTAAGTTGAGTCTCTGTGACACATTCACTCCTTGAATTTTGATACGATTGCCAATGAAGGTGACCGTTAGTACTGATTGTGATGTTAGTTTTTGTGACATCAGGCATCTATCTGCCTGGAATTGGACGAGAGAACTAGCACATTTCACATAAGCCATTCAACAGCTGTAGAATTCTTTCCTGAGAATAAATGTTTTAGGTTGTATTGGATATACCTAGAGCAGAACTACTTCACCTGTATTCCAGTGTCTCATGAATAATGTAATAAACCTGCATTATACTGCATTACTTAAGTATCAGGTATGTATATTTGGCCAATAAAATGAAATGAACTAGTTTACATTCTCCTCCTTGCAGAAGATTAGCTCCTCCATAATGCAGGCCTGACAGTCTTCCATAGGAATAAAATGCAAACCATATTTCTGAATCCTCTACCAATTTGGGAATCACATCCCTATTGATCAAGAAATATTGCATGGTACAAAACATGAGGGGAAGTACTGGTTAGTGATTATGCTATGATGATATGAATACTAAATCTGTGTTAGCAAGATTGTTTGCAGGCTTCAGAAACATGAGACTGCAAATGGGAAGAATAAGTTATTCTGATTCTCAGTTGACTTAATATGCAGTAGATAGTTAACCTTCCTTCTGAATCTTTGCGCAAGAGGTTTAAATTCTCAAAGCTATTGATGAACTTTCATCCTCTGCCAGTTGCGGGGGGTATTTGTATATATATACACACCAGTGAATGATTACATTGAAAATGTACTCTAGGAAAAGGAAGCATTTTCTAGTAGTTACAGCACACAAATGGAAATCAGGATTTCTGGGGCCTGGATCTAGCTTTGGAACTGATTAAATGTATGACTCTGAGCAACTCTCTTAAACTCTCTCTGTGTCAGGTTCCTTTTTTACAAAATGGGCATAATACCTGTGGGGGGTAGGGAGGGCATTTCTTGTAAATGACAACTGTTTGATGTTTGTAAACTGCTTTGATGTACTTGGATGAAATGCACTGTCGGAATACTTAGTATTATCTATTTGTGTTAAATAATTTTCCTAACTAACCAGGCGACACACACAATTTTATTTTATTATGGGTTCTCCCTATTTGTAACATCTCTGTTAATTTCAGTTCCTTCAAAATTTGCTCTTTTCCATCCTTTCTCGCTTATAGAATCTCTGATTTTGCTCCATTGTCTTTGATGCATTTTTCTTTTATTTTTTTTATTACCCTCATGGGGGAATTCAATTTGCTGCAGTAAAATAATCTTAGTACAGAAATAACAGATATATTAGAAGTATGAATTACCTTGTTGCCAATAAAGGAGAGGTTTTTATTGCTTGCTTATCATGGAGGGCTTGTGTTTATGAGTTCACAGAGTTACAAGTGCATTTTATTAAAGCTGAATTTAACCTGGCCAGATGATAGCAGCAAACGTAGATAAACTATTTGCATAAAGACAGTGCAGGTTTCTATATCAATGGTAAAAATGTATGAAAGCCTCTCAGTGCTCTTCCCACCAGACAAAGGAGCTGACAATATTATCATAATAATAGGCAAATAGCTATTTGTAAAGACTTTGATGATAAAAGCAATAATATAGCTAATCAATAGGAAAGTGCTTTTGGAGCCAGAGTATTCATCTTCATCTCAGCAGAACCTCACAATACAATAAAGGAAGAGAGTATGGAAACAAAAGCTTGAATAGAAGCCTGCTCTCCAGGGACAGACCTAGCATCACATGCACGATATATCCAGCAGCCGTCTTAGGTCTCCTCTACACAGGGAAATTGACCAGAATAGCTTCCCATGTGGTCTCTTCTTCCAGAATAATTATTAGGCTTTAAATTCAAAAACATTCCTAGTTCTAAAATAACTTCCCTATGTAGATGAGCCCGTAGGTTTAGAAAACAGGAGTGGCCCAAAATGAGTTTAGGCTATTTCTACACTACACCTTTGTTGGCAAAACTTATGTCACTCAGGGGTGTGAATATTCCATCCTCCTGAGCAACAGAAGTTACACCGATATAAGCCATTGTGTGCGCAGCCCTATATCGTCAGGAAAGCTTCTCCTGCCGCCACTCATGGAGGTGGGCTTTTCACCAGATGCGCTGTGTCGGTACAGCTGCCCCGCTGCAGTGCTGTACATATAGACATGGCTTTATTCAGAGTTCTTGGCCAGCATACTTGATTGACTGTGTGACAACAGAATGCTAGAGGGAGAGAGAATGTCTCAAAGAGGAAGTGACTTTTTGTATGTTTTTATTAATATTATCTGCAAGTAAAAATGAACATTCGTGCTCCAGCTGATTCATCTCAACAAAATGCGTTTGAGATTAATGGCAAATTACAAACCTGGAAAATTTCATTCTTGGATCTTGTTGAATTAGGAAGGTGGGAAAAACCTCCACTTGTAGGTCACTTTTTTACATCATCTCTCTGAATTAGACATTTTGAAATAAACTATGTTTCACAAGTGTTGCATGGTAAGGAATGTGGATTGAATTGGACAATGTAGTTCACAGTGGCACTATTGTAAAGCATGGAAGTTTTAGCATCAATAGAAGTTGGATCACATGCATAATTCATAAAGCGAAATTATTGTTTGTCAGATATTTTTTTTCAGTTAGTGAGTAAAAGAATGAGGTATCCTATTACTCTGGCACATCAAGCGCCGTCAGTGAAAGGGAATATTCCATATAGGCACAAATAGCAAATGTACTTTTTGAAGTGAACTTTATTCCTTGAATTGCTCAAATACCAGGTTAATTCACTTCACTTGCTTTTGTATTGTGTGTACCAGGAGTTCTTCTGTTGGTCAAAGCCTGCTTTCTTTTTTTTTAATGTGCAATATACAATAATGGTAGGAAAAGGTCCAAGTCTCCTCTTAAAAGGAGGAGGTCAAGGCAAATAGGAGGAGTTCTCTCCTAATGTTTTTGTTCTTGCTTGAGTACATTAATTTGGTTAATGGAAGCAGTGTCTAACACCCAAGAACAAAGACCGTCATGACTGAACAGTCACTTGAATCATATTTAAATTCTGTCCAGTACACCCTGCAATTCTTATTATTTTTAAGCAAGCATATTGCGTTCAGTTGTGAGTCGATTTGACCTTCAGCTTGTTGCTAAAATGCAGAAAGCTGCTTGTAAACAGATGTTGAATAGACACTTAGGCCTGGTCTACACTGGGGCGGTTGGGGGGAGGAAATCCATCTAAGTTACTTTAGCTACGTGTATAACGTAGCTAACATCGACGTACTTAGATCGACTTACCGCAGTCCCCCGTCAACTCCGTCTGCGCCTCTCGCTCCGGTGGAGTACTGGAGTCGATGGGAGAGCGCTCAGCGGTCCATTTATCGCGTCTTCACTAGACGCGATAAATTGACACCTCCAGAGCGATCGATCCAGCAAGGAAGTGTAGACATGCCCTAAATGTAAACACTTCCATGCTGACACATTGCTCTACACAGGGTCTGGGTGCAAGCACTACAGCAGGCAAGAAAATCAAAAGCTAGACCAACAGGGTATTTGTCAAGTTCAGCAGTGATCATTTCAATGTGCTTTGCTAACAGGGATTTGGTTTCAAGGGCAGGCACTAGTAAGTAGGTCTAGAGAGTCTGAACAATGTAGCTTTAATTGAAGCCATGTGTGGTGGTGTTGGAGCAGAGGTTACAAGGAGGAGACAGCAAGGTGTAACCCTGATAAGCAGCTGATTTGATAAGGAATATTGCACTATTGGACTGCACGGTGCAGGTGTCATGTGATAAATATGTGTTTATGGCCCATCATAAATGTCTAGAGTGACAGTTTATGGCAGAGTTGGGTGCTCTAAAAACTGAATACATACATCATAATTGTGTTTTTAAGGGGCTGGTTTGCTGTCTGGTGATGGGGGAAGAAAGGGGATTGAAAAGCATAGTCCATTCCTGTTGGGGGGGGGGGAGGGGAGCACTGCCATTTTGGAACTACTTTGGTACCTGGGAGAGATGCTCATTCCTTGCCAATAGCCACCTTTTTTGGACCAATTTGATTAGTGAATCCAATCCCAATAACCGGAAAAAACAATATAATTCCATATACTCCCTGATCAACTGTAACTCCATTCACATAAATAGTATCTTGCCACACTTTACAATCAAAGATTCAATCACATGGGAAGATGAAATCACTAATTAAATGCTAGGTTAAAAAAATTATATCTTTCAGTTCAGGTTTGAAATAGCTTTAGAATTTCTAATAACCACAAGACGAATTACATTTATTAATACCACAGGACTTTCAGTTAGGGAATAAATGACCGTCCAGCTTACGTAGTGAGAGAGATTGTAGTACATAGCTACACTACCGTACTGTAGTAGCTGAGCGCATCACATTCTTTAATGTATTTATCTTCACAACAGCCTTGTGAGGACACGATGTATCATTATTTCCACTTAACAGACTGGGAACTGAGACAGAGAGAGATTAAGGGCACGGCTACATGGAGCATACTGTGGGGCGTGTGATTTCGAAAGAGCACTGACATGTTGCATACGAATTGTTCTGTGTAGACCCTGCTGGTGTGCACTGAAAGATCCCTAGTGCACTTTAGCAAAGCATTGTTTCAAACAGTACTACATTAAAGTGCACTAGGGAATTTTTACTGCGCACCAGCAGGTTCTACACGGAGCTGGCTCCAGGGTTTTTGCTGCCCCAAGCGGCGGTGGGGGGAGTCGTGATCGGCGGCAGCTCCACCGCGCCGCTTTCTTCTTTGGCGGCAATTCGGCAGCAGGTCCTTCCCTCCGAGAGGGACAGAGACCCTCTGCCGAATTGCTGCCGAAGAGCCCGACGTGCTGCCCCTTCTCCTTGGCCACCCCAAGCACCTGCTTGCTCAGCTGGTGCCTGGAGCCGGCCCTGGTTCTACACAGACCATTTAGCGTGCAACACAGTAATGTTCTTTAGAAATCACACACCTCATAGTATGCATTGCTGCACTGGGTAGACAAGCCCTAAGTGACTTGCCCAAGATCATGCAGGAAGTCTGTGGCAGAGCTTGGAATTGAACCCAGATCTCTCAAGTCCCAGAACAGTGCTCTAATCACTGGATCATCCTTCATCTCTGTGCAAGCAACTAATATATTAATGTGGAAGCAACTAACTGTAATGAAAATAATTATTTGCACGTCAGAAATATATGCATTGAGTAATTGAATGAACAAGCAAGTGATTGGTTGTGTAATTACAACTTTGCATTTGAAGGTACAATTTGTGCTGCTCACTGACTTGTTGCATGGGCCTTTGATATTTGGACAACCATGCCTGAAACTTGAAAACATCTGCATTGCTATCTGTAGAATAGGTGGAGGAGATTGAACAAGAAAGAGTGGGTTGTCTTGTGCACGTGTGCATTTGTGAGAATAAGAGCTGAATCTAAAAAGAAACACAAGATGAATCTTCCCATCCCATTTAAAGTGAAATTGGGATACAATATGACATCCCCATCTGATCCAAACAGAAACCAGGAAACTACCAGCCTTTGAAGATAATGGAAAGGAAAGAGCATATTTGATCCCAGGAAGAGACTATGTTGTATTTATAGACACTAACATTGCTAGTTGAGCTGGGTAATTTTTCCTGAAATTCAGGATATATTTTTCTGATTAAAAAATATGAAGGCATCCTCTTATTTTTATAACCACATTAACTGTTGTAATTTAAACAGATTACTTTGCATTTCACATGCCAGGCACAAAGTGATTTATTAAGAAAAATGTTTTTCTGCATCTGGTTCTGTCTCTTGATTGAAGAAAGTTTTTGAAACAGGAAAATTCCATGACACCATTCTCAGCTGAAGTGATTGCTTGTTTTTTGCAGGTGCCAATTTTTCTTTTTTTAACGTGAAAATATGCCAACAAATCTTGCATTCTTGGTTCCTAATTCTAACTGTGCAAACTTGGGGGGGGGGGGGGGGGGAATGTAGTGCATGTTGTTTAATGGTTGTTGCACATGGAGACTGCAACCTATGACTGTGGTGCAGTCAGTTGTGGTTTAATAGAATGTATAGCAGTATAAAGTAGCCTTAAAGTGAGCAGAAATAGCCCCCTGAGACTAGGCCCTGTGCAGAGAGCCTCCTTGGCCTGTGTTGAACTGGCATAGGATTCTTCTCTGGTCTTGCTCCTAGCCTTTGGTGTAGCAGCAGATTGGTGGGGTGATGAGGTGTGGCCAGAGTTCACTGCATAACAGCCTGTCTCTGTGCCCCAGGAGCAATAGAAAGTCATGAAAAGCGAAGTTAGAGCAGACTAGAAACTGCCCTGTTTGCACTAGAGGCCAGGCAGGGCACTGCACAGGGCCAGAATATTGGGAGCATAATGGTGGCATAAAGCTACATTAGCCTCCCACCTTCGCTTAGACCCACGTACAAGAGCAAAATAATTTGGAAGGAGGCCCAGGCAGTGTCTGAAAGGAAATAGTATCAAGCCACTAACATTTCTGTCTGGTTGACAAGTAGCTTCTGTTTTTTTATAGACTAGTTGCCAGCTACATTTGGCAACAAAATGTTTTTTTAAATGTAGTAATACAAAGCCTGGCTTGGTAGCAGAAATCTGTGACGAGCACAGCTGTATCCTTGCTTGATGATGCCTGCAGCTAGAAGAGGCTTGTTTAAGACTGAGAAAAAGACACTCTGCTACTGCAGTGCAAATATTCGTCTGACTTTCCTGTGATGTGAAGGGATTAAAAGGGAAGTGATGAAGCCAAAAGTTTCTGAGCAAATTCTGCTCTGTGATACGTGGGTGAAATTCCTTAGGTGTAAATTCCACCGAGTTATATTCCAAAGACAATTCCATTGAGTTATGCCCATTTACATCAGGACTGAGTAAGATCCCAGGTCATGTTGACGACCATTGATTGTTTTTTTCTTTTCCACACTGCAGTATGTGGTGGCTTCTGCTGCTTCTCATGGTGAATCTACTAAAACAGGAAAGGCTGCCACTTGAATTCAGTGAGGAAATAATGCCTTTGATTAAGCAAAATGGTATCAGTAAATGAATTGCACACACCAGAGGGGAGAGCTCAAAGGGCACCTGCCTGTAATGTAAATGACAGCAGGAAGTGCATGCTGTTGTAAAGCGAGAGAGAGACAGAGGAAAATAAATTGACCACGTGTTTGGAAAGAACAGAGGAAGAGAGTGAGGTTAGAGGTTAAAGTGTAAAGAGTGTTAAAATATTCTCCGCATATGATGGCTGTAGCGGTGGAGTTTTAATTGCTGAAATTACCTTGTCAGGATGCCTTATCAACTGCTGTTCTAGTGATTGTTTGGCTTAGATAAGTACCCGAGTGTGATAAAAACCTTGATAACATTCTACAGATTACAGCTCTTTTGAAACCGCTGGCACTTGTTAGGGGCTCAGTCAGCTGCAGAAGAACTAAGGCTGAGGTTGTCCCGCTTGCACGTCTTGTTCTTTTTTCTCTTCAAGTATTCTGGAATTTTATTATTGTTTTTTAAAACAACACCCCTCTGGAGTCCTGTATGGATATGGCACATGTAGTACATAGACAAGGTGACCTGTGCTGAAGAGGGGAAGTGGATGTTGATGGGAAGAAGACAAACAAGGTACTTCTGCGCCTCTTGCAATCTGATTTGACTTAATTGCACTGTATCAGTGTGTCGGAAACAAAAAGGATACCAAAGGCTTAGCAGTTTGGAATCTTTGCAGGGCTGTATTTGTACTTGTAAGAATACAAATTTCTTGCAAAATTCAACTCACCCACAGCAAATACATTTTGTAACTGGTGAGTAAAATATTAAGTTATAAAATTCTCTCCAGTCACAGTCACTGTGGCAAAGAGCAAGTGAGTAGTTTTGTGCTCCATCTGATAAAATTTCATGACTCCTTTGTAAGGTAAAACGGGTAACTCTCCTTTATCTTTATTCTTTGCTAACTATTACATAGGTAGAACAGGACAAAAATAAGGCTATAGAAATCTGTGGTGGATATTTTTGTCAGCTAGACTTACCTGACCCAATGGCAATATATATTTAATTTGGAATTAAGACTTAGATGGGACTGCAATATTGCCCTGTGTTGGGGTCTGTTTTTCTTTGAGTAAATTGTGCAAACAGCTTCTCTGATCTTTCTAGAGGTAAGAAAAAAATACATCAATATTGCTCAATTTTTCAGAATACTATTAAAACCCCTGTTCATATTAATCATCGGAAATGAGAAAGTGGAGAAATTTAATAGAACTTGGAGCAATGCGGAATGTACAAAATCATAGGAACAGATTTGGGATACACAAATAAAGAGCTAAAAAAGTCAATGTTAATAGTAAATAACCTTAAACTTTGTGCCTGTTCAAAAATGACAGCCTTTTGCATTCCCATTGCTGTTCTTTGCCGAGCTTCTATTTTATACTCTCCAGGCGGGATCAGACTGAATTCGAAAGCTCAGTGTCTACGAACATTTTTCTAGCTAGTCCAATGAAAGGGTGAACAGGACAAATTATAACATAGTCAAGAGGAAAAGAGCAAACTTTGCAACTGGAATAGTTACACATCTTTCTATTTTAAGGGGACTTTAAAGAAAACAAACTGAAAGTCTTTGGCCACTGTTATCATCGTGCTGCATACCTACAGCACTTGGAGTAGGGATAAAACTCAGATTCTCCTACTCAAAAGCAGTAGCTTTCTAAAAGAGAATGTCCATTAGCTATTATCATTATATGGTATCTGTGACACATTGCAGAGTAGATCTAATTCCTGGAAAGGACAGTGGTGTACCTCCAGTACAATTGTAGAGATCAGTTTTGTTGCTGTAAACAAACTAGCCCCATTCCTCTGTGTTGTAACACCAAGTTGATACTTTTCCCTTTAAAATTTCCCACCGTTACTGGGTTCAGATCCACTGGTGCTAGCAATGATGGTAGCAGTGATAGGTAGGCCACTACTGTTTTAACCATCTAATTCTGCTCAGAGCAGTACTACCTGATCATCCTGGTGTTTAAGAAGCCATTGATACCTTGTCTACCCTAGAGCTGCAAAGGTGAGAAATTTTAAGGGAAAACTTTGGAGGCAGACAAACCTTTAATAGCATCTTGAAAGTTAATTTCTCTCTCTTCCTTTTTTTTTTTTTTTTTTTTTTCTTTTTAATAAAAGAATGGGTCGAGTCTGTTCTGATATATACCTCATTGAGTTCCCATTGGAATCAGTGACGTGTCAAGTGATGCAAGTCAGGAGAATCTTGTCCATTGGGTCCACCCATCAGGTTGGCTTTTCAAACTCAATGTCCCTCCCCCTTCACCCCCCTCTTTGGCATAATCTTTCATGTGGCTAGCTGGATTCCAGCAAATTGCATATGGGACTGAGTGTTATGTATTCCCTATTCCACCTTCCAGTGAGAAGTTTAAAACAAACAACGAGCGAGTCATCTTCCACTTGATGAGACTGTGATCATATTATATTGTACTGTTCCTGTTCCCATCACAGTGAAATCTTTCCACAAGGCCCGGAGCAAAATACTGGTCCAAAGCGGTCTGACAGTCTGAGACATATTAACTCTGTGCCAGTGGGAATTAATTTGGCTTGGAGAGATCAGACTTTGTTTTGTTGGAGCTTTTTTTCATATGTTGGATTTTGACCTGAAAAGCAAGAGCTGTGTATCTTCCAAAGTGCTTTGTTTACCTACAGTATATCGGAGAGATTTTTTGTTGGTTCTTTTTTAAAGATTACATACCCCATGCTTGCAACTCCTGGAAGATTTAGTCTGATGAAATCATAAGCATGGAGAGTTAGTAGTGTGGTGTAGATTGCTTAGAAGAGGTTGATAGTTTTGTATACCTGTTATGTCTCAAAACATTATGGTGGTACAGTTTTGCAAGATCATTGATGCCAAAAGTTTTGCTTCATTTGATGATAATAGGGTATGTATTACTCAATACTTTTGAATCGTGAGCAGGGTTTGTCCATGGGATGTATGTTTCCTGATGTTAGGTATTGATAAGTTTTGAGATACTGAAGGAAAGACTAGAGTTGTGTTCTTATTCTTAATATATGGTAGCACTTAGGCACCCCTACTAATGTCAGGGCCCCATGTTGTGAGGTACAGAGGATCGATCGCTTAGTGATTACCTGTTCTGTTCATTTCCTCTGAAGCACCTGGTGTTGGCCACTGCCAGAAGACAGGATATTGGGCTAGATGGACCTTCAGTCTGACCCAGTATGGCCGTTCTTATGAACTGTATAAACAGTCTCTCTCCGGAAAGAAATTACCATTTAGATAGATAAGACAGATAAAAGGTGGGAGAAAGGGAAATATCCGTATTCCCTTTTATAGATGCTGAACTGAAGCACAAGGAGACTAAGGGGCAGATTTTTAAAGGTATTTAGTTGCCTAAATCAAAATGTAATGAGTGGAAGTTAGGCACCTAAATAGCTTTAAAAATCTGGCCATAAATTACTTGCCCCAGGTCAATGGAAGAACATGGAATTGAATGGGGAGCCCCTGAGTCCCAATCTAGTGCATAAACCGTGAGACCAATGCTCTCCAGTATTTGCTGCTCCCAAGCAATTATGAGTCAGCTACCCAAAATCATGAGATTGGCTTAAAAATCTTGGGATTGGTAATAAGTACTATATTTTTGCATTACTTTTATTTGCCTTCTGGTTTTTGAACCTACAAGGTGCGCACGGGTCACATTTGCAAGTTGTTCAACACAATCATAAGGTCTAGAAACTTACTTTTTTATAAATGAAAGCTCAGTGTTTCATATATTCACGTGACTCCAGGAGCTGAGTCTTTAAGAATAACACCAAATATTGAGAGGCTAGCAGTAAAATCACAAGCATTGGGAATATTGCCTTGCTCGCATGAAATATGTAAATATTTGTCTCAAACCCACTCAAACTGAGCCTTAGTTTAAGATTTGATGCATGTGTGAACCTCAGCCCATGCTGGGACTGGGTTTATCATATAGTTGTGAAGCCAGCAAACCAGCCTCCTTTGGCCTTTTGAGAGATTGGGAATGGGAGCTCCAGGAAACTCCTGCATCTGCCAAGAGAATCTGCAGGTGTTGCCTTGCTTTTACCTTCTGCAGGCCAAACTGCAGGCTCGGCTTGTGAACCGAGCCCTACAATGATTTACGCAGTCCTCTGGTTCGCAATAAGCAAATGCTAGCTATCCGAAGTACTGCCCCATTCCTTGTAATAGCTGTTGTATGAAGGTTCTGCTCCTTAGCTCCCAGGTTTCAAGGTAGATTGTTTCATTATGCTCCCACCTCTACATTCTGACTGCTGTTTTGAGGCAAGGTTATTGAAGCTCTGAAGCCATAAAGATCTAGAGATTAGATCTGTGTCAAACTTGGAGGTTTCACTTTACACCCGCTGAGTTTCATTGTGAGTTTTAGGTTCATTTGAAATGAAGTTCAATGTGAAACTCAACCAGATCGGCTGGGGTTTCGCACAGTTACAAAAAGAGACGAATCCATCAAGTTTCATACAGTTTCCACCGAAAGCTTCAAGTCAGATCCTTGTGGCTTTTATACTGCTCGCATCAGTTGTCTTCAGGAGTCAGATGTTTGACATGCTGCTTCCTCCCATCAAGTGGTATTGGAACCATTTTTATAGTGGGGGTGCCGAGAGCCATTGAACCAAACTGTGTAAACCCTGCTTGTAATAGAAACCACTTCAAGCCAGGGAGTGCAACGGCACTCCCCTGAACCCCTAGTTCCAGCACCTATGCTCCCACCTGAGCTCTTTGGGAGGAGGGGGGAAAATGGCTGGCATGCTCCTTCCATCTCTGGGGAATCAGGAGGTAGGCCTGCTGTCCCCACCACTCCCAAACCCAGGAAACAACTTATGGAGCAGTGTGATACTTAGACCTCAGTGGTTCAAGAGCCAAATTAGAGATCGGCATTACCCAAACGAGCCACAATTGTGTGAATTCATTGTTTCATTTACTATAGTACTATGGTTTCATATTTAAACAGTGTGACAGGAAATATTTCTGACCCCCAAATGACTAACCAGTTATTATTATTTTATCAATTACAATTGGTTAGTAATAATAAAGACATCCCGATTGGTTAATCCTTAAATCACACACTGTTTTAATATCATGTGCTGCAAACATCCACAAGGAGACACATTAAAGAGCCACTTGCGGCTCACAAGCCTCGGTCTGAGTATCACTGTTCTGTAGGGTTACCATATTTTGTGCCTCCAAATGGAGGACACTCCACGGGGCCTCGGCCCCGCCCCCAGCCCCGCCCATGCCCCCTCCCCAACTCCGCCCCCTCCCCAAAGTCTCCGCCCCCTCCCCTGCTTCCCGCGAATATTAAATTCGCGGGAAGCCTGAAGCTGGTAAGGGGGGGTGTGGGGGGAGCAGGCGCGGCCCAGGCTGGCCCCCCGGCGGCGCCAGCCTGGGTCGGCTCGGGCCCTGGGGTGCCAGCCCCGGCCGACCACCCCCAGCCCGCCCAGCACTGCCGGCCCCCGGCGGCCCAGCGCACCCCCCCCGCTATCCCGGACCGGCTCCCGGCCCCGCGCACCCCCCAGCGGCCCGGCCCCGCGACCCCGGACCGGCCCGCGGCCCCGCGCACCCCCGGCTCCCCGCCCAGCCCCGCGGCCCGGCGCACCCCCCCGCTACCCCGGACCGGCTCCCCGCCCGGCCCCGCGGCCCGGCGCACCCCCCGCTACCCCGGACCGGCTCCCCGCCCGGCCCCGCGGCCAGGCGCACCCCCCCGCTACCCCGGACCGGCTCCCCGCCCGGCCACGCGGCCCGGCGCACCCCCCCGCTACCCTGGACCGGCTCCCCGCCCGGCCCCGCGGCCCGGCGCACCCCCCCCCCCGCTACCCCGGACCGGCTCCCCGCCCGGCCCCGCGGCCCGGCGCACCCCCCCCCCGCTACCCCGGACCGGCTCGCGGCCCCGCGCATCCCCCCGCTACCCCGGACCGGCTCCCCGCCCGGCCCGGCGCACCCCCCCCCGCTACCCCGGCTCGCGGCCCCGCGCACCCCCCCGCTACCCCGGCCCGGCTCGCGGCCCCGCGCACCCCCCCGCTACCCCGGCCCGCAGCCCGGTGCACCGCCCGGCTCCCGGCCCGGCACCGCGCCCCCGGCTCCCCGCCCGGCCCCGCGCCTGGCCCGGCACCATGCCCCCGGCCCCGCCCCGCACCGGCCCGGCCAAAGAGGCCCCGCCCGAGCCCTCCATCCCTCCCTCCCGATTTTCCCGGACATGCCCGGCTTTTGGGGATTTCCCCCCGGACGGGGATTTGAACCCCCAAAAGCCGGACATGTCCGGGAAAATCCGGACGTATGGTAACCCTATGTTCTGGAGGGTTGCAGTTCTAAGGAAGGAGGGCACAAAAGGCCGCACTAGGTCCGACTGCTGCTGTCTTGGTGCTTTAACTGAGATCATTCTTTATGTTTACAGTAGCTGGGGGCATTGACGTCTGCCTGCTGGTTCCTTATAAAACTCTGCTCTGACATTTGATGGGAAGTAGGGAAATGACAGTAGACCTGCCAGTTACGATATCAGTGGCGCTGAGGGGAAAGTCATGCTGTCTCTGCCCCTGGAATATGGCTTTGGATTCCTAATACAGTCAGGGCCGGCTCTGGCTCTTTTGCTGCCCCAGGAAAAAAAGCCTCCGGCCGCCCCCACCCCCCAGCGCGGCAGGGGAGGGCGGCCGGAGCCCCGGGGGGAGGGCAGCGAGCCCCGGCCGGGCCTCCGCTCTCCCCGGCGGCCAGAGTGCTGGGGGGAGGGCGGCGAGCCCGCCGCGGCTCCGCTGTCCCCGGCGGCCCAGAGCGCCGGGGGGAGGGCGGCGAGCCCGCCGCGGCTCCGCTGTCCCCGGCGGCCCAGAGCGCCGGGGGGAGGGCGGCGAGCCCGCCGCGGCTCCGCTGTCCCCGGCGGCCCAGAGCGCCGGGGGGAGGGCGGCTAGCCCGCCCGGGGCTCCGCTCTCCCCGGCGGCGAGCCCCGGCCGTGGCCCCGCTCTCCCCGGCGGCGAGCCCCGGCCGTGGCCCCGCTCTCCCCGGTGGCCAGAGCCGGAGCACCGCGCTGCCCCCCTCCAGGTGCTGCCCCAAGCACAAGCTTGGTGAGCTGGTGCCTGGAGCCGGCCCTGAATACAGTGTTCATCATTAAAGTATTTCCATTTACTAGTCATTCCGTTTCCTTCTCTATACCCAAAACTGCAAATACTGCAATGACTTTAATTAAATGCAGAAGTTTTTCTGGTGAATACTGTAACATTTCACCTCCTTCTGAAGAAATGGATGGTGGCCTTTTTGTTCAGGGGGTCTCTTGAGCCACTCTGTTGGCTCTCTTACTGATGTAGATGTAATCTGCATCTGTGTGTGTGTGTGTGTATATATATATATATATATTTTATTGATATATGAAGAGACTTTGTTTTTTGCCCATGTGTAACACCGACAGACCCCAGTCATTGGCATGTGGGATCGAACCTGGGGCCTCTGGAGGTTAGTGCATGAGCCTCTACTGCATGAGCTAAAAGCCATATGTATGTTAGAGAGAGATTAATGAGTCTGCTCTATAGGGCTAGCTAAGTGGTCTCGGTGCCACTAGATGGGACAGAACACCACACCCAGGAGGTGTGTGGGTTACACATGCACTTATTAAGAATAAATTACCCAAGTTACCATACAGAACTTTATTAGGCCTTCACTGTGTGTGTAGCTTTCTGAATAATAATCAAATTCTTAGCACTTAAATAGTGCCTTTCATCCCAGGATTTTGAGGGGCTTTACCAAACATGAATGAAGAAGTGTTGGAATTCTTGCCAAAGGCAGAAAAGGAGCAGAAATTTTCCCACTATCCTTCCCTGCCTGCTTGTGCAAAGATAAGTTCTTTATATGAAAATTTTTAACCATCACAGGTTTTTCTAGAGTGGCTTGACATTGTATTTAGGTACTCTCTCTCCCTCCCACCCCCCAAGCTTTTGGCTAACAGAATTGCAGGGCTCTGCTAAATAAAGCTTTCTGCTGGGGGGAAGGGGAGGGGAGAGAATCACATTTCACCTGAATGCCCCTTCCAGTCATGTGAGTAGACAAAGTCAATCAGGGACCAAGCCTTCTCCTTAGTCACTCAAAAGCTTGTCTCTCTCACCCACAGAAGTTGGTCCCACATTACCTCACCCTCCTTGTTTCTCTAATATCCTAGGACCAACGTGGCTACACCACCACTGCATACTTTCCCCATTGTAACATGAGCCCCAAAGCAGCTGAGATTCATGTGATTTCAGGCTTCATAACAAAGGATCTATACAACCCTACTATTGAAAACCATGACTAAGCTGTACTCCTTACTTTGGATATGGAAAGGAATTAGTTATTCTGCTCTCTCTCCCTCTCCTCTTCCCCACCACAAAGGGGAACTTTAAGCTACCATATTCAGCTGGTATTTCTAATCAGTCACAGATGTGTATTGGGATCTTTCCCATCGCCTGCAACATCTAAATGGAGATAAATAGGACTTAATCAGTTATAAATAACAGCATGTCATGCCTGTGGATCACTAACCTTCTGTGAGACTCCCACAGGAATAGGGTTAGGCTTAATTACTTCAGCCTACTACAAACAACAAAATAATCAGCTGCTGGATATTACACTGATGAAGTGAAGGATTAGGAGGCAAATCAACAAGCGTAGACAGTGATCTGATGTCCAGGATATAAGCTTGCCTTCTGCACAGAGTGTCTGTTGTATTTCAGGAGCAGGGAAGTCTCTGTGTGTGAATTCAGGCTATTGGAAAGCTAGAACTGTGCCTGAATAGATGAGATTTGCACACTTTGTCTTAGATGCAGCTTTGAAAAGTGTTTCTTTTTCCTCTAGGGACAAAGGGACAACTGTAGTTTTCCCCTTGATTGCAGTTCTGGGTATCCCTGAGATTGTGTACTCCTACAATTCTTGTGTGCAAAGTAAGGTTGTTTCTTCATGGCCAGCCTATATAGTGGGTGGGCTTAAGGAGGGGGAATCACAGCCATGGGCCAGGTTATGGTGGCTGATGGCCACCCTCTTTGATTAGGGAGGTCACCATTAATTCATTCCTGATGTTACTTTTAAGTGCTGGGATCAGCTGGTCAAAGAGGGCTCATCTACAAAGGAACTACAGCATGGGGAATTGAGCTGCTTCAGATCCACTTTCTCCTGCTGGAAATGTGAACTAGCTGTGGGTAAAGAAAGAATTTAGAAGCCAACCCCCACCTCCTACTTGCTATGACTTTAAAGTGTTTTCTGGCACTATTCAAAGCAGCACTTCATTATCACCTGTAAATTTGACCTGCTGGGTGGTATGCCTCTTGGTGAAAACACCATAGGTTACCAGTAAGGATAACTTATCCATAGAAACAGCTGTTGTAGAAGCAATTCCACCTTAATGGAAATATGTAGTAGTTTTTTTCCCCTCTAAGAATCAGTCACCCCAAACCACCATCATCATGAAACTCTTGTCTGAAACCCTAGTGATTCAGTCGCTTGTCAGCTTCCATGAAATTGTTACAGCTCTGACACTATTATACTTGCATTCTTACTGATTCCATCTTGTAGCTTTTAAGTTTCAGCTCTTCTCCTGGAGGTAGCTGATACTTTGATCTTGAGACCACATGGCTGTCTGGGCTAGAACCAAAGGGCCATAGGAATTTGGTTAACCTGTGTGTTTGGTTTGTGCTTTTATTGAAGGACCAGCATCGTTTCTTTTTCAAACAGTGAGTGTGAGAGAGATTTTCGGAAGCTGCTGTCTCAAGGTGAACCATTTTTAAACGGTTTGCTTTCACGTAGAACAGGCACATGCGCACCACCGAATCTTTTTGTCGTATTTTCCTTTGTTCTGTGGTCCAATTTGTACTTTCCTCGAGTAATGCTGATTAATGCAATTGCTCACCATTCATTTTTTACTTTCTGTTCTTGTGTTGGGAAAAACAGGAAACAAGTAGATCTAAACCTAAATGTGTGCTAGGTTTTCTGTAGCCAATTGTTCCAACTACAAGGGGGCTTGGGCAGTGCTTAATTTGTAATGAAAGAGGTGTTGGGGCTCAAGCAAAGTTTTTACATTCCAGAGGTGTCGGGGCTATGAACTGCCAGGGTGCCAGGGGTCAGCCCTGGCAAGCCCTGCTACAAATTAAGCACTGGGTGTGGGTTAGAATAGATAGTCTTCCAACTCCTCTCCCTATTCAGAATCTATAGACACTGTACTAAAATTGTGTTTGAGAGGCTAAATGGTATTGCCACAGCTAGCACTATGCTCTACCATGCACAGGATATCAGTTTGCCTCTTAATCTTGATTGCTGGCTTCATGCAACAGCAGAAGTTGGGAACAGTGTGAAGTGACATTAGTACTCATAGGTGCTGGAAATAGGAGTGCTGGGGGTGCAACAGCACCCCCTGGCTTGAAGTGGTTTCCATCATATACAGGGTATACAGTTTGGCTCAATGGCTCTCATCACCCCCACTATACAAATTGTTCCGGCACCCCTGTGAGTACTTTAATACTGGGCATTGTGCTGTAGAGGAAATCTCACTTTTGTGACTAGACCCAAGGCCCTAAGAGGCAGCAGAAATGGATAGTGTGGGTGGAATTGGACATGCTGCTTTGCAAGGTTGGTGCTATTCTCTGTCAGGCAAATGCACTTTTTTGGTGTGGAAATGGCTTGAGGAAATAGCATGGCTATGAAACATGCAGAGGTCGTGTTTCCTGCCATCTCTGCTCTAAATTTAGGCTGGGATCTTCAAGGGGATTAGGTACCCAACTCCCATTGGTGCCTAACTTTGAGAATCCCAGTCCTAATTCCTGGCCAGGCAGGCAAGGCCCCACTCTAGTAGGAGTAAGCAAACCAAAGGGAAGGTAAGTGAGTTAGGGAATGGCTAGGCAGCCTTTAACCCCTTATCACCTTCCAAACGAAAAAACCAATGATCTAATCTGTGTAGGACCTTTTACCACATCAGTCACAATGATATCTAAGAGCCTTGCAAGCAGAGTTCTGAGAAAAGTTGAGATAGCTCTATCAAGAATTTGGGAGTCATTAAATCTTGTTATCTACACAAACAAGAGGCATTTGCAAGGACTTGCCAAAAGAAAGTTTACAATGCTCGTAAATCAATCCAGGCTTTGGGTGCATGCAGTGCAGACTATGTATGGTAAACATGCAATCCAAGCTAGGCTTGGCAGACTGCTTTGCATGTTCTCAATGTTTTTTCTTTTAAATGAAAGGTATTCAGAGGTATTCAGGGAATAATAGGAAGCTAATGTCTTAATGAAGTTACAACTCTTTAATACTTCACATTGTTCCCTGACTTCTCACATAGGAATAAAAGTAGCAGCGCATGTCCTTAAAGGACTGATTCTGGTCTGTCTATAGGAAAGGTGCTGCAATAATGGTCAATGCTGAGTTGGGTGATGGCGAATTTAGGAAGTGCAAAGTTTGCTAGGATGAGTTTTGGCATTGTTGTGGGGGCTTGATGAGAATATGGACTTTACAATTAACGTTGGTCTACCCATTTGCTTTTTCTTAACTCAGTGTAAACTGTGAATTTCCTTTATGGAAAATTAATTACTGCTTAATGTTGGGTGAATGCTTACACCAAAGAGTTAAATGTCTTTCATACAGAAGCTTCTTTCTGCTGTGGAAAAAATACGTTAAAAGACTTGGAATTCAGACTCCTTATGGGTGTTCAATCACCGGTTGAAGTCAGTAGCCGCTGTCTGAAAGCATTTAATCACATAATGCTGTGCTTGCTTTATTTCACATTCAGTGGGCAAGGCTCAAGGAGGCAGAAGAATATTTTAAACTGCCCATACAGATGTTTTCATTGTGGTTTGTGGTGCATTGGTGCCACTTAGTGGGGGGAGAACTGAATTGACTTTTTTCTAACATCATAGGGGAAAAGTAGGGAAGTCAGGCTTAAAGATACTAGGGTCTTTTTGCAAGTTTTTTCCCTAAATAAAAATAATAAATCAGTATTTTATGCTATTTAATTAAGTGCAAGATAGTATGTTGCTAGCCATGTAATTACGGTCAAAGTGTCTAGAACATATAACGATGATTTTAGCTGACTGGATGTGTTCGGACTATACAACAAAACAAAATCACTGCTTAACATTGCATTAAGTCATCTGGGTTTATCCATTTAAAAATTGGTCCTGCCAAGTCATATAATGAAATAGTATAATTTTTAAGCACCCCCTCTCGCTTCCCAAATCAGTGTGGGCCATTATTTCCAGTGCTTTAAATATAACAGGATCAGGAAAGTAAATTGTGTCTATCTTTGGTTTAGTTTTTAAGACGACAATCTATATGAAATGTTAATGGTGTATTTATTCAAATATTCTGTTAATTATATTTCCACTAAGGGCTATTGTTAAGTAGAGTGTGTGCTTAAAAACAAAAAATTCCTCTGCTGAGAAGATATTGATAGCAGCGCCTTCAGATCTTAATTAACTAATAAGACATGACAAGAGGCATATTTCTGGATGTTTGTTATATGCCTCAAGGCAGAGTTCAAAGGGCAAGTAATGTTAACCATTCAAGACACACATTAATTTATCACAAAGACACTGGCCATGTGTCCTATTTCTGTTTTAAAATGGAACGTGTACATAAAATGAGAGAAGGTTAGAGCGGGCAGTATAAAAACAGCAATCAGCCAGTCAAAAAGCTCCACTTTTGTCTAGCGTTCTAATGCAGTACTACACTCAGTTGTATTTCATATGCAGATCTTTAATCTGGTCAATATTATATCATCCTCTTTACCGTAGGTTATCTTTATGTAATAGTGTGAAATGACTGCTTTCTCAGGACACGCAAGACAATCTCCTGGGTATTCATGCATATGAAGAAGGAAAACACATAACAAAGGGCAGTTTAAAATAATTTTTGCTTTTATAATACTTTGTAAAGAGGAAACCTAACGGCTGTAGTTCTTGCAGTATTTAGCAGTTTCTCCATATTTTCCCCTATTTTGCACTCCAGTATAAACAATTATGATTAAGGAAGGGCCTGATTCTGCAGTTGCCCGACATGCAGAAATCCTGCTGATTCCAATGGAAATTTCTGGGCATGGAGCAATGACAGTTTGGGGACTGAAGAGAATATATTCTTGTATGTTGCTTGGAGCTCCCTGTGGTTCTGCAGCAACTTTGTCTTTCTCAAGCTTCTTTTTATTTGCATAATTATAAAGTTGACATTTCTCTTGTTAAAGATGCATTCAATATAGAAAGATTTGTTGCCCTAAAATTGCTGAATAAAGCCTTATTTTTAATCCCAGACATGCCTGTCTTGCGCACTCACCAGAGGGCACTGCACGACATGTTGCAATGTTATAAATAACCTTTTAACCTGTTTAGCTGCTTTATGCTCAGTGGCATGTTTTACAATGTTACCTGGAGTCCTTGAATGCAGGTTCCCATGACAACCTGATACAGCATTTTTATTCTTTATTACTATCATTCTTTTATTGCTTCCTCGTTCAAATGTACTGTCATCTTTATTTTGCCTGTGTGTGTGTGTGTGTGTGTGTGAGAACCACAAATCTGTTTCTAGAAATTATATTAAATGATTCAGTGAATTTGGAGAAAGGGTAATGAACTGTCATCGATTGTTTAATTTTAACTGCGGAAAATCACCATAAATGGAAACAAAAAATAAACTGGCCACCCAAATATGAATTAATTTAGGCAGTTAAGGTATTTCACGCTGTTGCAAAGAGCCAATTTAAAATAAGGGAGGAGAGGTTGTATTCTGTATGGGCCAATATATTAGGAGTATTCAAATATTTGGGGCCAATTCCGGCCTGCCATAGGGTTTCAGAGATGTAAATAAGGGTAGAATTTGGCTCTTAGGTGAAAGAGATGATGGAGGAAGGAAAGAATTCTGCTTGTCTTTCAGATAAGTGATAGAATGCACTAAAAACTGCAATTGTTCAGGTGAATCCTGTGGGTGGGTAAAAGAGAGGCCCTCCTATGATCATAAAATAATAGAAATGTCTGACTGGAAGGGACCTTAAGAGGTTATCCAGTCCAGCCCTGTCCCGTGTGCTGAGGCGGGACCAAATAAACTTAGACCATCCCTGTTTGTCTAACCTGTTCTTAAAAACTTCCAGGGACAGAGATTCCATGACCTCCAGTGGAAGCCTACTGGAATAGCTTAACTATTCTTATAGTTAGAAATTTTCCCCCTATTGTTTAACCTAAATCTTCTTTATTGCAGATTAAGCCTATTACGTTTTGTCCCACCTCAGTGGATAAGGAGAACAATTGATAACCGTTCTCTTGATAACAGTCCTTCACATAGTTGAAAATGCATGAGGTCCCCTCTATCTTCTTTTCTCAAAATTAAACATGCCCAATTTTTTTAACTTTTCCTCATATATTCGATTTTCTAAACCTTTATCATTTTTTGTAGCTCTCTTAAAGACTCTCTTCAGTTTATCCACATCTTGCTGAAAGTGTGGAGCCCAGAACTGGACACACTACTCTAGCTGAGGCCTCACCAGTGCTAAGTAAACAGGACAGTCACTTTCTATGTCTTACATAGGACACTCCTGTTTATATGCCCCAAAATATTAACCTCTTTTGCAACTGCATCACATTGCTGACTCATTTAATTTGTGACCCATTTTAACTTCCCAGATCCTTTCAGCAGTACTGCTGCCTAATACAGTATTCTCATTTTGTAGTTGTGCATTTGATTTTTCCTTCCTAAGTGCACGTTCTTTATTGAATTTTATCTTGTTGATTTCAGACCACTTTTCTAATTTTTCAAGGTCATTTTTAATTCTAACCCTTTCTTCCAAAGTGCTTGCAATCCCTTTGAGCGGGGGGGGTCGGTCATCTGCACATTTTATAAGCATACTCTTCACTCCATTATCCAAGTCATTAATGAAAACATCAGATAGTACTGTGGGACCCTACTAAATACATCCCCTCAGTTTAACAGCAAATCATTGATTACAACTCTTTTAGTAAGGTCTTTCATCCAGTTGTGCTACCACTTTATAGTAATTGCATCTAAACCACAGTTCTCTGCTTTGCTTAAGAGAATGTCATGTGGGACTGTGTCACAAGCTTTACTTAAATCAAGATAAGGCATGTCTACAGCTTCCTCCTTATCTACGAGGCCAGTAACTCTGTCAAAGAAGGAAATTAGGTTGGCTTGACATATTTGTTCTTGACAATTCCATGTTGGGTATTACTTATTAGCCTGTTGTCTTCTAGGTACTTACAAATTGATTGTTTAATAATTTGTTCCAGTATCTTTCCAGGTATCAAAGTTAGGCTCTCTGGTCTAAAATTCCCCAGGTTGGCTTTGTTTTCCTTTTTAAAGATAGGTATTATGTTTATCATTCTTTATTCATCTGGGTCCTCACCTGTCCACTTCCAAATTTCCTTTGCACTGGGATAGTTTGCAGTTGTGCCTTTAATATTTTTTGTTGATAAACTGCCAGCTCTCCTGAACATGATTTTCCCTTACATTACCTACCAGTTCTCTGAGTTTGTTAAAGTTTTTGCTTCTTTTGAAGTCCATTTTCCTTATGCAGTTATCACTCTTTCCTTTACTTAGACTCATGAAATATATCATTTCACCCAAGTTGCTCTCAGATTCACAACCAATTCCTGCCCGTTGGTCAGGATCAAGTCTAAAATGGAAGTCCCCTTGATTACTTTCTCCATTTTCCGAAGCAAAAAGTTGTCCCCAGTACATTCCAAGAACTTATTAGAAATTTTGTATTTTGCTGTATTACTTTTCCAGTGTCGGGTGATGTGGTGTGGACCGGTAATCCCAGCTACTTGTGAGGCTAAGGCTAGCAGATCACTTGAGCTCAGGGGTTCTGGGCTGCGGCATGCTATGCCGATTGGGTGTCCGATGCCAGCGGGTCAGCGGCTAAAGAACTGACTAGAACAACATGAACGGCGTGTTGTGATCAGTGGTCTCTCTGTGAGGGCTGATGGACCGATTGATCAAGATGACAAGGTGACTTTTTCAACAGATGTCTGAGTAGTTGAGAGTCTCCCATTACTGCCAGGTCTTGTGTTTTGTATATTTCTGCTTGTTCTAGAAATGCTTCATCCACCTCCTCCTCCTGATCTGGTGATCTATAGTATACCCCTACCATGACATTGCCCCTGGGTTTTTTTCCCCTTTTGTCTTCATATAGAGACTTCCAATTGATCTGCCTTTTGCCTCCTTCTGGACCTCAGAATAAACGTGCATCTTCCTGATATATAATGCAACACCTTCTTTTTTTCTCTGCCTGTCCTTTTGAACAAGTTATGCCTTTCTATTCCAATATTCCAGACATGAGATTTATCCCACCAAGTCTCAGTGATGACAATTAGTCATAATTTAGCTTATGTACTAAGACTTCCAGTTGTTTCTTTGTATGCTTCATACTCCTTGCATTTGTATGCAGACATCTAAGATGTTAAGATCTCCCACTGTTTTCCCTGTTGTCGCTTCTATGACCCTATTGTAATTTTCCATTTCCCCCCAACATCTAGACCTCTGTTGTTGTTGTCTTTTTTTAAGCCTACCTGTGGGCTTTTGTCTCCTGCTCCCTTGAACTTAGTTTAAAGCCCTCCTCACTATGTTGGTCAGTCAGTGACTCAAGATGCTCTTCAACGTCTTTGTCAGACACCACCTCTTCTCAGCAGCCCTCCTTTCTGAAACAACATCTCATGGTCAAGGAAGCCAAAGCCTTCCAATCAACAGCATCTGCACAGTCTTGCATTTATCTCCAGGATGCATGTCCCCCTGCCTAGGCCCTTGCCCCCAACCAGGAAGACAGAGAAGAACATCATCTGTGCCCCCAATCCCTTCACCCTTGCTCCCAGGGTCCTGCTCAGGGTCATATTTGGCAGTATCATTAGTGCCCATATGGATGAGCAGCATAAGGTAATGGTCAGAGGGATAGAACCCTCTGCATCCTATTTGTGATGACTCAGATGTGGGTGCCATGAAGGCAGCACACCTACCAGCACGTCCGGTCAGGTTGGCAGATGGATGCCTCTGTCAGGAAATCCCTGACCACCCTATATCTTCTCTTCTTAGTGGCCATTGAGCCTCCCAGCATTGGGGATAGATGGTTCCTCTTCTTCAGACACTGCTCCTTTCTTCCTGGTGCCAGTACAGCATACCATCTTTGATAGATGCATGAATTTTTGGCGGCACAGGTGCCCTCTTTCCATTTATAACTCTACAAATGTTGAAAGTATCCCATCTATACTATACTCAATATATTTAATACATTGCATTTCTTTACAATAAAGCAGCAGCTTTCCATGGGCCAAATGTGAGTCTAAATGATCCCGCCTCCTGCTTCAGAATATCTTTTTTTAATGTACACGAGTTTATTAAATTGGATTAAACAGTATTAACCCAATTTATCCAGACCTGCATGGCGCAGAGGTAAATTAACTTTAATTATTGTGAGGGGCAAGGGGAAAAACTGAAGTTGCCACAGTTTGACTCCACACCATGCTGAAGTATGCAAACCACCTATCATCCTCAGAATATATTCTCACTGAAGCTCCATTAATATGCTATTCCAGCACCAGATCCTTTATGAGGTTTGGTTCTAGTAACCCCACAGCAATAGACATTAAGCCTGCTCTGAAAGCAGCTAATCACTGGGTAGGATTTTCAAAAGTGCTCGACATTGACCTAACTGCACCCCAGGGTAAGCATAAGCCATCTATGCTGGTAGCCTATCCTGCTTCAAATCTCATGCCGCCTAGAAGTAAGTGTGAAGGCAGCTCTGGGTATGCCGTGATTCTGTTTTTGAATAATGCCCCCGTTAGAACAGGGTATAACAAGTTATGACATTCATTGATAACATGCCATCATAAAAGCTGATTGGCTATGATTTCCAGAATGAATGCTTTTAGGGCATTTTTGGAAACAACAAAGCAAGCAGAGTTAACCAGGGCACTGTGATCTTGCACACACAGGAGTTGGCTGGCAAACCCCAGATAACACATATCTATCTAACCACATGTTAGGACTGATATTGTTCTAGTTGTCTCTCTTGTGTTCTTGTCTTCCTCCTTCCCACTCTGTGTATTAGGAGGTAGCTGTTAAAATATTTGTTCTTTCTTTCTTACTTTCCTGGGTGCCTCTCTTTTGCAATTGACTGCTACTGTGCAGCAAAGCATGGCAGTAGGATATAAGTATCCCCTGAGCAGAGGGAGGATGTTGAATGGACTGGGGTCAGGGCTACCCCCTCGAGGCTGATCTCTCATATTTAAGGAATGGAGAGGCATCATTTGGAAAGGTATAAATTATCCAGGACAGCACATAGAATTTTACAGCCTGCACTTAAATCCTTCATTATATCTTGGGCCAGCAGCAAGGAGGATTCTGCAGCCTTTTCTGAAGACACTAAACCAGAGCACTTGGGTATCCTGGAGAATGACAGTGGCCTTCCCGAAGGGTCTGTGCTGTTTTTTGTTGTGCATAAATTGCTCTGCCACATTTTATTGGGGGAGATTTTATTACAGGACAATTTGCGTGGGGCATTTTGTTAGGAAATTTTCCTTTCTCATTAATGTCTCTGCAGTTTGGATTTAAAAACTAAAGCTTGATACAGCTGTCACACCAGGTAATGGCACAGACTTCAGTAGGGTCACTCCAGATGCACACCAGTATATATGAGAGCAGAAACAGGCCGTAAGTTTTCAAGTCCACACTGCACATTTGATTAATGGAGCTAAAATTTTATCTGGGCTATTTTATTGTAACAGCATTTTTGTCTCCGGGATTACATGTGCTGTTGAAATTTTAGTTTTCTGACTATACTGTACATGTAAGTAATGGGGACCAAAAGCCCAAATGAAATGTCCTAAGGTTACAGATCCCCACTTAAATACAGCGTAACAATGCTGTGAACAGGTCTGAATTTTGTGTCTGAAAATTCCTTGCTTTCTGGATAGACTTAGATTACTGCTTCAGGGAAGATATATGGTGTTTGATTTTCCCCCCCCTACCCATTAGGTTGTGTTATGTCTAATTCCTGTAGAAATGCCATCATATTTTGGGTGTTGCAAGTGATGTCATGAATGGTGGCTGCCTGCTGAGATAATCCCATCACATCTAAAGAGGCGTTACTGACTCACTTTCACTGTCTGCTTTTACTGCTTCCATATGTAAGACATGCTTTGTACGAACTGTTAAGTAGAATTGTAAGGTCCTGGGAGCTCTTGCTGGACATGAGGAAATATCAACATAGGGATGACAAAATAACACTCTGTTTTCTTCAGAGTGCTAAGCTCTGCTGATCTGCTACAATGGATCCATAGCCTCTTGGAAGCTTTGTGGGTATGGCCGGACCCAGCAGTCAGCAGGGAGCAGCCCATCCCTTGAAGACCTCACCAGTTTTGTTCTGGTTCAGGAGCTGCATTAAGACAGTTCCAGATCTCCCTGCTGCATGGAAGAGAATCTATTAAATTACTCTATTTCAAATGGGTTCTTGCATGCAATTTTCTGCAACAAAACTGTCTCCAGGTTTTGTTTTTGTCCAAAGAAAAGATTTATTCTCCTTTCTGGGCCCATTAGAGGCACTGCAGCAACTAGAGAGCAGTGGTAATGAAGAAGCAAACAAAAACAAGAGGAAGACCAGAGTGCGCTCTTCCAGCATCTCCCCTCTCACTGACTGTGCCTCTTCGGGGTATTTGAATCTAGACTTTTTGGAACAAATTGATAAATTAAACAGTAATAGGTCACCAGGACCAGATGGTGTTCACCCAAGAGTTCTGAAGGAACGCAAATATAAATTGCAGAACTACTACCGGTAGCTGTGGTATGTAACCTGTCACTTAAACCAGCTCCTGAACTAGATGACTGGAGGACAGCTAACGTGATATCAGTTTTTAAAAAAGGATCCAGAAGTAATTCTGGCAATTACAGGCCAGTAAGCCTAACTTCAGTACCAGGAAAATTGGTTGAAACTATAATAAAGAACAGAATTATCAAACACATACATGAGCATGATTTGTTGGGGAAGAGTCAACATGGCTTTTGTAAAGGGAAATGTGGACAAGACTGATCCAGTGCTTATAGTGTACTTGGACTTTGAGAAAGCCTTTGATAACATCCCTCACCCAAGGCTCTTAAGCAAAGGAAGCAGTCATGGAATTAGAGGGAAGGTTCTCTCATGGATCAGTAACTGGATAAGACAGAAAACAAAAGGTAGGAATAAATGAGCGGTTTTTAGAACGGAGAGATGTAAATGGTGGTATCCCCCCAGCGGTCTGTACTGGGACCAGTGCTGTTCAACATATTCATGGAAAAGGGGATAACCAGTGAGATAGCAAAATTAGTAACTTTGTATTGTCTGCTCAAGATAGTTGAGTCCAAAGCGGACTGTGATGAGTTACAACAGGCTCTCACAAAACCGGATGACTGGGCAACAAAATGGCAGATGAAATTCAGTGTTGATAAATGCAAAGTAATACACAGTAGAAAACATAATCCCAACTATATATACAAAATGATGAGGTCTACATTAGCTCTTACCACTCAAGAAAGAGATCTTGGAGCCATTGTGGATAGTTCTCTGAGAACATTCACTCTGTGTGCAGTGGCAGATCAGAAAAGCTAACAGAATGTTAGGAACAATTAGGAAAGGGATAGATAATAGGACAGAAAATACCATAATGCCACTATATAAATCCATGGTATGTCCACACCTTGAATACTGCACACAGTTTTGGTCACCCCATCTCTAAAAAAGATATATTAGAATTGGAAAAAATACAGAGAAGGGCAACAAAAATGATTAAGGGTATGTAACAGCTTCTGTATGAGGAGAGATTTAAAAGACTGGGATTTTTCAGCTTAGAAAAGGGGATAGGATAAAGGTCTATAAAATCGTGAGTGGGGTGGCGAAAGTGAATAAGGAAGTGTTATTTACTCCTTCTCATAACACTAAAGCCAGGGGTCACACAATGAAATTAATATTAAAACTAACAAAAGGATGTATTACTTCACACAACACACAATCAACCTGTGGAAATTGATCTGGGGAGATGATGTGAAGGCCAAAACTATAATGAGGTTCAAAAAAGAACTAGATACGTTTGTGGAGGATAGGTCCATCAATGGCTATTATCTGAGATGGTCAGGAATGCAACCCCCTACTCCGAGTGTTTCTACCTTCTGATCGCCAAAAGCTAGGAGTGGAGGACGGGATGGATCACTCAATGATTGCCTGTTCTGTTCATTCCTTCTGAAGCACCTGTCAGAAGACTGGATACTGGGCTAGGTGGACCATTGGTCTGACCCAGTATGGCCATTCTTATGACAATTATTTCAAATATCTCCAAAATGTTGGTTCAAGTCCTCCTCTAATAGAGGTTCAAGTCTGAACTCTCTTCTTAACTTTGAGGAGTCTGAAGTCTGGAGTCTGAACGTTCCCTAGATCATATTTTTGGAATTAAAATATTTGGAGCATAATTTGAATCACTGCTATTATAAACATAATTTCATAATTTTTTGGAGGGGGGAAAGCAGAGGGTCTGGTGTAGAGAGAGGAACTGAGTTATTGAGGCATGAGTTTTGCCTTTCTAATCCACGTTGCCCTAAAATTTTTCTAAAGAGTTTTGGTCTATCTTTGATTTTCCTCACCTCCTGTGTAGCACTGAGGGTGTTCAAGAATCTGTTTAAAGAAAAAAAAAATGGGAATAGACAGAAAATAATTCCAAATCCTTCAGAAGGGAGTTGGGGAATGTAAGTGGTGTCTGGGGTGACATCAGAGTTTGGATCCCCGTCCTTCAGCCTGAAATCAGATTTAGGATGGGGATGAAATCATGTCCAGGAGTTTTCATGACAGGAAGTATCTTCAGACATCAGAAGAATCTTTAATTATGGACAGAATGATTCATTCAGTGGTCGGCATCTGTATCTTATTAAAATATGAAATCCTTCACTGTTCCTCCTTTAAATATGAAGGTATCTCTGTTTTATCCTTTTTGGCTTAGTAAAGCCATATTTTATGTCAGAAGGTTGCAGCCAACCTTTCAAGAGAGCCCATGAGTTATGTGCAGCTTATTTAACCCTGAAAATGTTGAGCAAATGTGGTGCGAGTGTGTCGCTTTCACTTGAGTCTTGTCTCCTCACACCACCAAACACAACAGAGAAACAGCTTCAATAATTGATTTGAAGGCTCAGTTTCAAATTATGGGGCCAGGAGGGAATAACTGTAAACAATAAACATATGTCTCTCTCCAGGGTCGTCCCCATTGACTCCGGGGCCAACAATTGGGATGTGTCCGCAACAAAGTTATCTCAACACTCCCAATCCAATTTCCATTAAATACAGTGGGAAAACTCCCATTACTTCATTAAAAGAACAGGAGTACTTGTGGCACCTTAGAGACTAACAAATTTATTTCATCATAAGCTTTCGTGGGCTACCGCTCACTTCTTCAGATGCATAGAGTGGAACACACAGACAGAAGATATTTATACATTCAGAGAACATGAAAAGGTGGAAGTACGCATATCAATTGTAAGAGGCCAATCAATTGAGAAGAGCTATCAGTAGCAGCAGAAGAAAAAACTTTGAAGTGATCATCGAGATGACCCATAGAAGGTGTGAGGAGAACTTAACATGGGGGGAAAAAAAATTCAATTAGTATAATGACCCAACCATTCCCTTCATTGGGACCTGCTTTGCACTTACTCTCAGCATGAGACAATCCTGATGCTCCCTGTCTCAGGTTTTACAACTTATAGATATGGGGTTTAGGAGCAACAGAACTCAGGCGTTTATGAGGCTGTGCTTGTTTCAGGCCAGACAACCACAGACGTAAGAAAAGAACTTCCCTTTCTTCTTCGAGTGATTGTTCACGTCCATTACACATTAGGTGTGCGCGCGCCGCGTGCACGGACGTCGGAAACTTTTTCCCTTAGCGGCTCCCGTCGGGCCGGCGGGGCCCCCACCTTCCCGCCAGAGCGGCGCCCCGCTCCAGGGTATATATATCCCTGCCGACCCGACCCCTCCAGTTCCTTCTTACCGTCCGTGGCGGCGTTGGAACAACTCTGTCTCTCGTCTGAGAGTGTCCCTTAGCACATTAGAGTTATCTAGCAGTTATCAGTTAGTTGTGTAGTGTTTAACCAGTAGTTAACGGCTCATTAGAGTACTTAAAGTTCCTGCTGGGGTTGTTTGTTCAGCCCCGGCACTGGCCCCGGGCGGTGGGCTATGCCACACGCCCAGGGTTTTAAGGCCTGTGCCACGTGCCGCAGGCCCATGCCATTGAGCGACCCCCACGCTTCGTGTCTTCGTTGCCTGGGGGAGGCTCACCAGAAGGAGCGCTGCAAAATCTGCAAGGCCTTTAAGCCCAGAACTAAAAAAGAGAGGGACTTTCGCCTTAAGCAGCTGCTCATGGAGACGGCGTTACAGCCCTCCACTTCGACGGCACCGTCTGCCTCCGCGCGGAGCGCCCCGGCTTCGGTGCGGGAACCGGCGCCGGCGGGTCACCCGAAGACTGCGGCACCGACCCAGCGGGGAAGTGCACGACGCCAATCGTCTTCGCCGGCAAAAGTGAAGGGCCAACCTAAGGCCCGAGGCCGCTCCCCGCACAAGAAGGCGGCACCGGTAAAGACCTCGAGTGCCCCTAAGGCCGACACGGCCTCATCACGGACCCCGGTAGTGGCTCCGGCGCCGAAGGGCCCGTCGAGCCCCGGGATGAGCGCGTCGAGCGAGGATGCAGGGCTGGAGGAACTGGTGGAACAGCCCTCCACTCCGGACACGTTTGAGGCAGCTAAGGACCTCATTGCCTTGTCCGTCGAGGCCCCGGCACGCGCTGAAGGCGCCCCGCCTATGCTGCCGCGCAGAGGCAAGCCGGCGATGGTGCGCCCACCACGGTCGCCGTCTTGTCACCGTTCCAGGGACCGGTCCCGGTCGAGCTCCGCCTCGGTGGACTCCCGGTTGCCCCCGGCGCAAGAAGCACCGCAGCAGTCGGGCTTCAACAAACGGCCGGCACCGACTCAGCAACCAAGCACGAGTCGGCACCGCGAAGCATCGGCGGCTCGTTACCCGAGGCCGACCAGCCGTAGCCGTTCCCGGTCCCGCGATCACCGGTACCGTTCCAGGTCCAGGTCGACGAGGCGCCATTCCAGGTCCTGGTCGCGGAGGCGCTACTCCCCAATACCGGACCGGCACCGTCCCACGGCCCCACCGTGGCCTTCCAGGTCACCGTCCGTGGTCTCGGGGACTGACTCAGACCGATACGGCGGCTATGCCCATAGGTCACGAGCCAGCAGGGACTACGGTCAGTCACAATGGGGCCAGCCGAGCCAATGGCCATTCTGGACACCCTGGGCCTACCACCAACAAGAGCCCCCATCGGGAGCCTCGAGACCCGGGCCATCCCGGTACTGATCCCGCTCCCCGCGGCACCGTCCGCCATCGTATAGGGAGGCAACGGTCTCTAGACCACCGGAGCGGGAAGGAGTGGACTCGGCACCGAGTACGGTACCGTCCCAATCCCACGCGGCGGGTCAGGCCGCAGAGGAGCAATTGGCTGATGCCGGATTGCAGGACAATGAGGATGGGCAGAAGGCCCCGACCTCTTCCTCCTCGCCAGATGAGGCGGTAGCGGGCACACTGGTGTCCGGCCCTCCCCCGATTGACCATCGGGCACACCAAGACCTGCTTCGCCGGGTAGCCCTCAATCTGGGCTTGCAAGCGGAGGAGACCATAGAGCAGGACGACCCCATGGTCGATATCCTGAGCCCACAGGGCCCCTCCAGAGTCGCTCTCCCGATTATACGGACAGTACAGTCCAACTATAAGACGGTGTGGCAAACACCGGCCTCCAGTGCGCCAACTGCAAGGGGAGTGGAGAGGAAATACTTCGCCCCATCTAGAGGGTTTGACTTCCTCTTTCTACATCCGTCCCCCTGTTCGCTGGTGGTCTCGGCGGTCAACGAAAGGGAGCGACATGGCCAGCAAGCTCCTGCCCCCAAGGGCAAGGAAGCTAAGAGATTGGACCTATTCGGGAGGAAAGTCTATTCATCGGGGGGCCTGCAACTGAGGATCGCCAATCAGCAGGCGATTCTAAACAGGCATAATTTTAACTCTTGGGCATCAGTCGCCAAGTTCAAGGAATCCCTCCCACCGGACGCGCATCCGGAGTTCACGGCCCTGGTGGACGAGGGAATGGCAGTGGCCAAGACCTCTTTACAGGCCGCACTGGACTCAGCCGACGCTGCGGCTAGAACAATCGCGTCGGGAGTCGTGATGAGGCGTTCGGCGTGGTTGCAGGCTTCAGGCCTCCCGCCGGAGGTGCAGACCACGCTGCAGGACCTCCCGTTTGAAGGTTCGGGCTTGTTTTCCGAGCAGACGGACGCCAGGCTACATAGCCTTAAGGACTCACGAGCGAACCTTAAGTCGTTGGGTATGCACACGCCGGTAACGCAGCGTAAGCCCTTCAAACCCCAACCGCCGCAAAGGCATTACCACCCTCGGCCCCGACACGAGCCTTACCGCCGTCGAGGCAGGGATAACAGGTGGAGACGTAACAATACGCCTAACCAGGGCCAGAATCACGGCCAGGGCAAGCCGCAGCCGGGAAATAAACCAGGCTTTTGAAGCTGCGCCCGAGGACAGCCTACCACTTCATATACCGGATCCTCCTTTGGGTTTCAAGGACCGTCTGTCCCAATTCTACCGGGCCTGGTCGCGCATAACATCGGACCGCTGGGTCCTGCGCACAGTGAAGGCGGGCTATACCCTCCAGTTTTCCTCGCCCCCTCCCTACCATCCCCCTTCCCCGTCCCTCTTCAGGGACCCTTCTCACGAGCAACTCCTCATACAGGAGGTACAGACCCTTCTCGCTGCAGGAGCAGTAGAAGAGGTCCCTCTGGACCTAAGGGGAAAAGGATTCTATTCCAGATACTTCCTGATCCCCAAGGCGAAAGGAGGCCTCCGTCCTATCTTGGACCTGCGCGATCTAAACAGGTTTCTGATCAAAGCGCGCTTCCGTATGGTCTCCCTTGGAACTATTATCCCATCCCTGGATCCGGGGGATTGGTATGCTGCCTTCGATATGAAAGATGCCTATTTTCACATCGCAATCAATCCGGCCCACAGGCGTTTTCTGCGCTTCGTTGTCGGACAGCGCCATTTCCAATTTACTGTCCTGCCCTTCGGCCTGGCGTCAGCTCCACGGGTGTTTACAAAGTGCATGTCCGTGGTAGCAGCCTTCCTTCGAAAAAGAAGGATGCGTGTGTTCCCGTACCTGGACGATTGGCTACTCGCGGGCAGGTCGGAGGCCGAGGTCCGATCTCACGTGACGCTGGCCTTGCAGACGTTCGACAAGCTCGGCCTCCGGGTCAACGTGCCGAAATCCACGTTAATCCCCACACAGAGGCTGGACTTCATAGGTGCTACCCTGGACTCGGTAACCGCGCGAGCGAGTTTACCAGAGGCACGGTTCATGTCAATTCACGGGGCCGTAAGCTCGGTCCAAAAATTTCCCACGACAACGGCAAGGTGTTGCATGCAGCTTCTGGGGCATATGGCAGCTTGCACGCACGTGGTCAGACATGCCCGGCTGAGACTCCGGCCTTTACAGTTGTGGTTCGCCCACACGCATCGCCCCAACAGAGACCCATTGGATCAAGTAGTCACGATCCCGAACCAGGTGCTCAGCTCACTACGCTGGTGGCTTGATCGCCAGCAGGTATGCGAAGGGATCCCCTTTGCTGCCCCACAACCCACTCTGACGTTAGTGACAGACGCATCAGACATAGGCTGGGGGGCGCACCTGGGGGAACTGCGGACCCAAGGGCTGTGGTCCGGAGAGGACAAGCTGCTTCACATCAATCTGAAGGAGCTAAGAGCGGTTCGCCTCGCCTGCCAGACCTTCCACGCCTTCCTAAAAGGTCACAGCGTGGCAGTCCTGACGGACAACACTACCGCCATGTTCTATATAAACAAGCAGGGCGGGTCCCGGTCTTCTCCCCTCTGTCGTGAGGCACTCCAATTATGGAACTTCTGTATAGCCCATGCGATACACCTCATCGCGACGTATCTTCCGGGAATTCAGAACGGCTTAGCAGACCGCCTCAGCCGATCCTATCGAATGCAGGAATGGACACTGAGAGGAGACGTCCTGCATTCGATCTTCCGGAAGTGGGGGTTTCCCCGGGTGGATCTATTCGCCACCAGGGACAACAGCCAATGCCCTCAGTTCTGCTCGTTCCAGAACCTCAGCCCGGGATCATTAGCGGATGCTTTCATGATCCCATGGGGAGGGAGCCTAAAATATGCCTTCCCTCCATTTCCACTTATACACAAGGTTCTTCTCAAGACCCGCAGGGACAGGGCAACGATTATACTTATTGCCCCAGCCTGGCCTCGCCAGCATTGGTTCACGTCCCTGCTGGAACTGTCCGTAGCCGATCCAATCACCCTTCCCCTCCATCGCAACCTAGTCACGCAAGACAAAGGTCGCCTACTCCACCCGAACCTGTCTTCGCTTCATCTCACGGCATGGTATCTCTCTGGCTGAACGATGCAGAGCACAGGTGCTCTCACCAGGTTCAGCAAATCCTCCTTAATAGTAGGAAGCCCTCTACAAGGGCAACATACCTGGCGAAGTGGAAAAGGTTCTCCCACTGGTGTGAGCCTCAACGCATACAGCCTTTACAGGCCTCGGTTCCGTCCATCTTGGACTATTTACTGCACCTCAAGAATCAAGGGCTTGCGCCCGCCTCTATTAGAGTTCACTTAGCCGCTATTTCGGCTTTCCATCCGGGAGAGTTGGGAGTGTCAGTATTCTCCAACCCCACAGTGGCCAGATTCCTCAAGGGGCTGGAAAGGGTGTTTCCCTACTTACGCCCGCCGGTTCCGACGTGGTCTCTGAACCTAGTCCTAAATAGACTCATGAGTCCTCCCTTTGAGCCCCTGGCCACTTGCTCCCTCACGCACCTCTCGTGGAGGGTGGCGTTTCTCGTGGCCATCATGTCGGCCAGAAGGGTATCAGAATTGAGGGCCCTCTCGTCGGAACCACCCTATACGGTGTTCCATAAAGATAAGGTGCAACTTAGGCCGCACCCCAAATTCCTCCCAAAGGTGGTGTCACAGTTTCACATGGGGCAAGACATTTGCCTCCCGGTGTTTTTCCCAAAACCCCATACGGACCCTCACCACCGCAGCCTACATACCCTGGATGTCCGAAGGGCGTTGGCATTTTACCTGGAGCGGACCAGGTCGTTCCGCAGAACACCCCAGCTGTTCATTGCGATTGCGGAACGTATGAAAGGCTTGCCTATCTCGACACAGCGCTTGTCGGCATGGATTGTGCATTGCATACGCACTTGTTATGAGCTCGCCAATGTTCCGGCCCCGGATATCCGGGCCCATTCGACTAGAGCCCAAGCATCCTCAATGGCCTACTTGGCGCAGGTCCCGATCCAGGAGATCTGTAAGGCAGCCACCTGGTCGTCCATACACACGTTCACAGCCCATTACGCGATCCATCATCAGACCAGAGAGGATGCGATGGTCGGCCGGGCTGTGTTACAGTCAGTTGTACCTTGACTCCTACCCTTCTCCAATGGTAAGCTTGGGAATCACCTAATGTGTAATGGACGTGAACAATCACTCGAAGAAGAAAGAACGGTTACTTACCTTCTGTAACTGTTGTTCTTCGAGATGTGTTGTTCACGTCCATTACACTTTCCCACCCTCCTTCCCCTTTGTCGGAGTCTCCGGCAAGAAGGAACCGGAGGGGTCGGGTCGGCAGGGATATATATACCCTGGAGCGGGGCGCCGCTCTGGCGGGAAGGTGGGGGCCCCGCCGGCCCGACGGGAGCCGCTAAGGGAAAAAGTTTCCGACGTCCGTGCACGCGGCGCGCGCACACCTAATGTGTAATGGACGTGAACAACACATCTCGAAGAACAACAGTTACAGAAGGTAAGTAACCGTTCTTTCCTATGGTTTTCTTTTTCCCTAGAAATAGTATTGCTAGATTTAGTTTAAAAGACTAAGTGAAGCCACTGTCTTGTGTTTAAAAAAAAAAAAAAAAAAAAAAAAAGTCATCACAATTAGCCCACATCAATCTCTTCTTGCCGTATCTTAACTTTTTTTTAGGGAGAGTGTACACAGAATTCTACCAAACATTCGATCCAATTAGTTTTTTTCAATTTTCATACATCAGTTATTATTAGTGCAGGAGCCTCTTACACTGCTGCCTATTTCCAAGAAACATTAAGCCTGTCAGATCCAAATTGGGGGCATCAAAGTGCTCTTGACGTAGGGCTAGTACTTAGCCTAAAGTGCAAATTGCTCTGCATTTTCCCAGTGTGCTACATGCCAAGCAGAAATGATGTTTAAAAGGCAATATTTTATTTGGCCAGAGTGTGTGGCTCCAACTGTAGTCAGCAGCTGTGAGGTTAAATTCTGGTTTGCCAGTTGGCTTTAAGGTTTGAAAGAGAAACAGCAGCAACAGGTTTTTCAGCTTTGCCAGAGCTTGTAACTGATGGAGGTGTGCAGAGTGATATGGGAAAGAATTGGGATGGGGGTGAGGTGGTGACAGAGCAGAAAGAGGTCTGAGTTATCAAGGGCAAACACTTAACAATTGTAGCCATTTGTCACTCTCCAAGTCGATGCTATTGTCTGTCCAAAAAAAAAAAAAAAAAAATTGGAGATGGGGATAGAAGGATGGAAAGTTTGGACAAAAATATACAATAAGTTGGAAAGAGTGTTGCCTGCCAAGTTCTCTGGTATTAGAGTTGGCCCACAGCTTTGCTCCTTGCTTGTCTTGGCGCTCAAGTTATTGGATGAATATATATGTATTTTTTTTATTGTTGTCTGTGAAATCTGGCTGATAGTGCTAAGTAATAGTGCTAAGGAATAAGAGGAACCTCATTCTCATGAATCAGTTGTGAATGGGAGGTAGCATGGAGGTGACGCTTTCAGTGCAGACTGCACATGAGGAGTTGCATGCAGTATTGTTACAGCCTTGTTGATCCCAGGATATCAGAAAGACAAGGTGGGTGAGGTAATATATTTTATTGGATCAATGTCTGTTGGGGAAAGAGACCTGAAGAAGAACTCTATATGACTTGAAAGCTGGTCTCTCTCACCAAAAGAAGTTGGTCTGCTGAAATATATTACCGTACCCACCTTGTCTCTCATAAGGAGTTGCAGCATGCATTGTGCACCATGTTTTCATATATACTTTACCATTTGTAAATAACCATTAATGAATGCAGCCTTGCAGATATTTGCCTTCTCATCCATAGTTTGAGTGCTTCAGTCTCTGCTGCTGTGAGGGAAGGTGATACAGCGCATAAAGAGGAGGGTTTGGAATGAATGGAAGGTAAAAACCCTTAAAACTCCTTAGTTTTGGGTTCCTAAGTTTATGTACTAGGCAGTCTGGGAAATAGGGGGCAAGATATTCCAGTGGTAGGGTGCTAGCCTGGGACTCAAGTTCAGTTCCCTGCTCCTCTACAAAGACTTAGTTCCACTGTGCCCCAAATCCCCATTGGTAAAATGGGGATAATAGCACTGGCTAACTTAGAGAAGTGCTATGAGGATAAATACATTACAGATTGCCAGGCGCTCAGATACTACAGTAATGGAGGCCATATCGGTACCCAAGAGAGAGCACAGAGAGGCGCACATGTTTGCTACACAACAGGGGTAAGTGCTTTATTAGTAATCACACAGACAGGAGGGACTAGAAGGAGAATCACTTCTAGGTGTAGTAAGCAAAAGCAATTGACAGGTATAGGAAGCTCAGGCAGTTGACAGCCCTCTTGGCATAAATCATTTTGTTAAATAAATGACACAAGGGAGAGCATGTTTCCTAGAGGAGAAGAAAAGAAGTCCCTAATGGGCTTAATAAACTGAAAATTTGGGAAAGAATAATTCAAGTCTAAAGGGAGGTTGTGTCTGTCTGACAGGAGCTGTAGTCTGCAAATTAAGCAGATGTCCAGGTCAGTTTCAGCAGTCTACAAAGGGAGGAGGTTATTGCTGGAAAAAAGCATCTCAGCAAGAAAGCAATACGATCTGGAATATCTAGCTGCATTTACAAATAGCAGAATCCAAGGTAATTACTGTAGTAAAAACACAAATATTTACTGAAAGGCGTTGTTTTTAAAATAGTTGATTTTAATATATTTGGATTCATTTTGGGGGAGAAGGGGAACTGACCTCCAGGATTCTTCCCTAACTCTTACCCTCTGAAGCCACACAGCATAGCAGCAATTAGGGCTTGATTCAGGACCCCTCTAAAAGCAGCCAATGCTGTGTCATATTTCCATCGCAGGGAACTGCACAGGACAGATGGTAGATACTTAGTGGCACTGCCTTCATCACTCAGAAAAAATAGATCTAGACCAGGAACAAAACGCATACCCTGCATGTTGCAACATGTAGAACTGCTATTATACTACAATGCTAGTTTAATAAATCTTTCCCCTTACCTGCCAGGTACCTCACCACCATCACCAGACCACTCAGGTTATGGCTACACTAGAGCGTATCGGAGCAGCTTTGCCACTGTAAGTCTCTAGTGTAGCCACTCTAAACCAATGGGAGAGAGCTCTCCTGTCGGCTTAATTACTCCAGCCCCCCCGAGCAGCGGTAGCGATGTCGGTGGGAAAAGCTCTCCCGCCGATGTAGCGCTGTCCACACTGGGGCTTAAGTCGGCATAATTTATGTTGCTCTGGGGTTGTGGCTAATTCACAGCCCTGCACAACATAATTCCTGTTGATTTAAACTGTAGTTTAGTCAGAGCCTCGGTGTTCCTTTCAGCGAAGGAGAATTGGAGGCACCTTCCTCCAGAGTCAGTAGTATTCCAACAGCTGGCTGAGCTTGAGAGTGAGAAACCGCCCTCTGTCCCTAAAAGGCTGAGTGATGGTGCCTCTGTAGTACAATGGCCCGAGCCCAGAACTCTTGTTTGTAACATACAAATGGAGTATGCTGCCATTGGACAGCTGAGCTAGCTCCAGTCAGTTTTTTTAGAAATGTATTTCTAAAATAGGCAATCAGCATAAATAAATAATCCATTAATTAAACACAGCAAATTTCCCAACACTGATGACTTCAAGTGAACAGTAAACAACTTAAAGCAAGCTGTTCAGAAAAGAAATCCAATTGGCTGATTTTCCCTTTGAGAGTGTCCATGTTGTAGTAACATAAATTTGAACGATAACAAAAGATCATCCAGTACAATGCAGGATTGTTCTGTATGATATCCCTCCCCCCCCCCCCCCCCGCCCCAAATGCTCCTTCCAGTGAGGTTTCTGCCACTTCCCCGAAGAGATTATTTCACAGCTTAATATATCTTGCTGCCAGGAAGTTTTCCCCCTTTCAGTTTTAGCCTTATTTTTACATTACTTACTTGTAGCCCATTGCTCCTAGTTACGCCTGTTTCTGCCACTTTAAATAATTCCCCTCTCTCCTTGGTATTTACACCTCTCAGATATGTGTGAGCCGTTACTGCGCCCTCCTCCACTCTTAGTCACTGCTTAGCCAAGCTATGCATACACAAACTTATGAATTTTCCTCCTAAGTCAGCCCCTGAAATATTTTTTATTACTCATCTGTGAACGCCCTTCGGTTTGTCAGCACCTAACTGGTAACAAGGTGCCTTGCATTACAAGTGCATTCACAGCAGAGCTCTGTAGAAAAGAACTATTCTCTGTTTTGCATGCCATGATGCCTTTGTGTACATTCAATCAAAACACGGCTTTGTCCAGTTTTGCTTCTTTATCATGTTGCAAATGCCTGTCTCATTTGCTGTCTGTCATTGTGGTTCCACATACAGGATCACATTAAATGATTAAAAGATGAGCCCACAGTTTTTAAGATGCAAAGACAAGACCAGTTAACTTCTAAGTTGCCTTGTCTTTTATCACATGATATCAAAGCACAAGCTGCATGGTAATCTTCTTACAACTAACCAGTGGGTTGGCAACAGCCTGTCATTCATCCTGGATGGGAAACCCAAGTACATAAGGAGCCGCAGGACACTTTCCCCATGAGCCAATGTAGTTGGGGCATGTGGCTGCAGCAGTCTGTTGGGGTCTGCACATTACGCTCTATTGGTATCCACTGCTGCTTGATACAAGTGGTAAATACAACCACTCTGGCCAGGGAGAAATCGGTCATTAGTGGCGCCTTACTATTTTTATTCCAGGATTCATTGTAATGAGGAAAAATCATAATCCCAGAATAGGGGAAGATGAGAGGTCTCATCTTGGTCAGAGCTTAAGTATGTTGAGAGATGCAATTCATGGAGAAGGAAGAAGGTCCCTCCTGCAGTTAAACAAAAATTTAGGAGTACATTACATTAGAAAGAGAAGTTTTCAAAGTTGTATATGCCATCCTGAGGCTAAGCAGGCTTGCCAACTGGGCAGAATAGCACAGTTTAGCCACTCCCTCTGCTTCGAAACAGAACCGCTTTACTACTTGCTCTCTTTCCCCAGAACAAAAGAAAAAGATGAGAAACAGCTCTTGAGCAGATGTTCAGCAAATTAGCATCTGGCATGTGGTGCTATAAAAGGGCAGTCTGGCCTCTAGACAAAGCTTTTATAGCAAGTGCCCTTTGTGCACCGCTCTGGGTAAGTAGCCTGCATTCTGCCTAGGAAATTCCTTGCTCTAAGTAATGGAATTAGTGGGCAAGACCAAAATCTGTACCTGGGAGTTCTACCTGCTCCTTTCAGCAAGGAAAATCTAGTGAATAATAATTCACTTGATTGTGAACCTATCTGGAGCAATGGTCTCAAGTTGCGGTGGGGGAGGTCCAGGTTGGATATCAGGAAAAACTATTTCACTAGGAGGGTGGTGAAACACTGGAATGCGTTACCTAGGGAGGTGGTGGAGTCTCCTTCCTTGGAGGTTTTTAAGGCCCGGCTTGACAAAGCCCTGGCTGGGATGATTTAGCTGGGAATTGGTCCTGCTTTGAGCAGGGGGTTGGACTAGATGACCTCTTGAGGTCCCTTCCAACTCTGATATTCTATGATTCTATGATTCTATGATCTGTCAATTCTTCAGAAGGAAAATGAATGATAGTATCCAAAGGGAGAGCGCAAAGGAAGAGACTGGGAAAGGGAGTGATGAAAGAAAAAAAGAAAGAGGCTGGAGACAAGCACCTGGAAGACAAAGGCAGATGGTATTTCTGAATTAATGAGATGACAGAGAAGCAGTTTGCAGAGAGGCTTCAGTGACAGGGAGCTGGAGTCGCTGCAATTCTGATTAAGGGGCAGCGATGGCTTGGGTTTCCTAGCCCACAGCCACGAGGAGAGTGGTTGGGCCCTACATGGGGACAGGAGGAAAGTACAGTGTACCCACACTCATTCCAGGTGCCCTGGTCATTGTGAGGGTTGCAGGGTGGTAGCGGCACCTCTTCATGGGAGGGAGAGGAGACTGAGACTCAACAGACCTGGT
The DNA here is from genome assembly GCF_027887155.1 of Malaclemys terrapin pileata. Classification (NCBI taxonomy): domain Eukaryota; kingdom Metazoa; phylum Chordata; order Testudines; family Emydidae; genus Malaclemys; species Malaclemys terrapin. The sequence goes on along the minus strand of NC_071520.1, from coordinate 18,402,405 downwards.
TGACGCACTGAAATGTCACCAATTTAACTAAATCGGTTTCTAAATTGGTGTCATTACCCATCTTAAATAGGTTTAAGAGCAGCTAATATAGACCAACTTAATGTAAATCAATATGAGCAATAACTGACTTGGGAGTGTCCATGCAAGGGATTTGCACCAGTTTAACAACATCAATTTAGAAACCAATTTAGTTAAATCGGTTCAGCTTCTGTGCGGATCAAGCCATAGGGTGAACATCGAGGAAAACATTTCAAGGGACGTAGAAATGATTAGAAAAAGAATTCTTAATCATCTAGCATGGACTTCATAATGCTGCTATCTTTCCATAAGAGAAGCAGAAATGGGGGAAAGGTGTGAAAAATTTGTAAGTGGATGTGAATTAAGTATTTTAAGTTTACATAATGATCCTAGGAGATCTGAACTCTGAGAGAGACTTTTCTCCCCAAAATGCAATGCTTCTTATCTCTGCAAGGATAGGCAGGACTGTATGGCAATCAGGTGTTCTAGCATGTGAGGATTTCATATAAAGTGAAAAATTAAATACAGGGTTCCTGCACTCTCAACGGGTCGTTGACCCTCGAGGTTTTTATCACCCCCAACCAAATCTGTTTTCTAATGTAATACATTTCTCTTGCTTTCTAAGCTTGCTGTCTTCCCCCTCTACCCTCCCCTCCCCATCACTCTGTAGTGTTAATGTACTTCCCTAACAACAATTAAAATGTTGACACCTGGCTTGGCTATGCAGATGAGGATTTGATTTTCTGTAATTATATGTTATCACTCACATTCAGTAGCAATTTTACCTTCTGTATAGTATGATAACACTTATTAATTCAATAAAAGAAATCAATTCACAGGCAATTTCAAAATGTAACACCGTGGTAACTGAGCACCAACCAATCAGATTATGTATCTGACATTGTGCCTTGTCATTTAATCAGTAATGGGTGATTGCAAAAGCAGATATATGTCAGATGTTAATTAAGAATAACACCGTTTGGGACCATAATGTTAACAGTGGCTGTTTTGTTATGATGCTGTTCTGAACATAGCTAATATTTGACTTGCCCTTAAGTAGTATTTACAGTAAATGGAACGATAAGGATATTTATTCTGTCTTTGTGTTCCAATAGATGGATTAAATTTTCTTTTTAATCAGTGGACCAAACTGACTGTTAATGGACCACATTGCAGCATGTGTGTTTGTGTATGTGAGCTGGCAGTGATGGTTTTGTTTATAGTAAACACACATCAGCTTATCTTTTAGAAGACTTACTTTCCCAGGGCTTCTTTTCTCCCCACAGTGTTGTACTTGGCACCTACCAATCATCTTTTTCTTCGGGTTAATATTGTAACATTGAAAATTAAATGTAAAAGTTTGCATATTCACCATCTCTGATCCCTACTAAATCCCTCCCCTCCTCACCCTCCTCCCATTCTGCAGGGGATGTTACTGACTTTCTCCAAGAGATAATCAACAACAATCAATGTGACCTCTCCCTTGCCCCCTATTGTTTTCTCCTCAGTCACTGGTGCTGTGACGCTCACTTTTCTGCTCTATCCCTGTTCTTGCCCTAGCAACCCAATTCCCTTTGGTCTTCTGATCTCCCTTACCCCCATTCTCACTATGTTCCTCACTCTCACCTTAACCACTCACTTCCATCAAGTTCCCTCCATTCACAATACAAACATGTTATGTTTTCCCCCATCCTTAAAAATACCCCACCCTTGACCCTACTCCCATCCTTACCCCTTCGCTGATTCGTAGATTCCAAGGCCAGAGAAGGGGCCATTGTGATATCAAGTCTGACCTCTGGTATAATAAAAGCCATAGAACTTCCCCGAAATAATTCCTACAGCAGATCTTTTAGAAAAATATCTAGTCTTAATTTAAAAATGGTCAGTGATGGAGAATCCACCATGACCCTTGGTAAATTGTTCCAGTGGTTAATTAGGCCTTGTCTACACTGGCAAGTTTCTGCGCAGTAAAGCAGCTTTCTGCATTGTAACTCCTGAGATGTACATGCTGCCAAGCCACTTAGTGCACAGACACTGTGCAGTTGCAGCTCTGTTTAAAAAAGACAACACCCTGACAAGAGGCATACAGCTTTCTGCACCGGGGTACAGTGCCACGGTGCCACTGTAGACACCCTGGTTGATTACAGCGCTGCTATTGGCCTCTGGGAGGTGTCCCACAATGCCTGTTCTCGCCTCTCTGGTCATTGGTTTGAACTCTATTGCTCTGCCCTCAGGTGACCGTGAGCCCCATCCCTTAAATTCCTTTTTGAAAGTCCCCCTCCTGTTTGCTCAGTGACGTGTGCAGTGGTCTCAGCGTATCTTTCCAGGTGACCATGCAGGCTCCATGCACCAGGCAATCCCCCACCTTGGAGCAATGCCGAGCTGCTGGACCTCATCAGCATTTGGGGAGAGGAGGTTGTCCAGTCCCAGCTGTGCTCCAGCCATAAGAATTATACCTACGGACAGATTTCACGGTGCATGACCGAAAGGAGCCATGACCAGGACACACTGCAGGGTCAAAATGAAGGAGCTGCGGAACACCTACCAGAAGGTGCGAGAGGCAAACCGTCGCTTTGGTGCTGTGCTCACGAGCTGCCGGTTCTACAAAGAGCTGGACGAGCTAGTTGGTGATTACCTCACCTCCACTGCGAAGGCCACTGTGGATACTTTGGTGGCTCGTGTGCCAGTTGAGAGTGGACCAAGCCAGGAGGAGGAAATCTTGGATGAGGATGTGGAGGGGGCAGGGGGACCCAGAGGTCAGAGATGCATGCAGCCAGGAGCTCTTTTCTACCCCGCCTTGATTGTCACCCTCTTCAAGAAAGGGGATAAAGTGGATTGTGGAAATTATCGTGGTATTTCCCTCCTAGCCACTGCAGGCAAAGTTCTGGCACGGATCCTTGCAACCCACCTTCTGCCCCGTCAGAAGAAATTTTACCAGAGTGGTTTCGGACCATGTTGTGGAACTGCGGATATGATCTTCATAACACGGCAGCTGCAAGAAAAGTGTCAGGAGCAAAACCGACCACCGTACATGGCTTTTATCGATCTAACTAAAGTCTTCGACTGAGTGAATCGCTGTGCCCTTTGGACTGTACTTGCTAAGATTGGATGTCCTGATTAAATACATCAATGTCCTAAAATTGCTTCATGATAACATGAAAGTGACTGTTCTGAGCAGCACTGGCTCCCAGAGAGAACCTTTCAAAGTACAAACAGGAGTCAAACAGGCCTGTATCATTGCTCCAACCATGTTTGCGGTTGTCATTCTTTACCTAATTGCTGGGAAGTTTACAGCTGGCATTGAAATCACTTACAGAATGGATGGAAAGCTTTTCAGGCTTAGCAGGCTGAAAGCCAAGAGTAAGATTTCCACAACATTTATTCTGGAACTTCAGTATGCTGATGACAACGCAATCCTTGCCCGCTCTGAGAAAGATCTTCAAACTATCTTGAATGTGTTTGCCGATGCTTACGCATGTCGTGGTCTCACTCTTATTATCAAGAAGACTAAAGTACTCTATCAGCCCTCTCCAAATGAGGTATTACATGCCCCATCTATCAAAATCAATGGAGTGGCACTGGAGAATGTCGATCATTTCCTCTACCTTGGAAGTCATCTTTCATCCTAGGCAGATATTGATGCAGAAATTCAACATCGTCTGAGCTGTGCCAGTGTAGCTTTTTCTCTTCGAAGATCACGACATTCGAACCGTCACCAAGCTTCTTGTTTATCAAGCCATTATTCTCCCAACGTTGTATGGGTCCAAAACTTGGACAACCTATAGACATCACTTGAAAGTCCTTGAGAGGCACCATCAACGCTGCCTTTGTAAGATTCTGAAGATCAAATGGGAAGACAGGCACACCAGTATTGGTGTTCTGGAAGAGGCAAAGACCACCAGTATCGAGGCAATGATCATCCGTCAGCAATTCTGCTGGACTGGTCACGTTGTCCGAATGCCAGACCATCGCCTCCCAAAACAGGTCCTGTTCTCTCAGCTGAAAGAAGGGTACCGCAACGTGGGTGGACAATGGAAGCATTATAAGGACTTGCTGAAGGACAACCTAAAAAAATTGACATTGATACCTGGGGGACACTTGCCCAGGATCGCTTAAAATGGAGTGAAGTCCTACGTGATGGTCCCCTGCATTTTGAACTTGCTCGCCGACAAGCCGAAGAGAACAAGAGGCACAGGAGGAAGGACAGACTGCTCTCCAGTCGTGGTCAACAGCCTCCTGCTGAGCCTGAAAACATCTGCCCTCAATGTAATAGAACTTGTGGTTCAAGGATTGGCCTTATTGGGCACCTGAGGACCCGTAACTCTCATGGAAGATAATCCTACTCGGTAACGAGTGATCGCCCATCATCCTCAACATTGCTGGCACCAGCAATGAACACAGTATTCCAGCAGTGGTTGCATCAGTGCCAAATACAGAGGTAAAATAGCCTCTCTCTACTTCTACTCAAGATTCTCCTGTTCATGCATCCCAGGATTTTATTAGCTCTTTTAGCTACAGAGTCACACTGGGAGCTCATGTTCAGCATGATCCCCAAATCTTTTTCATAGTCATTGCTTCCCAGGATATCGTTCCCCATCCTGTAAGTACAGCCTGCATTCTTTGTTCCTAGATGTATGCGTTTACATTTAGCCATGTTAAAATGCATATTGTTTGCTTGTACCCAGTTTACCAAGTGATACAGATCACTGTGAATCAGTGACCTATGAACTCACCAAATTGAATGTGCCATCAACAAATTTCACTTCAAGTTCCACTCCTCTATAGCTGCCCTTCAGTCTGGTTTTCACTCTTTCTACTCCAATGAAATTGTTCTCTCAGAGATTGCTAATGACTTTGTAGTCAAATCCAAGGGCCCTTTTCTTCATCTTCCTCCTCCTCCTCAACTTCTGACTTTCCTTTGAAGCCTTCAGTCATACCCTCCTTGGAATCATGTCTTTCCTCGTCTTTCATGACTCGCTCCTTTTCTTAGTTCTCCTACTTTTTTTTTCTTGAGTGTCTCAGTGCATCGTCCTCCTCCCCTTCCTTTCTCTTTCTCAAGGTACCCTCCTTCACTCACTTTTTGCTGTCTCTACACAGCTAAAGCTATTTTCTGGGCTCTCATCATTTCCTGCTTTCCTTTCTTGACTACATTATCCAGTTCTTTTCTAGCCGTCACTTCCCCCAGGTTTATTCAAATCTTTGTGTCTGTGATTATTTACATATACATATTTTTCTGAAGACCATCCCACCTTCCTCTTTTACCCAAGGATTCAGGGACAGCCCCAGCCTGAGGAAACCTTGGTAACATGGCTTCCCACAGCCAGGAAGCTGATAAGGCCACAAGTGGAGGCATAGGCCCTCTTGTAGATGGACATGGCCTCCCATTGATTTCTGGGGATCGACAATGCTTGGGAGCAGGCCACAGGGATATTGAGAGGGTCGATATCTGTTAGGGGATTCTCTGAGATTTGCCTCCTCTGAGGCCTTTTCTGTTCCCCTCCCGCCTCCACAGATGGGGACGATCTGGCCACTATTACTAACTCTGTGCCGGATCCTGCAAGTTTACAACACTTCCTGGTATGTGTGGAATGCTCTTGACTCTCAAAGGTTTCACTGGGCATTAAGGGCACTCGGACACTGGCCCCCAATTTTCTGTTTTCACTCTAAATTTGAAAGCCCATTTGTTCCATTTGATTAAGACCCACCAACCAGGCAAATTAAGATGAGAACAGGTAAAATTTGCCTTGAAAAAGCTGCTACATTTCAGCCTAGCAGAATGGTGTCATATTCATACAGTCTTCCTTTCCAATTTGTAATTAAGTTAGGCCACCAGCCATTAAGCTTCACAAAGCAAGAGAGAGATGCAAAGAACCTCCAATAAAGTTGTAAACTTCAATTACACAGCACCAGCCCAGGGTTCTGATCTTTCATTGGACAGGCAGCTAATTTTATTACAATTGCAGCATCCTAAATGAGCAGCTTTGGGGCATTGTCTATTCATTTAATAGTCCGAATAGTCATTAAATCTTACAAATTGGCACCGAGCGTTTGATGTTTTTAGCAACTTATTCATTGAAAGGGGGAGGAAAAGCTCAGCTTTAGATCATTTATGTTTTCTATTTGTTAAACCATTTTCCTTTATAGGCTGCCTAAAATGCAGCCTATAAAGCAAGCAAGGGTAAAATATCCAGTTAAAGTGATTCACTAATGGCTGATTAAAGCCACATCAAGTGTGTAAAACCACTTGGTGTGAAATTCCAGCAAGGAAAGAGCTTATTCCCTGGCCCAAAATGTCATTGGTTTCGGACAGTGGGAGAAAGATGGCAAGTTCAAATAGGTAACCCCGTCACCCAGTTTTGTGAGATCCCTTTGTATCTTTTCAGCGTCAGTTTTGGACTATCTTGAGTCATTTAATATCATCTTCAAACTTTGCCGCCTCCCTGTTTGCCCCTTTTCCCAGATCATTCATGAATATGTTGAACAGCACTGGTCCCGGTACAGATCCTTGGAGGACACTGCTGTTTACACCTCTCCATTGTGAAAACTTACCATTCTTTCCTACCCTTGGTTTCCTATCTTTTATCCAGTTGATCCATGAGAGGGCCTTCCTTCTTATACCATGATGGGTTACTTTGCTTAAGAGACTTTAGTGCAAGACCTTCTCCAAGGCTTTCTGAAAGTTCAAGTATACTATATTAACGGGCTCACCCTTGTCCACATGTTTGTTGACACCCTCAAAAGAATCCAAATACATTGGTGAGGCATGACTTCCCTGTACAAAAGCTATGTTGACTCATCCCCAACATACCATGTTAATCTATATGTCTGATAATTCTGTTCTATATTATAGTTTCAGCCAATTTGCCTGATACTGAAGTTAAGCTTACTGTACTGTAATGGCCAGGATCGCCCATTGAGCCTTTTTTTAGAAATCGATGTTACATTAGCTGTCCTCCAGTCATCTGGTACAGGAGCTGATTTAAGTCATAGGTTAGACACCACAGTTAGTAGTTCTGCAATTTCATATGTAAGTTCCTTCAGAACTCTTGGTGAATACCATCTGGTCCTGATGACCTATTACTGTTTAATTTCTCAATTTGTTCTGAAACCAACTCTATTGACACCTGAATCTGAGACAGTTCCTCAGATTTTTGACCCAAAAAGAATGGCTCAGGTGTGGGAATTTTGCGGACATCTTCTGCAATGAAGACTAATGCAAATAATTAATTTTGCTTCTCTTCCATGGCTTTGTCTTCCTTGAGTTCTCCTCTAACACTTTGATAGTCCAGTGGCCCCACTGATTGTTTTGGCTCTTGTTTTGACCAGACTTCCTGTTTCTGATGTACTTCTGATCTGCCCTAATGTGCGTGCACTGGGTTATTATTGTAGGTTGGCTCAACCATACCAGCTTGGCTGGAGTAGGTATTTTAAGAGGAAGAAGATAATTTGTTTTAAATCATGCACAGAAAATGAAGTGATTACATGAACTTTGCTAAAAGATAAGTAAAAAAAATATAGAGCAGATCTTGGGACTCAACAGTTTTAAACGGTTAATATTATTTATTATTTGTTTTGTGTTAGTGTCTAAATTCCCCTATCAAGGTCCCATTATGGTAGACACTGTACATGCGCACACACACACAAATATAAAAGACAGTTGTGGCGGATAGCCAAGATGGTTAGGAACATAGCCCCATTGTTTCTGGTTGTCCCTAAACTTCTCATTGCCAGAAGCTGGGAATGGGCAACAGGAGATGGATCACTTGATAAATTTCCCTGTTTTGTTCATTTCCTCCGAAGCACCTGGCACCAGCCTCTGTTGGAAGACAGGATACTGGGGTAGATGGATCATTAGTCTGACCCAGTATGGTCATTTTATGTTATCTTATGTTGTTTTATGTAGCCCCAAGGACGTTACAATTAAAACAACCACATCCCTTTAAATTAAGTCAAAGGTGGGGGGTTATTGTCGTTTTTATTTGTCTTTCATATGATTTTTCACCAATCTTACCCAACTCTGTACCATAAATGCAAGATCTGGAAGTAACCGGGGGTAGGGTGGTAGGGAGGGAAGGGAAGAGAAGGGAGAGACAGAGTTAACATATAGCTAAATATTTTGACACACTTGAATGCTTCCACCAGTGAAAGAATTAGAAATGTTCTCATTAGTGCCCTATTTCTACCTGTGTGCATATTCTGTGTTTAAGGGATGTCTAATGTGATTTGCTGAACAGAGTTTTTTTTCTCAGAAACGCCAAAATAGCCTTTACTGCCGAAGGATAAAGATGGGCTTTCAAAATTTAAGTAGGCCTGGGCAAGCACTCAGTCCATTTATCAAAACACCTGCATACTCTCTAGCAAAGCAGGTGACATTGTAATCAATAGTGGGAGTGAGAGCTGGGGAAGCACAACTGTCTCCATAAAATGTTATTTAATAAGTCACTGAATCTTAAGGGCTTTGATTGCTACATGTGAAATTCCCTGAGGGAAAAGAGTTACGCAATATTAAAATAATCAGCTAAGGCTGGTTTCCTTGCCAGCTTGTTTTTCTTTATATTTTGTGAACAGATTAAGTACCGGTAATTAAATAAGTTAAAAAAATATTGGCATCGTTCAACAAGCCTCGTGGCAGCTTGTTGTCATATGATATAACTCCACTACTTGTGATCCAGTTGGTGTAGTCTGTGGATTCTTCAAAGAGAGGCTGAACAAGGGAATGGGACTGTTAAGCAAAAGTCAGTTTTCCTTTATGTAACTCCTCCTTTAGTGCCAAATCCTGTACCCACTGAATAGTAAAGTTCCCATTGACTTCAATGGGATCAGGAGTCAGCCTCTAATAAATACTTGTATACAATAAAAACATTGAGGTTGGGGTGGGTTGGTGGGTGAATGTGTATCCATGAGGATTCTGCATTAAAGACAGTACCACTGCATTTTCCCCTCATTTCTTCTCTAAAGTCTGGCCTTGATGTAAGGCTTAATTCTGGCATTTTCTCTACAGAGCTCAACCAATAAATGTAGAAATAATGTGCAAGCACTGAAATTAGTTCAAGCTGACTGGTTTACAAAGTTTGAGATCTGTGACACAGTGATTAGAGCTTTTATTAATGAATTTAGAGCAGGAAAATGTGTCTTTTGGGGGAAGCAGTTCATGGGCCACAGAGTTTGGTCAAGCTGGTACGGAGTAGGGATTCATAAAGGCAATGCCAGCAGAAGCATGGCAATGTTATAAATGCACAAGTAACCTCGTGATATGGAGGGAATCCTAGAATATCAGGGTTGGAAGGGACCTCAGGAGGTCATCTAGTCCAACCCCCTGCTCAAAGCAGGACCAATTCCCAACTAAATCATTCCAGCCAGGGCTTTGTCAAGCCGGGCCTTAAAAACCTCCAAGGAAGGAGATTCCACCACCTCCTTAGGTAACGCATTCCAGTGCTTCACCCCTCTCCTAGTGAAATAGTGTTTCCTAATATCCAACCTAGACCTCCCCCACAAAATGGAGATATCCTATCTCCTAGAACTGGAAGGGACCCTGAAAGGTCATCAAGTCCAGCCCCTGCCTTCACTAGCAGGACCAAGTACTGATTTTGCCTCAGATCCCTAAGTGGCTCCCTTAAGGATTGAACTCACAACCCTAGGTTTAGCAGGCCAATGCTCAAACCACTGAGCTATCCCACCCCTGGGCTTATGCCTTTATCTTGTTTATGCTGTTATCAAGTATGGAGTGGTTTAGTTGCCCAACTAGATAGCATTAACTTGCTATTATCTGAGAAATAATACCCATTAGTAAGCTCTGACTTATAGATTTATTTCCTGTGTTTCTTATCTACTGTAGATTAATACAAATTCTTCCCTCAAAATCAGAACTTTGAGTTTCTTCTGGCAGGAATTCTGATACCATACTTTATCCATTAGCTCTCAGGCCTAACAGCTTTACCCCTTCCTGTTCAATGAATATATAGGTTTTTCTGTCTCTTGCTACGCACCAAGAATATCCCGTGGGCAAAATAATGATCTTTTGAACTTGTATAGAACCTTCTATGCTGAGGACCTCTAAACATTTTACAAGCATTTTACAAACATTAATGAATCAACCATCATAACCTCACAAAATATTACTTATCCCCATTTCACAAATCAGATGATTGTGACAAAGAGATAAGTGATTTGCCCAAGGTCAGGGCTTGGAATAGAACCTAGGACTCTGGTTTCTCAGTCCTATGTCTTACCCACAAGATTATCCTTCCTACCAGCAGGTCTCATTTTTACTGGGTATCCTGTTACAGATCATATAAGCAGATTGGTGAACGGGGTGTCACCACCATGGACTTTATAACAATGGACAAATCTGTTCCTTCTAAGCTATAGGCTTTGCCAAATACGCTTTTCCACACATGGATTTTATGTAAAGTTGGTTATTTAGAACAACCAAACTAGTGATAGACAATCTACTCAAGATCACCATCTTCTGTAGTCAGCTACCCCTGCACTAACTACCACTGCTCCTGGTCACTAGTACCTTGATGAGTTTTAAAAAATTAAAACAATCATGTACATAAAGATTATATATTTAAGACCAGGATGTTGTTTCATTCCAAATATTTAAATAATCCTTATCTACCTTTTGCCTCTGATGTATGGTTAAGATTGCCTAGTAGTTAATTGGATTTTCTAAAACTCCCCTTTATTCATACTCAACTCAGTATTTAGCATACATCCCCCAAGTTTATCTCAATCTCCTGGTCACTAAAAGTTCCATTATACTTTGAGAGCTCTCGATCCCTTAGCTGAATTACAGGCTTAAGTAATGTACATAATCATTTCAAAGGCAAGTAAAATTCTGACCTGCCATAAGCTCTGTACTCCAACAAATAACATTTCAAGACTTCAGCATTCTCAAATAGATTTGGACAGCGATTTGAAAGGATACAATATAGATCTTAAAATGCATGGTTGATTTAGTTTAAGCTGTGATATTAAAGGTGGATAAAATCAGAAATAAGCTTTCACTTTCAAGGTCGTTATTTCTTTCTTCTAGGTCATTTGATATGTTTGCCAGTATATTGGAGAGCCCAACAACTGAATAAATATGTATCCATGGTACCACAATTTTCCCACCATCCTACATGATATCATTGCTTGTCAGCTTTTCAACCTGCATGGTGTTGCATAGTCACAGTAGATGGTAAAATTGGGATCTCTGCTCTGAGGTGCACCAAAGAGTGCTGTGAATTTTTACTACACTTTTAAAATCCCTTTTCTCACCTGCTCTCTCCATGGGAAATCTCAAGTCCATCCTAGTACCAAGGCATTTCACTCAAAAGCAGTCTGTGGGCCTCTTGAGCAGGTGAAGGAAAGTTGGGTTTAATTAAAGCCGCATTGTGAAGACAGTCTTCTTCTTTTTTTATTTTTTGTAGGATTTATCTGGGAGGATTTTTCTATCAGGGAAGAACTCTTTACATTGTAAGTGGCATCTTGGGGACTTGATCCCTGTATCTTTTCCCTCTAAGGCACTGGTTCCCAAACTTGGTTCACAGCTTGTTCAGGGTAAGCCCTGTTGGGCCGCTAGACGCTTTGTTTACCTGAGCATCCACAGGTACCTGAGCTGCAGGAAGCAGCGTGGGCCCAGCTACCGCTTCCCGCAGCTCCCATTGGCCGGGAATGGCGAACCCCGGCCACTGGGAGCTGCGAGCAGCCGTACCCGTGGACGCTCAGGTAAACAAAGCGTCTCACGGCCTGCCAGGGGCTTACCCTGAACAAGCCGTGAACCAAGTTTGGGAACCACTGCTCTAAGGGATATGTACTTATAATTGTATTATTTTATGAACTGTTTTAATAGTTAATCTTCAAGATACTCTTGATGCCACCAGTCATGTAGTCATTACAACCTCAGCCATTCTAACAGTCTCCTTCTTTCTTCACCACTTAGACATTCTCAAAGTCCTCTCTTTCCACTGTAACATCACAAATCTCTCCCTTTGTTACACTAAAATCCTTTTCCATGTGCTGTGTCCTCCTGATTTTATTACTACTTCTCTGGCCTCCATCCATTTCAGGTCTCGTCGACTTCTTCAGTCCAAGTAAAGTACTCTTTCTCCTATCACTCTGACCACCTCCACCCTCTCTTGGATCCTTTTTGATGGCTCTTCCTCCATCAAAGTCAAGCTTTCCCACCTTTTATGCTCTGCATAATCTCTCACCTGCCTAAATCTCCACTTTCATTTTTCCCACTGTCCTCCTCACTCCTGATTGTTTCTTATCACTGATCCCTTCATCTCCTATTTGCACTCTTTGCTTTTTGTTTCTTTCATGTTGCCTTCTAGGCTTGGACAAGTGTCCAACTTCTTTTCCATCAACCCCCTTCCAAATTAATTTCTTCCATGATAGCTTCCGATATTAATCTTTCCTGCAGTGATAAATCCACACTTTCCTGCACCTAAACTATTCCCCCATCTTCTTTTAGGTTTGGGATAGATTGCAAACTTTTTAGGAGAGGGGCAGAGTCTTTTTTGGACTTCCTTGAAGCACTATATACTTTTATTTAATTATATAAAGAATAATAAGGTAGAGCAGTAAGCATTGCAGCTCTGAGACCAGTAAAGCAGTGGAGAGAAAGTAAGAGGACAGTTGGATCGTAAAAGATCCAGAGGAAAATGTATGGGGATAAAAAATGGCATGACACTTAGCAAGTTAGAATAAGGAAGTACAGTAAGTAGATTACAAGATGGAGTTATTCTCTATACAAGGGAACAGCACAAAACCTGCCCACCACTAAATCTTCAGAAAAGGCTTAAATGGGACTAGAAGATGTATAAGACTTGTGCTGGCCTTCATCATAGGACTGCTCTCCATCCAGAATTTTTTTTTTAGAAAAAAACTTTGCGTGGTGGGAAGATTACAAGAACTAATCTCCATTCTAAGGGCTGGTCTACACTTAGTCCGGACTTCGGACTAAGGTACGCAAATTCAGCTACGTTAATAACGTAGCTGAATTCGAAGTACCTTACTCCGGACTTACCGTGGTCCAGACGCGGCCGGAAGTCTCCCCCCGTCGACGCCGCGTACTCCTCTCGGCGAGCTGGAGTACCGGCGTCGATTGTGAGCACTTCCGGGATCGATCCGGGATCGATTTATCGCGTCTTAACCAGACGCGATAAATCGATCCCAGAACATCGATGGCGTGCCTCCGGACCAGCCGGTAAGTGAAGACTAGGCCTAACTCTCAACTGCAAGAGCTTCGAATTTCCTCACAGGGAGGGGAGTGAATAGGAGGCCTTAGTGTAGCACCAACAAAACTAGACCACTTGGCTATATTTAAGGCTGTAGCTAAAATATTAAGAACTTCCAAGCTCATGTGACCAATCTGAGTGATTTCTCTGCCAAAAATACATGATGAATGCCAGAGAGGATGATGTCAAGGGTCTCTTGTAAATGTCCATTGCCTAAACAACAACACTCTTGGAGTCATTGCAAGAAACTAAAGAACGTTCATAGAGGCTAATCAGAAGTATAGTACTTTCATAGCACCATAAACTTCCTATGTAGTTCCAAATATGTAGTTTCATGGTGTATCAGGAACAAAGAGGCCTGGTCACAGAGCTTGTTTGAAAACTGATTTTCAGTGAAATTGGAACTTACAAATGTGGCATGTTTTTCTTAAAAATAAAATTGTGCTTTGCACGTAGTACTTTTAAAATATAAAGCTTTAATTATGCCCTAAATCCTCTCCTTTAGCCGTGGGGTTCACATGATTAGCAGCAGAAAAAGCATCTGGAGAGGCTGTGTGATGCAATGTTTTCCCATATGTGAAATTTTATACAGTACAAATTATTAAACTCCAAATCTCAGGAGAAAGATGGTAATGAAAAATTTAGCACTTCCTCATCAGGCTGCTGATAATTTTCCTTCTGACTAGGTCTGAAAGAAAAGCAGGGCAGCACTGGAGGAAGTTCTTGATGAATCTCCAGCGAGAGGAAGCGGCTGTTTTAGTGTAATGCAACAGGAGGAACAATGTATCCCTTTATTTTTATTTTGTTGGCCACACTGAAAAAATACTTACGGCAGAAATTTAACACTTTCAGGCAAAGACTGTGAGACTGCCTGAATGACAATTCTTTGTAATAAAGATGTAAACAGCATAGGGAAGGAAAGAGGATTTTAATGCATGTCCTCAGCAGTAGCTGCCATGCATACCTGGGTCCTGGGCCTGTCACACTACAGTGTATTTTTCTGGCCCCTCGGAACATGCATGTTTGCGTGTGCATGTGCACCTGTACATGCTCTCACTCCCCCACACACACTCAGGAGGATATGGCAAAGAATCTGCCTGCAGCTGACTGCGCTAAAACAATCAAATGTTGAACCTTCCGCACTTGAGGGCTTCAAAGTTGAGTACATAAACAGCTGTTCAGGCATCCACTAGTGCACCAAATGTGACAAAGCCAACTGGGCCTGGAGGGTTCTCTCTTCTCAGTTATCCATTCTGAATACTGAAAAACAGAAGCCGTCTGGATTGCTTTGTTACAGGAGAACTGCATTTTAAGGGCCTGAGCTATGGGGATGCATTACAGGAAAGCACTGCCAAGCCACAACTTAGAGTAGTCGCAGAACTTTACTACTGCTGGTTGTGCCCTGGGAATTTATTGGTCAATTTGGCAGTAGCGGATTCTATTGCCATGGAAAGTTGTTCTTTTTCAAAATATAAGGTAAAATATTGTTTGTGCATCTACAGAGTTATCTGTTTTACAGAGTAAACATACCTGTTTGTTAAAAGCTTTGGATTACATTTTCAAATCATTTACAAGGATTTCACCCATTGATTTTCCCAGGCACTGATTTGCAAGTTTAGCCCTGCAGATTTTCGCAGGAACATATTAACTTGATAGGTCAAGCAAAATGATGCTTAAAACTAGCCTGATGTGAATCGAGGCACTCACTGTGTGATTATGTATGATTAGCAGTTGTTGCATTGTGCAAAGTGGTTATTATAATTACATTCTTCCTTTGCTGGAGAAACCTGTGTAATAGCAATTGTCGTCATGGGAGGAGTTAGGTACCTTTTGCATTAGTGGATGGAATGTGAAAGGGCAGTCATTTTCTCTGGCATCTTTTTCCCCTTTCCATCTCCGAGAAAAGAAAGTAGCATCGCCCCATTTGTAAATGCATCCAGACTAGTTAGATCAGCTGTTAAGGTCCCTTACACCTCCTCCCCCAAAGTAAATTCTCAAATCCAGATTTTACAGCTTGTGACAAACTAAATGTAGTACTGGTGCAGTGCTATGGGGTGCTGATTAATAATTTAGAACCTGCAAATCTTCTGTCAGCTTATCTGAAATTGAAATTGTCCATGTGAGGCATCCTTTTTTCAAAACAATTCTACAGTGATTTTCATTGTAGCCCTCCTGGCATAATTCCCCACGAAACAGATAACCCTGTCAGTGGAAAATCTGCACAGTGCACCTGGAAGGGAGCGCAGATGTTTGAATGCTAACATATAAACATGGAAAGGGGACTCTAATCAAAGATCAAGATTTAAAACTGTACATTCATCCAATTTTAGATGTTCCCAGGTTAGATACAAAGTTCTTTCCTCTAGGTAAAATGTATTTTGATTGTTTCAATTAGGTGGATTTCTTAGTAAGATTTGAGATTTTTAAAGGTGACTGGAAGAATTAGGGCCCAGATCCTCAGTGTTGTCAATTGGAGGTGGATGCCTAAATACCTTTTGAGGATCTGGGCCTATGTCCCCAACTCCCTTAGGCATTAGGAACCTAACTCCTCTCGTAGGCTCCTTTTTGAAAATCTCGGGCTTAGTGCTTATAAAAAGAAACAGTATAAACCTATAGGCACTGAATGGGTACAGCATGGGCGGTAGTAGTGCAAGCTTCCCTACTCCCTCTTCCAAAACACTCAAGCTGTAGGTGGTAGGTGGCTAGGGCTAGAGGGGCTCAGTCCACTCCCCTCAGGCACCAAAAAGCTATCTACCAGCTCAACATCTGCCCCCCGTGATTGCGGCTCAGAATAAGCTCTGCGTCTCGTGGTACTAGGGCCAAGGGGGGAGAAGGAGGAGGAGGGAAGGGCCTGCCTGTACGTCACACTGTGGCATGCTTCTCCAAGTGGAGAGAGCCAGTGGGCCGGAGTGGGCAACCATGTGGGATTGGAGCCACTGTTGCCACAGGTGATTGCGGGGCGGGGTTGCTCTTAAACCCCCTTGTGCCCTGGGGTCCTCCCCTCTGCACCAGCCCAAGATGGAGGCTGCATAGCAGCCCCCACATACACACTGGAGAGCAGGTCCAGAGAGCGCACCCCTCCTGCACATGCTTGGGCTGGGAATGGGCCCACCCTGTGCCCCTAAAGAGTCCTTTCCTGCAGAGCCAGGAGCCTGATTGCTCAGCCCTCCCCCCTCAAAAGAATATTTTCACCTTACTCCTATGCCCCCAGCCCGATCCTGGAGGGAACCACCGTTCGGAAACAAGAGGGTCATTCAATCAGTGCCTGTTCATTGCTTGACCGATCTGCAGGGACTGCCTGCCAGGAAGGATGCCACAGTTAGTGCCAGTGACGTTCATGCGTTTTCCTCACCCCAGTTTGAAACATTGCTTAGGGATCCGCTGGTAATATGCAGAGCAATTCATTGCCCTGCTGATGTGAGCCAGCCCTCGTCAGAGATGGCCACGTTTGTAAACGACTGTCTTGCCAGACATTTCCAGGTTTTGCTGCTAGTTAGTTATTATTGTGGTTCCTTTTTCATGGATTGTTTGTGGGGAAAAAATGTGCTTGATTTTGGTCTCATCTCAGTGTAATTCTGCACTAATTTCTTTTGAAGTCAGTGGAGTTATACTGGTTTAAAATCCAGTCAGAGTGACAGACTAATCGGGTCCAATGTTTTTAAAGTAGACCCTGCCAGCCAGATATGTAATCGTGTTCCTTTCCTATAGTAGTACTAAGCATCACTATGGCAGGATATTACAAGAAAAAGTGTGCAGTAATGGGTTTTAAAAATAAATTGTAAGTGATTTTTTTTAAAGAACAAGGTGCAAAAACCAGCCTTTTACTACTTGTTTTCTGAACGCCTTTAAATCTTATTTGCATGTTGTTTTAATGTGCTTGGCCTATTGAGTTGCAAACTTTTGCAGAGGACTTCAAGTAATACTAAAGCTTTTAAAATGCAGATGGTGGTAAAATCCCAGTGGAAAACAGGCTTCTTTTTCAAACTTAGGTTCTGTTCTTTTCTCTTCTAGTTTTGACAGATCAGAAGACATTTTCACAGCTTGATGCAGCTGGATTCTTTTTAGGCATGAACAAAAACATCTGGCCCTCAAACCATGCCTTTTACCAAAGGGTCGAAATACATGCACATACATCTGTTGTGCTAACACATTTCCTTGTAAACTCAGAGGTTAATTGCTTTGTTTTGCGCAGACAGCACTGTTGGTTCATTGAGTCAGATTGTTTCTTTTAATCTAGAACATTTTAGCAGAAAGGGGTGTTTACAGTATGTGCAGGTAGTATTAGATAGATATTTTCTGTGGAATAGATTTACAGACGTCCAAGATTACATCATTGGCATTCTGCAAAGATGTCCATGTAAGACTAAATCTCCAATAACAGAGTTGAAATCCTGCATCATAATTTTTTGAGGGTGGGAAGTTTTTCTCTTTCTTTCATTCTTTCTTTCTTGCATTTCCTCTGTCTGTTTATCCACGGGCAGTAGTTAAAGGGACATTACAGATCTCATAAATTCTTTTCCTGCTGCTATTCTGTTAAGGTATCTGTTAACAGCTAGTTCTGTTAAGGTATCTGACTTGGTTAATTTAATTATTGTTCTTGTGGGTTGTTCCTGTTTTTCTTTTCTGACCCTCTGTGTACTGATCCAAAGCCCTCTAAAGTCATTGGCAGTCTTTCCATTGTATGCAGTGTTGTTGTAGCCATGTTGGTCCCAGGATATTAGTGACGTAATATCTTTTATTGGACCTGAACAAGAGCTCTGTGTAACCTCAAAAGCTTGTTTTTCTCATGAACAGAAGTTGGTCCAATAAAATATATTATCTCATCCAGCTAGTCTTTCCATTAACTTTGAGGGACTTTGGATCAGGCTTTTAGTTTATGCAGTTTTCTTATAACTGTTCTGAAAGTCCATTTTGAAGCACTCCTGGCCCCAGTACTGCATGTGAAGGTAGCCATGATTATCAACTTGGACATCAGATATTTTTCTTATTCCCCCATTTCTCCCACGAAAAAGTGGTGTGTTATTTTTAAATTGTGTAATGAGTGCATGTGTAATGAGTGCACATAAAGAAAAAAGTCGTACTATCTTGTCTCACTTTTCAAACCAACTATGGATTCCTCCATCAATTTAAATATTTAAGCATTTTCAGCTGGTGTCACCAGGTTTACAGGTGGTGTCTTTGAAATGTCAGTCTCTTAAAAAGCATTGCTTTTTCCTTCCTCCGTACATTGCACTCAGTTAACAACATATTGTAAAACAAATAAACAAAAGACCTTCTAAGAAACATTTTACTGCATGTCAGCAAGGAGGAATGATTGGTTAAGACCCAGGATGGTTACTGTTAAGAGCTGCATCATAACAGATGCTTTTAGGTATAATTCTCTTCTCCAGCAGATCCGGGTCCTAATCCCAGCTCTGCCATAGCTTGCCTGCAAGACCTTGGACCTCATCTGGGAAACTGGGATAATCGTACTTATCTGCTATACTTCCATAGAGTTATTGTGAAGCTTAATTGATGTTAACAAAAGCATTTGGAGATCCTCTGAGGGAAGGTGCTTAAACGCACAAAGCAGTTATTGTTTAATACATTAGTCAGTAAAAGTGACCCTATTTGTAGTTTTCTACACTCATCCAACAAGCAATTTTTTAAAACGGATACCCGGGGGATGGGGGGAGAGAAAAATTAGAAACAGCAATAAATACATAACAAGGAACGTGTGGTTTTGCTATATCTAAAGCCTTGTCTACATGTTAAAGTTGCACCAATTCAACTTAATAGTTCTATAAATTCATTTAGTAAAAACTGGTGCAACTCCTTTTATAGACACTCATTTTGGATTGAGTGGTTTAGTTTAAACTGATTTTGGTGTAGCTTAAACTGATCAGTTAAAACTGAATTGAAATAAACTTGCTTTAAAACAAACTAAGGGCATGTTTACACTTACCTCCAGAGCGATCGATTCAGCAAGGGTCGATTTATGGAGTCTATTGAAGACGCCATAAATCGACCACTGAGCGCTCTCCCATTGACTCCGGTACTCCACTGGAACGAGAAGTGTAGACGGAGTCGACAGGGGAGTGTCAGCAGTCGACCTACCACAGTGAATAACATAGCTGAAGTTGACGTAGTTAAATCTACTTACCACAGTGAAGACACTGTGGTAAGTAGATTTAACTACGTCAACTTCAGCTACGTTATTCACGTAGCTGAAGTTCTGTAACTTAGATCGATCCCATCCCTAGTATAGACCAGGCTTTAGAGTGTCCACATAAGGGTTTGCGTCAATTTAACTAAATCTCTTTACAGTCACACCTCTAGTTAAACCTGTGCAACTTTTTCATGTTGACAAGTCCTTACACACAAAATAACCTGTGCCTGTATACTCTGAAATGGTCTGTAAGTTTGTCTGAAGCAGTAGCAAAGTTTGGGTTCTTATTCAACGCATGGTTGAGCTATTGGAATGTTTAAAGCCCCACGGTCCTTCCCTGCGCACAGCTCACCCTCTTTCCTGTCGTCTGTCTTCAGAAATGAAGCAGCACCTTCTGCTGCCACGTCCAGACCGTGTTTCTCTGCCACTAATTTTCCTATTTGAGGTGTGGTTGCATGGCCTACTTCCTCTTGCTTTCTGTGGTCAAGTGAGTGTTGGAGGACTCAACAATCCTTCCACTGTGACATTCTTATAAAATTTAAAAACATTCTGGGTGATTCATAGCAACTTGCACCTTAGGGTGCACCGTACACTCCGGGAGAGGTTAGGACCTCCTCTCTACAGAGAGATTACTGGATCCCAGTGGCACCTACTGGCTGTCATGGCCATTGGAATGGAGAAGCAACTCCCTCTGTCAAAAGGAGACCCGTGACTGTGGTTAGATCATGGGCCTTTGTGAGGCGAGGGAGATAAATTTTGCTAGCTAAGCTTGAACCACAAAGTTTTGAACACACACAAGTCTGGAGGGGGTGTTCAGAATCAATATTTTGGTTTGGCCATTATAACAATACAGAGAACGTACCACAAAATCCAGATCCTAGTTCTGATTTTGAGCTGGGGGTGTTAGTTTGGGACCATTTCTGTTCTATTACATTTTTAAAACTTTCCTTTACAATGCAGCTGTAATGCAAACCGGTGCAGAACTGCTCTTCTGTGGCAAATAAGGATGCAAATCTGCAAAGCACTGTATGTAGATATGGTTGTCTGATTCCCCCATTGAGAGGTGGCACAATATATATATCCTATCAGTGTCTCTCAAACTTTTTTACTGGTGACCCCTTTCACATAGCAAGCCTTTGAGTGCGACCCCCCCCCCTTATAAATTAAAAACACTTTTTTATATATTTAAAACCATTATAAATGCTGGATGCAAAGCTGGGTGTTGATGGCTCGTGACCCCCAGTTTGAGAACCCCTGTATTATATAGATAAAAGAAAACCCTTCCCCTTAAAGCGTGGAATTGCAGTTCACCTCCATCAAGCTTTTTCTGCTTTGTTTACTTCACTGTGTCTTTGGGTAATTCAGCATATCCCTTGTATATATTAAGTGACAAACAACTATTCCACAGAGCTCTGTGCTTGTCCTAATCACAGCACTGTCTTCTGAAAATGTGTTTCCTATTCCTTAGCTATGAATGTTAATCTCAAAGCAAAACACAGTGATGATTAACTGAAATAATTGTCATCCTTTTTAGTTATTCAGGGCAGAAAATTATCAAGGGGCTTCACCTGAACTGCTTTGGCTTTAATTAGTCTTGTGATTTTTTTATTTTTTTTCAGGATGCCTAAGAGTAAACAGGATGTCCCTCAGGTATTCTAGGGAAATTGTTTGTATGTTTCCTTGTGGAGCTAACTTTGCTTATTATGATAGTTCTAACACATTTTTTCCTGATCACTGCATCTTTAATAGTAGAGTGGGACCTATAACCTTTCAGGAAGTTTCCACGGCAACACTCTGTAATGTTTTGACTGATCATAATGGGAGATCACAATTTTGAGTCAACAAGCAGAGAGCAAAGATGTTCTCCGTGCTTCAGAAATGCTTCTGAGCACCTGAGTTCAAATGCAGATTCTAGGAAATGATTTTGAATAGGGTTACCATATTTTGTGCCTCCTAATGGAGGACACTCCCGGGGGCCCCGGCCCCGCCCCCAACCCCGCCCACGCCCCTGCCCCAACTCCGCCCCCTCCCAAAGTCTCCTCCCCCTCCCCTGCTTGAAGCCTGAAGCAGGTAAGGGGAAGTGGGGGGGGGAGGAGGCGCGGCCCAGGCTGGCCCCTGGCGGCTCCAGCCTGGGTCGGCTCGGGCCCTGGCCGACCACCCCCGGCTCCCAGCCCCCCGACCCCGGCCTGGCTCCCAGCGCCGCGGGCCGGCTCCCGGCTCCCAGCTCCCAGCGCCACGGGCCGGCTCCCAGCTCCCCGACCCCGGCCCGGCTCCCCGACCCCGACCCGGCTCCCAGCCCCGCGGGCCGGCGGCTCCCAGCTCCCCGACCCCGGCCCGGCTCCCCGACCCGGCTCCCAGCCCCGCGGGCCAGCGGCTCCCGGCTCCCAGCCCCGCGGGCCCGGCCCGGCTCCCCGACCCGGCTCCCAGCCCCGCGGCTCCCGGCTCCCCGACCCCAGCCCGGCTCCCAGCCCCGCGGGCCGGCGGCTCCCGGCTCCCAGCCCCGCGGGCCCGGCCCGGCTCCCAGCTCCCCGACCCCGGCCCGGCTCCCCGACCCGGCTCCCAGCCCCGCGGCTCCCGGCTCCGCGGGCCCGGCTCCCCGACCCCGGCCCGGCTCCCAGCCCCGCGGGCCGGCGGCTCCCGGCTCCCAGCCCCGTGGGCCCGGCCCGGCTCCCGGCTCCCCGACCCCGACCCGGCTCCCCGAACCCGACCCGGCTCCCAGCCCCGCGGGCCGGCGGCTCCCAGCCCCGCGGGCCCGGCCCGGCTCCCGGCTCCCCGACCCCGACCCGGCTCCCAGCCCCGCGGGCCGGCGGCTCCCGGCTCCCAGCCCCGCGGGCCCGGCCCGGCTCCCGGCTCCCAGCCCCGCGGCTCCCGGCTCCCCGACCCCAGCCCGGCTCCCAGCCCCACGGGCCCGGCTCCCCGACCCCGGCCCAGCTCCCAGCCCCGCGGGCCGGCGGCTCCCGGCTCCCCGACCCCGGACCGGCTCCCCGACCCGGCTCCCAGCCCCGCGGCTCCCGGCTCCCCGACCCCGGCCCGGCTCCCAGCCCCGCGGGCCCGGCCCGGCACCATGCCCCCGGCCCCGCACAAAGAGGCCCCGGCCGAGCCTCCCGATTTTCCCGGACATGCCCGGCTTTTGGGGATTTCCCCCCGGACGGGGATTTGAGCCCCCAAAAGCCGGACATGTCCGGGAAAATCCGGACGTATGGTAACCCTAATTTTGAATCCGTTTGTTTCACTTCGTTGTCAGGGCCCATCTATTGACCCCTGTGAGCAGGTGGTGGAACTTAGCAGGGAAATGCCGACTGATTCCTGTTGGCACGCATTGTGACAGGTGCAGGAATGGATTAACCTTTTGTGAGCCATAGGGCCAGGACTGTGTCCCTGTCCCCCTCCACCCATGCTCCACCCTGAGGTCCTGCCCCCCTTTGTCATCTTCCCTCGAAGGCCTTGCTTGCACAGGAGGGAGGGGGAGCAGAGAGGAGTGAGCGGCAGGCCGGGCCTCCAGAGGAAAGGCCGAGCGGGAGTAGGGCCTCAGAGTGGAGCGTGGGCGGGGGCGAGGCCACAGTTTGGGCCCCTTCTGAGTGTGGGCCCAGTGTCACAGCACCATCGGCGCCATTGTAATCCCAGTACTGGGCAGGAGTGGTGCATTAACCGCGTTCTGGACATCAGGGTATAGGAAACTGGGAAAGGAAAGAAAGATCTCTGTTGAAAAAGTCTAGGACCAACCAAGCTTAGGGAAAGAGTTTAGGTTGAGGTATTTGGCTTTGGCGGTGTTTGAGTTACTGATAAAAGCAAATCCTGGAGTGAGTTGGAGGAGCGGGATGGGTAAATTTAAAATAAAAATACAGGTGGCTTGATGCTCCACCCTGTTACATTCACATTGCACTGCAGCTTTCAGTGGCCAAAGATTCCCCGTGAAGGGGAATTGGCTCTGTGTAGGGCGAGCCTTCGCCAGTTGATGAAATTGTGGCTCTGTTGCCTTCTATGTCAGTTCTGTCATCTGCTGCCAGCTCCTATGTTGGAGCTGTGCTGCTGGATGTAAGGGGTGCTTTAGGGTTGGGGAGGGAAGGGGAGATTACTTAGAGGTTATTTCAGGGAAAGGGAAGGAGGCAGGGCTGGGGAGGGAAGGGAGCATGGTGGAGTGTAACGTAACATCTGATTCCCTGCTGGTGGAAGGTCCTCCACCAGCTGCTTAAGTGTAAACTGCCCCGCTACAGCTTAAACTTATTCCAGGGCTGGGCAGCAAAGCATCTGGAGGTGTGATTTGGTTCCTGCCAGCCCCCGCGCTCTGCTGCATTTGAGCTCTTTGCTCAGTGGAAAATTGAGCCCAATGTGTGTCGGATGCATTCAGAGCCAGATGGAAACTCCACCTGCTGACAGGCTGTACTTTTGGTGGGGTCATTGGTACCTGGATGGTGATATTCTTTCTTAAGTCTTTTAAATTGAGATGTTAACGTGTTCATTTTAAATTACTGGCTGCATGAGCCTCATAGGTACCTTGCACGAGGGCGCTATATCAATAGCATGTGTTTTATATGTCAGACTTATGTGGGGTGGTAGTGACTCATGAATTAATATGAACAATATATGACTGTCCACACGCATAACACATGTAATAAAAACTGGACATACTATGAAGCACATGTCTTTTTCACTTGAGGTACCTGAGGATGCTTGAGTGAAATGCACAGAGAAGTGAATGTGACTCTTCTTGCTGCTGTGAGCGATTAAAAAGAACCTGTCATGTTCATAGGCCATCATTAAATAATTAACATTGACCACACCATGGTGTCTGAAACACCACTGTTTATTCCGGTTCTAAGTATAGGGAAATTATGCAGTGTATCAGATTTTGATAACTATTAGCAAATGTTGACTCTCTTTCTGATGGGACCCCTGTATTATTACTGTGCTCCATCCCAGAAGTGGCTGGAGGGTTCAAGGACTACAGTCAAAATTAGTCTCCTAAATCTGTCTATAGTTGCCATTTCTTGCTATTGCAAATGGGAAAGTTTTACTGTTGTGCTTGTGGCCGTGCCTGGCACCTTGCTAGTCTCGTACATCATAGATTGTGACACCGTTAGCCAAGTTTGTCTTCCCCTTTGACCGTATCACCAAGTGCGAACATGGCAGAAACTATTAACCCTCTAGGATTACTTGTAGAGAAAATGAATCCAAAACACACACACTCAAAGAGAGCGAGAATCCTCAATGCAGTGATGTGTGTTGACTGTTGAAAAAAAGGCCAGTGCTCTTTTGGGCTGCATAACAAAGCAGCACAACATGGAGCATGGACTCTCTCTCACGTAAGTGTACCTGAATATTGCATTCGTTTGTGCACACCAAATCCACATGTTGAAGGGAGCTCAGATAACAGCAATAAAAATCATCAAGTGATCTGAAGGGATTGATTTAGGAGGGAAGATAGAGTTACTGTTTATATGTATATCCTGGCTAAGTGATATCTGGCCTGTAGGGTGTGGGCAGGAGACCATAAGTCTACAAAAATATTCTAAGGTTGTAAATATCAAGTAAAGAGAGATTATTTAGTATGATACATAGGAAGACATAGCTTGAATAAATGAATATAGGTATAATATAAGGAAAAACTCTTGACAGTGTCATTTATTTTAGGCTGTGAAATAATTTCCTGAAGAAGTGATAGAAGCCCAATTGCTTGGGGCTTTAAATTGAGATTGGACAAAGTGCTAGGAAATTGCCCTGTAAGGAACAGTGCCTTTCTTCCTGGTGGGGAGATGAGGTGGATGATCCATTTTCCATATCTAACATCTCTGGCACCAATTCTGCAAATGCTTATTATGCCTGTCTTTTCAAAGCTGTGAGGTATCCATGGAATTACTCACACACATGAGTAACTCCATGCATGTGAGTGTTTTCAAGGTCAGTGCCTATAAGTCTATGATCCTGTATGTTCTTGGGTCAGGCTTGTTGTCACTTTCCTAGGTAATGTCTCCAACATCTGGGTCAATAACTTCTTACACAAAGCTCAAATTATAGATGTCCTTCCTGGCTTATGATCTTTCCTTCAGATCCAGTGTCAGATTCATAAATTTAAGCCCATCAGGGACTACTAGATCATCTAGTCTGACCTGTATATTACAGGCCATTAAATTTCATCCAGACATCCCTGTATTGAGCCTAATAACTTGTTTGACTAAAGCCTATTATTTTTTTTTATGATTTGTTTTACTGTAGCACCTATAAGCCCTAGTCATATCTTCCAGAAAGGCATCTAGTGTTGATCTGAAGACACCAAGATATGGAGAATGCACCACTCCCCTTAGAAGTTTGTTGCAATGGTTAATCAGTCTAGTTTCACTGCTGAAATATCGTGCCTCACTTCCAATTTGAATTTGTCTGTCTTTGGCTTCCAGCCACTGATTCTTGTTATACCTTTTTGCACTAGATTAAAGAGCCCTGAAGTACTCAGTATATTCTCCCCAGGAAGGTACTTATACACTGTAATCAAGTCACCTCTCAATCTTTAGGACAAGCTAAACATATTGAGCTTTTAAGCCTCTCAGTAGAAAGGCATTTTCTCCAACCCCCAAATCATTTGTGGCCCTTTTCTACAATCTCTCCATTTTTTGCAGGATCCCTTTTAAAATCTGGATACCAGAACTGGATGCACTATTCCAGTGTTGGTCCCACCAGGGCCATGCACAGACTTGAAATCACCGCCCTAATATGGAGATATACTTCTCTCATAGAGCTGGAAGGGACCCCGAAAGGTCTTCAAGTCCAGCCCCCTGCCTTCACTAGCAGGACCAAGTACTGATTTTGCCCCAGATCCCTAAGTGGCCCCCTCAAGGATTGAACTCACAACCCTGGGTTTAGCAGGCCAATGCTCAAACCACTGAGCTAATCCTACTGGCTACTCCTTTGTCATACATTCAAAGATCCCATTAGCTCTTTTTGCTACAACATCGCAAAGCAGATGTTGAATTGGTCATCTATGAACCCTACATTTTGTGACTATTTTCCAGGATAGACTCCCCGCCATTCTGCGGGTATGGCCTGCATTCCTTATTCCTAGATTAGATATACAACTTCGTATTTGGCTATATTAAAATACATTTGATTTGAATGGGCCCAAGTTACCAAATGATCCAGATCTCATTCTTTACTAGTCCACCAATCTTTGTCATTTGCAAGTTTTACCATCCGTGATTTGATATTTACTTCCAGACTATTAACGAAAACATTGAAAGGTATTTAGCCCAGTACGGATTCCCAGGGAACCCCACTAGAAAAGTTCCCATTTGCTGATGATTTCCCCATTGACAGCTACTTTTTGAGATCCGTCAGTTGGCGAGTTCTTACCCCATTTAACATATACTCTGTTGATATTGTATAGTGCTAATTTTTTAATTACAATGTTGTGTGGTACTAAGTCAGCTGCATTACAAAAGTCTAAATGTATACATCTGTGCAGTTACCTTTATGATCCAAATTTGTTATCTCAACAAAGAATGAAATCACGGTTGTTTGACAAGACCTATTTTCCATAAAATCATGTTGACTGTCGTTAATTATATTCCTATCCTTTAATTCTTTATCATTTGAATCCTGTATCAACTCTTGTTTGTATGTATGTATGTATGTATTTATTGCTTTTCCTCCTCTCCCCTTCTCCGTCTCCCCTCCCCCAGGACTGATGTTAGGCTAACCGGAGTTTACCTATAGGTACCCTGGTCAGCCTACTTGTCCTTTTTGAATATTGGCACATTAGCGCTTTTCCAGTCTTATGGAATTTTCCTTTTATTCCACGATTTATTGGGGGTGGATGTTGGGGAGGGGAACAACATCATTGGGCAGAGATCTCCTCAGACAACTCTTTTAGGACTCTAGAGTGCAAGTTATCTAGGCCTGCTGATTTAAAAATGTTTATTCCTAGTAGATGTTGTTTAACCTCCTCCTCAGTTACTAATGGTCTAGAAAGGACTTATGATACGAGTACATCATCTGGCTTGTTTCCAAATATAGAACAGAAATATCTATTGGACACTCTTGTTTTCTGCCTCATTATGAACGTCCAGGTCCAGGTTTCAGTGTCTTCCTTTTCTAAAGTTAATTTCCATAATTTCAGTTCTTTCACCTTTCACTCAGGACTCCTCATTTTTGATGAATGAGTTTTGTAGGAGAGAAATGCACCAGTAAACTGAAGGATAGTTTTTTTTTGGTTGAATTTCCTAGCATATTATGAGACATCTCTTGCAGCTTTGGACAATTTAATATGTATATCAAATTTATTGTTGCTTTGAACAGAACAGCTGTTGATATTATCCTTTAATAGATGGTATCTATATGTGTATATGACAACAATGTTAAATCTCTTCTGATCGCCTCCTACATAATGCTTAAAAGCATTGTGTAAACTCAACCTAATTTACTCCATTGACTCCAGCCGAATCCGTGCTAATTTCAGTATGATCAGAAGCACCAGTATTGATGGTATTGGGCCATGGATCTCTCTTATAAGAATATTCAGTTTATCCTTGCAACCATACAAATTTGTTAAAGTTTATCCAGCGTGTACCAGATCTACTTGTCATCAAACATGGACTGAGTAGCCCTTTATGATTGAGAGTCATATATCCAAACCAGATTAGTGTGCAAGTCAGGGCTACGAATCTTATCTAGTAACTTGCTAAGGACTTTGAACTCTCTCCTGAAGTATTTATTGGCCATTATTCATTTCCTGACAAATAGCTAAATTAGGATGTAGTTAAAGCATCCGACTTCTGACTGAGAGTCCCAGCAATTATCAGAAACTGCCTTTTTAGCACTGATCATTATAAGTTTCTAGTCTATCCAGTTGCAATATTGTTATCTGTCAGCCTCGTAGCCCGTTTCTCTTGTCACTGTGTTCTGGTGGTTGTGTGGCTACAGGTTCTTTTAATCTTGCTAAACACAGCCAAATGTGCTCCAATAAGTTTTTTATTACTGGCAAGGTTTAAAAGATTTCTTCACTTAGTGAGTGCAAAAAGTCTTTTCTTTCCTCCCACCATTGCTTATATGTTTGTCTTCACAATAGGATATAACAAATTATTATTTGCAGTGACCACTGGTTTGTTACATGTCTGTGTTTGCGATGTACTCTGTGAGTCACAAAATTGCATGTTACCTCTTCTATCTCAGTGGTTCTCAACCAGGGGCCCGGGGCCATGAGCAGGTTTCAGGGGGTCCGCCAAGCAGGGCCAGTGTTAGACTCGCTGGGGCCCAGGGCAGAAAAATGAAGTCCCACCGCATGGGGCTGAAGCCCAGGGCCCTGAGCCCTTTCACCTGGGACTGAAGTCAAAGCCTGAGTAACTTAGCTTCCTGGAGGCCCCTGGCAATTGCCCTACTTGCTAGCCCCTGATGCCGGTCCTGGCTTTTATATACAGAAAACTAGTTGTTATGGCACAGCTGAGCCCTGGAGTTTTTTATAGCATGTTGGGGGGGCCTCAGAAAGAAAAAGGTTGAGAACACCTGTTCTATCTGACTCTCCATACAGAGTAGAGAAACCTTTAGATACTTTCTGTGTACCCCTTTGTGGAGATAGAGTTTAGCTACATTGGTTAGGAATGACTGAGAGCTCAGCTATTTACCCTCCATGAGGCTCACTCTCACGCTAGCTAGCTGTAACCAAAGCAGATCTACATTGATACACTTCATCATTGATGTATGTCAAATCCAGATTTTCCCAGCTGTCTAATATCATCTGCCAAGCATAGATAGGGGCATACAGAGTGCAGTTTGCTATTAGCCGGGTGGCAGCTGTAAAGTCAGGCAGTTGTGACCATTTAAGCATCAACTCTCTTCCAAAATAAGTATCAGCTCCTGGATTTACAGTAAGCCTCCCAATAAAGATGGCATAGCCCATTGTACAAAAGCGTTCTAGGCTCTATTTCACTATAAAGGCTTTCCTCCAGCTAGGAGCTTGTGAAAATCTTTGCTCCTGCTTCAATGAATTGGTTCCATGTAGAAAGGTTGACCTCTACTGACAGTTATGGCCTTTCGTTCTGCAAGCCATCAATCAAAGAAGCCACTCAGAGTATGTCTACATTGCACTTAGCTACCCGGGACTGGCCCATGCCAGCTGATTCGGGCTCAGGCTCTGGAAGTCTCCCACCTTGCAGAGTCCTAGAGCCTGGGCTCCAGCCCAAGCCCAGATGTCTGTATCACAATTAAACAGTCCCTTACCCCAAGCCCTGTGAACCTGAGTCAACTGGCATGGGCCAGTCCCGGGTGTCTAATTGCAGTGTCAATGCAGGTTTTTAATTGCGGTGTAGGCATACCATCAGAGGTCCCAAGGGCACTGGAACACAATTCACTTCCAAGTACAATGCCTGAAGGGGAAATCAAGATGAGAGTTCCTCTTTTTTTGCTCATACGTCTAGAAGGGAGAGCTAGCCCATGAGTTGCAAAGTCTGTGTAGGGCCCATGGAATGTTTGGGGCTGCCAGTCACTGCTTCCATTGCTCATACTTAAGGCTAGCCCAGCATAGTAGCACAGTGTTAGCAGATTGCAAAATGTGAAGGTCTTGACAGAGGGTTAGGAATAGGCCTGGAACTGGATGAGGAGGAGCTCATAGCAGGATGGTGATCTGACTTTAGGGATAGGTCCATGAACCTATCAGCTCCACTGGCAAAGACTTCAGAGTCAGTAGTCTGCACAAAATGAATAGCTGCTGATTGTTTCATCTTTTTTTTTAACAAAGAAACCAAGGAAACTGAATGTACAAAAACTAGTACTATTGTTAAGGTTGCAACATCTTGTTCTTTTATAAACAAATGTGGCTAAGTTAACGTTGTATACAAACTTTTGGAATTTCCTGACTTTTGTGTGCTTGGGGTCTTGTGAACTTAACATTGCATCAGTACTACTTTTTGTGTTTTGTTTCTTTTTAATTATTATTATTAGTAGTAGCAGTATCATCATTTATTATTCTTTGCACTTCTGTAGCACCTTTGGATCAGACAATCTCAGGTTACTTTACAAACATTAATTAAGCCTCACAATTCCCCTCTGTGGTAGGTAAATATTATTCTCCATTTTACAGATTGGTAAATTAAAGTACAAGATGTACATTTATTTTTCGGGGGTGTCACAATCCCGTGTTCTAAACCTTAGACAATGCTTCTCCCTGGAATGAATGTAGAGATAAGTAAAAATGTCCTTGTAAATCACAGTTTACCGCCATTGACATAATTTTCTCATCACAGTAAGTAAAGATTGACGTGTCATTCTAAAAATTAGTTATTCCTAAAGTAGCCTATCACAGGATCCACAGCAGTGCCATCCAATTAGAAAAACTAGGCTAATCTAACCTGATGCTATTGTCGTTTTTTTAAAAGGAGTCTTACTTCAATCATAAAATCCTTGTACCATAACGTTGCTTTCTAGGCCATATGTCCTTATTTAGAGAAAAAATGATTGCACCCTTAATTCAAAGGGAATGTTTCCCTCTGAGCCAGAACTCAATAAAATGTATCAAAAAATTGTGGAAAAGGGCAAGCAAAGAAAATCAAATTGCAGCGTGTGAAACGATTTAAGGAGGGACCTGGGGAATACATAATCTCCAAACTGCCAAGTTAGAGCAAGTATAAAATATACAAACAAGCCTGATATTTTTCCCAGTTGATCTCATTATGAGGTATGCTTGGGATAGATAAATTCAGTTAGAATGCATTAAGGCTGGATTTTCAAGGAAACAAGTCAGAAGTAATGTGTTTAGCTGATTCCACCTTGTTTTGATACATGGGCTTTTTCAAGTTTAAAGAAGTGCATTTTTGAAGCCAAATGGTTTGTTTTGTTTCAAGCACTAAAACAAGAGGCAACTCAGTGACCATTTTTTTCCCTTCTGGAAAATACTTAAATAATTTCATCATGCTCTTTAATAATCGGTAGTAGACCTCTGAACAGTATATATCACTGCCACTTATTGTTGCCTGCTTAAAATACACTGAACTAGCTTTAAGTGCAATCCCTTAACACAGTTTTATCCACAGAGTACTTTTTTCCTAATCTCCAATATATTTTAATTAAATTGTCCATTTATATTTATTAAGCCAGTTTGTTGTCTCCTAGTGCAGAAGATTGCTATTACTGATGTAGTTTACCAAGGAGAAGCATTAGCTTAGCTGTGCATTGATATTAAAATGGAAGAGAATGCAAGGAAAGAACTTCTCCCAAAAGTATAGTTAAGGGCTTGTCTACCCAGGGACGTTAGTGCAAAATAGCGAGGGTGTGAACTATTCCGCGCACATCCCTGAGTGGACATTTATTCTGCACTAAAAGGACCTGTTTGTGGTTTAGGTTAATCCACTTTCAAAGTGGATTAATCTAAACCACACGAAGGCACTCTGAGTGCATAATAAGAGTGTCCACACAGGGGGCTAGTGCGGAATAACTATTCAGCTCTAGCTATTCCAGGCTTTTTGCTCATGTTGACAAGCCCTTACATATCATTGTCCTTTGGAGTTTGGGGTGTGTGTGTGTGTGTGTGTGTGTGTGTGTGTGTGTGTGTGTGTGTGTGTTGGAAAAGGGACAGGTCTTGAAATAAGGACTTTCCAATCTCAATAAGTTTTTGGAAGGAATAGCCATTCTTACCAGCTCTGGTAGCCTCAGGTTAGACATAATCTCTGGCAGTATGAAACATAACTGCAAAGAATGCTTAGTCTCTGGACTGCCCCTCCAGAAACACTGGAAATGGATCTCTTGGCAGGCTAGTTTATAAGGCTGTCTATTATTAACGCCTAATCCATTCAGCAGCAGTATGGCATAGATATGTGAACTGTAGAGACAGGTCTGCCCCCAGAACTCCAGATCCAGAAGGTTGGCTCCGAACTTTTCAAGTTGGGTGTATATCAAGAGAAAAGTGTCTGCTTTTCTTTGAGCTGCCTCTGCCGACTTAAGTTTTGCCGCTAAATTGGTAGGAAAATGGAGTTCATCTGAATTTTGTTGACTATAGTTGATTTGTCCTTTTACACAACCCAACTCAAAGTTGATTTGTCAGAACTTTTAAGAAATCAAACTATTCCCACAGGTTACCTTTGTGTTTCCCAGAGGACACAACATGGTGGAACACTATGTGGAGCTCCATCTGTCATTCTAGTTTGGATTTGGAAGAGCGTTTTCAATATTATTTTTTTGTATTATCATGGCACCAAGGAGCCCCGGACATGGACCACCAGGATCCTACTGTGCTGTATGAACAGGACAAAAAGACAGCCCCTTTCTCTGTCTCCCAGTATATCTACGTGCTCATAGTCAGTACACAGGATGGGCAGCTGCCATCTCTACCAGGTTCTTGCCCAATAACAGAGGCAAGAGGATTAATGGATTAATAGATCCATCTGAGCCACCATAGAAGATGAATATTAATTATGCTGTTCCCCCAAGGGCATTGCTTTCTCTACTGCTTCCATGGTGCAGCCCCTAAATCAAGCCTGAGTAAAATTAGAGACTGTGTCTACAGAGGCCTTTCTAAAAAAAACAAAACAAAACTTCTCACAAAACCAAAAATGACAAGGAGTTAAAAACCAGACGGCTGTGGCTTTAAGAGAGATAAAAACTGTTAGGGAATGGGAAAAAAAAAAAATCCCACAGCCTGTTGTAGCAGCTGTAGCTTCAGATCGTGTGGAAAATGAAGGCAGATGATTCAATTTGGCCTGTGCCCTGAGTACATTTCCAAATGCTTCTGTGTGCGCGCAAGATAATGAACAAATATATCGAGATGGCACAAGATCAGTCCGAGTTTGCCGCTGTGCAAGCCATGGAGCTCCCAGTAGGAGCGAACTAGCTTTGCTAGGTTAATGGGGGTGAGGGTCGGAAAGCCCAGCACCTTTCAGAACAACTTAAGAAAAGAATTTGTCTCCTTTTGCCCCAGGCTCCCTGTGGCACTCAAACGGAGCTTCTGATAAATCAAAGTGTATTTATTAATAACAAGCAGGGGCAACATGCCTGTGATTTGAAAATAGGGGCACCAAATTAAAATGTGCTTTTCTATGACATCGGAAAAGAGTAAGTAAATGGAGAGTGGACTGATCTATTATGATTAAAAAGCAGGGTCTGGGAGCTAGAACAGTGATCATGAAAAAAGCCCTTTTGTAGAAGGAAGACCCCATTCTGTCCATGCACATTTTTTCCCCGCAGAAAAAAGAAGCAAGGGGGGGGGGGGGGGAGGAGGCAGGAACAGTAGAGAAAAACAGAAGTGGAATATAATGAGAGCTGAAGTTATTGCTGGAATGAGTTATGGTATTTAATCATGCTACGTGTTGTCCAATGGCATGAGATTCATAATTCTTGGCTCTGAATGTGGTTCGGGATTGTTCATGAGCACCTGGAGCATGCCGACTGATTGTGGCCTTTCATATCTAGCCATATATTCCCCCCGCTCTTTCTCCTGCCAAACCAGCCCCTAAGCAGAAAAGGCTGTTTGATTATTACTCATATTATGAAAGCTGGGCCTTTGGTTGATGGTGAGAATTGCACTGAACTATAGAGATGTCGGGGACCACTAACTGCCAGCTTTGCACCATAATGTGCATGTTCTTTGATAGGTTGTGTGTCAAGGAGAAGGCAGCATTTGTCCATTTTCTGAGGAACACTGGGTTCTAAGCAGTGGTGGGGACAAATTCTGCCTTCAGACAAACCTTCGGTAGGATTCATGCCCTGATTGAGCAAAGCATTAAATGTGTACTTAAGTTTTGCTAAATATGGATGGACTTAAAACATGTTGCTGATTTGGGACCTAGATAAGAGTGGAATTTGGCCCTTGGAGGAGGTAAATTATCAATATTCTTGGAAGGGTTAGATTTTTATTGATAAATGTTGATAAACGTTAGTTTCGCCGTACTCACAAAACTGATGGAAAAATATTCTATCAATAATGATTGAAATTTACAGGTTGGCAAAGTCAGAAAATGCTGCTTCAGAACGTAATGGAGTTTGATTTTACAATTTTTATTTGTATATTTTGACATGTGGTATTGACAGTTTGTGTTGTTATAAAGCTTTTTAACTTGTTGAATCTCAGCAACTACTGTAATGAAATAACTATCTGACCCGCCCCATAATTTCTGCAACTGTGAAATGTAAATAGTTAAAAATTTTAAAAATGCTTAGAACCAGGGCCGGCTCCAGGCACCAGCCGAGCAAGCTCGTGCTTGGGGCGGCAGATTCTATGGGGCAGCATTCTGCCCAATCCTAGGGCAGCACGGCCGCTTTTTTTTGGTTGGTTGGTTGGTTTGCCGAGCCTGACGCCCTGTAGGGGGCGACGGCGCGGAGGAGGGGAGTGCCCTGCTGGAAGCAGGCTGCACGCTCCGTCTGTCCCAGCCAGTGCCAGGTCTGTAGCAAGCCCAGCAGGGCAGCCCGCGTCCTTCCCTCCCCGCCGACCGGAGCAGCACGGAGCCCTCCCGGCAGGCGGCGCGGCGGTCGGGGCTGCGTGGTGAGCGCCCCGCTGAAGCCTTGGCTGCCCCCCTTCTCTCTCTCTCTCTCCCCGCTCCCTCCCCCTCCCCTCCCCTCGCCCGCCCCCCTTCCCCCCCTCCCCCCCCCCCGCTAGCCGGGGCACGTCTGCAGTGCGGGGAGTCCCCCTGCATCCTGGCTCCGGCAGCCCCGCAGGTTTTTTTGTTTTTTGTTTTTGTTTTTTGCTGCTTCGGGCGCGACCGCGGGTTTTTTTGTTGTTTTCATTTTTGCTTGGGGCGGCAAAAAAGCCAGAGCCGGCCCTGCTTAGAACCCATAATTTTGCATAACTGTGAACATTTGCAATCAGTAAAAATCTAAAAAAAAAAAAAATCTGAAAAATAAATGTTATCCATCAAAAGTATAAAAAAAATCACATTTTGCCAAGTCTAATTATCAACCCTTGTGAGTTGCCCCCTTGTTTGCATTGCTGCTCTGTTTTGGTTTAACTTTCCTAAAGGGACATTGTCAACCTGAATTTTTTTAATTGACTATTTAAAACAAAAGAGAATGTCCTAAAAGAGCGCTCTTTCAAGATTGACTTGATGTTTGTTTTTAATTTTTTTAGTTTTTGTTTTTCATGCTCCCCTCGTGCTTAGAATGGTGCTTGGGGCAGGCCCAAAATCAACTATCAAATAGACTCAGACCTGGTACACTGCTGCCTGCTGCTTCTTTAGTTTCTGTTTCAGCTTTGTTACTACTTTTACTGGAAACACCATATTGCAGGGCCTAGAGAAGGTGTGCGCCATCAGCAAAATGGAAAAAAGGGCTATCTAAAGTGCTGTCAAATTCACCAAGTCAATAAACTGAAAAAATAGTTTTTTTCCTTTTATTCTCTTGTTTCTAATAATTCTAAGGCCTTCCTGTAACAGTAGTAAGGACAGGTTACAGAGTGGTAGCCGTATTAGTCTCTCTCAGCAAAAAGAACGAGGAGTACTTGTGGCACCTTAGAGACTAACAAATTTATTTGGCCATAAGCTTTCGTGGGCTAAAACCCACTTCATCGGCTGCATGCAGTGGAAAATTCAGTGGGAAGATATATATATATACACACACACAGAGAACATGAAAAAATGGGTGTTGCCTTACCAACTCTAACAAGACTAATCAATTAAGATGGGCTATTATCAGCAGGAGAAAAAAAACCTTTTGTAGTGCTAATCAGGATGGCCCATTTCCAACAGTTGACAAGAAGGTGTGAGTAATAGTAGGGGGAAAATTAGTGTGGGGAAATAGTTTTTACTTTGTGTAATGACCCATCCGCTCCCAGTCTTTATTCAAGCCTAATTTAATGGTGTCCAGTTTGCAAATTAATTCCGGTTCTGCAGTTTCTCGTTGGAATCTGTTTTTGAAGTTTTTTTGTTGAAGAATTGCGACTTTTAGGTCTGTAATTGAGTGACCAGGGAGGTTGAAGTGTTCTCCGACTGATTTTTTAATGTTATAATTCTTGACGTCTGATTTGTGTCCATTTATTCTTTTGCGTAGAGACTGTCCGGTTTGGCCAATGTACATGGCAGAGGGACATTGCTGGCACATGATGGCATATATCACATTGGTAGATGTGCAGGTGAATGAGCCCCTGATGGCATGGCTGATGTGATTAGGTCCTATGATGGTGTCCCTTGAATAGATATGTGGACAGAGTTGGCAACGGGCTTTGTTGAAAGGATAGGTTCCTGGGTTAGTGTTTTTGTTGTGTGGTGTGTGGTTGCTGGTGAGTATTTGCTTCAGGTTGGGGGGCTGTCTGTAAGCGAGGACTGGCCTGCCTCCCAAGATCTGTGAGAGTGAGGGATCATCCTTCAGAATAGGTTGTAGATCCTTGATGTTGTGCTGGAGAGGTTTTAAATGGGGGCTGAAGGTGACGGCTACTGTTACTCACAGTATTTTCAGGTGGAAATGAAATTTTCAAGTTTTCCATGCATAAATTATCCTGCACGTCTAGACTCTGGTTTTGTTCACATTTTAAAAATACAAAAAGCGGTTGATGTTACAGTAGTGTCTGTGTGAAACATTGGCACTATTGGATGCTCCACTAGGGCAGGAGTTCTCACTCTTTTTCTTTCCGAGGCGCGCCCCCCCCCCCATGCTATAAAAAAACTCTACAGCCCTCCTGTGCTACAACAACTAGTTTTCTGCATATAAAAGCCAGGAACGGCATTAGGGGGTAGCAAGCAGGACAACTGCCTGGGGCCCCATTCCACAGGGGCCCCCAGGAAGCTAAGTTACTCAGGCTTCGACTTCAGTCCCAGGTGGAAGGGCTCAGGGCCCCGGGCTTCAGCCCCATACAATGGGACTTAATCTTTGTGCACTGGGTCCCAGCGAGTCTAACACTGGCCCTGCTTGGTGGCCTCCCTGAAACCTGCTTGTGGTCCCCCAGGGGGCCCTGGATCCCTGGTTGAGAACCACTGCACTAGGGCATAGCAGCTTACTATTGCTGCCAGTCAACGAAGGCTGTGTCTACGCTGACACTTCCAGTGCTAAAACTTTTGTTGCTTGGGGTGTAAAAAAAACACACACACACCCCGAGCGACAAAAGTTTTAGCACTGAAAAGCGCTAGTGTAGACAGCGCTAAGCTACCACCCCTTGTTTGGGGTGGTTTTGTTTTATTGCTGTTAGCGCTCTCGCCTGGCGATAGAGCGACTACACAGTGCATCTTAGAGCACTGAGCTGTGTAGACGTAGCCTAAATTACTTCTTGTGACCAAATGGCGCAAGTCTGTGCTACAGTGTGGAAAGTCCAGGTTCAGATCCTGCCGAAGACCCATTGTGAAGCAACAAAACAGGGTGAAAGTGTGCATCCTCTGGCTTTGTTACATTTGGGGCTTTTGTGCAAAGATTTCATGGTCTCCTAGGGCTAGGACCATTCAAAGGGATGTCAGTTTGCAAAGTAAGACTCAACTCAAGGATACAGCCAGAGGGAATTTTTATAGCTGAAACAGCAACATCCAGAGAAACTGATTAAAAATCAAGCAGTCAAGCCAGGAGCAACTTCAAGAAACAAGCTTTGGACCAGTTCACTAATCTCCAGATCTGCAGAAAGTGCCCATGAAACCGATGCATCCATTTAGCAGAACTCCTTGTCCTCCTAGTTCAGTCCTGCATGTGGCTCATTAGGGTAATTACTGATGAATTAAAGCAGCTTGGCTCAGCACTCAGGCTGCGGGTGTGTGGGCTCCCCTGCTGGCAGGCAGCAGGTGTAAATGAACAAGATCTGTCAAAAAGGCTGATGACCCTCTTAATTCACAGCAGCAAACGGGGGACAGAGGTAGTACAGCAAGTTTAATAATTGATATTTACTCGGAAAGGTTAATGGCAGCGGTGATGCTGCTAATTTGTTTGCCCGTGCAAGACCTTGTCAGGTCAAATTGTCTCAATTTGTTCCTATGTGTAGGTGTAGTTTCTTTCCTCCAAAGTTTATTAAAGGGAAACAGGTCAGGTGAGGGAACAGGGGGACATACTACTGCTCAAGAAAGATTGTGTTCTCTTCAGTAACAGGCTGGGTGAGACCTTTAACTTCGGAGGTTTTAGTCTTGTTATGTGTTTCTGGTGAATATTTGAGTTTGAGATTAAGGAATTAGTAACATTGGGAATGGTGGACTCTTTTACACACACTCTCTCTCTCTCTCTCTCTCTCTCTCTCTCTCCTCTTCTCCTCCGCCTTTGGACGTGTCCAGATGTGCTGTAATCTCAACCCTGCACGGGACCCTCTCTGAAGCTAAGCAGTATTATATTCTCCAGACTAGCTCGGTAGTTGGCCTCAGTCTGGGAATAGTGCCCTGCACATTCATTGAGAAGAAACCGAGGCATTTTAACTGCCACAGTACCAAGCGTTGAATGGGGGCTTTGTACAGGGTGTACTAGAGCATTTCACTCTTGAGTGTGTGCACTGAAGCACCTGAGTGTTGTACTGAAGGGCGCTGTCTCCATGGGCATGGAGTGACGATGCCCTCGGAAGGTGCTAACGTGTGCTGGAACCACCAGCGAATGTCTCTGGCCATTGAATCGCAGATTATGCAATGAAATTGCACCCAGGGAAACAAGGGCATTTTATGGCCATTAAAAGTACCAATTTGTACAAACCAACATTTTAAATAGTGTAATTTAAATAGAAGCAGACTGATATGAATAGAACCTATTAATAAATTAAACACTTCCTTCCACCCAGTATTTCACAAGGAAATTAACAGAATAATTTGTTAGTAGATGATCCCAGGAATGTGGCAGTGAATGACAGATCACAAGTGAAAAGGTGATGAGGATGGAAGGATAGCCCAGTGGTTAGGGAACTAGTCTAGGATTTAGGAGACCTATGTTCAATTTCCTGCTCTGCCAGACATCCCTAAGAGGCATTTAGGTTCCTAGTGTGATTTTCAAAAGCATCTAGGCACCTAACACACATTGAAATCCAAGAGGTTTAGGTGTCTAGATGCTTTTTTGAAAATCCTGTTTGGTGTCTAAATACCTTTAAAAATCTGGCCCATAAGCCTCTCTCTGACTCAGTTGCTGATCTGTAAAATGAGGATAAAAGCATTTCCCTACCTCAGAGGGCTAAATACATACATTGTCAGGAAAAATACATTGAAGTTTGTGAGGTAATAGTAGATTTTCGAGAAATGAGTTGATCTGTCTCAGTACAGAACTATGACTTATTTTATTACATAATGTTACTGCATACTGACTGGAGACTCCACAGTAATATATCACACAGTAAATTTTATTCCACATAAATAAGCAGTTTCACTCTATTAGGGAGGTGAGGGGAGCTTTGTTTCTTTTGAGACCCCGATGTACTTCTAAACAAGTAATGGTAGCTCAGTATGGGGATGGGAGCCTTAGACATGTGTATATTAATAATAATTCCACACAGTTAGGAGTATGTTCAATATGGAAGTGGTTGAGGTCTGAATTGAGGTGCATTAGTAGTAGATTGTGAGGGAAATTTGCCTATTGTCTACCTGATCAGAGCTACTTGGCTCAGCCTGTCCCACTTCCCTGAGTGCTAAATTCACCTGTTCCTTGAATGCTAACAGAAAGGGATGCAGAAACAAGTGGGTAAGCCACCCTTTGGAAAAGTCTCATGAACTCAAGAGCATCTTCTCCACACTGCAGTGAAATTATAGGTGTGAACACATTTGAGAAACTGCGTTTGGTGACCTCAGGAACAGTTGATGCAGCAGTGCCTGAAAATCCTCTATTTGTTTTTCGTTTGCTCCCTGTAGATGAAGGTCCCTGCAAGCAGAAGTGGCAGAAATAGCGAAGAAGACAGCATCAGGGAGGCCACAAGCTCTCAGCGGAGCAGCTCGAGGGACCGTCTCAGTGATGTAAGTACCAGAATCAAGCGCTGCTTCATTGCAGCAATTCCCGCTGCTGACATGGCTTTTCATAAATCTCGCTGAACAAATGTTGGCATCCAGAGGTCACTGTGTAATAACTTTTTTTTATGTCATGATTGAATGTTATGGCATAAGTGGTTGAGCTGCCTTGCAAACACTATAATCATGGTGCAAATAATATGATAAGTGAAAGATCAGAGATGGGAAAACAAAATGGAATTGTTATTCCTGAGGGGAAAGATGGCTTGAGATTTTTTTAAAGAAAAAAGTTGTGTAAAAAGCTTTTTACCGATGCTTTTGTTTTTAGCTTCTGCATAGAATTATGGTGGATGCAAAGCTGGCTCACCTATTGTTATGCTTCCTGCCTCTGAAAGATGAGCATTTTTTGAGTGGTGGTGGAGAGCTGCCTTTCTCTCAGGAAACTCAACTCTATGTTGAGTGAAATGTTATGATAAAACAAAAGTAAATGGTGCCTTCGTGTGTAAACACACAAATGGGCTTTTTAGTCACCAAGAAATCAATGGCAGTGCTGGGATAATTTTATGTGAAGGCTTTTTGTGTTAGCAATTAGCATTTCGCCTTCATTAAAACATGATTTTTTACTAATTAGGACCTTTCCCGTTAGGAGAGATTTAAATGAAGAACAATAATCAAACGCTGGCACAAGCATGTCTGAAATATTAAATTTAACATTTCAATGGCAAGCCACAGAAATCCCAGGGCGAGCAGTTTTCATGTTGAGTTCTATTAATGTAAAATATGCTTCATAACTAAAACCTGTCACAGAAAACGGCTCACACCAGCCAAATTCAATTGGACAGTTAATTTAGCTTTAAAATTGAAAACACTACCTCTGCTTCAGGATGCAAAAGGAAGGAGGGGGAAAAAAGCCTTTGATAAGTGTAATGTATTTGCCATTAAGGCTTTCAGAGCCCATTCTACAGGAGAAGAAGGGGGGAAAAAAGAAAGAGGGGAAAAATGGCTCCCACAAATGTGTTTAAAAGCTGAAAGTATTTATTAAAAATGTCAGCAGAAAAGTGCTTCTGGCAGATTAAAGCGGGATTCGGCTTGACAGCTCTGACAGGGAAATGTGACGGGGGAAAATTCTCTCTACATGTTTTGAGTGTGAATGGGGTGCTGTAAACAGCCTACATGGTGGGAGGAAGGGAAAAAAAAAAAAAAAAAAAGCTGTCCCTGTGATTTGCTTCTAGGATAAAGAATCTGAGCACACTGGAGAAGAAAAAGGGGGGGGAAATCCCTTAAGGGCAAATCATCTTGTGTGTGTGTTTTTGACTGTGTGTGTTTGGACAGTAATAGTCTTTTTTTTTTTTTTTCCATGATTCTCTTCCTCTAGTCACTCTTGACAAGTATGTGATCTGAGGCAGCTGGTAACACTGATGCTGCTCAATACAGCTGGGGGGGGGGGGGGGGAGAGAATAAAAGATTCAGACCTACCAATTGCTTTGAGTAGTTTAGGTCAAAGTATTTAGATGGCAACTGGTTAGCCAGTGTCACAGGTTCTTGGAGGCGCCTATAACATTGTAGGTGGGGAGAGAGCTATTTTCTCTTCCCACCCACCATCAGGGCGGCAAGTTATATGGGCCCGTGGTGCCCGGGCGCCAGCAATATTCAGAGCAACGGAGGCCCGGCTCCACCAATGTTCGGGGCTGGTTCTCTCTCCCAGCCCCGCCTGCCGCCCCTGCACGCCTCCCCCGAGCGTCCCTGCCTGTGCCCTGGGCAGCTGCGCCTTGCAGCTCCGTGCTGTGCTTGCTCTGCCGGCTCCTGGCATCAACTGCCTCCGCAGGGTCCTAGCGCCCCCCCTCTCCACTAGTGCCAGGGCAGGCTGACCCTGCCCTTCCGCCTCGGATGGACGGACCCTTCCCTTTTCCGGCGGGACCCTCCACCAGCACAGGGGGGCCCCCCACCAGCAGTCACTGCTCCTGCCCCACGCTGGGCAAGAGGCAGCCCCATCCCCCAGCTACAGTGAGGGGCAGCAGCAGGGGAGGAGGTGCACAGGTGATGGCAACCCCCCTCCCCCTGCACCCACCACAGGGGAGGCGAAGGAACTTCCTGGACCTGAGAGGGGCCCTAGGAGCATGTGCAGTGATAGTGGTGCGAGGTGAGTGCTGCCCCAGCCAGGAGCAGCCTGCCTGCACCCCAAACTCCTCATCCCTGGTCCCACCCCACCCCAGAGTCTGCACCCCCTCACACCCCAACCGTCTGCCCCATCCTGAGCCCCCTCCTGCACCGTGAACCTCTCATTCCCAGCCCTACCCTACAGCCCCCACCCCAGCCCTCTGCCCAAGCCCCCACCCCTCATCCCCAGCCTACCCCAGAGCCTGCACATTTTTACATTTTTTTTTAAAATCAGCTTACAAGGCGCGGGGGGCGGGGGTGGGGGCGCGGATTTGGACCCATTCTGGGCACCTCCAAAAATTATACAAACCTGCCGCTCCTGCCCACAATGTTACGGCATGAGAGCCTAAAGAATTTGACCTTCATTGAATTTTATTGGGTGTCTAACTCCGTAGGCTTCTCACAGGGAGTTATTCATCCAAGGAAATTCAGTGTGAGTCGGGTGTTCAACTCTTCCAGGCTCCTTGGAGACTTCCAGCCATGGTGCCTATGGGTAGGAGCATACAGTAGAACCTCACTTATGTTGCTCTAATGACCCAGCGACCCATTACAAATGATGGAATTTTTCCAGTTAGTGACTAATTACATTGTTTGAAGAGCGAGGTTGATGAATCACAAAATGCACTTTGTTCGTTATTTGATGATTGCAGTTCAGTTTTAATTTACTCTTCACAACAATTCATCACAAGGTAGTAAATGTCTGGTAGCCTATTTAGTAACAGTTACAAAGTAAGCCTTCAAAGGCTGCACTGTTGCAATCTGCTGGTACACTTTTGCAGAGAAGTGGGGAAGAAGACCCAAGATTTTTTGTGTGCATGCTATGAGGAGTGTGGATTAACATAGGATTCTACTGTCCATCTGATAAGGCCCCCATATGGCTCTATAGATGCATCTCCTGGCGTATCCTTCAAATGGATGGTGTGCAATTGAACTGACTTGACCCCTTATGTGTGGCACTCAGAGGATTAAACCCCCATCGTGCACTAAAGATGTAAAGGGAAGGGGTTTTATTTTCTTCCCCCTTAGGGGCTGCTGGAGGGATTACAAATTGAGGCTGTGAAACGCAATTGTCCTAGAGCGGTTACTTTTTCTTGCTGACATATCATGCTGCCTCAGGCATCTGGCCCATTGCTTGCTCAGTCTGACTAGCTGTCCTGCTGTTTCTCAGTGTGTTTGGGCTCAAAACAGTCTTGTGATGCCTGCTTTGTAATGCCTTCTTCTCCCACCTCCATCCCTATTAACTTGTAGCAACAACCAGAGTAAATGAAGCAGGTGCTAGCAGATTTGGCTGCTATACTGTGGCACAGCAGGTGTGCAGAAGGATGTATGCGTTAAAGTTACTGCTCTGGGAGCACTGTAGGGCCATCACGCACATTCCTTTGTGGCATTCCTTGGCTGCTCCTCTCTCACTTCAGTGCAGTTCTGCATTTAGGAGGTGCTATTAGGAGCAACTTAGTTTCTCTGTATGAATTGTTTCTTGAGATGACTTATTTAATGGGGTGCCAGTAAGATGTGTTTTATTTACATTAATGCATGTCTTTAGTCTCTGATGGACCATGAAGGCAAGAGGTGGCCTGGTCTGTCATGAAATAATTACACCCTATAGGAAACTGAAGTGACGTGATTGACTGAGTCTCTCTCTCTCTCTCTCTCTCTCTCTCTCTCTCTCTCTCTCTCACACACACACACACACACACACACACACACACACACACACACACACACACACACACACACCCATGCACACCCCCTTTCTCACACACACTCTGCTTTGGCACAGTGAAATTTCCTTGTGGAAAGAGCACTAAAGCTTTATAGTATACCAGTAACACTCTGTGTTGTACAGTGCATCTTTCCAGATGTTGCTGGGAGTGCCCTTTATTATAGATCGTTGAGGGGAAAATGTATATGAAATTACATTACACTAGTGAAATTACATTACACTAGTGAAATTATCTCTGACTGCAAAGGTTTGATTTGCTGGGACTGGTTTCTCATCGATATGATAAGCCTATTATGGGAAAACGAAGTTTTAACCAATGTTTGCATGACAAATAATTCTTTTTTAAAGGGGCGGGGAAGGATGAGAATTTACACTTGTTTGTACTTGGAATGGTCAACGGTAAATTCCCTTTTAATTTATTACAAAGCAAAGGTCTCTGCAACACATGTTCTTGGTGTCCTATCAGGTTCCTTTAGAACACAAAGTCAACAGCTGCTTTCCAAAACAGGATTTTTTTCTGCTATCTTTCATAGTAAGGTAATTGAAAGTTAGCAAAGAACTAAGAGACAGATAAGCCCCATTGCTGCTTGTTGTGTTGACCCAAGTAAAACTGGGAGGTTTGGGTTTTGCTCCCCCTCCCTTCTGTAATTGTCCTAATCTTTTCTGATGTCCCAAACAGTGTAAAAAATCCACACGGACCTTTGTATAATGGCTTTAAAAAAGGTTTTATCTTTTTCTTGACCCATCAGCTTAAGAACTGCCTGAATTTTAATGGATTT
The DNA here is from genome assembly GCF_027887155.1 of Malaclemys terrapin pileata. Taxonomy (NCBI): domain Eukaryota; kingdom Metazoa; phylum Chordata; order Testudines; family Emydidae; genus Malaclemys; species Malaclemys terrapin. The sequence goes on along the minus strand of NC_071520.1, from coordinate 18,357,574 downwards.
TCTCCCTCACTAAATTGAATGGATCGTCCCTCATTATCATTTAAATAGAACCCTCACTCCCTGTGAACGTGGAAAATTTGAATGTGCTAGTAGAGCTGTGATAATTTGAAATATTCGCAAGGTGGGGAGAGGGAGAGGAGGAGGCAGCAGAGGACAGAATTGCTGAATGTAATTGTCATGGATTCTCAATTTTGTTGCCACAAGATGGGAAAATAGACTAATAATTGTCTTCCAACCCTAGTAGAATAGTTGCCCTAGTTAGCTGAAGCTAACACTCTAATTGTCATGGGGGCACCTAGATGAATGAGGATGTATGCAGGGCACAGCAAGGGCTAAATTGAGTGATATACTAAGGCAAAGAGCAAATTGGCAATTATTGGCCCAGCTGAAAAGGTTGGCAGGTGTGCTGCTTTCTCATGAGCCCTTAGGGGGAAATTGGAAATATAAAATATCGACCATAAATACTAGCTGATTAGGAAATATGTTGCAAGAGGTGCTGGCCACTTTAGAGACAAAACTCTCTTTTTCAGGAGATTGACTTTAGGCCGTGCACAAAAATACAAGCCCCTGTAGTAAGTCATTTTGGGCTTTTTCTCTCTTTTCTCCCAGCTGCCTGCTTTGAAAACATTTTTACAATGTAACAAGCAAACAGAAATCCCTGGGTCAAAAAAGCAGAAATGCGGAGTCCATTCCCCCCACCGCCCCCTTCCTTGAATGTTTTTGGATCCGTTTTTGGATCAGTGTTTAACATATTACATAGTCTAGATGTGAAATCCTTTCTCCAGTAGAGGTGTACAATAAAGCCCTAGTGATTTTCCAGCTGCACATGTATTGTGAACTGCTCTTCTTTGTGTTCTATCAGGCTTATTGTTTTTCTCCCCTTCATGTTCCTACACTTTGTACTACACTGCCCACTGCTGGGGCAGATGGATGAAAGCAGCTTCAGGTGTAATAGCAAGTGCAATACTGTATGCCAAGCTGGTGATCTATTGGGTATGCCTAGGGCTTAAGTCCTTTCCCAGGACAATGATCAAACATCAGAAGCATAAAAGAATCCTGTGGTCTCCACCCTTATTTGTCCACTTCACAAAACCATCACATAGTTTGGCACATGTTAGTTCACAGTCTTAGCTCGGGATGGAGGAAGGGGTTTGGAAGAGAAATAGTGTAGTGTGCTTACAGGTGAGGAATAAGATGCATTGATAGTGCTCTTTGGGGCTCAGGAATGGAATAGCAAAGGTGATGTGGCCTAGGAAGATGGTGCATTGGAGGAGCTCCATCAGAAGCGTAAACTTCCAATATTTAAACAGTAAGCTCTTTGGGGCAGATGTTCTCCCTTATTTCACATTTATACAGCCGCTGACACAATAGGGTCCTGATCCTGAATGGGGCTGCTGGATGCTGTTGTAATACAAATAAATAGTGCTAGTTGTAATTTAATAGTAGGAGAAATTGCAAGTCAAGTTGGAGGTGCATTTACATGCTGTTGTGGGGCTGAGGAATGGCTAGCAGAGGACAGTGCAAGTCAGGAGTTGGATGCATTAACAAAGCTTATGTGGGAGGACAGGAATAACAGAAGGTATCGTCAGTTGAGATAGAAGTATGTTGGCAGAGTTGTGTATGGAAAGTTGCATAGCATCTGAAATTTTTTTTAGCATCCTCATGTTTTCTTGATTGACTATTGATCTGGCCCCAGAGGGAGAGCAACAGTGCTGAAATGGATGTATGCACAGATGCCTACCAGCCAAGGCCTGCCTATGGATAATGGTCACGAGAGAACCAATTTAGAAGCCCCTCACCATGACTGTATGCTGAGCAGAGACTCACTGACAGAGCTATGGACAGGAGTATAGTAAAGGAGGAGCAAGAGTTAACAGGGGTGAAAGCAAGGTCATGAAAAGGAAAGAGGATTTAGCTGAGTTGGGAGAGAAGAGAAGGGAGAGGGTCTTTTATTACAGGGGGAAGTGTGACCTTACAATGTTAGCCCAAGCCTCGGAATTGAGAACTTCTGAAGCAGAGTCGCAGTTCTTCCGCTGACTTCCTGCGTGGCCTGGGCCAAGTCATCTTGGGCCTGACTTTGAGAAGGGCTTACCATCTAAGGGTGTGTCTGCACTGTAAAGGAAAACTTGTGGTGCCAAGTCTCAGAGGCCAGGTCAACTGACTTAGGCTCGTGAGGCTTGGGCTAAAAATAGCAGCATAGACATTCCCACTCGGGCTGGAGCCCGGGCTCTGAGACCCTCCCAGCTCGTCCAATTTCAGAGGCCAGGCTCTAGCCCAAGGGGGAACGTCTACACTGCTACTTTTAGCCCCACAGCCTGAACCCCACGAGCCCAAATCAATGGACCTGGCCTCTAAGACTTGGTGCCGTGGGTTTTTCTTTGCAATGTAGACATACCCTATAGCTCCAGTTGAACTCAGTGAAAACTGCTGGGTGCTCAGGGCCCAGATTTCTCAGCTGAAGTTTCCCCATGTGTGAAATGGGGAAACACATTTTACTGACTGGCTTTTGTAGGGTGATATGAGGATGAATTATACTGATTTGTATAGTGCTCTTTGAGAAATGCTAGATAAGAGTGGAGTGGTGTTATTTGGGAGGTGGGTACTCTGTACTGGTAACCCCAAAAGTTATCAAACCATGACCCCATAAATGATGAGATTGGCTTAAAAATCATGATTTTAACCCAAAATAGTAAATTTGGGGTTATTTAATGTTGCTTCTTGGTTTTTGACCCTCGAGGATGCTTTTGAGTCACATTTTCAAGCTTTTCTCTGCAAGTATGAGTACTAGAAACTTGCTTCTTTTAAAACAAATGTAAGTTTAGATTCTTATATAATGAGTTGTTTGTAGGTGCTGGGGCTCTAAACAAAGCCTCAAACATTGCAAAAATTGTGAGAGTTGGTGACACTTGTTACCCAAGCTGAACCTGTAGTGAGATTTGCAGCAGCCTGCGTTGAATATGGAGGGAGGAGCCCAGGTTTCAGGAGGGCAGAGTTTTGTAGGAGGCACCAAAAATCCAGTCTGTTTGCACATGGCTTGAATGCCAGTTGCAGTTGTAGCATTTCTAAATAGTTCTCTCAATAAAAACCAGTTTAGTTTTAGAAACAGTCATCTCATGTTATTGCCCAGAATGCAGTATATGAAGTAAGGTTCACACATCACCAGGGATCCTAGTTTCCATGATAAAAAAAAGCAAAATTCTCCGATTTTTAAAAAAAACAAATCCGCATTTTTCTGCGATTAAAATGAAACGCTGAACCAGGGGTCGGCAACCAGGGGTCAGCACGGGCAAGGGATGTGCTGGCCGTGGCTTCCCGCCACCCCCATTGGCCTGGGACGGCGAACCGTGGCCAGTGGGAGCCGTGATAGGCCGAACCTGCCAATGCAGCAGGTAAACAAACTGACCCGGCCCGCCAGGGTGCTTACCCTGGCGAGCTGCGTGCCAGAGGTTGCCGACCCCTGCGCTGAACTTTAGTTTCTCTAGCCACACTGTATATATAGGTATCAGTTGAACACAATGATGTATTGTAAGTTGAGAGCCAGAGCCCTGCTACCCAGAGCTGACAGCAGATCCCTGCCCATTCTCCTGATTATCCGAATGTTTTATTATCCTATCCAGCCCCGGGACCATTTAGATCGGATAACTGTATATGTGTTTATTTTTTTCACAAAATGTAAAAACTAAAGATTCTCTGTAAAAATGCAAATTCTGTGTTTTTCCATGGCAAATGGCTTTCTAGGATCCATCTGACCATCACTAGTCCTCAGTTCTCTTTCCTTGTCCTTTCTGTGGCTGCTAGTGCTGGGATTCTAATATCCTCTTTCATAGGAGGCTCTCTTTTTCCTAAAGGCTTGTCAAGCCAATTACAGAAATTTAGAACTTACATAATTTTGTATCCATTAAGAAATCCGTTTAGTTTTTAACTGTTGCAAACATTGAAACCCCTTTGTTTATATGAGCATATAAAATGGGAAAATTAAAGAGAGAAGATGAATCAAGTTTTGCATAACATCCAGAAATCACATTGTGGTGTGGTTATCCAGGCAGGTCCTGGTTTCTAATCTGAATGAATACTTGACGCACTGTCTGACGTTTGGCAAGTCAATTGACCTCATTGCATTAGCACAGAGAGGGGTGTGACTAATTGCATAAAGATGCTCCTGGTTAAACTACAGGCTTATTCCCGGCCTCTGTTGTCCCCTCCCTCCCATCCAAAGAGTGAGGTCTGGTTTTTAAAGCCCATCCTGGGAAATAGAAATACTAGATCCCACCAGTATTTAAAGGCTGAAGTTGAACTAACATGATGGTGATAAGAGTGTTATAAATGCCTGGATGGATAGATGGAGAATTTTGCCTCCTTGTATCTCAACTCATCCTGCCTATAAAATTGGATAAATGGCATGGGGCCGTCTGAGGTAAGTTTCCCTGAATAGAAATTAAACCAAAAATTAGTTTTATCAGGATTATTTATTAATTCTTCTCAGTGCTGGCTAACAACATCATGCTGTATGGACTGTGGGGAAGATAAATTTGGACCTGTGTTCCAGAGAGGAGAAGGATAGTTCAGAGATTAGGGCACTAGCCTAGGAGTTAGGAGATCCAGGTTCAGTTCCCTGCTCTGTCATGGACTTCCAGTATCACTTTGGGCAAGTGACTTAGACTGGGCTCCACAAAGGTACTTAGGTGCCACTGTGATCCACAAAATTCCTGCTCAGCTGCCGCCTAATCCTAAAGTCACTCAGCGGCTGAGTTTTTGCAGTAACAGCTCCCTAAGTGCCTATGTTCTTGTCTCTGAGCGTGCACAATGCTGCCTCCCTCTAGGCACCCAGACATCTGTCTCCTGCCGAAGCCCCAAAGGGACTCTCAAACTGGGAAAGATAGGCATTCGGCCACCTAAGTTGCATGCAGGGCCTGATCTGGTGGGCCTGCTCCGAGGCTGGGGGTGGTGGGGTAGGAGGGATTTGAACAGGGATCTGCCACCTCTCGGGTGAGTGCTCTAACCACTAGACTATTGAGTCATTCAAGCTCTATCTCTGGCCCAATTAATATTTAATTATTAAATTATTTAATTAAGTGGAACAACTTTAATAGGAGAGACTGAGGGAGACCCATATGAGAATATTCCATAGCCTGGTGGTTAGAGCACTCACATTCAAGGTGGCAGATGCCTTCTTTTCCTCAGGCGGAATGGGGAATTGAATCCAGGGTATCCACATCCCGGGTGAATACCCTATTCACTAGGCTAAAGGTTACAAGGGAGGTTTCCTTCTACCTGGCAGTTTGATATGGAGTTAGAAGCCCCCTGAGCATGTCTAGTGGATTGGGGCCTGTATGCAACTTAGGTGGCCCAATGCCCATCGTCTCCCAGTTCATGAATCGCTAGCAGAGATAGGCACTGGACTTAGGCACTGAACTCTGAAAGAGGGGCAGGCCTTAGCACACACCGATCTTGTTGGCATCTGCCATTGGCTAGCTTTGGCCCTAATTTTGTGGATCCCTCGTTTTGTGGATCTCATTCTAAGATTACTGTCTCTCCCCATCCATTCTATAGGAGCCTAGGCGTCCAACTCTGGCTTTGTGGATAGCAGTGTTCCTGTGATTTTCTAGGAGTTCTAAGAGTTGGGCGACACTCAGTGTCACAACCTCCAAGTCTCTCATGTGTATTTGGGCCTTAGCCTTTCTGTGCCTCAGTTCCCCATCTGTAGAATGGGAATAAGAGCACTTCCATTCCTCACAGAAGTGTTCTGAGGATAAGTACATTAAAGATTGTGAGCTGCTCAGATACTATAGTGATGGGGACTATGCAAATTTCATAGATAAAAAGGACAGATTAACTCTATTTGGTATTAAGCTTTTCTGACCCCAATTTTTAATCTATGTCATGACTCTATTACCCAAACTATCAAAGGAGATATCTCTTTTGCTTAATCAAAATACAGTGGGATGAAGACATTTGTATTGCTAGAGAGAGAGTAACTCTTAATAGAAGTTCTTAAAATCCAGCTAAAGATCTTTGGCACAATCATAGTTTTGTCATGATTCTCCCCCACCCCAAATTACAAGCAATGCAGTGTTTGTCAGGAATAAAATAACTTTTGAAAACAAAATTAGAGTGACAGGATGGCTCGAGAGTATTGGTAAGCGGATAATAAAGCCTTTCAAATCTAATGGGTACATCTACACTGCAAAAAACACAACCCAGGGCAGCAAGTCTGAGCACGGATCAACTGACTTAGGCTCACGGGGTCAGGGCGTATGCGCGACAGGGCTAACAATTGCAGTGTGGATGTTCGGGCCTGGGCTGGAGCTCTGAAGCCTGTTGAGGACGGGGTGGGTCTCAGAGCTCAGGCTCCAGCTTGAGTGGGAACATCTATGTTGTTATTTTTAACCACGTAGCAGGAGCCTACCTGAGACTCACTGCAGTGGAGGTTTGTTTTTCAGTGTACACTGTTTTCAGTGTACCCAAAGTCAATGGTTCAACTCCATTCGAGGTTGGAAAATCACTGGAAGGCATTTGACACCTTGTTTGTGACCTACATGGAAAGAATTATTGCTTGCATCTCTGTTCCTTATGGACAGGTGCCCGTATTAAAGTGTCATCCTATCACAATTAATGCTAATTGGCACCCTCATTGGCAGACAGGCATAGGATTAACTGGACACGAATTACCCTCTTGCGTCTTAGATGTCACCCCTCTAGAGCAGGGTAGACACAGTTTAGTGGGCAATATGAAGAAGTTTGCGCTGCTAGTTGTTTCACAAATGACTTGTTATTTGTACCGTTTGTTTACTACTTTGTGTTTCTCAGAGCTTGCCCAATGAAATTCACACCAAAACATCACGTCTCTTTCATTTTCAGGCAGCACAGTAGTGCAGCATTATGTCATTTGGGTTGCAAACCAGGGGAAATGCTTATTTGGTAAAAACAAAACTAAAACAAGATAAAATGATTCGCTTTGATTTGAGTGGGGGAGGCCTATATTCTTGAAACTGGTACTCCCAGTTCTGTTTCTGCTGACAGTCATGTCTTTGTGTATGCAGCGATGATTCATTACATAAGGGTTGAGTAAAGGCTTCAGGATTGGGGCCTGTCGGTGTGTTTAAATGGATTATCCTGAGGTAAAATCAAAAGAATCTCATTCTAGGAATGCAGATCAAAATGCATGGATATTACTCTGGTACTCTCACGGCACTTATCATTTGGGGCTTTTAGAGGTTCTGAATGCCGCAGTTGGATATGGATTGTTTTTAAAGAACTTAGAATGTTCCTGGTTCTCCCAGAAAACAACAAAAGTCAGGCCTATATTAGGGGACGTCCATGCAAACTGCTGTGGAAGCGGGGCTCTTGGACTCACATGAGTCTAAAAAATATATGAGATGTTGGAAGGGATGTTAAGAATTAGATCCAAAGTGTTACCAATGACTAGCTTTATATATGCAGTGAAAAGTCTATAACAGAAAAATATCCTTTTTCTGGTCCAGGAAATGTTAATATTAAATTTGGAGCGGGGGAGGAAGTATCTTTGTAACAGTGAGCTTTTTAGCTGTGAAAAATGTCAACGAAGTGGCATTCGATCATCATTATTTCAGGTACAACATATTATGCACTGATTGCTGCTTTTGTCTTTTTAAAACAAAGGATGCTCTGAGCTGCATTTAAAATCCCATAAGGGAGCTGGTAATGAAACCTCCTGTTCTTCCGTTTTGCTAAACTCCTTGTCAGTGTCTGTATTTAAACTGAAAGGTCAAGAGAGTTAATACAGCCCCCCTCCCTCACCTCCCTACTGAGCAAATATGTTGCCTCCTTCTCAGTTCTTTGTATGCCTTATTTTTTATGTTTGATATGTTGACTATATGGGCAAGCTATCAAATTGGCAGAACAGGTAATGTAATTTATCTGCTGAATATCTTTCTGCAAATGGGGTGATGTTATTAACATTATGATGAGTTCCCTGGTTTTTAGTTTATTAGTATTGGGGGGTTGTTGGGGTGTGTGTGTGTGTGTTTGTTTGTTTGTTTTTGGTAGCAGCTCAGAAATCCCATAAATGCTACTGCCCTTCATTTCATCACTCAGTAGCTTTATTTCCAGCCACTTTATATTAAAAGACTTATTTATAACCCTGAACCCTTAGTAATGTTTAGAGGCAGAGGTCAGATGTGTGTAATATGTGACAGGCTAAAGCCTAAACATTGTAAACAATTTAATTTATGTTACTGCTGTCAGAGAGCTCTCAGTCAAAGCTTCACTGTTCGTATGCAGCTTGGAAGCCTAGGATCTGGGGATATCTGAGTTGCGTGGCTTCTGTTAGTAAGCATGTGGAGTGGTAATACAGAGTAGTAGTTGTTAAATTACAGAGGGAAGTGGGGATCACCACTGATTACAATTTTGCAGTCACCTAGCATTAAAAACGCAGGATGTCGGTGCTTTGTAACCTTCTGGTAATGTGGTAAATGATTCCCGTCATAGCTGCAGTGTGACAAGCAAGTCCTCAAGTTAAACCTTCAACAAGCTGGACTTGGGACAGAATGGGTGGGTTTTCTCTCATGCTTTTCTACTCCACATCTAAGCTATATCAAGGCATCTGGGACCATTAGATTATCTCAGAAATGGGCAACTATGACTCCTGGATTCTATCTTGAGCTCTTCCACTAACTGCTCTGTCATGTTGGGCAGTTCTCTTAACCTTTGTATAACTGGGTGTACCCTGCGTGTAAAAGGGGGTTAATAAAACATAGCTATCTTGTAAAGCCTCCTCAGACCATGCCAATTGCTGGAGGACTGGCTGATCACATGGTGTTTGTTCCTTTTCTTGGCTTCCAGCTGCTTCTAGCAGGAGCCTGGAGGCCTGGAGCAGCAGCTGGGAACAAGAAGAAGGAACCAGCCTAGTTGCCTCTATTAGGGTTCAGTGTTACAAAAGAGGAGGAGTAGAGGTATCAGCCACAGAGGGAGAGTAAAGTCCACCGAAACAGGCAATGAGACAGCTCAACAACATATCCAGAGGGAGAAAAGGACCAGGTGGCTGGGCAGTCTGTCCAGTGAAGCAGAGGAGAAAGGGAATCAAGTGGCAGAGTAGCGTGTGCAGGGGAGAGGAGAGTAGGGGCTCCGAGACATGGAGAAGTATGGGCAGGGGAAGCGGGTGGATTAGAGCAGATGGGAGGAGGGAGATGAAATGAAGAGCGAATTTACAGTAAGGTTTAATTGTACTCAAAAGGGACAGGACTTCCGAAAGCTGCTTAAGATAGATCAGAGCATTCCCAGTATTGCTGTTCCATGCAAGTGCAGTTATCACAAGGGAGCTATCACAATGAAGAATGGGAAGAGGAGGTGGTTTGTACAATCACTGGCCGGCGTAGAGGGGGTTTGCTCGGTTGTGAGCGGGAGGAGAGGTCTGGCTGCATGATCTTAAGTGGAAGGGGAGGTGGTCCATGAGACAATCTGTCTGGCCCCAATTCAAGATTCCCAAGGGCAGGTCTACACTTAAAATGGTGCATCAATTCAGCTGTAACGCTTAAGTGAAGACACTCCTATGCCAATGGGAGAGTTTCTCCCATTGGCGTAGTTAGCTACGACCTCTCAAAGAGGTGGATTAGGTCGACAGGACAAGCTCTCCCGCCGACATAGCGCTGTCTACACTGGGGGTTAGGTCGGTGTAACTACATCACTTAGGGGTGTGGATTTTTCATTAAATCTGAAGTGTAGACGTGGCCCAAGTGTCTGCTTAAGTCCCTTGAGGTATGTCTACACTGCAATCAGAGGCTAACCCAGGGGTCTCAAACATGTGGCCTGCGGGCCGCATGCGGCCCGCCAAGCTCCCCACGCCACTCCCCGTCCCTTTGCCTACCCGTGGGATTGCCTCCTGATGCTGCAAGCGCTGCGCTGCTCTCTGAAGCAGCAGGCAGCATGCCCCTTTGGGCCGGGAGAAGGGGGAGGGAGGCAGAGGGCTCCGGCATTGCCTCCTTCCAGGCACCGCCCCCCACAGCTCCCATGGGCTGGAAACAGGGAACCGCGGCCAATGAGAGCTTTGTGGGAGGTACCTAGAAGAGCAGCAAGAGCCGCACAAGCAGAGAAGCCTGAGCCCCTCCGCCTACCCCAGGGGCTGCAGGGACACGGTTCCAGCTGCTTCCTGGAACGGAGCAGCACGGAGCCGGGGCCAAGGAAGGCAGGGAGCCTGCCCTGGCCCCAGTGAGCGCCGCTGCCACCCCGGAGCTGCTCTAGGTAAGCGGCACCAGGCTGGAGCTCACACCTTGATCCCCTTGTGGACCCCCAACTCCCTGCCCTGAGCCCCCTGCCACATCCCACACCCCGCCTGCACCCCAACTCCCTGCCCTGAACCCCCTGCCACATCCCACACCCCAACTCTCTGCCCTGAGCCCCCTGCCACATCCCGCACCCCTCCTGCACTCCCTGCCCTGAGCCACCTGCTGCACCCTGCACCCGACCCCCTGCTGCACCCCTCACACCAACTCCCTGCCCTGAGCACCCTGCACACCTCTTGCACCTCAACTCCCTGCCCTCAGCCCCCGCTGCACCCTGCACCCTTTCTGCACCCCCTGGGGGCAGCGTTGGGGTGGGGACTTCAGGGAAGGGATTGGAATGGGGCAGGGAAGGGGTGGGGCAGGGGCGGGGCCTAATTGGAAGGAGTGGAGTGGGGGCGGGGCCAGAGGCAACGGCAGGGGTGGGGGGAGTTCAGTGATGCGGCCCTCGGGCCAATGCACTAGTTCTCATGCGGCCCTAGGGGTCATCTGAGTTTGAGATCCCTGGGCTAACCTGTGCTGCCAAACTTCTCTGTTATTGTAATTCACACGAGCTAGATCAAAGCTACCTTGAATATGTCTGCACAAGGATGACCAGATAGCAAGGGTGAAAAATCGGGACAGGAGGTGGCAGGGGGTAATTGGCACCTATATAAGACAAAGCCCCAAATATCGAGAATGTCCCTATAAAATTGGGACATCTGGTCACCCTAGTCTGCACTTGCTGCTGTCACACCTTTGATTGCAGTGTAGAAATACCCTTTGAAGTCAAACTTAGGGCATGGCTACACTAGAGTGTTTACAGGGCGCAGCTGCACCCACCTTTTGTCGGCTTAACTACTCCAGCCCCCGTGAGTGGCAGTCGCTATGTCGGTGGGAGAAGCTGTCCACACCATCGCTTATGTCGGTGTAACTTATGTCACTTGGTGTGTGTGTGTGTGTGTGTGTGTGTGTGTGTGTGTGTGTGTATAAATCACCCCCCTGAGCGACATAAGTTACACCGACATAAGCTGTAGTGTAGACATAACCTTAAATTCTGTACTGGATAGGGATGAATTTAAGCACTTCCTGATTACATTCTTGAATCGGGGCTTCTGCTAAGATGTGGGCCACATTATGAATAAATGTGAGAGACTCCACCTCAATTGAAAAGAGCTATTGAACCCCAAATAACCCCCCCCCCCACACACACACAATATAGTTTGTCACAATTTAAGTATTAAAATAGCCTTTGAGCCAGCACCTGTAAATGCTCTTTGACTGTTACAAAGTGACTGGGGCAGCAACATGGAGAATGCCAGGAAATAACTGAAGAGGTGCTTAGTTGTAAAGTTTCCCCCCAAAAAATTGGGTTGGGGGGGAAATCTCACAATGTTACTTATATTACATTACACATAATCTCTCGCATTACTTATTGTGGCATATTGTTTCCTCCTACAGAGTTCTGCTCAATCGCTTTCAGGAAGAGGCTATTCCGTAAGTCATTTTACAGCTAATTCTTTCACTATTGTTGCTGTTGATTGCAGAGGTTTATATTACCTGTTGCATATCCACTGACACTAAGGGAATACAAAACATGAAAAATAAGCTTTGAGCAAAGCACTGTCTTGTGTTTCTAGCAAGAGAAACCTTCTGCACAAGAGAGAACGCTGAATTGCCTATTTTCAGGTCTCTGGAATTTTGTTTTCTTCATGTTCCCCCACCCCTCCACCCCCCAACTACTTTTGACTAGTCAATCAGGTAATGAAAATTTAAGAAATAAAAAGGAGGAGATTTTCTAAGATAGATGCCTGTCTCCCATTGATTTTCTAACTACCCCTTTGTGCCTTTGAAAATATTCCACCCAAAACCAAACCAAACAAATGTTAAATTCTCTTGCTGGCAGACACTGTGCTGTATAATTGATCAGAACAGAATAAATCTTACTTGATTTGAAAACCGGGTAGCATGATTGTTTTTGCCTCCAGTAAACCAGGATGCCATAATTATAGGCAATGTTATAGGCCCTGAGGTTCAAAAGTAGATGCATGCAGATGCAGTTCCACAATGGTTTTTAACTGGCCATTTGTATGTGCAGATACTTGAAGTGATTTGTATGCACAACAATGGTATTTTTCCGTGTAGATGTGATGCACTCGTTTGTACATGTGCCTTGCACTCATCCACCTGAAAATCGGGCCTACAAGTGTATTGTATGGAATTTATATGAGACAAGAGACACACAGGTATACGTTTATTGAAGACATCACTAAAGTCCTGGATTTGTATTACACACAACTCTTAGGAGAAATGTATGGCATTCAGATGCATGTAATGACATTGCTGGTCTCCTATCAAGTCATGTGTTCTCTGATTACTGGTGCAGAGGTTGTAAGTGAAGTTGTATGATGATCTGAATTAGAAGTGTGTTAACCCATTTAACAATCCCTACATATACTAACTGGCAGTAGGCACTCCTGTTGCAAGTTCATCACGATGTAAGTTTTATCTTCTAGGTGAATGACACGGAATGTGTGTCTTATATCAAGAGCCACCGCTGCTTCCTTTTAACAATATAGTTTAAAAAGGGGGGCAGGTTGTTACATATTGTTTATGAGGTTGATATAACAACCTGACACAGAGCCTTTTAAAGTAATTGAGAATGATTCTTTTTAATGATGTATGTTGTACATTTGTCCATTTGACACGAGGGGGAGAGAAAGAGATTATCTGAGTAATGTGATGGAACCTGTGCGTGTCCAGCTGGTGTGATGTACACATTAACATTGGGAAGCTGTAAGATCTGTCCCAGTTTCAGAGTGACAGCATCACACACATACTCTTGTGACAGAGGCACAATGGCAGTGTGAAGTGCATTGGCATGATAGTATCTCATGATTTGGAGTCTAAAGGCTTTACAAATAATATTTTGGTGACGTCAGCTGATGTTGACATGCATCTCAAATATCTTGCAATCAAAATATTTATTGTATCTCAGGTGAGTATCATTGCTTAACTCACTTGCTGCATGAGATCTTTTGCTCTAGCATGAAGACTCAAATGTACGTGTGGAAAATAGAGCAATCTCCCATACATATGAAGGGCTGGATCCATCTAGACTGAAAACTCTTTGGGCTATGTCTTCTGTAAAGTGCCATGCATGCCTATGGCATTATATAAATAATAATGAATCACCTTCACAAATTTTATGTCTGGGAATTAAACAATTTCCCACTGGTCATAAAATCTGAATGGAAAAAGGCCAAAGGATTGTTCAGAAGCCCCTAAACCAATACATCATTGGGTAATTTTGTCTGTTGCTGACTGAAAATAAATCTATTTTTTTTCTTTAATAACTGATCTTCAGAAATTATTTAGCTCCTTGTCTGAAAACTGGTTTTGTTCTGTCTCATTTACCCAACCCAGACCTTCTCAAGGGAGGGGAGAGCTCTTAGCATCCCTGAGCAGTTTTGAGATCATGAGTAGCCTGAGCTGGAGTTGCTTTTCCTTCTGGGTTGTCATTTTATCTCTTAAATTGCCTTCTGCCTCACCACGTACCAGCTGTTGAGGCTGACCATTTCCCTTAAGACTATCATGCTGTTCTAAATTGATCCAACATAAGGCCAAGACTATAGCTTCTAACACTGCCAAGATCCCGTTGGCCCAAACTTAGCTTGGAACCTGACTCTCCCAGGTGGCACTAAGACATTCTAACCACTGACTCAACAAGACTGGCCAAGCTAGGAGTTGTCCTTAATATATTGCAAAGGTTTCATTTTCACAGGGAACTAGCTGTATATTAAGCACTAAATCAGTATTTTGGCACGGCCCTCTGTTTATATCAAAGAGCCTGTTTGCCAGACATGGTGAAAGCATGTTTAAAAAATAGCGTTTACAAGAGTAAGGCACAGTTTCTTTTACTTGTGTCCTATTCTCTTGATATCTGTGATGGCTTTTGTTGTTGAAAATTGTCACTTACAAAATGGTATGTAGTTACTATGCAGGGTAGTTGCTCTGGGTTTCACATATCATAAACTGTTTTGTACGTTACATATTAGGGTTTGCTTTTTTTTAAATGAACTCGCTTTGAATCTGCACCCTTTCATGTTTGCTTTTTTCAGCTATCCTTGCAGATGAGTTTACTGTTAGGAATGCTCATATGATCACCAAGTTTGTAAGGAAATATTTACTGGTAAGAAGAGAATTTGAAATCCAAAATCATGAGCATTTGCCAAAAACCTTATTCAAAGTTTTAAGCTCATCCAGTCAGGAAACAGAATGCTATGTAAGCTATGTGTCCAATCGCAACATTTTCAAATTCAGAGCCTAAAGTTAGGTAGAAAAATGAATTTAAGCTCCTATACAAGAGACCTAATTTTCATTTGCTGAACAGCTCAGCAACTCCCACTGACTGAGTTTTTACTCCTAAATTTGAACATTTTGACCACAGAACTACTGATGGAAATTGCTTGGTATATAATTTCACAGTTTGTTCACAGATAACTGGTGATCAGAAAAACGGTGAAATTCATTGACTATAACATGTTTGTTATGAATTTACTGGTCAGCATAAAGTTTCAAACAAGGATTAATTTTACCTGGGACAACAGGGTTATGCAACATATGTAGATGTGTGGATTAGCAAGCTGTTTATCTCATAAGCAGTCTAGCATGAGTTTTTTATGCCCTTTTTCTGTTGCACGTCAAATGTGTATTTTCTCTGTGTTGAGAAATGGAATGGTAGCATGTTTTTGGAGGGTAATAACTTACTCTCCATTTCTTTATTTTAGCAAGTATGTGATAAGGTATTATGCTAGGAGGGAAGGAGGGAGGGGGAGAAGCGGCGCCCCTGCCGCAGCCACTCGGAGTCTCCCCCTCCCTCCCAGGCTTTCAAGCTTTCAAGCCTGGGAGGGAGGGGGAGCAGCGGTGCGCAAATCAGCTGTTTCGCGCGCCGCGGCAGCTCGGGATCTCCCCCTCCCTCCCAGGTTTGAGAGCCTGGGAGGGAGGGCGAGTAGCAGTGCGCGAGCGGCAGCAGCAGCGGAGGTGAGCTAGGGCGGCCGGGGCACATTTTTAGGGGCGCATTCTGGCGCCGGCCATGCCGCCCCTAAAAATGTGCCGCCCCAAGCACCAGCTTGTTTTGCTGGTGCCTAGAGCCGGCCCTGATTCTGAGCCAGAAATGTGTTTCTTGCCAGCAGAAAAAAAACAGATATTTTGGGTAACAACTTAAAAGAGGCAAATCCTCTTTCGTACATTTTACTTGTAGTCTTGGAAATTCTGGGAATGCTTCACTGATTGTGTGTCCAGTTTCTAGATTTCACTAAGGTTGTGCTGTGGAGCATTTTAAAAATGTATTCTTTATAGTTATACATTTGTTTGACACAGTGTGTTTAGGAACTAGTAACAATGAATACAATAACAAATTACATGGACTATATGAACACAGCTAAAATGCCTCAACTGTTTGAAATGTAGAGCATTGCGTACAGATAAGTCTAAGCTAAAGTTGTGCTTGGCTCATTTTTGTACAAAGGGGAAGGGGCAGAAGTGGGAATACATGGTAATAAAAAATCTTCAGATAAATCATGTAGCTTGTTTATAGAACATCTGTATAGCTGTTTCTCTTATGAAATGGAAGGGAATAAAATGCAGAGAACAAACTTAAAAGCACATGGCAGATCCAGGTTCAGTGAACCAAATTGTCTCTGGGTATCCACTGGAACAAAGTGTTGACGATGGAGCTCTTCGTTTTTTGTTTTTTTTTGGTCCTGAAATAAGATTTTTTTTTAAACTAATAACAATAACATGTACTTGGCAACAAATGCAGCTGATTTTTACTCTATGCTGCTGTAAAATATCAACTCTCTGCAGCCTAGTCAAATTCCTGGCAGCCCATCAAATTTAGTGAATTTTACCCTTTTTTTTTTTTTTTTTTTTTTTTTGTTTATTTGTAAATAAGCACAAAGGGCCCTTGCTGTCTACATTTCAGTCTGTCTGAGTCAGTGGAAGCCAGTGTCCCAAATAATTTATATTTGAAGATTATGTATATCAAGGTATGTCTTAAACACATAAGGCTTACAGAGAGATCTTGAGATGATTCTTTCTCTCTTTGGGGCATCCAAACTCATAGTGATTAGTGCACCTTCCCACCGTGGTGTGACTTCTCATAAAAGTGAAGTATTTATACAGACAAAGTTAGAGCCAAGCATAATATAGGCAACCACTTGCAATTTTCCTGAATGCACATGTCCACCAATACACCTGATGCTTGCTATTGAACACCTCTGCAACTCTGCTGTGGACCCTTCCTGAGTGTAGAGTCATTCCTGTCAAATTGTATTGAGGTTTTGAGAACGGGTTTTAGTAACCATCTTTAAAGCCCTCTGGATCCAGTTGTCTAAGAGACTGCGTCCTACTCTCTACTCTATCTCAACCATTAAGCTTTGCTAGGATAATCTTATCTGTCTGTGTTTGATCCTTGGCTTTCCAAAGCTCAGAAGCAGGATATTCCCAGTTTTAGGTCCTGGATTTGACTCATTCTGACTGTCCATTACAGTCAAATTGGTCAACTTCTGATCATTCTGCGAGGCTCTTTTGTTCATGTCAGGCTTTTGCTGAATGTTGTTGTTTTTTATTTCTCTTCTGGTTTCTCTCTCCAACAGCTTATTAGCTGGAAATGTTAGATCAGTGTTAAAGCCCAAATTGTGTTGTAATAAGAATTATGGGCTCAATCCCGCAAGGTGCTGGGCACTTTCAACTTGCATTGAAGTCAGTGAAAGTTGAGGGTGCACTGCATTTTACAGAATTGAGCCCTAAATCAGGTAATAAATAAATAAAACTGGGCAAATAAACTTAGTCCCGAAGGGACTGAAGAAGCCACTAAATTCATAATGATATTCCAGCTAGTTACTACTCATCAGGTGCTCTTAATGCCTCAGCCTAGAGGGGATACTCTTTATTATAGCCACATTCAGAACTTCTCTTGATATGCTTTCTACTGTTCAGAAATGAAATCCCTGGAGACTGGCCTTGATACAGTACTTTGCAATGCTATGTTCTCACATCCCACGGTCGTTGTCTTGTCACGTCCTCATATTCTTCCCGCCACATCCGGGCACATGTGATTGGCCAATTGTTGCCCTTTGCCAGGTCACTGAAAGAGCATTTGTGCTCAAGCAGCTGGCATCATAGCCTCAAATTATGAAACATTTCCTATCTGCTGCACTCACAGGAATTGGGACCAATGATGTAGTCCCACTTGATCATTACATCTCTAGACCAGCCAGCTCCAGCGTGGAGTTGATTTAAGGTAACGGCATGTAGTCAGGGCTGATCTGCAGCGGGTGGTAGGTGCTTGACAGGTGGGAATTGGAGTCCATAGGTTACCCGGGTCATTCCCTACTTTTGTTTGCTATAGCTGAACCCTTGTCTGTTTGAGTGACAATGTTAGGGATTTAATGGTGGTGAGAAAACTTTGTTGTGACTTCAGTTGACTCAGCATCAGTGTTACATCACATAGCGGATGTCTTGGATCTGTGCATTGCCTTGTACACTCGACTCTCCTAGCAACTTTCCAGCGTTTATCAGGAGGAGCAATATCTGCGAGGCTATAGAGGCTGTTGATGTGGGCAGACTTAAGGCATCTTGTAATATTGCAACAGGCAGAGGTAAGTCGAGGGTTTAACTTTTTTTGCATGGGGGGATCAGCAGAGAAGTAGCAAAGTGCCAATGCAGTTGATCACAGAGTGGAGGGGTCTGCACCCCACTTTGAAGTAACCAGGTTGCTGAGAGAGTTGTTTTATATGCCATTCTTGGCTTTAGTTTTCTCAATGTTGGCTCTAAAGGAAAGTGTGATGGAGAGGAATACTGAGGGATTTATGTAACAAGTAAGTTTCGTCCCAAGCCAGCCATTGTTGAGTTCGCATTTGACCGCTTGGTTTTTTAAATGGCATGCACTGACTTACATCTTTGCTGGGTTTGCATGCACTTGGTTGGCTGCATAGTACTTATGTTAAGTGAATTCACCGGAGTATTCTCTAATATGTCAAACTCGTCGTTCTGTGTGGTGATGCACAGATCATCTGTGTGCAGATAAAGCACCTCGTGCCGGGATAGCTTGGCTGGTCATTTGTGTAGATGTTGACTAATGTAGGTGCTAAGACACTACCTTGTGGGAGGCCACATTCTGTTGTTGCCATCGTCTTCGTTTGCCACAAAAGTTCACGAAGGATTGTCTGTTCTCCAGCATGGTCTGTATTCGTTTTGTGAAGTGGTGGTCCTTCGTTGCCATTAGTACCTTGGCAAGGAATCCACAATGATTGACTGCTTCATAGGCAGCTGAGAGATCAACAAACACGGCTCTTGTCATCAGTCCCCTTGTATATCCATCTTTGATATATTGTGTCCAATTCAGAAGCTGTTCAGTGCATGACGAGCCCGGTCGAACGCCAGCCATTTTGTTGATTAAAAAGTGGTTCAATAACTGGTGTAACTGTAGTCTCTCCAACAACTTTAAAATATCACACAGGAGCTAGGTCAAAAGGATTTTTTTTTTTTTTAAAGATCAGATGGTTCCTTACCAGGCTTCAAAAAGGCCCCCTGCCTTGGCTTGTTGCCAGATTTTCGGTCTCTTGAGCTGGTTGAGACCAGTATTGAACATAGTCTGGAGCCACTTCCGTGTGTGTGAGTTGAAATTTTTGATCTGCTGTTTGGATGTCGTCTAGGCTTGCTGCTTTCCCTGTTTTCAGGGCACATGCCCTGGTGATCAACGTACTATAAGATAGATAGAGGAGGGAGATGCCAGGTTAGACATCCAGGATGGGGCTCTTGCTCCTTGGGATGAAAATACAATGGAAATAGTTCATTCAGCCAAAAAGGGGCTGGACAAGAATGGGAAAGTGCCCCAGTCAGTTAGAGAGAAGTGTTGATGGGGTTCTCAACACACTCCTGTCCGGTTCTCCTCACCTGGAAGAATAGTACCTGTTACCTAGGGATGCTGTGTGTTAAAGTGGGAAGGAATACTTGAGACTCTAATAGGGATGAAAAAGATCTCATTGGGGATGGCAAAGAAAGACTGTGCCAAAACTATTCTTTTATAAGTTTTGTGCGGTGTGTGCGCACTGCTATAAAATCCCTCCTGTCCTACAGTGAATTTTCTACCCTGCAGGTTTAATTCCATAGGCTAACTCTGAGTTCCTGTTTTTAAAAATTAATAAATGAGACTCCCGCATCCTGGAGCACAGGAGGAATCTTCAAGGTCCAGGACTATAACCACACATCAATCTGACTCTAAAAAAGTCTGACAGTTTCCCTTTATTAGGTTTCTAGACACACCCATTTTATTCTGCATGAACCTGGTTATCCTTGTGTTGGGATTAGCTCAAACAAGCCCTTGTTGCCAAATAAATGCTCTGATTTTGTTGTATGGACTTCACTTTTAATTCATTGTGCCATGTGAGATCTTGAGTCAAGTTGAATTCAGTGGAAGTATGTTGACTTAAATCCACTGAGGATCTGGCCCCTTGTCTTTTTGTGATACTTCCACAATCTGGGAACTTAAATGCTGCTGGAAAATTAGCACACATAGCATTTTGGGCACATGAAAGGCTTTTGGAGTCTTTGAAAAGCCCCATGGAAAACCTAAGCCAGAAAAAAAAGTAAATATACTCAAATACTTGAATTGTACAAATAGGGATGTGCATGGACTTTACTAACACATTTCCTTTAAAAGTTCCCTTCTCTTAGAATCTGTTTCCTATTAAATGACATTCTGCTTTTAATTATGATGAAAAGTCCCATAAATTTTCACTCATCTCCACAGCCGTAAATAAGCACAAAGGGCCCTTGCTGGCTAAATTTCAGTCTGTCTGAGTCAGTGGCATTGGCAGAGGGTCTGATTGTGAGGCTCGCAGAGCAGCCATATTGACAACATAACAGATACACAAGGGCACCCCTTTGTTTATAAGACATGAGCATAATTGGATGACGTTGATTTACATAAACCGACAAGCATTAATGCAAGTGCAGCCAGCTGACACGGCAAGACTCTGAGATCCCCTTGAGGGACGGGTCAAAGGACTCATCTCTGATTTTTACAACATTTTTAACCCTTCCCCTCTCCCCCCAATGGGGTGGTGGGAATCCTATCTCTAGTCTGACTAGAAAGCCATAATTGTTATACAAACACATCTCCAGAAAGTTCCCCCATTAAGCACTTCTGCATAGGATAGCCTAGCTGCCCACAGCCCTGCATACTGGAATAAAGAGCTGTCCTAAATCCATCTTGAATTCGCTAGCCTGGAAAGGATTACATACTGCTGAAGAGGAAAGGCAGAGGGTTTTGAGGAGATCTGGTCTTCATTTCTGGACCTTTATGATTAAGAATGGCCTACGGCGGTTATGTTGTGTGCATCGTATAGCTTTTCTTATGTAATAGGTCAGCACGCTTCATTGTCTTCGTCTGCACATTGTTTGTCCTATGCTCTCTTCTTCTCCATTTCCAGTCTTTCCTTACTTCCCTTTCTGTTTTAAAAACAAACAAAAAAACAGACCAGCAATTCATCTCAATCAGGATCTAGCATGCTTCTCTGATGCTAATGTTGCACTAGGCAGTGGTGTCGTTTTATGGGAGAGTGGGGCATTTACATTTTTTATTTCATTCTGTCACAGGATTGTGTGTGAGCTATGACCACACAGACAAAAGTTTTATATACCCAGTTCCTGTGGACTATACAAAAGCGGAGATGGCCTGTTTATTACACTTCATGCTGTGGTGGGCTCATCTGAAGAAATTAACATGGGGGAGGCGGAATTTATCGGCTTGTTTTATCTCATATCTTACATGCTTTTATTAAAACCTACACCCAAAACCACTGAGTGAAGAGAAGCAGCAGAGGAAATAACAGTGATGTTAACCCAAAACACTCGCACAAAAGCAAAAGAAAGAGAAAATGATGTGTTATGTTGGTCTAATTAGCAATGGAATTAGCGACAGTGGGGGAGGGGAAAGTGGTCCAGTAACCCGTGCATATACTGTGTTTGCCTAAGAGAATGTAAGCTGACATATTAATATATAAAGATGTTTTAACTGGTTACCTCTCTCTCCCACATGCACACAATTTTTGTTAGCTAGTCCCCAAATAGGTCTATGGTTGTGTTTTTCCATTCATTAAACACCAGCCACAAAATAGTCTGTAGTGGAAAACTGCTGTTTAATTCTTGTCTGCACTGCAATATGTAGGTGAAGTTTCACCTGGTCTGACTCCGTCCTTCCTGCTCCATCCCACCCCCGATTGATATATTTATATTTGTTTGTTTGTTAAAGGCCAGAGGCAAATTTCCCTGACCAGCTCCATCATATTCCTAACAGAAAACAAGGTGCTGCTTTGCCGTTAACAAGACAATAAGCCTGAGTCGTATCTCACACCTTGGAAGGTTTCTAATAACACCTTAAAGATTTCACACAGTGTTACAAAAGCTGCAAATTGCAAAAAAAAAAAAAAAAAAAAAAAATCTAGTGTACTACATAGGCTGGGATTTTTTCCCCCTACAGTTGCAGGCTGGCTGCAATTTAACAAGCCATTTAAAATGTACAATACCTTGATATATATGCAGTTGCATCTTCAGGAGGAAGGCAACACTCCATTCACCAGGGGATGAACTTGAGTACAGAAATTACACTGCTTTCAGCTTTAAAAGAAGGGTGGTGTAAGCATGCAGCTCAGTCTCACTGGCTTCAGTAAGAGAACAGCAGCCTGAGATCCCCAGAAGTGGACCAAGATTCATGGTCTGCCTTGCTCTGAATGGGTAGGAAGGGGATCTTTCAGCCCTTGGGTGTGAGGGAAGAAGAGGTAGTGGGGGAGTTGACTGTGGGGATTGGATTTTTTCCACCATGTGCACTTTTTTGCTAGAGTATAAAGGCAGAAATCCATGTCAGCTGTTCAGGATGCTGTTTGCACAATACTAGTGTTTTCACTTGCCACCTTCTTAGAGATCCAGCTTCCCATTTCCTGGTGGTTAATTCCAGATACACACGGTGTGACTTGGTTGGCAACTTCTTAGAAACTGAAATAACACCCAGCTGCCCTTCTCTGTTTTATGGCAAATAAATAAATGGAACCATAAATGACTCCTCCTTAAATAACACACAGGGACTGACTTCATCTCGCGAAAGCCAGAAAATTCAGGGTAAGGGCAGAAATTTATATCATTCCCTTTTGCTTAGGTATTGCATCTGATGTGAGTCACTCGTGGCTGGGAGACCCCTGCAATGCAATATGGTGACCTATAAAGCAAAATGTTTTGCCTTTTGACCTGGCTATTCATTATGGTGAATGACTCTAGTGTACATTTCGGTTGCATGATCTAGAAGTATAGTAATTGCCATGCTATAAAGCTGGCTGTTCTTAATCCCATATTAAAATATTCTAGTGGTGCCAGGCTGATTTCTTGAGGGAATTTTTAACTGCCAGTTTAAAGTGGCTAATATCGGTTTAGTTTTCCACTGGTACTGGCTGTAGGTGTGATCATAAGTCTCTTACTGCATCTGCTTTGTCATCTTTTCAGACTATCACAGAATAGGAACTCAGGAGCATTGAGGTCTTGTAAAACTACTTTCAGCAATCTTAACCCTATTTTGTTTTTGTGTGAATTTTCTGCTACTTTATCCTGGTTTAGTAATCTCCTCCTGGCATTGATATAGGCACCCAGAGCTTCTTTTAATCACCCCCAGAGTTCTTCTGGTTCGTACATGTTAATGACATTTTATAACTTGCTGGAGGGGGTTTGTAACCTGGAGGTCAGTTTCGAGCACAAACTTGCTTTTGATTACCACTTAAGTTACACAACAAAAATTCCAATTAGTACTGCAGTAGCCAGCGCTTTCTTTTCTTTTTCTTTTCTTTTCTTTTGGAGGGCATGGGGGGAGAATGCTGATGAGCTGTTTGTTCATGTTTTCATCACATCTCGGCTAGGTTTTAAGGAAGTTCACTATTTTATGGAAGCCTTCCAGATACAGTCCAAGTTAGTTGTGATTTACCCAGAATTCTGCAACTAGAACAATAAACTGGCTGGAAATTCACATGACATGTGACGTCACAATTGATGGTTTCCAGAGAAACCTAATCTAACTTTTAAATTTCTTTTCTTCACTGTCATCTATCCCTCCCTGTGTTGTATGATGGATAGTGCGTGGTCCTATACCCCTCTTCAATCTGTATATTGACTTACCCAAAAACATATGGAGTATTTGTGGCCCAGACTCATAGTATTTTAAGGAGTTTTTGGAGGATGACAGATTCACGGGCTACATATATTTTTTTTTTTTTCGGGAAACTTCACAACATTTGTAGCCCTTGAGGAACATGTCAGGAGTGCATAGGCTCCAGGCGTCTAGAAATGCCAGCTGAAGTCACGTTGCATATACAGAGCAAAGTTTTGTTCAAACAGAAGTTATGGGCTTGATGTAGAAATTACTGGGTGAGGTTCTTTGGCCGGGTTATGCAAGTGGTTGGACTAGCTGATCATAATCTCTTCTTGCCTTAATATTTATTAATCGATGAATTTTTAAAACTTTATAATTAGTTCAATATCCCTTTAGCCAAGGTGTGGCACCCTGAGCCTTGTAGATGTAAGCTGCTACAGTACTGCATACGTTACTTTATATTATGATGCATTATGGCGCTAGTAACTAAAGGCACGTGATAAGGAGTGAAGGAAAAATGGTGTAATGAGCTGGCTAAACTGTGTGTGTGTATATAAATACCATTGCCCCCTATTGCAATGGATCAAAACTGCTCAACTGTGTCTCATAGGCCCTATACCACTAACAGCTAGAGCTGAGTAAATCATTAATGACATATAATTTTAATACAGGTTGTTTATAGACTTTCACCTCTTTCTGTTTGCAAAACATGATTTATTAATCTTTCAAAATTATTCATGAATTTGTTGGTGAACTGATTTTTCCTCTGTGAACCGCTCACTGTGACAATTCATCGTTAGAACTTCGGAAATGGGGCTGTGCTGGTGGTGTACCTAAAGGGTGTCACATTGTTCCTGTGTCGTGACTAGGAGATTTAAGGCCTGGAACAATGCAGTGGGAATCCTTTTTTTGTCTTCACTTGGCATTGGTTCAGGCCCTCAGATGATTAACCAACACAATGCGAATTTGAAATGAGACAATCAACTACAGTTTGAAATTCACTTTCAGAGAATATTCATGCTTAAGAGTCTCTTTTTTCTGAGTATTCTCGCTAGCAAAACTTGAGCACTCGAGTGTTTGATAGACGCACACATCCAAGGGTCACGGTCAGTGTCAGATCAAACCTCATTTTCCAATTCACAGAACATTTTTTTCCCACTATTCACCCAGCTTTTCTTAGCAAGCCGAAGATCCTTACAAGATTTCCACCCAAGTCGTAGGAGGCTGCGTTTGTAGAGAAAATGGTGCAGATTCTTGAGTGTTAGTGTCATTTGAAGTGACCATGAAGTGCCACAGAAGTGACAACCATGAACTCCTTAAGAAGCCACAGATGTGTTCCAACATTGACACATACACACCCTTAAGGAATTGCTGGCATTCTCTTTGGAGCCCTAACTTAGTTAATTTCTAGAAGGCTGGGGTGTGGGGGGGAAATGGTAAATAGTTCCTGTTGACAACACCACACAGTATGTATGTCATATGAGGAACCTGACAGCTTATTTAACTAACTGAGTCCGTTTCCTGCTCACGATTCACTCGGAGGCAACGTGATTGTAAGGGCTTGTCTATACTTACTGCGCTGGTTCGGCGGCAGGCAATCGAACTTCTGGGTTCGATTTATCGCGTCTAGTCTGGACGCGATAAATCGAACTCAGAAGTGCTCCCCGTCGACTCCGGTAATCCTGCTCGCCACGAGGAGTACGCGGAGTCGACGGGGGAGCCTGCCTGCCGCGTCTGGACGGCGGTAAGTTCGAACTAAGGTATGTCGACTTCAGCTACGTTATTCACGTAGCTGAAGTTGCGTACCTTAGTTCGATTTGGGGGTTTAGTGTAGACCAAGCCTAAGAGCACTCAAACAGGAAGTTGTAACTTCACCAAAACTGTTTCATTATCGGTGCAATATCTGCGGTCAATCCTCTGTACAGCTTGTGGCCAGCTTTTGGTTAGCAGAAAAAGACACTTTGAGCTGAGCTGGCATCAGTTCCCACCTACTTAATCAGTTAAGCTGTGAGCTATGTGGTTAAGACAGGTCCCCTGGTTGTTTTGTGGATTTCCAGTGACAGGAAGGTTGAGATGTGTTGAGTGGTTCAGACAGGAATAGCTTGGTTATCTGATGGTCACCCCAGAGGCTGATAAAATTGTGTGTGCTCTTTTCTGAGAAGACATCAAAAAAAGCAGAAGCTGTTGCCTGTAACCACCTGAAGAGTTTACAACGTAAGGGGAAATTTTACTTATCTTAAATGGCTTAAAACTGTTAACCCATCTTCACCACTGTGGACTACAGTAGCGTCTTAAGATTTGCAGTCAGAAAATACGTTTGACAAACTGTCACATTAAACAAAGCTATAAAGAAACCACCATATCTTAGGGCTTGTCTACACTGACACTTTACAGCACTGCAACTTTCTTGCTCAGGGGAGTGAAAAAACACCCTCCTGAGCCCTGCAAGTTTCAGTGCTGTAACGTGCCAGTATAGACAGTGCACCAGTGCTGGGAGCTGCACTCCCAGTGCTGGGAGCTGCACTCCCAGCGCTGGTGCAATGCCCCTCATGGAGGTAGGTCTTTTAGAGCTCTCCCAGTGAGCTGTGCTGCAACTACACAAGCCATGTTAACGCGCTGCTGTTGAAGACGTGCCCTGAGAAACATTATGGCTAAGCCTTTCAAAAGTGATTTTGGGTGCTTCAGTTTTTCAATCAACCGACTTGAGACACATCAAAGGGCCCTGATTTTTAGAGGGAGCATGCTCCGTGTATTCTGAAAATCAAGCCTCTTAAAGATTCCCAGGTTGAACATTCAAAAGCTGAGGCATGCAAAATCACCAGTCCCTTTTGACAATCTGGGCTGTAAACTCCACCTGTAGTATAAGGGCTTTGTGTGTGCGATGGTGCCCACAGATGGGTAAAACACCTGCTCCTGCTAGCTGAAGAAGCTCTCCTTTAGCTCAAATGATAGGACTGTGCTTTTAGAATGGAAGAATGGGGATTCTACTCTCATCTCCCCAAGTATAGTTGATTCGTCTACTGATCTCTCTTGTTGATAGCTTGTGGATTTGTTACATACCCCAATGTATGCCACCAGATGTCAACTGAATTTTTGATTTTGAATTAACAGATGAGAATCCCGCACTGCTGTCTGTAGCCTATGGATGGAATTTTCAGAGATGCCCAAGGGAGATAGGCCCACCCAGTCAGTGTCACTGAAATTAAATGGAAGTTGTATGCCTAATTGCCTTCGGCAAACTTTGAACATTCCAGTGAATATTTTTAAATGTGAGCAGCCACGGTTTAAAGTTGTGCTATGAAGTTGGGAACAGGAAAGCACTTGACAATGTCCTTTTATCACTTCAGTAAATCCTGGATGTGCATGGCTTAGCTATGAAAGTACAGCATGTGACAGGCCCCTTATGCCTCTTAACCTCCTTGCTCCCTTTAAAAAAACAAACCAACCTGCCCGGTGGGCATGCTCAGTGCCCTGATGGTAGTGCTTTCCTTCTGTCTCTGGAATCTTGCTCCGTAGACCTGTCAGAGCTCCCTTTGCCCACTGCTTCAGGTGGAAGGAATAACCCAAATAGTTCAGCAGCTTCTATTCCTGGGGCTTATTAATAAGCTGCATTGGTGGCTTCTCAGATGAGTTTGGTCTAGGCCTAACTCAGAGGGTATTAGCCGTGGCATTGGCCTTTGGGGATTAGAATACAGAAAATGGGAACATCATTCAGGCTGCTAGGGACACTGGATGCTTCTCTATCCATCCCACCTGGTGGGAAAGTCCATTGTCCAAGTCTGACTATGCAGATTGGACAACAGAATATCGGGTCACTATAAAGCATAAAGGCATTATGCACCAAACAGAGGAATGGTGTAATGTGACATCTCCAACTGGATAATGAAAGGCCTCTACTCTGCTCCAAATCTCTGAGGTAAAATGGACAATGTTCTGTTTCAAAGGGAGAGAGCTCGCTGGGTGACCTTGGGCAAGTTACTTAACTGATCTGTGCGTAAGTTTCCCCACCTGTAAAATAGGGACAATGACACTTCCTCTGTGTAGTGCTTTGAGATCTACTGATTAAAAAGCACTGTACAAGAGCTGGGTGGTATTACTTTATTGTGGGATCTCATGATGTGATCTATGATTTATAATCATGTTGATTGTAATAACAGAGCATCATTTGTTTATTTATTTGCTACTGGGTTTCACCCAAAAAACCAAACACACACACTTTTTTTTTTTTTTTTTAAGATACATATATATGGGATGGGATGTATCCTTCTGCTTTGTCTGCTCTCATTGCACAGCTCAGACACTTGCAATGACAACCATAACAATCAATGGGTTTCTGACTCATAGCTATTTCCTTTCCTGGCACAGATTATGTCTGGTATGCATAACGTGTTAATTTAACAAAGCAGTTCTTTTGATACAGCTTTAATTTTTTAACAACAGCTCGGAGGCAATGATGTACAGATTATATAGTGTCAGTTTCCCAATTAAAGTTTTACAGGAAAATACTGTGTTTTTGCTTTAAGCCTGCTTTGAATGCTTCCTTCCGGCACTTGTGCAAATGAAAACTGTGCTATTGCAAAGCATCTATTTGAAACCTTGAAATATTTATTGAGGCTGCATTGAATACTGAAGGAGGAATCTTCCTGTAGGCTTGTTGATATCTGTCATATACATATATTTTGTAATCAAATGTCTAGAAGCTTATTGTGTTGATTTTGTTGTGTTTTTTTAAAAAGGAAAAATATTTAGCACATGACTAAACTGCTGCTCATCTGGTAATGTCAGTGGGTTTTACAGATGTTATGGAGACTGCCTGTCCAGAGTATATGCCTTTCGGGCGAAAGGGTGTGTGGTTGGAGAGGTTAGAAGGAAATGCCAATGATTAGAAGCTTACATACAAACTAAATGGTGTTTTTCTGTCCCTGATAACAGGAGACCAGTGGCTGACCGTGTCTCCTGTAAGCCATAGAAGACTAACCATGTCAGAAATAGCCTGAGCTGCTCAGTCAGTCTTCAGGAAGTTGTCCCCAAGTATGGTCCATAGGATGAAACATTTTGAGGACCAAGTAGTGGAGTAGTAGGATGCAACACTTACGGAACAGCTTATGTGACAACAAGCAAATGTCACCGTCCTGTAGCATTTTCTAAGCTATTAGGTTGTTTTTTTCTTTTTTTTTTAATTCTGGTAACACTCACAATGTGTTAGGCTGTTCACACACACAGAAAGGCACATCACCATCCTGAAGAGTTTACAGTCTAAGTGCAAGTCATTTGATCAGAAAAAGCATTGAAAGCATCTTTCAAATTGCAGTCCATAGACATTTGAATTGAACCATCGTTCATTCCATGCATTTCCTCAGAAGGTGCAGTATGCAAATCTTGGAAACTCAATTTTTAAATTTAGTCTTTAGAACGAAGGGCCTTGTCACTCAAAAGAGAATTTTTCAGAGGGGCAAAAAAGGGGTTTTTTAAAATTGGCTGCTCTTGCTGGATGGGGAGTATCGTGTGTGAAAATGCTAATGACCCAGAAGCGATGGAATCAGGATGACAATTTTTTGGTTTCTGCCTGGTGATGTTTAGCATTTGATGAAAACCAAAAAAATGTTGTCCCCTGCTGAAGGGAGAGGGAGGCCATCTGTCCTGTTTCCAAAGCGAAGTGCTGCAGTCTCATGTGTTTGGCACTCTTTTTCCAGCAACCTCTCTGGATTGGTGCTATTGTTTGATACTCATGCGCTCCTTATTTAAATCTTTCCTTTCAAGCTTGGCTGCATCATGTTTGTACCATCTACATATGATTCCTTTTGTATTTAATTGCTTTGGAACAGACTGTATCTTTATTTCTATACTTATAATTCAGAACAAACACACACCAACATTTCTCAGCACACATGTTTTCTTCAAATATTTGTCTTAAAAAATAAAGCTTGGCTGGGCATGCCAAAATCAGTCTCATTATCTCCAAATGGATCTCTCCTGTTTACAGAAAATTGCAGGGAAATGAAAGATGCTGTTTCCAATAAAGACTTCATGTTGTGCAATGTGAGAAGATAAGGCAAGAATTGATTAGTATTTCAAGGACATTTGAGAAGACACAACAGGTCCCTGGACAATTTTTTGGTTAAGAGCTAGCCAGATACTGATAACTTTACAGAGCATCTAAATATATACATATAGAGAGAGAGATTGTCTGCATTATTTCTTGCATCAGATGCTGGAGAAGAAGATGGTTATGATCTTGCAATAAAATATAGTTTTGGTCCTAAGCAGAGAGAGAGAAGGCTGGAGGGGTGGAACAGGCATATAGACTAAGGGATTATGTAGGGACCATAGTGGAATCTAAATAAAACAAACCCTCACAGTGTCACAGAATTTTTGTGTGTCTCCTGACATGCACCCCAAAAAAAAAAAAAAAAAAAAAAAAAAAAAGTCAAAGCACTTATGTGGAAAATAAAAACCAAGACGTTTATTTTCAAAACCAAGAGAAACTGATTGTGCAGCAGTGTTTTATTTCAGTGACTTTATTTCTGAAAAGGCCAATGTAGAGTTGATAATTTCTTCTGAAGAATGTTAACGCTTTAGACTAGCAATTAGTCTCTGCATCACTGACTAGCTGCATTATGATTGGCTTAAAGAACAAAAGTATTGTGTGTGTTTTAGCCTGTCAGAAATCAGCTTCTCTGTAAACTTGCTTAGTTTTTAAAGTATATTTAGGAAACACGCAAGCTTTTGGTTGTCTGAAGAAATTTTAACAAAGAAAAATACCTCCCATCATTCAGCTGTTTGGTTAGCTGGCATGATTTGAAATGGTCGTGGCCTTTGGAACATAGTACTGAAATCCAGATGACCTTACAATGTACTGGAATTCAGTGCCCTAAACCTTTGAGTAACTATTGGAGATCTGAATGAGGTATGTAATACAGGAAGTTAATTTAAGCATCCTAGTTTGATTGAGGTATACATAGTCAAGCATGCATAAAATGGCATGAAGTGTAATGCAAATGAACCTGAGACTAAAATGGCACATAGGAACCAGGGAGCTGGTATGCTTTAAAATATGGTATACGCACTCTACCCATCTTGTTGGCCCAAAGTACTATGACATGTTATTGTGCCACAAGATCTAATTGTTTAACAATCCTGTTCAGGTGATTGGGTCAGAAATCAAAACCAGCTTGTTGGCAGAGGGATGGCAGTTCTGCAATGAAAATTCGTGGAAGGCAGCTTTTGTTTTCACAGTGTACAGATAAGGAAATTACTGGAGAACTAGGGAGAGTAAGTAGCAGAGGAATTGGGTAAAATCATGTGTAAATACGCAGAAACAAAGCTTCTCGCTGCTCTGCCTGCCAGCTGTCTGTGTAGTATGCTTCTGGGCCAGCAGCACAGATTGTAATCTCTGGGACATGGTACGAAGGGTGCAAATGGTGCAAAATGTGAATGGTAGGCGTGACATCTGGCAGTTCCATTCACTTGCATTTAAAATGTGTTGTGAATGGCAAAAACAGAGCGGGGAATGTCCTCAACAGGGCACTGAGTCTACTGCTTCATATTTTGATAAATCATAGGTGTGTGTCTGTTCCATGTTCTTCCCATCGCCCTCTTTGGCGAGCAGTTTCCTAAGCCTCCTTTCTACCTCCACTACTCTGCAGGCCACTTTTCATCCCTTTGTGCAGGGAGATGGATAGGATAGTAGCAGGATTTCTTCACACGTCTGCAGGTGACCAGCAATGAGGAGTTATAGAGGTCCCAAATAAGTCCAGAACGTGCCACATCTATCTGTCTCAGTAGGAGTACAAGGACAGTTGTGTTGCCAACGTTTGCAATCTTACTACAACTCTTGTAATATTTGGTATTTTCCATAAAGCCCCAGCTCCTGGTGGCAAGTGATTTTATCAGAATCTTCCTTTTCATTTAAAAGAAAGGGGAGGGAAAAACCCACAACAAATTTCTAGCCCTTGTGGTTGTGGAGGAAAGGTTGAAAATGGGAACCGTGGGGCTGTAAAACCAGAAGGCACATAAAAAGAACACAAATGTATTATTATTATTTTAAGACTTGTGATTTTCAACCAATCTCATACTTTTTTGGTGGCCCTGACTTATGAGTTTTGATTGCTTGGGGCTGATGGAAGCATGTAATTAAAGATTGCATCATGAAGGACCAGACTGAAATTTGTGCATGAAGCCTTAACACTGGTCTTCCCTGTTTCAGGCATGCGTAGCCATGTGACCTTAACATTCTCTGATTCGCTATAGAAAGGGGATCTCTGGCAGCTCTGTCTCTTATTCTGTGCTTGTACAATTCCTAGCACAATCTAATCTTATTTGAAACCTCTCGGCTCTGTTGTAACAGAAATACCACTAATAATAATGAGTAACTTTTCATGTAAAGTCTTACAGTGAGGTTGTTCTAGGTATTTAGTCAAAACATCCCCTGGGTGGAAGTGGCAATTGTATGTTCATTAGAATAACTTGTCGAAATGGGGCAATTTGTTACATAGGTTTTTAAATAAAGTAAAAATCAGGATTATTTTGGGCATTCTGTCGGTTCCCTTATTACCATGTGTTTTTATTCAAATGCTGTCTGCTAACCCCACTATAATATGAGAGCTGTCAATGACTCCATTATACACACCGATTTTATAACTTGACTGAAGAATTTTCTCTTGCCTGTAACTCAGCCTGACAGCCAACTTGCTCTATAGCCATTTGAATCCAGAACGGTGCAAACCAGTTAATGATTTTACAGTCTGTGCTTCTTTTGCTCACTTAATAAATATTACTCAAAAGCGGCTTCTTTTTTCTTCAAAGCTACAATCTTTAATGGTTATAATTCCAACATCCTGTATGTTAACCAGAAGAGGAAGCACGGTCTTGTGTTTTAAAACACAGGACTAGGAATCAGGTGGTCTGAGTTCCATTCCCAACTCTGCCATAATCTTGCTCTGTGATTCTGGGCAAGATATTTAAGGTGGTTGTGCCTCAGTTAACTCTTCTGTGGGATTGGGAAGACCCTTAGGATGTGCTGTTAGACCTAGTGAATACAGAACTAGACTGGGATTCCAGAGACTTGGGTTCTATTCCTGACTCTGCACTGGTCTGTTTGAGTGATCTCGGGCAGGTCATTTCCCCTTTCTGTGGAAATTGGAAATAATGATGCTGACCTCATTTGTAAAGTGCTTTGAGAGCTGTTGGTGAAAAGTGCTAAATAAGAGCTGGGCGTTATAATTTATTTAGTCAAATTATGTTTATAGTGCTCTGTGACATTCTCAGGTGAAAGGTGCAAAAATATTGATATTCGATAGTGTTAGGGATGCATGAATCTGTGGATTTAAGAAGTTAACCAAGTAGCTTATGACTCAGAGCCTTTACAGTTCTCCAGGGGTGAAATTCACCACTGTGTGGAGTGCCAGCAGAAAATCTGTTCACCTCTTAAATCCTATTCTGAGTGTTTAAGTGGTGCATAGCCCTCACGCTACCCCATTGCTTGAGGTGAAATTTACCCCATGGCAAGTAACATGGAGTCCATGATGTATGTTTTGGAAAGACTTCAATAATCCATGTTTAAGAAGGTTAACTCAGGATTTCTAAAAGTGCTTTTCATGAATCGCTGTATCCATAATCTGCATGCTAGGGGCAGGATACTCCTGCCCAATGTGCCCTGTAGATCGTTATTGTATGTTCTGCATGTGCAGTTTCCACCATCATGAGCGAGAATCCTGAATGAGTATAGAATGTACCATAGAGATTTGCTACAAATTTTATCCTGAGTCTAAAATTTTCTGAATTAAGATAGCTAGCCCTTCTAGTACTGTTACAGTCTAAGGTCTGTCAGCTATCATTTTGACTGTAAAACAGCATTTTTTCCCATTATATTTTAATACATTTTTGGAGGGGTAGAATCACAAAAGCGCAGAAAGCAAAGCAATGATTTATGCTGAAATTCTCTCTTTAACAAACTCCATTCTACCTCACTATTCCAGAATATAAGATTACCTACTGCTTGACAATTCCTGCAAAACCTAGGCATGCTGAATGAAGGGATGGCCTCTCGTTAACTCTGAATGTTCTTGCTTTCTTTGCTTTTTCAGGTTTGAGTTAGGCCCCTTGATGTTATTTCAGAGTTGTCTTTTTGATGGTTTAGAATGATAATAGTCTGTGTCATCTGCCCTTTAGATGGAGGGGTTATGCCTCATCCTTTATTCCTTCGCTCTCCCTATAAAATCCTTCCCACAATGCACCAGAGCCGTTTGCAGGTGTTCACGTAGCTCTGCCCTCTCACATGAACAGCAAATTAGTAACAGAAGCTAATGGCCCAGCATGGGGCCATCAAAGGACTGACAATTCCAGCCTTTCCAAAGGACCCTTTATGTCAAAACCCCCCATGAGACCTGTCCAGCTGAAAAGACTATTTGTCTGTCCCTGTGTGCGGGCCTGCTTCAGCAATGAGGCCTGCTGCTGGCCTCATGCTGAGACCCTGACTGTTGCTGCTAGCAACAGATAAAAATCACTGTTAACCACATCAGGGCCCACAACACATCAATCATGTGGCCCAGATAAAGGCCTCGGGCCTTTGGCCCTATACTTTGGTTGTTTCTAAATAATTTCCAGTGGCTGAGCATACTATGGTGTAGGCTGGGTAATTCAGTCCAGAAAACTTCATTTCACTGAAAACGCTTTGATTTTTTTAAAGACTGTTTTTGTTCAAATAGATGTTTGTTTCAAAAGGGGGAATTTAACTGATGAAAGAGACGCTGTGGAAAGTTCAGAGTGAGAATAATAAATACAATTTCATGCTTAACTGCAAAGTATGTTCAAATAGGTTGCAGAAAACAGAGCGTTTCACTAGGAGTAAGGGGAGGAACCCCCCCCCCCCAAAAAATCCCCCAAAACTCAGCAGCAGCAACAACCCAAGACTTTGTAGGAATCCTCTCTGCCTATCTTTCATTTTGCCTGAATTTATATGCATTTAAATAGAGATTAATCTCTCTATATAGATAACATCATCCGCACCGCACTTTTATTAAAGAGATTTATATCCAGGTATCAAATTACAATTTTAATACAGCCCAGTTGATTTTTGGTAGCAGCAAATCATATTTGTAACTCTGAATAACTAAATAACTTTGACAGTAGCAAATTTTCTTCATGGCACAGCTAATTCTTCATCCTGTCGTAAGGTTCCACAGCAAAGCCATAAGAAATTGTGATACTTGGAGGCTGGCAGTCATGTTTGTTTTTTTTCTTACAAGTTAGTGATACTTCAGAGAAGAGACTATTGCACATATAAATTGGCTACATGGCAGATTCAATAACTGGGAGATGGTGGCATCTTTTGATAAGCAGCATTTTGTAAGCAATATTGCCATCTTTGCGGCATACTTGTGTGAATAGGAGGTGCAAGGATAGATATCAAAGGTAACATAAGGCCGTAAGTCACAATAAAAACCTCAGTGGAAAAGCCAAATATTAAACCTAAGTCAGGATTGTTTTCTGCATGTACATCTTTGCATGCTAATTCCATGGGCCTATAATATTTACAATACATTACTCAGGTTTCAGAGTAGCAGCCGTGTTAGTCTGTATCCGCAAAAAGAACAGGAGTACTTGTGGCACCTTAGAGACTAACAAATTTATTTGAGCATAAGCTTTCGTGGGCTACAGCCCACTTCTTTGGATGCATAGAATGGAACATATATTGAGGAGATATATATACACATACAGAGAGCATGAACAGGTGGGAGTTGTCTAACCAACTCTGAGAGGACAATTAAGTAAGAGAAAAAACTTTTGAAGTGATAATCAGGATAGCCCAGTACAGACAGTTTGATAAGAAGTGTGAGAATACTTACATGGGGAGATAGATTCAATGTTTGTAATGGCTCAGCCATTCCCAGTCTCTATTCAAGCCTAAGTTGATTGTATCTAGTTTGCACATCAATTCGAGTTCAGCAGTTTCTCATTGGAGTCTGTTTTTGAAGCTTTTCTGTTGCAAAATTGCCACCCTCAGGTCTGTTATTGAGTGACCAGACAGGTTAAAGTGTTCTACTGGTTTTTGAATGTTATGATTCCTGATGTCAGATTTGTGTCCATTTATTTTTTTGTGTAGAGACTGTCCGGTTTGGCCAATGTACATGGCAGAGGGGCATTGCTGGCACATGATGGCATATATCACATTGGTAGATGTGCAGGTGAACGAGCCCCTGATGGCATGGCTGATGTGATTAGGTCCTATGATGATGTCATTTGAATAGATAGGTGGACAGAGTTGGCATCAGGCTTTGTTGCAAGGATAGGTTCCTGGGTCATTGTTTTTGTTCAGTGGTGTATGGTTGCTGGTCAGTATTTGCTTCAGGTTGGGGGGTTGTCTGTAAGCGAAGATAGGTCTGTCTCCCAAGATCTGTGAGAGTGGGGGATCATCTTTCAGGATAGGTTGTAGATCTTTGATGATGCGCTGGAGAGGTTTTAGTTGGGGGCTGAAGGTGACAAGGTGGTCACCAACTGGTAGATCACGATCGACTGGTCGATCCTGGAGCCTCTGACAGTCGATCGCGATCTCCGGCCACTAAAAGTACGGCAGCACAGCGGGGCTAAGACAGGCTCCTTGCCTGTCCTGGCCCCACGCTGCTCCCAGAGCTACCAGCACGTCCCTGTGGCCCCTGGGGAGATATGGCAGGGGGTCTCTGCATGCTCCTCCTGCCTGCAGGCACCGCCCCCACAGCTCCCATCAGTCGGGAACAGGGAACTGTGGCCAATGGGAGCTGCGGGGACGGTGCCTGCAGGAAGGGGTAGCATGCAGAGCCACATGTCCCCTCCCCTCCCCCACGGGGCTGTAAGGATCTTGATGGCCACTTCTAGGAGCGGGCTGGGGTAGGCAGGGAGCCTGCCTTAGCCCCGCTGACCGGGAGCCGCCTGAGGTCAGTGCTGCCCATGGGGAGCCCATGCCCCTCCTGCACCTCAAAGCCCTGCCCCAGTCCTGAGCCCCCTCCTGGAGCCTGCACCCCAAACCCCTGCCCCAGCCCTGAGCCCCCTCCCAGAGCCAGCGTCCTGTACTTCCTCTTGCACTCCAACACTCTGCCTCAGCCCAGAGCTCCCTCCTGCACCCAAACTCCCTCCCAGAGCCTGCACTCCTCCTGCACCCCTGCCCCAGCCCTGAGCCAGCACCCCGTATCCCCTCCTGCCCCCAAACTCCCTCCCAGAGCCTACTAAAATAGGTAATCTGTCATTAAAATCTGCTGTTATACCACAGGTCTGCAGGGTAGTCCTTGTTGTATCTATTCTAATAAAAAGTGCACAGGCTGATATCAGGTTAATTGCTTGAAACAATAATTAAGATAAAGTTAAGAAACATTTAAAGAAGCATGATATGATGGGAGCAAACCAGCCTGGCTTCTCTAAAGAAAGGGAGTGAGAAAAAATAATTTATTTGGACTTCCAAAAGGCCTTTGATAAAGTCCCTCACAAAAGGCTGTTAAGAAAACTCACTGGTCGTGGGATGAGCGGGGTAAAGTTCTGTTATGGTTTAGAAACTGGCAAAGATAGAAAACAAAGTGTTGGAATACGTGGTCAACATAGAAGGAGGTAAATACAGTTTCCAGCATGGAAGGATCCTGACTAGGACCTGTATTTAGTAACACTTATTAATGATCTGGAGAATTTAACTATGAGGTGGTCAAAAGTGCAGCTAATTCTAAATTATTTAGGTAAATCAAGACCAGAAAGGAAAATGAGACGCTTCAGAAGTACCTAGAAAAGCTAAGTAATTGGGGGTCTAATTCGGTTATAAGGTAGTGTTAAGGACTAGAATCCAGGGGGTGAAATTCTGGCCCTGTTGAGTTTAATGGGAAGTTTACCTTTGATTTCAATTGATTTCACCCCAGATCTCCCAACAGTCTGCTGTGCATGTTATTGGGAGGCTTATTTGCCTGCTTTATGGAGCCTTCCTTTCAAAGCTATATTTTGCACTTTATCAGATTAATTCTATATTGAGTTTCCTCTTAAAGTAAGAGAGTGACATCAGCATTACAGAAAAATATATAATCAGTGTCTAGGTCTTCCAGTGTCATTCTCCAAAAACAAAAAATATGAAATGTTTTACATTTTATCACAATCTTTCTTGACAGCAAGGTCACAGTAAACGTTGGCATTAGATTTTGCTGGTTACCCTCCTCCTCCCCCCCCCCCATCCCTTTTTTCCTTTAAAAAACAAACCCACTGTGCAATCCTGCCTAAGAAATAATGAAGGGAATGACAGAGAAGGCTAAGCTTAAATAACCCTTAGGGTGCTTACCTTCCTTGGTATTAACTTCATATCTACATTCATTATGTGAATGGGCTGGGAAAACTATTTCCTGTGACAAATTGGAGTGCAGTGTAGGTTGAACAGACTCAGTTCAATTTTAGGTAATGGTATACAATCATCTATATGGTTATGTTCAATGCATGGTGCAGTCCCTCATTTAGAGAAGTTTGAATGCATAAAGCCCTACAAGAAGCATCATAATGACTCAATTCCTTATTTTGAAGGAGAGTTATAGTGAATAAGATTACCTCCTCCCTCCTTTTAATAACACCACTAAACCCTCCTTCCTTGAGTGATACTATTTTGTCAGGGTTGAGCATTCAAGGAAACTGTAGTACCAAGAAAGATGGGAAGCAGCAAGAGACAGACGAGCCCATTGGTTTAGGTCATTCTCAGTACATGGGAAGTAGGATTGGATACTCTTCCGTTGAACTACTTTGTGCATGTTTCATACAAAGACAGTTTCGATTTGAATGGAGCGGTGTGTGGAGTGGGTCTGCTGTGGTGCAAGCCTTCTGATAATGTGGCAGAATAGCTTCAAGAGTCTAAACTACAACCAAGTACATTTCTGAAACTTGCTATAGGATATTGCTCATATTTCATTGAACATTTGCTTATGTGATATGTAACCGTAGCTGCTGATGGATTTTTTTTGTAATAATTCACCACCTTGTTTGCAGTCAGATGCGCTGACCTAGAGCTTACCATGTACACATGCAAATCTCCAAGATGGGATCATTAACTTCCCCTTATTCATTTCAATGCCTAAACCTTCTAACCAGTTATGTAAAACAAGTGGTATCTACTATGGTGGGGGAGGGAGGAAGAGACCAGGTTGCATAAACTTAGTGTGTCAAAGAACTGCCAACACCTGATGTTTTTGGTCAGCAAAAAGCACAACTGTTCCTTTTAAATAATTGGATACAGGCACAGTAAGTAGTAATGAATGACCAATAGGTCAAGACATGATTCGAGCCTACCAGGCTTGGCTAACCAAATGTCATAGTGGCAAAGCTCTCAATTAATGCTTTAAAGCTAGAATTGTTTCATTTTATTCACTCTGTTGATAATGTCAATCCTACTGTGGAATCTGTAGTTTTAATGCAGATTGCTCATGTACTGTGGGCCTAGTCTTCCTCATATTACTCTTTGAAATAGTCCTAGTGAAGGAATTGGATCACTTGTGTGAGTAAGTGGAAAAGGATTTGGTCAATCCAAACGTATATCCCTCCAGTCAGCACACAAGTCAGCTAGCCACCAGACCATTTGAAGAGTGGACCAATTATCATAGAATCATAGAAGATTAGGCTTGGAAGAGACCTCAGGAGGTCATCTAGTCCAACCCCCTGCTCAACCAGGACCAACGCCAAATAAATCATCCCGGACAGGGCTTTGTCAAGCTGGGCCTTAAAAACTTCTATAGATTAAGATTCCACCACCTCCCTAGGTAACCCATTCCAGTGCTTCACCACCCTCCTAGTGAAATAGTTTTCCCTAATATCCAACCTAGACATCCACCGGTGCAACTTGAGACCATTGCTTCTTGTTCTGTCATCTGCCACCACTAGCTCCATCCTCTTTGGGACCCCCCTTCAGATAGTTGAAGGCTGCTATCATATCCCCCCTCACTCTTCTCTTCTGAAGACTAAATAAGATCAGCTCCATCAGCCTCGCCTCGTAAGTCCCCCAGCCCCCTAATCATTTTCATTGTCCTCTGCTGGACTCTCTCCAATTTGTCCACATCCTTTCTGTAGTGGGGGGCCCCACACTGGACACAGTACTCCAGATGTGGCCTCACCAGTGCTGAATAGAGGGGAATAATCACTTCCCTCAATATGCTGGCAATGCTCCTAATGCATCCCAATATGCCGTTAGCCTTTTTGCCACAAAGGCACATTGTTGACTCATATCCAGCTTCTCATCCACTGTAATCCCCAGGTCCTTTTCTGCAGAACTGCCGCTTAACTAGTCAGTCCCCAGCCTGTAGCAGTGCATGGGATTCTTCCATCCTAAGTGCAGGATTCTGCACTGGTCCTTGTTGAACTGCATCAGATTTCTTTTGGCCAAATCCTCCAATTTGCCTAGGTCACTCAAACCCTATTCCTACCCTCCAGCATATCTTATTGTGGCTCGTTACCTTAGGGCATGAGCCAGAGACCACTGAAGTCAAAGGGAGTCTTTCCATTGACTTCAGTGAGTTTTGGATCATGTCCTGAATTCCATGCAATGTGAGTAAGTGGTCATCAGCCATTGAATAAGATTACATTTTTACTATTCAAAATTAAACCGACTAATGTAAGGAAAGGCATGTCTGACACCAGAAAGACACCTTCCTGGTAATTTAACTAGATTATAGTGGGTGTGACGCTGTTGTTAGTGCTACAGATGAGCTTTCATGGTTCACACTTGTTCATTGAAGGTGGAGGATGGAAAAGTTGTGCTTAGTCTACTATTCAAATTTGGATGTGCTTTGTGAATAGACTGGTACATTAGAAACTGATCCAAGCCCCAGTATCTAACAAACTTTTATCGCCCATGAACCAACTACACTACAAAATGTTCTACAGTGTAGTGTCAATCACAGGCTACCAGTTTGGTTTTACTTTGGCGGGTGGGAGTTGTGTGAGGCAGATAGGCAACCAAATAACACACCTCATATGTAATAATGTATGTATCTTGGTCTGGTCCTTAAAAAAGCGTGAAGCTTTTCTTTCTAGATATGAACTGCAGTTAGAAATAAAAGTTTTTAATTAAAGCACATTTTCTGAGCTCCCCCTAGCAGACCTCTTGCAGACAAGTAATGTTGGTGGCACCGTTCCATCAGCAGGCTAGTAAAACAAAGCAAAAGACTATCCCGTTTTAAATACTGGTGTTCTAACCAATGGAAGATTCATGGCTGTATACTCAGATGGAGTCCTTGCTGATAATGAGTTCACATACATAATGAGTTTGGGTCCAAACCAAAACCTGCAGTCAAAATACTTCCAAAGTTTGGGACAAACAGGATGCAGTTCTGAACTTCATTTTGGGCTCATTTCTAAATGAAATGTCTTGAAATGTGAAAACAGTGTCAGTTCTCTCTCCTGTTATCCAGTGACAGCTAGACTTCAGTGTAAGAGGGTTCCGCTGTGCTTTGAGTAAACTTTTCAAAGCCATTCAGTGTTGATCTAACACTGCTGACCACTTCTGAAAATTCCACCCTAATATTTAAAAACAAAAAAATCTTGCATGCTGTAATTCTGATATTTAGTCTGGATGAGAAAAGAAACATGATGTTTGATGTGGGATCACGGAAGGAGTAATTTTTTATCATAACGGCTACTACCAGATAGGGGATCTTATTTCAATACAGATCACTGTATTTGCAGACAAGACCTGCCTCCCATACTGTGAGATTCAAATTCCTACGCTGGCCTAAATGGATACAACTGCCTTTTTTTTCTTTCTAGTCTTAGTGGCTTAGTTCAGCCAGCCTATTGGTTAATGTATGCCATATTTTGCCTTACTGATTGCTAGATGCCCATGTCTGTATCTCTAGTTCTGTTTAAGAGATTGGTGGCAGTGGATAGAAACTATCCTAATGCCCATGGCATCTTTACAAGATGGGTGTGCTAACCTTCAGTTTAAAATGCAGCGTCTGTGGCAAAAATGCTTTGAATCTCAGATTGATCCTGTCACCTTATGTGTTTAAATTCTTCCTAAATTGCAGTGTTTTGAAACCACAAACTGTTGTTTAAAGAGCTTTTCTCATAAAACAGCTCATTACTGTGTGCTATTCAGAGTTTGCCAAAAATCTGTGGTTTTTCTTACCATCTCCACCCCTTGCTCCTTTCTCCACCATGGAAATGTCCGCAAGAATGAGTGGGCAAAGCTAATTCCCCTGTGGCTGTTTCAAACTACACAATATGGGCTCATCCTTTGATCCCTCCTCATGACTTTATTTCATTATCCCTTAAGTATAAGGAGGAAAGTTAATGACATCATAAAAACCAGAACTCTATAAAAGATGTTTCTGCTGATTTACTGCCAATGTACTAGCAGCATGTCATATAACTGCCCATTAAAGATGGTGAGTTGCTCTCCTGCCTGCAGCTTTCCTTATTGCCAGCACATTTATTTATGACCAGATTATAAGGATTGGGTGTGCACTGTAAATCATAAAACTTATTTTTATAGTGCATATAATTAACCCTTTAATTATTGTATTAAGGTGCAACTCTTCCTTTTTGTAGGTATAATTAAAGATGCCTGCTTGTGTTCCTAGGGATTAATTTATTTTTAAGGGAATAAAATTCTTGCTTTTTGACTGAGAACTTCCTTTGTTTTCATTTAAGCATTACCCAAGGCATCCTGATCAATGATGATTGTGCAGGAGACAATTGGAATTGCATTAATTGATAATACAACATTGAGTTTTAGCTACCCACTGAAGAAGTCCCAGAAAACTGAACTTCACCACAAAAGGCTCGCCAAACTGTCCCTGTTCTAAGAAAACCCCCTCTCCATACCTTTAGAGCAGGGATTCTGGATAAGTGATTTAAGAGGTCATTATTCCGGGCCACATTTTCGGAATTTATTCCTGCCCCTCCCCTCCGTCCCCCCGTCAGCCACTTATCTGCCCTCTGATGCATAGGCCCTTATCCAGCACAGTATGCTTAACTTCTTGTATGTGAGCCATCCCATTAAAATCAATGCCCAAGATTTTCAGAATTGGTTAGTGATTTTGGTTGCCTCCGTTTTTGGAGGCACCCGAAAAGGGGCTGATTTTCAGGGGTGGAAGTGTTCAGCACTTTCTCAAAATCAGGCCCTTTTAAAAAAAGTTTAAAAGTGTCTCAAATTGGGGACCCAAAAGTTGAGACACCCAAAATCACTAGTCGTTTCTGAAAATCTTGGCTAATGGGACTGCTCATATGCTTAAAGTTAATCATGTTCTTTACTAGATTGAGTCCATAGTCTCTTCTATTAATGTGAATATGCCATTGAGGTTGTAAAATATTGGCACTAGATTTTAGTCCTAACATATTATGTATTCTCATCAATTTAAAGTACTTACCTCGTCAGACATTTTCTCCTTGTTATACATTTTCTCTCTTGTACTTAATTGGATTGTTCTGGTTTAATTTTGTTGGTCACTACTTGCTGACAGAAAACAGCTCTTCCTCGAAAGAAAAGAAAGAACAAAGTTTTCTGTTCTCATCGTGGTCAGGTCAATTGTTCTGTCTTATATGCATTGATTGCTTCCTGAGACAGGAAAGGAAAAACATTTGATCGCTGTTTACTAAGCTTTTTCTTACCTATTGTATGAATTTTGGATTTCAATGTACAATATTGATAGCAGGTCATAGGAAATCTATATCCATACTGATAATATGGTGTCTTATTTCCGCCACCCAGGAAAAAGAAGCTCTTTGATATGTCTGGCTGTGTTTTGGGGTTGTTTGTTTTTTCCTCTCTCTCTGAGAAGGAAAATCAGATGTAGGTT
Source organism: Malaclemys terrapin pileata (assembly GCF_027887155.1). Taxonomy (NCBI): domain Eukaryota; kingdom Metazoa; phylum Chordata; order Testudines; family Emydidae; genus Malaclemys; species Malaclemys terrapin. Next base: position 18,314,366 of record NC_071520.1, on the reverse strand, counting down.
TGTCTGCTGTTGCTTGAGCTCTGTTTTCCATGTGTAAGTGATAGCAAAGAAGTCATAAAGAAAAATAATAAGAGGTTATAAATTATCTCCCAGTGCTTTGTTGTATGGTCATGATTTATAGAGAGGTATTTACAGAATCTCCACAAGAGGTCTATTCCATCAGTGGATAGAATAACAGTAATAATAATGTTTAAAAATAGGATCTTATTGTGTATAAACGGGACAATTGTTGGGCTCTTTTTTCATGATGTTTAGAATACAGTGGATATTTCCAAGCTCTAAACAATGCTGCCTCCCAAAGTATTTAACACTAGCCAGCATATAATATTTTTCCTCTGATACATGCACTTGCTGGGAAGAATAAGGGTAATGGAGACATACTGGATTAGGTTTAGAACTTGACAGAATAGACAAGGCTTTGGAGTGAACCTGTTTTAACACATTTCTTCTAAGAAAGGTGCTAACCCAGCTCTTTGGGTTAGAGAAACAAGGAGGGCGAGATAATGTATTTTATTGGACCAACTTCTGTTCGTGAAAGAGACAAGCTTTTGATTTTACACAGAAGAGCTCTGTGTAAGCTCGAAAACTTTTCACTGACAAAGAGAAGTTGGTCCAATAAAAAATATTACCTCACCCACCTTGTCTCTCTAATATCCTGGTACCAATACAGCTACAACAAAACTGCATACATTCTTTGGTTTAGCCGGACAACGCCTTAGAAGACTCCAAGTTTGTGTTCAAGGCATGGTTTGATACTTCGGACTGAACAATCCAGGAGATCCCTGTTGTCTGAGATTCTGAAAAACCCAGGATTGCGTTCTCATTGATAAGCTGTCCAAATGAATGAAGACTTGTTCTCTCAACTCGAGTGTACCAATTCAGAGAAAAACTAAGTTTCCAAGCCAAAGTATTCATATCCTAAAATTATCATGCATGTCATTGGACTGCTTGGGAAGAGTGTTCAATTCTAGCCAAAGGAAGCAGCCTGAAGAATAAATTAATGCTTAGCTCTTAGAAGAGATCAAGTGTTACAGGGAAACTTTGAATATTAGTGGACTAGTAAGAAGGGAGCTTGTAATTCTAGTACCAGAATCAAAATGGGCTAAATATTTAAAAATCTGATTTCGTTGCTGCCAGACATTTACCTACCATGAGCACTAATAAGGACAGTGAAAAAAATTAGAGGTTCAACAATAATACAAGGTTCTCAGTTTATAATTTGAGAAATCATCAATTAATACAATACCTGGAATAAAATATGCCCTCCAGCCTACCAGCTGCCAACATTTAAACTTGAAGATGATAGATTTGGAAGAGAGGTTTGTAATTATTTGCTAGGTGATTCTGATTAATTTACAAGGAAAAATGCTAATACTGATAGCGTATTACCCTGGGGCCAAGTGAAAATCACACTATAGCAAAAAGGGATAACATGTAAATGATGGCTCATGAATGATCTTCTACGTTGATTGGACAGTCTGATCATTTTCCTTAAGCCACTAATGAATGCATATAAGATTAGAGAGAGCATTGGACAACATCACTATAATTCTCATCTCATGGGCTATAGGAAATATATGGTAAATATACCCCAGTGGCAGTTCTATTAATTAAAAATGATAAGGGCTAGATTATGGAATTACAACAGATTTACAGCAGCGTGACAGAAATCAGAATCATGCCCTGCCACACTGAAAAGCATTTATGGAACAAACTATAAGGACACCTTTGAAATACACAATATACGGGGACATATGTAAGCAATCTACCTGGACAATATGTTTATACTGTACAGAGGTGTTATAAGACACATTGTATCGGTTTTGCCTGTCAGGATTAGAATTAAGAACATTATAACTTTACAGAGACGGTCTAGAGCAGTGGTTCTCAGATGTATTTGATTGCGCTCCCTTCTTTGTGTCTGTCGTAGTTTATGGCGCCCCCCCCCCCCCCCGCCATACAAGTACATACTGATCAAAAAAATCAACATGCAACTCTCACTAAATATTAAAAACAGTAAAGCATTTATTCAGACAAAGGCAATGATTCTTTATAATAAGAGCAAAAGCAAAACTGTGATTGTGGTCGTTGCTTACAATTAAATGTGCACACCATGTCGTAGCAAATGGATTAACATACAGATGGCAACAACTTTGTATAATGCTATGCAAGCATAACTGAAATCCGTCAAAATGCACAGCACCAACTAGAGTCAAATGCACAGTGCCATCTGAGGACCTGATATGTCTGGAGGAATCAGCTTTGCTAGTTATTCATTGATGTGGGTAAAATGTGTGCAGTAAGTCCCCCGCTCAAAAAAAAAAAAAAAAAAAAAACATTTCTCACACTCCCCCTGCCCAAGAATATATTCCATGTTCCCCCATTTGAGGACCTCCGGTCTAAAGAAACTTAAACTTAAATCCAGCTAAAACTAGAATTAATGCAGTTGGATTACAGAGTGGCTTTGGAGGAAGGTGGCCAATCTATATACTAATCATGCTTTTAATTGTTGCTAATATTTTTGTGTGTTGGAGAGTAGCCATGGGTCCTGAACCAAGAATGATGCACCATCATGCTCGGCACTGTACAAGCACACAGGCAGAGACAGGCGCTTACCTTCTAATAGATAATTGGTATTGGGAGAAACAGAGGCAGTGATTTACCCAAAGTCATACAGTAGGTAAGTGGTAGAACTGGGAGCAGAATGCAGATCTCCCAATTTCCAGCTCAACCTCTTTCCCGCTGGACCCTGCTGCCACTCAAATTCTGCTTCTCTTTCCATATGATTCAATTCAGTGATCACCTAAATTCAGTGTAGAGCTTTGCCTTCTCCATGTTGAATGGTCCTTTGAGAATTCTGCTCAGTTCTTACGTTGCATCAATTACAAGGGTATCTGAGATTTGCTCACGCATTTTATATCCAGCTCACCCTCCCTCTTATCAAACCTCCAAATGGGTGTGAGAGTGCATATTTCTCTCTCCCCACACATCCCCATGTGGTCTTTCTAAAAAATAATCATCCTCCTACACCACCTCCTGTGCAAAAAAAGCTAAGTAACACATAAGCAATTGACTTTCAGTAGTCTTCCCCACCCCCATTCTCTTTTGTGATATCTGCTGGGTCACATTTAAATACTGTAGGGATCATTACCCATAAAAGTTATAAGCTGATACCTAACAACTGTATCTCATATATTGTTTCAGAGACTGTAAATTTTCACTTTGATGGAAAAAGCACTACTTGTGTGTATAGCACAGCACTTGGTTTTATATTGGTATCAAGCAAATAAGCCTGAGGTTCACCTTCATGTGGTAGCTGAACCATTCAGTTTTCTCTCTCCCTCTGAAATTTTAAAAGCAATGGTATAATTTGCAGCCAGCCAGCCAGCCACCCGCTTCCCAAGTGCAGGGTGGTTGAACATCGGTCACCTGAATGCTTGTAAGCAGATTCCAATCTTCTCCAAATTTCCCCTTTCGATGTAGTAATGAGACCTCTGCACCAGGGTAGGTTAAATCACAGCTGCCAGATGGGTGTGTATTAGATTTTGAAATTCCCCAGTTGAAAACCTTAATGGTTTTTGTTTTCATTTACACAGAGTGTTATTACATTTTGATGCAACGCCTCGGCGACCTGCTTTCAATAAATGCCTGTCCTTGAGCAGTAGCTCTTAGCATATTCAATAGAAATAAAATTACCATGAGTAATAGTCTGATACATTTAGAAATTATCTGCTTTAAAGACACTTGCTAAGGATTTAAGGACTTTGGTATTCATTCCCTGAGACTGTATTCTTTCCTGTACCATTAAAATCATATAACTTTTTAACATCCCAATAAAGCAATATGTTCAAGCACCTGATGTATTTAAAATTGTAAAAACAGCTCAAAATTACTGTGGCCTCTACTTTTAGAGTGTGATATTAATATTTTCTCATTAAGTCTTTTCCATTTTTTAACTACCGGTAACTATTTAAATTCTCATGTACTTTTGGTTATTGTAGGAATCAACTAATCACTGTTCCTGTCCATAAAATAGATCCTTACAAATCACAGTGAGGAAAGTCAGACAACTAGCTTAGATTGTCAGAAGTCAAATTAGCAGAGGAAATGGGTTCATACGTTGTGCACACTTCCATTGGGTAGCTGAATCCTCATACAGTACCTCCACACATTTCTTCGGACCAAATTAGTTATGACTCTTCCATCTCTGAGATCCTGCTTTCTTTCCAAAGAGAAAAGGCATCTGTCATTAGGGAGGAAAGAACAATGTGCGATAGGTGTCTCCTCTCCCCCCATTTCTGCTACCCCGTCCTGTGTCTTCTCCTCTTTCATCATTGCTGTTCCCTCCCACCTCCACTCCTTCCATTTTGAGTATCTTAGCGGTCTCTCATCATTAAATGTTGTTGCTAACTGAAACAATTTGGACCAAGTTCTGCTCATGGATGGATGCTATATTCCAACAGCAGCTCCAGTGGAAGCGAGTAGGAGTTGTGAAAGAGTACCTGAAGGCATGATTTGGCCCTTCCTTACCAAATGCTGCTGCTGTCTAAACTCTCTGATCTCCTTCGTTTCCCCTAGACACCTAGATCTGGCATTCATTAAGTCTGCTTCCTATCAGTGACTAGCTGGCAGTGCAGGGTCAGCAGAGTGTGGGACTGGCATATCTAGCAGTTTTGCACTGGCAACAACATGGAGAGGATTTTAAATTCCCAGTAGAATGCTTGATTTCCACTCCATATATTTGGTGGGTCAGGGAAACGGAGGTATGGCAGAGTGCAGGTGTGGGAGCCTAGAAACAATAAGACTAATCTGGCTCTGAGACACACTGTGGTGTTGAGCAAGTAACTACACCACTCTGCCTCAGTTTCCCCATCTATAAAATTGGAGTAATGATTTTTAGTGCCCTGCCTGGCATAAGGATTAATTACTCAATGCTTGCAAAGTGCTCAGAAGATGTAAAAAGCATATTATAAGTGCCGAGTGGTGTTATTGGATGTCTGACATTTTACATAAGTTTTGGCAGTGACTTGGTTAATGAATTCCCTAGATTTAATTGTTCAGACAACTGCCTACTCACCAGCACTGTTCACACAACTTTCTTCTAAGCTAATTAAGCATATGTTCTCTGTCATTATCAGTTTTGTTAGTAATGTTACAGACACTTCATTTTCCAATACTTCCTTTTATTGTCAGAAAGGCGTTCTGGAGTGTTGCAGAAAGAGAGAGCAACGAAGTAGATGCTGTACCCTAATGCAAACTGCATTGCCTTGTTTAAATCTGGTTAGTTATTATACAGCCTATAGCCAGCAGAAATAATTTTTATCTCAGCATAAAATACTTTTTTTTCCCCCATCTGTTTAGTTTTCCATTAAGATCATACAGCTCCTTCAAGGTTGGGGGGTGGGAAGCGTTGTTTGATTTCTCTTTCATCATCTAATTTTAATTATTCACACCATTGGCTTCATTAAGTTAAAGCACCATAACATTACTTATGAAACAATGATCCTCAGAAAGAGAAAAATTAGTCTAATTTCTCTGAAGGCTGAAATCCCATCTTCACTTAGTAGCCAGGTCCCCCTATTGATGACAATTTGATGCTACCTCCATTTTTTTCCAGTGATTCTGTAGGTATGTGCACTGTTATTTAATAGCCATAAGTTCCCACTCAACCAGGCAGTCCAATCCTATCTGGACTTTTAGATGCATCAGGTGTGATTTATAAGGTCCATGCTGCAGCATTTGCTCCCTGTTGTCTGCACTTCTGGAGCTGTGTTTACAAATAAAACTTAGCCAAGGGGCTTAAACCAGATATCAATAAGCCCAGGCTGAATGAGGCACAACGGAGTAAATAGTCAGATAAATGCTGTGGCAAGTTAGCTGTGTGATTATCAACATTAATGGGAGACATGAGGCTAAATCTTCTCATGCCGCTCTGAAAATTCACCCCAAAGTATTGGCTCAGCAGAGTACCAGCCAGCCAACAAGATCCTGAAGTTTTCAGGAAAACATCAGCTTTTAAATTCACTAACCTCCATTTCTTATTATAGAAAGATGACCTTTCCATTACGTCTCTCTTAGCATCAAAACTATCCTCATAATTAACAAAATCTGGAAAAAAAAACCCAAACCTAAAAACCCAATGTATTGTTGTCAAATACATACTCGTCTATACTTTGCAAATTAAAACAAGCAGATGAAAAAACATTTTAAAGCTCCCTGTGTTGTTCCTATTTAAGGCAGTGTCTTTGGGTTAGTCCCTTGTTAATTGTAGTTGTTGATTGATTGATTGTGGTAGTGCCCAGGAACATACCAAAAATAGGCCCCAGTGGTTGGCTTTGACCTTCTGATCAATACTGTCTGACTACAATCTTCAGTCTTTTTATCACTGTCCAAACTGCCCAGGGAAATAGTTAGCACCTTTCTAACAAACCTCTCAATCTGGGTATTGCTATAAAGGTGCCAACTTGGTTTTCTGGCCAGTATAGACAGGGACTTAATGTGCTATAAGCCAGACTGTAAATAATGCTGTGCTCTAGGAACCAAATTAGTCTTTTGCTGTAAGCCCTGTCCCGTGCACAAATGATACCAAGCCAAATCATACAGCCCTTCCTTGTGCCAAATTTCTATTGACTGACTGAGTGGGACGCTCCATTGCACCACCATTCACTGGAGAAAATGATTGAGGGGAACATTCTGCTCTCAGATCTGGGTAGGTGATGGTGGGTTTCTTATTCTGCTCTCTTTCCGTGCGTGGATCACCTGCCAAAGCCAAACAGAGTTGATATATTGAGAGAGCACAACATTGGAGTCTCAGGTTTGCTGTGTAGATCTGAGAGGTCAATTTCTCCCTCCAGTCATATGGCATAATAAAAGATAAAGTGGTTGTTATATAGCATTGTCACAGGGTTGGTGTCTGCTGCTTTGAAAATGAGCTTCTTGGCTTCACTATGTCTAGCATCGGAAGATCATTATCTTGTAGCAATATTATGAATAGATTATCTTCCTAAAGTTATCTCTTTAGTATATCAAATGCAAATATATTAAGCATTTTTAAGGGTGACATTGGGAATTTCTAGTTTTGCTAGAATTTTTTTTAAGTTAAAATAAAATTGTGAGAACTGCAAATTATTCTCTTCGAACATATAACAGTGTCTGTCCCTGTGTAGTGTGCTGTGAAGCACTGTAGCAGATAGGGCAAGCAAATTAGACTGGCAAGCTATTTTCACATTTTTTAAAAAATAGAAAAAGGAGCATAGGTATGTCCAAATCATTCCTTGAAGCTGTGTGTTTTTAGCTACAGAACATTTTTTCCTGACAAAATGACAGCTAAAACGTTGCCGTTAAAGCAATAAACAGAATTTTCAGTTGCTTGTCAAAACAAGCAGCACTTCGGTGCTAAAGAGTCTAAAGAGGCCTAACAATAGGAAGTACCTTTCAAAGTAACATCTTTATTATACAATCAGTTTCTTAACGTAATCTTCTCATACAAGAATAGTGTATTATTTCATCATAACACTTATATAGTAAGTGGACATTAAATTAATGCTAAATGACAATGGAATTCCTGTGGAATTATGTACTACACTGAGATGAATGCCAAAAAAATTCTGCATGATTTAAAAGAGACAGAGTGGAGAGAGCTGGGTACTAATGGGTTGTCGGGGAGGGACGAGGTGAGCTGAGGATAAACAGACTATTAGATGTTGGAGGGAGGGAGTTAGAAAAGCCACAAGCTCAAACCTGAACCCAAACCATAAATGTCAGGAGTTGCCTGCATCTCTGGTTGTTGAAAGGAGAATGTGTTTCTTTCCAAAATGGATGGCTATATTCCTTACTAAAATAAACATCTCTCATTTGTAAGTAATTACGAGAGAGGTGCATACATCAGTTTGAGATTATGGGCCATCAACTTGCATGCATTGTGATTAAAGGCAGAATTTGGCCCTACTCTTTAGGATGGGGAGATCTGGCTGTGCAGTGGTGGCATTCAGAATTGAAAATGGACATGACAGCATTCATCACACATTTGTCACTTGTGAATTTTCTTCTGCTCGCAGACCACGTTCACAGATGCATTACAGTAATTCACAAATCTTTAAAATGACTTGATGTGGTGTTGGTCAGAGTCTAAATTTCAGCCTCATCTTTTCACTCCCCCACCAGTAACAGAAATGTCATGGAACCCCTAAACTAGGAGTTTTGAGGACACTGTGGGTGGAAAGCAGGTAGCATGAGAAGGGCAGCATAACCTGCCGTGGAAGAAGAGAAGGTGTTAGAGGAAGGTAGTGTGGTCAGAACAGGTGGCTGAGAGTGAGCAGGCTTGCAGTGAAATCCTCCCCCCATTGAAGTAAATGGCAGAGTTCCCACAGACTATCTGCTCAACCCTGCAAGCCTCTGAGCAAAGCCTTCCAGGGTATTTACTATCAGGCCCTGTGTTCACTTAACTTCTCTGTTACCTTAGTTTTCTCATCTGCAAATGGGGATAAACTATGCCTACCCTCCTTGGAGGTGCTGGATAAAAGGTGGTAGATAAATGAAAATTACTATAATTGCTACATTTTTCCTGTTTTAATAACACCAAGAGGGAAATGACTCAGCCAATCCCTTGTTTAATTAGGGTTGTCACCCATCCTAAAATGCATGTTTTGTCTTGGGTCTTTCCCACATCCTTCAGCTTTTTGAAAGATGGTTAGAGACTCAGTTATATTTCTGAGAATCAGCAGATTGAGATATCTTGATATAGTGAACCAGTTTGTTGCCTCAAGATGTGGTGGCTTTGGATCATGGCAAAACACATGATTGCTTAGGGAAGCAATCCCATGACATGGCATGATTTAGTGCTGCAGTTCAAAGGTGAAAGGTCTGCCATGATCAGTGGTGTTTCAGTCACTAGGCTGCATGAGGCACTCTAGAAATGAAAAATTAAATTAGACTAAAATACAGTTGCCTCCTCCCAATTCTGTGCACCAGACAGAGGTGTTACTTCAATAGTCCATCTTCCAGATGGAACATCCTTGCTGTCACTGCTTCTTTGTATTGCAGTTACACAAATGACACAGTACAAGCAACAGTAGCAGCACATCAGAGGGCATCCACCTTTTACTAAATGCCCCAGTAGCTGGAACAAAGGGCTGAGGTGCACTATAAAAAATAAGCACATGTGCCACTTAGGAGTGTTATGGTACCCTACTGTGACGGGTTGGACCCCCTGTCCGGGATGCCACTTAGTGTGCTGGGGTTCCACTGAGCCTGCCCGTTCCACCAGCCTGGGCTTCCTCACCCTGTCCTTGCAGTGCCAGGACCTGAAGCCTTCTCTGGTACACACACAGTAAGGCCACACCCAGCTGCAGACACAGACTGAAATTAGCTCTGTGTGGGAGGATTCAGCTCGGGAATTTACCCAGCACTCACATGCACACCTCCTTTGGAGTGTAAATCCAAAATAATATTGTCTTGCGCTGTATAGAGAGATCTATACCACGAAAGCTCATAAAAATTGCCCCCTCCCTCAATGTGGAGGGAGATATGCACAGCTTTTTGCGCCTCCCCCGAGATATGAATTGCACAAACTGGGTTTTGGTATAAACAAGAAATAAGTTTATTAACTACAAAAGGTAAATTTTAAGTGATTATAAGGGATAGCAAACAGAACAAAGCAGATTACTGAGCAAATAAAACAAAACATGCAACCTAAGCTTAATTCACTAAAGAAACAGGTTACAAATAGTAATTTCTCACCCTGAATGTTGTTTTAGGCAGGTTGCAGAATTTCTGCAGCTTAGAGTTCCAGCTATTTCTCTTCACAGGCTAGACCCCTGTCTCTGCCTGGACTCAGCCCTTGCCTTTCCCAGCTTAGTCCCTTTGTCTCTTCAGGTGCTTTCTGCAATCTTTCTCCTTGGGCGGGGAGACAATGGAGAAGAGCCCTGATTGACTCATTTCCCAGCCTTAGATAGGATTTACATAAGGTGGGAATCCTTTGTTTCCAGTGGAAAAATACCAGCAGTGGCCAAGATGGTATTCCATATCAGGTGACATTATCACCTGACCTTGCAGTGTCAAAGCAGCATCCTAGGAAGCTTCTCAGGAAGGTGGGAGATTAGTATCTTCGTTTGTCCTTCTTAAATGGCCCATCCAGGCTGATTGTCTACTGTCTGGTGGGTGTTCCCCCCAAGAACACACACAGTAATTGTTACATAGTCAATATTTCTAACTTCAGAAACATAGACGATACATGCGTACCAATTGGATAAACACCTTCAGTAAAGCATAGCCTTTCCAATGATACCTCACAAGACCCATCTTGTATAAAACATGTATTAATTATGCCATATTCATATTGTAACAATATTTCTATGAAGAATATGGGGTGTAGCATCACACCTACCTACAGTCCAGTTAAATGGATCTTTACTGAAGATAGATTGAGATTATGAGCCAGGGGTATGGATGCAGGCATGTGTAGACTAGGATTCCTAATAGTCAGTGTTTCAATTTTAAATACACCTCTACCCCGATATAACGCTGTCCTCGGGAGCCAAACAATCTTACGGCGTTATAGGTGAAACCGTGTTATATTGAACTTGCTTTGATCCGCCAGAGTGCGCAGCCCTGCCCCTCTGGAGCACGGCTTTACCACATTATATCCAAGTTCGTGTTATATTGAGTCGTGTTATATCGGGGTAGAGGTGTATTTAATTGGAGTAACAGCTGTACATTGCCAGTGAACAGGGCAAAGCTGTTGACATCTTTTAATTCAAGGCTGGAGAAAAAGAGAGAGAGGAAAAACACAGCCTACTTCTCTAGAAGCTTGGCATCCCCATGTGACCATGCTAAACTTTCATTTCCAAGAGATCAGGATTTTCCCCCTGGCACTGAATTATAGGATCCCGGTGGAATTAACTTCCTAGCAGAGGAAAGGAGAAGAAAAAAGAGCAGCATAATCCGACAACTTTTCTGGAGGCGTGGGAGGCGCGAGGGCTTTGTGAGTGAGAAAGCTTGGATAAAATTTGTGTTGTGCCTCTTCCACACAAGGCTGAAAGACGACTGATGGGCAACTCTAGCACTTCTCCCCACCCTCAGCGAATCCCTTCATGCTGCCTCTGAAGGTACCACGTTTCATCCCAAGAGTGAGCATTCACAACCAGCATCTTCATGAATAAATTATGAGATGCCTTTCTCATGAGCATTATTAACAGTCACTGGAAGTCAATAGATAGTTCTTTTTTACAGTATAAAGCAGTAGCATATAGTTAAGATAGGGGAGTATGCTGTATCATCATCCTTGCAAAGAGAGATGTAGCAGACTATTCCTTTTCTTGATGGCAAACAGTCTGTACAGGGGCGGCTGCTTAAGGAGCAGGAGGGTGTGGATGTTAATGGGGGTGTGAGGATGTTTTCCCCCCAGAATAAAGAAGTGTGAGAGGGAAACCTGAGCTATCTGACCAGCTTTTGGATTGTGAAAAAGGATTGCTTAGCTGTTCTCGTCCATTGAATAGCTATAGTTACCTCATCGACCGAGGGATGAGCAGTGCTCCCTCAGAAACACTAATTTCAAACCTGGTAACACAACATATTCTCCTTTCAATGCTCATATTTTCACTTGGGTGTGTAAAATGGGCATTTACGCACCTTACATACTGCTGGAAAATTGCCTGTGTCCCCTTGCACCTCCTGGATGGAAATTTTGCATATACAGTCGTGTATATTTGCCCAAAATTACAGCGATTGACTAGCAGAGCAAAAAATAGATCCCTTGTGACCTGATTTGCAGAGGTTCTAAGCACCTGTACCTCCCATTGACTTTAGCTGGTTTCTAGGGTACTAAACAGCTCTGAAAATCCGGCCACTGGTGTCCTAAATCACTGTCCTGTGTACTGACCATGAGATGCTGCCTTCGTCATCCAAACAGGAAAAAACATACAGAGAAACCTGCCTGGTTTTTTTTTTTTTTCCAATTGATCTGCACTCAAAACTCCCACTGGTTTCAGTGGAAGCGCTGCATGTGGTTAGCCTCTCTGATTAGGAGACATCATTTGGGACATCTGTTTTCTCATCCTCACCCAGGAAGATGAATGCTATATTAGACCAAAGCCAGCCTGCAGGCTTGCTCTCTCTCTTCTAGAGGTATTAATGTTGCCAGTATGACTCTTTTTTGCTTTACGTAAAAATCATCACTCATTTGAAACACTTTTTAGCCCAATTTGACCACTGGGGCTGGAAGCTCCGAGAAGATGTCAAAATAGAGGGAGTGTAAAAGAGTTGGGGGGAAACGTTAGAGAAGAACTGAATCTGTGCATATACCCTTAATATCTGCATGGTGGACCCAGAGTGAATATAATCTGGTATTTTAATAACCCATGTCACTGTCATCATTCATGTAATGGGGTGGTTCACCAACACTTTCATTCTGTGACTCACAACCTGAAACAATGGCTCTGAAAGGTATACACTGCAGCCTACTTGTCTGAATGATGTGTTAACTTTGAAACCTAATTATGATCATTTAAATGTCAACATTGGTTCCTATTTCTGTGCTGATAAAAGTATGCAAGAAAGAAGAGAGATGATCATATGTATAGTGTTTAAGGCCAGAAGGGACCCTGACCTTTCCTAGATACACCTCTACCCCAATATAACGCTGTCCTCAGGAGCCAAAAAATCTTACCGTGTTATAGGTGAAACCACGTTATATCAAACTTGCTTTGATCCGCTGGAGTGCGCAGGCCTGCCCCCCTGGAGCACTGCTTTACCTCGTTATATCCGAATTCATGTTATATCGGGTCGCGTTATATCGGGGTAGAGATATATTAAGAAATTCTTTTTAGCATCTCATGTTGAGTTGATATCTTCTTTTGGCTCAATGAGTGGTTGGGTCTTGGGATTAGTAAAGGTGTAGCGCTGTGGGAAATTTGGCAGTTTTGGTTCACAGTTTCGCTGACTCATCACCTTCATAGAGGTGGAAAGAGTCCCTTCAATTGTACATTTCTTGATAATAGTCTATCATCTCGAACTGAAAATTGAAATCTCACTTTAGGTTTGAAGTAATGATGAAATGAGTAAAAAAAAATTCATCCTTGATATCAAGTGCTCCGTGGTACTGTCAATGTCCTGTAAACTAGCTGTATTAACAGAACATTCTGTTTCCACAAACCTGTCTGCATTCAGAATGATATAATGTGATGTAGAAGTGAAAACACAATTTTCAGATTTTGATGCTTCTTCCCAGCTTTCCCTAAAAGACCTGCAATCTCTTTGTGAGCGATGCTGCTCAATCAGTCTACCCTAAACCTTTTATACATTCTCTTCAGATAACTCATTCTTTCTCCTTCTGTTCGGAAAAATGTATTTCCAAGTACAGCCGAGAAACATTACACAAAATGATAGTAGCATTGAACTTTTTCCTTTCAGTACCTCAAAGTTAACAATGACAGAATATGGCTGTACTATTGGCAAATAAATGTAAAAATGGCAATACAATAGCTGTAGCCCAAAAATATGTCCCAGAAAGGGAATTCCAGCCAGTTCTCCTTGGTCAGAATGATGGAGACTGTGTTACAGAACAAGCAAGTGTGGGACATAAACAGGTGGAAATAAGAGGGCTTCAGTAGGGATTAAGCACATATGTATAGTGGAAGGTATTCACCTTCCCCTGAACTATCAGACAAAGGCCACAATCCTGGGTTATCAGAGTTGATGCACCATTGGACTGGTCTGCTACAGCAAGTCCTATGTTCCTTTTCCCGTGGTTAAATAAAAAACATACTAGTAGCTTGTCGGGACCCACAAATTTCTGTAACAGAGCAGGCGGTGTTCAGGGCTAGCCTCCAGGGGGACTGTTAAATGCATTCCGTGACAGGTTTACCTAACTTCTGTAGCAAAGTATTACGAGGCAAATATTAACAGCAGGAAACATAACAAACATTACTTGAAAGGGTTTAAATCAGCAGGGATTTTGTTTTTAACCACACAGTAATAAATGCAACATACAGCGAAGGAAAAACTAGCAGCATTTAATACGTATCTGCTAGCAGATATTTGCTGTTTAATCCCATAAAAGGACAGTATGCTTCTGTTTAAGGTTGTAAAAAAGAAAAGTTCCTTCCTCCTGATGTTTTCCTCAGGAAGTGCCCTTCGCCTTTCATGCTAAATTATGATATTTTTGTTGCATGCTGAAGCACAGAGCTACATCTGTGGAATTTTCCACATCCCTACCCTCACCCCCACCCCAAATAGAGCACTGTTGGGTTGTGGTGCCTGCAGACCCAAGTCTGATGCATTTTCAGTTGGAGCCTCCAAGGAACTTGCCTATGTGGTTTGCAACTCTTCCTGGATGTAGCCTATGTTACCATTGTGAATGAAGCACAATTCCCAGCTTGTAGAGTCATTTCCACAGAAATACTGAGGGCTGCTTACACTGCTGGGCAATTTTCTTCTCTTGCCTCCTTCCTCCCTTGCTTTTCCTTTTCCAACATCCTCATGTCAGAGTCACCATTCTTCTGACTGAGGACTTCCAAGAGGAAGGATGGTCCTGTGGTTAAGATGCTGGACTGAGACTCGGATCATCTGGGTTGAATTCTTGGCTTTGCCACAGAACTTCCTGAGTGACCTTGGGCAAGTCACTTCATCTCTCAATGCCTCAGTTCCCCATCATTAAAATGGGCATAATAGTACTTCTCTGCCTTACTGAAGTGTTGTTGGGATAAATTAATGTATGTGAGGTGCTTAGCTATTATGGAGAGATAGGGGGCTATATAAGCAGAGAGGTAGACTGGGAAGGATCCTTCCAAATGTTTCCCCTTTATCAGCCACATCATTGTTAGTTCTGTGAGAGTTCCTGAATCCTCCTCAGTTCTCCTTCTGGGACCAGAATTACACTCAGTTTGTCATATGCGCAGTATTGCTAGGTCATCCAACTGGCCCTAGCTTCCGTCTGCTCCTCTCCCCGCAACTTAGAGAGAAATTTATTATGAAGAATGTTCTCATTATGTGACCTGTTTATCCTTTCCTACTAGTCTGCTGGGTGACTTGCTTAAAAAAAAAAAAAAAGGCGAGCGGGGGGTGGGCAGGATTGTTCACTGCTTCTTCCCACCATTCTGCACCATTCTGCTCGTAAATTATACTTCATGTCTCAGGTTTAGCTTTAAGTTCAGAGACCAGTAGACCAGATCCTCACCTGAAGAAAACTGGCACAGTCCATTGACTTCAACAGAACGGTGTCAATTTACATCTGCTGAGTATCTGGCCCATCTCCTGGATTGATTTACTTATATATACAGTTGATTATCACATTTTTGCAGACTTTCCATTATGTTCATGTACTTTGTCAAAGTCCTTAGAGCGATGATAGCTCACGATGCATTTGGGTTATGATCAGATGGAATTCATTTTTATAACAGACGGCTGTTCGTTCATCTCGGAAGGATAGGAACCAATAGTGATTTTACTATATTCACTTTAGAATATGGGTTGCTTTATTAAACAAAAAACAGTATACTGTCCATAAGTGCCTTAGAAATATCAGGTGAAACCCTGGCTCCATTGACAAAATGCGATTTTTCCCATTAACTACAAGGAAGGGCTGGCTTTCCCCCATTGTCCGTAAGACACTGTGGACAGATAATTAGCCTTAAATAATTGGGTTTGTAACACACACCTGACTATAACCCAAATGCGCTCTGAGTGACTGTCATGAATGCTCCATGACATTGGAATTTCTATGAATTTGTTTATACACAATGAACTAGATCCTTAGCTGGTATAAATGGCATAGCTCCATTGGCTCCATCCAGTAGTTGAGGATCCAGTCCAGCATGCATAAACACGGAGGGGTCGGGGGGAAATTAATATGATTTAATGCTATCTCAGCAAATACCAAAGGAAGTTGCAAAGATTTGATAAAGCATATTATTACTGTGTTTTATGTTGTATTAGCGAACATATTGTAAAGCTGAACAATGTCTACCAGCATCATATTGTGCCATCTGCAAATCTGGACATTTCTCTCCAGAGAATCAGGAGTGACTGATAAATATAATACTCTTACACCAGGATTTTGTGTATGCAAGGAAAGGAATGGTTACCTGTATTTAGGGCTTGGAAACAGTAATTATTCTGTTTGAAGTTTTAACACAATACATTTCCCCGTGCTAAATGACACAGGACATTTGCCGTTTGACCTGGTTTTATAGTACATACTTAAATGCAGTTTAATTTTGCCAAGATTTATTCACAGTACATTTCCAATTATTACTCACTTCTTAACAGCTTCTTTCAGAAAGCTTGAAGCTTTCCCCCAGCATATCATCAGATGTTCTTTAGCACTATAAAATTAGTTAGAAAGTAATTTTCTTAATTTGGTTTCTTGCGACCAAATAAATGAAAATCCATCTCCAGCTGAAGCTGGGGGATTTAGGGTTTTTCCTTTATTAAAGAGAAATGATAATCTATAAAGTAGGAATGTGGCTAGGGATGAATATTAACTACTAAAAGGCTTATCTGCCATAATATCTTTGAGATGCTTTGGCAATGAGAGATTCCCCACTGACATCAGTTTATGTGTTTTACTTGCAACAGGAAGTAGGGCAAGTCTTTTGTATCCTAAGAAAGGATACAGGACTTGGATAGACCTCCTTTCTTCTGCATGATTCATTGGCATCCGATTAGAAAGAGCCAGGGCCCTGATTTAATACAAGCTTGATACCAGTTCAGCAAAGCATTTAAGCATGTACTTAGCTTCTTCCCCATACAGCTAAAGCACATAGAATGTCAGGGACTTCAGAAGGTCATCTAGTCCAACCCTGGCTCAAAGCAAGACCAATCAGATTTTTGCCCCAGATCCCTAAATGGCCCCCTCAAGGATTGAACTCACAACCCTGAGTTTAGCAGGCCAATGCTCAAACCACTGCGCTATCCCTCCCCCCAAATGCTTAATATCCTTAACTCCAAGCACTTGCTTAAGTCCTATTAACTCCAGTGGAACTTAAAATGTTCTGAAGGCCATGTCTACACAATAAACTTTTGTCAATGCAAGTTATGTCAACATAAAGCTGCTGCAGTTGTATATCCCTTGTGCACCTGCACGCTTAGCTACTTGCATTGGCTCTCTGTGTACTCACCAGGAGTGCTTGTGTCGATGCACCATAGAAAAGTATCCCAGTGTGCAAAGTGCGACCACCCGCAGTCTTTTGGGAAGTTTTGGCAATGCCTGGTGGGGCAGAAACAAGTTATACAGGGGAGTGACTGGGCGCGGAGGAGTCAACTTCCCAGCGTGCAACTGTCGCCATCCCATAATGTCATCTACATCCCATAATTTTCATGTCTTGTTTAAAACATGACACATGAACCTGTGTGACCCTCATCGCTGTCCACCATCTCTGACAGAATCATGGAGCCTGCACAGCTCTGCACTGTGGTCATACATGTTGCAAGCACAGGATGCACAATCCTCCCATGTTTGCAGAGCAGCGGGAGTGGGATAGCTCAGTGGTTGAGCATTGACCTGCTAAACCCAAGGTTGTGAGTTCAATCCTTGAGGGGGCCATTTGGGGATTGGTCCAGGGGGTTGGACTAGATGAGGTCCCTTCCAACCCTGAAATTCTATGATTCTATGGTATGTGACAATTTCTTAGACAAGGTAGATGAAGGAGAGCTCTGTGTGGCTCGAAAGCTTGTGCCTCTCACCAACAGAAGTTGGTCCAATAAATATTACCTCACCCACCTTGTCTATCTAATATCCTGGGACTGACATATGGCTACAACAACGCTGCATACAGAAATTTCTTGGAGGACAGATTGCTGTGGGAGAAAATGAGTACTAGCTCAAGGTTGCTGATAGTATTCATAGAACAGCTGCAGATGATGGATTGCTACTTCTGGGCCTCAGAAATGAGCACTGACTGGGAAGAGCACATTGTAATACAGTCTTGGGCTGCAGAACTTTTGGATGTGCAAGACCACATTCCTGTATCTGTGTGCCGAGCTCCCCTAAGCCCAGGAACACCAGAATTGCACTGTGGAACCTTGCAATGCCAGATTGGAACAAGTCACTACAAAATCATTTTGGAATTGGAAAATCGACGATGGGGGCCCCTGTCATGCAAGTGTGCAGGGCCATTAATCATCTCCTCCTATGCTGGACTGTGAGTCTTGGCAATGTGCAGGACATAGTGGATGGATTTGCAGCAGTGGGGTTCCCAAACTGTGGTGGAGCAATAGCAGCATGGCTATCCCTATTTTGGCACCAGACCACCTTGCCACAGAATACATAAACAGAAAGGGCTACCTTCTCTGAGGTTATGCAAGCCTTGGTGGATCACCGCGAAGCTTCATCTACATCACTGTTGACTGGTCATGGAAGAATGTAGGCATCTTTAAGATCATAGGACTGTTCAGAAAGCTGCAAGCAGGGACTTTCTTTCCTGAACAGCAGATTACCATTGGTGATCTTGAAATGCTAATCATGACCTTGGGGGACCCAGCTTCCCCTTGCTCCCCTGGCTCAGGAAGCCACACTCCAGCCCCCTCAACAGCACCGAGGGAAGATTCAGCAGGTGCAGAAGGAGAGTAAAATGCACTTTTGGAAGATTGAAGAGACGCTGCAGTTGTTTACTCACAAGATTGGATTGCAGTGAAAAAACATCCCAATGATATAAGTGCTTGCTGTGTCCTGCATAATATCTGTGAAGTAAAGGGGGGAAAGTTGCCACCAAGGTGGAGGTGGAACGGCTATCTGCTGAGTTTGAACTGCCAGACACAAGGATTATTAGAAAAACTCAACGCTGAACTACATGGCTCAGGGAGGCTTTGAAAGAAGCACTTTAACGGTAAGCCACAGTCATATGTTGTGGTGTACTGTGCTCTACCTTGCCCTGCTGTTTTGGGATCCGTTAGGAATCGTGTGGTGCTTGGTGTACTGTCAGTGCACCTATTAATTTTGTGGTGCTTGCTGTACATTTATGATTATTACACCGTTTGTCACTGAGCCTATGAGTTGTCCCACTGTACAGTAACAAGTAATTGGTTGCTTTCTGAACTGCTAGGCACTCTGTAGCATGTGTTGTGAACTAATAAAGATGAATTATTTTCCAAATAATGGAATTTTATTCAGTAACAAAATCAGTGCAAAGAAAAATCTGTACAATTTAAAAGCAAATACATTAAAAACTTAATAAATTATTGGAACAGAACTTAACAAGGGGAAAGAACATTCACGTCCATTTTACCTACACATACAGCAACTGTGGCTTTCATGGGTCAGCATATGTGAAGCTGTGGTTGTCCTTAATGTCCCAGAGTGGAATGGTAGGGCTAGAGATGCAACCCCTAATGCCGGGTAGTTAGGGAGGTGCTGTAATGGAGTTTTCCAGAGACTGCAAAGGGAGGCAAGCCCGGGATTATTGAACCTGTAGGCCCACAAGAGTCTGCAGCATCTGTGTTTGCTGCTGGAGAAGCTCCATTATGTCCTGGTGCATCTCCCTCTCCTTTTCCCGCTAGGATGCTTGGGCCTTTCTCCTTTCTGCTCTTTCCATCTCCAGGCTGTCTGCAATGTCTCCCGGCCCTTTGTTCACAGTCTGATGCAGTCCTGCCTTGCAGGATCTCATCCCTAGTCCTCCTCTTTCTCCTCCTTATCTGGCATAGGTGTTCTGCAGGTATGGAGGGGGATCCCTTCAAGGCCACAATGGGAGTAGCTGCAGATAAAATATGCAGAGGTACCATTGTCAGTATAGTCACAACAGTAAGCAAAAGTTAAGATTCAGAATTCCCTTCCCTTGCTCCCCTGTAGTTTTAAACAAGACATGCTTATTGACACTTCTGCTTCACAGTGTTTGTGCACAGCGCCACTCTCGGCACCAACCACGGTGAGCATGGCCCACCAGGGGTGAGGGAAATGAGGAGGGAATTGCTCGGCTGCATGAAATAATTAGTGTAGGGCAATGGCACTGAATACTGGCACCATTTTCTGCAGCCGGTGGTGATTTTAGCTATTGTCTCACTCCTGAGGGTAACACAGGCACAGAGAGCACAGCTGCTGCTGGCATCCCGAAGCTGTCCATGCTCGTGTGCTGCTAGCCTGCATGGTAGTATTGCAATGGTGCCTGAAGTTATTGCTGTCTGGCGCAGGAAAGAGTTCTACTGCAGAGGAAGAAATAAGGCTGCCATTCATAGAAACTGTCAGGGGAGGATTGCAAAGTACCTCCATGACCGTTTCATCGAGCTCTCTCAGGAGGATTCAAGGGACATCCCTATGTAAACAAACAAACTGCTCCCCATGACCTCCCCACCCCACCCCTGCCAAATTCTAGAGAGGCCTCAAAAGCAGATGACCAATGCTACCTTCTCTAGTCTGACTAAATTAATGAAAAGTTGATAGCTGTGTACTGTTATCTCAGGGGTCTGGTCAATACATCATTGTAATGAGAAATACAATTACACACTTACCCAAGGTTCCTTCCTCTGCATTTGGTTCACCTGTGCTCAATTCCCAGGACTGACTGGACTGTGGTGGAATCTCAGACAGGTTCTGGCTTGCAGCCTAGCTGGACCCATACAATCTGCTCATAGATATCCACATTTCAATGGCTGGTCCGTACCTGTACTCTTCTCCCCACAGGCACAGGAGATCATCATCTTGTCTGCTCCAAACCAGAGTGCGTCTGGAGCATATAGCTGGTATGGTCAGTTGGGCCGTTGCACACAACAATGGAGATCTAGGAGTGTTTGCCAAGCTGGATAATCAAGAAAAGCATGTCAGAAATTTGCAGCGGTTAAAGAGGAGTGGGGCCTTCTGGTCTCCGAGACCCCTGGGCAGTGGAGATCACAATTGTGATCAGAGCGGTCAGTGTCAGGCATTGTGGGACAGCTGCTGGAGGACTGTTAGGGTCAACAGAAGTTACTCAGTTGACCTCATTACATCGACCACAGCTCAGTGTAGCTCGGGGAGGTGATGTTACTGCATTATTGTAAGAGGGTGCTTACATTGATGGGAGACAAATTTAAATGTAGACCCATGTGCAGCTAGATCAATGGCAGGTGGCTGCTATCTAACGTTATAGTGTAGACCAGGCCTTAGTATAAGCATGTACTTGAGAGCTTTGCTGAATAGGATGTACTGATGAATTTAAGCCTTTTTGACATTGGTGTTCTTCCATTTCTGGAGAAAAGAGAAACAATAATTCCCCTAGGACCCTATTACTACAGGAGTCATAGCAATACTTGCAGTGATTGACTGCTGATAGAAGTTACAAAATGACACATCACAAGTGTTACTTAGAAGTTACGGTTCAATCTGCTTATAAAAATGCTTGCAGTTCCCATTTCAAGGCAGATGAAATTATGATAGATAGAGTACAAAAGCATATGTCCAAGTGTATCTGTGTCCAAATCTTTTTAAGTAGAAATGAGCCCCATAAATCCAGTCAGCAGTCCATCTTGTGATAGCTAATCCAGGCCAGGATTTAGGGAAACTCTGTATAGTGACAGTAAGCAGCATAGACTTTTAGTTCAGATGCTGTAGAGAGGCAGAAAGAAATACTGGGCCCTGGCTGGAGCCAACACCCTCAGTAACAAAATCCATTTGTGCTTATTACAGCCGAGTTCTGTCTCATCTTTCTTTCACAGGGGACACTGTGGCCTCAAGTGTTCAAATTCAGGTCTGGAATCAAATCAGAATACCAACTTCTCCCAAGTCCCGGGCGTTTAACCATTTTAGACTAGGAAAGCCTGAGTCATAGCATTTAGATCTGTATCCGAACTACCTCAGAGTTCAGTGGGGACGGGTTTTAATTCTGGTTCAGGTCCATCTCCAGTTTTAATATTCAAAACATTACATCAAATCAAATCATTGCAGATTTGCCTCTTTGGGTTGATCAACTGTGTTGGATAGGATGACCTCATCCAGTTTCCATAAACATAGAGAATGCACCCAGCAGCCAATATCACCCAGGCCAACCCTTGCCCCCTCTATGAAATATATGGGACATGATAATGAGTAAATGAAGTGTGACGGTTTTCCTTCCTCTGATTTATGTGCAGAAGTGTTGCTAATTTTCCTGATGTTATCTCCCCTTACAAGATATAATTACCTGATTTACTTGATTGCCTTCTGGGATTTTTTTTTATAAATTGACTTAAAATTGTTTATACTGTTGCAAACCGATAATTTCATAAAGTGTTTGATAATCTCTCTGAGATTGATTGTGTGTGATTTATTTCACCCCCATTGCCTTTCATTGCTTTCATTTGTAGTTGTTATAACAACTCACCATCATTGTCTGAACTGTTGCTGAGACTAGACTATCTGGGCAGTAACCTGCCTGACTTTGTCTTGACTTATACCAATAATAAAGCTCTCTGATTCCCGTTTATCAAGTGCACAATGCAGGAATGCTAATTTTACAAGATACTGCCATCCAGATCCAGCTAGAGGCACCAAAAGAGTTTCCTCTCTCCCTTAAAAAATTGAAAAGTGAACCTTAGAAACAAATGTTGGAGTCACCTCCTGTAGTTCAGCACCAGACATTTAATCTTTGGTTTTGAAACCAGGAAAGTATCATTTTTGCTAAAGGTCAGATGAAATCTTAGTAATTGCATGGGCACATGGTAACCATCTTATCCTCTGAAATATTTCAATGGGTCACATGTTTTTAAAACAAAACAAAATAGAAGTGCTTGAAGGTTTGTTTCTACAAACATAAAAAAACAAACCTGTGGAAATCAGCTAATATTAGTCAGTGTGGTGATTTTGTACTACAAATGGTTGATTATAAATGGCTTGTGTACATATTGTCTGTCAAAGCCGTATAGAAAGATCCCTAACTCTTATATTTGCAGTGTGGCAATTCCCACCGGTATTTTACATGTGCTTCATTCTGCTGCTATAAACTTTGCATCCTATCAGAGTTTTTCCAAACTCATATGAAGTCTCGATCAGTCAATTTTATTTGGAAATGCTCTATATTTATATTCTTGGTTCTGAGTTCACAGATGCTGATTTACATCTGCTCTTCTGTATTTCTGTTCCTCCTCCCCCAAAACTAAAAATTCTGTTTTCTATTCTCTTCTATTTTCTATTCCATTCTATTCAGGTTCTTATATCGCACCCATCACCATGGCATAGAAATGTCTTCTGTTAGTGTACTAAGTGATGAGTCTAGTGTAACGCTACTAATGGCGCTGCAATAACATGAGTACTAACCTCAGGGCAGACTGTTAAAAACAACGGCACAACCCCCAAATTGGTTGAGAGTTCGAAACTTAAATTTCACCAACCAGATGCACCAAGTGTGCACTTTAAAAGCCGTAACATGGAATCACAGACAATCCCCTTGGATATGCTGGTTAGGGTTGCCATCTTTCTAATTGCCGAGGCCCTGCCCACTGCCCCACCTCTTCCCCCCAGAACCCTCCCCCATCACTTGCTGCTCTTCTCCCCTCCCCATCACTCGCTGGATTGTCTCCACTCCCTCCCCCACACAGCTGGGCTCCCTCTGCTCCAGGGCTGGAATGGGAGCTGCTGCAGCCTGACAAAGGGCCTGTATATAGGAGGCGGCCCTGGCTGAGTAGGGACTGGTGCAGGTTAATGACCCAGTACCTTCCCCGTCCCGTCGTAACTGGGCTTCTGACCGGCCACTCCCAGGTTTCCTTTTTGACCGGCCTTACTAGTCAAAAATCGGGCACCTGGCAACCGTAAATAGCACCCAGACACAGAAGCCAAAAACTGAACTGTCCGGGTAAAACCTGGACAGGTGGCAACCCTAACTCTGGTTTGTCTTGCCACCCAGGTGCCCATAGCTCTATGACAGATGCCCCTTACAACAAGAATCACAGCAATATTCAGGTTACTTCTGATTCCAAAGGACCAATCATATACCCCCCAGTCAGTTGTGCTTTCAGTCTCACACCAAAGACAATGCTTGTAGACAATCCTATAGTAAACTATATGAGTTAGTCTTAGATTTCAAAAGGTAATAGAGGTTTCTATAATCAATGAGCTCTATTTGACCTTTTGGGGTAAGGAGCTGGGGATCTCTTCCTTATGCCTAGAAACACCCTCTCCCCAGAGGTGGCATATAGAAACTTAGTTCATTTTGTCTGGGGTTTTTATCCCCCTTCTTCCATGTGCTCTGAGCTTCAAACTCAGCTGATGGGAGGAGTCCACTAGCATGACTCATCTTCACATGGAGGAGAACAGAACAGCAATAAGAGTCTTTAGTCCTTTTGTTGACTTTTCCTCAGTCTAGATGTGGGGAGTTTACACTTGTAAGAACCCCCCATATCCTGTCTAATATTGATGGGTCTCCTCTTTTGAACGGATTGTAACAATTTCTGTAGAAGAGCAGCTCCTCACCCTAATTAATGTCCCACTCCTGTATGGTGATTCATACAATCCCAGAGGCTCACAATTCAACTACTCAAATATTACATTACAATATTGAACCACATATTACAAGCAAGACTACTGCATGCAGCAACTCACAAGCATTCAATAGAGTCTGAACACTTCCTTCTAATTCTAATGCCTATTTTATCAATATTCACCCACAAGTGAGCCGGAGAGATTGCAGCTATGTATCTTTTAGTGTCCAGTTGAGACACAGGCACCTGGCCTGCCAGCATCACATCTAGCGTCTGCAACTTGTGGCTGAAAGGGCCTTCATAGACGCCTCATGATGAAACTCCAGTACGCTTCTGGATAGGAGTCAGAGTATTGACACTGTGGGATAAGAAAGTACATTTGATTGTGGTGTTTTATTTGGTTTTTGGCACTTCAGTTTTCAGGTTACAAGCTCAGACTTTTGTGGACAGCTGCAGTTAAGAAACAGATAACACCAGCATCAGAATTGCCCAGGGTTTTAAAAAAGAGGAATAATTATGGTCTTTACTGAGCTCCTCTAATCACAGGGCAGGCCTGACTGGAGGACATGTTGTTCCACTGTACTATCACAGAATGAATACTAAACTAAGCAGAGAAGCCACTTCTTTCTTTCTTTCTTTCTCCCCTTGCTCTGTTTACTATTGTTGTGCATGTATCCCAGGTGCCTGTGGGGTTGTTTCAATTGGAAACTTGCGCTTGCTGAATGATGGTCTTCCCCGTCTTCCCCCGCCCGTCCCGTCCCCCCCCCAAGTGGCATGTGATGCCTGCAGGCCACTTGCTCCTCCCATGTAGGCAATTGTGTGAACTGTAAATAGCTATTAGGCTGGCATGGCCTAAATTAGCTGCAAATTGACAACTCAATTGTAAAACAAACAAAAAGAAATGACCTAGTAATTAACAGGATATTTCCATAAAGCCATAATTACCATTTAGCTCTGTGCCATTTGTACTTCCCTTTATTCTAATAAGCCCTACTTCTTCTTCTTCTTTCTTTTTTTGTTTTTTTGTTTTGTTTTGTTTCTCTTCTGCCAGAGAAAATATTATTGTTTCAATCTTTGCAATTTTTCAAGCTGACCTTGGAAAAATAAATGATTAGTCTGTCTGCTTCCCCCTCCTGTAGGAGAGAGGAGAGTTTGTTTGTACTGTGCAACCTTCCTTTAGCGGAGGTTTTGTTTTAACTTAGAGATAGCATCTTAACGGTGCTTGTCAAAGCTCAAGGCCTTCCTCATTTTGTCACTTACAATCAATGGCTGTGTTTGGTTCCCCCTTCTGCTCTTCCCCCACCCCTCCTCTAGCCTAGTGAAATAATGGTACTGATGAGCTCTTATCTTTTTGTCACACAGCATAGCAGACAAATTGATTTATGTATGTGGCATCCTACTCCTGATAGTGCCATAATTTACCACTAAATATTGCTTTGACACAATAGTTTTGTAACAAATACATAATGCATATTGCTCTACTTTCCCTCCACCTCAATCGGTTTTTGAATTAATGGAGTGAGACTCCCTCAATTCAGAGGAATCTTATGTCCAATGCTTGCTTGGAGTCTTGCAGAATACCAATCTGCTACTTCTCCTTGCTTTCTCTGCTTAGTGTCACCTTGAAATGAAGCTGGCTCCCCCATTAGTTTTTTTTTCTTTTTCCTTGCATTGTCAAATGAGGCGGTTCTTCACTCCTTCATGAGGAGCATTGCTTTAGTCAAAAAGGCCTGACTTGATTTATTAGATAAAGAAATACATTGTGTAAAAGGCTGGAAGGCTTTTCATGTCCTTGCACAGAACTGACGTGCTTTTTGGGAGCTTGCAATCACTTGTTTCATTAAACTGGAGCAATACAGTAAGAAATGCAAAATTCTTTATGAATAAAAAGGACAAGCTCTTTCTGCCTGGCTTGGCAGATATATTGCTATCCCCTCCCATCTTCATAGAAACACTAAGGCTATATCCTAAGAAGTTGGGTCTGCATTGTAAATAATTATTGTGGAAAGTGAACAGTTCGGCACCAGTTTTAACAATCCCATCCATGTAGATTAGACAACTGGAATCATCTTAATGTTTTCTCCTTTTAAAGAACACAGCAGCAGAAGCAAAGGTGAAATTGGAAAATAGAGAGGACTGGGATGCTTTTCCAGATACATGGTTTGAAATGCAGACTTTCACTGGGAACGAGACAAATTGAACTCAGTTGAACATCAGTAGGAATATGACATAATTAAATCTTTTTCTCTGTACTGTTGTATATCACACTTAATCTATAGGTTTCTTCAGATAGTCTTAACAGTATGGGAGAAAAGGTGAAGTTTTTTCTGTATCCAAATATTTTGAAACACAAGAGCGGCTGACCTGGATATGACACCATTTGAAACGTGTTTATTTTGTGTTAGTCCGGCGAGTGTAATAAGCCTTCTGCTCCTTGAGTTTTAAGGCTATTTCACACCACTGTATTCTTGCCCTCAAGAATAAAATCTGTTTTTGTTGCTAGTCCCTGAAGTATGCAAGCACAAGCAAAGCCCTGCCATTCATGCTACTGGGATTGTGGTTTCCCTCTCATCTACATCTCCCCTGCTTCCCCTTTTCCTTTCTTGCCAACCTCTGGCCAGGAGTGGGAGGAACTTGTGATCTCTGTAGAGAACAGTCAATTATTGCAGTTCCAAGAATTAGATGCAATATGGAGGTAGAAAGAAGTGTGGGGAGAAGCCCACATACCACATAGCCGTTGATAACATTGGGCAAGGATTGCAGGAGTTCACAAACCTTCCTGTCAAAACCAGACATGTTGCCCTTGACTGCTGAATTTCAGGTGTTGTGGTTGTGGGTTTTTTTGACAACTCAAAGATAACCATGCACCTGCTCTGTAATTCCATCTCAAATACCCATAGTTACATTATAATAATGGATACTTGTTCCCTGCAGGTCTTACATTAATTTTCAGTCAAGTGACAGTACTGGGGAAAAAAGGAACTTCTAAAGTGATTGTGGGTTGTACTCCCGGTATGACAAATGACTACATATTTCTATCACAATTTCAGTTGTCAGAGATACCTCTCAACCTCTATGCTTCCAAATGACCTTGCCAGTTATGTTTCTTTTGGCATTTAATGTGGAATTACTATCAGCTTACTTCCCAATGGCTCCTCTTCTCTTCTGCATCTTCCTTCTTTTGCCAAGTATGAGGGAATCAGAATTCTCAGACAGACACAAATTTAAAAGTCTGTTTCATATGATATTTTTATTTTCTAAATGGAAAAGAAATTATTTACATGCAGATCAAATTTAAATGTCAAATGATTGTGGAAAATAGAGATGGAAAAGACAGATTGTCTTAACCCATTTCGTCCATCCCTTTGCAAATGCAGAATTGTTCCCTATAATCTAGTGCATTTGCAATCTGCCTTTCAATGACCCGAGCAGACGTGGTTCTAGCATTTCTGTTGGGAGCCATTGCACAGTCTGACTATTACAGGTAGGAAACTTTCTAATACGCACACTGAATTTTCTTTGACTTAATATACCCCTTTTCTTCTACAGTAGGTACACACACAAGTAAACCCTACACAGTTCATCTTTGTTCTTGGTACTTACATATTTCAGATACTTCTGATTCCTGGCATTCCATCCCCTCTTAGTTGTCATTTGGCTAAGACAGACATATTTAGTCCTATTTAGACATACTTATTTCTATCTCTACTCATAAGTCAATCATTACAGCCCCTTGGTTATTTTGGTTGCTCTTTTCTTGGTTCCTTTCAGTTTAGTAACATCTTTCAAATACTGAAGAGCTCATTACTGATCATGATGTTCTTTGTGAGGTCTCATAAATGCTGTATAGGGGATAATATCCATTCTACTCTGTAATATGATGTCTGGTCATGTCACTGTGACTGGTCTCCAGAAACAGCCCAAAATCACATTGCCTTTTTTACCCTCATATTGCATTGCAAAACATAGCTATTTGCTGTCCATGAACCCCCACTAGCCCATTTTTAAACTAATGTGTGTTTGATGTTCTGCTCAGGACACCCAGAACTGTAAGCCACCATGTTACCCCTCTACGTTAACAAGAGTCAGCTTTGCTGGAGATTAGACTGCGTGTTATCTCTCTGACACACCAGTCTGTCTGCTTCACCAGCAAGACACTGCTAGTCTAAACTTTGCCTTGCAGGCAGCAGTTAATGAAGCCAGTTCCCAAGTTCCCCAGAGAGATCTCACTGAAGTGTCCAGTCTCTCTCACTGTGACACTCACAGAAATTGTTAAATTTGCTGCCTCCTAAAAGACAGAGTTGTACACACCAGCCTGCTAGGTTAGCTGAAGTCACTTTAGTATACAGCTCTGAGATGATTTTATAATAAAAACAGATTTAAGTGATACTAAGCAAGAGAAAAGGAGACAGGTATAGTTAAAAGCAAAAAACACACTTTCTAATACCTGAATCTTAATGGATTACAATCTTGATCTCAGGCAATTTCTCACCCATAGTCAGTTCCCAGAGACTTCAACCCATGTGGTTGAAGGATCCACCTTTCACAGATTCCAAGAGCTCTGGCCTCTTTGTTCTTTAAGTGATGAACGTGTCTTTTTGTTCCCCTTATACTACCCAAAGTCTTACTTTGGTTACTTGAGTTTCTGACTCAAGAGCCAGGAAGGCATCCTGGGGTGCATACTCTGACCTGCGATATATTTACTAAGTTGTCTCCTTCGCTCATTAGCTTTGTTTACCTTACACATTAAATGTACTTTCATTGTCTCCTGCCTGTAATCAAACTGGTTGGATAGGAAAATCCACATTCCTTTGTCTAGACTTGGTATATAAACTGCTGCCCAAACACATTTTAAGAACATATTTGCAGCGCGTACGCGCGCGCGCACACACACACACAACTTTTGGACACAACATGTATATGATTTTCGGGATCACCTGTTTACATATAATACATAAAACCCCTTTTAGATATATATTATGCCAACAGTGTGTTGGGGATGGTGTATGTGTCAGGCCTGATATGAATTATAGTATGGTGGGCCCTCTGCCAGTTTTGTTTAGGGGCTCTGAGGGTCACAGCATGTGATTTGAAATTTTTGTTCCTTCTTTTGAAGGGTGTTGACTAAAATGGTAATTAAAATAATCTGCTGATGCATTGAAATGAAAATCACGAGAGTAAAGCTGAAACACAAATATAGCATAGAATGGTGTTGCAAAGTTGCCATTAACATGTACTGACCCAGGCATAGAAATCTATTCTTCCGCACTTTACCAAGGTGTTTGCTAATAATGCAAAAATACTGAAGGTATGTTACTCCTATGTCAAAAGAAGTTATTTGCCCTGGACTGAAAGCTTGAATAGAATTTTGCAAACTTGTCACAGAAGTATGTTCAGAAGATGCTGCTGATGAGGCCCAAACCCTATATTCTTTTTTGCAGTTTTATTCCTTTTGCAGTTATTAATTTAAAGGTTTGGGTGGTGGTTGTTTTTTTGACAGCTCTATGGCCACATCCTTACATTTTGTAGTAGGCAGAGCTCTGGGTCTTTGTTGATTTACGCCAGCTAATAATCTGAACCCCTAGTTTTTGTCTAGTCAATGTTCAGTTAAGTGTTTTGGTACTTCTCCCCCTTCTCCCCCCCCCCCCCCAGTTTTCTTTTTTAAATCAAATATTCATTTTAAAACAGGGATATAGGAATTATCTGATACCAGTGGTCCACCTAGTCTAGTATCCTATGACTGTGACAAGTACCTTTTTATTAAAGGAACCGCAATGCATTTCTGTGCAGCATAGATCTGATTCTCATTTATGCTAAGTAAATGACATACATTTACGCCCATGTTAAGGCCCCTCTAGACTGCCAGCACAGAGTAAAAGTGCCTCAGTGTAAGTGAGAATTGGATGCTATATGTTTTGTTTTGGTACCTGGAAAACAGGGTCTTTGATTAGTTCCATTCTTCTAACAAGCATATTTAATTGGCCTCCATTGTACTGGCCAAGATCCATAGTAATTTTCCAGGTCATCAAATATTTAACTTCTAGGCCAATCTGGATTTAGTATTTCAATGATAAAGCCTTTCTAAGGATGTGGATGAGGATATACATTTCCTTCTTTTTCCACAGTTACCCACCTTACTCCCAGTCTCAGCCATGGAATTCCCAGTTTCATTCTTTTGCCTGGATAACTCTTATTGCTGTGCATGTATGATTTTTGCTCCTGATTGCCTGTTTGGCTATTTAGCCAGCTGGCAGATGTGCTGAAATCTGTTGACTTCTTCTCTCCCTGTACCCATCCTCCTCTGGCCCAGAGCCTAGCCACCCTAATTCAGTCCCAAGTCTCCTCGCAGGTGGCACAATGTCAAATAGCTTAATCTTTTTTTAAAATCATTCCCTTGCCAGACCTGAGCTGTAGTCACTGCACGTGGGTCAATGATAAATTTGTGCAATGTGGACATTTCTATTCTGCTTCTTTGCACTTTTTAGAGGGGGGGGGGGCGCGAAGTAGAGGAGGTTGTCCTTGCCATATCTTGCTGAGTTTTCTGATCACAGCTTAAGAGCTCTGAATAATCAACAAAAGGAAGTGAAGCTAATAGAATGAAAGCTGCATGGAGTGCATGAGGTTTTCTGTGTATTCAAAGGATTTTATTATATGTTCAAGGTATATTAAGACTTGGTGCTAACAATGGCAATCAGTTTTTTTTAAGGTGAGAGATGTTCTGATGCTACTGTGAAAAGAGAATGGTGGCAGATCTTTTAAGTTACAAAAAGGTCATAGGGAGATTTACTATTAAAATTAATCCACCGCCAAATGGAAATAACTTTTAGATTTTAATATACTCTATTACCATGGCCTTATTTATCAAACCTCCAAATATTTATTGATAGCAGAGATGAGCTTCCTTTTGGGGAACTAATTGTAGATGAAAAGCATGTAAGAAAGAATCAAAACAAATCGTGGGCATTCTGTGGGCAGCTGCACAGTGTGGTGTTCCTACGATGACATGTAAAGCTGTATCACCTCAGGAACTGATCTGTTAAATGCAACATAGCTCAAAAAGAAAGGAAATGGCTATTTTTGTCCCATATTGCTAAAGTCCTTTAGATATCTAGATATTGCAGCCCTCAGCCTGTTGGGAAAGAGTGTGACTTTTCATCTTCACAAAGCTTTTTCAGAGGTTTGAGAATAGTGTCCCCAAACCACTTGTTAAGTTTTAAGTGGTAAAAGTAGGCGGTTATTGTATAAAAAGACTACAATGTTCATTCCTGGGGGGAAATAGTAGGTGTTCCTGGGAGGAGATGGCTGTCTTACAGGTCTCAATGGCTGTGATTCCTTACAGACCAAGGTATTACTAGAGGATCATGGAATTATGACGTTCCTAGATTGAGCAAGGGAAAAACAATAGAGTTCACCTCTCACTTTAATGCACTGGGAAATGATGGGAAAACCTTTGGGAGGCAGAGTACAAAAGGAGGCTCACAACCCAATCTGGAGAGCGCATAAAAATGTTGTTCTGCTAACTTGCTTATTAGATTCACAGACTTTAAGGCCAGAAGGGACCATTGTGATCATCTAGTCTGACCTCCATCGCAGGCCACAGAACCTCACCCACCCACTACTGCAACAGACCCCAGACCTCTGGCTGGATTACTGAAATCCTCAAATCATCCATAAACAATATATTGAAGAGGGTAGGGTCTACTATACTACACCATTTATGCTTAGCACATCAAAGGACATGGCACCTTTTATTGTATCAGATAAGATTGCCCTGGGTTTTTGCATTGCCAACAAAGCAAAGAGCCAGTAGCCAGGAAAAGTTAGCTACCAAATCCCACTAGCATTTATATATCTGGGATATTAAGATTTATCTGTGTCTACAACCTCATCTACAATACTCAGAAAGCTATGGTGTTATAGGGAAGCGTATGGCACCTCTAGCATTTAATGCTCTTATCTTCGCTAAATTAGTGCATTTTACTTAAATCTCTCTTCCTCTCCAAAATCACAGCATCAATTCACTGTTGTCTAAGTAACCAGTATCGAGCTGAGTTCTACCATCACTCTCTTCTTTGAGCAATCCCTTCTTAAATTGGTCACTAAAATTGTAGCATTTAGAGAGAGGGAAATAGCCCAGAGTCATCAGCATTATCTCTTCAGTCTTAAGAATACCAATGTCTTATCACTCAGGCAGTTATTGAGCAATTCACCCCTGTCTCTATTGTAGAGGAAACAAAACAGCTGGGTGCATATATGAGGAACATTCATTATAATGCCAAGGTAATTAAGAGGTGGTCTTATGATAACTTTGCTGAGCTTTCAGATGTTCCTTAAGGACGCCTACTAAAGATGTAGTTTGCAAACTTTACAGTGTACATTATATTGTCAGCGTTGGCTAATTATTGTCTGTCACGGCCCCAGTTGAGCACCCCCTGCTGGACACTCAGCAGTCTGTTGTGTTTGAACCTACCTGCTAGGTCTGTGAGCCTTAATCTCTCCTGCGTCTGAATTAGGCTCCAGCACGGTCTCTTTCTTTGGCCACTAGGCTCATTCCCTGGACATTGACTCTGTCTGGCATCCCTTCTCGGAAGTGGGACCCTGCAGTTCACCTGTCTTATGCCCGTAGGTCTGTGTTGACACCCCCCCACCCCCCACAAGTCCCAGACCCCTGAGAGTAGCTTAAGCACACCCTCTACGATGGGTACTGTGATTTACTGTTTAACCCTTCAGGGACACATGATAGTTGAAGCCAATAATATACAGATTTTGCAGAGGGATTTCTAACCCAATCATGCTTCTCTTTTAGACAGCACAAGATGTACACATCCTTGCAAAATAAGAGCCATTCTATGCATCAAGTCTTGTCTATACTAAGGCCATTTTCTGAATGAGTGTGTCTACATGGGGGTTTTCACTTGCCTGAATGTCCTCATGTAGACAAGCCCTTAATTTTCCTCACCACTCTTGAGCATTCTTTGGCATTCAGTCAGTATCATTTCATAGTTCCAGATCCCCTGTCCTGGACTTAACTCATCTGCCCACAGACTTCTTTTCCTTTTCTAGTTGGTGAGAGAGAGCATGCTGCTCCAAGCAGACCAAGTACTTTTATAACTTCCAGTCCCCTCTGTCATGTGATTCTCCTAGTCAGCCTCAAGCCCTCCCATCTATCAGATGATCAAGGTCCCCCATCAGGTGGTCTGTTACTTGGTTACCACCCACTTGGAGTCCAGACTTGAAAAACTGCTTTATTGCAGCTTTGGCCATACTCTGAGGTAACCATTGTTTTCCTAGGGCAGGGCCTATGCAGCTGTTGTTGAACCTTAACAACATCAGAGGCACACATCCAGGCCCACACATTCCTCCTGTTCTTAACACAGGAAGCATAATGCAACACTACAACAGAAGACCGCCCTAAGGCCTAAACATACGGAGAGTACATCAAATCAAACTGGAATTCATAGAATAGAATCATAGAATCTCAGGGTTGAAAGGGACCTCAGGAGGTCATCTAGTCCATCCCCCTGCTCAAAGCAGGACCAATCCCCAGACAGATTTTTATCCCAGTTTCCTAAATGGCCCCCCTCAAGGATTGAACTCACAGCCCTGGGTTTAGCAGGGCAATGCTCAAACCACTGAGCTATCTCTCCCCCCTCCCCCTCATAAATTGTACATGGACAGGTCTCCCAAATCGTTACCCTGTCCTACAGATCATAAGTGTTTAAGGGAAGACCGGTGCCTGGAAACAGTGAAAGTTGTATTTTGTGCATGTGTGTTGAGGTAGAATGTTATCAAGATGAGCGAACATCCTTCAATATTATACTAGACAGGAACAGGAGTTGTAAGATCCTCAGTTTTCTATTGCAGTTTTGCACCATATGAAGCAGCAATGTTTAGATATGTCTTAACTGGAGGGAACTATGCTGGCTACAAAGAATACTATAAAGCACAGTCTATTATACTTTACTTGACTACATCTCCCTCCAATTTCTGTTTCATGCATTTAATTTCTAGAAAATTATGATTGAGATCTCATTTTGCTAAAAGGAAAGGCTGGAAATAATGTCTGCTCATTAGAAGTACTGTTGTTTATTTAATAACTAAGTGATTCTAACTCTCACTGTGATTGCATATGACTGCAGATGATCTGCAGTGAAGCTTTTAGTTCAGGTATGTCAAATGGATCCTGAGATAAAATGTTTCACTTAATTTGAAACCCAGCATATTGTTGGTTTGGTGTTGTGTACGTGATTAATTTTTGTCCAGAGGGAGAAAGGTATGGATGGTTCTTACTTTTGCTTCCTAAATCAGAGCTCTATGACTGAAACTAAAATAGGCAGCTCACTGTCTTCTCCAACTTCATCAGTTCCTTGCAAGCTTTCTAAAGCATCTTTGCTGCAAGATGTTGGGCAAGTAACTTAACCTCTTTGCTTCTGTTTCACCCTCTGTATCTGTGGTACATAAATGGATCCATATTAAAAAAGGATTTCTCTTTTTGTAAGGAAGCTATGTATACTTGGCTAGCTGTTATTCTGCTCTATATTGATTTTAATATATATATATATATATATCTAAAATTGGAAAACACATTTACTATCCTTCCTCCCCCAGTCGTCCTCATGGTTTCACTAATTCTGTGTAGCACTATAATTCAGGTTGCTTAAAATCAGAATTCTGATCTGTACTAGCTTTTGAAACCAGTAATCCCGAACCCAAATAATCTGGGAATAATCATTTCTTACCCCCTTTTTGCTACTGATAGAATAAATCAACCTGCTTCTAGAAGTTTAAAGGTTTTCAGCGCATGTGCAACTGGTCAGGAAACAATCATGCCTCCAAAGCATGGACAAACAACATCTAAAGTATTTGTGCCGTGGACCTTGGCCACCTTAATATTTTCAATGAGGGATACTGACAGTTCAAGTACAGTACAGCCAAGTGCACTGTCTAATAAGGTTGTATAATTTTGATATAACAGCCTAGCTCTGTTGTACTATTAAAGCTTTAAAATATTAATGCTCGTTAATGGTGTCACTCAGCCATTTTATATGATTAGTTTTAAGTCTCTCTTGGGTAGGCAAGAAGGGGAATTTTTAATGAAATGTTCCCTGCTCATCTGACCTGCTATATTACTGCATGAATGCCATTTTTATGAGGCAGGTTTATGACGTTCATTATTCTGCTCCTTGAGCCACTTCATGGCTGCTGTAATTTTTAAAGAAGAGATAAAAATAAGTCAGTTCTTTCTTTGCAGTCAAGAAGCACTGCATTCTAGCTTTGACCTTTAAGATGTCATGCATGGATTAATCACATTTCTGCTGGAGATTGTTTTAGACTTAATGCTAGCTGTGGACTGATTAGTTTACTTGCCTTACTGGCTACTTCTTAAGAAGATTTGTGAATGCAAACAAAAGCCATATTCAGACTACTTCTCCATCTTTTACTTATCAATTGTGTGTATGTTTATGTACGTATATACACAAACATATATCAGATATACACATGTAATAGGGGTGGAGGGGAGAGTGTTTGAGTGTTCTTAATTCCTTAACTAGAAAGGTATATAATAATTTTTCCCAATTTAGAGAAGGTAAGTGATTTGACCAGGGTCACACATTGAGTCAGTGGCAGAGCTGGGAACAGACTCCAGAATCCCTGGTTCTGAGTCCTGAGCTGTAACTAGGAAAAAAAACTTCTGCCCTAGTAAAGGTTATACGAAAATGCAGGCATTTGTAGTACAACCATTTTCACGTGGAAGATGATTGTATTGTTGCCCATCCCTAAATTGATGCAGTGAAGTTAACTTCAAACAGCAGTTCTGTATTACAGAAGTTTGTCAGAACAATATCTTGCATGCATGGAACTACTGCTGTTAGCAGCAGCAGCACAAGGTTTTTGACCTTTGATAAGCAAATCTGGTGGGAACGCAACAGCTAGGTTACCCAAAGATTGGCAGAGACTGGATATTTCATGATTCAGTGATCGTTTAAAGAAAGTGCTTGAAGCAGAAAAAAAATTAATGCCTTTTTCAGAACCTCAAAATGCAGTGCGGGGAAGACTCTGGCCTGAAAGTGCAAAGTGATGAGGAAGTGAGGAACAAGTTAAGTGAGAAATTGAGAAGTCTAGGGAGCCTTTTTTAAACTTCATAGTTAAAATGTTATTTTCCCTTTTTTTTTTAACCAAAGAATTCTCACAAGCATTGGAAAATTCTGGGCATTTCCTGACGCTGACATTTTTGGGATCTAAAATAATACATTCCACAGTATGTCCTGATTTCCTCCTCAGCTGCTCACGTGCTGATGGATCACAGTACTCTACAGTATATACCTTTAATTGGGGGTGTTATGTAAGGATCTGTGTTGGCTCCTGTAATAGGAAACCTGCATCTGTATTTAGCTAACTCCTTTTAGCTAACTAGGTAAGGACCATGCCTCCAAGCATAATCCACTGCCTGATAGCAACTTCTCTCTTATGCTGCCTGGAAGAGGTCCGAGGGTGAAGCTGGTTGGTGACTCTCATGCTGCAATTCTCAAGGGAATCAAAGAACTAGTGAGGAGTAAAGGAAGTCTAGTTTTACATGCATGAAACTGTATCAGATTAAGGAGATCCATCAGTGCCAGTTCATAAATAGAAGCAGATGATTTGTAAATTCATGTAGAAATTAGGGTGTATGTAGGACATCCAACTTCCTGGTGGAAGGAGGGCAACGTGCATCTTTCTCAGAGGTGATTGTTAGTGCTGATAGTCATTTCAGGATGTGCTCACACAGTTACACACCCAAACTTCTCCCCCACCACCACCACCTGTCCTCCACAAAGCAGACAGTACCCCTACCCTTTTGTGATGTCAGTCCTAATTGGCTCACGCATGTGCTCATATATGGTACTATGGCAGATCATGGTACAAGAATCTAAACCAGGGGTTCCCAAACATCTCTGGGGGATATGTGGGAGAAATTGTGTAATGTTGGGGTTTTTTTTATTATTTTATTGATTGCATTTTCATAATGGGTTACTCAGACAATGCTTTAAAACTCTGGGAATTTTATATAAAATACTGTAGTTAATTTACTTCAGGATGTACCAGTGAGAACACAGATACACGGAGACGCTGACATACAGAGCCCTCACCTCCGATCACCGTACAACATGGGTTCAGTTGTCCAGCACCTGTCCAATCCAACTAAGCTCAGAACCTAATCAAGTTTTTTTTGTCTACATCACATCTGTACGTAACTGAAATATGGATAGATGGCTAAAGACAGGTAGTGTTAAGAAGAGCACACAAAGTATTAGTGATGAAAAGGGTAGGGGTTTGTGGGCAGCTGGTAGATCTGGAAGGGGGTTCGCAATATGAAAACTTTGGGAACCTCTGACCTAGGCTATGTCTACACTACAGCTTATGTCAGCATAACTTGCTTCACTCAGGGATGTGACTAACCCACACCCCTGAGCGACATAGGTTACACCAGCGTAAGCACCAGTGTGGACTGCGCTATATTGGCAGTGGGAGAGCTGCTCCCACCGACATAGCTACTGCTGCTCACCGGGGCTGGAGTAATTAAGCTGACGGGAGAGCCTGTCTTCCGTCAGCTTAGAGCAGCCATACAGAGAATTTACAGCTGCATTGCTGTAAGCTCTCTAGTGTAGCCATGTTCCTAGGCAGACAGATTCGTAAACCTGAGACTCCTGCATGGGGATACAACACAACACCCTAACAATGTGCAGTAGCTGTGAAGTAAATGGAGAATAAAGCATGCCGAACTACACATAGAAGGGCTCCCCTTTTACCAGGTTTTTCAAATGATAATGTGTGTCATGACAGCAGAATCGGAGCAGTGTACATTCTTTTAGAAGAGCCCTGTGATAAATATAAAGCCACATAATACATATTATTTAGATGTATTTTACTATTTGATACTCGTGAGTCAATAAAAAGCAAAGACACCGAATCCCAGCTTATAAAAATTCTATTCACAATTTATTGGACATGCTGTCTTTCATAATGTCATTGCACTGATGTGACCTTCTACAAATTTCTTTTTCTCCCCCACTGTCCTGCCCTCATACCGTAGCATAGTAAATCTGAGTTCTTTAAAGACAACCTACCGCAAACAGTACCTGAAATTATTCTTAAATATTTAAGAACTCTACTTTTTATGTATTGTGACATCTTGTGTAATGCTACTTTGTAATATTATAGTTCAAGGCATCACCCTCTAAAATGTGAGGCTCTTAAATAGTATATTTTAGAACGCTGGGTCCTGTACCTATATATTATAAGTACAAACAGCTGCATTTACTAAAATGACAGGTACTAACTATACTGTTCTCCTCTTCAATTCACCTTGTTAATATGACTATTGGACTGTTTCAACAGAGCACAATTTGAAGAACAGATTATATATTGGATATTTTTAATAATAACACATGATAAATGAGCACCCACTTCCCTTAGATTTCATGTGAACTGAGAGACATTTTGGCAGGAGCATCTTAAAAAAAAAACCAACACTGAAACATCTTTTAAAAAAAAAAAAAAACACTGAAATGAGGTTTTGGTTTGAAGTCAATAAGACTTTCTGACAGCCTAATTTCCTATTTGCTTTTGAAGGGGTGGGGGTCAATTTACAATTTCAAAGCATTTTATAAACATTAACAAATCCCTTTGGCCCTTGGTAGGTAGGGAATTCCCATTTTACTGATGGAAGAGGGAGGAATGAGAAATGGAGAAATTGACGTACTCAAAGACATGCAGCACATCACTAGGAGAGCCAGGATTAGACCTCCGGGGCCCTGAATTCTCAGTTACACGATGGGTATGTCTAGACAGCCCACTACAGCGAGCCTCCGAGTCCAAAGTGACAGACTTGGGATAGCGGGGCTTGAACTTGCGCTCTAAAAATAGCTACGTAGACGGCGCTTCGATGTTGTGGCTTGGGCTGGAGCTTGGACTCAACGGAAGGCTGGGGGGTGGGAGGCTTCAGAACCTGGGCTCCAGCCCAAGCCACACGTTTAAAGCGCTGTCTACACAACTATTTGTAGAGCATTAGCACATGCCCCGTTAGCCCAAGTCTGTTGACCTGAGCTGGGAGGCTTGCTGCCAGGGGCTGAGTCGATGTACCCTATAAGGCCTCTTTACACAGCCAGAGTTGTATAAAGAGGCCTTATCAAAACTGTGAATCAGGCCCAGGATATCATAGTCCTCTGCTCAGTACATAGCCCACCTTGCTTCTCATCTCCAGTTCCTGATGATAAATGTTTAGCCACATCAACTCTTCCATTTGGAGCCCTGCCAACTAGATCCTGAGCTTTTTGGCATTGAACGTGATTATGCAATAACTTCCTCTTAAATTTGGCAGCTGCAGCTTTATCCTGGTCTGACTTTATCTATTGCTGAGATCGCATTAACAGCCTTGTCTGTCAAAGGTTATGAAAACATGATCCAATAACTCTGTTTGCCAGAAGCTAGGAATGGGTGACAGGGGATGGATCACTTGGTGATTACCTGTTCTGTTCATTCCCTCTGGGGCACTTGGCATTGGCCACTGTCGGAAGACAGGATACTGGGCTAGATAGAACTTTGGTCTGACCCAGTATGGCCGTTCTTATGTTCTTCTACTGGCACCTTACTTTTAGGTAAAGTGGAGGAAAGCAAAAGCAAATCTAGTTCAACCAGTCCAGAGTATGTCTGTTACCCAGAATTTTCAAAACCCAAAACAGAGGTAATTTAACTGTTTTTCTCCAGGCAGTGTCAGGAATAAATCAATGGGAACACAGCGCTTCCATCCGATAAATGATTGATACAAGCAAGCGTGCTCTTATTTAACACTACTGTTTATTAGATATTAAGCACACACTCATGCGCAGTAGGTTTAGGACATCCCAGATATAGTTACCCACAGTCTGAGGTGGTTTCGAGTGATCACCAGCCTGGCTTCCAGGGGCCCTCTTACCATCCAGCTGATTGGGAGTTTAAATGTCAGCTCTTTGCCTTAAGAAAACTTCCTCGGACTGCTCCGAAGTATTTACTTTTACTTAATTTTTTTATAGCTAACTTTAACGAAGCAAATAAACTACAGTGATTCTTCTTGGGTTTGCATAATAATCTCTACTGGATTACTAATTTTTTAATTTTAACAAACTACTTATTATTTTAAAACATTTTAGCTAGGACAACAATATGTCAGGGGCACTTAAAACCAAGGTCGCTATTTATTCACTTTTTCCCGTAGTTTTCTGTCCCATTCTCCGATTCTGATTAGTAAACTGCAAGTGTGCAGTTGTCTGACTTTGTTTTACAAAGGCCTAAAATTATTCCTAGCTATGTGATGTTTGGTTTTTGTCTGACCGTGACTGAACATACAAAATGGCTGACTTCAGTACTGTCAAGTTCTGGGGTACATGGAGGAATGTCAAATTCCAGGGTAACATCTCCACCACTTCATTTTGAGGTTTGTGTCTTAGCATTCTTTTCTCCTCCATTTTAGTAAGTAACTCAGTGGTTCTCTCTTAAGCCAGTAGATATTTCAATCAAACAGTAGGCAAAATAAAAGTTTCTACATATTGGGCCAAATTTTCCAAGGGCCTCCAAAAATGCCTCTACAGTACATGTGGAAGTCATCTGTTCATGAATACAGAAGAGCTAATTGTGCATGCACAGTGAGTACCTCATTTGTATAGTAAGAAGCCTGTTTGCATATGAAAATACCCTGTCTGTCATTTTATCATCTCCTTCTCCCGTTGTTACTGTGCATGGTCTGTACTGAAGTTACTTATTAGAGTCACTGCAGGTAGCACTGCCTGTAGTTAGAGTTGCCTAATACTTTAGAAGACTCTGGTTTTGGTTGCTTATAACTTTGCCAAACTTCACCTGTTTGGGCTGAAATTTCCATGGGCTGAAATTTCCATCTTACATATTTGAGTTTGGCCTTTTCTCAGAACAAGTCTGGGAAAAAAGTTGTAAAAAAATGCTTATAGCCATTTCTTTGAGAAGCTCTAATGCCTACATGCTGTGAAGCTGGGACTTTAAATTTGGTGGTCGTCTCTCTAGTGTCATTGTTGTACCTTTTGCTTTCCCTATGAAAACCCACCTAATTTTGACCAATTTATGAGCTCCTGAAAATCTTAATATGCACATGCTCAGTAGTGACTCAACTGGTTAGTTTGGTGGCTACATTCTTTGAAGATTCCATCTGTGTTGAGTATGCTCCATCCTGGGGCTATAGGGGCTGTTAGCTTAGGTGACAGAAATTTGTGCTATGGATCTAAAGACTCTAACCATGCTGAGGAATCATGGTGGAGTTAGTGAGATTCCACATAATGGAATTTGTTTTTTCAGTTTGCTTTTTTTTAAAACCAAGGAAATTACACATAACAACTATATTACAAGAACAGTAAGATTGCAAATTCAGAAGTTAGGAAATGCCAGAGTTGAGGTTACCCATGAAATCTTAATTCAGTCCGTTGTGCATATGCATTACGATACAGTTTTTACTTATAGGATCCCATACTTTTTTTCAGTTCTGCCAACTGAGTTTGCTGTGTGACCTTGGGCAAGTCACTTAACATCTCTGCCGGTTTACCCCTATGTAAAATCAAAATATTACCAACATTCCTAAAGTGCTCTGAACTCATTGTAGGACTCTATTGTAGGGCAAATTATTATTTTTTTTCTAATTAATGGGCAAACTCCTGTGCCTGTATCTCCGACTGTTTCTTTCTCCTTTTCACTAGTGCTTCTAAAAATCTTACATCCTGTCCTCTTTGCAAGTTCCAGAACAGAAAAAATCTGCCCGCAATATGTGTGCACAACACTGTCCCAGGAGGCAGTCAGGACAGCTTAATAAAGTGTTGCAGACAGCAAAAGAAAAGAGTTATAATCCTGCAGCAGCAAAACACATCTCCAAAAAGATGAATTTTTTTATCAACATTCCTCCAATCTCCTGCGTATGAGAGAGCATTTTCAAAGGGAAGCTCCCTCCAGATGTGAGTGATTTTTTTCCCCCAAGGATGTAAATTATTCCAAGGACAGACTCTGATCTCCATCATTCCCCACCTACAATTCCCTTCCTACCCTCATCGCCCTTTAACACAATAATCCTGGAAGTAGGCACAGTGTAGACTAATTGTGGTGGCCTTCCCATTGTACTGTATATCATGTGCCTGTCTCTAGCCAAGATATAAATTCCAGCATTTATGTACCTTGAGCTTCCAACTATCTTTAACTTTTATTGAAAAAGACAACACTAAATTACAGAGTCTGAATAGATCTCCTCCTATTTGACAAGAGCCTGCTCTGCGTTTCCATGTTGTACGCTGTGGCTTGAAACTTGCATGAACCTTTGATGAATTCGCAGTCAGCCTCTTGAGGTTACATTTTCTTCTGTGATGTCAAATGCATTTATCAACACACAGTACCCTCATCTACATTTACCCTATCATAACATCTTCTGATAAGCAAATACCCCATGTCAGTGGCTTATTTTAGAGTACTGTGCTTCACACTGATGTGAGGTATTCCTGTTATGTTGCAGTAGACACACTATTATACCAGGGCACAAAAATGCAGCAATTCATCTTTGTTATGCGGGCACCTATCACCACACTGCTAATTAACTATATTTTATTTATACCTCGCGTCTTGAAATTTGGAACGCAGCCTTTCCATTTTAATTTGAAGCCTAATCTCCAATCTGTGAGATAAAACCAAAACATGGTGTTGCCATGTAGATATCTGTTAGGAAACAACTTAAGGAACAATTAATATACAATGAGGAGGGAGGGGCGGCTCTCATGCACTGTATCTTTAAGGAAATACCAGTATGTAGTTTGTTTCAAAGTTGTGATAACTCCCTGGCTGCTCTCTAACTACAATAGTCAGAGATTTGGTACCTACCTAAGGTTTGTTTCATCAGCATTTTGCTTAAGCATGTGTATCTTCCTTCTTTATAGAGACAAGGTGAGTGAGGGTAATGTCCTTTATTGAATCAACTGCCAGTTGGTGAAAGACACAGGCAGTTGAGCTACGCTACACAGAGCTCTTCTTCAAGTCCTGGGAGGTACTTTTTTCTTCTGTCAGTTTCCTGCTTGGGCCAGTTGCTGTACGTATGTATTGCACTTAAAGGACATGTGTACCTAGAGCCAACATTTAGAAACACTTTAGCTTCTGTGGACTCAATGGCTAGAAAGGAGGATATTTGTACTGCCATCCAAGATAGCTCATAATAGACCTCTAGGTGTTAGGGGTGAATCCACACTAGAAATTTTCAAGTCCATTAGTACCAAAGAAGGAAGCACTCCACCTGCATTAGCACCAGTGGCTCTATTGAACTTAAGGCATGGGTATATTTACCACTATGTCATCCATTCCTGCATTCCGCACTGTTGGAGCACTATGCATTGGTAATAAGTGGAGCCTCTGACTGCCAGGTGCTGGGACTGGACCACAGGGATGGATCACTTGAGGTTTGCTCCGTTCTTTGAGGCATCTGGCACTGGCCACTGTCAGAAGGCAGGGTACTGGGCTAGATGGACCATTGGTCTGACTCAGTATGACCGTTCTTATGGGTTTTTCTTCTGTTGTTATAGTTGAAAAATGCAAAATATTTTTTTCACAAAACGTTTTCTATGTTTTCTTCAAAATTTTGTGTCTCTGAGAAGTCCATCCTCTCTAGGAGCCAAAAAAAAAAAAAATTGAAAATTGTTTAACTTTTTTGGTCTAAGTTTTTGCAAATTGAAAATTTTCAACCAGCTCTAGTAATAATGAGCCAATGCTTCATGCTCACATGCTTCATGTTGAGCAAATGTTAAGTACTTTCCAGGATCGGGATCAGAGTGCTTAGTGCCTTGTAGGATCCAGCCCCTGATGTTTTGGAATTGTCTCCACATCTTCTGCGACTGTTTGTCAGTGAGCACTCTTAGCAAAGAATATACTTGAGATCTTCATTTGATGTGTGGGATATCAGGTACAGTACCCAAAATATGGAACTACTGGGTAGAAAGGTTACTACTACTACTACTGTAATAGCTATACTATGTCACTAGAGCTATACTATGCGACTGCAGACCCTTGAAACAAAACAAGTACTACAATGATATTTAATTTTTCTCTCCTGTTTTTCCCGGATGGTTTTTTCCCCATCTGTTTTCTCTCAAAATTAATCAAGATGAAACCAATTATTAATCTTGTTTAGAAGTGACCAGAGTTTAAATCAGAAGGATCTTATAATGAAGCCACATTCATTTACTAAATGGTTTAGTAGTATCCAGTAACAAGAAAATACTTTTATTAATTAAAATTTGAAGTCACTTGATTCTTGGATTTGAGATTACACACAGAAGGGCTTTATGATAATGGCAGTTCAACAAATTTCTGGGCTACAATAAGACAAAGGGGAACTTCAGGGTAGA
This sequence comes from Malaclemys terrapin pileata, assembly GCF_027887155.1. Classification (NCBI taxonomy): domain Eukaryota; kingdom Metazoa; phylum Chordata; order Testudines; family Emydidae; genus Malaclemys; species Malaclemys terrapin. Next base: position 18,269,607 of record NC_071520.1, on the reverse strand, counting down.
GAATGAGATTTCCTGTGTACTTCTGACAATAAACACCTCTTCAAGGGGGGTGGGAGGTGGAACAAGAGGACATTCATGTCTGTCATTAATGGGGTGATTCTTATTGGGACAATGAAGAAGATGTTAAAAAAATGTTATTCTTGTAAGACCACATGCAAGGGTCAGTTGTACCTGTATTTTCAGAAATATACAAAGTTAAAGCCGTCTCTTGAAGCATGTTTCTTTCCTAATTGGACACTGTAAGCTCTCTTCTGTTTGGGCAATAAAAATCTTTTATTGCTTTTTCTGATCCCCTTTTTGTCAGGTGGACGCCTCCTAATTTAATGACAGATTGAAATCTGTTCTTTGATACAAGACTCTTTATAACTTTTCTCACACTCCTTACAGGGCAGATTGTGATCTCCTTACTCCCATTGGTGAGCCGTTAGTAGCACAGTGAGACTAATGAGGTGAGTAACTGCTCACCAATGGAGTAACAGGTCCCAGTGTAGTCCATAAGGAGGGAGTAAGAATGTAAGCTGTCTTATGCCAATGATACAGCACTTGGATGGATGTGTCATGTGACTTTCTCATGTAGTTTTATAGTGATGTGGCCCTTCTATAGGGTACAACCCATTCACACATAGAATATTAATTGTTAGAAGACGACCAGATGGGTACTGGATGGTGGATCAAGCTGGCAGTCCTTGTCTGCAGAGTCCCTTGTGCCTCCATAGCCCTAGGCTCTCATTTTGCAAAGTCTCTCCTAGAGTTGCTTATTTTAGAATCATAGCATTGTAGGGCTGGAAGGGACCTCGAGAGTTCATCTAATCTAGTCCCCTGCATTCATGGCGGGACTAAGTATTAGACCATCCCTGACAGGTGTTTGTCTAATCTGCTCTTAAAAATCTCCAATGATGGAGATTCCACAACCTCCCTCAGCAATTTATTCCAGTGCTTAACCACCCTGACAGTTAGGAAGTTTACTCCATTTTTACTCTATTATTTTCAGTTTCAAATATATTATTAAATCATCATCTGGTTTTGATAACTGGCAGCCTTGCTGATTTTGACTGTATGTCAACTGTGAATGTTAATAAAGTTTACTCAGTCATAAATGTCTTTAATCTATCCTGTTTTATTTTATCATACACAAGTAAAGCATATAGCATAACTGGTTATTAGTCACCTTCAGTTAGTGACCCATGTTTAGCTTTAACCACTATATTACTGATCAATATTTGTTATGGTAGCACCCAGAAAAATATAAATTGAGGGTAGATGAGCAAGAGACTCAAAATCATCTTCTTTTCTTCCCCAGCTTCTTTAATGATCTTTTAAAACACAAAATCATAAATTATAGCACATCTTTAGTTTACATTCCTACTCGTCTATAAATGCATGTTGAAACCCTTTTATTTATTGGGGTTACAGACAGGTTAAACGAATTTTGTCTCAGTAAAGGCAGCTTATTTCTTTTGTAAGTCCTGGATTCTATAATAGATATAATTGATTTAAATTTGGATCAAACAGCAGTCTGTTTTCCCTCTTGAACTGTTTTATATTTGCTAGTGCTTATTTTGTATTGTAAATACAGAGACACTTGGTTTCTGTCATCCTCACAATACAAAATAGGAGACATTTTAGAGTGGTATTTGCCATTTATGTTTTGAGTCATTAAAATAAAGATCAATATCATAAGTAGTTGTTGTGAATGTCACTATTAGACACTGATGGCAAATGAACGTGTACAATATTTTAAAAAATCTGGGCAATTCAGTGGCCGGTATATGGGCTCTTTGAAGAACTAATGCGTCTCTAGCTTTCAAAGTCGAGTCAGAACATGTATCTCAATGATAAATATATATTCTCCATTTAAAAAAAAAAACACCAACCCCAAAACAGCAGTGTAAAATCAGAGCTTGATTTAGAGAGTCACACTAGGAGGCAAGGAGAGGGAGAGAAAGTGAATCAGAAGCAGCCAATCAGAGCGTGCTGCTCATGCTTCCCTTTTGTTTCCAGTACAACAAGCTTTAGGTCTTCCTCCTAAAGCACTTGTTTAATTACAGCTTCAGGAACATAAAGCCTGTTATTATTTTAATGGAAGGAGCTGAGACTGAAATAAAACTGAGCTGGGCCCATGTCTTTTCCTGGCAACTTGTAATTTCGTGGATGGAAAAAACACCTGTTCAGTGGGGAATCCTTATCATTATGTTTTAGATTTCGCCATTAATTTATTTTACAGTCTTTAAGCAGATATACAGATGGGAAGCAACAGCATTCATGGCCCCTCCTCACTCTCTCCCTAGGAGGTATTGCAAGGCAATAGCTGCTTCATTAGTATATGGCAACCAGATTCAGGGTTTACGTATGCAGTGAACTGCTCAGAAGTAGGGAGACTTGGAAACACACTTAAAACTTCCTCCAGGAATCTAAGTGACCTTAGTACATGAAACGACTGGTTCAGATAGCGACTTTCATGTTATGTGCAAGGTCATGATCCTGTAAACTGCTGTACTTTCACTGAGCCTGGTTGGCTGAACTCAGTAGGTCCCGCACAGGTGCAGCAGTCTGCCCACACACTGTCATTTGCAGATTAGGGCCTTAAACGTTGGTATGAACTGTTCACCCAGATGGCATAAGCTAATTCTGGGCTATGAATAACTTTGGGGCGTTACAGGTTCCATTGTCCCAGGAAATCCTGTTTCACAAATGCAATTTCAAAATTAGATATTCAGTGTTCATTTGCCTTTTTGAAATGTGCTTGCTGACCCAAACACATCTGCATCCAAGTGGTGAGGGAATTAGAGGGTGTTGTCCTGTCTTTTTTGCCTGACAGAGACTCCCCATTAACAGGATCCATTAATTTTATTCTGTTTTAATCGCCTGCATACAAAATTAACTTTGAAGAATAAAACACAGGAGTTCAGCAGAGGTTTTTAAGCCTTCTTAAAATAACTTATATTTTAAAGCAAATTTACTGCTGGCAAAAGATACAGCTCGGACAGGTCTGAAGATTTTTTTAGCTAAAAAATGGACTACAGCAATGCCCTGGTAACTTAATAACCTGCCTCATCCATGACGTAGTGACCACTTTTTTAGGGTGGGAGAGTAGTCTACTTGCCATGCTCCAATGCATCCATGATCCCCCTGTTGAAGGTACCTGTAAGTGCTGGATAGAATGGCCATGTCTCTGGTATGAATATTTATGCACTAGAATCTGCACTGAGGACTATTAATTCATTTCACAGTTAAGTCTCTGGATTGTCATTTGATTAGTTAGATTTAAAGCTTGAGGAAAATTGGGTGTTTAAACATGGTTGGAGTGCTGCAGGCTTTTAAAATTTTGATCTTTCATAAGCCCCTTAACCAACCTTATAAATGTTGTCTTCTCCTGGCACTGAATACATCTGAAGAAAAAATTATTACACTGCCCTCAGCGTGAAAACATAGCAGCTGGAAAACCTGAAACACCATCAGTGCTTACTAGAAGCAGAAATCTTGTATGAATGTGACAAACCTCTGTACATTTCATCTTAAGAAATACATTAATTGCTGTAATCCCTTGTACCTGTACATAATTCCCATACTCAAACCCAATCTATCCCTCCCCATCAACCACAATAAAAAATACGTACATATTATGCTAGGTAATCCTAACACCACCTTTCAATTACTTAAAGCACTCTTTGACCCTTAAACAATGTTCTCCTACACTGCAATCCAAGGTGTGATTGTAGCACAGATAGACATGCCTGCACTTGGTATACTCATGCTCCCATGGCTAAAATTAGCAGTATTGTCACAGTGATGCAAGCTCCCACATGGACTACAAACATGAATATATACTGTACTCGTGGCATGCTTGAACAGTCCATATTGAAGCCTGTGCCACCACCCAAGAGGTCAATCCATCTCCTATTGAAGACCATGAGCGCTGCACTTGGCCCTATGTCACCAGCAGCATGTCATGTATACAGCAGACCCATTTCTGAAATCAGTACGGTTTACCTAGCAAAATTCCCATTGATTACAGTGGGAATTTTACCTGAGTTATTTTCAGAATTAGTCCCTAAAACATTTATACCTGACCTGGCACCAGTTATTGAATCACAGTGCTTCCTGCAAAGAAGAATCTCAAGTTACTTCCTAGCTTCTTGAAGAGTTGGGCCATCCAGTACCCGAGAAAGTTGTGCTTTCTTTTTTATTGTACAGAAAGATCAATGCAGTCATGCTGTAAAGCACTAGTGGTTTTAGTTCTCTGCATGAGGGATTGTGAGCTTTTAATCATATTTTAAGCAAATGTTTCCATGATGTCTATTAATATACCCCAATTAGATCAGAAAGAATCGAGACCAGTAAAAATTGAGACTTGAAGCTCTTCTGAAAACAGCCTTTTAAAAGACATATTGTGGTTCCAGATGTTTTGTGCAGCTATTTATTTAGCTTGTAAACAAGCCACCAAAAACATTCTATGCAATGATGGGAGAACCACAATTACATTGTTGTGGGAATTTACAAAGAGCTCGGCATACTTTTATGATTTAGAGAAGAGAAAACTCATTCCTTCTGAGAGCTGATTTCCAGATTTATGTCTGTGCTAAGAAATGCTCTGGGAATCATTAAAACAGTGACAAAGAAAAGTGATTTTCTTTATTAAAAGGAGGTGGGGGTGGGGAAGGAAATAAGAGTAAAAAAAAACCAGAAAGCACCTTGCCTTCCTCTTTGACATGGGTTTTATGTAAGGCCAAATGCTTCTCAGCAATAATTGATCATTTTCTCTTTAATTTTTTATGTGAATTTAGTGATGGTGAAAGGTGCCAGGAGTGGCAATCATACAGCCTGAAGCCCTCTGTTTATCATGTGGCACAGGCAGTGCAATCCCCCCAGTACTTTGCCCCTGCCATATGCTGTCTGGAGGACCCGTCTCTTAAGAATGAGAGAGTAGTTCAGTCTCCATAGCTCCAGCTGTGATTCCTTTACGGTGTGGACACCCGTCTGCTGGGAACTGGAAGGAAACCGCCAAAGTCATTTCACTCGGGCCACTCAAAAGCCATCAGTTGGTAGTACAGTCACTGTGAGCCGCTATTGACTCAGGCTGGATTCAAGCTGATTAGTCATAGGTGAAACACTCTGTATCTCGTTATCAACCCCCTGAGCCATAGAGTCCCCATGATAATCTTGTCTTGTTTTGTGATTTGTCATACAAGTTAACCATTTGAACCCAAATTAGATTTAACTCCCCCCCCGCCCCCCCTCCCCCCCCACACACACACCAAAACTTCTGGCTTCAATTCTGCAAAAGGTCACATAAGTCTCCAGATTAAATGTTTCAGGTCTTGTGTGGGCTTCCGCAGCACAAAAGTATATAAACCCTGCCGATTTCTTTAGCAGCCACTTCATTCACTCTAAGGAGAATGGGGTATGCTGTCTCTCAAACTCTGGTGCTCTGGAGTTCGGCTCCCAAGCAAAGGCCTAACCATAATTATGATGATATTATTTAGTGCCTGCATGTCATTTTTCATGTATCAGCTCATACCAGTGAACATCATCAGATATAGAAACCCCTGGTGCACATTAGGATCTTCTCAAGCATCCAGTGTAGTTTATAAAATCTTCTGCGATGAGCTCATGTAATTAGAAAGGATTGATTTCAAAGGTTTATATGTTTATTTCTAATCCAAACTTTTCAGACATGTCATATCCACTTATTCTTATGGAAGATTAACAGTACTGCCTATTTAAACTTGTAGGAGCAAACTGCTTTTAAGGTAGATGAGAGCAAAAAAAGGCAAGGCGATTTTTTTTTTTTTAAGGGATACATTAATTTGCACACCCTGTGTCTTAATCAATGTCCTTTAAATTTTCCAAAATATAACGCAGCAGTGTGGAAATTTTTAATGGGTAAAATTAGGTTTACAGAGGAATGGCTCCTGCAATCTTAACTGTGGATTCACTACCAATAATTTCTTGGGACCTGATCTAAAGCCTGTATAATTCTCTAAACTGGCATGTTGTTCTTAGTGGATCAAAACAATTAATTATGCTTGGCTTTCTCCAGCAACTCCCAATATACAATCTAGTTTCCGGGCTTGTATAAGGACTTAGTAAATCAATGTGAAATGTATGATAGTTACTGTAATGGTAAATCATAGTGGCTGGGTCATTGCCCAGATTGGTCTAATACAGTAACTATGGTGATTTGTATGGAGGTGTCAAGTGTGCTGTTGGATGTAGTGAAAATCTGTGCATTGTATTCAGGCCCAAATAGGAATCATTCAGAAGATACACAGCAAAATAGGAAGCGAAGCAGCAAAAAATCTTCCCTGTGTGTTTTGTGAATATTCATATTGATCCTGAGATGATAATCAAACTCAAATGCAAAACTGATATGAGTATGAAGCTGAATACAAAGGGGAAAGATGGGTTTTCATTCTGAAATACTTTGGTCTGTTGGGCCAGAACTTACCTGTAGGAGATGTAGTGGAGACTGGGTGGTCAATGGAGGAACTATATTTGAAGAAAGAGGAGAAACTCCCATTGGGCATTTATTTTTATGTATTTATTTATACTATTTTTTTGTGGGTTTAGGGAACATCAGAGATGCCTTGAACACTAGGTAGTTGTATGAAACATGACAAAATTCTCTAGTCTCTGCTATCAGCATTATGCTAAATTAGACTTTTGACCTTGTAGCTGATTTTTGGTGGGAAAGGGGGGAGCCCTTGAGAAGCTGCAATACGTACTGACAGAGAGCCTTCGACAAGACATGTGGCCAGTCATCAGAAGATGCTACATGATTGTGGTGGTTATGGACAGATTTCCGAAGGAAAGGTTACTATGCAGGCTTCTCTGCCTGTTGAGTGCAATAGAAAAGAAACCCCAGCTACTCTTCTCTGTTCAGTAGCTCAGAAACATCATAAACCAACTCACAACATTGCTAAAGAGTTATAAACCTGGTAAAGATGGAACAACATTGAAAAATGATGAATCAGTGGGTAGCTATTTAAGTCTAATCCAGGAAGATAAATAAAGAGTGCTAGATAATACTGCTTTGGGCACTGTGGAGATTACCAAAACTTCTTGTAAACTTTACAAAATATAGGTTAGTTGTGGCATTGAAATAATTATCCCACCACTCTTTCACTGACCTGTAGCAAGGCAGGAGTGCTTTAGGGGAAGTTTTTCAGGTTGGGTCTACTTTCCCTTTTAAATGTAACCTTTGGGAGTGGAATAGGAAAGATCCTGGCCTTGGTTACTAGTCTGGTATTGAAATGGTTACTTTTAAAGCATAACTTGAGCAATCAAGAGTGCCTGCTGGGATGGAGTGGGAAAGAGAATTTGAATATCATTCCAACAGCCTAAATTCCCCTCCCCTGATGTTGATGCATTCACTTCTATTTATTTGTTTCCTACTGATTTCAGAAACTTTGTCCTTTAGATTTGATGTGTGAGCTGCACTACTGGGAAGTTTTATGGGGAAAAGTCTGGTGAAGACTAGGCCTTAAAGGGAAAAGAAAACACAACTGAATGTGCTGTCCACTTGGCACCATCACTACTAGTCGTGAAGATTGTGATTTTCAGACACATAGGCCAGTGAAGATCTAGAGCTGCTTTTTCTGAAGACTTAGGGGATTTTTAAATATAGTTTCCATCAGTGGCCAGGGTATGTCATGTACAGGTTTACTGGACCTCTGTGGAAGGCTCATGCACTTGTCAAAAGAAAAGAGGGGAAAAAAGTCTCCTTCTTCTCTACTTTCTTCAAACCACCCCTTTCTTCCATGTGCCTTCCTAAAGCTGTCATAAAAGGTATCCCAAGATGGTTGTTACTGAGCTCCCCTCCTGAGAGATGATTAAAGCCAGATGAGACAGAGCCCCGAAACACAGTCCCTTTGTTAGAGAAAACAAAGGCCTCAGTAATTGGATTCACATTGAGTGAGGCACTTAAAACAGCAAAGTAACAAGAAAAATCTGCCGGGTTATGTCATAACTGCCAGGGTGGGTGTTGTGTTATTTTAAAAGAGCATGACCGTCTCATTTTTTACTAGCCTAGTCTGGTATATTGAAGTGGGAGACTAAAAAAATATCCCCAATTGTAACATATATTTTACACAACCGACGGGGAGAGTTTGGGACATTGAGAACAATGGGATATGAAGCAGGTCACTGCATCTGCGAAACAGCTATAAACCAATACGCTATTTTTATCCGTTGGCCAATTTTGCAGTGTATGAAGGGTGGAATGTACCTTCCATGAGCCTTCAGTGAGGGCAAAAGTCAATCTCAGCATATCAGTCATTCTTAAACCTCATTTATTTGGCTTGTATATAAACTCTTTGGCTTCCAATGCAGTCATTTTGTATAGTGCAGCAGTAAGCGTGTGCAATTGGGAGCTAGTTGTCACTGACCTGTGGTGTGTTTGGGGAAAAAATTAATAAATACCAACTTTAAAGGAAGACTTGTGATAAATTAAGATCTTGTCAAATTATTTGTCTCAACCTTGCAGATCTTATAAAGGTTTTGATCTGGGTAGTCACTAGAGAACAGTTGGATGTGCCAGGTTAGCAGGTCATAAGAAAGCAGGCAGAGTGTTGCTGTGCTTGTTATTGAGGTGTATTAGTAACATATTACAGGGAGGATGTGAGGTGATTTTCAAGAACTGCTTTTCACTATGCTAAGATAGACAACTTTAGCTTTAATATACAAATAGGTACCAAGGAAAAGTATCTGGTTGGCAAAAACTGACTTCTGCCATTTCAGCCTCCAGAGTAAAAATAAAAACAACACAAAAGAAAGTTTCAGAAACCCTTCTGCTCAGAAGATTCTAGATCCCATAAAAAATTATTCTTAACCAGGGGCAGGCAGAGCAATGAAAAATATAGTCATCTTCTTCCATTGAAATTTGGCTGACAGTCTTACGCAAAAAAGCCAGAACCACACAGTCTAGCACTCGCAAAACTCTGTGCTTGGTATTTCAGATTAAATCATTCATAGTCAACTCTTTCTTGTTATAAAGGTGTGACCTGCAGGAGTGTGGGTAAAAGTAGGGATTTTATTACCAAATCCCAGTCACGTGACATGGGTGAGTCACCTAAGGGTTAATGCACCTGTCACTGACTCAAATGCTGTGCTTCTTGGCTGAGTTTTTCAAAGCTGCCTATGGGAGTTAGTCACCCAATTTCCATTCATTTTAACTGGGTACCCAGATCCCTTTGGCATGTTTGCGGAAGCTCAACCTTCATAATTCACAATTCATGTACTGCAATAGGAAGGCATGGGGGCCTGATTCTAATTTTGCTGATGTGGTTTTAACTCTACAGACTTTGATCAAAGATACCATGCTCCCAGGGTTGATTCCTACAATCTCAGACCCTCGCAGCTGTAGTGTAATTGGGCCCCACACAATGTGGTCACGGGAGTGCTGAGGCAGAGCAAACTTTCTCAGATACTTGGCGTCAGGTGTACCATGAGTTTCAGAGACAAGTGTTGCAAGCTGGTGCTTATAGGCGGCTAATTCTGCTGGGCTCCCTTCATTCATGGTTGCATTGGCGATCCTTTCACATTGTCCTCCTGTCATCCAGATGTAGTGGTTACCCCTTGCCCCTATGCCACTGTAGGCGACAATTAGGCTATAACCCCATCCAGCCATTTCTCCTGATCTTTGCTTTGCACCTGCTCCTTTGTGCTCAGCAGCCTGCTCACCCCTTTCACTTTGTCCTGGCTTGCAGTCATGTCAGATTGATTGACCCTTCCCCCAGGCTCAAACCCTGTGCCTGGGGCATGTTGGCTTATTTCATGTTACTGCCCTTTTAAGAGACTGGGAGGGCTGCTGCTTTTATGCTTCTGAGCTTCACCTTCAGGTTCCCTCTCTGTTCCGCTTCTTAACTGCAGGACCCCCTACCTCATTTCTTGCTGCTTCCGCACAGGCTCTGTTCAAATCTCTGTTCTGCTGCTGCAGTTTCTGCCAGCTGCAACCTGTTCCCGTGCTGGGCTCTCTGGTTCTCACCCAGTCTCCTTATCAGAGCTCCCAGTATATCTCCTGCTGGAACCCCAGGGAGAATTCCCTTCTTGGGACCCAGCTTATGAAAGAGTTTCCATCCCCTTCCTCAGGAGAGAGGATTTGGGTCTGCTCTCCCTGCTCCTGCCGATCTGTGATCCTCTGGGATGGGGGAGAAGAGTAGTGAATCCATTGCTTAGCACTGATTTGTCACAATATTTTAGGCTGGGATTTTCAAAGGAGCCTAAGGGAGCTAAGTGTCCAAATCTCACTGATTTAGGACCTTCTTTGACTCCTTTGAAAATTGCAGGTCTAGTGTCTTCAAAGACCTACAAACCCAATAAAGCCATTAAATGTGAACTGAAAAAATAAACTTATAGATTCTGCTGGGGGTGGGAAATGAAGCTGCTGTATTCCAATGGTATATAAAATGCTTTCCATCCTGCTCACATAATGCTACACCTTTGTACTGTGCCCAAGTGCATCACTCCGGCTCACACCTGCTGCAAGTATGATTCTGAGCTCTTACAGCTAATCTTTTCATCAGGTAAACAAGGTACATGTTAAACCTAATCTGTGATTTGATTTGGCAGTTACTCAAAAGTGGTTGGGAATCACTGTTGTAATCCATTTCTCCAAAGGTTGCTACTGACTAGACTTTGTAAAATCATCCAAATGGGGAACAGCCAGGTTCCAGGAGAGAGTAAATGGTGTGGTCAAATCCCATCTCCGAGATGGAGGGATAAAAGGATAGATAAAACTACTGTAGCCTTTGGGCAATCTGCATAATCTAGGGTCCCACAATTTAGGTGTATTATGTCAAGTCTGCCCACCGAATGTTATAAGCGTTAGAAGCCCTCATGAATTTCCATACCACGTCCTTTTAGAAACATCAGTAGCCGTGTAATAATTAGTACAGCATCTAGTGTTGTTACGGCGAGAGAACAGCGTAGAAGAGAAAGAAGCAAGCCTTTTCAGCTGCAAACGCATTCCACATTTGTCTCCAGTCTGGCTTCACGCTCACAGAAACCTGAGCCGCCCGTAATGCACCAGATGTGCAGAAAGAGCATCCGTTCCTCTCGTTATCATAGGCAGCCACACTTACAACAACAGTGACTTGTGCTTTGATTGCTTGTCTAAAACTAAAATTCAATTATGCAGTGCAGGCAGGCTTTGCTGTGACACAGAGGGTTAGAAATTAATGTTAACACTGTTTCTGGTTAAGACTTTTTGTGTTGATAAATAATTCATAAGGCAGTTAGCTCTTTGAGTCTGACAACACAAGAATATATTAATACAGTAGACTCCGCTAAAGGTCAGCCCTGAACAGTGAAGCATCTGAGCCATCTTTTATTCATTTTCTGACACAGACTCATTAATTATTACCGCATTTGAAGGTCTGCACGGGAAAAACGCTAATGAGAAAAAGGATATTTGGCTTGATATCTGACACTCACTCTTTGAAATGACTTTAGAAAAAAAATCAGAACAATACAGAACAGGCCAAGTAAGACCAAAAAAAAAAAAAAAAGTGTGTGTGGGAGGGGGAATGGAGGAGTGGGAGAAATCGCTTGAACTGAACCAGATGCTATTTGGGTGACTTGTAGATGAGTGGAGCTGGATGATGATTCTGGGAACGTGTTTGCTACTGCAGTGTACTCATCCTTTTAAAAAATGCCACTTTTTTGAGTAAGATCGTAGTCACTTTGCATCTTGTTTATGTTGACTTTGAGTTTGTCTTCATCATTTTTCATCTTGCTGACCCATTTACTTTTGCATGCTCGGAGTATAGGTTAGACTGATTACAGATGGCTGTAAATGGGGACAGGTGTGGTTTTGTGTCGCTGTCTGCTGCTTTATCAGACAGATTAAATTCCTTGCAAAAACCACTTTCATCCACTCCTCTATGCAGCCATCTATCCTAGAAGAAAGCTCACTGCTTGCTTATGTTTTCACTGAAAGGCGTGGAGAAAACTTTGTTTATTCGCTGTGCAAATGAGACATCCCTATTGCTTTTAGTTTATTAACAAATGCATATATATATATACACAGTGGTCCAGATCCTCAGCTGTAAATTGAAGTATGGACTTCCATGGAAGTCAGCGGAGCTATGGGAATGTACACAACTGAGAGTCTGGCCCAACAGGTACTTTCGGGTACAGATACACATTTGGGTCCTGATTTTTCAGAAGTTCTGAGCAGCCGCCGCGCCAGGTGATTCTCAGCACTTTTAAATATCAAGCCACTTGGGCGTAAGCCTACAACTATGTGCTCCAGTGTGTATTGCCTACTCCAGAATTCACTGGAATTATTCAGGGTGCTTTGTCATGTTTGCAAGATTGGATCCATATTTTTAAACATGTACACACAAGTATGTTTTTGGATTTTTTTCCTAGTGAAGGCTACCCATTTTAAGTGCATATACTCATGTCCGTGGGAAGCTGATCTTAGGTTTATCCGGTAAATTGAGGTAAATGGAAACCTGCCTGTGCCAGGGTACCCCCTTCTTCCCCTCAAAAAAAATCTGATTTTGTGTTTCAGTAAATCTTGCTTGGAAAAATACATAATGTAATAATTTTCTGCAACTGAGATTAAAATTAGACTTTTAAAATGTTACTTTGTGGAAATAAAGTTACAGACATAGATGTTTCCCTTGTTGATGTAAAAAAATTAACTAACATTAAATAAGTAATGTTATTTGTTTGACCTAAACTCTCAAGAGAAAAGAAGTTCAGAGTGAAATTTCAAGCTCTGCCCTTAACTGTCATCCTGTGATGTCTTGGTACTATCTTTGTCAGAGCTGAGATGACCCACTCTTTGAAGATCTGTCCACAGTCGAGGCACAACAGGAAAATTTTTAAGCCAGAGTAAATGTTGTACAGCTGAGTTATAAACTACCTGATGTGCTAACATAACTTCCAATATAGTACCCCTTCCTCCCCTTCTCATGGGAATTGCTATAACAAAAATATAAGATAATCCCTCCTTTTATCAGAACTCTGCTAACTAAGCCTCCATTTCTAAAACAAGCGAATGATGATTCAGGGCTGTGAAAATATTAGCATGTAATGTAACATCTCTGGAAATGTAGTTTTTGCTACAGCTGTGTATAAATTTGTTTAATGGGTCTCTAACTCACCATCAGACTCATAAAGGCAGCCACTGTACAGGCTATTAGGCTGCAGTAACTTAATTGCTCGTTAATTGGGTAATTAGTGCTTTGTTTTGCTTTAAAGCCTAAACACTCATAAAAAGTGAATTAGCTGAGTAAACAAGAATGGAATTTTCATGATATGCTGTCCCAGTTATTGCACATAATTAATCAACCTTTTATTATAATTCTTTTTTCTGGTGACTGCATCAGGTTGATGGGGGAGGGGTGAATACAAATCCCAACACACATTCAAAAAGCACCCAGAATTTACCTCATTAATCCAATGGTTTCCCCAAGGTCCTAATCCTGCATATTGTTCCATATGGGCAGATCGTAGAACCCTCACCAAACCCCGTCGTGTTCCGTGGGGTTCCCAGTAAGAATAGGGATCCAAACGCATGGATGACTTTCATGATTGGGGCTTAAGGCTGAGTCACTATTAGGCAGGACATGCTAAGGGGAAGGGATTATTTTTTTATCCTTTCCCTCCTTTTCCATCTCCCATGTACACCTCTACCCTGATATAACGCTGTCCTCAGGAGCCAAAAGAACTTACTGTGTTATAGGTGAAACCGCGTTATATCAAACTTGCTTTGATCTGCTGGAGTGCGCAGCCCCGTCCCGTCCCCCCTCCCACTCCCCGGAGCACTGCTTTACTGCGTTATATCAGAATTCATGTTATATCGGGTCGCATTATATCGGGGTAGAGGTGTATTAATTTTAGTTCCACAGCATAGAGCAGTCTACCGAAACCCCCAGCAGCATGGTATACAGTGAAAACAAGTTTATTTTACCAGGGTCTACATTTACATGGAAACACACAGGACCTCTGTGGTCTTTGGAGAAGAGACAGCCCTGCAGATGGATGTGCTAATCAGATAACATTTGTCCTAACTTTTGTTTTTTTTTGTGTGTGTGTGTGTGTGTGTGTGTGTGGTTTTTTTTTTTTTTTTAAGAATAGTAATAATTAATACTGGTACAGAAAAAATGAGATTTAAAGCCTGCTTGTATCCAATACTTATTGGCTTACTTCACACACACCCACGGCGGGTCACCACACGCCTAACCCCCTGCCAGTGTTGCTTTTGGTCTTTGAATGTCGCAAAGATTGCCGTTGCCTACACTACTCAAAAACACCAACATCCTTAATTGGGCATTGAGGCCTCATCTCTGAAGAGTGGTCGTAACAATATTCTGGAGGTGCTTCATTGTGTTCTTCCTTGCAGTGCTGAACTTTATGGTTTAATGGTGTGGTAATTGGATCCGAGACCTTCTGAGCAGTAGAGGAAGGGGAACAGAAGGATAAGCATTTATTTTTATTCTTCTTGCTTTAGGGGTTGGATTTAAAAAGGAACATCAGTGATCTGTGGAATATTGCTCGTGTATCATATATAAGGCCACATCCTGCTCACATTTTCACTGGTGAAGTCAGTGGAGTTAACTCTGGATTTACACTAGTGAAGTAAGAATTCATTCCAAAGTCAATGTTGTCCCAAACCAAAGTCAGTAAAATATTTGCCTGAGGAAAGCTTGAGTAAGAACTTTAGGGTGTGGCCCATAATAAAGTACAAAACACAGTAAGGTGAAATCTAATAATTTTTATATTTGGCATTTGTGGTCAGATGTTGATATGGTAAATAAAACTACCATAACATTAGACATCTTTCATTGCAATGCAATTGAGGTTTTACAAAGAATGGTACTGAACCACAAAGACATTTTCTTAGCGAGCTGATAAAGGAAACCTCTGTAAAGTTTGATACGTACAAGAACTTTGAATTGGAAATATTTGATCTTTTTAAGATACATGAAGTTAAACTACCTCTTTCATGTTACCCTGTACATACACATCCTGCAGATTCCACCCGAAGTTATGCTCCACATATGACTTCTACGATGATCCACTTTCTTGGCTGCTCTGTCTCTTTAACATCATCAGATAACCAACGGTCTGTGAGCGAACAAGCCATTCAGTTCTCTCTGTCACACATCTTTGATGGACAGCCTCCTGGGGATAGTTTCCTATAGATATTTTTCTGTGGGTGTGCTGGCATTTCAAATATAACAGCCAACAGCGTGGCTCAGTATGCAACAAGCGAGCCAAAGTGAAGCTGCTGTTCTTTGCGATATTGGTGTATGATACCCGGAACTAGCAGTTAGGTAGGGAAGTAGAATTGGAGCAGCAGCAGATTTCTAGATTTTAAAATATTGTTCAAATGTGGAACAACGTACATCCTTATGGTTGAAGCAAAAGCCACAGCTGAAATTGATCTGCTGAAATGACACTGGCTGGAAAACCTTGAGTTGCCATGCATCTTACTAACCTTGGGTTTCTTCAAACCAAGACATTCAATCAAAAACAAAAACCCAACCTGAAGCAGAGCTTTCACCCCAGAAAGGGAGATGCACCAGAGACTCCTAAAAGTTCACTAGAAACTTGACTGTTGCTATTGATTTAATGTGGAAGTTGGTCACCCATCACATAGTATCAGATCAACTATAAAACCAAAGACAAATACTTTTTTTTTTTTTTGAGGGCCCTGCAGAGAGAGAGAGAGAAGAATAGAACATGAGAAAATGAAATAAAATGAATTTGAGGAAAAATACAGACACACACACACACACACACACACACACACACACACACACACACACACACACACACACACACACACACACACACACACACACACACACACCTACCTCTTTAAAGAAGATAAGTTAAAATGCTTGATATCCCTTGGTTTCAGTTCTGACAACTTTTGTTACATACTCTGCAAAATTATCTCCGATGTGCTGACTTTATACACCTCAGTCACAATTCTTCTTTTTTTTTTTTCATGTAATCTTGTACCCTTAACTTTTCTTGAACAGCATTACATATACTTTTTGGAGAAGTGAAGAAAAGTATTGTGAAATTTTTACTATTCATATACGTCTAGGGTTTCTTCCCCCTTGCAGACATTTTTCCAGTCAGCAATGAAATATTGGCTTCTCAGAAACTGACTGGAATTTTTAAAATTGGCTGAAGATATAAATGCCTGGAATTAACAAGTTTCAGCTTTTTTTATGAACATATTTTAAGCTGTGTGAGAAATATGTCTTTCTACCAAATAACAATTTATCATCCATTAACATGCAGGCTGCATTATTTGGCACACGCTACAGAAAATAGATGGCAGGTTTCCTGTTAAGGTAACCACAGCCTGCCTCTGTGTCTCCCCTGCTCCACAAGTGAAAAACACACATCCACGCTTATCCAGAATGCGGTGTGAATTTTTAAAGCGGACTATTGCAGAAGTGAAGCAAACTTGATTTATTGTTTCACGGTCACATCAGTTCTGCTCATTTTTTGAAGACTTGACTTACACACACAGAGACACACACACAGTTTCCAGCCTTTATCTTCAGTGGCCAGTCATAAATAAAAAATTTCCCATGGGTGCTTGGGATACCTTTATACCCCTTACTTTTCTCTGTGCCTCTGTTTTTTTGGGGGGAGGGGTTTGTGCTGCTTCAAAGTGCAAAATACTTCACTTGAAAGCACAGTATCACAAACGGACTCAAGGTCCTTCTCTAGTTGTATTGTTGATACTATTGTTATATATTTACTGTTCACGCAATAAGGGCCAATTCCTGCCCTCAGCTAGGAGCAATGAGACTCCCATTGACTTTCCCACAGATACGACATGGCCCTTAGACTTGCGTTAGGAAAAGTGGTCTTAAAGGAGAAAGTGAGTTATGATAAGACAGTGTTCCTGAGAGGCTGCAATAACTTTTGTTTGGAACCTCCTGTCTAAGTGGGGGGTAATTTCAGCACAAGAGCCCTTGGCAATATAATTCCAATAGTTGGGCTGCCAGATAACCTTCCAGCGCGTTTTGCATCCAGTGAATCACCTAAAGTCCATGAAGTTGTGGGACGGAACTCTTGTTTTTCCTGCAGGCCAGAGCAATCTGACCCTGTGTTATCAGTTATCACAGTCATTATTTCTAGTATAATAATAATAAGGGTGACGGTCTTGGCATGTTTTCATTGCAACCCTCTTCAGAGAGTCCCAGACTCTGAGAGCCAATGACTAAGAAGTGGTTTGGCAGCTGTTTCAGTCTGTCTCTTTCAGAGAGTTTTTCAGAGGGACTGTAATGGATGATAAAGGCCATGGGAGAAGTTCAAGCTGATGAATGGTTGGAAAATTCACACACACACACACACACACACACACACACACACAAATCAACAAATCTGAAAATACATCATTGTGGCAGCAGAAAACTTTTTGTGTAGAGTTGGATGTGCATTTTAAAAATGCTAGTTTGGTGAACACATTGGGTGACCAACTCTCTTGTGCCTTCACTTTACAGTACATTAAATTACTCCTGTCATTATCATTATAATTAATCATTTATATAGCACCTTTGCAGCACTTTGCCAGACATAGAGAGAGACTTATTTTGCCCACAAAAAAGTTATAACCTGAAATACGAGACAGATGGGACGGGGAGTGGATAGATAATTGGTATGGAGAACTAGGTAAAAAGAATTTTTTGAGGAAATAGGTTTTAAGGAGAGGCTTGAAGGAGAGGAGAATTTGACAAGAATTGAGACTAGAATTGAGAGGAGTCGTATCAAAAAAATAGCAGAACATAGAGGAGAAGAAGATGAGTTAGCCAGTAAGGAGAGAATGAAAAAGGAAAGACAATCTTCTTTCAGACTGCCATGAAATCTAATGCAGTATTTGACATTCTACTCTGATTAAAATCAGACTTCATGTTATAATGTACTTGAGGCATCAAAAAAAATAAACAAAACTAAGGGCCTAGGTGTGTAATATTTTTTCACTTTTGGAGACCTGGGTTCAAAAATGGGTTAGGGACATAAGTGAGATGAGTTTAGTGATCTCAGTTCAGTCCCCATTGGATAATTGTATGGATCACAAAAACATCACATCTTGGCATGACTCTGGTTCTCTGCCAAAGCAAGGCTCGACGTTAGCATAACAGGGGCAACTGCAAGGTGTGATGTAGGAATGTTGGCAGAGCTATGTGGAGAATGAAGCTAACAAAGTTTCTGCCCAGAAAGTGCTTCTTTTCCAAAAAAAAAAAAAAAAAAAACACTCACCAAATTAACTGTCCCCCATGGAAAAAATCTGGAAAAAAAGGAGAATGCTTTGCTTATGGAACTGCCAATGCCCCATTTTCCTAGTAATAAAACTTTCGTCAGACTGGGTAACTTAACTATTCTCCCCTTCCCTCCAGGATATATACAGCATTTTTAATTATTTTAATAAAGAATATAGTTTTCAAATCAGAACATTTAAAAAAAATTCTAACCATAATAAAATGAAAAAAAAAATCTACAGGAACAGGGCTGAAATCCTGGTCCTATTGAAGTCCGTAGCAAAACTTCCATTGACTTCAGTAGGATCAGGATTTCACCCCAGATCTCCGGGTGGGGTGTAAGTCACTATTGTTGCACTCAAATTCATGGAGTCACATTAATTTGCACCAGCTGAGGATTTGGTTGATTGTGTCCAGACTATCCTCATCTGTGATTGCTAGCCTTTTCCCAATCCTTCAGATGAAAGAATAGAAAAACTTAGGCTGCAAAAATCCTCAACTCTGTTTGAGTAGCTCTAATTTACATGACTTAGGTAGGCGTAAAAGATGAGAAATGACCTTTTCAACATGACTTCAGATATTAAAACGATCTTACAATCTTATTATCATGAGAACATTTCGCAGAGTATTAAGCTCAATAAATTACCTTTTCCCCAAGCTGATAACCCTCGATCCCTCAGGGGCAGCTGCAGCAACGATGTTGGTTCACGGCCTTCTTATTTTAGCTGAATTGCTTAATTGGTATGTGTTCTACATCCCCGATTGAGTATTTGGAGCACAAATGAAGGTTAGAACCTTTGCGCTAGTTATCGACTGAACGAAAATTGATTCACGCTCAGGAGTGCAATTGGGAGATGGTTCACAATCCTCCCTAGGAAGGGAAGAACCTGCTCTTTTCTTTTTCCCTAGATTTCCTGCAAAGGTCACTCTGGCAGAACAAAATTTTTAAAACAGTGAACCATTGTTCAAGGGCCTTAGTTTCTGTTGCCGGACATTCCGGAAATGAAACGAATCAAAAGAAAATGTTTAAGATTCATAGTAATGTTGATGTTGTTCCCCTCCTGCTACCCACTGAAGATCATACTGCATGTGACATTATGTAGGCAGAAAGGTTATAATTCCCCAATGCTTTCTGCCATTACTAGAGGCACTGGAGGGATGTAGAGAAGACCGCCACCCTCGCTCCCATCCCATCTGATGTATCACTTAGCAAGGATGAGTCTCCAACAGCATATGTTTGCATTGTGTGCTGAGCCGTTATAGTTCAATGGGTGAAAATAACCATAAGTAAAGGTCATTCAATGGGTAATTCAGGAATGCAAGAACCTGACAGTAAAATGCACCAAATTGCATTGTTAGCGTACTTCAAATTAAAGACGCTTGCAATGCATAAAGTAGTGATTAGCACCCTTATTTTCCCACTGGCAAACCTTTCTGCTACTGTACTATATATATCGAGCGCTAGAAATGTCATGGTTTCCTGCCATCTTTATGTTTAGAACCTGAGCTTTCTTGTGCTCTGTATTAATAGAAACATCAAAATGGCATAGGTTCTGCTTTCTTTTTAATGTTCAGTAAAGGGCAAACGTGTGACTTAGCCAGCCTCAGCTAGACTCCCTCAGGGTCCACGTGCATGCCAGAAAGAGTCGAGGCAGCCAAAGCAAGAGGTATTCCTGAACGCCAGTGCAAGTTGCACATAATCCGGAAAGGAAACAGAAAGAAAAAGCTTAAAGTCAGGCAGATGTGGAAGGAGCATCAGAACGTCAGTTTAGCATGTTGACCTGCTGCAGTCTGTTAGCTCAGTCTCATTAACTCTTGGACCAATAAGAAACTAGACAGACAGGGTTGGAGTGGATGATTTGGCAACGTCAGATGGACCCCGACCCATTCACTGTGAAAAATGTGAGCTGCTTGATCTGAGAAATGTTGTAAAGTTGGAATAAAACTGGACTGTTAACCAGAAATGAGGCTGTAACTTCAGCGTCTTATTCATTGAGTATCAGCTGCTCTTGGAATTATCACTGACCTCAGTTGCATAAGGAGACAAATATAGCATGGCAATTGTTGTTGTTTTCTGTGGCTCACAAGCAGGTATTAATGGGAGTGGACTGGAAGGAGGATATTTTAAGTGAAGGGTCCTTGGATCTGGAACTCATTTCCCTCCTTTGTTCTCCAGAGTCTGGATTTTTTTTGGACGTACTACGGGAGTCGTCTGTTTCTCAGCCATTTCTAGGGAAGGATGATTGTGGAGGTCTGAGAAGAGGAGAGAATGTTAGAAGCCATAAACAAGTCGTTAATGGTTGGTAGGCTATGAAGTTGTATTACGTAATGAGTCACATGCTGTGAAGGGCCTAATACCAGGGCTGGGAAGGTTTCCAGGAGGTTTATTTGTCAGTGTTTATTGTACTTTAAAAATAAATGTAATGCAGTTGGCGCCTGATCCAAAGCCCATCAAAGTCAGTGGAAAACTTCCATAGGATCAGGTTCTTAAAGCTTGTAGTAAGCACCATGAAAGTTTAAATAAGTAAATATAATACAATCAAGCATGATGGAAAAGTCCTGTGGAAGTTTAATAGAAAATGATCACTTTTCTGTAGGTGTTTGAAACCATCTTGTGGAATTTAATAAAGTATATCCCTGCCATAGAATCCTTTAGGGTGGTTTAATTAAAACTATAAAAAAGACTATCAGCTGTTGAATTCTGTTGGTTTTTATAGTCATTTCTATAGAAACCTATTCAAATTCCATAGAACTGTGCTGGTTACGTATAGGTCTTTTCCATAAAGGGATCACGCCATATACTTTTGCAGTATTCAGCATTGTGTTCCGTCCAACATTGTGTTCATCTGCCCTAAGCTAGTATTATGCTTTCACCTTAATACAACTAGGCTTGGGAGCCAATGTCAGAATATCTAATGATCAATGACTGACCATTAATAATAAAGAAAAAGAACACCTTCACTAGTATTTTACTTCTCCTGTAATTGTTTTTCTCACTGGTGTTTAGAAGAACCCCTAGCAGCTTAAAAATGAAAATGTGTTTCCTTATTGAAAATGTTTTCTCTTCCATCGTGTTTGTTACTGCATTGTAGGGTTACTCCTGGGTGTTTGCTAGTAGGGTGTTTTTTGTTTGTTTTTTGAGAAAAAGAGCATTAAATCATTTGTTGTAAAATCCTTCTGTCTCATCTGTCCCACACACAAACAGTATGAAACACACAAAATATGGCTTATTTTGAAAAGGAAGCATTTGCTTTATCAGTTTCAATGCTTTCCCATTCCTGAAATGCAGTATCTCGTCAGTTGATCGCAACAGCACAATAAGGCGAATGCTTTGCTCTTAATGAGTGTGGGTTTGGATGCATGCATGTTCAGTTAATATTTGGTCAGACTCACCTCTTTGGATGTAAGGGGTATAAATTGCAGCTTTCTGTGTGGAGGAGGCATTCGTTCCCCCAGGGGACAGCAGGCAATGGTACTACCAACACCTCCCCCCAAAGAGTTCTACCCTAGGGAAACAGCTCCAGCTGGGAATGCATTGGCAGGCTCCAGCCCTTCTGGTGAGTGGGGTTTGCAGATGTCTTGTGCCACTGCAACACTTCTATAACAGACTATCCAATGTTTGGAATACCCAGGCTGAGCTCCACTTTTACCACCAGAACGCAAGGAGTTGATCTGTCCATTATGTGGTATATTTCTTCATTTAGTCTTCACCCAACTGTTTTCATGGTGGGGGCTGGATGCTTGCTCTCTCTCTCTCGAAGCCAGAAACTGGAATTGAGATTTAGAATTGACTCCTACAAATCTATTCCCAAACTTCTCAGGCCACAATGACTTTTGCACGGAGTCAAGCTCCTTTTTATCAACAAATTTCAAGTCTGGAGTTTAAAAAAAAAAAAAAAAAAAAAAGGTAACAGTTTCTTAGTCCCCTCAGCATTACCTTTCAAGAACAGAAATGCGGTGGATCATTTTGATAGTCTGGTAAAAGCAGAATAGTCTGTAAAGCACTTAAAGAAATATGGTTGTTATTAGGCTGTGTAGAGGAACTTAAAGAATCGTACTGGGAGTAAGACAGTATTTGTAGCCTCTATATATACTAAAGGATTGTGGGGGGCTGGAGGAGGTCAAAGGAGCTTATACTTCCTTCTAGTGTCCCCAGTCCCTATAACTGACGCCCAACTGCACTGATTCTGAATCTGTGTGTTATGAAAGTGCTGTGGTCTGCAGTAGATGTGCCAACTTTTCCTGACTAAATTACAATTTTGAAGGTACCTTTTTATACCTTCCTTCTACCTAAAGGTTTGTCCAAGCCTTTCCTTGCGGCACTGACAAATTCTTCTCCAAAACACAATCCATGTGGGTCGACCACAAAATACTTCAGGGACCAGCAGGAGTTGAACCAATGGCGCAGGTGGTCGGGGTGCAGAGGGGGGCGCGCGCGGGAGGGATGGAGAAGAAAAAAGAATCCAAAATGAAACAATAAATCCTGAAATAATAGGAAATCTAATTGCATTGGTGTAACTGGACACTTTGGTCTAACTGCAACTGCTGATTGAATTAAGACAATAGGAATTGCTTTCCTATGGAGGAATTTGATCTTAAATTAATTCAAAAAACCATTCAGTTATATTATCATTTAGGTGTAGTAAACCATAGGGCCTAGCTTGAAAACACCATAATTTTGTTTTCCAATTAACTGGAAAGACCAAAGAGATTTATGTTCAATAATAAACTCTCCCTTCAAATCAGTAAGTTATGTATATAGATAAAGAGATCATTTTAACCATACAATATCAAATGGTTAGTATCATGGCCAAATGTGCTTCATTATTCTAGTGATACAGTGACAGTCTCAATTTAGTGGTTTTTTTCCCCCTTTGCATAGGGATCTCCCAAAGTGCATGATAAGTTAAAACCATTTTGGGATGGTTCCTATGAATGATTTCCAAGCACACTGTATTGTGGATAGCAACTGAGAATTATGCCGGTGGCTCTAGGGTTTAATTATGGCACTTCTGTGTCTCAGCATGTGGCATTCTGGAAGATGGGGTGCATATTTTTTTCTTCCTAAAATTATTTCATTCAATAGTTAGGGCATTAGGGACACACAAGTGCTATCCAAAGATGTCTGTGAGGATCACTCACCTCTGTAAGGCCCAGACAAAGAATTTTAGGCCTTGGCTACACTTGCAGCTGTACAGCGCTGTGAGGTAAACCTGTCTTTGTGCAGCTGAGTAGGGAAAAGCGCTGCAGTCTGTCCACACTGACAGCTGCCAGTGCAGTGGTGTGGCCACACTTGTAACATTTGCAGCTGTAAAAAGCAACAGAGGGTCCTGTGGCACCTTTAAGACTAACAGAAGTATTGGGAGCATAAGCTTTCGTGAGCTACAGCCCACTTCTTCGAATGCATATAGAATGGAACATATATTGAGGAGATATATACACACACATACAGAGAGCATGAACAGGTGGGAGTTGTCTGTAGCCCACGAAAGCTTATGCTCCCAATACTTCTGTTAGTCTTAAAGGTGCCACAGGACCCTCTGTTGCTTTTTACAGATTCAGACTAAAACGGCTACCCTTCTGATATTTGCAGCTGTGTTGGGAGCGGTGCATTATGGACAGCTATCCCAGCATTCATGTGGCTGCAACGTGCTTTTCAAAACGGGGGGGTGGGGTGGATTGTGACAGGGAGTGTTGGGGGAGAAAGAGTGCTTTTTGGAGCATGTCAGCTCTCTATTTTGCAAGTTCCGAACTCCCGGCCCCCTGCTCATTCATTCACTCACTCAAAGCAAGCTGCAATCTGTTTGCTTTTCTCTGTGGTCCGAGCTTTGAAACCGGCACTTCTGCATTCCTGCAGCCGGTCACAACAATGGAGAGGATTGGCCACTTGACAAGGTGATTAGTACAGCGCTGCAAGCGTTTACACTCACACCCGTGAGTTGTAGCCACTCCGCTGCAGCTGTTATTCCTCTCGGAGATGTGGAATACCTGCAGCGGTGTACCCAAGGAGATACAGCGCTGTAAGTGCCCTGCCAGTGTGAACGGGGAGTGAGTTACAGCGCTGGGGGAGGCTTTACAACACTGTAACTTGCAAGTGTAGGCAAGGCCTTAGTTTAATGGAGTTATTGGGTGGGGTTGTGAGCCCATCTTCTTTTTCTTGAATACTCTTTCTCCTTCTATTTATTTCCCTTGTTCCGCACTGTATATATACTGCTGTCACTGTGTGGGTAAAATAGCCAGATTCTTACAAAACAGCAATCCCTGTTCCCTGAGTTGAATTCTGGAAAGTGTAGGTAGCATAACAGTGTGGACACTTTCTTATCCTCCCCAACCTGAGCAGAACCTGACAGTTCCATAGGTGGAGGTGAATGGAAATCTCAAATTCACACATACCGGGATCTCCAAGCTGGTAAATTTCCATGGTGTCAGCCAAGCTCAGGGGGGTCAGTCTCATATTCAATTTCCCAGGCTGGAAAATGTTGTAAGAAAGGAAAAGAGTTAAAACAGAAATTGTGAAAACATGCCAAATGGCAGCCAGGAAGCAAGTGCAGAGTCTAGGCCACAGGCCAGCAAAGTCTTAGCACAGCAGAGCCCGACATGCAGTAATTAGTCATTAAGGGGAAGGAGTCCACTACCTTGCAAAGGACACTGTTAAACATTGTTAACCAGGCATCTGCCAGCATCAGTGCCAGTGGTGGTTTCAGGAGGCAACAGCCCTCCAGTCTTGTATGCCAGGAATATTGTCTATGTGGCTGCCTCTAGCTAAAGGCAAGATGAAGGGTGTTTAAAAAAACAACTTGAGCAGAGCTTGGCAAGTGCAAGAATCCAAACCTCACACTTTCATGTCCTTTTTAGTGGCTTGTTTCCACCCTCCTTTAACTTCACAGATATTTAACCTTTTAAACAAAAACAAAGCAACAATTTCAGTTGCATGATACAAATGCATGGTGTGTAATTACAGGATGCAGTTACCTGGGGTTAAAATCTCTAAGCTTTTTGAGCCACAGAGTCAGTGAGCCCTATTCTGGAAGGAGCCATGTTTTCGCAGAATAAAAAGTTAGCAGAGAAACTTTGGGTGATCAAAACCTGATTCATCTGGCTAAAAGCTTTAGTATATTTTAAGCCAATGCAGCTACGTCCAGAATATTCTTTGAAGAATGTTTAAGGTGAGAATGGATCATTAGATCATCTCGTCCTGACCTCCTGTAGAACACAGGCCGCAGAGTTGCTCCTGTATTGAAGCCAGTAATGTGTGTTTGACTAAAACTTACCTTCCAGAAAGGAATCCAATCTTGATTTGAAGACATCAAGTGACGGAGACTCAATCACTTTTCTTGGTTCATTACACTCATTATTAAAACTGTGTGCTTTATTTCTAATTTGAACTTGTCTGGCTTTAATTTCTAGCCAAAGGTTCTTGTTAAGTGCACCCCTTGGCGAGAGGGAGTAAAGTCCCATTGTCAGTAAATTGCTTCTTACCCAGCAGTGGTAGAATCTACTGTGACTAGCTAGTAATTGCTTTGCCAATGTCTGTGGTTTAACAACACCACTGGACCCACCAAGCAAGAAGATTGGTATTTCCAGGTTTTATTTTTTATAGGCTCCTATTTGAATGACTGATAGTGTCTTCCTCAGAGCTTGCAGTGGTCAAAGTGAGCAGGAACTCAAAGGAGAAGAGCTCTGGGATTTAAAAAAAAAAAGAGAGAGAATATAGAGTTTTAGCATTTTTTTTTCCTGCTTCACTAGAGGAAAAAAAATTGGAGAAAATACAAACATAAAGGAAACAGATTTTAAAATTGAGGCACTTGAGGAGGGGGACCCTTGTATACATGATGCATCTTCTGAGGGATTCTTGCCTAGTGAAACACAGGGAAGAGAAAGGGAATAGTTTCACATATGAGGGTTTTCTTAGATCTTTTCTTCAGTGCTAATTCCTACCCCTCTTATATCTACACTGCAAAGTGAAGGTAGACATACCCGTGCTAGCTTTAATCTAACTGCTATTGTTACTTGTGCTAATCTAGACGTGGCACGAGGTTCAGCACGAGCTAGTAATCAGAGTACAAGCCCTCTAGGGACCCTGGATATGAACTCTGGTTGCTAGCCCATGCTGAAGCCTGTTTTACCATGTCTACACTGGTATTGTTGCCCAGGCTACTATCACACCTTCATTTTGCAATGTAGACATACCCTAGACATTAGCATCCTGTTTTGAAACCCTACTTGGATTGCATTGTCATTCAGGCTTCTGTGGACTAGTTACGCAACCTTGTTTCTCATGAAGCTGTAGTTATGCAAAAGCCAGTTCTTTTCAGTGGGGCTTTGCAACTTTTGTTCCTCTGCTTCTTAGAAGGATAAAAAGAAGAAGCAGGGGTTTGGCTTGAAGGAGGAACTGAGAAACTTGATCATTGCTTTAAATATGACTTAGTGCAAAGAAAGGCGGTAAAGCTGTAGTATCTTTTTTTAAATTATGCTCAACACAAAAAGCTATTGACTCATTGGCAAAAAATGTGTTCACGTTTATTTGCTGACACTAACAACTTTTAAATTTGCAGTTTTCATCAAACTGAAACTGACACTTGTCAGAGATTTTGTTCCCTTCCAAGTAAAGAAAGGGGTTAAAAAATGCCTTAATTTTATCTGATGAAAAATATTTGCCACACTTTTTTTTGTTGCCATCGTTGAGTGGTAATTTTGCGTATAAGCCCTTCCCAGCCCTGCAGATAAGGAAAAATATATTTAAAGCTCTTTTGTATGACTCTGTAGCATAATACAAAGAACTTACTTTTGTTCTTTTTCTATGAAAAAGAAATACTTTGAATAAGGAAGGGTTAGAGGGGTATCCCTTGCTTCTTATTTTCAAGAGAGAGAGATACAGAGCAGAAATTCTGTTCTGTAGCCTCTGCTGATATCAGTGGCCGTGCATTCATGTAATTGAGAGCAAATTTTGGCCCTTGGATGTGAAAACCAATTAAAAGGATATAGAATTCAACAAGAGATTTATTTCCTAAGGTTCTTGTTTGAGATTGTAGTTTATAGCCCAGAAGAAAGGGTTTGATATAAATCTGAGAATGAAAGTACAGATGTTAAAACTAAAATACTCACTGTTTGAATAATAATCCAAATCCAGACCTATGTGTGCCAAAGAGCTTTGGAAGAAAGGTGAATGATTGGTAATTACTGGTGATTCCTGTGACGTACATACCTGGGCAATTAAAGTTGCCAGATTACCATAAAATGAGCTGAAAGTCTCATTTAAAAGTAGGATGTTGAGTGTTTGCATTAAAGCCTTAGTCCCACTACTTTCTCAGGCTCTGTCTCTGTATTTAAAATATTGTTACATTGATGTCCTGCATTTGGAATGTTATTTGACACCTGAATGATACGAATTGTAGGGGTTAGTGCTGTGTTTACTTAAATGGAACTTAAAGTGTCCAGGAGAGAGAGAGAGAGAGTAAACAGTTAACGCATTCAGGAAATAGACTTCAAAGTTTGTCATGAGAGTAACATTCTTCCTTCTTAGAAGTTCAGAATGCCAAATTCTAAAAGCCACTCAGTGCTTCAAAACCAAATGTATCACAGTAATGCATAACCTCATAGCTAATGTTTTTCCTATATTAAAAAAAAAAAAAAGTGCGGGGTGGAGGGGGATGGAATCTCTGTTACCAAATGAGAGAGAGTTTTGCTCTAGCCCAGTGATTTTCAACCTTTTTTCATTTGCTGACTCCTAAAAATAATTTCAAATGGAGATGCCAGACCCCTCCACAGTTTGAAAACCACTGTTCTATGGTAACAACAACCTTTCGCGGACCCCTTAGACATAGTCTGCAGACTGCACGTTGAAAACCACTGCTTTAGCCCTTTAAATGTATGCAGCTGAAATAGTAGACAAAGGTCCAGAATTTGCCCTGGAAGATCACTATGGGATTTTCTCAGGTCCTGTCTACACTACAGATTCTTTGCTGGTATAGGTATTCTGGCAGTGCCCCCGGTGTTTGTGCTAACAGGAACAGTTTTTCTACCAACAAAGTAACACCACCTCCCCAAATGACGTTAGCTGTGTCAACAGAAGCACTTTTCTGTCAGTATTGCTGCATCTACGCTGAGGGGTTGCTGGCCTAGCTGTGCTGACTAGGGGATGTGGGGTTTTTTTCACACCCTGACCTACACAGCTATATTGACAAAACTTTGTAGTGTGGAGTTGGCCTTAGATATAATGAGTCCTCATTGTAGAGACTGCTGATTAGGATATTTGTATGTAATATCCGCTAAAATGGAGGGAGCATATTCTAGTCAGTAGAGCAGGGAACTGATGGTACATCTACACTGCAGCTGGAGGGTGTGGTTGCCAGCTCTGGTAGGCATACATGTGCTAGCTTTGCTCAAGCTAGTACGCTAAAATTAGCAGCGTAGCTGCTGCAGCACTAGTGGTGGCTCAGGCTACCTGCCAAAATACAAGCCCATCCAAGGGCCCAGGTCTGTACTTGCTCAGCTTGCCTGAGCTGCTGCCCTGCCATTGTAGCCACGCTACTATTTTTAGTGTGCTGGCTCGAGCAGAGCTAGTGCATGTACATCGACCCACGCTCGGCGCGCACCTTCCAGCTGCACGGTAGGCACCCCTTGGGCGTCAGGAGGCGTGGGCCCTATTGTGGGTTCTACCACTCACTGCGACAGCTTGGACAAGCTACTTCTCTCTCATTCTCTCACATTCTGAGTTTTTTTTTTTTTTCATCTGTAAAATGGAGATAACCGTGCCTCGCTCAAAGGGGTATTTGGGGATTAGGCACTTTTTAAAGCTTTTTGAGATCTTCAGAAGGCAGTTCAGAAGTTTCATTATTACTGGTATTTGGAATGATGTGATGGAAGAGCTGCAATACCTGAAATTATGCCAGCACACATTCCTCCAGCTTCTACACAAACACAGGGTGCCAGATTCAAGCCCCTGCTATGGTCTTTTTGCTACAACCCCTATCTATACACCTAAGAGGGAAGCTGAGGAAGCTCATGGGATAGCTGGCTCTCTACAGCTGCCACTCAGAGCCCTTGGGGTAGGAGCAGGTGTGGCCAGGAAAGAGAGTGGGAGTCTGATACACTCCAGCTTGTAGTTATTACCAATCGGTGTACCTTAGAGCGGCCCTGCGTCCAGCCAGGCCCAAGATCCTGCACTGCAACGAGTATGCCTGGGCCTGAGGATTGGGTTCGGTATGTGCATGTCTTGTGTCTATGCTTGATTAACTCCTATCACTTACACAAGGAATGGAAGTATTGTCAATGCTGTTCTTCCAAGCTTCTCCCTTTAATATATGTGACACCTCTCCAAGTTTGCCAGCTCCGTTTCACAGACCAAATTCTGGTATTCTGCAGCAGCGATGAGAGGCAGGTTACCGCTTACCTCAGTGAGTGGCCCTCCCCAGAAGGTTCGGAAACACATTTGACAGGTACATCACTGCACACTGATTTTTTTTTTAAAGACATGTCAAAGTTGGAGTAATCACTTTCATGAATCATTGTGGTAATAGAGAAATTCTCCTCTTTATTGACCTGGATAGCATGGATCTGAAATCAATCAGGACTCGGCACAGTGAAGGGAAGCTTTCTGAACATTAGTCATTCAAGCAGTAAACACCAAAAAGCAGCTAGGCTGCATTATGTTCTAGTTGCAGCATGCTCGGGGAAAGGGCTGTCCTTTATTCATGGTAGCTTTTCAATGTTTCATGGATTCATTCCCTATTATTATTATTCCCCTAATTGCAGCAAAGAAGTTTTAACCATTATTTTCCATATTCAATGTGCCAGTCCCACCTCATAAATAGGGCAAAACGTGTCTTTAGCGATTAGATGATGGTTTGGAGGTTAATTTTAAAGTTACACCTCTACTGTTAGGAAGAACATAGTTTTGCACTTCTACTTGCAGCCAAAGGCCTTACACACATGTTAGTTTAGCCTTCCTACACCCCCACAAAGTTGATGGTATTATCCCCATTTTATAAATGGGTAAAACGAGGTACAAAGCAACTTGTCCAAGGCTACAGAGCATGAGCCTTGACCACAGAGTGGCAGTGCTGAATATGGAGTATATACACTAATCTGTGAGAATAATAGAAAATACGAGTGGTATCATGGTCCAGTTGAAAGGCCATTGAAGTGTGAGTGAGGAGACCATGGTTCTGTTCCTAGCTCTTCCACTGAAACTGCTGGATACCCTGTGGCAAACAACTTCTCTATGCTTCTCCTTGTCTCTATTTCTTCTCCCACCCATCATCTGGCTTTGGGCTGTAAACTCTTTGGACGCACAGTAAAGCAAACTCAAGCATTTGCAGGTAACCATCCCAGCTTCTCTTTTTCCAAGGGTTCGTGTACACTACAACGTTTTGTGCTAATTTTTAAGTGCATTAGTTCTAACAAAAGTTGAAGTGCTAATGGTAGACAGGGCTTATTTTATCACTGTGTTAGAGCATGGGGATTTTGTGTGTTAGATGTGGTAAGAACACCTGAGCCCGGTCTACTCCGGCTACATGGTTACTGAAAAATTGGTAAATTTTCTAGTTATACAAAAGACCATGGAGATTGAGCATCATTGTTCTATGAAAACACTGCTACAGACTAGAAAACAACAATTCTTAGTATTGTTTCAGCAGGAAATAGGGCACCTTAGAAGGGTGAGAACATGTCGGTTTAAATTCTGATGAGGAACAGATTTACTAAAGATAATCAGGGTTCCTGGAACCACCCTGGATTCCTCACATATAAGTAGTCCAGTGTTTTCTGTCTGAGTTTATGGAAAAGAATGTTTTTCAATCAGTTCCACAAAGTTTCTGCTACAGAAATAGGTGAATTAGCAACGAACCACAGTGAAGATACAGGAAGGGTATGACTGGCCACTAAGCATTTCCCTGTATTCTCTCAGGTCTGATCAATGCCTCAAAAGTTAGCTCATCAAATGTGCTGACCTGCCTTTAGGAAAGAGTCCTTTGTTTAAAGTTTGTGGGAAATGGAGTGTTAGATGAGCCACATGAATTAATGGTATGGCAGGCTGGGAGGCCATGAGACTTGCCTGTTTCAATAAGACATTATGTATGTTTGTTGTAAAATAGTTATCGGTACTGAGCCTGCCACTGTGGTTGGGGCCTCTAGCAACCATAACATAGTGCTATACTGATCCCTTGTTTTGAAGGTCACTGCTCTTATATTTCAGCCCAGACTTCACAGTGGATCTGTGCTTTAGCAGTGTCACTGGACAGCTAGAGTGTTACCAGGTCACCTGACATGATACCATTTGCAGCTCCATCGGCAAGCTCAGGTGTCTCTATTCAGCTTCTTGTCTCTGTTTGGAGCTATTACTAACATTTACTTTTCCCCTGTTCTTTCTCAGACACATGGGCTGTCCTTTGGACTGTTCTGCACTTTTTGTTTGTGTAAAGTACAGTAAAAACTGCAAACAGGAAGGATGTGTTTGATTGCCTTGCCTACTGGTTATGAAAGCTGCTATAAGTGATGGCTTGGAACAAAAAGAAGCACTCCAAAAGGCGACTGTAAAGAATCAAAGGATTAATTTTAATGCAGTTTAGAAATTCCAGTAACTTTCTTTAAAGTGTAGAATAAACTTTAATGAATGGATTGAAACAGTCTGGAGGAAAAGAGGTTTGTGTTCATCCCAGTGAATAAGGTCTGTGTGTCTGTAAATTGTCCTTTAAAGCATTACTGAAGCCCCAATTTGGGGGGGCGGGGAAGAGAGAGAGAGACACGCTTATATACCTCCATAATACATCAAGACGGTTAACTACTATTATTATTTATATTACAGTATCACCTACTTGCCTCAATTGAGATAAATGTCCTGTTGCGTGATGCGCTGAACGCATAGGAAAAGATTAGTCCCTGCATTAGACCTTACATCCTTAATGGACAAGGTGGACAAAGGGCAGGGAACAAGCAGTATCAAGATTCCCATTTTGCAGATGGGGAACTGTTGGATTAAGTTGCCTAAGGTCACACAGGATGTTTTCGGCAGAGCCAGGAATCTAACCCACATCTCCTGAGTCCTAGTCTAGTGCTACTAGCTACCTTTCCTCAGCAATAGTCAATAATAAATGGGCTTTAAAGACATCCCATTGTTCCAACTCTTTCTTCTGAGCATCTGAGGACACTTAGCCTCAGAGTGTTGTTTATTAAGGTCCAATGTGAAGGGTCAAAATTGTGACATCACTTTAGATCTAGGGTGTACTTCTCAAGTACTGTCCAGAGTGCTGACACAAGCAAGGTCATAGCACATTCAGGAGAGCACTATCTTCCCCAAGTCAGTGTTCTGGGTGAACGCTGCACTTACATTATTTTTAGACTTAGCATCATGGTAGAGAGGAGAAATAATAAAAACATTATGAGGGCGCAGGAAACACAACACCCAAGGTCTCTCATCCTAGTTTGATTCAGTGTCAAATAAAGCCTATCATTTTATCTAGGTCTCCTCCAGGATTAAAATGAAACACAGATTTCCTCACCTGGTGCTCATTACTATAGTTATCTGATGTAATTGAATCAAAAGTTGATGAAAAGAAGGTCAATTACCATATGTCATTGTTTCAGACTCAAGTGAGATACCGTACCGTAGGTTCAGGGAATAGTGTGATGGTCTTCAGGCATTGCGGAAGATCCAATACCAAATGTGTTACCTCTCACCAATACTAGAAAGTTCACCCTCTGTCTAATGCCCCATCCCTCCACCACACATAATCACAAAGCTAAAGTATGCCTACTTCTTATACCAAGCTGCTCTAGGATGGAAATGAACAGAATTTGGGGAGAGAATCATTACTTGTTTCATGGATTCATGGAGACACGTTCCCTGCTGGTATCATTCCACTGAGGTCATTGTAATTATGACAGCAGGGAATTTGACGCTTATGTTCTAAAGCCAATGATCATCTAGTCCAATGGTTTTCAACCTTTTTTAATTTGTGGATCCCTAAAAATTTTCAAATGGAGGTGCGGACTCCTTTGGAAATCTTAGACATAGTCTGTGGACCCCCAGGAGTCAGAGGACCCCAGGTTGAAAACCACTGATCTAGTCTGATCTTCTGCACAGGCCATAGAATGTTACCCAGTGAGTCCTGCATCCAGCCAAACAATAACTTATGGCTGAACTGTCTGTTAGAAAAACACCCAGTCTTCATTTAAAGACTCCAAGTGATGGAGAATTTAATACACAATGCAAGCACCCCGAATTTTGGGAAATTTTGGGTCTAAATCTTGCAACTCGTGTCCATTCTGAATAACCTCTTACAGATCTTTTGCCTTCTAAATGCTCACAACATTGCCTAGTTAGTATCTTGTGTTCATTTATTAATTCATTTAAATTTATTTATTCCTAGTAACTACTATAAACAAGTTCCTATCTTATTTCTTAGTCTGTGTTACTTTTTAATCAGATATTCAGCTGAATGCAGTAGCCTACCATGCATTACGAAAATTAATAACACTACCAATTTTAATTTGTATAACACCTTTCATGCTACTATCTCACAATATTTAACATATGTTAATGAATTCATATTATCTCATTTTACCAACAGGGAAACAGAGGCACAGTGGGTTAAGTGACTTGCCCATGGTCACATGGAGGGTTAGTGGCAGAGCTGGGGTAGAGCCCAGATTTCCTGACTGCTAAGCTCAAGGTCTTCTAGCCAAGCTAGGAAACTATTAGGTACTAATGTCCTCCTGAGAATTTTTCATATCTGCTTATTACCTTCCCTTCTTGTGACGGATGGTCTAAAATAGGGTTGCTTTCACAACATTTGCATATAGAAAGCAGCTGTTATCAAGCTCCGAATAGACCTTATTAATGAAATGAATCCACCTTGGGGTGTTTATGTGGCTTGTGTATAATTTGAAGTTGTATATTTTTAACTCCAGCACACCTTAAAAACCTCTCTGGATAATTCCCCATAAGTCTTCCCATTGATCATATGGAATTTTCCAGCCTAAATCTGCTTTCCATTTACTTTTCACCTTCAAATTGCAGTTCCCCAAGGTCCTTTATAAAGAACTATAAATTGTAGATAGACTTTTTGATTCTTTTTATTCGTGCTTAATATCTTGCTCAGTTAGTGAACCCTCAGGAATTGCTGTGGGGCCCCTTATAACCGGGGTGGTAATAAAGTGGCGGTTTTGCAGAAACCCTATAAAAATGTGTGCAACGGTAAATTGTATTTAGGCTACTACTGGGGAGAGAGGCATGAATGTACAATTATGAGAAGGATGTCCCTGAAGAGAGATTTCAATCCGTTGCCATAGTCTAAATCCTCTATCTTGTGGTGCACAAGGTAATTCAAGCATAGAGCAGAGGATTTTTTTCTAAAGAGATTATATTACCTATCTCCTCTGTTGATGGATTTTATTGCACAGTTTCACTGAGAGTTTTATTATTGCATTACTTAATCTGTTTTTGAGGATCCTGAAACATTTTAAATATAATAATGAGTTCAGCTGTATGCCTTCTGTTTGGTTCCTTTCAATCTGTTACTAAGACAGAGTCTATGACCCGCTTAAACCATCCAATGTATAAAAATAGTCAGTTTGGAACCTCAAGGCAGAGTGTGTTTAAAAAACTCCAACTGGTTGGCATGGTTTTGAGAATTATTTCCCTGGAGAGAGACATGAATGTTAGAACAGAGTTGTAGGATTTAATCTAAATAATAGATTCCAGTTCTTTGCCTTCCTTCGAAAATAGGGCAAGGGCAGTCATGACAAAGATAGAGAGATGACTGCAGGATATATCCCTTGATTGACATTCTTGTTCTGCTTCTGAAGTTTCACGTGCTACAGCCAGTTTTAAAATTCAGCCATTCTCATGACTAAGTGTCATTAAGGGGAATGACACCTGTCATACAATTTAAAGATGTGCTTTAAAAAGTACATTCCTGTGTGAAAATCAGAACGTGCCAGCCTTTTACAGGACACTCTTATTTAACTTAAAATAAATTAGGCCATTGATCATGATCTTCAAGAGTTTTCACCATATGATGTTAGGCCAGATTTTCAAATGGGACTCAACTCAGCCTCTCTAAATCAGAATGCAGATTTAGCGTACACGGTTTTCAATGGCCAATTTTTGCACATGCAAAACCTTGGTTTGCCTGCTTATGTGCTTAATTTTATTTGTTTGCTCTCATAAGAGCAGGGTAGTACATCTCTGCCCATTTTAATATTTTACTTTTTTGCCTGCTTACTGTGATTGTTAAACAAGTATTAAAAAGGATGGGAAAATGGATCGTTATCACTTAAAATGGATTCCCATATTACTTGGGTCACAAATGATCTAATGATTTAGCAAGACAGCCACCTCCACTAGCAATTCTAGCTCTGTGATGCCAATAACAATAAAAAAAAAACCCAACAGCTTTGCTTTGAAATTTGGCTCATAGTTCAGGCAAGGCAAGAAATGTGTCTCCCCATGAACTTTCACTGCACTCAATGAGATAGGAACAGATTTCATTTCTATGGGTTTTTTAATATGACCCTAAAAGATGGATTACTATCCTGATGCATGCCAAGAAGGTTTCAGCTTCTAGCCATGCACAGAGCTTCCAAGGCTCTGTCACATGGCAGGATCAGGCTATTAATGGAACATCTGCCAAAAGCAGAAAAAGTAGGGAAATGAGGCATAGTCAAAGACTCAAACACTGAAACAGTCACACGTATGCCAGACTCCATTGGCACTACAGAAGCATATAAGCGCCCTGGGGTGGAGACTGTAGAACACCAAACACAATGAATTCTTGAATCTATCTGGGGCATCTAGTCACTATTGTAATGCTGTAATAATACATGATCATAATTTCATTCATACTAATATACAGTGGTCTGTGGGAGTGAGGGATATGTCTATGTGGGAGCAGCACTGTCTACTGTTTAGAGAAGGAGACTTAGAACTAAAAAGTGTGAGATTGTCTCTCTCATCATCATCAAGCCTCTGTAAGCTGGGGAGTGAGGCCAGGGTGGCATAAAAGGGCTCTTAACGCTTCAAATCTGGTCGGGGAGAATTACCCCACTGCCATAAATTATCTTCTGAGGGCCCTTTCACAAATCCTGGTGAAGGGGATGGAGTGTCAGGGTAGTATGAGCATGCCAGGGAATAGGTCCATACCACATATCAGTGCAGAGATTTGGGGCACTGCTGTTGCCAATAAGCAGTCATGAATAGGCTGCTGTAACTTTAGACAGCCCCCCAGGACTATTCATATTATGCCGGGGGCTGCAAAGCTTTAAAGTCACCCCACCCCTTCCAGGATATGAGTTCTGTGTTGGCCCACCTGACAGTTGCAGCACAAAATTTCACCTAAAGTTGCTTGGGTTCTGTTCCCACTTCTGTTACTGTCTTTCTGTGACCTTGGTCAAGTCACTTTATCTCTTTGAGCATCATTAGCCGGTGTCCCCAGCTGTGGGATAATACCCACTTCTATAAAGCAATTTGGGATCTTTGGCTAAAAGTCCCTATATATAAGTTCAAAGTATTACAAGTTTACTTACAGTTTCTGAAAAGTATTTTTAATGAATGCAGTGCTCATGAAAGTTGTCAGATTTATAGCCCTTGTGACAAAAGTCCTCCATTTATCCACATGTCAGATACAGCATAGGCAGTAGGACAATCCTACCCTACTCCCCCACCAACATGCCTCAGGCCTTGGCTACACTCGCGGATTCATAGCGCTGCCGCGGCAGCGCTGTGAAGCACAAGTGTAGTCACGCCGCTCGCAGCGCTGCAAGTACTCCACCTCTGCGAGGGGAATAGCTTGCAGCGCTGCAGGCGCTGATTACACTGACGCTTTACAGCGCCGCACTTGCTGCGCTCGGGGGTGTGTTTTTTCACACCCCTGAGCGCAGCAAGTGCAGCGCTGTGAATTGTCAGTGTAGCCAAGGCCTCAGTTAATCAGATGGAGCCTACTCTAGGGAATAAATAGATCCATTCTTCAGGCTCTTACCATCCTCCACCTCTTTGCTGAGACTGATATCAAAGGTGCTAGTGGTAATGATGATATTTGTTGTGTTCTTCGCACTTGTGCACTCGGAGCTGGATGGAGACCATCAGCTCATTTCACATAATAGGCCCTCGGATGGTGGAAATGTCCTTGGTTTGGACCATTGGAATAGAAGCTGATCAGACTATTCCAGCTGCATTGTAACAAGATTTTTCTTGCACAATGGCAGAGGGTGCACAGCAAAGAACACATTGTACAGTGCCTGAAGTGGAAATAGCTATTTAGCTACAGGTGAGCATTGTTCTTTTGACCAATCGTGTTTTTCAGATGAATGCATTACTACCCTCAACAGCACGAAGTTCTCTCAAGCACAGCTTTCTGTAAACTACAGTGCTTAATGATACCAATTCATGTATCTAAGGTGGATTTTTTTTTAATGTGAACCTAATGAAAAACGATACATGCAAATACAGACTTTTAACTGATTGCTTTATTTTGGAGAAAACCTTCATCAAAGGCGCTTGAATGGAACTCTTTACTCTCCGCCTACAAAGCACGACTTGACATGCATAAGGCTATAACATTAAACAAGCTTGCCAAGTTAATTCATTCTTCCTGTCTATTCCCTGCATGTTGAGAGCTCTAAGATCACAGTAAGCTAATCTCTATCAAGCATCTAAATGTGTGGGTAAACTAAAATGATTGAACTTACTATAGAGATGTTCCCTCTTCTGGGTTTCAAGTGAAATATATCTCTGGAGTTGTTTTTATTTTAGAAGCATGTTGAAAAGAAAATGTAGTTTGTTCCTAGTGTTTCTTTCTGTCTTTCTTTAAATTGCCAAGACACTACTTCCTCCTCTCATTACCTCTGAGTTGCAAAAGCAGCTCTGTTCCCACTGCTAATGTCACAGCCTATGACAAGTCATTGAAGCTTATACACTCAAAGATTCCATAGATGTTACACTCAGCAGTCCCAAGGCAGATGCTCCATTTATTGATTATAGCTATTGTACTTGATTACAATAGAATCTCTTCTCTATGCTGCAAGAATTCTGCACGTTTTTCATAAGAAATGTAGGAAACCAGTTTAGAGGATGGGGAAACAAACAAAATAGAACGAGAGGGTCAAGGGAAAAGAGGAAAAATGTTCCATGTCTTGCACTATCAAGAATAATTCAGTTGGCAACCTTATTTAGCCAATGGCTAGCCAGGCAATAGTTTAGCTGTAATGTGAAAAAAATATTTTTTGCAAGGTGACCTTTCCATTTGTATCAATGTCACCAAAAAACAGTG
Source organism: Malaclemys terrapin pileata (assembly GCF_027887155.1). NCBI lineage: Eukaryota > Metazoa > Chordata > Testudines > Emydidae > Malaclemys > Malaclemys terrapin. The sequence continues at coordinate 18,231,095 of NC_071520.1, read as the reverse complement.
TAGTTTAAACTTTGTTTCCAATTTCATGCAGTGAAAACCAGTTGAAATGAAAGCAGGAATAGTCAAAAGAAAAAACTGTGGTTGAAATATAAGACTAATGAGCAATAAATACCTGGGTTTAAATCTCAGATGAGTCACTAACCCACTGAATGACCTTGGGTTAAATCACTTCAGTTCTCTGTCTCTCGTTTAGGCCAGCTGGAAAACAGGGTAAAGTTATGATCATCAGCCACTGCAACTGGGTTGTTTTCCTGGGCAAATAAACATACCATGGAGGATACAGTGATTTCAAAATCAAAATGGCACAGGTTTGCCACCAGGCTGGTTTCCCCAGTTTTTAGTTGCTCTGGCTGTTTTGTTTAATCATAGCCCTCAGCAGTGATAAGTTCTACTGTATCTAGAGCGTTTCCTTTTTGTGGTGGACGAGTAGGAGGGTGAAGTTTGGTTCTCATGAAAGTGAGAGCATGAAAGAACTAACTGTAGCCAGACATAGTGCATGCAGGTGCTATACAAGTCTCCCAGTCATAGCTCTGCCAAGGCACCTCAATCCTGACCTGAAACTCCCCTGCTGTTCCAGGTCCAGGCTTGCCAATCATGCTAAACAGCGCCAAATTGTGTAATGTTTTTGGGATGTTGACAAACATCCACTAAGGGACTAAGCCATGATCACAAATCTCATTTGCATTGCAACTTGAGCCAAATTTGTTTTTTTTAACCCAGATCTTTAAAACATCAGGAATAGATACTAGGGCAATTTAATTAGGAAAAGGAAAATAAACCTACTAAATGAATGATGAATTGAATCAAATATCTTTGTATCCTAGAAATAGATGTGCTTTAATCTTCTCTTACTCTGACCCTTCAAACTGCTTCTTATTGTCCACGTCAGTGGTTCTCAACACGCAGGCCACTTGTGGCCCAATCCACACACAGCTGTGGCTCCTGTGACGTCCTCTGGGCCCTACAGATAGTATATATATTGTGTGGATGAAGCCCACACAATACAGAGGGAGCTGGGTTGAGAACCACTAGTCCAAGTCAATATTACGTGTGTGTACCCAGTAGCATTCTTCAGTCAGATCTGAAAAATGGTTCTTTTGAAGCAGAAATTTTCCCTTCTGAGTTCTTGCCTCTCCTTTGGGGCCTTTTCATATTAAAAAAAGGTACAAACCTGAAAAACAAATGTGTTTGGAAACAATTTTAAGATTTATCAGCATAAACAAATGTTCTCTGGGTGTGTGCAGGGGACACTGTGCTATTTTGTACCACGGAAGTTTTACTCTTATGCCTACTTTTTAATTCTCCTTATAAGTGGCCGACTTTACACCATCTTCATCTTCAACTGCAGTATCTTGGCAAGGTCTCCTGTTTACCTTTTTGAGAGCTCAGACTTCCAAGAAAACTTCAGAAGTTTTTTTACCCAAACTCTTGAATTCCAATGAGTATCCATCTAACACCACAAGACACATTGTATAAATGTAATCTACTGGTTGCAATTAGGCCTCTGTCTTCCCTCAGAGAGCTGGGTGTTTATGATATTTCTGGTAAAAGAAAGGAGCAAAGGATTTGGTCATCTCTGTAGTTATGTTGACTCACGTTTAGCTGCTTTCCTACCTGACATTAGAGTTGAGCCTGTGGTTTGTAATACTGCAATGATTCACATGTGTGCTGCGTCCCACTCATTAGTGAGAGGTGGTCAGTTTTGTGCTAGAAGCTGGGGACAGAATTTTGTCCTGATTCACACTTGTTATAACCACTGTCCTCGGTGTGACTGTGCAAGATGTAGGGTCAAGCTAGAATTTGTTCCAGTTTGTTTAAAACACTGATTAGAAACTCAGTGGGGGCATTTCTCCCCATTCTCTTTAGTTGTTTACCCTGAGAGCAGATTAATTACTCTTAGCGTAACTGGTGTATCAAGGCTAAGAACACCAAAAGGTTTGCCATTTTCTGTCGAAACAGACTCCATTTGCCATTGCCTAGTAGAATAAACTGAAATGAAAAACAGTATCCACAACCAATGTGGAGAATAAAAGTGAGGAAAGTACAGACAGGAGAAGAGAGAGAGAGTAATTTGTATAAAGTCTTTAGGAGCCAGGAGGTTGAAAAATGGTCAGAGAAGGTTCACACTAACTAACTAAAACTGAAAGTGACTCGTGGAAAAGCAGTGACTCATTTCAGAAGGAAGTTGGCCTGGATCTCAATAACCTCATTGTGAGCCTTTACCAATAGATGTGCAACCAATGTCAGTATAGGGTTGACTCATGAGCATTGCTGTTCAAGCTAACGCTATCATTTGTAACTAGCTGGAAATAAGACTGTCTGCATTCTGCTCTGATACTCCCAAACCTGTATAAGGGAAGTTGTCCCAGAGGTATGTAGGGGCTTTATATTCTGGCTTTGGGGATAATATTTCTTGTTATGGAGAAATCTGTAGTACAGGGTGGAGAACAGATGAAACACTTTGCAAGATAAAATGGGGAGGGAGGGGAGAAATGATTTTCATAATGCTTCTGCTTTTTACATCAGGGAAGATCTTTTCTCTGAGAATTGTGCAGTGCAACTTTACAGAATGAAAACGCTCATACAGTGATATTTATGGGTGTGTAGAAAGGGGGAAAAGCTTCGTAAAACAAGAGGTGAGACAAAACCCAGGAGTATGGCATTAAACAATATACCCACTGGGAAGACTGCTTGAGTCCATATATGCTAGAAATGGGCTCAGACTGGAACACTGGATCAAAACCACTCATATTGAGAGATTTGATCCAGATCTAGAGCAAAATTCTGTACTACTCTGTGCCCCATTTGTGCCAGTCCACCAGCACAAAGGGGCCATCAAACCAGCAGATCCCTCCAATGGAGGATTCCCTCAACATGGGGGAATGCTACCTCCTACACCACCTCCCTCTCATAAAGCATATGGCAGGGTAAAGAGTGTGTGGCCAGAGCATTGCTGCACTTTAGAGATCTGAAAGAAAGATGGTCCAGTGGTTAGGACATTAGCCTGGGACTTGGGAGATCCGGATTCAGTACCCTGTTCCACCATAAACTTCTAGCGAGACCTTGCGCCAAGCCATTTAATGTCTCTGGACCTCAGTTCCTTATCTGTAAAATGGGATAATAGCACTTCCCTTCCGCACCTGAAAATAAATAAACTAAAGATTGCAAGGTCCTCAGAGACTGCATTAATGTGGGCTTTAGAAGTACCTAAAATAGATAGATGGACCCCCTGTGGTGCAATGGCATTTGGCAGCTATAGGTAGCTGGTAAAATTTTACACCAGGGAACAGACCAGCATAGAAACATCCTCAGTATCCGTGAACCACAAATAACTACTTTGCCTCTGACCCATCTCCACTCAGTTGCACCCCACACGTGTGGATTGCAGATGAGACTCTATCGCCATAATTTTGCAGCCAAGCCCCTTCTCTGTAAAATGTCATATGGAACAAAAAATTGTGTTCCAAATAGCATGAGATTTCATGTGTATGCCTGCATGCAAACAGGGGATGGCCCATGGATAAGAACAGGTGGGGGGAACAATACTCAGGCTTGTTGCACTCAGAAGAGCTTAGAGTGGTTGGTTACAAATGCTGTGTTTGAACTCCAAGAGGCTCAATGTTGCAATGTGAGAGCAGAAAGTGTGGTTAGCTGAAAGCATACAGTGGTTAGAATGACAGAAAATGTCTAGTATGGGTACTTAAGAGAAACATGTTGGGGTTAAATGCACTTGCTTTTACTTTGTCATTGGCCTGAGATAAGGAGTTGGTGAAACCAGCTCACGCACTTTCTTCTCCCTTGGTTAACGTGTTTTCTATACCTACCAGCAACTATCTTTCAGTATCTGGGACCATATTAATCAGAGGTGACCTACAAAGGAGGGGGAAAACATGCTTATGTCTTATTCTGCTTCTTTATGATACATAAAGAAGGGCTGAAAGCTTTTTCTTTGGGGGCGGGGGGAATTAAAGGGTTTTTTTCTCTGCTTGTGGTGTGAAAATCAGGTCCCATCTAGCTAGGAAGAACTAATGAAATGGCGGTATCACAAGAGCCATGACAGTGCAATTCTGACCTATTGTGAGTGGAAGGATGATTAGTTAGTGTTTTAAAACTCTTTATCTTTGGGGGTTTTTTAAACACCTATTTAATTTCAATGACCAATTCACTTTTTGGGAAAAGGAAGCATTTATTAAACATTATTTCCCCACTCATCTAATTAAGGTATGAGAGTTTGCAGAGCCTCCTGCTCCAGCAAGTACACTGCAGTCTCCCTTCCACATACAGTATCTAATATTTTAAATAAATATTTAATAAAAGAAATTCCATTATTGGAAAATGTTCTTAAATACTACCATGTTGCTAACTCTCAGGATGTTTTGTGTTTTACCTTAAAGCGCCAGCTCCTGGAAACAAATGATTATGTGAAATTCTTCATTTTTTTTGTTAATATATATAATGCTCTTCTCCTGATGATTGCAAGGAGAAACTTGAACACATGACACGAATCTATAAGACTCAAAAACCAGAAGGGAAATAAAACAACCCCCAGATTTATTTATTTTTAATCTCATTATTTTTAAACTAATCTGACTCCTGCGGGTGGGGGTGGGGGGCTGATTCATGATTTTTGGACCTTTAGGATTGGTGATCCTGACACCGAGAGAGAACCTCTCCAGGAGTCTTACACCACAAACAGTAGCAGCGTGTTAATGAAATTAAGCATTCTGAACTAAGCACAGATATGCAATACATCAATATGCTTCGTGACACATTGCTAGGGATTTCTATGTCATGCTCTAGTTAATAGCTTACTTCTACAGTAGCACTTCAAGACAGAATCAAGCCATTTAACCTTTTGGGTCCATTCACTGATCTGTCTGGTATTGGCAAGTGGGTTGTTTTTTATTTGTAGGTTCTTGTCTAACTCTAGGAATTTAATTATCAAGTAAATCAGCTCTTCGTGTTATTTTACTAAAAAGGCTAGATTACCAATATTTTTGAAGCAGTGAATTTGAGGCAATTTTTGGATTAACCAGCTAAGGTCCTGATCTTGCAATGAGCTCTGTGTGGGTGAATCCCTGCACCTGTACCGAGATCACTGCAGGATAAAGGCTTAAGTTAAGAATTGGATGCACACATTATGCATGCAATGCATTTAGTATACAGTATTATCTTTATATAAGCATCTATATTCCAAGAGATCTGGCAGTTTTGAAGTTAAATAAATCCTTTTTAAAGGCTTGGGGCAAGAGTGGAGTGAAGATTTTGATTTGAGGAATCATTTTTAGTAACACACGTAAGGGTTCTGTGTTGTTAAACAAGGAAAGAAAGAATATGTCGAGTGTTCAGGCTTTGAAGAGCTCATCAAATTCCTTTTGCTGCTGTAGTGGTTTTGATGAGGCAGGGGAAGGAATTTCACAAGATCCAAAAGCTTTTGTCTTATTCTTATTTCTTGTTAGCCAGCTAAATGGCATTACTTTTCTGGCACTGGATCTATCCTTGACCTAGGTGTCAACACACAGCAAATAATTTTTTCTAACCCTTAAAAAAAAAATCTTACCTGAGTTTCAATAAATGCAGGACTGACCTAAAGCAAGCAGCATGTATATGACTAATATAGAATAGTAGATTCTTTAATTTATATCAGCTTCTGGGCCAAACTTGGCAAGATCTTCACCCAACCCTCATGTAGGGTGAAGTTCAGTCCAGTGCCAGGGCCTGGCAAAACTCCTGTGTACTGTCTAAGTTATACTAAAGACTTTTTGTTGGCCCTCTGCACAAGGGTGAATCTCAGCCATAGAAAATAACCTGTATTCGAATTTTCATGTTGATTTTATGACATTTATTCCTAGCGTAAAACAAGCTATTCATAATAAATGTGGACATATTGGAGCTGAGGGTGCTCAACTCCCTGTAAGATTGGCTCTTTGGTTCTTTTTTTTTTTAAACTGGGATGAGTAACCATTACCAAGATGCTGTTGGCCAGTGAAAATACCATTGGCAGGGTCACATGCAGCTTATAAAATTCCTGTTGCTTTTACTTCCAATTGACAGGCATCTTTTAGACTTGAATATTGGTGTGTAACCTTCCCAAAGACCTCCGGAGCTGAAATATTTGACAAGAAAACTGAAGCTCAAAACCAAGGTCTCCCCTGCTCATGAATTTTTCATGTCGTTGTTTGAAAAATGCTAGGCATTAAAATCCTCTTGTTATCTCTGCTGTAAAGCACAGTAATTAACATTCACATTGTAAAAAAAAAAAAAAAAAAAAAAAAAAACCTGTCTTGTTTTTGTTGAAGCTTAATTGCTTTGTTGATTTTTATCTTGTGGATTTGTGTGTTAGTGAATTCTCCCCTCTCTTGCTCCTGTTTCTTCCTCCTTCATGCTGTCTTCTTTCTTATTCTCCTCCCCCCCCCCCTTCTTCATAGGACCCAATCCCATCCCCACTGAAGTAAACAAATCGTCTGCCATTAACTTCAGTGGGAGTAGGAGCCCTAAGTCCTCCTCCTTATGAATTGGGTCAATTAGCCATGCTTGCAATTAGTTGGTATTGTTAATGCTTTCGTTTGCATTCAGGTGCTGATTAGCTATTTTATCATGATACCGGGGAAAACCTTTGCTTGTGTGATTTCCACATCACTTTATTAAAGAGTGCTCTATCTTGTACTGAGCAACCCAAGTGGAATCACTAATACATAGCAATGGCTCCTTTTTACTGTGCTCTTCCATTATGAAGTTTTAATCGAAAACTGCATCCTCTGTCGTTAGACAATTCCGATGAGGTTTTCAAGTTTACTTTTAGATTATACAGTTGTATATTAGAAAAGGGCTGAATGGACACACACAGGCTTACCCAGAAACATATGTCTAGCTCTCAGAGGCCAGCATCCTGACAAAATATTGTTGCACTGGAAATATATCTGGGGGAATAACTTCTAAAGCTTTTTTTTTTTTTAAGCCCTTCAGTGGAAAAGCGAATTTCCATTGTCCTTAAAGTGAAAGAATCTTTATCTGATGTGAATCTCATAGGACAGGAGAGTTAGATTATTTTGGGAATTGCTTTTCTCAAGAGACACAATCTGAAGTTCCCCACTGAAATACTTTCTAGTTTTGAATCCATTTCACTCTGTGTCTTTGCTATGAGATCTAAAGAGCTACATGTTCAGTGTGCATAGCATGACCACTCATTAATAAATACGACTGGCTTGGACTGAAGGCACACAATAGGTCACTTTATATCTCTCTGTCTTTCTACATTAAATAGAGTGAATTATTCTCCTTGTTAAGACTGGGTCCCTTTTAACCCATGTTGTTGCTTTAGAGAGTCAGTTATTGGCAGCTTTTCAATAGATTTTATGAAGATCAAAACTTCTGTTCCTATTGCTTTCTGAATTTGCCATGCTATGATTATCCACACCAACATGCCTCCTGCATATGTGAAGAGAGTCACACATTTGGGTCCTAATAGCAATTGGATATAATAATTTCAGTTCTATTATTGCTTTAACATAATTCTTACATAAAATGGTGCCTAGATACTTGTTCATTAGGACAATATAACTATTTATATAGAACAAATATGGTTTTATTTATCAACTTGAAATATGACGTCACTCATACATCACGTCATGTCGTCATCTTTGCTTTTGCATCCACAGTTACTAAAATTAATAGGGGCCACTCTCTTGATGTTAAAATTCTCTATTCAGCTGAGTGGGAATAGAGCATCCAAACTCCGTGGGCAGCTTTGAAATCTTAGCCTTACTGTTTTCAAGAGGACTGCACTAAGGACTTTCTCTTGTTCAGGAAGTCATATGCGCCAAGGTCTGATCCCAAGTCAACTGAGACTTTCTGTTGACTTCAGTGGGCTTTGGATCAGGTCCCTGAGCTGTAAAAGATCAAGGAAACCCATCAGTCATTGACACTAATCTTCCTGTTCCCCTCAAACCCATATTTATAGCAGACTCACTGCACTAAGTCGAGCTGTTGTGATGCTTAAGGACGAACATTCTGAAAAGAGCTCTGCATGGAACATTCTGAGCTCTTTTGAAAATCTGGCCCTAATTGTGATTGGTGAATCCTTCCAGAAATTCTGTCCTGAGTGTCCTCAACTCCCATTCACTTCAACGGGAGTTGAGTTTACTCACTATCTTGCATATCAAGCATTTGGATAGTAGATGATATTTTTGCAATGATGCAAAAATGTCTCCATATGCCAACCTATGGCTTGGATATTCTTCATCTGCAATAGTTCCCTCTGCTGCACGGAGAGTACTGGCAACATCATACCTTTCCAAGTGAATTTTATGTGATGTTTCAGAATCTGTGACAATGAAGATTGTCTCCATTGTGTTCCTCTTCTTTGATTTTTCCTATGTTATATATTTGAGTTCTACGCATAGGCTACGTCTGAGCTATGGGTGGGATTCCCCGTTTCTGTAGACATACACTGGCTCAATGAGCGCTAGCGTGAGTATAAATAGTAGTGTAGCCGGAGTAACACGGGCAGCTGCAGCACAGCTTAGCCGTGCTAAGTATAAACCTGCATGCACCCTGTTGGAACGCACTTGGTATGGCTAAGCCATGTTGCTGCTGCCTGTCCTACCATGGCTATACTACCATTTATACCCATACTCGTACTCATAAGGCTCGTGCAAGTATGTGTACGTGAGCTGGGAAATCACATCCCTAGCTTGTAGTGCGGGCGTAACCTGAGTGTTATTCTAGGCCATCAGACTACGGCAGTCTATGCGAGGGAGGCATCAGAGATACAAAACAGAGACACAGAATAGAGCATATACCATTACAGTGACATGAGTGCGTTGGTATCTTATGAGACATTGCAGTCCCCGTCTGATGTATTTAGGCAATATGAGTAAGGGCACTGTATCATAGAGACATCCATGTTGGCCCCCCAGAGTAAATCAGCTGGCATTGGTGACACCACCTGCTTTATGCGCCACAAAAGAAAAGAAAAAGAAAATGTAATTGCTAGTGTTAAGGGGGAAATAGAGAGGTAATTCTATTCTGCATGCCTTTTTGCTGAAGTAAGCTATTACTATACAAAATGTCAAATTACTGTACACTGCAAAGATAATACAAGGTGTTTAATGGACTATTGGTATGAATGTAGGAGTATAGGAACTTGATAACCACAGTTCAAATGTCTGGCAAACTTATCTACAGTTTTAATCATTATTAATTCACCAACAAACCCCAGAGCAGACATTTTCAATGGCAAGTCCTAAACCTAAACCTCAATGCAGTTAAGAAAGGAAATGAATATGCTGATTACCTTCATGCCAGTCTCTCCAGCAATTCATTGTAGGGGGAAACAATTACAACTTGAAAGAGTTGCAGCTCATTTGCTTTAACCAACAAAACAAAACAAAATCTGTATCAAATTGATAATTATTGCTTAAGAATTTGAAACAAAAATACCAATAGAATTTCAAAAGTTTTAAGTATAGTTTAGCTTTCATAATTGCATATGGAAGAAAAGTCCCAAAGACTGTCTCTCTGCTTCAGCTAGTAGTACAGTGGAACAGAAGATTTATCATAATATTTTAAAATATTTACTATTACATGTGGAGAATGGTTAAAGGCTTTAGCTAGCACAAGGGTCATTAATAGTATTTTACAATTTATTAATCTAAATAGGGCAACTTTAAAATAAATTGAAATAAGAGTATGTTGGACTTTTAGAGCAATCAGGAATCTCAGAGAGTTTAATTATCCCATTAAAGAAAATTCCACTATGGAATTTAAGATTGACAAGGAAGAAAGGAATTTAGCATATTTTGGATGATCAAAGAACAATCCCTGGAACAAAAGCTTCTGAACAGAATTTTTTCAGTTACTGTAGATGGTGAAGAGCATTAAGCCTCTAAAACTTATAATTAATATATGTCAGCTCCCTCAGTTTCATTTTCTTGAATCTTTGAGCAGATGTAGTTCACATTTGTAACTGGCATGATCTTCTCATAAAATCATGAAAGCTCAGATAGAGATGAGACCCCTGAGAGACAATGTTCTATTCCCTTAGGGTGACATGTACCCCCGAAGTGACTCAGAGTGAAAGCTTGTATCTGTTACACTGACTAAACTTTCCCTCTGTGGTGGCACCAGGACTGTCAAATCAGTGGGCGGCATGCTTTGATTGACAGTACTGTTTTGAAGGTCGTTCAGCTGAATGTATTCAAAGTGAGACAGATGCAGCTTTTTTTTTTTTTCCCAGTTCTTACTCTGATTAATTGCCTCATTCAATTTCAACTCTATTGCAGTTAAACATTAATTCAGTAGGACTTAATAATGTATTCATTTATGATCTTGCTTGTGCATTAATGACAATGATTTGCTGTTTTTTTAATTATAGGGATCCATGCAATGCGTATTTTACATCCACTTACTGAAAAATGCTATACTCTTGTTCTTTTATGTCAGATAAATTAAATACTCAAAGAAGTGCTGAAGTACTTTGTGAAATATTTTATTCTAAATACTTGCTACAAATATGTATTGCTGCAGATGCTGGTTTTAAAAAAACAATTGGAAAAGAGTTGTAAATAGCTCGGAATTGCATCTTTTTTTATGCTTTGTGTGAGTAATTGTCCTAGTCATCTTTGGAAGAACACAGGATGGAAAAATGTACAACCTACTTAATAAGAAAGTGTCTTTGTTTCATTTTAACACTAATTAGAAGGTTTGCTTTGTTTTGGCTTTCTTCTGTTTAACTTCTTTTCAGTAACTCAAGCATTCTAGGATGAGTGGTTAAATATGGCTTCAGCTTCATTACAGCATGCCTTCTAATCAACAGGCATCTATGATGTACCCCCATCTTCCTGTGCCGCTGAATAGTCTTTTTGAAGTTGGTTCATAAAGGAATTTGCTAAGCTCTAAATGTAAATGTATTCTCTAAAATGATCTTTGTTCTTTGGTATGCTGATCTTCTTTAGGAAAAAAACAACAGTTACCCAGTAATAAATCTCCACACTTTCTGTATTGCTAAGATTTTCATGGGTCACGTTTCTTCTTCCTTAGAACGTAGAGCAGTATAAAGCCAACTTAAATTTTATAGACCACTACCTGCATTTCTGTGCCTTGATGATAATTTACGTACACATTCACGTGATGGGTGTTTCATTGCTTTGAGCCTTCTCTACTGCTACATTTAAACTTGATGGTTATAGCAAACTCATGATTTACCTAGGTGTGAATTACCATTATATGCATTCCTTATTCCCAGATGCCAGTCTATCCAATCTATTGTATTTATGCTCAAGTACACAACAGGAGAGCTATATTACCCTTCTCTGCGTGGCACTCAGTACTCTGTAAGTACTGGCCTAGTGGTACTGAAGATGTACCTACAGCTGAAACTACTTTTTTTCCTTGTGTGTTAAGTAGTGTTACTCTGTACTAGGATTCTCTATTGATGGTGCTCCTGCCTGCACATTTATGCCTTTCCTATGGTAGCATTAATACTACGCACAATTCCTGCTAGCATAATTACTTAGTTTAGCTTGAAAGGTCTGATCACCTACAGCTAAAATGACACTTTAATGGGGATTACAGTTTTCCAGCTCAAGTGTTCAGCAGCTTTAATTAAGCAGGAAAAGGCCAGATCGGTAGCAGAGTCAACATCACTCTGTTGGATGTCATTCTATTTCTGTTCTGCACTGTGTATTGGTCACATGCGAATCATTGTATACAGACTGAATTTTTACCATAAATGACTTTACTTATTCAACTCTTTCATACACATACTTGTGTCTTTCTATCTTCTCTTTTTCATGCGCTTCATTATTTGTTTGTACAGTTACTATCTTACCTTTTCGTCTGCTGCTGCATTGGAAGCTTCTGTCACTGAACAGTACACATTATCCATGTCCCCTCATTACACTTTTGTTCTTCTTTTCATGTCTCAGATTTGGATTCTGATTTGAAGATGAAGACTAAAGTGGATTTCCTTCTCTCTTTCTCTCCACTTCCCCGGCATCTCCATCTATACCACAGCCATTGCTTGCATCTTCTCCACTGAACACTGTAAAACAGAACAAAATTAATATTGTTGTCTTGTCCCTTAGGCCACAATTCAGGAATTTGCTTAAGTATTTGCATAAATTCCACTAAAGTCAGTGGGTTTTAAGCCTGGACTTAAAATTAAGCACATCCTTAAGGGCTATCCGGAATCCGGGCATTAAGCTTCTCCATTTCTACTATATGTACTTTGAGTTAGAAGCCTCCATCAAACTCCAGTTGCAGTTAATAGGAGTCTTTTTTGTTGGCTTTACTGGGAGTTGGATCAGAGCATCTGTCAGTATTATCAGCTTTGGGTTTTTTTAATTTCCTAACTAATTTCAGTAATGCCCTAACTTCTCCCCCCCCCCCCCCCCCGCCCTCTCTCTCTCTCTTATTTTTATTTATTTATCCACTTTAATTTTAGAATGTTTAATAATGTCTCATGGGTTCTTCAATCTTTGGGCAGTCTGTATAAATTTCTGCATTTTTTTTTATTTCCTGATCTGGATTGCAGTGGGGCATAAACCAGACCAATCTAGAAATTCTAATTAGCACTGTACATCTTCAAAGCATTGTACAAACATTAGCTAATCATATATTAATCATGCTGAATTTTATAGTGATTTATGTATTCTCTCTCATGTAGCGTATATTACAACCTTTCACGTTACTGGGCATATCTCTTTGAAAGACGAATCCAAGTTCTTTGGTATGCTGATCTTCTTTAGAAAAAAACAGTTACCCAGTAATAAATTGTCCTTCTCTCCTCATCTTACCCTTTTGGTACTGTTGTTTATCACATTCTTCAATAAGGTAGTTCCTAAGGCAACATATCCAAAGCCAATGATGATTAGCCTGATGGACTCATTTTGCATACTGATACTGATTTCTGCTATTATGGGCATTTTGGAATTGCTAAGGACCATAGGTTTTATTTATGCTTGCAGGGGGGAAAAACATGCCATATTGCCCCAGAATCAATCATTCTTCTTTTCTGTTGGGACTATTTAATTCATTTGAATCCATCTTTCCTCTCTATCCTTTTCCAAACAAAATAATAAGAAACTGATAAGGTGCAATGAAAGTATAATGCCTCTATGTTAAGATTATCTGTATAAATGTAATCCTGTTGTAAGTGCACTGGATTCAAGCATGATCTAACCTCACAGTCTAATACCACACTAGGTTTATTTTTATTTGGGGGGACGATGAGCAATAGAAGAAAGAGGAATTAGCTAAAGAGCCTCCGCCCATTAAGTGCTGCTGAAAATTTGGACCCTGATCCTGCACTATAGGGGCAGATACCTCCAACTATGTGGACCTTATTGCAGGATGAGAGCCTTAGTAATACCAAAACTTCTGATGGATATCTCTATTGGATAATGTGTAAAACCTCATTCCTGTGATAATTAATAAATCCAGGCTCATGGGGAAGGCTCAGAACATGTATTAGCTGCACTAGCACCCAGCTCAGCCTGAGATTGCTGAGGATTCTAAGAACAAATATTTCACACTGGGCATGCTCACCGGATTAGTGGAGTTATTAGTCTAGTCTAATATTGCATGCTCTAATTTGCTTAAAAACGTCCATGCTGGTAACTTGTTACCTCTCCATACAGTTTTAATTGATTAAGGAAGCTTTCTAAAATCTGAGCAAAAAAGATTTAGAGGTGTGCTCTTGTCACAATGTTTAAAACTTTTGTAGCAGAACACCTGGCATATTGAGGAGAGAATGTTTCCCTTACAAATAAAAAAAAGGTAATTCTGTGTTTTAAAAGAAACAAATACAAAAATCAACTTTAGACAGACAGCCAGTTTAAACTGCATTAAGATGTCTTCCACTTACAATACACATTTTATTCATTTGCTACGTTTTAGAAGGTGCACTAAAAACTTTTGCACCTAATTGAAGAAACCTCTTTAAGGTTCCCAGTAACAACAAGAATGTATGCATGCATTGACGGGTTGCAAATATACATACATTTTAAAATAAAATATGAGCTCCACATTGACTTTACCTGCCAGGTACTGTGTTTCATGGCATCCTGTGCACCTAAATCAATACAGGGAGCGCAGAAAAATGCTTCATTGTAGGAGTTTGTCAGATCCTCTTTCATGAGGGAAGATGCAGATCACTGACCTTGGGCTTGGCAGATAAGTTTTAAAAAAGCAACTGATTTTCCATTATTTTGTTCTAATATATAATTATTAGTAATGTTCGAATGTAACCATATCTCATTATGTATTTGGAATCTTCAATTTAAAAAAGGGGATGCATGGAGGCTTAATAAAAGCTTTTCAGCTAATAATAAAGTTGCAGAAGTAGAGGGAGAAAACTCACCTCAAGCAAAATCTTTTGAAAAAGCAAAATATAAATATTAATAATGTTTTGCACTTCTATAGGATTTTTCAGCTAAGGTTCACAAAAGTTAATTCCCACAACATGCCTGCGGGAGAGAACTCTGTGTGTATTACAACACCCATTTAACATTTAGGAAAACTGAGCCAGGAAGAGATTACAAAGCAAGTCAGTGGCAATGCCAAGAATAGAACTCCTGAGTCCTGGCTCATAGTCCTGTATTCTAACAACGCTTCCTCTTTTAGCTTCGGTATACTTACAGTGCAGGTAGAACAACTTGACTTTTCAGTATTAGGTATTGTAATGCACTTTTGTAAGAATCAGATTAATAGAAATGATGTTATTAACTTACACTACAGGTATACCTTATAATATCTGTGACTGAGGAGTGGCTACAAGGAAAGAAGAAATATATAGCAGGGATAGCTATATGTATGCAGCACAGCTTCATTAACTGTATTTATGGCAACATCAGGACATTCACTGATGCAGTGATCATGAGCCTTGAGTATCAAAGCATGCACGTAGCGAGATAAATGGGAACTCTTGATGGGTTCCTCCATCAAGATCAAAGCTCTTTATAAGTCTTTCATTAATTCGGAAACAAGTACTTAGATGATTGTCTATTGATGAAAATTGGGATTGAAGCAGATTTTTTTAGATGCAGTATTTCAAAGAAGGGCCACTCAACACAGTCAAACACCTTTTTAGCAAGTAGTAATAGTAAGTCATAGATGATTTCATTGGATCAAACAGAGTAGATATTGAGTACACTCACAGAGGCTGTCAACAAAAAACTCATCTTTGATCAACTCAGTTTGTCCTTTGCATAACCAGAATTGTTAACCATAACTCACAATTTTTAATAGTGAGAGTGATTAACTATTGGAACAAATTACCAAGGGATGTGTTAGAATCTCCATCTCTTAATGTCTTCAAATCAAGACCGGAGGCTTTCTTGCAGATATGCTTTAGTCAAACACAGGTTATTGGGCTTAATACAGAGGTAACTGGGTGAAATGTAATGGCCAGTGATATATAGAGGAGGGCAAACTAGACTACATAATTCTCCCTATTTACCTTAAACTCTGTGAATATTTGTATCTAGTCTGCTAGATGAAAGCTTCACTTATAAAGGAGCTGACTCTCCTTGGTGTATGAAAGAAATTGGGCTATGTAATACACATGGAAAATATGAGATTCTTCTTGCGTAATAGGAGAGATGATACATTGACTTATTCTTCATTGTATGGCCATAGTGTAGCTGATCCTGGGGAGCCTTATCATGGTGGGAGAGAGCTCTTTCTGTATAGATTCTGACCAAACTGTCTAGAGGGTACTCAAGAGGCTTCATCTGATTTCATATTTTTCACAAGCTCCAAGCATTTGCTCAATTGCCGTGTATATTTTTTTAATACTGAGTTATCCATCTCAACAGGCATTAAATTTGTGCAACATAGGCAAGCATGTTCTAAACTGGTGATGTTTTACACAGCGCTTAGTTGTTTTTAGAGTCCCACATAGGATACTCTGATGGTCCCTAAGGCAACAGTAAATTTATTCTATTGGGTCTTTGAGTCTGCCTCTGATATTCTGGTTGGGTTTTCATTTTTAATTGACAAGGCAAAAGACTATCTGCCTTTCTTTCCTTCTTCATAATGCAGGCTTCTCTTTAATAACATCAAACACTATGATTCCTCCGTTAAAGGCGAATTAAGTTCTCCTGTATCTCAAATTAGCTCTCTGAGGGTGGCATCAACTCAGTCTCTTTTATGTTTAAGTCCTAGTTTTTTAATCTGTTTCTAATTCATTTCAGCAATTTTGCATTTCTGTTTTAGTGGAAGCAATGCTGATAAATTCCTTCTTATGACATCTATAGCTGCATCCTAGATTAAACCTATTCTAATACAGAGCCTCTCATTAAGTGTTAAATATTCTTGTAAGGCTACTTTCATTTTATTCAACATCAGTGGATCATTTAATATAGAGTTGTTAATTCTCCATTTTATGGCAAGGCCACATTATGGTGATGCTTTTAATCACAAGATTATCAGGGTATGATTTGAGAAGGATATGTTGCCTATATTTTGCCTTGGGTTAGATTTTGAAATGTGAAGTTGCCAAGGAAACAAACCTGGGATAACATTACTAATTCCTGACTCTAAGAGTTGTCTTTCCTGGTGTAATCATTTGTTCAATATACATGTTTAGAAAAGACATCAATTAGCAGAAAAACATAATCTAGTACCCCATGAAGTGGTTGTATAACTCAGCCTGTGGTATTACTCATAATAATATTTTTGTTAAATATGCTTTTTCTCTATAGCACTCAAAGTACTTAACAAATATAGGTAAATATTATTATCAGTATTTTACAGATGGGAAAAATGAGGCACAGAAAGATTAGGGCCTACATGTTCAGAAATGACTAGTGATTTTGGGTGTCTACGTTTTTGACTACCCAACTTAAGGCACCTTAAAGGGGCCTAATGTTCACAAAGAGCTTAGCACTTACCTTAAAGGCTTGACAAAGCTATGGCTGGGATGATTTAGTTGGGATTAGGTCCTGCTTTGAGCAGGGGGTTGGACTAGATGACCTCCTGTGGTTCCTTCAAACCCTGATATTCTGTGATTCTAAAGGGGCCTCATTTTCAGACAATGTTTCATGCTGAACAGCCAAAATCTCTAATCTCTTAAAAATGTAGGCCTAGGCAACTAGCTTATGACCAAACAGCAAGTCAGTCGCACAGCCACAAAACCCATGTTTCCTGACTGAGCACTATCCACTGTGCCACACTTCCTCCTTTTTTTGTTATTTACCATTCAAGGTAGGAAGCAATGTTACAGGATTGGCTACAACGCAGGAAAACCTTTATATGGTGTCAAGTATCAGAGGGGTAGCCGGCATCCGACGAAGTGGGCATTCACCCACGAAAGCTTATGCTTCAATACATCATCTGTTAGTCTTAAAGGTGCCACAGGACTCTGTTGCTTTTTATATGATGGGAACTCAATTAAATGAATGTACTTCTCTGAGTCTGCCCTTCTATAGCCCTCTATACATTCTTGCGGGAAGAAATCAGTGCTGCTTTTAGAAAAATTCCAGAAAAAGGGATTAGTGTCCGATATTGTGGTAGAGTCTTTCCTTACGTTTCCATTCTGAAGTATGCTGCATCAAAGGGCACTGCATGATGAATACGACCCTGCCAATCAAGACACTCTGTTTTATATCACTTATTACTAAATTGAAAATGGTGTTTTACTACAGCAGTAAAGGGCTGGTACAGCATGAGGTACATTTTTATACAACTCTATGAACTTTGTCATTGAAAACATTATAGCCTTGAATTTGAGAGCACAGTGGAAGGCAATATAATTTGATTACCTATATTAATCAAGTAGAGTACAACATATAAAACCAGTAATGCATAAGTCTGACTGGAGCCAGATAACCCTCTTGTGCATCTTAGAAAGATTTATTTTCAGTAATATAATTCATTTGACATGAAAGTATCATAATTGCAGTTGCTAGGAAGGAATTTTTTTTTTTTTGGTAGGAAAAAAAATTGTCATGGTTTTAAGAGCAGCTTGTTCTTTTAAAGCTCTGCTTACTGAAAATTGAAAACAAAGATTTGTTTTTGTAGTTGTGACAATTTTTCATTAACCAGCTGGGCCAACAAACTGGTTTGCTTTAAATGGTATTTCTGCTGCATAAACAAAAGTGTGCTAGGTGTGATTTAAAATGAAAATGTACTTGGGGGAGACTACATTCAGTTCCTGCCGTTCTCTGCATGTATTCCAAAAAAGCTTGCCAGAAGCCCCTGGGCTTTTTAGTTACCTGTGCAAACATTTAATGTGAAGGCTGAGGAGAATCTTCCCACAGTGTAGCTTCATTAAAAGGCTTTAAAGCAAATTTAAAGGCATCTAATTACGCTGCAGTCGATGAAAACTCCTCCTGTTCTTACATGTGTGGTAGTGACATGCATTAATAATGCTATTGTTGTGAGTTGCTATTGATGCATTTTACTGCTGCTTGTGGCTGCGAGCCATTTTCAGCAGATGTAATGGCCCTGGGGTACCAAAATGCAATATGACGAAAATCACAACAGGTACAAAATTTACTCCCAGCACTATTGTACCTCCCATGCATCGCAGCAGCAAGGCCTGTATTCTTAACTTCAATATACTAAGTAGAGAGTGGTTAAAATTGACAGCATGAAAGTATTTTCCAGTTTTTCAATTAGATTTTTATATTCACTCTTGCTTATACTAATTTTTTTGCAACTGAAATCAATTTCCTTAATGGAATGTTTTTTGGCTTCATGACTAATACATACTAGTTTGTTCCATCTAATCTAATCATAGGTGTTTCTAAGGTGTGGTAATTATGCTGAATAGCAATTAAAGGTAGCAATGAGCATGGAAGTAGGGCTATATTTGTAGTCCCATCTCATTGCTAGCCCACAATGGGGGAGGGGGTTGTTTTTTGTTATCTTTGTTCTTTAATCTACTGTTCTTCGCCTACTTCTCCTCCTCTTGAGGTGTTCCTTCTTTTCAACCATCCCGTTGTGAGTTAGTCCTGGGGAAAGTTATCACTACTGAGGAAAGGCTTATCAAACAGTTGGGGCTCGCATTCGTTGTTGTCAGTTTGCTTGCAGAGACCCAGCTGTTAACATCCAACAATCCATCCAAGCAGACATTTGCTCTGAAGGAAAAATGTATGTAAAAATAAATAAAAATATTAAATTTGCAAACAACAACAAAAAGTGGGTTGACCCCAAACTAATTTTAAGTGTTTCTGAAGGGTCAGTTGTGGAGGGTTTCAAATCCACGTTAGACTCCTTCAGAATTTTCCAGAGGCTCCAAACTTCATCTTTCAGGTCAGTGCAGGCCAGACTACCTTTCCAGCTGATGCAAATGGAATGCAAAGGTAGGTAGACACTTCCGTAGATTAACTTTGGGTGGGGCATTGAGGATTTGAAGGTTGGTAAGAGCAAGTTGGGTAACCAAGGGTTACTGAACGGGAAGTGAAAAAATGGATGAGGTGAGATGATGGAGAGTATTCAACATTTCAGATAAGCACCCAAAATTTCTAATCTAAAGTGAAACCTATAATTTTCAAGTTTGTCTTTCAATGGTTCAAGGCAAAAGCTGGTTAATAACAGGGGCCCAGTCCTCCGTTACTTCATTGCATAACATTCAGTAAAAATACACATGTGAACACTCCAAGCAATGGTTTCCTTCACCTCTGTGACTTATCTATCTCTACAGCTTTGAGGGCTGGATGAAGTGAAAGGAAGAAGTCCGTTCAAAATTGACTGTTGAAGAGTTGCATTGTATGCATCTAAACTTTCTGTTCCCTTTACACCTTGGATTTAAAATGTTCTTCAGCTGCCATCTTTGTAATTTTTTTGCCCCGGGCCTGTACCACCTCATAGACTCATAGACTCATAGACTTTAAGGTCAGAAGGGACCATTATGATCATCTAGTCTGACCCCCTGCATGCTGCAGGCCATAAAACCGTCCCTACCCCTTCCCTGGACTCTGCTGTTGAAGTCCCCAATCCTGTTTTAGGTGACTTCAATCGGCAGAGACCCTCCTGCTAGAGATCCCTGCCCCATGCTGCGGAGGAAGGCGAAAAACCTCCAGAGGCTCGGCCAATCTGCCCTGGAGGAAAATTCCTTCCCGACCCCAAAAATGGCGATCAGTCAGACCCCGAGCATATAGGCAAGAGTCACCAGCCTGACCCCTGTCAGCCATTATACGATTTACCTACCATTGTTTGGTTTTCCTTGACTACTATGTTTTACCATTAAACCATTCCCTCCATAAATTTATCTAACTTAATCTTAAAACCAGACAGGTCCGTCGCCCCCACCGTTTCCCTCGGAAGGCCGTTCCAATAATTCACCCCTACTAGTACAATCAAGGAGGCCAGGCTTTCCTTCCCTCAACAACCGTGGTTGAAGTGTTCTAGCACATATGCTGATGGCTGCCTCACAGAGGAAATGGGCTTCTGTCGATGATTCCCTGGTTGTGTAAAATCATTAACCAGATTGAATGATGATGATCATGCAGACATGACTGGTAGTTATTATAAGGTTTATCCTTTATTATCAACAACAGCAAACAGTCTTTTATGAGTTAAATAGCAATGGGATTACATAACATTGATTATAATGTTAATTATACATAAGTACTCTAAATCATACATGTGACAGCACCGAAGACTTTCCTTTTGGACAGTTAAAAGGCCTTAACAGAACCATGTATCTGAGTCACCTTACATTAGGGCATCCGCTGAAATTATTATATAATGTATTTTGTTTTCCTGATTTAAGACAAATAGGGAATGCTGTAGGTCCTTCTCCCTTTGATTAAGTTTCAGGTCCAAATTCCAAATTGAACATTATGCTAAAAATAATGTATATAACCATGGGAATAGATTATCTTGTATGCAATTTGCAAGCTCTGTTTGGTGTCACCACTTGTCCTAAGATGGCCATACCTATAAAGTTGTTAAAGAACTTGTGCCCAACATTTTCAAATTTGGATACCCAAAGTTGGGTACCTAAAATACACCTTTTTTGGAATTAGGTGCCGAACTTTAGACATCCAGGTTTGAAAATGTTGGGCACAAGTTCTTTAAAAACAGTCTTGGCCCAGTTTCTTTTAACTCCTCCCATGCCTTGGAACACACATTGTGCATATGTGTGGCTGGGTGCATGTGTTGGTGTGTAGCCCATTCTGTGGTTTCATTGCCACCATGTGAAAACCAGTAGCTCTACTTTTTCAAGAATGTGTCTGGAGGGGGAGAAGCAATGGCTTGCAAAGGAGTTAAGTCGACAGGAGGATCAAATGGGACAAATGCAACTCTTTATTTGTAAAGTAAAATAAAATAAATATTCCCATGACTTAGTCATAACAAAGCACAACACGTTCCATAGCCACAAGTTGCTGTTCATTCTGGAAGGGTCAGTTTTATGAAGTATGATATTAATGGATTAAAAAGCACTTTATCTACTGCATTCCTTGCTGAAATTTCCTATACCAGCTTCCTGCCAACTAATAAAGACAGCCATGCATGTTTTCCACCAAATATATAGGTAAATGAAATTCCCAAACAGAGTTACATGCAATACCGCAGGAGAGCTAAGAATATCTAAATGTATTCCAGTCATAGAAGAGGCATATTTAACAAACCTTTGTTATTTCTTAGTGTTTTAGTGCTTTTTGCTCCTTTTGTTATCCTATTGTGACACGGATATAGCATTTAAATGTACACCTGGACTAGATAAGGCCCAATTAAAAAAAAAATATTTACAATAAGCTTGAGAGATCTGGACAGATAGCTATGGTTTCGATGAGGGATTACAATATAATGAAGTGATGTAATGACTTTTTGTCAAATGCAAAATAACCCAACCTCCCTCTTTAAATTTAGTAAGGCTTATGTAGTCAAACCACAATTGTCTTCACCCTTCACCATTGCAAATAGTTTGCTTTTTGAGTTAATATTTGCGGTTTGCCTGACTCTACTTCCTGGTTGCAGACAAGGACTAGTGTTTCTTCATGTTAACATCTGGGTCGCTGTTGAATATTATACACAGAATACCCCAGCTGCTAGGATGGGATGATGGGGCTGGCAGAGTAATTGAAAATTCTCTCTCCATTTTACTCTCTCCTCTAAGGAGCCATCTTGGAGTGTGAGGATATTGGGGAACCACAGTCTCATAAAGCTAATTTGGGCAGAACCAAGGGGCTAGGAATGCCCAAACAAGCAGGCTGTTTGGAAGGAGGGATAGGATGAGCCACCTGTTAGAAGCGGGTGAGGTTAGTCACATTTTAAAACTACGGAATAAAAAAGAAGTAATGGATCTTTCTCTAGCTTCTCAGTGAAAGCCCATGTAGAGCACTGACACTGTGATGTCTCCCAAAGCGTCTGCCTAATGAAAAGAAAATGACTGACAGGCCACACAATGCCATAGTAAGTGGGGAATGAAAAGAACTTGTCATTGCCTCTGAAGAGGGACAAACCAGACTTCTTTTCTTGTCAGAGTTCCCTCCGCATTGTAAATTGGTGAAATGCAGTGTCAGCCATTCAACTTTGTGTGCACTGTCCTTTCAATTATCCAAAAGCAGCCTTAGATTTGCACCATTGAGCTGTGTAGAAAAGAATTGAAAGAAGAAGGGATGAAAAAACTTCAGTTCATTATTTGCCTGGTCTGTGTAAATACTGGGCCAAATTCTGGCCCTTAGTTAAACCAAAGGTAGGTACTCCATTTATATCAGTCGTAGAATCATAGATGGTAGAGATAGAAATGATCTACTGGATCATGCACTTTATCTTCATGTCAGTGCAGGCTGTAATTAACCACGGAGTTGAAAATGTGTAAATGTCTGTCTTAGGGTTCCCTAAAGCATCTATCACTATAATGTCAAAGCACTGTAACGGAGGGGAAAATTTGTCAAATTGTCAGTGCATGGATCTCAGCACTTATGCTATAAGGTCCATACTTATAGGTCCATACTTGTAACACTGTTGTTAAGAATTGAACTAAGACTAACTTTTCAATTTTGGATGCCAGAGCTAGATCCACATCTTTGGCTGAAAGAGTATGTTACCTGTACCTAGAAAGTTGAATTAAGGAACACAAAACATAAGTAAGATGCATCGCCTGGTGTCCTGACATTTATGGAGCTAATCCAATGTGAGAAAACTCTTTCAGATTATCAGTTTTACATAGAAAGAGATTTTGAGCCAGATTCTCACCTTTGGTCTCCCTTTCATGATCACAGATTCTACCATGTAGGTTTCCCACTTGTCTGGAAAAGAGACCGTTTAGTTCCTCCAAAGAGTCATAGGGGGCCTGTTGACTGGTATACTAAGGCCTGATGCCAGATGTGTGATGAACCCCCAGACCTTCTTTAACTCAGTTCTGTATTTTGTGATTCCAGCTTGGTTAGCTAGAAAGATTCCCTTGAGTGAGGTGTGAGCTCTAGTGTTTGGATGACATTGGGTGCTTGGATTCTTTATTTATGTGAATTTGTTTTTATTAAACGCCCTTCTATTACAGCAGTGTCCTTCGGGTTACTCTAGAGTAAAGCAGACGCTTGCAGTGTGCCATAAGAAAAGGTAGCACCATCTTTTATATTTCCCTAAAGGTAGAAAAAGTTTCATATTAACCAGATCATTTTTAGACAGTATGAACCGGCAGCTCTTAGAATCCTTGAGGAGCTCATGAAATAATTTGGAGTCAATCCTTTTTTAAACAAAATTATTTCACGTAAGAGAGGAAAAAAATCCATTTTCAGCATAAAAAGATGTGCTTGTCAAACCCAAGCAATGATTTTCCAGTCGCTGGCTTTTTTAGTTGTGCAGCCTTCTAATATTTCTGCCTGAATTCTTTCACGACAGAAGCAAATGAAAATTACACCGTGGTTTTTAGGTCTCTGTTCCCTGATTTTTGCTTGTCATGTCATGAACTTCTTCGAAGCAATGAAATGGCAGCCATCTCCCTGAGAGCTCCAGACAGATTTCTAAAGTTGTCTTGTTAACAGCTTGTCAGAAACCTACATTTCAGTCTCACTGAGTTTACATCATGCAAAAAAAAAAAAATAGTTGCTGGAAATTATGATTTTTACAGGTTCTGACATTTTTCTAAAGAACTGAAATGCTCAAGGCTGCTCTCTCCCTTAACAGGCTGTGGTGTTTTGGGTAATATTCTGCGTTGCAGCAACTGAACATCAGAGCAACATTCAGTTTCTTCCCTTTAACATGTTCTTTGAATTATTTAAGGTATTTTGATGTAGGCTAGAATTTGTAACAAAGTCCTCCAGCTTTTATCCTAAAAAATCAAAAAGGTTGAGGTTTTTTCCCTCCCCCCTTTTCTCTTCTCCCCTCTTTCTTAGCACTCTCCCTCCTCCTCCCCACACCCCAGCCCTTTTAATAGATCCTAGCATGGATCATCAGGGGACTGTCTTTTATGTTGTACAGCATGAAATGACTAAGTGTCAGGGGCTTCCTTGATTAATTTGAGTGCTAAGGAAAAGGAAAGGGGGGGGGGGGAAACAGTCCTTGAGGGATTGACCCTAAGCTGCAGCAGATCAACTTGATTTTTGGAATGAAAAGAGACTTACACAGTATTTTAGCCTTGGTTCCTTGACCCAGAGAGGTAAGGAAGCTCTCACTGTCTAACAGATCCACGCCTCATGAGAGGAATGCATCTTTCAGGAAGGGTAATAGAGTGGAGGAGGCACTAAGCATTTTTAGAGTTAAACCTGAGGCAGATTGGTGGATTAATGTGCTCTGCCTCCAAGGTACAATGTTCACCCCCCCCCACCCCTTCCTTCTCTCCTCTCAGCTTGCAAATGACAGCTGTTGGTCACTTAACAAAATGTCCTCTTGATTGCTGCTTCACAACAGGGGCCCCCTCAGACCAAACAGCAGACAGACCATACGATGCATCATTGCCCCTCAAAATTAGTTATAGTGCTCAGGGCTACCCTTGGCTGCCACTACTAATACACTCGTGCTGTTCTTCTCCCCCCACCCCCTTCCCTCCTACATGCACATAGACAAAGGCTCAGCACATACATCTGTAGTGCTCATAACCTCCCTTTCCCCTAGCCAAATGCTGAGGAGAGAAGGGGAAAAAAATTGCTGCCCTGAGGCTCAATCCGTTTCTTACAGCTCTACCCTGGTACTCAGAAGCCTAAGCTGGTCTAGCCATAGGGAGGCCCTGAGTCATTTCATCAAACTGTCAAGGAGCCAGTGGACCTAAGAGGACTCATTCCTGCCTGGGGCAAGTTCAAGTCAACATTCGATTTCCTCCTTCTTTCCATCCCCCCTCCTTTCTCTTGGCCAGTCTCTGTGCTGTGGATCTAAACTTCTCCCCTAGCTGCAGCAGCTCAGGCTTTCTTGCCAGCAGGAAGGACTTATGGGACCTTATAAAGAAGGACACAGTGGCAAAATTGCTGCAATAAATCAGTGGCCCTCTGACACTTGGCGGTAGCTTAATGTTTTGGCACTTTCTTTCGCGTGTATGCCTCAAGTCCCATTAGCAGGCTTTTCTGTCAGCTTGGCTCATGATAAAACTCCCTCTT
Organism: Malaclemys terrapin pileata; assembly: GCF_027887155.1. NCBI lineage: Eukaryota > Metazoa > Chordata > Testudines > Emydidae > Malaclemys > Malaclemys terrapin. Next base: position 18,205,608 of record NC_071520.1, on the reverse strand, counting down.
CCTATCATCTTAAGCAAGCCCCTGTAGACTTGAATCTGATGCCAAACTTAATAGGAAACAACACCCCTACACGTGCATTCACAACCATTGCCATAAGCATCTCCCTGCAGCTCTGGAGAATTAATTTTGAGGGGTGAGGAGGAGGGAACAAGGGGGGAGGAGTCTTTAAAAATATATAGTATTTTATTTTGCTTTTAAACAATGCAAGGTTTTGAGCCTGAAGTTTCCAGCAAGCTGGCCATTAAAAGGAAATGAGATAATATATGGTTGTAAATAATAACCGCACAATATTGTGGCCATCTTTTGGTACTGTCTGAGTGGGTGTGTGAGCTATGTACAAGTGGATGCAGAAAACATTACTACTCGTTGTGCTGTTCGAATCAGGAGTATCAGGACTGTGCTCTATTTGTTTTAAGGCAGAGACATCCATGCATCGTCCTAGGGATAATGTTTCCCCACTCCCCCGCAAAAAACATATTCAATTCAAGAAGACAGTGTTTGTTAAATAGACCAGTGAGTGAAAATCTACAAAAGGTGCAGTTAAAGGTTTTTGGTTTTATTATTTTGGGCTGTTTTCTGACCAAATCTGATCGATTTTTTTTTTTATCCTCCATTCCAGTCTTCAACTGATGGACAAACGTGCACACACACACACAGAGAAAACTTATCAGTAAACAGCATCCTAAACTGTGGTGCACACCTTTCTAGTCTGGTTATGTCACACCAGTATGAAAATTAAGCCAGGTCTACACTAGGAGCATTTTGCTAGTGCAGGTACACTATAGTGTGGACGCAGCTTATTACTGGCAAAATCCTGTATTTTTTCCAGTAGGACTGTGTCTGCACTAGGGGTTACTCCATCGATATACTTGCTCTTGCTTCTTAAGAGCCTTAGTCCCTTTTTCTAGGGTTACTATACATCCAGATTTTCCCGGACATGTCCGGCTTTTTGGGCTCCAAATCCCCGTCTGGGGGGAAATCCCAAAAAGCCGGACATGTCCGGGAAAATTGGGACCGGCGGGGCGCTGCCGGGGGCCGGCGGTGCCGGGCGCCGGCGGGCCCGAGCACCGGCGGTGCCGGGGCCTGGGGGCGCCGGGGGCCGGGGGTGCCGGGAGCCGGGGACCGGCGGTGCTGGGCCTGGGCCGGGGGTGCTCGGCCGGGCCGGGGACCGGCGGTGCTGGGCCCGGGCCGGGGGTGCTCGGCCGGGGGCCGGGGCCGGCACCCCAGGGCCCGAGCCGACCCAGGCTGGAGAGGCCGGGGGGGCAGACTGGGCCGCGCCTCCTCCCCCCACACCCCCTTTACCTGCTTCAGGCTTCCCGCGAATCAAATATTCGCAGGAAGCAGGGGAGGGGGCGGAGTTGGGGCGGGGCTGGGGGCGGGGCCATTCCTATTGTTACCCCCTTTTTTTGGAGCCTAAATCAGCAAATTTGTGCACTGGGCACCTGCGAGCATCAGTTTGGCTGTCTCCACTGGGAAACAGGAAGTGGCTCTGAGTACAGAGCTCCCTTTAGAGCTCCAAATCTCATGCCAAGTCCCTCCAGACTCCCAGTATTCCCTGGAAGTCCTGTTGAGGTTGGAAATCTCACAAGGACCCAGCCCACCTTGTCCTTTTATGCCCTCTCCCATCACAGGAGCCGCCATATTCACCTCTCGCTGGGCTCATAGCCTCAGCCAACCCTAACTCCAGGTCTTGAACTGTGAGGCAGGAAGCATAGGGGATGGCATACTGAAACTATTCCCTGCCTGAAACCACCACCACTTGCACAACAGCCACAGAAGAGGAGGGCTGTGAGCCTGCACTCTCTAGAGTTGTCTTGTCTCTGATTGCTCAGACAGGAGGCAAGATAGTGGGGGCAGATAATAATGCATAGGGAATTCTGGGATTACATGTGTTGAAGGTAGAAAACCACCACTTTTACCCTCCGTAGCAACCTCTGCCTCATCCTGAATCTGATCTTGCACCATAGCAGTCAATGAGCTTGTGATCAAGTCCTCTTTCCCTGTTGATTTAACAGCTGGTTTTGCAGTCTCCTCCCAGCAGTTCTTCTGTGCCCTGACTGCAATCCGTTTGTTTGCCTATCTCCTCCTACTAGAAAGTTCACTTCAGCCTCATTTAGGGCAGGAGGATGGGAAGCACGTATGGCCTCTATGTGGCAGATTGAGCCAGTTCCACTGTATTTTTCTTTTTTGTTAACTTTCCCTCGCAGGAAGGGTTCTGACTCAAGCTTGTGTTGGAGGAAACTGTTTACAAACTCTGGGGCAATTAGGGTCTGCTTTGCAAACATTCTTGGTGGAATTAAGAGGCAATTGGCAAAACTCAGCATATAATCCCTTTACAAGCCTGTATGAACACAGTACAATGGGCTGTTTACAGTTTTGCTTATAGACCAGGAGTGTTAACAGGCCTCTAGGAATATCCAGGTAATTGAAGCTTTTGTCTTTCAATGAGCCCCCATAGCTGTCAACAGTTGCCATTCTTTACATTTCTTTAACTTTGTATTTTGACAAGGGCTTTTGTCCCATTGACAACAGCTGCGTGGGAGGTAAAACTGTGGAGAGCTGCTTTTTTTTTTTTTTTTTTTTTTTTATTCCTCTGCAGTTGACATTCCTTAGGCAAAGTTTGTGTGGAAACTGGTTGGTGACTTACACCATCTTAGTTTGCTAGTTCTTTTGAGAGTACTTCTGGAATCCCTCCCATCATCCCAGAACAGCCTTTTCTCTATAGGTCCCTGAGAATCCTGTGGGTCAACTTGAAGTTTCTCCTATTACTTAATTATTCATCTAAACCTCCTCTCAACAGAAATCAGTCTTTCTCTTTTGACCCAAGGCCTTTCTTTTACAGTGGGGAGCATAAGGATACTGAAGTGTGTTACCACAGAAACTAAACTGATCTATTGAAATCTACTTTTTTAGGAGGGTGGAGCAGGAAGAGATGACATTGGTTTTGTTTTTCATGTATTTCCCCAGGCAGAATTGTTTTTGCTATAGTTGCTTCTTTCTTTGTGTCACTCTTGCACATTCAGCAGCCTGAGAGTTCCTGTTTCTTTATGTGTACATGAATGTACGTTTCTTTAAATTGTTAAAGAAAAACCCCATGCACTTAATAAATATTGTAGCTTGGCTTTTCACTGGAGCTGGCCATTGATTTCCTTTGAGAATGGGTGGGAGTCGGAGGAAAATCTGTTTGGGCTTGTTGCACACCTTCCATTTTCCAGCGCTTGAGCTTGTTTTTACACTCTCCATTTTCCAGGTCATTCTATATTGATCAGTAGTCCAAATTATACACCAATAATGATAATTATTTCTCGCACGCTGTAGAGCATTCTTTTAGCTCTATTAGCAGGTTTGATTCAAAGGTTAACATACATAGCGCTCTGGGCTTGTTTCTTTGTAGAAACAAGAGATTAGAGCCCAATTCCAGCAAAGACTAAGAACCTGTGTACATTTGCTGACTTGAATAGTTGCAGTGAAGTCAGTGGGTCTACTCATATGAGTAAAGCTTATGTACGTTTAAATCTATGCAGGATTGGAAGAGATTGGAAAAGAAATCTAGCCTCTCATCTGGTCCATAAGATAAATGAAGTAGTTGTTGCTTGCTGTCCAAAATAGTCCATTTAAAGGCAACATCTTGCATTTGGATTCATGCGGATGGAGCCAAATTTGAAAACGGAGTTTCACCCACATGGTACTTCACTGTTTTTTTCAATTGCAGGATGGGAGCCTTAGTGTTTAAACTAAGGAAAATGTAAATTAAAATTAATTGAAAATCTTTGCTTTCCTTTTTGTTTTTAAAATAATTAATTATAGCGTATTTTCAGATTCTGAATTGAAAAATTTATCCTCAGATAGCAAATGTTTGTTTCATTTGTATGTCTGTTTATAAAATTTAGAGTGCAGTTTTGATGGTTCACTTGCTTTGTACAGAGTTCACTTATCTACGTCAGGCAAAGTTGTGTATCGCACAGGGCAAAATTAGGCATCTAAATAAGGCAGTTCTGCACCTTTTAGTAATGCAATCCATCTGTAATGGATTTTTATACTCATTATGTCTGTGTGAGTTTACCAGATCTGTATTAAGCAAGCAAGTTTCCCTTAAACCTTTTTCCCCTTAAAGCACAGGGAAGACTTTTTTAGTTTTCTACAGTGCCTTTTTCAATTTTTTTGATATTATACTCTACTCAGTTGTAAATAGAGAGACCACCTTGAATCTTCAAAAGCCACAAATACCCATAACTACTAGAAATCACATTAGATTTGGATACTAATGGATATTAACATTCCAAAATTATTTAAAAAAATAATCTGCTTTCAAAGACATTTGAACTGAACTCCCATGTTTAGAAAGGTTAACATTTATGTTACAAATCTGTGAAATATCTTGGCATGACTAATAGGCAAAAATATATCAACTTTAAAGAAGTGTTTAAGAATTATTTTAAAATAAAATAAGACTTTTCTGGGTTTGGTTAATTAGAATTTAGTTAATTAGAATTTATATCAAGTGGCACAACTGGGTTCTTTTGAATAAGTCTCAGCAAGAATTTCTATTAATGCTTGTGAGATACAGAATTATTAAACAAGAAGTTGAAATTACTTGATTAGTTTGTATGTATAATTTTTAAATTACATTTAGAGCTGTTGCAAGGTGGTCGGTTGGTAGCCTGGAAAGTCCCACATTTACAGAACCAGTACAACATAGGATATCAACAGTGCAACCTCTCTCCCACTACCTCTCAGATTTACTTCAAACTTGTTTCAAGTTGGTTACTGTTTGGGCCCTATTTAAAGGAGGGAAATTTTCTAAAAAATTCCCTCCGTTGCTTGCCCCACTTAATCCACAGTAGGGGTCAGCTCATATGAGTAGAAACCTCCAGCTGTTGCCACCGCTTTAGCCACTGAGTCATTTATCTATCACTTGGGTGTCTTTCTAAAAGATAGGCCATAGTTCAACCACAAGTTATTGGTCTATTTTACCTAATGCAGGCAGCATTAGGTAAAATTTTCTGGCCTGTGTTATGCAGGAGGTCAGACTATATGGTCATATTAGTCTCTTCTGTCTTTAAAACCGATGAATCTACTAATCCCATCTCAGTGCAAGTCTAAGTGACACAGCAGTCAAAATGATAGCCACAGTGTCGTGTAGACAGGGGCTTAAGTGTGAAAAGATAATTCAATCTTTTTGGTCTATTCAATCTATAGCTTGTGTACACCTAAAACACAGTTGTGCCGCTGCAGCAGCACCACTGTAGTGCTATAGGGTACGTCTACATTACCCGCTGGATCGGCAGGTAGCGATCGGTCTATCGGGGATCGATTTATCGCGTCTCGTCTAGACGTGATAAATCGATCCCCGAACGCACTCCCCATCGACTCCGGAACCTCCATCAGGGCGAGAGGCGGAAGCGGAGTCAACGGGGGAACCACGGCTGTCGATCCCGCGCTGTGAGGACGGGAGGTAAGTCAATCTAAGATACGTTGACTTCAGCTACGCCATTCTCGTAGCTGAAGTTGCGTATCTTAGATCATTTCTCTCCCCTCCCCCTCCCCCCCCAGTGTAGACTAGGCCTCAGTGTAGACACTACCTACATCAATGGGAGGAGTTCTTCCATCAGCGCAGGTAATCCACTTCCCTGAGAGGTAGTAGCTAGGTCGATGGAAGACTTCTTCCATCAGCTTAGCTCTGTCTATACAGGGTCTTAAGTGAGCTTAACTACCTTGCTCAGGGATGTGGATTTTTCGCACTCCTGACCGGTGTAGTTAAACCGACCTAATTTTCTAGTGTAGACCAGGCCAGAGAGACCACAAGTGGTAGTTTCAACCATGATGGTGGTTTGGGGCCATGGACCCCTTCCACTATAGGAACTGGACTAACCTAATCTATTTCATATTGAGTTCCAAACAGCTGTTAGATGATACTGACTTTTGGTCACTACTGACTTAGGCTGGATTTTGACCACTCAGTTGGAGATGAAATCCCCTAAATCATCCAGTCTCCCTAAATAGTGTATTTATAGAGACAATAATTAGCTTACTGCTCTGACTCTATCTCCCTTTTCTTTTTCTCTTAAGCTTTTTGATGATTTATTGCTTTGTCAGTACTGTGTTGAGCCAAGTTCAAGTTCAGGCAGGTGCCTACACATAGTGTGCTGCCAATGCACTTTAATCACGAGGTGTGGTGCCCCTTCTGTCTTAGGCCTGGGCCTCACCAGAACAGATACCTGCCAATTGTGCACAGCTTTGTTTTGAGAGTCTTTCTGAGGTCAACAAACATCCACCAGGGCTAGGCACGAGGATGAGAGTCTGTAACAAAGTGATGTTGTCTTTTGACCTTCAAACATGATGTGGAAACCCTAGGTCTCCAGAAGTGACACTAACCCCTTCTATTTATTTGTTTATTTCACGCATTTCAGGAAACTTAGCAACATAAGTTGAAAAGTAGGGCATGTGGGAAATTATTTGCTAAGGACCAGTCTGCATAAAGTTATTCTTTAGTGAAGTTTTAAACATGCTGAAAAGTAGAAGGTCAAAGTAGGAGGCAACAGCATCTTCGAAGGTTCTGTCACTGAGAATTTAGGCTTCAGTCTAGCAAAACATTTAACGGTGTGCTTAATGTGTAGCACAAGAGCTGTCCAATAGGCATTGGCTTCCAGTGGTTTCTGAAGATCACCCTGACAGTGGTAGTGATTTGATAAGCTGATGTTGGAAGATATGCAAAGTACAAATGTAGTGCAGCCTACCTTGTGACATTTGGTTCTATAAGCACAGCTCTTGAAGAGAACAGGGTTGCATATCTCGGAGTTTGTTGCAGTTTTATGATTGTCTCTTTCCAGAATTTCAGTTTAGGCATGCATGGCTATCGCAACATCACAGGAATTTTACATCCTTTATTCTTGCAGTATTTTCCATAGATTCCAAGGCCAGAAGGGATTATATAGTCTGACCTCCTGTATAACACAGGCCATAGAACTTTCCAAACATAATTCTAGAGCATATATTTTAGAGAAAATCCAATGTGATTTAAAAATGCTCAGTGATAGAGAATCCACCAGGACTGCTGGTAAATTATTTCCATGGTTAATTACTCCTACTGTTGAAAATGTATACCTTATTTCCAGTCTAAATTTGTCTAGCTTCAACTTCCAGTCATTGGATCAAGTTGTAACTTTTTCTGCTAAACTGAAGAGCCCATTATTAAATATTTGCTACTTTATACAAGTGTACTCCTTTTATAAGAATCACATTAGTCCTGGATGATTTGATTCTTATAAGCAGTTGATTCTTACAAGCAGTGTATTTTAGTTAGTTTAGGAATGATTTTGTTCAAGTGGTTTTGATCACTATATGTGGTTGATTCTTATATCAGTGATTCTTATAAATGGAGTGCACTGTATATAACATGGAACAAATGTATTTAGCTCTTCTTCTTCGAGTGATTGCTCATGTGTATTCCACAATAGGTGTGCGTGCTCGCCACATGCACCTATGCCAGAAGTTTTTCCCCTAGCAGTACCCGTAGGGGGGAGCGCCCCCCACGACCGCTGGAGTGGCGCCTGCCTGGCGCGGTACTTGCATCTGAAGAAGTGAGGTTCTTACCCACGAAAGCTTATGCTCCCAATACTTCTGTTAGTCTCAAAGGTGCCACAGGACCCTCTGTTGCTATTTGCCATTTTGTTGCCCAATCACTTAGTTTTGTGAGATCTTTTTGAAGTTCTTCACTGTCTGCTTTGGACTTAACTATCTTTAGCAGTTTAATATCATCTGCAAACTTTGCCACCTCACTGTTTACCCCTTTCTCCAGATCATTTATGAATAAGTTGAATAGGATTGGTCCGAGGACTGACCCTTGGGGAACACCACTAGTTACCCCTCTCCATTCTGAGAATTTACCATTAATTCCTACCCTTTGTTCCCTGTCTTTTAACCAGTTCTCAATCCATGAAAGGACCTTCCCTTTTATCCCATGGCAGCTTAATTTACATAAGAGCCTTTGGTGAGGGACCTTGTCAAAGGCTTTCTGGAAATCTAAGTACACTGTGTCCACTGGATCCCCCTTGTCCACATGTTTGTTGACCCCTTCAAAGAATTCTAATAGATTAGTAAGACACGATTTCCCTTTACAGAAACCATGTTGACTATTGCTCAACAGTTTATATTTTTCTATGTGTCGGACAATTTTATTCTTAACTATTGTTTCGACTAATTTGCCCGGTACAGACATTAGACTTACCGGTCTGTAATTGCCAGGATCACCTCTAGAGCCCTTTTTAAATATTGGCGTTACATTAGCTAACTTCCAGTTATTGGGTACAGAAGCCGATTTAAAGGACAGGTTACAAACCTTAGTTAACAGTTCCGCAACTTCACATTTGAGTTCTTTCAGAACTCTTGGGTGAATGCCATCTGGTCCCGGTGACTTGTTAATGTTACGTTTATCAATTAATTCCAAAACCTCCTCTCGTGACACTTCAATCCATGACAGTTCCTCAGATTTGTCACCTACAAAAGCCAGCTCAGGTTTGGGAATCTCCCTAACATCCTCAGCCGTAAAGACTGAAGCAAAGAATCCATTTAGTTTCTCTGCAATGACTTTATCATCTTTAAGCACTCCTTTTGTATCTCGATCATCAAGAGGCCCCACTGGTTGTTTAGCAGGCTTCCTGCTTCTGATGTACTTAAAAAACATTTTGTTATTACCTTTGGAGTTTTTGGCTAGCCATTCTTCAGACTCCTCTTTGGCTTTTCTTATTACATTCTTGCACTTAATTTGGCAGCGTTTATGCTCCTTTCTATTTGCCTCACTAGGATTTGACTTCCACTTTTTAAAGGAAGTCTTTTTATCTCTCACTGCTTCTTTTACATGGTTATTAATTAAAACTGTGGCATTTGTCAGTGAAAGGAGGCTGAAAACCAGGAGAGGCCGTTACAATTTGAAGAAGGGGTGGGGCATGTCATTTTTTTAAAGACTTTTGAAGCATTTGAAAATGTTTGATGAAATAACAGCCAAAAAATTGACTGCTCCCCACTCCCCTCCCCTATCCATGATCTACATAAATTTTTAGATGGGAATATTATTACTGCAAAAAGTTAGGTGAGAATAAGCTTTAGAGTGGAAACCCGGGGCAATCTTAACTATAGAATCATGACCGACGAATGCCAAAGTTCATTCTGTGCTTTGTACTTATCAAAGAATACAAAGTCATAAGATCCTTCTGGCACTTGGGGATGACCACTTCATATGCCAAAAGGAAGGAGAGATTTCTATGTAATTTCTAAGGCAAACCACAGAAAGGCAAGAGTGTCACAGCATAACTGCATGACAGTTTCACAACGTTCCAATTAAACTGTTCTACAGTAAGAAACAATCCTCCCTCTCTGGAGATTAGAAGATGGGGACTAGATGACCTAAGAAAAGGTTTCCTTTTCTTTCTTCGGTAATACAAATGTGCAAATTTCTCACCGCCAGTTTCCATACTTGTGGTGCATGGTCTGAGCTTGTTGAGCCCCAATAAGGCGTTTCACAACATGGATTCCCATCCTAACCTCCGTTTGCAAATGTGCGCTGCAATATCCATGCATGGTGAACTAAAATTCCAGTGGAACCAGAAGCCCCACAACAGCTAGACATTTCCACTCTGTGTGGGTTTATTTCTATCTTGCGAATGTAAATCTTTCTGACCTGTGGCCAATGAAATCCATACACCCCTAAACATTCAGAGCTCAAGTTATCTTGCCATCACTTGTGCAATGAAAATGAAATATTCCTTTTTCAGAAACGGTAAAAGAGTTCACTCTGTAACTCCTTAAATAAACACTTTTCGACTTGGGTTCGCAATCTCATTTTAAGCTACACTATTTAAAATAATTTATTATATATATATTTTAAATTACCATTACAGGTGCCACTAATCTGATTTAGAAATTGTTGCCACCTTCACAGTTATCAAACTAGAGGCATCCACAGCTGTGTCTATACATTTCCAGAGTTTTGGATGAAAAGAGGGCAAGATTTGTGTTGAAATATCCATGTGACATCCAGTGGTTATTGCAACACATAGCTGATTGTCTCATTTGATTAAAGCCCACTTTGTGTGTGAACATCTAATTCAACTATGAGCACATTGTATTTTTATTAAAAAAAGAGGAAATTGCTATTTCTTTGCATTTTTTATTTATGTTGGCAATGTAAAATGCATACAATGAAAGTGTACTCTCTGTTCATTGAAATATCTATTAAGCAGCCACCTGAAAGATTGTAGATGATGATGCAGGAGTTTCATTTATATACAGATATTTCATGAAGCCTTTTCTCTCTCTCTTTCTCTAATCTGCAGTGTGACAGCGAGAGTGATATTGACGATAAGGTAAGACTGAATTCCCTTTTTCCATATGCTTCACTAGCTTGGAAATTCCCCTACGAGAAAAATAAAAATGAATCTAACAATAACATAATATTTTCCTTTAGCCTTCATGTCAAATTTAGAAATATCAGTAACTTGTATCCGCTTCACAAGATGATAGTCTCAGCCTTTGCCCTAAGCTTAGACATGCAGCCGAGCTTTCTGTTGCTAACACAATACCCCTTCTTGATTAATGTGCCAGGGTTTAGTAGGATGCAAGCCACTGTGTTGGCACTATCTTTTTGTGTTGGAGAAAGACTTCCCTGATGACTCCTCTAGAGCCAATATTTTATTTATAATAACCTTTGAACATGTCAGTTTTGTAATGGGTTTAGAAGATGGACAACTGGTACTGCACTGTCTGTGAGGATAGGTAACTGTCAGGGAGTATTTTGTCATGTTGCATGCATATTTATCACGCAGCAATGATTTTTCTGACCTTTTTGTTTGATACAGATGTTAGACAGTGAGAGGCTATAGGAATATGTTTTGGTATATGTACAGGGACTTCTTGTTTCATCCCCTTGACCTTCATTCTTGTGCTTGACCATCACCTTTGCAATGAAAACAGACAACCCCTACTGGAAGCAGCAACTGCAACATGCTTTTGAACATCAAGCATTTAAAATATTCAGCGTCCCCATAGCCATCTGTTTTAGCAGATAGTAGTCTCAGGTTAAGCCTTCATCAAACCTGTTCTATTCTTTGTTTTGCCAGTCCCTTATATCCATGCATGAGAACCAACAATATGCACAGATTCCACTGGGTCAGCATTACAAATGTAAAGGCTGAGTTCTGAAGTTCCATATCCTGTTTGGCAGCACAACTGCCTGTAACCATAGGAAGAAGTGAATTCAAGATGCAGCATTGAAAGCTAATGCTAACTAAATTTTATGAGGGTTGTTTGTTTGTTTTTTGGCATGGGTTTAAAACCAGGAAAATGTCTGCTGTCCTTCATTTTTTCATTGTATTCTTTTAAAAGTCCACTCAAATATCTAATTTTCCCTGAATGAAACAACAGATACATTTTGGCAAAAAATCTTAAAGAGGAATATTTTAATCATGGCTCTTGATTGAAACATACAGTGGACATTTTCAGCAAACATTTTGTTTTTGCAGCATATGTTTCTAAGACTGTCTTCCACATAAGGATAAATAACAACAGAGGGTGGTTTTTGGCAGAGAAACAGGTTGAATTTACTCCCCCAAAGCTTGGGTACCAAAGGGTTAAAACATTTCTTATACTGCCCAATCAGAGAAAGTAAAGGCAATCATTTAGAAAACAGTTTAAAAGATCTGCCAGTCAAACCTCAGATGAAGTTGTAAGTGACATGTAGTTTTATTATACAGCTATGCTATTAATGATTATCTAAATTACACTGGTAGACCCAGCTAGCCTGAGACTGACGTTTGTTAGATTAGGTTTGACTTCACCTTGTAGTGAAGAAATTGAAATCTGAACAACATTGATTAGCTTTCAGAATGTGGGATCTGAGGTTACCTTTAGAGGAAGCGGCATTGTGTTTGGCTGGTAACTTACTGTCCTTTACAGCAAATGAAAGACCATTGTAGCATCCCATACCATTGTTATAGCATTTCATATATATCTGTAATTGGACCATCCAGTCTCATACATGTTCCAACTACCCCCTCCTTTTAGTAAATCCTACCTAATCAAAGTACTTTCTGTACCAAAAAGGGAGAGAGAGCAATTGTCTTTTTTTATCTCTTTTCTCTGATCTGTAAAGACATGAGGCAAGACATCAGTTTCATTAAGTGGGTCTCTGGCATTAAGTAAAGTTGCCTTTTGTGTCCGCAAAGACACGTGCATGTAGCACGTAAGTATCAGCACCATTATGGCTGAAGTGGAGGGATTTCAGTCTTTCCAATGGGCCTTATAGTGCAAATGCCCTTCATGTGGAATTCCCACTAAATTCATGGAGCACATGGAGAATCAGGCTCTGTTTACATCTGATGTTATACATAAGTGGACAACTGTTGGGTATAGATCTTAATCCTGCCCTAGCTGATGCAACAAGGAGCTATCAAAATGCTGGCCTGAGTGGCCTCAACAAAGAATTCCTTATTGTAGCCTGAGAGATTACACTGGGGACTTGGGGAGTATTTCTACTCCTCAGAACATTAGCAAAGTATGCCCTCTAATAACATTTCCTGCCCTTTGCAGCCAGTTGTAGGGCTAGACATATGCTCTAGCCCACACACCACACTCTCTAAGGGATAAGAGGTATGGACTCTGCACCTTTCTTAGCATTTTAAAGTGCTACAGAGAGATCCTATCTTGCTGCTTGCTCAGCAAGAAGCTCTCTGTGCCATCTTTATATATAATACATACACACATACCCTTTGAGCGCTAATTAAATGCAGGGCAGCATTTAATAATAAAATACTTTGCGCTTACATAGCATTTTTCATTTGTAGATCTCAAATCACTTCACTAAGGTGGGTTAGTAGCAGCTGCAATCCCATTTTATTGGTGGGGAAATGGGAGGGGGGAGAAATTGTCCACAATTACACAGAGTCCGTGGCATCAGCTGGGAATAAAACTCAAGTCTTCCGACTCCCAGTTCCATATTCTATCCACTGCCTATTGCTTATCCCTTATTTATTTAGCCCATAGATATATAGGTTGTTACAGCACCCAACATTTTAAAAATGCATATGTTAGAGCAACATTTGTCATTTTTCTTCCCTGTATTAGTAGCTATAAGCAGACACTTCATAGTTTTTACTTTTATGCAGTCACATCCAGTACTCTAGAGGGCAGTGGCATAGGGTAATCAAGTTAGAGCACAGTTAATTATAAAGAAGATGAACCAGAACGGAAGAGTGATATTTATAGTTGCATGAGGTGCAGTCTGATGGCAGATTGTGACAGTGCTTCAAATGATGACTCTGCTGTTTTTAAAAGCACAGAGACTTCAGGTAGGTATACTAATCAAGCCAGGAACTAATCTGCCCCTTGCACTTTCTGAGGGAGAGTGCTGCGAATTTCCACCAACCGTTGCCTCAAGCTTCTGTTTCACCACAGAACTCTCCAGGGAAGCGAATGGGAAGATACTTTCTTGCACCCACTTTCCATCCTTTCTAAGAACTGTTTTTGGGTTTTTTTTAAATGAAACAATAAACTGAGCTTTTCTACCACTGAGACAAACTAAGAGCTCTGCCAACCATGCATTCCCAGAGACGGTAACATGAAACCCATTACTTCTGCCTTATGTTCACTGAAGGGCATGGATTTGGACTCTGCCATTGTTAGGAGAATTACAGGGTAGTTTGTGGTAGCTGTGGAGAGTATATCACTTTTTTTTTGGGGGGGGGGGGGTGTTGCGGGAAGAGGAGGGGAGTTTGTCTGGTAACGGTTTTACACTATGTTCCAAACTGTGCAGTAGCTGCTATGTGAGGCTCATGGTCCATAAACATTGTTACAGAAAATATATACTCCTTTAATAGCAACAACAGCATTAACAGATAGCAATTACCCTTCATTTTCAGGAACTATAAAGTCTCCATTAATTCAAGATTTATGTAGTTATAGCATTTAACACAGGAATAACACCACAGAGAATTGGTTTATACACATGTAATGAGAGAGCTTATGGCATACTTTAGTGAACATTAACATAATAGAGTAATATAAACCATCAACAGTTCCACTTATTGTCTCTTACCTGCTTTAGCATCACTATGAAAAGTGGCTAGCAGCTTGGTAATGTGCTCTGTTAAACGGCGTTCTGCAGAAAGCCAAAAGTCAAGTTGCATAAAACAAGGGAATGAGTAAGCTCTGCTCATTACACCAAAATGTTGTTCTGCTTTTTTTTTAATAACAATGTTCACGACCGTGGTTTTTTTTTTTTAAAAAAAAGCCGATTTCTTTCTTTCGAAGTAATTCAGCGTTCATGTTCTTTCATTCTTGGGCTTCTGTCTGCTGTGTGTAAAATTATGGGTTGTCAGTTTAATTGTATGGACCCTGGGTATAAGCAAGCTCTCCAAATCAAGGGTTAGATATCAGGCATTTCTTCATTTAATGTGGTGCTAAATAAGACATAGAAAAAATGACATTGTGTTTCCAAGTTAATTAAATGTTCGCTGTGTGTTTATGCTGCAATTCAGTTTTGTATTCTAGCTCTGGTAGGAGAGCTTCAAGTAAGTAATATCTGAGCTTGAAGTGAAAATTACAAAGAGCATTGGTGGAGTTGCCAAAATGGTGTTTTCACAGTGCTCTTTGCAAAAGCACAGTAAGTTTGCTTCAGGCTCCTTTGTAGCCCATTTGTTAGACCTTATTCACACACCATAATTTAGTTCTTCAAATTCTACTTCACTCTGCTCCTGTTATTTACTGGGCACTGACAATGCGTTCAGCACCTTATAAATATATGACAGCTTACAGTCCTTGCTCCAAATAGTGTACAATGTCAGCACTGCCCAAAGTCTTCAGATGTACACAGTACATAGAGAGCTAATACAAGTATGGGTGATGTAAGAGTCTTGCAAAGGTCATTTTTGAAATGCTTCTTGGAGCAAAAATATTCCCAACATGTAATCACAGTCTCTTCAGATAAACCTTTGTGAATGTTTTTTTTCCCCATTTCCCCCATTAATTTCCACTCTGTCATTGATGTTCAGCATCACTGGACTGAAGGAACACTGGATGGAGAACTCACTTTGTAGCTCATCGGTGCCCCTCCATAATCAGCTGAAAATGTTTAATAGCAAAAGGGGTGGGCAATGTAAATACCCATCCAAATCTCTGTCAGTTCCCAGACCCAAACCTAACCCTCTCTTCAGGTTGACTGACTGCGTCTTAAGCTTTCATTCTCCACGCGGGTCTTCCTTTGTCCAATGTCTGATGCATCCTCAGTTCTTTGGCTTCCCATTAAAAATATTCTGGGGCACAAATAACCAGAAAGCTCCAGACTGCAAAGTGCATTTCACACGAGTCCAGGCGAGGCTGTCAGAACTACAGAACCTTATCTCACAAAAACAGAAGTTACAGATGCTGGAGACTTCTTTTTTTTCTAGCTTCTTGATTACTTTGTCCAGAAATGAGTTCTAGGTGTGTTACGTTCTGTCTACTGGAGCAGCTTAAAGACTAGGAATGCACAAAGAGCTGAGTCATTGCACTCTATTGTATCAGCCCTTGTACTCCGGGGCCTGGTGCATGGGTCAGTGTTGAAGTCAAGAGGTTACATTTGCCTCTCCTGGATTGAGAATTCATGTGTCACCACTCCCCCGAACCAAAATGCAGGATGAACATACCTGTTGGCTGGTAGATTCTGCTTGTCAGATGCTGTTTCAACTGCTCCCTTGTGGTTTACAAGATGAGTAAAAAGCTCTTGATAGAATTGCAACAATCATGCACTCTATCAGGGAGCATGAATTATTCTGTATATACTATAAAGAAAATTTAACTTAAAAAGTAAAGAACTTTAATGACATTTCATAATATCCTGACTCTCTTTACCAAACTGCATTTTTTGACTAGAAACAAGATGTCCTTCTGAACAAATAGATTACGTTGAGCTTCGTAATACCTGAAAACTCAATTTGAAAGCTTCACTCTTTTTTCTGTGCTTTTAAAGAAGTTTGCTGTACTTTCTCTGTTTTGTTGGGTTTCCTTTAATTTTGTGTGATATTTTTATTATTACCCATGCATCGTGACTCCCGGGTGTATTGACAGTTGCAAAAACATTTAAAAGGGAGAAATGGCTGAATTAAGTTTTTATGAGTTCACTTCTGCTTAAGAATAAGATGATGGGTCTGAGCAGGATGCAGTATAGGTAAAAGTGGTGGTAAACTCAGCATTTGAAGCTCTGCAGTGCTTACCAGTGCCCAATGCCAATTTACAGCCATTTGTCATCTGGAAGTTTAAAACCATATTGAACCAATGACTCAGTTTTACCATACCCCATGATGTCCCATGAAAAGAGGAAAGAGGGATATCTTATTAAAATCCCCAAGAAAGGAGACCTCAGCAATTGTGCCAACTACAGAGGAATCATACTTCTGTCGGTGCCAGGGAAGGTCTTCAACCGAGTTCTCTTAGAGAGAATGAAGGATGCCGTTGACCCACAGCTACGAGATGAGCAAGCAGGTTTCCGGCAAAATAGATCATGCACGGACCAGATAGCAACGCTTCGCATCATAGTCGAGCAGTCTATGGAGTGGAACTCCTCATTGTACATCAACTTTGTTGACTATGAAAAAGCATTCGATAGCGTGGATCGAGAGACTCTCTGGAAGCTCCTTCGGCACTATGGCATCCCAGCAAAGGTGGTCAACCTGATTAAGAACTTATATGATGGCATACACTGTAGAGTGATCCATGGAGGGCAGCTTACAAACAGCTTCCAGGTGCGAACCGGAGTCAGACAAGGATGCTTGTTGTCACCATTTCTCTTTCTCCTTGTCATTGATTGGATTATGAAGACATCCACTTATGAGCGTAGGAACGGAATCCAGTGGATGTTGTGGACCCAGCTTGATGACCTGGATTTTGCCGATGACCTTGCACTCCTTTCGCATCGCAAACAGCAGATGCAAGAGAAGACCAACGTAGTGGCAGCCATGTCATCACAGGTTGGCCTCAACATCCACAAGGACAAGACCAAGATCCTCAAGATTAACTCCATCAGTAATGACCCAGTCACACTGAATGGAATCCCTCTGGAAGAAGTGCAGACCTTCACCTACCTAGGCAGTATCATCGACCAACAGGGTGGCACGGACGCAGACATCAAAGCAAGGATTGGTAAGGCAAGAGCAGCTTTCTTACAGCTCAAGAACATCTGGAGCTCTAGAGAGCTGTCTTTGGCAACAAAGATTAGACTGTTCAATTCCAACGTGAAATCAGTCTTATTGTATGGAGCTGAAACCTGGAGGATAGTTAAAACAACCACCAGGAGGATCCAGACCTTCATAAATAGTTGCCTTAGAAGGATTCTCCAGATCCGCTGGCCAGACACCATCAGCAACATCTACCTCTTGGAGAGGACCCATCAACTTCCAGCAGAGGAAGAAATTAGAAGGAGAAGGTGGGGTTGGATAGGACACACACTACGCAAGCAGCCAACCAACATCACTAGACAGGCATTGCGGTGGAACCCCCAAGGCAAGCGGAAAAGAGGCCGTCCAAGAAACACCTGGCGACGCGACCTTCAGGCTGATAGCAAAAAAATGGGCTATACCTGGAACCAGCTAGAGCAAATGGCCCAGGATAAAGGACTCTGGAGATCTGTGGTTGGCGGCCCATACCCCGACTGGGGTGACGGGCATGAGTGAGTGAGTGATGATGTCCCATCCCAATATTTGCACTGCATTGGCTTGAAGTTTGTCAAAAAATCATAGCAAATATACACAAAAAACATGGTTCCCAAACCTCACAGACCTACTTAAGGGCTCTGTTTCCCTGGCCTTTCTCACACCTGTGTCGAAATTAGTTGGAGATCTTTGCCTAAATCTTTGGCAGCAGCTGACTTAATTTGTGGTTTACTGCTCCTGACAGTTTATTGGGGAAGCAAAGCGCGCCTTCATTTCCAATAATAAACAGCCCACCCGCCGACACTTTGACAGACTTAATGGTTTTTTATACAAAAATGGACAGACTTAATGTTTCGACTGTAGCGATCATCTGTCCTGATCTCCTTAATGAAATTAGATTAAGTGCACCTGGGAAAATGCTGAGACGGCACATTGCTTTCATCACCTCCTTTAATTTAAAACCAATTTGCGGGGAAAATATTCTCTGAAGCCAAGGGATGCAGAAAGAAAAAAGGAGGGAGGGAGGAAGGGAAGGGGATTTTTAAATCTATCTGGATAGCTGCTGGCAGTTTTAATTCCTTTCCCTGCTGGCAATGTGAAATATTAACAGCCTTAAGAACTGAGAGTTTAAAGACTCACTCACTATCCCTTCTGTCTTTGGTAGGGAGGAAAGAAACAAAACAAAATCTTTACAATCAAGATCACATCCAAGGACAAAGTCATTTGCATTTTAAGGCTTTTAGATTGGGGTGGCTGGGGAAGGAAGGCCTGATGGATTTACAAAGGTTTGCTCACCTTTCCTGCACTTCAAACAGCTGGGATGAATTTCCCTAAAATGTATAATTTCCTCTGATTTTTTAACTGTGGAAATATTCTTTAGCAATTGCTATATATCTTGGTAATGATTCAGTTGTCCAGGTAAACGGTATTTTGCCAATGTAGCTGTAAAACCAGATGCAATATGTACAATATAAGATGGCAAAAGAGCTGAAAACTATTAGAAATGTTCCTTGGATTCATGCGGATGAGAGACAGAAACATGTCTTTTTAATTAAAAAAAAGTTCCAAAGACTAAGCAGAATCCCTTTTCCATGAAGGATTTTTCTTATTTTCCCACTCTGTCTTCATTGATTGGAAAAGCCCTAAAAATTTGCTGAAGGGCTTTCATAATTGAGCTACAGTGAAAATTAGGCTTTAAAAATGCCTGGGATAGGTTGGAATCTTCCTGTATGAGGAAAAAGATAGATATGTGTTCAATGCTTATAGCTTTTGGCATTTCGATTCCTCTGTAGTATTGTAGGGTCAACAACACAGAGCTGATTTATCCGGTACCTGCCTCAGGTTTCCGTCTTGTTGGATCAGTAGCATTCAGACTATGGGCAAGTAGTTTGCACAGATTTGAATCTTTTCCAATTCATTTTTATTCAGCTTCGTTCTTCCTACAAGATTTTCATCAGCCTCGGTGTCCTGTCAGGATACCCACCACATTCTGTGCCTGTCCAGTATCTGACACAGCCAGTCCCCAAATCAAAGAGCAAAATCCCCTCCCCAAATATCTCAATAGTGAAGGACACGAATGCAAAAAATGTAGGTCTAATCCCTATAGTCTGAGCACAATCACCAAATCTTATATTTTCATTTGCCTGTCAATAGTCAACACTGAGGCCTCAGTCTAAGTAACATTGGAAGGGAATTCCAAGAATATTAAACTTAACATTCAAAATAACAACATCCGTGGGACTTGATTGTGCAAATCTTTATCTGTGCAAGTAGAGCCTGGTTTTCAGAAGTTCTGAACATCCACAACTCTAGCTGCTCAGCAGTTCTAAAAATCAGGCCAGTCGTCATTAGTCACTTGACTGGTCCTATTGACCTCAGTGGGACTACTTATGTGAGTAAGACTTTGCGTTAGCAGGCTAATTATTGTCAATGCATCATTCAGGTGATTTAAGTCTTAGTCTTAGATGTGCTGCTCAACAAGAAAGATCAGCCCCAAATGTTCTTGTCCATAAATACTAGTTCAGGGGAAAGGGCCACGTTCGCTTTAAAGATCTTCATTTGTTATTTAATGGAATCAACCTGAGAAGTATTTTTAAAGATAATCAAGCAGGTGTAGCTAGCTGGAATATTATAAATAGAAAAGCAATAGGCTGAAATTGAAAGGGTTCCCATTCCTATATAAACCAGGTTGGTAATATCAATAGATCTAAGTTTAATTTGTAGTGTCTGCAGCTCTCAAAACCTTAGCAATCTCTTAGTTCTGGATATAAATATGCTTTCTGAACTATTTATTTATACTAATTGCTGAAGCCTGCCCTGTGATATATGATATGCACCACTGCGTATCCTGGACAATCAGACTATGGTTAATACGTGACCATGAGTCTCTTATTCCCTTAGCCTGAACTTTTGTCTGTCCCTCATCGTCCCTCCAATCCCCACGGAACCCAAGTGAAAGGGGCAGGGGAAGGAAACAGAATTGCCTGTTCTTAGGATTCTAGTAGTTATTAATGAGGAAGGCCTATTAGAATGATCATTGAGCTTGCCCCCCTGCGAGGGCAGGTTATAGCCACACAATAGAGGACCCTCCTCCAGCCTTCTTTGAGTCCCTCCACTGGCACCGTCTTTTCCATAAAATGCTAGTTTCTTGTCCTCCTTTTCAGGGCCCCTCCCAGCTCTGCCTCTGCCCACCAATCCCTTTTTGTTCTAATGCACCACCCTTCCACTCTGACAGCGCTGCCAGCCTGTCTTCCTTTTGATCCTCCTCTCCCACCACTGTCTTCTGATGTTATTGCTAAGACCAAAATTTTGCCGTGGTTATTTTTAGTAAAAGTTATGAACAGGATATGGGCAATAAACAGAAATTCATGGAAGCTGTGACCTGTCTGTGACTTTTGCTACTGCGTCTGCATGGTTCCCCTGCCACCTTGGTGGCTGGGAGCTGAGAGGTTCCTCCTCCACCCACGGCGGCTGGGAGCTGAGAGGTTCCTCCTTCAAATCTCTTCTCAAGACCCACTTCTGCCATGAGGGCTACAAAAGATCATAGCTAGGCTGATGTGCATTTGGGGATAGCTGATATTTATGTTAATTTATTCTGTTTTATGGGGCTTCTTTTCTTCCTGTGAGCTCTTCAGAGCAGAGATGATGTCCTGCTCTGTGTATGGAGGCAACTTAGCATGTTCTAGTCACTACTGGAATACAAATAACGCACAGTAATAATAATTTGTGCTTATATAACATTTTTCATCCAGAGATCTCAAAGTGTGCTAAAAGATGAGTAAGCATTATTGTTATCATTTTACAGGTGAAAATGCTGAGGTTCAGAGAAAATAAGTGATTTGCCTGTGGTCATACAATGAACTAGTGGCAGAGTTGGGACTAGAAGCCCAGGTCTCCTGACTCAGTCCCAGGATGTAACCACTTCCTCTACTAGTATTATTATTACACTCTTATTACAAACTGTCTTAGCCAAAACTAATCTTTGGACATTTGCCTTGTATATATTTATTCTCTTTAAGAGTGACAGGCATTCCTTGAAAATTAATTAATTAATTAATTAACTTTAGCTAAACCGGAATACATTTTGGATTTGTTTTGTTTAAACTCATGTTTTTCTTGTTACATTGAAAGTCTTGTTCTTGCTGAGACCTTGAAGCTTATTCTCTTAAATGCTTTAACGTGGCGAGAGTATCAAGATACTGTTCTGATCGCTGTCTCCTTTGAACTCTAACACACAGTGCTAGAAGAGATCATTTGTGCAACTGCAAGAAATTAAAAGGTTGCTCCAGAAGGAGAGCTCATTTGGTAGAAGTGGCAGCTTCTTGTTGCATGTATCTGTATTTAGTCAAAATCATATTACTAGTTCTTCTCAGCCTTTTGAAGTCTCCACGATTCTTTGAAACTCTGGCTTTGTTTCTGCTTCATACATCATTACCAACAGCCATCAACAGTTTAAGTACTCGAAAATCATCTCCAGCTAGGACAGTAGGTGATGATGTACAGTGTAAAGCAGATGGAAGGGCAGTGTGCTTTAAGTGGATGAGTAAAAACTTGTTTTCACCTACCCCTTTGGCCACCCCACCCCACCCCATCTAATATATATGACAGTGGTTCTCAAACTTTTGTACTGGTGACCCCTTTCACATAGCAAGCCTCTGAGTGGGACCCCCCCCCTTATAAATTAAAAACACTTGAAAATATATTTAACACCATTATAAATGCTGGCTGCAAAGCAGGGTTTGGGATGGAGGCTGACAGCTCATGACCCCCCCATGTAATAACCTTGAGACCCCCTGAGGGGTCCCGAGCCCCAGTTTGAGAACCCCTGATATATGAGAATGAGGAAGGAAGGGGGAAATACTGTGTGTAAAAGTAAGATATTTATTCTTCATAATGCATATCTTCAGATCACTACACAAACATCGATTCAGCCTTTCAATATCCATGTAATTAGAGGTATGGTTCCCATCCTACAGATGGGGAAATTAAGGTAAAGTGTCTTGCTCCAGTCCGCAAAAGCAATTAGAAATAGAGACAGGAGCTCCTGACTCTCAATCTCCTGCTCCAATCCTTACACTGTGCTGCCTCTTGTACACTCTACATAACAAGTACATGTATTGCAATGTAAATGAGGAGGGGTAGAGATTTTATTGTACTGTAAGTTCATTTTGGATGGATGGGCTTTGCTGTAATGCTACCCAAAATTAAATAATTCACTGTAAACCTAAGGGATGATTATCTGGAGCGCTAGTGTCCTGTACACTTAGGCCTAGTCTTCACTTACCGGCTGGTCCGGCGGCACGCCATCGATGTTCTGGGATCGATTTATCGCGTCTGGTTAAGACGCGATACATCGATCCCGGATCGATCCCGGAAGTGCTCACAGTCGGCGCCGGTACTCCAGCTCGCCGAGAGGAGTACGCGGCATCGACGGGGGGAGACTTCCTGCCGCGTCTGGACCGCGGTAAGTTCGGACTAAGGTATTTCGAATTCAGCTACGTTATTAACGTAGCTGAATTTGCGTACCTTAGTCCGATTTGGGGACTTAGTGGGGACCAGGCCTTAGACATGTGCTGGGAGATAGCCCTTCATTTTGGTCATGCAATCAATCATTATGGATTCTTTTAATATTTACTTGAATACGATAAAGCATGAACCCTCCATTCTTGTTTAACATTAGCTTATACACAGCTGAAATGCAATAAAGCATTACCCCGAGTTTCATTTACTCAGATCCAAATTCCCTTAAATAGCAATTTAGTATAGATATTTCTTTCCTATATGTCCTAGAATAATTGTAAATAATTAGCACTACTCCAAGTGGAAAGAGTGAGCATCCTATAACTATATGATAGGCGGAGTGTGCACAAGGCAATTAATGATTGTATCCTAACCCCCAGCTTAAAAAATTTGGGTTTTTCACTAGCTTTCCTGGATGATCTCTTGGAACTGGATCTTTCCACTTCTCTCCTCAGCTGGTCACACTAGAAGTCCATCCTAAAAAACAGCTTTATATAATTCACCTTAGTTTTCACACTTATCAACATTTTATTTAAGCAAAGGGCACTTTCCTTTCCTTGAGCTAGTGACAGTTTTGTCTGCTAAGCAATTACTAATGACTAAAGAGAGATTTATGTAAACCTGAAATCTCTCTGTTTTTTCTCTCTGTTCCTCCTCTCTGGCCTTCCTTCACCCTCCCTCCTGAAAGTTGATTTTCAGGAGGCAAACTGCTGACACTGCAAGCTTTCTCTCTGTAACAACAATGTTGTCACCAATAATAGAGAATCGCTAACTGTCAACATTTTATGAAGTGGCAGGTGGAAGAAGAAACTGTGTGGTGTGGGGGGAGAAAAGGATGATGCCTGTAGTGCTGTCTTTCCATACTGAGACAGGTGCAAGGAGAGTAGACTGCCTGCTAGCTAGATGAATAGATAGTTATTTATAGAGACACTGTGAAGTCAATTAGACCTAAAACTGATCTGTATTAAAAGTTGATTCCTATTAAGAACAGTGCTGCTCTAGCTACAATTGTATTTGCAAATAGTTGTCAAGCACCTGTGGATAGCATGGTTTTAGCACAGTGTCACTGTCCTGTGTGGAAAGGGATGTTTTTAAACCATCTTCCTTGCCCAAAACCTTACCCTATTCATCCTCTTTGCAAATCTTTAGCATTATTAGTAGTATTGTTGATTGTTTTTTCATTGCTGTCAACGTGCTTTGTGCAAGAGGGTGCACAAAGACAGAGACAGTCTTTGCCTAGGTGATCTTACAATTTCTAAACACAGTTCTCACCTGTTTGGTTTGTGTACATAATCTGTGTTATAACCATAATTAAAAATGGTTCCAAACACAGTTATAAACCCTAGTGTGGCAGTTGCTAGGCCTTAATTTCAAGGTTTTCCACAAATGCTGGTTCACGTTCAAACCAAAATTGTGTAGTGCAGATAAATGACACAGTCTGGATTGGATTGGGCAGGGTAGGACACAGGGCCAAACCCTGATGTCCTTAATTAGACTCTGATTTAGCAATCTGGATTTCCCTATTCAGCAAAGTACTTAAGCACATGCTTAAGTCCAACATGTCTAAATTTAAGCATGTGCTTAAGTGCTATGCTGAATGAAAATGGATTTAAAAAGACAGTTAAATGCTTTGCTAAACTGGGGCCTTCGTTCTTGCTCAGCTGAAACTTCACTGCATGCACAAATTTGTTTAGAGTAAGGTGCATAGCACGTCCAACACTTTGGTGTGGTTAGCTTTCTTAAATTCCTCTATTCTGCAATCCGCCGTTATGGCTGGGTGACCACCTTTTCAAAAGGCAAAAGCGGAACACATGCAGGTGCCCCTACTCCACCCTTCCTCTTCCCCCCAGCCCCTGCTCCTCCTCTTCTCCCCCCCCCCCAGGCCCTGCCCCCGGCCAGGCCGGAAGCCAGAGCCAGGCCGTGGTAAGAACCGCCCAGGTAGCCTGGGCCACTGTGGGTCGCCCTGGACCCTCCACCTGCTGTGGGCAGGTGACCGTGGGACCCAAGAGCCGCCCCCGTCCCCCCGGGGCATGCCGCCCAGGGCAGATGGAGGTTCCGGGGCTAGGCAACTCTTACCCCGGCTCTGGCCTGGCCAAGGGGCAGGGCCTAGGGGGAAGAGGAAGAGCAGGGGCAGGGCCTCATGGTGTTGGGGCGGGGGAGCTCCTGAAGTCCACCTCAGTCCTGACCCCCCCCCCCCCCACACACACACACTGGGAAGAGGCTGGTGCTGCCCCTGAGCCTTGGGCAGCGTGGACTGGCACCACAGGGAATCTGGGACAAATGCTGTCCCGTAGTCATTCAGCCCAGGATTGGGACTTGAACTTTGCATTTCGGGACAGTCCCAACCCAATTCAGGACCGGTGGTGACCCTTGTTATGGGCCTGCTCAGCACTTGTAACTCAAGCAAAGCTCCTATTCATTTTGCCTACCCAAAGAGTAGGCATTCTTGGGGAAAACAACCTTGCCTGAAGATCCCAGAAGAATCAAGTGATAAAGGAGGTCAAGTTTGATGCCTAATTCAATAGACAATGTCCTTTTAAACGTTATGCTCATGTTACCCTTTGTGAACTGAACTCCACAGTTCCTCTAAGAGTAACAGCGTTGATTGAATCTGGTGGGTTATAAAGCATTTCTGGTCCTCTCTGAGCCATATTCCAGAGCACAAACTTGGAGAAGCCAAGAAAAATGCTGGCCTAAGTTTGGAGAGAGTTTTGTTTGGAGGCTTAAAAGCCTATATTTGTTCTACAGACACCCCCCCCTTTTCCCCCCCAGATCACAGTTAGCCTAAGTTTTATGGAAAAGCAAGTCAGCCAGAATGCAGGGATCAGAAACAGTTGCTGACCAGATCTTGATTTATTTGACAGTTTCAGTAATAAAATAATTATTTGTCTAACTCTTCCTGATTAGTCTGAAGAGTCCTGCCAACCTTAAGAGGTTTGACTAGTCAGGAAACCACTGGCATTTTGGCTGCTTTTTTGGTAGGGCTGCAATATTATTTGCAATAATTTTTCATTTATTAAGTTTGGCATTTCAAAATAACTCACTGACGTGATGTGAACATTTTCCACACCAGCTATAAATCTGTTACGGAGAAATTTACAAAAACAAAATGACTCCATATTGCTTGCAGATGTATTCTGTAAAAATAATTGTTTTTCACTGGATTTTAATGTTTCTGAGCCTTTGTAAACATAATGCCTAAGTGCTTTTATTCAATAAATGTGACCCATTCAGTAATTGCTTGCACATTGCAATCTGGTAAATAAGGAGCAGATTTTGACCAAAATCTGTGAAGCATTTAAGTTGCTTAGGTCACAGCCCTAGGGGAGAGACGGTGAGAAACTTGTGTTTTCAGACATAGAGGACTGTGGCTTCAGGACCCAAGACAAATAAGCCATTTCTCTTTAATTAGTGGATTCTTGCTTTTAGGCAAGGTTTTCTTTTTCCTTAGTTCAGTAAGGCTGGGAATTTCAAAGGAGGCAAAGGATGTTAGGCATCCAGTCCTGTTGACATTTTGTGGGATTTGGGGTACCTAACTCCCACAGGTTCCTTTTAAAATCCAAGCAACAAAAGGTTGTCTTCACGTCTTTTTGTGGAGTGTTCTTCAGATAGGAAACACCATAAAGGAGAGAGTAAAATAAATGTGTGTCTGCGTGTGCACACATGCATAGGACAAAAAGGTGTCTGTTCCAGCTAAGTATACCTTTCATTTTTATATTTTTGTTTTTGTTTTAGCAGCACTAGAGCCCTCAACGAAGCAAAAAGGATGGTTTGAATAAGCATCTTGTAGCCGTAAGCTTGGGAAAAATGTCAGTTTAAAAAAAAAAGGCCACAAATAATTAGATATTGCATGCTATGCAAGAAAATGACCTTACAAAGCAAAAATATTCCAGAAATAAAATTCAAGGAAAAACAAAACCAAACAAAAACCACATGGACTGTAATTTCTGAATGAGATTTGTTTGGTACAGTCCTAAATGGAAGGCTGTTCAATCAAACAGTTTGCAGACAGCATTGATGAGCTCTTATCACGGTTAATGGAAATTGGTATTATGAGAGATATTTCCCCCACCACCGTTGGGGGTGGTACCCCAGAGCCTTCTTGCAAGGTGCTGAGTCTCCTCACTTCCAGTGGAAGCTCAGCAAATAGGACTTGAGGGCACCCAGTAGTATCTCATAGGATCAGGCCCCATGAGAGTGAAGGTGCTGAGTTTCATTGGAAGGTGATATCTGCCATTCTCCAGACACACCTATCAAAAGACAATGGGTGAAATCCTGGCCTATTGACGTCAATTGCCACATTCTCACCAAGTTCAGTGGGGCCAAGAGTTTATCCGGTGTCACCAAGAACATGCCACATCTCCCATCCCCCGCCCCGGTGCCCTCCTCTGCCACAGGCATCATTTAACATAGAAGAATGTGAAGTCTTCCTTTATATGCCAGTGAACACAGATCTGGAGAAAGTATATTGCCGTCTTGTATTGCCAGTCAGACACGGTGATCCTGTCCTAGTTGGAAAGCTATCAGGAGTAAGCTGGTACAAGAAACATTAACTTTGTGTCAAGTATCAGAGGGGTAGCCATGTTAGTCTGGATCTGTAAAAAGCGAGAAAGAGTCCTGTGGCACCTAGACTAACAGACGTATTAGAGCATAAGCTTTCGTGGGTGAATACCCACTTCATCAGACGCAACAAAGTTAACGTTTCTTGTACCAGCTTACTCTTGATAGCTTTCCAACTAGGACGGGATCACTGTGTCTGACTCTTTCTCGCCATTAACTTTGTGTGTATCAATCCTTGACCCTGTGCTGCTATTAAAAAAAAAAAAAAAAAAAAAGTGTGTGACAACAGCCCTCTTAGTCATCAGAGACCATCCCAAACTAACCCAACCTGTCTGTGTCTAATTTCTTCCGTCCCTTAACCCCCAGAACTAAAACCCTCAAGATACCCCACAAAGCTTTGCAGCTGTTTTTGCATGTAATTAAATCATCCTAGGTAATCCTTGTCTGGTGGCCTTCAGTACACAAATGGGGAAATTGAAGTGAACCCATTGGCCTGATTTGATTTCTGGGATTCCTGTGCAGATTAGCTGTTTCAGAAAGGCAGCTGTAATGTTTCCAACTCTGTTTCTGGGGTATGGCTTCTGATGGCAAAAACAATTAAATAGATGTTGCGTTTCCAACTCTCAGGAAACCACAGGAAAGGGTCATTCTGCACAGCAGCTACCCTCTTATTGGAAAGGTTGGAGATGATGCATGGAGGGAGCTTCCTGGAATAACTTTGTGATCTGAACTTGCACGGCAAGTGCTTGGATAAGGGCTGGGGCTTGCGCTATGCAGTGATGTAGAAGACCCTATAGACGGTGATGAAATCAAGCATGGATGCAGCGGGGATAGCTTTTGCTCATCTAGCATGCAGCAGTCAGAGCTCTTCCGTGGGCAGAACTCTCTGTTGATATCTACTTTATGTTTAGAAGGTGGGGATAAGACATTAGAAAGAAGCAGAGAAGTGAAAGAAGTTAGGGTGTTAAAACTAGAAATAAAGCAAGGGGCAGCCATATAATCTTATTTGCTATCGAATGTGGGAAAATGAGTGCAAACCAGGACTGACTTGCATCAGAAGCATGACCAGAACTGAGTGTAAGTAGCACAAGCGCTATGGGATTTCCTTTAACTGCTGCAAGTAAAAAAAAAAAAATTAACTAATAAAGCTAGCATAGTATCTTTTTCACCAATGTTACAGAATTGATCCTATGTCCATTTGCAATAGACTCTGATCTTGCTGTGGATATGCATTTCTCACTTGTACTGTGGAATTTGCATATAATCTGGCTTCAAGGAAGTAGAATAATTTGCATGCATTATCTGAGACATTTATATAGTGCTAGAAATGCACATAGTGCTTTGCAAAGCATAGACAAACAGAATCTCCATTCCAAAAAGCTTACAGTCTAACACATATCTTACAAGCTAACATAATAGGGCTGGAAAGTTGAGATGCCAATTTGCCTAATATGGAAAATCTTGGCTGTTGGTACAAGACTGTAATTTTGAGTTTGGAGTATTTGGCTGTCATTTCCCGTTGCATCTAGAAATTCCCTTCTGTTACTGGTTCATTTTTTAAATGTGGTACCAACTTCTGCTTTTAAATCTAAACACAAATCTGTTTAGTATGATCGGTCTTTCTCTTAAACACTGAAGATGTTGGGCTTGCTCATTTTTGTAAAAGATTTAGGGTTATAATGCATGGCATGAAAAGCACCTTAGAAGAGAAAATGAGGGTTATTTAGTACTGATCCTTGAATATCAGGAACTGTACAAGAGCCTATGGAGGCTATAGCATTTTTCTATGGAGTGAAATGGAAAGTTTTGTGTAGCCCTGCGGTGTGGGTGGGATTTGTTTTTTGGGTGGGTAGGTTGCCGTGCATTATCCAACCCCTAAGTCAGTGAGACCAGTGTGAAAAACAGGGACATACCAAAGACATTTTCTCTCACAGGATAATCCCTCTAGGGTAGGGTTGCCATACGTCCTCTTTTTCCCGGACATGTCCGGCTTTTCGGCAGTCAAACCCCCGTCCGGGGGGAATTGCCAAAAAGCCGAACATGTCCGGGAAAATGGCGGCTCTGCTCCTCCCCGACTCTTCGGCTCTGTTTAAGAGCCGGGCTGCACGGGGGCTGCCCGAAGCCGGTAGCGCTCGGGCAGCCCGGCTCTTAAACAAAGCCGAAGAGTCGGGGAGGAGCAGAGCCGCCGCGGCTGGAGGCTCTGCTCCTCTTTGGCTCTGTTTAAGAGCCGGGCTGCCCGAGAGCTACCGGCTTCGGGCAGCCCCCGTGCCTCCGGACCCTGCGCCACCTGAGCCCGGGAGGGGAAGTGCCCGGCTGGGGAAGCGCCAGTTGGGGGCGCAGGGTCTGGGGGCTGCCCGGCAAACCCTGAAGCCGGTAGCACTGGGGCAGCCCTTTCCCCCTGGCTGGGAGTGGAAGGGAGGAGGGGGCGGAGTTAGGGTGGGGAAGGGGTGGAGTTGGGGCGGGGCTAGGGGTGGGGGAAATGGGCGGGGCCAGGGCCCGTGGAGGGTCCTCTTTTTTTATTTATGAGATATGGTAACCCCACTCTAGGGAATTTTATATGTTTAGGATTGCCACGATGTGCGCTCTTTATTATGTTTCTCAGCATACAATAGCACTGTTGAAAGCACTTCCATTCATGTATTATCTAATCGCTGACATCAGAGGTCAGTGAATACAGGCCAAGGTCCTGACTTGACATATTTCCAGGCAAAAGTTTTGCACCCCTAGAAGGAGAGTCTGTTTCAAATTGAGCATGAGCAGAGGATTCACTCTCTGGCCAGGAATTCAAGCACTGAAAAGTTTATTTGGTGAATCTGTTTGCGAGTGGGACAGTTGGAGCTGAAAGTATAGCATAGGTTACAGAAGAAACCCCTGTAGGGTCATCCTGGAAATCTAGAGCCAATATCAATTTTAGATAAACTGCGGATCACATTGACTGAGCATCTGCGAAGTGGTTAGTACATTTTAGGGGAACTGGTTCCAGTATGAAGTGCAAAAGGCCTTGAGTTCAAATCCGACGCCAGGTGGTGTTGGCTTTGAAGTTATGGCAGGTGTGCAGACACCACAGTTATGGGGGCAGTATGAGAACCTGAATAGAACAGATACACTGATTATACATTACCGTTACCAAGATTACAGTTGAAATTAGCCTATATTTAATTCTCTAGTCTAACCTCACTAATTTGCTCTAATGACCCATTGCGAACAATTACATTTTTTAATTAGTAAGCAAACAACCAGCATAGCACAGCTATGCATAGCAGGGATGAAAAAAATGTGCTTCATTCATTTCAAGTATAGTTTAAATTATTTATGATACTACTTGTAAATTAGTAAATGTTCTGGAGTATGTCTATTACAAATAGTGAAGTGTTGGTAACAGAAACATTGCAAAGCTACTATTAAATCATTGGTAAGCAGTGGGAGAGAGGGTGTCAGATCCTGGGTACTGCAGATTAGTGGAATGAGAGTTAGCATCCTGCTTTTTAAAATAAATGCATCATCAGGTATTTGTGGTCAGCCAGGGTAGATTTACACAGGTCCCAGACACCTGTATAAGAAGAGTCACAAAATCTGTTCTTGGAATGAATGACAAGCTGAGACTTCCCCAAAGCCCTCCTTAGATTTCAGCATAAGTGAATACAAATGTTCTGCTGTAAATAACCCCCAAGTGAATACAGTTATTCTCTTCACAGCTCTAAAACATGCTTCAGGCTAGAAAGGCTCCCTGGAGACTGAACTTAGCATTCTGAGCCAAAGGTCAGGGTCAGGGTACTCTGCTCCATTTGAAATTTGGCACCTAGTACATATGGCAACTGCATCATACCAGGGGCTAATTTGCCAAATCAGACTGCATCCTTTTTTATCACTCCATGCCAAGCCCTGGTGTCAGCCCTCTCACAATTAAGTGAAATATAGAACATCCAAGGCCCACTTCTAATGCCATCTATCTGCAACTGCTGAGCTGTACTTGACGGGAAGTAGAACGCCATCCTCTCCACAATGATAATACAGAGAGCTTTTCATTTCAAAGCTTTCTTCAGCATCAGAGGCAAGACTGTGCCTGGCCCATGGGTGAGTGTTCAAGGAACGTGAATCTAGCCTCTGCAGAACAGAGCACACCCCGATAACCGTAAAGGAGACCAGAGACTGCATCCTCTTCCATAACAGCGCAATGATTGTCCAGGAGTTCAAAAGAATTTACAATCTAAACAGAGATACAATGAGTCGAGGAATATGGGGCATGAGACATGGTTTCCAAATGGAGGATCGTGATTTGGCTGAGTGATCCTGCTCACTTTTATCACAATTTACCCTCTGTTACATTATCGCAAAACCCCGGGGAGTAGGGAAGGCTATGTCTACATTACAGATTTCAGCCAGCACAGCTGTGTTGGTCAGGGGGTGAAGAGAAGAGGTTTATGGCCGCATAGGTGTGCCAGGAAAAGCCCCTCGTGTAGATGCAATTATACTAGCAAAACAGCACTTTCATCAGAATAGCTTGTTTCAGTCAGTAGGGGATAAGGTGGTGGAATAAGCTATACCAGTAAAAGTGCAGCTTTGCCGATATAAGCTGCGGCCACACAAGGTGTGCTTTGCTGGTCTAGTATACTGGTATACATATACTGGTAAACGGCTCATTCTGTTTCTCATTATACCCATTCTTAAGGATGGAAAAAATGAGGCATAGGGAAGTTAAGTTGAGGAGAGTCACTGTCAAAGATGAGATTAGAATTCAGGAGGCCTTGGCTCCCAATCCTGTGCTCAGGCCACTAGAAAAGGCCTCTCCCTTACGTAGTCACCTGGATGTTTTCAACTATTTGGGGGAGTAAAGATGGAGGGATGTGAGTGAGAAGAGGGGAAGACTTTGGAGTGTTCCGCGAATGCTTGTGGCCTCAGCTTACTTGCTGCAATTAGTTGGAGTCCCTATTTAAACCCTCTTCGTGCAAGGTGTACTGCTTTGATCTTCTTAAAGGAGCAATGCTGGTCAGGGAAGTAATACAACACAAAATACCTGAGAAAGACAGTCCATAGCTTTTGTGCCTCTTTTCGGAAGAGAACATTTGAGATTTTTAGCTTCTGTTTTCTTCAGGCCTTGGAGATAATACACATACAGAGAACGCTGTTGTTTTATCAGACATATTGGTAACATGTTTGCTGCCAAGATCTGGCATTTCCTGATACAAAACCAGTGCCTGAAAGTTGCTAGCTCGAAGGGGTTGTGATTAAGACAATTGTTTTCTCTACAGAATCCTAGTGTGAACAGAGTTTCTGTGTATTGTGTTCCAAACAGGATAATGCTGTGTACACCTTTGCCCTCTGCTTCTGCTGAGAGGTCATTTCGCTTGATTTGTAGTGCTCTTGTCTGCCTATTTTTTTTAAAAAACATGACAGACGGTTCAGTTGTTTAACCTTTAAAACCATTCTTGCTAGTCGCTGTTCCCTGTGTCAGCAAGATAGGAATGATCTTCTGAGCAATGAAATCTGGGGGCAGGATAGGACTTTTCAACAAAAGGTCATGTTTACTTCTACTACATCCCTATCCAGGTATGATCATGTGGGGGGGAAATCTACCTTGCATTTGAATGACTGAAGCCTCCTACAACAGCTGGCATAAATTTCTCTCAGATTAACTGAGTCTCAACCATCCACTGATATTATTAATATTGTGTTCTAATAGCGTTGAAGAATTTTGGGCTAACCAGGCTACTTGGAGCAAATATGGGCTAAGTTTTCCCTAATTCAGTACAAATAAAAACGGAACCAAAGTTTTTTGTAAAAAAAAAAAAAAGAGCCTTTGACCATTCCTAATGCACAGTCTGCATGAGTAATCACAGCTGTCACTTCTCTTAGCCTGATTCTTTTCTCCCTTATAATAACATTTTTAAATTGTTTAATTTCATTGATGTGAGTGGAGCTGCTCCAGATTTACACCAGCAGTATAGCTGACTCCTAAAAAAAATTCTGAGTCAGGCTCCAAAAATCATGAGATTGGGTTCAAAAACCATGACATTTTAGAAAATATTGAACCAGGGATATTTTTATTTGTCTTCTGGTGATTGAGCCTTTAGGGGGTCATATTTTCAAGTTTTTCTACATGGCCAGGAAGGCTAGAAACTTTTTTTTTTTTTTAATGAAAGCTGAGATTCCAACTTAATCACATGACTCTAGGAGCTGGGGCTTTACGAGAAACAGCAGCTATGGTGAGACTTGCAATAAAACCATGAGGATTGGCAGCACTATACCAATATGAGAACAGACACAGTCTTTCTGCCATTGGTTTCTCTGTCCTCATTATCTTATTTTGTTAAGTCACAGGCCTAATATGAAACCTCATACCATGAGAAGTTTTTCTTTTTTTTTTTGTTTTAAACCTCACCATCATAAAAGTAGCCAAAACTTCAAGCTCCAAGTGGACTAATATTTATACTGATGGTTGAGCTGGTTGAGTTATGACAGGAAATCTGCGTAGGCGCGCATACAGATCTAAATGATGCTTCCTCATCTGCATAT
Source organism: Malaclemys terrapin pileata (assembly GCF_027887155.1). Lineage (NCBI taxonomy): Eukaryota > Metazoa > Chordata > Testudines > Emydidae > Malaclemys > Malaclemys terrapin. The sequence goes on along the minus strand of NC_071520.1, from coordinate 18,171,841 downwards.
AGGAAGTCAGCCAGAAAATCCAGTGATTATGGTTTTGTCTTCCCATTGCCTGTGTCCCAGGCCTTTTATCATTTATTTAGAAAGTTAATGAAAACAAGCTTAGCACAGGGAGAATCATCCAATGGAGCAGCCATCACCGTCACAGAAGTTTCTTCTTGCCTGCTCATAATTAATGCCTCTTCCAGCAGAGAGCCACTTCATGTAGCAGAGCAGGCCAGTATATGCATCAGACAGTTGGAACAGTGATTATTGATAATGGCTGGGAAGGCTGCTTTATGTCAAATAAATATCTTTTTTTTTTTTTAAAGCCCTCTTTCTTTTACTGCCCCACCCCTTATGTTCCCCTAGCCTATATATGTGTGTTGCCAGTTAAAGTGCCTGGCTATTTTGAAAACCTGTTGGGTGGGATACAGTATTTTACTGATATACTTGTAAAGTACATGAGAACTGCCTTGTGTTGTATTAGAACCAGTGAGCAGGTATTTTGTACCAAAATTAAAGGGCTGGAAATGAACATTATAAATAAACAAAGGAATATGAAAACTGGCCTTGATGGTTTGTTTACCTGTTCATTTAAAAATGTTCAGTATAGATAGACAAAATGTATAGAATGTGCCAATATATACCTAGAGAAAAACACGTATACGAGAAACATTGAATAGACATCACCCTCTGCAGAGATATAGGGAGGTAATTGTTGTATACTTTATATTTACTATGACGTAAATATTAACCAAGATTTTTTAAAATGATCATTGATTTGTGGAGTCTCCACTTTGAGGTGCCCAACTTGAGACACATCAAAGGGACCTGAGTCACAAAAAGTGCTGAGCACTTGCTCTCTGAAATACATGCTCCTTGAAGGTGTGTCAGGTTGGAGACTCGAAAATGGAGGCACCCAAAATCACTAGGGCCTGGGTTTTTAAAGGTATTTGGGCACCTAACTTCCATTGATTTCAATGAGAGTTAGGAGCATAAATACCTTTACAATTCTAGGCCTAGTTGCTTTTGAAAGACTTGGCCTTAGGCTTTGGAAATGTGATGACTTGTCACATTAGTGTTCTCAGCCAGTCATGAACCAAGATTTTCTCATAGTTATGTAACAAGTAGAATGTTAATGTAAATATTAAAAGTTACAGACCCAACAGGAAGTTTACCTCAGGGGCCAATATTAGTAGTGTTAATTTTCTTTTCTCCATTATATATTATGTAAAAAATACACACACATGCGCACGCACACACACAGAGTGAAGCTAACATGTGAAATCAGAAATATGACAATAGCAGGACATTTTCTCACTTTGGAAGTTAGTCTTATGAGAGAAATAATAGGTTTTATTGGTAGGTTATTATTCTCACTGGCATGCTGGGGATATAAATTTATACCAACAGGGACTGGAGTTGCTGAAAAGTTATTGCTCCATGAATTGCAACACTGAGACATAATAATGAAGCCGGAGGCTAATGGCGTTATTGCTAAACTAGAGTTCACATTTCTAGCTCAAGGGGTAATAATAATTCCCCATATTATGGTAAATATCTGTCCAGTGTCTGCAGCAGATAACATTCAAAGTTCTGACTTCAATCCAAGAGAACATACTTGCATCATTGGCCTTGTCTATACCTTTTCTTTAAAAGTTCTCATTGTTGGCAGCTCCAGCATTGGGAACTCTAGTGTAGATGAGACACTGGCAGCTACCAACCTTTTTTACCACCATATCACCCAGGTTTGCTCTGATCAGAATTAAACAACATGATGGTACCATGGCTGCACCAGATTTCTTGTTATTGTTACCCCTGTGGGACCTGTACCAATTATATTGCACTGATAGGAAATTTTAAGAGAGAACCCAATGGAGATACCAGAGGAACAGATCCTCGAGTGATATAAATTAGGCCTACCTGGTAATTTACACCTGCTGAAGATCTGTCCCTGAGTGACTAAAAAGACATCATCCATTGTTTTCTGATAGAGAGTAAAAATATTCACTGCCTTACATGATGATTTTGTGGAGTATCTAGAAACTAATGCTTTGATCCTGCATCATTGAAGTCAGCAGAGCAGGAGCAGACTCCGAGAATGATGTGAAATAAATGTTAACATCTAAGCAAACAGTAGTTCTCTGTAGGAAAGAGGTGTGACTTTTTTAGTCTGTGACTAGATTTAGGGTCTGACTAGTGACAAGTGTGTGAGTTAGTACCACAGACTGAGTGGGTTTATGTGATTCTGTCTAACGAACTGGATTGTAAATTTCAACCAAAGCATTTTAATTAATACACATAAATAATACATGACACATACCATTGTCAATATTCAGAATTCTGAACAAACATTAATGTACCCTTACAGTCCTCTATGAGGTCTGTAAGTATGATCCTAGTTTTATGAAAGGGAAATAGGTAGGGTTAAATTCTGGTCCCCTTGAAATCAATGGTGAAACTCCCATTGCCTTCAATGGGTCTGGAAGAGAAATCAAGATGGCTTACTCCCATAGATTCTGAAGCCAGAAGGGACCATTGTGAATGTGATCATCTAGTTTGACTTCCGTATAACACAGGCCATAGATATTCATAGAACATGAGACACACCCTATTATGCTAGTAGCCCCATTTATCATTACGGTTGTTGGGTACCTCTCAGCATGAGTTTGAATAGCAGAGTTGGGCCTTACGTGATCTACTAAGGTTCCAGGAGTCAGTGTCCAAGCCAGGATTAGAATGCTGGAATCCCGTTTTGCAGCCACATGCTCAATCTACTAGGTCATGCTGCCTCTAATATGTTTCAAAAGTTTATATCAATATGATCGGTAATACATTATGCTGACTACATCCTTGGGGTTTCTAGAAGGATTAAGTGTAATACTAAACTGATTCTCTTGCTTATAATTTCTTAACTTTTGGCCAGTTCCCTAGAGAAAATTGTACATAACACACACCTTTCCAAACACTGCTCATTTTTCTGTCTTCGTAACTTACCTCATTTGTTTGATATATATAATTTTTGTTATTTTGGACTTATAGATCCTTGAGTTATGTTTAAATTTAGATAAGGAAATATCTATCATGTGAAAATCCCTACAAAGATTAACAGTGGTGAGGATAACAATACATTGCTCTTATTTAGTGCTTTGTATCTGTAGATCTGATGGGTGGGAATTTATGTATTTTAATTGGACAGATCCTTTAATAGTCTAGGTAAAGATTGTATTGCAATCACCCAAAATGTCTGGAAAGTGATTCCAGATCTCTGTGAATAATGGGCAAGTCTTTAAATTCTCTAGAGTACTCATGATCTAATCTGTGTCCCCCTACCATAAAGCTCTTTAGTTGTAAGATTATGCCTTCTTGCATTTCAGCTTCACAATCCTTCACAATACACATCACATCTCACAATAACATATATTATTCTTAACTCCTGAAAAACAGCTTCATGACAACGGCGTATAGACCTGACATACGTGAGTGCATTACTGTACTTATAGATGGAGCTGGTAGTGCTTCATAGAGTTAAGTTTGCCTGATGCCTCCCATTATATAAGACCCTGATGGCAGCTGCTTATAACTTTGCCAACCTTAAACTGTTCAGGCTGAAATTTTCCATGCTAAATGTCTGCCTCTGGGTGAATTTTTTTTGGAAAGTTTTAGCTAAAAGTGTTCAGCCATTTCCAAGAATGAGATTAGGAGAAAGAACATTGCTTTGCCCATGGTAAAAAATAAAAAAAAATCTTGCAACTGTTTTGTTCAGAAGCTCTGGTGTTGCCATGCTTTGGAGCAGGGACTTGAAATTTGGCAGTGGATGGCCCTGGTGTCAGAAATCTGCTTTTTTGCCATCCCTGTGAAAATTCAACCAAATCTGGTCAAGTTAAAAGCCTCCAAAAAAATCTCAATGTGCATATGCTCGGTATTTGGGAAAAATAAAATCCCAATGCTGAAGGCACACTGTACATGGGTAGGTTGAGTAATAAAAATGCTATTCCAAAAATATTTGGGGGAATTCTCTAAAAGGCAGTTCTATAAAGGCATATGTCCCACCAGGAAAAGAATGTCTGCCCAGCTCAGTTCACAAGAAACTCCTGAGTGTAGTTAAAGAGTACCTGATAATATCAGGTGAGAAAACATCCATTGCTGCATTTATCTTAGGAATGCTATATATATTTGTTTACACTTCTGTTTAATGGAAAAAACAGAGAGAAAGAGACCTCTTGGGCAGATTAGCTAATTGATTGATTATTTACCAGGAAACAAACCTAGAGGGAGAATGATTTCTTCTTAGAAAGGTGTTTTTGGCAAGTTGCAGGATAACATAGCCCATAATCCTGCATGTGTGTAACATTTTCCTGCATCATAACTGAAGCAATTTGTATTAGAATCATTCACTGTTATAATGAAAAGAACAGTTCAGGAAAACATTAGAGTGCCTCTCTTTAAACCCACAGAACTAAAGCAATATAAAACTAAGACTGAAGTGTGTGTGTGTTTTTTTAATCTTTGGCAATACTTGCATAGCTTGTAATGACAGTAAAGATTTCTCAGTTGCATTGGACTCATCATGTTGTGACCTAGGTTTTGGAGACTGTATAGAGACTAAATCCCAGCCCTGTTCATTTTTGTGGCAGAGACAGGCATGCAGAAAGAGTGTGTTAATGTGCACCATATTCTGAACCATCTGCTGGCCCCATGCAAGTTACTCCTGCCTGTGGGCCTCTGCACTTGAGAGAGCCTGCAAAGGTCACATGAGGACAAAAGCCTTGCTGCAAGTTGGAGTGGAAGGACCACCTGTGAACCTTCCCTCCTTAGCTACACTACAAACGCCCCTTGTTCAGGGGAAGGGTGAGGTGTGGTGGTATGGATGGTTAATCCCTGTAAAAATGAATCCACTGGCCGTGCCTCTTTCAGAGAGGTATAGGGGATGCAGACTAGGGTTACCATATTCAAACATTTAAAAAAGAGGACACTCCACGGGGCCCCGGTCCCGCCCCCAGCCCTGCCCCAACTCCGCTCCTGGCCCCGCCCCAACCCCGCCCCTTCTCCAACCCCTTCCCCAAAGTCCCTGCCCCAACTCTGCCCCCTCCTCTGAGCACCCCGCATTCCCCCTCCTCCCTCCTGCTCTGATCTTGATTGGGGGTTGCTAAGTGCTTCCCTGCTCCCCACTCGCCCTGCAGCCTCTGCACCCCTCCCGCCCCTGCAGCCTCTGTGACCCCTGTTCCCCACTCGCCCTGCAATCCCTGCACCCCCCCGCCTGCCCTGCACCCCCTGCCCCGCAGCCTCTATGCCCCTGCCTGCCCTGCTCCTCCTTGCTCTGCAGCCTCTGCACTTCCCCCACCCCTGCAGCCTCTGTGCCCCCTGCTCCCCACTTGCCCTGCAGCCTCTGCGCCCCCTGCCTGCCCTGCCCCTGCAGCCTCTATGCCCCTGGCCTGCTCCTCCTTGCCCTGCAGCCTCTGCACCTCCCCCACCCCTGCAGCCTCTGTGCCCCCTGCTCCCCACTTGCCCTGCAGCCTCTGCGCCCCCTGCCTGCCCTGCCCCTGCAGCCTCTATGCCCCTGGCCTGCTCCTCCTTGCCCTGCAGCCTCTGCACCTCCCCCACCCCTGCAGCCTCTGTGCCCCCTGCTCCCCACTCGCCCTGCAGCCTCTGCACCCCCCCCGCCTGCCCTGCTCACCCGGCAGAGGGAGAGCTGCGGGCTCCACGTGGACTCAAACACCGTTCTGTACTGCTCTGCAGGGGAGGAGGGGGAGGGGGAGGGACTCTGGCTGCTAGAGGCCCCAGTGGCTGCGAGCAGCTTTCAGTCAGGCCCCGCCATCCAATCAGCCGAGCCGCACTCTGCATGAGGGGAAGGGGGAAATCCCGGACATTTCTACTTGATTAGAAATCCCCCCTGGACGGCCATTTAACGCTGAAAAAGCCGGACATGTCCGGGGAAACCCGGACGGATGGTAACCCTAGTGCAGACCCTCTGCAGAGGTTTCTAGTAACTGGTGCACACATTTGGGTTCTGCTGTGGTTAGGGCCCTACAGGCCATGGGGAAGGGTGGTCAGTCAGGATTTGCTGCAATGAGAGGGGTAATGTGTGAAAGATATGGGGAGACCAGACATGGTAAAACATGCTGGTGACACCCTCTGGGACTGTGTCTGGAGGGACCCATGGAGATCTGTAGGGATGCCAAAGTGAGGTATAACAGTTGCACGTCTCTTTGCTGCTGCTTTTCCCCCATACGTGCACATATGAAGCAGCCTCAAACTTATTTCACAGTACTCACAATTACCCACTCTCTGAAGACGTCCGTTCTATCCTTTGAGGGCAAAAGTCAGTGAATTCAAAGTTGACTTCTGATCTCGTCTCTGATTTGTCCTGACTTGTTTCTGAGGGTTGAAGTCAAATCTTTGCACGTAGATTTTGCTGCTGTTCCATCGGTTTCCTTTTCCTTTCACAACACTAGTTAAGTGAATAAATTAATATGATTCTGGTGTGGCACATGGAGCCCAATGTGACAAATTGTAATGGCTGTGTGAGGGTGGTTGCAGTGTGCTTTTGACAGCTCATTGTGTAAATGCAAAAATATGTGTCAGTATATATTTAGGCTTTTAATACAGCACCGTAATGGTCTTATACCTAAGTCTTGCATCAGAACAAGGATGTGGAATCTTTACAATGTGAATACAGTAGCATGTATTCAGTAACATTAGGAAGTTATTGTCTGTACACAGTAGTTAATTTTCAAATGTTGATAACTGAGAACAAACAGCAAATACCCAGTGAAACCTGATCAACATTATAGATTAAAACCAGCTGTTTCAAACTTGGGCCCCATAAGTTAGGCACCTGAATAAAAATGGCCTGATGTTCAGTGGTGCAGAAAACACACAGCATGAGCACTTGGCAACTTGGAATGCATAGATACTAAGGCCAGAATCTAAGTAACTAGTCTGACGCCTGTATAACACAAGCCACAGAATTTCACCCAGTTACCTCTCTGTTGAGCCCAATAACTGGAACATCAGGCCACTTTTAAGCAGGGACCTAAAAATGGATTTAGGATCCTAACTTTGGAGACCCCAGTTTAAAATGCTGGTCTGAATTCAAAGGGCATTCAGCAAAACAAAATGCTTGGTGGCAAGACAAAACTCTTTCTGTGGCAGTTGTTCTCAAGTACATCACAGTGTATGACCTCCCCTGTTCACATGCCAAAATAATTCCCCTGGCCCCAAAGTCAATGGATTAGATCTAGGGTGAGGCCATTTTCCAGGAGAAACTAGGCTTTGGATGTAAATTCTAAAACAGTAAAGAACATCAGAAAACGGATGAACTCAGTTCATGGGAGTGAGCCACAGAGCTGCATATGTACCCTTTTCGAGTAACCCAAGATATCTCTTGTATCCAGAATGGTCCTGCTACATTGACACTATTCAGAACAACAGAATCAAAAAGAAAATATCTACCCTGCTTTAACCAACTTGTCAGCACTTGAAATTGCTGTCCACTGAAAAACACTACACACTTCTGCCTCCCATCCAGATACAGGTTGATATCCTGGCCTCACTAAAGTCAGTGGCAAAACTCTCATGGACTTTAAAGGGGGCAGGATTTCTAGAGTATCACAGCTTCCAAATAGAAGTGTGTCCTATGCCCAGCTCCCTCTGGGTCCACATCTCCTATTTGCATCCCCAGAGCTCCCGGGGCTGTTTATTTTCCTTTCCTGTGGACATCACTTGGACTCAAGTGGTTTTCTCACAGTTACAAGAACAAAGCCTTTTTTCTTTGTAAGAAAGTATGTTTCTTTAGGATTTTTTCTAAAGATTATGGACTTGCCAAATAATGGTGAACCATGTTTGTTTTCTTGAATTCTTTTTTGTGGTGTTTTATCTTTCAATAGAGATTTTATTTTTATAGCGTAGAGGAAAAAATCTTTTTAAGAGCAAGATCTGATATACCAAATTTTAGCCCAGAGCAAAAATTTTACAGCCTAGTTATAACCTTATAAATAGTAGGGAACAAGAGACCACTGAGAGACCTATAAGAATAGCAGCACTGGTATTGGGTACCACTCTAATAGTGTTATCCATAAAGGTAACACAGTAATCATAAAGAAGTAGCAGTACTGAGCAGAAAAAGAAAACAAGCTGCAATGCTGGAGCAGCCCTGGAACCCAATAATATGAATTTTAGGATGTTCTTTAGCCAGGGGTGGATTTCCACAGCTCTCAAGTCAACTGTATCTATGTTTGGGTGCTGAATGAGGAGGCACCTGTTATCTAACTCTGTAACCTAGTAGAGTCACTTGAAAATTCTCCCTTCAGTTTTTCCATCAGCCCTGCCATACGGAAAGTACAATTAAACTTGCTTGAGAGAAACTGCCCCTCTGGCTGATCCTGCAGCTGCAGAATTCCACGTTGCAGTGCTGGGACCTTAGTTATAAAGGAGTCAGTAAAACATAAGGCTATTTACAATACACTGGTAATCTACCAGACCTTAGATGGAGTTAATTCCTAAAGAAAATGATAATAAAATTAAAATTGGATTCAGAGTAAGTTCCCAGCTACCCTACTATCTCCTCTGTGGGCTGAGAACTCTTGACAGGGATAGATAGAATGTGAGAGAGCACAAGCAAGTTCTATAAATCCTATTGTGTTAGACTTGTATGAAGGAAAGCCTTTGGGCTAAATCATTTGGATGGAAACCATTAAGATTAAGCTAGTTTTTTTCCCTTGCAATAGTTTATTCCCTGACCACATTTGAGCAGCCAGAATGTTTTGCTTGCTAGAGTGTGTGATTGTGGGGAGGTGGAGAGCAAGGGATAGGGAATTGGGACTCATTTTTGTGGATATCCCAAAATAACCCAAATAAAGACAAACCGACATGAAACATAAGAATTCCCAGAGGCTGGTTGGCCAATGGATATATTTCCACATCATATTATAGCTGGTCCTGAACTGGAGACGACAGAGGCAGTATTGGATAACTTGTAGTTTTACTGCTCAGTTGTTTATTAGCCATCCTGCTGTGCAAAAGCATTGAAGAAATAGAAGTTATTCAGAGGCAACTCGAGCCAGATTTGATTGTTAGCAGCTTTAGGGATTTGGCTATTAGCTGGTGTGTTCTGGGGTAACAAAATACTGTAAAAATGTTTATATAAAAAAAGTGCAAATGTCACTATATACATAAAAAAAAATCTCTCACACATTTCTTAGGAACAAAATTTACTAAATATGGAACAAGACACTAAGTTATTCTGTCACGTTTGTTTGTTTTGTAATTTGTTTTGCTATAAGCACAGCTCTTTATCCCCCACTACACATTAGACCCAAATTATACCATTTCAAACTCCAGTATGATGTGCTGCTCCCCACCAACAATTATCCCTAAACATACATAATTGTTGTTTTATTTTACATGTATTTTGATATTAATGTCAGTTCATTTTATGTTGCCCCCAGACTTCCAGTGTATTGCAGAATTGTGTATGGAAAGTGCATCACTACTGTTTGGATGAAGCTGGTGATTTAGGCAGCTGGGAAGGGGACATTTGGGGCCTTTGGCTCTCAGGAAGGGGTGGAAGTCATTTTTGGTTGGCATCTTGCTAGCAGTTGACATTTTTGCACAGTGGGAAAGGTATCCATGTCTACTTTTTCTACGCCTTTTTGGTCAGGGGTGGAGGTGACTTTGAAATTAGAGCACGAGTGTTGAACTTCCCATCTCGTCAATCCTTGACAGCAGTTAACTGCTCCACCGCCCAATATCTGCCACTATATCCAGTAACAATGGAGATGTACATTAGTTGGGTGTTTCTGCTAAAATGATCAGCAGTGACTTAGCTAACTATATTAGTATATAAGGTATCATCAGTAGATATCAGAGTTAACACCCATTGAGAAGAATTGGAACATGCTCTTCTCAGAGCTATTGTTTCAGGCTGTCTCCATACTCAGGCAGACATCACAGCATTAGTTTACATTATGAAGGTTATTTTCACCACCTTGAAGGCTATAATAAGCTCAGTATTTTGAATGAAAACTTAATTTCTGGAGTACAATTATGGGGCCATTTCCATGACCACATACATAAGGTCCTTGCCAAGAGCAAGTAGATTTTATAAAAATTCCTCCCAAGTCCTTCATTTTTTTTTTTTAAGCCAAGTGGTTTTAAGCCAAGCTTTCCCCCTTGCCTAAAATACCTTCCTGTGCATTCTGGAATCCAACTTTAGTCACTGGTTCCACTGTTCCAAAGGGTCCATGGAATAACCACTAATTTGGTGTCCTGTTACTTCTTGTCTTGAAAAACTGCTGCATGGAGATAGCAGTACAAAGACAGCACAAAAAACAACCACAATAACAACAAAACTTGGCTGCAAGCTGCTTATGCTCATTTGGATGGAATAGATCAGTTTCAACCATAATTCTTCACTTTCCTCTGTAGATACTTTTGAACACTATCCTTATATTTTCTGAATCTCTCATGAGCTCACAGCATGGGCCAGTCTTTCCCAAGCATGGTGGTAGTACTGGTTACACAGCCCCTTTCAATGCTCATTTAAAATCTCAGTGTGACTTGCCCAATGTTGCCGGTGGGGCTCAGATACTTACAATTAGCTCACTTAAAATGAGGCCGCTGGTGTGCTAAGACACTTAAAATTAGGACCAGAAGTTAGGCAGTTAATCTGTAAAGCTCAATAAAGTCCCCTGTTTCATCCAAGGGTTGTCAGAAAATTCGTTCCACATCTGTACAGAAAAAAGCGAGGTGTAAACTGCCAAGAACCATTTTAATGATGGCTGGAGAAAAAAGCAGCCAGATGGCAGGCTCTGCTGTGGCTGCGGTTGGTATTTAACTGCTTTTTTATTGGAAAAATATGGGGTGAAAAATTGTGTGGGACTCATTAGGCAGCCTGCTGCGATTCTGATCAGCTTGCCAATCTGTTCTGTGTGGCAAAGATCCAAACATCCATAAATTTTTAGCAGCGGCTTAAAATCTATGACTTGGTGCTTGTTAAACCTTCTCTACTCCCCCCATTTTTGTACACTGCTTGGGGGTGGGGGGAGGTTTACAGGTTTTTTTTTTTTTTTTTTTTTTTTTTTTTTTAATAAAAGCTTCAGGGCTCAAGCTGTGCTGCAAAAAAAAAATCTCACAAAAGACTAATGAATAGCACTTCTCTTTGCTTCTTTTCAAAGACTATAACACAAGTTTGATTTTCCTGATCCTGCATGTTAACTAAAAATAGGGTGTGTGGTAACATCTAAAACAAGACTGAATGGTGTTATCTTTTCCCTAGCACATAGGAGCCATGGAAATCCTGCTTTTCCTTTGTCGTTTTCAGAGAGAGCAAGGTTGTAAGACAAGATGGTTATTTTAATGGGCAGCCAGTTCCACTATTGTTTATCTTTTTGCTGAAACAATCCTGAAGAGAAGAATATGCAAATTTTAGAATTTCATGGCTTGGAGCAAAGTGTTACGATCACAGAACGACTGGCGCTCGGGGAGACGGTAAACTGCTGGCAGGGTTTTAATTTTCCATCCTAATGGTGTCTGGATTCTGAAGGATTCACAAAGGATCCTAAGAGGAAACTTAAAGCTTCCTTTCTCTTAATATTTGCATATTACAGAAATCGATTTCAGACAAAGGGGAAAGAGGTTTTCAAAGCTGTTGTGACATGTTTCCAAGTAACATACACAGAACTATTGATCTGACCACTTTTACGAAGATGGAAAATAAGTAGCCCAGGATTCCTTCATGGGAGCAAAAATATTGGCTTTAAAATGGTTTAAGGAAACCAGAGGCCAACTTCAGTCTATACAGTCTCTCGTATATGCACGGTTCAAAAATCTTACGTATTTCTCAGCAGTTGCTCCAAACTCTGCAGTAAAATTGTAAGCTGTAGAGTTTTTGGTCCTAGCAATCCAATACTGAAGTGTTTTTTATAAATGTAGTGTACGTATACATGTAAATATTTTTATACACACACATACTGTGTATATGTTTTAAGTACACACATGTTCAATATTATTTTGGGGGAACATTTTAAATAAACAGAGTAGAGATCCATTTGCAAAAATGTGTATGCAAATACATGACCACATTTGCATGCACACTTACCGTGGATACACATGCAAATTAGGTAGCTCAGTGTAAAGGTAATGTAGTTACTCTTGTTGGACCAAGTCACAGGCCTTAGCAACCCAACTCTTGCTGAAGGTGAAAGATTTCAACTAGCTAGGAGGATCTTGATTTTGCATGTAATTCAAAAGACAGCAGGTACAATTTTCAAAAGCACGCCACGCACACTTAAAACCTACATTGGCATAACTATGTTGGTTAACGGGTGTGATTTTATTCTTGTCTAACCCCTAGTGTAGACAACTATTCTGACAGAAGAATGCGTCTCTTAGCATATCTATCAGGTTTGGGGAAGTAGTGTTCCTTTTGCGCTGACAGAAAAACTCCTTCTGTTGACGTACCCTGCATCTACACTAGGGGGCTATGCTGGCATAGCTGTGCTGACATGGCTATGCCAGCATAGGCCCTGTAGTGTAGGCATAGTCTGAGTGTCCTAGAAACTTAAATTCCATTGATTTAGGCTTTTGATAATTTCCTGTAGCATCTCCAATAACACATGCCCTTCTCTCTCAATGTTGGGGCATCAGTACAGCAACATCACAGAGAGAAGAGTTCCCAGTAACCCTTCCTGAAACCCATCTGGTTTCCTTGGAGATCTTTTATACCCATACTGACCAAATCTTTTCTTCTTTAGCCTGTGAACTCCACCAGTCTCACAGCCCACAGCGGGATGGCTGGTCTTCTGATAACACATCTTCAAACCTTGTCCCTTCCCCTCCCACACCTTTTCCTTTTCCTCCATTAAGAAATGTGTTACTTCTGGCACAACTAGTCAATTTCTTCTAGACCAGGGGTAGGCAACCTATGGCACATGTGCCAAAGGCGGCATGCGAGCCAATTTTCAGTGGCACTCAGACTGCCTGGGTCTGGCCACCGGGCTGGGGAGCTCTGCATTTTAATTTAATTTTAAATGAAGCTTCTTAAACATTTTAAAAACCTTATTTACTTTACATAAAACAATAGTTTAGTTATATATTATAGACCGGGGTCGGCAACGTTTGGCACTCGGCTCGCCAGGGTAAGCACCCTGGCAGGCCGGGCCAGTTTATTTACCTGCTGACGCGGCAGGTTTGGCCGATCGCAGCCCCCACTGGCCGCGGTTTGCCGTCCCGGGCCAATGGGGGCGGCAGGAAGCCATGGCCAGCACATCCCTCGCCCTCACCGCTTCTCGCCACCCCCATTGGCCCGGGACGGCAAACCGCGGCTGAACCTGCTGCGTCAGCAGGTAAATAAACTGGCCCGGCCCGCCAGTGTGCTTACCCTGGCGAGCCGTGTGCCAAATGTTGCCGACCCCTGTTATAGACTTATAGAAAGAGACCTTCTAAAAATGTTTAAATGTATGACTGGCACGCGAAACCTTAAATTAGAGTGAATAAATGAAGACTCAGCACACCGCTTCTGAAAGGTTGCCGGCCCCTATTCTAGACATTATCTCTGTCTAGGGTCAGAGAAGGCAGCGAAGATAAAAGTTCCTCCTTTCCTTTCACTGCATTTACTGGAAAGAACAATATGGAAAATTTCAAGGAGGGTTTTTTATATTTTTTTAACATTTCCTATAAATATATCGTAAGTGGTACAATCAAAACATCTTTATGCTTTGGGGGAAAGATAAATAAGCAAACAGTAGCAGGAAAATCCAAGTCTGCAGTGGTCAACAGTTCTAAGCCTTCCCTCCTTTGCCCCCCTCCTCTCAATAGGAATAGACGCCATCTACCTTTCCAAGGAAATTGCCTATTTTCTTGTCAGTGTAATAAATTATTTCATGAAAGACTTTTTTTTTATGCACACTACCTCCTCTGTGTTTACGGAGAGGTTTGCATTTTTTGGACATTTCTGACACTTGGAGTGGGTTTTCTTTAAACAAAAATTTCAATCACGCCTCTGTCTTTCCAGCTTGGCCACAAGGTTTGCAGAGACAGCCAATTTTTCTTCACTTCCAGGCTGTTGGGTATTTTTGTCTTCCCCGTAATGTGTGTGTGTGTGTGTGTGTGTGTGTGTATGTGTGTATGTATATAAAAAAACACAGCTCCCCATAGTCAAAACCTACTCCGCTGCCCTTCAGCACACAATCCAGCCTTAAAACAGTGGGGTGGGGCTGGAAGCTCCCCTGCCTCCCCCCTCCTCCTGTTTCCCTTTAGAACTCTATGATAGTGTGGGTGGCCATGACAATGGCTTTATCACTGCATGTCTAAGAATAAATTCCATGGCTGTTCACCAGGAAGGTGTTAGCATAGAGTACGCCTGTCACTTACAGCAAGATGGTGGTGAGATCTGCAAGATGGCACCTGAGTCACTAATTTCTGAGTGGAAAGAAGGTAGACAGAGAGGGGACGGAAAGGAGGTGTGGAGAGAAAGAGGGAGAAGAAAGAGTATAAGATATTTATCCACAGGCTTAGCTTATACTAAGCAGAATTGCCAACTCTTGCAATTTTATCATGAGTCTTGTGATATTTCGTAGGATTTTTTTTTAAAGTTCCAGCTCCTGGAATCCTGTGTTTAGGTGAGAATTTCCGCTTCCTTTAAAAAACAACAACATGCTTCTAGCCCTTATGGTTGCACAGAAAAATGTGGAAACATTACCTGAGTGCACTGTAAGGAATGAAAAATCAGAATGCAAATGCGGGGGGAGGAGGTTATTTATTTATTTACATGCAAAATCTCATGATTTGCTAAACCAATCCCCGGATTAGGAGGTTCACTCATGGTTTTTGAACGTTTGAGGCTGGCAGTACCGTTGATAATCCCTTCTATTCCAATAGCTTCATGCATGTAGACCTTTCCGCCTTTGGTTTTGAATAGTAAAGCACAGTGTGGGATAATTACTATTCAGCTTTATGTTGATGTGACACTATCTCTGCTATTTCTAAACTCAAATGAAAGCAGCCTGGAGTCCTTCACTCCCACTGCTGGTTTGCTCTGCAATCGAAAAACATGTCCACTTAGGGCCTTGGTTAAAGCAGAACCACTAATTCTGAAATAATTTGATAATGTTATTTAAAGAGAGAGATTCCTCATAGAGATTCTTCCAGCAGCAAAATTACAAAATATTTGACTTCTTCCTCCCTCAACTTCTATGTATGTTTTAAGCTTCCACATGAACGTATTGCTCTTGAAAGAGAGCTGATTGCTTGGAAGCTGAAGTCCTATTTTCAAGACAGAACAAGTGTAGCCGTGGCAGTACAAGCCTTCCTTCACTGCCCCAGCTGTTTGCCCAGACCCTGAATCGGAAGGACCACCTCTTAGGGATGCCACTTGTATTTAAGGGCCACTACCGTGCATCTGGTGAAGATGCTGTATGCTGACAGGAGCGAGCTCTTCCATCAGCATAATAAAACTACCTCTGCGAGTGGCAGTAGCCATGCTGGTGGAGGACACTCTCCTGCTGACGTAACACTGTCCATACTGGCGCTTACGTTGATATAACTTATGTCACTCAGGGAGGTGGTTTATTCACACCCCTGAACGACATAAATTATACCGGCATAAGGTATCATGTAGACATAGCGTAAGTCTCTATGCCCACTCAGATCTGGCTTTTTCTGCTGTGACTGCCAAAAAATTAGGACAGGAGCGCCACTTCTGGTGATGGGTTTTATGATAGGGCCACCGGCTCACAGGGCACTGGGTTGAGACTGGAGGGATAGCTCAGTGGTTTGAGCATTGGCCTGCTAAACCCAGGGTTATGAGTTCAATCCTTGAGGGGGCCACTTAGGGATCTGGGGTAAAATCAGTACTTGGTCTTGCTAGTGAAGGCATGGGGCTGGACTCGATGACCTTTCAAGGTCCCTTCCAGTTCTAGGAGATAGGATATCTCCATTAATTTAAACTGATTTCATGTAGGCTTCCAACTAACAATAAGATGGTAACAGCCTGGACTGGATTTGAACAAGTAACCTAGAAGAGAGAGACTCTGTAGTCCATTACCAATCCTTTGAATGAGCGAGCCCCTTATCTCCTAGTATCTTTATAGCCAGGGTTCTTCATTTCCATACTGGGGTTGCTAAATTTAAAACAAATAATTAAATGACTTGAGCGTGCTACCATGCATGGCTGTGTCCCCTGGGCAGGAGATTCAGAATCCAATCCGTTCCTACCTTATTTGGTTATGTCATTCTGCCACCTTGCAGTGTCCTATGACTTCCCCTTTTCTAGCTTTGCCTCTGGCCAGTGCAGACATTAGAGAAGAGCAGCCCTTTTACTACATTATGGACCCTGACTTTGTGCACCAAGGGCCTGATCCAAAGGCCATAGAAGTCAATGGGAGGAAGTGCTTCCACTGAGTTCAATGGGCTTTGGACCAGACACTAAGAACTACAGCTCTCTGATGGCATCTCTAGGAACTTAGCATTTGCAGTGTCAGGTGGGATGGAAAAGAATTTTCCTGTAGGGCTGGGGAATTGCCCTAATTGCTCCCTTACCTGCGGCAAGGCTTTTTAATTGAAAGCACTAATGAGAATGCAGTTTGCTATACTTGATCAGTATCATTTTCTCTGTGCATCATCAATGTGCGTAAATGCTGATCTTAATCAGAATGCCCTGCATCTAGGCACAGCAGTGTTCTAGGGTAAGATCGTCTATTAAGTGATATCCATTGTGTGTATTGGGGGAGGGGGGGAGTGTTTAGTGCCTTAGCCAATGCTACAGTCAGCTCCCTCTCTCCCATGCCATCTAAATGGGCACACTGCTATCACTCTAAGGCAGTCTTCTTAATTAATAAATAAATAAATAAAATAGAAGCTGCTCCCAGCTGATCCAAGCCCTTTACTTGCTAATAACACTCAAGTCCTTTTGGCTCTCCAGAACATCCCTTAAGAGAGGGGATTCTGCATTAAGCAACTTGTTCTGTCATGAACGATTCTCTTTCAGACAATCTGGAGAGAGGAAGTTCTCTTTTGTATACTGTTCGGGTGTGGAAGATGAGATTTTAAGCGAAGCAGATCCATCAGCTACAAAAGGACTCGATCGTGTCTATCTTTTCAGATTTCTAAGCTTCCAGTGGAAGGTCTAATTTTCTAATAAAGATACATCAATTAAGATGTTTTAATTAGGGTGTTAAAACACTGGATTTTTTTTTCATCCCTCTAGCCTGCAGCTTTTGCACAGTAGCACAGTCCCTTATTCTGTCACTCCTCTTCCTCTTCTCTGCTTTTTTAAAATTCTAAATCATCCTGGCAGAATAAAGAGGGGGAGGAGGAGCGGGGAGGGGGCAGGGACAATAAATAAATAAATAAATAACAGAGCATGTTGTGTCATTAAAAAGTGCCATGTATTACCCAGGAGCTTCTCCATCTGCTTTCCATGGGCATCCCAGGAGAACTTGGCGATTATGAAGGAATTCTCGGAGGCCATTACTGGGAAGAGGAAAAAAGGCTTGCTGCAGACAGCTTAATGGACTAATTTGTAACTGTGAGAGCAGGAGAAATGAGTTGTTGGCCGCGTTTTAATTTGACAGCGAGTGGCAGAACGAATGCTAAATGTGATGAGTGAGCAGGCGTGTTCATTTTCGCGGTGCACTTTGCTAGGGCCTATCGGCTTTCCCGAGGGGGCTGTCACTGTTATTTTCCCCTTCCACACCAGTGTGAGGATGGGGGATGTGGAAAGGCTGGGGGAGGAGAAGCACGATCAAACAAACAAGGCTCAGGACTGAATTTTAATATGAGTATTCAAGAGAGACAGAAGAGCACAGGCAGAAGAAAATAGCAACGTGCTTTAATTCTGCTCAGTGGATGGGAGGAAGATGCCTGATAGTGGGCATTTTCCCCTTCACAGTCACTGCTGGCTTTGCTACACTCACGCACATGTACATCACCCCCCTTTGTTGTCTGCTGGTTCATGCTCATCCGAGGAATATGTGTGGTTGGGCTTTGCTTAACCCAGTGATTTATGTGTTGGACAGTCCATTGCAAGGAGGAGTTGGAGGTGGGTTCAGAAACCCAACGCACCAAATTGTCCTTTGTTCAACATCTGCTTCCCCCACCCCATGTTCTGTTCAGTGGCAGTTAGACATGCGCATACACAATCAATGCAGACTTTTGAAAGGGCAGTATTTTTTTGATAAGTATGTATCATATTCTTATCCAGGACTTCTGACCACCGGCTCCTCTGGCAGGGTGGCGTAGGGTGACCAGATGTCCTGCTTTTATAGGGATAGTCCCGATATTTGAGTCTTTTTCTTATATAGAAGCCTATTACCGCCCACCTCCTGTCCCAATTTTTCACACTTGCTGTCTGGTCACCCTAGGGTGGCGGAGTCTTGGAGCAAGACAGGGTCCAAAGAAAAGGACCCAAGCAGCAGTCATTTGTAATCTAATGAGGGGGAACATCACATTCCTGTTACCTTTAATGTAGATGTTGGCTGCATGACTATTGTCTGAGGCTCACGATTAGCTTTTGAAGCTTCCAGAAAAAAATCCTCATTTTCGAAGGGTCTTCTAGATAAAGTCCTGCATCAGAGTGATCTTCTAGATGGACAGAACTCCCTTCGGAGCCCATCACTCCCCATGTTCAGTTGGAAGTGCTCTTCATGCCTCTATTAATATGGTTGGGGGTTCAATTCTAGGTGATCTATAAATTGATATATGATGTGGGTGCTGGCAAATGGTAGAGACTCCATCTCAGCAGTTCAGATCAGCTGAGACACTTTTGCTTATAGCTCCCAGACTTGACCTATGGCAAAGCATTTGCGGGGAGGGGAGGGCAGGGCAGCAGCTCAAGTCTGGAATTTCTCTCTCTCTCACACACACACATTCACACACACACACACACACTCTCTCTCTCTCTCTTTCATATATATTCATTCTCAGAGCTTGGTTTTGTGGACCTCGAGGGCACATTGCACGACCTATCTATCTACCGAGACTTTTTGCCTGAGGAGCGGAGGAGGGGATGGATTGAGTGCAGTAAGCTTCCCCTGTATGTAGAGTTGTCTTTGAGTTGACTCTTTGTCAGACTGGTTATTCTTTAACTTGTGATACTTTAAAATTGATGTGTCTGCACCCAGAGGCTACAATGGAAGCATCCTGTATGAACTGAACGATAAATAAATAGCTATAAGACACTACCTCCTCACCAGCCAATCAGTATCCAGGGTCTGCCAAAGTTCCCAGGCACTCTTTTTTTCATTACATGTCCTTTCTTGAAGCTCTGATACAGTGAAGAAATTCTCATTGGCCGGTGTGTTTTCCACACAGTGGAAGTCTCGATGGGTAGTTTTTCAGTAGACATTTTGTTGTTGTTGTTGTTGAAAGAATATGTTTAAAAAGAGAGGAAAAAATACTAACTCTGACCAAAAAAATGCAGTGGAGTGATTTCTAATAAATTAATATATGTGAGCTGAGATAGCTGTTTGTGGTTTTACCAACCTGCCTCACAATAATAAGATAATACGCCGTAAATGGTACCGCCTCAAAGAATACAGGGCCAGGTATTGCCTGCCACTCACAATGCAGTCGTGCTTTCCTTATGTCTGCCAAGAGGTAGGTCACCTCCTTGGGCATTGTAGGGCTGACACAAGCTGCTGTCAACAGTATTTTCTCTAAAATTGAGTGCAAGGACATCAGATTCTCTTGGAAACGAATTCTGAGCATTTCAGGGTCAGGCTGAAAACAGTTGTCCCTTATCATAATTTCAGTTTTGTAACTCCTCCTCCCCCCTTGCCCCCATCCAAAAGAAAAAAAAAAGTGTTGGGACTGATCCCAACCCGTTGAAGTCAGCAGAAATAGTCCCATTGACTTTGATGGGCTTTGATTCAGGACCGTTATCCTATTTCCAGCATTCCAGTGATGATGAGAGAGATGCAGTGTTTTAGGGAGGAGTTGCTATGATCCAGTGGAAAAGAGCACTGGAGTGGGACTCAGCAGACTTGGATTCTCTTCTGCCACTCACCTACTGTGTGATCTTGGACAAGTCACTTCATCTCTTGATGTCACCCTTTCCCTTCCCCCCTTTGTCTGTCTTGTCTCTTTAGACTGTAAGCTCTTCCATGTACGGCCTATCCTTTCCCATGTGTTTGTACATTACCTAGGGCAGTGGGGACCCAATGTTGGTTAGAGCATTCAGAAATTACCATAATATCAATAACAGTGGATTGAGCATAAGAAAGGAAACAAGGAGCACATTTCCTCCATTCATGTACTGAGTGGCCTTAGACAAGACAGTCACCTCTCTGCCTTAACTTCCCCATCTGTAAAATGGGGATAGGGCTTACCATGTATTGATGTTCTGTATTAAATGACATATGTTTTGAAAACATAACTTTTTTTCATAAACATCTTTGAAAATCTAAATGTATCTTGTATAAAACTTCCAATGTTATACGATTCACCTTAAATATATGCAGTTCTGGTCATTGAAAATGAAAAATCCCTCCTTTCTTGGAGGAAGGAAGTTAGTTCTCTGCTTTTTAAACAGGAACTTAATGATATTTAATGGAATTCACCCTCATCTGTTTAAGCAGGTGCAAGTGTCCTCTGCAAATATCCCTTTGTGTTCCAATTCTGGGCCTCTCTGGACCAAATATAGTGGCTTTGTGATGTAGACAAGTGTCCTCCAGAGGCAAGGCTGAGGCCAGCAAATGCTTTCCACCTGTGCCTTCATCTACACTGGTGATAAGAAAACCTCTGGAAATGTGACATTTCTGTTCTGTCTGGAGAAGCATCCTTAATGCTTGGGTGTCTATCCAAACGATTGAGGCCTCCGGAGTGCTAACTCTCGTCCCCTCCCTGTGATCCTCCAGTAATAACAACAATGCTACTTAGCTCTTGTGTTTTTAAATACTTGTGAAGGACACCAAGATCTGGCGTAGATGCCTTTTTTGTTTGTTCTAGATAAATGATATAGCACTCTTCCTCTGTACTGTACATCTTCACATGCTTTACAAAGAAAGACAAATATTATTATCACCACTTTATATGTGGGATAAGTGATGCACAGAGAGGTGCAATGATTTGCCCCATGTTGCGCAATGAGTCAGAAAAAGTTTTTAGTAGGTCTCCTGACTCCCAGTCCGATTCCCTCTCTTTTGGACCACACTCCTTCCATATTCTCCTCCCCCAATACACTACCCCCTGACTCCTGCAACCTTCCAATGAACCACAGCTATTTTGCTCCATCTGGCGCTTCCTTTAACTCTGAAGTGTCTATCGGGCCAAGCCAAGTGGGCATTATCTGGTGCTGAATTACTCTTTTGCACATACCAGTGCTTCACACATCAGTTTCTATGTGAAGTGGTGGCTGGAGATCAGTAGAGGAACTGCTGTGACTTATGATGGGGTCTTCAAAGGTCAGAGGGAGGTTGCCAGTGGATGGATAGGGGGAACCTACTGAAGGATTCCAAGGACGGAGAGAGGAAGGTGACAAAAAGGCAGGAAGGTGTGTGTGGCATTGCATGGAGAAGGCATGACACAAAGAGGAAGAGAGATCATTTTCCCAATCAGATATAGGGTTGGATTTAATATCTCTGATCATCAGAGAATCAATATCACTAAGGAATCATGACTCAGATAGGCAAAGGCTCAGTCCACTTCTTATCTTTTCCTGGCCTGCTTGCCTATCTCTAATTTAAGTCTGAACCCAGATCTTCAGAGGAGAGAGGTTTATATGTGTGCAAACCATAGTCCTGCCCTGGGATGAGATCTGATCAAGACTGCAAGGAAACTAAGTAAAAGGACGGCTGAGTTATAAGGCCTGTATTTATTGGGAACACCAAGTGAATGAAATGCATGCTGCCTTTGGGATTTTTTTGTTCATACCTTGACCTTATTGAATTTAAAAGCACAATCCTCTGGTTTCTCAGCTGAATGTGCAGACAAATTAATTGAAACCAGAATTCCCAGGTACCAGTAAACAAGGCCATTCATTTTTCCCAAAGCATGGTGTCATCTCAGCTGGTCCTATTAGCCCTAGGTTGAGAGCCCTGTTTGTAAGCAGCCTTGCTCGGCTCTGAGCAAGCTTGAATTAGATAGGCTTCAGACTGTTTTGTTCACAAGCAAAAACTTTCTTTAAAAGCTTATGCATGGTAGCAGAGATCTACTCTACAGGTTTGCGGTACCTTTAAAACCAGAGCACAAGGTACTTTAGTTCTCTAAATTTCTGCCTTAATGTAGCTTCACTTGTCAAGACAGCAAGGCTCCTGCTGCTGGGTTTTTTTCCCCTCTCCCTCTCTCTTTACCTTCCAGCTCACTGCGTCTGTTCCTGGGGGCCCCGGGAGGCTTTAACAAGCACTAGATTGTTAGTGACAGTCAGACACTTTAACACTTAAAGTAGAAGGTTTGATTTAATCGCAAGGCTGTCATTTATTATTTGTCTGCTGTGTTCCGCTGGGGCGCCTGCTGATCAACTGCCTGCTCCCAGGAGTGCTGCTTTTTTTTTTTTTTATGTCTAAATCCTCAATACAAATTGCAGAGCTCCTAGATCTCCCAGCGGGACCCATTACCGCCTGTGGGGCATTAAGGATCATTAATAGTGCTGTCAGCAAGCTAGCCAGTTGGTTAGCTTCTCATAAATAGGAAATTAATCCATCTACTTCATTAATAATGCCGAGTGTAGCTATTTTGTTGCACTTGATATAAGGGGCCCTGTGTTTGGCTGTAATGCGATAAGACAGGACTCCAAATTAGCATTGAATGTCTGATACAAGAGTGCAGACTCAATTACTTGGAGAAGGATTTTTTTCCTCCCCAACTGTCTTACATGTTCTTGAGCAGTAAGGGGGAAAAAAAGACACTTATTTACTTCATTGTTAGTATTTTATTGTTTTGCAGCATCTGGTTGCAGCTGCCTTTCTCTCTCTTTTTGGATAGTAAATTGCAGGAGAAGGAAGCTGGTGAGTTCAGGAATGGGTTACATACCTGGTCAGAACAGCAAGGTGCTGTAATTAGAGCTAAGGCTCTCTAGCTGTATATATCCTGCCTTCTGCACTCTGTTTTTCTAACTGCTGTAGTTAAAGAATCATTAAGACACTGAAGGGTGTTCTATTTCACTCTGAAGGAGGAGCTGCAGCAATAGTCAAGGTTCAAGGAGAAAATGAGCCATGCTAAGAGCTATACAAATTTTACAAGAAAATCGTTTGCCTACCTAGCAAACACAGCTTCCCCCGCGTGTGATACTGGAGCTGCTATGAGGGTTTGAGGAGAGCTGAGGAGATCTATCTATTGCATTTCTAATTAGCCCCTCAAAAGCTAGGCTCCAGACACAAAACTGAGAGTTAGATTAAAACTGTCCACAAAGGACTCTCCTTCCTTCATTCTTTGTTTTTGTGCTGTTTACTTACAGCGTCCTTTCTATACCTTCCTCATCAGTCCCTGGGAAAATACCAGCCATTTTCCAACCTTAATTATTAAAGAGAGGCTTTTCAGTAAAGGTGGGCATATTACTCTTAAAACTGTGCTTTTTATTCACGTCATCTGTTTTAGTTTCACTTCATTCCCCTGAGTGTGGGGTTTCAAACAAACGCAAAATGAAATTCATTTAAGCTAGCCAACTTTTGCCTTGCCAAAATGCAAATGTGAGCAGGTATCCTTTCCTCCCTGTGTTCCAGTACGATGCACATGCTATATAGAATCCAAACTCAGCCTCTTCCTTGGCTTTCTTAACATAGAAATTAACAATAAAATAATAAAGTTCGGCTTAACCCTTCCCCAAGCTTGAATGCTCCTAGAGTTCCTCTATCCAGACTCCTCAGCCCACACCCTGGATCCTCCCTCCATCTAGAGAGCCCCTCCTACTTTCCTTACATCCGGGTGAGGAAATAAGCAGATAGCGTCTGTGAGTCCACAGAACTCTTTCACAGTAGGATCAACACCTGCTAACAAGGTTCATTACACAAGTTTCACAGAGATCTAGTTTTGGCATAGAAAAGTCTGAAAATGATGTTCATGATGGATGTGGTTGTGTAAATAATCATTAACTAATGTACATTTTTCCCCAAAAGTGAGACTGGTATCTCATGACCTTTGCTGGCAATCTGCCTGACAATAATAGGAAAACTAACTTTGACTTGGCTTTGTGCATTATATCAAATAGAGTGGTACAAGAAAAAGAGTCTGTAAGCATTTTAGGGCAGGGACTGTCTTTCTGTTCTGTGTACAGTGTTTAACACAATGGGGTCCTAGCCCAAGACATGGGCTCGCAGGTACTACTAAATAATAATAATTAATAATTAATTAATAACAATTAAAGAAGATGGTTCATTATTTATTTTCATCCTGGGAAGCAAATGCACCTATGAAAAAGCAAGATGAAAATGTGAGGACAAAGGAAACATTCCAGTTCTCAAAAGCCAGTAGCTTAGGATGGGTATTTTGCTGTTCCTGTGTGCCTATAATAAGAATGAGGTAAAAATTATGACAGAGCTGCCTGAATAACATGAACTCTGTCATAATTTTTACCTCATTCTTATTATAGGCACACATCCTCCATAAGGGATGTGACCCAAGAATTACTTAGCAGCTTGGAAATGATGTACCATGTCTGGGGATGGCATTTCAGGTAACAGCATCCATTCGGTAAGTCTCAGGCCTGGTCTACACTACAGAGATAGGTCGACATAAAGCAACTTTGTAATCTACACTATAGTGTTGCTCCTGCTGATGTAAGTCACCCACTATACCGACCTAATAACTTCACTTCCATGAAGGGCATAGCGCCTAGGTCGATGTAGTTAGGGCAATGCAGTGTCCATGTAGGCACTATGTTACTTACATCGCCCATTGGCTGTCAGCCTTGCACAGGGCTCACAGCTCGAGACGGGGGGCTCCAGCTATGAGCTTGGTGAGGACGCACACCACTAGCAGAAGGAGGGTAGTGTAGACATGAAAAAAAGCAGTCATTAGTGCAGTGGCTGTACGTCGACCTATCTTAGGTTGACTTAATTTTGTAGTGTAGACAAGCACTGAGATGTATCCTGTTGATGAGCGGTACTACATGACAGGAATTTGGGAATTGCAGTTCCAGCCAATCTAGACTTCTGTATTTTTTGTGCTATATACAGTAATGGTTGATCTTGTTTTTGAATGGCCTTCAGGAACAAAAGGTACAAAAATATGGTAAGGATTGACACAAACCAGAACTCTGGCTGTGAGCTCCCTTTGGGGATATTTGGAGTCAAAAATCCGGGTATGGGTCTAAATTTCACAATTGGCTCTTATCTCTCAAATAGATAGTAACAAAATTCCAGATCCAAACAACTTTGAACTTGTATTAGCAAGGGAGATTTGAGATCCACATCTAAATTTTGCATCTTTGCTCAATCTCTAGAATTATTGAAATGCTCTGTTGTCTTTTCATGTTCAGAAAATTTTAGGCAGTCTAAAAGGACTGAATTGTTTCTCATCATGTCAACAATTGCAGAAAACCCACTCCTCATCCTTATTTTCCCTTTGCCTATGCGTTACTGGGGACAGTTGTGCCTAAATCCAGAGGTGATAAAAAGTCCTGCTGCAACTGGAATCCTAATGGTTCCATCTCCCCATGCATTAAACCAGGGATTCTCAACCTTTTTCTTTCTGAGGCCCTCCAACATACTATAAAAACTCCACAGCCCACTTGTGCCACAACAACTGTTTTCCTGCATATAAAAGCCAGGACCAGCGTTAGGAGGCAGCAAGCAGAGCAAATGCCTGGGGCCCTACGGCACAGGGGACCCCAGGAAGCTAAGTTGCTCAGGCTTCAGCTTCAGCCGCGGGTAGCGGTGCTCAAAGTCCCGGCCTTCAGCCCCATGCGTTGGGGCTTTGGCTTTCTGCCCTGGGCCCCAGCAAGTCTAATGCCAGCCCTGCTTGGTGGATCCCCTGAAATCTGCTTGTGGCCCCCTGGTTGAGAACCACTGCATTAAATTTTGAAGGAGCTGCTGTGTATTATCCAAGTCTCTGTCCAGTTTCTCTTGAGATTTCCACGTATGAAAATCTTTGGAAACATTTTTTTTTCAAACACTTAAATGTTTTAGAACTTATGCTCACTCTCTACATCCCAGTCCATTTGTGTGGGGGAGAAGTGAGGGAATGGGAGGCATCTTTTTTCCCCTGAAAATAAAATGTCCAGCCGACATAAGTTAGAAGCTTTGTTGTTTGTTTGTTTGTTTAATTGTGAACTACAGGAAAGGACTTTGGCAACGTGTTGAAATGGTCAGATTAAAGCATTCCTCTTCTTTCCCTCACCCCCCGGCCCCTTCTGCCATTAAAGACCAATGCTGCTGTAAACAATTTATAGCTTTCTTAAAGGAAGTCAGATAATCCTGGCTGATTTGTAGCCGTTCCTTTATTGCCTTGCCAAACTCTGCTTTGTCATTTCTGGTGGGAGGAGAAAGCGCACACATCCACATATGTTCGAATTACTGACCTCATTTTGACTGCTATCGGAAGGTGAGCACGTGTCTTATTAAAAAAAAAATCTAGAATAAGAGGAGAATAATTTTTCTGGTAATTACGGTTTTAAAAAAATATGCGGTGTAAAATACACCATTAATGATTTTACAATCTCTCGACAAGTCAGGCAGGGGAGCCAGCTGACCGAAGCTTGAGGAGAGCACCACTCCACATAAGTGTCAAAATTGATGTTTAGTCGTGTGCAGCCATGGTGAAATTGGAAGTGGAAGAGAGCCAATGCTTTCTTTGGGAAAGACGGGGGAGAAAAAAAATCTTTCTCTCGTTTTACAAATGTTGCACTCTCTCTAGGGATGATAAAAAGGATCATTTTGGTATCCATCTCCAGTTCAGTTCTAAACCAGTGCATGTGGCAGGGAAATATAACCCTCTTCTGTGTGGGTGTTTGATAGCTTCAGATGTATTTGTGAGACTAAAGGAACATTTTTATATATATAATATATTCCTTCTCTTCCCCCCCCTCCCAAGTTAGTATTTTGGGTAATAGTGTTACATATGCTGGTTAGTGTATATTGATTGTTGTAGGAAGAGCTGACAGCCATGTGTATAATTAAGGTGGAGGTGGCCAAGCACTTTCCATTATTAGACCCTTATATTTTGATGTATATATCTATATTAGGTGTGGTTTACACTTACAAGTTTACACACACACACACACACACACACACACACACCATAGTTGTGCTGGGAAAAGTCCTAGTGTAGATGTAGATATACCAGCAAAAAAAGGCATTTTGTTTAGGAACTGGTATAAGCTATACTGACAAAATCACTCCTTTGTTGCCATTTGTGTAAATGTGAATCAGGCCCATGAAGTCTGAATTGTCCTGTTCCCAATTCAGTTCCTCATTAGACCCCTATAGTACCAGTCTAAGGGCTGGTCTACACTGGGCGGGGTGTTGATGTAAGATACGCAACTTCAGCTATGGGAATAGCATAGCTGAAGTCGACATATCTTATTTCGACTTACCTTGGGTCCTCACGGCGAGGGATCGATGGCCGCGGCTCCCCCATCGACTCCGCTATCGCTGCTTGCCCTGGTGGAGTTCCGGAGTCGACAGGAGCGTGTTTGGGGATCGATGTATCACGTCTAGACGAGACGTGATATATCGATCCCCGATAGATCGATTACTACCCGTCGAATCGGCAGGTAGTCTGGACGTACCCTAAATGATTCATCTCCAGCTTTGGCAATCATTCCCTTCAAATAGATGTCTCATATTAGTAGTTTTAGCTTTATTAAGCTATGCTTAAGGCTGTAGAGAGAAATTTGTGTCTCAATGGGGTACATCTTGAGCTGGTGTAAATTGTCATAGCTCTGTTGACACCCAGACATTCTGGGTGCCTGAATTTTTGGGTGCCCTGCTTTAGATCACAGTGAGTCTGCTTTTCAGATTTGCAGAGTCCTCATCTCTGCCATTGATTTCAGTAGGAGTTGTCGGTGCTTGGCTCCTTTGAAAATCAGGCCCTAGATGTCTCAGGATGGGCACCCAAAATTAGTGGACAACTTAAAAAAAAATTGTACTAAGTTTCTTATCAAGTATCACACAGCATATCTGTGGCACAGTCAGTCTTCCTAATCCCACTGTGCTTTCACTGTTTTCTATAAGAATAAGGAATACCAGAATGGAGCATACCATTCCTTCAGGAAAAAAGAAACTCATTTCCACTCACTAATCAGCCAGTCCGTGTTTCCTGTCTTTCTCAGAGAAGCATGAGGCGGTACCACTCTAACTAGAAAATGTTGAGGGATTCTGAATGCTGATAGGCTGGTAATAAGAGGGTAATGATTTATATTGCTCAAAAATGGCTTCTCCAGAGAAGGAGTGAATGGTTTTGCTGCTGCCATCCTGTACCTATCAGCTTGTTTTCTCTCTCACTCTTCAACCTAATGATGTGTACCACAGTGGACTATATTACAGATAATTTTATTGTAATACAACACTTGACTAACTCTATTAAAAAATCGTCATGAATTGCAAGGTTTGCTGTGGGGCTGATGTGATCATGGAATGAAATCACATTCCTTAGAGAACGTAATAATCCCCAACGTCCAGCTACAGAGACAAATTGTCTCCAACACCCAGCCACATGGACCCAGATTCTTTGTTTACAGTTACACTGGGGGAAGCTAATGTTCAGTAAGCTAAGGTGTGAATTTAAAGTGCTATTCCACCCTAACTCCCTGTGTGGACACTTACTACACACTGAGATGCCCTCAGCCTGTTTAGATTACTACGCTTCCAAAGTGCATTAAGCTAATGTATACAAAGGTACCCCGAGTGCACAGTAAGTGCACACGGGAAGTTAGTGCAGAGTAGCTAGTATGCACCAGTTACTGTGGCCTTTTTTCCTGTGTAGACAAGTCCTGAGAATTGAGGGTCTTCAACCCCAATGGACTAAAACAGGAGTTATGGAATCTCAGAGGCTCTGAGTCACACCTTGAGTTGTATGTTACCATAGCTACTTTCTAAGAGAGAGTGAATGGGACTCTTTGGAACCTGTTTCCTGTCCTGGTAAATCAGCCAGAGGACTGTGTGCCAGCCAAGAAAGCAAGGGACTATGGGTTGGAACTGAGCTTATCTTTCCCACATGGCATTTCAAAAACTAACCACTGAACACTTGCAACAAAAGGTTTCTAAATAATAATAATGCTCTTCTCAGGATTGATATCCTCACTGCATTACTTCAGTTTTGTGTTTGAACTGAATTGGAGTTACACTGGCATAAAACTGGAGTAATACAGTTGTGAAAGTGGCCCCGCCTCTTTAGAGTTCGGCACAAACATTAACTAATTCCCTCAATACACCTGCAAGGTCAGTACATAGGTATTGGTTTCCCCATCAGTAAAATGGTGATAATAAGGAAGACATGGTATGATTTGCCCAAACCACAGAAATTATCCGTGTCAAAGCCAGGTTTAGAACTTAGGACTTCCTAGCTCCTGGTCCTACAGTCAGTCCACAAAACAGCTGCGTCCAAATTCAACTTCTTTCTCTCGTCTGCTCAAAAAAACTTTTTTATAGAATTATATAATAAAGCACTTGTGTGATTACTCATTATTAGTAATAAATGTGACACTCCTTAAGGTATATTTTATTAGCTTCTTCCTAGCACTAGGTTGCTTCTGCCTGATTTTCAGTTAGAGTTGTAATTTGTTTCTTCCCCATTTTATTCTCTGCTTTAATAAATTTTGGAGGCTTTATTTTAACATATGCAGGCCTGTTTACAGTAAGTGAGATTAGCTTCTGAAGATGTTTGTATACCGAACTGTTGTTTTCAACCCATTTTTGTAAAATTAGTTATTTGTAAAGTATTGTGTTTTTAGAGCTTGTGCAATTTTTGTTGACAGTGCTTGTGGGTTTGTTTATTTTTTGTTTATTTTTGTTGCAAGGAGAAAGAATGTTCTAATAAATAGAGCAGGCTGGAATGGAGTCTGTGGATTTGTACTGACGGGAAGCTTAGATAAATTTTTGAAATATGTCATCCACACTGATGATGATCTAACTTAACTGATAATGGTATTTTCCCAATCACTCTGTTTTGATTATAACGTTCCATTCCCCACTACAATGGCATGAATTTGGGTCCCACCATTTTCTGCTCCTTGCCTCCCAAAAAGTTCTCTTCTTCAGAAATTTCCACTAGCAACTAACCTTCTGCCTTGGTCATAAGTGCCACTGTATTATATGGCCAAATGGAAATGCATATAGATTCATGCAGTGGCATCTCTTTTACCCAGTCCCTCGCCTGTACTGTGTGCCACTATTTTGCCTGTCGATGTGTGGCTATCCCAAGATAGGTCCTGAGCCTGTTTCCCCTCATTTTCATTCAGTCATGAGAGTGCTGCATTTTATTGACACTTTGGCTTTATCAGACTCATAAAGTTCAACAGGGCCTAAAACACTCCAATTAGGCTTTAATAATTTGTGTATTTTTAATATAATATGCTTTATTATATAATTTTTAATATAAAAGTCTTCACTTTTAATTCCGTCCCTTCTTAGTTTCTTATAGTGAATCCAAACCTAAGACCTCTGAAAATCCATGCATTGCAACTGTCTGGGGATTATTTCTCTCTGCTGCTATGTGGCACTAACAGGTTCCAAAGGGAATCCCATTCAGTCTTTCTCCTCCAGAGGGTAGTGGCATGACTCAAGGTCTCCAGGGTTTAGGGGGAAGGGATTGGGAAAGGATGGAAAATATCGGAGGATGGCCCCATCAGTAGCCCACAGAGGTTCCCCAGAAGAAAGAAAATCTGCAAAGACACACTTCTCAGCACTCTTAAGAACTCAACACAAAATGTCCCTGCAGTGTCAGGTTAAAAATCTATAGGAATAAGTTTTTGAGGCGTATTTTTATTCTTCGATGTTTAATGTCTACCCAGTCAATAAATAATTATTAAGCAATAATATAAGCGCTGCAGTCTGAGAAAATTCACACTTTAGTTTCTAGAAAATTAATTCATCCAGGAAAAATACCTTTGTGCAATAAAGACTTGAGAAAGTAAAATGAGATTCTCTCTCCCCCCCCCCCCCCCCTTACAACCTCTTGTTGGATATTGCTTTATCGATACAGTTCTGTCAATAAGCTGTGAACAAACGCAGACCTTGTCCGATTTACTTACTAATCACAGGAAAGTGTTGGCAGGGCTGAAAGGATTGAGTGACCAGCCGTAGTAACTCATTTTGAGTGTGTCTGCATGCTTTTTTCTTTTCTTTCTCCCTCTATTTTTGCCTCTGAGCGGATGGAATAGCAAATATCTTCATCTGGCATCTTCTGCCATGGGGAAAGAAAAGGCACATGCTAATGTCATGGGGCTTAGAGGCCTTATTCCACTTTGTGCTTAGGGTAGTTGGGCCAAATTCTCAGCTGGTGTAAATGATGTAGCTCTGTTGACTTCAGTGGAGCTACACTCATTTGCAGTATCTGGCCCATTCTGTTTGTGGCTATTTGATTTCAGGATTTCCTGTAAATAAAAAGATAAAATGACTGCATTAGAAATCGTCTCTCTCTCTCTCGGTAATTTCTGTCATGAATTCCTCTATTTTTGCTCTTCGTTCCCCTGCTGGCAGTTGCCATCTGTAGCAATTTTTCTCCTTCCAGAAGGATTGGCAAGCCTCTCCCTCAAGTTCCCACATCTGTGCTGCCTCAGTGACAGCATGGGTGCCGAGGAGCTGGGCTGCCTTCACCTTTTCCCCATTTCCTGCTTAACCCCCGCCCGCCCCTCCCCATTCACATGCACACAGACTCAATATGTTGCTTTTCAAACAAAGCTCAGCTGCCAGTAACCCGGGAAATGCACCAACCTGTCTTGGGATTCCTCACATCTGCCAGTGGAATTTTCCCCAGGCCTGGCTGAGTGTGAGCATAAAGATTTCCATTGCATCTAAAAGAGATGGAGATACCACTGATGTAATGTATGAGAGTGTTGTTATTGTTGTGGTTCTTTGTTTATTTGTGGGGAGGGTTTATATTGAAGTTAATGCTCATGAAAGCTACTGGATTGACTGTGAAGTCCACAACATCCACAATAGCCACAACAAGGTGCTGTGTACGTAGCAGCAGTGCAAACTTGCACTCTGCTCTGGGATTCAGAGCTGAAGTTATATCCCATTAACTCAATAGCCCTTTTAGAAATGGCCCAAAATTGCCCTTTCTGAACAGTTGAAAGTCAAATAAAGCAATTATGCTGCAAGAGAAAGTCTCTCCTTAAAAGACAAATATTCAGTTTCACGACATTAAACTGCAGGCGAAGGGTAAAGGAGTGAGGGAAAGTAGATCAATATGTAAATTAAAATAATTTGTCAACTAGCAAATGGAGGGTAATGTCCCATAGGGAAGGAGGTGATCCACCACCCATTTATGCACATTAGACACATCAGCCAGTGGACTTGGAAACTACAAGATGAACAGTTGTTACTTTGTGCCTAATATTTTTATTTATGAGGTCATGAATGAAAACTACAGAGGACAAGATCTTTAGAATCTGAATCTTGCAAAGAAAAAATGGTTCAGTACATGTAAAAATAGTCAAGTTCCAAACAGATCCATTCTTCAGCACTTGAGCAATAAGCTGCATGCTAGACACTCTCTCTTAAATTATGCTTTTGGCTATGAGCACACAACTCGCAATGAGTTCAAGGACATGTTTTGGACCATTAACTTCAGATTGTATTTGTGTTACCCACAAAAACATGCAGCCCATACAGACACTTCCACCTCACTATAAGGAACATAGTCATCTTCCACTCAGAAATATAGTACATGTGATTCTGTAAATGTATATGTATATGTATGTAAATACAGTTCATGTGGTACTTGCATGGTAAGTTTTCAGCACAACATGTAGGGAATTAGGTACGACTGTCGATAGGAATCTAGCAATTGAAAATGTGCTCTTGCAAGTGGGAGACTAGCACCCAGAGTTTTGGACGTTATCTTAGCTGGTGTTACCAAGAACAGTAGTTGTCTGTGAATGGGAATAGAAAAAGCTCATTGAACTGAAAGGGGAAAACCTCTCCAGAGTGGAAATGCAGGCCGATCCTGGTCCCACTGAAGATAATGGGAGTTTTGCTTTGATTTGGGGCCCTAATTCTTCAGGCTTTTGCTTATCTGGAATGGTATTATGATTCACTCATGGCTCCACTTGGTTTTTTCACTTGAGTGATACTGTGATTTTAGAGAAATTATTTTATTATTATTCTCTTCATTAGGGTATCCTCAAGCCAGATCGTCTAGCCAGTTTTAGCCTTTCGGACGGTTCCATCCATGTGGACCTCTCCTGATACTGCACCCCTAAGTAAAGATAGGGGTGCAGTATCAGGTGCCTCCTCAGCAGCATTGCTTTCTTCCTACCTCATACCTTACTGGCTTACCTCTGTAGGGTTGGGGATCCACACATAGGGTGGGGGTGGGGTTGTCATGTGGAAGGAAAGCCCAAAGTACCCACCAAGTTCTGTGGAGCAGCTGGAGAAGAGCTAATATAGTTTGAGACTCCTTTGTAAGGTTTCCTATATCTTCCCCACACCCCCTTCTGTGAGCACTTACAGGGGGATAGGTTAATCACGTGTGTGTATGTGTTTGTGTGTGTGTATATATGTAACATAGGGCCAGATCCCTAACTTGTTTAAATTGGTCATAGCTCCCTAGATCAATGGAGGAACACCTTTTTACATCCGTTGATAAAACTCTCCCATAGTATATGAGAGAAAATAGAAAATGGACTAGCAAAAATACCTTTGAATCAATTCTGTAGGTTAGCTATCAACTCCAGGGCTTCACAGGCGATACTTAAGGTTGAGTTCATTAAATGAGTTATAAAGCTGGAACTGAATCCAGGCCTTTCACTTAGGACATCATATTACTTTCATACAATATGTAATTTACCATTCAGTTCAGTCAGGTACATAATCAGGTATTTTTAATATTTCTGAGCCCTAACATGTAGTTGGGATTTTTAAATCTCTTTTATGAAGATATCCAAAATAACCCAGTTCATGGTAGGGTTTTTCCCATCAGTTTCCAATCGGATAGGTGATGTAATGACTGTAAACCTGCTGTTTTGACTGATGCATCATTCAGAACATGTGTCTATGTTTTTGATTTAAAATTGGATGAGCAGACTTGAAAGTAGGAGCAATGATTAGGGGTGTGTGTGTAAAATTCACATTTGTCATTATTTAAAGCATCCACAATTTTTTGACACTGGCAGAGACTTTGTTCCATATCTTGAACGAAGCTCAGGCAAAAACAATGAGCTTGTAACTCTGTAACAGTGAACACCACCACTCTGGTAGTGGTGGTGATGTGGCTTCTTAACGATGTTTGGGGGAAACCAACTATATCCTAATTTTAATACCCTAAAGAACTTGGGAGAGCGGCTGTGTTGCATCCCCAAGAGGCCCAGCACACACGGGTGCAGCACGGCAGGTAGGGGCAAGGCAAAACTGACTTTATGCCATGTTTGCTCACATGGGATTCTGGGTTTGTTGGGGGTCAAAACAACCCGCAGCATAACTTAGCCTAGGAAGCTGCTCTAAATTATAGCAACCTTGCCTGGGCTGCCCTGCCACCTGACGCTGCACAGAATCTCTGCAGTAGAGTGCACTACAGTGATCGCCTTGACCCTGCCTTGAATTCCCCTCATTTTGTGTCAATAGAGAAGTGCTGCTAGATTCGCTCTTGGTGCTAAGTATAGATGAATATATGTGTAAATATCTACATATAGTGAAAGCGTGTGTATCCACACACATACACGTTGCTATCAAGAATTGGTACTATTACAATGAAAATAAAGCAATCCTTTATTTCTGAATTTGAAAGACTGACGGATGCAGAAGAAATAAGTTATGGTCTCCAATAGGACAGTGCTCGTTACTGTGATTCTGAGGCAAATTCAGCTTCAGCAAGAGCAATTGCCTCTCCTATTGAATTCAAAGCCTGCTTATGTCGGGGCCAGTGTTTGGGGCTCTCTGCACAGTCAGGGTTCAGTGTTTGCACATGGCCTCTGAAGTGAAGAGTCAGAGTCGGAAACTTGTCTGTCCCTCAACACTTTTTTCTTTCCTGAAATCCCTGAGCTTTGGCTCCAGCACTGCTTCATAGTCAGGTTCCTTTCCTGTTTTCTTGATGGGAGCCTAAAAGAATCTGAACTCGGCTACCTAAAAGCACCTAATAGAAATAGAGTGGCTCATATTTCACCCAGTACTTAAAGCTTCCTCCTAAGAAACAGCTGAATGGCTTTCCCACAAAGTCTGTGTTTCTGAGAGCAGCTTCAGTGGCGAGGGCTCTAGTGAAAGCCTAAGAGCCTCTCTCTCACTCCCAGCTGTCAAGGAAACTCGAGGAGGCGTTCAAATGAGAGACACATGGATGTTTATAATTCACAGTTTTGCCATTGTTGTCACCAGAGATTTGTTCTTCCTGCTTGGTGAGAGGAAAAAAGGAAGGATAAAATTGGTACCATAACATGGCCAGACATAACTTGTTTGAAAGATGGGCCTCCAATTATTTACTTAAGGAAATAGTGGGAGATTTATTAATAACCTCTGGCGACTTAAATAGCTCTAGTGATTTCCATGTGTGACCTGAGGCCTCAGCCTTCCCGGCTGATTAGACACAAAACTCAACTAAAGAGCTGACCTGGTTGGTTTCAAGTGCCCTGCTGGTTAACTCCCAGATGTGAGGCCTAGGAAAAACAATGTCTGTCAGAGCCATTATAAAGCACTCTGCTACAACAGGTTTAATCTTACCTCTGATTTCAGAGGAAACAGTTCAGTAGGAGGGCTGAAACTATAATGAACTCTTAACACAGAAAACTATTCTGTCCATGCATCTGAAAGTGAGCAAAAATATTAATATATCACTACTTGAGAATGGAAGTTTCCATTATTGTTCGCCAAAGCATCACTCTGTTTCTTTTGTCTTGATGAAAAGACACTATTTTTGGATGGAATCTGGAATACTGTAGTTTTCATCTGGTTTTTGCAGACAGTTTTAACATGTGTACCAGCGATTCCCTCTTTGATGCAGTATGATTTTGCCAGATGTTGCCTATATAAGGTAGCTGGTGACCCTGAAACATCTTTTAGGGGCTGCGTCATCACAACAGAATCCATAATTTCTTTTCTTTTCTTTAAAAGATGTTCAGGACCTTGGTGGAAGCTACTACCTTAGGTTCAACCTAATCTATTTGTCAAAAAATATTTGGCATATGGTAAAGGCAGTGTGCAAATTATTAAGCCAGAGTTACAACTTTAGAAATAGGTGGTACAGAGTACCTGCTCTGACTTGTGGGTTCAGCCAGTTTTGAGCATGGTGTGGGTGATTTATCAGTATGTTACTAGCTGACTGAGATGCAGGAAGAAATGTTAATACTATCCTGCTTTAAAAGGCCTCTACTGCTGCCTAAAAGGCCTTGAGATCCCTTACAGAATTTTCAGGCAGCTGAAAGATGAAAACAAATTAGGGAAAAATAACAGAAAATAAAAGGGCTTTTATCGCTATGCATTACCATTGCATACTTCTGATTGGAATTAAGTAGGTGTTCAGTTACCCAAATGGCGGCTGGTATCTGACCTGAAAACAACCAGGTCTGATGCAACAAATTGAATAAAACAGCACTGAAAAGGAATTTAGATCTACTTAAAGCATATGCTGATTATAAGGAATTTGATGCTTTGCTGGCATTAATCTTGATATCTGTATTTGGGATGGATTCAGTATCCAGGACTTTCTCAAACTTTGTGAATTACAATACTTGTGACCAATAGAAACTGCATGAATTACAATACTTGTGACAGTAGAAAATCATGTTGCCTGTCTGTGGTAGTTTCAAAGTGATCTGCAAACAAAAACACATTGGGCTTTTGTACTTTTTTTTTAATGTATAAAGTAAGTCTGAAAGTTTGCATGATGGGGAGGGATGGTTGGTTTTAAAAAAACTGCTTTTTTAAATTAGAAATTCAGGTCTTGTCTTGTTTGAAAGACTTTTTAGTTACTGGAGAACTCACAAAATTATGACTTCAAGAGACGGAGAGTTGAGCAATTAAGAAGAAAGAGGAATTTTAGTCCAGCTGTTTAGTTATTTGATTTTTGTTAATACCATCTTCACTGACTAATGAGCATATTGGAGAAAGGAAGTCTCCAATAAAGCATCAAGTGTCATAAGACTTGTGATAAAATTTTGAGAATTAACACTCTAAAGGAGTTCTGGACCTTGCAATATCTCCATATGGATCTGCAGACAGCTGTAGCAGACTCTTCCAGTATCAACAGCTCCAGTAATGTTGTTATTGCAAGACATTTTGACACAGTGCCCTTACACAAATTTGGATTGAATAACTCCATTGAATACTTGTAGCTGTTTCTCTATCTTGTGTGGCAGGTTCAAAACATTGCTAATAGGGCTGCATTATACTAATGGGAATACATGTAACTTATTCCGTTATGCTTTGTATTCTTGTTTTTAATTTTTTAGTTTGATGCTAAAATAGCCATATGTCTTGATTTTTAGTGAAAATCACAGGGACAGTAGCTGCTAGGGAGGCAGTTTAAAAAGTAATGAATGTTTAAACAAATAGTGTTGTTTATTATGTTACCAAGATTTCTGCCTTGCAAACCAATCCCTTGATCTTGGAAATACTAAAAAATATTCTTGGGTCAGTTTTTAGATCTCTGTTGAGAGCCCCATCCACTTGGTTTTATGGCTGCTAAGCACCTAAGCAAGTGCTTAACTTTAAGCACATGCTTACGTCCCATTGACTGCTGTTAAAGTAGAGCATGCTTTTAGGTGCTCTGCTGAACTGGGGCCATATTCAATGCTAACTGAAATTAAAGGAAGTCTTTGAATCAGGCCTCATCAGAATTAAAATTACTTGTCGTGCCAAAACCAGTTTTTCTTGAGTGACAGAGATGCACACTACTGCTAACGTAGGCGATGGAAAGAAATTTGGTGATATGGATCACAGGATGAATCTCTGACTCATGCAGTCGCTTCACTCTGATAATATCAACAGTGCTAGTTCTGACCACACATTAATACTCAGCACAGGATTAGAGTGGCAGCTCAACATATGACAGTTTATGGTGTGGCATTAGACCCCAGGAAACTTCACTGGTAATAAAAAAGTATTAGCATGAATAGTATTTAGATTATTTACTACTGCTGCTGGTGGCGGCAGAAAAGTATTCTCCAAAATGGGCTGATATACTCTCTATTTGTCCTGCTTTGCTTTTCAGCTTTGGCCTATTTGGTACTTAGGTAAGCTCCACTGGCTCTTGGTGACACCCTATACGCATTCCACGATTCCAGGCGAGGAAGAAAGAGTCCAAAATGTACTTTTTCCTGATGAAAAGAGGGAAGTTTTTGGAGTCCTTATTGTCATCTGTTTTTAAACAAAAGGGGAACAAACTTTCACTCCCTATTGTAACTTTCTCCTCCATATCCCCCACTCAAAAAAAAAAAAAAAAACTGATGGAGTCTTCAATGAGTTACCGATTACATTCAGTGGTAGTGGATTCTGTAGCTGGTAAGACCTGCCCTTATTTAGAAGTTAAGAGGAATTGCTGATTTGTGTAAGGGACTCTGTGAGGGGCGGCATTCTTAAAAACAAAATTAAAAAGTAGAGTTAATAAAATAGTAAAGTGATATAAAATGGGAAATAAAATAATCTCAGTTATAGATGAAAAATGTAACTGCGTCTCTCTTCTGCATCATTAATATGGTAGTCCATAATTGTTATTTGGATAAACCTGGAACTAGCATTATGGAATTCTTGTTTTAATTAATATGTACATCTCCCCTCGTGTTGACAATTAGCTAATTGCTAATTGAAATTAGACTTTTTTTCTGCTGTCTTTTATGTGAAAATGGAGAGGGAATGTGAATTTTTGTTTTTGTTTTTTATCATTTCATCTCTTAATTTCTCATTTTCTCTTCAGCATGAAAGATTTTTCTACAGCTTCAGGGGCTGCTTTAAGATGACTGGAGTTGCTAAGAGCAAACTTCCTTGTCACTATTCATTCTACCTTGCACTACCCAGGAATGAACCTCTGTATGACAGAGGGACTCTGAGTGGCAGCGAGAAGAGACAAGAGGAGTATTGTGTCAATCACCAAAGCAAGGATCCCTATGTAGGTGTTAATATACGCAAGTCAAGCTAAGACTATTTGCCCTCCCTATATATTTTTTTGAACCTGGCTGCCTAAAGTCAGGTTTCTAAATCCTTATTGAGGAAGTTTGGCTTTATTTTCAAAGGTGCTCAGACCATGTGTACTTAGGCATCTGAGGCCCCACTTCAGCAAGGTACTTAAGAGTGTAGCTAATTTTAAGCATATGAGTAGTCCCATAGAAATCACTGGAACTACTGGCATACTTACTGAAACATATGCTTAAACATCTTGCCAAATTAGAGCCTAAATATGGATTTAGAAGCCTAACTTAAGGCAAATCCATGTGGTAAATGGTGACCTTAGTTCTTGTAGGGGGGAAAAAAAAAAAACATCTTGGAGGAAAGAACGTTTTTGTTGTGTTTTTTTTTAAGGGGATACCCCCTGCCCCACAGTGACTTTTTTCACTCTGGATCCAAAAGTCAGGAGTCCCATTCCACCCCTTACAGCATAATTCTGTAACATACGGTGGCTGTGTCTCTTCTGTTCAGAATGAGCTCTTCCCTCTCTGCTGACCCTCGCCTCCCTGACATCCATTCCCCTAGCCTAACAATGACAAATGGAGTTATAATATTGGTTGTTGAACCATAAGCTGTAGATAAATGTGCTTCTGAGAACCACCATTAAGTCCCTAAATGGATTATATATATTTGGTTTAGAAACCTAATATTTAATATTAGTGTACTCTCCAGCGGCTGGCTTTATTTCTCTTGATAATCTATTCCCACTCCATTTCCTTTTAGATTTCTAACCTCATTAAATCTTTCATATCACAGTTATTTTCTGTTCTAAACAAAATTAAAGACACACCATCCCCAGGTTTTAAGAGTATAATTTTACTCCCGAACTGGAGAAAACACAGAGATAAACATTCTTTTCAATGATGAATTTTAAAACCGCTTTACGAGTCAGCTGGAATTGCTAACCATATTGAGGCTTGTAAAAGTCTGTGAAAGGCAGCATAATAAATGATGCTTGAAATGGCATTTGTTGTATGGTTGTTCAGATGCTTACATGGTATCTTTTCTGTTCTTGTTTTTGGTCTGTATAAAATAGGATGTAAATCTCACTGAGTACAGTACCTTAAGAATTTATAACGTTTTGCTTCTGGCCTGATTGTCTGCAAAGAATCTTGAGTAACCAGCAGGAGGGTTCCTTAAATTCACATGGCCAATGAAGAAGTGTCTGTGTAAAATACTGTGTTCCCAGTAAGTGCATTAAACTGGTTTTCCTTGATCGAAAACACATTTCTTCCTTATCATACGGCTCTTTGGCACATTGCTTGTTCTGTTATGTAAGTATTGTACTCTGCCTTCCCAGCCGCATTAAAACTGCTTATGACCATTCTTCCTATTAGCCAATATACTGGAATCCCACAGAGGCTGCTTTAAGAAAAATGCAATATATGTGGTATTGAAAAGGGACTTTCAGGCTGGAGGAAGCTTTAAAATATATCCTATATTAGACCAAATCCATTTACCTTTCACATCTTTTCCTGTAATGGTGGAATCACTTCTGCTAATTATCAGATATGTTTGGTATTAAGCCAGGGTTATGTACTTCACAGCCCATCTGCTCCTCCTATTTGCTCTTGCGCCGGAGTCATATGGCTGAATTATGACATCACATCAGTGCATGACATTTCCATGGCAGCTGACGGTGATCTCGTAAATACAGGATCATGACTTCACTGTTGGGTCAAGCAGAGGTCGAGGCCGGGCTGCAGGGAAATAAAGTTTTCATTCCAAAAGATATCTCCTCAGTAATTGCAAGGCTTTAGCTTTGCAGGCAGCATAAATGGCTACTCTTTTCAAAATGGCCCCAGTGTGAAAATCCCTTTTTAAGATGTAAGTCTGTATTACAAATATATTGTATTCTCTGGTTGTGGCAATGGGAAAAGTGTGCATAGCC
Source organism: Malaclemys terrapin pileata (assembly GCF_027887155.1). Lineage (NCBI taxonomy): Eukaryota > Metazoa > Chordata > Testudines > Emydidae > Malaclemys > Malaclemys terrapin. The sequence continues at coordinate 18,130,789 of NC_071520.1, read as the reverse complement.
TTTACTGCCTTTAATGTTCGCTTCAAGACATACTTGTTGAGTAATAGTACTTAGCATCTTCAAGGAACTTTGTAAATATTAACTAATCAATGTGAATACCATCTTGCCCTATGATAAAGTAGGTATTATTATCATCCCCCCTTTTGCAGATGAAGTTATGGTGGCGCAAAGGAGTAGGTGACTTGTCCAAAGGCACTTGCACATCAAATCAGTAGCAAAGCCAGCATTAGAATTCCTGGCTCCCTGTTCTTTGCTCCGTCCATTAGACTGGCACTTATTAGGCCCTTTACAACTAAGGCTAACATTTTAGGGATTAGAGCTAATTGCCACTGAACTTCTGTGGAAGTTGAGTGCCTAACTCCTATAGGCTCTGGAAAATCCCAGCCCAAATAAATATTGACTGATTGGAGTCCACCAATGTTAAAGATTTTGGGGCCCAGTTTTGCAGTATGCTGACAACCCTTAACTCCCACTAGGCCAAAAGGAGTTGAGGATTCTCAGCATATCTCCGTGTTAGGCCCTTTATCAGTAAACATTTGTTTGACACTCAGGAAAAATAGTGAGAATTGGCAGTGCAGCTTCTGATCACTGAAGCCCCTGCTGACAACTTTGTGTTACTCCTGTTCAAATTTACAATTAGGAACAGCATGGTGTTAATAGACCAGGAGCCCTGGGAGAAGGCTGGTCAGCAGGGTGCTCATATAAGGAATGATGTGATGAAATGATAGGAAAATAGGCCTTTATCCCAACCCTCTTCACCTCCCAATCCAATTGTATGGAAACAAACAACTTTGACCAGAAGTTTTCCAGACAAACTCTGAATAGCAGCCATGCTAACTTATATTTGTTATTAAGGGTTCACCATCATTGTTTTTAATAGGACACTTTTGGTTGGGATTCAGGCCCCACTGCATCTGTTTTTGAGGACCCTCTATTTATGTTCTCCCTCTGTTTTTTTCAACCATACATAATGTCATTCTGATGAGAGCAGAGTCCTTGAGTGCACTGTTCTGCAAGAGGATTCAATATTACCACAAGTCTATTTTAAGCCCATTTCCTTCAGGTTTATTAGACCCTGTGAATTCATTATATTTCTGCTCACCTGTGTTAGATGCCTGTGATGGTGTTATGGTCTTCCTTTTAGAGGGCAGAAGTGGATGACTGAGCTGTTTGGTTTTAAGATCTAATGGCTGCTTATTTAATACAGTTTTATCTTCACCCTCCCATAGCAATCATCACTTTAAAAAATCATCTCCATTATATCCATTCTGTTCTCAGCTACAGAACAAATCAATGCACCTTTGACAGTTTGAGATTGTTTAAGTGCGTTGGAATTCTGAAGAATCAATTGCACCCAGGTGCATCGAGGAGGATTAGTGGTTTTCCCCAGAGAGAAATGGCTGGTGAGATTGCCCCCTGTTCTCATGACTCAGCAACTTCATTCCAATTTCCCATTTCAAAAATATAGCAGCAAGCTCTAAATCTTCCATGCCTGGCTGCAGAGTGGAGAGACCAATACAAAGTTACATTTCACTTTGAACTGACAGATGGAAAGCCATAATAATGTCCCTTTCTTCATGATGAGTGATGGATTCCCAGGATGTGATAGACTCAGAGTGCTGTTGTAAAGGAACCAGCCTTGCTGGTTCATTTGGATGTCTATCCGGCTCTGTTGCCTTGTGTGAGAACTGCTCTCCTTTTGTAGAAGCTGCACTTATAGTATTTCCGAGGAGACTGATGAAAGGGGATTTCCAGCACCATAATCTGGGAGAAAAGTATAAATGTATATACACAGGAAAGAAGTATGTGTCTGGTTGGGAACTGAATGGCACATGTGATTAGTAAGGGGGATACTAAGCTTTTCAATTCCAGGTTACTGGTTTAAATCTGGATTAGAAACTCATGGGGGTTTGTCGTCATGTATAAAATGGGTTAGTTACAGCCCACTTCCTGGTACGTAATATCATTCACAAAAACCTACCCGCTAGGATGACCAGATGTCCCGATTTTATAGGGACAGTCCCGATTTTTGGGTCTTTTTCTTATATAGGCTCCTATTACCTCCCACCCCCATCCCGATTTTTCACACTTGCAGTCTGGTCACCCTACTACCTGCACACCTGTACCCTGCTGGCATCCCAGAAGGAGAGGCCAAGAATTTCAATGGACATGTAGAAGATTAGACATGGCAAGCATGCGCACACACATACAATTCTTCTTCCCTGAGCTCTTCCATGGTGACACCAGAGGATTGCTAGGAGAATTTTTCCAACTCACTCTCCCGCCCCTCATGCTCCCATAAACTGATCATGAGATTTAGAAATTTTCCTTAAACAAATATAAATTACATTTCTTTTACCTTTTCCAACAGTGTTGGAACTCTTTACTGGGTCCCGTAGTGACGGAAGAACAATTTAAGAAGGACCTATCTCCCTCCATTCCTGGGTCCACGATTTTAATCCCAGTTGGGTCACGGAAGCACTACAAGACTTGGGGCTTGTTGCTTGACCTCTTTGTTAAATCAACCCATCTGTAAAACTGAGTGGAAAAGCAAGACCTTACCCAACCCCAGATGAATACAGGTCCCCTGTATTTTCCTGCATAAATAAATTACCAATAAACTACAACATCCACAACTTTACTACTAAATATTTGCTAGGAATGATGTGAATGAAGTTGTTAGTTCACCTACTTTCTCCTTGGATCTGTATTTTCTGCTGTAAAAGTTTCCAAAGGTAAAGTAGGTTTTGGAGGCAGTGTTGTAATGAGAAACCTCTTGCTCTCTCTTAACCAGGACTTCAACCCTGCAAAACAATCAGCTCTTCCCTTTTCATTGAGAGGCACACAGCGTCTAATCAGGTTTCACTCCATTGTTGTAGCTATTGATCCTTGGCACTGTAAGATGCAAATTGCCATGCCTGACAGGATTCAGGGTGTTTTATCATCAGTGGAGAGTAATTATCCTTGGCTGCACCAATATTGGATTGTTAAGCCCCAGGATAATGCACAAGGTAAAGACATTTAGAGGCAGTCCACCTTGGGGATTTGTGTAAATGTGATGGATAGAGTAAGAGAAGGATAGCTGAATTACAGCCCTGAGGGACTGACAGCTGTGTGGGGGTGTAGCCTTAGTAATCCTTGTGGAAAAGATAGTGCTGTGGTTGGTCCTGAGACAGAGTATGTCTAAAGCTATAACTTTCCATTGCTATTTAATCCTTGTAATGTCTATATGCTGAAGAAGAAAACACATGCAGAAGTTGTAAATGGATTCGATGGGCTGGTTCACCTGGCAGTTTGTTGTGTTATTTATTTAGCTAATAATAATGTATCCGTTTGATGCAGAAATATTTTAGAGGCATGCCAGGTTAAGGTGCTTGTTCCTTTGTGTACGGATTCCAGGTTGACATTGAAAGCAGAACTATAAATGAATAAATAGGAGACGCTATTGTTGACATGAGAATCTGGTTAACCTTTGCAGATTCTGATGCATGAAGTAGCTAAGCTGTTTTAGCTGGGGGGGGAGGAAGGAAATGCATCTTACAAAGATGCCACGTTAGCTGACTAATCCTTGACTCTGATAGCAGCAAACCTATAAGTAGACTCATGGAAGAAAATCTCCTTTCCCAGAGTTATTCATACCAACTGAATCTCATACCTGTCAAATATTTGTATTAAACCATCCCTGTTTTGTATCTGCGAAATTTTAAAAAAGGATTGTTAGTGAAAAAGAATTCACGGTGAGATGAATGTTGTAGGGAGTTCCCAAGGAATGTCAGGCTTTAAATACAATACTGAATTTGAAAACAGAGAATTTTGTTAGCATTTTAAAAATGAATGAATTCATTTCATTTTTAGCTGCAGTGCTTTTTTGTCAGACAACTGCTTGTATTTGACCAAAGCCATGACTAAGATCAGCCTGCTTGCTTGGCATGCAAAACATGCTTTATTGTTGTTAAAGCTGCTAAGGACACTGAGGAGTAAATGCCAGAAGCTTAAGCAAATAATCCATGCTCTGCCAGAATTGTGCCAGATATTGCAGCTCTGTGCAAGTTTGCCTGTGTTGAGCAATGAGTGCCCTGTGCTACCGTTTATGGTTTAAGATTACTGTACTCCAGTGTGATTTCTTCTGACATCTTTTAGAAGTGCCCCTGGCTGGTCAATTTCACACTTTATTATCAAAGTGCGTAAGGAGCTTCTTATATTATTTCATACCTTGAAATAAGCAGGAGTGGATCTTGCTCTGCAGTCCTTTTCTGTGTGTTTTAGTTTTGAAATGGAAGATATGAGAAGTAAGTTGTCCTTAAAGATACTGCATACCTAAACTGTGTCAAATTTAGAAAGAGAAATCCCTCAGCTATTTTGATTGTCAACTAGTCATAAATACACCATTTTTTAATCATTAAGGGTCACCCAACAGGTAAATGCTCATTAAGAAAATAGAATTAATGGTGCTGTTCTCCCCTCCCTTTTCCTCCACCTGACAAAACAACACTAACAAAGAAACACAAACAGTTTCTGCAAGTAAAGAAACATAATGAGCCTTAGATGACATAGTGCCTGATTCTAGTTTAGCCTCTGCCTCTTTTGTGTCACTTGGGCAGCACAAAGGAGATGGATTCTAGCCACGGGTGGCCCTAGGTTCCCTGAACTCTCTGCTGGTATAAAGCTGAAGAAATTGGCTCCTGCACCTTTTATACACTCCTTCTGCCTGCCCTATTGTAGAGGATATAGTTGAGCTCCATTATTATATGCCTATCGTCCTCTGGCCTTAGGTCGCTTATACCCATCACTTAACTTAAAGCAGCCCCTAGGCTGCTCTAATAGATGCTGAGATTGAATGTTGTAGACTCAGAGATCAGTACTTTGCTCCCTCTTGGGTCCCCCTCTCCTTTCCCCTGCACTACCTAGAGGTTGGCTACAGTGGAGAATTTAGCCCATAGTGTTTATACTGCATTAGCCCTGTGAGACTGCATAGTGTCTCCTTTAGAAATACTGTACCAAGTCCACAAGCAGTCCTGCGATGTGCAAACATGTATTATGATGTCTGAGCATGTTAGACAAGATAAGTCCAAAGTAATAGTGTTCACGGCTTAAACTGTATTTCTGCAACATTTCTGCCCTTGCCTTTCTCCTGCTTTCAGGCGGTAATGGTATGGGAATATACAGCAAAAGAACAAAGGACCCCAAGCTGTACAATTTATGGGTCGGATCCTGTAAATGTTACTCAGAAGAGGGCTTATGTTCTGAATGGCTCTGTCACACACTTTTTTTTTTTTCTGGTTACAATTATAGTCAAAATCATGAGGTTCTGCAAAGTAAATCATGGCATAAATTTTAAAATACCTTAAGATAGACATAGGGCCAAATTCCCTACTAGGTGATCGGATTCTCCCAAGATGCTAATTACTCCATTTGGTACTGACTGCAGGATTGGGCCCATAGTTGTATAAGGTATTAATATCTCTTGAGATGGACCCATACCAAAACCCCAGGTTCAACGCACGTGAATTTTGGAAAAGTTCAGATCTAGATCCAAACTTTGTGGCTCACACCCTGACCCTATAATAGACCAAACCAAAATGCCAGATCTGACATTCACTTCCCACAAACACTGAAGAAATTCACATTCAAAATCAAACTTTACAACTCAGACCTAATTCTACTACAGCACAACACTAAATGGCTTTATACTATAAAATGTGTAAGTCTGTCATTAATAAAACTGTTTCAGGTACCATGAATTATAAACATCAACACCATATATATATTTAAAAACAAAACACACACACATGTATTTGGTGCATTCCACATTAAAGTAATTTTTTTGTTGTTGCTGCTGTTGGGAAAATTGTTAGATTTGATGGTGGTATGTAATTAGTAGTTTGCCAGCAATAATTACAGGGTTGTGCTCCAGAATAAATTATGTAGCATTCCTGTGCATATAGTATGGTATACCACAAAATAGGAGTTGGGAAAATACAACATTGCTGGATCATCATATATCTGACATGATGAAGTTGCTTTGCTCCAATAGTTTATGAAAAATAGTAAGTATGGTACACTGGGAACCAAAAGACTTTCTTTGTTAAATTAACCACAATTGCAACCACAAATTATGGCTTCACAAACTGTAGATTTCAGCTCAGACTTTTTGTAAATAGTCTGTATTTTGTATTTTAACAAAAACATCCTTAAAAGGAATGCAGATATATTACGATGCCAAAATAGCACTTTCAAAATTACCAGCCCATTCAGACCCTTTTAGTACACGCTCACAATATTGGTTTAAAGTGGAAATTTGTAGAAATCACAGGATCTTAACCCTCACACTTTCTATACAGTTAGATAAAATACTTTTTTGAGGTATACATATTAAAAAGAAAGTCAGTTTCCATTTGTTGTATACATTTTTAGTTTTGTTTAGAGAAAATATTAGTCACAACCAGCAGGTTCTGCAAAATGAAACGTGCATAAAGTAATTCCTTAGCAAATTCACAACCAACATTATTGGGTGCAAGTAGGTAAATCTGTCCTAAAGACTTTCCTCCAAATTAAAAGATTGCCTTTGATGTTTCAGTTTTAAAATACCTTACAGATCATTAGCATGCTCAGCTTGATTTTGAAATATGTCATTTTGGCAACAAAGAACTGAGGAGGGGCTTCTGTTAATATCTTGGCTTTTGCAGTACATATTTCCTTATGCCAAACCCGAATGCAAAAGGCAATTTTTGATGTTTAAAGTTGTATATGTTACTTATGCAACGCATAAAGATACCCATGCTCTATAGTTTAAGATGAAGAGGCTGTAGAACCAATTACGCAATCCAGCAGAAACACTCCTACAGAGCCTATACATAGTCCTTTATCTTTCTTGTGCTATGCCATACTGTGTTTTAATATCTTGTCACATCTGATATTTTTGTACCCAAGCTCCCCGTACACATTGTTGTTTAATAGAATAGAATAGCATGGGATATTACACACCACCTCACCTCTTATGTATAATAACACCAGTAACTAATCTGTTGCTTAGTCACTCCCAGGTGTACAACCAGAATGTTGTGTGTTCAGTCTAATAGAATCTCTTAGATATTCTCACATTCTACATTTTCTCTTTGTTATAACAGTGATGAGAAGGAGGACAATAATCTGGTCAAGGGACATCTCTTCCAGAATGTTTTGTACTAATTGCAAAAAGTGCAGTTTAGGGTTTGATATTTTAGAATGACTGATCATTATTAAACATTCACATATGTTTGTGTTGATTATCGGGGGGGTGGGGGGGGGGAAATGATTATGTTCTTGGAAGGCCCAATAAGCCATTAATTCCATTGTCATTGTTAGAGGGAAGTTGGGGTTTTCTTTTGTTTTTGCATGTGTACTTATCTTGCTAAAATTTTAACAAAATAAGACGAAGTTGGGGCATTTTCCCTTCAATCATGATTAATGTGTTAATAATGGCCTTTCTTGACATTCCAGGGTTTTTTTAACTGTTGCTTTATACAGTGTGACCAAGAAAAAATAAAAAGGGACCATCCAGCTCACTTTCACTTAGGCTCATCCAATAACATAAAAATTAAAATGGCCTAATATACTCTAATTGTCCATTCCCAGGTTGGATGTTAAACAATTGTAGCTAGTGTTTTTCATGTCTAAAGACAAATCCCTTATCTCGAAGACTGTTCCCTTTTTGGCCACCATTAGCAGGTTGGGTGCAATGCAGGTTGCACAGTTGGGCAGGTCTAAGGGTAGCTGGAAACACAGTAGGCATGTGACTGCTTGCGAGAGTGTGAGCTAGTATGGAAATGATAAATATTGCAGGGGCTGACTTATTCAGGTGACCATGAATAGCAGGTGGTCATAAATACAGGTTTCATTGCACTGCATATGATATGCTGAAATGTTAGATACAACATCTAGTTCTGCCTCCATTATTCCAAGATAACAGAATTTACCCTTGGGACTTTCACTCTAGTATCTGGCGGTATGTACAGATGAAGATTTTTTTCTATCATAATTAACTGCAAATAATCTAAATATATTTCAGATACATTTCTTCATATCATTTGGAATCTTTTCATCTGCAGAGATATAAGTTCATGAGGAATTACAAGGACATTTAGAGAATGACAAGGATATCTATTCCTATCCTGGCTAGTTTATAATAACAAAAATTGTGAGTGGAAAGGCTAAAGAAATATAGTCTTAAAAACAAATGTGTTGTAATTGTTTTGTTGGGAGTTAGAGGGAACACTCTTTCATCTTGAGACTTAGCTACCCCAGGCAAGAGCAATCAAACTGGAGGTACCACCTCCCGTATCCTTGTTCTCTTTAATTGGAGCCATAGCTTTGGATGCCCTGAGGCTGAGTGCCTGCTTATGAAGGTTTTAAAGCGCAGTGGGGAAAAAATCTTTTGTTTAGACAGTTTCAGGTCCTCCCCCCATTTCCCATTTGGCAACTGAGTGTTCTATGTTGAAATTAAGCTGCCTGGCTGCTATACATTTTGAATGTAGTATGATACTCTAATGCTAAAATGGATTTGCTACATGTATATTTTTAAGCCTAAGAAAGCAACTACACAAAACCAGAAAACACTAGGCCTGGGAGCTGAGGTTGCACGCTCAGGAACTCAGGGCCATGGTATGCCTTGTAGTAGCAGCACTGATAACTTCAGGTATTTATATAGCATTCCGGAACTCCAATGACTTTTTTTTGCTCTACCAGAGTACAAATTTTTTAAAATAAAATAATTAGTGCATATTTTAACAAGTTAACTGCACATCTATGTGTCACTTCATTTATATTTTTAGGCTCTGATGAGAATGCATAGCACAGTTACAAGCTTAGAGACAGATTCTGTAAAAGATCCAATAAAACCTCACTCTCGCTTCAGCACAGCAGAAGCTCATGTGAGGGGCTCACACAGTGCAGAAGGTAGACAGAGGTTGGTTTGTTGCTGCTGCTGTTGTTTTAAATTGAACCTGGCCCTTCCTGAGTGTTTTCCTACCCCTCCCCTGCCAATGACTGTAAAACAGAAAGATGTAAAGTCCTGATTTCCTCATGATATGGCGTCTTTATGTAACACTGTGGTTAAGTGCTTTCTCTTTCTATAGTCAGTACTCTGAATGTCAACCCCTGGAAGCTTTTAGCCCCAAAATACAGGCTGCATGCTATCTTTAAAGGAACTATTTTAGTGTGATAGAGTCTTTTCTATGGAAAATGTTTTCTATTTAGGACGAGTGTCATTTTTAGAATTGAGGGCTCAGATTCAGCAGTCTTGATGCAGGCCGTGCTGTTGTAGGCTGAAGCCCGTGTCAGATCAATCTGAGTAAAAATGATCGTCATAGCCATCTAATATCTAGCTGATCATGTATACCCGCTCCTCGATATCATATATGAGCACCTTGGAAATTATAACAGGCATGGTATGAAGTCCCTCATGTGGTCTAGTTAGTCTGATACTTTGCTACTATAAGTAAAAGGTATTCCTGGAAGGGCAATGTTGTATGAAGAAAACAAACAACAGTACATGTCTTCATCTCAGCTCAGTTTTCACACTGCACCTCCAACCTGATGCCTGACCACCCTGCTTTGAGGTGGAAGGTTAAGCAAATACCACCCAATTTTATCATCTGGATTTGTACATTAGGGGCTGATCTGAGAATGCTAAATAAATCTCTGGGGTTGCAACCTGTATGCACCACTTATCCTTCAATCCCCCTTTCTTTGTGGAAAAGTGATATGTGGATTCTACTGCCTTCTGCTTCTACTTCACATTCCTACCTTCTCATTTTAAACCAGTTTTCTCTCTCATTTTTTCCTCTCGGCAGTCAGGAGACTACAAAGGGAAAATCTGCAGATCCTTCACAGTGGATCTTTCCCTATTTTGCCCGTTACTACACACCTCCTCCTGCCCCCTCCCCAATTTTTAGGAGGGGCCTTAAAACTCACCAGCTTTTCTGATGATGATGAGGTTGCCTCATGGTCTCCAGAATTTGCACTTGTACTGTACTGGTATAGTTGATATAAGGAAATACCTTTAATGCTGCAAATACCAAGGCAGTCTAACTGCATATCGTTATTTAGCTGTTTTAAGGCAACTGACGAGTTTTAGAGGCACCACTGTTTGTGTATTGATTTCACTCAGAAATTTGTAATAGCTGTAGAGATTTTATCTAAATCTACATTTTTATATACATCCTTTTTGGTAGTGCAATTTTCAGTGCTCTTGACCTGAGTTATTAGAATTAAACTTTTGTTCTTCATACTTAATTACTTCCCTACCATTCAGACACATACCCCGTTTTATCACAAGTTGGGTGTATGGGATGATAGTGTGATATGTACTTGGGACCAGATCCATGTGTTTTTATGTATGCATAATTCCCATTAAAGTCAGTAGGCATTGGTGTGCACAGGGACAACAGGATCATCAGATTCCTTACTGATGATTTATATTTAAAAATTCAGAAATAAGTCTTTTCCCCTGTATTTTCCCTTAAGAAATATAAGTAAGGAGGAAGAGCTTTTTGATATTTATTTACAATGTTCTCACATCTGGATGTCATTTGTGACATCAAGTTTCTTCCTTTTTCTATCCCTGTGTCTTCCTGTAAAATTAACTTGGAATTTGTAAGTTCATGCAGGTTTAATGTGTAGTAGTAGGCCAATCTATTTAGCAGGCCTGTAGCAGGGCAATAAAGAGGTACCTCAGGTCATGCTGTGCACTCTTGTAAATGTATCCCAAATTAACCCTGATTGGCATCCAGTTCTCTTGCTGAAAAGATACAGATGTATATTCTCTCCAACATCTGCTCTTTCATGAGAAACTGTACCATAAATTCAGGAACCCTAGTGACCTAGGGTCGGGGTAAGGGGTTGAGACGCTTTTACTGCCCCGCAGCACAAGCAGCAGAATTTGAGAACCTGTCTGTGATTATTACCTGCAGTGGAGCCAGGTTGCACAAGAAAACCACAGATTCAATATCAGGATGTTGGTCCAGGGCCATATTCTGCCATCTATTTTTATGCAAATCTCCCTTTGACTTCAATGAGTGCTCTGCATGTGGGTGTTCTGTGTGTGGAACAGTATCAAGATATGGCCTGAAGTGTATATTCTTTCTGTGGTTCCATCTTATCAGCCAGGTTTGAAAATCCTTGTCCAACAGGTTTCTTTGCAGCTTATGTTAGTTAGCTCATCTGCATCTGATGCTTTTAAAAATTAACCCCAGCATAGCAGAGAGTCTTTACTTAAGAAGGGGGAAGGAGACAAGCCAACCTAGCTAAGAATCACAAGAAATAATGAAACTTCATGCATCTAGGGTCCCATAATCTGTATGCGCAATCCTTTGTTCCATTTGGTTTAATAATAATAATAATGATCTGTGAATTTCTAAATGTCAATAGAAATCCCTGGAAATGTTGCATCTTATTGTATCTACAATCATACATAATGATGTAATAATATAATAGTCACAATAATTATACACAGAAATATAATATACTAATACTTATAAAATGCGCACACCTAATGATGTAATAGTATACCAGTAATTTACATATATTTACTACATTTGAACCAGAAGGCTCTCAGAGCACTCCACTATTCACATTATATGTAAAGAACACTTCCTCCAGCACTGAAATGCAGCCAGTTCTAGGGTGGAACACAGCTATTCCTTTAATGTGCATAACAATAGTTTTAGGGTAGAAGTATAAAATAGTCTGGTATTCCAAGAGTGTTCTCTATAAAGCATTAGACAGATACCATTCCTGCCTCAAGGCACTCTCAGTGTAATCCACAGAGTGAAACTGCAGGATGAATTTAGGTGTGAGTACATAATTACACAAGACAGAATTTGGCAGATACTGGAGATAACATCTCTATTAGTTATTAATCATGTTTATTATGGTAGGGACAAACCAAGATCTGGCCCTATTGTGCTAGCCATTGTACAAACAGGGAGGAGTAAATGTCCCTGCCCTGAAGATCTTATAATGAAGTAGGACAGGTGAAGGGTAGGGGAAAGGGTTATAATACACCCCTTTATAATATATAATAATGACTGTCATCTTTTTTTGAGTACGATATCTATCTAGTTACTTATAACTTCCATGGTCTGAACCTCAGAGATCTGAAACCCCTTCATATATACTCTCTTCCAAAATGGGGTTACATCCCCCAATGGCTGTTAGTTATGTCACACTTTCCACTGAGAAAGGGTTAATAAATGTTTAATAGATGTTGCAGACATGAATAGTAAGTGTTACCGGCAGTTATAAGCATTGCTGTTGGTTATAAGCAACCTGCCTATCAGACTCTTAACAGTTGAGTAACCGTTTATTAAAATATATCAATCATGCAATGATTATATATTTAATATCCCGATTACCATTCATTTATCAACGGAACCTTCATTTCAAGGGGACCATAAGTCCTTAGAAATCCCCTTGATTTTTTATTTTTTATTTCCCCTCTCTCCTCTTGATCCGAATTTATCCAGTGTCCCCCGGTGCCATTTGGGCAATCGAGGTTGCAAAACGCTTTCCCCTTCCAGCTCTGCGGAGGACAACCCCCCCTGCTCTCCTGGGGAGGGGGCTGGGGGAGAAGGGGAGGACGAAGCGGCTGCGAGTGGGGGGGAAGGTTTCTATGCACAGCCCGCCTCGCAGGAGGGCGGCTGAGTGCCCCAGCCGGCGCTGGGAAGGCGAGATCTGTCTCTCGTGCCTGGATTAGTCTAGCCTGGCTCCTGCTGCGCTGCGCTGCCACCACAGCGAGTGCTGCCACCGAGCCGCTCGCAGTTGCCTCCGGAGCGGCGTCGCCGAAGCAGCGCTCGCCGGAGGAGAAGCCAGCGCGGGTTCTGCTTGCCCGGGCGCCGCCGCCTCCGCCAGGGGGCTGCTGCCGCTGCTTGTCCGGGGTCCCTGGCCCTTCCATGCGTGGGAAGAATGGCTCCCAGGACCTGACGGCCAGCAAGAAGGAGCGGAAGAAATCTCCAGCCGCGGGGAGTCCCTAGATGCGCGGGGGGCGCCCGGGTTCTTCTCTCCTCGCCCCCCCGCTCCTTCGCCGCCTGCTGATGCCGATCGGAACCGGGCTGGTTTTGCAATGAGCGCCGCTGTCTGGGTCAGGACCATGTGCCCGCTTCGGCTCCTGAGCTGAGTTTCTGGATACAAGCGAGGGGTGGGGGGGGAGGGAAATCAAACAACCCCCCCAACAGTCGGGGAAGGGGGGGGCACAAACTTTGAGTTTAAAAAAAAATCTCCGATTTTTTGCGGGGGGCGGGGGACGACGACGGGACAGGAAATAAATAATAAAAAAGCGGCTTTGCCCCCTTTCCTTTTGCACCCCCGCGCACGGAATCCCTGCTTGGCACCGAAGCGCTCCGCTCCCGGGGCCAGGATTGCAGCGAGGACAGGGAAGACGCGGCGGCTGCAGAGAGCGGAGGCTGTGCGGGGGAGACGGGATCCTAGGGCATCTCCCTCTTTTTTTTTTTATGCTTCTTTGTGCAAACAGAGCAAGGCTCGCCTCCCCCCTGTAGCACCGGCCGGAGCGGATCAGCGCATTTTGTCTATGGATTAAGACTGATCTGGATTCCCGCCCGAACACCCCTGGGGTGTGTGTTTACACACACATGTGTGTATGTGTATATACATATATCTATTCCTTTTTCGCATTGTGGATTATCGCTTCTTCCTGAAGTTGCCCAACTGTGCTTGTGATTGTATTGTAGCGGCTCTCGGGCAGCGTTGCAGCTGGGGTAAGTAAAAGCACATTTTGGGGGGGAAGGTTGGGGAAGATGCATTGTCCCCCTCCCCACCCCTTTGCCCCTACCCCAGTCTTCGCTCTAGGGCCAGTTCAGAGCATGTAGGCGTCATGCATTGTTTCGTTTTTGCACCCTTGTCTGGGAGGGTGAGTAGGGTTAGAAATATTTTTCCCCTTGCCCCAGGAGATGATGAGTTAAGTGGCTTTGCGGTCAGACAGGAGAAGGAAATCGCCCTGTTTTCCGCCTGGTGCATGGTGGTTGGTTGTGTGTGTGTGTGTGTGTGTGTTGTTTTGTCTCTTTCAGTGAAATCGACGAGGTTGTTTAATTTTCTGAATCTTATCACAGGTTTTGTCCTTCTCATTATGTCCTACTGTTTTCCATGGGGTTTCTTTTTCTTTTCTTTGAGTGAATTTTCCAGATGCATCCGTTGTAAAAGCACAAATAATGAGAAACTGCGTCCGGCTGCTTTGAAACAAACAGACAAAAACAAAAAATCCTCAATGCAGATTTATGGAGGGCTATTTTTTTTTAATGTTTAAACCAGATTTAGCATGGAAGAGCCTTCTGAGATGTGCTGGGAAGTGAATAGCTTTTTCATAGGCAGCCTGTTTTTCAATCTGTTTTGCACGCTCCTTCTGTGCAAACCACATATTCCCCCTCAGTTTAAGAAGGGGGAAATAATAAATAGTGAATTGTTGCCTTCATCAGCAAACACAGGGCTGTATTTCCAGACCAGGGCTGCCGGAATCAGGGATCTGGGAATGATACAACATCTGAAACTTTGCCTTCACAGAAGGGACAGGGGAGGAGATTTCTCTTGCAGATGTAGTGATTGTGTACAAGAAGGAAAGGGGTGCATGTGTTTCACTGCCTAGTTTCCCTGTCTGCAGAAGGATGTACAACAGGGAAAGGAAGGTAAATGTTGAGGGTTCCACACATAGCCCATGTAAAACAGGAATGGTTAAAACAACACATAAGTAGAGAACCATATTAAATCCAAGCAATAAAGTAATATTAGCAGAGCCCCAAGGCACACACCTTCTTGTAATTTACAAGGGATCTTCAACATCTCAAAGGAAGGCGTGCATAATGACTGAGAAACTTCTTAGAATCAACAATTCCAAGCATAACTAACCAGGGAAACTGAACCTATTAAAGTGTCATATAAACGCCCTCATATGCAAGTAAGGAAGGAATGAAAGTAGTAACATGATCTCAAAATGACCTCCTATTTATTCCACCCACCCAAACCAAATCTGTTCATACATATGTAGAACACTTCAGTACAATATCCACAGCTTCTCTCTTTTGGGTATTTTCTTGGCAGTTTTGTCCTTGTCCCAGAATACTATGTAGCAGATATATTTGTCCAAGAATACTGTTAATTAATTATAACAAAAATAAAGTTAAACTTCTGTTAGAAATTTTAACTGTATAAAGTAGCCGATAGTTAACTCATTCAGTGCAGTTAAAATTCCTTCGTCACAAAGGATAAGAAGTTAAAAATGGTCTTTAAGAATCTGTCCATTTTAACATGGTGTCATTTGGCTGAACAAACACCCCAACAGCATTCGAAAGCCTAATGAATTGTGTTGGC
The DNA here is from genome assembly GCF_027887155.1 of Malaclemys terrapin pileata. Lineage (NCBI taxonomy): Eukaryota > Metazoa > Chordata > Testudines > Emydidae > Malaclemys > Malaclemys terrapin. The sequence goes on along the minus strand of NC_071520.1, from coordinate 18,115,435 downwards.
AAAATTGAAATACAGGGTTTGAGTTGACTGCTTGGATGGATGTTATTGTCAGTGTGTCTACTTTTACCCACCATCTACTTAATAGGAAAGAAATATTTAATCCAATTAAAAATTCAGGATTGAATCTTTAAAAATTATCAATTTTTTAGGGATGAAATCAGTGGGTAATCAAAGATTACCAGTCTTGAAAAAGGAATTTGGAAAAAAGGGTATTTGAATTCATTTTTAAACTCTGAACTAATGGCAAAATCTTACAGAAGAGTTGTGTATGTATATCATCAGGCTGATAAATAATTAGCCTCTATACATGTCCTTATTTCCTGAAAGATTATAGTATCAGAGATCCTTTTGACTTCATCGTGTAGAACAAATATGTCTAGATATCTAAGTTACTTACTGTTCTTAATGATTGCTTTGGGTCCTGGAGATTGTCTAACACAAGACTCCTCAGCTGGTCTACCCTCCACAATACCTGCTGGATTTATTTGCTTCATTATCCACCCCTGAAAGTAAGTCTAGCTCAACTGGAAAAGACTGTTAAGGTATTACATGGAAACAGAACCTTCCTGTTCTTATTCCTAAGGAGTTAAATCTCTGGTCATCCCTGATCAGAGTTTACTTCAGTGGTTTATGTATATGTATAAATCCGATTTTCCCCACATGCAGACTTGCAAGGAAGGGAAGCTTGATTTCAACACACAGCATTAACTTCTTATAAATGATACACTTTTTCATGTTCTTTTGAAGAATGTCCTGCATTAACATCGGTTCTCTAAAACAGCTGCCCCATTATTTCTAAAAAATGTTATTTTAAAGGTGGATTACATTAAGTGAAATTGTAAGACTTATTTTTGCAAGGGACGCTGAGTCTATTTTTGTAAATGAACAGCAGTGAATGAAATGAGCAAAATATATTCCCATGTTATTCTATCAGCTGGCGTTGCATAAAGAGAGACAATCCATTAGAACTGGTAGTACATGTTTGCCCAACATAATAGCAGCAAGACAAATAAGTCCAGTACCCTAATGTAGGAAAGGTGTCAGTGTATACTTTAGAAGTCTGTTGCTAACCTATAGGTATTTAATATGAATTGGTATTTGCTGACCTTGAATTTGTACATAGGTTGAATATGAGGTGAAGTACTGAACTTTGGTAAAGAATGGAAATATTAGATTATTTCCTAACCAAAAGAACTGCAGGAGATTTAGTGGAGTATATGTTGACAAAAATTACACTTGAAGGAATTAATTCCTTAGTGAGCTAACATTTGCTGTATAATACATTGCGAAAGCATAGGTGTATACTTCGTTTTATACCTTAAATAGGCTTGCTTTTCAGCATCCTCGCATTGAATGACCCATAATACAATCTGGATATGAGGCAGAAATTGGTCACACTCTCTCTCACAGATTTTAAGTAGTCACAGAAGATTCTTTCAAAGTTAAATTACTTGTATAATCAGAATAGAATACACATCCTGGTTAACTTCAATGACTGTGTGAAATTACAAAATGACTTGAAGTCAGTCTGACATGCTGTTTACCAGAATGTGTTCTCTCTCACCAAATAGCATTGGTCAACAGATATTACTGGTAAATTAGGGAAAACACTTTGGTATCACAAATAGAAGAATATTTTATTGTTTCTTGCAATCTTTTGTGATGCTGAGTATGGGATGGAAACAGTGAACCAGGTAGGGAAACGTATGGATTTACCAGAAATTGTTTCCTAGGCTGATCAATTACCAGGAGATGTAATGAGAAATATAATCCTTAGGGAGAGGAAGGAGAAATTGCCATTACATAGTATCCCTTGGGAGAATTTGTACATCACATAATGAAGTTGCTATGGAGCATATTCCTGAAATGCCTGTGCATAATAATTTACACTTCAGACTTCTGTAAACAGGACACAATACTGTAAAAAATTGGCAGAGATAGTAAAATTGGCATATTACTTTGTGATTTTTTGGGGGGGGTATCTCTCTTTTTAGTAATTACATTTACAGAGGTTTGGTAACTTACTAAGAAATTAAAAGTTTCAAAAAATATGAAACGACAGTCATTAATTTTGTGTGACATATTTAATGCCAAAGATTAAACATTAAAAGGTTCTACTTCTATTACAGCCCTCATTAAGTTATTTCTGTTTATGTGAGTTAGATCGATCTGAATGAAAAGATAATCTCTAACCTTAGTAATGTAAACTCAAATGGTTTTACCCATATAGGGACAAAATTTTAATACATCTTTAAATCAAACATATGTATGCATAATCTTGTTTGATTTAATACGCCTAGTTAGCTGGATGTGTGTTTTCAGACTCCTAGTAGTCAGGACCTCCAAAGACTTGAATTTCACCCATGGAATAAAATAATTGTTAAAATAATTAAATATTTTTAAAGTTTCACTGCCAATTGCTTTAACAGGGAAATTATTCATTTCTACCTTTCCCCATTCTCACCAGTTCAAGATGTTTATATTCAGATTCTAAATAGAGCTTTTAACTCTTGGAACCTGAAAATCTAGACTATCATAATGTTATATATGCTATTACATGTGGATTTAAAGTTTTTTAAATCTGCAGATCAACAGAATGAAGAATCAGAAGAACTCTATAGCTAATAACAAAGAGTCTGGTGGCACCTTAAAGACTAACAGATTTATTTGGGCATAAGCTTTCGTGAGTAAAAACCTCACTTCTTCGGATGCAATAATGATATAATGCCTGCATCTGTAGCTTTCATTCTATGCATCCGAAGAAGTGAGGTTTTTACTCACGAAAGCTTATGCCCAAATAAATCTGTTAGTCTTTAAGGTGCCACCAGACTCTTTGTTGTTTTTGTAGATACAGACTAACACGGCTACCCCCTGATACTCTATAGCTAATGGGGAAGTCCTTTCATTTGAGTGTTAATTTAACATCTCTACTCATACTGGCAATTCCAATAGGTTTTTAAATAGCTTGTTTTTTAAAAAAAGTAACAGGTATTTTTCCTGCAGATAAAAACACATTAAAGTGTTATTTTTATTTCAAAAACAACCACCAATGTTACCTTGCTAATTCTAAGCAGTGAAGGCAGTATAGTGACCCCTAGTGGTGATTTTGGTCATTATGTGATTTGTGTAGTTAAACAATTTTTACTAGAAATAAAGTCACAGTTGTCTTATTTCAAGTCCAGACCCTGCTTACAACACTTTATTGATAATGTTTTTTCATATTTTGTATGCCACCTTGTGGTTATTAAAGTACAGTACAATATTTCATTCAGGCATGACTCCCAGTTTCAAGGAGCTGATAACTTTACTATACTATGATAGTTTTATTTTGTGTTTCTTTAAAGTGCCAACAGTCTGTTCAGAACTACCTATCATGTCCTAAGTTAGGTGATTCAAACTTAAATTAGTGCGGTTATGCTTGTTGTATCAATACATTCTTTTCCAAGCTGGGACAGGATTTGGTTTTTCTGAAAAGATGCAAATTAGTGCCAGGCTTCAACATTGAGAGGTTACACGAAGGACTTACTGCAGTTTCTGAAGCCTGTAGGAAAGGTCAAGAAGTACACCACCACCATCAGAGAGGTTCGAAATCTTAGTGTTATCAGCTGGAGAAGGAACTTGACAATGCTTAGGAATGGTAATCAGAACCACAGTCATGTGTCACCAACGTGGAGAAGTCAAAAGATTACATTATAATGTTTCTTGATGGTTGTAAAAAGGTGCTGTTTGTTTGTTTGTTTCCTTATTTAAATATGAGTATTTTTATTAGGGCATAAATTGCAATACAAAGAAAGTAAGCTAAAAAAACCCCCCTGTTCTGCTTTTAAGGCTGCTTTGAAAAGGCTAAAGCTTAATACAACATTTGGTCTTTTAAAAATAAAGCCTGCTTTTGTGCACATGCAAAGTGAGTTGAAGTGATGGAGTTTACTGTAACTCCATCATTTCAAGAAAACTGAGATTTTTACATTGAAGTCAAAGATGTTCCTGTCTAGCTTGTAAAGTGAAGATTTTTAAAAAAATGTTTACGTTTAAAAGCACACAGTTTAGTTTGTGTTTTTGTGTAAAGCGTGTTACAAAGGATCATTTATGCATTATTGAAAATGTGGCTGGCAAACCTTTACCAGCCTCATCTCATCATTGACTTAGATTGTAGTTCCAAGTAGCTACAAGAATTTTTATCTTGTATTAAGTGGTGTGGGAGAAAGGATGGTTATTTGCAGCCAAAGGCTGGTAATTTCATAGTGCTTCTGTGGGGAAAATTAAATCTCTACTTGGACTACACTCCTGCAGTGACTAGTTATGCTTGCTGTAATAGTTTTCTAGCACTTGATACACAACGCCCTCCTGCCCAGAAGACACGTTATGTACAAATCATTATTCTTCCCTAAGTAATCAACAACAGAATAAAGACTGTGCCATTAAGTCACCTACAAGTGGATCCTCACTCCAAAGCTCTAGGTAATAAAGCTGTAATGTAGTTTGTCTGCGGAATAGTTGGAAATCTTTCTCAAATACCTCTTTAACACCTGCCTCCTATCCCACTATATGATTGGTTCCCTAGAAAAGTCTTCCATAGATGGTGCACTGTAATCCTTTTATGTTACTTCTTCAGTGCAGATTATGCAGCAAGAAATAATTAGGAGATTAATTTTCACCTGTCACTGCCAATAATAGATAACCTTGATGCTGTGACAGGGCTAGAAATTTGGGGAACGGGAAAGCATTTAACCCTGTAGTGATTTCCAGACGAAAAGTGGTTATCAGAATATGACCTCCCTGCTTGTTGGCATGAAAACTGAGAGATGTATTGGTCTTTCAGCTTTCTGGTCTCTTTATTGCCCTAGTTTTTGATGTGTTAAACTCTCTCTGTACTATTAATATGCCACATGTGCACAGTCTAATCAGACACAAGAAGGCTATGGAGACCTCTGTCGCCCAGTCTTTTTATTCAGATACAATTCTGTTGCTTTTTGTGATTTCAATTCCCAGTCTGATTGATACACGTAGCAGCTAGAGAAAGGAAGATACTAATGAAGATGGCTTCATTAGGCAGTGTGCAGTGTTGTCCTTGCCACTATCCACCAAATGCAGCTGAAGAAACGTCCCAGAAGTAATTGTGCATTTGGGGATTTTCAGAGAAGGAGAATTGAGGCTTTTCTAGTTCCTTTCAAAATTAATTGCCTGCTCTTTTCATGTGAGCTTAAAAATACATGCTAGACACTAAGGCAACAAAGGTAAATTTTAAAATAAATCCTCTCCCTCTCCTTTTTTTGTGTGCTCAAGTTTAAATCTACAATCTGTTGAAAATGTAATGGGAAACCAGCCTACAGAAAATGCCATTATTCATATCATCCCGAGCTCATTTATTTTATCTGCAATAGTAATGATAAGACAGCCTGCTTGGCAATGCTGATAAGCTAGGAAATATCTCAGAGCTATTTGTAAAAGTTAAAGCAGATCTTGGTACTGAGCGATAGGGAAACTGTGACGAGCCTTTTGGCAATATGCTGAGCTAGAAGCTAATAAAGATTTTAATGGGAAGACCTCATTAGGATTAGGGAGAAGATCTATTATCTCAGATTTACACAACATAAACATTGGGGCAACTTTAAATTTTTCCTTTTTGTTCATTAAATAGTATTGCTGAATGTGAAACCTTATAAATCCAGTCTGAATCTCTGTGTGTGCGCCAGGAGCCATTGCCAGCTGTTTGCTAAGCAAAGATACAAGGCCAGCTTTTGTGGAATTGCACTTGCAATACACACAAGGAATAGCAGAGCGTTATGTTTTTAAGGAGCTGTTCCAATTTTGTAGGGACAGAAATGTAATTGATGTTTGAGAATCATTGTCTAGGAGCGCAGCCCTCCTATTCCTTCTGCACGGTGAAGGTTGTCTTCATAAACAGATTTGCCCACTGCTGTCTTGTGTATCTACCGACAACTAGACTGAAATAGTAGGGATGAATGGGGTGTTAACGTCAAATCCTATGTATGCAATCATTTAATGACTACAGTTAAAACTATGCTAGTGGAGGTCCTGTCACCAATGCAGGGAGAGCCACATTAAGCGTAACCAGGTTGAGACAATTGACATGCTTAGATGGCCCCATTTGCACAGCAGAGCTGAGTTAAATCCCAGCTACAGCCTGATAATCATGTTACAGTCCTGCTCATGAGCAAGATTTAAACATGGAGCATTCACACTGTGAGGAATCCTGCTGTGCACCATGTCTGGACTCAACCTTGTTACTATCTATATTTAGTAACTAGGTGTCCAGTGCATACAGGCCTCAAAAAAACCTTAATTTACACAGGTTTTTTGGGTGTGTTTTACAACCTTGCTTTAAGGACTATCCAAACTATATTGTGGCTGAATTGGATTATAATATGGTTTAGATTGCTGGCGTGAATGCCAAACAATTTTATGTCCAGGTGGAAAAAGATATCGGGTTTTTTAACCCTACTTGAATCTGTTCACACTATGTCCAAGCGATGTTGGAACCTGGTTCTGCTATAAAGGAGTTTAAACCATGTTATTAAATATAGTCAAAATCCCCATGTATACAGGGGTTCTGTCACTTTGCATGCTGATATAGGAGCGCCTTTAGAACCTTGCTAATAATGATTATTTCAAAGATTGGTTGTTACTGCAGTTAATAACAGAGATTCCACCATTTTTTTTCATTGTGTGAGGCAGCTCTTAATAGAGAAGTGTCTCATGGACCATCTCCCCTCCCACTGATGATCAAATAACGTCTTTGGCAACTACAGCAATTGCTTATGGGGAAAAGTAATGTTAGGAAAATATGGTAATGTATTTTTAGTTTCTTTAATGTGACACAGTGGCTAGAAACCAAAAGGAGAGTCAGCACCCTGGGACCAGCCATCTTTCCACAAACTATAAGCAAGTGTTCTCCAGACCACTGTTTGAGAACCACTGATTTATTATGTTTGTGGGCCTTAAAGGGACACTCTGTACAAATTTTGTATGCCAGTGTTCCTTTGGTTGGGGAACCTACCCAGTATGGCATTTCCCTACCCCTCTTCTCTCCTTCAGTATTTCCATCCCCTAGCCCCTCACCAGCATGGAACCAGATGGGCAGAGTTGGAGGAACAGTGCCATGCACTTACTCCTAAGGACAAAGAAACTCGCCACCCTGGGTTGATGCGAAACAGCACTGCCTATTTAAACCACTAGGGCCATGCACAGATAATATACTGCTCCAGGAAGGTTGCCATTTAAACAAGGTTTCTACTATTTGTGTTTGATATGAATGAAACTTTTTGTTTTGTCTGTAGACCTCAACGGAACTGGAGCTGCCTCGTATCAGGAGTGGCTTGATAACAAGCAAGGTATGAGATCAAGTCTCTCCAACATGAGCACTTGGGACTGATTTAGCTTGGTTTCTCTCAGCTGAATTGGTCTTTTTCTCTGTCTTTTGCTCTTTCTTTCTGTCTGTCTCCAAGCCAGTGCTCTGTTGACAGTTCCATGGCAGCTAAAGGCTAACTTGTTAGCTCAGGGCCTTGTTACAGGCTTGTCACGTGCCCCAGGTCAGCCTTCCAAAACTCCAATTTCTCCGTCATTAACAAACGAAAATGGAATGCTGTAAAATGAAGTGGTGTCTGCACCCAATAATAGTTTTTACCAATTTAATTGTATGGTTAAGGGGAAAAATTTATGAAAGTAAACAGAAACGTTGAGTTAATAGAAGACACATGCTAGTGTACTTTAACACTAGGCTTTCTGTGATTTTTTTTGTCAGTTTCACTGACAGACTGATTCAAACTTGTCCAACCCACAGTCTTTTCCTGTGGCAATGTCATTATGAGCTGGATAAGTCTTGTGTGACTTAAGGGGGAAAAAAATCTCTTGTTCCTTCACTGTAGGCTTTGAAGAGATAATCTTGTCAGTAAAATTTGAAGATGGGAAAGTATATGGGGACTGGATTCAAAGCCAGGTTATTGCTTCTAATTCTATAGCTCGAGTATTGGGGGTCTTATGTCCCCCTAGGAGGTCTTCTCTAAAATCTGCAATTGCAAAAACTTGTCTGTTACAGTAGAGAGAGCTGTGTATTTAGTGCTGAAACCTGTATTAATGATCAGTCAGGAAAAATATGTTCCCTTCAGTCCAGAATTTCATTTATTATGAGCTATAGCAAGGAGATAAGGGGAAATAATTATCTTAACCTGGTTATAGTAACAGTGGCAGGGTTTCACCCTGCTGTTGACCCAGATCATGTGATAGCAGCCAAGACTATACTTTGCCGAAATTCTGATCCTCTTACATTACTGTCCAAAACAGAACATCCAGGAGCAAAAGAACCTCATGGGTTTCATTGTTTGTTTGGTTTAATTTTCTGATTGTGCCTCAACTAACGTTCCCATTTTCTGATGATAAATGGACTTTGCAAATCAAAGACAGAATGAAGTGCCTTTCCTGGCTGTGTGGTTTTTTTTAAGCCATTCTCCTCTCCAGTTACCTTTACACTAATCTTTCACTATTTTCTTTATCGATTGTAGTAAATACCTAATCATTGCTAAGCTTTCTTTTCAGCTGTGAGAGCCAGCAGGCTGGGCTAGAAGAATTATAATCAATGATGGTTTCTTGATTAAATTAAGACTGCAAAAAGGTTGGAGTCCTCTAAACCATTCTAGTTCATGGTGTTCTTTGTGGTAGGCAAATAGCTCATTCTCTGAAAGAAGATTTTGTCCTATTATGTTTGCTTGCTCAGTTGTTTTTTTCTTTTTGATGTTTTATGGAAAATAATTGAATTTTCCTATTTAAAAAAAAAAAAAAACTTCCACATTCAGTAAACATTTTTATAACCATCCTAATATGCCAGAAACCCATTTTTAAAAGGTCGTAGACTTTTTTTCTGTCTTTTCACCATTCTTGTTGGTTATCAAGATGGAGGGGTGTGTATATAATTAGCACAGCTGTCTAATATTCAAATGCCTAGATATTTATTATTATGTATTGGTCCGTGGTAGCACTCGCAGTATGTTCAACCTTTCTCACATTGGCACTCCCTCCTCCATCTCCTTCCACTTAGCAATAAGAAAAGGGCAGGATGGTCATATTCCTTAACGCCTGTTTATGAGCCTCACATTGAGAATCCATGTGCTAGGCACGATCCAGACATTCTAGAAGAGACAGTCTCTGGCTGGAGAAGCTCACAGTCTAAGGCCTAAAACTTTAAAAATGTTACTGGTATAAGTATTGTCAACAAAGTGTGTGATTTGAGGGGGTTAGTTTTAGCCAATATAGTTATGCCAGTAAAAGCCCTAGCATAGACACAGTTATACTGGTATAAGGGCACTTTATACCTGACAAAGTTTATTTTACTTCACTGACCTTTTATACTGATATAATTGTGTATATACTCAGGGGGGAGTTGCCACTTTAACTGTACCAGCATAGTTAAAGCCGCATGTGGACAAGGCTTAAGGGTATGTGTGTCTATAATAACTTGTAATCAGCCTCCTAACTTCCAGTGGACAGGTCATTTTGTTAAGCTTCAGTAGTGTTTGACATCACAATTTGTGACCGTATACAAAACACATAATACGTAGCTGACAGCAGAGCGAAATTCTGGTTGTGGCCCAATACATTAAAAAAAAAAAAAAAAAAAACCTCATCCTCAATGTGGCCAGGGCTCTTTAAGAGAGTTAAACCGTCAAGACGTATGAAATGCGATTGCCATGGCTTCGTTTTATAACAGCTTGCTTATCTCCCAGAAATTAGGCTATAATGAGGTTTGGTTTATATATTTTACCCCTCTCCTCATTAAAGTGCTATCTTTCAGAAGAAACGCTTTGTGTGTTGAAATATTGCACGGTTAAAATGAAGGCAGGTTTATAAGGATTTAATGTACTTGGGAGCCAAGGTTTTACAGCTTTATAGCAAAGATGTTGTAACAAAGGGCTTTATGGTAAGGGTGTGCTGTATTTTAGTCAGGCAGTTGCACAAGAGAAATCTTTAGTAAAATGCCTAGCAGTCAGTCAGGAGAAACTCTGAGGGAAATAGTTGCCTCTGGATTCCAAGCTTGGTCTTGGCCGATATTAAATCCATTATTCTTAACAATCCCTGAATCCTAAACTATTTCCTTTCTTGTCTCAAAGATGACTTAGATATTGCTGCATTTTGTAATTGTGCCACATTATTTGGGAGGTGTATTTCCTGGGTAGCATGGGACTCTCGTTTAGTGCTGAAATAAACCATGTGCACATGCTGGCTGTCCGTATCCTAACAAAGATGTAGGTCTAGATACACTGCTTGCAGAGCACTGGCAGAACGGTATCCTTGTGATATCCAAAGGCCAGGTCTACTTTGTCTTCACAGTGGTGATAGCACTTGCTCTGGCAGCATTTCATCCTTTCCACCATTGTCCCACCCATGACAGCAAGCCCTAAAAATAAATAAAATAAACAATTTGGTTCTAAAACCTGGGGAGAGGGAGGAATATGGCGTAGTGCCTCAGTAATAGGAGCGGTATAAAAAGAAAAAAGACCTCATATTTGGAGCAATGTATAATGAGGTGACATTGACAAGTGTGTGGAGTGGGGTCTGAATCCTTTATACCAGCTGCTGCAACATCTCCTTTCAGTCATAGAAGTTATTAATTTAAAAGACCTCAAAGGCCATTCAGTTTATCCCCCTACTAATGCAGGGTTGTCTGCTATATCATAATCATCTAGTGCCTTCTCCAGTCCGGTTCTAATCGTCCCAAGGAAATACTCCCTGCTTCACACAGGAGACTATTCCACAACCTAATACATCTCACTCTTCCAAGTTTCTTCTTCACATTGAATATAATGGCTTTGGATTATTTTTTCCCAGCTATTTAAACTTGCATTTTACCAAGATGAATATGATTTTATTTTTCTCCTGATGTTTGACTTGCTAGCTTTCTTGGTATTACTTCTCCATCCTCACTGGTATGTGCGGCTCCTCCTAAATTAGTATTATCGTGGATTTTGTCACCTCACCTCTGTTTGTCAACAGTACAAATAATTCTGGAGCAAATGTTGAGAGTGAGGATGGAGGGCAGCTAATCTGGTCATTGTTTCGAGTGCCAGTGCAACTACAGCATTGCCAGCGCTTCTACGCTGGGGATATGGATAACTATCTGCTGGGAACTAGATTTATGCTACGCCAGTATAGAACCAGGCCAGATTTGAAACAGTGACTTTAAATGGTATTTTTTTCTCCAATTATCGATCCCCTGAGCTCTCTAGCGCCCACGTATGCCATCTTCTATTGGAGTCTTCATGCAACCAGTCACCTTGTTTGTGGGACAACAATAAACACAGCATAAATGTATAATTGGGCCGCTTTTAATACAGCCCAGCTCTATCTCCTGAACTCTCTTGAGAACAAGTGTATATTGAATGGCTAAGGAGACTATACAGAGGTTACCATGCAATGACTAGAGGGATTTGGAAGACTATTTGTGAGCTGTCCAGTCCATAGTAAACAGAGAAGAAGTGTTATTTGTGTAGATGTTAATTAAATAGATCCCATCTGGGAAGGAAAGAAATAGAAATGAGCCATTTTATTAGCTCTGTGGAGCTGTCATGAGTTTTCTTCTTCCATCTTCCAGACACTTGTGTAGTGATGTCTCCTATTACATATTGAAGCTGTTAATGAGACCACCAGAGATATAAAGTCACCTTTGTGATAGAAAAATATTTGGAAAGATGTTTAAGTGGCTTTTATTTTCTCTCTCTTTTACTGGTGATATGCTGAAATTAAAAAATGGCTAAGATTAATTTTATATTGGTTTTAATGTCTGGTAGATCCTTTATCAAGGGAATAAGGTTCTGGATTTGCAGGTGAATGGACTTGGTCACAGCTTCTATGATAATTATGAGATCAAAGATAAAACTTTGGCAGGCTACCTGATTGTTAGGGGAGTAGAGAGTATCAATAGAACAGTTAGGGTAACATGTTTTTCACGGTGGTGGAACAGAATCGAAATCCCTCGTGCTGTTGTGAAATTTTAGAGAGATGCCAGAAACAGCCAGGCTAGCACAGTTCCATCTTCAGCGTGGACAAGGTCTGTATTATTATTAATATTAGTTATTTGAATTGCAGTAGCACTAAGGAGACCCAGTCATGAATCTGGACCCGACTGTGCTCGACACTGTTCAAATACAGAACAAAAGTCAGTCCCTGCCCCCAAGAGCTTTGGCTTCTTAATTCTAATGGTGATTGCATTTATTGCTAGAGCCCATTTTAAAAAAAATTGTTCTTGTTTTAAAATAAGTTGGCTGTCTTTTCTTTAGATCATTATAAACATATCAGCAGACATGCTGATACGATGGTGCACTGAGAATCCATTACAGGGGCCCTCTTTCCCCCTCTTATGTAGAGGACAATACCATGTAGTGAGGTGGAAAGCAAATTTTTATTTTATTTTGTGTCAAAAAAATAACTCCATTATAAAAGATGTTGATGGGGGAGAGGGAGGGTTGTGATTTCAGTGCCTTGTTAGTGAAGAATTGCCATGCTCCAACTCATTTTTGCAGCTAGCATGGGGGAGAAAGGGAGAGAGGAAAAGAGATGGGCTTTGTGTGTGTGTGTGTGTTGGCTTTGGCTGTCTAAATTGGTAATGGTGTCTAGAAGGAATCCAGGCTGTTGTAAATATGAACTTTTGTCAATATTCCCCAAGCTTCTTTGGACTCTAGGGTTGGCTTTATTAGCTGAAGGTCACACCATTGTGTTGTCTCCCCTCCTGAGACCTCTGATACCTTCCTGAAAGGACGCCCATTATCCCAGGGCTTAGAAGCCAGCTTTCTCGTCAGTGGCACTGAAGCTGATAAGCTTAAAAGGCATATTTCATCTCCCCCATTGCTGCTTCCGGGAGACAAACAGTGTTTATCATTCTTGATTAATTCCAGCTGAACAAAAATATAAAATAAAATAGGAGGCATGAACGCACACATATACAATTACAATTTTTAGACCAGCCTTCTGGCAAGGTGTCGACTCATCAGAGTGGTTGCAACAAGCAGTGCGTGTTGCCACCTCTTTGTTATCTTGGCAGTGTGTCCGAAGATGAATTGAGCAACATGAAAGGATCCCAGGCTACGATCAGTTTAAAGAAGGAGGGACAGGGGGAGGGGAGGAATAGCAGTGTGAGGATCGAGGCTGGAATTGATTTGTGACAATTAAACATTAAGATCCTGGGAGAGTAGGGCCACCCGGTGCGAGAATGGCTTTACATTACCTGGGAAAGCTGAATGGCCCAAGGAGAGAGAGAAGGGCAAGGATTTTACTCTCTGCTACATGAAAAGAATCATGAAAACATAGCATATCGTGCTTCCGTGTCTCACAACTCCCTTCATCACAGCTAAAACCCTTTCCTAGAAATAGCATGCAAGAGAATTGAGAGATTTAAATGGCAGTTTAAGAAGCTCTTTTGCTTTTTTTTTTTTTTTTGTATTGAATTCTTTTTTTTTCCTTTTTCTTTTTCTTTTTGATCTGGTTTGAAATTTGTCTGGAAATGTCCTCCCGATTTTCAAGATTCTGGTGTTTCAGTATAAATCTCTCTCCTATGTGGCTACAAGCTCCATTTACTATTATTTACTATTATTTTTACTTTTAGCAAGATTCAGAATGTAATGTATTTTAAAAAATCTCAGAATTAGCACATTGTCTCGCTTTACACTAACCAGAGATCTACTACACAGCTTTGTGCATCTGTAAAAAGACACAAGCAGCATTATCCAGTGGACCTGAGAGTCAAGAGACCTGGGTTCTGTTAGCTGTGCCACTGGCCTGCCATGTGATGCAGGGCAAGTCACTTCAGCTCTCTGTGCCTCAGTCTTCCCATCTGTAAAATGGGGATAACACAACTTATCTTTGTATTCAAAATTGTTTGAGATCTATAGGTGACCAAGTCCTATAATATAGCCAGGGCCAGGTATTAGTGTTCAAAACATAACTTAGTCCCTGCCCCCAAGAGCTTGGAAAGGCAAAGACACAAACAAGCTGCATGTACAGTTCAGGTGGATGTTTTGGAATGTAGGAGAGAGCACTTAGTGAGCCTTGATTGAGTGTCTTTTCCAAGCATAGAAAATAACACAAAAGGCACCCTTCATAATCATGTCCTGTTATAACAGGATCCTCGGCCAGGTCTTTCAAAAGTGACTTGCTCTTGGGTGCCCAGCTTGAGATGCCTTAAAAGGGCATGATTTTCAGAGACTGCTATTAAGAAACAGCATTGTCAGGGCGACTATAATTTTTCTGGTTTAAAAGACCGAGCATTTGCAACTGGAAACTTTGCATTTGCCAGCATTGAATTGAGAATTCAGAAACAGGTGAATGTGTCTTCCACTGCGCAGTGTAGGCCTGAGAGCCTCCTAAGATTTTTCTTAGCTCTCCCCATGGCCTCCACAGCAGAGCTGCCTGGTTTTGCGAGGATCTGCTTAATGCAATATCATGTTTTGCAGCATGGATGCCATAAACAAGAATTCTAAACAAAAAGATCTGCCACTCAGTGCATGTTGTAAATCCCTGCCCATGCTAGCATTTGATCCATGTTTAAACATGATGTGTGGTCTCAGGTTGCAACTACCTTGGTTTCCCTGGCCAGAATGCACAGGGATGGAGTGGTGTTATAAACCATTTTACAAAACCGTGTTCACTCCATGCCAGCAAGAACCATGTGTAAACATGGATCTTGTTAATTTGGCTCCAGCAGGCGTGTAGACAGGGCCTAATAGAAAAAGCTGTCAAGTAATAGAGCTGTTGGTCAGCTTAGACAAGAAATGCAATTTCAGTAATGCTGTTTAAACTGCCATATATCAGAAGTTCCAGCCAACAAAACTAATTAGAATTTCCATTTTGAAGTGAATACAGTAACTTCACTGTAACAGTGAACTGTTGTGGCAATGCAGGCCTTTAATAATAATTTTTTCAAAGGTAAACTTCACAACACTCTCTGAATCTTTTGTTTATTTAGTTTTGATTCAGAGATTGGATTTAACTTGTCCCCCTCAACATCAAATATGATACAGTTAATTTTTTAGGGCAATCTTTTTAGATACACCACAAAATCCTTTAAAGAGAGAAGTAGACCAGGGAGCCAAAATGCTTAACAAAGCCAACTGTACAGTAAAGGGCAATAAAGTTGCCAGTATGGCTGTTGCTGCAGAACTCGTTATGATGATGCAGTAAGGAGGGGAAGAGAGTAGAGTTAGTCATATGCTAAGGTAAACACAAAGATTGTAACAAGAGATGGAGTGACTCATAGGGAGAGAGTTCGAGGTAGATGCTGTATTTTGTCAGTGGATACAGAGGGCCAATTTCAGAGCTGATGCCTACAGTGGTGTAAATTACAGGGTCCAAGGAAGTCTTAAATCAGTATAACTTATACAGTACGGAGTCAGAAAAGAGGAAGGTAGCAGAAAAAGCTACTAGGAGCTGGATGTGGAAAAGGGTAGGTACACACACATGCACACTTCTTACGCTGTGTTCAGGCTATTCAGCATGTAATTTAAAAACCTGCTCCTGTTGAAGTCAATGGCAAAAGTCTTATGGATCTCAATGGCGCAAGATCAGGAGTCTAAGGCAGTTTAGACTCAGACTGACTTACACGCACTTACTTGGCATCTAAGTTAAGTGTTGCTCTGAATTTGGCCTAGGAGTTTCATGAGTTTGGTGGGGAGTGAAACATAATATGGCTTTGATGAGGCATTCTCTTGGGTTCTCGTAAGGAGCGAAACAGTCTTCCCATGTTCTCACTAGATGTGATTAGGTGCACTTGTGCTATCCAGCCTAGCATCAATTGGATCAATCCCAAAAATGAATAGGGTTTTCTAAGTGTGGAAAATATGATTTTGTTCCTCTCCCTTTGAACTTGGGGCAGCAAGAGGATCTAACAAAACAGCCTTTCCCTGTTTGTTTGGTTTGGTTTATTTTTTTTGCCTCCTGTATTACTGGGAGTATTTTAGCACTTGATGAAATATGAAGCTCCATTTCCTTTATTAAAATGAAGAGCCACTTTCTTAAATGGCAAAGTAATAATAAAGACTGAAATTGGATCTATAACTTTGTGAAAAGAGAGAGGATTTTTTTTTAAGGCAAATCATGCATGGTAATACCATCCATTGTTCTCTTTCTGTGTGCTTTGTGTTGCTTAACTCCCTCCGAACAAAGAACCCATAACTGGAATTGTAAAAATAATCCAAGCATTTAAGTCAAAATTCAAAAGGCCTTTGGGAATCCCACGAAAAGGTGTGTCTTTGAAATAATAGTTAATGAATTGTCTAAACAGGCTCAAACACCCTGGCCCCATTGAAGTTAATGGGAGTTTTGCTGCTGACTGCAATGGGGACAGAATTTCACCCCTTGATGCTTTGGTGTTTAAAACTGAACCAAAGTTTCTTTGCGTGCCAGTGTCCACTGAGCAAAGCTGGTTTTCAGTCTTTGAATACGTTTGCTAGCAAGCAGGGGAGTTATTTTCTAGTTGATTGCACTTGTAAATTATAATTAAAGAAGTTGCCCATGATCCACCCATCTTTGTCATTTTAAAAACAAAACAGATTTGTAAAAGTTAGCTTGTTTGAACTTCAGCTGCAGGACCTCTCAAAGGCATCTCCACGCTAGCACAGAGCTCATACTGACTGGGGAAATGGTTGCACATTTGGCTTAAGCATATTAAATTAAATCAATTTGAAAACTGTATTGGAGCACCCACATTTCCGCTCTGCAAGCAAAGTCAGATGGCTCAGCCACTCTAAACGGAATCATGCATCCCCTAGCAAGGTCTGAACACAATTCTGAAACAAGGTTGTAGTATAAATTAAAAACTGTGTAATGCTCACTCATACCAACGTGGTGGCTATCCACTGGGTTTTAAAAGTCCCATTTCTTCCCTTGGATGCAACACATGCAGCTCCCATCAGAGTTACTGGGAGTTGCAGGTACTTCCATGAACAGTAGGATTTGGTGCATAATTTGCACAACTCCATCAGAATTAGCTGTGGTGGCAGTACTAATTTACATAAAGAGACAGGTGTCTGCCAGCATTTTAACCATCATCTCGTCTAACCCTGCTCAGAAGAGTTCTAGATGACACAGTGGCTAAAACGCTGGTGGCCAGCATTGTCTTACACAAGAGGTCCCACTGTTGCTGCAACAGTGGGAAATTTTAAGGAAGAAAGCCTAATGTAGACAAAGCCTGGGAAAGAGTGGGCGTGTAAACTCACACAGTCACAACTCTCCATTCAGAGAAGAACCTACAAATGGACCAGACTGTAATCTCCCTTGTAATGGTGTAAATCCAGAGGAACTCCACAGAAGTCAACAGATTGACATCAGTGGAGTTGACTGCACTAGAATTACTATCAGTTTATACCAGCGTAAGTGAGATAAAAAAACTGGGCCAGATGTGTCTAGTTACCTGCAGTTGTTAGATGGGTCTTTTGGAAAAACTACATCATGAGTAAATAAAAGTGTGTTTGGGCTTTTGTTGTTGTTGTTCAGATGCTTGCAGGAATGTTGCAATGGCTGGCAAGTTAGTTTTCATAGTTAACCTTTCAGAATGCTTCTGTGCTAAACTCTAAGGCTACGTGTACACTAGCACTTTCGTCGGTAAAACTTTTGTCGGTCAGAGGTGTGAAAAAACACACCCCGATGAACAAAAGTTTCGCTGACCAAAGCGCCAGTGGGGACTGCACTATGTCAGCGGGAGATGCTCTCCCGCTGACATAGCTACCGCCGCTCATTAGGCATGGTTTAATTATGCTGGCAGGAGAGCTTTCTCCTGCCGGCACAGGGCAACTACACAGGAGACCTTACAGCAGCGCAGCTGCAGCGGTACAGCTGTGGCGCTGTAAGGTCCGTAGTGTAGACACAACCTGATGGAAACTGCACAGAGTCTTAATGTTCCTGAAGAGGGAGTAGAGAGAACTAACCACTGTGTCACAGGGTTAATAGATCAGCAGGAGAACTTGGCTTAAAAACTAATGAAAAGAAAAGCATTTCACAAAAACACTTCCCTCTTAATAAAGGCCACCCCCTATTAGGGATTATTGGAAAATTTCAGAGAGGTAAATGGTTATTTTATCCAAAGTTCTCTCTCTTCTTTAAACCCCAAACAGACGTGCACAAAAAACCCCCCAACAACCTCCCCTCCCCCCAACACACGCACGCGCGCACACACACACTTGGGAGTTCCTTACAAGAGGCATATCCTGAGGGCTTTCATTAATGAGCTGTCTCCTTCTGTCCAGCACAGAAAGGAAAATAATAGAGGTAGAGACTTTCCTTTGTCCCTGTGCAATTTTAATCTGATTCACTCTTTCTTAATAATCTCTGAGGATTATAAAAACAAACCTCTTAAAAATTTGGTTCTTAATTCTTTTTTTCTCTCACAGACATCATTTGTTCTTTTATCATGTTGCATTTCTTCACCAATGAATCCGCTGTCTTTTTCTATATAACAAAAGTGGGAAGGAGGGAGGGGAGAGGAGGGGGAAGGAGTGGAGCTGTCTTTGATTTGTTCAGCAGCGCAAGTGTTCCTTGGCCTTTTATGCTAAGGAGTGGATGTGGCTCTTGAACAAATTGGCCCTCCTTGTTTGCTGGCCTAGGCCATCTTGTTATCCAGCCAGCTGTGTTTTGATCTTGGAGGGCCGTTTGAAGATTAAATTGAGACATCTTTTGTTACTATTAAGTGCAGTAATTAAATCAGCTCGGTGTTATTTAAGTGTGGAAAATGTCGCTTCGCTGGCCCATGGGCGCCTGAAGTTGCCATTAGACAGCTGTGTTGCTTCCAGTGCTAATGATGAAGAGGTAGGCAGAAAAGAGCCCAAGTGCTCTCTAAATAATTTTCAACTCTTTTCTAGGTTATGCCAGCTCCCTCCCCCTACCTTTTCCCCACCTTTTCATGTGGTGCTTCTTTCTCCCCTTCTGCACACTTCATGACTAATATCGTTTTTGAACGTGAATTCGAGCTTCTGCAAGCAGAGAATTGGAAGTACACTTACCCAAAACAAGGAGCGCTGTTGTTGAAAGTTAGCATGTGAAGTACGTGGCAAGGTAGCTGAGTTATCCAAAGGAGCAGCTGCATCTCCAAAGGGAAATGCTTGTTGACTGTGAGTTTACAAATTCTTGGCTCTGTGAAAAACACAAGAAGCTTTCCTAGCATGAAGAGTACAAGGTAGGAACTAAGGGCTGGTCTACACTGGGAACTTACATTGGCATAGTTACGTCTCGCCGGGGTGTGAAAAATCCATCCAGCTCAGAGACATAGTTATGTCGACCTAATCTCTGGTGTAGACAGCGCTAGGTCAATGGAAGAATTATTCTGTTGACCAAGCTGCTGCATCTAGGAAGGTGGATTAGGAAGGAAGGACCAGGCTGGCATGGTCAGGTCCAGCAAGGTAAGTCAGTCTCTTCACACCTGTAATGCAATTTAACATTAAACCTGGCTTAATGGTCAAGTGGCGCAGCACCTGTGAGATGATCTAACTCAGCCTAGAGGTGACCTGGTGCTTTCAGGGTGAAAGCAAGTTCCCCTTATATAGCCTCCCAGGCCTTCTGCTTGCTGAGCTGATTGCTTTAGAAGAAATCATAGAAGGTGATGATTGCAACTGGGAGCTGGGGAAAAGAAGCAGGAAGAGAAGTGAGATCCTCAGTGGGAGAAACAGTCCTTTAGAGGTCGAGTGTGTTTTAATGCTGGGTTAAGTGGGGATGCAGCATTGTTTCATTGATATTAGTAAAGCTGATACTGTGTGTGTGTGTGTAAAACTCATTCTTTAGAAGCCCTATCTTCCCTTCCCATACCCATGTGCACACGCTACCGCTCTTGTAATTCCCAACCATTATGAAATTCAGTGACTCAAGCCTCTTAATATGGGAGCAGCAGGCTTAGCAGATGAGATCTCCCAAGGCATATTATAGCTACAGTGCTGACTGCCAGCACAGAATTGCACACAGCCACAAGAATATACTTCACCCTCACTACAAAGCTGGCTTGTTAGTCTATCCTCCCAGATATAACTGGATGTCAGGCTTCCATCTTCAGTAATACCACCCAGCAATATTGATTTTCATCACTTTATATGCTTATGTTTTACAGTGTGGGAAGCATATTTGCATCATACTGGTGCTTTTTCAGCAGTGACGAGGGCAGAGGTATGGAAGATGGGTGGGGATGAGACACTCAGGAGCCTGATAAATCTGTTTCCCTTACCTTGTTTAAAATCGCCTGTTAAAATTCAGCCGCCGCACCTCCGATCAGCCTAATGGCGTCTGCCATGTTGCGAGAACGCAGTCATTAGTTGGTCTAATTCATGCACACCGAGGTAGGCGGGCAATGTGAATGCAAAGGAGCTGGAGAGAATAGAGGGGGTGTTGTGGGGGGAGGGGGAAGCTTAGTAATACAGTGACAATGAAACATACGGTAGTCACACTGGAAAACTTTCTCCTTCATTAGCAGGGATCTGTTGAGTTTCTGCTCACATTAGGGTAATTAACACAAGTACAGATTGTTGAACATCTGTGCAGTTTAACTATATGGCCGGTTCCCAGGCTTTAAACAGGGTTGTGAGGAGCCAAATGCAAAGCAGTATGAAAAGCCCACACACTATTCATTTTACTGAAATTAGCATTTCTGGATGAAAGCTGATGTTGCAACACGTCGGCTATAAATTTTCTCTGGTCCGTTGCCAAGTTGGCTAATGATCTGAGATTAGTGTTTGTTAATAAATTTAAAAAAAAAAAAAAACTTTGTTACTTTTAATATTCTGGAGGGGAAGTTCCTATTGCCTTTTTTAAACATGTGGGGGTGTATTATATCTAATATGCTCCTAATGGTCCGCAGTGAGAATCCAGGAAGTAATTACTGTTTCAGCCTCAGCTAGGGGATGATTTTGGCTTGGTGGCTGCCTCCGTTTTTTTGATATTTTTGACAAAACTGCAGTTCTCATTTTCCAGTCTTGTAAATTTGCCCATGGGGCTGCGCTTGTGGTGTGCTGTGAATATGATTTGTTTAAATATTTTTTTAAAATCTCTGTGCAAGAGTGTGTTGTTTGTGTACTGTACTTCTATAGAATACTCCCTCCTTCACTCTGGATATGTCCACACACAATATATGTATGTGGCTACATCTCTTGATGCAGAGGACCTGTCTACATGGTGGGGCAATTTGCACTTCAGGGGTGTGACTTCTGAAGTGCATTAACTTCGTGCATTAATTGGGCTGTGTAGATCCTGCTGATACACACTAAAGGTTCCCTGGTGCACTTTAATGAGCACTGCGTTAAAGCGCACTAGGGAACCTTTAGTGCCTACCAGCAGGGTCTACACAGGCCAATTAATGCGCAACACATTAGTGTGCTCTAGAAATTTCATCCCCGTAGTTCACATTGTCCCACAGTGTAGAAAAGCCTGGAGATATAAATAAATTTATCTATGGAATTTCTTCTATATTGTTTATCCAACAGGGAAGTTGTTTTGCCCTCGCATTTTGGAGCAGCCTGTTTCCTCATGCTTTACCTTACCAGTTGAGAACATCTGGAACACTGTTGCTGACCACCTCTAGATTTTTAGGACTAACAGAAGTGTATTCTCCGCAGAGGGTCCTTGACTCAAAAATTATCTTCTCCAACTTGGTCCAGCCAGAGCCAAGGATTGCTGGCCTTCAGGCCCTATAACTCGACCTACTTACTCCTTTTTTTTTTCCATGAGGGGATGGGGACAGGCCAGCTTTTCTTTTAATGGAGGATTAGGGGGTTTATGTGCCTTATCTGACATTGTCTTAATTTGCAGTAATATTTTTGCTTGTGATTTTAAATGGTTTTTTTTCTTTCTGCGTCTAGAGAGATTGTCATTTGGGAGTTCAAAAAAATAGGTGGGACAGTGATTTTATTTATGTATTTATTTATTTTGAGCTTTACACTCATGTCTTTCTCTTTTCAATATGATTCCCCATGACTTTTCTTAAAATGCTTTTCATTGTTATACAATGTACTCCGTGTGTGTGCATATACACATAAATCTATAGTATGCGTGTATGCGTATTTATGTTTGTATGTATAAATCAGACACACGTATTACACTGACACATGCTCCTTACACACACACACACACACACACACACACACACACTGCACTGTCAGGATAGCTTTCTGGGTGTGGAAGTGTGTGTTTTTGTTTACCATGTATGTAAAGCTGTGAGTAAGAGACCTGCTTCCCATCCTCCTTAAAAGTACAACACACACACACATACTCTTCATCACAGGGACATTTAAACAAGTCCAGTCTACTAAACCCATACATATTCTCTCCATCCACATGCCCGCATACCCCTACAGCATTTTCCCCAGACTAGAAAGTTAGAATTGTCATGAAACTCACGCATCCCCCAACCTACAACTCCGAGACAGGCCAGAACAACTATTTGGACTGTATAAACTGGAAAATAAATTTTTAAAAATTGAGAAGTCATGAGATCAAAATGGTGAAAAGATCAAAAGTTGTGGAAATATATTTATTTAAAAAAAAAAAAAAAAAACCTTTCACCGACTTTGTCCCCCCCCCCCCCAATACACGAAATACGAAGTGGGTATTCACCCACGAAAGCTTCTGCTCCAATACATCTATTAGTCTATAAGGTGCCACAGGACTTTTTGTTGCTTTTTACAGATCCAGACTAACATGGCTACCCCTCTGATACATAAAATTCAGCTTGTCACTGAAGTGAGAATAAAATTAAACCAGGCTTTGTGCAATCATAACAGTGGGCTGATCAGGACACAGTTGACCGTTGCTAAACCCTGCTTAACTCTCCAAATGCTGTTAAAAGATTTTAATTTGTGGAAAGGAGGGTACTTACCACCCCAGAGGAATTAAAGCACTTGTTGAGAGTTCACTGGTCTGGTTCTTTTGTGTAGCTGCAGTGGTGTTGCTCAGCTCCTGCTGTCTAATAGCCTCTCATGCAGCCCAGAGTTTAACTTGGCAGCATTTAGGGTTCTCAATGAAATTGCATCAGTTCATCCACCAGCTCTCACACACAAAGTTTACAAAGGTCAAAGGATATATATATATATTTTAAAGGACTGCTATGTCAAAAATGCAGACAGAGATCCTGGTCCTGCAAAAACATTAACTTCATAAGTAAAATTACTCATGTGCCTATGACATAACTCATGCTCAGTAGTTTAAGTATTTGCAGGAACAGGCCCTAGGAAAAGATGTGCTCTTTGCTCTAATAACACCTTTCTATAAGAAAGTTGTGATTTAAACTGCTTTAGTTAAACCAGCAGAAAAGGCTGTGTGGACATTCTTATTTTGGTTTGCACCAGGCTTAGCATAAGTCATTTAGGAATTGTGCTAAGCCAGTATTTTTCAACTTTTGGGCAACCCCTTATTCTAAGTAAAAAAAAAAATTATGCTCCCCCTTATGTATACTATAAAAGTATTGTTAAGGATAAGCTCATATAATTTATTGTTGTGAGTGTTTTGAGCAGTTGACCGAGAATACTTGACTTTGAAGAACAGTGAGTTGGGGAGCAAGATTTTCTTTGCTTTAGATTGCAAATACAGTTTTCAGTGACTCTTGGTCTCCCTGGTTGCTTTTTGTGACCTCTCCCCTGGGAATCACGGCCCACCAGCTCAGAAACACTGGTTTAAACTCAACCAAAATAAGTCCCTCTTAAACCAAAATAAAAGGTTTGCCCCAATGTAACAAATCTGGCTTAAAGACCAATGCTGCTTTCTCATGTAGACAAGGCCTAAGACAAATAAACGCCAGATACTCCATGTCACTGGAGGCTATGCAGGTTATTGATCAGAAGGTGGTAGGAAGGATTATTGAAAGAAGTAAGTTATCAACTTGAATTCGAAATTAGAAGGGAAAGATGCTCTTTCCATGTTCTCAGGTGTAGAGAAGAACATTCTAGAAGGCCTGAAGCTTAGGTAGAAATGTAGAAGTATCGTGTAATAATGTATGTGATTTGTAAGTGTAAATTTCTACGACTACTATAACGGTAGTTCCTTAGATATTTAAATACCTAATGAATATGGAGTGAGAAAATCAAACTATTCTCACTTCATGTATGTCATTCTCCTGTGAGACCAGCTCCTAGGTCATCATGCCAAAAGAATGGAGGGCCATGGCTCCAGGGTTTGAGAGAGACAGCCAAGTCAGCTCCATGTAGATACAGAAAAGCACTACACCTCTACCCCGATATAACACGAATTCAGATATATCGCGGTAAAGCAGTGCTCCAGGGGGGCGTGGCTGCTCATTCCAGTGGATCAAAGCAAGTTCGATATAACGCGGTTTCACCTATAACGTAAGATTTTTTGGCTCCTGAGGACAGCATTATATCGGGGTAGAGGTGTACATGAGGAATTTTGAAAATCAAATATGACATGACTATACTAAGGACAACAAATCTATCTTGATTTGATAGGATTCAGGATTCCCTTGAGTCTTGTAGCACTACATCAGTTGTGTCTGATGGGGACATTCTGTCTCATGAAGGTAACTTTAGCACCTGCTTTATTGATACCCCATATTCCTATGTCAGGATTTCTCCACCAGTGAGGCTGGCCTTCTAGGGAATCCCAGCTTCTCCCAGGAAAGATGCAGCCATGTTCAGAAAAAAATTGTATTGTTTAAAATAATAATAATAGTTTCTGGGTTATTTTCATTAAAGATTCAGCAAAAACCAAAACAACCTATTTGAACATGTGGGGGAAATGATCCTGCAGAAAATTAATGGGCTGCACTGTCTGCATATCTATTTCCAAAAATGTAACAAAATAAGCCTTTATTTCCTCCCTCAAAATCTTTCCAGAACGAACACAAATTTAAGCATGACATACTTTTTTAAAATGTCTTCTGCAGAGTGGGCCAAAATGCTTATTCCATTCCTGAAAGAGAGAAATATGGCAACTAAACTGGTAAATTGTCTTTAGAATTTTGCATCTTGGAGTTAGTAAAACTCTGTGGCTCATGAAGTAGAATGAAAAACATTTAATTGTTGTCCTGCATCATAAAATGAATCTCCACTTCAATTACTTTATGTAAGAGATTTCCAATGGATATGTCATGCGCTCATGACCCAAGTACACAGGGTAGACCGTGAAGCTGCATTAAAAACCTTTGCTCTCAAGATGTCATTTTAAAGTATCCTCAAAGTTTCCAGTGCCATTTTGTTTCACCTGTCGTTAGATCAACTTCTGCTAGGCAATATGTTTTTCCTGTTCCGTGGGGGTGGTCACTTAAGACTGATTATTTCATTTATTTCTTTAGATTGAAATATCTAAGACGCACATATCCTGTACTTTTAGGCACCCTAATATACACTAACAATACCATTAAATCTTAGCAGCATTAAGATAATCACTTTAACAGGAACCCAGCAGCCACCTACAAAAACTCCTTTCTGCCCCATCATCATCTAGGAAGTGTACCTTCAGTCTCCTCCATAATTTTTGACAAACCTATAGCACAAATGCCATTTGAATGCATTCTACAAGCATAAACTAATCCCCACAAACATGTGGTTGTAATTCTCACTCCATTTTATGGATAGGGGAATTGAAGCAAAGGTTAAGTGACTTGCCCATGGGCTAATGTCAGAGTTGAGAATAGAACACAGAAGACCCTGGCCCTCAGTTGTATGTTGAGACTTTACCTCTTTCTATCTGGATGTGAAAAATAAAGCAGAGAAGGGCAGGCACTGCTCTGCATTTGTTGTGATAACAATGTATGTTATCACAACAATGTACAATCCCAAAAGATATTTGGACAGTGATGGATATATCGCTGTGAAAGTATAATAGCCAGGAGAGGCTAAAATGGTGGTTGTTGTGCATGCTGATGGACACAGGAACAAGCAAAGATGTAAAATGAAACCAGCAGTGTTAGCAGCGTCCATCAACCTCTGTGCCAGCCAGCCTATTTGCATTCTTCTGTCGGGGAGTTGGAAGCCGCCATGGAGCAGTTTATATTCCAGCCTGCTCTGGCCTTGAATTATGCATGACCAATTTATCATGCCCCCAGCTGAAAAACTAATTGTGTCCCTGGGATATATTTACTAGAAATTGTAGTTTGCTGTGCTGGGGTCCCCAGAGTGTCCGGCAGAGCGGATGACTGGGAAGTTACAGCTTTTTTAGAACAGGGCTCTTGGCTCGGCATAAGCCTGGAGAACACCGATAGATTTTTCACTCCTATTTCCTTTCTGAGGGTTTTCCCTCCTTCCTTTTTTAAAATGTACTGCACTACCCCCAGTTGGCCACATGAGCTTCTCCAGCAGCGTCAAATATTAAAAATCGCAGGAACATGACTGCAAGAAAGTGATTTAATGTTGCTTTATCTAGTGTTTCCTATTACTAAGACGGTACCCTTCCTCCCTGTTCCATGCCTGGAATTATGAGATTGTCTAATCAGCATCATTTGAATGAGGTCTCAGGGGAGTCCGTTCCCAGCACAAAAGTTGGGGGGATGTGTTTAAACTCAAATGTTGTTAATGTGGTGACTAGCAAAAGGACACAAAATGCCTCAAACATTGGCTCTTGCAGAGAAAATGTGGCTGTATACAGAACTGGGGCAGGAGGAGGGTGGGTTCGGGAAGAGGGAGGTATGCTGGTAAATTAATCACCAAGTTCAGTCTGTCCTTCCCCAGTTGTCATGGGAGGAGGATGTCAAGGAGTTAATCACAATGAAGGAGGCAATGATAACATGACTTCCGTAGCAGAAGAGCCTTCTGGAATCTTTTGCTTCCTCTTTATTAAACTCCTTGTCCAGTATCATCGAATTCCGCATAATAGTTTACAACAGAAGGTGTCTCTGAAAATCCGGTCCTTTCTTAGGGTGTTCAGAAAATACAGTGCCTGGGTGGAATTGCTGTGAATTCACACCAGGATAATAGAATTCAGTGTGTGTCCTCCCAAGATGAAAGCTGTAGAAAACTATTTGTGATGGCTCTAAATTGGGCTGAAAGAGAAGTGCTATCAGAGATGTTTTCTTAAGTAATTTCAGGCATGTATGAAGTAGTTTGAGGCAACTATCTCTGCAACAGGAATGTGCATGATAACTGAAGAGAAATAGAGATGGGTCCATTTTATGGTACATTTCCAAATGCCAAGGATCTGCATAACACTTTAAAAACTTCAGAAACTCATTAAAGCTTCCCTCCTTCCATTCTCCTTATTTTTATTTATATTTCTGTTTTCCAGTAAGCTCTTAGGAAAAGATTCCATGCAAGTAAATACACACCTTGCTACAGCATAGAGCAAGCAGATTTGCATTATGGTGAAGTTATGCTACTTCATTCTGACGTGTAAACGCATCCCTGCATAAAAGCTAGACTTATGGCTTGGATTTTATGTTTCTGTACAGTGGCCACTGCATTGTAATAATTAATTATTTGTTCATGATAGTGAACTCTCTCCTGCCGACAAACAGCGGCTACACTGTGCCCCTTTTAGCAGTACGGCTGTAGCAGCACAGCTGTGTTGCTAAAAGCTGTGGAGTGTAGACATAGCCTATGTCTTCCCTGGGGGGGGGGGGGGGGGGGGGAGAGAGTATTTCCATCAAGACAGCTAACTTGAGATAGCTTTCTTAATATAAAATCCTAGGGAAGCCACGGTACCAATAGTTTTTACCTTCAATTTAGCTAATCAAGGTCATTCCCAGGGTTGGGGGGGGGGTGCGGAATTTAGGGTTGAGCTGGGCTAGTTACATTGAGGTAATACCTACCTCTGCCTTCTATCCACTAGGATTTTACATCAAGTGAGTTGTCTCAGGTTAGCTCTCTTGATTTAAACACACACTTTTCTTTCTTTTTTTACAGTGAAAACATAGCCTGGTTTGGCGGAGGGGAGGGGGGCAGGAGAGAGAATATTAGCACCACAAAGTCATTACCTAATAAAAAGAAATAAGTAATTAATCAGGTGTCAAAAGTGACAAACACCAACAAAAGGAAAGGAGAGAGAATAGGATATCATTAAACCAGGGATGCTCTGTAGTGCCAGTTGTTTCAAAAAAAAGTTCCATGTTGCAGTTTTAATTTGACATTTTTCTTTGTGAACAATAAAGGGCCTGGTGAGTTGGGGAAGGATAGGAGAATAATAGGAACTTCGTGGTGAGGTGAATGGAACCAGGGTAAATGTGTCCCCGGAGAGCTGTAATTTTGAATATGTGTAGGATGTGTTGTTTTCTATACTGCATCCCTCTCCGTCCATGGCTATTTGCTCTTTGTGAGTGGGGTGTTTTTAAGTTTTCAGATTTCACAAGGGCCATGGATCATTTTGGATTCAATGTAGAAAATATTCCTGTCCCAAGTGGTTCTGCGGCTCCTTGTTCAAAGAGGCTACAGCGTTTTTTTAAATAGGAAACCTTGTAGAGTTTGTCAGTAATTTGCTTTCCTGTTGGACAGTGTGGCATTTATGAAATTACTGTGCTTCCAAGCAGAGGGGAGAGTGCAGAGAAGGCGAAATGGGAAATAGAATTGAGAATGACTCGCTTGTACTGTACAGTATTAGTGGTGGTGGTGTGGAAGGGGGGTAGGTAGGAGAGACGACTCAAATTGCAGTTTCTCCTGTGATAGCGTTTTCAGTTATAGCCAGATAGGCGTCTGTGGATACTTTTGCCCTTTCATTATTCAGGAATGAGACACATTAGTGAGTCCAAGTTAGGGTTCCTTTGCTGGTGGTTCTAATAGTCTGTTAATGATCTTCCAAGGCTTTAAATATTTACAAATGTGTATTCAAAAGCGGGCGGCGGGACGGACAAATTGCAGCCTTGCAGTAGAGCCACCCAAGATTCTACTGGAGACACTTTCCATGTTATTTGCCTTCCCAGTTCCTGTAAATGTCATTTACATGCTGAGAAAAACAGCTATTTTATTCCACTAAGTACGTTCAGAAGGGATGATAGCCTCCCCCCATAGTTTTTCCAAGGGGCTAATCCCTATGGAAACAGCCAACCTCTGCTACAGAGCTGTGAGCAGCTCTAACGATTTTGCTCCTTGCATTTATTATTATTATTTTATTTATTTATTACCACCACCCCCCTTTTGGCTTTGCTCTTTTCTGCAGTATTGCTCGGCTCTTCTCGAGCTGCCTGGTTTTCTCCCCAGATGCTTTGTTGCTCTACTTCTGGCTGTGAGCATCAGGAGCCCCAGAGCAATTGGGGAGAACCGGAGCTGCTTTGAGAGGCAAATCCAAGGACTTTAGAAACTAGCAAACCAGGTGTGGCTGAGGCCTGAGATGCGGACTTTACCAGAACATGAAAATAGTTTTGTGGAAAGGCTCAACAGAATAGAATAAAATAGAGAGCCTAATGCTGCTAGTCGAAGAGCGTTTTCTAAGGCTATGTGTACACTGCACACCTTACAATGGTGCGGTTGTGCCACTGCAGCCACGGCGTCGTCAGGTGCGCTGTGTGGCTGCTCTTTATCGCCAGGAGAGCTCTCTCCCGGTGACAAAGTAAAACCACCTCCAATGAGGGGTGGTAGGTTAATCGCCGGGAGCACAGCTCCCACCGACGAAGTGCTGTCCATACCAGCGCTTTTCATCGCTAAAACTTTTGTCATTCAGAGGGGTGTTTTTTCACACCCCTGAGCGACAGATATTTTAGCGACGAAAGTGCCAGTGTAGACAAAGCCCAAGAGAATACATCACACAGTTCACTACCACTATTGCCCCCTCCTCTAGCACTGCTCTTTCAGTTTCTTCACCCCTGGGTTTCCCTGTTTTCTCCCCTCTCCCTGTAGCCTCTGTATTTTGTCACGTAAGTCGTCATAGCCATGTATGTTTGCACACATATAAGTACATATAAAAATAGGTTCTGATCAGTAAAGGAGATTTTTCATGTGTTTTTAAAAGGGGACTTTCTTTACTTTTTGTGCATTATCCTAATTTGAGGTCCAGAGTGGTTAGGGAAACTGTGCTAACAGCAGCCACGTTTATTTATGGTTGCTGCTGCCACAGTTTCAAACCAGTATGAACAAAGTCTGGTAACAATACCATACGGGCTTTGGTTTGTGCCCCTTGGGAACTTTTCTGCGGGGTTGATTCTCACATCCTTAGGATTACAATATGTCACTATGCCAAGATGTTTCTGTTATCTCTAATTGCACAGTCATCTTCCCTCTCGTTAGGAATGAGGGGTAATAAAAATTGAAGGTGGAGGAAAAATATGTTTTCCTGGTTAAAATATTGGAAATATCAGAGGGTTTGTGTAAACAATGGTTACATCTGTGCCCCTCACTTGCAGGGCTGTGAAGGAATTTTAAGAGGAGTGCAAGAGAATAAACCTCACGGCTCAAAGAAAGCCTTAAAACGTCCATCAGAAATGCTGCAAGTATTCTGAGGCTGTTGAAAGCTTTCCAGTGTTGGAGGCTTTGTCTCTATCCATCACAGGCACTGCAATCTTTGTGCCCCCAGCTTCAAACAAGGACTTCACGCTGTCCTTGCAATCTGCCTTTATGCAGCGGAGTGTGGAGGCTTCTAATTACGAGGCCGAGATGCACGGCGGGTGGGGAGGCGTGCTGTGCCCCACAGCCGCGCACCTGATTATCCATTGCTGAGGTCGTTAGAAGGGTTACTCCTGAGTTTAAGCCTGCTCCACAAGCCCCCTAATTATAGGCTGCTCTGCAAGTTGCATTAAAAAGAAATTGTTGAAAAGACAAAAGACAGAATAACATTTCCTCCCTCGTCTCCCCCTCTCCCTACTAAAACACACACAGATACACACTCCCCCACCTCTCCCTGCTGGGCCCAGAGCTACTTTTCACGCTTGAGTTGGTGCAAGCTCTGATAAAGCCATTGAAAGATGCAGCAGGGAGACAGAGCGCTCCCAGGGATAGAGGGAAGCAGAAGAGGAAGCCGAAGGAAAATGACCCCCTCCCAGGTAGATACAGCCAGGCGCTGCTTGCTGAAGGAGTTGTCCCACAGAGCAGAATTAGAGAAGAGATTAACCGTCCTTTATTGTTTTGTTTCATTTCCTAGGGAGCAATGTAATGTAGTTTCTTCCGTGGCGAAAAGCCTGCTCCTTCCAGCTTCAGCTGAAGCTCTGGGAAGCCTGGATCACTATAGATAACACATTCAAAGTGCAGTATCCCTTGCACATACTGCCAGTTCTCATTTTAATCTCTTCAGACATTAAAAAATTAAAAATTCTAAGCGGTGCAATTCAGTGACATGATCGTTGCATCAGTTGCAATGCAATTTCCAAATCCAGGACATGCACTCTTGCCTCACCAATGATGGCATTGTGTGTATCCTCCATGAGTGCGTGAAACACACCACTACAGACACATTGATGTTAAATTGTGGCATTATTCAAAATGCCAGAACAATAGCATCTCCAGAATATTAATAAAACTAAAGATGCATCGATATTCCAGTTAAATATTTCCTATACCTCTTGTTGTGATTTTAAAGTTTAGGTGAAATTTTAGCCTCAAATTCAGATTTTCTTGGAGATATCTGCTAGGAGGAATGGTCGGAGGTAGAATGCTCCATCAATTTTAAGAATTTGAATAATTACTATCATTTGTCCCATAGCACCTAGGAGCCCAAGTCATGGAGCAGGACTTCGTTGTGCTAGGTGCTGTAAAAACACAGAGAAAAAAGACAATCTCTGCCCCAAAGAGCTTACAGTCAAAGGAGAAATATTTTAGGAGCGTTGTTATCCTTAATTTGATGCTTTTTGCTATTGGAGGAAAGGGGATTAGATAATGGCTAAGTTTTACCCAGTAGGAATGGGTCATCCAGGTACCTTAAAGCAGCTTTTGCAGTCTCAGACAGGATTTCTAACTTTTCATTCTGAAGGTATATTTTAAGCAGCTCTTTCCCCAGTCCTTAAGAGTTGTGTTGGTTGGAGGG
Source organism: Malaclemys terrapin pileata (assembly GCF_027887155.1). Classification (NCBI taxonomy): domain Eukaryota; kingdom Metazoa; phylum Chordata; order Testudines; family Emydidae; genus Malaclemys; species Malaclemys terrapin. Next base: position 18,083,578 of record NC_071520.1, on the reverse strand, counting down.
CTGGAAGACCAACCAGAGACCTCTATATCAGAATAAGCATAGAAATTTCTGGATGTTTATCTGAACCAAACTTTACAAAACGTTTAAGGTTCCCATATATATACTCTTGAAATGTTATGGCAGGTTTGTTGGCTGGTTTTCTATGTAGTTACAATATAGGGGATGATGGTTTTTACTGCATCTTCTTGTATGCGATTTTACTACATTAATGTTGGGGTTTGGATGTATTTTTGTCATTGCCTTGGTAGCCCTAGAAGTAGAGCAAGCAATATTTTCAGAGAAAAATGAGAGAATTATTTAAGTTTGGGAATCACAGTTGAGCAGGTGAAACTTGGAATGTGTAGCATACTCCATTTTCCTGTAGGTTGTGATAAACCTTGACTCATCTTCTACTTTATGCACAAAGATATGCATTGGTGGAAGTAGCACTTTATTCCCCCTGTACTACCATTGATTTAATTTGATATATTACACACATGAACTCATACACTGGAATTTGCTGTGATCTGTGGCACCCTGCAATGAATGGAGAAGGCTGACTCAGTTGCTGCTGCTCCCAACTGATATGCTAATACGCTTCCATTTGGCAAACTTCAGTCTTTGTGCAGGCCAGAGCCACCTCTTAGTCACGTTCGTTAAGGCTTTGGCTAATGCATTTGAAGGCGGGGGACACACCACACTGGCAAGTATGTCCCTGCAGCATAGCTGCATGCTATTTCTGTATTCATTGGCATATCCCCGTGAAGCACAGGGACAGGCATCAGGTGCAGGGTTAAATACACCTTTCTGTGAGTTACCTTGTGGTTCATCCGCATGGTTGTATCCGTAGGTGTGGCCTACCCACATTCTATGCATTTAACAGAAGACTCTTTCGCTATCCAAGGTAAAGTATTCACAAACCATAGACACTTCTTTCTTCCATCATTTGCTGCATCTCCTTCCTTTTTTCCCTTCTGTTTGCACCTCTTTCCTATCCTTTCTCATCCTCATCACAAAAAGAAATGTATACATGTGTAAATACGAAGATATTTTCTCACTCTGTCTCTACCACCTCCTCCCAACAAGAGGAACAGTTCAGAGATGGCTGCCATCCTACTCCGCTTCTGATCAGAATGCTGAGTGAAAGTAGCCTTTCACTGAGTGAAAGTGCAGGGGTGAGAGTAATTTACAGGACTTACCGGTACTGCAGGAGTCCTAAGGGGGCGTGGCCTCATCCAGAAGAGGCGTGGCCTGAGCCGGAAGAGGCAGGGCCTCTCAAGATTTAAAGGCCCTGGGGCTGTGGCTGGGAGCCCCAGGGCCTTTAAATCAGCCTGAGGCTCCCAGCTGCAGAGGTGGCTGGGAGCCCCCGGGGCTCAGGGGCAAATTAAAGGTTCTGGGGCTCCGGCCACCGTGGAGCTCCGGGCCCTTTAAATCCCGTCCCCAGCCCGGCCACCCACAGCCCTTTAAATCCCCGCCGCGGAAGCTGGTGCGATCCGGCACGGTGTACTGGCTCTTACCGGTACGCCGGACTGGACCGGACCGGCTTACTTTCACCTCTGCCTTTATGCTTTGGCATGATTAAATGTGAAAGGTATCAGTTGCCTTGAAATTTCAAAGTGAAATGTTCATGTCAAATGGTATTTTATGGTCTCACATTTACTCCTCATGTTCTCATTGCATTTGTATTTTAAGAGAGCTTGAAATTTCCATTTCTCTTGAACTGGGGCAGTCATCTTGTCTTGACTCAGGTTCAATAACAGTAGCAGGTGTTTCAATCAGTAAGTCCATCAACTTCTGGAGCGTCCTTTGTTGCGCACATTGTAGGTAGTGTGACAGACCCAGACCAGTGGGGTACAGGAGTCTGGTAGAGGGCAAATATACTGGTCACTGGATGAGTAGTTTTCTGTTCCCTGAGTGACCAGAGCAGGGGTTGCAGTAGAGTAATCAGGAATCTTCTAGAACCAGTTCAGGCAGGCAGGCTAATTAGGACACCTGGAGCCAATTAAGAAGAAGCTGCTAGAATCAATTAAGGCAGGCTAATCAGGGCACCTGGGTTTTAAAAGGAGCTCACTTCAGTTTGTGGTGCGAGTGTGAGGAGCTGGGAGCAAGAGGTGCAAGGAGCTGAGAGTGAGAGAGTGTGCTGCTGGAGGACTGAGGAGCACAAGCGTTATCAGACACCAGGAGAAAGGTCCTGTGGTGAGATTAAGGAAGATGTTTGGAGGAGGCCATGGGGAAGTAGCCCAGGGAGTTGTAGCTGTCATGCAGCTGTTACAGGAGGCAGTATAGACAGCTGCAGTCCACAGGGCCCTGGGCTGGAACCCAGAGTACAGGGCAGGCCCGGGTTCCCCCCAAACCTCCCAATTGACCTGGACTGTGGGTTCTTCCAGAAGAGAAGGTCTCTGGGCTGTTCCCCAATCCACATGGTGAATCTCTGAGGCAAGAAAATCTGCCAATAAGAGCAGGACCCACCAAGATAGAGGAGGAACTTTGTCACAGTAGTTATGAGTTTCTCTCTGGCTTTTTGATTTTGGTTCCATAGTGTCTCTGTGCCTAAACTGGCATACAGTGTGTTCAGTTTTCCATATTCAGTTTGTCGGTTTCTTCATTCTCATAAGGCCATTGCACAAGTCTGCCTGTTGTCACTTTCTAGCTGGAGTGGACCTGTGGGTGAGGCATTCCGTAGTGACTGCTGATCACCTCCAGCTGTGTGTTGCTGAACAGTCTCAGGGTGACTGTCTTCCTCATTTTATTAGTTTGAAAATAAAATAATGTAAATCCAAAACCGCTGAAGATAGAACTGGATTTTACTGTGGCAGTTTTCAAACGCCAAATGCACCCAAATGTGTGCAGGAAAACGGAGCAGCCATTTTGCACCGAGCAATAGTTTTGTCACTGGAACCCATTTTATTGAGTGAGTCAATATTGTGCAGTATTACGTATTTTTAAAAAATACCACTGTAACTTCCACCTGGACACCTGCCAAAGAGCGGTGGAAGGGAGCTGAGGTTAACATCCCAGCTGAACAGTTACACTTCTAACTGTGGTAATTCCTTTCCCTCTTCTGTATCAGAACTTGGATATAGACCCAAGTCTCTCAGAAGAACTCTGTGTCAGAGGCTAGATAGATGCAGTGAATATCAATGAGCCTGGGATTCGGGAAGGAGGACAGGGCTACTTCATTGTTCTCTCTCTGATTAAGATGTTAGGTTTATAAGAAGGCATGCACTAATGGGGATGGGATACAAGATCACTACGCTAGGAGATGAACAAGTAATGTTTTGGCGGGGTAGTATTTCTTCCTCATTAGTTGCGGGTTCATTTTGGAATTATAAACCCACGATTTTAAAGGTGTATGCACAAGTGAGGCCAAAATATCCATCTAAAGACCTTTCAAGAAAAAAATATCTGTAGCAAGATGTCACTGTGACAAAATGTGAAAACCAAAATATCCATAATGGGATGGATCAGTCCACAATTGGCACTGGTATGATGCGGCCTAGCACCCCTGAAAGGATATGATGCCATATATCATGTCATTAATTCCCTCCTGGACTGCTTCTGGTCACTGCAAATTGATTTAATACATCAGAATGGCTCTAGCAGATTTACGTTATGAGGTGTTTGTGGCAATGATCCTCATCCATTTCAGTTCAGGGCCTGGTGCTTCAAAAGAATTCTGAAGTGCTCCGAAACAGCATGGTGTACAGAGCTGATGGTATTGGACAGTAAAGGAAAAGGGCAGGAAAGAGACAATTGTACACATTAACTCATCTGAATTTCAATCCAGGCTACCACTCCCTGTTGTGTTGTGAATTTCCCCATTTTGTGGGTTTAAGGCAAACCGTAACCTTTATTTTAATGTTGAGGTAGATCTCTGCATTTTGAATGCCATTTTCTCATTCATATTTAAAAAAGGAGAGCCAGGGGTGGAAGACTGTGACTCTTCTTTCCTTCATTCTCTCTCTTTGCTTTATAAAATGATCATTGTTGAGGTAAACGGTATTGCTAACCCCAACCGTTCAAAAATTAGGAGCCTGGCCCCAAAAATCTGAGATTGTAAAATATAATACATTTGGGGTTCTTTTTATTTGCCGTCTGGCTTTTGAGTCTTTAGGTTTATGTTTTCTGACTTTCCCCTGCAACCATGAGGGCTAGAACCTTTCTGAAAGATAAGCTGAAATTCTCACAGAAGCACAGAAATCCAGGAGGTGGGGCTTTAAAAAAAAAAAAAAAAACCCACTTACCTCAAAAGTGGATGAAGCACATGTTTTTTTAATAAATAAATTAGTCCTTACCTGTGTTGCTAATAACAGTTTAGCTTCTTTAGACTTGAAGCATTTTATGAATCTAATTTACTTTTCCACCATTTGTGCTGTTTATTTCCTGTTTGCACTTCACTCAGCTTGATGATCTGGGTTTCATTGTCTGGTTCTCATGCACTAGTGCGGGGTTGCCTAACCCACAAAGGTCACAGATAAAATCAAACCGTGTTGTAGGAGATTGCACAAAAAAGTACCCTAGTAATTGTGTGACCCCTTAAAGCCACCGTATAGAAGTGGGCTGTAGTCCACGAAAGCTTATGCTCTAATAAATTTGTTAGTCTCTAAGGTGCCACAAGTACTCCTGTTCTTCTTTTTGAGAACCCCAACTAGTCCCACTCTCCCTAGATTTCTCTTCTGACATTTCACACCATTGCTTCAGCCCCACAGTATTAATGGTGATTGCCAAGCTGCTGGTGGCCAAGTACGTTTTAATCACTGTGATGTTTGCAGCTGCTTTGAGTCTCGTCTTCACCTGCAGGCCTGCCACTTTCTGCTCCTGGGGGAACTCAATCAGTGCAAAGCTACTGTGGACACAACCCTAGTGGTCCACATAGAGTAGTGCAAGATGTTATTGTGTGCAGCATGCTGCTAGAGCCCCTGCTATAGAACAGTATTAAATCTGTATCTTGCAAAGATGCCTAAAAACTCAGCATGGTGGATCGCTGGAAGATTAAGAGCTCCTTGAATAGCAGAGAGCCATACTACCAGCTGCTAGGCCACGCCCTCCTAGCTACCAATACAAAGAGCATGCTGGAATTGCCTTTTGACCGAGTGATGATCCCCAGCTGTCCCAGCGTACTCAATGAAGCCCTCAGGCTGCTCTGTTTTACACAGGGAAACACCCAAGCCCCTGGATGGCCCCGTACTGTGCAAAGAGAGTATTTCCTCTCTTATCCCCATCTGCACCAAGCCATTCTCAGCTGGAGTCAAGGATTGGGCCCATTTCCTGCTCTGGTTGATTTGTGATTACCTTGGGTATTGAGTAGACAAGATGTCAGTTTCCCAGTCTCCGGGGGCAACGCTCTCCTGTGTCCCCAAAGCCTCCAGTATTGATGGATATGACAAGATAGATTTTTTTTTTCTTTTTTACACAAAGGGGAAACTTAATTGGGCTAATTATCTGGTTTAATTGCCTGCTTAACTATGGTTCTAGGAGCTGTGTAAGCTGATAGTACAGACCAACAGTGCTTTTAAATCTTAACCCCTTTTCTTTCTCTTAAAAGTTAATGTTGATGTTAATTTACATTCACTAATAATGTAGCTGATCATAGAGAATTATTACAAATTTCAAATCTGGTTGGCGCTGCCAGTTTCAGTGCATATTTTATCTTGTTTTTCTCTGGCCATCAGATCATCTTGCTGAAATGTGACTGACGCCCGAGGTGGAGCCTTCCTGTCTTTTATATTTTTAGAAAGGAGGGTGAGGAGGAGGACTTACAAAAACAGATTTTTCATGCCTTCCTCTCTGCTTTCTTTATGTGCATATGTAAATGTATGTAAATATATCCAAGGGATGTGGCTCTAACCCCCCCCCCCACACACACGTATAATGTATGTGTTAAACACACAATCATTAATCAACTTTGTGGGAAGTGAAGACAAGAAGGGCTCTTTGATGATAGATGTATACAAGTGATTATGCTTGTATTTGTATTTATTAGCTAGCACTGTGCTATCAAAAAAAATAAATAAATAAAATAAAACCACCCCCCAGGTCAGTGAGGATAAGAATCACTGTAGGGAATAAATGAAAAAAAATCCCACCTTGCTTATATCAAATTCCACTATCTTCTACCACCTGTCTCATTTTTTGTACTGAAAATGAAAAATATGTCCAAATGAGATGTTTATTACATAGAGAAAAATATATAGAAATAATACAATTTATGGTAGAGCGGTAGTGAAAGTTGTAGTTAACGTTGTATTTGTTATAAACGGAGCTGGTAACACCACATATTTTTAGGGTTGCCGAATGCTTCCCATTATAAGACCTATTTTCAGTTGCTTTGCCAAACCTTACCTGTTTGGGTTGAAACTTTGCATACCGGATCTCTTCCTCAGGCTGAATATTTTTGTAGTAAAGTTTCAACCAAAACTGTTCAGCTTTTTCCGAGAACGAGGCTAGGGGAAAATGTTGTTTCGCAAGGTAAAGAACATTGGTGGACTGTTCTTTGAGAAGCCTTAGTGTCTTATAGAATAGAACGGAATAGCATTGTTATTCTTTGGTGTGTGTGCTTGTTATCAACAATTTAAACCATAATTGATTTATAAAGTTACTTAAAAAGAAAAATCTTAAGGACACAAGCAAAGGTGTCACTATTATTTGTTAAGCTCCGATGTGCTTTTCTTGTTCAAGACACAAATTAAAGGCAATCCCTGCCCTGAAGAGTTTACAGTCAAGTGGGAAAAAAAGTTACAGATAACAAGAAGAACGTTCATTGCATGTATCTATTCAGAGGCAGCCTTAATATGTGCCCAAAGCTGCTGAGCAGTGAATTGCCTTGCTGTCTGGTCCCATTGATGGAAGGGTATTCTAGATCGAGAGAGACCTCTTTTTTTCCATTTCTGCTCCAGACAACAAGAGCAGGATGCAATGAATCCCATAAAACATGAAGCCCCAAACAGTTGCTTTATTGTACTGAAGGCCAGTCCAGCTTGTCTTGTATAGTTGTATGTGATCTTTTACAAAACCATATTTTCCAAAAGAGCCAGACTGCAAAATTGGATTATGAATGTGTTTAAAGAAACAAACAAACCTAACACCACCACCAGTGGGTTTCCTCTACAGAGTTCTAGTGCTTTGTAGGGATAATCAGCAGAAATCAGGTTCACTCCATCTGTTTGGTCTGAAACCAACCAAATAAAGGCTTAGATTGTTTTCCCTTCTTCCTCCCCTTTGCTCGTGCATGTGTCTATATTGTGAAATATCCAATACAAATATATTTTAAATGAGTTAAAAAAGTGGCTTTTGCTCATTAGATACAAAATTGCTGTACCTTCTACTTAGCGTTCTTGCTAAGCTAGTCAGGAGATGCAGGGGTATGACTGAAACCATTGGAGTGCACAAGGAATAGCAGTCCTGATTCCATCTTCCATTTGCTCTAAGACCAACAATCAGTCACCAGCCAGGGAAGAAGGGGGGAAGGAATCAGAAAGCATGTGAGTGGGGAGCAGGAATGGGAAGGGGAGGCAAATGGGAAAAGACGAATCCTATTTTCTGCACTCTGTCCAACACTGAGAAACAGGTGGGTTTGCTGCACTGCGCCAACTTTGTCAAGGTGTGTCTGGCATTATTTTAGGAAAGCAGAAATGGGTTTTGATTTTTACTTGACGCTATCTAGAATTCCAGAGGGAACACTGAGTTATGGAGGTCATTAGTTTGGAAGCAAGCCTGACTTCGTATTACAGTAGTTAGTAGTAGTTTGTGTTTGTGATCCTTGAGTCTGCCAAGCTACTGTGCTGGGTTTCTTTGGGTCCAATGTAAGTTCCAAAACCCCTACAAATGGATTCCCTCCCTATTACTGGAGGTAGCTACAACTTTATACAAATTATTTTAAAATGTGTAGTATAATGATTTTTTCCTCCCCCTCACCAGAAAAATAGAAAAAACTGCAATGTAATGAGCAAGACATTTGATTTAATATAACAGTCATGATTACCAACATCAGGAATGCACACATGTCTACTGCTTTATGCTTTTAATTTCCTCCTCCTCCTAGGATTACATCTTGAACACAGCAAAAGCCCAGCGTAGAATCATGACTTCCATGTATATAGGTAGAATCCTTTGAATGGTATCCTTGTCTTTAATGGTTTCATGGCCAACTATGAAATTATTTTGTTTTAAAATGTAAAGCGTACACATTTGTGTTGGATAAATTTGGACTAGGATTTTGATAAAACATAGCAGATTAGTCCATTGTGGTTCTCCAGATTTCTTTCCTCCTCCCTTCTGTTGCCAAAGTCAACACTTCTAGTTTATATTACAGTTGAGCTGAAACCACAGAAATTCAAACCCAGATCAGAATTTTCCTAAACTTTGTACTGTTCAGATCTGGGGTTTTAGTTTGGAGACTTCTCCTCCTTAATTTTATTTTTAATAGAAGTAGAAAACAAGAACCCAATTCTGGAAAACACTTAAGCATCTTGGGCTTCAGTATGATTTAATCACGTTTAAAGCTAAGCATCGGCTTAAGTTCTTTCCTGAATGGGGGTGCTCTCTGAAAGTCTGCTGTGCATTTTAAAATGTCGGTGGAGATTCATTACCCAAATCCCTCTGCGTCCCGTACATGGATATCATTTTTGGGAAGGTGTTAGTTGGTGTGTTTTAACGTGAAGGATTGTTAAGCCCTTTAGTTTCATTACATCCTTTTCATCTCTTTACTGAGCAGATAGGGAGGGTCTCGTCTGTGCTGAGGTCTCAAAGCCTAACCACATGCACTTGCACCTTCTTCAGCTCAGGAAACTGCAGCTAAATGTGGCTTTAGGTATTGTACAGCTTCTGTAGATACATATGGAAAAGGGCATAAACTTCAGCCCTTTACCATTAACAGAGGCCACAAGAAAATCAACCGGGATAAAACAGTCAGAGCTGAGCAGCTTTCACACTTCCCAGGGACTATCCAACTTCTGAAGATGTTATTGTTTAAATAGAAGTTAACCCCTTAATTGCTTGTCAACATTATTGATATGTCAGCAAACGAGTGCATCCAGTCTGCTAAACGGAGACCATGTACATCTTGCTGTTCTGTCCCTTAGCGTGGGCATCACCTGTGCAAAACTGCAGGCTGGACATGTGCACCAAGCATGCTGATGCTGCTGGGTCAGGTTTCTTCTGCTCTACAGCTGACTCGGCGCTTTGGAAAGCCACGCCTGTGAGTACTCTGGACATTTTCCAAGAGGTGGCTGAGCATGGAAAGCATTAGCTGCTGACTCATATGAGCCTGTCTGCCTCTGACATCAGCACAAAGGGAGAAGAGCAAAGCCAGGTCACTGACACTATTAACAGGCCAAGTGCAAACATTGCAGAGCATTTTAGAATACGTGGTATATTTACTTTTAAAGACAACAAACTGATGGGCAGGCACCCTGCATTTTTCAAGCTGTGTCGGAAGTACATGGAGTTAGAAACGCTCCTGGAAATTGAGCCTTATCATAAGTTTACAAGGTGTGTTTGGCTCAGCCAGGTAAAGCTGTGTGAAGAGCAAAATGCCTTACACAGAAATAAGAGAACCCCTGTGCCCTGTCATGGCAATTGTCATTAGGTGGGGATTCCCTTGTCTTGAAATCGTGGGAGTGGCAGCAGTGGAGGGCTCCCTCTCTAGAATTCACTCTCTGGAGGCTCACCAGACCCAAAGGTGGCAGGCTTTAGAACACAGTATGAGGTGCATCTGTTTAAACTGGTTGGTTAGGGATTTGGGTTGATGGCTAGCGGAGTTGCTTATGGCCACTGCATGGAGGAATAGTCTTTTTTTGTGGCTGGTGCGTGGCATTGGAAATATAGACTGTTTTTGGTTTTGTTTTTTAATTTTTGTATCCACACCCAGACAATCACGGTGGGTGTGGTACAAAGGAAATAAATCACTATGTTTGGGAAGAGCAGTCTGGGTGTAATTGGTCAAATATCCACCCCATAAACCTTGCTTTGTCTACTATAATTCCTATATCCAGAACATCCATCTCACACAGCTTTTTAAAGCATAGCGTGATATTCTCCATATCATGTCTGCGTTAAAGAATATAGAAGGCTTTCCCACTTGAACTTGCCGGTAACATAATTCTTAAAGGTTTAGGGCCTTCTTTCTTTGGTCAGTTTTCTTTTGAGTTGGATTGACACAGGAAATGCAGCAGGCATCACAGGTAAAGGAAGTGTTTATTACAGAGATGAGTAGCCTATTGGAAGCAAAAGACCATTCAACCTATGGACAGTTTTCTAAAGTCAGGAGTCTGGGGAGTGGATACTACCAGCAAAGAGACTAGAAGAAAGGAGGGTCGTAGAGTCTTTTCCCTCTAGAGTAAGTGGGCCATGGAAATTAAACTGTCCTCTCAGATTAGAGGAGTTCCCTGCTGCACTGGATTGTGGGGTGTTGGGGAATTGACGGTTATTGTGAAGAAACTTGGTTTTCCACCGCCTGTGTTGTTCCTGTTCTGTAGATTAAAAAGATAACTTCACTTTCCAGTTTAGTCAATCTGGAGTATTCATGGGCACTACAATGTTCTTGAAGACAGTGATAAGGGGGAGGGGACAGCCTGTAATGTGAGGCAAGCTGAGAAGATTCAATGATAGACATCAAAAAACTAAAAGAGATGCGTAGAGTGGTATTTCAATCTATTACGGATGGAAAAGAGACCAAGCTCCAGAGTGTTACACTTGCATACACCCATTCAGGAGGCTGTATCAATCAGCTCCCCCCATCTGTGTGGCAGTCTGGGGGCAGATTAGGATATGGTCAGCTTCGTCTACTTTAACTCCCGGAGGGAAGGCAGCATTTGATTTCCCAGGAAGATTAATGAGATGCTTCAGAGCCTCCAAATCTGGCTACTTCCAAATGAAGGCATTTGTCCTTATGTCTGTTCTATAGACATGAGCAGCACGACATTTGGAGAGAATTAAGTGGCTATCCCTCCCTTGATTCCCTTTGGGCCAGGAGTTCTGAAGTGCTCTATGTCAGAAGTTCTCTCTTACTCCCCACCCTTGGTGTCCCAGTTCCTAGTTGTATATTCTCCTCCCTCAACTCTTGGTGGGAAGAAGCAGTGGTGGCGACAGCAATGTATCTGCCAAAGAGAGATGAGTAGCCTATTGGAAGCAAAAGACCTTTTTTTTATATACCCCATTGCTGAAAAAAGGCGCAAAGGAGCAGATGTAAAACCACAAGTGGTATTTAAAATATACACCATGTTTAAAAATAAATCAGTGGTTCTTGAAGAAGGAGACAAGGCCATGCCAGGCTGTCACATGTTAAACAGTGGCAGTGGAAGGTGCAGCTGATATTTTCAGGTGAGCAAACCCCTTAGAAGCTGGAATTATGCTTCGTTCAGCATTATGACAAAGGAGGAATTGTCACTGGTGTCATGTGATGCGTAATATAGCAGAGGAGAGAGCTCAAATGAAGGAAAGGTCTGAGAGGGCTTCTTGCCTCCCCCATCTCCACCCTCCCCCAAAAAATAGGCACCAAATAAATCTTTGTGTCCATCTCCTTGGAAATGTATTAGAAGTAAAATTGGCAGGAACATATTGCCTCCCCAGCTACCACTTGCAGTATAACACCAATATGCAATGTGTTAATTTCTAATCTCTCTCACTTTTACTCTTCTGTAGTATCTCTCATCTTTGTATCTTCAAACACTAAATCATTTGACCCCCTCACAACACCCCTGTGAAGCAGGTATTATTTTTATCCATTTTACAGATGGATAAACTGGGGCATGGGGAAGTGAGGGACTAGGGTTTTCAAAGGAGTTGAAAAGACTCCTTTAAAGGAAATTTAGTGGGATTTGAGCACCTAACTCCCTTTAGGCTCCTTTGAAAATCCCAGTTGTTGTGATTTGACACAGTAAGTCAACTGCAAAGTCAGAAAGAGTATTAATTCTTTTGCACTTTGTGTGTATATAGCTTTACAGAGAGAGAACACATGACCCCTGCAATAAAGATTTTGCAAGCAGGTTAAAACAATATGCATGAGGGATGTAAACAAACACCGGAGGTGGAGTGCTGGTAGGATGACAAGATAGTTGTGAAGGATATCAATGCAGGCACTATAAGGCGTCATCTGATTTTTCTTCACTTTCCTTCTGCCTTTCTTTGTGTAGTCTGGCATATGCACATACAGACACTTTCAGCTGCTAAGAGGAGGGTTAGATTGTTTAGGCCTCATGAAAGAAGTTTGATTTAAGGAGACACTTGAAGGAAGAGAGGATGAAGGCCTGGTGGGTAGAGGCCAGTAAGGGGTTTCATGCTTTGGATGCTGTGCAGGAGGAGGCCAAGCTAATTTATCTACCTAGAGTTTTATGCCTCAGTTCATTACCATGGCAACTGAGCACATGGAGATGAGAAGGCAATAAAAGGGATTGGTTGTTAGACTTGCTGGATGTGTGTGTGTGTTGGGGGGAGAAGAGGTGAGAATAGGGGATGTGGAGAGTGAAAGCGGGGAGGGGACTAAGTATAGTTTAGGTCAGGGGCTTTTAAAATTCACTGCACCGCAACCCCCTTCTGACAACAAAAATTACTACATGACCCCAGAAGGGGGGACCGAAGCCTGAGCCTGCCTGAGCCCCCCCACCCCGGGCTGGGGGGCCAAAGCCTTAGCCCTACCACCCCGGGCAGAGAGGCCAAGCCCAAGGGCTTCATCCCTGGGCAGGGGGCCTATAACCTGAGCCCTACCGCCTGGCAGTGGAGCTTAGGCTTGGGCCTCAGGTGGTGGGGTTCGGGCTTTGGCCCCGGGCCCCAGCCAGTCTAACGCCAGCCCTGGAGACCCCTTTAAAACAGGGTCGCAACCCTCAGTTTGAGAACTGCTGGTTTAGGTCCTTGAAGGCAAGGATGAGGCGCTTAAATTTGATGAGGAAGGAATTGGAAGGGGGCAAGAATAAAATACAGGAGGCTTGCTTCCGCCACTGGGAGAAAATCCCTCCCACATCTGGTTTGGAAATAAGCCACCAATGTAGCAGTAACAGTAGCTTCCAGACCTATGCGTCCGCTCCTTTGGCTGGTTCTCACCAGAAACTGTCAAATGGAGCAAAATGGAGCTGTCTGGTTTGGAACCATCTTAGCTAGAGTCAGCTCCCTGAAGACAGTTAATAACTCACCTCACACCAACCCTCCTCTTTCTCCCTCCGCGCCCCAAGAACTGGGCATCAAGGCTGTACAAGAATTTGGGGCCCTCTAGGATAAGCCAGTAGCCATGGAACTGGCCTGTACCATGTGGTGGCTGAAGTGATCTGCTAAAGCTATTGCCATTTTGCAAGGCATCCACAGTTCAAAGCACAATCATGTTTGGACACTGGGTTGACTTTCCCTTTTTTAATGCTTTAAACAGGGTTATGTGTTTAGCAGTTATTTATTTAAGCATTCTCCATGGTATTTGAAAAGCCTTTCTAAAGAGAACTCCTGGTGTTAGGTTTTTTTTGTTTGTTTTTTTAAAGAAAGAGGAGAGAAAGTGATGCACATTCCATCTGAGCTGGCATGCAGATAAGCGTGGGTATCATTTAAGAGACACTGCGCTATACACAGACCTGCCAGGGCTCCCTCACACCTGGTATTAAATCAGCAAAAAGCCTTCCACCTTCTGTTGCTGGGAGTTATGCTCTTTAGAGCTGAGTTCGACAGTTGTTATTGCAATTTTGTGGTGCTCTTTTGATTTACAGCTGTTTTTACGACCGTTGAGACAGCCACAAATCGAGGAAATCTCATAAAACAGAGAGTAAACGTCTCCTTCACAGCCCAGGCAGAGTTTTGGCATCCATGCTTATTCCATAGAGCAGGATGTGTAAACAATATTGTGTCCCTTGAGTGGCTGATATCAGTACAGTTAAGTGGTAACAGCTTGAAAAATGCATTTCTCGTATATTAGCGGTAAAACTCAAAATGGGCCCCCAGGCTAAAGTAAATTGGTGACATTTTGCAGCAGAAGGGGAAAAAAAAATAAGGGCAGGAATTGGAAATGCGGAGCCCCAGCTCTGAAAGCAATGGGATTGGAGCCAAAGTTGGATTTATCTGCATTATTACAGTACAAAAATAAATGGATCCACCACACTTGTTGCAAAGCATGCCTAATTGGAGAAGACAGATTATATATGTCTGCTTTAAAGAGAAGGAGAAAAAGTCATCTCCCCTCCCCTCAATCCTCTATCCTATCCAAAAGATGAAGTCAGGAAATTCCATATTTAATCGAATTGTCATGGGCAGTACCTTCCCAGTTCCTGTTATTTAGCACATTGAGAAGTGCACGGTGCCTGTGTCCTCCTCCTTGTACTCCTACACACATTGTACTTCACTCAGTTGTGCTTTGCAACCGTAACTCCAAAGAGACAGCCTTCCAAACTGCTACTCTCTGAATCCCAGTATGACACTGATAACACACTTCCAATTATAAAAATGTTTACCACTGATGCAGGGCTTTTTGTCTCCAGAAAGGCTCACAAACAGTAATGAATCCTCCTGACGTTCCAGAGAAGTAGCTAAATATTTAATCCAAATTCCAGATAGAAAGACTGAGGTAGAGATCTTTCAGGCCTTGGCCAAGGAGTAGTCAAAGTCAAAGCCTGAACTAGGACTCAGGAGTTCGGGACTCCCTGTCTATTCAGATCACTGTATCATGTCTCTGCCCTGACCTTCTTGAGGAGGGTGATTTCTCTTATCCAGGCACATAGTCTGTGCACCTTCCCGTTTGCCTACACAGTTTTGATATGGAGGGAGCTACTGTACATTTTCTGGCCTTTGCTCTTTTTCAGGAGTTTCTAATCTTTTCGGTCTTTTCTAGTAGGTTTTTAATCCCAGTCCTGTCCCTGTTATATCCAAGTGCCTCTAGTGGCCAGGATATTTGTGTGTTTGAACTGTAGTGTTGTAGCTGTGTTGGTCCTGGGATATTAACGAGGCAAGGTGGGTAAGGTAATATCTTTTATTGGACCAACTTCTGTTGGTGAAAGAGACTGCAGCATTTAGAACAAAGGCTTTAGAGACTGAGTAACATACCAGGAAGTGAAATGTCTGTTGCTTATTGACCTGCATGGTAGATGATAAAATTTATATAGGTATCTCATAAAATAACTGAGAGAGAGACTGGTTGTGCTGTTTCACCATGTTTCAAGATTAAAACATACATATTGTTTACATATTGAATAGTTTCTGCTGTATTCACGTGTAGAGCCAATGTTATCTGATTGGTGTGACGGGAGGTAGCAGTGGTTTTGTGGCTTATTAGTTTAATTACCCAAGGGTCTTCTGAATACCAAGCATGGTGGTCCAGCGTCGCCGAAATCCATTTTCTTTTCAGTTTGTGGAGCAGAACTGTTAGAGATCTTTACACACCTGGCTTCTCCTTATGGCAGAGAGAGAGAGAGCTCTAGAGCAGAGACGCTGTCTTCTTTTTCCTGTGCTGCTAATCACAACCGGCTCTCCCCTTCCCACTCCCAGTTAGCTTAGTTCATTACATATAAATCTTGATTCCTACAGTAATCGGTAGCAACGTAAGCAGGCTGGTTCTGCATATGGGTTAAAGAGGATGAGAAGATAGCTGCTCATGCTCTTTATTTTGTTCTATATATTTCACTGCAATATACAGTCCTCGTTTCCTTTTTGTTTTGCTTCATCCTGTATTGTTTGGAAATACCTAGCCTTGAGGTTCAAAATGGTCAAGGGACTTAATGCATGCTGACCTTACAGATCCTTAGAACAAGATGAAGGGGGTTGCTCATCAAAATTATCCCATTGGTGTTAAATCTGCAGGAGTCTGCAGTGCTGAAAGAAATTTCTCATCCAGAAATTATTTGGGTTTTGGTTTTTGTTGGTTTGTTTGTTTAATAAAAAGGACCCAGGAAAATCAGCGTTGCCACGTCTCACGATTTTATCATGACTTATGATATTATTTTTTGTTTTTCTTAAAGTCACAACTCCTGGAGTCATGTTATTGCATGAGAATCTCAACTCACTTTTTTTTTTTTTTTTAAATATAAGTTCCTAGCCCTCATGGTTATAGAGAAAAGCTTGAAAATATACTCCCTAAAGGCTCAAAACTCTGAGGAAAATAAAGGGAAATTGAATCCAACATTTTATTTTTAAAATCTCATGGTTTTTGAACCAAACTCATTGATTTGTGGGAGCCTAACTGGTGATTTTAGAGTGTTGGTATTGTTTTAGGACAGGGATGGAGATGGGGGCTACTGAACGCGCTACCAGTAACTTTGATGTAAAGAAAGAAAAGACCTGTAACCACTGGCCACTTAGAATAATCAGATCTGCCACTGTTCCAGCCCTCTGCCAGGACACAATAAATGAAATGCTCAGAATGGGTAGGGCCAGCACTACTCTAGTATGATTTATGGTGTCATAGTATGCTCATTGTAATAAGAATCTCTTCTACACGCTCTGTTGGTGGGATTGGGAACTTCCCAATAAACCTCTTAACTAGGAATGCTTAGAAGTTGCTGAAATGAAAAGAAGGAAAAATTACATATGCAGCAAAAGCTACCTGAGTGACTCTCTCACTGCAGTTCATGGTTGCAGCTGCTGCCAGCAACTCCAAGAGCGAGAAAGGAACATGGTGGGTGTTCATCCCAGCACTCTGGTCACACCTTTATAAAGATGTACCCTTTGTGCTTGGCAAGGGGGCTTAGCGTATGTCCAGAACATAGCTTCCAGCATGGTTCCAAGAATGCATTGTGTATATGTTAAGCACTGATGAAGCGCGTATTCTCTTTGCCCTGAATGAAATGTACAGATATGGAAATGGGCAAACCCCAAGGGGAAAGGAGTTTTGTCTCTTAAGCCACGAACCGTGCAGCGTGGGATTTCAGCATCCTGTTGGGTCATCCGTGTTTGAAAATTGGGCCACTGTATTTTAATTATAGGGATGGGTCTGAATGTTGTCACTGGGCTTTTATGTCGAGAGTGGGCCAAACCAAAAACTGAATCTGAACACCACAAATTTGAGGGAAAGTTCAGCTATGGGCCTGAGCTTAGCAACTCAGGATCTCTGCTCAGTCTGAAAAACCTCCTGTATCAAAGGCAAAATGCAATGTCAGATCACCCTCTTAAGGGTTAGCGTTCTTCATCCCTGGAGGATTGTCTGGGACATGCTCACAGTTGTCTAGAAACCCACCCAACCTGCCTCAACATTGGACACACTTTTTGTGACCAAACTGAATTATTTTCTATACACAAGTGGCGCCTCCCCCACCCCCCTTTTAAATGCCCCTTTCTTTGGTTTGAACAGCTGTGAAAGGAGTGGACCCCAGAAAGAACGGTGCTTTTGTGCAGCACAGTTATGTGTTTAACATAATAAATGTTTATTGTCCTCTGGAGCAAAGGAGCAATAGGCTAAATTATAGCCTGGAGAGGGAAAGCTAGAATCATGAGGTATAGGCTGTTAATTATCTTTTTTTAGCTGTCATAATGTACTGGTGTTCCCCTCCAGCCCACCCCCTCCCCCTAATCCATTGCCTCCGCCATCACTATCTCTAAAATATCTGCTTCCCTTACTATTGCATCTTCCTTCTCTTCCTCCCCCTGCTCTTTCATTTGTAAGGCATCTCTGGCCTCCAGAGAGATTTGTGACTTCTCTCCCAGCAGCCGCTTAACGTGATAAAGGCCCTCAGACTGCCTCTCTCTGATTAATCAGCCCTTGTGCAGCCTCGATAGGGTGTTAATTTGTAAACTCGGTGGACAGGCAGCCGTGATAAGCCTCAACAGCTGCTGTACGTCTGCCATGGGGGATGGGCAGATAAGGCTACAGCCCTGGGATACAGCCAAGAAATATTTTGGAGCAGTGAATTAGAAACAACAAGAGCCTTCTGCAAAGAAGCTCCTTTTGGGATGGTGCAGATAATATAGCAGATTTCAATAACCTTTCCCCTTATAAACTCCATGACCTCCTAACCCAGAATAAGCCAGATAACAATCAGATCTCACAAATGTAAAAGACAATGGAGCTTCTGCCAGAAGTATGTGTGTCTTAAGGTATGAACATTTCATACACCATGATAATGGCTAGTAGAACTACACAAATCCTTTCATGCATCACACAAATTCCACTAACCAATTTTTACTGCAGTTAGCCTGATTCTTTAGATGTGGATTTGGCGTTAACTCAGTATGAGACTGTTTAGCAGGAAGTGTAACTTGCACAAAGTGGCTGGATGCAAAGGGAATTCAAAATATCTGAGGGGGTACCAATAAGTAAGGTTGTGTGTTCCTGAAATATAGATAATGTATGTGTGAGTGCACGTATATAAAATGCCAGACTATATGTGAGTATGTGTCCAGCCTCTACACAAACCATGTAAAGATAACTTTTCCTCTAACTTCAAAAGCCAGAAAATTCAGAACCATGAAGTATTGCCGCAATCTCTGAAGGAGCTAGGCATGATCTTCCATTCCACGTAAGATAACTAGGCAAGTTGGAGTGAGTCAAGGACAAAATGAGAAGCATTTACTTTGCTTATGAGGCGAGGGTGATTACAGTCAAACAGTCCCATTGATTTAACATATATTAATTTTATTTTTTATGTAATCAAGGATATATTCCTAAAAATTGAGGGGAGGAATATTTTATTGAATTTGTTTCAGCTCTTTAGTTCATCTGAATCCCAATAACTCTTCCATTGTAGACCTCATTGATAATACTCCTGTTATCTGAGGACAGATGACAACATGTGACAGATCACAGAAGCTGTTCCTTCGTTGCCTGCCAATGCAGATTGTTACTTGGAGCCTTTTTGAATTGCAGCCGTTCTCAGACCGTAACCTTTCTATGAAATCAGATGTCTTGCAAAATCCTCTTGGCCTCCGGAATGTGATTTGCAGCAGTTTGTGTTGCTGAAGGTTCCAGGCGGGATTTGGGTGACCCATAATTGGTTAAAAGAGGAAAATAAAATTAAAGTTGCCCTTACAATGATGGCATGAGGTACAGAAATGAATTGCTTGGCAGTGTAGATCTGGCCCTTCCTCTTCTTCCCCCTCCCACCCGTTTTTTCCCTTGGTTGCCAAGTCCTGTCTGGCAGGCCATTACAATGATAAATGCAGGTAGCTGGCAAGGACCACAGTTAGGAGTTTATTCTAGTGTGCCAAACCTTGCTTGGCATTCCCCATCGGTGCCAGCATTTGCATTCTTACTCAGTTTGATGGAAACCAGGACATGAGGTGTGAATTTATGTCTGCATCCTTCCAGAAGAGCTGGGATAATGAAATGCCAACTCAGCCCTGGGAGCAGCAGAGTAATTTGGTGGGTATCTAACAACAGTCTGCCACCTGTCATTTGCAAGACATTTCCTGCCCTCCCCCCATTGCTCCTCTCCGTGATGCAGCCTTTGAATTATAAGAAGTTTTAGGTAATTCTACAGAGAGAACTTTCCATTCCTTTGATTTAACGCAAATAAAATCTGTGTCCCGACCAAATGATAGCCTGGCTGGATAGTTGCAAGCTGTAATGACAATAATACAAACTAGTGTAGTGGTGTGTTATTACAATGTTCCCAACCGTTCCTAGTTATAGACAAGTTTCCTCCTATATTTTGTAATGAAAGCTGAAACAATAGCCAACTCTATGGCTATATATCAGCATCATGGGGGTCATGCAATAAAATTTTGACTGCAAATACAGGCTGAATATCAGAAAAACCTTCCTGATAGTGAGCTCTTGTCATGGAGTACAGTAGCCTTTCGGGAGAAGGTTTGAAAGCACTATAATTTGAGATGTTTCAAAGTAGGCTGGGCAGAACACTGGAAAAATGCACCAGAAAGAATATTTCTGCACTGGCTGTGGGGCGGATTAGCTGACCTTAACATAGTGAGTCTTTCCCATCACTAATCTACAGGGAGAGGACACAACCTGGTCAAATGAGATGTCCAGAAAACTCTCCCCTTATTGTCAAGTATCAGAGGGGTAGCCATGTTAGTCTGCATCTGTAAAAAGCAACGGCGGGTCCTGTGGCACCCACAGGACCCTCTGTTGCTCTCCCCTTCTTATAATTCATAGACAAATATTGTCCAGAGACAAAGCGGGTGCTCTTAGCCACTGGGAAGGAATTAAGAAGAGAGCCTAAAGAAGAGCCAAGTGTAATCTTGCCATTTATCACAATTTAAAATAATTTCCTACTAGAAAGAGTTGGAGGAGAAAAGAAAGCAATTTCTGTTTCACCTCCGGAACTATTGGCTTTTCCGCTGATTATCTGGCATGTCTTTGGTGTGGAAGATCTGAAAGACACAGTGGATGGGCACGTGATAAAGAAAATACCCGTGCCAATTAGGAAAGGAAAAGAGGAGTGTAAAACTGTGATGAGCCCCAGCAGCACTTTTAGAGGTAGTCTCAGCGAGAAGAGTACTGAGATGAGAGAGACTATTACCCCATAGTGCAATTTCATTTAAAGTAACTAAGGACACGCAGGCTAAAAGGTAACGTGAAGCTTCTGGGCTGTGTTTAACAAGGACAGCTGGAAATGCTTCTCTCTGCTCAGTGTCTCTGAGAACAGCTTAAGGGGCCTTCCACAGCTGCAGGACCAGTCTTGTCGAGGCCCCATGAACTTTCTGACCTTTTAAAAAAATGCATTTATTTATTTACTTATATTGTCCAGAGACAAAGCTAGTGCTGTGGAGCGAGGCTGGGGAGGAGGAGGAGTTTGGCCTTTTCCTCCTGGAGGTAGCAATTGCTGAGAGGAAGCTGAATCACAAAGCATGGCTAATAGAGGGAATAGGAAAGGGAAACAGTAGGCTGTAGATGCTCTCTAGGGGGTGGGTTTGTGGGGGAGACGACAGAAGGGAGCAGGGAGGGAAGAGGAGTTAGCAGGCCTCTGCCCTGAGGCTCTGATAACAGACATGCTTGTAGGTCAGGCATCCTGCTGCTTCCAGAGCATCATGTCAGCAAAGACTTCTCTTCCAGCACGGAAAGGAGGGCATGTCTGTGCAACCGAGAGATCTGAGTGGCACGTGTTGTACAATTACAGTTACTGATTAATCCAAAATAATTTAACCTCCTTCAAAATGATTGTAAAGTGGTGGGGAAAGTGCTCTGGATTCAAAAATGTTGTTTTGTTTTTCTATACAACACACCATTCTGTTGCCAAGAGAGTAGGGTGAAAAAATAGCCATAAATATAGGACCTAAATTTGAAAATGATGGGCTTGATTCACCATAGTCCTGCAGCTTATGCACTCGTGTACGTAAGTGCAACCTGGGTGTAAAATGTTACCTTGCTATTCTGATCAGGTCCACTTCGCACTGGTATGGACATGGTATGTGGTATACACAGTGCAGTGCAGCAGTGAACTGCCCCATGTCCTGTGCTTTCAGGCTCCCCACAGCCTAGTGCAGCTGACTAGTCCCAGAACTGTGCCAACATTGAGGATGCTGGGCCAAGGACAAAGAAGGTAAACACAAGAAATCCATGCTCACTGAAGTTCTGGGGCTACTGAGAAATAAAAACGTTCAAGTGGAAAAGGGGCAGAGGTGATGCTTTTTTGAATAGAAAAAAGGTGTGCTGTGAAGTGCCCTTTTCCATGACAGCAATATTACGGAGTGCATACACTACTTATGTCAATTCACTTGACATTGGGGCTTTGCCTGACATTTGGCAGGAACAGAATATAGTCCAAGAAGCTTCCTATTACTAGTGAAACCTCTGTTAAAGTGAACCTGCACCCCCAGTGCCCAACACCTATCAGTTGCTCATACAAAGGTCTTTAATGAAAGGTCAGAATTGTACTGGAAACCTTTAGGCTATTTTAAGGCGGTCACTTTATCAAGGAGTTGCCTGTTGAGTGTAGTTCATAGTGCAGATTTCACCACAATGTGTTATCAGATGACTGCAGCACAGCAAAAGTTTTTGTTTTGTGTTTTAGATAGATCAGCACAATTCATTGTTTTGCCAGTATTGCCCAAATCTGGAGTCCTTTCTTGCTTAAGGGTTATCATTTATTATTAGTGAGCTTGGCATTTAAATAGATCCAGCCTTTGGCTTGGAGATGAGTGGCCAGATTTTCAAAAGTTCTCCTCCATTTCAGCAACTGGAGTTACACGTTCAGAAGAGCTTATTTCCCATTTAGGCACCTAAAAAAGATTTTCAGAAGTGCCCCATGCCCAGTGGTTCCCATTATTTAGGTCCCCAAGTGGGAGCTGTTGGGTGCTGAGCCCTTTTCAAAATCTAGACCATAAATTCTATGTAAAGGTCACATGGGGACAGTGTCTTCACAGTCCAAGGATGATCAAAAAGCAAAAGATAGCTGGAGTGTGTGTAGTGTATCCTGTTTCTTCTTGCTTAATCCCTCAGCACAGCTGTCTAATATTCCCTGTTGGTCAGTTAATTAGCCCTGTCCCCATCAGCAATAATGCTTCCTAGAAGATTTCAAGAAAAGATCAGTCACATGCTTCGCACCTCAGATTGGTTTCTCTTGTGATGTTGTGCGAAATGATCAACTTGCAGTTCTCATCGTTTTTCTAGCTGACTTTATTCTGTTTATTTTATTTGTTGTCTTAATGCATCAGAAGTTTGTCAGATGCTGATGCTGTTATTGAAAGATTCAAAGTTCTAACAGCTTCTTCAAATGTTACATGTCCCCTCAAAATATATGCAATGCTGTCCATAGATCATTACATTTCTTCTGTACCCTTTCCTGTGTTTGATGCTTCCTTGTTTACTGGGCGGTTTGGGGGAACCCCAGGCTACTTTTGCATCTTCCCATGTGTATCAATTTCCATTTACTTTAGAAAAACTAGTTAGTTGTCTGCTCCTAGCACTGAAGGAAGGAATTTGGTATAAAGCAGGAAAAAGGGACTTCCAGAAACAACTTGCATTGAGCAAAAGCGTTAGCCACCCACATATGGTGAAATTCTCCACTGAACAAGCCACATAGCAGCCACAGCAGCTCAGAAGAGGTGGGTAAAATCAGAGGAAAGAGAGCAAGAGAAGGATGAAAAGCAATAAAAGACAGCCTAGTAATTGGTGAACCTCCAAAGCCTTGCAGGTCTGCTCTGGAGGCTTCTCGGAACATATCCATCCTTTTTAGTTTGGAAGCCTCCCAAGAAGAGGCCTTTTTTGTGAGATTTCTAGCACTCGTTGGTTTCAGCTGGGTGAGTATTGTTGTGAGAATAGCCTTTCTTGAGATTGGATTGTAGCTGCAACAGAAGGTGTGCAGCCTTTCCAAAAATGAAAATTAAGCTACATTTTACAACCTTCTTTCTTCTCTCCCCCAAAGGGAAATGGGGCTGAGTGTGGGGCAAAGATTTGGTTCTTTACGTATACAGAACCAATCCACCTGGCCCTTGTCACCATACAGTTTTGCTCTTTGTGAACCCAAAAATTGGAGCTAGCTAGCAGAAAAGTGCCTTGTAGTCAGATGCTTGAAGCGGCAGGACTGGGGCCGTGTATAGCAGAGCTATGTTGTCTGATGAATCAATTCTGGATTGGGAAACTGGTGTTTTCTGCTCCAGGAAGATCTATATGGCCTTTATTTTCAATGCCAAGCAATGATTGATTCCCTGTTAACAATTTTTTTAGGCTGGGGTGAAAAATCAGTAACTACTGGGAGGCCTGACATAGTTTTATTGTGCTATCTTTTGTGCGATGTTATTGTTCTTTGTTATATATAATCCTTAAATTATTAATCTGTAAAAGGGCTACACCTTTCAGATGTCCTGTGTTAGCAGGAATCTGGATAAATGAGGCATGGATTTTATTATACCTCAGTATTTGTCTTTAGGGAGAAAGGGTGCGCTGCGTCATTTGTGGTTTCCACCTTCCATTATTAAAGCAAAAACTGCCTTTGCTGGGGCTTCTGTTAGCAGGAGATGAAAATGTGAGACACAATGTGTTCTGTTTGCTATTAGTTTGTGTGCACAAGGAGCAATACAATGAGGAAACAGTGCATGGGTTTTCTTTTTTTATTTCTGGGTGGGGTGGGGGAGGAAGAGTAGTTATATGTGTAGTAGTTTCAACACCATTTAAAGTTAAGCCACAGAGCTGGGTGGATGCTTTTCCTCTTTAGAACTGGGGAAAGTAGGACGTTGGAGGGGAAGAAGGAAATAAAATCAAAACAGTAGCGGTGAATTGGCAGTTGTCAGCAACCCTGATGAATAAGGCCCCTCTACTCCACCCACACCCCCCAAAAAAAGGCATGGTACAAATCTGCATGCTCCCTTAAAATGGAGGCTGGAAGGATCTTAAAAAGTTTTATGTGATTCAGCTGTGTGAACCACCTTGAAGACGCTTTACTATCCTGTGAAATTGTGTGTTTGCGCACGTGCATGCTTATTTTGGGGAAAAAGAGTCAGGGAAAAAGTGTGCAACACATGAAAAATATAGAGCACTCTATCTCCTAGAGAAAGAGGTCTTACCAAAGCGACAGCTTTAATAAAACATATCTTCCTCTGGCTGTGCTGTATCCAGTGCAAATGAAAGAGAAGAGTAGTTAAGAGGAGGACAAGCACCAAATGCACAAGCAAGACTAAAAGTGTCTTCAGTCTGTAGGCTTCAGGCTGAGAATGTCTGCCTGCATCATCCAGTGATGAAAATAAAATCTTGTAAGGAGCAAAAGACTCCAGGGGTACACAAATCATTTTGCTCTGTAACCCTGTGACTGTCCTCCCCCGTTCCTAAGACTTTGCTTCAGGTGGGCAGGGAGAGGAAGAAAGGAAATCCCTTAGCTTCATGCTCCTAAACCAAACACTCGCACACATGAATTCCTGAATGGCTTGAGCCATCCATGTAAAGGGCTCTTAACTGGCTGAATTGCTCTCAGGGGAGGAATTCCGCTTTTTTTTTTTTTTTTTTTTAAATTCCTTCTGAAACATATGCAAATTAATTGCTTGAAACAGCAGAAAATGTGGGAGGGCAATTGCTTTAGCATATGCTTTGGTTTGCTAGATTTTTGCACTCATTAGTGACTTGCTCAAATCCATAGGTTTTTTGTGTCCATTTTCTTTAAAGGGTGAGTAATGGAATTGAATGATGTATTCAAATTCTGTCTCATGTCTGCCTTCCCCAACTTCCTCACTGACTTTAGAGTAATTCCTTGAATAAACTGTAGTGGAGGCGTTTCAGAAACGGCCCTTAAGCCAAAAACAGTACTGATCTGGAGACAAAGCTCTCTATAAATTCATGCAAACTTAATGTAAACACTAGGTATGAAGGTTTATGTCTATAAACTGTGGCTGTGATGCTGAAAACCCTGTTCTGTAAATGCTGACTCTTGAATGTTAAAGCTTGTTTTTCTGTGTCATTCTCCCTGTCTTAATCCACAGGTCTTATATTTGCTCTTTAACCCTGAAATTTCTTGCTTGTTTCTCTTAAATTCTGGCGTCATTTTAAACTATATTGATGAGCTCTTTAGCTGATGATTTTCTGGCGACAGTGAGAGTCCGTATCATCGTTCTTTGCTGAATTCTGTGGAAAGGTGCCATCCTTATGGTTGGAGCAGGGACTTGAGCTTCAAGATTCCTGGCTCTGGTGCCGACTTGCTGCAAGTCAGTGGCTTCTTTTTGTCAGTTTCCCTATCTGTAAAGTGGGGTAATATTATTTACCCACCTCCAGGGATCATGATGTTGCCTAAAGTTTATGAAGCGCTTTGAGGCCAAATCACAGATGTATGTAAGTTGTTGGTTTTAGGAGAAGTGACTGAGCTACAATATTCAGCCCAAATTTCAAACATCCTCGTGTGTAGATGCAGGGTTTTGATTCAGATGCATTCCTATTTTCTGTCTGATGGTGGTGGATGTTGTTTGACAATATATGGAAGAAGGTCTATGGATAATAAATTCAGAGATGGCTCTAAACTATTTTATACACAGCTGCCATTGCAGCATTACTGTGTAGCAGTAAATAACTAGCCAAAGTCAAGGAGTAAATTCTGCCCTCAGCTTCACCCATGCAGCAAAGGTGATACAAGTGTAATTCAAGGAAGAATTTGGTCCATCATCTTGGATCATTTTGATAGAAGGTATGCCGTGACCATACACACCAAGACTGAAGAGGCAAGCTCAAGTCAGAATTTCCTTGCTTATTTTGTGGGTTGATGTCTCAACTTCAGCATTATTTCATGTTGTCTTCCCTCTCTATTTTTTATAGCATTCAATATGATCACTCCAGATTGTGATTTTGTGTTCCTTAGAAATAATAGTGGTAGAGATGACTCTTTCTTCTTTCTTATTACACCTCTCCCCCGATATAACACAAATCCAGATATAGTGCTGTAAAGCAGCGCTCCGGGGGGGGGGGCTGTGCACTCCGGCGGATCAAAGCAAGTTCGATATAACGCAGTTTCACCTATAACACAGTAAGATTTTTTGGCTCCCAAGGACAGCGTTATATCGGGGTAGAGATGTATATCTGCTGCGGATCTTCCTGCATTTTTACTGTCTCTTTCTAAATCGCTGTCTAAAATAGCAGCGTCATAGCACACTTATCATGCAAACCTCCCAGGGCACCTTAGAGTAAAATCAAAAAGAAAATCAACTTAGTTCAGCCCTGAGTTGAATTAATTATTTTTTAAAGCAGTGTTGGGGTTGGTTTTTTTTATATATTTATATATATTTAGCTTCTCCAGCTTTTTTCTCTCTCTATCACATTTTTATTCAGTTTGATGCAAACTTGGAGAAGATATTGATAATTATCACACTGAGATTAGTAACATGTTGATAATGCCCACCTGTCCAAAAATTAGCTTGTCATTCTCTATGGACCCTTTATTGACCAGATAATAATCAGCTAGTGATAAACGATAAATTTGCTTATGCTGAAGTAGACGTACTTTGATAGCTGGAAAAAAAGTCATCAAATTAGCTAATAAAAGCTTTATTTACCATGAAGGGTTTTTTAAATGTCTGTCATTATCATCCTGGTTGCAACACAGTGACCCCGATTATCATGAAGCTGTTTACAAGGTTTAGGTTAATTGGATTTCTTAACTACTTCCCAGAGCTGTGAGGAGCACAAGTACAGTATGATGAAGTTCAAATAGTATAACGCAGCCCCGTTTACGAAGCGACAGGCTTCCTATAGAAAGAAGTTGCTTTGTTTCATAACCAGCTCCTTGCATAGCAGCTGTGTCTGTGATTTGGTATGATATATGTAACACCTCTATTTGTGCAGATGAATATAGCTGTAGCTTGCACTGTCACTACACAACTACCATTTGTGTATTCAGTAAGAGAAGAGGTTTATTTTCAACAAGAGAGACTTTGAAATGTTGTTACTTCAGCTTGATAGCCAATTCATTTGTATTTTCATATGAAGAATCATGAATAAAATAGCTTGTGTGTTGTATGGGTGCCTGAATAAAAGAGACAGGAGGATGTACTTGAGTGAGAACAGGACAGTGCTTTTATGTGCTTTTCTTTCCTCTGCTCAAGACTCCTGCTTATTCTTAAATAGCACAACATTGCACCCTCCAGGTGCAGTGTGTAACTGCAGTTATGATGATTGATTCGTTCTGTAAGGACTGTGTATTTTTGGTAGAGACTCCTATATTCTCTTTTCAGAATCAGTAACCCTCTTTCTGTTTTGTTTTCAGGCTTCTTTAGGCTCCGAGAAGCTGTTTTCCCCTGCAGCAAATAAAGGTAGGTGCTTTGGAAAAACACTTTCCTTTTCTTATCTTACCGTTAGAACAAGAAACTCCTTCAGTGTATGAAACTACCAAAAACCTTGTGTGTGTAACAGGAATTGAATTTAACAGGAAGCCAGTGACTGCAATCTTGCCCCGTAGTGTTGTCAAAAAGAACAACCTCACATTGTCACAGGATTGCAATGGTTATGTTAATTTTCACAGCCACCTTGTATTAGGATGAGGCTGGGTTTTTTTCCCCTTCCAGATGGTAGATTTGTAGCAAATGTCTTAACGAGAGGGCTTGTTGATGAAGCAGGAATCAACTTTAACTATAGCAGAGCTGCCACAAGCAAATCTTCATTTTTTTAAAAAAACCCTAAGAAATATTTGTGTATCTATATTATTCTCTCAAGGATTCAAATATCTTTTCACCCACCAGCGTACAGAACATTTATATCTATAGGTCTCAATCCTCCAAAGTGAAGTTTAAGGTGCTCAGTATATTGCAGGATTCTAACCCATAGCTTCCATTAGTATTAATGAGAGTTACCTGTGATCCACACTGGGTGTTGCTAAGAGACGTGGCCTGTTCAGATTTCCTTTGGGAATTGTAGTAATACACTTTTAAATATACCACGCCCTCCCTTTACTGTCTGTCGGTAATACAAGGCTACTCTGGCTTGTTGCTCAGCTTCTTTTGGATAATCTCACTCTTGGTTGAATGCTGTGGACAAAAAATATTTAAGGAACAGCCTTGTAGAGAAGAGTGTTGTGTACAATTGAAAGCATTATGCTATGAATGGCTCTGCTCTGTCGTGCAAGAAGGCTGACATTATGGCTTTGTATACACTGCCAGTAAGTAACGCTATTCTGCAGTGTTCCTTGTATTGAACTACAGAATAAAAACCATTTCAGAGCAATAATGACTACTAGGGAGACACAAATGCCTTGTAGGGGGAAAATGAGGCTCATTAATAAGAAATTATAGCGTGAAAAGGTTATTTCAAGAGGACCAAGAGGGGATTCGTTTACCTCACTACTGTATAGGAATAGGAGTTAGCCAAGGAAAGGCTTTTTGGTTATTACTTGTTGTGTGTGTCTCAGGCTGGTTCCAGGCACCACTGGGCCAGCTTTTTTAGAGGCTGTAAGTGCTAGAAATTCTTTCCTTCCAAGTCCTGCAAACTTTAAATGGTAAATGTGAAAACTGATGGTGAGTGTGTGACATTAGTACGTTTGCAGATGTTTTCACAAAATTATGCAGTTCCATCAGAAAAAAATAGCAAAGGACTGCGGGGAAGGGGGACAGACACCATTTGTCATCTCTCCACCCTATTGCGTACCTTAGGTGCCAAATCTTGGTAAGCCCAAATCCCATAGAGCTCGCTCGCTCTCAAAAACAAAACAAAACTCCAGGAGCACGAGTGAAAATGTGGCCCAGTGATCTAGTCTAGAGGATTACATTCAAGTATTAGCAGCTTTTTGGCTCCTGCAGTTAATTGAAGTCTGATGGTTTTTTTCACCTTGATATCTCAGAGCCACTCGGCAACATGAGTTTTCAGATTGCTGTCCATCATGTGCCGATGGCAGTGAACTTGACAGCTTGGAGTCATCTACTCACTGGTGTTTACATCACTGCAGCTGAAAATTATTACCGTTTTAGTTTGCCATGGATCCAGATATCACCAGGCTTTGGGAAAGTTTCAATCCAGATATGAATTTTGTGGCTCATCTTTAGCTTCTGCATAGATCTTGGAGTAGACACATGTCTACCATGCTGTTTGCCAAAGACTGAGACTGTGTGGGCAGACTCTGCTCAGGACTACCTTAGGATTGGCATGGCATAGCATAGCAGTTGTATTGCAAGGCCAGGCTGAGTAGCATTGGTAGATCTATATGGAGAAGCTTGAACGGCACTAAATTCGGACGCTGGTTAATTTTACAAGTCCTGCTATGTGATTACACCAGAGTTTTATCTCACACATATGCAAATTAAAGGCACTGTTAAATGATGAAGCCTTTGTGATGCCATATGGGGAGAGAGAAGGTGACCTTCAAGGACTGACATTTCAAACTCCATTAATAAGATACCAAAATTGACTTAAGTCCTAAGTTTTCAAAGGTGTCAGCAATTTTGCAGGCAAATGATTAGTTAAATACACAGTTTCCTGATTTGCACGCATAAATGGTGTAACGAGTACACACTTTTGCTGTCATTCACATTGTGCCCTTCTTTGAAAATCTGTGCTTCAGTTGGGGGGAAGGGGGCATTGCAAGGGATTACAGGTCCAGCAAAAAGCAATAATTAAAAATCAAGCCACATCACTGAGGGGATGCACTTCAAGCATTGTTTTGCCAAAGCTTGTGCTGCTCAAATTATGGGAGAGCGCCCTCTTTTTTCAGACCACTTTATGCACTCACTGCTTATAAATTCTCAGTAAAGTTTTTATTTTAGTATATTATCATTCCATTTTTTCTTCTTGACAATCATCCAGAATTCTGTAGAGGTTAATTTCTTAGTTAGCAAGTTCTATGTTGTCTGCATTGTTGGCCTTTTTTCCATGACTGTTGTTTTTTGGGGGGCGGGGTGTTAAACACGGTATGTCAGATTCATTCTTGGTGTAACACCATTGACTTTTATAGAATTACATGAAGGATGCATTTGGTGCAGTGAATTTATTAATATCATTCTAGTTTACCAACAGATTAACAATGCAATGAAGTATTAAGGTGGGCAACTTTTACTTTTCCATGTCTGGAATAGTTGTAAAATGTAACTTTTTACCACGCTGCTTACCTTCTCAAAAGGTCTTAGATGCTGAATCTTTTGTTTAATGTTCCCTGTGTTACATTTGTCTTCACCTCCTTACAACAGAAGGCCATTGCTGCTGTGCCCCTCTTTTGACACAAGTTGATGTGTGACAACAGATGTACTATGCAGCAGACAGCTTCCCTGGAACATTTGCCATTATGCAGGGGAGAGGAGGTGTCTTGACCCAAAGTGACCTCAGTGGTCACAGCTGTGAAATAGACTGAATTAGAGGACTTTGAGCTTCCTGGAGAGAGAGCGAGAGAGAGATTAAACACCCTATACAAGAAAATAGTAATTAAAAATAAAAAGCATTGAGGCCCATTTGTTCTGATACCCTGTTTTTTTCATGCAGGGTTCTCCCAGCCAGTCGGGGGGGGGGGGAGGGGGGGAGCTTGGAGGAACCTGAAAAACCGAAGTGCCAAAGGCAAGCTAGATCAAAGCTCCATGCTAGCCAGAGGGATAGGAGAGACTGAAAAGAGGAAAAAGATCAAGAGCTTCTGATACAAATTCAGATTTGTCTGTCAGCCTGCAGCAGGCCAGAGTAGCATTTGCCCATTAAACACCTAAAGGGACCTCAATCTGGCTGGTGTATTGACATTTGGGGTGTTGAGTTTTTTAAGGCTATCCTGGTGCACTCACTGCAACTACTGATTCACTTTTAGGCAAGTCCCCTGTTCCCATTTCATTGGAAGGAAATGATTATGCCCCATGCTATGTGCAGATATCCTAAAGGCTTTTCTTCTTGGTGATCCCCAGTGGTACCAGTCCATGCAGTGCCAGCCCTGTGCCATTTCTTTCAGTGAGATAACCAGTAAGGTGCCAGAGGAACAAGGAGAGCTTTTATTACCAAAAGCCTTGAAACCGAGATCCTAATGCTGAGAAAATTTGTGGAGATCTGAGTTCTCTCTTGAACCTAGCTCCTTCCTCAGCCACTGGGAGTACTGCAGTATGAATGGGCTTCTTAAAATAGATGTTTCTTCAGTGGATTTAATACTGGTGAAAGGTTCCAGGTTAATGGTCCTGAAGAGTGAAATCCTCTATCCCCAGCGCAAGCGGCGCATGGGCAGCTTCAGTGCAAGCTCTCCATACTAACTTCTGCCAATGTGCTTCAGTCCTGACCTGGAGCAATAACTTGTAGAAGCGAAATGGGAATTCAGTGTCATTGTCCACTGAATCCTTGGCACCTCTTCCAAAGCTTCCAGCAAGGTTGCCAGATGTGGTTTTGTAAGATGACCACCTATCCACGAGGAACCAGACTGACCGTAGCACCACAACTTTGGACAGGGCCCGGAACAGGCATCAGGGATGGCTAGGAAGTCAATATGAGCTGTGGGTGCTCAACATCTGCTGGGCGCAGGCCCAAACTTTGAATTAGGCAGGCAATGTTGTCTGACGCATAGAGTACCTGACTGGGAAGCCACGTTCCTAAGATCTTTGTCCAGCTGTGCTACGTGCTTGCTGGGTGATCACTTAACATCTGTGCCTCAGTTTCCACATCTACAAAATGAGGGATAATACTTGCCACACCAGCATGTTGGTAGACTTAATTAATTAATGTTCATAAAGTGCTTTGAGATTCTTTGTTGAGAGGTTTTATGGAGAGTATAGTATATAAAGCATTGTTCTCACTGTAATAATAAGTAAAAATCGCTTTGGTTTTGGTTTTGTTTTTCTTTTATCCATTTTTTTCCTCGAGTTAAAAAAATGCTTACCATACACTCTAACTTTTCATTGAACATATAGGCATAGAACTCTGAAGTGCTCTCTTTCATCGTGAACTGTACGTGTCCCCAAAGCTCTAAAGCATACAGTCTGTGCCTTAACCCTTTGACAAGAGGGTTGCTTGGCACGCAGGCCATAATTGTCAGCCCTGGGATGCACCACGACCACCCGCCCCCGTGGATTAATGCAATTTATAATTCTTTGAAGTTTCCTTCTTTTATATTTTGTCCTCTTGACCACAGAAGTGTGCCATGGGCCAGCAAGAGAGATTTCTTGTTAAAAGACAACTCAGAGTCCTGACGAGCGCATCTGAACCAGAAAAAAGAACCCCTGTTCCTCTGAGATCAGTGCTGCATAATATTGTTGCCTTAAGGGGACTGTCTCTCCTTTTTCTCTTCTCTTTTCTTTTCTTGTTTTTTTTCCTTCTGCACTAAACTGTCACACTAAATCATTTTAGAAGCTAGAAATACAAAATCTCCAGAGTAGGACATGCTGTTAAAAACTGATGCTTATTATTGCAAGAGGGGGTGGGAGCTGGGGTGGGGTGAGGGACCAGGGTTGGAAACAGATGGTTTCTTTGCTGAGAGAGTCTGTGTGAGCCAGTGAATTGGAAACCAGCCCTAGCAGGGCTGCTCTTGAAGTAAGATGCTTTACACCGTTGTGAGGCGTTGTTATCTAATGGATAAGGCACTGAACTGGGACTCAGGAGACCTGGGTTCTATCCCAGCTTTGCCACTGATATGCTGTGTGACCTTGAACAAGTCACTTCATCTCTTTCTGCTCCCACTTTTCGTTTTGTTTTTGTTGTAAACTCTTTGGGACAGAGACTGTCTCTTATTATGTGATTATATAAAGCCTTTTCCATTGGGGCCCCAATCTCACTTGGCATCTCTAGGTGCTACTAGGTAATAGTAATAATACACTATAGAGCTTTTCACCAGAAGATCTTGATGTGATCTATAGGCATTAAGTAAGTCTCCCAATACCCTTTTCAGGGAGGTAAGTAGCAGAATTGTGTGTGTGTGTGTGTGTGTATGTGTGTGTAAACGGAGGCCCAGAGAAGTGTAGTAAACTTGTTCATGGTCATACACCAATTCAATGGAAGAGCCAAGAATACAGATACTAAGGGCTCTGCCACTGATTCCTCCAACTTCCTGTTTCCTATTTTGTAATGTACCCAGGCTTTGATGAAATTCCAGAGTCAGCATTTTTTTCTATGATGCCTGTTAAACCTAGTCCAATGATGTTTGCAGACTGAATTTAAAGATGATGATTTAGAGCCACATCTGCAAATGAGAGGCCACTTTAATCACAGGCAAGGAAGGAAATCTTTTAACAGAAGCATTACTAGTAGTATAGCTCTTAATATGCACTAGATGGCCAGACTGCTCATAAAGCCCCTCCCCACCAGTATTCTCAACTCTTTTGTCACAAATCTCACATTATTTGGTGTTTTTAAAGCCCCGGCTCCTGGAGTCATGTGATTACATGAGACACTATTTTGATTTTTAAAAATAGTT
Organism: Malaclemys terrapin pileata; assembly: GCF_027887155.1. NCBI lineage: Eukaryota > Metazoa > Chordata > Testudines > Emydidae > Malaclemys > Malaclemys terrapin. The sequence goes on along the minus strand of NC_071520.1, from coordinate 18,049,985 downwards.
TCTAGCTTGCTTGGTTATAAAGAAAAGTTTGATAATGTGACACTCCACCAAACAGTCAAAAACCAGATGGAAGTTAAAAAGAACCTCATATGTATTATCTTTGAAAACCTCATTTTTAAGCCCATCTTACGATTTTTGAATGCTTTGGGGTGGCAATACTGGGGACACACCAGGATCTGGGATATAATTGGATCCAGGACCTGAACCATCTGTGGCCTCCTGCCTCTTTCCTTCTCTAAAATTTCTAATCTAATCTAACCACTCCTTGGATTAATTAATACATTAGCTATCGGGTAGGGTGACCAGATGTCCCAATTTTATAGGCACTGTCCTGATTTTTGGGTCTTTTTCTTTTATAGGCTCCTATTACCCCCCACCCCCGTCCCGATTTTTCACAATTGCTCTCTGGTCACCCTACAATCGGGCTTCCTTGAATGTGCATGCATATATAATATATAGTGGTCTAGAAAGAAGGAGGACTCTTGTTTTTTCAAAAACCATCTAGGTAACCATGACAATCCCACAGGTCAGAGCTACTTAGTTACATTTTTTGAAAACAGAGTAAGAATAACAGCCGTTAAAAGTGGGGTTCTACAGGAATCCTTGCATTGCTCAGGCGCTGGAAGGCACTCTGCAGTCTCTTTATAACTGATAATGCATCTGCGCGGAGGTGGGGGGGGTGTATGTAAGGCTTATTTAATAGCTGTCTACACTGTGATCTCTCTCTATAGTGGGTCCAAGGAAAATGTCACAATAACATGGAAGAGACCATTTTCCAACCGCCACTGTTCAATTAGCTTAGTAAAGCTCGACTTACATCATCCAGAAATATCATCAGGCGAGTGGGCTACGAAGAAGGGCAATTTACGATTTTAATATCGACACAAATTTACTGTTGTCTAACACAAGTAGGCAGATTCTGCTAGTACCATTTCTCCCCACCCCCATCCCCTGGTCACTTAAGACAGCCACCTCCACTGTAGTCTGTCAGGATAAAGCTTCCTTTGTACTGTCGGGCTACAGCCAAGAGATGAAAAGTTGAATTACAAACATTTCTAGGCCTGCTGGTTGGTGTCATGTGTGTTGTTTTGCTGTTTTAAGGTTATGGGGGTCTGTAGCTGTGTTCCTGTCAGTGGGATTAGAATGAATAGAAGCAATACTGTGAGAGATAAAACGTGTTTAATTATTTATTTGAGTATTACAGACTGAAATTGCTTTTTGATTTAAAGCATACAAGCCATGGATATATTTTTGGAGTAGAGACAGAGAGACACATACACATGCGCGCACACACAATTGCCTAGGGTAATGTAAAAGTCTATTTGCTCGACTGCCCTTCCTCCGCAGGATTTGTTCATTTCCTTAAATATTTTAAATTTTAAATGCAGCTTTGTTTACTATTATGGCGAGCTAACTGCACGCAGAGCCTTACCAAGAAAAATAAAATAAACAAAGTCTGGTTGTATAAATGTTATGAAAAGGATGGTTTATTTTCTTTAATTATAGTTTTTATTTAAAATAAAAAAACTTTTAACAGCAAAGAAAATATAACTGGCATATTCATACATAAACTGTAGTGATTCACTAGGCACATTTTAACTTTCCGAGTTCATGTAAAAGTAGCTAAAGAGACCATCAGATTATAAATCATACATTTAAAAAAATAATTCCTACTGGCTACTAGTAACAAATTACTGAAACTAAAAGATTTTTTTAAAAATCAGGTATTCTTTGCATCCTTTCCTCTGTTTGGTTACTTCTTGCATTTCTCTCTGGTGGGGCAATGAAAAACCAAACAGGTCAGTTTCCGCTATTGTTCCCAGTTGATTTCCCGTTCTGATTCTGACCTATTAATAGGGTGCTAATGTTTAAATCCAAGCACTGCCACCCAAACACAATATCCATTTTAATAATTTTTTCCATGATATTTTTTTTAACTTTGAAAACACTATTTGTATTAAATTTTGTAAAGCTTTTGTTAACCAGAAAACTAAATGTTGGGTCTAAATCCACCATGCCCCTTTACATTAACTAGTGCCTAATCAGGGTGAGACTGTCTGGAACCAATGTGTCGGGTATGGATGATTTTGGCCTTCTGAGGAAAATCCTGATCCAATTCAGATCTGTTCCTAGTAAAATAGTGTCATCCTTCTGTACTGCCTTGATACAATGTGTGTGCATTCTCTCTGCGTGCTGCACCATGTGTTTATGATCTTTTTATAGCTCTCTGATGTTCCTTTCTCTGTTCCCCTCCACCCTCATGCTTCATACTTCTATTTGGGAGAAGCAGTTTGACAGGTGACCAATATTAAGCTGTCCTGGGTTGTATAATAGCTCATTAGGGAATCCTGCAGACACAGTAACTGTGTGCTTCCTGCAGGTCACTAGCATAGCAGAGGCCAGACCGACAATTGGCAAGTAATTTGACAAGTCAGCAGGAGGGTAAGGAGGTGGGTGCATGGGGGAAGCTGGAACTGACCCTGAGGTCATCCTGCGTTTCCCTCTGAGCAATCAATGAAAGTGATCAATGAGACCACCGTGTGTTCTTTAATTGCAAATGGATCTGGTTGCTCTTTTGTGCACAAAGCTGGTGTGGTCTGTAATTCCCCGTGAGTCACCGACCTCCAGCAACAGGGTCTTCATCATGAGCAGAGAATACCATTAGCAAGCTGCTGCTTCGCCCCTTCCCCCTGGAGATTTAAGGCCCCCTCCTAATCTGGGGAGGCACAGGGCATGAGGTTGGTGAGTAGGATGCTTGCTATCCTGATCAATCTGTGTGGCAAGCAGTAATAGTTCATTCTCCACAGCAGTTCTGGAGTTGACATGCTGTATGTTTCGGTAATTGATTTTCATATTAGCTTCATTTGAAATGTGTAAATCTCTGAATCACGAACAGCAGCCTGGCCTGTCCTATCTCGAGAGAATGAGGCAATATTGAGGGGGCATCCTTCAAGCCTTGAAGGTTCCTGCCACTTTATTTCTCCTTTAAGTTATCCTAGACACGCACACACTCTCCCTCTCTCTCTGTCGTCCTCTCCCTCTCCCCCAGCCGCCCCGTTCTGGTTAACAAGGGCTGGACACTGTTCCCTGCAGAACCTTTTAATGCTGTTCCTCAGCTGGTCAGATGAATTGCAGCACCAGGTCTTCCCTCCCCTCCCCACCACTCAGAACTTGGACTTTTCCTGTGGACTGTGGGCTAGAATCTGTTTTCAGTTACTCCAGTGTAAACCCATAGTAATGCCGTTGACCTCACTTGGATTTATAGCAGTATAGCTGAGACTGGAATTTGACCTGGTATTTTTTTGTTTGTTTTTTGCCCTGTTCTTCACAATGACTGTTTCTAAACTTGGCCAGTGTTTGTGCTGTTTAGCATTTAACTCTCTATCTCCAGCCCCATTCATTTTAATGCACTTTATGGAAAAGTCCTACAGAAATTAATAGGAATATAAACTTTCTATAAGGGTTTTAAAAACTGTTTTGTAGAGCTTATTAGAGAATCATATTCCTGCTATGGGATTCTGTAGGATGGTTCCAAAGCTTGTGGAAAGTTTCTCATCCTTCATTCAATTTAAGGGTTTTTAGACTAATTTTTATAGACCCCTTATTATGTTTCTGAAGAAACCTATTGGTTTAATCACTAATAAAGGCTATAGGGCTTATCCATAAGGAAATAGACTTGTGGATCTCTTTCTCCAGTGAAATGGGCATTAACTTTTTGCTCTGTTGAAATGTAAGAGCAGGGTGAGCTACAAATCAAAGAAAGCTCAGATAGAAAAAGTACATTTACTAGTATTGTTAAATGATAGGCCCCCATCACAGTCCCTGCATCTTGGTTGGGTTAAAGAAATGTTATTTTTAAAACATCATATCATTACTCCCACTGTTGGTTTTATAACCCCCTTCCCACTCCTCCCCAGCCGTCGGTGCTGAAAGTAACCTTGTTTGTAGTAGTTGCACTACTGGAATTAAGGGGAGGTTTTCAGCATGGTGAAAAACTGTATTTTTAAGATATTGTGTAGTGATAGTTCACATGTTCCAGGACCCCTGAAAAAGCCAGCTGTGCTGGTCCAATCCATCCAGGCATTAACATTGGAATTTTTATCTAATTAAATGAAAACGGCTTTGTGTATGCATGCATCTTGCTGCTTGTATCTTTCATGTGCAAGCCCAGAGCCACCCAATGACAGGTGAGTGGGCTGGAAAAGAAGTAAAATTATGTAATTGCCAGTTTCCTTCAGTTTCATTCTCTCTTTCATTTTGCATAAGGAAGGCTATTTAGATCTCAGCTCACATGGTTTTGGTGGTAGCCAGACATCTATGAAACTGCATCTGCTGCTGTAGTCTCTGCTCACTGCGTATGCATCTGTTTGCATTCACTGATGATCCAGTACTGAGGGACTGTATTTCCTGCTCATGGCAGCCTGACAGTGTCTCCTAAAGGGGACGGCTTGTCCGTTCTGGCACTTGATTCCTTTCTCCTGTGACTTGGTTTGGGACAGATGAGGAAGAAATTTAGAAGCAGGCAGCACCAACCAAATTAGATTGAGATTAAAGTTCAACAGGCTTTGCAATGGGTTGCTATTTGTACGCCAAGCTGCTATAAATAAACCTGCACTCTGGGAACCTGTCCACAAAGCACGTTTGATAGGAGAGGGCCAACCTCATCCAGGCAAGTAGGCAGCATTTTAGTTCTTTCTGTTCTATGGGGCTTGGCTTCCAAATTGAAGGGCTGGCTTTGTTCAGTTGACCTTTTATGTGGCTGGCCTTCTCCAAAAACTAGTGATGGGCTCCAGGGGTGGGGGTCCTACAAAGCATCCTGATTGAATGAGCGTAACAATTGTGTGAACATTGAACGTTGTTATTTTTAGTATTGAACCAGTGATTAAAGCTAGATAGAAACCCGAAACAGACAGCTAGAATGTGATAGTTAAAATCTGTACTGATTGATTGAATGGACACGGTAAAGTAGATTATTTGATACTTTTTATAACCAATTCTGCGGGCACACTGGACATTTTGGTTGGAAGGCTTCTGTGTTAGAGGCCAGATCCTGTCCCACACTCTGGCCCCTTCATGCCATTCCAGCAGCATAAAGGCTCATTGCAGGGCACTGCAGCCAGGCGTAATTTAGAGCTGCTTTAAATTACACTAAGGTCTGGAGGTGAGCCCTGGTGCAGCTAAAAGTACTGAATTGTTTGCGCTGCTCACTTTTTCTTCAGGGACCTATATTGCTTTCAGATCCGCCCGTACTGCAAAATCTGAATTTGGAAACACCCCAGCAGCCCCAGTAATTCGGGAGCATTGGATCCAGGTTTTTGGTTCAAACCCATGCCTGCTGCAAACATTTCCGTCACTGAATGGAGGCAGCTACGATAACCTTCTTTTTCTGCATCATTTCCTGTGGGCCTTTACTAAACATGCCACCCAGGTGCCCCTGTGTCAAGCTGCTTCTCGCTGAGTCTGCTTCTGTTGCTGCTGGCAGGCTTACCCTACCGTGCTCATGACCAGACTCTCCCACCACAGTGTGTTAATTTTAAATAAACAGAGTTGGTGCGTTGTGATTTGGGAGGGTTTTCCCATCAGGCAGTATTAGAAGTTCTGCAAAGGGGAAAGGCTCAGATTCTATTTGAATTTCCCCCCTCCCATATTTTAATATGATTGCTCTGATTTTGTCGTCGCTGAAGTATTGACTGGCAGCGCTATGATTCTCCTACACACAGGCAGGAGCTGCCAGCTCTTTCTTACTCAGCTAGCAATCAAGGTTATGGATTCCATGGTGCCAGAAGAGCTGTTGATCCAAAAGATTCTTAACATCTGCGAGTCATCTGTGTCCAAATTAGACTTAATTACCTCCCCTCTCCACACACTCCCAAAAATGTTACATGACACTGCTGCAAAACACGTTAAATAACTTTTTGACGCAGATGACCACTATTGCAAACCATAAGCCGTGGGGTTGCATCGCCACTTCCAAGTACATTGAAACCCAGGATAAACACACCAGCCCCCCTCCAATTATAATGCATAAAAATGTTGGCTTCCTTAGGGAGCACACACAGGGCAGTTGTTTTTTCCCTGCTCCGTAACTCGTTTGCTCCAGATGCTGTCGCATGCTGTCAAAAGCTGCTGTTGTCACAAGCCAACAAGGGGGTCCTTGTCAGAAAGCTCTAAGCAGCCTTCTGTCTTGTCTGATAGTGAGACACATACACACATTCTGCTAGGTGGGGAGAAGGTGAGAGATCTTTGTGTTCCTCTACCCCCCTCCCCCTCCATTCGCAAGCCGACTATTAAATAATTAATGTGCCCAATGGGATGGAGGAAAGCAAAAGCTGTTGTGTGCCAAAGTTTTCTCTGGCTCCAAAAAGCACAGCTCACAGTGTATTCTGGCACCTAAGAGCGAGTTTTCTTCCCTCCTCTATTCTTCCGTATGTGTGCTGGACAGGGAAGTGGTGTTCTCAGCCCAGCGGGGGGATGACTGTTATTTCAGACCAGCAACTGGGGGAAAGGAACAGCCTGTTGCCTGATTGATGTTTGTTTTTTGTGGACAGACACCAAACCTTCATTAGAGACGGGGGGAGAGGGAGGGCATGCTCTTAAGGAACTATTGTACCCACACACAAAAACTTCTCTGCACTTTCTTTGACTTCAGCTGTACTGTTTTGGCCCTGGTGACTTTAAGAAAATATACACACAGCACAGAAAGTTCAGTGAAGGCTTTTGGAGAGGGGGAGATGGAGGCAGGGACAACAGTCCAGTTGGATTTTACAGTAATTAATTTCAGATATGCTGCTCATCTATTCTCTTTGGATTTCAGAGAGGAACATGGGATTGCAGGGCTTGGTTTTCTGCATAATACAATCCTCTCCTTCCCCCTCCAGTAAAGCTCCATTTTCTTCTATCTATGGATTCTAACATTCAGGTTGCATTGAAGTGCTATTTCTTTGTATGCATCACATTTTAAAGCAGGAAATTGTCTCTGGGCCAAAGACAAATGCAGGAGAAGAGGAAGGGAAGCTATTAAAGAGGCTTTCCTCTTGCCATGCGCCTGGGATACAAGAAGCCATAAGAGACTGAACAAGCCAGTAATGGGTATAGCTGATTACTTTCCAATGTACTAATGGGGCGTATTCAATCAAACAACAAATGCCTGTCATCCCTGCATCTGCTTATGAAAAGCTCCCAGGGTACACCGGTGAAGATGACAGTGAAGTGAATGGAGTTACCTTGCTTGTTTGTAGAACAGGGCTAAGCCTATCTCTTAAACTTTATGTGGGAGATTTTCCAAAGCCCAAATAAAAGTCAGGTACCCATGTCCCACTGGCTTTTCAGTAGGAGTTGGGCAACTAACTGCCCTTTGTGCCTTTGAAAATCTCACTGATTAATAATACTTGGCACTTACAGCACCTGAGAATCTCAAAGCACTTTAGAAAGGTCAGTAAGGCTTAGTATCTGCATTTTTCAGATGGGGAAACAGGCTGCAACTTGTTTGTGATCTTAGGGGAGTGGGGAAGCCAGATCTTCTGATTCCCAGTTCACTGTTCCGTGACTGTCCCTAGACCATTCTTCCTTCAGCCTTGTGTTCCGTAAAAGTTTTGGATTGGCAGATGTCGCAGAATATGTTGTATTTGTTTCCAATGCCTTCACCTGTTAATATTTCTGTTGTCATAGGATCATAGTAGTAAAAGAAATGGAAAAGGGCCCATTAGATATTTTAAGCTTTATCCCCCTCAAGAGAAGACCGATCAGATGTTAAATTGGTACTTCACTAGATCACAGCCACAAGGATGAGTTATATGGTACCGTAAAGGATTAATAAAATAGAGCCCTGAATTGCACTATATGGTATTATTAATGTTTATTGAAACAATGGGAGCTGCTGGGGGCTCTGAGCATGTTTAGAAGTGGGACCGCTTCATTTGTGTGTCTGAATGAGAGCTGAGCCCTTTTGAAAGTCTAGCCCCAGCTTTGGGTGCTAAGCACCTCTGAGACAAATTCCATTCAGCCCCAAGATGATAAATATACCAAACACACATGAGATTGAGGCTTATTTACTCTATTGTCTTAAACCTAGGTTAATGAGGTGGGTTTGTGCCACTATAGTTCTGGGCTTGTCTCAGGGAAATTATTGACATGAAATATCAGACCACTGGGTACGAACATGCCACAGATTTTCTACCCTTCCTCTGTAAACTGACGTTCTTTTGTTTCTGGATTATAGTGATACTAATTTAGGGCTGGATCCCGAAAGGTGCTTATCAGAAGCATGTAAGAGTAATGGAGCAGTTGGCATTTGTGCATGTGTGTTGAACCACTTCATGGCAGGCTGCAGTGGGGCAAAAAATGAAATGCTTGAGGGATGTTGCATATTTCTAAAAGGCCTGTGAGCTGGAAGCTATGTGTGGCGGTTTCCTTCAAACCCTTTTCTTTATGAATTACCTCTGCAGGAAAAGGAAGTTGCATTTGGAGGAAATTCAAGTCCCTCCCCTGTGGAGAGAAACCCATCATGAAAAAGGGGAGAGACTGGAGTCCTTTCCAGGTTTCATTTCATAGGAGGAAATATTGCTTCCTTTTAACTCTTGAACAAACAACTACAGTGGCCACATCATAGGAGATCACATTCAGATAAGTCTGCATTCTAACATTTGCTCTTGGCCCAGGAGCTGGACAACAACCTGGATTCTCTCAAGTATTCCTAGTAGAGGCTTGGGTGCCCTCACACTTGGCTAGGATAGGGAACATATCTTACTCCCTACACATATTCTTGCTCCCTGCATAGAAGGATCATAAAACGTTGTTTGGGGTTTGGCAGGAGTCCTTTTAGTTCTTGATCTTTGGTCTTGGCCATTACTTTCCCTCGTGTCTTCTTTCTTTTCTTGGAAGTGCTACGCTGGCAGTAAAGAAGAGAGATACTTCTGTACCATAGCTATAGCTTGGGGAAGGAGTTGGGGCTAGCCTATTAAAATGCGACAGTTCTCTCCCCATCTTTAGGAAACGTTCAGTCTTGAAGTTCATCATAGCAAACCCAGCTGCAGCTGTGCCCCAGAGGTTATTTCCTAATTAAACGTCTTCACATGTTAATCGTAATGCTATAGATTATACTAAGTTGTTTGCTTCGTTATATTGGGTTGCTTCCCTCCTGAAAGGAGGACCGGAAAAGCAGAGATAGATTTTTAAAAAAGCAATAAAATAAAACCTCAAGAAATGTTTCTTAGGCCTGGCCTGCTCACAGTTCTTAAGCCTTGTTAATGCGGAAAATTTATGTTGGCATAGCAACATTGGTCGGGGTGAGAAAAAACTACACCCCTGACTGACATAACTTTGCCAACCTAACCCCTGGCAAAGACAAAGCTATGTTGATGAAAGTATAGTTAAAGCGATACTGCTTTTGTATGTGGACAAGCCCCTAGAAACTTCTGAAGCTTCTGTAAAATTAAATCTCAGGCCTTCTGGATAAAAGGACCTATTGGAGAAGATGGGGACCATCCATATCCCATCATGATTTGGAGCTGATACTGATTTCATAAAACTCCACATCAGTGTGCAAGCTGAGAAGTCTCTGAGAAGCAGAGAGTGCAGCTGCATGAAGGGAGTTTATTCTCTCAGCCCTGCAGCTTCACAGTTCCTGCGCTGAGGGGTCTGCTGAAGCACATAGAAGCGACAGATGTGCCTAGCGTCCGGAATTACTCCCCCTGGTTCTTAATAGAGCTGCAGGAATGAGAATTCCTCCCCTTTTTTTATTAAAGATGATTTTTCTGCCCTTTAAAGGACTCTGCCACCTGTTCCAATTGCTCAGTGAGGTTTGTTTGAAAAGCCAGTCTTGGTCTTACAAAGAAAGAAAGGGAAAAAAGGAGATGCAGCGCATTATACCAAGAAGGATTGGTGTTTTGGATTCATGAGGGAAGAGCAAGAACAAAATACTATAGAGAGGTATTAAATGAGGCCCTTTTGTTTCTTTGCTTGTAGAGCGTAAAAATGCCCAAGGCATGAATGCTGCATTCGAATTACCCTTGAACATTTAAATGTCTGTGCTGGTATTTTATAAAATGAAGGTGGGGGGCAGAGTGGATGCCTAATACTAAGAGGGAAAGGGACCTTAAACTGACACACACTGAGCATCCAACACTGGTAAACAGGGAATGTCTTGTTCTGCATTAATATGGAAGGAGAGGGAGAACTGTCTAGCAGTTAAGGCAGTGTTTTAGACCCTGGGTTGAATTCTACTGTGTGACCTTGTGACAAGTCATTTAATCTCTCTCTGCCTCAATGCCCCACCTGTAAAACAGCAACAATGATACTTCCTTTCTTCCACCCTTTATCTTGTCTCTTTTTAGATTGTAAAAGCCAGGCTGGGACTGTTTTATCCTGTGTATATACGTCACCTACCACAATGGGGGACCAGTCTTGATTTTAATAAAAATAAATAGTAATAATAAGTGTCCAGTACATGACAGCTGCTGCAGAATGGTTCTTTCCACCCAACGATCTCTGAGAGCACTTGGGAGTTTAGGCTAAGTCTGGGGATATTCTGTTACAGAAGCCTGAGAATGCAAATATTAAAGAAAAGAAGGGAATAAATACCAGATCTCACAAATTAATTATTTTATAGTTTTCCTTGCTGCTTTTCAATTGGCTAATATAACAAGTAGGGCCCTACCAAATTCATGGCCATGAAAACCCGTCACGGACCGTGAAATCTGGTCTTTTGTGTGCTTTTACCCTATATATATTATACAGTTTTCACAGAGGAGACCAGTGTTTCTCAAATAGGGGATCCTGACCCAAAAGGGAGTTGCAGGGGGGTTACCAAGAGTATTTTAGGAGGGTGGCAGCATTGCCACCCTTACTTCTGCACTGACTTCAGAGCTGGGCACCCGGAGAGTGGCAGCTGTTGGCTGGCTGCCCAGCGCTGAAGGCAGCACCCCACCAGCAGCAGTGCAGAAGTAAAGATGGCAATGCCATACGATGCCACCCTTACTTCTGTGCTGCTGCCTTTAGAGCTGGGCGGCCGGAGAGCCGCTCTCCAGCTGCCCAACTCTGAAGGCAGTGCCAGCAGCAGCACAGGGTAACAATACCTCAACTCCCCCCTACAATAACCTTGCTCACAAAAAAACCCCACTCCTGTCTGGGTCAGGACCCCTACAGTTATAACATCATGAAATTTCAGATTTAAATAGCTGAAATAATGAAATTTCAGATTTTTAAAATCCTATGACCGTGAAATTGATCAAAACGGACCATGAATTTGGTAGGGCCCTAATACTAAACTAATACTCTGCCCCTTATTAGGAGTCAGAAGAATGGCTTAGATTTTATTTGCTGGAGCAAACCACAAGCAACCTTCAGTATCATCTGCAAAACAAAACCACATGCACAATGGCACCATGAATCTGGACCGAGCGAGAAAGCATTTTATTCATAGTCGCTGGCGTTATTAACCCTTTTGGGTTCATTAGTGCATGTGTATTTCACACAAAGGAATCCTGATGCCTAGTATTTAGGGTTTAATCTCCATTTAAATTAATGCAGGCAGTCGCTCTTAAATCTTTTTAATGTGATTAAGTGAACTTAAACTTTAAGAATATGAGGAACTGGCCAGAGGCAGTCACAGTACAAGCAATACACTGTTAGATTTCCATAGAAAAGTTCTACCAATACAAGTCATGCCTGACTGTAACACCACTGTTGTTCTATATCTGGGCCTATCCTAGGTGGAGACTATACAGTAAATTGTGTCTAATTGTGTGGTGGTTTTTTAACCATCACAAATGTTTATTACCTAAGAACCCTTACTAATTTAGAGGGCAGCACTTTTGCAGTATATCGCCAAATGAATCCTAAAATTGGAGCGCAAGGATCGGCCATAAGAGATGAGATGGCTCAGTAATTCTAGCGCTCGCTTCTATGTTTGCGATTTGGATTTGATTCCTGCCTGGGATATTTCTGAAGAATTAGTTCTTCCCAGTCTCAGGATAGGTTGGAGTACATGAATGTCAGTTCCACCTTCACTTCAGAGAAAACTACCTTAAAAAAAAAAAAATGGAGACACAGTGAGTGAAAACTGCTGTCTTGGGTGCTGACATTGGCTTACAATCTGTGATTGTACAGTGACTCCATTCGTTTTCTCACAGGGTGCAAGAATCCAGGATGCAGCATCCTTGTTGAAATCAGAGCAGCTGCCTACCATGAGACCATCTAAGTTTTTGTAGGGTTAGGAAAACATGTGTGTGACAGTGGGAGGGTTTATACCAATAATAGTCTCTTCGTTCACAAGGCAAACAGCTGAGAGCAAACTTTCAAATTACTCTGAAATTATTATCTTGGAAAAGGCTTAAGGGGCCAGAACAACTGGTTTCCTGTTCCTTCCTTTCACCCATAATTAAATAAATAACTATGCATCAATTTAAGTTGAAGTGCTCGCTATGATTATACTTTAGCTAGAAACCTCTATTTACAGTGTTCACTAATGTACTGTATTTTTACTTGGTTTACCAGTTGGGAACATGGTTAGTATCATTGAGCTCCTGCCTAATTACAGTTCAGAATGTGTAGTTTGAAATAGGAGAGAGATTATTGACATTTTTAAGACTGCTGTTTGCTAATTTCAGGGATTAGTTGGGCGAAGTGCGTTCCGGCAACAGCCATTTATAGATTAATAGATTATAGGACTGGAAGGGACCTCGAGAGGTCATCGAGTCCAGTCCCCTGCCCGCATGGCAGGACCAAATACTGTCTAGACCATCCCTGATAGACATTTATCTAACCTACTCTTAAATATCTCCAGAGACGGAGATTCCACAACCTCCCTAGGCAATTTGTTCCAGTGTTTAACCACCCTGACAGTTAGGAACTTTTTCCTAATGTCCAACCTAGACCTCCCTTGCTGCAGTTTAAACCCATTGTTTCTGGTTCTATCCTTAGAGGCTAAGGTGAACAAGTTCTCTCCCTCCTCCTTATGACACCCTTTTAGATACCTGAAAACTGCTATCATGTCCCCTCTCAGTCTTCTCTTTTCCAAACTAAACAAACCCAGTTCTTTCAGCCTTCCTTCATAGGTCATGTTCTCAAGACCTTTAATCATTCTTGTTGCTCTTCTTTGGACCCTTTCCAATTTCTCCACATCTTTTTTAAAATGCGGTGCCCAGAACTGGACACAATACTCCAGCTGAGGCCTAACCAGAGCAGAGTAGAGCGGAAGAATGACTTCTCGTGTCTTGCTCACAACACACCTGTTAATGCATCCCAGAATCATGTTTGCTTTTTTTGCAACAGCATCACACTGTTGACTCATATTTAGCTTGTGGTCCACTATAACCCCTAGATCCCTTTCTGCCGTACTCCTTCCTAGACAGTCTTTTCCCATTCTGTATGTGTGAAATTGATTTTTCCTTCCTAAGTGGAGCACTTTGCATTTGTCTTTGTTAAACTTCATCCTGTTTACCTCAGCCCATTTCTCCAATTTGTCCAGATCATTTTGAATTATGACCCTGTCCTCCAAAGTAGTTGCAATCCCTCCCAGTTTGGTATCATCCGCAAACTTAATAAGCGTACTTTCTATGCCAATATCTAAGTCGTTGATGAAGATATTGAACAGAGCCGGTCCCAAAACAGACCCCTGCGGAACCCCACTCGTTACGCCTTTCCAGCAGGATTGGGAACCATTAATAACAACTCTCTGAGTACGGTTATCCAGCCAGTTATGCACCCACCCTATAGTAGCCCCATCTAATTTGTATTTGCCTAGTTTATCGATAAGAATATCATGCGAGACCGTATCAAATGCCTTACTAAAGTCTAGGTATACCACATCCACCGCTTCACCCTTATCCACAAGGCTCGTTATCCTATCAAAGAAAGCTATCAGATTGGTTTGACATGATTTGTTCTTCACAAATCCATGCTGGCTGTTCCCTATCACCTTACCACCTTCCAAGTGTTTGCAGATGATTTCCTTAATTACTTGCTCCATTATCTTCCCTGGCACAGAAGTTAAACTAACTGGTCTGTAGTTACCTGGGTTGTTTTTATTTCCCTTTTTATAGATGGGCACTATATTTGCCCTTTTCCAGTCTTCTGGAATCTCTCCCGTCTCCTGTCAGCCATTGAAAAGGAAAGCCAAATAAGTCAGGGGTTCAGTACCGTGGGTTAGCCAGTGAATATTCCATTTAATGACCCCAGCGGGTCATTAACAGTGGTTAGAAAACAAATGCTCTTCATCCACACAAACAGCACAGATATCCTCCAAATGCTTTTAAGTACCCCCAGAATAGGAATCAATCCCAAACCAGCAGTTCCTGTAGAGCTTGCAGTCCAGAGGTCCCTGTAAGAGCTGCTACTATGGAATCTGGCCTCAAGGCAAGACAGCAGAGATTAGTGTGGAGAAGAGCGTATTTGAGATAAATGAGGCAGTTCGCTGCTCTTAGAGTTATTGTTTCAGGCTCTCTGTAGATTCAGGCCAGCTTCAGGGCATCAGTTATGTTGACATTTTTGAGGTTTTGCTCAAGACCCATAAAGGCTGGAAACTTTTTTTTAATGGAAGCTGAGATTCAGGAGTGTGACTCTGCATCAAGGGATAACTCCGTGGCTGTGGAATATATAGGGTCTCTTGTACTGTGCTGCTTTCTGGTGGCAGTATTTCCAGCATTACCATAGCCCCTTGAGTACACCACCCTGCATAAAAGGGGCCATATGGAAGGAGCTCTCCAAACTGCCTATAATGTGTCTCCTATGTATGCACTAGGCTTTGATCATGATGAGAGACTTTGGGTGCTACCACAATGCTGGATATAAACCAAGAATAGGTGCCTCTTTCTGTCACTGCACCATACTCCTCTTCCTTTTATGAGGATGCTTTGGAGCTATTTCAAAGGTTGGTCTCGTGCAGGGCCAGCAAAGATGGGAACAAGTGAATGGAAAAGGGCAGATTTTCCTGAAGAAGCTCTCCAACCAGCATGTGCCAAAAGGGAGAATTCCAGCATGTGATCACAATCCATCAGGATTTAGCTGTTAGAAACTGAAAGTAAGCTCAAGCACCACAGAGTACATGTTATCTGCAGCCGGTACATGTGGCACAACACCCGGCACACAACACAATAGCATCTTGTTAATCTTCGTGGCAGATGCTTTTAAAGGGAAAATGTACCCGTTGCAGACTTAGATAGCAAAAGGCCATCTGTGGCTTCCTAATGCTGTTTACAAACCTTTTCTGCTTCTGCTCTGCTTGTCAATAGCTGCATTTATTCATTGCTTACTCAGTGAACTAAAATGTTGAGGCAGCTCTTGACATGTTCCTTCCAGCACATCCTTTTGGAGCGAATATTTGGTTGCCATAGGGACCAAATCCAAAGGGCACACACCATTCAAATAAATGCTCCGTGATTAACAATGTGCAGCTTGTCCCTTAAATATTTTAATTATCCTTGATGCAACTTGAAATGTTGTATGTATTCAGTCTATTTCTCTCAATATCCCAATTTTCTTAGGACGTGAGTCCGATAGGGTCTAAAGCTGGGTTATCACAGTGCAGTTATGATATGCAGAGATGTTATGGCTTTGGTTCACACAGAACAATCTACATCCCCAAATATAATGAGAGGTAGAGGAAGAGCTACCACCGCATCAGAGAAGGCACAGACAGATGATGGTCACAGATTCGTTAACAGCCAAACAAGTGGTGTTTGGCTGCTACTGAATATAGGGAGGAGAATTGTGTGGCTCTTATTAAATCTGAGTGAGGGGAATGACTGAATGCAGCTTGGCTGCAACTGAGTCTGTGCAGGGATGGGGGTACGGTGAGTGCGCTTGGCAGCTCTGGAAGGGAAATGTGTCACTCTCAGCTACTGCTGAATCTCAAGCAGTGTTTTCCCAAATTATAAATATATTAGCACTAACGTGACAGCAATTATCGAACCATGAGGGCTGGCTTAGCAAGCAAATAAGACAGGATTTTGCTAATTTCTACATGATAAATCACTCCTTTTGGTTCCTGTTTGGCAAAGACAAAGTCGCCTTCCAGCACAGTTTCCCATTTTCACAATACCAGCTATAACCAAAGCCATAAAGTCCCTGCATATCATTGATTAAGAAAGTCAGGCAAGTTACTGAGCTTATATCCCTTTTCCAAATCAAGATGATTCCTAAACCTAAACCTTTCCTTTCCTTCCTGACAGCTCCCCTTTTGCCTTCTTGTTCTGAGTTCCCTGGCAATGATAGCATGCAAACACAATACAGGTCTTTTTCTGCAATCCCCTGATATCCAACAAAGACCACTGCAGATTTAAACCCGTTAGAAACAATTGTCACACTCTTGTTTTCTTTGAGAATAGAAACTACAGAATTCAGCACGGAGTCCCCTAGACAAAAGTGCAATGTGCTGGAACAGGAATTCTGATAGAGACAAGGCACATGGGAAATCACCAATTAATGTAGCCTATTAGCCTTATCACAGCTCCATAGGTAAGCTTTCCTCACTAGTGCGTGCACTCTTCCATACCAGAAGCTTAAAGTTCACTCAGAAGTTTACTCTATGTACGTCCCTCTGAACTGTTCCTCGTTATGAGAAGTAAGCTCACATTTTGGATGCCATTTTCCCAGGCAGACTTTGTGCAGTGTCACTTTGAATGCCATTGTTTAGTTAGCTTTAGTAGTATCATAACATAATACAGGACCCTCCCTAGTAGAAATTCCCATTAGAACTTTCCTACTAGTTTCTCGGTTTCTGATGGTCTTTGTTGGGTTTTAGTGGGCTCTTGTTTTAAGCTTGGAGGGCGAGTAGCCCAATGCTGTAGATATACTGAATTGTACCAAAACCTTGTTGGCTAACTAAGGATCAGCAGGAAACAAGTGAGCATTTTAATTGGAATTTCCACTGGGCTAAAGACAAACTTGACAGAAAGATATACCAGTGATAGAACTAGTAACTGAAACCACTTGCATTCCCTAATCAAAATTTTCCCTGCCAGTACATCTCCTCCTCTCTATGTACAGTGAAGTACCACAAGAAGTCTCTACTAATGACCCTCTTAGAATATCAGTCTTTCATGTGTGACATGCATGTTGCCCTCATTAGCTAAAGGAAGCAGATCAAGATTACGCAGACTGGATTACTGAGGTGAGCTGAAAGGTCGGCATCTCAGCAGCATTGCTGCTCTCGTTTTTGTAATCAAGAGGATTGTTTTAAAACAAATTAATTTCAAGGCAGACTAAATTTTGGGCCTGTCAACTTTGACACTGGCTCTTTAAGAAATAATTGTCAAATGTTCTACAGTGTCTTTTTGGTACATAGAATTGCCATACTAGATCAGACCCCAACTCCATCTAGTCAGTATCTTATCTCTGGCAGGGGCCAGCACAAGATGCCTCAGAGGAAGGACTAAAAGCCCCATAGTAGACAGACATAGGAGAATCTGCCCCCCAGAATTGGTCTGTTCCTGATCTATAATAGCTAGAGATTGTCCTGAAGTGGGATTTGATATCTTTCCACAACATTTTTGTTATCATTAATTGTAATAATTCTGGGTATTCATGATCTCCATGTAATGGCCTATTCCATTTCTCCAGCGTGAATTGCTTTATCCTTCATAATTTACTGTGTACTTTAGTTGAAAAAAAAGCCTCTATCACATGGTGCATAAACACAAGAAATATCTAGGCATGGTCCAGTGCAATTTATAGAATCAGGCACAATCATTTTGAATTAATCAAATCTAATTAAGGCAATGCATTGTGGGCTGTGAGGTTAGAAATAAATACTTGCCTAAAGCCATTGCAATGATAAATGAATGCAGCATATTCAGGGCAAAATCTCATCCTTGTTTTAGAGTTATCCATGTGTGGGGAGAACAGAGTGAAACAGTGGTGTCACTCAGCTTACACTAGAGGTACCCTGCATGCATTGCATTGCATTGCCTTTAAAAGCAAACACGTGCTCCAGCTAGTGCAGGTCGCTGACTGCAGCATGCACACTAGCCAATTGAGGCTTATGGGGATGGGGATGGACAAGCCCCCAGGCTGGCAGACCACATCTCCTTACAAAACCAGGGGCTATATACTAGCTAAGTATTACTGTTATTACATTAGCAAGGCAACGTTGCCAACTCACGTAATTTCACAATGAATCCTGCAATGTTCGGTGGTGTTCTTAAAGCAGCCATGTGAATACAGGAGAATCTCTGCTTTCATGTTAAAGGGAAAGTAAGTTTGTAGCCTTCTTGGTTGTGTAGAACTTTGTAAAGATGAGCGGGGTGAACCCAAAAGGCCCAGAAACCATAAAGTAAAGAAAAAGAGCCCCAAATACAATATTCTTAGAAGATCTCATGATTTTTAAGCCAACCTCATGCTTGGGGTTTACAGTGCTGGCTAGGTGTCTCTCCAGCCATGTCTTGTGCATCAAAGAGAGAACCTGCCCTGTCACTTACAGTGGAGAGAGAAGCTGGTTTTGCTCACTTTGCTCACCCACCCAGAGCGGGACCTTGTCCTTACCCTACAGAACAAACTGTTAAAACTTTGCTCTCTGCTGAACAATTGATAAGGTGTAAAACAGTTCATTTTTAACTATCATACATTTGCATTTACAGAAAAAAAGCAGCTCCCGAATGGTAAACTGGGGAGCACTGCACAGAGGCTGCTTTCAGCTTCAGGTGCTGTTACACAGCTGAGCAAACATGCCTTGCTCCTTGTATATTTTTTTTTCCTGGAGAAATGTTGGGGTCCAGGATTAGATGGTGGTTATTTAACTTGAAAATAAATGCCCAGCATAAATATAGGCACAATTTATCCAAATCTTTGAGGAATTGTAAAGGGGTGGTAGTGATCCTGTATTGTTTATTTGAAGAATATTTTACCGAAAGTCTTTTAAATTGCCTTGTCCCTCCCCTGTATTTCCTTTCCCATCATTGCTTCCCAGCAGGGCGAGCCGCCACCTCCTGCCCAGTTCATTCAGCGATGTCGCGATCCAGCATTGGCAGTGTCACAATTCATTGCTGTAGAGCTGATGCTGCAGCTTCAGGCGCTGCATTTTGAAATCGCTGCATGAACAGCCAGGAGAAGGAGGAGAGTTTGTGGACTCAAGTCCTGTACTGAATATCGATGTATTCAGACTGAAGGTAAATCAGTAGGGGAGTAATGCTGCATTATTGTGGTGAAAGCTGGGATTCTCCACTGATCGCGTTCTTCCTGTTAGATCTTAAAGTGAGAGCCCTTCTGCCCATCTCTGGTGAGTAACCAGGTAGAAATTAATGATTCCATGGCATTCCATATCATTTTCTTTAAAAAGGTAGGAAATAATCCTCTTGACCTGTTCAAGGATCTGTCTTAATTAGAGCAGTGAAAATCTTCTTAGTAATAAAGGCCCTATAACCAGGTCAAACTCACCCTGGGTAAAATTTTCCAAAGCACTTACGTGACTTAGGGGCCTAAGTTTCACTGAAGAGCAGGCTCCTGCACATGCATAAATCCCTTTTGAAAATTGAATGTAGGCGCCTTTGTCATTTAGGTGCTTTGGAACATTTTACCCCTAGTTTCAGATTTTGATAAACTCACAATTTAAGCCAGGTCCACTGCACCCAGTTTCAAGCAAACCTGGGTCCAGTTACATTCCAGGTGGAAATTGCATGCAAGTCATTGATTTCACATGTATCAACTCAACACCCAGCAGTACGTACCGCTTTAACTGAGTTTCTTTTTGAACGCTGGGTCTGTATCAAGTTGAAACTCATAGTGTGTTGAGCCCTCCCTCCACTCCCCACCAGAAGAAAAGATTCCTACGATTTCTGCAAACTGAAAACATTGGTTTCCTACACATAACTAGTTCTTATCCTTCGCTTGAGTGTGATCTGGGATGCATAATGGGTACTCAGTTTGCCTACTGAGTCACTGTATTACAGCTAACTCATTCATTATTTAAGATCTAAATGGAACAGTATAAAACAATATCCCATTTGGTGAACTCATGATCACCCGGGCATGGAAAGGAGAGAGGGTGCTCTTTGCTTTGACATTTTGGTTACTTATGTAGGGCAAAACTCTTCCCTTGGATTTAAGCCCATTTGGAGCCATGTACATGCATCTGAAGGCAGAATTTGGCCTTACATATTAAAGTCCTCTGTTTTGCTGTAGGTTTCTAATGGGTTTAAGAAATGATAGACTAGCCATCTCAGAACACAGAATTTGCTCCTATGAATGACCATTGTTCTCAATACAGCCCAGGTACAAGGGGATGGGCACTTCCATAAGCATTGTGGTGTTGTGTACAATACACACTGTGATGATGGTGTACAATAAGCTGAAGCATGAACTGACATTTCATATGCATAGTGCATGCCACATTCTGGAAAAGAGATAATAGCCTTATTTGATCTTCCCAGCTCTGTTCTCCACCGCCAACCTTCTGGGGGAAAAGATACCTGCCTTGTTCTTTCAGTTCTCTGTGTGGCAGTGAGATCAATAAACTCTCTCCCTTGTAAAACTGCGCTTACCCGGAATGGCATGAAAAGAGGAACCATCCATGCTAAGACACACAGATTGCTGTGCCTCACTACTTAGTTGCCCTGTCCATTTTCAGGTGAGAGCAATATTGCTGCATGGGTGCATGATTCTTATTGGCGCATCCCTTCCAGGAGGCCCCTGAGTTGCTCAATCTATCATCCTTCATTAGGAAAGCTATTGGCAGTTAATTAAGTGGCGATGGACCCAAGCCATGAAACTAATCAAAACGAGTTCGTATAGTAACCTTCAGGCTGCGAATGGCTGGCTGTCGCCAATGAGGAATGTCACATTACTTTTTCTTCCCCCTTGTGGGCTCTCTCTCTTGGATCTGTCAAACCAGATTTGGACAGGAACCAGAGTGGCATGGAGAAATTATAACAAATCAGGAGCAATACGAGATGATGAGCAGGTAGAGGGAGTAAGAAAGTAGGTTTGTATGTTTCAGCACTGTTACCTCTTTTGGGCAGAGGTGCCAGAGAGGAAAGAAGCATCAGTGATCTTCCTGGTCAAAGAAAGTGGAATGGCCTTGACCCTGTGCCTGGTTGGCTGGATACGGGAAGGGTTCTGGAAATCTTGCCCCATTCCCAGCATAAAAGAGACCGTTTGACAGAGTTCTTTTTCTTGGTCTATGAGTGCTCTTTCTCAGACCTTGTCTACACTTGCGGTGACATGAAGGGTACATGTAACTACACGCTGCAGTGAAAGGCAGGCTGCATCTACACTCGCTGCGGTGTGGAGCGGGGAAAGGCTCCAGCAGTAAGGAGGCAGTTGGGACACTATGGGGCTAAAAATAGTATTTTAGACCTGGGAGGCGCTGTTGGGCATACAGAGAGAGAGCCTTGTAGGATATATACCTTAGAGTTCAGGGCACACTATGCTACTCTGCTTGTCTAGGCAGGGCCTCACTGTCCGCACCGCTGTTTATACCTGTGCTAGCTGCACATGCAGTGTCTGTCTAAACAGGATATTCTATAACCTGGCAGATCCTTTCCTTGTAGCAATAAGAAAAGGATTTGGCATTTAACCTCTTGAAATTAAACCAGTGTGAACTTCAATAGCTCAATCTTATCAGGGCTTTGCTATAATAACAAATTGTGAAAAAGTGTAATCATGTTTCCAATGTGACCTTGGCAAATCTGCTTTCTTCTGGGATGCGAGAGAGATTAGGTGATCCTAAACAGATGTCTGTTTTGAAAATAATACTTCATATTATATACATATGAACGGCATGTGAAAGATACAATTTAGAGAACTGAGGCCTGAAAGGAGCTCTAGATAACAAGCTGTTCTAGTATGCCGAACAGGAATTGCTCTTGGAGGTTTGAGCTATTGATCTATTGGTGGGGGTTTAATTTCAGTGTAAAGACCTGTGTTCATGATTTAATTGGAGTGATTAATAACTCACTCACAGGGCCAGATGGGAATCAATATGGATTTCAAACAGCAAAAGTAGTACGTTTTCCCATATAGTGTAGCAGCTGATAGTTTGTTATTTGCACTTGCTAGACTAATTAAAACCACAAGATTCCTTGATATACAATACAGCAGGGTTTTTGTCTTTTTAAAAGCTTCAACTTATTTAGGTGAATGCTTGGGTTTGAGGTGAATATTTGTTTGCTTGGGATTTGGTAGGCTCCTTAATAACCTATATATCCTGCTTCTTGTCTATCACTTCAAAGTAAGATTGTTCCTACAATACAGTATCCGCTGCAAAAAACCCTTACCTAGTAAACACAAGATGCTTGTATTGTTTTGTGGTCAGGGCAGTAAAATGCCCCTTACGTCATTGCTTTTCAGCTAGCCGGCATCCGCTTAGGAGCAGGACTGAAGGGATTTAACCTTGCAGTGTTTGATCCAGTGTTATAGTCCTGGATTAAAAGACAGCATGAAACTTCCAATCTCATTACAACCCCAGCATTCGCAGTAGGTGCCTGGGCTGCAAATACAGCTTCAGCTTTGCATTGAATCCGTGCCAAAAGCGACTTTACTATGAAAGTGCAGTGTGACTTACTTTTCTGAGGATTTGAATGATGTTCCTTGTTCTTTATGCCCTGGCCTCAATCCTTACGTTTGGTGCCCATTTCCAGTCAGCTTTTGCAGCTTCAGAGTGTCGTCATGCATGCTTGCAACTAACATGCCTGGATATAGCACCACAAGCTTGAAATATCCAGGAATAAAACACCCCATTAAAGAACCATAAAGCAGCAAATCAGCATCAAGTCCATAGATCTTAATGCTGTTAGAAACCATTTCTGAAAAGAAAAAGAAATACTCCTTTGTTCTGGAAGTTTTTCCCAAAATCCACACAGCTGGTTAGGAAGCAAAAATATTCAGCAGAAAATGGTTTGATTTGATATAAATATTTCTCAAGGAAATCTTTCACATAACTAATAATCTGATAATGCTAATGGAATAAATTCAGCATGCACGGGCATTTAATTGTTCGCTGTTAAGAAGGTAAAACCTATCAGGAAATTAGACTAGATTGCAGTGTATATAGTGCATATGATATTCACTATTTCCTAAACCACTTTGCTGAGTTAGTATTTCCGTGCTGGTAATGCAGTGACTATGTAGGCAAGGAAAACTGTTATGCTCCTGAGGGAGGTGGTCTATCCAGTTTTGAATGAAAATGTTGGAGAATCGCTACTCTCACACTTGAGAGTCATCAGCTCTGTGTTAAGACTTTGAGATGCTTTCCTTATCATACCATACTGCAAATGACTTTAAATGATCTTGCTTTTAAACTTGGGTGCTTCAGAAAAAACGGTACGCTTGAAAGTTAATTCTGAGGACTGAGCTGACGGCTTTTTGCCACTGTTGCTTTCTTCCAGTTTGAGAAGCTGAAGGCTTGTTACAGCCCCAGCATACAGCAATCTAGCAGGTTAAATGACTTGGGCAACACAGTTTATTAAAACTGGCAAGTGCTCGCTCCAGTTCTTTTCCTGATAGTCAAGGCTGTCTGCAAGAGTAATTGATAGTGGCAGCTGTTCTGAGGGTGTTTTAGATTGTTGCAAGACGATTTGACTTGACAGACAGCTCTGTACAAATGAACTGAGTGATAGGGGCTGAATCCAGCTTGATTGCAAAAGGAACTTCCTATTGAAAGACAGCAGCAAAACTCATTCACCAGAGATGAACTTTGGGAATCAGTGACAACAACAAAAAAGCTTCCCTCGCGCCTTCGTTCCAGTGATGCAAGCTCAAAGCAAGGCATGGCGATTTGTGCTTATATTTGGCCCATTTTCCCCTATGAGAAAAGACTTTCATATTATTATCTGTTGAACGTTCACTCTGTTGTGTTCAGAAGAGCATGCACCTTGGAAGAACACTCTTTGCATAATGGCATGGGATACACCAACTAGCCTGTGGAGCAGATCATTAGAGTCACAGGGGAGATTTAGTCTTTGCATCGTGATAGTAACGATTCACATTCTATGGCGCCTCCCATCCAAGGATCAGCATTAATGAATTAATCTGCATGGCCCCACTGAGGGAAAACAAGATCACCCCATTTTTACAGCTGGAAAGCCTGAGGCATAGAGAGGGTGCTCACAGTAACACAGTGAGTTAGTCACAAAGTTAATCATACTGCACCCAGATCTCTTGACTCATAACTTTGTGCTGTAACCATGAGGACACGTTTCCTCAGTTAAACTCAATGATATTATGAAAAAGATGAGATGTTATCTCAAGGTGCGAGAGCATATAGGTTTTGTTACTGCATAGACTTAGTACCTGAGTAGTAGTGTGCAGTTTTCCTACAGGTCACTTCTCTGTTATTGGCTCATAATCCTTGCTTATATTTCTATATTAAATACATTTTCCATATGTGATACCATTAAGAAAAAAAATCTGTATTTTTAGATACAAGTTGCAAGTCTTTATTTTCTTAACAGTGAGTTGCTGTTATTAGAGATATATGAAGGGCCATTTAAGTTGGACAACTTCCATACATTTGCTCTGGTAGCCTGAAATATACAGACCAAGCAGGTTAATCCATGGTATGTCTGGTATTTTAATTAGTGCTATCTTCAGTAGCCTTGGGGGGGAAATATAGAAACAAGAGCAAAAGTCACTTCATTATCCAGAGCTATCACTTACATAGCTCTTCTTACCTTCTACGCACTTTACAAACATCAGCTACTGTATTGTGTCCCAACGCCAAAGCAAAATGCGTTGCACCACCACACCACACACTTATAAGTATATATTTATGCTGATGATGTTACATATCCACCATACATAATGCTGTACACATACAAAGCACTAATTAAAAATTGTGGTGTAGCTTGATTAAATAAGCTCGTCCTTTGGATATTTTCTTTGTTCATTCCAGTTGCTGAAAATCTTGTTTTTACTTGACTGATTCCTAATTCAATGAGTTCAAAAGCTCACCTCTGTGGCTCATGAACTCATTTCAATATCTATGTCCCATTAACTCTGGTTGCTATGCTTCCACACATTGCTTGCTTCAGTTACAGTAACCATGGTGTTTGTATGGTTCAGGATTAGTAATAGCATGGGTTAGGTCTGTGCTCTACAGGAATGATGGGAGTGGAGTGATGGGTGTGCGGTTAGGTTAAAATAGGTTGCTGTTGGATTTTTTTTATAAAATGCCCTGGAATGGAGAGGATTGGAGACTTCTCTCTCACGTTATCCCACCATCTTTGTTTGGAACACATAGAAAGCAAGTGCAGAGGGCTAGAGAGCGCGTCCAAATGACACCACTTTCTTATTTCAAGAAACAAAGGAAAGATGCGCAAACGAGATGAGATAATTTCCAGTCATATCATATATGTGCTGACAAGTTCCGCAGCCACAAAGAGCAAGAGGCAGGGCAGCCGGTCTGGAAATGCTATTGCCCGAAGTACTGTTTGTATAACAGCAGCCACCTGTTGGAGTCCTCAAAGCAGACTTTGCAGATTTAATCCCCTGCACTTGAGCAACACTTAATCAGCTTGAAAGCAAATTCCTGTAATAGAACAGGTTTAATTTGTGTTTGGGACTTTTTGTATTGTATTTAGTCTGTAATGGTGTATACCAACAAGTGGGGTTGGGTGGAGAGGCAATTTTAAAAAAAAATTTATTCTCATAATAGATTTTAAATCCAATCAGATTTTACATCAAGTGTGTGCAGCAGGTTCATTTGGGCTCAGATAAACCCTTCAGGAATTTACTTTCCACTGCACAATCAGTTGTGTGTGTTGGTCGACTGTCCCTCTAGGACTTTTGAATCTTAAATCGATAATCCTGTATGTGCTCACAGATTTCCTGAAAGCAATAGCATAAGCCCTCACTACTGTTTAAAAATACAGACATTTTCTTCTTAGCCAAGTCAAATCTGAATAGTGAGGTTAGCAAACTGTTGATATTTTGCAACATTGCAAGTAACAGTTGCAGGTAATCAGGCAGACAAGAGTTACTGAAAATGAGAGTATTTTTATTTCCTTCGTTAGACCAGTTTCAATCGTGTCGTCCTCCTCTTTTTCTCCACTCACCCCACAAGAAGCAAGGTGTGTTTAACTGTCTTATTAACAGAAGAAAACGCTCTTCGTGGCAGAAGTCCCGTGTGCGTGGTTAGAAAATAAACAAAGTTGGCATACTGAAAAGAGGTAACGTTGTGCACGGTGGGGAATGGCAGATGCGTTCCAGCCTTTACATAGCATGGCTGAAACATGAATCATTGTAAATGTCAGATTTCCTGTGAAAGGAAGAGCTGAACTGACATGCGTTCAGCTTTAATTAAGCTTGAGTTATTGGAGCTGACTGTCAAGTCTTAGGCAAATTGGCTCAGCCTGTTATCATTAAGCATGAAAATTAACTACTCTAGGACTTGGTAAAAATAAACACATTTTTGTTGCTAGAATGTTCCAGTGTGCTATGGTGAATCCAGGTCTTGTTATGGGAGGCCGGGTGGGCTTGGTTATGCAGGTCTGTATGATCAGAGGGGGCTGAGGTATGTGACCCCTTGCAGAAAGTCTGAAAGAAGATATAACAGGCCCAAGGAACAATTCCACATGTGAACAGCAGTCATCTCTGATCAAGTGAAGGCAACTTGTGTAGAAGAGGTAAAAAATCTCTTAGCCAAGAGAGCGTGAGGTGGAAGGTCTTTTAGGTGTTTTGCGGAGGAAAGCTCTGAAGGTCTGGATATTGTTCTGGATGGACAATGAAATCACTTACAAGAATAAAAACACAGTTTTCTAGTAGAGCTCAATGAAGTTGGAACAAAGCTGATTTAGTTCTACTGTGCCACCTAAATGTACATGAACACACATGTAGATCAAGAATGGAAGGGGGAGTTTTGGCCAGGAATTTTCTTGGGCCCTTTAAATCACTGCCGGAGAAGCCGGTCCAGTCCGGCACGGCGTACCGGGTCTTGCTGGTACACCGTATCATACCGTACTGCCTTACTGTCACCTCTGACTGCAGTTATTAAAAAATGGGAATGGTGATAACCAATTCTATTAGACCCATCTATATGGGTTTCTCTCTGTAACTCACACCAGATCTTTCCTTTCTAAATACTTATATGTTCGTACTTGACATAGGGGTGAGGGGAAGGAGAGTCTCCTCTCTCATGCCTGGTGCTTTCCTGCTGCAAACAAATATGTATCCTAGTGTTTTCATTAGGTCTCGAATTGTTATCAGTCAAAAACTGAACACAGAGAAGCATTTCAGTGTTGCAATTTGAGAGATGTGAGTTTCCAGTAAGAATTAGACATGTGGCCCGCTATATTCTACAGCTGATTGGTCATTTCAGTCAGCAAGGAACTATAGGCTTTTGCTTTGAGAAACTTGCAAACGAGAGCTAATGCTGGAACCACAGGGAATCAATAGTTGTATATAAAACTGGTCGGACAGCTGCTTTTAATATAACACCTCATTGATTTGTTTTGGATCCAATTGATTTATTTTTTAACGCAGCTGTTTTAACTTTTATGGTGCCAATGTGTTCATTAGTCTATATTGCCTGTAATTACACTGTCTAAAGTTTAACTCTGAATAGGCCTATTGGATGGAATGAGCTAATAGGATTTCTTAGAACCTATGGTAAGGAATGGAACCTGAGTATTTTTTATGGGATGCTTCTAGATAACCATGGGATCTATAATTGTGAATATGCTTCCTTTGAAAAGCATATTGAGTGGCATGTTGATATCAGTGGCAAAACTCCCATTGACTTAAATTTAGCCAGGATGTCACCCATTGGATTTAGATGTATTAATAAAAATCGATGAACTGTTAGATTTTCAGAAATAATTACAATCACTTTAAGTATTAACTACAATAAAATCTATTTACCATTCATTATCTTTAAGTCCATAAACCAAATCACATCTGAAAAATACAGTGAAACTGACTATGTATAAAACTTTATATAGTAATTGATTTGGGACATCTCTAGATTGTCTCAGAATGGGGATCAACTGACAGGGGGTTGAACTACCATTTGATCCACTCAAAGCACTGGAATTTCTTTGGAATTCCCACTCATTTCTGCCACTCGTGCGTTACACAGTCACAACTCTTCCCAAGGTCATGAAAATAGCTTGTTTATTTCAGTGCCTTTCTCCCACTGTATTCTGGAGGTCTGTGTGTGTGAAATTGGCTTTTACCAAAGAAAGGAGGAAAATAATTTGACATCACCCTGCCATTGGATGTATGTTTTAAAAATACAAAATGATTTGGCATATTACAGGGAAGCAGAGAGCTTGATTCAATACTGCCTCCTTCTGGTTTCATGCCAGTGTAACTCCAGTGAAGTCACTGAAGCCAGACACTGATGAATCAGACACAGAGTAGAATAAGTAATGCAGAAATTGCTGCATGTTGTGTGCTGCTGTTCCCACACTTCATACATCATGAATATATTTCAGTGCTACCCGGCCCTTTTTAAGGTTAAGAGTTAAGGTAATTTCATAAGTGGAATTTGTCCATGTTAGTGTTGGGAGCATGCGTAGGTGAGTGTCCATGTTCCTTTCTCACATGTTTCTCTGTCGTATTCTCTCCGACACTTGGGTAGGCTGAAGATTATAATAAATAAAACCCTAAAATTATTTTGATATAAAAACATGTACAGTAAACCTAACACTTATACATCTAATGGGATGCATGTGTGTTGGAGAAGCAAATGAACGACAGACTCAGTCAATGGAAGGCTCCTCTTGAGATGAATTATGGAGCGTTCCTGCACTTCAGGAATATGTACATAATGTTAAAAGGGAGTTATCTCTGGGAATTGAGTGTTCAGCATGTTGCATGTGGTTTCTCTTCTTATTTTAGGTCTTTTTTTTTGTAGTCCTTGGTCTGATTTTTTGTTGTTGTTGCTGCTATTTAATCCCTTCTACTGGCTTGAGCTTCAAACTTCATTGGAAAAATGAAGACTCAGCATTTTACTTGGAAAAAATCTGTGAGGAATTTAACACATTAAAGAAACTCATTTTGATTGGTACCTATTAGCCATTCATTACCGTATTACTTATGATTTTGGCATATGTTACAGCAGTTAGTATGTTCTTTGATATCCACAGAACATTTAGGGTGAACAGCGCTGCCCTACTGTGCCCATTGTAGGTTTTCCAAGGCTGCTTATGTTCCATCTTCATATGTGAATGTGCATCCAATGAACAATCATTGTGACATCTTCTCTCTCATAAAAGGCCTTGGTATTCATCTCAGAAAGCATGCTGATGGGTGTTAAAGCATGCTCTTGTCAGTGATTAATTACCATCCCCATAGCTATGAATGGCAAGATATGCCAGGCAGGTTACCCTGAAAGACCATGGAGAAAATAAATGAACCAAAACTCTTGTGATCGGATTTACGGTTGTGGATTTATCATCTATTCCAGGAAATTAAATTTGGTGGGAAATGCATTAGCAGTAACTTGAGAAGCATTCCTGCTGTATTTAGTGTTCTGTAGTCGTAGTAAGGTTATATGTGTTTTGCGTCAAGCACCCCCTAGACAACACTTTGATCTTTTAGACACACTTGAACAAGGGCCATGTACTGGACAGACTGACAGACGAACATACCATCGTGTTGTGATGATACTCCCACAAGCTAAATATGACTTTGTTCTTACCAAGCAAATATTCTGCAAAATTGGAAAATAAACAGGGATGCTTCAGTATGTAATTCTTCTTCTTCTTTTTGTGTAAGGTCCAACCTTGAATGATAAACCTGAAGCTAAAGCAGCAACCATCCCAAAGGTGTCAGGGCTAGAGCGCAGCCGGGAACTGAGCACCGACGTGCCCTTCGTGCTGCCTATTCCCAGCCCCCAGCCAGTTGCTGCTGTTGTGACTTCCACTTCTTCTGCGCCCACGTCGAGCGCCAGGGCAAGCCCGCTGTTGAAGAAGGAGCCAGTGATCTCTGCACCAGCACCGCCAAGGCTCACACCCCAGCCACAGCCTCGACCACAGTCACAACCTCAGCCTCGACCACAGTCTCAGCCTCAGCTCATACCTGAGCTTCGGACCCAGCCTCAGAGTCACATCCCTCCCCCTCTCAGCTACCAAGTGCATCACCAGGTGGCCCAGAACGGACTCAATATCAGGTAGGGGAAAGGGGTGCTTGCATTGCTTCTTTGTGAAGCACTCAAACCCTACTTCCAGGGTACAGTTAATTGAAAAGGTATTAACATCTCTGTAGAATAGGCCATAGGCTTTCTCATTTCCTGGGAAAGGTGCTCTGCTTGGGAGAGGTATTGTATTCCTCTAGGCCAACACCACATAGCCATGTATTTCCAGCTGTGTTGGGTAGCTGCATGAAAGAGATTGTGACTGGAGCTTCCCCAACCAACAGGGGTTGTATGGCTGTGGTGCAAAACTTTCTAGGTCCGGCTTCCAATGCATTTGCAATTTTTCCCATCAGAACAGGTCAGCAAAGGATTTAGTAATTGGGAAACAGTTTGAGTTTGAACAAAACCATTTCCCGCCCCGGTGGACTCCAATTGTAAACCCATAGGCAGTCTTTGGATTTGGCATGGACACGTGTGTTCATATGACATTGGTGCAGTTTAATTGGTTCACCAGAGCTAGTGGGATATGGGGTATTGGAAAAAAAACAAATTCCATGTCCCATTTGGACCTTTTTGCAGGAAGCACGGTTCAAACTGAGGATGCATCACCTAACAGCAGCCTCAGAGTACGACTCTCGGTATAGAGCAAAAAAGATATTGCAAAGTAATATGTTCACCATAGCTGTAGGGCTAGCATGAGACTCAGTTTGTCCTTCAAATAATTTTCATCCAGTAGGTAAGATGTAAAGATTCATATTTCTTGAGTAGAAATAAAATGGGGGTGAGCTCGGCGAGAGAGGAGTCAATGTTACAGGAATAAACAGGGACATGGACAGTCCCTTTGATGGTGCAAAAAACACACCATTCCCCTCAAATCAGCCTGTTGAATTAGATTAATTCAGTGAACAATGTTTGCATCATTTTGTAACCTTTTAGCTGCATAAAGAACAAGATACAGGACTGTCATTTACGACCAGTTTGTCTAGCACCTCGCACAGTGGGGCCCCTCCCTGGTTGTGGCCTTTAAGTGCTACCGCAATATAAATATTTAATAACAACATCACATTGGCACTATTCAAACAAACACACAAGTATCTCAGAGTGCTTAGATAATCGCAAGACATGGGTATTGTGGGAGAATAGGGTAAATAATAATAATTGCATTGACATTACCCTTCCACCACCCCCAACAAAGCTCTTAAGGTGCTGTGCAACAGAATAATAAAAATCTTTTAAAAATAACATAATTAAAATAATACAATATATACTGATATATCATATTGATTATGTGCAATACCACTGTACAGAATGCAGGGCAGGCATAATATGATTGCCATAGCTCATACCAAGGCACTCGGAACATACAGAGTAACCGTCACCGAGCCTTGTGATCACAAGGGAATGTGTTGCCATTGGAAGGTCATCACAGGCTAAATAAAGGTGCAAATACAGCTGCCATTACAGCACCTCAGTCAGCTCACACACAGCTCTGGAGCTGCCACCTGTTCAGTCATGAAAGGGAGTGTCACCCAGAAGAACCCGAGCCATACCCTGCCCTGTTGGGAAAGGTCATTGAGATCTTTAACTCCCACCTCGACGGCTCCCCAAAATGGGCATAAAGGGCCGTGGTTTCATGCCTCTGTGCATTGTTATAGAGCCTGGCTGTCTCGGACACTGTGCCATTATGACTCTTGTATTGTAACACACTTTTTTTCTCTCGTCTCCACTTTTCTCTCCCCACAGCAGGAGCAGCAGCGCCAGCAGTGCAACAAGCATCAGCCTCCCCAAACACCTTCCCCTTTCCCCCCAGATCCCTCCTCACCACTCTTCCGGCCCAGCCCTGCCCCTCTCCATCTCTAATCTTGCTACCTCGCACTTCCCTCTCAGATCGCAGACCCAACACCAGCACCATCCGGCCATGTTCGCCACCCCACCCACGCTACCACCACCACCAGCGTTACCCACCAACAGCCTTGTGATACCAGGACACCCTGCAGGTAGGTCCTCTTCTTTTCACCAGGGCTGGTCTCCTGTGCATGCACAGTATTTACAGTGGGGTTAGGGGGTGTGCAAGCAAAAAAAAAACCAATGCAAACATCTCCTGAAATAGTCAAGAGTAGTATTATTACAGGTGAGAGACACTAAATTGGCCCTGCATGCTGTGGCCTAAGTTAACCTGCAGGACAAGTGCTGTATGTTCCTCATTCTCTGACAAAAGGAAGAGGGGGAGAGGAGGTGAATCTGAATATAAACTATTTAAGCTGGGATTTTCCATGGAGCTTAAGGGAGTTGGGCTCCCAACTGGATTTGGGCATCACGATCCCTTAGGCACTCTCGAAACTCCCAGCCTAAATTTATGTTCTCATTTAAACACGTTGCAGTCTGTGTTTTTGCTGCTGCCTTTGTTACCCAGCATGGGGAGGGGAGCACGTGCTCTTTGTAATAAGCTTTAGGATGGTTTGCTAAAAATTAGTTACTTCCTAGAGGGAGCAGATTGTCCAATCATACATTTCCACCATCACTTAGGTTTTGCCAGATATGCTGAGCTGTGCCTTTATTTATTTATTTAATAAGGACTGGTACTCAACCCCTGCATTGGAAGAAGCTGCAGTTTAGACCTTAGTTGAATACATTTTTTCTGGTGAGCGGCAGAATAATAAAATAGATTGGCAAGTGAGACATCCCCCTCCCCACTGTTAAAGTCTCCGAGCTCTGCCGTTAGACTTTTTATTGTTATTTTTGCAGTCTTTTTGAGAAGTTTACTTTGTTCCCCCCTCCGTCCCTATTGTCACTTCCGCTCTAAATGCCCCGTTGATAGTTCCTCCATTAGCCTGTAGCTGTTCCTGTGGGAGAGCCTGGCAGATGGAGACTTCCCTGAAACTCTGACTTGCTGGGCCTCCTTTTGATCTGGCATTTGACTCTATAACTAACTCAACAGGGATTAATGAGGACAAGGACTGACAAAAATGTACCCTTCTGTTTCCTATAAAGCCAGTTAACGAGAGTAAGGAGATGGAAGATCTACTGCCAGAAACTCTGATGACTTGGCATCCCGCTTTCATTTTCAGGGGCTCAATATCCCATTATTTAGAATAACTCTTTTAAAGGGGTGGAAATGAGAATTGCCCCCAAATGAACTCTCAAAACAACATTAGACCAAAATATTCTGGATCCCAACCAGGTCTTTCCTAGTAGATGCCTGCTTTCAAGGACCTGGCCCTGTCTAGAAATTCAGCCACATGACTGGGGACACACTGGGCATCACAGTGGGGATTTATTCTTCTTCCCCTGTTTAAGGCAAAGAGACTTACAATCTGAATTTGGCCATAGTGCAGACAGATCCTGAGAGGAGGAAATTAGAATGTTGTCACTGACAAGCTAGTCCTGCATCCACCCGTGAACTCAAGTGGAGTTTTCACTATTGACTTCAGTAAGAGCAAGATGAAGTGGCCTGCTCGTATATAATACTTTGTTAACAAAAGACAAGAGCTCTGCTACTAACAAATAAGTGATGCAGTGGGTTTGCCAATCAACTCTGGAGTGCTAGGTTCAAACTCCTACCAGCTGTGTTGTCCTTAGTATGGTGTCATGTTGCTTGGTCACACACAGGGCTGGCTCCAGGCACCAGCCTACCAAGCATGTGCTTGGGGCGGCACCTGGAGGGGGGCGGTGCTCACCCAGGGAGAGCGGGGCCGCGGCCGGGCTCTCGGCGCTCCGGCCGGTCGGGAGAGCGGGGCCCCGGCCGGGCTCACCACCCTCCCCCCGGCGCTCCGGCTGGCCGAGGAGAGCGGGCCCACGGCCGGGCTTGCCGCCCTCCCCTGCTGCTCTCCCCACCGGGGGGCGGGGAGGGGGCAGCGGGAGGGTTTTTTGCCTAGGGCGGCAAAAAAGCCAGAGCCGGCCCTGGTCGCACGTGTGCACTCAATAAAAGCACCAGGTTAGAAGAGACACTCAGAGGGAACCATGGGCCCTTTGGGTTCTTCTTTCTTTTCCCCATCTAGAAAAAGACCTGCTTGCTTTTGTCCCTTTAAATTTAAAGTAACCGCTGCCCTTTGGCACTTCTGCTCAAGTTCCTAGGCAGGGAGGCAGAGTTCACGTTGGCTTCCAGTATTTGCATGTCAGTGATGCTAATAAGTTAGGTCTGTGCATATCATTGTAACAAGGAAATGATATGCTTCTACTAGCATCTTTTTCTCTGGAAACCCAAAGCTTGAGTAGATAACTTACTAGTGACCCCCACACGAGTTGCTTGTCAGGAGCTCCATGGCTGACCCTGATATATGCTAGCCAAAGCTTTCTGTCCTCCCTTTTGAGTTTTAGGGGGTACTAACAACATTAGCAAAACAAAATGGCAGCCGTTTGTGTTCTTCTCTCCCTATCCCAGCCATAAGTGTACTCACACGCAGGAGACACTAATTATTGGGTGCTAGGGACTTAGTGGTAATACAAGTGACTGCATAGCTAGCAGGGCCGGCTCCAGGGTTTTGGCCGCCCCAAGCAGCCAAACAAAAACAAAAAGCCGCAATCGCGATCTGCGGCGGCAATTCGGCGGAAGGTTCTTCGCTCCGAGCAGGAATTGCCGCACGTGCCACCCCTCTCCGGAGTGGCCGTCCCAAGCACCTGCTTGGTAAGCTTGGTGCCTGGAGCCGGCCCTGATAGCTAGCTGTGTTATTGTGTGGCTAAACCCATTGTAACAGGCATCACTGATAGGCACAAATAGCTAGTCCTGATCCCACTCTCTAAAGCCCAATTTGCAACTGGGACACTGCTTGTATCCCCACTGTGTGATAGTCTCTTTTAGAAAGCTTCTTAATGCGTGCCAACCTGCTCCTCCTCCAGACTCTTCAGTGTCTATTCTTTTACTGACAAAGGCAAAGTTGCGGTATAGGGCTAAAGTCTGGAGCCAACCACAGATCCACCAGACTGACTTCAAGTCTCTTAAAGAAATTGGATATTGAGGCACTTACAGCTGCCAGCTCTCTTTTATCCCTCCTTCCAAAAAAAACATGAAGTGGATTATCTTGATGCTAACAGAGATATCCAGTTTCTTTGAGTCATGCCCAGATTTAAAAAAAATAATGTATTTTATTTTCAACAAACTACATTGTCTTTAAAGAGGTTAGATTTTAATTATAGTTATTTGCAGTATATTTTAGTGCTCATCCAAAGAAAATCTCACTTGTAGGTTCTTTACATTCAAGTACCAAAGTCTTGAATATTACAAGTAGTTTTATTTTGTTTCTCTCCATTTCTGCCCATGTGTTAATCTATTATTCTTATTTAATATTCTTGTAGCATGTAAATGGTGCTTTAAAAAGATATTGCACTTGCTCCTAGACTCTTAGGATAAATTTTTTTAAAGTATCCTACAATGACTTAGGCGTCTAAGTCCTATTTTCAAAAGTTATTTAGCATTTAACAGCCAAATTCCCATTGACTTTCAACGAGGCTTAGTTCTTAAGTCCCATTTTAAAAAGTGACTTAGGAACCTACGTCACTTATGGGTACTTTTGAACATTTGACCCTTGCAGGTGAACTAGAACGTCAAAAGGTTCATTTTCCCCTCTCTGTGATTCTGCTGCATCTTAAATGGGATGTTTTCTTGAAACCAATGGAACATCAGGATACAAGTCTCTTCAGCAGCGTGTGTGTGTGTGTTATCAGCATTCTTGATATTAGGACAGCAGCTGTTCTGTGTGTGTACAGCACCTAGCACAATGGAGTCCTGATCCAGAGCTGGGGCTCTCAGGTGCTCCTGCAATGGAAAGAATGAATAACTATAGTATGCCTGTCAGACATACTTACCATAGCACATAGCAGATGAAGAGGATACTTGCTCTCAGTATTCTATTTACTGCAGATGATTTATAACATTTCAGTATCTTCCATAATTCTAAAAGACCCAAAGAAGAGCTCTGTGTAAGCTCAAAAGTTTGTCTCTTTCACCAAAAAGATGTTGGTCCAATAAAAGGTATTATCTCCCCACTTGCTCTCTACAATTCTAGACAAAATTTAAATAAGAAATAATCAGGAATCTCCTGGATTAATGGTAAATCTGATTTAAAATCTGAGATGAATCCTGTTCATTCCCCCTTCCAAAAACAAAAAGATAAAGGTTTAATTGAGTTATTCATTACAAATTGAATATTGTTGAACCTGTTTCATCTAAAGCCATTTGTTCCATGGAAACCACTTCATAGACTTTTCAGATGCAGAAGTTATAAATTTGGGATAATGCTAATATCACACACACATCATGGAAAAGGAAGCACGTTTCAAATGCATAAAGAAACTTCATAGGAAATTAAGAGAGACAAATCTGCTAAAACTGATTCCACTCCCTATTACCTCCCACCCATATCCAGACCACCTCAAATATTTCAGGGTAAACTCATGAAATTTTCATAGTGGGTGAAATTCATTCCTTTGCAGAGGGCCATGTTAATCCGGCATTGAAGATTTCAGGGGACATAGACCTTGTGAGTTTCACCCATAGTGCCTCAACAACAAAAAATCTAGCTCATGACCTATGCATGGCCCAAATTAATTACAACTAAGAAACATCAGACACCTAGCTAAGGTGTCACTTACAAGTGCCCTATCAAGAAACTAGTTTTTCAATGCAATTTAAAAGCTATAAACATTTATTCCATTCTAGGAGGGCCTTTTTGTAACTAATGTTGTTTTCCTTATTATGGGCCTGATCCTGCAAAATGCAGAGTGCCCTAGGCTCCTTGTGTTGGAATGAATGGGAGCGGACGATACTCTGTGCCTCACGGGATCAATCACTGTGTCAGGGTCTCTTTGCAAAAGTGGTGCTAGCTAAGAAAGGGGGAGACAACTATTACACTGAATAAAAAATATGTCATGCTGGGCTAAGGGCCTGATTTTCAGAAGAGCTCAGCACATAGAGTGCTTAGCGCTGTTGAAAATCTGTCCCCATCTGGGGACCAAGGGCCAGTTACCCTCCCATATTGATACTGAAGGGAGACCCTGTATCAGCTGATAGAACATTTTTCTTTTTATAGCAGCTGCAACCTTCTTCAGATCTTGACCCAGTGAAATGAAATGTGTCTCCTCCTTCTTCTCCCCCTCTCTTCCCCCCCAGTTTTCGCATGGGAAAATAAACTGGAGGCGGAGGAGAGAGAAATGTCAATTACTATCTGATAAAAAAGATGGAATGTTTAGAAATATAGTATTAAAGGTGTTGAACCTCTCCCAGAATTGGTACATTATTTGGAACAGATATCTCAGGCTTCCGAGTCCTCAGCCCAAGTGTTCTCGGGTGCACAGTTCATGCTCCCCCCACTGGTTATATCAAAAGGAGGGGAGTTATGTCCAAGCCCGTGGGCGCTACTATGGAACATCAGCCTGAACTCACAGGCCCATGTGCTTAAATACAAATCAACCAATGAAATGTGTAAATTTGGTGGAATTTTCAGCCCGTCTTGGTTGGTTGGTTGATGGTTACCATTAGTCACCTGGTATGCCCCAGCTTGATTCCTGAGCTTTGTTTTTCACCTCCCAGGCCAGGGAGTAAAGTGAAGGCAGCAAACTCAGCCACAGCCCAGAGTTTGAGCCTCACTGTACTGTGGATCAAATCCTGCCAGCTGAAGTGAGGCCTGTGGAGTTGCCTCCTGGCAAAAAGAGCCACTTAAAAATGCTGTCTTGTGATCAGGCACTAACCTGGCTGCTTCCCACACACAGAGAACCCAGTGAAGCCAGTCATGTTAGACCGTTTGTGTATCTCTGTGGATTAACCATTGTTTTCCTTGAAGGGATGGTGAAGTTTATATGCTGTCATTTCTCCATCCCATCACCTTTGCTGTGGTTTTTAAAGTGCCTTTTTCAAAGGGACACCGAGAGGTCAAATGTGACCAAAAAAGAGAATTTAACAAACTTAAGACCAATGCAAATGTTCCCCAACCTTTTTTTTAATTTCAGTGGGAACAGGTTTGTCTTGCTTATTTTAAAACCAACCAATACTCCTGTGCAGTGCTCCCAACACAAACATTGCAGCCTTTTTCTAGTGCAGGAAAAAGCTGGATGTGAGACTGACTAGTTTATTTTCACTGTCACAGCTGAGGCTAATGCACCAAAAACAGAAAAAGGGGAGATGTTTATAATTCTTCCAGTATTGATAATGTAAAGTGGGGTTGTAGCCTAGGGAAGCGGAGTCTGTTGTGGGTTGGGAGGAAAGGGAGTCATTCCAGTTTTGTTTTTTAATTTGATAATGTCCCTTTTAAAGTGTCCTAACCTCAGTATTCATGGCTGGGTTGGGGGAGCGGGGAGGGGCAAGCTTGTTTATGCTTTATGAAGCCCCACTGTGTTTTCTGCTGTGATGACTCATGGTGTTCTCTCTTGTCTTTAGATACCAGCCTGTTGATATCATTCAACCAACCAATCATGTATTGCCAGCCTCATTCGGGGATTCTGATTGGTACTTTGTCACAGGCATCTCTCTTACCTCCACCAATGAGTCCTCACGTAGAAAACCACCACAGCATGACCTGCAGAAACAGGGAATGCCAGGTGAATATCTGACTCTCTTCTATATCTTTGTGAAACTCACAGGCCAATGGGCCTTTGTGTCTTTTTTTTTTTTTTTTTTTTTCTCTCTCTCTCTCCTCTAGATCATGAGCTGCTCAGGCAAGAGCTGAACAACCGGTTTCTGGTTCAGAGTTCGGACCGGGCCGGTGCCTCTCTTGGCCCGGTGCCATTGCTGAGGGCAGAGTTTCACCAGCACCAACATACCCACCAGCACCAACACACCCACCAACACACATTCACTCCTTTTCCATCCAGCTTACCCCAGACGCCGCTCATGCCACCCTCTGCACCTCCCATGGTGCGTACCCCAGCCCAAAATGTGAGGATAAGTAAAGAATCTTGGGGCAAAAGCATAACCCACCGTACCAAAATCAGTCCTCTTTATTTCAGACTGGCTTCTCTCTCTCCCATCCCCCAAGAAGCCCTGCTCCTGACTTAATTAAGCCCCTCCATTCTTGAAGGATGCTCTCCTTCCCATTCAGAACCAAGAACATTTATCATCCCGGTTCCCTTGTGCTCCTACCAATAAACAGATACACTGTGTGGTTCTCAGGCCTCTTTATCTCTCCTTCATGGTAAACTGTCAGCTCTGTACTTTTGTTTAGATTAACAACCCATCCTTGGAGCTGCATCAGCTGGCTCAGCTCCTTGACACACCCGCACACACATGCACAGAGATGCCAGAAGAATAGAGGTTTCTAATATAAACTAAAATGTCAAGAAAGGTTTTGTGGAACGATATATTTGGCTCTCTATACTGGAGCATATAATGCGGGTCTGCTTGCTGTTCTTACTGTAACACAGTACTTGCACTGTTTGAGTTCAGTGTTGTCCTGTCTGTTTTATTTTCTGCTTCCCCACACTGTGTCCTGTAGACAATCTGGGTATTTATTATTTGATTTGGTCAGCAAACACTAATTTAAATGGGGCTGGCTCTTATGGGACAAAACCTTCTGGCCATCGAATAAGCTTTGTCATTTCGTCACTGACCGTGCTTTCTGCTGCTGTTAACAAAATCTAAGGGTATCTGGCATAAACCAGCTTTGTCAGTTCTTTTAAGCACACTCTCCGTACATCCCTGGCAATTATTATTTTGTTAGGTTGAAAAAGCAAGCTTCAGCTTTTTCTTCCTCGGTTGCATGCCATATCTAAAACGTACAGAGTCCTCTTCGACCAGGACCGGCAAAATTGAGCAATAACCATTAAAGGCAGCATTTGGAGAAAACTATCAAGGATTCATGGGAAATAATATTTCTCGTTTTTCTTCCTTGGTGTGAGTTACAGGACGCCATTGTTCGGTGATAATCCGCTTAGCGACAGAACAATGAAAGCAATATCTCCCGCCCCAAATTGAGCCCCAGGTGCTTGCACAGCGTAGCCATGTGCAAATACCTTCTTCTCTTTTCTTCTGCTGTGTAAAACAACCCTCTAAACATTCCTTGAAACCTGGTGTGTTATTTGAGAACCCTGATATCTGATCCCGCTGACAGCTCCCTCCCCGCCCACCCACGCCCTGTTGATGTCAGACTTTCTAGTGAAAACAGCTTGCAAGGCTCTTTTGTTGTATTTTACTCACATCTTCTTATATTTCACTAAATAAGGTTTATTAACCCTAATGCCAGAGAGGAGTGTTGAAATCTCCAGCTGCATGTGTTTAGTAATTTATGGTATTTACACTGGCGGGTACATGGCTCCAGTAATAACTGTAATTAATGAAATTACAAATCTGCTCTCCTGCACGTAGGATAGCGTGTAACAGCAGCTGACTTGCCGAATGAACAGCATTCTGAGGGGGGGGGGTCCTTGCTCCCTGTCCCTCGCCCTCCTTGGTCCCCAACAATACTTATTGTTCAAAGATGAAACATATACATTATTTTCTTCAAAAGATATTCAGGACCAATGCTGGTGAAAATAAATATGGGACCCGGGTCACATGCGTGGAGGTGTTAAAACCCTGTGATGGGGGCGTTCA
This sequence comes from Malaclemys terrapin pileata, assembly GCF_027887155.1. Classification (NCBI taxonomy): domain Eukaryota; kingdom Metazoa; phylum Chordata; order Testudines; family Emydidae; genus Malaclemys; species Malaclemys terrapin. The sequence continues at coordinate 18,009,462 of NC_071520.1, read as the reverse complement.
GAGTCAGGCTTTCTCCCGTGAGCACTGAACCTCTCCTTTTTTGGGAGGGGGGGGGGGTTAATATAATGATTTCTATGCCTGGGGCCCTTTCCAAAAAGCTATCTTAACCATATTGGCATTGCCCATACAACAGGGAGGGGGAAATTGCTGGTTGCACTAGATATTTTGTTTTTGTATTAGCTTGGTAATTAGAGCTGGGCCAACGTTGTAGAAGTAAGATCTGGATTAGAATCCAAACTTCCCCAGCATTCTAACTTAGCGCTGCAATTCAGCTCATTAAGTAGAGATGCCAGATTTGGATCTGGGAACAACTTCCCTACATTTTTTTGGATGGAGCGAGTGTTCCAATCAGAGGTCTCTCTTGATAATAAGGAGGGGACCAATTTGTGCGAAATTTGTTACTCAGAGAGGTACTTCGGGGGCTGGTACACAACCAGGTGCTATAATTTTATCGCTACTAATCAACTTCGGGAGAACTGGTCACTCCCTCCTGAATGAGTGTGGAATAGTCAGTCTCCCATGTTCTGTTAAATGCTGTACAAAGGGGCCATGATTCACTTATGTATGTAGAAATCTGGGTTCATTATGTGTTGTGGAACGCAAACTCAACTTTTCTTTTCTCTTTTACTTCCAGTTTGACAAGTACGCTCCCAAATTAGACAACCCTTACTTTCGACATTCCAACGTGAGTGCTGATATTTTGAGACAGTTCCACTGTTTATACTTCCGCTTACTAGTGCATTGCTCAGATGTCTTTAATTGATACAGGTGGCGGTTTCGATTCATCTGTCCATAAAGTTTTCCTGTTCTTGTTTGAATTGTTTGTAAATGTAAAATCTTGTACTTTTCAACTTTGTCTTCTGCGTTTTCTTCACTTTCCTTTTAAATTGCTGTGCCTGGGAAGGTGGGGAGTGCACATAGATTTCTCATAGTGTGGATTACTGCAGTCCCGGTGCAATCAGAGCTTCACACAATGCAGTGCCAAAGAGCACATGGTCCTTTCACAAGACAAAGGGTACAGCTACATGGCAATGAAAGACCCGTGGCACAGCAGTGGCTGGCCCAGGTCAACTGACTCGGGCTCATGGGGCTCCGGCTGCAGGGCTAAAAATTGCAGTGTAGACATATCCAAAGTGGGACTAGTGGCTTCATCCTGCTCCCCATTTCTCCACAGCACCAAAACTGCATACATTTTTGGTATTTGGTGTACAGTCTGCGTTCAGGAGAGCAGGAGGCCCAAGCAAATCTTAATACAGTGCTTTCACCATTTCTAGAGAATGGGGTGGAGGTGAGCCTTTGTCGGTTTCAAAAATACAGCAAATTGTATAGTCCAACCTGTTCGAAATTAACAATAAAGTGCATCGGATCTGCAAATTTTCACGTTTTATTTTGGCTTTTAAAAATTTTGTAACAATGTTTGACAGGCTTAGCTCCTGCCTCAGCTGTTGTTCATTTTGTCTTCTTTTTTTGTAGTTCTTTCCAACCTATCCTCCAGCAATGCCTGGAATGCCACCAATGCTTCCACATTCAGGACCTTTTGGGTCACTTCAGGGAGCATTTCAACCGAAGGTACAAATTTATTGTTATTGCATTAGCACAGGCTTTGTTCTTCAGTGGGAGACTGTAATCAGAATTGTACGCATGATGATTATATGAATAACCTTTTTGACTAGCTCAGATGCTTTTGGGGCCCAGGGATTGTTCTTTAGAGAGGAGTGCAGTTGTTCACATGGAAGTCTAAGGCCTGGTCTACAGTACAGCGTTAGATCGACGCAAGATAGCTTACGTCGACCTAACGATGTAAGTGTCTACACTAAAATTTCACTCTTGCCGACATAACTGCCCCGCTACACCGACTTAATAATGCCACCTCTGTGAGAGGCGTAGAGTCAATGTTGATGTAATGAGATCGACACTGACACTGCATTGCTTACATCGACTGTTACTGGCTTTCAGAAGCCATCCCCCAGTGCTCAATGCTGACAGCACAATCTGTACGAGCGCTGCTGATGAGGACGCACACCAATGACACAAGGAGCATAGTGTGGACATGCAAAAGTGATTTAATTACTGCGGCAGCTGTATGCCAACATAACTTAGGTTGACATAATTTTGTAGTGTAGATTAAGTCAAAGCTAGCTAAGTAGAAACTCGGAGTCAAATAAATTATTTAGTTCTAATACAGACTGATGAATCCCAAAGCACTTTGCAAATTAAACAGACTGATACACAGGGGTCACTCCCCCAGCTAGATAACAGCCAGCTGTGGGGATGAAACTGACTATCAAAGCACAGGAACAATAGAGAGGAATGCTTTTTAGTGGGTAGAACAGGAGTGAGGTGTTCAGTTCCCAGTTCTGCCACTGATTCGCTTTCTGACCTCCAGCAAGTCACTTACCCCTCTGCGCCTCAACTTCTTCATCTATAAAATGAGGATAATTACATACTTACCATGCCGTGGTTTTCTGAGGTTTATTTAATGTCTGTAAAGTGCTTTCAGATGCTTGGATGAAAGACAGAGTACAGCTGCAGAGTATTATTATAACTAGTGCAGATTGCAAATTTGCAAATTTCACCATTTTAACTTTAAAAAAAACTCCGTGGCACATACTTTTTTCAAACATAACGTTCTTTTTTTAAATTTAGAAAGTGTGCTGAAAATGTTTACATCCATTCTAACAGAAAAAAATCCATAATACACAGAGATTATTGATGACATTCTTATAAAAGTGACACTCGGTCTTGTTGTGATAAAGCGAGTTTATACCTTCCTAAGTGACGTGGTTTTATAGATCTCCTGTCATTTCTAAACACATCTCTGCAGAGAGATAAGAAACAGTGATCTGCGGAATCACTGTTTATTAAAGGGCTTCAGGAACCAGCACTGTGTCAGTTATGCACTGTTTGCATTGGGAAGATAAGTTTTGCAACAAATCAGCAAGAAACTTGGGGCCAGGGTGTGCATTTACTCGCACTGGTGAGCAGTTACTCACATGAGCAGTCACTCACATGAAGTCGATGGGAGTGAATAACTACTTACCATTGTGATTAAGGACTTCACAAGATATTTTAATGGAAGCTAAAGGAACTTTTCAGTGGTTTATCAAGCCTCTGTGAGCCTTTTTTTTTGTAAATAGGTCATTTATTATGGATTCTACACTATCTCAACTAGAAGATTATACAAATTAAGTACAGGAATGGAAGAATAAGTTCTCCAGTTAAATCCAGGCAGAAGGGTGGGCAGGGGGTGGAATTTAGGAAGGAATTATGTAATTACCTAGCTTGGAATTTGGCCAGAACACCACGGTTAATGTTCCTATTCTTGTGAAGAACTCCAAAGGATCTCTAATGACCACAAGTGGTCAGGACCTCAGTTTTACATCTCATCTGAAAGAGATGCACAAACCCTATTGAACTATCACTGTTGTAGAATACCTCTGTCATCAAAAGATAGTACCGTTCTGCTACAAGGCTGCCTGTAATGAGACAACCTCTGATGCACTGATAGTGTGTTCTTCCGGTTTCCATCTTCATTACCAAACTTTATAATACCATCTTGCTGTAAAATACCGTGAGACCTACAGAGAAACTGTTCTGCAATAAGAAGGAAGGAGTGAGCACAGGCTTTTCACATTTCTAAGGAGTTCCAAGTACTTTGTAACTAGATTTTAATTTATTTTAGAGATAAATACATAGAACACTCACTAGTTCAAGGTTAAACTGCACAAGATCACATTCTGCTGCAGTGGTTAATCAGGAACATGGTGTGGGCACTGGCCTGTGCTGTATTTACATGGAAGCTAACATCTGGAGGGACATGAATGAGATGAAAAATTGATCTTCAACTTGTCACATTCTTTTCCAGTCTCCTAGAGGAGCCGAAGCTGAGCCTCTAGGTGAAGCCACACAAGATACTGTCACCTCCTTTCCCTCTCCCCCCCTTCCTCCCAAGCTAGATAATTAGGACAGACCAGTGGCTTGATTCTGGCACAATGAATTCAGCATTCCCTGTCCTACAAAGCAAAGGGTTTGCTTTTGTCCATGTTTCTCCCTCCATCCCTCTCATGTCACTTGCCTTAGGCCTGGTGTATAAAGCCACTCACATAAATCCAGGCTGACTATAAACTTCTCAGTGAGTTTCCCAAAAGCCATTCTCACAAGCTAAGGACTTGAAAAGGTCAAAAGTATTCAATTTCCTTTGCTGGGAGAAGCATTCACATCTGTCCTCAGGGGAAAGGAGGACAGAATGACACTCCATCATTAATGCATTGTGATCTCAAGACTCTTGACTGTATCATAGCTGTGACTTTCGTTTCCTCCCTAAACCTCAGCTGACAGAGACCCTAGGAGCCTTTGAATGCAGGTCTGTCAGTGGAGTGCTTCTTCACTTAGACAATTCAGAATTGTCTTTAAAATAAATATTACAGTTTTAACAACTTGACCTGAGAAAATTAAACTAAACAAACAAACCAAAAAAAAAAAAAACTGTTTACTGATTGCTCCTGAAATCTGGCTGTTTGGAATCTACAGTCACATGACCTAAATTCTGAGTAAAACAGCCAACCAGGGAATTAGCCCTAAGCTCTCTGCACTCAGCTTTTTGGGGGCAACAGGTGAAGTTGTTTGGGGAGTTAAAGATTGATTGTTTACGTATAATTCCAGGTCTTGGGCTTCTCTTGCAGCCAGCCAAGGGAGGGTTCTGTGAGCTAGTCTAGAACTGAGAAAATCCAAATGGCAGCATGGAGGAGTAGTAACTGGGATTCTACACTCCCAAGTGTTTAATCCTCCTTGGGGAAACAATAGAATAAACAATTGAAAATAAGTTGGGAAAGTATTATTATAAAGTACCTACTATGCTCATTCTAGGGTTTACCCATGCCTACTTCTAAAGCTATGTCTGCACTAGGCTCTTTTTCATAAAATTGCCCACCCGTACATTTCTACCCATGGCAATGCTAGTATAGGTGGGCTGTCTGCATTTTAGCCATTGTGTCTTCTAGCAGCTCAGAGAGGCAGGCTGACACAGTGGACAGAACACTAGACACGGACTCAGGAAACCTGGGTTTTGTTCCTGGCTATGATATTGACAAGCGGTGTGTGACCTTGGGCATGTCACTTCACCTCTCCATGCCTCTGTTTCCTCTTCCACCTTTTGTCTAGTTGGACTGTACACTCTTTGGGGTGGGGACTCTCTTACTGTGTGATTGTACAGCACCCAGCACAATAGAGCTGTGATCTCAGGGGGTCTGCAGGTGCGACCACTGCTAAATACTAATAGATGACATGAAGATTAAACATAGTTGGGAGCCAATGAGAGAGAACATTTAGCACTAATATAGCAATATGCAGGTCAAAGCACAGTACAAACATTGACTAATTAATGCCATTTACTACAGCTAGAAATATTAAGTGTGCTGTTGGTACAGTACAGTGTCACTCATGCTATTTTCTTTTCTTTTAGACTTCAAATCCAATTGATGTAGCAGGTAGACCTGGCACAGTCCACCACACTCTTCTGCAGAAGACTCCGGGGGTAAAGCAACAATTTGCAACCTTTCTTTTACTCTTCCTTTAATTCCAGTAAACAGTTTGATTGTTTATAATAAAGAGAATACCATTCAAGAGAGAACTAGCTTTGCAGATTGAATGTGCTGTTATGGCAATAACCTCCAACAGTTCATCAATGCAGGGGGATTTATGGACTCATTTAAACAAAGTCCACCGGAAGTGGAGTGGGAAACCCTTTAAGCTCTTTCCTCTTAGCCTTGTTTAGAGAGAAGCAGTTCTTAATGCACTCTATTGTAGGAGGATTACTTGGTTCTGAAAAACCTTGGCACTGTCTGGTTGCTGGCATGCAACTGCTTTATCTATCATAAAATCCTGTTGTGTTTGGTGCAAGAAATGAAAGACACAAGTTTTAATAAAACTCCTCTCTTAAGCCGCTTGGGGATTCCTATGCCACAAGGGACTTCTCTAGAACAATGCCTTCCTTTATGTTTTCATTTGTTCAGAGGAAGGAAGTTCCCTACCCTTCCATATATTGGTCAGTTTCAGAAAAATCTCTAATTTTTATTTCTGCTTTCTTCATAGGTGTCGGACCCCTATAGACCGCCAGTAAGAGTAAGTAAGGGTTAGGGGGAGGGTGTACATTTTTATTAAGTACAGTTCACATGCTTTTGAAACTTAACATGTACAGCGTAAGTCTTATGTTCATCCTTTACTTGAAGAAACATGTAATATAGTTAGCTCTCAGCTGCATCTGAGGAATATCATTCAGGTTAAAACCCAGTCTTGTTTTGCATGGAACTGTGATAAAGTGAAACGTATAGTTAATAGACGTAATAATATTCTTCATGCCATTTATTGTGGCTTTTTAGGGTGATGATATGTAAGTCAGAAAGAACGAAGCATGGCTCTCTGAGCCCAGGGTGTCAACTCTGAATGCTGATGTCCACCACTCCCAATAGGAGTAGTGAAACTAGAAAAATATTACACCTTGCTTCTCAATTCCCCTTTATTAAAAAATAAATAAAAATGTCAATCAATTTCAGGACACCAAAAAATGTTGATCACCTCCCTCTGCCATCTTAGCAATTAGTCTCTCTCATTTTTAACTGTTTTAAAGAAAGGGAAATAAGTGGTTATATCAGATATTCGTAGACCGTAAGCGCTAAAGTAAGCTACATTCTTATCCTTTCGATTACAGAAGCCTGGGAAGTGGTGTGCAGTTCACGTACAGATTGCCTGGCAGATCTACCATCACCAGCAGAAGATAAAGGTAACAGAGCCAGTTTAGTCAATGAAGCCAAGTCTTCTGGCTTATTATAAGCTAAATTCTAGTGACTAATGAGTAGGAAGCAGAATACTAGTGATGATGCTTCAGCTTGTGATGTATAGATTAACTAAGGCTTTCAAACTTTTAACATCTGTGGCAGAAACTGTTACGTTTATCTGAGGGCACGGAAATTGGGTTGAATGGTAGGAAAAACACACAGCAGATATTAAGTATGAAGCCAGAGGAAGTTCAGAAGAGGGGGAGGGGGAGGGTAATTTTGCCCAAGATCCAGCTTTTTACGAAGCATACATGTTTAATATCATTTCCCTTCTGCACTAGTACCTCCTGTGGAATATGGAGTATTATCCTATTCAGAATGAAATGACCGATACGGTGAAGGACATTTTACAAAACATAGAGCAGGCGAGTAGAATGATAGTTACTGTGTTAGAGGTGGATGGGTTTTCTTCTTTGATTCTGTGGGGGGATGGGAGGGAATTTAAAAACTGAAGAGATAACAAGATTAGGTACATTGGGTGCCATTACAAACTCAACATTCCCCATGCCAGGTGCCTACACTTAGAATAGCAGATACCACAGTAAAACAATCTCTAGTGATTTTTTTTTTCATGGCTCCCACTGTAGTTTTTATCCAGTTAATAATGAATATTTACTACTTTCACTTGGAGCTTTTTAATTAATGCCATTAAAATGGCAAATGTAAATTTTAGTAAGTGAAAATATCATTTCAGCTGTACATTTAGAAAAAGACTTATTTTCTCAGCATAGGTGAAGTTTGTCAATGTATCCGTCTGGCTCTTTGCTAGAAGCCTGGCATACTCTAGGAGAAGGTTAAGAATCTCATCCAGAGTCTCAGAGGCAGTTTTCTTCATTCCTCCACATCTCTTCTCTCTCCCTACCCCTTTCATTTGGCGCTTACTAGCTGTAGAAAAGTCTGCGAAAGTCTCTCTCTCGCTCTCTCTGAACTGGAGCAACAAAGCACAGAACTCTGTTGTCGACTCTTAAGGCTTCTGGTTCTGTCTGTAGCTTTCAGCCTGTGGAATGTTTTTTGTCAGGTCAAGACTGCAGACTGATCCTAGGGTGCAGTGCACTTAGTGTATCATGTTGCATGCTCCGCTGTGTATGCTGTGGGGCTAAGAGCTCACTTCAGACCTTATTCATGTGAATGAGGCAGGCAGCTCAGAAGCTGTGGAGTGAAATGGCCTTATAGATGTTGTCAGACTATGACTACGGTATCTGACCAGAGACACTGCCGTCACACTCACTAACTCTCCCTGGCAGTACTAAGCAGCAGTGAGCCTGAACGCTCTCTTTTCCCCCATAAAGAAAGGAAATGTATAATGAGATTGTTCTTGTATCATTTGACAGCAGATGCAGCTGGATCCCCACAAGCTAGACATAGGCGGTAAACTTGACCTGTTCAGCAGACCTCCTGCCCCTGGAATTTTTCCAGGATTCCATTACCCACAAGACCTTGCCAGGCCTCTGTTTTCCACGACAGGTAAGGAGAGAATTATCATTTTTGCAGAAATTGATTTCATATGTTTTCCCCTTTTACTATTAGGTATCAAAAATTAAAGCAGTACAATGTTAGTCTTCATAATGGTTTGAAAATATTAGAGAATATTGGTAAACTGTGCTTTTAGAACAGAGCCGTCTGTTCTGCTGGGTCTTCATATTTTAATCCAGAGGGAACTACGTTACCCCACAAGACAAGAGATGATGACAAATTACAGTAAACTCCGATAGGAATTGCTTCTTGAATTTGAGTCTATCTAGCTGGCTTTCAGTTTAGTTTTCCACACGCCGGATTAACATGCTCTGTGGAGCTGCTCAAAAAATGATTTTACAAAAAAATTCAAAGTTGTTTCCATTGCAGAGGGTTTGAAATGGATCCATTTTCTGTTGTTGTTTTTTTTTTTAATTGTCCATGCTGTATTATACTCCCCCACATTTTTGTTTTTTGTCTGTCAAAAACACAGTTTTCTGAGAACAGAAAGTTTCAGTAACAATTGATTACAAAAATTCACAGAAAACAAAAAAAATTCAATGTTGACAATTTTTTATTAAAATCTTTTTTTTCCCCTAAACCAAAACACCATATAATTCACATTGATATAATCCACATTGAATTCTTCCTACTAGCTCTGATTGAAACAGTCTGCAACTCTGATGTTCTACTGTGTATGGTTATTGTTTTATATTCAGGAATATTTCCAGCTGCAGAATACTCTCTCTCTTCTCCCCCTACGGTCCTTCTTTCCCCCAACCCACTTCTGACTATTTCCGTATGTTATATATCTGTCTGCCCTCAGAGCTAGGCATGCAGTTTCTAGCTGCAGTCAGTGAAAGTTGTGCACTTAGATAGGATGACAATATATAATTTTAGTTTATATAATTAACTAGTGGGTAATTTACATGGTGTTTTTCTTCCCTCACCTTACTCTATTTTTAGGATTACTCCTGGGGGGATTCTGTGCCACTGCACAATACAGAATTTGTGCAGAATTAATGTTCTGTGCAGAATTTCATTTTTCCCTGCAGAATTGGTGCTGCAGAGCTGCTGGCCGCCACTAGGGGCTGCTGGACCCAGCAGAGCCTGGCTCTCTAGCTTGCAAATACAGGACACTGCCTGGGGCGGGGGGAGGAGGAAGTGAGAGCTGGAGGGTTCCGGGTAACTGGGGTTCCCAGCACGTACTAAAAGAAGGAGGCGGCGTGCAGGAAACTGCATACAAGCCCAGGACCCAGCATCAGGCTGCTTCTCTCTCTGGATCTCTGGGCTCTGGGGGGTGCATGTTTCTGGGATTGGGGGTGTCTGGGGGCTGTGGGGTAGTTTTCCCCCAAGATATGCCCAGCTGGCACATGAGACACAGACTGAGGCACCCAACAAAAGCATAACAGAGAAACAGGAACTGGGTTGTCGTAGAGGTGTCGTTATCTCTACTTCTGGTGGAATTTTTTTTATTGTCTGTATTGTTGCAGACATACTTGCTGACAGGTATTTTGAAATAAATTACCAAAATAATTGAAACTGGTGTGATTATATTGTTTTATTTTGACAAATAAAATATGTAAAAATTTGCAGAATTTTAAAATGTGTGCAAAAATGTTTATTTTTTGGCACAGAATTTCCCCCAAGAGCAAAGGATTGCAGTATCACTTGTGTATATTTGTGACCAATTTAATCAAATTCATTCCCAGTGTAACCCCATTAAAATTCATGTGGTTAAAAGTAGCATGAATTTTTGCCAAAATCCTAAAAAGAAAACTAATCCAGCATCAAGCTGAGATTCTAATACTGGCTTTAGGTAGCCTTCAACCTGCATAACTGGGACCTGTTTGTCTGTCTGCAATGATTTGTGGACGTGAATTACAAAGGAGGAGTGACTGGTGACTTCACCGCACGTAAGCAATGTGCCCATCATACAATTTTTATGCTGTATGATGCCAAACTGCATATGTATGTGTCTATACAGGTGCCCAGATCCTATGGTGATGTCTTTATGTGTGAATGTGTATACATAATGATTACTTTAACTATAGGAGCTGCTTTTCCTCCCACTATCTTCAAATCAAACCCTTGTTGTTTTTAAAGATGCCCACATGATCTCTGGTTTTGCTGCGGAGGTCTGTATTATAGTACAGTTTGCGGTCAGAAACAGAAATGGTCTATTGCAGCAAAAGTGCTGTCCAGTTAGTATCTTTAACATTTCTTGAAAGGAAGCAAACATGCTTGAGAAATATCTAGATCTCTAATGATTTAATAACGACAAGCTTATCTCTTAACGAAAGCAAGAAGAGAAGTAGCATAGAATAGATTTGTTTAAGGAAGGCAAATTAATAGAATCCTTTACTTCAACTGGAGATAAATAACTTAGAGCAACTAGTCTGTGAGTATATTAATCACAACAGCCATCACACCGTAAATCTAGGTAAAGTGTGCTATCAGAGAACAGCAGAGTGAACAAACATTGCAGCAGTAATATAGGGATAAATAAATCTTTTACTCTACAATATCTGAGGCATTCTTTTCACCTGATTGAACAAGTGCGTAGTTGGTGTGAATCATTGGTTCTGCTGCATTGCCTTGTTACCGTGGGAGACATAAGTTATCTTAGGGCCACCTGTCTTCAGGACGAATGTTCAGCTGCCTGGCAGACGTTATATTTAATAACTACCTGACAGCCCACAGTGCTGCTCCTGGCTTTCTCCAGAGGATTTTTTATTATCAGCCCATGTAGTTGAGTTTGTAAGCCATCTCCTTTGAAGAAATCTCCCATCCGTTATACATCTTCTGAAATCTTAAAGGATTAGATAGATGACAGTCTCCATCCATCTTGAAGCAGTGGAGCAGTTGGAATGTTTATAGATAACCTCAGGTTTCGTTGCTGTGGTCTCTCTTAAGTTTCCTTAATTCATTTTCTGGCTGCTTAGGTTTGCAGTGGCCAAGTTGGTGTGGGACTCGTGTCTTTCTCTGGGGCTTTAAAGTCTGCTCATGTTCCTGGGACATCACTCTGTTTAACACTGACCTTCTGTGCACCAGTTCCTGCCACAGATAATGTATAGGTACATCCATGTCCTGGTTTGGACTGAGTCATATTCACTTTAGGGTGGTGAGGATTGGCCATGTTTGAGTAGCAGTTTCTGCTCTGAAGTCTTAATTACTACCCATTGTAACTCTTAGTAGTACCACATCCCTGTGGGGCCATGTTGGTAGCAAGTGCTGCAGCAGACCCTACTTCTTATTCCAGTCTTAATGGAGGTGGGAAAGTTAACTTTTTACTGATTACGTTTACAATGCAACTTGAGAAAAGCAAGCAATAAAGCACTGCACCTGAAGGCTGTACTAAGTTCTTGGTCAATTTGGGGCACAGCTAAGCCTGGTCTCAAGAAAGTGCCGGTTCTGTCATTGCCTGATGGAGTCCCATTAGTTCATAATAAAATGTGGAGATGGGGGCAGCTTGTTTTTAGAGGTAGATATGTTTTTGTTTCCTTTGAGCAAGGCAGGAGGGTATATTTACATTAAACCACTGTCTTAAGAATTTCCCAGCATTTCAGCTGCAATAAGGGGAATATTAGCACAGGCAGGGCCTCCAACTGGTCACCAGCATTTTAAACAGCGTGTCATCTATCCCTGCATGGAGCTGGTCTACCCAACCTAGTGTTTAAAATGCTGGCAGCCACCCAGGCCTTTATATAAGCTAGGTTTCCCACCACTGAGACCACCAGTTGAGCTGAATTAACCATTAGCCATGATGGGAAATTTTAGGGAAGATTTTCTACCATAGACAAGGCCCCAGAAGTCTTGAATCCCAGCAACTCAGCAAAGTCTGGCGTGGTGCTCCACAGCTGGCAGTGAATGTCACCAAACTCGACAACAAATGGGCAGGGCGACCTCATGTGATTTAATGCCAGTCTCAAAATGCAACACACCATGCATTCAGGGAACCTCAGGGAAAATACCCTGGGATAGGGATGATTGGTGTTGTGTTCCTGATGTGCCCGTCACAAAGAGCTGCTTCACATGCATCCTTGCCAGCAGCGGTCCCACTTCAGAATGGTCTCTGTCTTGCTCTGTGACCTTGGGTGACCCAGCCCAATTTAAATGCAGTGAAATAAATGACCATGCTACATGAATCTTTTATAAAAAGGCATCAAGATCAGAGTTTTACAGAGAGTTAGTACGTTTTGATGCATGATCTTACATTCACCCTTTCTCTTGCCCTGATTTAGGGAAAGAAATTCTACCCGTTGCTAGGTTTCAGATGCCACCTCTGTGGTGCTTAAGTATGTCCCATACCTTTGTTATCTACCTGATGGACAGGAGCTTCAGCTTTTCATATTAAACACTTACCCATCGCTGGACTAAAAACATATCACTCCCTTGTTGTCACAGGTGCTGCACATCCAGCCACCACCCCTTTTGGACCCTCGCCTCATCACAGCAGCTTCCTGCCTACTAGCCATTTGGCAGGTAAGTGTAAGTAAACATTGCTTTCACATTTATTGTTCTATTTAATTCATTCCCTGACTCCATGGATCAGCAGTGTCTCAGAGACTGGGCGGGGGGGAGGCTTAACCCCCCCACAGGAAACAGAAGCTATGTAGGAATCTTCCCCCAACATACCCTTTGTTTTTCCACCTCCAAATTACTTCCTAAGGTCAGCAGGCTTAGTAGATCCCTCCACTGCCAATGGATGGAGAGTCTCAGAAAGGTGGAACTCCATGAGTGATAAGCCACTGTGCACGCTCACTTACATCTTAGATGTAAAGGTTTATTCCATTCTGTAGTTAAATGTGTGTGTGGTGAAAGAAACTATAAGAATTTGTGCTATTAGATGGATAAATACTTAGAAATTAGGAGGCTTATCAAAAGGTGATCAAAAGAAAAAGGATAATTTAGCACTTCCAATCATTGGCAAAATATATCTCAAACAAAGCATAATTTAAAATGTTTCTCCCACATCCCTTCCCACCTATTAAGTTCTTGGCTGGGTTTTTTATTAGAGCTGGATGAACAGTTGTCCAATACATTTTGCTTGCTTTTCTGTTCCCTAATTGGCTGTAAGCAGACCCTGATTTTCTAAAATTTCTTCATTCTAAATTATACACAAAATTAGTTTTTCTTGTTCGACATAGTGCTCACGAGCAGTTCATGATATCACTCAACGTTCAAGCTGTGTTGGTTAGTTTTGGTAATAAGGGTTTTTCTACACGTGGAGTTATTCAGGAATAAGTGTGTCTTTCTGTATTTTGCGTAATCCGCTTCCAAAGTGGATTAAGATAATTTGGGGAAAAAAGGCATTTGTATTTCAGAATCAGAGTTATTCAGGAATGGCCATTCCACTTTAAATTCACATCCTACCTTATTCTGTACCAACTGTCATGTGTTGTCAAGCCCTTACTCTCATCCAGTCAGTGAACAGAATATGCCCTATGATGACCTGTTTGAATTCAATTTCCAGGGCAAAAACCCCATGGGAACCTGTTTTCTTTGAATTTTCTCCAACACTCAATTAAAATTCACTGTTTCTGCAAACGAGTCACTCTAATATTCATAACAAGAGTAGGGTGCAAACACAGAGTCAATTAGCGTAAAAATTCTAATTGATGTATTTGTGGAAAACTTTGTAGTGTTCACCCAGCTCTTGTATGTTATTTAAGGTGTTTTAGGTCTGGTCAGAATTTAATGGTAGCAGTGTGGTGAGGGACATAGGCGCCGACTCCATGGGTGCTGTGGGGCTGCAGCACCCACGGGGAAAAATTAGCAGGTGCTCAGCACCCACCGGCAGCCAAGCTCCCCCCACCTCCACCCCCTCCTTGCCTCCTCCTCCCCCGAGCGTGCCGTATCCCTGCTCCTCCGCCTCCCAGCGCTTCCTGCCCACCACCTAACAGCGGCACTTAGGACTTTCTGGGAGGGAGGGGGAGGCATGGGGATGTAGTACGCTCGGGGGTGGAATTGGGGTGGGGTGAGGGTGGGGCAGGGCCGGGGTGCGGGGGAGTTTGAGCACCCACGGGGCAGAGGGAAAGTCGTTGCTTATGGTGAGGTAACTTAGTGCTCTGGCTTAGCAAGGCCTTATGACTGTGGTTTCCTTTCACACTAGTGAGTGAGGATAAACAATCCTCCGAGGCTGACTCTACACCAGCCTTTTCTCTCTAACATTTCCCAACTATGGTTACCACCCTAATTGTAGCGGTAGTACAGACCCTCTCTGGCATTTTAGCCAACCGCTCATCTAACCTGACTCAGAGCAGGTCTAAAACACCAGGTGGCTCACACTCAATAGCCCCTAGTCTACACTAGCCCTCCCAGTGTCACTGTGACTAGAGGCTCTGTACAAGGAATTTTAGTGCAAAAGTCCCAGGTGTATAGTTGCTATAGGGATGGATGTCTGTAGTGATTCGCTTAGGATTATGTCTGTGAAAAGGTTACACAGCAGACAATACAGAGGTGCATACAAAAGCGATAGTGAAACAAGACAACCTCTCAGGCCATTCACCAAAGTGCCTGCAGTTCCCGTTTCAAGGCAACTGAAATATAATAGTAGTGAGCAAAGAAAGTTCATCTGTATCAAAAAGCATTGTCATAATAAGCCGTCAACCCCCTGCTTGCTAGAATGGTTTTGTGGTTAGTTCCTCCACTAACTGGCTAATGCTGCCGAAATATCAGCTAGCAGCAGTGTGGTGTTTGTGTCTGGCCTCACCCTTTCTCAGGTGTAGGGTTACTAATGCAGGAGCCTTTTGTTATTCTATACCAGGGCTGCTGGGTTTTGTCAGAGCTTTATTTTATATTGATGTCTACGCTGTGACATGGCGCAGAACCTAGAGTAGGCTCCGAAAGGAGCTGGAGAGCAAAAAGTGTATCAGAGTCGTCTTATGTCCTGAAAAGGTTATTTGCAAGGCCCACTCATGCCAGAAGACAGTTTACAGCTCTTCACTGCCACGTGTAGCTTAGTAGCTGCCACCCCAATTTCAGCTATTAGAACTTAACTTCTAGCTCCCCTCTGACTGGCATACAAAAGTTGACAGCATCTGTTTGTGTAGTAAGCACTGAATCCCTTCTCCATTTTTTAACATGCTGGGAATTTTCTGTGCAAAGAACCTTGCAATAAGGAGGATCAGCTTAAAGTCTGACCTAATCCTACTTGGATTCAGAGCATTCAAAAGGGGAGGGGTGCGTTTCATTCTCCAACATTCTTGGCTAAATGCCTGCTAAATCCCTGTTTGCCTTTCCAGATCCATTTAGCAGGTCAAGCACCTTCAGCGGCCTTGGGAACTTAGGCAGCAATGCCTTTGGAGGATTAGGCAGTCATGCTCTGAGTAAGTACTGGCTGGGTTACTGCAGACAAACATCCCTTCCAAAAAAGCCACATGCTAATATTTACAGCAGTT
This sequence comes from Malaclemys terrapin pileata, assembly GCF_027887155.1. NCBI lineage: Eukaryota > Metazoa > Chordata > Testudines > Emydidae > Malaclemys > Malaclemys terrapin. The sequence continues at coordinate 17,993,774 of NC_071520.1, read as the reverse complement.
GGTGGTAGTTTTTAAAAAAGTCATTTCCTAACCTCCATTATCCTATCTGAAAACACTGCACCTAAGATTTCCAGGTCTCTGCAGTGGGAGCTTTTCTGCATGTCGCGTGTTATCAGTAGCTGTGCTTCTGCATCTCTTCACCGCTCAAGATTGTTGCCTTGTGTGCTCTTAGAGGTGCCAGAGCCGTGAAACTCCACTGAGCTCTGCTACCCTACTGGCGTGTGAAGTGACACCCTTCAACAGCGAAGACTTGCAGTACAACAGCCATTGATATCTCTCCTAAATCACTGTGCAGACTTACCCCCTCCCGCCAATGCCCATGGTTTGAATGTTAAGTTCCACATATAGAAGGATTTTCCTTTAAAAGTACATTACTGGCAGGTGAGGCATGCTTGGCAGACACACGTAGGGGAGCATGCATGTGCATCTCATGCAGAACGGGATGAATTCTGGATTGGTGGACAAAAATCAAGTGACTGATCATACTAAAAGGAGCGTGTGAACCACGGACAAGCTCCGTTTAAAAAAAATAAAAAATACAGCTACACATCACCTATGCTTTCCTTAACAAATAGGGCCCTGAGTCCTCACTGCAGGCAGCTGATTTTCTGTAACTACCTGCAACCTTTTAGTTTATGTCAGTGACGGAGCTAGTGAGTACTGGTTGTGATGGATCCCATGGTGGCGGGGAGAGAAAGAGAAGCTGGGCAATTCTGAAGCATCTCTCGTGGCGTTAATGGTCTCATTACCTTACAGGAGTTACTCAGATCTGTAGTTAAAGCTTCCCCCGCAAACAGTCTTAAGAGCTGCTGTGTCTTTCACCAGTTATCAGAGGTGGTTGAAACTTCCTGCTAAGAGCTTTCCCTGACCCCAAAATGAGAAGCCTTGAAAAGATAGTTATGGTTATAATTGGCACTTCACAGAATTTATTTGGGATAATTTGGTGTGAATTATTTTTTAACTCTTGTTCAAAAGAAAGAAAAAAATCTGTTCCCTTTTGCCCCCCACTGTTCTAGCTCACAACAGCATATTTGCTCACAAAGACGGTCCAAACCTACAGAGCTTTAATAATCCCCACGAGCCATGGAATAGACTCCATCGAACCCCACCTTCCTTCCCGACACCTCCACAGTGGCCTAAACCAGGGGATTCCGAACGAAGCTCCTCAGTAACCAACCACGACAGAGACCGGGAGCGGGAGTCAGAGAAGAGGGATCTTTCACTGAATAAAGACAACAGAGAGAAAGAGAGGTACGTGGCAGGCACGCATTGGGCACTTTCTTGTACCCCTTAATCTTCAACTCCCCCTCCAGTGGCCTTGATTTCGGTATAATTGTAAATCTGCTGCTGAGTGATGTGAGCAAATCCTCTCTGAAGCTGTCAACAGGCCTTCTGCTCCACTCCGCACTGCCATAGGCATGTTTTGGCAATACTCTCTGTGGCAACGTAGTGAACCAGTCCGTCCTCTCCTGCCACTAGGCCATTTGTCAGGTAGACTCTATTCCCAAAGTGTCTCTCATTAGACAGCTCTCATACACAGGCATGGTGAATGAAAGCTGCTGTGGGCTACAGTGTTTTCTGTCTTTCAAAACATCTCAGATAAAGGTTTGCAAACTGCATTGTGATACTGTGATCTGATCTCACCAGTGGCGAGGTTAAATTCTGACCTCTTACTCCCATGCACCAAAGTCAGGAAGATTGTATAGGAGTAATTGTCCCAGAATCCTAAATAGCATAGAGTTATAGTCTTTGATACAATTTACAGACACACCTTTTTGTAAGGGGAAAGAAGAACCCCTTTGCATATAAACTTAGAGCTTGTCTGCATGGGAAGAAATTAAGACAAATTAACTAAAGGTATGAATTTCAAAGTGCGTTAGTTAAAGGGCATTAAACCCCTATCTGGACATTCATTTCAAAGTAAAGTGGCATTAGGTCACGTTAGCTTAATTCACTTCACTAAAGCGAACAAAGTTCACTTTACTTCAGAGTGAGACCATCGAGAAAGGGGTTTAATTTGCTTAAACTTTAAAATTAGGCCAACAACTACGTTGGTCCAAGGTTTGAAAGAAACACACCCATGATTGACACATCTAAATCAACCTAATCCCCACTGCAGAGGCTGCTATGTTGCGAAAGAATGTTTGTGTCAATGTAGCTACCATCATTTGGGGAGGCGGTGTTCCTACTCCAATAGAAAAGCCCTTTCTGTCCGTGTAGGCTATGTCTACACTATGGGGGTGTGCCATAGGGTCCGTAATGTAGGCAGGCCATTAGTAAATCAGCTTAACTGACCTAAAAACATCACCAGGTCTGTCTACCACAGCATCTAATACCTTTTGCTGAACCAATACCAAAGGTTTGCCAAAATTCAGTGCCCTGAAAAATAAACAAATGGAGATAAATGTTCACAAAACTCCAACAGCACCTACTAGTTTTCACCAAGAGTCATTCAGCCCATGACAGTAACCCAACAAAAAGCTTGGGCACCATTAAGTTTCTCAGTTGTCTCATACTTTGCGGTTAGCGTACCTTTTACCCAAAGATCACGAAGTGCTTTGAAAAGGGTGAGCATTACTTGCCTTCCTCCCCTTTTAGAGATAGGGGAAACTGAGGTACAGTGAGGTTAATTGATTTGCCCAAGGTCAAACAACACATCTGTGGCACAGCTGGGAATACAACCCCACTCTCCTGCCTCCCATTCCCACTCTAAACATTGGATATCATCCCTGCTTGTGAGAGACCTGCCTCATTTAGGCAGCACCAGTGCATTGAACTGTCTGTGCCTCACAGCAGCCCTTCTTGAAAGGCAGTCTGATCAATCAGTTTCATGTGCATATATCTCCTGTGCCTGGCATTTTTTCTTATCAGCTTCTATAACTGCTGAAATTGCAACACTGAGCTCAGTTAAACTGAACTAAAAAGCAGATCTGCTGCTCCCTAAGAAAAATGTTACCTCATGTCCAGGCTGCTCAAGCCCCAAGATAGGAGAGTTGAAGATGGATTTGTTTTATGAAGTATTTAGAGTAAATGTGCATAGAACTCAAGGCTAAGTTGCCAACAGATGCAGTGTCTGTCTTAGATCCATGTCACATGGCATCAGTGCAGCCATCGAGGTAACTCAAGCAGATCTTAGCCATTAATTTTCTAATATCCTTAGGTAATAAATTGTATTTATTGATTGATAGCATAATGATCAATGGCTGGCACAGTCTAGAAAAATATTTTTTAAATAATCTATTGACCCTTTTGGCCCTCCACTAGCCTGTCTTTTAAGGAGACTAAAGTTTAAATTGAGATAAGGTCACCTGTGAAAGGTGACTTTGGTGTTCTCATATTCATGTTCCATTTTGCAAGTCACCAAACAAGTGCTCATGTGCAGTCCATAGCTGGACTAGCCGGCTGCAAGATAGTGCTCAGCATTGAACGCTACTATACCTGCTGCTAGCCAAAGCTGTTAGTCCCTCATTTTCAGAAGGTCTATGTTGGCTCACAATTTTAATAGTAACATATACTTTATTGACTAGAATATAGTTCTGTTCATTGTTGGTGTAGGTGTTTGTTGTAAACAAGCACTCACCAACAATAAGGTATTTTCTCTTTACACAGGGATCTCATGGATAAAAACAGACATTCAAATAGATCCTCACCGGCATCAGCTCCTGTGACCCATCAGATCAGCAACCTCATCCGCAGCAACAGTCAGACCTCCAGCGATCCCATCAGGCAGGTTAGCATTGGTGAAAGGGAAAGGTCCAAAGAACCAGAGAGAGAGCACCCTGACCGACTGAGAGAGCCACCCATAACAGAACACAAGATAAAAGAGAGCCGTTCCCCCGTGAAGGAAACTCCAAGCCATGATAAGAGACCCTCTGAGGACAACACGAAGCCAGTAATTCAGTCTGTATCTCCCTACAGCAAACCTGCACTAAGCGAGAGCTTGAAACTTAGCAATTTAATGAACAAAGATATAGAGAGAAAGCCAGAGCTTCCAAGTGACCTCCAGAAGATTAAAAATGACATCAAGGTCAAAGAGGAGCGCAAGGAGGACAGTGATGTGCTGGTGGTGGGATCTGAACCTTCACAGCATTCCAGAACAGTGGAACATCCGCCACCACCTTCTTTGCATGGATTACCATTGCCCCATTCTATGGCCGCCACAATGCCTCTCTCCATGAGTAGCGTTCACCAGATGAACAACATGAATGTTCTAGACCGCAGCAGAATGATGACCCCTCTCATGGGCATGAATCCTTTGTCAGGAAGAGAGAGACTGCCACATCCTGGATTTTCTTGGGACCCAGTGAGGGACCCACTGCGAGATGCCTACCGGAGCTTAGACTTGCATCGTCGAATGGACTTCCAGCTCCGGACAGATCCCATCCACAGGTTCCCTACCACCTCTGGATTTTATGACCATGAGCGTTCTTACAGAGACAGAGAACCGCACGACTATAACCATGAAAACCTTCTTGAAGCCCGCCGAGAGCAGGAGCGGTTGCGGCAAGTGGAGGAGAGGGAGCGCTTGCACTTACGGGAAGAACTTGAACGTGCCAGAATGCACCACCTGCACTCGTCCCCTATCGAAAGTCATCTGGCACACATGCCATCGTTCATGCCTCACTTAAGCGGGATGCATTACCCCAGACTCAGTCCATCCACTGCCATGCACAATGGAATTTTAAATAGGAACCCACCAACCGCAGCGTTGAGTGCCCCGCCCCCTTTGGTACCAGCAAGCAGTACTAGACCTGCCTCCCCACGCAGGACTACCCCACTCACAAACTCAGAGTCCAGGGACTATTCCCCCTCTAGGAACCCCAAAGAAGTAGAGGCACGATAGTCCCCAACAGGGTGAATTTTAAACTTGGCTGTATATAGAACAACAAAAATCTTTTACAAAATGCACTGCTGTAACCTTTTTTTTTTTTTTTTTAATGTAAAATTTATAGAAGTTAAGCACAGTTCCATAAATAATGGGGTATGGGGTTTCAAACTTTCCAACAAGAAGGTTGCTAAGAATGGGAATTTAATATATATAGGTATTGATTTTTTTTTTGTTTCTGTGCTAAAATTAGTTATTAAAAATATCAAGTTTGTACATTTTTTCCCAAATGTGAGAAACATTTTTAATGGATTTGTATTTTTTTTAATTCTGTGCTCTTTATTCACTTAAAAAAAGAGAAATTTTGCTTTTAGTTAAATTTGCATTTAAAATGCCTCAGATCCTTAAGAAAATTACCCAGGGTTTCTTAAAGTATTATTTATGGAAATACTGTAGTTTCTTACAGTCCACTGTGAGGTTCCCTAACTGAGGCCAATCGATCACTTATCTTGGTACTTTGGAACCGAAGTTACAGATATATATTAAAATATTATTATTAATAATAATAATGTACAAAACTGTTTGTTTTTTGCCTTATAATATTATGCAGAAATTTAAGAGGAATTTTTTTTGACTTCTTGTTTTAAACAAAACAAACAAAGAAAACAAACTGTAAATATTCTGTTAATATAAATGTACACCAATATTAAATTCTTAACATAGGTAGACTTTATAAAAAAAAGGTTTCTAGAACCACTCTGGTTATTTGTTAACATGGTTACAACTCATTCTTGTCACAGTCAGAAATACACACTCAGAAAGCTAAGTGCAGCATATATACTTCAACTATGCAAGAACTTGGAGGCAGGTCTTAGTGGATGTTGGGGGGAGGAAGATTTAAAAAAAAAAAAAAAAAACACCCGAAAAAACAAAACAACTTGCAACTCTGGAGACAGAATGGAAATGGCATGTGAACAGAAAGAAGGATGCTTGTGTTTAACAAAAAAAAAAAAAAGACTGCATTTTTTTTGTACAAACACAAGGGACAGTTCACCAAGGAAGAGACGCTCCTGGGAGGAGATTTTGGTTTCCTACTTTTCAAGATGGCAAAAACAGATGGAACTGGCACAGTACCCATGCGGCAGACCCTTTAATTTTTTTTTCTTTTTTCCTCTTTTTTTTTTTTTTTTCTCTCTTTTTTTTTTTTTTTGTGTTGTGGGCAGGCTCGCTGGCAAGCAAGGACAATTTTCCGTGGACCCCTTGTGCTAATTGTGCAGTGTTCTTATTGGAATCTGTATACAAGACAAAGTAGAATTTTAGGAGTGCAAAAAAGTCTAATGGTTGATTTTAAAAAAAGAAATTCTGATGTATTATCTCTATTACATGAAGACCATAAGCAAATGTTTGTTGCAGTGTGGTTCTGCCTTGAACTGGCTTTTTGGAATGATTTTTATTTTTATTTCAAATTTTACTTTTCATTCATATGTAAATTTTGCCATGTTTTACTTGCTGTACCATTTCCCCATCCTTTATTTTATTTTTCAGTATCCATGTTTTATATATCCTGGGCTTTTACTCTCTAGTTAATTCAGCCATCTGTTACTATTTTCTTTCCTTGACTCTGTATCTCGTTTCCCTCCCTCCCCCTCCCAACCTCCCCCCTGCACCCCTGTAATTTTAAACATTCAGTTTCCTTGTAGATCAATGAAGATAAATACAACATTGATTTTGGATGAAAAAAGGTAGTTGAGTGTTTGTGTGTCATAGCTAGTCCTCTTGACTTTGAAGCTAATGGTTTATCGACAGATGTGCTGAGCCCTTTAATACCAATAGTGCTTCAGGTGCTTTGATGGCCCAGCCACCGTGTGATGAAGAGGTTGAGGGGTTTGTTTAAAAATCTTTCCTTGATTAGCATCCCCTTACCCTAAGAACCTTGCCCATTCGCCAAGGATTTAGCTCTTAGCACTTCAGACACAATATCAAAGGTATCAGAACTAAGAACTTTGACAGCTGCTAGAATAAATGGCATATGAAGCAGCTCAAGTTTTACCCTGTGCAAAGAGTGGCACTTCCTCCTACAAAAACCGTAACTACAAGTTATAGATGTCTCTGTAGCACATACAGGTTTATGCCACCTTTTGGAGTGGAGGGGGGGGGGGGGAGTAAAAATGTAGTAGTTTCATGGGCACCCTCTGTGCATCAGCTTGCTTAAAGAACAATGCTGCTGGCATAGCTATGGGGAGAATAGGAAGGTTACAGCCCCGAAGGTCGGTTCATCACATGCATTTCATGTATTTCCCCCTTAGGCTGATAGCAGACATCTGCAGGGAGTGGGGGCACTCTGAATTCCCCTTACCTCCTTCCTATCAATAACTAACTTATTTAACAGTGGGCAAGGCTGTTTTAACAGCCTGTTACAGCTTCTGTTTTTAAGTTTGTGTGTGACTAAATTACTCAGTGTAAAAAAAAAAAAAAAAAAGCATGGTCTTTAGGCTGATGTGAAAGGAGACAAAATAAAATAGGCATTAAAAATCAGCACCTGCTACCCCACCAGAAATTGGAGAAATGTATAACACATGGTGGAAGTGAAAAGTGTGTTGGCCTCAGCACAAAGAGCTATTAGTAATCTTGGCTCATGGATAATGTTGGCATTGAAATTCTCTTCCACCACCATTGTGCAATGGGCCATCTTGTTTGACAACACTTTTACAGTAGAGCCCGAGGCAAACTCAGCATGTTACAACCTTAGTGTCCATTAAAAAGATTGTATAGCTATATCTTTTGAATGCTCAGAAATGTCAACAAGATTGTATGCAATCCAGTTAAAAGCCTACTGTACAGTAACATGTAATACTTAATAAGTGGGCATTAATTTAGTGGCCAGCTACAATGGAATTCCTAAAGAATTACATATTGCACCCTCGTGAGTGCCAGAAGAATTCATCATGAATGGTATTCAATCTGTCACAACAGCAAAGGAAGTCTGTGATTTGCCGTTTACTGTATTGTGAAGCATTATGTGAAAGTGTAACAGCAATGGTTCATTAATGCGGCATCACAATGGAATTCCTATGGAATTATACAGTACTGTTCATCAACTTCCATAGCAAAACAGTTCATCATGATTAATCATATTATTACACTAAACAGAGAAATTAACTCAGCTTTACTCCTTTAGCTACCCCAGCTGAGCCTTCTCTTACTAGAGGGGAGTACTACACAGATCTTTCTGGTTGTTAAAAACTTCTGCTTCATTTATGCTCTTTCAGTTTCCCACCCTCACTTTTGATTCTTCCATTTTCAGCCGTCATCTGGGAGATTTTCCCCCACTCGCTGGTAGAGGTGGAACTTCGTGGAAAAATAGCAGTGGTATTGGCAACTTCTGAAGGAAGTGCGTGGAATTCAGCAATCTCATTGCTTTCACTGGAAGGTCTATTTACAGAAAGAACAAGGAGAGGGAAATAAGCTCTTGTCTACATTAACTCTCCTTTTATCTGAGACACCAGGAGCGTTTATGTACCGACTGGAATACAGTTGGCTTCCTGGCATGAGGTTTATAATTATGAATGTACTATCTTCTGTTCATAAACAGTTATAGGCATCTTTTTTTTTTTAATTGAATGGTCAAATAATGAAAAACTGTACTGAATATCCATCTGACTGGTTGGGTGGAGACAGTGGATTATAGGCTAAAGCTAATTCCTAAATAGGGGATTGTTGGAATCCTCAAATTTACATGGCAAAAAAATAAGCATTAAATAATTTGACAATAAGGCAAATCTGCTGATCCCTCAGCTAAAGAACAAACATCTTGGAAGCATCCACATTAACTTCAAAGATTAAAACAAAAAAAGTGTAGTGTAGCTACACCCTCTAGAACCCCTCAGTTGTCCAGGCTGTCATAGCAGGAATTCTCAGATTTTGAATATGTACAGCATCATCTTTGGGCCTCATTATCATTCATTAGTTTACAGAAGGAGCAAAGGAAAGAAATTAGAGAAGCCAAAATAAGCAGAAATGGAATGTCCAAACAGTTTCAGAAGGAAAGGGAGACCCCAGCACTCAAGAATCATGTCAGGCTTTTGATCGGAGAGTCTTACATCCATCTCCTAGGTCAACCTCATGTCTGAACCAGCAGGGGGGAAAATGAACAAATTATGAGTCAGACTCCTTGAGTCAGACAAAAGTGGATGCCTGTTCTAGGGAAAAAAAGGGACAAAGGGAAATCAAGAGCACATTTTCATCAACTTAGACTGAACAACAAAAAAGAGGAACTCTGATAGCTCCTTTAGAAAAGTTCATCTTGCCAAAGCCACAAGACTATAGATGTTACAATACTGTATGAACCCACCCCTATTCCGCTATACTAGACAGCATGTGAATTCAGATGTTCCAATCTAGGTCGTTTGCTTGAATCAGACCACATTAGCTTCTAAGTTCTCAGGGAAAATAATCTCCGTAGCAGAGTTGGCCTGTAGAATTCTATTGAGCAAAGGGCAGGGAAACTTAAAACGCTCCGATAAAGTCAGTTAGCTGTAATAGCTTTCCTGAGAAGTAGCTGGCACTCGGGCGGAGCCTTTAGCTAAACCCAAAATAAACTAAGTATATAGTCTGTTGTGCTGGCCTTGAGGTTTCTAATGCATTCAGGTGTAGCCAGCAAATACATAGTCTCACACGCACTATTTCTTCTAGTAATTAATGCATTTGTGAAAGGGATCTGTTCTTCCTTCCTTCACCCCTTATTCCTAAGGAACTACCTCCATTCACATAGATCCAACTATCGACTTTCTGCTGATGGCTCAACTCTGTCTCTGCGCAATGCCACATATCCAACTGTCTCTCTGCGAGGTCATCCTGGATGGATGGCTGAATACAAACATGACCTAACAAAAGCACCTTAATTCTTCCTCTCTCCATAGCTGCACACACTACCATTTTATTCCCATAATTTAGGCTCCTACACTTGGGATCATGTTTTGTATTTCTCCCTTCGCCCCACATACCCAGACTCTCTTCAAAGCTTGAAACCACTTTTCACATTTTAAAAATCTGGCTCTTCCTTTGTGCCGACTGCTGAAAGAAATAAAAATTAAAAAAAGCACTGGTCCATCCTCTAGTTATCCCCTGCCTTGATTCCCGCAGCCTCCTTCATACACACTTGCCTTCCATCCAGAACACTAAAGCTATCTCCCTGGCTCATCTGGCAGTGAGTACTTAAGAACATAAGAACAGCCATTCTGGGTCAGACCAATGGTCCATCTAGCCCAGTATCCTGTCTTCTGACAGTAGCCAATCCAGGTGCTTTAGAGGGAACAGACAGAACAGGTAATCATCAAGTGATTCATCCCCTGTTGTTTATGCCTGGGCAGATTCAGTAATAAAACTAAAATACATGTAACTTTGAGGGAGGGGTGGCAGCTATGTAGAATCTACCTTTTGCATTAATTTTGAGAGGCTTTGCAGCCACTCATTGAAGGAAGCAATCCCTTTTTATTCTCGATTGCCCTCAAAGAGAGGGACAAATTGTATATTATCTTGAGCCAGAAATAGCTACATGAGCATCCCCCAAGCCTCACCTGCTGGAAGTAGAGTAATCCTTCCCCTTGCCAGAGTGAAGCTTAATACGAAAGGAAATGCTTGACATTCCCATGATCTTCAATGAATTCATGCAGCTAATTCCAGCCCCTGATTTGGAAAGCAACCGCTTGCTTTGTGACAGATGTTATATCACTGTCAATGCTTCACAGAAAGAGCTGCTGATAGGACACTTGCTTTGAATTCTCAGCAGAATGCATGGAGCACAGGCAGTGAGGATTTTTGATTGCTGTATTGTTATTCCTTATTATTGTGCATGGGATCTCGATAGTGCTTTATGCTGGTAGATGCTTGCCCACCCATGAATCAAGATCTGGTATCCAAATTTCTTAGGTGAAATTGATTATCCCCTTGCACTATCACCTCACTTACTTGGGTTCTTAAAGGTAGATTTCTCTTTGTGGTCGGGAGGCGTTTAACCTGGGAAATAAAGGTAAGTCAGATTTTGGCAAGTGGCTTTATCAGATACACACACGTTTTCTGGAGCTATTAGCCCTGATATTAGTTCTCAAATAGCATCAACATCCACCTCCCTCCTAAGGAACAATATGGTAGGTGATGGATTCCACTTTTAACAGAGTTCTTGAAGGCCAAGGTAACACTCCATACCGAGTTAGCTCCTTTCTGCTCCTCCTGAAAGATATCAGAGCACTGAAGTGCCATCATCCCTACTTAGATGCCACAGAAATCAATATTTTATCTGGAATATGCCATTTCTGGTAACACTGTATTACATGAAATAGAAGAAATAAAAGCCTGAGGGCCAGGGGACTCTATAAATTACAGATTTAGAAGCCTAATTTACAAGCCTAAATTAAAGACTACCATTGCTGAACATAATGAAAAGCCAAACGGTGGTCTGAGCATAATCCACAGGATTTCCCCCCTCCCCTCCCCCAAGCCTTTCAAGGCAACCTGCAGCAGAAAGTCGATAGTTGGATCCATGTGAATGGAGGTAGTTCCTTAGGAATAAGGGGTGAAGGGGTGTCCCTCCCCACACCTGCTATCCACCTGTGGATCCAAATGTACATGCAGGGAACAACTAGTTCAAGAACTGGAGTGGAAGTAAGGGGTGCTTACTAAGAGTTTTGAAGAGGGTTGGGTGTCAACGTGTGACTGGCCCAGAGACAGATCTTCTATTCACACATGCACTTGACCACCCTGTAGTTTTCATGAGTTCCTTCAAGTGGCTAGTCTGCAAGAGAACTTTACAAAAGCCAGGCCAAAGCCATGCAACTTTGAGAGAAAGCAGCCTTCCTCCAGCAAAGATAATGGAGCTGCACGGAGGTTAGGGAGCTCCACAGCTGATGAGGTGGCACAGAGCACCTGCAGGGTTTCAGGGTGGGAGAAGGTGGCTTCCCCTCTACTCTCTTCACCTGCCCCAACAGAATAATTGGGAGAAAACCACACTTTTCCTTCCTCTCACCCCCTATCCCTCCATTTTCCATCTGGAAGCAGGAGCCTGGTCATCTCATCTGCATTTTACAAATACCAGGAACACTGTTACACACTGAGATCAAGAACATTTTCAAACTGGAGCCTCTGACGATAAGCAAATAATGTAAAGTTACCCTTATAGCAATATCTAGCTCTATGTAGCATTTTTCTTTCCTAGATCTCTAAGCACTTATGAAGTAAATATCATCCCCATTTTGCAGCAGGGGGAAACAAATGTAGGCACCTAATAGGTTGCCAGATTTTCAGGTGTTGAATGCCCACTGAAATCAGTTCAGAAACAAGGCCACTTCTATTTGTTCACGGTTAGGCACCCTACCTGGAAAAGTTGGAGCAAGGTGACTTGCCCAAGGTCATACAGGAAGGCGGTGGCAGCATGGGAAATTGAACCCAGATTTCCCCAGGCACAGGTCTACATTTTATCCACAAAACTCTCATTCTTTTCCTAAATTAAGAAATGTCTATTTACACATCCCCTGCCACACACAACAGAGGTCAGGTAAAGACTTAGTCCTCTCTTCTCAATTGTGAGCTACCTGAAGTGTTCACATGAGAATAGCCTAGGCTGTATCTCAGTGTTTACATAACCAATGAAAAAGAGGATCTTCACCCACACCTGTCATGTCTGTTTACTTTGCTTCTTACTGAGAATGGTGGGACACGTTTTTGATTGCACTAGTTGTGCTCAAAACGGAGGGAGCTCGCTCTCTATAAACAAGGCTTCTTGGTTTTTGCTTTGCTACTTGAAACTTTTGCTTTGTCAGCAGTTTCAAGTAGATGACAGAGAAGGGTTTGGATCTCCCTCCTCCACCCTGTGGGATCCATGTTACTGTGGTGGTGAGCAGCCTCCTGACAAATGTCACAAGGATTACAAGCTAAGGAAGAGAGAGCTGGAGCGCCAACTCCTGAAAGACGTTTCCCAGCTTTGCTCTTGACAACCCCTTCACTTAAAGTAAAAATTACAGGAAAACTTTTTGTATGCTAAGCCAGTACAAGCTCAAGACACCAGTCAGAAAAATGGAGTTTGATATGCTGTTTGGTTTCATTGCTCAAAACATTTCATTCATAGTGTTTATATTGGGTGCAATTTTATTTTCCCTTGAAAACTCTTTTCTTAAGTACTATACTCAGAGAAGGCTTTGCACACACAAAAAATCTTGCCTTGGGAGAGAATTGGGCTTAAATGATCTCAGCAAAGAAGCCATAAATTCTGGAAGCTGGGTGAGTTGTAACCAGGTCTCAGGGGGGCATGACCCCCCTTTCTTTATGACTAGATGGGAGTTGAGATCCTGGAACTTTTTTTCTGTTGTAGCATGAGGTCAACTCCTTTCTCATGCCTAACACACATCACGTAAGATACTTTCTTCTAGAGTGGATCTCAGCCTGGGCTCTGTGGACCACAAAACCTTTCTTGGTGGTTTGTTGGGTTAGAGAACCAGGCAGTGGGGCATTATCCTTCTTGGAGGGGGAGGAAGATGATGTTTAAGAGCATCTGGTTTGTAGAAGGAAAATTGGAGGAAAACTGACCTAAAGCATTTCAGGCCCCTTCCTGAAAGTAAGGTTATTTCCTTCCTCTCCCAGTATTTACTATCTGCTAATAATGCCACACCTGCATCTAAGAATGTATCCAACACCTTGTGTAAGGGCTACCACAGCTAGCACTTAACCAGTGTGTAATTTGTAATGAAAGAGTTGCCAGGGCTCAAACAATTAGGTGCTGGGACTCAAGCAATTCTTTTTACATTCATAGCTGATGTGACAAGCCCAGAGGTGCCGAGGCTATGAAATGCCAAACCCCTAGAGGTGCCAGGGCTCAGCCCTGGCAAGCTCTGGGACAAATTAAGCATGCACTTGTCCCAAATGAATTAATCCAGTCAGATACAGGAAGCCATGTGGTAATTTCTCTGTGTCAGCAAAGAAATATGAGAGAGACACAATCAAAGAGGTTTCGCCCCTCATAAATGTTCATACTTACCCCAGAGACCACTAAAGAGATCATCTGCCTTCTTAAACTAATGAGAATGCTGATGGACATCACTGCTCTGAGAAAAGTAAAATGCAGCTACAGTCAGGAGGGAGAAGAACAAAACCATGGGGAGTTTGTAGAGGTTACAAAACTAGGAGCTATTTAAAAACAACACTACAGTTTCTGAGAAATTAAAAATATCCAGAGCGCATCCCCAACAGATTGCAGTTTTAAGACTGGTCAGATCTGGGCCCTATTGCCTTTATAAAAATAATATTAAGTTTTTTGTTTTAAAAGCAACCTCTATCCTCATTATATATTAAACTGATAGCAACAAAAGGTTAAAATCAGAGAGACAATCTAGCTGGGTTGACAGTCTAGCCTTGATTCTCCATCTGGAATTGGAGATTCTGAAATTAGTTTGGACATCCAAGGAATTGTTGATGAATTATTTACATCTTGTGGAGAGAGCTCTAAAGCTCATATACAAATCAGAATTCCCCAAACCTCAGGTGTGAACTGTTCTGGGGCAGTTTATTGGCCCACTCCCTAAATGAAACCTTAAGCCCCATCTATCACAAGTGATATTCATCCTACTGATCAACATAGACTTTGTCCAACACATCAGGCCAGTGGGCTACCCAGCCTCCAACAGCAATGCATCTTCTGGATGTTGCAAACCAATGTGAAGGGCAAAAAAACCACCCAGAATGCATCTAGGAAATTATACAGTATTGAGGCATCATGTGACAAAGATAGTGGACATTTTTTGCACCCTGCAGTGGATGAGCTCATTGGATTACCTCACATAGCCCTTGAAGCAAGGCATGGCCAAAAATGTGCCTCTGAACTCACTAATGAATTGGTTTAATTGTCTGCCAAACCTGAGAGCAGCCAAAAGCAACAAATTAAAGTTTATGATCCTGTGGTCTCATTTACAAGGGGATAATACAGAAACTGTTTATTCTGTGAGGTGTTTGAGTGAGCTGGGAGAAAATTACAGCCACTATATAAAAAATTACTTTTAATGGGAAACACTGATGGTTATTTTGCTCCATTAACTTGCTCTATTGTTTCAGCCTGGCTGGCTGTCGACTCAGCAGGCCCGGTGGTGTTGATCACCAGAGTGGGAGACTGGCTTGACAGCCACAATGGCTCAGAACAACTTCACAATGTAAAAAGAGAGCTTCAAAATCTGACTGGTGGGAACACAGATGCTGTTTTGTGAAGGAGGACTGGTGGGAAGAGATGGCAGTCCACCTGACAAAGAAGGGGAAGAGCATCTTACCTAGAGAGGAGGACTTTAAATTAGGTTCAAAGAGGTCAGGTGACAAAAGCCCACAGGCAAGTATAAAAAACGGTGACCTACACCGAAGTCAGGAAGTTGGAGGTGGGGGAGGGAAAATTACAATAAGGGCAAAGGAGGAACAAGGGAAAACAGTGGGGGAATTTATTCAATTTATTAGATGTTGATAGACAAATGCAAGGAGTGTGGGGAATAAGCAGGAAGAACTGGATGTCTTAGTACACATGCAAAATGTTATTAGCATCACAAAAAGACTTGGTGGGATAAATCGCATGTCTAGAATATTGATATTGAAGGGTATAGCTTGTTCAGGAAGGACAGGTTCAAAAGGGAGGAGGTATTGCATTGTACACCAAGAATTTATACATTTGAGGTCCAGAAGGAGGTTAGAAGCGGACCAGTTGAAAGTCACTGGGTAAAAATAAAAAGGGGTGACAAAAACAGGGGCAATGTCATCATAAAGGTCTACTATGGACCACCAAACCAGGAAGAGGAGGTGGATGAGGCATTTATAGAACAAACAACAAATAGCCCAAACACAAGACCTGATAGTAATGGGGGACTTAACCAGTAGCATAGCTAGGGGGGGAACAGAGGGAGTGCCTGCTCCCCCCGAGCCCAGAATTCCCCAAGTGGCGCCTTTTCCACTCGTCCGTGATTTCAGTGGTGTGGCGCTCCGTCTTTCGGTGGCCTTGCGCATGCGCCGCTCCATCTTTTGGCGGCATTTTGGCACATGGACAGGGCCGCGGAAATAATTATTTTTCAGCGGCCCTGCGCATGCGCCGCTCCGTCTTTCGGTGGCATTTCAGCGCATGTGCAAGGCCGCCGAAATGCCGCCGAAGGACATGCACCTTTTTTCTCCACTGCTCCTCCTTGGCAGCAACCCTGGCTACGCCACTGGACTTAACTACCCAGACCTCTGTTGGAAAAGTAATACAGTGAAACACAAAATGTTCAATACGTTCTTGGAATGTATTGGGGACAAATTCTTGTTGCAGAAGGAGAAGGAAATAATTTGGGGGAGGCACCCATTTTAGACTTGATTCAGACTAACAAGGAGGAATTAGTTGTGAATGAGAAGATAGAATGCCACTTGGGAAAGTGACCATGAAATGATATATTTCATTATTCTAAGGAAAGAAAAGAGTGAGAACAGCAGAATAAGGACAATGGACTTCAAAAAAGCAGAGTTTAACCAACTCAGAGAACTGGTAGGTAAGGTCCCATGGGAAGAAAACCCAAGAGACAAAGGAGTTCAGAAGAGCTAACACTTTCTCAGAGACTATATATTAAAAGGTACAACTTTAAACTATCCCAATGCCAAGAAACGATAGGAAGAACAGTAAGAGGAGCTCTTTAAATACCTGAAAATCAAAAAGGAATACTATAAAAAGTGGAAACATGGACAAATTGCTAAGCAGGAGTACAAGACAGTAGGCAATAAGAAGAGGTTCTATACTTACATTACTAATAAGAGAAAGATGAAGGAATGTATATGTTCACTACTTAGCAGGAAAGAGCCAGTGACATCAAGAAGGCTGACCTATTTTGCTTCAGTCTTTCTCAAAACATCCTTTCTCTACAGACCCGATTTACTGAGACTGATCAGGAATAACACAGATGGCAATAAGGATTTAAACATTTTGTTGCCCTGCGGAGGGAGAAATCATCATTTCTAAACAATGATTATCACTTTCTTAATGGTGATGGGAATGCTCTTGCACAAACAGGCTATTGAACAAAATGCCTAGATCTGACAAGTCCTCATTCACAGTGCGATACGGGTCCCTTAATGTGACTCTCAGGACTGGGAGCCCCCCGTTTTAATAGCAGTGGTGGTGATCAATTGGCTCCATCGCTTATTTCCTGAAATGGGCACTCAGTGGAGAGGTGAGAGAAAGCTATGGTGATGCGGGAAAACTACAGTAATAGACCAATCTTTCTGCAAAGAGATGGGGCCTGCGTGAATGGGCTCGGCAGCTGTCTGAACTTGTTTCTCTATGAAGGCAGCTGAAAGGGAAGGGGGGGGGGGATAAACAAAGAAAAAAATGGATTCCTCCCTAGTCAGATGTTTCCCTTTATTTCACTGTTTTTAATGTAAGGTTATCAGGTCTAACATCACACTTCTAACAAATCAAAACATTTCAGCGCTAGCATTATGTGGGATGCTCTGAGGTCGAGCCCACAGCTGTAAACTCATTAGTCTTGTCTTTTGTGAGAGAAGAAAGACACCACATGCCCCTCTCACCCCCTTTCCCCTAATTAAAATTAAAGTATTTCCTGGCCAAAAGTCATTCCTACATTCATTCATTCATCTCCATTCTTTTCTATTTGGATAAACCACGCTCCAGTACTCAGAGGGTGTTATGTACACAAACTATAAACTCTTAACAGTCATGCAGTGTGTTATGACTGGCTGAGCAGGCTCTAAAAAGTGGTTCTTGGCAACACTGTCGTGTAGTTCAGGCTCATCAGTCATATGCAATTAGATATTAGAAACACTTGATGGAATATACTGGAGGAGAACAGCACTCAGGGAGATTAGGAATTTAGGAGAGAAGAGGCAAACAAAGACTATAGCTCTGCACAGAAACTGCCATTACAAAACCAGGTTGTCCAGCATGAGGCTTGTTTGCATGCGGAGTTCTACAAGGCACTCACACGTTTAGAATTTAGGTGTGGCTCTCTGAGACTACAGGTCTCATCAGGCAATGTTCTGTCTCAAGTCAGGTGGTCACCTGTGACCCTCATCTTTAATAGAGACACATGTTACCATGGACATGACATAAGCCCCTATCTTGAGCTGAGCAACTTTTGTGTAGATCAGAGTGGAGAAACGCATGCTGGGATCTTCATATTAAAGGTGACAAAGGCAGCTGCAATCTGCTGTGTTTTATGCATTTTAGCCTTGAGACGTCCTGTCAAATAACTACCATTTTCCTCACTCTGCTACTGTATAAGCCAGTCTCTACAGGTGAGACCTCTAACATTACTGGACTTGGACAGACTTTTCCATACTTTAAAAAAAAAAAAAAAAAAGGCAGCCACCCACCTTAATGAATGCTGTGTATTTACAGAAGGGGGAAGCCATTGTACTGTCTGACAAACCAATTACTCACTCCAAGGAACACATTTCCCTCTGGTGAAACTTTTGTGCACAGCCATTTTACCCATGTCGCAGGTGTCTAACAAGCGTTTGGCCTCCTTTAGAGCATATGAATATGGGGAAGTGTTCCTGCAGAGGGGAGTTTCAATTTAAAAGAAAAGGAGGAATATTTTAAAAAATCCAAACCTATTTTCCAGAAGGCCTCCAATTCTTATATCCACAAGTAACTGCAGGCACTTTAGAACCCCAAGAATGTTTAAATAACTGATTTTGTCTGAAGATCAGATAGAGGTCCAAGTACTATAAAATGCACCAACTATTACTTACAGGCACAAAAATAAGGACCTGTGCTGACGCTCTAGAGAATCAGGGCTTTAGGATTCTAGGCACAAAAATTAAGTGGTGCAGAAATGGACAAAGGAAATGCAGTAGATCTAATCGACCTGGATTTCAGTAAGGCATTTGATACAGTTCCACATGGGAAATCATTAGTTAAATTGGAAAAGATGGGGATTAATATGAGAACTGAAAGGTGGATAAGGAACTGGTTACAGGGAAGACTACAACAGTTCATGCTGAAAGGTGAACTGTCAGGCTTGAGGGAGGTTACTAGTGGAGTTCCTCAGGGATCGGTCTTGGGAGCAATCTTATTTAACATTTTTATTATTGACCTTGGCACAAAAAGTGGGATTGTGCTAATAAAATGTGCTTGTGACAAAAAGTTGGGAGGTATTGCCAATACAGAGGAGGACCGGAATATCATCAAGAAGATCTGGATGACCTTGTAAACTGGAGGAATAGAAAAGGGATGAAATTTAATAGTGCACGGTCATGCATTTAGGAACTAACAACAAGAATTTTTGCTATAACCTAGGGACTTATTGGTTGGAAGTGACAGAGGAGGAGAAGACCTGGGTCTATTGGTTGCAGGATGACTATAAGCCGTCAATGTGATGTGCCATGAAAAAGACTAATGCAGTCCCAGGATGCATCAGGCAAGGTATTTCCAGTAGAGACAGGGAAGAATTAGTACCATTATCCAAGGCACTGATGAGACCTCATCTGGAATACTGTGTGCAATTCTGGTGTCCAGTGTTTAAGAAAGATGAATTCAAACTGAAAGGTGCAGAGAAAGACTACTAGAATGATCCGAGGAATGGAAAACCTACCTTATGACAGCTAAAGAGCTTGGCTTGTTGAACCTACCCAAAAGAAGACTGATTGCTTTCTATAAATACATCAGAGGGAGGGAGAGGAGTCATTTAAGTTAAGCGTCAATGTAGACACAAGAAAAAATTGATATAAACTGGCCATCAACAAGTTTAGGTTCAAAATTAGATGAAGATTTCTAACCATCAGAGAAGTGAAGTTCTGGAACAGTCTTCCAAGGAGAGAAGTGGGGGCAAAAAATCTAACTGGCTTCAAGACTGAGCTTGATAAATTTATAGAGGGGATGGTATGATGGGACTGCCTACAATGGCATGTGGCCTATCGGCAACTGCCAGATCCCCAATGGCCGGAGACGGGACACAGGTTGGGGCGGGCTCTGAGTTACTACAGAGAACGCTTTCCCAGGTATCTGCCTGGAGGGTCTTGCCCACATGCTCAGGGTCTAACTGACTGCCATTTTTGGGGTTGGGAAGGAATTTCCCTCCGGGTCAGATTGGCAGAGACCCTGGGGTTTTTTTTCACCTTCCTCTGCAGCATGGGGCATGGGTCACTTGCAGGTTTAAACTAGTGTAAACGGTGAATTCTCTGTCACTTTAAATCTTTAAACCATGATTTGAGGACTTCAGTAACTCAGCCAGAGGTTGTGGGCCTATGGGTGGGTGAGGTTCTGTGGCCTGCAATGTGCAGGAGGTCAGACTAGATGATCACGATGCTCTCTTCTGACTTTAAAGTCTATGAGTCTATAAATGATATTCTCCTAATGCAACCTGAAAATGACTTGGCTGCACCACACATTTAGGGTTGGAGGGTCGGACTAGTTAGTGGTGTGGCTGGTCCTATCTTGCAGAGATGAACAGCATGATTTTTTCCCTCCCTCCTCTATATACGATTCCAGGCAGCCAAATAATGAGCACTGTAGAAGCCAATCGTAATTTTTTTTAAAAAGAGGTTAATCCAGCACCAGTGTAACCACCAATCTGCTTCTGAGGATTCGCCCCCAGGTATAAATATTGACTTCTTCTCTGAAAATGCTCAGTTGCATTCTCTTACATCAGTGTGTGTGTGTAAAATATACAGAGGTAGGACTTTGACTTCTTACTCTGCACCAGTCACGAAGTTTTGCTAAAGACCTTGTCTCTGTGGGAACAATACCCTGCAAGCTTTGGCTCCTAAACAGGAAGTGCCAGAGAGGAACCATGACCAGAAAACCCATTTTGATTTGAATGGAGCCCTTAGTCTGCTTCTGCCTCTACTTTAGCAGCAGAGTAGCCAAAGTCCAGCACATGTTAAATTAGGCCCTATGCCTCCTGACAACACAGAACTGCATGATAAATGTCTATGAAGTAGGGAACAAGTATTAATACTTGCCACTTCTATTGGGCTTTCATAGAATCATAGAAGATAAAGGTTGGAAGAGACCTCAGGAGGTCATCCAGTCCAACCCCCTGCTCAAGGCAGGACCAACACCAACTAAATCATCCCAGCCAAGGCTTTGTCAAGATGGGCCTTAAAAACCTCTAAGGATGGAGATTCCACCACCTTTCCATCCATGATTTAATTTTAAGAGTCTCACAATACCCTGTGAGATAGGGAAGGGATATCCAGAGTGCATTTCAGCACACCCTGAGATGCAGCAGTTGTTGAATTGATCTTTATACTACGCAACAGTTTTGAGACAGGAAGTGAAGGGAAAAAACCCATTGTATCCAGTTGAAAGTTCTGGGTATATTTTAGCTAAGCAGAAGGACATTATCCCAAGAAGAAATTTGGCCAGGTCACCAAGGACAAGCTCCACCACCACCTGATAAAAAGCTCTACACCAGTGGCTCTCAAACTTTTTTTTACTGGTGACCCCTTTCACATAGCAAGCCTCTGGTGACTCCCCACCCCTTAAAAATTAAAAAACACTTTTTATATATTTAACCCCTAGAAATGCTGGAGGCAAAGTGGGGTTTGGGGTGGAGGTTGACAGCTCGCAACCCCCTGAGAGGTCCCGACTCCCAGTTTGAGAACCCTGGCGCTACGCACTCATGACCAGGACTTCAGAGAGAGACAGACAGACACACACTACATGCTGGGTCACTGGTTCAACAGCAAATCGGAGGGAAGAGTGCATGCTGCTGAGTCATCACTACCACTTTCTAATCTACAGCATAGCGATAGTGCTCCTTGCAGATCTCCTATGCAAATACTGAAACAGACCCACACTGCTTAGCTTATGAAATTACATGGGATTGTAGCACAAGGAGGGACAACAGGCCACTTCCCCTTACCTTTCTAAATGGCTGCTTTCACACTTTTCCCTCTTTTTCCCCCACCTGGCTCCTATTATTTCTGTAAAGAGAATAAGATAGGTCTCATGTGCAACGTTTTCAGTAATTATTGCCTTTCTGTAAATTTCATGTGCTAGACAGAATAAATAAAAACAAGGTGCGCTCAGCATCTGGTAACCATCTTCCCCAGGCCAGTTCAGACAACACAGTTCTCTTTTTTTTGTTGGGGGGGGGGGGAGGGGTACAAAAAATTGCAATAATGCATGGTGATTATTGCATCAGCTCCAGAACTACAGGTTGGAAAGCACAAATTACTGAACCCTCTACAGAAAAAGTCAAATCTTGGGGAATCTGGCTGTCTCATCTTTGATCTCTGCCTTGTCTGGGGCACAACCAAGGAGTCCCTTGTCCTCCTTTTCATGTGGGAAACCACCATCTGCTATTGCCCTAGCTCTCCTCCACCCTCCTATCCCTGGATACATTCCCAATCCCTACCCTCAGTTGCTAAGAGAGTAATTTAGTTGAGGGTGGAGTACAGGTTGTACACTTAGCCTGAGCAACTTTGCTTGAATGAGAGCCCTGATTTTTTTTTTAAATGGTATTTCATTATATAAATCTTGTACATTCAGCCATCAGGGATTCATTTCAATGCGTTTTCTAGAGTGCTAATGGGGTGCAGTAATACATTCATCTCTTCTAACTTTCCTCTGGTCTCTCAAATAGAGGCATAAGTGGGCTTCTCCAAGCACATGTGATTGCAAATAGATACTGAAGTTGACTTGAATCACTTGCTAACAGGCCCACCAATTTAGTGCATTATTAAATTGGGGGGAGGAAGAGAGCAGCATTCTCCTAGAGAAGAAAACACAATCTCTCATCAGAGAAGAGCAATTCCCCCTCATCATTGCACTCCAAAGAAAGGCTTTAATGAGCCATTTACACCTGAGAGTGACAGTTTTAAGTCTTTCTTTTATGCTTCTGAACAATCCTCATGCTCAGAGATTCCAATTTTTATTCTATGTAACAGGACACAACAGATTTTACTTAGCACCATATATAGGAATGGCTAATTCTTATTGGCACTTTCAAGAGTGCAGTTGAGAGCCTAGTTCATATACCCTATATATCAGGATTGGATCCATGATTAATAACAGGCCTTGGGATGTTTCAGGTTAAACACTGAGCTGGTGCAATTAACTCCGAAGAACACAGTCCTATCCTCACTGAAGTCTATGGGAGTTTTGGCATTCTATCTTGGGTCTTTTAGTGACAAATGGACACAGGATTGGGATGCAGGTACGAATTCAGCTATCACATAGTAAGGACCCATCAGTGGATGCCACTTGCTGCAAGAAGAAACAAATTTGGTGATGTTTTCTCTTTGACATTTTATATAGAAAATATCCTTACTGCAGGGGGAAAAAAATGTATTGGCTTTTAAGCAGCCAGTCTCAGACACATACACTCTTGCTGCCTGAACAAGAGATGCAGAAGTTAGAATGTATTTGCTTAAGGAGTTAAACACCTGGAAGAAGACTTCTTCAGTTGCCTACCTTACCCAATTCCTGTGACAATTATTTCAGTATGTCTTGGAATCTAAGAGCTGTAATGGGGTGTACAAATGCCACCCTAACAGGCTGGGAGGCTGTGTGCACCCCACCCCTCGGCCTGTCAATCAGGCATGGTAGAAAGGTAGGTTTTAAAAGGAGGAAGCAGCAGTACCCAAGAAAGGAAACACTGAGAAGGGAGCAACTAGAGTAGATCCTAGAACAGCCAGAGGATCCTTTCTGCTAGAAGCCTGCCAGCTCTAGGAGGAGTTCAACCATCCCAGGGTAAGGTAGGGAGGGGCTGACGCAGCTACCCAAAAACTCCAACAAAGCTGCTACCCAGGCACACCCGAAACAAGGTGGTGCCTCAGGCATTTTTTGTTTGGCCTGGTTATCAACCCCTGCAGGGGCTTGGTTTGTATTGACCTGAACTTTTGTTTTCCCTCCCTTCCCCTGAAGTAAAGTAAGCAAGGACACAAGGGTGGGACCACTACTAGGACTAAGAGTCTGTGGCTTGTACTAGGCCAACCGCCAACCCTATGGTGGAAACTCCAGCCCAGCTAGTGAGATGCCCTCTTTTTACAAGAGTGATTTTAGGTGTTAGAGGGGACTAGAAGTCCAGATGCCTGGATTCTGGTTCCCGGCTGCAATAGTGACTATGAGAAAACTAATTACTCCATGCCTCAATTTCCTCAACTGTAAAACAGGGATAACACCACCTACTTCACTGGGTTATTGTGAAGCTTAATTAGTGTTAGCTTTGCATTTATATAATGCTTGCAAACATAGGATTTGCCCTCCTAGCTACTACTGTTCCATTAAGTTTGGCATCCTGCCTACATATTGGGACATTTAGGGGTCTATAAAAATCAGTAGTAGGCAGCATTCTGTTTAGGGCTGGCTGTCTAGTGTATAGCTATGCAGGGCATCTGAGTTTGGGTGTTCACTACCTGGGCAGCAGGCTGAGTCCTGGGTGGGGAGCGAATGCTGCACATTTCTCTCTTAGTCCTATTGCCTGGCTGAAACAACAGTGCTAATGAGCTCCAAAGGGAGCCCAATCAAACCCTCCTTGCTGGAGGCAACAATCTTTGAGGGAGGGAGGCTAAGAGGAAGGGAGGAGAATAAGGTTAGGTTCCAGGAAGCTTCCTTGGGACATAAACGTTGTGCCTCATTAAAAACAGTGCCTTAATGGAACAGCAATATTCACTATGCTTGGAACATTACATACAATATATTAGCAGGGTGCAAGGACCTAGCAGAGGAGCCTGAAGATGGGCAGGCAAGCCCAATAGGGTCACTGTGTGTGCACGTTCCCTAAGAAGGTATGGTTGATTTTATTTTATTTTATTTTTTTATCCTCACTTCCTTATTTTCAATAGTACCCATTCCCGTTGCAGGTAGATTCCCCTTGCTCTTAAATTCTTGTGTGGTTTTTTTTCCTTCTTCCCTCTGGGATGCCAGAGTATCGTAGGCTCTGAACCAGACTTCTCTGCAGGAAAGGAGAGACAGGTTTTCCCTGCTGAAATGGTCCATATACACATCTCAATTCTACATGCTACTTTGCAAGAGCTTCTTACTATTGTTCTTAGGATTGCAGAAAACACTATCAAGGTTGATACACCCCAAAATTAACCTGCCTTAAAAGGGAATCTGATCTTTGTTTGAGAGATATTTAAAAGAACAATCTTCTTTCAAAGTCAGACTGAAATCCCAGCTCTCAACAGGGAGACAACCCACCACCAATCAACCCAAACACATGGTTTATTGCAGCCACAGGCCTGTGTGAGATGTGCATGTCACAGTATCCTTCCATTCCATTCCATTCCTATCAAATACTACATCAATGGGACTACAAACAAGAATTTAGTTAACATAACCGGCTTACCTGATGCCAATATACTAAGGTGATGGGATCTTAAGAAATGCCTCAGGTCCTGCCTACATTATGGAATTTAACTACATTGTAGTTAGGTAACAATTCCTTAATGCAGACAGGGCCTTTGATTAGATGATTCATAAGAACAGAGGCACACCTTCCTGGGCACATGCTCGTATGCGCGCCCAACCCTGTGATCACAAAAATCCAGAACCCTTACATTGACTTCTCAGGGTAGATTCGTTTGGGGGCCTATCAATTTGCCTGCACCATCATGTAGGAGTGAAATAGACCTTTTCAGGAAGTGATGTAGCACAGGGTCATTTCCAAGCTGTTTGTGCTGGATTTTGTAGGGAGGTGTTTGGTTCTATATCCCTTCCCAGAACACTAGTAAATCTTTACTTCGGCAGAGGGCAAGAGAAACTAGCTGCTGTGCATAGAATAAATTTGATTGTCTACAAAATTTAATGCTGTTTTCTTGCTCCATTATTTGCACATTCCGTGTTTGTGCAGAACTACATTCCAAAGCTGAGAGAGAGCGCACGCGAGCTCCTGTTTTGTGTTCAAAAAAGAAAAGGAGAAAAAAAAGCTTATTTCTTGTTGAGTGCCAAAATATACAAGAGTTTTATGTGGTGTGATGGAAAGTTAAGGTGAAAAGGGCTGCATCTAGACAAGAAACTTTTCTTTAAAAAAGAAAATTAAAAACTAAACAGGATTTGGTGTTGCTTTGAAAGTCTCCTGCCATTTTACAGGCAATAAGAAAAAGGAGACCAAGAACACTTCTTTCCCAAAACCTGTGCATTTCCAGGTCTCTGTTAAACTGAACATGCCTACCAAAGGGAGGAGCAGCTGTGAGGCTAGAGCTCCCTTGTGAACATCTTGGTAACTTTTTCCAATCCTCTGGACCAATATCAACCTGAAGCTTGTCTGTCTTTAAGTCCCAATCGTGCATACTGCTCTGCAAGGGCAAAACCCTGTGCCCAAGCAGGGTGGGGCTCCAGGTAGACACAGGCCCCATGTAGAACAGTTTGTAGGATCAGGGGCCCCTCTCTGCATTTATGCTACTTGAATCCTAAGGTGATAAGCACCATATAAAAATAGCTAGACAGATAAGGAGGCTCCAGCCACGCATCTTCTACCACTGATGGCTGGTATTGGCTGCAAAGGCCTGCAAATAATGGTCATAACATTCTTACAATGGGACACTAGCCAGGCATCTGCTCCCTTTCAGGTATGTCCTTTGAAGTTGGGGAATAACAAGTCAGGATCAAGTAGACTACCTTTCCCTTCATAGGTTAATAGGTATTACATGAGCATATCTTACAGGGAATAGACTCCCTTCGATCCAGTTCATGGGATGGTTAGGTGTTTTCCTCTAACAGCAGAATTTGTGTTCAACAGTAAGCAAAAATGGGAGCAAGCAGAGGTCCTGCTCTCTAGCACTGTTTTGCAAAGATGTGATCAAAAGCAAATGTAAGTCAGACTGCTAGTCCTAAAATTGTTTATAAGATACAATATAGATGCTGGATAAGCTGTCTCTGTATATATGGAATCCTGTAAGTTATAGGAAGAACAGGAGTACTTGTGGCACCTTAGAGACTAACAAATTTATTAGTTATTTGTTATTAGTTTGTAAGTTATAGGACATGGGTGAAATTTCAAGGATATTTTCTCATTTTAATGTCTTCCACCTCTATTACTCCATGGACCTAAAGTTTTAAAGTGGTGTGCAATGATTTTCTGGCAGGAGCAGTGGCTGTGGTTTCTAGTTTATGCTCTTGGGTTAGGGAGTGTTTGGTTGGGGCGTATGGAGCATTACAGGGAGCCCACATGCTAAAAGGCAGACGTTCTTAAAGTACATTTTAAATTTTTTTTAAAAATCCATCTGAAAATAATTAGCACGGTCATTAGAGTGTTTGATAAAATGGACGCTTTTAAAATGTAGCTAGTTATCAAACACTAAAATGGGTATAAAATCTGAATAACTGGTAGAGGTATTTAAGGGATCCAGACTTGAAAGGGGCTTTTTTAGATGTCTTATGCTGTTGATTTAAGTTTGTGCTTTCTAGACACAATCAAGCTTCTTAAATTGGTTACAGTAAAATGAATTCCAAAAATGTTTCCTCCAACTCACATCAAATCATTCGCAGTTAAAGTTAATTAAAAATTTCCTAACTGCTTTTGTAATTAGGAACAAGTGGAAGGTAACCCTGCTCCCCCTACGCACCTGAATCCCAAAGATTTCTCTTTACATGTTCTGCAGAGCCCCCAAAATACCTTCTGCCTCTTTTTCCTCTCCCTCCTAACCTCCCCCATTCCTTTCATATTTGCTCTTGCAGCTGCAGGGCTGCTGATCCCCGTCAGCAAAAGTGCTTGGCTAAGTTGGGTTCTTCTAAAAGTAGTTCAGTTTGTTTGCTGCTGGTGCAGTCCGTGCATTTGCCTCATGCAATCCCCTTCTGGCATCGTATGTGAATATGGAGGTATAAATGGTTTATTGGACAGAACCCCAGAGTGATGAGTATCATGTACAGACTGCACAGTGCCCCATTTTTTTTGTCTTACTCGCAGATTAAACACTGGCACACCTCTCACGCCCAATTTATCATTGTGTAGGCCAACAGGCAATGAAGCTACAAGGTTGGGTTTTTTTTATTATTATGGCAAGTTTTTATTGTAGCAAAGTACAGATGCTGAATTGTTGCCAGTCTCCTCCCACGCCCCACACTTAATCTTTCTGTAGGGGTGTGTTAAACTCAGTGTCCTGGCTCAACTTCCATTTTTAATTACTCATGGCCATACTGAATCCCACCCCTGCAAACTCAGTGTTTTTCTTTACTTCCCACTCTAAAATGGCTGTGAGCTCTTGAACAGCCAGTAGTGTATATAACTATGTACCCCCCTCCTAGCTAATCTGTGAACAGTCACAGGTGGTTTTAGGCACGTGTAACAGCATAGAGCATTGTTCTTCAGGGGTCCACCCCACATGTACCAGCAGCAGCCAGAGCACTGGCAGGCCCTATCTTCCTTTCCATCTTCTGCTCAGGAAGTTCCCAATCCTTGTAGAGACTGTGGGCCCCACCAAACAAGAGAGGGGGGGCATTTCCACCGTTTGAGGGAGGCTGCAGGGAGATTTGTCTTGCTTTGGGTGGCTTTGAAGAACTGGGGCAGTTGAGCCAAGTAATCCACCCTCTGTGCAGTCTCTCTTACAATTAATGACACTTGTTGCATGCAAATTCTCTGTAGAGTAAGAGTGGTGATTGTGAAATCAGAGGTAGCACCACCAATGGTCTAAAACTATTGGCATGGCATAGATACGTGACTCACTCTAGCTGTACGTCTCATGGGTGTAATTTGTAAAGTCAAAATGGCTGAGAACTTAAATTGGACGGTAACAGATTGTGAAACCCAGTGATTATTCAAGCCTGGTGATATTCTGAATCAAAGGAGCTCTGTCTCAACCATGCTTATGGCTGTTTCCATTGCCTCATACTGAGGGCAGGTCTACACTACGGGGTTAAGTCGACCTAAGTTATGCAACTCCAGATACGTGAATAACGTAGCTGGAGTCGACGTAGCTTAGGTCAACTTATTGCGGTGTCTACGCCGCACTGGGTCGACGGGAGAAACTCTCCTGTCGACTTACCTTACACTTCTTGTTCCAGTGGAGTAACGGAGTCAACGGGAGATCGATCAGCAGTTGATTTAGTGGGTCTTCACTAGACCCATTAAAATCAACCCCCAGTGGATCGATTGCCGCAGCGTGAATCCCGGGTAAGTGTAGACATACCCTGACTCTACAGACATTCTAGGCTTTAGAGTGACTATCCTGGAATCTTCTTATCTAGATTATTGTGCTACTCAAACTGGTTGCTGTAGCCATTTCTACTGTATTGGTAACGCCCTCCCAGTGCAGCAATCATTAAAACGTGTATGACCAAATGCTTTCTCTGCACTATAGAAATGACTACATTTAAACCATGGAGCCGGACCAGGTTGTAACGCAGATTGATTGGCCAGTGTTAGTTGTGCTTAAGTGCTGTAGTCTGGATCACTACCTGGACTGAAGCTGATTTTAAAATCAAAATCTAGTAATGAGTTGACCCTAGCCTGCTGATCAACAAAGCCCTATGAAAAGTAGGTTCACAATTGTTTTAACCAAGTTCAGTCACAAATGTTAAACTTGGAATTGCCTTCAGTGGCATGGGATCGGAGCCTGATTTCCAAATGTGTGTTTTATTTAGGAGGAAAATGGCAAAGTTCAGCAAAACTCTTCCAATCCTACTTCAACATTTTACTTCTTAGTTTGCATGACTTGAGTTCGTTAAACAAAACAACAATGGATGAAAACTGGAGAACGCGAATTGTGCAAGTCAAAAAAGATTATTGATGGGATCTTGTGTATATGTGCTGACCTGAACTCTGTCAAATGGGAATATATGGCATGTCCCTCAAGTGTCCAATGGATGAGATGATCTTGTTTTGTCCTGTTGAACTCACCTCAGATACTCTCTATCTCAGATACACATTGTTAACTGCTCATTAAATAGGTTTGGAATCATGACATTGTTTTCCACGTTTGAACCTGGTCTCTCTGACCATCCTCCATTTAAGACATTTTTCCATTGTCTGATCAGCTGATTACTCTTTGTAGCCAAATCTACTCTATTTAATTACACAGAAAAGTAACTTTTACCTTTTGGCCAAATTCCCTTCAAATACAACAAAACAAGAGTTGTGCTTGTTATGACTATTAGCTTCAGGGGTATAAGGAACTTTTATCAAAAGTTTACGATGGGAATTTCCAGGAATATTTCTCCCCTCACACATCCCCGGATACTATAGCCTTGAAGGATTTTAAGGAAGTCTGAGCCTCCCACACTATTGTAACATTGGTGTAGTTCCACTAGTGCTAGCCCACAGTGACAGCCTGCATTTTTACCATTGGGTCATCGAGACCTACACTGGATGGTGGGAGATTGCCCCTTAAAGTCCTCAATTGTCAACATAGTCTGAGTGGTCAGAACAACATGGAAGATGGCCAGCCAGACTTCCACAACTGTGGGAAAGAGGGTCACTTGTAAACGGGGACATAAATCCTTTAATGGGATTCAGAGATTATAAACACTCTGTAATATCTTGCAGTAATATTAATACTTTGACTGTACACTGTGCCTTTTAATTTGAGGATAACATGACATCCCAACATTAGATCATTTAGCATCCCTGCAAGGAAGATATCTTTATTTTATAAGGAGGTTAACTGAGCCACAGAGAAGCTAAGGCCAATCTGTTGCAATCTGGATGCATCAAGGCTAAGGCCACATTTAGCATCCTAAATAAAAGTGGCCTGATTTTCAGAGTTAACGAGAGCTGTGGGTGCTATCTCATCAGTTAGGTGAGCATATAGCTGTCTAACATGAGGCACTGTAATGGAGTGTATAAACCCTGTGCAGTGATTAACCAGGGATTAACATGAGCTTGAGCCCAATTAGGCCATTGAGTGGCACCTGGAGGGGTATCAGGAATAACTGGTAATCTAACCCAGCTGGATCTTCATAGAGGAAGGAGTAAAAGGCAGTGGCAGTGGCCCAGAAAGGAGAACCTGATGAGAGGTAGCTGGGAGTTCTCTCTCGAGCTAAAAGCTGAGAGAAGCTTGAAGCCGGAGCCAGGAAGAAGCCATGCTATGAAATGAGTAAGAAAGAACTTTGCAGACATTAAGCTGAGCTTGAGACATTAAGCGGGAAGCTCTGATGAAGAAGAGGAATGGGATCTGGAGAGGAAACTTGGGAAGCTGAGGGTGTCAAGGAAGGCTGCTAGAGGCAGGGAAAATCCTGGGTACAGACAGTTAAAAGGCAAAGGCTACAGGAGATGGTGATTCTCACTGCAACAGGCCTGAAAGGGGGCTCAATACAGAACTGAGACCTACCAAGAGGTTGGGAGAAGAGGGGTTCTCACTGTGGCCAACTCAGGACAGGTTCAGTAAAGTACTGGGAGTTGAGTGTGGTAACAAGTACTTGAGTAAGGATTTCTTTGAGTGGTATACATTGAATGTCTGGGGTGAGGAACCATGGGTCTTAGTAACACCCAGAAAAGGGGGCAGAGGAGACTGGAACTTTGGGTATTGTTTTATGTGGACTTGGAGTGCCCTGGAAGGGGAGAGACTTTGACATGACTGGGCTGGGGGGTCAAGTCATGGGAAAAGGCAGACCACCCAGCACCAGAGCAAAGGTCAGCAGGGGATGCTAAAGAGGAAAACTGCTAAGCCACACTTAGGTCTGGTCTATACTACCCGCCTGAATCGGCGGGTAGAAATCGACCTCTCGGGGATCGATTTATTGCGTCCCGTTGGGACGCGACAATCGATCCCCAAATCGGCGCTCTAACTCCACCAGCGGAGGTGGTAGTAAGCGCCGCCGACAAAAAGCGGCAGAAGTCGATTTTGCCGCCATCCTCACAACGGGGTAAGTCGGCTGCAATATGTCGAATTCAGCTACGCTATTCACGTAGCTGAATTTGCGTATCTTAAATCGACTCCCCGCTGTAGTGTAGATGTACCCTCAGCAATGAGAGGGCTCACCTGTGCTGAGTCCTCTTCTACAGGCACTTAAGTTTGAAAACTTTTGCCTAAATGACTTGCCAGGTCTCATCTACCTTATAGGAAAACACCATGTTGGGGGACCTGGTTACAAAATAATTGTGTTATATGTGACTAAGCATCATCTGCACAGGTGGGATTCAGCACTAACAATATTCCTGAGTTGTGTGGCAACCTTGGACTCTGCAGGGCCAGGGCCATCATGATAGTTAGTAACACCATTAAGACCCAGTTGGTCCCATCTGTATTGGAGAGACCAAATATTGTTTGAACTGCACCTGGCACTATTTTGCTATAATTCAGTGGCTCTCAACCTTTTCAATCTAGCAATATTAGAAGGGTAGGATGGTCACAACTTCCTGACACCCATATGTGATCCCCTGATCGAGAGTCTATGATGCAACTCCAGTGGACTGGTCACAGTGGAGCCAGGACCCAAATCAGTGACAGATTTGGAAAAATACACCCTAGAAGTTACCTGCTCTGTCCACAATACTCCTTATAAGTAACAGGAAAAGCGAAGGGTTACATTTTGCTACAAAACATAAAATTTTAGAGTGAACTTAGAGTGATCAACAAGATCATTTCTAACTCTATTCAGTGCATTTCAAACACATTTGTGGCAGTTAAGAACTGTAACATATGACTGTGGTATTTTAAGCTTTAGCCGCCTTCTTGTGTGCCATGTACCCCACACACTGTCCCCAGCATAGCTGTTACTGTCAGCCTCTGCTCACTTGTGAAATGGGCACCAAAATGTTTGCAGTTGGCAAGAAGTCCACTTGCTCGTGTGTGCAATGAAAGGTCTGAGCTCCATGCTAGAGTGCGCAGTTGCCAAACATACTGCAGGACACTACGCAGTGCCACATTCCCTGTTGATTCTCTCACACACAGGAATCCGCTGCAGACCAAGACAAAGGATTCAGCCACGCTCAATTACAGTAATATCAATACCATAGTCCTATTCCCAGACCAAATAACACCACACAAACAAAACCCCTACATTCAGAGGGGGTTAAGCTTGAGAGTACATATCAGTAACTAAAGAGTGAAAGTAGTTTCAGGGATGCTGTAGTTATCCTAAAACCAAGCATTGTAAATCCAGACTTTAGGTTGTGCTTAAAGAACAAAACTCAGACATACTGAGATAAGAAATGAACAGCTAAGGCACCCAGAACCATCATAATGCTACCCTGTGACAGCATCCTGCAGTAATCATAGAATTGTGATTAAAGCATTTAACATTTGTAATCCTAGATTTTAGATTAAACTAATTTTTAAGGACACCCCCCCCTCCATTCCCTGTTTGTTGCATTACTGTACAGCAGCTTCCGTGGTACACCATTGCAGCCCAAACAGCCAGAGCACACTAGCCAGTTAAATTGGATTTATGGCCACTTTGCCTCACTGGAACACTGAGTGTGACAGCTGCCAGCTTGGTCAATGGACAAGGGACCTTCAGAACTAAAACCATGATCCTCTTCAGCTCAAGCTAAAGAGCCAATGCGCTCTATTTGGGGCGGTCACAGATTCCCATCCTCTATAGATTGGGCACAGAGAGGACGGGTAACACACATTCACTAGCAAGTTACAGGTGCAAAGCAGGCAGAAAGTGTACTGGTGGATCTGGAATTTATTTTGCAATTAACTTACTGGTTTAGAAGGCTATGCCAACACCAGTCTGCCTAGGTAAAGAGGAGGCAGGGAGAACCCAGTCCCAGAGTCCAAATGGCTCTGTGCTTTAAGGATTTTCCTTTGCATTTGTGTCTCAGTTCCTCCAGCAGTGCTGTCTCAGTACTGACACAACAGTGCCACGGGGAGCCTTTCACACACCGATGCTCAAGCTAGTATGCAGGCCTGGAATATTTCTTCAAGAGCAGGGACAGCTGGACCAAGTAATCTATCACTGAGATATCTTGCAGTTGTACCACTGACTTTTTACAACTAACATGCAAATTAGCTATAGAAGGAGGACAATTGGTTGAGTTCTCAGATGTCAGAATGGCCAAATGTAAGAGTTACTTGAGCCTGTCTAGCTGCTATATAATCATAGCAATTAGGTACAGCCACCATTAACAAACTTACTTAATTTCTTCAGATATAGCCTAGGCACAAGATTAATTTATTTTAACTATATGGAAAATTTGCAGTCTGCGTTATTCTGTTTAAGATCATTTGGAACAAAAATTAACATGCTAAATTTTGTAAAGGACCCATTTAAAATTAACTCTGATGGGCTTCCTGTATGTTCTCAGAAAATTCATCCTCTACTCAAAGGCTAAATGTTTAAGTTTGGTGAGGAGACACTGTATTTTTCAT
The DNA here is from genome assembly GCF_027887155.1 of Malaclemys terrapin pileata. Classification (NCBI taxonomy): domain Eukaryota; kingdom Metazoa; phylum Chordata; order Testudines; family Emydidae; genus Malaclemys; species Malaclemys terrapin. Next base: position 17,959,741 of record NC_071520.1, on the reverse strand, counting down.
ACACAACAAAGAGGGTGAATCCTTCCTTTAAGTGCAAAATGAAACTCAGCCTTAATTATGGAGTCTCAACCAGTGCCTGCATAATATGGTAGTTAACTATCCTAGAACTGGCCTCTGTAATCACTGAAATACTAACAGTGTGCACAGAGTTCTAGCAAACTAACCGTAGGCAAACCCATGCACTGCAATAATGTTGCCTCTTACTAGCCCAACAGCTCTTTGAGATTGAAATGGGCCATCCACCAGATTAATTCTGTTTGGTCTGAGAACAAGAGGCTTTGTGTAGGTTTTGAAAGCCATGTTTATAAGCCCTGTTGCTCCCACACGACCATTCCCCTTGTAAACAAAACCATTTCTGGAGGTTGCCCAAAATAAAATAAAAAATTAAAAAAAAAAAGGCAGAAACTTTGAGTCCTGTTTTAAAGCATAAAAGGCTTTATCTTATCTGGAATAACCGGTACAGGATAACCAGGCTTATCTTATCACTACATATTTATGTCAAGGTTTAAAAGGACTCGAGGCTGTTATGCCACATGGAGCAGAACGCCTACACTGATAAAGCTGCAGTGCTCTGATCCAAACTACACTTTCCTTCTCCTCCAGAAACATGTGAGAGAGGAGTCAGAAGCATTTCCCCTAACACAGTGGAATCCTGTTCTGGGGTGTCCAGACTAGAGCTGATGGGCAAGGTGCCTAGGTTTTGGGGGATCACCACTGGTTATCTGACAGTCTGAATTAAAATGCAGCAGTCAGAGGCAGACCTGCCCTCAGAGAAAAAAAGTCAGAGGGTGACAGGGCCGGCAGAGGCACATCCTGCCTATAATTTATGAGCAGTGGCAAGCTAAGTGTATCAGCTCATAGAGATGCTCAGGGATAAATTATGGCTCAGTCACTGGGCTGTAAGCAGCTGTGGAAAATGAGCAATAGTAGAGGGAAGGCACTCAGCCTGCATAAGCATAACTCCTCTAGGAGCACCTGGGGCAGGAGGGTGGTGTGTACTCAGGAAAAGGTATTTACTACAAAATATATGGCATGAACTCCTCCAGCACTGCCTGACTGTCTTTAGCTGGTGGGTAGGGTAGGGCCCCAAACATAACTCCAGCCAACACTAACATATCATCTTTGGCCTATTAACCCTGGCCGGATCACCAACAGGCAACCCTCCCATTCTGCTTTGTGCCCAAAGAAAGCACACAGCCACACTACAGACACATCCTGCACAAGGACATTGGTCAGGAGAGAATCCCTGCTCTCTTCTGCACCCTCAGCCACCAAAATTTGGCCTTTTGTTAATAGGTCTAATCTTGCTGGGGCCTTTTCCTATTTATTTCATTTGGAGCATATAGTTTAGAAGATTTAAAGTGCTGCGTAGCTTCTACCCTAACTATTTGTTATACAATGACTACTGCTGAGGAAGGGCCTAAGCCTGGAACAGCAGAGGGTCCTGAAGAAGTCAGGACTATGGGGAACTGTGGATGCTGCACAGGCAGCTTGTATGAGTGTTTTATGTAGAGGGGTTACCCAGCTCTCTCCACACACTCTTGTTGTTCCACGCTTGTGAGATCCCAGGGCTTGATCCTGAGTAATGCAGGCACAGAATGTTGCACGTGTATATACAAGGCAGAAAGTGATAAGCAAGATAAGGAGTAGCAGGGACCCCAGGCCTGCATTAACTAGTAGGCAATGCTTAAAAGGGAAACATACTTAAGTGGCTTGTTTTGCATGCTGAGGATTGCGCTTAAATCAATTCTCTGTCCATGCCCCCAACTCTCTTACCTTGCATTCTTGAAAGCAAGGACATATGAGATTTACTGTTGCTCAGCACTTAACTTTGCACTCATCTGTAAATTCTAGTCACACTTGTGTAGCCTGCACTAAGTGTAGGCTTTGTCCCCCTCTAAACCCAGTAACACTTGCTGAGATCATAGCTGGCAGTCTGAGGGCAGCTAAAAATTCCTGGTTGCTCTAGTGTAGGGTTACCATACGTCCGGATTTTCCCGGACATGTCCGGCTTTTGGGGGCTCAAATCCCCGTCCGGGGGGAAATCCCCCAAAGCCGGGCATGTCCGGGAAAATCGGGAGGCTCGGCCGGGGCCTCTTTGTGCGGGGCCGGGGGCATGGTGCCCGGCCGGGAGCCGGGCCGGGGTCGCAGTGCTGGGCCGGTCCGGGCCCGCGGGGCCGGGCCCGCGGGGCTGGGAGCCGGGGGCCGGGCCCGCGGGGCTGGGAGCCGGGGGCCGGGCCCGCGGGGCTGGGAGCCGGGGGCCGGGCCCGCGGGGCTGGGAGCCGGGGGCCGGGCCCGCGGGGCTGGGAGCCGGGGGCCGGGCCCGCGGGGCTGGGAGCCGGGCCGGGGTCGGGGAGCCGGGAGCCGGGCCGCGGGGCTGGGAGCCGGGCCGGGGTCGGGGAGCCGGGAGCCGGGCCGCGGGGCTGGGAGCCGGGCCGCGGGGCTGGGAGCCGGGCCGGGGTCGGGGAGCCGGGAGCCGGGCCGCGGGGCTGGGAGCCGGGCCGGGGTCGGGGAGCCGGGAGCCGGGCCGCGGGGCTGGGAGCCGGGCCGGGGTCGGGGAGCCGGGAGCCGGGCCGCGGGGCTGGGAGCCGGGGGGTGCGCCGGGGGTGGTCGGCCAGGGCCCGAGCCGACCCAGGCTGGAGCCGCCGGGGGCCAGCCTGGGCCGCGCCTCCTTCTCCCCCCCCCCCCCCCTTCCCTTACCTGCTTCAGGCTTCAAGCAGGGGAGGGGGCGGAGACTTTGGGAGGGGGCGGAGTTGGGGCGGGGGCGTGGGCGGGGCTGGGGGCGGGGCCAGGCCCCCCGGGAGTGTCCTCCATTAGGAGGCACAAAATATGGTAACCCTACTCTAGTGGCTAGCTCACACAGGAAATTAATGAATCTCCTACAGATGCTAGCTACAGTTCTTAATTCTTTAATGCAGTGGTAGAGTCTCATGCTTTTAGTGCTGAAGGTACCAAGTTCAAATCCTACTGACAGCCCAACTGGGGTCACACATACTTTCACCAAGGAGGGATGTACAGGGCCAAGAGGCCTTAAACTCGCTCGAAAGAAACTGACTCGGTTTATTCATTCACGGAGAGAATATCAGCACTGGGAAGGAGATTGACTTTTTCCTTTTGCCCGTGTAATATGAATACCTGGGGACAGGTTGTAAATGTGGAGATCCAGGATGCATTGTGAACACCTTCTGTGCATTACTGTGGATTAATAAACAGTTTGAATCAAGTCTCCAGTGGGAGCACATGGATCCAAATGAAAGACGTGCCAACAGGTATAAAATTATATGAGAGAGAGACAAGGGCACACTAGATATTTCAAGGGTTTGGATTCAACTAGAACCAATGAGGGGAATTCATTTTTGAAGCAACCATAAACTCTTAGCTGCCTCGGGCTGCCAGCTAATGATCTCAGCAAGTGTTACTGGGTTTAGATTTTAAAAGAAATTCAGACTTAAACAGAGCTTTTGCAGAAATATCATGAGTGACAGCATGTGCTACATCTCCCTTCTGTTCTGAGGCAGTTCATATGCCCAACAGCTATAACCCAGCACCACTCCTCTGTGCAAAAGCACAGGGCTTTGTATATTTCCCATAGTCAGCTGGAGTGTGCCTCCACACTACCAGTCACGGGGTGGGTTTGTTATTGCCCAACAGTGGTCAGGATACCAACAGCCCAGCCTAACACATTAGTATTAATTATACTGAAATTGTAGAGAAACTTACTCCAGTGCAATGGGCCTATGCAATGGTCTCTGCACCACCTATGTCTCCATTTACACTCCATGTTATGGGCTTAATTGATGTAGAGGCCTGTGAGCTGGCCCTCTGCCCTAAAACAAATTGCACCCTTAACCCTCAGCATAATATGAATCACAGCACAACAGCCCTTTTGTTTTGCATTTTGGCCTTTTAAAGGGGGATCTTTCATGTTGGAGAAAGATTTCAGACATACTAACCCTATACATACTCATGCTAATATTGTGTTTTGTTAAATTAGTAACACTGTGTGTTCATCCACTGACTTATCTCCCTCGCAGCCCAGAGTGGCTAAGTGTGTTTTACATCATTAGTTATCTTAATGTAAAATCCTACTGAGACAAGGTGCAGATACTTTTTACCTCCACATAGCTAGTTGAGGTAAACTCCAGGTGGGGCATATAGGGATGCAAGAGGCACTAGCATCACACACACTATTGAGCAATAAGTGAGTTTGATAATGTAACATTTTGTAATTGAATATCATGCAGAAGGGGATCGATTGGGGTAGATTCTCTGACAACTCAAGTAGAACTGCCTAGACTAGTCAAAGCGCACAAGTATCAATCATCACAGCTCAAGACAAGGAGCATACTTAGTGTAGGACACCCTTGCATGTTGTGTGTGTGATCCTCAAACGTTGGCACTTCATCTGTTCTGCAAGTCCAATTAAAATTGGATTGAATAAATCTATTAATAAAAGTTCACTTGTTCTCACTCTCCCCTCCAGTCTCCGTTGACAGTTACTGCAGATACAACATCCAGCTAACCCTACTCTTATTGCCCACTTCCTAAGATAAAGTGATCCAAAAATTTGCAACCTAATGGATGGATCACACAGAATGAGAAAGTGGGCTGTCAGGCAGATTACTGAAATAGCTTCCATTGGAGTGAAAGCAGTGTGGTCATATGATGGCTTGGCAAATTTATTTTATGTATGCCTTAACTTTCTCCTTCTCACCTTCCATTTTCCTCTGTTGTGAAAGCTTCTTTTCCTCCCCTCCTCCTCCCCCCTGCCCCCGGCCACACTCTAGGCACCAAGAATAAAAGAAAAGTACACTCTGGGGGTAGAATGTAGCGGTGTGGAAAGGACTTGTAAAATACAGTGCTCTCTCTCACTAGCTGCATGTTCTCCTTAAATTTCAATGTGGAATACTCCATCCAGATGTAGATGTCATGATGCATACGTTTCAACATGCATCTCCGCCATGCTGCCTTGTGTTGGCAGAGCATGATTCCCAACCACACCTCAGGGGAAAGAGAGAGAGAGAGAGAGAGAGACTGCTGCTACAGTCTCAGGGACCAGAATTGTTTGTTCTGTGTTTTTTATAAACAATAGGTGGCAATTTTACCAATTAAGTGTGCAGGGAAGCAGCATGTTCAGATCAGATGCACACAGCAGATGCCACAGCATGACTATGCAACACAGAGATGCTGTGTGCTCTTAACCAAGGCAGAATTTTTTTCCTAAGGTAAGATTAGATCAGACAGCGTAAAGCACCATTCATTTCCAACATCACCCACAATAGGGAAAGCCCATCCGTCCCTACAGTTAAACTATGTCTCCATCCTTCAATATATATATTCGGATGGCCTGCTGCTTTGCAGTATTTTATAGGATAAGCTTACTGTTTTAGCAAGCTTGTGTGGTCAGACATGGACACCAGGGGCATTCCGATGCCATGATGGATATTCCAAACAGGAATAAATGAGCAATGTAGTTCTGCTGAACCCATGGTTTAAAGATTCTAATTGCCAATGTTCATATTTTACCAGCATAAATAATAAATGTGGCATATTCCCTATTTTCTTTCACCACTGTATTATTAAGACAATAAAGCCATTTCAAAGGTTTGGTTATCATGAGCTAATGGTACCTCTAGAGGATCAGTAACACTCCAGGAGATTTCTTATTCTAAAACAAAAACCCCTCACCAACTCCTGTCATTCTCTATTAGTTAAGTTCTGCGAGCATGTGTGCTCAGAGCTCCCTGCTTCCACGTGCCACTTGTAGTGCGGGACAAGTTAAGTGATACAACTGCAGGCATAATTAGGTCACAAGGAGCTTCCTGAAGGACAATTTAAAAGAGAGAAAGTGTTCAACAAATGCAGCTTGGCTAATGCATGCACCCTAGGTAGTAATACCATCTGAACAACGTCTGCAGCTCCTTTCCCTCTGTCGCTTCAAGGCTATCTTTGAAGAGAGCTCCCCTAGAACTGGAAGGAATGGGGAGTGGGCTCTGCCATGTGGAGAGTTGCAAACCCTGTACCTGAAAGACCTCCATCTCCATACAAACAACCGAGAGAAACGTTATTTACAACAAGGGGAAGGTGACTTTGAAAGAACCGTCAGCCTGCCTGGAAGCATCACTGGATGAGATTTAAAATGCATGTTGACAGAGGAACAGGCTGTGAAGACAGGCTTGCTGCCTGCCACAACAGATGACTTGAGAACATTCTCCATGCACAACTTCTTTGTGGGGTATCCTCCCCCCTTTGCCGGCTGCCAATCTTGATAATCTTGGCATGACATCATTGGGATGTATGTTTGATTTATTATCCACTAGGACATTAAGACAGATCTATTTAGCACGTCAAAACAGCAGAATTATCAAACAGACCTTTATTTAAGGTTAGTATGCACCGAGGAGACTCTGCCTTATCTTTCATCTCCTGTTTATTTTGGTACTGCAGCAGTCGGTTCTTTAACTAATACTGTCTCTATCAGTTATCAGTGCAATGATGAATGGGGAGGATGCCAAAACACACAAAGCTGTAACACAGTTTAATCCACACAGTTGGAGTAGTATGGAAGGGGAGCTGTGAGAGTGGGGATCTTTGATGGAAATGCTCTCCTCTCTGTCTGTCCACCAGGAATGCTAAACTGTGACTCTGAATGAAGGAGATTTTCAAGCCCATATCTTACAAATCCTCATGCAGCATGCAATAGAGTGCACTAGGGGGTTGTGCTCCAGCACAGCATTTGTGGGTGGTGCAAAAAAAAAAAAAAAAAGTAGTTAAGCATTAGACATGGTCATCTGCAATGATTATTAATGAATTCCAAGTGCCTTACATTCCTGCTGGGTAAAAATAGAGGGGGAATTTGTGAGGGTCAGAGAATAGAAATATCCCAAGGCAATTTGGGCTCAAACAAGAACATCATGCCAATATGATGCTTAGCTATGCATTCCCATCTTTGGTTTCTCTCTCACTTCTAGACTGATCTAAACCCACTGAAGTCAATGGGTGGCTTTAATGGACAGTAGATCAAGCCACTACAGACCACCTAGCAGCAGTCTAATTACTATGAGATCTTGTTCCCTTGAGCTTACAGTCCTCTCCCTCCTCCAGCAATGTGTGTGGAAAACCCCCCCCCCCCCGCCACAACAAAAATGTTAACGACAAAAAGCGCCGGTGTGGACAGCGCTTCGTTGGTGGGAGATGCTGTCCCAGCAATGAAGCGACTACCCCTCATTCGGGTTGATTTTATTTTGTTGCCGGGACAAAGAACGGCCACACAGCAGTGTAGACATAGCCCTAGACTCCAGCCCCACCACTCCCTCAAGAGGTGTTGTGCAATACTAACCACTAGGAAGCTAGGGTTGAAGGGATTTTGTGTAAAATGCAGTAATGTTGGCAAGGGGATGTCATGGGAACCCTTTTTTGTGCATCTTCAAACACACATTCCTACCCCACAGGTTTCATGTACAGATAAGCCCCAGGATACAAAGCTAAATTCACTTAAAGCTCATTTAATCCAGTTTTAAATGTGTAATTGTAAATCACAGAAGTTTTTGCAAAGTTATGCTTTGAAATCAAATCTACTTGCCCTTTCACAGGCATATTCACGGTGCTGGGGCATGGATTTAATAGCACAACATTTAACAAATATTCTCCTTACCATGCAGTTGAATCCTGCAAAACTAGGGAGGTGGAAGGAAACAAAAAATGGAAGAAAAGTAAATATGGTACAGCTCTTCAAACAGGAAAGTGTGACTGTGGGAGTTACCATAAGCTTAACTCCTCTCTCTTGTAAAATGATAGAGAAAATTCTTTTATCATCCAGAAGATAACATAACCACAATTGATAAAAACCATATGGGTTTTACAGCACTTAAGAACAACATTAATTCAATTTGCTTGGATATGTGCACATAATCCACATAGAAGAATGTCGGAAGGACTATAAACAAAGGACATGTTAAAAGGCAGTAGGTGTCCAACAATGTATCATGAGAATCAGCATTTGGCTTGCTTCTAGTTTTCATGTATGTTCTACCACAAGGGGTAAACCAGGACAGTGATGAAATTTGCAGATAATACTGAATTGGGACCCTTTGAACACATCAGAGGAATACTACAAAGCGATCGTGAGAGTTTAGAATTATGAGCAGAAAACAACAATGAGATTCAGCATGGAAAAACTGCAAGCTAGTGCATCTGGAGGAAAATTATCCAAAACACAGATGTTCAACTCGAGGGAGAAATCTGGAAGGCAGTAACTAAAGGAGATCGAGGCATGAGTGGACAGCAAATGATACATGAGTCCCCAATGTAATAGGGCCGCTGAAAGGACAAGTACACAATGTTAGGCTGCATGCTCCTTTTCTATACAGCTCTGGTATGAGCTCTCGCTAGTAAACTATAGCTAGTTCTGGGCACTTACCAGGATGATATAGATAAACTGGAGAGAGTTCTAAGAAGTGAAACAAAATTATTATGGGGCTGCAATGATTAGCTCATTGGGGAAAGAGGAAGACAGCAGAGCATAGTGTGTACAATTTGGCTTAAGTGAAAACTAAAGAGGAAGATAAGGCCTGCAAATATTTGGAAGGGTTTAACACGCCTCCAAGTGAGAGGCATTATTTTGGGTGCTACAGATTATTTAATTAGCATAAACTGGATGAAATTAAGAAAAGGAAACTTTAATTTGAATGGCAGGTACATTGTCTCACTGTAAGCTCTACTAGGCTCTAGAACTCCCCCCCCCCCCCCAACAGCAGTCCCAGTGTTTAGGAGTTTTAAAACTGAACTAAAATCAAAACTATGTAATGATATTAACAATCCTGCATTGGAAAGGGCCAATGGACTAGATGGCCTAGGTCTAGTCTTATCATTAATCCTAGAAGGCTTTTCAAAATCTATCCATGTCACACTATTTAACCAAGGCTTAACTGTCTGCCAATTTTTGGGATAGACCGACAAATGCCTGCGCAAGACAAAAGACGTAAGAAATTTAGCGCCCTAAGGGCCCATTTTATAAATTAATTTTAACCAAAGCTAATTAACAGATTGACTTGTAAATTCTCAACGTTTTTTCCACATTCAAAGAGTAAGTGAATCATAGAAGACCGGGCCGGCTTTAGCAGGTGCAGGGCCCCACGATGGGACGCAAATTGTCTTGCGCCCCCTCCCCCGCCCCGACTCCGCCCCTTCCCTGCCCCAGTAGATCCCTCCCCCAAATCCCCGCCCTCTCCCTGCCCCATTGGATCCCTCCCCAAATCCCCGCCCTGGCCCCGCGTCTTCCCCAAGCATGCCGCATTCCTCCTCCTCACCCCTCCCTCTCAGGCTTGTGCTGATCAGCTGTATGGCAGCACAAGCGCTGGAGAGAGGGGGGAGAAGCAGGACGCATCTATTTTTTTTTTTTTTTTTCCTCCGCTCCGCCGACAGCCCCGGACGTTGCGGGGCCTTCTTAGGCATGGGGCCCCATTCCAGGGAATCGGCCGAATGGGCTTAAAGCTGACCCTGATAGAAGATTAGGGCTGGAAGAGACCTCAGGAGGTCATCTAGTCCAATCCCTTGTTCAAAACAGAACCAACCCCAACTAAATCATCCCAGTGCTGTAATTTTGGAGAACAGATGACCTGTTCTTCATACAAAGTGATTGAATTCCTGAAATCATCTGTCTGCACCACACCTAGCACAGTTTGGGCACTAGCACAATGTAAACAAGTTTCATTGTATACAAATGAGTTTTCCAGGCCTGCACCAGCTCCATTGCCTGCTGCAACTCTCCAGCAGTGGGAGGTTTTGACTGCAAGCAGATGTGCCACTCTTCTTACGTTCTTCATTTACTGGAATGTGTGTTATAACTCATTGTTAAGACACATCAGTCCAGTTGTCAGTCTGGAGGCTGCAGCTTTATTTTCCAAAGATCAGTGAAATCCAATTTGAAACGAAAGGCGAATTCTGCAGTTGTTAGAGAGGTGCGATAATGAAAGCCACTGGAGAGATCGCCGTGGTTTTTCTTTTCACATTTTATCTATAAAACAGCCGGAGGGCTTACAAAGAGTTTACAAGAGTGCGGGTGGAGGGAGTTGGATGGGGGGGGGCGGTAAGCTTAAAGATAACAGCAGCAATGCACAAACCACTAACTGAAATCTCCAAGCTATCCGCTTGTACCAACCTTTCTGAGAGAGAATTGTCATTTTCAAGTACTGCTAAAGAGCAACAGTGCCATCTAGTGCCAAAGGAGCAAACTGAAGGCTTAAACAATCATGCTTTGCAACCAGCTCTTCCAGCCTGAGAACAACTCAATGGTCTTTACTTCACAACTATGTCAACATCTGGCCTCTGAACAAAGCTCTGTTCACACATCCAAATGAAAATGAGACAGAAGAAACAGCTCAAAACCCATAATTGTAGAGAGGAATCTAATATCTGGGCTAAAGCCAAGGTTTTAACGCAGTTATGAGGAACATGATTAGGTGCCCATTTACACTACAGTAGCTTACCTAGGTCAGGCAACAACTGTGCAGTAGCTTGGTCCCCCTAATTTAGGTATACCTGTAGTATAAATTGTACTTTAGGCACATGCAATATAAGCAACAGTTTGGGATCTCATAACTTAAGAATCTTCTCTGACTTTGCAATTCACAAGTTCCTTCTACCACAACAGTACCAGAGGAAGAAGCAAATCTTGCCCTGATTTCTACAAACCCCAGCAACACTAACTGAAACATGAAATACTCCAGAGTCCCTTCTGGAAGAATCTATCACAAACTCCAGAGACACTTGGGCCTCAGGTAATTTGCTTTGTATGAGCTTTTAAAATAATTACTAATGACCATCTCCAAAAAAGGTATAACCTGCTGTTACAGTCCCCCAATTAATTATTAAAAAGGACCTAATATTTATATAGTGCCTTAGAGCTTTCTGAACTACCACCAGTACCTACATGGCTGGCAGCCTATGTGCTGTTTTGTCCGATATACTAAGCAAGGTGAATACTTGGGTAAGAGACTTAAGGAATATCTAGGTGCAGCAAGGGTTTTTGATAACCTCTTGACATTCTCAGTAAGAATCAGGGTGTTAACCTTACTATGTTGGTCAGATTCCAGATCAGTTAATTCAGCCTGGCCAAATATAATTTGCCTGAGGGAAGAGGGCAAATGGAATTTTGCAAAACTGAATTAATTGCTTTCTGCCTACCTGACTAAGTTTGCTTTGTACTTCCCAACTAAATATAGATTTCTGATATTTTGTCCCTGAGAATATTGTATTATATTTAGAATTGGAAAGATTAGATTTTCAGTTATCAGTAATTGTGGTGAAATCAACATTCATCAATTCACACCAACCAATAAAAAAATAGTTCCATTGATAACAGAAATTTACAAATTGGCAAAGTAAGAAAAATGCTGCTTGAGAACTTATTAGAGTTTGATTTAAAGCTAAAATTGAGGTATGACAGTCTGCGTTTGTTATAAAACTTTAACTTTTTGAATCTCAGCATCTACTCATTAAATAATTGTCTGACCCCTCCATAATTTCCCCAACTGTGAAAATTTAAACTGATCATCTAAAAAAATGCTTAAAACCCATAATTTTGTACAACTGTAAAAATTTTAAAAATCAATATTAATTATCTGTCACAATTATATAAAAACCTGGATTCTGCCAAGCTTAGTTATATTGCTGGGCAGTTTTGAACAGTTACCTTCCTCCCTAGATGTGACAACATTACACTAGTGATGTCATGATCCAGATGTATAGATTGTATACGGAAAGGCTTTTGACATAATAGATACTGTAGCTATATAGAAAGACCCCTACTAACAAATGCTTTTCAAGTTCTTTCCAAGGACTTCCTACCAGTACAAAGTGTACTGAGTATTATTATTTGTATTAAAGTAGCACCTAGAAGCCTCAAATGAGACCAGGAACCCCATTTTGCTTGGCACTGTACATATACTCATCAAGAGACAATCCTTGTTTCCAAGAGTTTACAATCTAATTAGTGAAAGACCAAGCATGGGAGGGGAAACAGAGGCATAGGTAGGTGAAGTGATTTGCCCAAGGTCACACAGCAGTTCAGCTCTCCTGACTCCCACCCTATCTACTACCAGAAAGTCAAGGCTACTCCATTTACAATACTTTTTGTCAGTAATCATTGGACTAACTATATGCTGCTAATAGTTTAACAAAAGGGCTCCCAGAAAAGTGTCCCCTTCATAGCTACACAAGCCCATTGATAAACCACTTGTATCATTGGAGTATCTGCTTGCAAAAGAAAGATGAGAGATAAGAGAATCTATTAGGTTGTTGTCCATTTGAACAAAACCACTTTCTCACAGCTGTAACTGAGGAAGGATGCAACACCACTTGGTAAAGAAACTGATAATAGATGCGCTTGGCTGGAAGTGTTAATACTTTATAAAACTATGCTGAGCAGCCTGAAAATACAGCATGGTATTTAGCTTGTACCATATGAAGTGTAGATCTTCGCCATCTTTCACTGTGGTCCTTTATGCAAACACCATGATCATCAGTTTATTCATATTTATAAAGAAAAACACCCATTTCCCAAGCCTCTAGGTACATTTACATTTAAAATAAAATAAAATAAATTGCTAGCAGCAAATCCCAATCTGCAATCTATAGATATCAGACAAACTTGAACAAAAAATCTCCTCCGGTCATAATCAGAAGGCACCTCTCCTCTGAACCCTCAGTCACCCAAAAACCTGAAATAAACAGATTCTAATGGTCAGATTCTGACTCTAATGTACAAACAAGGGGAGTTTACATGTACATCAAGAAGATATAATTGGAGCTGAAAGAGCATCTCCGCTACAATTCAGCCCTTAAATTCCTGCTGCCTGGCAGGATGGAGTCCATTGAATTAGATTCCCTCTAATAAGCAACATCCTTTTACTAACACAGGAGCCAAGACATTATCTTAGTCATTAGAGCAACTGTATTCATATATATCCATATCTCAGTGAAATCTATCTGGTGCAGATCTGCTGTGACGTAACAGGAGCTGTACCTCACTTTTGGAAAGAGACAGGTTTTAATTTTAGCATTAATTTTCGCATCTTGTATAAAAGATTTCAATTTACCTACAAGAGTTTAAGCCCAGATGCTATGCTGCACATCATGGGTCAAATTCTTCCGCAAGGTAACGCCATGTAAGCCCATAGATTTACACTGGGGGTGAATTTGGCTCATTAAGTTCATGGTTCTTTGTGGTGAATGCAGAAGGCTTATTTACTAGTGCTGTGCAGAACATATTAACATTCAGCCAAGCACACAAGCCAGTGAACATCTGTTCTCTAGTTACCAGTCTCTTCAGCATTTGCCCTGTAGAAAATCTCAGCATCTAAACTACTATGCGATATTTCTGCAACTACACGGAAAGCAGAGCCCAAGGCAATGAGAATTTTCTGCAGTAAGAGCATCTCTAAACTGAGCATTCATATTCCATAGAAAGCCTATCAGAGACATTCAGGTGGATAAAATGCATCTGAGCCCCTGTCTTCCCCTCACCTTCCATCTTTTATAACCCATCCCGTGGTGTACTGTACTTTCTACAGGTTTAATTTAACACATCATCGGTAAACTTTCTGTTAACAGTTTAAAAAACTTACTATGTCTCCAGTGGTTCCTTTTTCTGGTGACTGCACATGTTGGAGTATCTCTTCTGCCTTCTTTTTCTGCCACTTGGTTATTTTCTTGTATCACTCTTCCATCTTTCCGGCTCTTTCCTTTTCTTTTTCCTCACTGGGATTTTTTTTAAATCCCAATCTTTCCCTTCTCCCCTTTCTTTTCTTCCTCTCTATTTTTTCTCACACTATTCACACTCTCTACCCCTACAAACTTATGCAATTGTTCATTTCTTTCCAATATTTCCCCTCAGGCATGCACCTCCATTCCCTTGACCCAGCCTGCATAAATGTCCACTCAAACTCATTTGATCCCTCCAGATACACACTCAAAGGTGACCACTATGGAAAAGGGCGGTTTCTTTTTTCCCTTTCTGGATTTTCAAAGGTTCTCAATGCCTGATTCAGAGAAAGTACTTGAATCCATATCTCCTATCCCCATTTTCCTTTCTGGAGAAGAAGTGATTTGGTCTCCACTCTGGGTACACTGAAATTGCATTCAGCTGGCTCTGCCTGATCTAGCTGCCGCCTAGGCCGAACCAGCTTTGTTCAATCAGCTATTTACCAGGGACTCGGTGGGAGGAAGCTGCTGCAGGGAGGGATGTGATATTGGACAGTGTCTGCTCAGATAGCAGAGAGAAAATGAGAACATGAATGTATAGGCTGGACCTTGATGTAAGCAGAGGAGAAAACTGCCTCACGGAAAAGGTTTTTTATGCTTTTGCCACCCTAGGTTGTAGCATAGCCTGCCTGTAAGGGAGGATTCTCTTTATGGTTTCAGGGAGATGAAGGACTACTGTATGAAAAGTACAGGAGAATGCCTACACCATCTATCGTGTTCTGTTCTTGGCACTAAATTCTATGTTTGTATGGTATGATTATTACTGAGATATGGGACAAAATGTGCTTTATGCTGCTGATACAGGTCATGATTTTAGCTGCTAAATGAATGAGGGTGCGCAGTTCCCTAAAGTTTTGCTGGTGTTTCCTGAACTACTGTGTAAGTTGCTGTGAAACTCAGTTAGATTTGTGCCTACCCAGCCTCTCTCTGAGAGCAATGTGGGCTGGGAAATGCAGTCCTGTTTAGCAGTCATTTTGATAGGTTTTGTGATGATGCATGAAGGGGAGGCATCTTGGGTTGTAGAACTGGTCTAGTATCATACCATACAAACATAGAATTTAGTGCCAAGAACAGAACACGATAGATGGTGTAGCTGCTAGTACTCATGTTTGAAGCATGAAGAAGTGCTGAATAACTGTGTGGATTGGAAAGCCTGCACCCCCCACTTAAAACCCTGTGCTATATTATTAATCTACTCCGTATACTTTACAGAAATAAAGTCTGAACTTTTCTAGCCAAGTGCACTTGCTGTCACCATCTTTGCCAAGTGATGCTTAAGTAAGGTTATACAAAAGCCATTTTGCTTAAATGATGAGAGAAGCCACTTATGTTTGTACTGGTAGGAAGTATGAGTAACCTCAGTTGTACTAAAATAACAGAATATACGTATAATACTTCATTTAAAAAAAACTGGTAAAAGGACATTATTGTTGTAAAGTCAGGGGTTCAGATCAGGAACATCTAGAATTAAGGTTGCCCAGACAACTTTGATTCAGCCCCCTTGTGTGTTTTTTTCCCCCACCAGGGGCCTGTTGTATGCTAATGTCCTAGCTCCCCACTGAGCCTTGCATTTGCGTTGATGAACCCATATGTGCCAAATGAGCACCGAGTGTGATGGGTCAGAAAGAGAGAGACAGACACACACATTAGGTCATGTAGGGTTTTGTAGGTAGTAACTGGCAGCCAGCACAGAGCACGGATGTAATAAATTTTCCTGGCCTAATCAGGAAATAGGAAGATGCATTCTGTATTTGCTGAGCAGGTTTCTTGGCATTTTCTGCTGAAATGCTAGTAGTTGGTCACTTATAGCGAAGTGAATTTCAATGGATCTCTCTGTGTATCCTACTTTTACCATTTCTCTAGGTGTGGAAGCAGGGCCGGCTCTAGGATTTTTGCCGCCCCAAGCAAAATCAATTTTGGCCGCCCCCGCCACCGTTTTTTTCTTACCCCACCCCCTGGCCCCGCCTCGGCCCCGCCTCAACTCCGCCCCTTCCCCAAATCCCCAGTCCTGCCTCCTCCCCCCAGGCTCTCAAGCCTAGGAGGGAGGGGGAGAAGCAGCGCGTGTGCCCCGGCCACTCAGGGTCTCCCCCTCCCTTCCAGGCTCTCAAACCTGGGAGGGAGGAGGAGCAGCGGCGCACGAATCAGCTGTTTCGTACGCCGCGGCCGCTTGGGATCTCCCCCTCCCTCCTGGGTTTGAGAGCCTGGGAGGGAGGGCGAGCAGCGGCGTGCGAGCGGCAGCAGCGGAGGTGAGTTAGGGCGGCCGGGGCACATTTTTAGGGGCGGCATGGCCCACGCCAGAATGCCGCCCCTAAAAATGTGCTCCGGCCGCCCCAAGCACCAGCTTGTTTTGCTGGTGCCTAGAGCCGGCCCTGTGTGGAAGAATATTCCTGTCATAGGTCCCTGCTAAATTGGAACACTGGCATATTTTACAATGACCCTCAGAGTTCCTGCTCTTCACATGCAGGTCTTAAACTTGCCTGGCAACCTTGATCATTTTAAGAGCAGATACTGTCAAGTATGAGTTTGCCTCCCCCCCGCCCAGCTGTGTCACTGACCCTAACTGTAAACAAAGAGGGGTCACTTGCCCTGTCTAATGTGACTTAAGAAAAGTAGATACAGTGATCTAAAGTACAAGAGGAATGAGAATGTGAAAATCCAGATTAGATTCCGGAGAAAAGATACTCTGCCTTTAAGTGAAAGTGACTTTTTATCTCTGTCTTCCTGCAGATACTATATTAGAGAGGCTGACATAAGATATCCCCAGAGGCCCAAATCCAATTTTAAATCAAATGTAAAAGACTATCTTGTGAAGGCCAAGAATGAATTGGTTCTGCCAAAAGAAAAATTAGCACAGACATAAGTTTATTTCCAGCCAATCTCTTAAAATAAATGCCTTTTTGTTTAATCATCCTGATCTTATTTTTAAGCTTAGTAAGGATTCAGAGCCTGAAATGACCAGTCTGTTCCAGGACCACATCTATCTGTAAACCTGTTGCACACAAGTGACTCCTAGTCAGGATTACTTTAGTTAGCATTGAGATGGGCCATTCCTTGACTCCTTTCATTTGTATTCTCTGAGACAGTTTTAACCCTAATCCACATACAAAAATGTATAAGGGCATGACTACACTTGCAGATGTAGAGTGCTTTGAGTTAAATAAGCCTTCGTAGAGCGCGGTAGGGAAAGCGCTGCAATCTGTCCACACTGACAGCTGCAAGTGCACTGGCGTGACCACATTAGCAGCTCTTGCAATGGCCACAGAGAGCAGTGGATTGTGGTAGTTATCCCAGCATGCAAGTGGCTGCAATGTGCTTTTCAAATGGGGGGTGGGGGGTGGGGTGGAGTGTGACAGGGAGTGTGTTGTGTGTATGTGGGGGGAGAGAGAGTGGGTTTTTGGGGGGCTGAGAACATGTCAGCATGCTGTCTTGTAAGTTCAGACAGCAGCAGACCCGCCTCTCTCCCCCGCCTCTCTCTCACACAGCATTCCATAGTAATGGTTGCTTTGTCTCTGAGCAGATAAGCATGCTGGCTGTCAGAAACGGAGCTTTCAAAGGGCATATCCGCATTCCTGCAGCTATTACAAAACAATGGCAAGAATGGCCACTTGACTTAAGGGGATTATGGGACGTTTCAGGAGGCTGATCAGAGTGCAGTAATGCAACACCTCATTCACATTGACGCCCGGGCGTTTCAGCCAATGTGCACCAAGTGTTAATCTTCTCACCTAGGTGGAGTACCAGGAGCGCTCTAGCCCTGGAGTCAGAGCGCTCTATGTGCCTTGCCAGTGTGGACGGGTAGTGAGCTAGGGTGCCCAGGGCTGCTTTAATGCGCTCTAACTCGCAAATGTAGCCAAGCCCTTAGCTAAACAAGGATGTGTCTCCTGCATTCCCTTCCATTCTCATCTTTCAGAAACTGCAGCAGTTTTGCTTCATGAGTATTATGTTATTTCAACACACAGGGAGTTCTCATGCTATAGCTATTGACCACATGCTACCACTGGAGACAGGTCAAGATTAATTCTATTATTACACCTCAGCACATGCTGCCATGATGGATGATGATGTCATGAGATGACCAACAAAGCTCTCTGTTAAATTTATTGATGTAATATCATAATCTTCAATACTTCATTCTTCTGGTCTCATCATGTTTCAAATTACCTACATTTAACAGACATGTACAAGTAACACATGAAGATGTCGAGTTAACCTCTGGTGCTTTACTATTACCTAAGATGCTTTGGTAGCTATTAGTACCAAATTTGGAATTTGGTAGAATTCCAGAAAATTCATTAGCAGGATAAATCTCTGTAAGCTTTTTAAAGTGATCTAGTGATACATTTTCTGTGGCTTTATAATAATCTTACTCCAAGTCAGTGTCACCAAAATCTTTCCCGCAGACTAAGGCCAGGTTTAAAAACCTCGTTCCCTGATTCCTCTTATCTAAATCCTTGTATATGAAGTTATGAGATTTTGATATATTTTGGTTACTGAAACATGTTGTGAGTCTGGGAAACGCCCACAGACTAGCTCTTCAGTAACAACAAAGGAGTGGCCAACACCCAGCCAGGTGTTAAGTGACCATCACTGGCCATTTGCCAGCACTGGAGTTGTAAACAACAGATTTACAATTCACATGAAAGACAGTTGCTGGAGCACATACACCGTGAGGCTGCCTAACCTCCGTGACATAGCAAGGAACTTTCCAGCACCTGGAGGAGAGTATAAAATAAGGGACAATGACATCACCATCTCACCTTTCCTCCCCCACCTACACTGAAGGCAACAAGATCATTTGGAAGACAAAGAAACATTTGAACTGGGGAGAGTGGTTCTAACTGGAAAAGCTCTCCAGTTAGCTTAGACTGTTGATTTTTGGGCCAGAGAAACCTTACTGCTTCAAATTTGACTTAGCTTGATAAAGTTTAGGCATTAGACTGTGATTTTATCTTTTATTTCTTTTTGTAACCAAATCTGAACTTTTATGTCTATGCCACTTAAAACCTAGCTTTCTGTAATTAATAAACTTATTTTAATGTTTTATCTAAGCCAGTGTGTTTTTGATTGAAGTTTGGGAATTCTACTCAGGTTACAAAGTCTGGTGCATGTCCACTATCCTTTGATGGAGTGGTGACCTAATTAATGAGCTTGCAAGGCTGGGGCTGCGAGGGAGATTTCCTGGTGTCTTCCTGTATATAGTTCATGAGTGGCTGGGGAGAGCATTCATGTACTTTGCTGGGTATGTTTCTGCACGTTGATGGCTGACTGAACAGAGCCTGGAGGCGTCTGCTGTTCACTAGCATACCAGTGGAGGAGACAGCCTGGGGCAGGGAGGAGAGTTAAAGGGGTCACAGTAGTTCCACAGTCCAGATTGCATCCTGGGGGGTGTCACATACCCCCAAGAGGTTTACAGAGCTTGGTATTCTGTGTAATGAATGTGTATTGCCCATCAGCTGATACCTCTAGATTTTCAATTTGGGCTTTTATAGGAAACCTCCCATCTTACTATCCCTGAAAGCCACAGGCTCCTGAATTATGGTCAGTTTTCTTTTAATGTCCAGAGCAGGGATTTATAAACAATCCAAAAAGGCTTCTGAGTCTCCATCCTCCAGGGCTGATGGGTCTCCTAGTTCCCTGACACCAATAAACTAAGCTAACCTATGTCTGATCTTGTGTTTGGTTGTGACACTCTAAGTAACTTTCCCAGACCTGAGGAAGAACTCTGTGTAGCTCAAAAGCTTGTCTCTCTCACCAACAGAAGTTGGTTAAATAAAATATATTACCTCACCCACCTTGTCTCAGCAATAAACCAGACAGAGCAGCACTGGAATCCTTAACTTTGCACTAGACATAGAAACCTGCTTCCTGTCTTCTCCTAGAGACAGCCCAATCCAAATCAGTGAAGAACATGAGCTTATATCACCTAACTATGCTTAAAAAAATTGCAATGGGGTTTCTAGAACTTGACATTTGAAGAAGCCAATAATGGAGTAAGACATTTCCTTAATCTCTGTATCCATTCTGAAGGGCTTTTTAGTTTAAAGATGATGCAATTTAGGGCATTTTATCAACTTTTTTTTGTTAACTCCTATGAATTAAGTACTGATGGAGCAGCTAGACCTGGAACCCACAAGAGAAGAGGCAATTCTTGATTTAGTCCTAAGTGAAGCACAGGATCTGGTCCAAGAGATGAATATAGCTGGACCACGTGGTAATAGTGACCATAATATAATTAAATTGAACATCCCTGTGGCGGGGAAAACACCACAGCAGCATTTAATTTCAGAAAGGGAGACTACACAGAAATGAGGAAGTTAGTGAAACAGAAATTAAAATGCCACCGTGGCTAAACAACAAAGTAAAAGAAGCAGTGAGAGACAAAAAGACATCCTTTAAAAAGTGGAAGTTAAATCCTAGTGAGGAAAATAGAAAGGAGCATAAACTCTGGCAAATGAAATGTAAAAATATAAGTAGGAAGGCCAAAAAAGAATTTGAAGAACAACTAGCCAAAGACTCAAAAAGTAATAGTACAAAAAAATTTTAAGTACTTCAGAAGCAGGAAGCATGCTAAACAACCAGTGGGGCCACTGGACGATTGAGATGCTAAAGGAGCACTCAAGGATGATAAGGCCATTGTGGAGAAACTAAATGAATTCTTTGCATCGGTTTTCATTGCTGAGGATGTGAGGGAGATTCCCAAACATGAGACATTCTTTTTAGGTGACAAATCTGAGGAACTGTCACATATTGAGGTACCATTAAAGGAGGTTTTGGAACAAATTGATAAACTAAACAGTAATAAGTCACCAGGACCAGATGGTATTCACCCAAGAATGCTGAAGGAACTCAAATGTGAAATTGCAGAACTACTAACTGTAGTTCGTAACCTATCATTTAAATCAGCTTCTATACCAAATGACTGGATGATAGCTAATGTGATGCCAATTTTTAAAAAGGGCTCCAGAGGTCATCCCAGCAATTACAGGTCAGTAAGTCTGACTTCAGTACCAGGCAAACTGGTTGAAACTATAGTAAAGAACAAAATTGTCAGACACATAGATGAACATAATTTGTTGAGGAAAAGTCAACATGGTTTTTGTAAAGGGAAATCATGCCTCACCAATCTACTAGAATTCTTTGAGGAGACTCAACAAGCATGTGGACAAGGGTGATCCAGTGGATATAGTGTATTTAGATTTTCAGAAAGCCTTTGACAAGGGCCCTCACCAAAGACTCTTAAGCAAAGTAAGTTGTCATGGGATAAGAGGGAAGGTCCTCTCATAGATTGGTAACTGGTTAAAAGATAGGAAACAAAGGGTAGGAATAAATGGTCAGTTTTCAGAATGGAGAGCAGTAAATAGTGGTGTCCCCCAGGGTTCTGTACTGGAACCAATCCGATTCAACATATTCATAAATTATCTGGAAAAAGGGATAAACAGTGAGGTGGCAAAAATTGCAGGTGATACAAAACTACTTGCGATAGTTAAGTCCCAAGCAGACTGTGAAGAGCTACAAAAGGATCTTTCAAAACTGGGTGACTGGGCAACAAAATGGCAGACGAAATTCAATATTGATAAATGCAAAATAATGTACATTGCAAAACATAATCCCAACTATACATATAAAATGACGGGGTCTAAATTAGCTGTTACCACACAAGAAAGAGATCTTGGAGTCACTATGGATAGTTCTCAGGAAACATCCTCTCAGTGTGCAGCGTCAGTCAAAAAAGCAAACAATGTTTGGAATCATTAAGAAAAGGATAAGACATAAAATATCATATTGCCTCTATATAAATCCATGGTACGCCCACATCTTGAATGCTGCCTGCTGATGTGGTCACCCCATCTCAAAAAAGATATATTGGAATTGGAAAAGGTTCAGAAAAGGGAAACAAAAATGTTAGGGGTAGCGAACAGCTGCCATATGAGGAGAGATTAATTAGACTGGGACTTTTCAACTTGGCAAAGAGATGACTAAGGGGGGATATGATTGAGGTCTATAAAATCATGACTGGTGTGGAGAAAGTAAATAAGGAAGTGTCATTTACTCCTTCTCATAACACAAGAACTAGGGGTCACCAAATGAAATTAATAGGTAGCAGGTTTAAAACAAACAAAAGTAAGTATTTTTTCACACACCACACAGTCAACCCATGGAACTCCTTGCCAGAGGATGTTGTGAAGGCCAAGACTATAACAAGGTTAAAAAACGAACTAGATAAGTTCATGGAGGATAGCCATTGATGGACCTATTAGCCAGGATGGGCAGGGATGGTGTCCCTAGCCTCTGTTTGCCAGAAGCTGGGCAACAGGGAATGGATCACTTGATGTTTACCTGTTCTGTTCATTCCCTCTGGGGCACTTGCATTGGCCACTGTCGGAAGACAGGATACTGGGCTAGATGGACCATTGGTCTGACCCAGTATCGCCGTTCTTATGGTGGTATCCCACTCCGTTATCCTCTCAGGCCCCTAGTTCAGTGTCCATGACAATTTTTTAGATCACTATAGATTAACTCAAACACTAATGCAAGACAAACATCTTCGTTGTATTTCCACTAGGCCAGCTGCTCCAGCCCATGGGTGCTCATGGATCTATACCTGCAACTTGCGAGGAGGCACTGCTTTTATTTAGTAGCACTAAATCAGTCCATCTTGCCCTGTTTCTCTAGCAGTCTCTTCTTCTTCTTCAATGCTTTGCCGAACAGTTGGCTGTAATGATCATTCGCCATTTGGTCCGTTCCTGTGTGGACGCAAGGGCTTGACAGCCCAGGAGTCCAACATCAGAAAGACTTGATGAACCCATGTGATAGGACGTCTGCCTCTGGGCCGCCTTCACCCCTCGGTTGGTAGAATTTTATCCCGGATGTTACAAGCCACTCGGAAAATGGCATTCGCCAGACCGTCTTGTGGCATTCTCGTGATATGTACGAAAAGCATAAGACACCATCTGCGGCCAATGTCCCCAATAGTCTGTAGACCAGAGTGACCATAAACATCTGCATTACAAATGAAGTCATTCCACTTTATGCCCAATATACGGCGCTGGCATTTTGTGTGGAAAAGCCTCCAGCTTTGCCCAGTCTGAGCAGTAGAGTTCCATGTTTCACAACTGTACACGAAAAGCCCACGAAAGCTTCTGACCAAATAAATTTGTTAGTCTCTAAGGTGCCACAAGTACTCCTCATTCTTTTAAGCGTACAACAGTGTGGAGAGGATACAGCTCGAATAGATTCTGATCCTGAATAGGTCTCTTCTTCCAGCCTTCTTACTCTTCTTACTCAGTAAAAAGGAAACATTTTAATCACTCTATCAATAGCACAATGCATTGCAAAGTCTTGTAACACTTGTCACTGGTAACTGAGATGGCATCTGTGCTGGGCGTGGTTCCTGAATGGAAAGACAGCTTCCCTTCTCACTGTTATGTGGAGGAAACAAAATCCTGTGAAGAAAAATGTAAGACCACTATCAGCTAGGTTTGCCATTTCTGAGGTATAAAAAACTAGGACAGCCGGGAATCCTGAGACCACAAAACTAAACATATGGCATCATGTATTGAGCACACTTACAGATTTCCTGGGATTGCTACCTCAAAAAAGGGACAATCCTGGGAAACCCTGGACAGGTGGAAACCCTATTCTCATCATTTTTACCACTGGAAGATGTGTATAGGATCCCCATGGAGTGCATTGGCACAGCTCCTAAATTGGCCAGAGGGGTCACAGTTAGTGTTGCAAGGCTTCAGTTGGTAAGATCATATGCTGCTGTCTCTACAGTACTTCCAACTCTTGCCAGTCCAGACAGCAAGAGACAAGAGGCAATATTCTTAGCTGGTGAAAATTGGTGTGACTTCACTGATTTCAATGGAATTCCACCAATTCACATAAAATGAGCATCCAGCAGTGCAATTGTTAGAATTGTGGCCATATCTCCTAGGTTGCAGTGCAGGGTACTCCATCTGGTCCAAGATTTTCTTAATTAAACCTACGCAGGTGTCTGAATGCTGACAGTCTATTCAGTTACCTTCACAGTTCACATTATGTTATGGTGAAGGTTAAGATTTTGTCATGGGTGTTTTTAGTATATTCACGAACAAGTTGTGGGCAAAAAACAAAAATGAATAGAAGCCCATGACTTGTCTGTGACTTTTACTAAAAATATCCTGAGTGGGGGGACTAACAGTTAGAGCACCCTGCTGCTCTTGCCCCAGGGGCTGCGCTTGCCCTGGGGGCTGCTCTGGCCCCAGCCACTGTTCCTGCAGTGGGGGCTAACCAGCTGCTGCTCTAGCCCCAGGGGCTGACTGCTGGCCACTGCTCCAGTCTCTCTGTTGCTTCTGGGGATGGGGGCTGACAGTTGCTCCAGCTCTGCTGTTGCAAGAGGCTGAAGCCGAAGAAGTCACAGAGGTCCATTAAAGTCATGGAATCCGTGATCTCTGTGACCTCCATGACAGAATCAGATCCTTCGTTATGATCTAATTATGTTGGTTTTCACTGCTAACCTCTGTGAGTAAGATGAGAACTGTCGTTTGAATGTGAGAAAGATGAGATAAGTATATGTTTTTTTCTTTTAATATAGGAGTCTACTAGAAGTTTTCCACTTAAATAATTTTCCAGCAGAGAGATATTACTATCAAGTACAAGAAGATAACTAACTACTCTTTCAGGAGTACTTTTAAATGATGATGGATAAAGAATCCAGGCTGTTTGGACTGAGAAATTATGTTAATTTGTGTGCAGATAAAAGTAAGATATGAGTAATGTAATATATTATATATTTTCCCCAACAATCTTCTTAAATCTTTCTCCTGCTCCTTAATCGGCAAGCAGCTATAAACTGCATTTTATCATTTTTTAAATGGCTTGTCTTACTAAGTAGAAAGAGTTGAGAGATTTGGAGAAAAACATTCATTCATTCATTCATTGTTTGAAGCAGTCTCTTATTCTAGTCAATAGGGCTCTTCTCCCTGGGGTAGATGAATTCCTTCACTGCACTGAAGTGACTTGTATAACCAGCATGCTTACTTTGGGCTGCGTGTACTATCAGTCCAAACACACCTCTTAGACCTATGGGAAAATGTGGCACTATTGGCTGCCCTGATTTTCTTTAGAACAAGAGCTATGAATCCAATGTATTTTATATTTTTTGTTTTTGCATTTAAACCGTTACCATTATTCATAAGCAAGGGTGAATTTAGGACCCTATTTAGCCAATTTCACTACAATTTCAGCCTTTTCCCACAAACAAAGTCCTTTTCTCCTAAAATCCAGGATGGACTCTTGTCTTCTACACTGCCATCCTTAAGCTACCTGCCAAGTGAGGCAACCCAACCTAACTTAACCCAGCAGGGGAAGTATCTAAAATTAGCAGTGGTACAAATTGGCACTCCTTTTGCAGTCTCAAAAGAGGCAAAGGACTGAATGGGCTGTAAATTATCTGAATTCTAGTGTCAATCCCTTTAACTCAGATTTGAGGGATGCATTGGCGGGGAAGTATGTTGACAGTATGGCATGGACAGTGGCCATGCCTGTTGTGTGGATAAATACGGAATTTTACACTCCAGTGTTATCAATTTGGCACCTTTCATAAGAACAATGTTCAAAAACATTTAAAGAAAAGCAATTAAAAAAAAAACCCAAGTGCTAACCGTTCTTAAACCAAATTATAAATCTCCCAATTCTCAATGGAGGTGAAGGTTTGTAGAAATAATAATGTAATCTTTCTATGTGTCTTTCTTAATCGTCAAATAATAAATGCTAGTTTTCCTCCCTCTAGACAAAAGATATAAATCTAAGAATCTGACTAGGGAAGTGCTGGGGAATTTATGTAATGTCATTTCATATAAGGAAAATATGGTATATCACATGTAAATTGAAAGAAGTATCTTTAAAGAGAGCTGGTCAAACTCAAATTTGTCCCAAGATGTAAGGATCAGTCTACAACCCTTGTGCACATGATTAAAATTTACTTTGTGAGGAAGACAGCTAATGTGAGTTAGGAATGGCCTCTGTGGGGGAAACATACAAAAAAACTAAGACCAATAGAAGTGTTTTCATTATTACTTTGTAATCCCAATGGAAACATTTGTTTTTAGACAAGCATTCTCACACAGTGTTTGCAAGCCAAAGACTGCAGCATTGAGATCTTGAAAGTGACTCTAAAGAAAAGCAAAACTGACTTCACTTATTTTCATTTCCAAGTAGAAAGAAAAATAAATAAAGGGCATAAACAGTGAAAAAATTGTAAACATTTTTAAAAAATCCACTTTGAATATAACTTAATAAAGTTGGCGATAGTAACTTCAGGAAGGAACTAATGTTTTTAGCGTTTGCATAGTCATCTAGCCAAGTGATAGCATCTTCAGTGGCATGATGCAGTTCTTCTAGGCCACCGCTGAACCTAGTCAGCAGGCATTCATCGACAATGTGCGTCATCGTCTGTGTCGTGCCGCAGCTGCACAAAGGGTTGTCACGAAGGCCCCAACGATACTGGTTTGCTGCACAGAGACCTTGCCCTGTCCGGAACCTGTTCAACAGGCACCATTGGCAATAGAGCAGGTCAAAACCAGGCGGGCAGATTGTGAGGCTGGCGACGAGGGACTGGTTGGGGATTATAACAGCTATCCATTCCTCTCCTCAGAGTTTTCCTCCCTAACATCCTGGCGTGGCGGATGAGATCATAATGGGCGACATGATGGCAAACGTGCAACTGGTGGTTTAAAAAGGTCATTGTGCAGTGGCAGGCTTCAAATGCCTGATTACATATATAAAGGGTTTGTCACCCTGGGTACTCCACACTTCAGTGTTGTATACAGTCACTCTGACCTGTAAAGTGTGAGCAGTAATTGAATAATCTTTGGCTTATGTATGATTGATATTTGGGCATAGACCTGTGTCTTGTCAGTTTTTTTAAATATATACATAAACTATAAACTCTTATTTCTGTTATTATGGTTATGAAATGTACTTTTAAGATTACATCACCCCCCAAACGCATAAAAAAGAATTATGGGAGGGGAAAATGTGCTGAAACATGGCAAGGCAGGAGTAGTTTGCCGCAACATACAGAAGATAAGGGGATGAAAGAGTTTGGAGGTTGCAGGGAGGGACTATGGGCAAATATTCTGTGTGACATGGCAGTTGCTCCACGTTGTTGCCTCCCTTTTTTGCTCCAACAGCATGGTTCCTTCCCCAGTAACCCAGACATGCCAACTCTCATGAATTTATCGCGAGAGATGCAATTTCTAAGTAAAATTAAGCCTCACTCATGATCTCGGGATAGAACTCTCAAATGCCTCCAGGTGCTACTGCACTATAAATAATAAATATATGATGTGTGCATTGGGGTGTGAGCTGCTGCCTTCAAAGTCCTTTCCAATTTGTCTGAGCTGTGTATTGATCAACAGCAAAAAGAGAAGGGGAAGAGAAAAGCAAAGAACTAATCTTCAGCTTCCTTCACTTCAGAATTTTATATGCACATGCAACCAACAAAAGATTTAGAGACTGAAATTCAATAATATCTTGACTTCCTGCCACCGGAAAGAGCAAGAGAGTGACACAAATCCCTCAAGAGCCATTACTGATTGATTGAATAGTTCGGTGGATGAGCTCTAGAAGGAGTTCTATCCATTCCACCATGGCTAGATGATGATGGCTAGATATGGGGAGTGTTGTAGATATGGGGAAGGATAAGATATTTGGGGTTCCATAAGGAACAGCTCATGGTGTGTGTGAGGGAGTGGAAGTAGTGTCAACATACATGAAAAGCAATAATGGTAGTGTAGTGTTCAAATGCACATAGTGCTGAATCAGTACATCTCTAATTATTATTTATCTGTCTGGCTACGCAGCATAGCATTTAAAACCTAATTTGTTGTATAATTTAATTTTAATTGAATCTCCCATAAACACGTGACTCACTAAGCTAGCTGTACATTTCACTTGCCATCTTTCTGCATAGATGCTGTAGGAGTTGAATGAAACCACTTGCTCTGTGCTATCACCAAGGTGCAGTAATTCCTTAGTGTGATAGTCGGGGATCTCTCTGCAGGAACATTTGGAAAATGTGTTTTCTCAAAGCCACAATACAAAGAAACAACTTTCTCCCTCTACTAATGCTATTGTTTACAAAAAAGATTTGGATATAGTGCTTCTAGCTGTATCCCCTTCAGGTAGTTAACATGTACAGGATATGCTGGCATTTTCTTCTGTTACGCAGAGATAACAAGTGTTAAAGGCACCAGCCTGCAGTAAGGACTAAGTCCAAAGTAAGCTTGAAGTTGATGTAAGCAGAGTCAGAATGAGCTCTACCCTGACATCTGGTGGTGAGCTGTGGAAAAGCACGTCAGGGGCTGATCTCGTTTGCATGGGCACACCCACCCTGCCTAGCATGATGGACTGCTTGCCCAAATGGTCACTTTGGCTGCTGTGGGATCCCCAGTCTCTTTGTTATTGGGGCAGGAGTAATAAACTGTTGTTATCCTGGTTATGTGAATCAAGGACAGTAGAACTGTACTTGGCATTTTATGACGGAGAGACTTGCCCTCAACTAAGTAGCACTCGCTAGGCAAGGGACATGGGTTCCAAAGCCTGGTGAATTGAGAGAAGGGGAGGATAGGCATGTGTATTTGGTAGTGTTGGTCCTTTCTGAGGGTCCCCCAACACCAATTTGATTCCTCCTTTCTCCATGGTGTAATAATAGAGCTAATTTTGACTCAGTTAGGGGACTTGTTAGGTGCTGCAGAGCTGAAATCACTGAGTGCTGGGTTAAGTGGGGGGGCCCTGAAGACAAGTTGGTGAGTGGCTAGTAGATAGGAGTGGATGGTGGAGAGGAGCAGCTGGTGGTGAAGACTGCAGCAGAACCTTACAGAGAGGTGTGGCAAAGATGCCCTCATACCTTCTCCCCACTTCCACCGAGGTTGGGAGGTAAACTCTGCAGATGAAGTTCTGAACTCTGGGGGCTGCACTGACCAAGGACAGAAACTGTGGGAGGAGTGACTTTTGGGTTGCTGGATTCAAGAACCACTCTGGGGCTGCACTGACCAAGGACAGAAACTGTGGGTGGGGTGATTGTTGGGTTGCTGGACTTAAGACTCTGAGGGGAAAAGGACACTGCCAAACTTACTTGGGGGTGGGTCTTTTGCTCATGGTTTGTGTTATGAATCCTGTTTGTGGTGTTTCCCTAACATAATGCCAAATTATTTGCCTCCTTTATTAAAAGGCTTTTGCTACACTCAGACTCTGTGCTTGCGAGAGGGGAGGTATTGCCTTTTAGAGGCGCCCGGGGGGGGGGGGGGTATGTAATTGTCCCAGGTCACTGGCTGGGGGCTTGAGCTGGTTTTGCATGGTGTTATTGAAACAGAACCTCTAGATACTGAACCTGGCCCTTGTTGCTGCCAACTCTGATGGGCAGAAGGATTACATTTATAAACAAATCCTTTCTGAGTGATGCAAGCTGACTTTCATGACTCAAGGCTCAGAAATACTAAGGCTACATGGTAAATGTGTGTCAATAAAGACTTTGTACTCTAAATGCTGATTATGGTCCTTGGTCCTGAAAACACTTATGCACCTGAATAACTTTGCCCATGTGAGTAGTCCCTCTGAAGTCCTCTTTCATCCATATAGCCAGCGGGAGTGGGAAGGTGCCAGTGAGAATTTTGCCTGTGTGTGGTGTATTAGGGCTCAGTCCTTCAATGTGTTGTGCCAAGAGTGATGCTGCTGTGGGTACTATGTACACTTTGATAGAGGCTGATCACCTCACAGGTTCAGGCCCTAATAAATGACAGACTGAAATCCCTCCTTGCACACCTAAAACTCCCAGGATCCCCCTAAGAATCCAAGTCTGTAAACACACGTGAGCAAGGGTGCAAACACACGTGAGCAAGGGTGCTCAGATGGGAGGGAGGCTTCCAAAACTGAGTCCTGTACAACAATGACTTCAAAAGAGCCCAGTATGCACCTGACCAGGAACACAGTCTGGCTTGTAAATCTGGGGCCCAGTCCTGCAATGTTTATTCACCTGAGCATCCCTGTTGAAATCAAAGAATGACTCTTGTGGGTACAGCCATCTAGCTGCTTCAGCGTTGCCAACTTTCATGAGTCTTGCAATAATTGCTCTTAAAGTGCCAACTTGTGTGAATACTAGATCCAGTTGGAAGAATTCTGACTGAACATGTTTTTTTGTCAGAATTTGCCAGTTTATCAAAACAGAAACCTTCTGCAGGGATTGTTCTATTTTGATGAAGTTCCGACAGAACCCAGGCAGGAGTCAAAACCTGTGTGGTCACTAGGGCCAGATTAAGGTTATGAGGGGCCTAAGGCTAATGGGAGGGAAGGGCCTAAGTATGAATTAAATATTGCAAAAAAAAATTATGAAGTCATCAAACATTTATCTACATATGTATTTATATATTTATGTAAAATTAACAAGTTTATTCTATTCTCACTACGCTCAATTCTTCAAACAGATACTTCAGAGTAAGAGGTAGCATGAGGGACGCTATGCTGTCCTTCTCTTAGGCCTCCTTCCTCCGAAGTAGTGGATGGCTCATCTGTATGAGGATGAACACTGCAACATTCTCCATCCTGCTCACCTCTTTCAGCCTTGTGCTTCTACCCTCAGCTCTCCACATGGCACAGTGCAAAGCCAAGCCCTGCAGGTATGTGTCCACCAAGCCATGGCCTCTACACCACATACCCTGCCTCACTCTGACTGCAGTCTGGGAGGCAGCCAGCTTTTATTATGTAAAAGAAAACCACTGAGGTGTAAAATCCACTGAAGTAGAGGAAGTAGTAGTGGGAAAATTACATTGGGTGGCATTGCATTTTAGGCTGTCTTGCTCTGAAAGCTGCCTCCCACTGTTGCACTGGCTGAGGACAATGAATTACTGTTTTCACATTGAACCAAAATATTATTTGTGGAATGATACCCAGTGTGACAATGCAGTTCTGGCGGAACCCAACAGGGGCTAGGTCTACACTACCCGCCTGAATCGGCGGGTAGAAATCGACCTCTCGGGGATCGATTTATCGCGTCCCGTTGGGACGCGACAATCGATCCCCAAATCGGCGCTCTTACTCCACCAGCGGAGGTGGGAGTAAGCGCCGTCGACAGAAAGCCGCAGAAGTCGATTTTGCCGCCGTCCTCACAGTGGGGTAAGTCGGCTGCGATACGTCGAATTCAGCTACGCTATTCACGTAGCTGAATTTGCGTACCTTAAATCGACTCCCCCCTGTAGTGTAGATGTACACTGAGAGTGCCAACTCAAGACAAATTGCTCAAACAGGGCAGTTACAGCCCAAGGCTGGGGTTTTTTCCACCTCTAAGGCAAACCAAACCAGCCAGACTAAGAGGACTTCGGTCTCACCCCACTGGCTAACCGCAAGTCTCAGAAGCAATCTCTTTAGACACTCCAGTTTCCCAGTATTACCACCAGTGCCACTCGTTATGGGGACAAATGGTTATGAAAACCAATACCCAAGTAAAAGAAAAAGGTTCTCCTGATCCCAAAGGACCAAGCCCCAGATCCAGGTCAATATACAAATCAGATCTTACCCACAAATCACGCTGTTGCCAATCCTTTAGAATCTAAAATCTAAAGGTTTATTCATAAAAGGAAAAAGATAGAGATGAGAGTTAGAATTGGTTAAATGGAATCAATTACATACAGTAATGGCAAAGTTCTTGGTTCAGGCTTGCAGCAGCGATAGAATAAACTGCAGGTTCAAATCAAGTCTCTGGAATACATCCCCCGCTGGGATGGGTCCTCAGTCCTTTGTTCAAAGCTTCAGCTTGTAGCAAAGTTCCTCCAGAGGTATGAAGCAGGATTGAAGACCAGATGGAGATGAGGCATCAGCCTTATATAGTCTTTTCCAGGTGTAAGAACACCTCTTTGTTCTTACTGTGGAAAATTACAGCAAAATGGAGTCTGGAGTCACATGGGCAAGTTCCTGCATACTTTGCTGAGTCTCAAGGCATATTTGCCTTCTCTCAATGGGTCCATTGTATAGCTGATGGTCCTTAATGGGCCATCAAGCAGGCTAGGCAGAGCTAACACCAGCTTGTCTGGGATGTCACCCAGCAGCATAGCATAAATTTGAAATACAGACAGTATAGAGCCAATATTCATAACTCCAACTACAAAATTGATACACACATATAGACAGCATAATCATAACCAGTAAACCATAACCTTGTCTTAGACACCCCATTTGACCCCCTTTATACAAGATTTGCGTGCCACTACAGGACCTTGGTTGCAACAATGATCTATATGGTCCCAGATTATATCAATAACGTCACACCCAGTTTGTGTAGTTAATCTCCAGTGATTCACCACATTAGGCCATTCTGTCACCAAACTCTTCCACAATTAGAGTTCGAGAGGTCATCTAGTCGGTCCCCTGCACTCATGGCAGGACTAAGTATTATCTATTCTAGAATGTGTGATAAGCAGCTCTGACATGAGGTTTTTAAAGCATGAGATCTGTGTGCACCAGCCCCCTATGGTTTGCATTTGTTTGTTTTAAGCTTTCTGTAAGAAAAAGGTAACATGTAGAAGTGACACGGATCTTTAGATGGTTGCCCAGTCATCAAAATTAGCACTTCTGTACTATGTTAGCTCTTCAAAATCACTGTACAAATATTAAACAAACGTAATCTAAAGGCTTTCAGCTTTTGAATGACTATCAGTTGACAAAACAGAGCTATTCCCTGTTGTGTTCTCTTCCCCCCTGAACAAAAAGACTTACTTGAAAATCAGCATCTTGAAAGAACCATTAAGGAGCTTTCAAAAGAACAGTCCAACCAAGGCTGCTGTAGTGATACCCTTGTTACATCAGGTCTAGTGTTTGTTTAAGGCTGGTGTAGAATGAAGGGAGAGCTTCCTGTTTTGTTTGCATGTGTAAATCAAGCAGACCTTTTTTTTTTTTTTTTTTTTCTTTCTTTCTTAAAATGCTCAAAGTTTAGGGGAGGAAAGTGAATGAGATTCTGCTATACCAGGTGTGAAAAAGCATAAGGGACCAAAATCTATTCTTGTGCAAAAATCTGTTCTCCCTGAAGTCAATAAGGCTACACAGGTGTAACTGTCAGCAGAAATTGGCCTGTGTTCTCATTCCCTTCTCAAATCACACACTTCAATGCTTACCCAACATTTTCCACTTGGGAAAGAAGTTAGTTTGAATTGGGGCAGAAAAATGAGGACTACTTCAGGTTTATTTAGCTTTAAGTATTTGGAATGAAACTCAAAAGAAATCAAATGTGAGGTGCTTTTATGATGGATTGAACTGCTGGAGAACCAGCAAATAGACAGAACCTGCCTTTTGCTTATTCAGCCAGTATTTCTATCATAGCCTGCTAAGAAGTGGATTTAAAATCCTTGAGGGAGAGGGGAGGGAGAAACGGACAACATTGTGTGTTGAGCTTCCTCCAGTGCTTTTGCAGCCCCTTAAAAGTACAGAGATGCACTGGCCTGTGGAACTAGGCTGAGCATAAGGAAAGAACATGGTTGCCTGTGCATCCCAGTACAGAAAAATACATCCAAGAAAAAAATTTAATTTCTTTGATTTTTAGAACAGTTCAATACAGTATTGAACACAGTGCATCATCAATCTGAAGACCCTCGATGGAAAGTACTATAAAAGTTAAAGTACTGGTATCCAAAATGAGATGTTTTGTTTTGTTTTCTCTACAGATGTGTGGGAATTCATTACTTATACATGGGAGAAGCAAGAGTTCTTGCTGGAGCTGGACAGAATGTGGGCAGGTTCTGTGCAAGCTTCTCACCCTACCGCTCTGGTACTGCCTCTTCCCCTGCCACTCCCTTGCCCTGCCACCCCCAGGCACTCACCAGTTGTCCAGAAACGGGACCCAGCACACATAGAAGATGACGGTTATGGGCACTAGGATCCAGGAGGCAGCATCCTGGAGCTGCCTGCCAGCCTCAGCCCAGGAGAGGGATAGAGGGAGCTTCTTCCCTCCCTGACAGCTAAGCAGAGCTTTGGGGAAATCAGGGGTGGAGGGTACTGGGGGCGGGGACAATGCCTGCTCAAACTACACCCAAGTCAGATCTTCCCATGGTAACCGGATTTTTAGTGTCCGGTCACCAGTGTTAACTGGATACCTGACAGTGTGTTCTTGCAGCACAGGGAGACACGGGCGGGAGGGAGCGGAAGCAGCAGGCTGCCGACTGAGCTCCTTCCAAGCCACAGGGGGCTACTTTGCCTTTCCTGCTGGCAGGAGCTCTCCGGCAGGGCTGCATGAACAAGCTCGCTCCCCCTCACCCAGGAGCGCCGCCAGATTTTCTGCTGCCCTACGCGGCGGAAGAGCCCACCCTGAAATGCCGCCCCCCACAGAGGCAGCAGAAGGTCCTGCCGCTGAAATACTGCCACGGTCGCCGCCCCCCAAATTGTAGCGCCCTAGGCGACCGCCTAGCTCACCTAATGTGTTGCGCCGGCCCTGCCCTCACCCAGCCCCGGCCATGCCCCCTGCCTGACCATACCAAAAAGCAAACAAAGAACCGCAAATGTATTATTATATTTAAAACATATTTTAAAACTGGGCATGACTTGGGGGTGGGGGGAATTTGGGTTACCCGCCCTCCAGGATTTTCCTTGAGTCTCCAGGAATTAAAGATCAATCTTTAATTATAGATTATGTCATATGATGAAACCTCCAGGAATACGTCCAACCAAAACTGGCAACTGTAGCGGGGAGGGAGGAGGAACGACACGCCTGACTCATGCTTTTCTAATATTTGGAGCTGGCAATACTGCCAACTATGTATTTCTGAGTCCCACCCCATGCTTGGATTTAAGTATCTCTCAAGTATTTAAAACTAGAAAGACTGGGCCCAAAATCAATATTTAGTTTTTCCCTTTCGGCGCAGCATTATAGCTGGAGCAATTCCCTGGGAAGGCAGCGCTGCTGGTTCATTCTGTGTCAGCTAAACTCTATTGATTTTGCTGTAGTCAAATTAACTGTAGCTTAATTACTCGATATTTAACAGAAATGAAGGTATCACAGATAACAGAGGTCGATGTCTGTTATTACAGCATTATTACTCTTTGAGGGCAATTGTTATAGGACATTCATTTTGCCCATGACAAAGATGGGCGCCAGCGTGCTCTGTGATTAATATATTACCTCAAAAGGGAACAGTGCCCAAATCCAAAATGCCCGACACACCCTCGCCACTGGTGCCCACCTCTAAGATGGCCGCCGCGCGTTCTTCCTCCGCCTCAATAGTCGGTTGGCTTCCCCAATCCAAGATGGCTGCCCAGCGCGGAGGAAAGCGGCGCTCTAGCGCGGCCAGCTCTGTGGTGGGAGCGGAAGCCTTTTCTTTCCGTGCCTCCCCGCCCTCTGGGTTCTCTATGATTACCCTGCTCTGGTCTCCAATAGGAGGCGTGGGGGAACTCGAGGCCCCGCCCAGAGCCTGATCAGCTGATGGCTGGCAATGTCTGTTGACAGCAGCAGCCTGCGCGGCAGGACTGGGTGTAAGAGGCTGGCGCGGGGGGAGTGGATCGCTGCGAACCCCCCAAGTCCCCCTGGGCTGGGGGAAGGGCGGTGAGCGGGAGGGACGTTGGGGAGGGAGGAGAGGAAGGACGGGGCCCTGGCAGCAGCCCCAGCCTGGCTCCTGTATGTCTCACCCTCAGGGCTGTGAGAGGCCTGGGAGGGCCAGGCTCCGAGGGGGGCCCTGCTTGCCCTAGAGAGGGAAGGAGCGGGGAGTAGACTGCAGGGACTTCAGCCCACACACTAGAGCAATGCAGGAGAGCTGGGGCTGGTGTGTGTGCAGGTGTCTGAGGGGCGGCTGCTGCTGCTGCGAGGGAGGGAGAGGTCGGTCTGGAAATAAAGAGATGAGAGGGGAAGTGATGGCTTGGGACAGAGAACAGACAAGAAGGGGGAGAGGGATGGGGCGAGGAGAGAAGGCGGGGAAAGAGAAAGATAATCGGTAGTGAAAGCTGCGAGAGGAAGAACAGATGGGGGAGAAAGGTAGGAGGGCTGGGGAGAGAAACTGTACTGTTTCCAAGTGAAACTTTTCTCGTGTGTCTTGTGATTATTTTTTTTTAAAATCAGATGTGAATCCAAATGGAGCATTCTGAAGGAGGAGACCAAAACCAGCAGCAACAGCCTTGGGGGAAGCTGATCCGGTTAGGTGCTGATGAAGCAGAGCCCCATGTCTTACTGCTGAAAAGAGAATGGACAATTGGGCGGAAAAAAGGTAAGATGGTGTGTGATTTGCAAGAGGTCGGACTAGGTGATCATAGTGGTCATTCTGGCCTTAAAAATATATGAAGATGGACTCTGAAACATGACAGGTATGTTAGTATCTGGTGGGAGGATAAGGTGGAGGTAGGATAGAAGAGGCCCACCTCAATGCTTGCCACAAAATCCCTTGTTCTCTACTCTAGCATTTCCATGAGAGAAAAAAGTTGTGCTCTCTCCCTGTCTTTGGCTTTCTTTTTTAATGGGGTTCCTGGTGATATCACAAACACCCAATCCCGTGAATTTGTCTTGATGATTTCCCTGATTGTTTCTGTGCAAATAAAAAAGCACTGCATTTCAAACCAAGTTTTGTCATGTCATACCCATTTTGTCACCACTCTTTCCTTTAGCTCTTGTGATTTAAAAAAAAAAAAAAAGTGTGTGTGGGGGGGAGGATCTGCAATGCAACATTTTCACACTTTAACACACACCTACAATCCAAAAAGCCTTAATTCTTCTGGCTGCATGACGGTTGCGAACATATTAAAATAATTTCTATGAGAGTTGATTTGAAATGCAAGTGTTTCTGTGTCTAAAAGTGTTGACTATTTGATTTTATTTTAAGGGAATTCCATGTTTAAGGCAAATTATTCACTTAACCTTGCACTGTGCCATCTGGCACTAACTTTAGGTTGCCTATCCATCAACTCAGTGCATATCATGTTGTAGCACCCAGCATCAATGAAACTATATTATAGTTTATAGACTCTATATGGTCAGTCAAAATGGAATTCATGGACCATATTATAGGGAAAATCTAAGTATCTTTTGTCTGTTAAATTCAGTACCATATATTTATTGCCCTTTTTGATGACTGTATTGCTAAATATGACTAGTAACAAACAAGATGTCCACACTAGGAAATCTTCTAGTTGAATTTCAGTGGGCCTACATGGCAGATAAAGATTGACTTTTGCCTGCTGAATTGCTCTCATAATCATTTAACAGTTAGATTACTAAAGTGTTCAGTTAGAAAAATACATAACCAAAATTTGCCATCTACTCCTCAGCAAAATATTGTTGGCACCATTATCCTATTAGAAAAATATGTGAGGTTCTGGAAAAACTCATTTAGTCCATGCCGTTCCCCTCTTCTTCCTGGCCCTTACACTATATTCCAAGAGCCGCAAAGAGTAGATGGGGTACACCAGTGCGGAAGTGCTGAACTACTTCTGAGTGAAACTACGGAGTTCTAGTCACTTTCAGCAAGAATCACACGATCATGAAGTTGTGCAGCACAAGTTCTACTCTGTAGCTGTTAGTTGTCCCATGGACATCAGTTGTGGAAAAATAGCAGTAAACTATTATCAGGGGGTGTGGTGGGTGACTTATTTATTTCTTGATCTACTACACCCAGATGTCTCTCTGCCCTGTCTAGGGAGGATTGAATGTGCTGGGAAGTAATCCAGGACCAGGCTATGAATGGGAGGATATGAATCATGTTCCTTATTATGGCCCCTCTTACAAGGGAAGTGTTGTTGCAAGATGGAATAGTGTCTTATGTGTGAAGCCTTGAATATGGTTGGGAAGGAGGGATTAAGGTAGTGTCAAAATGGTGATGGTTGCTCAGAACCCTAGAATGGGTGGGCAGGTTCCCATCATCCCCCAAATCATTAATACTCCTGCCTAATGGCAGTGAACTGCACTAGATTTTAAATTTTCTGCCTTTAATAATCTAAAAATGGTGCTAACACATGTAAGAAAATCTTGTTTTTAAAAGAAGAGTTGTAAGTGGACTGATCAGTCTCTGTGATGGGATCTGCCTGTGTAAATATTCATGAGATATTTATAAACATATTGATCATAAACATTTTCTCTTTAAGGTTGTGACTTGTCCTTTCCTGGCAACAAACTGGTGTCTGGAGATCACTGTAAGATTACAGTGGATGAAGAATCTGGACAAGTATCATTGGAGGATACCAGGTTAGCCCTGCTTTAAACTTTTATTACTGGTTTGCTGGAGTAAAATTCTGTTTAGTGCTCATGAAAGGAGTTAGCTGTACATATCACAGAGTAAGTCTCTTATTTTTAAGTGTTAATTTTTTCCAACAATCCCTAAAACATCTCCTCTCTCTCCCCCACGGAATGCGTAGCTTACTGGATGAAAAACAGACTGATGGTGGGGAGTGCCTGGTAGTTTTGTATACTGTGTGTCTTATTATGTGATTGCAATTATAGCATTGTGAAAAAAATTATCAGTGACTTTAGGAGTTTTTAAAAACTGTTCATAGTGAATTAGTATATGGCACACTCATTCGTTATACTAGCTCTCTTCCCTACCTCCATCCCCAGCTCCTTGGGTTGGGGAGGAAATACATTTGCACTGATAACTTTAAAAACGTGTAGTGGATAGGAATAGAGATTCATATTTGTTATTCCTTTTGGTGTTTAAAATATCTCTGAAGGTAGCTTGTATTTCATAGGACCTTTGGGGCTTGAAGGGTTGTCTGGATTTTGGCTTTATTTATAGTTTGAGCTCCCTTTTGGATCTATAGTAATGAGCACCGTATACATACTTATGCCTATTGTATTATGTTTCGAAATTATTTTGTCTCCTCAAGCATTTCAGGTGGAGAGGAGAGAGGGGCCTAATAAGTAAAAATATAAGTCAATAAACTCAATTAAATAATTGAAATCGCTCAATACAACATTGTAGCTCTTGATGTTGCCATTAGTCATTTGTCTATCAGAATTTTTTTTTTTACTTCTTTCCTCTAATCAGTATTTCAGGGAGTATTATGTAGTGATATAATGCTTAAAGGCCCTAATCCTGGAAAGACTCATGTATGTGCTTAACTTAGCTCACGATGAGCAATCCCAATGAAGTCAATGGAACTACTCCATAGTGCATAAAGTTCAGCACATAAGTTTTTGAACGATCAGAGCCAACAAACTTGCTCTTCTGGGAGAGGTTATTTCCTGCTGGGTTACAAGAATGCTGATGAGAGCTTATGCAGTGTTGTTCTAGCCATGTTGGTCCCAGGATATTGGAGAGACAAGATGGATGAGGCAATATCTTTAATTGGACCAACTGCTGTTGGTGAGAGACAAGTTTTGAGATACACAGAGCTCTTCAGGTCTGGGAAAGGTACTCTCAGCATCACAGTTAAATGCAAGGTGGAACAGATTGTTTGGCATAAGTAATTAGCATATATTGTAAGAGACTGTTCAAGGTAGAATGGCCCATTGACACCTCTATAGTCATAGAACAAAAAGAGGGGGTTAGTGCTTTACAGCTTGTTGTAATGAGCCATAAATCCACTCTCTCTGTTCAGTCCATGATTTTTAGTGTCTAGCAGAGTAATGCATTTAAGCTCCCAGGCTTATCTTTTGAAAGTGTTATTGTTCAGGTTTCCTTTGAGGAGGAGGACTGATAGGTCAGATATAGAGTGATCGCTTTGTGAAAAATGTTTACCCACAGGTAATAGGATGTTTTTGTCTTGTATCATTTTCTAATCACTACTGAAGAATGTAGTGATTTACTGGTTTCACCCACGTAGTTATTGTGGCGTTGTTTAAGTTAGTTGGGATGTATAATCTTTCTTGC
This sequence comes from Malaclemys terrapin pileata, assembly GCF_027887155.1. Taxonomy (NCBI): domain Eukaryota; kingdom Metazoa; phylum Chordata; order Testudines; family Emydidae; genus Malaclemys; species Malaclemys terrapin. Next base: position 17,920,172 of record NC_071520.1, on the reverse strand, counting down.
CTGTCGCAGGATGTATGGAGGGGCCTAGTCGGCAGTTTCCTCTTCTAAGGCTAAAGTCTCCCGTGTAGCTGCTCTATGCGGACGGGAGAGAGCTCTCCCACTGGCATAATTAAGCCACCCCCAAGAAGTGGCAGTAGCTATGTCGGCAGGAGAGTGTCTCCCACTGACATAGCGCTTTCCACAGCGGTGCTTTGTAGGTGAAACTTATGTTCGTCGGGGGATGTTTTTTTCACACCCCTGACTGACAAAAGTGCTAGTGTAGACAAAGTCCAAGTCTTCTCTTCCTACCCTCCTGCCATAATATAAATTTCCTCTGACCCCTCTACTCACATGCCGGCTCCTACACACACACATATACGGCTTGCTCTCCAGACAGTCATGGAGTAGGAGAGCTCAGATGGCTAGCTAACAAAAAGGGGCAGCCAGTAGAAGAGAGTAGCTGAGCTAAATAAAACTTTGCTGTCAACATCGCAAGAGTGTAGTTTGTGGAAGGGTGGGGCTAGATGCACTGTTAGCCCCACAGAAAGGCTGCAACCCTAAGTAATGCCTCTCTTCTGCAATTGAGAACATGGCAGGTTATATTTTCACATATCTGACAAAAAGGAAAAAGGCCTTTTATATATTCTGTCTGTGCATGAGTGAGAGTTGACGTAAAGCACTTTAACCACACATGGAATAGGGAGACAGTCCTACTACTTGTAGAAGATTAAGCTTCTCTTCTCTCAGAATTTGTCTGAGACCTCTGATATTCAAGGCCTGCTGTCAATATCAGCTGAGCTTCATAGAGTCAAACTGGCTGTAAGAAGATATAAACCTAAGCTCAAGAGCCAACAAGGGCATGAAGCTCATGTAGATAACACTGTCATTCCCCCATTTACTGTTATAATTGGCTAGGTTTGAAAACCTGCTGAACTGTGTTCCATTACTCAGAATTGTTATTGTGAGCCTACTGTAAAGGGGAAGGCAGTTCTAGAAACATTGCTCTGGTCAAGCTCAGATTTTTCTGTTGAAAACAAATACATTGCGGGAGGCAGCTGGTTTGGGGCAGTTCAGGTGGGTACACTCTCTTCCTGTATTGCAGATAAATCATAAAATATCAAACAGTATGTGGCATTAGCTCCATACCTGTTTGCTGACATGCTGAGTTATTGGAGACAGAGCAATCCTGACACAGTTTAGAAAGCATTTAGACTTCTCCTCACCCTGCGAGGTGATGAATTGAGAACTTTACAACTACTTGAATAAACAGGTAAGAGAGCAAGTGTTGATACCTGTCTGGCTCAGTAGAATCTGCTTCAAGAGCTGGTTCCTTCTTTTTCTCCCCAGAAAGTGCCTTGGTTAGTCTCTTAGGGCTAGTTGGCACTGGCACTGGCTTGTGTGGTTGCGGCGCAGTGCTTTGAGAGAGCTCTCACAGCACTCTGAAAAACCCAGCTCCATGAGGGGCATAGTTACCAGCGCTGGTGCACTGTCTACACTAGCGCTTTATAGCGCTGAAATGTGCTGCACTCAGGGGTGTGGCTTTTTCACACCCCTGAGCAAGAAAGTTGCAGCGCTGTAAGTTGCTAGTGTAGACAAGCCCTTAGTGTTTACTAGAAGAAATAATACTGTATTAGATGACTTAATCAGTTACATTCACGGAACAGTTGGCTTGTCCCAGGGAAAAGCAATTAATTCTTTCTTAAAAACAAAAATTCAAATGCAAAAGTTGACCTCAATCTCATGAGTTGAAGGACCTTTCCCTGTCCTCCATTGGGCAGTTTTTGTGTGTAAGTATTCTCACACTTCTTATCAAACTGTCTGTACTGGGCTATCTTGATTATCACTTCAAAAGTTTTTTTTCCTTTTTACTTAATTGGCCTCTCAGAGTTGGTAAGACAACTCCCACCTTTTCATGCTCTCTGTATGTGTATATATATCTCCTCAATATATGTTCCAGTCTATGCATCTGAAGAAGTGGGCTGTAGCCCACGAAAGCTTATGCTCAAATAAATTTGTTAGTCTCTAAGGTGCCTCAAGTACTCCTGTTCTTTTTCCAAATTACACTCTTAACTTGAGGATTGGCCCTTCCAAAGCCAAGAGGCACATTGACAGAATAGTATGGGATAACTTGCACCACTACACCCTACCCAAACGGGAATTGGGTCAGGATACAGAGATTTATATCTCTAGTCTTAAGAAAAGTGATGAGGGATCTTTTATGACCTGGATTCACATTTCATCCAAATTATACCTCTGATAGCAGAGTTTCCTTCTCATCTCCCTCCAAAACAATATAGCAGGTTGGCATTGGTTTAGTACTGAATCACAAGGAATGTCTGTTAGACTTACTTTCTTCTTCACTTAGAGTGCAATGATTTGTAATGCCTCATAAATACATAAATTTAGCCATTTTCCATGTTAGTATGTAAAATATCCATTTTGTGATAGCCTGACACTCCACAAAGTGTATGTTAGACTTCCCTGGTTAGAGCCCTGAAACTGGATATGACACACAAAGGAATGTTACAATTTCCTATATTATTGGCTAAGATCTAATTTTAACCACATTCAGTTTTCTTTAGTGCTTAGCAAAATCTTGGGTGCTTTTCTTTGAGCGATGTGACTTTTTTCTTTCTCTTTCTATTAAACGAATGAATCTCTGTGCTGCTGGACGGGGAGAAACTTTGCCCAAAGATTGCTCATCTGCTGCCCTACCAATTTCCTCATTTGGCTTTAAGGATGATGCTTTGGGCCCTGATTCTCCAAATGACTGGTGTAGTCAGAGCTTTGTTCAAGTCAATGGAACTCTGCAGGAGCACAGAGATTCACCTGCATGGAAATGTGTGTGGGATTCAACCCTTGGTGTTGATTTGGCAGCAGTTTTGGCATTTTTTTCCCTCCCAGTAGCAAACTTCACTGTTTGATATCCAAGAGTGCACATTTTTCTAATAAGCATTTAACTAAAACACAGTAAAGTCCCTTATGCCCATCTTGGGATTTGACAGTAACTGCTTAATAATTATGTTAAAGGTACTTATAAAACCCTTTGTATTGAAATTTTTTTAAGTTCATATATTTGCCCTCATTATGGCAATAAGTCTTGGGGCCAGAAACCTCCTGAAGATCACTAAAAGACCTTCTTTATTTTGTCAGATTGAGCTGTTTCTCCCCCCCTGTTTTGTTTTGGTTTGTTTGTTTGTTTTTTTGCTTGGGGCGGCCAAAAAACCAGAGCCGTCCCTGATCATAGCGCACATAGACCACTGCTTAAACACTTAGCTATGACTCTTATTTCATTAGAGTAGTGGTTGTGTCCTCCTGTTGAAACTTGTCCAGATGGGTAATGTTGCAAGCAGAGTTGTTCCCTTTGATATTTTGCATGAGTAGCCAGCCCATGATATAACTGTAATCCAAATTAGTGCAATTGTCATTGTATAAAATAATCCCTGAAAATTCTTCTGCATTACTTAAAGGAGACTTGTAAGGTTTCTTTAAAAATTGGGCATTTCCCCTTTTTTTTTTGCTGTTTTACTATAATGAAGAAGGCCCAAAAGATTTGGGGGTTTTTGTGTTTGTTTTTTCTGGAGTTTTGCTGGCGGACCTCCAGCAGGTCTCAAAGGTCATTGTGAGCAGTAACACTTGATTGAAGAAGTTTAGTCAGTTTTTTGAATCTTTAACAATGGTTTCCTTGATTCAAAATATTTTTGTCATTTAACATGGGTAAATAATAACAAATCAAAAATGGTTTTTTTTAACAGTTTGACTAAAATTCCCTTCCCCTCCTAATTGCTCAACTTTCATTCTCTTGACTTTGGTGATGCACTTTGCTGTTTCTCCGGTCATCAGAGTCTTCCTGCCTAGACAGGATCTGTATTTCTAATGTAAAAAGACAAGGAGAAAATATTTATTTCAATTTTCTACCCTCTTTAAAAAAAAAAATTGTTTTTATAAAGGAGCAAAGAAGGAAAAGAGTCCAACGTTTTTCCTCCCCTCTGCCGGGGACCTTCAAAACAGCATTTTTTGCAGTTTGCACTGTGTTGGTTGACTTCTCCATGTACACTGTAAAAGTACATCTGATGAGAGGGAAGAAATATATTTCTTGACTGAGAAATCACTTAGTGCTACCTCAAAAGTGATTTCTCCTTAGGGTGACCAGATAGCAAGTGTAAAAAATAAGGACAGGGTAGGGGGTAATAGGAGCCGTTTTTGTTTAAAAGGGTAAATAATGAGACGAGAAGGATGGGATTTGTTTCCAGATTTTATTTCATGGTGGAAAATTAACTATGGTACGTACGTTTGGGAAAATCTGGGCTGTGGTCTGGGTGAGTAACTAAATTCAGCCACAAGATGGCAGTAAAGATTTATAGTACCAAAGGTTGGCATAGACAACAACAAAAAAGCCCCAATGTTCGTTGGGCATCTTTATACATATGGTATTAGTTGCTGAGGTTCTTGGATGGCAGAAATCTGAACTCCTTTAGTTCTATGAGGCATTTAAAAAATGCTCATATTGCAACAGAGCTGAAATTACTCATTTCAGTGTAATTTGACTTGATTTTAAAACACTTATAGCGACTGTATAAAGTGGTACATCCCAAAAAGAATGAGTGAAGATCAATATAATTAGATATTTAGTCAGTAGCTGGTGGTTTTTTGAAGTTTGTTTCCACTTCAAAATGATTCCATCTAGCTTGGCTTTTAACTCCATGTAACTGCATGTACATGTTCTTTCCCCCTATTAACTTTCTTAGGGTTGCCAGATGTCTGGTTTTCAACCAGAACACCCGATTGAAAAGGGACCTTCCCCTGTCCGCTGAAAATGAGCGAGTGAGTGAGGGTGGGGGAGAGCGAGTGATGGAAGGAGGGGAAATGAAGTGAGCAGGGTGGGGCCTCGGAGGAGGGGCAGGGCAGGGGTCTTCGGTTTTGTGTGACTGGAAAGTTGTCAACCCAAAATAGTTGAGGTAAACATAATTGGAAAAATAGATACTTCCTTTTGTCAGTAATCTACAGGTAGTAGCTTGAGAGTATGATGTTGCAAACTTCTTTTTTTTTTTTTTTTTAAAGGTCTATAGAAGTCGTACCAGCAATTCATTTTCTAACTCAGATAAGAATAAAATAGCTGACTAGAGTCATCAATGACCAGAATCATTTACCATCTGCAACCTTTGGCATTTTAAACTTTCAACATCTGAGAGGAGGAGGAAGGAGAGAGAGGCCAGCATGAGGTCCCTAGTTGTACAGAAAATGGGGTCTTCCACCCCATAAACAGTTTATAAGAGAGTCCTTCCTATCAATGTTAATCCCAACACTACAATTTAGCACTTTCAGATAGATGCCTGAGATGTTCTACTACTTCTGTCCCTTTCTGTCTTCCGTTTATCTTAGCTGAGCTCATTCCATAGGGAGCAATTCTCTAATTATTTTGAGCCATTCTCCAAATGTAAGGGATCATTGTCTGTCTGTCTGTCTATTAGCCACATGTTTCCTTACCAGGAGCCACAAACTAGCAATGAAGTCCTCAGCAACTCTACAGAACAGGCCTGCACGGCAGATTTTTCCCATTCAGTTATCTGGCTTCTCTTAATCTTGGCTACATTTTTTTTTTTTTTTTTTTTTTTTGGAGGTGGGGGGTGGGTACCAACGATTTTCTCTGCTAATCTCCCCCCCCCCCCCTTCTTCCTCTCCCAATAAACCCCCATGATAATTATGAAAGCATTTGGGCTAAATAACGATCTTTCTCTTTGCAGCACTAATGGAACAGTAATTAATAAACTGAAAGTGGTTAAGAAGCAGACATGCTCTTTGCAGACTGGGGATGTGATCTATGTTGTTTACAGGAAGAATGAGCCAGAAAACAGTAAGCAGATATCTTTTTTTTTTTTTTTAAATGGCGTTGGCTAGTCATAAGGGATACAAGGGAATATCAGATGGTGAGAATAGAGCTACTCAGTGAATGCTAGAGCAAGTCACTTTTTAATATTAAAACCAAACTTTTTCATGATTCTGGGGGCCTTCTCTAGCCATCGTCATCATCCTCTCTTATTTGTATTATGGTAGCGCCTATAGTCATTGGTTGAAATTGGGGCCTCATTCTGCTAGATACTCTATAAACACATAGTAGGAAATAGCCCCTGCCCTACGAAACCTACAGTCTAATGAGGCAAGATAGATGAAGGCTTGGAGGAGAAATGGAGGCAAAGAGAGGTGGCGAGACAAGCTAAAGGTCATGCAGTATGTCATTAGCAGAGCCAGAAATAGAAGCCGGATCTCCTGGGTCCAACCCAGTGCCATGAAATTAGTTATAAAGTATTTAGCATTTGTTACTTCAGTAAAAAAATGTTCAGTTTTCTGAAGTTTCCTTTATAATAGATTAAAGGTATAGGTATTTTAAATACTACATTTTAGCTACTACGTCCAAAACAGGAATGTAAATCTCTGAAATGAAATTTTATAGTGAGCAGATTGGGAGTGTAATGAGTTATTACACTGTCATATGATCAGGAATTATTATGAAGAGATAAATACCACTGTGATGAGTGTGGTATTAAAACCCCAGATAAAACTGAAGCCCCTGATGAATTTGGTGCCTCAGATTTGTCTAAAGTGTAAGAAAGTCTAAATGTCTTAGAATTTATGTTTGCAACTATGCCACGACAGGAAAATTTATAAGCTGTTTGTCCACAGTTTATTTTAGATGCATGTAACTGTTGGAACCTGAATTCCCTTTTGTAACCTCACCATCAGTTTTTAGAATCTGGATTTATCAATTTGTGATGTCAGTTTTACAGGAAAGCAATGACACATGTGCACACACTCTAAATCTGTATCTTTATATCCACTATCTCTTTTGTTGATCCTCTTTTGGGGATTTCACTGTAGCAGTCAATACTAGTTGAGGAATTCATTTATCCCGTTGTTCCACGATAGATTGAGATGTTCTGAGGTATTAATTTTTTTTAGTTAAAATGTATTTGAACAGGGCTGCTTAGTGCCTTAGTACCTATCATTCAGTTAATGTTCTGAGTCCTGATTTTTTTTCATCCCCTGTGCCTTGAAGGACTGAGAGTGAGCTTAGCTTTGGCACGTATAGTTGTCTTATTTAAGCAATTCTGAAACAGTCTAAAAAGAATCCTGCATAGTTCTTTGCTAGTAAGATTGATCACAGTGCAAATGTAGAGGGTGTTGGAAGGACCTAAATGGTTGAGGATAAAAAGCAAGGAGACACAATGGGATCTGTGGAGTTCTGTCAGGAAGCTGGAGGGTTCCCATAGGCTGGGGAAGAAAAGAATTTGCTCTGATTTGCTTCATAAGTAGGTTTTGGATTAGTCGGTGAATAGCATTTGGGTAGTGGCTTAAACTGTTGTATGGAATTTGATTGTTAACTTTAAACTTTTTTACAATAAACTCTAAGGAAAATTATATAAAAAATTGAACTTATGAACAGTTAGAGCTCACCTCTCAGCCTTCTGCAGAGAACATTCAGTACAGTTGTATTAGTAAGAGTAGTCACAGCTTATCTTGACACAGCAGAATTTATAGTTAGGAAGTGTTTAAGCCTCAATTTCTATGGTTGGCACAAGCTAAATTTCACACACAGCCATTCGGCTTGGTCTGAGAAGAATAGATCTAGCTGTTCTGTTCCTAATTACCTCCTAAGTAGCAGCATTAACGTTGGCTATAACAGAAATCTCCTGTTTGCCCTCTCCATTGTAGGAAACGTATGAGAAGCAGCCACCTGTGGGTAGGAGTTGGTGAGAGTAAGAGGGAGAGAAATAAAAACACTTTTATAATAAAATTTCTGCCATTTTCTCTCCTTTCAGATGTTGCTTATCTCTATGAATCCTTCAATGCAAAACAAGATGTAACACAAGAACCAGTAGGTAAGTAAAACTATTAGTTCAAGACTAAAGAAAGGGAGATGAGTGGTTGTGACTAATTGTAGCTGTTTTAAGAGAGCTTGATTCCTTCAAATCCTGTTAATTGACTCTGTTGAAGCCATGACCTTTTGAGGTTGCCTATCAGAGAGATATTCTTTCCACTCCCTTTTCTGTTACAGAAGCTAATGTAGAAAATACTTGCCATCTGACCAAAGATACCTCACATATAGGAAGAAGTGATGATGGAACCCAAATTACCTCATCACTGCCAGCCACTCAGTCTTGCTATGAGGAACCACAGCCATCTACTTCTACATCTAACCTCTTTAATGCTTCTTCTACCTCTCTTATCGAGCGGGCATCTGCTGAGCAGGATAATCCTTCAACATCTGGTAAGGTATTGTGTGCAGTGTTTGTAAGCTTGGTGCCTCAGAAATTATGACTCTTCTGTTGAATCCTAAGAAATGAATCTCTTACTGTAGAGGATAAAATGATAATGATCAAAATCCCTGCAAAAGTTCAAGTCAAAGCACCTGATCGGTAGTTAATTTAATAACTTGTTCCATAAGAAAATCATAGGCTTAGTCCTAGTGGCTCAGAGAGGCAATTGTGAGAATTGTGTGTATTCAAGGACACAGATGATGCATTTCAATCATTAAGTGTTTTAATTTTGCAGCCTTCACCATGGAACTTAGATGCAGCTGTTGGGGATTTTTTTCCCCTCACCAAGCTGGCATGTAAACTTATTGAAACTATACAGATCACATCACAAAGCTAACTACAACTGAATATTTGCATGCATTCTAATCCTCACTGTTGCTGCTGCCATTCACCAGTCCACTTTCTCCCATTCAGAGATTTTTAAGGTTAGAAGGGACCACATTGATCATTTAATCTGACAAATAGGACAAAAGACAATTATTTAGAAGATGTAAATGATGTTCCCAGCAGTGATCCCCAGTTCCTCTGGGGATTCTTTCCAGCTACCCACCTGCCACCCAGTTTAACCAAGTGAAAATCCACTCATGCTGTCGTTCCAATTTACCAAATTACATGATCACGGCAGGCTGCCTCCTGACCTTCAACGTACCCTCAATCTTTTGTGCACCTATACTGCATCCTGTTTCATGACCTTACTCCATCCCCAGATTGCTTAAACGCTTCAAATACTGCAACATCCGATCGCAAATCTGGCCCTGCCTGCCCATACTGGCTCCTTCCTAAGTATTGTTCAAAATGTGCCTTAGCCTTGATGTACTCTGCGTAGTATTTGTGCTCCAGACTCTTCAACCACTTCTGTGGTAGGCTGCATATGTGGAAGGAGGGGGGGGCTGAGTGTGTGTGCGCATGTGAGAGAGAGAGAGAGAATAAAATCACTCCAAGACTGAATCTTTATTACTAAGTACTGGCCTGGAGCATATTTTTTATGAATGAATTATAAGCACTTCTATTTAGATGGGGAGTGTTTACAGATTCTGTACCAGTTTCTTTACAGATTCTCCAAATAATCAGGTATATTAGGAAAACTAGGACAGATGATATACCATATAATCGTGCAAACCATGCCAGCACACTTGTTGTTTGACATGGCCTTTTCTCATTCAAATGATCTTTGAATTGGGATGGGCATGTGTCCGGGGAAATATAGCTTTTCTTCAGTGTTCCCTCTTTGTACACATCTGTTAATAATCTCTGCTTTCATTTTACAGGATCACAGTCCTCTGTTTTCATTCCTGTGCCTGCTTTCCCCACTCTAGAACCTAGGTGTCCTGGAGCATCACATGAAGAACAAGGACAGCTGTATGCAAATAGTGAAACTTCCACTGTCACTTCAAATATCATTGATAAAGAAAAAAATGAAAGTTCTACATCAGAGCCTCAAAGGGAAGAGGAGGAGGACTTGGAGCCTGCAAAGAAGAAAATAAAAGGAGGCTAGTATATTACAGTATTATGTGACATAAGATGTAGTCTTCTATTTAATCTTTTGTTAAAATGATTTGAAAGAAGACTGACACTCACTCTGTAATGGAATCAGAAGCTTCCAATTACGTACATGGGTGGCTTGTTAATTTTTCACAGAATTCCATTTGGGTTAAGTGAAACACAGGGATCTGAAATGACTTACCAGGGCTCAGTAGGCAGTTCAGTGGGTTCAGTCTAGATTAGAATCCAAGACTCTAACTATATCTTATGAAAGTTTAAGACTATTATTACTTTTTTCTCTGCTGAAGTGAAATGAGTCCAAAATGCACTCCTATAACCTAGAAGGGCTTTAAAGGATTTGTTTAAATGGTATATAAAACCTTATTGTGTTCTGAATAATATATATCTATATAGATATAATATAGGTATTGCAATCTGGTTTTTAAAAACACGTGCCCTCGGGCTTCTATTACATGAGGGCAAATATGTTTACTTTTCGCAAAGTATGACTTAAAGCAGGGGTTCTCAAACTGGGGGTCGGGACCCCTCAGGGGGTCACGAAGTGTCAGCCTCCATCCCAAACCCCACTTTGCAGCCAGCATTTATAATGGTGTTAAATATATAAAGTGTTTTTTAATTTTATTGGGGTGGGGAGGTCGCACTCAGAGGCTTGCTATGTGAAAGGGGTCACCAGTACAAAAGTTTGAGAACCGCTGACTTAAAGGGACCAAATACTGCTGATTTCAGACCTTCTCCAGGCTTCCTGGTATTCTGTTGCTGGCTCAGTGAAAATAATGGCTGTGGCTGTAAGACTGTGCAGAGATCCGTCTGCAAAGCAAGGACATCAGCTTTGTGACAACACTAGTGATGGAAGCAGATATGAATCATAATGCTTAGCTTTTTGGCTTAATTGAGTAACATTAAATAGGCAGGCTCTGACATCCATGGTCAATGTAATCGATTGTTATAACACTGAGATATATCTTCTCTGCAGATGAGAATGCTAGTCCATACCTTCAGATGACTGCTCCAAATCAATGTATAATTAAAGCTGGATCTGAAGGTGCAAAAACAACAAATGTGAAACCAGACAAAATGGAAGAAACACTCACTTGCATTATCTGCCAGGAATTGCTGCATGACTGTGTCAGGTACTTATAGTTAAAAAGAAGCTTCTGTAATTACATGGGACTTAATACAAAGAATGCAATAACTGCTGTTTGGGGTAGTGGAGGTTTGTCTTTTGTAAACTATTAGTTTCTCTTGAGAGTTGGTAAGATTTTCTCTTTTTATGCAGTGTATATACCAGGATTTCAACATGTACACTTCCCCCACCGTACAGTATTGAACAATTTGCTAGCTGCTTTAGGCTGGGACTTTCAAAGAAGCTTAAATGGTAGAAGTGTTCACCATCCTACAAAGCCTTGGGCATAGACCACAGTCAGAGGCATGATACAGGATTTAATGGACCATTGAGTCAATCTGGTATAGCAAATCTCATGATGAATTCTAGTTCACTTGGCCAGTGGCCGGTTAAACAAGGCTTTGACTCTTCTTTAATCAACATTACCATTTTATGATGGGAAAACTACTATCCAGCCGAAGTGAAGTGAAGTGGAGTGTATCAGGTAGCTTAGCCAGAAAAGCAGATCAAACTGAACATGAGATGCGAGTTGAAGTGTGTGGTTTTTAATGGATGCTTTCCCATCTCGATATGGGAAAGGTGAGCATCTTTGCCTCAAGTATATATTTGGAAAAGGCTCAAAATGATAGGGGATTATAAGTAATTGAACAATTATTAAAGTTAATTTAAAAAATGAAGCAGTGTCCTTCAGTAATCAAAGGTGCTAGATTAATAGCACAGCAGTCCGGGAAGTGTGGATGAAGAGAGTAGAGTGATTCCAGCTCCAGTCTATATTAAATCCTTGGTCTCTGACAAGACTTACAATAATATGACGCTAATTGTGAATGTGAGTTACTTTATATTGTAGATATGCTTTCTACAATCTAGTAAATCCTGAGATTATCCACTAATATCCAATAGACTGCTAAACATCTGTCAGCTGATTGGTAATGGAAATGTGGTCACCAATTCAAATCTCCTGTGTAGTCCTGGCCTCTTGTGAAACAGATCTTCACTGTGGAAAAACAGACTTCCATACAAATCATTACATAAAGTTATTTGATATTTCTTGATTATCTAAACAGATATCAAAGGACCATGCTTTTTAAATACTTTTGTATTTAAAGCTTATGTAAAAGGCCTGTTTTGAGTCTTGAGATTTCTCATTGTCCTTCTGATGTAAACCTGTTTGTGTTTCCAGCTTGCAGCCCTGCATGCACACCTTCTGTGCTGCCTGCTACTCAGGGTGGATGGAACGGTCTTCTCTCTGTCCAACTTGCCGTTGTCCAGTTGAACGTATCTGTAAGAACCATATACTGAATAACTTGGTTGAAGCCTATCTAATCCAACATCCAGGCAAGTTGGAAGTGTATTTAATATACTTACATATACAGCATGTTTCAGATATTAAGTGTGAAATAGGTGTATAAACAGAGAAAAAGATCTTTACCCATCAAACCTTCTGTGCCTTTCCTACTATTTTGCCTGTTGCTCTCATGTTGCCATAAGAGAAAAAGAACCAACAGCCAGTTAGTATGTCAGAATAAAGTGTAATATTCAAATACTTGAGAATTGGAAGCAATTTATTACAGGAACCTTTTTATAATACTAGACCTGAAGGCACTTAACAAATGTGAAGCTAAATTCATTATGAGAGGGAGGGAGGTATTGTCAAAGAGAGGCATTGAGAGATGAGGCTTCCTGAAGTTCGATACTTCTGAAAAAACAAACCACTAAGATGCTCAAATTTGGATTTAATTGTTTAACTTTAAGCACCCACTCCTGAAAATTTCATCCTAACTGACTTATCCAAGGTCATACACTGCCATTGGCAGAGCTGGAACTAGAATTACGAATTCCAGGCTTCAGTCTTGTGCTTGTGACTTTATAAAATGTCAGCTACGTGAACATTCTAGGATGTATTGCATAGCTACAAATACTGTAGTCACATATTCATAAATACTATGTACATGGTTTAAAAACTTGCAAGGTGATGGAGATGATTTTGCTCTGGAGTAGTCGATTTGATGATTTACAGCTATCTCTTTCTTCATGTTCATATTTGTGTTTCTTTTGCAGATAAGTGTCGCAATGAAGAGGATGTACGTAGTATGGATGCCAGAAACAAAATCACTCAAGACATGCTGCAGCCTAAGGTGCGAAGGTCATTTTCAGATGAAGAAGGAAGTTCTGAGGATCTGCTGGAACTGTCGGATGTAGATAGTGAATCCTCAGATATCAGGTATGTGCATTGGCTTAGCTTTTGTTTGGGTCTGAGTGCTGGCAGTCTCAAACCAGGCTAGAGTACTGTGTTGTTATCTGCAGCCATTTGCAAAACTGGGGTTTAATCTTTATTGCGTCCTTCATTTTGAAGCCCTGGCAGTATGTTTTCATGATCATTGTCCGGATTCGGTTTTGATTTAATTTTTGTTTTCAAGTTCAGTTTTGGAACCTCTATAATAATCTCAAAACCGATAGGTAAAGTGCTATTTATAAAGGCAGCAGGGAGCTGATCCAGGTCATGGCACAAGCTAAAGTAGCCCAAGATCATCAGTGAACAGCTCCAGCCATGCTGCCTTCTGCCCCGGGCATTCCCTCTCCACCAGAGGTCCAGTAGTGGGTGAAGTTGAGCAGCGAGTGCTTTCCTGAAGGATTCCCAGATATGAGGAGGATTTCCAGCTGGTTGGCTAAGCCAAGTTTCTGGTGCCAAGGGGATGGAGTGGAACAGAATGGTGGATCTGGCCCTAAATCACCACATACTGTTGTAACTTTTTGTCCTCCTTTTCCTCCCATCCTACGGCTTCTTGGACTGGAAGCCAAGGCAAGCATTGTGTCATTTGTAGGTCTTGGAAAGCGTCAGCTCACTTGTGGGCTCAGTGTAAATAACAATCATCTAGGGCTACTTGCTCTCACTTCTGGAACTAAAAAACTTTAAATGCTTCTGAAATAATTGTGTCTTTTTATTTTACCCTTTCTACTTTGAAAGGAACTAGGAGTTCAATACTTAGTTTCACGTGATCTGTGTTGCTGAACTCGTAAGCTTCCATATCCAGATTTTATCTACTGGGCTTAGGCTAACACTTCATAAAACCAGAAACAAATAGCTAGTTGAATCCACTCTGGAAACTATACATATAAAATCCAATAACCTGATTGTGTCTTTCCTTTCAGTCAGCCTTATATAGTGTGCAGACAGTGCCCAGGATATCGGCGACACTCCATTCCGCCACTTCCTTGCCCAGGCCAAGAGGGGGAAGCAGGAGGATTGCAAGCATTGGGAGATGCACCATCAACGTCTGCTAACTTTCCTGCAAGTCAGTGTGATGAAAAGCTTGTTGTTAACATGGTACTGGGACACTAAGAAACACATGTCACTTATGAGGAAAGGACACGTTCTTGGGGTGTTGTGAAAGTCAGCATCTTCCCTAGAGTCTTGAGATGTGAAGATGACTTTCCTGGGTTACTGGGGGATAAGTCAAGCCTTTCCTATTTATTTAACAAATACTATGTGCTCTGTCTTTAAATAGCTATACATTATAGCTGAGTCGAACCATTTTCTGTCACCCTTGTGGGAGTATAGAATAATCTGTGTCTGTGTGAATTTCAGCAAAAGTCAAACCCTTACTACAAAAGCAGATTTACAACACTCCATATTGGAGTTATCAGTGGTGTAGGTTCAAAAGCTTACAGGATTTGTAGTGCTTACAGGGTGAGTGTAGATGACTCTACTCGGGGTAATAAATAATCCACTAACTACTAGGGTTTAGTTGGATTTCCCAGGGAGGGGAATAAGTTGTAGAACATCAACTGATGAGGGTCATCTGAAATAATTGTTCTCCATTCTTCATCTTGTGGGTTGACAGTCTTGATTTTGCTGGTGGTGGATAAAATTGTGAAGGTTTCATCAAAATCAAAGTGGTATCAAAAGGTTTTCAAGCTTTTTCTCCTGCTGTTTCAAAGCGGATTGAAAAAATCATTCATTGGCTTTGACTTGTCAACTCTAGAGTCTGCATGTATATGTGTGATGAGAGAGAAATGTACAAGCAGAAAACTAGGAGAAAACTTACAGCTGTATTGCCCAAAATACACTGTTTAGGAGCAATTGGTTCTTTTACTTTCTTAAGCTATTTCCCTGTATTAAATAAAAGTCTTGTAGTTTAATAGTGTAAAAAGGTATATTGTTTAGAAGCCTTAATGCCAATTTCCCTATTTTTCTTATAGCCTTCTAAAAACTTTAGTGATATTGCTTAAGTATCAAGTTCCTCTGCTCTTTGGATGCTGATGTGTGTGTCTAACACTCATTGGTACTGTGATTCCATATTATATAATTCTTTGGGGGTTTATTTTTTTCAATCTAGCTGTCCAGGAGTATGTTTGTCCTTCTCAAGGAAGTCATGTAATATGCACGTGCTGTTTTCAACCAATGCCAGACCGAAGAGCAGAGCGTGAACAGAATCCCAATATTGCCCCTCAGCAATGTGAGTAAACTTTATTATCCTAAAAACAAATGTAATTCTGATTGCTCATCCTAGGTCTATTTGAAAGACATTCTAACTATAGCAGATCATGTGCTGTTACAAGAGAGGGTTTTCCTGCTTCTGTGGGGTTTAATTAAGAGAGGGAGGTTGTTCTCCTATATCTCTACTCTAAGCACAATTAATGCAAATTGTTTTGAAATATATTAGCATTTTTCAACAATAGTGTGGATGGAAAGACTTGTATATCTTTGTCATAGTGATACAGCAAAATGCATTAGCTGACTGTTTTTTTTTTTTTTTTTTTTTGTATTGTAACATTTCTCATATAGCCACCATTTATGTCAGGTTAGTTGTACAGCGGAGCAGTGTTTTGTGTAAAGCCCTATGAGCTTTGGGTTGTTATGCTGCTTTGTAAGACCAAAATACCCAGACAGTGGTGACTGCCTTGGGTTGATTGTGGCTTTTCTTTGTGTTCACAGGCACAGTTTGTCTACAGCCGTTCTGTCACTTGTACTGGGGCTGCACTCGGATGGCATGTTTTGGCTGCTTGGCACCATTCTGTGGTATGGCAGGAGAATCACTGTATCAGCTATAATTACTTTGCATACAATAGTGTCTCGGTTACTTGGATTTTACCAAGCTTAATTTTCTAATGTAAATGTAATGTTGTAGTTCAAATTAGGCTTTAGCTCAATCACAGTCATGGCACAGAAAAAGAGAGGGGAATCTATGTTGTCATGTTCCAAATACATGTAACCCTTTAAATGTATAATCCTTAGCTTTGACATGCTTTAACACTGACGTCCTATCAGATCAAGCGATCAAATTACTTTTGTGACTATAAATAGCACCTTGGGTATTAAAGAGAATCTTGCAACATTTCAGACTAAGGAGAAAAACATACAAATCAACATAAGAACATTGAGAGCCAGATCTTAAGATGTTAGAGAAGACACTTACCCACTTCAAAAACTTTTAGACTATACCTTTAAAATTGGTAGTAGAAGTCACAATTAATGGGTTATTGTATTGTTAATTGGTACTGAGCAACAGTGGCTCCTGTGGACTGCTTAGTACCTAATCTTGGATCAGTTCCTAAAGTTGGGATGTTACATGATATGCTTCAATATGTGTTTGCATAAACTCATATACTGTGTTCATAAAAGTCCATCTTTGTTAGAGAATAAGAAAAACTTATTTAGAAATTGCAAAACAAAGATAATTTCTCCTCTTCTTAACAGAAATAAATCTTGGTGACAAGTGTTTAGATGGAATCCTAAACAACAATCATTATGAGTCGGATATTCTAAAGGTATGTTTAAAAATCACTATATGTTGGATATGAGCATGAGAACATGCAACACTGAGACTGTGACATACCAGGTGTTTAAAGCAAGAAATCCAGAAGGAGACACTCTTCTCCTTTTTTCCATCCCATTGTGGGTAGGTCCAGCAGCAATTGAGTGATGTTTGTTCATTCACTATCTGGAGATGCAGGTAGTGTCTAGGCACAACTAACATTATCTTTATCTCAAATTCCATGAGTTATATTTTGTTTTACATTTAATCACTCCATCCTCACTCCCAAACTCAGCGTCATTTTAACACCATTAGCCTAATCCATTAACTCTTACTCAGGCAAATATTCTTTTCAAAGACAGAGTGAGTTTAGAAGACTGAATAAAGACATCAAGAATGTGTTCAGTCTTTCATGTTGGTACATCTCTTTGAGAAGAGTGCAGGAGAAGACACAATGGACAGTAACTGCTCTGAGCTGTTAATGAGTCAGGCTTCTACTGTATATAATAATACCT
Organism: Malaclemys terrapin pileata; assembly: GCF_027887155.1. Taxonomy (NCBI): domain Eukaryota; kingdom Metazoa; phylum Chordata; order Testudines; family Emydidae; genus Malaclemys; species Malaclemys terrapin. The sequence goes on along the minus strand of NC_071520.1, from coordinate 17,902,981 downwards.
TGCTCTGATGTAGTGTGATAGTTTCCCCATCTGTAAAATGGGAATAGTAAGATGAAGTGGCTTTCCCAAAGTCACCCAGCAGGCCAGTGGCATGAAATAATCTACATGCTTAGATTGTGTATAAATACATATTTAAGGATTTAGACAGAGTGTTCATCCAGTAGAGTGTAATTACTATCCAGTGTGTGTTTATGTATACATACCTGTACACACACATACACATAGGGATTTTATATTGTGGTCTGTTAAGCCTAAAGTGTACTCAGTTCCTGGATGATGGATTTTGGCTCAGTGTCTCACTGTGGTATCATCTGCTCTGCACCAGCACTAAACTGATGTTACTAAACATCCTTTCTGTAAGGGTGGGGGAAAGGTGTTCACTAGCAATGTTGCATGTGGTGATCTTTACAATAGGGCTGTGTCCTGGTTGGCAGTTTTAGGTGTGCCAACAGTGGGTCTCTGAAAGGCAAACTAAATAGTTCTTCAGCTTTCAGCAGAGCCGACCAAGTGTAAAACTTACCTCATTGAGCAAATGGCCAGCCGGAAGTATTGTATTTATTTCTGGGTCATCTTTTAGCCATTTCAATTTCTGTACCAGAGGAAGTGTAACGATTTGAACTAGAATTCCCTCCAAGCTATCCTGAGCACTCCCCTCCCCCTGCTCTTTCTCCCCAAAACAAGCTGAAAAATTACTTTTCCATAATCGTGGAGATTTATTTCTCCAACTTGCACTTCTGGCGCAGGTGTAGCAATGATTAAACACCAGAGAAATCACGTTGAAATTAAATGACTGAAAGACACCTTCTGGAATTCAGATGCATCTAGCAAACCGGTGTTACAGCTTTATACATATCAATGATGACTTGCTAAGAAAACCGGTTCCTAAGGTCTATAAAAAGTGTAATGTCCAAAAGCTTAATAATGGAAAAAAATCTGCAAAGAAAATTACGCTTATTACAATTTTTTCCTCCACTCAAGTTAATTTTAACTTAAAGTATATGCCAAATATTATGTACCTGACCATGATCCATGTTGTCTTTAGCTAAGGACACTGGGTAAAATCCTGGCCCTGCTGAAGTCAATGGAAATTTTGCCATTGACTCTAATGGACCAGGACCTTGCCTAGCATGATTAAGCTTCAATCCTGTGAAGTCTTACACACACGCTTACTTGCAGTGGGACTACTTGAATGCTTAAAGCTAAATACCTACATTAGTCTTTGCAGGAGAAGGGTCATGGTGAACATAGAGTATTGACTATAAGTATCGGTGATCTGACAATGGTAATGTTGGTAGTCGGGTTAAAGAAATATCAATAATTTGGATTAAAAATATACAATGAAATGCATTTTGAAAACCTATTTAGACTTACATTTTTGTTACATTGATATCTCTTAGCCTCTTCTAAATACACATTTTTAAATTCCATGTTTCAGGATTACCTGGCATTCAGGGGTTTTACATGGAAAAACATGTTAAATGAAAGTCTCTTAGCTCTTCAAAGAGAAGTTTTTATGCTGTCAGGTAAGTCTCTTCATTCTTATGTTTATTTTGAGTGGCATGCATTTCAATAAGTAATAGTGGATTGTGCTAAACCTATCCTGCTTTCCTAAGCTGTCTGTGTACATGCTCAGAGCGGTCACTGCATTTTTTTGAGACGTTAGATTAAATGAGACTTAAGTTAATGCTGTGTACAAACTGGCTTGTTCTCCAGATTACAGAATTACTGGGAACACAGTGCTTTGTTATTGTTGTGGCCTCCGCAGCTTCCGAGAGCTCGCCTACCAGTATAGGCAGAATATTCCTGCTGCTGAATTGCCAGGTGAGGAATGGGGAAAAATTAATTTGGTCCGTGACTGTGCAGGCCTGGGAACTCAGGGTCAAACCTCTTTCAGTTAAATGGATCCTCCCAGGCAGGTCCTTTCACCTAGGTGTAGTCCTGTTGCAGGCAGTCAGTGGTTCCCTTTGCAGGAGTGAGGTCTTACATTGGTTGCCTTACTCACGAGTTGTTATAAAGCTTGTGTGTTACCAGTTCAAAGAGCGGCTAGTGCCAAAACCTTCATTGGGGATTCTTCGCCTCCAATATGGCTTGTTACTTTAAAAAAAATTTAATATTTATGAGGACTAAAGGGCATACTAAAATACTTCAGAATTAAAGCATAATATATAAGAACAACTCGCTGTTGACTATAATTTAGCTATCATAAATTCTTTGCACATTTAAATGCAAATCAGGTGCTGATATTTTCTGAATGATATCTGACTATATTGGCTCATGTTATTAGTTGGTTACAAGAGTTCCTTCCAACCTGCATTCTAAAACTGCTGAGCAGTATAGAGCTTCATTATAAGATAGTAGGGGCAATTGTATCTCCTTCAATTCCAATGTGTCCACAGTCTGTTGGGGGCAGATGAGCCCTTCCATTAATCTAACCACTCAATGGTACGTAAATAGTATAATGGCCAACAGGGGTCAGGCTGGAGACTCTTGCCTACATGCTCGGGGTCTTACTGATCGCCATATTTGGGGTCGGGAAGGAATTTTCCTTCAGGGTAGATTGGCTGAGCCTCTGGAGGTTTTTCGCCTTCCTCCGCAGCATGGGGCAGGGATCACTAGCAGGAGGGTCTCTGCCGATTGAAGTCACTAAAACACAGGATTGGGGACTTCAACGGCAGAGTCCAGGGAAGGGTTTTGTGGCCTGCAGCATGCAGGGGGTCAGACCAGATGATCATAATGGTCCCTTCTGACCTTAAAGTCTATGAGTCTATGAGTCTACTTTTAACTCAGTTATGCACTGCAACTCTTTTTTTTCCAAACAGTCCTTGTTGTTAGCAACAGCTTCTCCACTCAATTATCCGCTAAGTATGTTGCGAGTTTCAACACAGCATGGGGCAGACGGGCCAGCCTAGTATGTTTAATTTTTATAAGTAACATTTTATCTGCTTAGGGAGGCATGTTTGACTGCTCAGCTATACATTCATTATAGCTGTGGCAAAACTACAGAAACAAAAATAATCACTACATATTCTGTTTTGACGTATATCTAAACTGTAACTGGTGCATGATGTCTTATGTATTTAAGGCCCGATCCTGTTTCCACTGAAGTCAGTGGCAAAACTCCAAGTGGCTTCAATGGTGCAGGATCAAGTCATTATGCAGAGGGCTGGTCCATGTTTGCCCCCAATGCATGATGGGTTTTTCTGTGCTTCAATATGTATTTTGTAAAAATGACAGGAAACTGATATTACTTAAAGCAGTTTCTTGCAAGAGGTCTTTTCTGACCCCAGCAACACCTAAGCAAAGCCATTTACTGCAGTGGATCCTAATGTATTTCAGCTACATTGACTTTTGTCATCTGCTACATCTTTATTCATTACTTTATGCAATAAATGTGATATTATGGTGGTTTATTTTATAGTGACTGTCACATCACGTCCTGATTGTTACTGGGGGCGCAATTGCCGGACTCAGGTTAAAGCACACCATGCTATGTGAGTTGGTGGTTTTTTGTTTTGTTTTTCTTTTTAAGATTGAACTTAAAACTATATTAAAAAAAAAATCAGGCTTAATGGAGTAGTTCTCAAGTGGTGGGTCCTGTCTAGAACTCTGAGAAACTATTTTTGCAGCACAAACCAAAACTGCATGATTTTTCTGGTTTCTCTTCCAGAATTGAAATTTATTCCTAGGTTCATGGACCATGGAACATCTGTTGGTCCAGTTTCAAGTGAGCCTGCTCTGATTTATGGTTCCAGGTAGAAACCACATGATATGTAGAGATTTTGTACAAACCTGAAACTCGAAGTTAGAGTTCCATCCATGTAGAAACAAAGGAAACAGGTCACACAAGCACCTGTGATATGAAATAGCCAAGTTTGGCACACTTTTGATCCTGACTTCCCAAGCCTAGTCATCACTTACCACTGAATCAGACTTTCTAAGTTCTTTGTGCCTGGGCTCTCCTCAGATGCACTACATAAACCCTATTCTGGTCCCTATTTTGAAGTGCCATGGGATTCCAAGGATACTGGGATGCATCTGAGGACAAGATTACTCTTGTTGAAAGTGGTTATCTGACATTTCCCTGTTCGAAACCGGTTGAGAACCTGTAGCTTTAGGAGTCTGATGTGGCCTGCCATTCTTTGTCGCCAGAGTGGTTCCAAGAGTTTCATTCCCTGGATTAGTTCAGCTTGGGCTCCTGGTGAAAATAAAGAACTAAGCTTGAAGACAGGAGGAGGATCCTTCGCTTTTCAAGTGTATAACAATTCTAGGGAGTATAGACTCCAAATCCACGTGTGAAAGACAGACCTATGCAGCTGCCAGTGGGTGATTTGCATAAGACTGCATGTGTGATATATTTAAAAAGAAGGGTTTGATTCCTTTAAACACTAGGCAGCTGGGTGGGAATTTCTTGGTCGTATCTTCTTTTGTTAGAAAAAGAGACTCCAGTCAGTTAGTTAGCGGAGGACAGTCTCCGGCTTCTCAAGGTACGTGATCATGCACGAGAACTAACTAGAAGTTAGAAATGCCTATCTATAGAATTAAAAAGATCTGTTTTCCCCACAAAGGGCTGGATTCAGACCTAGCGTAAACTAGTGTAGCTCCACTCTATTCAAAGGAGTTGCACTCACTCCAAGCCTAAATTTGGCCAAAAGTTAAAGGACTTAACAGCTTGCTTAGCTCAGAATTGATTGACTCCATTAAGCAGGCTGAGGGTAGGCAGAAATACTGTTCCTCACTTTATGAATAATGATCCATGTTCTCAGTGCCTAAAGAGGAGCTGTCACTTTCCCTCTATTGAGAGATTGCTTTAATGAGCGGAAGATCCTGCTCTATCTACCTAATTCTCTGAGAAGACTATGCAGTTATCATAATTTTCCTTTAATTCAGACTACTGTGGTCTGAAAATCATCCATCTGTGCAGCTTATACAGCCAGATCATTAGAAAGATATTAAAAAATATTCATCTGCCAATCTCTTCCAAGGGTAAAGATTTTGCAGAATAAACTCCACAAACTAATTTTCTTTCTCTTTCTTATAGATTTAGTTTAGGTGCTTTGATGTACATCTGCGAGAGTTATCTGTAGCACTGGGCTGCATTGTTGTTGCTAGGGGGCATTTTGATGCACTTGGGAGCTGATTCAGTGTCAAAACAACTGCCAGACTTTCCTATTCAGATTGAAGTTGGGTTTTTTGTATCCCTCTGGAATAGGAATTGAAGGAAGCTTTAGTGATAATTCAGTGCTCTTTCTTCAAGCGTTAGCTGTACATAGAACTTTGGACAAGCTTCTAGTTCCAGAAACCCATGAAACAAAACAGTCCTGACACACCACTCTTACACACCACACACCTTCTGCATGAGGCAGAGCTAGTCTGCTAACTGGTGTGGGTTTGAGACCAGATTCTTATTAAATAAGAGGGCTGAGAGCCTCAGGCCTTCTACTCATCTCCTGCAAACATCTACACGCTCAACTCTCAACTTGTGCCTTAAATACATGTTGGGGCACTGAACCCATCAGGGAGAACACAAGAACAGACAAATACTTGACAGTAAGAAAGTAGTACATTTATAGAATTCTGTGTTACCTGTCTAATCCAGGATGATCAGTATGTCACTTCCATGGAACCCAAGTCACTTGGGAAGATGCAGCCTTCCTCCCTAAAGTGGGAAAGTTTTCCATTCTCCTTTATTTCCAGAAAGAGATTCCAAACTCATCTTGGATCTCAGAAATCAAAGAATGTTTATGTTGAAATTTATTATTTAGCCAGGTTAATATGTCCTGAAGGTTGTCTAATAACTTCAGTTCCCAGTGAGACTCCTAATGCTGACTGCTGAAAATTACCAGTGTCTGTCAGGGCAAGATTACTTCTGCTTATGTGTCCTGTCTTAATTGACTCCTAGATTTATAGTATGCAGTGGTAGAGAGGAATACAGTTAACAGGTTTTCAGAGTACATAATGTAATTAACAGTTGTTGGGTAGTAGAAATACTGAGAATTCCATTATGAAAAACTTTATGGAGGATAGGAGTCAACCTAAAATAACAGGCCTCATTGTCTTCAGGTTCTGATAGCATTAACATGTATATGTGCTGCTTTAAACTTTTGTTTGACTTTAAAATATCCTAAAGCAGGTTTGACTCTTTCATGGTGGTGTACTTCTGAGAGCAATTTTAAACTTTTTTGTTTTTATTTCAGGAAATTCAATCACATTTGTGAACAAACACGTTTCAAGAACTGAACTTTCTGAAATTGAAGCTGTCTGAATATTTGTAGTCTTTAGAGAGGGGATGAAAGCCCGAAATACTGATCACATAGGAAATGTTTTCAGGGGATTTTCATTATTCCCTCACAGCAGGGAGTTAATAACTTTTTCATCAGGTACTCTGGTGTGACCTTTTTAATTTGTAGAGTTTAACAGTTTATATATGAGTAAGCGAGAACCTTTTGAAAGAAAATCTGACAAGCATTGCATTCCATCCTCATTATTACAGTGTTACTATTTCACTATACTTAAATCAAGTAATAGCAGCCATACATTGGAGGTCCTAACAATAATCAGTAAGGAGTGTATTTGCACTAAATGTGTCTGAAAATAAGAGAAACCTTTAAATTAAAATGGAAATGCTCTGTACCGGTAACTTAATATCAAAGGAGGAAACTCAGCACATGTTCAGACTTGTCCACTGCTATCTTGTCATTAGCATTGCAGTTAGGATGGAAATCTATTAAAGTTCACTTTCACAAAACAGTACGGTGATCTGGTATACATTCCATCAGAATGGTTTTTTATTAATTTTTTTTCCCTATTCATTAAACAAACAACAGCTTCAGCTTACAGCTCCAAATCAGAACAGTGCTTTGCAGGAACGCTATAAAGGAAAACATTTTTTTTTTAGTTTAGTAATATTGATGTTTTTTTACCATTAGAATTAAATAACTCAAACAGTTGCACAAACATTTACAAATCAGACTCAAATTTGGGATAGTAATTGCTTATGAATAAGCTTCTGCTTTTAATAACTGTTTAGCAATTTTATATCAAACTAAACCATTATTGACATAGAGCAGACAGTAAGACAAGTTGGTGCAATTTTTTAAATTTATTTTTTGGTGTGATGTCGTACGTTAGCTAGGCATGTAGTTTTTATCTTGCAGCTGTGCTCTAACGTGTGCACATCGGTAAAAGCATAGAAAAGCTGCCAGTTCTACAGAATATAACAGATTTACAAGAAAGAACAAATGTTACCTATGAAAAGGTCCACCACAGATGAACTTTAGCAATATGGAGAAATTCTTTTGATGTGGGAGAGATTTTAAGGGGAACACTGGTGTCTCTAACGTTGAGTATGTAGACTTAATTTTTCACTCATCTGTTTTTTGCTTAATTATGTTCAGAACATTTCCTGAGCATCATAAAAATGTGATGTAGTCATAAATATTTCCTAGTCATCTGTCAACTAACATTCACATGCTTGACTTGGACCAGCTTTTCATAAGTATCATACCCAGGAGAGCAAAGTAGAATGGGCAGAAAGAGTACAAAGTTACCTCTGTATATATCATGTTTTACGTATGCCTTCTTTTGCAAGCAAGATTTATACGTCAACATAAAAAAAACCACTCTATGCTATGTGTTATAGCCAAACAGGATGATGTAGCACATTGTATCTGTTAGTCAATTAATTAAAAAAATACAATACTGCACATGTTAATATAAATGCTAATTAAAAATAATGGATTTCTGTTCATATTTTAATTTTAAAAGTAGCTGCAGCAGTGATGGGTCTGTTGGTAATATCCATAATGCTGTTAAAAGTACACTTGGGTGTGGACTTCTCTTCCTAATCTCTGGGCATTTCCTCCTGTGAGTAGGGTTGAAATCAGATCTGGAATAATACTTGAAACTTGTTAACAAAACTTTCTGTCTACCTTTTATTATTACTAACAATGTTCTGTTGCATCTGTATTCATATTTTATGTTTAGAAAGATTGATTTTTTTAATGGTTACTATATCTTCTCAGGACAGCCATTCCCAGCTGTTTGGTCTCAATTTCAACTCTGGCTGTGCATGTAAGCAAATTGCATGTATTTGTGGAAAGAGAGCCTTTGCACATTACATGTAGAAATGTGATTTGCGTTCTCACTCAGTACTTTCCATGCCCCACATTGGCTTTTAGCATAGGCTTGTCACTATGCTAATGTTCAAGTCCCAAATGTGCTGAATTTTTGTGGAGTAAGAATAACGTCTACAACCCTATGTACAACTTCTCTTGCACCTGCACAAGCTGTTGGGACATATGTGACATATTATGTGACATGTTAAAAATCTACAACATTCTCAAGTACTTGACATCCAAACTACCTGTATAGTAGAGGTTCCTTATATACCTTTTATGTACCCCTCTCTTCCCCCCTCCCCAATAGAGAATAAATATGCCTTTCTATGCATAGGGGGTTGAAGTAGTGCAATGGAATGAGAAGTTTTTTGTGATTATATTGTACTTGGAAGAGCTGAGAGATTAACTTGCAAATGGGGAGGGTGAATAAATCCTGATCTTTATATGCTCTTAAGTAACTAAGAGCATCTGTCATGGGTATTACATACTCTTATACATTAGTCCTTTTAAAATGTATGGTTGCCAGGTGATATTTAGATAATGTGATAACTGTATAAACTATACTTGGTGTAATTGTTTAAATACTGTAAAGGTGCACCATATTTTTAACCTGTCTAAAGCATACCCCCACCCTCTTTATAAGAGACATTTGGGAGCTGAGCATGGAACCTTGTAGAATAGATGTTGTGAAAACAAGGGTGATTATGATAGGGTTTAATGTAGTGGTGAATAAGATACAGTCTCCTTCTGTGAGAAGGTTCTTTTATAAAGAAGGTGGAATGCAGTTCTTCCAATTCTTTTTGTGATTTCCTGGATTAAAAAGTTATTAAAAAAATTACCCACTGAAGCTGTCTGTTTCCATTTAATCTGTGCTGTTCAATCTCTCCTCACCACAAACTGTGCATAGATGATATTGTACACATCACCTTCTAATGTTCAGTTGTATTGCTGTGATCACTGTCTTTCTAAAACTGCTGACCGTATTAGAATAAGGTTTAACAGCAGGCTACAGAAAATGAATATTGCAGTATTAGAAGCCAGTATAGATAGTCTAGTTTATATGTACACATGTAAAGATTCTGAATGGCTACTACAGATGGAGAAGTTAAGTCTGCTGTAGAAAGTTGCATACTTACCAACTTGGAAAAACTTTTATTCATACCAGACTTCATTTGACTATTTGGTGAAAATAGTAAAGCCAGTCAAACTTGTTATAGTTTCAAGTTTTTATGAGTTAGGATCTTAAGATTTCTGAATTCTTACAGTTCTCACACTAAGATGGAAATTGAAATCCTTTAATGTTGTAGCTAATCCTTACTGCTGTTTTTTAAGCCAGCTGTCAGTCAGTCTTCAAACTAAATTGAAAAAACATTAAAACCCAAACTTTAAGCAATATAAAGTGAAAGTATAATCCTGCTCTGTGAGCTGTAAGAACAAGGGACTTGTAGACATTCAGACCTGTAACTGCTTTGGATGTTCTACCAGCATTGGTGGGTTTAAGTACTGTGTACTTTATTTTAGCATAGACTGTCTTGTATCTAACACAATTTAAAAGGAAGCAGTCAATTTTTGGTCTTTCCAGAGTGAAGTCCTGTCACTTGAACAGCTGTAGCATCATGCAAGCAGCTGTGCTTTACTGCTTATCCATTGTGGAGGGAGTAGCTTGTGAAGTGGAGTGAAAGAAAAGAGCAGCATTAAATTTTAGGTTTTACAGTGTTCACATCTGTCCACGAAGCACTTGCAGTCATTGTTACTCTTGGTCATCCTTACTGTGGGCTGGACTTCAGTCAGTGAGTGGGTAGCTTCCATTACAGTTCTCTGAGCCATCTAGGCCTCAGTAATTTACACCTAAGGTGAGATCGTGCTCCCCTTAAAGTCAATGAGGTTGTCTTTGGCTATGAGTAATAAATAGTGAGATGGCTATACTAGTAAAAACACACACTGTAACTGTTAGTGCAGTAGTTTTCAACTTTTAAATGGAGGCTTTAGTTTAGATGGCTTAAACTAGTCCTTTTGAATTTTTTTTCTTTTTGAAGTGGGAATTGGAGGAGTTCGCTCTGTGAGAAGAGGATCACCACCAAACCACAATCAAATCTTTTATTTATGCTTCCTGACAAAACTTTTCTGGAAAGAGGTGTTACTTCATGCTGTCTGTCCTCTTGAGGGGGGGAGGGGGGGAATATGCAGCACAAGGACTGTTTGCTTATTCCCTGCTTTCAGTATCGTTGTATTTCAGCAGTTCAGAGCATGTGTCTGGGTAGTTTCCCCACTTTTTTTGCCTGAGTTATTTTCCCGCCTTTTTTGTCTGACAGTCTTTCTGTATCAAGTTTGGGAACAGAGGCCCCAATTACAATGTCAGGGACCAGCTTCTGAAGAAAACTAACTAAGTTATTTCCTTTGGCAATGCCTAATATGCAAAGATTGTTTCTAAATCTATATTTCAGATCATGTTTTTTTTTTTTTTATGGTTGGCTGCTCTGACTTTCAATGAGGTAATTTCATCCCTAAGCTCATTAGTTGCTATAGCATTTTTTGTAATTCATTTTCTAAGGGTGCCATACGAGATTTAACATCATACATTTCCAGAAAGGCCATGAATGTTTTTTGAAATTTTAATCTCCCAGTCAGCTATTCCTTTCAATGTTGATGTTACAACTGCTTGGATGGGTTAAGTGACTCCATTGGCTTGGGTCTCGTCACCTTTCTCTCCCCTTTAATTGTTTACATTTTATCCAGACAATTCATTCTAGCTTTTTAACAAACTGTGTGAATTTATTAGAATATTTCAAATGTTTTGATAAGTGAGATCAGGCCAGACAACCATCTTGCTGCAAACTGTTTTTCTACCTGGGGTGGGGGGGAGGAAGCAAATATAAGCAACAAAATTAACATTGGTTAATTGACTGGATTTTATAAAATGACTGAAAGGAAAGTAGGTTTCTGCTAACAAACTGACTGCATCTTCCTGCCCAACCAGCTCCCTGTATTAAAAATTCTACATACTAACTGTAGTGGATATAAGTATTAAATGCTTGTTTAAAACACAAATCTAAATCTTCAAGTTTTAGTACACCAATAACCGCATATTTGACCCTGCTTGGTGTTTAATTCCCTTAAACTTCTCCTTGCCATTTTAGCTACCTATGAGTAGTTGATTGCTTCTGAAGAAAACCAGTGCCCTGCAACCTGGTTCTGCTATATGGTGGTAGGGTCGCTTCAAAGAACTGATGCTAGCTTGCTCTTACTACCAATGAGCAAAACTGGGCCCATGCCTTCTTTTGAAATCCTGTTACTACCAATTAGCTAACATTGTGGGTGAGGGGGAAAGGTGGACGGAATACCTCAGTCTCATGAACTACCATCTTACTGCGTTTCTGATACAGACACTATAGCTATAACACAGCCCAAAGATATTTCTAATCAAATATGAAGTGAAATATAGAAAGGCTTTCATATCCAGTTTTACACACTACAGTAGAATCCCCAAGTTATGAAATCAGTGTTATGAACTGACCAGTCAACCACACACCTCATTTTGAACCGGAAGCACACAATCAGGTAGCAGCAGAGACCCCCCCCAAAAAGGAAATGCAGTTCAGTACTGTGTTAAATGAAAACTACTAAAAACAAGGGGGCAGGGATTGACAAAGTAAGGAAACTTTCGGTGCTTGTTTCATTTAAATTAAGATGGTTAAAAGCAACATTTTTCTTCTGCATAGTAAAGTTTCAAAGCTGTATTAAGTCAATGTTCAGTTGTAAACTTTTGAAAGCACAACCATAATGTTTTGTTCAGAGTTATGAACATTTCAGAGTTATGAAGATTCTCCATTCCTGAGGTGTTCGGAACTGAGGTTCTATTGTGCTTTTCAAGGTTTTAGATTCATAATCTCTTGATACTTTTTTCCACATAATTGTTAAATTACTTCCCTCTTCCTGTTAGCAGCTTTTAACCTACTGTACCTAAGAAGAGTTCTATATAAATAAGAACATTAATTACAACTGCAAACTGATGAGCTTGTTTTAAAAGTAAAATGGGTGACGGGACAGGTTTAAATACAATAGTTGAGTGCGTTTTTGAACCCTGGCCTTTTTTTAAAATATAGGACTTTAATAATGCTTTTGTAAGAATTTCTTTTAAAAGTGCATTAATTTTCTCTTTTTTTTTTTTCTGTCTTGCCTAGCTGCGCTGTATGCTGTTAGTTTGCTCAGCTGAGTGAGAGTTTGGATGCTTCTGGTGTTTTGTGTCTAGTCTGATACACTTTCAGATACCATGCTGATGGGTGCAGCATAAGAATATGAATAGAACAGGCAGCTTTGCAAAGCAGACATGTATGCTTTTAGAATAGGCTAGCTGTAGCTATGTCAGAGGTAATCTACCATAAGGATCTGGAAGCTAGTTTTTGGGGCAGGCACCTTTGTTTTAGCCCGCCTCTGCCACTTCCTTGTCCTTGCTGTGCCTCGGTTTCCTCATTTACAAAGTGGAGTAACATCTGTCTAAGTGAGCTGTCAAAGACTAATTTTTTTTAGAGTTGGTAAGAGGAAGGGCCAAGTTATGTATATCGTACACAAACTCTTCAGTCTGTGTTCCATGTAGACTTTTGTCTTTTACTAATCCTCGTTCATAGGTACAGCGGAGAACACTATACAACTTTCCTCCACCAGCAACATGCATACTTTTCTAGTTAAGTGCTACCCCTGTGATGTTCAAATAGTTTTTCAACAGAAACATGTGGGAATGTTGCCTGAGGGAAATCCTACAGTCCAATAACAGTGGGTTTGGTTTTTAGTAGGAAAGCAAAGATGCAGCCATTCTTTTGAAACCAAGTTTAATATAAGAATCTGTATATTGTGGAACTGTTTCCTATTCTAGCTTTTTTTTTCTATATCCCACTGTAATAGGGTGTCTGGCAATTCTAAAGTTTGCAGCAGCAGCTACAGCTAGTCTGAAAATAAATATATATTTAAACTTGTATCACAATCTTCAAGAAAGGGAAAGTCTAGTATGTATACTGTCCATGCTGGAGACCTGCCCTGCATCCCACCCTAGTCTGTTCCCAGGCGGTTAGTGGCTGTGTACAGGGGTGGCTCTATGTATTTTGCCACCCCAAGCACGGCAGTCAGGTAGGCTTTGGCGGCATGCCTGCGGGAGGTCTGCTGCTAACACAGATTTGGCGGCATGCCTGTGGGAGGTCCACCGGTCCCCCGCCTTTGGTGTACCCGCCGCCGAATTGCCGCCGAAACCGCGGGACTGGCGGACCTCCCGCAGGCATGCCGTCGAAGGCCGCCTGACTGTCGCCCTCATGGTGACTGGCAGGCCGCCCCCCGCGGCTTGCCGCCCCAAGCACGCGCTTGGTGTGCTGGTGCCTGGAGCTGCCCCTGGCTGTGTACCATTGTAGGAGGTATTATGGAGGTAGCACATGCTCTCAATAAACATGAGGGGTATATTTTATACAGCAAGATGCAAGTGTGACACTTTCCCTCTTTGCTAGCTGTGGTGAAAGGCTTAGGAGAAGGCAGACTGTCTACTCTTTGGCTACAAGGATAGCTAGGACAGGAAGTCAGTGTGGAGAATGTGGGCAATAACCTCATCTTAAGTAATGTAATTGGATAAACAAGATGTAAGGATATAAATCCTCTTGCATCAGGGCATTAACTCAAGGGGGCTGGGGAAAAGCTTCTGTGATGAGCACATTATGCAAGTATGATTCATCATAATAGTTCTTGCTGATTTCTCTACAGGCTCTGGTCCTGTTGAAGACATGATACTAGCATAGATATTCATAGATTCCAAGGTCAGAAGGGACCATTGTGATCATCTAGTCTGACCTCCTGTATCACACAGGCCATAGAACTTCCCCAAAATAATTCTGAGATCATTATTTTTAGTAAAAACATCCAGTCTTGCTTAAAAAATTGCCAGAGATGGAAAATCCACCATGACTCTTGATAAACTGTCCCAATGGTTAAGTGCTCTCACTGTCCAAAGTATGCCCTATTTCTAGTCTGAATTTGTTCAGCTCCCACTTCTAGCCATATTCCCTCTGTCTGAGGCAGTATAGTAGTTCCCAGTTACTCAGTGGAGCACAAGTCATTCAGTTCAGTCTTACAACACAAAAAGCAAGCAATAGTGCCAAGACAGTTTATTCAACTAAAGAAATTCATACATTAACAAACACTCATTGGAAAAAAAAACCTTCATTCTCCCACTCCTCACCCAAGCAATTACCAAAGATAACTGGTCACTTAAGCGTTTTCCAAAAGTAATTTTTTAAATACTTTGATATTTATTTTGCAAGTTGAAGTCTAAAAACAACAAAGCATAATGACTCTGCATTACAATGTAAGTGTTACATGTGAAACTCAATACATAGGGAAAGAGTTAATTAAAATATATAGAGCACTGCAGATTTCTCTAAATATATTAGCTCTTCCCTTTAGTTCTTGTAACATTAATTTTAAAAAGCTGAAGCCAGAATTTTATACTTTAAAATTCAGCTCGATGCAGGCTGGCAGTAATAAGAATTAACAGAAACCTGCTTGTGTAGTTCTGTTTAAAAAAAATAAGTTACTATGGGATACTCTCTTTTCCTCCTGAACCATTACTAGATGCAATGCTTCTATTTCTACACATAAAACATGCTAGGCAAAACTAAGACCATGTGTTGTACAGCTCAGACATTAATAGGTGGTAGATGGAAGCTGGAGTAGCAGGTGAAATCTTAAATAAATCAGGGCTAAACTGGGGTTAACTATTTCAAGAGGCAGGCTTAGATGTCTGGGCATAGAAATATTAAGATCACTCATTTGACTCCTAGTGTAGTGGACACAGAGTAGACTGCATGAAGATTTTTCCCACCTTTGGCATCTGTTTATCACATATTTGGAGCCCTCTATCCATTTTTAGAACAGCTTAAACCAGCTGCAGTCACATAGCTCCATGTGACACAATTCTTTCAATTAGGAAAGTGAAATGCTTTTAGTTGCGGGGTAAGTATGGAGACATTTCTTGCTAAGACAGGAAAATAACAGTGGGAGGCAATTAAAATATGGATTGGGTTATTAAAGGCAATCGAATTACCAGACTTCCCTTTGGTTCAGTCATCCATTTCATGCGCTGGATTTGTAATCAGTGTGGCATAGCTACTAAGGAGTTCATTTCAAAAGAGGGCTATGAAGTCTGCCCCACTTAGTTTGCTTGTTTTTTGTTTTTTTTTAAAGCTTGCCTGCTAAAGGAAGTAATTCTGCAGTCAGTGTGCATTACCAGCAATAGCTGGTTGTTACGGTATTAAAACAATAGCAGCTGCAAGCATCAGGATGCTGAAGACTTTATTGCTAGTGAATAGTATTTTTTGTATACACCCTCCTATTGCCATGAGGGGTGCTCCCTTAATTCTTCAGACCTACACAGTGCTAGCCAAGAGTGTAGAAAGTTTAACAGCGTTAATATTGGAAATTAGTATTAATTATTTTGATAGCATCAGGCTGAGTGTGCTCTCATATTGTGCTTTTACCTCTCTAAAGTGTTAGACTAAGGTCTACTCGTGCCCTTTAATGCTAAGGAAACAGCAAAGACTGATATGAACAAGACTTTGTACTAAAGTGGAGAGGTTACCAACTATTTAAAACATTTTACTTTTTATATATATAAATAGTTGGTAACTATTTAACTATACACACACATAAACATGCAAGTCCAAATTCTACTCTTGGATAGCTGGAGGCAATTTCAGTTGACATCAGTAGGGATTACGCAAGAGTACCTGAGAGCAGAATTTGGTTCATAACATGTAGCAAAGAACAAAGTGACACTACAGTGTCCCTGAGGACTGGTCTACATTCCACACCATGTGCCATAAAGTAATCCCTCAGATCATTTATTTTCCTGTAGTGTACCAGAACACAGTTACTCAGTAGTAGACACCTTTTTAGAGGAGTCACTTTATCACTCTTCCATAAGCCACAATTAAAATTCCATGTGGAAGAATGGAACTGAGAACAAGACCATATCGTGCACGTTATTAGGCCCAACTGAGCATGAGAAAAGATGACTTTGTTTTGTGCTTTCCCATAACTCCAATCTGCTGATGGGAAGAAAAAAAAGTTGCCTCTGTCCACACTTGCTACCCTCCATAGGCACAGCAGCTGCTTCTCCAGCAGAAAAGTGAACAGCTATGGTCCTTATTGCATCTGTTCTCACAGACACATTCCTTTAGTCGCTCTGGAAGCCTCATTGAACCGATGTTGGACAGAGTGTATGAGCAGTTAAGGAATCAAAATTCCATGGTGACTCAAGTGTATTGGTATCTGCACTAGGCAAGCTGCACTGGCCCTTGGAAGAGCTATCAGTCTTCATGTGATTGCTATATAAATTGGGAGACTTTTCCCAAATGGGGAGATCCAATGTGAAATTGGGAGGCCTGGCTGAGCTGTCTCCTTGAACAGTCAAGACCACTGGTTGTTTATCAGGCTTAGCCTTCACTGAAGCATATACAACATTTTGCTCAGACAGAGTATCTCTACACTGACTAAAGTGCTCTGCGAGGACCAGAGGCTGCTGGTCATCCCCTTCTTCAGAAATAACAAAAGCTGGTTTGGATTTGTCCATTTCTATTGAGAGCTCCTTGGTTTTCGAACAGTTGATTAAGTTGCTTTTGAGGCCAGCGGGGCCATGGCTTTGGTTATCAAGTGGAGGTGTCACCCCCACGTGTCTTGAGGGATCCAAGGGCCTCACCTCTTTGCAATCAGGGGAGCTGGTTAAAAACCCAAAGTAAGGGTTCCCAAACCTGGATTTCTTCAAGCTAGAGGAGCTCAGTTTCCCCTGCCTTTGCGCAGATTGGGTTAGCGGGTATGATGCGGTGCTGGTGGACGAGTCAGAATAAACAATATCTGAGATTCCCTCTATCTCAGTAGCTGAAATTACTTTTCTGGTTGTTACACACTGGTTTCTTGTGGCTGTAGAAAGACCCTACCAAAATAATAATAAAGTTAATAAACATACTTTGAAAAGCAGCAGTCTAGAAAACTTTAAACCTTAGGGAATTTAGAATTGAAATTCCATAGTGCACTTGTCATGATCAAGAGGCTACATGCTTCCTTCCCTTCCCAAAAAGCAGAACTTTGTGCATGGGAATATACGGAAGCATCATGTTAACTTTCTAACAAGCACTCTTGGTTTGACATCTGCAGAGTCAATCAGAGAGACAGCTAGTTATTATGGGTCTATGGATTCTTTGCAGTACAATACTTACATGTCAATTAAAAGAAACCTAAAATATAACCATAAAAATTATGCAGAATGACTCAAGATGATCCATTCTGAAGAAATAATTTGTAAGTTTAAGGGAAAATAATCCTTTATCCAGATGCTTAGCCCCGGGAGTTGCAGCTTCTCAGTGCTGCAGAATCAAGCCCCAGATGAAGTATATTATGGTAATGTGAACTAACAGTCTCCATCTCTCTCACATGTGTGCACACACACATTCACGGCCTTGGACCTTTTCAGCTGACATGCTCAACACATGCACAAGGGAAAGGCAGAAGAGCGGGACGAGGAGTTCACATCAAAAAGTAGGTGGGTCTTTATATTGCACAAAGTGCCCCTTTGGAAGTAGTCTTTAATGTTAGGAGCATGATGCCTGAATCCCACACCTTCCCTTCTTGTGGATACTTACACTGCTGTCTACCAGTTTAGTGAAGGGGCTGTTAGTGCTCCAGCTATACCATTTTTTCTGTAACTGAGGTAATGGAGTCAGTAAGTCATGAAATGTGCGGGCACTCCATGTCCGTTGCCTTGGATGATGGTTCTCTGCCTGTGTGTTCCCTTTATCCACAGTACCTGCTCCTGGAGCCACATGATCAGAAGTCAGCCAGTCTGACACAGAAGCTGGACTTGTGACACTTCTCTTTAGGTTTTTGTCCTGAAAAATAGAGAAATTTTCCAACGTCTTCAGCCAAAGGTCTCAAAAGTACTTTACATGCAAAGGCCCTAGTGGCACTTAGAAACACTGAGCTATCTGTGAAAGTGACTCTGGTTCTTTAAACACATCTTTCCTTGGGACAAGATAGGTCAGTGGGCAGCTTGTACAGCACCTGCTTAAAGTATGCCAGAACAGAAAGCATTAAACCCACCAGGTTCACCATTGCCTCGCCCTGCCCACACAAGAAAAGTTTTACCTTTATTAGCCAGTTTCAAAATATCCCCCACTCAGCTAGAAAACCCTTACATACCAGAGAGACTCCCACAGTCCTCTCAAGCAAACACATTAGGGCTTGTTTACATCTCTCCATGGGGATAGTTACCAAACAGCCACCTTCTCAGAATCCTCCTCAGACCTTTTAAGGACTGATTATTTCTATAATAATCTAATTTCTATAATAAGACTAATTTGTTGGTAGTTGCATTGCTTTATTTTCATTTTAATATGAGTAATATCAGCTTAGCTTTGGCACTGTGTTTTATTGATGTCATTATTAAGAGTTTTAATAAGATTTATACAAAAAAAATATGGAGTTGGATTTCTTTCATTAAGCAGTGCGAGTCCAGAACCTTTGAGGACCTGATGGATATCAACTAGTCAACCTAAAGGCCTGACCAGCTCCCCTCAATCAGTCTTTGGTTCTCACAGGTCTCTTGATCTAAAACCATGAACCTTAATGACCTGAGCTAAAAGTCTTAAGTTTTTTAGACAAAGGCTTCTGTAGTCTTCCCCAATGTTTGGCACTGGTCTCTGAGATATCCCCACCCTGACACATTTTAGGAAGACAGCAAGCCAGTCCCTGGTATCAAAAAGGTTGAGAAACACTGGTCTAGCCAATAGAGGGGGGCAGATCCACATTGTAAGATCTACTCAGTTTATAGGCAGAATTAAACAAATAAGATTCTAGAGAGTACAATGCATGAGAAGGGATGGTGGAGTGAAGGCAATTGGCATAGGGCTAAAAGTGGTTATATAAATAAAGCAGTCACATGGTTTCCATTTTCTATAGAAGTTGTCTACATGCCCTATATTTTCCCCTGGAACACATGTACAGGATTCATTTTCTCCACTCTTTATCAGTTCTCTCCCTCAGGGCCTGCAGAGTAGTTCCTCTACCCTCCCTACATCTTAACAAAAATACTGAGACACAGCAGAGAAGTTTGTTTGCTCCCCCAGCACATTGCCTGGATGTACCCTTGACTCCCAACAGCGGATTAGCTTCTGGGGTGTGTGTTTAAAATAACCTATTATTGGCCCCTCCCCAGCAAAACTCAGGCTCACACTCAGTGGGAGGCTTGGGAGCTGCTGGCCAACTACTATGTCTCAGTAAAAGGATTTAGATAATCTTTGTGTAAAGCTTCTTACGATTCACTTTGTCTAGACAAGCATTTCGGTTGAGGTGAGTGAGTCTGGAATCCTTGTCTACTGTAAAGGCTCAAGCTTTCACACCTCCATAAACATTAGGATAATGTCAGAGTAAGAGCCAAGAAAGTAGCTGCATACCAGTGGATAACAACATGCACCATTTGCCTAGGCTGTCCTACAGAAGCTAGCACATGCAAACCATATTAGAGAGGGGAAGACAGAGTAGGAGCCCACCTATTCAGAGCAATATAAATGAGGATTAGAGAGGACATTTTTCAGGACCGCCTCCTTTCTGCAGATGCAATTTGTACCCCCAACAATGTGCAGCGGGTGCATTTCAATCGTGAGTGCAAACCTGAGTAGCTGCACTTCTAACTCCTAGAATGAGGGTGCAAATCAGCTTGTTTGAAGTACCGCTGTTTAGATATGGGCCTGCTGCAAGCCATTTCGTAGGTACATTTTTCTTCCAAAACAGAGAGGATGGGTCTCAAACATGCTGAAAATCTAGCATTTAGAAGGATTTCGTAGCCTCTTCCTATCCAGGCCTACCACCATTATCAGGCAACAAGTATGGATCCATAAAGCCCTAATCCAGATTCTTTAGCTACCTAGCTAACAACACGCTGTGGGAAGCACTTCTTAGCAGTAACATCAGATCGCTCCTTCTAAGCCTTCTGTCCAAGATCAAGCGTAATATTATTTTCACATTTTATATCTCTTCTAGCAGCTGCGGGGTGGAGAGGGGAGGAAATAATAGCCTGATTTTGAAAGGTGAGCATTCACAGCTCAATGATTTCTATGGGATTTGTGGATGCTCATCATTTTTTTTTAAATGGGATGAAAGAGCATATGGATTTTCCATCAATCCACAACAAACTGAGGTTTCATCTCATCAGCACCTGATAGAGCTCTGACCAACAGAGTCATGCTTGGCGAGAAAGCACAAATCTTGCCAATTTCCACTCTATCTTCCTATCCACCTCTGTGAAATCGTGCCACAGATGATGATGCAGGTGGAAAGGAGATGTTAGATAATGTAAGAATTTTAAAGCTATGCAAAACTTTGAAAAAATTTGACTTCTGCCTATGCAAACTATTTCTTCTCTTTTACACCTTAAATATTTTAAGATTTAATGCAGCTACAGAATGGTAGATTAGAGCGGTGTTTCTCAACGACTGCTCTGTGGACCGGGGCTTGTCCCTGAGATCTTCCTGACACAGGGTAGGGAGGGAGGCAGGAAGCTGTTCCCTGATATTTAAAAGATTAAGAAACACTGAATTAGAGCATTAGAACATTTTTAATTAGTCTTAGATAATAAATCACTGCCCATCATATAGAAAGCTAGTTTAAGAAAAATAGCAGTGGCCCATATTCATTTAAGTTTTCACTGTTCTATAGGCTGGCTGTTTTTCATTAATGGACATAATTCTATAGAGGTCCATGTACATTATTAAGACTCTAGGAAAATCCTAATTGATATTGTATCCTAGCGGACCTCACTGGCCTCCAATCAAGGCCAGGGATGCAGACACCCAATACTTTGTACCCCAGGGATAAAGTCACATGAGCTACATGAAGGACTGGTATGCCTTTGCACTATTCCATGCTTCTACACTTAGATAGCAAGTGTTGACTCCAGAACGATTACAAAAACATATGTTAATCACCACCCTGGGTGCTCAAGGGAAATGCAAGCAAAAGGATTTTTGAACCACATGTGTTTCTAAAGAAACATCACTAAGCGCTTCAAGGGAGTAAGCTAAGATAACCCCCCCCCCATCCCACCCCCTCCAAAAAAAAAAAAAAAAAAAACCCTAGGGAAGCCATGTTACAGTATTTAAATTTTAAAAATAAAATTAAAAAATAAACATTTGTAAAGAGCCCTGACACATAAAGCACCCAATTTATTGGCAAACATTTATTAAGCTTCACAACGTAGGAGCTACAGTAACACAAATCAACCACAACAACAACAGTGCTGCAAGGTAGGTAAATAATATTACTGACGGATTGAGGAACTGTGTGGTTATATGACTTGCCCACAGCAAGTTAGTGACAGATTCAGGAATGGAATCTGGGAGTTTTGACTCTCAGTTCCTTCCTCCAACTACTAGAAATCTGTGTGTCTACCTGTACTCTGTATGTGGTAAAACTCAACCCACTGGCACCAGGGCCGGCTGAAATAATAAATACTTCATCGCTCCCCGTTTCAGTGGTCACGGCAGACATAGAAGAGGGCACGTCTGGGTCAGTATGCCGAGAAGAGTGTTCTGTGCTGCCTCCAGAGGAAGTGACTAAGGGAAGGAAAGACATAGAAAGATTTTTTTAAGTGACGGTCTCTTTTTGTTTAGGCTGGGCAAATAGCCCACCTTCCTCTTCCCATTCTAACCCAGCCTAAAAAAAAATCAGCCCTTGGCTGCCACACAGATCTGAAAAAAAATGCAACCATTCAACCACTTGCCTTGTCCTAATAGGCTGAAATTTGGCTAGGAAACCAGAAGGACTTAAAACCAAAGCCTTTTAGAGATGGGACCAAATCAAAGTTGTAAATCCAGCCACCCTTGGGAAAAGTTCAGCTCTGGATCAAAACTTTGCAGGCTGGCTCAACCCATCTCATTTTTATATGCATATAAACATCTCTGGGTGGCAAGTAGGATATTCTATGGCGATAAGAAGGCAGTTCTGGCCTCCACCCCTGATAACCTTCCCTCCCCGAACTCAAATCCTAAACTTTGAAGAACCCCCAAAGTTGTGTTCATGTTATACCTCACTGATCAGGGTCAAAGAGCTTTGGGGACTGCCAGAGCTGTCTGGCCACAATCCTCTCAGTGACCTTTCCCAACAAAGGGAGATTGGAAACTGTTAGCAAGATTGTCAGCACAGAGTTGGGATTTTGAGCTGGGATCTCACAAGAACTTCTGTGACACACAGGTGGCTTGGTGCCAGTTGGCAAAGGGTTCACTGGTCTGTAACAGCAGCTCCTGACAGGCCTGACAAACTCAACTCAGCACAAGTAGTTAACACATATTTCAAGGGACCATAAGTGGGCTATTTCACATTGAATGGTCCCTTGAAATATGTGTTAACTACTTATGCTAAACAATCTATCCCACTTTGTATTTAGCTGTGACCGTGGCGACACTCGAAACGTCAAAGCACTGCTGCGAGAGCGCTCCCACGGCAGCGCTTTGAAGTGCGAGTGTGGTTGCGCACCAGCGCTGGAACAGAGCTCTCCCAGCGCTGCAGGTACTCCACCTCCACGAGGGGATTAGCTTACAGCGCTGGGAGCCGCGCACTGTCTACACTGGCGCTTTACAGCGCTGTAACTTACTGCGCTCAGGGGGGTGTTTTTTCACACCCCGAGCGAGAAAGTTGCAGCGCTGTAAAGCTCCAGTGTAGCCATAGCCAGAGATACTTGGAGTATGTTTCCCAGACCTGAAGAAGAGCTCTGTGTAAGCTTGTCTCTCTCACCAACACAAGTTGGTCCCATAAACAGTATTACCTCAGCCACTTTGTCTCTCTGGAGGGAAACGTTGATGGACAATCTCCACCGACATTAGACCCAGTACTTCTGTATTGACTTTTACCAGCCATGAAGGACCTATGAGTTGTAGTCAAAGCATCCCAGTACTTACTACTGTCACTCCCTGGGGTTCTGTAGATGGCTCACGCTGGATCAGAGCAATTTTAGCCACGTTAATATGAAAAAAACTTTGGACCTGTGACTGCTCCAGGGAATCTGAGTGTTCCAAACCCAGTGCTTAGACAGCCATGCTCTCCAGGTGACACAAAGGGGAGGATGGTAGGGAGAAAAAAACACAACTCTTGAAGATTTCACAGGTGTTTTTAAGCCAGCAATATGATAGAATGAACCAAAACCACATTTGCCCTGCTAACCAAGTGTATGCACTGTGCCACTGGATATGACAGTTTCTGTTGGCAGAGTTCAGAAATGACACTTACGAGTATTCCTTGCCAGGGAATTACTCTACCAGCAAGAGGGAGGGCAAAAGGGGGTAATTCCACACCAAACACTTTCTAATATGTGACAGCTCGCACTGCATCTCCACAAACACAGCTGAAGAGGAAGATTCAGGGAGAGAGACTGACTTGACTTAATGGGCAAGGAGCTATGGGTTGAAACAACATACTCTCCAGCTTACCAGCTTGGTCCCGGCTGACAGTGTGATTGTTGTTTTCATTCTCTCGAGTTGGCACCACAAGTTGGAGCTCATTGATATCTATGGCGGAGTTCTGGATCCCATTCTACAACTCAGAACATGCCCCAGTAAACATCTACAGACAGACAGTGTAACAGCCAATGTGCAAGAGAAACAAAATCACCAAAAACATTAGCACTAACCTCCTGGTCACTGTGTACATTGGAAGGGTTCCTTTTGGGGCACATTTTCTGCCTGAGGAAAAGACAGCAACAAGCCCATGTATTAGTTTTCCATAGGAGGAAAGTCCTCATCCGTGTTCATTTTAATAGGAAAAAACACAACAGAACAACTGTGCATAGCACTTCTATCCATGAGCCTTTACAGCTTTTTTTGTATCAATGCCTGTGTGCTAGGGAGCAATTGTTATCCCCACCGAGACTAAAGGGGAAGCAGTGTATGTCCAGAAAGTTTGCAGCCAAGGATGCAATCCAGAAGAGTTCCACCCCCCCATACCCACTTCATACCATTACATCACATATCACATGCCACGTATCTTACTTTGGTTTCTCAGATGAACTCATGGAAGTAGGGGGACATTCTTCCTCAACCCAGCACCTTTAAAAAGTCTTACAAGGGAAAAAAAAAAGTGCTCGGAATGGCATGGGTGCCCGTTGTCACGGCAGTATCACATGTTCCCATGTGCCTGTATAGTCCGATCTGTGAGGACAAGATCAATGTGATATCACACAGGAATATGCAGGTTCCCACTGAAGATTTTACATGAAGCTTGGCTCTTTTTTCAATCAATCCATTTTTCATGGCTGTCTTCTTCAAAGTGTTTATTGACACTTGCTTTCTAGTCAGATCTGTCCCTGGCTATGTCTTCAAAGTTATCAATATTTATGCTGCATGAGGTGAAATTCTGCTTAAGGATGTCTGAAGTGTTTTCATTGACATCCTCCCCTCTCCCCCAGGCTTTCAGAGTTTCAATTCATCACAGAAAACTTTTTTGGGACTCTATCATAGCCCATTCTGATAATATGACCTGTCCATCTAAGATGAGCTTTCATGATCAGTGCCTCAATGCTGGTTGTTTTTGATCTTTTCAAGAATGTTAATTGTTGAGACTTTGTCTCGCCAGTGGACCTTCAGGATTGAGCCAAGATAGCACATGTGAAATTTTTTCAAGTTGTTTAGTGTGTCTGCAGTAAACTGTCCATGTTTCACACCCATTTTAAATAGGCTGCTGTCACCACTGCATTGTATATCATCAGTTTTCTTGACTGTTTGATGGTGCATTGGCTGAGTATCCTATGGAAAAAAGTCTTTCAAAGGCCTGTTTGCCTTTCATATTTATTTGCCATTTCTTGATCCAGTGAACTGTCACTTGGTATTGCCAAGGTGTATAAATTGGTTGACAATCTTTAGTTCTATACCATCGATGGTGATGTTTGGCTCGGTAGTAATTGTTGATGGAGCTGGTTGGAAGAGGACTTCAGTTTTTTCAAGGCTCATAGTAAGTCTAAACTATTTAGTTGCCTCTGAAAAACCTGCCAAAGATAAACTATAGGTCACTTTCACTATGACTAAGTAGAGCACAGTCATCTTCAGAAAGGACTTCACATAGTAGTTCCTCAAGAACTTTTGTCCTTCCAGTAAGCCTTTAGAGACTAAAGAGTTTCCCATCAGTTCTGTACATTATGTAGATGCCCTTTTGAAGCTTGTCCATTGTATAATTCAGAAAAGCTACAAAGAAGAGAACAAAAGGGGACAGTGCCAGCACACAGCCTTGTTTCACCCCATTAGATATGGGAAGTGGTTTAGAATGGCACCATCTGAGATTACCTGACCAGTCATTTCTTCATGGAATTGATGTACGATATTAAATAATTTGATAGGTCTGCCAAACTTTTCTAAAATTTTCCAGAGCCCATTTCTGCTCACAGTGTCAAATGCTTTTTTTAGATCAGTGAAGACAGCATACAGGTCTATGTTTTGTTCAATACATTTTTTCTGAATCTGTCTCACAATGAAAATCAGGTCTGTGTTGCTCTGACCTGATCTAAATCCACATTGGGTCTCTGGTAGAAACTTCTCCAACACTGTTTTTACTACCCAATTGAGCAAAATATGAGCCAGGTCTCATAGCTAGGAGATACTCTGGTAGTTACCACTGTCACCGTTTTTGCATTTATTTTGCGTTTTTATTTTTGACTACATCTTTACAATCCTGTGGAATTTCCTTGGCTTCCTAGTTATCCTTATTGATTTCATATAGAGAGTTGACAGTTTTGGGGCCTGCAAGTTTAAAGATTTCAGCTGGTATATTCTCTTTGCCAGGGATTTACCTGACTTCATTTGTTTGATAGCTTATTGCATTTCCTCAATGGTAGATGGCTGTGCAATTTCTTCATCTATGGAGTGCTGGGTCAGTTCCTTTAGCGCCTATAGCTTGATAGTTAGAGAGATGGTTCATGTTAGGCTATAGATATTCAGACCTGTCTGCAAAGGCCTATACTTTAAGAATTTAGGTGTATTCTTATCACTAAGCTGTGTAAGGGCTTTCTCTTACTGTGACAGTCTGAACCTGTTCTTAGGCTAAGGCCTTCGGCTAAATAGCAGAGGCCAGCCATAAACTGGGAAGTGTATGGTCACATTCTTACATTCCAAACTAGTCACATTGAAATAAGGTGCTATTGGGCTGTTAGGATTATAATCCTGTCCTGATATTCCTATCACCTTCAGAGAAAGGGAAGAGCCTAGAACATGTAAAAAGAAACTTAGTTTGATAGCATCCTGTCTGGCAAGAACTCACTTATTAATAGCTGGGATGTGAAATCCTTATTTCTGTATTGTTCTATCACTGTAGTCTCCATTTCCCTATTGTTTGTCTGTATAATCTCTGTTTGGTTCTGTGATTGTTTCTGTCTGCTGTATAATTAATTTTGTTGGGTGTAAACCAATTAAGGTGATGGGATATAATTGGTTAAATAATCATGTTACAATATGTTAGGATTGGTGAGTTAAATTTCAGTAAAATGATTGGTTAAGGCAGTGGTCCCCAACCTTTTTCGTCTGGCAGGCACCAGACAACGAGCCAAGGAGGACCGTGGCAGCAGACGAGCATCCGCCGAAATGCCGCCAACAAGCAGCAACGTCAATAGGTGTCGCCACCAAAATGCTGCTGAGAAGCAGCAGCATCCAGAGGCATTGCCGCCGAAATGCCGCCAAAAATTGGCGGCATTTCGGCGGTGACGCCTCTGGATGACACTGCTTCTCGGCGGCATTTCAGTAGATGCTCG
The DNA here is from genome assembly GCF_027887155.1 of Malaclemys terrapin pileata. Classification (NCBI taxonomy): domain Eukaryota; kingdom Metazoa; phylum Chordata; order Testudines; family Emydidae; genus Malaclemys; species Malaclemys terrapin. The sequence goes on along the minus strand of NC_071520.1, from coordinate 17,876,056 downwards.
TCCGCCAGCCAGTATGCGGGCGCACTTAGACGCTCCGGCGGGCGCCATGGTGCCCACGGGCACTGCGTTGGGGACCCTTGGGTTAAGGTATAGCTAAGCAGAACTCAAGTTTTACTATATAGTCTGCAGTCAATCAGGAAGTAAGGGGGGAATGGGAACAGAGAATGGGGGAGTGGGAATTGAAATCAAGTTTCGCTAATGGGAACAGGGAATGGGAACAGGGACACAGGCAAGGCTCTGTGGTGTCAGAGCTGGGAAGGGGGACACTGAGGAAGGAAATTGGAATCATGCTTGCTGGAAGTTCACCCCAATAAACATTGAGTTGTTTGCACCTTTGGACTTCGGGTATCGTTGCTCTCTGTTCATGGGAGAAGGACCAGGGAAGTGAGAGGGTAAAGGAATAAGCCCCCTAACAGTTGAGTAGCTCAGTAAAGTGCTACACCCATCTTTCAATCTTTTGTCCTTGATTAAGGTAGATCCATTTGAACTTGTTAGTGGAGCTGTTCCTGTTTTTCATGATTCAAATTTGATTCCTTCAGGGAATCATAAAACATTTTTGTGTTGTTAGTATCAGCATTTCTTCTGCTTTCTCTTCCAATCATTTATCGTGTAGGACACAAAGCTGTCCTTGAGCCATCTCTTGCAAATACTTGAATTTATTTTCCTTTGATGCTGATTTGTTGTTATTTTGCCAAGACAGAAACCCAGCATTCTTTTCCTTGAGGATCTTTTTGATTTCATTGTCATTTTCACCAAACCAATCCTGGGGCCAACATTCATTTTTACCTAGAGTTTCTTCTGGGGCTTGAAGAATGGCTAATTTGAATATAGTCCATATGTGAAGTGCAATCTTGGGTGATGATGTAAAATGCCATCCATTTTTTCCTCTAAGTTTTCCCTCAGCTTTTCTTGGAGAAATGGCTTTGCTATGTTCAATTTTGGTTTAATCTGTTCAGCATTATTTCACTGAGGGGCAACAGCATGTAAATTAAAAATGGCTCTAATCATCCTGTGGTCAGTCCAACAGTTTGCCCCTTGCATTGCTCTGGTGAACTTAATAGCCCTTTGCTGTATAGGTGCCAGTGCTTTCATCTTGCATGCACCAAAGAAGTTTTGTATTTGTTAGCTTGCCTGAAGGTTGGGCTGGTGACAACGAGCTCATGAGTAGCCCACTTGCAGAGTCGGAGGAGACCATTTTTCATTTTTCTGACTCCATTGGTCTTTATTACAGCGCTCCAAGCCTCACTATCTTTTCCAACTCTGGCATTAAAGCCTCCCAGAAGAATGAACTTGTCTTCACTGGGTATTGATTGGAATATCTCTCTCTAGACAGGCTGGAAACTAGGATGAAGAGAGCGTGTGAAGCAACATTCACCTTCAAAAATCAAAACCTGGGACACTCTTCTATAACCATGAACATGGGCCAGTGTGATGGGTGTTTACTCCACACCATGTGATGAAAGGGTTAATGTGGGACTAAGAGGGTGGGGTGGGCGAGGCCCAATTAAAGATGAGTACCAGCTGGGTAAGGAAATGGGTGATTTATATAAAGAAAGAAGCCTAGAGCACACAGGGGCTTTAGAGAGACAGAGTGAGAACTCTGCAGTCACTTTCTAACTGCTGGAGAGCAAAGGAAGCAATTAGAGAGAAGCAGATATACTATAAACCCAGGGAAGAGATGAGGGAAAGGGTCTGAAGGCAGGTCAAGGTAGGAAGAAGTCCAGGGAGACAGTGAAGTCTAAGAGAGCAGATTTTACCTGCTGATTCCAGGGTCCCTGGACTAGAACTCAGAGTAGAAGGAAAGCCTGGGTTTCCCTACCGACCACTGAGAAAGGTGATGCAGAAAGGGAGACAGACTGTAGAATTTGGAGTCAGGCCATCAGGGAAAAAGCCCTGAGCAGTGTTGGTCTGCATTAGAGTGGCAGACAACCTTACAGAACCTGGGGAAGCGGTGATGACCCAGCTGAGGCGTGAGCTCAGATGGGGTGGAGAATTTAGTTTATTGGACTTTTTATTTACCCTGAATGGGATAGGACTGAATGTTACTTGGGTGGAGGGCCAAGTCATGAAAAGACTCAGACCACTGCAACTATTGGTAAGAGTCACTCAACAGGAGAGAGATGCTGTGCCAAACCCAGCCATAAGGAGATGCTCTAGCAGTGAGTCCACCCTTCTACAACCATGAACAACCCAATCTGGTTAGCATTATCAGGATTACATTACTTGGAGTGTTTTTGAACATCCACCATGATTTTAAAACAACTCCCCTTCTCCCCCCACAAAAAAACCCCTCCAAGATCCAAAGGAAGTCACCTATATGGGTCTCTTGAGTTATGGCCTCTTAAAATTCATATATATAATAATATTCAGTGGGATGCAAATGAATATAAGTAAATTTAGAACAACTCACAGTTTATTAGTATTCTCTTGCATAATGTTGAGTAAAAGGCATATATTAATACTGAATACAAAAATCTCAGTTACTTGGCTGGTGTGACATTCTATACCTTGGGGGGAGTGTCCTGGAACCCCCATATTCCTCATTTTTATATAATCGTGATCTTTCATATAAAGCATGCCTTGTAAGGTATCAGGGGAAAGGTTATGATCTGCTGAAAGTCATTTCTCTATCCATATATGTAGTTATGTGTGTATGAAGTTATGAGAATTATGTGGTATGGTTGTCACTAAAACATGCTGTAAGTTGGGGCATCAGCAAGATATTAGCTCGGCAAAGAAAGTAACCAACGCCCGGACGGGGTGTCAGTCAACCCGTCAACAACCATTGTCTAGCAAGGGAGCTACAATGCAATGACTCACCCGCATGAGGCCACACCAGGGGAATTGTTCAACCTTGCCTGGAAACTCAACAATGCCCCAGACATGCCTGGACTTGTTTTCCAAACACATGGACTGAAGGTATAAAACAGACAGTGGACACATACTGGGCCCTTTCTCCTGTCCCCACCTATGCTGCAAGCAACAAAGGCACTGAGTAGAAGAAGACAAGACTCCAACAAAGGAGACAGGCCCAGGTTTCAAAGCTGAAATCTGTGTATTATTAACTGCAATATCCAGTGGGGTGAGAAACTGCGTAATTTAGATGTTGCTCAGTCTAATAGGGTTGAGAGTTTAGACTGCATAGTTATATTTGCTTTTCTGACTTTTTGCCTATCACTTAATATCACTTAAAATCTACCTTTTATAGTCAATACATTTGTTTATTTTTAACAGTGAGTTTGTATGAAGTGTGGGACAAATCTGCTCAGGGTACAAAGGCCAGTGTATATCCACTTTCCATTGTTGAAGTGGTGAACCAATCAATAAATTTGCGCTGCTCGTCTTGAGCAGTGCAAGATGGTATATTCCTGAGGTACAAGGCTGGGAACTGGGTATCCAGCAGGTAACTAAGAAAATGAGTGCCACTGTGCTTCCCAAGACTTAAAGTACTTATGTATCACGGGCAAAATACTAACTAGAGCTGGCTGAAGTGTTTCTGTGCAAACTCTCTTTTTTTAAAAGGGGAGAATAAAATAAAATGAACACCTGAAAAAAGTCATCTTTTGACCAAAAGTCAAAAACTTCCAGAAGAAATTTTTTTCAATTCAGAAATGCTGCCACAGATCCTTATACCCCCATTCTTGTTTTTGGGCCTGGGTATCCAGTGAAATTACGACTCCCATGATGCACTGCAGCAGCTCAGCATACAGGGAGACCATGGTGTATCATGGTAGACTTAGTCTGGACAGGCAGCCCCATCCACAAAGGAGAATGGGTGCCCCATGCCCCCAGATTTCAGCTCATGTGAGGCACCACAATGACATTTCTGAATTGAAGTTTTTAGCTGAAAAATTGGGGGTGGAAGCTTTTGACAAAGGCAACTTTTTTCCAGCCCAGCAAGACTTTGCTGAAGTAGCAACAGCTCCATTTAAATGGAAAGAACTAATGTGCAGGGCTATGGGCTAAACAAAGATGGAGGGCATTGAGGCATGCAGGCAAGGAGCGAGGGGCTTCTTGGAGTCTGTACAGTACTCAGCATGGAGCTGCAGCAATTAGCAGATAACCAGTCTGTTTTTAGCACACTCTCAGAGGTCAGTCAGATTCCCCAGAAATGTATTACAGCAGTAAGAATTGCCACCTGGCAACCAGTTGGTCAGTCCTGCTCTATATCCTGCCCACTCACTATTCTTTGGGTCTTGTGTTGGATGAAACATTGCTACATCATTTCTGCCCACCAAGTGGAAATACAGGGAGGGTATTAACTTTTAAATTAATGTATAGGGGAGGGGGGTGTTTGGAAATAAGAGGCTTCCCTTCACGTGAAATTCTTGTAAACTGAGGGATTGTAATAAGAATCAGTTCCTTGGCAGGGTGCGAAGATGTAAAATGTCTCTTCCCCATGAGTTGCAACCATCGAGTAAAAGTCTGATTGCACTGGGCATGATTAAAATTAAATAAGGTGAACGTGTCTCTTGTTCTTGGGGGCTTGGGAAAGAAAATAAAAACCTCTGTTACTCAAGCCAGGCCTCATGGCCAAAAGTAATTAGAATTATTGGCCATCTAACAACTGATGCTTTCATTCCCTCCCCAAACACTAAACAAAAGCAACAGTGTGGCAGAAACTTGGAGTCTCCCCAGAGAGCTTCACTTTGGCTCAATGGAATAAACCGCAATGCCTGCCCAGGATGACTCCATTTATTAGATGGTGCTGGGTGCCAGGCCTGTCCTGTGCCATTTCTACCACTGGCGAGGCAGAGCTGCTACTTCTAGCTGAGCAACAGGGGCAGCTTAAAAAAAAAAAAAAAAAAAAAAAAAAAAAAAAAAAGGAGGAGGAGTGGGGGGGAAGCATAGCACAGCTAAGCTTCAACTTGCTCAGATATCAGAGGAGCAGGTGGAATGGAGAGAAAGGGAGGTGGAGGACAAGTTTAGCAAACAGTCTGAAGGTTATTATTAGTATCTTCTGTTGAGGTTTCCTCTGCAACAGCACATTCCAGTCTTAGCAAGTGTTATTCCTCAGAGAACTGGACCTGTTGCTGAATGTACTGCCTCATTAGAGTATCTTCATTCCTCCTAGAGTACTCTCTGACTCACGGGATGTTCTCAGGGGACAGGACCTGCCGTCATGGGCTCCACTGGACATTGGTGTCATTTCAGCAAGTGCCCCCTTTGTCCTTAATTTTGAACTTCTTATGCTCTACGTAATGCATAGGTGCTGGAAGTAGGGGTTCTGGCTTGTAGTGGTCTCCATCATATACAGGGTTTACAGTTGGGTTCAATGGCTCTTAGCACCCCCACTATACAAATTGTTCCAGCACTCCTGATGTAATGCTGTGGCCAGCTTCATTATAGAAGATAGGCAGGCCTGAACTCAAATCCCAGATCAAATCCCTATAACCCATATCTGTACTTCAGAGCAGGCACTTCTCCCTGTAATGGGCCCAGGTAGGACTCTGAATTTCAAAGCCACCTTCGTAATGGATCCAGATCTGACCTTTCCCCAAACTTTACAGTGAGAGCATTCTCCTTCCTTATTCTCCCATACTTGATCTGGAGTCAGCGCCTCTCTCCTAGATTTGACTAATTAAGGTTTCCTGCAAGGAGGACAAGAGGGGGCTAATGCATCTCTGAATTCAAATCCTTACTTAGGCCACACAAAATTAGAAGTGAGTTTGATGGTCTCATTCTGAGGCAAATTTTTGATGTGGTTAATGGATATCACCTAATTTTACTCCTAGTCTGCATAAGCCAACACAGTTGAGTAGCATTGGCAAGCTCTTATCAAAAGAGGTCTCAGACTAATAGCCTGGAGGTGCATAGACAGAACAGCAAGAAAAAAACTAACGTAGCATCTGCCAGTACTATATAAACTGGCTTACTCAGCACAGTGGGGCCTTCACTTTCACAAGCATCGCGTTTCACTCATGCATACAAGTTTGGCAAGAAATCAACATATGCCCAAAATAACCTATCCCTGGAAAGACAGGGAGGCTTGCACATGAGTATACGCAAGCGGGATAGGAAATGGCCTTTAAAAAAACCCAAAAACGCAATACAAACATGCAGCCTAACTTAAAGCAGGTAATCTTCCCTGAAACCACACCAATGCAAAGATCCAGGAGTCAAGCTACCAGGGACAATCATTTCCTGCAATTCTAGTCCATGTGTTAACACCCAACTAGTTCCCCATTTTAAAAACATCCCGGTTGTAAAAGCCAATTAAAACAAATCCTGCCTCTTATCAGCAAAACAATATCCGTAGCAACTTTAAAAGTAAGGTTGCCTTTCAAAATGGGCTTGGTGTTTTTAAGTGGGCTGGAAGCCAAATTCATGGTTTGCAACACCCCCATTTGTGTTGAGTATTACTTTGTGCTATGAGACATTCCACTGAAATTACTGGGAGTATTTGAGTAGTAACATGCTACTCAACATGAAAGAGTATTAGAATCTGGCCCACTATGAGCAGGATTTGGCCATAACTGTTACTATAGCAGAGGAAGCATTTACAAAAAAAAATTGGCAAGAGCTTAAAAATAAAAAATATTTAGAATCTAGTAGATATTTTCCATCAGATTTGAACCATTTTAGAGCAGGCAAAACTTCGTAATCCAAATTATCTATTTATCAGGGTCCATCAAGAAGGACAATGGTTAGATACAAACACGTGTTTAACTCTTAAAGTTTTGCAAGGTTTAGTTTGCTAAGCAATACAAAATAACAGCTGGATTTTGAAGTCAGGAACTTCCATGTATAGCAGAGAAAATTATGTTTAAACCTAACCACCTTGGTTATAGAATATACTTTGTATCTATTCAGCATGTCCAGGGATTTACCTTCCAACAGGACCACAAGAAAAATAAGTCTTATCAAAATATTCTTGAATATTACCAAGAGCTGTTCGAAAATTTTGCAACCTTGAGGAGACATTACACACACAGACACACACAAAAGGTTAAAAGAACATTAAATGTTGTGAAGTCAAGCACTCAAAAGTTAGGAAATGCCAGAATTAAGGAAGCCCGTACAACTGTAATTTTGCCCCCTGGGTCATATGCATGATGATGATACAATTTTTAATTACATGAGTGAATAACAGTTTTTTACATAGATTGCTGCATCAGTCAGTGCTCAGGATAGGCTTGCTCTGGTGATGATTCAGGGGTGTTCAGTAAAGGCGGCTGTTGCCTGTAGCACCCCTGCTTCATTTGTTGCAGACATTGGAAGATATAGCCTCATGAATCAGGGAGGAGATTGCAAGGGAAGGGGAAAAAATGTTGGTTAAAAGAGTTGAATGCTGCCCTGGAAAACTGGATTCTGTTGCTGCAGAGGATCTGTACATGGAGTACAGTTTGTTGAAAGTTCTTCTGTCACAATCAAAATGTCTGGCAAAAACAGCTAGGTTTCAGCTAAGTTTGATTGGGGGGTAGGGGGGAAATCATATAGAAATATTGTTTCATTTTCAATTTGTTAAGAAAAAAAGTTTTTGAATGAAGAGATTTTGTGGAAAAGCAGAAATAAGACTTGATTTTTCAACTTCAATATGCAGCAAAAGAAGAAACATTATCCTGCAGGGCATGGAACAACATTAGACCACTAGAATATGCTGCTTGTTATAGGGCAACACTAGTGTCCCGCCTACTTGATGGAGGAGGGATGGGTAAAAGGTTTGAAGGACACATATAAAGCAGGGGTTCTCAAACTTCATTGCTCCGCAACCCACTTCTGACAACAAAAATTACTACACAACCCCAGGAGAGGGGACCGAAACCTGAGCCCATCCAAGCCCCGCCAAAGCCCAAGCCCCACCACCTCGGCCAGGGGGACAAAGCCAAAGTCCAAAGGCTTCAGCCCCTGGCAGGGGGGCTTGTCACCTGAGCCCTGCCACCCAGGGCTAAAGCCCTTGGGCTTTGGCTTCAGCTCTGGACAGGGGGGCTCTGGCTTCAGCTCCCGCCCTAGCAAATCTAATGCCACCCCTGGTGACCCCATTAAAACATATCAAAACGGACATTGCAAGTCAGCTGCCAAAAGAATTCAAAGCCAAGACCATCATTTTTTTGAGACATAACATACTACCAAATAATAATAGTAAATTATATGTAGTATTAACAAATACATCAGAGTGGAATTTAGCCAGATTTTATTCTGGTGGACAATTTATCTAATCAGGTTTGATTCTGAATTAAATAAAGTAGAAAAAAAACCCTCACTGTCCTTTTCACCATGGCATCAGTTATACTCCAGATTTCATGGCAGGCTTAGTTTCAGGAGCTTAGATCATTAAAAATATCTTACCTGCAAGTTATGCAGAGGGTAGACAGAAGAACAAGTGCAAAGAAGACAATTCCAGTTATTATTGCCAGCATCATCGTGTTTTCCATTCCATCCTGCCTCACCACATCCATGGCATTAGGTTCTGTGATGTTCTTATATTCAAAGAGCATCGCAAAGCCCCTCCCACGATCTGTGGTCGTGATCAGCTCCATAATCACCTCCACCATCTCCAGAGATGAATTGAAGACCAGGGTCTTGTTTAAAGGCAAGTTTGCCCCACAGAAGCGAGAGGAAAATGTGATGAGGTCAGAAACATACAAGACATCATGGGGACACACATCTGCTGAAGACTGCTGGGTGGTGGAGCTTTCTTTTGGTAAGACTGTTGTGGAGAGAGTCTGACTCTCTCCCATGACCTCATCTCTCCTTCTAGCAGTGAGGTGGGCAAGCAGGACTTTCCCTTTCAAATCTCTGTTCATCTCTAGGCCACTGATATTTTGCCGCTGCGTAGTGGTATTGCCAGCCACAGTGAATGGCAGTCCATCTGGCTGAGCCTTAGCTATTTCTTTGGGTTCTTCCATCTGTCTGAACTGTTTTTCTTCAGATGTTCGTTTGTATTCTTCTTTTTTGGAGGTAGTTACTGGGAATCCATCGTAGCGGCCAGCAAGACCCTTTGACTGAGCTCCTGGGCTGCTATGTTTCTGGGTTGCCTTTGACATCCCCGCCAGAACAGAGGATTTTGTAGGAGCAAGAGTGATGGGAAGGTCAGAGTTTTCTTCAGTAGGAAACATCTCCAAATTTTTTCTTTTAGAAGAAGAAAAAAAGCCATCCCAAGGGTCTGGAGTTTCATTTGAGCTCTCAAATACATCAAAGTCAAGAATTTCCAGGATAAGATGGGTTCTAACAGGAATGAAAAACTGCCACACACAGTGTGTCCCTGGGTAGTAGTTATTTGGAAAGCCTGGTGATAAAATAAGACCTCTTTCCATGGAGTCCAATACTGCACCACAGGAATAATATACCTGGAGGGAAACAGACAGACAAATAAAAAGCAAATTAAAATTTAAAAATCACCTTTTTTAAAATGGATGTATGTTAGTGCTGTAAACTAAGGAGATAGTATTCAGAGGTCTAGGCCTTTTACATCTACTATCTTAAAGTATCCATCTTCAGTTGGTTGACATAGAACATCCCTTAGGAAATTAAAATTCATAAAGCTTTTAAAAAGCCAATCTTCTACATTCACCATTTGGAGCATTAATATTTAAAACATATGATCACTTTTTGGACGTGTATGTTGCATGCCCAGTCTCCCTTTCTTTACATGACACAAGTTTCAGATGGCAAAAGCTTTCATAGTATCAGTGCTTGCACTTGAGAGAAGGTGAAGAGACTGCTCTTTCACAGAACTTTCATGCAAGATTCCTCCATAGACACGGGGAAAGTAAATCACACCTCTGCCTTGGGCAATATTCTTTAAAGGAAGAAAATCCATAAATAATTAGGTCACCAGCCCCTGTCTAGGAGCCATGTGTTCACCAGTGTTAGTTGGAGAAAAAGGATTTTTTTTTATTTAAAATCGTTAGTCATCTTGGTCTGTTATCTGTTAAAACACAAAAGAAGCTTGGCAGAACAACAGACAAGTCTGTATATAGCCATGAGGTCAAAACAGTCCAGATTTTTATTCTCTTTCTCCCTCCCTGGGTTCATTAAAATTAAAAAAGAATTGCTTTGAAACTCAAAGAATTATTAAATGTCCTCAAACAGTGGCCAGATTTGCTCTCCTTTGCAGATTTCCAGAACATGAATAAGTGATTTTCTGCAGATGCTTTCCATTTTTTTGGCAGAGGGGAGTAGGGGTGGCAGGTGGGGACGAGAGAGAGAGACTATTTTATGCTGGAATTAAATTACTGCATGGCCAGATTTAGATAACCGTTGTTATCCTAGGTCTAATGAAATAAGCAACAGGCCATTTTGGTGTTTTGGGGGCATGAGTTAGGTTAAAGCATCAAGTCTCAAGTACCGGTAATTAGTTTATCTATGGAAATTAAATTCTTCACATCTCCATCTTATCAGGAGACTATAATTCACTGTCAAACACTGTGTTTCATACTCAAATGGTAAAGAAACTACAATTCCTGCATACACATGCAGGCCTTGTCTTCACTTGGGAGGTGCATTCTTAACCTAAGTTAGCTAACTTGAGGTAAAATCCTACTGAAGACAGGGCAGTTCACATGCAGGTTAACAGGTGGAGTTAGAAACTATAGGAGAGCCTAGTAGAGTTAAAGCCTACGGTCTGATAGTCTCTAATTCAGTGGTGGGCAACCTGCAGCCCATCAGGGTAATCTGATTGCCGTCTGCGAGACGTTTTGCTGACGTTGACCATCCACAGGCTCGGCCCCCCGCAGCTCACAGTGGCCATAGTTCACCGTTCCTGGCCAATGGGAGCTGTGGGAAGCAGCGGCCAGCATGTCAAAATGTCTTGCGGCCCAGAATCAGATTACCCTGATGGGCCACAGGTTGCCCACTACTGCTCTAATTTTACCTGATAACCTGTCTGAGAGCCTTGTCTTCACTATGAGTTTAACTCAAATTAGCTAATTCAAGTTAAGAACACACCTTTTTACCTAGTGAAGACAAGGCAACAGAGTGTATAGTATGGTTTCCTTTGTTGGGTAATGGAAGAGGGCTTCTATGTTCTACATTAGAAGGAAGTCAAAATCATGCAGATTTACCTCTGCAGGCCTGGTCTTCTGTTCGAACTTTTATTACTGTAAAGTTATTTACATGGGAAAAGTCATGTGTTAATTTGGAAACAAAATCATTCTTCTTACATCCCAGTCACTGGAGTGTTCTACAAGTGTCACCTGAGTTGGACATTCTTTAGTAGAGCTCTGACATGAATTTATTTTTTATTTAAATGTATATGAAACTTGTATGAAAATTGCTAGAAGCAAATAGTATTTACCTTGGATGTGATGGGGGGTAAGAGCACTGGCCTAAGTCTACTCAAGTTCACAGTGACTGGAAGTTGCTGTGTGTCTATGTGAAGTGAGCTAATGGTCTCCGTCCAGGTTCTGCTGAACAACTTGGTCATCACCAGAACCACCACTACAAATGGCCTGGTTCACAGGTGTCTTCTGACCCCAAAAAGGTGGCAGGGGGAGCCTTGCACACTGTTACTTATGCTATAACAGTTCAACAGATCCAGGACTTTCAGTCCAGTACAGTCCATCCAGCACTTTTGACAAGTTCATCCCTTTTTCTATCCTTAGTTTTGGCTTGCATGTGCCATTCTGGGTGGATTATGTATATCTCCTTAGTAGAAACCCCCGTCCGTGAAATCTCAGATTCAAAAGCAGATGACCAGACAGATTCCTTTTGATTCCCAGAACCACCAGAGGATTGCCAGTTGGCTCCAATATCTAGCTGAAAGACTGCTGAATGCCAGCAGGTAAAATGCTTCTCTCAAAGAGAGCAAGGGTGGGTGAATTGTATACTGCAAATTGCAAAATTAGGCTAGAACGGTCACCTCAATTGTGCAATCATTTATTTATTATAGCTTGAGAGTTTGGATTCAAAACTTTATCCCAGAGGAAGGACAACAAGAGACAGAATATGCAAGACAGCTGAGAAAAAAAGATTCCTGAAGAAGAGACAGGACTGATGAATTTATAATCCACAATTGAATGATTGAAAAAACATCCAGTGAATTTGAGTCATCTGTTACAGAGGCTGAATATCATCTATTCAGATTTTCACCACATTTACCAATGTATAGATTCATAGACTTGCGGAAACATGCATTTAGGCAGAGAATTTGTTTGACACATTTTATTTTTAATCTTTCCAAATTATAGGAATTTTTTTAAAGTGGTAAAATATGCCAACATCACTCAGATAAATCATGGGGAAGGCTAATCTTCTGCATCTCATAAGAAGATTTTAACAGATGGTCAGAGACTGGGCAGGGGGCTCTCACATCAGTCTTCTGAGATATCATGAAGAATTTTATACAGAAGGAGCACTATTGCAACAACGTGCCATCAAAAGATACCTTAACACAATGAGCATGGAAAGGTCACAATTGGGAGTGCTTATCCCCACCAGCACATGAAACTGAATGACCTGCTCAGACAGATGAAGGTTCCAAGGGATGAGGTGAGGAGAAGAGAAGGCATCAGGGGTCAGTGAATGGTTTGATGGTTTCTAGGCTCCAGTTATTGGAGATCCTGTAAATAGAGAAAGAAATGAAAGGAGGACAGAGAAAAGGAGAATATGAAGATACCCCATACCATGATAGAGGTATAGAGCATCAATAAACACAATCATAGAGAAGGCTACCAGAGTGTCATGGGTTGTTCACTGCTTGTAAGTTTGACTAGGACTCTCAATTGTTTTTAAAACTCCATTGAATGGCCAATTCCCAGTTCACTGTGGTCAGGTATTACCCTGCTTACCTCCCAATCTCAGACAGCTATCCCACACAGGTGATGAAAGTATAAATGTGGGCTGGAGAGGCTAATTAACCCACCTGGGTGCACCTGGAGGGTCTGCCAGACCTAATTAATGATGAAACCCAGCTGGGCAGAGGCTTTGTGGTGCTATAAGCAGAGGAAGTTTAGTGCAGAAGGGGCTTTCCTGGTAGTAGCAAGTGAAGAGCGCTGTAGGGAACAAAGAAGTTCCTTGACGGGTGAGGAGACAGCCCAAGGAAAGGCTTGGTAGGAAAGTGGCAGTAAGGAGTCTGGTGAAGTGAACCCTGATGGCCTTTCCTAGAGTCCCTGGACTGGAACTCAATGCAGAGGGCAGGCCTCAGTTCGCCTACCTGCCACCCAGAGAAGGTAGTGTGAAACCCTTGACATAAGGGGGCAAAGACTTTTGACAGCCCTCAAGGAGTGTATGGACCACTGGGCCTATAACTGAGGGCAACAGACCAAATGGAGGGATCTGATGTTTCTGTTGGACTTTCTGCCCCTCTGGAAGGGGTGGCACTGAACATGTCCTGGGCAAAGGGCTGAGTCATGAGAAAAGAGACATAGCACTGCAAGGCCGGAACAGCTGTGGGTAGAGGGTGCTAAAAAAGGAGAACCTACTATGCCACATCCAGCTGTGAGGAGGCAATCCAGTGCTGAGTGCAGTCTTCTACAAATGGTATTATCAGGACTCCATGTTTCTTGGGTAGAAGTAAACCACCGGTTGCGATGGCAGTGTCCTAAGACTCCATGATGATGTATTTCCCTATTCCACTTTATAGAGACCCCTTGGAAGCAGAAATCTCTTCCCTTACTAAAAAATAAATAAATCCATCTTTCTCCATCATACATGTATAAGGTCTTATTCTGGGCTGCTCAAGAGTGGCTTACTGACTTTTGGCCCAAGAGGAATGAGGAGGTTGAGGCCTTTGTTTTGAGTTATAGACACAGGTGTAAGGATTCATATGGACTCTACAACTGGATACAGTTTTGTGTAATATGAGATAGAACAAATCTAACACCCTGCTGCCTTGAATAAGCCACTCTAATAACATTGTCTGGACTAGAGGAATCCTCCCAATTGACTGTCCTACATTCTGAAGATGTAGGATTGCTCCAAACTGTTAAAGCTATTACAGAACAAAAACCTAACACAAGGTATACTGCTCATACCTCAGTGCTTAAGTCGCATTGGAAAAGGAGATAAAATGTCAAAGAAACAGAGAACTAAGTCCTGAATGTACAATAGCTGCCCATCTGCCAAACTGCCACAAATTTCAGAGACATGAATGGGGGTGTGTGTTTCCCATTGCAGGAGAAAAATCAGTGACACAGAGTCTGTGTGTCTTCTCCATGTAATCTGATTTAGTTACACCAGTCCTGGAACAGAGGTGGTCACAAATGACAAATAATCAATCTCTTTCAGAAATCTCAGTCTGAATAACAGTGTCAGATTCCCAGGGTGCAACTCTGCCCCAAGAATGACCTCTACTTAAAGGGACTTAGGTAGAGAGTAAAGTCAGCTGTTCTTCAACAGCTCTGACAGTCAATGTTTCTTCAAAGACTGGAAGCTGTGCTCATGCTAGTAAATAACTTGTAAAACTATGTGCAGCAGTGCCACCTAGTGATTCCCACCAGAACAATGCTTTCAGGGGTGCCACAAGTCACTGAATGGGGCTAATAAGACACCACCACTGTTCTCCATTTGAATGAGAGCTGCAAATATCATCTACCCTACACTTGCATCACACCAGCAAGAAAACTATTGTCAGTCAATGAAGCATATTATAGTAGAATTCCCTACCTTAAGATCAATTTGTACAACACTCAGGCTTCGATAGCTCTAGTAAAATAAGTCACTAGAGAGAGATGCATGCATCAGAAATGTACAGAAGCCAAATCTCCATCTTGCTAAGACAGAATGAATCCCGCTAGGCATTTTTCATGTGGAAGCCAGGTCACTCCAATTATTAGTATTATCTCTAACTGACACACCCACAAGCCATAACTTTTTTACCTGAACTCAAATGGCTCTTCAACATTGCTGTGAATTTTTCCCCTAACTTTGGAATTTACTTATTTTTTTACCCCAAAAATTCCAATCCAGTTCCTAAAATCAAAATTGCCCCAGTGATCAGTGAGAATAAGCAAAAATGCCATGCAACAGTCGGAAATGGCTTATGGAAAGTAAGATTTGACTAAGCTGAATGATCTCTAGAAGAAATAAATTACTATAAACAAAACTCTACTGTGATTTCTATAACTTTACTACTCATAGGCCAAATCCTGCAGTTCTTGTTCAGACAGAGGCCCAAAATGAGCAGTTGACATCAATGTAGTTGTGTATAGTAACTATGGTTCTGACAGAACTGTGCAGAAGCCCTTTCTGGGCCAGTATAATGCAGCAGACCGTATGAACACTTTCCATTTTCACAAGTTCTGAATGATCACGAAGCAGACAAGTGTCAGAGTGAAGCAAAAGACCAAGTGGTTTGTGCCTGGTCACTCATCTCTAACTCATGACGACAAAGCGTATTTCATATTCTCTGTAGCAGATAGTTCAATCTGAGATTATTAATGCCTACATTTCCAGGCGCCGCGTGGGACTCTAGCTGAACCACTCCCGTTGATGTTAATGGGAACCACATAACTAAAACCCTTTGAAAGGGCCTGGGATTAGTGCCACCACCAACCTCACATTCTCTCCTTCCATGAGACATCCACAGCACCATGCAAACCTGCAAGAAATACTTGCAAAAACCTGCAAGTGGGCCAGCAGCCTCCACTTAGCTAAAGGGAATGGACCCTTTAAGATGTCCTCAGCCGGCACTGGGTGACAACCTTTGGCTTACAAACAAGGTCAATCAAAAGGAGGCAGGGTGAAGGAGCTTGGGAACATGAGCTCTGCCCACCCACAAGAGAGAAAACGGCTGGCATGAGGTAGTGCAGTGGACACAGAAGGAATAACAAGAGGGCCCTGTAGCATATACCTAGTAAGAGGGAGGGATGTGCAAAGAAGCGCATTTATTTAAGGTGTAAGTTCCAAAGGGAAATCCAGCTGACGAGGGGGAGACATAAAGGAAGGTAAGCTATTAGCTCATTTCTAGCAAGAACCATGTTTGAGCACAATTCAAAAGAAAGGTGCCAACCTGTTTTCCTTATCTACATTAGACACAGGGGGCTGCTATCTGCAGCAGCCTCGCTGCACAGTTGTCCCAGCACTGCAGGCAGGATCCAAAAATATTTATTTTAAAGAGGGAGGGAGGAAGAGACAAGAGAGTCCCCTCATCCTGTCATCTTGAGGTTTGTGTAACTCCTCACATTCAGAATTTCAGATTCACCAGCTTGGGACCTATCCAATGTAGTTTGTTTTCTTTTATATTTACTCACCCAGGAAATATCAGCTCCCTTGGAAAAGCACCAAGAAGCAGAATGAAATTCCCCATAGAGAAAACAAGACACACAATCTACTACAGTTTTAAACAAACACATATGAGGCAATCCAAGCTGTTGATAATGATAATCTAGTCTTTGCCATGCAACCAAAAACCTGGAAGTCCCAAAAAACTATTTTTTCCTTTAGGCCATAGAAGTGCTACCACATACATTCTAGCTTTACAGCAAAGGTCTCACCTTTCTGTTGTTTGTTCCCAGTTCCCAGTTTCAGACTGAGCAAATAGACTGAAATGTCACTCTCAGTTCTGGCCCTGAATAAGCTAAATAAATGAACCCCCTTCTCAAACCTCGACCCATCTAAATTTCATAGGGGGAGGAATATAGCTCTAATACTGATCACTCCCTCTAACTTTTCATAATGGTGTGTTATTACCTCCCCTTCAAGGCAATGATTTTCATTGCTTTGTTTTGAACAGCGTACAAAGAAGACTTAACATTAGGGGTAGGAAGGGGCAAAGAGAAGATACACATGCACAGACTGAGGTACACAATATTCTTAAGGTCCAACTCAGAAATTCAGCTATTACCCTGTGCTGTCCTATCCTTTTCTGGAGGAGGCGTCACTTCTTTGAAATTTTGGTAATTTTTCCACAGTGAGGGCAGGGAATATTGCATGGGGGTTTTTATTGTTGTTGTTTTTAAAAGTGCCTCTTCCAGGAACAGCAGCCTGATCCTATCTCAATACGATACCTTTTCAGAGATCTATTGGAGCCTTACTCATACTGCAGCTAGCTCAAGAAGTGCCATAGGAGGGTGCAATTAGGATCGACTGCTGTCAGAAAAACCTATCTTGGGGGCCAAGGTTTTCAAGCTTTGATGGCTAACTTTAGGCACCTCACTTGAGGTATGGGAACCTCCAGCTCCCATAGACGCTGCAGATGCTCAGCACACTGTCTTAAACACTTCTCCCCCACCCCCGCACAATTTTCTTTAAATGTTCAATTTTAAAATCACAGGTTTGAAAGTGTTGGCAGGACTTAAGACCACCTCACCAGCTCCCTCTCCTTTCATTCTCCCTCAGGGACCTCTTTACAAATCTCAGGTCTACCAATAAATTCTGGGATGACTCAAACTGTGCAGAGCAAGGTGCAGTGTCTTGATTAGAGATCCCTCCCTCTTGGAGCAGAGGGAGTTCATTCTGAATTAAGGATCTCTGGAACTCACTGGACTATTAGAACAAAACCAACCAACTGGAATGAAATGATGTGTGGCCTGAACCTTCAGCCAAAACTGGAAACAAACACAGAACTTTGACATTTACAAAATAAGAAAAAAATGTGTTCATTGTTTGTAGAGGTCTTTCTTGCTGACCTGGCATTAGCTGCAACTCTCCCAAAAGTATAGTGTGGTTCCCAGCTGAAACCCAATGTCCTTTTCTCATAGGGATTTCTAGGCTGAAGAAGTCTGAGCTTTAGGATGCTTCTCAGGTCCCAGATTGTGCCACACCAAGACCAAAACACAAAGTCTCTAGCATGTCTTGCATTACACTCTCACCAGGTTGGTCTTCTATGTCTTTAAACCCCAATCTAGTGGCCTATATCTACACCAAGAAGTTAGTGTAGAAACAGCTGGAGAGTCTCAGACCATGTCTACACAGAAAATTAGGTTTCTCAGAGGTGTGAAAAATCCACACTCTTGCATGATATAGTTAAGCCAATGTAAGTACCTGCATATACCGTGTTAGGTCGATGGAAGAATCTTCCTTTGGCCTACGTACCACCTTTCAGAGAGGGGGATTACCTATGCCAATGGGAGGTGTTTACATTGCAGCGGCTTGAAGTTTTAAGTGTGGACAAGCTCCCTCTGGTTTCTGGAGCCAGGCCGAGGGACGTACTGGCCGCCGCTTCCTGCATCCCCCATTGGCCTGGAGCAGCGAACCGTGGCCAGTGGGAGCCGCGATCGGCCAGACCTGCGGACGCAGCAGGTAAACAAACCGGCCCGGCCCGCCAGGGGCTTTCCCTACACAAGCGGCATCCCAAGTTTGGGAAACACCAATCCAAGGTCTTTCTTGATAAATAACTAAGCCAGCCCAAGCCCCCACCCAGAAATCTGGGAAAACTAAACACCCTCCTGGGTGCCCTTAACAGGTAGAACTTCCCCACTGGCAAGTATTTAGGGTCTGTGTAGATTCAAACAAACAAAATCTTTACTGGGGAAAGGGAACAGTCGTAAAATTGGGAAAACACAACAACAAAATATATATTTAAAACACAACAGCAAATAAAGAGTAAAACCCACTCCCTTTCCCAGTAACTTCGACAATTGTTCATTTAACTGCCTTCCCACCTGCTCATGACAATGTCCCACAGGTACCATCTCACCCATCTACCAAATCCCACTCATGGTTTGGATCAGTGAGTCAATAACCCACGTGTCTCTTTGTAGGCCTCTCTCCAGTACCAAGGAAGCAGCTTGCTAGTCTCACGCGGAAGTGCCATTACCTAACCCAGTTTAGTGATTCAGCTTTATATAAGGTGCTGGGTGAGCAGAGCCTTGCCAGAATCCACTCAGCTCTGCGGCTGTGCTCTGTTGTCCCTCACTGTGGAGTCCCTGCTGGAGAGGAGCCAAGAGCACCTGAGACTTTTGAGCAGAATCCTGGATGCCTGGGAATGAGCTCTTTCCTCTCCTTAGGAGCCCACTACCCTCTGCAAAATCTATGTTCACATATTATTATGGCCACTAACCAGTGTCACTAAGAGAATTGTGAGTAGCTGGCTATGTACGTGAAGCTCTATTCAGCAGCACTTGTCATAGAGGAAGTAGAGAGCTTTTTCCCCTCTGGAGCATCGAGCCATAGGCCTTACACTTTATTATTTTTAAAAAGGTGACTGCTCATGGGTGTAGGACATTTGATGTTAGATGTATTACAGGCAAAGGTAATACAGACTCGATCCTAAAAAAGTAGCGAACCATGTTGTTACCACTGTGTATGACACTATGGTGCCCTCGGTGCTTTACAGATAGGCATGAAGATAACAAGAGCCCTGTCCCTAACAACTTATAATATCACATTGCATTCAAACTCTGTGTCACATGTGGGAGGTGTCGGATAGTCCATTTCTGAGACAGGGAGGTGTTAAATGTAGAAACCTTTATAGGTTGGATAAGACAGTGGTTCTCAACCAAGGGTTTGGGGCCTCCTGAGGGGCCACAAGCAGGTTTCAGGGGAGCGCACTAAGCAGGGCCAATGTTAGACTTGCTGGAGCCCGGGGCAGAAAGCCAAAGTGCCGCTGTGCAGGGCTGACTCCTGGGGCCCTGAACCCTGCCACCTGAGTCTTAAGCCGAAGCCTGAGCAACGTAGTTTTGTGGGCGCCCTGGTGGTGTGGGGCCCGGGCAGTTGTCCTGCTTGCTACCCTCTAACGCTGGCCCTGGCTTTTATATGCAGAAAAACAGTTGTTGTGGCACTAGTTTTTATAGCATGTTGGGAGAGGAGGGGGCTCAGAAAGAAAAAGGCTGAGACTCCCTGGGATAAGAGACAGATTAATGCCTATCCACAGATGTTTGTCAGGATATGCGACTATCTGGCTATAAATAATGAATTGCTGCTCTGGTAGAGGCAGGGAAAGAGGTCTCATTCCTTTTCAGATTCTCAACTAGGATTTAGTTGGACTGGCCTTGGAAAAATTCTTGTCAGTTTCAAACCACAGCACTCCACATTTTATTTGATCAGGGACATACACACAGTTCTTCTTCCTGCTACACTAGTAAATTCACCCACACTGCTGCTCACAGGATTCAATCTTGGGTTTCTGAAGCAGGGATGAACAGACTTTAGTGCTGTCTACAGACTGCAGTTAAAGCCATTTCCAGCTCCCATTCATCTGTGCCTATTGCGGACATGTGTTTTCAGCAATGGGTAACATTTTCCTTTGGGATTTGAGGAAAAACCAACACTGCATTTTTGAACAGATGCTCTTGTTATTTTGGTAGGGAACAGCAGTTCCACTACAAGAAAGTGATTATGGGATGTGACATTTCCACTCTGAAAATCCCATTTCTAGGAAAGGGTCCAAGTCTCTTCATAATCCTTCCTGGCACACACCTGACAGCTTTACAGGACCCTGTTTTCTTGTGTATCACTAAACTTTCTACTATATTTTCTCCAGTTTACAGGAGAATGAAAAATGCAAGTAGGACTCCTAAGTAAGGGAAGATTATAAAAGCCTGTTGCTACCAAAGTCAAGGAGGGCAATAAGATTATTTAGAGTAAAGGAAGGGAAGGACTAAAGTCTAGTGGGTAGAGCAAAGAACTAGATGTCTGTACTCCTGGGGTCCAGTCTAAAACCTGCTACTAATTTGCTGTGTAAGTTTAGGCAGGCACTTAACCTCTCTGTGCCTCAATCTTTCCATCTGTAAAATAGGGATACTATTTACACACCTCACAGGGAGACTGTGAAGCTGAATTCATAATTCTGGAGGGCTTAGGAGACACTTACATTTTACTGCATAAGCCTGCGAGTACTGTCTCTCAGTCAGGGGAGACATCCACAAACAAAGGCCCTTCTGATACTAGGCTGCATTTTGGACTCTTTGTTTCACAGCATACAAACAAATTAGATAATAAACCTTCTTGCTAGAAGGTTGTAACATGACACTACTTTATTGCAGTATAGCCCTTCTGATACCAGGCTGCATTTTGGACTCTTTGTTTCACAGCATACAAACAAATTAGATAATAAACCTTCTTGCTAGAAGGTTGTAACATGACACTACTTTTATACAGAATGCACACGAACCACAAAACAGGAGTTCAGTTCTCTGCTGGGAGCCCAGGGAGAAAGGACTGTGTCTCTGGAGGGCTGAGAGAACTGCTAGCACCCTGGATAGAGCAGTGCTGCTAGCAGGGACCGGGGGAGCGAGAGACAGCTCCTGGCTGGCTGCTGGGGTTTGCAGGTGGTGGCCCTGAGGCAAGGGCAAAAAGGATGCTGGGGCCAGGAGGAAGTGGCCAGACAATTTGCTGCAGTAGCCACTAAGGGAAGTGGCTGAACAGCAGACTGCAGGTCCCCTGGAATGGGGGAGCACAGTGTGTGGCATGGCCGGAGGGCTGTGTCGCTGAAGAGGACACTGCGGTCCTTGGAGAGATGTGGGTCCTAGAGCAAGAGTGATGGCAGCAAGGCATGACCCGAAGAGGGCGCACTAACACACAGAGCGAATTCTCAATACAGCCAGGCAGGAGGCGCCAGAGTGGTGAGTGAGCCCCGTTACAGCGGGTCTGCACAACTGGCTGTAGATGTGGAAGCAGTCACATGTTCTTCACCAGCCTGCTGGACTGTTAGGCAGGCCATCCCCCCAAGTATGCATCAATCAAAGCAGCCGCAGCAGAGGCACGATAAGATCAGCAGTCTCATTACAGAGGCCCTTGGTATCCCCCCACCACCTGGCCAGCTTCACAGCTGCAGACTAATGTATTTTGATACCTAGTCTCAAGCAGATTGCATAATTGTACCATGAAGTCACTGTCCCTCCTCTCCCCCACATTCGATTTTCTCTGGAGGAAGAAATTACAGAATAAACATGGGCACGCCGACGACCATCAGGCAGAACAACAAGGCTCTCCGGCTTCTACAGAGAACAACAGAACTGGTTTTCATTTATCTGTAAGCGTTTTCCAGCTTACAAACAAATGCTTGTTCCCAGACGCACAAACAGAGGCTATTTTCGAACAGTTACTCACTGAACACTACAGCTGTCCATGATATAATCAGCAGCTCTTTAACAGCAACATAATCAGCATCTGTACAACATTTCACATCACAATTTGTATTTGTGTACAGTGCAAGTACAGATACACTAAACCAAAATCCCAGAACTGAACATCTATGTTATTTGGAGAAGCTCAGATGAGGAACCAAAACTTCAGCATCTCTAGCATCATTTAGAGATGGGTCTTGACTGTAAACTACTATATAAACATGATATTTGGGCAGAATTTTCAGGAATAGTCACAGATTTTGGCTGCCAATTTTAGACACCTTGGGCCTGATTTTTAGAGAGGATGAGCACCTGTAGGTCTTATTTACTTTAGTAGGACATGTAGATGCTCATTGCTTTGAATATAAGAACCAAGGTATCACGATGGGCTCCCAAAAATGGAGGCACCCTGAATCTTTCATAAAAGCAACTTCAGCAACCATAGCAAAATGCAACGATGTTTTACTTCTTCGGGATTGTCCTATATATATATAGACCTTTTCATATGCATCTAACAAAACTCCTATTCTTCACCAAGACAGCTCAACAATATAGTAGCTTTCACTTTACTATACAGCCTTTACCCTCTAGCTAAGAGCAAGAGCAGAAAGGAGAAGACCCAGCAAATAAAGGGAGATTTACTGACCTAATTTTACTGCTATAACTCCACATAAACACTCCCGTTCCAGTATAAGAATGCTTTTTCCGGGTTTACCTTAAACCCCTTCAAAAAATGATGTAAGCTAAACCAGGAAAAGGCATTCTTATTCCAGAATAAGAGGGTCCTTACAGGGAGTCATAGCACTATAATTATACCAGTATAGTTATGCTGGCAGATTTCCCTATGTAGACAAATCTGAAGCACCCTGGAGGGGGCAACAGTAGACCTATTGGTGAGACCATGCCTGGAATACTGGTCATTTCTGGATCCCTTTGTTATAGGGGAGAAACTGACAAATTGGAAATAGTTCTGAGAAGAGCAACAAAAATTGAGATGGATGGGAGATTAAATACATATAGTTTCGCTAAGCAAAAAGACAAGGGGCTGGGGAAACATTCTACCATTTTGTTTTGTTGGCCTTTGTGACAGGAACCAAAGTTTTCCCTCTGTGTTTGGAAAGAGACTAGCTCATTATGTGCACTACTGCAATCTATATAAATACTTGATGGTACAACAGGTAGTAATGGGATGAAGTTAAGAGACAAAGTTTAGACTGGATATTAGCAGAATATTCCTGCAGTGAGAGCTATTAGGTTGTTGAATAGTCTCCCAAGGCAAGTGTGGAAGCCCCAATACTGGAAACATTTATAAACTAGAGAAAACACTAGTACAAGTGTACAATATAGATAAGAGTTCTGCACTGGCAGAGAAGTGGACTAGATCTGTGGTTCTCAACTTTTCCTCCATACTGCAACCCCATGTTACAATTTGAAGGTTCAGAATCCACTCCTCTTCCTAAATCTATCCAGGAAGAAAAAGGATGTTGAGAACCCTTGGTGCAGTGGGTCTTTCCCACTTCTGGATTAATGTATTACATTAGAAGCAGAATTTCCAAATCCATTCTTAGAGGGTGGGGGAGGACAGGACTTTTAACTAGCAAACAAGATCTGTATTAAAAGCAGAAATCTGTCTCTCATTAGTAGCTCACACAAACTAGTGTTACCCTATGGTATAAACTTCCAGGGTCATACAATAAGTTCAGTGCAGATGCAAATAGTCTTTGCTCACTGTTTTTTCCTCTCATCTTTACACAAACTTTTGACAGCTATAAAGAAGCTACAATATACGTAAGATAACAGACACCATGGAGAGGTGGAGTTCACAAAAACAACTGTTGTCTTCTCATAGATTTTTTTCTAAGTCCCAAAATTAATGGCTGATCCTTGGGAAAACTAGTTCTTGTGTGACCGTAAATGCAATAGGTTCAAACCCTATTAGGGCTGGGAATTGCTGAAGTGTGCATTGCTTTCTTTAGAGAGGTTCTGTGGTTTGGATGCAAAATGCCATATCAAACAAGATCCTACCTTCATACAAAGCCGCCATCCTGTTTTTCCCCACTTTTTGAAGCAAATGCAATGCCAAGTGCTCTCATTCGGAAAAAATAAAAAAAATTAATGCCTCAGAAAGAGAAACAAAGGCATCATTTAAAGAGTCTCCTCAGGCAAATAATCATGAATTTGATGGGAGCACCATAAATAACAAAAGTAAACTGTTGTAATGAAGAGTTCAAGATGCCATGATCATTTGCTTCAGGGCTTTAATAGGTCAATATAGGTTCTTTTCCTACTAGACTGAGCTCCAATTAACAAAATTTATACAACACACCATAGAAAAATGTAATAGTAAACGATATGGCTGGTGGAAATTGGTGGGGGTGGAGAAGGAACTCTCAGAAGGTCAATCTGGTTTTCATTTTCTAGAAACTGAACAGGCCAAAGCAGCTCAAATTAAAGAGTAAGGGAACATGGTCAGAATGTGTTTGAACTTCTCAGCAACAAAGAAAAATGTACACCAACCAAAACCTATAGAGTTGCAGTAAAAGAATCTTGTTTGTAGTCCAGTATAGGTCAATATATGCTGTGTATGTCCACGAAGATACATTTGGATAGGTTGTTTGTTTGTTTGTTTTTAAAAAGTAGTTTTTTGTTATGGAAGTCATTTCTTAAAAGAAAATTCAAATCACTAATCCACATACTTCTCCACTGTCCAAAATTTAAAATAAAAAAAATTATCAAAGCAGAAACAGACTACCTGGGTAAGTCTCTTTCAAGCCTTTACCACATAGTCAACAAAACACCCACCCACTCTGTTTCATGGCCAAAAAAGGTTTTGAGCTTTAAAAAATAATCCACAGCTATACACACATAAAAGTGCCTTGCAAATCAATAAAGGCTGGTTTGAGCTTGGATTTCTTTTTCAACCACATGAAGCGATTGTTCCTCATCACGGCACTTTGGAGGTTTCACATGTTGGGTGTTTATGTTGTAAAACCATATGGAGAAGAAAACATTCCACATGTGAAAGCTCATCTGCAAACATTCCATCTCACCACTTGCACCACAGAATCATTACTGTGCCCCCTCAGATACTCTTGTTGTCATTCAAGGAAACAAGTTCAAGGTAAGGAAATAGGGATGAGGGGCCCTTACAGAGAGGACATTTATAATGATTCTTTAATACTTTCAAACACAATTTTGGAAATAATGTTTTGTTTATAACTACATTTGAAAATTCACTAGGTATCCAAAAATCTGTTATAGTTCAGATGGTGGGAGTATAAATGACAGCTCTTTTCTCTACCTCACTGTGCCTGGGCTAATCGCTTCTTGTGTGTGCTGTAAAGGGAAATTTACAAGACTCCTGCTCTGCCAGGACTTCAGAGAGCAGGATGCTTGTAAATTTCACTTTACAGCTTAGACACAAGGACAGACTATTTTGGGCGGGGGTAGGGAGAGAGAGAGATGGAAAATGAGGAAGCCTCAGGGGCACTGCAGCCAGAGGAAAAACTGACATTGAATTTGTTATTATAGGGTCCCAACCAGAGAGCAGTTTATTTTTCCTAATAAATCTGCTTTGCAGATGCCCTTTCTTCTCTCCCTTTCAAGTTACCAGGAACCTTGGAATAAGTTACTGTTACTTTTAGAAGCAAGTCAAAACCTTCAGCCTACCAGGCTTGATATCGTCAAGGCCAGCCTTAAAAACAAACAGCTACATGGGGCCCTGAAACTCAAACAGGCAGGTCTTAACTCCATTTGAAAACACAACTCCCAGTCAGTCAGATACCCTCTCCCCACCACACATATGCACAGACCTATGCTGTTGGCAGCAGACCAGAGGACTAGCAACTCATGGCTTGATCCTCAGTTCCAGCAGCTTGAGGTCCCACATATTATGCAAACCCTGAAAATTATCCCTTTAAAAGGGCCTGAACTATCACTCTGGGCTGAAGAGTTTGGTAACCGAAGCAGCTCGGAGCCCTGCTAAGTGGAACATGTACAGGCAATTAACCCAGGAGGGCTCTTGCCCATCAGGTAAATTGCCAGTCCCTTACTTATCTTCAATCAGTCCACTTTAGAAAGACACCCTTAACTCTGCATTAGCTCTGAATGGAGACCCATGTTCCCTTTTGGTCTGATGTTGCAATCTGGTAGCTAATAAAAAGAATGAGAAGAAAATTGGATGAAAATGCAGACAGAGTAACAGGTTATGGCTGATTCATCAATTTCTTGCATCTAATTAACTTGCCTTTGTTTGGAGCTTTGATTCCCACCCACACCTTATACTTAAGAAGTAATGGTGATCCACATGCTCCCCAAAACTATGGGCTTCTCTTAGTTTAATTAGATATTTGTAAAGCTCTTTGAAATCCTAAAATAAAGGTGCCGTGAAAGCAAAGTATTAATGACTGTTCTGCCATTAAAGGTCTCCACCTAACACTGAGTACAGATGCAGGGCTGAGTGCCCCACTTCTTCAGTGTCCCTCTACTAACAATAGTCAGCAGCACCTACAGCCTGATCCCAACTCACTGACATCCAGGAGAGGACTGTAATTGACTTCAGTGGGCTTTGGAACTGGCTCCTAGAAAGAAAAGAAGCACACAAAGGGAACGTGGCTTTTTCGTCTCACACTTCTTCTTCTTCTTCTTAGCATATGTGCAATGTGCCTCAGGTGGCACATGACCAGGATTTATCACCAAATTTGGTCCGCTGGTTGGATCATTAGCTTCCCTGGCTTGGGCCGGGTACTGACGGGGACTGCAACGTGAATGCTGATCCATGCGCCCCCACCACACACACACACACCACTTGGATCACTTCTCACTATGTTTCATGTATGTTTTATTGGGGATGGAATGAGTAGGGATGCACCTTATTGCAGAATGCTAGACTAGACAATTCACTACTACAAGCTTTAACAAGGATTAAGGTGTTCTCAGATGGAGTCTAAGTGATTTCAAGAGATGAAGGTACTAGTAAATAATTTGACAGGATAACTTTTGTATAACTAGTCTACACATAACTCAAGATGCTATAGACCCACCAGTAATATTCAAGGACTTGTCCAAGCAGAAAATAATTTTGTTCTATTAGCACCTTTCATACTCAAGGCACAGCCTAACCCCTTCCTCCCATCTAATTAAGACTCAAGTACTAATTATAGGCAGCAATATCAGTAAAATTGACATTTAATGTTTAGTGTTCATAGTCCTAAGGAGCCAATGCAGAGCCATGTACTACTGCAGCATTTTAGCTTTGAAAAAAATTCCTACAGGGCTTTAAAAATTCACAAGTTAAACCATAGTAGCAGAGCAATCATATAGGCAAATAAGGTATGCTCAACATGGAAAAAGACATAGGAGGGGGGATCTGAGAACAGTCTTCAAGTATGTTAAGGAATATTCTAAAAAGGATGGTGATCAACTGGTCTTCATGGCCACTGAAAGTAGAACAAGAAGTAATTGACTTAATCTGTAGCAAGGAGATTTAGATTAGCTATTAGAAAGTTTTTCCTAACTTTAAGGATAATTAAGTACTGGAATAGGTCACCAACGGAGGTTGTGGAATCCCAGTCATTGGAGGCTTTTCAGAACAGATTTGATAAACACCTTTCAGGGTTGGTCGAGGTACTTTGTTCTGCCTCAGCATGGGAGGGGATGGGATGGACTAGAGGATTTCTCGAGGTCCCCACCAGCCTTACATTCTGTGATTCTAGGAGGTGCTATGCTAGACCTAGTCATTGTTCCATTTAGGCCAGTGTTTGGTATCCATCTTCTGGTAGTATTTGGCACCCAATATTTTAAAGGCAAAACAAAAACCTTAATGCCCCCATGTCTGTCATGTGAAAGAAGAAGAAAAAAAAAACCACACACTACTATTATTTCTTGGTTACCACAGGAGAAGAGAAAGAGTCCCCTTCTCTTTTCAGATAGTGCTATGGGATCATTTGCTTCAAGCTGGACAACTACCAGAGAGTCAGAAAGGACTTTGGTTACAGTTTTCATCCCAAGGACAGTTTGTATCTCCAGTGGCGCAGGACCCCATTAACTTCTATAATGTAAGTGATTCCATATAATTTCATGATTCCTCCACTGCTAAGTTACATTCCTTGGCCTCTTGATCTACATCAGGGTCTTGGTGGGAAAAAAAAAATCATGGTCCAACTCTAAAGAGAGTCCCGTGTGATATGCAAGACTTGAAGTCAACTTTGCAAGTCTTTCCCATTTTCTGCCTCTTCAATGCTTAAAACGTTTTTGGATCACATTGTTGATCAGTGAGATGTTAAAGAGAAAGAACTAGACTCAAAATATTCTCTCACACATAAAAGTGCCAGGAACTAGGCATGCAAACTCCAGGGTCTTATTTCTTCAGAACCTCCACATGAACTTTATCCTCTAAGAGAAAACCTCCCTATATTATTCTAATTGAAATACCAGTCAGACCAGTGGCAAGATGCAGACTAACATGAATGAAAAATAAGAGTTCAATGACCTAAATCAATTATGTTTTAAGGGCACTGATTTGGACTCAGTAGGAAATATTTTAGACAGGAAAAAAGAACTAAATGGGATCATTCATTGAACTGACCTGGAAATGAAGCAGAAATTTTGTAAATAAGAAGTTCATTGCAAACCAGTTGTATATATCAGTTGGAGTGGGTTAAAAAAAGCAGAGATTATATAACAAATGAAATAATGGTCCAAATTTGTGGTGTACAGAAGTGAACAGTATAGTAAAAGTTACCACTGCCACAACAAAACAAGTGTTACACATTCCATTCCTGAAGATGGACAGTATAGAAAAATTGACTTCCAAATATAAACAAGTCGTTAATAGGGACTTTGAAACCATACATTTTGATTAATCAAGACAACCCACATTCGTTGTGTATATGCAAAAATAAGTGATTTAATTTACAAGGAGTTGAGAGGAAAATTTAAAATTTAAGAAGCAACTACAGGAGATCAGAATCAAATACTGTAGCTAGAATATTTTATTAAATTAATTATATGTACACACTAAGATTGGGGTAATCAAGTTTCTGGCTTTAGGATGTTATGGAATTCCCCCTGTGGATTTGGGAAGCAGGACAATACTCCAGACCTGTATGTTAGCTACCAAGATAGGCTGGGTATCCCAATACTCCATGCAGCAAATACGAGCCAATGCAATGCTAGCAGATTTGAGAGTATTGTAAACAAAGAGGAAAGCTACTGCAGTAAAAATATTACCAGTTTTATTTAAACTTTATAATATTCTATTCCTACTACACAGTTGCACAGATAATGGAGAGATTAATGGTCCTTAAGCTCATTGCTAGTGAAATCTTTAGCCTCTTTGAAGATGTCTTGTCTCAGCTGGCAACCAGTCTTTTGTGTATTTCTAAAGTTCTCTGTACTCATGCAGTGACTAATAAAGTAATAATTATATGAAACTGAAAAGCCAGTTAAAGTGTCACTAAAATAACTCAGCATACACCTAGAGAGACAAGGTGGGTGAAGTAATATCTTTTATTGGAACAACTTCTGTCGGTGAGAGAGCTTACAGAGCTCTTCTCAGGTCTGGGAAATGTACTCAGTATCACAGCTAAATACAAGGCAGAACAGAATACACCTGGCTGAAAACCAGATTAGTAGTAGTAGCCCTATTCTTTATCACTTCCACTATCCAATAGTTAGCTGTTATTTTAGCTAGGGGCATTCCTGGAGTACAGGACACATCAGGAGATACTTGAATGAGCTACCTATTTTTCCTACTGCAGTGGTTGCATTGCAATAAACTTTAACTATTGTGCATTCTTTTAAGTGTTTCAGGTTTTATATACTCTACTGTCTAAGGTGAATATTTTGCTGCTCCAGTTGCATAATTTACTAATTCAGATGCATGCTTGGTTGATCTGGCAGGATGCTGTAGTTCAGTAGTTGAGATTCCGGATCCATTGCCAATTGTCGAGCACGCTTTGTTGATCAGCTGCAGACTTTAATAGCTGAAATTTCATACACTTTACTAATCAGGCCACATTCTTTGCTAATTGGGGTGCATATTTTAGTAGTTGAACTTTTTCATACTTGACTGGTCTTGGGAAGGATTCTGCTCCCACTGAAGACTACGGCAAAATTCCCACTGGTTTCAATGGGGGCGGGATCAAGTCCCTAGCTAGAGAGTCTGGGATAGCAGAAGACCGCTTTCACTTTTTTTTTTTTTTTTAATTAAACACTCTTTTTGAATGCAGCAAGCGAATAGCAGTATATCATAGGAGGGTTTATGTTTGGATAAATAGAGATCTTCTCTTTCAGGATTTTATTACCAGAACTGTACTTCACACAGAATAGGAATTTTGACTGCCCTGCTATCTGTTTGGCTTCAAAGTTATATTTTCTCCAGGATAAACAATCCATTGATCTTCAGATCTTGTTCCACTTGCTGTAGACAAACAGGAACAACAATCTCCACCACGTCTTCAGTTTATCCTTCATTTGATCTTTAACTTATTTTTTTCTTGTTAATGTAGTGCTTGGTTCACATTCCTGGAGACAGAATTCTATGTATCCACAAATCAGATACAGGCTTCAAACAGTCTAAGTTTCTCCACATGGGTTTGCCAATGTGCCTCAACTTTGACCTGGACAGAGCACCTCCAAGGGTGAAAGGGCAGTTCAGTCTCTCTGGCCCACACAATCCTTGACCTCTGTACTGAAACCAACATGGGGACCAGTTAGTATCAATTTTGGTCATAATTTTTAATGATGTGAACTAGACGCCACCTAACAACAATTCATTTCTTGCAGGATATTATACAGTTTCCAGATGGAAAGAGTTTTTCTCTCTGCTAACCTGAATTGGATTTGAACCATCAGCCTAGAGGAAATCTACAAGTCCCACTCTTTAAGAATCCGAATCCAACCAAAAAGGATAAAAAACAATGAGACTTCCTGTTTGAGGACCATAGCA
Source organism: Malaclemys terrapin pileata (assembly GCF_027887155.1). NCBI lineage: Eukaryota > Metazoa > Chordata > Testudines > Emydidae > Malaclemys > Malaclemys terrapin. The sequence continues at coordinate 17,845,216 of NC_071520.1, read as the reverse complement.
CAATCCTTGATAATACCAAGCAAGCTCAGCTATCTCACATACACACATGCTGCAAGACAGTTTTCAAAGGCCTGTGCTGAGATTCCATTACAGGATGCCAGCTGAGGTTAGTGAGACTTGAATAGATGCATAGCTATTGTTCTGAAGAAAATTATCCTGTACTGTCATGCAAATTTACAGACTATATGCGATCAAAAAAGGTAAGTTGACTTCACAAGATGTAATATCTATGCAGGAAGCTGCAACTGGATTCAGTGTGCTGCCATTAAAAAGGGGGCTTCTTTAAAAATCAGTACATAGCTAGGTTAAACACCTGAAAGGAAATCAAACTGCTAGATTTCAAAGCGTGTGAACAATGGAAGTTGATCAGCAAAGCTGTTTTCCATCTACCAAAATATACAAACATTCTTCCATGCCCCACCCACACGCAGAAGCATGTAACTCAGCTAACACTAATTCCATCTAATATATGGAAGAAATTACAATGCCAAACTAGTTCAGAAATATGTAAAAAAAAAAATCAGACAACTAGTGAATTATGCAGCTCATTAAGAGAAGCATGCAGTTGGACCAGAGAGGTATGCATCCACATTAACAAAACAGATAATAAACTATGTACCTTGTTTAGTAAATGATGCAATTCCATATGAGTATCCAATTAATTTTTACAGAACAATAACTACCATACATTAGTTATCTTGCTATAAAATCCTATTAGAGAGTGTAGAGACAAAGCATCTGTTAGGTGAGTCAATGCTATACCCTCCCACCCATGGTTAACCAGGCAAGGTCAATCCTGTGGTAAAATTAAGGTGCCTTATCTCTACTGGGATTTTACAGCGGGCTAGCTAACATGTGTTAGTTATCCTAAATTTAAAAAGCAGAATTTTTTTAAGTAGTGAAGACAGAGCTTTACATGCAACTTTTCTTATAACAAAGTGGTTGGGACAGAGGATGAAGATTCCACACTATTCCTGCTCCTACTGAAGTCAAGGGCAAAAGTCTTGTTGACTTCAGTGGGACCAGGATTGCCTATTATTTCATCAAAATGGTTAGTGACCATTTCTTGTGCAAATGACTGTACATTGGAAAAGGATATGTACATATTCAAGCTCCCCCAAGGAACCAGAGAACTGATGCTTTTCTGGCCCTACCTATTTAATATATCCCAGTGTCCCTTTAGGGGAGGTGCCACACATAGCCAGTCACATTGTTTAAACCCTGTTCATATTCTGGATTTTATGCACACAATTAGGGAAGTAATAATAGATAGCAAGGCAAGTGATTACACCAGGCTACCCATATGTCTCAAGGGCTTTATAAAGCACTAAATCAAAGGGTAGGTTAATTCTACTGGTTAGGTTCCGTTATTTCTATTGTAAACTTCATTTCATGTTATTGCTTTTATATGTTTGGGGCTATTTTTTTGGTAACTGTGTGTGTGTGTGTGTGTGTGTGTGTGTGTGTGTGTGTGTGTGTGTGTGTGTGTGTGTGTGTAATACCCTCACAATCCAGAGTCTGCATTAGCCAAATTATTTTTTCTGGCCTATTTTATACACAATATATTATCATAAACTAGTAATCCTTCTCCTCAAGTCATCTCCAAACTATAGATAAGGGGAAACTGTATGAAATATCTGAATCCTCAGCCTTAAGGCTTGTGTACCTGGGAGATTTTTCTAGTTATACTTACTATTATTCTAGTTATAATGAAACCACTATAATTTCTGCATGTGGACACACTTATTCCAAAATACAAGTGACTTTTTGCAGTTCACTTAAACCCATCCAAAGTGACAAACTAAACTGGAAAGAGGCACTCTTATTTTAGAATAACTCCTGATGGGGAATTATACAGGTGTAACTATAGCAGTTTAAATTCATACCCTACCTTATGTAAACAAACCCTTACTGTTTCCTGCACTCTTCAGCCTGCTAAGGCACAAATATGGGATATAAATACAAAAATGAGTACAAGATACATTACAGTAAGGGATTACGTTACCTTCGTATACATTGTGCTCTCTACTATCTCAAATTTCACCACTCGGCATTTCTGAGGTCAATAATTCAGACATGAAAGCAAGATATTACAAGCTAGATGTGGGCCTGGGCAAATTTGAATATAAAACAATGAATTGTTGAGAATGATAGTATTCACAGTAGAGAATACACAGTTTGAAAAGCAAGCCACATAATAGGTAAAGTCTTTGGGACAAGGACTTTTGCTTTCTATTTTTCTCTAGAGCACCAAGCATGTTTTGGGCACTACAGTAACACAAGCAAACAGAGACATCAAAATATTTTTAAAATTAACCAGAAAAAGAAGTACAATTGTGTAGTACAGTGGTTGAAACAAGTCTTTAGGCTCAGTGCTGAGCCCTGCTATGACCCCTTTGTACTGCACTGGCAATCCCGGGTTGGCAGATTGGCTCCTAGGGTGGTTGAGAGGTGAGCTAGCCCTCTGCTTGCTCTCAGCTTCAGAAAGCCACAAATGGCTCTCCTGTGTGGCACCCCCACCTCAGCAGCATGAGCGCTTGGAGTCAGAACACCAGCGTTCTAGTTCTGGCTCTGTCACACTCCTGTGACCGGGGATAACCTACAGCCTCTCTACCTCAGGTCCCCCATCTCTACAATGGGGATAACAACTCTTGATGCCATTCCAAAGGATTAGGGTGAGTAGTGCAGCTCTTGGAAATCCTTGAGGGGGCCATTTAGGGATCTGGGACAAAAATCTGTCTGGGGATTGGTCCTGGTTTGAGCAGGGGGTTGGACTAGATGACCTCCCAAGGTCCCTTCCAACCCTGTATTCTATGATTTTCTAATATGTAGTTTGATCATTAGCTTGAGAGCCCTGGGAGCTTGTACGTGGCATGACTTTTGTCTCCAAGGGCCTCTCAAGACACAGCCAAGAGCCAGGAGCTCTCGGTCAGTTTCAGAACTAATTAATTGGCTCCAGCAGTTCACTGTCATCTTACCAGTCCCTCCTACTGAGCACTAATCGGGCTTTCCAAGGACTGCACTGGCTGCAAGGTGTGAAAAGCCTATTAGATCTGAGATGTGGTCAAGCACTTCCAACTTAATTAAAAGAAAAAAAGGAACTTTTCGCACACCCCAGCGCAGTTTAGCACCGAGGCGAGGCAGTCAGATGGGGTGGGCTGGGGGAAGAGGCTGGTGTTATTACATTAGGGCAGGTCTTCACTACGGGGAGGGGGTCGATTTAAGATACGCAAATTCAGCTACGCTATTCGCGTAGCTGAATTCGACCTATCAGAGCCGACTTACCCCGCTGTGAGGACGGCGGCAAAATCGACCTCCGCGGCTGCCCGTCGACGGCGCTTACTCCCACCTCCGCTGGTGGAGTAAGAGCGTCGATTCGGGGATCGATTGTCGTGTCCCGACGAGACGCAATAATTCGATCCCCGAGAGATCGATTTCTACCCGCCGATTCAGGCAGGTAGTGTAGACCTAGCCTTACAGAAAGGGAATACGTTAAATATCCCCCATCGGTGACAAAGCCTTGACAAAGCGGCAGCGGCTTCCCCCCCCCCTCCCACCCATGGGCTCCATTTACACATCAAAGCATTTCCCTCCTCCCAGAGCCACCAATAACCCATCTAGCCCCTTTAACAACAACACCAGCCAGACATGCCCGGGCAACAGCACCTACCCACACCCGCCCCGTCCAGCGAAATCAGCCCCTGCTCCAACCCCAGACCCGCTCCCGCCCCAGCAGCCACAGAGCCGCAGGTGTACCCCCAAAGCCTGGGGGAGCGGGGAGCAGGGCAGGCCCCTAGGGGAGAGGGGAGGACCAGCCCCGTTTACCTTGCCTTTGGCACCCCATAGGCAGAGCGCCGCTGCTGTCAGGAACAGCCACCCCGAGCTGTACTGGGCGAAAGTTTTATCCATGCTGGCTGGATCCTGATGCTCTGTGCGCTGCTGCTGTTGCGTGTTGTGCGTTGGCTGCAGCGAGCGGAGGCTGGAGCAGCTGTTCCTAATACCTACCCCCCCCCCCCCAAGCCTGGACCTCCCTCCTTTTCCTCCCTGCCTCTGTCCCACTCCTCAACTCCCTCCCTCCTCCTGCGCTGTACTTCTCCCCCTCCCCCTCTCCTCCAGGGAGTCACCTGCAGCAGAGGAGGTGGAGGGGGGAAGGCTGGAAGGGGGTGGTGTTTGGGGCAAGAGAGAGAGGTCTTGCGTTTTCCTCCCCACACATTGCCCTGTGCCCCCCAAAGCAGCAGGATGGAAACGAAGCGGAATTTCAGCCTGTGAGAAACCGAGCCTGATTTTTCCAGCTCTGGGGGAGACTCACAGGGGGCTACTAGGGTTGAAAGCAGGGAGGAGGGTATCATGTATGTGGGAGAGGGAGAGAGAGAGAGATGCACGGATGTTCTCCTGCCCCCCCCCCCCCCTTGGTACACACGCGGTTCTTTGGGGGTAATTTAACTGATTGACAGTTCAGGGGTGGGGGAGCTAGGGCAATCAGATAGCAAGTGTGAAAATTGCAGACGGGGTAGGGGGTAATAGGCACCTATATAAGACAAAGCCCCTACACTTGGGACTGTCCCTATAAAATCAGGATATCTGGTCACCCTAGGGAGAGCACTAACAAATTCTGATTTGTCAATAAAACATACTTAAGAGTAGGTACAGCCACCCCAGCCAAACCAAATCCTGGTGCGCTGAGAGCCTGTTAGGGGAGGGGGTGCCTATGGACCCTGGGGCTTAGCAGGGAAAGGTATTTTTCTGGTAGGTCATTGTTGCTGTTGGGCAGAGACTCCTCTGACCCTACAAGTGCTGCCCAATTTCTGTATATGGGAATAATCTACTAACAAGGGGGTTGTGTAGATCTCGGATTGCTGATGTTCTGCTCCTTCCCTGCTCTCTGAAGTGGAATACGATGGCAAGCTCTTTGAGGAATAGGAGAATCAAGCAAGCACAAACTTTTCCATTACACCACCACACCCCTATGTTTTCTTAAAAAAAGAGAATATAAAATAGTCTTCCACCAAACACCTAGCAGCAGTAGTAACATTGCACTAGGATCTAGGGACCCGGATGATAGACCAGAATCCTATTGTGCTAGATGCTACACAAAGTAAAAAGTCAGTTCCTGCCTCCAGAAGCTTACAGTCAAGTATAAAACAAGAGGCAACAGGCAGATACAACAGAATAGATATGTGGAGCACAAAGAAACAATAAGATAAAACTGCCTGAAAAGCAGTGTTATCACACACCAGCTGCATAACCATTGTCAAATTTGTTGTAGGCATCACAGCAGAGGAGAGTTTTAAAACATATAGTGTTTTTATGTTTGAGGTAATTATTTTCTGTTTTCCACTGTATTTTCTCCTTGCTCCCATAATGCAGACAGGGTACATAAGAGCCACTAATGTAGCTAGCACAAGTAGCAGTAGCAGTGTAGACGTGGTGGCATGGACTTCAGCACTGGCTAGCAACCAGAGTACGTACCTAATATTCCTGGCAGGCTTGTACTCTGGTTGCTTGGGCAATCTGAAGTCCATGCCATCTACACTGCTATTATTATCTGTGATATCTAGATTAAAGTTAGCATAAGTAAGCCTAACCGTGCTATAATCACACCTTCATTTACAGTGTAGACATCTCCATAGAGCCAAAGATTCTCCACCCCCTAGGAGAGAGTTAACTGGACAGTCTCTACGCAAAAGAATAAATAGACACAAATCTGACATCAGGAATCATAACATTCAAAAACCCATAGGAGAACACTTCAATCTCTCTGGTCACTCAATAACAGACCTAAAAGTGGCAATTCTTCAACAAAAAAACCTCAGAAACAGACTCCAATGTGAAACTGCAGAACTGGAATTAATTTGCAAACTGGACACCATCAGATTAGGCCTGAATAAAGACTGGGAGTGGTTGGGTCATTACAAAACCTAAACCTATTTTCCCCAATACTAGTTTCCCCTTACTGCTATTCACACCTTCTTGTCAACTGTCTGAAATGGACCACTGTCATTACCACTTCAAAAGTTATCTTTCCTCCCTTGGTATCCTGTTGTTAAGTGAATTGTCTTGTTAGACTGATTTCACACTTGGTAAGGCATCTCCCATCCTTTCATGTATTTATACCTGCTCCTGTATTTTCCACTTCATGCATCTAATGAAGTGGATTCTAGCCCACGAAAGCTTATGCCCAAATAAATTTGTTAGTTTCTAAGGTGCCACAAGGACACCTCGTTGTTTTTGCTGATAGCTAGAGTTGATGGTAATTGTCTCTAGAAAGAGTTCAAACAAATTTCCTTAGAAATTAAACTCTTAGAAGAATTTGTGGGTTGTTGGTGGTGGTGGTGGTGGGCTTTTTTGTTTTTTGTTTTGTTTTTTGGTATTTTGAATTACCTTCTTATAAGAAACAGCATGTGGAGACTGCAGAGATCCAGGCACTAAATAGCTGGTTTTAGGGGAAAAGCTTCCACCCATAGGAACATTATTCCATAACTGTCCAGTAGGAGGTTTCTTGGACTTTCCCCTGAAAGCTCTAGTATTGGTCAATATTGGAGATAGGACTCTGGACTAAAGGGACCATTGGTCTCGTCTGGTATGGCAATTCCTATGTTCCTGGAAGAACAAGAATAAATATGTTCCTCAGACAAGAGTGGACTCAATGGAGCAATGAATAGACAATAAAGTTAACAGGGCTCTGCATGAGTGCAAGGTTCCGTACACAAGGTAGGACAGGAGCCAAATAAAGTTAATTTATCTTTATCATAAAAGTAAAATGTATTAATATAAAATGTACTCCCGTGACATTATATTTCTTTCTCTGCATAAATACCCAAATCCTTCACTGTGTAAATAAAAAAGGTAATTTCTTAAAAATATTTTTTTTAAATGAGACTATCCTTTTAGCGGGACTTGAATTAGGCACAGGACTGGTGTCAGCAGATATGGGTTCTAATCCTAGCTCCGACTCTGACTTGCTGTGTCACCTGGGACAAGTTACTTAACATCTCTGTGCTTGAGATGTGCCATCATAAAAAAAAAAAAAGAAAAATTAGCACTTAGCACTGACATGTTCCAAAGAGCTGTACAGACACCACCTACTTAACCATCACAACATCTCTGAGATGTAGCTGTAGTATTCCCCCACCCTGTTTTGCAGATGAGGGGAATTTGGGAAGAACAATGACATGAGCTGCCCAAGGCCATGGAGAGTGTCAGTGGCAGAGCCATAGTTATGAATCAGAACTCTGACTGTTTAATCTGTGCTCATTCTTCTACTAGACTGTGTTGCCTCCCTGAGGAGGAGTGGGGATTTGCATTTGTTGGTACCCAGATATCCTGGTGATGGGAACATTAGAAACACCTTGATAGATAAATTGGTTTGCCTGCCTGCCTGCCTTAAGATTGGCAATTGCAAGACTTCTACGTGCAGAGAATTATTATTTCACTGTTTTATTTTTAGAAGGATTCTGTGAAGCTGATATTTTGGTTCATGAGCTACGATGTTGTCAGTCATTTGTTCCAGATCCATGTTGGTTTATGTCTGAACTTTAGATCTTCCTCCTTCTGTGTAATGTTCCCATGAGTTACCTGTCAGTTACAATGTATTGTATTACTATATAGGACCTATTCTGGATAAATACACTCCCTGTCAATTGGCAGTCTTGCAGCATATTTTTTACAACAGAGCTCTCCTGCTCAAAGCATAGTCTGTTGTTTATAGCATAGGACTGAGATGCATTGCTTTTCTAACACTCACGATTAAGTCTCAGCTGTCAACATAAATACATGTTAAGCTTTCAAAAATCCCTCAAACAAAGAATATATTTTCCACATGAGGCTCAGTGTGACAGAAGTAAATAAAAGAAATTCTATCTAGTGCTTGCTTACGCTTAGGTGCAGTTGCTGAGCATGTAAGTCAAGGGCTAGCAAAAAGGGGTATCAGAAGAGTGATTTTTCTTCGTTTTGACAGGACTGGAATAATATTACAAAAAATATCTAAAGGAAAGGGAGAACATGCCCAAGTCTAGCTCTTTTTTAAGGATCTTACTTCCTTGTTAGTTGGATTCCTTTCCCTGGGTTATCTGAGTGCAGGCACCCATAAGCCTTTCACGGTGAATAGGCTGCCATGTGGACTGTGCTGTAGTTTCAGAAAGTAGACCTCTAACTTATACCACACACACTAACGTTTGCTTTCTCGTTTCTTGCTTAAGCTGTATTCAGACCCATCTACTCCTCCATTCCCTTCATTATTTCTTTGCTCTTCCCACCATCCCTCTGCAGCACAGATCTGTCTCCACTGCACTTTGTACTGTAACTTCCTAATTACTAAATACTCAGAATTACAAATCTGAAGTTAGTAGTTTCATCTAGGTAGGACTGGTGAATCTCTGAAGATTTTCTTTTCTATGTTCAAGTTTATAAACTCCTCCTACACAACCGAGTAAATTTTTTTTCTAGCCAAAGAAAATCCTTGGCATGCCCAATGTCCACACTTGAACACCCTCCTTAGCACTCCTACTGCAAGTTATCCCATGTGAGTAAATGACAGGTTTCAGAGTAACAGCCGTGTTAGTCTGTATCCGCAAAAAGAAGAACAGGAGTACTTGTGGCACCTTAGAGACTAACAAATTTATTAGAGCATAAGCTTTCGTGGACTACAGCCCACTTCTTCGGATGCATATAGAATGGAACATATATTGAGGAGATATATATACACACATACAGAGAGCATAAACAGGTGGGAGTTGTCTTACCAACTCTGAGAGGCCAATTAATTAAGAGAAAAAAAAAACTTTTGAAGTGATAATCAAGCTAGCCCAGTACAGACAGTGTGATAAGAAGTGTGAGAATACTTACAAGGGGAGATAGAGTCAATGTTTGTAATGGCTCAGCCATTCCCAGTCCTTATTCAAGCCGGAGTTGATTGTGTCTAGTTTGCATATCAATTCTAGCTCAGCAGTCTCTCTTTGGAGTCTGTTTTTGAAGTTTTTCTGTTGTAATATAGCCACCCGCAGGTCTGTCACTGAATGACCAGACAGGTTAAAGTGTTCTCCCACTGGTTTTTGAGTATTTTGATTCCTGATGTCAGATTTGTGTCCATTAATTCTTTTGCGTAGAGACTGTCCGGTTTGGCCAATGTACATGGCAGAGGGGCATTGCTGGCACATGATGGCATATATCACATTGGTAGATGTGCAGGTGAACGAGCCCCTGATGGTATGGCTGATGTGATTAGGTCCTATGATGATGTCACTTGAATAGATATGTGGACAGAGTTGGCATCGGGGTTTGTTACAAGGATAGGTTCCTGGGTTAGTGGTTTTGTTCAGTGATGTGTGGTTGCTGGTGAGTATTTGCTTTAGGTTGGGGGGTTGTCTGTAAGCGAGGACAGGTCTGTCTCCCAAGATCTGTGAGAGTAAAGGATCATCTTTCAGGATAGGTTGTAGATCTCTGATGATGCGCTGGAGAGGTTTTAGTTGGGGGCTGAAGGTGACAGCTAGTGGTGTTCTGTTATTTTCTTTGTTGGGCCTGTCTTGTAGGAGGTGACTTCTGGGTACTCGTCTGGCTCTGTCAATCTGTTTTTTCACTTCAGCAGGTGGGTATTGTAGTTTTAAGAATGCTTGATAGAGATCTTGTAGGTGCTTGTCTCTATCCGAGGGATTGGAGCAAATGCGGTTATATCTTAGAGCTTGGCTGTAGACAATGGATCGTGTGGTGTGTCCTGGATGGAAGCTGGAGGCATGTAGGTAAGTGTAGCGGTCAGTAGGTTTCCGGTATAGGGTGGTATTGATGTGACCATCGCTTATTAGCACAGTAGTGTCCAGGAAATGGACCGCTTGTGTGGATTGATCTAGGCTGAGGTTGATGGTAGGATGGAAATTATTGAAATCATGGTGAAATTCCTCAAGGGCTTCTTTTCCATGGGTCCAGATGATGAAGATGTCATCAATGTAGCGCAAGTAGAGTAGGGGCGTTAGGGGACGAGAGCTAAGGAAGCGTTGTTCTAAGTCAGCCATAAAAATGTTGGCATATTGTGGGGCCATGCGGGTACCCATAGCAGTGCCGCTGACTTGAAGGTATATATTGTCCCCAAATGTGAAATAGTTGTGGGTGAGGACAAAATCACAAAGTTCAGCCACCAGGTTAGCTGTGACATTATCAGGGATACTGTTCCTGATAGCTTGTAGTCCATCTTTGTGTGGAATATTGGTGTAGAGGGCTTCTACGTCCACAGTGGCCAGGATGGTGTTTTCTGGAAGATCACCAATGGATTGTAGTTTCCTCAGGAAGTCAGTGGTGTCTCGAAGATAGCTGGGAGTGCTGGTAGCGTAGGGTTAATTAATTGGCCTCTCAGAGTTGGTAAGACAACTCCCACCTGTTTATGCTCTCTGTATGTGTGTATATATATCTCCTCAATATATGTTCCATTCTATATGCATCCGAAGAAGTGGGCTGTAGTCCACGAAAGCTTATGCTCTAATAAATTTGTTAGTCTCTAAGGTGCCACAAGTACTCCTGTTCTTCTTTTTCCATGTGAGTAAAGTCAGTGCACCTCCAGATGTACAGTGGGACCCTAGAGTGCTTTCCATTCAGAATAGTTTATAAGATTAAGTCCTAAAATTCTTCTCCTATCTACTGTAGCCCACTGTACCTAGTAACAAAAGTACTCTGCTGTCTGCACTGGCTCCCCATTAACTACTGAGTCTTAATGGAGGCTTCCATGTTCATTGTGAAACCCCTTCACAGGACTGTCCTGAATTACCTAAGGAACCACCTTTCCTAGGAGGTTCATGAGCTCCCATGGCAGCTATGTTTGCCTGGAACAATGGCACTGTCAGCCTCAACACACACACACACACACACACACACACACACACACACACAGCCAAATATGCTCAACAAGTGGCCCACCACTGTGAAATTCACTTTTAAAAGAGATTGGAATGATCATGAACAGTAGACTAGTACTCACAGAACTAAATGTAAAAACTCTTTATTGTTAGAAGGGGAGGCCAAATAATGGTTAAAAAAAAATGATTCCTATGGCCTGCGGAATGGAGAAAGAACTTTGCGAGTATACTTCTTCAGATATGTAAGCACTCATGAGAACAGCCATAATGATTGATGATTGATCATTGAGGATGAAGTTCCTAAAGATTTTAATGAATTGGTTTTTATTTTCCACATTTAGTACAAAATAAATATTTTCCCCTTACTGAGATGTGATGGGGAACTGGATGCCTGAGGCTAATACAATGTGCCAGGCTGCTGGTTAGTTACTTAACCATTTGTGTTTTGTGGGTGGTCAGGGCAGGTTTTTCTTTCCAATACATAATGAGGGGAAAGGGTCTTGGAGACTGAATAGAAGCAAATAAGAGGAATGTGTAAGGGGAAAATAAATCTAATAAGCTCAGGGGACTGAAGCATGCACATAGTGTTGTTGGTGGTAAGAGAACAAGATCTCTGTTAAGAAAATAATTAGGAAAACAAATCCACTTCTGTAACTGGACAATACACACAATGTCTATTGGATTGTACACAGAGAGAGCCACCTACTGGCTCTGAGGGGTATGTAGTTTTTCCATTGCATTTTACTTAGCTTTTTTTGATGAGGAGCTGGGCGGAAAATGAAATATTTATGATCTTTTGTCCTGTGAGAATCATGACTGTGGCCAAACACAAACTGTTTATCATCCAGGGCCTATCACTTGCAAGATCTCCCATTCCCTTCTTTACTAGTGCAATTTTGAGTATAAATACAAAATAAAGATATGGTGCAAATATGTTCAAACAGATTATATCTTAAAATGCTTTACATGGTTTTAATAACGTGTTTATAGATCTAGACTGCAATCCTGCAAAGACTAACACATGTGAATAGTCCTATTGAACTTAATGGGACTGCTCACCTCCCTAGTTTTTTGCAGGGTCAGTTCCTGAAGTAATAGGGAAAAGGACAAATAGTAGTAAGTAAAGAAGAGAGGTTTTCAACTGAGATTACTGCAGTGAGTTACAACCCACCCCACCCTTGACATTTAAGTCAAGAAATGTCACATAAAAGTTACCAGTTTACTCTGTACAAAGAAGAGATATTTATTCACTTTGGATGCACTTTACTAGTTCTATTCAGTTAAACGTGAGGGTTCTTTAAGGCTAGAAGGTTGCTTTCCAGAATAAAGTAATCAAGTTTTACAAAGTAAACCATATTAGCACTTGGAATAGGTTTTGGGAAGAGACTGCCCTCCACTGGCATTCTGGTGATATTTCTACAGGTCAGAAGACTATTGTAAAGCTATAGTGCATGTCCCACAAGGGGCCACACATCATCCCTCTATGTTATGGATTCAGAGTTTCCTCCATATGTTGTTCCAAATTTTGGTACTATAATTTATTTTTCTGCAGAGGGGTAAGACCACTGAATGGCAGCTAGAGAAACAATTTCCCAGAAAACAATTTCCTACCCTTATATCTTATAATAGGAATACTTCAAAGTTTTGTGACTAGGTCAATACCTTTTACTAAAGATAGATATTATTTGGAGTGTCGTGCTCCTCTGGTCTTATATGCACATTCCTAATTTTTGTAATCTGTAATCTCTCTAAATGGGTTACTGTCCCACACCCCTATTATGTTCAATGGATTAATTTAGTAATAATTGCATATATTACTATTGTAAATTTACAAGACTTTGACCTGTGCACCATGTTTTGTCCAATAACTGGGTTTAAATTTTATTTACCCCATATTCATGATTGAGACACATCATTAATGAACTAAGTAGTTAGACTGTACTAACATTTTAACTTGCCGAGGTATTTCAAGAATTTTCTTCCTATCCTGTTCCTGGTGAGTTGCACTTGTATATATATTATATTGTTACCTTATGTCTCATAAAGTATTTTTCTATAAAAGGCAGCCCCAAACACTTACATAAAAATTTATGCAGGATTGGGAAACTATAGTTTCCTTCCCCACTACAAAGTTGACCAGAAATTCCTTTTAAAGTGATTTATTGTGGTTCTATAGACCAAGGATCTCTACCATATCAGATGGCAGAAAAGCAGAACTAGAGTGCCTGAATTTGTTCTAGAAAATACGAAGAGGAAACCTTCAGACCAATACCTGCTCAAAGAACAAAAATGATCCACAAATGTGCTGCAAATCAAATAGTTATTTAAAAGGATAATCTGACTTTTAACAAATGCATTTAATCTGCAACAATCTATTGCACCACATAGATACATGTAATCTGACGGTAGGTGTGACGCTTCCCAGGGGTACCCAGGGCTCTGAGGCATCTCACTACCACTGCCCTTTGCATGAGGAAGCCTTGTTTGTTCCTGCTAGGGGTCAGCTTCCCAACTCCACTGCCAGAGGCAACATAAGTTCTTCCCTGTAGGCCTCACAGGCCCAGAGGCCCTCTACACAAGTTAGCTATAGGCACACTCCAACTCTCAAGCCCATCGAGTATCACCCTGGAGTGTCCCACCCCTCTTCCACTGGATACTCGCAGTATTCACAGATTTGCTGTTGCCAAAGAAACAGTACACCCCTGCTTACCAGTTCCCCCTCAGATCACCGCTCCACTTAACACACAGCACTTAGATATGTTTATAGTGAAATCAAGTATAAATTTATTTAACAAAGCACAGGATTTCAAGAAATAGCAAGTAGAAGTATTGGAAACAAATGATTACATATAAAACAAAATTATAACATGCATCCTAGAGCCCAGACATCATTAACATAATACTTTCATCTGTGTAGAATATTGCTCACCCAAAATCATTGCAGTGTGTAACAGCCAGGCTGTCTGAGTGCCTCCTTTCATAAGACAAACACACTTTTAGCTTGCCTGCTTAGTGTAGGACCCAGTGTGTTCCTTTGCCTCCCAAGATATACAAGTTCCATTATTTGTCTTTTTCATAAATAGGACACCACCCTGCTGTTTTGTTTCTTCATGGAGATTTTCTTTCTGGCAGATTTTGCAATCTCTTGACTGGCACATGGCACTGTCTGCAGATAGGTCTCCATTGTGAGGCAGACAATGCATAATACACACATGACCAGACAGAGATATAAGTATCTGTTACCTCCTCCCTGAAAAGAACATATCCGAGGTATGTTACCTCCTGGTGATCTGCCTTAATTCCAAGACCGTAGGAACATAATTTTTAGTATAGACACATCACTCCTTAAATATTGTGTTTACATACATTTCACAATAATTATGATGACCAGTGGGCTACTGTCTCTCGGTAGAGCTTTCACATGCCACCCTTTGGTAAACTATTATGCATATATCTGACCCAGGGGATCCCTGTAAAACCCTATGAACCCCCTGCGCTCTCTGCCAGTTCTAACAGCTTCCCGAGTCACAGTAGGAATCTAGGCCTTTTATTCCCATTGTTCATTCACTTGGACATAGAAATATATACAAAGTCCTATTGACTTTCCAAAGTCTTATCTAACACATTGGGCATCTAACACATGCCTAACATCCTGCAGACCACTCTTGGCACCTTGCAGTATGAGGCTCAGACTCCGAGTTATCAGATTAAATAATAAATTTGCAATTTTGAACAGATAGAATGAACCACTGGGATAGTTAACTACCCGATAAGAGTGCTCTAAAGATTAATCCATTTGTGATTAAAATACTATGAATGTTACATATACAAAACAATTGGACCCTGGGGAGTGCTAGAGGAAGATGCAGCTGTGTACCATTGGAATTTTAATGAGGGAGCAGGTGTTTCTCCAATTATTGGGGCTGCTAAGGGGAGCTATTTCAAGTACCCAAAAACCACTGCATTACTTGTATGGTAGCATCATACCAGTTACCTGGTAACTGCCTAAATATTGTAAGAGTGAGCTATTGCATGCAGTCTATGTTCTTTAGTAGTGGGACTCCTGCAGAATCTCAATTTTCCATCTGTCCCCACCCTCATAGGCTCTGCAGCATGACTGTCTCTGTCTGAGGATCGCTGAACACAATCCACAGAGTAGCCTGTCAATATCACATTAAACTTTGCCTATTCAGGTTCATTTGAAAATGATTTGAAATGTTCCCTCTTTCAGGAACTAAATATCTGGTCTCTAGAGGATGCCAGCCCCTGTCAGCACTGGGAGCTCACGCCTTGAATTTGATGTCACAAGGAGACATGCTGCAGTAGCACAGAGAAATGAACGAAGTGACCCAACAGGTCTTTTCCACTTCTGATTTTGAGGAATCTCTGCACTTTGACTCCTGTTTTGTACGAGCCCTGGACTTCCCCTAGCTTTTTAAACAGCTAACTTGTCAGAGTATGTTGGTACAACCTATATTACTAATAAATATTTTTCCATATGAAAAATTCTCTTCCTGTTTTAATAGACTGTTAAGTTCATTGCAGCTACATGCTACTGTGTACTGTTTAATTGTGACAATATGTATTGTCTCCAAGCAAATGGTTATTTTTGTGGCCGGGGTTCTCAGTGCCACATGACAGACCAAAACGTAAAATCTGAACTAGTCAGAGCTTTACTCAAGCAATTAACTGTCTCAGAGAAGACGGCTCAAAGCCAATAGGCAGACACTGGCAAATACTGAAACTGGAATGCTACCTTAGTGCCTACCTCCAGGTCTTAATTTTTGTTACTTTGAGTTCTCTGGAGGAAGGCAACAATTCTTTT
Source organism: Malaclemys terrapin pileata (assembly GCF_027887155.1). Classification (NCBI taxonomy): domain Eukaryota; kingdom Metazoa; phylum Chordata; order Testudines; family Emydidae; genus Malaclemys; species Malaclemys terrapin. Next base: position 17,829,553 of record NC_071520.1, on the reverse strand, counting down.
ACATTCTTACAAAAATAGATAAATCAAAGAACTAGATGTTTGAGTTTTTCCCACCATAAGTTCCTTGACATCTTTTGTGGACAGACATCCATCAGAGATCACTCCCAAAGAATTTGAAACAAATTCCCATATCTTCAGTTTCTCAAAGGCTCTTCTCAAATTCATTGAGAATTTATTTGTTAATCCAGGCTCAAGTTTGCTGAGCATTTTCTTATTCAAGCATGTAAGCCCACTTTTATGGTTTACAAATTGTTTGTTAAATATTTGCACACAGACAGACTGCAGTTCCTACTTGGTGGACACACCTCACAAAAGGAATTAGATTACAGGGCTTATAAGCATCTGGGACAGAGCACTGAGAATTGTAGTTCTGCTGATTTTATATAAAATTGGTCCATCATGTGTTTGTTAGACATCTACAGAATAAAATGATCTACTGGTAAGAAAGCAGAAAACCAATTAATCTGAAATGGAACAATTTCTATATATATTAGGTCTTTTCCATCTTACCATCCATCTACTCTAGAAAAAGTTACGGGAATTGGAGGAAGCTGCTATTCCTTGGACTTAAGTCTAGTTTATTTAGGTACTCTTATGGTCCCCCATCAATACAGTATTGTATTTGTGACCTTGTCCACTATAGAGGATATCCCTGAATCCCTTTCCTGAACTAGTCTGAAGACAACTACTCTACCCTCCTTCAAATCCTTCCTCAGGCCCCAGTTTACTGTATTGCTTAGAAGAGACCATCCAGCCACTGTAGTGAGGTGTGTGTCCATCAGCAATACCTCATTTAGGACTTTTTTTTATGATTTGGAACCAAGAAGTGTGCAATTTCTTAACTATCCAACCATATGATCCTCTTTTTCTACTCTCATCCTCCCTTCTTTTCTTTTCTTTTCTTTTCTTTTCTTTTCTTTTCTTTTCTTTTCTTTGTTAAACTCACTTGTTGCATCTTGTTTCAAATCACACAGCAAGTTCTTCAGGACAGAGACTGTCCATTATTATGCATGTATATAGCTCCCAGTCTAATGTGGACCCAAGTGGAAATTGTAGGCACTGCTGCAGCACAAAAATAGGAAGGATGAAAGCAATTTTATATGAAATTTGAAGTAAACAGATCTTTTTACTAGAAGTAATGGGATGAAATTAAGAAAGAAAATGTAGGCCAACTATCCAGGAAATCTTTGTGACAGATATTGACATTAGGCTAAGGAACAACTTCTTAGGAATGTAATGGAAGCCCAGTGCCTGGGACATTTACAACTGGACAAGACTCTGGAAAGTGTACTATGGGGAACAATCCTGCATTGGCAGGGAGATGTGCTTGATAAGAGGGTAGATTTTTTTCACCATCAGTCTTCCATGATAATCAGTGACAGCAGTTGATAACCCTAATAACAGGGTTCAAAAAAGAACCAGATAAATTCATGGAAGATAGGCCGATCAGTGGCTTTTAGCCAGGATGGGCAGGGATGGTGTCCCTAGCCTTTGTTTGCTAGAAGCTGGGAATGGGCAACAGGGAATGGATCACTTGATGATTATCTGTTCTGTTCATTCCCTCTGAAGCACCGGGCATTGGCCACTGTCGGTAGACAGGATACTGGGCTAGATGGACCTTTGGTCTGACCCAGTATGGCCGTTCTTATGCTCTTATGTAACCCAGCATTCAAAAGAAATCCTACATTAACAAAGAAAATTACTGCAAGGAGGGAAAGAGCCCAAATTTACCTTATCTAGACTGAGCTGATGTGTGCCCTAGGTGGTTGCCAAAATTAATGTTGTGGCCTGAAAGGAAACAGGCAGCAACCACATTGCCTGATCTATTCTGCTCAGTGCTCCTTACCCTGGCTCAAAGAAAAGAGAAAGCTCCTGCAACTGAGCTCAAGAACAACAGACAGAAGTGTGTTCCATCAAGGGGTGAGAGATGCTGGGAAAGGCCTCCTGAAGGGGTGGGGGAGAGACGAGATGCTCCCTCCCACCTCATGGGAGATAATGGTTGAAAGAATGGAGCCACCTCATTATTAGGCGCTAAGAAAGGGAGTTGCTCTCATCACCTATCGGTAGCTAGGTTGAAGAGTCTTTTCTAGTGACGAACACGCCAACTTTCCTATTCTCTGTTGCTTTACTAAAATACTGATAAGCAAAGACATTTTTTTATTGCAAACTATCTATCTAATTCTGTTAATGCTCATGATTAACTTTCTGAATGTGGGTAGTCAAACTGCGCTCACTGGAACTGCTCATGTGTGTAAAGTACATGTGTGTTTGCAGGATTGGGGCCTAAAATATCTTATGTTTTAATGTTATGTATATTGGGGGTTGGGTGAAACCTCATTGAAGCTGGGGGGCGCAATAGCTGCCCTTCATTCAGGATAAACATACAAAACAATTACTCTGTTTCTAGAGTAAGATAGCTGAAACAATAGGAGATACTGCCTAAAAGCCAAATGCAAGGCTGGTCAGAAACAGTTATGTGGGCAGAGGAGTTATGCTGATTATTTTTTGTGTGGAGTGGTGTATATGTATGTGAGAAGACACAGCCAGAAGAGGGAGCAGAAAGTGAGAGACAGACAGAGAAGCACTTTGTAATGTGAAAAAGAGAAAGCTGAGAGTGAGCTTTTTGGGTAGAGTGCAGGCTTGAAAAAGAGGATAGGGATACTGAGCAAGGAAACTGTCTCAATGTTATTTCATTCCTACAGTGTTAAAAAAACAGGACTTTGTATGTTCTTTATAAATAAACAGGATTGCATCAAAGAAATATTTGACTCCACCATCAATATTTCCTGCTAACAAAAACTACTTGCAAGACCCCAGTTATGCGCAAAATGCTCAGGTCAAAAGGGGTAACATTAAAATCTCTGTGCAAATGACACATTTGCTTATAGGAGTTACTAAAAGACATTGCTTATAGGAGTTACTAAAATAATACCTCAAGGCATGTTCTACAATGTTGTTAGTGAAACCCACTGATTAATGATAAAGTAGATGCGTGAAACAAATTAAAAAGACATCTTAAAATGTCTAAAATAAATTATAAGTAGATGCCAAACCTTTTTTATCATGGAAGTTGTGATGTGCCCCCAATTTGACATCCTCCCCAAATTGCCAAATGCCTCCGCTACACTCTTTCCCACATCAGTCAATGACAAACACTTCCAGGTTTTCTTTGGCAGATGAACAGAAAAAAGCCCTGAACTTTTCTGATGGTTGAGCGGGTCAACAGAAAATTAGGGTGACCAGATGTCCTGATTTTATAGGGACAATCCTGATATTTGGGGCTTTTCCTTATATAGGCACCTATTACCCCCCACCCCCGTCCCGATTTTTCACACTTGCTATCTGGTCAGCCTAACAGAAATTGAAATTGCAAAGCCAGCTGAATGGAAAACTAAGCTAGTACCTTGTATTTCTTTTCGACAGAAAGTGTGTGTAATATATATGAATGTAAATTAGTTGCCACCTTTAGGCATTTGCAGATAAGTGTGCTATTACACACAAGTATCAGAGGGGTAGTCGTGTTAGTCTGGATCTGTAAAAAGCAACAAAGCAACATGCGTCTGACGAAGTGGGTATTCACCCATGAAAGTTTATTCTCCAATACGTCTGTTTGTCTATAAGGTGCCACAGGACTGTTTGTTGCCTATTACACACACACTTACAAAGGCAGGGATCTGACTGCTCGGCTTGTACGAGTTCTAATCCAGGGGATTTCCACTACTATGATCACTGAAGTGGTGGGGTGAGAGTAAGGGATGAAGGGAACAAGTAAATCCCACTCGTTTCCATTCACATGACTTGGGGGAAGCCCTGATTCCTGGCATGAGAGAATAAACTAGTGTCAACATGAACTACAGAAGCCTGCGGCCCCATTATAATACTGAACGGGAGGAGCAGGCGCGAAAAGACGTGGTTGTCATAGACCAAGGCCTTCCATCGTGATATATCGTGACACAGGCAGGGAGGGTGGGACAATAAACCACCCCAGCGCCAGCAGCGCCAACCCAAACAACAAGGCGGAGACCTCCCTTCCCCTCTTATCCCGGAAGGTCCCCGGCAAAGCCCGTCCCCGCAGCTGGGAAACAGCGGCCCCCCTGAGCCGTTCCGCCCTGCCCCGCTGACCCCCGCTCCCCAAGCCGCGGACGCCTCAAGTCGGGGGAAGGAGGGTCTGGGTGTGGGAGGGAGACAGACCCGGCGCGGGTCGGCGCCGCTCCGGGGCCCTGCGGCCTGCCCTTCCGGCGGGGGAGGAGAAACGCGCTGCACCGCTCCCCTCCCCCGGCTGAGGCGGCAGCGGCGCCACGTCTCGGGCTGGCAGCTGGAGGACGGAGCCCGTCGCTAGCTGCCAGGTCTGTGGGGAGGGGACGGGGCCTGCTGGGGGTCCCGTGGGAGGGGGCTGAGCGCTGGGCCCCGAGTCCCCACGGGGGAGGGACCCGGAGGGATTGGGCGGGCCGGCGCCGGGGAGTCTGACGAGGCTCGGGGCTGGACGGGCCGGGGCTGGGCTCTGGCCTGGAAGGGGGCGGGGGTCTGAGCTCGGGCTGGGCTGGGCTGGGCTGGGCAGGGCAGGCCGGGGTGCAGCTCAGCGTCCTTGGGGTTTCAGGCCGGCACTTTGTGTGTCCCAGGTAAGCGAAATAAACCCAGTGCTGGTGGTGCGGTGTGTATCAGTCATCGGGGACCCTTCCTGCCTGTCTTGTGTGGAGGTTAAACCTTCCTCGCCGGTGGCTCCGTGGTGCTGTGTGTCTCTGGTTTCTTTGGGGGGGTGGAGGATGAAAGGTGCTATGTCAGTGCGAAATATTATTGTGCCATGTCTCTTTTCCTAACATCCAGCCTTCTGGCTTGGAGTCAGATAGAAGACTCCTGTCCTCCTAGGTGTCTCTAGCTGATGCTTCTTGTCACTTGTTTTTCTCTGTCTCTGGTAACCTTAGGTATAAGTTTTAAGTTTCACAGGGTGTCAGTCTGAGTTGTGCTTTTAAATGTTTTTAATCAAATGGGTTCTTTTGGGGGGTTTTGGTTTAGTGAATGCCTGTGCTCTTAGTGCTGGCTATACACTTCCCTCCAACACTGCTCCTTTCTGTGTAAGGTGTCTGATGGGAGCCTGTGATGGGTATGTTTTAAAGAGATAATTTATAATGGATTTTAATAGCAATTAGAAGTCAAAATGTGATGACTTTATATGATTAGGAACAAGGAAGAGCCTTAGGAAGAGAGAGTACTGTATAGACACAGCCCTTTGTACAAACTTTGTTATTATATTTCGCTACATTTTAAAAGTCTCTGCAACATGATTGTTCGTGTACAGGGCAGACACAGGTATTTGTTGTTGCTAGGAATGCATGACAAATCATCTAAATTAGTCAGACTGGATTGTGTAAGGTGTAACTATGGTGATTGTAAACTCTCTTTACCCTATTGCTACAATCAGGATCCCCTTATGACTTGTTCTGTGTACAGTATCTGTCGTGATGTCAGCATTGGTAGCAGCTATTACTAAAGTTTAAGTTAGAGTTATATGTAACTTTAAAAAGTCTGAGGTTATTTGTAATGTATGCATATTTCTCTTTTTGGAGGGAAATTCCATCCTAAAATGCCAACCCCAGTCCAGACACCTGCTGTGAAAATAGGCATGGATTAGCTGCTGGCTTTCTAGGGTCATTGCCTTTTTGGTGTCCATGTGATATGGACAAGGCTCTTTTTGGTATTGGGATAACACTGGATCCAGTCCTGTGCATGTTAAACTTCTATTGATTTCAGTGAGAGTTTTGCCCTCATGACTGCAGGATCTGGTCTTAAATCTGGTTGTATTATTCCCTTGACACTGTGGCTCTAATCACCAAGAGATCAAGTGGTGTGGCACCTCAGAAATTATAGATGTATTCTGTGGAGATGGAGAGGGAATAGAAGGTTAAATTACACTTCCAAACACAATCAAATAATTTGAGCAATTTACACATTTAACAGTTTTTTTTATACTGTTAGCTAAAATTCTGCTTTTTAGTCAAGTGCTTTGTAGTGTCTTGTTTTTGTACAGCAATCCATTACTTTTTGTAATCTTCTACACTTTATATTTAATTAGCGTATTGGTAATTAAACTGATAATTTGTTAAACAAATTATAAAGATAATATTGCATTCATTTCATGTCTTGACTCATATTTAAACATCTGGCTGTTTGACATATCATTGGCAGAATGCAGTGAATGTTGTTAGGATATCCTCAGTAGCCTTGCCCTAGGGCCTAAGAGCTGCCAGTCTAGGCTGGCCTTCTGACTTTCATTTTGACTGTCAACACAAGCTGTAATTAGCAGGTCACGCTCCTGCAAAGTTATATGTGTTGGTTGCTGTGCAGGAACCTGAGCTACAACTGAATAAACAATAGTGTCATGATTTAAATAAAAGGTTAGATTCAAGCCACTATTTGCATTCATAGAGGTAAAATAACAGACTTCAACTGGAATAACTCCCCAAAATGAAAAATACAGTACAGGAGTCCAGATTATTAATGAGTAGGGTGACCATATGTCCCATTTTGGCTGGGATGGTTCCCTTTTTAAGCTCTGTCCCGGACATCCTGAGTTTTTTGGTAAAACTGGGCAGGTTTGCTCTTGCCAGCTGATCGTCAGTTGGCAAGAGCAAACGGGATACATGCCCAATTTTGCCAAAAAATGGTGCACGACCCCCAATGGGGTGTATGTGGAGGAACGTTCTTGGGGCTTGGGCAAGCGGCCAGCCCTGTGTGGAGGGGCTTCGGCCAGCGCTGCAGGGGTGGGGGCGTAGGTTTGAGCAAGCCCCGCGCAGTGACCCGTTTTCATTTGGGGAAATATGGTCAGGAACGAGTGACCACAGTAATTTGTTGGAGTGGGACAATTACATACTGTAGTTTATTGGAGTTGATACCCGGTTTAGAATACATATTTACATTAAAAAGGGCTTTAGGATAATTATCTTTAATCAATTGTCTGGGTGCAGAACCAATTTCTGTAGGCTTGCACAGGTCTTTGTACTGTAAAAGTTGAGAAATATGTTATTAAATAATGTATTTATTCTGCAGGACAGTGGATTATTGTCTCCACTATCATTTCATTCCCTGATTCTGTACATTGAAGTAAATGAATTGAGTGGGTGAAGAGCAATTTGTAAGTGCTACTTACTGTCTATCTGGTATCTTCAACGTTGTGAATATGTTTTTAAAATAAATGTATTTTGTTTCCAGTGAATGTAGCATCTTGGTAATTGCTTTTTTTGCTCCAGGATATTTTCATGACCTCCTGGAATTTGAGCTGCCTACTGTAAACCAACGAATGAAAAGCCCACTGTTGTGCTACTATACGACATCTCGAATAGTACTGCTGCTGATGGAGAGAATCTGGACTTGGTAGTTCACTTGGAGGCAAATTATTCAGAAGAATTAATTTCCTTGGATCTGGGTCGTTCTTACCATGGACTCGTCATCTGTTGAGCAAGGTGCCCTGTTGGAGAACAGAGCTAGCAATGGGGTGTCTCACAGTTCAGAAGGACGCCTGGATTATAAAGCCAAATCAGATATGCCAACTGAAGGAGCTGAAATTAATAGTGAGTCGTTTCATAAGAATTGAATCGCTTTCTGATTATAAGGCTTCTCTCTCACTCATGATTTTGTCATACAAGACGTTGACCATTATTTTGTTGGACTCAGTAGTGTATTTTGCTGTATAATAATATAGATTGTCTTGTGAAAACTATAACTCATCTGTCTTAGAAATTCAGAAGAAGTCCATCCTTTTAATTAAAAACTGCTTTTAAATTTTGTTTTTAAAGCCATTAATTAAATACAGCAATTGAGCAATCCCTATCACAATTAATCTGTGTTATCAAGTATCAGAGGGGTAGTCATGTTAGTCTGAATCTGTAAAAAGCAACAGAGGGTCCTGTGGCACCTTTAAGACTAACAGAAGTATTGGGAGCATAAGCTTTCGTGGGTAAGAACCTCACTTCTTCAAATGCAAGTTGCATCTGAAGAAGTGAGGTTCTTACCCACGAAAGCTTATGCTCCCAATACTTCTGTTAGTCTTAAAGGTGCCACAGGACCCTCTGAATCTGTGTTATATTTTTCTTCCCCTGAAATTAAGAGGTAAGATCCTTACCCTTAGGGCTTGTCTACACCTGGAGTTATGGAATAGCTATTCCTGAATAACTCCATGTGTGAACACACTCTTATTCTAGAAAAAGAGTGCTTTTTTTCTGGTTTAGCATAATCCACTAAACTGTTCCACTTTACAAAATAATAAAGTAGAAAACTTTGCACTTGTTCACAAGAAGTTTAGTAATGTGCTGACTTAAATAGGCCTCCTTAGCATAAAGATTTATTGTTGAACATAAGAACGGCCATACTGGGTCAGACCAATGGTCTATCTAACCTAGTATCCTATCTTCTGACAATGGCCAATGCCAGGGTCTTCAGAGGGAATGAACTGAACAGGCAATCCATTGAGTGATCCATCCCCTGTTGTCCACTCCCAGAGCATGGGGTTGCATTCCTGACCATCTTAGCTAATAGTCATTGGTGAACCTAATATGCATATGTGGAATTGATTTAATGTTGGTTGGAAATGGTTGAGTAATGAATGTATGTTACAGTTCCGATCTGTATAATTCTGGTTGGGGGTTTTTTTGGTCATACAGCTACAATAAGGGGAGCCCCGAGCCTTTATTTTTGTTTGTCAGACAACCTTGTATCTGATTGCCAGGGTATAATCATAAGATGAATCATTCATCTCACACGAAGTTAAAATTTAACTGTTTCCTGTCCTTATTTCTGTCAGACATCTTCCTAACAATCATAGATTTTAAATAGATTAAAAACAAGAGAAAGACATGCTATTAATTATACCTTCCGGTGCTTTCAGGAGATTGCAGACATGTATCAAAATTATTGCAGCTAAATAACGTTAACAATAGCATGTAGTGTCCTGTATATTTTGTGGCTATAGAATTTGCCATGAAATCCATTCCTATGCTGAGAATTGTGCTCCAGAATCTTTTTAACACTTTTTTATAGTTGTGAGGATAACCTTTAAATCATGAAACAGATGTAAACTGATGCAGTGTTGTCTGCAGATTGACAAAGACAGGCTGAAACAGTAGCTCAGATATGAACTGCCCAATCATTTCTGAGTTGTTGTGGCTGAAGCCTATATATGACATAGCTATTTCACTACTCACCATCACAGTAGAAACATCCAGCTAACATGCCAAATTGCCTCCCATGCCCCAACATAGCTTTCAAAATGGCTCTTTCCTCTTGACAACTTCTGATGCAGTTATGCATTTCCAGTACAAAAATCTGAGACATATCAAAAACTGAAACAGTAGCACCAGTATAATTTTTTAATATAAAAACCAATAACGCGGGCTGCTGAAGGGATTATGGCAGTGGTCGGCAACGTTTGGCACGCGGCTCGCCAGGGTAAGCACCCTGGCGGGCCAGGCCAGTTTATTTACCTGCTGACGCGGCAGGTTCGGCCGATCGCGGCCCCCACTGGCCACGGTTCGCCGTCCCGGGCCAATGGGGGCGGCGGGAAGCTGCGGCCAGCACATCCCTCAGCCCACGCTGCTTCCCGCAGCCCCCATTGGCCCGGGACGGCGAACCGCGGCCAGTGGGGGCCGCGATCGGCCGAACCTGCCGCGTCAGCAGGTAAATAAACTGGCTTGGCCCGCCAGGGTACTTACCCTGGCGAGCCGCGTGCCAAATGTTGCCGACCCCTGGATTATGGTGTTCATTTTAATATTTAATTCAATGCAAACCTCCATTGTTTATATTTAAATGAAAATGTCTGAAGAATTTCCAGTATGATGTTATGAAAGCCAAGACTATAACAGGGTTCAAAAAAGAACTAGATAAATTCCTGGAGGATAGGTCCATTAATGGCTATTAGCCATTGATAGGCAGGGATGGTATCCCTCGCCTCTGTTTGCCAGAAGCTGGGAATGGGCGGCAGGGGATGGATCACTGGATGATTACCGGTTCTGTTCATTCCCTCTGGGACACCTGGCATTGGTCACTATCGGAAGGCAGGATACTGGACATTTGGTCTGACTCAGTTTGGCTGTTCTTGTGTTCTAATGCAAGTACGTTGCACTAGAATACTGGCAGGTCAACACTAGATGTTTTTGTTCAGGTGTGGGGTGTTTTTTTTTTTTTTTTTTAAACAATGTTTCTATACTGGAAAAAAATGTAGATAATTATATCAGCAAAAAGTGCTTTTGCAAGTATAGTTTGTTTTGTTTGAGGAACTGCTATCCGCTATTTTGGTAAAAGCACTCTTTTGTAGGTATGTATCTACACTGGCGGAGTTGTTGGTATAGCTATACTGGCAAACCTTTTCTAGGACAGATTAGGCCCTAGAGCAGGGGTGGGCAATCTTTTTGGCCCGAGGGCCATATCTGAGTATGGAAATCGTATGGTGGGCCATGAATGCTCACAAAAATTGGGGGTTGGGGTGCGGGAGGGGGTGAGGGCTCTGGGGTGGGGCCAGAAATTAGGAGTTCAGGGTGTGGGAGGGCGCTCAGGACTGGGGCAAGGGGTTGTAGTCTGGGGGGCAGAGGTGAGGGCTCCAGCTGGGGGTGAGGTGTTGGGGGTGTAGGAGGGTGCTCTGGGCTGGGACCGAGGGGCTCAGAGGGCAGGAGGGAGATCAGGGTTAGGGGAGGAGGTCAGGGGTGCAGGCTCCAGGCAGCAATTACCTCAAACAGCTCCCAAAAGCAACAGCATGTACCCCCTCCAGCTCCTGCACGGCCAGGCATCTCAGCACCCTGCCCTGTCCGCAGGCGCTGCCCCTGCAGCTCCCATTGGCCATGGTTCCTGGCCAATGGGGGCGGCGCTTGGGGTGGGGGCAGCATGCGGAGCCCCTTGGCTGCCCCTACGCGTAGGAGCCGGAGGGGGGACATGCTGCTGCTTCCAGGAGCTGTGCAAAGCCATGGCACGTGTGGAGCTGGGCAAGCCCTGAACCCTGCTCTTCGGTGGGAGCTCAAAGGCCGGATTAAAATATCTGAAGGGCCAGATGTGGCCCACCCCTGCTCTAGAGATTCCAGGGATGTTGTCACGGAATTTGGTTCCAGCTTACCACAAACTGCATAGGCCCATGACCTTAGTTAACACAAAATGCAGTGAAGCCCATTACAAGAAGACATTTTCTTGGTAAGCAATGGTTCCTTCTAATTGGAAATACACCTATCACACTGCAGTAAATCAAACAAATGGGCAATTCTCTATAAATGGAGTTTCACTATATCCTATTTTACTCCAAGTGGATTATAGTGTGTGTTTCATTTTTGTTTTTTTAGTTAATATAGAGATTCAGTTAATCTTTGTATCTTTAATCAGTACATTCATTTGTTTACTGTCTTTCTATTTTTAAACTCTTCTAAAGGGTAATTTGACCACACTAAATGAAAAGATCAGTTTTTATGTAACAAAACAAAAGCACTGCCCTACCTGAATCCCTCCTACCCCCCAATGTATCTTATTTAACTTCAGGGAGGTGCTTTAAAGGTTACCACATCTGAGAATTATTATGTTCCTGATTTTTGTGTAACTTCCCTTCTTCCTTATCTGGTGCTTGAAATGATCCTATTTTATGCCAAAAGTATTTCATAGCTAAGCAGTAACTTTCATGTCCAAATGGAAAAAGAACCACTTTCTTTAATCATTGTGATCTGTTTGCCTATATCTAGTTTCTGTACATTATCTATAACAGCCCTACTTTCTGAAAGGATGAGTGTGTGTCAGAAGTAAGCAGCAGAAACAATTCTATTTTAGCACAAGTTTTTTTCAGCTCTTTTTGTTCACATAAACTTTTTTGAATAAACTGTTCCAGCAAGGTGGCTATTTCAGCTTCCTTTTGGATAGATTTTGTTTCTCTTGAGTGATCTAGAAACATGTATCTTAAAATGAATTATGAAGTTCTGCCACAACCATGTCTTAAATGTACATCTTTGCTCCATCAAACAGAGAAGCAAGGTGGAGGTCTTTAAAATATAAATTTGTATATTTTATTTTTGTGTTATGCTTGCGTTGAGGATGTATTTTTTTCCTCATGAAAAATGCATATAGTCACCACCAAACAGGGATGAGATCCAGATTTAGGTTAACTGTTTTTGTGTTTTTATATGAAATCTAATAAAAATAAATTGCAGGACTTCTGTTTTGTATTTTCTTGCTTCATTATTTTGGTTCATGTTATCTATTGTGCTGTATACATATGATGCATCTGAGAACTAGGATGATACTTGCCTAACAAGATTATTGGGAAGGGACTTAGTTAATGCTTTTGATGTCCTTTGAGATCCTCTGATGTAGGGTATAATAGGAGTGCAAAGTATATCTGCTTGTTCTGAATGGAGAAATAAACTTCCTCCATCTAATTTCTCTTTTAAGTAGAAATCCTAGCAATTTGTAGACATTCTTACAGTCCAAAAAACAATCCTATTAATTTGTTAGATTTGGTTTTGGAAGTATGTGTAGGGTTGAGTGGGATGACTTATAGTTGCCAGTGTGAATTAATGCAATGTCACTTTCTTTTCAGCAACTAGTATTAATGCCAACAAAGTGCCAAATGAAGGAGAAAGTCTGGAAATAAACAGCAAACGGGGCACTTACCAGAATGGACCAGAGGCACTCTATCCTGACCTCCCTTTGTCTTTTGAACCAACCAGCAGTCCACATGGTCAAGAGTCTCCAGGTGTGGCTGGTTTCCATGACAACCTAAGGAAGTCTCAGGGAACTAGTGCTGAGGGAATAGTTCTTAGAAAAGAAGCTTTGCAGTCACTCAAACTAAGTCTTCCCATGCAAGAAACTGAATTGTGTAAGCATCTGTTTACTGTAGAGCCCCTTCTTCTCTTGCTGCCTAAAGCTTTTTTCTCTGAGTGTGTCTGCAGAATCACTTAAGCTTGGACTAAAATCCATTTTTGCAATAAACCACTCTTTGCTCCCAGGAAAGCATGTGCCTTAACATTTAACAAGTTTGGTTGTTCTACCGACCTGAACATTATAGTGGATAGGAAGCTAAATTGCCCTAGTCTGTCCCACTTTGGGAGTAATGGGATGACACTGAGAAAATTACAATTTTAGGTTAAATAATAGCAAAAGCTTCTTACAGTGGGAAGTCTTAGGACTTGTCTACACTACAGGGGAAATTCGATCTAAGCCACGCAATTTGAGTTATGTGAATAGTGTAACTCAAATCAACATAGCTTAGATCTAATTACCGCAGGGTCCACACTACGTGATGTTGACGGGAGACTCTCTCTCGTTGACTCCCCCTACTCTTCTTGATCCAGTGGAGTACAGGAATCAATGGGAGAGTGATCTGCAGTCGATGTAGCGGGTCTTCACTAGAGCCGCTAAATCAACCGCCGATGCATCGACCGCCGCTGGTTGATCCACTGATAAGTGTAGACAAGCCCTTAGACTAGACTAGTCTCTCAAGGGAAGTAAGGGAAGCTGCATCACGTATTTAATACTAAACTGGACAAAATGCAAGAAAATTTACTGTAGGGAACAATCTTATGCTAGCTTCTGAGGGATGGAACTAGAAACTGAATAGATTTTGCCTAGTTCTGTCATTCTGTCAGAATTCGGGTTCCAAAGCAGGTGGGATTTAGATGGTAAAAGTATTCTTGCTCTTACTGTGGAAGGTTTTGTCTCAGATCATTCGAAAGAGTTGTGATATTTGTAAATATAAAATGATTGAATTAAGCACTGTAATCTCAATGCTTACATAAGGATACTTCAGAAGATGGGGGAGTATTCCTGAGCTGCATGCTAAAGGGCTGTCCTTGAGAATGATGCATGCTCTGCTTAAGCATGAATGTTGTGTATACATTGCTGATGGGAGAAGGGGTTGATGTAGGGATATTTTCCACTCTTTCTGTGTTGTGTTTGTCTTTTGAAGTTTTCTTGTGTGACCTTAGAGGTAACTTTTGTGCATAGGTTCATCAGAGTCTTCACTCCCATTGGAGAAAGAAGAACAAATCAGACTTCAGGCAAGAAGGCGTCTGGAAGAGCAGCTCAAACAGTACAGAGTAAAAAGGCACCAAGAAAGAGTAAGCACCTTGCAGCAGATCCTCTGTTTCTAGGTGATCTCTGTAGGTGGGAAGCTCGGAAAATGAACCCATACCTGCCCTAAACTATCTGTTTCCTGGCTGTAAAAATTCAATAACTTCTAGCCAGGAAAATTTATTTTTCTACTTCTCTTCGGTATGTGCCAAATTTTGCCTTCAGCTGCATCATGGTAATCCATGAAGGCTGCATGGTATCACTAGTGTAATTGAAGGAAGAATTTGGTCCTATATTTTTTTTCCTGAGGTTTGAATGATTATTTGTTGCATATATAATGATATCCTATTTACCATAGTCCACAACTTTGAGTGACTTCCCTCACTCGCTAGGAATTTCACAAAGAAATTGTTGCTTCTAGGTTTTTTTGATGATAATTTGGAAAGTCTAGGGTGAAGAACAATAATATATGTTTGGAGTAGTAGAAATGTTTTAAAAAAAAACAAAAAAAAACAAATTTTACAGTGCCTTGTTAGGAAACTCATAGACCTGAGTAAACTGCCACTGCTGTCTTCAAAAGTGTACTATGTGAGGTTTCCATTTAGGCACCATCTGCAATAACTGTACACTTTTCATCGTGCCACTATGTATACTTACTTTATTATTTGTTTATAGTGCAGTTGAGCCCATAGTCCCCACTGAGGACTAGGGCTCCATTCTGCTAGATACTGTTAGTAAATTTTACTCCGTAGTAACAGATATGAAGACATGGCTCCTACCCAAAGAGCTTACAATCTCAAATACAAAAATAGATGAAGTCTGGGGGAAAGGTGCACAATATCCAGGCAAAGGCCATGATTCTGTGATGACAGGTGCAGTCTAAACCCAAACAGAATTTACCATGTAAGTAGTCCCATTGAACTCAAATGAGACTCCTAACATGCATAAAGTTACTAATAGTTGTGTTTGCAGGACTGGGGGCAGCAAGATCAAGAGAATGATTGGCATGTTTTATTTCCTTGATTTACAAAAAAAAAGTGTAGGGGTTAGTGTGGGGGGAATGGTAGGAACAGGTGGGAGAGGGGGGTAATCCAGAAGATAGAGAAGTGGAGAAGAAAGAAGATGGATGGAGAGGAATATGCAGGGAAGATTAAACCCTTTGGAGATAAGTCTTGAGTAAAGGATTCTTACAGTTCATATTTGGGTAATACTAAGTTGACCTTGTGCTCATAATACTTTTGGTTATTTCTAAACTGAGTCTCTTTGCTCTTATGCATTTATCTCATAATGTGACATTTTAATCTAGTATTTATGAGCATTTAATTGTATATTTATGTAATCAATATAATTGCATTTGATTTTAGTGTCAACATAGAATTGCATGCTGTAATTAGAATGTACAAATCTGATATATTATTGTGTATATATGATATTGTAAAGGGATAGTTTTTTAAAGTTTAAATCTTCACAGTTTTACTTTCTTAGTAAATACTAAATACAATTAGCCCCCATTAATTGACTTTCCATAATTTTGTTTTTAAATGCACACGTCTAAATCATAGATGTTCTGAAAAATCCATATTCTTTTCTTTGTCTTCTCATAATACAAAAAAAGAAAAAAATTGAAAAACTTTTGGAAAGTTTAAAAATTATTATTCAAAGGCTGAAGCCTTTATTAAGTTTTTAAAGTACTCTTTTGCAATATCTTCTGATTAGTTTTCACAGTTTACCTAAATTACTTTCATCGTGTCTGGATTAAGACTCAATCAGTTAGCTCTCCTCCATATCCAAATCTCAGCCAGGACTGGGTTAACTAGCTATTAAGAGTAGCTTGTTTGTGAAGTTCTACGTCAGTCCAAGTGCTGTTGTAAAAGGTTCATTTTTCTTACATCAATTTTTTCTTATTGTATTTAGAAAGGTATGAAAGTGTTCTAGAATTTATTGTTTGCTTCTGATTTCTTTTAGTCCAGCTACTCTACATCCAAAACCCGGCCCTCTAGTACACTAGATCCTGAGCTGATGTTAAATCCAGAAATCTTGCCAAGGGCCAGCACTGTAGCTATGACAAAAGAGTACTCCTTCTTGCGGACCAGTGTCCCAAGGGGGCCAAAACTGGGCAGCCTGGGACTTCCAGCCCCTTCAAAAGAGAAAAGAAGCTCCAGATCTTCCAAGTCAAGTAATATCCGTTCCTTGGCTGATTACAGAACTGAAAATTCAGATCCTGGAAATGCTACTAGGAATTTTGAGACTGCTGATGCATCTGGTGGGTCTCTAAAGGAGAATAGAAGTGGTCTGACTTCTGTTGTATCTGAAATCAGTCTCCGTTCTGAAACAGATGACCGACTGGAGAATTCCTCCATAGCAGGAGACAGTGTTTCAGAGATTGACGGAAGCGATTTAGGAATAAGGCTGGATGGAAATGAGAGTGACAGCTCTACCTACAGCAGTGTGTCAGGAAGGGGGTCGTATAGCATTTTACTGAATGCAGAAGGCAAACAGGGGATTTCATATACAGTAAATGGCCAGGAGATCCCTTCAGATGGAATGGGGCAATTTCCTTCCATCAGGGAAGTATTGCAGGCTGCAGCAGCAGAGCATCATGCCCAGGACCAGGAAGTTAATGGGGAAGTGCGGAGTCGGAGAGACAGTCTTTCTAGCAGGTAAGACAATACATTGCGCACAATACACACACTGCACTTTGGCATAGGCAACCTGATGCTTTAATTACCAACTACAGCATTTTACGTATAACTAAACTTCTGTTCAGCATGATCAAATATGTGATAACTAGTGAGTCCTAATAGAAATCACTGCACTGAATACATGTTTATTATAGGTATTTTTAGTTTATAGGAAGTGTCCCTGGTCAAGTGATTAAAACAAGGGCACTGTAGACATGTGTGTGCTTTGTCATCACGATTCTTAAAATATAGTAGAATTTGATTGCGGTGTCCACTGCGTGTAGTATCCACTGAGCCCTATACATCAAAAATGGCTTTCCAAAACTCATTTCCGGTTTGTGCTGGTGTGTTTGCCTATCCTGTGCACTAATCACTGGCCATTTGGTTTTCAGTATCTGATTGAAGGGATTTCTTTGTTTTCATAGAGAGGAAAGAATTTTGCACCTTTCTGAGGACCACTTGGCTGAGACTAATAGTGTTACAATTTGTGGGAGTGCCAGTTAGAGCCAAATATAACCAGATTGGGAAATTTTGTTTTTTTACAATAGTGATCATTCAGATACAGTTTCCAGAACGGGTGTAGGTGCATGGCGAGGAGAGGGATTACTCAGGCATTACAAATTGAACAGTGAATGAGCAGAATTTTTAAGATAAGCATTTTTAATGGCCTAGGGAACACATTTACCTAAACTGTAATATTTCATATATTTGGAATTTCCTGTCATGATTCCATAGTCAGGTTTTTAAAAGTTCCTTACTTTCTTTTAAACTTATAGAAAGGCACCCTTTTGGTATCTCCATACGTAACTTAAAAATGCAGTAATACTATGTAAGTTTATCTACCACCAGTGACTAAGGCTATATCTACACTAGCACTTTTTGGGTAAAACTTTTGTCAGTCAGGGGTGTGAAAAAAATACACCCCTGACTGACATAAGTTACACCGACAGAAATGCTGGTGTGGACAGCTCCGTCATCAGCATAGAGCGGCTACACGGGAGACCTGGCAGCAGTATAGCTGGGCTACTGTAAGTTTTCTAGTGTAGACATAGCCTTTAGGCAACTTACACTCAAATTGCCCTCCCCTCTAACAATTCCTTCCTCTACTTTTTTCAGGTGCCTAGAGCTTTGCTCTATGCCCTGAAGGTAGCTAGATTTGGGCTTATTTTGGCCTGGAGGTAGGGGTTGGTGGGAGCAAATTCTAAAACAATAGGGCCTTCATAGAGAATGCCCTGTTAGCAGCCCCCTCTTTCCATCTAAAGCTCTCTTTGGTCTCAGACTAGTTATGTATTACGTACCACAGAATTTCATTGGACTGCACTGATTTTTAAAAAAAATAAAATGATATATGATACTGTCTTAAGAAACAGTAGTGTGTTCTCTTTGGTCTCTTTATAGACTAGTGATCTGTGCAGAGAAATGTGTGGGTTTGTTTGTTTGCTTGCTTTCAGTCCTCTGTACTTGCAAGATGCCAGGATACTTGCCCTAGATACGCCTATCCTCTTTAGACCTTTAGAAGGGGATTTAACTGTTAGATCCTCAGAAGTTTGTGTCTATGACACCCTAATTATGATTTCATATCTATACCTTACAGGAGATCAAGGTTAGATTAGCAAGCGGAAAACTAGTCAAACTCACAATACTATTGTTGTCTAAAGATGCAGTTACCAAAAAAAACTTGTACAAATCTAGAAAATACAATTATTTGTCTTGTCTTTGGAAAAAAATACAAACCTCTCAAAATTCTTAGAGCAAAATCAGTTGTCATTAGATAATCACAATCTATGCCTAATCCTGACAGGAGAGAAAGCAGAAGTTCTTGCCCATTTTCTCTGAACTTCATGGATATGCTGAATAAACTATACTGGAGAAGGGGAATAGGGTATACTCCATGCTGAATAGCTTTTTTGACTTTAGCTGTGACAACTATCCATTTATTTTCATGTTAAAATAGTTGTGTGTGGTTGGTGCATGTGAAAGGTGCTTGATCACAGAAATGTTTCCATTGAGATGTCTGTAAATCGCTTGGTAAAGGGATATTTAGTTTCTGAGGATAATAAAGTCAGCTCATTAGTTTCTTTCCTGGAAAACAAACATCAGTTCCATGATCTGCCCAGTTTTGGGGAATTCAGATAGCTCCCAATCCAGTGTTTTGTGCATAGCAGCTATTTCTCTGTCTGTCAGCTGGCAAGGGAAATTTGTTTAGTTCTTTGTGGTGAGTCTTTCACAAAGCTAAAAAGACTGCCCAAAACTCTAGCTCATTTAGAACTGAGTTATTTAGTGGAGTTGGAACATCTTGTAATTTCAGCTTCACTGCTCTATAAATGGGCGATTTATAAAAAATCCTAACTCTTTAAATGTGTGTTGTTTCTGTCTCCAGTGTGTCTATGGAAAGCTCTATCACAGGAACTCATGATGAAATGTTGCAGGTCCTAAAAGAAAAGATGAGACTTGAAGGACAGCTCGAAGCACTGTCATTAGAAGCTAATCAGGTAGAAAATTAATCTAAATTTCTGTATTTCATAAACTACAGTCATACACTAATTAAAATTTTAAAGTAGCTCCCACATTGTGTTTGCAGAGAGGTGGTTTTCATAAACGTTGCATAAGATAGATAAAAAGGCTGTTTATTTTAAATAAAGCTTTTTAAATCTGAAGTTAAAAAAAAAAAACATACTGAAGTGGTCCACAAAAGAGAGAAAAAGGATTGTAAAGAAGTAGTAGTAAATATTGAGCCAGTGCTGGGCTCAACATATATTAAATATTTGTCCTTAAAGTGGGTGGCAGTTTCAGACTGGGAAATGGAATGAGAGAGAAGTTAAGGACAAGTGAGTGTCAAACAGTAGGCGACATCAGAGCAGAGGAATGATCACTTGCAAGCATAAGATGGGTATTTAAAGCAAGATTGAGACTGTCCTTGTCTAGCAAGCTATCTTAAGTACCAAATACTTGTGTCAATCTTTTCTTTAAGGATGCTGTCTAGTTTGTATGCACTTTTGTCTACATTTTTCCTGCATATTTGAGACATTTATTAAATATAGTGCAATTTTTTCTTATTTTACATGGAAATGTTATCCAGCGGAGCAAAATGTATTTTTGGAGCAGCTGACTCTTTTTAGACAGCATATTGATATCTCTACCTCTCTTGCTAATGCACTATGCATATTAGTTTCTCCTAAAATTATTTTTTTATTGTTTGGACTTGTTCAGGCCCTTAAAGAGAAGACCGAGCTGCAAGCCCAAATTGCAGCTTTGAACATGAGGCTTCAGGCTCAGATGGAGCACTGCCAGAGCAGCCAACAGAAGCAGGATTCTTTGAGCTCAGAAGTGGCTACCTTAAAGCAATCTTGCTGGGATCTGGAACGAGCTATGGCTGACCTGCAGAACACCTTGGAAGCCAAGAATGCTAGCTTGGCTTCCTCAAATAATGACCTGCAACTAGCAGAGGAACAGTACCAAAGACTCATGGGAAAAGTTGAAGAGATGCAAAAAAATGTTCTCAGCAAGGATAACACAGGTGAGCTAATGTAAACTTGAATCTTGAAAACTTATCTTTTTTTCTGTTCCACAAACCATTTCATTAAATCTTACTTCTTGTGTGCACTATCAATTACTGATGTAACTACCTTGCAAACAAGAAAGTGATTAACCTGTTGTGTATCATGATGCTGCCTACAGGGTCTTACTGTATAGTATTTCCATTTTAAGACAAGGAAGAAACTGGTTTCCAGTTAGGTACATTCAGCATTAAAAAGGGAGAAATTAGTAACTTGTATTTTATTGATATCAGATTCTTAGACCAGATGCAAAGGAAGGCACAGTCAGAGTCTGCAGTCTAAAAATTGTTTGACAATTCATTAACAAAAAGATAAATATATTTTGGTTAGCATCAAGTATCCTTTCCATCTCCCAGACATGTGCATGCTCCCAATTCTTACTTCTTTCCACCCTTCTTTATGCTTCTAAGGAACCTCAATCATGCAAAGAACTGCCCTCAAAAGCCGTTTTCTTTAATGACCCTAATTCTGTGGGTCCTGGAATTGTGGGAATGGATGTTCTTTGTTATATAGGCACACTTCCATTAAAAAGATGACTGTGGACATATATGTTTAAGGTTCATTGCTACACTTAAAACCATCAAAAATTGGACATTGGAATAGCATAGTTTAATTTTTTCCCCCTTTTTAGTACACAGTCTGCGACAGCAAATGGCTTCCTTACAGAACCAGCTTCAGCAGGTGCAGTTAGAACGGACCACGTTGACCAATAAGCTAAAAGCATCTCAAGCAGAGATTGCATCGCTGCAAAATGTGCGGCAGTGGTACCAGCAGCAATTGGCAGTGGCACAGGAGGCACGTGTTAGACTACAGAGTGAGATGGCCAATATACAGGTAAATGTGTGAACTTTCCACATCCTCACTGCTTTCTTTCTTACGTTAGCTTTAGCCAGCAGATAAATTCTTTTCAGACTTTTAAGGAGGGACCAATCTCGTTTCTGTATTTATGTAAGGTGCATGATTAGCTCTGTCCCTTTTACCTGTCATCATTAGGTGTTACTTCCTGTCTAACACTGAGGCATAAACTTAACCAATGCACTTTCTGAAAAGCTGATTAAGCTTTCTCATGGATGTAGATCTGTAAAGCCATTAGGTGACAGCTAAGGCCCAATAGACTGAGTCCTCTTCTCTGGAACTTTTTCATTGTCAACCCATGTTTTGAGTATTTATATGGACTTTTTCTTCCTGCAGGCTGGGCAAATGACCCAAGCAGATATGTTGGAGCACCTCAAACTAGAGAACGTATCATTGTCTCATCAGCTAACAGAGACCCAGCACAGATCCATCAAAGAAAAGGAACGTATTGCAGCACAGCTGCAAAATATTGAGGTAAGGTAATTTGCAGGTGGCCTGTCTGAATTGTGTTCTGTTGTTCAAGTTTTATATTCCAGTTTAGTGATCACTATGTTTTCAGATACAGGAAGAGGGTATTTACACTGGTAGAAATGACTTCACTATGAGTACGTTCAAATTGCTGTATATCTTACATGATCAAAGAGCCTTTTCAGATTTACATCCCCAGAAGGCAAGTGTTACTCCTTCAAATTTTAAAACTACATGAAGAATCTTGCTAGTTAAAAAGGAAACTGTCAACATCTCTAGGTCACAAACTTACCTACATAAAGAGACCCAGTTGACAGGCCTAAATGTAACTCCCTCTGATTAAAGTAAAATGGAGCATTACAGACTGGGACCTGGAGTCTCAGAGGCCCATTTTTACATCTGAGATTAGCCCAGCCATGAAACACATTGGAAAACTTAATGAACCACACTTCGGCCACCCTGTTGTAAACAATATACATGCGGGGGATGTGGATCTGAATTATTTGCAGCTGATAAATTCTACTGAGTCTTGAATCCTCATTTTTGCACTCTGATATTACTAAATACACCTTTACCTTGATATAACGCTGTCCTCAGGAGCCAAAAAATCTTACCGCGTTATAGGTGAATCCACCGGAGTGCGCAGCCCCGCCAACCCGGAGCGCTGCTTTACCGCGTTATATCCAAATTCATGTTATATCGGGTCATGTTATATCGGGGTAGAGGTGTATTGGGAAACCCAGTTAATATTGTGGATGATCTAAAACATCTTACTCATTTTAGTGTTGGTTAATAGTTCAAGAATGTCATCCAAAAACAAAGGCTGGTGGCAAAGATTTGTATTTGCTATTGCAGAGTAATACTTGTTGTTGTTTTTAAATAGAGGGGTGGGGAACTTAAACAAAATTGGTAATATCCTTAAAGGGCTCTCTGTGAAAATCTCGTATACCCCAGGCTTATCCTTCCTGTCCTCTAGCAGAAAAGATTAATAAAATTTTCAAAAGTACCTAGGTAACTTACACTCCTAAATCCTGTTTTCAGAAAGGACTTAGGAACCTAAGTCCCATTGAATCTCAATGAGATTCGGACTCAAGTCACTGAAGTTCTTCTGAAAATTTTATGCTGGGACTGCAGAAATGTTTGGTCTTCCCTTCTGTAGTAGCCTATCAATTTTTTAAAAATGAAAAGCACTTAGCCAGAATTCAGTCTCTTATGGATGGGCAAGATGCACCATAGTCATTCCAAGGGGTGTGTCCTAGAAGCCCAGTACAGTAATCGTCAAATACTGAGTGGATAACTTCACTGAGGGCTTCAGGAGTGTAATACAATGAATTGAATTATGTTTTCCTATTTTGTTCTCCAATATTTTTTCTGATTTTTTTTTTTTAATCCATTTCATCTGATATTTTTACCATTTTCCTACTTCCTGCTTTTTCTGTGCAGGCTGACATGTTAGATCAAGAAGCTGCATTTGTACAGATCCAGGAGGCTAAAACCATGGTGGAAGACGACCTGCAGAGAAGGCTGGAGGAGTTTGAGGATGAGAGAGAACAACTGCAGAAAATGGCTGATTCTGCAGGAACACTGGAACAAGAACTGGAACAGGTAGACTTGAATACTGGATAGTTTCCCAAGGGCTTCCTGGAGAACACTTAAGCTGAAAAGCTAATACATGGATTTTCAGTTAACAATGTTTAAAGTGACGGAAAGATTACTCTAAAAATGGCATGGAAAGATAAGCATGTTGTGTGTCTCATTGAATTCCAGCTCAAACTTGCTGAGTTACTTGTAAAAAGAGTCCACTTCTACCCACCAGTCCTTCAAACTCCACCTGGGATCAGAAAGTTAAACCATTATCTTTCTGGCTTGTGCATCCTTAACAATAATAAAGATTTGGCAATCGGAGCAGAGTTAGAAATTCTTTTGATGTGTGAACTAGAATAGAATTGAGCTTCCTCTCTCGATGATTGTAGTTCTGCAGTGCCAGAAGAACTAAATAATAGTAAAAGTTAGATGTGCCAGTGAATTCTGCAGATAATAATTCTGCATATACGCAAGGAGTGCATTTCTGTAGTTAAAAGTTGTCCTTTTAGATAGTCATTTTCCTGAGTGCAGCATCACTTTACACCAGTGTTTTGTAAAGGATTTCATTTTATGTTGCTGGAAGGGGAATGGAATGAGGATCTGGTGCATGATAGAGCTCAATGTTCTGACCAAAAAGGATATCTAAGGGTAATGGTATCTTAAGCAGAAGCTAACATGTTTATATGCACACTGGACACTTAATTTAAAATAGAAATTAAAAAGGTCATAAAGTAAAACGTGTAGTCTTCTAGGATTGTCAGCCTGATCAATGTCTGCTCTCTAGTGTTCTAGCTGTTGCACAGAATGGCCCCAATATAATCAACACTGTGAATAGAGAGAATCAATGAAACATAAGATCGCCTTCAACTTTCTTTACAGTTATTTTCTATTAGTGCCTCAAAGATACTAGGCTATTTTAATTTTTTTTAAGTACATTCTTAAATAAAAGTGTATTTTGTAGTTTTAAAATTCATCTGAGATGGATTAAATCTTTTAAAAACTATTTTTTTCTTCAGATGAAATTGACTCTGCATCAGCGAGATCTGCAGCTTGAATCTTTACAGCAGGAGCATCTAGTGCTCATGAAGCAGCTCACCTTAACCCAAGAAACATTGCACACCAAAGAGCAGTCCCTAAATGACCTACAGACTCAATATGATGAGTTGGTGGCCAGGTTAGAGGAATTCCAAGGTGATGTTATTTCCAAGGATGACACGATCCAATATCTGCAGAATGAGAAGATTGTCCTAGAGGTAGCTCTGCAGGCAGCAAAAGCGAACAAAGAAGAACTTGACGAAGGAGCAAAATGCTTAGGTGAAAGTACTGAGGCAGCATCAGAAATCTTGGCGCAATTGAGACAAGAAATCGCTATAAAGTCAAGCCAGGTAATGAATTTCTAAAATTATTCTGTTGCAAATAACCGACGTAAGTGTTGAGAATGAAAATAAATCTAGCTGTTTTACGACTATTCCCCAGCATTGAATATTGCTCATTTATTCTGTTTATATCAGTGGAATGTTTCTCATTTATTATTATTTTATATCTGGGTCTGTTTCTGGATTCATGAAGTTTGTGCAACTGAGTTATTTTTGCATCTTAAGGATTTAATAAATTAGATTTGTTCTTTGCCAAGAGACAGATTCATGTCTGATATCAATTTTCAAAATTAATGGATTCATATTATTACTTTTTGTATAAAGTACACTTTTTGGAAATAGTAGTTTTAATGCACTGTGTTCATGAGGCAATCTCAGCCAAAGAAAATTTCCTTATGCATACAGTAAGGTTAGATTCTCTGTGGGCATTCCTTTTGGGAGAATTAATGGCTGCTTCCTAACTTAAAACATACCTGATCTCATTTTTGTCCATTACTGTATGCTGACAGTGGTTCACAGACTTGTTTTTTTCCTGTACCAGTTTACCAGACCAAGTTTGCTGTCTACTCATGTTCTGTTGTGTGCGTTCTAATCCGCAATGGAGCTTCAACTAAACAAAACTCTATTCTCGTAAGCAAGTTTGGACCCACAGTTTGTGTAGCGCATCCCAAACTTGAGAGCAAGATAGAGCATCTACATTTCTACTGAAGGCTTCTGCTGGGACAGGGTTCAAACAAGGTTCAACAAAAAACTAGATAAGTTCATGGAGGATAGGTCCATCAATGGCTATTAGCCAGGATGGGAAGGGATGGTGTCCCTAGCCTCTGTTTGTCAGAAGCTGGGAATGGCTGACAGAGGATGGATCACTTGATGATTACCTATTCTGTCATTCCCTCTGAAGCACCTGGCATTGGGCACTGTCGGAAGACAGAATACTGGGCTAGATGGACCTTTGGTCTGACCCAATATGGCCATTCTTATGGGACCCAGCAAAGATTTCCCATTTAAGGTAGGGTAGGGGATTCGACAGTTTTGGTCACAGAAGTCCAAAGTATCTCTGCTGGTACATGCAGTATGAAAACATTTTTGTAGCTCTATAAATTATGAAGCACCTGCTATTTATTTTGATTTTTTAACTTGAGCATGTAAACTCCAGAATCTGTGTCATCTGGATACACCATATAGAGTCTGATGTATTCTAAGACATGCATGCCCAGATAATGGGAGATCCTGTGTCCTTGTTGGTGGTGTTGGGAAGATGATTATTCTGAATCTGTCTCAACTATTTAGGTATAAAACAATTTTTATTATTTGCATTACGGTAGTGTCTGATGCCACAGTCAGGATCAGGGTCCTTGTTAGTCTAAGCACTATGCATATACATAACAAAAAGACAGTTCCTGCTCAGAGAATTTGTAATCCAAGTAAGGCAACATGTCTGCATTTTTCTCTAATAGGTGGAAAATCTGCAACAGGAAAGTGCCAGCCTGAAGAAACAGACCCAAAAAGTAAAGGAGCAGTTCCTACAGCAAAAGGTGGGTATAAATAGCCATTTCAAAATTGTATTCAAAATGAACAAAGATTGTGTGTTGCTGGGAAGGCATGTACTAATAGGTTAATGGCATCTTACTTCCTAATGAAAATGGTGTTATTTAACTGACAGGCCATTATAGCAAATAGAAGGAATGTTGTAACACAATTCATTATGTGAGGTATATTTCTGTAGGTTATACATTGATTTTTTTTTTTAAACTGTAATTGACATAAAAGCAGACACGTAGGCCAAATCATGTTCCCATTAAAGTCTGGGAAGTTTGTCACATGGACTTCATTTGGCCTACAAGTTGTTAAGATTTCTCTAGTTCATTTGTACTAGGTGACAGCTTTTTCAACAATATTCATTTTTATAAAAAAAATTGGGTAACTCTTCAAGTATCTTAAATTTAATGCAACTGTATGAAATTCTGTTGGCCTGGGGAATTTTAATTTAAAAGAAATAATTTGTTTTACTCCAAATCTTGTTTGGAATTATATAGAATATGAATTATAGAATTATATAGAATTTTAAACTAAAGATGTATCAGGACTTCAGATGTCCCCGATAGTGGCACTGTTGATTGTTACCATTTGCTTGCCTATTAGTCCAACAATTGTTTTAGAAATTGTGCCCTGGTGGATATCTCTCTGATTTTGACATGTGCACTAGGTAATGGTGGAAGCTTATCGAAGAGATGCAAGTTCAAAGGACCAGCTGATTAGTGAATTGAAATCTACAAAGAAGCGGCTGGATTCAGAAGTGAAAGAATTAAAACGGGAGCTACTGAAACTTCAAGGTGAAAAGCAATCCATTGATGTTGAACGCTCAAGACTTCAGAAGGAAGTATCCCAGGTTCACCAGCAGATGGTGGAGTTAGAAAGCCACCTCCAGTCAGTGCAAAAAGAACGGGATGACATGGAGATACAGCTACAGGTGAGGAGTAAATCTAGTGCAGTTATATCAAGGATAACACACATTTGAGCTGCAGCTAATCCTATTAATTATTGAGGTGTTTCAGTTAGGAGTAATCTTTTAAACTAAGATTACCAAATATATATTGAAGGCAGTTGTATGTTACTTACTTTTGATGGTTAAACTGAATGATGGTGTATTGCTATGTACTGGTACTATATTAACCCATATTGAAGTCATGGAGTTACACTGATTTTATACCAGTAATAGAGTGGAGAATTAGGCTGCAGGTGTGGTAGAGATGTGCTTTGGAGGCAACACTCTTAGCTCCCAGAGATAACTCTGGGAGCTAAGAGTGTCTTATTTTGCTCAACAACAATCCTTCATGTTAAGGACTTGTATTAGCATATGCTAAGGGGACTACTGCCCAGTCTGTAGATGTCAGGATGGTGACTCGAATTAAAATAGAATTAAAAAGGGATGGGGAAGGAGACTGTTTGGTACATGGAAGGAAACATCCTTCCCCTTTCACCCCCAATCCTTGTATATAGAAAAGGAAATAGTTTTGAAAATTACCACATTACTTTGTTGTTGATATATTAAACTAAACCTTACCTGGTTGCCAAATAGATACAAAAGTAGTCCTGTTTTAACATTCTGATTGTGTGTGTGTGTGTGTGTGTGTATATATATATATATATATATATATATATAATGGCAAACTGGAATGAGGAATTCTTTTGTGCTTACCGAATTTTCTCCCTTTTTTTTTTTATTCTTCCTCCCTCACCTTTTTTTCCTCCTCAAGTCTTTGCAGATTGATAAAGAACAAATGACATCTCTTGCTGAGGTGAATGAGGTATTAAAACTACAGGTAGAACAAATGCAAGAGGAAGCCAAAAAGTAAGTCAGCTTTTTACATAGCCAGAATAATAGTAGCACTCACTATTCCTATTGTGCTTTTTTACTTCAGTGTGCTGTACAAAAATTACTGTTTAGTTTTTTCCCTACCCTTGAAGGACAGCTGTATTTCCATTTTACAGCTGGATAAACTACTTAACATCTGTGCCTCAATGTAGCCTGAACACGGAAGTTGTTGGTAGGACAGGAACTCATGAGTTTCAGGTTCACAGATCTCTCCTCTGACCATTCCTCTTTATTACCAAGCTTTGTGGTGTATGGCATGAGGCCAAAGGCACCTGAAATTGTACCAATAGCAAACTATTGCTCACCAAAAGTGGCATTTTGCAATTGGTATATATCGAAGCAGTTGCCACACAGATGGCAACACTAATAAATCTTATTTTTTTTTAACAATACCGCCTTTCATAAGCACTAAATTGAAAACCACAAATATTAAGTGTTACCGTGGCGGTAGATGTGATGGGAATGAGATGGAAGTAGACATATGTAAATGGATATTGGGAAGGAGAAAGGGAGCAGTACTATAGGATCCACCACTGCAAAAGTACAGTGCAGCCCTACACAAAAGTGAGTTTGACAAACAAGGAGAAGCTCTCATGCTAGAAGTTAAACTCAGGAGTAGTTTTCCATTTCATTTACACGTGTCTACGGCAATACTGCCCAAGTCATGCACTCTCTTGTTGCTGATGCACAAGAACTGTGGCATCGCCAAGGACTTACTATCAAATCAGAAAATGGCTTTCTGCAATTAATATACTAATTTTGTGGAGTGAACAACTTGGTATTGTCCCTTAATATTTGAAAAACATGGTTTATGTGCTAAAGCAATTCTTTAGTTGTTCTTATATCAGTTTGATTTTATGGAACTTTGGGAATAAATAGCTTCTTTGGGAATCAGTATCGTGCTATGACCTCTCAATAGAGTTTTGTTAATCTAAAAGTTTAATTGTTCAATACAGTTTTTAGGGAGTTCTCTTTGTGCTTTCTCATTCTAGGGCCATCACCGAACAGAAACAAAAAATGAAGCGTCTGGGGTCAGATTTGACCAGTGCACAGAAAGAGATGAAGGCAAAACACAAAGCCTATGAGAATGCAGTTGGCATTCTTAGCCGCCGGCTGCAGGAAGCCCTCACTGCAAAGGAATCTTCTGAAGTGGAGCTGAGCAAACTAAAAGCACAAATCGCTGATGGAGGAAATAACCAGGCTTCCCATGTAGGATGATGTCCTGTAACTTTGTTAGTAGAGAGTTAGGATTCTTGCATACTACTAAATACTTAAAGAGATGACCTTACCTATAGGTTCATTTATCCTACAGAGAAAAATTTTGGTAATGAGATGATCATCTCTGGGCAGGATTGTATTTTACAGGGTTTTACCTTCTACTGAAAACACTGCAAGTTTTTCTGTGTATCTATATTAATTTATACCAACAACAAAGCTTCATTCTTGTAGCCAGCTGTGAAATCTCCTTTCAGGACTTAAAAAGTTAATAACTATAATAAACTAGAAGCTTGCCCTTTAACATGCATTTAAATCTGTAGTAAAGATTCCATATGCTACTTATCAGTCATAGGGGAATTCACTTAATGTGTGCCTTGATTTATTATTTACTGCAGAAGTGGTTTTCTTTAAAGTATTATTTAAATATTGTGAAGATACTGCCAGTGTCCAATTTCCAGACCTATAGTCCATGTGCCAGTGTCTCAAACTGTGAGAGAATTTCCTTATCAAAAATAAGGAAAATGTTTTGGCAATTTCCGAATATATGAGTAAAATAAACAGCCAACCCGCAGTTATAGCTACACTTCAGAAGGAGTGTCAGCCTTAGCCCTGAATTCCTGTTAATGTTTCTGTTATTTAAGTGCAGGTTTTCAGTATTTTCTTCTTGTACTGAAATATAATGAAGTTTTTTTTACTTATTAACTAATAGTTTCTTCTTTGCTTGCACCAAACACTCTGTCCTCCTTCAAATCCCTCCTTAAATCCAACTATTTCCCCATAGCTTTTAAATGCTAAAGCTCTTTTTTGATGTTGTGTGAAGAATTCTGTTCTCTTATTGTGTATATTGTGTCTGTCAGTGAAAGAATGCAAGCTTCTCAAGGCAGAGATGTGACTTTTTATATGATTTATATTGCAAAAAGAGTAATTTCCATTATAGCAAAATATGAATCTGTTAAATGTAGTAAGTTTTTTTGTTTGTTTGTTTTTTTCTGACCCAAAATGTTGTCCATTAAACATAATAAGCACTTTAAACTTCTACCTGTTGGAGGAATAAATTTGTTAAAAAGAACAGTTGCTTCTGCAAAACAAGTGTTTTACTAACTAGGCTTCTGATGTCTTTGTCTTTAGGAAAGGATTCAAGCTCTGGAGACAGAGCTGCAGGCTGTTAGCCACAGTAAGATGATGTTGGAGAAAGAGCTGCAAGAAGTAATTTCACTCACCAGCCAGGAGCTTGAGGAGTACAGGGAAAAAGTGATTGAACTTGAGGATGAGGTAATTGCCTGAGCTTTCCTGGCAGACAGGGAGGTTCAGTGTACAGCCCAGAGGGCAAAAGAGGATTTGGGACTGAACTGTTCAAATAAAATGAAAGTTTGTTCTAATCTTACAAAGGGAAGATTGTGTCCACCACACTTGCTAATTTTGCTGCAAGCTGCCAACTCCTCATGGTTTTATTGGGCCCTTATCATTAATAGTAGGATTTATTCAATGGTATTTTTAGTAAAAGTCATGGACAGGTCACGGGCAATAAACAAAAATTCACAGCCCATGACCTGTCCCTGACTTATATTATAAATACACCTAACTAAATCTTGGGGGTGGGGATGCTGCTGAGGGGACACCCCAGAGGCCATTGCTGGGGAGCCCTGGCGGGGGGGGGGGCGGGCGCTGCTGATGGGGGTCGGGGCCACTGGCACCAGCTGCCTGGGGCCGCCAAGCAGCGGCTGCTCCGGCCGCCTCAGAGACTACTGCTCAGGCAGTCCCTGGGGCCAGCCGCACCAGCCACTGCTCAGGCGGTCCTCAGGCTAGCTGCCTGGAGACTGCCTGAGCAGCAGCCGGTGCAGCTGACTGCCGGGCCGCCCCAGGGACTGGCTGCAGAACCAGGCCAGCAGCGGCTGGTGCGACTGTCCCCGGGGCCACTTGAGCAGTTGGCCCTGGAGCCAGCTGCTTGGGCAGCCCTAGGGTCAGCCACACTGGCTGCTGCAGAAGTCATGGAGGTCGTGGAACCGCAACCTCCGTGACAAACATGGAGCCCTACTTATAATACAGGGGAAAAAAAGAGTAGGGGTGAAAGAAAAGAAGCTCCTACATGAAAGAGACCAACTAAGCCTGGTCAAGAGATGCTGAGTACCCAGGACTCCCATTAATTCACTGTTGAAATTCTAAGGTGGCACTAGAAATATGCAGGATTGACCTCTCTACCATCAGTAGCTCATCCCTTCTTTTCTTCTCCTATGGATAGTAGTTATGCCCTCTACTTCTAGCCATTAATCTCCTGAAGAAAATCAGAATAAGAATCTGGTTGAACTAAATTTTAGAAGCATCTATTGTGAAAGTTGGAAAATTTAACATCATATGCACAAAGCAATCATCATGTTTGATGAGTCTACCTCACAACTGCTTATGGCAATAATATTGTGATTTTATTTTTTTTGGTTGCAGCTTCAGGAATCTAGAGGTTTCAGGAGGAAGATAAAACGTTTAGAAGAAATAAACAAGAAGTTGGCCCTCGAACTGGAACATGAACGAGGGAAGCTCACTGGTCTTGGTCAGTCTAACACTGCTTTGCGGGAGCACAACAAGATCCTAGAAACAGCACTAGCAAAGAGAGAGGCAGACCTGGTACAGCTGAATCTCCAGGTATTCAAAGCATTTGACTTTTTGATGTGGCATTTTTTAGAAGAGAAGGCTAATATTCTTCTGATTGCAGAAGGTACAGGGACCGGATTATGTCTGTAGATTTTCATTCAAAACACGTGTTTAAAGAAATGGTGTGCTGTCTCCAGGTCCCGGTCTCATGTAGCTTACATTAGAATAATAATATAGGTATGGGAGACATGTCATTAAAAAAAAATTCCTGCTGGGTTAAATTAAGAACTTTCTCAATGAAAACATTAACAAAAATTTGCAAAAATGAAAGTGGCAAATTTAATACAGCTCTTGGTAACATATACCTTGTACCACATAAAGATCTGATATCATTGTTGATGTTCTTACTAATTTTAATATTTATGTCAATATAGCACCTTCCCCCCCCCCCCCCCCTCCATCTCCAATCTGCATTCACCATCACTGAAATATAGCCATTTCAGGGGTGAGAGAGCAGTGTGCAGTGAGAGTGAATAGCAGTAATGGGAGGGGAAGTTTTGCCAAGGATTCTCAGGCAAACTCTTACTCTTTCATAGGTGCCATGGGCTCTTTAAAATGTGCAGAAAAGATCCACATACCTAATAAATTTCATGTTACTTACTTCCTTTGGAAGGTTTTGTGGCATTTTTTGTTTCTGAAAAGTAGGTCCTGTCTGCACCCTACTGTATTGAATTCTGAAAGTTAAATAACTCAACATTTGTAATTCTCCACCACCTCCAACGGGGGAGTTGGGGTGGAGGGACCTTCCTCCATCTCTGTTGGAACTTTGAGAATTCCCATGTTTTCCTCGTTCCCCAGTGCCCTTGAGACTCTGTCATGACAACAGTTCTTCCATCCGAGGGAGTCAACTTAAAAGCATCATTAGACTCTCAAGGCTATGCAAGTTGTGCAAGGAGGGGCACTGACCCCCTCACTAGATAAGGCATGTCTCTACAGTGCACCCAGATCTAGGTCCGGGTGGGAGGGGAGTTGACCCAAAGTGTTTGAATGAATGATTAAAATTATACCTAAAAACAAGGATAATATTTTATTCAAAGCCAGCCTTTTAATAACCCTAAACCTTCTTTTTGTAAAAAATAGTTAACACTTCATGTCTTACACACAACTGCATGCAAATGAACAATACTTCACTAGTCAGAAGGTACTACTGCCTTTTTTTCCCCTCTACCCCCATCCCCCTGCCCCAAATCTTCTGGACATTGTGCACAGACCCTGTGTTGTGCCATTGAACCTCTGGTTTTGTGATACCATAGGTTCAAGCAGTCCTAAAGCGTAAAGAGGAGGAGGATCAGCAAATGAAACAACTTATTCAAGCCTTACAGACTGCCTTAGAAAGAGAAAAGTCAAAAGTTAATAACCTTAAAGAGCAGGTAAGGGCTCGGATTCTGCTTTATTACTTCATAGGTGATTTAAATACAAAATACTGAATAAGTAGCAAATTCTGTTTTGTGTGCGCGTGTCTCACCCATGTATCATCTCTACCTTTTTATAATCCTGTAATACTGGTCAGATAAAGAGCAGCTGTCTGTTTTGCATCTGTAGGTTGCGGCAGCCAAAGTAGATGCAGCACATAACCGTCGTCATTATAGAGCTGCTGTTCTTGAGCTGAGCGAAATTAAGAAAGAGCTACAAGCCAAAGAACTGCTTGTCCAAGCCCTTCAGGCTGAAGCAGACAAACTACAGTAAGTACACAATAACATATACTACACACTAAGTTTCTTAGAACAAGGTGAATAAAATGGTTGCAATCTATTAAGAAATCTAAGAACTACTTATGTATTTGAATTTTTGGCTTTGGCCCTCTGTGTGGAATTAGTCCTGTCTGAGTCTTATCACTTGCCACAAGTGTGCACTGCTTGCAAAAACGTGTCTATTTTCTGTCTCATGATTCTTTTACTATATCTGGGGTACACCTTCTTCAGACCATTTCACTTGCACTTCTTACAGTTTTGATACAGATGAACCCTGCTTCATAGACTAGATGAGCTTAACACTCTACTCAATATCTTGACTCTGTTGCACAGCCCTGAGACCTTAATTGCAGGATGACCTTGATAAGCAAATGAGGCTTCAGCTGACTATCCACTTTCTTGGTATATACTAAATTGTTTTGTTATGTGGGAATTTGAACTGTCTGCTTGCTGTTGAACATACTGGTTATTCCATCATGTTCCAGTGTCTTCAGTGGAACAACCTTAGAATGCAGGATGTGAAAATTTGAAGTACAAGACCTCAGTGAAGCTGCTAACAGGATTTTGAGCTCTTCGGATTAATGCTTTTTTTTTTTTAAATGTCAAATAACTTCCTTAAGGCTAAGCACACGTCGTACTTCTTTAACTATACCAGTATAGGTCCATCCACTGTGGATGGAATAGTTTATTCCAATGTGAGAAGGGGAATAAGCTATGCCAGTATAAGCACTTTTATACAGGTATAACTGTGACCACGTTAAGAGTTGTACCCATATAACTATTTTGGTAAGAAATCACACCCCAGCTGAAATAGATATACCAGTACAAAAACTGTGGGTAGACCAGGCCTATTCCTCCCTCCACCATAGAATTAACTTGTCATCTCACAGCCTCAGTCCTGCAGATAAAACTGACATCAATGCCAGAATGGATCAATATGGGAAACTGCTTCTTTTAAAATATCCTACTAACAGCTTTCCCTTCATATGAAATATTATCAGCCATCAAGACATTTGTCAAGAAGTACAGTATGTAGCTATATAACAATATATGTATCTTATTGAAATTCTGTCTTTTGGCTAAAATCCAAAGGTGAGCATATAGACAAAGCCTGTCAAAAAATAGTTCACCAGACTTTGTTTAATGAAATTAGCAGCAAACTATTTTGTGCCTCAAGCTGATAATCTATATCACGTACTGTTAAATATTTCATCTTATTAGCCATATCTGTTATATTATAAAGAGATAAAAGTACAGATAATGGCAATTTTGAGGTTTTCTGCCACTTCCATTCTAGGGTTGAGGATGGGAAACATTCTCAAGAAGTATCTCAGTTCCAGCAAGAGTTGGCAGAAGCCCGGTCTCAACTCCAGCTTCTACAGAAACAGCTGGATGAACAACTTAGCAAACAGCCTGTAGAAAACCAAGAGGTAAAATCTTCTAGTTAATTCCTTACTCCCATACTACATATGTCTTATTCAGGAGCATGAAACAGGTGGTTTAATTCACACCTCAGTCGGCAATTTTTGTATGATTTTGTTTTAATCAGCAGTCTAAAAAGTGGGAGATGTTTTCAACAAATAAGTAACAATTAAAATACTCATCAAATTTGTGATTGATTGCTCCTGTAGTGAATTTTAAGGTACTTTCCTCCCTCCCCCCCGCCCCCCTAGGTTGAAGACCTCAAATGGGAGGTGGAGCAGAAGGAGAGAGAAATACAAACGATGAAGCACCAGTTGGATATGACTGAGCAACGCAGTCAAAAGGAGTTAGAAGGAATACAGCTAGTATTACAGGTACTTGATCTGGCCTGTATGACTCTGATAGACAGGTGTTTTCACTGAAGAGTAAATCTACAATAGGGGAGGAGATACTTAGTAGGATAACACTTAGAGGGATACTATAAGCTTAAAAAGTAAACTACTGTACCAGTGTTGCATATAAAACTGTAGATGATTAAAACTGAGAGACTTTTTGAGTTTTATTTCATTATTGTGTTTGCTTTTTGTACTGAAACAAGCTTGGACAATCAGCATAGGCTAGTCATATATTTCTAATTGGCGTCACTTTCTGGTTCTTCTGCATGAACACAATGCTGTGCTCAGTTTGCAAATAATAGCAATGGAGTGTGGTGTAGGGGGGCGGTAATTACTATTGAAATTAAAGAAACGATGGAAATATTTCTGTTGGGTCTTGTCAAAACTTACTTTTTACCAAACCTAAATCTAAACTTCACTTGACAGTGCCCCTTCAAGAAACCTTGCACTGGGGAATTATCGAACAAATGACTTGATAGGAATAGGTACTGTAGGACTTATAGATCATAGTTTAAATGATGCTAGTATCTATCACTGCAAGGAGGAGCAAGAATATGCTGTTTAAATAAGTTGTCCTATAACACACTTTCAAAAGATAATACATTGAATTAAATGTTTATGGCTTATATTAGTGGCATATCCTAAACTGGCATCTGACTTCAGAATTTAGAAAGTAATTGAAATATTTAAACTAGTAGAATATATAAAACCTCTAGAGCCATTCAGCTTGCAGTTAAATGGTTTTTAGCAGTTAAAATATGAACACTATACTAATAAGCTGGAATTTTCCACTTTAGACTGTTTCCCTCACATTGTTTTTAAGCTTCTTTAACGGTTAATTTTTCATTCTTTAGAATATCAAGACCGAGTTGGAGATGGTGCGGGAAGATCTGTCAATGACTCAGAAGGACAAGTTCATGCTTCAGGCTAAAGTGACTGAATTGAAGAACAGCATGAAGACATTGCTGCAGCAGAACCAGCAGCTGAAGACAGACCTGAAACATGGCAAGATGAAGAAGGTATTTAAGTAGGAAAAATACTTTATTTTAAAATAATTGGAATGTGACATGGGAACAAAGTTTTCTGTAGCATAACTTCATGAGAACCCTGATACAACCATAATGTCAGAATTACACGTGGTGATCAGTGGTTTTCTTATTTTTTAAATAGTAATTCCTGGGGGATTTGCTGGTTTGTAAACAGGGAGTTCACTTCTCTTTCAGCAGAATGTCTTTCTTTCTGTGTATTGAAGCAACATGTTGTATTCACATGTTGATTCAATGCAACAAACCAAAAAAGGAGAGAGAGAAATAATAAATGGTGGGCAAATTTTCATTCCTTTAGATAATCCCTTAAAAGGGCACATGCTTATGCAGTCTGTTCAAGTCCTTTCTGGTCTCTTTCACTCATATTTTCAACAGTTAATGGCTTCTTCACTAGTTCTCATATTTAGTACTTATGAAGAAAGGTACTGTAGCAGTGATTCTCTCTCTTTTTATTTCTGCTGACTACTTAGTAAGAGAATCTTTCATGGACCAACTCCCCTTCCAATCTCCCAGTATTTGATTATCAAAATATTTCACCTTGAGAACAGCAGGAAGGGTTTTGCAGATCACTGGTGATCCACTGATTACAGGTTGAGAATTAGTCCCATCAGCCTAGCCCAAAATGCCTATGCCAGTATTTTGTCTGAACTGTTGAGTAACTCCCCTCCCCCCCCCGACATTATAGTTAAAACTTACCACAGAGGACCACGGCAATTAATTTAACTCCATACTGTCTCAGTTGCCTATTCATTGGTCCCTTAATAGTATGAAATCTTGACTAGAGACTGTCCCTCTTATCTAGTATATAGAACTGAAGAACTTTTGACTCCACCTCACCTACCTGTCTAGAATATATTTGTTTACCCACAAGTATGACTGACAAACTGGACTGATTCAGTCTGTTATGTAGCTGAGCCTACTCTTTGAGTAACCTTCTATTATCCTCTGAACTCTGACCCCCATGCAAGTATGTAGATATGGAGCAGGATTTAACACTGTTCCTCTGTGGCAAGAGTGACATCGAGGAACGTGTTTTTATTCTGTTTCTGTTTGGGTTTTTTGTTTTTCCTTTAAACAGAAGAAGGAACTGAAGGGAGAGATTAATTCTTCAAATCCGGTGACTCCAGTGAAGATTCCTGACTGTCCAGTCCCTGCTGCGCTGCTAGAAGAGCTATTGAAACCACCAACAGCTGTGAGCAAGGAGCCTTTAAAAAACCTGAACAGCTGTCTCCGCCAACTAAAGTATGACACTTGTTTTTTTTTTTAAACCACGTTATTTAGTATTAAAAATATTTTTTAAAGTCTGCCACTAGTGTGCATCTGGAAGGTGACCCCTGTGTTAGTTTTATCTTTGATGTGCTGCCTGGATTCCTGTCTGCTATAGAATGTTCATTAAACGTTTTCATTTTTGTAGCAATTTTCATATCTCACCCTACAAAACTCCCAAGTGAGCTGTATTGCTAAGAGAGCTACACTCCCTCCCTATCCAAAGCAGATTCTGGGATGGCAGGTTGATTGTGCTAAGGTTTTTGTCTGTTCCTTATTCTCTATTGCTTTCTGCCCCTTCTTCTTCCACTTTATTTATTTATTCCAGCATTATTTGCTCTCCAGCATGTCAGTATGTTAGTATAATGTACATCCAAGTTGCTGTCACCCAGCTGCTTGGGAAGGTTAAATGCCTCCACTGAGGTTACAGTTCTGCTTCATGCCTGACCAGGGGGGATGTATGGAAAAGAGCACACTGCAATGTTGCTCTCTCTCTTTGGACTAAGTGTATCCTCTCCATGTTGCTCCCAGCCCAGGGATTAAGAATCCTGCGTTTCTTGGAGACTTAGGCAATGTCTACAGTTAAAACACCGCAGCTGCACTGCTGTAGTGCTTCAGTGTCACTACAGCAACGGGAGGGGTGCTCTCCCATCACTGTAGTTAATCCACCTCCCTGAGAGGCAGTAGCTAGGTTGATGGGAAAATTCTTCTGTTGACCTAGTGTTGTTTACACCAGGGGTTAGATTGGCTTAACTCATGTCTTTTAGAGATGTGAAAAATCCACATCTCTGAGACATTAGCTATGCAGTGTAAGTTTTCAGCATAGACTGACTCTCAGTTCCCATATATAAGTGCATTGTGTTTCTATTATGCTTCAGGTAATTTTGGGTAGATATCAGACTTCAGAAATGATTGAAATGAATCAATCATGCCTTTTTTTTTTTTTT
The DNA here is from genome assembly GCF_027887155.1 of Malaclemys terrapin pileata. Classification (NCBI taxonomy): domain Eukaryota; kingdom Metazoa; phylum Chordata; order Testudines; family Emydidae; genus Malaclemys; species Malaclemys terrapin. Next base: position 17,791,000 of record NC_071520.1, on the reverse strand, counting down.
TGTGTGATTAACTTTCAACTGATATTTCCGCTGTCTCTCCCACCATTTTCAAAAGGCAAGAAATGGACAGCCTTCAGCGTCAGATGGAGGAACATACCATAACAGTACATGAATCAATGTCTTCATGGACTCAGATCGAAGGGCAATTAATGGACCTAACTTCTACCTGTCCTGCAACAGCATCAGGCGAGCAGGAAATTCCTGCTGTGGACATAAAAGAACAGAATCACAATGCTGGTGACAAAGAAGCGTTGAAACAATGACCATTGTTTTTCATCACAACTGCTTTAAGCGTGTACAGGAATCTTTATCATTATTTGTTTCAGTGGATTTCTTTGTTAAAGGCAAAAGCAGAGCAAATGAATGGTTTCAAGGAATCAGTAAAACATTCATTGCAGACCATGCTGTATTAAGGTTTCCTGTGAGGGATGGTTTCATCTCACTGAAGTAGTGAAATCCATGTTGGGGACAGATGATAAATTTGGCCCATTTATGAGTCTAGGCAGAAATTCAGAGGAAGGGTTAAAAAAATCTGAATTATTACAGAGAGAGGCCAAGAAGACAGTGTTAGATTCTGGATCTGGATTTGTTTAATTTAGTTAAGGAATCACTGTAATCTTGCAACATCAGATTATCTCAAATTTTTCACCATCTTGGGCTGCATCCAAATCGTATCTGGAAAAGTAAGTCTTTTTCCAGTTCCAACCATAGGCACTGGGTCAGGCTTGGGAATCTGAATCCAAAACCTCCACCCTCTTGAATTCAGGCTGTAGGTGTCCGGATTTCAGATTTTGGTTCAAGCCTGTCTCTAGTTATGACAAGCACCATTGCCCTATATTAAAAGAAATGGACTATGAAAGTTGGTCAGTGCAGACCAGTAACTTTCTTTGGCAATGTTTGCCCAGGACATTGTCTGGAGTGCCTGATTTCCCTCTTGCATTCTCAGGCCAGTGGGGAGCTTTGTTTCACTGCACAAATGCTTTTTTTGCACCTTTTTAGTTAATTTCTGAAGAAGACATCCCCGGTACAGGGTATGTATATAAATAACCATCATCTGACCTGTTTTAATATGCTTATACAGTAAATTAAGATTGACATGGGTGTTTTTGTTACTGTCATTGTTTTAATGTATGACATTTAAGTTTACTGTTGGAAAACATTGTACATAGTCCTTAAAGAAACTAGCCCAAAAAACCAGAGATTTTAGAAATGTAACTATTTTATTTGTATCTTAAAGACAAAATGATATGCCTATAAAATTATTTTTATTTTCATTAGCTTTAACTTTTCTCATCCCACTCCCAAGTAGATGCATATTGTTTATGAATGGCACTACTGCAGCCTTCCTTGCAAAGGCACCCTGTTCAATTTAATGCAAGATGACTGAAGCAACTGCCTTAGAGTCATTTCTCCTTTGATCACATCCCTGTCCTGTTGACAGTGCACGGATAGGGTCATCCCTTCCTCCTCGTTCCTCTAGAAGTAACACCGATGCTTTGTTTTGCCTACTCTACAGTCTGAATCACACTTTGCACATGACAAACTTACATCTAGAGGAATCAGTGGATGCTCACGTACATACATGTACTTTTTGTTTTTCTTGAAAGATATAGAAAATAGGGACAGTTACATGCTCTGTAGTTTGGATTTTTTTGACCAATCAATACAAGTAGATTAAATTACTGAAAAAACTGATGAGGTTCTTGTGCGATAAGGATTGTTTGGTACTTAGATTTTGCATATACTAAGACACATTATCATCCTTATCTCTGTTCTGCAGATGGTCAAAACCCATCTTTTTCTAGAAAGGCAGTTATCTTTCCTCTGAGAGGGCTGCTTTTTTGCAATATCTTTAAAATAAAAATAAAAAGCTAAAACAAACCAATTTACCTTTTATCTCAAAATTTAGTTCTCTAAACCCCTTTTACTCAAGCTCTAATCCTGATGAACAGCTTGTACTACAACAGTGTCTAAACTGACTGACTGTAAAACTCCAGTATTGGATTATATCTTATCTTTTTGCTAAAATAAAATATGAAGGACTGATATTAAAGTTAAAAGTCAAGGATTTCGGATTTGAGAGGGAAGGAATGCTTTAATGTGGCATTAGTTGCCAATCATGTAGGATTACTGAACTGTTTTGAAAAAAGCCAAAAGCTTTACTGACTCTCCCAGATGTGCTAATGTTTATATACTACTTAAGTCTTATTTTACAGAGTAATGGTACTGACTAATTTTGCTGCTGTTCGTGTCCTTTAAGCTGCCTGTATATTGTGCTCTGAGGAAAAAATAAAAATACTGTATTGTTAATTGATCAAGTTAAAACTACATAATGACTAATATATTCAGTGCAAAAAACGTATCAAATGTTCAGGTTTTTAAGTAAAATACCATTTGTGCAGGGTTAATATTACTGTTCTGTGTGACAAAATGCATTATCTACAGGTTAAGAATCCATTATGTTTTAATTTGTAAGTTTGGCAACATTTGTACAGCCAAAGCATTTATCTGAGATTTGTATTGTACTAGTTATCATAATGCACCCTTTTTCAGGGCAATGCTGCATCTTTCTTATGACCGCTTTAAAAGACATCAGTGTATATTAATACAGCAAAGTAGCCTTAAGTGTATAGTTTTCCTCTTAAGAAAAGAGATACATTAGCAGGGCCGTCCCTATGGAGGTGCGGGGCCTGGGGCGGAAGTGACGAATCTGTCTCTTCTGGGACCGACCCATCACTTCTGGGACTGACCACACCGGCCAATCACACTGGCCTGTGGGGCCCCCCAAAGCGCGGAGCCTGGAGTGGTCATCCTGATTCACCGTACCCAAGGGACGGCTCTGTACATTTTGTTATGTGAAAATTGATTTCCCCTTTACTCAACCAACCTGTCTCTGAGGGTAACCAGTTTCCTTTTTTAGACCCTGAAGATATCATACTTCTTGTTCCTTTAATTTATATTCACCACCCTTTAGAAAACAAAAACAAAACCCTTCCTCGGGACCTAAAAGGGGTGGATGACACTTGAGGGTGCTAAACCCTATGAAGTGCTGAGGACATCCTACTCCTCGTGAAGTCAGCAGGAGTTGAGGGAATTCAGCATATCCTAGGAGATGCTCGGCACATTACAGGTCCAAGCCTTCACTTTAGAGCCCTTCAACCTTATTCCTTAATTCAGAGAGGTGGTGATTGTTTTTTAAAAGGTTCTCCCTTGCACCCTGGGGCTCAGCATGTCTCCACAGCAGTCTCAGATCTCTTGTTTCTCAGGCCAGTAAAACCTAGGAGTGGGAATAAAAACCCTGGTCCCTCCTGCATGTATAAGAGCACTGACAAATAATTAAGAAGAAAATCAGTGCCTCATTAACATTGGTGTGCTTTTAGAAACTAAAGGAATAATCTCAAAGGGATCTATTTTTGCTGTGGTTTTGCACTGCAATGGAATGTAATTTCTATGTATGTTTCCTCACTCCTAGTAGTTGCTACTTCCCCAGCCAAGTTTTAATGATGAAAGAGAAATAAATGTTGCTGTATTGTAAAAAAATTACTACGTAATAAGGTGGTAAAGGCTGCAGCATTATTTTTCAAAACCATGTATTGTTTTTGCTTTTTTGAAGAAAATTTCCCAGTTGTCTGTTTAAACCTATGTTGGAAGGAAGCTTCTGTAGTTAGTCTCTGGTGTTGTATTTTGCATGAAGTTTAATTCCATTGTCTTCCAGGTTACTTGGAAATTTTTGTGTGCCACATTAGGTGGTCAACTCAGTCCTTCCTCTTCTTGTGAAAAGAGTCTGATCCCATACTCTTCACTCAGGCAATACCCCTATTGAAATCTGTGGGAGTTTCATGTGTGTAAGGAGTATAGTATAAGTGCCCAGAATGGAAATTCTATCTAGGGCATATACATTCATGTATTGTATATTCCTCCTCATATAAGTGAAATTCAGTGTTGTGAGGGTTTAACAGCAATTAAGATATCCCCCAGGGTGCATTGATGGTGATTAATCTGGGCAATATAAATTTGATTCCAAGATAGCAAATTCACTACTGGTTTAATAGATGCACAAACTGGTGATGTATGTTTATGTCAATTTTGGGAGTGAGGTGTGAATTCTTGCATGTCATACCCCCAGTGACCAGAAGCCTTTTTTATGGATACAGTGTTTTCATTATGAAAGCAGTGACAGCCCAGAGTAACCATTAATGCTAGCCAGATGGGAGGGAAATGTTCTAAATATTGTAAAAGAAACGCTGTCATGTTTTATACGTGATTTTCAGTCATCTACTGTCTAATTCAATTGTATTTATAAAAACATTGTCATTTCACAAAGTTTCTGAGTGGATAACCCAGGGGAGGGAGGAGTTATACTATGTACAACTAATGATTATGACCTTACAAAGCATGTAATTAAAAAAAATTAAGGTGTGCATAGGAAATCCTTAAAAGTTTTGTGCAATAAACTATTTTTGGTAAAGGGTTTCATGTTTTTACTTTGATAGTGAAATTAGTACACTTTTTTGCAGTAAACTTTTTTATATATAAAATTCTAAAGATGCTGTACAGAAACTTTTTAAAAAGATCTGTTTATTTTAAAGGAATATTTTATTGTATATTGCTTTACAATCAATAGTTTAAATGTTTTAAGATTCATTGTAATTATGTTTCCATTATATTTAATTTATTGAGAGTGTGCTGAACATGTCAGGAATGATGAAAAATAAGTGGGGTGCATCTGTCTTGGCTGGATTTTGCTGACATTTGAAGTCAAATGTACAAAACTAAACAGTCGGGAAATGTCAATGATTTTAATTTAAATACAGAAATTTGAAATGAAAAGAAACTAATAAATGACTGTACCTTGCTTTCAGCATTAAACAGTGTAAGTTAAAGGGATGTTGTCAACCTCTACTTCAAGGCCTCTTATTTAAAGTTGTACACACTGGCTGGTTTATTGTAGTGTCATGCCTGTACAATCCCTATAAACTCTCAAGGTAGATATGCTATACATGCCTTGTCCATACAGGTCCTAGCATTAACTGACTGTGTCCTGAAACTGTCCTACAATAACGTTTTTAATATGATTTCAGGTCTTACAGCTGTGCTGGCTAGCATGAATGAAGCCTAACATCACTTCTTTTTTGAAATGGTGTACTATTCACAGTGGACAGCAGTTATGTTTACTAAAATAATTTTGAATGGCTCTCAAAGAACACTTTGATGCATGATCTGTCCACCTTGCAGACAAAACCATACATTTAATTAAAAACTTTGTTACAAGATTTTTTCCTAGCACATCACTTCTGTAACACAGACAGGAACAAGTAGTGGGTGTAGTTTTAGAGAAGACAATTTGTAGTTCAAAAATAATTGATAGTCAAAAAATCAGCTTTCATGATGAAATGTTGCCCTAGGAAACTAAAACTTATTTTCTACATTTGTCTGCCAGGTGCTTAAAATGTTTAATTTGATGTATGTTAAAATTAGCTGGTATGAAAGGAATTCTAAATTTAATTCATCTGTCTCTACACCTCTCACCCCTTTTCTAGTTTTTTCCCTTTGGCTCACTTTCCCACCACTCTGCCAATGATGCTCATTCCAAGGCACTCTGACACCTCAGAGGCATCTGGTGCAAGCTGTCTGTGTTTCAGATTTATATATGTGTGAGGCCAAGCTAGATAGCCATGTCATAAAGTGGGTTAAAATTCAGCCTTGTCTCCAGGAGAAAAACCTTGGTTCGGTGATTGGTTCTTAGAGGGTTGCTGCCCTCTTAAGTGGGTGGAGACTTTTAAAATGGTAGTTTTATTTTAGCGAAAGGATAGCTGTAAAAACACAAATTTACTTTCTATCCAAGAAGCACAAACTAAAAACAACTGTAGAATTATAAACTCAATCAGAGCCAGACACCACTGAGTGGTCAGGAGACAACCAGACTCCAAGGAAACTTATCAATTAATCTGGTAGCCCTTTAGCTGCAAAGTGGATTCCATCAACTAGCAGGTCAAGTAAACTCTGAAACATAGGCCAAAAGTAACCCCATGTCCCTAGGAGTCCACCATTACCAATACATTGTCCACAGCCAGCTCCAACCTCTTCTTTTTCAGGTTCCTCCTCCAGCCTTGCTGCTTTTGTGATACTTAATAAAACAAGAAGTTGTATGTTAGTCCCTTTTCTGGGTTTCATACAGTATCCAGTCTTATGCCTGTCTTAAAGAGTAAGCTCTTTTGGGGCACAGATTGTTTACATTTTCTGTTTTATCTAGCTTAAGTATGTTGTGGGCACTGAAACAATCACTGAATTAGAGTAGGGCTTCTAAAACTAGTGAAAGAGCAGTGGCCAGTTGAGAAAGGTACCGATGCCCTGGGGGGGACCTACATGGCAGCATTTTCTGAAATCAGACATGTCTGGTTCTAAATAAAACCTATGCACCTAGAGGACGACGGAAGGGCTGGGGATCAGATTCTGAATATACTGTAAATGTAACTGGATAAAGGAATACTTTTTCATAAAATAATTTTGCTGAAATACAGGGCTTCTGCACTCATCTGCTTGTTTTTAAATGGCTGAGTCAAGATTAGTGCTGTTTCTTTGGACTATTTTTAAAAATAAAGTTAAACTGTTTATCTGCATAACCTTTTTGGGGTGTTATTCAGGGATGCTGGAACAAATTTTATAGTGGGGGTGCTGAGAGCCATTGAACCAAACTGTAAACCCTGTCTATAATGGAAACCACTTCAAGCCAGGGGGTGCTGCAGCATCCGCAGCACCTCTGGGTGTTACTGATTCCCAAGTTCTTTGGGATCTAGCTGCTAATGTGGCAGTGTCTCACGATAGCCTTAGCTGAACATTATCAAGGGCTGGACTACACCACTTCCACAAGGACCAAATGTTGTTAACTGAGTGAGTAACAAATCTTCAGAATGACAAAAAAATAAAATTGGAAAAAATCTTTCAAAAGATTTTAATAAAGTTCTTAAATTAGTGAAAGCATCAGTATTAGAACAATAAAAGTGTGATACAGCCACACTACAGTGTTACCAACACACAGTGTACAAAACAGATTCCAGGACGGCAGCTCCAGGCATCACTGTATCCTACACAATCCAGGAAACACTTGTCCAAATCAACTCACATTTGACAGGAAAACCCTCTATTTTGTTCCCTACAACTCAACCTACTACGTTTTGGGGGTGGGAGGAGGCGATGGGGCAGAACTTAGACAAGGGAAAGGGGGAGTCTAATATAAATACATAGTATGTCCACATCTTGAATATTGTGTGTAGTTCTAGACACCCCATCTCAAAAAAGATATAATTAGAAAAGGGCAACAAAATATTAGGGAGATGGAACAGCTTCCACAGAGATTAAAAAGACCAGGACTGTTCACCTTGGAAAAGAGATGACTAAGGGGAAATATGATAGGTCTATAAAATCATGAATTATGTAGAGAAAGTGAATAAGGTGTTATTTACTCCTTCACATAACAAGAACCAGGAGCCACCCAGTGAAATTAATAGGCAGTCGGTTTAAAACAAACTGAAGGAAGTACTTCACACAACGCACAGTCAACCTGTGGAACTTGGGATGTGTAAAGGCCAAAAGGATAACAGGGTTCAAAAAGGAATTAGATGGGTCTCTCAATAGCTGTTAGCCAAGATGGGCAGGGATACAACTCCATGCTCTGGGTGTCCCTAAGCCTCTGACTGCCAAGAGCTGGGCCTGGAGCACAGGTGATGGATGGCTTGAGAAATTGCCCCGTTCTGTTCCTTCCTCTGAAGCATCTGGCACGTCGCGGCCGGGCAGGATGGACCATTGGTCTGACCCAGCCTGGCTGCTCTTATGCTCAAAACCAACTTCTAACGAGCTCAGCTGCAGCCCTCGCTCTCTGCTCCCCTCTCCAGCCCCTGCAGCCCCCGCGGGAGGCTCCTGCCCATGCAGCAGCCCCAGGGCTTAGCCTCAGCCCCGCAGCAACTCCTGGGGCGCAGCGGGCGCAGGGCTCTCACCCCCAGGAATCCATGACTTCAGGAGGCGGGTAAGGGAAGGGCAAAAACCCCGCGGTGCAGCCCCTGCGCGTGCAGTCACCGCTACCCCCTCAGACAGCGCGCGGGAGGCACAGCTCCTATGAGCCCAGCCATGTTTTTTTCCCATCCGACAGCTGGGCTGGGCGGGGCACTAGAGGCCGAGCGGTTGTTAAATTCCCGTCAGGCAGTAGCGTGAACAGCTTATTATTGTGTGCTCTGCTTTCCCATCATGCACTGGGACAGGACTCAGGAGGTGTAGGTGGGAGGGGGAGCTGATTGCCTAAGCAGGCAGCTCCGTGATCTTGTTTTTCTCTCAGGCAGTGGAGGGGACAGACCTAATCTCGCGCGGGTGGGGGGAGTAGGGTCCTTGTAAGGCCCGCTGGTGGGGTCTGGCGCACGCGGGGAAGTGCGGGCGCGAGAGCGGTGCCCGCGAGGGGGGGTCAGGGGGGGGAGGAGGAGACGGAAGCCGGGAAGCTGCCTGAGGTACCGTCCCTAAAGGGCGTTTGTTAAAGGAGTGTCTGGGATCTGGGTGTGAGGCGGGTGGGCTGAGCTTGGCCTGGGCTTGAGACGGGACGGGAATGGAGCGGTGGGCCGGGTCGGTCTGGGGTTCCCTGTGGGGGGCTGGCTGGGGCCGTTGGCCGGGCTGGGAGCTGTTGGCCGCCTGCGCGGTGATCGGCGTGGTAGGCTGGCTGCTCCGCTTGCTGGACAGGAGGCCGGGCGGCCGGAGGGCTCTGGGGCCGCTCCCCTCGCAACCCCCGCTGTCCGGGGGGAGCCGGCGCTGCAGTGGGAGCCGCCCAGGTGAGAGACTCCGGGGAAGCCGGGAGCGGGAGGGATGAACGGCCGGGCTCTGACGGGGCCGCAGCCTGGGGTAACCGCCCCTATGGCCCCCGCAGATCTCGGGGCCTCCAGGTGCTTCTCCCCGGTTCTTCATGGGCCCTTTTCCTCGGGGAGTCAGTCCCTCTCGCAGAGCCCCCAGTCTCTGCCGCCTGCCCACCGAGCGCCTCCCCGACCCCTTGCAGGTCCCGACTCCCCTGAGAGCCGTGCAGCTGCTTCGTCGCTTCTCTTCTCGCCGAGCCTGCCACACCCTTGCTCTTTGTCGTGGGGCTGGCCTGCCCCAAACCTCCTTCCCCAGCCTGTGTTCCTGCAGATGCCTCTGGCTAGATAGACTTGCCTGCAGGCAGCATTACTGCTTGTCTCCAACTCCCCATCACATGTTACCTGCACCACCCCCAGGGATCACTCTCTTTCTAAAATGTTCCTTCCCTGTTTTTCCTCTCCAATTTCCAGATCCTCTCCCTCTCGCATGTTGTCTGCCCACTGTTTTCTCAATATTGTGGCACTAGTGTCACCCTAGTAATCATCTCTCCTTTTTTATTCCAACCCTCCTCTTCCCCACATCTTATCCCAGACACATTTTCTAGTATATTTTTACCACATATGTGGGTGTAAGACTCTTAGATGCCATAGTAATAGGCACTTTAGAAATAGCCAAAACTCGGAGTCTCCAGTCATGCACATTATTCTTCTGTTGCACACAAATCTTGGCTACTTCTTCACCTGATTTGTAGCTAAAGACAGGGCCGAGTTTTAGGATTGTGCGGGTTTTAAGGAGGGAAGGATTAAATGAATCATGAAATCATAGAATATCAGGGCTGGAAGGGACCTCAGGAGGTCATCTAGTCGAACCTCCTGCTCAAAGCAGGACCAATTCCCAATTAAATCATCCCAGCCAGGGCTTTGTCAATCCTGACCTTAAAAACCTCCAAGGAAGAAGATTCCACCACCTCCCTAGGTAACCCATTCCAGTGCTTCACCACCCTCCTAGTGAAAAAGTTTTCCTAATATCCAACATAAATCTTCCTCACTGCAACTTGAGACTCCTTGTTTTGTCATTTGGTACCACTGAGAACAGTCTAGATCAGGGGTCTCAAACTCAAATGACCACAAAGGCCACATGAGGACTAGTACATTGGCCCGAGGGCCACATTTACTGATGCCTCCTTCCCCCTGCTCCCTGCTGTCCTTGGCCCCACCCTCATTCCACCCCTTCCATGAAGCCCCGCCCCTGCCCCACCTCTTCTCTGCCCCCATTCCAACCCCTTCCCTGGAATCTCCACCCCCTCCCTGCCCCCAGGGGTGTAGGAGGGCTGTGAGGTGTGGCAGGGGCTCAGGGTAGGGAGTTGGGGAATGGGGAACCGCGGCCAATGGGAGCTGCTGGGGGCAGTGCCTGAAGCAACAGCCACACACACTCCTGCGCCCCTCCTCCCCCAGGTTCCCTCCACTTCCCGGAGTGGTGCGGGGGCAGGGCAGGCAGGCAGGGAGCCTGCCCTGCCCCCGGTGCGCGTCGGGCCGGAGCCACTCTAGGTGAACGCTGGGAAAAGGTGGGGGGCCGCGAGGAGCTTGTGGGCCGCAGAGAATAACCCCACGGGCCATGTGTTTGAAACTTCTGATATAGATCCATCCTCTTTGGAACCCCCTTTCAGGTACTTGAAAGCAGCTATCAAATCCCTCCTCATTCTTCTCTTCTGCAGACTAAACAATCCCAGTTCCCTCAGCCTCTCCTCATAAGTCATGTGCTCCAGCCCCTTAATCATTTTTGTTGCCCTATGCTGGACTCTTTCCAATTTTTCCACATTCTTCTTGTAGTGTGGGGCCCAAAACTGGACACAGTACTCCAGATGAGGCCTCACCAAAGCTGAATAGAGGGGAATGATAACGTCCCTCGATCTGCTGGCAATGCCCCCACTTATGCAGCCCAAAATGCCGTTAGCCTTCTTGGCAACATGGGCACACTGACTCATATCCAGCTTCTCGTCCACTGTAACCCCTAGGTCCTTTTCTGCAGAACTGCTGCCTGGCCATTCGGTCCGTAGTCTGTAGCAGTGCATGGGATTCTTCCGTCCTAAGTGCAGGACTCTGCACTTGTCTTTGTTGAACCTCATCAGATTTCTTTTGGCCCAATCCTCTAATTTGTCTAGGTCCCTCTGTATCCTATCTCTACCCTCCAGCATATCTACCACTCCTACCAGTTTAGTGTCATCTGCAAACTTGCTGAGGGGATAGTCCACGCCATCCTCCAGATCATTAATGAAGATATTGAACAAACCTGACCCTTGGGGCACCCCGCTTGATACTGGCTGCCAACTAGACATAGAGCCATTGATCACTACCCATTGAGCCCGATGATGTAGTCAGTTTTCTATCCACCTTATAGTCCATTCGTCCAGCGCATACTTCTTTAACTTGCCAGCAAGAATACTGTGGGAGACCATATCAAAAGCTTTGCTACAGTCAAGGAATAACACGTCCACTGCTTTTCCCTCATCCACAGAGCCAATTATCTTGTCATAGAAGACAATTAGGTTAGTCAGGCATGACTTGCCCTTGGTAAATCCATGCTGACTGTTCCTGATCACTTTCCTCTGAGTGCTTCAGAATTGATTCCTTGAGGACCTGCTCCATGATTTTTCCAGGGACTGAGGTGAGGCTGATTGGCCTGTGGATCCCCAGATCCTCCTCCTTCCCTTTTTTAAAGATGGGCACTACGTTAGCCTTTTTCCAATCATCCGGGACCTCCCCTGATCGCCATGAGTTTTCAAAGATAATGATATGATCTCATTGAAATACTTGTCGCAATTTTTCTTCAAACTCCAAGAACTTAAAATTCAGTTTTGAATGAGAGAACTGCAAGTTCTTGTATGTTTTGTTAATGTGTGTTCTGCTTGAAGTTGTAAATTTTATTAAGGAGTGTATGTAGCAACTAGTGAAATGGCAATAAAGGTAGGAGTATCCTGGGAAAGTAAGTTGCTTTATCACTCGTGTGTTAGTAGTTTTACTGTCTTTGAAAAGGGGATAATGTCTTAGGCCGTTGTTTGCTCATGTCAGATTGATCCTATATTGGGTGAATCGTTTGCTCTTTTGTTGTTTCATACTATTGTAAGAAGGAAAGAGGAAACACTACTTTTGAGATTTCCCCTAGTATTTGGGGAGGGAAAGTCCCTGTTTCATGCAGCTGTTAACACTTAAGTGTTGACCCTCATTTTTGTAAAGTCTGCTTAAAATAACTGGCAGGACCCTATATATTAAGCTAGAAAACATAATTATTGTATTGCTGTCTACACTTCAAATCATTCCATATTTGAAGTTGAAAATATTTTTTGTAAGATAAAAATTAAAATGAAATGAGTTAAGGATAGATTTTTCTCATCTGATACCCAGATGTGTCAGGTTGTCAAAGAATAAATTTTTAGCGTGATTTCTTGGGATTAAAAGTTTAAATCATTAAACTGACGGATATATTTTTTCATTTGGGGAACATTTTTGTGGTTTTCCCTGTATCGATGTTGTCACTATCATGATAAATTTGAGTAACTGCCAGGTTATATAAATCAAAGGGTAATTACATGCGACAAAGGTGATTATACCAAATGAAACTTCAATATCACTTGAAAATCCCACCAGGCACATGATGTCAATTGAAAAGCAAATTTATTTTTACCACTGAGTTTACATAAATTGTGAAACCTTTAATCTGTGCTGCTTTAACATATCATAGCTTAGGCTGCCTTTGGAATTAGATTTCTACTTCCTGAATATTGAAACAAATGGTTTTATGAAGACACAGACAAATTCAGTAACCCATGGGAAGCAATAAATGTAAAAAAAAAAATTGAAATTAAAAATCTTTCATACCAGAATGGCTACCATGTTTCTTTACCAGATTGCTCTTTTTCTACAGTAATCCACGTCAAAAGCTCTTTTCATGTTAGTAACAAGGTCTTGAAACTAGGGCTATGTCTACACTAGCACTTTTGTTGGTGAAAATAGTCAGGGGTGTGAAAAGAAACACCACCCCATACCAACATAAGTTTCACTGACAAAAGCACCATTTCCGCAGGAGATGCTCTCCTGCTGACATAGCTACTGCCACTCCTTGGGGGTGGTTTAATTATACTGACAGGAGTACTCTCTCCCGTCAGCATAGAGTGGCTACACGGGAGACCTTGCTGCTGTGCCACTGTAAGATCTGTAGTGTAGACATAGCTTAATATTATTTATTATACCTGCCCATTTTACCATTTCACACTACCACAGATTGAAGTGGTGTAGTGATAACTCTAATGTGCATATGAAATATTCTCTACTTGTTGCATATTTCAGAAAGACTAACTGTTTTCCATTAAGAATTTTAAGTTCTATCTGGAATGTATTCCTTCAGTGTTCCATGGAGGGATTATAATATTTTCTTTTACTATAATTAATTTTAACTTACTGAATCACCAGCCGGCAGCAAATGTAGAATTTTTGCCTGTTTATATAATGCATAACTTTTTTGTTTGTACTATAATTCTATGAGAGAGAAAAGGATTCTGGTCTTAGGGAGCATTTCAGGAAGGCTGTACTGGTTCTGGGGTTTAGAAATAGGAGGAAGTGCTCTAATGAGTCCCTTCCTTGCATTAAATTACTAATGCATTCATTATCCATAAATATTATCAATGCATTCATTATCCATAAGTCTGTAATATTTCCACGCTTAGTTTTGCTTATTTCTCAGCTTGATTGCATTTTTCATCTTCACTGACCGTTCATAGGAAATAAAACTAAATAGTATAGCAGGTTTTAATGTGGCTCCAGCTCCTATCATAACTGAGTTTTATAACTTTTTTTAATTCATATTGTGAACAAGTTTTGGAGAGGAAGAATGTTCTTGGAATTAAGACTCGGTATCAGGAATGAGGAGATATGATTTTTATTTCCAGCTCTGCTGCAGACTTCTTAAGTGACTTGACCAAGGTCACACAAGGCTTGCTGATCTGAGAATCCTGTTGAAGTGTATGGGAAGTAGGGGTGCTAATAGAAGGCCCTCAAGAATCAACAGTCTGAGCACTCTAAGACTGGTTTCTTCTCTAAAATAGGAATAAAATTCCCGTACCTCAGTGTCCTAGTTAAATTTGTTAGTTTGTAAAGCAGCAATAGTATGTAAAATTCTTGACTGGAAAATGTTACGTAAGTGTAGAATATTCTAACCATTTACCTTTTTAAAAGAGTTTCACCAAAACATTTTTATTCTGTTTAACAAAACACTGGTTTCAAATTCACTTTTTGAAGTGAAATTCATCGTACTTGTTCCTCTTTTCTAAAATGGTATGGCATTTAATGGAGTGCATCATACAGAATCATTCTACATCTTGTGAATAGGGTGCTTTCTGGGAGCTGAAGTCTTTATTAGTCCTGAACTAAAGATATACAAAATATGTCTTGACAAATGTCAGCCCGTGAGCTCTAGAATGTTGCAATATTTAGCTTCATGCAAATAGCACCCTATTTTTTTTTTTCTGTGCGGTTTTTTAGCTAGGTAAATGGGTTAGAAGGGCAGAATTTTTATAACATTTGAAAATTCTTTTTAGCTGAAGTTAGGTATTTAAAATCCACCTGTAATTTTTCCCAATACTAAAACCAACAATTTTTAATGTAGACATGATCGCAATTTTTGGCTGGTTTTCTGTGTAACTTTATTTATACTTATGAGAATAAACTGCAATTATTTCTTCTAAAATAGACAGGCTTTTAACTCCTTAACTTGGAACCTTCAGGTAGTTAAATCATTTCAAATAAAATATCAGTGAGTAAGTTTCCATGCGTATTTTATCCTTGCACTTTACAGTTTTACCAATGAAAATGGGGAAAGAAAAATGAGTTTCTACTTAATTTGTATTAGTTCTGTAGTTTTTACTCTCGGTGTCCAGTTTTACCCTAGACTTAACCATAAAAGCACTTCCTACCTTGTGCGTGCACACAATAAATAGTTGATCTAAAAGAATTCAACCTGCAGAGCACTCCACCTCTATTGGTTTACCAGGATAGAACTATTCAATGTTGATGTAATAAAAGTGTCAGTTTTCCATACATAGCATGTTCCTACTACAAAATGGAGGTTCTAACCTATACTGAAGGCTACAGTCATAAATGCTGTTCATAAAACAAAAAGGCAATAATAAACTGACAAATGTATTCTCCAAACTAGTGTTGTTTTGGAGAGCCTATTTTCAGAAATCTCCATCAACCTTCCTGCTTGGAAGATTTTGTTTGTTTACAAAGGATTAAGATTAAAATATTTTAAATGCTGCATGTCTGGGAAATATAGTTGGCTTAACATAATAGAGAGTCTTTCTGAAATTAATTCATAAGTATAGCTGTTGCAGAAAACTGAAAGTTTTGGCAAACTGGGTGGGTGAAAAATGGATTTGAAGACTAAGGGCATGTCTACATGTACAGCACTGCAGTAGTGCAGCTGTGCCTAAGGCCTGGTCCACATTAACCCCCCACTTCGATCTAAGGTACGCAAATTCAGCTACATTAATAACGTAGCTGAATTCGAAGTACCTTAGTTCGAACGTACTGCGGGTCCAGACGCGGCAGGTAGGCTAACCGTCAATGCATACTCCTCTCGCCGAGCTGGAGTACCGGCGTCGACGGCGAGCACTTCCGGGATCGATCCCAGAAGATCGATTGCTTACGGCCGGACCGGGAAGTAAGTGTAGACCTGCCCTAAGCAGCTGCAGCGCATCTGGTGAAGATGCTCTATGACAACATGAGAGTGCTCTTGTGTTGGCATAATAAAACCACGTCCGTGAGTGGCAAAAGCTATGTTGACAGGAGAAGCTCTCCCTCCAACATAGTGCTGTCCACGCTGGCACTATGTCAGGACATTTATTCACATGCTTGATTGACAGAAGTTCTAACGACATAAACTACAGTGTAGACATAGCTTTAATTATTGCTTGAAAACACAGTGCTTAAAACAATTTAAAGGAGTAGTAAATGCTGCAAAAATGAAAACTTTTTTTGATTTAAAAAAAAAAAAAAAAAAAAAAAAAAAAAAGGGGCAGGAATTGTGTCCTGATGCCATGGTATGCAAATACAACTTTTCAGATCTCCAGATTTATTCCTACCTTCTGTAGAATAGGGACTTGATTTTTGATAGTAAATATGAGATAAATATTGCCCATACTAGTTGGATCTATTATAACAATGTCTCAGCTTCCTCCCAAAAATAATTATTTTATTTAAATGTGTTTAATAATATGGTCACTTGAGGTGAAGTATATTTCAGTTTAGTTTAACTGTTTTATGATTTGTGCTCTCCTTGCTTTCTCACCCCAATGTGCTAATAAGATAGATATGTGGCAAAGTAAAGGGATAGTTTAGTAGGGTAGTTGCTGTTTAAGGAAAAAATTCAAAGGCCAAACAGCATGACAGTGCAACTTAGTTTTCCCTCAGAAACACTCTTTCAGACTCTATAGTTGAAAAAATCTGTAGTCTTTATGGTATCTTGAAGTATAATGTGAGGTGATTTTTAAAGCATGGGTACCATTTAGCACCAACAAACTGTAATCACACATCTTAAGCTTAGTTATGATCTTCAGAGTAAAGTCCCATGTGTGGGTTTTGTTGGTAAGAAATGTAATAGTTTACACTGAGATGATATTTGCTTGCAGCCTCTGCTTCCTGACTGAATGCGGAAGCTGTGAGCATGGGTATTAGAGGCAGAGAACCATGCAGGATAACAGGCAGTGTGTCATACTGGAGGCTATGCCTGTAGTAAGAGAATTCCTGTGCTACCCCCATAACTTTGGGGTGGATGGGTCAGAGGCAAAATGAAGTGTTGGTGGTGGAGAGGGAAATCTGTCAGGGTGACCAGTTACACTTCCAGTTGTTTGCCCTAAGAACAGGGAGAGGAGAAGAGCCATTTTAGTTTCTAAAAAAATGTTTTTCTGTGTTGACTGGAAAAATGTTATACTGCCTTTGTGCAACCTACATAGTTCTCACCTTCATGAGCAGATAAGTTATTTTAGTTATGTCATGCTTTCCCCTGCATTTAATAAAATATTTCAATAGTCAGAAAAGAGCAGAGTGTTTGTAGCTACAGTTGATGTCACTTTGTATTTTTTCCAGGTGAAATAACAATGGATACTATATTGTCTCGACTGAAGAAGCTAACGCCTGATGATCTTAGAGAAGAAATTGTGAAAGCTGGACTGAAGTGTGGACCTATTACCTCAACCACCAGGTTTATTTTTGAAAAAAAATTGGCTCAGTTTTTGTTGGAACAACAGGGAGGGTTGGAGATCAATGCATCCACTGTTTCAAAGAAATCTTCTGAAAACAGTGCATTTGATAGTAGCCAGTCAGAAATACAAAGAGCTTTGAAATCTACTGCAGTGAACCACAAGAGTCATATTAACGTCTCTGAAGAGGGAGACTTTGGGTACAATATGGGCCTGAATCCCCCAGAAGAGGAAGCTGTAATGCATAAGACCTGTTCTGCATCAGTCTGTGGAGCAGTAGATGTTGATTCACAAATAAATGCTCAGACACCATCTAGAGATCCTCCTCTATACTATGGCGTATGTCCCGTTTATGATGACATATTGGCAAGAAATGGTAATTTACATTTACAGTTTCATATGTTTGACTGTTTTTGAAGGTCAGAGATAGCATGTGCCTTTTACATTACATATTACAAAAGAAACTAATGTTTTCCAGCTGGTGTATTCCTTTTTTAGGTTCAAAGTGTTATTACTCCTGGGGGGAATTCAGCGTCAAAAAATTAAAAATTCTGTGCACGGTATTTTAGAATTCTGCATATTTTATCAAATAATGCAATATAAATAATTTATATAACGTACATTTATATGGTACTTTACAACATTGATTAACACATTATTTTGCCCCAGCGAACATATTGTAAGTTATTTTGCAGCTTCTTCTGGTCTGTGAAACAAGAATTGTCCCAAGGTCTTCACGTATTGTTTTAAATTCGATGTATTCACCAGTATTTTCATTTTCAGTGTTTAGAATTTATAAACAGGGCCCTGTGTAAATCATGATTTTTTTAAAATTTATTTCTTAAAGAAAATTCATGACTGTAAATGGCAAAGTATTGAATTTCACGGAGTTAGTATGGAATTAATTTTACAAGTAAATTTACTCAATTTCAAGGATGGAATTAATTTTACAGATAACATTAGTAAATTTTGATGTTTTCATTTTTTAAACAGTCATGGATTGGGGACTTTTAATTATTTACGCTGGACCCTACTTATAAATTCTTGTCTATTTTTAATTAGATTGGAATCTGTGTATGAGTTGATAATTTTTTTTTAATGGCAGTTTGCAATTATTTTGGAGGTTTTACACTGTTTGCTTGTTTGAAGGTTTTGTCTAGAAGTGATAGGAAAAAACAGTAAGCATCCCTTCCATTGTATAGAATCCCGGTTATAAGTCATTCCACTTATTCTACCATAACAGCTGGCATTCATGAGCATCTAGATGTCACTCAGGCGGAAAAAAAATAATTTCTCTCCTTATCTTCTCTCACTTTTACACCACCTCTCAACAAGAACAAAAAAAAATCAATCAGAAAAGAAACAGTCAACCCTTGTTTATGTAGGTTTGAACTGATAGCATCAGTAGTTTTTTATTACCAAGTTCTATATATTCCTTCACATCTCATAGCCATGTGATATCGCAAGGCCTAGATCATATAATTCTTTCTTATTTACTCATTTGATGCAGCCTAAAATAAGATATTACCAAATTTCTCTGTTCTAAGATGTCAAGAAAACAATTCAGAATATCTTCTGAAAGAAGATAGGGGCTCTTACACTCTGAAGCAGTGGTAATTTATTCCTCCTCAAGAATGTCCTGCTCTTTATGATAAATCCAGTGTCCAACAGAATAGAATATTACTTAATAAAAAGCTTAGGACACGGTGGAAGGTTCTGTGTTGGGAAGTCTTCAAATTATGACAGTCACTTTTATAGTAGATCTTCCTATACAAAAGAATATTGAAAATAATTCATGACTATATATGTTAGCTTTTGATCTTGATTTGAGACATTTATATCTCACTTGGTGAAGATGGTAAGTCATCTTTTTTAAGAGAGATTGATGCTCTTGTGCTATTAATACCATTGCATCTCTGCCTCTAGCAAAAGTTCCTGAAAACATTGCAGTGACATCACATATTATGTTCCATCCAATCTGGCACTGGTTGGAAGTGATGAAATTCTGCCTACCTAGTTTTAGAGGTAAAATTTATAAAGGTCACTTGCAGCATTAGCAGGTATGTTCTTTATTACAGACTGCATCTAGCATACCATGTTGGTAAGTAAACACACTTTGGGAACAAAGCTTGAAGGCCAGTTTGAAAACTTTGTACTCTGATTTCCATGATTAAATTTGACCTTGAAGTGTGGTGTTATGGAGAGAACTTAATTTTGGTTCTACTGTTTCTGTTCCAGAAAAAGTGCATGTTTATGATGATAGAAAGGAAGCTCTGCAAGCTGTTAAAATGATTAAGGGCTCCCGATTTAAAGCTTTCTCCAACAGAGAAGATGCTGAGAAATTTGCAAAAGGAATATGTGATTATTTCCCATCTCCAAGCAAGTCATCCTTATCTTTATCTCCAGTGAAAATAGGACCATTATTTAACAGAGGTGAGTAAAAGCATATGTCTGTATAGACTAAATTCATGCGTTGTCGTATAATAACTTTTTTGGGAGGTGGGGGGAGAGTTTTGACATCACAAAACTTGCTAATCAGTATGATAGCAGATGAGCCCTTCACAAATGCAGAGTGCAGAGTAAAGGTTTGGAATCTTAAATTAAAATTGTTTTCAGCCTTTTCTTTAAGGTAAGGGAGATCTTAATCCAGAATTGCGGATCTAAATTTAGTCCAAATGGGACTGCTATCATTGTGTATAGAGAAATGACAGCCCATGTTTAATCTATCCATTAATATGAGAAAAAGCTAGAAATATGCAACAGAAATCCATTGCTACTCTGTCAGCAAGAGAATTCTGAAATCTCCTGCATAGTCATAGGTAACTGTTTCCTAGAAATTCAAAAGACCAAGAATTATGTTCAGAAACAAAATAAAGTGTATTTTTGATATATTGGCTACTGTACCATTACTGTGTCCTAAAGAATGAGCATGGAATCAGATTGGAGTTGTGGGATCTATTGAAGTTGGCTGCTTCTTGATTTAAGACTAAGAGAAAAGGATAATTGTATCATTTGTATTATTGTAGTGTCTCGGAGCCCTCATCATTGACCAGGACTCTTACTAGGTGCTGTACAAACGCAAAAGATCTTGGCTAGATTTCCTTCCATTGTCTTCAGTTGTTTTCAGTCCAATTATCGTAAAATAAATTGGTCTTATTCAGAGTTGAGTTCAGTCATGCCAATAGCCACATGGATTATGAAGCAAACTTATTGTGCATTGTTTTACTAAAGCTAACATAAAATATGTTTTACACAGCCCATATACATGTTGCCTATTGCAGTACGGACAGGTGTGGTAGGATTTTATTTTATTTTATTGATTGATTTTTCAACAAATATTCTTTCTAATCATTTACATTTTTTAATTGGGAAGATATTTTAAAAATTACTGTAATTGTACATTCAAACCTTACTGAGTTGACAGATTCCTAACAGGTTCAGAAATAAAATCATTAAATTTGATCATATTTCAAATTTGTTCTTAATTGATAGAATTGACCGCAAAAGAGCAAATCACAAGTTCAACATATATTTTTAATTTTCTTTGTAAATTTTGATTTTTGCAAAATAATTTTTTCTTTTTGCATGGATACAGACTGGCAATGATCAGTTTCACCAGTTAAAATCAAAGCCTTGAAAACTCTATGTGTATACTACGTTATAGCAAAAGGAAATTATAGTTGTTTCCCCATTACAAACTGCTAGTATTTAATGAACAAACATTTGTGGTCTTACTCTAAAAATTTGAAATTAAAAGCATATTTCAGTGGCAGAGGATATGAAAATAACATATTTTGGAGAAAATGCATCAAGAATAATATAAAACTTTTTTGTTTTGTTAGATGGCTTATGCTCCCCTGAGACGGAAACAGTTAATAAAGAAAGAGCCAACAGTTATAAAAGTCCCCGTACCCAGGACCTTACTGCCAAACTTCGGAAAGCTGTAGAGAAAGGAGATGAAGCAACATTTTCAGAACTTATCTGGAGTAACCCACGCTATCTGATTGGATCTGGAGACAACCCAACAGTTGTACAAGTAAGAATGTTTTCCAAAGTAGAATTGGAAAAATCCCTTGAATGCTGTCAGATACACTCTCTCTGATAGGCGTGACTGTTCTCTGCCTTGTAAAAAAAAAAAGACCGTAAGGGCAGGAAGGAGGCAGCCTTAACAGAAAGCTAGATGTTGGGGGGACATGGAAAATTACAGTAGGGTCACCAGAGCAACAAGAGTCAAATCAGTGGGGGAATCTGCTCAACATCTTAGATGTCTATACACAAATGTGAGGAGTATGGGGAATAAACAGGAAGAACTGGAAGTATTCCTACATAAGCTAAATTATCACTTGGCATTGCAGATACTTGGGATAAATCTCATGACTGGGTTATTGATATGGAGAGAGAGTTTTTTCATGAAGCACAGGTAGGGAGAAAAAGGAGGAAGTGTTGTGCTATATGTCAAGAATATATACCTTTGTTCTGAGGTTCAGGAGGAGGTGAGAGGCAGATCAGTTGAAAGTCACTAGGTCCGCATTCTCACAGGAGGCTAAACTTGATGGTCTCTCAAGTTCCCTTTCAGCCCTACATTTCTATGATTCTGTAACTGGCATGGCTGTTAGATTTTTTTCATGTATGCCACCATGGGCAGTCTTATCCTATAGAAAGCTATTGAAGATCCTGCTGGCTGAATCCTGATTCTTCTGTAAGTCCAGCAAGTCAGGCTAAATTTGTAGGCTATTGCTAAGGTTAAGAATTTGTCATGGTTATTTTCAGTAAAGTCACAGACAGGTTGCGGGCAATAAACAAAAATTCACAGGAGCTGTGACCAGTCTGACTTACTAAAAATAACAGGGGAGCGAGGGCTGGGGGAGGTGGAAAGATGAATGATAGCTGGAGCCCCATGGGAGAAAAATGACAGCCCCAGCTATACCACCATGGGTGGGTTCACAGCCCCGTCTCCAACCTCTGCTGCTGCCATGGGAGGAGGCGGGGGACGCCCAACTCTGGCTGCAGCAGCGGAGGATGGAGGGGGGTGCACAGCCACGTCTCCGGCCCCTGCTGAAGTCATGGGGAGAGGGGGAGCATACAGCCCTGGCTCCTGCCGCAGCTGCAAGGAGGGCATACTGCCCCTGCTTTGGCTGAAGCCACAGGTCGGGGATGCACAGCTGAGTCACAGAGGTCTGGTAAAGTCATGGAATCCATGACCTCTGTGACTAAATTGTATCTTTAGCTGTTGCCTTGAATGACCTAGTGAAGAGTCACAGCTGGGCTTCCAGGTTTGGGGAAGTGTTTGGCATCATTCCAATGGAATAGGGCTTAAGTTGTCCCTGAACAAACTATAGGCACCCAGCTAGACAGGTGAATCACCGACACCAGAACAGGTTGAGGCTGTGTAATTTTTGGTGTTTTGATGTGCTGCTGAGGCTGGTGTTGGCTTTCCTTGCTACTCTGGACTACCAGACTGACAAGTGAGTCATTGCCTCTGCTGAAGAAATAAGTTTGATCCACATCAAGAGGAACCTATTTGATACCTACTGTGCAGCATGTTCTGCCCTAGATGCTGAAAGCAATCCAAGAAGGCATCCCGTTATCCCAGTTCTGTTGTGGCTAGTGTGTTCATTTCCCAGAGCAGAAGGAAATATTGATAAACCTGCTGTCTCCTCTCATAATGAGTTTTTTCCATCCACTTTAGTACAATGAAGTAGTGTTGCAGTGTTGACCATGGGAGTTCAAAGCAAATGAATGTCAAGGTCTCTGTCCAGGCTGACAGAGGGCAAATGAGTCAAAGCATTGAACACCAGTACTGTTGACACAGTCTGTTCCTGAGGCCTTGGTGCAGCTGATATCAGTGTAGGCTTTGGCAGCCTCATGCTTCTATCCTCAGTATTGATGCAAAAGTGGATGATGCCTGCTGTAGGGGACTGAATGAAGTGCTATTTGGACACAAGATACAGAGAAGTTGTCTGAAGCTATGTACATCTACGCTAGAAAGAGAGAGCTAGTGGAACAGAATGACACTATGAAATGAACCCCGAGATAGGGAGAGACAAACTAAGGAAGGGGTGGGCAAACTTTTTGGGCCAAGGGCCACATCTGGGTGGGGAAATTGTATGCAGGGCCAGGGCAGGGGATTCAGGTGCGGGGTGTGGGATGGGGTGCGGTGTGCAGGAAGGGACTCAGGGCAAGGGATTGGGGCAGAGGAGGGGTGCGGGTTTTTGAGGGGGCTCAGGGAAGGGGGTTGGAGTGCAGGAGGGGGCTCAGGGCAGGGATTGGGGTGCACAGGGGTGCAGGGAGCTCAGGGCAGGGAGTTGGGGTACGAGGTGCAGGCAAGGGGCTTAAGGCAGGGAGTTAGGGGGTGGGGTGCAGGAGGGGTTTGAGCTCCGGGGTGGCAGCGGCCCCGCGCTGCTACAGGAAGCAATGCGGCCCCCTGGGGAGGGGGGGGGAGGAGGGGCAGAGAGCTCTGTGTGCGCTGCCCTTTCCACATCTCCAGGTACCTTCCCCGAAGGTCCCATTGGCCGCGGTTCCCCATTCCCGGCCAATGGGAGCTGTGGGTGCGGTGCCTGGAGCCAAGGGCAACGCACGTGGAGCCCTCTCCCTACCCCTCCCACCCCCGCCCGGGGGCCACTTCTGAGAGGCAGTCCCACAGGAGGCAATCCTGCGGGCCGGATCCAAAGCCCTGAGGGGCCGGATCTGGCCTGCGGGCCGTAGTTTGCCCACAATTAGCCGTTACTATAAAGAACCTGTAGTAGTGAAGGTGTGCACAGATCCAAAGCTCTGCACCAACACTAACAATACCTTTGGCAGCTCTTTCAATATAAGGGTGAAACTAAGGGTTAGGTATTGCAGTACTTAATACATTTTTACTTTTGTTTTCAGAACAGAACTGTGTGTTTAAAATCCCTGCTTGGTGTCTTAATAAGTAACCAAACTCTTAAGCCATTATCTGTAAGAGTGTTTGTAGGTATGGGCTTTTCTTAAAGAATGTCTGATTCAACTACCAGAATACATAAAATGAGACATACACTTTTCCTAATATAAAAAGTAGACTTAGGATTTTAAAATATTCTTTATTTTTGCTAAGAAGTCCTCTTAGTTCATAATACTAGTTAAATTTTAATGTACATGGACAGAAAGCTGTTGCCTAGGAGCAGAGTTGAATTCAAGCCTGTAGTAGTATGAACACTTAGAGATATTGCCGAGAGAGTAGTTCTGTTAGAACAGAATCTAATGTTAGTTGAAAGCAAACAGGAACCTGAGAATTCTCTAACTTTCCCTAAGTATTCTGTTCCTACTTTTTCCCTTCATGCATTATTAACCTGCAGGATTTTTTAAAATGTTGGATGGCTGCTTAACTATTTCCTGAAATAAGAAGTTTGCAGTTTTTGTTTCTTGCAGTTTTTGTTTTACAACTACTCCAAAAAGGTTGGAGTGCAGAAGTTGAGCACGTCTCTGAGGGTGGGGTTAGCTTCATATCGTTCAATAATGATGAACTCTTACCAACCATGTAGTATTAAGGGAGGCTGGAATTGCTTGAAACCCATTGAATAACATAGGGCAAATGCTGGGTCATTAAGCAGGCCTTGTGGCGTCTTGACAAAGCACTGCTTATCTGTTTTCCTCTCTGAAAAAAATTGCCAAAATGCTACTCTAGACCCACAATCTTTAGAACTGAGGAGATTTACCAGTAGGCTGACACTTTATCAGAGTTAATTTTATATGCAGTATACAATAAAATTTGTAGTATGTATAGCAAACTGAACTTTAAATTTATGGATTTAATTTTCTCTTGTTGAAGTGATTATGAAGTTCAGAATGTCAGGTGATACTCCTTTTAAAGGTATACTGGCCCCCTTTCACTTCTGTCCTAAGCATTTAGTGGGTTTAAGGCCAGAGTACTGTCAGCTGTAAGGATAACTCGGATAACTTAAAATCTTACCAAATTGTGCAATATGTCATCGTAAAAATGTTTTGATACTAATTTTTAAACTACAGTAAAAGCTTTTTTAACTGGCATGGTGGGAGAACGGGGGGTGCCAGTAAATTAAAAATGCCAGTTAACTCCGAGGGAGGGGTTTGGAATGCAGGTTAGGGGTGTGAGAGGGTCTGTGGGACTTGGGTCCAGGAGCGGGTTTGGGGTAGGGGGTTGGGGTGTGGCGGGAGGCTTGGGGTGCTGGATGGGGGGGCACTCACCTCCGACTCCCCGTCCCTGCTGCTCCTGGCAGAGGCGCAGCCAGGCAGCTCTGTCTGCAAGCAGGCGCTGCCTCTGTCTGCAGGCGCCGCCTCCCGCAGATCGCATTGGCTGGGAACTGCGGCCAATGGGCTGGGAATCGCAAAGTCAGCGCTCGGGATGTGGGGATGGAAGCAGCATGCCTGCAGAGCCATCTAGCCATGCCTCTGCCAGCAACAGCAGGGATGGGGAGCTGCCCAAGGTGAGTGCCCCCCCACATCCGGCACCCCGAGCCCCTCCCGCACCCCAACCCCCTGTCCCAAGCCCCCTCCCAGACCCAAACTCCCTCCCAGGGCACACCCCGCAGCCCCTCTCATGCCCCAGCCCCCTGCCAGCTCTGCACCAATGCCACTATAAACCAGACTTTCAGTGCCGATCAGAAATGCTGGTTTATAGAGCTTGCCAGTTGGTGACGTGCCGGATAAAAGAGCTTTTACTGTACTTTTTTTTTAACATGAAAATATTTCCTTAAAAAGCAAAAAATCTTTAAAATAAGACTGAATGATACACCCATAGCTAGTTTTTGCTGTCAGATTAATTAAGTTTAGCAAGGGAAGCAAGCTGTTTAGATTTCAAATGGTTCTTAATGTTTGTGTTTTCTTTTCAGGAAGGGTGTAGGTACAATGTCATGCATGTTGCTGCCAAGGAGAATCAAGCTGGCATCAGCCAGTTGCTGTTAGACACTTTGGAAAATCCTGAATTTATGCGGCTCATGTATCCAGACGATGATGAAGTAATGTTGCAGGAGCGCATTAGATATATAGTTGACCTTTACCTTAATACACCGGATAAAATGGTGAGAGCTAAATATCTGCTAGGACGCTCATTTGTTATGAAAAGGAGAGCATGAGTGTCCTGGAGCATTGTCACTGCTAGTATTCTAGTAGCAAAAATTAACAAGTTGTGTCCTGATTTGTTTTTTTAATCTTTTTTTTTAAAGAGCCCTATAGATTAATCATGGTGATGGCTCTATTTTTAGAATGGAAAAAATAAAATAAATATATGGGTTTGGTCACATCATGTTTCCAAATATATACTAAGTCTGGGTAATGAATGAGAAGCTGAGAATGTTCAATGAAGGTATATGTTTTTGTTTTTTTTTCCCCTGTGTTGTAGGTATTCGATACTCCATTGCATTTTGCATGCAAGTTTGGGAATCTGGATGTGGTTAATGTGCTTACCTCGCACCCAGACATTGTAAAAAATCCAAGGAACAAGTATGGTCAAACTCCAGCAGAAGTAAGTTTCTCTACATCCACATTGGAAGCAGATCTGTGATAATTTCAGCTGTACATCAATATAATTTTTGATTTTTAGGGTTCAAGCACAGATCCCCTGACTAATGTAGGTAGATTCTTGCTTGAGAATGTTAGGTTATTAGGATTCGAATATACCATCTCTAGTGCTGGAATAAATTTTTAGTATTGATTGCATCTGTGGGAAGGTTCTAGTTTGTGGCTCTCTAGAATTTCCTACCTCCAAGTTGTATCATATTTAATGGCCTGTCCCAACAAAGGACTTTTTAGTTTAGATTTGAATGTGAAAGCTGCAAGTTTTGATTTGTTGAACAATGCTCCACGTTGGTGGAGGCAAATCATACGGTTCTTACTGGAATGTTGACAGAAAACTTACTTATAGGAAAGACTGAAATGTGTTTCCAGTTTAAAAAAAAAAAAGCAGTGTATAGGGGTGTGCGTGTGGATGATATGTCTGAAGGAGCAGGGGATCCTTTTGTATTCAAAAAAAGACATGGACATGGGAATTACAAAATAATGTTGAGGGCTTTGCTAATTAAACACTGACAAACATTTTTGCTAACATTTCTTCTAACAGGTAATCTGTGAAAGAAACAAAAATAAATCGATGGAACTGAAAGAGAAAATAAGAGAATATTTGAAAGGTTTGTATTCAGAGCTTTAATATGTAATCTTTGCTGTGTATGCAACGTCCAAAAATGTTAATTTGGTTGTCATTCTGTCTTACACTTTCATATTTATGTTTAGTAGTGTTCCTGTTGACCAGTTGGTTTTGATAAACAGTGCTCTTACTATGAGAGAAACTTTAGTGCTACCAAGGAACAGGAAAAATGTCTTAAACTGGATGACCTGTTGATCAGTATTTAGAGATTATAGAATAGACAGTAATCCTCACACCCTTGTGAGGTAGGTATTATCCCCATTTTACTGATGAGGAATCTGAGGCAGAGATTTTAGGCTACTCAATTACAAAAGGCTGCACAAGGAATCATCATAAAGTGAGGGATTCATCTTGTTTCCTAGTGGTTGTCCTTAAATGCCAGATACATGGATGTACATTTTCACAGCATGCATGTTTAGAAAGTGCTAAAGATCCTCAGGAAGCAGATATGTCAGTACAGCAATTCCTTTTTTGTGAGAAAGGGACCTAAAATAAAATCTTCAGCATTGAATAAGTATTAGAAGCAGTGAGTTTTAATTAAAAGATGAAGACTTTTGCTAGTGAAATTAAGTCAAATTTCTAGGCATGCAGATGTACTGACATTTTAAATATATTCCAGAAAGAGGCAGCAAACTACTGTAACACTAGATTCTTAAAAAAAAAATCATATATTGTTTTATTTTTAGGTCGATATTATGTGCCACTCTTGCGAGCAGAAGGCAATTCCTCAGCTCCAGTGATTGGTGCACCTTGGTCACCTGATCAGTCAGATGATAACCCCCTTACAGCTTTACCTAAACACAGTGGCAGCCCCAAAGATCCAGTCTTGTCAGTGAGAGCTTTTGCAGGCCCAATGACCCCCTCCAAGGTAAGGATATAATGAAGATGTCATAAAACCAAATGCTTTCCTAATTCTCTTGTGGCTTTCAAAATACAGTAATTTGAGCCCAAGCTGATGGCTCCTTCATTGGCATAGCCTGTTAGTTTTGGAGACCCCCACTGAGGGTTCAGCATCATTGCTCTTTTTTTCCAGAAAAAACATGGATTTTTACCATGGGGGGGGGACGGGGACGGGGGCGTTGGTTATGTTTGTACCATTTTTGGAACCCTCTTAACAGATGATTGTGGAGCTTTGGTATCTGAGGAGGCTGTGTGTATCAGGAAGTGGGGAAATGTGGTAAAAATAAAGAAATAGTTGAAAACTCTTGTTTTCCTACTGGGACCTAGTTAAATATTCTGAGATGCAGATGACTCTTGATGTATCTTCTGGATCTGTACAGTCCTTGCAGATAAGTGCCCTGGTTTCCCCTGCCTGAAACTAAAACTGATTTTAGAGGTAACTATTAATCACTTATGAAAATGAAAACATATAGCTAGAAATGGCAAAAGATCTAGAATATTCTAACTAAAAACTGATACTAAATGTTTGAATCAGTTTATCACCATTTAATCTTGCTAGAGTAGACTAGTAAAATGTTTATCCAATTGAAAAAATAATAAATCCTAATGGAATTATAGGAAAACATAATCATAATGATGGCAGTTAAATATTAATATATCTTTATTACAAAAATCATTGTATACAATCCAGACATTTCATCAGTTTATTATCTACATCTTAGTCTGACACCTTTAGAAATAGCAATTAACATGTGTAACCCTTCTGGCAGGTGTTGTCACCAGCAAGATGTACCACTGGTCTGAGTGAGCTGTCTGCTCCATCTGTTGATGAGCTAGAGGAAGAAACTTAACTCCGACCAATAGCTTACACATGGTTGAGAGCTTTTTCCTTTGACACTTCATGACCACTTGATGTGTCAGACTTACTGAGAATGTGTGCTATTTTCCCCCTAAATAGCCTTTCTTGATTACATTCTTATTTATTCATTTAAATTCAAAATTTATACTCTGGAGTTGTGACATAAATGACAAATAATGCATTATTTTAGGCTACAGGCATATACTCGTAACAGTCTAAACGTAGCACTCAGCTATTAATGTTGGCTGGATCACGTGTAATGAGATTAAAAATGTAGGTGAGTTTACAGAATTAACATTTTAGAAACTAAAGTTGTATGTCTTTTGTTCTCGGGTGTGCACCAATCATTAGACTTCATTCTGTGCTATTGCCCAGAAAATAAATTAATTATTCAATGTAAATAGCTTAGGTGTACAAGGCCTTAGAAAATACACACTATCTGTTTAAAAAAAAAAAAAAATCTCCAAAGAGGATATACACCACCCTGTAGCTACAAAAGAGGTTTCTATTTGGCAATAACAGATAATCTAGAAAAGTCAGTCAAACCCAATATGTGTCTTGCTGTAGTACAGAAATTAGTAATGGAAGCTTTAAATTGTGGTAACTTTTTTCATAGTTATGCTTAATATCACTTTCAAGATCTGGTGCTTATGAGACCAATCGTGTACAGTAATAAACAAGTCTGATGGGGTGAAATTTTGTGTCTAAAATGAAAGACACAAATTGTAATTGGGTATAGTTGAGCAATGTGTATAGCTAAACTTGAATTGTATATATGCAACTGAAGAACAGCTAAATTCATCATTGAACAACCTAATGTATCTCTGAAGCAAAAAAGCTTCTAGGTAGAGACTTTAGCTGCAGTGTACTTAAAGGTGTATGTTGTAGTTTTATTGTCTACATTCTGAATTTGTTTTGAAGGCAGAAGAATTTCGCAGGCTTTGGAAAACTCCACCTAGAGAGAGAGCAGGCTTCTTTCACAATGTCAGGAAATCCGATCCAGAAAGAGGAGTTGAAAGAGTTGGAAGGTATTAAGAAAATCTCAGCATGAAAGATGTGTTAGCAATAAGCCAGAAAATTATTTAAAAAAACTCCAGCACTAAAGGCACATTAATGGTTAACATAAGGACAAGCTGCATAAAGCAAAAATTCTTCTACAAATATTTTACAATATATATTTTGTTTGGGTCCTTATTGTACTTTTTATGTAAATAAAAAATGATTTCACTCAAAAAATGAAACCCATAGACCTTAAGTTCAGAAGGGACCATCATGAACATCTAGTTCTGCACATTGTAGGCCACCTATTTAACTACTCTGGAAGGGGAGAAGAAATACATTTTTTAACTGTTACCCGCATTATGTCCAGAACTTTTTTCTCAATCCCCACCCACTCTTTTGCTTAATTTCTCAGAGTATTTCAGATTAGGGAGAAAGCTAACAATTGGGACTTTGTCCTTTTGAAAATCAGATTGTCAACTAATTGAGTAATAGATTTGAGCACTGTCTACATTTTCTGGAAGCTGGAAAATTGTTAAAGTTTTGTGAAATGGAAAAAGATATTAAGGTATACCCATATCCTTTCTCCAGCCACACAGTACAGAAAGTGTCCACCTTTGTGAAAGGTGTATGGGGGTATGCATGGATCCTTACCACAAAAGATAGATTTTCTGTGTTGTGGTAGCACGTAAATGTAAAAACTTTAAGACATCTAAGCTTGTTTAAAACAAGGAGTGGGTTCTATCTTTTCTTTAAAATTACCCTTTTTCTGAAAAACGAAAAAAAAAAGATTGTTGATTGACTTCAACTAAGGAAGTACCTATGCCAGTAATTGATTCATTTCTCCACCTGATACCTAGACAGTTATCTTAAAAAAATCACAAGCTGAGGCATTTTTACAATGAATAAGTAAAACATTAGGATTACTATAAAGGAAAGGAATTAGCGACAGATAACACTTGGTATGTTACGGAGAAGGATACATATTATTGCTGATGCAGAACTTGGTTGTTACAGAATTCTTATATATGTTTCACAATTTCAGAGGCCTAGAAATAGCTGATAAAACATGTTCATTACATGTATTGTCATACTAATATATGATGTCTTCACAAATGATTCGTTTTATCTTATTTATTGCAGGGAGTTAGCTCATGAGCAGGGGTTCCCGTGGGTTGAATACTGGGAATTTCTGGGCTGTTTTGTTGATCTGTCTTCCCAGGAGGGGTTGCAAAAATTAGAAGAATACCTGAGTCAACGGGAAATGAGCGAAAAGGCTCAGCAAGAAACAGGAGAAAATGAAACCTGCAACAGATATAAAACTCCACATCCTTCTGGTAAGAAAAGAGCAAGCATTATTATAAACAAAGTGATTTACACTAAGAAAAAGCTTTGAGCGGGGCTTGGAGTTCACATTTAATTAATATCTGCAATCCAAAAAAAAAAGTTTTAATCTATTACTCAAATATTATTCTACTTCCAATGTAAAAACATTACTTTAGAGAAGTGGGAGGTTACGAGATCATATCTCATTAATAACTATCCGTCTTGCATGCTGTTGTTCACTTGATTACAGATTCTGGATTGAAATCCTGGCCTCTTTAAAGTCAATGGCAAAACTCTCATTGACTTCAGTGGGGCTTGGATTTCACTCGGAATATTCGGGAATTCCTTTGTGAAGTGCAGTCAGCTTTCTAAAACAGAAATAATTCAATCCAGTTGTGGGCAAAGGAGACACACTAACAAAGGCCTAAAACCAAACTTTTTGCATCAATTTAATGGGCTGCAGGTCGTAACTCAGAATTTCTGTTTCACAGGAAATGCTGATCTTTCAGGATTTGTTTTTGACCCTAATTGGAACAAAACTAATTTATTTTTTTTTTAATTTCCCACAAAATGTAAATTCACGGGTAGTGGGGGAGAAATCATTCTAAAAAATTTGTTTTGGAAAATTTGGGGTTTTTTCCTTTTTACATTTTCATGATTTCATCATTAATCCATAGTATGACATCGTGTCATTATGACAGTCAAAATATTCTATTTTTAAATATTAAAGGCAGCTGTTTCAATCTATATGAAGTAACATTTTTTCTTATTTTCTAGATCAGTGTCTCCTGTTTGTTGCAGTGTAACTGACATTTTGTCAGTGTTTTAATAAACACATTATGCTATGACTTTGACCCATCATGAAGTAATGTAAACAATATAAATATAATATAAAAGTGGAAACAAATTCTGAAACAAAATAAAATCAAATGTTTTTTATTTTTTTCCAGAAAATTTGTTCTTGCGGGAATTTTCTTTGAAATTGATACGATTTCACAGTAAATTTTGGTTTTGTCGAAATGGCATTTTCTGATGGATATCTGTTTTGACACAGATTTTTTGACCAGCTATAGGCACAGACCCCTTTTCAAAGCGGTTCCCCATTAGGAAATATTTTTCCTGTAACCAAGGTTATACAAGTCTCTCTGCACCAATTGTTCCCAGTTTCTCTCTTCATTAGTTTGAGTGGATGCACATACAACCCAGCGCTACAGAATTTCTCCTCTTACTAGTTGGCTGTTGGTGGGTTTAATTATTTCTATCCAAACAAATTTGTATGTGAAGTGATCCTATGCTAAGTCTGCAGAGGAGCATGAATATGGCATCTGGTCCTCCAATGCACTTAGAGAGGTGGACCTGGAAAGAAAGAGAGCTGCTTTTGCCATTTTTTTTCCCCATTAATATCTACGGTCCTGCATTCTCAAATGAACAGACTTGATGCTGAAGTAGATACTTTGATAAAATTCCTAGCTTAATCATCGACCAAGTCAGTTGCAGGAAAGTAAAGGGTTTGTCCAATGTTAAATTTCTTTCTCACGCACACACTTAATGTTCTTAACATAGAAAAAGTGGACACTTTTTTGTCTCCAACAGTAAAATGTAGGTGTACTCTACCAAACTCCTGTGTACCTTTCAGTAATCTCTAATTGCAATACTGCAGTAGAAATAGGATCAGCAATATTTTGTGTGCTCACCTAGGGCCATGTTGCAGAAATAAATATATTCTGTAAAGTGTATATCATTGCCTGTTGTTGAAAGAGGACTGTATATATTTAGGTACCTATTCACAAGAGAACTTAATTGAGCTTCTTTTGTGGGTTTGTCTTTGTGCCAATGTAACTTCAGTGGAACCTTTGGTGTGTAGGAGGACATGGCAAACTTAATAGTTAGCTTGCATCTATATCTTTTTGCCATCGTATTCTGCCTTCTGATTTTATCTTGAAACTTGGTCGGTTTCTGTGAATCAGGCACTTTAAGTGAGAAGTACAGGAAACCTCTCTCTCAGATGAATAGGATAAAAAAGGATAATTGCAAACAAGATGTATATATTTTTTTATAAGATTATGTAGTTTAACTAATACCATTACATGCATCTGATTATAAAAGGGTCTCCATAAATGGAAACATACATGCAATAATGCAATTACCTAAGACCATAGAGCTGTTCCTAGTTTATAGGCTAGGACTTCAGTTGTCAAGCCTCTTATTTATATCTTTTTATTAAAATTGTTTGTAGGCAAAAGTAAAAAATGCTGCAATTCAATTTCTGTTGGAGCATTTTTAGATGAAGATGATGATGACATGAGCTTAGAAGAAATTAAAAACAGACAGAATGCAGCACGGAATAACAGCCCACCTGTTGTGTCTAAGGAATCGAGTATAGATGCTATTGGAGATTCGGAGTGTGACATCCTGTCGATGGAGCACAAAGTAAACATTATAGAAACATCGGACCTCTCCATGCATTATGAGAAGGAGGTTTCATCCAGCAAAAATGGATTTTGCAGCCCTGTAACTAATGAGAGGATAACTAGTGACAGAAAACATTCACGTGGTGGAGAGGAGTGCCTTATATCCCCAGTCTCCAATTTAATGGCGGAATTTGAAAGACTGTCTTTCCAAGGCCAAGCAGTGGCAGGGGAATGTTTGGTGGCGAAATCAAACAAAATCACTGCAAAAACTGAGAACGAGAGAAGTTTGGCTGAAGGAATGAGCCCGGTCAGAATATCAAAGGACCAGCTGGGTAAAACCTGCTCAGCACTTTCTGTGGCAAGCTGTTCTGAGCCAGCTACTACTGAAAAGCCTGGAGATACAAAATTAAGGACAGAAAACAAAATACCCTCAGAAGCTGAAAGACTGTCATTGGACCCTGGTATTTGGGACAAAGAGACACAGCAGCTTGGCGGTCTTGCAGTGCAGTCTGAGTGTGCTGCTTATTTGTGTCAAGAGCCCTCTTCTCAGAGATTTCTTTTGAAGACTCCACCAAGAAATGAAAATACAAAGAAGTTATTCCTCTTTGGGTATGAATTACTTTTTTGTCCCTTGGTCCATACGTGCAAAACTAGTTCCATACGCTCTTAACCTTGCTGTAAGAAATTCTTCAAAAAAGTTTCAAACCCCAGTTATAATCACTTTGAAAAAAAAAAAAAAAAAACACCTCCTTAAAATGCTTTGTAGTTCCTACAGTAAAGATGCAGTCCTTTCACGCTCTCTAGAGATTGTGTGTAAAACAATTTGGGTATGAAGAAGAGAGCTCTGTAGCTTTGTTCCAGTACTGAAGTTTCAAATAGACTCTTCAGCTTGTGAGCTAGCTCCTGTTCATCAGGCAGGCTTGGTGAACCTTTCAATTAGGGATGTAAAATGTTAACCAGTTAACCAATCAGTCTTACTGGTAATGTATTCGGTTAAAGTTTAAATGCCTAATGTGCACATTAAAAATGTTGCAGCAGTACCATTTCATAGTGTATGTGGCACTAGGTTCTGCATTGTTTCGGGACCATTGCTGTGGAACTGACATCATAGGCACTGAACTAAGAGTGCGGCACCCCACGTTTTACGTGGGGTCCCGGCTGCTGGCTTGGGGCCCTGGCTGCTGGCCCTGCGCCTGGGGCCCTGACTGCCGGCATTGGAGCCCTGGACACGGG
Source organism: Malaclemys terrapin pileata (assembly GCF_027887155.1). Lineage (NCBI taxonomy): Eukaryota > Metazoa > Chordata > Testudines > Emydidae > Malaclemys > Malaclemys terrapin. Next base: position 17,756,051 of record NC_071520.1, on the reverse strand, counting down.
GTGACAGCGGAGCCTCAAGTAAAACATGGAGGTGCTGCAGCACCCCCAGTTCCTGCACCTATGTTGCGAACTCGTTATCGGTTACTCATTTAACCGATAATGTTTTAATAGTTTAAATGGTTACTTTCTTTAAATGCTGTTTACATCCCTACTTTCAATTAGATTAAGTGCTAAATAGCTTTCACGTTCTCAACATATATGAAACTGAATTTAAGGACACTTTCCAAGCTTGCCTCTGATCTGACTATTAATATGGTCTTGCAGTGAAGCATATTGAATGTCCCTATGGATGGGCATTATTTCTTATATCAAAGCATGCTTGAAAACAATCCATTTGAATGTGAAGAGCAACTAATCCAGTTGGCACGCATTTACCTACTAGAAACATTTCAAAATATCTACACTGGGGTGTGGGGATGTTATCTTGTCTAAAAAGTTTAACAGCTGTTTTCATCTAGTTCCATTTATATTCTAGGGAACAACCATCAAAGCTGGATAGTGATGTCTTAGCAGCTGTAGAAGGAGTAGAGATTGACCCACAGAAATACCCCATTACTTACAAATGGAAGAATGCTGTACAGTCCTACTCTTCTTCTGACAGGCAAAGGTATTTATGTAAATTCAACAGAATGAGTTGAAGAGCAACAGTTTTTTAGTTTGTCCGTGGCAGGACATCTTTAGTAGCTAGAATTTTAAGCTCTATCCTATACAAAAGTCTAAATTAAAAGTATTCAATTCTATAGCATCTAATGTATTTTAAATTAAGACTTGGGCTTATACCCATTGCTGGTGTAGCTCTGCTTACTGGTGCTAAAGATTAGATATCAAAGCCACGTTGCTTCATCCTATCTCAGAAAGTTATCCAGGTAAAACATGCAGATTTCAAGAGTGTCGGAATTAATTCTGCTGATCTAGCCAGTCTCACGATGCCGAATGCTCTGTTATTACTCAACACGTAGGGGCTGCCACATTTGCCTATACAGTCACTGCAGTACAGTAACTCTTCGCTTAACGTTGTAGTTATGTTCCTGAAAAACGCGACTTTAAGCGAAACGATGTTAAGCAAATCCAATTTCCCCATAAGAATTAATGTAAATGGGGAGGGTTAGGTTCCAGGGAAATTTTTTACACACACACAGTTTAAACAAACAATTTAATACTGTACACAGCAATGATGATTGTGAAGTTTGGTTGAGGTGATGGAGTCAGAGGGTGGGCTATTTCCCAGGGAATGCCTTACTGCTAAATGATGAACTAGTACTCGACTGAGCCCTCAAGGGTTAACATGTTGTTAATGTAGCCTTACACTCTACAAGGCAGCAAAAATGGAGGGAGGGGAGACAGCATGTCAGACAGAGACACACACCCCGTGTGTGTGTGTGTGAGAGAGAGAGAGAGAGAGAGAGAGAGAGAGAGATATGTGCATTGCCCCTTTAAGTAGGCTGACCCCACTCTAAGTACATTGCCTTTTTAAGTAGATCAGCAAGTTGAGACAACAGCTGCTGCCAGCAATCTCCTTCTGTCCGGAGGCTCCCAGGCGAGCAGGTCCAAGGCAGAGGGCAGGAGCAGCACATGGCAGTGGGAGGAGGGACAGCTGAACTGCCTGGCAATTGATAGCCTGCTGGGCGGCTGCCTCACAGGGAACTTAGGGGAGCAGGGAGCTGATTGGGGGAGGCTGCCAGTCCACCCTGGTTCCAAGCCACCGCCAGCTAGCTCTAACGGGCTGCTCTTTCTCCAAGCAGTGGACAAAGCAGGAAGCTGCCAAATGTTATAAGGGAGGATTGCACAACTTTAAACAAGCATGTTCTCTAATTGATCAACAACGTTAACCGGGACGACTTTTAAGTGAGGAGTTACTGTACCTGTTTCTAACTCATAATCATTGGTGCAATATAATACAATAATAGAATTGCTTTGAAATACTAGATTATGCAAGATGCCATATCAAATGAATTTTTAATTTTAGATAATACGATCTAGAGGTCTTCAGACATTTTGTTACCCTGCCATAGTAGATGCAAGTTTTGATACCTGCAGATGTGTGTGTTTAAATTATGTATGTGGGAGATCTTTCTGTGATTAAAGTAGTGTGGAAACAGGTTTTTGTTCTCTCCTGCTGGGTTGCCATACTGCCTGTGAACAGTTGACACTTTTCAAACACAGCATCCTCTTGCAGCAAAAAGCAATTGTAAAAATAAACTATTTACAAATGTCACACTTCAGTCCAGCTGAAGTCCTTCCTGCTTTTTAGTAAACTTTCAGGGGTCTGGGTTGAGCAATCAACTTTTTAACTTCTGTGAATACTTTCTTCAAAGAAGCTGAAGTATTATGTAACTTTTATTCTTATTCTACACACTCAGTTTTAAAGGAGCAGTGAGAAGTTTTTAAAATCCTAAATCGATAATATGTGTTTAGATTAACTACAATATATTTACATTTTAAAGCATCTTATAAGGCAGCTATCTTCTCTTTTGTACATTGCCAGCACAAAGTTGGTGCTTAATGTAAGTAATAAAATATTTGGAAATTAGTGTCTTTTCATTTACTTGGCAAGACCAAAGTTTGCTCTATTTCCATTTCAAGTGTTGCTAGTGCCAGCAACACCTCAATCAGAGACAGGAAGTACAGAATAATGCCCCACGTAAGTATTCTCGGTGTCAGAGTTTGGCAGGAAAAAGAGAACCTGGAAGTACAGGTCTGGATAGGTAAGAAGAAATGGATATTCAAACATTTTGAAATAAATATCTACGCATGCAACTGAATCTAAACATATATTAGTGATTTGGAGTCTTTAAAAGCTTTACAGTATGTTTAACTCTTTCATTACCCTTTTTAAAGCTGACTGTTATCTTCAAAATCTATTTCTGCTTTGGTAGAAAAATATAGTGTCATATGAGATTATCGTTATGTATGATAGAATAGTAATTAATTGGTAAAACCAAAGTGAGTAATCGTGGCTTATTCAAAAAGATAAATAATATTAAAGAGGGAATTTTATGATTTTTAAACAAGTAAACATTTAGTCCATAAAAAATGTATTTATTATTTCTGTTGCATCCGGACACATTGCATTTAAAAAAACAAAAACAAAAACCGTCTCTCCGAAGGCCAAACCTACAAAATCACTGGTACAAAGCCACCTTTAACAAATCTCTTCTTTAACCAAATACCTTGTCCATAGTCTTGTAAGTGGTGATGTGCTGAAGAGTCATTTTGAGCTTTACAAAACAAAGATAACCTGCTATTTCTTTGATGTTTCGTGGTAGGCTGGCCATCTGTGCTTGAGAGTTCTAAATCTTATCACATGATCAGCCATAGAAACAAGATAATAAGCAGGTCCTTTCCTATTATATGTGGGTGTTGAATTGCAGTTGGCCAAATGTGCACAAACAATGCATTTTTTTTATAATTCGCCATTTTGGAGCAAAAGACATTAGCTAGTTTCAGTGATATATCCATGTGTGACCTAATATGCTGCTCCCTTGTTTTTCTTTCCCTCCGGTCTTTCTCTTGATCTGTTGTGTTTTCTGATGCATCTCCATCAAGCTCACAGGTGCTAGTGAGAGCCTATTTCTCACCCCATTAAGATTTTCTGAAATATTATACATATGGTGATTTTTTTTATTTTCCTGTAGTTGGCCAAGTCCAGCATTGAAAGGAAGGTTCAAGTCCCAGTCTCTTGCAGCAGGTCCACCAAATGGTTCAACGTACTCTAGTCCAAGAAGAAATAGTCCAGTGATGGGCAGCCCAGGGAAATATGGCAATGTTGCTTCATTTTTTCCGGATCTTGGGAGTCCTGGGCGGTACAGTCCAGCATATGCCAACAATATACTGTTGTTAAAACTGCATCACCTGTCAAAACCTTCTTCCCATTAGAACATAACTCATCTTCCTGGGACTTTAATTATATTTTCATTTTAAGAGTGGAGGGGGGAAATTGTAGCATTGCTAAAGTGACATGAGGAAGTGTCTTTGGCTATTTATTTATCCTCATTTGAGGACAAATATACATTTTAAAAATTAAATATGTCTTTACTTCATGTACCAGATAGATTACTGGTGATTTGCAAGAAGTTAGTGAAGTTCTCTTATCCAGTAGTTATACAATAAATAACCCTTATTCTTGTTAACCATAGAGCAATGATCTGAACCTTTCACTGAGTGATTCCTGCTAGAAATGGTGGTGTTTACTGTAGGCAAATGTGATAGTCAAAATGAACCCCCAGATGCATTTTTTTCACCTACATAACTTTGAAGCATCTTATCAATAAACAGAATTCTAGCTTAGAGGGAACTCATGGAAGGAGTCAAATGCATTCATAATTAATTTACAACAGAAAAAATTCAAATTAAAGAACTGAAAGTTTAAGCTGGGTGGTTCCCTCTTCCCTGTTTCAGTAAGAATTTGACTCCCCACTGCCCAATAAACAGTTCAGTCTAAACAGTAAGAAATTGAAATGAAGATCAGCCAGAGATGCTGATGGGTCACTTCGCATTCTGAGGATAACAACAACACATCACAGGTTCAGAGTTTTAGGAAAAGGGCACTATAGAAATTAGTGATCTATGTTTGGGTTAGTTTGAAGATAAAAGCTCAGCTTTTTCCCCCTAAAGCTTTTGCCATTTGCAGACTTCACTAGTAATTACACAAAAGCACATCAGCAATAATTTAAGTAAGTTTACCAGTGATGTATGTTAATGGTCCAGTTTAATGTGATATATTATGGAGATAAACAGAAACCCATGAAGAGGTTTCTTATTTCCTAAATGTTAGAAGGGATGAATAAGGACTGAGACATTGTTTTTATTGAAATACAAATTCTTACTGGCTGTAGTCTAGATATAGTAACTACCTTTTTGTTAGCTACAATTAAAAATAATTTAATTTCTCAGTATTCTTTAAGGATGAACCCTTTAGATAGTGTGCTATATGGAAATTGGAAATGTTTCTATACTTGAAACAGAACACACACACTGTAGATTTGGATAGTTGTGTTTTTTGCTTAAGAAAAGGCTTTCAGTAGTGTAATTCCCTATCACAGAATTAAAAATAATCTTTATGATAGACATCTGATCAAAGGTGCCCCAGGCATGGGAGTAGAAAGGATCAATTATTCTGGTTGATAACACTACCCCCCCCCCCCCCCCCCCAGTGCAAGGAAAAAATAGAACCTCAAGGAGCTTTTGTAACATGCATATGTATCTAAAGGAACCCTAATAGTAGATGAGATGTCATAGTATATTGTTATCCAACTGTGGGACCTTTATTACATTACAGAGGCTGGATTAAAATTATACAAGAGATGGCTGTTTCGGTAGCTATTGCACACTAGAGTAAAATGACTTTCATACACACACTGTATACTTCTGAATATATTCATTGTTTGTTACAAACTTCAAAACTGCACTTAATAGTGCCTTTTGTAACATTTTTAAATTCGCGTTTTTGTTTGTGGTTTTAAAAGTGGCATCCACTTACATGGGAATGGAAAGGTATTCTAAAGGGTCTTTCTGTAGCTTATTGTTTTGATGGAACTGTGTTTATAGATGGTTTAAATGGAAATTATTAATTGATTCCCATGAACTGAATGTTAGAAATGAGCCACTACCTTCTAATTGACCCTCATTCAAGTATAATCCACCCAAGTTGCTTTATTGTGGGATTCTCCTCCAAAAAAACCTACTGTAGTAGTAGTAACTTTTCCAGTTGCTATTAATCTTTGTTGCTGTAGGGGTCTGTATCAAACATACATTTCCATTGCTTTAACTTCTAAAATATTAAAAATCAATTTCCCTACCCTTTCTGGACTGGTGTGTAGTAATTATCCAGTCTGTCCAGCTAATTGCTTAAATATTGTACACACAAATCACCTGTGTGTATGCGTGTGTGTAAAAGCTGAAAACACTTCACAAGTTACTTGTACTGGTGTTAAAATAAACACCGATTACTGCATATATTTTTTTCCAGTACTTCCAACATCTGTGCCTGTCCGAGGCAGCTATGGGCCTCCACCTAATGGGAATTTCCATCTCATCTCTGATATAGGCTCTACATTTCTGTTTAGAAATAGCTTAAGAAAAACTTTGGTAAAACAAAATCAGGAGATTGAGGAACTGATGCTTTAGTACTAGTTTGTCTTTTTCTTTTACACTTGTTAGATGCTTTTTTGTATTCAAATACAAATTTCTGGCACAAAAACTTCTACCAGTTTGTAACTTTTGTTTGGGGTTGTGGGGGGAGAGGGGATGGGGGACAGCATTTTTTAGTGACAAATGCCTTATTGAGTTTAGACCATGTGTTTGTATTCTGTTTTAAGTAAATTTATAATACATGAACTTCATTTATTTAAAAATATAGCAATTTGTTCATTCACAATCTTGGGAGATCTTCTAGAAGAGGCTGAAGATGCTCTAAATCTAGATTAGGACTGTTTGTTTAGTTTTTAATAGTTGACCTCTGATGATGCAAAGGGTCTTTTATATTATTTGTCAAGTATGATTTTAAAATGCTGAGGTTTAGCTGCTATTCTTTCCATTCAAAGTAAACAGATAGTTAAGGTGTCCTAGGGCAATAGGTGGATAGGAATATGTATCCATGTTGTGAAACCAAATGCAGCATTTTTGCTGTGTGATACAAACAAAGCATCTTTCTTTTAGATACCATGGTTTCATTTCTATGATGAAATTTAATTGGTGCCTCAATTTGAGACATGAAACTAAAGGTTTGGAAAATATTTCACAACCTGAAAGATGTTTGTTTTTGTGTCTTGATGGTTGGATTTTTGCTATTTAAAAGCAATACCCATGTTTGGAGAGATGAAATTTATGTTGCTCAGATCAGAGGAATATTTTAATAGTACAAAATCTGTACTCTCTAAATAAGGCTATTGCCAGCTTAATTTTGTTTTTATATAGATTTAATTATTTTGGTTTTAAACCTTAGTGCCACTACAAATGCTGATTTCTGTACATGTGCAAAGATGTGTTGTATGTGCTGTTGCCTTCCACCCTGCACGTATTTATGGTTCTTTCAATACTGTGTATGTAATGTGCTGGAATAAAGTGCACAAAATATTCAGCATTAGACATTCTGCTACTGATTACATATGGTGGGGGATTTATAAGATGCCTGTGGAACTTGCAACTCAATGCCTGAAACAGCATATGCTCTTTTATCAATGGTATTTTTGAGTTTAGTGTGAGATGAACCAATGATACTGGTGGATTTTTTTTTTTTTTTCTTTTAAATGTAGAAATGTCATGCTGCTTCACTAATGCACTTCCCTCTTAGGGCTTGCCGTTTATTCCAAATGTGATTATTGCTATACTCAAAGGTACACACAGAGACCACTTAAATTTTTATTCAAATATTTTAAAAAGTTGATAGACAAAATTATTCCAATTTCTTGCAGTGATTGCTGAAGACCACCCCCCCACACACACACCCCTTTTCATATACAAAGTTTTATGTTCTTTAGTAACCTGTTTCACTAAACTGATCCCACTGCAAGAGCCAGATGGCTTAAACAGTGTGGAAAGAGTTCATGGTTTCAACTGCACAGGTTGCTAGGCACTGTTTCTCATAATTAAAATTTCATATTAGCTCTGACAAGGCAGAGGTGAGTACCTAGCATTTTCTTCAAGAAAAGCTTATGTTGTAAAATGTCCAGTTATGAGCATGAACCTTGTTCTCACCTGACTAGAACTAACTTCCCATACTCTTATTTGTTCTTTCACCATCATACTAGTTTGCTATAAAAATTAGTATAGCACCAGAATTTGGCCCAAACTGAGCACTCATGGTTGGAGTGTAAAAAGGTATATAGGAATTAACAGCATCAAGTAGAGAGTTAGGTACTTTGACAAGCTTAGTCCAGGGTGATGTGGAGGCAGATTGTTTGTTTGTTCTCAAAGCTTACCTGCATAAGACAAGCACTATCTATACTGCAGAGCCCTCTACTATCACTGCCGCAAGCCCCATTCAGGCATAAGGACAAGGTAGTATTATAAACTGGCTTATGAAGAAAGTCTGTCTTAACATTTACTTTCCTTCTGGAGCAAGATGTGGGTGGCTGCTAGCTGCTTCAGTAGATACAAAAAGACTTCTCTCAGCGTGTGAGATACTGTTGCTAGGAGTATTTTTCCGAATAGGGGAATGAACTTCCAAAGCAGGGAGCATTAAAGTCACACTAATCTACCACCACAGCTGTATACTTCTCTCCTCATTTCAGTATGCCCTGTGTCTGCTAAACACATACATAACTTCAACCAGGGAAAGCACTAGTAGTCATACCCCTCTATAGCATAGGAATCAGTTCACCAAAAGCTCAACAGGAAGAGTAATTTTTACTTTACAAGCAAGTGGTGCTCTCAAATGGTTGAGCACAAATATCCTTTCATCAGTCTTTTCGTACTCCACATCTCAGAGCGGGGAGGTGTCACTCTTCATTTTATGAAGTGATACAAGGAAAATCCATAGAACTCTGAAGAAATGCAAAGTCGTCTTTTTTGGACTGAAAAGCAGACATGAGTATGCAAAGGAGGCAGAGGGGATTAAAGTACAATTTTAAAACAGCATCATACCCTGATATTACAAATAGAAATTTAGTGGTACAGTAGTCGGATGTACTAGTGCAGCGAGACTAGAAGCAGCTCCCAGATGGCCATCACCAGCACAGACTCAGGTGCGTGTGATTTTATCTGGAGGCATGAATCCTGTGTCTCCAAGTGTTCTAAGTGCCACTCTTCCACTAGGACGGATCACCAAGTGGGTTATACTGCCATTATTCAGGGACATCCGAAGCCAGCCTTCCGGGGGGAACTGTAATGCTCTATTAAAAAAGAAAGCAATTAGTGTATGGTTTAATCCACAAGCATATGTGAAGATTAGCATGCCTCTGACAGCACTATTGTCTATCATTTCTTCTATCTAGAACAGAACCACCACTGTGAAGCAGTACACCAGTGGTTCTCAAACTGGGGGCCATAAGCTGTCAGCCTCCAGCATTTATAGTAGTGCTAAATATTAAATAAAGTATTTTTAATTTATAAGGGAGGTCTCACTCAGAGGCTTGCTGGGTGAAAGGGGTCAACAATACACAAGTTTGAGAACTGCTGTACACCAAGCAGCTCACATGCAGAATTTCTGCCTATTGCTATCTTTGAAGAGTTGATACTGTGTGCTCACAGCTATAAATGCATGAAAGCATATATGGCTTTGTTAATCAGTGGCCATTCCAGCAGGCTTTTATAAGAGTGCAACAGATGGGTACCATTAATGTAGATAGGATTAGTTCAAATGGACATGGAAAGCTTAAAAAAACCTGTTGCCAGGAGTGCTTTGAGTAACCTGATAAAACAAGATGACAGCTGCCCTAGATTCAAGACCAAGGAGCCAGTAGGGAAATTTTCAACTTGGTATTGTGGTTACAATCCTTGAAGTGAAAGACCGCTAACAAGCAGCTGATGCTCTGGGAGGAAACGACAAACTATATCATGCACTTGATGTAGAGGCTCTTGTCTAGCAGTCCTTTCCCAGCTCTAATAGGATAGTTTTCTCCCAAAATTACTAACTGAACTTGGCACACTAAAGAATAGCATGAAACCTGGAGGCAGTATTAGAATACTATGCCAGAGTAAGACTATAGCTTTGACTGCTGCAGCTCAAACCATTAGGGGCCACAAACATCAAGACCAATACAAAGTATTATTTTATATTGTGGCTTCCTAAAGAGTGCAAAAATGTTTTGCAGCAGAAGTCAAACTAATCTTAAACTAGATTTAGAGAGGTGGGGAAAGCAGGGAGGGAATGGAGTGAAGGGGAGCCACAGCATAATTTAAGCAGAGTCCTCAGCTGAGCTGTGGAGAGTTGGTAGGTAGGGAAGGTTAAGAGGTTCACAGTGAGAAGGACATGAGGTCAGGGAGATGGGGTGAGCAAGTCCACTGAGAACTTTAGGAAACCAGGCAGGAAAGTGAACTGGATTCATAGATGCATAGGAAGTCAGTGAAGATGACAGGATATAATCCCCTTTCTTGGAGCAGAACAGTAGTCTGTCTCTAACCTCAGCTTTCTTCAACAAGGGGAAATAGCATTGCTTACCTTTGCCAAAAAGTAACAGTAAATACTAGAGTTTTTAAAGCACCAAAGAGAGCACTAATGTAGCTCACAGCAGAGACACACAAATGTATGGGTTTAACAGAGTATCTGCTTACTAAAATAGAATAATGTGAACGTTTTGTTGCTAATGAATGGCAACTGTCCTGCCCACAAGGCAAATAACTTGTTAGGCCAAAGCCCGTAGAGAAAACTGGTAGCCAGGTACAGAGTGGGGGGTAAAGACCTAACACTATCCCTCCCCAGTTCCTGAGCCACCTTGATGCCCTAGCAGTAAGGTTTTTTCCCTCCCCCATTGACGTTAAATGCTTTTGGAAAATAAATTTATTTAGCTGCAGGAATCCTGAACTGCTGCCACAAAGGTGCTAGTTCTATTTTAAGGCAATATGAACCACTGGGTATGCATGTAATCAAGACTGAGTCGAATTGAAAGCCATCTCAAAATACCTGCATACCACCTGTGTAAAGTTAAACTTTCTATTACTCTACAAACATTCGATATTTGTCCAAGTTTCTCTTGACAGCAGTCCACACTTGAGTTGTGCCAAAAATCAGAGTAGCCTAGGGCAGTGTTAATGATCTGATTTTAATATAAAACCTAGAAAATGAGTCCCAATTCTCAGTAATCTGTACTAGTCTCTCATTTTTACTTCAGAATTAATTCAGTGTGGATGTTGAAAATTATTTTAAAATCCCTTTTTCATATCTGTAGATTAATCTTCTGATCATATGTTGCAAGCACAGCTGCTCAGAGAACCAGGCACTCATCCCCTCCAGTCACTTCAAACCTGTTAACTGATTTCCTAGCTGTAATGGACTAGAGAATGCAATGCACTAACTCAATTTAAAAAGGTTTGACATTTAAACATGCAGATGGGCATTTGGTCCCTCATAAATTACCTGCAAACTATGTAGCGGATCACGTTGGCATGGCAAACAAAAATCTCATAGCTGTCCTCTTCCTGCTTTGCATCAGCCCTATGAATATAGTTTCGGAAAGCAGCCTCAATACGAGCCCCATCTTCATAATACTGCTGATGACAAGAGAGTTTGTAATTAGACACTGAAACAGATCAAACCAGCCCAAGAAGCTACCTGCACTTTCAAAATGGGGTGCTGCTTTAGGCTATGGCTACACTACAGCTTAAATTGATATAAATTATGTCACTCGTGGGTGTGAATTAGCCACCCTCCTGACCGCCATAATTTATGCCAACATAAGCGCTGGTGTGGACAGCGTTATGTCAGCAGTAGAGCTTCTCCCACCGACATAGCTACTGTCACTCACAGGGGCTGAAGTAGAGCAGCTACAATAGAGACCTTTAGAGCGGTAAGCTCTCAAGTGTAGCCATAGGCTTAGATAGTTCAAACCTGGCCAACTGGTGAACAGAACGCTGCCAGATTACTATGGGGAATTTAAAGTTATGAGCAAATATTTTAACATAGAGGATGGGTAAAAGGTATGGAGTGATCCGAGGCCTAGGATATACAACCTGCAAACAAACAATACAATGTATAGTTAATTAAAGACAGTGTGGAATATGCAGATTATTTATATATAAAAAAATATAAATTTACCACAGCTTCTGGTTTCCAGTGAGATACTGGAGGGACTGGTTCTATAGGTGCTCCCTCTCTTAGCAGGTCAGTACTAACTTTTTTGACCCCTGGAAATGAAGTACACATTCAGAAAGTGAAGTAAAAGCCACTTTTTAGGCCAGTTCACAAACAAACCCACATAATTTCAGTCAATAAGAAAGCCCCTTTACATTTATTGCAAGCTGTGCATTTATTCATATTCTGTATATTCAAAGAAACCTTCAGGTTACAGCCAAAAAATTAAGTCCGAACATTACGGTCTTCATGACTTTCCATCAGGGATTGCAAGTGAGGCTCTCCAAACCTAATGTGCTCAGTTACCTATGGAGCCAAGTTCATCCCTGTTGACACTAATGAATCCACTGAATTTGATCCAGGAACACCATCATTTTGAAGAGCAGCCTTTATATGTTGTGAATCCGAAACCTCGTATATATGGCAGTTTAGACTGCTAGAAAATTATTATTTTAGTATAATCTTTGATCATTTGTCTACCAACTTAGACATGAATTCTTGCAGCCCTCAGACAATTAAGGTTCAGGTCAACAAAGATTAGCCTACATGTGGAAAATCGCCCATCTTAATGCATACAGTTAAAAAGTGTACCTCCCTGTAATATAACCTCCCTTAGTCTGAAGGGAAGTTTCTGTTTTCTTAGAGCATGCTTTTCATGTTATTAGACCTGAATTCAAGGACTGCTATAAGATTAGATCAAAGTCCATTCCTCTTCCCTTCTCCCTCTTTTGAATGAGCACATGCCTATCAGTCAGTGTTCCAAGATGGACTTGCTTGCTCTTACACAAATACTTGTAAAACCAATAGGTGTGTCAGGTTTTGTCTGTGGTCACCGTGGGGGTTTTTTGTTCACACATTTGAATGTGAGGCATTAGAATTAATCTGGGCTCTAACCCAAAGGTTAGGACCAAGTATCCTTACCACCATCTACAGGCAGGAGTGAAACCACACCTCAGAACAGCTGCTATCTTTATCCATCACCCTTTCAGTATGCCACCTCCTCCCCCTTTAATCCAGTACACACTTTCCATAAAAGAGTGGCTAACCCAGTCCACAACACTGTCCTGTATTCATTCCACCATGCTCTTGTAGAAATTATAGTTAGCATTCTCTCCCTTTCAGCAGAGTTGCGCTTTTAGGTGCAGGTCTGTGGCAGTCAGTAAGCATTCTTGGTTACAAGCTAACTATTCCAGCTTTTCCTCCTAAGCAGTCTGAAAGTACAAAGAGCGAACTGCCAAGGTCTCCTACACAGTAATACATTCATGTATCGACTACTCAGAGGGGTCAGCTCAAAGCTTTAAATTGCAGCTTCATTTCTACTTCATCTTTATGACTTTATTTCATTTTTAAATTTAAAAAGTTAATTTACAAAGTGTACAGTGGTCTAGGAAATGGCTACACTTCAACTGAACACTACATGTCAAAAGGTGCAAAAGAAGCAATCATAAGACAGCATTATGCTATCAAACCCCACTTGCCTGGAAGATGCTTGCTGATGATGTCGGTTGTTTCCGTTGCTCTGGTCATAGAGGAGTGGATAATTGTATCAAATTTCAACCCCAAACTTGCCAGCCTGCGCCCAGTCAGCTCTGCCTGCTCACGACCTTAACAGTGAGATTAGCTATATAATAAATTGCTGATATTTTGCTCTTTATATTTAACAAATATTAGCTCATCATCCTTCTATGCCAGTCCTGAGAGTAAGTAATGCATTTCTCCTTCCAGCAGACAATGCTTTTAGCAGCGTCACCACCAAGAGACCAGGCTCACTAACTGCCAAGTTCCAATTCACGTTTCACAGGCTGGAAGGGATTTCTGTTGGTTAGGCCAGATCCAGTTCTTTTAGTTTCTGATTCTCCACTTCAATGGGAAGCACTGAAGAGAGGACCTCACCCATTAGTCATGGTCCTTGCGTCTTAAATCCCACAAGGTGAACCACTTCCTCAATGGGCTCATGCAAATAGCTGTTATTGTAGCTAGGTGTTCAATTTGCCACTCACTTTCTATCACCCCTACATTCTAGGAGTGCAGAAGAAGGAGGAGTGTGTGCATGTCTGGTAGTCCTGCTTGAAACAAAGGCTGCAGATACGTTAGCTTCGAAGGAAACATGCATTAGCCACTAATTGAGCTTCCTCAGATAAGACGTAAGTTTTAAGATGAAGATAAGTTTTTACCTAGTATCCCAAGGTATTTAAAATCTTAATTAAACATAGATGGATAGAAGGGTAGACGGCTGAAGGAGACATATGGCCAGACAATTGCAGAGTCAAGAATATAAGCCAGGAATCTGCTATTCTAACCACTGTTATTGTCTCATCAGTTGTGTATTTAATATATTCACACCTTTAATCAAATTTGCTTTTGAGCATGCAAATTAAAACTCAGAAAACATCCACATTAACATCTGGCACCATGTTTTCAGCACCTGAAACAGCATCACACCCAGAAAATTCTTGCCCTTTCAGGAAAAAGGGTATAAAAAACACAAAGGATGTTTACCACTCCTTTTTGAATTAAACAGCTACAGAATTCTAGTCAGTGCTACGTACAATTTTTGATATCCAGACATATGCATTAGCCAAGTACAGATTAATTTAGGTATCAGTATACAAATAGAGTATTATTCTCATCTCAACAAATGGGCATTTATTAATGTAATTCCCAGCAGCCTCATTAGAGATAAGGATGAAGCAAGGAGCATATATAATGATTCTCTAACTACAAGCACTCCAACTGAAAAGGCACACTCAAGAAAGCCAGAGAAAAAAATCTAGTTAACCGCTACATGAAACGCCATTTAGTTATTTTCGTCACCATAGTCAAAAGGTGTGGCCTTCATAATAAACCCTTTCCCAAGACTTTATGATCCAGAATAGTCATCCTGAGTCTTGAACTTAGCTCAAAATTTCAGCCAAGGGAAATTTTTAAAAATCTGCTGTGAAAGTTTAGCTCAAAGTCTCAAAGGAATCCAGTATGAAGTTTTGAAACAGGATTACTGCACAGGTGGGGGCATGTTTGGGATATGCATAAACAGGCATTTTATTTATAGGATCATGGGGAGGGGGGGGGGGGGGGAGACAAGCTTATGTTGGCCTATATATGTTCAATGGATCCAAAATCCTAAGTAGGAAGTTGGCAATAGGATCCGGAGCAGAACGGGTTGCTCTAACATATGAGATTAGTGACAAAGAACCTCTTTCTCTATGAAGCTGCACAATCAAGTAGGGTCCTAGTTGCACATACCCAGCTGGGTCAGAATTCTGTCTTTATCAATCTGACCATCCAAGTTGTACTGAGAATGGCGGATAAGGAATATGTGTCTGGTAGCTTTTGCTTTGCAGTGATCTAGGCGGGAAGCAAGTTCTTCTTCCCCAGTCTCTTCATTTTTCTTTTTCCGGTTGATAAGAGCCAGTGGTTCACGTCTAAAAATATTAAAATAAGTCATTTTTATATGTGGCAGAATGGCAGGGGAAAATGTTACAAACGGACTCCTGCCTCAATTGATTTCAGCATTTGGAGGATCTAAAGATTTTTTTCCCCCCCAATTATGTTAGCAAAAGTTTTATCAAACATTTTAACTCTTCTCTTAAATACCCCAAAAAGCCATATACAACAATTTAGAGTTTTACATCCTATCTAGCTGAAGCCAAGCTAGCACCACCCACCTACCTGAGACTCATGCTACCTATTAGTTATTATAATATGGTTGTAATTTAGTTCAGGATAAAAAATCCCTATAAACACTGGTAAGGGATTCAGCCATACTTTGACAGACTATTACTCCTGAGGGCATTCTGCGCAAAAAAATTAAAAATACTGCACACAATATTTTAGAATTCTGCAAGTTTTATTTGTCAATAAATAAATACAGAGGCTCCAGCATGGCAGCGGGGAGCACAGGCCACTGGCTGTACGAAGGTGGGAGATCACCCTGCAGCTCCCCCACATCTGGGACACAGATTCAGTGGTAAGGCTGCGCCTGACCCTGACACAGCACAAGGCCTGGGCCTGCCCCAGAAACACCTTGGGGCCCAGTCCCTCTGCACCAGACACACCAGATGTGGGGCAGGCAGGATCCATGTGTGCAGGGGCTCAGTGTGAGGGGATCCAGTGTGGGGTGAGAGGATTCTGTGTGGGACAATCTGGGTATAGGCAGCTCAGTGAGGGGTCTAGGTGTGGGGGATCTGGATGCACAGAGGCTTGCAGGGGTGGTTCCAGGTGCAGAGGAATGGGACTCTGCAAGGGCTTCCAGGTGAAGGTGGTTGGGGCTCAGGGGAAGGGCCTGGGGCTCTCAGCAGGGGTCTGGGGAAATGAGGCTTGGTAGGGTGGGGATCTGGGTACAGCTAGTTGGGGGTCAGTGGCATAGGGGTCTGGATGTGGGGGCTCACAGTGGTGCAGAGGGTGGGGCATCAGGGTGGGGGTTTGAATGCAGGGAGCTCAGTGGGTGGTGGTCTGAGTGCAGGGCTTGAGTGCGGTGGGGTTTAGGTATGGAGGGCTTAGGGGGTTCTGGATGTACCAGGTGAGGCTTGGCAGGGGTGTCTGGGTCTGGGAGATCCAGCTGCACAGGGGATGGGTGGATGGGGGAGCAGCTGCCTGTACAGTGACTCCTCCCTCCACAGCTGAGGAGTGATGGAGGCGTAAAGCAGGGGAGGATGCTGAGCTTCCTGTAGCTGGAGGAAGTTTCTGGGGGTGGGTCTGATACAGCCCCAGCCACTCCTTGCAGGGGAAGAGGAAGTCCCGTCCTTTCCTGCCTCCAGTTCGGCCAGGACTAGCAGCTGATCCAGGCTCAGGGTAGGAGCCACTGGCTGGGGTGTCCCCAGCCCCGCGGTGATTTACCTCTAATCTGGCTGCTCCGGGTGCCTGAAACGATGTACCTGCGCTGCTAGGGAGTGGTGTGTGACTGCTCTTGCAGCTTCCCTTTGCTTCCCTACAGAAAAATCTCTGAAGGGCATGAATTCTGTGCATGCGCAAGGGCGCAGAATTCCCCCAGGAGTACTTTATGGCGTACATTAAAGTACATCCAAGTTACATTCTGTTAGTCTGGAGGACAGGAGCACAAGTGAGAGCATCTTTGAAATATCTGATTATTAATTTTACTCTTGTTTATTGAGTAGTTACCCTTGGGTTTCCATTGGAGTGTGAATGTCAATTTAGATGGCATTTTATGCTTAGAAAAAAGGAAATCTGAATGGAAGATCCAGCAAAATCTTAATTTTACCTGTCCAATCTTGCAACACCCTATTCCCTACTTGATTTTTAAATTCATTAGTTAGTTTGAATCAGGTCTCCCACTCTGTTGTATTGTCCTACTATTTAGTGAACTAAAATTATGAACAGTAGGTATGGTGGAGCAACACATTCAGAAACAGGACTCACAGATTGAATCAATTAACTAGGTAAACTCAGACAATGCTAGTTCCAGACAGCATAACATCAATTTTTGCCTTACATTTGATTAACACAGTTCTACATTTCTAGAAGAAAAAACCCTCCTTGTTCATTTAGCTTCTAGCCAGTGAAGCAGGATTGCTAAGAATATGTTGGTACATAGCAACCTGTATCAAGAAAACAAAATCATATCCTGTGTTTGTACAGAGATTTAATTCTTTGTTCTGGTTTGCTAGAAGCATTGGCTAAGGGACACGTATCAACCATCTGATTCTCTACACCAGCTATAAATATTTCTTGCATCCTACTCTATTTTTACCTTTCTTTGATGTACTAAATTTAGACATAATTAGACATGGCTCAATTAGTGTTCAGAGTACTATTCAGATATACTGGAAATTCAGAGTTGAGCGTACACTAACCCACTTCTTAGTAGTGCAACACATTGGATGTCACTGGAGTACTTACATATGCAAGAACCACCACTGATTGAATCCCCCTGCATAAACCAGTTAAAAAGGTGCAGTTAGAGCCTGCAGTGGGACTGGGATCTTGCAGGACCTGCTGCCATAATAGCGAGAGCAGTTAAAATGTACTTTGATGCGTGCAGGACTGGGTGGTCAAAAAAACCCAAACAAAACAGACAGACTGCGGTAATTTGCAGAAAACAATCTTTAAAAAAAAGGTTTTAAAACAAATTTAAGCAACGGAAAGAAGAATTTGAGGTCTACTGAAGGAGTTAAAGTATTTGTTACATGGTTTAAGCAAGTTTTTTCTATTCCTTTAGTGGTAAAAATTGTGTCTGAATTCTATTTATATATAGACTATATTAACTGGCCGTTTCGGGGAGGTGGGGGGAGAGGGCGGGATTAGTAGCATGGGGAAAATCTCTCTTGCAGGATTTGCAGGTGGGAGCAGGATAAAAATGCAAGAAACAATGCAGGAGCAAAACTGAGTATTGCAGGACGGGACAGGAGCGGGATTAGAAAAAAATAATAATAGTGCCACGGGGGGCTCTAGGGGCAGGCAAAGAATAGTTCTCATGAACCCTTGTATATAGCATTACAGGAAAATCTTTAGAGAACAGATATAGTCTCAACCCTGAATTTTCTTACTGTCCTAGTTTTAGGTCCTCTGTATCTTGACTGCGTTCTGGAAAGAATATTTACAGAAATATACTAACATGGTTTCACATTTCAGCGTTGGCAGAATCATTAAGCTACTCCTTGAAGGTCCAATACTCCTGTGGATCTGTAAAGATGCAGAAGTGGCAAATAAACTTGGGCATTTGCATCACCTGTATGCTATAACTGCACTAGCATTGTGTGCGCTAAGCTATGCACTATAATAGTATCTGTTTAGCCAATCTATGTTCATTAGTTTAATATTATTCACATCATGAGCAGCATGTCTACCTGTTATAGATATCAGCTACCCAGGAAAGCCATTCCTGCACAAGTACTAGAAGAGTTATCACCTCTGAATCTTGTTAATTTATAGGAGGGAGGGGCTGTTTGTGCAAATTTAGCACTCGTTGAAGATGACAGAAAGATGTGCTGAGATCTAGACAGTGGCACTGCAAGCTTCCCTCAAACCTTACCAAAAGTACTTCAACCTTGAACCTGGACAAACCACCTTTAAGGGTGAAAGGGAAGTTCAGTCATCATGGTCCAGTCAGTCCTTTGCTTCTCTGCAGAGAAGCAATCAACAAATCTATTGTTCAAACAGCCTCAACACTGCGGAGGTGGCTTTTACTGATGTGAACTAGACCAAAACAAAATTCAGATATAGGGAGGCAGGAGGAACAGGTTGAAAGATGCACCATTTTAGAATTACTTCAGCAATCTCCAACTTGCTTGTTTCCAGCAGAAAACAATATGAGCCTAGAAGACAGCTTTGTGCTTTCAGTTTACTAGGTCAGCCCCAGGCCCTTCCTACAACACCTATTTTTAACTTAATTTAGTGCATCTATTTATCCTCTAGTTAGATCCATCTCCCCCGCCACACAGCTACTTCAAGCCTCCTCTTTCATTCTCTCACACTGCATAAAGTAACCCTCCTGCAGCTCATACAGATTAGCCCCATTGCTATCCTGCTGCCAGTACCAACACTGCACTCTACCACCATAAACCCTGCCCAAATCTTCCACAAATTAGTCCTCATGGTCCTGTTTCTCCACCAGACACACAGTAATCCTCTCCCTCTCATACAAATCCTTTTACTACTACTCCCTGTCTCGACACACACAAAGTAATCCTCCTCCTCCTCCTCCTGATCCCACAGCACACAGATCAATTTCTTGTGCATTATATATTTTGCTTCTTCACTTAACACACACCTGTGTATTTGTTTTACGCATTTTTATAAGGACTAGTACTTGGACTCTGGCTGAATAAAATTAGTCTGGTCACAGAGAATTGCTGCTTAACTGAACTGGCTGTGATTTTTATAGTCAACAGCCCCCATGAGTAGCTTTAATAACATTTGATCAATATTTTGATTTGATAAACATACTACTCTACTAAATAAAGAATGAGCCTCATATGTTTTTAAAAGCTGAGAGATTTCTGAAGTTGTTTCCTTTTCTCCAATTGTAAGGCATTATGAATCTTCATTATGGGGCATGTTTTTTCTGTCTATAATATACTTTACAGGACTACTTTTGTTCTACTAGTGAACGGTTTATAAAAGATGCATGGGTAAGACAACTCTGCAAGGATGGTTGTCAAAAATTCTAACAGATTTAGAAAGCTAATCCTTCTGAGGAAGAAATCAGTGTGGTGAGAAATACACAAATGAAAAACCCAGGACAATTCTGATATATTACCATAAAGCAATTTATGCCTCAGGGAGCAACAGAAATATCAGTAATTTTAAGAACAAATCCTAACTAGATAGTCTAGTTCAACATTACCTTCCTTACTAAGCCAACCTTTAGGTTTTGATGCATAGGAAACTTTTAAAACTACTCCTAGAAGTTTGCAGCTGGAGTGGGTTCCTTTATGAACTTACATTTTTTTCATTTAGAGGCCTAAAGACCAACAAATTTAAATCTGCAACAGGGCCATTCTCTTCTAAAAATCTTCTAAGTTTGACTGGACAGGTTTTTTTCTAGCAGGCGTAAGTAACAGTGCTCAGGCTTTCAATTCCAACCTGATTAAGTGACATGCTCCTGTTTCAAAGACAGTTGTCCTTTCACCCCCTCCGCCTCCACAGGTCATCAAGGTGGATAAAAATCAATGATTTTTATTTTAATAAAAAAAAAATCGGATTTTTTTATTTAAATCAGATTTTTGATAGGTTTCTTTCCTCAAAAAGCATTTTATCTAAAGATAGTTTTAATTAAGATACATTATAGCTCAAAGATATCTCATTATGGAATAGGGATTATAAATTCTAATTATATAGTATGAGACAATATATTAATGTAATGTTTAAGAAAAGTTTTATAAATGAGTTCCAATAGTTCATGGATTAGGGACCCAATCTTATGGGGTTCAAGGGGCTTCTGTATAGATTATGTAGGGTAATCTTTCTATCTACCCAATGGGACTCAGTGCTCAGTCTAGAAGATACCATCAGAGATGCTTAGTTTTGCAGTTCTCAAACTGTGGATTTGTGTCTCCAGAGAGAACATGCTTGTTAACAGCAAAAAGATTTTTAAAATCAATAAATAATATACAGAGGTGAGAAATAACAGACCTCAACCCTATTGTCCCTCTGCAAATTTGTGTACATAGAGTCAATCACTTAACCCCTCTCTAAAAGTGCAAAGTTTGAAAAACGTCAATGAATAGAAGATTGTTGGGGGCGGAATAGATCTGGACAAGGAGAAGTCTGGAGATAAATGTGAGAAGGGAGGGACAGGCAGTAGAAACAAAAATGAAACTGTTTGAGCAGCATATTCCAGAAGTCTTGAGGTCTTTCTGAGTGTAGCTTTCATTGATTTGAGATCTACCATACCATTCTTCACTAGAAGGGAAAACCTATAATGGCAGCAGGCCATAAAAGAGACCCAGTTTGGGAATAAGAACAATTTAAGAAATATATGTTTGCTGATGATGTTTTAAAGAAAGACACCAGTGAACTGGTGGAAGTCACTTAAGCCCTTGGATTCAGAGACTGTTGAAGTGATAATCTCACTTTTAACAGCAGTAGCTTCTTCTGTGGGTGTAGAAAGAATATTTTCTTCCTTTGGACTAATTCATTCCAAATTGAGAAATTGTTTGGGATCTGAAAAAGCAGGAAAGCTTGTTTTTCTTTTCCAGATTATGAACAAACAGGAATATGAAGGTGAAGTCAACTGAGTTAGCTGCAGAAGCCAATATTTTAAGTTTCTCATGTTGACCTGGCTGACATAGTTGATTTAATTTTTGTTTTTTAAAACAAAAAAAATATTTCATTTAACTATTTTAGTTTAAAACAATTTTAACAAAAATAAACCTGATTTTAAAAAACTTGAATGTTTAACTAAATTCAAAAATTCATATGCTTGTTTTGTTAAAATATTTTATGTTTGCTGTTGAAGAAAAAAATCCAGAATACATAATATTGTTGTTTTAGTTAAATAAAACAATTTAAATGTCTGTCTGGTGATGTTCTCCTCTTAATACAGCATGGCAAGAAAATCCTCCAAATATTAATGGTTAACCTGTTGAATTGTAGATAGTTCACGTCCCAATGACTTCATAAATATCTGCTTCAATTATCTTTGGTAAATTAAATAACCAAACGATCATTCATTTTCTGATATAGCTGTAAAACTAATCTGAAAAGTTTTCAAAATAAATCACTTTAAAAATGTATAGTGTGTACCTTCTAAAAATGAAACCTACCTCTGAGTTGTGAAGAATATGTATTAAGATTATAACAACCAACAAGAATGCACTTTTATGTAGAAATCCATGATTAAATCGAGTCTTCCTGACTAGTGATTTAAATCATGATTTAAATCAAATCCAACCTGGATATCATTGAGACCAATTAGCTATTCTCACTACTCTTGCATGTTGCATCTTTAAAGAGGAAAACTCCTGATGATTTACTTATTAGTAAGTTATTCTTAGAAGACTCAAAGAAAGATTTCCAGTCCTCACTAAGATTTCAAGTCACATACTGCCTTAAAGCACTGCCTTTAAGAAGCTGAATCAAAACTACTCGAAACAATTTGAAGCATGACAATTCTGAAATAAGATTTTTCCCACACAGATTTCTAGTTCTCATTTTCCATTAAATAGCAGCTCTCTCAGGTAACAAAAGTAATGTTTTATACAGAGTAGAGATAAGGCCAGTCTTATTTTAATTAGACACTTTAGTTCTCAGAGAACCAGATTTAAACCAAAAGTAATAGTCCATGCTTAATGCGAAAGAGTGTTTTCAACTTTCACATAAAAGCTTATTGGAGTTCATTTGCATTAGTTCTTATATAGTCTGCAGTATCTAGCTTCAAAAAAAGTAGTAATTACGTTTCTGCTATTCCCCACAGTAGACCTCCTAACTCATGCATGTGATAATGAGCAATCAAATTTGCAAATATAAACTTTTCCAAGAAGCACTGACCAATTGTGTGTTATGTGCGGGTATATTTAGCAACCTTAACTATAGGTTACGGCCAGCTCTGCCTGTAATTAATTTCATGAATACACTTTTTGGGCAGCTATAGTAAAAGGCTGCACTACCACTTAGAGTCACAGATTAACATCTAGTCTGACCTCTTGTATATCACAGGCCACTGCCACCCAGCACTAAACTCAACAATTGAAGTTAGACCAAAGTACTCCAGCCAACAGGAAACTAGACTATTATGTGCCACAAGCATAGATAGGCAGGACCAAGGTGCACCAGTGCCTAAAGCCCACTCAATGGTAGGGAAATGATTGAGATACTCCCAGATAATCCTGGCAAGTAACCTGCACCCACACACTGCAGAGGAAGCCAAAAACAAGGTCACTGCCAACCTGACCTGAGGGAAATACCTTCCTGACCTCACATAGAGAAATCAATTAAACTCTGAGCACATGAGGAAAAAAAAAAAAACAGCCAGCCAAGCACCTGAGAGAGATAATGCTCATTGCCACCTAAGAGCTCTGGCCTTCTCCTTCCAGTGTCCCATCTCTGGCCATGGCTATCCCTGATCCTTCAGAGGAAGGATATTAAAAAAAACAGAATAGACTGGAGATGGGGGGGAAAAAATCCCTTCATGACCCCTGCATGTGGCCAGCTGAAACCTTGAAGCATGAGCTTTTAGGAACATAAAACAAACTGCAAATGAGAAGCAGGGTTGCTGAGCCCAGCCCCCTATCATCACAAGCTAATGAAAACGTCCTATCACATGGCTACGTTAGAGAACTTTGAGTAGTATATCAAACAATGAAAATGTAGTATAAAGATCAGCTCAAGTGAATTTATGACATGTAACTTGGCTAGTCATCCATCACACCACTAAATGGTGTCTGCCCTGCTAGATGTATCAACTATACTGCAAGAAATAATCTAGATCGCACATATATATAGATTGCCACAAAAACATGTAGTTTTCAGTAAGTCATTCCCCTGCTCTAGCAACAGAGAGATCAATTGAAAACCCAACTATTTTAGTATCACTTAAAGGACTCAAGTGAGATCAGAAACCCCCTTGTGCGAAGTATAGTACATACAAATTGTGAGCTCTTTGAAGCAGGAAGTGACTCATCTTTTTAGTTATTAAAAGTGGCAAAAGGGTGGAATAAAGAAGTGTTACACTCACTTTACAGATGGGCAACTAAAACAGACAATAAGTTACTTGCCCAAAGTCACCCAGGATGTCTGTGATAGATCTAGGAACTGAACCTGAATCTCCTGAGTTCAGCATCTTAACTTACAGAGAGGAAGGATAGATTTGTGGTTATTACAACCTCTGCAAGGGCCTGTCCATTTAGAAATAGATTTTAAGTCCCACAATTGCCCAATTGTCTAGTTGCTTTCTAAAACTGTTTGCTTTTGGAGCATAGCTCACCATTGTACTCTAATTTTGGTTACTATTCACATAGGCTAGATTCAAGTTAGCAATCCGAGTAACCATCTGTAGCTGCTTTGTGGTCCGTGTCAAGTGATTTGGTATGGTGTCAACTAAGGTCCTCATAGTAAACTGGCCTCATCACAAAAAGTTCACAACTGGCCCTTATGATGCAGGTCTGAATACAGCAACCAAGAATGGATTGGGAATAAATTGATCTACCCTCCCCACTGCAAGTAGGCCTCCATGTCAGGGAGATGGCATATTAATGGGCATATTAAGTTTGATTTCAGTGTGCTACAGTTGTTACATTGCTAGTGAAAGGAGCAAGGTTGACTGAAGTACTAGAAATAAACTTCAGTTGCACACAGAAGTAAATATGGGTAATAATTATTTAGATTCATCAGCACAGGAATTCTACAAATAGTTAGATATGCCATTTGGCCACATACGTACACACACACTGAAGAAGTGAGCTGTAGCCCTCGAAAGCTTATGCTGAAATAAATTTGTTAGTCTCTAAGGTGCCACAAGTACTCCTGTTCTTTTTGCGGATACAGACTAACACGGCTGCTACTTTGAAACATGCCCCCTAAGAGTAACTAAAAGTTATTTTAAAATGCATTATTGCTTTGAGATTTTTAAATTACATCTATCTAGCACAATCTTTAGGCGCATTAGATTGTATAATGCCTCATATTTTGATTCTAAAACATTATACAATCAAAACAGCCTGCTACAATTTTAGTTTGGATTTAGTGTTATTAAACTGGAGTCTGGCATACCAATCTCTCTGGGGAGATAATTCCACCAGACAGCAGCTCAATGAGCTAAAGCTTAATACTTATATTTGCCCATTTTAACTGCAAAGTATTTATTATAATAAACAATACAGATGGTTAGTCATTAGCTGAATATAGTCAGCCCCATAGAGAGTGTAGGCAAATTAAGTTTATTAGAATTAAAGAAAAAAAGATCTAAATCTGATTTGGAGTTCCAGAGATTAACCAAACCGTATGTTTGACATCTGCATAGTCAGAAGTTTGCTATCCACAAAAGCACTCTGATAGATTCAGCCCTATACAAACTAAGCTTTTTTTGACACAAGATATTAAGACAATTTTAAACAAAATGGTTACCATCATAAAAATTGAATAATCTAAACAGGTTAATTACTGCAATTTCTGATATTGCATACACTTGGACTTCACAGTCTCCCTATTCCAAAGAATTAGCAGGATACACTTACTGAGCCAAAAAGGAAAAATGACTTGTGTATGTATATAGCACAGAGAAGACTATGAATTGCATAAATTAAAAATGCAGAAGGTATTCCTACAGAATATTTAGGCCCTATAAACACACAAATTATTCCCTAACATTATTAACCTCAGTATTTTAGCTTTACTTCAGTTTAGATAATTCTACCCTCCTACAAGTTCCTCTTGAAATCTCAATAACCTGAATTCACTTCCTGTTTTAAGTTGTTGCATAGTTCAATGTTGCTAAGAGCTATTTGTTGCCACATTCCACCTCAGAGGAAATTATACCTCAATGGCAGCTGAGCAGACCCCTCTGTATAGTTTGTGGAGTTCTTTGGGATGAAAGAGTCTAGGTATTAGTTATTAATTTCTCCTCCCACTCTGTTGTGAAGTTGGTTATATCTCATGTTCTCTTAAAACGCCCCCCAGTAGACCTATAGTTACCTCCATCTCACAGGGGCCTTCAGTAATCTCACTTTCATTATTGTAATGACTTTATATCAGGGAGGAGAATCATCAAATAGAGGGTGTAGATAGCAGTGTTGAAAGATTTCTCATATGTAATTATGACTTTTGTGTGCTATTTTTCTGAGTGTTAGTCTTTTAGGTGTGGTGGTGCTGGTGGAGAGGTAATGTGCTGTTTATGTGCACCCCTTATACTCCAGGGGTGGCTGCATTTCCGGGGTACCTATGTAATTTAACTATGAAGCCATTTGGAAAGGCAGGCCAGCTCCCACAACAGCTTTTATCCAGAATCCCAAAACACTTTACAAAAGGGGGCAAATACTCCTCTTTTCGGACTAGGAAACTAAAGTACAGAGAAATTAAGTGACTTGCCCGCAGCACATCAGTGGCTGGACCGGGAACGGAACCCAGGAGAGTCCTGACTCCCTGTCATCGTCCGTCTCTCCCCATTAACAAAACCACGAGAGGCATGGCACGCACCTCCCCTCCCCACAAGAGCCCATTTAGGGCCAGGTGGCGCCCCTCCTGGGCCAATCCCGCCTACAGGGAGCGGGAGGGGCCCTGGGCTCCCCCATGTGCATCCCCTACAAGGAGAATCAAAGTGCCCCAGCGGGGAGGACTAAGGGACCCCTGCGCCCCCCGGAGCCCATGTCTCCCGGTGACGGGGAACCCGGGCGTAGCCTAGAGGCTGCTCGCTGGGTGCCCAGGCCCCACCTGCGGGCAGACGCGGCTCGCTCCTACCTGTCCCAGTTGCTGTCCCAGTAGCCGCCCCCGCCGGCGGGTCGCTCCACCCAGCCCGGCGCTGCGGGGCAGGAGGCGGGGGGCGGCAGCAGCAGCAACCCAGCGGCGGCGGGGGCTGCTCCCGCCGACCGGGTCTCAGCGTCGCCCCCGGCGCCATGGGCCGGCTGCTTGCCCACGCCCACGGCCGAGAAGAGCACGGAGCCGCCGGCCAGCCCGCAGGCGGCCAGCGCCAGCGCCCGGCGGAATGACATGGCCAAGGCAGAGCCGGGGAGCCCGCGCGCAGCCAGGCAGAGCCTTAGTGGGAGCGGAGGAGAGCCGGCCCTTCCCGCCCCCTCGCAGCTCCGCCCTGGACGGGGCGCGGCGCGGGACAAACTTCCTCCGCGCAGCGCACTCCCCGCTGGCCTGGCAGGATGGGAGGGGGGAAAGGGAGAGGAGGATGAGGGGAAGAAAGGGGGAGGGGAAGGAGGATGAGGGGAAGAAAGGGAGAGGGGAAGAAGGGAGAAAGAGAGAGGAGGATGAGGGGAAGAAAGGGGGAGGGGAAGGAGAATGAGGGGAAGAAAGGGAGAGGGGAAGAAGGGAGAAAGAGAGAGGAGGATGAGGGGGAGGAAGATGAGGGGAAGAAAGGGGAAAGGAGGATGAGGGGAAGAAAGGGGGAGGGGAAGAAGGGAGAAAGGGAGAGGAAAATGAGGGGAAGGAGGATGAGGGGAAGAAAGGGGAAAGGAGGATGAGGGGAAGAAAGGGGAGGGTAAGAAGGGAGAAAGGAAGAGGAGGATGAGGGGAAGAAAGGGGGAGAGGAAGGGGGAAGGAGGATGAGGGGAAGAAAGGGAGAGGGGAAGAAGGGAGAAAGGGAGAGGAGGATGAGGGGAAGAAAGGGGGAGAGGAAGGGGGAAGGAGGATGAGGGGAAGAAAGGGAGAGGGGAAGGAGGGAGAGAAAGGGGGAAGAGGATCAGAGGGGAAAGGAGGGAGAGATCTAGCGGAAAGGAAAAGATTGAAGAAAGCATGGAAAGAGGGATAGGGAGGGTGTCCCCAGACCATGTTATCAATTATGAGTTTGTATTGGAATCGCACCCAACAGCCCAGTCATAGTTCAGGACCTCACTGTGCTAGGCGCTATACAAACATAGAAGGAAAAGACAGCCATTGTCCTATATTGCTCTGTGCTTCTCTTCCCACATGGCTGGCCCCAAGTTCAGAGCTGGTCCCTGGCCCCAGCCCTCTCCAGTGCTGCGCCCCTCCCTGACATGAAGGACATTTGTGGCGTCTCTCAGACCCTTAAGCAATATGAACTGTATTTACATGCACAGCGCCAGCATATCCCACCCCAATCATGCTGCACAAGCCATTAGGAACAGTGACCAGAGTATCATGAAACAGTGGCAATTAAGGAAAATAAACCAAATAGATTCTAATGGGCACTTGACTTGCATTGAGTCAGTAGGATTGCTGATGGGATTTGGCCCTCAATTGTGTTGCATTGTTATTTATCCCGTGACATTAAAAACATAAGCCTTGATCCTGTACAGGTAGCTCCCTGTGCCCATATCGAGCACCACTGAAGCCAATGAGACTCCACCTAGGTGCAGGGGGTTACCCACACTGAGATCATTGCAGAAACAAAGCCCTAATGTGAGTGTCTCTGGGCTAAATTCAGTCCCAGTGTAAAAGCAGGCACCAACCAGTTGATCTCAATGGATTTGAGCTGGCTTACACTACAGTGGAGTGGATTTGTTGCTTAAGAGCTACAAAGGAATGGGTTTAAATAAACCAAGCGATTCAAAAAACTTGTAGAGTTGGACATAAATTGTCTTGCACAAATAACTGCCCAGTACCTACCTCCCTTAGTTTCCTGCCAAGCTGTTCAGCTATCAAGCACTCATTCCTCAGTTGCTTATTAACAGTGTGCTCCTTTCCAAAACAAATTGTGCTCCACAATTATCTAATAAATATTAACGGAGCCCTAGTACAAGTTCTTTTCCTTGAAACAGGATCCTTGTTTAGTTCTGTCAGTATTAGTGTGCTCTGGCATAGGACAGCCAAATGGAAATGAACAATGTACAAGTTGATATTGATGCAATCCTTTGTCCTATATCACAATACTGCATACCCAGAATTCAGATATATTCTTTTCCTACCACTGTTCCTCAGAACACATACCTTGGGAATGGCAGAAACACCCAAGTAGGACTGTTGGACTGGAAGTTATGCAATAACAATTTAAGGGTGTTTGCATAAGGTTACATCTAAATACTTTGTTAAAGTACACAACTGTTTAAACCTAGGTGCATTTTAAACTTTGAAACCACTGAACACGGAGGCTGATAGTGCATTTGATAACCCACACAGAAGATGCCGTAGATATGGGACGTGCATAACTTTAACATATCTAAACAGTTCTCTACACTGATTTCTTAGAAGAATTAAATTCTGTCTTCGTTTATTTTCTGCAATGAGAAATTTTAATACCATGTTATATTTTCAAGCAAACCTCTGAGCAGATCAGCTATAAACTATAAAGATCAAATACGAGTTTTGTTAACCTTGTTAACTATATAATGTATTTTTATATAGGGGGGCTATTGGTGGTTTCTTGGAGCAGGGAATCAGAAGGCCTTAAGTTTCCTCCATAAGAATGACACTTATAATAGTCACTCCCTTTGATCACTAAACTTCTACCAATATCCCTGCTACAAACCAAACCAAACAACAACAAAACCTAACCCAACCAGTGTTTTTACCCACAAAACTGGGAAGTTCCAAAAACTTCATTTAGAGGCTTCACTATTGCTATTAATTTTACATGGAAAGCGCTCAGATAGACCAGTGATGGGAGGCAGGATAAAACCCTAACTTAGGGGCTAGCTGCCTCAGATACAGGATCTCGGACAGGCATACCCTCAGGGAACTAGCTTCTCCTGCCGTCTTGCTGCTGTGGCTATATTCTATTTTTAGTGCACTAGCTTGATGAGAGCTAGCTTGAGTATGTCTCCTTGAGTTGGGAATCTCACACACACACACCCCGCTGGAAGTGTAGACATACCCAGACTGACAGTAAACTCTTCACAACAGCAGACCTCCTAAATAGCAGCTCTCAGTAATTACTTCTCTGGAGTTGCTTCCCTCTTGCCCCTGTCCTATCAGCTCTAGCCCTGCCTCCTCTCTCTCCCTCTCTCTCTCTCTCTCTCACACACACACACACACACATTGCTTCTATATCAGGAAGTCAGAGCTGGTTTCATTAAAACTAAAACACAACATTAAAAATTAACTGCTATATTTATACATATTATTTCATTCTCTTAAGAGGTGCAAACCAAGTTGAGGTTTAACTTTTCAAAGTCCTTCATGGCTTGTAATTTCGGTGGGACAAAAACACACAAGTAACAAGCATTCAAAAAGGTTCTCAGTCTTAAAATTTGCCGTTCGTGCTTTTGCTATTCTCAGAAAATTGAAGCCATACAATCTCCTGCTATGAAGCATTGAGGACTGCTGTGTAAATGAGAGCAATTTAGTCTCCCCATCCAGGGCCGGCTCTAACTTTTTTGCTGCCCCACGCAGCAAAAATAAGCGCCGCCCCGCCGAGCCCGCTCCCCCCCCCCGCCGAGCCCTGCACCGCTCCCCTGCCGCATGCCGCGCCGCCGGAGCACCCCCTGCCGAGCGCCACGCCACCGGAGCACCCCGCGGAATGCCACGCCGCGCTGCCCCCCCGCCACCCCAAGATTGGCCGCCCCTTACCAGGTGCCGCCCCAAGCATGTGCTTGGTTGCCTGGTGCCTGGAGCCGGCCCTGTCCCCATCTACCCCAGTCCCATAACCCAGTTGCATAACCAGAGGTTACTAAAAACATATCACTACCATATCCAAACAATCACTTTAGTAATGGTTTAATGTTTTTGTGTGAATTTATTTGCAAACTATAAAACACAAATCTAGAGATAAGATAAGCAGAACAGAACACTTAGTGCTGAGCTGGCTCCCAAGTCCCATATTTATCCAATGAGATGACCTAGGAACTGGCTTCAGCACTGATTTACACCCAGTGAACTCAATGATTTGCAAAAGGCTGAAAGGAATTCTGTCAAATTTGAGCCTCGGGTTCCTGTATTATTTTGAAGATAAAAGTGTGTTATTAAGATGGAGAGACTTTGTACATTTGATTGTGCATTCTGGTCATTCCTAGTTTCCCTGTTTAAGATGCACGCTGCCCCTCTTAAATTCCTCATGCTAAAGTAATGCTATCCCTAGTATTCTACCAACATGTCAGCTGGGATCCTAGTTTCTGATTTCAGTCTCAGTGCACGCCATCGAGTTACTCTGGATTTACATCAGTGTAACTGAAAGCAGAGTCTGCCACATTCACATTTATCCCAAACAAACTTAGTATCATCATATTTTGATCACTGTAGGTGATTTACATCAGAAACACTGAATGATTATGCCAAGACTATAGAAAACATTACTTCTGCTAAAGAAGTTAAAACCATTTTAAGCTTTTCCACCTAAGTGCTTTTCCCCTGAAAACCACTTTATGTCTATGGCACTTACACTGTGGCAGCTGAGAGGTAAGTTTTTGGATGCCTTATACTGCTTCCTCCTTGGACATTTTACAGATCAACAGTGGCTCCCAGGGGTGAGACAAGTGTATCACAGACACATACAAACGTTTGCTACCGACTAGGATTTTTGTTGTCTTTATTTCTCTTTCCTGAATGATAATCTTTCGGAACCATTTTAGTTCTTAGTTTCTTCTTAAACAGCTTTAAAACTAAACTTAGATTTTGTTTCAGTTTATCATGGAACTATGAACCCTAATCATACAGAGGAACTGTGTGTGTCTTCTTTCTTATAAATTATCTTCAAGCAATGAAGACAAATGTATTTATCCTCAAATCTTCATCCTATGCCCTACAAGTATACCCTTCCCCTCTCATCAGATATCAGTCCATCCCTCTCACCTAAAAGACGGACTCCCTCCCAGCTTCAGGAAAAGTACCCCTCAATCATTCCACCCTCCCCCTGTGTTCCCTCCATGCTAGTTTCCTCTCTCCCTGAGACACCTATTTTCACCTCCCAGTTGTCCTCCAGCCAGTGTCCAGCTAGTTCCCTCCCATCTCCCAGCCATCCTGAGTCCCAGCTGACACCTCTCCAGTTGCTCACTCAGGAAGAAGGGGAGCCTCTGGGCGAAGCACCCAGCAGTACTCCACAATCCCAGGAAGACATGATCAGGGCCAGGCCTGCAGTCCTTCAGGGCGGGGGCAGCGCGCAGAGCCTCCCTACCCACCCATGCATGTAGGACCTGGCGACCGCTTCTGGGAGCCGTGCAGAGCTAGGGCAGACAGGGAGCCTGCCTTAGCCCCGGATCCACACTGCACCGCCAACCGGACTTTTAACTGTCCAGTTGGTGGTGCCAACCAGAGCTGCCAAGGTCCCTTTTTGACTGGGCATTCCAGTCGAAAACTGGATTCCTGGGAATCCTATCTGGTTGCCATAAGACCCATAGAGGCAACAGCACACATTACAGCAGCCCTAGGCGTCAGACTCAGGATCAGAACGCATGATCCACTTCTCCTGATACTTGTGTGGAATCTGCTGGACTACTATAGGGCTGAGTCAGTGTCTGGGTCTTCTACCATTAACTTAAATGGGAGGAGAAGCAGAAGCAGGTCCCTGGCCCATAGTTTGTAAGTGGAATTTGTGAACCTTCAGAGAAAAATTTAAAAAGGCAATTATGGTAATAAAAAACACATCTGAAAGGATAAAAATGTGTTTACGAAATTACCTCCAGCTACGGCAGGCAGATTTAATCATCATCCATCATCCTCCCCTATAACAAATACAGCTGATTATTTAGCATGTTAAAAAAAAAGAGGAAACAGTGTCTGTGTCATTGGATCCAAATGTGTTCAAATATATACTGTGGGCTTATTCCTGGCCTTCTTAAAGGAAATATTGATGTCATCCTGGGCTGCTTCAGATCCAGTACAAACTAAACATTACATTAGTTTTAACGGTTGGGTTATGAAATGGGGCTTGTAGACAGTCATTAAATTAAAAAAAAAAAGCCAAGGAAAACACAGCATTTAAGTAACACTCCACTTGTGACTCAGCCTGTCCAAAGAAAGGAATTTTGGAGCTGAGCCTTGCTCTCTCTCTGACCTTATCTGACATCATTTAAAGGGAAGCATAAGATATTTGAGCTGAGTGAATATTGTACAAAATTTTCCATGAATATTTATTTGCTTGCTTCAGCCATGCTTGTGCCTCATTTGTTTTCGCTTTCCATGAACACCTGAGAGAGCATGTTTTACTTGGGGAAAGCAAATTGCAACGTTTCATGGGGGAAACTGTCTGTGGAAAGTGAAGTTCAAATATCCATGTGGGAGTGCTTGTGCTATCCTACTAGAGGTGGAAATGATACAATGTGATTTATCTGACCCATAACTACTAATTTGAAAGAGCAATTATGGAACACTCAAGGCAACCTGTTAAGACTCAGCCTGTAAAATGAAAATGTTTTGAAAAGAAACTGGCAAATAAAATACATATGTCTGGAAATGATGATCCGCTTGCTGGTGTACACTGAGCAGAAAGAGGCTACATTTGTTGGCTGCATTATTGCACTATTGTTGCAAGAAAAGGTGCAAAAACTGCTAGAAAGACTAGTGGGGGAAGCAGAGAAGTGAGGTCTAAAGATCTCACTTGAAAAGACAAAGACAATGGTGACATCGAAGTCTGTTGAAAAGGGGACTATATTCCTGTCCAAATCTGAGAAGGCATTGGAGTGTGCTGAGCACTTCAAGGACCTGGGCATGACTACAAGGGGTGCACAACAACACTTAGAGATCTGACATAGAATTGGACTCGTAACTGCTGCTCTAGTGATACTAAGTCACATTTGGAGAAGCAAAAGTATTACCACTGTAACCCCCACTTGGAGTTTGCCACCTCCTGGAATTGGACTGAGCCTCTAGGGGGGTCCTTCCCTCTGGACTACAACAACGACAGCTACCAGCGCTCTCTGACACCATTTCCCAGCATGCATGGGAACAGAACTGACTCAGAACTCCTGCTGAAGCTAATAGGGAAGCTTCTGCATGGGGTGATATGGACAAGTAGTTTTCTGGGCCAATGATGAGCCAGAGCTGGGAGAGGACAGCCTGACTCTGACAGAGGGGTTTTAGATTCAGTTTTGACCTCTGAGCTAGGAAGCTGAGAAAGAAGCAGAACAGCTCAGGGAATCTCTGATTAACTCCTACTCCCCACAAAGGGAGTCTTTGAACTGCTGCATGATCATTGCCTGGGTCAGGCAGTTCCAGCCCTGCCAAAGACCAGTGTCCAGAGTGGCAGAGATCTGCCCCGAAACTGTCTACCAAGAGCTAGCCAAGACCTTTGCATGACTTCAAATCAGAAAGCCAGGAACCTGCCCCACCTGGGGCGAAGACACAGGAAGGGGACCCTTTTTGTTTAAGTTGGCCACTGTTCACAACACTGCAGTCCTCCTCTCTGAACTCATCCTCAGTGTGCCTGGGCGATGCCCAGGGGATAAATTGTGAGTGTTGGGAGGTGGGTAATGTGTTGATTTATTAGTGCTTAAGACTTGTTAGTTAACCTTCTCCTTTTCCTTCCCCAGATCCGACTTTCCTATCCCCAATAAAGCCCTCCTTTATCATACTATTATGTTTGGGATTGTAATTTCTTTGCTGGGGTTTGTGCTGAATATTGTTTCATGTGTACTGGGTTTTATACTCCGTGTCAGTAATGGTACCATTATTCATTTTCCTCTAGGGACACATCCCTTATGTCTCAGGCACAGTGAGGAGTCACCTTGGGTGGAGGCACCAGGCGTCTAGGACCTAGGACCCAAACCATGCAAGAAGAGGGAAGAAGATACACCAAGTAGCCAGCAGAAGGGAAGAGGCTTGAGCCACACTCATGAGAGAGGCTCTAATTATAAAGTGTAAAATTAAATTGCTGCAGTCTCTTGTCTTCAGCATCTTGTAATGTGGCTATGAGACAGGAAACAGGACATTAAGAGGCTAAGAAGAAAGAACTAAGAAGTAATTGCCTGAATTTACAGTATAACGAGTGAGACCTGATATCATCAAGATGATCAGATGAAGAAAACTTGAGTTTGCAGGAGATATGGGTCAAATGAGTGGAGGAAAATTGCCAAAGCAAGTTCTGCAGGGACTGGTGCCTGGGGGCACTTGCAGCAAGTGTGGCCCAGTGATGAGGCTGACTGGATGAGATGTAGTAAGACTTTCTTCTCGAGGCTATGTGAAGACCATGAAATGTGGAGGAAGATTGCTAGCCAATAACTCTCGTGTGTTGTGTTTACCTTTCATTATGATGTGACTCTATGGTGCTTGGCACTATGAGAGAATGTGTATGTATGTACTATTCCATATGATCCATTCTCGCAGCTCTTTAAGTTGTGATGACAACGGTAGTGTAGCAACTGTGAGTCAAGATTCCTACTGACCATCATTAGGCAACATCTTAATTTGAAGCAGAGAGCTGAGCTGCAAAGTGTCCTCTTGTGCCTTCCTTGCTTATATGACCTGCCCTGTGCCCCAGTCAGCAAACCCAAGAGGCTACTGCATTGACCAGGACTACCCAATGAGAGCACTCCTCTTAGAGGTACTGCCCTATTGGATGATTGTTGCAGGCCCCACCCTGCAATTCCACACTGGCTGTGCCCTTTCAATACTCACATACCTTACTGGAGTTTGAGATGCATGAATACAAAGGTGCTATATAAGTGTAAAGTTGTATTCTTACTTATAAAAAAGGAGCATCACTGTCTCTCAGTGGACAGGAAGACTCCATTTCTCTGCTTTAAGGATTCAACCATTTCCTTGCTTTAAAATCCCAGGCTCCGTGTCACAGCCACTGTCTTTCCAGTTGAGGAGGACTGGAAGGCACTCTCTTTAGCAACATCCTTAATCAATAAAGCAATTGCTAACAATTGATGTGAGGCACTCCAAGGGCTGAGCCTGTCACCTCTACCGCATACTCAGATGCCATTAGCCCATAGAATAAGAGATCTCCCCAGACTGTCCTGTATACATTGACACCAAGATTGTAGAGATAAGTGATCTCATTGTAGACTGGGCATGGGCAAGAAAATCGTGTGTCTTCTGCATATGGTAGCCATGAAGCTATTTCTTCTAGCAGATGCATGTAAATACAGTCTACTGAATAGGACAGGAATGGAACTCTACAGAACTCCTCGAGGGAGGACTCTGGTGGCAGAAGTCCAGTTGCCCCCAGCATCCTGTGATTGACCCTCTTGCTGCAGAGAGGTTCAAGAGTATGAGGCTGAATGTTTGCCCTTCATGCATGGAATGCAAGAGACTCCTCCCATCAGGAAAGTTATTCACATGCATAAATGTTTGCAGGACTGGAACCTTAAAACTTTTAGTGAAATCATCACGGAAGGATGCTCCTGCCATAAGCTGCTTTTCAACATCTTGGATTTCTGTCATTTCAAATTAAAATGTTTCTATCTACCAATTATGAACCAAAGGGCTTGTCAAGTTACACTTGTGAAATGAAAGCCTTTCTTTAAGTTATACAGGTGCAAAAATAAAACAATTCCCAATTGTTAATCTTTTTATTTTGATTAGACCTTTCATTAGGCAAACACGTCCAATTCTGCTTCTGAAACCTTGCTCCTGAAATTAGAGGTTTATTAGAAAGATGCTGAAAGTATGTTACCCAGTGTAATGCTCTAAGAAATAATGTTGTGTCACACCAGGAGGGCTTAATTAGGAGCAGATGGCCTAATGAATGGAAACATAAGCAAAGCATTTTAATGTGGTCACTATCCAGAAGGAGAAAAAGTGATTTGATTATATGGCCTCAATCAACAGTAAACATTTATTTTGTTAACTAAGCACAGGTGCTGCTGATGGCTAATAATGATGCACCATGGAGCGGTATGAAAAATGGTTAGGCATTTTATAAATCCTGATTAGTAAGCAAGATCTAGATTTTGCAACAAGGTTTGTTAACTTTTGAGAAATCAAAACTGTTGGGCTGACCACTCTTTGTGGTCTTATGTTAATTGCATATTTATTTTTTCCCTTTTAGAAAGAAGATAAAGTTGGGACAAGTAAGATGTTTAAACTTTACTGAATTTTTTCTTTCAGGAACAAATAACTTTTTGATGGCTGTGTGTATTGGTAGGGATGGCTGAAAATGATTAAATTCCAGTGCACTGCATGAGAAGGTGGTATTCTGCCTAGGAGGAGGAACTGTGGTTAGACTACATGCCCTGCGGATCAGAAATTCTAGGTTCTGTTTCTGGGCAAGTGACTTAAAATCTGTCTCAGTCACTCAGTTCATGAAATGGGACTAATAATATATATTTCACAGTGCGATGAGGCTTAGTGTTTATAAACACTTTGAGATTCTCAGATTAAAAGCACTACATAAGTCTATGTAGGGTCAACTGTGTGCTACATGCTTTACAGACGAATAGGAAGGCCAGCCCCAAAGAATTTACATTCTTTCCATTCTTCCTAGCCCTGTCTCCAAGGCTAGTTCAGAAGATATCCTTCACTTCTTTACTTATTTAAATGACTCCAGGGATGAGCTTGACTCAGGATCTCTAAATCCTGGCTGTGTCTCTTTTGGAAACAAACATTTAAGTTCTTTCTTTTCACGTTCAAGCTGCGATGAGATTCTATATGTGAAACCCTGCAATGAACTGCTTTGTGAGTGAAGTGATGCTAATTATGAGCCTGGAGAAATGACAAAATATGCAGCCACATGTATGACAGTCTCAGCTGGCGACCCCAGAAAAAACAGCATCTGCAGATAGGATTTAGCCAGACAAGCTTTTCAAACACTGCTCTTAATTTTCAAGAGACTAAGATCCAGATTCAGCAAGGTGCTTAAGAATATCCCCAACTTTAAACATAGGAGTAGTCCCATTAAAGTCAATGGGGCCACCAGTACTATTAAGCACAATCCTCAAAGGTATTGATAATCAATGGGAGTTAGGCACTGAAAAACCTTTGAGGAACTATGCCTCTGCACCTGAATGGGGATAACTACAGAGAGATGTATTTGACCCAGTGTTTGTAATGGTGGATCTGGGTTTCTCAGCAGAAAAGGAATTTTATGCATGACTGGTGGTAAGAGAATGAGTGAAAACAGATTTGTTTGTATAAATCTTTTAGGAACAGAAAATAGCCCTCTAGTTACTTACAGAACAGGACGCTGCATCCAACCCAGCACTGCCAGCTTACCCTTGGGGGGACCGTTTTCAGTTGTGAAGTGTTAGTGCAGTTTCTTCGTCCATTCAGTTTTTGGTCTCTGCACGCAAAATCCAAAGTTAAGGACAGATTCTGATCTCAGTTACACCAGTGATAACCTAGAGTAGTTCCATTAAAACCAGTGGAGTTATTCCAAATGTACACCAGTTTAACAGAGATCTGTCTTACCTCTGAAATCTGATTTGCCTAGCTTTGGTCTGCTTGTGTCCCACTAATGTTATTTCAACTGAGGATTGTTGGTTTCTTGTTTTTTGGGGATTTTTTTTTGTCAGCGACTAGAAAATTGTGACAAGCTTCTTTTGTTACAAATACTCATTATTACACATGTCGTCTATCTGTCGTTCACTCCCAAGTCTAATAAGTGTAAGCCATAATTATTCCCATTTATAAATAACCTTTTTCATCCCATCTCTGATCCAAAAAATTTGGCAGACATCCCAGGTAGAAGATTTGAAATTATGTCCTGCCAAAGACAATTGCTGCTGATGAATCACAGCACACACGAGAAGGTCACTGGTTGCTGAATATATATAGCTATATTTTGAA
This sequence comes from Malaclemys terrapin pileata, assembly GCF_027887155.1. Lineage (NCBI taxonomy): Eukaryota > Metazoa > Chordata > Testudines > Emydidae > Malaclemys > Malaclemys terrapin. Next base: position 17,717,647 of record NC_071520.1, on the reverse strand, counting down.
GGCAACTTGGAAACTCTATACAATATTTGCCAAATGTATCATAAAGTCATAAGAAAAGACCATTTGGACTCAAACTGAGTCTGATTTGGGTATCTTTGCCGGCCAAGGTTAACACTTTATATAGCTCTGATAGAATTCTCAACACAGCCAAATTCACTCACATAGAGTTTTGCCCCCCTGAAAGGGAAACATGTTTTAAATGATGCTGCTGCCCTTACCGGGCCAAAATTCTGCCCTCAGATATATTCACACAACTCCATATGGCATCAGTGGGAATTCTGTACAGAGGGCTAGCACATCAATACAGCCCTACACAGTGGTGACATCAATAGCCTATGTCAACTACAGGGTTTATACATCAACTTAAGCTCTCAGAGGACAGGCTTAAGTGAATCTTTTAGGACATGTCTACATGTATAGTGCTGCAGCGGAGAAAGCTCTCCTGTCAGCATAATAAAATTACCTCCGCGAACGGCAGAAGCTATGTCGCCGGGAGAAGCTCTCCTGCTGACATAGCACTGTGCACATGAGCGCTTATGTCAGTGTAACTTATGTCGGGGAGGTGGTTTGTTCAGAGCCCTGAGTGACATATGTTTTGCTGACATAAGCTGTCATGTAGACATAGCCTTAAGTAGTAAGACTCGAGAGGTAGCCCTTAGCACAGGGGTGAATTTAACGCTGTGAGTGTCTATCTGAGCACATAATTTGGCTGTGGAAATTAAGTGTGACATTTAATGGGGTTGCAAGGCTCAAAATTAATTAATTTGACCCCGTCTCAAGAGAGCATTGTGCTTGTGAATTTCAGACCAGAAAGTGGCTTGAAGGACAGCAGCATTTACGCTGTTTTCTTCAGTTGTTGCTCTCCCCCCCATGTCTTTGTGCAGAGAACTAGCAGTCCAGGAGGTGCCCGTGTTTATACTCAGTATGTGGTCAGTGTTTGCTCCCTATCGATAACCGTTCACTGTATGGTTTACTGCTTACATCACTTTGTCTACTGTGGTGCTACTAGCTGCAATGGTATTAGTACCCGTGGGAGCTTACTGTGATCAAGGTCTCAGTGACTTCTAGCATTTACCACCATAATAATTAAGCCTACTGAGGAGCATGCTGGTAAAAAAGCCAGAGTTAAAAAAACAACAACCTTGCTGAGACCAGGCCTCTGTCCATTGCCAACATCACTGCAGTTGAACTACTGGTAACACTGGTGCTCTGGGAATTTTTCCTTACATTCCCTAGTATAAACAAGACGTGTGAATTTGTTATGGGGGGAGGATGATTTTCACTGTGCTGAAATGACTGCCACATGCTATGAATTTCTGCCATCTTTGGCCCTGAAACATCAAAGCAATTAAGCGCATGCTTAAATTTGAACGTACAAATACTTCCATTGACATTTAAGAATATGCTTTAGTGCTTTGCTGAGCTGAGAACTGTATGAGCAGATTCGATTCTTTAACATTCTGTCACAGATAATGTCAGTGAGACAGTAAAGTAAAATGTTTGCCATTTACATGGATGTTTGTCATGTACACGAACAATTTGCATTGAATTATCCTTAGACTGTTTATTAACTGGAATGTGGTAGTTGTTTTATGGCACAGGTTTAAAAAACTGCAGCTGTTGGAGCAAGGGAAAACTGCTCTACACACCAAGCAGTGTCTCTTTTTTAGGTGAGGTCTGTGCCTGCAAGACTGGGTAACAAAGAAGCATGGCTGAGATTTCTAAAGCTGTCTAATTGACACCTAATTCCCATTACATTAATAGGAATTGGGTGTACAGACCTCTTAGATGCAGGGCCAGCTCCAGGCACCAGCAAAGGAAGCAGGTGCTTGGGGCGACCAATGGGAAGAGGCAGCACGTACGGGCAATTCGGTGGCGGGTCCCTCAGTTCCTCTCGGAGCAAAGGACCCGACGCCAAATTGCCACTGAAGAATGAAGCGGCGCGGTAGAGCTTCCGCCGAAGTGCTGCTGATCGCGTCTTTATCATTTTTTTTCTCCGCTTCGCCAGTTGGGGCGACAAAAAAGCTGGAGCCGGCCCTGCTTAGATGGCTGTCAAAAACAAACCAGTCCACGTGTACAAATATAATCCCTTGAATCGTCAAAAACGTTTAGCATAAAGAATGGGAGAAAAATCCAATCACTTTTACAGAGTCTAAATCTTCACCTTCCTGCCCCAAATTTCTCAGTGTGGTAATCTTGCATGCAAGCAAATGTATTATAAATTAAAAAAAAAAACGTTAGTTTGAAAAAAATGTTCAGACTCGATATCTTGTTTTTTAAAAAACACTGTGCTGGAGGTATTCAGAGAGGAGGAAAGATGGGTGCTGCTGAGACATAATTTCCAGAGAGAAATTATTTGAGACTTCTATAGACCTTTTCCCACTGTAAGCAATTTACCACCAGCATATTGTGCAAATGGTTACAATCCAATATGAATTGTCAGTGAGTCTGTTTCATAGAGACAGAGAGTATAATTTGAAGTCTAGTTAAAAATAGGTTGATTAGACAAGTGTGATACTCATTGACATTAATAGGAATTTATGAATGGCCTTGTCCAAATATTTGTCAAACCTAAAGTAATCAGTACTTGCTGTAACTATAACCGGAATATACTGAACATTTTGTGCAAGTCTTTTGATCATTAATTGCAGATTGTCTTATGATTCTTTTATAGTTGAAAAAAAATGAAAGAGCTACTCCAAGGTCTGCGCTCAGTTACATCAGTGTTAATTTCGCATATTTCAAACTTCAGTGCTGCCATTTCATGCTTATCTCACAAAAACAGAATTTTGGGGCTGCGAAATGACCTGGAGAACAAATTGTGGGTATTCTGAATTTTGTGTGTTGTATTTTTTTCCCCCATACACACAGCTTTAGATCTAAGCCTCCAATTAAAAGGAACCTGACAGACAGTGACACATGACTACTGGCTGCTGCTTGAATGTATAAAAAATAGTAGAACTGGTTCTCTTTATCCATTTTACCTATCAGAAATGAACCCCCTCTGCCCTTGGTTTTATATTGACATTATATATTCCCTTTCCTGTCAATTTAAGATATTTCTTTTCTTCCTTCACTTTACCTTCATTTCTCTCTCCCCTGGGTTTCTGATCATGAACTGAATGGTTGGTTCCGCTCCCTAATACAGTGTACCTACACCAATGTTTGCACTGTCCATATCACATGCTGCCCAACTGTTAACTACTTTGGGATCCCGCTTGCATGAAAAGCCATGGATGACATAAAACTGTATTTTACTTAATAAATTACTATTCAGATGACCTCAAAGCACTGTTCAAAGGTTGGTCAATATCATGCTTCTGAAGTAGCTGCAGTGAGATGATGTAACTTTCCTAAAGTCACAAAGTGCATCAGTGGCACAGCTGCAAGTAGGACCCAGGTCTCTTGGTCCCCAGGCCTGTGTTCAGTCCACTCCACTGCACAGTGCAGCATGTAACATACTGTTGCCCCCTTTGGATCCAAGAGGCTAGTTGAAGTTCGGAGCCTTAGGGATATTTCAATTGGAAGTAGAAATTTATAGAGTCTGGAATGTTCTTTGATGCCAGATTCTTTATTTATGAGGAATGTACAAAGTCCTGTGTCTCAGAACACTGAAGGAGCTAAGAAAAAAAGCAGCAGTTTCTTGGCTTACAGCCTCCAAGCTTCTTAAGTCAACACGTGGTCAAAGAGCTCTCTCTCTTTTTCCAGGGTCACACTGTTCTTACGGGCTCCTGCTTGGCTTTCTTGAGGCTCTGTCTCTCTCTTTGTTTTTGTCTGTTCTCAGTTTCTGTGTGATCTGTCTTTGCACGCTCTCTTTCACACACCCTCACACACATGACCCCTACCCAACTCAATATTCAGACAAACACTCCTGGGTGGGTTCACACACACGTTTTGTCATAGGTGGGGAGTTTATGCACACAGTTTTGTTAACTGAAGGCTGAGTTCACGCCTATCAATTTCAGTGGGGTCTTAACCCATAACAAGGTTTCACCCAGCTCATAACAACACTCCCCACCTCAGCTACACTCATTGTCCTGATGAGGCCTAAAATAGTGAGCCCCCAACCACCCAACCCAAACAGAAAGAAAAGAAATATTTTAAGTTAAAAATGACAGAAGATTCATTATTTACCTATGTACAGTGTGTTTCTGTCAGGATAGTTTCATATCACCAACATATAAGAATTGTATTCACACCCAAATCTGGGGCTTTTCTCTCTAGAGATTTGCTTTCAACAATGAGGGAGAGGGCCTTTCAATCAGCCCCTGAGGAACACCTAGTGTTTCTGTAGAATTTGCTGGCCTGCCATTCTGTTTGAATGGGGGATTCACCTCTGACAACTTTTCCAGCCTTAATTTCCACAGCTCTATTCTCAGGTTCCCAGGGGGGCAGCCAAGCTGAAATTCTGTCCACCTAACTGCAAGCGCTAGCATCTGCATCCGATAGGAAAGGTGTTTTGAAACATGGATAGGCCAAGACAGGATCAATCACAAGAGTCTAAAAATGCTCAGTCACGCTCTGCTGACTGCTGAAATGGTTTCCCTTCTTTATGTGCTGCCTGTCAGAAACATTCAGCAAACGAACAGGGATCTGTTCCTGATTCAGATCCACAAGCGCGTTAACAGCTAAGGGGGTGTGTATCCTGCACACGGCCAGGGCTGGCCTAGATCAGCTGACTCAAGCTCCCAGGTTCAGGCTGCTGGGCTATACAATTGCAGGGTAGCTGTTCCAGCTCAGGCTGGAGCCCAGGCTCTGAGACCTTGTGAGAAGGGAGGACCTCAGAGCCTGAGCTCCAACCTGAGCCTAAACATCTATACAGAGCCCGGCAAGCCCAAGTCAGCTGACGTGGGTTCTGAGACTCAGTACCGCAGGTTTTTTAATCACAGTGCAGATGTACCTTAAGATCCCGTTTGCATATCAAAGACCCTGCATATCAAAACAGATTTCACCCACTGCCCATCTTTCCCTTGCTGGACAGCTACCACAGCATGTAGTGGTTATAATGGTTGTGCCTTCAGGGCAGGGCAATTCATTCACTGCAGACCAACTGACTACAAACCATTTGTCTCACCTGGGTCATTTCTCCAAAGGGAATTTCCACAGACAGAATATGTAAGACACCTTTCCTGACACTGATTACACAGTTATTAGCCATACTGAAATCCAAGCCAATTATTAGCTCATCCACTATTTCAGCCACACAGATTTCTTGCTCAAATTGCAGAGGTCCAATGGTCAAAACCATATTTTCAGATGGGTGCCCTTGCCCCAGTCACAGTCTCTATTTGAGACCAATTAGGTGATTCAGTTCTGGATCCCTTATTCCCTAGCCTTTTCAGTGTGACTGGTCTAATAACTGTTATGTTTGAGCCTGTGTCAACTATCCCTATACATATCATAGGTCCTATTACATACCCAATAGCCAAACTCCCATTATTGTTGTTTAACTGCACGGATCTAAACAAAAACAGTGGGGCTGATCCTTGTACCTTTGCCCCTTCAGCTTGGCATTCCCTCATTTCTCAAAGTATCTCTCTAGACACCTGCAGCAGTCGGTCTTGGCCTGCCTTCGATTTATAACAATCCTTTTTTGCCCAGTTTTGTCACAGTAGCAGCATTTAACTGAACTGTTTTCTTTACATTTTCGCATTATTGCCAATTTCCCTTGTTTTACAAATCAAATTTGTACTCTGTTATAATTCAATATGAATCAAATTAGAATCCTCTCTTTTATTATGCATATTATACACAGAGCTGTACTTACAGGGCTCATGGTGATCAGCTTCCATCTTCCTCACTAGCAGTTGTTTCCTCTTCCAACCCACTTCTGCAAGAAAAGATTCAATTTCTGTGGCAAAATCCCCCAGCTTCTTGAAGTGCCTTTGGCCTCCTTTTGCTGATCTTGATCTACAAGTCCAGACGAACATCTATAAATTGGTCCATTGCCACCCTATTCTGGAAGGGTTCTGGGGTATCTGGGTATGCCAGGAACACAAGTCTCTTCATGTCCTTCTCCTGTTCAGATGGGATTTCTTCTTTCCCTCTTCTAGCTCCTAGCTGTGCGCTGGCCAGCTGAGATTGATGGCTAGCTCCAAATTGCAAGTCAAGGGCTTGTATCAGGTCTGCAACTCTACCTCTATCTCTTTCTTAGGGGTAAGTTCTGTAGCACCATCAGAGCTGGGCCACCAAGCTGGCTGCTAGAAAACTCCCTTTCTGTCCTTCTTCCCAGCCATTTATTTGAGGCTATCATGTTGAATTGAGCCAACTGAGTCTCTCAGGGAGGCGTATCGGAACATTTTTTATAGTGGCGGTGCTGAGAGCCATTGAACCAAACTGTAAACTCTGTATATAATGGAAACCACTTCAAGCCAGGGGTGCAGTAGCACCTCCAGCACCCCTAGTTCCAGGACCTATGCTCCCAGGGTGTTTTTCCTTAAAAGATAGTGAGGCTTTTGCATTATTTAGGTTGGAACAGCCCGACCTCTCCCCTCTGGGCTTCTGTGGGTTACAACTGGGGTAGAAAACGGTTGTAAATATCCAGTCTTATTCAAGTCCCCTGGGTGGCTCAATTCCTCAGCTAAGCAGCTGCTTTCCACTGTGACCTGTGATTCTTGGATTTCCTTCTGGAGCTGAATTTTCAGCTCGCTAAGTCCTTGCTGAAGTTCATCTATGTTGGCAAGTTCCATGCTGGCTAAAGTTTGCACGGTCTCCACTATTTCAGGAGACAACTGCTGGTCTATGGCAGTCAGTTTGCTAGTCACGTCTTTGATCTGTCTTGCCATTCCAGCCTGAGAGCTTTGCTTCCAGTTGGAAGTAGAAATTGATGGAGCCTGCTATTTTCTTAGGTGGCATCTTGGTTATTTACAAGGAATGTACAAAGTCCTGTGTGTCTGAACACAGAAGGAACCAGAAGGAGAAGTTTCTTACCTTACAGCTCTGTAATAGGTCTGCTGCGTAGTGAGCACCCCCTCCTGGCCAGAGGTGTCTCTGCAAGCTCCCTACCTCTGTTCTTCCTCACTTTGGGGCCCTTTATGAACTCACAGGAGGCTCTTTCTGGTTAAAAATACCCTGGTTTGGGGCTTGTTTAATATCAGAACCAGTTTACAACAACCCAGAGTCCCAAACTAAAGTCCCTTATAACAACACAAATAAAAGGTCCATACTTAGCTCTGGCGTTTTCTCTCATCTCCAGGTTTTCTCTCATCTTCCATCCTGGTGTGATCTCCCAGCTTTACCTCACTGGGGTTCTGACGTCTGGTCCCAAACACAGTCAGGGTTTCCCACCCCTCAGGAGCCTCCTGCTCATCAGGATTCACCTTCCAAGCTACCTGGTGTCATGGTCCTGCAGGAGTCTTTTTTTTCTCCCTGCAATATCCAACAGCATAGCTGCAACTCCCTGGGCTTCCCCCCTTTTATTGGATCCATCTTCTTTTCTTTATAGGGAATTGCCTGATGCCCCTCAAGTAGGGTCCATTCTGTAATCAGGGTTCGCTAAGCCCCAGGGTCTCCAGCCCATAGGACAAGCCACCCTATTACATACTGTTCCCCCTTTAGAACTTTGCCCACACCAGGGCAAGATCTCCTAGAGGAAATACCCGCACCCTTCTTTTCCCTGGCCATTTCATCGGTGTGGCCAGCTACATGCCTGAATGGTTTGGGCTCTCAGAGTCTCCAGCTCCCCTTCCAGCTTGCTCACCATAATTAGCAGGCAGCCTCTTGTGTGCCAAGGTTGCCGGACGTTCCTCAGCCAGTTGTTCCCAGGCACCCTGAAAAGGGGCTTGAGCTACTCACACTTCCCTTGTTACCTCACAGTTCCCCGTTCGAGTGTTCCCCTCCTTGTGTCATCTGGGGCTCTACAGCAACCCCCCGTTGCACCATTTGGGTGCCAGCTTCCTTCCTTTGGGCCCTAGTTTGCATTCTGATGGTCCCCTGGACCCACACCTGCTTCCCAGGATTCATTTCTGTCGGGGGTACCTCAAACTCTAACTTTGGCACACCTTCTACCTCATCTATCTTATGCTCATCCTCCTCGGGTGATCTGGTACTCTGATCTAAATGATCTATGATATCCACAGAATGGTGCAGAACCCGTTCCTCTTCCTGTCCCTTTCCACATACAGGGGGCTTACAAATTCCAGCTAACAAATTATACACTACATCGGCATTTAATGGATTGTTCCAAAGATCGTGTTCCATTTCTGTCAAGATTTGTCGTTTCTCGCCTTCCTCAGACCATTGTATCCCCTCCCACAATGCCAACCTTCAAAAGGGCAAGTATTCCACTTATGACTTTCCAACCCATACCAGAAACATACCTCAGGGGGGCTAGTCTTTGTCCTTGATGGGGTCAGCTTCTTCAGAGGGACCCCTACCTCCCTTGATGGCTGAAATAACTGCTGACTTTCGAGACCCCTGCCCCTGCTGCTGCGTGGCAAACTGTACCGCCTGCTGCTTTTGTTGGCTTGGCAAAAGTTGCAGGAGGAGAGTCCGAATCTTTTACTGCTGCTCGGCTAATAGGGAGACAATTTCCTCCATCTCTTTTTATGATTACCTCTTCAATATCCCCTTCCCTCTTTGGTGGGAGGGGGATATTGGATTCTGCCAACAATGCCAGTTAGTAACAGGACTGCTGCTTACCGAGCACCTCTCTCTCACCTCCGCCCCCAAACAATATTGAGTCAAAAGCGCTTGGGTAGGTACACACTTTTTGTCTTAGGTGGGGGCTTAGGCTTTTTGTGCCATAGAATATCAGGGTTGGAAGGGACTTCAGGAGGTCATAGAGAAGAAGACTGAGAGGGGACATGATAGCAGTTTTCAGGTATCTAAAAGGGTGTCATAAGGAGGTGGGAGAAAACTTGTTCATCTTAGCCTCTAAGGATAGAGCAAGAAGCAATGGGCTTAAACTGCAGCAAGGGAGGTTTAGGTTGGCCATTAGGAAAAAGTTCCTAACTGTCAGGGTGGTTAAACATTGGAATAAACTGCCTAGGGAGGTTGTGGAATCTCCATCTCTGGAGATATTTAAGAGTAGGTTAGATAAATGTCTGTCAGGGATGGTCTAGACAGTATTTGGTCCTGCCATGAGGGCAGGGGACTGGACTTGATGACCTCTCAAGGTCCCTTCCAGTGCTAGAGTCTATGAATCTAGTCCAACCCACTGCTCAAAGCAGGACCAATCCCCAGACAGATTTTTTCCCCCAGATCCCTAAATGGCCCCATAAGGATTGAACTCATAACCCTGGGTTGAGCAGGGCAATGCTCAAACCACTGAGCTATCAGTTAAGTTAATTGAAGGGTGAGTTCACAGCTATCCGGCTCAATGGGTTTTAATTCAGCACATAAGGTTTCGCCCAGCTCCTAACAACACCCTGTCAAAAGGACAAATCATAAAGGGCTTGATGATGCACATTACACATAGTAAGGGGTTGCGCAGAGCTTCCCTGCCCAAGAGGGAACAATGGGAGGCAGTCTGCTTTAAAAATGAATAAATAAATAATGTTGATAAATTGGAGAGGGTTCAGAGAAGAGCCAGGAGAATGATTAAAGGATTAGCAAAACTTTATAGTGATAGACTCAAAGAGCTCAATCTATTTAGCTTAACAAAGAGAAGGTTAAGGGGGGGGGCTTGATTAATCAATTCAGCAGAGAAAGGTATAACACTCTCCAATGGCTGGAAGTTGAAGCTAGACAAATTCAGACTGGAAATAAGGTGTACATTTTTAACGCTGGAACAATTTACTGAGAGTCACGGTGCATTCTCCATCCGGACAGTTTTTAAATCAAGATTGGACGTTTTTCTAAATGATCTGCTGTCGGAATTATTTTGGAGAAGTTCTCTGGCCTGTGTTACACAGGAAATCAGACTAGATGATCGCAATGTCCCTTCTGGCTTTCTATCAATCTATGAAAGAAGGCAGAATATTCCTCGGGGAACAGGGATTGTGGGTGCACCCTTACAGCCCCAGGGAGGACAGGGCAAGAGGAGGGGCCATTGCTCTGTCCCTCTTCCTTTTCTTTTGGAAACTGATTTGTGTGTGATTTTTCCACATTATCTTTGCAAGTACATAAACAAAAACCCTCACAGCCTAAATAAAGATCCTTCACCAGCACATGACACGATGCTAAAATGGGACTCTGCAATCTCCAGCACTTTAGAGATATATAAAAAGAGTCTGTATAGATATCTAAAGAATTCATGTAGATAAAACACAAGAAAAAATTTATTTTGGAAATTAAATGAAAAGTAAAATACCCAGAGAGAACAGTATTATAAATTCGGTAAAAAAATGAGGGAGAAATACAGTAAATTACCATGGTATATTTTCTTACTTAGGGTTACAGGTTTTGAAAAAGGCAGCCATTCTGTGCTTTAATACAAGTGAAAATAAATATATTTATTTTGCCTTTACATTTAAATAAACTCATGCAAATTGTATTTACACACATACACTCTCTCTCACACACACACACACGTCTAACCAACTAGCCCTTAAAAGCAGGGTGTGTTTTCATATCTTAAACATCCAAAGAGTTATTATTTCTAACCCTCCCAACCATGTTCAAATTATGATTAAAAACAGGTCCCGGAGAAAGGACCAGCTTAGCCACGGAAATATATATGATTTTATTCCTTCTTTGATATCCTTCATGTGCTATGAATACTGGGCATCAGATATATATTTATATGTATTTCTGTACAACATTAAAATGGACACCAAAAAGACAGGCAGTAATAACTTTTTTTGTCATGGCAACATCGTAGCTTTTTAGCTCTCAAGAAAAAATAAAAAAAAGTTGTATTTCCTCAGCAACCCACGCGTTGGCAGTGGTGCCAAAAGCGCATTGTCACGCTGTATTCCGTGCTACAGACCCACAGTTCAGTAAGATGTAGTATTCCCTTTCTAAGGCCACTCAATCTACTGCAGTTTATTCTACTGTATTTCTGCTCATTGTCTGAAAAAAAAATTATATGTACAACCATCCCAATAAGCAGGGAAAGGAGAGCTAAATTGCTTAAGGCAGTCATGCATATACCCTTTTGGAATAAATAGTAATCAGGGTATCAGCAGAGGGATAAACATTATAGGGAAATATTCAAAAGGTCAAAGAAAGAATCAAGGCAGAAAGTTGTTTCGGATCTGTACTAAACTGGTCTTTCAAAGTCAGCATATGAGATCTAGATTCTCATAAACAACATCCATCAGACAACCAGTCTCAAAACTCTTATCACCCAGGAAGTGGTTTAAAAAGATGCTAAAGTCTTTAGCTTGGAGTTGAAAATGCCCAAAGCTACAGAATTGCTCCTGGATACCTGTGGGGTGTATCTATCTAATCCTCATCACTGTAGGATCTGAGCCCTTGCAAAGATTCACAAAACCCTTGTGAGGTCAGGAGGCAGTATCCCCCATTTGACACAGGGGGACCCGAGGCACAGAGCGATTAAATGATGTGCTCAAAGTCAAACAAAAAATCTGTGGTTGAGCCAGGAACTGAACCCAGTTCTCCTGAAGCCCATTCCAGTGCCTTACCCACCAGATCATCCTTCATATTGACCATATAACTGGTTTCTGCAAATCATAAAACCTAATACTGGGAAAATGCCAATACAATACCTGTGAAAAATTTGTACATTTTGTTATCTAATGTACATTAGATTGTGACCAACTACATGGAAATAATCTGTTTGCATTTTGTTATAAAACTTTTCTGAAAAATCACTCTGTTCATATCATAACCCATTTATTTACAAGCATTTGCTTCCCTGTTTTTAAATCTATACATTTAAACATCTTTCACTGAGCCAGTTAGGGGCTGATCCTGAGACCAACTGGACTAGCAGGGTAAGGGTTGCAGGACTAAGCCCACAGTGAAATTCATTGAATTTACTAAGATGTTGCATTGACAGCAATGGGAGTTTTTCCTGATTAAGGCTGCAGGATCAGACCATTAACTTGTATCTACAAATCTTATATCAAATGCCTTCTCCAGAGCTTTAAAAAAAAACAAACAAGAGCAAAAGGATAGGGATATTTGGAAAGATTTTTGTTGGTAGCATGAAGTCATTTAATGTGCGATCTCACGAGAGGAACAATCAGGACAACATTTATTCCTTCCAATGCCTGTGTTTTTGATTATTATTGTGGGCTTTGTCTGCCATAATAGAAGTTATAATATTAAATTGTGATCCCCTAGTGCCTCTCATCCAAGGATCCTGAAGTGTTTTAAGACATTCAGTAACTTAGGACAATATGCTGTCACTCTTCTAAACTGGGTGAAGGAGTCTTTCAACCCAGTGGAACTGCAGTGGTTCCAGTGTATGTGAACCACATGGAATCTATTCACCTCCACAGGCACAGTGCTTCTCTGCTACAGTGCAGGTGGTCTGGGGACATGGTATGGGAACTGACCTATCAGCCATGGCCCATCATCCACAGCTATACATTTCCCATGGAGGTGGATGCAGGAAGACGCTGAGTACTGCTTTGCTGCTCCATGACCAAAACCCTAGCTTGTGGATGAAGGATTCCTTCCTCATCCCAGGCCCTCTTAGATCCCCTGTATAGAGCCCTTTTACACAGGCTTTGTGGGTGTGCTGCAGCAGGGCCATTAGAAGTAGAGCTAGTCAAAACATGGGGAAATATTGGTGAAAGTTTTCACAAAAAATTGTCCTTTTTTTGTTGAAAATTATTGAAAGTTTTTGACCAGTTCTAATTAGGAACCCTAAATGTTGTTCTAATGTTAGATAATTTATGTCCTAAAGTTGCCACTTAAGAATTACACATTGGATGAAATCCAAGATCCACTGACGTCAATGGCAAAACTCTCATTCACTTTAATGGGATTAGGATTTCACCACTTCATTGGGAGCTGTGCACATGTAATTCACAGGCTTGCTATGTGGTCTCATGTCTCTCTGGAAACAGGTACTCTCTCATGCCATATCTAAGAGAGTTATTTGTTTATCTCAGGTGGCCAAGGCTGTGGTTTTGGTGTGGAAAGCCCTAGAGTCAGTCTCCACTGATGACCATGTGTGCATCTGTGGCTCAATACACACTCACTTAAGGACACTTTGGTTCCAAAACATGGATGGTAATTCCAAAGCGATACATTACTCAGATGACAGCCTAACTTTTCCTTAATCTCTTCCTCAGGCATCAACTTCCAAGGCAAACCAGTATCGTCTCTTAATCTTTTCCCTAAACTATCTCAATGAGAGTTTTCCCAGCCGGCATCAAGTCCAGGCAATAGCTTAAGTGCATCCTCAGAACGGTACTCTTGACCCCATGGAGCAAAAACATTCCAGTAAGAGAGCACTTATATGGAGTGCTGGGATTTTCAAGAGATTAAATAAACCCTGGACATTTCAATAGGGTCCTGAGGATTTTACGTGGCAGGTACCCTACACGCCCTTGTTACAAGAAAGGCTTTTAAACCATTTAAAGTTTTTAAGGTGGTTAGTTTTTGGTTTTGTTTTTTTGCAAAGGGGAAATTTTTAAAATACAAAATGTCTTACTTGAGTAATTAACAATGATACCTTAGATCATTTAAAACTGAAATAATTTAAGAAAACTAGTCACCTTTTTACTCTTTGCTTGCTTTCTGCACTCCAACCAGATCTCAGAGTGAAAACTGATGGGACAATTTCATTTTTGTTTCCAGTCAGTTTCCTCATCTGGTTCTCATGCACTGGCACAAGGATTGCATGGTGATGTTGAAATCCAAGTAAGAACATGTTTTGGCTGGAATTCTAAAGACAGCATGAATATTACCATTGTTTGTCTCAGTGAATCTTAAATTTAAGCTGGGACTTTCAAAGCTGTCAAAGAGATTGGACATCCAAGTCACATAATCTCACTTTGAAAGTCCCAAACTTGGGGCATACACTAGCCAACAGAATCCATATCATATCATCAGCTGGTTTCTTGGTCAGGGTAGGCAGGAAAGTAACTATATTCTTTTTTCAAACAAACAAATGCAGGAGAATTGCCAAAGGATTAATTTTGAGCCAAGAGCTTTGCTAGTCACAACACAGAGATGGATGTGGGGCTCTAATTCATGATGTTACCCCAGTTTTACACCAGTGTAACTCAATAGAGTCACACTGGCCTAATGCTGTGGTGAGTCTGGCTCTGTGAACATCCACTATGTAAATAGGGCTTTCCTTAGATGTTTGTTAGGAAATTACATTATAGTGCTGCCAACTCTCAGGATTTTATGGCAAGTCTCAGAATATTGGATGGTTTGCTTAAAACCCCAGCTCCTGGAGTCATGATTATGTGAGAATCACTGCTTTCATTTTAATACAATACGTCCTTATGGTTGTGAAGAAAAGCTTGAAAATATGAACCAGATGTGCCTTGAAGGCTCAAGAGAAGAATGCAGAGAAAAAGAAAGAACAAAACAGCAATTTTTGAACTTTTGTGTTGGCTGTACTTCTCTGCTCCCATGAGGAGTCTTCAGATTCTGTTTGACTATTGGAAGGCCCATTGGAAGCAAAATCCGGCCCATAAATCATAACATACTCTTCTGCCATAGCACTGGTCCACAAACTGGGTTTCTCCACTTAAAGGGTTGTGCACAAGAAGTCCTGAGCAACTTTGATTAATGAGGAATGGAGAGCTGGAATATCTGCAGATGCTGACCATTTTCATGTTGACCAGACAGCCAATGTTTCCACGTCTGCTATTGCTGCTGAGGCCAGATATTCCCGGAGTGGATCTACACACTAGATCTAATACATGGAGGACAGCTAGTGTTAATCCTCTTTAATTCCCACAAACGGTTACTGTTAAAGAAGAGCAATACAGAACCCCAGTTCTATGGTACAAGTGTCTGAAGGATCCACAAAAAGGAATGAATGTGAACAAAATGTAACAGGATAGCTACATGGTATGAGATAGTATGAGGGAAAGAAAGTGTAGGGGAAAGATAACATGGATAATGTAAGTTCTTCCTCACAATCACCAGAAAGGATGAATTATTTATACCCAAGACTCACTTATCTCACTCTGAAACAAGATTTAATGTCCAAAAATATGCTTAAGCCATAGCTGAGTACATGGGTACGGCCGTGTGTCTACTGAGGAAGAAATTGTCTGAGGTCAGTTTGCTCACATGAAAGGACTAATGAAATGCTGCCAAGATCAATGAGAAACAAGGTGTCTTGCTGCTGTACATGAGCCAGCTTTTCCAAGGCTGCTTTGTTTGAGGAATTCCTTCCATTTTTCTATCCTCTTATCCTCTTTTAGGAAATGCAACCCACCCTTCCACACTCACCCTGCTTTATTCCTTTGAGCACCAGGCATGTTTCCCCTCTTTGTAGATCCAGGTCCAGGAAGGATGCTAATAGACATCATATACTAACAAGACAGCCATATTGCACACACTTTGGGATATGGAGACATGCAGAGAAATGAACTGGAACAAAGGATTTACCACAGCAAGATCATCAGGTCCTGTATCCTGCTTTCTACAATGGCTTTGAAAGAAGGCGAATATATAAGATATGGGGCAATAGGAGGGTATACCAGTGAAAATAAATATATGGAACTAGGCTAAAGGACAAGGTCTAAGATAATAACACTGGTTTTCCCCAAGCTTTCAGAACCACCCCTCTTTTTAAATGTTCTTCAAAAGGGTCTAAAATTGCTCTGCCACCTACTTGATTTTACTTTTTCAGAGCCTTCAAGAGACCCCTTTGGCAGAGATGCTATCTCTGATCTAACCTTCTATTGTATTTTCAGCTTGTATTTCAACAAATATTTTTGGTATATATATATTGCAGCTGACACAGCCCCTAATTTTGTTTCTGTAAACAAACATCAGTTGCACATTTAAAATATACCAGGTGAGCAGATCTGTAACCAGTTTTCTTTGAATATATGTACACACTTATGTATATATTATATATATATACACATACATACACATATCATATATCTTTATAAGGCACAGTCAAATGTACCATCGGTTCTTTAGAATTCTTTTTAACTATGGAAGTAGATCATATTTCACCATATAGTTTGAAACGTCTAACAGAGACATTTTTGAAATGTTTCGATGATACAGGTTTACCAGCTATGAAATGTCTTCTTTAAAAACTCCAGTTATTGTGATAAGACGAACAAAAATTATTTTGACAGTAATTCAAATCCACTTAGAATGTAATTGTTCTTCCCCTAAAAGCTATTTTCACCCGCACAAGTAGTTCCCATCTGTGTCTCTCCTTGTTTCAAATATTATGTTCTCATATCTAGTTTTAAAAGTGAGCCGAAACTTGACCCACAGAACTGAAAAAAGAAATCAGAGAAATTAATGCTAACTTAGTAAATTTAGCTGTGTCTTATAGAAAACATCTGAATAAGCCAGTATGATTTTATATAAAATATAGTGGGCCAATTCCTCAGCCGTTTGACTCAACTGAAATCAATGGAGCGATGCTGATTTACACCAGCTGAGGATCCGATCCTTATATATATATATAGCCTAATCTTTATCATTCAAAGAGACTCTAGCACACAAGCATGACAAGCATTTACAATGAACACTCTTCATGAATGAATCCTCTCTCAGTGTCACCAGTCTGCATACTGCACATTATGGCTTCTAAGATCCCACAGCAGCTGCTCTTAAGAGGGTTTGACAACTGTATCAACTATAAACTAGTAGCACAGACCTAACTGGCATATTGTCACAGACTAGAAACAAACGGGTTGATAGAGGTGGTTAGACAGACTGGAATTTGGCTATCTGTCAGATGTACACATCCTGCTATCCTGGATACCACACTTAATCATTTGGCAATACTAGTGCCTTCAGAGATTACCATAAGGAGTCACCTCATCTTGTTTTCCACCCTCATCTAGAAGAAGGTATTTAAGATTCAATTAGTTCCTTTTGTGTTTTACCACCGGAGGTTTTTGCATCCAGATTGACCTGTGTTCCATGCAAGACTACCACATTTCACACACTTCTACGTTTTACACATGCATGGAGGCCAGCCCATGGGCGGTGCTGAGTATCTGTAACTCTCAATATAGTCAGGGGGAGCTGAAGATGCTCCATGCCACTTAGGATTTGGCCCATGGACTGTGATGTAATCAATGGAACATTAACAAGGCCTCAGAAAAGGGGTAGAAAGAACATATGAACCTTCTGGACAATCCTGAAGCTATACAGTCTAATGCAGAAACACCAGGAAAACTTAACACCTTAAAATACCAAAGTGTGTGTATATATATATTTATGTATATACATTTATGTGTGTATGTGTATATATATATATATTTATATATATACACACATACACACACACACATATATTATACACACACACACACACACACACACACATATATTACCAGAGCCACAAAAATGTTTTACAGACAGAGCTCCACAAAGCCTGCACAGATACATTCCAACAATTCAAGGTGGCAGAACAGGTGAAATATAGACCATAAAAACATGTCAACATAACCTTCCCAAACTGTCTATGTGACAGCAACATTGACCCTCCCCACCCTTCCCTCTTCAAATATATATCTCTAGGCTGGACCAGAGGTATAGTACAAAGAAAACCGCATTGCAATTTCCACATCATTTAAGCTTTATAGGAGTGCAGCCATCATCTGAAGAGGCTCCCTTATAGTATTCATGATGCAATTATCTTAGGCAAAGTTCAGATAATACTTGGTTTCCATTTTCAAAACAGCAACACAAACAGCTCATTTGCCACATATCAGATTTGGACATTAAAGCATAGGTCTGGGTAGCTCTTAGAAGCTGAGGTTAACCAAAAGAAATGATTGAATTTGGGTTTTATTTAATTTAAAAAGTAAATACAAACATGTGTTGGCTGTGTGCGTCCTGTGACAGCCTCCCACAATAATTCAAGGCAGAGATTTCTTTAATATACTTACTCACAGGCCTGCAATTCTCTGAAACTCTATTACCCAGCTGCATAAAAATACAGGTTTTTTTCCCCTAAGGTTTTTTTCCCCTTCAGACAACACAAAATTTTTGCTCACTCAGTTACTTCTGCATCCAGTTTTCAACATACAGAGCCAAATGATAGTTGTAAGTCAGAGCAGAATTTGGCCCACCATTTCAAATTCATTGCTATGCAGGTTTTCCTATTAAGTCAAAACACAAAGAAGTAAAAAAAAGAAAAATTGTAAGTCTTCAAGTAAAAACATCTCCTCTTTCACCCGTTCATGGAGTAAGGTTCATTTAATGTCATGTTACTCTATTTATTACACAGTTAATTAAAGCTACAGAGATTCAGCTCTCTCAAGATACACTGTACTAAAATGAAACTTGGGTGTTAAACTGGAATGAATGAACAGTGAAATGATGCTAATAAAATGGGATTTGCAATGAAAACTTGATGTTTCTTAAATAAGAAATAGACATAATATACAATCTACTGCTAAAAATAAAAACATATTAAAAAGATTTAAGACTTTTGAAGCACAAATTAAGAAAGACCAAACAAGAGTCTACGTTAAAAACATATTAACCTGCAGTGGATCTTCTGTTATGATCCAGGGCATCAGATCCTCACTTAATGTAATTTGGCATAGCTCTATCCAATATAAAGAGAGCTACACCAAATCACACCATCTGAAGTTCTGAGCCTTACTGTCTCTAAAAACTGAAGGACTATGTGAGTAAAAGTAGCACATCACTGATAATTTGTAAATTGCTTGAAGAACTGTAATTTTGGAAAGCTTGAAAAAAAAAACACGGGCCAGATCTTGCTCCCAAAGTCAACAGCAGTTTTGCTAATGAGTAGATCCCCAGTCCTCCAATAGGAACTATGCAAGCAGATGCTTGTGCTCATTCGGCTCCAATTGCAGGACTGGGGTTTTAGATGGGAATGGGGCTGAACTTGCTGTGTGCAATCTCAAATTACTTCTTAGATTACTACTTCCAGGAAGAGTTGAAAAACGTACTTCCATCTCCAAGTCATTCACACTACTCTATATGCAAACTTCAAAAACGAATTTTAGTACCATCATAAGCCTGTTAACGCGCCAGATGAGTCTCAACTCTAGTTAAACCACCTTCAGAAAAAGTATATGGAACTTGCACCTTAATTTAATTATTTGTATCCTCAATGCAATTATTTTTCTTCCTCTCTCCACATGAGTTATAGCTAAATAACCCTGGCTATAAGTGTTTGAAAGGTTTACACATATAGTACTGTGTTTAGTCTTATTGAGCCATTCTTGCTCAGGAATTTATGTAGTAATTTCAAAGGCCTATTTGCCCTTACGATATGTAGATTTTTCTTTTCTAACATCACAAAGTATGTTCAAAGTGTAGTGCC
The DNA here is from genome assembly GCF_027887155.1 of Malaclemys terrapin pileata. Classification (NCBI taxonomy): domain Eukaryota; kingdom Metazoa; phylum Chordata; order Testudines; family Emydidae; genus Malaclemys; species Malaclemys terrapin. The sequence goes on along the minus strand of NC_071520.1, from coordinate 17,698,317 downwards.
ATGGGATGCATATTTTAAAAACTACATTGGTGCAATATAAAAGCCTCACTTGGATGGTTTGGTTTTATAATCATTCAGGGTGATATAATCTGCCTCTGTGCAGACTGCCAACACAAGGTCTACGTTCCACTTAACCCCTATTTTGGTGGCTTAAGTGTGACAGTGATACTTAAGTGATGCATAGGCCTTGGGCTACTCTCTCCACAGAGATGAATTTCACCCCTCAAGGAGTTAAATTTGTGCTGAAATTGCAGATGAGTAGAAATTAAAGATGGAAGAGAACTATAAGGCCATCTAGACCAGCCCCTTGCCAGTACACGATTGATTCCTGTAGAAGGTTTTCTAATACTTTGTCCAATTTAGTTTTAAATGTTCTAAGTGATCAGGCTTCCTACTAGAAGATTATTCCACAACCCCTTCCCCTGCTATTGAGTTTAATGTTTTTCCTTTTAAATATAAGCCATTTGCTACCAGTGATAACCCCTTGTATCACCTTTGGGACTACATCCTTTAAATTATATATCTGTAAGCTTATCACACCCCCTTCCCTTAATCATTGCTCAGTCAATTAATTACACATTTTAGCTCTTAATCTTTTTTTAAATCAGCCTCTCCAGCTCTCTGTTTATATCTGTTGTTCCCCTCTGAACTTGATCCAATTTGTCAGTATAGTTCTTGCAATAAAGTGCCTGTAACTAATGATAATACTTTAGGTAAAATTATACCAAAGCCATATAGAGGGACTATTACTTCTCTGCTCTGTGATGCCTCTGTGTATGCAGTTCAAAATGTCACTGGGCCTTTTTGCTGTCATACTGCACTGCAAGCTTATATCTAGTTTGCTGTCCACTATTACTTTAGGTCTATTTCTGCTATGTTACTTTCCAAATTTCTCTCTTCAGATGATCTGGTTCAAGCCAAGAACATTACTCAGAAGCTTGATTAACACCACCGTGCATTTCTATCCGACCTCTCAAAAAGAGAGGTGATATACAAGGGACATAATAAGCAGATATTGAGGTGGCTGTCAAGATTTACTGAATCATGAGGCAAATGTTAAATAAGGCAAAGCTGAGGTCAGTATTTTCCTCGATGGACAATAAATCTTAGTGTTCATTAAAACAAACCATCTTTATGTATTGTTACATAAATTCTGACTATCAAATATCTGGAGATCTCTCCATTTTCAGCATGGCATGCAGATAAAACATTAATCCCTTTGAAGCCAACATCCTGAAGGGGAGATGAATTTAGATGTCCAGCAAAACCTATTTGCCTCTGAAGAACCAGACAGAAGGCAGAGATTCCATATGCTATCTGCCTGGCTCTTTTTTGGTTCTTAAAATAATGTTGCCTCAAAACCCAACAAGGTAAACATAGCTCTGTGGGGGCAGGAGAAGGAGGAAAGCCCAGAGAACTAAATTGGACATAATTGATATTAAAAAAGTTATTGACTGGAAAAAACTTTCTGCCCAGCAATATTAAGGGCTGGTGGTCATTAGGCAGGCAGCAAATTTATATCCTCTAGGTATGGTGCTTGGTTCAGTCACACACACTGCAAATTCAACAGATCATGATAACTTTCCTCTAAGATTATACACACTGCACCACTGCAAGACAATAAACCATGTTACTGCATACATCCCATAAACAAAAAGGAGGAGAGATATATTTTCCCATCTGAATTTTTTTTTTATGTCTTAGAGGCTTGTTTTTCAGAGTAAGAAGCCTTTAAAAACAGAGGGAGGGGGAGCAACAGGGAGGAATGATAAATCCTTACTTATGTGGCAGTCCAATTCCATAAGACACAAACGCACACACACAGAATTTCACACACAGGGAGGCGAATCATGGACAGTGAGAAGCTGCTCCTATTCTTTCTCTCCTCTCCCTAGAGCCAGCGGTGGGGGTGGGGAGAGAGAAAGAGAGACTTTAAAACATTACGTGATGTTTGAGGGTCACTGCACCCTGCCTGGTTCCTTTAAAGCAGGAGGAATAACACCATCAATGCTTTGGGGACAAATGGTAGTTCTCATACACACAGACTGCAAACAGGGAGTCTGGTCTCCATGTCTATAAGAAAATAGAGTCAGGCCAGTGGCTTGTCCCGAGATTTTGCTGGCCAGAAAACTTGTGGTGAGGAAAAACATGACCCCAGATTAATTCTTCATCACAGCACAACTTCTACACGACAGTTTTGTTTGACAGACAAATACACAATGGCTTTTTCACTCTCTTTCATGAAAGAAATAATCTCTGTGGTTGTGGTGCTAGGTGGTAGCCAGTTTCCGCAGTCAGTTTGAGACAGTTTCTGATGGACTGTACAATTTTATTCCCACAAGAATAAGGCTGCAGCTCTTTTTTGGCCAAAAGAGAAAGATGAAAACAAACAAACAGAAAAAACCCAAAAAGGACACTGGCAGCTGCTGCTCCTTTTGTGGTTGATGTTGTTTGAGTCTTCACAGTGCACCTAGCTTCATGGCTGGCTTAATGGATGGCTCTTTATTTTAATTTTTTTTTTATTTTACACTGAAATTTCATAGGTTGTTCCACCAACGCCAGACACCTTCTTAACGTTTGAGTGTCTAGCAGGACTGACCGGGGCCCCCTGGGAACTTGATGTTGAACCCAGTCGACAATCTGCCCTGGAAATTCCTTTTGGCTGTCCATTTATTTTACTGTGAGGTGTCTTCAACTGCATGTCCTCCCTGCAACAAAATAAATATAAAGCGATCCAGGGTTAGTGATCAAAGTAATGGCAGCCAGCTAGCCAGACAAACAATTGCCCTTGTTACTTTATGTCCTGATACAGCAAAACAGTTAAGCATGTGAGTATCCCCACTGAAGTCAATCGGGGCACACTGAAAGTAGAGACTGCAGCTTAATTTTGCCTTTGGATTAGGACCACTGGGATTATTCACATGCTTAAATGCTTTGCTGGATTGGATTTTATTGTGTAAGAATTTGCTTTTTTGAAAGGTCTCTTCTGCATTGCTGGCCTTTGCTCAAACTTCATTTTACTTATGTTCAGAAGAAAAACAAGCACTCAGAAAAATCACCTAAGGAAAGGCAGTAGCAAAACACTTCTAGTGAAAGAACAGAATGCTGTTACTAATCACTAAATGTCATAATAAAAGTAAAGCATAAGCCTCTAGGGCCAGATCCTCAACTACAGAGGAAACACAGAGTGCAAGTCAGGAAGGGTAGCTTAAAGCTCATGTTTCCATTCCCCTGATCCTGGTGCCGTGTTAACCAATGCTCACCTTTGCATTTCCTGGACTCCATCTATCATGTTAGAGCAGCCTAAGGGATGCTCTGCAAAGGCCTCAAGGGAGCTGAAACACAACCAAGGATAACCATAGCCTAGGGTGCAAGAGCCAGGCCCCCTTTTTCCTGATATGCCAGCAGCAGTACTAGAGTTCCTATGTCACTCAACAGAAAATCACCCTTCCATCGGGCTGATCCCTCCTGCAATGGGTAAGATGGCTTTAAGGCTGCACTGTAGAATCTGGCCCTTACAGAACAATTATGACAGATATGATTAAGGATCTTTATGAAATAAATTACCATTTTGAAAAGGTTAACATATGTCAAAGTAGGGTATAAATCCTTTGTCCATCACAATCCAGTAGCCCTCAGGTAAGGCATAAATGGAGCATGAATGGAATATGCTGAAACAAACAAGGTTAGTTTGTGCTCTAGGGCAGATTCTTTTACTTGGCTGCTCCTAATGTCAGTCGCATCAATCTATCAATTTCTCAACACTACCTTTCAGGGATAAGGAAGCAGATGAGACTGCTTTATAAGCAAGGAAATGGTTGACTCTTGTATAAGGCCAGATTGTGTCATTGAATTTTAAAGAGAACGCACAGGTAATTTCAATGGGGAGTGCTGTTTGTAAAAAGTCAATGACATTGAACATGCTTACAAAGTATTTTTTCCTGTCCCTGTCTAATGGCTAGTCTATGTAGAGGATAACAGCCAATTAGCAGCTCACTGAGTTACTACTTTAACTTAAGTGGGAGAGATATCTATAATTGGTGTTGAAGGTCCCAGGTTCAAATTCTGCTGATGACCTGTGGCTAAGGCTGTATAATGTGATGGTGTGTACACTTACTGTCCTTCCCAAAACAGAGATGGAGGAATTTTTCTTGCTTTCATCAGTATTTTCACTTAGAGCCAGATACAAAGTCCATTGATACGAACTGGACTTCTTCCATTGACTTCAGTAATCTTTGGATCACTCCCTTGGTATTCCAGCTTGAAGTCTTTTAGATCCCAGCTACACTACAAAAACGTCCCCTGCTTTGAAGCAATTTTATAATCATGAATCTTTAAACATGGTTTCTTCTTTTACTATATGCTATCAGTGTGGATGGAGCATCAGTTTCATCTGACCCATTCTTAAGGCTAGGTTACTACATAATAGTATCTCATATGTGCTCACTACATGTACTTATTGTAGCAAAAGCTACCTTGTGTCAAGAACATTTTTTAAAAGGAATGTGCTATTCACACTGGGGGACAATCTGCAAGCCAAGACAATTTTAATTGGTTTAGAACATGGCCCACTCTGCATGGAAGCAAAGCATTTAGATGGCAGCATAAGGTAGGATTTATTGCACCCAACTGATGAGCCTTTACTTCACACTGCCACAATACGCTCCAAAATAATATGTCTCTCTCAACTGGCCCAAAGTTTCCCAGGATGGAGAAGCAGGGACTCATCTGGCACCTGGTATGAATGTTCTGCCCTGGAGCTAAAGAAGCGGCTCCAGTATCTCATGCCAACCAAAGTTCTGCTACACACTTAGGCTGTGCCTGCACTAGAGAACCAAACTATAGGTAACTGAACTGGCAGGACATCACAAGTGTAAGTACCAGCGTATCCATGCGGGTTTGACTGAAGTTCTGTCCTGCATCCACATTAGTGTTGCAATGCTCCATTGCAGTCTCATTACCCTCCAGGTACCCCACAGTTCCCAGAATAGCTCCCTGAAGCACTGGCTCCTCACAGATTTTAAAAGGTTTCTGGGAGCCCAGGAAATTATGGGAGATTTCCTATAAGTCCCTGGGTACCAAAGCTATTTCTTGTTACTTTTTTTAAAATGGAAGCCAGGTCGAACATTTGCTCCTGATTCTTGCTTGTCAAAAAGCTTATCAGAAGCTCCTGCAGAAACACAGATGTGAGAGGGCTGCAGCAAGAGTGTTGTCTGTTCTGCTATGGCCTAGATCACTATAGTATTGGAGTGCCAGTATCTGTGGGGAGAGTTACAGACCTAAGAGTTGGAGTTTTTGTTGCAATGGTCATGCACACTCCCATCCCTGGCGCAGTCAGATCAGTGTAGTACTTGAGGATGAAGTTCCGTGGGCGGAGTGCTGCTTTTGGGGCAGGGCCAGGAGCATAAGTGTAGTCTCTATATTTCTATATTTGCGGGAGTGGGGCAGCTCCAGTCACGCCAATGGGCCCACGTGTAGAGGAGAAAATTCTGTGCTTGCAGTTGGGGGAGGGGGGGCACTGCCCTCCGAAATCTACACCCATCGCCAGGAATGCAAACTGGTAGGACAGGGTTTGTTGGAGAAATAGGATGAGCAGCCAAATTTCTCCAGTGTAGACAAGATCTATGTACAGATGTTGATCTTGGATTTTCTGTAAACAAAGGCTATAATTAATACAACTAAGCCAAGGGATATTAGGTGACTGAAGCCAGACTTTAGCCTATAATTCTTTATAGCATGTCACTTGGGATTTGTTTGTCTTGATCAAGAAAATTAGCTCCAGAAACCAGTTTTTGTGTGGTGATTTAAAGGCCAGTGTCCCTGATCTTCTGTAAAAAGTAAACACAAAAGTCTTCACCTGCTCAGTGGAGCACAGCCCCAGAGGAAATGAAATGGTTAAAGGAAAATAGAGGGAACATGAAGTGCTCACATGCAGATTCTGCACAAGATCATGTATTTCCTGAGAACTTATTTCTCTGATCTAAGTCCCTTAGATTTTAGCTCAGTAATTCCCAGTTGCTCCCTCTTCCTCCACTCAGTATCACTGGGCACTTTCTATCAGTATCTCCTGCTGAACCAGCAGTATGTTAGAGGAAAGCCAAGTAAGGCAGAATAGGCTGGATTCTTCATTCCTTCTTTTCCAGGCATAGCTTTAAGCCATCTTTGCTCTGCCCTGATTCTGGCCCTGACCTTATGATGCAATTAATGCCCTACGGTTGCTCTAAAATGGACTGACTTGTATTGACTGACCCTTTGTGGGCCATTTCACTGGCAGAGAATAATAGCAGGAGTGCAGTACATTCCAGACATGTTTCTTATGTTGTTTGAACAGTGCCTATCACAATGGGGCCCTGGGCCTCTAAGTGCTACTGCAATAATAAAAATGGAGGAGGGGACCAGCATAGAACAGTTACTCCAGTCCTATACTGGCCAGAGAACCTCCTCCCAATATGTGGGTTCTCTGTGGTACATAAAGCAGCTGCTTCCTAAGGGAAAATCAGGGATGTTCCTGGTATGTATTTTCCTTAAAGTTGCTTGTCAGCATCTGAATCTCTTGCTCCCCAAAAGCTGTATTCCCAACTTTAGTGCAAACTACTTAAAAACAAAATTCTGCATTGATTTACACCATGCGCAATCTTACTGAAATCCAAGGGATTACACAGGGCCTAAATCAGCACTGAATTTGATCTCAATAGTCCAGTTTCTTCTTATCATGTAGCATAAGGGGTCTGAGGATCTCCTTCATGAAACATGAGAGACAGGAGTTCGGAGAAAGTGGAGGAGGGGCATTAGCATCTGCAGTGCTGCTGTCATGGGAGGTAGAGCACTAGATGTATGCAGAGTTACCAGCACAGAACTCCTGCTGCAGCTTGACTCTTGTAGGCTAAAAGTTTCAAATGTATTGATTTTTATGCTTGACTTTGGGCACCATCTAGGCACCTAAATGGAAATGACCCATTTTCAGATGTGCTGAGTACCTGTAACTCCCTTTAACCTCAAATGGAAGTTATGGGTGCTCAACCTATTTGGGGAAAAAAATTAGTCAGGCCACTTGTACTGCACTTAGCATTTCTGAAAACTGCAGAGATCTGACCTGGAGTGAATTTACAGACACTATACCACTTGCCCCTAAGGTGACAGCTGTGTGATCAACAAGAGACAGAGACCAATGTGATGCAAACAGCTGTTGTATCAGCATCTTCCCTCCCCACCCCTTATACTAATTACCATAGCAGCAACTGGCATCTTTGGGGCTCAAACTGAGGGCAGACTTGTACGGGAAAACAGACAGTTCCTCTTACTAAAATAAACCCATTAGTTTAATATATATGAAAAGAAGAGAAAAGGACAGAAGTGTCTTCTTGCTGAATGTTCACTATTCTACCACTGAGAAAATCATTTTAACAACTACAATCCACTAATAGGCATTGGAGAAACTTTCTAACACTGGATTTTAGGGCAAAGGCAGTAATGTTTCTGCCCTGTTTCAATGGCTTTCTTTAAATTAGTGCTGGATTGTGTAATCTGGAAACTAACCAGAGGGCATGACAGAGTGCACAAAGCATCAGGTATGGAAAAAAGATGTACTTCCCTGATGCACAGAATTAGATCCTTCCATCATGCACTCAGCTGAAGTGATTACAGTATGGGCTGTGTATTGTGAAGTCTTTTCAGACCTTCCAACTCGAGGTGCATATTTTCCCCAAGGAAGAGGGAGAACCACACGTGACTGATGCTAGCATTTCAGGAAACTGCTCAGATACCAGTTATCCATGCTCTTATTCATATCAAGACCCAAACTGAAACCCTCTATTCTTCTGTAGAACCATTATAGCATGGGAAGTGGTGCTACAAGCGTCCCAGATGCCGCCTGCCAGCTAGCCTCAATTCTGTTTTATAGGGACCACCTCCATGATGAAATTAATTCGGGCTACAGGGCTGTTCATTTCTGGGTCTTTCTGCTGAAACTCATCATGAGGTGACAGCTGTGATGGGCAAAAAAGAGGGGATTTATTTATTTATTAAAACAGCATTTACTTGGTATTTTTAAAGAAACTCACTCTTTGCCATGCTCCTTGCCTCTTATTCTTTCCTTTTGGGGGAGCATTTGTACAATAGATTTACTGGCAAGGATGGTTGCAGAAAGCAGATTTCAAAGTGATAACTGCAAGTATTCAAGGAAGCCAAATTATCAATTCTCACATGCAAGTGCTCGCATAGTCAACCAATCAGGAAACAGAAACAATATCATGAGAGTTATCTGACTAATCACAACAATCAAAAGAGGTTATCAGCTGTTTATAGTCAAGCCATATTTTTAAAAGACTTCTCCAAAAAGCTCAAATATGTTCAAATAAATACATGTGAGGAAATTCAATCAATAATCTGTTCAGTGATATGCCCCAATTCAGAACAATCTAGATTAATTTATTCCATTATTTGTTAAATCATCTCTACTAAGAAAGTGAAGGAAGGCCAATTTCACCTAGTCTGTTTTCGAATGAAAACATACTTTTACATAGAAACAGATCAGTATCTCCACTAAAGGTTAGAAGAGTAACAAGGCCAACATCTGTATCCAATATCTCATACAAGCAATATAAAACAATCTAATTTTAAATTGCTACACATGCAAACCAGATTTTACAAAACGGTTTGGGCAAATTATCTGACTTGAATGAAGAGTCGCACAGCTATAGGAGTTTAATATCACTGCTTGGACCTCACTGGCCCAATCAATCACTGCACCCACCTTCATGAATAAGGCTACGTTTTAGTCACGGGTATTTTTAGTAAAAATCATGGACAGGTCACGGGCAGTAAACAAAAATTCACAGGCCAGTGACCTGCCCATGACTTGTACTATATACCCCTGACTAAATCTTGGGTGCTCTGGGATTGGGGCGGCTGAGGGCGCTGTGGGTGATTTGGGTGGGGGAGGCTTGGGTGATCGAGGGGGAGGGAGCCTGGGGGCATCATGGGTGCTCTGGGAAAGCGGCGGCGCACGGCCCAGGACCCCCGCTGGTGATGGGGGGGGAGGGTGGACAGCAGCACACGACCCTGGACCCTTGCTGCTGATGGGGTGGGATGGGTGACAGCGCATGGCCTAGGACCCCCACTGCTGCTGAGGGGGGCAGGAGGGCATGGTGGCCCGAGACCCCTGCTGCTGTTGGGGAGGGGAGGCACCATGGCCCAACACTGCTCCAGCAGCAGCTGGTGTGGCTGGCCCAGGGGCTGCCTGCGCTGCTCGGGCGGCCTCCGTGCTAGACGCATCAGACGCTGCAGAAGTCACGGAGGTCCCAGAAAGTCACGTAATATGTGACTTCCGTGACCTCCGTGACAGACTCGCAGCCTTAATCATGAACAATCCATTTGTGGAAAGAGGAATGAACTGAGAATTAACAGTTCAGTAAATCAAGAGGAAAATATTTTTTTAATTAAAAGAGGAATGGCTTTGGGGAGGAAACACTTTCTCTATTTATGGACAATCCAAATAATTTATGGGATTATAGCTAAAAGTATAACCGTAACATATATAAATAATAAAATAAATAAGTTTTCACACAGAATTTTTCTTTCCTTATGCCAGGAAGAATACAGCAAGGTGTGGGTAGCTGCTAATTGACCAGTGCTCTTTAATCGCCAATTCCACATTACTGGGCACCCAGAATAATCATTAAGAGCCAGATTTTACAATCCTTACTCACAATGAGTAACACTTTATGCTGCCAGCAGTCCTAAAGTAGAAGGCAATACTCAGTGTAGTTATGAGTGGCAGAATCAGCCCCATAACTTTAAATTAATTATCTAATTCATTCAATTAAGTACCTAATTTGTTCAATTAAATGCTTGTTTATGCCTAACTCTGTAAGAACTTTACAACTTCATTTAATCATCAAGACATTTCACATTATAAAATTTAAACTCTTCTTTCACCAAAAGGTGTTTTACAAGCTCAATCATTTGTATAAAATGTTAGAGTAAATACTCCACCATTACTGGAACATGTTATCAAGAAAAAGAGGAAGGCCTTTAACGAAGCACTTCAGCCTACTGAAACTCCTTATTACAACCTACAGCCTGAGTAACAACAAATGAACAAATGTTCAGTGATGATAAGGTTGTGATGAGACCCAGAACTAAAGAGCTACCCACGCACATCACAATGCCTGCTATTTTTTAAGCAAACAAGTAAGCTGGGTCCTGACAATTAATAACTGCTATTATACTCGCCTGCAACCACGACCTTGTTACTTACAAGCTATTTAAGCAATCCATACCTTTGTGCTCCCACAGATTGCACCTCTGTTATTTCCACAGTGTTAACAAATGAGACAGCCTTCGGACCTCCGTAAGAGGGTGACCTAGGCATCCCTGTAGGAGATGATGGGACCTGATGGCCTGGTGACTTGTAGGAGCCATTGCTCACCCTGGCCTGTAGTGCCTGATGGGACTGGACATTGTTATTGGCTAAATCGGCTTGAAGGGAAGTTGTGGAAGTCCTTGGTGCCCTGGCCATTGCACTTGAGAGGGAAGACACCGAGGACTGCAATATAGGGTTCCTTGTGCTAAAACTAGTCGCAGTCATCAAATTGTCTCTGGAGCCATATCTCATCACCATGCTGCGAGGGTCTTCAGACAGCGCGCTGACTTGTTGAAGGCTGTAAGAGCTAGGGGTGTCATACACTCCTGAGTCTGCAAACACCGAATCCGGGTGTGAGAGGAGGAGCTTCTCCCTCTCTTCCATTTCTTTCCTCTCCTGGATGGATGCCATGATGGTTTTTGAAAGGTTGTCGTAACGGACGGGAGAGGGGTCCCGCTGGTGCGGTGCTGGGCCCCCCAGCACCGGGCTGAAACTCTGTGGAGCCTGGCGCTGCAGCTCGCTCCCCCGTAGGTGGCACATTTTGGCTGACAAATATGGTGAATGGTACCCCACGGAGCCAACAGCAGAATGGGCTATGCATTTCCTCCCGGAGGGGGACATGGAGTTTAGCAAACTGTCATAAGACAGACTTCCATTTCTGTTTGATAGGGAGTTGGGGGAAAAGATGCTTTTGTAGGGGGTAGAAGCAGCTCCTTCTGATTTTATTGGATGCAGCGGCACTTTGTCTGTCCCTCTCCTGCTGGCAGACTTCAAGCTCAGGGATCGCGAATTGACGGCAAAGGAGTCTATCTGGAGTGGGGAGGACTGATAAGTCTTGTGAAGTGAGCTCTTCCTGTAGTTCGGGATGTCCAGGTTGGGCTCTGATTGATAATCAAGACTCCGGTTGTTCTCTTCAATCAAAACTCCTTGCTTGTGTCCCTCCTGCATGGTGATCTAAAACAGAGATGAGTATGAGAAAGGGAAGGCACCCTATGACAGAACACAGCACACTGCACTGATTTGCTTCTCCTGGTGAGTGAGAAGTGCGTAGTGAGAACAGAGCTGGGAATCAGGTTATCTCAAATTCTAAGCCCAGATCTGATACAGATTCATTCTATATGTTTGGAAGTGTCACTTAACTTCTGTGCATCAGATTCCTCACCTGCAACACAGTGATAATAATTTACCTCAGAGGTGAGAAGGGTTAACTCATATTTGTTACATGGTAAGTATTACTGATCATAATAAATATGCTGAGGAGCAAACACTGACAGTTGCAACAAAGCCCTTTGCAAACAGAGGTGAGCACCCCTTTCAGACCAAACCCCTGTCAAAGTAGGTCAGATTTTGACTCGACAACATTGACCTTGGAAAACTTTGTCCCTACAGATTAGAAATAAAATTTTCCAAGAGTAGCTTCCAGTTTCTGGAGCCTCCATTTCGGAGAGCCCAGCCACACACACTTTGGGCTAACTTTTTAATGGTCCTGAGCATCCCCAGGTTCCTACTGACATCGAACGATGTGACAAGTGCTGAATGATTCTGAAATCTAGGCCAGAGCTCGTTGAAGTTGAGAGGCCACAAACTGAGCCACCCTCAGTCAAAGGTCACTTTCAAAAGTTGTGGCTTTGATGCAGAGGTGAAGGAGTTTTTCCCATTTCATGCGCTGTGTGGGGAGAGAGTTCTATATCAGACAAGGAAATGTAAACCCCGTGTTTTATTTATATACATCGAAACCATGAAGAAAGCCCCTCTGTTGTAAGCATCCACTTTAAAGTATATGCAAGATTGCCTCTAATTTTGTTCAAACTTTACTTAAAGGCCATTCTCTGCTAAGCAACTGATTTTGGCTGGTCCCTTATGACAGGTTTCACCATAACTGACAATGAATTGGTTATTGGAACTCTGAAAAAAAAAAAAGAATGATTAGTGAATGCTTATTTAATCAGAAAGGCAATCAATACCGCTCGTATTTTCTCCTTTCAGTTTTTTTTTTAAAAGGAAAAGGAAAAAATACAAAAAAAGCATAACTGACAAAAGGGTGCTTTTATACAGTTTTACTTCAAGGTTGTGTCTTTGAGCTGGAAGATCGAGAATGTGCACGATAGTTCTCTACCTTCCTCCACCATGGAAATAGACTGGATTCTTCTCTGGAAAAGGGGATGATGGACTCTGCTTAATGGGGAAGCAATGATGCAAGTGGTTGGCCTATTTCCCTCCACTGGGTGTTCCACTCTCCCTTCCCCCATTTGTTTTTATTGCTCATGAATGGTGCTAGATTGACAGGCTGAAGACAGAAGTAGCAGCACAATCTTCTTCACACCCAGTCGGCCACTGTACTTCAAGCCTGAAGTGAGGGGACAGTTACGCCCAACTCCCTAGATGTGGCTTGGTCACCATATCTATTCAGTCCTCTAAAACTGCCAGCAAGGTTGCCAGTTGGTACCAGTTTCTGTGATGTGGCCACTTGTCTACTACAAAGACCACTAACCTCATTTGACACAGGTCAGTCAGCTTTGAACCAGAAACCTAGCAGTTAAAAGATGCTATACCCAATTACCAGAACCCCCCACTCCCCTGGTCTGATTAGAATCTATATTGCAGCACATCCCAAATGGAGAAAAAGGTTCATCCATTGGAGGTTATGTCAGGCACTGCATCTGGGCCTGGAATACTGTCTGTACTGTACTACCCTGCTTGCACACATCAAAATTTCAGGTTAAGCACTAGCTGATGCCTGTAAATATATTTGGAATTCGCTGGCAAGCCATTTGTCGAGTAATAAAGTGAAGATGAGATAATAAGATTTTGATACAGCCAGCTTGGTGCAGTACTCACGTTCTGAAATGCTCCCTTTCACAAGGCAATTTCTGCCTCATTCTGGGGACAGATCTGGAATGCATGATTTATAAGCAGATCATGCTGTAAGACTAAAACCTTAAGTTTTTAAAGCTGGTGAAGAATCAGTGATATCTAGAATGAGCAGGCACGGCCTTCATTTTCAAAGTTAAAAGGACATTGCCAAAGCCCCCCTTTGCCCCTATCTCCATCACTGCCATTTAGAACAACCTCTTGGAAGCTTGAATCTGACTTTTATTTCATACCTCTACTACAGTCATTTCCTTGATTTCAGGTATACCCTGGATGTTACTGTAGGGTGGAAGATGGAGTTGCTGCTGAAAATAATTTTAAGGAACTAGCATGGCGGTATTTGTTTAAGGGGAAATATCCATCCACATATAAACATTTGCATGGATTTTGCCAACATACATGATAGAACAAACCGGTAACTTCTGAGCTTATTTTCCAGGAAAGTGTGTCCATTTAACTGTTATGACCTTAATTTTTTTTCTGTTAACCGATAAAATAAAGGGTCATTTTTTAAAAACTGCAACCCAAGCGCTAAAAGTGTGTTAAAGCCGTTCAAATGTACATAATCTTATATTCATTTTAACAACAATGTACACCCACAAGGAATTCTTTTAAAGCTCTTTTTTGCTTTGTGAGCTTACATGCTCAGGCATCACCAGAGCACGTCATCTGTTGACCTAAAGGACACAAGCAGACACAAACTACTATTGACATGAATGGGAACTGGCTTTCATGTCCGTTGAAGCTGATGGGAGTTGAGAGTTCTCAGGATCAGGTCCAAAATTTGGTAAAGCAACCAGGCACATTTTTCAGTAGGGCATCATGATAATGACAATAGTACTGGGAAAAAAAAAAAGGTGGTTTCACACAGAAAGTACTGTACATTCCGTGTGTGAAACACCAACCTGTACAAATATTGACTTCTGCATTGGAACATTCACAAAAGCCTGGAGGTGAGTTCACCATCAGGTTGAAGTAGCCTACTGCTTGTTTGGAACAGGTTCTTCTCGACCATTGTGACATGCTCACCTGCTCAGCCGCAGCGTGGTAGTGGACTTTGGGATTGTTGCTGAAAGCTGGTCGATACTTATACATGGCAGGAGTGGGAGGACTGATCAATTTAGGTGAAAGACCACTCTCTGGAAAAACAAATATCAACAGATCGTGGACATGAACAGTATGTCTAAAATGGCACGTTAATAAATACGATTACAGAATTGTATATAAACCCCATAAATATACATGGCAATTTACAAATTGAGCTCCAGTCCTGCAAAGGGTTAAAACTCTGTGTGTCTGTTCTCATGTGCAGAGTCCCACTGAAGTCAATGGAACTCCACATGGAAGTAGCTACATGCATGGCTGTAACTCATTGCAGGATTGGACACTTATACGTGACACATCCTGTGGCCCACAGAGCTTACAATCTAAATAAAACAAGAAAAACATAAGACATAATAGGTCCTTGATAGCTAAAGCCAGAGTTGCCAACTTACATCTTCCCCCAATTGCAAAATACAGTTGGGTCCAAACTAAATACCCCCGCATTCAGGAGTGTTTGGATCGAAAAAGTTAGGATCAGGATCTGAACTTCTAAGCTGCCTCCTTTGACCTAACCATAGACCTGGACTAGAACACTTTGGGTTCTGGGAGAGGTCAGATCCAGATCCAAGTTCTGAGTCGAAGGGTTTATCTCTACTGTAAAGCCAAACAACTCTCTTTCTGGAATTCCAAATGACCTCTGCCAGCTCCTTTGCTAGATCTCATCCCAGCTGAAATGCAAACACACACACTTGCCTACCCAGTATCAAAGTGATATATTGTGAAATAAGTGCAGTGTTTTCCTTTTACTGTCTGCAGTGAATTCTATACTTATATCAAATCCTCTCTCAAATTAAGAATTAAGAGCTTCCTCAAAAGCACAAAGAAATCCACATTCCATGAAGGTTCTGGAAGAACAATGAAAGCCCATTGACACCAAAATATTTTCATAGCATCAAAAATAAAGTATTGATCAGGCTACTATACCTTCACTGGTTCCCAGCTGCCCCTTTAGTTCAGAGTACTTGCTTGGATCTCCTTTGGGAGGCAGAGGTGGCTGAATGTCCATGGTTTTATCCTCCAGACCTTCCAGGCTAACTTTAGACTGAAAATAACCATGGAATCAATCATTTCCCTCAAGTGGTTTAGATAACAACATGTGCTAAAGTATTATAGATTCTAAAGACTTGTCTACACTGGGAAATGCCAGAGTGCTATACTGTGTGTTAACGAGCATGGGGATAAACACAATCTAGCACTCTATGTACATAGGCCTGTTATGTCTAAAACCTAGTTTAACCACAATCAATTGACCCGATTTTAAATCTAACAGTCCTTATCTACACAGAGTGACAGATCATGTTTAACCTCATGTTCGTTAACACACAGCATACCATTGTCGGCATTTCCCTGTGCAGAGAAGCCCTCAGCAACTAGTGTTCCTTTATTACCAAGAAGGCCATTCCAGAAGTTCTCTACATAAAGCTTGAGAGATAATTTCTAATGTCTATAAGGCTTAGCACCATAAATCTTGCAGCACTTTACTAAGGTAAAAGCATCATTATTCCCTTTATATATAAATAGAGAGCTAGATACCAGATGTAGAATCATCTGCAAAGATTGCACTGCCAGAGCTAGGAATAGACCCCAACTCTCCTGGCTGCTAGTCCTATGCCCTATGCACAGGACCATAGTGCTTGCTGAAGGTTTGAGGCTCATTGCTTAGCTCAAGTAAGCCAGGCCACCTAATGGTGCCGGAACTGCTGCGATCAGCACAATATGGTGGATTAATTAAAAAAAAAACACACACAAAACAAAAACCCAGAACAAGGGCCAGGAAGTGAAAAGACCTGTGCCAACTCTTAACTAACTGCCATAAAGAACCAATAGATAAATAATAAATTAATGGAGATATCCTATCACTCTCTTAAAGCAGACCTTGCAAGGTCATTGAATCCAGCCCCGTGCCTTCACTAGCAGGACCAAATACTGATTTTGCCCCAGATCCCTAAGTAGCCCCCCCTCAAGGGATTGAACTCACAACGCTAGGTTTAGCAGACTAATGCTCAAACCACAAAGCTATCCCTCCACACCCAATACTCACCCTTCTCTTGCTCTCCCATTAGAGTGCTATAGGAGGCGCTTCAAGGAGTCAATAGCTCTTGGCACTATTATTCCTAATTTACTTTCAAAATGCAGGGAAGAGTACTTGACTTCCTTCATGTTCCTCCAGAGGTGTATTACCTCTAAGAGCGTCCCAATAACAAAAGTTATTTTCAGTCTAGTACTGGTTTTCAAGTCGTACTCGTAGACAGAGGGTATTGAAGGCTGCTTTACCTTGCTTCGGTTAAGATTGGCTTGGATCCCATTGTCACTTATCTTCACTGTGATCTGTCGCTCGGATAGATCTGGTCTGAAGAAAGGAGGCTTCACACTCACAGCCTGCTTTTTCTTTGGCTCAACAATGTACCTGATTGATTATTCAATAATAGTTGTTAAAAAAACCCTAGGCATGCAGACAAGAAAAACCCCATGTCTGCAGTGTATGATTTAAGAGATCTGGCAAAATCTATATGAGTAAAGGACATTTATCTCAGTGGATGCTTGCCCAGCAGGTACAAAGATTAAAGTGAATCAGGAGCTGAATAGGAGATGCCACCAATAAAAAACCCTGCAATTTTGATACACTGGTCTCCAATGCTATTCAGGTGACGAGGGGCAAGAGGGTAGCAGACAGCCACACAACCAGTAAAAGCATTTCCCCTGGATTTTGCCAGATCTCTAGGAGACGTGAGTAGTAATGTGCCATGCCAATTGTGTTTTGGAAGAGGACTTGGTTTATCAGCACCTAGAAGAGTTTAGTTATATTAGGAGATGTGGGAAAGTTAGACCCTTTCTAGGGATGATAAAATTGGAACACAGGAATGATTTTGAGCTGGTGGATTTCTCCACATCACTCTTCTCCCCCAAACCCCCAAATTTTATTGTGAAAGGAGCATTCCTGGGAGTTGGTTGAAAAGTGATAGAATATTTCACTGCTTGGGGACCGATAAATGGAGGTAAAACAATTTGATAAACTTAAAGGAGACTGCACCACCATATGATACCCAGTGACATGAGATCAAAATATCTGCACTAGCTTCTTCTAATTTGGACAGTGGACAGGACACCTCAGCAGTGATGGTTTGCTTGGTGATTTCCACAAGTTTATGAGGGAGAAGATATGTGACAGTTTGAATGGGCCTTGATAAAACACTAGGACGATATTTCCTAAAATTCTGAGTACAGCAATGGCATTTTAAAAGTGAAGATACCACTCTACACTCTATCCTACCAAAGAGACGGCAAAGGAAAAATGACTGTCCAGTTTAGGTGCCTAATCGGTTTTAACATCCTGCTCTCCTAAAGTCGCTTGACCTAATTCAAGTGCTCATGATTTGGTCAGTTCAAGAAATTTAGATTCCACTTCCAGTGCTACCACTTTAACACTAAGAATAGCCTGCTAAGCTTTGCTTGCTGTCTAATCAAGAAAAAACACATACTAGAGATAATAGTGCGTGTGGGTTGGGACAGCTCAGCACCTTGAAAAGCACATTCAGCCCACTCCCTCTACAATTAAAAGGATGTGTGTTTCTGCTGGACAGCTCAGCACCTTGGACATCTATGTTCAATCTTTTCTGTTCTATAGCAACATTAATGTTCATGACCATTGTTTCAAAGGGCACAGGGACAAATATCTGCTGAAAAGTAGGGAATCATAAATAAAATCCAAAATTGCAAACCATAGCACCAGGTGGGAAATCATCTGTTTTATGATGATGAAAGGTGTCTGTGAGATTGAAAGCTACAGCTGCCTTGAATTAATTATAAACCTAAGGGGCAAAAGGTTGGTTTTAGATACTTCATTTCTTTCCAGCAGTGACTAGAATCTTTAATGTGTACTTTGGAGGACAGTGTACCACGCAGAAAATATGTTGCGTTAGGAAGATTACAGCTGACATGGATCTGTCCAGTTATTGAATTTCACTGGATAAGCAACTTAATGAAGCCATGTTAGAGAAAAGCAGGGAGCAGGAATAGGCTATCAATCCCCTTTTTTTTTAAACTAGTCTTATTATAAAATGGCTCAGTAAATAGAAAAAGCTGTCGATACGATATGGCCTGCTAACCATAAATACTTGGTTTGGGAGTGAAGATTGTGAATTATGTTAAATGAGAATGGCAAGACTAAGAGCCGTGCAAAGTGCAGGCACTGTACAAGCTTCCCCTCAGCTCTACCAATGTCTTGACATGCCATACCTCTCCTCAGCAGATACTACTAGTAGGGATGAATGGGGCCAGACTCTGGGGTGGCTCAGAACATTACGTTTTGTTTACCTTGTGACCAGGGCCGGTGCAAGGAAGTTTCATGCCCGAGGCGAAACTTCCACCTTGCGCCCCCCCGCAGCCCTGCGGCAGCTCCCCGCCCCCCACTCTGCCCTGAGGCGCCCCCCCCCGCAGCAGCTCCCCCCAGCTCTGCCCTGAGACGCCCCCCGTGAGGCAGCTCCCCACCCCAGCTCACCTCTGCTCCGCCTCCTCCCCGAGCACACCGCCCCTGCTCTAATTCTCCTCCCCTCCCAGGCTTGTGGAGCCAAACAGCTGATTGGCGTCGCAAGCCTGGGAGGTGGGAGAAGTGGAGCAGCAACTGTGCGCTTGGGGAGGAACGCTGTAAAAAAAAAAATTGGGGGCACTGCTTTTTGGCGCTCCCAAATCTTGGCGCCCTAGGCAACCGCCTAGTTCGCCTTAATGGTAGCACCAGCCCTGCTTGTGACCCAAGTTTAAGAATAACATTCTTCCTTACCTGGGAGCCAGAGGGCTGCAGAGCACATGTTCCACGTTACCACAGCATCCTCGAGTGAAAGGATTCACCCCCCCACGGAACTTACCCGTCACCTGGAAAAATATTCATTGCAGTGATCAACGCTCTAAATGTGGAAGAGGCACCCGTTAACACTTAGAACCCCAAGAACGAGTATTCCAGTCCTCGCTGTTCTGCATATCCATCATGCTTCACTTTCCCCAACTGGAGGTGATTCTTTCTTGTAAGTGCTGCTCCCTCACTCTGCCAGCCCCGACAACATAAGAAACCTAAACACAATTTCCTAAGCCCACACTTCCCCTTTATGCTACCATCTGCATGTAGGCTAAAGGCCCCCACCCCAAAGTCCAGAGAACTTGAGGCTTCCTGTCTGCAATACACAGGCACCAGCTCCATCTCCCCGTATTCTTCCTGTTCCAGAGTCCTCGGTCTGCCCTCAGCCTGGCTGCCTGATCTGGCCTGCTTCCCTTTCCTCTGCCCTGGCAAGACATACTCTAGTAGCTCCTAAATCCCACAGACATGTCCCTTCCTATGTTCCTAAGATTAGATGAGACCAGTGGTTCATCTAGATCAGCATTCCATTTCCAGCAGTGGCCAATCCTAATGCTTATCTGGAAGGTGCCAGGAAGCCCATAACGGGCAGTTATGGAATTATAACATCTGCCTGGGAATTAGCTATTTTCCTAATAGTTAAACCCCTCTAGACTGGTGGGATTCATTTAAAACTTTGTGTGCCTGGGACAGAGTTTCATAAGGGTCATTCTAGCCTTATAGATAAGAGCCCTGAGCGGATACAAAATTGATATCTGCATCCAATCCACAAAAATGATCTGCGGATAAATGTGTATTTGCAGGGCTCTAGTTATAGAGGGTATGCAGTCATACCATTGTTGCACAGTGTGGGAAGCCAAAAAGGTAAAAATTGTCATACTTGGGTAAATCTCAGTAAAGCCAAATCCTTCAATACAGTGGTTGCCATTAAAATAATTAGAATTGCCATTTGCAAGTAACACTTTTTAGTCATGGTATAGTACAGGGGGCACCATATAACTGCTGTAAATTTAGAATAGAATAAGAGAATATCAGTGTTAGAAGGAACCTCAGGAGGTCATCTAGTCCAACCCCCTGCTCAAAGCAGGACCAATCCCTAAATGGCCCCCACAAGGATTGGGCTCACAACCCTGAGTTTAGCAAACCAATCCTCAAGCCACTGAGCTATCCAACCCCCCTAATTACTTACACTGCATCAAGTGTAAAGATTAAATGGCAAACACTGTCTTGATGTTCATATTTTGTTGCTGGCCTTTTTAATGCAATAGGAACCTATCTACAAGGCCAATATAGGAGATCTTTTCTTCTGGAGATTGGAAGAATGGCTTGATGGTTAAGGCATAGTACTGGGAATCAGCAGCTCTGGCTTGTATTCCTGGCTCAGCCACTGACCTGATGCCAGACCTTGAGAAAGGCACCTCATGTATCTGTGCCCTTTTGTAATACAAGGATACTATTTCCTTAGCTCACAGACTACACTGCCAATTACATGAATTATGTATAAAGCACTTTGAGATCCTCAGGTGGAAGGTGCTGTGGAACTGAAGGGTATTGTTCATTCTATTCAGGAACTAAAAATACAGTGATAAGATGACATCTTGTGTTATTTTGGTCCCATAAATGAGTTCCTGAGTCATTCCAAAAGCTCATGAAAAATGTAAACTCAACTATTATACACCCCGAAATCATACCCTCTTTAGTAAGAATAATCAGAGACAGTGAAACCTGGCATGGACACAGTAACCAAGAATTTCTAGCAAAACACCAGAAATCTGCACTATCTGGCTATAAAAAAAAAAAAAGAAAACCCAGGAGAAAAGGGGGACAAATGCAGCTGAGCACATTTTGCTTTTTCATTATTTCAGATGGTGAGGAAAGTGATTCAGTACTGAGGCTGCAGGAGAAAAGTGAATGCTTTAACGCAGTGAGTCAGTGCCAAAGCTAGGAACAGAATCCACATTACCTCACTCCCGGTCCTACGCTTTAATTACTAGAATGAGCTTCCTCTGGAAAAGACCTGATCGATCATGGACCCCATCTTCCAATCAGGGCTGGATAGTCCACATGATAGAGAAGTTGAGATATCCAATGAAAGCTACATTTAGTCTTGGGCAAATGGCACCGAGAGATAGGAACTCCATTATAGATAGGTGAATCTCAAGAGATTTGGCAGTTCAGGTAAGCATACCACATTTGGATGCGTTATCCAAAGCTTATCTGAACCTCATTGTCCTGGAACTGCTGTGAGTCTTAACTACAACAATTTCTGACACTTTTCAGTTTCAAACTAGTTGGAAATTCAAGGAGACTAGAATTTTCTAGTATTTCTTCTTTCTGGCCTGGGTGAAATCCAGAAGGACTATTTCACCCAGGTGCAGAGGGCTAGCATGAAGCCTATGCACAATGCCACCAAGTCTTGTAACATGATTTGAGCCCCTGATGCAGACAGGCTTGCTGTGAGGCACAAAGCTCTGGGCCTCATGCAATTTTCAGGCTGCCATGGAGAAAGCCCCCTCTGAGTGGCTGCCATTTCCCAGCCCCTGGGGAAGGACAGCCAATCCCAACATGCATTAAGCAAAGCATTTCCCCCCTCCCCTCAGAAGTGACATGAGTTTTCAGATAAGGGGTGTGACGGTGTGTGAAAAAAACAGCCATACCATTTTCACAAGAAGGGAGGAGGAAGCAGAAAAAACCAAGCAGTGTCACCTGGAAGAGTGGTGATGGGTTATTGCACCTCAGCCACTAGACCTGTCAGATGTGGCATCTCATAAGGATCAATTATCTCTCTAGTCCTATTCAGCATCTACATGCAGCTACTGGGTAAGCTTGTCTGACAACATGGATTCAATTCCCAGCAGTATGAAGCTGACACATAGCTCGACCTATTCTTCACCACAGGTGACCATACCACTGCCACCAAGAGAGCCCAGAGCTTGGACAAGTTCAGCTCATGGATGAAGAACAGCTGGTTGGAGCTTACCCCCAACAAGACAGAGGTGATGCTGGTGGGCAAAGGAAAGCAGTTTAAAGAGTTTACTGACACTATGAAGTTTCCTTTGGTTGAAAGCAAACACCCACAACTGGTTTAGATTCCTCGCTGATGCTAAGCTATCATATAGCAGCTTTGCAAGTAATGTTTCCTAACATGCCTGACTGCCCACAGGATGTGATGGAGTCTCTTAGCCAGTGACTTGGTCTCAGTTATTCATACCTTTGTCACTTCAGCACTTTGTCTGGACAACATTCAACTAGTATAGAATGGTGCAGCACATCTTCTCAGCAACACGGGCTACAGCGAGCACATCAAACCTGTCCTCTGCTCTCTGCATGGGCTTCCCATAGAATAGGATCAAGTTCAAGATCTTGGTCCTTACCTTCCAGGTGCTCAATGGCCAGGGCCCAGGATATCTAAAACAATTGTCTAAAGTTCTGGGATGAGAATTATGTCAACCACTCCACCCCTTGAGCACAACGGCACTTTCTACCACATAGGTAAGCCTCATCTGTGCAGAAGACAAAGTTTTCTCCAGGACTGATCTGAAACTGTGGCATAAATTTGCCTAGGAGCTAAGGACCATTACAACCTTCTGCTCCAAGTGAAAGGTGCACTCTATCGATCTGCCTTCTCTGACGCACACAGAGCAGCACGTATGTTTAAAGAGACTCCCTCCCCCCAAACAAACCCCTACCAAAACAAAACATTCCACTGCATATGCAATTCTACATGTGGGGAGAGGCTGAGAGAAAGGATGAACCACATGTGACAGACGTTAGTCACATTACTTAATACATTCTTGGAAGATAGTGAGGAGTGAGGAGGGCAGTATTAGAATGTATATAAAATAGAGGACCCTACTGGAGCTGCCCCCTTGTCTCTACCCTGGGAGGGTATGAGTGAACAATCTCCAGAGCTGCGGGAGGAGAAGAGATGTGTGGTGGGACAAAGGGCAGATGTGCAGGCACATAAATGATGTGGGCCGGAGCATTGGAGCAAACGTTAGCGGGGCACAAAGCTAACTGTTAGGTGTGCCAATGTATGGCTGGGGAGACACCATACTAATGAATTGGCATTTTGGGAAGATGCTGATAGATTCCCTGCATCAGCAGGCAGCACATTCTACACATTTGAATAATTTTGTGGCAATGCAAGTTCCACTGGGTATTTTGTCACAAGATGTTGGCCAGCACAGGTTTTGGAGCAGCAAAATGAGCTCGGATCAGTGTGTATGTGGCAATGAGCTAGCTCAAAGCTGCTCATTGTTACACACACTGTGGGCAGGCAGGGGCAGCTGACAGAATCAACAGAATCAGGAGACGGAACAGAGTGCGATTTAATCTTTTTTTTAAAAAATGTGACAATTCTTTTGAGTCTGACTCATGAGTTTGGAACTTTTGAGGTTGGCAATATTCCATGCACCACTTACAGGGCCGGCTCTAGGATTTTTGCCGCCCTAAGCAAAAACAATTTTGGCCGCCCCCCATTTTTTTCTTATCCCACCCCCGGCCCCGCCTCAACTCCACCCCTTCCCCAAATCCCCAGCCCTGCCTCCTCCCCCCAGGCTCTCAAGCCTAGGAGGGAGGGAGGGAGGGAGAGGGTGAAGCAGTGCACGCGTCGCCGCCACTCGGGGTCCCCCCATCCCTCCCAGGCTCTCACACCTGGGAGGGAGGGTGAGCAGCGGCGCGCCAATCAACTGTTTCACACGCCGCGGCCGCTCGGGATCTCCCCCTCCCTCCCAGGTTTGAGAGCCTGGGAGGGAAGGCGAGCAGCAGCACGCGAATCAGCTGTTTCGCGCAGCGTGGTGCACAAGCGGCAGCAGCGGAGGTGAGCTAGGGCGGCCGGGGCACATTTTTAGGGGTGGCATGGCCGGCGCCAGAATGCCACCCCTAGAAATGTGCCGCCCCTAGCACCAGCTTGTTTTGCTGGTGCCTAGAGCCGGCCCTGACCACTTAAACCCTGCTTTGAGGACTTACGTAGGACTTGAGTGGTATACAGGCCTGTGCCGTTCTGCTGTGCCTGGGAGCTTGCCCAAAATTTAGTCAAACAGAAATTTGAGAAGAAAAGTTACCGAACCTTTTTAGACCCTCGGTAAAGCATCAGTTTGAGTGTTAGTGTTAAGGTTTGGTCAGCTGTTGCTTTACCCAACCTGATTTGCCCATCTTTAGATACTATATCTTCTCTTTATCCTCCCCTAGGAAAGGGATCCTTCTCAACTCTCACACCTCTAATAGGAACATGGAGGTAGAATTGTTTTCTTACCTGCTCATTGGTTGTACGCCCTCGTGCCACTAGAACAATATGGAAACCTGTGAGACCAATGACTGGGATAAAGAACAATCCAGTCACACACATGACAGCCATGCTAAATCCCAGAGTTAAGGAAACTGTGTTCAATGACAGGGAAAAGGGAGATTGGAAGTGGGGGGAATGGAAGAGGAGAGAGAATTCCCTAAACTAGAAATCTAGTAATTAATCCCCACCTTTCTTTGGGTTTTTTTAAAATTACACATTGAAGTAGATCTTGGAATTAAGCACTAGAAATTACTTTGGTCTATCAGTGCTGTTAGTTTCTTGTTTAACATGAGCCCTAAAGTTATCTGCTCCTCAGTGTCCAACACAATACTGAGTATTTGGAAGCCATAAGATCCCCATGCCTCCCTTACTACTTTACTTTACTTCATTCTTTCTACAGTCTCTAGTACAAGGGTCGGCAGCCTTTCAGAAGTGGTGTGCCGAGTCTTCATTCATTCACTCTAATTTAACGTTTCACGTGCCAGTCATACATTTTAACGTTTTTAGAAGGTCTCTTTCTATAAGTCTATAATATATAACTAAACTATTGTATGTAAAGTAAATAAGGTTTTTAAAATGTTTAAGAAGCTTCATTGAAAATTAAATTAAAATGCAGAGCCTCCCGGACCAGTGGCCAGGACCCGGGTAGTGTGAGTGCCACTGAAAATTAGCTCACGTGCCGCCTTTGGCACACGTGCCATAGGTTGCCTCCCCCTGCTCTAGTAGCTTCAAGGAGCTAGTCAGCTGGTCCATTCCTTTGCAAGACAGAAGAATACAATCATCTGGGACTGACCATGCCCTAGAATGTCAAGGTAGCAGAGTAGTGATCTCTCTCCTGCATCTCTCCAAGCTGTCCTCTCATTTTAAAATGCACACTGGAATTTATAGCACATATAGCACTGTGAAAACCCATGATCTATGAAGATGCAGGATCCTCAACAAAAATCTGCATGGGGACCTGCAATGATTATCAGTGCCCAGTGGCTTAGGCCAAATTTATATATGGTGGAAGATGGTGTAACTACAAGCACTTCAATGGAGTTGCTTGTGTTTACGCTAGGTACTTATCTGGCCCATGTGATGTAGATTCAGGTAAATGCAGATGTTCAGCTTCCTCTTCACTGAAAAAGCAGTCCCTTCACCAAGCATTTTGAGAGACAGAAGCTAAATAATAATTTAGTGGTCTCTTTTCTTTTCGTTTTTTGGCAATGCTAAATTTTACATCCCAGCCACCTAGCATGTTGAGAAACTATTGATTGGCATTTTTAGTATCATAAAACTATTTTCTAGTATGAGACTAAAACTCCCTATATTGCACAGGATGCTGTGAACTGACTCAAACACTACAGTATATTCTTCTGGGAACCTTGGTACAATGCCTAGTGCAAGCTACTGAGTCGAGAGGTGTAAATAGTCATTTGACTAGAATGTCTGGATCCCGGCAGAGCTAGGATGCCAGGCTGCAGCATGTCATGCAAATCTTCCACAGCAGCCAGGTCAATCAGCCCCCCTTGAAGCTACTATGGCAGAAGATCCACCGAATGCTGTAGAAAAACCACCTTTGGAGTATCAGCAAGGAGCCCTGGCTCTTGAGTGGTTCTGAAGAGCCGTAGCTCCCACTGACTAAATGCAGTGGGAAGACCAGTTTTGATTATTTCACCCCCTTAAATGGGTCTTGAAGTATTAAAAGAAGCTGAAAAACAAACAGAACGTTGATTCACTGATTTTAGTTGTAACTATTCAGTAAAGGCTCAATACACTTCGAGTCAATGAGAGTTACTGGGGATCAGCACTTCTGAGGATCAGACTCCAACTACGGTCCCCAGTTCATATAGAATTGTGAAGCTTCTTTTTGTTGTTCTTCAATCCCCTTAATTAAAGATAATGTTATAATTGATATAGTGCTTTATGGTAAGTCCTCACCACACAGGCTAGTGAATCTTCACCTGGTATCCCCTCTCCTTCTAACTCTGCTTCTTCCATCTCTTTATTTCATTCAGATAAATAAAAAAAGAGGAAATGTTTTTCTATAAGCCAAGACATCCATATAGAAATCTTTAATCCTGAAACAACAAAGAGTCTGGTGGCACCTTAAAGACTAACAGATTTATTTGGGCATAAGCTTTCGTGAGTAAAAACCTCACTTCTTCGGATGGATCCCAAAGCACTTTACAAAACATGTAGAGGGATATATAGCTACCACTCAAATGCAACCACCTCTGGGGCAAAGCAATTGTTTTAAACACAGTAATATTACCCAACAGTCTTGGACAATACAAGTAGGAGAACCATATCCAACTGAAATTAAAGGGAGGATTTTAATGAAGCAGTATGTTGCTTTCTGTTATGGCAGCTGAATGACAGAGATATACAGACGCTAAGCAGCAACTTCTGAGGCAATCAAGGCTTCCGTAGGTCAGGCAAATGCTGGGGAGAAATTGGTTTGGGTTTCACAACAGAAGAACATGGGTATCAGAGAAAGGGAACCAATCCCATCATTTCCTGAAAGGCAAATCTTATACAAACAGTTTCCTTACGGCACCTCGACTTCTTAAAGATTAAAAGGAAGGATACGTAATGGTGGTGTGAGCTGCCCCCAGCTTTTCCATATGGTTTAAAATATAGATCAGCCCAAAGCTGAACACTCCGACCATGTGTGTGCTTAAGGACAGCAAGAAGAGGAAAAAATATCGGTAGTTCCTCCGTCCTATGCAATTGTTGACCCATGGGCAGTGATGGTCAAAGTCCTTGTAAAGAGATGGAGAGACACGGAATAATATCCAAGCAGTGAAAGAAAAACATTGCCTTAGAAATAAATGTGAACCATTGTGCTACATCCATTCAAAAAAACCCTGAACTTCAGTTAAAATCCGATTAGGTTTGGAGCTTTACAGATTGGCTCCATCCTGACATTGCCTGGCTGCCCAGGTAACAAAACAACATGCTACACCCTCTTTATAAGATTCTCCTGGGACTGAGGGATTCTTCTGACTGTGGATGAAGACACACCAATAGGTTTAAAAAGGAAACAGAGGTGTACACCACATTGTGGGGCGTAGACAGTTTCTCTTCTTCTCGGGCTCCTGTAGCATTGTATAGTTATCAGAGTAAGATTATCATAAATTGCAGTGTCCTGAACCTGTAACATCCCTGCCAACTGTAGATTTTCACACACCCCTCCCCACTTTATATATGTAAAAGTTCAGTAAGGATCCAGGGGGGTTTATTTTGAGGTTTTGACCTCTTGAAAAAATATTTTTGGCAAAGCTCAGACAGGAAGCAATATCTGGCTAATAAGTGGGGAAAAACTCTGGATGAAGTTACAAAAATAAACACTTGAAACACCCAGTTTTTCCTGATCAAGAGTTCACATGTGCCACAAGGCTGGATTAAGGAGATACTTATAATGAGGCCATAGACCCCTTTAAAACTCCATAACACCAGTTTTATATGGCTGTAACTCTGGTGACTTCACTGGGGTTATTCCTGATGTACACCAGCGTTAATCTGAGCATACTCAAGCCTGGAGTGAGCAAACGTATTCTATTCTGTTCTCTTCACACCCACTATAGTATACCCTTTATTCCTGTCAAATAGTGACTTATCCTTTTCTTTGTAATACTGTTATATTTAGATAGATACCTCCCACTAATGGCAAAGTGGGTTTTTTTGATGTAACTTGTAAATTAGCTATAAATATGTTGTGCGAGACATGTGCCGCTCAAAATATTTGGAAATAAAGATATATTGAAACCTCAGCTTTGGGCACTTCCATGAAAATTTGTCCGGAAATTTTATTCTATCACAAATTCATTTTCAGGTCCAATTGGTCAAACCAGGTGTTATATTTCACTTGGTTTTGTTTTTTAAGTGATGTGATAGAAAAGAGCACCTATCCCTGAAAGCTTGGAAGGTGTACATCGCTTTGATTCTGATTCGGAGATGTGCAATCTGATTGTTTGAAATCAGATGTGCTCAAAAAATCTGTCTCTAGGCTAAGAGCTTTTATCGTGCGTTGCAACCCAAAGGTGAAATAAAAGATACAAATTACAATTTCTTCCTAAAGGAGTATCCTAACAGAAATGTCAATAGACTTTTTTTTACTATAACTGTGGCCAGGCACTACTAGAATGTACAGGTATACTAGGGAATAAGCGTCACAAGAATCAATAAGCAACTTAACTTGAGACTGCAATTTATTGATTAATGAGCCATTAATGCCTTTGCTTGTATCCCTCAGTAAGCAATCACATTTTAACTATATAGCAAGAGATTCCCTGTTAGCCAATCAGAACAGCAAGTAATGCTCAGCTGGTCTAGGCATAAGTAAAACTCCTCAGAACTGGAATCCACTGCAGT
This sequence comes from Malaclemys terrapin pileata, assembly GCF_027887155.1. Lineage (NCBI taxonomy): Eukaryota > Metazoa > Chordata > Testudines > Emydidae > Malaclemys > Malaclemys terrapin. The sequence continues at coordinate 17,669,484 of NC_071520.1, read as the reverse complement.
GGAGTCTTGCATTTTGACTTGCTCTGGGTTCCAAGCCATTTTATTTTTAACGAGAAGTTACTCTGGGAGTCCCTCCCACTTTCCTCTCTGACTTCCCTGGAATATTGTGGCCTCGATGCCACTGGCGACATTAGGGCTGCATGGAATTGCAAGCATTTACACCAGCTAGTTTCAGGCAATCTTGTGCTGGCAACACTTCCTTTATTGAAAATGGGGTTTTCACACAGAAACTGAGGGGTAGGGGGAAGGATTTCAAATGTCAGTTCAAAATTTAGCTTCACCTAAACAACATTTAGAATTAGTGACAATGTTGATGTTTTAACTCAAAACTCTGAATATATGGTCCAGTTTTCTAGTGAAAAAGCCAGCTCCATCCAACAGCCTACATCAGCCCAACAAAATGGCTGTCAAGGCTGCCCCTGTCCTTTCTGGAAGACCTGCTTCTTCCAGCAATTTATTTCTCCCCATATCCCCTCAGCTCTCGCACCTTGCTGACTCTCCCCATGACAGGCCACTGGAAATGTTGTCCTATCTATTAATGGGTATTAGGCTGAGCACAGCTTTCATCTGGCTATAAATTAGGAATCTGCTCTTAAGGATAAAGCAAATGACATAAACTAACCCCAGATTGCCTCTTTCACATGACTAGCTCCACTGTGACTATCCATATGATTAAGGCAAAGAGGCTTTGGCCTAATATGGCATACATTGTATTCTGGCTGACTTTGAAATTCACTTGGTGAGTTTTAGCCTATTGCCAATTAGGGATTTCCATTATTTTAATCATACAATTGAATACATTTTAAAATGCATTAAAGATTTAAATCATTCTAATTAAAAAATACACCTTACAATAGCACTGATCCTTAAGAAGTGGAATGTGTAGCTCCCGTGGCAATAAAACACCATGGTTACAGTCCACTGTATTTATGAGTTTGGGAGATGTTTATGGCCCAATAATATTCTCCACTACTTTGGGGTTATTGTTTAAATATACTACATCGCTACCACGATAAAATGCGACCCGATATAACACGAATTCGGATATAACGCGGTAAAGCAGTGCTACGGGGTGGCGGGGCTGCGCATTCCGGTGGATCAAAGCAAGTTCAATATAACACGGTTTCACCTATAATGCTGTAAGATTTTTTGGCTCCCAAGGACAACGTCATATCGAGGTAGAGGTGTATGTGCTTCACTATGACCTCAAATTTATCAACATGTGTCCAAGCCTCATAATTTAGAGGAATTAGAAGCATGCATACAGTCGTGGCCATAGGACTCTAACTGCAGTTTATAAATGGGTATGTAGTATTTTAATGTTAGACTCAGGAATTCTTATTCCATTCTTTCTAAAATTCACATGCCACTGAGTGTTATGATTTACAATTTAAAAAAGCACACTCCGACTGCAATTCATATTTACATATGTAATAGGGGACAAAGCAGAGGGATCAGGAATGTTGCATGCAGGCTTTCCCCCAGTCTCCTCCTAAATTATGCCAATGCACCATAACCTTCCCTTGTAATGCTTCCTGTTTCATAAGCCCTAGGCTACTCCTGAGTAGAGACGGCTAGGAATACCAAATCATGAACTGCGTTTGGGTGGAGAAAGAGTCATTAGTGACAAGGATGACACCAAACTCTGTTTCACTTGTGACTTCAATCAGATTGCCTAAGAATCCTCCCCTCAATCTGTCAACATCAGTGGAGTTATAGCAATTTACACCAGCTGAGAATTTGGCCCTTTACCTCTAATTTTTTTTAGGAGTGAAAGACAAGGAGTATTCACTCACCTGGGTCATCTAGCTGTTCACAGGTCCACCACCCAAATCCAAGCCAAAAGATCCGCTAATCAAGGAGACTTACCTCAACACAGTTGTCACAGACGCTGCAATGGGAGCAGCGGGGCGGGCGATAGAAATGGCAGGTGGCACACCATTTCATCCGTACTTGGATTCCTTTAATCTCCACATTCTTGTAGAGTGGAGCTCGGAAGTCATCATCTTTATCCTCATCTTCATCTGCTGCTCAATGCAAACATATAAATAAATAAATAGAAATAATACAGATTACAGTTTAAAGGTGGAAGATCTAATACTATCAGGGTCAGATACATGGACACTACATGTGTGCAGGTACTTTTCGGAGAAATAAAGAGTGCTAGAAGTGATGTATGTCAGAAAGGGGTGTCCTGATTGCAGAAGGATTGAATACTCCAGACTTCATTTTATTAGCCAAGAGAATAATCCTAGTGCATTTATTGCCAGCCAGCCCACTGATCTTATTTAATTCTTGTTTTAGACAGCATTTGCTCCTAGAAGAATATAACTAGAGCTCAAATGGTTTCAAAGTGGGGTGGAAATCTACAATGCTTCCCAAGCACCTTGTTGTGAGAGGTTTGCTGCATATATTAGTAGATTGAATCAACTCTGACCACCACTTGGTCAGGCAACAGCAATTGCAATGAAGAATGTCAAGGGAAGACCGAATTAGTTTGAAAACAAAGATCCATGCAAGATATCCCTGAGAAATTAATTATCTGACTCATCAGTACTGACCCAGAAATCTGCTTCTCCAGCGTAGCCTGACATACTATTCAGATCAATGAAACATTTCATTCAGAAGCTATATACATACTCTGGGAGAGGGGGACGGGGAGGGAAGGGATGGTTATAAAACAGGGGTGGGCAAACTTTTTGGCCCGAGGGCCACATTTGGGATGGAAATTGGGGTTGGGGTATGGGAGAGGGTGAGGGCTCTGGGGTGGGGCCAGAAATGAGGAGTTCATGGTGCTGGAGGGGGCTCCGGGCTGGGGCAGGGTGGGTTGGGTGTGGGGGGTGTGAGGGCTCCGGCTGGGAACGTGGGCTCTGGTGCGGAGCTGGGGATGAGGGATTTGGGGTGTAGGAGGGTGCTCCGGGCTGAGACCAAGGGGTTTGGAGGGTGGGAGGGGGATCAGGGCTGGGGCAGGGGATTTGGGCACAGGGGGTGGCTCAGGGGTGGAGGCTCCAGGCGGCACTCAAGCGGCTCCCGGAAGCAGCAGCATGTCCCCCCTTGGGCTCCTATACGGAGGCCCTGCCCGCAGGCGCCGCCCCTGCCCGCAGGAGCCGCCCCTGCAGCTCTCATTGACTGTGATTCCCAGCCAATGGGAGCTGCGGGGGCGGCACTTGGGGTGGGGGCAGCGTGTGGAGTGGAGCCCCCTGGCTGCCCCTATGCGTAGGAGCCGGAGGGGAGACACGCCGCTGCTTCTGGGAACCAAGAGGAGCGGCTCCCGACCCTGCTCCCCAGCTGGAGCGGGGCAAGCCCCAGACCCTGCTCCTCAACGGGAGCTCGAGGGCCAAATTAAAACGGCTGGCAGCCCAGATGTGGCCCACGGGCCGTACTTTGCCCATCCTGTTATAAAAGCTCCAGTGTGAAATAAAACAAACCCGTAGCTTAATGGTTCATGGGTAAATGCTTGTAAAGATGCTAACCTATCCAGACAAGAATCTGCATACAGAATCTCTCTCTCTCTCTCTCTCTCTCTCTCTCTATATATATATATACACACACACACACACACACACACACACACATCTGTCCTTCAGAAAAACTCATGATGAAAGCTGGCACTTTACACACACAGAGAACTGTCAAGAATATTTATCACTGTCCACAAAGAAAAGCTGCATGTTTCTGAATAATGGTTTACATTTGGAACTGAATAGTCAGGAAATGGGCCCAAACTTTAGGTCTGGGTCCCTGGCTCCCAGCTCATAGTTGGTGTCAGTGTTCACTCTAATTTTTTACATCCATGTGTGGAATGAATTTTGTTATGTGCAACAATATGGACATGATGTGTGATGGGGGTGGGGCCGAGGGGTTCGGCATGCAGGAGGGGGCTCAGGACTAGGGCAGAGGGTTGGGGTGCGGGCTCTGGGGTGGGGCCGGGAACGAGGGGTTTGGGATTCAGGCTGCCCCGGTGCTGCGGCAGGGAGAGAGGACTCTTTCACTCAGTAGCTTGGGGCCGGGTGAGAGGTGCCTCTCCCCAGATGCGGCAGCTGCAGCGGGGTTGGACTAGGCTGGGGGAAGGGCTCCTCTCCCCAGCAGCTCTGGCGAGGCTGGGCCAGATTGGGGGAGGGGCACCTCTCCCCGCCTGCGTGGCCCTTGATAGTCTGCAGCTTACAGGAAACTTAGGTTGGTGTCTGTATTTGGCCCACTGATGAATACCCCCAAATCAGGTGCAGATTTCAAACTAAGTTTCTGAGTGTTCAAAGCTGGGTTTTAACTCCTCCCATCACTGAGATACAATGCCTGATGCTCTTCTCACTTATACAGATATAATGGTATCCATCTCCACAGAGCTACTCTTGGTTTACTCCAGTGTCATGACAGTAACTGACCTATTAGCTCTCCCGCTCCGCCTGTCCGGAGCTCCTGCCAGGGACTGGGTCGGAGTGCGGGGGCGTGCCCCGTTCCGCCTGCCCAGCATTCCAGCCAGGGAGCGGGCAAGCCCCCTTGCTCTGACCCCGCACCCCAGCAGGAGCCCCGGGCGGGCAGAATGGGGCAAGCCCCCGCGCCCCGACCCCACTCCCCAGCTGGAATGTCCAGTGGGCAGAGCGGGGCAATGGCTCCCAGCCAATGGGAGCTGCGGAGCAAGTGCTTGTGGCGAGGGCAGTGCACGGAGACCCCCCTGGCCGCCCCTCCCCATAGGAGCTTCATGGACATGCCGGTCCGAGCAGGGTAGGGAGCCTGCCAGCCCCACCAACCCTCCCCCAGCACCAGCAAGGGTCGCACACCACGGCCCAGCCCCTCCCCCCCAGCACCAGCAGGGGTCCCGGGACATGCAGAGCCCCCTCCCCCCCAGCACCAGTGCGGGTCTCGGGCCACCACCACCCCAGCACCTGCGGCCCCCAGCCCAAGTTTTCGTCAGGGGTATATAGCAAAAGTCATGGACAGGTCACAGGCCGTGAATTTTTGTTTACTGCCCATGACCTGTCCATGACTTTAACTAAAAATACCCCTGACTAAAACGTAGCCTTAATGATTGGGCATCCTGGGCAGGGACGCTTGGGTCTCCAAGAGCTTTAGCACAAGGAAACTGATCATGGGGTTGCATCCCTGACCATCTTGGCTAATAACCATAGGTGGACCTATCCTCCATGAACTTATCTTATTCTTTTTTGATCCCAGTTATACTTTTGGCCATCAAAATATCCCATGGCAATGAGTTCCACAGATTAATTGTGCACTGTATGGAAAAAGTACTTCCTCTTGTTTGTATTAAGCCTGCTGCCTATTAATTTCATTGGGTGATCCCTGGTATCAGTATTGTGGGAAAGGGTAAATAACTCTTCTCTATTCAACTTTTCTACACCATTCATGATTGTATAGACCTCTGTCATATCTCCCTTTAGCTGTTTCTTTTCTAAGATGAGCAGCCCTAATCTTCTTAGTCTCTCCTCATATGGAAGCTGTTCCACACCCTTGATCATTTTTGTTGCCCTTCTCTGAACCTTTTCCAGTTGCACTATATCTTTTTTGAGATAGAGCAACCAGAACTGGACATAGTATTCAAGGTGTGGGTGGACCATGGATTTATATAGTGGTATTATGATATTTTATGTCTTATTTTCTATCCCTTTCCTAATAGGTCCTAACATTCTGTTAGTCTTTTCGACTGCTGCTGTGCATTGAGCGGAAGTTTTCAGAGAACTATCTACAGTGATTCCAAGATCTCACTCTTGAGTGGTAACTGCTAATTTTGAACCCATCATTATATATGTGTAGATGGGATTATTTTTTCCAGTGGCCATCAGTTTGTACTTATCACTGCTGAATTTCATCTGCCCTTTTGTTGCCCAGTCACCCAATTTTTTTAGATCCTGCTGTAAGTCTTAGCAGCCAGTTTGGACTTAATTATCTTGAATAATTTTGTACCATCTGCAAACTTTGCTACTTCACCATTCATTCCCTTTTCCAGATCATTAATGAATATGTTGACAGCACAGGCCCCAATACAGATCCTTGGGGAACCCTGCTGTTTACCTCTCTCCATTGTTAAAACTGACCTATCTGCATAGCTGGCTCAACCCTTTTTCTCTTCTGAGATGAACCACAAGTAGTGGGAATTAGAAGTCTTGGATTTTATTCCTGTTTAGTCACCATGGGTCAAATTTTCAAAGATATGCATGCACCTAAAGATGAAGATAGGTACCTAGGGTGGGATCCACAAAAGGATATAGGCAACTAACTCTTGTTTTTAGGCACCCAAGTCCTGTTTTTTAGGTACCACTGCAATCCACAAAACTCACACTCAGCTGCCGCCTAACCCTGTAGGAACCTAAACTCATTTGGTGCCTATGTTTTTGCCTCTGGGCATATGCACGGCAGTCTCACTGTAGGCGTCTGGGCAACTATCTCCCACCTGAGCCTGCACACATGCCTCGTGATAGGTGTCCAGACACCTATCTCCCACCTAAGCTCTGGAGCAATTCACAGACTCGAAGAGATAGGCACTCGGCCACCTAAATCACATGCAGGGACCTGATCCAGTAGGCATGCTTAGAGGCAGGGCTTAGCAATCACCCCTCTGGTCAGCACCTCCCATTAGCTACTTTAGGCAGCTCCCCACTTAGCCTACTGACTTTGTGGATTGCAGTCTAAGGCGCCTACGTCTCCTCATTCATTGTATAGGCACCTAGGCACCTAACTCAGGCTGTGTGAATGGCAGCGTTGTTCCTGTGATTTTCTAGATGCCTCAAAGTTAGGTGCCATGACACTGAGCATTGCAACATCTAAGTCCCTTCATGGATCCTGCTTCTATGGGTTTTCAAAAGAGCTTAGTTGTCTAACTCCTATTGATTTAAATGGGAGTTAGGCCGCAGGTGCTTTTGGAAATAGCAGTTGCCTATCTGCATCTTTAGGAACCTAAATATGGTTGAAAATTTGGCCCCATATGACCTGGGGGGCAAATTATTAACCTCACTGTGAGTTAACCCTTAAACTTGGTACACCTCTACTCCGATATAACGCGACCCGATAGAACATGAATTCAGATATAATGCGGTAAAGCAGTGCTCCGGGGAGGCGGGGCTGCGCACGCTGGCGGATCAAAGCAAGTTGGATATAATGCGGTATGATTTTTTGGCTCCTGAGGACAGCGCTATATCGGGGTAGAGGTGTAATAATATTTACCTTAATCGCTTAAACTCGATAATAATATTTACCTTAATCAGTGTTTGTAAAGGCCTCTGAGATCGTCAGCTGAAAGAAGCTATATAAATAGAATATGTTTATCACTGGTTCCTGTCTGGCAAGAAATAGCATCACTTGCATGAGCAGTTACATCACTCGGCTCATTCAAGGGAACAATGAAGAGAAGGTACTGAATGCAGGTGAGAAAATGCACCTTGCAAGGGGCAGGGAGCCATTCATTTTGTGACCTCCCCCAAAGCAGGCTCTGTTGCAAGCTGTGTGTGAATGACTATTGGAACAGGGACAAAGTGAGGCAGTAATTCTCTCATTTTGATGGTTTAAAAGAAATAGCCACATCACCGTTCCCATAACTATAGACAAACAGTTTTTATCCTGTTCAATCAGCTATGCCCCAGCACTATATTAAACAGCCATTTCTTTCACAATATATATTAAAAAAAAACCCACTCTAACACAGGCCTTAATCATTATCTTTTTTAGTGTTCAGTGCTACTGTGTTTGTTCTAAGCCTGCTGGAGTGAATCGCTGTTTTAATGCAGCCGCTTTCAGAAGCTCAGCCCTCCACTGCACCGTGCTCAGTTGCCTCTTGTGAAGGCAATGACTTAAATCCAATGTGCCAGCATGACACAGGGGATGCTAATCGCAATCACATCAGTCTGGCTATCTTCTCAATGAGAGCTACGTTATCCAATGCCAGGCCCCAGATTACCAATTCAAGCAAGTACAAGGAGAAAAAAAAAAAACTTTCCATTTCAGAAACTGACGGAGCATATCCACGACTTAGCTACATCCCCGCATTTACAGCCAGCTGAGGATAAAAATGGGAGGGGAAACTAAACAAATGGCATACGTGCTGCTTCGGAAACCCAACTGTTTGTCTTGGCTTATTTTTTACCCCCATCCCCCATTACCTCGTGGAAAAACTCCAGGGTCCATGAAAGTCGCCATGCTGAAGTTTGCAAGTACGAACAAGAACACGAGCCCATTGTACACAGGGATGGCTGGGGAGATGGCTCTTGTTAACCAGGGGCACCTGCAGAGAAAGAGAATTACAGATGAGGACTTTTTACGATGTAACAAGCAGCAGCTTCCTGTTCACAGCGTGCAAGCAGAGACGCGCCGTTACAAACCCCCAAAGGTCATTCAGCGGTTGAATTTGTTACCTAGGAGTTGAAACAACTATTATGGCTGGTTTCAATGATCTACAGTACATATTATCTGCCCTCTGTAAAGCATCATAGTTCTACAGGGCAGACAGGACTGAATTGTTTATTTGTGGGGTTCTTGTGTTATGGAGCAATCTTCTTTTTTTTTTAATGACTTCACATTTCCCTTTTTGTATCATTGCTGCACCCTGACATGGCACTTCTGTAATCAGTGGCAAAGATTCTGCTTTCAGTCACTAAAACAGAATAACTTTAGGCCTTCAATTGGGGTTACTCCTGATTCCCACTGGTGTTAATCAGAACTGAATCTTTCAATCATCAATCTCCAGAAGATGTACAAATAGGAAAACAAATAATTTCCTTCAAGCTCTTTTATTTCCTACTCAGTTCTCCCCAGTGAGAGCCCTTAAGTCTGTAAATATCACTCCTGGACATCATTGCAAAACCTCTTTCTATGGGGAAAGTACAGGGTAAAAAGCTTTAGTTAAAGCTTGTTTTAGCTCTGCAGGGGCCAACAGAATGCAAGCATGGTACTTAAAATACTGTGCATAGCATCTGCCATGTAAACTGTTTTCCAGAAGAAAGGAGATTTGTAAAGCGTGTATAACTAATGAGTCAAGACACAGGAAGGCTGTTCTAGCTGCAAATGAGAAGGCTCTTGCACCAAGGGGGATCGGAGTACCAGAGCAGAACACAGATAATTTCCCTGCTACATAGACTATACTTAAGATGATTTTCCCTGATAAAGGAATTTATTTATTCATTCTGCCATTTATAGCCCCTTGTACATTTGACTCTGAAACGTAAATCACGTTTATTTTTCTCCATTGTGTATATAGAGGTTTGTTATTGTAGGGTTTCTAAGAAGCTTCCCTCCTAAAAAAACTCCTGAAGAAAGTACCTACTTTAAAAATGGGAACAGAGAGGACCAGGGAATTATAGACCTATTGGCCTAACTTCAATAACTGGAAAGATACTGGAACAAATTATTAAACAATCAGTTTGTAAGCACCTAGAGGATATGAGGAATAGCCAGCATGGATTTGTCAAGGACAAATCATGACAAACCAAACCAATTTCCTCTGGCAGGCGTACTGGCCTAGTGGATGGAGGAAGCCATAGATTTTGAATATCTTTATTTTAGTAAGGCTTCAATCTCACATAACAGTCCCATAAGCAAACTAGGGAAATATGGTCTAGATTAAATTACTATAAAATGGGTGCATAACTAGCTGAAAGACCATACTCAAAAGAGTAGTTTTCAATGATTCACTGTCAAACCGTGAGGATATATCTAGTGGGGTCCAGCAGGGGCCAGTCTTGGGTCCGGTACTATTCAATATTTTCATTAATGACTTGGATAATGGAATGGAGAGTATGCTTATAAAATCTGCAGATGACATCAAGCTGGGAGGTGTTGCAAGCACTTTGGAAAACAGGATTAGAATTCATAACAACCCTGATAATCAGAGAATTGGTCAGAAATCAACAAAACGAAATTCAATAAAGACAAGTGCAAAGTACTACACTTAGGAAGGAAAGATCCAATGCACAACTACAATATGGGGAATAACTGGCTAGGCATTAGTAGTGGCTGAAAAGGATCTGGAGGTTATAGTGGATCACAAATTAAATATGAGTCAACAATGTGATGCAGTTGCAAAAAAGGCTAAAATCATTCTGGGATGTATTAAGAGGAGTGTCGTATGTAAGAGATGTGAAGTAACTGTCCCACTCTACTCAGCACCAGAGAGGCTTCAGTTGGAATATTGTGTCCCGTTCTGGTCATCACACTTCAAGAAAGATGTGGACAAATTTGAGTGAGTCCAGAGGAAAGCAACAAAAATGATAAAAGGTTTAGAAAACCTGACCTCTGAGGAAAGGTTAATAAAAATGGGAGTGTTTAGTCTTGAGAAAAGAAGATAACAGTCTTCTAAGATGTTAAGAAAAACAACGAGGAGTCCGGTGGCACCTTAAAGACTAACAGATTTATTTGGGCATAAGATTTTGTGGATAAAAAGCCCCACTTCTTCAGATGCATGGACCATGCAGCTGACAAAGTCCATGCATCTGAAGAAGTGAGGTTTTTTTACCCACAAAAGCTTATGCCCAAATAAATCTGTTAGTCTTTAAGGTGCCACCGGACTCCTCGTTGTTTTTGTAGATGAAGACTAACACAGCTACCCCTCTAATATGTTAAGTGCTGTTATAAAGAGGATGGTGATTAACTGTTCTCCACATCACTGTGGTAGGACAAGAAGTAATTAGCTTAATCTGCAGTAAGGAAGCTTTAGGTTAGATATTAGAAAAAACTTTCTAACTATAATGTTAGTTAAGCTCTGGAATAGGCTTCCAAGTAAGGCTGTGAAATCCCCATCACTGAAGAGTTTTAAGAACAGGTTGGACAAACACCAGCCAGGGATGGTCTAGGTCTTGCCCAGCACAGCTGACTGGATTAGATGACCATTCAAGATCCCTTCTAGACCGATATTGCTATGATTCTATGAAAAAGAAAAGCATATTAAAAAGTCACATGGATTTTGCAAACAGAAGTAAGAAAAATTATAGAACCAAAAAAGTTTGAGTCCTCACAACTGACAGGGCACCTTTAATCTGTACCAGTCCTGACAGTCAGGCACTACCCCATGCCCATAGCAGCGTAATGCCCTGCCCCCATTAGTGTATATCATTCATCATCACCAATATTTGGCTGTTACTTACACCTATATTAGAGCCAGACTGTTTGCAGCGCTGAACCCTGTCAAAAGAAGTAATACTCATAAAGCAACCAACCTTTCCCCAAATCTAATTCAAACTGTTCTGTTCCAGACATAGCATTTTAAACAGCTGTGAATGGTGCTGTTGACCTTGGAGAAAGACCATTAAAGAGGCCCTTGTGGCTAGTATTAGAATGACAGAGCCATTTGCATGTTCCGTCTGCTAGTGAATGAGCAATACACAGAGATTCTCCTACACTCCCCTTCCCTCCCCAACCACTATAACAGTACAGGCGTCCCACATTTTACTTCACAGAGTGCCTGTAAGATTCTTTACTAACAACTAAGCTAAAGAGGCCAACGTGCCTTTATTTGCTTCAGTCAGCCTATATTTGCTGGATTTGTTTAGGAGTGGACCGCAGAACTGTCATGCTAGAAGAGACCAATATCCTGTCACCGACAATGGCCAGATGCTTCAAAGGAAGGTGTAAGAAACCCATCAGTAAGCAGTTATGGGATAAACTCTGCTCAGGGAACTTCCTTCTCTAAATCTGTTATAATTCTATTCCATCCAGCTACTGATGAATCCATTTTCCCTGGTGAATGAGACAAGACATCTCAGCAATCAAGGATTATAAAGTTGCTCCTCACTTGTCAAGCAGGGAAGGGACAAGTCAGCAAACCAAAGGACAGGAAAGTCATTCTTACAGATAATTGGCCACACAGAGCAGGTTTTTAATGAGTGAAACTGCCTTGAATGATTAATGTGATAACTGTTAAAGTTCTTGTGTGTGATTTACCTTGTCATATTCCCAACAACCACAGCATAACATTAGGAAAACTATAACCACAAACTAAGCTGTTCATTTACTGGATGAGTAGCGCAACTGAAAGACTTCACGGAAGTTGAAATAAAGGGTATAGTGAGTCATCATAAATATTAGCCAGAATCTGGTTTCCTCCTTTCTACTTTTTCCTTCCAGAATTTTTATGTAGCATGAAATATTGTGTAAAATGAGATCTTATGAAAGGGGCTTCTGAGCTTTTCCTCTGTAAATTAAAATGACAAGTAAAAGCAGAAACTGGGATCAAGCCAAAACCAGTAAAGATATGTTTTTAAGAAGCCAAAGCTATCCTGAAACTTTCATGCAACAATCTCAGCTTCTTTGAAGGAGAACTTCTGGGGGGAAAATCAGATGAAAAGTACAGTTTGATGGGCAAAGGATTCCCTAGAAACAGCACATTCTAACTGTTCTTCCTTCACCCCCATTTTTAGGCAAAAAATAACAGAAGCCTTAACCAAAATTTGGAAGTTTCTTTTGCTACTAATACTTTGTGCAACAAGTATGACTTTTGGCACCTTGCAATTGTTATGCCAGGAGGGGAAGTTCACAGTCATATTTATGCAGATTCCATAAGAGAGATGCCTTTTTCTTCTGGAGACTTGGATTCAAGTCTAGGCAAAGGCACAAATAAAAATGCATTTGGTGGCGTTAACTGCCTTCCTCCACTTCCATCTGCTTACTTTCCAAAATATTTCAGTGCCTTGACAAACTCCTCCTTAGTTTGGAGATGAAAAGTTTCCAGTTAACTATATACTTTGGCATCTTGGTACTTGACCAAGGACTTTTGGCAACTCCTAGAGTAAGTGATTTTGTATTTTAAACCACAGTCCTGAACTGAATCAGTATGGTCTCCCTTTCAAGTATGGACCAAATCCAACACCACTAAGTTGCAGGTTTCTGCAAAATTTGCAGCCCAGTGCAGCAGAACTGCAAAAGTAATTTCCTACAACGGCAATCCTACAAAATATGTCCCCTGATGCCAATTGCCTGGCAACAGGTGTGTACTTTTTGGAACTACAGAACTATTCCCAGTTAGGCTACCCAAGAAAAGAGTAATTTTATTAATTTACCATGGACAGTCACAGGAGGGATAACCAAGGGTGATGCCAAAGGCAGCAATTGTACAACTTTACCTGGTGAGTTGCCACACCTGTTGCTTCTTGGGTGTTGTTTTGCTTTCAATTTCAATGGGGCCATTATTTCACCCTTAGACTGGAGTCCCACGGGAACAGAACTAGCCCATTGTATGTGTTATTGCCTTGTATTTCTCATCCGTCACTTTCAGAAGAAGTCAGCCCAATTTGATATCTAGTTCAGTTGTCCAAATTCACTATATTACAGTTACTATGTTTTCTTTTAATTTCCCACTGTTTTTACTTTGGAGATACCCCATCTCCAATACACAGATTTTCAGCAGTAATACCAGTAAAGTATAAGCCAAAACTAGATGCATTTGTTCAAACATTGCCCTCTCAAAAATTTTAGGGATTCACATAAATTGGATCTGGATTCAAACCATCCCTGGCTTTGGACTGTAAACCTAAATCCAACAGATACAGTTTTGCAGAACCAAAGCCACTGCACTGTTGCCCAATTTGAGGTTAGCACCAAACATTTTCAAGGTACTTTCCCAACATTAGCTATTCTTCACAGCATCCCTGTGAGGTGAGCAAGTTAACCCACATCTAAACATTTACCTGTGGTTTGAATTATTATTTGCTAAATGTGTTATCATGCCCTGTTTATCTCAGGTTCCTGCTTCAATGCCATTGTGGCTTCTCCATCTCCCAGGGTGTCACAAATGACTGCCTGCAAGACACAATTTCACCCAAGCAGTGTGCAGAACCAATTTCTAGGGAAGCTGTCTTTCTAGGTCACTTGGTGGAAGGATGCCTCATTCCAACACAAAATGCTCCTAAGCGGTGATGATATTCTGACATTTATACTGATACATTACTATTGTGCACCAAGCCCAATGATAAGTCGCAGGCAGTGCCCTTTGTAGCACCCACTTCGATGTATTGTACAAAATGCAATTGTGTAAAATTTGGGTACCATTAGTGTCATAGGATCAAAAGCAGTTAGAAAGACCCATCAGCACACTGCCTGCAAGACCAGCATACAGTCCCCTGATGGAGTTTGCATTACGGAGTTTTTTCTGTGGTAGAAAATAAAGCCTGGCATCTCTGATGTGGATTTAAACCCACAAGTGGAACGATGAGGTTCAGCATGGCATCTTTGTTTCCTAAACCCTAGTCAATTTCCTATTAGAGGAAGCTCTACCTCCTTGTCTTCACAGAAACACCTAATAACACTGTCATTGGAGAAACCAGAGTGAGTGACCTTAGACAAGGCAAAAGATAAGCAAGAGGAGACAATGCCAGATTTTTTTTGACTTCACGTTTCAGTACAAAGCAACCAGATATGCCCCACCTGGCACAACTGCAGTCTCGAAGACTCCCTACCTCCTACAGAAGCGATTCCTCACATAACAGTAAACATTTAAATTCAAGTTAACTGGAAACAAAGGGCACAATAAGCCCCGTTCCAAGTTTAATTTAGATCTCTAACCCAAACCAGGAAATCTGCAGACTACCGCTATTATTTTTCCTCAGCTGTGCTAGAAGGAGAAATTCACCAAGAGAAGAGCCCTTTAATCGTTTTGTTTACTACAAAAATTAGAGCCAGCACACACCAGAAGCACATATTGTAGATAGTTATGAATCTCTGAACTAAGCACACAATTACACAGGCAGCATTTTCTGCATAATTATACATCTTTGGCATAGAGCAATTCTGCACATAACCCTTTGCAGAGTAATTCAGGATGACAGATTTAATCTCATTTGTCTTATTTGCTCTCAGAACCCTGTCACGATAAAATGAAAAGTTAAAAAGATTAACAAATAAAACTTACTAGGTGTCAGATATACTTAAGCATTAAAAACTGACTTCCTTTACTAAATTAAACAGCAGACAATCCTTTTCACTTGGTGCTAAGAAGTAGGACTTATCTGTGTCATACAATTACAGTTCACCTGTTTTTAGATAATTGAAAAAGGTTATTTGTTCCAATACCAAATTAAAGTTTTATTTAATCCTATAGACATCAAGACAAAAAAAATACAAATGAAGGAGCATAGTGAACATCAAAGAAACATATTTTAAACAATGAAACCTAATATGAATCCACTGTATTTGCAGGTGGGAGACCTGGGTTTAATTCCATGGTCATCATGTGGAAGACAGAATAAGCTTTGATACAGTGGAGACCAGAAACTCTGAAAGCGAGTAGGCAGAGACTACTGCCTACCATACTGACCAATATTGTATCATTGTTTCTTTGTACTCCTCCGTCTGTTTATAACCATTTGTTGTGACTTGTCTTATACTTAGATTGCAAGTTCCCCGGGTCAGGGACTGTCTTTTTGGTCTGTGTTTGTACAACTCCTAACACAATGGGGTCCTAATCTATGACTAGGGCTCCTGGACAGTATGGTAATACACATAATAAATAATAATAATAAATAAATAAATAGACACAGGTACTGGAAAAAGGTCTGAGCCACAAAGCTTGAATCCAAACCCAACCTTCCCACCAACATTAAGGAGGCTTGTATTAGGGTTTTGGGTTGGCCTGTTTTGTGGCAGACTTCTTATCTTGATAGTTTTGACTAAAAAAAAAAAAGAGGCCCAAATCATTTCAGACTTAGTTATCTGACAGACTACCTCTCTGGTGATGAGATATCTTAGCAGGTGATCAGCAGAGACACCTGAGATGACAATGCCCTGGTTTTAACAAGAGGCAACTACTTGCAGGGTATTTCTCAGGGTGGGGCCCAGGATTCTGGAACTTGCTTCCCAACTGGACCTGACAGAATGAATCAGCTGACCTTCAGGACACACTGAAAGGCCAATGTATTCTGCCAAGCTTTTAAGGAAGGGATAGGGTTTGCAAGAGGGAAGGAACAGAAGCCGTGAGAGTGATTGCTGTTCTTTCTTAATGGCTGATTGGGTGAGGAAGAATGTGTGATTATTTGGTAAGTTAGGGAAGGGTTTTGTTTTATGGTGCACTTAGAGCAAGACAAGTAGGTAAGATCTGTATCCAAACTCCTTCAGAGTTCAGGGGTGCTTGGATGTCGTAGGTTCAGAACTGTTTTACAATAGCCTGCAACAATAACCTTGCTGCTGATAACAGAAACCAGAGCAGGTGAATACTGTCTTAAGAAGCCTCCACTGCTTCATGGGGAGCAGAAAGATAAGCAGAAGCCTGTGTTTTATAACAAATATGAAATAAAATGCAAAACAACATATAAAATGACAAACTCACTCAACAGAGGTGGTTCCTGCCCCATGGCCTTTGGCCTGGCTCCTCACTCCTGGTGCTGCAACCTGGTGCACAGGGTCACAGTGCCACTCTGATTTGGCCCAGCTGCCCCTCCATCATCATGATGGAGGGGCAGCCGGGCCAAACCTGAGTGGCATTGTGACCCTGCATGCCAGGTTGCAATGCCCAGAGCGGGGCCCAGCCCTGCAGGACAGGAGCCAGGGCTGTGGGGTGAGGGTCGGGTTAGGTTCAAGCTGGGGGGTGAGTGCAGGGCCGGCTCACTCTGTAACACCTGCTAGCACTGCCCACTCCCCGGGGACAGGACCCAAACACGCATAGATAAAAGGGAATAATTCAAAATTCCCCAAAAATAATATTGAGGGGGGCAAAAAAGAAAAGAATTTCACAGGGAGCCCCAAAAAGTTCAGACAAACATCCAAACTTTGAGCTGCTTATCCAAATCAAATCAGAGTCTTCTGAGGTTTGCTTATATGACGACTGAACTGTATCTAATGTTTGATCGGAGTTTAGCACACCTCCTTCCTCGGGTGGAATGAAAAAATGTATTTCTGTACAAAACACAAGGTGCTGGTTTACAGTCAGAGAGAATCTCTTTTAACTCAAATCAATTTCCACAGTATTAGGGAGATGCAACAATAATGTGAAGTAATTGGCTCAGTGCTGTTCAGCCATGCAGACAGAAACAGCTCAGCAAGGTAGAGCCTAATTAGATAATAAGATGGGCCAACAAGAAGGCAGAATTTGATAATCACTGGTATAAACTTCATTGAAAACCTTCCAATTAGCTGTTTTCTTAAGCTGTACCAGCCTGTTCTTGTTTGATAAATTCAGAGTTTATTTTCCTACACCCTCTTCCTTAAAAACAAATATTTACCTGGGGGCAGCATTTGACCAAAAAATTGTACAAGTAAGGGATAGTAAAATATCACTGGAATCTGGGCAATGGTTTGACATTAGTCATATTTCACTAGCATCTTGTAGCCCTAACCAAGATTGGGACCTTATTACACTCTGCATTGTACATACAATCCCTGCTCTGAAGAGCTTACAGTATAAGCAGATGAGACAAAGGTTAGGTAAGGAAATACCTAGAGAGGAAAAGGCATTTGCCTCTGGTCACATAGCAGGCCAGCAGCATAGCTGGGACCAGAACCCAAGCCTCTTGACAGTCAGACCAGCGGCCAAACCACTAATCCGTGCTGCTTTCCTTCTTTCAGTAGCACCTGTATTATAGAGGGACCAAACCAAACACTTTGGAAAAGTTCAGAGCTGGATCTGAATTTTGCAAGCCTGGCCCATCCCTGCTATTAAACAGAGCAAAGCATTTGGAAGATAGAGCATTCAAGAGCTGTTTGGGAAAAGTTTGATGTGTACGGCACAGTCTGCACCTCATGGTGGGGAAACACAGGAGAGCCTTCTTAGCTATAAGCGCTGAAGAGCGGATGCACCTCTTACATAGCTGAGACGAGGGATTTTTCATACACTGTTTTCCTGCCCAAAGTCACATGTGAAGCCGTTTTCTGATGATGTACAGTCAATACAGTGACATCAAGAAGACATCTTCCATTTTTGGCTCCTGCTGAAGATATTGGGGGATTATTGTACATCTAAATACATAGGACCCGATAATCAAAGGTGCCAAGCACCTGCAACTGTAAATAAAGTCTTTTATAAAAAAAAAGTGTGTCTGGAATTTTTTTGAGATAAAAGAGTATGTCTGAGCATCATACACAATATATGGTCTCGTGTCAAAAGCACAAGCCTAGGACTCCGGAGACCTAGGCTTTATTCCAGCTCTCACAGGCTTACTTTGATAAATTACCAAATCTCTGTACCTCATTTGTAAGAGTAAGGATAATACAGTAGCTACCCTGGCAACATACCGCTGCTAAGAGGTAAATTAGTGATGGAAGGTGATACAAATGCAGAGTATAAAACACGTGGGGTATTACATAAACAAGCGGGTTGAGGCCAGAAAAAGTAGAAGTTAGAGAATTTACCAGTTCAATATTGCAACTGATGAAGAATGGACTCTGAACCTGGCCATGTGAGAGGTGTTGCAAAAATATCCACCTTAAACTGTCAGGTGCAGTTATCCATCACAAAAAGGGTTTTTTATCATCTCTTTCCTAGTGAAATATAGTTGTGAGCCAGAGGTTCAAATCCATCTCCAGCTTAACTACATTTAATTATTCAAAGGAAATGTGCTGGGTTGAAATTCACTGAGGTTTAACAAGAGCTGATGGGGTTTCAGTGAACTTTCCATTACACCCTGGTCTCATTCCAAAGGCTAGTTGTGCATGTCTACTATAGTAGAGATCAGAGGAGCCAAATCAATTAAAAAGTCAACTTGAGATATAATGCCCCTTGGTGGAAATTCTTATCTGTGCTATATATCACCATCACCAAGTAAAATATGTTCAAAGGCTTCTCACATCACTGCTTGAAAGTTCTATAGCCTGCTTCCTTCCTCTTTGTAAATAGTCGGCCCCCAGTTTATCTGAGAAAAGCAACGACTGCCATATGCGCTGATGTAGTTGAAACATGGAAATAACTAGAATCTATTTAGACGATAAACAAGCAATCACAGGTAAGGAGTGCACTCTATTCTTTTCACTTTGAAATATGTATTGCCTCTTATGCAACAAAGGCTAAAACAGACAGTACCTTCTCCTCAGCAATTGAGAATCATACTTACTCCAAATGAAGGCTTAAAGCCATCATAAAGCACCTGACTGAGCAATACTAAGGCAGGAGGAGAAAATCTTGCTTGACTCCATTTGGTAATCACCTTAGTTTGTAAGCATTTTGGGGCAGTGACCTTCCTTTGCTATGTTTGTAAAGCACTAAGACACAGTTGGCACTATAAGAAGAACAATGTGCTGTAAAAGTGTATCTCCTTTTATCCATTTTAAAAGTGAAGCTTTTCAATTTCACCAAGCGCTGAAGGCTTACAGTGTACTCAGGTTCTACAACATGTATAAAAGTCAGACCTTCATAGTCAAACACAGGAGCGTGATACAATTCCTATCTGTAAGTGAAGCAGTGAAGGTTCACACCATTTATAGCCTCATGTGGGGGCTGCCTGGTGAGCCACAGCAGTGAACTGGAGTCTCCAGCTCCTCCCATACAACCTAGAACAGAACTTAGTACTGCCCACAGTCAAATAGGAACGGACCTGGAGGAGTGGGGAATGGACTGAGTCCACAGATCCACTGATCTAAATCCTCCATGTGAGGTCAGGTGCAGAGGCGCATCGGCTGCTATACCAGCCCATGAAGTAATGAAACACCTGCAGAGAGACCAGGCAGCCTGCCTTTAGGCTGGGGTGGAAAAGGCGGGTGATTTTTCAGATTACACATGCTTTTTGCAGGCTGGATGAATCACATGCCTTAATTGGCATTTAAAATAATGTCATGGTTAAAGCTCTTGCAAGAGGAGACAGTCTTAAGTGTTTTTCAGATGTATATTTCTCTACTCAAGATGGTTTCTGTAAATATATAATAAATCTACCTCTAAAGCCGTCATTCAGAAAACAATGCTCCTTTCTTCCTTTATCTTTTTAAAATATTTCCCTCTATAGTCCTTTAGCATCTCACAGGGAACTAACAGCTAAACTGGGCATAAATCTGTTGACTTTGTGTCTGGCCCTTGAAATGCCCCTTTAGAACTATAGCACCCTTGAAAAATCAGGGACTGAGGACAATAAGGGCATATTTGCAAATTAGCAAATACTCTGGTGCATTTGTGCTGTTTGGCCTCTTAAAGTCCATAACTCAAGGCAAGGCTAGTGCCCTAATAAGCGACATTCAAATGTTTCCTTATTAGGTCAGATCATGCCCACCTAACTGATATGAGTAATCTCAGTGGGCAAATTCACTTCCATTGCAGTCTATGAGTGGACATTAGGGATGAGAGTAGCTAATCACGTATATAGAGAAAGATTTATCCCACTGTGGACCATTTCTTAAGATCCTCTCAGGGACACCTCCCCTTCCAGTTCCAATCCCATTCTTTCCCTGGAACCATTAGAGTGTTTAGTAGCATGAAAATAATCAGAATGTAACAAGGAGAGAAAATTAAAATAAACTGACTTTAACTGATGGATGCTACGACTTGTCTATATTTGTTCCCATCTCCAAGTGTAGGGCTTTACATTTTGTAGCACTGACTGTTGATTTCAGGCCCTGAGGCTTTGGTATCTCCAGGTCACTCTGTAGTTTGGTTCAGTGTTCTGCATAACTGTTACCTGTTCTATTCCGGATCACAACTAAATTTACCCCCAAAGAAACTCTGAACATGAAGCAGCTATGTGTATCCCCTCTCTGCTTTTGACTTTAATTGGTCAAATATCCCTTCAAAATCCCATAATGAAGTCCTAAATCAAAGTTTTGATTAGCAGGAAGCATCACAGCACGAAAACTACTGTTTATCTAGCTATTTATATGGGTCTCACCAACATAGTATCACAATTATTAAGGGATTTTAACCCCACCATACCCTTGTGAGGCAGGGAAGGATTATCTCCATTTTACAGAAGGGGAACTGAGGCACAGGATAGATTAAGTATCTTGAGACAGATGTGGAATTGCTTGTAATAATTTAAAAATACTGAGTGGTAATAACATTATGAACACTATATGTGATCTGGTTAATGAGGTAAAGTTATTGTACATGGGGTATAAGACTTTTCTCTAGGACTGTATTGTTCTAGCTTAATAGGCGCTGAAGGAAAAACTAGCAAGGAAGCTAGGGTTGCCAGGTAGTACTGACTGGACACCAAAAGTCCGGTTACCTGGGTAACCGTCTGCAATCGGCTTCCGCGCCAGGAGGGAGGGAAGAGCAGTTGCTGCTGGAGCAGGAGGAGTACTCAGGAACTGCCTGGTTCCAGCGGAGAGAGGTACCGGTGTCCAGGGGGAGGGATCCTGAAGTACATGGCGTTTGAGGAGTGGGGCTGGTGGCTGGGCTCACCACCTGGGCCCCCTTCTCAGCCTCCTTTGTGCCCCATCCCCAGGGTGCTGCCCCCCATCCTGCCCCAATCATCCCTCATCCCCAGAGCACAGCTCTCCCTCAAACATCCTGCCCCAGTCACCCCTCCATCCCTAGAGCCCTGCTCAGCTGGTGGGAGGAGGGAGGTGGAGAGAGCAGTGAGTGATGGGTATGGGGGGGGACAGGGCCTCAAGGGACGAGGCAGAGCAGGGGGGAGGGAGGTTCCAGCGCTGAGTGTCTGGTTTTCACAAATTAGAAAGTTGGCCACCCTAAAGGAAGCACCACAGTGGGTCTAAATAAGTAAACCAGGCTCTGAGACTCGGTGCTTCAGGTTTTTCTTTGCAGTGTAGACATACCACCCACAGAAGACGACGCTGTGGAGGGGTCTGAAAGAGCTGTTTCTTTCCCCAGATCCAGGGAATGGTAAGCCTTGGGGAAAAGCAGGCCTGCGTATAGACTGGTTTATTGTTTTTAAGAGCTGTTTTCTCTTAAACGCTTTTGTTCTAACTACATAATACTTTGCTTTAGGGTGACCAGACAGCAAATGTGAAAAATCGGAACAGGGGGTGGGGGGTAATAGGAGCCTATATAAGAAAAAGACCCAAAAATCGGGACTGTCCCTATAAAATCGGGACATCTGGTCACCCTACTTTGCTTTAAGAAGGCTGTTTGGTCACTGGACACCATTGTCATAGCTCCCAGAGGGAGATACTGAACCCAAGTCCAATCAGCTGAGGTAATCATGGGCAGTACCTGGGGACTACAGCCTACTCAGAGAGTGGTAGAATCACATGATTCCACGCAGAGACAGTGACAGCTTGAGGCCTGACTGGAGAGGGGGTGAGCTCACAAGGACCAGGAAAGGTCCAAGATGCAGTTAGCCCACAAACGTGACATGAGTTGCCCAAGGTCATGCAGCAGATCTATGGTTCGCCTGGGGATTGATCCCAGTCTCCTGAGCCCCAAACCATTGTCCCCTCCACTAGAACAATTCAGCATTGTGACAAACAGCAACTTGAACATGGAATTGCTCTGCAAATTAGAGATTTGGGACTACAGGAGCTGTACCTGGGGGCAAATTGTTATTCTTAAAATAAAATAAATCCCTTTAAATGTGACTAACAGCTCTTATCCTACAACAGAGAAGCCAGGAAGAGCAGGAAAGGCAATATGCAGGAAAAGGAAAGCGAGCAAGATTTGCCAACCAACACAAAACAAACAAGACCAGAATGAAAAAATGGTCAGAGCTTTTTAGAATCTCCCAAGCTTTAATGTATTATTTGTATCACAGTAGCACCTAAAAGCCCCACCAGAGACCAGCGCCCAATTGTGGTAGACACTGTTCATACAGAGCATATAGACTAAATAGACACAGGAAGTATTATCAGAGCCCTGTGTAGTCCACACCACAAAGGTACCAAATTCTTCAGCAATGTTAATTTATTCAATTCTCATCCTTCCACACCTACTAGAATTACACACACACACACACACACGTTTATTGACTAATTTTGTATCCAAAGATTATTTTGGGTTTTTTTTACACTATGCTCTCCAGGTCTTCACAGTCCTCAGTTGTCATTATGCTGTCCAGAAGCTCAGAACCTCCTTTCCAACAAGAAGACCAGAGAAGAGGAAGCTTGTAGCAAGCTTTAGTGGTTCTCATCCCCAATCGCTGAGCCTTGGTGCTGCATTGTTCTCCAGGCAGCTCAGTTCCCCAGTCTACACTTGGGGCTCTGCTTCTCCTTGAATGCAAACTGTACTCAAGCTCTGGGAACACAGAACCATGCAGGGAGTTTTCACTTATAAACCGATTAACTGCCCCTTGTGGGGAAATCTTGTAAGCAAGTTCTAGCAGCTTAGGGAGACAAATGTCTGGCTGCTGCTAAGTGACCAATTCCACAGCAAGAGAGCTGAATTCTCTGGAAAAATGCCAAATTTCTCAGCCACAGAACCATAGTCCATGGCATCCTGACTAAGATTAATGGGACAGTTCACACCTCTCAGAGCCATTGTTTCAGGCTGTCTGCAGACTTGGGCAAGCACCGTTTTTCACTGTTCACTTTTTAAAGATTACCTTTAAAAACTATGAGGGCTAGAAACAATTCTTTACAAATAAAAGTTGAGATTCTAGAGCATAATTTTCTGTTGAAAGAGGTGAATTTTGCAACAAGCTCCATGGGTACGGAGTACATGATTCTTGGTTATTATCTCCATTTTACAGATGTGGGACTGAAGCACAAAGTAAGAGACTCAATCAAGGTCACACAGGAAGACTGTAACAGAACCAGGAACTCAACCCAGCTCTCCTAAATCCTAGGCCAGTGCCTTAACCACATGCCCCTCCTTTCTTTTTCTCTTTATCAGACCACCGTACTCAATTTCCTATGTTAAACCCCCTTAGACACTTATAAGAACAAACTGGCTAATCTGGCTCGCTATTATGGAGTCAAATACCTGGCCTACTTTAGTTTGTCCTGAGGTGTTTAAAAACAGTGGGGTGGAGAAAACTCCTCCAACCCCTGTACCCCATGTTAGTGGAGTGTAGTTTGAGAGGACATTGATCACATAAGCAAATGTAATAAGTATTCTTCACAAAAAGCAGAGGAGGAAAAATGAGATGTGCTGCCAAACACTGAAATCAAAAGCTCAGGGCTACTGGATGACATTGAAGTGAATGAGGCAACAGAGCTGGCAAATGTTCATGTCCACATACAGTCAGACAGTCCCAGATTTCTATTTATTGCAGGTTTAATTCTCCTGGGAATGTCCTAGATTTACTTTTTAATTCAGTTCTTCTGTGTCCCAGTTCCACACTTCTCTGCCCATTCTACCTGACCACACAGCAGGGAATGTTGTTGTTATTGTGAGTTATAAAAGCCAGTACCTGCTAGTCCACCTACATCACAGTTCCTCTGCACTTTACCAAGGATAAGAGAGAGGCCAAACTCAGTCCTACCATAAATCCATTAATTTCAGTGAGGTTAAGGGTTGCCAACTTTCTAATTGTACAAAACCGAACACCCTTGCCCTGACCCCTTCCCGAGGCCCCACCTCTTCTCTGAGCCCCCACTCACTCCATACCCCCTCCCTCCATCACTCACGCTCCCCCACCCTCACCGGGCTGGGGCAGGGGGTTAGGGTGCGGGAGGGGTGAGAGCTCTGGCTGGGAGTCCGGGCTCTGAGGTGGGGCCAGAAATGAGGTATTCAGGTTCGGGGGGGAGCTCCAGGCTGGGGCAGGGGGTTGGAGTGCAGTAGGGGATGAGGGCTCTGGCTGGAGGTGTGGGCTCTGGGTTGGGGCCGGGGATGATGGGTTTGGGGTGCAGGGAGGGACTCAGGGCTGCGGCAGAGGTGGGGGAGGGGATGGGGGCTCTGGCTGTGGGGTGTAGACTCTGGGGTGAGGCTGGGGATGAAGGATTTGCAGTGCAGGAGGGGGTTATGGGCTGGGTCAGGGGGTTGGGGTACAGGAGGGGGTGTGGGCTCCTGGAGGAAGTTAAGGTGAAGGAGGAGGCTCAGGGCTGGGACAGGAGCTTGGGGCACAGGAAGGGGGTCAGGGTGTGAGCTCCAGCCAGGCCGTGCTTACCTCAGGCAGCTCCCAGAAGTGGCTAGCATGTCCAACTTCTAGGTGGGGGAGCCAAGGGGTTCTGTGCACTGCCCGTGCCCACAGGCGCTACCCCCACAGCTCCCATTGGCTAATGGGAGCTGCAGAGTTGGCACTCTGAGCAGGGGCAGCGCGTGGAGCCCCCATGACAACCCCTGAGCCGGACATGCCAACCGCTTCCGGGAGCCAGGCAGAGCTAGGGCAGGCAAGGAGCCTCCCTTAGCCCCCCTGTGCCACTGACTGGATTTTTAGCGGCCGGGTCAGCAGTGCTGACAGGAGCTGTCAGGGTCCCTTTTTAAACGGGTGTTCCAGTCAAAAACCAGATAGTTGGCATTGGCAACTCTCACTGAGGTTAGACTAGGGGAGTATTTGACTGAAGTACTTTGGGGATGGAGGGGGATCGTTTCAAAATTAATTATGAGCAAAATGTTTATCTTTTTAGATCTCCTTTTTATTCCACCTGCTGACTCTCTGCACTTCCGGCAAGGAAGAATTGTCTCACACTCACATAGCAATGCCAAAACATACAGTGCAGTCCTCTTCATTACCTTTTATAACATTTAATAGCACATTTACCACTCATGAAGGTGAGAGACTCCTTGCACTGACCTGAACTAGATAAAATGCAGGAAGTACTTTGAGCACTTCCCAGCACAGCTCTCCCAGTGCATCTCAGTGTTGATCTGCAACACTCCCCCACACTCTTCAAACAGATATTACTGATCTGTGCCACAGTGTGTAGTGTTTTTAGGAAAGTAACCAGCATGAAATAGGAAAAACAACACTCACTCAATTCCAAATCTGGGGGTTAAGACCCAGATCCTCAAAGATATTGAGGCACCTAAATACTTTTGAGGATCTAAGCCTAAGTCCATAACTCCCCATCTCTGTTGTAAACCAAGGCAGAATCAAATGCTAAAGGAGATGTGAACAGGAAGAGGTTATGAAATCAAAGGAAGTTAGGAGCCTAAATGCCTTTGTCGATCTGGGCCAGGGCCGGCTCCAGGCACCAGCTTGGCAAGCTGGTGCATGAGGCGGCCACTCCGGAGAGGGGCGGCAGGTCCAGCTATTCGGTGGCAATTCGGCGGATGGTCCCTCACTCCCGCTCGGAGCGAAGGACCTTACACCGAATTGCCACCGCAGATCGCGGCTTTTTTTTTTTTTTTTTTGGCTGCTTGGGGCGACCAAAACCCTGGAGCGAGCCCTGATCTGGGCCAAAGACTCCAAAACGACAGGTTTCCCAAGCAAACATAGCACATTTTACCAGTGTTGTGCTCAGACATCAGATCAAAAGTCAAAAGCAAAGTCCAATTTTCCATCTAGGACAACTAATGAGGAGTTGTGTACTAGAGGCATTCATGTCGGTATAGAGAGAAATGGGCAGCAGGAGATAAGTGAGATCTCACCTCATGCCATAGGAGTTCTAAATTCCCAGGGATACAAGAAGAAGAAACTGCTTCCTTACCATGTTCCTTTACAAGTCAGTCTGGATATGGCTAGGCCCAGCACTTCTGCATTACAACAGCTGAAGGGACTCTCAGAACAATTTTCAGCCAGTTTTAGCTCAAATATTCACACAAGGAATTATTGCACAATAGGAATCCAGCCAAATGAGAAACCAGCAAATGACATTCATAAGACACAGTTTGCACTGACAAGTCAGAATGCAGCTGAGTCCTCAGTACGGGTGGCTGCATTATCCGCCTTCCATCCATTGTCTGCAGCCAGCATGTCACACTAATCATAACCCAGCCTGCTAGAATGGCGCCTCTAAGAGATCAGAACATTCTTTACAGCATCTCAGTGGGCACTTCTATTACATGCTCTAGCTTTTTCTAAGCATTGCAAAGAACCTGTGTGGAAGAGACATTAGGGGTCTGGAGCACATGACTTATGAGGAGAGGCTGAGAGAACTGGGATTGTTTAGTCTCCAGAAGAGAAGAATGAGGGGGGATTTGATAGCAGCCTTCAACTACCTGAAGGGGGGTTCCAAAGAGGATGGAGCTCGGCTGTTCTCAGTGGTGGCAGATGACAGAACAAGGAGCAATGGTCTCAAGTTGCAGTGGGGGAGGTCCAGGTTGGATATCAGGAAAAACTATTTCACTAGGAGGGTGGTGAAACACTGGAATGCGTTACCTAGTGAGGTGGTGGAGTCTCCTTCCTTGGAGGTTTTTAAGGCCCGGCTTGACAAAGCCCTGGCTGGGATGATTTAGCTGGGAATTGGTCCTGCTTTGAGCAGGGGGTTGGACTAGATGACCTCTTGAGGTCCCTTCCAACTCTGATATTCTATGATTCTATGATTCTATGAAACACCTGCTTCTAACTTACAAAATATCAAAATCATTAAATTAATGCCAGATCCACTACAGAAGTGATAAAAGCAAGGAAGCAAGATAGTCACTCCATCCTTCACTCGTCCCCTCTTGATTAGAGGTTGCTGGGATTACAGCCCAATGGGGTGATCTTGTGTTCTGTAGTACCTACTGCAGCAGGAAACTACTGGCTTTCTATTCATCAGTGGGTGAGTAATATTGCCCTTGAATGGCTGGCTCACAGAGCAGATAAATGACCTATTAGTACTACTAGCAACAGGAGTGCATGTTTCACTTGAGCACTGGAGTATTCTTTGGAGAGGAAGAAGGAAAAGGGTTCTAGTCCCATCTCTCCACATATCTAGGTCACATTTCTGAGATAATTGTGTGGTATGTCACAAATAAATTCATTACACAGGTGTGAGCGTGCATGTGTGTTGGAATTGATATAATCTGAACTGTAAGTCTGGTTTTTGGGGTTTAAGACACCTTTGAGATCAGCAGCTCATTAGCAATGAGCAAGCCTATCACAATCAAGGGGAAAACCACAAATTCAGTAAGGATAGATTTTGGTTCTAGGCTTCCAGCTTCCCAAGAGAATTAATACAAGACCCAAATTTATATATAATGTTTTAAAAATAAACCTGTGTGTATATATAAATATAACATTATAAACAAAAACATTTATATAACAAATACTGAGACACTGTCAAGCCTTATAAAAAAATAATTTGTTTGATGAGATTACTGGTAAAATGCTGCCAGGTCAAGTGACTTAAGTCCCACATATCAAAATGGTCAGCCAGCCATGAAAAGTTGCTTTGTTTGCTAGATAACGTGCAACAGACTATGATATAACCACCACCTGTGAAACAAAGCTTAACTTTCTGCATGTCTACAGGGATGCCAGACCCATGATGAATATCTGTTTTGCATGCTGTGATTTCTAATAGATCAAACAAAACGGGATTCTACTCTTGACATAGCTGCTGTATACAAGTGAAACAACATTTTATATATCCATCTTTATAGAATTACTTTTTTTTTTTTTAAACTATTCTTTCAGAAAAATTCTGCAATCCCATGTAGCCATTTGGCTTTGAAGTACCAATAGAGGAACAACAGCCAGTATTGCTACTTTGGATTTTTTTATTGAAAATATAAATTTATCATAAGTACATTTAGTATAACAGATACCATCACCAGGTCACAGGTGTTAGTCAGAATACCCTACCTCTTTCAGACTGATAGGATAAGAGAGAACGAAGCTAGAGCATTCTTTAAATATGGGGATGTTTATTGCACCAGCAGACACATGCAGACTTACATACAATCTAGCCCCCCAAAGGTGCTAAGTGATCACAGTACCACTACTGCCCTAAAGTTTCCTTTTTTCCTTTAAAACAAATCCTAGGTTTTTACAAACAAGAAAGCCCTTACCTATATACCAGCTTTATTTATATTTTGTAGGTCAAGAAAAAAAATTGGCTCCCTCCTTTCCCTAAATTTTGAAAATCAAGCCTTTCAGCCATTTCTTTACCCACTCAGAAAGTTACTCTTTTTTATAAAAATAATTCCAAGTTTTTCTATTAATTTCAGGATTTGATAAAGAGACAAAGTATCAACCCACTCCAGTTAGCTGACTGAAAACCCACAGGCTATCACCCACATGCACCACTTTCTCAAACACTAACTGAGAAGCTGGAGAGCCTGTATTATATATGCCCCTGGACTCCTCCCATTCCCAGCATGCCCTGTGAAAAGGAAACTAGTCAGCAGACTTCCCTACCCCCATTCTTTTAGTGAGTAGAATGTGCTCTGTACTATGGCTTGAGTCTCACTCTAAGGTAAGGAAAATGGGTATGATTTATGAAGGTTCTTAAGTACCTAAGTCCTGTTCTTAGGCACCATTATGATTCACCAAACTTTAGCCTGTCTGCTGCTTAATCCTACAGGCACCTAAACTCACTTGGCCCCCTAGTTTATGCTATATGCACTACAGCTTCACTCTAGGTGCCTGTGTACCTACCTCCTGCCTGACCATGGGCACTGGTGCTGCTGCTGCCTCACGATAGGCACCCAGACACCTATCTTCTAAGCCCCAGAGTGATTCCCAAACCAGGAAAGATAGGGGTTTGGCTGCCTAAGTCACATGGGAGGAGGGGGCTGATCTGGTAGCGTGCTCCGAGGCTGCCTACCAGATGGGGTCCCTCCAAGCAAGTTCACACAAAACTGCTAGAGGGAACCTCCCTTTAGCCTAGTGGATAAGGAATGAGCCCAGGATGGGGGAGGTTCCCCAGGCCAACTTCCTCCTCCTGGAGGGAAGAAGAGATTTGAACAGGGATGGGCCACCTGTCAGGTGCATGCCCTAACCATTAGCCTATGGAATATTCTGATATGCGGCTGCCTCACTCCCTCCTGTTGATGTTGTTTCACTTGAATTGAATAATTAAATATTAAGTGGGTAAGTGAAAGAGCTGGAATGACTCTATAGCCTAGTGGTTAGGTAGGGTTACCATATTTTGTGCCTCCAAAAGGAGGACACTCCACGGGGCCCTGGCCCCGCCCCCAGCCCCGCCCCAACTCCGCCCCCTCCCCAAAGTCTCCGCCCCATCCCCTGCTTCCCGCGAACATTTAATTCGCGGGAAGCCTGGGCAGGTAAGGGGCGGTGTGGGGGGAGGAGGTGCGGCCCAGGCTGGCCCCCCGGCGGCTCCAGCCTGGGTTGGCTGCGGCCCTGGGGTGCCGGCCCCGGCCCCCGGCCGACCACTGCCAGCCGGCCCCCGGCGGCCCAGCGCACCCCCCGGCCCCGGCGGCCCAGCGCACCCCCCGGCTCCCGGCCCCGGCGGCCCAGCGCACCCCCCGGCTCCCGGCCCCGGCGGCCCAGCGCACCCCCCGGCCCCGGCGGCCCAGCGCACCCCCCGGCTCCCGGCCCCGGCGGCCCAGCGCACCCCCCGGCTCCCGGCCCCGGCGGCCCAGCGCACCCCCCGGCTCCCGGCCCCGGCGGCCCAGCGCACCCCCCGGCTCCCGGCCCCGGCGGCCCAGCGCACCCCCCGGCTCCCGGCCCCGCGGCCCAGCGCGACCCCCCGGCTCCCGGCCCCGCAGCCCAACGCACCCCCCCGGCGGCCCGGCTCCCGGCCCGACTCCCCGACCTCCCGGCCCCGCGGCCCCGCGCACCCCCCCCGGCGGCCCGGCTCCCGGCCCGACCTCCCGGCCCCGCTGCCCCGCGCACCCCCCCAGCGGCCCGGCTCCCGGCCCCGCGCACCCCCCCGGCGGCCCGGCTCCCGGCCCGACCCCCCGGCCCCGCGCACCCCCTCGGCGGCGCGGCCCCGGCCCGGCTCCCGGCCCGGCACCGCGCGCCCGGCCCCGCAACCCCGGCCCAGCCCTCCCTCCCGATTTTCCCGGACATGCCCGGCTTTTGGGGGATTTCCCCCCGGACGGGGATTTGAGCCCCCAAAAGCCGGACATGTCCGGGAAAATCCGGACGTATGGTAACCCTAGGTTAGGGCCCTCTGAAAAGTAGCAGGTACCTGTTTGAATCCATTTTCCTCCTCAGGAGAAGAAGGGATTTGAGGTAGGGGGTCTCTCAACTCCTAGGTGAGTACCCTACCAACTAGGCTAAAGGGTATAAGGAAGAGCAGCCTCCTGTTGCTTTAGGCCTTCCATGTGACCTAGACAGGCCAATGCCCATCTTCCCCACTTGTGGATGGCAAGCAGAGATAGCTGCCTCCCTGCAGCCTGCTTTTAGGCTTAGGCACCTATCTCCATTAGGATACACCCCTCTAATTGGCATCTTTCATTGTCTAGCTTAGGTGGCTCCCAGCCTTAGATATGAAAGGGGTTTTCAACAGTAAGCATGGGCAGAGAGATGAGACTGGTACACTCAACCACAAGGTTTTGTTTTGTTTTTGTAACATGCAGTGGCTTTAGATACGGGGAGAGGGGGGTGAAGCTTTGCAAGCGTGTAGGGGCATTTCAAGTTTTTTCTTGACTAAAATGCAGTGGTGCCTGCAGCCGCATGCACAGTGTGTACCACTGGCAGGGCCTAATTATGGCATAGGCAATGTAGGGCTCAATTCAGGGGTGGGAGGATGGCACAACCTGAGTTTCAGGGAATGGGGCTCAGGTTTGGTTCAATTTTGGCTCTGCTGCCACCTCCAACTCCCCCATTGTGAGAAGGCAGGGGGTGGCCAGTGCTGCTCCTCCTTGCTGCTCCCTGGGACTGGCTCCTACACTGGTGCTCCCCATAGTGGCCTGTCTGGCCTCACCCCTCTTCCCGCCGCCTATGTCTCCTTGGCTCTGCCCACAACAGCCTCGAGACCTGCTAAAAGTACAGCTGCAATGAGTGCCTGCATGGGGGAGCCAGCCAGGAGCAGGGAACCCTGGAGGGGTGGACATGAGTGAGGTTTGCCTAATGTAAGATAAAGTGTGTGTTGACATCCTGGTAAGTTACAGTTAGTGTAGTAAAGTTGTGCACACAGTGTGAAAAATTTCCAGGGAGCCCCTGCTTGAGCGAGCTCTTCGTGAAATATATAACTAAATGAGAATAAGGTTTCTTGCTGATTCCTCAGAAATTGTTTTTCCGGTCTGGAAAGTAATACCTGATCTCAGCAGTATTAAGCTGCATAAGTGCTGCTACCTGAGATCCCTTATTGGCATAGTAATAGGCTTGTGTGGGAAAGAGAAGCTGCTCCTTGTGTGTGCTTTAGTGCTTAAAGACTCTTTGCAGGTTTATGAGGCCATGTCTACACTAGAGGCATAGCTATGATACCGTAGCTATGCCGCTATAACTCCGGAGTGTAGATGCAGACTATAGTGACAGTAGGGTTTTTTTTTTCCATTACCGTAGGTAGGAACGCCACATCACCAAGCAATGGTAACTAGGTCAACGGAAGTGTTGGTTATTCCATAATTATCCATTCTATGGGCTTCTTGCACCTTCCTATAAGACATCAGGTACTGGCCATTGTCTGAGACAGGATATCAGACTAGAAGAACCATTGATCCAATCCAGATTGGCAATTCCTGTATTCCTAAATCAGGGCAGTTGTAGCTTGTGTAGTTATAACTAATATGTGGCCAATGAGAATTTCATGGCGGTTACTATGCTGTTTACCATGTCCAACCTGGACCTTCACAGTGACAGCAGGGATCGAACCCAGGTCCTCCTACTTCAAAAGCCCAGGCAACTGAGCTAAAGGAAAATTGTTGTGTTACCACTGTAGGTGTTATGGAGACACTGTAAAGCAATTCCTATTTCATCCACTAGAGGGCAGTCAGTATATAATGCCTGCATCTGTAACTTTCACTCTATGCATCTGAAGAAGTGCGGATTTTACCCACGAAAACTTATGCCCAAATACATCTGTTAGTCTTTAAGGTGCCACCAGACTCCTTGTTGTTTTTGTAGATCTAGATTAACACGGCTACCCCCTGATACTAGAGGGCAGGGAGACCTACACAAGCCAGCAAATTACAATCTATTATTTTATCTTCGTAACTCATAATGAGAGATTTAAACAAAACCAAGGTTTCAATATTAAAGAAAACAGTAAGCTAAGCTATTTAGGGCAGTGAAAATGTTACAAAATTCAATACATTCACATTATAAAATGCAGGAAAATCATAGCTGAAACTAGCTTTTTTTTTTTTTTTTTTTTTTTTTTGTCCTTCTTATCCTAATTTCCTTCCTAACTTGGTCTTCAGCCAGCTACTTTCCCTGTCCCCTTCTGTAGAGTTTTGGGAAAGGGAGGAGCCTGGGCAGTGGCAATATCGGAACTGCCTATGTTTGGCAGGCAAAGTGCAATTCTCTACTGGGAGCCTGTCTCCCTTATTCCCTTCTCAAAACTGTTTAACTTTCCTCTTTCCTTTGGCCTCTCGGGGACTCTCTAAACTACTTTCTTTGCTACATCTTTGCTTGTGCTTTGTCACCATCTCCTGTCACCTAGTTGCTGCACTAACTCGTTCAGTTGCTGCATAAAACTTTTCCTGCTGCAAAAGAGTCCCATGCTACTGTTGCAATAGGCTCAGTTATTAGACAAAATGGTGTTCTTGATTGCCTCCAGGCATGCATGCAGCTTCCAGCAGATTTGCTGGGAGAAGTCTGAGGCTCAGAGACAGACATGAGATGTGCAGCAGATTTATAGCTGCTACCAACAGGACCTGTGTTTAAGGACGCTTATTAAGCAAAGGCTCACATGGGTCACTGAGGTGGAAGTTGGTACTCACAGTAGGGTCTCAAATTATTAAAGAAATGCTGCCCCCCGGCCTAGTTTGTGTTTCTATTTTTTACCCCCAGCAATAGGGCTGTGGGCCCCAAGCTTTCCATGCCTGCATGTCAATAACTGTAGTCTCTGTCTGCCCATGCAACAGAAACAGGATGAGTCCTAGGAGCATCTTCTCTTGGAGTTGAAATCATGTCACTTTCTTTCCTCAAATAAAAATCCTTGTTTAAAAGAAAAACTGCCTGCATCTGCAGTGAGGAGTGACAAAACCTTCGATCCTTCCCTCTGGTGAAACAGGAATGGATATTTTAACAATAAAAAATATTGTTTATGCTGAGCCATGTTATCTGAGGTTCAAATACTTGTCACTGTAATCAAACATAAAAGGGGAGTTCTCTTGTGCTTCAGTTTTGTTACACCTGGAGAGGTATAATTTCTGGCAGTCTGAAAATGAAACTATTTGTCCCAGATAATGCCCTAAGAGATGGTACAATCCTAATTAAAATGAACAGGAATGGGATTCCACATGGCACATGTGATTTTGCACCTTGTCAATGACACTTTGTAGTGTGGCAATGTGAGGATCTCCATGATGGAGCTAGGTGGCAGGAGAGAAGTGCAATTGTTTTATTTATATATAGTATCTCCTACCCCCACTCTATTATTTTGCAAAATATAAATAAAAGCACCGTAGATCAGGCTCAATAGCTTACTTATCTACTATAGCAGTAGTTCTCAAACTCTTGTACTGGTGACCCCTTTCACGTAGCAAGCCTCTGCATGCAACCCCCCCTTATAAATTAAAACCACTTTCTTACATATTTAACACCATTATAAATGCTGGAGGCAAAGTGAGGTTTGAGGTGGAGGCTGACAGCTCGCAACCCCCCCGTGTAATAACCTTGCAACCCCCTGAGGAGTCCCAACCCCCAATTTGAGAACCCCTGTACTATAGTAAGCTACAAGATGGGAAACCTGGACATAGACTGAGGGTCTGTCTACACTTTGAGCTGAAGGTGTAATTCCCAGCATGAAGAGACATACGTGCGCTAGCTCTGATCAAGCCAGTGCACTAAAAATTGAGTGTAGTTGTTGCAGCGTGAATAGCAGGAAGGGCGAGCTGGCCTGAGTACACACCCATGCAAGACGCTAAGAATGTATTTGCGGCAGCTAGCACATCCTGCTGCTTGTACTCTAAAATGGCTAACGGAGAATGTCCTTTGAATCCATTATTTGATCGGTCAGGTAGGTTGTTAATCACATTCACCACCATATCGGAACATGCAGGAGAGGCCTGTGGCTTTTTGATGGTGTCACTGTGTTGTCAGGAGAGGTGCAATTGTGCTCTAACAGCAGCAGCACTACAAGCCTCCTGGCCCCATCGGCAATACTGCCCTAATCCTGGAACACACAGGCTGGACTAGCAAAACCTGGCGCAGTCCCAAACCAAATGGGACCTTTGGCAGATACATTACAGATGCAGAAAGTTATGCAAACTGTCACCACAGCATTGTCCACCTGCTGTTAATGATGTGGGATGGGCAAACCAATTCAGGGGGGAAAAGGGGGAAAAAACAAACTTCCTGCTGAAACTCACACCCATTTCCTAGAACCAAACTCAGATGATTAAAGGAATGTTCAGCTCAGCATTATAACTTCCAAATTCACATCCAGGACTAGAATTAGAAATGTCAGATACCTCATGATTAACTCTGTTAGGAAACTTCAAGGTCAATGTGGTGGGCAGCGGTTTGAGGGCAGGGGGACCCAAATTTTAGAGTGTTTCATACTGGTACTCATCACCAGAGCATGTGGAGTTTTACCATTGACTTCAATGGGAGCAGTTAGGTCACTCCTTAAATCCTTTAGAAAATTGCCAATCCCTGAATTTGGTTGAGGTTCGCTTGTTGCTTCTTGACTTAATTTAATTCTTTACAAATTACAGAGTTGGGTCAAGAGGTTTTGCCTTTAGGACCGAAAGGAAAATTTATTTTATTTAAACTGCAACTTTACAAGAGATGTCACAGTGGGATATGATTAATAGCTATCACTGGGTTTTCTGAATGAAAAATCCATCCATATTTTCTGAAAAATCTTATGCCACAGACAAATGTGCTTTGGACGACACTGGAATTTTTCTACAACTGTGGGATATCTTGTTTTCCCTATATCCAGCTTCAGTGGAAGTCTGGCATCTAGTGAAAGGCTTAGGGGATAGATATGCAGCTGAAATGTGCAGATTTTAGCCACATGACTCCCATCAATGTTAACTGCTGAAAATGTATCCTTCAGACATACACACGCTGCAAGAGAAAAGTAGTGCATTCCTTTCCTCTGGTTTGAAATACATAACACTCCATTTGTTCACACAGGTTCCTATAGCTGCTTAGAATCATAATATGTAGCATGAACAGCTCCAAGTCTTTCCTCTCTCATGTCAGTGCTTTAAATGGCTATTGGAAAGTGCAGCTACAAATCTGTAACCTATATTCATAAGGTGTAAGGTAGGAGTAGGAAGAACACATTAAATTTTCCTTAAAAGGCTAGCTTGGAGAGGGAGAATGATAGGACATTGCTCTCTGGAGTTGGGCATAGTGATGTGGGGAAATTGAAACCATCTCTTGGGAAAGGAAACCATAAAAAAGAGCACTCGAAGAAGGGGAGAGAAAAATGAAAGTCTAATTAAGCTATGTTTTCAAAGATTAAAAAAGTATGAAATTAATAGTCAGCTCAAATGCATACACCTGAATTCCAAAAGAGCAACTGCTTCACATGCACACTTTAAATAAGAGAGCAACTTGTTATGGTCAGCTGAGGAAATGTTGTCTATCAGAGGATCCTTCGCTACCTATTCTATGTGAGTTTAAGTGACACCCTCCCTGCACCTCATCTTGTAAAATTAAATTGACCGGGGTTGTGAAGCTTTCTTTTCAAACTACTTGGAGATCCTCTGATTAAATGAATTGTAAATGCAATGTAATACCTTCACTGATCAATAGAACTTTATGAATTGTTAGTATAATTGGACAACAGGACCCAGTTCTTGCAGAGGTTAAACAGGATTTAAATTAGTCTCTTTTAGCCAGTTGCAAAAGGAAAAGCAGAGACTCTTTGCTGTGTTAATTGTACAAATCAGCTCATTGGTAGTGAGAGAAAAAAATCAACTTTCTACCACATTTTAAAGTAATCCATCAGCAATAACATTTAAATTACTTCTTTTTACTGAATCCATTTAATCTGAGCTTTAGTTTCTCTAGGGCTTTTGTGAATGACTTGAAAAACAATTACAGAAAAGATACTCTTTGATTTCCTTGAAATAATGGTATTGAGTTAGGTTAAACATATAGCGGACATATGCAGGCTGGAGGATTTAGTCTCCTTAAGTGTCTTCTTTCTGAGTAATAACAGATACCAGGAAAGCATTACATAGCCTCGACCAGAAAATAATTACATTCTTCACTTTTTATTCTTGCAAAGGTAGACAAACTTTCAAGTTTATTTATTGAAGTACTTGCAATTTCTAACAAAGCTCTCATTTCAAACAGAGAGAGAGCATTTTAATACTTTTAAAAAACAGAGGAGAAAGTCGTCTCTTTTAAGGTCTTGTTTAACACCTGTTTTCTGAAATTTGCTTCTTTCTGGCAGCCAACAAAGACAGGCACAAAGCCTCATCACACTGCAAGTGCCACTAATTGGCCAATGGACAGCACGGCACTTGTATAGTGAAACTGTTAATAAAGGTCCTGCCTTGTTTACATCCAAGTTCGGTGTGCACTTTTGGCAGAAAGACTATCGTAGCAGGGGTGAGAGGTCAAAGAGAAACAAGTCCCCTTTCTACCAAGGTTTTTTAGATTATTTGTAAGACACAATTCATAGTGCGTGCCTAGGAATGAAATAATACTGTTACATGTAAAAAAGCTCTTACTGTTCATTTAGAACTGCACAGCCTGTGTTAAGAATAAGGGCTTACCACATTCATCTCACTTCAAACAGCAAGAAAGAGTGTGGTGACTAACTGCTGTATCCGTCATTCATTTTTCCTCCATCAGTACAACATATCCCACTGTTTATAGGAGAGCTTTCTAGGAACACTGTGTACAGCGTCTGATCAATTATCTGTATTAACGTGTAGTAGCTGACTAAGTCTTAAGATGTTACAAGTAACTTTCAGGCAAACACACGGTTCTAAGACATCAATTCTGCAAACTTTTGTGTATATGTGTACATTACTTCCCTGAATAGTTCCACTGACTTAAATGGGCCTAAACTATGAATGGTGGATTTGCAGATTGATGTATAGACCTGTAGTTTATAATCTCTAATTTAATGGCATATGTTTTGTCCAGCCAGCAAACTCACTACTTAAAAAAAAAAAAGCTATCATGCATGATTTGCCCGTGTAATATTTACATCTTGCTTTACATGCAAGTAATACTGTGCGTGGACAATTGCTTGCTCTGGCATCTGGTCTTACACTAGTGTAAATCAGGAGTAATGCCACTGAAATCAGTGGAGTTACAGGATGGAAAATCTGTGCAAGATCAGAATCAAGCTCCTTGTCAAGACATGAATCAAAAGAACAGTAAAAGATTTGCAGAGCAGAGGGAGAAATAGCAACTATCTGGGCCAGTCTTCTTCAGTGGCAGCTTTGTTGCATTTTTTTGAAAATGCAGAAGTGACCAAAGGATGTCCAACAGGTGAAGGACCCTTTTATTTTCCTTCTTATCACTTGGACATTTTAATGAGGATGAAAAAGGCCAGCTCTCGCTCTTTCCACAAGAGGCTTTTTCTAAGTCTTCAGTGAAAGGCAGCCACACTGTACAGTAAGTGTGGTGCATTGGGGGGCAGGGATAGTTCAGTGGTTTGAGTATTGGCCTGCTAAACCCAGGGTTGTGAGTTCAATCCTTGAGGGGGCCATTTAGGGATCTGGGGCAAAAATCTGTCTGGGGATTAGTCCTGCTTTGAGCAGGGGGTTGGACTAGATGACCTCCTGAGGTCCTGTCTAACCCTGATATTCTATGATTATCTTCCAGTTCTAAAGTGTCACATTTTAGGCAGTCATTTATCACTGGTCCCATTAACTTCAGTGGAACTACTTGAGTAGTAGTGCATGTGAGTAAGGGTATATCAGTCCAGCACTCAATAATTAGATCTAGTCCATATTAGAAAAATTGCACTAGTGTAACTAAATCTAACATTGACCTGTTTAGAGCAGTGCAAACCCATAATGCAGGCACACAAACTGACTTACGCAGAATTTTTAAGCAGTTTAGTTTCATTTGGTAATTTTTCTAATGTTTAGCTTAGCACCTTCTGTTGTGTAAAGGGTGGACTAGGGATTAGGATAGGAGACCAAGCATTCTCCTTCATATTTTACCATTGTTGTAGGCAACTCGCATCCTCTGACTCTTGTTTCCTCGTTCAGGACAGTGCTTGTCTACCTCAGAGTATTGTGAAAGCATTTGTAAACTGCTTTGAACCCTAGATGAAAGGTGCTATGTAAGTGGAGAATATTGCATTCTTTTTAATAGAATATTAAATGCACTATGGCACCTCATCTGCCCACAGCAAAGCTATAATCAGGGATGATAATAAAATGGTGCAATTGCAGATATTAAAAGAAGCTCCCTAGGCTCTCAAAGATTCTTGATTGTTTCCTACCTTAATATCTGTCTGTACCAGAGCCAGCCAAACTATGGCCTTTCAGAGTTCTTGCATCTGCAGCTGCAGTTCCATGCTGCAGGGACTATTCATGTTTAAGACTCAACCCTGGGTTAATTTTTAAAATGGATAGTTGTACAGTTTGGAATTCAATTTTAATTTCAAAGAGGTGAAGAGATGTACCAAATTGAGCTCATTGGGACCAACAGTTTGGAGTGGATTATGCTACCTCCAGGAAAGGCAAAAAGTGGGAAGACTTGCAGGGTGGTGGGTAAGAGGGGCCCTGAATAGTCCTTTTTTCTAAACTATGATATTACATGAAGGGGTCCATGCATGTAGTGGCAGCAGCAGGAGGGTAGACAGCTATAGGTGCAGTTTGTCTTTCACAAAAAACACCCTTCCATTTGTGACTCAAGTCAGCAGTCCTGTTGGAGATTACAGAATAGCTTGCTTCCCAGGAAATGCATTTTGCTTACTGTATTTTATTTGTCTATTTCACAACTTAGTAGGTTATTTAAAAATCAGATTCAACATGTATAGGAATAAGAATAGCATCTGCACTGAAGCTAGCAACAATAAAAATAAGGGGCCGGATTCTCCACTCCCTGTGCAAAACAACCATAAACTGCTGCCACATTGGATTTCTCCACTTACCACTGTTAGTCGTTTTTTATACCCATTTCACCCAGGTGTAAAGGACTGCATAAATTGCAAGACAGTGGAGAACTGAGCCCAATGGCTACCATTCCTCATGGTTCATGACATAAGTTGAACCCCAGCTGGATACAGGAAGAAAATTTTCCCCATATTACAGTATAGCATAGTAAGAGCCATTAGAGTTTTGTTTTTTTTATATCTTCTCCTACTGCATCCAGTGGAGTCAAGAAACTGAATTAGTTAACTCAATGAGCTTTTGCAGTATGTCAGATTCTATTAGGAAGCAAAGTAAATATTTCAAGCAAGAGTTGGTTAGAGCTGCCTGGTTTACAGAGCCTCGGTGTGAGGGTATTGGCTTCACCCAAATGTTTTCAGGATGACAGATCAGAAGTCTGCTAGATGTACTCCTGGGGGTATTCTGCGCCACTGCGTAGGCAGAATTCATGTCCCCTGCAGATTTCTTTGCCTCCCAAGCAGAAAAATCACCCCCCTGCTGAGCCCCCAACCCCCTGCATCTGGACTCCTACACCTGAACTGACCACCCCCTGCTGAGTGCCCCCCCACTTGAACCCCTACCCAGACAAGCCCCACACCCCCAAACCTGGACCACTCAGACAAGCCCCTTGCACCAGGACCCCCACCCCACTGAGCCCCAACCAGCTGCACTCACATTCCCACTCCCCCAGCACCCAGACCCCCTGCTGAGCCACCCATACCCAGATTGCCCCACACAGAATCCTCTCACTCCACAACTGAATCCCCCCACACTAAGCCCCTCCATACTTGGATCCTGCCGAGCTGAGCCTGCCTGAGCATACCTGGTGCACCTGGCGTGGAGGGGCAGGGCCCCAGGGTGTTTCTTGGGTAGTCCCAGTCCTTTCACTGTGTCAGGGTCAGGTGCAGCCTCACCGCTGAGTCCTGGGGGGGGGGGCACTGCAGGGTGATCTCCCACCTCTGTGCAACCAGTGGCCTGGGCTCCCCACTGCCATGCTGGAGCCTCCACATTTATTTATTGAAAAATAAAATTTGCAGAATTTTAAAATATTGTGCGAAGAATTTTTATTTTTTTGGCGCAGAATTCCCTCAGGAGAAATCTTAGGTATAAAAGTTTGCTTGTTGGTACAGGTCATAAAACAGCAAATTATATTTTGGGTAAAATTTCTCCAAGTAATAGTGTTCTACAGTTCACCTCACCACAGTTGGTCACTTATTTGTGCTCTCATCAGTCAGGAATGCTACGGCTCCCTCAATGGCCACTTCCTCTAACTTTTGATTGAAGACTCCCCCTCCTCCCCATTCAACTTTCTAGTTACTCTGACCAGCATTTTATGGCACTGTGCGCCAAGGGCCCTTCCCCTACCTACAGTGAATTTGCAAATACCCTTGTCTGTGTGGGAAATGTGTTTTTGGAATTTCTCACTATTTGCCAGAAGTTTCAGAGAAGCTCCCAGTTGGGCATAAGTGGCTGTGAAGGCCAACAAAGACAGAACATGATCCAGCATCTACCAGCCGTGCAAGTCCATGAAATCCAGTGGAAATGGAGGACAAAGCTAGTTAGGATTCTGTTTGTGCAGAATGGAAGTGAAACACAATCAGGTGGGGAATGAAATGAGAAAAGTCAGTCCAGGAGCAAGTTGAAAACTTGCCATCTTAGGAGCTGGGTTCTAACTGGAGCATGGAGCAGATGCTTGGAACATATACCAATGCAGATTGAAATAAAGGGAACTGCTATTTATCCACTTAATCTTTTGTGTCCCTTCCCACCCCCATCCTCTTGCCCTGTGGAAAGGGAGTCAAATTATTTTCGGCCAACACTCCAGTCGAAACAGGCAAAAATCCTTCAAACAATAAGGTATTTAATGTTGCTGATCTTTCACAAATCACAAAGTTTACAAAACTCCTCATGGCAGGTAGTCTCCAGCTGCAAAGTTGCAATCCTACTTCATATTTACAACACCCAAGGCCATATTTGCCTGATTTTACTTTTAGGATTTAGATAAGGGATAGCACTGGGAAAAATGAGAAGCTTGGCAGCATGTAAGTGTGACCTGAAAATCAGGCCACTTATTTAGGTGCTATCATGTGGAGCA
Source organism: Malaclemys terrapin pileata (assembly GCF_027887155.1). Lineage (NCBI taxonomy): Eukaryota > Metazoa > Chordata > Testudines > Emydidae > Malaclemys > Malaclemys terrapin. The sequence goes on along the minus strand of NC_071520.1, from coordinate 17,627,680 downwards.
AAGAGTCCTGGTTTAGGCAACCAGCCAGGAAAGCGTTAGCCTTGGTGACCAGCAGCCTCACAGTGCATAGGACCCATTTGGGTCCCTTTTGCTTGGAGTTATGGGAGTCGCCTGCAAATAGGGAGAGAACATCAGTCCTAAAATAGGTTTTAATTGGACCGCTATAGTGTTAAACATGGATGTCTGTCTAAAGAAATAATTGATGGATACAACCCCAGGAAAATGATGGGCATAGATAGTAACTGCAAATCAAGACTGTAACTGGAAACCCTTGCTTTCTAAGGAAGCCAGCCTGGTACGCTGGTGTTAACATCTCAATTTACTATACAGTATCCTTCACTGTGAATGTTGGTCCTTTCACTTTTAGTAACTGTTCTATCTGTACAGTATGTTAACTGGAATAACCCTGCTTTCTAATAATGCTGGAAAGCTATAAAAACAGGGCCATGGCTTAACATGCTATTTATTGATCTATGCCATTAAGCTGAAGACATCATTGATGTCAGGTCAGCAAGCTAAATCTGTAAGCAGATATTTGAATGGAAGAAATGTTAAACTGAAAGCACATTATCGTTCCACTCTAAACAATAAGGCTCCATTGTCTGTCTTTAAGACGGGGTTCTCAAACTTTTGTACTGGTGACCCCTTTCACATAGCACGCCACTGAGTGTGACCCCCCCCCCGATAAATTAAAAACATATTTAACACTATTATAAATGTTGGAGGCAAAGCGGGGTTTGGGATGGAGGCTGACAGCTCGCGACCCCCACCATGTAATAACCTCGTGACCCCCTCAGGGATCCCGACCCCCAGTTTGAGAACCCCTGCTTTAACAGCAGAGACTCATGAATATTACATCTTGGACTGACAAGGAATGTGGGGGGATTATGCCCATTTAAGATTTAAAATACATGACAGTCCATCAAACAGAGGGTTCTGGGACATCACAAGACTAGTTTTGCTACCCAGTGCAAACTCTTTCAATGCACTGGTTTGTGAATCATCAGAATGCCTTCACGGAAGAGCAGGCTCACTGAGCAGAGCTTAGCCGTTTGTGCACATGTATGAACTCTACTAATCTTTCCTTTCTCCTCCCCAAAGAGATCCCCAGAGTGAAGATTAACTGGCACTGTTGTTGGCAGACTTCAGAGGGGACAGAGAGAGAACTAGCCTCTTGCCCACTAGAAGTGTCCTCTCCCCCAGCCATGTTTATGCTAGGGTTACCATATTTCAACAATCAAAAAAGAGGACGGGAGGAGCCCCGCCCCTGCCCCAGCCCCGCCCCCGTCCTGTCCTAGCCCCGCCCCTTCCACTCCCTCCCACTTCCTGCCCCCTCAGAACCCCCAACCCTCTCCCCCCACTCCTTGTCCCCTGACTGCCCCCTCCTGGGACCCCTGCTCCTAACTGCCCCCCAGAACCCCACCCCCTACCTAAGCCTCCCTGTTTCTTGTCCCCTAACTGCCCCTTCCTAAGACCCCCCCCCAACTGTCCCCCAGGACCCTACCTGTACCCTGACTGCCCAAAACCTTATCCACCCTCCCCCAGAAAGCCCGCCCCGAACTCCCGATTCCCCCCCCCCGCTCCTTGTCCCCTGACTGCCCCCTCCTGGGACCCCTGCTCCTAACTGCCCTCCAGAACCCCACCCCCTACCTAAGCCTCCCTGTTTCTTGTCCCCTAACTGCCCCCTCCTGAGACCCCCCACACCTGTACCCTGACTGCCCAAAACCTTACACCCCCAACCCCCAGACAGCCCCCCCAGAACTCCCAAACACCCCCCCGTTCCTTGTCCCCTAACTGCCCCCTCCTGAGACCCCCCCACCTGTACCCTGACTACCCAAAACCTTACACCCCCAACCCCCAGACAGCCCCCCCCGAACTCCCTGACCCATTCAACCCTCCCCCCTGCTCCCTGTCTCTTGACTACCCCCCCCCCCCGAACCTCCCTGCCGCTTCTCTGACCCCCGGCCCCCTTACTGTGCTGCAGAGTACAGCCGGGGAGGGCAGCAGGGTCGGAGCTCCAGACAAACAGCCCTGCGATCTGTGAGTGCAGGGAGGGGAGGGAGAGAGAGGAGGGGAGTGGTGTCAAGTTTCAGGAGAGAGTGCAGGAAGGGCTCTGGCTCTGGCTGTCGGAGCCCCGGCTGGTCTGTAAGCCGCGCGCACGCTCTGCATGGGAGGGGGGAGGAGGGGAAGTCTGGACATTGACAAATTCCCCCCGGACGCTATTTTTAACCCGAAAAAGCCGGACATGTCCGGGGGAATCCGGACGAATGGTAACCCTAGTATGCACATTATCAGGGTAAGCTGAGGAAGCAGACACGGCCAGTGCTGCAGTGTCTGTAGGTAGCACTGCAGTCTCTAGCTTTTATTGTTTATATTACTGTATCACCTCAGAGCCCCAGTCATGGACCAGGAAGGATGCCATTGTGCTGGGCACTGTACAAACACAGAACAAAGACAGAACAAAACTCCAAAGAGCTTACAATCTAAGGACAAGACAAAAAACACACAGCCTGATGGGGAGCACAAGGAAACAATGAGACAATATCAGTTAGCACAATAGGCTGTGCTGATGTCAGTGCATGGCAGCCTAACCGTTGTCAAATTGTCTCTAGGGGTGTAACCTTGCAAAAACACTAAAATAATTAAAACCTTAAAAGTCATAGCGTAAAAATACCCCTCCCCTGGTCATCCTGATGCATTAAAATAAGTACAAAGCTTTAAATCTACCAGGCTGTACTACATTCTGTTCTTAGAAACCTGACTGAAAGGTCAATTCAGCACAAAGGCAAATGAAACTTAACCTGAGCCATAAAGATGGAGGGACTTCCATGTGCACCAAATGACTGCATGAAACAGGGTTTAGTTCAACAAAAGAGCATGAATATAGTTGATTGAAAATGTTGCATTATTTGCAAGTAGCTGAATACACAAAGAAATGGAGAAAATAGTCTTAAATAATTTAATCTCAAACTCTGAGCCCAATCTTGATCACACTTATTACCAGGGATTGTGTTTACCACCACCAAGAGCAATCCGATTTACCATCATAATATTGCTCCTGTTTGTAAGCACTATGACACTCTGATTCAGGAAAGCATCCCTATTTAAGACAGCACTTCAGCCGTGTTTAAGTCCCAAATCAGGGCCTATGCCTGCTACTAAGTGATTGCCTGATCAAGACTAATTTGTATAATGCATTTGTGCAGTTCTAGAGACAGGCCCCTATCCTACAAGCAGCTCTGTGAAGACCCGTCTGTGGAGCCCCACTGAAGTCAGTGGAGGTCCCTTATCCAGATAAATGAAGGATTGGGTCCACAGTTTTTAATCCCTTAACAGACTATTGAAATTGCTACAGACTTGTTTTGTAAGTAACTACCATAAGAAATGAAGCTATTGCTATTGCTAGGGGCTCTCTTAGCAAGTACATCTTGCCCCTTTTCCCTTTAGTTCTTCACAATGCACATGGCAAATCCATTGCTCATTCCTCGACAAATCTGCTTTCTCTGCTTGGTTTCCTGGGAGTCTCTATTGGCTGCTTGTCAGCCAAATGCTCACTTTGCCATCTACATAGCCAGAGGGCTCAGTGGTGCCAGCCAACACTTGTTTAACTAGTAGTACTGTTTTATAACACGTCATGCTCTGTGGTACTGAAAAGAAAAGCCAGTAAAAGGAATATTTAATCTAGTGATTAAACACAACACCCTTTGCTGGCTGCTGTAACTGGCAACATGCCACCCCTGTCTGCTGTCTTCACCACCAAAAGGACTATTTTAGAAACTCAGGGTCCTGTAGTATTGGGAACTGTACCTTTAAGTGGCTTAACTTCCCAGACAAAGTCTGGGGCATGGTCACCTCAGAAGCCCCCGTTCTGTTATGTGCAGGCAATTGGTAATGCATTACTGAATAAAGAGGACCTCTTTCGAGCACCTGGAACCCAGAGTGATTACCAAACACCATAGCTCCCTTGCTACGAATGATTCAAATGAGTAGCCTGGCAAGAAAAGCTGGCCAGCCACCAATAAAAGCTTTGATCCATCGGGGGTGAAGTTGACGTTGTCCATTTCCAGACCCAGAGGTAATCAGAATACAGTTCCTTTGCAGGATTTCTGCAAAGCATAAAGATTAGAGCTGTACGTGTACATACTACAATTTAGAGTGAAGAATTTATTCCATAAATATCTCCTTCCTTCCTCCGGTCTGAGAATTATCCAAACCAAGCAATCTCAAGCTTATCTCATCACAATTATTTGCAAAATAGTCCAGCAGCCAATTCTTGGACTGCAGCTCATTTGCTAATATGAATACAGAGGGCCTGCATGGCATTTAAAATATTAACACAGGCTTATGAATCACATAAAACTTTGTGCTGGCCTTGGCAAAGAGATGAGTTTCTTCTCCATTGTGAATATTTGCAATGGGTGTGCTGGGATGATTAGTGAAGCGAAGGAGTATTGTTTCAGTCCCTTGAACTTAAACATAGCTAAATATCAGTGTGAATTGTGACTTTTATAACCAATTATACAATTCACAATTTCCTTCGAGTGAACGTTGGAGCTTAAAATTAAACTTTTGATGAGTTTTTCTTCCAGGGAAGTTTGACTGATTAAGTGTTTACAGAAAACCAGAACAAGGATCATCAACACTGTCAAAAGTAAAGAGTTCACTTTCAAATGAACACTTGTAGGATTTTTTTTCTCTCATCACCATTCATCCAGCAGTAATACAAATATAACACGAACCCCAGTGACCTGAAAAGGTACTATGAGGGTCCTAAACCGTTTACTAGTAACCCCTGCCCTCTTTCTACCCACATTCTCTATTTGCCACAAAGTTCCTCTTGGTTGGCCACAAACTGTTTACTTTACACCCAAAATGTGGTTCTAAATTCCAAGTGAGTTGAGCCTATCAAACACCCTCCCTCCTCCCTAAGAGTCATCATCCAAGTCAAAGCAGCACAGAGGACTGATGTGAATAGCACCACCAATATGAATTGCGGCAAGAAAAATTAAATATGTTGACCTGCTCAAGTAAGTAACTAAAATTCTCTTTATTTCTGACTTTAATGGTTTGCAGAATCAGGACTGTATATTTTTATACCGGTTCAGCGTAATAAATTATACTTACAAAATGGCCTCCTAAAAGACAGCTCTTTCTGGCAGCATTACAGGGCTGTCTCCACACAAATGTGGTGATGCAGTTATTTCTTACTAATAAATCCTAACAACATCACAGTTTCTCAGAACAAATGCTGTCTTTGTAAGAACATCTCTGTTTGCACAGTGTATTAAAATACTCAATTAAATTATGCTAGTGGACAGTGGGAAAACCTGATGAATGCATCATGGAGCTCTTAATCTTGTTCTATGTTGGCCATAAAGAAGATTTTCAATAAAGATGAACCCTAAATAGTGGTTTTTAAGAGCAATATCTTGAATTTAAAATGGTGTTGTATATTATAGTGGTTTTATGGCCCACATGAATATGAAGGTGGCTTGTGTATATAAATCACAGCATTTTAAGTAGAACAGCACTTGCTCATTTGTATTTGATTTCTCTACGGGATAAACTGTTGCTGTTCCTTAGCTCACCAGGTAGACACCTGTACGTGTTGATGCAAAGGTCATGAGTATTATTGGCTGCTGCATATATATGGTTGACTGATAATCCTGCGGTCTATGTAGCCCCAATGAAATACAGCCAAAGATTACTAAGCATGGCTGTGTGATTTAGCAGCCTACATCTCACATTCAAAGGTGATGAATTTACAACCTAGCTCTCCCTGCTCTGCCCTGCCCCAGAGTCACCTTTCACCATAGTCTAAAGCCACACTGCTCACATTCTATGTATTCTGTTCACCTGTCCCCTTCTCCCCATCTCCAATCATTCTTTTCAGCTCAGCTCTCTACGAGCCCCAACACCATGTTTATGGACACACTTGTTTCAGTAGCTAATTAACACCAATGACACGGAAAGGTGATTCACATTCTGGGGGAATTCTTTGCCACTCTCCTGGATGAGAGCATGCAAGCTATTTCTGTTACAGGAGACAATTACTGCACTTCTGTGCCTGTAATGGACAGCAGATTGGTTTCGGATTAATTCCATCAAATCCTGCTTTATATCAGATTAGTCCAATGAGCTAAACTCAAATCAACTTTACAAGAGTGGCTTTAACTCCCCTTCACAGTTTGATTTCTAGAAAAAGCAATTAATTCTCAAAGACAGAGTTTGGTAAAGAAGAACTGGAGATCCTTTAAAAAAATCTTATCTGTAATTAAGAGCATTACGGCTGTGACAAACGAAGGGAAGCAGAAACACAAACAGACTTCACACACAAACAGACATAGGGGCAATAGGAAAGCTCTTCAGGTAGCACCCTATTGGCTATAGCTATTGTGCTGATGCCATTGGGTTCGATCTTGCAAATGTTACCAACCAGAGTATTTACTACTGTGTGTTGTTCCATTGGTGTCTATTCATAACAGTAAGCACCATACCCAGTAACACATGTTTGCAGGCACAAGACTCAATTTAATCTAGCCCATAAATACAGGTAAAATAGTGGATTGGAGGACCCTTCAAGTCGCCCCTACTGCTGCTGCTTCTCTGACTGAACCATGCTGCTGCAGTGACTTAGTTTCTATAAAATGCTGTTGTCTGTGGTCTCTTGCAGAAAATTAGAGAGGAACAGTTGCAAAGGTTATAGGTTTGAAAAAGGGGGAAAAAAACATTAAGGAAAGAAAAAAGCTTTTCACGCTGCTACAATTAAGAATGTTCCTATTGGAAAAACCTACTCCTGGGAATTCATAAACCTGGGCATAAAAACTTGCTCCAGGCTAACTTTTTGCCTACAGAAAAATATTCTTTTCATTAATGTGAAACTCCCAGTTACTGGCATGGACAAAAAGTGGATCCCCTGAAGTTGCAAGCAAGGAACATTTTTTAACTTCACGCTGCAAAAGAATGCAAGCTTATTTGTGTGTCAAATGCTTGTTTTCCGTAATTCACCAGCAGCTCTGGGTTCTGTTAATACTACTTTGCAAATGCTCCATAGCATAGACTGGCTATGTTTTTTGATATTTATAAAATAAACTCCGCGGCGGACTGCTTGCACATGCGCAGTACCTTGTTTTCAGGCCATTTGCCACACATATCTATTAACAATACAACAGTAGCTCCAGAGTGGAACAGAAATGCCTCGTAAATATGGATTTACGTAACTGACTGTAGTAACTCCAGGTTAGTGAGGGCAGCTGATGAACAGGCCCAGAGTAGGATGGTATTTAAGGCCTCCAAAATGTGACCAACCCTACAGCACATGACTCAGCTTCCCTAACCCCATTACAAATCTAAAATATCAACGTATCTATTTAAAGCATACAGCAGAGGGTAAAAGTGGTGTAAGAAGAGTCAAGCCTCAGATAAATAAATGCAATTTTTTATTGTTGCATTACATTTTTCAAGCTACATAAATAAGTGTAAGGACATTTTGTGGTTGTACTAAGCCACTATGACAACTATGACCTTATTGTGGCAGCAAAATGCCAAGAAATCCCCTAGGATTTAGCAGTATTCTGACATTACAATCCTGCAGTCACCTCCATAAGCAATTAAGCTAAATTGCTGCACTGATCCCTGTTGTATTCAAGAGGACTGTGTCAGAGTAATGCAGCCTGTCAGAGAAGAAAGTCGAAGATGTATAACTAGTGGCTGATAAATGCTGAACAGTTCTAACAAGTGGTGTGGTAAGAATGACTGCAATGCAAAAACGAATATAGATTCCACAGAGGCTGTAAAAATTCGTTCTTCTAGTTGTGTCAGATCTACCTGAATAGGAAACCCATATTCTTAAAGAGAAAGTTAGTGGCCATGGATGATGCCAGACTTGCCTGATTCTATGCAGTGGTTAAGGCAGAAAAGAAGTCAATGGAGTTGCATAAAAATATAAAACAAAGTGGTGTTCTTCCCTACTTGTGGCTACCCCATGTGCTGAATGCAGCAGACCCCAGCTCCCTTCCTCTGCATGTGAAGGAGCAAGGTTGGCACACTGTGTGTTGAGCAGATAGTGACTGGGCCAGAAAAGCAGCTAGGCTGGTGGTAGAAAAGAATGATGCTTCAATATCCTACAGGCGAACGTAAGGGATATGGATTTTTTGGGGCAGAGGGAGGGTGATGGATGGACCCTAGGGAATAGAGACGACTGATGAGGATGAGACACTGATTAGAAAGAGGAAGAAAGCAGGAATGAGAACATCAATAAAAACATGGGGAAAAACAGAATGAATGCATGAAGTAGAAGCCTGAGAAGAGAAACACTAACAGCATGTAGCATATAACAGATGGAGAGAGTGTACAGGATGGGAAAAAGGAAAGAGGAAAACAAAAGAAAAGGAGAAGGTATAAAGTGTTGCAACAGAATAGTGTGTCGGTAAGTCCCGTGGAGTAATACGTTACTCCATATTTAAGGGTGCAGTGAGTTACTGTTTATGTCTATAAGGGGCATCCATTCCAGGAGGATGTATCACTGCCTCATAAAGATACTACTGAAGAGCAAGGAAGTTTGTCATTAGAATGCAGCAGATAGTTGTATATGGCAGGGGTTGGCATCACCCCACTACACCGATTGTTAGCATGCTCTCAGGAGGTGTCCCAAGACTGCTTTTGGCCCAAATTCTAAGCAAGTGCCAGTGATCAGCAGGATAGGCAACTTCCCCCACATTCACTCACCACCCACGTTCCAACGACCAGCTCTAGGGGCCAGAGGGGTTGCTTAGTCTCTCAACAGTCCATGCAGTCTGTGGCCCTTACTGGTCTTTCTCAGTGGAGGGCCAATGATCAGTGGTAAAATTTGCTGTGGGTTAGTTTTTAACTATGTATGTCTGTTTGTCCACTAAGAGCTGAGATGAGTCCAAACAGCTGATAGCTATAATGCGTGGTCACTCCTGACCTTGTTACATCAGTGGCTGCTTTATACAGATAGACACCTTGGTCAGCAGCCAACTGCCTACATGCAGCATCAAGAATAGAACTTGTGACACACTGCTCCAAAAACTGACTCTCTCCTTGGCAAGTTGAAAAAGTGACTGTACTCACTCAGTATTTACGGGAACTGGCACAAACAGATGCAGGAGGCTGTAAAATAGGAGACTATTTTGTCTGAAGTTAAAGCAAGAGGCTCTAACTTTTTGCCTGGTTTCACCAGTGCCATTTCATGACTTTCTACCATAAACAAAAGTCACTTTCTCAAAATATTAAAGGCTTGGTGAGGTGGCGTTGAACAAAGACTACAGTCCCACCCTGAGCGGTTTATATTATAAGACTCTTGAAAAACTGAAGGTAGTTTGCTAATCAGTAGCCAGGCTATATATTTTATTTCCTTGGACTAGACAAGAAGCATCTGGCACAAGCAAGGGTACTGCAACAAATAATGCAATGAGTATTTATTTTGCCTCCTTAAGACAATCACATAAAGCACACTCAATTTTAACCTGTATTTGAGGTCTATTGTCCAAATCCTGCTTTCAATGGCTGGATCAAAAACTTGCTTCACAAATTGTTGGGCCTAATGTTTGGCATAGTTCTTTCTTAAGGCCAATAGCTGGGGGCAATATGACCTTGTTGCATTCAGGCTGTCTTAGGACCAAAGCCTGCAATAACCTTAATGCAGCCTGCACTCACATGATGCTAATTGCAGGATCAGGGCCTTACTGTAGACAGCAGGCTAAGTATTGATGTACATGAACCATGCTTAGAGGCCTAAAATGTGTCAGCTACCAGTTTTGGCTGGAAAAGGGGGGGCAGGACTTGTGAAGTTTCCACTAGAGGGAAGATTTGACTCTAGTCATATCCAAAATACAAACCAAGTAGTGAGTTCTAGCCTCCATACATATGGTAGTTCTACAGATTAAAGGATCCTGGTGTTTACAGCCATTCCCCCCTTAAAACTGGGACGATGCGTCTCATTGGGTTTTATTGTGGGGAGTGAAAAAAAAATTAGATTTAGATTAACATGAAATTGATTTGTTTCCTCACTGCAAGGCAACAGCAAGCTGATACCCCATTTAATCGCACAAGTGCAGGTGTCTGAATTTAGTGTCTAATATATATACACATTCTTTACTTTCAAAGGGGAAAATGTGAATTAAGTAAAAGCTCTAGTGCCAGATTCTTCAAACAAATTTATTATAGATGTTTCTTGCCTGTGTGACCTAAGAGGACTGACTTCTGAAACCTAGACTTATTCAAACCACTACAATTTCCTCTATAAGCCATTTGTCTAGAGTAGAAGACCAGGAGAGCAGCCAGATTTACGACTCATGACACAAACATATAAATCTTGGGTCTTCGTTTGCAAGTTAAACAACAGTTAAGTGTGGAGTTTGTCAGACTACGTAGCTTTTGATCCTTTAATCAGATGTGGAACAATTTAACAGAGTAGAAGCAGCATTTGTATTTTCCCCCTTCATGTATATATTTATCCTTCAGTTTGCTGCTAGTTTCCAGGACAAGTGTGTAACAACTTGCACACCATTGGGATGCAGCTGCCAATTTAACTGTGGGGAATTGTCTAGATGAGCTACATTTTCTTCCGTGCTTAACATTCCCCTCCAGGCTAGAAAGACAATGTTGCAGACATGTTGGCAGTGGCTTCCCCAGCCCCTCAGCTCCTCTAAAGAGGCAGTCTAGTAGTTAGCATGGCTAAGACAATGTCTCAGTCATGCTTTCTGCAATGATGCTAACAACAATCGTCCATATTATCATCAATTGTATTATCATAGCACCTCACCAGCAGCTAAGTTCTTTAACAACAATTGAAGAGAAAGTCTGAGGGTGTTATTTTCTTAGGATAGGTGGAGTCAGAGTTTGAAACAGTGGCTATATATTACTAGCTTTGTTGGACTTGTCTGATTTGTAGAGGTGCAGAACTCCCACCACTGCAACAGAAGTCAATGGGAGCTGTGCTTTGAGCACATACCAGGCTACGTAATGCTCACTACTCTGAAAAGTCAGATCTTAAAGTGTCAAACTGGGCACCCAAAAGTAGCGAACATTTGACTTTAATCTCTGTTTCAGTTCTCCATCTGTAAAATGGGGAGAATACTCACTCATTTGGGTGTGTGAAAATAAATGAATGTTTGTGAAACACTCCGATTCTATAGTGACGTGCGCCACACACAAGACAATGAGGAATTAATAAATTCTGTCTTCAGATCACTGTTTGGACAATGTGCAGTTAAAAATTCTCTATTGTCAATGCACACTTAGGAACTTTTAGTGCACAGCAGCAGGGTCTACATGGACAGCATGCAGCATGGTAAGTGTTTGTGCAGATATGGCCAAAGTGAGCACCTTCCATCCTATGCACTGCATGAGGCAAGGGGGTACTGGGGTAAAACACTATGTGATCATGTAATTAAAGACTATCATAATGCACAACAACAATTAAAGTTGCCCAGGTAACCTTAATTCTGGCACTTCCTATCTTTTGAGTTCTACACTTTGGAACCTTATGGATGTTATTTTAATGTACTGTTTGTGTATTTGTATTCCAGTAGCCCCAGAAGAGATCAGGGCCCCACTGTGCTAGGTACTGTACAAACATGTTGCTGCTGGAGAGAGTTTGACCACATGCAGAACTGGTGCAGATTGTGCCACTGTGGTGTGGAATTCTATTTGGAAAAGAATGATGGCTTAAGACACCTCAAAAGGCATGAAATTGTTTATTTACTGGTGACCCCAAAAGGGCCAGCATCAGTGTTGCCTGATGAAAAAAACCTGCAGATAAACAGCCAAATAAGGATAAGATGTGGTTTGTCAAACAAGCTGTGCTAAACCCTAAAATTAAGTGCCAAACAGCACTGCTGTTACCCTAAATAAGGCAGATGGGGTGATAGCTGTGGAGGAAAGGTAGATAGTGTTACAACTGAAGATGCATTCAGGTAGATGAAATGAAGAGATAGTTGAGGACCTAATGAGAGCCCGAACCAGAAGCCAATAGGACAGGAAGACCTGCCATCCAAGAGAGAAGTTTCTTACCCTGAGTCAAAATGGGAGCAATTGAAGGGTCACGTATGCTGGAGAAGCACGAGAGTTTACAGGATCCAAGAATTCAGAAGCACAAGGACACCAGCTGGTCGTCTGACCCATTCTCATCCCATTCCCTTTCAGACAGATGTTAAGGACCGGGAGAAGTCTAGTGTAGAGCTACAGATAGGAGGGGAAATTGTTTAAGCCATGAGCAAAGTGAACCAGGACCAGCGATGAACCAAGAGCCATGTCAATGGAGCCAGGTTTCAGAGATCAGGCACATGAAATTGGAGGCTGGACGTGCTGAGCAGGGTAAGTCAGGTGGTGATTCCAAATGACCATCTGGTTGGCTGCAAAGAAAGAAATTGCAAATAAAGGTCTTATAATTGTCCTAGATTTTTTTGCTCACAGAAGATAATAATGCGTTAAAGTTACAGGTCGCTATAATCCTAGTACTGTGTTAGTAAAAGTCAAACATTAATTTCAGAAAGAACAGGAGTACTTGTGGCACCTTAGAGACTAACAAATTTATTAGACCATTTGTTAGTCTCTAAGGTGCCACAAGTACTCCTGTTGTTTTTGCGGATACAGACTAACACGGCTGCTACTTTGAAACCTGTCATTAATTTCAGAGAAAGTCAAGGCCAACCTATGTTGGGTGATGGAGGCCAAGAATGATCAAAAAGGCAGAAATTGCTGCTTGATGGATACACGTTACCATTTTGGACAGCGAAATGCATCACTGCAAGATATATGGGTAAAAAAAAAAATCTGTACTTGCTCTGAATCCTACTTGTTGCCTTGTTGCATTCTAATAAATACATTAACATGTTGCAATAAAGAAGTTTGTATCGTGCCACTGAAAAAAGTTTACAAGAGAAGTTACTTTAAGGGCTATTTGAAGTATAGACTGAAAGGAGTTTGAGGAAGATATTTTTGGGTTAGAGGAAAAACTACTTAATGCAGAACTTTATATACCTAAACAGGAGAACTTACCTCTGCTGGAGCTAGAATTCCTACACCTAGAAGAGAACAGAGGAACACTTCAGTGTTTTGTTGCAAGGCTGAAGTTGGCATGTCATAAAAGTTAAGTTTATTTGCAAAAATAAATACTTACCCAATTAATGTGCTTCTAGGATGCTGATGCCCCTATAAATCCATTGATGGATCTTAAAGTCAGCGGGGAAGGCAGGTAGAAGATAAATCTGCAGCCCAGACACTAAATGTTGATATAAAGTGGCCCATGTTGAGCTGCTGCTGTTAAGGTAACCATGGCAGAGCGAACAATCTTGCTTCCTAGATGACTAGATTTAGGGTTAAGCCTGACTACCCGGTACACAAGAGGGAACGAGTCTAATGATGATGTCTGGGGTTAGGTTGTTTTTCTTAAAAAACATTAGCTCTATAGATTGGAGGATTTCATGCGGAACAAATTGCTCATTAGTCCTTTCCACACAAACCACACATTTTATACTAAGCAAGTTCGTCCAGCAGAGTTGTGTTTCCACTGGAGTGATGTCTAAGGTCTGGAGTCCACTCCTGAGGTTCTCCCTGTTGGCAATATAATATGACATTGTCTGTTTGTTGTACCAAGTTTTACAATATGCAGTCTGCTCTTCCTAAGTCGTTTGCACTTATTAAAGAGAGCTTTCACCGAACAGGAATTGCACTCCTGAGAAAATATCCTTTGACCCACACTCCCTGGGATGTGGACTTTTGTTTGTACTTCACTAAAGAAATTTTTCCAAACTGAGCCCTTTCAGTCTTTACAATGGACCTAATTGTCTGGGATTGATCTCAAAGTTACCTTAGTAATGAATTCCCATTATGATATGTTACCCAAAAGAGTTATAGAGAATGCCACCATGGGACTACTGGCCACAGAGGACCAGCTAGTTTGAAGTATAACTACAGAACCAATGTTTTGCTGCAGTGTGGGGCTCCTCTTTCACACAGAATGTCAAATTCAGTAACAATGCACACAAGCCACAAACAATGTTATCCTACCACATAGAATAAATTCTGGTGAACTAAGAGGGCTACATACACCAAACCCACTGCAAGTAAGCCAGTGCACTGCATGATTGACTCATGTTTATTTTTACATACGCTTCTCTTTATAATAGTATCTACTCACTGTGTTGTATTTGCATACTTCATTTTATAAATCCTATCTTTTGCAGCTACAAACTACTATAACAGAGGATGTCTTATTTCTATTGATACTGTTATCTAGTTTCTATCACTAAGACATTCTAGGCATAAAAATAGAATTCAATGAAATTATACCAAGACTTTTTTTTAAAGTTTTGCCAAGAAACTGTTGATGGATTGCTGAAGACTTATCCTGTCTCTCTTGCTGGTAAGCTGCTGCCACTATTTTAGATCTTTAAGGAAAGAATCATGCGTCATCTACAGCAAAATAAAGAGATTGTTTTCAGTAGTAAAACAAAAAAATATTAACCAAGAAAACCTTTAAGGTGGTTCTACAGACGGTCACACTCCAGCTAACTGTCTACAATTACACCTAAATAAAATTCCTATCAGAATTGAATTGTTAATTAAGATACGAAGTGATTATTTAAAGCGTTTGAGATTTCATAACTTTGCAATATATGATTTTATTATATCTACTAATAACAAGATGGCTTTCCTGAAGTTATTTTACATAGCACCTGTCCTCGTAGAAGTAGTTGTTTAACTTTGTGCTTTCAAAAGGTATTGGATTCACAGCTTTGGAAATTGAAGATTTCTGTATTCTTAAAACAGGTAGAATAGAGAGCAATAGGGAGACTGCCTCACATCATTGCTCTGCCAACATGCCACTGCCCTGCTTGGGGGCAGTAAGGGAAGTGATGCTTCTACATAATGAGGCCTCTAGGCCCATTCTTTTGGTCTCTGCTGAGATTAAGAACAAGGGAGCCAAATGGTTTTAAATAAGTAAAAACTTGACTGTGGAGCTGAGGTAAATTCAAGCTGGTAACTTGGAGGTGATGGAGACTGTCTTGGTAGCAGTGGTTTTCAAGGGACTAAGCCCCCATTCCTGAAAGAGTATTTTAGCAGAGAGAGGCATATTCTCTCCCCCACCAACCCGGTACTGGTGCTGTGGGTTTTAAGTGTAGTCTGCCCAGTGAATTCCCTGGAGCTTAGCCTAGCAAGTACAGAATGCATGGGAACCCTTGAGATTTGGGGTTCTGCACGCATGGCCTGTATTATAGGATGCCACTACTGGAGAAGATAAAAGCCATTGCATCAACAGGTACAAACCTTACCAATTAGAGAGATGGATCAATTTCCTTAAAAGAATTTTTGATTTGGTTCTAGGAACAAGTAAAGGGTTGATTTTTTTAAAATACTTATTTTAATCTGTCTAATTCATCTATTACTAACTCTGATACAGAATGGAAGGATGGGGTTACGATTAGTGCAGGAACTGTAACCAGCTTCCTGATTCTCCTCCCATGTTTAAACTCTCGTCAATTTTCATCAGCGTTTTTTTGCTGCACAAACCCTAGTTTTATTCCCTGCAGCTATCAGATATAAGCCTAGACCAGTACATATACTTTATCTTTAGTGAGCCTATATTTAAGGTTGAAAACATGCTTTCACACAACTTCTAGAGCCTATGATTGCTAATATCATTCTGGATATCAGTCCAAAGTTATTTCTCTGGAGAAAGCTGAGTCAGTCCCAAGAGAAAGTTTTAGGGGGAAAATGTTTAAAACTAAAAAAAAGCTGTTTGAGACAATGATAATTTTGCCCAACTGCCATATTTTAGTTGTACTGGCACAAAGCTCCTCTTAGAGATCCTGCCAGGACTCCGGCACTAGACCCTTCCTTGTAATGACCAAAGGATAAATAAAACATGGTCTCAGCATTGGAATCTGCATGACTCAGATCTGCTAATCCCATTCAAGGTAGAGTGAATGGTCTCTTAGAATACAGGCTAACTATTTATGCTAAACAATCTGTTCAATCTTGCATTTAGCTGTGACATTCGGAGCACCTTTCCCAGACCTGAAGAGCTCTGTGTGGCTCGAAAGCTTGTCTCTCTCACCAACAGAAGTTGGTCCAATAAAAAGATAATACCTCACCCACCTTGTCTCAGGAAATTCTCAGTTAAGAGTTCAACACCAAACCTACCTGTGCACTCTGACCTACCCTAGGAAGGTAGATGGGGTACAGACACATCCGAGTCATTCCCTTTGTGGGCTGGAGACTACCCCTGGACTCTATCGACCCCACTGCCCTTTTATAATCATGAACCAGCACATTGTAATACACAACACCGATCAATCTCACATGGTCAGAGCATTGCTTCATAGAGATTTGCACATGTAGAGGTCCCACCATTCATTAGTCTCCCTCCCCTCTGCACAGAAGGGTGTTTTCTTAACACTGCAGTGGGTTGATAGGGACGTGTACTGTCCTCACTGAATTTCTTCGAAGGAGTCTGTTCAGCCTCAAGTTGCCTTTTTTGCTTAACCTTTTCCCCCCATCAGTGGAATCCACAGCCAGCAGTGCATAGAGCCAGGCTGCTAGGGCGCTGCCAGGGACAAGAGATGGCAGGGGTATGGGGAAAGCTACGTAGATATCTCTGGACTCCCAAGGGTCCCCAAAATATAGGGACAAACCCTGCTCCCTCACCTTGGATGATGCAAGAGCAACTTATTGAGGGAATCCTCAGTAAAGAGTCCCTTCCTATGGATCGTACCACAAGAAAGGATATAACACTTGCTAAATGCTACAGACTAGTCTATGTAGCACCCAGGGCTCACAGGGGATGGGACGACTGGACTACAGACTGGGTAGTCGCTAACACATTGAGCATGATAAGCTGGGGAGCAGGTACTTGCCTCCAGTTTTGTTCAGAGCTTTTCATTCCTTCCAGAACAGACTTTGGTGTCGTATTTAGCAAGATTCCCAAGCACTCCAAGTGACAAACAAGTAATACGGTGCCTATCAGCAGCTGTTTTGCTAACACCAGCTCCAACCCTGCTGTGGATGTGAATTTGTTTTACTGAGGGGTGGTCTACACTATTGCTTAAGTCGATGCAACTTACGTGGGTCAGGGGTGTGAAAAAGACACACACACACCCCCCCCCGAGCAACATAAGTTACATCGACTTAAGCACTGTCCACCCGGCGCTATGTCCGCAGGAGACGCTCTCCTGTTGGCATAGCACGTCTTTACCAGACGCGCTACAACGGCGCAGCAGCATCAGTGCAGGCTCTAGAGTAGACTTGCCCTAAGAATCAGCCAAGAGACTGGAGTTCGTTTAATCAGAGGAAAAAACAATCTTTAATTGTCACATGGCCAGCCAGAGTCCACCAGAAGCAAACTCCTGATATAAGGATAACACCCACTAGCCCTTTACACTATGTTTTAGAAAGAGGGCTTAAACCTGGTCCCAATGAACTCAATGGAAGCAGGATCAGACTGATAGTGTAGCTTCATTACGACTAGACCTCTTTATACAAAAGCAATTGGCAAGAGAACTATTAGTAACTCATCTTTACATCCCTTTTAACAGTTAATAGATTGCTTTTGTAATTCATGACTCATCTGAAAGCAACACAGTAACAGTACCAAAACTCCCAGGCAGTCTCAGAGGATTTAGAAAAGAAGCCAGTAAATTATAAGACAACAGTCCAACAAGAACACAAAAGCAGGTTCCAGCAGCGTTGCTTACTGACCTTATTCACATTGGTTAACCTTAGACAATATAGACTGACACCATCTGCCTGACCAAATTCAAGTGGTATCCCTAACTGCCTGACAGGTGTTTTGCTATGGCATCAAATATTAAGTGTTAGGCCTAGTCTACACTTAAAAGTGTGGTCAACAAAGCTATGGGGCTCACAGGTGTGAAAAATTCCACCCCTGAGGGCTGCGGCGATGTGGATCTAGCCCCTGTTGACCTTGCTACTGTTGTTCGGGAAGGTGAAGTTCCAACTGTGATGGGGGAAAAAAACCCTCTGTTGCTGTAGGAAGTATCTACACTACAGCTGTGGTTCCGTAGTTATGCTGCTGTAGTACACATAGTGTAGACATAGCCTCAGCAATCTGTCTAGGGACAGATGAGTGACCTTTTACATGGGCTTGTGAGTTTATGCAATTCAATTTTCAGATAAGATGCAACCTTAGGCCTGGGGGGTGAGGGGAGGTGTCTCCAACCCTTCAGGAGCGCAGAGCACTCCACTGAAATGGCATTTCCCACCTGAGCTGGCATAAAATGGAACATTACTGCTGATTAACAGGAACTGTTTTTCCTGCAGATATTGGGTATATAACATCCTGGACTTTATCCAGACACAATGTAAGAAAAACATCCAGAAATAAAGCTAGAAAGAAAATGTGGAGCAGCCCTGTACATAGATGAACAGCACTGCCCCATTAACCTTATTTTAAAAAGATATGTCATCTGTGTCCCCAGATTAACAAAGACCCTGCACCAACCCAACATCTAGCTGTCACATTGCTGAATCCAGGTTCCCTTTTAGGGCCAGTGACTCAACACCTTAACAGGAAAAATAGTCCAGGCTGAAATGTTTTACATCCAATGGGAAGGGAGAATGTTAAGCTTCTTGTAATAAGGAAGGAAGGAAAAAACCATTAGTAGCTAGAAAGGAAGCACATTTCAGTATGGTTGCTTCTGTCCTTAAAAAAAGGGAAAGCAAATACAGGAACATGTTCTCTCCTATACACAGTTGTGTTTATACGCTTGGAAAATCTTTAGTTTCAGTAAAACTAGGCAGAGGGGAAAAAATTATTAATCTTCTTAAGCACAAAACCCTGCCAGATATCAAAGGCAACTCAGATCTAGCCTGGAAGAGGCTTAACTTAATACTGTTTCCTTTTATGTAACTAGGAAGAGTCAAGGACCACAAATGTACAAGTGAACAGGAAGGACAAACTATTTTTTAAAAGCTTACACTTATTACATATGCTTAAATATCAGCATCAGATCGGTAAGACTCATTGGGCCCAGCAGCCTGGACACTTCTTTGGTGCCAACAATCCCCTTCCCCCTCTTATTTGAGTCCTACCAGATTTGTTCTACCTTCTAATGACTTAGGAACCATAGGAGCAAAAATATGTTTCCTATCCATGATCAGACTTAATATTCTGGTATTATTTTTACATAAACTTTTGGAACTATTTCAAATAACTAATTCCCTCCACACAGGACTTTGCTGAAAAGTACATGAATGCAATGTAGCCCCAGGATGGAAAGGGGTGTCACTGGTTTGATGAGAATTAGAAGAATCACTTTATCACAACAGTAGGATCATTAGGTCATCCCAGAACTCTTTTTTGGAGATTTTTTATTTTACCTCTCCAAGGGTCACCCAGCGCACCGACACAATTGTCATTCATGGGAGGATTTAAAGGCGTGGAAAGCATGTTTGAGCTCTAGTCTAAACAGTATGTGCAATAATTAGACTAAATCAGTTTAGAAATTAATTGTTAAATTGGAGCAACCCTCTGTGTGTGTGCCCATATTCTGGATTAAGAGTACCCTATATCGATTGAGGTTAAATCAGTAAAAAACAGACTTAAGCCAATATAAGAGGTTCCTTAAACTAAAATAGATTTAGAATTTCCACACAAGGAAGTTGTTCCAATTTAACTAAGTTCAGGCCTACACACAATCTTTCATTTGTTTAGGAAAGCTCTAAATGGGTTTAACATTACAACTTTAATTTAAACAGCTGTGTGGAGACAAGGCCTGCGTGTGTATGTGGTGGGGTGTCCATCCCACAAAGGATTGGAAGGAGTTAAGATGGCCAATTAACTCCCCAGGCTGCACCTGGAAGAAGAGCCAGGAAGCAGGGAACTAAGTAATTGCAAGCAGGCTCACCTCTACAGGAACAGGTGGGGCCTTCAAAGCCAGGAAGCTGGCTACAGATGGGTGTGTGAGGTTGCAGGCAAGGAAGTAGGCTGCAGCCTCTCCCTGAGTGGAGGGAGATGGGAAGTCAGATAAATAAGTAGGAAGAAGCCAAGGGAAACAGCAGCAAGGGGTAGGACCATGCAGAGACCGTGGCTGCTTGTTATAGGGTCCCTGAACTGGAACTCGGTGTAGAGGGAGGGCCTGGGTTTTCCTACCAGCCACGGGAAAGCAGCAAGGGTGTTGGAGATGCCAGACAGTGGGTCTGGAAGAACTCTGAATTCCCCAGAAGGGTAGTACCTTAGTGACCTGGCCAGAGGCCCAAGCCACCGAGAGGAAACTGCAGTCCCTGGAGTGAGGACGGACACAGGGCATGGGGGAAGGCACCCCTGGAATGCCTGACAGAGTGAATTCCCAGCACGAGGCCCCACTAGTGTTGAGTGAACCCTGTGACAGTGTATGAGAAGGATACTTTAAATAATCAAGCAACAGAGGGTCCTGTGGCACCTTTGAGCCTAACAGAAGTATTGGAGCATAAGCTTTCGTGGGTGAATGCCCACTTCATCAGACGCAGGCTCACCTCTACAGGAACAGGTGGGACCTGTTGCGTCTGATGCATCTGATGAAGTGGGCATTCACCCATGAAAGCTTATGCTCCAATACTTCTGTTAGTCTTAAAAGTGCCACAGGACCCTCTGTTGCTTTTTACAGATTCAGACTAACACGGCTACCCCTCTGATACTTAAATAATCAAGGCTCCTCTGAAAATGCCCTGGTTTCCCCCACTGTGCACATTATAAACACCCAAATTTCCTGCATCTAGCTAGGTGTCTTGTAAGCATGTTACAACACCACAGTGTTTGCTGTGTCTTGTTAATTAAAAATTCACAATATTCAAATAGAGAAGTATCCTCCATGGACCATTTTATTTATTCTGTATTAGAAATAGGTCAAATCTGTGAGGTTCTGACATCAATCTGAACCCCCAAAGTTGAGGGACTGGTGCTTGGTTCCAGACCATCTCTTTTACAACTTATATTCTTAAGCATCCTAATTTACCTCCTCCTCCAAACCACGCAAACACCTCTCCATTTTCCGCATCGCTATTGCAGCTTACAGAACTGTCAGACCCCTTACCACGTTCCCTTCCATGAATACCATGTTTATTCAGCCTTCCAGACCAATAGGTTCAGCACCATGAATCTATGAATTAACACCAAATACAGCCTAAACCTAGCTTAGCACTGATTCTTCCTTTGTGCATTCTTCCTCGGCCTCCTGGATTTGAGAACCTCAAACACAGTCAAAAGTCTCACTAAGTAGTTTTAATGTAAATCACAAGTCTAGCAAGATGTGGTCATTACTACGACTACAGAAAAACAAGAAGAGAAAGACACCATCTGCTTTATTAGATTCATTATCTGTATTTGATTAGCTCGGTCTTTGTTAGTTTTAAGCACCAATGAGAAAGCTGTTTTCTCAAAATTATTCTGGATCTGTTTTCTGTGGGAATAAATCTTTTTATTGTAAAAATTTCCCATTTAGATTAGCGTGGGATGATTCAGGGCCAATCTACATGGCATCTTGAATTTAGATCCCTCCATCTTCCCAATGGTCCACAGTCCATAAGCTGAAGTTGTTGCCACAGATTGGGAAATGGTGCTGAAACAGAGACTCAGAGTGAGGAGGGTGGATTTTGCTCTAAACACAATGAACCACCTGAAGCGCACAAGTGTCTTATTAGCAACGCACATTGCTCACTTAGAAGCCAAGGAGAAGAGCTGAACCTTGAGATTTCTAACTGCTATGTACAAGTTGGGACAAAGATGTTAGATGCATTGGCTTCAGGGCCGGTGCAACCCATTAGGCGATTTAGGCGGTCGCCTAGGGCACTAACATTTGGGGGACGGCGACTGCGGTGGCCGGCTGCCCCGGTCATCGTCGGCATTTCGGGGGCGGGACCTTCCGGCGCCTCTGTCGGGGGCGGCATTTCGGGGGCGGGACCTTCCGCCGCCTAGGGCGGCAAAGAAGCTGGCGGCGCTCCTGATTGGCTTGATATAAAATAGGTTGCAATTTTAAAATCCAATTAATGCATACACAAAAATATGTAAGTTTTAATGTACTGCCAGATCCAGTTTGGACCCCACTTATCTATAGTGCCATCTCTCCACTTGTGCTGAATGTATTGCTAATACAATATCTCTCTGGTAACAGTACATACAGCACGCCTGGCTATTTTTGCTACGGAATGTTTAAAATAATAATAAAAAACAAAAATCTGCTTCCTGTTTCTGACTAGAAATTAGCAGCTTTGTTAGTAAGGCAGCAAATTTAGTCCACCAGAGTTTTCTCCAGAGGAAGCTGGATACTCAAGAGCATCTCGCTGCCAATTGTGCAAGAGAAATAGCCACTTGTCATTATCTCTTAGGGTACATCTACACTGCAGCTGTGAGCGTGCTTCGCAGGGCGGGTAGACAGCCATGTTAGCGCTGCTCAAGCTAACACTAAAAAGAGCAGTGTAGCCAGGGTAACAGGGGAGGCAGTTTGCTTGGGCTAGCTGCTTGAGTACAAACCTCCCGCATCTCCGGGGTATGCACTCAAGACAGCTAGCCTTAGCAGTCAGCCACGCTACCACAGCTACACTGCCCTTTCTAGCATTCTAGGTCAAGGAGAGCTAGTGTGTGTCCATCTACCTGTGCTGGGAACCATACCCCCAGCTGCAGTGCAGACATTATTAGTTCTGCTCTGTACACAAATTACAGTACTAGATTCTTCTCCCTAAGATTGGCAGTCATCGCACCAAGGCATTGAAATCTACTGCCTGTTACCTGGTTTGCACGGGGTAGCACATCTTATTCAAGATTTTTTTTTTTAACCTTCTTTCCATACATGGTGTACATTACCATATATGCAATGGCCGCTGAGCTCATCACGTTTGGATGCCACAGGACCATTAATGCTATGTTAACCTGGCATTTTCACTGTGCCTGGGTTGTAAAACCAGAACCGTACCTAGCAGCACATTTACACATCATTTCTCGGCCTCTCCCCAAATCTCCAGCTATAGGGGGCGCTATAGACATGGTACATTTAGAAACTAAAATATATTCACATGAGAGCACTGACCTTAGTTTCTTAGATCCTTGATTCAAGCATATTAGTAGAGTTAGAATTAGTAAGGTACTGGTTGATGCTACAGGTTCATTGCCTGCACTCATCTAAGGCTCACCAATGCACACACTAGGATGGCTTACTGCTGTTAGGATATATTGCTCAACACCTCCCCCCCCTTAAAAAAAAAAGAGCAATGGCATTTAACATGAAAAATAGTTACTAGTCCAAAAGTAAGAAACAGTAGGGAAAGTTTATTAATGCCTTCTCTATTATTGGTTTCAGAGTAGCAGCCGTGTTAGTCTGTATCCGCAAAAAGAAGAACAGGAGTACTTGTGGCACCTTAGAGACTAACAAATTTGAGGTTGATGGATTTCCACTCCATACGGCTAAATGCAGTGCCTTGCATAATGACAGGTTTCAGAGTAGCAGCCGTGTTAGTCTGTATCCGCAAAAAGAAGAACAGGAGTACTTGTGGCACCTTAGAGACTAACAAATTCTCTATTATTGTGATTACTTTCTCCTATCCATTTTCATTTTTAAAAAGCCACTTCAAGTCATCTCAGAGAAGGCCAGCTGCCCTTTCAGCAGTGTCTCTGGTGAGATGGTTTCTACCAGAGTGAAAGTGACTGAGAAAGTCCCAAACTGCCCTTCAGAATCAGGGCCGCCTAGAGGGGGCGGGGCAAGTGGGGCAATTTGCTCCAGGCCCCGGGTCCCACAGGAGCCCCCATGAGAATATAGTATTCTATAGTATTGCAACTTTTTTTTATGGAAGGAGCCCCCGAAATTGCTTTGCCCCGGGCCGCCCCGAATCCTCTGGGCGGCCCTATTCAGAATATAGCACTGGACAATCAGTACCTCCTGAAATCCTGATTTAAAGCCAGCTGGCACTCCACAGGGGGAAGTGAAGTTGCCAGATCTCCAGAACCCGGTTGGGGATTACAGCCACAAGTGTCCCTTCCCGGATAGCCATGCACAGTATACTGATACCTTGACAGCAAAAGCTGACTAGAGTGGAGGTGAGCGAGTTTGGACACCAATATGCCATGACACTCCTTACTATTAAGGCAACATACACATTGTCCCACTGTGTTCTCCATCCACCTGTACAGCTTCTCACTGGTGCAAACGTACCAACCACAAGGAACACTTTTGGAAGATTTTCTATTTAACTATACGTCATCTGTCTATGGAGATGCAGCTATGCAGCATGCTGCAGTGACAAGGAAGAGTGACATTGGGCTTGGTTGTGTGATTAAGCCAATATTGCTTGCCAGACACACTCACAAGGTTACTAGTCACAAAAACAAATAGCGAAAAGTCCCGAGTGCTGACACTTCTTTCCATTATGTTTTTCCTGTCCGTAAGGCAGCAGGAAGCCATCCTGCTCACCACCCTTTCCACAGAGTGTCAACAGTGTGCCTACTTCCTCTGCCTCTGTGTAGGACTTTTTATATTTAAAAGTAATCAGTATAAATAAAAGGTGTTTCCTAATAGTAATAATTCTCTTAGCAACCTGGTGTGTAATGGGACAATGATTTTCCGACTTACGGTTCCACTCAGTACTCAGTTCCACTCCCTCGAAAAAGTTTCCTCTGTACTTCAAACATCTTGTTCACAGGATTAGGTCCAGATGGTTGGGTAAGCATGAGATCATATTGCCCTCTGACTTGGGCAATCCTGGACCACATGTATGTACACAAAAGAGAAACCAGCTTAATAGGGGAGTGCTTAAGGAGAAGGAACTGAAGATACAGTTTGCCCGCAATTTGCGCTACAATGCATAATGACGGCTTCTGAAGAGGACCGAACAAAAAGATATTTGTGAGATATTGAAATGAAGCGGAGTTGAATACTTGACATTTTTTAAACATGCAAGGGCTGTGACATGCTGAGCAGCAGCACATTCTGAACAAAACCTTTTTAGAGAAGACTGAAGCAAGCCCACACATCACCCATCTAAAGGCCTTCACGACAAGTTTTGAACTGAGACTTGATTGTACAACACAGATGAAGATATTGTGCCAAAAGTCTGGGACAGTGAAAGGCTCTTTAAGCGTGTAGCTATGGTGCTGTGTGCAGGAAGTGCAGTTCATCTAATCCCTCCACCCCCTAGGGATGGAGGAGCCTGAAGAGAAAAAGCAAGCATCTAAAATGCCATCCAGTGCCAAGATCCACCTCTGCTCACTTGAGAGCAGCAAGTGCTAGAGCACAGCAGCTAGAGTCCCTTTTGGATTGTTCTTTTCTGGAAAGGGCTGGTCTTTGACTTATGTGGTCTCCATACTTTTGCTCAAGAGTTTAGCTCAAATGGAGTTGTTGGCTCAATCATAATAGCTATTTTTAACTTGAGTCCACTCTCTTCTCTTCCCCTGCCCCCAACTTATTCCTTGTGCCTAACGGGGCAAATCCTCTCCACCCAGCACTGGTCTGAGCAGCCAGTTCAGGTGTGGGGCACTGCACCAGGGTTGGACGATGAGCAGGGAGGAGCTACAAACTCCTCCATGGAGGCTATTCTAACCTAGCGACTGAAATAACTTACACAGGCCCTTAGACACACTTCTCCCTGCAGGGAAGAAGGGTTCTGTAGCAGTAGCTCCTCTGGCTTCACCCTCTGCACAGGGAACTAGCACAGAGCAGGGGCCTCATAGAAGGGTCTGCACCACCTGCCTGGTCCCTTCTGGCAAAGTTCTGCCACCCTTTGCACAGCAGAATCACACCACTCTACTGCCGGGCAACCTTATGCAGCCATTATGGAAGGGGCTGGATTTTCCCATCAGACGCCTGACATGATAAAACAAATTAAACAGGTGCAACTTATGGCCCAGATCTCTGTGCCATTAACGTCGATGGGAGGAGACTCTGGTGTACAGATACTACGTGTTAATTAGCTTATTATGAACTTCAAGCTAGGGAATGGTTTGAGCACTGAGTTTGGGACTCTCAGCTCAGTGGAAACACAGGTCCAAATCCCAACAGGTCAACTCATCGTAGAGACCCACACCCAAAATAACGGAGGGCTGAGACTTTAGAGGCTTATTCATAGATTCCAAGGCCAGAAAAGACCATTGCAATGATCTATCTGACCTCCTTTATAAACAAAGACGATAGACCGTCTCCAAAATAATTCCCACAGCAGATCTTTTAGAAATACACATCCAATCTTGATTTAATAATGGTCAGCGAGGGAGAATCTACCACAACCCTTGGTAAATTGTTCCAGTGGTTAATTATTCTCTCTCTCAAAAATTTACATTTTATTTCCAGTCTCAATTTGTCTAACATCTGCTTACAGCCATTGGATCAGGTTGTACCTTTCTCTGCTAGATTGAAGAGCCCAATATTAAATATTTTTCCCCATGCAGATAGTCAGAGACTGTAATAATGTCACTCCTTAACCTTCTGTTTGGTAAGCTAAATAGATTGAGCTCTTTGAATCTATCATTATAAAGGCATGTTTTCTAATCCTTTAATCATTTTGTAGCTCTTCTCTGAACCCTCTTCAATTTATCAACATCTTTCTTGTATTGCGGGTACCAGAAATGGACACAGTATTCCAGTAACGGTCGAATCAGAGCCAAATACAGAGGTAAAATTGTGACGCACTCTATGTGATTTTATGAAAATATGCTAATGAATGTGAATATAATGTAACTGGAATATGCTTCACGCAAAAGGTCTCTTGTAAGGTTTCATTACAAAGCTTATTATCTACTGAGTGTGGTCATCCTATTTGTATGTATATATCATTCTTGTATCGGAAATGAGAAATAAGGATCTATTGTAGTTATGCAAAGTGGGGGCCATTAATGGTGGTTTGGAATCTTGATAGCTCCCGTCAACCAGGACAATTGACTGTGGATGGATCTGTTTGCTTGCAGGCCTTCCTGTGAGTCAGGCTGGGAGGAATGAGGGCTTGAAGTCTTACAGTGACATGTGATCATGTCACCTGAACTGGAATCCATCTTTAACCTGGTGCTTTTCCATTTAGAAGTTGGGGTGGGAACCCAGAGAGGGACAAAGGATTCCCGCCTTATGCAGGGCGGCAAAAAAACCAGAGCCGGCCCTGCCAGTGAAGGGTCTGTCATAGCTGGTAGCTGTGAGCCCACAGCTGGATTAGGGTCTCTTTCCTTTTCGGGGCACATAGGAGTGTCTGCCCCAGAGGGGAGCCCAAAGAGGAATTTTAGGTATACTGCCTCTGCCATGGACAGTGTCCAGGTCTCTGGCAGTAAGTTCAGGAGGAGGGTGTGATGTTGCACTCTATAGGATTTTATGAAAATATGCTAATGAGTGTGAATATAATGTAACTGGAATATGCTTCATGCAAAAGGTCTCTTGTAAGGTGTCATTACAAAGCTTATAATCTACTGAGTGTGGTCATCCTATTTGTATGTATGTATCATTCATAAGTCCCAAGCTGCCAGGGAAGACAGGCTCAGAGGTAGTCCCAGCACCTCAGTTGGCAGTTCCCAAGAGGTTTTCTGTGATCCAACCCATCACAAAAATAACCTCTCTGCTCCTACTTGAGATTCCCATTTATGCATCCCAGGATCAGAATAGCTCTTTTGGCCACAGCGTTGCACTGGGAGCCCATGTTCAGCAGAATATCCATCACGACCCCCAAATCTTTTTCAGAGTCACTGCTTCCCAGAATAGAGTCCCCCATCCTGCAAGGATGGCCTGCATTCTTTGTCCCTAGATGGATACATTTACATTTAGCCATGTTAAAACACAGTGATTTTCTTCTCTGTTCTGAGTGGATAAGAGACCTCTCCTCCCCACTTTGCATATGTGTCCTTTACCAAAATTACCTATGCGTGTCCGCAACCTTTGTGCACCAGTCTGTGTAACCATTTACTGCCTTCCTCACCTCCTGCAATTGCTGCTGCAGCCCACTAAAAACTGCATATAGTATGCAAAGCGTAACTGGATCCCTTGAATTAAAAGGAGGGACAGAATTTTTAAATGTATTTCTACACCTATAAATAACCAAGGAATGATCATTTCCAGCACAAAATAATGGAGCCAAGACATGCACTTTAAAAAGGATGGGGGAGGGGTGCAAAATCAAACCAAGTTATTTTCTTACATGTCAGTTGGGAAATAAGTTGTCCTGCAGTACATTGTTGGTGATGGTGGGCCACAAGGGATGAGCCCAGCTTGATTTTCAGAGCTTGGATTGCGTTTACAGGGCTACCAGTATGAAATGTGACTCAAACCTGAAATCTCATGAAGGCCTTGTTGATCTCAGTCATTCCATTTTAAGTACTCTGTTCAATATTTTTTGAGTTGAACTGATTTTAAATTGTGAATTTATCACCAAAATACTTTAATTTGAAAGGAGCGGGCAGGAAGCAATCCACTCTTAAATTATCAAGCCTCCACAGCACATCCTATTCTACCTTTATGAGACCGTTCATCTTCCCTTCCCCCCATTACAGAACCATCCACCACTATAAAGGTTCTCTTTTCACTTACATTCTTACCAAAGGAAAACACAAGGTGAACTAATTTCCACGAATACTTGCAACAAGTACAACTGAAACCAGAGACACCCACTTGAAGATGACTTCATTTCATTATTACTTGATTTATAATCCCCCAAATTCTAGGAGCAGCTCGATTTGGATGACAGCAAATGATGAGGAATTAATTAAATGGAAACTTCAGGAAAATATGACTAATCCTGCCTGTGAAGAGTGGGCCAAGAGTGGGTTTGGTCAGTCTGATTCTGGACAGATTCAAAGCTTAACTCATGACTACACAAGAGTGAACACTGAATACACACATAGTCCACATCAAGTCATTTACAATCTTGGGGCAAATTCTGCATCTCTCGAGTACATTTTAAATAGGTCATTACATTACAAAATCCATGTTGAAAAAATCCACGTTCCTGAAGAGACCAATGTCACTTTGTGCCAAATAGTCACTTTTTTTAATCTTAAGAGTATTGTGCAGAAAAGTTAGTTGCAACTAGATGAGTGAATCTGAGATTCCATTTTTAATAGAAGAATTGAGGATTAGCAGGATTCATAAGTCTCAGATGCTCCAGTATGGAACTTGAACAGTACTTTGATAGTTTTCTATTCAGATGAAGTCATTAATAAGAGCAGCCTATTAAAGTCTCCTTACCTCCTTAAATTATATCACAGGATAACATATTGAATCCAGAAATATTCACACTTTAAGATACTGCTGCTTCAGTAAGTCTGTTGAACCACTGAAATGTGTGTGTATAACAAACCTTTTGGGGGGGATTTATACCCTAGAGCAGGGGTCGGCAACCTTTCAAAAGTGATGTGCCGAGTCTTCATTTATTCACTCTGATTTAAGGTTTCGGGTGCCAGTAATACATTTTAATGTTTTTAGAAGGTCTCTTTCTATAAGTCTATAATATATAACTAAACTATTGTATGTAAAGTAAATAAGGTTTTTAAAATGTTTAAGAAGCTTCATTTAAAATGCAGAGCCCCCCAGACCGGTGGCCAGGACCTGGGCAGTGTGAGTGCCACTGAAAATCAGCTAGCGTGCCACCTTCGGCATGCGTGCCATAGGTTGCCTACCCCTGCCCTAGAGAAAAGAGATAAAGGACCCCAAATACAGTGGAGTAACTGAGATCAGAACCTGGTCCCACTTAGGACAACTGTTCAAAAAAATTGGTATCGTCCCAATATTTGGGATAAAAGGCAATGTTTGCTCAGCTCCCTAAATAGGTAATGTCCACGAGAAGTCAGTAGTGTGAATATTCAAAGCACTGTTAACACCACACTTTTCCCTGAGTGGAACATATTAATAAATGAGTTTCCATGTACTGTACAGGGTTCCTTACTAATAAAGACACTGGAAAATCCTGAAACAATGTGTACATCTACACAGCAGACAGTGATGAGGAAAGAGGGGGGAGACTTGTAGGACAAATCCTGAATACAAAAAAATTGGAAGAGGATCTCTTGATCACATAGCATCCATGTCTCCTTTGAGTAATAAGACTTTAAAGTGCAATGTTTACTCAAAATGGTGTATAAGTCACTTTGAGACCTCTCTCTAATAAGTTACTTGATTTTAATACCAGAGGTAAGAACGTCTCAACTGTAGTTTTGGAAAATAAGTGTTCTGTATATATGCCTTTTAGGAATGGACTGAAGATTGCCAACTTTGTGATTGCAGAAAACTGAACACCCTTATCCCACCCGCTGCCCCGCCCCTTCTCTGAGGTCCCACCTCAGCTCACTCCATCCCCCCTCCTTCCCTTGATTTCCCCCACCTTCACTCATTTTCATCAGGCTGGGGTAGGAAGTTGGGGTGCGGAGAGGTGAGGGCTCTGGCTGGGGACGGGGGCTCTGGGGTGGGGTTGTGGGAGGGGGCTCAGGGCTGGGGTAGCGGGTTGGAGTGCGGGGGTGGGTGAGGGCTCCAGCTGGGGGTGCAGGATCTGGTGTGGGGCCAGTGATGAGGAGTTTGGGTGCAGGAGGGGACTCCGGGCTGAGGCGTTTGGAGTGCGGCAGGAGTGGGGGGCTCTGGGAGGGAATTTGGGTGCAGGAGGGGGTTCTGAGCTGGGGCAGGGGGTTGGGGTGAAGGAGGGGGCTCTAGGCTGGGGCAAGGGGTGGGGGTGTGGGCTCCAGGTGGCACTTACCTCAGGCAGCTCCTGGAAGCGGCCAGCATGTCCCTGCGGCCTCTAGGGGGAGGCACAGCCAGGCGGCTATGTGCTCTGCCCTCCACCCCCAGCGGCAGGCACCATCCCTGCAGCTCCCATTGGCCACGGTTCCCGGCCAATAGGAGCTGCGGAGCCAGCACTCGGGACGGGGGCAGCATGCAGTGCCTCCCAGGCCGCAGGGCTATGTCAGCCGCTTACGGGAGCCACGCGGAGCCAGGGCAGGCAACTGGACTTTTAACGGCCCAGTCAACTGGGCATTTTGGACATCTGGCAACCCTAAGTGGACCAGAGAAAGCAAAACAGAGAAACAATGTGTTTGACCAGTAGGAAACATTTAAAAATCAAATGATTAAAAAGTCAGTGTTAGGTACCTGGAAGCTAGACTGTCTACTAAGGGAATACTAGAAGGTTCATGCAACCTTTCCCATCCCTTCCCATCCTCCCCCTCTCTATATAAAAAAAGTCTGCAGTTTTGGCTTCTACCCATAGGAAGACTGGTTTCCCCAGGGAGCAGTGCATCATCAATAGGGCTTTTAAAGAGTTTGTGCTGTCTCTTCTTGGAGTTCAGCATTCTTAAGTAATTGTGCCTTTTTTCTCCATAGCCAAGTTTTATTCTGTGTCAAGTGCAGGGGTCTGACGTCTTTCCCTCACCAGCAGTTTAGAGCTGGATGGCAAATCCCTGATCTGGGTGGTCCAAGGATTGGTTAAGTGTATATTTAAATCCAGTTTTACAGCTGCATAGCCATTCATCAACACATACTGGTAATATTTACAGGCTCTTGATATTCGGGAGGTTGTTTTTTTTTAAATAGACAGCTGAAGCATAACAGAACTGCAGAATTTATTATCACTTTGCATTCTCAATTCTGTTCTATGTATCTTTGCACAGCCAAACTGTTGTCAACCAGCATATGACTAGATATTATCATGTATTTAATCACTCTCTGATGGCTGAACTCACTACAGGTCAACACATCACAGCTCAGAACTAGCCAGGAACCTTGGTCTGTAGCCAGCAGCTTTAATAGATAAGCCTAAAAGGAAACTTTCCCCTGATTGAGCCAAAAGCACTGAGCTAGGTTGTCTGAGCTGAAGTCACTCTTTGCGTATCTTAGGCAAGATGATAAACACTGGGTCAGGTTAGATTTATATTGGCAATCTCCTGAATGAAGTGGCTGGGCATTGTGCATAAGCAACACCTCTCAGTGGACTGACGCTATCAAACTATCAAGCTGTTTTGGGATACCATATTAATAAGCATATTTGCTTTCGCTAGCGTCATGTTTCTAAAATGAAATGACTGTCAGGATAAGATCAGCAGGATGTCAGTTCTATATTCAGGTTTCTCACAGAACCCTATTCTTTCTGTCAGATAAACGATTATCACTTCAAGAGTTAATTTTTCCTTTTTAATGCTACAAGCTTCTGAATGATTTCCCGGCAAAGTAGAGAGCACATGGCCTTCCACAGTAAAGGAGGAGATTGCCATACTATGTTTTATTCTTGTTTGTGATGATGCATTAAATCTTGCATACAACTGGCCATGGTTTTTAATAGGACTCAAGCTAGCCTTTGAAGCAGCACTGGCAACTATCTGCACTTGCAGGTGCACGTAATGGAATACTTTTGATTTTTGGAAGCAAACAGATAGCTAGGGATTTGCACCTGGAAGTGATTTCATTTGCACAGTTACAGGTGCAAACAATTAAGGGTGGAATTTGAGAATTTTTCTGAATGGCATAAAGAGCTTAATATTTAAATTATTCCAGTTGTTTATGCAGCATGGATGTTGAGTTTTATTATGTCTTTGGGGATTACAGTTGCATATACTTTGCTATACATTATTACCAGTCACCCAAACATTCAAGTTTACATTGACTTTTCCTCTGCCTAGGAGGTAAACTAAGTAGTACAAATGTTTCAGGGATATTAAGGAAAAAATTGTTTATTCAAACACGATGTGAACTATACTGAATCTCCTCTTATCCCCTCTTGCACCTCGCACTATGTGATTTCAATGTCAATGCTACTATATTTCAACCAGACTCTGCCAAAGCCAACTTAAAAACTGAGCAGCAGAAATTAAAGATGGAGTGGCTCAAAACGGTAGTTAAGCAAAATCTCTGCAATGTATTTATCGTAAGAAAAGGATAGGGTTCACAGCCCATCAGGATATATTACTTGGAAAACAATCAGCTCCTGTGATGAATATTCTTAAGCCTTTCCAGGCACAGGTCTGTACAAAAAGGGATTATCTCAAAACCTCCTTATCAGCAGAAATTCATGTGGCCCATTTTACTGATTCTGCTTTCCAGGGTTAAATTTAAGCTATCTGGCACAATAGAGAGAAATGTTAGTTTAAAAAATATTTTTTTTAACTGCACTGATGATTCTCAGAGCCCAGTTTTACCCTTGAGCAAATTTGCTGTTTCATTGTTACTAATGAAGTCAGAAAAGTCAGAAGAACAAAAATAGCAAAACAGGAGCTATTGTTGGATACACAGCATTTCTTGCTGACATCAAGAATGCTAACAAAATTATAAAAAGGTTTAGCAATCTCTCAAAATAATCTTTAAACTATGAAAAAAGAGAGGCTTTTTACCTTGAAATGAAGAATTGATCCAGGTTACACTTTTAAGATAGTTATTCACTGTTAACACTTTACAGTTTTATTTAGCTCCAGCCTTCTCTTACCAAAATGCAAAATGCATGTGAATACAGTATATATATTTCTGTAAAGGCCAGCACTGTACCCTGTTCCTACTGAACACATGTGCCTTAAATCCCAGGGCCTTGTCTACATACAAATCAGTTTAGTTAAGCCAGTGCAAACTCCTGTGTTGAAACTACTTTTGTTGAAATTTAGCATAAGTCACTTCTTAGACTTTAGCTAAACTGAAGAAAGCCTGGTTTAAACCAACATGAGAGCAGGGGCGGCAAGTTATATGGGCCCATGGTGCCCGTGCTCCAGGAGTATTCAGGGCCCGGGGGCCCGGCTCCACCAATGTTCAGGGCCAGGTCTCTCCCCAGGCCTCACCTGCTGCCTGTGTGTGCCTCCCCAGGAGAATCTCCCGGCCCTGCCTGCCATCCCCGGGCAATTTAAAAGGGCCTGGAGGCCGCCACCACCAGCAGTGCAGCGAGACTAAGGCAGCTTCCTGCCCGCCCGCTCCACACCACTCCTGGAAGCGACCGGCACGCCCTACGGCCTGGGGGGGGAGGGAGGTCTCCGTGTGATGCCCCCGCCCAAAGTGCCGACTCTGCAGCTTCCACTGGCTGGGAACTGCAGCCAATGGGAGCTGTGGGAGCGGTGCCTGCAGGCAGCGGTGCATGGAGACCCCCCCGGCCCCTCCACCCAGGAGCCGCTGCCGGAGGGGTGTGCAGTGACCAGATGTCCCGATTTTAATCGGGACTGTCCCGATATTTGCTTCTTTGTCCTGTGTCCCGACCAATGTTTGGTCGGGACACTGGACAAAAAAGAAATTTTGCCCTCCACTCTGGTGCTTGCGCTCCCCCCACCCCGGCTCCACCCCCTCTTTCCCTCATTGGCTCCCTCCCCAAATCCCCGCCCTGGCCCCGCCTCTTCCCCAACCACGCAGCATTTCTCCTCCCTCCCAGGCTTGCAGCATGGTAGGGCAAGCCTGGAGGGAGGGGGTGGCGGCGGTGCCTGGATCCTGGAGCTGGTGAGTCAGCTCCGGCACCCGGGCACCGGGCGGGCGGGCAAAGGGGAGCTGGCAAGAGAGGGAGACAGGGGGCTCAGCTGTGAGCCCCCGGCTGCGCCAGAGGGTTCCTGCCCAGGCCGCTGCATCCGAGGCCGGGAGCGCAGCCTGGAGGCTGCTCCAGCCTTGCAGCCCACGGGGCAGCGCGATGGGTCCGGTCGGGGGCAACGCGGAGCAGGCAGGGGCTGGGTGGGCGGCTTGGGGGCGTGGGCCGAATCCCTGCTGCTGCCGGGGAGCCCCGCACCTCTCCCTCCCACTCGCGGCTGCGACTCCTTCCCGTCGGGACGTGCCCCCTGACCTGCCCCGGGCACATGCGGCGCGTGTCCAGCTGCTCCTTCCCACCGGGAAGGAGCCGCAGCTGTGAGCGGGAGGGAGAGGCGCGGGGCTCCCTGGCAGCAGTGGGGATTCGGCCCCTGCCACCCACCCGGCTCCTGCCTGCTCCGCGCTGCCCCCGCCCGGACCCACCGCGCCCCACATATGCCACTAATGCTAGTGGCGGGCCGGGGGAGGGCAGGAGGCTCCGTGGGGAGGGCAGCGCGCGGGGCCGGGGCCTGCTAATGCCCTAGGCCCCTTTTAAACTCTTTTTTTTTTGCTCCACCCCCCTCGTTTTTTTTTTTTTGCTTCCCCCGTCCCAATATTTTATACTGCTAATCTGGTCACCCTAAGTGCAGGTCACTTTTGGGAGCGACCCAAGGTAAGTGCCTTACCCCTCACCCTCTTCTGCACCCAAACCCTCTGCCCTAGCCCACAGCCCGCCCCCACACTCCAATCTCCTGCCCCAGCCCACAGCCCACACCCAAACTCCCTCCCAGAACCCAACCCCTCACCAGGGCCGGCTCTAGGATTTTTGCTGCCCCAAGCAAAATCAATTTTGGCCGCCCCCCACCCGTTTTTTTCTTACCCCACCCCTGGCCCCACCTCAACTCCGCCCCTTCCCCAAATCCCCAGCCCTGCCTCCTCCCCCTAGGCTCTCAAGCCTAGGAGGGAGGGGGAGAAGCGGCACGCGCGCCGCGGCCACTCTGAGTCTCCCCTCCCTCCCAGGCTTGAGAGCCTGGGAGGGAGGGTGAGCAGCGTCGCGCGAATCACCTGTTTCGCGCACCGTGGCAGCAGCGGCGGTGAGCTAGGGCGGCCGGGGCACATTTTTAGGGGCGGCAGGGGCGGCATTCTGGTGCCGGCCATGCCGCCCCTAAAAATGTGCTGCCCCAAGCATCAGCTTGTTTTGCTGGTGCCTAGAGCCGGCCCTGCCCCTCACCCCTCCTGCACCCAAATGCCCTCCCAGACCCAAACCCCCTCCTGCACCCAAACTCCCTCCCAGAGCCCACACCCCCACGCCCCCCTGCCCCAGCCCAGAGCCCACACCCAGCACCCAAACTCCCTCCCAGAATCTGCACCCCAAACCCCATCCTGCACCCCAACCCCCTGCCCCAGCCCAGAGCCCGCACCCAGCACCCAAACTCCCTCCCAGAGCCCGACCCCTCACCCCTTCCACACCCAAACTTCCTCCCAGAGCCTTAGGCAGGTGTGCGGGCGGGGGGCAGACATGGACCCATTCTGGGCACCACCAAAAATTATACAAACCTGCCGCCCCTGAATGAGAGTCCACACATCCTTTTGCACCAGTTTAACAACAGTTAAAAAACAAACAACAAAAAACCCACCTTCAATCCCAAGTTAAACCGGTGCAACTCTGCAAGCAGACAAGCCCTAGAATATTCCAGAACCTCAACAGTATTCTTCATCAACAAGCAAAACAAAGCAACTGAGTCTAATCAATTCTGCTTCCCCTCCCAAACTCCTGAGAGCAATAGCTGTTAACAATGACATCCTCTCTCTGAGACATTGGCACCCGGACAGCTGTTGCAACAGCTGTTACACATGAAGATCCACACCAACAGTGCCATACCGGTAGATCAAACTGAAATCCTTAGGAGTAGAATACTATTTACACTAGCCTCCTAATTGAAAGTTCGTATGACAGCCAAGGAGTTCCAAGATTTGTTATCCATAGGTTAATTATAAGCTGATTTGCAGTTAAGAGATCTAGCTGGAAACACTTATAAATACCTTTCTCTACCAAGGAAAAAGATCCTAGCAGAAGGCAGATTTGTAAAGCAAACTATAAGCAATGACATCAAACACAAACCTTGGCTTTAATGGAGACAAGAGGCTGACCTCTGCCTAACACTTGGAAGACAGACAAGCATTTTACAGGACTTGCTGATGCCTCATAGGAAGTCAACTTTTTTGTTGATTTATTTAGATATTGTTCTCTTCACACAGCAGGTATGTTGTATTATTTCCACATTTCCCTTCCCCCATTTATTAGCTATTACGAAGGGCAAACACAACACATCAAATCATAGAATATTAGGGTTGGAAGAGACTCAGGAGGTCATCTAGTCCAATCCCCTGCTCAAAGCAGGACCAACACCAACTAAATCATCCCAGCCAGAGCTTTGTCAAGCCGGGCCTTAAAAACCTCTAAGGATGGAGATTCCACCACCTCCCTAGGGAACCCATTCCAGTGCTTCACCACCTTCCTGGTGAAATAGTGTTTCCTAATATCCAACCTAGACCTCCCCCACTGCAACTTGAGACCATTACTCCTTGTTCTATCATCTGCCACCACTGAGAACAGCCTAGCTCCATCCTCTTTGGAACCTCCCTTCAGGTAGTTGAAGGCTGCTTTCAAATCCCCCCTCACTCTTCTCTTCTGCAGACTAAATAACCCCAGTTCCCTCAGCCTCTCCTTGCAAGTCATGTGCTCGAGCCCCCTAATCATTTTCGTTGCCCTCTGCTGGACTCTCTCCAATTTGTCCTCATCCTTTCTGTAGTTGGAGGCCCAAAACTGGACGCAATACTCCAGATGTGGCCTCACCAGCGCTGAATAGAGGGCAATAATCATTTCCCTCAATCTGCTGGCAATGCTCCTACTAATGCAGCCCAATATGCAGCCAATCCTTCTTGGAAACAAGGGCACACTGCTGAATCCTATCCAGCTTCTCATCCACTGTAATCCCCAGGTCCTTCTCTGCAGAACTGCTGCTTAGCCAGTTGGTCCCCAGCCCATAGCAGTGCCTGTGATTCTTCAGCCCTAAGTACAGGACTCTGCACTTGTCCTTGTTGAATCTTGTCAGATTTCTTTTGGCCCAATCCTCCAAGTTGTCTAGGTCACTCTGGACCCTATCCCTACCCTCACGGATCTCTCTCTCTCCCCCCTGTCATCTGTGAACTTGCTGAGGGTGCAATCCATCCCATCATCCACATCATTAATGAAGCTGTTGAACAAAACTGGCCCCAAGACTGACCCCTGAGGCACTCCGCTTGATACCGGCTGCCAACTAGACATCAAGCCATTGATCACTACCCGTTGAGCCTGACAATCTAGCCAGCTCTCTATCCACTTTATAATCCATTAATCCAATCCATACTTTTTTAATTTGTTGGCAAGAATACTGTGGGAGACAGTATCTAAAGCTTTGCTAAAGTCAAGATATATTACGTTCACCGCTTTCCCCTTATCCACAGAGCCAGTTATCTCATCATAGAAGGCAATCAGGTTGGTCAGGCATGACTTGCCCTTGGTGAATCCATGCTGACTGTTCCTGATCACCTTCTTCTCCTCTATGTGCTTCAGAATGGATTCCTTGAGGACCTGCTCCATGATTTTTCCAGGGACTGAGGTGAGGCTGACGAGTCTGTAGTTCCCCGGATTATCCTTCTTCCTTTTTTAAAAGATGGGCACTACATTAGCCTTTATCCAATCATCCGGGTCCTCCCCTGATCGCCACGAGTTTTCAAAGATAATGGCCAATGGCTCTGCAATGACATCAGCCAACTCCCTCAGCACCCTCGGATGCATTAGATCTGGACCCATGGACTTGTGCATGTCCAGCTTTTCTGAATAGTCCTTAACCTGTTCTGTCACCACTGAGGGCTGGTCACCTCCTCCCCATATTGTGCTGCCCAGTGCAGCAGTCTGGGAGCTGACCTTGTCTGTGAAAACCTAGGCAAAAAAAACATTGAGTACTTCAGCTTTATCCACATCATCTGTCACTAGGCTGCCTCCCCCATTCAGTAAGGGTCCCAGACTTTCCCTGACCTTGTTGCTAACATACCTGTAGAAACCCTTCTTGTTACCCTGTACATTCCTTGCTAGCTGCAACTCCAGTTGTGGTTTGGCCTTCCTGCTTACACCCCTGCATGCTCAAGCAATATTTTTATACTCCTCCCTCATCATCTGTCCAAGTTTCCACTTCTTGTAAGCTCCCTTTTTGTGTTTAAGCTCACCGAAGATTTATCTGTTAAGCCAAGCTGGTTGCCTGCCATATTTGCTATTCTTTCTGCACATTGGGATGGTTTGTTCCTGCGCCCTCAATAAGGCTTCTTTAAAATACAGCCAGCTGTTCTGGACTCCTTTCCCCCTCATATTAGCCTCCGAGGGGATCCTGATCATCAGTTCCCTAAGGGAGTCAAGGGTCCATATTCTGCTGCTCTCCTTTCTTCCTTTTGTCAGGATCCTGAACTTGACCATCTCATTGTCACTGCTGCCCAGGTTGCCACCCACTTCTACTTCCCTTACCAATTCTTCCCTGTTTGCGAGCAGCAGGTCAAAAGGAGCACAGCCTCTAGTTGGTTCTTCCAGCACTTTCACCAGGAAGTTGTCCCCAACACTCTCCAAAAACTTCCTGGATTGTCTGTGCACTGTTGGATTGCTCTCCCAGCAGATGTCGGGGTGATTGAAGTCCCCCATGAGAACCATGGCCTGTGATCTGGAAACTTCTGTTAGTTGTCTGAAGAAAACCTCGTCTACCTCATCCTCCTGGTCTGGAGGTCTATTGCAGATGCCCACCACGACATCACCCTTGTTGCTCTCATCTCTAAACTTAACCCAAAGACTCTCAACAGGCTTTTCTCCAGTTTCATACCAGAGCTCTGAGCAATCATACTGCTCCCTTACATACAGTGCAACTCCCCTGCCTGTCCTTCCTGAACAGGTTATACCCATCCATGACAGTGCTCCAGTTATCTTAGTTACCCCACCAAATCTCTGTTATTCCAGTTCCTTGACTGTGCCAAGGCTTCCAGTTCTTCCTGCTTGTTTCCCAGGCTTCTTGCATTCATGTACAGGCACCTAAGATAACTAGCCGATTGCCCTACTTTGTCAGTATGAATCAGGAAGCCTCCCCGTTGCACCCTCCTCCTTGTGTTTCCTCCCAGTATCCCACTTCCCCACTTACCTCTGGGCTTAGGTCACCATCCCCAGCGAACCTAGTTTAAAGCCCTCCTCACTAAGTTAGCAAGCCTGCGAAGATGCTCTTCCCTCTCTTCGTTAGGTGGATCCCATCTCTTCCCAGCAATCCTTCTTCCTGGAACAACATCTCATGGTCGAAGAATCCAAAGCCCTCTCTCCGAGGTCACTCGTGTAACCACTCATTTACCTCCACAATTCAATGGTCCCTACCATAGGCGCCAACTTTTCCCGGTGCCGGTGGGAGCTCACGCCCCCCCTTCCCTGGGCCCCACCCCAACTCCACCCCCTCCCTGCCCCATTGGATTCCTTCCCCAAATCCCCACCCCAGCCCTGCCTCTTCCCCGAGCTCGCCGCGTTCCCCCTCTTCCCCCTCCCAGTGCTTGCCGCCGTGAAACAGCTGTTTCGCGGTGGCAAGTGCTGGAGCTAGGGGAGAAGCAGCGTGCTCAGGGGAGGAGGCAGAGGCAGAGCAGAGGCGGAGGTGAGCTGCTGGTGGGTGCAGAGCACCCACCAATTTTTCCCCTCAGTGCTCCAGCCCCAGAGCACCCACAGAGTCAGCACCTATGGTTCCTACCTGGGCCTTTTCCTTCAACAGGGAGGATGGACGAGAACACAACTTGCACCTCAAACTCCTTTATCCTTCTTCCCAGGGCCACGTAGTTTGCAGTGACCCGCTCAAGGTCATTCTTGGCAGTATCACTGGTGCCCACATGGAGAAGTAGGAAGGGATAGCGGTCCAAGAGCGTGATCAGTCTTGGCAGACACTCCGTCA
The DNA here is from genome assembly GCF_027887155.1 of Malaclemys terrapin pileata. Lineage (NCBI taxonomy): Eukaryota > Metazoa > Chordata > Testudines > Emydidae > Malaclemys > Malaclemys terrapin. Next base: position 17,587,260 of record NC_071520.1, on the reverse strand, counting down.
CATCCACATGGGTTTTGGTTTCACCAGCTCCTGCTACCTATTCACCATTTTGATTATATTTTTTTGAAGCAAAGGCATAGGGGCAAGAGCCAGAGGGTCCTGGTTCAATTTCTGGCTGTCAGATTTATCCTATCGTTTTCCCGCCCAGCTCCAATCTAAGAAATAGGGAGAATACTTATATGCTTAATGGAAATGGGTTGAGATTTAAATGCTTCAACAGCCTTGGGTTAAAGACACTACAGTATATGGGACCGTCAGCCTACCTCCACTCAAGTCGTTTACACTAGCTGAGGTTCTGGCCCAGCATGCCATGTATTTAGTCTCTGTCTTGACACCCCACCATCAGTAGGGCAGAGGGTAATTCAGTTTACATTAGATCATAAGCTCTTTGGAGTAAAGAACATTTTATTTACTGATCCTGAAAACACTTCCATGTGTATCCTCATGTGAATGCAGGTCCACTAAAATCAATAGGACTATATACCGGTGTGGTCAGGACCCATGTCTCTTAAGTGCTCAGATGCTATGGTGACAGGGACCATGTCAGTACTTAGATAATGCAGTCAGATTAGACAAAGCTAAATTAGGCAAATCTAAGATGTTGTCTCTCCTGTTTGCCTCATCAAATATTAAATTAATTTTGACATCCTCTAGCAAGTAAATTCGTCAAATATTTTTTGCATTATTCAGCCAGCTCTATAATTGGTCCACAGTCTCTGCCAATACTGCCAAAAACAAAATCAAAGTTTGAGTAGTATTTTGTACAAATACAGATTATTTTGATTTATTCCTAATATTTTTTCCTTTCATTTAATATTTAAGCGCTCTGTAGATTCAAATACAGAACTAAATAACTTTGTATGTTGCAAAAAGCAGCCAAATTTAACAAATTAGGAAGGCTTCATAAACTGTGTCCTCTCAATAGACATTTTCGGGTTGTCGTTGTATGCTTAAAATTAAGTAGCAAAAGGGCTTAAAAAAAAATCCCTTTGCTTTGCATATCCAAAAAATCTACTGTATCATATTTTGCATAAGTGGTGTAAAGTCTTCGTATTTTCCTTCAGCAGAATTACCTGCAGTCATTCCCAACTATGACAAGCTGTTTATATTTAAACCAATTCCTCAGTATTTGCACTACCAAGCTCTAATTCATTATTTAGGAACCAACACAAAACAAGCTAAGTATATTAAGGGTTACCTAATCTAAACCTCATCATTGTATTATCTGAGCACGTGTATAGAATCATAGAATCATAGAATATCAGGGTTGGAAGGGACCTCAGGAGGTCATCTAGTCCAACCCCCTGCTCAAAGCAGGACCAATCCCCAACTAAATCATCCCAGCCAGGGCTTTGTCAAGCCTGACCTTAAAAACCTCTAAGGAAGGAGATTCCACCACCTCCCTAGGTAACCCATTCAAGTGCTTCACAATCCTCCTAGTGAAAAAGTTTTTCCTAAAGAGGCAAAACGTGGGCATGTCATGTCCTCAAAATGTGTATTGAGGACCGAACACTGTGTAACCCTTAGTATGAGTTTCTACGTGCCCCAAAGAGGATGTCATGGAAGAATTTAAAGCCTAAACCAATGAAAATGGAAAATATGCCCAGAAGAAATTGAGGTTTCACAAAAAGATTATCCTACCCATCTCTCATTACCCAATGCAGACATGATTACAAGTTTCTGTTTCCCCCGCTTCCTCCTTAAATCCGTGTCAAAGTTCATTCCATCATCCTCTTAAAAAGGAGTAATAAAATTTCCATTCATTTTCTGTATCGTTGCTTACAAAGCTTTAGTGCCAAAAAAGCTTCTTAAAATTATAATTTAATGCTTCAAAAGTTAAAAAATATCAAAGGGAGGCCAGCTAGCAAAACTGCCGAAAAGCTGAACGGGCTCGTATGGATAACTTCCTCAGAATGCAAAGCATCGCTGCTGCTTATAGTACACTGTACTGTCAGTGCACAGTTGATCACCCTTACAAAAACCAGAGCAGACACAAAGAGACACGGGCAGCAAGTTTAGTTCGTTACTGGAGGAACTGAAAGACCTAAAAATCTTTATCTGCTAATGCACTGCCGTCAAAGATTTCTTTTGTTTGTTTTTTAAAAAAACAGAGCAAGATGAGTGAAGTTCAGCAAGTTGAGATCCCTCAAGTAAGCTTTGGATATTATGGATGATAGATTTAACGGTCTAGAATTTCAAAATACCTGCAGTGTACATGGTACATGGTACACACAGGAGCACCGCCAGCCTTTTTCCCACTGACAGAAATGCTGCCCCCAAAATGCCGACGACAGTCCTGATCAGGGCCGGCTCTGGCTTTTTTGCCACCCCAGGCAAAAGCGCCTCCCGCTGCCCCCCACACCCGCGGGGAGCGTGGCCGCAGGTCCGCTCTCCCCAACCGGCCGGAGCGCCAGGGGGAGAGTGGCGAGCCCACTGCGCTCCGCTGGTGGCTGGAGCGCCGGGAGGAGGGCGGAGACCCTGGCTGGGGCCCCGCTCTCCCCGACTGGCCGGAGCGCTGGGAGGAGGGCGGACAGCCCGGCCAGACTCCGCTCTCTCCGGTGGCCAGAGCGCCGGGGGAAGGGCGGCGAGCCCGGCCCTGCTCTCGGGCCGGAACACCGCGCCGCTCCCCTCCAGGTGCCGCCCCAAGCACATGCTTGGTGGGCTGGTGCTTGGAGCTGGCCCTGGTCCTGATTGAACCCTCCGCATTTCTGATCAACCCCTTCTGTTATGAGGCAGAGATTGCTGAAACACCGTAGAAACCATTTTAGGGTATGGATTATTCTGCAAAGCTTGAGAACAGAGCAAGGGTCATGTGTCCAGATTTCTTACCTTATGTCCATTTGCCAGTAGAAGTTTACAGTTCTCTCCTAAAAATACAACTGTGTCTCATTTCCATAGTTTCTCTTTGATATGTGAGCGTAATGAAGGAAGAGAACATTTGCCAAAGCTGGCTGCCTAAATAAGCAAAATGGCAAGTGTGTGCAAACACAAGAACAATGTGCAACCAACCATCAAGCGTTTACTCGGGAGGAAAACAAGGACGTTTTCTTAGAAATTACAGCCTCCTTCCCTGGCACGTCCATAATGCAGTACAGTGGTCTGTCTTTGCAGGCACAGTACTATGCCTCTGTGTCTCACGCAGACAGTGGGAGAGAAACAAACCGCATTTTGAGAAATCATGAGAGCAGAAAGTTGAGCCCATTATGTACCACCTGCAATAAAATCCTTCTGATCCACTATTCTGCTTTGAATGCTGAACTACAGGAAGCTTTGACAGCTTTCAAAGACTGGATGAACAGGCAGGCTTCTTAATCAGCTATGTCTAGGTTTGACAGTTTTCTGAATGGGGATGGATTTGATCACCCATGAAGTCCCTCCCCCTCTAATAAGATCTATGAATCAAAGCATAGCACTGCATTTTTCCCCCCCCAACCCAAAAGATTTAGACCAACAAATACTCCAGTAAAGGATCTGCATTTTAAACCGAACAAAAAATTAATTTCCTTTTTATTGTTAGCCGCTAGATTCCACATTGTACATTATTGGAAAAATGTGACCCCTCCTCTTATGGGATTTGTGGTATAATAAAATATGGACTACTGGTGTAATGGACAAGCTTTTGCACCATGTACATACAAGAGAAGGGCTAAAAGGAAGACAGGAATTTAGAAATTTGGTCACTTAGCATACTCTGAGAACGAGGGCTCCCAAATGGCAAGCCAGATCATTAACCTGATCCTGAACAAGTCATGTATAATGTTAATCTTTTCTTGTAACTTCGCCTTAATAAAATATTAAAAAAAAAAAAAAAGGTTTAGACCAACACAAAAGGGAAACAATCCAGGTATCATAACTACATTTTGGATATGGAATTTGACACAGCTAAGAGGTAGCCACTTCCCCTCCTCACTTAAATCCATCAGAAACAATCCAGAATTTCAACTGGTTTATCAAATACAGACTATATTGGAGGAAGAAGGTATAACAGCTATTCTGTAATGATAAAATTATGGAAATTAATATAATGGGTAATATTAATACATCAGCTTGGTCTTATTTGCAACTAAAATTTTCTGTCGAGTCCCATGTAGGAATCCCAAGTTTTAGGAGCCCATTAACAAGACTAGAAACACTAATTATGGGAAAGGCCACCGCAGCAGGCCTGAATGCCACATAGTTTAACAAATCATTATTGACGGATCCAGAAGATAAAACTAACTTTATGAAAAAACGGGAAAAGGATCTAAAACCACATTACTTTGGAACAATGGCAAAATATCTGGAGGAAGGCTAAACCTTCATCTATTTGCGTAACTAAGGAAAATTACAAGACACTATCAATGATACTTCACTCTAAGTTAAGGAAACTATAATTTTTTTGTGTGTATGCGCATGAGTGTGTGTAAAGGGAGATAAATGCTGGATAGGAGGTGGATGAATAGGAACCTTTTTGTGTACCTGGTGGGAATGTTTTAAGATAATTCTATTTGTTTTGCTCTAGAAAATAGTATTTAAAGTTAGGCTTCCCACAGAAGCCATAGTGATTCTATTAGGTTAGCATTCAAAAGGAAGCTGACTCAGGGAAGGACCCATTGATAAACACAATGGCTACTAGCAGCCAGATGTGAGATTGCTTGTTTCTGCAAAAGGACAGATCCCGCAACAAATGAAGTCTAGGAAATTCTGTCACCAGAAAAAAGGACAGGCAGCCTTATAAAGATCAAATAGATTTTATAATGTATGGTTACCATTTTTGGAATTTGAACAAAATACAGATACGAGGGTGATGAAACACAAATATGTCTTTAAAAGGTACCAAGGTGAAGTTATTAATATGATTTATTAATACCTGTATGGAAATATGACAATAGTGACAAAATAAAGTTTTAAGAAAACATAACATGTTAAAGTTTGACCAGTTCTAGCCCCACCCTTTTGTTTGCCCTCATTAGAGAGAGCTTTGCTGTACCACCCTTTGCCTATCAGCTACCATTTGATCGTATACTAACTTCCACTGGGTTTGGGGCTGCTTTGAACCCCAACTAACAAGTAAAGTTTTTTAAATACAGATCATCCAGTGTAACTCCTTTTGCCCAACCAAAAGGTCTGAACTTGACCAGAAGCATTTTAATGAGTTCCTTCCTATGCTAATGGGTAAAGTTTCTAGTGGTGGTAATTTTGACATAACTGATGGCACAGAAAAATATAACCCTGAACCAGGGTGCTTAGCTAGCATAACACTAGTTTAGGGTATTCCTGTGTATTTACTCTCAGCATTTCCATTTTCTGGTATAAGAGCATAGCTTAGTTTGTATACTATAAATTATGCAACTTTACAAAAATAGATGTTGATTTGTATGTAAGAGTTACTTATGCAAAATAGCCTCCAATGTTATCACATTAAATGCCAGAGCTGAAAGCCCATTATTCTCCACAACAGGAAAGCAACACTGGATTGTAGCAGTTAGAGATGAAACCCACTGTCTATCCCTCTTCAAGTGCAGCATATAGTCCTCCTGAAAGACACATCAATTTATGTAATTTGTGACCTTTCCATGCATTAACTGTTCCACAAGAGTTGCTAGCTATGATAAATAGCTACATTACCAGGTCAGTTATTTTAAATTAAAGATAGATTTTTCTCCATTTATTTTGGCTTAGTGAGGAGACGCAGAGATACAAGGCAAGCTACAATGGGACAGTTGTACCGGCGTTAGATCCAGCTATTGTGAAGTCTGTGCAGCCTACATCCCTGGATTGCCAAATGCTGTTAACAAACCACCTCCACCACTTTTCACATCCACTAAACAACAAAATAAGGTAGCTCATGATTTCACATTTTGTAGCCAGTTTCAGAAACTGCCTACTTCATTATTATTATTATTATTTATTTATTTGTATTTTTGTAGGACCTAGGAGCCCCATTCGTGGACCGAGACCCCTTTGTACTAGGTGCATTTCACTCTGAGTCCATCCGGAAGTAATGCATACTATATACTTGCTAGGAGCCCCAATTTAGAAGTCCAATTGCACAGAGCTGGTGCAGGACATGGTCCCCTACTTGAAAGAAACTGTGCGAGTGTAACCCACACACCTCCTGCATGTGGTGCTCTGTCCCATGTAATGGCACCGAGACCACTTAGAGAGAGAGATTAACAAGTCTGCTCTACAGCCTTAGCTTAGAGCCATATGGCCTTTAACTCATGCAACAGAGACACACACATTTAGCTCCAGAGGTCCCGGGTTCAATCCTGCCCACCAATGACCGGGGTCTGTCGGTGTTACACAAGGATGTAAAAAAAATAAAAAATCAAAGATTTTCTTAATCTCTGTTCTTCTAAAACTTCATTAATCTCTAGTGGTTTATCCTTTTGGCAGATATTATATCCATTCCTTTCATTGAGCTGGAAAGTACTGATGGAGTCATTGATTAAGCCTGAACAGACAACTAGGAAATGTACCCAGGACAAAGCACAGAGCCACATTTCATCCTCCTCCCACATGGGACTGATAGGGAGTTCTCTGTTTGCTCTACAAAGGGGAGACAAGAAAAGCCAGTACTTTAATGTTGGCCAGAGAGGGGGCGCTGTATTCACGTTTGTCTACCGTTTCACCCCCCGTAGCACTTGGTTAAGATACACATCCCACTTTAGCTACATTTGAGTTTTAGATTATTTTTTAAGCCAACCAATCCAAAGAACACCAGTACACCCCTCCTCCATCTAGGCTAGGTATAGCACTTCTGTAATGTATGAGCATCACTACTGGCAAAGCATTAGGCAGTGGCTCTTAAGTAAGAAATGTTTTGTAGGGTAGACCTGGAAATAGAGGAACTAGTAAGTGAAGAGACTCCATCATTAAGAATCTGTTTGTTCAGCTTCTCTCCTGCCCCCAAATCTATATCCCAGGCATTGACACCAACTGTATTTTAAAACTCACACCAGCGGCTATGCAAGGAATTCAGACTCCGCAGTCTCTTAGCAGCATTCCTATTAATAGAATCCATTTAAACATAATCTTCCATTTCAACCCCACCAGACTCGTCAAAGGTTGAAATTCAAATGCCAATATTACAAAGCCCATCCACGAGAGAGATCCTCCCTTAGTATTCAGTGACTAGCAGATGTGACACCACAATTCGATTGCAGAGCCACAGCTTCATAAGTAAGATGAGCAACGCAGAGGGTGTGGAGAAAGACAGTTTTAGTCTGACTGACTAAGTTTAGTGGTCAGATAAGGGTATATACTACTGCAGAGAGGCGCTCAGAGCATGTAGCTCTGTAGAGCCAGTCAGCTCCCAGCATTAAAGCAATTTGCGAGTGTGTGTTCGTGTATGTTTTTCAAAGTTGTAGCACCCACTCATCTCCATCTTTAAAAGAATCCTGTTCACAGCTTCACAAATGGAATAGAAAGTATTACCATGCAAAGTTCTGGGACAGACTGGAAGACGAGATACATGAGAGAAGGATGCCAAAAGTGGCAATTGCATCTGCACACAGTTCAGATAAAGCTTTATAACCAAGGCCGAATCAGGACTAGGGTTTGGGATGGTGCCAAAAACCCTGTGGTATTTCACCCACAACTGCAGAAGTCCCATGAGATTTCAGCCTCATGAGGCCACATGAAACAGATGTAACATACGCAAATTCTAGATAAAATATTCTGCTTATATACCGACTTCAGCCCAATTCTCTTCCCATAATGGGGTAATTCAGAAATAACACTGTTGACTCACTAAGTTACAATGGTTCTGGGGGCTCAGATTAGAGTTTCTGGTTTTGCGTGTGTTTATCTAGTTTATCTAACAAAGCTAGAAAAATCCCATGATGAGTCACTAGATGCCAATGTGATGTTTTTGTGCTTGCAAGAATTTAGAGGTATTGACTCAAGATTTTTCATCTCCCAGCCTCTATAATAAAAGGCAATCTACCTTGGTTGTAGAGTAAGAAATGCTGGTGATAATAGATAAGATGCACTATGCCCTACCCCACAAAATCAAGATCCTTCCCCTTATTGTTTCAGGGATATCTTGTTTCTTATTTATTTTGCTCCTGAAGAGGAGATTTGTTGGTGACTTTGTGCCTAATCCATGTTTGCATAGCATGTTCTATTACACAATACCCCACAACAATGGGTATTATTCCGTATAAACAAAGATTAAAAAAATATATATTGTTTAGCAAGTTAGAAAGTCAGGATTTGGGGGGAAAACTGTCTATATTGGCCAATATTCAGCACATTTTGCTATTTTCTCCTATTCCTATCATCATGGTCTGGCATGGGCCTCCCCAGCCATCCAGACGTGAGCAGCTGGAATGAGGGAACGAAGCACCATCCAAGAACAGCATCAAGGCCCACAGGTACTGCGTGAGAGAGGTGCCAGATCTCGATGCAGCGGTGAGTCCCGCTCTAGCAAGGGGGCAGCTTCAGATATGGCAGCATCAATGAGGCCCACTAAAAACAATATTCAGAGGATCTTTCTTTGGGGACGGGGTCTCCAATAGATAGGCCTTCCTTCCAGAATTGGATCACAAACATCCATCTATTTGCCTATCCCTAATAAAATAAGCCAAACTGTATTAATATCCTGTGGTCATCACCAGAGTGTTTAAGTAGCTAAGGCTTTGCACTTCAGAAGCCATGGGCCAATTTCATGCTCAGAACAGTATTTAGTATCCTGAGAAGCCAAGAATGAGCAGGGTCAAAAAAGCCCATTGACGTGATGGTGTTTTTGGCTAACCCCATAAGTACCTCCTGTAGGAAGATGTATCTCATAAGAACCAAAAGGAAAGTTTATTTTTTATGCCTGGCAGATGGTGCACACAGTGGTGCAAGTAGCATATCAGTAAGACAACCTGCATCCACAGCTGTGGCAGAAAGTCAAAGGAAGGTGAGCAATGAGCAGGAATGGCCTCCTCCCCACCCCCCTTTAAGTGACTTGCACTTAGTGGTCAGTAACTTCTAACACAGTTTTTAAAAGCTGGGTTTGGAACCAGGAAGCAGCGCCTGAAGGAGTGATCTGACACCACAGATGGGACCCACTTGTCCCCCTGCTGAGTCTCACTGTCATGACTCCATTCCAGCTGCACGTGCACTCTGGAGCATAAGCTCTAGGGATTTTATACGCATAGTGTACCCTGAGATATTAGTCAATCAGAAGAGCACAGTTGGAGCAGAGCTGAACGTGGCCACCATGTTCTCCTGCATGTTCCAAAGGTTCCTAGTAATTAAAAAGTCTTATTCCTTATAGTGCCTCTTTAAACATCTTTCCTATTGTCTAAAGCAACTCACCCTTTCAAGATCACATTGTTTGAAATCTGTAATTTCCCTGTATTTTTGTTCCCCTCCTTTAAAAGAAACTCTATCGTGCTCTGGAACCACTAACCAGCGGCAGCCAAAAATATATAGGATCGTCAACCCTCAAGGATTGTTCTGGGGTCTCCAGGAATTAAATTAATATTTAATTCAAGAGTATGTCATGTGGTGAAATCTCCAGGAATACGTCCAACCAAAATTGGCAACCCTAAAAATATACAAAGAGGAGATTAAAGTACTCAGTCAGTCTCAGAGCAGTCTGCTACCTGCAGTCAAGTAATGCTGAAGATGATCACGACTCTTGGTTCGGCACCATGTGCTGCCTCGTTTTATTTTTAAAATGCTGCATGCCAGCGAAGTGTACTTACTGTTCTGTACATTTAACTGTTTCTATTTCTTGCTGCAAAGGAAGGACTTTAGTTTTGCACATGATTTGAGTTCTAAACCTAGCTGAGGGATGTTGATCATTCTGAGAGAGAGAAACCCTCTGTCCACCTCCTTCTATGGCCCAAGCCCCTTTCCATGTGCTCTGTCTCCTCCCAACTGACCCTTTATGCTACTCACTATGCTTGGAACAGCCACCCAGTGAGCATAACCAAGCCCTCACTCTCGTTTTTCAAACTCCCTTCTAAAAACCCACCTGTTCCACACAGTGTACCAGCGATAACGTCCTCATGCCTCTGTTCACTGTACTGTACCCGCCTGTGCCTTTAGACTGTAAGTTCTTCAGGGCACGGATCTTGTTTTTTGTTTAGCATATTTTACCTGTTGTAAAGCGCAATATAAATAATAATAATGTTAAAAAGGGGCATTGTCAAGTTTAGGCCCCAAAAAATTTAATCCAGCTTTAAATTTGTGTAGTCATTTCAAATTTGTTGGGGCCACCTGTGGTGTGTTATCCTTTCCCTATCAAATTGCACCAGAAGAGAGCTTAACACACAACCTCAAGTTCATAGGTCCACCAGAGTGTCAGGGTGATACCTCTGGCTCGTATTATCCACGTAGTCAGGCTAGATGACCATAGTGGTCCTTCTAGCCTTAAAAATCCATGAATTCTTGCGTGCGCCCTCTAGGACTACAGGATGTGGGCTCTTGATCATCATAAGTACAGAGTTATTTAGGTTTATTTGCTATTTATTACTCTTTCCTACAATAATGTAAAGGAGATTGGTATTTTTTAAAAGTCAAAATTTTCTGTACTGTATGCTATTAAGTTAAATGAATGGGATATCCTATCTCCTAGAACTGGAAGGAACCTTGAAAGGTCATGGAGTCCAGCCCCCTGCCTTTACTAGCAGGACCAAGTAGTGATTTTGCCCCAGATCCCTAAATGGCCCCCCTCAAGGATTGAACTCAGAACCCTAGGTTTAGCAGGCCAATGCTCAAACCACTGAGCTATCCCTTCCCCCAATATGTGTACCCTAAAAGCCAAACAGGACCTTTCAGCTTTTTCACTTACGTGGGATGTCTGACATCTAAATTTTAGAAAAAAGGCTTTACTGTTCTACCAAACTGACAAACTGTAGCTTAACTCTAAAATTAAGGTGTTTAAAATAATCTTTAAGATGAGGGATAAGAGGGTTGAGAGCACACACGATAGCATTTCAGTTAAATGGGAAACAAATTGTTGCCAGGAGTAAATGTTTTTTTGCTAAATCTTTGGTAAGTGGCTCTGACTGCCTAATGGAATCCAGTGATGATAATGGACGATACCACATTGTTTACATGGTTTGTGTTCACTGGACAGGCAAGAGGAAAAAATTATGTAGGCAATGGAATCTATTCACCATGCACTTCCTATGCTTCATTCAAAATAGTCAGTCCTCCACTGAGAGGATAAATATATGGCTAACCACCCATCTAGAATTCCTCTGCTTTTTACCTTACTTCTGAACCCAGGAAAGCTAGAGGGGGAGGAGCGATAGCATTTAAATTGAAGAGGAAATCTCGCTCTAGATACCTTTAATTCATCCCTTACAGGCTTGACTTTTATCCCAAGTTCAAAAAGATGCTTTGAAGAGCAAATGTTTTATATTCGGAATGTGTCTCATGTCTTATAAAAAGAGGATACGAAGTAGGATGCTCCTGAACCTCTCTCTACAAGGGGGTTTATTTCCGCTACACCCTCTGCAAATCAAATTACGGAATCGGATTGGGACTTTGGGTTAAATTCACCATTCTGGCAGATTTTCTTTAGCCCTGATCAAGTCATCTAACTATCCCCATGTTCTCCAAATGTAAGATAGGGATAAAACTTCCTCTCTCCAATGCTTTGACTAAATTTTTTGAGGCAGAGATTGTCTGTGTTTGGACAGCGCCTAGCCTGATGAATCTTCAGTAGGCTACTGTATCAAATATATGGTGATGTAATATACCAGCCAAAAAGGAACATATTTGTTCTGACTGCAAAGATTTTCAGAGAACTGTTTCAAGCATATACATTAATTAATACTGAGGATAGCTTCAGCCCTTTCAGTGGGGACCTGTATTCTCGAGAGGTCTGGGGGACTGGGAAAGGAAATCTGTTTATTCTTGTTTGTCCATAGCTTTGCAACGCTGGTCATTGTGGCCAACTTAATTTGTATAGGATGTGACTATTACAGAGTTCCGAACATAACATATGTACATAATAGAGTGATTATATGCTGCAAAGAGAAAGTACGTTTTGTGCCTGCTATTTTCAAATCAAATCAAATCACTGCTCTTTAACATGTTTTCCTTCTGAAATGGGGACTCACTGGGGAATTTTGTTTCATTTGGTCAAATGACTGTCCCAAGAGCAGAATTTCTGAACCATAAATAGAGGTGTCATATTTACAGACTCAAAAGACCAGACTACAGCGCCTTTAAAATGGGTCCTTCTACTAAGGTTTCTTAGAAGATATCCACTTTCCCATCTATTCTTTCACCAGCATCCTTAAAGTCAAAATTATACTAAGTTTGCATTACCCCAACATAGGAATTTGAGCCATTTCAAATAATGGCCCAGCAGATAATCTAGTTCTCCTAAAGCAAAGCTCTTATTTCATGAAAAGACCAAAATCTGCTTATTGACTTGTGCCATCCTGTATTTCAATAGGACTGACGACCGGGTGACCTCATATTCCTTGTGTTAAGGTTCTGCTTCTGATTATCATTTGTATTATGGCAGCACCTAATGGCCAACCAACATCAAGGTTTCATTTAATTATATTTGGACTTCTCCAAGGTTACATTAGGTCAGTGACACAGAGTAATAAAAATAAAACAGGTCTCAAGTCCCAGTTTAGTACTCTGTTCACCTTTGGGGGCTTCTGGCAAAGTTCTCTGGCACTCCTCCTCCTTGGCTGGCCCCACTCCTCCCAATCTCAAGTCTCTTCACTCTCAACCTTCTACTCCCACACAGGTGTCTCAGTTCCATGAGTTATTTGGAACTATCCTGCAGGTTCTCCCTGCCATAAAACTTCAGTGAACAAGCAAGCTAGCAGATTTGCAGCTTTCCTCCCTCCACCCCTGCAGGATCATGGGCCTGCTGAATTGAGAGACACTTCCATGGCACCTGGGAGGGCTGTTGGTTAGGACTGCGTCAGGATATCTGGGCGGGAGTAGGATTTTTGAAGTCAATGGAGCTTTGAGCTGGAACAGCTGCCCCGAATTTGGACACCAAGTCAAGCAGAGTTGGAGAACAGCGGGTAAACTATACAGAACTGCTGCATCAGCACGGAAGAGTCACCCCAACAAGATGTATTGCCGGGGGGCCAGATACTTAAATACCTTTAGCGAAGGGAAGGACTAAGAAGGAGCAGGCCAGGTATTAAAGACCTTTTGAACTGCCCCCTAAGGGTCAAGCAAGGAACTGTATTCTTAGTTATCAGATTAAGCCATGGAGCAGAGGAGATTTGCAACATTTTCTGCCAATCCTACTAAATCAGGGGTGGCCAACCAGTGGCTCCGGAGCCACATGCGGCTCTTCAGAAGTTAATATGCGGCTCCTTGTATAGGCACTGACTCTGGGGCTGGAGCTACAGGCACCAACTTTCCAATGTGCCGGGGGGTGCTTGCTGCTCAACCCTTGGCTTTGCCACAGGCCCTGTCCCCATTTCATCCCTTCCCACCACCTCCCTTGAGCCAGCCATGCACTCGCTCCTCCCCCTCCCCACCCCCAGAGCCTCCTGCACTCCACGAAACAGCTGATCAGGAGGCGCTGGGAGCAGGGAGTGGAGCTGATGGGGGGCTGCTGACGTATTACTGTGGCTCTTTGGCAATGTACAGTGGTAAATTCTGGCTCCTTCTCAGGTTCAGGTTGGTCACACCTGTACTAAATCATCCTTTTGGTTGAGTCACACATCAGTAGTTATTGGGACTGACCAGGTGCTAGAGCCCACAGGTCTAGAAAGACACATAGGCACCCTTTAACACTTGCCTTCATTTTATGGTACCAGGGACAAGCTATTAAATACAATATCTGTCCTGCAAGTTCTACCCTCCTGATTTGTCACTAGGTCCCATTCCAGACTTTTTGGGTCACAAACGCTGGCTCTGCCTTTCATTTTGGTGCTTTCAGAGGTGTAAAAATAGAACATTTCAGGACATCAGTAGTAAATTACTAGAAGCTTTTTACTTTGAAGTGATATTAGCTTGGTAACAGCTAATTTTATGTTGAGCATAACCTACTTTATTAATAGCAAGATTCCATCATGATTTAAGAAGTCTGGCTTTCAGCAAGAAGCGGAATGACTATTTTAAGAATCTCAAGTTTCCAAACCCCTGAAAATGGTAGTTTTCCCTTCTTGTCAGTATAACAAAATAAACCAAGTAAAATATTACAGCTTGTATTAGAGGATCCAAGAACAACAAGTCTGCTAGCCACTAGTCGATATATTAAAACAGTCTGGCATAAGGTTCAAGTATCCAGTAGAAACCAGTCTGTACCTATAGACAGTTCTCATGTTATAATTTGACCTTCATAACTAGATTGCATGCCTGTATGGGTACACTTTTCTTTTGGAAACTATGCTAGGAAAGGGGCCAGTGAGTTCATGAAGTTGGGATAGCGTTTTATTCTTGGTTTTAAGTGACTAATTTTTAAGTGCAAAATTTGTTCTCTGCACTTTAGTCCTTGGGAGGAGATATGGGGATAAAGACCCCACTCCCACACCACCCAAGGCACCTCTGTAAGGAAACATCTGGAGTAGGAAGATACAGTAGAACCTCAGAGTTATGAACACTTTGGGAATGGAGGTTCTTTGTAACTTGTAACAAGTCAAAAGTTTACAACAGAACATTGACTTAATACAGCTTTGAAACTTTACTAGGCAGAAGACAAATGCTGCTTTTAACCATCTTAATTTAAATGAAACAAGCACCGAAAGTTTTCTTACCTTGTCAAATCTTTTTTATTTTTATTTGTCCTTTTTATTTTTAGTAGTTTAACGCAGTACTGTACTGGCTTATTTATGTATTTGTCTCTGCTGCTGCCTGATTGTGAACTTCCAGTTCCAAATGAGGTGTGTTGTTGACCAGTCAGTTTGTAATTCTGGTTTTCGTAACTCTGAGGTTCTGCTGTCATTTTAGGCCTTAGAAGACAGGCAGCTGCAGTTGAGCGGATCTTATCCATAAAATAATGCAAGATTATTTTTTAGAATGGCAGATTAAAAAGCAGACGTCTGCCCTTAAAAATGGTAGCCAAATTTTCAATACTTCACAGTCTTCAACACTAAGGTAGGAAGCCTGATTCCACATTTGTGTGGGCTTAACTTTCCAAACTAGAGCATTCAATTATGCCTTTAATAAGACTGTTCAGTATCATGTAAGTGGAGGGGAAGTGAGAACTCAAATCTCAGCGCTCCAAAAGCACTAAGTCAGTATTTTGTGTTTTTTAAAGACAGAGGAGATGTAGCCCTTTGGAAATGAAGGAATCTGATTCAGATACTCACTGGAGAAACAGCTGGATGTTCCTCTTCCCCTCCAACCTCTCTAAGTTTAGCAAGAATGAAACCTGGCATTGGAAGAGCATTTAAAGAGGTTCTTTTCCTTAGAGTTGGACGGAGCTGCTGCTGGAGATACTGAACAGTTACGAAGATCTATTTAGAGATAGTCTAGTTATTGAGTGCCTGGTGGGGGCAAATCTTGGGGTGAAATTCACCCCTTTGCTGGTCCTCTTCATAAGGCATATCCAAACACACCAAGTCCTATTTTGTGTGTTGTACATGCTTGTGCTGACTTTCTTCACCTTTTAAGAGGAGCGGGGTTAACGACCTTAAAGATTTGTTTTCTGTAACTGCTAGAAAAAAAAGAGGTTAATCTAGTTCTTCAGACACAGTCCCAGGTTAAAATTAAGACTGAAGCAATTACTAGTGAGGCCTAGATTAGTCCTGCCAGCATTTGTTTTAAACTTTTTCCATAGCTATCGTATCTCCCTTCTCCGCCAAAGCAACCCCTTTTCTCTGCCTCATTCCCCTGCCAAAGAAACGATCCACACAACATACAAGATCTCTGCCAGGTTGTGAATATAGAGTCTCTGTAAATTCCAAAACCGTGGTCATTTAGGACTTAAAAATCCACATGATCCCACTGGGTTATTGTAACTATTTCTGGGTCATTTAGGAGACATTCATTTAGTTCCCGGTTTCTTTATACCCCAGAGCCCAAAGTTCAACGCATGTAAGAGTACACATAACTTTAATCACATGCTCAAATCCAACTGAAGTTAATGGGATTTAAACATGTGCTGAAGAGTTTTACTAATGTGAGATGTACAGGGGAAAGCTTCCTATTTTATTTGAGATCATTTTAGCTCTTTTAGAACTTTTCAGCCAAGTACTTTTGGGGGAGAGTGGATTTCTCAGACCCTGATGCTATAAAACAGGGGGAGGCAACCTATGGCACGTGTGCCGAAGGCAGCACGCGAGCTGATTTTCAGTGGCACTCACACTGCCGGATCCTGGCCACCGGTCCGGGGGGCTCTGCATTTTAATGTAATTTTAAATGAAGCTTCTTAAACATTTGAAAAAACCTTATTTACTTTACATACAACAATAGTTTAGTTATATATTATAGACTTATAGAAAGAGACCTTCTAAAAACATTAAAATGTATGACTGGCACGCAAAACCTTAAATCAGAGTGAATAAATGAAGACTCGGCACAACACTTCTGGAAATGTTGCCGACCCCTGCTATAAAACATTACTTCTTAAAAATACTTTAAACCCCCCCCCCTCCCCCACAAAAACAGGAAATATTTTCACCCACCAGCAAATTACAGCCACAGCTGGGCTGGCACACTGCTGCTGTTTGACAACTCATCTTACACAGCTCTCTAATTGAAATTCATAGATGCCAAGCCCAGAAGGGACCATTGTGCTCATCTAGTCTGACCTCTTGTATAACACAGGCCACAGAACTTCCCCACAACAATTCCTACAGCAGATCTTCTTTTAACCCGAGATTGGATGTTTTTCTAATTGTCAGTGATGGAGACTCTACCACAACCTTTGGTAACCATTCTTCCACTGGTTAGGTATTCTCATCCTTAAAAATGTATGCCTTATTTCCAGTTTGAATTTGTCTAGCTTCCACTTCCAGCCATTAGATCCAGTTATACCTTTCTCTGCTAGATTGCTAGATTTACATTTAGCTGAATTAAAAACACATATTGTTTGGTTGCACCCAGTTTCCCAAGAATTCAGATTGCTCTGAATCAGTAACCAGTCCTCTTCATTATTTACCACTCCCCAATTTTTGAGTCAACTGCAAGCTATCAGTGATGATTTTATGTCTTCTTCCAGGTAACGGATAAAAATGTTAAATAGCACATGGCCAAGAACATGGTCCCTGTGGGACCCCACTTGAAACATATCCACTCAATGACAATTCCACGTACATTATTACATTTGGAAATCAATCCATTAGCCAATTTTTAATCCATTTTGCATGTGCCATGTTAATTTTATGTCATTCTTGTTTTTTAATCAAAATGGCAGGTATTTAGACAGGCAAAATTTTACCATCCAAACTGAAATTCACTCAGAACATCTTTACTTTTGTTAAAAGCGTGATGGGACTCTTTAATGACCTAGCCAAGATTCTGACTCCTTCTGAAGAAAATAGGGGATCGATCCTCAGTGATCCAAGAGGATCATGTCAGATTAGTTAATCTAAGAAGTATGGCAGATAAACTACCCCTCTCATAATATGCGATCATCTCTCCGATAATTAATAGTCCTGGGTAAGCAACTTTCGTATTAGCAATACTTCTTGCAACTTCTAGGAATCACAGTAGTCCGTTTGAATCTTAGCCAAGAACATTTCCTTGAAGGACATCACTACTTACTGGTAAGGAGAATCCAAAGAGTTCAAGATGCTGCTTTGCAGGTGTCAGGGGGATTTTAACACCAATAAAATATTGCATGTAAATTTTAAAGGTAAAACTACATCCCAAACTGTAGTGAAAACAATAATAATAAAGATAAATCCATTCCATGAGAAAATGTACAACTAGCCAGTCAGAGGAGAGGAGGAAAAGTTAATCAGTTTTTGCATAGCACACAAAATGCAGTTCATCTGGGTTTGCTTTGCTGCCAAGATTTTATCATGTCTGAGTTTGGATTTTGTTTTTCATTTTAAAGCTAAGTGTCCATGCATATGGGTACATGGTATGTGTTTTGCTGTCAGAGAACATTTATTTACACTCTTCTAGTGCCTGTCATCTCATATTACAAACTGCTTCAAAGGTGGATCGATATTCTTCAGTAAAAGTGGAATTGATTCTCAAGGCACAGGCAGATTAAATAACCACCAAGCATAACATAAAGAACGGAACAGAGTCTGGAACAGAACTTACATCTCCCAGCCCCATGCTTTCAACATTAGATAATGCCTCTTCCCTACAGAATATAAAATGACAAATCCTTTAAGTTGTATTTATTTATTTGTGTAGTTTGAGATCCATTCAAATTCTCCCCCACAGAAACCCACGTGTTTTCCTTAACCCGCATACCTAAGAGCTGCTTTCCCAAATGGAAATAGCAAGGTGAAGTGGCCCTTATATTTGCCAGATTCACAGCTTTTCTATGCTCCCCTGCATCTGATGCCCAGGGCTGTTTTTATGCCAAGTCTTCGGTCTTATCTTGCAGCACAAGATGCTGAAATGTGTTATCAGTACAGAAATACATGCTCTGATTTAGATCACCCCAATTAAATATTTATAGTTAATGAGGAGTCCTTGCTGAAGTCTGAATAGCCCTTCCTGCAAGTATTCATAGGAGGTGCAAGAATTGCCCAAGGAGAGCATCTCTCTTGTCCCCAGTCAGCCCCACACTCCCAACAGGAGTACCCCATCCACAACTGTAGCTATGACAGAAGAGATTGTAATTACATCCTGCCCATGGAAGGATAAAGCAGGAGGCAGGAGTCATGGCCATAGGGATGTAAGAAAGTCTAACAAATGCCTTAGGAAACTGTGTGTATTTTAAAAAATAAAATAAATCACACACAGGGTACGAGGAGCCAGCAGGAATCAGCCATGGGGGGCACATGGTCACCTGTGCAGCAGGCACACTCATTTCACCTTGAGCGAACATCCCACCTCCCAGGACCAGTGCCGCCCCTTATCCAACCAGTCCTCCTATCATGCTGCTTCCCTATTGCTGGAAAAAGGCCACTGATTCTGCTACTGTAGAAAAAGATTCCAGTGTCTTGTCTGCCAGGAGCAGAGAAGATACAGTTCCTTAGTTCTGTGGGCAAGACGAGGAAGCCCCCACTTTGAAAATATTAGCATAGTACGAGTCAGCCCAGACCACTCTAGTGTCTTCTGCCTTTACTGCATGCCCAGCGCTTACAGCGGGGGTCTCAACCTTTTTCTTGCTGAGGGCCCCCTCAATATGCTATAAAAACACCAGGGCCTAGTGGGGGTGGGGAGGCGGAGGACTCTGGGCTCCAGGCCGAGGGGGACCCTGGGGCATAAGCATAGTTTTACTTATTTGGGGGGGGGGGGCAGTAAAGAGCTGGCAGGCCTCGAGCCAGCTCCGCACAGCAGGGTTCATGGAGGGAGCACCACCTCCATCCTCTGACTCACTCATAGGATGACCAGACAGCAAGTGTGAAAAATCGGGACAGGGGGTGGGGGGGCAATAGGAGCCTATATAAGAAAAAGACCCAAAAATCGGGACTGTCCCTATAAAATCAGAACATCTGGTCACCCTACTCACTCAGGAGGCCACCCCACTAACTCAAAGGGGGGGACTCAGTTCAAAAAGTTTGAAAACCGCTCAGGCTGCAAGGGGGGCAGCTAGGGTTGTGTGCGGGCAGGGGAGTAGTTCAGGGTGCAGGGAGGGGATAGCTAGGGGCTGTGTGAAGTGAGGGGGGTAGTTCAGGGTGCAGGCAGGGGATAGCTAGGGGCTGTGTGAAGTGAGGGGTGTAGCCCAGGGTGCAGGGAGGGGGTAGCTAGGGGCTGTGTGCGGGGAGCTAGAGCTGTGTGAAGTGAGGGGAGTAGCTCAGGGTGCAGGCAAGGAGGGTAGCTGGAGCTGTGTGCATGCAGGGGAATAGCTCAGAGTGCAGGCAAGGGGGTAGCTAAGGCTGTGGGAAGTGAGGGGGGTAGTTCAGGGTGCAGGGAGGGGGTAGCTAGGGACTGTATGCAGGCAGCGGGTAGCTAGAGCTGTGTGAAGTGAGGGGAGTAGCTCAAGGTGCAGGCAAGGGGCGTAGCTGGAGCTGTGTGCATGCAGGGGAATAGCTCAGCGTGCAGGCAAGGGGGTAGCTAAGGCTGTGTGAAGTGAGGGGGATAGCTCAGATTGCAGGCAGGGGGTAGCTAAGGGCTGTGTGAAGTGAGGGGGATAGCTCAGATTGCAGGCAGGGGGTAGCTAAGGGCTGTGTGAAGTGAGGGGGATAGCTCAGATTGCAGGCAGGGGGTAGCTAAGGGCTGTGTGAAGTGAGAGGGGGTAGCTCAGATTGCAGGCAGGGGGTAGATAAGGGCTGTATGAAGTGAGAGGGGGTAGCTCAGGGTGCAGGCAGGGGGTAGCTGGGGGCTGTGTGAAGTGAGAGGAGTAGCTCAGGGTGCAGGGAGAGCATAGCTCAGGGTGCAGGCAAGGGGGTAGCTGGGGCTGTGTATGGGTGAGGGGGGCTCCTACTGTGGGTTCCAGCTTCGGGTGGGGCGGCGACGCGCGCACTGGGGCTCCTGGATTGGGGGAAGGGGAGGTTTGCCCGGCTTCAGAAGAGGAAGATATTGCAAGTCTTTATGAAGGACACCAGCCAGTGCCAAGTCAATGGAAAAATTCTGCTTACATGCCCCACTGAAACTAGAAGGTTGCTGAAGGAACAGAAGCTCAGTTTGGAGAGGAAAGGCCATGGGTTTCTTCACACAACATTAATGCAGAGCATGGCTACAATGCCCCCTATGCGCCCATAACAGGACGGCTAGTGTGGCCTAACTGCACTGTTGCAGCTCTGCCCACCCAGTCCCAACGATGCAAGTTGCACTGGTGCAATCCTGGAACACAGCCGAGCGTCGTGTGTCAAGGCAGAAAGTCAAGCCTCAACCTCTGGAATCATCACAGCCACTTTCATTATTAAGAGGAGAACCCACAGCATCTAATCTAGGATAAATGTACAGTTTTCTTATTAAAGCCATGTGGTTTTAGGCATGTTTCTTAAGCAGCTTCAGATAGTGCTAGTCAGACATCAGAAAGGTTCAAATCCCAATCTGTTATTCAGATATTACTTTTCTCTTGCTCATTCCTGATCTGTAAGTTATTAAAAATATCTATCTATAGTACAAACAGGAGAGAGTGAATTATGATGGGTTCCCTGTAAACAATGAGGAAGTGGAAGAAATGAATGGTTGGTACATGCTTGAAACACTCTCGGACAGTGGTTCCTGCATTGGAGTTAGGGTATCCAACCCTCCAGGATTGGCCTAGAGTCTCCCAGAATCGGCAGCAATCGCCCAGTGACTGTTGAAAGCAATCCAGGAGATTTTAATAGAATATTTTAAGAAAATAACATTTCATCATGTTGGAAAAAGAAATCTCCCGGAATAGCTTCAGTCAGAGTTGGCAACCCTAATTGGAGTCAAGAAAAGGAAAGTGAATGGTAAGCTTGGGGGACTAGGGCTGTCTTTTTGTTGTGGGGGTGTCTACTGCACCTTGTCCGTGACTGGGGCTCCTCAGCCCTACCACAGTGCAAATAATAAAATAGAAAACATTTTAAAGAAGTTGACTTTAATAAATCTGAGCATAGTCACCTGAAAACCTTGCTTGTGTTTGAATGACACTTATGCACCTAAAGACACTGCCTTAAATGCTTTGGTGTGAATGGCATTAATACAAAAAATGTTTGGCACTACTGGTGGTCCATTAAAGCTAATGGACCTAGCAGTCTTCTTTAAAGGCAGGAGAGAGTCAACAGTTACAAGGACACACAAAAGCATTTTTTGTTTTGAGTGATATTGTGGGAACCTGAAGTTGAGCTCCTCAGTGAAGGATTTCAGCTGGTGTTGCAGAAAGCGCTGAAAAGGTTTTGATAGATGTGGATTTTGTGATAATCTTTCCCTGCTGTACTTTATGGTATTATCCTCAATCTTTTTTCCTTCCCTACTTCCAGTGAAGCTATAGCACCTAAAAATGAATGCGTCACAAGGCCTAATTTACCTTAAATCTTTCCAGCAATTCTCTGAGAAGTTAGTGAGTTTAGTGACTCAGAAGTAATATCTGTCGAGCTGCAAATTAGTATAAATAAGCAATACTTATGCAACATTTTGCATCTCCAGGGCACTTTACAAACATTAATGATCACACCGCAGAGTTCGAAGTCTGTCAGAACTGTGATTAGACATCCTGACTCCCAGTCCCACACTTAACCCAGGTCTAATCCTCAAATGCAGATTAAAAGGATCCCATACTTACACTAGTTTACCCAAGGCCATTCAAATGCAGAGCATGGCTAGCAAGACTACCTTCAATCCTGTATATTCTTGGCCATACCATCAAAAGGGCCTCCAAAAATATGTTCTCAAGAACATCTGCACCTATTCACTGCATATTTGCAAAAACTTGCATTTACAAGGGTAGACGGGTCAGCTGCATATTTAAATTCCCAGTTGTGCAAGCAGATGCAGGATTTTGTGCTTGCAAATAAGGATATCTGTCAGTTCTGTAGCTATATTTTGGGTGACTTTAAAAATTGCTTCCCCCTCATGTCAAAGCAGCAAATACAGGCTTGGAAGCCAGATGGTGACAAAATCTTTAACGGGTTAAGCTTAGGAAAATATCCCCCACCCGTAAATTATGATTGCTATATGTAATGTGGACAGACTATGTACTTTTTTTTATACATTACAGGCTACAATAATATTATCAAGCTTGCTTGGTGGTGGTTGATGGAGGAATCAAGCTTCCACCCTCTATGGTGCAACTGCTCTAAAAATAATGACATACTGTGGAACTAGAAAAGAAAACCCAGATGGGAGATGGTCAGAAAGAATTGGCAAATGTCTGAGTGCTCCCTTGAATGAAGCCAGATATCTGTTGCTAGCCATCACCTGCATTACTTTCACAGGGCTTGATCCAAATACTATTGAAGTCACTGGAAAGACCTCAATTAAGTTCAATGGCCTTTGGATCAGGTCCTCAGTGAGTAGTGAATAAATGAAGACTCCTCTGATTAAAACAGCACAGCAAGAGGTGAGAAGTCTCTTCTGCAAAGGACAAACACCTGGCATCTTATGCCAGAATTCTTTAGCTCAAAGAGGCTAAAACTGCATACTACTATTTCCATGCATCTCTCTAATCTTAAATTGAACATGACAGATTCTCTTCTATTTAAAGTATTCTTGCTTTAAGCCTCTCTTATTGGTTCAATTTAGTAGACAAGTAAAAACTCTTCCAGAAAGGAATATAGTATAAAATCAGAAATTGTTTAATTAAAAACATGGTCACATTAAAAAAAAAAAAGAGTAAATTTAACCCAAAGAACAAAAATGAAATGATGACTTTTAAAAAGTAAGAGATTGTTGAAGTTCATCTTTAGCTGCTCATAATGTTTTACAACAGAGGTGCTAGAAAGATCTTGAAAAATTGCCTCCCTGTACTGCATCTATTTACTGGATTTACAGTCTTATTAAACCGTGGCCTTTATCTAAAATTATATTCTTTATGCTAGCATATCAAAATAATAGGGTGGTGCTTTAAATCATGCCTACCCTAAGCCGCAGCAGTATTTCCTTACGCTAGGCAGGGTATAAAAGGATAGACAAAAATCTCTACCAAGCTGTTTATTTGGCTTGCATAAAGATGTAGGACAACAAAGTTTGTAGTGAACGGGTTCACCTTGAGGTATATGGTCTAACTGTCCCAGATCTACAAATGTATTTAGGCATCTAAACCCCAGTTTTAGGCATCACCATGACCCACAAAACCCCCACTCGGCTGCTGCCTAACCCTGTGGGCACTTAAATTTTCACTATAAAAGTCCTCTATCTACCTAAGGTTTTTCCTCTGAGCACGCGCACAACTGCCTTACTCTAGGTGTCTGGATGCTTCTCTCTGGCCTAACCCCATGTGCAATCCACAAATCGGGGAAGATAAGTGCTCCTCAACCTACCTTGCCTGCAATGTCTGTTCAAAATGCATGAGGAGGAAGAGCCACCTCTCTTATACCTTTAACCCAGTGGTTAGAGCGCTCATCTGGGATAAGGGAGACACCCAGGTTCAATTCATCCCCCCAATAGGGAGAAGGGAGAACCCTGTTCAAATCCTACCTCTCAGGAGAGTTCACTTTAGCTATGGGACATTCTGATGTGGGGATCCCTCAGTCTCTCCTGTTAAATATTTATACAATGGAACACTTCAACTAGTCATTGGGCCAGAGAGAGAGACTGACTCTAAAGCCTGGTGGTTAGGGCACCCATCTGAGAGACAGGAGACCCTGGGTTCAGTCCCCCTGCTCCAAAGACCGAATTATTGATCCAAGGTGGAGTGAGGCAGGTGCCTAGCCCATTCTTGCAAGAAACAACTTAGGCGCTTGAGCTGCCCAACTCCAGGAGCGGTGTTCCCAGATGTAGCTCACAAGTGGACTTAGGGCTGGTCTACACTTCCTGGAGGATCAACGTGCGGTGATCGATACATCGGCAGTCAATTTAGCAGGTCTAGTGAAGACCCACTAAATTGACCCCAGATCACTCTCCTGTCGACTCCTGTACTCCACCGAATCGAGAAGAGCAGGGGGAGTTGACAGGAGAGCATCTACCGTCGACACTGAGTAGTGTGGACCCCGTGGTTAGTCGAGCTAAGCTACATCAATTTGAGTTAAGCTATTCATGTAATTCAAATTGCGTAGCTTAGATCGAATTTCCCCTGTAGCGTAGACAAGGTCTTAGGCATGTAACTTCCTGAACTGGGCAGGGCTTAAGACACAAGTGGAAGAGGGAGAAGAGGACATTCTATCTGTGCATGCACACTGCACACTTACAGTACCCTAAAATCTGTTGATTTGGGGAGGCAAAGAGATGCAAAGGAGGATGAGAAATGCAAAGTCACCAGTCCACAAGCAACCCCATAACACACTTCGCTTTCCCTCAGCTCCATTTTATCCAGTATCCCATTTCTCCAGTATTTCCAGCTACAGAAGAACAACCCCTTTTGAAAAGTGTTCAAGCAGTTTATGGCCACACTCGCCTATACATTTATAAGAACAATTTCCTGCTTTACTGTAGGCAAAGCATAGTAACATTAATTTTTTTTATTGCTCTCAGGGGATGTAGTCTTACTGATTAATAAATAAGGAGTAACAGAACACTTTAAAAAATTCAGGTTGAAAGCTTTAAATTAACCTAAATATTCGTAGTTGTGGGAATTTCTACAATACACAGTTATGGAGCATTAAAACTAAGTGAAGAGACATTTGCCAAGAATTAGCTTCATAATCAATCTGTCTCAGATTACACGATACACATTTCTCTTAGGGGATCTACCGCTTTGGGGGGAAAAATGGCAGTCATCCACATCAGTACACAGCACTCTTCAAATATTAGATTTCAGATTTGTTCTAATTAAGGGTAGTCATTCAAATCCCCACAGTCATTCCAGATACTTACCGACAGTAAAGTCCAGTGAATAGAAAACTGGACCATAAAACAACCTGGGTTCTATTCCTGTGCTGCCATTGACTTTGCTTAGCAGACCTTCACCTCTGTGCCTCAGTTTACTCATCTGTAAAATGGTGCTACTACCTGACTTTTTTAGCAAATTACTTTGAGATCTATGCATGAAATGCACTATGGAAGAGCTAAATTTTGCTAAGGTTATTCTTTTCCAAGTGTGGGGGCCTTGTTACTAGATCTTGGCCAAAAATCTAGACTAGGCATGCTAGCAATGACGGGACTGCTATCAGACTAGGTGCTGGCATTTTAATCACATCGTTTTAGTGTGCTCAAAGCAAGTCTAGACAGCAGTCAAGATAACAGCAGCTGGTTTACTCTAGCACTCACTACAGCTGGCACAGAGTTGTGAGTATTCTCCTCTTGCAGACAACTGATACCGAGACTGTCAGATTTCACGTTTTCCATGCACATCCCACCTTGAGAAATGATTGCTATTCTATCCTAGTCACAAGAAAAGTCAAATACTTTTAGAGACAAAGTAAACCAAACTTGCACAGCTAATATGGCTTGGCTTCCATACTCCATTTTATAACCAAGGAATGAATAAGTGAAAGTGATCACTAACAGTGATATCAGTCATGTCAATGTCAGCATGCTCCTCTCAAATAAAGTTTCTTAGGGAGGATAGTAGGAAGCATAAGATGAATGAGAGAGCTACAGAAGTTATATTCTGCACTTCATCAACTGAAGCAGAGTTTTGGCTGCAGTGATAGGCTTACTGAAAAACCACAAGAGTACTGTAATGAGACTAAGTCATGATTTGTCAGGCTGTCAAAACCCTCCTGAAATGAGACTAAATTACTGCAATACTGGAAGACATCATAGCAGAATTTTTTTAGATGGTATCCCTCCGCATAGTATCATGTCCCTTCCTTTTTCTACTACACTGATTTAGGAGAAACTGAAGTGTCCTGATGAAAAGTGATTTCCCCACCCCCTAGTTTTTAACAGTGTTGTAGAATTGAAGGGGCAGTTTGACCACATTCTCATTTGAGATATAGTCACTTCCCACTCCCACAAGCTTCAAACTTATTCAGTCGGGGGAGAGTTTCCAGACAACAAATTTAATGAGTTGTGAAATAGTCCCACAAGAGAAGCTGTGAGAGCCCCATCATTGAGTCATTTAGAACAAGATGGGACAATGGAGTGAAATATATGCTATAGAAAGCCATCCTGCGTGGGCAGCAGGATGGTCAAGGTTTTTATCCATCTAACTTTTATGATTTTTTAAAAACTTGATATGAGCCAATATTAAATTGGTTTTTTAAACCCTTTCCTATTTTGGGGCAAAATACTTGCAGCTGGTTGGCATTAACCAGTTTCCCCAATGATAATCAAGAGAAACGAATGTAAATAATTTTGCAATAAAGTTACTTAAATAATGTCTTAATATGGTCCATTCCTTAGATGGTTTTGAAGAAGTCTTTCCTTCTAAAATAATTATGTGAAACAGTTTCCAATCCAGCTCCCTCCAGCAAGCTTGGCTGCATTTACAAATGTCTTAGATGGAGGTTTGATATTTTATCAGCCATATTTCTGGTATCTGCAGGGCATAATAGTTTATTATTGTCTCAGAGTAAGCTGACTGCTTCATTTTGCAGCCAAGTGGAAAGCCCCCTGCATGTAGCTCCTGATTCAGCAAAGCACTTAAGTGTGTGCTCAAGTCAAGTCCCAGAAGTCAATGCTGAGTCCAAATACAGTTGCAATTTTCCCATCCTTCCAGCCAAGACAAGTGGATGTTGCTACTTCTGGAGTCCAGCAGTCTCTCTTCCAGATTGCTCAGGCAGTAGTTTACACAACAAAATGATGCACCACTCTAAACACCAGAGGGTGAGGGAGGACTTCTTCTGGCTACCTCAGTTCCAGATAGTGGCTTATTTAGCTACTTAACAGTTGTGTCTTTCTTTTCTGTGTACTGCAATGTTCAAACTAAAGACTGTAACGAAGTGCATGCCTGACAGCGTTACACAGGGACAGACAGCCATTTTGTGTTCGATTCCCTGCACACGGTTAGGTTACATGTACACTCTGCTGTCTCATGGAGGCTAAACTTTGGTTGCCCCTAATTTTGTGGGTCTCTAAGGCTGAAAGAAGGATAATTCTGACTGAACTTCTGTTGTGTGTATGTAAAGAAGCTTCCTCCAGTTCTCACGCAGTCAGTTTCTTCAGAGTCCAACCTTTTGTTAGAATACCATGCTCAGAGGCAACTACTAGGAGATGGGAGACCATGCAGTGATTGATGAGAGCTATGAACCAACTGAACAAATGGCACCACAACACAAAATATCCAAGGGACAGATTCTGAGACACCTCACGGTCCCTGCCTGAAATGTTCCTCTGAAATAGGAAGTTTCTGCCTCACTGGTGATGAGGGGAGGCATGTAGTTTTCACCCTCCAAATTCAGTTCTGTCAGGGAGGAGAGCATGAGGTACCTTTGCCCTCAAACTCCTACTACTGGGGAACAGGAGGAAATGAGGGGGGAAGTCAGGATCTAGCCATCTTTTCCCACCACTTCCATCCCACAGCAGAGCACATTTAGCATAAGGCATCACGAGGGGTAGCATTAGGTATTACGTGTGCAACAGAGAGGCAAAACAAATGGTCTTTCAGAGCAGTTTAGGTCCAAAGTCTTGTACATATTTGGTTCCAACTAGGAGTTCTGCTCATACAGTTTTGGAGACCAAGGGAGAGGCTATGATAGGTAGCCAATGGCTCCAGAGCAGGTCTCTTTATAGTAAACAAAACTAGATGCATCCCTGCTTGTATGTGTCCTCTCGGTGCAGAAGCCCTACATTGTGACTTCCAGTCCCTGTAACTTCCAACAGAAACTGCCTTCATGAATTTTTACATTCTATCTTTATTTTCTAGCCAAGTGACCTATACCGCCTTCTGGAACTAATTAAAAGAGACATCTGATATGACTCTAGGGAAACTAATCTTTGCTTATGCCAAGGCTTTGTCGAGCACTAGTGAAAAACAAACAAACATACAAAAAATACCAAACCACCACCAAATTAATGGGGGGGGGGGAAGAGAGAGAGAGAAGAGAGAGAGAACAGAGGGAGGATTGGGGACCTTAAACAATTCTACACAAAGTGTATAAGCACTAAGCATAAGAGTTGGGATTGTTATTTTATTGGGGTGTTATGAAAATATGGCAGTTACTAAGTGGAAAAAGCAATATTGGTCGGTCTCTCTCTCTATTTATACACACACACACACACACACACACACACACACACACACACTGCTCAATTAGTATTCTAGACTAAGGAATCTTTACATTATATCATCCTGGACTGGATTATTTAAAAAAAAAAAGTTAACATTTTTCCCCTTAGAAAAAGTAGTGTTTCCTTTAACCAAACCACTTTATAATAGCAATAAAATACTCCAGGGTGTGGTGATTAGCTGTCTAATAATCACCACACTTACGGTGAATGAAGGCATTGTGTTGCAGCTTAGCATAGGTGTGGCGATTCTAGACCGCATCACCACATCCTGTTGTGACTTATTACTTAATAAAAAGAGCGGTTACCAATTTTTTATGGTGCTGAACTCTGAAACAACTTTACATATTTAGTACCATGTAGTCAAGGAGCAGGGAAGACGGGAGAAAAGAAGCTGTGCGTGTGTAAGTAGGTCCAAATATGTAAGAAATAAGCCTGGGAGAGGATTTATAGGACGCGATAGCAGATTTCCCCCAGACATCAAAAAAAGTTTTTCTTTTGATAAGATTCCCACAACATGCACTGTTTTTTTCTCCCCTGCACCAGACAAGCATAAATCTGTGGAGGGTTTTTTAAATTTGTAGACCATTACATACTGTATTTTAAAAAGCGAAGTCACTGCTTAATTTAGCTCAGTTCAGTTAAAGCTCGTCAGAACATTTTTGTCAAAATATGCTGTTAGGTTGAAGCCAAGATGTTTCATGGAACATCAATTACAACAGGAAGATTTCTGAGATCTAAGTTGAACTCTGGTTACTTCTGAGAGGGGAGAGGGTAATCCAAAGCCTGAACTTTTCTTTCCAAAATAGATATTTTGACAATTCCATTTCGGGGAAACTTTTGAAATGTTTGCGTTCTGCGGAACAAAAACAAAATTTGCAACTTTGAAAGTGGTCGCAACATAGCATTGTCATCCTCCCCCCATTCTAGAATTACCATTTTCTTTATTCTACTAGAGTTCCTTACTCAGTGTTAGAAGACAGCGACCCTGACTCTTTACCATTGTCACAGGACAATAATGGTCTGAAAAGGGGCACCTGTCTTTAAAGAGCTACTTACTTTAACAAAATAAGTCACTGTCTTAAAAAAAAAAATTTTTTTTTAAAACAGTTCAGCATGCTAGCTCAAGAGGGATGATTTGTGCATCTTCTGGATCCTCTATCCAGAAGAGGAACTAGAAGCTGCAAGTTAAGTGGACTGTACAATTAACCAGGTCCTTCAAGTAGCTAGGATACATAGCTTACAAAATATGCAGAATGGTAGAAATGGCTGTGAACCATTTAAAAGTCTTTCCTTTCCCATACGCCCTTCAAAAAAGTTGTTACCCTATTCATGTTGTTATCTTCAAGCCAAGCAGCTGCAGATTGGGGGGGGGGGGGGGGGAAATCTATGCCTCTGCATTACGGTTGATGATAAAATGGCCTTATTTTATTTAGTTTAAGTACATAAGTATGCCACTCTTACATAACTAATTTCAGTACTAGGGCTAAGGCAATGAGTCACTGAAATGTCAGTTTATGTAGCAGCTGAGAGATGGAACTAGGTTATTTTGTTAGGTTTGTTTTGGGTAATGGAGTGGAATTGCCACCAGAATATTAATGTTACATAGATGTGAAACTGCAAGAGACGCAAGTTAGCCTTTTCACCACATTTACCTTAGTTAACTGCCATCTCTGTTCCAATTCCATGACTACATTAAACATGATACGCTATGTTTCTTTGAATTTCCTGATTATTGCCCGTTAGCATCACACTATAATTTTAATGTTGAGGTTTTAACTTGCACCATTATGAGGGTGAACAGAAAAGCTAGGCTGTGAATCAGGGCTGAAGCAGTACAATTCACTTCAGATCTCCTTGCTTTGTTGGTTTGTATCACAATTTGAACAATTTAAACATTTCATTTCTTCACTCCCAAACCTCATTCTTCTATTAAAAAGAAATTTTGGTTAAGCATCCAATTCACTGGAGTAATGGTAACTTCTTTTGGAGTGTTAGATTCTCATATAAACTATAGTCCAGGCTATAACACACATATACATACACCTACCTCTCTCACCCTGGAGAATAAAGAGGCCAGAATTGTAGGTAATCATAAATACTCTGCATGTATATAGTGCCTTTTTTAATCCAAAAATCTCAAAAACACTTTACAAAAATGGCAAAATACAATTAGATAAGAGGACTAAATCATTTGGCATGAGGGAATAGGGTGCAAACTACTTCTGCATCATTACAGTTTATTACACATTTATTGTAACAATAAACAAAACAAAAAAACCTTAAGAATGTGTGTGTAGGTAGCAACTTGAATTTTAAGATACAGTACCTCACTTGTTTGTTGCAAGCACCATGCTCTTGTGGGACACCTTTGTGTAGACTTTCTATAATACGGATTAATTTATTTAATGGATGAATAGCTTTGTATACAATAATCTGAAATCCTGGTTATTTAACTTTGACTAGTAGCTATGCTCATAATTATTTCAAAAGAATAATAAAAATAGATTTGAGAAAAATGTAATTAATCCAGGATATAAAATAAATCAATTGTCAAGCTAAAGAGGATACAACAAAATTTCCGAGTCACAGAAGAGTACAAAGACTTAAACTTATAAAAAATATTTAAAACACTTTAAATTTGCATCCGAAGAAGTGAGGTTTTTACTCACGAAAGCTTATGCCCAAATAAATCTGTTAGTCTTTAAGGTGCCACCAGACTCCTTGTTGTTTTAAAACACTTGTATGCAACTCAAAACAGACCAATGAAGATTTTCTTCGTAAGCACAAGAGATAGAGTCTGGTTAGTTAAGCATATTGGTTTTATGGGGATGGTACATCATCATCATTAAATGCCTGATATGTCACATGGTGCCCTTCTTTAGGGGTGTGTGTTGGAACTGCCCAATCCTAATTGAAAAGAGTGAGACTAGGACAAGTGAAGTTTTAGAATCCCATAATTCCCCTTAAAAAAAAAAAAACAAAAAGAAAAACAACATGCACTAAGTTCAATAGACCTTATTACAATTTACAGGGAATTAAAAGAGATGTTTACACGCTTTAATATTTCATGCCTGCAATGCAGACAGCTATTTTCAGCCATTAGTCTGAAATCATCACAAAGTGAAAGTCTGCTCCATAACATCTCACACTAGCCAAACTGTCTTGCAAATGTTGAAGTTCTTCCAATTTTCAGATATGGGATTTCTCACCCTCTACCCCAAACTATTAATTTAGAAAGCTCAAAAAGCACTGAGTCCTAGCAGGACAAGAAATTGCTTTGGGATACCAACTATGAAAAAAATGCAGTATACATTCACTATTGCATAAACAAAATTAAGAATATTAATGTTAGAAAGGCAAGCACTCAGACCTTGGGAAGTGCCAGAATTAAGGTCCATGAACAACCTTAATTTGACCTCTTTGTACATAGAATTAAAAACTATTGTAATGTATATGATCACACTTCTTTCCTACAGGACTGCTGCCTCATTCAGCACACAGGATGTATCGTGCTCAGTGAATTGGTAGCGATTCAAATTTTCTTTGTATCCTCACCATTCAATGTGTCCCCCTACATCTTATTTATTACATACCATTTAAACCCTTTACTGAACATAGAATTAGTTCCTCATGGGCTTTTCTATGATTGTGAAACATTCATACTAAAATGAACAAGTGAGGTTCTTACCCACGAAAGCTTATGCTCCCAATACTTCTGTTAGTCTCAAAGGTGCCACAGGACCCTCTGTTGCTTCATACTAAAATGATTAACATATTTATCATTATAACACCCCATGTGGTAAAATGATACTCTCTCTGCCCCCATTCTCTCATCTGCAAACTGGGATTAAGGCCAGATTTGTCAAGTGCCCACCTTAAACCCCTATGGCCTGACTTTTCAGTGTTCTTAGCATTTTTTAGCCATTTATATGTTCAGAGCACTGGTTCCATTGACTTCACTTGGAGATGCAAATGCTCAAAACTTCTGCAAATGAGACCCCATGTGTCTCAAGCTGGAGAGCCCAAAAGTCAGGTACACAGCTATTATCCAGCTGTGGAAAATCTGTTTGACGTGACTAACCCAGCATCACCTAGGAACATTGTGGCAGAAGCAGGGATAGAATCTAGTTCCTCAGCATGGCACTCAATTGCTTTAACCACAAGATCATTCTCTTCCTGTAGTGTTTTATGTCATTCACTACACACTTTCCATGTTCTGCATGGGGAACCCCCAACAGGTCCTACAGACAATAGCCTCATTCACTACACAACCTTGATTCATTCCCTCAGCACTGTCCATGTTGTGCACTGAATAAGATGGGGGTCCTGTAGAAAAAAATACTATATCATTGTGTAATTAATGCCTATCATAATGCATATACATGAGGGATGAATTAAGGTTGCATGAGCAACATTAATTGTTGAGACAAGGTAGGTGAGGTAATAGCTTTCATTGGACCAACTTCTGTTGGTGAAAGAGAGACAACCTTTCAAGCTTATATAGAGCTCTTCTTCAGATCTGGGAAAGGTCCTCAGTCCACAGGTAAATACAGCATAAGGAGTTAACGTAACACTGACAGACCCCGGTCATCGGATCGAACCGGGGACCTCTGGAGCTTAGTGCATGAGCCTCTACGCATGAGCTAAAAGCCAACTGGCTCTTAGCTAAGGCTGTAGAGCAGACTCATTTAACTCTCTAAGTGGTCTTGGTGCCACTAGATGGGACAGAACACCACAGCCAGGAGGTGTAGGGGTTACATTAACACATGTTGCAAGAGCATCCAAGGTGAAGTGGGCAGTTAACAGATCTGCAGTCATAGGACACAGGAGGGTTAGTTGGTTACAGATTGTTGTAATCAGCCATAAATCCAGTGTCTTTATTTAGTCCATGATTTTTAGTGTCTAGCAAAGTTATAAATTTAAGCTTCCAGGCTCAACTTTTAAGTTGTTATGCAGCTTTCCTTTGAGGACAAAGGACTGAGAGGTCAGATATGGAGTGATCATTTGTGAAAAGTGTTTGCCCATGGCTGATATGGTGTTTTTGTCTCCCTAATTCTTCTGTATGAGTTCATTTGGGAGTGTAGCAATTGTCTGGTTTCACCCACATAGTTGTTATTGAGGCATCTAGTGCATAGTATGAGCTACACCAAATCTGCAGGTTTTGCATCTGTTGTCATGGCAGGGTCTGGTGCCACTTTGAGTTGGTGCGTCCTGGTCCATGGGGACCTTCCTTCTGATGATGAAGAGCTTCACAAGTCTGGAGGGTTAACTGTGGCATTTCAAAACTTCTGAGTGTTTAGCTCTGCATCCTTAATGTTCTTTTAATATAGGCTTTTTGTAATTTTCTAAATTTAAAAAAAAACCTCAGAACCCAGAAATTCAACCACATGGAACCCTAGTGCCCCTCCTCCTCCTCCCCCCCCCCATCCACCCACACACACACAAAGGGCATCAGTAGGGTTGGAAACTTTAGATCCACAGCAAACATCTCTATCACTTGAGCTGAGTATCAGCTCTCCACTAGAGGGGTGTTGTAATAATTGGGAATACAAATTTACCCTAATTATAAGCTTAACTGTAAAAAGATAACACAAGTGTTGATGAAAAATAGGTCGTTGCTTTCAACAATTAATTTTATAAACAGGTGCAAGAGAACCAGACAGAGACTAAATTACTCCAGAAACAAAAAGGCCTCATTGATATACTCCAAGGACTATGTTGAAATCATGCTGAGTAAAAACAGAAGATGTGGAACCAGAAATTAATGAGCCAAAAATCAGTGGGTTAGATATTAGGCCTAATAGGAAAACAAAATAATGAGGGTATGGGCTATTCCACCCATCACTCCTATTTTTTGAGTCCCTATTAAAAAAAGGGCTTTGGAAGGAAATGAGGAAAGAACAAATGGAGGTTATTGAAGCAAGCTTCACCATTACAGCTACCAACCCCACCATATCCTGGGACCTCAGGCCTTTTTCACCCTAATCATAAGAGATGTCCTGACCAGACCAGGCCAGAGAGATGGACTCAGACAATGTCACCACCTCTACCAGCTCCAGCTGAATCCCAACCACCACCTGGGATGAAACAGGATGAGACTTTGGGCTGGTCTACACTGGGGGGTGGGTGGGTGTTGATCTACATTATGCAACTTCAGCTATATGAATAATGTAGCTGAAGTCGACATACTTAGATCTACTTACCACAGGGTCTTCACTGCAGTGTGTCAATGGGAGACACTCTCCTGTCGAACCCCCTTGTGCTTCTTGTTGAGGTGGAGTACAGAGTCAACGCTAGAGCAATCGGCGGTCCATTTATTGCATCTATACTAGACATGATAAATCGACCCCCGCTAGATCGATCGCTGCCCATTGATCTGTCTGGTAGTGTAGACTAGCCCTTTAACAGCTGCAGCTCATCTCAACTATCTTCCTTTCTTTTCCCCAATAGGACAGTTATTCCCATCTTTGATACCATCTAAGTCTGAGACGGTCATACAAAGGGGGTTTTCCTTCTTAAAAACCTCTCTCCAGCTAAAGGGAAAAGGAACAAGAAATGTTGCCTTACTTTTACATTGCAAATGCTTTAATTGTTTTTTCTTCTTTTCTATATCTTTAATAAAAGGTTCAAAGAATTGATAGCGGCACGTTTGTCATGGTACAAAGCAGGCTGAGATCTCTGTATACCAAATTTTGTTTAACCCTGTTTAATGTTGGACAGTGACTGGGTTATGGTAATACCTTTGGCTCATTTATTCCATCTAAATGAATGCAACATTTTTGGTGCCCAATGTAGGGCTTAAAGGGTTAATACATACTCAGAAGCTGATACCTTGGCAAACAATTTGCCAATTGTTTTCAAAGCTGGTTATGAAATTCATAAATGTCTTGAACTTGTTTGAGATAAGAATGCAAGCAAACTGTGTATGCTTTTTGAAAGGAGAAGCTTAATTGTTTTAAAGTGTTTTATTCATTTTTTTCTTTGATGTTGAGGTTTGTAGTTTTTTTGATTGGTAATAATTTTGAAGGTTTAGTGGGGAAAGTGTTTTTAACAAAATCAAAAGTGGTAAAAATAAAGTGTTCTATATTTTTGAACATTACGTTGCTAATACAGACTTCTATTAAAACAACATATTGGGTAACTCTTCCCTGTTAAGAAAATGCCAGCAAATTCAGGGCTGCTACTGCACTGACTGACTCAAACCACCAGAATCAAGGACTCTTGCAATTCCAAATTTTTTGGTGATTATTCTGTTTTGTTTTAGCATTTTTTTTCTTAATGTCAAAAACAAAACATTTTTTTCTCGTTGTTGTTTTTGCCACCTTTGAGTGTCACAAATGGCTCATAAATGCAGAAGTGATTCCAAACCATCATTTTGTTGCTTCTTTTTAAAGAAGGCAACACACTTGGGTAAAAATGTCATCAGGGCTGAAGTTTTTCTTCAAGTAAGCAAGCTTATCCACAAATGCATACAATTTTCATAGTTTATGTAAATGCACAGCTTTAACTGTGTAAACAGCAAAAACAGAGAACGTGTTTTCCATTTTTGCCCATCCTGGGAGTACAGCCAAAGTAGTAATAAAAGATGGGTTGTTCTTAAACATCTTACAAACATATAGCAGCAGCAGTTTTAAATTTTGTTTTAACTACAATAAAGCACATTGTAAGTTCTTAAGTTTTGTTAACATCTAAAAAGTTTAATTGTAAATTTTATACAATCTAATCAAATAATATTTGCAAATACCAATTCTGGAATAGGTAATTTGCAAACTTTAAAACATAGCCAAGTAGTTCTCCCCTCTTTCCTTTACATGCTGAAATTAAAATAAGGATTTTTTTTGTAATTGTGATGTTATGAACAAATGTCTGATCCTATGTGGAACTGGTTCATAAAATAAACAAAAAGGGATTATGTTGTAATAATTGGGACTACAAATTTACCCTAATAGTAATCTTAAGTGTAAAAAGTATGTAAAAGTTTATAAGATGATAAAATAACCTATAAGAATAAGGCCTAGTCTACACTGCCACTTAAAGCACTGAAACTTTCTTTGCTTAGGGCTGTGAATCCCTCCCCCCCGAGCGATGCAAGTTTCAGCGCTGTAAAGTGGGAGTGTAGATAGTAGCTATTACCCTTGCCAAGGTGGTTTTATTACAGCGCTGGGAGAACTCTCTCCCAGCACTGGAGCCGCAACGACACAGCCATGTTAACATCAGCTGCGTAGACATACCCTAAATGTTGATGGAAAGTAAGCCGAGTTGCTTTCAATAAGCAATGTTACAGACAGACACAAGAGAACCAGACAGAGAGACTAAATTATTCCAAACAAAAAAAGGCCATGCTGACATTATTCTAGGACTGTCATTAGGTTGAAATCACGCTTTGTCTGTTTTTACTATGTGGAACCAGAAATTAATGAGCCAAAATTGGCATGTTGGATATTAGGCCTAATGGGTGGACAAAATATTGAGGAAATTCCACCCTTTGCTCCCCTTTTTTAAATGGCCCCAAAAGAGATTTTGGAAGAAAAAATAGGGAAAAAAACAGACTACTGAGGCAAGCTTCACCATAATGGGTGCCACCCCCAGTGTCTCCTAAGACCCTGGACCACCTTCTTCATCCTAATCCTATAATACATCCTGACCAGACCAGGCCAAAAAAAAAAGGGGGGGGGGGTAAGAGCAAAATAATATCGCCACCTCTACTGGCTCCAGCTAACTCCCAACCACTACCTGGAATAAAATAAAATCAAACTTTAACAACAGCAATAGTAGTTCCAGCCCAACTCTCTAGCTCAAGAGAAAGGGAACAAGGAATGTTATTAAAACGAAAGCCTTACTTAATACTTTACATTTCAAGTGCTTTAACTGTTTTTCCCTCTTCTCTATATCTGTAACAAACTGTTCAAAGGAATTTTAATGCTGTTTGCGCCATAGTACTAAGCAGGCTAAAGTCTCTGTAAACCCAACCCCAAACCTTCTTTAACACTGTTTAATGTTGGACGGTAACTGGATTAGGTTAAGGCCTTTGGCTCATTTATTCCATCTAAACTGATACAACAGGGGATGAGACACTTTGCCAGTAGGTTTCATAGTTGCTGCTGGCAGCAGAGGAATGTTAGGACTCAGGAATCCTGGGTTATATTTCATGCTCTACCCATCGCCTAGCATCCACCTCTGCTCCAACTGCCTACTGCCTGCACCCCAGGCCCTGTCCCTGCCTATCCCACCTCACCTATGTCTTCTTTTTGCTTCTCCTCATTCATGTAAGTAAGTTTGCTTCTTTCTCCACCACGGTGCGTGGGTTCCAGCAATGGGAGCAATGAAAGCACAGGAGAGAGTCTTCCTCCTCTCAGTTCTGGTGCCTGGTCCCACAGTTGGAGGAGAAACTGAAGGAAGAGTCCGGCACCCCTAGGATGCAGCATACTCAGTTGCTCTATTGGGATGGCACGCATGCAGGCTGGTTGGCACACAGTAGCTGTGTGGGGATACAACATGTTCACTGAAGCTGGAGTGTTCAGAGAGTTTCACTGTCAGCCTCTGAAAAGCCTCCAAGCAAAACCAAGTGCTATGTTGAGAGCTTTACACCTTGATCAAATTTGAGCAGATTTTCAGAGAGACCCCGAAAGACCCTGACACTAAAGCAGTCCAGTTCCCCTGCTGCAAAGCATGGAGGTGCTAGATCTTCTGAAATGAAATTTGCCATGGGGAAAATGTTTTCCCCATACCTCATTCTGTTTAGCTGAAACTTTCCCAAAAAATTCTGCACAAGGCTGATCCCTGGCATGGAAATTTTCAGCCCAAATGGCTAGTTTGGCAATATTATAAACTGAAAACGGGTCCTTATAATGGAAAGTGTTAGGCCACTTAAAAGATAAGGGATTGCTGCCAGTGCTACAGATAACAGGAAAGTGAGGTAGTGGACAAGAGAACCTTATTGCTACTACAGTAATTTAGCCACTTCTACAATTTCTTCCATCCTCAGAAGCACTTAAGTAGACATCCTTTCTACTGTTGAAAATCTTTTTTCCTTCCAGAGTTACAACGTGCAAGACAGATTGACTACAAGATTAGAGGGAAAAGTCTCTATACTTTGTTTTACTTTGCATAACTCAGCAGTTCTGAACCAGGGGTCGGGACTCCCAGGGGGGCCGTGAGCAGGTTTCAGGGGGTCCTCCAAGCAGGGTCAGTATTGCACTCACTGGAGCCTAGGGCAGAAAGCTGAAGCCCTGAGCCCTGCCACCTGGGACTCGAGCTGAAGCCTGGGCAGTTGCTGTGCTTGCTACCCCCTAATGTTGGCCCTGGTTTTTTAAATGCATAATAACAGTTGTTGTGGCACTGGTGGGCTGTGGAGTTTTTATGGCATGTTGGGCGGGAGGAGAGAGGGCAGTCTCCAAAAGAATAAGGTTAAGAACCCCTGGCATAACAGAGGTAGGTAGGGGTGGGTGGGTGTGTGTGTGTAAGTGTAAGTGTAAAAAATACATAGGTTTGTATAAACAAAAAATAAATCTTTCTTAGAGCAATTGGAAAGGAATTTTTTTTTGAGAAACAGGAAAGATTATTGACGGAGAATTTAAACAGGTGAGCAGTGCAGACAAGGACAACTCCAATTTGGACTACTTGAAACGGAAGTAAACTGCCCAGGTGCAAGTAACTTTTCTTTGTCTGCATTTGAGGTTTAACCAGTTCAGCTACATTGGTGGAATCAAGGCACATTCCCTGTTTAGATTAAATCTAAATTTCAAGTGGATGTAGACTTCTCCACTTTCAGACAGTGAGGTCAATGTAGAGGTTATATGACTCACGACAGAGAGGGAATTACAAAGAGCTAGAATTAAAACTCTGGAATTCCTGTCTCCCTGTTGTCTGGTCAGATCACAAAAGTCACTTAACACAATATGAAAGTAATCTGCACCAATTATTTTAAATATAAGTATATATTTAAAGCAATCTGCTAGAAGTAACAGAAACTAATGATACAATCTTAACCAACTGATTTTCCAGTAAGCTTGTTAATAAATTGGAGATCTGAACTAGTGCAAGTTAGTAAATGGCATACTCCTAGAACTCAAATTTTACTACAAGTTTCACATGTATGAAGGGGACTATAATCCAGTGCCTGAAAGCAATAAATCCTAGGCTTCACAAATTTTGTGTCTGCCAAATAAAGCAACAGGAACATTGCTTTATACCTCAGAATTTTAAACCAGAGAAGTTCTCCCCAATTTGGTCAGTAAGGAGCTAAGGTAGTATAAAGTGTCCTTTCAGAGTCTTTTTAATTAAAACATGCAGATCAATAAGATTACATACATACATATATATGAGAGAGAGAGAGAGAGAATGAATTGGATTCATGAAGCCATTTGGCTCTCCATTTTCCACATCAACAGATTAAAAACACTGATTTTTACTGATTAACTAAGAACATGCTGGTGCTTAAGAATTCAAACTAAGATTGCCTAGCCTTTTCAATGCTCCAATGTAGTAGTAAAACTGCAGACACATATGGAAAACTAGGGTTTACTCTAAAGTCCTCTTTTTCATTCCCTGAGACAGATGGATCTGGAATTACGGTGGAGGAGAATATTTACAGATTACTTTTTTTTTTTTAAATCCATAGTAGAATACATGGCACTTTAGAGCATCTTAAAGGATCTCTTAGCACTTCTGCCCCTTCACCATGATGCAAGGATGAGAGAGAACACTAATTCTGATTCTTAAATGGTCAACTTAGACAGTGACATACAGTAACACTCCTGAAGTTACTTCCCTAAAGAAAAATTACTCATTTTACAGGTGTGGAAATGGAACCATAGACACAGCCACTTGGCACCAGTGAACTGCTGGCAGAACAACCCAACCCAATAGTAGTTCACAGAGCCAGATCCATAAGTAGTCATGGAGACATGAAGCTGTTTGTTCAGCCTATTACTCGATAGATTTACTTCATTGTATTATAGGCTACATTAGAAATAAGATAGCCCAAACTTTTAAAACAAGCTAATTTTGTTCTCTATACCAAATATGTTTTAATAGGATGGATGCATCCTGAAATGCCAAATATACCATATAAACAGAAAGTAGGACAACTACCATCTTTTCTCTTCTTTATGTTAAGACTGAGTTCCATGACACCTTCAGTTCTTCCGGTGACTCTGTTGTACGTGATGCTGCAGTTCTCTCATGAAATAATCCTGAAGGAACTACAGTATGTTTGTGCCTGAACAGTGGTTTCCACTGAAATTTCAAATGCTCTTTTACATTAACTTAATGTAAGTGAAATTGCTTTTCTAGGGAAAGAGCTGATGTCAGCACCAGATGTTTGAGCGATTGCTTGATTTTTCTAATGCATTTTAAAATAGCTAATAAAGATGGGTTTTTTTAAATAGCTTGGCACACGTGTAAAAATGTGTAAGAGTTAGGAGTGGAATTTTGATGAGCAGCTCCTTTTGGGCCAGTGATTTTTTTCTACTTGTCTCTGGACAAAGCAGGTCACATTTCTTGAGAGCAGAGACCCTGAAGTATAAGGGTGGTGGCTCTATTCTTTCTTCCTGTCCTTCTCCCTAGGACCTGTAGATGTTCATAATCCCCACAATTCTACTCATCCAAATCTGTGACAGCTACAGCAATTGTTACATGGAAACATTTTCTGACATTTTGAATTCAATTGCATGGTCTTTTTTGGATAACAAAAGGCATTTAATTATTTTGTTCTTCATTCCCTCTCCCCTTCCTGCCTGTGTTCTGTTCCCTAACCCTCCTCACCCCAGTGCATCCTTCTTCTGCAACTCATTTCCCTTTACCCCTTGGAATAGCTGTGTTGTTCCTTCTCCGCAAGAGGTGGCTGTCACCTTCAGGAGTTGGCTCCTGCTTCCTTCTGTAGCACCAGCCTATGCTGGTTAGTTCTTGTTTCTAGCTCCTTCTACAGACCTGCAGAAGAAGCTAGAAATGAGGAATAGCCAGCACCATGTGACCTACCAGTTATTCATGGACCACTGTTTGGGAACCACTGGGTCAGCCACTCCCTGGAAATGCTGCTATTCGACATCATCTATATCCAGTCCAGGTGTGACTAGTTTAAAGAGTGAGTCAGAAGGGCAGGAGCAGAAATTGAGTTAGTGTGAGCAATTCTGCTGTATAAGAAACCTAAGGCCTGGGGTCCTTTGGCGAGGTGCTCCAAGAATGCAAAAAAACTGAACTGAAGCTTATGAGCTGCAGTCCTAGATTTAGGTTGTACTCCTGGTCATTTCAGAAAGCTGTAATCTCTATTTGTAAACACCTTCAATAAGCTTGTTCTGAGTCATCTCTCTGCAGTCCTACCTCCGCTTTCAGCTGGTGACACCAGGAGACCAGTCATCTGGCTGTATGTAAGAGAAGCTGCCACTCTCCAAGTAACTTCCGTTTGAAAAGAGAAAGCTTAGCAGGGTAATGAGGAAAAACAATCTTTACACTTTAATGAAAATAAATCACCGATTATTGCAAGTCTCTTGCTAGACAATGGCTCTATTACTTATGTACAGGAAGAATGTCCAGTGCTGTACAAAACAGATAAAGAGTCCCTGCCCCAAAAAGTTTACAGTCTTAACAAGCTATGAATGCAGCTGCATTAGCAAGGGACATTCCAATTCTGTAACTTCTCAGTATTGGATATGACAAAAGGTTAGAATGGCTTCAGTAAGAGTTTTACTGCCAAAGGCCTAAGATCCATTGAAAAAAAAAAAAATCAATAGGGCTTAGATGTTTTTGCAAATTTTCCCCACAGTGGCCAGTAAAAATATATATATAATCCTGTTAAGCAGAGTTGATCAGAAAGCGGACAAAAATGTTTTTCTTGACGTCTTTCCATTTTCCAGTCAACCCCAACATTAAGGAAGTATGTTTTAGCTGAACATTTCCTAACCATTGTAAGATGTTTTTATTGTCCAAACAAGAAGTTATATTGTTGGTTTAAAACCATGTTTCAATAACAGTTTTAAACATTGTTATCTTTAAAGTATAGACAGGTCTTAAAGTAAACAAAAGAGAAAGACTCTTCAGAGATAAATTGGACAACATCATTATTCAGTTCTTCTAACAGATATAGGTACTTATTGAAATGAATTTCTCCATTCTCAAGTTCAGTGCTAAAACAATGGAAAGCCATCATCAGCAAGCTGCCACTTACGTAAGACCAAATATTTTGGACTACAACTTCAAGCTTATCAATTCAGTGCCTAGCACGCTGCCAGGGCTTTAATAAAAGGTACTTATATTTCACACATCTATGGAAGAACTAAATTAATATTAGAAACCCATAGATTTTTAATACTTTCCAAAATATTGATCAATTTAACTTAATGGAATAATTTTCCTTGTAACCTATGTTCTCTCTTGAGGAAAAAAAAAAAAAAAGTCTTACCTTTCCCCACCACTCTGCATTAAAACACACACACACAGAGACAGACAGAAGGTAAACATTGCTGCTATTGGAATAGCAAACATGTTAAATACAGTAACTCCTCACTTAAAGTCGTCCCGGTTAACATTGTTACATTGTTGATCAATTAGAGAACATGCTCGTTTAAAGTTGTGCAATGCTCCCTTATAACACTGTTTGAAAGCCGCCTGCTTTGTCCACTGCCTGCAAAAAGAGCAGTCCATTGGAGATAGCTGGCGTGGGCTTAGAACCAGGGTGGACCAGCAGCCTCCTCCTCCCCCCATCAGCTCCCCGCTCCCCTCAGTTTCCTGCGTGGCAACCGCCCAGCAAGCTATCAATTGCTGGCAGTTCAGCTGTCCCTCCCCCCACTGCCATGTGCTGCTCCTGCCCTGTGCCTTGGAGCTGCTCCCGGGAGCCTCCTGGTTGCTCAGCAGGGGGAGAGAGGGTGGCTAATGTCAGGGTGTCCCCCTTCCCTCTGCTCCTGCACCCCACTTACCCCATCTCCATGGGGACACACACACACACACACACAACAGGACAGGGCTCAGGAGCAGCTGCTGTCACAACTTGATGATCTACTTAACAAGTCAGTGTACTTAAAGGGGCAATGCGCATCTCTCTCTCACACAGGGTGTGTCTCTCTGTCTGCCATGCTGTCTCCCCTCCCTCCATTAGTGCTGCCTTGTAGAGTATGAGGCTACATTAACAACAATGGGTTAACCCTTGAGGGCTCAGCCAAAAGCTAGTTCATCATTTAGCAGTAAGGCATTCCCAGGGAAATATCCCACCCTCTGACTTCACTACCTCAACCAAGCTTCACAAGCATCATTGCTGTGTACAGTATTAAACTCTTTGTTTAAAACTTATAGTGTGTGTGTGTGTGTGTGTGTGTGTGTGTGTGTGTGAGACCTTTGCTGATGAAAAAATTTCCCTGGAACCTAACCCCCCTATTTACATTAATTCTTATGGGGAAATTGGCTTCGCTTCACATCATTTCGCTTAAAGGCGCATTTTCAGGAACCTAACGACAACATTAAGCGAGGAGTTACTGTAGCAGCTTATTGCCAGCCTCAGTTTTCTCCTGAAGCTAGTTGCACAGCTGAACTCAAGCCAACAGGAATACCAGGATTGTCATGTGTCCATGTTTTTTATGTCAACTCAAGGCATGTTAGCTGGAACATAAGCTTGAATGCTGACAAAAAACTGGCCTAGAATTACTCCTTCATAGCTACAGCCATGGGACTAAAATGGTTTTACGTGAAGCCATTAAGTTTAAATACAAATGACTTCATAATAATATAATTAGTAACATTAATATAGGCCAAGTGTTGCTAATTATAGCATTATGACTCTGTTGCAGCACTAAATGCATCAGTAACTGGCAGCATTATGTATCATATGCTTAAAAACAGAATTGCTGCTCCAGCTCTTAAGTTTATTAAGTAGCTGCCTACTCATGGCATTAGCTATTAGTTCAAAATAGTGTCTGTGACAAACACTTTAGAGCAGAGGTGGGCAAACTACAGCACGTGGGACAATCCTGTCTGGCCCCTGAGATACTGGCCCG
This sequence comes from Malaclemys terrapin pileata, assembly GCF_027887155.1. Taxonomy (NCBI): domain Eukaryota; kingdom Metazoa; phylum Chordata; order Testudines; family Emydidae; genus Malaclemys; species Malaclemys terrapin. The sequence continues at coordinate 17,542,597 of NC_071520.1, read as the reverse complement.
GAAGGCTCACCCCCGGCCCCTTCCCTGCTATCTCCCCGCACCCGCAGCCTCAGGTCACTGCGCCGCTGGCGCTCTGGGCGGCGGGGCTGAGAGCTCCTGGGGCAGCGCGCTCCTGGGGCAGCGCAGCTGCGGAGCCCAGCCTGACCCGGTGCTCTGTGCTGCACGGCTTGCCTGTCCTGGTGCAGCCGCGCCGCCAGCCTCCAGTTCTCCAGGCAGCGTGTTAAGGGGGCAGGGAACAGGGGGGTTGGATAGAGGGCAGGAGAGTTTGAGGGGTGGTCAGGGGTGTGGCTAGGGGTCGGGGCGGTCAGAGGGCAGGGAACAGGGGGGATTGAATGGGAGCAGGGGTCCTGGGGGGGCAGTCAGGAAGGAAAGGAGGGGTTGGATGGGGCAGCGGGGGGCAGTTAGGAGCAGGGGGTCTGGGGGTGGTCAGGGAGAATAGGTGGTTGGATGGGGCAGGGGTTCCGGGAGGGGGGCAGTCAGGAAGGAAGGGGGGTTGGATGGGGCGGGGGGGGGTCCAGTGGCGGTCAGGGGACAGAGAGCAGGGGGGTGGATGGGGCAGGAGTCCGAGGGGGCGGGGGCACGCATCAGGAGGCGAGAAGCAGGGGGTCGGAGGCCAGGCCATGCCTGGTTGTTTGGGGAGGCACAGCCTCCCCTAACCAGCCCGCCATACAATTTCAGAAATCTGATGCCCGTCCCTGCTTTAAAGAGAGTAGCAGCCAATCAAATACAGTGTAATCTTATGATGGAGTCTTCACATACTTCACTGTAATAAGTCAAACTATAAGTACATTTCTAATCTGTTTATCTTTGTATTAAGCTTAAATAGCAAATAATATTTTAAAAGGCATCCAGAATGCCAGGTCTGTTCTTCCCTGGTTTGCTGTCCCCTACCTCCGACAGTTATTGGCCTTGTGTTCACCAGGAAAAAAAGAGATGCAGTTTTTAATATGCATTAGCTATCACATTAATATTCTGACATAAACAGAGCAAGCTGTAGCTTGAGGTAAATACCCAGGTGGAGTCTAACATGTTAGCTGACACCTCTTTTTTCCCCTTGTGTAGACATGGCCAGTGTAAACTCACACTAGCTGAAAAGAAGGGGTAATCCATTTTCCCCCAAGTATTCATTCATCATTAGAATCAAACAAGTGTTTAAAACTTTAAGAGGCTGACAAATTTCTTCCCCTCCCTGTTGCTCAGTCTCCTGTAGTATCATAATTTCACCAAGGCCCTGCTCATGCTACAACTTTTAACCATGCTTGTGTGACAGATTAGGAGCACTATCACTTCAGCCAGTTATAACATGATTCAGTTCGTACCCAGTCCACACAAACACTTGTGGCCTCACAACCAAGTTCACCTGTCCACACCTACCACCCTATCTCTTGTGTTTATATCCGTGCATTCTGGGACGTCATGCCAGCCCTCAGTGCTTCAGCAGGAGACAGAGTGCCAGAAGGACACCTGCACAGAACAGCACCAATAGCATGTGAATCAATGCACTCTGGTATGTCCTGAGGAAGGAAAACTAGCCAACAATCAGTGAACACATTATGGTTAGGAGTCACCTCTGTGCTGGAAAAAGTATGCCAAGCCAGTTACAAGAAGGCAACGATGTGCCAACTCCATCTCTGACAGGGGACACCATTACTAACAGAATTTTAGCTATGTAGCATATGGGTATAAGACAGTTAATGCCAACCATACTATGAACTGGTTACACTTTGTTGAAAGTTGTAGTGTGGATAGAAGCAACTACTCTGGCATCCTTCAGACTGGACAAGAGACTTTGAATTGGGGGGCAGAGGGAGAGACAAAAATACCAAAAAATTAGGAAGGATCCCTATTCTCCACAGAGAACAAAGATTCTAAAAGGGGCACAAGCTCAATTATTTTCTCTTTGCAAGTCATCTTTAAAGTCTACTTCCCAGGCATGGTGATCCCCCAACCATCACCCCTCTGTTCTTTCAACCTTTGAGGAGCCATCCTATCCTCTCACCCCTCTTTCCAGGAAGATGCACATCTGCAGCTTTGTCTCAAGATTATCATCACTGTTCCTTGCAGTGAGCAAGGCAGCTTTTAAGCAGTTGGCAACCACCACTGAAGTTGGCCACATCTTTCCTGAGAAGCTCCCACTGGGAAGAACGGTAATTTGAGGAAGGGGTTATTTGCTAGGGAAAATTCTGCACTGCTCCCAAAGCCCTCACCCTTGGCAGATACAACTATCAGTGACTGAGCTTCAGCCCAAAACTGGTCTTCCCATGTGGCCCATAACCACTGCAGTGTTGCTAGAGAGTTACGGCTAGGTTGATGACTCCATTACATAAAGCCCAGTTTTCCAGAGAACTTAAGATATAGACACTTGACAGGCTTCAGGATGAAATTTAGGCCTTGTCTATATAGGAAAGTTTCAGTATAGCCCAAGGTATGAATTTAAACTAATTTAGTTATACCCGTGTAACATCACCCCTAGCCCACCCACAGGGATATTCTCATTCCTGCAGAAGAGTTGCTAGCTTATATTGTGGGGGAAGGAGCAGAAGGAGTGCCCACACAACAGAATAACTATAAAAAGAATGAGGAGTCCTTGTGGCACCTTAGAGACTAACAAATTTATTTGGGCATAAGCTTTCGTGGACTAAAACCCACTTCATCGGATGCATGCGGTGGAAAATACAGTAGATAGATATCACACACACACACACACACACAGAGAGAGAACGTGAAAAAATGGTTGTTGCCATTCCAGCCATCACGAGACTAATCAATTAAGGTGGGCTATTATCAGCAGGAGAAAAAAAAAAAACAAAACACACAACACTTTTGTAGGGATAATCAGGGTGGCCCAATGTGGTCTCTAAGGTGCCACAAGTACTCCTCGTTCTTTTTGCTGATACAGACTAACACGGCTACCACTCTGAAACCTGTCAGAATAACTGTCAGTTTAAACAAACAGTTAAGTTATACCAAAAATCTTTTGCATGTAGACAAGGCCTTGATCCAGAAATAAGCTTTGGAAGTTGAGATTTAAATATTGATGCTCCTGTGTGGCTAAACCTCACCCACACATTAGGTCTCACTCTCTCCCTTTCAGTGCTTGTGAGGCAATTGCTCATTACAGGCGGGTGCTTTTAAAACAGCTCTAAAATGAAAGCAGAGCCTTGTTTTCTGTTCTCGTGACTCCATTCAGTAAATGGTAGCCCTGATGCTATGAAATGAGTCACATGAAACATGATGCCAGGCAGCATTCCCTCCTCACAATGCATGATTCAAATAGTCATTTTGCTGCTGACACTGAAAGGGCCTTATGTTTTTATTAATTGTTAAAAAACAATTTTCCTCCTTATCCATCCTGTTATCCTAAGGGCAATTATACTATCCCCGCGTCAGTCAAAATAACACAGCTTTTCCCACTGTGAGCCCTCCTCTCCCAACTAGTAGCAAATACTGTCAGGGCAGCATGCACTGAAGCTCTCAAACCTTTACCTTGCAGTCAATGCAGCATTCAATGGGGACCAAAATAAAATAATCAGTATTTCCCTGAGGTTAGCAGAAACAACCAAGCTTTTTAAATCGTGAGTGAGGCTCCAGGCTAAATGTAGGTTAAGAGCTATACATCCAGACAACACGGGCAGAGGACTCCATTTATATATTATTTAGATTTTCAGAAATGCATTACCACAGGTGAAGGTCTTTACAAAGGGCTTGCAAGCATCAGACCCACACTTCAGATTTCCATGCTGCCGCACCACCTTTGATGAGATTACCATGAAGTACTATGTTTAGTTAGATGAGTTTGGCTACGAACGAGAACGAATACAAAACTTGTGTTCTGTGCTCTAATACAATTCCTAATTTAGGCACCCATTGGGGAAAAAAAAATCATTAAAGAACTTCTATAAATAAAGGATGTTCACACTGGAGTCACAACTGAAAAGTTTCTGGAATTTCAAAACCAAAACAAGCCATCACTATTGCAGTCACATTAAAAAACTGTCCTGAAGAGCGCTTAAAGTTTCTCAAACCAAAAATAGCCTCCCTTCAAAGCACCAAGTTGTACAACCACCAAAACTTGAGAGAGAGAGAGGGAGGGGTAAGTAACTTTATGGTGATTACCATGAGCTTAAAAACCAGACAGACCACAAATATAGAGAAACATTTAAATGTTACCCAAGTCAGAGAAGATAACAAAAGACATGCCATTTGGAGCAGAATCTTCTAGTTTTATGGCTCTACTTTTAATGAGTGTTTTTTGCCCATTAAATTAGCTACAGAAATTATATCAATCTAGAGTGCTAAATAGAGAGTCCATATTTTTAGTGTTTCTTCTGAAAAAATGCTACAGGACACTGATATTATCCTAACCCAGCATCAAGAGAGAATAAGCTATTTATGATAGCATTACCAGAAGGAATCAGTTTCTCATTTTTTCTAAATGAGAACAAGCAGACAGAAGAGATGCAATTGATGCTCTAAAGCTGAGAATTTGAATATCTACTTTGAAAGAAAAGATATTAAATGGCATAATTAAGAGTCCAAATAAACTTACAACAGTGCAGAAGTACAGCTAAGAATTTAAATGCACATGCGTTAAACAATTCAGTTATGGTATCTATAACAACGATGACTTGCCCCTGCCACCAGCCATATCAGTGATTCATGATGCCTCATTCACAATGTTGCCAACCTCCAGCATTCAAATATCATCAGCCAAACCTTTAAAAAGTAACATTTTAATGAAGAATAGATTTGGGACTATATTTGCCTTCAAGTTTTTGAGGCTTTAAAAAGGTACGTGTCACATTTTTAAGCATTTATTTCAAACATGAGGAACTAGAAGCTTTTTTTAATGGGAAAACTGAGGTTCTTACATAATCACAGAACTCAAGAAATTGGAGTTTTAAGTAAAAAAAAAAAAACACACAAGTATTACTAGACTAACAATAGAGTCATGAGAGTTGGCCAGACAACATTCACTAGTAACAAGGAGATAAGAGAAGAAATGGAGCAGTTTATTAAGAATTAAGGTGCTTTACATACATAGACATAACAGTTAGTCCAGCTCCCTAAAGTTTTCTCCAACATACAATTAATCTTTCAAAAAGGAGAGCACCTCCAATGCCCTATCTGTAAGTACCACAGAAGAAAGCCTGGAAGACCATCTTTCCAAACAATTTCAGCAGAACAAGCCTGTTGTATGCAATACCATGAAAATATTTCCCAGGGAAGGACAAACTTCCCAGGACACTCTTCCTGGATCTTCCCCTCCTCCCCGTCTGATTGCAGTGGAGAAGAATACAAAGCCCTGGCTCACTCTTGTCTCAGGGCCCTAACAAGTAAATTAGAAGAATGAGTCTACACTGTAAAAATGAAAGAAAAAATAAAAAAAAAAGAAGATCTTTTCTTATTGCCATCAGGGACAGCTTGCTTTGTCACAATCCCCATTCCCTATCTACGGTGCTCTGGCAGTTCATAGCCCCGGCACTTCTGGGGTTGCCGCATCAGTTATGAAAGTAATAAAACTGCTTGAGCCCCGACACCTCTTTCATTACAAATTTAGCTCTGCCTATATACAAGGGTCTTACTACTATAGAAACACTATCCAACGATACATAATTTACATATGTAGCATCTCTCAGTCTGAAGCATTATCAACTTCCAAATCTCCCTCCATTCCCACACACATACACACAAACAGATTAATCCTGAACTCTCCCAATCACCACTTCCTCCTTATACATTCTCCTTTGGGCAGCAATCACACCTTAAAATTTTAGGTAAAAAGAAGCTGTTTGGTTTTTTTGTTTTTGAGGGGGGAGGTGAACACATTAAGTGGGGGATTAATGAAATCTGACTTACGCTATAAACATTTACAACCTAAGGCCTCGATCCTTCAAGCTGCTCTGCATGGGTTGACCTTGGCACCCAGGTGTACCCACACCTTCCAAGATGGAGGATTTAGCTATAGAGTCACTACTGTAGTTCAGTTTGACAGAACCAGAGTCTTGTGTATTTGCCAAGGCGCAGGGTTACAGCTTGAGTAGTCATTTTAGCTTTGAGTTACCGGACTTTGGTACATCTAAATTCCATATCATGACAGTGTATTCATGTAAAAACTGTTCAAGGAACAATAATAAAAAAAGCAGGTCCAGCATGTGAGGAAGTAGTAGTTTACAAACTTGACACTCCTAGACCTCAATGACAAAGGGGAGAAAAATCCTCCAAGAGCAGCCGATCGGATTTAGATAATCCTGAAAGTGCTCATAAGAGCTATAATGATGATTTACAGACACTTGAACTTCCTTCCATGATCTTTGCCAAAAACCTGTTAAAGTTACACAGAAAGCTGTTTTGCCTTGCACATTTTAAAAAATTCAACTAAAGCAGTTTGTTTTAAAATTAATTTGGTTTTTACATCATTCATGAAATAGAGGGCAGAGCAAAAACCAAAACCTAGAATGTCTTTTGAAGACTATTTACATTTGAAAAGCTTTTTGACATGTCACTTACTGGGCGTTGAACTCCTTCAGAAACAAACAAGGCATGTTGTTGACAATAAATGAACAAAAAAGTAAAACCAGAAATGTTGCTGTATTTAAACTGCAGCAGTTCATGTGGTGGTAAGAAGTGGTATTGTATATTTGTTAACATGCTATAGTTGATCATTTCCTGTCTCTTTGGCAATCTGCTGAGACTTTTCTAATGCTATTTTATTGTATAAATAAACTAAATAAATTCAAAATCAACCCTACAAACTGGATACACTTGCATCCTACAAATGATCCCCTCAGGCAAGTATAATTGGGGTTGTTCTAATTCCCTGTAAAGTCCAAGGAGAGATTCCCTCTGACTACAATAGGTATGTTATGAGGTTCTTGATATGGAGGTGGAAGATAAACATGGCAGGGGTAATGAGGCTGAATGGGTGCACTGGTCCTTGAATAATGTTCCCCACTCCCAAATGCATTTGGGCATAAACCCGTGGCTAATTCACAGATGATCCCACTTGTCACTTGTGTTTAAATGTATCTGTCTCTCCTTCCTAGGACTCTTGATACGAGCAAAAATTCAAAGATGTACTAAAATGTACTAAAATTCTAAGCTTGTACTGTAAATGCAGAGTTTATCAGCTGCAATCTATAAAGGGCTGGTGTCTGGATTTACCATGGTTTGGGGACATAAATGTTGCATTGCTGGAGAGAGGACAAGTAGCCCTAATATTAAATAAATTAAAGGAGATATCCTATCTCCTAGAACTGGAAGGGACCTTGAAAGGTCATGGAGTCCAGCCCCCTGCCTTCGCTAGGGGGACCAAGTACTGATTTTGCCTCAGCTCCCTAAGTGGCCCGGTCAAGGATTGAACTCTCAACCCTGGGTTTAGCAGGCCAATGCTCAAACCACTGAGCTATCCCTCCCCCCTACAATATTGCTGTTGTAGGTGTAGTACACATCACTATGACGTTACAAAATCTGAAAGCAGTAAACCAAAAATAAAGCTAAACTTTCCTTATGTGCACAGACACCCGCCATTTTGTTCTCAGATTGGCTGCAGCTTGTTAAAGAGGACACACACAGTGCTTTCTTGTGGAGTTTGCTTTATTTCTTGTTGTTTCCCTTAGACTAAAGTTTTCTAGATATTAAATACATGCTTCCACTTTGAGTGTGGAAAAACAACAGTAGGGCATTCAGAAAATCTCTGTGCTGATTCACTGCCTATTCCTTCAAGAAGTTATTTCCAGAAAGCTAGAGAAGACACAGTAAAACTAGATAGCTTTGGACTCCATTTATCAAAAACCTTACAGTTTCCTTCAGGGCAGATGAAACATAAGTAGTGAGGAGAGAAAGCTAAATCTGTATGCAGAGCATTAATAGACAGTTTAAAAATTCACTGCAGACCTATTGACTCTTGCCAGCTCCTGCTTTCTAAAGATGTATCCCTTCAAGGCTGTTGTGCCACGGAGCAACAACTGGCAGGGCAAATTATTTTGCGCATGTGTCACTCTTGACATAGCCTGCTTCTAACGGTCTTGAGGGTGCCACAGGCACACCCAAGTTCGGAGGAGGCAAAGGTTTTATAAACACAGAAGCCTAGAAAAGACACTGGGCTCAAAAAGCAGGATATCCCCCCCATACAGTCTTTTCAGTAGTTTAGGCATATTTTTGGTTCTCTTACTTTTTTTTTTTTTTCTTCATTTGCTAATGGTTCTCTCAGAATGCCTTTTCTCATTTCCTAAATAGACTGTTTCTACCGTCCATCTGTTCCTCACCTTTTCTTAAGCAGTTGGAATAGCACCAACCTTGACAACCTCACAGTCACGAACAAAATTTTATTCACTGCAAGCATGTAGGACACAGTGCATCACTTCTGTAAGCATGGTGCTGATTAATGTGCTCAGAAAAGGATCTCCAAAATTAGTAACTTCATAGACATTTGATCTCTACACATTTTACATCCAAAAAAACCACATTCCTGTTTTACAGTTTATCATGAAAAGGATGCCTTCTAGAGCCTTTCTGGGGTTAGGTCCATAATAGATTTACATTAGGGAACGTTGACATGAGAAAACAGCTTCACTATTTGCAAAATATGTTTGAAGTTGTGTATAGTCTGTCCTGCTGAATCTGCATGACAATTTGTAAATAGAAGAGAAAATTAAGTAAGATGGAGAAAAAGCAAATCCATGAGTGATAGGAAGACAAAACAATGAAATTACGCACACATACAAGCCGCAAACCACTAAGGCCTTGTACACACACAAAAATTGTACTAATTTAACTACCTACATTTAGAACCTGTTGATTACATCAGTGCTATGCCTTGTACAGACACTCAAATTGATTTAAGAGCTCCTTATATCAATTTAGCTTGAGTTGGTAAGAAACAGACAAAGGCACAGAGAACTCAGCTGCTACTGGCATCCCAAAGCTGCCCCAGCCCGGGTGCTGTTAGCCTGTTTACTGCAATGGTAACAGCTGAACTCACTGCAGAGTAGCATGGGGAAGTGTCCGATCACAGTGGCAGAAACAAGGCTACCACCTCTAGAAATAGCTGAGAGAGGATTGCAGCGTATCTCCATGAAAGCTCCATTGAGATAACTCAAGAGGAAAAAAGGGACATCCCTGTTCAGATAAATAGACTGCTCCACATGGCCCCTCCCACCTAGCCTAAGAAATGAAAAGCAGACATCAAACCTACCTCTGTTTGTTCCACCTTTACCCAAGCACAGGGCACTGATATGATGTGGATTGTGGAACCAGACTGCCATACAACCTTCTCTGAATTTATTCCTTGAACTTATCAATAACTATTCCAGTTGCAGGATCAGGGCTGAGACCAAACAATAGACAGGGGATGGTGGAGAATGCATGGGAAGGATGAAAGTAAGTGAAAGATAATGAGAGGTTTGTGTCCATGTATTTTAAATTACTTTTACCTTGTTTGATAAGACAGATTTTGGGGGAAAGGGACAAAAGCAGAGGTGTCAGCATGTGTCCAGCTCGTGAAGCATAACACCTTCACTTGCAGTAGGATGGGCCAGAATACCAGTCCTTTCCATGAAATTAACACTAGATCTAATTCTTACAGTGCAGAATCATGAAGTCTGATAATAGGCTAAATAAGGTTTAGGACTTCACATCCCCGATTCCTGCAGAAAAAAGTAAAATTTCTATAGGAACTGGGGTGTACATTATTTTCATTACTTGGATATACATAGCCTATGCTAAGTTATTGATAACACCTGATCTCATTACCTCTCCTCCCACCCTCCAAACACAACCCAGCCTCTACTGGGAATCCCAGAATGTAGTGATATAAAATCCAGCTAAGAGAACCTTTATCAAAAATGAATTTTAAATCAAATACAATGGACTGGGGAAAGGATCATAATTTTGCTGTTCTTGAACCACAGACCTTATGATTAAATCTGTCCCACTAGCCCTGTAATACAATGCAAGAAACAATTTGTCATGGAAAATTAGCCAGTCTAGAATGATATAAATGAATGTTTAATGACTACAGTGTTAGAACATAAAACATTTAACGGTAGCTGGTGAAATTTTGATACAGGCATCTCCCCATTCATATGTCCATGTAGATTTACACATGGAAATCAAAACGGCCAGATGCATCATAGCAGAAAGATGTACTAACGGCCCTCTTGTTTGACCTCTGGCACACAGTGAATGGGTGCAGGCCGGAGGGCAGAACCTTTGGAAGATAGTAACAGAGGGTCCTGTGGCACCTTTAAGACTAACAGAAGTATTGGGAGCATAAGCTTTCGTGGGTAAGAACCTCACTTCTGAAGCTTATGTTCCCAATAATTCTGTTAGTCTTAAAGGTGCCACAGGACCCTCTGTTGCTTTTTACAGATTCAGACTAACACGGCTACCCCTCTGATACTTTGGAAGAAAGTCTCGCATAGCAGCATCTTGGCCAGGACTCTATGCATCAGCTGTACAAAAAGCCTGACAGTGACACACATTTGTGCATCAATAGACTACTAAAGCAGAAGGCAATCACAGAAGGAATAAAAGTTTAGGTGAATTATTTTTTATTTTCACTCTAACTCAAAAGTTGGATTAAGTGACTTGCCTGAGGTCAGACAGGAATCAAACCCAGATCCTGTGAAGGTCAGTGCTTTAACCAAAAGACTGTCCTTCTCTAAAAATGCCTCATCTAGACTGTCTTTCTGCTGACTCAGAATGATTCCCTATGATTACATTTGCAGTTATGTGTATAAGTGCTAAGCATGATTACTGAAACTGCTAATTAGTGCCAAGGATGATGCTGGTTTAAACACCTGTCCACTGGGAACTGGACTGCAACCACAATTCATTTCACAGCCAATGAAGAGAGGTGATAATGACTCATTCATTACTGACCTAGACTAGCTAGACGACCCAACACTTTCAGAGGAATTTAAAAGCCTCCCCTGCTGCAAGTCATCTGTATCTACACTAATCCTCCTCCTATCTGAATGCATAAGAACCATATATCAGCACACTGAAATGTGGCTCTTTGAAAAAGATCGGTTATAACCAGCTGCTTCACTATTTTAAAAGATGACCATTATCCACTCACACCACAGAGTCCCCTTAATTGAGATATCCCATGGGAGGTCTTATCTTCCTGTTTAAGTAGCTGTCCTGATTAACACCTCAGTCCTGCACCAAGCTTTGCACATGCAGATCCCTGTGCTCACAGACTCCCATTTGAAACCAGCAAGGGTCCATGCAGGGACAGGAATCTGCTTGGATGAAGCTCACTGCAGGACAGAGGCTTAGACATGAAATAAAAAAACATACAAGTAGAAGGGGTTCAGTGCAGTCTATCTTCTTCAGCTCACGTGTTAGGAACACAGTGCAGAGATTTTCCCACTTGTTTAAAATGGCATTTGTACCCACTGGCAGTAACTAAATGAACCTGCTTGGAAGAATCTGTAGACAGCAGTCATTGACATTCACCTGTCAAACACCATGCCCTAGCTGGGACACATCCTAGGAAAACGTGAAGAACATTGTATTTAAAAGAAACCAAAACTTCCTCCATACTTATGTGCAGAAGCATTCAGCATCAACACATTAAGTGTGAAAACTTTTTCCCCCCAGGGCTAGATTTATAAGGGTACGTCTACACAGCAAATAAAAACCCGCAGCTGGCCTGTGTCTGCCAATTCGAGCTTGCGGGACTCAGGCTGCAGGGTTGTTTCATTGCTGTGTAGACTTCCAGGCTTAGGCTAGAGGCCAAGGTCTAGGACCCTCCCACCTCACAGGGTCCTAAAGCCTGGGCTCCAGCCCGCACCCAGAAGTCTACACAGCAATGAAACAGCCCCGCAACCTGAACCAGAGTCAGCTGACATGGGTCAGCTGCAGAAATCTTAGCTGCTGTGTAGACATAGCCCAACGGTGCTCAGTAGTTACAGCAGAGGCCAGATTCTCAACGGAACTCTGACCCACCAGCTCCAATTGTCACTTATTTAGGTACCTAAATGGGTGTGGGTGGGTGCTGAACACATCTAAAAAAAAAAAAAAAAAATCTGGTCCTTGAAGTACAGTTTCTAGTACCTGGCGTCTGTAGCTGGAGTGCAACATTTAGGCCCGGTCTACACTAGAGTTAGGTTGACGTAAGGCAGCTGGGTAAAAATATTTACCGTATCTTTCAATATTTTATTGTACAAAGTCATGTCATTGCAAAATATTTTACCCTGGGTGAGGGACAATGTGAAAATTATGGAGTAAACCACATACCATGGAGACAGGAATATTAGAAATAACAGATTTTGTAAAACTGGCTATATGGGGTTGTCCAGAGTGCTTAGAGCAATAAGGCATCTTTGACAAGCATGGGTGTCAGGATGAAAACTGTGGAATAACTGCTCAATAAAACTCTCTCAAACAACGTTTTGTATTTTGCCTTCTCTAGGATCACACTGTAAAAAATCCACAAGGTCTAAACTAATAGCAAAATAGTCTTCCTTGAATAAATGATGATGTTTTTTAATATAGACCCTAAACACAAATGTGATTGCTTAAATATGTATGTTCTTCTACAAAGCCCATCAAAAACAGTCTTCTGTGGTTTTTTTAAATTAAATTATCATTTACATTCCCTCTTTCATGTCCTTGTCAAATAATCTATATCAGAACAGGTGAAGTACATTGAGTATAGGAAAAATTTTGATTTATAGAAGCAAGCATTTAATTTTTTTTTTTTTTTTTTTTTTTTTTTTTTTTTTTTTTTTAAAGGAAGAGAGCTTTGTTTTGAACAATGTGATGCTTAAAATGGACAAGTTCGGCTAGTTACTGCTTCCCCATCAACCCTGTCTGCTAGCTGTCAGAGGCAGGCCTGGTTTTGGAAAACCCCTCCTTTTTTCAGCAAATTCAACTTAAAGTTGTATGGGATTATTTTCATTTTATATATAAAACCTCACTTCTAATTTAACTTTGCTCATGAGTGAGATCTCATTTTGCATGTTTGTTTTTCTCTTAAAAATTAATGTTTTGCACTAGCACTAACACTCCCAGATATATGATGATCCAGTAGCGGTGGGTCTCAGTGGTCAATCCAAGTTTGCTGTCAGCAGTGTACGGAGTTGCCTCAACATTTTATTAAAGTATCATATTCTGTTGTCTTTATTTAGCTTCTCAGAGGCCAGTAATACTGTAGTGTAGTACATTAGCCAATTGAACTGCATATGCAAATTGAGTACATTCTAACTGGTTGCGATGGCTTCAAATTGTTCTGCCTGGGTGTTGCAGAAAAGGTTGCATATGGAATCCCCTACAAGATATACAATATCCAAGTGGTTTAAGGCACCAGACTCAAGGCTTTGTCTTCCCCTCTACTGAGTGGTCTGGTGTCCCTATGGAGCCACGGGTTCAAATCCCACTTTTAACATACAAATAACGCCACTGCTTCCCTGCAGGCTGAATATGTAGAAACAGTGAACCAAATTGGGTCAGAAAAGACACTGACATGGCAGATTCTTCTCCTGTTCCCCATGGAAGGAAGGCCTGACAACATCAGTATTACCAACCCCAGGTGGTTGGTTGGTTTGGTGTTTAAAAAAAAAACAAAAAACCAAATACAAGATTATTAAAAATAAGCTTTAGATTCTTGCCTTTTTGGTTTTAACCGTTTAGGGTACACTTAGGTCACACTTCTGAACTTGTGTCTCCAACCATGAGAGTGTGCAACTCTTCAATGAAAGCAGAGATTCTCACATAAATGACTATGTCCAGGAGCTGGGGCTTTAAAAACACACAAAAACACAAAAAACAACAAAAAAACCAAAACCAAAAAAACAAAAAACACAACCACATCAAGTCCCATGGGACTTGTAATAAAATGTCAAGAAGCTGGCAACAGTAATCTTAGCAAGAGGTGGCTCTGCTCACTACTGCGTGTGCAGGCAGCACCGTTCTGCTCTCATACTGCAGAACAGCAGCATCCTTGCTGATTTTTTCCCCCAGGCTGCCTGAGTGAATTGGGTGGGGCTTGGGATGGGGAAGAGAAAAGAGAGAGAGACCCCGACCCTTAATCTTACACCAGTTTGTTCAAAAAGCACTCATCTCAGGTTATTTTGCAAGGGTTTATCAGCAATGAGATAACAGTAAAAATAAATAGGTAGTAGTTTACTCTCATCTGCAACAGCAGGCACCTCATTGCAGCAGGAGAAGATTTGACGTGTACAATATCTAAAGCCTGTAGCAGCAGACAAGCTCAGCATACTAAACTTACACCCTGCTCTGTAGGAAAATGTTGGAACTGGATGTTCCAGAGTTTGATTGCATATACTACATTAAACGCTCTCCCCAAAGTGAAATCAAAGCCTTAAACAACCAAAACGAGAATAATCCAACTCTAGTTTGTTCTCATTATACATATGACCAGGGACTGTTTCATGGTATGTAGCCTCTTAATTCACAGTGGCTTTACTGTTTGTCACATTCTAGCTTTAACTCGGATTACATCCTCTGTTTAAGTGTGAAATTTACCCCTGTACAGAGGGCCAAAACAGGCCTATGAAACCACTTAAAACCAATGATTTAAAGTGCTAATAACTCCCTGAGCAAGGGCAGATTTCACACCAAGTGCATTGTAGAGTACATGCTGAGATTTCTTGCATAGATTATCTACAGATCTAAACCAGGAGACAGGCTTTTTTCCCCCATTTGCCTGAACAGCAAACTGCTTCAATAACTTATTTGAAACAATCCTGAACATAAACAAATGTGTGACCGAAACAGACTTAAGCTGCTTAAAAGTATTGTTATTTCACAAGGTATCAGTAACTTTTCCCTAAATTGTCAAGTCTTGATAATTCTGTAGCAAAATGCATGCTAGTTGACTGCTCCTTTCTATGTAGTAGGAGTTAATTCAAAACCATTTCCAAATGGGGGAAGATGCTCCTACTTTGAAAATAATCAAGTGCGCACCACTTTGTGAATTGCAATTCAGATTGTTCTGGCATGTGTGGAAGAGGCTTGTCTAGTGAAGTGCATGATAAGGGAATTAATACTTAGCATTGAAATGTTAAGTGCTAAAACAAAGCAAGGTTATTTTTACTGGGAAGTTTTACAAAACACTATTAGACGAAGGGCATGTCTACACTGCAAAATTAAGTCGACATACAGCCACCACAGTGATTAATTCAATTTTTAATGTCCACACTATGTTCCTTCTGTTGGTGGTGCGCATCCTCACCAAGAGCACTTACACGGATTTAACTGGCATTGTGGGGCACTGACAGATGGAGCCCTGCTGCCAGGGCTCTCCTTCATACCCCCACCCCTCTATCCCTCACTACGGGCCCGGACAGCAACAGGTGACGTAAGCAATGCAGTGTATACACAGACACTGCTTCGAACTAACTACATTGACTTAAGCGCTACATCTCTCATGGAGGTGAAGTTATTAAGTCGGTGTTACTTACATCAGCCAAAGTGACATTTTAGTGTAGACACTAATAGGTATGGTAAAATAATGAATAAGTTTCTGTATAAAGAAGCTGTTCTCACTCTAATGTACAGAGATTTAGCCTTAGAACTCCTGAGAGACTCTCCCCCTATCTCCAGTACAATCCAGGCCATTGGGAAGCCTCAGAACATAAGAGTAAATCTCAAATAGTTAATAATGATTTCACATTTGGAATAAAAAATCAGTATTTACTATTTAGCAATGATTGAAAGTAACCAAGATAATTCCTAAATTGAGTTAATACAAGTTTTATTTTATATCTGCAGCCAGTACACATGATGAGATAAAGGGTAGCATTCCCAGTGATATCTACACTAGATATGTACATTAACATCCAGCTATAAATAAATAGTTTACGCCCCTGTAAACAATAATTGTTACTTTAGTCTAGGCATATTTTATTTGCAGTAGTAGGAGAGCAATCTGGGGCTAATGAAATATTCCATCTGGACATATATATTGCAAACTGAAGATTTACGTAACATGCATGATGCTGTTGTATACTCGTCTGAGTTGATTTTTATTATCACTAAGTCAGATGTCTTTCCCATTGCTAAATGGGTTTCCTTTTAATTGGAAGCAGGCTATCTGTACTGTATCAGAAACTATTACATGCTTTATTACCATACAGCTTGTAAGTTTTTTTGGCAGAGGTGGATCAAATGTCAATGTATCTTTATTCATAATTATATTTTCTCTGGCAACTAAAAACCTAATGTTTTTTTTCTTAGTATAATTTAAGATACCTATTGAGATTGTAATAACTCCACTTTTCTAGCCTTAGATCAATTTCACCTGGCATTGCTTGATTGGGGAAAGACATAAAAACAGACACGGGAGCAGTGACACCGAAGTTTTGCTGCATGACTACTACTTCACTCCCCATTTCAGCTCCAAAATTCTTCCAGCAATGTAATGCTACCATTCAACTTTTAAGGCCTTTTTTACATGAGAAAGTGTTCAGCATAATCGAATACGTGAATTCAAACAGATATATAGAACAGGTACAGCATTATGTGGACACTTTTTTCATTAGGTCACTTGGGAAAAGGATACAAGCTACACTGAAAAGCCACTCATAATAATGTTCACTCGAGGACATAACTGTAAAACTAGCAACTGTCCCATGTAGACAAACCTTAAGATGGTTGGGGAAAGGTGGAGTAGGTGGACCTTGCAATTCTGAATTAGTTACAATTTTTAAGAATTATTTTGTTTTGAATGAGCAACCCTTGTAGTTTACATTATCCAGAGACCAAGGGAGCTTGTTCCCAGGCTATTTATAAATAGAAACAATCTCTATGAAAATGTGCAAAGGGAGCATGCCCAGCATAGTTTTCAAACATGGTCTGTAGTTCAACTAATATTCCATAAAAGACCCCAAGCCAAAAAATTGCTTTGGTATAACCAAGTACAGACACTAGAGGCTTACGCTCATCTAATTCAGATAGCACTTTGTTTTACTCTCTCTATTTCTGTATGCGTCAAGATTCCTAATCTCTGTTCATTAGGAAAATTAAAGGAACTTGCTACTGGCATAAATCGCACATGTTGGTCAGCCACAGCTGCAGTCAACATACAGGGATAACTTTCATAAGATTAGCTATTTTGACTTTTCAAACTAGATTAGCATTCCAATACCATAGTGAGGATTGCATTAAAAATAGCTACTGAAAGGAGATTAATATATAGTCTCTTCTCAATCCACATGCATCTCTTAGTGGTACAGAAGAGAAAAACAACACTTAAAATAAGAGGGCACACAGGAAATAGTCTGGTCAAGTAACTAGGTTCTACAAATGATGGAAAACCTAATCTGCGTAATTAGGAAGACCCGTTCTTCCTCTTAAAGGGTTTGTGTACACCTGGATACTAAGAAAAAATAAAGAATTAACTAAAGGTGTAAATGTAATGTGGACACTTATTCAGAATTAAAGTAGCCTTAATTCAATTTAGCTTCATACATTTCCAAAAGGTCACTTTAATTCTGAATAGGAGCATCCAAACAGGGGTTTGATGAGGTTTATATAGTTTAAAAGTGAATTTGGATCAGTATTTCTGAGTGTTCCCATGTCTTCATGGAAAATTCACAGGCAAGTTGGTGTGAAAAAGCTAGGATATATATTTAAAGCATAATAGCTAGTCCACATCAACTTCTGTGTAGATACTCTCTTATTCCATACTAATAGTGCCTTTTTGTAGTTTAGCTTAATACCTATTCCATATTAGCGATTCTGAATTTTCCCCTCCCATGTAGACAAGCCTCTACTGTAACACTCTGGACAAATCACCGTTGTGCCTCAATCTCTCTACCTGTAAAATGGGGATAATATTGATTACACAGTTTATAGCTGAAAAGTACCATGTTAAGTGTTAGCTATTTGTTACTGTCAATGAGGAATTTAAACATGTGCACTGCATATTGACTTCAACTGTAGGTAAAACTTTTACCTCTAGAGGCCCTAATGTTTTGTCCATTTCCCTCTTAGTCCACAAGAGTATATAAACGCTGATCATAGACATTGTTCATTATTGCACGTGAATGGATTTCTGCTCCTAAAAAAGAAAACCAAACCATGCTAGATTGGTTGGACTCCACATGAGTAAGAGCCATAGAATCCATGGGAACTGACTATAATAAAACCATGTTATAGTCCATTATAAAATCACCTTTCACACTCTAGGGAAATGGACTTTACCACTGAGATAGCCTGGATTTGTGTCTCACACGACAAGTGCTGGCTAGTGTCATCTTATAGAACCACAATAAAACTGCCACTATTTTGCCTTTTAAAAGGGCATTTATTTGGGTTGATACAAATAAACCTATGTCAGAGACACTGGCAAGCCTTAAAATTTACACCTTGATTATTTCCATCTGAAAGACCTTACCTTTTCCAGAGTCATTCCATTTATCTTCCCAACTGGAAAGAAATCACACACACACACACACACACACACACACACACACAAAACAAACCTGCCACTAAAGAGGCTTTCAGAATATAAAAGATTTAAAGCTCTTATAATACATTTGCAGATGCACATGACTGTCGTCAGTATCATCTCAGGCTAGAACTTTTAGTAATTATGCTGGAGAGTTAATTTCAAGTTTAACTTCATATTAAGCAAGAATCCTTTTGGGTCTAAGTTTTTTGTTTTTTTTTTTAAATATAATACTCTCTCTGCAGGAAGTTGCGCCATTTTAACAGAAAGGTGTTATTTTACACCAGTTTGGTTAACCTGGTGCAGCTTTATCTGTGGATACTCTTAAATTAATTTAAGCCATGTTTATAGTAGTTTAGCTTGCATCACTAAATTCACAGTTGCAAGCTGAATTGCTATGGCCAGTTTTAACCCAATACAAGTGTCCACACAGTGGTTTGCACCAGTTTAACTACATTTTGTATATCATACCTTTTGTTAAAGTGGTGCAACTTGTGGTGCAGATAAATCCACTGTACAGGTATGAGGCTGCTTTCATCTAGTTTTCAGCTATGTGGAACACTTTTACAAATGCACTTTGATACCAACTGAATTTGAAATCTCACTCTCCATGCCTGCGGAATCAGAGTAACTCTGGTGAATGTTACTGGTCTCTCCTTCTGTACCTGATCTGCAGAGGATGAGTGTTATGCCCTCGTCCCCACAGCTGGAGAATCAGATGCTTTAGCTCAAGTGGTAGAGATACATGTTTTTAGGTCTGGAGTAAAGGCAACTCAGGCCTAATTTTTAGGCCCAGATCAGACCCAAACCCACCCAACCTGAGAGGATTTAGTCATTTTCTGATCTGACTCAGAGCCTTTCCCCCCAAACCAGTGTTAGCATGGCTCTCCTCCTGGCTGTAGGGTCAGCAAGGCAGCTGGTGAGTCCCCTGTTCCTGCTGTTCTCTGCTGTGCACACTGCAAAGGGAGAGGTGCCAAGACACCTTGGTGCACTCCCTCCACAGCACAGCAAGATGGCAGTGGCCGGCAGAAGCAGGCCCAGTTTAGCCACTGCTGTGCCAAATCCACAGGAAGGAGATGACCCGACCCAAGAAGGACCCGTTGTTTTCCCACCCAACCTAACCTGGACCCAAACACTTGCAGTCTAACCTCATCAGGTTTGATTTGGGTTACAGGGATCTAGTCTGGAGGTCCCTGCTTCACCCTTGGGTGTGCTTGACAAGATAGCATGCAAACAAGCAGTAAGAGTTCAGGATACTTTTTCCAGAAGAGCTAAGAAATTTCACATTCCTTTTTAAAATCTTCAGTTAACGAAGGCAGGTTTTCCTGATACTTGTGTTTCAAAATAAGCAGGAAGAATCCAGAAAGTGAGGCCTTGCAAAGGGTACCCCTGACAAGCCAGGTTAAAGGGATACTGACATTTGAAACTAATTTTAAAATAGTGTTCCGAGAAAACACCATTTAAACAGTATCCGAATTTAAAGAAAACAATTAAAAACCATATAATGGGTTCCTTCTGCTCCCCCGTGATGTTTAAGAGCATGATTCAGGAAGCGCAAGAGCAACACTCAACATGCTTGAGCCACCTATTTTCTCCGCTGTGTGCCTACTCTCTCTTCACTTTCAGCTGTTACTAGTCAACAGCCCCGGGCCTGGAGACCAGCATACACTGAGCTAAGAGGTGCAAATGATCAAGGAAACAGCTGATTATAAACCAAAGTAAACTGTAAAGTCTTCCATTTCTAGTAATTTTGTGTTACTTGCAACTACACTGGCTAAATCATCATCAAACTGAACTGATTTTCAAAAACTTATAGCGTGACTTTAACATTAACCTAGCAAAGCAACCTTAGCAGTGTAGTAACTGATAGCATCCTCCTAAGGGGATGTATGCACCACTCAGACGATAACCAGCATAGTTACATCACTGAAGCTATGTGGGCACAACCCCATAGTGTAGACACAGCCTACACAAACACAAGAGGGTTTTCCATCCGTGTAGGAAAGCCACCTCCCTGAACGACGGGAGCCATGTTGACGGCAGCATTCTTCCATCGGACATAGCTGCATCTATATGAGGGATTCGTCTGGCACAGCTTCATTGGGCAGGGGTGTTTTTTTGTTTTTTTTTTTTTTCCCCCAGAAAAAAATATTTGGGCTCTGAGTCAGAATTTTAAGTCAATGTTGTAAATTTAAAAAAAACACACACACAGGAGGAAATATTGGTAACTCTTTGGAAAGAGTATAAAATTCTCTAGCAAGATTTATGATTTTCTGAATAAGACAATGCCATTACACAAATAAAGCTAAACTGGGTGTGGCAGGAGCTAGCTTCTGGAAATTAACAATATTCAGGCAAGAAAGGAATGCGAGGACATTCCTGTTACCAAACTCCTTGGTTTAAAGTAAACAATGGAGGACAGAGGATAGGAAACCATCATTATTTAATATCTGTTTACTGATTTTGAAGTGACAGAGGTGCCAAAAAATTTACTTGGAAGGACTGTCTCTTCATTGCAAAAGGAGATGTGCGTTTTTCATTTAGATAGTGATCACAACTTAAAATTTCACTGGAAACAAGGAACAGATAGCTGTATTGAGGTAAAAACTAATAGAGGTTAACCCTATGCCCCCTAACCAGAATCTGCATCTACTAGATGAATTGAGATGTCTTCATATAAAATCTTACTGGAGACAAGGTAACTGTTTCAATGTAAGAACACTTTTTGTAGTGAAGACATGGGTCAATGATCAGATCTAACAACTAAACCTCCATACTGCTCTACAAGGTACTTGCCACTGAGGCCTTATCTTCACTAGGAAAAGGTGTTTTAAGATGTTAGCATCTTAGTGTAAATAAGGCAAGTTGTAGTTAGTGTGTGTTAACTGATCAAGGTAAACTCTAAACTCCCCCTTGAGCAGCTAGCATGTTAAAATTACAACTACCTTGTCTGCACTCAGACTAACATGTTAGCTAACTTGTGTTAAACACTAACGCTGTTTTCCTAGTGTAGATATGGCCTGAATGTGAATGCTAGAATTCAGCTCTCAAGCCAGTAAACTAAGCAGCTGTCAAGGCTGCTTCCCCACTCTGAACTTTAGGGTACAAATGTGGGGGCCTGCATGAAAACTTCTAAGCTTAATTACCAGCTTCGATCTGGTCTGCTGCCACCATTCCCAAGTGGATTCCCTTCCCTGGGAAGCCTTGAGAAACTTTTCACCAATTCCCTGGTGAATACAGATCCAAACCCCTTGGATCTAAAAACAAGGAAAAATCAATCAGGTTCTTTAAAAGAAGACTTTTAATTAAAGAAAAAAGGTAAACATCTCTGTAAAATCAGTATGGAAAATAACTTTACAGGGTAATCAAACTTAAAGAGCTCAGAGGACCCCCCTCTAGCCTCAGGTTCAAAGTACAGCAAACAGAGATAAACACTCTAGTAAAAGGTACATTTACAAGTTGAGAAAACAAAGGAAAACTAACACGCCTTGCCTGGCTATTTACTTACAAGTTTGAAATAGGAGAGACTTGTTTAGAAAGATGTGGAGAACCTGGATTGATGTCTGGTCCCTCTCAGTCCCAAGAGCGAACAACAACCAAAACAAAGAGCACAAACAAAAGCCTCCCCCCCCAGATTTGAAAGTATCTTGTCCCCTTATTGGTCCTTTGGGTCAGGTGTCAGCCAGGTTACCCGAGCTTCTTAACCCTTTACAGGTAAAAGGATTTTGGAGTGTCTGGCCAGGAGGGATTTTATAGCACTGTACACAGGAGAGCTGTTACCCTTCCCTTTATAGTTATGACAGCAGCTTAAACATTTAGCTAACTTTTTATTCCAGTCAGCATCCTTGATGCTGTCTTAAGAAGGTGCAGAAAACAGTGTGCTCAAGACTAATGATTGATGAGCTCTGTTTGGGTGAGGTGGTTGCAATTTTGAAGTTAAAGCTAATAGCTAACTTGCTCATAGCAACAGCAATTCTTCAAGGGGGGTGGGGGGAGACACATTTAGAAGTGGGCTGTTAACTCCACCCGTCAAAACAGCATTCCTCCATTTTTTAATCACTGTATTGTAGAAGTGTTTGTATTTGACTATTCATGGAGTTCTAACCAGGTGGGAGGCACCACATGTACATTTAGAGGACACATTATCTTGGTCTCAAGGAGTTCACAATCCAGTGCAGACAAGCAAAACAGTTCTGAGGTTGTTAGTACACAGGGTGCCAGGATCTTGGGTTTTTTTCCCGAAAGAAATTCTGTGGTGTGAGGAAGGAAAGGAGTTCATCAAGCATCATATAACCAACATCAGATGCCCTCTTGGGGGTACAGAGATAGCAGGGGACAAACATTTTTTTATTTTTAGATTTGTAAAAATGTGCTTTGTGCGTCTCAAACAGCTATCATCTTTTCTAACAACGAAGAAAGATGACACAAAAAGCTTGGATAAGGAACTTCCACCCGTGCTGCAGTAAATCTGGAACTTTCAGCACCAAAACCACAGGCTGCTACCAAGTGAGCTAAAGGAGAGCTAAGAATTCCTTTTAGCTGCACCTAACAAGCTGTTGGGCAGAGGCCAACCCACTAGAGGGAGACATAACTACACACTAAGCCCGTATTTACACCAGCCACCATCCTCTAGAAATTGTCAGAGCTGAGTGAAATTTTTCGTTTCAAAACATCTTCAACCATTTTTTCAGTCTAGTGAAAATTTGTGGAAGACTTGTTCAAAATTCAGAGTAGCAGCCGTGTTAGTCTGTATCCGCAAAAAGAACAGGAGTACTTGTGGCACCTTAGAGACTAACAAATTTATTAGAGCATAAGCTTTCGTGGGCTACAGCCCACTTCTTCGGATGCATATAGAGTGGAATAAATATTTATTTATTTAAGCTGTAGTCCACGAAAGCTTATGCTCTAATAAATTTGTTAGTCTCTAAGGTGCCACAAGTACTCCCGTTCTTTGTTCAAAATTGTATTTTCCCCTTCTTCCCATTTTGCCAATGAGAGAGGGAGGAAAACCAAAACAATTTTTCACAAATCATTTTTAGAAAACAATTGAAGTTTTCTGCAAAAAGCAATTACTAGGTTTTTGACCAGACAGGCTATCAGACCAGTGGGAGAAGTGAATTTCATAAGAGGACTTTCCACTAAGAACATTAAGCCACTAGTTTAAGCATCCTAAGCAGATTTTAGAGGCAGTGAACTCCACATTTTAACAGTGTTTCCCCTCCATCTCTAACTCAGATGGTCACTATTTTCTTTTCACTCCTACTGTGACCCAATCTTCAATTTCTCTCTCCTTGCACCCCCGTTAGTCAGTCTGTTTTCTCTGGGATGGTATTGTAAAAAGAAAAAAAAAAAGTCCCGAGTCACAGATTGCAGCCCCAGAGTATCTGCTGCATACCCCTCTGAGTACATTCCATTTACTTCCTCTCTATAAAAACCAAGCTGAAGTCTTATCTTTGACATTTATTGAAGGAGGTTCCACTTTTTTAATTTTCTCTTTACTAAAAGTTCTCCCATTTTATTAACCTTGCTTAAACCCCAATATAAAAGTTTTATTGCAGAAGGGACTTTTTGTTACCTCCCATGATCTCAGTGCCACCATTTCTGCAACGTCACCACCAGAAATTTCTCATGTTTATTAATCAGTGTGAGAACTCAAAACTTTTCTGCACTTACATGTATCGCCACACTGTTTTGTTTAAGGCCCTGCACTCCTAGCATATTGTGCTACCTGCAATTCTGATTATCACAGCTACCAGACTAAAAAGCCACAAGTTCAAATCGTTCAGTACTAAAAACTGCAACAAGTGGCAAAAATAAGAGCCGTTATCTTCCTCTTTCCATTCTGTTCAGAATCACATTTCACTGTATGCACTTGTGCATTTACAGCACATACACTTTGGTAAAATACAAAACCCTTAATTGTACAACTGCAATTATGCAATTTAAAATACATAAAGGGGTGAGAGTTCATGGCAGAAGTCTGGTTCTTTGGATGAACATCCCCATGTTTACATCGTGATAGTCTGTGGTCAGAGGCATAAACCCCCCATCCTTCATGAAAGATAAGTTAAGATAAAAATATTGTATTCTGTTGCCAAAAATGACAGCAATTTGAAGAAAGTATACTGACGAAAGAGGAAACAGAATTTCTGCTACAAGTGAATGGTCACTCTAGATTTTTGGAATCTTAAACATAGAAACAATTTTCCCTTCATTCTTCCATGACGCAATTACTTTTTTAATGGATGGGAAAGATGTATTAAGTAACTCTGAATGCTAATAATTTTTGAATAACTGTTGCATTGTACCAGTCTTTTATGGGACTGAATTAGGTCACCTTTTGGAATGCTCATATTTATTACTGAAGCAATATATTTTGAAGAATTAAGGGCACAAAAGTGCAATATTCAGTCAAATTCCTTGATTACTAACAAATTTAACTCTTCCCAAAAGAGCCAAAAGGGGACACACACACACACACACACAGATTCCTACATGTCTTGGTGAAAAAGTAGTAGTGAAAAAAAATCCATATTGGAATTTGCCTAAATTAAAGCACAATTGATCATAAGCACCATGGAATAATGCTAATGCCAATGTCTATGTAGTGTGTATTTCAAATGATTTTTAATTGCTACTAATCTATGATTTAGCAAAGTTTTCAGACCAAAGCTAAAAATAAAAATTCAATTAGTAAAAAGCTAAGACTGGCCTTCATTTTTAAAATGTAAAGAGCTCTTCATGTGGAGGAAAACATTTACTAATGACATAAGACAAACTTGCAAGCACTTACACACCTGAGTGGTCCCATTCACATTCTCAGCACTTTTCATAAGAGTAAAGTTACTCTCAAGTGTTTTCAGTATTCTCTGTATAGTAGTTCAGTAAGTGGCTTGGAAGTGATCGATAGATAGCTAGGTAAAGTATTCTCATATTTAACCAAAGTCGGATTATCTTAATTATTAGATTCCCAACATAAGGAAGATTAAGATCCTGATTACAGTGTCCTACAGATTTATGTGCTAACTTGGTGTAATACCCAAGAATGTTTGCTTTCTGACCTCAATCTATTAGTCGGTCTTGCCAGGGCATCCAAGTTCATGTCACAGGAATATCTGCCTTAAGAATTGAAAGTTTTAAATAAGGAAATAGTGAAGTGTTGATAAATCTTAAAACTGGACCCTTCCAGCTGATACACATTCGTGTTACGATGGTCTTCAATCCAATTCAATCCTGCTAAGGGTTAGCCATCTAGGACCAGTTCCTCAGCTGGTGTAAATCGGAGCTCCACTAAAGTCAATGGAGAAGAAGATCTGGTTCACAATCCCAGCCTTGCAGAGATGCTGCCAAAATCTGTAAAACAAGCTACTAAAGGTGAAGAGTTTTTGGAGAAGCCAAACAGGGACCTTACCTTCACTTATCCAATGCAAGTCAAACAACTTGTTTGTACTCCAAGAAAAATATTTATTGAAAAGCTAGTGGAAGATGGAAAACCAATTCTTTAACTTGTTTGTGCAAGTGTTGGTCTGGCAAGTGACAAATCTAAGGCCCTGTCCAGTCACACCTACTTGCTGCTACTCCTGTTATAAATCAAGACTTCACAACAGCAGGCAAGGGTGTTCTGGGACTAGAACTATACTCAGAAAAAGCAAAGTGCATTGGAAGCCTGCTAACAACTGTAACAATTACGCAGTTGTATTTTTTTAAGTTGTTGCTGGCTTGGTTCAAGCTGCAGTAGGGTGAGGGCCTAAAAATCATTTATCTGGATAGAATTGTTCGATAATAGTAGAAATAACCAGACAGATGTATACAATAGATTAAAGGTGACTTTAAAAACAACTCATTCTCTTATAATGGAAAAATAAGGATATTTCCCTCTTAGCACAGACAGATGCTATGAGACTATATATTAAATACAATACAGTAAGCTTGATTGAGGAAGACTTTTAGTCATCGACCGTTCGTAGCACTATGTTCAAAGTCTCTTATTCAACCCAATAAATACTCATACTTCCGAAGCAATGGTCAGATCCCTTTGTATACATCTGTTGCTTATGATATTGTGAAACATTATGTTAGTACCGAGACGAGAGATCATTTAAGTTGCAACCATACTTTGCGCAAAAGTCACAGTAAGCTTTCTTCCCCCGAAACCTCAATAAATTAGAACTGAACATCACAGAGACTATTAGTATGTAAGGTTCAAGGTCACAGAACTATGAAGACTTCTTAAAAGCCACACAATGTCAGTCTGAAATATCTGAACCAAATCTAACACATAAAACCACCTTTGTCTCACGTCTGTCTGTGTACAACCAACTATAATTAAATACTCAAATGATGAATGGCGGGCCTGTAAAGCTAGCAGCAATTCTTTGAGTGCCAGTTACAAGGAAGTACAGTATTAAAGCTGGCAATTTCTTCTAAATGGAAGCACTAATAAAAATAAAGAAAGTTATGGTCGAGGGCATTTGTGCCAGTGTCAAACGCTCCTTCTATAATACAATATAACCAACATTTGTATCTTATTCTGAAATTTTAAATTGATATTACTCAAAGGCTAATGAACACTCTAAACTGCTGGTACAGTATAGTACTGAAAATCATATCACAGCCAATCCAAACCAGGTAGCAGACACAAGCATATAGTCCCAACGTTAAACGGCAATCTTGCAGTGCTGACAGTTTTCCTGGTCTCAATTTAAAATTCAACCATGGTAAAACAGGATACATAAAAAGTTTCAAAATAAAGCAATGAAGTATGAATCTTCTAGTTCATATCCATGTAAGAGGCTTTTCATTTCTAGAAGAGAGGGAATATGCATCGAAGCACATTTCAATCAATTACAACAAACCCATAAAGACAGTTTGGAACACATACATTTGAATTAAGTAATTTTGACACCTCTTCTTAAAAATATATAACGATGCCTTTGCAAGCAAACTCCAGTATTTCAAGAAAAAAAAAAAGGGTTAACACTCTCTAACTCAATGTAACATAAAGAGAGGGGAAAGAGAGCTAAAGCAGGACACGACTCACATATTAATATGACTACTGGAGAGCTGCAAGCCAGTGTCTTCGGAGCCAGAGCATAATTTTGCATCTAATGGGGGGAGGGGAGAAGAAATGAGCAGAAGAAAGATTTTGGGGAATGGGGGCAGAAACACCACAAACCAAAACCTAAGTCTGTATATCAGATTCTGAAGCTTCAGGGACAATTATGTAAAAAGATACATCGATGATTAAGTGTGTGTGGGGGGGGGAATTCTTCTGAGACGCTGATAAAGAAAAACAACAAACAAAACACCAAACAGAAAACAAAAACCCAGAAACCCATGAGATTTTCAATACAAAACCCAGAAACCCATGAGATTTTCAACACTTCTCTCTCTCCTCCCCCACCTCCCCACCCCTATCCACAGACTTTGGCCAGATTTCATTTCTAATGGCACAAAAGCATTTTACCTCTGCAGATATATTTCTCTCTCACACACATAAATCGACTCTATTTGCATATAAGGGGGAGAGGATGGTAGTTAATTGGCGCCTTTGGTGTGCACAGACAGCAGCTGCCAGAGTCTGAGAGAGCCACCATTTCATGGCAAATAAACCCCTAACAGTCAGACACATTTTTATGCTTGGGAAATAGAACAAACCTCTGCAAACTGAAGCCAGGGAGGGATAGCAAAAGGCGTGGAGAGCAGGAGCTGCAGCGTCAGGGCCTTGAGGAGCTGTCAAGCCACGAACCCCCCCTCCCTAGCAACCCAGACAGTGGAAGTCCAGCCCCAGCCAAACTGCCCCCCCAGCCAGTCCCCACAGAGTCACCCAGTCCAGACCCTCCAGAGAGAGAAGCCCGGCTTTACTTACGTGAAAACAAAAAATAAAGTAGTCGAACCCACTAATAAGGCAGCTGCTGTGGAGACAGGGATGTATTTAGTAGGTTTAAACCTCTTTCCAGTGCTGCTGGGCATCCTGTAGTTAACACATCACTATGTATTCCAACCCAAGAGGCACCAGGGAGGGAGGGAAGGGAGGGAGAGCAAGATGCGAGGACCCTCCAATGCAGAGGCAAGGCAGGGAAAGGGGGAAAAGAAGGGACGAGGCAGAGAGAAAGGGAGTGAGAAAGAGGGATTGAGAACAGCTGACCTCCAGCACAGGAAATCCCACCCACACAGGCCAGCCCACTCAGCTGATGTCAACGAGCCCCTTAAGGTAGAACTGCACTAAGACAGAGAGAGCACCCTCCCCACGCAGAATGAAGACATACAGGACCATAGACACTTCGCATACTAACACGTACATTCAAAACTGCAGTGCAAATAGAGGCAGCACAATAGAAGCCACAAACGAGCTGTGGACAAAGACAAGCAGGCATCTGGCTACAGATTAACACACCACCATACGCAAATTTCCACCACGCTCCTCCCTAATGTCCTGTCGACTTGATAATTGTTCTATAGAATTTTTGTTAACCCCTCCTTTACAATTCAGTAGACACCTATATTCCTGCTACAGGGATGGAGAGGCTTTTTGAATCCAATGTGGAAAGGGTCGATTTAACTATTTCTAGAGAACCCTATTGGTTTAAATTCTATGGAACTTTTTCATGACATTCAAAAGTTGAAGTTCATCAGTTATCAGATTGCACAACACAATCCAGATTTGCATATCAAATACTATTGCCTCGGTACTGTGAGCTGCTGCTCATGGACAAGCCACTTCAAGGGTCCCATTGAACTCAGCAGGGCTCTGCATAGAGGGGTCCTTCTATGCCAAACAGCTCGCAGGATTAGGGCGTTTAAGGAAGAACACCAGCACCACAGACCCAAGTTTGATTTACTTTTAATCAAGGAATCATGGTCTTTAGTATTCAAACAACCGCTAGGTTCCTCTAATTGTTTGAGTGGCCTGGAAGTTTAATTTTTGCATAAATTATTTAATTAACCCAGAATTGTGTTGTTTGCTCCACTGTTGTTTAAAGGGGTTTCCTCCAGTCCAGTAAGGAGGCACAAATAATATGTGATTTAAGGTGACAGAGCAGATAGTTTGCCAAAATGTTCTATCCAGAGAATGTTGCTGGGAGCAGCTCCCTCTTGTTCATATTAAAGGGGTTCAAGCTCAAGTACCCTCACTGGTCACAGTGGAGCCAGTATCACATGGTGACAGAGGTGGTCTTTGTTAGATGCAAGGCCATTTAGGATTTTATAAGTAAAAAAATATCTGAAGGCTGGTTTACACGGGATATATGCCCCCCTTCTAGTCATCAGTGGCTAGCTAAAGTTATAGCTACCCCAGTGCATACCCTTCCTATAGACCACAATATATACTGCTAGAGCTTACCTTGCTTCAACCAGGAGTACACTGCACCACAACAAATAATAGCTTTCCTTCTCTACATTAGAGGATAGTATTAGTACAGCTACACTGCTAGCTAGAAACTAAACATCCCAATTTTGGTCAGGTGAATATTAATATTGCTCATTGTAAGAGGCCAAATACATACCTACTTTCCCAGTAAGTTAAAGAGCAGATTCCCAGAGGCTTAACAAAAAAAAAAAAACCTTGCTCTGGATTACAAATAAGGTGCAGCAGTTTAAAGTAATTCAGTCAATTAACCTGCCCTCCCAGCACACCTGAACTGAAGCTCTTCCTTGAGTATAAGCTTTTCCTGGAGCCTTCATTTGGCTAAATTTGTAACCCTTCCTCTTTTTTAGAGAAGTGAGATGAGTGGAGGCAGTGTAATGACCTAGAGGTTCCCTTTGGTGAGACCTATACTATCCATCACTTCAGTATTTCAAAATTTACCATCCTTCCCCTTCAAAACGAGATCAATTTGATCAGATAAGATTGAGATGAAGCTGCATAGGCAAACAGGACTGCACACCTTTCAGTGTCACATTTCAATTGGATAGAGGGAAGCTTTTAAGCAACATGCTTGCTGTGTATCTATGCAGCACTCAAAGCCCATGGGAGCCTGAGGAATAAGACAGAAGGACAAGAAATTAAACCGAAGACTGCTGCATGGCAGCATACAGCACCACCCATCAGAGCCTCTAAATCTACTTTGGTAGTTATAAATCAATAATTTCTCATGTACAACTATGAAATCTCAGAATATCAGCTAGCAACTTTCTTTCTGCACCCTCTTAGAACAGAATTTTATTTTACATCACTTTTTATTCTCAAAGGTATCCAAAGAGTTTTAATTAGGGCTGTCAATTAATTGCAGTTAACTCACAATTAACTCAAAATTGTTTTGCAATTAATCAGTTTTAATCAAACCATTAAACAATAGATTACCAATTAAAATTTATTAAATATTTTGGATGTTTTTCTACATAATCATATATATTGAATGCTATTGCAATTGCAATCAAAGCATATTATTTTTGATAATTTTCACAAATTTGTAAATAATATTTTTTCAGTTTACCTCATACAAGTACCATAGTGCAATCTCTTTGTTGTGGAAGTGCAATTTACAAATGTAGATTTTTTTTGTTACATAACTGCACTCAAAAACACAATGTAAAACGTCAGACCCTACAAGTCCACTCAGTCCTACTTCTCCTTCAGCCAATCACTAAGGCAAACAAGTTTGTTTACATTTACAGGCCTCTAGAATTTAGAATGTCACCAAAAAGTGAGAACAGGCATTTGTATGACACTTTTATAGCTGACATTGCAAGGTATTTACTTGCCAGATATGCTAAACATTCACACACCCCTTCATGTTTCGGCCACCATTCCAGAGGACATGCTTCCATGCTGAGGATGCTCATTAAAAACAAACAAACAAAAACTAATGTGTTAATTAAATTTGTGACTGAACTCCTTGGAGAATTGTATGGCCCCTGCTCTGTTTTCGTGTTATAGCAGTCTCAGACGATGACCCAGCACATGTTCATTTTAAGAACACTTCTTTGCGTTTTGTGAAATCTGTAGTGGAAGGTACCAATGTGAGATTTCTAAAGATAGCTACAGCACTCGACCCAAGGTTTAAAAATCTGAAGTGCCTTCCAAAATCTGAGAGGGACAAGGCGTGGAGCATGCTTTCATAAGTCTTAAAAGAGCAACACTCTGATGCGGAAAGTACAGAACCCGAACCACCAAAAAAGAAAATCAACCTTCTGCTGGTGGCCTCTGACGCAGATAATGAAAATGAACATGAACATCTTTGGATTGTTATCAAGCAGAACCCATCAGCATGGACACATGTCCCCTGGAATGGTGGTTGAAGCATGAAGGGACATATGAATCTTTAGGGCATATGGCACAAATATCTTATGACGCCAGCTACAACAGTGTCATGAGAATGCCTGGTCTCACTTTCAGGTGACATTGTAAACAAAAAGCAGGCAGCATAATCTCCTGCAAATGTAAACAAACTTGTTTGGCTGAGCGACTGGCTGAACAAGAAGTAGGACTGAGTGGATTTGCAGCTTCTAAAATGTTAAGTTTCATTGCTGAATGCTTTTTTTTGTACATCATTCTATATTTGTAAGTTCAACTTTCATGATAAAGAGATTGCACTACAGTAATTGTATTAGCTGAATTGAAATATACTTTTTTTTACAGTGCAAATACTTGTAATCAAAAATAAATATAAAGTGAGCACTGTACACTTTGTATTCTGTGTTGTAATTGAAATCAATTTGAGAAATGTAGAAGACATCCAAAATAATACAATACCATTTATTTAAGTAACAGTGTAATTAATCAATCACATGATTAATCACAATTTTTAAAATCACTTGACAGCCCTAGTTTTAAGATAACCTAGAAAACTGGTCTTTTTCATTTAATAAAAAAATCCAGTGGGTATTGATAAAGGAGGAAGTGGTGAACAGTGTAGGAGTATTCCTTAATCTTCTAAAGTACTTTGAAGTCTCCAAATTTCCACCTAGACAGCCACTACTAGTAAAATGCAGTTCCCATCTTCTAGGTGGCTGCTGAAAAGTTCTAAATTAGGCAAATTTCACCATAGAGTTGGGGGCGGGGGAAAAACAACATGACCACTATATCACTGCTTTGAAAATAGCGTTTGTATTTAAACTGTTTGGTTAAAAAATACAACAGACCTGCATTGTAGTCTTGTTTCAATCTGCAACTCTCATATCTGATCAGCATTGTGCTTAGAGCTCTGAAAATTTCCCAGTCATACCCCAAACTCAGAAAATTAATTACATTTATGTCGGACACAGGATACATCACCCTGACTGTAGAAAAAAATAGTCATTGCAGGAGATGACATTTGGGAAAGTGTCTGCTTTACATAAGAGAGCAGCTTTCATCAATATGCCTAATGACAAGAATTTTTTGGGAAGAGTCTGGGTTGTGTTCTAATGTTTAAGCATCCAGTATTGAATATATTCAAGTCGCTTGTTTTTATGCAATCTTGTGTTGTTTACCTCCTTATGAAGCTCAGTATTAGCAATTTTCTAATATGCACCTACCTTATTTAAGGTATGCATGGACATTTAGAGAATAAGATTTACTGAATATGATCTTCTTCTATAGAAATTTACACCCATTAATGCAGACTTCAAAATAATTTAAAGGTCACATTTAAACAAGTATACTGAAGGCATTTAAAAAAAATTAACGATAAGGTTTAGGAATAAGCAGATCTTAAACAAACACACATACACACACAGGCCTTTGTAATCCATATAGAGGATTCAGCTGTTTCTAAATTGGACACAGGGTTATCACTAGCCCCACACCTTAATTCTCTCCATTCTCCCAAACAGCTGATCACTATATCCCAACAAGAAACATATCACCATTCTGTTCATATTGACAGCATAATTTCTGCAAATCAGGCAAGCAAGAATTCTCCAAGTCACAAATTTAAGCATGTTCTGCCCTTAATGTAGCTTTTGGGTGCATTATTTTTAAAGGCTCTTCTCCTCCCCCAATATATTATATATTGTCATAAAATAAGATTAAAAATTCTGGAGGCAAGCTGGGGTTGAAGTGAGTAAATAGCTGGTAACATACAAAAATGGAATACTGTGAATTTCCTCACTAGGATTGAAAGTGTAAACATAATAGAAGTAACCACTGAATTATCTCAATTGAACTTTCAAAAGTACTTCCTTAGCAAATTTGTGTTACTCCCATTTTCATACCTGCAGTTTCATAACTGACAATTTGATGTGGTAATTCAACTAGATACCTCTACAAATATAGGAATGAGTTACTATTCCAGTATATTTGTCCAACATATAACTAAGAATTTCATAAGAACGGATGTCTGCGCTCTCTCTAATTTCATACATCATATTACTATAATATCATATGTAGTTTAAGTTCTCTGATGCAAATTCCTAAACACATATAGTGAAAACATTTATACAAGCCTTTATCAATACTGTTCCTTTAGAAGCTCATTAAGTGGGTAATATAAACAAATCTAGAACACTAATCGTAAGATTTGAGATCTGCAGTTGTAAAGACTTCGCAAGTAATTCTATTTACAAAAAAAAAAAAAAAAAAAAAAAAAGAATCTTCCCTTTCATCAAGAGAAAAATGTTTCCCTTATTGAGCTTGGGGGATACTTTCAGATTGGTAAGAGGAAAATAAGTTTGGTTCTGTCATTCTGAGTATCTCTTCTTCACTAAGAACTGAAGATTCTGCAAAAGTAGAATGATTCACATAAATTTTACATATACACCATTAAAGTCCAACACACACCTGGTGAATACATCAGAACATGTCCCTAAATGGAAACTACCAACAGTGAACAATACTGTCATAAAAGGGCAGGGGAAATAAATCAAACTGAAAAACATCCTGAGAACATGGTAGCCAACATCTTGAGTTTATGAAAATGACTATACAAAGTTTTCTATACAAAATTTAAAGATTCCTTTTCAAGTCTAATTTTTATTATGTTAAGATCCTTTTTAAAATCACTTTTTACTTTTCTATTTGTAGAACAGCAGCCCAATAGATTGAGATACTTTAAAACACAAAGTAGTAATGTTTCAGTTTAATTAATTAAAAACAAAAACAAACAAAAAAAACCTTTTCTTTGAAATGCTTTTCCACAGAAATTGTTTTGGTGTTTTACTTGGAAAACAGAAGAAGCAATGTGAAAACTAACAAGATATGAGCACTACACAAAGGCCTAGGGAAAAATTCATACCAATGGACTTTCACTAAGGATGAATATGGCCCATGAAGTAAAGCCGGAATCAATTCATCTGAACTCTAGGGTAAAAATATCAAGCCAATAAAACTAAGCACACATGCATGAGTGACTGAAAATCATACAATGAAGTAATGACAATTTATTTTAATTGTAACAATACCTGGGATTAACAGATTAAAAAATGAAGTGTACATGAGTATTAATTTTTTTTCCAGTCAGGCTCAACAGCAAAACTAGAATGGCCCGTTTTCTGCTTCTTATGCAGTAGCATAATCTATTGTGTTTGCATTTCCAACACAAGGTTTTGTTGTTTTTTTAAATAAAAAAAAGCAAATCTTTTAAATGAAAAAATTTAACGCATAGTTTATTTTGAAATTAGATTTGTAAACTTCACCTCCCCTTTAACAAGTTTAAAAACATTGCTTGTCAGCTTCCATTTAAATCGACGGTGGCTTTCACGAATACATAACATTTTGGCTTTTTACATTCAGATGGCAGTAAAATTAAGTATTTGGAAACATACAATACTATCTTAAATCAAAAACAAGTATCAAACACATCATGCTGCTGAGATCCCTTATGGAGGAGACAGCTGAGGTATTTGTTTTATTCCCTAGGAGCTTTATAGTTCTAAAACATTTGATTTATGTATCTGGTGTTTGGAAGGGGCAAATCCCACACCAGACAGTACTTGTGAAAATCTGCTGTGCTAGTAATAGGGGAAGAGAAATGAACTTTGCTCATGCCAAAAGTTTATTTTTTGCCTTTAATATAAAATGGAGTACCTTCTTTATAGTTCCAGATTTGATCAACTTACTATAACATCAAAAAGGTATTTACACAAATTTAAAGCATATTTAATGCTCATTTTCCCATGTAGTTTGTCTTGTCTTAGAGAATTTAAATTTCATAAATGGAGGAAGTCAGCAGGCTTAGACCTTCTATCAACATTCAGTTCCCTCTTTTAGGTATTATTGGTCATTACACCTTTACAGTTTAGAAAGACTAGATTGAGTTTATTTTTAAATAATTTTTTTACTGATAGTTGTGTTAATCTTTGTACAACGAAATTGTCCACCAAAAAACTAACAAGACATTTACTGAATGTAAAGGCTTTTCGTTGTTTTCTATCCTGGTTTAAGTCTCCCAAAACTCTAGCAGTAGTTAGAAACGAAGTAGATCCATTGCTAATGACCACTGTTAAAGGACCAGCTTGAACCATAATACTTATTCCCATTTTAGGAGCATATTAACATTATATTTCATCTTGCATATTCAAATTATAGGTTTAATATTTTTGTAGTAGTATTAGTACCTCCTCATATTTTTCTAAAATGCAAGTATTTTATAACCCCACAAATTCTGGTAAAGTGATTGCTAGTTCTGAACACATCAGTGCCAAATTTAGAAAGTGATTGTTGGAGTGTATTGCTTACACTATTGTATTTCAAACTGTGGGAGGTTATCTGGGGTGTGTGAGTTGGGGCGAGGGGCTCCGGGTGTCCAGGCTAGGGAGAATATACAGGGAGGTTTGGGGCAAGAGAGCACATGCAACCCCACCCATAGCCTGCTGCTTTCCCACACTTCACTGACTACTGCAGTCTTCCTGAGCATTCTCATTTGTGGCCCTCCACTCTACCAGAAAGCCATAGCCCTGTCTATTTTAAACCCTGCAGGAATGAAAGGGAGGCTACATACTTCTCCAGGGAGGCCCAGCTAGGTCCTGCCATCTGCTTGTCTCAATGAGTCACTTTCTGCCCTGGATGGGCAGGATTAAGGGACCCTTTTATGCCACTCACATGGTGGTGGTGGGGCACACAGCAAAAAAACATGGGAAGCTCTGGTTTGAGGAGCTCCATGGCATGTTGTCTAACAAGGTTAGATTCATCCCTAACATTAAGTAGATATAAAAACAAAACAAAAAAACAAAAACCTTATTATCTCTAGTAAACAGATGGTCCTTAAGAGTCAGTGAATGGCACATCATGAGTGATCTATGGTCCTATCTACAATATAAGTAGGTTTTATACTTTTTTTCCTAACGCAAACAGCACTCTTGATCCTTTAGCATGGTTAAAAGAGCTTTTTAAAGTCATGAAGACTTTTTAAAAAAAAAAAAAGCAGCTTCCTACTTATCTTTTTGTAATGAAAGAACCTATATGTGACTGTATTAAATTACATCCATGATAGGTCAAAGGATGTCTTTTTCCACTACTGTCTGCCATAAGTGGTCATCATATCAGTGGAGTTGTGCCAGGAGTATTATAAATTCTACCATCCAGAATTATGTGGCACTACAGCCTTGTAGGAAGCAAACGGTATAGTGGTCTGCTAAAGAAAACTGTATGTACCTCATCAAGCAGGAACAATCCTCAATCAGCAAACGCAAACACCCAAAACTGGTGTAAGAGGCCTGCTTAAGTCTACTAATTTAACATAACATACAAGAAATGTCTGCATAATTTTACCAACAGGAAGGATTAAAATGCACTTAATCTAATCTGATTACATCACTTATATGAAGATATGCACCCTCAAATATGTAAACACCAAGTGCAAGAATTAAAGTCACAAGTGTTTGAAGTGTATAGAAAACTCAGTTCTGTCCTTTGATGCTGTTTTCAAATTTGTTTTATTCACTCTTTTGGATGACTATAAATAAGTGTTTCCACTATGGAAAAGAAAGTTAGCACAGTACATTTTCATGACTGGGGAATGGATTTTCTGAAGACATCTTCAAAAGGGCAAAAGCTTAGAAAAAACAACCTGAATGTTGGAATTCAGTTCTTTATAAAGTCCCTTGTAAAAATTAAAAAAAATTAAGGAAAAAACACAAGGCCCAAGATGATTTATTGCTTTTCTTCAGTTTTTTCCTTGGTCTCTTCTTTCTTCTCACATTTTTTGCTCTCTTCCTTTACAGAAAGCTCTTCTAATTTCTCAGCAACTTTGTCAGCACTATCATTTTTCTCTGTGCCTGCTAAGAGATTGTTTGAAGAAAAAGTTACACACAGTATGGTAGATTTAATTAACAGCGGGAAGGCTGTGTTAACTTGTTTTACTAAAGAAAGAGTGTAATTGGCTTGAGAGAGAGAATAAGGATATTTTTTGAACTCTCTGCCATACACTAAGGCTAGGTCTACACTACCCGCCTGAATCGGCGGGTAGAAATCGACCTCTCGGGGATCAATTTATCACGTCCCATCCCCAAATCGACGCTCTTCCACCTCCGCTGGTGGAGTGAGTAAGCGCCGTCGACAGGAAGCCGCAGAAGTCGATTTTGCCGCCGTCCTCACAGCGGGGTAAGTCGGCTGCAATACGTCAAATTCAGCTACGCTATTCACGTAGCTGAATTTGCGTATCTTAAATCGACTCCCCCCTGTAGTGTAGATGTACCCAAAGATGATTCATACTGTTTTTGTCCTTTGTTGATCCATCCCATGCCAAATGAATGTAGACTCATTCCTTCCCCCTCCCACTCCGGTTTAAAAGTCATACACTAGGCCATAGCTTACCGACTAAGAATGGGATGGTACCCCTTTTCAGTGCCCTCTTGGACAGTTTTTTTGACTGCTACAGGGTAACTACTGACAAGGCATATTTTGTGGAATTAGATGTGCTGGATTCCATACAACTTCCAGCTACTTAGATAATATCCTTATCCCAATATCGAGTTATTTGCAATTCAGGTCTCTATCCTCCTCTCTCCTGCCACTCCAACATCTTTGCTTGAGTGAGAGAGAACTAAGGCTACAGTTTACAAGGGAATTCAGTTTCCTGCATTGCCTAACCCACTCCGATTTCCTGAAGCATTTGAATTGCCGACCAGTAGGAGTCTATACTTTACACCTTTAGCAGATCAAAACTCAGAATTCCATTATAAATTTTTAATCTCTATATGAAATTGAAGATATTTGTTCAGAGAGCTTCTCTCAATTATATGTAGTGTGTGTGTGTGTGTGTGTCAGTCAGTCATACTTTACCAATTTAATTTGGTTCTGTAACTTTACAATTTAAACAAAATGAACCAAGTTTCAAAAATTAGTTTCAAATATAATTCTGCAACTGGGGTATTTACTGGTGAACACAGGAATATTTAAAAAAAAAATCAGTATGGTAAAACTGTTACTCAACTGTAGTATATGTTTTCTGTATAAATAATGAAAAGCCTTTCTATAATAACTACCCTAAAAATTATGTCCCAGGAGCAACTGCAAGTCTTCTACAAGGAAAGAAGAGTTCAACACCCCGGACCATTACTCTAGCAGACTGAAAAAGCCCCTGGACTGAAGATTGCAGTCAGGCACAGAGTGAGTCTGCCAAGAGGCACCAAATATTACAGTGAGCAATCTAAGGATATTCCCTCTCCCCCGCGATAGGCATTAAAAACTTGGGAAAGGAGAGGACAAAAAGATGAAGTAATCATTTAAAATCCCAAGAGGAGATTAACATCTTACCCTTCTTTGCTTTCTTGTCTACCTCATTCCTGCATTCT
The DNA here is from genome assembly GCF_027887155.1 of Malaclemys terrapin pileata. NCBI lineage: Eukaryota > Metazoa > Chordata > Testudines > Emydidae > Malaclemys > Malaclemys terrapin. The sequence continues at coordinate 17,503,518 of NC_071520.1, read as the reverse complement.
TCAAATTTTGCCTTGAATTTCTGTGCATCTGTTTGAAGGAAATAAAATGTTTCTTCATTACCTTAAATCAGCGATTCTCAAACTTTTATAGAGGTGACCCCTTTCACATAGCAAGCCTCTGAGTGCAACCACCTTATAAATTAAAAACACTTAAAAATATATTTAGCACCATTATAAATGCTGGAGGCGAAGCGGAGTTTGGGGGTGGAGGCTGGCAGCTTGCGACTCCCCATGTAATAACCTCGCAACCCCCTGAGGGGTCCCAGCCCCAGTTTGAGAACCACTGCCTTAAATTATTTACAATGCCTCTATTCTTTAGATTTATTTTGTTCTGAAACAGACATTTATCCCGAAAAACTCATTTCTACATTTTAGTTTGAGTGCCTTTTTTGTCAAGAAATATGCACTTAGTGGATTTCATCTTAGTTGAAGTGATTTTAAGTATACAGGCTTCAATTATTTCTCATTAAACACTCTCCAAAGAAAGCAGTGGATGTTGCACCTTTGAGTGGGTTTTTTTGCCAAGTTCTCATCTTAAGGTTCTGCTGCTAAGTGCTATTTTAAGCTAGCTGAACTTCTAGCCATACCTTAGCAACTAGCTACTAGGCATTCACTTCAGAAGCCTACCACACATTCTTGTTCACAGTCAGAGGGCACGCACTGAGAGGACCATAGACATTTATTTTCTCACACCTAGAGATAGTTCTGCCAGGATACAGCTAAGGAGGAATGGCAAGTTTGCACCATCACTGCCTATACTGCACCTGAAGGGAGAATTTCAGTCTCCAGAGTTGAAATTCCAGTCACTTTTATTAAACAAACACACACACACCCCCATCAGTAAAAAGATGCAGGTAACATGGCTCAAGTTACAGCTAACCAGAATTCTTTTGAAGACAACATACTTCAATACATTTCAGTCTAAGCAATTGGTTCTGAACAGTTCCATTTCAAAGATAGCTGCTATTATCAGAAAGTTTCTATCAGTTCAATTACAATAAGCATCCCTCCAACCCTTTCTAACTGAAATAATTTGAGAAGCAGATAACCAGTCAAGTCACTCTCAAAATAGAACCAGAAAGGATAATCTGATCCCCCACATTGAGGATAGCATGACTGGCCACTTGAGGTCACTATTGCTCCACAGGAAAATGCACATTTTTAAAGACTGAATATGAAGCCAGAAGTTTTTTTAGAATCTCTTAGGAGTGTGCACCCTCCTCATGGATTTTCAGAAGACCTTCTTTGAAAGGGAGTTCATCATGCAAAGTGACACCCCTTGACAGGACCAGAAACTGAACTTTAATTCTTTATCTATGAATCCAAGAAGGAATTCTACTAATAGTCAGCTTTCTAGACTCTTATCTGCTACTGCAAGGCAGTGTATAAAGGAGACAATGAAAGCCTTCCCTCACCCCTCAAACTCAGAGATAAGTTTAGGAGTGGGATTTTAACGTTATTCCTCCAAATACACTTTTTTTTGTAGGGGATTCAGGGGTTTAAATAGAAGGCTTGGTTTCAATGAAAGTTTGCCTGAAGAAGAAAGGACGCTGTATTAGAAAGGTGAACAGAAGAAAATGTTGTTTGCCAACATGTGTTAATATGGATCTGCCACAAGATCCCAACTGTGCAATGGAACATGTTGGTAGCATTTTTGTTTACTACATCTTACCTTCCTCCTATGTGTCAAGCTAGACATTTTAATTTGGCTAACTCACTGGCACAGGACTAGTGGCATGCAACCTGAAAGCTATCTGGGATGCACAATAAGAAGCCAGCAGTTATGATGGTCTTTGACAGTCACACACTGTTTGCTGCATTAACTGCTTAAGGGCTAGTGAGAACATCTGGATCTAGAAGTGCTTCTCCCCTTACAAGAACTACCCACTAGACTAGACAGGAACTGGAAGAGAAAAATCAAGCAGATTGTGCAGCCACCATAGTATTCTGCCTGTGACTCGGGCATCCAAGGAGAAGGGGTTTCAGCAGCCCCAGAGAGCAGGTCACTCACCCAGTAGTCATTTGGGGAGTGTGGTGAGAAGGGAAGAAGTGTGACAGCCATTTTATTTTCCAAGTCTCATTCTATTTCTCATACAGTTAGTCTTCGCATGTTCTATTTAGGAATGAATGCATAGTGTGGCATGCCAAGTAGGGAATTCCAGACCAACCACTACAATCTGTCACTTATCTTGTTGTTTGTAAGGTATTTGTGACAGACAGTGGCTTCCATTCTATGTCTGGATAGTCCCTAACCACTCCTGGCCGGGGTACTCAGGTGCTACCAAGATACAAATAACTTCACCTCCAATTCCCAAATCATGGCATCTATTATCCTAAGTTAGCCAGAGGAGATACTACACAAATTAGTTTGATATTTTGAACAAAGATGTGAGAATTTGCCTGTTCTGGCCACAGATATGAGACACTCCCTCCAACAGGAGTGTGATTCCTCCACAGTGCTCAAAGCCTTTAATTAACATAAAAGAACAGAAAACAGAATCTTGCACCATTTCTATGAATGGTCAAACTATATTAACTTTGGAAGCATTATATCAAAACAATATATAACTTTAAAAAAATAAAGTTTAGTCTAGAAAGATTTACTATAACCTATTGTCTAAGTTATCTGTAGTTGTTAGGAATACTATATTCCACTTAAGAGGATATTTCATTTGATATGTTAGAAGGAAGAGACAAGTGGATATTAGCACCTAGTACTTGTTCAGTGTAGCAGTCAGTAAAGTATGGGATTCTAAGGGGAGATGTGATGTGCCTGAATGGAAGATTTAATACAAGGTGATTATTTCCATACAGTATTTGTAATGCCACAAATTCAATCTTCATTAAAACATGAAGTTGAGGTAATTAATGAAAGTAAGATCAACACACTGGCTGAAGTCCTGGAGTTTTATTGCATTGAAATTTGGAAACACTAACAAGTTCTCTTGAAAACAGAGTGTCAGCACACTTATCAAGACAAAAAAAAGTTATAAAGATGGTGTTGGATGGAAGATGGAGCATAACTACTCTTTATCTACATATTCTGAGCATTACTAATTAACTAGTTGCACTCTGAATTAAATTCTGCTGCAGTACTATTTAGATAGAAGGGACTGTCCTTACAGACAATTATTAGGGTGGCTTTCTATGCGCAAATGAGGTTTTTTCTCCTCGCTCACCCCATTTTGAGTGCTTACAGCCAGTGGGATAGATTCTTTAAAAATACAGGGAATTTTTATTCCTTTCTACCATGGGAGCTACAAAAGGTAGCGGTAACTTCTTTCATACATTTACTGTAGAATACTGTGCAGTATTAAATGGCCCAAAGTTACTTCCTAAGGCACATAGTATAAATATCAGAAGAAACTGATCTTGTGCCATAACTTACTTTCTGCATTTAGGAACCGGATTGCCAAAAGTTCAGGTTTAGGGCTTTCATCTGCAAAGTCAGCATGTGTGTTCCAGACCCATGCCCGGTCACTTCCAGCATTAGGCTTCAGTTCCATTAAAGGTGTAACTACAAAGAAAAATAACTGATTAGTCCAGCTGCATATAACATTTTGAAATACATTTCCACATAAGCCCCACAAGTACCTTAAGAAAGTTAGCTCTTAGTAAGATGAAGTAAATAAAATTTTATACCTCACAGGGGATTGTAATGCAAAATTATTTCTAGCTGGAGGGGTGGGAGGAGGGGAAAAAAAAAAAAAGATGGTGCCCATATTGTTCTCTCCCATGTCCTAGAACAATCTGCAATGGGAGGTCAATACTGCCAAACAGAATGCTAACCACACACTGCTATTCAAACTACACTCCCCACAAAATAAAAATTATAGTTCCAATTTAATACCCTTTTAGAATGCAAAGCTCCCCTACTGAAAGACCAATAGTCTAAAGTATTTTCTTAGATAGTGGCCAATGCAGATGCTTCAAAGGAAGGTACAAGAGCATCCAAATAAAATAGTAAAGTTTCTCCCTTTCTACTGCTGGTAATCTTACGTATTATAGATAGCACTTAGCTTCCCTCTGAGATTATTCATTTAAGTGATTTCTCCCTCCTCCCTTGACGCCATCTTAAAATTCTGTTTCAGTCTCCTGCGACAACAAACTCTACAAATATTCAGCATAGAATAGTATCTTTTTAACTGCCTTGTTATGCTTGCTTACCCTTTTCTGGTGCAAGTGCACGAAACTAGAGAAACTGTAGTTTCAGCAGAAGTCACAAGCTTGATGAACCCATAGTTCTAGTTTTTGTTCATGCCCAGGCCTTTTATTTAGTGTATGTAATAAGTACAGGGACCATAGACAAATAAAGTGCTATTTCCAATTACACTTTTCAGTTACTTCAAACATCTCCCTTCAGCAAAACTTTCCATGTCTGATTTCTACTCAAACAATTTTTCCTCAACTCGTGTCAAGACAATCTTTTCAGCCATCTTATATGATTTCAGTGGAAAAAAGTTATTTTCTGCTTTAAATAAGTTTAAGACTTTGCAGAACTTCCATACTCCACATTGCTAGATCTCCTTGAAAATGGATGAACATCTGAAGAGAGTTCACTACAAAACTAAAATATGCAACAAAGTATTTTGATGCCTGTTTAATTTACTAGGTTGTAAATATATTCACCTGCAATATTATGGAACTGTGCAATTCATAAGTTAAACGGGCATCAAACTGGATGCATACACAGCACCTGTCTATTTGCTGCTGTTAGACCATTGGCTCATTCTTACAATCCATTTTTAGGGTAAACAAAACATGCATGAATCCTATAAGACTTGATAACTATATTGCACATAAAAACAGATGACAGCCAAAGGGAAGTTACGAGAAATAATGGAACAAACATACTATAATGATTTGCACAGATTTTTAGGGTTTTATCTCTCCTCATGAGAAGGCGAATTGTTCCCTTCTCCCTGTGCTTCAGGAGTTTCACATCCCCGGTTCCTCGTTCTTTCCACTCTGGAAGATCATTTTCTGATGCAAACCGAAACAGCTTTGCTCGCCTTGAGAAAGAGAGCAAGAGATTAGAGTTTGTATGCAAAAAACAAACCACGCTGAATAAAAGGGCCCTCAGCCCACCTGTCTTAGGTGAAAGTTAAGATTCCACAGAGCTTTTAGGAGAGAGGAAATAAATCCAGAGTCCTCACCAACAAGTTAGAGTACAAGACGACAGATTTTGTTGGCAAATTGAGCACCATGCTATGAGTAGTCAATGAACTAGTTCAGGACAGAATACTGTATGAATGGAGTCATTAAAAACAAGTTCACTGCCCCACCAAAATTTTGCTGAAAGAATGTCTGTGTAATTTCAAAACAGCTCCATATTAGCACTGAATTAATTCCATCAAAAATTGAATTTCATGCTTTTTTTAAATCAGGGCACACAAATTTAAGTTACAGAAGAGCTGTTACACTGTTGCGTATATTTGGAATGCCATTAGTGCACTGAAATTACAACCAATGATTCAACAAAAACACAAATGAAGCCAGCTCTGTTGGCCTACTTTCATGGCCTACTTTCAGTTTTGTTAATTAACAAACTTGTTAAAGGCGAGACGAACATTTAAAAAGTAGTTGCCCAGCCTCTTTTCCAGATATATTATTTTCTCCGACTATCTACTCGTGAGGGAATTCTGCACCACTGCACATGTGCAGAAACATGTCTCTTCCTCTCCCCAAGATTATTTTTGCTTCCCTGCAGATCAACTACCTGGATTCAAGGTGGCTTATCTGTTTTTGGAACCCTAGGATTCAGGAAAGCCCAGAGCACTGGCATCCAGCCAGGTCTCAGCAAATTTTTGACAAAACACTTCCTTTTGCTGCACAACCTATTGAACTGCTGGCACCTTAAGAAGAACTTTCCTAAACTCTATTAAAAGGACCCTCTGATCCTTAGACAGCAGAACCTATTCCAATATTTCTTTAAGGGTTGACTTTATAAGAGAACGGCTTCTTTCATCTGGGATTGCACATCACGCAGAAAAGCTTAGTGATCACGCTACTCATGCAGGTCAGTTTTTGGAGATGTTCTCGTAGAACCATGTGTTATCAGAGCCTCTTACAGGAGCACACTCTGGAACAGAGCTTGAAAATGACTACTTTTGGCCATCTGACTTTTCCCAAATGCACTTCATGCCTATATGAAGCAGGAACATCACAGAGCAAGAGGAATGCATCTTAACTTCTGTGCTACATACACTTCTTTCTCTAAAGAGTTTCCAGCTTAGGAAAAGTTCAAGGCATTCTACAAAATTTAAACATTTCAGATTAAGCCTGTTTGCCCAGTTTTCTAATCATATAACAACTATTACAATTTGATGTCTGCTAACACAATAGAAAGAGCAAGAGGTGTTTCCATGACCGCTCCAGATGATGGCAGAAGGGAACCATTGAAGAGTTAGAGAGGGTGGGGCATTTACACCTTCAGTCTATAAAATACTGATTCAGTAAGTAAGAAGACAGCTTCTACTATGGAAGGGGGGAGAGAGAGAGAGAGGAGTGTCATGATGACCCAAATATTTAAGCACAGAGTAGGACATGTTAATTTAAAAAAAAGAAAAACCTACTTTGTGACACAGTTACACATCTCTAGACCCAACATTTTTGCACAATTCGAGTCAACAGGTTTACATTTTTTTGAATCCAAACTTTTATAATATCAATTTGATATTACTAGAGAGTCAGGATTTCATCATGTTACACTATCAGCCCCAACACTCCAGGGGCACAGACATTAGTTATATCATGTGCTATTTTCTTTCTACTGGCCAAAATGCCCGTGTGGTATTTTGCAACAAGCAATCTTCCTACCTTTTATTAGTGTTTTTCCAAGTTTAAAAGTAACTAGTGTTTAGATACATACCCAGCGCCATACTACTTACATCTTAAAGAGTTCTTCCTCATCCTCCTCAAGGGTCTTGATCTCTTGTTCAGGAAGGGAAACTATGGGCTCAAATTGAGGATCATGGTTAGAATCATCTGCGTTTTCAGTTGAGGTGTCATGTTCCTCATGCGTTTCCTGCGAAAAGAATACCAAATTGCAATAATACAATTTTAAGAACAGTTCTGCAGTGGCTACGTCTGATTTAATATGTTAACAAAGGTATTTAGGAACTACTCTGAATGTTCCAACTACGTATACACTAACAAAGTGTAAGTAGTACAACATCAGAATCTGAACTCCATACATCTAAACTTTATTCAGCCTTTTAAAATATGCAGTATAAACCTTCTCTCTTGGAAAGAGAAGAAATTTTTCACATTAGTGAAACATAGGAACACTCGGGAGTCTAAGAGCTTGTCTACATATTGCACAGGTGCACACCAGCTGTGGTGTAAATTCTAGTGCACACCAGAGTATGGTGCACTGACTCTGTGGATCTTGCTGGTGGACACTAAAAATTTTCTAATATAAACTGATGTAGCCCCATTTGAAATGGGACTACGACATGCACTAGGGAACTTTTAGTGCATTTCAGCAGGGTCCAAAAGGCCTGCTAGAGCATCACATGCTGGAAAGCACTAAAATTTACATCCCAGTGGGGGCACATGAATGCATCACGTAGACAAGCCTGAAGACATGCTTTTTTGCTTACTGAGTTCAGCAACTTCGATCATGCATACAAACCGTAACAGCACTTACAATTTAACAGCCTTAAAGTTAAGTCTTAGTAAAATCAGAAGCTGCCATATTTTCAACGTATATTAAGACTAATCTCTTACTGTTATAAAATAAATCAACTCATTTTCCAATTTCTTCTTTGAACGAAGTTGTAAACCCAGGTTTAACCTTAAAGTATTCCCCATCCATTTCAATGGTGAAACGTATCCCTTAAGCCAGGCAGGGGTGGGCGGGCAGGACACATTCAGCCCGCCAGCCGATTTAATCTGGCCCTGTGGAGCGGGGTCTGGGGTTTGCCCCGCTCCAGCTGGGTAGCGGAGTCGGCAGCCACTTTGTGCGGCTCCGAGAAGCAGCAGCATGTCTCCCCTTCAGCTCCTATGTTTAGGGGCAGCCAGGGGGCTCTGTGCGCTGCCCAGCAGCTCTCATTGGCCACCGTTCCCGGACACTGGAAGCTGCGGGGACTGTGGACGGGGCAGCGCGTAGAGCTGTCTGGCTGTGCCTCTGCGTAGGATCCAGAGGTATGACATGCCGCTGCTTCCGGGAGCTGCTTGAGGTAAGCACCACCCAGGGCCTGCACCCAAACCCCTCGATCCCAGCACAGAGCACCCTCCTGCACCCCAACCCCATCTGCACCCCAATCTGCAGCCCTCACTCCCTCCCCATGCCCCAACCTCCTGTCCCAGCCCTGATCGCTCTCCCACCCTCTAAACCTCTCAATCCCAACCCAGAGCCCCCTCCTGCACCCCAAACCCCTCATCCCCAGCCCTCACGCTGCCCCCTAGCCTTCTGCCCCAGCCCGGAGCACCTCCTGCACCCTGAACTCCTCATTTCCGGCCCTACCCCAGAGCCCTCACCCCCTCCTTCACCCCAACCCCAATTTCGTGAGTATTCATGACCTGCCATAAAAATTTCCATACCCAGATGTGGCCCTCAGGCCAAAAAGTTTGCCCACCCCTAACCTACCCCAAAGCAGTAAAGAAACTATTCATACAGAAGGACTCTAGTCACAGTGGCAATAGTGAGGGCAGAAAATGTCTACAAGTTTTTTGAAAATAAAAAGGTTTTGGTCTGTGTGTCATAAAGCACTGTGCTAGCTCTCTGAAAACAAAAATCAAGACTTCCTTTTCTATATGCCATGAAAAAGGATGCATTTTTGGAGAAACACGGGCACACAGAGTCCTAGGCATAAGGGAATAGATGGAGGAGTTGCAAAAGTCCTTGAAATAGAGGGGGATGGGAGCATGGCACACAGGGAGCTTGTTGGGTGGAACAGATGAACACAAAGAGCTCCCTGGTTTGTGCAATTAGCTCTGCCAAGAGAAAGCAAGAGATCCCCTCTCTCTAGTATCCTCACACTAATAAACCATTACGATACCATAGCTACAACGTTCCTTTAAAAAATTAAGCTGATCAATTAACCTTCAAAAGTTCTAAAGTAACAGCACTAAGTCTGGCTTTTAGATATAACCCAATCTCGTAACACTAGAACAGTATCAAAATGTCTCAGGTTAAAAAGAATGTTGGTATTCATGCAATGCTAGAGGTATTTAAATATATTACACTGATTTTATTTTTAAATCTTGATTAAAGTATTGGCTGGAAACCTAGAATTAGCAAACTAGCCTAAGGCTAGGAAAAACTGTTCCCCTATTTTTGGTTTGGGATAATATGTTTTAAGTTACTGAAGTAGTACTCCCTCATACAGGCTTAAAGTTCTGACAGAATAGTTATTACAAACGAAGGCTTTTAAGGGGTATTCATTACAAGTGTCTCCATTTACAGTGAACTTTAGATGCTGAAGTTCACGAGTTCAGAGTCTCCTACATTATAAGGATCCCAGACAACTTCAGGAGCATACTTATCACCACATCCATGCCTGTTTTTATCATTTAAGTTATTGGTTTTGAGACACTGTGCAGGCAAAGCAGGTTATTTTTAAAAGACCAAGGTCTGTATATTAAGGAAATATTCATATATAGAGATTTTAAAAACCCTCAAAATTAAATCATCATGGCATACGTGAAATTTAAGAAAAGTGAGATTTTTAATGTAAATGTTGGGTTCAGTTATACAGTTAGTGTTTTCAAATTATATGACTTCATATGTGCAATTTAATATAGTAGCTTAGTATCAATAGGGAACAAGTAGACTGACAGCTGCAATAGGAGCTCTTCTATAACATTGGGTCAATCGTGTATCAGAATATTTGATTAGATAAATGAGAGAAAGGACATTTACTAATACAGCCTAAGTAACTGTTCGGGGTGGGGGTGGGGGGTGAAGGTGTGAAGTTCTGTAAAAACTATTCATGGCCTTCTTGAAAAATTCCATTTAAAATATTAGATACACAGTGGGATGCTATATCAATTTGAATTTAAAATTTCTGTATGCATTTTAATTATAACACCTAAGATCACAATGGTGCACATATGATCAGTTTATCTTACTGAAAAGATCTTATAAATGTCATTGAGAGAGGAGAAAACCCAAGATGTCAGGACATACCATTTAAAGAGTGCTCTATCAGAAATTTATAGTTAGAGATTTTTAGATATGGCTTTATAGAACAATAAGAGTTACTATCACACATAACTGAATTTCCAATTTAACACTTTACCCTGCAGCTATGCTGTCTTTGTTCTTGACTTTATTTTAATATATATGAATCACTAAGAGACTTCTCACTTAAGAAGCCAAGAAATGAAATGTGTTTCTTCCATAGCCAAAGAAGCCACAAGAATATTCCAGAAGGCTAGCGAACAGTTTCTTTGTAACACCGGGAGGGAGAAAGCATGGTCTTATGGTTAAGGCATTAGCAAGGGGCTCTGGAGATCTTAATTCAATTCCAGCTCTGCCACAGACTGAGATCTTGGTTAAATCACTGAATATCTGTGCCTGTTCTCTATCTGGAAAAGGAAGATGATAATTTTATTCTTCCTCACCACTGGCAATTTAGATTATAAATTCTGGGCAGATACTGTCTCTCACTAAGTGTACGTACAATACATAGCACAACAGGGCCCCCAACTGGGTTGGGGCTTTTATTTGTTACTAGAATACAAGTAATGGTTCGACAGGAAATAAGGGTTAGTTCAAAGATGCTACAACACACCTTTTGGTGACACTTGTTGAGTGTCATCAGTGCTCTAGCACACAAGAAAATGGAGACCAGCCATAGTACTGTAATACAACTTCGACAGAAGAATGGCTGCAGTGCACTGCACCAAGACCTGACTGTTTCCAAGAGAAGGGGGAAAGCAGCCCAGAGAGAACACAAGCCAGGCTTGTAGAACTGATCGACTCCAGCTCTGGGATAAACAAACCTCATTGCAGAGATAACTGATCCCTTTATTCCGCCCCCAGTTCGATTCCCTGCAGGCGCCACAAGAAAATCGTAAGTAACAATAAGCATATGTTAGAGGTGGCGAAAGAAAACGAATCACAGTGTTGCGATACAATCCCACCCGCCCGCGATATAAAAGCACGTGGGAGTCTAGGACGCCTAGCCCCGGCCCTGCCAGTAACGGGGAAGGGGGGGGGGCGGCTCCTTCAAAAGCTCCTGAGTCATAAACCCGATTGTGGCGCCTGCGGAGGCTCAAACGCCCGCTTGGGGCAGAGCCGACCCCGCCGTAGGGCCAGGAGCCAGAGTGAGGCGGAAAGGGATGTCACCGTCCGCCTCGGCCCCGGCCGCAAAGGGATGGGCCCCAGCAAGAGACTGGGACGCACGTGTGTCCGGACAGCCCCCAGCAGGGTGAAGCCCCGACCCCACGTGCATCTGGGGATGCCGGGGGAAAAGCCACCCAGGCCCCCCTTTCCCGCCAAGACAAGGCCGCCCTCCTCAGCCCCCGCTCTCATCTACTCGCTCGGCCTCGCGTCCCTCCTAAACCCCACTGCTCTCCCAGCCAGCCTCCCTACTCCCCAGGGCCCCTCACCCGACTAGCCCGCGGGCTTCTCGCCCCTCTGTTCCCCGCTGCTTCTCCAGGCCCCCCATCCACCGCCTCAGACCACCCAAGCCCGCTCCCTCAGCGCCAGGCCGCCCCACTCCACCTCCTGCTCCCGAGCCCCAGGCCGCCCCAGCACTCCCCATGGAGCCCGGCCGCCCCAGATTGCTCAGGGAAGCGTCGGCATCCTCACCTTGGTCTCCGCCATGGGGCTGGGAGGTGGCGCTGCTCCTAGACTAGACTCGTCCGCGTCGCGCTCTCCCCCCACCGCAGCTTTGGCGCTGAATTTCCTGCTTGCAGCTCCCCGCCCCCTCCCGCTTTTACCTCATTCCCGCAGCCCGCGCCGCCGTTGCCGCAAGGCCTGATGGGAAACGCCTACTTTACCCCGATGCCTTTATCTCGTCTAACGCTGCTAGCTATAGGAGACAGGGTGACCCCGCCACCTGATAGTAGCCTTTTAATGGTACTAAATCACAGCCACGCCGAGGCGTCCGGCCGGGCAACTTCTCCAGGCTCCTACTCGAGGTCTTGGAAACAGCCCGAATTCCCCCCGGAAAACGTACAGCATCCCCCCCCCCTCGCGGGCTGAGTCTAAAGAAAATTCATCTCCAAAGATCTCGTGTCTGCCTCCAATTAAACCTTTTTACCCCGTCCCCGAGCTGTTTCCCATCAGCCTTTGCGACATGGCGGCGACCATCCCGCGTCTCTCTACTCTCAAGATGGCGCCTGCGTGTGTGCTGGAAGGGGGGGGTATTTTAATCGTGTATTATTAGGAGTGGGGGGGTTTATAAATGCAATGGGCGGATTCCATGGCAGAATCTGTGGAAACGGGTGAAAAAAAAACCGCTTTTTTTCGCGGGCATTTTAGCTTCCCGGTGACGTCACGCAAGACCCACCCCTTCCTTGAAGCCCGCCCCCCTTCTGTGGATGTGTGCAGTGTGAGGTGGGGACGGGTCGTGCGGGGAGATGGGCGGGAGGGCTTGCGACTGAGGAGAGCGAAGGGCTCCCTCACGCTCCTCTATCCTGTCGCTCCCGGCGGAGCTTGAGCCGACGCTCGCCCCATAGGTGTTTATTGGTCGCAGAAGTAGGGAACCGCGCTGAGATGCGGGGGTGGTCCCGGGGGTGCGGACGGGATGCCCTAGGCTAGGGTCTTGGTGCGCTGCATGCTGCATGGGTGGGTGAGGGTGCTCTCCTGGTGCTGGGGGGTGTAGTGATAGTGCTGCAACCTGGTGGTGGCGGCGTTGCACTATGGTACATGGGGTGAGGTGGTGGGGCACGGTGATGGCCTTTTGCTATGGCACATGGGGGAATGCACCGTCATGGTGCCCTGGCACCAGGGTAGTTCGGAGTGGAATGCTGCAATGGCATCACACCCTGTTATGTGAGCATGGTATTGTGCATTGTGGCATCTTGGCAGTGGTACGCTTGGAATGGGGGATGGCATGCTGTGGTGGGTTTGGAGTGGAGGGGCATGGCCATGATTACACATGGTGATAGTCATAGCCCAGGGCATGTGCTGTGATAGAACAATGTTGTGGCATAGTGGTAGCAGGGGTGGGTGGGGTGCATTGTGGCTCAAACTCCCAACATTTTCTAACTTCAACAAGTCCTTGTTCAAAGAGTATTAACTCTGTAAAACTGAAATCTTTACAGGACTGAAGAAATGATGGAAGGAAATAGTAGTCTCTGTGTCCCTGAAGAAGAAAATACAGCCCCTTCTGTAGAAGTAGAAAGTATGACTGAGGTGGAAATTAAGCAAGACAAAGGAGATAGTAGCCATGCAGAGAATACAGTCAATTGCCCTGATATGTACAGATATATCAAAGGAGATTTGTTTACATCAGAGATTTATAAAGTAGAAATTCAGAACCTTCCAAAATATATTGGCTTTAATGATGTAAAGAAATTTCTTGCCAAATATGGACTTAACCCTCATAAGATAAAACTTTTTGGGAAACAAACTTTTGCATTTGTGACATTTAAAAGTGAGGAGGAAAGGGACAAAGCTATGAAAGTCCTTCATGGAGTCATGTGGAAGAGCCGATATTTGAGTGTTAGGCTCGCAAAGCCTAAAGCTGATCCCATTGTAAAAAAGAGGAAGAAAGAAGTGGAGGACACTGAACAGAGAGAGGCAAAGCGTCCAGCTTTTGCAAAAGACAGTGAAGAGGAGTCTCTCAGTAAACAGATAGCAGATGTAGTGACCCCTTTGTGGAATATACCATATGAAGAACAGCTGACAAAGAAGAAGCAAGAGTGTGAACAAGTGCTGCAGAAACTGACAAAGTAATTTTTTTGTAATGGTACTTTACTAATGTTTGAGCTTTAATATAAATTTATATTAATATAGCTAAAATCCAGTAAAACTTTTCTCTATTCCCTACACAAATATAACAGTATAAGTAAGTCTCTTTTAATATGTAAGAATGCTTTTCCTTAAATTACCACCTCAACCCCAGATCTTGAAAATTACATTGTTCTAATGTATAGGATTTGATATTTTTAGTACTTAATCTGTTTGAAAAGACCCTGATAAATTAAGGGATGTGGTTTTAAGGAAAATTATTCCATAAGCCACCAAGGTTAAAAATTAAGATTTTATACCACTGAAAAGCTAGAATTGGCAAGTTCTCAGTGATATAAGGGATGAACTCTGTTAGGTGGTGAGATGTAAGGTTTCAGTCACATCATTCTGATGGTCTTCTATCAACCCCTCTATTCTAATTCTCCCATTTTATTTAGTCTTTAAAGAATTACTCCTAAGAAAATATTTTAAATATAAAATTACAGTTTTATCTATGCCTCATTCACTTATATAACTATCCATATAAAGAAAATATTTAAACTTGATAGTCATTAGACACTTAAAAAAATAAAAGCAGACAAGGTTATTTTTCCCCACTTCCATGCTTAAATACCATCCAGGTCCTGTAATCTTAAGATTCTACTTTGCAGCAGCCATTATTTCACTTAAGCAGGACTGGATGAGACTCCCTTTACCTGTCAACATTATTCTTTAATCAGTCACGAGAGTCCTGCATTTTTCTGTTTCCCTTTTTACAGTGATTCCAGCCAAGGGGTGACAGATCAACAGCTGCTTTATCCTAGAACTCTGTAGCTATTTTATGTATTTATATAGATTTAAAAATCTGCATTTAGTAGCAGTAAGATGTAAATACAGTTTAGATTTTCCATTGACAAGACTCTTGTGGGAGAATATCCTTCAGGTTTTAAATAACTTGATTTTCAGACAAGAAAAATAAAATTGGATGCAGGGCTTTGGAGCTGTGCTCCGGCTCCGCTCCAGTTCCAGGCAAAAACCTGCAGCTCCGCGCTCTGCTCCAAAGCCCTGAATGTCTGTAAATGGTCATGTATTGTTTTGTATAACAGCCTGATTCAGCTGTTTCAAATACATATATTTACTGAAAGGCTTGTCTTCTGTAAATCTGTTAAACTTTTGCAGGGAAATAGGAAACAACAACAAAGCCCTGTTACCTTGGTTATTTGTACAGAAGCAGAAGTATAATAAAATCTGTTGCCCAGTAGAGGGAGTGAAAGCATCACCTTTACAGGTACCTCAAAATCTAACTTGTGGGGATGGAGTAATAATGTGTAATACACTCTGAAAGTAAACAAACTCTGTTGGTCTGAGGGATGGGGGACTATCTGTTGGGTAATACTGTGGTAGCAAAAAAATCTGTAGGTTGGTACGTGTGTAGAAGCTTGTGCTTTACTACTTTTTGCATAAATATCATAATGGAACTACTAATCTAGGAGTTTAAAAAAAAAAAAGCTATAAACGAATTGAAACCTTACAAAAATTAAAAATATTGGATTGTGCTTTTTCTCCATAGGCTTGCTTACTAGTCTGTTACACAAATTCAGATTTTTTCAAAGGAATTTTCCATTTATTACCCAGATATAGCAAAACCTCCTAACTATAACTCAAGTTCTTTCAGCAATATCATTACTAGACCCTTCTTCAGAAATTAAAATTTCCATATGGGCTGAAATTTAATATTCTGGGTCTCAGGCCATCGATAAAGAAATAAATTCACTAACTAAACTTTAGTATTACAAAATTAAAATGTAAGACTAGTGCTACAACAGATGTTTCAGGACAGACGGTTGGTATGCAAGGTTCTATGTATATAGCTTAGGTAATTTTATTTCTTATTTTAAAATTTTAGACTGAATACCGCAACAAATGTGAATTTTTGATTGGAATGAGTTTAAATCAAGAAGACAAAACTGTGGGTTGTCGCCTTGGCAAATACAAGGGTGGAAGCTGTGCTGTAGTGGAACCATTTGAGACTATTCACATTCCTGCTATTGCCAAAAAGGTAGTGAAGGCTTTTCAAGACTACATAAGGTGAGAACTAAATTAGGCTGAATGTCTTACCCTGAAAGGTTTTTGCTGTCTTAAATAGTTTGAAACATGTACAAAATGAAACATTTTGAAGAGCTGGATGGTTATTTTGAACTGAAACTTAAGTAAATTGGTTCCATTTTGTAGCAACTCCTTTATACTTTGTTTTTACACATAGCTCATCATATGTTATTTGTTTTATTTTATTTACCTTTATTGAGCTTTTTCAGTGTGTTCAGCAATACGTAGGGGAAGACAGTTACTGCCTTAAGGTATTTAGATCTAAGAGTATCTTAGGCAGTATTAAATCAAAATATTAAATGGCCCAATCTCAAAATAGGGTAAATATTTTCTTTTAAAGTTTTCTCATGTTCTCATTGTACTTGGTTGATTAATGTTGAAAGGATTTACAGAGAAAAGAGTTTTAAAGAGGAATTTGAATGACCGAGGGCGATAGTTTGGTATACTAGAAAATGGGGGACTTTTCCACATGCTGAAGGAAAGCACAAAGATGAAAATATGAGACTCCTGAGTAAGGAACAGTTAGGAAAAGGGCAAAAAAAGATTTTGAAGAAATGAGAATAGAGATGTGGGCAGAACCCTGAAAGTAAAAATGAGATGTTTTAAAGGGCAATGACGTGATCTGAACGTTGAGAAAGGAAGATACTCTTATCTGTATTTTTGATTAAGTGAAGGGTGACAGGTGAGAATCATGCAAACCAGAGAGGAGGAAGAGTTTGAATTCATTAGGGGAGAGATGATCAAGGCTTGGATCTGAGTTTTAGCCATAGGGTATTGCGATTGGGTGTATAGATGCTTCAAGGGACCTCCCTTGCAGTCTATGGGCAGGCTAACAACAACAGAGATAAAAGGCTGCAGCCCTGCCAGAACAGACAGAGCCACAGTGAAGGGGCTCCACAGGGTGAGACCTGAAGAAGTCATCCAGAGGAACCCAGTTCTTCCAGAAGGGATCAGAGAAGATTACCAGGCAGGAGGTACCTGCAAGGCCCTGAGTTAGGAAGCAGCAAGAGATTTAAACGAACAAGCCACTGATCGTACCACCCAGGTTATGATACAGAGGAGAGAGCGGGCCCGGGTCCCCTACTACCTTCATACAGATGGGTGTAGGACTGCTGAGAACCCTGACCTGAGTGGTAACAATAACAGAAATATTGGACTTTGGCTTTGTGTTCCTGTTTTAACTTACTTTATTTCTGTCCTGTTGAAGAAAGAAGGGAAGAAACCCATAAAGGGGATAGCACTGGAAAAGGGATTAGGAGAGGCCCTGAGACAAAGGGCCAAATCTAGGAATATCAAGCAATGGTCTGCTAAAGGGGTTGGAAGAACTTTGGGCAGAGTCAGACTCCTTTCGGTCCCAAAAGGGGAGAGACACAAGTAACCCAACTGGAGGACGGAGTTACAGATGAAGATTGATAGATATAGGTTCTGTCCCTGAACAAACTAAGTGAAACTGAGGCAGGGATAACCACCATTCTGTGGCAGACCACCATAGTGTACTACAGGCCAGAGCTCCCTCAGTTACAAGTATATTTTGCAGATGTCAACAACGGTCAAATTCAAAAGATTAGTTTTAATAACAGCTTATTTTCTTCTACATTATTGTATGGTGGAGTTGTTTTACTTATCTGAATTATTAAACATTATGCAGAAGTTGCTCTTCTATTCAGTAACTGAACTTTTGAAAATTGCAGGACAACCCCTTACTCGGTGTACAGCCTAGAAACCTATGAAGGTCACTGGAAACAGCTCACAGTCCGCACGAGCAAAAATGGTCATATCATGGCAATTGTTTATTTTAATCCTCAGGTACTGAAGCTTTATATAATATAAGAAAAAACCCTGAATGCAATGGACACTATAGATTTTTTTAAAAGAAAGTTCAGTCAGTTTGTCTGAAAACTATAAATTATCTGAAGACTTTCTTCTTCGTCATGTCTCTGGGAAATGTTATTTTGTGTATGTAATCCCTGTGTGGGGCAGGGCTCTAAGATTTGACATATAAAAATTAGGCAAAGCACGACCATGTATTATGTATAAGAGTGTTACAGGTAGCAACATCTACAATTAAGGTTGCGCAGTGCTACTCATTAAAAGCCCCCCCCCCCCTTTTTTTTTTTTTTTTTTTTTTTAGTTGCTTATAACTTTACCATGCTTAAATGTTTTGGGCTGAAATTTTCTATGCCATGTGTCTGCCTCACACTAATTTTTTTTTTTTTTTAAGTTTCAACTAAAATGGTTCAGCTACTCCCAAGAACTAGGCTAGGGAAAATAAGTTTTGCCCATGTTTTAAAAAAAAAAAAAAATCTTAAAACCATTTAATTGAGATGCCCTAGAGTTGACGTGCTTTGGAGCAAAGGTTTGAAATTTGGCAGGAGGTTCACTCTGGTTTCAGGAATGTGCCTTTCGTCATCTATGATAATTTGCTCAAATTTGTCCAGTTTGCTAGCTTCTGAAAAATCTCAGTTCACATATGCTCACACAGCTCCTACATGTCACCTGGACTTAACATGTGCATCCCCACAGAGCTATAGAGCATTCTCTATCTTGGGCCAAGCAGGATTTCTGTAATTGCTCTTCTTGGCTGCCTGGAGGCCACTGTGGAAAGGGCATGAAATGAGCAATACTCATTGCCCCATGCCACTGGTGCCCTGGCAGCATGGAGGAGGAGAAGCCTGTCTCAAATACACAGGGGTGAGGAAAAAGTGGACCAAGGAAAGGAGTTAAGAGCAGGAGGCATGAGGGTGGGGGGAATGGTCAAGAGTAGATGGAGGCAGAAGACTGGAGGGGCTGATGGACAGGAGCTGACAGCAGGAGCAGGCATAGGAGGGGTAGCAGAAGGAGATGAGGCAGAAGAGTCTAATAACTAGAGTTCACTCCCCTACAGAATCTGGGAGAATGTATAGCGGAAGGTCTTGGGCCTTTTACATAGGCCAGGCTAGAATAAGGATGTCCCACTAGTTAACGCCATTTGTAGCCACATGACTCTTATAAAACCCAAGCTATGTCTGTTTAATGTCCCATACAAAATAGTAAAGTAATTAGAATCATTGTTTGATATTTTTTGTTCCTAGACAACACTTCCCTATATAAATATTTGCCTCTCAATACATAAGCAAATGAGTAAGACCGAACAGAACAAATACTAAATTAAAGTGTTGGAAAATAACCAAACACATAATAATCACATCTTCCTTTCAATTGGAACTTCTAGAAATTAAGTAAGGAAGAGCTTGTTGACTTGAGAACCTCACTGGCAAAGTACTTTACAGAAGGAACTGGAAAGGACAGTGGGGTAACCTCTCTTTACTTTGTAGAGGAAGGGCAGAGGTAAGTTTTGTACCTGTAAAGGAAAGCTTAAGTGGCATTTCTCCTGTAACTACCACCCTGCATAGCAATGAATATAGAAAGAGTAGCAGTGTAATTATTATTTTATTGCTAAAATTATTTACATTGTCCATGCAAAAGACTCCTAATATTTTATGGTCTTCTGCATCATAACTATTGTTTCTCTACTTGTGGATTGGGTGCCCTTTTTTTTATTGGATAAAGGCAATTAGAGCTTGGTATGTGGATAAACCTGGCTAGATAGGGGCTGTAGCAGGAGGAGGAGACCTTTTTTTGTTTTGTTGTGGAGAACCCAGGAAGAAATTTTCTGAGACACTTCTCCTGCTCTCCCCACCTCTTTCCTTTCTTGCCAGTTTCTGTCTGGTTTTGCTCTCTTCACTTCTGTCCTTCACGGAGCAATCTCTTTTCTTTTGCCTCAGGACCCCATTTTATTTTTCCAGAAACACTAAATGCCTCCTCTTTCTGCCTCTGTACAATGGCAGATGTACCCTCTGAGAACAGAAATTGGATAGTAAAACAAAACTTTTGGTTTTAAGATACTTTACAACTTTCCTTAACAACAGCCTTTGAATTGTTTTCATTTACAGTATTGCAGTTTAAGGCTAAAAAGTAACTTTCTGAAGACTCTGAATTAAATGCAATTATAATTTAATCGTTGCATTGATAGGCCTCATCCTGTACAGTGAAGCACAGTAATTGTATAATATTGTAAAATCCGCTGTGTGTCCAACTAAATTATTCTTCAGTAACTTTGCTAGGCTTCCTATGTGTGCTAATAGTAATGCCCAAATCTCACTAGTAAAAGTAGAAAATCAGCATATGTAAGGTCAGAAACCAACATACTTTTGTTTTTAAAACTGTTGTGGGTGTCTGTGTGGATTGGGTTTTTATTTTTTTTAAGGTCCCCTTTAACATGCTTGTAGTGTCCCTCTTCCTTTTCCCACCCTTGAATGTGTCTGTACTACAAGTGGCCATGGCTAAAACCTGCTGTAATGTGTTTGGTGGCTTTTTTCTTTCAGAAAATCACCCAATCGTGAAGACTTGCCCTTACAACATTTGGCTGGTGATAAGTACATATATGAAGAGCTTCTTGGTCTAAAGTTTAGAATTTCCCCCCATGCATTTTTCCAAGTAATGTTGGTATTGAGTTCTGCTAAATTAAATTGTATTAGAGCTGAAGTAATAAGATGGACTGCTTAAATTACTGTATTAAGAAACATTTTTAACAAAATATTTCGCTAAGAACATAAATCTGATGTAACTGAAAATAATTTTTAGTGGATGAATACCAGTTGTTTCTATATTAAATATTTAGTTTCAGCATTTTAGCTGAAGTGAATGTTTAATGGGATTTTTTTGTACTACTTTGGTATCTGGCACATTCTGTGTTAGCAAGCAGTCTGTGAATAGAACAGAAGAGAAGGCTGGTTACTCTCCATGTGCAATAACTGAAGTTCTTCAAGATGGTTGTCCCTGGGGTGCTCCACTTTAGATGAATCTGTATCCTGCACCTGTGATTGGAGAATTTGAGTAGCAGTGCCCATTTGGGACACACATGCGCTGTCCTTGTCTTGCGCCATCTCTGGTGTTTACCTAGCGCTGTGCGACCAAACCCTTCTCAGTTTCTTTTCTACTGCCCTTGGCTGGAGATGGAGCGATTGGCAGTGCTTCCAAGCTTGCCTTTATCTTAAAAATTAGATTTAGCCTTAGTAGTTATAGAGCTCAGTTAGTCAGTTTAGCTACCGTTCTCTTCCCCGTTTATTTTTCTTTATTTAAAAAAAATTTTTTTTAGTAGATTAGGTATTTTCTTTATTATTCTCAGTTACCCCTTAGTATAGTATACATATCCTCCCTCACATGTTCCACAAAAGTGTTCCATTGCCATAATCTTAATACTCTGCACCAGAAAAGCAAGGAACCTTAAGCTAAAACTTCTTTTGATGGAGAAGTCTCTGCACCTGGCTTCCAATCTAGGATTATGGACTCCTCCTGGACATCGCTCTCCAGTGACAGCATCTGACAGACATTCCTTATCACCCTCAGAAAGGAAAGAACACCCTTCTAAAAAGGTAACAAAAAACCTGGTACTGTGACAGCCAAAGACCCTAAGTGGGCAGGTTTGGAGAGGAGCAGCAGAGGGAAACTTACCCTCCCTTTCACGGTAGTGCAGGGCCACTCAAACATGCATCACCAAGCAGCTCAGAAGCACTTCTGTCTATGGCGCCACCTTCTGCCTCTATAACGCATAGCATGCAATCATCAGTACCAACAATGGCTGCAGTCTCATTGGTCACGCCAACAACGTCCTAGGGACTGCGACAGTTTCTCTTGCACAAAGACCTGCTAGTCTCTTCAGCATTGGAATCTCCCCAACTCGTAGTGATGTTCCTCCAGCATCATCGGTACCATGCCAAGTTACACCCCCATCCAGATCAGCTCCTCCCTTCTCCAGCGGTGAGGAGGAAGGGGAGATCTACTCATCACACCACTTCTTACCCAGGCAGACAGCCACCAGATTGGGTCCACCAGAACATCTGGAATACCACCCCATGACCGAAACCCATGGGTGGTGTATACATCCAAGGATATCCCCACCAATGCCATTCCTGCCACAGTGATCCAATTGGGATCCATGGGCGGCATACTGACAATGTTACTTTAAGCCAGTGATTCTCAAACTTTTTTACTGGGGACCCCTTTCACATAGCAAGCCTCTGATGGTTTTCAGATCCCACACCAAACTCTCTGGTGGTAGAGGGCGTGAATGAACGGGGCAGACAACATCAATCTGGATGCACCCCGTATCATAGGAACTGAAAGTGGTTAGACCTCTTTGGGCCTAAGACCTTCTCAGCAGCAATCCTACAATTCAGGATTGCCAGTTATGAGGCCCTCATAGCCAAATGTGTAACCACTCAAATTTGGACATTTTTTAATATCTCCCTTAGGACAAAAAAGAGCAATTTAAAGCGGTCATCTTGGAGGGCCACATTCTTGCTCAAACAGCCTTACAAGCTTCACTGGATTCAGCAGACCCAGCGGTACAATCCATTGCTACATCCATAGTCATGCGCCAGGCTTCCTGGCTCCACCTTTCTGGGTTCCCCAAGAGATACAGTCCACTGTGGAGGATCTCCCATTCGAGGGACTGAAGCTGTTCTCAGCTGAGACCAAGTTGCTTCATACCCTAAAAGATTCAAGGGTGACTCTTTGGTCTTTAGGCATTTATACACCTACGCAGAGAAAGAAGCAAGGGAAATATTACTCACGGCAACCAACAAGATCTGTGCCATATGTACAACCACTGAGGCAATATGACCCACAGAAATGTAGACAGAGGGCTACAAGATATAGACCACTCCCATCTCAGCCATCCCAGCAACCCCGCTCGAATCAGCAATTTTGAGGGTTTGGTTGAGGAACCGAGATGCTTCCCCCATTTTCAAGTGCTGGAACCATCTACCACCATCCATCCATTTGGAGACAGTCCGACCTCATTCCACCCAGCATGGCAGAGCATCATGTCAGACAAATGGATATTAGAAATCATCGAGACTAGCTATTCAATCCAATTAATCTCCATCCCACCATGCAGATTTATTGATCTAGTCAATCTGATCACTACAACACAAACCAGCCCGTAGACATCGGCCAGGACCTGCCTCCAACTATTAGGCATCAGCCCACATGTTCACAGAGCACTATGCAATAGAGCAGAACTTGACATCAGATGCTCTGCTGAGACTTACTGTTTTATCATCCTTCACAAATTCAACTCCGAAGCTCCTTCCTTCCAATGAGGGGCACTGCTCTACAGTCACCTAAAGTGGAGCATCCACAAAGACACTCGAAGAAGAAGGGACTGTTATTCAGCGAGTGCAATAACTGAGGTTTTTCGAGATCATTGTCCCTGTGGGTGCTCCACTGGCCACCCTTCTTCCCTCTTCTTCGGAATTTCCTGCTAAGGACTCTGTGGTAGAGAAGGAACTGCGGTGAGGGGGATTGGTCACAAAGCACTATGTAAACATCAGAGATGACGTGAGACAGGGACAGCCCATGTGCGACCTAAACGGGCACTGCTACTGAAATTATCCAATCGCAGGTGCAGGGATGCAGATTCACCTACAGTGGAGCACCCACAGGGACACTTCTTGAAGTAGTAGTACAGTTGCCCATTGGGAAATAAACTACAAATGTTGTATTTCAAATAATTTTCTTCCAGCAAACACTTAAGCCTCAACAAATAAATTGCTTGTCTGAAAACACAGAAGAGGTAATGTTAGTTTAACATAACATTTGGAGGAGAGGGGAAATAAAGTGAGTGCTAGCATTAGAGGAAGGAGAATATTCTTCTTCGAGTGCTTGCTCATATCCATTCCATTAGGTGTGTGCGCGCCGCGTGCACGATCGTCGGAAGATTTTCTACCCTAGCAACACCGGCGGGTCGGCTGTGGAGCCCCCTAGAGTGGCGCCTTCATGGCGCTGAATATATACCCCAGCCGACCCGGCGCCCCCTCAGTTCCTTCTTACCGCCCCTGACGGTCGTTGGAACTGTGGAGCGCTGCTTAGCTGTTCTCCACTCTCCCTAGCTTAGTTTGTTGTATCACAGTGATAGTTATAGTTATAGTTCTAGTGTTTATAGTTAAATAGTTAAATAGTTTAAAAGTTGTTTTAGTTGTTCTAAGTAGTTCAGGGGATTAAGGGGGTCGTCTCCCCCTTTCTCCCCCGGCCGCGGGGCCGGGCTCATGCCCAATGCTCCCGGCTTCAAGCAGTGCGCCTCCTGCGCTAAGCCTATGCCCACGAGCGACCCGCACGACTCCTGTCTGAAGTGCCTGGGAGAGTCCCATCAAACAGATAAGTGCAAGATCTGTAAGGCCTTCAGACCAAGGACCAAGAAGGAGCGGGACTTTCGGCTCGGGCAACTCCTGATGGAGGCGGCACTTAGTCCGGACGCTCCATCTACAAGTCAGGCCCCGGCACCTAGCACCTCGGTGCGCAGTGCCCCGGCGGCACCGGCTATGACGACCACGCGAGTGGCGTCAGACAAGCCTCCCCGGCACCGGACCTCGTCGGCACCGCAAGCAGTGCCTCGGCGCCGGTCATTATCCCCGGGGCATAAAAAAGCCCATAAGACGGGGACATCCGTGCCGAAGACGCCGGCTCCCCCAGTGCCGGGGGTAGAGCCGCGTCCGCCGGTGGAGCACCGGAAACAGGTGCCTCCAGCACCGTCGACTCCGGCGCCGAGGCCGTTGAGTCCGGTGCAGATAGCGTCTCCACCGAGACCGGCGGTGATACAGTGCCTCCCGTTGACTCCAGAGACCTTCGCGGCGGCGAGAGACTTAATAGCTCTCACGGAGCCGGCACCGCCTCAACCACCGGCACCGACTGCACCGTTGACTCGCCCGGTCCAGTCGAGGGGGAAACCTGCCTTGATGCACCCTCCATCGCAAGGGCTGGAACCTCGGCACCGATCCAGGTCCCGAAGCAGGTCCCCACGCCGCTCGCAGTCCCGGCACCGAATATCGCCTCAGCACCGGTCGTACTCGCGGCCAAGATCTTCTTCGCGGCACCGCTCTACGTCTCGGCACCGATATGATCGTTGGCACCGATCAACGTCGAGACGTAGTTCTCGGCACCGCTACGGTCGACGCTCGACGTCGAGAGGCCGCTCCCGGCACCGGGCATACTCCAGGTCCTCGTCGAGGTCCAGATCCGGCTCCCGGCACCGACGAGGTCATCGGCACCGATCGCGGTCCCGGCACCGTTCGCCGGCACCGCGCAGAGATAGATCATCTCCGGACCGGTACCATGCGGCACCACAGCACACGGGGATCGTTTCATCTCTCTCGGCACCGCCATGGCCGTCAAGATCGGTGTCTCGCTCCTCGGAGGACCTGTCGAGATCGGCATACCCCCCTCAAGGGCAAGCCGAGGAACGGAACTTGGGCCATTGGCAGGAGTTGGCAGAGGACCACTCCCATGGACCATCTCACTGGTCATTTTGGACCCCGTGGGCGTACCACCAGGAGCAAGGGGCTCCAATACCATCGACCTCTCGCTCGGGTCACTCGGTTAGAAGGGCCCCAGAATCCACCATCTCTCGACCTCCGCCAGGGGGCATGGAGGCTTCCGTGTCCACGCCACCTGACACCATAGACCCGAGTACAGGTGATACTCCGGCCCAAGAGCAGGGGGATCAGGACCCCCCCTTGGATCCAGTACCACCGGAGGCGTCTTCCTCCTCCTCTCCGGATGAGGCAGTGGCGGGCACTTCATGTACGGGTCCCCCTCCGATAGATCTTCGGGCTCACCAGGATCTCCTGCGTAGGATGGCCCGTAATATGGACCTGCAGGCGGAGGAGATAGTGGAAGTACAGGACCCTATCGTGAACATCCTAGGAGCGGATGCCCCATCGAGGGTGGCGCTACCCCTGATCCGCACGATACAAACCAATGCGGATACGATATGGCAAACTCCTGCCTCTATCCCACCCACAGCGAGAGGGGTGGAAAGGAAGTACTTTGTCCCGTCTAAGGACTACGGGTACTTGTATACCCACCCCCAACCGTGTTCACTGGTGGTGGCATCAGTGAACGCACGAGAGCGCCACGGCCAGCAGGCTGCAGCGCCTAAATCAAGAGGCTAAGCGGCTCGATTTGTTTGGCCGTAAGGTTTACTCAGCCGGAGGGCTGCAACTTAGAGCGGCGAACCAACAGGCGCTATTGAGCCGTTACAATTTTAACTCCTGGAACTCTATGGGGAAGTTTAAGGAGTTGATTCCCCAAGAGTCCAGGGAAGAGTTTGGAGCCATGGTAGAGGAGGGTAAGAAGGTGGCTCGGACCTCCTTGCAGGCCTCCTTGGACATAGCAGACTCAGCTGCGAGGACCCTGGCTTCGGGTATCGCTATGCGGAGGATCTCCTGGCTTCAGGTTTCGGGTTTGCCTCCGGAGCTGCAGCAAACCCTACAGGATCTGCCCTTTGAGGGACATGGATTGTTCTCGGACAAGACGGACTCTCGTCTGCAGAGCCTCAAGGACTCGAGAACAATCATGCGCTCCCTGGGGATGCATGTTGTGGGCCCTCAGCGCAGACCATTTAGGCCGCAGCCTCAGCGCTTCTACCCCCCCCCCGCCTCGTCAGAGACAGGACTCGACCCGGAGGCGAGGGCGAGGTGGTAGAAGAAGGTGGGCCGGCCCTCAACCCGGCCAGAACCAGGGGCCACCTAGACCACCTTCAGGCCCCAGGCAGAACTTTTGAAGGTGCGGTCGAGGACGGCGCCCCAGTCATCCTCCAGGATCCAGCCCCCTCCTTTCGGGATCGTCTCTCCCACTTCCACCGTGCTTGGTCCATTATAACTTCGGACCGTTGGGTCCTCCGCACAGTGGAGAGGGGATACACTATCCAGTTTTCTTCTATTCCCCCCTCCCACCCCCCTTCCCCGTCCCTCTTCAGGGACCCTTCTCACGAGCAACTTCTTATACAGGAGGTTTCCACGCTCCTTGCTATGGGGGCCATAGAGGAGGTTCCAGTAGAGTTAAGGGGCAGGGGATTTTATTCCCGTTACTTCCTGATCCCCAAGTCCAAAGGAGGCCTGCGGCCCATCTTGGACTTGCGCGGACTCAACAAATTCGTAGTAAAGTTGAAGTTCCGCATGGTCTCTTTGGGGGCCATTATCCCCTCCCTCGATCCTGGAGACTGGTTCGCCGCCCTCGACATGAAAGACGCATACTTTCACATCTCAATTTACCCACCTCACAGACGCTTCCTGCGATTCGTGGTAAACATGGTGCACTACCAATTTGCAGTCCTTCCCTTCGGCCTATCCTCGGCCCCAAGAGTGTTCACGAAATGTATGGCTGTCGTGGCAGCGTACCTTCGTCGGCAAGGGATACAGGTGTTCCCGTACCTAGACGACTGGCTGGTACGCGGTCGCACCAAAGAGCAAGTTCAAGCTCACGTCCACAGAATAGTGCACACATTCAACGAGTTGGGCATCCTACTCAACAAGGACAAATCCACTCTAGAACCTACCCAGAGAATAAATTTCATCGGCGCAGTTCTAGACTCCAGACGTGCACAAGCCATCCTGCCAGACAACCGCTTTGGCACCATCACGAGCCTCATTCAAGGGCTCCAGGCCTTCCCAACTACCACGGTGAGGTCGTGCCTTACCCTGCTGGGTCACATGGCTTCCTGCACGTACGTAACCAGGCATGCCAGACTTCGGCTTCGCCCACTCCAGACCTGGGTGTCATCAATATACCGTCCACATCGGGACAGCCTGAACATGGTGGTCACGGTCCCGAACTCGGTCCTGACCTCCCTCACCTGGTGGCTAGATCACAATGTGGTCTGCGAGGGGATGCCTTTTCACACCCCACAACCCTCTCTGCACCTGGTCACAGACGCTTCATCTCTGGGTTGGGGCGCCCATCTCAACGGACACCATACCCAGGGCCTGTGGACTGCACCCCAGTTAGCCCTGCACATCAATGTTCGGGAGCTGATGGCGGTGCGCCTGGCGTGCCAGGCATTTCTCAATCAACTACGTGGCCGTTGTGTGTTAGTTCTCATCGACAACACCACGGCCATGTTTTACATCAACAAGCAAGGAGGAGCACGTTCGTCAGTTCTATGCCAAGAGGCCATTCGCCTGTGGGACTTCTGCATCGCCCACTCAATCCATCTCACGGCATCGTTCCTCCCTGGAGTCCAGAACACTCTAGCGGACCGACTCAGCAGGTCCTTCCAGACACACGAGTGGTCTATCCGTCCGGACATCATACATTCCATCTTCCGGAGGTGGGGGTTTCCCCAGATAGACCTGTTTGCATCCCGAGACAACAGGAAGTGCCACGTGTTCTGCTCCCTACAAGGTCGAGCTCCGGGCTCCCTCTCGGATGCGTTTCTCCTTCCCTGGAAAGACCACCTGTTTTATGCCTTCCCTCCGTTTCCTCTGGTCCACAAGGTACTGCTCAAATTGCGCAGAGACCAGGCACAGGTAATTCTGATCGGTCCAGCGTGGCCGAGACAACATTGGTACACCACACTGTTGGAACTCTCGGTTCAGACTCCGATCCCGCTTCCGTTATGTCCGGATCTCATCTCTCAGGACCACGGCCGGTTGCGTCACCCCGACCTGCAATCACTCCACCTCACGGCGTGGCTGCTCCATGGTTCACCCAGGCAGAGCAGCAATGCTCGCTCTCTGTCCAACAGATTCTGCTGAGCAGTAGGAAGCCCTCAACACGCACCACGTACCTGGCCAAGTGGAAGCGGTTCTCCTGTTGGTGCGAACAACGAGCCACGTCCCCGTTGCAGGCACCCATTCCCCTCATTTTGGAATATCTCCTCTCCCTAAAACAGCAGGGGTTGGCGATATCTTCAATTAGAGTTCACCTGGCCGCTATATCGGCCTTTCACCCAGGGGAACTCGCGTCCTCGGTATTCTCTAACCCGATGGTCGTTAGATTCCTCAAGGGCTTAGACCGGATGTACCCACAACAACGTCAGCCCGTCCCGACGTGGGACCTCAACCTGGTTCTCTCCAAGCTCACAGGTCCTCCATTCGAGCCACTGGCCACCTGTTCACTTCTGTACCTATCCTGGAAGACAGCCTTCCTCGTAGCCATCACCTCAGCAAGGCGTGTTCCTGAACTCAGGGCGCTTACATCTGAGCCCCCTTACACAGTTTTTCACAAGGATAAAGTGCAGCTTCGTCCACATCCTGCCTTTCTCCCTAAGGTGGTTTCTCCTTTTCATATCAACCAGGATATATTTCTCCCGGTCTTTCATCCTAAACCACATGCCACTCGCCAGGATCAACGTTTGCATTCCCTGGACGTACGTAGGGCCCTGGCCTTCTATATTGACCGCACAAAGCACTTTAGAAAGACGACGCAACTCTTCGTTGCAGTGGCCGACCGAATGAAAGGCTCACCGGTCTCCTCACAACGCCTATCCTCCTGGATTACGTCTTGCATCCGGACTTGCTATGACCTGGCAGGTGTCTCAGCACCGCACCTCACCGCTCACTCCACGAGGGCCCAAGCTTCCTCGACTGCTTTCCTGGCACATGTTCCGATCCAGGACATTTGTAGAGCGGCGGTTTGGTCATCAGTCCACACATTTGCAGCTCACTATGCACTAGTGCAGCAGTCCAGAGACGATGCTGCTTTCGGATCAGCGGTTTTGCACACAGCAATGTCTCACTCCGACCCCACCACCTAAGTTGGGCTTGGGAGTCACCTAATGGAATGGATATGAGCAAGCACTCGAAGAAGAAAAGACGGTTACTCACCGTTGTAACTGTTGTTCTTCGAGATGTGTTGCTCATATCCATTCCAAACCCGCCCCCCGTCCCCACTGTCGGAGTAGCCGGCAAGAAGGAACTGAGGGGGCGCCGGGTCGGCTGGGGTATATATTCAGCGCCATGAAGGCGCCACTCTAGGGGGCTCCACAGCCGACCCGCCGGTGTTGCTAGGGTAGAAAATCTTCCGACGATCGTGCACGCGGCGCGCACACACCTAATGGAATGGATATGAGCAACACATCTCGAAGAACAACAGTTACAACGGTGAGTAACCGTCTTTTCTTCACCTTAGATTGCATGTAACTAACTTCCTTTAGAAATTGGGAATAACATATGTGCTTTAAGGAGATCTTATAATTGCATTTTTATTCCTCACTTGAGATCTTAAGCTATTAAGTTCTTACCTTCTTCTTAATGTAGACCATTTTCTAGGTTAAAGGTACTGACCTGGACAACTTTTTTTCCTGACCCTCCAGTCCTGATTCCATACCTTTCCATAACTACACTTGGTTACAGGAAAAGTAATATTAAGGCAGGCAGCATTAATGAGACAAGGTGAAAATAAATTCACTTTGTGATGGATGTAGTTGCATGGGTATGTCCTCCTATTTCTGTATGTGGAGTATTTTTTTGTTTTGTTTCCTCTCCCTTGGTAGGAATTGACCTTTAACATATATTTGTCCCTTCATTGCCTGCAGTTTGGCCCTGTTCTCCTGTGTTTGTTGTCCCCTCTAATTTTGCTGTCCAACAAATATGACTTACTTATTTAATGCCATAAGTGTATTGTGATAGACCCAGACCAGTGGGGTACAGGAGTCTGGTAGAGGGCAAATATACTGGTCACTGGATGAGTAGTTTTCTGTTCCCTGAGTGACCAGAGCAGGGGCTGCACTAGAGTAATCAGGAACCTGCTAGAACCAGTTAAGGCAGGCAGGCTAATTAGGACACCTGGAGCCAATTAAGAAGCTGCTAGAATCAATTAAGGAAGGCTAATCAGGGCACCTGGGTTTTAAAAGGCGCTCACTTCAGTTTGTGGTGGGAGTGTGAGGAGCTGGGAGAAAGAGGCGCAAGGAGCTGAGAGAGAGGATGTGCTGCTGGAGGACTGAGGAGCACAAGCGTTATCAGACACCAGGAGGAAGGTCCTGTGGTGATAATAAGGAAGGTGTTTGGAGGAGGCCATGGGGAAGTAGTCCAGGGAGTTGTAGCTGTCGTGGAGCTGTTACAGGAGGCACTATAGACAGCTGCAGTCCACAGGGCCCTGGGCTGGAACCCATAGTAGAGGGCTGGCCTGGGTTCCCCCCAAATCTCCCAGTTGACCTGGACTGTGGGTTCTTCCAGAGGGGAAGGTCTCTGGGCTGTTCGCCCAACCCACATGGTGAATCTCTGAGGCAAGAAAATCTGCCAATAAGCGCAGAACCCACCAAGATAGAGGAGGAACTTTCACACAGTATGCTGTATTACATGTTTGAATTTATACTAAAGCAACATCCAAATATGTGAAGGAGTTATATAGGGTTTTTTTTTTTTTTTTTTTTAAACTTTGGTCAAGTTCGGTAACTTTGGTCGAAGCCTTGAGTAAGTCCTGGTCTGTTGGGCCAATTGTATATCTTGCTGTTGCTAGAGATAAACTTTGATTTGCTATCTCATGCTGTCAGTATAATTCTGCTTTGAACTTTACATGAAAAGTTGGCTTATTTTAATAAGTGTGTTAGAGATGAGGAAGGGGGAAGCACGTTTTCATAAAAGGGATTTAATATTAAGTACAGTATTGGTTTTACTACCTTTGCTGTTGTAACAAAGGGGAACATTTGTGTTGGAATTCCATAGGTAAATACACAGGCTGCAGAGGTTCTATATAAAGCCATTAGAGACTGGGCCCAGCTGAACCAAGATAGCACTGTACTTGATATTTGCTGCGGAACAGGAACAATTGGAATTTCACTGGCAAAGGTGAGCCATTTGCCTTAAATGTATTATTCAGCAAATCATATTAAATTAATACATTGAGTCATAAAATGAACTTGAAAGTTAAGTTTCAGATCTCTCATTGCATTTAACTGAGAAAAATGCTTAAATCAAGTTATTGCACTTGGCTATTGCCAGTGCTTTAGGAAGTTTGACTTAATTCTGGACATAAATAAATGTTTCCCTGCTAGATATTCTGGCTACATTTCCTTTATTAGATTTGAAAAGTCCCACCTAACTTAATTTCAATTAACTTCATAGCAACTGACACAACTTTCATTGTCAAAAGTACATGAAGGTGTAGTTCATATTTTGAAAAGTGACTGTAAAAATGGTGCTTTATTCATGAATTTTCCCGGTCTCTGCATATATTCAAAGACAGATCTACTTCAGTGACAGTTTTTTAAATATCTCTAGAAACAGTACAGCTAAAACTGACTGAGCTGGACCCTTTTCCATTTTGTGCAACAACATAATTATTTACTAAGTCCTAATCAGTTACATCCATGGAAAACCACTGACAGCTATAAAGTTGTGCACACATAATTGAGAGCCTAATTTAGTCATAATTTCTTATTACTGGTAATTATGCACATAGTGGAAAGAATTCAGTTTCACTCTAAGGCAGAGTTTGCAGGGCTGGCAGTGAGGGAGATATCAATTTAAGAATAAATTGAGCATGACTAAAATGTCTGCCTATATGTGGAGGTGGGGAAGTCAAAGGAAGTCTTTCCACCTATCCTCATCTATTGAACAGTCTGAGGGCTTGTCTAGAGGAACAATTAGTGCACAGCAAGTTAGTGTAAATCTACACTGCACTAGCATGCTGGGCCCTGTTTGTGTAGACCCTGTTACAGCAGGCCCCTAGTTCGCCTTGATCTATTCTGCTTTGAAATGAGTTGATTATTGAAATTTTAGTTCACAGGAGCAGTGTCCACAGACAGCGCACTAACATGTCGTGTCCTGTAGATTAGACTCCAGCTTGCTGTGCACTGTCTGGTCATCAAGACAAGCTCTGAAGATACTCTACTAGTTTACTCACCACTTGCTTTTTTATTTTTATTTTTTTTTAACTGCTGTAAAGGTAGTGCTTCTTTCTTCCTCAGGTAAACTGAGGAAATAAACGTCTAAAGCCTGTGCTGTGGCAGGAATTACTGCTGTATGACAATCACTCTGTTTTCCTCCAGTCTGGTACTTGTTATGTCATCAAGCATGTGTCACACCCTGTTGGACCCATTGATCTTTTTTCTTTGATTCCACAGAAAGTGAAGAAAGTTATTGGAATCGAACTCTGTCAAGAAGCTGTGGAGGACGCCAAAGTGAATGCTCAAATTAATGGTTGGTAAAGTTGTGTGTGTAACTGCTAGATTCTTTGTTTATAAGGAATATAAGAGTTAAATACCTGATTTCCATTGAATTTGCCTAACTTCCTTATTTTCATCTGAAAATTCCAGCCTGAATTAATTACTTGAAAGCTGTAATTATTTCAATCAGATATTCCCATTGATAAAAATCCACTGTAGTTAGTAGTCTTTTTGAATACAAATGTAGTATCTCTTTAAATCAAGGAAACTTACCTAGTTTAATTTTAAAAATCTGACCTCAGAGATTCCCAGGAGGTGCCAGGTGTATTGTTGTTCTGTATGTACACGAGACATGGACCCTTACGGCAGAACTTGAACGGAAAATACAGATAGTGGAGATGATACTTTTGTAAAATTCTGGGCATCTACTACTTGGATCACGTTACTAATGAAGAGGTCCGCAACATCATCACCCAACACGCTGGGTCAAATGAAGACCTCCTGATGACCATGAAGAAGTGCAAGCTGAAGTGATACAGCCATGTAACAAGATCATCTGGCCTATCCAAGATTATCCTCCAAGGGACAGTACGGGGGAAGAGAAGAAGAGGTAGACAGAAGAAGAGATGGATTGACAACATAAAAGAGTGGACAGGAATGGACTTTGTGGCGACTCAAGCACTGACACACAATCGTCAAGGGTGGAGATAA
Organism: Malaclemys terrapin pileata; assembly: GCF_027887155.1. Lineage (NCBI taxonomy): Eukaryota > Metazoa > Chordata > Testudines > Emydidae > Malaclemys > Malaclemys terrapin. The sequence goes on along the minus strand of NC_071520.1, from coordinate 17,469,922 downwards.
TTGGTTGATTGCTCATCAATGATGGTGCCCCAACGACCAGTGCGGTTATGGGAGTGGCGATGATGATGATGAATTTTAAAAATAACTTAAGCAATATAAATTTCCCGTTACACTTGATCAGCAAATTGCTCATTTGACAACATTGCTTAACACTATGTACCATAACGTTTAATGATGGCACATTAAAGAGGGAGAACTTCCTTGACAAATAATTTTAATGCATGATTACAATAGTCATTCATATTTACGGTGATTTTCAAGTTGTATATTAGCTCTCAGGCACAATAATAGGTTATTTAAACACAATAGCTTTAGTATGTCTGCTTGAATATTATACCGATGGCAATGCCTGCAAAAGTCAATCCATAGTTTGTCCCAAGGCATCAAATAGTGGCATTTCTATATGCAAAACACTATAAGTACAATTTACCTAGTAACTCTACCTCCTTATGTGTGCACACTAATTTAAAAGATGTTTTGATTATACTGAAACTTCACATCAGTTCTTTATTTTTATATCTACATTTTTCAGATCTGAATAACATTGAATTTCACTGTGGAAAGGCTGAAGACATTGTTCCTTCTTTAATTAACTTATTAGCGTCACACAACCTGATTACAATTGTAGATCCACCTCGGGCAGGACTACGTAAGTTTATTTATTTAGGTCTTATTTAACTGATACTTAGTGGAATGGTTTTAACAGAATGAAATCAGTTAGCTGATTGTTGGGAGAAAACTTGAAACAGGCTTGTACTATAATAGGACAATCTTTATGCTCAAATTTAAAATTTGTTTTTCTGCAAATATAGTAACATACACTATTGGCAAACAACTTTCTTAATTTGTCACCTAGATTCTAAAGTCATTCTTGCAATCCGAAGAGCTGAACACTTGAAGAAGCTCATCTATGTATCCTGCAATCCCAGAGCTGCCATGAACAACTTTGTGGAGTAAGTTTTTGAATTGGCCAGGTAAAGCCAGCAGGCAAAATACACTTCCTGAAAAAAGTGAGGCTGAATTCCCTTTTTGCATACAAATAGATTAATCATATTAGCTATAGGATTGTATAGCAGTACTTGACCTTGCCTTGGAAGACCCACTTTTGATTGTGTGGTGGCAGACTCTCCCAGCAGGAAGGAGGAAGACTTACCCTCCAGTAGCTGGTTAAGTAGTAGAGCTTGAAATGTATGATCATCCTATGAGGCAGGGGGAGCGAACAACGATGCAAGGGCTTTTCCTAGAAAATGTAGACTGGTGTTCATAGTCCAGGAAAGTTAATACTATACTTTGTTTTTCTCTTAAGTCTTTGTCGGGCCCCCTCCAATCGTGTCAAAGGAACCCCTTTCCGTCCAGTTAAAGCAATGGCAGTGGATCTGTTCCCTCAGACTATGCACTGTGAGCTGCTGATATTCTTTGAAAGGGTAGAACATTCAAATGGAAACTCTACTGAAGCAAGCCCTGACACAGCTCAGGTCATGAATACAAATGCAGCAGATTCTACCCAGGATGGCAGTATTGACCCACCTGAAGAGAAAGTAGGAACTCTGTGTTCCACCTAATGTTGTGGTAGGCTGGGCAGTTTGTGCGCATGCACGCATGCATATATATTCTATATACTCAGGCAACCATCTTAAACTATTGATTTCCTTCTAAGAGGCAGAAGTTACTTTTGCTAGTTAAAGAATGTTGCAGTTTGAGGAATCAGCAGAAACACCATACAAGTTAACCTCTGTACAACATAGTAATTACCTGACTTCCACCTGATGAAGGCTTTCAGTTAAGTATAGTGACAGCAGCATTTTTCAACTCAGTGAACAAAGATTAGTTTAACTTTTAAGATGCTTAAAACAATCCAGTTCCTACAAGGAAAATAACCTTATTACAGACAAGTTGGATCAAAACCTGCTATTTTCACTCGTGCACCCTTACTCCTGAAAGATGTCCCGATGCCTTCAATGTAAGGCCAGCATGATGAACTAAATATTTCGCATGTTCTTCATAAAATACTGTCCAGGTATATTACTAGGATTCAGACATATGGATTCCCTCCACAAGTTGAGTGATTGTAGGGGTTTTTTTATGCCCAAGAAAATTTTGTTTGAAAATAGTATGGAAGATGAGTGATAAATAGCTGATAGCGAACATCACTTAATGCCCATCTGGCATATGGGCAGTTCTGTTGAACAGGAGACTTTTGCCTTGCAGACCAGTTTAAATAAATTTGATTTTTAAAACTGTTGAGTTTTCCTTAGCCTGGATGTTGGTTTGAATTGAAGAGAGGTTTGAGTTGGCAGTTGCAAATAATAGTGGATTATAAACCTGCATTAAAGCAAGCCTGATTTTTAGTTACTATTGTAAAAAGACTTTCCAGCTGCTCTGGTACATAGAATCTCTCTCCCAATAGCAAAGACTTAGTCTAAGCTCCTGCTTGTAATCTGAAAAATACATGACGCTTACATACTTCTAGTAGAAAATGGACCTCTGTTCTGGGGTTTTGGTGTAGATAATGGGTTGCCCCCTTAAGTAGAAGGGTCACCCTCCCTGAGGGAAATTGTTCTGAGTTAAACTGGAGCTATGAGCCAAACTGATAACCTGATGTTTGAGATCCAATACAACTTCTAAGGGAGAGAGATTTTCCTGTTCTGTGATAAAGTGAAAATAGGACTGGACTCAGTACTACCCCATTCCCCTTTCAAAAAGAGGAAAGATTCAGAACAAGACAAATGTACAAGAAAATACTCTCTTCCAGAGATGTTGGAGGAAGATGACAGCAGAGTTAACTTCCACAGCAGATTAATTTATACATGGGTATAAGGTTAGGATAGGACTGGAACTATGGACCTTACTGTGGTTAATTATTCTTCTAGCCCCTTCAGCCCAAAGTACTGTAAGGTGAGCTTTCTTAGGCATACTTAGACTACATGGAAGTTTTAGCTGACTCAGAGCATAGCTTACAGAATTAATGTTCTGTGCAGAATTCCATTTTCTTCCACCTGCAGAAGTGACAGTGCAGGGCTGGTGGCCACTACTAGGAACAGTGGAACCCAGCAGAGCCCAACTTGCAGTGTGGCTGCATGGGAAGCATGGGCAGGCTGTGGTTCCTGGGTTTGCTGGCCCTGATCAGGCAGGTGGTGTGGCTGGGCCTCCTCCCTGCATGGCAGCTTTTGGAGCCAGCAAGCTGCATCCTCCAGGGAGAGGCAGGAGCAACAGCTGGGATTTGCAGGGTGGGGTTGCTGCTTTCCAGGAGAGGCACAAACCTTTAAAAAGTGTTGGGTCCCTCCCCCCAGCAGCAGGTATGGGTCATCTCTGCCTGGTGGGGCAGTAACAGCTACATCAAGCCTGTGGCTTGGGGGGGGGGGGAGGGGGAGTGCAGGTTTCTAGGCCAGGGGCCCTGTGCAGTCCCCTCCAGTACCCCTAACTACCATCTCACAGTACATGCACCCCTCTAGTTCCCCCTCACATTATCTTCTATTTGGAAACTTGAAATATGGTAACTCTTGGGGTCCAAGGTGGGAAAAAAAAAAACAACACAATTGACTACAAGACTGAAGGGGCAGTTCCTTCCCCCATAAGATGTGCACAGCTGGCAGATGTGACACACCCAGACTGAGGCACCTGACAAAAGCATAACAGGAAGTGGCTTGTGGTAGGGGTTTCTTTAACTCTCTACTCCCAGGGGAATCATTTTTGTCATGTGTATTGTTAGACATGCTTGGACAAGTATTCTGAAATAAATTACCAAAATAATTGAAACAGGCATGATGATATTGTGTTGTTTTGACAAAGAATTGCCCCAGGAGTAGTAGCTGCTTCTCCCCGTGGAATTAGTTGACCTGACTACATTAAACAAGGGATTCATGCTACCTTTCAACATTCACTGCAACTGAACATAACACTGTTTATAAAGACACTAGGTAAACTCCCACTCACTAATCAGGCCAGGATTTCACCCCTGCACTGTTGAACACCTTTCACTGTTGCTGCACTGTCAGAATGAATGTGCTGTCTGTCTCCCCCCCCTTATAATTCCCTCCACTGATGCACAGGAGCTCAATTAGGTAACTGGGGATTTAAAGCAGTACAATTGTATTTCCATAGCACCTAGAAGCCCTCAGTTGTGGACCAGGACTCCAGTGATGCTAGACAGAACACTGCCTATGAACTCAAGTAAAGAGCCCACATGAACTATTCTTTTTCAGAGCTAGTGTTTCACTAGATCCTCTGCATCAAGCTATTTTCAGTGAGCTGATCAGTAACATTAAAACTTCTCTATATACTGAACAAGCCATTCAAAGCACATCAAGAGGGGTGGTGTTACTTGAAGCCAAGTCCAGAATGCAAGAAATGGAAACTTCAATAACTTAGTAAAAATGGATTTATCAACTTGTGAAGTAATTTCTCAATTGAAGAAATCTAATACAGGCAACTTATCCTAAAGCTTACACATTTGTTACTGAAGTAGTCTTATACATTTACATACAGAATACAAAAGAGGGGATGTAATGATTTATGCAGGGACAGGGTTTCAGGTTGTGTGGAACTTCTCTATCAATAAATAATCAGGGAAAAACTAAACCGCATCTCTGATTTGGGATGGGGGGGGGGGGGGGGGGAGAGAAGTTACCTAACTTCCGTAACTGTTGGTCTTAGAATGGAATGGACATGAACAACAGATCTGTGTGTGTGCATCCATGTGCACAGTCAGATTTTTGCCTTAGCGGTATCTGTAGGGTTGTCAGTGGCACCCTCTGGAGTGCCGTGCTCATACATTGGTATATTTAGGTGTTGCTGGCCCTGCGCCCTCAGTTCCTTCTTGCTGACAACCCCACCTAAAGGGCAGAAAATGGAATGGACCTGAGCAACACATCTCAAAGAACAGTACAAAAAGATAGGCAACCATTTTTTCTTCAAGTACTTGCTCATGTCGATTCCGCTCTAGGTGACTCACAAGCAGTATCCCTGGAGGTGGGCTTGGAGTTCACAGTCCTGTGGCTTACAAGCCTGTTGGGTAAGTGCATAATGAGATGTAAGTGTGTGGATAGATGACCAGGTAGTGGCCATGCAGATATTTGAATTGGCACTTGGGCCATCTAGGCTTGCACCGTGGTTGAGTGGGCGGTTACAATCGCCAGTGGTGGCACTTTTGCTAGATCATAGCAGAAATGAATGTAGGTGATGATCTATGATGGAAATCTCTGGGTGGACGTTGGAAGACCTTTCATCCTGTCCACCACCATGATGAACAACTGTGTCAACTTATGGAACGGTTTGGTCCTTTCCATGTAAAAGGCTAGCATTCTCCTGACATCCAGAGAGTACAATTTATGCTCTTCTTCTGACCTATGAGGTTTTGGAAAGACAGGTGAGTATGTGTCCTGGCTTGTATGAAACAAACTACCTTGGGCAGGAAAGCCAGGTGTGGTTGCTGTTGGACCTTCTCTTGGTAGAAGACCGTATAGGGTGGCTCTGAGGTAAGTGCCCTAATCTCAGAGACCCTGTGGGCAGATGTTATTGCCACCAAGAAAGAAACCTTCCAGAAGAGTAGAAGATAGGAGCAGGAAGCCAAAAGCTCAAAGGGGGGGACCCATGAGCTGTAGGTCCCAAGGGATGGGGTCATGGATGTGGGGGGAAGAGTTGCTCTAGACCCTTTAAAAAACAGACTATCATGTCATGAACTTGAAATGTAGAAGGTAGTCCAAACCGAATGATGAGAGAGAAAACTGCTATCCACTTGCGAGGCAAGGGGAAGGTGCTCTGACCAACCATCATGGTAAGAAGGAGCTGAGAGGGTATAGGGCCGGTCGTCTAAATATACTGACGCATGAACGTGGCACTCCATAGGGGGCTACTGACGACCCTATGGATACCGCTAAGGCAAAAATCTCTGACTCTGCACATGGGTGCGCACGCACCTAGCCATGAATAAACACTTGAATATCTCATTAGTGTGCCTGGCTAAAGGGTTTTCATTTTTATGAAAAGGGGCTGGTTTTACCATGAAAATGTAAGTCAACATGTTACACCAGCTAAAAATAAATGGTAAGAGGTACTGATATTTGCATAACAAAAGTAGACTTCACTTAATTTCAAAAGAGCAGGTGGGAGACAGCTCAAGGAGAGGGTTCCCATCAAAACACAACAATATTAGTCAAACAAATTAGCATTTTTATAATGTAATATCAAACTTTATTGCTTAAAACTAATTGTCTGAAAAAAATACACATGTAGTACTCAAAGACCAAACACAAAGGCTTATATGATTGTGCAGAAAAAAAAGCAAAGCAGAGGCTCAGTGAAAATGAGGCTTTATAGTTGTACCAATTTAGCACTGGCATCAAGCAACTGCACTCAATACAATTCATACAGCAACCATTGTTATCTACTTGGGCTCCTAAGAATGCATTATTCACTTTTCCCTTCTCAAATACACATCAGAATACTGTTCACCTTTTATTTTGTTGAGAATGGCATTAGTTCTTGGACTTTTCCCGATACTTAATCTAAAATTCTTCCCCCAGGAAGTTTGACAAGGCAATTACCTTTGTGAACTTTGCTCCAGAACCAAAATATAGTGCATGTGTAGGATGTAATCAAGCTTTTAAAGAAAGAATACTTAGATGTTACAAGTGTGCATTGTATGTAAAGCCTAACAGTGTCCTAGGGAGTTTACATACAACAGCAAGAGTTTTTATGCATAACAGAGCCATGTCAAGCATCTGGGAACCCAACTACTTTATCTCTTGTTTAATAAATATTTAAAGCTGAATGACTTGTGTTTAAATAGGTAGCATCTGACTATTTCACTGGAAGTCACAGTAATTTTTCATTCAGTACCATAAAGATTTGAATGCACGCTAATTTAACCCTTAAAGTCAATACACCACACTTCTGTCAAGAAGCACATAATATGCAAAGCAGAATAGGTCTAATTCCCAAAGGATGGAACAGTTCTTATTAATACATTCCATCCCCATAAAAATACCCACCTTTCCTAGGATAAGGGGGAGGATAAGGAACAAAGATCAGTGACAAAAGCAGTAGTTTTGCTTTATGCATTCATACAATCAAGATTTAAACCTTTACAGCTGGTTACCTAAAAAACACACAGTTACAAGACAAATTTCGGGTACATCTTGAATCACACCTTAGTGTTCATGCAGAAGCTGAAATTAATGCAATGACCTATCCTCTATCACAGCAGCTCGTGCTTATGTGCAAATGCAAGACTGTTACACTCCAAACAATAGTAAACATTAAAACACAAGAATACTTCACAATGACAATAAACAGCAGTTAAGTTGTTTGTTCCAGCAGGTTATTGCGCTTTATTTTCTGGACAACTCTCCAGTTAAAGGCTGCAGCAAGGTCTAATACCATCCTTTTAAAGAATGCATAATATGTGAGGCTTTGGTTCACAATGAACTATCTAGATGTTTTATTTAAGGGCAATGGTCACCTTACGATTCAGATAGTGGCAGATTGAGGTAAGACTAAAGCAAAATGCTCAATACAGCAATCCTCTTAGAACACAATAAAAACAAATTCCTAAATGAGGCATCTATGGATAATCTGCAGGTGGCCTGCAAAATATTGACATTCTGATTTTGGACAAAGATCCACAGGGATGATTTGTCTTTTACAGTATTGGCCAAGGACAGATTTTTCTGCTAGAAAACACACAAACTGAAATAACACCTACTTACACAGTAATACATTTAGGCAAAGATATAAGCCCTGTCTTCATCAAAGTCAGAGAGAAGCAGCAACTACTGCTTGTAAGTACTGCACCAATGTTACACATCTTTCAAAAGATGGAGATTAAAGCTATATTAAAAGAAAATAAGCAGAGGCAGTACTTTTTAGATAGGTCACTTTTAAAAATAATGCATCATCCTCCACCTATCCTTCTGTACTGAAAACAGATTATAATTCACAGAACTCAAAAGCGGAATATGATAATGAAGATTGGGTGAGTTCTTATTTGCGGACACCTCTGAGCATATCACTTATAACAATGCAAATACAGAAACAGATGAGACTGATCTCAAATATCAGAAGCAATAAATTACAGAACTTTAGCTTGGGATCAAAAACTTAAGTTTTCTAATTTCCAAAATAGCAGGGCTGATATTAAAGGTGTTAAAATCCAGTTGGCACAATCAGTCAGTATATTGCAGTATGCTGTACTCAGATTTCAAGAATGATAGCTGTCCAGACAAGTACCAGACCTGCAGCATTTATAAGGATTAAGAACTGTATCTCTCTGTCCCACCAATTATTTGGGGAGCGTAAAATATCAACTCTTGGATAAGTCATTGGACCCCTACCACCAAACTGGCTTCTTGCCATTCCACTCCCACACCGCCTTCTTTTAAGCACAAAATGGTTCCCCCTTCAAATCTGAGGAATTTACTGCATTAGCCAATAAAAGTAAAAACCCTAAATAAAGGGGAAAACAGTGCTTTCACTACAACCAAAATATTTCTTTTGTGCATAACTTATTAAAGCATCAGCAGATACAGTAAGTACTGCCCATTTTCTAAGATTGTATTTCAAAAATGCTTGCATATTCATGTCCTTTTTCATCTTAATCAGTACACTCTATTAAGGTCTTATTCTAGTCTTTTTTCTATGTTGTATCCCAAATCTACGTTCTAATTTCCATTGCAGAAGTAAAGTTTTTTAGCATTTGAAGAAAAACGTAAGTAAAAAGCCAATAACAACTTTAAAAAAAAAAAGTAAGATAGCTGCAATCAGTTAATTTAGCATTTCCAAAGGCCAGGCCACAAGAAGAAATTGTTTTCAAAATCTTTCATTTAATGAAGCAAGTTATCTAAAACTTAACTAAACAAACAAGTAACATGTGGCCAGACACCAAACAAATTAAAATTACTATATTACAGGGGAGTTAGGGTGGAGCTTCTTTAAACAATGCACTGGCAATATATTTCAGAATACCCATCAACAGTCTTCAGTTATATTTCTCCTTCAAGCTCTGCAGATAGCCTCTCAAGTGGCTAAGTTAATTGCAGTTTATATCAAATTGCAGTGATTCCCAACCTTTTCTCTGCCATGGCACATCTCTAGCTCCAGGGATTCTTCCCACTGCCACCCAGATAAGCAGCTGCAGGAGGGAAGGAGAGGGAGACTGAGCTCTGATTGGTTGCTCGATCCTTGGAGAAGGTGGGATAGTGAGGCATACTGCCAATCAGACAGCAGTTCCCCCAGCCCATTCTCACGTGTCGTTTTTCAAAAAATTCCACGACACACTGGTTGGGAAACACTGAAATAGAGGGCCAAATATTTTCCCTTCCAATTGGTTTGTAAACAATCATAACTTTTCCTTTAAAATAAAGCCCAACAATTTGGGATATCCAACTTGTTGCTCTTAACACTACCAGGTACACTTGTTCTTTTCAAGTTAAAAAAAAAAAAAAAATTTAAAACCAAACCAACCTTAGCCTGGCAGTACACAAAATAAAAACGGCATTACTGGCCTAATCCTATGACATTAGGAACATCGCTCATCACTTTTTCATGTATCTGTCAAAGTGTCTTATCAGTGCATATTATTATGTGCTGAAATGCAACAAAACTTTTCACAAAAATAATTTTAGGCATGTTCATACAAGAGTGTGTATATATAAAAATTTATATATAATATATCAGCTTCAACCTGTACATAGATTTTCTGAATTTGATCCTTAAACACATCCATTCAAGACAACATGGATGACTTTCAAGGAAAAAGTGCTAGCTTAAATGTATCCTGTGTGAACATGCCTATCCTCTGTGCATTTGCCCAAGTAGAGATCTTTATGATCAATCATTTAAACATACATATCTCAGGAGGTAAAAAAAAGTAATATTGCCCTGATGATGCAAAAGAACAATGCATAACTGAAGCAGCCGGGATTGTAAAGTTATCTTGCATTCTGCAGCAAATAGATTCTTAAATAATTGTTGAAAGTAGTTTCTCCATTTTTTATTGCTCCCCACTTGTAAGTTTTCTGGTCACACATCAACAGTACACAGAGGTTCACTACCAGGCTGAGCTGATTCTACTATTGTCATCTTGGGTTTCTTTCGAGTTTCCTCCTTTAAAGAAACAAAAAGTAAAAAAATCCCAAGGTTAAAACAAGTTTGTTTTTTTAAAAAACTGAGCAACTAATTAGTTCTAGTGGCAAAAAATCAATTAAGTTTGACATGATGAATTCAAATGATGCGAATGACTACTTTAGCTAATGATAAAAAAATCTGGTAGCTACAATAGAATTTAATTAAAAGGGAAAAATGTTGCTCCTGAGGGAATTCTGCACCAAAACATTAAAAATTCTGCACATTTTATTTGTCAATAAATAAATGGGGAAGCTCCAGCATGGCAGTGAGGAGCACACGTCACTGGATACACAGAGGAGGAAAATCACCCTTCTGGCCCCTCACCCAGACACAGACTCGGCAGTGAGGCTGCACTCACACCTGACCCAGCGCAATGGTCAGGCCTGCCCCAGAAACACCCCGGAGCCTTGCCCCACCATGCCAGGCCCACCAAGATAGGTAGCAAAAGGGACAGTGAGTCTTGCACGCACGCACACCCAGCCCTGGCCCCCAATCCAGGTGTGGGCGGGCAGGCTGGCTCAGCCCAGCAAGATCCAAGTGTGGAGGGGCTTAGTGTGGAAAGAATCCAGGTGTGGGGTGAGAGGGTTCTGCATGGGGCAATCTGTGTGGGGGGGGGGGCGAGGAAGGGGGGCTGGATGCACAGGGGCTTTTGGGGGGATTCAAGGGGAATAGGACTGTGCGGGGGGGGGTCCATGTGAAGGAGCTTGGGGCTCAGCAGGGTGAGGGGGGGGGCTTGTCAGGTTGGTCCAGATATGGGAGGGGAGTGGGGCTTGTCAGGGTGCAGGTTTGAGGGCGGGGGGTAGTCTGGGTGCAAGGGGGGGCAGATGCAGGGGGTAAAGCTTGGTGGGGCGTGGGGGGGAGGGGGAGATCAGGGTGCTGGGAGGCTCAGCAGGGGGTCTGGATGGGAAGGATGTTCAAATGCACAGGGACTGGGTGGACGGAGGAGCACCTCCCATTAGTGACCCCCTCCCCCTGCAGCTGAGAAGCAATGGGGGCGGAAAGGGGGGGGGTCTGGAGCTTCCTGCAACTGGGGGTGGGGAGGGAGTCTGACCTGGGAAATCACCCCCCCACCCCCACCCCAGCCCAGCTGGGACTAGCAGCTCAGTGCAGGATAGGAGCCATCGACTGAGGCATCCCTAGACTCTCCCCCCCCCCCCCCCCAATTTACCTTCCTGCTGGCTGCTCTGGGTGCCCAAAACAACATGCCAGCAGGGGCACATGACCGCTCTTGCAGATTCTCTCTACTTCCCCGTCAGAAATCATTTTTCTCCAGGGAAGCAAAGAAATCTGCAGGGGATAGGAATTCTGCATGCACGCAGTGGCGCAGAATTCCTCCAGCAGTAAAATTCCAATTTTGAGGTGTCTAGCCTTCACTAAGGTACTGCAGAAAACAGATTCAGAACACTAAAAATAAACTAACTTTGTTCTGGCCCTACAATACAATTTTAACATGTTTTAAGAAGTCTGCAGTATGTACTCACCCTTTCTTGTGCCAACTTTTTCATTTCTTCCTGTAACTTGTTCAGGATGTGTAGATTTGGCTTGTTCTTTTTGGCATACTGCTGAAGTTCTATCACACTTTTATCAGAGGTTTCCTGCACAATAGGACCGTAAGTTGTAGCAGAAAAAAAAAACGTTACCAAAAAAAAAAAAAAAAAGCAGTCTCTCGTGTATTTTTTAAAATAGTCACACCTTTCAGAATTTAAGCAGGGTAGATTTTCTTCCCCCCAGCCCCCTTTAAGTGAAAAGGTACATGCAACGACTCAACTGTGTATTAGTTGCTAAAAATTGGTTTTACCATTTTAGCCTATAGCAAACACGTGAGCTTGAGAAAACGTTGCATCTCTAAAAGAGTGCTGACCTTATGTCATGACGATAGCAAGAGTCAATTAATTCAGAAAGCAGAATATCCTTTAGGGTTACTTATCAATATAGATAAGTAACATGCGATGAATAAGAGTGTTAGGGCTAGAAAGCTATGCCAAGGAAAGGAAGGGAATGAGGAGTTTTTGTTTTTATCATTTTTAACTGCTCAGTATCTCAACAGAAAAAAGCAACTTTTACAGGATAGGTTACAAAACAACCACAAAATCCTGTTTACCTGTTTGACCATCTTGCTATTCTCTCTACCATACATACGCAATAAAGAGCCCCAGTTTTTCACATGCGGGTGCAGGAGCTGTAGGATTTTCTGAGAAGCTAGTTGTTTCCCAACTCTCTTGTTCTTACCTGTACAAATGATAACCAACACACAATCATCACACTAGAACATTATGTATGTGTATACATAAAAACTACATTAAGGGAATCAATGAACTAATATATTCCTAATTCTCTTCAAGATGTGTACACTGAAGGATGGAATAAGCATGAACCAACAAAATACTCATGCAAGATAAGTGTTGAGGAAGGCAGGAAAAAGAAGAAGAATTTGTAAGCAAGCACAGGAAGTAAAACCAAGAACAGTACTTACACCAGCCTCGCACTGTGTGCTTGCCACAAGTCATGACATATTCACTCTTCTGATTTTTACCAGGAATCACTTCAAACTTGATAGATGTGTCACCCATTCCATGGTTTCTTAAGCACAAAAACTCAATATTGTAAGGGTCAACCAAGTAAGTTGCATAGAAAGAAACTGAACTGAACAATGCGAAGTCAACATAATTGAATCTGGACTTAAAGTACAGTACATTTCAATTAAAAATTAAGCAAGCTAACAGGGAGTCTCATTTTCTGTGCCAGTAACTTGACTGTACTGCTTTGCAAAAAATCAACATTACCACCTCTCAAGTGACAGACAAAAATAAATACAAAATTCTAAGGACCAGATCCTACCCTTACAAAGGGGGAGCAGCAAGGCACAATGCTGCAGTATATACACTGGTGCAAACCATAGCTAAACAGCAGTTCATGTCTCCGTAGGGTCATAGCAGGCAGAGTAAGTGGGCAGCCACACGGATATTCACAAGTACTGGGAAGGCATACTGTCCTGCTGGTGCCACAATAGGAGTAGATGAAGAAAGGAACAGAGGGACTCTTGTACCCTTCCCACTTTAGTGCATCTAACAAACAGCAGAATTTGTCCCTCAGTAACTTTTTTAGCATGGTTATGATGTGATCCTACCTTTTAAGGCACTCATGGAGAATCTGATATGGAGACAACAGTCCAGCTTTACTGGTCAGTTCATATACCCGTGAGTCCTCAATACTGATATGGTTAAAATACTACAAAAGAATTGAGAGATGTTCTTCAGCTACGGGTCAAGCAAGCACAATATTGAAAGTCTCCTACTTCTCAATTTCTTCTATATTTACATTTGTAAACAAATTATGTTTTATATTTTTCATCACAGAGCATTTTAAACTGCACATTAGATCTCGATTGTCAGAATTACTGCGTTGGCTCTATTTTAGCAAGCAATGCTACAGACCATTTCCTTCACATTCCAATATACAATGAGAAAAATTTACTCGTTCCTCTACTGTATATTAGAAAGAGCTTCTGACCTTATTCTTTTAAGCTCCTCCAGTTCCACAAAACATGTAATTCTCAGTTCTACTTATTGGAATTTCATATATAATGAAAACATTATTGCCTAATACAATGAAACTCTCAACTGTGATTTAATGCTCATATATATATATATATTTAAAAAAAAAATCTTTGGGCTGTCCGCCATAGTAAAATAAAAGCTTCCCCAACTCCCATACTTATTACTTCAATCTGCAGAGTGGTGTTGTCTTAGTTTCTCTTTCTAGGTAGCCAGTTCTGTTTAGGGTTTTTCAGGGCAAAAACAAAGGGCTCAATAATGACTTTTTTAATTTCCACTCATGATTTACTGTGTATTTATTGAAAGTATTCAATTAGGCAGATATTTAAATTTAAAATAATATTTTCTCTACTTTAATCAAATAGCCCTGGTGTCATTCTTCCAAACCACCTTTCTAATACTTTCCATGATTTCGGGTTTGTAGCCCAAAGTTTCAGCTTGAGGTTGGAGATTTATTAGCCTCTTAAAGTGAAGAGCTACTATCCACTTTCTATTATATGAACAAATCCAGAGAGTTCAGGCTCAGAAAACTCCAGCAAAGTGTTCCTTCTAGTGTGAATCCTGGTCTTATTCTAAATCAGTATCTGATGCCGATTATTTCAAGACTGGACAAACATTTTTTAGGGATAGTTTAAGACTAATGAGTTCAATCCCACCAGGAATGATATAGAAGGGCAGACCAGAACAGTGACTCCCAAACATGTGAGCCATCAGCACTCTCTGGTGGTCCATGAAGAGCTGGCTCTCCTTGTTTTCAGCTATTTCTACAGGTACTTGAGGTGCTCTTTGCAATGAAGAGCTTGGAGGCTTGCAGAAACTGCTAAAAACAAGAAAGAGTGCAAACTGGATCCAGCCTCAGGGAATGGAACCACTAGCATATGAGGAATTATGCACGGGACCCAAGGCAGGCCAACAATTTCTAGTGAAGCAATTGAAAATCAAGTGGCTGGGCAGTATATATATGCAAGTGACAGGAGACCCAGGAAACAGGGAAAAAGGCAGGGGAAGAAAAACAAATTTGAGGGGAAATGAATTTAAGAGCAAAATCAGACAGTGATTAACCTTTGATCACATTAAAAGATACATTAAATATTCTAATTTAATCATATTGTTGCAAGCAATTGCTGTAGTTGCTACAATGTTGTTATGCAATTATGGCTAAAAAGGAGTCATAACAATCTCTCTCTATCAAGCAATGGTCTACACTGAAAGAGTTTGGAAACTCCTGGACTAGTTAATCCACAAGAAGTTATTGCTTCCAATGCTGTACTGGTTAAAATAGCCAAGTCTAAATAGCGATCTACCTCTAAGCTACTATTAAAAGGTTTTATGTAAATTTTTATTTGTGCGGTTGCTTGCACTTCCATGGGCTGGGCTTGAACCCCGTGGATAGGGCTAATTGGGAGAGTTAAGGGACAAAATAGACTTTGCAACTGAAATCTAGTCTCTTTCTGAAGTTTCTACACAGTTTATTTATCCAAGGTGTTTTTCAGCAACTCTAAGCATGTGAAAAAAGTCAAACATATTAATAACTATCATTTTCACAAATCATCAAGAGGACAAGGAAAAAAAGACCTCATCCCTACTAAGACCCTCTCACCCAAAATTTGTTTACCACGGTAGTATTAGACTGGATTTCCCCCCCACAATTCCAAGCACCAAGTATTTGATAATATAAGAAAAATCACAAGTATTGACAGTTTCTTCCTGAAAACATGAGGGATTCTCCTTCAGTAATTAGAACAGCACTTTGTAATGCTGAAGGAGAAAACAAAACAAAACATACAACCAAACAAAACACTGTCCTGTGTTCAGGGCTGGAAAAATCCAATTCCCCATGACAAATCCCAATCAGAGCCAAGTCATCAGTTTCTGCAGAATTTAAGTTTTCATTGACAGCCTTCCAAATGTGAAACAAATTTAAGAGGATTCTGTGTTGTCTTATGAAGTCGGCAAACTAATGGCTTCAATTTGCCATTTTGCTACGGCTTTGCTTAAATGAACCAATGTTGAAATTTCACATCTGCTATTCAGAGGCTTGTGTACAGCAGTAAAATTGTCAAGAATGTCAGCTTCATGATGCTGCTCAGGAAATTTATGAGCAACACCAGAGGCAGCACTAAAAGTTACTCACAGGTAAGGAAAGCCTCACAAAATGGAGACTAGGGAGGGGATTGAGTAACAGAGACCTGCTTTGTTTTGTATCAACCAGGAGACTCTGGTCAAAGGAATAAAGCTGCCAACTTTGTCATTTTTGGCAGCTGAAGCAGATTTGGGGTGAACTTCAAAATGTATCAGAACTGATATGAAAGAAGATCAGAGGTCTCCTTTTCCCCCCACCAAGCAGGCTCTAAAGACAATACTGTGGTAGAAATCCCAGCAGCCAAGGCTCGGAGAGATCTGCATTTCCCATAAGGTATTGATGCTGGAGCTTGCTAGAGAGAACCCTCCACCCTCTTTATCACTTTTTGACTACTAGGTAGTTACTACAAATTTCAAGCCTTTAAACTAAAATCTTCCATCTGAATGGGAAATTGATACTACCACTATGTAGTCAGCATTCACATATCCTCTGCCTTTTGGCATCTAATGCTTTTTAAATTAAGATATTTTATATCAGAAGGTCAAGTTAATTTATACCTCAAGTTCTTCACTGTCTTTGGGCTTTTCCTCAGAGGTCTGTTTAACAAAGTCAGGAATGAGGATTTCCAGTGTAGCTCGGGCTGTGGGAAACAATTTAATGTCTTGGTTACATTTACTATATACAAAGATATAGTTATGACAAGGAAACATCACTTCTTTCTAGAACAGAGGTCCTCAAAGTGTGGGGCATGCCCCCCCAGAGGACGCAGAGGACCATGGGATGCGGGGAGTGGCAGGGCCCAGGCTAGCCCCCACAGGGATGGGAAGGAAGCGCCACCCATCCCATCCCTTCCCCACCCCCAGCACTGCCCCGGTCCTGCCTCCAGCCGCGTACCTGGCTCCCGCCCCTGCACCCTGGCTGTGGCTCTGCCCCCAGCCTCAGTCCCAGTCCCACTCCCAGCCTTGGCCCCTTTACCCTTGTCCGCATCCCCTCCTCCACCCCCGAGCCACGGCCCTGGCCCCAAGGGGCTGCAGACAGGTGTAAGGGGGGGGGAGGCACAACCCTCAAAAGTTTGGGGGCTGCTCTTCTAGAATGAAAGATTCTCAGAGCTGCAGTTCACAGATAAGTAAACTGCTTTCTACGTTGGAATGAGGCTTGGTGGAATTGGATTTTTTTTAGAATAATTTCAATATAGATAATATGAATGTTTATTTTTAAAGCGTTTTTCCCATTTTTATCAATTTAAAATTCCACAGTTGTTAGTAATTATAGAGAGCTCTGTCATTAAATAATTGTCTGTAGACATACAGATTCAAAGAGTTAAAGCTTTATAATCGTTAACAGACGAATTGTCAACATCACATCCAAAGATACAAAGTAAATATCCTTAAATCAAACTCTAAGAAGTTCTCAAGCAGCATTTTCTTAACTTTCTAAATGTAAATTTTTTTTCCATCGATGGAAATTTTCTTAGTTGGTTTGTGCATGTACAGTGAAATTGACATTTACCAATAAAAATCTAATCCTTCCAAGCCTCTATGTGGCATACAATTTATTAATTTATAAGTACAGTCTCTCTGAACATTGACTTATTTAAGGAAGTGTATTTAAGCTTACTGACTGAGTCAAAAAACATTGAAAGGCATCACTATTAAGCTGTACACTCACCCCTGAACAATTGCTGCTGGCAAAAGCCTGAGTCACAAGATTAAACACTTTCAAAAGTGCTTAAGTTCTATTTTCAAAAGTGCCATAGAAGACCAAGTTCCACTGACAGTCAACAGGACTAAGGCCAGGTCTACACTTAAAAGATTTTGCCAGCTATGATGGTTAGAAGTGTGATGCTTTTACGATAGCAATGCCAGAAAAGGCCCAAGTACAGGTGCAGTGATACCAGCAAAAAGTGCTTTTGCAAGTATAGCTTATTTCATTTGCCAAACCAGTCTAAGCTATATTAACAAAAGCATATTTTGCTCGTATAACTGCATCTGCATTAGGAGGATTTGTTGGTATAGCTCTAAAGTTGGTATGGCTTCAAAGTGTAGCCAAGGCCTTAGGTCCCTAAATCACTTAGGCACTCTTTAAAATATACCTTGTCTTTATGCTGAGCCCTTAAGCCAGAGTTTGAAAGCAGCAGGCCTCCAAAACATTCAAATCTAGGGACGGGTACAAAGTTCTAAGGTATCCATGCCCCAGAGCATGCAGAGATTTATTACTGAACAGAGTCAACATCTTAAACAACTGAAAGCAAATAAGGAGCAAATGGTATTATTCCAGTTTCCAAAGACTAAGTTCCATATGGCTTACACTACCAAGCAAGACTGCTTTTATTACCAAGCAAAAAGATCAAAATGACCAGAGAATTTCATAGAAGGCCAAGAATTGCGTAATTATATTTTACCTTTCACATTTATATATTCACCCTTTATGATCTTAAATCTCATGAAATCTTATGGCTTTTCTAGAAATAGAGAATTACTTCATATCTGCGGATTAAAGATCCAAGATTAGTATTTATGTTAGTGTCTGACATTTATCCAGGGTTTCTAAATCCCACAGTTAGTTGCTTGAGACAGGATTCACTGTAAATTTAATAGTGTTCCCCAGATCAATTGTTAACCATTTTCTACCAAAAAAATATACACAAATACATCTCTCAATAGAGTATTGAAAAAAGCTTAATTTAATCCTACTCATTGCTGTTAACCAATCATCTCCAAAGCAGAGGTACAAGCAGGCAAGCATAGCAATTCAATGGCTGGTACTTAGGAAGTATGTATGTTACCAGCTTTATTCTTGGCGAGTTTTTTGCTGCTTGCAGTTCCTGCCCCATAAGTCACTCCATCAATAATCACTGAGGCTCCAAAAGGCTCACTTGGGTTCTCTTAATGTGGGAAAGAAAAGCTTTTCAAAATTCCAATCTTTTAAATATAAACACACATTAAAAACATACACTAAAAATAAAACCATCAAGAATATGAGAATGCCCCATACTTGGGTATTTGTTTTCTCCTTCATCTGAACCTCAAGAGATCTGAAAAATAACTGTTCTTCCTTGCAGGGGTTCTCAAACTGTGGGTCGTGACCCCATTTTAATGAGGTGGCCAAGGCTGGCTTAGACTCGCTGTGGCTCAGGGCCAAAGCCCAAGCCCCATCGCCCGGGGCCAAAGCCGAAACCCTTGGGCTTTGACTTTGCCCCCCTCTTCCCCACCAGGGGCAGTGAGGCTTGCGCTATGGTCCCCCTACCTGGGGTGGTGGGGCTTGGGCAAGCTCAGGCTTCGCTCCCACCCTGGTCACATAGTAATTTTTGTTGTCAGAAGGAGGTCACCGTGCAATGAAGTCTGAGAATCCCTGCTCTAGAGAATAGCAATCACTGCTCACCCATTTATATACAAAACATATGAATCTTTTTTCAGAAGAGACATCTCAACCATGAAATCATCACTATCTCATGTACTTGTTCAAAATTAAAGTATTGTAATTGTATTACACTGTGAGCAATTTTTTTTTTTGGAATTTCTGTCAACATTAAGGTTTTAATTCCAGATGTTTTGGAGTCACTTACAGAGTGTTCTAACACAAAAACTAAGCATTTTATAGTGAAGCATAGTATCAAAGTGCTTTTTGAAGATCTAGAGCTCCCAAATTGTAAAACATAATTACACTTTTCTATTTGTTACCTGGATGCTGAATATCAGATCTTAAATTTTATAATCTGATACTACAATATAAATCCAATAGGATTAACACAATGGGTGAGAGAAGAAAAGGGTCTTATTTCAACAAACATGATCTAGCAGCTGAATGGCTTGTTTATGTGCCCACCATACAGCTGGAAGGGCATGAGTTCTTTCTCCAATATACATGTGATGAAATGGATAAAAGCAGAGGAGAGGAAGTTATGTATGCTTTTGGGTAAGGCTGACTGGAGTGTGGCTGGATGAAGCAAGGAAGATATCTGCAGAAGAGGTAGATGGTTTTGGTATAATAAATTGTGATCTGCTAATTATGTGTCATTTTTAGGTTGCATTTGTTAGATAATGTAATTTAACTCATTCAACCCCAACCCTTATCTCTAAGGTTGAATACTAAGGACAGTTGCTCCCCTGGATCTTTGTTCAACTGGGAGCCTCTCATATGACAGATAAACCCAGCAGGAAGTTTAAAGACTCAGCCGGGAGCTATTAGGATATGGTCCATCACCTTAGGGTAATTTGATGCTTTTTTCCCCATGTACTTATTTAGATTTAAAATTATAAAATAAGATGCCCATGCAAAAAATGCTCCTGGCACGCCAATACCGTCACTAATTATACAATATAATGAAATCCCAGGAGCTGTGAAATAATAATTCCAATAGGAACTCAGCCAGTCAGCCACCTACAGAATTCATTCCATCCATTTTGGGAAGCATATAGTTAATTTTTACACTCTTTCTATTCTTATTAACTGGATGGAAACTTTATAATCTATACCTAACCAACTTTATTTTTCCCTCTCCATATTGGAAAAAACAAAATTATAATTCCAGCAACTGCCTGAGGAGTTAACGGCCACTAAGTATAGATCCATTTACCACATGACAGTGGTCATTTTCAGAATCCAGTCACATATTTTCAGGGATCAATTTGTATGTATACAATTATAATTTTACCAGATTTATGGAGGAACCCCAGGCCATAATGACAAGACTGATACCAATCAACTTCAGCATGAAATGCGAGAGCTGTAATGAAGATATTTGAACTTTGACTAGTCAAAGTCAATCTAATTTTTGTGGGCAATAAAACTCAAATTAATTTTTAAAAGTTACCAAGGCTATCCCAGCATAAGTGTGTGCTGTGTGTAACATAATATATACTATATTAAGCGAAACCTTACAATTCTAAAGGTATGTCGACACAGGGATAAAAAAATCCACAGTTGGTCTGGGTCAGTTGATTCAGGTTCATGTGGCTCAAGCTACAGGCTAAAAAATTGCTGTGTAGATGTTTGGGCTTTGGCTGGAGCCCAAATATCTACACAACAATTTTTCAGCCCACAGCCTGAGCTCCACGAATGTGAGTCAGTTGACCCAGGCCAGCCACAGTGGTTCCGCAGGTCTTTTATCCCTGTACAGATGCACCTTAAGAAGCATTTCCTAATTAAAACATCTACATTAACTTTAGTATAAAGCCATTTTGGAAACAATTTGTTTATTTTTTAAAAAGTATTCTTTTAACACTAGTCAGTTCAATAATAGTGCATGACATGCTATTCAATTACCAGCAAATCAAATCTTCTGGGTACTAAGTGACGTGAGTAAAATAATCAAACTCTACCCTTATGACTAATAGTGTCAGACAGTAAAAGTTATCATTACCACATTTCAATGGGGCTTCCTTTTAGATGAAAGTCAAATTAATAAATTACCTAAATCAGTTTTCATTTCAGAGTATTTTTCCAGCTCAGAGGTACATAGTAACACTGCTTTTGTAGTGCGCATATACCTGGGTAAGGGAGAGGTAAAAGGAGGCAGAAGATTATGCTACTTTTGTTGTACAAACTAGAATTTGGCCTACAGTATACTCTGAAGATGCTCAGTAGGAAAGTCTCCATTTCTTGCTGCTTTTCAGAATACCCAAGCATTAACATAAGTATCACTGAACAAAAGTATTGTGCTGAAGTTAGAATTCATGCAGACTTACCACATTCAAAGAAATTGTAAACAGGGCGGACCTTTAGGACTCGCTGCATATATTCATGCAGTATGCAAACTTCAGACTTCCCATTGGGATTAATAACAAACTCTGGGAAAATAAAGTCATTTAATTTAATTAATTTCAGGCTTTTGAAAAACGGTCTACAAAAAAAAACCCCAACTGCAAGCTGAGATTAAAAATGCCCTGCTTATCAATCATTTATTCAAATGCATGAATCTAAATATTAGGATAAATGCAGTTTACTCAAACATGGATTACTAAAACCCCGGAGTCCATTTTTAAAGGCTTTTAAAACAATTACTAAGAAAATAAATCTCAGAGCAAGTTCTGAGAAGACAGAAAAAAAATACAATAATTATTGTAACATGCCCTATTAAATACTCACTTTTCTGCAACCACTGAGGTTTCCTGACATCCAAATCATAGAACCACAGAAATGTAGGGTTGGTAGGGACCTTGAGAAGTCATCAAGTCCAGCCCCCTGCGCTGTGGCAGGACCAAGTAAACCTAGACTATCCTTGAAAGGGGTTTGCCCAATTTGTTTTTAAAAGCTTTCAATGATGGGGACTCCACAATGTCCTCTAGAAACCTATTCCATAACTTAACTAGTCTTATAAAGTTTTTCCTAATATCTAACCTAAATCTCTCTTGCTGCAGATTAAGCCCATTACTTTTTGTCCTACCTTCAGTGAACTTGGAGAACAACTGATCACGGTCCTCTTTATAAACAGCCCTTAACATATTGGAAGACTTATGTCGCCCCTCAGTCATCTCTTCTCAACACTAAACATGCAGTTTTTTTCAACCTTTCCTCATAGGTCAGGTTTTCTAAACCTTTTATCATTTTTATCCTCTGGACTCCTTCCAATCTGTCCACATCCTTCCTAAATTGTGGTGCCCATAATTGGACACAACACTCCAGCTGAGGCCTCACCAGAGCAGAGTGGGACAATTACCTCTTGTTTCTTCCATACAACACTCCTGTTAATACATCCCAGAATCAGATTAGCCTTTTTGCAGCTGCATCATACTGATGACTCATTCAGTTTGTGGTCCACTATAACCCCCAGATCCTTTTCAGCAGTACTACCACCTAGATGGTTATAGTCCCCATTTTGTAATTGTGCATTTGATTTTTCCTTCCTATCAGACCTAACACCTCAAACGACCACAGAAAAGTTATCTTCTCATAGCAACATAAAATGGGTTATGTATGAATCCATTCCTTTCCCTGGTGGCCGTAGGCTTCAAATCCAACTCACAAAGGTGGAAAGAGCTTGTCCTACCCCGGAGAAATGTGCCTGCAAGATCTGCCAGGTCCATCTGGACAGCTGCACTTATTCCCTTGGGAAGAAGCAGAATATTTCTCCACATTGGAGAGAATTGTTTGCTGGATACGAAAGACAAAATACACTATCCCTGAACTATCCTAGAAAAGGAGATCACATTTGATTCTAGCCCCCCAAAAGACTTTTGTTTGTTAATCTTCCCCTGAAACAAAGGAACTGCTTCATTTATACCCACTGAAGCGAACTGCTTTAGTGTCACCACCATGAAGGGACTGTTTGTTTAATCATTCTAGAGCTAGATAAACTGTATTTTACTAGAAAACAATGATAGTATTACAATAAATAAAAGGCAGAAGGAACTAAGACAACCATCTACAGAAAGTCTGAGCAATAAAGAAATCCTGTTAACCTGACAAGCATGGTGCCCTGGTATTTTTTTGGGACGTGAAGCCTGCCAAATTAAGATTTCAAGATGATGACAGAGCACCACAATGGCCAAGGATTCTGAGACTAATCAAATTAGAATTTAGAAGGACTGGATCCAAGGGATACGCAAGTTGATTTTTTAAAAACTAATTTCAGAAAGTTCAAATTTCTCATAAAGTGCATACACACACAGGCTTGTCGTTTCTTTCTCTCTTTTTTTTTTTTTTTTTTTTTTTTTTTTTTTTAATGTTTTCTCTGCTCCCCTGCTGTTTGTAATATTTTTTTCAGCAAGTTGAAAGTAGGTGGACCCAAAAAGCAATAAGTACACACACTCAGGCCAGTCCTCCACATCTGCTTTAAGTGCATAGGCCTGCCTTATGCCTATTCAGTTTCAGCTTTGCTGCTGCAATTACTAGTAAACACCCTTTTTCAGGTTCTTAGAAGACCACGCACAAGCTCTACATGCTGTCACCACACTAATGCAAGAGATGTTCGGATATAACTAACTAGACAAAGTGCTGTCAAATACACAAAGCAAACAGTTTTCTCTTGATGGGAGAAAGGAATGATGACTGGAACACTGCTCTGGACCACGGAGTCAAAATGGGCACTTGGGGGGTACTGGGCGAGGGCTTGTGGACTGGCCAAACCTCAGCTCCAACTACTTCCTCCTATGGGATCTATGTCCCTATCTGGGGTAGTCCTGCTGTCTCGGGGGACGGAAAGGCTGCCTAAATGCACTGTGGACAATACTGCTGCTGCTAACCACCAACATAATGGCCCCTCTGCACTGCCGGCATGTACACCCCCAAAGATCATAGGAAGCAACAGAGGGTCCTGTGGCACCTTTAAGACTAACAGAAGTATTGGGAGCATAAGCTTTCGTGGGTAAGAACCTCACTTCTTCAGATGCCAAAGATCATAGGGTAGCCCAGGAGTCCTTGAAGGAGTGCAGCGTCTCATCAGTCTTGTCCGTAAACAGTGCTTGACATCAAAGGGCAAATCCTCTATGTCCTACTGCACTTTGGGAGCAATACCCAAATTCTGCAGTCAGAAAACCCTTCTCATGGTCATTGCCAAGACCATCACTGTGGCGGAGTATCCTTGATGTCCTTGCGTGGACTGCAACAAAGTCTTAGCCACCAAGCACCCTTCAGTGACAAATGCCTGAAATTCTGCTCTTGAGGCTTCAGGCAGCTGGTCTGCAAACTTAAGTCATAGCTATGCAGTTCACAAAATTGTACTTTAACAGCAATACCTGCTGGTTAGCAATTCACATCTGCAAGGAAAAGGAAGTGTAAATCTTCCTGCCCTTAAGTCCATTTGTTTAGAGTCCTTTTCCTTGGGAGCAGATTTAAACCTGCCTTGTTCACCATGGTTTTGACCAGTGAATCTGAGGCTAGATGGAGTGAAAACTCTCAAATCCCTGCACCAGAATGAAGTAGTGCTTCTCCATGTGCTTTACCACAGGTGGTACTGAAGTTAATATGCTCTAGAGAACCTTAACAATGTGTTCCTTGAGCCGGCTAATAGGAAGGGCAACTCTCCCGGGGCAGTCAGCTGCAGGATATCCACTAACTTGTGGGTGTTCTCCGCTTAGATACCTAGAGAAGCAGCAATAGACTGCAAAAAGTACTGGTACACTTTGAAATAACGAAGAGGAGGAAGAACCAGGCACCACAGATTCGTCCAGGGATGAAGATGAAGTGGTTAACTGTGCTGGATCCTGCTCTAGGACCGAAGGGCCTGGACAGAATGATGCTGGAGGCTCCCCAGTGCCTGTGGTAGATCAAGTCAATGCCACAGATCTGGTCAGCAATTTCACCTTTGAGCAAAATGAGGAGTGGCACCTCCTCTTCCCATGGAGGCTACTGGTATGGATAGGCCATTGGTGGCCTGTAGGCGCAAGGCCAGGGACCCCCAACCTGATAGTGAGAAGAACGCTGATCCTGGTACCCACAGCACTCCATGAACAGCCCCTGGATGCCCAAGAGTCCTAGGCTTCAGGGGATAAAGGTGGAGCAAGCCATGCGGGTGCGAGCAACTGGTCTGACTAGTGAGTCCATAGCCCAGAATGAGGAGGAAGCTGGCGCTGATGGTGGAAATGGTACCAGAGGCACCAAGTACGCCTTCATTGTTTCTGGTGCTGGAAGCGATGTTGACCCTGAAGACAGTAGCCATGCCAAAGTAACTGATAGTGCTGAAGTGCAAGGTGGTGACTGCTGCCAGGGTAACATTGACGGTGCCAGTTACAGGAGTGCCAAAGACATTCCTAGTGCCGGGAAGGTCCCTTGCACCAAGCCCAGCACCAGCCTCACTTCCACTGTCTGTAAAAGAGAAACCTCGACATACAGTGTTGACAGACTCAGAGGTTCAGCTGCCTGCCCAGTCAATGGGACTATTAAAGGCGTACAATGAAGGCATACCTGTTAAAGTTGTGGACCAAGGGCTAGGTTGGGACAAAGGCAGAGAAAGTCTGTGGCTGCCTGAGACACTGCTGATGCAGAAACAGTTGGTGCTAGTGACTTCGTCTGTACCAGACGCAACAGATGCCCTGGGGCTGGAAACAGAGTCAATGCTATGGGGGTCTCTGATCTCCTTGCATGGTACTGGGGTGTGGTTGATGGTACCTGCTCCAACCCATGCATTGGCATTCACCCTGCGCTGATCTGCGCTCCTTCTGGAGCACGCAGAGGAGTCTCCATGCAACTGGGAGCTGCCTAAGGTCAGTCTTATGCAATCTTTACCTCAGCACACTCAACACTCAACAATGACTCCTGTGTCTCTTTGGAGGGGTGCCAGCTCACGGACATGAGCAGCAGCACTCTCAGAAAGTGAAGGCAACCTCTGATCTGACAAGGGCCTCACCACCGAAGCAGGCCAAATGGCCTGTTTGAGCTGTTGCTGCTTCAGACAAAAGATACCTCACCACCTGTGGCAGTTTGGTCAACGAGCTGCAAGTTGAACACCGCTCCTTGACAGGGGCTTCGCCTAGGTACAGCAAGCATCATGTGTGGGAATTGTTGTTGGGGATCACCCCCCAAACCCGATGGACAATGTTTAAACTCTGGAGAAGACATCACCAGCGAAATACTTAATTAGTATAGTTTAGTTTGATTTAGCATTAGCTGTAATTTAACTATATACAACTAGAAAAGTCACTAAAATAGAGGGATTGTGAGGCAAAAGCCATACAGAGCTCAGACTGCAGCCATGGGTGGTAAGAAGGAACTCTTACCTCTACGGGTACTGCTAGACAAAACTATTAAATCATATTAAGGCAACAGTTAACATCTCTTCCACTAATATTTTATGTATACGTTTGGCCCATCCTTACTTCTCTTGAATTATTTCTGGCAAGCAGAGTACAAATTAGCTTTTTTTTTTTTTTTTTTAAAAGAAGAGTTGTTTTTAAAAGTCAGTTTCAGAAATGCATCATATGCTATTTCTCTCCTGATGAATAAAAACAGATGCTGAAAACATGGCATCATCTGGCTATAACTAGAATATTCTACAAATTTCAGCACTGCCACAGCACTTATGACCTGAAATAAGGTTAGAAGTCAATCAAAATCCTCCCTTGTAGAATTCTGTTTTACTTTAATTGCAAGTGCAAGAGTTGCAGGCAACAGAAAAGAACTTGGAAAAGATCGTCCTTTTACAAGGAGATCCCGAGTTATTTCCCCGATAGCACAAGAAAAGGCTTCACCACCTGTTAAGTCCAGAGCAACCAGTATAAATGAAATTAGAGCATATCCTACAATCTTTCCTGCATGGAAAACTCTGCTTGACTTAGGACAGCAGGCTCATTAGCCTTTATTGTGTTGTAGGATTCCCAGTTTCTGCAGCCAAAGTGCTTAATGCGTTTTTGGATGCTGTCAGAAAAGTATGTACCATCTATGATTAAGTTCAATAAGGCTGAAAGAACCATTCTTTAGAACTTTCTGCTCAGTATGACGCAAATTGAAATTGCAAAATAAATATCATTACATTGTATAGCATAAGAGCAGTGGAAAAGGAATGACTGAGCAAAAAGATAAAAGGTCTTAAGGATGACTTACAAACACCCTACTACCTGTAGCTGGTGATTTTTAAACAAACCTGCTTAAAAAAAAAAATCCTCGTCATTAACTGATTCAGAACAGATGCTGTGAAGATGACATTTCATTAACGATTCCCAACGTAAGCAAAAATGTGTACCTTCTACGCAATGTTTTCTATAGTAAATGTGTGTTTTGACAATATTTTTTCCATGACCACAGGAGGTACAAAAACAGAACCAAGACTATAAACTTCCAATACTTCCTAAAATCATGGAACCCTATAGAAAATCAAACACTTTAATACTGGAACATAACAAATTTCAAAAATTCTAACTCCAACTAGATGAAACTTACCTTTCTTTGTAGGTGCATCTTGCACAGACAAGGTAATGAGTTTCTGATTGGCTGGCAGAATAGGCCGTTCAGACTCCGCCTGCTTCCGCTTCATTTCACGGTTGAACTGTCGTCTCTCAGCCCAGGTTCTGAATTTTTTTACGGTAACTTGTTCAAAATCAAAACGTTTTTCAAGGTAGTGTCTAAAATCCTCAAGGTCTATGAAAAATAATCAAATCTAGTTATTCCTATACTTCCCCATGCAAGAGACCCGCCTGTGGACTCTCAAGGACAAGATTAATTGCATGTACAATCACTCATTCCTTTTATTACATGTGCAACTGTTGTACCTTTGCCAAAAAAAGACTAACCCTCCACTGTGTCCAACACTTAATATTTTATATATTATTAAATATATTTTATATATTTTCAATGAAAGTGCAGTTTTGTTGGTTCCCAAGACTTTACAAAACTTTCTCAAAACAATTTCTATACTTGTTCCTATCATATTTATTCAATCTATTTTTAATGTAAAAACAATTTTCAACTTAGTCCTTCTTTAAAAACAAAGTTTTACAAATCCTCATCCATGATTAGGCACAATCAGGCAAACAGGTCTTAAACAAAGAAATGCCTGTTTACCTCAATTTACATATAAGTAGTAAGCAAGGTCCTTGAGATAGCAAGAGAGAGAAGGCAAACCTGCACTTTAGCAAACAGCAGCATGAAACCTCTTCCACAACAAGACCCCATATCTCCATCTCCATAGCTGGTAGGAACTTTATCTAGGGGTAACCCTCAGGAAAATGCATTTCAAAGGGTGACAGCTATAAAAGGAAAGGGCAAGCACACCACATTCTCTCCCCCTATCCATCTCTCTCTTTTCCACCCAAGACTACAAAAGAAACAGCCTATGGACTTTGGGAGCAGATCCTGACCTGAAAACTTGGTCAGCAGTGTTACTGGGAACCTGTAGTAAGAATTTTACCTTGAACCAATCTAGTTTAAGTTTAGAAAGTGTTTTATCTTTCTCTCTCTTGTAACCATTTTTGACTTTAATGTCTTATACCTGTACTCATTTAAAATCTCTCTCTTTGTAGTTAAACTTGTTTTATCCTTTAAACAAAACTAATCACGTGTTGTGAACTGTACGGGAATCTCCATTTATGGTGACAAGCTGTTGTATAATGATCCCCTTAGAGAGGAAATGAACCCAATAGATCTGGACTGTCCTGCAATTAGTAACCATGACTGCTAGAAGCCATGTGGCTGGTGTTTTTGGACAGGCTGCTAGGGTCAGAGTTGCTGGACTAGGACTGCGTCTATAACACAGACGCTCGGGGTGTAAACCTGCATGCTCTTTGTGAGGAGCCCAGGTTGGGAGCTACAGCAGCAAAGCATTGAGAGACACCCCAGGTTGCAGGGCCAGGGATGACAGCCCCTCGCTGGTCTGGATCGCACCCCAGAATGTCATAATATGTACCTCAGTTTACTCCTATGATATTATACTGTCTAACTACATGGCGTTAGTTCAAAAGGAAGCTGTTAGGGAGAACCAGCAGAAAACAAAACAACAACAAAGGTAAGATTCCTCCAGAGAATACTAATGGTCCTTAAGAGAAGTAGGAGGGACGATGGCGAGGGGACTATTAATGGGAAATGCTTACCATTCTGGCTCCTGCCAGAATAACAGGATTGAATTTTCTCCAGGCCACACCCTAGGGACACTAAACTGTTAAAAACCCCTTGCTACAGAGGAAGGACTGGAGCACCTTTGGAAGAGAGACTGACAGAGAAATGCAGAAAAGGCAGCAACTCAGTCTATTTCTCCCATCCCAGAATTAATAATACCACCATCACCTAGGTTTTATAGCATTTTTCATTAGTATTTCTTAAAGTACTTTACAAAGGAAGTCAGTATCATTAACCTAATTTTTACAGAGGCACAAAGAGGTGAAGTGAGTTGCCCAAGGTTACCAGTGCCAGAGCCAGGAACATGCCCCGAGCCCCAGTCCAGCGTTTTAACCCCTGGCTGAGTGGAACTTACCAAAAAATTTCAAGGAAAGGAAAAAATTTTAAGACAGACATTTGTTGTGCAGGCTTTTTGTTCTTTCAACCCATTTCTCTTCTTGTTATATTCCTCTGAATGAATAAACAGTATGTTTTGATAGATTAAAACGACTCGAGTTCTGACTGTGGTCACAGGCCCCTGGCGAGACACTTTCTTGCAGTGCCAAATACAGTTGGGCCAGTCACGTTTACACAGATGAGAAATAGGGAGACTGTAATCCAGAGATCAAGTCCAAGAGTGGCTGAACCACAGTATTCCACCTTTGAGAGGTGCAGGAAGCCAAGCTTGCAACCTGAGGGGGGCCGTCGAAAGGGTCTGCAAAGGGTTCTAAAATGGAGTTCACCATGTAACTGTAAAAGCAAGCCTTTTTATTTTATTCTCAGCTGATGCCCTGGACGTTTTTAAGATACAACCACCACCTTCATCCACAATCTCTATACTATTGCAGCATAGAGGTTCTCTCTACACTTCAGCTTCCTTTGTCTGTCGGCTGGGCAGCCACTTCATTAAGCACAAACTACATCAGCACTATGTACTTCTTACCAGGACGCATCAATAAAATGGCAGCTCACTGAAAGACCATCAGAACAGTTCACAATATTGAAAATACTAAACAGGTATTTCTTAAAGATACTTTGGGCAAAAGGCGAGTTTAAGTTGATGTATTCTTATTTAGTTAGTACACTATTCCATATTATTAGAAATAATCTGCATTTTCCCCATAGTTCTGCACTAAACTTAAGTTTTCAAACAAGTATAAAAAGGAACCCATTTTAACTTGTTGCTTAAGAAATTTACAGAGCCTATCGTAGGCTATGTCTACACTAGCACTTTTGTCGGTAAAACTTTTGTCGGTCATGGGTGTGAAGGAAAAAAAAAAAAACATCCCCTGGACAGCACTACGTTGGCGGGAAACACTCTCCCGCAGACATAACTATTGTCGCTCGTTGGTAGTGGTTTAATTATGCCGGTGGGAGATCTCTCCCACTGGCATAGAGCAGCTACATGGGAAACCTTACAGCAGTGCAGTTGCAGCAGTACAACTGTGCCACTGTGAGATCTCTAGTGTAGACATAGCCTCCTCCCCCCTAGGCTAACACCCCTGAATGACAAAATGCTGATGAAGTTCCAGTGTAGACAAAGCCTCAGTCCATTCACTAAAACATCTTGAATAATTACACTACTTTAATGAGGCTCTATTTCAGAGCCTGAGGAGCCAGAATTTACCAATGTACATTGCCAAAGAGCCACAGTAATACGTCAGCAGCCCCCCCATGAGCTCCCCCTACCTCCAGTGCCTCCCGCCCACCAGCAGCCGACCAATCGGAGCTGCGGGGGTGGTGGTTGGGGCAGAGGCAGCATGCATGCTCAGCCTCAGCATGCATGCACAGAGCGGCCTCAGACTCTGCTCCCTGGCTGGAGCATGGGAGCAGGGCAAGCCCCAGACCCCGTTCCCCAGCAGGAGCTCGAGGGCCAGTTTAAACCCTGTTTAAGGTGTTCATTTTAATCTATAAACATGAAACAATTTAAAACCTGGTTACTTGAGGCACAGCCCCTCCTCCTGTATGGGATACTGTTGCAGTTGCAATTAGTGGAAGCAACAGAGTTCCCATCCCCTCAAGATGCATTAAAAAAGGGTGTCATTGGAAAGCTCCTAGCAGGGTGTTTTCTAATGATGAATTCCAAATATGGTCTCCTGCTTGCTCTGTCAGAACATGAATTGTTAGCTTTCCAGTAACACTGAACAACCCATATTTCACTTCCTGGATTTTAGAGGAGGGGCTGACTGCTGGAACATGTACAGAGGATAGTAAAGGCTTATTGTGGATATTGCTTTTGTTTGGAAATATTATCTATGATTCCACAATTCTATGATGGCTTATATGGTCAATCTATTTAATCTTTACACATAAAAAGTCTTGTAGTCTAAAGCCAAGGGTAAGCTTCAAATTTAAAAAAGACAATGCAGACCACTGGTAGCCTTTCAACCACAGCAGTATTTCTGAGAAACAGCAATATACATTAATTAACCCACCAAGGTAAATCACTGACAGAGCGCATAATGAGGCTTGATTGGAAGTTGGCAGGGAAGGGATTCAGACCTGTCTTCATAGATACAAAAACTATTTCAGCTATGGGTGTAATTTTCTGTTTTGTTAAAAAAAAAAAAAAAAAAAAAAAAAAAAAAAAAAATGGTAAAGCGATAGATCCACTAGTAGGCATGCAATTATACTGGTATAGCTTACTCCTCTGAATATACATGAATAAACTATACCAGTTTAACTGCATGCTATGCTTCAAGAAAACAGGTTGCAAACCAGTATAGTTAAATCAGTAATTAAAGTGTGTAGACAATTCCTCAGATGGGTATGGGAATAATACTTTACAAAAGGATGACCCAAGTGGTAGTAGTATTTATTTATTCTATAATTTAAGTCTCCTCTAAATAGCATTTTATGCATTTAAGGACAAGTTTACAGTACTATATTCTGATAATTCTCAAATTTCTATAGCTAAAAGATCCTTTCATGCTGATCCTCAGTAATCCTCAAAAATACTCCACAGTTATATACCTCCATTCACTGAGGATCACATTGCTTTACTGAAGTGGGTATATAGCCCCCCACCCCCCCCACACACACACACTTTTGCAGATGAGGAACTGAAGCAGAGAGAAATGTGATGACTTGCCCAAGGTCAAGCAGTGAATCAGGAATAAAATCTAGGGATCTTGACTGCCAATCACCTCCTCTAAACAAGTAGTAGGCATGGCTTTCAGCACTTACCTACAGATTCATCTTTACACACTTCAACTTTGGCCTTAACTTGTCCTAAGGCTCCTGGTGCTGCATCACCCCCTGAAGGCTCTCTCTCATCTAAAGGCCCAGAATCAGCAGCAGTGGAGTCCGGCTCCTCTGTTTGGCAGTCCAGTTCCGAAGACTTGTCTATGTGCTTTATAGGCGATACTTCCCCATTTGGGGTTATGTCATTGTTTTGTTCCCTTTCCTCATTGTCCTTCATTTTCTTGTAATGCAGACAGGGAATGCTACTCAAGGGAGGATCATGTTTCTGCAAGTATAATTATACAAGAATTTATAAGTTTAGGGACCATGAAATTACAAAAAGACAAATCTAGTCAGTTTTAAGATGCGTTAGAAGTAGTTGTGATACTAGAAATCTGCACTAACTGTCTCTGAATCCGCCCAACATTTTTAAAGTCACATTTTCTTATTTTTAAGTGCTCCTCTCCCCCGTTGTCCTATGGGGAATGCAAGCAAGTAAAAAAAGGGTAACTAAGGGAAAGGAGAAATAATTAAACTGACTACAAAGTGCTGTCAAATGAACAAACAGTTGCAGGCAGTGTAGTTGTAATCGGGTTAGTCCCAGAATATTAGATACACAAGGTGGTTGAAGTACTATCTGAAATTCAGAGTTGATGAATGCACATTAGAAAACATAATCCCAACTATTATAAAATATATATAATTATGGGTCAAATTAGCTGTTGCTACTCAAGAAAGATCTTGGAGTCATTGTGGATAGTTCTCTGAAAACATCCACTCAATGTGCTGTGGCAGTCAAAAAAAACAACATGTTGGGAATCTTTAGGAAAGGGATAGATAAGACAGAGAATACCATATTGCCTCAATATAAATCCATGGTATGCCCACATCTTGAAAACTGCATGCAGATGTGGTTGCCCCATCTCAAAAAAGATATATTGGAAGTGGAAAAGGGCAACAAAAATGATTAGAGGTAAGGAACAGCTTCCATACAAGGAGAGATAATATATGGAGATTCCTATCTCATAGAACTGGAAGGGACCCTGAAAGGTCATCAAGTCCAGCCCCCTGCCTTCACTAGCAGGATCAAGTACTGATTTTGCCCCAGCTGCCTAAGTGGCCCCCTCAAGGATTGAATTCACAACCCTGGGTTTAGCAGGCCAATGCTCAAACCACTGAGCTATCCCTCCCCCCAATAAATTAATTAATAAAACGGACTCCAGCTTGGAAAAGCTGACTAAGGAGGGATATGATAATCTCGACCGGTGTGGAGAAAGTAAATAAGGAAGTGTTATTTACTTCTCTTAAACACAAAAACTGGGGGGAGGGGGGGTCACCAAATAAAATCATTAGGCAGCAGGTTTAAAAACAAACAAAAGGAAGTATTTCTTTACACAATGCACAGTCAACCTGTGGAACTCTTTGCCAAAGGATGTTGTGAAGGTCAAGATTATAACAGGGTTCAAAAAAGAATTGGATAAATTCATGGAGGATAGGTCCATCAACGGCTATTAGGCAGGATGGGCAGGGATGCAAAACCATGCTCTGAAATGTCCATAGCCTCTGTTGCCCGAACCTGGGAATGAGCGATGGGGGATGAATCACTTGATGATTACCTATTCTGTTCATTTCCCTCTGAAGCACCTGGCGCTGGCCACGGTCAGAAGACAGGATACAGGGCTAGATGGACCATTGTCTGACCAGTATGGCTGTTCTTATTGGATCAATTTCTGTTGGATCAAGGCTTGTCTCTCTCACCAACAGAAGTTGGTCCAATAAAATACAGTACTTCACTCAAACTAAAACAGATAATATAAGAAAGTTTCTATCTAATAACTTTCAGTACAATTACATAATTCTATTTAGGCTCCCATACTTCACCCATCCCCAGGGCACCCTAGCTGTTACAAGAAACACTAGGTAGAGCTATGCTTTCTCCGCCTCTCCCCCTTCTCCAAAACAAGACTCCTTTTGATGAAAGCTCAGATTTTAAAAAGGAAAAAGATAGTTTAGGCTGAAAAGTCAAGGTTTTGTTAAATTACAAATATATTTATATTTACAAAACTTAATAGGAAAGCTTTCAGATAATTCAGTGAATGTTTTGATTTAAATTAGTGGTGTTAAGGCAAACTCAGGTTCTGCACACTCCCAGTGTAATCTGTGGGAGTTGTGCTGTATATGGGCAGCACATGTCTAGTTCTGGGAATGAGACTCCCAAGCCATAATTTAAATTATAATTGACCCTCTAAACTGAACAAATACCCACGATTTAGATATACCTCTGCAGTATTATAAAAAACAATTTTGCAGTGTTGTGGTAGAACAAGGGAACCAGAAAGTAAGATTGACTAGTCCATTTTAATTGCCCAAGCTGTAGTGTAGTGAAAAAATAAATTATATTTGAAATAAGGTGTTAAGAACACAGATAAAACTGTTTGAAAAACAAAACTTCCCTATTTGACTATATCTAAGAGGTCTGAAAAATGCCCCAAAGCATAGTTCCAAGACTGTTTTGACCAATTACAAACAAGTACATAAACTGATACCCAATATTTTTAAATAACTCAAACATTAAAATAATTATTAGCAGCTCAGACCCCTACCCTTATACTTCCTGTTCCCAAGAAATAAGGTCTGGACCAGGTAACAACTCTGGATTCTCTGTGCAGATATACAGGAATGCCTGAGTTATGGAATGTCATGATCCATCCATCAGGCAATGGTTCCGTAGGAGGACGGCCACGACCTTTATGAGAGGAAAAAAACTCATGTAGACGGTTCACCATTTTTTAATGTAATCTGATTTTATTAAAAATTAATTTCTGATTCTATATCCTGAGAACATTCTTCCACCTAAAAGCTCATTACAAAACTAAGAAATGCTACAGGTACTTTTATCCCCCACAGATATTACTTCTTAAGTATTTGTACAGTACCTAGTTCTTTACTGGAGTGCTATCACATATCACCCATCACCATGCTGTGCCCCTTCCAAGTTCCCACATGTAGGTAGATAAAAGCAGGAGGTAATTTTAGCCATGACTGAGCCTCATTTAACTAGGCAAAAAACTCTGTTTTTTTCTGTAGCTATCAAAGACTAATTAGGAATCACTTTTTCACCCTCAGTCAAGACACAACCCAAACATGATTTCATCCTACAAACTTTCATACATAGATCAGCTACCTTTTTATAAAGGTGACAACTCTAAATATTATTAGGGAAAGATTCTTATGCTCACATTTAAGGCAGTATGGTCTCATTTTTCCTACCTTGTAAACCACAGAACGGACTATGCCAACTGACGGGTAGGACAGTGTTTTGTTTTGTTTTTTTTAAAGGTTTTTTTTTCTTTTTTATATAGAATATGATGCATTTTTAAAAATACATTCCTCAAGATTAGACTGAGTTTAAAGCTAATTTAGACTATTTTCAGTTGAATTCTTCTGTATTACTTCTGATTTAAGCACTTTGCGATGTTCACACAGGGAATGCTACATAAATGCAAGCAACTGACTTTCAATAGTTCTTCATACATGAAATATTCCCTGTAAAATAAGACAACTTCAACAACAAAATTTAAGTAACTGAAGCAGAACAACATTTCCACTTTTTGGCCATGCCATGATATTAAAGATGGAAGAAAAAGTAGATTACATAGTTCATCTGCCTGCTAATGCAGAAGTGTTCCCTATATTTCTCCCATGGCACTCTGTACCTCAGAGTAGCACCCTTGAACCCAATATTCACCACTGTCATATAATTATATGTTTTGTATAAAAGTATGCTTTGTGAGGTATCATTTTAAACGTCTTGATCTGCTGAACATTAATATCCTGTTGGATTGTATGTGAAGTTATGAAGTTTTGTTATGTGTGTGTTACTGAAATATGTTATGAGATTGGGAACACCCACAACCAGCCTTTCAGGTACAACAGTGGAGTATCAGACATGCTGATGGCCCATTACAGGGAATCCACACTCCAAACGACCATCCCAGAAGACTTCTCAGAGAGCACGTAGACAATGGAGGCTGCTTGACCAATGGGGGCGGACCCCCATGTCACAAGCATAGATCTTTCCAGCAAGCTGGAAGAAAAACTATAAAAGAAGGGGAAATTATGTCATAACTTGGCCTCTTTCCCTCCACAACTCAACTCAATACCTGGAAACGCTTCTGGAGAACAAAGACTTTGAAGTGGGGAGTGTGGTCCCGGGCTGGAAGGCAGTTCCAGCCTGTGTATTGAAGATCTGTGACCTGTTTCTATCATCAGGGTGAGACACTACTTGATTCAAATCCTGTTTAGTTTATAGAAATCACATTGTGAATTTACTTTTATTTCTTAGGTAACCAACTTTGATCTCTATGCTTAGTACTTGTAATCACTTAAAAAATCTATCTATTTTACATTTTACCTAAAACACTGTATTTTGGTTGAAGTGCTTGGGAAATCTCAGCTGAGCGTACAAAGGCTTGGGTGTGTCCGCCCCATATTAAGAATGGGGCAGGGACTGGGTAATGAACTTACACTGGTCAGGCTTCTGACCAGGGCAAGACAGTACAGTTCCGGTGCGCAAGGCTGGGTAGCTGGCGGGAACTGGCTAGATCCTCTCTATTGTTGGTTCATGAGTGGTTGTGAGAAGCACTCATGTAACTCAGTTGGTGCTGTCCCTGCCTGTGGATGTCTGTGTAAGTGCAGTACCTGCCAGAGGTTTGTAGTTTGCCAACAGCATCACAGTGAGAGGGGGAGCCCAGGAGGGTGGGATAGAGAGCTCAGCAGTCCCACAGTCCAGGTTGCACCCCGGGAACCCCATCACATCTCCATAAATCCATATAATAAATTTGCACATTATGGAGAAGGACTGAACACAAAAATTCTCAAACATTACATTCTGAAATCTAGATGTTTCATGGTCATAGCCTATGAAGCGAGGCCCTTGAACAGTAAGAAACATACCAGTCTGTGTTTACTAAGTTCCAATATTGAATTGCCCACAATTCTACATACATGCACAATAGAAAAATTAGAGGTTTAATGAAAAGTAACTTACTTTTAAGTACAGTTTTTATTTTGGTCATCATCGGCTGCACGCTTGTCTCTCCATCAGATGGGTGGTCACTCTCACCTCCATATTTCTCATCTATTCTCCTCTTTTTGGGAGCTCGAAGGCCCTCTTCCAGCAGAGCATCCACATCATTATCAAAATCATCCTGAAAAAGACATGGTCAAATACCATCCTTCTATAGCTACTACTGTCCCTTGCTCTGTCAAGAAAAGGCACAAATTATTTAAACATAGTTTGCCTATAGATCTGGATGAAAGATTCCCAATGCCATGGAAAGGAGACTGAAAAACAAGGAGGTAAATTTTCATAAATGGTCACTGGATCAGCAACTGATATTTCATGACAATCTGAAAAGAACCAAATGAAAACTACTTATCCAGGCAGCCCTTAAAGAGTCTGTTAAAAGGCAACATATCAAAATTCAGAGCTAAATTCAGCACCATCTAAAGTCTTTTGCTATATCATTCAAAAATTTTAATCACCAAAATTCTTACCATGATAAATTAAATTATCCTTTAATTTATTCAATTAATTAAAGTTGTGCATAATGGATAGAATTTCTTCTGTCGAAGAATTTTGCATTTTTGTCTTCAAGACTACAAGCTCTTAGATGCTGTCTTTCTTACACATCTTCGCACAAGTTTTTCTAATCACTTGGTAAAAATATTTACATACCTCATAAGAGTAATTCAAGGTTTCTTCATCCGCTTTATCTCTTTGAACGATTGCTTTAGATGTGAACCCTCCTCCTTCATCAATTTCCATCAAATTGTCAGTAAAATCTTCTAACTCATCCAGAACTGCATATTCCACTCTCTTTTCCTGATCAATATCATTTTCATCATCCTTCTTGTCATCATTTTCACCCCCTACACCTACAGCTTTACCATTACTACCACCAAAAGGACAAACATACAAATCCCCATTGACATTATTAATACTAAAATCTGTATCTGGCTTATAATCTTGCTCAGCTCCAGTGTACAGAACTTTTCTGTCTTTGCTTTTGCAGCTTTCTGTAAAGCTAACACTAATTTTTACATCTTTAAGTAACTTAAGATCAGGGGTGAACTTTCGAACTGAAGGTGCATGACGAGCAGTTCTTGGGCTTTGGTCACTATTGTTAGGGTCTATTATAAGACGAGTTTTGTAGCAAGTAGATCCCTTTGTCAGAAGCTGTGTTCTGCAGACAGTGTGCGCGTCCCCAGCTGGGGTATCTGACTGTCCATCACCACCAGAGCCAACGTCCATTACCTCTGCGTCACTGGACGTTTGCAGGGGAGGTGGTGGAGGCTGTTCATTAGGCGGCAGAGGTGGGGGACAAGTCTGGTTCTCCACATTCATTTCTCTTGCAGGTTCTTTGGGGAGGGGAGGTGCATTTTCAGTTTTCTCCATATTTAAACTGTAAAACTACTGTTTTAAAAAACAAGGCTTTAAATAAACGTATATAATCTATATTCCTAACATGCACAAGTCCATCAAGGTAGGTTTATCATGTTCTATTCAATATGCAACACTGATGATTCAGTTAAGCTGACTACATTGTTCTTTTCATTAATGTAGACAGCTTTCAGAATCACTGTCTCAATTATTGGAAATCACAATGCAT
Source organism: Malaclemys terrapin pileata (assembly GCF_027887155.1). Lineage (NCBI taxonomy): Eukaryota > Metazoa > Chordata > Testudines > Emydidae > Malaclemys > Malaclemys terrapin. The sequence goes on along the minus strand of NC_071520.1, from coordinate 17,430,842 downwards.
TCAGCTTAAATAGCTGAAGACTAAGTAGAATGCATCTTCATTGGACAAGAAGGTCTCCTTTTCTTCTTTCAACCTACAAAAAGAAAAAGATGTGTCACAGAAGAGCTTGAAAGCCAACTGTCCCATTCATCAGAGGTAAAAATGGAATTCTTTCCCAAACTCTTACTTAAAAAGGATATTTGAACATCTATTTTATCTTCCAACTGATTGTAATGCTCTTTTTATCAGAATTAAGAGTTCATATTGCTTCTTTGTTTGTGCACCAGAATCACATTACGCCAGCACAGTTCTAGGAAAACCAATTGGTATCTACTGCTGCATGACCAGCAGGCGCAAAGCATTGGTTTTTAAATGGGTCAGATAAAAACAGTTGGTTTTGGTATTAAGTATCTTAGTAACAGAATGCTACTTATCTATATAATCGAAAGACAACTAGTTTGCAATGTTAAATCAGGCCAAATTTTAAGTCTTCACCATTTACCTTCACTAAAAGGTACAGTAGATTATTTTCTTCAATGTTCAATTAACTATTTGCAATATTTTGAAGAATAGATTTAACAATCAGAAATTACTCTCCGGATACTATAACACAGAAAATTTGATCACCTACTAAAAAGTCTGAATAGAGCTTTTCTAAGTAGGGATGTTAGCAGCTGTGTGGTCTTATATCCATGACTATTACAGGTCACTAGAATGCCTTATTCAAGACAGATATTTAGAACCTAAATCCAGAGTGCTAACACTGAAGTCTTAATCATTACTATTAATTTTGAACAGCATCTACTAGCCAAAGTATTTTAGGTACTTTAGACTGGCACACATATTCAATTAGTCTATGTAATTTTACAATGTTATATCAAATAGGCTCTTAATACCATCTTACTTGCTTTTTATATAATGGGGAGGGGGGGGGGGAGGTTAATTGTTGTCTGTGCAGGGCCTTGAGTACCTGGGGAAGGAAATAGGCCACTTTTATGGTTCTTTCTTACCTGCTAATTTGGTTTCTCCAATCCCTTTGTGCCACCCCATACAGTGGGTGTAAGTCCTCCTACCAGCAGGAAATAAAGTGATGTTACGCCCCCTACGAAAGTCAGCTGGCTGAGTCTGCGCTGTTCAAAAACTTGCCAGGCAGTTGAGAAATTGTACTCAAACATTTCAGAAGTCTTAGTCAGTAGTACCACCACACAACATATGAAGAAACAAGGGCAAGATGTCTGGGTTACCATACGGGGACTTAGAGAAACCAATTATAATTCTCTAATGTAGCTCTATGCTAGCCCAGGCTAAGTGAATTTCAACAACAGTATCCAAGCTACAAAACAGACAGGACAGGTAATTAAAGCATTCAAAACGTAATGGATTACAACATGCCAGGCCTACCCACATAAAGACAGATGAAAGATAAAAACAAGAAAGAACTGAAGCTTGGCTAGGCCACAAAAAAGGCAATTTTGAGTTCAAAGCAACTGTGAAACGTGTAGCACCAGGCTGAAGTCCCAATGGACTAAAGAAGAACAAAGCATGATTTGAATGTTAAAATTAACTGTTATAATCTAATTAGGAAGGATCAAATCATGGGTAAAGGAAAAGAGGAGTGACACTCAGTCAAAAATTACATTACCCGTTTCCAAGTCATTAACAACTCACAAGAAAACAATGTTGAATGCTTACAGATCAATGCCTTAACACTTAATCACATAACAGGTTATTAGATGGGGTCGGCTACTGACTGCTAAATCAAAGTAGGCAACAAGATGAGCACCTATCTAGAACGTTTAAGAAAAAAAATTGTGTGATCATCAGGGACTTCAATCTGAGTGACATATGCTGAAGGTCTCTCGCTCTCAGTACTAAAACATCCTCCGAACTTTTCAATATTATAGATGACAACTTCCTAACTCAAAAAGCATTGTATCCAACACAGGGGAATTTGATAAAAGACCTCATCTTCACAAAAAGGAACTGAGCACAAAGCTAAAAATTAGTAGTAAGCTAAGGTACAAATGTGATCGCAATTTGATCACATTTATTATAGGGGGCCAATTTCACAAAGCTGAAAGTTATGAGCCAAATCAGTTGGAAGAAAGAATTTAAAGAAAAAAAAAAAAAGTTCAATTGGAAACTGTTTAAGAACATTTTATTAGATGCCCAAATAGCCATAATCCCACAAGTGAGACAGAAGGCTGTGTGTGTGTGTGCACGTGTGTGTACAAATAGAAGAAAGGGGAAGCTGAGAGTAATTAATATAAATCAGAAGACGGAATTGAAGAAAATTGTTCACTGAAACCAAAGGACATAAGCAGAAATCTATGGACAGCAGAGTTAAAGGGTAGGCTTTTTTTTGTTTAATTGTATTAGAAACAAAAAGCAATACTTAAGGGGGACTACCATGGGAAGCAGTGACTCTGAAAAAGACTTGGGGTCATGATGAATAATCACCTGAACACGAGTTCCCACTGAGATGTTGTGGCCAAAAACATTAATACAATCCCTTAGATGTATAAACAAGGAAATATTGAGTAGGAGGGGGAAGGTATTTGGCATTCGTGTGACCACTACTGGAATACTGTGTCTGGTTCTAGAATCCACAATTTAAGAAGAATGTTGATGAACTGGAGAATATTCAGAGAAGGGTCACGAGAACAATTTAAGGACTGGAAAACATGCCTTATAGTTAAGACTATGATTTAGTCACAGGTATTTTTAAATAAAAGTCGTGGACCGGTCACGTGCAATAAACAAAAATTCACGGCCTGTGACCTGTCCATGACTTTAACTAAAAATACCCATGACTAAATCTGGGGGTTGCTTGGGGGCGGGGTGCACAGCGGCTGCTCCGGCCGCCCCCAGGACCACTGCTCAAGCACTCCCTAGGGCCAGCTGCCTGGGGCCGCCAGAGCAGCAGCCGGTGAGGTTGGCCATGAGGCACCCGAGCAGCTGGCCTCAGGGGTGGCTGCTCTGGCTGCTCTGGCGGCCCTGGGGTCAAGCGCACCAGCCATTGCAGCTGCAAAAGTCATGGAGGTCTCAGAAAGTCACGGAATCTGTGATTTCCACAACCTCTGTGACAGAATCAGCCTTATTAATAAGTACCTACATGGGGAACAAAACATTGATAATGGGCTCTTCGGTCTAGCAGAGGAAGGTATAGCAAGGATCCAATGGCCAGTATTTGAAGCGAGACAAATTCAGACTGGGAACAAGATGCAATTTTTTTTTTTTTGTAAATAGTGAGGGTAGTTAACCATTGGAACAATTTACCAGAGATTGTGATGGATTCTTCATCACTGGCAATTTTTAAATCACAATTGGATGCTTTATGCAAGACATGCTCTAATTCAAATAGGAATTAATCCTGTTTTAAACAGGAGGCCAGACTACATGATCACAGTGCTCCCTTATGCCCCCCCCCCTTTTTTTAAATATAAAATCTATGAATCTATGAAAGCCTCAATTTAATTGCTCTAAAATAATCCCATTATTCTGGATGGGAAGCCATTAGAAATTAGTTCTATTTTGTTTCTGTACGACCTGAATAGCTGATACTTGGACCCTCAGGGTGCTGATGCTAAGTGTTTATCCATCCCATCCTAAAAAGGCAAGAGGACTGTTATATTAATGTTTTAAGTGATCTGATTTGCTATTTTTCACCAGGCTCTGAAACACCCTAGACTATGTGGAACAGCTCTACACTTTTATACCTCTGTGGAATGCATCCATTACAAAAACCCATTTTCATCACATACACCCACATAATGGCCAGACTGAATGACTTAAATTCCTAGGTTCTCCATGGTAAAATAAGCTTTTCATCAGAAAGTTTTGGCTGAAGGGAAGATAAAAGCAATAATCTCAGCATAAATTCACTAACTTTGGGAACCAATGCCTCCTAAATGGTCCAGGTTCTCCAGAGGGATTCTTGAGAAGGATGCTGGCTGTAAGGAGTAGAAATTATGTAGACAAATTCAAAATCCCAAGGATGAAAGAAGTACCCACTCCAAGACCTAATAGGTTCCTGACCTTGAAGAACAGTTTACCTTCCTGTCTGATCGGGAAGCTCTCAAATCCAACTAGAAAGATCATCTTTTGTGGCATATCACAAAAATACTACTCACTGCATTTTCCCTTTCCCCAGGCTGTGTCCAGCTACAGCTCAAGAAGTTTATTCTTGGCCCAAGTTTTACAGCAATGGGAATAACAGAGGACAGGAACTTCCTTTTTACCTGCCAAGATTTGGCAGCTTTTGTGCCCTGTCTGGATGTTATTGCCTATACAATTATTGTTGCTTAGTCCTTCCTTCACAAAGTTGAAGTGATGAACTGGGAATCAAGTTGTCTGCTACTTGGTAACTGCACTTCAGCTGGAATGGGGTTAAGAAGGTCCAAGGCGACTTTAAGCCAACTTTGTGCTTCTTGCATTTTTTTGTCCTGCGCCTGGCTGCTGGCATCAGAGCTACCCCAAGTCTGATCTAACTTATCCTCTGCTTCTCATGGCTCCCCATGAGCCACGGGAAGCTAAGACTAGGCAGAGCACAGAAGCACTCCCACCCACATCCTCACCCCCACCTCTAACTGCAGGAGTGGAGAGAGAAGACTTATAAAGAGGCAATTGGGAGACCCCCCTTATGCAGAGAGTATTCTGAAGGGCCTCTTTTTACCCCCTTTATGCCACCTGTTTTCTAAGGGGTGGATTTGGAGGGCCCTCTGCTAAAAACAGAGCCAAATGGAGCCTGGATCAAGATAGCCAACATGCTAAGCACACTAGATCCAGTAATGCCATTATGGAACTCAGAACCTCAAGACATGCCCTCAGCTGTTACAAAGGCCAAATGGATCAAGAAACACACCTTGATTGCAGCTTCGCTATTAAAATATTCCAAACAGAACAACTTACCTATCAAGGTATTAAATTACTGGCCTCAAGAAACATTAATTCCTATGGTAGAGAAAGGTTCTCATTTATCATCCAGACATTGGATTCTCTGAAGATTCATACTGACTGCTAAGCCATATGACCAACATGACCATACTAAAAAATTGTCTATGTAAATCTGACTAACACCATCCTTTTGAAAAGCTGTAGTAAGAACTACGAGTACCTTTGAGAAGTTGTGGAGTGCTACTGTCAAGTGGAAATTAAGCATCCTGAACATTCAGAACAAAAAATTGAAGGAACTTCTGATAAACTGGAGGGAATATAGACATGTAGGTCTGTTTCTTATTGATCTACAGGACACCTAACTCCACCAAATAGACCATCTGAATTATGGAATGCTAGACCTCCATCTGGAAGGAGCACATGGAAAGGAGTTTACTTTCTCCACATTCTAATGGGACAGTATATAGGATGCTGTCAGGGATTATAAAGAATAGCAAAACCAGCACTGACTCACAAGACAACAGACGACCCATCCTGATTTTTGCTGCCTTTTAGAGCATATTCTTTGAAGGAGACAGATTCTTGCTACAAGATAAATTTGATAGAGTAGCCAGGAGACATGAAAAATATCTATTACCCAGCAACGTGAACAGGTCCAGTCAAAGGTAAAGCCCTAAAAGTCTTTAGGAAATCAAGTTCCTTGTTAGAAACTGTACATTCCCTGCCCAAGATGTCCAGAAAGGATGAGTGGTTCAGAAGAAACCTGAGCCCTTTCTATGGCTAACTATAACCAGGGTTTCTCCTCCTCATCCTCTGGCTCCAGAAAGCCATGTTTTAGAGTAGAATGCAGGCCACTTGTATAATCAATGCAGCTTAGAAGTCCACCCCAAAAAAACCCAACCCAAATTCTACAGAATATTCCCCCAAAAGGAATCTCTCACTCAGGATCATCTATCTTCATGTCATCAGAATCTACCATGTCCTCATGACAACACTGCCCTCAGAGAGAAGTTTTTTTCTGTTTACAAAACAAAGAAGATTCAGTTTTGAAGGAAAAAGGCTGAATTAACCATTGTCACAAAATCAGAACTGAGCTTCTAAAGGAGAAGGCTCCATAAATCACCACCACACAGAATAGTTCACCTTCCTCCATGTCACCAGTCTTGGCACAGAGAAACACGTCCTGAAGGTAGGGAATGGTCTCCAGAGATTATCAAGATGCCCAAGTAAAAAAGCCAAACAGGGATACAGCCATGATTTTCTCCACATATAGGAAAGAAAACATACATATGCAAAACAGATGGTAAGGCCGCACAGAAACACAAGGAGCACTGGTGCAATCAGTTAGTGATCACCATTTTGTCCAATATGGTCACATCCCGGTTATGACCCCTGGCACTCCCTTATTCACCACTGTCATATCACAGGATGTTTTGCACAAAGTATGCCTTGTGATATATCATTCTAAAAGTCTTGATCTGCTAGCCATTAATATCTCACTGGCTTATATGTGCTATCATCGTCTGTGAAGTTTGGCTACGTATGTGTTACTTTAACATGTTGTGAAGTTTAAAACACCCACAAGTAGCCTTTCAAGTACAACAGTAAAAAGGCCAAACAATGTTAATGGCTAATTGAGGAAATGCACACAAGCACAAGGATTACCCCAGGAGCGGTGTACAACAGAAACCTATCAGAGATGGCATTACACAATGGGAACGTTTGACCCAGGTCACAGCAAAGGAGCTTTCCAGCAAGTGGGAAGAAGATATAAAAGGGGAAAATGACATCATGATGGTACCTCACTCTCCCTAGAACAACACACCTGGAAACACCTTAGGAACAAAGACTGAACTGGGGAAAGTGATGGTCCCAAGCTAAAGGGATTTCTAGCCTGTGTATGAAAATCTGGGAAACCCAAGCTGCAAAGCAAAGGCTTTAAGAATCTGCCAGACGGTTTATCACTCAGGGTGAGAATTTGCTAATTTATATCCTACCTATCTCGAGTAAATGCTGTGTTATCCGACCCTGTACCAACCAGAAAGCTCTATAAACCAGCATTTCTAATCTTCATAGAAAGTCCGGTTTATAGTCCAGTTGGCGCGGGTCTGCCAGACTCCCTACCTGGCTCCACGTGGATCCCAGGAAGCGGCAACATGTCCCTACTGCTCCTAGGCGGAGGAATGACCATGAGGGGTTCGGAGTGCAGGAGGGAGTGCGGGACTGGGGGTTGGGGCACAGGAGGGGGTGTGGGGCATGGGCTCTGGGAGGGAGTTTGGGTGCAGGAAGGGGCTCGGGGCAGGGGCTCTGCACAAGCAGCCACCTGTCCCTGTTGTTCTTAGGCGGAGACATGGCTAGTCGGCGCTGCCTGCTGCCTCCGCCCACAAGCGTCGCCCATGCAGTTCCTACTGGCCGGGAATGGAGCCAGCGCTCAGGGTAGGGGCAATGCAGAGAGCCACTAGCCTTGCCTCCGCCTAGGAACAGCAGCGACAGGTTGCCCCTTGTGGGGAGCCGCCCGAGGTGAGCGCCTCCCGGATCCGGCACCCCACACCCCCACGCGCCAACATCCTGCCCCAAGCATCCTCCCACACCCAAACTCCCTCCCAGAGCCTGCACCCTCTCCTGCACCCAAACTCCCTCCCATTTAGTTAACCAGAATTTTTCACTTACTGGCACCCCCATTCCCACAATATGCTGCATTAAAAAAAAGCTTTTACTGTAGTACATTAAGCTCAGTTTGCAGTTTTGTTTATTCACCAAGTAATCTGCTTTGATCTGTTCGCTATCACTTATAATCTATCTTTTAGTAGTTAATAAACTTGTTTTATATGTTTTAATCCAAATCAATGTATGTTTGATTAAGTTGTCTAGGGAAAATCTCAGCTTGGTTACTACAAGTGTGCATGGTCCTCTTCACATTAAGGGAGAGGCGGACTGGGTATTAAACCCATATAAGAGCCAGATTTGAGCAGGGCAGGACGGTACTGCTCTGGGTCCTAACCTGAGATACTGGTGGTTAGAGAGCCTGCAAGTAACTGCAGCTGGGTGTGGTCCCTACTGCGTGAATTCTGGTGAAAGTGCAAGCTTGGAGGGCTTTGCAGCTTGTCACAGCAGTACAGTGTGAGAGGGAGCCAGGCTGGTGGGTCAGAGGGCTCAATAATACCCCAGTTCCAGGTGGCAACCTGGTGGAAACCAGTTACACCCGTCCAGGAGTACCATAGTAGGTTATCTGGAAAAAGCAGCACTAAACTGTACCTTAAATAAGCCCCCCTCAATTAGTGAAATGGCTGCTCCATTTACAGTATGACCAACTTGTTAAAATGGTTTCAATAGCTTTGCTCACAGAAGAGAAGTTGGGGGGGGGGGGGGGGACATTGTGGGACCATTTGTAGTTGTGCAGAGTACAGAGAAGAATAAGGAAGGCTTCCATTCACCCCACACTTAGAAAACCAATACTTAATAACAAAAAAGAGGGAACAAACAAATGGTAAGGCAGCTTTTTGCAAGGTAATTCTTGCCAAAAAAAAAAAAAACAACAAAAAAAAAAAACACACACACCATCACCACCACATTGGAGCCAAAGGACCACCTCCCCATATAATGTTCATGTGAATATAAGGAAGTCATACTTTTTATGAAAATCCCTAACCTATCTAACTGTAACAGAAAGGGATAAAGTCAAAGAAAAAAAAAAACTAAAAAATAAGTTCTAAGTTCTTTGGCTGGCTAGATATCTCCCACCTGCTGGAGACAGAAATGGAATTGAAAAGGTTCAGCCAGCCAGCCAGCCCCTCTTTGGGGGTGGGAAATGACAGCACACAGCATTGCCAGCTTCCTGTCTCCATCTGATGGTAGGAGGACTTGTGCCCACTGCCTGGGTTGGCAAAAGGGGGTTATAGAGGAAATATTAGATACATGTCATTATATTGGGGCAAGAGGATGGCTGGAGGAGCCATTATTGGGTTGGAGAGCGATCAGGTACAGAATCCTCATTTCCCAGTCAGGAAGGAGTGGCCAGGTGGGGGGGATCCCCATTAGCTGGGGCCAAGAGTAACCTCATTATTGCTCACGCAAACAGATCAGGGCAAGAATCTTCATTGTTTAAAGAAGGAGAGGACTGGGAGAAAGCTTCTCCATTCCCCTGACCACAGAAGAGACAGTCAGAGAAGAAGAAAAAGGGAATGTATCAAATGGAAATCCATCCCATTAATCCACAATTAGGAATAGCAGAGGTGCAGGGAAGAACCTTCATCACTCCAGTGAAGCAGAAGAAAAGAGTGTACCCCAAAGTGAAGGAAGGGAAGTGAAGGTGAGGGGGGTCGGAAAGCAGGAGGATGTGCAGGCTTCCCCTCATTACCCCAATGTGAAGGGAATCAGAAAAATGGGGAGGGGGCGGGGAAAGAGTGGGCGGAGTTCTCCTTACATTGTTGAGACCGAGCCTGTGAATTATGCCAAAGGATATGAAGAGGACTGCCCCTCTCCCCCATCACCTTGAGTGTGAGCGAGCGAGATTCCTCCCATTACATAGAGAAGGGGGACGTGCAAGGGCAAATATTCCCCCATCCCCATTTTCCCAGGGAGTGTGCGCGCGCGGTGACGGGGGAGGGGGCAGGAGGAGTGCATGGGGGGACTCTTTCCCATAACCCCCCGCGAGCCGGGCAATGGGATGTGCGGGGAGACATTCTCCATATTACGGGGGGCGGGGAGGGGGGCGAGCGGAGTAGAGAGAATCCCCCTCCCCCCCGGGGATGTTTGTCGCCATTATCCTAGGGGCGATCGGGCGCCTCCTCACTGCCCGCGCCAAGGGCAGGGGGGAGGGGACTCAAAGGGAGGTGCAGGTAGGACGGGGCCTCCACACGGCCATGGTGGATCTGGGGAGCAGGTAGAATAGTCCCCGTCCCTCGCTGTACGGGGGAGGAGGCGGCGGCAGAGGACTGTCGCTCGGGGCGTCGGGAGAAGAGGGAAATCCTCCCCAGCGCCCCGGCCGGGACAGCACCAAGCAAGCGGCTGGGCCGCAGGCCCCACTCCTGCCCACCTTCTTCGACGCGGGAGTCTGTGGGCTCAGCACCCACCTGGGCCATTCCGGGTGTCCCCGCCGCTCCGCTTTCCCGGGCCGGGGGAGTGGAGGGAGTGCCTCGGCTGCCGCCTCCTCACAGGAGCCGCCTCCCCCGCCCAGCCGCCACCATCTTGAAACGCCTGCTTCGAGGGGGCTCCTGCGCCCGCGGGCGGGACTATGCGGGCTCTGAACCAATCATACTGGCATTTCCATCTGCCAGTCACATCAAGCCTCGCGTTCTATTGGCTGTTTCTCGACCATGTCAGTTCGCTCAGCGAATAGGTACACACCTAGGAGACGGCCTCCGGAGAAGTGGCCAATGGGAGAAGGGTGGAGGCGGGAGTTAAGAAGGTGGGGGGGGGGAGAGAGAGAGGAAAGGGGCCGTTTCAGGATCCAAGAATGGGCAGGGTCCGAAGCCAAGAGGCGGTGGGCCCCTCCTTAAGGCTAGGGGAGAGTAGTGTCGGAGGCCCTGGGGGGCCCTTGTCAGGAGAGGGGGTTGTTTGGCTCGTGTGTTGCCAAGGTAACCATCACCATGGTATCCAAGCACCATCAAGGCCCCAGAGTCTGTTTCAGGGAAATCCCAATTACCTCGCCCACTAGGGCAACAAGAAATAGGGCAGGCTACTTGAGAGTCCAGCTAATAGGGAGTCTACTGACAGTGAGGGAGCCAAGCCATTCACCACAAAGGGTGGCGGCTCTGGCTTCTGTTCTACTAGGTGCCCAAAGCCAGCTATGTCCAAGGCCCATGAATTACTAGACAGTGAATTCTTAAATGGTCACCTCACAGGTCTGAAACCCACAGTCACCCCAATTACAATAAAAAGCAACAGAGGGTCCTGGGGCACCTTTAAGACTAACAGAAGTATTGGGAGCATAAGCTTTCGTAGGTAAGAACCTCACTTCTTCAGATGCAAGGACCCTCTGTTGCTTTTTACAGATTCAGACTAACACGGCTACCCCTCTGATACTTGACACCAAATTACAATGTACACTATGGGATAACAGACACTAGAAGGCTTGGTCCTCTTTCCACTGTAGATTGCATACAGGCCTCTACCCCTGAAATAGCCTGTGAGCTTAACAACCTCATGTTCAGAACCTCTCACACTTAGCCTATGTTAACTAGCCTCACTGTTGGTGCCCTGCACTGACACTTCCACACCTGAGCACAATAGGATTATTCTTAAGAGATCCTGTGACAGGTCTAACGGATCTACCTAAGAGTTCCCCGTACACAAAGGGAAAAAACTCTCCCGCAGGAGATTTCTCCTTTCCCTGTTTTATCAGTCCACTGATTCACTTGCTTGTGTTGATACTGTATTTACTTGTTACCTATTTATACTAGATTATAAAATTCTCTAGTCTGGGACTTTGTCTTATTTTATACTTCTGATATTTATTTCATTCATCTGTTCGCTACATCTTATAATTAAAAATAGGCTTGATTCAATCTCAAGCCACATACAAAACTGGCTTACATAGATGCATGTTTACCTTATTACTGTTTGTTTTACCTACAGCTTCTTGTCTTTAATTAATAAATTACATTATAAATTCCCTATGGCAGGGACTATGTTTCATGCTGTGTTTGTAAAGAATGTAGGACAATGGGGCCTGAATTTGATTGGGGCCTCTAGGTACTATTACAAAACCAATAATAAATAATAATAAGATACCATACACACCCAGTTTAGATCAATAATACAATTAGATAGTCAATGGACACTTACTGTTATGGTTCTTCCTCTATTACTTTAAAATATATAGCTCACAATTGCTCATACTCAGATATCAAATTTCAATAACTTTACCTTGATGTGCAATGTAGGAGTGCCAGTTCTGTGATTTGTTATCAGCTCGCAATAATTTTACATACGCATGTCATGTGGCAACTATTTTACAATGGTGCATCAGAAAGTCATCGCATCATGATGCAACCTTATGATGCAATGACATTTCATAAGGCTGACTAGTGATTTTAGGATCCATGAGTATCTATCAGGCAATTAATCGTGGGATAGTCCTGAGGGTCCTAGAGATACTGTTATGAGTGATAACCCTTAATTAACATTTCCTTTAGTAGGGGTTTCCACAGGAGTTTGTCTGATTGGATTAAAATATGTCTAATAATGTTGTGGCATTTATGTTGACAATGTCATAATGTTACATTAGTACCTTACAATGTAGAGTAGCAACATGATGTAATATCTTCACATCATGATAAAATTTCATCACCCAGCAATGCACAAAACTACAATTGCATTGTATGGAGTTCAAAAGTTATTTCATGACACTTTGTAGTATTGTATTTGCCAGGGTATGGATGTCAGGATAAAAACAAAGACAATTATGGAAATAGTAGGAAGAAGGCATTGCTATCATTTGCCTTCTTTCTGATCCCATGATTATTGGCCCTTGCTCTAATGCAACAGCCCTGTACACCCTAACTTGTGATATCATAGCTTCAACAGCATTAGGTTGGTGCATGGAACACTTTTTTTTTTTTTTTTCATTTTTCAAAGTTTCTTTTTCAAAAACAAATCTACAAAAATTAAATAACTAAACAGAAACATACAACACAAAATAACTTATTTAACTCCCGATGCACTGGTTTCTGTGGAGTTTTAGGATAGCTATGACATCTTGTTATCGATGTTCCTTTAAGCAGGAGCAAGGCTAGATGTTAAAGGACCTGAAAGAATGGGGGGAGGAAGATTTTAATGTGCTGAATTCCTCTCTTAGCCTGGCTATTGGGATCAATTAGATATGATAGGGAAGTTACTGAAATTTCGTTCCTTATCTTTGCAAGCCATCTTTAAAACTGAAGTAAATTTCCAGTCTGTTTATTCATCACATAGATTTGCGCACACACATTTGTTATTTTAGGGTGGCTCATAAGTGATGGCTTTTATCACTGATTTTAACAAGCAACCTGAAAGTATATATTTAACACATGCATTTTAAGAAATACCTATGGCTTTCTAAGAGAGTAGGTCATATTTTGACTATTTCAGCCTCAACAGTGTCAAAAAACAGGTAGTTACATTATTAATTGTAGAATTTATACTGACATGAGAATTTGTAATGAACTATACCCATCATGTTAATAATCTACATAACAGTGCCAATTTATTCACTGACAGAAGAGAAGGAGGCAGTCTTTTGGTGGGTGTATGAGAAAATACAAATGCTATGCTTATTGGTATCACAATGATTGCATGACATCCAGATGATATATATCGTGCAGCCATGTGGAAAAGTTAAAAGTTGCAGAGAAAGTATCACGCTTAAATGTTTGCATCTTTTGATAAATGGCACTTTCGAGCTACTTAGTAACTATTTTTCTTTTCAAATCCAACAATAAGTTACTGAATTTTTATGGGTATAGTGAATTCTGACATCATAAATATTGAATTGTATAGAATAAGTAGTCTGACCACTGGACTTGGGACCCTAGAACTTCCTGAATTCTAATCCAAGCTCGGGCTCTCTTTGTTGTCTTAGACAAATAATTTAACTTCTAACTCATAAAAAATTAACACAGTAATTACCTCACAAGGATGTTGTAAGGATTAATATTTGCACAGTGCTCTGAAAATGAAAATCACTATTTAAGTGCTAAGTACAATTTTATATATGCTACCATTTCTTGACTGGTTTCAGAGTAGCAGCCGTGTTAGTCTGTAGCCACAAAAAGAACAGGAGTACTTGTGGCACCTTAGAGACTAACAAATTTATTTGAGCATAACAAATACATTTGTTAGTCTCTAAGGTGCCACAAGTACTCCATTTCTTGACTACGTCTCTCTTTAAAGAGGGTTATACCACCATGGTTTTGTGTAGAAATTTGCTATGGGCGGATAGATAGGGGAGAGTGAGACTATAAGGGAAAATATATTTCTAATATTGTGCAATTTTACAGTGTTTTTTCTTTAAAAATTATAAACCATAGGGAAGAAAAACAACCAGGAACAGTTTTGCATGCTTGTTTGCACTCCAGTAATTAAAAAAAAAACTTAGTTAAAAAAATATGGCAGGTGTCTAGTGTAATATACTTTATTTATAAGAACTTTGCACTATATAGCATTTTATAGAAGGATCACAATGTCTTTTATAAACACTAAGCCTCACAAAAGCCTTTGAAGGACATAAGCATCTCCCATTTTACAGGAAATAAACAAGGAGGTTTACGTCAATTAAGTGGCTTGCCCAGGATCACACCGCAAATCAGTGTCAGAGCCTGGGAAAGAACTAAGGATTTCTGACTCCAATCCCCCTCTCTAATCAACAGATTAATCATCTCTGTGCCCTAACATATGGTCCCATCCCATATATTGGGGGGGGGGGGCGGGAAGGAGAGAGTAGGGAACATGAACTAGGAATCTCTATTATATTTGGGTTTTAAAAAGTGGCTTGTTCACTCTACAGTAGCTATTTTGTCTCGTGTTTTCTAAGTCTATATTTACTGAGTTTCTAAAGCATTCAGCCTGACTAGATTGATGAGGGAAAACTAATTGTCTTCTATACCAGATACAAAAGGCACAACATCCATCATGTCATGTAATGGAGCTAAGTGTTGTACAGTAATAAACAAGCATTCAACACTGGCCAAGTTTACAAGGCAAACTAGGTTTGTATACCATATTACACAGACAACAATCTTTAAAAAATAACTTTCATACTGTACTCAAAATGGCTATGGCAAAGGAGGAATAAATTAACCTAATTTCAGCAACCTCTTACTCTCTTTAACTAAAGGTTCCTGTTTAACCTTCTAATTTGATTGTAAAAGGAGTCGTCCCCATAAGAGTGGGAGGATGTGTGGCAGGGGCAATTAGTCTTGTACCATCACCCCAAGGGGCTCAAGCAGTGAACACCCACCTACATAAGGAATGAGAAGCCTCCTGTATTCTTGATTAATACAATTTTCCTCTGACTACTTCTATAGATTTTCTTCTCACAGTTGTTCCCTTCATTACACTAAAATTCTTAAGTTGTCCTCTGGTGAAAGAAAAAAAAAACGGTTACTGGACCTTAAAACAAGAAAATGTTCGAAGTTTTAATTTCAACTCCAGCAAGACAGAAGAAAATGTATCACCCTCCTCTTTATAACAATCTTTTATGTACTTGAAGACTTATGTCCCCCTCTCAGTCTTTTCTCCAGATTAAACAAGCCCGTTTTTTTCAATTTTTCCTTACATATCATGTCTTCTAGACCTTTAATCATTTTTGTTGCTCTTCTCTGGACTTACTCCAATTTGTCCACGTCTTTCCTGAAGCCTGGTGCCCAGCATAGGACACAATACTCCAGTTGAGGCCTTATCAGTGCTGAGTAGAGTGGAAGAATTACTTCTCATGTCTTGCTTACAACATTTCTGCTCAGACATCCCAGAATGATGTTCACTTTTCTTGCAACAGTATTATACTGTTGACCCCTATTTAGCTTGTGATACACTGTAACCCCCAGATCCTTTTCTGCAGTACTCCTATCTAGGCAGTCATATCCCATTTTGTATTTGTGCAATTAATTATTCCTTTCTAAGTGTAGTATTTTGCATTTGTCCTCACTGAATTTCATCCTGTTTAATTCAGACCATTTCTCCAGTTTATCAAGATCATTTTGAATTTTAATCCTGTCCTCCAAAGCACTTGCAACCCTCCCCAGCTTGGTATCACCCGCAAACTTTGGAAGTGTATTCTCTATGACATTAGCCAAATCATTTATGAAAATATTGAATAGAACCAGATCCAGGACACATCCCTGCAGGACCCCACTCAATATAGCCTTCCAGCTCAATTGTGCGATGTCTGTGTATATATAGTAAAACTAATCAACATGAAATACAGAAGACTAGCTCCAACAGTGACTTCTGTAAGTGTAACTGAACACATCACACTTACCTAAACAACAAGGAGTCTGGTGGCACCTTAAAGACTAACAGATGTATTTGGGCATAAGCTTTCATGGGTAAAAACCTCACTTCTTCAGATGCATAGACACTTACCTAACACTTCCAAAAGAGGGAAAATAAATCTAGGCTCAGGATTGTCTGAAACTGGCCACTCACCTGAATGAAGACTAACTGCTGCATGCCTACAGGCCAGATATTAATCTGAATAAGTAACTGAGGGGTGATGCTATACAAATGCCTTAGATAGACAAGTGTTTTCAGTTCTAGGTCACCAGCTCAACTGCGGACCAGGTTAGGAGAAATGAAAGTTGTTGCCACCTGATGACTTTAAGATGACCTACTTGAATTGTGTTAGGTGGGTCCAGGTCAGTTCCCAATGAAAAGGCACCTGCATAAGTATTATTACCATCACAAAAAATACCTGAACTGGAAGCCTCAGAAGAGGGGCCAAGGATTAAGTGGGCTGTGCAAAGGGAGATCCCCTTGAGGGGATTGCTGCAGTTCAGAAGGCCCTGTAGTGAAGCTTGTACCACGGTCCCTGTAATGGACAGTAACTAGAACATTTCATTCTCCAGGACTACCAATTTGTCACAGTTTATGAGCAGTAAATTCACATTAAAATTATGTTTAAGGACTTCTGAAAGCCAGATTCAAAATTTCTCAAACACCCAAACCCTTTACCATTAAATCCCTGACCCTTCAAACTGCTCAGTGCACACAAAGGGCTCCACCAACATGGAGCAGCTTGCTTTAAAAATCAGGGTTTAAGGATGTAACATCAGGAAATTTAATTAACAGTTAGCACTGGCAAAACTCAGTTCCTAATGCCACAGAGCTCATCATATGCAGGGCATGGGAGTGATAGGTAGAAACAAATCACTTTATAACATCAACCCACAATTCAGCATAACATTGCATGAAAAAAAATAAAGTCAAGGCAATAATGACTCCAGATTACTCTGTCCTCCAATTCTCCCACCCACAGTACATCCAAAGAAAACTAGCCTTAAAAAATCAGGCGTTACAGGCTTGCTAATAAAGTTGGCAAGACTGCATTTTTTCAGATTGAGAATTAGGTGGAGCTAGTGCCTTTTTCATATCTACAGTAGTGTACTATCAGTGTGCAATAGCACAATCCCATCTGAATGGCAGTGAAACCATATGTTGCAAGACTGATTTTGCTCAATCCAGGCTGTTCTCCCTATTTGTGTAGGAATTCTTGTTTTATTAAACTATAAACACTTCCAACAAATCAATTACTTTGATTTCTTACCTTAACTTTTCAAACATTTAAAATATTGAATTGATGCTAGCTACATAAAGCCAGTAAAGTTGGTTTAGTATCTGTCACATGTAATCTGTGTACATTTTACAAAATCATTTTTCTGTGAGGTTAAAAAGAACATAGGCCAGATCATCAGCTGGTGTTAATGATGTAGTACTACTGAAGCCCACTGAGCTACATCAACTTACACCAGCTGCAAATCCAGCCTGATATTTTAAAACAAACTGTCTTGATTGTGTTGTTATTGAATCAGAAATAATGTTTTAAAGTCTAGTTTAATGTTTACCATTTGAGCAGTTTGTAATGAATAACATTTACACATCAGTTAGCTTGGACAATGAAAGATCGGTCAGTTCTGGAATATTTTCTAGTCAGATTCTTTTTTTTTTTTTTTTGGTTCTTGGCACAACACTGCAATAGCAGCAGGGGAATATTTCATCCTATGCGGCATCTGTGGCGTAGGGTCTGTGCTCCTAAATCCCTAGATGGCCAAGTAGGACTGCTCTGATCCAAATTTCATTGACATCAACAAGAGTCTGTCTATTGACTTCAATGGGCATCAGATCAGGTTCCAAGTACAAATCTCAGGACAACCTTAACTGGTACCACCATAATACACAGATTGCCTGGCTGTATTTTGGATCATATCTTAATATAGTGCATGCCAGTTGTATGCCACAATGCCATCCAGAACTGCCTGGTGAAAGCCATCGCACCACGCCTGGGGGAGATCTCTGAACTGCGCCATCCCCAGTACCGACAGCCAGCTACGACCTGATGTCGTCGTCACCGATGAGGCCCAGAAAAAGATCATCCTCGTCGACGTCACCATCTCCTTCAAGAACAGGACCCCGGCATTTCGCGAAGCCCGAGCTTGTAAGCTGGAAAAGTATGCCCCCCTGGCCAACACCCTGAGAGTGAAGGGTTATGAGATGCAGATGGACGCATCGATTGTCGGAGCCCTGGGCGCCTGGGACCCCTGCAACGACTGTGTGCTGCAGACCTGCGGAATCAGTCGATGCTACGCACGGCTCATGTGGCGCCTCATGGTCTCAGACACCATCCGATGGTCCATGGACATCTACATCGAGCACATCACCGGCCACCAACAGTACCAGGAGGCGTGAGCCAGAGTGACATCGTTCTCCCACTACGAGAAAGGGACCAAGAGACCTTCTCCATTGGATCATATGAACTGGAACCATAAACTCCCTGAACATTAAATCTCACCAAATGAGGGTCAATCCATCCTCATCATCATATCCACTCATACTCCACACCCGAACATAGCCACTCTATGAACTTCATACCCTAATATCTCAATGTCTGTACTTTGATCCATCAACCTTTTACCCCCAATCAGGGATATTGCAGATTATGTATTCCTTATGCCACCCAATTTTAAACTAAACTTTGCACCCTCAATAATCTGTACGTTATTCCCTGATAACCAGAAACTTCTGTGCTCAAACTCTGTTCACTTTTTTTTTTTTTTTTTAAAACATCATCTTAATAAAAATTTTAAATCTGTTCTGGCTTCCGAAGACCAGAGAATGGGAATGAGTATGATGTTGATACAGTTCTAGAAAGCTTTGTGGGGAAATCCAAATTCTTGTCCTGTGTGGTTTTTATTCTTCCTGGGCCAACAAGAGCTACCAGGCACATGCAAGCAGCATTCACAGGCACTGGGAGAGTAGGAAAATAGGGTCTGACATCAACTGAAAGGCTCTAGAGTGAGTCCTGTCCTGTCTTTCTGCTGGTAGAATTGAGGCTTTGATGGTAGGAAGTGAGAGATCTTCATGCAGGGATGTCAAAGAACCCTGGCAAAAATAAATTCTAGCTTTCAGCCATCCAATACTGGCATTGGAGGCAAGCTGCATATACAGACATGAGACACCACATCTGTGGGGGCGCTGTCTGGGCGCTGTCTGGCACTTTTTTTTTTTAAACTGGAAAACGTCAAAATATAATCCATGTCCCAGGATGAAATCCTAACCCCATTGAAATCAATTACAAAACTCCCACTGATTTCAATAGGGTTAGAACTTCATCCCCAGTGTACTAGGTGTGCAAGGTCACATGTGCGAGCAAAATGTAAATGTTCAATAGCTAGAAACTGCTGGTATGTTCTGAGGGAGGGGCACGAGAAGTCAAAGCTGTTTGGAAGGGAGACGGGGAAGGCAAATGTATCCCTGCCCCCATCAGATTGTATTTTACAATTCAAGTCCCAAATACCTTTGAAGGCCAATATCCTTCAGTAAAAATAAATAACATAAAACACATGACTGCTCTCCTTATCTGGCCTCCACAAGTAACCATCTCTGTCAGCTGTGGAAAGTCCATGCCCCATGGAAAGAGATGTCAAGGAGACTCCATGGTCATGCTCAGGTCAGTCCTCTAATGTCAAACAAAGGTGACTGATTCCTACAGAAGATAATCAAAGTAGACACATCCTTTGTCTCTGTGCTACAGGGGAATTACTAAGGTTGCATGTGGCACCCCCCCTGGTTTCAATTTTAGGGTGACTTGGGTTGTGTTGCTGTGGAGCTATGCTGTCTACAGAAGCTCCGAAGGTCTAGCAAAAGTGGACCCTATTTTTAATTGGAAAACATCCACCTATAACACGATTGACTTTAATATTTATGAGATTTCAGTTCATGGAATTAAAAACCCCATACCTCAAATTAATAGGCATTCAAAGTTATTTGGAGGAAGAAAGATAGTTCTGTGGCTACAGCACTGGAGATCTGATTTCCTGGCTCTGCCATGTACTTCTTGGGTGACCTAGGGCAAGTCGCGAACAAAGAAAAAAAAAAGGGGGTCATAGAAAATAGATCTTGTCTAACTTGACTCAATTCTTTGATAAAAAATAATATTATTGATGCAATAGATTTGTGTAAAGCATTTGACTCTATACCGCACAACTACATCAACATTGCACATATTAAATGGATTAAAAACTGGCTAACTGATAGGATCTCAAAATGTAAATGGCAGATCATCATCATGTAAGTGTGTTTCTAATGGGGTCCCACACAGATCAATTCTTGGCCCAACACTATGTAATATTTTTTATCAATGATCTGGAATAAAACAGAATAATTACTGATAAAGTTTGAAAAGGACACAAAGAGTGGGGGAGTGGTAAATAATGAGGACAGGTCACTGATTCAGAGCAATCTGGATTGCTTGGGAAATGGCAAACAAACAAACAATATGATTTAAATATGGCAAAATGTAAGGTCAGACGTCTAGCAACAAAGAATGTTGGCCATATGTAGAGGATGGGGGATCCTATCCTGTAAAGGAGGGGCTCTGAAAAAGACTTGGAGGTCATTGTGGATAGTCAGATGAACATGAGCTCCCAGTGTGACACTGTGGCCAAAAAGGCTACTGCAATCCTTAGATGTATAAACAGGGAATATCAAGTAGAAGGGGTGGCTATATTACCTCTGCATTTGCAACGGGTGCAACTGGTGCTGGAACACTATGACCAGTTCTGGTGTAACCACAGTTCAAGAAGGATGTTGAAAAATTGGGAAGGGTTCAGAAAAGAGCCACTAGAACAATTAAAGGATTGGAGAACATGCTATATAGTGAGAGACTCAAGGAACTCAATCTATTTAGCTTATCAAAGAGAAGGTTACAGGGTGATGCTAGTCAGACGTGTAAGGAGGTGTAATTCCCTGATCCACACAGATGTGCCAGCAAAAGCCCCTTAGAAGTATCTACATGGGAAACAAATATTTGATAATAGAGGGCTCTTTAGTCTGGCACACAGAGGTATAACAGGAACCAATGGTTAGAAGTTGAAGCCAGACAAATTCAGACTAGAAATAAGGCATACTTTTTTTAAGTGAGAGTAATTAGCCATTAGAACAACTTATTAAGGGTTGTGGTGGATTCTTCTTTACTGGAAATCTTTAAATCAAGATTGGATTTGTTTTCACTTGAAGCAGGAATTAATTCAGGGAAGCCTTATTACCTGGTATTATGTAGGAAGTCAAATTAAATGGTCATCAGTCCCTTTCTGACCTTAAAAATCTATGAATCATATATAACAGTTATTCAGTGGCTTTTAAATTGGTGGTCTTGATTCATTTCCTAATGATGCCCAAATCACACACAACTTCTGTCAATTATTGGAGACCGCTCAGA
Organism: Malaclemys terrapin pileata; assembly: GCF_027887155.1. Classification (NCBI taxonomy): domain Eukaryota; kingdom Metazoa; phylum Chordata; order Testudines; family Emydidae; genus Malaclemys; species Malaclemys terrapin. The sequence goes on along the minus strand of NC_071520.1, from coordinate 17,409,556 downwards.
TCATTAAAGCTGCCAATTTTGAAGTCAGCAAACACACTGCACTAGAGATGTGTCAGCCAGAGTGGGGGTCCCTGCAGATTAGGGTTAAGCAAATGGTGGTGCTGTTGTATAGCAACTGAGGCTGCCCTTGCTTGTACTTGATAAAAATAGACTAATTTCCAGTGCTTCAAATCCAGCAACCCTTAAATACACTACATTCACCTATGGGAATAAAAGAGAAGTAGTTAAACTATTTCCATGAGGGAAAGAATACCAGTCTTAAATAATACTTTGCTTTATATAGGTCCTTTCATCTCAATAGATCAAAGCACTTTTCAAAAGTGGATAAATATTATCTTCATTTTTACAGATGGATAAATTCAAGCACAAAACACAACAATCCTCCTCACCAGTTAGTGGCTGCTCCATTTCCTAACATCTCTGACATAAGCAGTGTTTCAAATGTAAAAGAAAGACTTAATTTAAAGCTAATTGCTTCTCAAGAGCTGGAGCTGTTACATTCCATTAATAACCACATATTGGTATCTTATCTCTGTAAATCCAAGGCCAAGTTTGCACTACAAACTTTGCCAGCAAAGCTATGCTAGTCAGGTGTGTAAGGAGGTGTAATTCCCTGATCCACATAGATGTGCCAGCAAAAGCCCCTAGCGTAGACAGTTACATGGGACAAATTGCACTGGTACAGGTATAGTTTATTTTGCTTAGTGGGGAGTGGAATAAGCTATATCAGCAAAAATGCAAGATGTATTGAAACAAGGAGCGCTTTGGCAGTATAGTATACTGGTATAGCCATAGTAGCAAAGTGCACCTAGTGTAGACCTGTTTACTGTTGAATGGTCACCAGAAGTTGCTTGGCACATTTAAAACTCCATTCTTTTACTACTGTTGCCTTAAGCCTTTGTTTTGTGATGGCATCAGTCAGGCTCCAAGTAGGCTGCAACTGTGGAATATTTTAGGAACAAAAATCACTTGATGAGCTGTTCAGATGTTTGTGTTTTATTTTGTTTTTACTGCATCTCAAGCTCTACATTATTTCAAGATGATGAAAACCAAAATGAATCAGTACGGTGGGAAATTACGTGATTTAAATGCATATCAAAAAGGAGATGACACAAATCTTGACCCATGTGTTGTCCCAGTGATGCACACAGCATGGTATCCAACGACTGCACATACTCAGTTTGGTTGCCACATTAAAAATATGCCTGGGAAAGAATCCTATACACAGGAGCCAGTAAACACACTTGCTTTACGTAATTCAAATTCAGTCCCTTCCCCTTTTCCTTCATCTAATGGATGAGATTCTCTGTATCACTATTGGAGGTTGAGTATCCACCCAGTTCGTACTGAAATACTTTATTCACATACTAAGAGACTCAAGCAACAGAGCCAACAGGATTTGTGTGTGTGTAGATACAGTGCTAAGAATATCTACAACCTCAAGCACTTGGCCATTCACCATCAGGCCCAACTTCACAATCTGCAGCATCCTGAGTCACCTCTCTTTCTGGTCCCACTTTCTGGTTCCTCCTCCTCTCCCTGTCCCGATACTGGAAAGGGCAACAAAGAACATCAGGCTGGGTCTCAGGCTGTGAACCTTTTGGGATCCTAAAAAGTCACTTTTGTTGTGTGTAGCTAAGGTAATTTTAGTAACCAGGGTTCATGTTTGTAGGTGTAAAGCGTCTATTCCATGAGGGAAGAGGGAAGTGGAGACATTCATGAACAAGTGCAAAATCATAACTGAATCTTAAAGGGATTTAGAGTAGTGAAGATAATTTCATCTGATGGATGGGGAGGAGTCTATTAAGGCAGAGCTTTCTTTTGAAGAAGTTTTAAAGAAATCATTAAAGGAAGTGCATGGGATGAATAACAACTTGGAGAATTTGTAATAGCTTATGCCCGCCCTTGTCTTCAATGGTGCCCGCCTTTCCTTCCTGTGCCTTAAAAAAAAAACGCGTATCTTCAGAAGTCAGTGGTCTGAAGTGAGCTCTTCTGGGTCTCAGTCCCATTTCCAACAGACAGGTGGTCATATAAAAAACAAACTCACCATGGCTAGCTTCCTTGCTCCGAGGCTTGCAGAGAGGCCAGGAATTCAATGGGTCCATGGGCATTGAATGATCCTCTCATTGTTAGAGTTGGTCGCGCAAGGCTGGGATTTGGGTGCACCAGAGTAGAGAAGCTTCCACCACTGTGGCGGTCTGTGCTGTACCTGTTTTCGTGGACAAAGGACCTTGGTCACCAGGCCTATGAATCCAGCACCTTTCATAAGCCACCCTCCTCCCCATTTTTTTTTTTTTTTTTGTGTGTGCTTTTGTTAACATAGTGTCATCTTACTGCTTCTGGGTGGCTCCAAGTCATGCTTCAATAAGCTTTCCTCTGTATTCCCAGAAGGCCAGACTCCCGCACCTTACCAACTAGAAAAATAATGCTGTCATGTAACCTGCCCATGAAATTTGTACCTTATGGAAAAATTTGAAAAAACAGACTGCATAGAAACAAACTTTCAGAGGTGTCCGTTGAAACAGAGTATGCAAGCCCCACATGTGTGATCACAAACATCTGGTAAGAATAAGACTAAGCTGCTGTTTGCTCTTGCCAGTGTAGAACTTTACACACTTAAGCTCCAAAAAATTACTGTACAGACAGCAGGCTTTGAAAGCACCTCCCCATGTATTTCTAATCAGTCTTTTTGGGCCAGATCCAAACCCTATTGAAGTTAGAGTCTTTATATTGCCTTCAGTAGCAATCAGATCAGGGTCCTTTATTACTAATCTCTTTTGCATAGTAACAAAATCAAATTGTCTTAAGAGTTTACCTGCTGCCCATTCTATATCTGAAGTTGTCCTCATCAGAGTATGACATTTTTAGAGTGATTAAATATAGTATAAGTGCAAGGAAGCAAGTCCTGCCCACTACTCCATAAGTACAGAGGGCTTGATCTGCACTGGAATTGGTGTGGTTCCACTGAGCAGAGCAGGAAGGTAAATCAACTTATTCAGTAAAATAGGTCAGAAATCTCCCAAGAAAAGCCTCGCTAGTGTTACTCCAGCATTTCTGGTGCTGCTGGAAGCTGCCTGTAAATGCTCTCAAAAATATAAAGAGGAGCAAGGCAAGTGACTCAGATTTTCAAACTGCAAACCACTTAGCCATATTGTGTAGATCTGGGTAGCTTGGAAAAGTGTCAAGTAGTGGTAATATTGTGTGATGGGTGAGCCCTCTGTCCCCTTCCTAAATATTTTCATTATGTCTCCTTATAGTACGTTGGGCTTAAGTTTACAAACACAAAGCTGGAGGACATGGCTTTCAAAAGGATACTGACAAATTCAATATACCTCTAGAATTCTCATACCCCACAAAAAAGTTAAAAGTGGTTCATCAGCACTTTTAGGAGAGCCAACAATATTTGTCATCAACAAAAAATGATGCAACTATTTTCTAAACATCACTTCCACCTCCCTTAAGTGTCAGCTGATACTAGAAAGTCATCTCAAGATCAAAATAAAATTTCCAAAGATTGTTTTCTTCCTAAAAGAAAAGACTAGATTTCTGCAATACTTCTGTAATAAAACTAAAATACTTCTGCAATACTTCTGTAATAAAACTAAAAACCTCCCAAAGCATTCCTTAAAGCTTGTTTGGTATTCTGAAAGAGTGATGGTCTGCTTCTGGAAAGCATGCACAAGTCATCTAGGGGATAATAATGTTTTTTTCTGAAGGACAGTATGGAAGGAAGAGCTATTAGGATGCTGTAAAAAGTTTGATAGTCATTGAAAGGATGGCAATTTTTTCCTACATGCCAGATGTAGGATGAAGGGGTGAACTTTTCTTGTGCCTTGATGCTAGAACAACCTCCCCTTCACCCCACCAATGCACAGAATGGGAAAATAATCCCAAATTTACAGTGATTTTTAAAAGCACAAATTTCTGAATCTGGGACCCCCAACTGCATAGTGGTGAATGCTCTCAATTATTCTACATTATAGCACTGTAACACCAGAAAAGTCACTATAAGCGTAGATAGTAACACAGATCCAGTCTGTTATCTAATTTATCTTAATGAACCCAAGCAGAAGCAATCAATGCATGTTTATAATCTGATCAAGTTACTGGCCAAGAGTTGGCTCACTGCCTATAAAGGCTAGCATGTCAGGTGAGATATCACTTAAAGCATTTCCTCTGTCACAGGAGACAAGCTTGTAAGACGCTTTATTATGCTAACAGACATGTTGCCTTTTCAGATGTCACACACAGAGCAAGCATATAAGCTTTTATGGAATAGCCTCAGATTCAGGAAAGCATTCCTATTCAGGAGCCATTTAAGCATGTGCTAAACTTTAAAGCACATGCTTAAGTTCCATTGACTTCAGTTAACGGATCTGAGCACAGTCTTAAAGTTAAGCATGTGCTTAAAATCTCACTTGAATATAGTAGCCTGATTATGTGCTTTCCTGAATCAGAACTATACAGAGTAAAAGTTTGGTACCATGGCTGGTTCTTTGCAGTACAATATTTTGTACATTCTAATAGTTAAGGAGCATTAAATATAACAATAACTTCCACAGTGTGGCTATTTCTGTTCGATTAAAAAAATGTTAAAACAGTCATCAAACCACACATCTGTACATTTATTTTAGCTTCAATAGATGATATGGTCTTCAGATAATATATTGGTGAATATACTACGAAAGACAAATCATCAAAGTAGGGACCAGATCTTCATATGCATTTTTACAATGCTTAAACCACAAGAGTAGGGCCCTACCAAAATCCTGGCCATGAAAAATGTGTCACGGACCATGAAATCTGGTCTTCCCCCTTGAAATCTGGTCTTTTGTGTGCTTTTATCCTCTACTATACAGTTTTCATGGGGGAGACCAGCGTTTCTCAAATTAGAGGTCCCGACCCAGGGGGGGTTGCAAGGTTATTTTTGGGGGAGGGTGTCACGGTATTGCCACGCTTACTTCTGCGCTGCCTTCCGAGTTCGGTGGCCAGAGAGTGGCTATTGGCTGGGAGCCCAGCTCTGAAGGCAGAGCCGCCTCCAGCAGCAGCGCAGGAGGAAGGATGGCATGGTATGGTATTGCCACCCTTCCTTCTGCACTGCTGCCTTCTGAGCTGGGCGTCCGGAGAGTGGTGGCTGCTGACTGAGGATCCAGCTCTGCATGCAGCAACCTAGAAGTAAGGGTGACAATCCCATACCATGCCATCCTTACTTCTGCGCTGCTGCTGGCAGCGGTGCTGCCTTCAGAGCTGGGCTCCTGGCCAGCAGCTGCCGCTCTCCATCTGCCAGCTCTGAAGGCGTGCTGCCACCAGTAGTAGCGCAGAAGTAAGGGTAGCAGTACCACAACCCGCCCACCCTACAATAACCTTGCGACTCCCCTACACTTCCTTTTTGGGTCAGGACCTCTACAATTACAACACTGTGAAATTTCAGATTTAAATAGCTGAAATAATTAAATTTACGATTTTTAAAATCCTATGACCATGAAATTGACCAAAATGGACTCTGAATTTGGTAGGGCCCTAACAATAGGGCTCTGAACACTGCAGTAATATAAATATTATAAACAAATAAATATTGAATACCAAGATAGTTCAGGTTAACATTAGGTACAGACGGCTAGCATAACAAAATTATACACAAACCACGAAGAATAAAAAGAAATCAGATTATGTATTGCTGTTATCAGAAAAATAGTGTAATTTTGCTACTGAACATATTTGAGATGGGGGATGATCTGGTGGAAACAATGGAGGAGAACAACCACCTTAGCAGTAATGTTTTGAATATATGGGTTGGGTGAAGAGGTAAGGGCTGAGATTTTCCAAAGGGGGCTAAGGGAGTTGCACACCCAATTCCCTTTGACTTTCAGGCCCCTCTGAAAATTCCAGCTGAGATAAACTGAGGAACTTATTTTGTTTTCTATCTACTCTATTAAACTTACTCCCAGCTATGAAAGCCAAAATCAATTTATTTTTTTGACTTAGTAGCTGTACTACTTGATGACTATTCAGCATCATACCCATGCTTTACAACAGACACATTCTTTCCATGCATTACATAATTCTTACCTAGCTCTAGGGATCTTTTAGACATAACTGGTGCAGAGCTCCAACCTCTACTGAAAATGAAAATGGCATGTATGTACCATTCTAGATATAAACTAGTTAGTTATATCTTAAATCATCTCCTGTTGATGACAATATTCTTGTACATATATTGTAAACAAGAAGGTATCACTAGTTAAATTATATTGTGATTAGCAGTTGTTTGTATGAAAATATCACTACAGTGCTACCAAGTATCTCTGTTCTAGTCCAGATATTCTAGAGTTACTCTCCATCTGTCTTCTTGTCATATGACCAGTGCATTTCCATTTGAGCTTCTGCAGCATCTTTAGAACATCTTTCAACATAATGATTTTTCTTCATTATATTTGTTCTGTCTATGCAGAATCAACTGTATTTTCCCCTGCTTCATTCCTCACGCTTTTGAGCTATTTTTTAGGAGAGCACTCACATTCTGTTCCATTTATCATGCCACTACAAACATGTCAAAGCCTTTATGTGAACCAGCAAGGGGAGATTGCTTTTTACTATTTTGTATGGTCTCCCATTCTTCTTAACAGGTTCAAGTTCTTGTCTATCCACTGTAACCTTCACTTTTTCTATGTTTGCTGTAAACTATTTTTTTCCAATATCCATATACCATAACCTCCATGGTCAGTCCTTTGATCTTGAGCTTTAAAGGTAGAAAGAGATTTTAGCACTCTAATCAGATCTTGCTTTTTCATTCAGTTTCTAAAGCTCTTCTCCAGGCAGGAGGCAGGATGTACCAGACGGATAGCATCTCCTTGTGTAACTACGTTCAATTTTAGCTTTTTGCTCTCCTTAAGCTTAAATATTGCAGCATGATTCACACAGATGAGTTGTGTAGTTCTCATAATTTGTTTTTCTGCTTCCTCTTCAGTTGATTACAATACAGATTCTATTCCCACCAAGTCTAGAGCCTTTCATGAGCCCTCAAAATCCATCAACAAGATGTCTCTGTGGAAAATGAAGCAGATGAAGAATTATCCAGTGCTTTGTTACTTGAATCTGAATGATATGGAACGAATTTCTAGCAGTTAATATTCTGTATAAATAAGGATATTTGTTAAACCAAAGGCGCAATATTTATTGTTTAAATTGTTTGGCTAAATTTCAAATGTAAGATGATTAACTTTCCTATTTACTCCCTCGATATTTCAAGGACTCTCTTGTTTTGAGACCTTGGTAAATATCGTTTTGTGCCATTGTAAATGAGAACTTAAGTCTCTTTAGGATATTGTCTCAATATTTGGTTACTGATGTATTTCACTTGCAGTGATGAATAATTTAAAAAGCCATACACAATGGATTATACTCAGATATCTACAATACTATCAGGGCCAGCTCCAGGGTTTTTGCTGCCCCAAGCGGCACAAAAAAAAAAAGGCACCGTGAGCGGGAGTGAGGGACCGTCTGCCGAATTGCTGCCAAATAGCTGGACATGCCGCCCCTCTCCGGAGCGGCCGCTCCAAGCACCTGCTTGGCAAGCTGGTGCCTGGAGCCGGCCCTGAATACTATCTAATCTTCTGAAGACAAGATTGCACGTGTCTTTGATGGTATAACTATTATCTGTCTAAGATTTAGAGCTATTCCATCTTGAGCTTGGTTTCTTGCTGTTCATTAGTGGAAAGAGGAAAGGGACACGGCATCCTAGCAACCAACAGCTCTGGGGGACATCCATGAACTACTGTTATTGCTTTTTCCTATTTGTTGCTTTTGCATCTTTAGGAATGATGGGCTACCTGCTTATCAGAAACCTGAAGAGCCCATAGCACCTTTCACCTAAGTTTCTATTACCCCAACCCTTTAAGGCCCCAAATCTTGGCAGCCTCTCTTCATGACCAAAAACATTTTGTATGGGACTCTTCAAAACCCAGCTATGCTACTCCTATATTAGGCTTACATTACCTGAAGCAACCAAGCAACCTGAGGTGCAAAATAAAGGACTGGTACACAAGTGAGACCAGATTTGTGAACTACCCCAAGTTTCTTGCATGGTAGTGCAAAGTACTAGTTGCAGAGACAGTGGATCTGATCCATCATTCTTCTGTGGGTGGGATTGAGTGGAGGGGGAGTTGATGACAATTATTTTAGATCAGTTAATAAGGTGTTTCTCTAATATCCTTTAAAATTTACTCGAGTGGCTTGATAGTTGGTCAAATAATGCTTCTTGATTGCATGTTAGTCATGAGTTTATATCTGGGAACTCAATGTCTCCTTTTAACATGCCACCACATTGAGCAAAATTAGGACAATTTTGTCTTAACTGTTGGTCTTCTCAGAGCAACCTCTGCTAGTCTCACAACAGTGCTGGATAACTCTACCCACTTCATCTTAGAGGCAAGAATAAGCAAGTTTATTCTTTTTTGGCAGCAGCTCCTACCACTTTATGAGTTTGCTTGGCACATTTTGATTGGGTCCAAGTCCCCTCTCAGTTACTTGACTGAAGTCAGTGGAGTTAAACTGATGTAAGAGATCATAGAATCAGGTCTCAAATCTGCATCTGTTGCTCAAAGCCATAAATTTTGTCTCACTATCAAGAAGCAGCAGGTTATTTTGCTTGAGTGGTCACAGACAAGAGACAGGTAGGAGAGTAAGCCTCTAAGACCTTTTAGGACTTCATGAAGGCTGAATCAGGAAAGTGAAGCCTGAAGGTGATCATGTACGCCACGTCTTCTATAAAAACAGAGAAAACCTAGCAAAGGATTGTGCTGTACATATGTTAGTTACATTCTTAAGGGAGGCAGGACCCACAAATGGAATCATTGCCTTTCTGGGGAACCTGTGTGCAAGGCACCTGTTTTAGGGACCGAAGTCAATCTGCTTAAGTATCTTTTGATATTACATACTTTGTGACAAGTGCAATTAATGGATCTCTTATAATCTAGCTTAAATCACTCAGGTCACCAATCTTGTTCCCCAGGGAATTTAGGATTGGGGGAAAAAAAAAACTACAGAAAAAACTCATTTCATGTAGGTCTTCACCTTCGTCAACTGAACCTGTTCTCTGATATTATCTAGGTCCAGGGTCCTAGATATGCCCTTCTTGAGTTGGACTGAGAGGACGATGAACATGAGAGGAATAAATCCTCAGAGGAAGGCAAGTGCCAGGTTTTCTCGGACTTTTTGGCCTCCATCCTAATCTTTTTTCTTGGCCCTTGTTTGGGAGAGGACTACACAGACAGCATAAGAGAACGGAGGAAGGGAAAAACCATAATCAGCTTTAACTTTGGGGTGGCCTAGAAAGGTTTCCACACCCTGTTTTCAGGATGCGGGGGAAAGGAAAATAATTGCTAACTTCACAATTGCTGTAAAGGTAAGTAGCCATTTCTTCTTCACTGTGGAGACTCACAAGCAGTAACCTGATCACAGGAGGCAGGTGTTAGGAGCCTACCCGAACAGTGATTGTAAAACTGCTCTGCCAAAATGAGCATCAAATCTTGAAGCTTTTACTATGGAGTAATGGTGAGTAAGTATGCACCAAATTGCTGGCTTATATATTTCCACTCGTGGAAAATTTCTCAGAGATGCTGCAGAAGCTGCTTGAGCCCTAGTGAAGTGGGCTGTAACCCTCAATGTTTGGTCTAAGCTAGCTATTTCATAACATAACTCAATACATGTAGAAATCCAATTAGGTACTCTCACGGCTGACACAGCCTCTCACTTTTCATCCCATATGCATTAGCTACAAATACCTGCAGGGACACTCTAAAAGGAATAGTCTTATTAAGATAAAAGGATAGCATCCATTCTTAACTATATGTTAGGTGTGAAGTTTAGCTTACCCTTTGTTGGAATGTGGCTTGGGAAAGAAGACAGGCAGGCGTATTACTTGGTTGAGATGGAAGTCAGACTACGTTTGACAAAAACATTGGGTAAGGCCTCAAGGTTACACTGTATTTCATAAAGACAGGGTATGGAGGTCCCTCCATGACAGCTTATATTTCTCCCACCCACTGCTACTACAAAGGCTATTTTAATGGATAGCTGGAAAAGGGGATAGGTAGCTAGGGGCTCAAAGGGAAGACCCAGTAATCCTGTCAGCACAATGTTGAAATCTCAAGGAGGATAAGCCTCCTTTGAATGGGGTATGTACCCACAGAAGACCCTTCAGGAACTTAGCTACTGTAGGGTGGGAGAACGTTGAATGACCTTGAATACGAAGATGGAAAGCTGAAATGGCTGCTAGAGGGACCCTTACAGAGCTCATGGATAGTCTTGAATTCTTTAAGGACAAAAGGTATTCTAGTATATCAGGTATCTGATTTAGAGATGAGGATAAACTGAAGTTGCTGGGCCCATACAGTGAATCTTTTTCACTTGGCAGAGTAAGCTAGCCTTGTAGAATCTTTTCTAATGCGGATAAGAACATTCTGTACCTCCAAAGACCGGATCCTCTCTCCTGTTAACCAGCCAGCATCTATGCTGTGAGGTGCATATGGAGGATCTGTCCCTTCCTTTGGGATATCACATCTGGCTGAAAAGGTAACTGGACTGCATGTCGAATGGAGAGATTTATCAGGTCCGAAAACCAGAACTGCCTTGGCCAAGCCAGTGCCAATATAATGATCTTGGCAGAGTCCCGAGTTTTCTGATGACTCTTGGAATTAGTAGAAACAGAGGTACACACATAGGTTAGACCCTCAGCCCAGGGCATCAGCAACACATCTGACAGAGATTCAGGTGACATTTTTTGTTTTCTTCCATTGAACAGGTCTGTAGTGGGTTGACCTTATCTGATGAATATGTCCTGTCTGATGGTGTCCTTCACTGACCATTCATGGGCATTTGTAAACTACCTGAAGAGGTGGTCTTCCAGAACATTCTGCAAGCCTGGTAAGTGAAGTGCTTCTCAAGTAGTTTCATGGCAAATGCACAAGGGGGTGGATCTTACTCTGCCTTGCCTATTGATATAACACTGATGAGGTGTTGTCCATCATGATTCAAATCATTAGACCGCTCAGAATTGGGAGGGATGCTGTGAAAGTTTTCCTGAGGAATCCATAGGGCTTGAATGTGAAGACCGTCTAGTGGGCTCCCCACTCAAGACTGGAGGCATCTATCACCAAAGTCTTTGATGGGCATGCATACTTTTAGAGGACACTGCCAGCAAGACTTCTGGGGGCCATGCTCCTTCATGTCTAGATTATGTCTGTTGGACTGATACACAGATTTCAATCTCTCTGGCATGCAGCGAAGATGAAATCTGGGATGCTGAGTAATGTATGTGCAGGAGGCCATGTGTCCCAGAAGTCTGAGGCAAGCTCTTACTAACGTCTGAGAATGGGCTTGTATATAACTGATGATCTGCTGTGGCTTAGAATCTTTCCAGGGGAAACAAACACCTCATATGCCCATCAGTTACAGATATTACTGCCTTACAAGTACAGTTTGCAAATCCTGAAGATTTCAGTTCCGCCATGAAGGGTGGACCAATACTCGGTGAAGTTTCAGAGAAAAAACAGGGTTTTATTTTTAAAAAAATAAATGCAACACTATGTACAAAGCAATCTTAAACTATCATCTGTGGCACTACAACTATGTACAAAAAACAGGAAGGGATTACAGAGTGAGCAAGAGGCTCGGATCCTGTCGAAGTTCTGACCCATAGCCACAGGCAGTGAGAAGGAACTGAAGGATGGGTAGGGTTGTCCCACCATTTATGCTCTTGGGTTGGAGTCACAAAGACATTGAGGGTACAGGTGTGGGTCCTGACAGACAGTGCTGGCCAAAAATATCCAAACTCAAGTGCTTGGGATGACTGTACACCAACAGGGAAATATATATGAGCAAGCACTTAATGACTTCCCTACATATCTAGGTAAGGATTAGTAATTATTTTTCCAATGCTTCCTTGAAGGATCCAAGAGGAACTAGAGGCTATGACGGGAGGGAGATAGCCATGGGTTTTAGAGGGCCTTCATGTTTTCCATCCGGTCCTGCTGTGCATGGAGTTGCATTTGTTAAACCTGCTGAGAAAAGGGGCAGCTGCTTAGAAGAAAGACATTGGCAAAAGGTGTGGCACAGGACTAGTCTGAATTCTGAGAAGCTGCAAGGAGGGCTGTGCAGCAAGTACCAGCAGATGGCTAAGGCCACAGGAAGTCACTGGTAATAGCTAGATGCAAGGTGGATTCTGCTGAGGAAGACTGCCTCCAGTACCTCTCCCACTCCACGCTGTGTGAGGGGGTACAGGCTGAAGAATATGGCACAATGTAGAGGGGATTTCACAAGCTGACAGAAGATGACAAAAATGCTCATGATGAGAGAGGAGGAAAAAAAAGGAAATTTACCTCAAACTACAGCTCTATTGCAGAGAAAGGAGGAGTGAGGGAAAGATATCAAACAGGCTCTTGCAGGGATGTATTGGTGCCACCAGAAAAGCAATGTGTGTATATGCCGGCCTCTGAGCTGAAGTGGGGGAAGCCACTCAGTTCATTCCTCTTCTATTGTATCCGTTCATCTACTCAAATACAATATGCAATTTCTGCCCCATTTCCCAGAGACTTTTGCATTTAATTTTGAGCATTTATTCCCACAATCCAGAGAAATTTACTGAAAAAATGTCAAACTTGTGCAGCTGAACACTGGTACATGACCACAACTTCCCCCCTATTCTGTTATGTGTTAACTTTTTGGTCAGACTGCGAGGCCAATGCTGAGCTGTTTTGAAAAAGGCACCCTAAAAGAAAAAAAATCAACTTGTTGGAAAGAGATGTCATTCTACATCTATCTTTTATTTCTACTCCCTGTTAATCAGAGTGTCTCTTTATCCCATCCCATGTGCGCACACGTACAAAACACATACACAATTTATTAGGGTGGCAAAGATTTGGTCACCAAACAATTTATTCCGATTCTGGCTTTGAATACAGATATACAAATGACAAAATTTAAAATAGCTTAAAAAAGGCAAAAAATTGAGTCAAGAATTATAAATAGTATTTAAAAGATCCTTATCATCATCGAAGTGGAAAAAACTGTTTGGTAGGAGAAAAAGCTGCTGTAACCTTATGACTTGAAAAAGATACCCCACACAAATTAATTTCACAGCAAGACACCTAAAAACATGTCACCCAATAATCTAATTTGTAGTTTTACATTTGATATTCCCTCTTTTTGAAATACCTTATAAAATAAAATGCCTTCTCTGTCAATTTTGTCTTGTCACTTGCTTACAGTTGATTTTTTCCAGTGATTGAATGCAACTAAAATTAGCACTTAGCAATGAACACCAGTTTATACAATTAATTATACCAGAACATTTCCATGCTCTGGTACCATTCCTGATATCAGTGCAGCTCTGGGAATAGAGGGCCTGATCCTGTTTCCACTGAAGTCAAGGGCAAAACTCCCATAAACTTCAACAAGAGTAAGCTGGGGTCCACTGTATTAACTGCTATGATAAAGCCAGCAGAGGAACTTTACATATTTTGTAGAGTCCCCCCAAAACAATGGTCTTTTTCATGTTAACTCTCAGCAATTAGAAGCTGGATATATTGAATGAATACAAAACCCAGCCATCAAGAGATTGATTTAAATTGCAGGAAAGGGAGTTAAGATCACCTGTGGTCGAACCCAAGCTCTGACACTGACAGTTTGCCTCTGGATAAGGTGATAAACCTCTGTCTCAATTTCCTCGTCTATAAAATCGGTTAATACTTCACTTTAATACTTACCTAACTCAAAGGGCTGTTCTGAAGACTGATGTTTGTAAAACCCTTTGCTGCCCCAAATAGCCAATTTTTGTTTATTTTCAGAGCAAACAATAGGCAGGACTAACAAGCTGGCCATGACAACAGGTATTTTTATATCTGAGATACCATAGTGATACGTGTGATGTAAAAACGTAGGTTGATTTATAACAACAGCAATAACCTACTGCATTTTTATAGTGTTTTTCATCCTGAAGGATCTCAAAGTGCATCACAAAGGACACCACTGATCTTGTAATGGATCTAATTTACCTTGATTTCAGTAAGGCATTTGATACAGTTCCACATAGGGAATCGTTAGCTACATTGGAAAAGATGGGGATCAATATTAAAATTGAAAGGTGGATAAGGAACTGGTTAAAGGGGAGATTACAACGGGTCATACTGAAAGGTGAACTGTCAGGCTGGAGGGAGGTTACTAGTAGAGTTCCTCAGGGATCAGTTTGGGGACCAATCTTATTTAATCTTTTTATTACTGACCTTGGCACAAAAAGTGGGAATGTGCTAATAAAGTTTGCGGATGACACAAAGCTGGGAGGTATTGCCAATACAGAGAAGGACTGGGATCTCATACAGGAAGATCTGGATGACCTTGTAAACTGGAGTAATAATAATAGGATGAAATTTAAATAGTGAAAAGTGCAAGGTCATGCATTTAGGGATTAATAACAAGAATTATTGTTATAAACTGGGGACGCATCAGTTGGAAGTAACAGAGGAGGAGAAGGACCTTGGAATATTGGCTGATCATAGGATGACTATGAGCCACCAATGTGATATGGCTGTGAAAAAAGCTAATGCAGTCTTGGGATGCATCAGGCCAGGTATTTCCAGTAGAGATAAGGAGGTGTTAGTACTGTTATACAAGGCACTGGTGAGACCTCATCTGGAATACTGTGTGCAGTTCTGGTCTCCCATGTTTAAAAAGGATGAATTCAAACTGGAACAGGTACAGAGAAGGGTTACTAGGATGATCTGAGGAATGGAAAACCTGTCTTATGAAAGGAGACTTAAAATGCTTGGCTTGTTTAGCCTAACCAAAAGAAGGCTGAGGGGAGATATGATTGCTCTCTATAAATATATCAGTGGGATAAATACCAGGGAGGGAGAGGAATTATTTAAGTTCAGGACCAATGTGGACACAAGAACAAATGGATATAAATTGGCCATCAGGAAGTTTAGACTTGAAATTAGATGAAGGTTTCTAACCATCAGAGGAGTGAAGTTCTGGAACAGCCTTCCAAGGGGAGCAGTGGGGGCAAAAGATATATCTGGCTTCAAGACTAAGCTTGATAAGTTTATGGAGGGGATGGTATAATGGGATAGCCTAATTTTGGCAATTAATTGGTGTTTGGCTATTAGTGGTAAATATGTCCAATGGCCTGTGATGGGATGTTCGATGGGGTGGGATCAGAGTTACTACAGAGAATTCTTTCCTGGGTGTCTGGCTGGTGAGTCTTGCCCACATGCTCAGGGTTTAGCTGATCGCCATATTTGGAGTCGGGAAGGAATTTTCCTCCAGGGCAGATTGGCAGAGGCCCTGGGGTTTTTTTGCCTTCCTCTGCAGCATGGGGCACGGGTCACTTGCTGGAAGATTCTCTGCATCTTGAAGTCTTTAAACCATGATTTGAGGACTTCAATGGCTCAGACATAGGTTTGATACAGGAGTGGGTGGGTGAGATTCTGTGACCTGCATTGTGCAGGAGGTCAGCCTAGATGATCATAATCTTCCCTTCTGACCTTAAAATTTATGATTCTATGAAAACATTTTGAGGATGAAAAGCAATTGCAAATATTTCTACTTTCTAGGTAGGTAACAAGTTTAAATGTAGGTCAAATTTTAGCCATTCATACTTTGGCAGTGTTTCTGACGTATAGAAATAGATTGTGAATGATCAGTTAAAATACTTTTAGTAATAACAAATGTTGACAACTGGCAAGTATGTATTTAATCTCAAATTTTAAAGCAGCTTTTTAGTACTACATTGATAAAAGCTTAGAGGTTCAAGGCTCAACCAAACACTGACAGGACTAAATCAGAATCCTTCGCCACTACGGAATACCAACTGTCTGGGTTATACAATCTGTTTGAATGAGATATTTTTTACCATTAATTTTAAATTATAAAGTAATTCCATATATTCCTGATTATGGACTATTTTTGCTTCTGTGTTTAGATTCATTATGTTTGTAAGTACAGCAGATTATATATACACATATACACACACACACACACACACACACACACACACACCCCAATGAATTTAATTGATAGAATAAATAGCCATGTAAAGAAATGTAAACTCCTCTCACAGCTCAGGAGAAGGAAATCCGGGAGTCCGCCACACTGAAATGAAGTTCAATGCCAACCAGCCAGATGCATGAGTCACAAACAGGTGTAACTGTGATTGTGACAGCTGCGGTAACAGTCCAGTACTTAAAATTTGTCAGAAGGTGCGCTTGTGCATTTGTTACACAGTGTGGCCCTGATCCAGCAAAGCACTTAAACATATGCTCAATTAAGCATGTGAGTGTAGCCTGGTACTGCTAGAAATATTTAAACAGGCAAAACTCTTATCTAAAATGATCATGGGAGGGAAATAACTAATAAGAATACTGCTTTCCAGACAGTCATTACCATGGAAATGGCCTTTTGCAACCCTATTATAACCCCAGTGAGAAATCTGGTTTCCACTCACACCACAGACTACACCCTAAGAGGCCTCAGTTTCCTCTAAGCATTTCAATATAAAATATAGGCCCTGAGTAGAGAAAACAACTGAACCTCTGTGTGGGAAATATAGGAAAATACTGCTATATTGCAATCCTTTCTACAATTCTCGGAACATCACAGTAAAGAACACACTCAATGAAGGGGGGGGGGGCGGAGAAGAGTCAAATCAGTATTTAAGGTTTGGCATTTGGAGTAAGTTACAGTACAACCATAACGGCAGCAAAATAATCTAGGATTTTAAAATACTTTGACATTAGCAAGAGAGATTCTCTCCATCACCCACCATTGGCACTGACTAATGGAAAGAAAACATACATTTAAATAACCAGCTTCATAATTTACAGCTTATAGGAACATGGGAAGTGTATTTTAACACCTGATTTTTTCCAGCACTATAATACTGTAATAATGTCACCATGTAACAAATATTGTGTTCTACCATAAAATATCAGCAATCACTCCCAGATTTTAACACATTAGACCAGTAAAGAAATATAGCTAAAACCAAAGCTTACAAAAAAGCATAAGTATAAACTTCATATAGTTCACTGTTTGTTTGCAAACATATCCTACTAGTTATCAGTCTAGAAGGGGAAAAAAAAAAAAGAAAAAGGCCTACATTGCTAGTTAGACTGCAGGCAACAAGGTGCCACAATACAGAGCAGCTGATCCCTTCACTTCAGAGATGGAGCCCATCACACTCCATGATGCTTTAATCCCTTCTCAGCAAGAGATTAAAGAGCACAGACCCAAACTTCAGTTTCAGTCCCTCATCAGACACAAGTATTGGATACAAATGAGAAAAACAGTACAAGATAAATCACTTTACTCAACACTGTACTACTTAAGGGAAAATAGACTTGCAAAGAACAACAACCCTTTTCCCTATGCAGATCATCATTGTATATGTCTTAAAAATTGTTATATTACACTAAAACAACCAATTCTGCAAATATAACATACATTCACCGATGCCCACATCCATGATCAAAAAATCCTACAACAGATGTGGGCAACCTACGGCCTGCGGGCCACCTCCAGCCCGGCCCCTGAGCTCCTGGCCGGGGAGCCAAGTCCCCGGCCCCTCCCCCTCAGCCATGTGGGCTGTGCTCTGACCTGCCACTGCCACTGGGCAGCGTGGGGAGCGCAGCTGGCTCTGGCCAGGTGTCACGTCTGCGAGCTCCTGCAGCTGGTAAGGGGGCAGGGAGATTGGGTAAGGGAGTGGGGGATCCTGGGGAGCAATCAGGAAGGAGGGGGCGGTTTGATGGGACAGAGGTTCTGGGGGGGCAATCAGGGGATGGGGAACAGGGAGGCTTGGGAGTGAGAGACCCGGGGGGGCCTGTTAGGGGGCGGGGGACGTGGATAGGGGTTGGGAGGGCAGTCAAGGGACAGGGAGGGTTGGATAAGGGGGTGGGATCCCAGGGAGCAGTTAGGGGCGGGGGGTCCTGGGAGGGGGTGGTCAGGGGACGAGGAGCAGAGGGTGGTTGGGAGTCCCGTGGGGGGCTGTCAGGGGGTGGGGGTGTGGATAGGGGTCGGGGCAGTCAGGGGTCAGGGGGGTTGGATAGGTGGCAGGGATCCTGAGAGGGGGCGGTTAGGGGGGTTGGATGAGTTAGCAGTTCTGAAGGGGGCAGTCAGGGCCGGAAAGTGGGAGGGGGCGGATAGGGGCAGGGGCCAGGCTGTACGGGGAGGCACAGCCTTCCCTACCCGGCCCTCCATACAGTTGCGCAACCCCGATGTGGCCCTCGGGCCAAAAAGTTTGCCCATCCCTGCCCTACAAGCATATGTTGAAAAGGCAGGGACAGATTTTCTAAAAACTTTATGGTCTAAGATCAGTAGAAATGTTTCTTTTTGTAAAATTCCAATGGAATTTTTTTTATAATTCACATAACCACCATTCCCAGGGATCATTTCCAGAAGTCACATTACATAGTTGTGCCAGTTCACAAAGTGACTAGAAATCAACCATAAATAAACGTGTATCTGACTAGTTTGTCTTTGTCCAAGCTGAGTGAAATGCGAAAAGTTATCACAATTGATTCTGAAGGTTTAAGTTAGATTCTGCAAAATCTTTGAACTTTAATACAAGTAGGACTTGATCTTCCAAAGTGCTGCATACCTTCAGCTCTGATTGAAATCAAATCAAAAGGAGCTCAGGGCACTTAGCATCTCGTAAGAAACACTCAATACCTTGCAGGACCAATCACCTATACATTAACAACATAGTTTAAAAATCATGCCTAGAAAATAAACTGTGTCCCTTTAAACTTAAAACAAAGACTTGCACAAGAAGCAACACATTTTTAATCCAGCCAAAATTTTACTGTAAAGGCTTTCTTTCCTTGGTTTTGTGCAAAAGGTTTTGGTAGTTGCTAGGGTATGCTATGGATTTAATAAGCTTTTCCTTTCCATCTCTGGGTGCTGGAGGCTGGTACAAAGCCTTCAGTGGAGTTCAATGGCTTGTTCTCTTGTTTCTTTTCTCATGATCCATTCAAATGGAAAGTTAAGTTTCCAATTTGAATTGATAGGTGCTTGTTTTCCATTGGTTGATATCTGCATTGAGCATGGTGCGCTCTGTGAAAGTAACATGTCCTTCTGCATCAATGAGAATGACTGTGTTAGTCCTGAAAGAAAATAGGGAAGAAAAAAATTTTAAACTTCGTTTTTGTCTAACCATTTGCACAATAATACTTTAATCTAAAATTTTCTATTAATTTCGCTTGACCACAATAGCATCACATAGAAATAGGTCTGAAAAACGCCAATAAAAACTCAGATTTGAAGAAGGATTAACTTGGGTTCCCCCCACCACGTTCCACTGAATCAAACTCTGTCCTATCTTGCTTCACTGCTGCACTTATTAAGGTAACAACCACACAAAGCTTTAGGCTGATGGATAAGAAGAATAAAGAGCAGAGAAGACTAATGATAGTCTTTTTAATTGCTGAATATGTTCAAGTCAGTTCTAGCCTGAAAATAAATTTTATCTGGCAGCATTTAGTTGGCATGAATATTATCAGACACATATATCCTTGCTGATTATTTATATTAACTCACTTCTGCATTCTTCCCTTTTGTATCAAATGCCCATACAAATCTCCTCAGCCTTATTACTCACCAGCCCAGAATACCACTAATCACCATCTGAGGACACAAGGTCATACAAAGAACCTCTCCATTTCTCCCCTGAGGAGCACAATATCTCCAAAGAGCAATTTCTGAACATTGAGCTGCAAGTCTGCTCACATACAGATGTAAAACTGCTATGTGTAACTCCACCGACTTCAGTGTAACTACTTCTGATTTACACAGCAAAAAAATCAGGCTTGGTGTGTGAAGGCGTGAGAACTTGCAGTCCACTTTAGCCTTGATTACCAGCACTAATTAGTACAGCCATAAATCACAGATGTTCAGGAACACCTATGTACTGGTCAACTGTCCCTTATTTCAAACCCAAGTTGACCTCTGTTTTACATTTATTGCATTTTCACACAGACAATTTAGTCTACCAATTAACTCAAAGGACTGGCAGTCCACACTTCTGAGTTCCACGCCTAATGCTACCACTAATTCTGTGGCATGGGTCAAATCACCCCTGCTCACCCATCTGCAAAATGGGTACAACTGCCTGAATGGGATGTTGTGAGGCCTAATGTTTATGAAGAGCTTGGAGATTGCTGGATGAGATGACCTGTGTAGTATTAATTAGAACTGAAGTCCTAAATAAAGAAACAGCAATGGTAAAAAATAGTTTAGACTAGTTCTGCTTACATATCATTATATGTTTGCCACACTCTTCCTATTCTGTTGTATATTGGGCGTTTATTCCACTTTGACTCCCATGTTCAGAACCATTAATTGTGAACGGTGTGACTCCATGTGTTCTCTCCTAAGGCTAGTGATGTGTTGAGATACTGCAATGGTCATGCACTTTGTCAACAGCAACTTCTCAACATATGTGAATAGTAAATCCAACTAAGATGAAAATGCATCTGATATTTTCACGCAAGACAACTCAGTGTCTGGGATAACTAAACCAGCAAGTTTGAGGATTTAAGTTGCCCTATGCTGAGAGTTGGGAAATACTAGACCTGGCATGGTGAACTATAGTGACTAATGTATTGGGATTAGGTCAAAACTATGTTTAAATATTTAGTCCATGAACATCCGGTGCCATTTCTCCTTTCCCTAAAATTGGCAGAGTACTACCAGTGAAACACAAAAACAAGTATTTTCCTCCATTATTCCTTCAGGACTTTAGTGCCCAGTACATGGTCATGGTTCTGCATGTATTTTATTACACATCAAAGCAGTGCTCTGCATTTTGCAATGGCTTCTCAGTCAGTTCTCTCCAAATCTGTTTAAAGGTTCTGATGTTATTTTTTAACCCCCCCTAGGAAACGAGGACCAGCCATTTCAGAGACTACCTCTCACTCATTTATTCACTAAGAAAGCTAGAGCAATGGAAATGCCATGACTGATTGAGCCAGTGTTTGTGGGGAAGCCAGTTTATTCTCCCTGGCAGACCCTTAGCTGAGGAATTCTCTGCCTCCAGGAATCGGCTGAGCCATAACCTTGCCATCTTCAGCCAGGTGCAAGATACATATCGTGCAAGCCTTCCCATAACAATAACTGATTCACAATGTTTACTGCTTTCTTCCTGGAGAGAGAAAGTGAAAATACCTCACTTAAGAAAGCAAGCACAAATTAGGAGAAGATGGAGGAGACCAGGATTCCGCTGATCATAATAATTCTTAATCTGTGAATATGGCACCTAGCTATTATAGTGATTGGACTACAATAAATCCATAATATAGTTAGGCATACAATATAAATTTTTATTTTAGAATCAAGTCTATTTCTCCACTTACTTCGGTAGAAGAGACAAATAAAAAGGGTTATATTCTTCCATACAGCGCTATGTTTACTTCATGTTTGGAATCAGAAGTTGAGGCGGATCAGTATAATGCACTAATACTTTCTGATGCCCAATATAACTCATCACTTGCTAGCAGATCTGTCACTTTGCTGATATGCTGGCTCATGGAGCTGAGCAGAGCAGCAATAGGCAACGCTGAGATAAGTAGAGCAGGGTAAAATCTTTCAGGTCAGTAGTTTACTTGCCAAAAGATGGAGTTCTGGGTTGACCGAAATTACTCGCAAATTCAGGTTGAAGTCAGCAATTGTTTTCAGCTGAAAGTATATAATTTTTTCCCCCCAAAAAGAGTCGAAATGCTTTGTTTCAACATTTTCAAAATGAATATTTTGACTTGGTTTTGAAACAATGTTTCTTTTCCAAATTTAGCTAGATTTAAACAAAAAATGGTAAAAATACCCCAAATCAAAATAAAACCAAAAATGATTTTTTTGTTTTTGGTTAAATGATTCATTTAGGTAAGAAACATTAAAAAAAAATTCTGTTTTGGGTCCATCTGAAACAAGCCCCCCCAATTTTTTTTTGGTTCAGCCACCAAACTGAAAGAAAAATCCCAAACTTTCTGAAGCTGGTGTTCTGAACAGGAAGAGGTGTGATAGTTTAAAAAAAAAAAAGGCATTTTTGAAAGGGTAAAGCTACTTAACTTTAAGGAAGTTATAGCTAGCATCATTAGTAAGTGTGACAAATTGTAAAGCAGGTACTGATAGGCATTTCAAGCAATGTCTGAGACACAAAGCTAAGGAAGATCACAATAGAAGAAGATAATCTATGGATTACAAGTGATTAAACTTATGCATAGATATTAAATTCACTGAACAAACCCACTTTATAGTCTAGAATGTTAAATTTTATGGCAGCATTTGACTTTAGATATATGTCTTGATACAACAGTTGTCTATTTTGCCTTGAAGTATTTATTTTACCTTGTTCCATATCCCGGGCAACGAACACACAAAGCTGCATATTCGTTCAGTACGTGTTGCACATGCTCCTTTCCTTGATCTTCCAATGCGGGATCTGGTAGCTGACTGAAAAATAAATAGCGCTATTACTCTTACCCAGTATTAATACAAAACAAACCCTCCTACACTTACTAACTATAATCAACACACAGCTTGATGATAATGATAAAGAAAAGTCAAAATAAAATGTGATTTTTTAAAAATAAACATGAAAAGAAGGGACCAAAGATAAAAAGGTTTGTCAGCTGTTTCCAAGAGAAAATTTCTCAAGGACTTAACCTTTCATTTCATCAGCTTTCTATTTATTAAATATTTTTAATTATTGTTGACAGTCTTTTTTCTTTCCTTGCTAGTCCTTCCTTTCTGTATTTGTAGTGTCTCCTGAAATAAAAGAATACCCCTTTTATTGTCAAGTAATTTAAAATACAAAGTGTAAAAAACAAGTATTATTCAAGATGGACTCATGGAGATTTCTTTTGTTTTGGACAGAAACCTGCCTGCAACTTCAAGAAACATTTGGAGGAAATGGAAAATTATATTGCACAATGCTTAATAAATTTCCAAAGTAAACAAGTTTGCCATGGTAAAGTGTATTGCGATGGTAAGGTGGTATTGAGATCTGTAAACTGTAATTAATGAAACCTGAACACCCTACAGAGAAAGAGTCCAAGGTCACAGAGTCCATAGCAGAGCTGGGAATAATACCCAGATTTTCTGCCTTCCGTATATCGCTCATGATGTCAATGACTGACAAATCAAATTGAAATCTGTAAAGACAAACTTAAAATGCTATTTGCTGCACCCTATTGCTGTGTGTGGTTCTCTGCCTCTTCCATCCCCATCACTGCTCAAGTTTCTGCCTTCTACCACAGGCCAGCTTGTGTCAGTGTCTATCAAAATGAGACGAAGTTCAGCAGCCAGTTAGGCACTCGGAGCGCCAAAGAAGAGAGTGGAAGGAGACTGTGATTCAGTGCTGTTTTTCTAGAGTTTTTTCTGCTCCAGAAAGAGATGATGCAGTTTGACATGACTTTAGTTACTGCTATTGAAGCACAGTGTCCCAGATCACACTAGTTTTCTTTGGGGGAAATAGCACAAAGTCAGACTGTTTACACAAATGGGAAGAGAGGGAGTCACTAAAAGGATATCATGCATGATACCAACAGAGGAAGAGATCCTGAAGTGGGCTTGTTGTGGGAATTAAATCTCATCCAATAAACCTATTAGATAGCTCACAGAATTAATGCTTATGAAGTGCCAAATATTTCATATGGAAGATATCTTTAGTTCTTAATTCCTATTGGCTGCTTTGAAAAAATCTCAGCCATTTATTTTAAAGTTTTGAACTTTAAAGTTACCTTTAAGACTCTCCCCTTTTGGAACCAAAGTGATACTCTTGATGTCTATTAGCACAACTGCAAGATCTTGGGTGCATGTGCATTTGAGTTGTGCAGTACCCTACAGGTTGGCTGTCTTACTGCTAAATTGCCCCAATAAATTTGTTAGTCTCTAAGGTGCCACAAGGACTCATTTTTTTTTTCTAAATTAACAGTACAGCACAGCAAATTTTTTTAAGCACATCAGTGTTTTTCGTTTGTAATATATCGAATGCATAGTAAAAATAGCAGAACAGATGCACAACTTAACACTCAGTTCAGTTTTCTAAAGCCCTCATCTTGTCATGAGAAATTTTTCACTTCTTTTGAAGCTTTGAAAATACCACACAAACATACTTAAGTTTTGTTTTAAACCAGATTAAGCTGAAAAAAGACAGAGAACTTCAAGTCTGCATTCAAGAAAATGCACGTTATTCAAGTGGAGGTAGGTGTTTGTGTAAGATAACTGCTATGGTCCTATCGAAGGGCTTGGACTAGTGTTTTATGCAAACTCACATATTGTACCTATGGGCCAAAATCAGGCTGTATTTACTACGTGTGTGTCAAGAGAGGCAGCTAAACAGTGTCACTATTGACCCCTGTCCTGAGCCATCCCAAACCTGTGGCTCGAGCTAGGGTAAGGTCTGGGATCAGGAGTTATGGTAAGCATGTTTTAGTTTATCATGACTTATCCTTTCTATATATTGCACGCTCTACTCCTGCCTTGGCAGGAGTAATCTTTAAGGAATAAGGTACTGATAAGTCAGAATACAGATCCACACTAATGCTGCTTTTGCAGTGATAATGTCATGTAGGTCTGTATCTGCCTTCAACACACACAAAATCAAATCAGTAGGGCTGAAATTTGTTCCAAGGGGGAAGGGAAGTATATTATTTTACTTTTACTTGGCTTTGGTTAAATATAAGCTGAAGCTTTAACATTACTTTAACACAGCTTTTGTAGGTGAGTTTTAAAATGTTTGTACTTCATGTTAAGTAAAATGTGGGTTATGTTCTTACGGGTCTTGATTCTTCAGCACTTTAATGAGCTCCTGCACCAGGTCTTCTTTGGCAAGGTCCTGACTTTGTTTGATCACCTCTGTGAAAAGCTGCTTTCCATACTCAAGTTTCTTCCATGGTGTATCCAACAGAGAATTACTCAATCCATAGATTCCTGAATATTGAAATTAATAATAATAAAAATAAAAACTTGGGGGCAGGTGAGAAAATGTTTGTGTTAAGCATTTCTCTGGGGTGAAAAAGTTAACATATATGCCACACAGCCAAAAATATAACATTGCCTCAACCTTCAGGGTTTGAAGGAGAAAATAAATCAAGCAAAACTCATCATAGAGCTTGTGTCATCTTTTCTCAGGAAAATTTGCTTATCTTTAGCACTTACTCCATTCCCACCTGCCCTCCCACCATTTCTAATACTGTAGAAGGCATTAACCTATGTGGGAAAGAGAAACATAGTATTCTATTAAAAAAATAATCACTTAATGTAAAGTCTCATTTCCAGATGCTTAACTCTTCATAAAAAAAAACTATTTCTCTTTGTTTTGGAACATAATTTTAGTCTGGCAGTTTTACTGAAAAAAAGCTATGGATCATCACACTAAGGGTACTAAATATTAACTGAATCACATGATTTTGCCACAGCTATTAATGAAATGTAGGTTGAGATGTGAAATCAGGTGCAATTTCAAGAAAAGCTTTTTTCAGGAGGAAGACATTGAAATGGAAGTACTAGTATACTATATAACCTAAATTTGAAAAAAAAAAAAAAACAACCCTCATAACTGTGACACTGCAGTTACTTCACAAAAATAAAACCAACAATACTTCCAGCTTTGAACTCCATCAAATAAATGGTACAAAGAATCATTAACAAGAGGCTATATGTTAACTGTTTTAGATTTAAAAAGTCTCATGCATTCACAGTACAATCCCTATGGATCACTTCCAGGAGCATTCTATCTCTATAGCTGCTAGTACATTTTCAGGAGAACAGAACCTTAGAAAGGATTTTCTGGTGATTTACAGTTATCTCATACAGATTTCATCACTTTTAATCTCATTCAAATGATTCCCTAGCTAATCTTTATAATTAGATATGCTATAAAACGTATGTCCTGGTACTAGGCAGGAGATTGGAGCTCTCCTAGCACACATTAGGGTATGGTTATGTATTCCACAGTGTTAAAATGAAGTGAGTTTATTTGTTTCTCAGTTTTATTCTAATCCTCATCTGCAGCAATTACTATAAACCTCTGGTTTGGTAATTTATGGCAAGGTATCTTTAGAATTACTTAGTACATTTTGCAATCTAGTCTATCCCAGTTTATTCCTTTTAATCACCTAATTCACTTTTCTCTCTGATATGACTCTTGAATAATACTGCACTCACTGATGACAGCAGGGAAGTTTCTCCTCAATGGTGCCCTACATTTCCTGGCAACAATCCAAGAGACTAAGCACTGGCTGAACAACGTAAAGATCCTCCCAAACTCAGCTCTCCCTTAGGAGGCCAGATCTACCGAGAATGAATTCTTTGTTGATATGTGGAGATCAGGAATAGCTCTGCTACATTCTGCAGATACCTGGTTTTTGTAATGCAATTATTTTTTAAACCGCAACATGAATAAAAGTTGCTAGTCTTTCAGAACAGTATTAACACACACACACACACACACACACACACACACACACACACGACAGTCTATTAAAATGTCAAGTCCCCACTTTGTTACTGGCAGGTTACCCCAGATTCTGAAGCGGTTTATCAAAGAAATGGAAGAGATTATATATACATTTTACCCATGCTATCATCCTGGGTTGCTTTCTTTCTACACGCTAACTTTTTCCTGTCAACAGCTGCCACTATGACAGTTATGCTTTCATCTGGAAGAGCATGCCAGAGATTGGCACAGAGGGATTACACAGAATGCAACAAAAGCAGTCACCGGAGACCATATCACATCCACACTACACATAATATCCATGTGCTCCAGGACTAAGACCTCCAGTTCTCTCCCCAAACAGCACGACTGCCACCCTGCCTGACGGTTTTTATTATGATTAATGATTAAATTTTGTGCTCCTGAAGGCAGGGGCTTGACGTATAGCAAAGGCAGGCATGGCAGATGCTTTTCCAAATCCTGGCCTGCAACAGTTTTGCTAATCTGGTTCTGGGTTCCTCTTGTGCAGAGCATGCCAAACATTCTGAACTGTGTCAAACTAGATGGTGGTCATGCAGCGTGAAAGATATATGGGCAAGCAGGTTGCCAGCAAATTTGTTTGTACAAATCTTTATTTAAAAAGTTTAGAAATTATCAGCCCTTTTTGTTGCTGTTCAAGAGGATGTGTTTTAAAGGAGTTATAATTCCCATTTTAACTATTTGCTTACTGACAGTATCCCATTAACCTTATGAAAGGCAAAATAAAGATGCCATCAGCATTAAACAAAACAGAGTAAACTGTTCTTAAAAGCTACATTGTTCAGAATGTTTTATTTATTTTTGACCATTTAAAAAAAAATTCAGCCTTTTGGTGTTGGAATTTTGGATTCATGTTTTGTAATGTTTACTCATGCAAGGATAAGTACATGTTCTTTCTGTCAGCAAATCTAAGGATTCAAATAAAAAGAAATGTTACTTATGACACAATTGTTATGACAACATATGCCAAATTGGGGAAAAAAAAAAAAAGAAAGAAAAAAGGGGGGGGGATAAATGTGAGAATTAGCAATTAGAGAGTTAATTTTGAAGGTACTATACTAAAGGTGGGATTTTTCAAAAGTGCTCTGCATTTTCCTAACATACTGTTTCTTAGTACTTGTAAGGTCTTGAAGTCCTAGTCATGACCTAGGGCCACATTGTGCTAGGTGCTGTATAAACACAGAACAAAAAGACAGTCCCTGCCCCAAGAGCTTACAATCTAATTATAAAACAAAGAGATGGAGACTGGCAGGCCAAGTGGGGACTTCAAAGAAACAATGAGACACTGTTGTTCAGCATGATATGCAGTGGTCTCAGCACACCAGCAGCCTAATCATTGTCACTTTTTTGTAGGCATCGTGGCACAGAAGAGATTTAGGGGGATAATGATTTTGTAGATATTTATGGGGCACTCATTCCTCCCAAATGCAAGTAGCAGATTGTTCGAAATTTAACAAGTGGGCGATGCAGGCTGACATCGTAGGCCAATTGTAGGCATGGGTCAACATCTTGATAGTAAGTGAGAGACGATAGCTGATGTCAAAAGGAGAAACTCTGCTTCCAATTGTCAGTGGGAGTATTACCATTGATTTCTATGAGAAGTCAAAGCTGAGTGCTTTTGAAAATATCACCCGTAAAGACATAGGCCTCAGTTCTGCAGTGATTTCCCATCAGCATGGGAAATAGCCCCACTGACTGCAGTGGGGCTCCACCTGCATAGAAAAAATTGTAGGACTGGGCCACAGCATGAACTTTTTATTAACTAATGCTTCATTTATGAGTTTTCACAAAAAGGATTTAAAATAAAAATTTTAAAACACAGAATGTGCCATAAAATTAAAAAAATGCAATTACTTAAATATGTATTATCCTTTCTGATTTTTCCTCTTTATAACTAAAAACTTAGAGCAAATAAACACACATTTCACTTTTTAAAAAAGGGCAACAATAATATTCACAACTTTATAAAATAAACCCACCAGCATTTAGGAAGATAGGTTCTGGTTCTCCTTTGTTTCCGTAGTAGCAAATTACATCTCCCTTGGTGGTGCTAAAAAAATAAAAATAAAAATAAAAATAAAATAAAAATAAATAAATTTTTCTCCTTGTGAACTGACAACTCGTATCTTTGATTAAGTTATATTTTCTGCAACCTTCAGCACAGCAAGACATTTTCCCTATTACTGCTATCTGGCTATACAGCTCAGAGATCAGTTGATTAGTTATAATCACCCTCCTTCCTTTACAATCAGATGTGAAATACTTGCATCAATCTCACTTTTAAAAGTCATTGTAAAAAAACTAATAAAAACTACAAAAATACTGCACAGGATGCTTTGTAACTTGGCTTAGCGAGCAGTGTGCATATTCTAAATCAGTGGTTCTCAACCTCCATACCCCTGGAGGTATTCAAAGGTCTTCCACTGGATACATCAACTCATCTAGATATTTGCCTAGTTTTACAACAGATTACATAAAGAGCACTAACAAAGTCAGTACAAACTAAAATTTCATACCATGACTTGTTTATACTGCTCTATATTCTATACACTGAAATGCAAGTACAATATTTATATTCCAATTGATTTATTTTTATAATTATATGGTAAAACCTAGAAAGTAAGCACTTTTTCAGTAATAGTGTGCTGTGACACTTGTATTTTTGTCTGATTTTGTAAGCAAGTAGTTTTTAAGAGAGGTGAAACTTGGGGTATGCAAGACAAATCAGACTCCTGAAAGTAAAGATTCCATTACTTGATAAGTGTTTTGTTTGTTTTCTGGCTGCCTGACTTCAAAAGAACAATCCATTGAGGCAAACAGCAGCACTTTTCTATAATTTCATTTAAATCTCCAGTTTGTTCTAGAAAGCAGGTCACCGTGGGCCATTTGACAAGTCATTTTTATACCCCCTCATTAGAAATATGATAGGACATAATATTTGTCTCTTAAAAGAGAAATGCAGCTGCAGGCTCCTTTCAATGAAGTGCAGCTACTGGCTGTGTGAACTCTCTATATTTTTAATATCACTGGATGCACAGTTTTGTAGACATCGTGAAATAATGTCCAGACTAGAACTTTTCAGGGCAGTCCTACAACATAGCTAATGAGAACTCTTTTGCTGGGCAGGGCTGAGATCAGCATATTTATATAGAATTCGGGTCTGCCTGAACAAATCTGAGTTTTTAAATAGCCTAGCAGATGTTGGCAGCATGTCAAATTCAAGTCAAGTGACAAGGAAATCAGGCAAGTAATCAATTTTCAAGATTTGTATCTCTTATGGGGAAGGGAAGGAAAAAAAGATCATAAACTGCCATTAGATTGTTCACTCTCAGCATCCTTCGTTCCTTCTGCTGACATGCAAAGGCAATTCCTCAAACTGCTATCAGTTTATTGGCCTGGACACAGCTATGAGATCATATCAAGCTGTATTTCACTCCAGTGATTTACTTCTTATTTACCATGAAAACAGGCATTACTCTAGTCACCAATAAATAAATTACAACTGTACTGGAGGCTTTAATTTATTATATACAAACCTCAGAAACGTTATCCCTTGAGACAGGTTCTCTTTTTGGATTAAGAACTTTCAGCAAAATTGAATATTGTATGAGTAGGAGGCAGTATAGTACAGCCGATGAACCATTTCTAGTTCCTTGTTTTTCCATCAGGTAAAAAGACAGGCACCAGTAGCTTAACAATGTCCCTCACCACCGCCTGAAGTCGCATATGCCCTTTTTGGACACCATGTATTTAATCTTCAACAATGAAACTACAACCCTGATGAAGCTTGAAAAGCCAAATGGAATGCACAAGAAGTCACAAATAAACACCTTATGAAAGACCCAATACAGACGATCCTTGGTTTTGATCTCCCAAGAAGTTCATGGGCAACCCCCTAAACTGTATCTGCATAAACCATGCCAGATGCAGATACTTGCTGCAAAAATGGAAAATTAAATACTCTCCAGTGTGCAACTGTGGTATCCCAGAATGAACCATGGAACATATATCAAATCAATGCTCAATTCACAAATACGAAGGAGGCATCACAGCAATACACTCGGCTATTCTAGACAAAATTATCTGGCTTATCCTAAATCTAAATGTAAAATTATAGTTGTTGCTCTACATTTACAGCAGTCATACGAAGAAGAAGAATCAGCATTTTTCTTTTCAACATTAAGATGCCAGTTCAAAACCAGCCCAGGTTGATATAATCTCATGGCTGTTTGGGGATCACTCCAGTCCTCTACAGACAGATGTCTGCAACGCAAAGACATGACAACTGCGAGCCTCAGCAGAGCACTGTCGATTGATCACTCCCTCACCCCTGTGGAAGCGCTGTTGCCACTTAAGCTACACCCGTGCTGTGCATAAGGACTTTGCATGAAAAATGCTAGAAAAGATTAATGAATGCATTGCTTGTAAAATGTGCCAGAGTGAAGTTTCTGTATTTTTCCATTTAAATTCAAACTTCACACTTTTCCATTTATAAATTAACATAGCTCTTTTCATAGATTCATAGATTATAGGACTGGAAGGGACCTCGAGAGGTCATCGAGTCCAGTCCCCTGCTCGCATGGCAGGACCAAATACTGTCTAGACCATCCCTGATAGACATTTATCTAACCTACTCTTAAATATCTCCAGAGACGGAGATTCCACAACCTCCCTAGGCAATTTGTTCCAGTGTTTAACCACCCTGACAGTTAGGAACTTTTTCCTAATGTCCAACCTAGACCTCCCTTGCTGCAGTTTAAACCCATTGTTTCTGGTTCTATCCTTAGAGGCTAAGGTGAACAAGTTCTCTCCCTCCTCCTTATGACACCCTTTTAGATACCTGAAAACTGCTATCATGTCCCCTCTCAGTCTTCTCTTTTCCAAACTAAACAAACCCAGTTCTTTCAGCCTTCCTTCATAGGTCATGTTCTCAAGACCTTTAATCATTCTTGTTGCTCTTCTTTGGACCCTTTCCAATTTCTCCACATCTTTTTTAAAATGCGGCGCCCAGAACTGGACACAATACTCCAGCTGAGGCCTAACCAGAGCAGAGTAGAGCGGAAGAATGACTTCTCGTGTCTTGCTCACAACACACCTGTTAATGCATCCCAGAATCATGTTTGCTTTTTTTGCAACAGCATCACACTGTTGACTCATATTTAGCTTGTGGTCCACTATAACCCCTAGATCCCTTTCTGCCGTACTCCTTCCTAGACAGTCTTTTCCCATTCTGTATGTGTGAAATTGATTTTTCCTTCCTAAGTGGAGCACTTTGCATTTGTCTTTGTTAAACTTCATCCTGTTTAACTCAGACCATTTTTCCAATTTGTCCAGAAATTTTCACAACTTATTCCCTGCTTACAGAGCCATTTGTTTAGTGGGAGGATATCTGAAGTCGGATCATCCCACAGCAGTTCTTTTTCCTTACTTTTATGGACAGAAAACATGCTTAAACCATATTAGGGAACTATGCTTTAGTTTAGGGAATCATGCATTAGGGCTTGTTTACAATTTGAAATTTACTAAAATAGCTATTGCAAAATAATTAGTTCATGTGAACACTCTTATTCTGGAATAGCTATTTTGGTAAATTTCTGTGTATAAGTCCTAAGTTTGTGTATCTACCAGGAGTTAAATCATCACTCCAGTGTGGTTTTTTTCTGTCCATACAGGGAAGAATAAGTGATGTTATAACTTGACTTGGCCATAACCATAGACTCAAGTGTACTAGACATTTCTGGGTAGTCTCCCATCATTTCACTACCATTGGTTGGATTAAAGCACAATTCCTGGAGTCACATGATTACTTCAGAACCTTAGCTTTCATTTAAAAAAGAAAACTCTTTCTATCCCACATGGCTGTGAAGGAAAACCTTAAAAATGTGGAGAGTAAACCAAAGCAGTGATGACTCCCTAAGTCTGTAGAGAAGCATAAATTACTGCCATTCATCTTAACGGGTAAACTCAAAATTTGTGCTCTGTCCTCCCTACACTCTCCAGCAACACCACTTC
This sequence comes from Malaclemys terrapin pileata, assembly GCF_027887155.1. Classification (NCBI taxonomy): domain Eukaryota; kingdom Metazoa; phylum Chordata; order Testudines; family Emydidae; genus Malaclemys; species Malaclemys terrapin. The sequence continues at coordinate 17,377,023 of NC_071520.1, read as the reverse complement.
AGCAGAAAACTATGGAAAGAGGGCTCTCTACCACCACTCTTGATGTGTCAGTAGGGCCCCTACTACCACTCCAAGTCCTCTGCTAACTTGGGTAAGGGCAGAGTCCTTTTCTCTTGGACAGATTCTGGCCCACCTAAATAGAAATGATCTATAGTGTGGGGAGGCCTAGCCTGCCCAAAATGAGGTAGATAGGGCCACCACCAGCCCAGATGGTAGTTTGCGTGAATGACTCTTGCCACCCAGGGAGCAATGAGGACAGTGTCCCCCCACATCTGTGGTGTGCTTAGGTTTTCAGATTGTCTTAATCTGGTCACAACCACTGATGCAGCTCCATTAATAATAGTAATAACGATCCTTAGTATAGACAGGGCTCCTGTGTTTTTATCACTGTCACCTAACCCTGCTTAGAACAGGTCTAGACAACAGTAGCAAAAATGCCATTGAAATTTAAGAACCCTAACGTAGACACAGCCCACCTTATACCTGGTTAATTTTGCAATACTGACATGACCAAAAAACCCCAAATCTAAAGTCTGAATCTGCTGTTATTTTACATGAAGAGTGGCCTCAGAATGGTCTTCCTGGCTATTAGGAACAGAGAACTTTCTCGGGTTATAGCAACTTTAAATGTTATGGCCATCCTCAATATTGTCTCTAACTCTAGAGATTTTCCTTTTAATATATGGATTTCATTAAGTAACAAAATAGTAGGCTTTTAAATTACAATTCTAACAGAAGACATTCAAAATCTGCTGACAAAACCAGATGGAGTCAGAACTCCCTCTCCACTTACATTATTGACAGATAATACAAATAGCATTTATTTTCCTGACAGCAAACAGTTATGGGCAACTACTTCCAACTTAATAAGGCTTCCCTAGAATTGAACTCTAGGAAAGTTAATTAAAATTGAGCTCAATACTGTGTCCAACTGTATTGACATGACAGCACCCAGCACACTTTGCTTCTGGGTGCTGCGGTTATATAAATATTAAATACATGTTAATAGTAAGTTATTAAGTCTTCAAGTCCTAGCATATTATTAGATAAATTATTTTTGTTACCTGTTACTAATGACTTCAATACTGACAGCAACTTTGAAACTGTTGATATTACAGAAGTTTCTATGCATTCATATAAGGTTTGATCCAACTAACACCGAGACATGAAAAATGAGAATTCCTCTACTATGGTGATGGTCCCAATATGAAGTAACTAGCTCTATCCTATGGAGACCATTGTCAGGTCTCATCTGGAACATTTTATACCACATGACATTGAAGAGTTAAGAGTCCAGACTTACAAGATTAACTTGACGTATATAGGGATTGTTTTAAAAGGAAAGTCTTTAAGAGCTTAACATGTTTAACCTAAAAAACCTGCAAGAAAATAGACTTATGGTTTATAAACACCTCAATGGAAGTAGACCCCATAAGTAACTGGGTAGGAATCAGTTCATACTATGAGAGATGAAATAGGCCTAAGGTGAAATACAGATTAGATACCAGAAAGGGCTTTTATACTCACAGAAACACAATAAGTAACTTAGGGCTTGTCTACATTACCCACTGGATTACGGGCAGCAATCGATCCAGCGGGAGGCGATTTATCGCGTCTAGACTAGATGCGATAAATTGACCCCCCGATGGATCGATCACTGCCCATCCAGCAGGTAATGTAGACAAGCCCATAGTGATATGCAACAGTGGAGGTCAGCAGTGTCACATTTCAATCTACACTATATGCTGCATCTAGTTATTAATATTTTGGGGACATTTGTTGAAAACTAGGCATTATTTTTGTGAGGCAAGGGATGGATTATAGGCTATGATTCGCCATGTTTCTCTTTCTAGGTTAGACACTATACAAGTAGTAAGAGGTTGCACTTAGTATTACCATGCATTTAAGTGTTTGAGGGATTCTGCAGAGGAAAAATCTCAATTACACTATGTGCTCCCACTACGAGACTATTTAAAAAAAACAACACTAATACCCTCAGTTAAGCCCTTCAATTACTCTTCCCCTAACTACTCCTCTGCCCTGTTCCTCTCTTACATCCTTCCCCGTTCTCTGACTACTGTCTCTTGTCTTCTTTGCTGACTCCCAACTCTGTGCCTTTGCTCATTGCCACTTATACTTGAGCATCCAGTTAATGTTTCTCCAAGTCTTCTTCCCCTTATCTCCTTGAGAAATCTAAAAATCCAAATATTCCATGACTTTCCAGCTAAAGACCATTATGGTGTATTATGTTATAACTCTGTTAACAACTTCGACTACTGTTCATCATATTTTTCCAACTATAGTACTACCCAAGTAACAACATGCATCTTGGGTCAAGTGCTTGAGCATAAAAGTTGCTCATTGCTACATTGTTTTCTTAAATTACAATGCTAATTTTAAAATTGAATCTAAGCTAAAAAAAAGATGCTTTTCACTTTTTGTCTTTTCAACTGCCAATCTCAGTGTTTTACAAAGTCACACATCATTATTTCCATGTTACAGGTGGGGAAACTGGGGCACAGCTAATTCAAGTTACTTTCCTATGCCCATGGCAGAGTTGAGACTAGAACTCAGAGCTCCCAAATCCCAGTTTACTGTTTAAAGCAGATATATCTAATAAAACTTAAAAAGATCAAATACATGGGCACCTCACAGATGACCAGGAACACTGGCAGGGGAGATCAACTGACAGACTCGAGCTAACAGCAATTTGGAGTGGGGGCAGGAAGAGGTTGGGGGGCAGGATGGAAAGAGGTGAGGGGTGGCTTGGGGAAAGGGCTGGAGTGGGTGCGAGGCCTGGAGTGGAGCAGCGATCAAGGACCCCTCGAGAACAGAGTAAGTCGGCGCCTATGGATGGGAAAGTCCTGGTTTGGGCTATATTGGAAGGATTTCAGATTGCCATTTTAGAAGAAATCAAAATAATCATGACTTAATTTGATCTACAGCCCAAGATTATTTGGTTTAATTTCGCCCGAAAAACAGATTTTCCCCCCATGCATTAGGAAGGCATCCATGACCTGTCCTGACTATCTTAATTCATCAAAATTATGGTTGCAAATTCAGTAAAGTTGTTAAAAAAAAATAAAAAAAAGTAATTTCTTCACCGAGGGATGTTAAGAAAAGGAAAAGGGAAATTGCAACCTACTTGGAATGCCTGTATTAGGAATATTCAGAGTAAAGGGGTTGAAGTAATGAGAGTGGTAAACAAGAGACATGATGGAAAAAAAGCTTTCTATTTATAATATAAAACATCCAGGGTTTTTGCTCCCCCTTCAACATATCTCCGATAAATATAAATCCTATTTATGGAATTTGGTGGAAGCCACAAAAGATTTTTCTTCGCCTTCTATTAGAGACACAATAATAAGGATAGACCTTAGAAAAAACTGTAAACTATTTTATGACCAACGGGTGTATGTGCATTGGCAATATCATTACTATTTTAAAAAAAGAAGCAACATGGTATTTGCCATGGGGTAGTGAAAGTTTTGCTGAAAACCAGAGCTGGAAGAATAGTTTATGATGAGTAACTTGATGAATTTCCTCTTGTTTCCTAGATGGCAATGAGATTCTCAAATTATAAATTAAGCAATTTTCATCTGTAGTTTGTCCATGAACAGTTGAACAAACAAGTAGTCAAGATTCACACTGTTCTGACTCGACATATACATCTTTTAAAATTTTCTGAGTAGATGAGCTTAAGTAAAATCAAGTTACCTGTGCAAATATCTGAAGTCACGAATATTCACTTATTTTGCTGTTTCAGAGAACATTTCTGTCAGCACACTCGTTTGCAAGAATACTTGGAAAAAAAAAAAAAAAGAAAGAAAACAACGGCCACAAATAGTCAAAGCACATGTTGTTTAAAAAGCAGATACAGGAACTGCTGAAGTGTTCTTTCAGGAGCTACACAGTGATGAACCTCTATTTTCTTCTCCTGTTACTAGCTCCTCTGATCACTTGCTAGGATATTTTGTAGATAAGCCAGATGGGCTCCGTGACAGCCTCTCTGGCTCCAAGTATGAGAGCCATCGGCTCCCAGATGATTTTGTACTGGTTGGAGTCGCTCTGCTTTCTGAGGATGGCTGTTTTATGGCTTCCCTGAAACCTTGATCCACATTACATTTGATTGTGTAACGCAAGTAGCATATCTGAGCTGAGAAGACTTATGAGCATTATCAACAACCATCAGGCAAGAGGGAGAAAGTGTCCGCCATCTTTAAAAAAATCCAGTGGTCCCCATTTAGAGGGAAGGTGATTGGGAAGCTGCTGACCATTCACTTCCAGAAGCACTTGAACCCTGGCAACATCCTATGTAATTTCCAGCCTGGGCTTCTTCTGGGGAAGCATCTGTACTTGCTGGGACTACAAGTCATCATTTGTTAATTTTAGATTAGGGCCAGCTCACCATTTGGGCCAAACTAGACCTCAGCAGCTTTTGATATGACTGACCACATTCACTAAAAAAACCAAAATCTAATGAACATTGTGGTGGGTCTGGAATTCACTCAAGTCATACCTAGAAGATTGGCTCCTGTCAGTCAATGATGACAAACAAGCATTTGCCATCACAGAGGAATTTGATTTATGGTGTTCCAAGGATCTCTCCTAACTCCTTAGAAGATGATTCAATACACATACTCAAACCTTGCAAGTGAAATCCTTTTCAACATGTGACAGGGTTATTAGTATTGATATATAACTCTTGCCTGATATATACTGCATGTTTATCTGCCTCCTGGATGAATGCTTGGATAGTATTGCCTGTTCTCAAGCCTGGGAAAATAGAATTCCTGCTTAGAAATTATTATGAAATTTCATGTCCCCAGCTACTGAGGAGAACGAATGGACGAGTCAAGTTTTATGGGGTTACTATCAAACACACTCTTTCCATGGAAACCTCTCACCTGAATCAGACATCTACAAAGCATTTTGTACTCAGGTAAGGAATATGCAAAGGCTGAAGCCATATTTCTCTCAACTGTAATACCTATCCTCATGATCACAGGACCAGATTACTGCAAGTCCCTCCTAAAAAGACTCCCAGCAGTGCTTCCCGTTCAGCTTACATTAGCTCATTTGCGCACAACTTTGAGTGACTGATCATATTACATCCAACCTGCACTCTTGATATTGGCTGTCTTTAAGAAATGGATTGACTAAACTGACACTTTTTTAAAGCCCTTAACTATGCACGTTTACATCATACCTGAGACCTTCCTGTGAGTCTTACACTGAATGATACTTTATAGGGAACCTACCACCAGACCTTAGTTTGGCAGGCAATTGTAATATGGGTCTGATACACAAGTGCTGGTAGGTTACTAGTCTCCATTACCTGACTCGAGTCACATGGCATGGCCCAGGATTTCAAAATGTTACACCTCCGACAGTATCCACTGGCTTTAGTCATTAGATCTTCCTTCTTCAATTGTTTAGAAAAAGGAATACTATAACATACCATTTAGTTTAGCTCTCATGTCACTAAAGTGATGTTTTATGAAAAAGCTGTTATTGCTTAGAGTGTTGGTATTTCAAAACTAAATAAAACATTTGGCAAAAAATCAAATGCATATAAAACAACCAAAACCAATCAGACTAACACAGCCTATTAATAAGTGCAGAAAAAAGTCACCTGGGATACAGGTAAGAGAGCGAATTCCCACATGACAAAGGAGAGGATTATTCTATGTCTGAAGACGTCTCTCAATTACTATCTGAGCCTCAGTAGTATTCTGACCACAATTATTTTTTCTAAAATGTTCTTTCTGCAATGGCTCATTGTATCACCAAGAAGAATCCACCTCTGCAACCTGCATTTGCTGCTTCTCAGTTGTCCGACCATCAGCAAATGGGTGGGCATGTGTCAGCACATGACCAACAATCAGTAGCATTCAGTGAGGTCATAATTTTAGGCAGCAAACACACATTCTGCATTAACCAATATGATGAACTCAAGCCAGGAATTTTTAACCAAAATTACTATTAAAAGCAGTGCAAACACGTTGTACTACCACCTTTTCGATATAGTACTATTCCTGAACTTGACGCCCACATCCCATTAACAGGGTCTGTGCATCAGTGGAAGCACAAATTGCTATAGCAGACTATTGGATGAAATTTTAAAAGATAAGTAATAGGAGTGCCATAGGCTACATTAATACTAGAACTGACGAATTTGCCATCTACAGAAATTGCTATGTAGCCAAGAAAATATGGGAAACAAATATATTTCCTTTTTATTTATTTCTCTATTTTTGATCTAAAATAACTCAAATTTGACAGATGCAGCAATGAAACAAATGAATTTGAGTGTACATATCCCATTATTCATTGTGATATGTTTTCTTCTGGCTATTTAGTATATCTATGTTTTTGTATAAATATCAATTCCTTACAAAGAATTGCTGGACACAGTAGAAGATCTTATTAATAAAAAAACTTGAATTCAGCTAGAGGAGCACAGTGCTCTCCCCTTGAAGGCAACATAAATAAATGTGGTGCTCAATAAAAAGGCAGAATCCTTGGACTATTTTACAACTCCTTTTTTTTTTGTATGGGCTACTGGATTATTATACTTTTTTATATTGTAAATATTTCATGGGCTACGAGAATAAGGCAAAATTCATTAGTACAGATCACAACATTATGATGTGTAGTATCATAGTACATAGATCAAAAGTACAGGAAGGTATTATGTCTTTTTTAAAAGGCACCAACCATTTTAATGGCTGTTTTATTATTGTATAAACACAATATATTTTCAGATTACCAAACCTGTAAACTGTAGTAGAGGGGCTTTCAGGAAAAAAGGTCAAAATGATTCATATCCCCAGGGGTCTGAACAGGAAAAGAGAACTAAGTTTTAATGGAAGGGGATGAAAATGCAGAAAACAGCCCTTGAACACAGCTATAAGATAAGCCTTATCATAAATGAGACCTCCTGCTGAATAAGAAGTCACTACTGCCTTCCTTTACTGATGGCTTTTTGTGTGAAAAGAATATTAATATCTACCATCTGCTTTGAGATTCTTGTGACTGAGTAATGCAGTAATAAGATTCCCTGGAGTTTAACAAAAAAAGATGGGGAGTACATACAAACCACAAGGTCACTAATTCAAGACATCTGTATCTCATTGTTTCTACATTCCACATTTTTCCAGCCATGCATTTTCTATTACACATACCTCAACCATAAAGCTGCTGCTGCTGCCGCCGCCGCCTTATAAGGGGAATTGTTTTGTCAAATAAAATAAGATTGAGGTCTTCCAGGAGAGTTCTTAAATGGAGATGCTTCCAAAGTTTAGCTCAATGTGCCAGTCAGCTACTCTTTCTACTCTCATTTGGCTCTGACAGTTCTTTTCCTACTGTTTACAGCTACTCTGTACTGGAGTCCAGTGGCAGAAGCCAAGATGAAACATCATTGCAAGCATGATCATGAAAATAGCACAAATGCTGGACAGGGCTTCCGCAGGCCAAGAAGCCTCAAACTGCCTCCCTTTTTCCCCACCAGCTCCACAAATATCAGTAACAATTGTGCTAGGGAAGCGATAAAGATGCAATTAAAATGATTGCAACCTCAAAATGCAAGACAGCCACATTTCTTATAAATCTCAGATCTGACAGTAGCAAAACAAACAAAAAAAAGAAAAAAACAAACCCCCACAAAACATATGCTAGTTTAGATTCCCTCTCTCCTTAAATATAAGCAACAACAAATATTGGAGAAAGCATAAATCTTAAAGTGATATATGGCTGCATAGCAGCCGAAAGCTATTCAGAATTTATCGTTTAGAATTACTTCCTGACACTGACACAATATTAACTGTGTCCTTTTGCACATATACCCTGCCTCCACACTCAAGGCAGCTCCTTGTTGCAATCAACAGTAATGTAACAAAGTGAAAAGTAATGAGGAAATAAAGTACAACACAGGGCATGGTTATCATGAGATAACCATACCCCGGGGACATCATGAGCTCTAATCTTCTAACAGGATGAATATTTTACATGTAACAATGCAGCCTGGATTGTTTTACAACTAATATAACAGTGTGAATGCATATTTTCTGTGCAAGGAAAAAGAGATGAAGTTGGCAGTTTAAAATACTGAACAGAAATTTCAGCTGAGCTGTGTGGTTCACACAGATTAATCTACTTCTTTAGAATGTTCATGAGGTAATCAGAATGCTCCTTTTCTGTTCAGAATATTTTTTTGAAAAATACTTGCCATTTTTATACACTACTGTACATACACTACCAACAAATAAGATGACTGAGAAAGTATGGTCAGATATTCACAGCACATAAAACATTGCTCAGCGATTTTCCTGGCAGAGTTTCAAATAATACTAGTGTGGTGATGTTCTGTTTTTGGTGGGGGGAAGAGCTTGAGGCCAGGGAGAAGAGAGATCATTTCTTTCATACTCAATTTCAGAACCTTTTTCTTCCTACCCACGCTGGTGTATGGGATGCTCCAAATCTCATAAAACTCTCAAATAACTGAGCGCTCAAACATCAGAGTGAACAATTCAATGAAGGTGGCACAGCAGGACCACAGACAGCTGGGTCCCTGTGTTCATCATTAAACCACAGGGCAAGGTGGCTTTACTGTGCAGAGGTGGGGATAGGATGAGGAATGTAAGAAAGCTTACAGAAAGTCAAGCATGACATCTGACTCTTCTTCCACTTGCCCAAAGCCTTCTGTATTATTCCCATACTGACCCCATTTACACACCAAAGCCTCCTGGACTACTGCCTGGGCTAGTTACTAAATCCCACCCATGTAATCTCTCTGTTGATGACCAGGTTGAGAAAGGCATCCTGGGTTTCTAAACTCACATGGCTAACCCTCTGATACTTGGCACCACGCAAGGCACTGAATTTAGCCATATGAAGTGGAAATCCATCAACTTTATGAAAAAACTCGCACAGATACAGACAGACATCTTCCTCTCCAAGTGCAAACAGATGAACATCATACCAAATGGACTGAAGGTAAAAAATCCATTGCAATTGACATACTACACTGACTATGGTGAGAGATTGTGCCACACGCTCTCAGAGAAACTGAGGAACGACCTGATCAGCATCCTGTACAGCAACAGGAGAAGATCAAGAATGAGCTCTCAAAACTGGAGACTCTCATACAAAACCAACCTTCCACACAAACTTCCACGTGGCTGGACTTTACAAAAACGAGACAAGCCATTTACAATGCACACTTTACTTCTCTACAGAGGAAAAAGGACAGTAAACTATCTAAGCCTCTACATGCCACAGAGGGCTACAACAGTGGTACCCTTAACTCACCCAACAATATTGTTAATCTATCCAACCGCACACTTAGCCTGGCAGAAGAGTCTGTCCTATCTCGGGGACTCTTTCTGCCCCCCCCCCCCCCATCTCCACGCACATGATACAATTCTGGGGTGATCTGGAAGCCTACTTTCGCTGTCTCTGGGCACGTCTTCACTACCCGCCGAATCGGCGGGTAGCAATCGATCTATTGGGGATCGACTTATCGCGTCTAGTGAAGACGCGATAAAATCGATCCCCGATGGCTCTTCCATCGACTCTGGAAATCCACCGCGGCAAGAGGCGGAAGTGGAGTCGACGGCGGCGCGGCAGCAGTCGACTCGCCACCGTCCTCACAGCCAGGTAAGTTGACCTAAAATACGCCACTTCAGCTATGCTATTCACGTAGCTGAAGTGGCGTATCTTAGGTTGACACCCCCCCCCCCCCCCGTAGTGTAGACCTAGCCTCTGACTCACGGAATATTTTCAACACACCACTGAACAGTGCACTAACCCACAGGAACCCTCCTACTAACACTACAAGAAGAAGAATTCTGCATGGACTCCTCCTGACAGTCGAAATGACAGAGTGGACTTCTACATAGAGTGCTTCCACAGATGTGCACAAGCTGAAATTGTGAACAAACACCATCACTTGCCCCATAACCTCAGCCGTACAGAACACAACACCATCCACAGCCTCAGAAACAACTCTGACATTATAATCAAAGGGGCTGACAAAGGAGCTGCTGTAGTCCTCATGAACTGGTCGGAGTATGAACAGGAAGCTGCCAGGCAACTCTCCAACACCACATTCTATAGGCCACTATCCTTCGATCCCACTGAGGAGTACCAAAAGAAACTAACACCATCTGCTCAAGAAACTCCCTGCTATAGCACAGGAACAAATCTACACAGATACACCCCTAGAGCTCTGACCAGGGTATTCCACCTGCTACCCAAGATCCATAAACCTGGAAATCCTGGACGCCCCATCATCTGAGGCATTTGCACTCTTACAAAAGGATTATCTGGCTAGTTGGACTCTCTCCTCAGACCCTACGCTACCAGCACTCCTAGTTATCTTCGAGACACCACCAACTTCCTGAGGAAACTACAATGCACTGGTGATCTTCCTGAAAACACCATCTGGCCACCATGAATATAAAAGCTCTTTGCACCAATATTCCACATGAAGAGGGACTACAAGTTGTGAGGAACAGTATCCCTCATGAGGCCACAGCACACCTGGTGGCTGAGCTTTGTGACTTTGTCCTCACCCACAACCATTTCAGATTTGGGGACAACTTATACCTTCAAGTCAGCGGCACTGCTATGGGTACCTGCATGGGCCCACAGTATGGCAACATTTTTATGGCTGACTTAGAACAACGCTTCCTCAGCTCTTGTCCTCTAGCACCCCTCCTCTACTTGCGCTACATTGATGACATCCTCATCATATGCACCCACTGGAAGGAGGCCCTTGAAGAATTCCACCTGGATTTCAACCATTTCCACTCCACCATCAACCTCAGCCTGGACCAGTCCATACAAGAGATCCACTTCCTGTACACTACAGTGCAAATAAGTGATTGTCACATAAACACTACTCTATACCGGAAACCTACTGACCGCTATACTTACCTACATGCCTCCAGCTTTTATCCAGGTCACATCACATGATCCACTGCCTACAGCCAAGCCCTAAGATACAACCGCATTTGCTCCAATCCCTCAGACAGAGACAAACACCTACAGGATCTTTATCAAGCCTTTTTAAAACTAAGTACTCACCTGGGGAAGTGAGGAAACACACTGACAGAGCGAGACAGGTACCCCAAAGTCACCTACTACAGGACAGGCCCAACAAGGAAAATAAAGACTAGCCATCACGTACAGCCCCCAGCTAAAACCTCTCCAGCACATCATCAACGAACTACAACCTATCCTGGAAAACGATCCCTCACTTTCACAGACCTTGGGAGGCAGGCCAGTCCTTGCTTACAGACAGCTCCCCAACCTGAAGCAAATGCTCACCAGCAACTACACACCACAGAAACACTAACCCAAGAACCAATCCCTGTAACAAACCCTGTTGCCTACTCTGTCCCCATATCTACTCTAGCGACATCATCAGAAGACCCAACCACATCAGCCACACCATCAAGGGCTCATTCACCTGCACATCCACTAATGTGATCTATGCCATCATGTGCCAGCAATACCCCTCTGCCATGTACATTGGCCAAACCGGACAGTCTCTACGTAAAAGAATAAATGGACACAAATCAGACAGAAGGAATGGTAACATACAAAAGCCAGCAGAACACTTCAATCTCCCTGGACATTCAATAACAGATTTAAAAGTAGCCATCCTTCAACAACAAAAACTTCAAAAACAGACTTCAAAGAGAAACTGCAGAGCTACAATTAATTTGCAAACTTAAAACCATTAATTTGGACTTGAATAAGGACTGGGAGTGGCTGGCTTACTACAAAAGCCATTTTCCCTCTCTTGATATTGATACCACCTCACCAGTTATTAAGACTGGACCACATCCACCCTGACTGAATTGGCCTTGTCAACACTGGTTCTCCACTTGCAAGGTAACTCCCTTCTCTTCATGTGCCAGTATATTTATACCTGTATCTGTAATTTTCACTCCAGGCATCTGAAGTAGTGGGGTTTTTTACCCACGAAAGCTTATGCCCAAATAAATCTGTTAGTCTTTAAGGTGCTACCGGACTCCTCGTTGTTTTTGTAAATTCAGGACAGTGTGTCCAAGATATTTTGAGGATTCCATAACTTCTCTTATGGATACCAATTTCTCAGATTAACTCAGTTTGCTTTTGCTTTTTGTTGCATTTTGTGCAGTGGTGTCATGTCATGATCAAGTAACTTTCTAGACTTCAATGTAAAAAGTCTGATTTTTCAGCCATTTGCTGTTTCAGCAGATCTCATGGAATTCAGTCCCACCCATCACCATTTCAACGACAAACCCAATTAATCAAACCTACCCAAAATTTACCAAATTAAAGGTCTGAATGGAGCACCAAAAGAACATACCCACTTCTCATGACTACTTGCCAACTCTTCTTCCTAGAATCCCTTTATCTTCAGAGACTATGGGCAAATTAGTAGGATGTATGGTTGTATCTACACAGCAAAAGGCGACCCACGGCAGTGAGTCTCAGAGCCTGGGTCAGCTGACTCAGGCTTACAGGGCTTTCACTGGGGGGCTAAAAATAAGTAGTGTAGATGTTTGGACTTGGGCAGGCGCTCGGGCTCTGAGACCCTGACTCCTCACCAAGGGAACAAAATAAAGGGCCGAGTTTGCTGTATGCCAAACTCCACTGTACTAAAATGTGCTTATCCACACAGAGTTTCCTCCAAGTCAGCAAGAAGAGTGTTGCTTTCTAAATATACCACTTCAGAACAGGAAATAGGCTGAGAAGAGGTTAGCAAACTCCATACTGTTTTGAAGTGGTATATTTAGGAAGCAACACTAATGAAGAGGTTAGAAAACTAAAAACCGAATTTTTTTCCCCAGCATGCAGCTCTGTCATTAAAAATCAATAACGTTAAAGGTGACAAACACCTGTGAGGACATGGAGAATTGGGTTAAACTAGAAATGTCAAAGAATTTGTTTTTCAAATGAAGATGCGAAGACAAAGCTGTGGAAGCAAACAATCCAGGCTTTAAAAATCCTCACGGTTTCTCATCCAATTCTTTCCTCACATGGTTGTACCTGTGTCAATCTAACAGGATGTCATTATGCCAGGGTAGAGAAGACTGAAATATGCATGCAAACAAACCTTCAGCATTTTGTGGATCAGCCTATAAATGCACTTCCCATTGTTTGTAGCATCACATGCTTGGGTATTTCCCTCCCTTTGTTAGAGTGTAATGAAATGAATAGTAAAGATAGTAAACAGGAACTGCAAAATAATGCTATCTATTGGTTACACAGCAAAAAGCATTGTCAAAATAGTTTTCAATCTCTCTTTTAATGGTTATTTTGCTGCACCATTTTATATCAGCAACTGCAATAATAATCATGTTTGCTGTTTATATGGAAAACTAATTTACATTTATATACTACATTTCTTTCATGACTACTTCTAATTTCATGACATGATGAGTTCACATATTTGATAGGAATGGCTTTGCACCATTAACATACTAAGAATCTTATTTCAGCAGGGTACTCAGTGTTGAAGCAGTATCAACATTGAAAAAAAATTAGTCAACATGTACATCTTTCAGGGGGATATACCTGTCCCTTTGTTCATGGAAGTCTGACCCGAAACACAAAAACAAATTGTTTTATGGAGTTGACAGTTACCTACTGACCTAGTGTAGTTCTTTGTATTTTTTACTCCTATTGTTAACATTAGTTGAAGATAGCCTTCCAAACTATCTTAATGCGATTATGCTAATAGATCAGGAGTTGGCAACCTTTGGCACGTGGCTCGCCAGGGTAAACCGCGGCCGCACATCCCTCGGCCCGCGCCGCTTCCTGCAGCCCCCATTGACCTGGAGCAGCGAACCGCGGCCAGTGGGAGCCGTGATCTGCCGAACCTGCCAGTAAACAAACTGGCCAGGCCCACCAGGGTGCTTACCCTGGCCAGCCGCGTGCCAAGGTTGCCGATCCCTGTAATAGATAAATGCTTCCATAAGTATAATATATATACACACATTAGAACTGACTGAGTTATTTTAAGGCTTTGCTTGGTCAATTTCAATCTCATTTTAGGTATTTGTTAACAAACAAGAAGGAACCCATAGTATCCTTTCTGATCTCTTTTCAGTTCAGATGTTGTATAACCTGATTTACAGAGGTACTGAACATTCAACATCAGATAGATCTGTGGTTACTCAGCACTTCAAAAAAAGTTAAAAAATAAAAATAATAAAAAGATTCAAGCACTGTGGTGTTTAAAATTGCTATTTAGCTGGCGGTTATGTAGTAAGGCAGCCTTGCAAAAATTCTACAACTTCACTTGTCCAGAGCAAGTTATTGTATTTGGTGGGTGCAAAGTGTGCTTTTCCCCTCCAATCATCATAGTAAAAGGTGGGGAAGTAGTTTTTGAGCCAATCCTGAGAGTCGTGCAAGGCTATAGTAAGCCTATGGCAGCTGCTTCTTAACTCACCTGAAGTTTCTTTTTGGCATTTGCATTTTTTTGCTAGCAGGGTTCCTCAGAAGTCAAAGTATGTGCAACAGCTTTCGATACTGAGGTGTGTGTGGAGGGGGGGAGGGGGGGGAAGGTCTGGCTTTTCACTCTCTTTACCCTATTGGAAGATGATGGCATTTTGTTGTTATTCTCCAATGGTATCATTAAATATCACTAGTGGACTGGCTGAAAGAATGAACAATGCAGTCAGAATCCCTGCCTCCAGCACCCACCCTAAATAACTAAGCACACCACCTTTGCAACATGGGTGATCTTTGATCCTGTCAGCAATAGCTGAAGTCCATCCTGAACATTAAACCTTGTCACTCTATACAGACAATGGCTTATAGCCTCTGCTTCAATACCCATTTCGCATTTAAAGTCTTGCTATTCTGAGCTCCCAAGTATAGCCATTTAACAAAGCAGATTTTTCATCAAACATTTCTTCTATATCCTTTGATGCTGCAGATCCAGCACAAGCCTGCAACTCATTAAATCAACAAAGAAAATCCTGCACATGGAGCCTCCCCTGGGGTTATTTCTTTTACACCAGAGAAGCAGGTTACCAGAGAGGTAGATTGCATCAAGGAATGGGCACCCAAATACCCCAAGAGAATGTGCTTCAATATGGAAATAAAATCCCATCTGACCACACACCCCAAAGTTGTCACCTACCATCCCACGCTGGAAACCAGGTGGGGTCTCAAACAGCTACAATGCATGCTCGATGGGGACCACATCCTGACAGAAATCTTTCCTGAATCCCCTCTTCTAGCCTTCAAATAAGAACCCCCCCGAACCTCATAATGAGAAGCAAACTCCCCACAGACCAGGACACCCCAACTCAAAGCGGCCCAGATCCTGCCAGAACAACAGATGCAAAATCTGTAGACATACCACCACCCACAACACTCCTTTCCAAGATCCAAAGATCCTATACATGCCTATCACAACATGTGCTGTACCCAGGAGCGCCACCAGCTTTTCTGCTGCCCTAGGCGGCAGAAGGTACCGCCGCCAAAATACCGCCGTGGTTGCCGCCCCCCAAATTGTAGCGCCCTAGGTGACCGCCTAGGTCGCCTAATGGGTTGCGCCGGCCCTGGCTGTACCTCATCCAGTGCACTAAATGCCACAAGAACAACTACGTAGGTGAAATAAGACAATCACTATCAGTGTTCCCTTTAATTTTTTACGTCCATGTGTGGAATGAATTTTGTTATGTGCACCAATATGGAGGTAATGTGTGGCGGGGGTGGGGCCGAGGGGTTCGGAATGTGGGAGGGGGCTCAGGGCTGGGGTGCAGGGGGGGTGCGAGCTCTGGCTGGGGGTGCAGACTCTGGGATGGGGCCAGTGATGAGGGGATTGGGGTGTAAGAGGGGGCTCAGGCCTGGGGGAGTGGATTGGAATGTAGGGGTGAGGGCTATGGCTGGGTATGAAGGCTCTGGGGTGGAGCTAGGGATGAGGGGTTCAAGGTGTGGGAGGGGGCTCATGGTTGGGGTGCAGTGAGGGCTCCAGCTGAGGTGCAGGCTCTGGGGTGCAGGCTGCCCTGGGGCTGCAGCAGCTCAGGATGTGGGGGGGTGGGTGTCTTTCCCAGGCTGTGGCAGCTCCGGCAGGGTGGGACTGGGCGGGGGGAGGGGTTCCTCTCTGTTTTGGGTTGGAGAAATAGTACTGCCGCCCCCAGCCCGCTGTCACACGTACCCCCTGGCACAGACCCCCCCCACACACCACTGCAAGCACCTCCAGCTTCACGGGCTGCCAGCCAAATGGGCAATTTTGCACGGGGGGGGGGTCTGCCTTCTGCCCCCTGCGCCCACAGGGGAGGCGCTCGCAGGTGGGTTTGAGCTTCCCATGGGAGGGGTAAAACCCCCCTCGGCTGCATCAGCCACTGGAATTACGCACCCGGCCGAGCTCCGTGCATGGACACACGTCCCATGGACCACGCAGGGGATCAGCCATCACCTCCCCAAGCCCACCGGCTGGCTCCCAAGGCTGGGCAAGCTCGGGGGCGGGCCCAGTGGGATGGGGGGCAGTGGTTGCGGGGAGCCTGGGACAGCGTGGCACTCCATCCCAGGGGATGCAGTGGGGTGGCGGCTCGGGCACCTCCCACTAACTCACAGTCGCTCATTAAACTCACCAGATGAGTTGGCTGCAGCACAATGGGCGGATGGTGGTGGGGCAAAGCCACTGCTTGGCTCAAGGTTTTAATTCCTCTCCACTGCATGTAACCCCTCCTACCCCCTGGCAGTTCCAGCTGGGCTGGGGGAGGGACGCCTCTCCCCCCTCCGACAGGGCTGGGCTGGGCGAGGCGAGGGGCGCCTCTCCCCGCCTACCTGGCCTGTGATAGCCTGCTGCTATCTTCCATCACTGTGCTCTCAAATGAACTCACATTGGAAAAAAAATATCAAAGTGATCACTCTATATCTGACCTCTCAGTCCTCATCCTTAAAGGAAACCTGCACAACACCTTCAAAAAACAAGCCTGGCAGGTTAAATTCATAACTTTGCTAGACACTAAAAATCAAGGACTGAATACAGACACTGGATTAACGGTTTATTACAACAATCTATAATCCACTAACCCCACCACCACCTTTCTTCCCCCTTTCCCCTGAATGATTGGAAAGGTGTTAACTGGTCACGTCACCTTCAATGCCCCCTTGAAATATGAAAAGTCTATTATTCACTCAGCTCTGTCTGGAAGTACAATTCAGGAGGCTGTCACTACAGTCTGTAATTTGAGAGTCTTTCATAACCAGTATTTCATAATCAGTATTCTTGGGGTAAACTAGCAACAGATTTAATAAAGCCAGCTATTCTAGTTGAAAGCTAGCCAGATGGCAGTGAGCCGGGCGTGAGGCAGGGTGGAGGAAGAAAGAGGTCAACAACTCTAAATACAGTACAGCTAAACAAAGCAATTAAAACTAAAGGGTGGGGAAGCCCCAGTGTGGAATAATGAACTTTGCAGAGTAGAGCATAGCAATGGTGGAAGAAGGAGTACACACTAAGTGTCCAACTTGGTTTCTGTGTTGGGCCAGTTAGTGTGTGTGTTCAGAGAACAATATATGCATTATCTCAGCCACAACAAATCAGTTCACTAGTTTCAGCTTTAGTAAACAGCCATCTACTTTTGCTGTGGATTTAGTTTCCCTGATTTGCAGGTTAACAAAATCCCTCTTTATATCCAATCAACAAAGCGGAGTCCAAATAATGGTTGGAGTGGGGGGCATCAAACTTGTGAAAAACTGACTCCCCGATAAAGATACTGAGTCTTCCAGCTTTTGGTTTTCTTTTTATTAATTAGACCATTCAAATTACTGCTTGACGATGTTTGTGAGAGTTCAGCTGAAGATACCAGCAGACCTTTAAAACACCATCTCCTCTCACTCCAGCTGAGTGTAGGGGCTATTTGGTCCTTCATCTATTCCCTGGAGCAGCAATGTGGGGGATTGGTTTGGTTTTCACACATCTCTGAAGTGCTCACTTTCTCTTTCTACTGTTGCAGTTCTTAGAACCAGGTCATTTATCCCTAAGCAGGAGCAGCAAGCACTGAAAGACTACTGGTATCTTCACAGCTGGAGTGAGTCTGCCTTGATAAAACATTTCTCCTTTTAAACTTCAATTGGCTAAAAAAAGTTCCATTTTCCCTCCCCACCTTATCACAGCAGTTTCTAAAATGAAAATAAATAGCCTAAACTGGCAAGGAAGCTATGGTTTTGTGCACCTAAAGACCTTGAAAGTGTTTTATTCCTAATCCTTTATTTAAAAATTTCATGGGAGGGAGGGGATTGAGTGATGGTGACTGGATTATGACCAATGGAGGTCAGTGAAGTAGAGGGAACAATAATTGTAACAGTGTCACATTTGTTGACAGGATTCTAGAAAGGTATAATGAACTTAATTCCAGCACCCTCTTCTCCAAATAAGAGTGATTTTCCAAACTTGTGCAGAAAGGAAGTTGGGGGAGGAGGATTCTGGTCTGTAGGTGGTAGGAAGTTTGGGAAACAGAGTGCTGGAGGGCTAGCCTTTCCTACTGGGGAAAAATTACAGTTGTGGTGCATTGTCTGTGATGTCTAATGATTCTAGAAGCAAGGAGCACACTTGAATGGAGTAGAGGATATGTACTATTAGATACCTTAACCTTTTATATCCTCTCTCTTGTGATAGGCATATTAAGTACATGTACCCATTACATATCAGTTAAGGTTGTCTGTACGTAACATATAGCACCACTTATGGTTAAGCTTGATCAATACTTATAAGACCCTGTTTTCAGTTGCTTAAAACTTGGCCAAACTGACCATTTAGGCTGAAATGTTCCATGCCAGGTATCTGCCTCAGGCTGGTTTGAGAAATTTCAGTGATAACGGTTCATCCATTTCTCAGAAAGAGATCAGGAAAAATATGTTTTGCCCAGGTTAAAAATAATTCTCACCATCATTTCCATTAAGTTCTAAAGATTCAATATTTGGAACAGGGACTTGTGGGTAAGGGGTCATCCTCGTGTCAGGAATGTGCTTTCTGCAGTCCATGAGAATCCACCCAAATTTGGCCAAGTCATAAGAATTTGAAAAAAATCTCAGTTTGCACATATTCAGTAGAGGGTAAGCAGCTTCTGGCAGATAGAATCTTTAGAGAATTTATCTGCACTGGACATGTTCCATCTCTTCACAGCTCCATTGAACTGTGCGCGTACCATCCCCTGGAGTAAATGAGCATGCTGCATCCTGGGGCTGAGCAGGCTTCTCCTGCAATTACTCCTCCTGCTATTAACTACGGCAGTGCTGGGGACCAGAACTGAGAAGCAAGTCTCTCTTGGGCTCTCAATGTTCTCCCAGCTGGCATCTAGGCACTATGGAGGAGGAGGAAGCAGTCACACTAGAATGAAGAGGAGGTTTGAGAAATTGGGGGCAAGAAGCCAGGGTGGGGCAGATAGGGCAGGGCTGCAGGTCCATAAGGATCTATAACCACTATAGAACACTACCTTAGAGAACCTGGAATTAAACCCAGGAGTTTAGTCTCTACATTTTTCTGCATCCTCAAATAGCCATGAAACTCACTGGCAAAAATAGAACATCCGTCCCCCGAAGTGACCAGTCCACACAGAGGATAAACAGACTACCAATGCCACTCTGTTAGCTCAAGTAGCAGAAGTCTGTGCTGTGGATCTGAAGGTCCAAACCCAGATAACCCAAGCTGGGGATCAATGTGGTTCCAACTAGATGTAATTTTTGTTTTCAAATTTTGGTTTAAACACACACACGAAATTACATCCAAAACCACTACGGTAATAAAACATTAAGGTTGCAAAGACAAGCACGGACCTTAGAAAATTCTTGTACAACCTTAATCCAGCCTCCTTGTGGGTACACATTATGATTCAGTCTTTAATTACATTCTCAGGTATGACCCTTGCCTTATTCAGTGGACGGGAAGTTATTTGGTACTTCTTTTTATCCTCAACTTTCAATGTGGTCCAATACCAACACATATGCTCTATGACACTCAAAAAGAAAAGTACTGATCACCAGTACAAAATGTTTCTATTTTACTATTATTTATTATCTTCAGAGGGCAGAATTGATCCAACTTTTCTTACTAGATATCTATAAGGAGAAAGACTGTTTAATTGCATTAAAAAAAACAAAAAGCAAAACCACAACCAAATGCCAACACAGAGAATTTTAATGGTCTCCCAATAAAGTATTAATTCTATTGTTTCCCCATTGTGTCTACTTTGTCATCGTCTAGGTTTACTGTTAATTCTATTAAGAACTGCTGAAATCTCAGTCACACTTGTTCTCCGTCTGGGTATTAACTCCACTTTCTCTGAGCAATATACACCGATAATAGCTATGAAATAATTCATATTCTTGTGAGTGCTAAACAACCATCTGAGATGACATATGAATTGTGTCTCAGTTCAGATTCTCCTCTGATCACTGACAATTCTTGTTTGATTCCTGTGATGCACGTCTTCAGGTAGCTGACTATTCAAATGATATTCAAGTCCTCATTACCATCCTCATTCCCCACTTATTCGAATTCTCCCTGTTCACCTGATCTGGTGACCAATGTGAACAGCTTTCAACTATTTCTTTCAGTTGTAAAGTAATTCCAGTTACATCCCCCACCCCCATTTATCTTCATCCTTTCATCTCACTCTTGAACTTCGTTCAATATCTCCAACAGTTCTAAAATCTTATTTCCCATTATCTAGCCCTTAATTCCCAAAAGCACTTCCTTTAAATGGCTAACACTTCTACAGCCTTTCATCAGTCACATCTTCAGATACTCAGGGCTTGTGTATACTGCTCCACAGTTCAGACTACGGGGGTGTGACTACGGTAGCATTGTGCACCAAAGTGGTGTGCTGTAACTTCCCTGTGTGGATGCTGCAGATGTGAAATAAAAGGTTCCTAGTTTGCATTAATAGCATCCTTTTCAAACAGGACTACATTAATGCAAATTAGCAACCTTTTAGTTCATGCCTGCAGCATCCACATGGGGGAGTTGTAGCATACCACTTTGGTGTGCACTGCTAGTCACACCACCGTAGTCTGAACTGCGGGGCAATGTAGACAAGACCTTAGTGTCTAACCATTGGCTTTTGCAGTTTGTGTTCACTACTCATCTCATTTAATTAATACTGCCAGACTCCATCAAATATATTTTGCTGCGTTGATCAAGTTTCCAGGTTCTGAACACTGTTTCCCATCACTCCATTGCCCCGTCACAGTGATTTTCTTCTGGGTTCTTATTTGGTTTCAGTGCTAAAAATCTTAATCCTGATCTCTCAGCTAAATTACTGCAGCTCACTAATCAAATCTTGATGTTATGCTTCGGTAGCTGTCAGTGTATTGTTTACAATAATGGTGTCTGTACTGTTAGGACAACGCTTTGTATTTGACTGGGTTTTTATTCCTGTGTCTTTATTAGCTTTGTTAAGTCAGGAGACCGACAGTATTTGTTCACATTAAATTGGCAAACCAAATCCTGAATCAGAATTTTTGTAGTTGTCCAGAAGTCTGGTAGTGAAAAAATGTATCACAAATTAAGGGTGGAAGAACTTAGGAAATCTTTCTATTGAAATATCTCTATTCTGTAAGAAAGAGATGTTGAGAGACGCACTACAAGAAATTACTAGATAATAAGACAGCCCTCTGGTTTCTGGAAGAAACAAAAAAAAGAGAACTGTAGAAAGTATATGAAATGGAGTAACATTCAGAACTTTGAATACCCATGCCTGTTAGTAAAAGCACAAGAGCTATAGCTTTTGCCTGTGACAAGCCACTATACTGTGATAATTTAGTGCTAATAATTCTATGCACTTCATTGCTTTCTTGTTTCTCCCTCTTCACCTTTTGATCTGTAAAGTTTTATAGACTTACCTCAAGTCGGCTGCTATTAAATTAAATCCATTGTAAAGGTGTCCTTCTGATGAAACTTTCTTCAAGTAAGAGAAGCTGTCCAAATCCGTAGTCAAGAAGTTTCTTACAAGTGCACCTAAGAAGAAGAGGAAGGATTTAGAGTTAGTTAGAATGAGTTGCATATGGAAAGTGAGGATAGCTAATCTGGCAAATTCAGTCAAACAAGCAGAACACAAGGCTTAGGATTCCTGTTATTGATGAGGGGCAAAATATGGAAATTAGGGTTTTCTATAGTGCTCACATTAAACCAATATAGCAATTATGACACTTATTTTTACTCTGAGGAAAAACCTGCAACGGATTTATGTTTGAGGAGCTTGCGGTATTAGATGTTCTCACATATTACCACTCTCCTCAGTCTTTTATTTCATTTCCTCTACATGTTCCTTGTAGCCCTGGCTTGGTATACAACTAATGTGGCTCATTTATTTGATCTATTTAATGTCATATTTTTCCACGGAAGGACCTCATGACCCTGAGTTTACAAGCAGATTTTTTTCTTTTACTATAAAAATATAATGAGAAAAAGTCTCCTAAAAGACGAAAATGCACATTTTTCCATTTCCTATTATGTTCTGCTCACAAAAGTGTCCTAGGAATGCATCAATCTAAAACACAGAGCTCAACCACAAGAAGTTTCAAGTAAGAGCTTGTTACATATTCTTCAGAGGAGGAGGACGGGGTGTACAAAAAAAGGTTTCTACAAGCCTTGTTAATAGCTATTATTACCACTTCATTGGATGAGAAAAGGGGGTTAAAACAGTACTTAGTTAAGGTTGTAACAAACATTCCATTATATAGTCACTCATATTTTCATTTCCTCATTGTGACGCCCTACCTCTTCCCTTTGCATTTGTATCAATCTTCGGCTGCAAGTAGTTTGTCAAGGCAGCCATCTTGCCTTTCTTACTGATTCCAAGCCACGTCCCGCCTTCTCTTCCTTCCTCCATATCCAAACCTACAGCAAATAGAGGCATAAGCATAAATAAGACAGATTCACTACTTTGCTGCTTCATCTCATTTCAAAAGCCTTAAATCACAGTTCCTTAATAAAAATTGAGTTTAGCTAGTGCTGGATAGATGCTTAGAGTCCCAAGCTTTTTTGTTTGTTTGGAAAGTAAAAATGAAATGAGTTAAAACTAAATCAGCATTTTGCAATTGTGCAATATTCACCATTTAATAAAATCACAGTGATAATAGGGAAAAAAGTCAGTAAATTAACCTAAACCAAGATTTAAAAAATTACGACTGTGTTAAAAGGAATATAACTGGGTTATGTAGAGCTAGAATATTTGTTAATTCAAATGCAAATCTCAGGGAAGGATTAGCTGCTGTTGGAAGCATAGGGGCTTGTTGGGGGGTTCTGGATGCAATGGTAATGCCTGCAGGGAGGGTCCAGGTGAAGGTGGTTGGGTCTCAGTGGGTGTGTGTGGGCTCAATGGGGAGGTTCAAATGCTGGGGGAGTGGAGCTCAATGGGATGGGGATCCAGGAGCAGCTGGTTGGGGCTCAGTGGGGTGGGGAGTCGTCGGGGTGGTCCAGGTGCAGGGGCATTGGGGCTCAGTAAGGGGAAGGGGGTTCTGAGTGCGGGGGAGGGGGGGGATGAGGCTCAGTGGGAGGGTCTGGTTATGAGGGGGGTCTGGATGCTTGGGGGTCGGGTGGATGGGGGAGCAGCTCGGGTGCAGGGTAGCAGCCACCAGCTGGGTCTTCCCCAGGCCCACCCCCTACCCCACAGTGATTGACCTCTCTGTTGGCTGCCCTGGGCACCAGAAACATACTGCTGGGGAGAGTCACAAGACCATTCTTGTGGCTTCCCTTTGCTTCCCCATCAGAAAGTAATTTTTCTGCCCAGATGGGCACGCACATGGGGTGACTCAGAAAATGACAAGGCAGAGCCGCTAAAGCATAGCTTTCTGAAGCATTGTAGCAAAGCTCTGCCCTAAATTTCAGGTGCTGGAGTGACACACTGGACTGCTACACCCCAGCTCAGATTTGCGGGGGCCTGGGTGCTAACTGGGTGGGCTGTGGCCCACCTGTGGGCTATGCCCTTGGCATGTAATAGTTTTCTTGATGTCGGATCTGCACACAAGGCATTCCTCCCACTCTTCACTAGGGTTGCCAGGCATCGGTTTTCGACCGTTAAAAGTCTGGTCGGTGGCAGAGCAGGGGCCCAGGGCTAAAGCAGGCTCCCTACCTGCCCTGGCTCTGTGCTGCTCCCAGAAGTGGCCACCAGGTCCCTACAGCCCTTAGGCGCTGGGGCAGCCAGGGACTGGGAAACTCCATGTGCTGCCCCCAGCCCGAGTACCGGCTCTACAGCTCCCACTGGCTGGGAACCGCGACCAATGGGAGCTGTTGGTGGCGGCGCCTGTGGACACAAAGGCACCTGGCTGCCCATGTGCCTAGCGGGCACAGGTACCTGGCAGCCACTTCCTCAGAGCGGCGGTAAACGCCTGCAGGACCCCGCACCTCCTCCCCTGCACCCTAACCTCCTGGCCCAACCCTGAGCCCCGTCCTGTACCCCAAACCCCTCATCCCCAACCCCACCCCAGAGCCTGCACCCCCAACCCAGAGCCCATACCCCCTCCCAACCCCCTGTCCCAGCCCAGTGAAAGTGAGTGAGGGTGGAGAAGAGCGGAGAGAGGGGGAGATGGAGAGAGTGGGGGGCAGGGCAGGGGTGTTTGGTTTTGTGCGATTAGAAAGTTGGCAAGCCTACACTCCATTCCACTCAAATCATAAGAATAAAGAATGAATATCAGCCATTGTAGCTATGATGGACAATGCCTGTAAGTTACGGTACAGTAGTACAGAACAAGCAGCAATGTTTTAAGTGTCAAGAATGATCATCAATATTAAGTGACAACAGGCAAGAATGAATTGGATATATTTACTTTTTTGCCTCGCTACTTTCATTTGAAAGCAGTGCATTATTAATTCAAACAGTGTACTAATCAGACCTGCACAGATAAGCCCCTTGCACTGAATTGCCTCAAATAAAACCCCGGGGTGGGGTGGGGTGGAGGAATATAGTAAGACATCAAAAATGGATTTTATTATCTATTCCACTTTGCTACAGGCTAGTATTCAGCTGATGTTAGGATTTCAACATCTAAGTATTTTGTTCCTCCCCCCCCGGCCGCCGTGTAACAAGGGAGGCAGCATCCAGAGTGTCTGGCAGGAATTTTGGAATGTCAGCCAGAATTTCAGAAAGCGAGGAAGCTGCAGTGCAGTGGGAGTAATTGATCCTCACAGACCTCTCTGCCAACGACAACACCACCACATAACATCAATGAAAATTCTTTGCAGAGTCAGAATGTTCTATTTAAACAAGGCTCTGTCTATTTGAGCCTCACATTTTTATATCGGAGAGTATGGAGATGTCGTCAAATTGAAACTGTATTTAAAGATAGAGTCTCTATAAAAAAACATCAGCTAGAAGACAGCCTAGCACAGTGGTGGGCAAACTTTTTGGGCCGGGAGCCACATCTGGGTGGGGAAATTGTATGCAGGGCTGGGGCAGGGGGGAGTGCGGTGTGCAGGAAGGGGCTCAGGGCAAGGGATTGGGACAGAGGAAGGGTGCAGAGTGTATGGGAGGCTCAGGGAAGGGGGTTGGGGTGCAGGAGGGGTGCGGACTGCAGGAGGGGACTCAGGGCAGGGGGTTGGGGTGCAGGAGGGATGCAAGATGCAGGCAGGGTTCGGGCTCCGGCCTGGCGCCACTTACCTAAAGTGGCTCTGGGGTGGCAGCGGCGCGCACCGGGGCCAGAGCAGGCTCCCTGGATGCCTGCCCTTGCCCCACGCTGCGCCGCTCCAGGAAGCGCTGCGTCCCCTGGGGGATGGAGGCGGTGGAGGGCTCTGCGTGCTCTGCCCTTGCAATGCCTCCAGGTACCTGGGGGGTACTTGGGGAGGGGGGATAGCTCAGTGGTTTGTGCATTGGCCTGCTAAACCCAGGATTGTAAGTTCAATCCTTGAGGGGGCCACTTATGGATCTGGGGCAAAATTGGTCCTGCTAGTGAAGGCAGGGGGCTGGACTCAATGACCCTTTGGGGTCTCTTCCAGCTCTATCTCCATATACCTCCCCTGAAGCTCCTATTGGCCGCGGTTCCCCGCTCCCAGCCAATGGGAGCTGCGTGGGGCGGTGCCTGGAGGCAAGGGCAACGCATGGAGCCCTCTGCCCCTGTGCCTGGGGGCCACAGGGAAGTGGTGCCAGCCGCTTCTGAAAGTGGCGCGGGGCCCGTGGCGCCATGGGGGGCAATCCCGCGGGCCGGATCAAAGCCCTGAGGGGCCGGATCTAGCCCGCATGCCATAGTTTGCCCCCCCCCCCGGCCTAACAACAACAGCCAGGCAGAAAGCTAATAAACCAAAACAACTTTGGTCATTAGTCAAAAAATTTCAAACTGATAAGAAATGATCCATACATTTTTAAAATTTCATTTCCTTGAGCCTTATTCCATTAAACAATTTTAAAGTCATTGACTACTATTCAGCAATTCCATTTTCCAGAGAGTTATTCATGGTACTAAATAACTAGTTATGTTAGATGGTATAATGCATTTTCACTACACTGCTTGAACTGTGGCTTTTGGAGAACATATGATGAAGAAGAGTGAAGAACATTCAAGTAAGTTTTTTTTTTTTGTAGTCTACTAAATGCAACAAAACTCAGTGGACTTTATATAAAATGTGACCATGAGTTGTTACAGCTGATTTACAAATTGTTGTCAAAGTATCCATTGTATGGGTTTACTTCGGTTCTGAATCACTTCATTACAGAGTTAAGGTTTACAAACCACGCATTCAAGTTTTTAAGAAGTTACAGTACAGATTAAAGAAAACATACAAGATAGCAATACAACGAAGGCCTATGCCTCTTTCAAGCCCATAAACTGGTTTTCAACCATCACACGTGAGGACAAGTTCTCATCACCTTTAAATGTTCTTTTATTTCTAACAACGTTTTTGTAGATTTGCAAACAAAAGTACATGGGAAGAGAGATTCAAGACAAGCTTCTATTAAAAAGTTACATACCACTAAGGATCTCATTGCTGCTATCCCAAAAGTCTGCTGATTTTGATGGTCTGTTGTAAAATTCATCTCTATTAGCTGCTAGGATAAGCCTGTAGGACAAGAGGAAGACTATGAATTTCAGATGTTGCATACTTGATCTGTGCACTACTTGTAAATTTTTGTCATCCTGTGGACAAAAAAATAGTACATGGTCATGTAACTAAAGACTGTACATAATGCACAGGTCAAATTAAGGTTACACAGGCAACCTTAATTCTGGCATTTCTTAACTTCAGAGAGCTTGACTTAGCAACCTTAATCACATCCTTATAATGTAGTTTGTAATATATTATTGTATATAAAATTTATTTAAATATAGAATGAAGAAGGAAATAGCCTCTTTGTCTTCCATTCACCTTTAAATATCCAGGGCATAGATGGGATGGTCATTCTGTCTTAGACCCATCCCCAAAGTGAAAACTGAGCATCAAGATCATTTGTCTGAGTCTTACTTTACTGGTATGTGCTAATCTTTCATAGATAAGGTGAAGTGAAAGGGAAAGAGCAAAGCCTTGTTTCATGCCAGCCAGGAAATGTTACAAGAAGGCAGAATTTGAGCTTCCTAGGAACACAATAGAGAAACATTTTAATCCTTACTGAGATTTGGCCACTGCAGCAAACAAAATTCAGGAGGCCCATGGAGGCTCCATAATCAAAGGCTAGTAGGAGGTTAAGAAATACAATATGTAATTGAAAAACATTGTCAGGTGAAATTCTCTGTTTATATTTGGTAATAAGCGTTTCTCACTCTGCGAGCTCTCAGACTGCGGTGCTGTAGCTCTTGACATACTGTCTAAATCTAAATTATACAAGTTTAGCAAGTCAAACAAATATTTCAATAAACCATGCTGGATTTTACTAGGGCTTAGTGAAGATATAAAGATAAGAATTTTTTTTCTAGCTATATGCACTGTCTTCAGTTTTAGGATTTATGTAGTTATAATTGGTGCTTGGAGACTTAACAGGCAAGCTCAGGTACATTTAAAATATGGCTAGATATGCAAGAAACATATGCAGCAAGGGCATTTAAAAAAATATTTTAGGCTTTGTGGGAACACAAACCAGTCGAATTAAGAGACTACATAATTTCACGTCAGGCAGGGTGTGAACACAAAGCAGGGTAGGATATGAAAAGTCAATATGGTTAGATTGCCTCAGAGGAATCCAGAACAAGTACTCTGGCTTTTTTAACCTTTAAAACATGACTTCTCTCAACACAATTATTAAACCAATAAGCTCATGTACAGTGCATTCCAATACCCACTGGATCATCCCACACTGCCATTTCATCCCCGTGCTAACGGTGAAGCTCTGGAAACAAAATGAAAGTTTGGGCTTCTGTGTCTGTGCATCAACATCTTTTCTGACAAAAAGCCAATAACATTTGCTATTGCTAATAATCTTTGGCAGTCAGCATTGGAAGCTCAACCTATTGTCTTAATGCAACAACTACACAAACTAACAAATACACAAACTAACGAGCCTCAAGAATAAAAAACTGGAGTTGGTAATAATTACTCCATGTCTATATTGAGAATCAGGCTATTAAGATTATCCAAACTTCCTATAGAAATGCAAGTATGCAGATTAGCTTCACTTTAGCATTGTTGAGCTCTTCCCTATCCATAGGGCCCTACCAAAATCACGACCATGAAAAACGCATCACAGACCTGAAATCTTGTGTGTGTCCCCCCATGAAATCTGGTCTTTGGTGTGTTTTTACCCTATACTATACAGATTTCACAGAGGAGACCAGCATTTCTCAAACTGGGGGTCCTGACCCAAAAGGGAATTGCAGGGGGTCAGAAGGTTATTTTAGGTGAGGTCGCAGTATTGCCACCCTTACTTCTGCGCTGCCTTCAGAGCTGGGTGCAGGGCCAGCTCTAGCTTTTTTGCCGCCCAAAGCAAAAAAAAAAAAAAAAAAAAACCACACTGCAGGGGGACTGGAGCGGCGAAGCAAAAAAAAAAAAAAAAAGCCAACAACAACAAACACCTGCGGGGTGGCCAGAGCAGCAACGCAGGAAGAAAAAAAAACAACAACAATCTGCAGGGCGGCTGGAGCCAGGGTGCAGGGGGACTCCTTGTGCTGCAGACGTGCAGCGGAGTGCGCGCCCGGTTTAGTGGAGGGGTAGGGGAAGGGAGTGGGGGGCAGAGAGGGGGGTCCAGGGCTTCAGTGGAGCGCTCGCCCCGCGGCCCCTCCCGCCACGCTGCCTGCCGGGAGGGCTCTGTGCCACTCCGGTCGGCTGGGAGGGAAGGACGCGGGCTGCCCTGCCGAGTTTGCTGCAGGGCGCTCCCCTCCTCTGCGCCGCTGCTCCCTACAGGGCGGTCGGAGCGGCAAACCAAAAAGAAAGAAAAAAAAAAGGGCAGCCGGAATGCCGCCCCTTGGAATCTGCCGCCCCAAGCACGAGGTTGCTCGGCTGGTGCCTGGAGCCGGCCCTGGCTGGAGTATAGCAGCTGTTGGCTGGGTGCCCAGCTCTGAAGGCAGCGCCCTGCCAGCACCAGCGCAGAAGTAAGGGAGGCAATACCTTACCATGCCACTCTTACTCCTACGCTGCTGCCTTCAGAGCTGGGTGGCCAGAGAGTGGTGGCTGCTGACTGCAGGAAGCAGCGCAGAAGCAAGAGTGGCAATACCATACCAGGCAATCCTTACTTCTGCGCTGCTGCTGGCGACGGCGCTGTCTTCAGACCTGGGCAGCTGGAGAGCGGCGGCTGCTGGCTAGGAGCCCAGCTCTGAAGGCAGCGCCGTCGCCAGCAGCTGTGCAGAAGTAAGGGTAGCAGTACCATGACTCCCCCCCACAATAACCTTGCAAACACGCCACCCCAAACGTTTTTCGGTCAGTACCCCTACAATTACAACACTGTGAAATTTCAAATTCAAATAGCTGAAACAATAAAATTTACTATTTTTTAAATCATCTGACCATGAAATTGACCAAAATGGACAATTTGGTAGGAACCTACCTATCCAATATGATTTTTTTCTGCTACAGATAAAACAAAGTATCATCTTGACAGTAGAACTGGTTTTGTTAAGCAGAAAAATCAATATATAAAAGACTTCCCATGTACATACATAATGTGGGATAGGAGATTCTTAAAAATAAAGTGTCACTGCTTACTAAAAATGAATAGTTCCTTCTTCACAGAAAGCCCTAACTGTTTAAGCATAACTTCACAATGTTTTTACCCACCTACCAAAAAAGCCCACACAAGCTAACAACACTAAATGACGGCAAATAACTGCCTTCTTCATGCCAAAGCAAAGAATGGGGGGAACAAAGGCCCAATAAGTTTAGTGTGAAAAGTTAGTCAAGAAGGAGCAAATTCTTAAGTATTTTAAGGGTGATCTCGGAGACAATTCTTTTTAATGTATTTGTTCGTTATAAAGTAATTTCAGTGATCCACAAGAGTCCTTTATTCTGAAAGCAATTAATTCACTGGAATATAGGTACAATGACTACTAATGTTTGTAAACCATTTATCTAAGCCAGTTTTATGTTCAATATTGTAGCTTTAATACCAATTACCATTTGGTTTGCCAATAACATTAGCTAATTTCTCTCAGACCTAGAAAAAACAAAATTATTCCTGGTTCTCCCTCACCCACCAAAACAGAAATAGTCTCTTGGCAGCTTATTGGCATTGTGTAGGTTCAGTGTATTTGTTTTTGGTTCAAAATCTTATTTACTGCGCTTATTTTAGCATTGTGTTGGTCCCATAAGCAGAATTGTAGGAATCTGTGGTATCTTGAAATGGTCACACAGAGGCAGAGAGAGAGAGAGAGAGGCAGGCACATGTCCTGCAGTTATCATCTTGGTTTCCCTTCATTAAAAAAAAATTCAGTAGGCAATTTAAAGTTTAATTGTAGTTTTAAAATGTATTGAGCACTTGCACTACCAAAAAGTAGCATTCTGAAAAGAACCATTTTTTCCTGAAAATCTAGAACAGATTCAGAAACACTTTACAAGTAGAAGATGTGTGCAATTAGCAATCTGTAATTCTAAGTAAATGGCACTATAGGGAAGATAGAATTATGAGTTGTTAGATTCACATAAGACTCCCACTGTGGTGGGACTAACAACATCTTCTGCTGAAACTCAAGCCTTTGGTGAGAAGAGTATAGCTCAGAGGTGGGCAAACTATGGCCCAGGGGCCGCATCCGGCCCTTCAGACATTTTAATCCAGCCCTTGAGCTCCCGCCGGGGAGCAGGGTCCGGGACTTGCCCCGCTCGGGAGCTCCAGTTGGAGAGCGGGAATTGGGGGCTTGCCCCGCTCTGTGCGTACCTTGGCTCCTGGAAGCAGCGGCATGTCCCCCCTCCGGCTCCTACACATAGGGGCAACCAAGGGGTTCTGCACTCTGCCCCCACCCCAAGTGACACCCCTGCAACTCCCATTGGCTGGGAACCACGGCCAGTGGGAGCTACAGGAGCCTGAGGATGGGTCAGCGTGCAGAGCTGCCTGGCTGTGCCTCCGCATAGAAGCCGGAGGGGGACGCGCTGCTCCTTCTGGGAGCTGCTTGAGGTAAGCACCGCCTAGAGCCTGCACACCGGATCCCCTCCCATAGCCCTGATCCTCCTCCTGCTCTCCGAACCCCTTGGTCCCAGCCTGGAGCACCCTCCTGCATCCCAAACCCTCATCCTCAGCCCCACCCAAGAGCCCACATGCCCAGCCCGAGCCCCCCCCCACCTCCTGCCCCAGCCTGGAGCCCCTTCCCACACACTGAACTCCTCATTTCTGGACCCACCACAGAGCCCACATCCCCACCCAGAGCCTGCACCCTCTCCCGCACCCCACCCCCACTTTTGTGAGCATTCATGGCCTGCCATACAATTTCCGTACCCAGATGTGGCCCTTGGGCCAAAAAGTTTGCCCACCCCCAGTATAGCCCATCCCAGGAAAAGTTAAAGTGTCTTACATGGAATGCACAAGAGTGCTCTTACCTACACACAATCCTTGCATTAAATCTTGAATTATTGATTCTTGCATGCCTTGTATAGGTGGATGGCCCTTGCACTTTTGCTAGTGGAAAAGGGGAGTTTACAATACATCTACTGATTCTGTATCTTTAGGGCTATTTATTGGTGCTTCACTTTCATAAACAGTAAACGTACTTGCATATTTAAAAGAGTGGAGCCCATTTTGTTTGTAAAAGTTTATATAAAGTCAGATCTCCCTATAGAGAAAGTTATTGGCCCACGTAGTCCATTCCTTCCTTTACATCATATACAACGCTCTTAGGCAATTGCACATCTATATTTTTTACACACTGACCTTTGCTTTAAAATAGTTATCTACCTCTATATCAAATGGATGACAATTATTGGAATGTGACAGTCTAGAACCACTCTTAATTCTCCCTGGTTCATTTAATGACCTTGCACTATATTCTCTCACTCCACAGAACAGATCACACCCCTATCTGTAACAGTTTCCCTTGTGCAACCTCAACAACCAAGTATAAGAGGTTTATGTATGAACCCTTCATCATGAATTAATCTAGTTACCCCTCACTATATCACGCTGCTTTACCTGAATGCCTTTTAAGTTAAGTGTCTGAAAACATTCCTAAAGTTCTGTATAAGATTTTGGAATTCTCCTTCCCACACAAAACTTGTTCCCTTTATACATACATGTACATTACCACTGCTGACTTTCCATGCTGCAGCTGTGCACTGTGACCTACATACAGCATCTTCCTACTATTGCTCACCATCAGCCATTTTGCCTGGGTTTTTTTTGTTGTTTTTTTTAAAAAGAGAATTTGGTATAGACTGTACTTGCCCCATTCTTTCCCACTATGTCACTTGACATTTCATGAAAAATGAAATGCTAGCTTCTTGGTAAATGTAGATTTCCTTAGCCTTTTCAAATATTCCTATTTCAATATCTTCTTCACAGTCACCTTACTACTAGCTTTGGGTTAATCGATTTTGTACACTGGAGGCCCTATGCATCTAGTTCCATTTTCAAAGTCACTTCACAATATATGAAACAGAACTGGTTTCAAAATAAACCTCAATAAGAACTCACTTGTTTGTTCTGTGTAAAAATTTACTGACATTATATGTAACAAGTTTCTGGACCTCCTAACATTTTAAATCCCAAACATGAGTTGCTAGTCAATTTCTGTGTTAAAATACTACATGGAAAGATTAAAATGGAGACAAGCTAGGAAGCGCAGAGAAATTGTAAGTTAATGCTACAGTGATGTCCTTAATGAGAGCACGACGCTTAATTATTTACAGAGAGCTCACAAATCCCAGATGAAAAATGCAAAGTATATGTATTTTCCTTTTTGAATGCCACTTAATTGCCATGATAATTCTTTGACTTTAGTGTTGCATAGTGTCTTCTCTTCTGGATATTTCTACTCTAGAATCTTAGCTTAGAAATTGTCATCTTGCTTAGATGTAAATGAACTCTTATATACATTCATAAAAATGTATTTTATATAAAAATAAACAAACATATCTAGCTTTCAAAGCTAAATTGGAAGCAGTGGTTTCCTGAAGCTCCAGCTAGCTTCAAAAATTCAAGACATAAAATCATAGTTTGTTTGTTGAATTGAAATGCAATTTAAAATGAAACCTCTTAAGACTTACCAATAAATCAATACATATAATAGAAACTAAAAGTTTAATTCAAACACTACAGAGTGCTGCTAAAATTAAAACATGTTCATTTTGTCTCCTGTAACACACTAATCATACAAAAAAGGAGCAATTTAAGTGACCCTTATGACCAAATAAATTATATCAATCCTAAAAATAACTAAATATTTCAATTGTGTTAAGATTATGTAACATTTTAATGTGGCGGCAGGGAGATGAAAACATGACAAATCAGTCCATTAAAGCAATTTCCTGTGATATAATTCAATTCCATAATAAAAAAGATTATGTGATTATAGCTTTGAAGCCTGAAACCTGTAATATTTATTCATAAGATATGCATAGTGTAGTTAGGTAAGATGTGATGCCAGCACGCCACTTTTTATTACAGTCCAGGTAGGCATTCCCTAGCATATGATACAGTGCTTCAGTTACACTAAAAGAACAAAGTAGCTTGGATAGAAAAAGACTGTAGACAAAGGGTACAAATAAAGGGCAAATCAGCAAGTTCTGAGGTGCAACAGGGCAGAGGTCTAATAGCGTGTGACAAAAATCCACATTTGGCTTTGTATTTAATTCAGTACTAATAAAAACTGTCAGACAAACCGCTCCATAAATGAAGTTACTAGAATGTAAAATCCTCCCAAGGGTAGTGGTGAATGCATAGGCGCTCACTTTTATTTTTCCCAGGAGTGCTCCACCCCTCTCCCAATGCCTTGCCCTGGCTCCACCTCTTCCCCCCCCATCCAGCCCCTCCCAGAGGCCCCTTCCACCCACCATCACTGTTCTGCACACTTCCCCAACCCCTCCCTAAGCTACCAAACAGCTGATTGGAGGTGACACCAAACAGCTCTGGCTGGTGGATGCTGACCACCCACTATTTTTTTTCTTCCATGAGTGCTCCAGCCCCGGAGCACCTACAGAGTTGGCACCTATAGGTGAATGTGTTTATTGCTTGAGAATATCAACTGTAGATAATAGCCCTGCACTGGTTATGGGGGAAAATGAACAAGCCAATCCAACAAGTCTCCTCAGCCTTTTATTTCTATTAAACTAGATACAGTACATCTATTAAAAAAGAATGTTAAGGTCAGTTATGACAGATTAGTATACATTTGCATGTAACTATATCAATCTGATTTTTGTAAAAGCCATTTTGAGTCTAACTGTTTTGTGCCTTCACATTGGCTCTGTAGACTCCTCATGGAGCTGAAACAGGTGTCAGGAGTAATTCTGGCACCTAGTAGAGGCCTAACAATAGACAGTCATTAAACCTTGATGACCTTCCATTGAAATGGAAGCACCCACGGACAAAGAGCTGGCTACCATCCACGGAAACCCTTTCTCCTAGGTGGGCTGGTAACTAAGCAACAGATCACCTGACAAGGGGCTGAAGGTTATAAAAGAACTAGGTCTGCTCTGAGTAACTCTCTCACTGACCATAACAAAAGAGAGGAATGAAGCCCAGGAGAGGAGACCTGGCACCCTGTAAGGACGTTGATCAAATTCCCAAGGAATGCTACAGAGTGGTGAGGAAACAGAATGGCATACGAGTATTTCTTACTCTGCATGTATATCTGTTGCCCAGGAAGTGAGCCCAGAGGCCAAAGAAAGAGGCAGGGTGGAGCCTACTCAGATCCAGGGAAGCTAAACGCACACTGACCCAGCATATGGGTCCAAACACAACACGGTGAGCTTAGCTGGGCCTGTGACAGTGATACATTCCCAACATGTTAGCACATCACAAGAAAATCTTGACAGTACACTTTTTCAGAGAACAGAAAGAATATCCTTTTTAACTAGCATTTTTAAACATGAGAATCACTTATCTCAAATACACATTAGTGCAAGTTTTAGTCATTTGACCTGCAATATGGTGTAATCCACTGGTATGAACCATGGAAGAGATCCATTTCAGACAGTCCTTCGACATGCTGAAACAAAGTAAAGTGCTAAAATTTCCACTGCAAGTATTTTTGTAAGTGCTCCAAACAGAAAAATGTCCACATGTTCTAGAACAGATAAGATTATGGTTACTTATTGCAGCACTCTAGAGCCAAATCTAAAATTTGAGACGGTGTTGTATTACAAATCCCAATTTTCATGGGTTAAGATTTGGTATTTGAAGTGATGTTAAGAACAACCAAAACATTCATGCACACTACACTTTTTGAATGTATCTACAATGTGGTTTCCAAAGGTGTCTTAATGAAAAGCATTTAAACAAAGTATCGCATGGACCTCCTGGAATAATCTTGACAAGTTCTCATGGATCTTTTTCAGCATTTGGACACCCAAGCAATAAAAAGACAGCAGTCGAAAGGTGAGGAGAGCTGAAGTAGTGATTTTAGACCAAGCATTTACCCAAAGTTACTGCAGGATGAGAAAAATACTTTAACATTTAATGTTCGCAGTAGACACAATAGGGCAAGCTAAGAACTCAAATCTGACCTGGCTTGCTTATGTAGTCTTATTTTGCAATTAGAGTTTTTAAAAAAAAAAGTTTGCTCTCCTTTAAATTGCTTTTAGAATGTAGTTAGTGCTTGGAAAAGATGCCAGATCAGCAGGCTTAGAGAAATAAGTCCTCTATAAATACACAAAGATAGGCAGTGCCATTACAATATCTGTATGAAGCCCCACCATGCCTGATCTTTGCACATTGCTTCTACTGCCTGAACAAAAATGGACAAATTCCAGAGTGCCTTTTGGCTAGCTAAAAATTTCATCCAGATTATAAATCGAAGAGAAGGTATATTTTCAGTGTAGTAGCTACTAGGGCTGTCAAAAAATTAAAAAAATTAATCACGCAATTAATCATGCTGTTAAACAATAACAGAATACCATTTATTTAAATATTTTTGGAGGTTTTGTACATTTTCAATTACATTAATTTCAATTACAATACAGAATACAAAATGTACAGTGCTCACTTTATATTTATTTTATTACAAATATTTGCACTGTAAAAAAAGAAATAGTATTTTTCAATTCACCTAATACAAATACTGAAGTGCAATCTCTTTATCATGAACGTTAAACCTACAAATGTAGAATTATATACAAAAAAAATAACTGCATTCAAAAATAAAACAATGTAAACCTTAAAGGCCTACAAGTCCATTCAGTCCTACTTGTTCAGCCAATCGCTCAGACAAACAAGTTTGTTTACATTTACAGGAGAGAATGCTGCCCGCTTCTTATTTACAATGTCACCTGAAAGTGAGAACAGATGTTTGCATGGCATTGTTGTAGCTGGCGTCGCAAGGCATTTATGTGCCAAATGTACTAAAGATTCATATGTCCTTTCATGCTTCTACCACCTTTCCAGAGGACATTCATCCATGCGGATGATGGATTCTGCTCGATAATGATCCAAAGCAGTGTGGACCGACGCATGTTCATTTTCATCACCTGAGTCAGATGCCACAAACAGAAGGTTGATTTTCTTTTTTGGTGGTTCGCGTTCTGTAGTTTCTGCATCAGTGTTGCTCTTTTAAGACTTCTGAAAGCATGCTCCACATCTCATCCCTCAGATTTTGGAAGGCACTTCAGATTCTTAAACCTTGGGTCAAGTGTTGTAGCTATCTTTAGAAATCTGATATCGGAACCTTCTTGTGTTTTGCCAAATCTGCAGTGAAAGTGTTCTTAAAATGAACATGTGCTGGGTTGTCATCCAAGAGCACCATAACACAAAATATATGGCAGAATACGGGTAAAACCATGAACCAGGAGACATACGGTTCTCCTCCAAGGAGTTCAGTCACAAATTTCTTTATTTATTTTTAAATAAGTATCATTAGCACGGAAGCATGTCCTCTGGAATGGTGGTCAAAGCACAAAGAGGCACATGAATATTTAGCATATCTGCCATGTAAATACCTTGCAATGCCAGCTACAACAGTGCCATGTGAATGACTGTTCTCACTTTCAGATGACATTGTAAATAAGAAGTGGGCAGCATTATCTCCCATAAACATAAACAAACTTGTTTCTCTTAGTGATTGGCCGAACAAGAAGTAGGACTGAGTGGACTTTTAGGCGCTAAAGTTTTACATTGTTTTGTTTTTGAGTGCAGTTATACAACAACAAAAAATTACATTTGTAAGCTGCACTTTCATAACAAAGATTGCATTACAGTACTTGTATGAAGTGAACTGAAATACTCTCTCTTTTGTCATTTTTACAGTGCAAATATTTGTAATCAAAAGTAATATAAAGTAAGCAATGTACACTTTGTATTCTGTGTTGTAACTGAAATTAATATATTTGAAAACGTAGAAAAAGTTCCAAAAATATTTAATAAATTTCAATTGGTATTCTATTGTTTAACAGTGCGATTAATCATGATTTTTTAAAATTGCGATTAATTTTTTTAATCACGTGAGTTGACTGTGATTAATTGACAGCCCTAGTAGCTACCAATCCTATCTCTTTGAAACTAAAAAGTTGTGAACCACAAAAAATATTTTGTGCTCCCCTTCTGGCTGTACAATTAATTACTGCTATTATGTTAATGCACAGAAAAGTGTTCGGGCACTGAAAGGAATTATGAAAAGTGCATTTTCTCTCTATTCAGAACACAGGGAAGAGAACAAGACTGGCAAGGAGTATTTTGATTCAAGCTTTTTAAAAAGTATTAGAGTGTGGAAATGCAAACAAGTTAAGCATTTTAATGTATCCAACACTATCACTTTAACATAAGAAATTTAAACATATGACCCCTCCAAAAAGGGTGTTATGGAGGCAACCTGGGCCTAGCAATTAGGGCAATGTCCAGAGAATCAGGAGATCTATTATTCCCAGTTTTGACACTTACAGGGTATGACCTAGAGGAAACCAAGGAATGAGATGAAGTGACTTGTCCCTGTAAAATAGGGATAATGACACTCGCTATTCTTTGTAAAACTGAGATTTAGGGATAAAAAAATACCAGGAGAGCTAAGTATTATTGTTGATCAACATTTAAAAATCAAAATTTTGCCTAGCGTTTTTATTTAAAGGTGCCAATGAACATTGAAGATTGGTGACAAAAAAAAAAAAGTATTTCTTCCATCCTTTTCTCACTAAAAAAAATTAAATGGATTAAAAGTACATTTTGTGTAAAAAAAATAAAAAGACTGAGCCAAGCGTGACAGGTTGGACCCTCTGTCCGGGATGCCACCTGATGTGCTGGGGTTCCACTGAGCCCGCCGTTCCACCAGCCTGGGCTTCCTCACCCTGTCCTTGCTATACCAGGCCCTCAAGCCTTCTATAGCACAAATACAGGTAACGCCACACCCAGCTGCAGACAGACTACGATCAGCTCTGTGTGGGAGGATTCAGTTCAGGACTTTACCCAGCACTCACGTACACACCTCCTTTGGGGTGTAAACCCAAAATTATACTGTCTTGTTCTGTATAGAGAGATCTGTACAGCGTAAGCTCATAAAAATTGCCCCCTCCCTCAATGTGGAGGGAGATACGCACAGCTTCCCCCCCACCTCCCCGATATGAATTGCACAAACTGGGTTTTAAAACAAACAAATTTATTTACTATAAAAGGTAAATTTTAAGTGATAGCAAACAGAACAAAGCAGATTACTGAGCAAATAAAAACACACACAACCTAAGCTTAATTCACAAAAGAAACAGGTACAAAATGTAATTTTTCATCCTAAATGTTGTTTTTGGCAGGTAACAGAATTTCTGCAGCTTAGAGTGCCAGTTATTTCTCTTTACAGACTAGACCCCGTCTCAGCCTGGACTCAGCCCTTGCCTTTCCCCAGTTTAGTTTCTTTGTCTCTTCAGGTGCTTTCAGCAGTCTTCCTCCTTGGGCTGCGAAGCAATGGAGAAGAGCCCTGATTGACTCACTTCCCAGCCTTAAGTAGGATTTACATAAGACAAAAATCCTTTTTTCCAGTGGAAAAATATCAGCAGTATCCAAAATGGTACTTTGGTGACATCATCAGATGACCCTGCAGTGTCAAAGCAACATCTCAGGAAGATGGGAGATTAGTATCTTCAAAGTTCTATTGTCCTTCTTAAATAGCTCATCCAGGCTGATTGCCTACTGTCTGGTGGGCGTTCCCCCAAGTACTCACACAGTTGTAATTGTTACATAGTCAATATTCCTAACTTCAGATACAGAAATGATGCATCTATACAAATTGGATAATCACATTCAGCAAATCATAACCTTTCAAATGATGTATTTTATGTAAGATGGGTCATGTAAGGTATCTTAAGTTATGCCATATTCATATCACAATATTTCTAGGAAGAATATGAGGTATAGCATCACACCAAGATCTTGTATATTTTGAGCCTAAAATTATTTACTGCACATTTATATAAAAATTAAACATATTGGAAATCCCTACATTATACTGAGTACTCCGGCTGACTGGTTTGAGCAATCCAAGAGAAAAAGATTTCAGTAAAATTAGGTAACTCAGCAGAATTTGGGCCATAATGGATCAAAAGTTCTTTCCTATTTTGACAATGAAAGCCAGTTATTTTCCTGCCAGCAATCAATAGTTCCAAACTTCGCGTAACGCATAGCAAGCAAATAAATATGACTTTAAATATAGATTGTGGCATAAAGTTCGCTTGTCATATAACATTCCAAATAAGTAGGATTACAACATAGGCCTGGGGGATTGCCCTGGAGGCATCATCAAATTGACACACCTGCCTTTTGCTATCAACGTGGATAGAGAAAACAGACTAAATGGATTGGACATATTAATTCAATACAAGTCCTGGGATTCCTGACAATCCTATTTACTTTTAAAAATTCAGATGTGCGCAAGATGCAGACAGAGCACCGGATGGATAATTACGTTTTTAGTTCTCAATTCCTTTGTACCAACAGAGCTATAATAATTTTCTTTTCAACATAAAAAGGGCAGAGACATTAATACAAGTCTAAAATTATTTGTCCAATATTTGACCCCACAGATAGTAAACAGATCCATATATGTTCTTGTGCTTCTAGGAACGATATGCAACAGTTAGGGTCAAGTGGAACCAATACATTACGCATAAATAAAATAACAGTAATACAATGCTAGTAGGCATGGTGGCGGAATGGTTCAGGTGCTCAGCTAAAATCCTAGAAGTTGTTGGTTGGAGTCTTGCTTCATCACCCAGCTGCAAATGGGTACCTGGATCCACTGGGTTAGGGAGTCAACTGTGGCATAGCTACATCACTCTCTTGCGTACTATTGGCTATGGAAACTGTGCTGAATGCAGCTCAGAGCAGACTGACTTTTTTCACTTAAAAGAGATGTAAACAACATCATGGAGTGTTGGCATTATACCAGCACAATTTGAAGCACATGACTCTAATTTGAGACTAGGCATTATTGCCCAGGGTTAAAGTAAAAGTATCAAACTAAGGTTGAAAAGAAAAGCATTTTTTGCTTTAACCACAATTATGATTACCTGTATGCATTTTTTGAAACTGGACGAGGATCAAACTTGAAGAAGAGTATGCACATGGGTAACGGCTGGTGAAGTCTTGCTTCTTCCGAAAGGGTTAGTAGAAGGTCATATTGCAACAACCTGTGAACAAAATAAATGCAATAAAGGAAATTACATTGCAATTTCCAGAAGCATAACCTTACATCCATTCTGGAGTTTAAAGTTCCTGCAGTTCTCATTAACAGCATTGCATATTGAAATCAACAGGATTTCAATGGCATGTTTGTCTTAATGGATGGTTTGTCTGCAAAATTCCTCACTATTGTCACTTCAAGTGTTGCTTAAATAGGAATTAAATTCAGAACTTTGGCAAAAAAACAAGTGACAGGAGAATATTGATATATTCTAGGAGCAGTACCTAGAGCACTAACTTTCCTGCCAAAACAGGGAAGACCAAGGTTTTATCCTCAGAATTTTCTACTCATTGCCAGTACAGTGCAACAGTGATGCTCTTTGGTCTGCACCAACAAATCTGGCAAGACATTCTTGTCAAGGTTTTTTCTTTCAAAAGCAAACTTAGAGAAGCACACTCATGTATACTGCAAAAGCAGCTGGGAAAAGCATAATCAAAAGTGTTTGACGAGAAACTAAAAGCGCTATCTTTTCTGTAGAGCTACCTATTAAAAACTGGGGGGAAAAGAGGTGATGTAGTAGAGGGGGGAAATATCAGTGGCAACAGAGTATATATTTAATGGAGTGGGAACAGAAGTACATTTAGATGAACACTGTTTCCAGCATTTCCAGTAACTTTTAAAATTCTGACCACGTTTAGAGGCATGACAAATGTTCTTTACAGATCAGATACTCACAAGGGCTTTCAAATATTTTCTACATTGCCCCAATGGAAACTTGTCTGGTAATAAAATTGCACCATGACCTTATTTTTTGTCACAGCTGAAACAAACAATTATTAGAACCCTATTAACTGAGCA
Organism: Malaclemys terrapin pileata; assembly: GCF_027887155.1. Classification (NCBI taxonomy): domain Eukaryota; kingdom Metazoa; phylum Chordata; order Testudines; family Emydidae; genus Malaclemys; species Malaclemys terrapin. The sequence continues at coordinate 17,335,056 of NC_071520.1, read as the reverse complement.
TGCTTTAGCCTGTTCCACTGCTATGGACAGCTTCCCCTGTGTGAAAGTTTTCAGAGTACAGAGATGGGGATGAATGAAATAAAAACCTAAACTCTGTAACCATTCTGAGTGATTAATTTATTTTGCCCTGGTGTGCAGTGACTGAAGTGAGTTGTACTAAAAATTAAAGATTTTATAAATTCAAGAATATGGTTGAAGAAATAATTATTCTTTCATTTCCTGATACACATACCGATTTTAATTCAGTCTTTTCTTTTATAGCACATTGCTAAGCTCTCCCATGTTTCAAATTTCAACAGAAGCAAGATTTTTCCACAACAATTCACACGATTTCACTTTTACCATCAAAAGCAGAGCTACAAGCACACCATTGATATAGATTTAAATTAGCAACCTGACACAGCTGCTGGCTTCTCCAAAGTCATAGTTCAGCATTTCAACTGACCTGCTGTCACTATAATGGCACAACAAATTCAGCCTTCCAGTCACCAATATTCTACAAAGGACTCCTCTGCTGCTGCAGATTATTTAATCTGAAATAGAACCAACACAATGGACAGAACTGTGAGGGGAGGGAAAGAAAGAGACAGAAAGAAAGGCTGGGGGGAATAGTATTTTAATCTCTGCTCCTATACATAAAGTAATTACTCTTTCAAGCAGTGACTTGATAAAGTGCTGATTTTTAAGGCTCTATTAGATAAAGACTGAGATATTTTAGCTATATGGAATATATTTTCTCGGTTAAGATGGGATACCATAAACTAGTGACTAAGGGTACGTCCACACTACCCACCGGATTGGCGGGTAGCAATCGATCTATCGGGGATCGATTTATCATGTCTCGTCTAGACACGATAAATTGATCCCTGAACGTGCTCCCCATCTACTCCGGAACTCCACCAGGGCAAGAGGCAGAAGCGAAGTCGACGGGGGAGCCGCGGCCGTCGATTCTGCACCGTGAGGACGGGAGGTAAGTCGATCTAAGATATGTTGACTTCAGCTACGCTATTCTCATAGCTGAAGTTGCGTATCTTAGATCGATCCCCCCCGTGTAAACCAGGCCTAAATTGCTGTCCAGTTGGCACTGTGGAAGAAAGTAGTAAGTCATGCAGTAGATTCTCCACTTCAAAAATCAATGCTGAAATGGGTCACATATAGCGACGATGAAAAAATCTTCAGTGTAAGGGAAAATAAGATGTAAAAATAGGACAACTGACCCAGTACTCAGGTGTTAAACAGAATGCATGTATAGAGGATCTTCTTTTAAAAGGTAGAGATTTGAAACATCATAGGACTCCAGCACTTCTAGGAACAGCAATTTTATTTTTTAATTTGAGAAAACAAACATGTCAAGAGAAGACACGTAAGATTGCAGACTGATGATTTCCCATAGTAGTCAGTTCATTACAGTTGAAAGGAATACCTATGTCGTTAACTACTGCCCTATGCTGGGTGGAATAAGAATTATTTGAACCTTGGAATTTATTGGTAACTATTAAGCTTACAGAGATTCTTCATTACCTGTCAGTTCTAGCCATGTATAACAGGGTAGCTGGCTCATTAAATGAAACCGGGCTCTGAGTGCCTGATCCAGGCCAGGTGCTCCCAGCTGGGTCAATTAAGAGGGCAGAGCAGCACCTGGGAGGCTATAAATGTTCAGTCAGGAGAAGGGCAGGAGAGGAGAACTGCCGGAGACAGAAGGTGGTTCCTAGGAGAAGGCTGAAGGCAGGAGAGCCAAAAGAGGTTTGCTGGCTGGCATCTCCAAGCCAGTGATCTAGGGCTGGAGAATTAGCAGAGGGAGATGCCTGCTGGCTCTAAGCCAGAGTCAAGCGCCAGAGAGAGTTGAAGGAAAGGGGAGTAGTGGAGGAACTTACCAGATGATGTCTCTGCTGGAGAGCTGGATGCTGCGGAACAGTGAGAGGACTGTAGGAATGAGGATGCTCCTCTGGCAAGGGTGCTCCCAGCAGAGAGGTTATGGGAGTTCCCTCTAGGAAGAGCAGAGGGGCAACCAAGAAGGAAGGGCTGGGATGACTGTCCTGGAAGAGGGATGGAGGAAGACCGATAAGGAGCGTGTGACAGAAGACAATGAGGTATGGTGAGAACAAGAACTGAATGTACTGAGGTGATAGATATGGACTATGTTTTGGGATTTTTGTTACAAACTATTTGCACAAGGCTTTCATAATAGACAATGCCTCTCCTGGGGGCCAGTTTAATTAAGAGCCTGAAGTGGAGTCCTTTGGGTTACCCAAGAGGACAACTGAGGTGAAGGGCCACATGCAAGGCTGTCCTGAGGGGATGCCTGGTAGGAGGCCACTTATTTACACCATGACACTCTCTTTCACGGCCCAGTCCAATACTGACTGGAAGGGGGGGGGAGGGGAAGAAGAAGAGAGGGACAAAAACATAACCCCATTGATGGAAGTGGGGATCAGGCCCTCAAGCTTTAGCCAGTAAGGGAGATACTAATTAGATCGCAAGCTCTTTGAGGGAAGGACTCAGTCTACCTGTCTGTGTGCCCAGCATCTAGCACAGTGGGGCTCTGATCCTGATTGGGCAGATATGTTCTTGTAATACAAATTGTTCCTCATTCTTGACCTGCTCCAGCACCTGGGTCTCTCAAGTCATTATGACTCACATAATTAGACCATAAACTGAGACCGAGCATGGAGTTTTCAGCACAAAAGGAATATTTTAGCTGAAGTTATTACTGACTGAAGATTGAGTTTAGGATAGAAACCACCTTTCAACTCACTAGATATTATTACTGTAACACTATAATGAAAAACAGCCTAAGAACAGATTTACCATAGCTGACAGCTTTCTACCATTTCTTTCAACTGTTGTGCTCACAGACAATGCCATAATTTAATTTAACTGGCAGTCAGTCCTTGACAATACCTTGATTGAATATGATACTTAAAGTACAAGACAATGAATGGCAACTGTCCAGCCCCATGTTTATGCTGGGCAAAAAGTCTTCTCTTCCTTTTTTAAATTCCAAGGGGGAGGGTGGGCTGTCTGTGGGCAGAGATATTTATAGGATTGAATTTGGCTGGTTCAATCCTCTGGGGGTTTTTTGTTTTGTTTTTAAAAATCGATTCTTCAAGGACCCACAGTTAACTCATAAGCTCTGTTAAAAGAGTGCCAGAAGTTTTTCTTCCTTTTTATTAAAAGAGTATAAGACGACAAGATTTCTGGTAATGGGAATCATGTATTCATGGACAACAGTAAACAGGAGTGCTATGCAATGCCAGAGTGTTTCAACAACAACTTTCCATTCCTGTCTCGTATCTAAAAGGGTCTTTGTTGTACTTCAGCTGCGTACTGCACTAGTACACGAGACACTCTGGATCCGAGCGTTTTTAACCAAAAATAACAAGACAAATACCAAATTTTAGGATGTTCACAACTGAGCCTTCCATAATTTAAAAAGCAAGCTACCCTCGGTCAATTAAGGAACATTATTTACTGACTCCAAAAGAGAGCCTAGTCCATCCATCCTTAATAGAAAGATGTTTGCCACAACATAGGAAGTCAGTGAAGAGGAAATATAGGATTGAAAGGAATATGATGTCTTTGCTCTCCCAATTGTCATGCTAACTTCATACAGTCCAACTACCTCATTACAAGTATTCCTTCCACTATTCTCCCAAATGCCTTGTCTGCTTTATTTTCACAGACTGGAAAAAATATTCAGCAAAATGGACAAAAAGGGTGAACACAATCTTAAGATGTTTGTACACAGTATAAAAATATAAAGGTAAGAACATGAACAAAAACACACCCAAAAGTTTTAAAAATGAGAAGAGCTGGAAAGTTCAGCTTGCCCTGAGCAGGACTGAGCATTGTCCTCCCTGTTTTTGTGGACAACTGTTACACTGTACAAGTGAGAGAACTTATTTGCACTTTGTGCACTTATTAAAACTTGCCAGGCCAGTTGAGAGATTTTGCAGTCTTTCAAGAGGCAAAGGATCTTAAAGATGTGTCCTTATTACCAAAAGTGACACACCGGTTCTTGTGCAATAGAAGACTGTCCATAAAACACCAAGTTTAAAAAAAAAAAAAAAAATGTATTAACTGGCTGGCTCAGGGACAAACCAATACCTGTTTCACAGTTGAGGCCAGATTCTGATCCCTGCTCCAAGCTAGAAGACTGATGGCATCAGTCCTTTTTCCGCTTTACCTGGTGTGAGTCTATGAAACTAGCATTCTTCTATACCAAAATATGCTAGCTAATTTGAGGAGCAGTATTGATGACTCAGAAGGAAATCCCTTCCAGTCCTCAGATGAAGAGTAGTCCATATGTGGTAGCAGGTGAGTTAGAATATAGGAGGAAACTGGCAGGGATCCCAGGGACTTGTTTTGGAAGAATGGGGAAGCCCACTCAGGGAAGGCAAGTGGTATACTTTAAAACAGACTGTTGTCAGATTTCCATCAGCAGCAAGAGCAATAATTGTCACAGTTTTCATTCGGTGTCCTGCCAACTAATTATTTGGATTAGTCAATCAACAAGCCTGTTGACAGTTGATTGTTCATAACTACTCTTTATTTTATAAAGAGGCTTCAGTCTCTCCATTAACTGATTTGCAAAGTTGATTTTGATCAATAAAACAGTAAATTCTGTTACAATATAAGAACATCTAACTGCTCGTACCAAGCCACTGCCCAACACAAGACTCAAATAAAAATGAATGGCATGAAACAAATCCTGATCTTTAAATAGCAGCGAGAGAGTAGGTTTTCTCCTTTCTGCCACCCCAGCTCTGGGCTCCCTCATTCCTCCCCACCATTGCCCCACCCCCACACACACCTCCTGCCACCCCAGCCCTGGGCTCTCTCCGCCCCCATTTCCCCCCCCCCCCACCTGCACCCTCCTTCCGCTGCAGCCCTGGGTCACTGGTAACTCGCTCCCATGGCAGGTCATTCAGCAGGAATTTTAGATGTGCACAGAACACAGACAGGATTGGTTCCCATATGGTTACAGAACTGCAGTAAAGTGGAACAATTTTCAGCTTGTGTGATTGGAGGATATCTGGATGCATATTATAAGACTGTCCTACATAAATGAGGAAAAGTTGAGGTGCCTTTATTCTTTTGTTCCATTTTTTCTTTCTATGGGGAATTTGCCAATGCAATATCACTGTCTTCCTTTTAAACAAACAAATAAAAAGGCAATGGCTGTTGAAAATAGCAATTCCAGTCCTAATAACCACTGGGAAGCATTTCTTGCTCAATTTTATCCTACTTTTTCTACAGCAAGTTACAGTGGATCAGTATATTTGATTTGGGAGAAATGAAGTAACAGCTGCCCAAACTGAGTTTGAGCACTCCTGAATTTTGAGGTGTTCAAATCTGGAAAGCAGGTGCTGGGGGGAAGAAGGGGGCTGTGGCTCTGTGGGGGAGCACAGCAGCATGTATGCAGCAGTGTGTCTGGCGCTGCGCGGAGCCAGACACGCTGGTCTGAGTGGCATGGTAAAGGGACTGGGGGGTTGGATGGGGCGGAGGTTCGGGGGGGCAGTCAGGGGCAGGGAGAAGGGGGGGTTAGATGGGTCAGGAGTTTGGGGGGGGCAGTCAGGGGACAGGCAGCGGTTGGATAGGCATAGGAGTCCCGAGGGTTTGTCAGGGGACAGGTATGGGGTGGGGTCCTAGGGCAGAAGTTGGGGGGGGTCTCAGGAGGGGGCAGTTGGGGACAAGGAGAAGGGAGGCTTAGATGGGGTCCCAAGGGGCAGTTAGGGGCAGGGGTCCCATGAGGGGACAATCAGGGGACAAGGAGCAGCGGCACTTAGATAGGGAGTGGGGTCCTGAGAGGGGGTGATCAGGGAACAGGGGGGGTTGGATGGGTTGGGGTTTCTGTGGGGGGCAGTCAGAGGGAGTGGATGGTGACAGGGTGGGGCTACCCTCCCTCCCTGTGGAGTGTCCTATTTTTTGAATGTTAAAATATGGTATCCCTACTCACAGGGCAGCTCTCCATTCACAGCAGGCTGCAGCATGAGGTCTCAGCTACCACACTCCCTCCCTCTCTTTCCTATTGGTAGTGTTGCTCCAGGGCTGGCTCTATAGGCAGGGAGCTAACCAAGGAAGTACAGCTCCCAGGGCCCCCTGTTGGTTCTCAGCTCCCATGCTGGATCCCTGCCGCCCCTGCAAATGGGCTGCCCCAAGCACGTGCTTGCTTTGCTGGTGCCTACAGCCGCCCCTGTCTGTAGGTCCTACATAGTTATTTTTCTTTCATTACTTAGACAGCTATGGATGTAAAAATAAAGTTTTAAAAATCAAGAACACTTTTGAAACCACAACAATTGAAGTCCAATTCCTCCTCTGTGCAGTGAGGAGACTTATTCCTTTAAAAAATAAATACAGTGCAAAATGCAACTGAAGAATTTTAGTATTTTCTTTGGTCAGAATTCATAATACATTTGTTACACATCATGCTGGACAATTTAGACCCAAAATTTAAGTAGAAAGAGTGGGTTTAAAAAATAATTTGTATAAATGTTATTTTAAAAATTTAAGCAAAAACTGCTGGATTAAAATGAAGTTCAACACTGTAGTAGCATGCCGCAGAAAAATAACTAGAATAAAAGTAATGACTTTAGAAAATAAAAGTTACTCATTGTTGCAGTGCCCAAGAAAACTACATCTTTAACCTCTTTGTGGCTTCCTGGAGGGCACCCCATTTAAATCTCAGGCTTCTAACAGTCTGGTGACTCTCCCACCCAAAACAAAGGAATTAGCTGCAATTCCTCCTGCAATTCACTGCGATCACCTTAGCTACTCTGACTTTAGTTTAGCACCAGTTCTGTTCTGTCAGGGGCAGTGAGAGGGTTAACCAGTGACCAGCCAGCATTCATAAAGCAAAGTATTATTTATTCACAACGAAAGCACCAGAGAAAACATCTTAAGAACAATATACAAGTCTAGCTTGCATGTGAGTGTAACTTGCCAGGTGTCACCCAGCCATTTTCCTTAAGAAGACCTTGACAAGTTTGCAAGTACTTCAGGTCCTCTTGCTGGGCCTGTCCTTCTGATCAGTTTCATGTCAATCCTTGATTCGGGAGAGAGTGACCTCCCTCCATATAATATAGCAACCATTATGGCTGATGGCATTAAACTACAAAAAATGATGTTGAAGGAAGCTAATATGGATGTTATAATACCGACCTCCTTACCTTTTACAGTAATACAATCTAGAGAAGGGTAGGAACTCATGATGGACCCTTCGACTGCAGTGATGCCACCTGTAATTCCAGAGACACCACTAATCCAGGCCACCCACTCTGATGAGAAGTGACTTAAAGGAACTGAAATGGACATAACAGTTCACAGAGATCAGATTTTGAAGTAGAGAGGCAATGCTGAAGGAATTTGGAAATCTTTTCATACATACAGGAACTAGACTGAACAGGCTTAATAGGGACGTTTGAACTCTGATGCAAATGGTATCAGTTTTATAGTTATCAGTTTAGTTTTAAAGCATTTTACTGCTCTTTAACAGCAGTTAATACACACACTATTATGACACTCAAGAAATTACAACATACAGCTTTTTCTGAACAAATAGTTGGGGGAAGGGCAGTTACTGGATAAGGCAGCTGACTGACTCAAGATTAACCTAGAGGGAAAATTTCACAAACAGAACTAGGGTCCCGATTTTTGGGTCTTTTTCTTATATAGGATCCTATTACCCCCCATCCCCATCCTGATTTTTCACATTTGCTGTCTGGTCACCCTAAACAGAACTATCAAAATATAATATCATCCAAGCCTAATGGTGCCTTACTTAACAACTTGTGACTCAGGTCACAATTCAGATTCAGGTCATTACGCTGGACAAGAAGTGACCTGCTTGACTCCAAGCAGAGTGGAAGTTGCAACTAGCACAGAGACAGTCAGGCTACGGCACAGAGGAACTGGGTGTCTTGTGTCTAAGAATCAAATATTTTATTGTCTGAAGAAAGTCTGGTTGTTTACTGAGGAACAAAAGAGGATGTGGGCAAAAGGTCTAAGCAGAAATTTTAAAAAGCTAGATATTTACATAGTTGGTCTGATATTGTAAACAAAATATGAGCGGGGAATCTAATTATCCAAATTTGTACATTTAAATAAACACAGTGGGGTCTCATCTAAATGTGTGACAGTTACAGCTTTCTACAAATGTTTTTAAGATGAATAGGGACAACCCTGTGAACACTAACTATGACATCGATAAGACTACTTACATGCCTAAAATATCAAATTTACCAAAACCCACAAATTTACACACTTTTTTGGAAGTGCTTTTTAAAAATATATATAAACATACCACTTACTACAACAGATAAGAAATTTAAGTTTCATTTGAAAAATGAACTTTTCTACATAACATTCTACCTTACGATGGTCTTCAATGCAGCTGGCTTATTGCACATCTTGCAATATGCATATCCTGAAGTACCACTATAGATCAGTTACTGCCCTATCTGGTTTCAGAGTGGTAGCCATGTTAGTCTGTATCAGCAAAAAGTAGGAGGAGTACTTGTGGCACCTTAGAGACTAACAAATTTATTTGAGCATAAGCTTTCATGAGCTAAAACCCACTTCATCGGATGCATGCAGTGGAAAATACAATAGGAAGATATATATACACAGAAAACATGAAAAAATGGGTGTTGCCATACCAACTCTAACAAGACTAATCAATTAAGGTGGGCTATTATCAGCAGGAGAAAAAAAAACTGTAGTGATAAATCAGGATGGCCCATATCAAACAGTTGACAAGAAGGTGTGAGTAACAGTAGGGGAAAAATTAGCCTGGGGAAATAGTATCCAGTTTGCAAATTAATTCCAGTTCTGATTGTCTGGCTATGTAGACTCTCCCCTTAGGCCCTACGCTACCAGCACTCCTAGCTATCTTCGAGACACCACTGACTTCCTGAGGAAACTACAATCCATTGGTGATCTTCCAGAAAACACAATCCTGGCCACTATGGATGCAGAAGCCCTCTACACCAATATTCCACACAAAGATGGACTACTAGCCGTCAGGAACAGTAATCCCGATAATGTCACGGCAAACCTGGTGGCTGAACTTTGTGACTTTGTCCTCACCCACAACTATGTCACATTTGGGGACAATGTATATCTTCAAGTCAGCGGCACTGCTATGGGTACCCGCATGGCCCCACACTATGCCAACATTTTTATGGCTGACTTAGAAGAACATTTCCTCAGCTCTCGTCCCCTAATGCCCCATCTCTACTTGTGCTACACTGTGGACATCATCATCATCTGGACCCATGGAAAAGAAGCCCTTGAGGAATTCCACCAGGATTTCAACAATTTCCACCCCACCATCAACCTCAGCCTGGATCAGTCCACACAAGAGATCCACTTCCTGGACACTACAGTGCTAATAAGCGATAGTCCCATAAACACTACCCTATACCGGAAACCTACTGACCGCTATACTTGCCTACATGCCTCCAGCTTTCATCCAGAACACATCACATGATCCATTGTCTACAGCCAAGCTCTAAGATACAACTGCATTTGCTCCAATCCCTCAGACAAACACCTACACGACCTCTATCAAGCGTTCTTAAAATTACAATACTCACCTGTTGAAGTGAAGAAACAGATTATCACCCAGAAGTCACCTACTCCAGGACAGGCCCAACAAAGAAAGTAACAGAACGCCACTAGCTGTCACCTTCAGCCCCCAACTAAAACCTCTCCAGCGCATCATCAAGGATCTACAACCTACCCTAGAAAATGAACCCTCACTCTCACAGATCTTGGGAGACAGGCCAGTCCTCGCTTACAGACAGCCCCCCAACTTGAAGCAAATACTTGCCAGCAACCACACAGCACACAACAAAAACACTAATCCAGGAACCTATCCTTGCAACCAAGCCCGTTGCCAACTCTGTCCACATATCTATTCAAGGGACACCATCATAGGACCTAATCACATCAGCCACACGTTCAGAGGCTCATTCACCTGCACATCTACCAATGTGATATGTGCCAGCAATGCCCCTCTGCCATGTACATTGGCCAAACCGGACAGTCTCTACGCAAAAGAATAAATGAACACAAATCAGATGAATTATAACATTCAAAAACCAGTTGGAGAACACTTCAACCTCCCTGGTCACTCAATTAAAGACCTAAAAGTCGCAATTCTTCAACAAAAAATACTTCAAAAACAGACTCCAATGAGAACTGAAGAACTGGAATTAATTTGCAAACTGGACACCATTAAATTAGGCTTGAATAAAGACTGGGAGTGGATGGGTCATTACACAAAGTAAAAACTATTTCCCCATGCTAATTTTTCCCCTACTGTTACTCACACCTTCTTGTCAACTGTTTGAAATGGGCCATCTTGATTATCACTACAAAAAGTTTTTTTTCCTCCTGCTGATAATAGCCCACCTTAATTGATTAGTCTCGTTAGAGTTGGTATGGCAACACCCATTTTTTCATGTTCTGTGTGTGAGTGTATATATATCTATATCTTCCTACTGTATTTTCCACTGCATGCATCCGATGAAGTGGGTTTTAGCCCACTATCTGTACTGGGCTATCTCCCCTTGTAAGTATGCTCACACTTCTTATCAAACTGTCTGTACTGGGCTATCACTTCAAAAGTTTTTTTTCTCTTAATTAATTGGCCTCTCAGAGTTGGTAAGACATCTCCCACCTGTTTATGCTCTCTGTATGTGTGTATATATATCTCCTCAATATATGTTCCATTCTATATGCATCCGAAGAAGTGGGCTGTAGTCCACGAAAGCTTATGCTCTAATAAATTTGTTAGTCTCTAAGGTGCCACAAGTACTCCTGTTCTTCTTTTTGCGGATACAGACTAACACGGCTGCTACTCTGAAACCTGAATAAAGTCAGTTAAGGAATGTGACTTTCATCAGGCAAATGGTGTAAGGGGAGGGAGTTCTAAATAGTAGGAAAGAGAAGTTGAGGTATTGCTTTCAGGATGAATTATAACAGTTTTGGTAAGCAATGAATTCCAGTCTGACACACAGCTATATCAAGATGCATGAATTATTACATTAAGAGGTAGTATGAATGATCTTGATATATTACTGCTCTGCAACCTTCCAACTCAACTTGACCAGGCACCTGCCCCACATATACTTTAATCATGTGTATTGGGAGATTTTACAGTGATGTACAAGAGATACTGGAAGTGTGTACTAAGACAGGAGATTGCCTATACCTGTTTGGAGTGGGGATGAGACACAGATGATAAAACTGGTTTCAGCAGATGACACAGGTTGGGCCTCCTCACCTGTAAGCATTTTAGGGCTCAGTTCTGGTCTATATTTTTATAGCTACTAGTAAGTTCTGGATGTTATATGAAGTAAAGTAATAAAGACAGGATTTTAATGGAATTAAGAAAATTGTTCCCTGTAAGTGAGGAGGGTCTTGTCTACGTTATAGCAGCCACTTTTTTAGATCAGGAAAGCAAACTTTAATTCTGCCATATGGGAACTGACGATCTCTTAAAAATAGATCCTAGGCTTAATTCTAAGTACAAAATCTTTGTTACAATCTGCCTGGGTTAGTGTTTAGTACCTTTCATTGCTGTATATTTCTGTAACTTCACCAATAGCCATCTGCTTTTTTATTTTGCCAACATATTGGTCACTGAAGTTAAACAAAAAGTTTTAAACCAGACTACTGCTGCTTCCTCTCTCAATTTCTTAGTATTTAGTCTCTTGTGGTATCACCATTCCACTAGTTATCCCATCACAGACCTGCCACCTTGATTGGAAGCTAGTTTGTAATTTAAGACAGTGTGGGGAGGGAAGGAAATCTTATCTGCTGTACTTAGTGAAAAAAATGAGACTACATATATGCAGGGAACAGAAATGCTGAGTAAGATTCCATTGAGAAGTTAGATAGCCCAAAGTGTCCCAAAGTGGCTATCCAAAAGTCAGCAGACACATGAAAAACTGACTGCGCAGGGTCACAAGTCTGATGAAGTTAGAACTCAGGGTTTCTTAGCTCCCTGTCTAGTGTGCTACCACATTATCTTCTACAGGTCTTTTCCTCCAGCAGTGGGACCAGAACAGGAAGATACTTGCAACCAGATCCCACAGCAAACACTACAAATTGTAAGGCCACCCAGAAGCATATTTCCCAGCTTCACTCAAAAATAAAGGAAACCATAAAACTGATGCCTCACTGTGCAGCACAAAATCATTCTCCAGTTTGTGGGGAGAACTTAATGGGAAAAGGTTAACCACAATAAAGATATAAAGATGAGGCTAACAGTCTCTTCTAACAAAAATCCTAAGTATTTGCGCTGTTTGATGTGTTTAATATGACAAGGCCCATTATTGCTAGAGAATGAATTAATATTTAAAAGGTTGAAGATGGCCCTTCAAGGTCTTCAGTGTAAATAAAGAGTGAATGAGTTTATTTAGCTCTAATCTCACTATCTTTAGTGAGCAAAAGGAAAGATAGGGTCAAAGTGATAGCAAAAGCTTCTACTGCTGCAATGGAATTTTATTCTACCAGTGAACTCAGTTATTACTAACAGACAAAAACAGCTAGTCTGAAACAAGATTTGCAAATATTCTGCAATTAAGTATTCTGCTTCAAAATGCACTGCTGATTCTGAAAGTGACACTAGAGGCACAATGCAGGTAACTGTCATTCTTATGCTAATTATTACTCTGTGATGATGACTGATGACAGTCTGACAGCATAGTGTGCTGTTCTATTATAAGGGGTCTGTTAAAATGCATGATCTGCTGTCTGCAAAGACAGGGTATGTGTACGGGAGGAGGGGAGCACTTAAAAGGTAAATGCACAATATATGTATTCTCTTTTCATTTGGTTTAGCACCATTTGGCTAATTAGGAACAATTAGCTCACAAATTTGATGTATACCCATCTTGCTCTGAAGAACTGTCAATAGAAATGTCTGAAATATAAAGCCATTTGTTATTCATTTTGTTTTTGTAAATAAACCATCATAAATAACATCTGTCAGTTACCACTGCAATGTCAACCACTACACAACTGATCTGAAACTGTTCTTTATGCTACATACTAATGCACAGCTAAAACTCATTAGTCACTAGATTCTGATAGTTTTATGTGCCACAACAATAAATACATACTCTATTTTACTCACTGAATTTGCCTCAACTGACCACTATATCACTAGGCCAAGGAAGAATCTATTTGTCTCCATTTTCTTTCAGTGCCATTCTTGGTGGAGTGAGTGAGAATGCACATTGAAATGTAATTCAGACACTATGAAAGTATGTTCTATTTGACAAGTCAAAGATTCAAAAACATTTATTCACTTTCAACCAAGGAAGCCCTTCTCACAGCTGCCTTATGTTTGAGCCATTTAAATAATTCCCCTTTGCAGTCTTCTCATGTAGCATGTATTCCTTTTGTGCAGCTATCTGACAGCAGTTTCAATTGCATTTGGCTAGAGCCCAGTGGTTTGTACAGAGATGAACTGGACAAGATAGATCTGAGCTGTTTTTATAAAAACCAACAACAACAAAAAACTATGCTTTAAAGCCACAGAAATATAATGGCACCATGGTAAAGCAAATAAGTTGCGTCTGAAAATATTTCTCCCATCTCAAGAGGCAGTTTATTGAACGGAATGTGCTGGGGTCTATAGAGACCATCTTAACATGTTCAAATTCAGTATAGAGAACAAACACGTTTGAGCACCATTTTCAAACGCAGCTCATTTTTGAAGGGTTTACAGGATCTTCTACTTTACTGCCCCTCGGTAATCCTAATGTCGTCAGTAACTTTTTTTAAAAAAGAGTGGAAATATAAAGAAAAAAAGTGTCAACCTTGGCAAGTGAGCTCTCTGACCTACTTTGACAGTAGTCTCAGTTTTCAGCCATATTCTATACACCACTTGGGTGTGTGTTTTTTAAACCAATCTTTTCCCAATAAGAAAAGGAGAAAAGTTCAGCCATCCAAGACTTACAAACTGGGGCACACAGACCAATTTGCTTGTACTACCTTTTCTGGAATTTGTCAATCATTTGCCTAGAAATATTGATTAAAAAAATCCACCCAAATTCTCCTTTAAGTCAAGAGTTAAAAGAAAAGGATAGCTTATCGCTGAGGTAGAACATTTTAAATCACTGATAATAGTAAATTAAACTAATTTAAACAATATACATTGATTTTAGCACTAGCATTATGCAGGTAAAAAGCAACTCTTCATAAATATTGTTTTCAAATTAAACCACAACATTGGTTACTTTATATAAGGGTAACAATTAAATATTTTAATACGATGTATAAAGACAAAGCAAGATAAGATATTCACATTTGATATTTTAGGCATTTACCAAGAAAAGCTCAGTTCATAGTCACAACCCAGATTTCCCTGCAGTTCCTGCTTTTCACCCTATTTTCCAGCTGGATTAAAGGATGCACAGAACAAATTACATGCCTTGGGGGAGTAGGAGTGAAGCAAAACAAAGAATGTATGTGTCTATATTGTTTTTTTCATTATACTTCCCACCAGTGCAACTATATTGGTGATAGCAACAGTGAGAACTCTACTGTAGACAAGTAGATATCCGAGAGTTGATCGTATTCCTCTATTCTAAACTCTGGAGAATGTGACATCCATCTAGGTATTGTTTAGGTAATGTGTCAAAATACTTAGAGACCAATTACTTGGCAAAACCTGTCATTTACAGCAATATGCAAAAAGCACTGAATCAAATTAGGAATAGAATGAGGTTTCCCATTTAGAATAGTCAGGTTTTCAAAGAAACAAAGTTCATTTGTAACAGATAAGGGAAAGCCAGGTGTTTCAGTCCAGTATTTTGGAAGAAATTGTTCCATTACAAAATACCATTCTGTCCAGAAATACTCCAAACATTAAGAGAAGTGGTTGTCAATGATCACCTGTAATTTAAGGAGAACTACACAGCAGTTCACAAGCATTAAACTGTTTGTGAAACCAAGCAGTGAGGGATTTGGGTTTGGTGTGAATGGAGGTGGTTCCCTAAATGAACATCTAAAAAGTAGTCTGAAAAATGAAAGTTGGAAAGCCACTGAATTAAGATCATGGGAAACAACCCAGTTTCTTCTTCTTTCTTGTCACTTTCCTATTCTGGATCAGCAACTTTTATAGCCTTCTTCTAAAACACATATGCTCATATGCCAGATTGATCTCTCGGAGGTCGGCTCATGTCCAGTCCACATACCGAGTCTCTGGTCTCCTTCCATCCAGGATCATTTCAAGAGCCATCCTACTGATATAGCTTTCAGATCTCTATTGGATATGCCCAGAGCACAATAGCCTAGCCTCCCTCAGCTTGTCTTCAATTGAAGCAACCTGCATTAGGCATCTCACAACCTCATTTTATTTCCTATCTCAGAACATTTGACCATCTCAACGTCTTCATTTACACGATGGAGAGAATACTGGAAACAATCCAGTTTATTGTACAGATTTCCGTGAAGAAGGCCTAAATTCCACCAAGTTTGCAAGTGTTCAGATCTTAGCGGGTGTCTTATTTAGGTACATCTCAAATCATTAAACTAAATATAATTTCTCAATCAATTTGTTTAAGTAACTGAAGATATTTAATAAAGAGCAACTATAAGAACAGCCATACTGGGTCAGACCAAAGGTTCATCTAGCCCAGTATCCTGTCTTCTGACAGTGGCCAATGACAGGTGTCCCAGAGGGAAGAAACAGAACAGGTAATCATCAAGTGATCCACCACCTGGCACCCATTCCCAGCTTCTGGCAAACAAGAGGCTAGGGACACTATTCCTGCCCATCCCGGCTAATAGCCACTGATGGACCTATCCTCCAGGAATTTATCTAGCTCTTTTTTGAACCCTGTTATAGTCTTAGCCTTCACAACATCCCCTGCCAAGGAGTTCCACAGACTGTGCGTTGTGTGAAAAAATACTTCCTTTTGTCTGTTTTAAACCTGCTGCCTATTAATTTTGCCCCCCCACCCAGTTCTTGTATTATGAGGAGTAAACACTTCCTTATTTACTTTCTCCAAACCAGTCATGATTTTATAGACCTCTATCATATCCTACCCTTTAGTTGTCTCTTTTCCAAGCTGAAAAGTCCCAGTCTTATTATTCTCCTCATATCCAAAGCGTTCCATATCCCTAATCATTTTTGTTGTCCTTTTCTGAACCTTTTCCAATTCCAATATATCTTTTTTGAGATGGGGTGATCACATCTTCACACAGCATTCAAGATGTAGGCGTACCATAGATTCATATAGAGGCAATATGATATTTTCTATATTATATATCCCTTAATGATTCACAACATTGTTAGTTTTTTTGACTGCCGCTTCACAGTGAGTGGATGTTTTCAGAGAACTATCCACAATGACTCTAAGATCTCTTTCTTGAGTGGTAACAGCTAATTTAGCCCCATCATTTTATATGTATAGTTGGGATTATATTTTCCAATAGTCAGCTTAGTTATTGGATGCCTTGTTACCAAGGAAACAGAATGTATATTCCATGAGAGAATGTGTTGTTGACCACTGGTTTTTATTTTGCAAGTTCCCTGCTTGCAGGAGTCAGCCAGAAAGTGGAAAAAAACAAAAAAATTTAAGAACAGAAGTCACATCAGCAGGCTTCCAGATTGCTCAAGAGTTGGAAAAATACAGCGGTTGGCTCCTTCACATTTTTATGAAAACAGGGGAAAAAGTCAGACCTCCACTGAAGACCAAATTAGCTGCACAAAGCAAGAGACTGCCACTGACAGGACTGAGTGTGTAGCGCTCCTTTACAAGATATAAACATTAATACTTTCCATCTTCAGCCTATCAATTGATCCCTCTGGGACATCTATCCTACAGGGGTAAATCCACAGCATACTGCCTCTCCCCCACTCCAAGAAGGCAAAGCGCAACAAACCTGACCTGTAGGTACGAAGCATTTAACAAATTGGCAGCCAAGGATGGGGGAAAGCTCACTTGCTCCCATTTCTCAGGAATGCTGCCAATCCTCCTCCACTGATCAACCCTTGTGTTTCTGGAGAGCTGCAATCTCCTTCACCAGATTTTTTGCCCCTCCTTTTGGCACGACTGATTGTTTAATTTTCAGTTTATTCCACTCCTTTGTTTTCTTCCTCCTTGAAGAATAGAAATCAGCTGAAGGTGCTTGTTTTGGGAAATGGATCCTTAAAGATTTCTCCCTCCAGTTACATATCAGACAAAAGAGAAACAGCCCCATAGTACAGCTTTGGGATTAAAAAAATAAATAGATCACTAATTACTTAGTAAATTCACTGACACATCCCAGTCAACCTCAGATTCATAATCCTGATTGCCAGTAAAGTTAATCTAGCAAAGGGAAGGGAATGATCATAGGGGGCTGCATGATGCTTAGTGAGGCCATTTATCTAGTGGTTAGAGCAGAGGCCTAGATTATATTTCCAAATTAGGTTAATTAGACATATTTTAACTGCTCTGTACATGAGTTTCTTTCTCTGTGAACTGAAGATGACTTCTAATACATACCCAATCTTTGTAAAACAACACAAGATTCTCAGAATAAGTGTCTAAATTATGTTGTATTCCAAAGATAGTGTCAAGGGTATGCTCCCCAACCACTCAGAATCAGTAGTATGCTCTGCTCATGGAGTACAAGGCAATAGCACGTCCATAGACTAGGAACTGTCCAAAGAAGATCCTTTAACCTGGATAGGCCCCTTAAGCAGTTCATCAGCCTACTTTCTATATTAGTAAATGTGTTGAGTTTAATGCTAACAAGATAAAACCTTGGAAGTTTTGTATGCGCACACACATGGCTTTTCTTAGGTGCTCTACACCAGAACAGAGGATATATATCCAAAACATGGGGTGTAATGAGAAGTTATCAGGTTTAACTACATTATGCTGCAGTATTTGACAGCAGAAACAATAAGTATCTAGTATTTCAGACAATACAAATGGGACAATTTGTCTTTGTTCCTCATACCACACACTCCAACAGAACTCTCAGCAGACCCATAACAATAGCATTTATAGTCTATGAAAGCCTAATAAAAGTATTAGAAAATGTTTTCATACTACTGCAGGAGAGTGACTAAGATCCTCACTCATTCATCGTTTTACTAGTAGACTCAGGTACACAGTATCCATAGGAAGACTGGGGTTTTGCCATTGTAAGTTTTCTAAAATCCACTAATGCAACTAAAAGTAACTTACAGTTTCATTACTATAGAAACGCAGAGGTCCAGAAATAGTTTTTTAACTTTTATATCACAGCTGCTTTAAAAGTTATCAGCTTTCTGATACAGCAGTTTGGCCACGTTTGTTTTGTCTCAGTCAGTGGTAGAAGGGTCAATTGGTAAGGCCTTGGCTACACTTACCAGGTAGTTCGACGGCTGGAAATCGAAGTTCTGGGTTCGACTTATCGCGTCTAGTCTGGACGCGATAAGTCGAACCCGGAAGTGCTCGCCGTCGACTGCGGTACTCCAGCTCGGCGAGAGGAGTACCGCGGAGTCGACGGGGGAGCCTGCCTGCCGCGTGTGGACCAAGGTAAGTTCGAACTAAGGTACTTCGACTTCAGCTACGTTATTCACGTAGCTGAAGTTGCGTACCTTAGTTCGAATTGGGGGGGGTAGTGTAGACCAAGCCTAAGACTTGACCCTCACCATAAACCTGTATTTATCTAGGTTGCCAACACTGCTGAGTTTGCCAACATCTTAGAAGATAGTTTTTTCTCTTTGCTTTTTTATTTTAAAGGAAGAATATCCTGTCTTATTGTATTAATTCACTGATATAATAAAAATTACTTAAAAAATAATCAACTGTTGCTTTTACAAAAGTAGGTGTTCAGTTGGTTTTAACCCAGCATAACGAAGCGACAGCATGAAATCTGCCCTTGGCTGGAACTCAAACCTCTGCCTATCTACCACTAATAGGACAAGATTACAGATTCTAATAAGCACTCCAATAGACTGACTTTCACACTGGTTGTGTCTTCTTCAGTGAGAGCCCAAATGACTTTCCTCTTATTATCTCTATGTATACTGCCAGAATAGCAGCTGGCTTTAATTTGTCCTAAAGTTATGAGATGACCAATATGTTGCCAACCCATGACTTTATCATGTCTCAATATTTGTTGTTTCTTAAAGCCCCAGATCCTGGATTCAGATAATTAGGTGAGAATTGCAGTTTTCAATTTAGAAAAAAATGTCTAGCCCTCACGGTTGCAGAGAAGAGTTTGGAAATGTAATCCAACTGTTCACAAATGGCTCAAAAATCAAAAGGCAAATTAAAGCGCCCGAACATTATTATTGACTTAAAAACCACAAATTTAAGAAAACCTCATGGTGACTTTTGGGGGCCTGACTCATGATTTTTGAACACTTGGAATTGGCAATGTTAGATAAACTTAGAAGTGGCTATTCAAAATAACGACCGACCTGTAAGGAGTAATATGCCTGCAGCTCACCTTTAGTTAATTTTAAGATTCGCCTCCCACCCCCCAAATACTACTTTTTACATACAGTTGTGATGCCGATGAAAGGTTTTGTCTCAAAAAAGCAGTGCTCTGGTTATGGCAGGCTCTCTCTCCTTCCCTCCCCCGTCACCCCACGAAGCCCATCACAGTTAGTGTACTGTAATCATTTTCTCCTCCAGATTTTCCTTTTAACCTGAATATTTTGAAAATATCTTATAGATTTTCTGGAGTCCAATTCAATCAAAATAGGTCATCATCAAAACTATAAACTAATACAATTCATGCAAAGACAACAGTTTTCTTTTCTGATTATTTGTGTAGCAAACAAATCTTGTAATTATGCTAGATTTCCAGGTAGAAGTGATAATATTGCTACTCCATTTCCATAGTTACTCTTGTTAACTTCTGTACAACTACATAGCCAGACTTACTTGGAAGCTTGCTGTTATATCCATTACTTCTTTCACTGTGTACTTACATATGTCAACATTTTATTAATATTTGTTGACTACTCATGCACATTTAGAATTAATGTTTTTCTGCTCCCTGTTGGCATTTAGTAGCATCATTTGTACATGCCATCTCAAGAACAATGCCAAACATGCTCAGAACCACCATTCTGATTCTCTGTGCACAACATGCCTATTAGTTTCAGTTTTGGCTATGCTGCTCCTGTTACCGACAGACATCCCTCTTGAGTGCCTGGGAAAGGGCACGCACCAAAGTAGAAACTTACTATGAGAAGTGCTTTCAAGGGCATCAAAAACTGAAAAGAAAATATTTATCCCTTATTCTTTTCATCTATAATAATCAGAGGTTACTGTTACAAAATTGATTTTAATTGGACTCTGCACGATTGGATACTTTTGCTGAACTAAGGTAATAATTTGATCCAAAATGTTATTGACTGATAAGCCTCAGGGTCACGTTAGAACTACACTTATGCAAGCTAATAAGCTAAAAGATATTGGTGGATCCTCACTGAAGTAATGTTGATGCCTGTTAAGCAGTTTAAAATGTTATTAAAGGTAAACAACATGATTCATCAATGGACAATGAACCACTTAGCAAATAATTATGTATCAGAACATTATTATACCATCATTCACTCAGGTATTATTATATTGTCATTCACTCTAAACCATAGAATGGTCTGTCAAAACAATAACATCAATGCCTATAGAAGTGTTGACCAATCAATACAGTCAACCAATAAATAGTGGTACTTACAAAGATTCCAATAACTGTGGGTGGAGGAAACTAAAATGACTATTCAACACTGATTGCTATTCTTCTGGAGCGAGGGAAGTGTTTCTTTCTGTAAAGCCTCCTGAACATTAACTATTTGCTATCAACTACTTTACCGGGTGTGAAACTGTCAATGTCACTAAATCACCATATAAGGGTCATGACATGGCATTAAAGAGACCCTGTGACACACTGTGATCCAAGTCAACTTGCTTGAAAATATAAACATCCCTGAACTCCATGGCACAAAGAGAAAATAAAAGACTCAATCCCAGAGCAATACCAGCTAGGCTTGTGCTCAGACACCATCTAACTAGATAATTACAGTAACTCCTCATTTAAAATTGTCCCGGTTAACACTGTTTCATTATTACGTTGCTGATCTATTGGAGAACATACTTGTTTAAAGTCGTGCAATCATCATTGGTGAGTACAGCATTAAATTGTTTAAAATGATTTAAAACTTATACTGTATATGTATATCATGACTTTTGTCTGGTGAAAATTTTTCTCTGGAACCTAACCCCCACTATTTGCATTAATTCTTATGGGGAAATTGGATTTGCTTAACATCGTTATGCTTAAAGTAGCATTTTTCAGGAACATAACTACACCGTTAAGTGAGGAGTTACTGTATATGCCAACAGAGAATAAGTGTCATTCACTTAATGTTAATTCAATAATCTTAGTACTGCCAACCCTAAGCATTCAAAAATCATGAGTCAAGCCCAAAAAAGTCAGACTAGGTAAAATATGAGATTTAAAAAAAAATAATTTGAGGTCCTTTTTATTTGCCTTCTGGTGTTTGAGTCATTAAAGTTCGTTAAGAGTTCAGATTTCTCTGCAACCACAAGCTTCCTTAAATGATTTTTTTTTCCAAAGCAAAAATCCTCATGTGACCACCTGACTCCAGTAGCTGGAGCTTTATGAGCTACATAACACAGAACAAGACTTGTGATGAATCATGAATGTTGCCAGTCTGCATCCTCAACACTGCTGTGAGGTAGGAAAAGGGTCTCAGCCCCATTTATGGGCCGGGAAATGAGGCATGGCACAGTTTAAGTGACCTGCTCAAGGTCCCACAGGAAGACACTGGTGGAGCCAGAAATGAATCCAGGTCACCCAAGACCTTAACCACAAGATCATCCTTCTCGTATTGCAGGGGTTCTCAAACTGGGGGTCAAGACCCCTCAAGAAGTTACAAGGTTATTATGTGAGGGGGTCACAAGCTGTCAGCCTACACCCCAAACCCCACTTTGTATCCAGCATTTATAATAGTGTTAAAGATATATTTAAAAAGTGTTTTTTAGTTTATAAAGGGGAGGGGGGCGCCACACTCAGAGGCTTGGTGTGTGAAAGGGGTCACCAGTACAAAAGTTTGAGAATCACTGTCTTATTGGCAGGACATCCCCCAACGCCCCTCTGGGCCTGAAACCCTTCTGGGAGGCCACCAGGGACCCCTCCCATGGGTGAAGCTGCGGTGACTGGGGACCGCGTCTACAGGGCGCTGCGGACGGCACCCAGGCTCCTACCCCTCAACTCTGACTCTACAGGCTGCCCCGGACGGCGAGTTTTTAGATCCCTTCTAGTCTCACAGCCCGATAGCTCCAGGGTCTCCCCCACGCCCCCTGGAGCAGCGAGACGCTGCCATTCTCACACTCACCCAGCACGCAGAGCGAAACGGCGGCGCTCGTCGGACTGTTAAACGCTTCCGGGAAACGGCGACACCGTAACAACAGACACACCCATTGGCTTCATAGGCCCCGCCTTCTTCGCAGGCTATTGGAGCGTAAGCCTCTTTCTCCCGACCTCTCATTGGTTCGCTTCCGTGTCGCTCAAGTAGGGTTGCTGCGGCGTTCCAAATCTCGGCTTCTCTCTTCGATCTGCCCCTCCCCGCACCTAGTGTGGCTCTTCCGTTCTGTGCGCTCTCCTCCCCGCAGGAATCTCCGCTCCGCTTACCTCAGCTCTCTCCCCCCAGCGCCTCCCCCAACGGCTCTCCCCTTTCCCCGTAGCGGTTCCCGCCCTTGTGGGCCTTGGTGATGGACCCAGGACAGGGGTTACCTGGGGGTGGTGGCCCCTAGCCCAACAGCCCTGGTCAGGTGCCCTCTTGTTTGGGAGGGTGTGGGTTGCAAAGCACAGGCAGATGGAGCATGGCTGCTGGGAGTCACCTCACACACCTCTCTGTGCTGACTATTTTTGACTGCGGGGAAGTTTGTTCAGGTGTGATGTGCTCCAGGCCTAATTGTCCATTGCAGGATGCCCCTTCTATGCCCCTCAGCATGCAGATATGGCCCTTCAGGGCTCTACTTACCTGCCACACTCCCCTCAGTGGCATGTGGCCAGGGTGGCTGTGGTCCAGCTAGTCTCACTTGCCAGAAAGGTTCCTTGCATCCCCTAGCCACATTTGAGGAGCCCTGAACTTTGAGCTGGGTGCTGGGCAGGACCCCGGTTTATCCCAGAATGGGGAAATAAAGAGGGGGCTTTGTCCTCAGTTACTTGGTCAAACCCAGCATGGCCAGAACTGATAATCCCTTCATGATTCTACGTGGAGCTGCAGGTTTAAACAAGGATGGGGTCAACTCAGCCGTTCACCTGCCCACACTGAAATAGTGACTCAAGGAATTTACCATGTGGGGCTTTCAAGCAAGATCTTAAACACTTAGGTTCTGCCTGCTTTTCTGGGCAGATAATGGCAGTAACATGGCTTCAGTGGAACCTCAGTTGTAAATTCAAACTGCCTCCTGGCGGAGCCTCCAGGAGAAGGTAGTAGTAGAAACACTGACTGCTCTCTCTGAGGGCTAATACCTATCCCGTGAGGATAAATCAAGCCCAGTATATAGAAGGTATGAAACCCGTTCTTTAATATGAAGCACTATGAAAGGAAAAGAACTTCCAAAATAGCAAGAGCTATTCATGCTATTAGATCTAAACCAGGATGTTAGGCTGATATCCACAATAAAACTTCAATATGCATAAATGTAGAGAAAAATAGATTTCAGTTTTGAGTTTCCAAGATGTTATTAAACACAGCTTTCCAATTTTAACATAAGGCAAGTTACACAAGTCTATCAATCTGCATGACTCTGCAGCTGATTAGTTAATTGTACAGTTTTTGAAGTCAAGGAGAGGTGAGAGCACACAATGCCTGACAGCAGTTACACAGTAACGTGCAGCATTAAGGCCAAAGATTGTTTAGAAAAATCTATTGCATTCCACTGGGTTTTATTTAACACATTCATAGGCGATCTAGCAGATCATTTTGACATTAAGCAGAAGAAATCTCTATTGGGAAGTAATGTCTTAGAAAATGCTTTAGAACGGTTGATTAGAGTACAGTAAAACATGTCATAAGCTATCACTCAAGAGACCAACCATATTGGTTGTTTACCAGAGGTGGATCTATAATAAAGGACAAATAAAATATGCTGAGATACTTTAAGGTGGTCTTTTAAGACAGGAGGTTTCTTAATAAGGATGGTACTTTGAATAGGTTTGAATGTAATTTGAATGAACTGTGTTCCATGGAAACTTGATATGTTGTCTTTGTGATAGTTTGGTCATGTTTTTCTATTTTAGCATTTTGGTGTGGTATCCCTTCCCATAATAAGACTATGTTTTTGTAAGATGCTAATAAGGTCTTTTAGTTAAGGAATCTAGGGCAGCAGTTCTTTCTTGCTGAACGTATTTAACCAAATTAGAAATGCTTCTTTGCTTGATACCTATTAAAAATCCTCTGATGTTAAGGCTCTGCATGTCTTCAGTGGAAGTTGCATCCCTGGAAAAGAGGAAGAGGCAAATTCTCTATGGTTTGAGAATGTAGATAACTGTGTTGGCTTTCACTGATAAGCCACATATTTGCCTGTTTTCTACATGTTTGAGAAATTTGATTAGTTTTACTGTGGCATTTGAAGACTTTGTTTAAGGAGATTTCCCAAAAGCAGACCATTAAGGGGTAGCTAGATTTTAGGGTGACCAGACAGCAAATGTGAAAAATCAGGATGGGGGTGGGGGAAAATGGGAGCATATACAAGAAAAAGACCCCAAAATCAGGACTGTCTCTATAAAATCAGGACATCTGGTCAACCTACTAGATTTAGTGGGGCTATTGCCCATTTAATCCCCTGCTTCTACTTCCTGTGCCTATAGTATTTTCTTTTCTCCCTCAAAAGCCCTAGTTGCTATTATGTCCTTTGTTAACCTCCATCTTTTGAGGAACTGCATGTAGCTTCTATTACTAACCAAATTACAATAGTCCATTCTCAAGTGGATACTGATCACGTGTTTGCTTTGAGTGCATTCAGTGAAAGAAGTGTAGAGATTCTGAGGAAGGGGTCCATAGGCCACTGGTGGTCTGTGAAGCACTTGCTGGTTGTCTACAGAACTGAATGGTCACATGGTACTGGCTCTTTCTGATTATTTCTAGATCTTTCATTACATTAAAAGAGCTAAAAGAATACATTATACTTTCCTAATTTTACAGTAACTGCCTATATGGAAAATTATAGCCACAACAGGGTTACATAATTGTGAATGTGAGGGAAAATGTTTCACACAACTGTGATTTAGAGAAGACATGGCCTATAGGCTGTTGTGAGGCTTCTGCTGAATATGTCACTTGACACTGATGGTTTGGTTAGCTAGATCCTACAAGCACTATGTTCATAAGTCCTACTGAAGCCAAGGGAAATTCCAGGCAGAGGGCTCTTACAGAATCAGGCCTATTATTTACTACAGAGTTTACCCATCCGCAAAGTTATAATTACACTGTTGTATCTCACAAGGGTTTTGTCAAGAAGACTGAGATTTTCAGAGGTGATTAGTGATTTTGGGTACCTCCATTTTGGGTTGCTCAGTTTGACAACAGGAAAAAAGGGCCTAATTTTCAGGGGGTATCAGACTGAGGAAAAGCCTGAAGATGTGATAAGTGAAATTTAAAGGCTTAACAAAAAAGGGCAAACAATCATAAATTTGTTTAAAAATCATGAATTTTTAAAAGACTGATTTTTGGCCCCTCTAAATATTTGAATGCTTGGACTTGGTGATGCTGAGTTTATGTATTATGCTGGTGCCATAAATCCTTGCACAACCCAATCCTATATCTTGGCACTCAAGTCTTTCACTGAAATCAATGCAGATGTGGGATATCTGAATGCAAGATCAGGCTCCTGTTTGTTTGGCTGCTTGGACTTCGGGGCTAAAAGTTCTTGCTGTCTGGATGTCATGTTTCCTTTTCAGTTTGTTACATGTGCTTTAGAATCTGCAAAGTGCAAATCTATGGTGTTTCAGAAGGATTTTTAATGTCATGTTCTGTTTTGATCACCATCGTATTTCAAGTGATTAAACAAATTAAAAGTATTAAATCATAATGTATTCCTAAACGGAATGGGACCAGTGAACTTCTCTCTCACTCCTACGGGAGGTTAATTCCACTTTGACGGACACTCATGCTGTCCAATGCCAAACTGCGCTAGCAGCCAGTGACCAGACTAGAGGAACTTCACCAATGAGATAGTCGTTGCTGGGTTTAACAAAACAAAGATGCCCAATGGGAAAAATCATGGCTAGCGAGGACTGCGTCGTTTTGTTTGCTGACTGCAGACGGACAGCTGAGAACTAGGGGGCAAGAAGCAGCAGTGGCAGGACCATTTTCTGGATTTGGAGCACAATTCAGCTGTTTTCCACCCCTATCTCCTCTGCTCCCAGCACAGACACAGTAACCAGCCTTGCTGTCCTTAAAGGAGGGAGGGGAAACCTGAATTCCTGTTTCCATCACTCAGTATTTTTACCCCCCACCAAAGTTTTACTGATAAGAAAGGATTAACGCCCCCACCCTGTAATAGAGTTGGAAGGATGAATAACAGTACACGCTAACTTACAAGATCCAACTGCGTCTCTGGTGGGCATCTTATCGAAGGTCTTTTTAAAAGGGCGTGGGGAAATTAGGCGTTATACAAACTTTACAGTTGACTGTTTAAATGTAAGCCCTAAGGGTGTGTGTGTGCACAAAACCCTTTAAAAATACATTATTCCTCAACCTCTTTTTTTGGGGGGGGGGGGTAGACTTTTGGGGAGGACTATAAGGAAGGTTGTTTCTCCGTGAGAGATGAAGAGCGCCAGACCCTGGATGTGGGAGTGGAAGACCCTATAGAAAGATAATGGCAGCAAGTTTATTTGTCTTTTAAAAAGAAGGAATCTTAACTGTGTTTTTTAAAAAGAAAAGCAGCAAAAAAGGTAAATGCAAAAAAGGGTTAAACACTCCTTCTCTTTCCTCCCTTTCTTTCGATAAAGAGGTTTTCTTGAATACCCTTTGTAAATGAAGAGGGAGGAATTTAGAGGTGGGAGGGAGGAAATTCAGCCCGAGTCGGATGCATCTAGTACGTTGGCTTGGTGGGTAAGAAGGGAATTGAATCTGAATCCGACGTACCCATTGTGATCTCTGGAGAGGAATTTATGAGTTGGGGGATGGAAGGAAATGCAATTTAGATCGAATGCACCTACAGCGTTTTCTCTGGGGTCGGGGAATGAGTGAGTAGCAGGCAGTGGTGATCTTAGAGATATTTTCTGTTTCTGGAAAATGAAAAGGGAGAGAGGAAGAGGTTTGGTTGATCTACTGCCGATCAGTTGCTGAGTATTTTATTTAAGAAGGTTTGTTTGTTTGTTTTTTGGTACACCCTCTTCCTTGTGATCCTGTGAAGCCAGAAGAGGCAAGGAAGATAAGCTGAGGACAGAAATAGAAGAAGAGATGGTGAGCAGATCATTGGGCTTGGGGGAGTGAATGGACTGTATCACAGTCTTGTATCACAGATCTTGTAGGGTGAACTGAATTTAGGATGACTTTGCATCAGGGTTGCAGACTAGCTTTGTTTGCTTAAGGTTGCAGTTCAGGCTTGAAATAATACATATTTGTTTGTTCTGTGATATACAGCGAGGAGCTGATCTATGTGAATGGCTAAAATTACAAATAGCCACCACACACACATGTAAACGGTAAATAAACCAATACTGTGTTAATTCTGCAATATGATAGGCAGCTCTTGTCACAGAGGGAAGTCATTGCTCAGGTTATTTGTGGCGTGCATAGGAGACGAGCCTCTTGCTTTGTAGCAAAGAGCAAGCAAAACTAACCTTTTTATTTTAAATTGTGAAATGATTAAATCCTCTTACAATCTTACCAGCCAAAGGAATTATTTTTACTTTGCATTTTTCTCTGCTGTATTACTTTCCATAGTTATAAGCTAATGTTTCCAAAACTTGAGCAACTCTTTAAAATGTTCAGATCAAGCATATAAAAGGCAGAGACCATCTCTTTTCCTATATTGTATTGTATTAGATGGATTCTTCTAAAACATTTATTTCTCAGTTTTTATAATGTACTTTTGTGCCTAATTATGGTGAACTCCAGTTTTTGTTCTTAACATGTTAAAAAAAATACTAAGCTGAATTTTGCACAAGTCATGTCACTTCATGTTCCAATGTTATTTATTTTTTTCAAACATTGACTGCATGACCTCTACAAATTGGTGGATACATATTTTTTTCCTTAATGTAGTGAGGATTTTTTATGGTAAAATTCCTGATCCCAAGTGACAGAATATTGACATTGGCTGATTGTATCTTCCTCTGGATGCAATGCTGCAGTCTGCACCTATTTCAGCTTCTATTGATTTAAAGAGATATCTTACTTACAAAACTGCAGAAATTCTATATTGTGGAGGAATGGAACCTGACATTTTACTGTCTCTAAAAAATGTTAGAAGAAACTGGAATAAGGAAAAAATGCAGTTTCATATGGAGTCTGCTTTGGAGCAAATTAGGATTTGTTATATTAAACTAGCACTGCATATGTATGATGTCTGAAGAAATTGGAAGGCAGGATAATTCATAGTTTCTACAGGAAAACAACTTGTGATCTACATTATGATCCCAATAATGCAAGATATTTAGATGGATGGTTGTTAAATTTATTTTAAGCAACATCTCTGTAAATGGTTGTCTGAAATATTTAAATTATATGCCCCATTAGGCAAATGGGTTTCTTTCCTCTGCCAGGCTAGGGGAATGTATTTGGTGGGCAAGGTTGAGAGGATCAGTACAGTTTGACTGTATAGTTATATCCCCATGTTTTGTCTAATGATGCTTAGGCTTTGTTTTATTTGACATTGGTTGTTATCCCTACAAAGTTGCCTTTGCTGATTTGATATTATTATTACATGGTTCCTCTCAACATAAATAACTAAAGCAGTGGATTTAACCATAGATTTGACCTGATATTTAGAGGTAACTGATGAAAAATTGTTTCCCGTTGCTTGTGGTTTTCATCTGTTCATTCAAAATTGCTGCAGTGGAATTTTGTTTCAGTAATTCTTTATTATTGAAAGGACCAATAAGTTAGCAAAATGCAGAATTATTGACAGGATATAGAGTTTGTCAGTAGTGCACTGGGAGAGAGTAGAATGCTTCATTTTAGTTGTACTTTATATTTTGTACAAGCTATAATGAAGATTGACGTTTTATCCTAGAAGTTCATATATATGCATATTACAGTTATATAAATGAAAGCATCTACATCTTATTTTATGTAATGCAATAAACACTATTTCTGCATTGTTTCTGGTAGATTTAAATTTGCATGTTAAACTGTATACTATCAGAAAACCTGTCAGAACTGTTGTAGTACCAGATTTATAATTTGCTGCTCTTAATATTTTATTATGTGGGTATAAATCATTGACGCAAATGCTGTAAACAAATGCCTTTATAGCTAAGAGTGAGACTACATTTAGCTTATCCCTTTCCAATTTAAGGGAAGTATGACAGCATGTTATACAGTGGATTGTTTTAGTAATAACTATCAGTGTAATCTCCAAAGCAGAAGTTCCAATCAAATATTGCACTCCTGCCCCTCTCATCTACATAGGAGATCAAGGGCCAAATTCTGTTATATTAGTATAGATTGGATTCAGTGATCACTCTGGGTTTACACCAGTCTCATTTAAAGTAGAATCTAGCTCCTAGTCTTTATTCTAAATTGACATCTCCATGCAGTTCAGAAGAGTCAGTGATCAAAGAATTTTATCTTCTTTGATAAACAAAACACTTAGGACACATGCAACTAGACAAATATTGTATTTTCTCCCAAAAATAGATAGAAATATGCTATTGCTATAACATTAAAAACAAGAAAAAAGATATCTTGAGGTATTCTCCTATTAAATGCCAGACTAGGTATGGTTTACATATGTCATGTAATCGATAAGTAAGGCTAAGATTTTGGCATGGGTAATTTTAGTCAAAGTAAGGGACAGGACATGGGCAATAAACAATAACTCATGGAAGCCAGAGCCCCACCGCTTGGGGCTGACAGCTGGAGCCCCGTCTCCCAGGACTTAAGTCGCGGAGGTCATGTAAAATCACGGACTCTGTGACCTCCGTGACCAACTCATAGCCTTATCAATAAGCACAACCATGTATCTCAGCTATCTTTGGAAAGCAGTAGAACTTGACCTGCTTATTAAAAATAGGTCTTTCCCTATCCATTTTAAAGAAGCCAAAATAAGTCTGAAAAACAGTGGCACATGCATTTCATTTTCTATTAGCCCTTTCCACTTCCTCAACAACCAAAACCAGACAAGCCACAAACCCCTTCAGGGTTTTGGGGTTCTAACTTCTGTGATCTAGCTCAGGGATGAATCTGTGTGATATTCATAAGACTGGGATATTTAAATGAATCATATTCCTTTTGTTATCTATTTCTCTGCAATGTTTTAGGAGCAGGCAGCAAAATGTAGTAAGCTCCAATTTTTTGAAAGGCTGGCAGACAGCCATTTGGCAATCAGATTTTCACAAAGTGGCCTTTTGGTGTGCACAAATAGCTTATAATTTAATGTTAAATGAACAGCATCTATTACCCTTCATTGCTTTATAGACCTAGTTAGGACATGAGACAAAGTGTCTTTCATAAAGTCTTGGTTACATTCATTAACTGCCATTATTTCACCGAAGTTTTCTACTTTGACCCACAAATATGCCTGGAAATGGTGGAGAGGAGAATGTGGAACCATGGGGAAAAGGAATGAGGGCCCTAAATTATTTTCATTTGTTATAAAGGACACTTTAGTTTTCTTAATCTAGTCACTGAATTCCTACTCCTACTAAGAACCAACTGAGTACAGCTTCTGGTAAGACTTGCCATTACTGGGAGTGTATCACTGTTGATACTATAGTGGTCAGCCTGTGAAAATAAATCTAACTACTGAAGGTGCTATCATACCACTAAACGTTGTGTATTTTGGCCTATCAACTTATCCATTTAAACTCATTATTGTAGTCTTAAATTATGTTCAAAAGGATTCAGGGTGCTGTCTTTGAACATATTTTCTCAAGTTTAGATTCTTATTTACATATGTAATCTGCTTTGATGAATACAGAATTGTATGGCTTATGACCTCATCACCTCCTCCTCCTCCTCCTCTTAGAGTGAACTCCAAAAGAGTCAAGTGCCCCCAAATTAATGGAAACTCCAATTTTTCCATCTTGAGTTGTCTAAGGCTTGAGGGGCTGAGTGTCCACAATTCTAGTTCAAGTCAATAGTGTTGCCAGATGACAAGCACCTATGAAAATCAGGACCCCATGTGTGCCAAACTGCACAGTGAAAATTGCTGGACACTTTTGAAGAGGTTTGCCTAAGTGTTTACATTTTTAGAAGTGTAAACTTTTGTTTAGGCTAGAAAATACTTAGTTTCTTTCTTTAGCATAACAACACCCGTTGTGATTCTAAACCTTTGTAGTGCAGCATCTCTCTAAATATCCCTTTACTAATCCAGCTACCCCTCACTCATCTAAGCATTACTCACCCAACTAGTGTAGTTCCTGAGTAATCAGTCGCTATGGCCTGCGGTGAGACAACTTGAATAAGGATTTGGAGGCTCAGATTGTGTTTGTTTTTGTAATTTTACAAAGCAAAGTTAGGGTTCTAGGTCACAGGATCAATTCTGACTAGATTTGATTTGCTTATAACTAAAAAGTAATTACCATGCAACACCTCTCTGATGGCCTAGTGAAATGAGAAGTCGGTCTTACTCTATTTTCTGGTGCACACGTGCTCACCTTTGTAGCGGTCTCAGAGATCCATAGACTGCATTAGCATGGAGAAATTGGAGAGAAATGAGTTTTGGCCTAAGAGATGGTTCCTCCATTTTAGATTTGGGGCAACTAGTGGGAAGCTTTCACTGCTGCTGCACTGGTTTTGAGGTTAGAAGATTTCAATTTCCAATATTGTAAATATAGCACTATCCATGGGCACTTAGTCCACTTAAAAATAGAGGGAAATGATGCAATTATGTTGTAACAAAATAGTCTAGAATCGTTGGATACATGTAAAGTGGGACTATTGCTACAGCCCCATGAAGACTCTGGCACAAAACCCCATGATTTTAAAACACTGAATAATTTGATTGCATTGAGGCAATATTTCAGTTGGTTAAAAGAAATGTTCTTGAAAAGTTGTCCTCCCCTTCCCTCCCCCCCCCAAAAATGTCTAATAGCTAGTGATGATAATACTTTATCTTGTACAGCATTCACTGTAATCAATAATCCTCAGGTAAGATAAAAGTGTAATGGTAAAAAGACCTCATCACTGAGGTCTGTCTTTTGGTTTAAGTGACTGATTTGTATGTTTGGTGTCTGTAACAGAAAACTACTTAATCCCTTTGTCTTTTATCTGTGCAATTTACCTGGTGGCAGTTTTACAAGGCATTAAGATTAATTAAGAAAACATGGGGAAAATGGTGTGTCTCTTTTTTCATTTATCCACTTTATACTGTACTGGAAGACCATTTTGTGAAGTTGGAAAATGTGCACTATGCTATGTCTCACCAAAATGACAGCATCCTTAGATATTTTAAGATCTTTATTCCATAAGGCACTTGACTATACTGTTTTAAATCTTCTGTACCTTTGCTACCATTTTTTCTAATTATGGTTTCCCTGCATCTTGTGGACATGCTTTTTTATTTCAGAAGCTTTTACAATGTTTCCATGAGTTACAGTGTGGAAATATGCCAGTGCACCACTGATCTACTACCTTCTGATTTGTAGGTCAGTGAGAAATTGAGATTTTGCTATCTAAGCAGTATCATCTCTTTGCTGGTTCAGTGCTTACATGACATTTCAAGTTGGCTAAAGATTAAAAGGACAGTGTTGAGGTATCTTTCACAATTTAATTCTTTATTTTTTATTTGTATACTTATTGCTGTCATGTGACCTTGGAAGCTTGAAATCTGAAGCCTTACTAACCAATTCGTCCTCCAGAACAATGGTTTACTGTGTGGCTTCTTATGGTTTATTTAAGAATACTGAAGCATTTAGTGTGTTGGGGAAAAACACTGATGAAGAATTACATTGCAAGAGTGAACATTGCAACTTGGTGTAAGGGCGAAAAGCAACTAGATCAATTTTGGCTCATGGAACTTTGACATTATTTAATTATGGTAAAACTCAAGTATTTTATTTCCTCTCTCCCCTCCACCCCTTTAGAACTGTGCATTTATTAGTCTTGAGAGTGTATGGGTAGAAGTCTCTTCCTCCTCATGCAATCATAGGACTGGAAGAGACCTCAAGAGATCATATAGTCCAGTCCCCTGCACTCATGGCAGGACTAAGTAGTATCTAGACCATCCCCGACAAGTGTTTGTCTAGCCTGCTCTTAAAAATCTCCAGTGATGGAGATTCCACAACCTCATGTATTGACATTCTTATCAATGGACTTCCAAGACCTTCATTCTCAGTTAGATACATTTTAAGTTACTTAATTGATGGATCCTTACACCTAAACAGTCCCATTGAATTCATTTGGGCTCCAACCAGGTGTGGGGTCCTCCTGGGCAGAACACTTTGCAGGATCAAGGCCTCACTCTATATCTTGCACTTTATGTTGCTCAGGAATGGATTTTTTCCAAACTTATTTCTGGTGGCACAGAAAATGCACTAGGTACTTTCCAAACAGAAAAGGGAGTACAGTCCATGTCCCAAGGTCGCATACAATCTAAAGACAAGTGGCATGGGAGGAAGGTTATTACATTACATTTTTAATATAGGTTAATATATAGTTTAAATAGGATTTGTAAACTGTTTGTTGGCAATAAGTTTGAGGAATATTTTTCAAGTCCCTTATAGTTACCTCAGCAGAGGAGAGTATTCAGTGAAGGAATTCAGTGTGGAGAGAGAAGAAATCTGAAGGATGAGCTCAGGAAGGTTGTTCCATGCATAGGGTTGGAAATTCTCCTTTAGCCCAAGTGACTAGACCTGTGCTTTCGGAATAAGATGATCTAAATTAATCCCTGTAAAGTTGCCATAAAGTTCTGAGTGGCAGCGGTATACAGCATAATGACAAGGTCCGAGGTGGCCACGGACTTGGTACAGCATTGTACATTGTTGTCTTGTGTGCTTGTTTACATTACAAAGTGCACTTTTGGAGATCTAATAGAAGTGCACACTTGGTAGTTTTGACAGTGTTCAGAACTCTGAACATTTGTTAAAACAAAATCTAAAAATTCAAGATTAATATCTATAGAAAAATGTATTAGAAATGTTTAAAATCTTGACCATGCTTTAAAAAATGTATTTAGGGAGACTTCCCAATTGGCTCCATTTTGAACTGTCTAATTGGAAATGTGTTACCCTCTGGGAATACTGCAAGTTCAGAAAGGTATATTAAATCAGTCCAGAGCAAAGTTAGTTGAACTGGGATTTTTTTTTTTAAATATATAAACTAGATAAAGGATTATCCTTGCAAAAAATAGCCCCAGGTTAAGTGTGGGTAACAGATACAGTGTAGATGTTTCTTAGGTTCTAGAAATTAATCTGATTTGATATATGCATTCAAATATAAACAAGTACTCTTCTTTCAGCTCCAATGAAGATATTTCTTTGTTGGGGAAATACATCACTTATCACTGTAATGATGTCTTTGCTTAATTTTTTTTTTTTTCCGTGTTAAACAAGTTAGTGAAACCAAAGCCACTCTAGCCAGGGATTTAATAGTCTGTTAATCAATTGTTATGGCAGCATAATTTCTGCACATGACTTGGAAGCATATCAGTGTAATTCCTCCATGGGGCTTTTTCCATTACAATACACAATTCCTGCTTAATGGAGGTTATGCAATGAGAAAGTGTCACCTTTATTTTTTGCAATTAAGTCCTTGAGCATTGAATTATTCTGATTATGGACAAGAATGGAAGGGCTCACCTAGGTATAGTAGTCCTATGAGTAGGGCCCTACCAAATTCACAGCAATGAAAAACGCATCACGGACCATGATATCTCTCTCCCCCCGTGAAATTTGGTCGTTTGTGTGCTTTTATTCTATACGATACAGATTTCACAAGGAGACCAGTGTTTCTCAAATTAGCGGTCCTCACCCAAACAGGTGTTGAAGGGAGACGCAAGGTTATTTTAGGGGGGGAGTCACAGTTTTGCCACCCTTATTTCTGCGATGCCTTCAGAGCTGGGCGGCCAGAGAGCGGCAGCTCTTAGCCGGGCACCCAGCTTTGAAGGCAGCGCCGTGCCAGCAGCAGTGCAGAAGTAAGAGTGGCAGTACTATATCATGCCATCCTTACTTCTGCGCTGCTGCTGACGGTGACTTGGCCTTCAGAGCTGGGCTCCTGGCCGCAGACACCACTTTCCAGCTGCCCAGCTCTGAAGGCAGCACTGCCGCCAGCAGCAGCACAGAAGTAAGGGTAGCAGTACTGCAAACCCCCCTTACCATAGCCTTGCGACCTCCCCACAATTCCTTTTTGGGTCAGGACCCTTACAGTTACAACACTGTGAAATTTCAGATTTAAATATCTGAAATCATGAAATGTATGACTTTTAAAATCCTATGACCTTGACATTGACCAAAATGGACCGTGAATTTGATAGGGCCCTACCTATGAGTAACAGATGTTACTACTGTGTGATTTAATTAAGCAACAATGTTCACCATTGCTGGGTCTGCTGCTAGGTAACTAGCTGACTTGTTAGACAGCTGAATGTACATAAGAGGATCATATTAACTTATTTTTTAGTATTTTAAAATTTAAAAATGAAATCCTTTATAAACCACATTTTAGTAGCAAGAGTTGGAGATGCCAAAATACCTCAAACTCCTGGCAGCCTCGCTCTAAAGATGGTTAATAAAATGTGGGATAATTTGGGATTTGAGAATCTCAGTCTGAAGATGGCATTTAAGTGGATTTCTGTTTGCACTTGAAAAACGTTCACTTGAGTTATTAGCAGCTATAGGTAAAGCCCACCTCTAAGATTAATTAATCTAAAAGATTCTAAAAAAAAATCCTTTTGGTTATTTTGTGCATTGGACAACACTTTGTCAGTTTCACGTTAACTGAGGGTTTAACTTCTTGAGATGTGCACTAGCATGATAATATCACTCATGTACTGACCTGGGAACTCATGTACATGTTTCTGCAAGAGAGCATTTACCAGTAACAGCAAAGCTGAACCTGAAAGTTGAGAGGCATTAGGCAGGAGTATGAACAAAGAGGAAAGTAGTCCCAAGCATTGTTGGTATTACTGTTCTGGGGCTTGCAAGAGAATTTTTTGAATATCAGCCAATATACAGAAAACCCCCTAAAAATGTTTATTAGAAGAAATTAAAAAATTAATGATGGGCTGTTTAAATGGTGCTTTTGTAGAAAATTGAAGTTTAAAAAATGTAACTTGACAGTGTCCCTTTAGAACTTGTACAGAAGAACCCTTTGTAATTATTAGTGTAATTATTTTTAGTGATGTCCTGCTCTAAGGCAAAACTGTGATGTAAGAAAGCTTTATTCATGCCAATTTGCAAAAAAGCTAAAGCCCATGATGAAACTTGCTTGGTGACAGTTTTGCAACTATGTAAATAATAAACACAAAATGCTCCTAAGGTTTCAAAAGCAAAATTTTACCGTAGGCAAGACCCATAGATGTAAGAGTTTTCCTGTAAGTTTAAGATGTAATCTCTTTCTGCCCTCGAATAAGTATCATATAACTTTATTTTATCAATATAATGCCAAGTGTAGTGTCAAATATGAATCCTGACAAACTGGCAATGTTCAGCTTCCATGTGCTGCAGGCTGGGTCGTGCCATGCTAGTATAACTACTCCACAAATTTTTAGTCTAGCTCTTCTTTAATTCAGCGTGACAATACAAGTAGTGAGTTATTGATGGCAGCTAAAGTGACACCATTATGACTGTAATCAATAACCCACCTGCTCAGAATAACAACTACCACCAGAAACATATTTTGTATTGATTCAGAAATCTATGCCTCCTTCAGTTACCCCACTTTGTTACTTCCTTGATTTATACAACAAAATCTCTACTTTAGACAAGCTGTTACAGAGTTAAATACTAAGAAATGATGGCATATCCAGATGTAAATTACACAATAAAGATTTCACTATAAACAGAAATACCACTTGCTAAATTCCTGTGGGTTCTGATTCAGGACCAAATGCTTCTTTACGCCAGCCTGCAAGATAATGTAAATGAAAAGCCATATTTAGACAGTGCTTTAAATGGGGTTTGTGACAATGGAAGCCACTAAATGGCCTTTCAAGATCAAACAGGTCTAACTAAGCTTGGGACCTTGGTAAGATTTCCTGATCACATTCTAGCTCCCGCCTCAAATTAAAATTAAACACACGTGTGTACCCTCCCTCCTCCCTAACTTCACTGTTCACCTTTTTCTTCTATTTCTCACTAATTGAGGAAGTTCTCATAAGAGGAAACCATTTTAAAAGACTGTTGCTCTCTAACTACCTCTTCTATGCCTAAAACTGTTGAAATTCAACAAGAGGTCCAAGCTATGTCCAGGATGCCAGAAACTGCAACGTAATTGAGAACAAGATGTAAGGCCACTGGCAACACATCCTTACCCTCCAATCCCTGGTTAATTTTACTGTTTAGCTGATTAGGCAAGTGAGTCCATTGGCAAGCTACCATACAGATTTATTAAATGGAATAAAATCAGCTTAGAGGCTTTCAGAATTTGAAAAGAAAACTTGTTTTAAAGTTTTATTGTGAATAATCTCAGCATGTGCAGTGTTCCCTCAGCTGCGGATACAATGGTCCATATAGTTTCAGGTATACTTTGTAGACTTTGCATTTAAAACTGTTTGAAGAAACTTCAGACTGAAAACTCAGATCTATATATTCTGCTAGTAATCCATTCATTAGTTTAGCTCCTGTAGATGTAGATGTAAAACCCTTACTACCTATACAGGGCTGGATTAACCTTTTGTGGTGCCCGTCCCCGCCCATGCCCCACCCCCGCTCTGCCTCTTCCTCCCAAGGCCCTGCCTGCCACTTGCACAGGGGGAGGGGGTGGAGAAGAGTGAGCAGAGGGTGAGGCAGGGAGGGGGCAGAGCACAGGCAGAATGGGGGGCAGGGCCCCTTCTGAGTTTGGGCCTGGTGCCATTGTAAACCTGGTACTGTACTTATAATGTTAATAAGGCCTTTGCACCAGAAGCATCCACAATTTGCTTCAAGTGATCACCAATTAACTTCCAGATCTTTTTGTTGACTATCTTCTATTCAGAAGTAGCCCCGGAAGCTGTAATTGTAGTGGGCTCAACTGTGGCAATATTTTTCAAGAGGGAGATTAAAACTTTAAAAAGGAAGGATGAACACCCATAGAGTCATTGCACCTGAAGGAACAAAGTAAGCAGCTGTTGGACTGGGGTGAGGGGTCCTAACCTAAGAAGTTTGGTCAATAATACTACTGAAAGTATGTGGTGAGAAAACTTTGCTTTGAATTTAACAGTTAGTTAAGTTAGGTACCAGTTGTGTTTTATCTTTATTTTTCTTATAAACATTTCTGACTTTTATGCCTCATTACTTGTACTCACTTAAAATCTCTGTCTTTGTAGTTAATAAACTTGTTTTATTGTTTTATCTAATCCAGTGTCTGGGAAACTCCATTTGGGGTGGCAAGTTGTATGCATATTATTTCTATTAAAGATGGAGGGTGTTCTGGAGTCACCCTAAAATATAACCAAGGCTGGCGAGAGCCAGCGTGTAACTGAGTGTGGCTGGCAGGCTGCAGTTGCACATAGACACTCAGGGGTGTGTCTTACATGCTGGAAGACTGTGAGCAGCCCAAGTGGGAACTTCTTTAGCAAGGCATCATAAGGCACCCAAGATTGCACAGAAAGGGTGCCACAGCTGCTCATTAGTCTAGATTGTACCCTGGTATGTCACATTCACCCACCAGCATGTGAGAACATATTTTCTGTTCATATCTTGTCCTGTGCAAAAGAAAGATACGTTCTTGGAAAAATCTTTGCCATGTTAGCCTTTCCTGCTAATCCTTCACTCTGACATGTTTAATAGGTGATAAATGTACTTTTCAACCTCTACAAACGCTCATTGTATTGATGATTATTGCATTCCTTATCCATGCAAGACTACCTGGTCAAAGAAACAACCAAGGCATTTAACTTTACACAGGAAAGTGTTCATCAGGGCTTCAGAGCAGAGAGCCATTACACTGGTACTACTGAATTTCAGAAAGATTGATGTTTACATGGTCACTGATGTCTTACCACAAAATTGTGGTTTGTTACATCATTAAGAATGAAGGAATTATAAGACTTCTCAAGGAGGTTTTAATACAAGGGATGAAAGTGATATGCCAGACAGTATTATTGTTCCTGTTTTTTAAAAAGTTAATGGTTTTGAAAATTAGAAATCAACATAAACACAAAGTATTATTGGTCCTTGTGGATTGAAAGCATAACCTGTGAGTTCACTTATTGCTAAACAAATACCTGCATTCAGCTGAACAGGAAGTAGCACGGGGTTCTCTTTTCCAAGGGATGTTTTCTGATTACATTGAAAAGATTTACTACCTTCTAAAAGGAGAAGTCCTGTTGTCATCTCTGGACATCTATCTCCAATTCTACTGAAATTGACTGAGGAGACAGCAAACTGATAGAGGCATTTCCTTAGCTGCTGTACCTTCCAGCTAATGAGAAGTTTAATTCTGAGAATTGTTACAAGTTTTGTAGCCAATACTTAACTTTGAACAAGCAGGATAGTTCATTTCGATCAGATAATTCAGTATTATGTTGAAGGAAGATCAGTGGTGAGTTGGCAATGAAATGGCAGATTAAATTCAGTGTTGATAAATGCAAAATAATGCATATTGGAAAACATAATCCCAACTATTCATACAAAATGATGGGATCTAAGTTAGCTGTTACCACTCAAGAAAGAGATCTTGGAGTCATTATAAATAGTTCTCTGAAAACATCTATTCAATGTGCAGTAGCGAACAGAATGTTAGGAACCATTAAGAAAGGGATCAATAATAAGACAGAAAATATCAGAATGCCATTATTAAATCCATGATACGTCCACACCTCAAATACTGCGTGCAGTGATGGTCACCCCATCTCAAAAAGGATATACACCCCTACCTTGATATAACGCTGTCCTCGGGAGCCAAAAAATCTTACCGTGTTATAGCGAACTTGCTTTGATCCACCGGAGTGCGCACCCCCCCCCCCCGGAGCAGTGCTTTACCGCGTTATATCCAAATTCGTGTTATATCGGGTCACGTTATATTGAGGTAAAGGTGTATTAGAATTGGAAAAGCTACAGAGAAGGGCAGCAAAAATGATTAAGGGTATGGAACAGCAACCATATGAGGAGAGATTAAAAAGACTGGGAATGTTCAGCTTGGAAAAGAGATGACTAAGGAGGGATATGATAGAGATCTATAATATTGTGAATGGTGTGGAGAAAGTGAATAAGGAAGTGTTATTTACCCCTTCACAACACAAGAATCAGAGATCACCCAATGAAATTAATAGGCAGCAGGTGTAAAACAAATAAAAAGAAGTTCTACTTCATATAATGCACAGTCAACCTGTGGAATTCGTTGCCAGGAGATGTTGTAAATGCCAAAACCGTAACTGGGTTCAAAAAATAATTAGATGAGTTAATGGAGGATAGATCCATCAATGGCTATTACCCAAGATGGTCAGGGATGCAATCCCATGCTCCGGGTGTCCCTAAACCTCTGACTGCCAGAAGCTGGGGATGAGCAACAGGGGATGGTTCACTTGACAATTGTTCTGTTTATTCTCTCTGAAGCATCTGGCACTGGCCACTGTTGGAAGACAGGATATTGGGCTAAGTGGGCTATTGGTCTGACCAAGTACAGTTGTTCTAATGTTCTAATAGCTGAATTCAGAATAAAAGGAATATATGAGAGCCTCTTAGTGAGTGATCTAGAGAAGACCATACTTTGGCTGGGACTTTAGAAGATTCTTAGGGAGTTAGGAACCAACTCCCATCGACTTGATTTATAGGCTTTTCTGAAAGTTCCAGCATTAGGATATGACCCTTAAAATAATGTAGTTTTGGTAAAACTTACTGAGATCTGAGGTATTTTATTATAATTAAATTCTTAAAGATATTTTTCAGAAAGTCCATCGGCAGATTAACTTTATAAATATGTGCCAAATTCCCCAGACAATCTGGCTAAGAGGAGCATTTAGCATACTGGTAGCCTAAATTTACTTTATTTTTTCTTTAGGTCCTCGGACACCCTAACATACACTATGTTGGTGATGTCACATTAGCCATGGAACCTCAAGGAAGCTTGAAGGCAACACATGTTATAGGGTTTTTTCCCCTGCATGTTAGTTTTAACTATGTGCACAGTTTTGCAAACTGAAAAATATGAAGCTCCTTTTTTAGCCAGCTTATTTTTACTCGCTGAGAATATTTGTAGGCTTTCTAAAAAATCCATTTGCAGGTTTTTTATAACTGTGGAGAAACTCTAAATACCACTTCAGTTTATACTAATGAAAGCTACATGTCTAAATCCAGGCTCCAGTTAAGACTGTAGCATTTTAAGAGTATTGAAATCTGTACCTGTCTAGGGCTGCCTAGTGGGTTAGGTTGCCCACAGTTAAACAGATAAACTTAGAAACAAGGATAAGCATCCTTCCAAACAGTTCCTTTTCAGATTGAGCAAGCTGTTTTTATTTCCTTCTCTGCAGGAGAGCAGTGTTTCTGATAAATGTAGCACTGTGTGTGTCAAGTCCTGTTCTGCCAGAAGCCCTTCCTCGTCTTAGTACACTGAGCTTGGTTTCTCTTTTTTCCTGGTTTATCTGTTTTACTCTATAACTCAGCTTTCCTTCAAATCTTCTTGACTGAACTTAAAAATAAAAAGTCAGCTCTTCATGCTTTGGGTGTCACAAGGGCAATTAAACGTTATCTGGGCAGAAGTTGAAAGTTTCACGGTTAAAATGTTGTATTGTTTGTGAAGGACACAACCAAGGTATGGGCAGGGCCGGCTCTAGTTTTTTGCCACCCCAAGCAAAAAAATTCTTGGCTGCCCCCCACCCCAGCCCTGGGCTCCCCCTGGACTCCCTGCTGCCCCAGCCCTGGGCTCTTCCCCCCCCCTTCCCCCGCATCCCCTGCCGCCCCAGAGCTGGGCTCTCCCCCCACCCCACCCGCACTCCCTGCTGCCCCAGCCCTCGGCTTCCCCCCACCAGTGCTGACTCCGCCCGCTCCCTCCTTGCCTCCAGCTGGTCTGGCGCTGGCAGGGTTGGGGTAAGCAGCGGGGCTCCCGGGCCGCGCCTCAGCTCAGGGTCCCTCCAACCAGAGCTCCCTCCTCCAGGACCAGATGGGACCCGGGAGGGCAGAGCCGGAGGGCAGAGCCAGGGGACCGCCCCGGCAGGGGACTGAGGAGCCGGAGCAGGGCAGCCCCAGAGGGAGCGGAGCCCCGGAGAGCGGGACGTGGGCCCCGCACGGCAGCGCCCCGGGAACCAGTACCCACTATGGCCCCACTGCTGCTGTCGCTGGGTGGCTCGGGCCGCTTCGCCCAGCCCCGGCTGCGACGCTAGGGGACTGCCGCCGTGCGGCACCTGTAGGCGGCTCCATGCGCCGTGCAGGGTGGCCCCCAACCCGAGTGTCCCACGCTCGGAACCTGCCCGGCCATAGATGCTGGCGCTGCTTCCCGACACGAACTGCAGAGTCCCCAGGGCCCCCTCAGTGCAGGACGTGCTGCTGCTGCCGCCAGCGCCAGCTCTAGCCTTTTGCCGCCCAAAGCGCGCGCACATACACACAAAAAAAGGCTGGCTGGAATGCCGCACCTGAAAATGTGCCGCCCCAAGCACCTGCTTGGTTTGCTGGTGCCTGGAGCTGGCCCTTGGTATGGGGCAAAATCAACAAAATCTCATTTTAGGAACCAGGAATATACATTCTGAGGTTTCCATGTCCAATATTTCACCTCAATTCATGGGTCAATCCATTAAAGCTGGGCCTACCATACCTTCTGTTAACTTTAG
This sequence comes from Malaclemys terrapin pileata, assembly GCF_027887155.1. NCBI lineage: Eukaryota > Metazoa > Chordata > Testudines > Emydidae > Malaclemys > Malaclemys terrapin. Next base: position 17,291,995 of record NC_071520.1, on the reverse strand, counting down.
TGGGGAAGCTTGCTGTATTATCTATAGAAAGTAAGGAATTCACAACTTGTCTAGGTATTCCAGTTGAGTCATGCATCTGCTCTTTTTAGATTTTGCTATTACTATTGACTGCTGGATCCTTGAAGCAGGTGTTGGAAATTTATCCTCTAGCTGGTAGGGTTGCAAGATCCCGTTAAATTCATTCTGAAATCTACAAGAATTTCCTGCACTATATAAGTGATGACTGACCTCAACTGTAAAATTTTATATGTTTTATATCACATCTGCCAAACTGTGATGAGTGGCTATTCTTAGCTGTAGCTAGTGGGAGAGCTCAGAACTATTAGTTCTGGACTGGTGTTGAGATGTGATTTTTAAAAACAGTGGTCCTTTTCCCAAGCTCCACCCATGAAGTGCCAAAACAAGACTCTACTTGGAATAGGTCTTCATGAGATTAATCTCCTTCCTTGTGTGCTTTGAACAGTAATGAAATAGTCAACATCGATACCTAGGGCTGAATCTTCAGCTGTAGCTCTAACCATGTTATTCAGTAAACTTCTCTTGCTCCATTCCTAGAAGATAGACACAACCATGCAGATTGAATTATGACCTATTGTATTAAATTTGAAAGATGGGAAATGCTTTTGGAGAAAAACTAGTAGTTTTTGCAGACTAAGCAGCAAGAACAAAATTTCTATTCACAAATTTTCAAAAGAAAATAAAGAAAACCAGATAGCTCTTTCATAGATTTTGTTACTGCAAAAGTATTTGAGAATAAGTAGACTACAGTATTAGTATGGATTGGATTAAACCTCACTGAAACTGGTGGACATAACAGCTATTTATTCAGAATAAATGTAAAAAGCAATTGAGCTCCTTTATGGGATAGACAGATAAATCCATAGTGCCTCCGCCCAAAACAAAGGCACATGGCAAGTAGGAGTTAGCCATGCCTCCGAAGGGGGCTTTCATTGTAATCTGATAAACTCCAGGGCAGGGGTTTGATTAAATTGGATCAATGTGTCAGTGGGAAAGAGCAAGAAACACCAAAGAAACAGAAAAGAAGAAGAAAGCAGAAGAGACAGTAGAACAAGTACTGGGAGCATGGTTCTGAGAAAGCACAGAGAAAGCTTTTTGGACTGCGTGTTGGTTGAAAGAGGCTTGGAGGTGTGAGCAAAGGGAATCTCCTGTTTGAGTCTTCCTGTGTCCAAGGAAACTGGATTTTGTTCATTCTTTGTAAATAAATGATTATGCCAAAGAAAGGCCTGGCGCCACCACCAATTTCTCTTGACCAAAACAACCCAAAGGATCTTGAATTTTGAGTAACCGCTTAAGTCAAAAAGGGGTACAAGTATGATAATGCTTTGGAACCAGAGTGACTGCAGACAGGTGAGTCAATGCAAGATCAATCGTAGCAGTTACAGGTGGAAGTGACCTATTAGATAATATGTCCATCTTTTGCAAATACAGAATGTTCCCCATGGTACATGGATTCCCTTCCTCAAGAAAGGAGAGTCCTTGTTGCCTAGTAATTACTCGTGCTGAGAATGAGGAGACATTGGGTTCCATTCCCAACTCTGCCACTGTCCTGTTCCATGACTTTGAGCAACTCACCTCATTTCTGTGTCTGTTTCCCCTCTCAGCCTTTGTCCATCTTATTTCTTTAGATTATAAAATCTTGGGGCAGTGAATGTCTTTCTAAGGCTATATATGGTGCCTCTCACAATGGGACAAATAGCAATAAAAAATCCAGAATAACACCACTATTCCCAATGCAAAAGAGTTGAAGTCTGGGGGAAATCAGCTGTACTTTGCAGCCAAATGGGAAAGCTCATAAAGGAGAGAATGATTTTTTTGGAAGCAGTGAGCCAAGGTTCTACCTCAGGATTGAAATGGCTTTCAAAAACATTCAGTTACACATATCTCTCAACTTAAACAAATAGAGAGCTGTTAGTAATTATTTGTATTATAGTGCTTAAGAGCCCTCTCTCTACACTTTCATTTGCTCTTTATACTGGCATCCCATAGAATATTGAATAAAGTTCAAGGACTTTTTCCTTATCTTTAAGGTGCTCAATGGTTTAGGCCCAGAATATTTAGAAGACCATCTAAAGCTCTGGGATGAGGACCATGGTCGACAACTTTGCTCCTCTGGCACAGCAGAACTCTACGATAAGGGTAAAGCTTATCTGAGTAGAAGACAGACGTTTCTCAGTGGCTGGTCTGAGATTGTAAAATGAACCTGCCTCCCCAGAACTAAGGATCATTACAAACCTCACCACCTTCTGCTCCAAGTGCAAGGTGTCTTCCTTGCTTTCTCTAATATCATAGGAACATGTATATTTAAAAAAAAAAAAAAAAAGAAACCCAAACAAGACACTCCACTGCATACACTTCTCCCCCCCGGGTAGGGGACTAGAAAACAAACATCACATGACAGCTGTTGGTCATACTTCTTAATGCACTACTGCAAGGGTCTCAGATACTATGGCGATGAGTGTGTTCTAAGAACCTGTATAGAATAGCTATCGCTGGCCTGAAGAACTAAAGTGGAATCAAATATGCTCAAGAGCCCACTGACACAACACGGTTATTGGCACATTTAGGTGCACAAACTTGTGTCGGTAGAATTTACCTATACAAGAGTCCAGAATGAGAGTAGCTATAATCAGATGAGCAAAAAGGCTGGAATAGGCAGATTCTTTTCTAGAGTTCAGGATTGATTGTTCTTACTGCCTGCAGTAGTTGCACTGAAGATCAAATATTTGCACCAAGTTGGAGGGTGCTAATGGGAGAAAATACATCAGGCAAGGAATTTTCCTCTACTGATTGTAGAGAAGTTATAATGAAGGAAATTACGCAGGAATAAAATAATAACACAAATATTAATAATTCACAGCCTGTTTCTCCTCTAACTTACCCCTGATTTATACCAGTTTAACTTCATTGGATGCAGTGGAGTTACTGGTATGTTTAAGAGAATCGTACACCAAGTTTACTTCTCTGGGGGAGGCATTTGACATTTCATTGCCTGCTAGCATTGTCTTTCTTGGAGCAAATGTCACTTGAGACTTTTCTAATAAAGGACAAAAAACATATTTGAGCACTCTTGTCATTTCAGATAAAATCAAGTGACTGATTTCTGATAAGTCAAAATATCAGGTTTTTGGAAGTTTCTTCCCTTATAATTATAATTGTTAACATGTATTGTTTGTGCAAGGAACTTTTGAGAGTCAGTTCTCTATGGAAAGCTATGTAAAATACTTTTGAGGTTATTAAATTGAAAGAAATGAAATGGTAGGGGGAAATGTCAAGACCAAGGTCAACAAGTACAAGCGCAGTTTAATATTCTGGGGTTATTCCTTCAAAGAGACCTGCTCAGTGTATCTGTGAATTCGCCGTTTAGAGTTTAGGGCAATCATTGAAAGATGAAGGCAGCCTACTCCCATGCAGGATTGGACCCTTAGGGCATGGGCTGTGGCTACTAATGTGATACAGACATGCTCAGTTCATGTTTATGTGCCTCACTCTCATGTCTGAATACTTTGATATAAGAAGTTCCCAATAACTTAAGATACTACAGTAGGCATCTTAGCCAAATATTCTGGGAAGCAGCTGGTGGATACAAAGTGGAGAAGTCTTAACTCAAAAGTTGTGTAGGAAGGTGTTTATTCACCCTTGAGTTATGCCGTCTTCTGCTGGGAGAATCCAAGTTGTGAAGTCCACAGGATAGGGGTCGCAGTGGTGCAAGCCACTTTCATCTCCCAAGAGTGATGTATGACTGACTAATGCAACTCCCAAAATAGCCAGAGCCAGTCAAGGAGGGCTGGCTGGACCGGTGAATGGATTAGGGAAGGTGTAGGCATTGATTTGGTGTATCCCATGAGCATCCTCGATGAGTGGAACTCCACTGTTTAAAGCTACCCTCCCATGGCTCAAAAGTTTGGAGTCCATGTCCCCAACTAAGGGTATATTGGAGAGAATTACATTATCTGGATGAGTGCAGAGAGAAAGGCCTCTAGAGTAGACTTATTTACCATTTAAATGTACCATTTTAAATTATTTAACACATACTAGAAATTAGCATTTAGCAAAATGCAGGGTTCACAAAGGTTCTTCTAAAGTTGCAGAAGTTCCTGCTGCCCTTTTATAGAGCTGGTTATAAAGCATAGTGAATATGATCTTTTAATGTGTTTTGGTCCACCACTAAATATATCTTCCATAATCTTTTTTGTTTCTATCAAATATTTCTCCACATCTTGAATATTATGCATTGCTTTTCTATAGTACTCTTAGTGACTGCTGCAGGAACTCTTAGTTAACTCAGTTGGAACATCTTGGCTTCTTGGAGGTCTTCTATTACATTCAGAGTAAGAAATAACTGCCTGCTTGTGTGGTATTTTGATTCCCTTCCTTCCCCCACCCTTTCTTGTTTAGGGTTGTTTTGCACGCTAAATTTAAAACGGCTGTTGGGAATGGTAAACCCAAGTTGATTGTAAAAGATATTGTCTGTTGGCATGTGTACAACTGGGAGGATCAGAACAATGGAAGGTTAATGTTTTGGATAAGCCGGAAAACATTGTTTAAAGTAATTCACAATGTTCCTGTCTTTTAGGGTGGATAAAACAAACTGAAAATGTTTCTCCCTTGTTTATGCACATTTTTCAAGTGCCGCAGGAGCTGATGTGATGCTGTGACTGATTCTGTGAACGGGATCAGTGCCTTCTGTGAGGTATTATGTACCAATTTCCACAATCCTATTGGAAGGGACCATAATCATGAAACTAAGGTTTCAGTCAAAGTTTTCTGGATTATGTCTAGAGCTGTTCTATAAGAGACATTCACCCTTCAGTTGTTGAGAACAGCTAATATGGAGGAGCTTCTGAATATTAATAAGAGACTTATTAAGCTAGTTTTCAGTGCAGTTGTTCAGTGACTATACTCATTACTTCCCAATAAGTGCTGTGCTAGAAGATTGTTAGAGCTTATGATATACCGCTAGACTAAGTGTTCGTTTCCATCATTTTTTCTTTCATTAATGGTGTTAAGCAATGTAACTTATTCAGCAAGTTAAAATTACATTTCCACTTTTATTGCTGCTGTACTTCTAGTTTTGGCCTGATTCCTAAGAAATCCATACCTTTTGGGAGCTGCAGTTTGGCAGACTAAACTTTTCTAACAAGGTTATAAATGATGACTGGAAGGCTTGTTTGCCTCTATTGCTGCTTGACTTGCTTAGTGTGACACAACAGGGCAGGACAAAGGAGGTCCAAAAACACGTCTGACATATACCCCATATAATTTTAACACCAGAGACTTTGTGAGACAAAAGGCTAAATGCAAGTTTTATCAGCAGGTGATTGTAGCTTTGTAATTCACATACTGTTTATTTTGTAAAGCAGAATCACACTAGCCTGTTCTAATAGACTTGTAACAGTGCTTTGAGTGGGTGGGCCAGGTCCTGATTAGACTGCTTAGTCTTTACTCAGATGAAAGTTACTAATGCTTCAGTAAGAGCTAAGATTTTGCTATTTGGCTCCCTCACAGGATGGCTGGCCTAGTAGTAAAGTAGGTCCAACTCCTCTGTGCCAGAACAGGTACTCCCATTTGGCCAACTAAGGGCTTATCTTCACTACCCGCCCGGATCGGCGGGTAGAAATCGATCTCTCTGGGATCGATTTATCGCGTCTCGTTGGGACGTGATAATCGATCCCTGAATCGACGCGCGTACTCCATCAGCCCAGGTAGGAGTAAGCACCATCGACGGGGGAGCCGCGGCGGTCAATTTGCCGCCGTCCTCACAGCGGGGTAAGTCGGATCAGATACATCGAATTCAGCTACGCTATTCCTGTAGCTGAATTTGCGTATCTGAAATCGATCCTCCCCCGCCCCCGTAGTGTAGATGTAGCCTAAGAAAAAAGGGCAGTGGGTTGGGGTAAAGGCTTAGTGAAAGAGAGACTCAGTGAGTCAGATTAGACTGAGTCAGCCAGGAGGCAACAGCTGCCGGAACCCGGAGACTGTGTGGTTCCTGGGAGAAGGTTGAAGGCAGGAGAGCAGCAAGAAGTTGATGGCCCCAAGCCTGGGCTGGAGGAACAGCAAAGAAAGTTGCCTTCTTGCTCTAAAGTGGAGAGGGCTGAAGGCAAGGGAGCAGTGGAGGAGCTTACCACTGATATGTCCAGGGCCAGAGAGCAGTACCCAGAGAAACAGAGAGAGGGCTAGGGGAATGAGGGCTGCTCTACCGGTAAAGATGATCTTCCAGCAGAGAGCCTGTGTGGGCTCTGGCTGTGAAGGACTGGGTTTTAAGGACTATATATCTGGGTGGTGATATGGACTACATCTTAGGGCTTGTTAGAGACTGTTTGCAGTATGTTTGATAATAAAGTGGTCCCCAGGAAGGAGATTGATTAAGCAAGAGAGCCTAGCATAGAGTTTGAGGTAACTGAAATGGGAAACGGAGGCAGCCATGCTGCAGGAGGGCATCCTGAGTGGGGTCACCCAATGATGGCCACTTGTCAGGAAAGTAAGGGACAATCAGTCATGCTTTATAAACAGAACCTAGTATAAAGGGTTAATAAAAGTTATGAACTTCTTACAGGCATAAGTAGTATGTGTTACAGAGAGCTATAAGCACATCCTTATAAGTGTTACAGGTGGTTATCTAACCATTCTTATAAGCAACCTATTGATCTGATGGACTTATAACAATTTATAATTGATCTTTATTAAATCATTTAACTCTTTTTAAACTGTTAGTGGGTTCTTAATATAAATTGTGACTAAATATTAATGTGCAAAAATCTACTTTGAATTTTCCTGGTTTTTTGGTTCTCATTGGTTGATTATTTCTAGTTTATGGCTATATTGAACCCACATGCTTATTTCCTTGGGTGGGGGGAGGAGTTATGTGCATTTCACACACAATGAGAGAACAGTCCAACCCATGTCAGGGTAAGAACATAAGAATTACCATTCTGGATCAGACCCATGGTTCATCTAGTCCAGTATCTTACCCTGTGGGGGAGAGGGATAGTTCAGTAGTTTGAGCGTTGGCCTGCTAAACCCAAGGTCGTGAGGTCAGTCCTTGAGGGGGCCACTTAGGGATTGGGGCAAAATCAGTACTTGGTTCTGCTAGTGAAGGCAGGGGGCTGGACTCAATGACCTTTCGGGGTCCCTTTCAGTTCTATGAGATAGGTATATCTCCATATATTATCTGACAGTGGCCAAAATCACATGCTTCTGAGGAGGATGCAAGAAGCCTGACAGTAGGCTGATGTGGGAAGGTCTGCCCCTTCCCCTCCCCACTTTGAGGGTCTCATCCTAACACCCAGTAGTTTGAGACTGGCTTAAATCCTGTAGCATGATGTTTAGTATCCCTTCCAAAATGTCTGGATAGTCTTGTTACACATAAGTGTCCAGATCATCTTTGAATCTTGCTGAATTCTTGGCCTCATTGTCACAGGTCAAGATTGAGTTCCATGGTTTATTTACATGTTGTGGGAAGTTTTTTCCCCTCCTTTTGTCAGTTTTGAACTTGACATCTTTCACAGACTGTCCCTTTGTTCTTGTGTTAGGAGACATACCATTTGTTATTTTATATACACTTATGTTCCTTCATTCTTTTCCTTTCTAAAGTTAGCAGTCCCTTCAGATGAAAGTGAATCAGAGCCAGCTGCCCCTGTGCACCTGCTTGTAGTCAGACATCACTCTGTGGTGCACTGCTACCAATTTCTCCCCTCTTCAGGGCCCTTTAACTTAGAGTCCATAGGTAATTAAAACATTCCCCTCCTGGGGTTCCATTACTGAGTCCTTACATACTGCACCCCCAGGCTTCACCCCAAGTTCATTCACATTCTCCCTTTAGGTAGGGAGTTCCTAGACCTTCTTCCAAGAACTAGGTCCCAGATCAAAACGTCTCAAGGCTTCACCTGACTGGTGCTCAGCCCTTTGGCTTCAAGGCCGTCAAACCCTTCTCCCAGTCAGGCTCTCTAGTAGATGCTGGTCCCAATACTCCCAGTAGGTTTGCCATCCCTCCAGGATTGTCCTGGAGTCTCCAGGAATTAAAGATTAGGATGAAACTTCCTGGAATATGTCCAACCAAAACTGACAACCCTAACTCCCAGACCGTACTTGGCTGAAGCTCAGCCTTCTGGTTCTGCTTCCAGGCCTAAACCCTTCTCTCAATCAGTCTCTAGCAGAAGTCTCTTGTGTCCTTCCCTGTAGGAGCCTTTCACACAATCTGTAGTCTCCGTACTATTTTCTGAGCTTCTCCTCTTCATTGCAGCCTCCTGCTGCTGTCTATATGGTGGAGTCATCCTGACCGCTCCCAAGTGTGGCTCATTCTGTAATCAGGGTTGATTAGCTCTAGCCCTTTAAGAGTGAGCCACCCTGTTATAGAGAGTTTTTCAATGCACTGTTAGAAGTCATAAGCAGACCTGGAATACCCATCACATTGAGAGGCCTTACATTCTTTGCATTTTATGCCAGCCATGTTCCAAGGTTTATGCTACAGATTAAATATCTGGAAGGTATCAGTCTTTCTGGTCTGCCATCTAATACTGTCTGTGAAGTGGAAAGTTTCTAGGCCAAACCAAGCACTTGGATGTCCCCTCCTCCCCCCAGACTGTTACATTTTTTCCCTTTTTTATTTACTTGCACTCTGCAAATCTCCGCTTAATTCTAGACATAATTTCAGGACTCAACAAACGATAGCCAGAGACCCAGGGTCACTCTATCTCTGCATGCGGGCAAACCTCTTCTTGGTTTGTATTGATTCTCAGACAAGTATTGTAATCAGTTATTTGAAATTGAAAACTGAATTTCTTCTGGTTGGAAAAGGTCATTTCTGAGAGCTACCCAGATTGGTATGAGAATATTCATTTACTCATCTTTGAATAGACTAAACACAGCATATACCATATGTGCTGACAAAACAAGTTTAATTGGAGGGAGGCACATTTGGTAATTTGAAGATACAGTTGGCACTACCAGAAGCTTGTCCTTGTTTGCATTAGAGGTTTTCCCCCAAACTAGCGCACTGATTCCAACAGTGACGAGTGGCATCAGCAAAACAAGTAGTGAAGACTTACCCTACTAACGAAACGAGAGCCCATATATTACTAACATTAAAGCTATCTTAGCATTTTGTGAAATAACTGAATTTAACCAGCACAAGCTTCCTTATGTGTGTCTCTCTCCAATCTGCGTGGAATGAACTAAGGTCTTAGGTCCCCCGCTGCCCCATTGATGGATGGAAGAGTGAGCCCACTAAAATGGCACAAGTTATTGTCCAAAAGAACTGCAAGAACTCTTAAATACAGACTTGTAAGGCCAGAACTTCAAGGCAGGTGAACATACTCTATTCCAAAATGGACATTTCAAAGCTGTCCCAATCCTAGGTAAACAAGGGCTAGAGCAACAACAGCTGCTGATGCCACTGAGTAGTTTGGCCTGCTCCTTCCCTACTGCACACAGGATACCTTTAAGGATTCAGATTCTAGGAACACAATGAAAGAAGTGTCTGTTTGGGGAAATTACAAGTGACCCCCTACACCTCTCTTCTGAACCCAACCATTGGGGATGCCTGTACAGTAGAGAGCAAATGGACAGTATTCTGGCCACTAGCATGCTACACTGCAGAGAGTAAGGGATTTCCAGCTGCACACTGTTCTAGGAGCTATATTCTTGTACTAAGAGGATGATGGGGACACCTTGAAAATAGTCTGGAAAAGCCATGATTATATTTACTATGAATTCCTCACTGAAATAAATTCCTCCCCTCTGTGATGGGATTTACATAGAATATCAAGGAAGGACCTGCTGTGGTTGCTGGCTTTTGTAGGGTGTTTTTTTTTTTTTTTTTTTTAAGTTCCAGCTCCTGGAGACATGAGAAGTTGAGCTTTCATTTTAAAAAGTTTCTAGCCCCAATATTTGCAGAGAAAAGTTGGAAAATGGGACTCCTAAAGGCTCCAAAACCAGAAAAGAGAGACCAAAAATGTAGTTTTTAAATTCATGGTTTTTAAGTTAGTCATGTTTTTTGGGGTTCTGACTCGTGATTTCTGAACACTCGGGGTTGGCAGTTTTTACATATAGGGTCACATTATGGTAGGTCCACTGCTAGATGGAAGGGTTGGTGCAAACAGCACAGTTCTCCTACCAGCAGTTCCCCGAAGGAGGCAGCCTGGAGGAGTCCAGGGTGAGAGAAAGCTTGCCAGCACTGCCAGAATCTTTCCACATGCAGTTTTTGAGCTCCATGGAAAGTTGAGAATCTTAAATCCTTGTAAACACACCACACAGGTAGGGTTGCCAGGCATCCAGTTTTTGACCGGAACACCCAGTCGAAAAGGGACCCTGGCAGCTCCGGTCAGCACTGCTGCCGAGGCTCTTAAAAATCTGGTCGGTGGCACAGAAGGGGCCCGGGGCTAAGGCAGGCTCCCTGCATGCCCAAGCTTCGCATGGTTCCCAGAAGCGGCCGCCAGGTCCTTGCAGCTACTAGGTACATGGGCGGCCAGGGATGCCCCATTCGCTGTCCCCGCCCCTAGTGCCGGCTCCATAGCTCCCATTGGCCAGAAACCGTGACCAGTGGGAACTGCGAGGGCAGCACCTGCGGGTGCGAGGGCAGCGTGTGGAGCCTCCCTGGCTGCCCATGTGTCTAGGGGCTGAAGGGACCTGGCAGCCACTTCTCGGGAGCCGCGATAAGCGCCAACAGGACCCCGCACCCCGAACCCTCTCCTGCACCCCAACCCCCTGCCCCAGCATGGAGTGCCCTCCCGCACCCAAACTCCAGAGCCCGCACCCCCCCCAACACCCCAACCCCCTACCCCAGCCCCCTCCTGCACCCTAACCTCCTGCTCCAGCCTGGTGAGGGTGGGGGAGAGCGAGCGATGGAGGGAGGGGGGATGGAGCGAGTGGGGATGGGCCTCAGAGAAGGGGCGGGGGTGAGGCAGGGGTGTTTGGTTTTGTGCAATTAGAAAGTTGGCCACCCTATACATAGGTAAGAGTCTCATTGTCTGCAGTAGGAGTTTTTGCTTGTAGTATCAGGGCCCACAATAAAAATATTAGAATTTAAGATTTTGACATCCAATTTGATTGAGTTCTCTTATCTTAATATTGGAGACATGAATTAAGATGGGTTAAGATTTATTCTTTTTTGATCAGATTCTTAATGGTGAATGTTGTGTAGGCCAGTGGTTCTCAAACTAGGGCCACCACTTGTTCAGGGACAGCCCCTGGCGGGCTGGGCCAGTTTGTTTACCTGCCGCGTCCGCAGGTTTGGCCGATCGCAGCTACCAGAGGCCGCGGTTCACCGCTCCAGGCCAATGGGGGCTGCAGGAAGCGGTGGCCAGTATGTCCCTCAGCCCGTGCCACTTCCTGCAGCTCCCGTTGTCCTGGAGCGGCGAACTGCAGCCTCTGGGAGCTGTGATCGGCCGAACCTGCGGATGCGGCAGGTAAACAAACTGGCCCGGCCCACCAGAGGCTTTCCCTGAACAAGAGGCGGCCCTAGTTTGAGAACCACTGGTGTAGGCTACACATGGCATTGTTGGTTTTTTTTAAATAAAAACTGTGAGAGGATCTTAAAAGTGGACCACGCAATATGGCTCTCGTTTTGTATTACTTAATATTTTAATTAACATTAATAAACATTTTTAAACTTTAGCAGGTTCCCACCTGTAACATTGCTCCACTGAAGTCTTTGTTTTTAGTCCTATCTCTTATTTTTTTCACTGTTTACTTTTTCCTTTGGCTAAAAGAAAGGGAGTGTATGTATGTTTTATTTCTGGAAGGTTTGTTAATGGGGAACAAGATGTTCTAAACTAAGTAATGCCAGAATTCTGCCCCTGAACTCCAGATTGAATTGCTCAGCAGGTGAAGTCTGAATTGCTAATAGAAATGATACTTTGGGAGAAGATTCTTGCCCAAGGTTGGCTTTGTACAGATACAAAACGTTTCTCTGACTACCAGCTCCCTTCAGTGCTGCTTCTGGAACACAGTGACCCTATTAAACCACTTTCATTTTGTGACAAATATATTTTCTGTGTATGTGCTTAACTTGCCAGTATGTTTCTTCCATTCGTAATGGGATTTTTCCTCCGTTCTCCTTTTGCTAAACATGATGTGGGACTAAATGGCACTTACTTATCAGAGCTGATGTAGATAAACAAAGCATCCTGTTTACTAATTACATCAAATAAACCTGCATCAAATGACTTCCTGTAGTTATTGGAAGTTGCTATATTAAGACATGATGTTGCCCTGTACTTATAAATTACCAAACCAGACAGAAAATTTACAAGGGAAGGTAGTTGCACCCTGAGACACTCAAGTGCTGTATGGTAGCCAAATTCTGACTGGCCTATGATAATGGAAAAACCATATGTGGCTTCACTATATTATAATTCGGTTCATAGCAAACCCAGGTTTGGACCTTGTATTACAGTGCGCAAATAGCCCTGTTTGCTATTGCTAATCCTTTTAAAAGGTGTTTATGAATTGTTATATACAAGTGCAGATTTTGTGATTTATTCAAGTTATATACACCTATAAGTCTGATCCTTGTCATTCACATCCATGTTTTTTCTATTGAACATTAGGCCTCATGTTATTTAAGCAATGAGAAATAGCCACATTGGTCTGAATTCTGATATCAGTTACAGAATTAATTTTTGTAATGATACATTGGTGTAAATCTAGTGTTACTGAGGTAAGAGTTTAGTCTGGTCAATAGTAAACATGCCATAGATTAATGACACATTGTCTATGTGGAAATATATCTAGTTATGTACATATACTTTGTGTATATTTTATACAAGTTTGTAACTGATAGCTGGATTTTTTCCAAAATACATGTGTTATGAAATTAAAGTTCTATCAAATCTTGTATAAGACAGAAGAGAAAGTGGAGGGATTTTTTTGTTAGCACTATAGAGATGCATTATAATGGTGCAAAACTTAGAGCACCAAGACTGAATTTTTCTGCTTATGCCGAGATCAAGTACAATTTAGATAATCTAGATAATACTTAGCCCTGCAATGAGTACAGGGAACTGGACTAGATCTCTCGAGGTCCCTTCCAGTCCTACGATTCTGTGATTTGAATGCATAATGTTGCTTTAAAATTAAGTAAAGAATTTTTCTATCTTTTCTATGTGTGCAATGACAACATACGTAAAGATCACCGGAGATATATTTGGGAGTTTATCCAGTCCTTTTCTATTTTTTCATCCCGTCAGATTGATTAAAAGTTTTATAAGACAAATTTCAAAAACTTGTCAGATGTATTAGTGTTGGTCAAGAGTTCTCTGGCACTGACATCCAAGACCCCTGCTTTTATATATATAAATATATATATATATATACTATAGAATTCAGGGATGAAGAGTGATCTTTTTTAGATCAATGTCTTATAAGGTCAGAGTAAAATCCATCCCCTTTTCTATCTAGCACAAGCCACAGTCTGCCAAGATGCTTTTTATTTGTTTTCTGGATTGTTTGTATTATTGTTCCACCTGTTTTGGAATAAGAATTTCAGACACTTTGATAAGTAGATTAGAGAAGTTGTCTTGTAGCTTCTGTAAGTATCTGTAATGCGAGGACATACAATTTTGTTACTTCCTGCAGCTAAAGCCTTCGTTAGCATATCTGAAGTTTTATTTATGTATGTGATTCAAGAAGAGTGGCTTGATGGCTGTGTTCTGGTAGTTTTATGTGGTTAATGTAATCTACCACTGGGCACTGTTATTTTTTCTTCTGGTATATTTTCCAGTCTCACTTCAGAAAGACTGACTTATCCTCTCTCCTGTTGTAAATTATCCTTAATGGATTGGATTAAATAATACAATTAAACATGATATTTCTTCTGAATATTAATTCCAGCCAAACTGAATAATCATAGAATCATAGAAATGTAAGACTGGAAGGGACCTTGATAGGTCATCTAGTGCAGACCCCTGCACTGAGGCAGGACTAAGTATTCTCTACACCATCTCTGACAGATGTACATGCAATCACTGGCTCTTACAGGAGAAATGCCAACGTTGAGTATTTTTGTAGGCAAGCTTAGTTATTTGTTTCTAATACAGGCCTATTTTAGCACATGTTACATGGCATTGGATTTTGATTTTTAAGACATCATGATTAGAGTACCGGTAACAATAATAATAATTGAACAAGCCACCGTGTGTTAGGTCACTGATTTCAAGTACAGGCCTACCATTCTCCATATATATTTAATAAAAAGAATAGGAGAGGAGTCTGTTATACTGTATCTTGCCATTATATTTTTCATGCATGTGATTTTTTTGAATTTTGTTGTAAAGAGGTTTCAGCAGAAGCCTACTCAGTTGCCTAGCAGCATCTGAACCAAATGGGAAATGCCTTCTGTGACCTTGCCTTGTCATAAGCAGTGACTCTGAAGATCACTGAAAGTCATATCATTGCAGCTTTACTCCCTGGGTACAACACTGCATTTTTAAAAGCCATTTTAGGTTGAGAAGCTGTATGTTGGAACTCCGCTCCATACAATAGTAGTTCCACTATTGGCACAGTTTCTGGAACAATGGTCTCTCTGCTTCTTGTGTTTTTCAGGGACATCCACATGCTTATTAAGTTCTGCTTTGTGAACGGCGGAAGAAGATTGTCAAATTGGCTGAAAGAGCGGTAAGAGCTGTCACAGTTTTCAAAGATACAAGGATGTTTTTCTGTTATTAACACAAATTTTCACAGCGGTGGAATCTAGAATCCAAAACTGCTACTTCCCTCTCTCTCCTACTCCTTACTGTTCCAGTATTCAGAGTATTCCAGTATGTATGAAAATTGTCATTCTTTGCCTCACAAGAAAAGCAGTGAAAGACTAAATTCATTTTCTGGAAATAATCTTTAGTGGCCTTTCTATCAAACAACAGGACCATTGAATTGAGTATATTTGTAAATTTAAGATATGCAAGAGTTTGAATCAATTTACTTGACACAGCAAAAATACTATGGAAAAACAAATGCCAGGCTAATCAAAATGTTAGTTAATTAACAGACTATTGTAACAATAATAATATAGCCTTCAAAACTTTATAAATGGATCCTTTCAAAGTGTTTCTGCTGGCATCCCACTTCTGAATAAGAGGTGAACTGGTTTCCTGCCCCTTCATCTAGGCTATAATCCTAATTGACCTAAAAAAATTACAGTTCTATGTCCAGTTGTAATGGTACTGGCTGTGTGTGACTATGCCCTCACAAGGCAAAGGTATTTACTAGTACTGCCAGCTAGGGGAAATCTTTAGTTCAAATGGTAGAGACCTATGTTTGTGAAGTAAAAGGATCACGCTTTAATAATTGCTCTGTAGGTGTCATTTACCTAGTATTTGTATTTTTCTACAGCACAGGGATGTTACACAGGTATCATGATGGCAGTTATCTACTTGTGAGGAAGCATGTATGGCAGGGGTGGCCAATCTGTGGCCACATGCGGCTCTTCAGAAGTTAATATGCAACTCCTTGTATAGGCACTGACTCTGGGGCTGGAGCTACAGGCGCCAACTTTCCAATGTGCCAGGGTGTGCTCAGTGCTCAACCCCTGGCTCTGCCACAGGCCCTGCCCTCACTCCACCCCTTCCCGCTCCCTTCCTTGAGCCTGCCATGCCCTCGCTCCTCCCCCTCCCCCACAGAGCCTCCACACTACAAAACAGCTGATCAGTTGGTGCAGGGAGGGAGGGGGAGGTGCTGATCGGCGGGGCTGCCAGTGGGCGGGAGGTGCTGGTGCAGGGAGGGGAGCTGATGGGGGGCTGCTGACGTATTACTGTGGCTCTTTGGCAATGTACATTGGTAAATTCTGGCTCCTTCTCAAGCTCAGGTTGGCCACCCCGATGTATGGGTTCTTGGAGTACTTGACCCCCAGGCTGCTTATCTAGTGTTCAATGAATAGTTCTCACTAGAACAGTGCAGGCAGCAAAGTTGAAGACCAAACATTTCACTTTGATTACCTTAATTTTAGGGAACCATTCCTGGGGTAGCTAACCTACCCTGCCACCAGGCAGAAGTTTTCTGACAATAGGTAAAGCAATAAATAACAGCCCTTTGGAATAAAGTAGGTACATGTCATGCTGTAGGTGTAATTTACTAGTCTTAAGTATGACTAAAGGCAGAAGGCAGCTATGCTTACAAAATGAAAAAGTTAGTCACACAAATCCAGAGTTTTTAAACTGTTCAATTTTCCAATGTTTCTGAAGTGTTCTCTTGGTAACATTATCCTTAGAATAATCAGATTATTGGATAAAGAGGAAATACTATTAATATGGGAGGATGGAAGCAAGGCTAAGAGTTATGACTTTTTAACATGATAAGTAATATATAGGAGGCAGGTGAGTTCGGAGGAAATCTTGTACTGTAGTTTTTGGTCCTACATGAGTTGGCTAATACATAGAGCTATTAGAAAGCTACTAGAAGATAGAAGTGTGGCAGGAACTGGATAGAAATCTCCCCTATCAAACCTCTTCATTTGTTCAGAATTATAGCAAAACAACAGACAGTATAGCCATTGGCATCAAAAGATCCTATCAGTGTGGGCATGAATAAGCAACCAATAATTCCTTTAGTGAGTATTTGTGAAGAAAGGGGGGAAAATCTCCAACTTTTAAAACATTGCTGCTGTATCTGCATTGGAAAGGGCTTACCTGTGTTAAAGCCTAGTGATTAGGTCCCTGGCTACAATTTTCCTCCATCTTTAGTGTCCCCTGCTAGTGGTCACTCCAGCAAAGTCACAGTCTCTCTTTTAGTAGATAGTAATTCAGCCCTCCAGCCAGGTCATCATTGAATTCCGCCCCTTTTCGGGGCCACAGAGTCCAACAAAGTATAGTATCAGGGGGTAGCCGTGTTAGTCTGTATCTACAAAAACAACAAGGAGTCTGGTGGCACCATAAAGACTAACAGATTTATTTGGGCATAAGCTTTCGTGGGTAAAAACCTCACTTCTTCGGATGCATAGAGTGAAAGTTACAGATGCAGGCATTATATACTGACACATGGAGAGCAGGGAGTTACTTTGCAAGTGGAGAACCAGTGTTGACAGGGCCAATTCAATCAGGGTGGATGTAGTCCACTCCCAATAATAGATGAGGAGGTGTCAATTCCAGGAGAGGAAAAGCTGCTTCTGTAATGAGCCAGCCACTCCCAGTCCCTATTCAAGGCCAGATTAATGGTGTTGAATTTGCAAATGAATTTTAGTTCTGCTGTTTCTCTTTGAAGTCTGTTTCTGAAGTTTTTTTGTTCAGTGATAGTGACTTTTAAATCTGTAATAGAATGACCAGGGAGATTGAAGGGTTCACTTACTGGCTTATGTATGTTACCATTCCTGATGTCCGATTTGTGTCCATTTATTCTTTTGCGGAGGGACTGTCCGGTTTGGCCAATGTACATGGCAGAGGGGCATTGCTGGCACATGATGGCATATATAACATTAGTGGATGTGCGGGTGAATGAGCCCTTGATGGTGTGGCTGATGTGGTTGGGTCCTCTGATGGTGTCACCAGAGTAGATATGGGGACAGAGTAGGCAAGGAGGTTTGCTACAGGGATTGGTTCCTGGGTTGGTGTTTCTGTGGTGTGGTGTGTAGTTGCTGGTGAGTATTTGCTTCAGGTTGGGGGGTTGTCTGTAAGCGAGGACTGGCCTGCCTCCCAAGGTCTGTGAGAGTGAGGGATCATTTTCCAGGATAGGTTGTAGATCGTGGATAATGCACTGGAGAGGTTTTAGCTGGGGGCTGTATGTGATGGCCAGTGGTGTTCTGTTATTGTCCTTGTTGGGCCTGTCCTGTAGTAGGTGATTTCTGGGTACCCATCTTGCTCTGTCAATCTGTTTCCTCACTTCCCCAGGTGGGTATTGTAGTTTTACAAATGCTTGATAAAGATCTTGTAGGTGTTTGTCTCTGTCTGGGGAAGTGAGGAAACAGATTGACAGAGCAAGACGGGTACCCAGAAATCACCTACTACAGGACAGGCCCAACAAGGACAATAACAGAACACCACTGGCCATCACACCTCCTCATCTACATCCACCCTGATTGAATTGGCCCTGTCAACACTGGTTCTCCACTTGCGAAGTAACTCCCTGCTCTCCATGTGTCAGTATATAATGCCTGCATCTGTAACTTTCACTCTATGCATTCGAAGAAGTGAGGTTTTTACCCACAAAAGCTTATGCCCAAATAAATCTGTTAGTCTTTAAGGTGCCACCAGACTCCTTGTTGTTTTCAACGAAGTATAGAAGTCCAGCATTCCCTCAAAAAGGAGTCTCTGCCCCAACCCGGGCCCCCCAAAGACCTCACACCCTTACTTCTGGGCGTATGATGTCTTTATCTCCCTTATCTCTAGAAGGTGTGTGTTTATACTGCCCTCATGGCTGGCTGGCAGGGGAACCCTGGCCCTTCTTCTCTACCAAGCTTCGACCCACAGCCTTGCAAATAGCATTAAGATCAAGTATCTAGGAATGTTTGGAGGCTGCCTCCCTGGACCACTTCCTACTATTTCCTTTTCCAATTCAGGACATGGTCACAGTCTCACAAACATTCCAAGACAAGATAGTGTAAAGCATTTCTTAATCCGTAAGGACAAGCTAGTCCCTTCTTCAGCACCTAGGATAGCTGCTGCTACTTGCACACCCCTCCACCACAGTCTCCCACTATACCAGTGTTTCTCAGCCCATTTACCATTGTGGGCCACATATGCAGCTCTGTATGTGTTATGTGGGCTGCATCCACACACTATATATATATATATATATATATATATATATATATATATGCTATCTGTATGGCCCTGGGGATGTCACATGGGTTGCAGCTGTGTGCTGGTTGGGCCATAAGCGGCTTGCGGGTTGAGAACCACTGCACTATGCCCTACTGAGGAGCTATCTTCACAAGGTCTATTTGGCTCTGTTTTAAACTCCTCCTCCAGATATAGCAGGCTCTGCAGCTGCAGTGGGGCAGGGCTGGTTGAGCCCAGAATGGCTGCTTAACCCCTTCTATCTCAGTGTGAAGTTTATGTACCTCATCACAGGCAGTAAATTGTAGGATCATTACAAAAGTTATTTTTTTTATAGAGTTTGTGACTAAAAGTGATTTGCTTATTTCAGGAGTTAGGTGTGCTCTTCTCTCATTTTAAAGAAGGTGTCACCTTTAATCAGGACAACCATTCATTTTGTGAATGATGGTGCTTTCAGCTGATTGCTTATCAGACCCGGGAGTACGTTGGCTAGTTTCTCTACAAAGTGTAGCCTGCTTGTTCAGACAGCTTATTTTTAAAATAATTTTAAGCTTATTTTAATTGATCATTGACTGGAGGATAGTGATCTTGAAAATTTATTGAATTTTCCACAAGCCGTAGAGAACTTGATAGAAAATCTTAAAAGCCAGAACCATTTTGGACCTGCTCATACTCCCATCACACTCAGTGGTTTAATTTCCATTGCTTTCAGTAGGAGCAGTACCAGTCCTATAAGTGTAAAAATTGTGCCATTTCTTTCAAGCACAATTATAATCATATGCTATAGCTAGACTCCCACAAAAAGCTGTGTAACCATCTACACAGTTGGTATGAAGAAAGTAGTTTGCTTTCATACACTACATTTGGGTATGGGTAAGGACTTTTAGGTGCTTCTGCCAGGCCATCCATATTGTCCTCTTGTCCATTTAACTCCAAAACATATTGTACCATTAGCAGACCAAGCTTAGAGAATTTTTTTTTAAAGTGTTCAGGCTGTTTTTCCATTTCCTCTACTGCATATAGGGCCTGATCTTTAGATGTGCTAAGCACCCTCTTTAAATTGACTTCAGTGAGATTTGCAGTGGCTGAGCACTTGTTGGGATCAGGTATATAGTGAACATTAATGGCTAAATTCTTCAGCACCAGACATCACTGGTCACATCCTCAGGGATTCAAGAGAGAGTTTCAAAGCCACTCTACACATCTCAGTACTGTGCTAAAATTAAAAGGAGGAATTTAACCATAGGTCTTGAGTTTTCTAAAACTGCATATTATTTCAGTTCTGCAGTCTTTCAATCCAATATTATGAAAACAACAATTTCATATGTCCTAACCTCATTCTTGCATAGACAGTTATTTTCCAAAAGTGTGCACTTTTTGGCAGGCAAGAAATATATTGACTATATAGTAATAACTTCCATTAAATATTTAAGAAGGAAAGGTGCCATTACAAGTAACAATTGCATAGTCGTCTCCTGCCAGTGTTCATCCTGGAATGATCTTTGAAAGAATAAACATTGCTGCTTTCTCAAGAGCTCAAAATATATAGGTCTGTCAGATGATATAAAAATTTAAGCTGAATTGGGTAAAAAAGAATTTTTTTTTCTTTTCTGAATCCTTTATGTGTTGCTTAGTTGCTTGTAGTCAAAGCTAGTCTTTGCTTTGATGATTCAAAACCACAATCTGAATTATGGTAAAGTGTTTGATATCAAACATTGACCTCAAATCTGGGAGTATCCATAGTGGGGTAGGAGAAAGGAAAAAATAACTGATTTGTATAAATCACCATCTATAAAGTCATGCTCCTAAAACAAAGTGAACGAACAGAAGCTTGAAAACACTTTGGTCACATCTGCTGTCATCATGGAAGATGAAGGAAAAAGCAATGAATTAACACATAGGTTCTTTTTACTGAGTGCATCTATCATGAAAGTGCTTACCAGGACTTTTTTAATGTTAATTGAACAGTCTTACATTAGGGATGCATTGTACAGTTTCTCTTATGGTTATCCATGAAATGACTGGCTCATTTTGCTGTTTGAAACTTCAATGTTAAAAATACATGGAATATATTTGGTGCAATATTTTATTAATCTAAAGCAGAAAAAAACAGGATTAGATGAAAGCTTGGAACACACAGAGCAATGGAAGGAACACAGGAAAATCCCCAGTGAAGACTGGAGCATGGCTGCTCCAGTTCTTGATATGATAGAGAATGTCCAGGATCCAGCTGCTCTATTTATAGGAATTTTATTTTGGGGGAAAATTGTGGTGTCTTGAAAAGCGCCTCTTACAGTTGGCAACACTGATTTTCATGTAATAGGTCTTAAATGAATTTGAACAGTCAGTTTCATGTTATCATGATTTAATGGTATGCACTGTTTGGCAAATATGGAGGTCCTTAATCAGGTGCAACACCTTCTGAGTTCAGCAGGTACCCACAGAAGAAATACTGACTTGCGTGAGAGTTGTACCTGATTAAGGCCTTCAAGATTTGTCTCTGGTTAGGACGTCAAGTTTATTTTACATGGGTTTTTGGAAACTGTGGCGTATATTGGTAGCACTCAGTTATTAATTTTGCACAAATACATTATTCATTAGTTTGACTAGCACTGGGAATCCAGATCTAGAAGTACACAACCTTTTCATAAATAGGCTTTCTCTGACAATCTCTGTGTGCCAGTTAAAGTAGGGACAAATTCTTCTTTGTTACACTATTTCAAATCTGGAGTAACTCCACTGATTTATACTGGTTTAATTCTGGAGTAAATCCAATAAATAAGAGCATGTTGTTGCCCTGGAAGTTTTCTGTTCATATAAAACTGCTTCACTGGTTTGTCTTTGTTTTTGGCAGGTTGATTTCTCTCCCCTCTAATTACTGAATCTGTAGATTTGTGCAATTGCTGCATAACACTTGCAGCATGCTGGCACTCGCTTCACCAGAACTATGAGTGTAGCCCTTTTACAGGTGGCTAGCTGCTCTGGGGCCTGTTGGATGTACCTTCTCTTCCACTCAATGCTATGTCACTGAGGGCTGGTCTACATTACCACGGTAAGTCGATCTAACTTACGCAACTTCAGTTACGTGAATAACGTAACTGAAGTTGATGTAGTTAGATCCACTTACCGTGGTGGCTACGCTGCGCTGTGTCAGGGGGAGAGCGTCTCCTGTCGACTTCCCTTATGCTTCTCAGAGAGGTGGAGTACACAAATCGATGGGAGAGTGCTCTCCCATCGATTTAGCATGTCTTCACCAGACCCGCTAAATCGACACTTGCTGCATTGATTGCAGCAGTGCTGATCTACCGGTAAGTGTAGACATGCCCTGAAACTCTTTTCTGGCAACATAAAAGGCTGTGCAATACACCTAAGTCTATCTAAGGAAGTTTTTTTTTAATACACTAAATAAAGGGACTTAAGCAACACTAAAAAGAAGAACAGGAGTACTTGTGGTTACTCTGAAACCTGTCATTAAGCAACACTGTCTTTCATAAAAGCAGGGGTGGACAAAATCCACAATGGAACAAGGTAGGAAGGGATTAATGCTCTGTCAAGGAGAAAGTGGCTGAAATAGCCCTCTCGTACACCACCTGTCCCCAATATCAAGCCTTGAGGGAATGAAAAGAGGAAAGAATATCTAAGGTGTTGGCTGAGCAGTAGAGTTGGGTGGGAAATGGTTTTCCTGTCTCGTGAAAATTGTCAAATTGTTTTGATTTTTGCATGTGGCAAAACAAAGACTTATTGAGTTTTGTGAGAGATTGAGACCCATCCATCCCCAGTGTGTGCCATAACCACTGGACTTTTAGTTATTCTGGGCTGGGTGTGTTTCAATTCCTGACCAGCTCTTCTCTGTGATTCTGTAAGATAGAACCCCAGGAGGAGCAGACAGGCTTGGGGAGAAGGCTTGAACTGTACTTTCTTACCTTATGTTGTTAGTGAGTTTGGCCTTCACAAAGTATGAGGACTCTGTTTTTAGAACAGATTGGAAGTCTGCTCTGAGGAAGTCAATGCCAGATTCCTACTAGTATGTTTTATTTTATGTTCCCTCCCCTGCTGTGACACTGAGCACTCCTCGATTCACACCATGCCTATTGTAATAATCTTTGTACAAAATATGCCTTATGAGGTATCATTTAAAAACTAATAACTCACTGATCATTAATATTCTGTCATGATGTACATACGCAATGGGTATTAAATGTTACAAAAATATACTGGAATTACCTCTGAAATGTGTGTAAACCAGCTGTTTGAGAGAGAAGGTGGGTGAGGTACTATATTTTATTGGACCTACTTATGTTGGTGATAGCCTAAGATCAAAAGCTTGTCTCTATGTCTACACTGGCAATTGAACCACAAAACTTTTGTCTTTCAGAGGTGTTAAAAAACACCCCCCACCCCCAAAAGACAAAACTTTTGCCCACAACAAGCGCCGATGTGAACAGCTCTTTGTCAGCAGGAGCTCTCTCGTGCTGACAATGCTAATGCCACTCGTTGGGGATGGAAATTTTTCTGTCGGCAGGAGAGCCAACAAACAGCAGCTACACTGCGCGCCTTTTAGTGACACGGCCCTGTCGCTAAGAGCTGCATAGCGTAGACGTAGCCTTACACAGAGCTCTTCTTTGGGTATGGGAAATGTACTCAGTATTACAGCTAAATACAAGGTGGAACAGATTGAATAGTCCCTTAAATATGTGTTAACTACTTAAGCTAAACAAAGTGAATATAGGTGAGAAACCTGTTTTGGCAAAGATCTTTCACATAAGACAACAAGGGATGTCAACACCTTGTACTTCTGTGGAAGGTCCTCCTGTCTGAGAGAAAGTCGGCCATGGCTGTAAGGAAGAATGACTGGTGAGAGAAACTGTCTTGAACAAAGCCTGTATTTTGCTAGATAAAGTTTTAGACTTTTGATGCATGTTTTCACTCTGATTTGCTGGTAACCCTTTCTAAATTTATTACTTTTAGTTGGCATCACTTAACTTATGTGCTATTGTTAATAAGTTTGTTTTATTACACTATAAACCTACTCAGTGCAGTGTTTAATGGGAATGGTGTATTCATCCCAGTTAAGCTAATATGCTGTGATGTGTTTTTGTGTCTTTAAAGAACAAATGAACCATATTATTTCTCTGAACTGTTCAGGAGGGAGCTGGACATTGCAGAGCCCACAGTTTTGGGAAAAACTGGGACTGGAGTGTGTTGGGGTCATCCTGCAAGTGGTAACCAATGCTGGTTGAAGCCAGAGTGGGGCTCTGGACAGGCTGCTGGGGTCAGAACTGCTGAACGAGGGCTGTCTAGCGCATAGGCACTCAAGGTGTAACCTGTATTCTAGTATGTTGGTTGTGAGCAGCTCAGGTTGAGAGCTATAACAGCAAAGCATTGTGAGGCATCCAGGGTTACAGGGCTGGTGGTGACAACCCCTCACTGGTCTGGAATTGGACCCCAGAATGTGACACATACTGTGGAAGCAATAATCAATTTAGGCACTTTGAACTGTCAGCAGAAATTGTCTAGTTGTTCACAGCAGCTTTCCATGTGGATTGGTGGCTTGTCAGGTTGGTGAGTGATCAGTTACCAAAATTAACTTACTAGATGTGAACCAATGGAAAGAATATATTGTGTCTCTCCAGTTTGAACAGCAGGGCATCTCTCCCACTTTAAGACACTCAAATATTTCAGGGCTCAAAAAGCAGGTAATGATGGTTCTTGACAGGAAGCATGAAATAAGCAGGGCTGGGAGTCATCAGAACTGGGTTATGTTCTTAGTTCTGTTGTTGACTTCCTGTATGAACTTTGATTAAGTCTCTTAAAATCTATGCCTCGGTTTCCCTATCTGTATAATGAAGTGTCATGCTTTAGACTGAGGTAGGTAGTCCTGGATTAATTAATGAAATAAACTTATATGAGGCCACAAATGTACATGATGTATACTGAGGACAATGCCAAACATAAATCCTTTGAGACTGTAATCTGTTATAATTTAAAGGCACAAATAAAATACACGACAAAACATAATAGTAAGGTTTGGCAATGATAGTTGAATGCTTCATGTATCTTCAGAAGTTTCTTATTGGAGAGAGCTTATATAAACAGGGGCACTATTTTAGGCATGTGGAATAAGGCATGGAGTTGAGCAAGCAATGGAGACAAAAGGGTTAGGCCAGGAAGAATGTAAGTGCACATGCAACACTCACGTAAATGTCTATCCTGCAATTCTTAATAGTTGCAGCAACATTAATGAAAGCTGATTGATGAACAGATTATTTGATTGTTATAGTCATGGTAAAATCAGTATTCATGATCCCAGCCTTCCTTTTGGGAATATGCATTTCATGTATACATTATGAATAAAGCAACTGCAGGGAAGAACAAGCCAATAGTTTAATAGTATTAACAAATGACTCCCATAGCACTGTAAATTTACACCACATTTTAAAGAGTGAAAAAAGTTC
This sequence comes from Malaclemys terrapin pileata, assembly GCF_027887155.1. NCBI lineage: Eukaryota > Metazoa > Chordata > Testudines > Emydidae > Malaclemys > Malaclemys terrapin. The sequence goes on along the minus strand of NC_071520.1, from coordinate 17,266,821 downwards.
TCTGCCATCAAAGAACTTGAGACTGTAAAATCTAAATCCCCAAGTTTTCAGTGAGATCCCCCTGGGCAGATCCATGCCTGTATGAAGATCAGGGTCTCTCTTGTTCAGTGGGCACTATGAATGTAGGATGGAGAACATTTGCTAAACAAGTAGCAAGAGCTCCCTTTGCAGTTGGGTTTTTATGCAGATGCACACAATCTAGGTAAGAAAGGAAAACATCCTTTAGTTGATTACAGAAACACCTAAGAGGGGTCAGTGTCTTTCCAACAACCTTTTAAATTTGGTTAATTGGTAGCAAGAGCAGCATTAAACCAGCTTGTCATTAATCCTTATTCACCTCACTGAAACTTAACTCTTATCTGTAATTTAGAGGAAATTAACTTTTAAGAGGACCCCATAGGTAAAACAATATAATCTTAACTATTGTAGAATTAACTCACTATATACAGGCCAATAGTAGTTAACTATTAGTAGTAAACAGTTGTCAGTCTGGGATCCCTTCTGGTTCTATCTTGATGACATGTTTGTTATGGACTGACTTTATTGATATTTCAGACAGCACATGGGTTAGTAATAGTGGTTATAAGAGTTTTCTTTCATAGAAATGTAGGGACTCCTGAGTCTCTGGATGGGAAAGAACACCCGAATACATGTACTTTTACATTAGTTAAACTTGCAAAGTAATGGACCATGCTTAAGGGATCGTTATTCGCTGTGTCTTTGCTAAATTTCATGGGACTGTTTGTGAACCTTTTTTTTTTTTTTTTTTAAATCTGGTAGCTGTTATGGAACTACACTTAGTCACTTAACAAATTAGTATTTCAATACTGGTTTGCTTGACTTCCTTGGGAGCTCTGCACACATGCAAGAGCTGATTTTGGTCCACAACAGTTCAGTTAATAACTAGGTTCACCATCTTTTTAATTGTGAAGACAAAGAATTAAAAAGAAAAGAAAAGTTCAGTCTGTAATTAATTAAAGAATGTTTTTCTTTCTCTACCTAGGTTGTGTGCACCTGCATAAAAACCCAACTGCAAAGGGAGCTCATTACTTTTGTTTAGCAAATGTTCTTCACTCTACATTCATAGTGCCCACTAAATACCATGGATTAACGTTGATTCCTATAATTTGTTTTTTACACTGAAAATAACTTGGAGTACTGAAGCAAAGTTTTATTAGAGATTGATCTCAGCTGGAAAGCTCAGATCTGAGTCTGAACATAGGTAAAATTTGAGAGTGTTTGGATCTTTGGTTTTGGATTGGATCTATCTCTATTTACTGTGGTATGACTGAGTGTCAGACTATCAGGTCCCATAGGAAGCTGCAAAGCTTACTTGCATTTTCAATTTGGGGGCATAGTAGGTGGAATTCTTTAGCTCCAACTCAGGGGTATTAAAGCCTGGGGGGCTCTCTGCGGGGGTGACAAGAAACCTGGGTGAGAAGCCCATTTAAAACTACTGAGTGCATTCTCTTAGGGATCTGCTAGCTGATTTTAAAAATAAAGCAAACTCCAGAAAAGGAGTGAGTGTTTGGACAATATCCTATGGTTTGTGTATCAGGAGGAGAGTAGAGGCAGGGGATGGAATGAAGTGTGGACTCAGCCCATTCACACAAGGCAAAGATAAATCATTTTAGCCTGCTGTGATAAAAAAGACCTGTGCTTTGCATCATATATGGAGAAGTTGGAAAAGAAGCACAGAAAACAGAATATGGAAAACACACTGGATTTTGAGGGTGAGGTATATTGCATTTATCCAGTTCTTCAATCCCAGCAGATTCCAGTATGCTTTATAGAATTTAGTGTGATATGCTACCATAGGTATCACCTCAGCCCCTGTAGCAGGTAGCAATTAACAGCACACAGCAGTGTTTTAAAATATTTTAGGAAAAGAAGTGAAGAGCACATGCCTACTGGAAACTGCAGTGGAAAAGTACAATAGATGCAGTGCAGTTACCTACAATGGAATTTATCAAACACCCTTCTAAGAAGTGCCGTGGGTCTATTAATGCCATATATCTTCTACCATATATCTTAGCTGAAAGGTGAAAGATCCAACAGCCCACTGCCCTCTGGTTCCATAACAGACCCAGAGATGAGAACACTATCCATTGTGTTTGGTGTCCCATCCACATAGTAACACGGCCAGACCTTGCTTAACTTGTCAGTCACAGGCTCACAGCATAATGCCATACATTTTTCCTTTGTAAATACTGTAACCACTTTTTTGTCTTTTAAGAAATGGAATTATTTTGATGTGCATTTCTGATCAATATAAACACAGAAGGGCTTCTTTTCCATTGTGTTGTGCTTAAAAGAGAAAAAAAGGCCCTCTAGCCTTTCAAAGGAAAGTAATTTAAAGAGACTGCACTATCTGTAGCCTGCCTCATTTCTGAATAATAATGAGTACAGATTAAACCTTGCATTTAAATCTCAAGATAATCAAAATGTTTGTTATGTCAACACTTTCCTAATTTCTGCATATAGTGCGCCTCTTTGGCACTTAGGAGAAAATAACACTTGAAACCAGTGGCCACAGTTTTTCATTATCTCTTGAACTAAGTTAATCCGATGTAATAAATTTAAAATTTATCCAGATGCTGAGAAGCATCTGATGAAGTGTGACAATGCAGCATGATTAAAGCTTTTACACCCTGTAAATAAAATAGTAAGTGTTTTTAATGTGACTCTTTTAATCGGGAAGCATAAAATACAGTAGTAATTATTGGTCCCCTAAAGTCAAAAGCTAATTGGGACAGAGGGGAAAAAAACAAAAACCCAAAATGCTGGTATTTTGTTTGGTCATATGGTAACAGCTGGAAATTTCAGAAAAGTTTGAAGCAACAGAGGGTCCTGTGGCACCTTTAAGACTAACAGAAGTATTGGGAGCATAAGCTTTCGTGGGTAAACCTCACTTCTTCAGATGCAAGTAATGGAAATTTCCAGAGGCAGGTATAAATCAGTATGGAGATAACGAGGTTAGTTCAATCAGGGAGGGTGAGGTGCTCTGCTAGCAGCTGAGGTGTGAACACCAAGGGAGGAGAAACTGCTTCTGTAGTTGGATAGCCATTCACAGTCTTTGTTTAATCCTGATCTGATGGTGTCAAATTTGCAAATGAACTGGAGCTCAGCAGTTTCTCTTTGGAGTCTGGTCCTGAAGTTTTTTTGCTGTAAGATGGCTACCTTTACATCTGCTATTGTGTGGCCAGGGAGGTTGAAGTGTTCTCCTACAGGTTTTTGTATGTTGCCATTCCTGATATCTGACTTGTGTCCATTTATCCTCTTGCGTAGTGACGGTCCAGTTTGGCCAATGTACATAGCAGAGGGGCATTGCTGGCACATGATGGCATATATAACATTGGTGGACGTGCAGGTGAATGAGCCGGTGATGATGTAGCTGATCTGGTTAGGTCCTTTGATGGTGTTGCTGGTGTAGATATGGGGCAGAGTTGGCATCGAGGTTTGTTGCATGGGTTGGTTCCTGAGTTAGAGTTGTTATGGTGCGGTGCATGGTTGCTGGTGAGAATATGCTTAAGGTTGGTGGGTTGTCTGTGGGTGAGGACTGACCTGCCTCCCAAGGTCTGTGAAAGTGAGGGATCATTGTCCAGGATGGGTTGTAGATCACTGATGATGCGTTGTAGATCACTGATGATGCGTTGGAGAGGTTTAAGCTGAGGACTGTAGGTGATGGCCAGTGGAGTTCTGTTGGTTTCTTTTTTGGGCCTGTCTTGTAGCAGGAGGCTTCTGGGTACATGTCTGGCTCTGTTGATTTGTTTCTTTATTTCCTTGTGTGGGTATCGTAGTTTTGAGAATGCTTGGTGAAGATCTTGTAGGTGTTGGTCTCTGTCTGAGGGGTTGGAGCAGATGCGGTTGTGCCTCAGCGGTTGGCTGTAGACGATGGATCGTGTGGTGTGTCTGGAGTGAAAGCTGGAGGCATGAAGGTAGGCATAGTGGTTGGTGGGTTTTCGGTATAGGGTGGTGTTAACGTGGCCATCGCTTATTTGTACTGTGGTGTCTAGGAAGTGGACCTCCCGTGTAGATTGATCCAGGCTGAGGTTGATGGTGGGGTGGAAGCTGTTGAAATCATGGTGGAATTCTTCCAGGGTCTCCTTCCCATGGGTCCAGATGATGAAGATGTCATCAATGTAGCGTAGGTAGATAAGGGGCGTGAGTGGACGAGAGCTGAGGAAGCGTTGTTCGAGGTCAGCCATAAAAATGTTGGCATATTGTGGGGCCATGCTGGTGCCCATAGCGGTGCCACTGGTCTGGAGGTATATATTGTCACCAAATTTGAAATAATTGTGCGTGAGGATAAAGTCACAGAGCTCAGCAACAAGTTGTGCTGTGTCATCATCAGGGATACGGTTCCTGACAGCTTGTATTCCATCTGTGTGCGGGATGTTTGTGTAGAGAGCCTCCACATCCATGGTGGCTAGGATGGTGTTTTCTGGGAGGTCAACAATGCATTGTAGTTTTCTCAGGAAATCAGTGGTGTCACGAAGATAGCTGGGAGTGCTGGTGGCGTAGGGTCTGAGTAGGGAGTCCACATATCCAGACAGTCCTTCAGTGAGAGTGCCAATGCCCGAGATGATGGGGCTTTCCAGGTTTGTGGATCTTGGGTAGTAGATAGAATAATCCCGGTCGGGGCTCTAAGGGAATGTTGATTTGTTCCTGTGTTAGTGTAGGGAGTGTCCTGAGTAGATGGTGCAGTTTCCTAGTGTATTCCTCAGTGGGATCTGAGGAAAGTGGCCTGTAGAATTTGGTATTGGAGAGTTGTCTGGCAGCCTCCTTCTGGTAGTCAGACCTGTTCATGATGACAACAGCACCTCCTGTATCAGCCTCTTTGATGATAATGTCAGGGTGGATTCTGAGGCTGTGGATAGCATTGCGTTCTGCACGACTTAGGTTATGAGGCAAGCAATGTTGTTTTTCCACAATTTCTGCCTGTGCATGTCGGCAGAAGCATTCTATATATAGGTCCAGACTGTCATTTCGACTCTCAGGAGGAGTCCATGTGGAGTTCTTCTTCCTGTGTTGTTGGCGGGAGGGTATCTGTGTATCAGTGCGCTGTTCAGTGTTATCTTGAAAGCATTCTTTGAGTCGGAGGTGGCGAAAGTAGGCTTCCAGATCACCGCAGAACTGTATCATGTTCGTGGGGGTGCTGGGGCAAAAAGAGAGTCCCCGAGATAGGACAGACTCTTCTGCTGGGTTGAGAGTGTAGCTGGATAAATTGACGATATTGCTGGGTGAGAAAAGTTTGAGTTTGTTAAAAGGTAGATTTTGCTGGAAGGAATAAATGCAGGATTGTGTTTGTCAGTTTATTATAGCATTGGAATTTCATTACCACTACTATTAGTTTGCGTTGTGGGAAGAGTAAAATAGATTCTCTGACTTAAAATGTCACTGTCAATTCCAGCTACTGGAATTCTCTGCTACTTGTTGGCTGGATCTGGGAAGAGGAAAGTGGGGCTATTGGTCATCCCTGCTGTCCCTAATTGATGCCCCTAGTGGTTGGTTTTTACATCTCCTCCTTCCTTTTCTCCTAACAACCAGGCCCTCACCACATTTTGATGCTTTTCCATCTTTATTTGTAAAATGCAGTTTTAGTCTCAAATACGTAAACCATAGTTCATCCCGTGCTTTGCTCTCACCTGAATTCCTATAAGTTCCTCACCCCCTCCCTGACTCTTCCCTCTTTAGTCTATCCAACATGATGTTAAATGCTCTTCTCTCCTCCCACTCGTACTACATCACCAAATATTTCCCTCTTCAATTCCCTTGTATTTTTCTGCATAAAATTCAAATTCCTATTCTTTATTACCTCTTTCAAGGAGTTGCACAATTGCTGTGTCTACATCTTTGCCTTCTTTTTCCCTTATTTCCCTGTGACATTCCCCAGGGTATAATCTGGACTGATGGACAGTTGTGTCCCCTCAACTCTCCAATCTGAGGTGCCTTTTACATTGCATCGATATGAGAACAATCACTCCTGGTCCGTCACACATAGCCTCTAGTGTGCAAAATTACTCCCACCTGAATATATGAGTGCTTCTAGCCAGCCACTCCTGAATTCTATTGCAGAGTGACATCAGCAAACTCCCAGTCCCAGACTTGTCCCCAGAAATGTGCATCTTGTACTACCCAGCTTTGTCCTTTTAGATGATACAAGTTCACAGAAAGTTCCTCATTTCATTAATAGAAAATGATATGCACAAATCTTGTTATCTGAGGCCTTGGCTACACTGGCAATTCACAGCGCTGCACTTGCTGCGCTCAGGGGTGTGAAAAAACACCCCCCCCGAGCGCAGCGAGTGCAGCGCTGTAAAGTGCCAGTGTAATCAGCGCCTGCAGCGCTGCACGCTCGCTCGCAGCACTGCAAGCTATTCCCCTCGGAGAGGTGGAGTACTTGCAGTGCTGCGAGAGAGCTCTCGCAGCGCTGGCGGCGCGACTACACTCGCGCTTCACAGCGCTGCCGCGGCAGCGCTGTGAATCCGCGAGTGTAGCCAAGGCCTCGGATGAAAGCTCCCAAACACACTGGCTTAGATAAAACAATTAAACAAGTTTATTAACTACAGAAAAATAGACTAAGTGATTACAAGTAATGACGCATTAAAATCAGAATTGGTTACAAAGAAATAAAAAGTAAAATGCAGACTAATACCTAACTTAACAAGCTAAATGAATTTAAAGCAAATGGATTTCTCTCACCATATATTCATAGTAGTCTGGCTGGATTCTTTCAGCCAGGACCACTCCCCTGTTCGCTGATGTTTCCTTTGTCTTTCAAACATTGTTGATGTGGTGAGTAGAGATGAGGGGGGGAGAGAGGTGATTTGGGGCCTCTATTCCTCATTTTTATATCTTTTCCTCCTCTGAGAATCACCTACAGCTGGGGTTCAGGTGACAGCAGGTTTGTTTGCCAAGATGTAAATTTCTTGCTCATACCCTTCTTTCTGCCAAAGAATAGCCACTTAACTAGGTGATAGCCCAGCTAATTTTTCTTGACACCTGGCTGAGGCATAAGTTTGCCTTTTTGTCTCTGAGGAACTGGTTTGGGCTGCTTCCCCACATATGGAATGTGCCTTAGTAACATCATACAGTATAATCTTATAACTTTACATATAATGTTGACACACATATTTTATAACGACAATACTGATCAGCAAATTATGAATTTTCAAATGATACCTCACAAGGCATACTTCTACAAAATTTATCATAAGTGTGCAGGCTGTCACATTGCCACTTGTACTACATCACCAACCAGTTCCCTCTTCAAGTCCCTTATTATCTTGTCTTTCTCTGCATAAAAATCAAACTCCTATTCTTTCTTACCTCTTCCAAGGAGTTGCATAACTGCTGTGCCTACATCTCAGCCTTCTTTTTTCCTTACTTCCCCCATTTGGTTTGCCCTTTTGATGGCCTTGTTCATAGTCATATACATGCTTTTTGTTTCTTTTCATGAACCACATAGGTCTCCAAGTGCTGCACCAATTACTCTTTTGCTACAAATCCCTCCTTAAAACTCACTTCCTACTTTTTACCTCTATTCTTCCTCTCTTCTATGGCCTTCCACTTAAAATAGATAACTAAAGAATCAGATCTTACAAACTGCATTTATAATATAATCTGACATCTTTATTTGTTGTTGTAACCCTCATCCCTCCATTAATTTTGGTTCTCTTAATTTTCTCTGTCTGTCTAATTCTGAATTTGGTGCACAGATGAACATGAGAACTGTTCTTCTATTAAAATGGTGTAACCAGGCATTCTTCTCCACAACCTGCAAACTCAGGTCATTTGGAATAGGAAGTATAGGGTTACCATATTTTCATTTTAAAAAAGGAGGACACTCCACGGGGCCCCGGCCCAACTCCGCCCCTTCCCCGCCCCAAATCCGCCCCTTCCCTAAAGTCCCCACCCCAACTCTGCCCCCGCCCCTGAACGCTCCGCTCCTTGCTCCTCCCCCTCCCCGGCTTCCCGCGAATCAAATGTTCGCGGGAAGCCTGAAACAGGGAGGCAGCAGGTAAGCTGGGGCTGGGGCGGGGCTCTGGCCCCGGCATCTCCCGTCCGGCTCGGCTCGGGCCCTGGGGCGCCAGCTCCCGGCCCAACACCCCCGGCCAAGCACCGCCGCCCCACCACCGGCCCCGGCTCCCGGCCCCCGGCCAAGCACCCCGGGCCCGGGCCAGCACCGGCCCCTGGCCCAACACCCTCGGCCAAGCACCGCCGGCCCCGCCCCCGGCTGAGCACCACCGGTCCCGGCCCCCGGCCGAGCACCCCCGGGCCAGCGCCGACCCCCAGCCCAACACCCCTGGCCAAGCACCGCCGGCCCCGGGCCAGCACCGGCCCAACATCCCCAGCCGAGCACCGCCAGCCCTGGCCCGCACCGCCGGCCCCGGCCGAGCACCCCTGGCTCCGCACTCCTGGCCCCGGCCCTCGGCCGAGCACCGCCAGGCCCTCCCTATTTTCCCGGACATGTCCGGCTTTTTGGGATTTCCCCCCGGACGGGGATTTGAGGCCCAAAAAGCCGGACATGTCCGGGAAAATCCAGACGTATGGTAACCCTAAGGGAGTAGGATATGGCCCTGTCTCCTCCTACACCCTACCTGTGCTTTATGCAGTCTTTGCTGTGAATTAAGCAAAACAACACCTCCTCCAACCTTTACATAAACCAGTCATAATCTGGCCCTTAGCTCATAAGCTGTTTTGGGCAGGATTTCTCATTTTACTCCTGTAAAACTCCATGAATGCACATGGAGCTAAATATTAAAACATGCTGTCATTGTTACTCAAAGTGGCAGGATTTCGTAGTTATGGAAGTTTCTGTTAGTGGTGAGGAGCAGCATTCACAATATGTGCAGTTCCTTATTGCCTTACAGTGAAATGTTAAAAACAAACGAAAACATCTATTATTCTTCCCTGCGTAAATATTGCAGTGACTGAAAATGACTTTGGCCTCTTGTGGTTTATTCTCCCTCCCCTCAGTTGTGAGGATTAAAGTATTATCCCCCTGCTAGCTTCTCTGTGTATGTTATATAATTTTCTATGTTACTTTTTAGGAAGAGCTTTGAATGTAAAAATGTACTTTTGTTCTACAGCAACTGTTTTTTGTTTTGTTTTGTTTTTTACCTAAAGCAGAAAATAAATGCTTAAATCTCTCCTTTCAATGACACCTATGGGAAGTAACTTTTATTATGTGGAAAGGATTCACTATTTGGACTAATATGTGCTGAAAATCTGTGTTAATAATCCATAGTTGCCACAGCTAAAGAAGACCTCAGCTCTGTCTCTCTAATAAAAGAAGGCAAAGTGCTCCACTGGGGTGTTGGCTCACCTGTGGAGGAAAGAGCGTCATATTCCATCATAATAGTGAATGTTAGTATGATGTATTTGACATGCTGGTATTAGAAGCTATTTGTACTAATAGCACTGCAACCTAAGCAGTTTAAAAATAAAAGTTTACTGTCTCCTGTTAATCTATCAAGTCTATATTCTGTGATAGATAAAGGTCTAGTGTAACTTTGCATGCTTTAAAGGTGGCTTTAGTTGAACTATTGCTTTTCAAAATATTTCCACTTACCTCTGAAGTTATAATGATGGTATTCATCCCACTTGACTATAATTGCCACACTTTGCATTTTATTCAGGTAATGGGATTTAAGCAAAGAATTCATCTTAACTATTGCTTTCCTGCCAAGTGGAACATGCTGTCTTAGATTTCCCCCCTTTAAATGCCACAAAACAAAGAATCAGCATCATCAGTGATGATGAAATCAATCCATTGATGCCACACTGTATGCTTAGGAAAGGACTGATCTTTACAATATTTGTGAATTACTAAATAGAAATATGACAAGTTTGGAAAACCATCTTTTACTGAAAGCTACCTAGGTTTCTGGATAAGGTAACAGGCACAATTTGTAGTTTTTCTCATTGTGATATATTTAATCTTACTGCATATGTGGGACCTTTGCCAAATTATCGTCTCTTTGTGCCATTTTCCAATCTGTAAAGTGAGAAAAATACTTATGGCTATGTCAGAGGCTTTATTTAATTGATATTTGTCAAGTGTATTGAGATCCTCCAAAGGTTGCATTATAAGTGCTAAGTACTAATAAGCATCTATTCCATATTCACAAACTACCATTTTGTCTTTCATAAAGTCATACTTAAAACACCTGGGAAGACATCTCTTAAAAACTTAACATAAGCAGCACACATGTAATTTCAGTGTCAAGAGTTACATGTTACAGACAGGATGATGCATTGTGGATAACATTTTCAATACCGCCTTAAGTCCCATTTTCAAAATTGACTTTTGCATTTAGGCTCCTAGGTCACTTATGGTACTTTTGAAAATGTTATCCTGTATGTCCTTATTGCTGTGAACAGAATATATTTGTATCCCCTTGGCAGGACAATGTATCACAGTCAGTTTATAGTACCCTTTGCCCAGTTGTATAGATTTGATTCTTGAAGGTGGCTGTAGAAGGGCTGAACAGAAACACATCTCAAAGTCCTGAGTCAAACAAATAAATCCCTTGGTGGGGTTTCAGGTTAATGTTATGGCTTTACTTCTGCAAGCAAAATAAAATAGCCTAGTAAAGTATCTAGCACTTCAAGCTCAAGCTGTAAAATGAGCACCTTCTGTATTTCCAGAGCTCCTTGTCTTGACATCTAGGCAAGCTCTGTTTTCTCCCTGAAATGAACCCAGCACTATCAGTTACCTGAGTTGTAGCTTAGGACTATAGGCCTTTCTCCAATGACTTTTAGCTTAGGGAGCCATTCCCAGATGGGAGATAGAAAACTTAGTTGGAAAACATGGCTGCGATTTAACCTTGAATTCTCCGTGCTATTGTCTAGTTCCCTTGAGATATGACAGGGGATGGATATTTATCACCGTGGACTATTTTGTTTAAGAGGGAAGACTATTTTAAATGAAACATCACAATTGGATACAGTTCTTAAAATGAAAGATGCAGGACGCCCATTCAGGGCCATTAGTGAGAATTTTAGGCTTAAGGAACTCTGATAATGCTTGAGCCCGTTCTCCATCCACAGATCTCTAACACCTTTCTCTCATTTTCCCTATTCTTCATTGAAGAACAAATTAAAATATATTCAGGTGTAGCTGGCACGCAGTAGCCTTCACTCTTGCTGTTGCCTGATGTTACCTGCAGTGATGAGAATCATCCTTTGATGCCGATGTATTCATGTGCTCTCTGCTCTGCAATGACACATTGGCTACACTCAGTGAAGAGAGCAATGTGCAAATCAAAGGCAGTGCAGTAGAGGATGGGCCCTGAGGCATCTATGGAGCATTATCAGCTCTTTGCACGCTAGTTAGCCATTAGAGGAGGCCGGGGGAGCAGAGCACACTACTGGGCATAAGGGACGTCATGGCTTTTTAATTTTTTTCTGCCTGGATCAGTGTCTTCACTGGGTGTCTTGAAATATTTGGGTCCCTGGGGATTGTCTCCATCTGCAGCTTGCTCCTGAGCAATTTCAGTGATACTAGCAGCTAGTTTAGCATTGTTTCTTCAAGAACTAGGTCCTTGACTGATTGTAGAGGAAAAACAAAGAGAAGATTGCAAAGGGCTTTTCATGCTATTAAAGCTCTAAATAACCTTGGCACTTGGCTGTATGTCATGGGAATAAGGGGGAAAGCCTTTGAACCATAAAAAGCTTCAAATACTGAAATGCAGGGTCAGGTTGTCATATCAGCCAACTTATAGCATCTGCTCAGTGCTAACCATTTACTCTAGTACTCTTATGTGTCATTGAGAGAAAATTGTTAATGGGGTGCTAGGCCACCAGCCCTTCCCTACAGTGTATAAGTCTGATTATTTCACTACAGCCACCCTTCTCTCGATTATTTTTACTTAGCACTGTCAGTGCCTGTGATTCTGTAGTGCAGGTGAAGCCTGCCAAGTAATTGTTGAATGTGTCATTAGCCATGAGCACGAGTGCCTTCACTTTAAATGAACTGTTTTGAAAGGACCTGCAATGAACTGAAGGTTGTAATATGGTCCCGTGTCATTTAAAAAAATATATAAGCAGTGCCTTCCCCAACAAGCTTGCAATGTAAAAGCACCAGAAATGTACACAGCATGTTGCAACACAAAATACAAAACAAAGCCAGTGAAGGGATTCAATGGGACAAACAGTTTCTGGCAGAAGGGTTGTAATGGGGAGAGAGATCTAACAACCCAGAGTCTAAATATCATAAGCTCATGTTGGGAGTGAGTAGAGCACAGTAATGGTATTTGGAGTTTATGAAACTCTTTGCTTGATATGTAGTCTATTAAAGGAAAAGGCTACAAGTCCCTACAAACTATGATTTTAATTTTACTGGTTATGTAAATACTCCTCAGCTGAATACAATTTAATTCCAAACAGATAAATAAAGTAAAGGTCAACTGAATGTAATTATTCTTTGTAATACTGTCACAAGATACACTCACTGAGCATGCAGGTGCATTCTAAAACTGTGAAGTACTGCAGTAAAAGAATGGCTGGAATTTGCTTCCCAATCACTTTTTATTCCCTTTTTAATTTTGCTGTAAGTTTTTCTGCATTGAGTTTAAAACTGGCAGATGGAATGTTTAAAACTGTGTGGCTGGGCTTTGAAGTGTCGGATTTCTCCTGTGTCTTTGATGTATTCTATGTGTCTTACATCTGTAAGGCTTACTGCCAAAAGCAATGAAAAGGAAATTAAAGGGACACTCAAGATAATCATTGAAAAAAATTCCCTTACCTGGCAGAGGTTTTGAAAATGTATCCTGTCAGTGGTGATTTTCTGCCAGGATGGCCTCTAGACTTCATGTAGTATCTTCATGACGTATTTCTTGAATACCTGGCATGTAGGACTTTTCTTCTGCTGTTGGAAAATTGCAGCGCTTCTCCTTTTCTCACATGGCAGATAACAGGAAAACAGATGTACCCATGCAAACCCTTCTTCTGTAGCATGCCCGTGACTGTTTGGAATATTGTTAATTGCTTTATATCTTTGCTGAAGTCCTGCAATATATTTAGTTTTTGAGGTAAGTTGCCCTGTTCCAGCTATCTTTTGGTTTCTTTAGTAGGCGCTCCTTAGCTATAAATCTTATAAATACGCCTTTTAAATGTTTTTGGTTGTTTCCTGGGCATAAGTTTTGGTCTAGCATTCTGTGTACCCTTTCTGTTTCCAAGTCAGTGCCTGGAGGTAGTTGAAGGAACTGTGAACTAGGATTTGCTGCATAGAGTCCCTTGGCCCTCCTTTATTGGGTTATTTCACAATTGGCATAGATTTCCCTAGCTTTTTATTCAGAAATATCCTCAGATATGCTTCTTAAAAGCCTCAAACTTGATTATGTTCTGCAATGCTAAGCCACAGATTCCTGTTGGTTTTCCATTCCTCTGGGTTTGGGTGATGAGGCTGGAGTTTGTTCTGCATTCCTGGACTTTCTAGACTTCGGTGCCAAATTCCTATTTTAGTCATTTAGTTAGGAGGACATTTCTAAATCGTGGAATAAGGGGGTTCAGTGCAGGATCACTTCCAGTCTCTGCCATGATGCGCTTCACAAGTCATGACAAAGCTTAAAATATGGAAAAAACTTCCAAAGAGTTTTTCCACACCTCTTCCAGCTGTTGCCTCTGTCCCTGGGAGGAAGTGGAGGAGTGAGTTGGAGGCTCTGTTCCTGTATCTCCACCAGCCACCACTTCCTTTCTCTAAAAGGATGGGGAGTGCTAAATTGGAAGCCTGGCTTTCTGGGTCTCTGCTGACTGTTGCTTCCTTTCTCTGAGGGAAAAGAGGGATCATGTTAGGAAGCTCTAACTCTTTGTCTTTCCTTTCCTTTCCTTTCGGCAAAAGGATGTATTTAAAAAGGAAAATTTAGCAGCAGTAGAAGACTCAATACTTTTCTTGTGTTGCATGTGTCTTCCAAGCCATTATTTTCTAGTTTCTTTATTTCCCAAAGCAAGGGATGGAAGTCTGATTATTTCACAAGGCACAAACAAGGATAGATGGGTAGTGTCATGAAATAATTGTTTGTGTTTTCTAAGAGCATAAAAGCCAAATTGTAGAGGATGGAGTTGCACCTGCTTACAATAGCTCTGAATTTTGCCCTTAATGTGTCTAAACTTTCCAGGGAATAGGGTAAATCTACTTGAAGTTATTTGGTAACTCAGATTACTATGTCTTTAGGGCTTCATTTAATCTGTCTGCTTGGTATCTCCTATTTTCTTTAAGTACAAGATAGTTAAAAAATAAGGGTCAAATTCTGCTGTCAGAGGTGCATGTTCAACTCCCAAGGTTTTTGGTGTATCTGAAAGCATTTGTTTTAAGGTTTATTTAGAAATGTTTTAAGGCTTTCGAAAACAAGAGAAATGGAAATGAAGGAAGGGGCATTTCACAAATAAAATGGCTTATCTTACAGATGGATGAACAGAAGCACTCTATTATTTTTTGTTGCAAGGTCAGTAGTAGAACTAGGCACAGAACTATGGAGGAGGAGTTGGAGTAGACTCTTCACACCCTTCTTTTATGTGAAATAATACACATATTAGGGCCCAACCCTGAAAACATGCACATGAATAATTTTACATATTTGAGTAATCCTGTTGAAACCATGAAACTGCTCACATGAATAAAGTTATGGGCATCTTTGCACAATCAGTCCTCCGAACTATAATCTGTCCACTCAGGACAGATTGCTCACAAAAATTATTAAATTAAATAGTCATCTTTGAAAGAGCCTATCCTCTGGTGTAGTTGAAGCAGCACACCTCACAGGTGATGGAAGATGCCCTTTCTAGGGTTATATATTTGTCTCTTGTATCTAGAAGGTGAGTCACCAGAAGCATCCAAACACACTTTTTACTCTGGTATTTATATGGAATGATCAATAATTCAGGTCAGATCTTATGGGTTCTAGTTCTGCCCTGGGATGCAGTTCTCATTGAAATCAAGGGTCGACGTCAGAAAACTAAACTTTGCGTTTATCACTTTGGAAGTTCATGTTTGCATCACAATAGAAGAGAATTAAGTATTTTCACCCCAAATTTACAAAAGGGGACACTGAGGCACAGAATGATGAATAACTTGCTGCATAAAATGGAACCACAGCTGGAATTAGAATCCAGAAGTTCCTGTTTTAGTCCTATGCATAAACCTTAACTCTTTCTTATAAAGAGTTTTGAAACATTTTAATATTAAAGAACAATATGAAAGAACTAATTCCAGGAATCTCCCACATCTATTCACTGAGGCCCAGATCCACAAAGATATTTAGGCTCCTTACTTTAATGAATATCAGTGGAAGTTACGAGCCTAAATACCTTTGTGGATCTGGGCCTTAGTCTATCCCTCCCAAAAATCAGAATTACCAAAAAAATAAAAACAAAATAACCCACAACCTTTCTCTTAGCATGGCTGGTTAAAGTAAGAGGTCACCTTACCTGCCTAGCTTACCAGTGAACTTAAGCTGTTTTCATGTAAACCCAGGCAAATTGGAGAGGGAGGAATGCCCCTTTCACGGGCTCTTTAGGAATTCCCCTCCCAAGGACCCATAAAAATTGGCAAGGACAAGAAGGATTCATTACACATCTTCCTACATCTCCAGGAGCAGCATAATAAATTCTCTTAATTCTGACCTGTTTCAAAAGAATGATGGAGAGGTTTGATATGCAAAGGTACAGTAAGTGGGGCCAGGTGTTTCTGACCCAAGATTGTTCCCTAGTTAAGACTGAAGGGCTCCTACACACTATTCTCCCATCACCATTTTAAACCAATTTAAAACGGAAATGAGGAAATTGTTATTACTTAGTCCGAAAGGAGCTTCCTTCTTACAACATGCTCTGATGTCGATGGGTGTAACAGTAACGCTGAGCTGGGTCAGGTGACTGGGACAGGAAGGTAAAAAAATCAGCCTTATACCAGTACTCCTGCATTACAGAGTAACCTTTATTATAATGGGAGATGAAGGCACTTGGCCCTTTTAGTGTGATAATATTTATTCTTCTTCGAGAGATGTCCCTGTGGGTGCTCCACTCCAGGTGTTGGTGTGCCCCTGTGCCTTCGCTCAGAGAGTTTTACAGCAATGCCTGTACGGGGCCCGCACATGCGATGCCTGCCTTGTTGTCTGTTGAAGTGTGTGAAGTCTGCGTGCGTGACCCAGACCCCCCAATTCCTTATCAGCCATCCCCAGCCTGAGACGGAGCTCTGTAGTCCCATTCATACCTAGTTTTTTGGTCTGATCAGTTAATAGTTATTTAGTGTTAGCCAGTTTAGACAATTAGTTCTTTTTAGTTTTTCTTTTTTTAAAAAAATAATTTTTTTCTTACAACCCATAGTTAGATATTTGCCCCGTTATGCCAGGCTCACCGGGTTTCAAACAGTGCACCTTATGTAGAGAAGTGATGCCAGTGTCAAATGGACACTCACAATGTGTCCGCTGTCTGGGTGAATCCCATGTTCCCCAGAAGTGTGCCCATTGCAGCAAACTTAAAGTGAGAGCATGAAGAGACAGGGACCTGAGACTCAAACTCACTCTCATGGTGAAATCCCTGAGACCGGCCTCCGACCCGGGACAACAGCCCCTTGGGTCACCGGCTCCTTCGCCACCTAGGCCCCAAAATCAACAGGACCAGCAAAAAGTGACCTTTCACATTGTCTCAGAGAGCACAACTAGTAAAAAATGAGATAGCTCTCATCAGTGTCAATGGCACCGTGCTTCAGCACGTACAATACCCCGAGCACTTCCGGCACCGTCTAGAAGACAGCCGCCGCCGGCACCCACTGCCCTGGTACTGAGGTGAATAGCTCCAAGTTGCTGGCGTCCACGATGGCACCACTGGCGCCTCCAATGGAGACGGCACCAGTGACTGCTCCTTCCTTGGCACTTCTTCCAAAGACCTCTGGAACCACGATAACCCCACTTCCCACGGCACCCACACCATCGATGCCGCATCCTTTCCTGCACCATAGGGATTTGCTTGTCTCATCCACTCTGCAGTCTCCTCTCTTGGGTACTGATGTTTCCCCGAGCCATTGGTTCCACATCAGCATCTGTCTCCAATTCCATCGCAATTCTCCAGTGATGAGGCTGAAGGGGTATTCTCCCCTCACCACTCTTCCCCTGTCAGAACACCCATGGCCACTGCACTACCCAGGTCTCGATCATCCTCTGATCGTGACATCCCTCCCTGGTATGGACACCCATGGCTGGGACCTCCCATGGGGGTCATATAGACGACGCCACTGCAGACACACTAGTCCTCATAGGGAAGCATCAAAATCCCCACCTCCACCTTCACGCAGGGTGGAGGAGAACATCAGGAAGACCCCGTGGCAGAACAGGCAGTAGATGCTGCCCCAGACACCTCGCCACCCACGAATTCCTCCTCTTCTCCTGATGAGGCTATAATGCCTCCACCACCAACAACAGCGGATGATTTTTCCCAGTTTCAGGACCTGTTTAAAAGAGTGGCCGATGAACTTAAGATCACCCTTGAGGAGGTGTCAGAAACTCAGCATAAGTTAACCGACATCTTACAAACTTCCTCCTCCTCTAAGATAGCAGCATTGATGGGCAATGCTATCATGGACCCAGCAAAAACAGTTTGGCAAACACCAGCCACAATTCCACCTACCTGTAAAAAAGCTGATTGAAAATATTTTGTCCCATCTAAGAGATCTGAATTCTTATTTACACATCTGGCTCCTAATTTGCTTGTGGTAGAGATGGCCAACCAAAGGGGCAAGCAACAACATTTCAGATCCACCCCTTCGGACAAGGCTAGACCTCTTTGGACGAAAAGTCTATGCTTCCTCTGCACTCCAATTCAGAGTGTCCAATTATTCGGCCCTACTGGCCAAATGACCACAAGTATGATCACAAGAACTATGCTAAGTTTAACAATTTTACTGATGATATTCCGGAAGCAAAGGGACAACAGTTCAAATTATTAGTCTTCGAAGGCCAAACCATCGCCCACACGGGGCTGCAAATTCAGGATGCTGCCGACACTGCAGCCAGATCCACTGCCACAGCTGTAGTCATGCAAAGGGCGTTGTGGTTCACATTTTCCCACATTCCCCCGCAAAATACAGAACACAGTGGAGGACCTCCCATTCGATGGAGAGAAGCTGTTCGCAGCTAAGATGAATGAGATTCTTCACACTATGAAGGACTTGTGCGCCACACTCCAGTCTCTTGGTATCCATACACCTGCCACGAGGAGAAGACAGTACAGACAGAGCCATCCCGTCCATAGTACGGACTGGGTCAACCGCCGGGGGGCCCTGTGCTTCAGGGGGATGCCCAGGGTAGGGAAGCAGGGTGGCCCGGGAGGCTAGCTGGGGGCCTGGCGCTGGCACTCAGCAGCTGGGGCGTTTATTTCTTGCCCGCAGCCCCCCGGGCTTGGGCTCAGTCTCTGTGGCAGCAGCAGTGAGCGACCCAGCCCCAGCCTGCTCCGCTCCGCGAGCTCCCGACGTTGCCTGCCACCACAGGGTCCGAGTGCCCACCTGCACTAGTGCCAAGGCAGGCTGACCCTGCCTCTGCCCTTCCACCTTGGAAGGACCCTTCCCTTTTCTGGCGGGACCCTCCACCAGCACAGGGGGCCCCCCTCGTCCCTAGCACAGGTGAGTGCCAGCCAGTAGTCTCCATTGTCCCTCGCCCAGCACTGGTGTCCCCCCCAGTGCCCCACACCTCCCCCTTGCACTGCCCTTTCTCCCCTCTCCCAGCACTGCATGGGGTCCTCCAAGGCCACTCCAGGCCATGGCCAGCCCTCATCACCCCCTGCCTCAGGGTCCTCCTTGCCTTTCAGCTCTCCAGCCTTGGGGTCCCCCTTACCGTAGTACCAGGACCTGGGTCCCCACAACTGTGCTCTCTCCGCCACCCACCAGCACTGGGGTCCCCATCCATCTGCTTTTCCGCCTCCCATCCCTCTCCCAGACCCCAGAGAAAACAGATATTAGAGTCCCTCCTCCATCATGGAGGCTCCTGGAGTCCCCCTCCACCAGGGCACATATAGGCCCTCCAAGAACCACCCAGTTCCGGAGACATGGGCTCTCAGTGTTGCGAATGTATAATTACATTTAAAAAAAAATCCGCTGAGGGTAGCGAGACCATATGCACCTGGGAAGTGAATTTGCTGCAAGGAAGTCCAGGAAGGTGGATTTCAGAAAGTAAGTGGTGCGACACTGATCGTGATTGATGAGGGTTTTTTTTAATTATATGAACTTCATTATAATTATAAAAAAGAACTACAATATAATATAACAACATTATAATTATACAGCTGGGCGCTATCAATATTTAACCTGCAGCCAGCAGCTGCCCTTGAAGTTCACTGTAACCAGATTTCATCTGTATAAAAAATGTTAAGGGGGACCCATACAGGCTGATTTACCCCGGGCCCCACACCCCCTAGGGATGGCCGTGAGTACAGGTATCAACCATACCAATGCCCCAGATACCTTTCCTACACTCAGCAGAGACCATACAAGCAGCAACAAGAACAGAGGCAAAGACAAAGGCCACAACGCCGTCGCCCGCCACCAGCAACGGTGTCTCAGCCCCCTTCTTCCAATAAACAAATTTGAAGCTTTGGTCGAGGGCCTAGAAGACACCTCTTGCTGGTTCCAACGCACGGTACTATCATCCGTCTCTTTGCAGACCGTTTACACCCCTTTTACACCACGTGGGCAGCTATTACCACCCACAAATGGCCCTAGAAGTCATCCACGAGACATGTTTGGGAGATGGGGCGCTGTGACAGGGTCGGTAGCTCACCGCTGTGGCGCCTCCTCCTGGCCGCTTCGGGGAATTAGTTTTGTGCCAGTAGAGCGCCCTCCTTGGGTGGCATTCCGCCTGTCCTCGCGCCTCTGTGGGGTGCACGAACTTGCGTTGCTCCCGACGTCGGCGTCCTCTTCCGGAGCACTGCCCTCCGACAGTGTCCCTCTGTCCAATCACACCCCCTTCCGGGGGGGGGGGGGGTGTTAAACAACAGTGCCACACCCTCAAGTCCGATCCTCGCAGTCCAGGACCTGGTGTGGTTTTGACGGGCCGCTCCCTGCGGCCTGTGGCTGTGCGCGGGGTAGCACAGCAAACAAAGGGGGAAAAAGGGGGGGGGGGGGGGACTCAGGCCCGCCCACTACTCTGGGTCCCGGTCCAGAGGCCCTCGTGTGACAGTCTCACTGTCTTCCTACTCCTTACTCCTCTAACTACCCCTCTGGACCGCTTCCCCAACAGCCCTTCACTACGCTAGGCCTCCTCCTCCCAGGCCTGCCGCCTAGCAGGCTATGGAGTAGGGCCTTCTCCCACTCTCTCAGGCAGGCCTGCACTGCGCTGTCCGTGGTGCTGGCCTCCCAGCTCCGGAGACAGACCTTCCCCTCTGAAGGCCTGGGACAGACTGACTGCTCCTGCTCTGGGCAGCCTTTTATATGGCTAAGCCGGGCTCTGATTGGCTGGCTCCAATCTGTCTTCCTATTGGCTCCCAGTAAGCCCTCTCCTGATTGGCCGCGCGTCTACGCAGGCGCCTAGGCCTGCCGCAGCCCAGTCTCTCTAGGTGTGGGGTAATCGCCCCACCACAGGCGCTTATGGCCGAACCCCGTTTACCCTCTTTCTTCAGGACAAAGTTACGTTACGCACCCATCCCAAATTCTTACCCAAGGTGCACTCGTCCTTCCACATTAACGAACCTCTGCAGCTCCCAACTTTCTTCCCCAAGCCATACGCAAACTCGTTCAAGGCGGCCGTGCACACGCTGGACATTAGAAGGGCTCTGGCCCTTCTGGACAGAACAAAACCATTTCAGGCGTCTCCTAAACTCTTTGTATTCATAGCGGAACGGTCCAAGGGAGTGCCCATATTGACACAGAGGCTCTCTAAATGGATATCTGGCTGTATTTGACTATGCTATCAGCTAAAGGACGTTCAGCCTCCAACAACCGTCAGGGCACATTCTACGAGGTCCATCTCCACTTCCAGAGCATTTTTAAACAATGTCCCATTGACAGACATTTGCAAGGCTGCTACCTGGGCATCCGAACACGCTTTTGCCAAACATTACGCCATCACACAAGGCACTAAAATAGATACTCAACTTGGCCAAGCGGTACTTTCCGCTGCTTTATTTCCTACTCTGAAACCCCAACCATCCTAAAGGGCACTGCTTTATAGTCACCTGGAGTGGAGCACCCACAGGGACACCTGTCTTGAAGACGAGAAGGTTACTCACCTTGTGTAGTAACTGAGGTTCTTTGAGATGAGTGTCCCTGTGAGTGCTCCACTACCCACCCTCCTCTCTACTTTGGAGCTGGATACAGGCTCTGAGATGGAGAAGGAACTGAGGGATCCAGGTCGTGCACGCGACACTTCAACAGACAAGATCACGTGAGGTAGGCACCGTGCGTGCGCAACCTGTACAGGCACTGCTGTAAAACTCTGTGAGCGAAGGCGCAGGGGTGCACCAACACCTGCAATGGAGCACCAACAGGGATACTCATCTCAAAGAACCTCAGTAACCGCACAAGGTGAGTAAAAAATGTATATAAGGAGAGGTCATTCTAATCCTTTCTAGGTTTAATGTGGTCATCTAACTCAAATGGCCA
Organism: Malaclemys terrapin pileata; assembly: GCF_027887155.1. NCBI lineage: Eukaryota > Metazoa > Chordata > Testudines > Emydidae > Malaclemys > Malaclemys terrapin. The sequence continues at coordinate 17,245,229 of NC_071520.1, read as the reverse complement.
AGGAGGTTTATCCTCAGACTTCTACAGTCACCTAAAAAATATGAATCGTTGGGCTGAGGATCAGACAGATGCAATCTCAACCCCCAAAATATTTGTTGAGAGATCCTGAAAATAGAGGTGTGGGACTAAATACTGAGGCGAACAGAGTAGTATCAGTGGAGTTAATTTGCATGTGTATTGATGTAAATGATGAGATTTTGACCCTTAGAGTGGAATGCCCTTCTCAGCCTTAATATTGCATTATATTATGTGTGTGTGTGTGTGTGTGTGTGTGTGTGTGTGTGTGTATATATATATATATATGCCTTACTTTGATAGTTTTAGCTTTTTGGTGAGCCAGAGGGCTACAGACACGTTTGGAATGTCTGTGCTTGCTGATTACAAATCTCTGAGGTCCTTGGAAGTACACTATTTATGAGGGAAAAAAATCTGGTCTGCATTATTTGGATTTACCCCAAAGGTTATTCTTTTAAGTGTCTTTATCTTGGCAATAATACCTTAAGTACAGAAACCCACAAAAATGTACTAATTCCTTATAAATTAATTCAAACAAGCACATATGTATTTGTACGCTCCTAAGGTGCAATGGCATTGGGTTCTTTTGTTTGGAAGAACAATGAAACAAATGCATTGATTTCCCTGAGTGGTAAAAGGCAGGTATATTCTCTCAGGATCAGTGACTTATGCTAAGTTCATTATTATCTTCTGATAACCTATTCAACATAAACCTTTGCTCTCGCTGGCCACATAATTGGAAATAAAATCTGAATATATTAGGCACAGTTTTTTGCGTGGACTGTCCCAACACCAAAAGTACAATATGGTCATAATCCCTTCCCCAGCATAAAAAAAAAACCCCAACTAAACAAACAAGAACACTATAGCAGGTATCTCCTGGTAGTGCAGTTACGTATACTCTTCAAAGTGCTTTTCTTAGTGATCTTGGGAAGAAATACCATGTGGGATGGGAGCTTTGTTTTGCAAGGTCTGAGTAGCAGGAACTGTGCACAAAGCAAAAGCATTGGCTTTCTGCCTTGGTCTCTAATTGGAGTTGATTCTTGAGGCAGAGTTTCTTCCTGGGACCCTGGAATTGGCAAGGGCAGCAATTCCCGAAAAGAGGGATTCTCTGCCAGTTTTTGACCACTGCTGTTCCAGAACTGGTATAAATAAAACCAGAACTCAGAATATATCCGCACTCCATGTCATTGATTTCTCCTTCACTAGGAAGCCCTCATATCTGCTATCACTCATCAGAAGGGCAACCATACTTAGTTCTTATAAAGACTGAGTAACTGAGGCTAATGTGGATGAAGTGATTATAGCTGGAGGAGTGGGGAGAGATTAAAATTTACTTTCACATCCCAGCCAAGGTGGGAAGCTGCAGCACAATACTTTTGAGGCCATGCAACTCCATTGAAATCAGTTATTTCAGATTTACAGTGGTACACCTCTACCCAGATATAACGTGACCATCGCAATATAACATGAATTCGGATATAACACAGTAAAGCAGCGCTCCAAGGGGACGGGGCTGCACACTCCGGCGGATCAAAGCAAGTTCGATATAACACGATTTCACCTATAACACAGTAAGATTTTTTGGCTCCCGAGGACAGTGTTATATCGGGGTAGAGGTGTATATCCAAGAGCAGGACCTGGTACAAAGTCTTTACTCACTTTTGCAAGTTGTGCCTCAGTCTCCACTGCCTCTCACCTTGCACAGTCAGGTGTATGAGTACAAAGTGGATATCAAATGCCACCAACCTGGTTTGGTAGCATTTTACAGCCACTTTACATATGTGTAAATGTTTATGCATGGTGTACAGGCTCATTGGTGAAACGTGTAGTGAGTTGCTGAGCAGCATTTGGCCCTTATTGTTGAAATTAGTCTATTTAGTCTTATGGAATCTGGAACTTGACAAAAAAGAATGAGTGAATGAACATATTTAAATTCACTTCTAATTCTCAGACTTACTGTCAAAGTCAGTAGTTTGGCCAAGGGGTTATTTCTGTCACTGACATCAGTCTGGGAAATACAGCTAATGAGCTCCCAAGGCTTGTGCCTATGATTACAGAGGCGGGAGAAGAGGAGCAGAGCTTCCAGCTATGTGTTCTCCTTTCACTGCAGCAGTAGCAGTTTGCATGTGTTTTGTACCTAATGGGGTAGAGAGACTATTGGTTTTTGACAGGCCTACGTGTTAGAATAGCTCCTTTTAGCTATTCTATTTGGTTGTTGGCGAACCACATAATGTTAAAATGGGGCATGTAGGGAAGAGGACTATAAAGGGTTTTAAGTACTTATTGCCTCTTTACCCAGGACTGTGTTCTGCATTTTCTTCAAGTTCTTTGTGTTTTGGAAGTATGTAGCATAGATGTTAGACTTGTAAGTTCCCTTTTCTACATGTGGGATGAAATTAACTTTGTCATAAAGGCAGAGTAATTGAGCTTTGTAGGTAGAATACAGGGAGATCAGACTATGGCCTTGGCTACACTGGCGCTGTACAGCACTGCAACTGGCTGCACTCAGGGGTGTGAAAACGCCCCCCCCGAGCGCAGCGAGTGCAGCGCTGTCAAGCGCCCGTATAATCAGCGCCTGCAGCGCTGCACGCTCGCTCGCAGCGCCGCAAGCTATTCCCCTCGGAGAAGTGGAGCACTTGCAGCTGGCGGCGCGACTACACTTGCGCTTCACAGCGCTGCCGCGGGCGGCAGCACTGTGAATCCCCAAGTGTAGCCAAAGCCTTTGGATGGAGTGCAGGAAACAGGGGAAACAAAATCTCCTCCTGCATGAAAAAGTGGGATCTTCAGAGGCAAATACTTTTCAATCTATTATCTGCCTACTTAAGTACTGTAAATTCATCGCTTACCTGTATCCTGTATGTAGAGTTCCTGACATCAGAGCTCCAAGGAGGGAATTGGGCTACAGGAACAGGAGGACTCAAGGCCAGTGCACAGATCCTTCAGGTGTATGGTCCGTGCAGCCAGTGTGTTCTCCTACGAATATGGGATCTGGAGTCTGAACCTGCTGTTTCTTCTGCTGTAAATGTAGTCAGACTGTGCAGTGAGTAAATTGCAAGGGGATTGTCCTGGAGTTTTCCTTCTACATTTTCCCTTCACGTAGCCTTAATTACTTGGATTTGCAGCAAATTAATTTATTACTCTTCCTGTTGTAAAATTAACAGCTTAAAAGGAGAAGAGACTTCACTTTTGTTGGGGAAAATTTTTATAATGGAAACAAGGACTGGCCGAAATTTTCCATTGAAACAACTTTTCTACAGAGTTGGTCTTTTGACTAAACCAAGATTTTCATTAAGCATCTGCTTTACTTGGAGAATTTAGATTTTTAATGGAAAAATTGAACACCAGAAAACTGAAAAGTTTTGGGTTGAAAACTCAAAATGTTCAGTTAAGCAATGCTGCCATTGGACCTTCCGGAACTTGTGGTATGGGTATCTCCTACTCCATTCTCCTCTATAGGCCAGATTCCTCAGACAGATTAGATCTCCCCATGACATTATCCAGGGTACAATCTGGAATGTTGAACAGCTGTGTCCCCTCAGTTTTCAACTTTTACACTGCTTCGCTGTGAGAACTACAACTCATGGTCTGTTCACACATAGCCTCTAGCATGCAAAATCACTCTCAGCTGAATTATATGAGTGCTTCTAACTGGCCAGTCCTGAATTATATTGCAGAGCGACACCAGCAAACTCCCAGTCCCAGACTTGTCCCCAGAAATGTGTGTCTTGTGCTACCCAGTTCTTTACCTCTGGACAATACAAGTTCATAAAAAGTCTGTCATTTCATTAATAGAAAACTATATGCACAAATCTTGTTATCTCAAATGAAGATTTCAAGCACTTCAACCAAACACACTGGTTTAGTTAAAACAATAATATGAGTTTATTAACCACATAAAGATAGAATTTAAGTGATTGCAAGTAATGAGGCATGAAAGTCAGAATTGGTTACAAAGAAATAAAAGGTAAAATGCAAACTAATACCTAACTTTACAAGCTTAATGAATTTAAAGCAAAAACGTTTTCTGGCTGGATCTTTCAGCCAGGACCCGTTCCCCAGTTCAATGATGCTTCTTTTGTCTTTCAAACATGGTTGATGACATGAGTAGAGATGATTTGGGGCCTCTGTTTCTCATTTTTATATCTTTTCCTCCTCTTCAAGAGTGATCTCCATCTGGGGTTCAGGCGACAGCCAGTCTGTTTACATGGGAATATCCAGCTGTTCTATTGCCAAGATGTAAATTTCTCACTCACCCCCTTCTTCCTGCAAAAGAATGGCCACTTAACCCGGTGATAGTACATTTCATTTTGTTAACACCTGGTTGAGGCATCAGTGTGCCTTTTGTCTCTGAGGAACTGGTTTGGCCCTGCTTTTCTAAACTTGAAGCATGTCTCAGTAAAGTCATACAGGTGAATCTTATACATACATACAATGTTGCCACACATATTTTATATTTGGGGGGTGGGGTGGGGTGGGGTGGGGTGGGGTGGGGGTGAATTCTGTGCCAAAAAAGAAAAAAGGCTGTGGCAAAAAATTAAAAATTCTGCACACATTTTAAAATTCTACATATTTTATTTGTCAAAATGACACAATATAATTATGCCAGTTTCAATTATTTTGGTAATTTATTTCAAAATACCCATCAACAAGTATATTTGTAACAATACAGACCAAAAAAAAAAAGATTCAGGTAATTTTTTTTGACAAATAGATTAATATAGAACTTTGGGTAATTCATTTAAATGATAATATAGGAGCATATTTCCCACACCTCTCAGAAGCAGTGCAAAGGCTTGTGGGAGTCAGGGGTAATGGAGGAGCCGAGGGAGAGGGAAGGAGTCTGTGAATTAACCTAGAGGGTTGTTGGGTGAGGGTGGGAGAAGTATGGAACAGGTTTTTTGGGGGGAAGGGAAGGGATCATTAGGGAGTTGGGGAGCCTCCCCCATGCAGACCCCAAGCCTCTCCCATTCAGTCAGACACATCTACCCCTGTCTCTGTGCATCCCTGCATCCCCTATCCCCATGTTTCCTTGCAGCCTCCCTCCCATTCAGCCCCTGGCTTAATGCTGTCACCCTACTAGCTCCTGAGCCTGTGCCCCAGTCTGCTGTCACCCCACTAGCCCTTCTGAACCCCAGTCTGTGACCCCCCTGCAGCACCGTGTGCCCCAGTATGTCTGTCCTAACCTGGCTTTGCGGCAGGGTACTGTGATGAATGCAGCTGCCTGCTGGTTGTTTTGGTACCACAGCGGCCTCTGATGGGTGAAAGATGGAATTGCAGCACTTCTCAGGCAGCTTATATTTTCGGGGGCGGGGAATTCTGCGCTGGACATGAATTCTGCACATGCACAGTGGCACAGAACTCCCGCAGGAGTAATTTTATCAGGACAATAATGATCAGTAAATTACGAGTTTTCAAGTGATACCTCACAAGACATGCTCTGAATAAGATTTATCATAGTCTTGTAAAAAGAATGAATATAAGGGTATAGACCAGCAGTTCTCAAACTGTGGGTCAGGACCCCATTTTAATGAGATCACCAGGGCTGGCGTTAGACTTGCTGGAGCCTGGGGCTGAAGCTGGAGTCCAAGCCCCGCTACCCAGGGCTGAAGCCAGGGCTCAGGCTCAGGCTTTGGTCCCCCCTCCCGGGGTCATGTAGTAATTTTTGTTGTCAGAAGGGGGTCAGGGTGCAATTAAGTTTGAGATCCACTGGTATAGACTGTCCCACAATGCACTGTGATGGATCAGCAGGAGGGATGCCCATGGTGTATCATTGGAAGCGTTATCCAGCCAGTGAACGTGGCCTATAGAGGAGAATGGGGCATGAAGCACCTGAACTATGACTAACTTGAGGCATCCTGGTGACATTTTCAAATAGAATCTTTTCATTTTTGTTTATTTTCCATGTGGGAAAATCTATTTTCTGATTGATAACCCCTGAATTCACTGGGGACTTACATCTGTCATTTTGATACACCAGTTGAATCATACATTGAGATGGTAAAACTTTTTTCTTTTACCATCTGCATTATTATCTGCATAGAAAAAATGTGTAATTTTTAAAAAAGCTAAATCGTCTGATTTAAAAATTACAGTAAGAAGACTTGAGTATGAACTTTATGTGTTTCTATAGTTTGTCTGCCTGTACACTAGATTTAAATAATTATAGCGGTAATGATAGTACAGTTAAACAAGGCTGGGTATGCTTTTTGTGACGGAAGCTCTGTTGCTGAGGCTTTGATAGCTGTAGCATTTCAAATAGCATCATACGTGCTATGTAGCTTGTTAGACTTAATGCACTTTTTTAAAGATAGTGCATTCACATTAGGAAGCTTGTTTTAATGGAATTATTTTGTACTTAATGGCAGCTCTATTCAGAAAAGTGACTAAGCAAAAATGGCACCCTCTTCGGCTTGGTCAAAACACAAGTTGCACTGGTTTAATTAAAAGTGTAATATTGCATTATGTTTGTTAAACAAGTGCAACTTTCTGAGTAGATACTACCCCAGTTTAAACCTGGCTCACATAGGTTTAGTTTGTTTAAAGAATAATTTAATTAACAGGAGCATGCTAAAGCAATATAAGCCACGTTTAAAACGGATGTAGTGTTCACACACAGAGTTGCACTGGTTTAACATTTCACTTCAACAGGCTGTCAAGCCTAGGGGATAAGGTGGGCTTGAGGTCTCGAGCATCCATACTGCTGTGCAGGTCTGTCTACAGAAGCTAGGAAGCTCACTCCCAGCTGGTCCACACTAAGGGTATGTCTATACTTACTTCCTGGTCCGGATGTAAGCGATCGATCTTCTGGGATCGATTTATCGCGTCTTGTCTAGACGTGATAAATCGATCCCGGATCGATCCCGGAAGTGCTTGCCGTTGACGCCGGTACTCCAGCTCAGCGAGAGGAGTACGCGGCATCGACGGGAGAGCCTGCCTGCAGCGTCTGGACCCGCAGTAAGTTCGGACTAAGGTACTTCGAATTAAGCTACGTTATTAACGTAGCTGAATTTGTGTACCTTAGTCCGAAGTGGGGGGTTAGTGTGGACCAGGCCAAACCCCCTACTTTGAACTAAGATACGCAACTTCAGCTACGTGAATAACGTAGCTGAAGTCGAAGTATCTTAGTTTGAACTTACCGCGGGTCCACACGCGGCAGGCAGGCTCCCTCGTTGACTCCGTGTACTCCTCTCACGGAGCAGGAGTACTGGCGTCGACGGCGAGCACTTCCGGGATCGATCCCAGAAGATCGATTGCTTACCGCCGGACCCGGAGGTAAGTATAGATGTACCTGTAGTGTAGATGTACCTGGAGCAATTCTCCACAGCTTTGCATCTTATTTCCCAAATACAGAATTATTAAAAAGTTGAGCACATACTCAGTTAAGACCTGATCCTTCAGCCCTTACTCAGGAGCCTAGCCCCATAAGGACTGCAGGATCCATCTATAAAATAGCTGAAATGAAATGCCTATGCTGCAGTACAGGCAGCCAAAACAATGCACTGGCATGGAGATTCATTATGCTCATATAGGGCCTCCTTCTGCATGCCTTAATGGGAATTCTACGCAGAGGGCATACAGGTTTGAGTGCATAAAATAGGAAGTACACTGCACAATGCCCTGTTTAGGAGCCTGGGAAGTGGATGAATTAGGTGTTATCTGAAAATGTAAGATTCACTAGAATGTTATATAAGGTTGTTGTTTTTTTAAAGTATTTTAATCCTAAAATCCTTGAAATGAGCTTATTACACATGTCACTTTTGTACACATAGATTTGTTTTGCTCTTGAACTGGCAAACGACTTGTTTTGGTCCAAAGCCAAATAATATATGAGGCAATTTCATGCCTCGTGAATTATAGAAGAGAATGTTTGGTATATAAAGCTTGTGTCTTCAGCCTGCCGGCTCCCCTCCCATTTCTCTTAATCCCTTTGGGAATCTTAGTTTGAACCATCTTCCAGAGCTTGAACAATTTCTAAAAGCTGGGCGATTGCTCCAGTGGAATGAAAGGAATTTCAAATATGATCCCTTTCCTCCTGGATGGAATTTCTTTTTGCTAATTCCAGATGGTGGAAAAATATGCTTTGACCTTAGCATAATGGTCATCCTTGTCAAAAAAACACTTTCTGGACTTGGGCTCAAAGGACACTAAAGCAATTACTTTACAATATTTTTCTGGGCCTTTGTATAAACTTTTAGAAAGAAGAAATTAAGGTCCGTTTCCTTACTAAAATGCATCTTCCTTCTTCACTTTTACATACTGACAAATTAGGGTAATGCACAGGGGTGAGGCTACTGGCCTTACATTTTTTTTAACAGGAAAAAAAAAAAAGTCAGTTTGTGAAGGGAGAAGGAGGAACAATGAATTAAACTTTCCTAATAGTTGTGCTTAAGATGTGTGAATTGTGGGCTAGTTTTGGTTAAATCAGGGGCTACTGTACCAGTTTTGGGCCTGATCCTACAACCTTGACTTATGCAAGTAAACCCAGTGACTTCAGGGAAACTATTTAGATAAGGGCTACTTACACAAATAAGGCCTGGTCCCCACTTAGTCCGGACTTCGGACTAAGGTACGCAAATTCAGCTACGTTAATAACGTAGCTGAATTCGAAGTACCTTAGTCCGAACTTACCGCGGTCCAGACGCGGCCGGAAGTCTCCCCCCGTCGACGCCGCATACTCCTCTTGGCGAGCTGGAGTACCGGCGCCGACTGTGAGCACTTCCGGGATCGATCCCAGAACATCGATGGCGTGCCGCCGGACCAGCCGGTAAGTGAAGACTAGGCCTAAGGATTGACACACTGGATCTTTTGACAGATGTCCCTTGAGATGCCAAAGCATTTTTAAAAAATGCACTAACATTTCTGCTGTGATACATTTAAAATAATCATGTGTATGAGGATGTATGAATGTATGACAGGAACATCATATGCAATGGGGAGAGTTGTCTCCCCCTCCCAACTTTTCGTAAATCTGTATGCTCCATTATGTCTTTCATTTTTGTCCCCTTCCCGACTTTGCAAGATATAATATAATCACCTGTAATGTTCTGTATGCTGACACAATTTTGCTCCCTCCCCCTGAAATTTTTTCTGAAATGATGCCCCAATGTATGCAAAGGTGAATCCAGACATATATCTGTAAAATGCTTTGGAACCCGTCGATGAGATGGTATAAATGTACATCATAGACATAATTTTTCAGATAATTTCTTGTACAATTTTTATACCGAGAGCAATTCCTAAATTTATCCTCAATGTCACTCATAGTATTTAAAATGAGCAAACTTTGGTGTACATAATGTACATGCCATAATGCTTGATCACTTTGCTTAATTTGTTAAGGAACAGAGGTCCAAATTTTGCTTTCTATATTGGTATGAATAGTCCCATTGAAGTCAATAGGGTTACTAGCCTACTCATATGAGTAAAGGGAGCAGGATTGGCTCCATATTTTTAAAAGGAGCCATGAATTGTATGAAAATGCTTAATATATAAACATGTTAAAATGTTTATGTAGTTTTTTCTCTTTCCCTTCCCCCATGTAGGATGGTAGAGTGTGAAAATTTTGCCTTAGTTATTGATGTTCTGTACAAAGCTTAACAGTTCAATTTTATTACAGCTTGAGCCTTTTACCATGGCAACACAAATCCCATGTTGCAAAAATGGGGCCCAGTCCTGCTTGCTTTGTAATTCATGAAAGTTCTGCTATTTTATTTCAGTGGGATCAAAATCAGGTCGGTGTTCTCTGACAAAATGGACAAAATTAAATATAAAAGCAAGTAGAGCAGTGTTGCTCATATATAAAATCCATGCAAACTAAAACCAGAGGGAAATCATTCCAGATGTACAAATCAATCAGGATAAAATTGCCAGCACCTACCATACAAGAAGGAGAATCAGTGTTTTAACATACAGAAAGTGGGCTACTAAAATGCAGTAACAACCTTAGGGCATGTCTACACTGCATCTGGGAGCAAGTCTTTTTTCCCCTAAAATGGCATGAAACCAGCATTGTTGTAACAAAAACTCTTTGTATAGAGTAGTGATAGGATTTTTGGGCACTGTTTTGGGTATTGATAGAATTTTTCTGCAGTGTTTAAATTGGTCATCTTTGGTTCTTGGTTTTTTTAAGCTGCTGAAGCTAGAACCAGACAAAATGTATAATACATTTTTTTCCTTTTATGAGTTACCGGAGCAATAGTGACTAAGCAATACCATGAAGAGGGGGTTCATGCTAATGAACTACAATATACCTGAGTTTAAAATGTGGTGAAATATATTTGAATTTTTTTGTTAACAGTTTCCCAATCTCGCTCGGTAAATACTGATTATGTTTTGACCTATCATTACAGAGTTCTCAATAACGTGTCACATGGAACTAGCATCAAGTTAGAAACCTGATAAGGTAAGACATTATTTACCAGAGTAAATAATCTCATTCTTTGGTATTAGTAAAGTATAATATAACAGGGAATCCTGACAAGATGAACTGAAAGAAAAAAAGCAACATTTTTTGTGGTAGCATAAGAAGACCTCATCTTGGATCTGTTTGTTTATGTATAGCAAGATGTTGGTTCAGTATTTATGTTCAGTACAGACCGCAAGCTAGAAGGGATACCATCACACTCTCCTTGTGATGCAAATGGCAGGCATTGATACAAAGCTTTGCATCAGTTGATTCATTTCTGACTGGTGATAGTTTTCCCATGCTGCACTGTAATGAGCTTATCTTCCAGTGTGATTGTGTGTAGGCAAGGGAAGGGTAGAGAAGGGAACAGGCGGGATTATAAAGAAAGCAAAATAGGTGATTAAAAATGCGTCATGAGGGATGCCTTGTTTTCACACTCTTCTCATGGGTACTTTTTTACCACTAGCTAATGCCCTAACTTAGCTTCACATGCCAGTGTCCCTGGATGCTCAAACAGAAATGAGCAGCACTCCACAAATCTGAAAAGTGTTACTATGTAGATTAAAATGTTTATTTGCTTCTGTTCAGTCTGATGGTTTTGTTTTTATCATAATGAGGTAAATGTTGTGTATAGAACATACTGCTAGGAAGACAGAGGATAATTAATACAGGGTCCTGTATATACCGAGTGCTCAAAGAAGAGCATTAGTAATAGTGGCAACTGTTCATAAGCCATATAATGCTTTGTTCGTCTTTTGTTTAAAATGTAAAGCAGTGGCACTTTAAAAACAAAAAATGCAGTGTTCCTTGTCCATTTCCATTACTTCTGTTACTACATCTTGGTAAATGTCTCCCATTAACAGAAAATTAATATGAGTGTAGAACAATTTATAGTTTTCTCATTGCTTATCACTGAAGGATTGTTTGGGAAATAGTTTGTCATATCAGAATGTGCTAAATATCAGTCAAATTCTTCAAAACCCCTTTGTATTATATATGGAAGAACATCTACCAGTTAAAACACATAATTGGTAGTTGAGACATATACTGTATTTCTGACTCTGCAACAGACTACCTATGTGCTCTTGGGTGATTCACTTATCTCTGTGCCTCATTGCCCCCATTAATAAAATGGGAATAATACCTACCTCACAAGTGTTAGGAGATTAAATTTTTAATGTCTGTAAAAGTGCCTTGAGATCCTAGATTAGAAGCTCTCTGGGGTAGGGACCATGTCTTTATATGTGTTTTTACAGTGTCTAGAACGAGGAGTCCCCAATCCTGCATTGGGTTCTCTGGAAACTACTCCAGTGTATTAAATAAACCTTTCATTGAACGGGTATAGCAATTTCAGTATTTTTAAAAAGACATAGATGGGTTTAAAAAATTGTGAGGGAAGCTCCAGAGGAAGTACACAGCAGGAAACTTTCAAAAATGTAAAAATAGGAACTTTCAAATTCCCCGTTTCCAGATAGAGTTGGTATTTGTCAGCTGTGCTAGCAGCTCTTAGCCTTGTATCATCTTGATGAACCTTTCTTGGACAGAAGCAGGTTCTTGACTGCTATTCTGGCATTGATGATTTAGCAAGCTTCCCTCCGCCCCCCTCTTTAAAAGCTGAGTCTTTTGTCAGATTAGCAGTTACAGTCTGAGCTATTTTTCTTCCTTTCAGCTCTTCCTGGAAACTACAGTGGGACCTGAAAAAGCAATATCCCAATATGTACTGTTCTTATTATACTAGCTGTTCACACGCTTCACCAACTGGTGGAATGCAGCCACCTCTGGGGTGGAATGCTGCTTAAAGCACAACATGTTACTACAGGACAATTTAGGACATGAAATAGTAAAACAATAGAGACAAGTTAGGCAGGACACTTATTCTTCCAAGGAATGCAGTGGGATCTCTGTCCATGAGTGCTGTATGACACCTCTGAAATTGTACTGTCCCATGCTGGTATGTATTGACTGAAAGGGAAGAGTGACGTCTACTGAATACCCTATATACCATTTCCTACAAGCTTTTCCTTCTAAACACTGAAGGGGGCTGACACCTGAAGAAGAGCTCTGTGTAAGCTTGAAAGCTTGTCTGTTTCACCAACAGAAGTTGGTCTAATTAAAAGATATTACCTCACTCACTTTGTCTCTCTAATACCCTGGGACCAACATGGCTACAAAACTGCATACAATTATTTAGATTGTGCAATCTGATGAGATCGTGGTCCAAGATGCAGTGGCTGCAGGGTGTATGTGCATTAGCAGAACATCAAGACAAATGTGCTTTTAGTTTATTGATTTTCTGTTTCCCTATTAGAAAATAGCTTACTTAACAGCAAGAAATTTTAAAATGTTTTACTATATATATTCTAACAAACAAGGCTCTTACCAAGTCAAATCTGGGGTTGACTTTGATGTAATGCTGTGGGTTTTTAAATTTTTAGCTCCTATCCTTTATTGCTTCCTGAAAATATTCATTATGAATGGATGGCTGATCTTAAGACAGTCTCTGTATGCTTTCCAGTTGCATCAAGCAATCTAAACCCTAAAGGAATATTTTAAGCCAAGGAGGGAATAGTACAACAGCTATTCGGTAATAATACACAACTCTAAGTCCTCTGCAGCATTAGTGGCTGCAAGGATTCTGTTAGCAAGTTTTTGTGAACAGTTCAATAGATGCAATAGTTCAGCAAGAGATATGAAGACAACCACTTTTCAGTCTCCTCATGATGACCCATCTATCTGGAGCATTGAATTATCTTTATTGCTCTTATTGAATCATCCTAGACTAGTGTGTGCCCCTGCTAGCTTTTGCTGCCCTTAAGTACTGTGGCTTCAAGGTATTTAGACTAGGATGGCGTCTGCCATTCATAGCTAGAAACAGTTGGAGAGCTTCTATAATGGAAGGCAGAAATGGTATTTGAATTATGATTCACTGAATAAGCTGCAACTTTGTAACTGTTAGCTTAGAGCTCTCCTGTTTGGGATGGGCATGTTCAGAGGCCTTCATTTCCCCGGTGTCATTGCTGTATCTCCCCTATGTTTTTTCCATTCTCTCTCACTCTGTCTTCAGTCTGCTCCCCCCACCCTTTGTCTCCATGTATTGTTCTTATTTTGTTTTTTTTGTTTTGTTTTTGTTTTTTATTTTTGATTCTTTCTCACAGTCCTCTCCTCTCTTTTCTCACCTCCAGTTTCCTCATCTCTTTCTCTCCCTCTCCATTTCCTCCCTTTTTTCTTGTTCCCTTTTCTAGTTCACTCCCATGGCTTCAGTCTTTTTCTCTTCTCCTCTGTTCCCGGTGTTTAAATCTCTATTAATATTTTCCACATAGTGTCATTTCTCCTATAAACATGAGGTCTGAGGTTTGTCCAGCCCCAGCTGATGGATAGCTCAGTGGAAGTGTTCTGGTGAATTTTAGATTATTTTCTTAGATAGCAGAAGGCCAGTATACCACATCTTACCTGGTTTTAAGGCTCCTTATAGCCTATTACTTGCAGAATTGCTGTCAGTCAGCTGTAAAGAGCCTGCTCCTCTCCTGCTCTCAGTGATAATGAACTTGATCTGCATGCTGCTACTATCTGATATCAGCATTGTGGGCCACTTCCTATATATTATCATGTGAAAAGGGGAGGCGCCAGATTTCTCCAAGGATTGCTTCCAGATTGCTGAATGGGGCAGAGAGATGCAATTTTTTGGCATCTTTGCCAATCGCCACTCTAAATGCTGAGGCAAGTCTTACAGTGTTTCTGGTTAATGTTCCATAACCATGTGGTCTTCCATGCACAGCTCTGACCTATACGTGTCGGTGTATATGAAAATGCAAATACAACTGGAAAAAGTAGCCAAAACCTTGATTAAGGTTTATTTCCTCTCAGCTTCATTTCTAAGATTCTTCTGAAATTACTTCAGAAAATCTATACAGTTTAATAAAGAATTAGATCTTGTCTGTAGAATTTTTAAACCAACCTGTAGATTTTAATAGAGATTTTATCCTTGTTATAGAGTTTCATAGTTTTGTTTAAAAATTCTATAGAAAGGCTCTTATTCTCTGTTTATAGAATCACAGAAATGTAGGGCTGGAAGGGACCTTGAGAGGTCATCTAGTTCAGCCCTCTGAGGCAGGACCAACCATACCTAGACCCATCCCAGACAGGTGTTTGCCTAACCTGTTCTCAAAAACCTCCAATGACAGGGATTCCCCAGCCTCCATTGGCAGCCTACTCCAGAGCTTAATTGTCCTTATAGTTAGAAAGTTTTTCCTAATATCTAACCTAAATCTCCGCTGTTGCAGATTCAGTTCTAAAGGATTTTTCCAAAAGGGTTTTTTCTCTCTCTCCCTCTCTTTTTTTAAGTTATTCTAGTGGGAAATGGGGACATGATAGCATTCTCAGCATGGAAGAAATTTAAAAACTGAAGCTAAAGCCCGGGTAGGGGACTTCTCTGTCTTTCTTATTCTTTATCTATTTACATGTAAAAGACTGGGTTATTGACACTTTATCATATTTATTGTAGGTTCCTGGATCTTGTTGTCATAGTTACAGCCTGGTAGTCAGAAAGAGTTGAGCTGGTTTTAAAGTTATGCTAATTGACAGTTTCTCAGGGAAAATAATCCTCAAATTTCAGGCGCTAAACAATCATTCTTGCCCTAGAACTTGGGCAACGGTTTTGTGTAGCCGTTCCTTATTGACCAGACTGCATATGCAAACTGACTTTTTTGGTGAGATCAAGTTATGTTTACATGACTTGACTGCCAAAAACTTTCAGTGAGTTCTGTCTTCCCTCCCCAGAA
Organism: Malaclemys terrapin pileata; assembly: GCF_027887155.1. NCBI lineage: Eukaryota > Metazoa > Chordata > Testudines > Emydidae > Malaclemys > Malaclemys terrapin. Next base: position 17,230,028 of record NC_071520.1, on the reverse strand, counting down.
CTCTGAGAAAACTATATTCATTCGGTGCCGGCATACATTTTCAGGAGAAGTCACTGCGATAAAGTATTTCCCTATGTACTTCCATAGATCTGAATCTTGCAAAGTGAGCCCACTCTGAACTCACCTCACAGCAGCAGCTACTGTCCTCCGGAGCTGGGCCCAGCTCCTTGTTCTGGGCATTGCGACCAGGCGAATATGGTCACAGCGCCACTCAGGTTTGGCCTGATCGCCCCTTCATAATGATTCACACTGTCATGATGACGAAGGGGCAGCCAGGCCAAATTTGAATGAGTGGCACTGTGACCCATTGCGCATGTCACAATGCCTAGTTTCAAACAGGTATAAGCTGCACTTGAGCAAGTTATGCTGTCTGAGTGTAAACCATGTCTACACTTCAGACTTGAACTGATGCAACTACTTCAGTAGCTAAATTCCAGTGCAGACAAGGACTTATTGACCTAGCTGGGGTGGACATATAAAATGTATAGTGCTAGTGTGCAGTAATGCTGACAGAAGTCCTCCTTACTTCCATTACTCAATAGACAGGGGACAGGGAGGAACAACTCTTAATCCCACTCCCTGGTAATGTCCACTTAGTGCTATATATTCAGAACGTCTTAAATTGAGTGCTCTGAATAACTGGGCTATTTTAATGTCTAGTGGTTATCCAATTAAAAGATAAAACCCCAGGTACTTCCAAGCCATCAAAGTTAGCAAATGAACTTTCAGCACTATCTAAAATTTGATTTGTGTCTATTTTTTAATGAAGAGGTGGTAAAAGCAAAATTATTAGTGCGATCACTCTAAATTGATCTGATGTAGAAACTCTGATTTGGGAGCACTTATGCACATTCTTTGAGCTAGTGATGACTGTGAACACTGAATAGCAGTGACAAGACTGAATCCGCTACCCGGTCTTCAAGGCTTTATGGGCAAAAAGGGTGTGTTTCAGTTGTGTCAACTCTATGGAATTAGTAAACACTTGAAAAGCCCCATTGAGACTTATTAAGTGGTTTGGGTTGGTCATGTTTTAGCCTAGGCTCCCCAATAGGCTAAAACGTAGCCAACTAACATGGCTTCATATATGTTAGTGTGTATCTTAGTGAAGCTCTTCAATTGTGTTAAGCTAACTTAATTGAGCTGACACAATTGAAACACACCCTTTTGGCCATCAGGACAGGATCCAAGAGAGCACCTTTGCTTGGCCTTACACTCCCATACCTTTCTGCAACATTCTTGGCTGGCGAGCTGTGAACTAGCTTTGGAATCCACTTGAGAGGAAGCAGATTACTTGTGCTTTCAGCATGTTAAATTTTATACTGTGAGCTGTCACAGCTTTGATTTAAAACTACTTCTGCTTATGAATTGTTTAGGCAATGTCTGGTGACTGAAGTACAGGATGAAGTGCCAAGAGGTCAGATTCTATTCCTGGCTCTGCCACTGACTTGCTGTATGACCTTGCACAATTCATTTAATCTCTCTGTGGCTCTGGTTTTCCTCATAAATTAAAAAAAGGTGGGGGGGAGCATGGTGGTGAATTCTTTCTGTAACTATCTCATAAAAAGAAATATGTATTAATGTTTGTAGACTGCTTAAGATTCTCAGATGTAGGCTTCTATAGAAATGATAAATCTATAGTTTTATTATTCCTTATTGTAACTTGTTTAATTAGTATAAAGTGTTAAGCTTGTTGAAGTTACCGAATTCAGTCGGAAGCTAGTGTATTCTGCCAGCCTAACAGCAAAATATATTCTCCTATCCTAATCTGTGACTTTACTTTTTGCTGTTGTTTGGCTGCTATTGTGTACACCCTATACCCTGAGGAAAAGGCTGTATTTCAAAGGGGGACATAGTGACCTTGTATATTCAGTAGCTTGTACATCAGTTGAAATTTGTAAATTGCTTTAAAACTTAATGATAAAAATATATAAATGTAAGATTATCCCTATCAAGATTCTGACCATAAATGTGGTTTCAACTGTAATCTCATTAGGTTTTGTTTGTGAGACAGTTTTTCCTACTTTCTCCAGTGTAGTCTTCAAGTGATAAGTGGGGATAGTGCAGTATGGTTGGGGAGATGTCTGGATGCATCCATGCTGCAAAGAGATTGTCTAGAGTGAAATAGGAAGTTAAATTGACGCTGAGGCAGTACTAAAAGTTGCTTCACAAAGTGTAAAAACTTTCCCTTAAGTAGCCTGGCTAATAATGTTAACTTCATAGATAATAGGACAATTAGTTGTCTCTCTCTCTCGTAAAATCTGTACATTTGAAAAGACTGCTTATATTCAGCCACTGAAATATCTGGAAAAAATGTAATGTTTATGACCAAAGTGTAAACTTAAAATTAACATCTCAGGATTGCTTTATTATTATGCTTATTTTATTTCCACCCAACTAAAATTCCCATTCCATTCCCAATGGATACATTCTTTCCAAATTTCCCAATTTTGGCTCAGGCTTTGCCTACATTTTCCTATGTACATTGGTAGTTGTTCTCTTTCAATATTTGCATAAAAATAAACTGCAGAGGCCTTGAGGGGACCATGCTAGAAGTCTCATGTTCCCAGATGAGGGGTTCTGTAGCCGGCAATTTTAATATCCCACAAATAGAAGTTAAACTGTACTTTTCTGAGAACCCTACCTATAAATACCAATAATACTCTGTCTTAATTAATTTCACTAGCCCTTCCTCTTTCCTGCTTGTTTCTGAATGACTCATTATCTCAGTTACTGACATAGGAATGTGATGTCAGTGAAAGTTTATATCTTTTTTTAGTTTGCTACGGTTGAATGACAGGATTTTATACTTGTCTGAAATTTCGTTAGTTTGTAGTTCAGCAGGGAATAGAATCAAATCCACATTTAAACTGTAACGCTGTTAGAGATGAGTTTGGATCTGGAATTTTGGTTCAGATCTGTCTCTAGTTATGCACTGTATAAGAGCTTAATAGGTTCACTCCTGTTACTACATTGAACTGCAGGCATTTTCACTCCTTATTTAGCCAGTCTGATTCCTGCATGGCTTCAGTGAGAATTACTTGTATCTGGGGCGGGAAGGGCAAGAATAGGATCCAGAGAGATATCAGACAGTACTGCCCAGGCTAGATCCTACAAGCGGCTGAACACTCCTGCAAGGTGTTCATTGCCCTCAGTTCTCAGGGACTGCACGGTGCTCAGTAGCTTCTTGAGTCCCTGTGACCTGATGGCTAGTCTGGAAGGTTGAGTCACATTTGCCAATGTAAAAGATTTAAAATAAAACCTGTAGCTTTAAAAAAAAATACAGTTCAAAGATTATAGTTCAGAAAAATAAAGTTGAGTAAAATACATGGTACCTGTTTTCAGTTTGAGCATTAAATTAGTCTTGTTAACATGGCAACATTTAATGTAAGGAACCTATGTCATTTTATACAAGTGGGGGAATCTACAAGTTATTTTTCGCCCTTGAATGCCCCTAATTTCCTTCAACACATGATGTATTATTTTTCAATGCAAAAAGAATGGTTTTCCTTTAAATAAAAACTTGTGGAAATGAAGTTGTCTTTAAAGAATGAGGGAATGTACTTCTAACTGCTTTTTAAACTGTGCATGAGAGCTCTAGCCATATTATCTAGATTGACAGAATTCTGCCTATAGTGACCTGCTTTAAAAAATTGGCTGGTGTGCCTGGCTGATGATTTCCTAACCTTGTTATGGAGGTCACACTGTCAGCTGGCACAGAAGGTCTATTGTGGTACTTAAGTTATGGCCTAAGTATTTATTATATTGCGTGACTTTGATGCATGACTATACCATCATCCAGTATGCTACAGGGTTATTCATGAGACCCAGTTACATGGTGCCTGTGCTGTTACCAAAACCAGAGTTATGTGCTATGTGATTATGTGCTATGATTTTACCTCCAAAACAATTTATTCTAATCTTAAAATATTGTCATTACATCTATATGGAGAGTCTTTGTTTGGCCTTAAATTGATACCAAAGTTCAATTTTTCATAAGCATGGTATCGAAATCTGAGATGATACTGAGGGATTGAAACTGTCCTATACCCAGAATGAAACTGCTGGTGGGCATTTAAAAGGAAATCTGAATATCTGACACAAATTACCCTACATCTTGATAACACAGCAGAATCTTGATAATTCACACTAATAAGTAGGGTATATTGAGAGTTAGTAAGTGAATTTACACTGTAAAATAATCAAGGACATTGCATCACAAAATGTACTTCAAGCTCTTTATTTTGAAAAACGTGGTTTAGTTTTAATTATTTATGATTCTTCTGGTATATTAGGATATTCCATAAATGTAATGAAGTCTTAGTAACACAAGACTTCTCTACAGCTGTACTATTACATTTTTGCTGAGACGTGTGGTGAGGCTGCCAGATTATTTGTGAGAATTATTGGGTTTTATATATTAAATGAGAACTGCTGAGGTGCTACTGTAGAGTGGTCTAGCTTTATTTTGTATTCGTTCTATAGTCTAATCAAGTCTTCTCTTGATCTGAATGAAATCACCATTAACATTAATGGGAGTTAAAGTATGTGTACATGTCAAAGGAAAAGGGAGAACTGAAGGGACAGGAAGACTGGACTCCTCAAGAATAGCAATAGTCAGAGATTAAGGGCTAAATTCTGCCTTTTATTACATGTGTGAGAATCTGGGAATTGCATATGCACAGAGGTAGATTGTGTCCTAAATGTGACGTTTCACTCCATACTCTTTATGAAAATATGCTTATGATGTGAATATGACATAACTGAGATATACTGTATTCAAGATGGCTCATGTGAGGTATCATTGGAAAGGTTATGATTTACTGAATGTGATTATCTAATTTGTAAGCCTGTATCATTTCTGTACCTGAAGTTAGGAATATTAACTATGTATCTGTATTTCAAACGTGTTACTTTGGGTGTCACCCCCAACCAGCAGGGCTAATGGGCCATTAGCCAGGCAGAGCTAATGGGCCATTAGCAGAGACAATGGACTGTGAAAGAGCTTAGTCTTCCTGTGGACTCTGGAGACAGCCTATGAACAATGGCTGCCACTGCCCTTCAGAGACATGGGTCCGTGTCACCTGGTACTGGATATCCCTCCTCCCCTTTTGAAATGCCAGTGGTTTTCCACTAGAAGACAAAGGGTTCCCGTCTTACTCTAGAGCCATATAAGGCAGGGGAGTGACATCATCATGGTTCTCCCCTGTCTCCCCACCCTAAGAGACAATGAAGAAAGACCTGGAAGCAAGAACTGAAGTGAGGGGAGAAGGGTTGAACCCAAGCTGGAAGGGCATCTAGCTTGTGAGTAATAATACCTAAGTCTCAAGAGGGAAACCAGTGCAGCTGCCTTTCAAGATTTTCTCTAATCTGACTGCAACTATATTTAGGGTGAGAAATACTATTTATAACCAATTTCTTTAGTGAAACTAGCTTAGTTTGCGTGTTTGGTTTAATTTGCTTAGTAATTTGCTTTGTTTTGTCTGTAATCTCTTATATTCACTTAAAATCCACCTTTGTTAGTTAATAAACTTATTTCTTGTTTATAATAAAACCCAGTTTATGCAATTTCTAACTGGGTGGGGGCAAGAACTGTACACATCTCTCTTCACATTGAAGAAGAGGGCGGATTCTTATGAGTTTGCGCTGTGCAGATTTTTCTATACAGCGCAAGACAGGTATTATTTTGGGTTTATCTCCCAAAAAGGGTTGTACATGTGAATGCTGAGGGAGTCCTCTCACACAGAGCTGACTTCAGTTTGTGTCTGCAGTGGGGTGCGGACCTACGTGTGTGTGTGTGTGTGTGCGCGCGCTGCAAGAGGCTGGAGCGCTTCATTCAGCAAAGCAGGGAGAGGGAACCCAGGCTGATTGAGCAGGGGAGGCTCAGTGAAATCCTAGTATATCAGGTGGCATCCAAGAAGGGGGGTCCAACCCATCACACTAAAGTTTCCTTTTTACTGATTGCATCAAGATGAGAGTAACTTAGCTTTAAGCACATGACTCCCACAAGCTTCATAATGACTCTTGGCTCAATTCTGCTCTCTGTTACACAGATACAGTTCCTTTTGAGAATTGTGCCTGTGTAACAGAGGACTGAGGTGGGCAGTAGCTCTAGTGAGTGCTGCCTTTAAGGTAATTTTAGGCAGAGGACTGCAAATAGCTCTCTAATTGAGTAACTAGAGTTCAGTAAGATATGGAGTGAAGACTACCGAAGAACCCTAAGGGTGCACACCACCTTGAAAATTGGATGCGCTGCCTTCTATTGGAATAAAGTCAACACTCTAGTCATTTAAAAAACAAAACAACTTCCCCTTACACCTATATATATCACCTGTATCTTGGGCTGAGCTTGTGGAGTCAAGGCAGTGTCATATACACACAATGTTGTAGAGGCAATGACAAGAAGACTTAAAAACATAGATGTGGAAGATAACAACAGATCAGTCAAGTGGGCCAAATTCATCACTGATGTAAGCTGGAGGTAGAATTCATCACAGGTGTAAGTCTTGAATTTAATAGATTTAAACCAAGGACAAATTTGCCTCAGTGGTGGTAAATAGGAGGCCTGAGTTAATGACTGATACAATAGGCAATGATTGAAGGACGGGAGTTTGGTAGGTGGAGGCATACTAATATGAAGAAAATTAGATTGAAGCCAAAAGCTTACTTGATTAAGGCAGGCAGAGAGGGTGAAGTAGAGGTAGTCATTAAAGGTTTTAAGAGATGTGCAGTTAAATATCAAAAGTGAACGTAATGTTTTGAATTTCATTTGCTACTAATTTAGGACATAATGTTGCATATGTGACTGAACAGCTACTCATTTTTAAAGTCATTATAAGGGGAGCTGGTAGCAACTCCCATATTTAAAATTGCCTAATGCTTTCCTTTAAGATTTTTGCGGCATTTTAAAAAGAAATGCTAATACCTCTGTTGTTTTCAGTAGGCTTTTAAAATGCAGCAGGAACCAAGCTCTGGGGCTAGAGATATGCCTTGTCCCATGACATTCTGGTCAGGTTTTGCTAGTTATAAACTATAGTTATGAGCTGGGTGAAACCTTATTATGGGATCAAGATAGATAGGTGTGGACTCACCCTTTAGTTAACATAACTGTAAGCATAACCTCCATGAAGACAAAAGGAATGTGAACAGTGGTGTGTAGGGTGTGAATACAGGGATGCATTCAGTCACAGTGTGGAAGGCAGAACAAAGAGAAACTGAGAACAGATCAGAGAGGGATAGGAAAGAAACAGCTAAAAGCAGGATGGCTGACCCTAAAAGAAACCTCGGGAGAGATTTTTGAATCAGGGATATAGGCTGAAAAGAGTGCTTTTGGTGCTGTGAGCAAAAGATGCTGTTTCCTGCTATTTGATTCTTTCTGTGTTCAGACACTGGACTTTGTACATTCTTTATAAATAAACAACATTGCATCAAAGAAAATACCGGACTCCATCAATTTCTGCTTCCAACTGGAACATCCCCAGGTCTCTGAACTTTGACTAATTACTCATGTCAAAAGAGGAACACTATTAATCACAATTTCCTCCATCTCTATAGGATTGCCAACCCTCATGGTTTTGTTGAGAGTCTCCGGGAATCAGGCCCTATCTCTCGGAGGCTACTGAAGCCAAACCGGGAGATTTTAGGCACTAAAAGTCTGGCGGCAGAGTGGGGCTAATGCAGGCTCCCTGCCTGCCATGGCCCCATGCCACTCCCGGAAGTGGCCGGCACATCCCTGCAGCCCCAGGGGTGGGGGGCAGAGGGTCTCTGCGCGCTGCCCTTGCACTGACTCCACAGCTCCCATTGGCTGGGAATTGCAGCCAATGGGAGCTGCAGGGGCAGCGCTTGTGGATGCAGGCAGCACGTGGAGCCCCCTGCCCCCCCCCAAGGGCTGCAGGGATGTGCCGACCCGCTTCTGGGAGTGGTGCAGGGCCAGCGCAGGCAGGGAGCCTGCCTTGGCCCTGCTGTGCCACTGCCTGGGAGCTGCCCGAGGTAAGCACCTCCTGGCTAGAGCCTGCGCCCCAACGCCCTGCCCCAGCCCGGAACCCCCTCCTACACCCAAACTCCCTCCCAGAGCCCACACCCCTCACCTCCTCCCACATCCCAATCCCCTGCCCCAGCTGTGAGCCCCCTCCAGCACCCATACTCCCTCCCATAGCTTGCACTCTGGACCCCCTCCTACACCTCAATCCCCTGCCCCAGGCTCAGCCCAGAGCCCCCTCCCACACTCCAAACCCCTCGGACCCAGCCCAAAGCCCTCACCCCCTCCCTCACCTCAACCCCCTGCTCCAGCCCAGTGAAATTGAGTGAGAATGGGGAAGAGTGAGCGACTGAGGGAGAGGGGATGGAGTGTGCAGGGTGGGGCCTTTGGGGGAGAGGTGGGGAAGGGGGCGGGGCAAAGGTGTTTGGGTTTGTGTGATTAGACAGTTGGCAACCCTATCTCTCAGTTGCAATTTAGCAGTACTCCAGAATTATTGAAGACAAACATTCTAAAGAGCCAGGTCACACAACAGCACACACTGTATTGGGAATGTCTGGGAACTGTTGGGACAGCTGGCCTGGACCATACCCATGGTCCATGGACCCTCAGCAGCCTATCTGAAAGCATGATCAGGGCCAGGAGGAGGGGGAGGAAAGAGAACTGGGTAGGACTGAGCTTTCCTCAGCTACCTTTAGGACCCAGCAGCCCATCCACACCTCCAGAATAACTGTTTCCTCCTGCTGTCCACTAACGTAGTTAGTCTTGTAGCTCAAGCTGTGTTGTGGTATTGAAGGTACAGGGTTCAAACTGCGCTGATGATTCACGATAGGAGTGTGGCTACATTGTTTTAATCTTTTTTTCCTTTAAAAATTAAAACGCCTAGGAAATTGCACATCAATAACTGTTTTCGTTTAATACAGATTTAGGTTGCAAAGTCATTAATTTGAAAGTTAGGAAATGCACAGGCAGCTGTAAATGTCTGGCAACCTTAATTCTGTCTCCTTGTGCATATGATAATATTTAATTACATTACAGTATTTAATAGATTCTAAGGCCAGAAGGGACTAATGTCGTCACATATTTTCTCCTTTGACTCCTGTTTCATTCATTGTAGACACACAATGGGTAAATTAGAATTAGGAGTAAATAAGTTACAGTAGTTTTGGCATTTCCTAACTTTACAGTGCTTGACTTTGCAATGCGAATAACTTTATCTTAACTATTTTTTGTATGTAATCAAATATATAATTTTAGAAAACTCTCATATTAATTTAAGATTTTTATGAACACATGCTTGGTAACCGTACAGATTGCAATCAGATACAGAAAAATTAAGTTCACTGATGTTTAATACTCAAATAATTATTTTCATTACCAAGCCAGCAATATGTTTTCATTTTTTTAATTTGGAATTTTACGCTATCATAATTTATGCTAATTTCTTTCCTAAAGTAATCCTTCCTGGATTAGAGAGTTTAAGGTCATTGAAAAGTATTTTTATAATATGAATTTACTTTGAATAATGAGTCTTCTATTAGATATATTGTTATCCTATAGTATATGTTTTGCAGACAAAAGATTCAGATTAGTTTAAATGAGACATCAGAGGGGGAAGATGGCAAAGGGAAAGGTAAGGAGAGATACTGTTCTTAAAAGTTAATATGTGTTTAAAAGAAAGGTATGTTTTTAAAAAGGGTATAATCTAGCATAATAAAAGAGGAATCGTGAACAATAAAGTAGGATTTTCAAATGTCAGGCATGCAGTTGTGCATTCAAAAATATTGTATATAGCTACAGTACTACAATTGCATTTGCAACTCAGATAAGTGTTTATGCAAATACATACATAACTGGCCATTTATTTATGAACTTACCTGATGTGCTCATGAGCATAATAATGATTATTGAAAATAAGGCACACACAGTAATCCTGGGGGAATTCTGCACCACTGCGCATGCACAGAATTCATGACCCCCGCAGATTTATTTGCTTCCCCGCAGAAAAATGACTTTCTGACAGGGAAGCTGCAAGAGCAGTCACAGACCACTCCCTAGCAGTGCAGGTACCTTGTTTCAGGCACCCATAACAGCCGGCGGAGAGGTAAATCACCGTGGGGCTGGGGACATCCCAGCCAGTGGCTCCTACCCTAAAATGGGATTAGCTGCTAGTCCTGGCTGGGCTGGAGGCAGAAGAGGACAGGACTTCCTCTTCCCCTGCAAGGAATAGCTGGGGATGTGTCAGACCCTCCCCCAGAAACCTCCTCCAGCTACAGGAAGCTCAGCATCCTCCCCTGCTTCCTGCACCCATCACTCTTCAGATGCAGGGGGAAGGGGTCACTGTATGGGGAGCTGTTCCCCCATCCACCCAACCCCCATGCATCTGGACCTTCCATACCCAGATACCCCTGTCAAGTTTCACCCCATACACTCAGAACCCCCCAGCCCTCCATAACTGAACCTCACCCCACCTAACCTCAACCCCTGAATCTGGAGTCTCCCTGCACCCAGACCCCCTGCTTCCAAATCGCCACTCCTGCACACCAGACCACACCCACTGAGCTCCCTGCACTCAACCTCCCACCCTGATGAGCCCCACCACCCCGCATCACCCTGAGCCCCCACATCCAGACACCCATGCCAGTGATCCTCAACTAGCTGGACCCAGACCCCCACCAAGCCCCACTCCCTCAGCACCCAGAGTCCCTCAAGGGGCAGGGCTCCAGGGTGTTTCTGGGGCAGGCCCAGGCCTTGTGCTGTGTCAGGGTCGGGTGCCTCACCGCTGAGTCTGTGTTCCGGAGGTGGGGAGGCTGCTGGGTGATCTCCACCTTTGTGCAGCCAGTGGCCTGTGCTCCCCACAGTCATGTTGGAGCCTCCTCATTTATTTATTAACAAATAAAACTCACAGAATTTTAAAATATTGCGTGCAGAATTTTTAATTTTTTGGCGCAGAATGCCCTCAGGAATAACACAGTTGCACATACTGTGCAGGCAGAATTAAAAAAAAAAAGTCAGGTCATTAAATTGCAAGGACTGAGTTGACTGGTTAATGGATTATATTGGAATAACTAATTTTGTACATATCTTTTGATTATATAGTCAAAAAGCTACTTCTGGTCACAAACAACTAAATACAGAAGGTATTTTTTAAACTTTTATATATGAGGTTATAGAACAGTGGTGGGCAAGCTGCGGCCGCATGTGGCCCACCAGGGTAATATGACTGCAGGCCACAAGGCATTTTCCTGACATTGACCATTCGCAGGCATGGCCCCATGCAGCTCCCAGTGGCCACGGTTCACTGTTCCCGGCGAATGGGAGCTGCAGGAAGTGGCGGCCAGCACGTCCTTGCGGCCCGCGGCTTCCCGCAGCTCCCATTGGCCGGGAATGGCGAACCGCAGCCAATGGGAGTTGCAGGGGGCTGTGCCTGCAGATGGTCAATGTCAGCAAAATGCCTTGTGGCCTGCAATCAGATTACCCTGATGATCTGCATGTGGGCCGCAGGTTGCCCACCACTGTAATAGACGATTAAATGTAATTAGCAATTTAGCCTGGATTATTTCATCATGCCTTAATTGCAGAAAGAAATAAAAAGTGGAGGTTGTTCAGAAGTCCATTGCAGATTCTGTTTGTCTTTTTCTTACAAATAAAAATCTGGTGTCCATTTAAGATATAATCCTTGGTCTACTATTACTGGACCATGTCCAGCCCAAGAATGCCTGTGTAATCTAATATGCTACACTGCCACGTGTCCTATGTGTTTAGATTGTCTAATTAAATGATACCGCTTGTTATCTCAGGGTGCAAATTAAATTCTTAGTCTAGTCATAACACTGGTCTACAATTTTTGAGAAGTCGTCTGCTTCAGAGATAAAATGTGCTATTTATTATGTATTTTGATGTGCTGAATTCAAATATGACAAAACAACTGATTGGCTACTGTTTCTAAGATATTTAAGTTTTTACATTTTATGTCTATGTATATTGTGTAGATAGTAGAGTTTTAATCATAAATTGTAAACCTAGGTCTTTTCATGTGTTTATGGTTGCTTTACATGATAATATTTCACCTGTCCTGTTTATGTAACACTTTAAAAATCAGCAAAAGGGTTATATAAATAAAATGTATTATGAAACAAAAGGCAAAAAACTATTATGTACATAGTTAAGTCCTATTCAGTGTCTACTTGGCGCTTCTTGGCTTGTCTCTTGTATTCATTAAATGGAGCATCTCTTGTCACTGTCCAGCAATAGTCTGCAAGCATTGATGGGCTCCATTTGCCCTGATAGCATTTCTCCATTGTTGCAATGTCCTGGTGAAATCGCTCACCGTGTTCGTCACTCACTGCTCCGCAGTTCGGTAGAAAAAAATCTAGATGAGAGTGCAAAAAACATATCTTTAGTGACATGTTGCAACCAAGGCTTTTGTATGCCTTGAGGAGGTTTTCCACCAACAACCTGTGGTTGTCTGCCTTGTTGTTTCCGAGAAAATTTATTGCCACTAACTGGAAGGCTTTCCATGCCGTCTTTTCCTTGCCACGCAGTGCATGGTCAAATGCATCATCTCGAAGAAGTTCATGAGTCTGAGGACCAACAAAGACACCTTCCTTTATCTTAGTTTCACTTAACCTTGGAAATTTTCCATGGAGGTACTTGAAAGCTGCTTGTGTTTTGTCAATGGCCTTGACAAAGTTCTTCATCAGACCCAGCTTGATGTGTAAGGGTGGAAACAAAATTTTCCTTGATTCAACAAGCAGTGGATGCTGAGCACTTTTCCTCCCAGGCTCCAATGACTGTCGGAGTGGCCAATCTTTCTTGATGTAGTGGGAATCTCTTGCACGACTATTCCATTCGCAGAAAAAACAGCAGTACTTTGTGTATCCAGTCTGCAGATCAAGCAAGAGAGCAACAACCTTCAAATCGCCACAAAGCTGCCACTGATGTTGGTCATAGTTTATGCACCTCAAAAGTTGTTTCATGTTGTCATAGGTTTCCTTCATATGGACTGCATGACCAACTGGAATTGATGGCAAAACATTGCCATTATGCAGTAAAACAGCTTTAAGACTCGTCTTCCATGAATCAATGAACAGTCTCCACTCATCTGGATCGTGAACGATGTTGAGGGCTGCCATCACACCATCGATGTTGTTGCAGGCTACAAGATCACCTTCCATGAAGAAGAATGGGACAAGATCCTTTTGACGGTCACGGAACATGGAAACCCTAACATCACCTGCCAGGAGATTCCACTGCTGTAGTCTGGAGCCCAACAGCTCTGCCTTACTCTTGGGTAGTTTCAAATCCCTGACAAGGTCATTCAGTTCACCTTGTGTTATGAGGTGTGGTTCAGAGGAGGAGGATGGGAGAAAATGTGGGTCCTGTGACATTGATGGTTCAGGACCCGAAGTTTCATCCTCTTCCTCTTCCTCGTCTGACTCAAGTGAGAATGATTTTGGTGCATCAGGAACCGGCAGTCCTTCTCCGTGGGGTACTGGGTGTATAGCTGATGGAATGTTTGGATAATGCACAGTCCACTTTTTCTTCTTTGACACACCTTTCCCAACTGGAGGCACCATGCAGAAGTAACAATTGCTGGTATGATCTGTTGGCTCTCTCCAAATCACTGGTACTGCAAACGGCATAGATTTCCTTTTCCTGTTCAACCACTGGCGAAGATTTGTTGCACAAGTGTTGCAGCATATGTGTGGGGCCCGCCTCTTGTCCTGATCTCCAATTTTGCAGCCAAAATAAAGGTGATAGGCTTTCTTAACCATAGTGGTTATACCGCGCTTTTGTGATGCAAAAGTCACTTCACCACAAACATAGCAGAAGTTATCTGCACTGTTCACACAAGTACGAGGAATCTCTGATCACTTTGGCTAAACAGAAATGTGTCCCTTTGCAAAATCAAACACTGACAAATAAGAGAGCACGACACTGACTGATTTCTAGAGCTGAAAGAGGGCAATTTGTTCAGCAGAGTGATGTAAGCTTCGTTATGATTGCATCATCCATGGCTTCTAGGAATAACATGATGCAATTCATATCATGTATGACGCAATACCAGCTTCAGATTGCATCATTCATTGTTTTGCCTAAAAAGCAAGTACTGTCCAAACCCAGTCATAGATTTATTCATAGATCCAGTCACAGATGTATTTTAGTCATTTCTGGTTTAAATTGAAATCCCTTCACTTTATAACTCACTTATCCTCCGCCATTCCCAAGTCAAGGGTCGTATATACTGACCCAATAGCATATCTTGAAAACTAGAGCCAATCAACAATTTTAAGCATCATTTTCGTTCTCAGTGACCCAGAATTAGTAAAGTTTGACTACATTTATTTCAGAAACATTTTGGCTGTAGAGCAGTGTAATTTATGTATCATATTTAAGATGTGAGGCTACAAAAAAGAACTTAGGGTTCTTTTGTCTTGTTAGAGTTTTAGGTTTCTCAAAGTTTCACAAACCAGGGAATAGCAAAAAGTGTGATTTTTTTTTTTTTCCTATGCCCTGTTCAGGAGAGGGATGTGTTAAATAGCATTACTAAGGCTGAAGCTAAAAGGCTAATACGGTTGCACCCACGTGAAGGAAACTGCTCCCATTTGCTAAGCAGTAGAATTTTGATAAAGTCTGAAGGGAGAGACAGTTTTTGCTATTTTTGTGTGGAATTTAATTGAAAATTATTAAATTCTATTTGGCATTTTTGAGGCTCTTTGGGGCAGAATGCCAGTGTGCTCGAGGCTGAAAGCATCTTGGTTTGGCTAAGTGACCCGTATTTTTGCTTAGCTGGGCAGAATTATTAATTATGTGCAGCCAGGCATAAGTATGCTACTGGAAATTCCAACTGCAATCTTTCAGCTGATTTCAGTGGACAACTAGGTTTTGGGGCCATGCATTGGATTTACTGGGCTACTGATTGTCTGATTGGAAACCAGCAGAGCTTAGTGATAATGAGCAGAAACCAGATGAAGAGTCCTAAAGGAGTTTGATGGAATTTCCAGGAGGGTTCTAGTTATGTGCTAGACAAGTCTCTTCTGTTCCCTTACAAAGGAAGCAACTAACTGCTAGGACTGGAGCTACCATAAGCGCACCCAGTGTTGAGGCAGTTGTGTGCTATTATTCCACCAGTAGTACCCCTGCCATAGGATTATTACCCACTGGAACCAGCATTTAAACCATGCAAAAAATGGTGGCTGCTTGCAGTGGATAAGTGGGGAGGAGGATAGCTTGGTAGTATGCATTGTGTATGATTAGTTAAGAGGCCTGGATATTAACTAGGGAGTAAGATGATTGGGGTAGAAGTGGTTTTGTTGGAGAGGAGGGAATGGTTTATGACTATACACTATCCTGAGAATTTTCTTGAAATTTGACTCGTTTTGTAGATCTCATCAAGTCTTGAAAGCTAAGCTAAAACTGAAAATTGCATGTATTTTCACCTACAGCATATAAAGTGGTATACGAAATTCTAATTTGTCAGTCAATACAAAGTGTAATAAAAGGCAATTTATACAGATGCAAGAAGGGACTGTATCATAAGTAATAGTGTCAAGACAGCATAGTTAGGGTTGAGGTTTCAGTTTTACCATTGAGGGAGAAGTTGGTCCAATAAAAGATATTACCCCTCCCACCTTGTCTCTCATTGTATTACCCAACTTTTGAGGCCTTGATTCAACAAAGCGTGTGTCTAACTTTAAGCACAAGCATTAGTCCCCACAACTTGAATGGGATTTAAGCACACACTTAAGTGCTTTGCTGGATCTGGGCCAGAGTACTTCATATCTCAGTCTAAAAGTTAATTTAGCACTTTGACATTACTCACACATATATAATTACAGCAAAAGATACTCTGAAGGTACATGGAAAAAGAAACAAGTTGTTTTGGTTCCAAAGCAAGAATACTGGGTGCTGCTGTTCAGTTTAGCTAGGATAAATGCTAGGGGCTGAAACATCATTAATTTCTTTATAAATTAAACTTGAGAGTAGATAATATGGAAACAAAACAGCTATGTTTTTGCTAAAACATTTTATATTTTTTTATGGTTAAAAAGAGCTACAAGATTTTTGAATAAATATTTTATTTTATAATATAAAGAAGAGTATAAATGCACATAAATAAGCAAAAATTATTAACGTATTGGGTCAAATCTCTTCTGTTGCATCCATGCAGCTCCATATTGAACTTGGGAACAGAAATACACTCACTGAATAAAAAATTCTCTTAAAGTTAGTGAAACATAAATTTTACTTTTTAAAATCAAATGTAGATAAATTATTTGATATCAAATATTCTTACTGAGAGTTGTAACATGCACCACACTCCTCTTCCAAAGGCACTCAGAGATTCTCGCTAAATCAAAACTCTGTAAGCTATCATTCTTTGCTGTACCATACTCTAGCTATAAATAATTACATGTTTGATGTGCTCCATGAATAGGAAGAGAACAAAATAGTACTGGTAGAACAAAAATGTTTAGTATGTTTACCATTTTAGCTTGATGGCTGACAGCCAACATAAATTGGAATTGTTAAACAATCCTCAGAAAGAACAATTCATATCAATGCCGTAGAGACACTACATAGTTTTTGATTTGTACTGAAGGAGCAAGTGTCTATTTGTAAAAGTGTGATAAGATGTTCCAAACTACTGCATAATAACTTTTTTACTTACCTACATCATCTTCTGATCCTGGAAAAGTAAATCAAGCACCTCCAAGCTAAAAGTACATGGCACAATGCAAGAGTAAAATCCAATACTGTATCACTACAAGTCGTGTGAACTTGTGAGTGGTCAGCCACACATTAATGTGTTGCTGCCTGTCTCTTCAATAGTGCTCTGGTATGGTAAGTTAACTTTCATATATAGCTCTTTCAAACGGATAATGATTTCTTGGCCATAAGGGAAGATTGCAAATTAAGTTTCCTCCAGAAAGCGAATTTGCTAGTCTCCTCTTGTTTTATTTATAACATTAAGTCAGAGTTCTACTGACCTCGGCATATTTTGTGAAACAATCACAAAAGACATAAATTTGGACACTAGGCTGCGGAATAAATATTCAGAATAATGTATGGGGAGTCAAATATCGCAAAGAATAGCATGATGCCCTTTCAGATTGGATACCTGATTTGAATGACCTTAAGCCTCCCTCTTCTTAAGCGGAATAAGGCATTGGGGTTGTTCAAAGGACATAAGTGAATGGAGACTTTTTGTGCCCTTGATTACAGGGATGTGCTATAATGCAGCTGCTGAGCCATGAAAAGACACTTGCACAAGTGAGGTGGGTGAGGAGAATGATGAGTCACTGTGGGAATGGTAATAAAAGCCTTAAACAACGTAGGTCTGGATTCACTGGTTTGGCCTTGGGGCATTACCTTACAAGGGTTTGTGTTCAGTGGAGGTATGATGTGATGAAACCTTAAAGGAAATTGCAGATCAGAAATCGTTTTACCCTTTAACCAAAACTGGTAAGTTGTTTGTCCTTTTGTGCGCTAGTAATATGTGTAGTTTTCACCACTGGATCACTCCTGGGTTGAAACACTGGTTCTTATACCTTGATTATTCCAAGTAAAGAGAAAATATCCTCATCCAACCCCTCTGTTTGAATAGCACCAAAGGAGATTCTTTGACACCTCTCTCCTGCCTTACACTAAAGCAGTGCCTGAGAGGCAGTACATGGCTAAGGCTATAGCTACACTATGAGGCTTTTAGCAACCCGCACCACTTCCCGCAGCTCCCATTGGCCGGGAACTGTGATCCGCGGCCACTGGGAGCTGCAGGGGGCCGTGCCTGCGGCTGATCAACATCAGCAAAATATCTCGCTGCCCGCAGTCGGATTTCCCTGATGGGCCGCAGGTTGCCCACCACTGGTGTAAGCCTTCCTTCCTTCCTTCTGTCCATTTCACTTCATCATATCATGTATCTAAACTATTCCCCAATTCCAATGGGGATCATTTACAGTAGTAAGCACAGTGCCTAGAATTAAGTGTTTATGCCCATTGATTATAAAATCCTCAGCGTAGGGACCGAGTCACTTGGTGGGGTATGGCAGACAACTGTAGCACCAAACATTAAGTTACAGTAATTAATCCTATCTCCAGATTAGGTTTTATTCAAGATACCTATGTGTTTCACTCCATCAGTCTTCAATGGGAACATAAAAGTGAGGAATCCCATGAATATTATCAGGTTTTCATACAACTGATACCATAATTTCTTTATGTATAGTACTGTGGGAATATGAAAGAGATATTTGTAGATGAAAAAGAATTTTGACAATGTCTACCTCTGACAGATTAAGGTTATTTAAAATGGATGAATTTTTAGTTTCATGAGTCCTCAAAGCTTCCTTAACTCATAATTTACCCTAGGACGTTGAAATAGAGGAGAAAGTTCTGATAATTCTATGTAAACCTGTGTATGAGCCTCTGATATACCCACTTGTAGCTGAAATCTTTAACAATATAGTCTGTTAATAGCATGGTTAAGGAAATGTGTAGTTTTGCAAGGTTATCATAATAAGTTGTCTGTTGAGCCAAAGATAAGTTGCCTTGATTTCTGTCGATAAATAGTAAACATTGCTGTAGATGATACACTTCAAGTATACAATAAATGATTAGGAAAATGGTGTTTCACTTAAATGGACATTTTATTGCATATTTTAACATCTGTTTATTTAGAAATCATAGACTGCATATCAACACTTACAATATAGTAGGTAAGTATAACATATTTAATCAGAAAATAGCCAGCAGAGATGTGCAGTTTAATACACCCACTTGATCATCTGCTTTTAAACAATATATTGTAAATTTTTATTAACAGGCAGAAATCACTCTATCCTGTTTATTCAGTTACCAGGGAGGCAGCAAGGTCCGATTGGTAAAACAAAGAACTGGGAGCCAGGAAACATGGGGGGTTGTATTTAAGGCTCTGCCATTGATTTACTATGTGCTATTTAACCTCTGTGTGTCATTTTACCAATCTGTAAAATTGAGTGTGTGATGGGTTGGATCACAGAAAACCCCTTGGGAACTGCCAACTGATGTGCTGAGACTACCCCAAGCCCGTTTTCCCTGGCATTTTGGGACTTCAGAACCCTGCCTGATTGTGCCAGACACTCTAGCCTGCTACAAACACTGACCCAAGTATGAACTACGTCCCTCAAAAGCTGCAGGCTTAACTGAAAACAGCTTAAGAAGTGTTCCTGTCTCCAACACCCAGATGCCCAGTTCCCAATGGGGTCCAAAATAGTCTCCTTGTTTAATTGTGAAGATTTGAACTATACTAGATGCTGTGTATAAAAAATACAGAAGAAATTAAATTGACGAGGTATTGAGTTCAGCACCATTTGTTTAGAGAAAACTGTCTTGATATTTTCCCCAAATTTGTAAAATGTGCCATGTCAAACATACCTAAATATAGACAGCCTATCATTCTTGGACAGCTGTGCATTAGTTTCCATGCTATTTGGTCAAATGCTATGTGACAAGAATGCCAGACTTGCAAAAGAAACTAGTTTTTGGCTCATGTAATTGAGATTTTTATCAGAAAAACAATAAAACTGGGAGGGAAACAACTTATTCATAATATTGTTCATATTATCCAACTGTTCAAGCAGTATCTATATGTTCACCCCTCCCCTCCCATCACACACATGAAAACTAATCCATTAGTTAGAACACTGCAGTTCTCAAATAGAGACCCATTGGTCTCATTTTACAGATTCATATTTCTTCCTTAACTCCTATTCATTTGTAATTAGTTTTGGCCAGATTCTTTAGTATACTAATCAGTTTTTCAAGAATTCCAAGGTAGTCTCTTCTTTTTCACAGATGTTGGGATCTGTTTAAACTGTGTTAGAGAAACCTGGATACATTGGTGTTGCTATGCCATATCAATTGGCAGACTCAGAGAATTGGCAGGTGAGATCCCATGGGAAGCTAGTCTAAGGGAAAAAAGAGTTTACAAGAGTTGGGGATTTTATAAAGAGACATTATTAGGGGCACAGAAACAAATTATCCCCAGGCGTAGGAAAGATAGGAAGATAAGAGAGCACCCTGTCTTAACTGGGAGATCTTCAACAACTGAAACCCAAAAAAGAGTCATACAAAAAGTGGACACTAGGTCAAATTACGAAGGATGAATATAATCCCCCCGCCCCAAGCATATAGGGACAAAATTAGAAAGGACAAGGCACAAAACGAGATTAAACTAGCTAGGGACATAAAGAGTGACAAGAAAATGTTTTACAAATACATTAGAAGCAAGATGAAGACCAAGGACAGGGTAGGCCCATTTACTCAATGAGGAGAGAAAGACAATAACAGAAAACTCAGTAAAGGCTGAAGTGTTAAATACCCTTTTTGTTTCAGTTTTTACCAAAAAGGTTAGCAGTGGTCGGACGACAAATATAGTGACCATCATTGTAAGTGGAGTAGGAGCTGAGGCAAAATAGGAAAAGAACAGGTAAAGAATTACTTAGACAGATTAGATGTATTCAAATTGGCAGGCCCTGATGAAATACGTCCTAGAATACTTAAGGAACTAGTTGAAGAGATGTCTGAGCCATTAGTGATTATCTCTGAGAACTCGTGAAAGACGGGAAAGATCCCAGAGGACTAGAAAAGGGCAAATATAGTACCTATCTATAAAAAGGGGACTAAGGACAAACCAGGGAATTATAGATCAGTCAGCTTAAATTCAGTACATAGAAAGATAATGGAGCAAATAATCAAACAATCAGTTTGTAAGCACCTAGAAGATAAGGTGACAAGTAATAGTCAACATGGATTTGTTAAGAGCAAATCATATCAAACCAACCTAATATCCTTCTCTGACAGGGTAACAAAACTTATGGATCAAAGGGAAGCAGTAAATGTGATATATCTTGACTTTAGTAATGCTTTGGTTACTGTCTTACAACACCTTTTCATAAACAAACTGAAAATGTAGTCTAGATGAACCTATTATAAGGTGGGTGCACAAATGGTTGGCAAGCCAGACTCAGAGAGGTAGTTATCAATAGTTCACACTCAAGATGGAAGGGTATACTGAGTGGGGAGCTGCAGGGATCTGTCCTCAGTTCAGTTCTGTTCAATATCTTCATAAATGATTTGGATAATGGCATAGAGAGTACACTTACGAAGTTTTGGACAATACCAAGATGGGAGGGGTAGCAAGTGCTTAGGAGGACAAGATTAGAATTAAAAATGATCTAGACAAACTGGAGACATGGTCTGAAATAAAGAGGATGAAATTCAATAAGGACAAATGCAAAGTACTACACTTAGGAAGGAATAATCAATTGCGCAAAATACAAAGTGGGAAATGACTGCGTAGGAAGGAGTACTGCAGAAAAGGATCTGGGGGGTTCTAGTGGATCACACAATAAATATGGGCAACAATGTAATACTGTTGCAAAAAAAGTGAACACGAGACACAAGAAGTAATTCTTCCACTCTACTCAGCACTGAGGGCTGGTCTACACTACTGGGGGGTGGGAGATCGATCTAAGTTACGCAACTTTAGCTACATGAATAACGAAGCTGAAGTCGACGTACTTAGATCTACTTACCGCGGTGTCTTCGCTGCGGTGTGTCGACGGGAGATGCTCTCCAGTCAATTCCCCTTGTGCTTCTTGTTGAGGTGGAGTACCGGCGTCGACACTAGAGCGATTGGCGGTCAATTTATCGCATCTACACTAGACACGATAAATTGACCCCCCCCCCCGGATTGATCACTGCCGGTTGATCCAGCCGGTAGTGTAGACAAGCCCTGATAAGGTGTCAACTGAAGTAATGTATCCAGTTCTGGGCACAACACTTTGGGAGGGATATGGAAAAACTGGAGGAAGTCCAGAGGAGAGCAATAAAAATGTTGAAAAGTCTAAAAGGTGGTTTGTTTAGTCTGGAAAAGAGAAGACATGGGGGGTGGGGGAGGCATGATAACAGTCTTCAAGTATGTAAAAGGTTGTTATAAAAAGAAAGGTAATAAATTGTTTTCCTTAACCACTGAGGACAGTAAGGGGCTTAAATTGCAGCAAGGGAGATTTAGGTGACACATTAGGAAAAACTTCCTAACTGTCAGGGTAGTTAAGCACTGGAAAAAATTACCTAGGGAGGTTATGGAATCTCTGTTGTTGGATGTTTTTATGAATAGGTTAGACTGGGGTCAGCAACCTTTCAGAAGTGGTGTGCCAAGTCTTCATTTATTCACTCTAATTTAAGGTTTCGCGTGCCAGTTATACATTTTAACATTTTTAGGAGGTGTCTTTCTATAAGTCTATAATATAGAAATAAACTATTATTGTATGTAAAGTAAATAAGGTTTTTAAAATGTTTAAGAAGCTTTATTTAAAATTAAATTTAAATGCAAAGCCCCCTGGACTGGTGGCCAGGACCCGGGCAGTGTGAGTGCCACCGAAAATCAGCTAGCGTGCTGCCTTTGGCACGCGTGCCATAGGTTGCCTACTCCTGGGTTAGACAAACACCGGTCAGGGATGGTCTAGGTAATACTGAGTCTTGCCTCAGAGTAGAGGACTAGACTAGATGACTTACTGAGGTCCCTTTCAGTCCTACATTTCTATGATTCTTTGTATGTGTAAATTGTCTTAAGAGTTGGCTTTATGAAAGAGAAACACTTGGTGGGGGACAGTTTTTTAATTTTTGGACTTCACTCTGCTTTGAAGGATAGTTGGCAAAGCTGAATTCTGAGAAATTTATTCCATATTATACCTGACTCCAGCTGCTGCTGTCAGCGTCTGTGAGAGCTGGAATGTGGCACCCAACCACCATGGTGTTGGTGCTAAAATTACAGGGAAAACATTGGGAATGGGTGTTTACTGCAGTTTCAGCTGTAGCTGTGATATCAGTGGTAACTACTGTGAATCTAGAGTCCTCTTTCACTGACACAGTGCAATGAATACTGTCCAGGATGATCCACTTTCTTCTGAGCTGTTGACCTCTGCTTGCTTGTTTTCTTTTGAGTATGTTTTGTTTTGGTTGTTTTCAGTAAAAGAACCATTTCCTCCTGTTGGCAAGTTCAAGCTGCTCTTCGAAAAGGAATGTTATAAAATCATCTGCTGTGCTAGGAACACAGCTTAGAGGTTTATGAAATACTAGGATTTAATAGCCATTACCATTCTTTGGATTCCAGTAGTTGGATTTGCTCCCTCTCAAACAGGAGATGGATGTCATGTAGGCCAAACACCCTTAGGAAGCAAGAATAAATATTTGGTAAAAAATTCAGAAATAATGAATCCTATAGCGTTTGTATTATATTTATTTTTGCAGCACCCACATGTGTTCTAGGCATATTGTAGAAACTTAAATTATGAGCACTAGTTCCTTTTTTTTTTTTTTTTTTTTTGAGTACAGAGAAACCCTTTTATTCCTTGCCAGGTTAGCTTAGTTGAGGGGGGAAAATCTAGGAATAATACTTGTGTTGGATGATGCCAAACTAGATTTCTTAGAATATCAATAAATGTTCATTGTTTTTGGGATGGGGTGGGGTGTGGAAGGAAGTGTATTGCTTCAAGATTAATACCTTTCATCAGTGCCCTTGAGATACTTAAATAATCATTTTGTTTTCTGAAAAGCTGCTTACAGAAACATTTAAGGGCCAAATCATGGGCCATTGAAGCCAATGGGAATTTTGCCATTGACTTTAAAGAGATTAGGCTATGGCATTGTAGGCATAACTTTCTAATTCAATTAAAACAACTCTTAAGTACAGTACAGTACAAGGCATTGAAATCATTTATAATGTAAAAGTGCTGCGTTTTAAAAACCCCTTTTACTATATTTGGATGAAGAGATCCCAAGAATATTTAGTACTCTATTTGTAAAGCTTCACACACACCTCTAATTTAGTGAGCATGATGGCAATAATATGTCCATTTTCAGTGCCTTCCTTCAACTGGTTTGTTGCCCAAGACCAGGGAAACTGCAATATGGAAAATTGGCATGAAGTGTAAATGTGACTAACAAAACTATAGCCACAGCTGCTCTTACTGCGTGCTAAGACAAAACAGGACTTAGTATTAGGAAATTCAAACTGGAATTTATGACAGGCACAACAAACACCACCACCAGATTAGTAAACCTCTGGGTCACTCAGTGTAACTAGCCATGTTCCTTAGATTTAGCAGAACAACTGGGATTGTGTGTGTGTAACTGAGAAGAGCACTTGTCCCACTCTGGACAGTACTCTATGGAGGTCAATGCTATTTGTTTTATTACAGCCTAAATAAACCATCCAGAAGTGTGGCTAGTCGCACAAGATAATTGGAAAAAGGCCAGGTCTCAGAGTTTGTCAGGCTTTAAATATTTTTGAAAATTTTGGAGAAGGTCCCTTTTAGAATAAAAAATGCATGAACTCCACTTTAATGCATTTTTGGTAAAATTTAACTTTATCCAGAATTATCTGCCTCTTCTGAACTGTAGCAGTTTGGTTCTACTCCCAATGGATATTCTCATTAAATGTACAGAACTCTAGTTGTCTTTGAGTCAGTGTTTATTTTAGGAATGAAAGCTGCCAATCAACCTGTGATAAAAGTCTTAAATACAAAGTAGGGCCAGGAGGTTGCTTGTCTTATACTCTGTCTCACTGCCTAGACCATTCATATCTTTGTGATTTTTAAAAAAATTGGTAAAGTGTGGCTCCAGTCAAAATCATCTACTTAGGTGCAGGGAAATGTAACCATTCTCAAATATATGTTGAAATAGAAACATTTTCAAAGATCTAAGCTCTTCGCAGGAGACACCCTCTCCTATCAGTGGTAAAAGTAGGGTTTGATTTTTTTTAAAAAGTATTTGACCAGTTAGCTAATACGATCTGAGGCTGGAATCTCACTGTCATTTACAGTAAATTCAACAGCAAGGTTAGCTAGTTTCTCCCACTTCAGGTATTCCCTCTCTTCCCCACCCCCCACTGGACTTGTATGGCGCTAACCCACTTGTGGTGGAACTGTAGAAATTCTGGTGCAACTTGTCCTGTTCCTCCTCTCCCACAAAAGTAAAATCTAAACTACAAAGCAAACTTGTAAATGTCTTGCTAGGATTCCCATTTTTAACTTGAGGCAAAATTGCAATTTTCCCCAACAGCAGGTCAAGGAATTCTAATGTATTTCTGAAGAGGAAATAACCTCCAAAATTGCCCAAGGTGTAGTTTAGATTCCGACTGGGAAATAAAGTTGCTTCATGCATTCGCTCTGCTGCTGATGCTGTTAAATCTGTTGTAAATGATTTGCAGCTAAGAAATTTTAAATCTAGGCATTCAGCACTGAAAAAGCCTACGACTCTGCAGGGGTGGCGACTTTTTTAAAGTCTTGATTAAACTGAAAACAATATCTGAAAACATTTATTTCCTTAACATAATTGTGGCATTTTTGTTGTGTCATTCCTCCTTTTACCTTTTGAATTTGAAATTACTGTTGCATAAACCAGGAAACAAACGTTGAATTTAACAGGGCTTGCCTATGCACTAGTGTAGTCTATGATGTTGGCACATTTCTGAAAATAGATTTTTGTTGTTGTTGCTTTTTAAATCTTCAAAACTACAGTTGCCAGCATTATATGAATTCCAAAAATAGTATCTAATTTAAAAAAATCTAAGTAGATTTCTTTCTTAAATAGACTCTGTATGTCTTCATTTAGATGATGCAACATTTCATAATTAGCTTTTTCCTTCCTCCCTTCCTTCAGCTTTAAAGGGTAGTGATTTCCTTTCAATTACTGCTTCTTATTGTTTGAATTGCAAAGGTGTGGCTACTAAATCAGTGTCTTCCCTTTAAAAATTTCATGATTATTAATGCAAATTTGTAGTTATTAATGAGGAATAGCTTCTAACTGTAGAGATTTGGTGGTGTTCTTAAAGGCACAGAGACCTGTATACTAAACTAATTTCATTTAAATATACTTAACATGTCAATGAGAGCCTGCTGTAAACTTCAGCCTGCCACAATCTGTTCTGAATCTGCACCCAGCAGTCAAGCGTTCCACTGTTTAAGATGGAGCCTGACTTTTAAACTCTGCTGCCATACCCACATCCTTATACGATAATGAGAGCCACTCCACACAATAGGATATGGTAGCTGGAGGACATTATAAATGAGTAGAGGGAAAATATGGGATGCTGTATCCCTGTCTCTTGAGGGGTTGGTAGAGCAGGGCCAGATTGAACCTATTTTCAGATGACTGAATTTCTGTCACAAGTGAGAGCAAGGAAACATGATTGGCATTGGAAGGCAGATTAAAGAGAGAACCTCCAAAAATTCATCGTCCCAGGCATGAGCAGTGAGGTTTCTCTACCTTTGCCTAGTAAGGAGTGGCCCAAACCTGTTGACTTTAACGGGAATTCTGCAAGGATCAGGCCCTCTCTGTGTCAAGATCAGGCATTTAACAAGTTTCTGCTGATTTCATAACTTTGATATACACAGTGTGAACCTTATTCCAGATTAATGTCCTCATTCCAGATTAATTATCTTTACAAAGACCTCTGTCTAATTTATAATTATCGTTAACCATCATTATTTCTTAGTTCAGATTTGTAACATTGCATATGAAGATTACTTTTAATAGCTGACAAATCTAACTCAAACAGGTTGTTAAACTACTTTTGGCAGGGAAGCGGGAAGTTATAGCATCTATAATTGAAGGTGTTTCATCCTTTTTGTTATGTATATTTAAGGGTTCCTCTCCTAGTGCTCCTGTCTTATGTTATAAAGTGTTCTCATGTGCTGTCTGAATGATTCCAACTACAGTGAATTTTCATGTGAGTGGTTCTTGGAATTGCCTAAACAGTGAATAAAGCTCTTTATACTACTCAGAAGAGGCAGGCATAGGAGCCATTTGACATATGTTACAAAGTACCAGCCCAGAGGAGGGGACTTGGAGTACAGTGATGAGGAAGGCATGTCTCCTGTCGTTCCCAGCTAGCATAAACGAGCCCTCTACGGCCCTATTCCAGAGCAGAGTGAAGTATGTTGGCCTACTGAGTGGCACAGAGTAGAAAGCAGTTCTCTGGCTTTCAACCTTGAGTGCAGTGAAGAGAAGGATTCCTTCCCAAACAAAAACTTGTCTCCTCCCTCCATCAGTTCCATTGAACAGGTGGCCCAGTCCGTGCTCAAGGCTTCATGTCTTTGGGAAAAATCAAGACTGTTTTGCCAATCTGAGTGATTGAAACAGTTCTAGGTGCTTTATCGTGTAATCTGTAACCCCATATTAAAGAACTGTAATCTGACAGTAAACTATTGCACATGGCTAAAATGTGGAGGGAAAATACCTCAGTCTAGGAGCATTTTTCTACAAGTAAAAATTCTGAAAAACTCAGCTTGGCCAGTTATAGGGCCCAGGGGTACATTTTTAGTGATGTATACAGTCATTTATCTGCATCACTCCTGTTAATAGCGTGACAATTTGAAGGTTGAATCTGTGTGCACCATGCTGCAAAGGTCTCCAACAAGTCATTTTCATACATAATGTGGAGAAAGCAATGAGAGGAGAGGCTATTCTGGATTTGGTTCTGACAAACAGGGAGGAACTAGTAGAGAATCTGAAGGTGGAGGGGAGGGCAGCTTGAGTGAAAGTGGTCATGATTCTAAGGAATGGTAGAAGGGAAAACAGCAGAATAAAGACAGTGGACTTCAAGAAGGCAAACTTTAACAAACCCATAGGATTGGTAGGTAAGATCCCATGGGAAGCAAGTCTAAGGGGCAAAAGAGTTCAGGAGAGTTGGGGATTTTTTAAAAGCGACATTATTAAGGGCACAAGAGCAAACTATACCAAAGCATAGGAAAGATTAGTAGTATGGTAAGAGGCTACCCTTGCTTAACCAGGAGATCTTCAACAACCTGAAACTCAAAAAAGAGGAGAAGTGGAAACTAAGTCAAATTATGAAGGATGAATATAAAAAACAACACAAGTATGTAGGGACAAAATTAGAAAGGCCAAGGCACAAAACAAGGTTAAACAAGTTAGGGATATAAAGGATAACAAGAAAACATTTTATAAATACATGAGAAGCAAGAAGACTAGGGGCAAGGTAGGCCCATTACTAAGTGAGGAAGGAAAGACAGTAACAGAAAATGCAGCAATCGCCAAAGTGTTATGTGCTGCTTTTGTTTCAGTTTTTACTGAAAAGGTTAGCAGTGATTGGATGACTAATACAGTTAACATCAGTGTAAATGGGGTAGGATCTGAGGCTAAAATAGGGGAAGAACAAGTAAAGAATTAGACAAGTTAGAGGCTTCAAGTTGGCAGGGTCTGATGAAATACATCCTAGAATATTTAAGGAACTGGCTGAAAAGATCTCTGAGCCATTAGTGAATACCATTGAGAACTTGTGGGAGAGATCCCACAGGACTGGAAAAGGGCAAGCATAGTATCTATCTATAAAAAGGGGAATAAAGACAACCTAGGGAATTACAGACGAGTCAACTAAGCTTCAGGACCCAGAAAAATAATGTAGCAAATAATCAAACAATCAGTTTGTAAGCACTGAGAAGATAATAAGGTGATAAGTAAGAGTCAATGTGGATTTGTCAAGAAAAATCATGCAAACCAACTTAATATCCTTCTTTGACAGGTTAACAAACCTTGTGGATAAGGGGGAAGGAGTAGATGTCATATATCTTGACTTTAGAAAGGCTTTTGTTACTGTCTCACATGACCTTCTCCTAAACAAACTAGAGAAATATAGCCTGGACAAACCTACTGTAAGCTAGGTAAACAGCTGGCTGGAAAACTGTAGTCAGACAGTAGTTATCTATGGTTCACAATCGAGCTGGAAGAGCATATCAAGTGCTCCACGGGGTTCTGTCCTGGATCTGGTTCTATTCAATATCTTCATAAATGATTTGGATAATGGCACAGCAAGTACATTTATAAAGTCTGTAAATGATACTGAGCTGGGAAGGGTTGCAAGTGCTTAGGAGGACAGGATTAGAATTCAAAGTGATCTTGACAAACTGGAGAAATGGTCTGAAGTAAATAAGATGAAAATCAATAAGGACAAATGCAAAGTTCTACACTGAGGAAGGACTAATCAGTTGCACAAATACAAAGTGGGAAATGAGTGCCTAGGAAGCAGTACTGCAGAAAAGGATCTGAGGGCAGGGTGTCCAGTGGATCACAAACTAAATATGGGTCAGCAATGTAATACTGTTTTAAAAAAGATAATGGAATACTGCTGCCAAAAAAAGTGAACATCATTCTGGAATGTATTAGCAGGAGTGTGAGAAGTACTTCTTCCACTCTACTCAGCACTGATAAGGCCTCAACTGGAGTACTCTGTCCAGTTCTGGGCACAACACTTCAGGACAGATGTGGACAAATTGGAGGAAGCCCAGAAGAGAGCCACAAAAATGATTAAAGGTCTAGAAGACATGACTTGTGAGGCAAGATTTAAAAAATGGGTTTGTTTAGCCTGCATAAGAGAAGACTGAGGGGGGACAATCTTCAAGTACGTAAAAGATTGCTATAAAGAGGAGGAGGATAAATTGTTCTCCTTAACTGCTGAGCATAGGACAAGAAGTAATGGACTTAAATTGCAGCAAGGGAAATTTAGGTGAGACATCAGGAAAAACTTCCTAACTGTCAGGGTGGTTAAGCACTGGAACCATTACCTAGGGAGGTTGTAGAGTCTCGTCATTGGAGGTTTTAAAGAACAGGTCAGACAAGCACCTGTCAGGAATGGTACAGATAATATTTTGTCCTGCTTCAGTGCAGGGGACTTGACTTGATGACCTGTCAAGGTCTTTTCAAGTCCTACATTTCTATGGTTTCTCTTATACAGGAGTCACTAGTTCTGGACTCCTGTCATGCCTATATAATAGATTGACTTAAATACTAAAATGTGGCAAGCAAACAGTCCATAATAATGTAAGATTGGTTTTGGTACTGTTTAAAATTTAAAATTGAAGGCACAGTAAATGTTGAAAAATGACTGGCATTAATGCCAGCAGTTTTCCAAAGAAACTATACAAACATTATTTTGAGCCTAGACACATTAACCCTCTGGACTGAAATAGATTCCTTGGCATCTTTCCCATCAATTTGATAAATAACAGATTTTTAAAAAAAATATGGTAATTTTATATTTAGACACACTTCATAAGCACTTGTATCCACTGGGCAAATGACACATGTGTTATTTAACAGCCAAAAAAAATCCATGTCTTTACCAGAGAAGACAGAGCATAATATGAATTCTATGGTCTTTATTAATGAGTTTGCACTTAAATAGCATCTTTAATTTAGGAATCTGAAAGCTTTTCAAAGGTGGGTAAATCTGATTATTCCTATAATGCAGATGAAAATAGTGTTCCACAGAGTTGGTATTCTACCCATCGACCAACAAAAAAGGAAGCAGAGCAGGGAAGGAATCCTTGGCAATTAAAAACTTTTATCTTAACAAAGAGAAGGTTAAGGGGTGACTTGATCTCAGGCAGTAAGTACCTACATGAAGAACAAATATTTGATAATGAGCTCTTCCGTTTATCAGAGAAAGGTATAATACAATCCAATGGCTAGGAGTTGAAGCTAAACAAATTCAGACTGGAAATAAAGTGTAAATTTTTATTAGTGAGGGTAATTAACCATTGAACAATTTACCAAAGGTCATGGTGGATTATCCATCACTGGCAATTTTTAAATCAAGAAATAGTCTAGGAGTTATTTTGGTCTGCATTGTACAGGAGGTTGAACTAGATGATCACAATGGTTCCTTCTGGCCTTGGAATCTATTAATGTATATTTTAAAAAGCTATTTCTATAAGAATTTTGAAAAACTCATGTAAACAGTCTATTGATCTTCTTATAGATCCTATTTTTGTTAAACCTAAATTCTGAGCCAGATTTGCTTTAACTTTGAATTTCCTAACACTTCTTGGTTTTAACTTTATTTTTCTAATGCCAATAAGGCAACCTCCAAATAAACCATTGGCTTGCAGTATTACTTTGGAATTTTTTGGACTCTGTCCCTTGCAGTGGAAAATCAGTGACTGTGCCATCACGTGCTAGCAGCCTAGTTGTAATACAAGAGGGTAAAAACAGACAACATTGTATCCGTAAGGTTATTGTAAACAGTGTGGGACTATGTGAATGTCCACATCTAGCCTGAAATTCTATGAAGTGAGGCTGATATCCAAGAGTAGGGTAACAGTGATATTTAGAAGGCAAGATGGGACACTTTCCTTTGATAAAGAATAGCTGCACCTCAGAGCGGGTTTCATGTCTGCGGTGGCTGTGAGCCCTCAATATACAGGGCTTGATTCTAGGCTGTGGTCCCTGGTGGTGGGAAGTAAGCTCATAGCCTAGTTCAGTGACTCAAGTCAACCAGATATCTTTCTGCCAGCAGGCCAGCTGGTGGGTAGGGCACAAGGTCAGGGAATCCAGTGAATTCCCAGGCAGCCTGCTGGTGGTCCTCCTGTGGTGCTCCAGCCATCTCTGTGGTGGAGGACAGAGATGGTACTTCCTGCGCTCCTCCTGTGGGAGGGAGAATCCTTCCTTGGGTTCAACTGCCCCAGTGCTCGTGAGTCTGTAAGGCTTTTGGAAATCATTCATTTTGTATAATATGTGCATATCCTAAATATAGTACAATCTATGATATATTGCACAGTAATATAGTATTTTTAGTACTGACATGGAATAATCATTAAATGGGCAATTTTTGCAACATGACTATAGAAAATACCTTCAAGCCAAATTGAATATGAACATTTGTGAGAATGAGCCTGTAAGACTGGACGCAAAGGAATGAACACATACCAAATTGTTCTGATGAACAGAAATTACCTTCTGAAGTAATGTGAACTTGGGATGACTTTTTACTCTTTGTGTAATGAAGGGGAAATGGTTCATTTCTGCTCTTTTAACAGATGCTGCCTTTGAATTGTAAAAAGAAAGGGGGAAAAACACAGATAATGATTTCCAGTGAAGCCCAATTTGTTAAAAGGCACAATTAAGCTTTGAGATAAATGATTTAGCTTTTAAAACAGTGAGAGTAAAAGAATTAAACTCTATTCATAACCACTGCCTGTGGGGCGGCTTTTTGGCTTCCTTAAAATAAAGCATTGTGCATTCCAAAATTTTATTTCATGATTGTATTCTGTATCTCTTAAACTGTATATTTGCAGTGACAGCTATTTTGCATCCATTTTAGGGCAGGTTATCTTATTTGAGCCAATGGGAGAAATTTCTTCTCCTGAGAAGTTAAGCACGTTGCTATAGCTACTGAGCTTGTGGCTCTGGTAGGATTTTTTTTAACCAATTTCCAAACGTAATTGTTAAACAAGGCTATTATTGCCTGTAATGGTCTGGTGCTGAGGCTGCATGGAAGATGTATTTTTTCTTTCTGCTAACATAGGAAAATATGCATATATGCCACTTGTGTGTGAATATATACAGGCATCAAATGCAAAGAGTAGATGCACAGCAAACATTCCTTCTTAACCTGTGTTTATTTGAGAGAGCTCTCTTGATTTTCCACCTGTTTTAGTTTGGGGACAAAACTCTATTCTGGGCTTCAGGATAATAAATTACAATAAATGATACTATAAAAGGTGGCATCTATATGCATATGTTGAAACTGTGCCATTGAAAATAGCCTCTCGTGTATAAATGTCTGTACTACAACTAAAATAGATGCACCAGTAAAAGGTTTACTACCAAATATGAATTGCATATTTTTATGTACATGTTTAAAATGGTCCTGTGCACTTTGAAAACAAGTCTCCTACTCTACTGAGCATCTCCTAATTTAGAAAGACTTCTTCTCATCCTTAGTCTTACCTGCAGCAATTTCCACACTTTTTCTTGAGTCTCCATCTGCAGTGGTCCCAATGATGTGCCTTCTGCAGTAGAATCCCAGCTGTGTTAGCAAATCCCTACTTCCTAAAAGACCTTGCTGATGTGGGTTGTGGTTATGAAACCCTTGTTCATTGAGGAAAGAGGCTTATTGATGCAAATAGTCCCATTGATTTAGGAAATACTCATTGGACTACAAAGTTGTCATCCAAATGTGTGTTCATAGCCACTTCAAATGTGTACATAAAAATATGGTATTTGTATTTAGCAGTAATTACTTTATTAATGCATAGAACTTGAGTTGCTGTACAGAATTTTGTTCACAGATTAGTAGTATTCACGTAGGTGCTCAAGGTGAGCGTGGTTGTCATGGTTGATATACTATGTCTTGTAAGACAACATGGCATCGGTGTGTTTAACAGGTCATGGTGGAACTCCTAGTTGGAAATGGAAGTCTTGGAGCTAACTTCTGTGGCAAGAACAGAGTGGCAGATGCCAACTGTTAATAGCTTTCTCTCAGGCAGCTGTAATCTGGGGTGAAGGGAGATGCTATAGCTGGAAAGACAAGATTTGTGGTTGTAAACCTATATTGAAAGGTATTTAGGTGACTAAAGACATAGACAGGCACTTGGAGAGATTTTTAAAAGTGCCTAAGTGAGTTAGGTGCCCAACCTGCTTACGTGCTTTTGAAAAATCTCACAAAGTACCTGTCTGTCTCTGTAAGCACCTAAATCCCTTTGTAAATCTGGTCCCTTCTCAAATGATGCTAAAGTCTCTAACAATAATCCTGTAGTGGCTCTCACAGCAGTGGGATTGTCTGTTATTTTCTGGACCTAAGTGGCTGGGATAACAGAATATGTTGCTATTGTGCCCTTTGGGAAAGTGTAAATTTATTCTTTATACAAGTTTTATTCAGGTCAGATTAACATGCCATTTAGACAGCAAGAGTTGTGTTACTGATTGATTTATTTGGGAGTTCATAATTTTGTGATACAAATTATATGTAGGCTATCAATATTGTAATGCTGTTGGATAATATTTGGGAGATGTTTGAGGAGCAATGTTTTAAGTGGTTACAATCAAATAAAAATACTGAGGGAAAATGTGGGGTGACATCAGACACTGCCTTAAGGGTTGTGACTGAGGACAAGTGAGAAATGCAAGTTGACCATTAGATATTTAGCACCATCAATGTGCTCAGTGCTGTGCCAAATGTTGAAGACCAATCCCTACTCTAGGAAAATACCAATATAAGGGCCCAGTCATGCAAACCCCTCTTAGATGGTGTTCACTTATGTGAGCTAGGGGTGCCCTCTACAGTGGTTTGGGAGAGGCCTCCTAGCATGGCTTCCATGCCTGCAAAGTGTTGAGCTAGTTCCAGTGCTCCAGCTCAATGTTACCATCCACCTCAACTGCTGCATTGGCACTGACCCACTTGGAACAGCAGGAATTCTGCTACTCCAGGGACTTGTAAGGCCCCGCATTGAGGAGAATGAAGAAGACATTCAATCAGTCTCATCTTTATCAGTGTAGGTTTCCCCTCTGTATCATTTCAGGAACCATTTTTTTACAAGGTTCCTCGTCCACGTCAGGGATGGTGGGATCAGTTCTGGATATCACAGCCTCTCTCGTATAGCTCCCCCCCAATGCCCATACTGGGATCCTTGCACAGCATATTGACAGCAATTTGCCAGACCTCCAGCTCTATTCCACTGAGAGACTAGGATTTCACAGTCACCTCCACCAAACTCCCAACACAAGGAAACCTTTGAAGAACAGTAGGCTAGGGTGGACAAAGAGGCCACCCCTCAAACTCCCATTTTGTCCTTGTCTCTAGACAAGACAGTCATGCCTCCACCACTGTCAATGGTTGATTTTTGCCAATTCCAGAACCTTATGAATAGGGCCCTACCAAATTCACAGCTGTGAAAAACATGTCAAGGAGCATGAAATCAGATCTCCCCCATGAAATCTAGTTTTTGGAGGGGAGGGGAAGGAAAGGGGCGGGGCTGGGAGTGCCTCAGCTGGGAGCTCCTATGGTGCACCAGGCTCCTGCTGTTAGTCCCAGCCGGCCTGGGGAGGGGCAGGGCTTCCTCTTCCCCTGCATAGCTGCTTTAAGGGGGAGATCAGACCCACCTCCGGGTACCTCCCCCGGCTGCAGGAAGCTTTGCGGCTGCTAGCTTCAGAGCCCAGCTCTGAAAGCTTTGCAGAAGTGAGGGTGGCAATCCTACAACCCCCCTACAACAGCTTTGCAACCCCCTATGACCCTCTCTTGGGTTGGGACCCCCATAGTTACAGCGCTGTAAAATTTCAGATGTAAACATCTGAAAACATGAAATTGACTAATTTAAAAACCCTCTGGCCATGAATTGACCAAAATGGACTGTGAATTTGGAAAGGCCCTACTTATGAAGAAGGTGGCTGACACCTGCAGATACCTCCTAAGGAGGTTGAAGTTTCACAACACAAGCTCCTGGACATTCTGCATTCGGCAGCACCCATCCAGATTGCACTACCCATTAATAAAGTGCTCCTGGTTCCAGCTAAGACTGTGTGGCAAACTCTTGCGACCATCCCACAAACTTTTGAACATAAGGATGAGAAATATTATGACCCCTCCACCCCCACCCCGGACTCAGAATTTTTGTTTTCCCACCCACCAATTAATTCCCTGGTGGTGGATGCCATAAACGAGCAAGGTAAGCAGCATTACTCCAGGTCTACACCTTATGATAAGGGCTAGAAGAGGTTAGACCTATTTGGGTGAAAGGTGTATTCATCTGCGACCCTCCAATTTCGGATTGCAAACTATCAGGCAATCAGGACCAACTATGACTTAATGAATAACAACAAGCATGCAACCTTTATTGAACATTTTCCACAGGAGCATAGAGAGCACTTCCTGGCCATCGTTAAGAGGATCAGTTATTAGTCAGAGCCTCTCTCCAAACATCCCTAGATGCCACGGGCACTGCCGCTAAATCCATCTCTACAGTGGTGGCTCCAACTGTCGGGGTTCCTGAGAGAGGGACAGAACACTCCTGAAGACCTCCCGTTTGACAGTCAGAAGCTCTTCTTGGGGACTGTGGACAGGTAGTCCTGCACATGCGAAAACACTCCAGGGCCACTTTGAGGTCTCTGGATATATACTCTTCTATGAACAGGAGGAGATTTAGCAGGTTTCAAACTGTGCAGAAATTGCACCCAGCCGGGCTACGTGGATTTTATAGAATCGTTGAACCCTCTAGAGACAGACATTC
This sequence comes from Malaclemys terrapin pileata, assembly GCF_027887155.1. Taxonomy (NCBI): domain Eukaryota; kingdom Metazoa; phylum Chordata; order Testudines; family Emydidae; genus Malaclemys; species Malaclemys terrapin. The sequence goes on along the minus strand of NC_071520.1, from coordinate 17,193,989 downwards.
CAAAGGAAAAGAGCTTCTCACCCTCCTTCAGTGAGTACCCAGTCATCATTGAAAACAGCAATTTTGCCACGTTGGTTGAGGGCTCAGCTCCTCCCTCACCTCTACTTTGCAAGCTGAAAACTTTCACCCACCTTTCCACTTTTGGAGATTGTCTTTCTCATTTCCAGGAGGCCTGGTGTGGAGGTTATAACATTGGGCTACACCATCCACTTTATTTCCCTCCCTCCCTCCCTTCCTCTCACCGCCCTTCCCCATCCCTCTTCAGGCCCATGTAGCAGCTCTGCATATCTCAGATACTGGAATGTTTCTGAGTAGAGCTGTGGAAATTGCCTGTGATCTGGTAGCGTGTGCTATTATCCTTTGGGGAGGTAAAGCACCAGCTGTGTCATAGAAGCAGTAATTCTATCCAGGGATCCACCCTGAAAGTTTCTGTGAAGAAATCATGGACCCCTTGGATCTTTCAGCAATGGAGACAAACAATCTAGGTGATTTCCGAAATTGCTTGGTCCTATCCAGATAAAAGGTCAATGCCCATTTAGCATCTAATATATGAAAAGAAGTCTCATGCTGAGATTTATTTGGTTTAGGGAAAAGTACCAGTAGATGAATAGACTGGTTAAGATGGAAATCTGACAGCACTTTGGGTAAGAATTTTGGATGCAGCCATAAGGAGCCTTTGTTCTTGAACAATGGGGGCTGTATGTCTGACATCAAGGCCCCAACCTCCTCAGCCCTGCGGGCTGACATAATAGCTACTAGAAAGGCTAGAAAAGTAAATGAAGCAAGGAGCAGATTACCATATGTTTAAACACTGCACTTTGGTCCACACTGTCTGATCTGAGGCAGGACTTGGTTCTGTTGTATTGTGGTCAATCTTGGACTTGAGTCCAAAGCTCCCTGTTCCATGTGGGGATGCTGCTCATTATTGGATTGAGGTTCACGTACTCAACAGATGGGTCTAACAAATATTTATTAAGGCAAAACACTCAGCAAGTAGTCATCAATTATTTACAAGGAGGAAGCTCATTAAGATGATCTCACCACAGTCGCCTCCAGCACCCGACAATATAGCTTCAACTCCCCTTTGTCACACAAACTTGTTTTTATAACTTTTTGTTAGCTAGGGTTACCATATTTTGTGCCTCCTAATGGAGGACACTCCCGGGGGGGGGCCGGCCCCGCCCCCAGCCCCGCCCCCGCCCCCGCCCCAACTCCGCCCCCTCCCAAAGTCTCCGCCCCCTCCCCTGCTTGAAGCCTGAAGCAGGTAAGGTAAGGTAAGGTAAGGTAAGGTAAGGGGCGGGGGAGGGAGAAGGAGGCGCGGCCCAGGCTGGCCCCCGGCGGCTCCAGCCTGGGTCGGCTCGGGCCCTGGCCGACCACCCCCGGCGCACCCCCCGGCTCCCAGCCCCGCGGCCCGGCTCCCGGCTCCCCGACCCCGGCCCGGCTCCCAGCCCCGGCCCGGCTCCCGGCTCCCCGACCCCGGCCCGGCTCCCAGCCCCGCGGCCCGGCTCCCAGCCCCGCGGCCCGGCTCCCGGCTCCCAGCCCCGCGGCCCGGCTCCCGGCTCCCAGCCCCGCGGCCCGGCTCCCGGCTCCCCGACCCGGCTCCCGGCTCCCCGACCCCGGCTCCCGGCTCCCCGACCCCGGCTCCCGGCTCCCAGCCCCGGCTCCCGGCTCCCCGACCCCGGCCCGGCTCCCGGCTCCCAGCCCCGCGGGCCCGGCTCCCCGACCCCGGCCCGGCTCCCGGCCCGGCTCCCGGCTCCCCGACCCCGGCCCGGCTCCCAGCCCCGCGGGCCCGGCTCCCAGCCCCGCGGGCCCGGCTCCCCGGCCCGGCTCCCAGCCCCGCGGCCCGGCTCCCAGCTCGCGGCCCGGCTCCCGGCTCCCCGACCCCGGCCCGGCTCCCAGCCCCGCGGCCCGGCTCCCGGCTCCCAGCCCCGCGGCCCGGCTCCCCGACCCCGGCCCGGCTCCCGGCTCCCCGACCCCGGCCCGGCTCCCGGCTCCCAGCCCCGCGGGCCCAGCTCCCGGCTCCCAGCCCCGCGGGCCCGGCCCCGTGGGCCCGGACCGGCCCGGCACTGCGACCCTGGCCCGGCCTGGCCCCCGGCCCGGCTCCCGGCCGGGCACCATGCCCCCGGCCCCGCACAAAGAGGCCCCGGCCGAGCCTCCCGATTTTCCCGGACATGCCCGGCTTTGGGGGATTTCCCCCCGGACGGGGATTTGAGCCCCCAAAAGCCGGACATGTCCGGGAAAATCCGGACGTATGGTAACCCTATGTTAGCTCTTTTTATATATGGATTAGCCTCATGTATCCATGTTAACGCTCCTCCCCCATCATTACAGATTTAATGTTAATTCAAAGTATTCTTTTCTAGTTATTTAGTTACTGTATCTTTTCTTGTTCTCACAAACATGATTACTCTGCTATTCTTACACATGTGCAATACTAAACATGATTATTCTGCAATTTCTTACATGTACACAGTTCTACTTATGCTTCTGCTGTTAAACATCAGAACAGACTCTCTTTAAAATCTACAGCAGGCTTCTGTCAGGCCTAAATATGCCTTTACTCCCAACACTTGGGAGTCACCTGAAGTGGAGCATCCATAGGGACACCACTTGAAGAATACAAAGAGGTGACTTACTGCACAAGGTAACTTTTGTTCTTTGAGATGTGTGTCCCTGTGGGTGCTCCTCTTTCACCTCTGCTTCGAACTATTCTTTGTTGTACATTCAGATAGAGAAGGAACTGTGGGCAGTTGGCCTTTGCAGCCTTATATACCCTCAGTGTGCGGCATAAGGTTGCATAGAGCGCATGCACGGGCCAGAATGGATGCTGCTAATGGAAAATCTCCAATCAGTGGCTTGAGAGGCACACATGCAGCTGAAGTGGAGCACCCTTAGGCACACATATCTCAAAGAACCATGTGTGCAATTCCTTGCATTTTCTGTTGCAGCCTTAAATTGTTTTTGACTATTTATATGATTTAACGCTATTGTGTTAGAACAAAACTGAGAAATAATGATGATATAATGATGTACACCAGGGGACTGTCTGTGACTTTGTATCCTAGTGGCCCAATAGACAGCTTTCAACTTGCAGTACCTAAAATACTTTTCTGGTAAACAGATTTTCTGGTAGAACAATAGCATTCCTGACTTCTGTCTGTAATATTTGATTTGAATTCAATAATCCTGCAAATTATAAAAGGGTTTGCAACCTAATCTTTGTGTGTCACAAAATACTAGATTACCAGTTTGTTCACTGATGAATATTATAATTTATGCAACCTATGCAGATGGGAAATAAATCAATTTACCTGGGGGTTACGCTTACATTGTACATAAGTGTTTACACCCATGTTAACTTCAGTTATACAAGCAACTTTCTATCTCAATTAAAATCTGAAACATTTCAGTTTAGATTAGTATTGAGAGATTCAGTTATGATCACTTTGATAAATTATATTCCCAATACCTTTAAAAATAATTTGAACATTGTCATTTATGAGTAATCACTTAAGATGATTATCTAGTAATTTTCAGAGTGACTATGACCCTTGACCTGGAAATTCTTAGCTTTAAAAAATTCCAAGCTTTAAACATTGCTGTCGGAATAGCTTTAACTACAGAGTTTAAGCAGTATCTAAAACAAAAATATCTTAAATATGTTAAATTCATACTTTGTTAGCTCCTGTCACACTGTCTGGAGTGGCTCACAACTGTGAGTGCCTACCTCAGGGCAGACTGTCAGAATCAGGGCAGACACCCAAGCTGGTGATGTGTTCTATAATTAGATTTCACCAATCCAGTAACAAATGTGAACTCCTGGATTATTTTATCATGGAGTCACAGACAGTCCCCTTAGACTCTCCAGTCTGATCTTGCCTCCCAGACAAATCGAACTTAAACAAAAACCACGCCACATCAGTCCCAAGAGACCGGTCACTTACCCCAGATCAACTGATACTCCAGATCTTACACCAAAGACAAAACTGGCAGCCAATTCTATAGCAAACTAACTATAGGTTTATTAGCTAAGAAAAGGAAATGAGGGTTATTGAGAGGTTAAAGCAGGTAAAATATATTAACAGGTGAGTCACAGCTTGTAATTACAAATGGTGGCAGTGATGTAATAAACTGCCAATTCCCCAAAAGTCTTTTCAGGGTACCCAAATTATCTCTGGGGATCTCTGCTTTGCGTCTGGTACACTTCCTTAAGAGTCCAAACAGTTCAGTGATGCAGGATCTTTCCTAGAATCCATATTTAGAGCTTCTTCACACAGAAAGCAAGCTGAAAGTGTCTCTACCCACGTGGGCTTTTCCTTTGACGGTGAGCGAGGAATACACTTTGAACCTTGACCCCCTTTCCTCATACACAATGGCCACGTGCTTTGAAATTAGCATTTCACAAGGCTTTTTTGATGGGTTATTTAGTTACAGGGGTATACACAGTGTAAATGTTTGCTATTGGATTATAACAGGATGCAGATAAGTGAAAACAATGCAACTTAAGTCCCATTAGTTTTCGTGAAGTTTAAATGTCAAATACACACTTATACAGTCAACAAACACTTTGATCTATACCAGTGGGTCTCAAACTATGGGGCGGAATGTGTTAAGGGAGGCGCCAGCTGTGTGGTTTTTTAAAAAATAAAAAAGCTCTGGCTGTCAGCTCTGGGTGGCTGGGGCTCGTGCAGAAGGGCCAGGCACTCCCAAGAGGCAGGGATAAAGGGGACAGCTGGAGCACTGCTTCCCCGGAGCTCGCAGCTGGAGCCCCATCCCTCGGGCTCAGGCTCTCCTTCCCTTCCTCCCAGTCCCTCACCTGGAGGCAGCGGGGCTCTGGCTGTCAGCCCTGAGGTGGTAGCAGCCGCGCAGAGTTTAACGGTGGCAATGGGGCCCTATGTCTGCTGTGAAAAATGATATTGACAAGTATCACTTTTTCACATTGCCACCCTTCTGCGCTGCTGCTGGCGCTGCCTTCAGAGCTGGGCTCCCGGCAAGTAGCCGCTGCTCTCCACTCTGCCTTCAGACTTGCGTGGCAATATATGTACTTGGGCAGGGAGTGTAAATGACTACAGATACAAAGCGGGGGGGGAGATCAAATAAATTTGAGAACTACTGATCTATACTAATACACAAGTGGACTGACCTGAATACACTCTAGCATGACCTGGTCTGCCAGCCTCACACCACTACCTTACCTACTTTAATTTCCTTTCAGTAGTAAAGACTCTGTATCAGACTGTGGTTATTGGGTACTGCTAGGTGGTTACTAATACCGTAGAAAACTAATCATTTCATGGTGAACATAAATGAAGTGCGTAGGCAAAAATGTATCTAAAAATATTGAGTTAATCACTGTGGTTCTTGATCACTTTAATGTGCAACCAGTACATCGTGATCAGTCCTCTACAATTGAAATACAGCCACCATGAGGCGAAATATGGAAGAAGTTGAATAGCACCACTGCACAATAGGTTAGGGCAGAAAGTGAAGATACCTTCTCCATTTGAAACTACAAGAGGAATTTAGCTGGTCTAACGTGCTGGCTAAGTTTGTTATGTACTTTCTCTGGTGACTGGTCTGCATAGTGGATAAAAAGCTACTACTGGTTCCAGCTAAAAGAATTCCCCCTTTAGCTCTTGTGATGTGGAGTCCGTACTAAGATGCCAAAGATCAAAAGTGCAGTGCCCACTGACAGCTAATGTGGGCTGGTAATTACACTTGCGAGAATATGACTACCTGAGTTGAAATTTGCTCCTGACATCAGGCTTAACGCCTCTTTTCTTAGATTTATGCTACAGGATCACTGCCCACAAGCCCTTGGTTTTTCATGTCCTCCAGCATCGCAGATGAACTGCTAATGTCTGCCTTGCCTTTGTCTAGTGTGGAGGCAAGAGGCAACCACTCAGAAAGAGAAGTTAATTTTTCTGTACTATTAAGCAAATTTCTGGCACTCAATAGTAAACATTTTTATTCTTACAAAATGAGAGCTATTTTATTCTGATGTAGTTTATATTAAATATTTGTATTTATTTTTATTTATAAAACGGTGCCTATCTTAAACTCTAGCTGTTCACAAAATAAAAATAATTCAGAAAAACAATTAAAGTAACAAATCAACAGCAAATAGCCTACCCACAAAATACAAACAACCAGCCAATGAAATTCAACGAGAATACCTCACTCGCTCCAAAAACGAATCACTCTGAAACCACCCGGTCTAGGACATACAAGAAAATAGGTGATTCTTAAAGCATGAGATGAAGGGGAGATGTGTGAGTTGTATATTCAAGATCCCTGTCTGTAGCTCTGTCCCTTTTGCAGTGACGGGGCTCCAGTTCAATTGTGGTCCTAATCTTTTCTGTAGCAGTACTGCATGGGGAAAGATGTGGACCCAGTGATAGGAAAGTTCCCAGCTTAAACTTCATCCCACAATCAATAAGCAGATAATGCAGATCCTAAACAATGACCAGTGTGGTGTGATCCTTTTGAGACACCCTATTTGACAAGACAGAGCCTGCATAACCATTCTTTCACATACTAGCATATCTGTTTACATTTGGATTCTTTGGAATGAAAGTAGCTGTGTAAACATAAGATTAGCATCGTTAGATTTATTTTATTTTTCAGTGTTCGCAATTCTCGAACTTTTCCCCCTTACTGTCTTTGGCCTTGATCCTGCAAACGGGTCTCCATATGCAGAGCCTTATTCCTATGTGGAGTTCCCTAAAATTAGCATGCACCCAGATCACTTTGCAGGGTAGGGGGCTCTGTCTTGTTTTGTTTGTCAGTAGCTTTATGTTTTTCCTGTATTTACAATAGAGCTTGAAATTATTAGTGTATGTTCCATCCAAACAAGCATGGAGCTTAATATTAATATGGATTTTATTTGTTGCCTCTTTTGTGCATAATTATAATCAATGATGTTAGCATCACAGGTCTGGATATATAGGCTTTTGTTTGCTGCTATAGGGCCAGCAGAGAGAGTACAAGGGCATTGTGTTTTGGTTTTTGTCTGTGTCCTTGAGACTTTTTTAAAATTAATTTATCGGCAGCAAAGGTGGATTTAGGATTTCATTAAATGGAAATACTTTATAAAGTAGATCAGATTTGGCTTTTAATTAGTATTTCATACTAATTTGCTTTTATAATAACAAAACTTTTACAGTTGTGATCCGCTCGTGGCCATACACAGCAATCAGTGAAGATCAAACTTACAACTATCAGCACCAAAAGCACCATGCCTTATCTCTTAAGCTGGAGGAATAATACGTACACTAGCTCTTCAAGCAGTATGCTTTTAACCTTACTAGAGCCAGCCACTTGAGGGAGACATACAGTAGACCAGTGTTACACAGTCTAATAGTAATCTTGCGTATTGTATTATCATTGCAACATTACAATTCAAGGGTTAAAACAATTCTTCACCTGCACGGCGGCTGGTGGAATAGGTGCTGTGGAAATAGGATTGTTGCACCGATTTCTTCAGTGAAGGAAGGGACCATGAATTGGAAGTATGTACTGTTACATATGGTAACTTTCTGGGGTGGAGATAAAAAGGTAGAGAGGAATACAGGTGGATCCTTCTGTGTTTTGAAGAGTGCAGAAAACCCACAAGAAGAAAATAATCTTTACAAATATGTCAGCAATTTTGGCTTTAACAGTCTCACTTTCTCTCCAAGTTCTCAATAATTCACCACTATTGATTGCAGAATCCTTATCAGTGTATATGAACACTGTTAATATTGTTCTAATGTTTTAGATACAAACGTGTATTCTTAAGGTCTCCCATGTAAATGAGTGATCAGTTAGGAATGAATGTAAGGGAAAAACGCCAGCATGTTGATTGTAGTGGGTATTGCTAAAATTAATTGGTATGAAACCTGCTGCTGCTGAAGTCTAGTGCTTTTACCTGGACATGTTAGAGTTGAAATGACCCTTACTGATTTTTTTCCTTTCAGTTCAAAGCCTTGTTACAGTAAAAGCTGATCTGTGGCAAAGAAAACTGTAACAAGGCAAGGTTCTAGGATTCATACAGCAAACATGTAATTGTTTCTATGCCTCTCCCAAACAACTGCCTGTCTTCAGCAGTAACTCTCATTGCCAGAGAAACAAATCAAAACTATTCAGCTCAATACAAGAATTTTTCACTTAATCAAAAGATTCTTGCTGCAGAGCCAGTTGTTTGTCCCAGGGGAGGCTGGGGAGTGACAGCCATCCCTCAAAAGCAGTTCCCTGCAGGAGTGGGTTAGATGGACACACATGGGAATAGTATTTGGTCAAGGGATGTGGTATTAGGGAAGGCATGTGGCACAGGACTCCCAAAGGGGCAAGAAACAACCTCGGTATATGTCAGTTGTGTGAAGAAGGGGTGAATGTGAGTCTTTCCCATGTTAAAGAAAAATAAACTGTTCGAGTGAGATTTTGGATGCCATTATACTGTATATCTCCTTTCATCTCAATATACCCTGGCTCTTGCCTGTGAGGATCTCACCGAGCTATCGTCTCCCTGCCCCCATAAATAATTAATGACTTATGATAGAGCATCTTTTATAGGCTTGGGAGGCTTAGCTATAATTTAGATCACAATAACAATATGCATAATTGGCAGCATCTTCCATTGTCATTTAGACTCTGTATGTTTCTCTTGCTTTTCCTCCTGGGGATGAATCCTGTGATTCTATAGTCTTGAAGTCACATGGTTGTAAATGCTCTTTTATGAATGGCTCAGTTTATAAATACAGCCCATTTTTTGACGAATTACTCTCTTACGGAGGCTTTGGAATTGGTGGTTCCAACTGCACTTTCAGATCATTCAGCTCCCTGTGTCTCTGCTGGCCTTCACCAATCTCCTTGTGGCACTGTTTGGGGAGGGAATCTTAACTCCCTTTGTGTGGGACCTTGCACTGAAGCTAATATCCACTATTTATTGTGCCTGTTATGGGGGGCAGTTGAGGAGCTGAGGTGCCTTTCACTGATTGTCCTGGACTAGCAGAAAGTATACCCTGGGTCAGATTGAAAATAAAATCTGATTTTTATTAGGAAATTGCAGAAATAGAATAAAAATATTCAAATAAAGATATTGTGGATATAAAGCTCCATTCACATGCACAAATGCTATGGAAACACAGCTAGATAGTATTGTTAGCAGCAATATTTATTTTATATTATGGTAACAATTAAGGATCAGGTCTGCATTATGCTAGGCGCTGTATAGGCACAGTGCTTACAATGTAGATGTCAGACAGAATGTGTGGGTGTGGGGGTGACAAGATGAACAGAGTTTAGCAGAAAAAAAGGTAAGCTGAGTATGGTGTCTAAAGTACTTGAGGGGAGTGGGGCCATATCTCTACATGAGGAGTTGAGGGAGGCATTCTGCTCTGAGGCAGAAGGTCTTCTGGTGCTCCCTCTGGGATGGGGCATCTCCCTTTATCCTTTACTAAGGACTGTGCCCACAGATATGGCCTGGAGAAATAATGTAAATTGGCTGTGAAGTTTAATAAACTATAAATTATGCCTGCAGACTGAGCTATCTATTGCATCTATACTTATTGCCAAATAAAAACACTGCCGAGGGATATATATTTAGCCTGCAGCTACCATAGAGCATCAGCTGAAATCATCATAAAGAACAAATGTTTTTATTTTACACAGGACTGAGATAATGGTGATGTTTAATTCATGTTCAAATCCTTCAGCCTCTAAATTTCCTTGTTTCATTACAGTACTTCTTAAACAGACTTAATAAGAGCCTCAATTCCCATGATTACCTCTTCGGAGATGTCACAGTATATCCCAGCTGCAGAGGAAGTTCTGCACAGCATTAATTATGCACTAAAAACATAATGAAAGCACTTGACATTTTCCCCAGATCCATATCGTATTGTTTTACTGTGTTTTGTTTGCATTATCTCTATTGACTGAAAAACTATGACATGATAACTTGTTCCAGGGAAAGCTTTAGGTACCACATGGTAGTTTCTTCCTACCATCCATAAAGGCTAAAATGCTTTTACCATTTAGTAGTCCCTAAAATAAGATTGTTCAAGTCTTCATCTATATGACCTTAACCCAATGTGACTAATTAGATCATTGCCAATTATTGCCTTGCCTTCCTATTTTGTGCTTCCTTATCTGGTAACATGGAAACAATGTATTCCATATCATTTATTAAATTCATTAGTCACTGGTTGCATCTTATTATCTAAGGCCCTGTCTACACTACAGATGCAGTAATGCAACACTATCCCCCAACATGGTTAAGCGACAGTTCCATTTTATAGTCTACATAGGAGCTAACCATCCAGGGATAGTTAATTACGTCAAACTTCACACCATGCTCTTTTGTGATTCAAAGGAATTTAGCTGTAGGTAGTTAAAAAACATCATTTCTCCAGAGGATAAAGTACATACAGAATAACAGTCATGATTAAACCTTCCAATCTATTTATAAAAGTAGTTGTTGTTCTCATGTCAAGACAGATGGAACCATAAATAAAGAACAATGGAAGTTAGTCTTTACCAAGTGTATTTTAACAAATATTTCTAAGAAAGAAGCATGGAACTGTTGACAATTCCCAACTTGTCTTAAGGGACAAGATCACTGGTAGCATGTCGTTTGTTCTATTGTAAGCGTTAAATAAACAAGTCATGGGGGGGGAGCCAGAAAAATCCGCTAGGTTCCGCTTGTACAGTTCCCAGCGAAGCACCTCCTTTCATGGGAGCAGTTTGGCAAGGAGCATGTTGTCTCTACAGTGTTGCAGGAATACTTCGCAAGTGCATACTGGTTTGTAAACAGACTTCATGTCAAGTTAAATTTAAAAAAAAATCAGTATATCAATTAAAAGGCTGTTGGAGAAGATGTCTTTCTCCTGATGTCCGTGTTATTTAAGTATCGTAAACTGCTGCTGTAATGAGATAAGTTGCTTTGGAATGAAAAGCTATCAGTTTACGCAAACCTGGGCTTGGAATTAATAATGCTGAGAGGTTTTATCTCATTTTTTCCTCTTATTTTTTTTTTTTTTATATAAAGCTTCAAAATAACAAATGCCATCTAAAATGAAAGGTCTCTTGAGTTCACTTGCTCACCTCCTCTGCCTGGTTGAACACAGGAGGAGTGGAGAGATTACTGTGTTAGTGCCAGCTCTTAGCAAAAGAGCACATAGGGCTTTGGTAGCTATATAGCCAAGGGTGTGTGCGGGCTCTCTCACATGGGGCATACAGTTTTGCACATGGCTTTGAAACTCCCTATAAAAATAAATTCTTGCTCAGATGGGCAGGAGCTCAGAGTGATACAGAGGCAGCATGGTCAGCCATGGAGACATTCCCTTGCTCTAAGGCCCAATGTTTCATTTTTCACTCACATGAGCAGTCTCATTGAAGACAAAGTGAAATCCTCTGAAGGGCTGAGCACTGAAATCCATTGATTTTAGTAGGAATTGTAGCTGCTCAGTATCTGTCAGGATTTCAGAGTTCCTCTAAGTCAATGGCTGATCATCAGGCTGATGCATCAGGATTTGGCCTCAAACTTCATACAAGAATAAGGGCTTCAAGACTGGGTCCCTACTACGAGGGAGGGATAGCTCAGTGGTTTGAGCATTGGCCTGCTAAACCCAGGGTTGTGAGCTCACTCTTTGAGGGAGCCACTTAGGGATTTGGGGCAAAATCAGTACTTGGTCCTGCTAGTGAAGGCAGGGGGCTGGACTCAATGACCTTTCAAGGTCCCTTCCAGTTCTAGGAGATGGGATATCTCCATTAATTTATTTGAATTATCTGCACATTTTGTCCCTGGAGTGTGTTCTTCTCTGGTCACATTATAGTTGCACCTTTGTGTTTGTATTCTGGAAACATCTAGATCATTCTGGTAAGTTTGTGCATCTGTGGATGTTTTGATGTTGTGTGTAGACAGTACTGGACTAAATAGCATAACATAGGACAGACATGGACTAGTGTTCTGTTCACACACAGGAGAACCAACCAGAGTTCCTTGGAACTGGAAGGGAGGTGAAGAACAGAATGGAGCATCAACGTCCTTGCTGGATGGTGAACAGATTTAATTAAGTGTGTTTGGCCTCAAACAGAGCAGTGACATATAATACCATCAGGGCCGGTCCAAGGAAGTTTCGGACCATAGGCAAAACTTCCCCCTTGTGCACCATCCGCCCCCCCAGCCCTGCGGCAGCTCCCCACCCCCCTCGCCCTGAGGCACCCCCCCCGCAGCAGCTCCCCCACCCCTGGGGAGCCGTGCGGCAGCTCCCCACCCCAGCTCACCTCTGCTCCGTCTCCTCCCCAAGCACGCCGCCCCTGCTCTAATTCTCCTCCCCTCCCAGGCTTGCGGTGCCAAACAGCTGATTGGTGCCGCAAGCCTGGGAGGCGGGAGAAGTGGAGCAGCGACGGCGTGCTCAGGGAGGGGGCGTAGCAGAGGTGAGCTGGGGTGGGGAGCCCTGCGGCAACAAGCCTGGGAGGCGGGAGAAGTGGAGCGGCCGCTGCGCTGGGAGAGAGAGTCTGAGCCGCACGTGTCAGTGCGCCGCCGGCAGCCCAGCCCAGGAACGTTGTAAAAAAAAAATTGGGGGCACCGCTTTTTGGCGCCCCCAAATCTTGGCGCCCTAGGCAACCGCCTAGTTTGCCTTAATGGTAGCACCGGCCCTGATTACCATAGACACTGCCGGCCTGATTCTGTTGGTCTACACCTTGTAGTCGCTTTCACCAAAGCAAAGTGGCTATAAAATGGTACAATTTTGACATTATTATTTTTTAGCCACTATGTAAATGACTGTGCAGGGCAACAGAGAATCAGGCTGTGCACAAGGTCTAAGATTCTGTTAAGAGTTTTAACTCTACATAAAAGCTGGTTAAAAGCAATAAGTTAACTCACTGCAAACGGATACTCTAAAAGAATAATGACCATTACATAATATTCAAAAATACTAGTTATAAAATATTGTAACTTTTGAATAGATATTTGTCTTTAACTTAAAATCCTAGATCTCAGGACAGTTTGAAAGAATATATGCAAAGGCTGATGTTCTATCCTCTATCTGATATATAAACAACTTGATTTTTTTTTCTTGGAGTGGGGGAATCAAAAATGGTGGAGAACTACCATAAAAATAATGGGAGGAAATGTGTGCTAAAAATTATGCTTGAGGACAATACCTAAGTATAAGGCAGAGGATCTGAGAACAAATTCCTAATCAATTACTGATCTGACACACACTGCATGTGTTGCAAAGTTGAATTTGCACACCTTTTCTGGTGTGAAGGAAATACAGGTACCTAATGCCATATATTTGAGCTATGATTTCTAGGAATAAATTCATTTAATTTTCACATTACAGAAAAGCATGAAATATGAAGCTGAGCAATAATTCTAATTTATCTCTAGTAATTTAAGCATGGGCCTCTGCTCGAGCCATTGTTCTGGTCTTGCTTTAATCCTCATGTAAAAATAGATTAGAGAAGAAAATGTCTATGATTTGGAGGATTACTATAGTTATAAACATGTTTTTTTGCAGAACATCTGCCTATATTTGCATGTAGATACTGTAAAAATTCAGTTGCTATCCTTACATTTAATCACATCATTAAGAAGTTCTCAGGACCCTGGTACGGAACCCCATTCTGTTGGGTCTTTAGATGGCATCCCTAGCCTCTGTACCACAAAAGTATCTTCAATCATTGCCTCTTGCTAACAGCCTTAGTGCTCAAGGCCTGCTGCTTCATGGCAGCCAGGCCCAAACTCCTGATTGCTGTCTGTCGAGCCAACCTCCTTGGATACCTGGGCTATACAAAGTAAAGACCCCCAACAGGAGGAGGAAGCTGTCTGAGCAACAGGCCATTACCCACTGGTTGCTGCCTAGACTGCCTTGACTTCCTACCTTTCAATAACCTTGCCTTTACACCCTGCTTCCTTGCTGTCCATGTTTCATTTGGCCCTGCCTTGCTGTGTCACCTAACCTTGTCTTGTTGCCACCTGATCTTGCTTCTTTAAGTGGCTGACCTGGCCTCTTGGATTGGATCTCCTGGCTACGGATCCCTGTGAGAACTCTGTCCCTTGCCCCAGGCAGTCTCTGATACTGATTGATCTCCTGGCTACCCGACCACCTGCACACACTTGACCACTGCGGTGGACTGCTCCTAGTCTGTGTTGGCCATCAGGCATTACAGATATTAATGTTTAATAATCACAAAGGCTCTACTGAATAAGAGGAATTGAAATTCATTTGCTGGCCATCCAAGTTTTGGATGCTATAAAATGTACATACACACAGATGTATAGAACATAAGGGGGCCAAATTCTGTTTTCTGGTCTGATATTCAGTAAACAGGCAAAAGCAAAACAAGTGTAGGAACCAAATCCTTATTGTCTTTGACTTCAGTAGGATTACTTCGGTGAATAGGTTAGGACATATAATCTCCAGTTTGAAATATGGTGCTTAAAAGTATTCTTCTTCATATATCACCTTTGTGATGCAAGTGAGCATCTTGGACCATGCTTGAGGGCTTGAGTCATTGCTGGAATATTTTTTTGAGACTGAGTCCTCCATGTAGTAGAACACATTATAACAAAAATTGCTGAGTGGTTTATCTTTCCTTTCTGCGGGGTTTAATCAAATGCCTTTGCAGATGCTGGAGTTCTTTTTTATATTGCCAAATAACAGATCTTTCATAGGCTATGCTCTGAAAATATACATTCTGTTCTCTTCAAGCCCTCTTCATCTTCATGGTACCTGATCATCTTTCGGAGGTGTGTTAGATAATGTTATTACACATCTGTCATGTGTCATTCTTTCTCTTTGGACAAGATTGTGTTATTTTTTTAAAACGTATTTACATTTTTGTGTGCTATGCTGTGCTTTAGTGAAGGTATGATCAAAGGAGTATGTCTTGCATTTGGAAAGGACAATAGTTAGGTTTGAGGTGGTTCTTATATCCTGCTGGGAGTTCATTCCATAGTCTTGGATAAGTCTCCAAGAAAGCTCTATCCTGCACAAATGAGATTTACTGTGTTTGTAAACAATTCCGCTGTGCCAGAGGAAGAGTTTTCAACTTATGCTCATCTTGGAGCTATACATGGCCTTTCAGGTAGCCTGGGTTCAGATTATTGTGTCCATTAAAGACAAGGCCAGATCCTATGATTTTGATGTGATACTCTTTGGGGAGCCACTGTAGTGAACTTCAGTCTGGTTTGATTTATTCATGGTAACTTATGTGTCTGTACAGGTATGCTGATGTGTGTTATACTTGTTGTCATTTGCGGAGGGAAGACTGCTTTCTGCCTAGGTAGATTGCATTGTTGTATTCCAGCTGGGATGGTAAGGCATTTATTACTGAGGCTAGATCTCCTAGATAGCTGAAGATGTTAGAATGTGTTAGTTGTGGTCACTGCTATGAGAGCTTTGTGTTCCTGGTTTCCTCACTGATGCTGATCTGCAGATTGCCTTAATCAGTTGCAGGTGTGCATCTTCAACAGGAGGAGACTGCAATGTGGCTAAAAACTCCTCTAAGTGTTTTCCTCTGCCAACCAATATAACCTCCATATTGCTTGTGCCCAGGACCTGATCTTGGCCAAACACTTGGGATAGCTCAGTGACATCGAAGTTTGACATTGTGAAGGACAGATTTGTCATCTGCAGTAGTTCTGTATTTTAGTTTGTATACTGCAAGGTGAGTGACACAGTGGGGAAAGTAGAAAACAAGAACTTGAGTATGTGTGATCTGCCCGAGAATATTTCAAGGATTAGTTTGATTTGGCATTCTGCAATATGTCTGAAATGTCCAGTTTTGGACCTCAGGTAACTGAGCCATTTTGTGGTCAAAGGAAAAGTTGAGAACGGCTAATGTTCATACAGTCAGAAATGTAGGGCCGAGAGGGACTTCAAGAGGTCATCAAGTCCAGCACCCTTTGATGAGGCAGGCCCAAGTAAACCTAGACCTTCTCTGACAGGTGTTTGTCCAGCCTTTTCTTAAAATCGTCCAATGACAGGGATTCCACAGCCGCTCTTGGAAGCCCTGTTCCAGAACTTAACTACTCTTACAATAGAAAGCTTTTCCTAATATCTAACCTAAAGCTACATTTTCACTACGGGGGGGGGTCGATTTAAGATACGCAAATTCAGCTACGCGAATAGCGTAGCTGAATTCGATGTATCTCAGCCGACTTACCCCGCTGTAGGGACGGCGGCAAAATCGACCTCTGCGGCTTCCCGTCGACGGCGCTTACTCCCACCTCCGCTGGTGGAGTAAGAGCATCGATTCGGGGATCGATTGTCGCGTCCTGACGGGACGCGATAAATCGATCCCCGAGAGGTCGATTTCTACCCGCCGATTCAGGCGGGTAGTGTAGACCCAGCCTTAGTCTCCCTTGCTCAGATTATGCCCATTACTTGCTCTACCTGTAGAAGACATGGAGAATAATTGATTATTGTCATCTTTATAACAGCCCTTAACATATATTTGAAGACTGCTATCAGGTCCCCCCTCAATTTTCAAAACTAAACGTGCCCAGATTTTTTAACCTTACCTCATAGGTCAGGTTTTCTGAATCTCTGTCATTTGTTGCTCTTCTCTGGACTCTCTCCAGTTTGTCTACATCTTTCCTCAAGTGTGATACCCAAAACTGGACATGATATTCCAGATGTGGCCTCATCAGAGCAGAGTAGAGTGGGGCAGTTACCTCCCATGTGATACATACAACACTACTGTTAATACGCCTCCGAATAATATTACCCTTTTTCACAATTGCACCACATCGTTAACCTTTTTCACAACTGCACCACATATGCCATTTGTGATCCACTATGACCTCACATCCTTTTCAGCAGTATTGTCACCTAGCTAGTTATTCCTCATTTTGTAGCTGTGTATTTGTTTTTTTTCTTCCTAAGTGTAGTACTTTGCACTTGTCTTTATTAACTTTCATCTTCTTGATTTCAGAACAGTTCTCCAGTTTGTCAAGGTTGTTCTGAATTCTAATCCTATCCTCCAAAATGCTTGCAGCCCCTCCCAACTTGTTGTCATCCACAAATTTTATAAGCATACTCTCTACTCCATTGTCCAAGTCAGTAGTAAAAATATTGAATAGTACTGAACCCAAAACAGACCCCTGCTGGATCCCACTAGCTCAGTGTAAGTTCAGCCCACCATAAACTCTGGCTACTTGTCGGGCTCCTTTGGCCAGAGAAGAACACCCTTCTTCACGCTTTTGGTCCCAGCCAGAAACTGACCTGCTAAGGTCAGGCAGCTCCTTTTATCTGAGCTGGCGGGCTTTGATTGGTTACTTCTATGAGGCATCTCTAGGCTGGCCTGGAGGATCCACGTTTGCTCCTCCTTTCCTGTCACTTTGCTGCTTCCTGAGGTGGTGTGTAGTAGGACTGTGGGGCCTCTTGTAGGAAGACACAAAGGCCAGGTATAACCTATTGCGATTGAGAACCTGTTTTAGCAGTCAGCCTAGAGATTGAGCATCCCTAGATCTCTAAGACATGTGCCTCCAGTGACGAATAAACAGCGGTCCTCAAGATTGTGGTTACCATGAATTGCAATCGGCAATACGGTAATCTCCTTCTTTGGATGGCTCTTGCCTCCAAGGATTTAACCAATATAATGGCTATGGTAATAACATTTCTGATAGAAGGAATAATAATCAGACTGTATCTCCTGGGCCCACCTTCTCCCCCTAGTTAGCCTAACAAGGGTGTAGCAAAAGTTCCTTTTTAATAGGAGCATGTCAAAAGTATAGCAGAGTTCATTCTAGATCCAAGCCTCCACTCCTAATGTCTGGAGAGGAAAGCAAGCAGGGTATCTGATCCGATTTCATTTTCTGGTTGTCTGACTTCTTAGAGCAATGATTCTGGATCAGACCTGGAGCCCAAACCAGCATCACTTGCTTCCTGTCAGTTTTTCATCCCATCAGACATGTCTAAAATGAATAAAGAACTTGTACAAGTTAAAAATCCTATTGTCTAAACTGTAAAAGCATAAATCTAAGTGTATAAATTTCTCACAGCTCTGTGTGACTGCATTGCCTATAAAAGGAAATCTTTCCCCTCTCAAAAATTGTCCTATTAACTAAAAAAGTTGTGAATAATTTACATTTTACATACGGTAGTCACTCTTTTTAACTTTGATTGTGATATCTAATTACCACAAATACTGCTGTGTAGTAACAAATTCAAGTGAAAAGCCTTTGTGTCTTTCTCCCCAAAGGATCCCAAAGCACTCTACAACCATTTATATCGCACCACTGCAATGCAGCTAATTCAGGAGTAGAGGGAGGCAGCTAGGAGGAGAACAAGTAGCCAACACTCAAAGTCAGAGGAAGTAACTCATAATTTGCAGTAAAAGGAATGGTCTCGGCTTCACAGCCAGGGCAGGGATGGGAAAAACAGAAGATACTTAGTAGAACTGAACATCACATTATCCCAGGGGTGGGCAAAGGGGCCGAGGGCCACATCTGGGTGGGGAAATTGTATGCAGGGCTGGGGCAGGGGGTTGGGGTGCGGGAGGGAGTGCGGGGTGTGGGAGGGGATGCGGTGTGCAAGAAGGGGCTCAGGGCAAGGGATTGGGGCAGAGGAGGGGTGCGGGGTGTATGAGGGGACTCAGGGAAGGGGGTTGGGATGCAGGAGGCGTGCGAGGTGCAGGCAGGGGGCTCAGGGCAGGGGGTTGGGGTGCAGGAGGCGTGCGAGGTGCAGGCAGGGGGCTCAGGGCAGGGGGTTGGGGTGCAGGAGGCGTGCGAGGTGCAGGCAGGGGGCTCAGGGCAGGGGGTTGGGGTGCAGGAGGCGTGCGAGGTGCAGGCAGGGGGCTTAGGGCAGGGAGTTGGGGGGTGGGGTGCAGGAGGGGTTCGGGTTCCGGCCCAGCGCCGCTTACGTAAAGTGGCTCCGGGGTGGCAGCAGCACTCACTGAGGCCAGGGCAGGCTCCCTGGCTGCCTGCCCTGTCCCCGGCTCTGCAACGCTCCAGGAAGTGCTGCGGCCCCTGGGGGAGGGTGGGCGGAGGGCTCCGGGTGCTCTGCCCTTGCCATGCCTCCAGGTACCTCCCCCGAAGCTCCCATTGGCCGCGGCTCCCCTGGAGGCAAGGGCAACACATGGAGTCCTGCCCCCCCGCCCGGGGGCTGTAGGGAAGTGGTGCCGGACGCTTCTGAGAGTGGCGCGGGGCCCACGGTGCCACGGGGGGCAATCCTGCGGGCCGGATCCAAAGCCCTGAGAGGCCATAGTTTGCCCACCCCTGCATTATCCCCTTGGAATATGTTACCAACAATGCTCTTGGTCTTATTGAACCACAAACCAGTACAGCCTCCCCAAAACTGTACATAGCAGTATGCATGCCTCAGATCCGGGGTCTGAACTAGATGAACTCTCAAGGTCCCTTCCAACCCTACAGTTCTGTGATTTTATGTAGATACAGGGAGAAAATATCACATACTCATCATATACTTTGTATTTTTATTTCATTTACATCATTTTAGACAATGAATGATGCTCAAAAAGCAGATACAGCAAGGCCATTTGTTTCCCCAGGGGACAGCTGTCTTGGGTATTTTTTCCCCTAGGCTCTAAGTTTTGCTGGAGGATTCAGGCTCTTTTCCGGTGTTGTAAAATAAATTATAAAATGAAATTGTTTTTGGAGGTGGGCACAGGTATTATGTTCTGCAAACTGTGACTTCATTTTTATGTTCCTGCCATCATCCCCAGCAGTCCTGATAGCCCAAACAAGGCACACATATTTATTTTTGGGAAGACACTAATAGAACTCTCAGTTGGTTGTGTGAAGGAATTACCTGGTCACTTACAGGTGCAGCTCATGTGGGTGTTCCTGTTCCTGATCATTTAGATTCTGTCTGATAGAAAATACAACCACTTCTTCTAAATCAGCAGGAGAATACGAAGGTCTACATAGCTGGAGTCAGGAGTTTGCATATAGCTCTTGCTAGGGAATCAATCTCCTAGACTCAGCAGGAGGCATACCACAGAAATAGTAGGAAAGGGAACTTGAAAAGATGTGGGATGATTTTTCTTTAACATAAGTGTAGGTTCATGTAACCTCAGTTCTATGATTCACCATTTCTAATGTAAACAATAAAAGGCAGAATAGGGCCAGTTTTGTGATGGTGAAAGTAAATTTGAATAAACCTAAATAGGGAAGCAAACCGTGGAGAGCTTTTATGGAGTGCCTTTGGGTTAAGTCTCAAGACTAACATTGGTACTGTTACTTGTGTTATACTCCTGGCAGAAAAATGTTTCAGCCATTTCTTTCAGTGGTGATGTCCAAGGAAGGGTCATTTGATCCAGCCATTCCACTGTGTATAGTTGTTGTTTTGCTGTTCCTGAAAGTGTGCGAGGGACCTTAGAGAAGAGATAAAAATACATAATTCAAGATCCAAGAGCTCACAATCTATCAGGCGTGACTCAATTAAGGGTAGTAACAGAAGAGTTGGAGAGGGTACGGACAGTGAAAATAAAATTTAATTAATTTTAAAAATAAAGATTGAACCATGACTGAACCAGAGCCAACACAGATTTGTTAAGAACAAATCATGGCAAACCAAACTAACTTCCTTTTTTGACAGGCCTAGTGCAGTGGCTCTCAACCTTTCCAGGAATCTGATTTGTCTTGTGCAGGGCCGGCTCTAGGATTTTTGCCGCCCCAAGCAGAAACAATTTTGGCCGCCCCCCCCACCCCGGTTTTTTTCTTACCCCACCCCCGGCCCCGCCCCTTCCCCAAATCCCCAGCCCTGCCTCCTCCCCCCCAGGCTCTCAAGCCTAGGAGGGAGGGGGAGAAATGGCGCGCGCGCCGTGGCCACTCAGAGTCTCCCCCTCCTTCCCAAGCTCTCAAACCTGGGAGGGAGGGTGAGCAGGGGTGCGCGAATCAGCTGTTTCGCGTGCTGCAGCTGCTCGGGATCTCCCCCTCCCTCCCAGGTTTGAGAGCGAATCAGTAGAGGTGAGCTACGGTGGCGGGGGCACATTTTTAGGGGCGGCATTCTGGCGTCGGCCATGCCGCCCCTAAAAATGTGCCGCCCCAAGCACCAGCTTGTTTTGCTGGTGCCTAGAGCCGGCCCTGGTCTTGCGTACACCAAGTTTCACCTCACTTAAAAACTACTTACTTACAAAATCAGACAAAAATACAAAAGTGCCACAGCACACTAGTACTGAAAAATTGCTCACGTTCTCATTTTTACATATAATTATAAAATAAATTGACTGGAATATAAATATTGTATTTAAATTTCAGTGTATAGTATAGACAGCAGTATAAAAAAGTCATTGTCTAAATGAAATTTAGTTTGTGCTGACTTTGTTATTGCTTTTTATGTAGCATGTTGTAAAACCAGGCAAATATCTAGAGGAGTTGATGTACCCCCTGGAAGACCTCTGCATACACATACCCCTGGTTGAGAACCACTGGCCTATTGGATAGGGGGTAGCAGTAGATGTGACGTATCTTGATTTTAATAGGGCTTTCAACACTATCCCACATGACATTCTCATAAACAAACTAGGAAGTGTGGTCTAGATGATACTACTATGCAGTCGGTGCATAACTGGTTGAAAGATCATACTCAAAGAGTAGTTTTCAGTGGTTTACTGTCAAACCTGGAGGATGTATCTAATTGTGTCCCATGGGGGTCTTTTCTGGGTCTGTACTAGTCAACATTTTCATTACTGACTTGGATAATGGATTGGAGAGTATGCTTATAAAATTTGTGGACCACTCAGCCTTATATTTCTATTACTCTGTTTCCAAATATTTCAGTAATTTAATTTCATGTCAGCATGTTGATCAATGACAGACTGTCGCCAGTTTCTTAAGATTGAAGAATTTTGCAGTGAGCACATTGCCTGACTTGTTCGTTAATTATTATTTATGTTACGATCAGGACCCCACTGCATTAAACACCGTACAGATGAGTAAAATGAAGCGTGTTCTCTCCCCACAGAACACAGTCTAGTAAAGATTAGATGTGATGACAGTTGCTGTTTGTCCTGTGTGTATGCACACCGAAAATGATAAATCAACACCTGTCATATGGAATACACAGTACAAAATATGAATATTTCTGTTCTGCTATCTTTGATGTAAGTATCAACAGGAGACAGCAGAAGAACTTAGTCCAAAATATTCAAATAGAGGGCATGTTCATTTTACTTGACTTCAGCTTTGAAAATGACTGTTGTTGTTTTTTAAATCTAGAACAGACTACAGTCAAAACTGCGTTCCCTAACCAATTCCTAGTGCCCACATTGTGTAGAATATCTGACTGGGAGTGGGTGGAAGGTCTAGATGTTTCTCTCCTCCTTTATTTCTCATATCTTCAGTATTGTGCAAGGGATGGAGGGGGGGCTCGGGGATGGCAGTGGTTGCTGGCTGCAGGACTTCATCGTTGCAGGTTTTTTCTGTGAGTAATTCCTCTCCACATTCTGCGCTGAAATCCCACTGGGTGCCAGCTCAGCAGTGCTTTGACTCCTGAATATAGAAACCATCAGGTATGCTGGGAATTGAATATCTTAAACCAAGCCGGAAAGAAGCAGAAGAGAAGCTTGGTGCAGTTTATAATATCCAGTACTGTCTATGGTGCAATGGGAAAAAAATTTCAGAAGGTTACTTACTATGATATCTTTATTTATGAAGAGGTAACTAGGACCCATAGGGCATGCAATGTGTATTGTACTGTATCTGACTGTGGTAGATGTGAATGGTAACTTGCATAGTTCTGAAAAGGAGAGAAAAAAGGTTCTTTTCTGGACTGGTAGTTCAGCTGTTGAGACTGATAAGTCCAATTCTAAAAAAAAAATTTTTTTTTGCACACAAGTGAGATGAGTGATTGCTTTTTTTAGTTATGGACACTTATGAGGTGAGGAGATGCTCTACAAATGTGTAGATTACTATGAGAAGTGTTCATCCTTTATATTAAGATGCTGGTTGCAGTGTGATTAGATGGTACACTGTGTTCAAGGCTTTTTGGAACAAATTGTGAGTCAGATGAAGTTATGCAGTAGGAACTTTGTGGACAGCTACTGGATTTGGGTGGATGGGGGTGTGGGAAAGAAGAGGAAATGGAGGCTGGGATACAGCGGCAGTAAGGATACCTTTTTGCTGGGACTCCTTGTGCTATTATTTTTCTGGGAAGTAGGTCTGCAGGCATGTCAGGATATGAAAGCAGAGAGAATACTGCTTCAGTGTCCCATTTCTGGGTGCAAAGTGTTGCAAGTGCTGTAGTGCCAGTGTATTTAATGTTGAGAAAAGGGGCTGGAGGAAGTGCCTCATATCACTGAACCCCGAGCTCCCTTCCTGCTGAATCGAAGAGCAACATTGCCAAATTCTGTAGGTAGCCCTGTCCATTTCTCAGCCAAGAGGTGGCCCCTGTGACTTGAGGCCTCTGTAGCAAATGCATTAGGATTAGGGCTGTCAAGAGATTAAAAACATTAATCGCAATTAATCGTGCTGTTAAACAATAATAGAATACCATGTATATAAATATTTTTGGATGTTTTCCATATTTTCAAATATATTGATTTCAGTTCCAACACTTCATGCTTCAACCACCATTCCAGAGGACATGCGTCCATGCTGATGATGGGTTCTGCTCAATAATGATCCAAAGCAGTGAAGACTAATGCATGCTCATTTTCATCAGCTGAGCCAGATGTCACCAGCAGAAGGTTGATTTTCTTTTTTGGTGGTTCGGGTTCTTAGTTTCCGCATCGGAGTGTTGCTCTTAAGACTTCTGAAAGCATGCTCCACACCTCATCCCCCTGTAGCCCATAGGATTATTTTGCTAACTATTATATCCTACTAATCCAGCCAGCAGTATCAATTAATATGTTTCTTTTTCTGAAATTAATCCATTTTATTCTTATATTTTATCAGTATTAATTCCTTGGAATTTAGGATATGTTGAGGCATGTGTTTCCTAATAATAAGTTTTGCTGAAATGCAAGAAGCCTACCTGCCTGTAAGATCCGGTAAAATCTGCTATATAGCAAAAAGTATAATCGATTATGAATATGTCAGCATAAAAGCTGGCAACAGATAAGAATGGTCCCTGATCTTTGGGGAACCAATCGGAGAAACTATCCACATCACAGGTTTATCCGGCATCTACAACCGGTTGGTAACCGCAGGATACACCACATCATGGAGGTCATCAAGAGAGCCTAGATTGGCAGGTCTGGAGTGAGATAATCCTTATTAATTTATTTAGCAAGTAAGTGTCATAATCTACTAACCTATAGGAGGAGGGTACCCATAAATTTCTTACGATATGGAAATAAGATTTGGGCCTGAATTACATAGGTAAGGATCCTATAAAATACCTTGTAAGAGAGAGCTCTTAAGGTCTGCTGTGTTCTATATTCTAAAGTTTTTAGGGTCTTAACTCTTCTAAATTCTTGCTCTTCTAACTCCTGAAGCTTCGGTTTCTTGGAGTGCTTTTTCCAGTTCTCCTATACTCTGTTCTATCTTCTATCACACTATCAGCTCAGTTTGTGCAGGTATAGTATAACTACTCAACATTCCTAACCATTGGGGAAGCCAGCACCATTGGGCATGCCAGGAGTGAGGCTGGTCCTTCACCTCCTATTACCAGATCCTCAAAGAAGGGTGTGAGTATGTTAGGTTAAGGTACTTATAATAGAAATGTTACCACCAGGAGTTTTGGAATTCTTTTACTGTTTTGCAGTTATAAGTTTCATTGCATTTCTTATTTTTATGTTAATATCAATAAAGATTTTATCAATTTGGTATTGTCCTCTGTGTACATGTTCTTGCCAAGCACTCCGAGAGTCCTCTCCCGATATAGAACTCTCTGAGTTCTTGAACTCTGTTGTCTGAATTGGATAAGTACCTATAAATCTTCTTGTCAGATGCGATCAGTGGCGAGCCATAACAACTAACCCATCAAATTCAGGTCAACATCTCTCAGATTTCAGAAGGCACTTCAGATTCTTAAACCTTGGGTCGAGTGCTATAGCTATCTTTTGAAATCTCACATTGGTACCTTCTTTGTGTTATGTCAAATCTGTAGTGAAAGTGTTCTTAAAATGAACAACATGTGCTGTGTCAAAATCCGAGACTGCCATAACATGAAATATATGGCAGAATGTGGGTAAAACACAGAGTAGGAGATGTACAATTCTCCCTCAAGGGGGTCAGTCACAAATTTAATTAAGGCATTCTTTTTTTAATGAGCGTCATCAGCATGGAAGCATGTCCTCTGGAACAATGGCTGAAGCATGAAGAGGCATATGAATTTTTAGTGCATCTGGCACGTAAATATCTTGCGATGCCAGCTACAACAGTGCCATGTGAACGTCTGTTCTCACTTTCAGGTGACATTGTAAATAAGAAGTGGGCAGCATTATCACATGTAAATGTGAACAAACTTGTTTCTCTTAGCGATTGGCTGCACAAGAAGTAGGACTGAGTGGAGTTGTAGGCTCTAAAGTTTTACATTGTTTTGTTTTTGAGTGCTGTTATGTAACAAAAAAAATCTACATTTGTAACTTGCGTTTTCAGAATAAAGAGATTGCACTATAGTACTTGTATGAGGTGAATTGAAAAATACTATTTCTTTTATCATTTTTACAGTGCAAATATTTGTAATAAAAATAATATAAAGTGAGCACAGTGGTCTTGCTTTTGTGGCCCAGTGGCAAGTATAACCTCCCTGCACAATTTTATATTGGGAATTCAAAACTAGTTACTAGTGGTATGTTTGCTACTCCAACACATTGTTCTCAGCTCTTCAGTGATCATTATGGAAATTACTAAGTTTTTGGTAATAAAAATTTCTACCTTCTTGTTACACTTCATTTCTTTGCATACTTCATTCACTCTTCACCTTAAAATATCCTTTCACTGCTTGTCTGGGTGGTTTCTTGTTGCTTTATTTGTGTTTGGATTGATTTTGCAGGCTTCCTCTCACTTCCTCTCTAAAGAGAGGTCTGTGGCTTTGTAATAAAGCCAGTTGTTCCATGCAA
Source organism: Malaclemys terrapin pileata (assembly GCF_027887155.1). Lineage (NCBI taxonomy): Eukaryota > Metazoa > Chordata > Testudines > Emydidae > Malaclemys > Malaclemys terrapin. The sequence continues at coordinate 17,168,021 of NC_071520.1, read as the reverse complement.
AGCTGAGCTCATCAGCAGGGTTTTAATACTCTAAATGGAGGAGACCTGCAATGAGAGTGGAGAAGCAATACTGTAATACAGTTGGCTTGTATGACTAATCAGTTAGATAAAGAATTCAGACTGCAGAATACCAGAGCCTTCATGCCTGATTGATGATAACAGCAGCCAAATGACTTATTGCCCTTACTGTTAGCATCCTCCACACTGTTAAAGAGGAGATTTCCTGCATTGTACAATAGATTTGTCCTATTGTGCACAATGCTGGCTCTTGTAGCACATTATATCGAAATCAAAAACAAAGGAGGTCAAACTGGATGGTTCCCTGAATTTATTCACAAATGCAGTGACCTAGGAATGTGAACTAATGCTTGTTATGTCCCCCTCCTTCCACACACATAAGAAGTGGGCCTATGTGTCGGAATATATCAGAGTATGAAGAATTTAATGTCTTATCCCTAATGACCTGGATCATGGGGTTTGTTTTATTTTCTTTTGATAAATCTCTCAGAGCATAGGTGGGGCTAACTTCTGTGAATTGTGGCTGTTATTATAATGTTGGTGACATGCATAAGCATAGAATTGAATGAATGAGATTAAATCTCTTATAACGAGACAGTGGGAAAATAAATAATTTGCTTTGTTTAAATTTAATTTAATTTGTTTTGCCTTATGGTTTAAGCTGTAAATGATTCTTAGAGAATCGTATTAATTTTTTTATCTAGTCATTTGAATCTACTGTAGTATGCAGAAAAATATGAAGCATATAGTTACGTTGAGGAGAGGGGAGGAGAAGGTTGGGAGGAGGAAGATTGTGACCTCAGGGCATTTTCTGCTGTGAATGAAAAGATGGAGATTCTTTCCTTGCAGAATCCGAGATCCAACTGTAAACTTCAGAGTGCCACTCCACTCACTGTGCTGCAAAAAAGTAACCAGACAGAGGATATGCAGGAAATTTCTAACTCACAGGTGTGGTAATGTTTCATGTGAAATGTGAATTCATCATATGTCTAAGTCCTAGGGCTATTGTTTTGGTGTATGTGGCAGAATAATGTGACTTTCTCAACATTCTAGCACCAATGTGTATTTTTCTCCAATTTTGAGATTCAGCCATTGTTACTAGTATACTCTCCAAAACAGAGGTGGAAGATGTCTTCTGCTGATTGGATGCTTTGTCTACTAAACATGAAGCATTCTTGGAACAGAATTCCATTGTTTGCTTGGACTGTCACCCCAATTATTCTCATAATTTACTAGAGTCACTGAGCTTCCTGAGTTCTACCACGTACGTTGACAGATTTCCTATAGAAGGAGCCCAAATTATAACTACCTAAGGGTCATTACCAGCCAGAAATTGAACTTGGTACTTGGCAAAGACCCCTAGAACCTAATGGCCCAGGAGATAAGAACTAAGATAGGTTGCTGACTTTGAATCCCTCCACCATGGATGGCCCATCTCACCACATTTTATCACTCTTAACTGAAGAGTGGCTCAAATCAGAACAGTGGGCCTGAAGCCCCTTTAACTTCGGAGAAGCTTGGATCTGGATCGAAATTTCTTAGCTCAGCCCTGACTCTTAAATGCACACATTGCCTGAAAAGACTATCTAGGACTCTCTCCAGAACCTGTCAGGCAACAGGTATGACTGTTATTGATGGGAAGCTGGCCTTCCTTGACTCTTCCCTTCAACTATTGGATGACAACATTGGGAAGTTATTGCAGTTACTCTGGGCATGCACTTATAACTCCGCGGGCACTATTGGTCCACAGTTTCTATAACAATGCTGTTGCTAGTACAGACTAGCCCCGATTCTTTAATACAAACCCTGTTGAGTTGTTCATACTGGGAAGCGCTGTTCTTGCAAGAGGTATTAGTGCTAAGGAAGGATCTTCAGAATTGCCCAACACTAAGAGTACAGAGTCTCAAGCATGTGATTTAGTTTTTGAGCTATCACTTGTTTCTCAATTGTTTTTCTTTACATCTGATTCTAAAAATTTCTGTGTAACAGAACTTTCCTCCTGCCCACTTCATTCAGTGATGAGACAGTCCAGGCTACTGAAATAACAGCAATATCGAGTAACTAGAATTTACTATCAGACGCTTTGGTTTTGGGAAGTGAATTTGGCACTCATGAAGGTGAGGAACTGTCAGCAGTGGTTGAAACCCAGGCACCTTTGGGAAAGGTTGCCTCACACCTACCCCCATCAGCTTTGTAATAGACAGACTGTCAGTTGTGCTGCATTTTACAGTGTCTGGTACAGATAAATGACCATCAAATTCAGTTTTTCTTCTGATCTAAATAGCACAGTGAATTTGGTCTCCATCTTTATGTAAGTGTAAGCCAGGCAGAGAAGTCCTATTTAATAACCACCATTTGGGTGGTGTCAGATACAACTCAAACTCGTCTGAGTAATTTAAAATACACCAGACTGCATCTTTTAGATTGTAATATAAATGTTCTGGATTCATGTATCTGCATTACTTAAAGCTCCTGAGATCTCAGATAGTTTAGACTCTTTATTTGCTATATTGATATGAAATACTTCTACTGATTTGGTTAAAAAGCAAGACCTGAATTGGTGAACCTGCCTAATGCTCTACCTCCTGAACAGATGCCAGATAAAGATGTCATAAATCTGTCACAACTTAGGATGCTATAATGTTCCCTAGACTCCTCTGTGGAGACATCCCTGCTTGACACCTATGTGAAAGGATCCTAGATTCAAAGTCTGGATGGGCCAAGGGATACACTGAATACGTGATCATTATGAAGATGGAGTTTTGTGCCATTTTGCCCAATGGAAGCAAATATACAATCTGCTTCATACTTATTTCTTACATTTTTTGCAGGTTAGGCATGTCTTACAGGCAGATCAGGATGGTAAATTAGTTTAACGTGAGGCCTCTGTGATTGAGTTGCCCCGTTGGGGATATGGATTAAAACAGTTGATATTTAGCCTGTTTAAAGTTCAGATGTGTCTGAACTGCTGGGCCTAGTGACAGTTTTGGCTGCAGAGCTCTGCATAAACTGCAAACAAATGAGAGAAGAAATGGGGATATATGCAAATGGCAAATCATGATAGTCTTGCCAGGATGTATGCCCCTTTCACCTCATAGCAACATGTTACACAGTCTGCACAGATGTACACATTAGTGCTGTTTGGTCGGTGGAATGAAGCGGCATGTATAATCCTATTTAGAGAAAACATACAAATATGTCCCTAGGGAACTCCTGAAATAATTTTGTAAAAATAGAGACAAAACCAGACTATATTGAAGTTGTGAGGAGAGAAAGCAAACTCTGGGGTGCTATAATAGGTAGAACTCATACAGATTTGCAGTTGCTACAACAGATGCACGATCATACCTTTCAAATGCTGGAGCGGTGTCCAACCAACAGAAAAAGAGTTGTGTTCCTATTATGCCTGAATAAGTGTTTGCTTGGCACTTTGTGTTTCTGTGATGCCTTTCACCTCTGGAAATCTTTAAAAAAATTCTTAGTTCCAGGGGAAAGAATCTTACATATCTCAAAGTCGGATCCCCCTGACCAATCCACACATTGCTTCCCGCTGCTGTGTCTAGAAGTCCCTCTCTGTAGCAGACCTGTTTATCAAGTCCAGGTGTTAGAGTTCACCTGGTGAAGCTTACATTAACATTTCCACAAAGGAGTGTTTGATCCAGGAATACCATCAGGAAGAAACAGTCCTTTCCCCTCCCTCATATGAGGACTATTGTGCCCTTTTTACCTTTAGGAGATTCCTCCACCTTCCTATCTCTAAGTTCACAGGCCATTTTGATCACCGCTCCTTTGATACTCCTCACCAGTCAAGGTGATTGACATTTTGATTTGTATATCAGTTTTTCTTGGCTATAGGTTTTGAATCATGTCCTCATGGTGGATGTGTCTTGGATGATCAGCGGTAGCATGGATTTGACTCTTTAAATTTGCTTCTACTATGAAATGTAAACTGACAGATTACAGACTCTCTGTCACAATGTGTTTGATATTCAAAATTCAACCATTAGTTTTGATTGGGCACATAGGTCACATAATTAAAAGTGTGCTTCTGTTGCAAATATGTTGACAAATTCAAAATTTGCTATCCATAAGTATCTGTAATATTTACTTAAAGTTAGCTGTTTACTGACAGGAATGTTCATAAAACTTGTTCGCGTAAATATTTGAGGAATATAGAAACAGGGTAGGTGAACACCATTCAGATACACTCAACTGTTTAAGTAAACATTCATAGAAAATATTTGGAGGTATTCACCCTTCTGTAACTGTAATGTTAAAAAGCAGAGTACAGGTTTTTCTTACCCTCTGTAAGATTCTCATTGCACGTAAACTTGAAGCAGTTCCACTCAGGTTTATTGGGCTGCTCAGTAGAACTACGTCAAGGCACTAGTCAATAAATCTATAAAATGTTTTATATTACAGTGACTCTTCTGTCCTAACCTGCTTTTACTGTTCTGTCTGCTCCTACAATAGTGTGAAAATTATAGAGCAAGCCAGCCCTTCAGATTGGCAGGAGTCCTGTGGCTGAGTACGGAATTAGATAATAGAAAAGATTGCTTGGCTTGTCTAGCAGGGTGAGATATATGAACCCTATGGAACAATTCCAGTGTTTAATTAAAAATATTAGAAACACAGACTGTCCTCTAGTTCCTACCTTCTCTTCCTCTTTCAGGCTCATCTAGTGACTATCTGGATAGTCCTGTAAACTAGAAAAAAAAAAATCAATCAGTGGTGGCTCTTTCTGTTGTCATAGCTCTTGGTCTAGGGATACCTGTCCCCTGATACTTTCCTATGCTTTCACATGTTGCTTGGTAATTACTATTGCATATTCTCCTGTGAGAGATTAATATACCCTCCACCTTTCCCCAGTGTGCTCCTTAAGGTCACACCTTTGTGGGAGTTTCATTGAAATGCTAGAATACTTAGGATATTTCTAACAGTTGTGTTAGGACTTTAGCCTCCACTCACTTTCTGTTAATTCTCCAAAGAAAAGTGTTTAGTGATACACATTAGTGATTTTTTATTAATGTACAAGTTATTACTAGAAAAGGGGGCTGTCATTTTTCTCTCCCCTTTATCCAGACATCTATCCCCCATCCTCAAAGCTTCCATGGGTTGGTCCATCCTTCAGGGTGGCATCCTAAAATGTTGCAGGGATCTGTCAGCAGAGGGCACCTTCAATCCAGTGTGTGCGACACATCCCACACTGCCCTTCCCCATGTTGTATATTAGTGTGGCTCTATAACTAATGAAACCTCAGTCATTATCCCACAGCAAGGCCTGGAATTTCCCAGTAAGTTTCTGAGATCGGGGCTCCAGGACAGCTTAATGGGCTATTGCTAAGTGCTGATTTTCCCAAAGGCTTCCTGATCAGTCATCTTAAATGATTAAAAAGAAGAACAGGAGTACTTGTGGCACCTTAGAGACTAACAAATTTATTAGAGCATAAGCTTTCGTGGACTACAGCCCACTTCTTCGGATGCATATAGAATGGAACATATAATGAGGAGATATATATACACACATACAGAGAGCATAAACAGGTGGGAGTTGTCTTACCAACTCTGAGAGGCCAATTAATTAAGAGAAAAAAAAACTTTTGAAGTGATAATCAAGCTAGCCGAGTACAGACAGTGTGATAAGAAGTGTGAGAGTACTTACAAGGGGAGATAGAGTCAACGTTTGTAATGGCTCAGCCATTCCCAGTCCTTATTCAAACCGGAGTTGATTGTGTCTAGTTTGCATATCAATTCTAGCTCTGCAGTCTCTCTTTGGAGTCTGTTTTTGAAGTTTTTCTGTTGTAATATAGCCACCCGCAGGTCTGTCACTGAATGACCAGACAGGTTAAAGTGTTCTCCCACTGGTTTTTGAGTATTTTGATTCCTGATGTCAGATTTGTGTCCATTAATTCTTTTGCGTAGAGACTGTCCGGTTTGGCCAATGTACATGGCAGAGGGGCATTGCTCGCACATGATGGCATATATCACATTGGTAGATGTGCAGGTGAACGAGCCCCTGATGGTATGGCTGATGTGATTAGGTCCTATGATGATGTCACTTGAATAGTGACACTTTAACCTGTCTGGTCATTCAGTGAAGCCACATAGGAAGGCAACAGGATTTGAATGTAGTTGATTTACCTAGAGGAGGAACCTGAATACAAGCAGCAATTCAGCAAAACAACCAAGTTAATGTCAATTAAATCTTTCTAGTAAATGAATTGTACAAGTGAAATTTAGCTTTCGGCTTTTGATGCTGCTTCTATAGCAGTAGTTTATCAATAGACAATTCTAATAATTAAATAATATTTGGTACTTTATCTTCAAAACACTGAAACGTTAATGCAACAGCCCTTGCAAAATAAGTAAATACTCTAATTATCCCCGTTTTAGAGACAGAGGGAAAGAGACTTGCTCAAGGCCACCCAGCAAGCCTGTGTTAGAGCTAGAAGGACTGACTCCCAGCCCTGTGCACAGACCACTAGATAACACCGCCTCTCATGAACCTCTTTTAGAAATGTGACTGTTTACCATAGGAAGTGGTGTTTTATTTTATTTTATTTTGGCCAATTTTATTTAAAGAAATGGATAGGGGGCTTGAAATTTTGATTGCATTCAGTAGGCAACACTGGTAAACATTTTATTTATTAGTTGCACTGCAGTAGAGGCTTGGAATCCCCAAAAGCTTCAGACGACGTTACACTGTGAGGGACAGATTACAGGACATATAGTGAGGAATATTCCGTGCCTCAGCAGACACACCTTGCTTCTCTATTTTTATACTTGGGTTGGATTTTAAATGATTGAGAAGTTAATTGTTGACCATTTTTGCTGTCTATGGAAGACTTGTAAATCTTAATATAAAACTGGGTGTATTAATGGAGTTCACAAGTCAAGTAAGGGTCACCTTATGGCTGGCCTTATGTGGGTTCATTCTGCCCTGTACTTATGAAAGAGGCAACCATAATCTGGCTGCAAAGTGTTGGTGAACACAGGGAGATTAGTCACCTAGTGTTACCCTATTGGTGGGAGGATTACAGGAGAGGAATGCAGTAGAGTGGAAACTTGCATGAGAACACTGACTACATAAGCAGTCTGCCATAGTCAGACCATCCCTGCAGGTCATCGGGGGGGGGGGGGGGGGGAGGGGATGAGAGAAAGAGACAGTGCCACCTAATGGCCATCTTTCTATGCTCCATTGCCCTCTGAACTGTCAAGTCCAACCTCCATAGTGAAATCAAAGAAGTGGGCTGAGAGGTAAATTATGCTTCAGACCCAGACTTCGTACTCCCAGGCCAGCTCCTCCAAGTCTAATTCTCCTATATTTATAGAAACGGAGAGGGGGAAATTGGGCTCTTCGTGTGGCCTGATACTTTAACGCTTCATAAAATGATACCTCATGAGTAAGGCTACATTTTAGTCATGGGTATTTTTAGTAAAAGTCATGGACAGGTCACAGGCAATAAAAAAAGATTAACGGGCAGGTGACCTGTCCATGACTTTTACTAAAAATACCCCTGACTAAAACTTGGGTGTTCTGGGGACTCTGGGGGTGCTGCTGGTGCTGGGGGGCTCTGGGATGCCCACTGGTGCTTGTGGGGGCTTTGGGGTGCCCGTTGGTGCTCTGGGGCACCCACTGGAGCTTGGGGCTGGGGGGGAGCCATCAGGGACGACCGCTGCAGCCGGAGGGAGACGGGGGGGTGCTGGGACTGCCGCTGCTGGTGGGAGGCATCCTGGGACCACCAGAGCTGGCAGGGAGCAGCCTGGGACTGCTGCCGCCACTGCTGGTGGGGGGCAGTCCAGGATTGCTGCTGCTGGCTGCCACTAGTCCCAGGACCGCTGCTGCTGGCCGCCGCCAGCCCGGGACTGCTGGTGCTGGCTGGGCCAGCCCGGGACTGCTGGTGCTGGCTGGGGTGGCGGTGCAGCTGGCCCCAGGGCTGCCTGAGCTGCTCCAGCAGCTCTAGGGTCAGGCACACCCGCAGGCTGCACAAGTCATGGATGTCCAAGAAAAAAAAAAAAATCACAGAATCTGTGACTTCCGTGACCTCCATGACAGACTTGCAGCCTTACTCATGAGAGAGCCCTCTAGTTTGTTAGTCCCCTTCAAGGTTTGTAGGAATTAAGATGTGTTCAGAACTCTGAACAAGTGTGCTTCCATTGCCTCATTATGCGCCGAGTGTCCCAACTTGTTTCCTGTCTTAGAGAACTTCCTAAGCAAATTAATATAAGTTTGAATGCCAGACCCACTCATAGTTTCAAGTGACATTCACTTAAAATTACAAATGTATGGCCATATGCTCCTACATCTAGCTTGCTGAAAATGTAACTAGCTACTCAAAATTCTGCTTCAGAAGTTTCCTATTGGTGTGCCATCATAGGAACTTACAGCACAGTGCCACAAAGAAGGTCAAAACAAGATCCACAAACTCAAAGTTACTATGGTGGGATGAAGACAGGGTAATGCCAAAAGATTACATATGTTCTCATGGGAAATCTGGTGTACATCACTACAGGAAATATACAGCAAAGTGATGCTGCATTCAGTAATCCTACAAACTTTACAAGGTGGTGCCACAACGATGTCTAACTTACAATGCACTGAGCAGCATTAATTTGCTGTTTATAGATTTCCTCATCTTAGAATGCAAAATATAACACCTGACTGAATGTCTAAGCATTAAAGGGTCAATCTGAAAAGAGTAAGGTCATCTCTCCATGCTGTGAGGTGTTCAGAAAAATTTCACTACACATTTCAGTACTCCTTGCCCCCCCGGCTACAAATGCTGCCATGTACAGTGATAGCACATATGCTTCATATTCTGCACTTCAGTGGGCTAGATTGTCCTGGTGTAACATGAGTGCAAAGTACTACACTTAGGAAGGAAAAAATCCAATGCACAACTACAAAATGGGGAATAACAGGCTAGGCAGCTGTACCGCTGAAAAGGATCTGGTTATAGTGGATCACAAATTGAATGTGAGCTCACATTGTGATGCAGTTATGAAAAAGGCTAATATCATTCCGAGGTATAGTAACAGGATTGTCATGTGTAGGTAATTGTAGGAGGCAATTGTCTAGCTCTATTCAGCACTGGCAAGGCCTCAGCTGGAATACTGTGTCCAATTCTGGGTGCCACACTTTAGGAAAGTGTTAGACAAATTGGAGAGAGTCCAGAGGAGAGCAATAAAATTGATAAAAGGTTTAGAAAACCTAACCTATGAGGAAAGGTTAAAAAACCTGGACATGTTTAGCCTTGAGAAAAGCAGACTGAGGAGGAACCAATACAGTCTTCAAATATGTTTAGGGCTGATATAAAAAGGATGGTTATCAGCTGGTCTCCATGTACACTGATGGTAGAACAAGAAGTAATGAGCTTAAGCTGCAGCAAGAGAGATTTAGGTTAAATATTAGGAACACATTTCTAGCTATAAGGGTATTTAAGCTCTGGCACAGTCTTCCAAGGGAGGTTGTGGAATCCCCATCACTAGAGGTTTTTAAGAACAGATTGGATAAATGCATGTCAGGGATGGTCTAGGTTGACTTGGGCTTGCCTCAGTGCAGGAAGCTGGACTGGATGACTTACTGAGGTCCTTTCCAGCCCTACATTTATAAGATTCTCTGATTCCATGATTCACTTCAGTGGAGTTACACCAGGATTGGATTTGTTCCAGGACATACCGTTTTAAAATATATTCAGTGGGACTTTAGCCACATCCACAAACTTTGGGTTTAGTGTAGCAGCCCTTACTCACATGAGCAGTTCTGCTGATTCTAATGGAACTAGCTGGATGAGTAAGGGTTGCAGGATTACATCCATCATTTTCTCATGATTTGATGACTATTTACTCATCAAAGAGTCCTGTGGCACCTTCTAGACTAAGAGACGTATTGGAGCATAAGCTTTCGTGTGACGAAGTGGGTATTCACCCACGAAAGCTTATGCTCCAATACATCTGTTAGTCTAGAAGGTGCCACAGGACTCTGTTCCTGTGTTGCTCATTTTTGTAATCAGTATTGACAGAATTTCTTTTTTTGATCACCTTTCCATTATAAAGGGTGGTGCATCAGTCTAGAGAATAAGAATCTCAGCTAGAACCTATTGTCCTGGGCAACATATTCACCATTAAGTTTTTCTTGCAGGAGCTCATAGAAAGAAGAATGGAGGAATATAAAAGTTCAAGGGCCAAATATGGTGCAAGAGATTGCATAAATTCATGTAATAAATAGAGAGGGGGAAATGATTAATATTAGTATTGTTGTTCACATGGCTTTTGAACAAGAAGAAAAGTTTAACAGAAGGACCTCTCTCTCCATCTGACTTTAAAGTGTGATTATGCTCAGAAGAAACTATAAAACTGGCACATTCTTAATCAGATGAGCCTTTACGCTTATTAACCCTGCAGAACCAACACAGCTATGGTGGGAGCCGGAGCTGGAATCTAAAGTTATGCCTGGTTAACTTTTAATACTGGTGGTGATTACAAACCAGAGACCACAGTTTAAAATCCCAGGATGAGTTTGTAGAGCTGAAATTAGAACATCCTCTTATTTGTAAAATGAGCAAATTTCATCTGGAATCACTGTGGTCTTGTTTAGATAATTGGGGAAAAGCACCTATTTCATTAGCTTAGATCAATTGATCTATCTTCACGCTATTGAAAACTCTACTTAACATCATTGTAGACACAGTTTAACATCTTTAGCTTGATTTTTGGCAGGTCAAGTTATATCCTAGACATTGATGTTAAGTGAGATTTCCATTGGGTTAAGTTAGTTGAGTTGAACTAACTGTACTTTAAATAAAAAAAAACCAAACCACACACCATGTGCCATTTTTTCTTAATCTAGACAAAGCCTGACAGATGGAACCTCTTGATGCCATATCTAGAATCACTTTTTCAAAACAGAACTGTATTCTAAGGTTCTATTTTGGAATGCAAATCAGAAAACCATTATGTGGACTAGAGCATGTTTCATGTGTGCACTCCACTGTTCCCCTTCTCCTTATGATGCTATAATTGAATGGGGGAAGTCGTGACTTTTTTTCTGCCGCCATTCACCTTTAGGTACACACAGTATATGAAACAAAAAATATTGTGTTATTGTTTACTGCTACCATTGTGTCAATCAGTTCTTTTACCTGTATGGTGGAAACCATTAAAAAACTCAGTTTTACCCAGAAAAAACAAACAATGATGGGTACTTGTGGCACCTTAGAGCCTAACAAATTTATTTGGGCATAAGCTTTCATGGGCTAAAACCCACTTCATCAGATGCATGGAGTGAAAAATACAGTAGGAAGATAGATATAGCAGTACATGAAAAGATGGGAGTTGCCTTACCCAGTGGGGTGGGGGTGGGGGGGTTGAGACAAATCAATTAAAGTGGGCTATTATCAACAGGATGAGAAATCACTTTTGTAGTGATAATTAGGGTGGCTCAGTTCAAACAGTTAACAAGAAGGTGTGAGTAACAGTAGGGGCAAATTAGCAGGGAGAAATTAGGTTTTTTTTTTGTTTGTTTGTTTTTTTTTAGTTGTTGTAGTGACTCATCCACTCCCAGTCTTTATTCTGGCCCAATGTGATGGTGTCCAGTTTGCAAATTAAATTCCAGTTCTGCAGTTTCTTGTTGGAGTCTGTTTTTGAAGTTTTTTTGTTGAAGGATTGCCACTTTTAAATCTGTTATTGAGTGTCCAGGGAGGTTGAAGTGTTCTCCGACTGGTTTTTGAATGTTATAATTCTTGATGTCTGATTTGTGTCCATTTATTCTTTTGCGGAGGACTGTCTGGTTTGGCCAATGTACATGGCAGAGGGGCATTGCTGGCAGATGATGGCATATATCACATTGGAGGATGTGCAGGTAAAGAGCCCCTGATGGTGTTGCTGATGTGGTTAGGTCTTATGATGGTGTCCCTTGAACAGATTTGTGGACAGAGTTGGCAACGGGGTTTGTTGCAACGTTCCTGGGTTAGTGTTCTTGTTGTGTGGTGTCTAGTTGCTGGTGAGTATTTGCTTCAGGTTGGGGGGCTGTCTGTAAGCGAGGACTGGCCTGTTTCCCAAGATCTGTGAGAGTGAGGGTTCATTTTCCAGGATAGGTTGTAGATCCTTAATGATGCGCTGGATAGGTTTTAGTTGGAGGCTGAAGGTGACGGCTAGTGGCGTTCTGTTACTTTTTTTGTTGGGCATGTCCTGTAGTAGGTGACTTCTGGGTACCCTTCTGGCTCTGTCGATCTGTTTCTTCACTTCAGCAGGTGGGTATTGTAGTTTTAAGAATGCTTGATAGAGATCCTGTAGGTGTTTGTCTCTGTCTGAGGGATTGGAGCAAATGCGGTTGTATCTTAGAGCTTGGCTGTAGACAATGGATCATGTGATGTGGTCTGGATGAAAGCTGGAGGCATGTAGGTAAGTAGATCAGTAGGTTTCCGGTATAGGGTGGTGTTTGTGACCATCGCTTATTTGCACTGTAGTGTCCAGGAAGTGGATCTCTTGTGTGGACTGGTCCAGGCTGAGGTTGATGGTGGGGTGGAAATTGTTGAAATCCTGGTGGAATTCCTCAAGGGCTTTCTTTTACCTAGAGTTACCACATCATGGTTTCAAATACCACAATTATTTCCTGTTCTAAGTAGGGAGAAATACTATAATATTTGTATGACAACTATTGACTTCTTAATTGCAGCCACTATCCATGTTACATACAATATCTGACTTCCTTGTCTAATTCAAAATAGCATGCTATTTTTCACTAACCATGCATTCAGTATGTGGTAATTCCATGGTAACTTGCATTACTGATTCAGTGTTCTCTCCAGAGATCACTGAAATCATGTGGTCTCACTGTTACCCTTTTACATACAGTGGTCACATTTTAAAGCAAGAAACTATCTGGTACTGTACTGGATAGAGTGTTTTATTGAGTTATGCTGTTTGTGTTCTATTGTTCCAATAAACAAGATGTTCCTGGCATTCTTCCCCCAGCTCTCCAGATTTAGTATGTATGGTTTCTGCCGCCTGATTTGTTTATAGACAAGGAAAAGAATCTAATTTCAGAACAGAATCAGATTATTATTTTATTCACTTCTATGGGATGAGAATTGTACAAGATAACATGTAAATTTGAGATTAAATAACTGAATTTCAAGATGTTCAGGATATGGGGCACCTTGATTCTTATCCAGTCCTAAAATTGCACATGATAGCAATATCACTATAAATTGAAATATACCAGTTAGTGTATATATGTTTATCTGATATGGTTACTCCAAAATTATACTATTTATAACCATTTTATTCAGATTCACTTTCTGATTGTTCAGGAAATGCATACTGCAAAATTGGCTACCACTTAAATCTCTCTACATTCATGCACATAGTAAATTGTGTATGTAAGAAACCATAATTGCATGGGCCCATGTGTACCATTATTCAGGAGTTTGAATTTTAATGCAAATTTTGGAGGCATCTTTTTTCATTTGTTTGTAACAAGGTTGGGACTCACCACTGCGGCACCTCCTACTGGTTACTCCAGGAAATAGCTCAGTCCAGTGGAGCGTCCCCTCTCGGTAGTATCCCGCCCATTGTCTTGCCCTCGGTTGGCTTCTGAGCCCACGTCGCTCACCAACTCTCAGCATCCTCTACAGGACCACTGCCCTCCGGCAGTGCCTTTTAGTCCTTCCACACCCCCTTCTGGGGTGGGGGGCGGTGTGTCAATCAGCAGTCTCTATGTTCCAACCCCGTGGTCAACCACACCCCCTAAAGTCTAATCCTTCCTGTCAGGGATCTGGCGTGGTCGTAATGGCTGCTCCCTACGGCCAATAGCTGGGTGTACTGCAAGGGGGGCAAGAGGGGGGGACCCAGGCCTGCCCTCTACTCTGGGTCCCGGCCCAGGGACCCTCTGGCAGCAGCCTCGCTGTCCTCCTTCTCTCCCTCGTCTGTCCGCTTCCCTGGGCCCCTTCCCCTACGGCCCCTTGCACCCGCTAGGCCCTTCTCTTCAGAGCCTGCAGCCTGGCATGCCTCAGGCTAGAGCTCCCTTTTGCTCCCCAAGCCTGGCCAGCACTGCGCTGTCCGCGGTGCTAGTCTCCTTGCTCTGGAGACAGACCTTCCCCTGTGGAAGGCCTGGGACAGACCGACTGCTCCTTTCCAGAGCAGCCTTCTTATAGGACTGAGCCTGGCCCTGATTGGCTCCCTCCAATCTGGGCCCTGATTGGCTCCCTATAAGGCCTCCCCTGATTGGCTCCCTATCTGTGCAGGCCCACTGGCCTGCTGCAGCCCAAATTCAGGGAGTGGGGCAGCTGCCCCACTACACTGTTCCTTTGACATTTCCCCCATGTTTAATAACACTTAGTGCTAAAATAGTGCTTTTTATCAATAGATCTCAAAGTGCCTAAAGGAAAGTAAGTAACCCCCATTTTACAGGTGCAGTGATTTGCCCCATGTTACATAGCAGGTCAGAACCAGGAACAGAACCCAGATCCTTTGACCTACAGTCCAGCACTCAATCCACTGAACTACATGACCTTCCTTATGTTCATGGTCCCTGCCTTAGGAATCCTTTGCATATAAGTATGCTTTTTCATTACAAAAGTTAAGGATCATACTATTCATTGGGAGGCAGTGTGATGCAAGGTTGCAGCCTGGAAGTGAAGATCACAAAATCATTTTAGTCCCAGCTTTTCTATAGACGTGACCTTGAGGCGAGTCGCTTAATCTTTCTGTGCATCCGTTTCCTGTCGTAAAATGGGGATGATAACTTTCTTACTTTTGTAAAGTGTGTTGAGATATTTGGATGGAAAAAGCTTTGGATGCAAAATGTTTTATTTTATATATATATATATATATAATATTCACTTGTTAGGTTCTCCCTCATGGATGGAATCATAAATGTCCTTCCACTCTCCCAAGTGTGCAGTGTGCCTCATGTGCCATATCACATGATATTTTTGAGTTAAGTATTTTAAACTTGCCTTTTAGCACCTGCCTTTCTGATAGCAACCTGGGGCGGGAGGAAAGGAGGGCTTTGACAAAGAATTCAACAAGTTGCTTGTCCTCTTGAGTTGTCAGTTTGGAATGCTAGCAAAATGCCAGTTGTCTTTACAAGCTATGTTTGCTTTTTGGCTCAGGTGTGAAATGATTGACGACAGACTTCAGAAGTGGTGAACTACATTATTTTTATCCTACTTCACACTTTTATCCTATTTCACACTTGCAGTTAAATAAAGGTAGAATTGTAGGTGCTATTTACCATTGTGCTACAATCTGCCCTACAAAATTCCCGATTGGTTTACCTAGCAAATGTTGAGAGATAATCCATTTCTTACTTTTTAAACAATCTCCATGCAGATGCGTAATTATACCATGTGTGAAGTCTGAATCAGCTTTGTAAACTACATTTAAGCTACAGCACTATTTTTGTCTAAGGGAAGGCCTGGTACTTTGAACAGAAATTGACAAAAGCATGAGTTTATTATGGAATTGAAGCACAGCCTGGGACCTAAGAGGTTAAGAATATAAAAATAATGCTTATTCTCTTTAGAAACATTCATGTATTAAATCCTTTTAAAATCTTGGCAGAGCACTGCTTCAAGCAACAGGGCCATTACTGTGATTCCATTCAGCTTAATTTATGCAAACTTGACAGTTTCAATAAATTGCACCAATAAAACCTTTGTTCCCAGGAAGCCAAGTTGTAGTTTAATTCTTGACTCTTTGGAATGACTCTGGATTTCCAAGACAGTTGGATGGGTTTCATTTGCTGAACATTGGATCCCCCATGATTGGCATATGAACCAGTAAAAGCCTTCCTACTGAACCTTTTATCTCAAAGGCTCACTGTGAAATATTAATTCACATTTAAAAAAAATACCTGCATTAAAGGAATGTTAAGGTTCTGATCCCGACCAACAAAAGGATTGAAATTCACAGTTAAGGATCAAATCTCTAATACTTTAACACAGTAGAACACAGCAGAGTAGTATTAAGATAGGGCCCATTGTGGCCTTTGTATTAGAATTTTGATCCCTATCTGGGAATTTCCATCCTCTTATTGGTTTAAGTCATAATGCTTTGGGTGAATTTTCTTTGAATTCATATTCAGAGCCAAAGCATGCCATCCTTGGACAGTCAAGTTTCCCATTGGCTTCAGTGGGACTTCTGTCTAGGTAAGAATTGGAGGAAGACAACAGTGTTTGGTTCCAAATGTCAATGATATTGTAATAACTGTGGTTAAGATTTTGTCACATTTATTTTTATTAAAAGTCTCAGACAGGTTACGGGCAATAAACAAAAATTCACATGAGCCTGTGACCTGTCTGAGACTTTTACTAAAAATAACAGGGGTGGGGGAGGGGAGGAGGAATGACAGCTGGAGTCCCACCGCCACAGGCGGGGAGGAGCACACAGCCCCGTCCCTGTCTGAAGCCGTGGGGTGGAGATACACAGCCCTACCTCCAGCCCAGGCCGCAGCCACAGGTGGAAGGAAGGGGGGGGGGGCACAGCCCCAGCCAAAACCATGGGGTGGAGGCACACAGCTCTGGCCCCAGCTGCAGCCACAGACACTGAAGCCTAAAAAGTCATAGAGGTCTGATAAAGTCACGGAATCCGTGACTTCTGTGACCTCCGTGATTAAATCGTATCCTTAAGTATGGTGCATGTACCAGCTATAAGGGAATTTGTGCCATACCTCTCAATTACAGAAAATAGATATTTAGAGTGGAAACCCTAATGCATGCTTAAAGGATACTGCCAAAATTTATACAGAATTATCAAAACTGTTGAATGGTCACATACTTTTACTTACAGAGCTAGCTGGTATAAACATGTTTTAAATAAATTAAATATAAATATAAATCATATAAATTCAGTGATTTGTTTTCCTCATTTCTTCTAGGCACAGTGCAAAGCCCATCTATTTTTTTTCCACATTGGTCCTTTGGAGAAGGGAGAGAGTTGAGGATTAGAGATTATGGCAGCTTGCTTTATTCTTATGATGGGTAAATATTAGCACTGTGGCATTGTATGGGCAGTCCAATATATTGCAGCCTTGCAAAATTCTGTGTGCCCACTCGCTTAAGGTGATTTAAATTTTTTTTGACAGGCAAGTAAAATATCATTAGTTTTTGCATTACCATCAGTCATCACGGTAAAGTGCAGGCGGGTAGATTTTGTGCCTCGGGTAGTAAAGTTTCATGTCAATTTTGCAGGACTGTTATGTTATCATTATATTATATATTGTACTCATAGTATCCATTTTATTTTTTTATATTTAAAACTTTGTAAAGCACCTAGAGCCTGTGACATCATCTTGGCTGTAAATAAAAATTATTATTCATTATCTCCCTGACTTCCAAGCTATTTGCATGAAGATATTTTCCCCCTTTTAATCAGCATCTTCCTGTCAGGTTGAGGTTCCAGTCCAATGTCTCTGGACTCATAATTCCTTCACGCAGGTCACCTGTGATGCCACAAAAAATAGACATAATAGGTAGGAAGAGTAAGAGATAACTTGCATCTTCACATTAATAGCTCGATGGGGTCTTCTAATGATGAAGTTGCTAAAGATATTCTAAACCTGCCTGCAAAGTTCTACCACAGTCATGAAACTATACACTATTACTTGAAGTTTATAATAATAGGTGTTCATTCAGATTAGAAGAACAGATGTGCAGCCACATACTGTATCTTAAATTTGAAGGTTATAAATACTTAAGATGCAAATCAGATCTGTGCAGCAGAATTATTGTTTCCATACTTTTGACAGTTAGACCTATTCATCAGTTTTATCACACTTGATGCTTGATAAAAGGACGGTGTCAGGGCTGGCAGAACTAAAATTAGATCTGCCACTTCTGTTTCTGGTTTGTGGGCACTCATGTCGCACTGGCTCTGTTCTACCTGCTGCATTCTTGTGAGCAAGGAGTGGGTTTGAAATGTAATGAGCAGTGTGCTTGGACAGCAAGGCTCTTGTAAATCTCAATATTCTGCTTGCCTCAGAGATCGGAGCAGACAGATCATCAGTGCAGCATGATATGCCCACAGTTGCAAACAAATCCCATGTCTTTGTTTGTTGTTTCGACCCGTGTTTTAACTTTTTATTTTATTAGGGGAACAAAAGGAAAGAGCTAGCATGCATTCATGGTACTAAATACTGGGCCAGCAGGTAAGGTCGATGACCTCAAAACTGATGAACACATACAATCTTCAAGCTGTGCTAACGTGTATCTGTTCAGACCATCTTTAGCTCCATACATATTAATCCTGCCAGGATCACGACCAGTCTCAGGAACTATGGTGATGAATGTGGTGTAAACGCTTAGATGAAATAGTCTCGATAGACTGCTGGCAGGCGTCATTGCCAGCTCAGTGTGTGTGCATTAAAATGTGGACTATGCTTCCCCAGGTCCTACCCTAGAGTGCCCTTCCATGGCTCTTGTCATGGGGGGAATGTGGACAGACCATGATTTTTGGCAGGAATCAGGGTTAGGTATGGAATCATCCTCCTCAAACTCACTCTGCTTTGCATTAATTCCATTGGAGTCTCACATTTACACCAATAGTGAATTTAACCCAATTAGTCTGTTTTGATATTTGATGCGTGTACTTTTGCAAATGTTGTAATATGGTTTTATCATTTAAATTTTAGTTTAAAAAAGTGTGCTCAAAAAAGGAAAATTAGACCTTGCTTACTTTCTGGGCCCAAACCATGGTATGTTAAATCTCAGAATGAAACTACTAGCACATACATAGGCAAGTTAGTGATATATGTTTACTGATCAGAAGCTTGTTTCCATATAGGTTCTGAATTTTGGTAGTGCTAAACTATTTGGCTCTTTTCCCCTTTCAGCATTCAATGTCTCTCTGCCATGAGATGTCTTTCCAGTTGCAAGAAACCCACATGTAATGTGCTGACACCCGTTTTCAAAAGTGACCTCTGATTTTGAGTGTCCTGCTGGAGACACCCACGTGACCTGATTTTTCAGAAGTGCTGAGCATCCACAATGCTGACTGAAATCAGTGGCAACTGCAAGGGCTCAAATCCTCTGAAAATTGGGCCCAATTTTTATTTAAATTTGTGCACCCCAAATAAGAGGTTACTTTGAAAAACTGGTTCTAAATATCTAGCCATCCACATTAACATTTAAGTACCCATGGATATCACAGATTAGGGAAGACTGGAAATGACTAATCTATAGCCTTCCTAGACAATAGGCTGAATCCTGCTCACCCCACTTGAGCAAGTACTCCTTTTTCAGTCTCTGTTACTGCTTGTATAATTAAGACAAACAGGATTTTTGTCGTTACATGAGCACTTAACAGGAATCGTACAGAATTCTAGGTGATAATTATCATGTGGCTTAAAATCCATGCTGCTTCTTGAAAACAAACTTCTATGTCTATATGTTATTTTAAACTAGGAAGTTTAAAAAATATCAAGCATTGCAGAAACTGGCTCATCATTAGAAATATGGTCATTATACCATGGGAGCATGTGCAATATTAACACTGTCTCTGTTTACTCCTCCTCCCCAAGTGCCAGACACTATTCTTCATCCACATGCCCAGCTCTCATTGGTATGAAGGAAGTGTTCCTAGTAATTGTAGGCTGAGATTTTTTAAAAACTGTATGATTTGAATGCTTGGGTTGTATTGAAATTAATGGTTTTCTAGAACCCTAGGCATCTTTGAAGAACTCATCTGTTATTTTATAGCCACAAAGGGTGTGGATTTTTCTAAGAATTATTTTCCAATTGATCTTTCTCATGCAGTCACCTCTTTTCTTTCCTATTAGAGTTGTGGAGTAGGATGGCATTAGCTGCATCTTGCCATAGCCGTCCACTTGGCTATTTTTCCTGCTTGTGTATTCTTTTCTAGCTGTAGTCTCCATAGTAGCTGAATCAGGTACCAAAGTGATATCCTCAGAAGATCTCTAGTTTCAATTACTTATTTCAAACCTTGTTATACTCTTTCTAGGCAAGTTCTTGTAACAGCCACATGACAGAAATGCACTCAAAGGGATAAATACAACGATTCAGGCTCTTACTGACACTATTTTTACCTTTAGTTCCAAATGCACATTGGCATAGGCATATATTGCCAATTCTCACTTGGCATTGCTGCTTCTGTTGACAGAATGAAAGCGTGGATCCCTTAGGCTCATTCCTTGCCAGATTTGTTGTGTTCTTCCCACTCAGAAGATGAATTTGTATCAGTAAGTTTCATATGCTAGGTTTTCTGGCATGTGCTGCACTTTTCAGTATTAGCATCTGGATATTTACTTGGATTTTAGGTTGGTCTCTCAAAGGTCTTTGATCTCTTGTTCATGCCTCCAGTGTTAATAAAATGCAGTGTTAGGGACAGAGTGAGATCAGGCTGTCATTGAAGGTAGCTACAGTCAGTTTGCTATAATTGCTAATTTTCCTGTGATCTGTGATTTGATAGTTAAAGGAGAACTGGCAAGTATTCTAATAACTCTATTTTTTTAATCTTGTATCCTCCGAGAACCTGGAACACATTCTTTCCTTATCAGTTCTGTCAATTTAGCAGACAGATTTTCCTCCTATTTTTTTTTTTAAGAAATCAATAAACCCTTGACATTAACAAGGTTAATTATTGTTAGCACAGCTCTAAGAACATGTTAATTTATTCTCCCATAGCTGGCCCAGCAAATGAACACAAAACCTTGTAGATCCTATGAAAATAGTTTAAAAATATCTCCAACAAGAATGTAATAAATTTCCTACATCTGTAAAGGTAAACTAGATAATGAATATCAGATAACATCCACCATCAAGGGAAAGGAAGAAATATGGTCCAATAGATAGTACTGGGCATCAGGAGGAATGGGTTTTATTCCAGCTTTGCCATTGACTTACAATATTAACATAAGCCAAACTTCAGGCTGTGTCCCTTAAAAAAAAAAAATCTTCAGCTTATACATTTGACAAGGTACTACAGGTAGGATAGGGATGACCTGTCTTTCACCCGTTGAATATAGTGTATGCCGATGTGTGCTTTGCTTATCTACTGGCACTGCCCAAGTGGAGTAGTGGTGTTTCTGTTATTTGATTTTAGTGTGAATTTCCTTTGAGTTTTATTACAGAATGAATAATACAATGCGTAGATGAGATAATTTAGCAAATGCCGCTGCTTACGTTTGTTTCAAGGTATTCAGATTCCTGCTTCCGTACACATATGGTACAGATAGTAATATTGCTTTGACCTTTTAAATGAATGGTTAGAACTCCTTTTGTTGTTTAATTCAACAGATGTGCATAATTCTATAGCTACTGAACTCCCTAACCCGAGAATCTGTTAGAACAATGGTTCTCAACCAGGGGTCTGGGGACCCTTGGGGGGACCACAAGCAGGTTTCAAGAGGTCCACCAAGCATGGCTGGTGTTAGACTCGCTAGGGCTCAGGCAGAAAGCCAAAGCCCCACCATGTGGGACTGCAGCCCGGGGCCCGAAGCCCCACCACCTGGGACTGAAGCTGAAGCCTGAGCAACTTAGCTTTGTGTTGCCCCTTATGGTGTGAGGCCCCAGGCAATTGCCTTCCTTGCTACCCCCTAACACCAGCCCTGGCTTTTATATGCAGAAAAACAGTTGTTGTGGCACAGCTGGGCTGTGGAGTTTTTATAGCATGGAGTGGGGAAGCCTCAGAAAGAAAAAGGTTGAGAACCCCTGTGTTAGAAAACCAGAAATGTTTATGTATTTTTTTCAGTAGATAATATATTTTAACAGTCCAATCAACATCATATTTTCAGTGATTCCGTATTTTATTTCTTTAAGATCTGGATATTTGCATACCTGGGAATTAATATCTCCTGATCCATTTTAGTAACTCTTTCTGTTATAAAAAGTAGTTGAACAAAGCTATGCCAAATGTCTTAATGTGGTAACTTCCCGTTAAGTAGCCTACAGTAACTGCCCAGCAGTTTGATCATATTAGAAATGAAACATATTGCTTACACACGTTCTGGACTTGGAACACAAATATGTTTCGTGTATTCTCTTTTAGTAAGCTTTCTTTTGTTCTGTATGTGGTTTGGTTTGTCAGTAAGGGTTAGTAAACTTTGATATATAGCAACTATAAATGATTCATTTCTTCTTTCCTTATGTATCCATCTAGCCATTTCTTTTACATTCTTGGGGCTTAGTGGTTGGATGCTATTTATAACTCCTTTTTCTGGCAATTGTTTTTCAGTGTAGAGTGCTACAGCATTTCACCTTTAATTTTCACCTTTCTCCGTGGGACCGTTTATGTTAGTGATCTTAATCTGTGCTAATGTAATGCTGCTCTGTGCGTATGACTGAAGAAGTCCAAAGTAGAATTTGCTTCTTTTGCCCCCCTTCATGTGAACATCACATCACCTTTCTGGTCAGTGTCAATAAATATGTAGTGTTAAATAAATGAAACTAGTATAATCTGTCTTAGTTCCTTGGATGACAACATTCACATGCTTGTAACGTTTATTGGCCCAGAATTCAGTGGCAGAATATCCTCCCCTGATAGTAAGATGATAGATCAGGCAACACTTTATGGGGAGTTTGGAAAGGGCACGTGAAATGATCCAACTCACAGTTATCGATACTGTCTTTTGATTTTATAAGTGTTCGTTACTTCTGGCATGTTTGCAATTGGTCCAACAGGGACTCATTTCTATAAAGTTCCTTGTGACAAACACAGCACTCCTTGTTCTCCTCCGTGGAGATGCTCATGTTGATTTGACCATTCTCCCCCCACATACACACAGTCACTCACTCTTGACACTAAACATAGGCCAGTTGGCCTTTGAAAAAGTGAGGTGGATTCCACTGCCTTGATAACAGCTTTGTAACTGTTCTAAGCTAAGTTAATTGGGGCTGTTAGGTACTATTGTAACAGTAATTAATGCTATTGTAGACTATAATTATTAATAATATTACTTAGTCCTAATGTAACTTTGAAACAGAATACAGTTCTTAAGGTAAGGCAGACTTTTTTAATTTAACTCAGAAAATGCTGTTAATTGTCAAATGTCCCCCTCCCCCTGAGATAATTTGGGGAGTCCTTTCTTCCTTTTGTCTATGGAAAAAAAGAACTTGATATTTTTAGTACATATTTTAAGCAAGAAGCAATCCAGCCAAATAAAATATCTGGTAGCTGCCTTTTGTTCAGACCTGAGACCTTGCCAGCTTAATTGCTAAGCTGGTAGATGTTAGCCACTGGCAGCCAGTACAGCATAATTAAAATTCTAGAAGGATATCAGATAAACACAGAAACATCTGACAATGTTGACTGTAGAGTGCTTCTGGTTATTGTAATTATAATGAAATTGTTACAGCATTGTATGGTTTTATAGCAGCTAATCTGGGTTGTAAGAATACAATAAGGAATGGATTGGAAATCAGAGTTTTCTTTGTAAATTAAAATTGTTGCAAAGATTTCCTTTTTAGAGTTTACTACTGAAAAATCCAGATTGCTTTGAGAAATCTGTCTTCTGGAGGAGATGTCTGAAGCCTCTTCCTACTTTTTGTCTTTACTTATATAGTAAATCTTTCAAAGCAATTATTTGAGTAGTTGGTGACACAAATATATTACATTTCCCTTTTTCTCTAGGAGAAATCTTACTATTCCTTATCAAAACCTTTTGAAATGGCCACCAGGATTCCATTTGGCTACCAATTTAATTAAATTACAGTGAATTGGCTTGTTAATTGCAAGAAACTCAAATACACTGGTGGGCAGAATTCATTGCTGGAATCAGTAGAGCTTTGCCTCCTGCAGTCAGTGGTGAACTTGGTCATCCACCCTAAAACTAAACAACTTGTTTCTTTCCTTTTCACTCCCTCCTATGTTCACTTCTGACATTTTTATTTGGTTATTTCCGCTCTAGTTTTCTCTCCTTCTCATTCCCTATCTGTCCTGCACTTGGTACTGCCAGAGTGCATAGGCAGTAACCCTGATTTAGGGAGACAGGCTCTGAAGCCACTTCCCGCCCCTAAATATCAATTGGGCTTCTGGATTGGCTGAAGAGCTGAGTGGGTGGGGGGAGTTAAAAGCCCTTTGCTCACTGGGAAATCAACTGGCCATGCAAAAAAGCAGGATTTTCCTCCTGGGGGGATGAGTGGATACTACTGGGGTAATTTAGAAGCTGTGCAGTTTCCACAATGAATTTAAAACAATGTTTTTAAAGTGGTATTTGATCATCAGCAGAAACTTTTCAAATTGAGTTTGATCATGTAAAGCAACTCTGTTTCTCTCACTTATGAGACAGTGTTTTTGTGTATCTATCTTGAAGATGAAAAGTTACTAGAATTATTATTCTTTTAGTAAATGATTGGCTTTATTGCAGAGCACCACGAATAATATATCTACTTCATGACTTGTTATTTCTATTATACAAAGTTACAATAATTCTTATATTGAAATTTAAATTTATGGCCCTAGTGTTATATTTGTGTTGAGATCTGAGCAAGCTGTTTTAAATTATGAAGTTTTGTTTAAAAGAGCAAAGAAATATGTAAGCTGTTAAAATAGGATAAAATTAAACATTTATACTCAGGTCTCTCACAAGTGGTAAATTCATCTTATTGATTGACTAACTATTCATGACAAAACCTTATTGAATGTGATATTCTGTGGCGAGCATATTCAAGAGAAATGATTTTCAGTGCTGTATGTTCTTGGCAAGTATATTTTTTAATTTGTTTGGAAGTTGTTACTTATTAAAATTTCCACATGGTGATGTTTCTATAATAACATTTTGGCATATGAGTAGTTCATTTCAGATAAAAAACACTGTGATTAGGAATGGGTGTGCTTACACAAGCACAGACTTAATAGTTCCCTGAGTGAACCTACACTGTTTCCCCATTACAACCTCTCAAGAATGCCTTGATGCCTTCATATCTGTCCATTACACATTGGTTCTGCTTCACGGCTCATGGCCTAGCAGAAAATCAGCTAGAACTACTAAGTTCTGCAGTGGGATCTTCAAAGGTATGAAGGGTTGGGGTAGGTGCATCAGCATTTGGAGGGGAGGCCTGTGGTTACTGGAGTATAATAGCTGTGTAAAGAGGGGATTTTGGCTTGCTGGAGGAAGGGGAAGCTCGGGGCAGGGGTTCACTGGAGTACAGAGAGGGAGTGGGAGTCTGATAGATCTTAATGTTCTTCCAAACCAAGATACAAATTTTTTGAAGTTAGCTCAGGGTACTACAGTGCATGCCCTGCTTGCCTTGGAGCAGTCTCCATGGGAATTTCTATGCTGTGGTGGGAGCTGGGTTTGGGATGGAACAGAGGCAGAAGCCCACATGAGACAAGAGGGAGATGTATGGGGGGTTGAGGGTAAAGAGCCATTTGCCACTTTCCTTTTTAAATGGGGACATTCCCATAACACTTTTGATAACATAAACCCATAATGGGCACAATGAGATGGGGTGGGAGAGGGGAGCCTGGGCTCCCCTCTGGGCACCTGAATAAAACTGGGTGGCATAACAATGGAATCCCTTACCTGCTGGCATGAGGGAGGGGCGAGTGGGCCAAATTTGAGCAGTGCTATCACCCAAAGGCACCAGGTTGCAATGCCACTCACTCAAATTTGGCTTGGCCACACCTTTGTTACAATAGAGGGGTGGCTGTCATGATGGAAGGGTGGCCAGTCCAGATGTGCGTGAATCATGTTGCCTCCTGGTGCACAGGGTTGCAGTGCCACTCAGCTGTGGCTCATTTTGGTTGCTTGGCCCCATGACTTTTGAAATCCCTCCGGTACCTTTGGGTCCTTAACTACTCAGTTCCAGTAGCCAAAATCCCCTCAAGGATTGTATGTTCCCTTTATGGGCTACACACTCTAAGCTGACATCCATGCTGTGCAAGGCTGGCCTACTTGTGAGTTGGGCAGGAATTCAGAATGTCGCTCATACAGACTGAGAAACTCCTATTTACACGTCTTTTGGTAAAAAAAATTCCATATATGAAAGCTGCTGATGTTCAGTGTTGTTGGCCTGAACTTGCTAAGTAGTCATTAGAGGCCTGATCCTGCAATTCTTACTTAGGCAAAACTCCCACTGAAATAATAACAGGTCTTTGGTTATAATTTGATTGTAATTTAAATGGGAGTGAAAAGTGATCCTTCCAGAAAAAGTAATACATTTCTGGTGCTTCTCTATAGAAGGATCTGTTTTATACCATGAAGAATTATATTTCTGGATCGGAGTATATTTACTGGGCATCAAAATTGGGTAATTCATCAACTAAATTAAATGAAACTTAATATTAACATATAGTATAATCACACTTCTTTTAAAATTTGCATAAAAGGTGATCAGATGTTACATTTTAATTTAATTGGCCTGATGAACACTTGTGCATATTAGGTTGTAAAATTTAGATTACATTTTCTTAGAAAAGATATTAAAGTATAGTTTAATTGCCTCCCTCAAGGTTTATTTAGAAATCTTGTTTACACAGTTTTGTTTTTATATATAATGATTTGAACTTGGTTATTAAAACATTACTATGTCCCATGTACATTATGCATGAAACATCTATTTTCTTTTCAATTTCTAGATGTCTTCTGTTTGTAATCAGAACCTTACAAAGATGATAATCTCAGCTTTCAGCAGTTTCTTCACAGAAAGATTATTGTATATTAGCATTAAATAGTTTGAAATTTATAAATTATGGCTACTCAGTGGATTTTGCAAATCTCCAAGTTATGTACAGTTGCTAATCTATGTGGCATGTTGGAAAACAAAACTTGGAAATGTTGCCTTTTAGATATGAAAATATCCAGAAATTGTCAGTTGTAGAATAGCTTTCCATTCCATGTTGGGAAGAAGTTGTCCTGATCTAGTATTAAAAAGCACAAAAATGTTTTGGCTTCTTAATTAACAAATGCACACATTTTTTTGGCAATTTCTTTAGTGCCTAGGATTAGTTTAAATTTACTTTCTGGTGTCATATTAAGTTAAAGTGAAACATTGCTTTGTGTTGGCTTTTGTAGTTATAGATGGTTTTTTAATTTCCCTTGAAGGTAGACATATGCTAAACTAAAAAATACTGTTTCAGCAAATTACTGTATGAATCCACAACAGAAAATAGGTGCATTTAGTTTTCCAACCTTAATTTAGATGGCATTTCCTTAATACATGATTTACATCACTGCCATCTTGTAACGACTTGGGTGACATTTTATAGGCCGCTGTACATTTTAAGTCCTGACATTTTAAAAAGCCATGGTTCTTGTTTATGGCATATATGCGCGCTGATGTGCTTTTGTTCCCTTCTTATTTAATATTTATATACAATTTACGGGTAATAACAGCTCTCACCCTTAACATCTATTTTGGAAGGTGTGGATATCTATCCAGCAGGCACTTTTAACGGGTGAATGAAGCATTATTAAGGTTTCCTATAATTTTCTAGGTGTGTTGCCACTACTTTCTTTCTATTCTTTGCCCAGGTTTATATCAGTTGATTTAATTTATGATGACCTTCTCTATGTTAATTCACCAATTTACATTATAATTAACAGTGAGTAGGATTTTGCAAGGGAGTTCAAAATCATGAGTTGCACAAAATACATGGTTTTTTAAATTCTTGACAGTAATTAAACAAATATTAGCAAATCAGGCAGCTTGGAGTCTGCCTCTTCTGGATGAAAGGCATTATATAAATGTGTGAGGTATTACAATTTATAATCTGTATGGTGTAGTATACATAGTTTGTGTCTGTTGTGACCTATTTTCGGTGTATTGTACCTTTAAATAGGGAGATCTAGCTCCATGCTACTATTTTGTATGTTCTTCAGCTGTAGCCTGCATCCGAGCCATGCACCCACACGTTTGGCTGTATTATGGGCCTTATGGTTGTTCTTCCTTGTTTTATTGATATTTTAATATACAATCAACCATGTACTGGAGATAGGGAACAAGCATGGACAGAGTAAGGAATTGTAGGAGGAGATGAAGGCAGAGGTCTAGGCAGGGCCTGCGCAACCCATTAGGCGACCTAGGCGGTCACCTAGGGCGCTACAATTTTGTAGGGTTACCATACGTCCGGATTTTCCCGGACATGTCCGGCTTTTGGGGGCTCAAATCCCCGTCCGGGGGGAAATCCCCAAAAGCCGGGCATGTCCGGGAAAATCGGGAGGGAGGGAGGGCTCGGCCGGGGCCTCTTTGGCCGGGGCCGGTGCGGGGCCGGGGTCGCGGGGCCGGGGTCGCGGTGCCGGGCCGGGGTCGCAGTGCCGGGCTGGGCTGGGCGCGGGGCCGGGCGGGGAGCAGGGGGCGCGGTGCCGGAAGCCGGTCCGGGCCGGCGGGGCCGGGCCGCCGGGGGGTGCGCTGGGCCGCGGAGCCGGTCCGGGGTCGCGCCGGGCCACGGAGCCGGTCCGGGGTTGCGCCGGGCCGGGCCGCTGGGGGGTGCGCCGGGCCGGGGGGGTGCGCCGGGCCGGGAGCCGCGGGGTGCGCCGGGCCGCGGAGCCGCTGGGGGGTGCGCCGAGCTGGGAGCTGCGGGGTGCGCCGAGCCGGGGGGCCGGTCCGGGAGCCGGTCCGGGGTGGCGGGGCCTGGGGGTGCGCCGGGCCGCCGGGGACCGGCCGGCAGTGCTGGGCGGGCCGGGGGTGGTCGGCCGGGGCCGGCACCCCAGGGCCCGAGCCGACCCAGCCTGGGCCGCACCTCCTCCCCCCTTTACCTGCTTCAGGCTTCCCGCGCGGGAAGCAGGGGAGGGGGCGGAGACTTTGGGGAGGGGGCGGAGTTGGGGCGGGGCGGGGGGCGGGGCTGGGGTCCCGTGGAGTGTCCTCCATTTGGAGGCACAAAATATGGTAACCCTAAATTTGGGGGGTGGCGACCGCGGCGGTATTTTGGCAGCGGGACCTTCCGCCACCTCTGTGGGGGGTGACATTTCGGGCCGGGACCTTCCGCCGCCTAGGGCAGCAGAAAAGCTGACGGCGCTCCTGGGTGTAGGCTGGGACAGAGCATTGAAGGTGACAACAAGTTCTTAATGCATACATGTTTATTTGCCCATCCTTTTTGCAATTCGAGGCATTTTGATGTTCTGGTGGTTTCTTCTGTCTGAAAATATTTATTTGCATTAGTTGTAACAAGGATGGTTTAATTGTCTCTAATTTCTTTCTTTCTTTTTTTTTTTTTAATACTGTAGATGTTTGTGGTTGAGAGAATGTAAAAAGCCTAAGAATCTTTTAACAGTGTGACTGCGGTAATTAGTTACGAGTGAGAGAGAACAAGCAATTAGAAAAGCCATTACAGGTTTTTCTCCACCTTTCTCATCTGAGTGCTGTAAGATATTTTATGTTATCGCAGATTTTAAGTATAGCATTTTAATAATGAAGTACAGATTCTGTTTTATTAAGTGTTATATGCTCCGAGCTGGGGTGTGTGTGTGTCTCTCTCTCTCTTCCGTGTGTGTGTGTGTGTGTGTGTGAAGGCACGCATTAAAATGGACAGCAGCCAAGAATTGAAAAAGGACTCCAAGCTATAATGAGCATCAACAAGCTCCAGGCTGGCAGTGACTCTGGGCTTGATTTCTCCCCTCACATTACAGCAGTGTAAATGACAAGGAACTCCTCTGAAGTCACTGGTGTTACAGGTGTTCTGTAGACACAACTAGCTACATTTTCAGGCTAGTGGATGGCAAGTGAGGAAATGCCTTTCCCCAAAGAAGCCATGGCTGTTGCAGCCAGCATAAAAGAATGTGCAGGATCCCACAATAGGCCTGAGAATGGTTTGATTTTTAAACTGCCAGACTGGGAGTCCTGGCGACTGATGTCCTCTGTTTATCCACAGGATGGGTGCAGCACATGCAATGGCAATTTGGCCTTCCCTACGCTTGATCTGTCCACATGTCTAATTCTGACCCATGATAGAGTATACTCCCTATATTAATGTTATTCTGGGAGATAGATGGGGCCCAAACAAAAATCCTTCAACTCTTTGGGGGTTATGCAGGGCACCCGTGTCTCTTCTCATCTTGAATCCATGCTTTTCTCTTACTTTAGACATTTCTTGCTTTTTCCACTTCCTCCTTTAGGGCTGGATCAAGTTCCCACTAAAGTGAATGCTATGTTAGGTTGGAGTGAATATTTTATCAGCTAAATTGTTATTCAGCAGAGGCTATGGACTGTAGAGTAAGGGGAGGAGAAGTAACTAAATGATGGAGAACAGAACAGAAAGTATTGTAAGTGAGATTGAAAGCCAATCAGACTTCTCTCAAAACTTCCAGGATCAGAGAGCTCAATCTTTCTGGAAGTGGAAATAACACAGAGACTTTTGAAAGAGAATTCTCGCAAAGGAGACAATTGGATTGCTGGACATCTTACACAGCCAGGGAACTGAGATAATTTATTTCTTTAGTTGCCAATATATGTCATTAGATTTTACCTTTCAGTTATGAGAAACCTCCTCTTTTCTGCTTATGCCTGGTAAATCTCCCAAAGATGGGATGGGAAGCAGGGAGCCTGCCAATAGCACAGCAATATCTACTTTGGATATCATTACTATTGCTATACTGGTACCACATTAGTTATTACTACACTAAAAATATAATTATTGTTACTCTGGATCTAACACTATTAGGAGATGTAGTGTGTAAGTATTTCAGCAGTAACGGACATTTGGATACTTGCTTTCCCTGTAAAACCTGTCTTTACCATACCTAATGATCAGATTCATAGGCCTACATTTATGCTTAAAGAAACCTTAACAATTAACTAGACTTGTATTTAAAACAACATAAATTGTCTTCTTTTAAAAAAATGCAAAACATTGCAGACTGTGTAAATTTGATGATCACTAGAAGTTTTTCTTTCTTAGATACTAATATGCTCCCCCCTTGCCATAGTATCTGAATGCCTCACAATCTTTAATGTATGTACCTATGAAATAGGGAAGTGCTATTATCGCTAGGTGTGTCTACGCCATAATAAAACACCAGTGGCTGGCCTGTGTCAGCTGACTCAGGCTCACGGGGCTATAAAATTGCAGTGTAGACAGTTGGGCTCAGACTCTTGAGCCCAAGTCAGCTGACATAAGCCAATTCTGGGTGTCTTATTGCAGTGTAGACATAGCCTCTCTGTGCCTCAATTCCTTAAGTGACCCAAGGCTGCACAGGAAGTCTGTGGTGGAGTAAGGATGGGAACCCTGTTCTCTCAAGGC
Organism: Malaclemys terrapin pileata; assembly: GCF_027887155.1. Lineage (NCBI taxonomy): Eukaryota > Metazoa > Chordata > Testudines > Emydidae > Malaclemys > Malaclemys terrapin. The sequence goes on along the minus strand of NC_071520.1, from coordinate 17,136,867 downwards.
CTAGCCTTATGCCCTAACCAGTGTACCTTCCTTCCTGTTGACCCATCTAGCAACCAGAAAAAAGGAAAAAGGTGAGGGAAGGGAAATAACCAATCTGTTAACTCAGTTATTTACGCTGAAGACAAACCATGACTTGGCTCCTTGTTTAAAAAATTAACAGTAGACTGTAATAAACCAGCTAATTCAATGGAAGGCATCAGTTTAGTTGTCTTTGATCTTTACTTGGTTACATCCAGCATTATAGGATTCAGGGTTTTTCAGATGAAGATAACTTAGGCAATGTCTACACTACAAAGTTATGTCGACCTAAGTTACTTTAGCATACAACCGCCACAGTTAGTACATCGTTGTGCATGCACATACTTGGCTCCTTGTGTTGGCGGTGTATGTACTCACCAGGAGCACTTATATCGATGCAGAGTGCAGTGCACCATGGGTAGGTATTCACTGTGCAACTGGCCACCGTCCAGCACAGGGTCTTTTGGGAAGTTTTTGCAATGCCTGATGGGACCGAAACAAGTCATGCAGGGGTGACTGGGCGCACGGGGCCAACTTCCCATAATGCAGTGTTCTCCATCCCATAATTTCATCTGTATCCCATAATTTTTACACCTTCTTTTCAAAATCCCAGAAACCCGCGTGTCCTCCTTAGTGTCCACCATCTCTGACAGAAGCATAGAGCTGTACAACTCTGCACGATTGTCATGAGCATTGCTAGCACAGGGCACGTGGTCCTGCAGGATTTGCAGAGCCGCAAGAAGAGCCCCAGGAGCATGACAATACCTTGGAGGCTAGATTGCTGTGGGCAACAATTCAAGGTTGTTGGTGAGATTCACGGAGCAACTGGAGGTGGTGGAGTGCCGGTTCTGGACCCAAGAAAACACTGACTGGTGGGATCGCATCGAAATGCAGGTTTGGGATGATGAGCAGGAGTTACAGAACTTTCGGATGCACAAGGCCACATTCCTGAATGCGTGTGCTGAACTTGCCCCAGCCCTCCAGCGCAAGGCCACCAAAATGAGAGCTTCACTGACAGTTGAGAGAGAGTGACAATTGCACTGTGGAAACTTGCGACACCAGATTGCTGCCGGTTAGCCAGGAATCAATTTGAAGTCATAAAATCCACCACAGAGTCCGTTACCATTTAAGTGTGCAAAGCCATTAGTCACCTCCTGCTATGCAGGACTGTGACTCTCAGTTGTGTGCAGGACATACTGGATGATTTTGCAGCAATGAGGTTCCCAACCTGCAGTTGGGTGATAGATGGCACACATATCCCTATTTCGGCACCAGATCACCTTGCCACAAGTACGTCAACAGAAAGGGTTACTTGTCTGTGGTAATGCAAGTGCTGGTGGAACACCAGAGATGCTTTACTGACATCACTGTGAGCTGGTCAGAGAAGTGCATGACGCATGCATCTTTAAGAACTCAGACTTGTTCAGAAAGCTGCAAGTAAGGATTTTCTTTTCCGACCAGTGGATTACCACTGGGAATGTTGAACTGCCAATAGTGATCCTGGGCAACCCAGCCTACTTCCTTGCTCCCATGGCTCAGGAAGCCATACACCAGCCACCCTTGACAGCACTGAGGAGCGCTTCAACTACAGGCTCAGCAGGTGCAGAATGACAGTTGAATGTGCCTTGAGTTGTTTGAAGAGTCACTGGCATTGTTTACTTATAAGGTTGGATGTCAGTGAGAAAAATATCCCAATGGTTATAGCTGTGTGCTGTGTCCTGCATAATATCTGTGAAGCAAAGGGGGAAAAGTTTCTACAGAGGTGGAGTAGCAGTCTGCTGAATTTGAACAGCAAGATACAAGGGCTATTAGAAGAGCTCAGTGAGGAGCTATGCAGTTCAGGGAGACTTTGAAAGACCATTTTAATAGTGAGCCAGAGTTGTGTGTGTTGCAGTAGTGTGCTGTACCTGGCCTTGCTCTTTTGTGACCCGGTATGAATCTTCTTCTGATTGCTGTGTATGTAGGAATATAACGTTGTCAATGCACCTATAAATATTGGTTGTGAATGATACGTGTTGTGTGACACAGGGCAGTAACAGTTATCAGGTGCTGTCAGACTTGCTCAGAACGAGCCAGCATATGCTATGAACTAATAAACATGAATTTTGTTTAAAAAAAAAAAGAATTTTATTCTGTGACATAAACCAGGCAATTAAAAATAATTTTAAATGTAATAAAATGTATAAATTAAGGGAACAGAACTTATGAAGGGGAAAGAACATAGATTTCAGGTACACCCACACCAACCGTGGCTTTCACAGGTCAGTGTATGGGAAACTGTAATTGTCTTTAATGTCCTCCCAGATGCAGTGGTAGGGGTAGTGCACTGACCCCCAATGTCACATGGAATGTTGAGGGGGGGTATAGGGAGGTCCCGATATTGAGTCCTCTATGGGCTGCAGATGGAGGTGAGCATGGGATTGTTTAACCACCAGAGTCTGCAGCATCTCTGCTCTCTGTTCTGCTTCATGTCCCTCTTCTTTTCCTGCTTCTTTCTCCTCTCCACCCTATCCTTCTCCAGGCTGTCTACAAGGGTGATCCTCCAGGCCCTGTGCTCATTCTCTGATGCAGCACTGGCTTGCAGGATCTCCTGAAACATGCCACCCAGAGCCCTCTTTTGTTCTTCTCATCTGGCTCAGGTGTTGCGGGTGTGTGTGGCGGGAACCATGAAAGCTGTAATGGCTGCAGCTGCAGATACAACACACAGAGGTACCATTGTCAGTGTATTGACAACAGAAATAAAAACTTAAGATGCTGAACTCACTCCCCTGGCTCCCCAAAAGTTGTAACACTATGTGCTCACTTCTTGGGATTGATTGAGCTCGGCACCAGTCACAGCACCAGCCATGGTGAGTGTGGCCCTCCGGGGGTTGGGGAAATGAGGAGGGAATAGTTCAGTTGCATGATTCTAGTTGTATAGGGCAATGGAACTGAATACTGGCACTGTTCTCCACAGATGGTGGTGATTTTAGCAGATACCTCAATCCTGAGGGTAAGAGGCAGAGCATAGCTGCTGCTGGCATCCCAACGCCGCCCGGCCTGTATGCTGCTAGCCTGTGTACTGCAGTGGTGCCTGCTGACATAATCGCTGAGTGGCTTGGAAAAGCGTCCTACTGCGGCAGAAGGAAAAAGGCAGCCCTCCTCGGAAACCTTTGGCAGAGTACCTCCATGAATGTTTCATTGAGATCTCTACGGAGGATTCTTGGGACCTCCTGGTGCCCATAAAAAAACTGCTCTGTATGGCCCCCACTGCCTAACTGTAGAGGGGAATGAAAAGCAGATAGCAACTCTACCTCTCTTGGTTGTTCCACTACCTCTTCTATCACAAGTAAAAATGAGTACATCAAAAGACTTGTCCTGCTGCTTTGTGGGTGCCATCCCTGTAATTTCAAAATAAACTGCATACTTACCGGAGGTTCCTTCCTCTGCAGCTGTCTCATCTGGGCTAGACTGGTGGGGCTGGCTGGACTGTGGGGGAGTCAAAAACAGGTCCTGGCTTGCTGCACAGCTGGATTTCATGGTCGCCTGTTCCCCATACTCCTCTTCTTTGTCCACCTCCTCCTCCTTGCTGTTCACAGTAGGGGACAGTGACTCGGGCTCCTTGAAAGTATCTGTGGTGCTGTTGGAGGTGGTACTGTAGTTTCCGCTGAGGATGGTATGCAGCTATTTGTAAAAGCAGCAGGTCTGTGGCTTGGCACCAGATCAGTTGTTGGCTTTCCTGGCCTTCTAGTATATCTGCTGCAGCTCCTTTGCTTTCATGCAACTCTGCTGCTGGTTCCTGTCATAGCTCTTCTCCTTCAACCCCCCCCCGCAATCTGCTCTTAAATGTCCACCTTTCTACAGCTGGTTCAGAGCTGTGCCTACACAGCCTCTTCTCTCCACAGGCCCAGGAGATCCAGTATCTGGCAGGAGCACATCTGGAGCATGTAACCAGCCTGGTCAGCTGGGTGGCTATAAACAACAATGGAGAGCTGCTAGGTGTGCTCGCCAAGCTGGGCAATCAGGAAAAGGATTTTCAAAAGTTCATGGGGCCTTAAGTAGGGTCTATCTGATCCCTGGGCAGCAGAGTTCACAACGGTGACCAGAGCAGTTGGTGTGTGGTATTGTGGGACAGCTGCTGGAGGCCAATAATGGTCGACATAAGTAACCAGTGTCAACACTTGCACCGTCGACCAAACTACATTCACTCTGACTCTACGCTGCTGGAGAAGATGGTTTTATTAAATCGGCATAGCTGCTTTGCATCAACCTAACTGTGTAGTGTAGACTAGGCCTTAATCTACTTACCTACCTTCCCTCCCTGCAGATTGCAGCCAGGGTGTAAAGCTAAGAAGGTGGCTATAGAGTGGAACTGTAAGGAGCATATGTGTGTATCTGGTATTGAGGCTAGGCTGTAGAATGTGAGAAATCAAGGATGGGTGGTCTGGGGAGTTGTCTGGACTGAGTGCATTTGGCTGAAGAAGCAGGGAAGGAGAATGGAGATGTAGTTCTCAAGGAGGCTTGGTGTGAGTTCCTTGTTTACGTCTGAAATTCCTGGGCATTGTCTAGTTGTAAAATAAATACTACTTAACGTCAAACAAAAGGAGAGAGGTTAAAACTTGTCTAAAATCAACATTCAAAGCCCACCCCTTTCCCCATTGAGGAGAATGAGTTTCTGTTGGGGGCCACATGGTGTTACTGCCCTACAAATGAATAATTACTGTACAAGGTTTAATCGGAAAGCACTGACTCCCCTCTCTCTCCGTTTGGGGGTTCTTTCTTCTACCTGTGTGTAAATTGAGTAACTGAAGAACTGATGCACTATTGGAGTAGCTGCTTGCCTCCATATTGGTCCTAGATTAGCTTTCTCAGAATTGGGATACTGAACCAAGGTAACTGTTTTCCTGAAATTAAAATGATATATGGCCCTTTTGATCTGTGGAAGATGTCTGAGTTTTGCACAAACTAGAATTTCCAAACAATGTAGCCAGATATTAATATTTTCAGTTCAGGTAGGAAGAAAAGAACCTTTCATTACAGTGCAGTGGAGTTATAGTCACATCCTTTACAGGACAGCAGGAATGTTTAACCACAACCATGAAAAACACTGTTAGGCTTGTACTGTCTATAAAAGATATTTTCAAAGCTGCTGATATTGATACATGGTTTTTAAGTGGGCTGTTTTCTCCTAAGTGGGAACAACTCATCTAATGGAGTAGAAAAACCAAGTTAGAACTCTCACATTTTGGGGAGGTTGGTGTTTGTTTCCCACCATTGTGGATGAAACCCACATTTTCACATTCCCAAGTCAATGGATCTCAGGGATCCTCTAGAAGAAATGGATATCTATCTTCATGGAGGCTCCTAGCCAATATCCTGCCACCTGGCTTTGTTAGACCCTTGACAGTATGGTTCCTGCAGGAATCATCGTGCCAGGTGCTCCTGAAATCTTCAAATGTTTCCACCCCAGGGTAGGGGACAACAGCCTATGTCACAACAGACTTAATCTGCAGCAATTTATCGTGTGTTGTAAGAGAATTGAAGAGAGCTTGACTACCTACTTACCCAAGTATATCCCTTCTACAGAGGGATTCTACAGAGCTTAGACTCCATGGAGTCCAGGGTTGGGGGGAAATAGACTTTTTTGAGACAGCATTCCCTCCTGTGCCTCCCCTGTGCTTCCTGCCCTCCCCCATAATTCAGAAGCATGGATTCAAATCTGTGCACAAAAGCAAGGGGGAATCAAGGAGGCTGAAAATTGAAAGGTTTTTACTACATAAATTTCATTCATTATGTAAACATAGTTGTTCCCTCTCCTGGCATAGAATAATAAATCTTTCTTTTTCTGACAGATACAGTTATCATCAGATATTCCGTGGGCTTAATACCAAAGGAGAACTTTTCTTTTAAAGCAACTACAAGAAGGGGACAACACAAAAGGTACTGTATTTCTGCACTTGATTACAGTCTGTTCCTCTTGTATAATTTTCTGCTTGTATACCATTTAAGGGTTTTAATTCATTAAGACCTTTTTAGTTTTAAGTTTAATTCTCTTTTTGTTCCTTTTTAAAATTCATTAGTTCTTACACTGTTAAAGACCCTAAATCTGTTACTAGGGCAGCCGTGTAAAAGTGGATGAGAGGAGGAAGGGGAGAATCCAAGGTGAGAATCCAAGATCTGTGAGACAAACAAAATAGACTATAATTTCAATTTTTGGTTTAGAAGCTCTGTAGTAACTGAGCCGGAGTGATGATGAAATTCAAGCCCTAGGCAAGAACATTCCTTACCAGCTTGTTCTTCCTTGATTCCACCCTGGCTGGTTTCCTGAAGTGTCCATCTTTTCTCATTCCCAGTTTCCTACCTCTCTCCTTTGAAACTCTCCATTTATCTTCCATTCACCCTTGCTAGGGTGGTAATATGTCCTCTGCCTGTGTGACCTCCTCCTGCAGCCATGCTTCCAGGGGGTGAAGTACAGCATCTTTTAGGCAAGATGGTCTTTTCTTATGCCCTTCACAGAGATGTCTACCCTGTGCCTAAACGTGGCCCTGGTGAAGTCACCTAAAACTGGGGTAACAGAGCTCCAAACTGTTGCTGAGTCAATCCCAAAATGATAGTTTTGAAATCAGGATCCTACTCTGATTAGTGCAAGAGTTGAAACAAGTAGAAATGAAACCAAAAGCCACATCCTTTGTCCAGCAGACTAATTAGAGTAATAGCACTAACATTCTCAGCTACTGTGATTTCAGCTTCCTGTATCTTTTTAATCTCGGTGCTTGTGCTTCAAAAATTCCATTTTTCAGCAACAACAGTGCATCAAATATTAAAGTAGTTTCTGTTTGTTTTCCTGAAATATTATTCCATTCTATGCACTGTTTTCCTTGTCTCTGTCTAGGTGAATTAAAGCCTTAGCCAAGCATTCTTCTAAAAATAACTTGACTCTGAAATAGCTCTCCCAGTTCTCTAAATTACCGAGTTTCATATCACATTTCTGATTTTACTTCTTCCCCCTCGCATTTGATTATTATTTTTGTTAAACATTGTCTCTGGTTTATGTGTCAAAGCTGGAGGTGTATGTAATTCATATTAAAGTTCTCAAATTCTTTGTAGAAAGGATTCTGAGGAGTTTATTTTGCACTTAGTGCTTGGATTTTCTTTGCCACTTTTCTCTATTACTTATGTAAACTTAATAAAAATAAGTTAAAAGATATGTTTATTATAGCTAAAAACCTGTTTAAACAGCCCAGGTTTTTGGTGTAATAGTGGAGAGAATTTATTATTAAACATTTGAAGTGGCTAGACAGTAAAAGCAAAATGTAAAACTTTCCCCACTCCTCAGCATAAGCATCAACAGAGTAGTTATTAAAAAGGGATGGTTAAATCCAAAGCTAGTTTCTTCAAGCAGATCTTAGGTAGTCACCCAGAAGCTAAATATCTCTACTTCTAAACAGCTGCAGTTAGGCATTAGTGACATATTCAGCTGGAAGGAAGACAACCCGCTGATGGGGAGCTTCAGCTGTGAAAAGCATTGGGCAATCAAAGGACCCCGAGATTAAGATACACAAATAACGTAGCTATGGAAGGAAAGAGGGCACTGTATGGCTACATTAGCCTAGAAGGAAATAATTGGGCTTTCCAAAAGGTTAAGTGGAGCTAGGCTCTAATCCAACCCACCTCTGAAAATTTGGGGTGGTTTGGACTGGGATCTCAACTCTGTGTCTCAAGCCAATGTTTAATGATAATTGATCCCCACTTTGATCCATGCTCCCAATGTATTAGTGACAGGAACTTCTATAAACATAGCACTTACAACCATTAAACTAAGGCCTGGCCTACACTGGGGGAGAAGGGGGCGGGGGTCGATCTAAGTTACACAACTTCAGCTATGCGAATAATGTGGCTGAAGTCGGTGTACTTAGATCTTCTCACCGCAGTGTCTTCACTATGGTGAGTCGACTGCTGATGCTCTCCCGTCGACTCCGCCTGCGCCTCTCACTCCGGTGGAGTACTGGAGTCGACAGGAGAGCACTCAGTAGACGCGATAAATCGACCCCACTGGCTCAATCGTTGCCCGCCAATCCAGCAGGTAGTATCGACAAGCCCTAACTGAGGTGAGTATTGAAACCCCTACTGCTATCAGTTCTTTTTTCACCAGAGATTGTAGTGGAGCTTCCGGACACAGCTACTGGATTCCTTGGCTTTCAGTTGAAGCTTTGATGAAAGAGGAATCTTCTCTATGCTCAGTCTCTCTTCTGCTTGCCCCTACTGGGGAAACCAGGCAGCCCCTAGATCATGTCTCTCTCGCTTTTGCAGGGCTGTTGGTGATTGCTCCTTTGCAATAGAAGCAAAGAATCCATGAAGGATAGCACTTTGTACTCCGTGAGAGAGGGGAAGCTCTTGTAACTGAAACATGATGGTAGCCAATCCATAAATCAAAGGTATAAATAGTTGGGGTCCAATATGTGTATGAACATTGCACTTGCAAGGAGTCAGCAGTCTTCTAGACTGGTCAAATGGCAAAGCTTCCAGCCCCAACCTTAACCTTCTGCTGCCAGGGATCGCAGTCCCAGAAAAAGTACATGTCTTCAAGACAGCTGGCTAAAGTGAACCTTAAGCACACGCTCCTGCAGCCTGTGGTCCCTTGAAATGCCAGATTCCCTGTCCAGTCAGATACGTTGCACAAGACTAGGACTAGCCTTATTTTTGGCTACTTTGTAACTTGCATGTTGCTGTTTACCTTTGTAACAATTTACTATTTGGTTTGTAGAGGGATGTTTACTATTTGGTTTGTAGAGAGACATCCCTGAAGCGTTTTAAAACTGGGGCTTTATTATTCTGATTGGGTGGAGGAAAGAAAACATCTCACCCATAATTCTTGTTAACTGAAGTTTCATTATAGTATTTATACCCCTGCCATCTTTCTCATACAGTTGGGGACACATTTTGCATTCTGCATGCTTTTCCAAATTCGGTATGAAAATGGATTTGATTGTTACTGGCTGCTGGTTTTGCTGTGTCACATCAGAGCCTGGCCTGTATGCTCAACTGATAAGGCAGAGCCATGATTTCACAACACCCACATTTTGAGAGGGCTCTCTAATTTTGAACACCACCGATGCTGAATGTCGCACTTGAAATGCCTATGGCCTGGTTGTCAGAGCTGCTGATCACACGCTGCTCCATTGGAAGTTGTCACAGAGTCACAGGCCCCGTGCTCTGGAACTGCTCTGTATGAAACCAGATAGCTGTCGCCAGGGCAAGAAGCTTTTTCCACTATGGCCTTCCTGGGTCTGACCTCAGAGCATTCAGCACCCATGTTCTCACTGTGCACTTCCCGCAGTGAGTCCACCTGGATGGGACCCCTAGGGAAGCCAGAGGGGCCATGCCCCCCAACTTCACAGTCTGCAGTGACTCTCAGCCAGTGTTTTAAAACAGAAGGGTTTATTAGTCGACAGGAACATAGTGTAGAACAGAGCTTGTTAGAACATAAAGCAGGACCATTCAGTAAAGTCCATCTTGGGGGGATCCAGAGACTGATGCCCTGGACTCCCCCATCCGAGTCCCAAACAGGAGACTGGATTCAGCTGCCTGGCCTCAGACCCCCTATAGCCCCTCCTTGTTTCTTTGTCTCTTTCCCGGGCCAGCAGGTCACCTGGTCTGCATCAACACCTCCAGCTAATTCTTGCAGAGAAGGGGGCCCTGCCATCAGATGCCAGGCCACAGAGTGTTGGCCATTCTCTGTCCCAGGCAGCCAGTCAGCAGTCACACCTGTCCTCTAGGGGTCACTGCTGTGATCACATACTCTATCCCACCACCTAAATACTTGAGTAATTTAGGGGAATAGGGGAAAAATAGGGGAAACTGAGGCGCACACACAGTATTCAGAGAAAACACAAGAACATTGCCACTTCATCACAGAAGTGAATTGTAACTGTTGTGTGCTCAGCACCACAGGAAAGAGAACCTACATATTTCAACTTGAAAATATTGAGCCATCCAAAGCTAAAAGAAAATGTAGGTCTAAGACTATGGGAGTTCTCCAGGAACACTTTCCCCACATTGCATGTATTGCACATCCCAAACAGGAATGTGGCAAACACATCCACCATGATCACACCACTGTGCACAGGGCTGGCCTGTGGTTTTAGGGAAGGTTGTTGTGGCGATTCTTTAAAATATATCCCAATTTTAACTGACTAATTGTATGTAAGTATGGGAGGGATTAGGATTGTATGCTTGGAGTACAAACATGTAGCCAGAAATAAACCTGGCAAATTTGGGTATGTATTTACACACGGATGTTTATACACATTTATATCTATATTATATACAAAAAATGAAGTTAAAAGAACAATTAGGTTGCAAAGTCATGGATCCAAACATTACAAAATGCCAGAGTTCAGGCATACATACAGTCTCATATCCACAAGGTTGTGAGAGTCTTTAGTTACCTACCCTCCCTTCCCCTTCTTGACTTTGCTGCCTGGGTGCCAGCAGCAGGAGCATTGAGAATGCAGGAGATACAATCTTCTGTCTCTCACTTTCTGTTTAGCACCACAATGATGCCTGATAGCCAGGAGGAGCAATTGCAGGGAAAGGTCCTACTCAGCCCCTGCTACCCTGGCATGGGAGCATGCCCAGTGAAAGTGAAATACTGGAAGAACGTAGCTTCAACTAGTCTCTACTGAGCATGTGTGAACTGAGATTTTCAGAGGCTCATAATTTGGCCAAATTTGAGCAGATGTTCACAGACAGAAAAAAAGATACATCCTTGACACCAGGGCAACCTCCTCCAAATTTGAAGTCCCTGTTCCAAAGTGTGGAGGCACCAGAGCTTCTCAACAAATGGCTGTAGGGGTTTTAGCATGGGCAAAACAACTTATTTCCCTCTAATCTCTATCTGAGAAATTCCTGGACTATGGTAGCTGAAATTATTCAAACAAATAAATTCAGCCTGAGGTGAGGGTTGCCAGCTTTCTAACTGCTGAAAACGAGAGGCCCCTGCCCCACCTCCATATTCACCTGGCATAACAGGAGTACCAAAATGCATGGAGTTTGTTCAACACAGTAAATCATCACCTGAAGGAGCATATTCTTCATGGCAGCATGACCAGCAATTACATTATTATGTACTATACAACGGCAAGTGGGGCTTAAGACATTTATAAAACATTATTTATAAAAAGAGTGAGGCTATTTCCCACAGTACTACAAATTCAATTCTACATATTACTAGTGATGTTCTCTATGAGGATAGCTGTTTTTAAATGGAGTTAAAAATCAGATGGATTAATAAAATGCAGTTGGGCATTGTCTGAAAAGTCAAACTTGCGTTAAATATTCCTGATCCAATTAGTGAGAGAAATGGATTGTGGGTTTTTTTTTTATTTTTTACATCCTTAATTGCATCTTCAAAGCATGTTCCACTCTCCTGCATCATGTGGGGATCTAGCCATGTTGGAGATAAGTGACAATTTTACCCTGTTCATTCTGGTGGAGTGGCAAGAATCTGTACATCTCTGAGGGCCCAGTGGAGGGGATATCTAAAGGCTATGAACCTTCATGGTTTGGGGCATGAGCAAACCTCTAACTGTCGACCCCACTTGGGAACTCCATAAGTGCACTGGGATTTTTTTATTTTGCACCTTCCTCTAATTAGGGCACAACAGGATGGAGGGGGGGGGGTGTCAGTCCTCAGAGTGAGGGCAGGGCTGGGAAATCAGGGCACAGCGTGGGGGCGGGCAGGGTGGACAGGATCTCTCCACCCCTGATGGTGGTGGCAGCCCAGTTCCTACCTCTCCACCAGAGAGCCTGGACCAGGTCCGGGAGCCAGTCAGTTCTCTCCGTCAGTGGCTGAGCAGCTCCTCCAGAGCTGCTGCTCTTCCCACCATCTTTGTGGAGAGACTGATTGCAGTAACTCTGGTAACCAGACACTGCCAGGTCCCCTTTTTGACTAGATTTTGTGGTTGAAAACTGGACACCTGGCAACCCTACCTGAGGCAGACACTTGGCATGGAAAACTTCAGTCCAAATGCATAAAGCATGGCAAAGCTAGAAGCTCTTGAAAAAGGGGTCTTAAAATGAAAGTGTCAGGCAGTTTTAACTACTGGAATCATTACCTGCACTGCCTATAATAAAAATTGTTTTTGGCTAAGTGTCTGAGTGTAATATTTTGCAGCCTAAGCATTAGAGCATACCCATGTTTCACTCAAGTACCAGACACATCCTGCATTAGTAAAGTGTGGAAGTTCAGGGCATTTTTTCAGGGCATTTATTTGAGCTTACGCTGATCTGTGGGATCACTATGGCTCTTTGCCTTGCCGAAATGTACGAACAAGGCATAACGTTATTCTCTGAAGGCTAAATTCTGCTGTTGCTGCAACACTCATGTCAGTGCATCCGTATGTAGAGCAGACCGTGGCCCTGTGCTTGGAAGATCAAGTGCTAAGTCTCTGCTTCCAGGAGCCACCAATGTCTTGTTCCCCAGAGCAGAGAAGTTAATTGGCAGGGTTCATGACACTGTTTCTGCTCCTCAGACCGGCAGCTAGACTCTGGACCAGGATGTTGTCATTGTCTGTAACAAAGACTACTCTGTTGGCAGTGTTAACAAGACATTTATATGCCAGAATCCATCATGTGAAATGATGGGTCTCTGAGACTGTGATTAAAATGTATCTGTTTTTCCTGCTTTTGAATGCTTGTGCATGAACAGGCTGATTATTTGAGTTGTCCAGTGAGCTGAGTACATTTGCTTCCTGCACATATTATTCATTAGTTCTCAAATATACATTTGCCTTGTGAAACAAAAAAGCTGCAGTGTTGTGCAGGGAGAACTGGATTGTATTTTACATTTACATGGCTAAACTGAGACGTGTGGTAAACAAATGCCTCTGTATTGACTGAAGGGGAGCTGCCCCCTGCTTTCCCCAACTCTGAATTTGGCCTATAAAATTATGGAAGACAAGTAAAGCACTGGTCTGTATGTGTCTACCCAAGCTGGAAATTACACCTCCAGCTCCAGTGTAGATGAGTCCTTAGAATGGGACAGACAGTTCCCGGAGAGAATAAGAGCTATTGGGTCTCATTCTGTTTTCACCCTAACTTTATGCTGGTGTAACTGACTTCAGTGGCATTTGCCTGGTTTAAAATAACATGAGGTCTCAATTTGTTCCTATTTCTCAATGAGAGAGAAGCTGCCGTAAGGGAGAGTACCGCTGCAGGAGTGGTTGATAAGCAGTTAAAGTCGGCTTGATTTTGTAGCTTCAGGAATTCTAAGCATGAATATTGACTTTTGTTCTGTCAGAGGTATTATTTGTACCTGTTTTTTCAGACCCCCTGAAGAGGCGGTGAAGAAGCCACACATTCCATAGGAAGGTGGGGGAGAGATTTAAAAAACAAGATACACGTTCAGAGAAACAGAAAAAGGGATATATTTTTTCCTCTGTGCAAAAAGAGCCATTAGAAAAACATGTTCTGAACTCTGCAGGACAACAGTTTTTCTGGCAATACAAATTGGTTCATGGGGGAGAAACACCGTGGCAGATATTTATTTGATTCAGACTTGTAAAAAAAAAAAAACTTTTCCGCTTTGATACATTTATTTGCACTATTCTCATAAGCATTAGTGGGAGTCGCCCTTATAAATCCACTGAGAACTGAGCACTAGAACTACAAAACATTTGTTGTTAGTCAAGAATGTATGTACACAGTTTTATTGGAACTAGCTTTTCTTCCACTGTAATCTACAGATCTCAAAGAGCCCTGCACTTCTACAACATAAAAAAAAGCAAATATCTCAATAACCTCAAATCAAATTAGGTCTGTGTTTATCTACATGTAAAACACCTGACCACTCTGCCTCCCTTGAATGCAAATAATTTTACTGATAAACAAAGCTAGACTGTGTGCTTTGGATCTGAGATTAAGTAGCTTTGTGTTTCTATCTACATGATACTATTTATAGAATCAATTAACTCCTCATCGTTGGGATAAGTCGTTTGACACATCTGTTGCTGAGCTCAGACACACACTCCTCTGTAGGGTCACAGTTTGATTTCTTCCTCTCCCCTCAAAATAACCACTTTTTAACTAGTATCTATTAGCTTAAACACCTGCCTATTGACATTATTATTGCTCTATTTGTATTCTGTGAAGCTGGCCTAGGTAACTGAATGGCTTCCCTTATCCCTTCCACTTGACATACTTTTTTTCTTTGTCATTACAATCACATTTTCTATGAAAGGATGAGGCTGCAGGCTTTCCATAGCCTGCTGCAATGTTTTCGTTGCTGTACTTTGCTGCAGAAAGTGTCTCCTTTGCCTGTGACTGTTGAGATCACTCCCTACATGCCTACTCTCTGGATCTTGAATTTTTCAAAATGGTGATTAACTATAGATGTTTGGAGTCTAGCAATTCACTGCTTATAGTCAACCGGCCGTGATGACAGAAATGTTAGTATAGCATTTCTCCTTGGAATTGTGGTTCCTCTAATGCAACCAAGTCTTGAAGCCAAGACAAATGGGCGACACTAGTTTAAGTTTTTAATTGTTTATACAGTCTTATGATTTTTATCAGAATATTTATCTCTAAATATAACCACACCTTACTCAAGTTATAAAGAGCAGTTTGACCACAAGCACACAATATTAATGACTCCATGGTATCAATAGTCCTTAAAGTGCATGAGTCTTGACGGATAAAAGTGAAAGAAATGCAATGTGAACTAAAGGCTGTCTTACTTAAGAGTCTGATCCTGTTATCTTTTCTCATGTGAGTAGCACTTGCTCCAGGAGTAATTTTGATTTTGATAGGACATAGGACTGTTTGCATGAGTAAAGGTTTCAGAACCAGGCCCCATTCTATCAGAGAGGACCATCTGTGCAGATGGCATATTTTAATTTAATATAACATTTTCCAGAATTAATATTCCCTGCATTGTTTTTGTTTTATATAGTTATTTTAAGGAGAATGTTCTGGTGAAACAGTAGAACGGTAGTTTGTTCAATTTGTCTCTGTTTGGTGCATATACCGTTTTGAGGCATGACAGAAGGTAACACATGTGGAGCCTTGCACTTCCACGCAAAAGACCAAAGTGCCATCTTCTGGCCCATCATTGGACCACAGAAGACTACAGGTACTGCTGACTCCCTTGACACTGATGGGCCCCTCTAGACCGACTCTGTCGGTACGGATTGCCACTACGGTACCACAGGAATTCCATTTCTCTTAGAAACAATGGAATCCCCACTACTCGATACCAGCATCGTGGTACTGACCACATCTTGGTCTCCTGAATTCCCCGTGGTACCGAGACACTCACCATTGGCCCCCTTATTTGCTCCACCTCTATCAAATGTAGAAGAGGGCAATGATGATAACATATCTTCTCTCCGTGCAAAGCTCCCCAGGGGAATGTCAAGGGACCAATCACCTAGAAACATTTGCAGAGCCACAATATTGACATGACAGGCAAGACCCACCCACTTTTATGGACACCCTTGAGTACCATCCCAGTGATCCTGTATTGGGACCCTGGGTAGTCTATAGATACTAGTTTTCACTGTAAGCGTGCCTCAGTGGGTCACAACTGAGGATGCCAAATTCAGGATGAACTGCTGAGAAATAGGGCAGATACACCCCAAGACTGGTGGCTAATCCCCCATAGGATATACCCCCACTCCCTATCAACTACGGTAGTAATGAGGAAAGCTTCGTGGCTTCACCTTTCAGGCCTCCCAAAAGAAGTCCAAATAACTGGGGAGGACCTTCTATTTCAAGGGTCCAAACTCTGTGCAGAGAAAACAGATGGTTCACTTCACACACTAAAAGACTCAAGTCACGTTGCATTTCTTGAGGGTCTACATGTCTGCTCAGAAAAGAAAATACAGCAAATCTCAGGCATCACAAAGATCCCAACCTGCCCAGTTCCCGCCACCCCAGAGACACTATGAACCCCAGCAGAAAAAACAACAGATGCAAAAACGAAGGCCGACAGTACCCCAAACTTCAACTGCAGAGCCCTCAAAGTCAGAACATCAATTCTGATACATTGGTCGAGGCCCTGAGCTACAACTGTCACAATCAGTTGCTGCAAAACTCAAATTATCTACATCCTTTTAGACACCGCCTTGTTCTTTTTCGACAAAAGGGGAATGCGATAACATCAGACAAGTAGGTACTGGAAATCATCTCCAATGGTTATTCAATCCACTTTACCTCCCTCCATCCTCCCTGTCCCTCTTCAGGGACCCTTCTCACGAGTGCCTGTTACGTCAGGAAATAAATCCTCTTCTAAATCATGGTGCAATAGAACCAGTTCCAACTCAGCACAGAGGGAAGGGTTTCTACTCCAAATACTTCCTGATACCAAAAAAACAAGACAAAACAAAAAAACAGAAGATGGAGACCCATTTTGGATTTGAGATCACTAAACAAATATGTAAAGGCACAAAGATTCAAGAGGTTTACATTAGCAGCAATAATTCCATTGCTGGACCAGGGAGACTGGTTCTCGGCCCTCAACCTACAAGATGCCTATTTTCATATCGCAATTCAACCATCCCACAGGAGGTTCCTGAGATCCACCCTGGGTCAAGACCATTTTCAGTACAGAGTGCTTCCATTTGGCCTATCAAGAGCACCCAGTGTGTTCTCAAAGGTCCTATCTATGGTAAATTAGGTCCCATCTTCGCAAATTAGGAATCATGATATATTCATTTCTAGATGATTGCCTACTCAAGACATGATCCTTTGATGACACCCTATCAGCCTCGCAAAAGACTACAACTGAACACTCAAAAATCGACTCTGACTCCAGTGCAACATGTGAAATTCATAGGAGCCTATCTAGATGCAGCGAAGGCCAAAGCCTTTTTCCCACTACACAGGTTCAGTACTCTAACCAAGTGGAGACATGTCCCTGCTGCTCCTAGGTGGAGGAATGGCCATGGGGGCTCCGTGTGCTGCCCCTACCCTGCCCCGAGTGCCGGCTCCGCAGCTCCTATTGGCTGGGGACCGCGGCCAATGGGAGCTGCGGGGGCAGTGCCTGCAGGCAGAGGCAGTGCACAGAGCCACCTGGCCGCGCACAGAGCCTCTGCCTAGGAGCAGCAGCCCTGCAGGGACATGTCACTGCTTGTGGGGAGCCACCTGAGGTGAGCGCCGCCTGGATCCGGCACACCGAAACCCTTCCCGCGCCCCAACCCCCTGGCCCAAGCCCCCTGCCATACCCAAACTCCCTCCCAGAGCCTGTGCCCCGCACCCTCTCCCGCGCCCCAACCCCCAGCCCTGAGCCCCCTTCTGCACCCAAATTCCCTCCCTCTTAGTTAACTGGAATTTTTGACTTAGCGGCACCCCGCATTCCCTCAACATGCCGGATAACAAAGCTTTTACTTTATGTTGTTTTTGTATGTTTTCATGAAAGTTGAGATTTTGGAGAACAAGATCTCAACTTCAGAGAAGTGCTGGTGTGATGTACCAGCTGAGTCAGAGTCCTGCATAAAACGTGTAAATATTAAGAAAAGATATAAATTGTTATGGTATTCCCAAGAGTATAAATAAGACATAGTCTACACTTTAAAATGGTATCAATCCCACTGTTTTGGTTAGGGCTGTATTTTTTATTTTATTTATTTACTGAAATAGTTATGCTGGTACAGTTCTTAGTATGGATGTAGTTATAATGGTAGAATGGTGCCTTATGTTAGTATAGTTTAGTTAGTATATTCCTGTACAGGGGCGCTGGAGATTGGGGCTTGTTGAGTCCCACGCCTCTCGGCTTCAGCCCCGTGAGGGGCGCCGGAAATCAGGGCTTCAGACTCGCGCCTCCCAGCTTCAGCCCTGCGGGGGGCTCCAGGGATCAGGGCTTCAGCCCCACGCCTCTCAGCTTCAGCCCCACGGGGTCACCACAAATCGGGGCTTCAACCTCAGCTCCTGACTTCAGCCCTGCGGGAGAGCTGCAGCTTGGGCTCTGGATTTCAGCCGTGGGAACCTGGGGCCCTCTTGAAAGGGTTTGTGGACCCCCAGTTGAGAACCACTGCTGTATATAATATATTATCCAGTGCAGTTTTAAAAGTTGCTAGCCACAGACATTCTACTACTTTCCTTGGGAAATTATTCCACAATCCAATGGCGCTCATTGTTAGGATTTCACACACACCTCCCCCCCCGCTGTTTTTCAGACTAAATTTTCTTTCATGCAATTTAATTCCAATGCATTTTAAGGCTTGTCTACACCTATATATATACACCTCTACCCCAATATAATGCGACTTGATATAACATGAATTCGAGTATAACACGGTAAAGCAGCGCTCCGGGGGGGTGGGGCTGCACGCTCCGGCTGATCAAACCACGTTCAATGTAACGCGGTTTTACCTATAACGCGCTAAGATTTTTTGGTTCCCGAGGACAGCGTTATATCGGGGTAGAGCTATATATTTAATCATACTGGTATAGTTAAAGCAGTGGATCTCAAACTTTTGTACTGGTGACCCCTTTCACATAGCAAGCCTCTGAATGTGACCCCCCTTATAAATTAAAAATACTTTTTTGTATATTTGTATATTTAATACCATTATAAATGCTGGAGGCAAAGTGGGGTTTAGGGTGGAGGCTGACAGCTCGCAACCCCCCATATAATAACCTCATGACCCCCTGAGGGGTCCCGACCCCCAGTTTGAGAACCCCTGAGTTAAAGCAATACAACCTCCCTAGTTCTACCAGTACAGAAGTGCTTATGCTGGTATAGCTTATTCTGGGGGCTGGAACTGGGAGGAGTGGAGCTTAATCCCAGAGCCCCGAGCCCTGGTGCTCCCTATGGAGCAGAAGCCCTGAGCCCATGGGCAGAGTTGTGGACATGGAGGGCATTGTCACCCCCTCCCGCAAACTGCAGCACAAGATCACAGCAGTCCGGGGGTCAGCGCCACACCCCCCGCATCTCCTTCTCTCCCCGCCCCCTGGCCAGGTCGGAGGCGGGAAGCTGGAGCCGGGCAGTGAGTAGGGGGCAGCTACTGCTCTGGCTGGTGCCTTGAAGCAGGCAGCCGCAGCATTCCCTCGTCTCCTGCTGGTGCCCCGGGTTGAAGCTGCTCCTCAGCTCCCACCCCGCTTTGCTTACACAGCTGGTAAGAGCTGCCTGGGCGGGGGACCTGGCTTCATGGCTGGCAGAGCCCTTGGGGAACAGGGACCACAGGGAAGCCCTCTCAGCACGCAGCCCCTGCACCCTGAGCTATGCTCTCCCTGCACCCTGAGCTACCCCCATGCCCGCACACAGCCCCTAGCTACATAGGCGCTGGAAGAAGAGGTGCGGGGGGCTGCTACTGGCCCTGCGCCTGCCCCTGCCTCAGCCCCCTTATCCCTGTCTGTCCCCCCCCTCGGAGACACGGCCCTGTGCCTAGCTTCAGCTGGGGTGGGGGCATGAGGTAAAAAGTTTGGAGATAGTTTTGCTGGCTTTCAGCACCCCCACTATAAAATACATTCCAGTGCCACTGCTTAGCTACCCCCTTCCCTGCACCCTGAGCTACCCCCCTGTCTGCACACAACCCTTAGCTACTCCCCTGCCTGCACCCTGAGCTGTTTTCAAACTTTTTGAGCTAAGCCCCCCACCATTGAGTTATAATTTTTGGTTGCTCCCCCCTCAACCCAGACAGGCGGGTGGCCTGCTGAGGTGAGCCATGGGGTGGAGGTGGTGCTCCCTTCCTGGACCCCACCATGCAGAGCTGGCTCGAGCCCACTGGCCCCTCCCCCCCAAAAAATAGACATCACACTATGCCTAAGCTCAAGGCCCCTGCCCCGAGGGCGCCCCCCCAACCCTCTTGAGCCCTGGAATTTTTAATAGAATATTGGGGAGGGCCTCAGAAAGAAAAAGGTTGAGAACCGCTGATATACACGACAATCCTGTATTGGCAGGGGATGGACTAAGTGACGTACAGTAATTGTTCTTAATTTCTTTATTACAATTCATGAAAAAGCTAAGATTACACAGTGCCTTTTTCATCCAGCGACCTCAAAGTGCTTTTGTCAATGTGAATTCCTGTCTTCTGAAGAAGGTGTCGGTAAGTGTTACTATTGTACTCAGACAAACTGGTGCACCGATAAGTAGGTTGAGTAATTTACCCAAGATTTCACAGCCTGTATGTAGGTGAAGTAGGAATAAAACCCAAGAATCCTGGTTCCCAGTCCCCTGTTTTATCCACTAGGCAGGCCACCTCTGTGTAAGAATGTGAGTCCAAGCATGTTTATGTGTTACACTAATTATGTTTATCTAGGCATTGCAGCTTTTCATGAGTTAGTATGTGATTTCTCTGCCTTTAATTTGAGAGGTTTATTAGGGAAAATTAATTTTAAAACTCACTGGGAAACCAGTGATGTCTCACACGTGACTATTAAATTGCCGCTGACTGAATTAATGAACCTTTGAACCTTCTGATTGTAGAAATCTTGAATGTCTTGTATTGAAACTTTATTTTTCCTGCTGGCAATAATGAAACTGGTGAGCTGCAAGCTTTGTTGACTTACCCATGCAATACAAACTGTAAAAAAAAATCCTAAATTCCTTCCCAAGGAAGTGTCTGCTTAGTCTTCCTGTTAGCACTTCCACTGCCCTTGTTCCTTCCCCGGTTGAAGCCTTGTTTCACAGACTGCTTCTATCCCCAGTAACAAAAAAACCCTAACCCGCCTTTTTGTTTCTTTTGACACCAACACAGTATGTCAGCCTGTGCCTAAGAGAGAGCTATATTGAAATAGCTTTCTTTGTGAATTTCTCATTGCTATTCATGGGTGGGGATTGTCGCTTAAGGGTCAAATTAGAACTCAGTCAACCAGAGCGACGACAGTGAGTGGAGCCAGCCTCCAGCTAGATTCCCCCTCTAAGTTCTGAAAAGCTGTTTACTTGGAGTTCATCACATACATTATATATTGGTTTTGCAAAATGCTCTTTTCATATGCACAGGCTGAATTCTGCTTAGTTTGTTACTCATGGTCATTAACACTGAGGGCTCGCCTTTTGCCCCATCTCCTTACATTCATCTTTGTCTGCATCTTAGGACATTTGTGCCCTTTCTGATGAGCTGTTGATCATTAGTGTTGAACTCCCATCATTTTAAGGAAAACTACTTATCTGAGTGTGATGGATTTTCTGTTATTTTCACTGGGATTATACTGTAGTAAACTTGTAACCCTTGACCCAAAGGAGTTTCAGCCCTGAGTCTTCCTACAGGCGGAATTTTATAAAGGGCAGATTAGAGATTCTTTGAGCTACATGTAGGTCATTAGCTCCAAAGATCTGCCTTCATTCAGGTTCGCTGTAGGACTGGACTTCAGGTGGTTACTTTTAACAGATTAAGGTAGTTTGTGGTTGTAGGCTGTAGTATAGTGTGTATCATAAAACTTGACCAACATTAATGGATGTTCTGTTGGGTTTAAATTTCCAACATGGGTGCCTAAAGGGAAGCACCTAAATAAGTGGCCTGGTGTTTTTTGTTTTCTATTGTTGCTGAGCATCCCCATCTTCTGGAACTCAATTTGGAGGTGGGATATTCACACCTCTGAAAATTGTGTAACTCAAGTGCCTAAATATGACTCTGAGCGCCTGACATTAGACCCCCATGTTTTGAACACTTTGGACATAATGCCAACTGGTACAAGTTTCTGAATTCTGAGATCCAGAATTTTCAGCCCATGTAAGACACTAGCAATAAATTTCTCCAGTAACAAGTAAGTATTTCCATTGACAACATGTTGGCCAATCTGGCTCTCAGGATTGGCTTCTATAAATGTGGTTTCTCTTTTTCTTCTGAGTTATGCAGAAAATGCTATCTATATATATTTAAACTGTGACATGCATACCACGTGGAAAGGAGGACATATGGAATGACCATGTTTAAAAAGAGGCTCTTGGAGTACTAACACCTCAAGAACTAACTTTTCTTCCTCTTCCTTCTATTGTAGCTGATTCTGCTTGAGGCTGCTGTCCTGCTTTCTCTGCACTTTTCTAGTCTTAGTGGGTGATGTTACAGCATCTTTAACATTCAGACCCTAATACTCTACTAGGTGTGTATTGCTCGGTTTTCATTGCATGATTTATAATGTTGCATGGGAGATAGCATTCACTCTAAGGCTGCTTGTATACTCTGGCAACTTTTAGCGAATAGGCTGTGGATCAATAGATGTTTTCAATCCCAGTTTTCTGTTATGTTATTCTTTCTTCCCTTCAGACGCACATAGCTACTATGCCCATACATACACATACATCTCACGTTCTGTTTTGCTTTCTCTTGTTTGCCCATATTCAGGATGCTTCTTCTTACTTCCCACAGCAGTATTCCCTGTTAGTAGGGCTCGTTCCTGCTTGGAGGCAAACTGGGTTGTGAGAGCAGCAGCAAACCATCAGAGTAGGGTGACCAGACAGCAAGTGTGAAAAATCGGGATGGGGGTGGGGAGTAATAGCAGCCTATATAAGAAAAAGACCCAAAAATCAGGACTGTCCCTATAAAATCAGGACATCTGGTCACCCTACATCAGAGGGGCTGTGGTGCATAGTATGTTGTTACTCATAAGGTGAACAAGCTATGCAGGCTATGTGGGCACACAAGAAAATGGTCACATGCCATGGGATACTGAGGAGCTCTCTGAGAAGCACCTTTTCCTGAGAAGATTCTGGCACATCTCTGCCACCAACTGACAGACCCTGCTCTGTTTCTAACTGCAGGTCGCTCAAGTACCTGCTGTTCTTCATTTGTAGGAGGAATAACTGCGAATCCTATACCTGCATTAACTGGAGTGTTTAGGCTAGGATTTTCAAAGCAGTGTAAGGGAGTTAGGTGTCCTACTGAATTTCAATTAGAGTATGTCTCCATTGTAGCTGGAAGTAAGTCTTTTATGTGGGTAGACTGACTCATGCTGGCAGGGCTCAAGCTAGTGTGCTAAAAACAGTAGTAAGAAGAACAGGAGTACTTGTGGCACCTTAGAGACTAACAAATTTATTAGAGCATAAGCTTTCGTGGACTACAGCCCACTTCTTCGGATGCATATGCATCCGAAGAAGTGGGCTGTAGTCCACGAAAGCTTATGCTCTAATAAATTTGTTAGTCTCTAAGGTGCCACAAGTACTCCTGTTCTTCTTTTTGCGGATACAGACTAACACGGCTGTTACTCAAAAACAGTAGTGTGGACATGGCAGCTTGGACAGCAGCTCAGGCTACCAAGCCCGTCTGACCCCCTGGGTCTCAGTTTGGATACTTAGCCCAAGTCTCTGCTGGAGTTGCAATGTCCACACTGCTATTTTTTAGCATGCTAGCTCGTCATCTGCTAGCACAAGTCTACCTAGGGCTGGGAGGCTGGCTTCCAGCTGCAGTGTAGACATACCCCTAGAGATCAGTGCCTCACTCCCTCAGGCTCTTTTGAAAACCCCAGACAATACCCTTCCTCCACCCCCACCAAACCCACTCTCCCATTAGTCCAGAGTGCACAGTTCAGTGAACAATTAGGGCTTTACTCACATTGCTGAGCACAGTGCAGAGATAAGTACACAAAAGAGAGACAATCTGGAAGTCTCTCTGCACAAATCCTGAACAAACATAGATTCACCAGCACTTTGACTCTTCGTAGGACCGAATTCTTAGGGAAAAATCTCCGCTTTGCAGAAGACTAGCAAAAGGCCTGTGCATTCCATAAATCTCCAAAGATACATAGCTTAAAACAGGGCATGAGTTGGATATAAGTAGTGCATAGCTGGTCCTTTGTGTCGGGGGAATTTCACCCTTAGTGATCACTTAAACCAGGGGTTCTCAACCTTTTTCTTTCTGAGGCCCCCCACAACATGCTACAAAAACTCCAGGGCCCAGCAGGGGAGTGTTGGGGCTCAGGGCTCTGGGCTGCGGGCGAGAGAGGACCTCGGGCATAGGTGTACTTTGACGTCTATTTTTTGGAGGGGGGGCAGGGGCCAGCAGGGGTCGAGCCAGCTCCGCACGGCAGGGTCCGGGGAGGGAGCACCACCTCCATCCCCTGACTCACCTCAGCAGGCCACCCAGCCTGTCTGGGTTGGGCGGGCACGGGGGGCAACCAAAAATTATAACTCAAAGGTGGGTGGGCTCAGCTCACAAAGTTTGAGAACGGCTCAGGGTGCAGGGAGAGGGGTATCTAGGAGTTGAGTGAGGGAAGGGGGGTAGCTCAGGGTGCAGGGAGAAGGATAGCTAGGGGCTGTTTGTGGCATGGGGGTACCTCAGAGTGCAGGCAGGGGGTAGCTAGGTGCTATGCACAGGCAGGGGGTAGCTCAGAGTGCAGGCAGGGGGTAGCTAGGGGGTGTGTGGAGACAGGGGTAGCTCAGGGTGCAGGGAGGGGGGTAGGGGTGTGTGCCTGGAGGGCTCCCCCTGTGGTAAATGCTCCCCGAGGGCTTTGCCAGCCACAGAGCTGGGTCCCCCCGCCCAGACGGCTCTTACCGGCTGTGTGAGCAAAGGAGGATGGGAGCTGGGGAGCAGCTTCAACCCCCTGCAGCAGCGGGAGATGAGGGAACACTGTGGCTGCCTGCTCCATGGCAGCTGTCCCTCACTACTCGGCTCTGGGTTCCGGCCTCCGACCTGGCCACGGGATGGGGAGAGAAGGAGGTAGAGAGTGAGGGTGGAGTGCCCCGGGACTGCCCTGTTCTTGCACTGTAGTTTGGGCCAGGGCAACACCTCCATGTCCCCCATCTCTGCCCATTGGTTCAGGGTTTCTGCCCTGTGGTGAGCACCGGGGCTCAAGGCTCCGGAATTCAGCCCTGCTGCTCCCAGCTTCAACCCCATGGGGGGCGCCGAGCATCAGGGCTTTAACCCTACGGTTCCTGGCTTCATCCCTGAGAGGTGCTGGGGCTGGGGCTCTGGCCCCGGACCCCCTGAAATGGTTCGTGGACCCCCTGAAATGGTTTGCAGACCCCCTGGGGGCCAGGGACCCCCTGTTGAGAACTGCTGACTTAAACAACTAGTTTTGCTTATGTTGACCCATATGAGGCAGCTTGGTGCATTGATTCTAAATATGAGCAATCAGAAAAGACAGATCAATATACTGCTGGTCTGTATTCTAGCTATAATACAACATAATAGTACATTTAGAATCACATAGGTAGGACAAAATAGATTTGCTTTTGTCAGCGTAGCCTTTGACACTCTTTATGCAGTTGTTTGCTGCGTGTAGAGTAAGTCTCTAGAATTGCAGCACAAGGAATAATCTTTACCTGGCTGCTGTAGTTTTAAATGTTTTTCATTTATTTATAGGGTTTTCCAGCACACTTTGATTTATTTACAAATGGTAGCAAATTGCAAGTGGCAGGCTGCGTAACTAACTTCATGAGTCAGTACTTTTTTTTTCTAGTCTAGACTGCTGATAGTGTAAATTGTTCAAACACTAGGTAAATAATTGGAAATGCAATCAACAGCAAGCAAGTATTTATCTACTAATAAATCATTTGAAATGCGTAAGTCTGTCTTTGTCCAACCGTTCTTAAAAGGCATTTAGTGGTTCTGCTGCTGTTTCTGCGTAGCAATCAGGATTTTTATGGTCACTAATTGTGCATTTATTTTCTGACTGTGTTTCTCTTTGCACAAAGAAAAGAAACACAATATTTATGCTTGCAAAGAGGCTCACGTGTTATTTCCCTCATGGAGAGCTATAGGATTCTCTAGAGATTGATATTATTTATATCATCTCATTTTTGTAGACAGGAAGAGGTTCTCGGTTGCGTGGCATTAGCAGCCATCTACATTTTTTCAAGGGTTTTCTAAAGGGGAATCTTTGTCACGTTCTCAGAGCATGGCTTGAAAAGTATACAGCAGCTCAGTGATCAGCCATGTCTTTTTCCTTTGTATTAATGACACCGCTGCTTCAAGTCATCAGTTGGAGAGAAGGGGGAGGGGTGGGGACGACTCTTCACCTTTCAAACTTTAGTTGTTAGATGTTCCTTATGAGAAAGACAATGTGAATTCTCTAGCATTTTATTTTTATACTGTTAGGGGAAAGTAGATTTGTAATTTGTTTAAAGTAGTTTATTTTGGTGTCCTCTCCATCTCACTCCCAACTAATTCCCTTTTTGTAGTTAGACTATGGAAGATTCTTATAGGAATATTTCCAGAGTACCACAGAGATAATAGAAACAGGACATAAGTGATGCCTTCTCTGTGTTGGAAAAAGCTTTGTTAGCTCACACCAAGAGAGATGCTTGTTGATCACTCAAAGCCATTACTTTTCCGAATCCCTAACTTTTGAATTATCTTTAATTCATGGTAGTGTCAACTCCTAGAGGCTCTGCTTCAGAAAGATCTTGAGTTTACTGTGCTTCCTCTTGGAGGCTATTAGAGGAAGCTTTGTAGTATTGAGTTTTCCACAGGAACTCAGCTTCAACCTGCTCTTGAGTTGAGGAATGTAGGGGAACATTTGGAGAGGTGACACCAGGACTGCAACTCATCACATCTATTTTCCTCCTGTTAAAATCACATAAGACAGTAGATCTCTATTTATAGTCTGTGGACCACTGTACAGTCCACGAATCACTCCCAGGTGCTCTGGAGAGCTGCTTACAGTGTGGGAGGTATCTGCCAGTTTTCAAACAGTGATTTTTTTCTCCACAGGGATGTTTTAACCAAGTTCAGAACTCTTTAAGATTTCCAGAGGATTTTTTGGATCAATAAATTAATAAGAAGCTTGTCTGCACCCTGGTTTGTCTCTGCCAGGTGTTCCTTTGATATAAATTCAGCCATGATCAAACTTGTGGATGACTCCAAAATTAGAGGGCTACCAAATAAAGGATAGAACCAAACTGCACTGCAGCAATGGGAGATTAGAAAAGTGAGGGCTGCAGACAACAACCAGAGGAAGTTCAATCCTAACAGATGAGAAATCCTACAAGTAGGAAGAGGAAATAAACAGCACAGCTACAGAATAGAGTTACAGAAACTTTGTTCTCCATGCAGCAAGTGCACTGCATATCAACCTAACCTCTGCTACTGTATCGCAATTTGACAGCATTTAATAGAGCTAGGAGAAAGGACTGATTTGCTGCTTTCTGCATATGATGTTCCTCAGTGTTCTTCAGTTCATACACTGCAGTATTAATGCAGACTTTGAACGTTTACATACCCCTTGGTTCTGCATGGGTGCAGAAGGGATGTGGGAGAGGGAACAAAGAACTTTCTCTTCCCACGGCACCCTTGCACAGCAGCTCGTTACAGACTAGCTGAGGAGCACAATCAATCCATAAGACTAGCATGGCTGGTGGTGGCAGTCTTCCATCGGCCCGTGAAGAAGGCTTGTTGCAGGGTAGAGTGCATGTCTGCGACCTGCTAAAGGTTGGTGGATCTGAGCTAGCCAGAATTCCTTCCAGGGTTCCAGCTGCAACTTGAGCCCCTTCACACCTCACTACTGCAGGGTTATGCCTTGAAAGCACAATCCAGCCCAAAGTCTACAAAATACCATGAAAATTCTATTGTGAAATGCCGAAAAAGAAGAAACAAGCCACTGACGGAAATTAGACTTGTTATGGTGACAGTAGAGGTCTTCTGCTTTTCAGGCAAGACTGAAGAAGAGCACCTAATTCCTTCGCTTTTCCATACAGAAAAGCATCTTGGGCTACTCCTTAGGAGTTAACAATAAGTTGCAGGTCTGCAAGAGTACATGATTGGTTTTTTGTAGATAGACAACAAAAGGAACTACTGGCTTATAGGTTGAGCAGGTAATTATACCCTCTGAATCACATAGAAATGGAATAAAGCCCTTTGAAAGGACACATTAAGAATTTTTTAAAGTATTGTAGCTTCTGACAAGACAGGAAACTTGCTTGAATTGTGGGGAAAGCAGAGAATATTGCCTTGTGAGCACTTGAGTTCCAGATATTGTAAATTGTTTACTCATTATAGTTTAGTTTCAGTAAAGAGATTGAATTGAAACCACCATGCATCTTTACATAATATTCATAGTTCTTATATCAAAATATTTTGACTCCCCATTAACTTTATACATTTGCAAGGTCAGTGGGAAGTTGAGCTTCATGCATCACACACATGCTGAGAGGGTTTAATATGGAGAACATCTTAAAAATGACATAGTCAGTGCAGAGACATCTCAAAAGAAACTTGATTGATTTGCTGTGTTTTTCCAACATGTGGAGACAAGCAAACCTGTACAGTTTCTATGGAAAGTGTCCTTTTGTTTTACCTCATTTACATTAGTAGCAAGTAGCTGCATGACTGACTGCTGTGTGTGAAAATTCTTATTGGTTATCATGCATGCAAATACCCTGGTAATACAATCTAAGAGAAGGTGCTGAAATCATGGCTTAAAGAAGCTTCATCTGTAATTGTGCAGTCTGCATTTAAAAAGCATGTTCTGTATTATAATTTGCCACCCCTTTCTCTCATTATAGCATGAACATATTTTCGTCCAACTTGCTAAATTTACAAGGATCCTTCAAAATGTGTACCCAATTAGTGACATTGCTAGGACAAATGAAGTATAAAACCAATAAGGGTGTAGCATTTGTTGTCCAGAAGCATGAAGCTTCACTCTGAAAGCCTTAACTATTATCATCCTTGCTGTGAAAGACAAAGATGCCAGATGAATAATTATAAAGAATAAGTTCTTCTAGCAAAAAAGAGGAAAGTAATATTATCTTTATATCCTTTTAAAAGTACATCATTATTTGCACAGTGAAATTAGTTTTGCAAGAGGCATGAAAATCTCTTGAGACATAAGTTTTAAAAGAAAGATCAAAGGAATTAAATAACAGTTGTATCTAAGGTGAGCATTTTTTTTTTAAACCGGGAAGCCTTGGGGTAATTACTTTTAATTTAAAATCAAATCAATGGATGGAAATGAAGTCTTTTCAAAGAGCAATTGGAGTTTGCGTCTTAGAGTGAATGCTATTTAATAGAATAATTAACATGTGCTTTTTATTCTTAACCTCTGACCTGTGCCCTCCCGCCCCTTTACCTAACCCTTTCCATTTGCCCTGGTCAGTTAACAGGCAGGAACATTTGAGAACAATCATGGATGATTATGATATCAGGTCTGCTGCTAGCATTTTGGCATCTGTTAAAGAGCAAGAGGCTCGTTTCGAGCGGCTCACCCGTGCACTTGAAGAAGAGCGACGCAATGTCTCCTTGCAGCTTGAACGTGCTAATCAACCCTCAGAACGAATGAGCATGTGCAACATTGGCAATGGTCAGCCCCTGGCAACCGCGTGGCAGCAACTTGTCCTGCAGGTAACAGCCTGCTTATCTTACCTGTCACTAGAATTCACACATCCCAGAATATCCCATTCCAGAAAGTAAAGAGCCTCTCCCAACTTATTTGTCATCAGCATTTCATTCCATATTGTGTATTACAGAACAGAAAAACACTGAACTCAGCATATTTGTTTGATTGATTGAGGTAGCATGGATTATAGCACCTAGGATAAAATGTTACTCTCATCTCTTTTTACCCCTAAGGATGCTTCCTAAAAATGATAGCTCCCTGATAATTAAATCCCAATAAAGACCTTCATGCCAGCTCTTATAGCTATGTGCTTGCTCCATGTGTGGACTATCACTATACCTTTAAAAGTATGGGGCCAAACCATGATTTCCCTTATCAGGTAAAATTTTCTTTTGAAGTCAACTGGAGTTTGATAGAACAGGAACTGGGTGAAGATAGTGGATTTCCTCTGTTAAGGACTGCAAGCATGCTCCTTGAGTAAGGACTTCAGGATTTGGCACACAGTGTTTATTCAAATGAAGGACTTTGGTCAGCCCCTGGCAACCGCGTGGCAGCAGCTTGTCCTGTATGTGTGTCTGTTTATAAATCCGAGCCATAGTTTTGCCTCCTTCTTGCTCCTTAATGTGAAATGACAAACTGGTTGTATTTCTAACTGATTCTTTAAACTAGCAAATTATTTGGAAGCCTGTGGCAAATAATGCAGCAGCATCAGTAGTACTGGGAAGGTTCTGATCCATAATGAAACCCTGATCTGCTAGGGACTTTAGAACTTGCCTCCATCATCCCATACGCTTGCATTGATTGGTACATGAGTAGGGTTCATGTGATGTCAAAACAGCTTTATGCTAATACATTTTTGGTGGGCAGTATTTCATGGAAGCTGTCCAAATCAGAGAGTTCTAGCTGGGTGTTCGGTAGCTTACAAATTCAGTGGGTAGACGTAGAGGAATTTATTTTGTGAAAGGCAGCTGTAAAAAAATGGCTGCCATGTTACTCCCTCTAGTCACTGTTTAATTATCCTTGCCATCTGTTTTCAGTTAGGACATTCAGCAGCAAAGAACTGACCTTTACTGCTTGGGCTAAAGGAGTAACTCCATTAGCTGTTAGCAGTTGTAAGTTGTTATCCTGATGATTAGCCACTAGAGGGGGATGCTGCATACATTTTAGAAGAATGGTACATCTGCACCTCCACTTTTCTGAGTGTCTTTGTGAAAGGTGCTAGATCAGGTACAGTATGACTTTCCTGCACTGCCATGTTTTAAACCCCAATCAACTCCTATTAAAACCAATAGAAGGATTGATGTAACCAAGCCCTAAATTATCCTTCTTTTGGAAGGGACCGCCTGTATAAGTGAAACCAGTGTTCAGTCTACATGTGTGTTCAATCCTTGGCCTCTCTGGGGGTTAGACATGAAATGCTTCACTTGTAAATCATTAGTGTTCAGCTTTTTGAGGTAGTTTATATAGAAAAAATGCTACTGTCTTTGAAATCATTTTTTTAATTAGCTAAAGGTGCACAATTAGGACTTCATAATAATGCGTGGTTAATGTTTATGTAAAATACATGAAAACAGTGAAGGCCAAATTAATCCCTGGTGCAACAGCACTGACCTTAATAGAGTTTAAACCAGGGGTGAAATTTGCCCCTTCAGCCTCATACAGAATATTTAAAGATTGCAAATGCAGTAGCTTTACTTTCACTGTGCCTTTCATCATGAAGGGTACATCCAGCACTTTACAGGCTATGTGCTACAGTAAATAGGGATCTGTCACTCATCACTGAAAGGCAACCATTTCTGAATGGCTGTAGTTCATTGGTGGGTGGCAGATCTCTGTACTGAACAATCTCAAAAAAGATATATTAGAACTGGAAAAGGTACAGAGAAGGGCAACAAAAATGATTAAGGGTATGAAACAGCTTCCATATGAGGAGAGATTAAAAAGACTGGGATTATTCATCTTGAAAAAGAGACAACTGAGGGCGGATGTGATAGTCTATAAAATCATGAATGGTGTGGAGAAAGCGAATAAGGAAGTATTATTTATTCCTTCTCATAACATAAGAACCTGTGGTCACCCAAAGAAACTAATAGGCAGCAGGTTTAAAATAATCATAAGGAAGTACTACTTCTCACAACGCAGAATCAACGTGTGGAACTCAATGCCAGTGGACGTAGTGAAAACCAAAAGTATAACTGGGTTCAAAACAGAATTAGATAAATTAATGGAGAATAGGTCCATCAATGACTATTAGCCAAAATGATCCGGGACACCACCTCATGCTTTGGATGTCCTTAAACCTCTGCCAGAAACTGGGACTGCACGGCAGAGGATGGATCACTTGATAAATTACTTTGTTCAGTTCATTCCCTCTGAAGCATCTGGCACTGGCTGCTGTTGGAAGGCAGGATACTGGGCTGGATGGACCATTGGACTGACCCAATATGGCTGTTCTTATGTTCATATAATATAATTTAACGTTGTAGCTAATATTAGAGTTTTTCCATTTGAAACTACAAAGGGAATTATATACAGAATCTAAGTATCCCATCTGGAATTTGGGCAAGAAATGAGGATTAGCAACCCTGTTCTTTTGGAAAGTGGCATATAATCTGTAATGACCCTTGTGACCAGGGCTTCTGTCTTGTCTGACAGTTGGGGTGGACACTGGCCAAGAGACTTGCTCAGTGAAGTATTAGTAGGTAAAGATTTGCTGTATGCCTGCAGCAGCATCACTCTGTGCTTTTCCTTAACACACTCCCAAGCTTCTCCCAGATGTCATTCTTAGCTTAATTTTCTTTCTTTTTAAAAAAAAAAAAACAAAGTTTTTTTTAGTAAAAGGAAGAGGACAGAGGCAATGTGCCAGAATTGTAACAGTTTCCTGAAGTCCTTTAAAAACAAAATCAAGGACTTATGCAAATGTTGTTTCTAATTCATTCTAGATACCTTGTCAGCTGCACTCCTTTTTTTAAATTTTTACACCAACCTTAAGCTCCTTCGTTATCTCAACAGTGTCTTCTTATTCTAGGCTGCAAGCAGCTCAGCTAGCCATTTCACTAAATGGGAAGAAAAATAATCTTATGTCATTCTGTCTGTTCAGCGTGAGCTTGGAGCGCACAAACAGCACAAGCAAATTGTACTCCATTTGTCTACGTTTGCTGCATATGCTTCAGGCATTATTTAGCTGTGTACATCATCTCTTAACCGCCACCAGGAAATGTCAAATGGGCAAATGATGTCAGAGATGCACTCTAATTGCAAAAAGATTTTTACTTAAGTGTAGCTATTTAAATGGGGGGAAACATGGGGAGGGGGGTTTGCTGAAAGCTTTTAAAAATATTTGTTTTGCTGTCCAGGGAAATCATTTCACCACCTCTTCCACTATAAATGCTGCAGAAAAGGTTTGTTCACATGTTAATTGGAAAGGTCTGGAATGATGCTTGAAGTCTTTTTGTCCACAGAACCGAATCCTATGATATACCATGAAGGGGAAGATCTGCTTAAATATTGTTACCATGCTATGACCCCCCCTGAGATCTGATAAACAGTTGTAACTCCCATTGACTTCAGTGAGTTTTGCCTGAGGAAATACTGAGGGGACTCAGTTGTGCTTGGCTTGCACAGTCCTTTGTTGGAGGCAGCCCACCTGCCAAAGTTCCTGGGTGTGCAGAGGCTGTGTGCTACTATCCTTGGTTGGGGGATGATTAACTAACTCCATGTGGGCAGCTAGCTCTGCTGGCAAGTGTGATTCCTGGAGAGAGGAGTAACAAGTTCCATGTAGTTAATGCTGCTAAACAAACCTGGGTAAATGCATTTTATACCATGTGTCTCTTCCAAGTTGTCTCCAAAGGAAGCTTCGTGTAGAGGGCATTGCAGTAATCCATTCTAGAAATCCAGAAAGCCATGATCACAGTGGCAGGGGCAACAGTCATAAGAGGAAGCTGTAATCGCCTCCCTAGATGCTGTTGGAAAAAGGGCCCTGTAGACCACCTAGACCACTTCAGATGCCAAGAGCTGTCAAAACAAGAGCACACTGGCAGATCGTGAGCACTCTGGTCTGTCTTGCCACCCAGGCAAGCTTGCCCCTGTGATAGATGGTCCCTTACACCAAAAAACACAACAATGTTCAGGTTGCTCCCATTCCCAAAGGACCGGTCACTTACCCAGGTCAGTTGCAACTCAGATCTCAAGACAAAAACAAGACCTGTAGCCAATCCTATAATAAACTAACTAAAGGTTTATTAACTATGGAAAAGAAATAAGAGAGTTATTTACATGGTTAAAGCAGGTTAACATACTCACACAAATGAGTTGCAGTGTTAGGTTTCAAAAGATGAGAGAAGCTGCTGTAATATGCAAGCTCTATATGTTCTTTAGGGCTAACCCAAGCTAAACAGTCAGGGATCCCTTGCTTTTACTTATAAATCTTTGCCCCTCAGAGTTCAAGCATCATAGAGATAACAGTTTCTTAGGGACTTTTATTCCATTCCCCTAGAGCTCAAGATGATGGGACAATGGTTTGTGCACACACAGTCTTTTGTCCACTGATGTTATACATGGCTTGTCTGGTGTCTATGGGCCTTCTTTTGTGGTAAACTAGAATCATAGGACTGGAAGGGACCTCGAGAGGTCATCTAGTCCAGTCCCCTGCACTTATGGCAGGACTAAGTATTATCTAGACCAAAGGTGAGCAAACTATGCCCCGTGGGCCGCATCCGGCCCGTCAGGACTTTTAATACAGCCCTCGAGCTCCCACCGGGGAGCGGTATCAGGGGCTTGCCCCGTTCCAGCACTCCAGCCGGGGATCAGGGTCAGGGGCTTGTCGTGCGGCTCCCGGAAGCAGCGGCATGTCCCCTCTCCAGCTTCTATGCGTAGGGACAGCCAGAGGGCTCTCTGCCCGCTGCCCCAGCCCCAAGCGCCACCCCCCACAGCTCCCATTGTCCAGGAACCTCAGCCAAAGGGAGCTGCAGGTGAGACACCTGCAGACAGGGCAGCGCGCAGAGCCACCTGGTCACGCCTCCGCATGGGAGCCGGAGGAGGGATATGCTGCTGCTTCCGGGAACTGCTTGAGGTAAGGGCAACCCAGAGCCTGCACCCCTGAGGCCCCTCCCCGTGCTCCAACCCCTTGCCCCAGCCCTGATACCCCTCCTGTCCTCCGAACCCCTCAGTCCCAGCCCAGAGCACCCTCCTGCATCCCAAACCTCTCATCCCCAGCCCTACCCCAGAGCCCACACCCCCAACCAGAGCCCTCATACACCCCCTGCACCCCAGCCCCCTGCCCCAGCCTGGAGCCCCCTCCCACACTATGAACTCCTCATTTCTGGCCCCTCCCCAGAGCCCACACCCCCAGCCAGAGCCTTCACCCCCTCCAACACCCCAACCCTCAATTTTGTGAGCATTCATGGCCTGCCATACAATTTTTATACCCAGATGTGGCCCTTGGGCAAAAAAGTTTGCCCACCCCTATCTAGACCATCCCTATAATATTTCACACTTGTTAATGCTTCCCTCCTGACTGGGGGGTTTATAGTATCCGAGCAAAACTTTCACAGTCACAGAGCAACCACTTAAATATTACCTTTTAATCTGGGATACAGATTTTGTAAGTGAAATTAATTCATGCAGCAATTTACAAGCATTTCATAGAGTCTAAACACTAAACCCATTTTTATAAATCGAATACCTGTTTTAACAATACTAACACACAGGTAACCCAGACTGGTTTCCAGCTATGCATTTGTCTGTGTTCAGTCTTTAGGGGCTTTGGCATGAGCTGTCACCTGGTCTGCCAGCATCACAGTCACCCTTAAAAATGGCATAGGAAACCTTTCCTGCCCTATAACACGCAAATAATGTACAGTTTAAGTGCATATTAAGCTTACAGTGTTCATTCTGTTAATAGAAATTCTTGCTAAAACCCATACCACCTCTAGCTCCATTCAGGTCAGTGTATTCTTCTGTAGCTTTGGGGACTAGAAGCTATGTGGCTGGCCCTGGCTATATGTTACTGAAACTGAAATCCAGTTGCCCTCAAATGAGGAGAGCCAGCTGTCCATGCATCCTTGTTTGCTTCCCTACATGTTGCTGTAGAAGACAAGAATATAAAAAGGTGACTCTGGCGTTTGATGTCCAAAGCTGTCAGAGTACTGGCAGCACAGATGGATTTGGCCATTTTATCCTTTTACCAATGCAGACATAGCACAATAACCTTTTAAGTATGGCATTTTTGAATAGAGTGTATCTTGTTTCTTTCACAAATGTTAAAGACTCCAATGATGATGTGATTTTTTTATAAACTCGATAAACCTTAAAACCCTTCATGTGTGAGGGATTTTATTTAATCTGCCTGCTTTTATTTCACTTTGTTTCAAATCAAACTTCAACTTAGTTCCTCCTGTGAGGAGTGGTATGATAGAGAAAAGATAGGAAAGTGCACATGTGTTAGGGTCTTTACTATAGCACCCTGAACTGCAAAGAGCAGCAATATTGTCATTGGATCACAGCTAACCATTCAGAGCACATTATATTTTAATATTAAAGAACATTCTTTTTAATAAAAACAGCTCACACACGTGAAACTTATTACAATAAAAGGCCAGATCCTTAGCTGGTGTAAATTAGCATTAACTTCAATGAAGCTATGGCAATTCACATCAACTGGAGATCTGACTAAAAATGTTCACATTCAAAGGCTCCTGCCCCTATCAATACACTGACAATTTCCATTTGTGTTAATGCTTCATAACAAAAATACAGCACCATTTTCTCAGTTAGGCTAGCTTATCCCAATGAATACAACACAACAATACTTTGATTTCTCCAGTCTTCTTTCCAGTGACCTTGTAGTGCTATACGAGGATTTGAAAGTGTTTTCCTGCTCTTGCAAGGTAAGCAAGTATCCCTGTTTTACAGATTGGAAAAATGACACACAAAAACTAAGTGACTTGCCCAAGGTTTTACAGAGAGTCTGTGGCATAATGTGCAGTAGATCACAGATCTTTTTAACTCTGTGTCCTGTGCCTTACCCACAGGACTGTCCCTCCTGCACTTCGGATTGAGACCATTAAAATGGAGTCTGAAAAGATTTAAAATTGACAAAATAATCTTCTGAAATAAACTATTCACTGCATTTCATGGCTTTGACCTTGATTTCCCATTCTTTAAATCTTTATTTCATGAATTCTCTACAAACAGAGCTTAGAATTTTCTTTAACAGTTGGCTAGGGCACTGGCAGGTAGCTTATACCCAACATGGAATGTGCATATATAATATATAGAATTACAAACCCTGGTATTAAAGAAATGCGGACATGAATTTACTGTGAGGCGCATTGTGTCTTACAATGTTAATGCTCTGTCACCCATTTGCGTTCTTGCTGTTTAAACTGATGGTGTTATTACTGTGAGTTCTGTAGATCTCTGCTGTGCTTTATGGAATACTCTTTCATGGGAAATAATAGCTCCCTTGGGGAAGGAAAACTGGATTTAGTGTTGGCATACATTGGCAAGGAGTGAATATTGACTGAACAGTGGGTGTAGAGGAGCTTGTGTGGTGATTCTATACCTATTCCTCCCAGTATGTGTTTTGTTCATGATGAGCTGTCTTAGGAGACCTAGGATTGGAAACTGTAAATACAATTAGTACATTGATTTTGTTTTCAATGGCTGTTTTTCCCCTGAGTGGAGTGGCAGAGTAACACAAAATACAAACACTGGGTTTTTCACATTTTGATCAAATAACCTTAAACTCTTGTCTGGCTCGGTGTTAGTCCAGCAGCTCCACAGCTTCAAAGATTTATTTCATCTTGTAAACTTTTGGGGTTGTGATCACACCATGTAAAAACCCAACACCCAGGGAAGAGGTGCAAAGATGGGCAATGAGTTACATCTTCAAAGAAGTGCTCTAGGATTTGCTGTGTGGCTCTTGCTATTGATGGGAGTTAGGAAACTAATCCTTGTGCACCATTTTGAAAGCATCCCTCCAATTTAATTAGTGTATCAGAGCAAATTGCATCCAATCACATTGCACTTAAGTTACTACTTAACTCTCACATCTGATTTTATTCTTGCTTTTGTTCATCTAAGTGCCCGATCCTGCACTTAGGCCAATGATGAGCATCTGCATGCCTGTCTTGTAAAATCAGCACCACTGAGCAGTTTGCAAATGCATTAGTACCCATACATTTGAGGGTAGGACTGAGCCTCTTGTTTGTAACTTTTGTTGTACAGCACAGAGTAATTTGCTCTTTTAGACATCACTAACTGAATGAAGCATTTCTCTGCAGCAGAGTTTGTGATTATCCTGTTTGTGAAGGATTATTAGAGAGTCACTAAGGCCAGGTCTGTACAGTTTCCATACAGATTTAACTATTTCACGTAGGGCTCTATGAATGGGTTGACTCATTGCCAGTCATAACAGAGCAGCTTTGTCTCTGCTGAGGATCTCCAACCCGTGGCTGCTCCACCTGTGCAGTGGCCTGCAGAGGCACTGACTTTCTAAGTTTCCGGGGGATGCTCGACCTCTGCTGTGCCCCATGCCCCGCCTACACTCCACCTCTTCCCTCAAGCCACCACCCCACCTCTTCCCACCGCTGCTCCACCTCTTCCCACCCCATTCTGCCCCCTCCCTCACCTCTTCTTGCCCCCACTCCTCCCACATTGCCTCCTGCTCTCCTGAACAGCCGATCACCAGCGGGCAGGAGGTGCTAGGGGTGGGGTGGGTGGAGGGGGGGAAGGAGCTGATCCATGGGGCCCACTAGTGGGTGGGAGCCATAGGCGGTGGGTGAACCCCCACTTTGGGGAGGCTAGCCAACCAGCCCCGCCCCTTCTGCCTGAGGTCCTGCCTCCCCACACGCCGAACCCTGGAACCCACCCCCCCATTACAGGAGGAGCTTGAGAGATCCCAAACTGGCTGTCTTTATCAGGACAACTTGAAAACCCAGCTCAAAATGCCATTAATCAACCAAGTTAAGAGTAACCCCACTTCAACCTTTTTCCACTGTGCAAA
This sequence comes from Malaclemys terrapin pileata, assembly GCF_027887155.1. NCBI lineage: Eukaryota > Metazoa > Chordata > Testudines > Emydidae > Malaclemys > Malaclemys terrapin. The sequence continues at coordinate 17,098,652 of NC_071520.1, read as the reverse complement.
CGTGCATCTGGCTGTTCAAGAAAAAACAACCTGTGAAAACAAAGCTACGGAATGTTTCATGTTTAAAATTCTGATCACTTATTTTTCTGGAACCAGCTGAAACAGAGAAATTAAAAATAAGCAAGTGTGGATTTTTTAAATTATTTTTTGATAAGGAAGTTTGCTGTCTGCTGTATTTTGTGTTGGTAATCGAGTGTCAGCATTTTTCTGTTCCATATTAATACTGCGGTGCCTTTGTGGTGGAGAGGTGGAACACAAGCTCTTGCCAAAAGTGACATTCCTTTTGAGGAAGTGCGGCTGGGGTTCAAGCAAATGATAAGCTGAAAAGTACAGCAGAGCACACAGCAGGAATGCAAAGCTACAAGAAGAAATTAGTGCAGATGTTTTCTGAGAAAAAAGCCACTGGTTAAATCAGTAGTGTTACGCCTGTGTAACATCGAGCCCATTGATTTTGCTGATCCAAATAGCATGTAGGATTCTTGATAGATTCAGTAAGCTATTGGATCACTTTTTTGCTTTTTGTTTCCCAATTGCAGAGATTAATCAATTCCTCTGATAAAGGCAACGAAGCATATCTCCTAAGATTCTCTGCCCTAAACTAGAGTAGGATAGGTTTGACAGTTGAAATTTAGGGCCCAGCTTTGTCGTCTTGATATAATAGGTGATAGATGTATTAGAAATGCACATATAATTACAGGTAGTACAGCAGTGGGAAAAAAATGTAGCCTGATCTAAACTGAGGCTTTGCTTGAGTACCCGAGGAGTCTTCTGCTCCTTCCACCCCTCCCCTCCCAATGCAGAGGGCAAGCAGTCCTCTTTTTGCCTGGTGTGTCAAGTTTCATTCTATTTAGCTACTGTCCACAGGGCCCCTTAGCTGTAGGGAAGTTTATGCTTTTCTTTCCCTGGGACTAAAATATTTGTGCTCATATTAAGGGATTGACAGTAGTGGCAAGTGACATGCATTCTTTCCTCACAGGTAAGATGAGGTGCAAACAAGATCACTGTTGGTTTCCAACTGCTCTACAGAGTGCTGCTATTTCCCTCTTTCAGTGCCATAACTCCCACTTTAGGAGGGGCCCAGGGATATTTATTCCATGCTGACTGCATTATCGCTGGTATTGAGCAGACTGTCAAATGTGATAGAATTTTCCAGTGTGGGTTTAGTCCTAGTCTAAACTCAGCTGACACCCTAAAAATGTAGGGGCTGATCCTTCAGATGTTACTCGTTAGAGGCATCTCATTGACTTTCCAGGAAATTATCTGGATCAGATTTTGATCGCCTCTTGCATGGATGCACAGGAAAGTCACACTCTCTGCCCCTCTACTGGGACTAGCCAGAATCCCAACAGGGTTTATAATGCCTGCTTCCTCCTAGGGCACCACTGCTGGTAGTGTCTGAAATGGGATGAGGTCATCACAAGGCCAAAGGTGGTGCGACAGGTGTGCTGGTATGTACTCCCTGGGGCCCTCTAAGTCTGTTAGAATTCCTCCTGGGGACCCCAAAGATTGCATGGCTCTTTTATAATCCTTTTTGCAGTCCTGACAGTGCACAGGGCAGAATCTAGCCCCACAGGAGTGGGCTCTAAATTAATGCAAGAAGTCAGATGGTGAAAATGCATGTCCAAAAAATCAATGGGAGTGTTATCATTGATTTCAGAGGGACCCTGACCTATTGGACAGAGCGCATGACATATAAAAAGCCTTCTGCACGGAGGATACCAGTATGAAAACTTTAAGTTCTACTGAAGTCAGCTGGAGTTGAGGGCACTCAGCACCTTGCAGGAGCAACTCATTAGGATCAAGTGCATTACCTACTGAGAATTATGGGCATCAGAGTGTGAGCATGGCCTGTATTGAGTCAAGTCACTGTATGAATTTTTAATAGTAGGTTGCTTCTGGAGAAAGTATTTTAAACTAAAAAAGTTAGTAACTAAATTGCTGAGAGCTTGGTCCTTGTCTTTTTGGGGAAGGGGAATGATGATTTTCATTTTCCTATGACAATTTGAGTTTGCAAGGATAGCTCCTATGTGGTTAGTATTTCAAGGACATAGTCTCATCACAGTTGCCAACTTTCATGCGGTTAATAAGCACCCCGACTTTCACAATAAGCCAAAAATCAAGCTAATCCCATTTCAAAACAAGGTCAAAACAAGCCAGCCCCTAAGAACGCCAACATTTCTATGTGACTAGATCCCTCTGGTGTGCAGTCTGGGACTGTGGTGGGCCCGCTGCACACCCCTGACTCTCTTCCCCCCCTGCTTGCCAGGAGTCGATCAAAAATAAAAAAAGGAGGCAACAAGCTGCAAGCCAAAAACTAGCCAACAAGCAACTCACAAGCCAATTAAGCCAAAAACAAGCCCAATTTCTGCATTTTTTAAAGCAGGTTTGGCATGTCTGATTCTCATCTTGATTCATCACATTTTAATCATACAGGTTCTATTAATGGTTGAAAATAGGCACCTTTTGTCGGACTCCCTTGCTATTATGAAATACCTTGCTGTTCTCCATAGTCACCAGGACCTATCTCACTTTCACATTTGTGTGGCTTCATCTCACTCTTCATCTCTTAAGTATGTATCCTGCAACTTTATATGGTAACTGTTAAATTCCAAAGTGCTGTCCAGTGTTTGTCAGAAGGACGGCAGCTGTCCTTATGATAACAGTTATAGCTGTTCAAAACTATGGCCATATTCTCCCTACACTTTTTGAAAATATTTTTGCAGTTTCATTTGGTAGGACTTCACAGTTGGAAAATTTTGATATTTGTGTTTGTAAATCTTTGTGGTTTGGGATTTTGGAATCAAGGGGGAGAGTGAGGATTTTGTTGTTGTTGCAAAGACCTTTAAAAATGAGCCTAATTTTGCTAAAAAATTTAACTTTTTTGGCTTAGAAAGAGGACCGTTTTAGCTGCAAATGCTTAATTAGAAGTTTCACAGAACTGGGAGAACACTTTAAATTTTGCAAAAAAAAATATCTAAACACTCAAATTTCCAGTGTTTCCATTTCTAGTGCCAAAATTTCACATAGCTCTGCTAAAAATACAATGTTTCCTGTTAGGGCGTCTATGGTGAGACCCTTCCAAACATAATTTTACACACAATACCAACCTTATGAAACCAAGAAACCTGATTGTCTTCCTTTGCAAGATGCCATTTCATATCTCTGATTGTTGCAGGATCTTTTGATAAAACTACAAGTAATTATTAAATATGTCTCAAACTGGCAAAAGCAGGAACAATCAGAGTTAAGGACTAAATACTTAAATACTACTATTGTGTTAAACAGGATCTATTTTTGAAAAAAGCATGCTACTGACATTTACCTCAGATAATTAAAACAGAAAGCATCTTGCATTTTAAAAGTGTGATTTATTTTTCACTATTTGTGCTGCTTGTTTAGTTTTTGCATTTCTTTCAGTGTAGACCATGAAAATAACTAGCCAATTTGCATGGGGATGTTTGTGTTTTTTGGTTTTTTTTTTGTCATTTCCACTTTCTGGTTCTCAAGCACAATTCTACAAAGTTCAGGCTGGGATGCTGAGGGGGAAGGTTTAAATCCTGACAATAACTTGTTTGCATCTCTTAATTTCATGAAAACATGTTATTAATTTGCGCCCTGATCATGCAGGCAGAGGTGCCCACAGAATGTCTCACTGAAGCCAGTGGGGCTCTGTACGGATCTGCCCTTGCAGATCCACCTGCAGGATCAAGACCATGTTTTGTAGAGACTTCAAACAAACCAACCCTTGAATTTAGAATCCAAACTATCAGTCTTTCTTTTAAAACAGCAAGAAAGGCGCCCTCCCTCCCCAAAACCAAACCCTCCTGTCCAGTTGAGCACATACTCTTAACCACTTACTAGATTGCTGGATCCCCAGGTGTGTTAAGCCCTCAGAATCTGAAGGAAATCCAGGCACTGCTGCTATTTTAGGGCCTCTCCTTGGCTGCAGATTTTCTCTATGGCATCTCCTCCAGAGAGTTGCAACCATACAGCCCCCTGCCAGGCCCTTAAACCCAGGGTTGACCCTCAGACTTTCCTTGTAGCTTAAACACTTCCTCTCCTCGAACTCCAGCAGTGTGGTGTTCTGGGTTCACAGGTTAACTCCTCAGGCTTGCAGGGATAAAACACATGGACACTTTGCACAGGAGTCTAACAGCATTACTCTTTACTTAGTCACACATGAAATACACAGATCTGTACAAAAATAATAAACTCTGCGTGCATTTTCCCTGCTGTACTCACCACTCCACAGCATTCTTTGTCTTGGGATTAGAGTTGTCTGGGCCATCCAGAGTCCTTCTGCTGCAGTGCATGGCTTGTTTTGTGAAACATGGAACCTTCAGACCCCGTCCCCCGTTTGTCTTCTCGGACCTTGACTGGTCTTTTCCCTTCCTCTCTCCTGCCCAAAAATTTCCTTTATGGCTCTGAATCTTCCCCCCTGAGTCCTTTTTAAAGACTAAAATCACCCCATTGATGTCTTTGTTCTGCTGCTAGTGACTTTCCACTCCCACCAACATATCTGCTGGAAGGAGAGAAGTGGAGAAAGTATCTTCTGGCTTCAGCTAATCCATTGTCATTCAATTGTTTCCATCTAGATAGGCAGCCATTAAATTCTAGCAACTCACTGTTTTCCCACGTTTGGCAGAGACACAATACAGCCCTGTTAACCAATGGTGGATTCCACATTTATAAAGAGGCATTCAGTGATACAACAATTTTTATAGTAACAACTTCATATTATCAGCCAGAATAAATAATTTGTATAGCCAGTTTTCTCAAATCTTCACATCTCCGATTTGGTTAGTTCTGCTGTCTTGAAAGCTCAAAAAGTACCTATATTCTGAAAGGAGTTTGTAAATGAAATTGAGGGTTACAACTAACATAGTTGAATTATTGAATCTGTTGCTAGCCTGGGTCATCTTACTAAAAGTGATGTCATGCTTATGGGTTAGATTCTGCTCTTAGGCCAGGTCTACACTACAGGCCTATATCAGTATAACTACGTCACTCGGGATGTGACACCCCTGAGCGACATCGTTATACTGACCTAACTCCACCCTGGGAAGGCAGAGTTACGTCGACAGGAGAGCTACCGCGTCTCAGAGAGGTGGATTAACTATGCCAATGGGAGAAGCTCTCCCGTCAGTGTAATAGCGTCTTTGTGAAGACAAGCCCTTAGTTTCACTGTTGCAAGTCTGGAATAATTCACTGAAGTCAGTGGATTTACACTGGTGTAACTCAGAACAGAATGGCCAAAGATGGCCAGGCCCGGGGACAGCAATTCCGGCCCCCAGGGCAGAACCCTAGAAAGGTCCACTTGACATTTGGGCAGTGCTGTGCCTGCACTGGCTGGTGACCAGCGAGCTGCTGCCGGCTGCACCGCTGGTGCCCAGTGAGCTGCCAGCTGTTCTGCTGGGTGCGCTCTTCCGGCACGGCCAGGGCTTCCACGTTCCCACCTGGCTGACTTCGCCACCGCCGGCACCCCCCCCCCCCCCCCCCCGCGCGCCTAGGAGCCCTGAGGCCCGCCCAGGCGATTTAAAAGGGTCCGGGGCTCCCAGGCCCTTTTAAATCAACTGGGCCCTGGGGAAATTTCCCTCTTTGCCCTCCCCCCATCAGCAGACCTGAAGATGGCCATCCACAGCCTGAGGCTGAGTACCAAGTGTAATTACAGCCTTTATTTTAAAATAAATAGCACAGTTTATTCAGGTAAAAAGCTTCTGTCCTTTTTAAACTGCCAAATTGCTGGGCTGAACAAAATATTCTTTTAACTATAGCTGTGGTGATGGAAAGTGCTACATAATGCTGCCTAAGTGCTTTTTAGGAACAGGACTTAAAATGAAGATGTATCTTTCGCCAAAGACATAGTGGTGTTTTTAGGCCATTACAGTTAAAGGTGGCTTTTGAATTTCCATTAATTGTTCTCTTCCTTTGCCAGTCTATTTTCATGTGTGAATATCTGAAGTGCTTGCAATTTGCCCAGGACTAAAACTTAGCACACAAGGAAACCTTATCCCTCTTTTCAAAAGATTCTTTTAAAAAGAAAACGTAGAATTGTTTCAAATAGCTCTTTTTTTCTTTGCCTTTATGATTCAAAAACAGGTTTTGTTTTTTAATAAAAAGAAATTTAGACTAGATCAGGAGCGAGTAACATGCCTAATTGCTTTTAGCATTTTGAAAATGAATAAACCAAACCAACCACCTTCTCCCAATGAAACTTTGAATTTTGACAAATTAAAGATATCCCACAAAAACCCATCACCTGAGCAATGTCCCACACAAATATACCCCAATACTTAGTATTCTGACTCTCTTTGCTGCTTTTTTATATATATTAAATGGAACAAAGGAAAACAGTTTATCCATGACATTATAGTAATGAAAAAAGGCTGACTGGTATTCAGGGCTATGAAGCAACCCTGATGTTTCTGTCTGTATGGGAAACAGGGTTCTTGCTTTGGGAGCTCCTGCTTTGCTGGCTTTATGGAATCTACATGTCACTGAAGTCATATGCTGTGACTCGAGCAGAGCTGGCCCACAACATTTTAGCACCTGAGGCGGGGAGCTCAAATGACGCCCCCCATACCCCCTCGCTTGGGTCAAAATTTGAAAGGTTTCAATTCTGCCTTCTTCCTGTTCTACTCCTCTCATGGTACTGCTCTGCTATCTACCCCAATAAAGGAGAACTAACAACTTAAAATGCCTTGTTCAAAAATTTTAAGTGGCACTTAACTTTCAAACGCCTGAACAGCAAATGTAACTTTTCTTGTCTGCATAGTAAACACTGCCATTTTTATCTGTTTGAATAATCAAAGTGGTGCTTTCCGTGCCTTCTTGATTGCAAAGATTTGAACTGCTTCCTGAAGGTCCACAGTCTGGGCCAGCTCATGCTCTATTGAGATGGTTGCAAGGCCGACCAGCCTCTCCTGTTTCATTGTGGAGCGTAGATGTGTTTTTATTAACTTCAGCTTGGAGAAGCTGTGTTCTCCACTGTCAGCTGTTACAGGAAGTGTTAGAAGTATGCACAGAGTAACAAAAGCATTTGGAAAGAGGGTGGTCATCTTATTTGTGCACATATATTCCAGAACAGCCTTTGGAGTTGATCCTGCTGAAATGTATCTTGAAAGGGCTTTCAGTTCATCACCTAAATCACTCGCATCAATATTGTGCGTGTCATCATGTGTCAACACTGTCTCTAGTGCCCTGCATTGCTAGTGTAGGTCTTCTTCAGGTATAGCGAGGAGTTTTGGACTATCCTACAACATCCCAAATTTACTGCTGTGTTGCTTGAGCTGCATGAAATGTTCTTCAACTGACTGTATTGTACAATCTAGCACCTGATTAAAGAATTCAACTTCGAATTGTTGTTTGGGGTCTTTTATGGGATTATCCTGTGCCTCGTAGTTAAAATGTCTTCTTCGTTGGTGACTCTTGTATTCTTGAAAATAGCTTCAGTGTGAAGTTCCTTTGCCAACTTCTGTGCACTCTTCAGAACGTTTTGAAATCCCTCATCTGATCAATAAGACTGTAGGTATGACTTTGCTTTGTCCAGTTGTTCCATTGCTCCAGATATATCAAGGTCAACACCTTGGAGTCTCTTGCTTACAACATTTATTTCAAACTGTATGTCATGCCACAACACTAAGCCACACAGAAATTTTAAGTTATGTATGTTTCTGGTGATTCCATTTCCCTCTGCCACTGTTCTCCCATGAACAGTTCCTGTCATAGCATTATCCTCCATAATGGCAAATCTGGCATCATCTATCTCTTCCCAATTTGGTGTTTGATAGGCCAGGAAAAACATTATGGTGAGATCTTATTGCTATATAGTCTCTGATCAAGTGATTGAAACCTCTTTCTCTGTGACATTTAAGACAAGCCTGGGAAAAAACTTAGGCAGACTTTAAAGTACTAAAGAAAATCCTGCACTGGGATAGAGCTTAAATCTCCTATTTTTTCCTCTAATTTCTAAAAGAGAAAAAAGGTTGCAGATGGAAGAAAGGTGGTACCTAAAAAAGAAAATAAATGAAGTGCCGAGAAATGTAGAAAGAAAGAATAGGGGCAAAAAGCAACCCTTAGAATGAGAGAGGTGAGCTATCAACACTGAGATGGCAAAGGACAGGCAGCCTATTGCCAAAAATGTAAAGTTCACAATGAGTCCGTTAAGGGCCCAATTCTGTAAGCATTTCTTCAAGTGAGTAGTTCTACTGTTCTCAGGATCAGACTCAGTATTGGCCAACCCTAGGTGTTCAAAAAATCATGACCTGAGCCTTCAAAACATCATGAGATTAGCTTAGAAATCATGAGACCTGAAATACATTTTGGGTTTTTGATTTGCCTTCTGGTTTTTGAGCCGTTAGGATTCATATTTTCAAACTTTTCTCCAGAACTGTAAAGGAGGCAAACTTTTTTTTTTTAATAAACACTGAGATTCTTGCATACTAGCATGACTCCAGGAGCTGGGGCTTTAAGAAAAACACCAAATATCACAAGGCCTGCAAAAATATCTCAGTTCTGACAACATGGGAGACTGCTTACTGAGTCAGAGCTGCCAGGGTCATGCCTGAAATTTTCAGTTGTGTTGGCTTTTGTGCAAGAGTAGCTGTTTCAATGCTCTATGAATATAGACGTTACACTCAATAAAAGAAAACATTATAAAGGCCCAGGCCCTGGCACATATCCCTGCATGTGTCCGACATGAATGGCACTTTTCTACACCAGGGTGGCCTCAGCAGAAGTTGAACTCTTTTATTTAGTTAACTAAAGAAAGAGTCTCTTCCTGTCCCTCCTGTGCTAGTAAGATGCATTCCTTCTTTTGCCTTGCCATGACCTTTAAGAATGTTTTCAAAGCCCATTGCCAACCTGCCTCTAATCTAAACTGCTCCATGTTAGATGAACTCTGAACATTTCTCACCTGTTGGAGCAAACTGGGGTGACGCAGATAACAAGAGTTTTAGATTGGGATGAAATTTTGTGCAGCATCTATCATTGCTGTCAACCAGAGGAGCCTATGTGATGTTTATTTTAAAATTACTAATATCAGAATTAAGCTACATAGTTCTGCTCAGTTCTCTGGCCCCTAAAATGCAAAGCCAAAGGCAGTTGTCCCATAGCTCTAGTGTCCAGCTCAAATTGACATTTCTTGATAGTAAGAGAAAAGCTGAAGTTACAACATCACTATGGGAGACACCTCTTTCTGATTTTTAGATTACAATTGATGTTAGTTAACAGGTTGGTAACAAGGGTTACCACTTGGCCAATATTTGACCAGCTTGGCCAGTTTTTTTATGGATGTGCCAGTTGCCAGAAAAACAATTTAACCTGCCAGTTTTTTTTTTTAATGTGGGTCTAAAGATTTGCATTATTATCACAATGCACTGGGATATCTAATGTTAGAAGTTTCTGTGTCAGTTAAAGATGCTGCAGTGTTCCCACTTCCGCAGTTTAAGCAATAACAGATCAAAACTATCCAAAATACCATCAGTATGTGTATGAGAAAGGGTTTGAGTCACAGGAGAGTGAAGAGATGTGCAATGTTATCAATCTTACCTATATATGTTATCTCTCTAGGTAATCTAAGTGGCTGTTGAAGGGGGGTAGTTGCAGCGTTGACTTGTGGTTGGGGGTTACGGTTGCGGGGGGGTAGGTTGCTTGTGTGGGGGGGGTTTGCATTTCAAAGGTGGTAATCCTATTGGTAACACTGGAACATTTTCTAGAATTGAGGCTGAGATGTGTGAGGAACTGTGAGGGTAAGCAAGCTTGTTGTGTGAAAACGCATGCTCTGAAAATATTTAAGTGTGACCCTAATTTCTCATTCTCTGTTTGGTAGCTGGCTCCAGAGGCTGTCGGTGGCTGTCCCTGTTTTCCATGATCACTCCCTAATTTGGGGCCTGGTGCCCTGCAGTGCAGTTAGCCGTTCATCCCTAATTACCATTGTTCAGGCCACCGGCTGTTAGAATGGTGGATTTATTTCTTGCACGGGTTGTTTGCTGCAGGAAGCCGGTAGAGGGAAAATATCCTCAACCCATTGGCTAGTCACTGAGAGCAAGGCCGGTTATTTAGCACTGGAGGCAGGGCTTAGCTGGCTGACTCAAACCCCATTGATTGCTAACATCTGAAGGGCAGGGTTTCAGGGTCAGAATGCCAGTTAAGTGTCGTCCCTTTCCCCTGTTGTGGGTCAGCAGGTGATAAAGTGGTTACACTAGCTAAGGTAGGTTTCCAAGGAAAGAGCCTTAATGTGCTTTTGAGGTGTATTAATGTATATTTGTCTTGCTGTTCCTTGCAAGGTGTAGGAAGAGGGACCAGAGCCTAGTCCTGAGAGGTATGGGAGGATACTTTTCCTTCTCAGTAACTGCTTTCACCAAAGCAGCTGAGATGTTTTGTTTAAACAGCAGGTGTATAAATTAGGATAGCTTCTTTACATTAAGAATATCAAAATCATGCAATATCTGGATGGAAAGTCTTTTTTTTTTTTCTGCTGAGCAAGAAGAATATGAACTATAGCATAGCTAATGCTCTTTGCTGAAATAATGTACCACAAAAAGTGCAACATTATGTTTTACATGCATATGGGTGTATTATGGGAGTGCCTCGTAGCAACTCCTATGTTTGTGTAAAATGGTAAAAAATAATTCGAGGACTTTAGTTAATTGCAAATCCCAGTTTTCCTGTACTGGGAATCTAAGAGGGGAGGAGACTGTGATTAAAAATGGATGAATTTCCTTTTGTGCTGCTGCGTGGGTGCTGGGTAGTCTATTTTCACGGTCCAAAGTGAGCGAACTGTAAACAAGCAGGAGGATTTTTCTACTCAGGGTTATCACATGTTGAGACCCCTCCTAGTTCATAAAGAAACCCGCTTAGCTGCTGTTCAAGTTCAGGGGTGTTCTTTGGAGAAGTTACTTTGAGGCGGAGACCCCGTTAACTTTAACAATCTCCCACCTGTCTGGAAACAACATGTATTTATTCTTCTTGCAAGTAACCTCTTAAAATAACTGAGAAAAATAGAGGGAAAAATACGGTGTGGGTGGGATTTTTGAATGGGTAACTTCGTGCTGTTGACTCCAGTTAGTGTCTAACCATTTCAGTTTCCCGGGTTTGTGTGGGTCCTTCGCACAGCAGCAAAAGCAAAGGGGGTTGGGGGGAGACATTTTAAATTGGGAAAACGTGACTGTTAAATAAAAACATTGGCGGGGGCCGCTTGGAGGCAGGCGCAGCACCTGAAACTATTTATAACTGTTTTATAAAAAACTGATTAGATTAAAGATTTCAAACTGCCACGATCCCTTGATAGTAAGAGAGGGAAGCCTGCTTTTTCTGTAAGGTTGTGGCGCTTGGAAGAACAGCATGCAGGATCCCAGCAGTACAAACGCAAGCTCCCCCCCCCCCCCCCCCCCCCCCCCCCCCCCCCCCCATGGTGTTTTACGCTGGCTCCAGTCTGTAGCTCCCTCTCTCAGGCTGCTGCTTGCTGGGTGTGGCTAGTGCTGCTCTATTGGAGATTCCAGCTGTGACTGTCTGTCAGTTTCCGCCCCCAAAGAGGACTGAGTTTTCAGAGACTGGGAGCTGCGGTAGGAAGAGTAGGAGCAGCAGGACGAGGAGCTCAGGTTTGCTTTCTCCAGGGGATTGGGAGAGAAATCAACCATCTGAAGAAGCCCGTCCTCTCCTACTATTACCAGTTTTTCTTCAGAGCAACTTTGATTGTGGGTTCTCTTCTCTGGATCGGCTCTGTGTGTAGATAGGCTACCGGGAAGCTCTCAAAGTGCAATCGATCAGATTACAAAGGGGGTGTGGGTCATTCAGCAAAGAGGCTGGGAAGGCAAGCGAACCGGGTTGTCAAACCAAAGATCTGGAGCCACAAAGAGCCTGCCATAATCCGGATCTTTGCCTAGTAGGGACTGTAAAACTGCCACCTTTCATGAATGCCGGCAGAACTCAAACAGGTTAGTGCAAAACTTGCATTGCTTCCCTCCTCCTCCCACAGGTCCTTTATACATCTTCTGTATTTATTTATTTATGCATGTTTGTTTGATGGCTTGTTAGTGTCTCTCTGTTTGAGAGGGGAGGTGGTTTGGGGTTTGTTTTTTAAATCAGAGGGTTAGAGGAGAAATCCAAGCTGCTTTTCTAACGGACTATTGGAGAGAGATTTTGCTTTTGTCTCTTGTGTTAACTGTTGAACCTCCCCCAAAAGCAAGCCTTTGTTTACTTTGACCTTCAACAAGGTTCAATAAATCCAGGGCACTCTTTATTTCTAGCTATTCAGTGCCAGTGTTCTTTATTTACCAAAAAAACAACAACCCATTGTTAAAGGTTTGTTCTCCACTCAGCATTCCTTTGCTTTCTCTTTTTTGTTTTACACAACCTTCTGGTACATTCAGTATCAAAAATAAAGAGTGAAGTTGGTTTAAACAAACCCCCCTGGCCCATAATGTTAGAAAATGTTGTGGAACTATTGTGGAAAAACTCAAACATTCTACCTTACCTTGGAGTGTCATTGGGCATTGCAGGGCAAAGCATTTGCAAGTTAAATATAAATAACGATCATGTAGACTTTCTCTTTCCTGGAATAAGAGGAGCAAAACCTGCAGATGACACTCATGTGCATTAATATGGGCTAACATGTCCAAAGTGGTGGTGATTCAGCTTGCTTTGATTATCTCAGCTGGAAGTTGTCCATGCGCATCTTAGTAACACAGTTGAATTCGATTTCTCAAAGCAACCAGGATAACAAAAAGTCACTCTCTTTCCTGGGCTTTGTGGGAATCCTTGAGTGATTAGTGATATACAGATGGTTCTTGCAGCCATTGACCTTTCTGCTAGAGATGGTAGGATTCCTATCATGTTTAGGTACTTGCTTGTCTGTATTTCTTGTGTTCTACACCACCTGTGGACTTTTCAGAGAGGAAAGCATGATGGTTTACCTTTTTATACTGCTTGACCTGAAACTATTGTGGCTGTTGAATTACATGTGATTGGTTGTTGATGTACACAAAGTTGGCAACAGAAACCTGTCTCCTTGGATATTTTTCCACTGGGAGGAAAAAGCTGGAGGTCAGGAGCACCCGAAGAAGTGGGCTGTAGTCCACGAAAGCTTATGCTCTAATAAATTTGTGAGTCTCTAAGGTGCCACAAGTACTACTGTTCTTTCTTCTAACTACCAAAAAGATACATCTGAGATGAACAAACTTGTGTGTTTCTGGATGGGTAGGGAGGGAGACAGAACATAGAAGGGAATGGAATATTACTCTTAAGTGAATCGGCAGTACATTTCAGTTAATTTCTCCATGTAAATCTGTTTTCAGTATCAGAATAAGATAGTATTATGGCCTCAATTTTAGGCGAATCTGTGCATGTTTAGGATAGATACATTTTATTTCCTCTGCCCTTCTTTTTGGACAGAACATGGATGCTGGGTTGGTTGAGGTCACTTTGCAATGTAACTTGCAGGTGGTACTGTAGTTGGCTTTTAGAGGGCTCTTTATTTTAAGAATGGTGGTGGTTCCTGAACTGCTTGTTGTCAAAGTAACTTATTGTGCAATTGCAGAGAATATAGAAATTGAGATTCTTAAAGGAAAACAAATCTTAAATTAAAACTAGGTTCAGAGATAAAAGGCCAATCTACAAAACAAATACAGGCAAAAAATTGAGATGGACCAGAGAATAATCTAAAATAATTGGAATGGGGGGGAGGGGAGTCAAAATAGGCATATGCCAAGTGGCAAGAATAGACAGTACAGGCCTTCCTAGTAATATGGCATGATTGCCAGCATTGGTTTTCAGCTCTTAGCTGTCCATGGGCTCGCCCACCCCTCACTGTTTCCTGTTGAGTTGGCCAGGGTCAGATCCCCCGTTTAAGTCCTCATCAAAGTTTGTGTCTTGGAATTAACTCTAAAGTGCTTAAAGTAATATGGAGTCTGAAATTGATAAAGTTTAGGTCTAGTTTTCAAAGCCCCAAGGTTTTGTGAGTGTTTGAATGAAGAGTGTTGCTTTGGCCATTACAGTGATATGTTATTCAGGCTCAGATTTGAAATCTAGGTATGGGATGTTGCTTCAGGCCTATCACTGGCTCCAAACACTGGATCAAGCCCTAACTTCAGGCCAAATATCAAAATCCACAATTCCCTGTGGCTGCAATTGCTCTATTGTCTGCTGTATTCATCCTCAGTAGAGGAGGAGGTGGTAGCAGAGGGAGAGAGAATAATAGGGTAAGATTACATTACTGCACTACATTGGCACAGCTGCACCATTGTAGCGCGTCTGGTGAAGATGCGCTATGATGTAACTTACTTCGTTCAGGGGTATGTGTTTTTTTTTGTTTTGTTTTTTTTTTCACACCCCTGAGCTCTGTAAGTTATATCCACTCTAAGTGGTAGTGTAGACCAGCCCATAGCAGCTTCTGCCACAATTTCATTCAGGCCTGTACGTTGCCTCTTCTTTCTGCCTCAGCAAACAGACATTCTGCTGATGCTCTTATCACAGGCATCAATCACATCAAACTGTCCAATTTCAGAAGCCAATGACGCTCATGAATTCTATCAGAGGGCAGAGTGTTATTTTCTTCTGATGAGTAAACCTAACGCCCCCTTGTTGGGTAATGACCTGAAGTAAATAGAGTCCCTTTAGACCTTGCTTTCACTAGCCTTTTTCCTTCAGACTTACCAACGCTGCTCTTACACTGATGGAGCTCCACAGTTGGTGGTATTGGTGTGTGAGCTACTGTAGCTAGGCCATTGACATTCACCAGCACTTCAATCCCCATGGAACCTGGGGCTATGGCTACATTGGCGCTTTACAGCATTGCAACTTTCTCGCTCGGGGTGTGAAAAAACAACCCCCTGAGCGCAGCAAGGTACAGCGCTGTAAAACGCCAGTGTAAACCGTGCCCCAGCGCTGGGAGCCCAGGCCCCAGCGCTGTAAGCTAATCCCCTCGTGGAGGTAGAGTACCTGCAGCACTGGGAGAGAGCTCTCCCGCAGCAGTGCTTTGAAGTTTTGAGTGTAGCCACGGCCTTAGACTTGCTCTGAGCAGGGTCGGATGATGCAGTGGTTACAATGCTGGTGGCCTGTTGGCATAAGGCTGTTGGCTGTGGATCTGGGCAAGTAGTGGGACGTTTGAAAGCAAATGCTACCGGAAACACAGCCTGAGTTAGGTGCTTTTTGTTTTTAAACTCATTGTAAACATCTTTCTGACTAAATTGGTTTCCCACATAATTTGGCCAGTATGGACAAAGCTAGAAAGGGGGTTGAATTTCTAGCGTAGATCCTTATCTAGGCTAGCATGCACATTGAAACATGGTTTGCTCTTTCTACATTGAACACTCCCACTTAAATGGGTTTAACATCCCAGAGTAGGTGGTGCCTAAAAAAACAATTTCAGTATCTATTAAAGCCAAAACCTGAGATCCTTAATTACACAAGACTCACTGAGGTTAATTTATATTCAGGTAAAACCTTAGGATTTGGACCATAGTGAATGCTGGATCTGCTGTTAGCAATGATTGTTGCATTAAATAGTGTTAACATAGCTGGAGAAAGGGATAGAAATATGCCAACAAGGTCCTGTAAAAAGCTCCTAGGCACTATGGTAATACAAATAAATGTGCATGGGTTCTGAAGAAGGAGGTGCTTTATAAATTTTTTTTTTTTTAATTTTCTATGAACTATTCTATCCTGGATAGTTGATAACTTTTGGTATAGCAAAGTCCATAATGCCTAACACATACGAAGTGGGATTCACACAGACACAGCCAGCCAGCAATAAGCTGGCGAGGAAAAAGCTTGCTCCAGGTCCTCCGTGAGGTCAATCCGGGGTAGCGGAAGAGGGCACTGTGGGCATCGCAAGTTGGTCTGGGCCTCGTGATCGAACACCTCCTTGAAGTAGGAGTAGAGTCTCTTGGGCTGGATGGCACAGTAGGAGGAGGTCCTGCAATAAGTTGGTGGTAGCAACTTTGCAGTAAAGATAGAAGGTAACTTCCAATTATAGCCTTACTTTTTAATACCCCCATCTCTTCTTTTTTTCCCCTAAAAGAAACCTGAAACTTGGCAGAGACCACTTATTTCATAGCAAAGTTTTTCTCAGAATTTTGATGATAAATAAGAAAATAAGTTTCACAGCATTGCTATTTTTAAAATTTTCCCCTCCTTGTCTTTCTTTGGAGTGTTCCTAAGTCTTTCTGGTGCATCAGATCTTCAAAAGGGTGTGGCCTAGAAACTGTGTATTTGGTTTGGTTAGCTCTTCTGAGGAACAGTGCACTGAAGGAGTTAAAAAAAGATAGGCTTGAAAATGGCTATTCTTTCCTATAAAGAGCAATGTTTAAACTATCTCCCACCTGACTTATTCAGTCCAAGAAATCTTAACTTTGCCCCATAATAACTTGTTTTGACCTTTGCATTTTTTTTGCAAGTATTATGGGGCAAAGTTAAAGTTGCACAAGTGGGATGACGGTGATTGAAATACATAGCTGTGGGAACTGGTTGTGTCCTTTAACTGTTCATGCCCAGACTTTTTAACTTGTAGATTTTTGGAAAACTTTCTGAGGGGACAAGAAGAGTTCATTGAAAAACACTTGCAACCTTAATTCTTTAACAAAGATTTTTGTGCGTGTGTAGGAAAGCTGTATACAGGAATCCCTTTACCCACCAATGAAATGCTGCTACCTCTGATATGGAATGTGGTAGCTATTTAACTGAGTACAGGGCCTTGAGAATGTTTGATGGGACTAGCAGCAATGAAGCCAAATTCCTAATAAGGCTGGGGGAAAAGGAGAGCTCATGAGCTCAGAAGTGCTGGGTGCCTTCTGGTTACCTCTGAAACAGGTAAAGGGGGGGGGGGGTTCTTCACCTTCCACTGGCTGCCTGGCAGGGAATAGTGGTGCTCGTTGGCCCTTATGCTTCCTCCTTCCCAATTTAAAGTTTTCCCGGAGGTCCTTTTGACTTGCCCCACAGCTGTCCCTCCCCCTCCTCCCACACTGGTAGAATCTTGAGCTGTGGGTTTGACTGATCACCTGTTTTGGGATCGGGAAGGAATTTTTTTTCATTGTGCCAAACTGGCAGAGGTCTGGTGGGTTGTGGGGGCACAGTTAGACAAAGGACTGGAATAGGAAGTCTAACATCAGGAGATCCTATTGGAATATTTAGTTGTAACTTTAGGCGGGTGTCAGGCACAGATAAATACTAACAGGGCTAGGTCCCAAGGGTAAAGAAGACCTGGGGTTTCACTGTAATGACAAGGGGAGTCTTGAAGCTTACGCAGACGTAGATCCTCCTTGGTATCCACTTCTCCATTGGTGGGAGGGAAGGCGAGGGAGTTCAGAAGTAAGCTGAGCTTAGTCCCAGGGGTAGACTGAAGGGGATCTATCCTGAGGTATTGGTTATGTGGTGGGAGTTCTGTCATTTCATCCTGGGCCCAGTTAAATGCCTGATGTGGGAAGGGGTGAGCATGTGTGTCCCTTCCCATTGTTAATAAAGTTGTGACCTGCCACTCAGATCCATCCCTGTGTCAATCTGTCATTTGTCTGTGTCCTGACCAGTGCCACCAATGGCACTTGAAATGGTTATCACAATGTAATTGGTCAGCACTTGAAGGCAACCCTCTACTCTTAAGAATCCCTGGGAATCTTTCATGTCTACAAGTGGTCAAGACATGACCATTGTAATCCTTGGTGGAACTCAACTGCAGTTAGTGGAATTACACCTCTACCTCGATATAACGCTGTCCTCGGGAGCCAAAAATTCTTACCGTGTTATAGGTGAAACCGCGTTATATTGAACTTGCTTTGATCCACCGGAGTGCGCAGCCCTCCTCCCCCCCCCCCCCCCCCCCCGGAGCATTGCTTTACCATATTATATCCAAATTCATGTTATATCAGGTCACATTATATCGAGGTAGCGGTGTATATGACAGTCCACATTTTCACTACCATCAGCACATAGAATACGAGAGAGCCTGCTTCATTATATTCCATAACTTTAAAAACAAAACAAACAAAAAAACCCCACAAAACCCCCCACCAACTTAATTCCCAAAACTTTACTGCTGTTTACGATGCACAGCATGAATCAGAAAACAACCTGATTTTGGTTACCAGAGCATGAAGTACAAAGTTACAAGGAGGGGAAAAAATATCATGTTTCTATTTGGTATTCTAAGAAAACAAGCTTGGGAAGCCATTGAGGAACCAGAAACATTGCGTGTTTTTAATGTCACTTTTATGTCCCTAACCCTACTTGAAACTTTAAAACTTCTGAGATTCTTACTGTTGTGTATAGCTTATGCCCATAAGAAACCCAGTTCGAGTCTATTTTCTTTAAAATAAATAAATAACCCTTAGATTTCAAATATCTCAGGGAGGAATAAAATTCCCTCAAACATTCTATTTTAAAAACAGGAAGGGGTGGGAAAGGAGGTGGAAGAACCCGAGACTTTTGTAAACAATTTTGTGGTTCCAGCTGCCAAAACAGTATCCACAAAATGCTCTTAAGCCAAGTGTCTTTGGACACAAAGCGTAAAGAGCAGTAATTTTAGAAACACACCCACACATTTAAGTATATAATTTTTATTATATACACATTCGAGCCACTGTGGACACAAGTCTTTCTGTAGCTATCTTTGTTGTACATGGCAGATGATGATTTTATCAATGTTTCTTTTTCTGGAAAGTCTTTGGACTGGAGCCAGACTCTGGGAGTTTTATACAATATTTGTTATGCCTCTGGTATAGACAGTAAAGCAGAAAGATTATTTTTTATGTGGGTCTTAAATTTTGTGTTGGCATTATTTAGCTAGAGTTTTAAAAAAAGTCACATTTGCTACTGGAAAAAAATAAAAAGAATCTCATCTCATGCAATATCATTCCCATCCACCCCCAAGAAAAAAAATTGGCTGCTGAGCCTCAATTTAAAAAGTGTGTGTTGGGCGGGGGGGAGGAGGAGAGAAAACCATACTAGAGATCAAAAGCAAGTTTTATGCCAGATTTAAAGCGACTTGGACCCAGATTTTTCAGAAGAGCTCACTTCCTATTTTGGCACCAAAATAAGTAGCAGGATTTCCAAAAGTGCTCAGCACTCTTTTGAAAAATCTGATTAAGTATCACATTGGGAGCATATAGACCTCTTCTGAAAATCTGGCCTTTATTTAGTTGCATATGTCAGAAGAGCTCTTCTTTTAAAACAAAAACAAACAAACAAAAAAAGCCCCTTCAGTTCCTGCAGATTAAAACCTTCATAATGTCTTCAGGCAGGAACTTGTGTAAATATAGAATTCCCTCTACCACGCTAATGTTTTTACCAAGCTGATGAAAAAACATTAAGTGTGTTTAAAAAAAAAAAACATGAAAATAAAGGCACTAAACCATGGATGCTGTACAATATGAAGGCTGTTCCTGATACCTAATAAACAGAATTAGAATTCCCTTGCTCCTTTTACTCTTTCTGTAAAAAAAAGGTCATCTCTTTTCTTCACACTTCCTATCTGTCAATCAAGGAAGGCCTTTATGCTATTTCCTGTTGCAAAAAGTGATCGATGGCTGGTGTTTCTGATGTAATTACAAATGTTTCTCCCCTCCAGAAATAACCTGCTAAAAAGCATATTGTACCTCAGAAGCAGGGTACCACCCTTAAAAGCTGGCAGCTTTTTGCAGTAATACACAGCGCTGGTATTGCTAAGCCGCTAGCTGATGTCAGGACTGTCACTGACTGATGAAAAGTTGAACAGTAAAGAGCAGAGAAATGGGATGCGATACGATCACATAATAAAATACAAGATAAATGTGTAGCCTTGACCAAGATGCAGTTTAGCCCCTGGAAATACAACAGAATTTGGGGAGGAGAAGGGGACAAACAACCCAGATAAGATGAAGCTGCTAAGGACAAATATAAAATCCAGTTGTGTTCCTCTTAATGCATACATTTACCAATATTAATGTGAACTTGTATTATTTACAATAATCTTGTAACGTCTTCTCAGTCCATTGTTCACAGAAAATATTTTATTGTACTTTTGTGGATATTTGAATAGCCATCATCAAGTAGTAATTCTATTCTGGTTCTTACATGGTTGCATCATCATGATCCCCAAATGTCGTCAGAAGTGCCTTAAATAACAAGATTGGCATCTGTAAGAAAGACCCAATCTACTTTATTAAATATACACGAAGTTACCTAGTCAGTGCTAGACAGCAGGGAAAGGCTTCTAACATAAGACAGCTTTATATGTGTGATCTCTTCTGAAATGCATCCCAGAAGCTCTTAATGTGCTTAGCTTCATAGTCAATATGCTGTTATTAATAGATGACGACAGCACATAAACCAGTTTAATTAAAAATAAGTGCCGACTTGCTCTCACAATTTGGGGGGTCCAAGGGAAGAGATGATCTTTCTCCTTCCCCATCTCCAAACTTTCACTAGAATTTCTGATCATTGGCTCCACTTCAAACTCCTCCTGCAAAGACCTGTACAGCACGTGAAGCTATCCTGGAGGGAATTTAGGCTTAAGAGAACAGTGTCTTGACTTAGTCATACTGACTGCATTTACAAGTTTTGGAAGGAACATTTTAAATACTGCCATTATGCCACTTATTAATATAGGGAAGATACATTTTTCTGCTGATTAGGTAGAGTATATTATCTAATAACTATAATTTCTGGAGGTGCTTACATCTACAGTTCATATTCTTTTCCCAAATACAAAAATATGAAGAGCAGTGAATGAGAAAACTGAAGCACCCAATGGAGTGGAATATCTCACCCCATGAAGTCCAATCCTCTCTCTTTCAGGAGTGTTCAGGGCTCATGCAGCGCTCATGAGATATGAAGCCCCTTTCTTCTCAAATACTGATTTATGACTGCATTTTATAAGAACTGGCAGCAATAAAAGGAAAAGGTGATAAGGAAGTACTGGGTAAAGAATTTCTTTGGCTGTATTCCAGCAATTTCAAATATTATCTACTCAACAGAAACAGCTACGCTATGATAACACACAAACCAATCAACACTAAAGTGAACTGATAAAGCTGAAATGTTTTTGAAATTATAATGTACAAAATACAATTCCATTTTATTACAGAGAAGCAGTGAAATACAATGCACTAATGTTGTTAGTTAACAAAAATCAACTGTAAAATACTGGGGTTAGTGGGGAAGTTTTAGGTGCCGACTGACACCAGCTGAGGTTCTGAATTAATTTATGGACATCAGAATAAAATTCTATAATTAGTAGCAATATTGCCATATGTTATTTACAAACAACCCCCCCAGAAATACTACTTACAGCCGCTATATACTTACACAGCATTTAGTACTGTGCTGCAATATTTAAAATCCTAGAAAAGGAGGAAGAAATAGTATGTATTACTGTTGCCCTTATTAAAAATATCATTTACATAAGCTGCATATTAATATATAATCCATAAAAGAAGTTGTACTTGGAAGAAAGGCTGATGAAAACCACATCAGTGGTTCATAAGAGATTTAGAAATGGGGGAAAGATCACCAAAATGGGCATCACTGATGTCCCAAAGAATATGGCAAGTTTTTCACAGGTACTGAGCACGTCTGGAATTCAGGCCAAAAATAGAGCATATTCTAAACCAAGTTATAAAGATAGTGTTCTTCCCCTAATTTAAAGTTTATAGAGCAATGGGAGAATGGCTCTGTTAGCAAGAAGGATTAAGACAGCACACTTATGACAAGTAGTAAAATACTTTAAACACACAGTTAACTCTGAGTTTGTAAGTAGCTCCATTGACTTCAATGGGACTATTCACGAGCCCTAACTAAGCATGCCGTTGAGTAACTTGTTGAATCAGGGCCAAAGGTAGGCCCTAACAGAAGTCTATGCTGACATCCGTGTTAGTAATATTCATTTTTTTTAAATGTGATGATAGGAGCATTTTCATGTGGGCAAGAAAGTAATGCACAGGTAGAAGTAGAACTACATTCCTTGGGGACCCTAAAGTCCCAGTTTAATTAAGGAAAACAGAACTGAGTAGAATGGTGATTATGGAGGCAACTTCCCAAGAGGATTTTGCAAAATCCTAATAATTTTTCCCTACCCCAGGATGGGGGGGTGGTGGTGCTGGAGAGGACTATACAGGACTAAATTTACACGGATGAAGTTCTAACACCCTAAAAAATAAAAGGTCACCATTTCAATTTGTGGAATTAGAACATGCTCTGCTAATGGGGAATAAAGGATCATAAAGGGGATAATAAAAAAAATGCAGCCACCTGTATAACCAATTTATAAACAAGTTTGTGTTTCCTTCTGTCTAGATCAAAGATAGAATGTGTTTCACCCTCAACCATCTATTGTTTAATACATAGAGTAGATGTAACTCAATACAGTGGGAACTATAGCTTTATACCAACTTCCCTTTCAAATTCTTCTCCACAGCTACTTAAAGAGCTTAGTAAAGGCTATGTTAAATGTTTTTAACTGCATAACTCATTTCATTCAAGTCTGTAAAGCTCTAATCTTTGTCTGTACTTATGGTTTACTTCTTTAAGTGCATCAGAAAACAAGCTAGCTAAGGCCCACATATTGATGTGCCTGAAAATGACAACTGTAAATTCCCTTGGCAATCACATCATCAAGAAAAAATTTAAATGGCTAAAGATGCAAAATTTAATTTCTTTAAAGGTTTACATTTTGAATACCAGAATAATCCTGAGCATGCATGGGAACTTCATTTGCATCTCTGGGCTCTGCCATACGTAAACAAACTGAGCTGTCCTGTCTCCCACCAGACTCCTAATGAATTACAAACTTGTTTCCCATTTGGAGGGTCATTTATATGATAGGCCCGATTCTGATCCCTGTTGTTGTATTACTATGTATCCGGAATAACCCCACGCAGTGATCTTGATTCTGGGTTTTCACGTAAGTATGTCTGATTCCTCAAATATATGCATACAGCACACTCTTTGCCATTTAAAAAAAAAAAAAGGCTCTGACATTCCTGTTTAACTTCAGGCTTTTGGGTGATTTCTGAGGTCTTTTGGAATGCCTCCAACATCTCAGGGCTGTCAGAAGCCACAGCTGCAATAACCATGAAAGTTATACTGAATAAAATTAGAGGGGAAAATGGAGTGATTTGGAAGCAGGCTGCAAAGAGGACAGTTCTGGAGCCCAAATATTCTCCAGGTTCACTTATAATTGTTGATTCTATTATTTTCCCACTGCCCAAGAGAAGGAAGGGAAGGATTAATGTGTAGGGTTTAGCAAAAGGAAAATCTCAGACTTTTCAATTTCCCATTGTAGGCAAGTGTGGAGTAGCCATTATCAAATGGGCAGAAAAGTATCAGTGAAAGTAATGAACAATTGCCATAGGCTGGTGTTAGGAGAGCATTGTGCTGCTGGAGATAACTGTTTTGAATGAGGTTTTGACCATTGCACTAAGCTGATATGGTGCACGTGCACACACACACCTATACATTGTGTGCAGTACAGTGCAAGCTGGTGAAGGCTGACTGTTGCTGGGCAAAGTATGTTTAAACATTGACATTTTCTAGACCCAATCAAACCAACTCTCTCTGTATGGTTTAAATTCTAGCAGCGACCATACAAAATGTTGGGTTAGTGTGAGAAATTCACTTTTAAGTTTAAGAGGAGCCTCCTACAAGGCTCCTTTCTTTATTCTGACCATATCAATGTGTCTATCTTTTAAGAGCATTTGTTCTCAGGTTTATTTATATTGGCAGCTACTGATGTTTCAATGAGTTAACCTAAAGATATTGTGTACTGTTCCGGGCCACAATTAGCTGTCAGAGAGACATGTGCAACTCCTATTGAAATAAAAAAGCTTCAGACCAAGCACATGCTGTTGATGATAACAATTGTTCCATTTGATCAGTACAGTTCTCGAAGTTTTTCTTAATGGGTAAATAACTCTTCTAAAATGTTCCATACGGTGTATTTCTGGGACGCAGGAGTCCATAATGGGCAATTTTCACCTACAGAGGAAGGATGATCTTGTGGTTTACAGATTCTTAGATTAGATGATCAAAATGTCCCTTCTGGTCTTAATGTGAAATCCTGAATAACACAGGCCATAGGATTTCACCAGTTGGTTCCTGCATCAAGCTCAGAATGTCTGGTTGAGCTAGAATATATCTTTTAGAAAGACGTGCAGCAGTGGCGTAGCCAGGTTCTAACATCAGGGGGAGCGAACACATTTAAAAAAAGGCACCACCCGACATATCAAATTACTAATTACATACTTTTAAATTTGTTATACATATTTATTTTGTACTTAAAATAGAAACACAAGAATTATATTATTTTACAAGTACGTGAGCCCACTTGACAAGTTTTATTGTCCTTGGGTCTGGCTTCCATCCCCTTTCCAACTGTTGTAGCTGTCTGGAGGTGCTTGCCTTTCACGCCTTCCTCATTCATTCAACAGGGCAATTGATTAAGGGGTGGGGGGAAATCTTAGTCTATTCTTAGAAGAAAAATGTCTCTTTGCTATCTTATTCTATCCTTAGGGGCTATAACATTATACCAAGGGCAATGCAAAGTTTCTACATGAGGCTTTGAAACAAAGTTTAATGAAAACAGAGGTCACACGTGGGTAGATCACTACAAGGTTATAGGAAGAGGCACAATGTAAAGTCATATGAAAATTATCAGAGATTTATCTTGGGGAATCATTGGGGGGCTGGCTGGCCCTGCTGCTCTCCTGCTCTACAGGAACAGAGGTGACTCTAGGTACCAGAGCCATCAATCCATCACCTCTCTCCAGTGCGCCATTTAGTCCAAAAAACAAAAACAAAACAAACGTTTTAAATATCCAAAAGTTTGTGTTCATATTCCTTTGGTTGCCTGGTGGTGTTGTGTATAAACTTCCCCCATAAACACTCTGTTCACAGTTCCCCAAAACTTAAGTGTGGCGGATGTAGTTCATAGGCCTCAAGCCTCATCCTAACTGCTTAAGCTAATGTCTTACAGGATACAGTCCTGTAGGTTACTTGCATTATCCCTAAATAAAATAAATGGTAAAGCTAGCTCTGTGGGCTACAATGGTTTGAACCATCTACAAAAAACATTCTAGTTTTTTATTCTTAGCTATAAGTTTTTATAGCAATTTCTATAGAAACCTATTTAATGTCTTCCCTGTATTGGTTTAATCCATATTAAATTCTGAGACCTTTCCATAAGGAAGGAAGCAAATATGTCCTTTCAGCAACCACCCACATACCTAGTTTCTTCACAAGCTGAGGAGATTTTTTGGGGAACCCCTGTTTTTGAAGTATTGGTAGCAAATCATTGCCTTGTAGCTTGCCCTGACGTTATCTAAATTGTGATAGAGGGAACTCTGACCCAGTTTCTGCAAATACACACATACATAACTTTGAACTCAATGAGACTCCTCACCTGTGTAAAATTAAGCTTGTGTGCAAGTGTTTGCAGGTTCAGATCCTCTGGTAGCAGGGGCAGACTTTATTACTATGGAATACGTGCCAGCTTCTGAAAGCTATGACACACAACAAAGGTTGTTTGTGGGAGAGAACAGTGATCCACCACACAACTCAAATTTTGAACCAAGATTAGATTTGTAAAAACAAGGCCAGAAGAGATTTGGGATGCATTTTTCTGAGCATTCTAATTGAAACAGTTTGGGTTTTCAAACAAAGGGTTCCCTGCAGTGTTTGCAACCCAAACTTCACAGCCCTGCGAACCTGACTGTAAACAAAGGTGGAACTGACTTCATTTATTTCCCTTGGCAGCACTGAGAGAAATGCAAAAAGCAAACAACAAAAATAGTGACAGGTGAAATGGATTTTTAAAAGGCTTTGTTTCTAATATTCAATGTTCTTTCCTACCAGATTGCTGTTTTTGTTTCAACCGGCCCTGCCCTGATTCTGCCCCCTCCCTGGCCCCGCCTCTTCCCCAGCACGCTGCGTTACCCCTCCTCCCCCCTCCCTCCCAGGCTTGCTGTGAATCAGCTGTTTTGTGGCGCAAGAGCTGGGAGCCAGGGGGAGAAGCAGGAGGCGGAGGTGAGCTGGGCAGCGGGGTGGGGACTGAGGAGCTGGGCTGCTGGTGGGTGCCCAGCACCCACCAATTTTCCCCCATGGGTGCTCCAGGCCCGGAGCACCCAGAGTCGGCGCCTAAGGCACCACTTTTGAAGAATGTGGTCAGTGGGGGAGCGGCTGCTCCCCCTCCAGCTACGTTCCTGACGTGCAGTCAAACTGGTGAAGGTACTAGCCTAGGACTTGGGTAATGTAGATTCAATTCCTGGCTCAGCCACAGACTTTTAAAAACTTTTGGACATCACGTAACCTACCCTGGGCCTAATTTCCCATATGTAGAATAGAGATGATAGTTTGGTGCCCAACATGCTTGTGGTGACAATAAAAATTCATTAACGACAATGTATTCATGTTTCTGTTTAAGTATTCAAATTGTTAACCAGGGGGATTTCAATCCTGGCACTTCAGATTGCAGTTTCTCATGCACAGGAATGCAGTTGCAATATATTTACCCTGGCACTTCTGTTTCTTGTACCAAGCTACTGTTCGTAAATGTCATCAGAACATGTTCTCTATTCATGTGGTGTTTATACTTAGGAAGAAAGACCACATCTTCATGTTGCTGTGCTCTTTTCCCCCCTTTCCCTCCTACAACTCTCCTTTTTCTCACATCACAGACAAAGACATTTCTCATCTGCTCCCCTTCTCTTACCACCTTTGCTTACCCCAGTGACCCGATCCCATCCCATCTCTTGATTTCCCCTTCCCCCACCCCCCCATGTCTCAGTTACTGTAACATGCCTCTCTCTGGCCTTGACAAATGCAATCTTGCTTGTCAATACCACTTGTATGCATTCTGAATGCTACTGCAAAGATCATTTTCCTAGCTCATCACTTTAACAGTCACCGTTCTCTCTGAATCCCTCCACCGGCTCCCTCCTCTTCATAGCATCAAACATAAGCTGCTTGTTTTCACTTTTAAAGCTCTTCATTCAATCCCCACTCTACCTATCATCTTTGATGCTCACCTCCAATTGGTTCATGCTACCAGCCTCCACTACCCACCTGTTCAATATTCAAACAGGCACCTTCGTATTTTCTCCCATGCTGTCCCATGTGTTTGGGAGGTTTGCTCCCCATAAACATTCACATAACTAACTCATTATCCTCCTTAAAACTCTCCTTTGCTGTGATGCTTGCAAAAAACTTGACACTGGTCAGGTTGTTGATGTGCAGAGACCACTACCTGTCATACTGACCAATACTGTCTCACTGTTCTCTTGTTCTCTCACATCTGTCTGTATCCATCTTTTTGACTCTTGTTTTATACTTAGTCCCTGCCCCCAAGAGTTTCCAATCTATCTTTTTATTCTGTGTCTGTACATACCTAGCAAAATGGGCTTTTGGTCTCCTAATAATAATAATAACAAATATTCCTAGAGTATTAGTTCAAAAACCTATCTGCACACTCCTCTTATTTATGTAACTTTAGTTATCCAGGGCTTTGGAGTGGAGCCCGGAGCTGGAGCGCGGAGCAGCTCCGGAGCAGTGGAGCTGCAGGTTTTTGCCTGGAGCTGCAGCAGAGCCGGAGCACAGCTCCAAAGCCCTGGACAAAGGTCTGAACTGAACTATTGTGAATTGCAAAATGTAGTCAGTTTTTAGACGGAAAGATTTTAGGTCCAATTCTGATGTCATTTGCAGTGATTTTATACCTAGTGTACCTTTCAACCTTTTGTGCTAGTGTACTCCTGATGTATGCTTGTGGAAGTGAAATTAGAATCTAGCCCTTCCGGCTGGCAGATATGATTATCATTATAACCTGTTTTGGAATGTAGTGGAGGGATTGAAGTGGCAGAGGGAATTATGACTTGTGCTGATAAATCAATTTGTTGGAAAATGAAGAGTTAAGAATATAAACGTAAGATTACAGATCTGAAATCTCAGTTTTGGGTTTGTGGTCTCTTGAGAGAGTGAGAGAGAGAGCCATTCAGCACCATTGCACAGAGTTATTTCATTCTTAATTTTAATTGACATATCCCAGAATGCAACCTTCCTTTATGAAACCTCAGCGGTCCCTTGTACTTACAGTACAAGTTGACAAGTGGGTTTTTTGTTTAGTTTTGAAGTTTTGGAACTCCTGCTCTGAAACGTGGGTGCTTGTGTGATTCAGGAATATATATTTACCTGCCAATTTTAACTGAGATTGCATTTTTGACTTCAAAGTCCTTTCTAACAACCTTACAAATGTGTGGACTTATTTAAGGAAAGATTCATTTGAATTTCATTGTAAGCTGGTTATCTCTTGGGATTTCGGCTTGCTTCACCCCTAAAGTAAATGAAAGCTTTTTTTTCTGCTGCGGCTGGTGGCAGGGACTCATGGAATTGTTAGCCATGAGCTCTAATGACAAGTGTATCATATGGGAGGTTTAAACAATAGAATATTTAAATATATATTTTTTTGGCTGTAAAAGTGACATCAGGGTTGCACCTTTTCAACAGCTTGTTCTGGCAATAACACACCTGTTTCATTCCTTTTCTGCACTTGATTCAAGTTTATAAACTATTAACTAAACCAGAATAGTAGCAGCTCCTTCTCATGAAATTTGGGGTGATGCAGGCACTTGCAGTTCCATGTAGAGTTTTACAAAGTGTTTATTACCCCAGTCCAAAGAAACTAAGTTATTGCTGTTCTTTTAACAGGATTATCCCAGTCACTTTCCTTAAGCCTTGTCATAAAGTCTTTTGCCCACACTATGTCCTGTGAGTGATAAATTCTGATACAGTATTCTTTGTAGTTGCTGTGGGGAGACACACACACACACACACACACACACACACACACAATGGGAGCTTTTTGCTTCAACAACAACTTTGCATTTATTGGCTCATTTTTTTTTTAAACTGTTTAAAGATGGATGAACACACACACATTCTGAATACTGCCGAATATTAAAATTTGATCTACATCTGAACTCTAGTTGTCCACCTTGGGGTTAAACCAGAATTTCGGATCTGAACACCCTGGAAATTTGAGCAAGTCCAGAACTGAATTTTATTGACTCAGGCCAGTCTCCAGACCTATATTGATAAAGTTTAAAATTATTCCCCAAATTGCTCAAACTAGCAGTCCCATATTACAATATTTTACTAATATCAAAGTGCTAGAATGCAGAGCTTTGGAGAATAGATTCTTAAAGGGCTCTCAAAGCTTTGCACAACATAACACAAATCCAATATACAAAGTGTAATAACATCTTTAGTGTTTTTGTTTCGACAATTACACTGCTGTGCAAGTGGTTTGCTAAGGGAGACACGTAGCATTAGGGACAATAATTGGAGTCTTCCCAAGGCTGCAACTTCTTCAGTTAAGTTCCCTGCCACCCACTGCTTCCGGAAAGATGGCTCAATGGTGACACGGGTAGACTAAATAGGAAATGACAGCTAGAGGTCATGACATAGTGAACTCCAGTTAAAATTAAGTGATTTTTTTTTTTTCCCTCCCAGGCATAAATAGGATTTGTATCTGTGTGTTTTTAAAACTGGAAAATGTGATTTTTTTTTTTTTTTTTTTTTTTTTTTTTAAATGGCTCATCTTGATATGGTAGAGGAAGATGGATCAAGAAAACAGAATCCAAGGTAGCATGCTTCTCTGCTGGCTACTCATCTCATAGAGCCTGTGCCCCTGAAGTCTTAATGTAGATTCCCTCATAAAGAATTCTCATGACAGAAATTGAAGCTGTTTTTCAGACAGGTAGCACAGCGTGGAGTAGTAGCCCCACTGTTAAGAGTTTAAGGGGAGCAAAAAGAGGAAAGGAAACTTGGAGGTATGGGGGCGTTTCTGTATCAGATTAAAGGATGTATGAGTAAGAGAGGCATAAGACAAAACTCTGCCTTCTATTGTCTTGACTGATGGAGCAGCCATAACATAAAGAACCAATGCCATTAACTGCAGTATTCCAAGTGATTGATTGGCAGTGCAATGGTGAGCGTGGCTATTCTTTCTAATGGCTGCCTATTAAATGGTTGGCCCATAAGCGGGCAGTCCTTATTTTAAATCCTAGCCAGAGCCTAGGACCTCCATGAGTCTCATCCTGTCAGGTACCTTCACTCAGAATACCACCCACTATATCCGGCTCCATGAAGGAGGCAAGTGACTCATGCCTTTGTGGTGGATACTGTGTAACTCCCTGTTCCCTGAATTCAGTCTGTAACAATGAAGCACTTGAACGCTCTTTTCCCCTTCTGGGGGGTGAATTAAAAACCATGATCAGTGTTGGTCCCATATCTAATAGTTGCTGTTTTGGGTTTTGGAAGATGAAGGAAGTCACACTGCCTGTCTAAAGCTTTGTCCTTGGCTGTGTTTCTGTATAGGTTATATAATGTGCCTACAGTTTATGATAGCCACAAGGGATAAATCTAAATAAGTCTATTACCTTGCTCTCCGTTTCCAGTTTTCAACCTGCTTTTGTATCAGATAATTGGCTTTATCTTTTTGAGTTTTAAGGTGGTGTGTTTGTGTTTAAAAACAGTTTTTGTTGTAGTTTAATGTTTATCATTGCACAGAATGTCTAGGGAGCACAGTGCTTTATAAACAATTAAAGTTCAGACATGCTTGTTTTGCCCAGCTTCAAAGTAGGACCCCTGCTGCCTAGGTTCTAGATTGAGGCAGGTGTCGCAAGTTCTGTTTTAAATTTCTATTCTTCATGTGCTGGTATAGTTCTTCCAGAAGCCTTATGGCTTCAGAACCTGCATATATTGCCTAAATAGTAACGCATTTTAAGTTGGTCTCTTTTTTAAATTAAATACAGTAAGTGTGTGTGTGTGAGAGAGACACACACACACACCCACCCCCTTAGGCGTACAGTACAGTAAAGTCTGGGGCTGTATCCCTATGTATGTTTTTTGAGGGGAAAGGTGGTCATTCCCGCTCCCAGGGTTCTTATAAGCGAATAACCTGGAAGAACATTGTTATTACATGCAGCTTGTTGTACAGTCAAACCGTATCTATTGTTCACGGTCAACATGGTTTTAGATCTGTGGTGGCTTGCAGGCTAACTGTGCTGTATTCTTTGTTTTGTGTGATTCTGCGTTGCCACATGCTCCGATTAATTTAAATAGGCTTATTTATTTTTAGTACCGTTTTTAGAGGATTTTAGGTTTCGGACATGTTCTGTTGGGACAGCTACTTTTTGTGCTGCTCAAATGACAAAAACCTGGAATGACTAGAGACTGTTCAGGCTCCTATGCTGCACGATGCAGATATAACACTTCATCTGTAAAGGGATGTCCTGCTGTACGAACTTGCGACTCTAGGAGGAAACCAATATGAAGTGTGTTAGTGTCCTTTAGGTGAAATTCACCACTTCAACTCCAGTTGGGGCATAAAGATAGTGGATTTAAACCCAGCGCCCTCTGAGGTGAAATTCCCCCTCAGAGCAATGCTCAGTGTACAGGTAAGAATGTATAATTCTATAACCACACGCCCAAAAGCCTCTGGGGCCCTTACAAAGATCTGAAACCATAGCTAGAAATCAGACCTAGGTATTAAGTTGTAATCACACCAGCACTCCCCTCCTACACTTCATCCTCATGTGACAACAGCCTAGGGTGACCAGATGTCCTGATTTTATAGGGACAGTCACAATGTTTGGGTCTTTTTTTCTTATATAGGCTCCTATTACCCCCCCCCCCCCCCATCCCCTGTCCCAATTTTTTTCACACTTGCTGTCTGGTCACCCTACAACAGCCTAGTGTCTGAGCTGTCTCTGTCCCCTATACAGATTGGGAAGATAGCTAGAAGGCAGTGTAGGACTCCTCCTCCTCTAAACTACTATGCATGAAAAGAGAAGGAATTGCATTGGGATCCGCCTACATCTGCTTTTCAGAGAGAGAGAGAGAGAGAGAGAGAGAGAGAGAGAGTCTTTCAATTGCACAAATTTTGATGATGCTACTGCTACTTCAGTCTAGAGATTGATTCTGAGAGGTGTGGAGCACCTGACAGCTACAGGAAATTTTGAGTGCAGCACTTCCTGGGATCAGGCCCCTAAACAAGGTCTCCTTTTTTTAGGGAAGGACAAAGTAGTTCCAAGAAAAATAAGGACCACTTGAAGCAGCCCTCTCCTGAGGTTGGGTGGGGAAAGGTTAGTTCACTTCCTGTCTCCCACCAAGTAACCTTTTTGTGGTGGGTTGTTCTTGTTTTTGAATGAGTCTGCACTTCCTGCTTCTGGGAGGAACCCCTGAAGTGAAGTACAGGAGACCCTGCTCTTTTGGTATTCTGATCTGACTTGAAGCAGGAGGTACCAGGCATCTCAGCAGAGAGCCTACTCTCAGGGCTTTCCTGCCGAAGGGCCCAATCCTGTACCCCTGGCGTGGATGGGAGTTTTATCATTGAGTGCGGTTGGAGTAGGATGAGGCCTTTTTGTTTTGAAGATTCATGAAATCTGCATGAGTAAACAAACTTTTGGGTGTTGGCCTATGGTGACTGAAGTTTGCCATCACTGAACATGATTTATTTGCAGTGCTGAGTTTTTCACTTTTGTTTGAACTGATTAAAGAAATATTGGTCATAATGATCTTAGAGCCACTACACTGGTACTGCTCTCTCCTCCCCCTGCCCCCCCCCGGGGTTAAATGCCAGACTTTTAAAAATGCAAATTGTTGCTTTCACAACACTGTTTCTTTTTTTCCCCTCACCCCTCCCCTTCAGGCATGCGCAATCAAATCAATCTCCGTGCTTTGCTGAGCAAAAGCATCTCTAAAAAGGCAGTTAAATTTACAGCAAATGTAGACAGCTTCTTGTACAATATACATGAGGAAGATCTGAACAAGTAATTTAACCTAAAGAAAAGAGAATCAATTGGGGATGGGGAAGGGAGAGGAATTATTGCTTAAAAGATGTGATAAATGATCACCGGTGACATTTTATTGTATTCCTCTATTGAAATCATTCAGGTACTACGTAGAGGGCAAATTCACGCAGGCTGGTTGTCCATATGCTGGATAATACTGTTTTCTTCTAAAATACGTATAATTAGCACTTTTCTGCTCTATCTCAGTAAAACTCTTCCAGTCCACTGCATTTCCACGAGTGGGTGGGATTTTCAGAAGTGCTTAAAGGGACTGAAAATTAATGGGTGCCTAACCCCTTTAGGTACTCTTGAAAATGTCAACTTGTCTTTATGTATAACTTTCAAATACTGGCAAGCATCCTCTCCAGCACTTGAGACAGAAGAATGCAGCCCCCTCCTTCCTTGGAGGCTCATCCTCTCTTGAACTCTGTGGTGCTGCAGCAGGCAGAGATGCTATATGAACGGCAAGCATGGGTTGCTGCAGGGGCATGTAAAAGCAAGGTGACTAGGGCGTGCAAGGCAGAGAGTGCTGAAGCCTTTGGAGAGCTGCTCCCTTGTTTACGTTTTGGCCATTGATGCAGAGAGCCATCTGGTACCAATAGCTAGAATTCAGCAGGTTTTGAACTATCACTGCCACTCTGTGGAGAACCTTGGAAACAAGTATGGAAATCGGGTATTACTGGACAGTACAGGTGTGATAAACCACCTCTGTACTTTGGTGTTTCATCTCCCTGTAGGTACTTTAAGATGTACTGTGTACCCCATAGACTGCTGCTGCTTAAATAGCTGGCCTAGGGATAATGTCATGCACTGACATGGTAGATTGAGATTCTATATTTTCTTTTGGCTTCCTTGCTTTTGCAGCTGGCAGACAGCGCACAGCTGACTGTCTCCAACCAGAAGAGACTGGAATAGCAGGGCTGTGGCAGGTCAGGATTCAGGTCCTTGGAAGAGCTATATTGAAAACCTTCTACAGTACATACATGTGCTATGCTGTATCTGCCTCTAGCTAGTGATATTAGGCTCCCTCTTTCATGAGGTCTTAAAATCAGTCCATTTAAAAAAAAATCCAACAACCTACAATAGTTGTAATGTGTAGAACAGTGGTACCCAAACTTTTGAGGGTTGTGAGGGCCAGGAGTGGGGTCATGGTTCCAGGGAGGGGGGATGTGGACAGGGGTAAGGGAGCACAAGCTAGGGCTGCAGCTGGGCATGGGTCTGGGGACGGGGACAGAGCCACGGCCTGGGGGCAGGAGCAAAGCCGCAGCCTGGCCTGTGGCGGAGGCTGACAGCTGGGCCCGCAGCCGGGAATGGCGCTGCTCTCACCCCTAGTCTGAGCCGGGAACAGTGCTGCAGTCAGTGGCCAAGGTGGGGGCGGGACCAGGAGCAAAGCCACAGCCAGGCCAAGGTGGGGGCCAGCAGCCAGGCCCATGGCGAGGTGCGGGGCCACACTGTAGCTGGGGATGGGGTCAGATGTGGGCCGGGAGACAGGGCTGTGGTTTGGGGTGGTGCTGGAGCAGAGCTGGGGCTAGGGCGAGTCTGGCTGGCGCTCCCTCCCCACCACCCATGGGGATTGGCCCATCCCAATGCATCTCCCCCCAGAACGTTCTTCTGCACCCCTTCCCCCCAGGGGGGCGCACTCCACAGTTTGGGGCCCTTTGATGTAGTATGAAGATTGCAGCTAGGGCCAGATTAAGGTTATGAGGGGCCTAAGGCTAATGAGAGGGAAGGGCCCAAGTATGAATTACGTATTGCAAAAAAATCATGTCATCAAATATTTATCTACATACATATTTACATATTATTTATTTATGTAAAATTAACAAATTTATTCTACTCTCACTACACTCAATTCTTCAAACAATTTTCCCCCACTAGCTTTAGCTGTGGCAAAGTCATGAATGATATCATCGTAATTGAGACACTTGATGATTTCATTCTCGATGCTCAAGAGGGACAAAGCACTGAGATGCTCTTGAGTCATGGTGGATTGGAGGACATTTTCGACCTGTGTTAGAAGAGAGAAGGAACATTCTCCCCTACAGTTCGTGATCATTAGTGATAAATACAGCAGTAAGGCAGTTTCAGCATTTGGGAAACGTTCTATCACATTGGATTTAATGATAACTCAGTACATCCCAATAGATTTGCTTTCATCGTCATTTCTCTCAATATCTGAGAGTGATGTGAATTCAACAAATTGAAGCAATTCTTTAGTAAAATCTATTGGGAGATCATCTGGGTACTTTTGACACAGACATTTGATACCTTCACTGACTTTGGAACTTGAAATGTTTGGCGAAAAATTTGTCAGCACACTAAAGGTTTTGTCAATATTTCATCCAATGTTCTAATGAACTCTTCAGTTTGTCAATGAGTGTGATGAAGGTATTAACTCTGAAGACCGCCTTGTCACTGAATGAGTGGGCAGTTGCATCACTCAGGATCTTCACATCTTTTCTTCTTGCTGATTCTTGAGATTCATCATCCTTGATGTTCTCTAGTGCTTCAAGGTTGTTGGGGTATACCAATACAGCTGTATTCACAGCTTCAGCATTGGCACACCACCGTGTCCCTGAGTGATTTGGGCACTGGGCATCCCTTTGGTAGTGAATCTCTAAGAATCATCCAACGACTGGTTGAGATAGAGGAAAAAATTGTACAGTTCTTGGACAAATTCAAAAACAGAAACTGCTTCAACGCAACAATCCACGGTAGACTGGCCAACAAAGTTGAGTGAGTGTGCCGCACATGGGATGTAATCAATCAAAGCATTGCGCTCTTTTATCTTTGCCTGCATCCCTGAATATTTGCCACTCATATTACTTGCATTGTCATAGCTCTAGCCATGACAAAAGCTGATGTCAGTCCCATTTTTGGTGAAGAAATCAAGTTAGGTACAAGGCAAGTTTCTACGCTGTGTGGCTGGTGATGTTTATGAAGGTCATGAAATGCTCAACTGGTCCGCTGGCTACCACATAATGCAAGATGACAGTCAGCTGATCTACATGTTACACATCTGGTATTGAGTTGATGGACATTGAAAAATATCCCACATCTTTGATCTCCTCTACAATGGCTGGTAGCATTGTCTTTGCCAGCAGTGCAATGAATTCATCACATCATATCTATCAAAGACTATTTGTATGGCCTTTTTTCATGTTTTGCATGTTCATGGATGTGCTGAGCTAAGAAAGGGTTGAACTTAGCAATTAGCTCTAGAATGCCAAGGTTATTGCCATTGTGTTTCGATACAACATTCTCATCTGAGCCATGGAATGGCAGCCCAAGCTCAGCAAGAAAAACTATGGTTTCAACTACACATCTGAGAACATTCTTCCAATCAGCACAAGCTTCCAAAAACTAGTTTTCCATTTGAGTATCAATTCTGCCACTAACCTTCTTTCAGGCATGGTAGTTGCTAACTGGCAATGTATGCCGCTCACCTATTGCATGATTGGAAGAATACTGTATACATTACCAATCACTGAAGCCTTTACAGAACATTCCCCACCTTTTGGTATCAGAAAGCAGGCAGTAATAAAAACAGTACACTTTCTTCTGAGAGCCCGAATAGATGAGCCATTCTCGCTTGTCAATCTGTTTTGTTAGGCTTCACATATTCAAACATTGATTTGGTCAGATAATGATTCTGATTGGTGTACTCTTGCTTTGTCAATGAAAAATCAGCATCTAGATTCTGGCATTTCTGTGGGACCTTCTCAGTCCAATATGCAATGAGATCTTGAGAAGTCATGTCCCACATACCTGGATCATTGGGGAAGGATATTTTTATATTACTATCACTGGTAAAGTCTTCAGAGGAGTGGAGTGAGACTGCAGCTAGAAAAGTCACAGGAGGCTGCTCAGCAGGTTCACTTGGGCTGGTATTTGCCTGAACTTCCTCATCACCAGACTTAGTAGGAGGAGAAAACATTAGAGAAGGACTACCTTTCAGCATTACCTTTTGTCTTTGCTGTCTGTCTTTGGCCTTCTAAAATTTCTGCTATCCTCCTTTCTTTGACATGGTTTCTATTGTCCAGAGTAGATCTACTGTGTATAAAGTTCAATATTGCTTGGGCCTACAAGCACTTAGCCCACAAAGACAAAATCACAACCACCATAAATTGAATTTACAGTCTTGATGGATTAATTTGTACAAAACAATATCTAATGAGACAGAATTTCGGATGGCCCCGCTACCATTGCTCAGCTGTTACTTCAATATAGAATGGAGGGGCTAAGGCTATAGCCTTATTAGCTTATGGGTTAATCCGGTCCTTATTGAAGCATGCAACGTATTGGATAAATTTCCATAGTTTGATGATGACAAGGCCAGGGGGTGGATTAGTGTGAGGCATATGAGAACATAATGTAACTCTAAAACTTCAATCTAAATGAGGAAACAAACAACTCATGAGAAACTGGACGTCAACCTGTTGTAATCTGAGAAGTCATTTCTACATGGTAGGGTAATGTGTTAGAAATGCGGTGGAATTAATTGTAGAAATACAGTGTGGATAAAGTTAGCAACACAGATTTGACATAGCTGCCATCTTTCTGGCATAGAAATATTTTGCATGTTATATAATATTTCTTTAGGGCCATAAGTTTACACAGCATTTTACAAAGATAGGTCCTGATCAGAGGTACTGCTAGCCCATTGTGGGCCCTAAACAGCAATATTTGCCCCTGCCCAACACTTAATAAAAAGTGAATAGGGGGCCTTCTTGAGCAGCTTGGGGCCCTAAGCAATTGCTTAGTCTACTTATGCCTAGCGCCAGCTCTGTTCCTGATCCTGCAATTGGAACGACTTGTGCACCAAGGTCTTCCAGCGTGGAGCTGATTTTACAGGACTAGGGCCATCAATGATGCATATTTCCTGCCCTCAGGAGCATATAATCTTAATTAGACAAGTTGCACATTTGCAAAGAGAGGGGAGGTATGTAATGATTATTGATGGAGAGAAGAAGGGCCTGTGTGAATAGTTAATTTTTTTTTTTTTTGAGGATATTTGAAAGAGGATGTAGTTTATATGTACCGTGGATCACACATGTACTTACACTAGCTTTTAAAATACATTGTTAAAAGATATTTTTGTTTACTTAATAGACAGTGAAAATGCACTTTAGAGCTGTGATCTATTGGCAACTCTGACAAATTTATTGTGCTCAAGATAAGTAGCAGAATGCTAGATATAGTAGATGCTGTGCTGTGCAAAAAGGAATGAGGTGAATATGACCTTGAGATTATATAGGGGACAACCTCTGTATTTAACAGGCAT
The DNA here is from genome assembly GCF_027887155.1 of Malaclemys terrapin pileata. NCBI lineage: Eukaryota > Metazoa > Chordata > Testudines > Emydidae > Malaclemys > Malaclemys terrapin. The sequence goes on along the minus strand of NC_071520.1, from coordinate 17,060,561 downwards.
TAGAAGAATCTAACTGTAGGACAACAGTTTTAATTCTGGGGGCTTTTTTTTATTCTTGCCAAAAAGCAGATAGAGAGAATTTGTTGGAAGGAGGGGAGACATATTTTAACCATCAAACCTCACATCTTTAAACTCTGAGCAATCAGGTGTTCTTAGACCAGGCGAATATCAAGTTTATTAATCATTGGACAATGTTATTGTTTTCTGTGTTTTGAGTGATGCTAAGAATCTCCTAGTTCACAAAGTCTGCTTCTAAGCACTGATCTATTTATCTGAAATGTATTTTGTGTGGGTGTAAAATCTTTTCAAGTCTTTCCTTCTTGCCTTAAATCATGCTTTCTTGTGACTTTTTTTTTTTTTTTTTTTTTGGACAGCTGTATTGTGAAATCAGTAGGGGTCCAGTAGACGGACTGTACTGAAATGTTACTTTTATCTGCATTTGCTGGCATCTTGAAGGCAAACAGAAAACTCCCGTCTTTGTTTTTGCTGATTGTCTTGTGTCACAATGAGACAGTCATACTGGGTGAAGTCCCTTTATTTAGTCCTGAGTAAAGATCACTAGTATTACTCTCCCATTTATAGTCACTGCAGGTCTGAATGCAGTTGGAGGCTATTCTAAGAGTCCTTGCTTGTGTTTTCTTTCTTGGTGTCTGTCAAGTGGGAAGACTCTAGAGAGGAAGGGGAATTCAGATCTATACTTCTAAAAAACAAAGCTTGTGCTTAATAATTTCAGTGGCTAAAACAGCTTTCAGCATATTTTTGATGCTATTTTTAGGTGATGGCCCAGGCCTGCTTTGAACACGCCAACAAAAATCAGCAAGTCTTATGGGTAGCCTAGAAAATCCTATATTACTTCCTAAAAGTTAGATGGTTTTGAAAAACTGCCGAGGTTACGTTACATTTTAGGAGCTGCTATGGAATGACACTTGTTTATTTGACATGATTTGGAGCAAAAAATGATAGTTATGTTTGAGGTATTTTTGTCTTCCAAAACCTCTCTTCTCTTCCATATGAGATGAAAGCTTACCCCTGGTTCAGTTCTGTGTCACAGACCTAACCTGGAGCTTACATCATCCACATCTTGCTCCATCACTGGCTCTGCTTATCCCCTACTATACATTGGTCATTTTTACATTTAAGTAACACGTGGCTTTATCTGAAGACTGACTCAAGAACGTCAAAAGAGGTTACAAAAGAGATCCATTGAGATCCCCGGTCAGTAAAGCACTTAAGCCTCACTGATTGATTGGGGCCTGAATTAATTTTCAGTACACTCAAGGGACTTCTTCTAGGGGATGATACATTCATTATTTACATTACATAACAATGAAGTTAGATTCAATAAGCTGCCTTATTAGTGTGGCAGAAAAAATATGCCAACAAATATGCCAAAAAATATGGAAGAATTGTCCAAGGCAATCTTACTTTCCTTATGGCACTGTGCTTCACATGCTTACAGCCCAGCATCTACCAGATTTACAGGCTTAAACCTAATTGTCTTATTTGACATCTTTCTTTAAGCCCTCTTCATAACTGACTTAATTTATTATTATTATTATTATTAATTCAATATTTATTTCTGTTACTATAGTGCCCATGAGCTGTCTTGGACCAGGACACTATTGTGCTAGGCACTGTAGAGACAGCATCATGGCAGACATCCCATTTTATCCATCAATATTTTGAAACAATTGAACTGACTTTCCCTTCCTAGATGCGCACATTTTAACTTTTGAAAGCCGACAGCCAGCAATTTTAAATTACAGGCCAAAATGTTCAAACTTAAGTCAAGCAGCTAAATCCATCTTCAGTGTCCTGAATAAAAGGCCTTATCTTTCAGAGAAGCCACGCATCCCACAGTGACTGTCTCTGTTTTTGTTTTACAGTAGATTTATAAAGGCAGACCTTTTTATATACCCTTACTGGGTATATTTTACCAAACTTGGCTGGGGCATTATAAAATCTCTTGGGATACTGAACCACAGATACCTTTGAAATGGTAAACTTGCCTTACCCTTGTGGTTATGGGAGGAGAAAGCTCAGTTGAGCAGCCTGGAGGAGAAACATTATAAGGCATGTCCACTTTCAGGTATTGGTAGCTGTCATCATTCACTGTTTGTGGTCTTTTCAACTATTTACAATTTCCACTTGAATGTTTTTGTTTTTTTTGCTCAGGGAAATCTAATTTGACTTAATTGATTGTGAAATGGTGGTTAGGTCATTGTTCTATGGCTCTCTTGATCCACTTATAAATTAACTTCACAGTTTCTCTAGCAGAGATACAATATTTTGCTTTAGCTCCTCTCCCTCGAGAATCCTAAAAAGGGTTCCACTTTGTGTTTAATTTCTTACACCATTAGAGACAAGGGTCAAATCTACAAACAAAACAAAAATCTACCTGGATTATGTAAAAGGAAAGTGTGTGTGTGTGTCTCTCTCTAAAGTGGGGGGGGGGGGGGGGGGGAGAGGAGGGATGGGGAAATCCATTGCTGAATTGGGAAAATGCAGGTAGTATGTTTTCCGGTTATGATTTTATGGGCATGTAAAATTACCTTCTAGTGACGTCTCACAGAGGGAAGAAAGAGACACTCTGAAAAACAGCATTTTGGACTTCCTGGAAACAGGTGCAAAAGTGCAAATGAAATATGTGGATATTTTTCCCATACGCTACCACTTTTATCGGAATTGGCAAATAAAATAAGACCACGCGCTTGATAAGGTTTCTGCTTTGTTCCTTATCCGCTAGTTTAATCATTGAGAGTGACTTTTTCTTCCTTTCGTGAATGTGGAAAACTCGGGTGCCATCAGTGCCTCACAGGCTTATGGGTAATAGTTTTAGTTGTTGTTGTTGACTTAGAAGAGAACATGCTTTTCCCACAATGGAGGTAACGTGTTTATTTCAGAATTTGTTTAAGTTTTAAAATCGAATATTTTACTTATACCTATGGGGAGATTTTTACCACTGTTAAAGAAAACTAGGGTACATCACAGCAGAAATATGTTCAGAGCTAAGGCAGAAGATTCGGACTAAGAAGTCATAATTTTATTTTTAGTGACAGTGAAATAAGGAGAGATTAATCCTTTGGGGTTTTTTTTAACCTGAAAGTAGAATTTTTGGCATTAGGAGTCTGGTTTAAACCTTCAAAAATGATGGCAGCACAGGGGTATGTTTTTTTGGGGGGCTGAATTCCATTTTGTGTTCTTACAACTATCGGTTTCAAAACCAGCCCCACACAATGAAAATGTGCTTCTGTCCTACTGTCAGACATTTCAGATCCACCAGATAGCAGAAGGTGCCACAATTTTTTGAAGGGGATAATAATGGTGGATCTCTTCAGCACAAAGTAGTTTAAATGCAGATATTTTACTTAAGTCCTTAATGGCTCTAGGCATCTGTCATGCTGATCCCATTTTGCCCCTTAAGAGACTCTATTTCATGGACCATAAACCCAATAGACATTAATGAGCCCCCTTTGAGCTATTAGGTTCTGTCAGGTCAGTGGGGGTGCATTTGATATGGGGGTCAATAGGAGTTCAGGTTAAAAACCTTTACAGACCCTTAATTTGTGTGAAATGATATGGCTCAATTTTCATTCAATTTGAAAATATCTGAATTATATTCTCCAAGCCTGAAATTGGGTCAGAATTATCATGGGCTCACAGAACCAAGATTTTGGTTGGTTTGTTATGCTTCTAATATTCATATTTTTTATTTATGCAAGTGTTCCTGTTTTAGGCTAGTGCAGGGGTTGGTAACATGTCTGTACATGGACACAAGTGTCCGTGGTAAAACTGTTGAGGTCAGTTGAGGTTCTTCTCTCAGGCAGCTCCCTGCAAGTGGCTTCCTGTCCCTGCTGTTGCTGGCATAGGCGCGGCCAGGCAGCTCTGCAGGCATGCTGCCTCCGTCCCCACTCTCTGAGCGATGACTCCACGGTTCCCCAGTTCATTGGCCAGGAACCATGGCCAATGGGAGCTGTGGGGGTGGTGCCTGGAGCCGGGGCAGCGCACAGAGCCGCCTAGCTGCACTTCCGCGTAAGAGCCGGCGGGGGGGGGGACATGCCGCTGCTTCTGGGAGCTGCCTTAGGTAAGCGTCGCCCAGCGCATGCACGTCTGACCCCCTCCTGCACCCCTGCCCCATCCCTGATCCCCCTCCGAACCTCTCGATCCCAGCCCAGAGCACCCTTCTGCATCCCAAACCCCTCATCCCCCAGCCCCACCCCAGAGCCTGCACCCCCAGCTGGAGCCCTCATGCTCCCCCAAACCCTCTGCTCCAACCTGGACATAGCTACCGCAATTCTTTTGAACTGGTTTTATTATGTCGACGGGAGAGCTCTCTCCTGTCGGCAAAACACCGCTACATGAGTGATCTTACAGCGGCATATCTGTACCGATACAGCTTTCTAGTGTAGACATGGTCTTAGATATATTTTCTAAGTCAAACGCATTCTCATTCATCCCTCTTTGAGTGTTAGAATTGGGGACACAGCAACATATGGTGCCTTTGTGGTTTGAGCAGGGAGGAAGGGGGCTTGGAGATCCAAAATGGTCTAAGGAAGGCCCTCACTCTCTCCATGAACAGGAGAGCTAAATAGATTTACAGTGTGCCGAAGCAACTCTTATAGGCTTTTTGCAACAAAATTACACTGTGAATGTATGACAGTGCAACTGTCCCAAAGTTCTAGCTTTTTCAATTGGTGAATGGAGTGCTGGAGGGGCACTTTCGGAGACGGAGCAGTTGTTGTTGTATGGTAATTGCAGAACAAACAGTGTTTAGTAGTTGAGCAGCGGGGTTGAGCACTCGCCAGCTTTTAATTGTGGTATGTGGATCCTGCTGATGTTTCCAGAGGCATTTGGAATGGCAACAAATTATTTAGCCAAGTGTAGGAGAATCATTGTTGGGAAATGCTCCCGGGAAATAACTAGCATTTAAAGGGACAGAAAGAACTGTGTGTGTTCTTATGTGACTGATACTGTTCAAGTGCAGAAATGTTCTCGCTTGTTCCTGGAACTGATATGAGCTTTCTATTCATGCGGGTTTGAGTACTTCCAACTTCACTTTTCTTATTTGACACGTAGACACAGGTTGTGCGCCAGCTGATATAATAACAAGGTACCTTACCTGCACTGAGCAAAAAGCAACAGAGGGTCCTGTGGCACCTTTAAGACTAACAGAAGTATTGGGAGCATAAGCTTTCGTGGGTGTGCAACCCACTTTCGTGGGTAAGAACCTCACTTCTTCAGATGCAAGTGGGTTGCACACCCACGAAAGCTTATGCTCCCAATACTTCTGTTAGTCTTAAAGGTGCCACAGGACCCTCTGTTGCTTTTTACAGATTCAGACTAACACGGCTACCCCTCTGATACTTGATACTTGCACTGAAGTTCTTGGAACATGGTTACTGGTATCATTGCCACCCATATTAATGTCTTCATTTTTCTTTTTTCTCCTATACTTAGAATAGCCACAAAGTGCACTGAGATCCTTCTGAAACATGGAGCTTTTATTTATTTTTATTTTTTAAAGGAGGAATCTGACAGGATCTTGGATCATGGATTTGTTTCTTTCTCTGTTAAGCTGCCTCCCCGTGTGTGTGTGTGGTGGGTTTTTTTTTTTTTTCCAATTTAAAACACTTTAAAAAAACCTCCTGTGTATAAAGGATCAACACAAGTTCTGTGCACCACTTAAGGCAGGGGCGGGCAAACTTTTTGGCCTGAGGGCCACATCGGGTTTCTGAAATTGTATGGCAGGCTAGTTAGGGGAGGGGGTCGTGGCCCGGCCCCCACCTGCTATCTGCTCCCCTCGCTTCCTGCCGTCCCATCCAACCCCTCTCTTTTCTGATGGCCCCTCCGGGACCCCTGCCCCATCCAACCACCCCTTCTCCCCTGTCCCCCTGATTGCCCCTGGAACTCCTACCCTGACTGTCCCCTGCTGCCCCATCCAACCCCCCTCCTTCCGGACTGCCCCCCTGGGATCCCTGCTCCCATTCAACCCCCTATTCCCGGCCTGACCCCTATCCACACACCTGCCCCCTGACCATCACCCTGAACTCCCCTGCCCTCTATTCAACTGCCCTGCTCCGTGCCCCCTTACCGCGCTGTCTGGAGCACTGGTGGCTGGCGGTGCTGGAGCCGGGCCACGCTGCCACCACCACACAGCTCAGAGCACCGGGTCAGGCTGGGCTCTGCAGCTGCATTGCCCCAGGAGCTCACAGCCCCACCGCCCAGAGCATTGTGCCGGCTGCGGGGGACAGCAGGGGAGGGGCCGCGGGTGAGCCTCCCAGGCCAGGAGCTCGGGGGCTGGGCAGGACGGTCCCACAGGCTGGATGTGGCCAGTGGGCTGTACTTTGCCCACCCCTTACTTAAGGGTTGAAGTGGGACTTAGCCAGCACCAGATTTATGTGCTCCTTGTCTGCACAGGGGGGAATTTGACTCCAGTTGATATCTGTTGCAGTTATTTATTGATCTGCCCATCAGTTTTGTTCTCAATGCCAACTCTGCATGATGCATATCTGCTGGCCAATTTTATGAGAAATAAAAATGAGGCATCGTAGTGTAGCAGAAATTGGTGTCACCCTAAAGTCTGGAAAACAGTCCCAGCTTTTACTCTCTCTGTTCAGAGCTTTATGTGCAAAATCTCCGCATCCATAAGTACAAAATCTGTAGGTTTGTTTTTTTCTATTGAGCCAAATGGCAAGAGCGTAGAAATATTAAACTGAAATCTATACCCCAACACTTGACTTTGTAAACACTCGTCTATCAACCCAGTTCACTGAGTGGTGAGGGATTGTGCTCTCTTTTGTTTCCTCCAAGGCATCTGGGAATTGTACACTGTCTCTTCAGAAGACCAGCCCTCACCAGCAGACTCTGCTCCCTGGTCCTGAGAAGGGGCTGCATGGGTTCTTCCTTCCTCCCCTATTTAACAAAACGAAAGCTAAGGGTCAGCAGAACCAGGGCTATTTCTCTCCTCCCTGTGGAGGGAAGCAAGTGAATGAGGTTTCAGCCTCACGGGCAGATCAAATGCCCAGGGATGTTTGGAAAGCAATCTTAGATTAGAGCAGGCAGAGTGCCAGGTAGATTGTCTGTGGCAGTGGTGTTCAACCTTTTGTCATATGTGGACCCTAAAGAATTTCAAATGGAGGTGCAGACCCCTTTGGCAATATTAGACATCGTCTGCGGACCCTCAGGGGTCTGCGGACTGCAGGTTGAAAACCACTGGTCTGTGGGCCTGAAGGCTGGCCCTTCAGCTGTTTCCTTGTCGCCAGCAATGAGAACAATGCTTCACCAAGTGGACACATGAGTGAGATGTGTCGGATGAAATGCTGCTTGTGAGCATCATCCACAGAAGGCAGAAGTTGAAGATTTTTTGGAAGTATCCGATGTATTAAAGTCAGACCTGCCTACGATGGTAAGTCTGTCTGCAGTTTTTCCCCAGGCATTCGATTTACATTAAATGTGCATGCAGTAGGCACAAAATATGCATAAAACTTGCAGAGTGGGTGCCCCAATTCCATAAAAAGTTAAAGCTTTCCAACGGTTAAAACACAAATTGTCAGTGTCACATGTCAAAGTACGCAAAGTAAGTATCTGTTAAATCAAACTTGTTCTCAAGCAGCATTTTTCTTTCTTTGCCTATCTGTAAATTTCTGTTGTTATCAATGGAAATATTTTTGGCCTGTTTGTGCATGGTGAAATCCCCATTTACTGTTTAAAAATCTGATTCTTCCAAACTTGTTTATTGGGTAAAGGAAGGGGAATATATCTTGGTCACTGACCCCACTATGGCAACCATCCAAAAGCTAGGGGTCTCTGTAGGGAGTTTGGGAGACAGGGACCAGACTTGAAAGCTGAAGGTTAGGCAGGTCTGAAAACAAGGTTGTTCAGACACTGCGGAGGGTGTGCTCTGAGACGATATATAAAATCTGTATGGGAGCCTTTTGATTCAAGCAGTATGCCTCATGTATGCTGCTATTTTGTTGTTTTTCTAATACAAATATAATTTTAGATTACAATTACTTGTTTTTTGCAACATTATTGTAAAATAGCTGATTGAAGATATCATCAAAATGCTGATGCTGATAAGGTTTTGGTTTGAAATCTCGCATCTGCATTAGAATAGGATATTATAGAGCTTTTTATGCTTTTCTTTTGGGTTGTTGACTTTAGCAACAAGATCAGAATCACAGATATATATTTCTCTCTCACACTCACACCTACCTTAAGAACACAAATCAGGATTTCAATATATCATGGTAGATAGGAATCTTTTTCTTCAAAGCACAAATGGTGTTGTTGTTGTTACAACATCTCTGTGCTTTGGTACACCAAACCTCTAAGTTACTGGTAATATGCCGGGTGTACCACAACTCACAGGCAGACCCTGAAGGTGCTCGAAATGCTAGGTCCTATAGGCACCAGCCAGCCATGGCGGATCCTAAAAAGAACTCGGGCATGAAGATAAATGAAAGGGTATTTTACTAGGACTGGAAGAAAGGGGAAGGTTACAAATAATCTTGGTGTAGAGGTTTAAATGTTGCAAATTAAGGTAAAACAAGAGTGGTTCCTATTTGCTCACCTACGGAGACTCTGCCTGCAGTTCCCCAGCAGTTTTCACTGCGTTCAGATTCCCTGCTGCTCCAAACTTTTCATGAGGCTGCCGCTTCCCCCTGAGCAAGGTTACTTTCATAGTGATTCTATCTCCTGCCCTTACAGGCCAGGGAAAAGAGATGTGCTTGTGTGTCCATCCTGCAGGGTAATGGGTCGGTGTGGAGGGAATTAAATGTTAGTTTCCTGCTTAGCCAATTAATCATAGTAGCATTGAGCTCAGACCTCTGCTCATGCAGTCTTCATTAAAATGAACAGATGCTAAATATCTGAAGATCTCCTGTTATACAGTAATATCAATAATTAGTTGCTTGTACATTGTGAGACTGTTTAATGTGATTCAGCTTCTTTTTGGGGCTGCCTCAAGGGCACATGAATGAGTTATGTCTCTCAAATAATTCTATGCATCTAAAGTCTGTTTTAATGAAAACATCTTTAACCTGTAAATCTGCTAACTCTGTAGTAAATTTACTAAATATATTTCAAACTCACTGCCTCTCTCCTACATAGACTGTAAAAAAAAAAAAAAAGGTACATACAAGTTTAGGCAATCTTCAATGTCTGTGCCTCTCCTTGTCCAATTTGTACTACTTCCTGTCAATTTCATGCCCAGCTCTGGCATGAAACATACCCGATTGAGAAGGAGATTGATTACCTGCCTGAAAAATTCTGGTAAAAATTAATTTATTCAATAAAGATACTGAAAAATGTCTGTCAAATGTGCTCTGCTTGTTGCAAACGGAGAGCCTTATTTACATTATATGAACTACTTTTACTGTCCATAGAACCATCTCTAATATCTTACAAATGAATGGCAGATTTTTTTAAACTTCTAATATGGAAGGAAGCTACTCTTTCTCCCCCACCCCACCCCCCAATGTAGTTTCCATGAATACTTTTATACCAGTGATGTTTATCTTGATTTGTTTCAAGATCTGGTCTCAATATGGGGTTTTTTTTGAACCCACATAATAAACTTCATTGATTGTTAGTTTGTTTTAAATTGATTAGCTAGGGTGCTGCTCATGGATAATGGAATGTCGGCTTAATACATATTCTAATGCTCTTGGCTAGGGTTGAATGGAAGTTACTCAACTGAGAATTTCCCAATGACACAAGAGCCTGAAAGTTGGCATTATGAAGTGTGTGGATTAGAATGAAGAGGCTTTACCAGAATACAACAAAAAAGACAAAATTCTGGATGCAAAAATAAAAAAAGCTTTGATTGTTTGTTTTACACATATGTGATTCAGAGGTTTGGAGTACTTGTCACCTAATAGCTATTAGGGCATTCTTTTGGGATCACTGTAGTGGATAATTTTATTCTTACCCTGTACACTTATTCAGCACGCACAAACCAAAATGCATTTGTATGCTTGCAGAGAGATTCCACAACCAGCACTGAAGCAATAGATTTGCTGGAATGGACAAGCCGCATCCATGCAGAAGTTTCATTGCCGCTCTGGCAAATCACCACCCTCCCTTACCTAATTTTTTTTTTCATGGTAAACTTTTAATGGGCAAAAGATCAAGAGGCAGGCAGTGGTAGAAGTAAAAATATGCCTGGAAAAGAATGTTATCTATTGTGCCATTGCTAGTAACATATGGGAAACAATCAGCAAACAAATCAATTTAGGAAGCCAAAATAATAGCTGTTGTGGAATGTTTCTGTTGCAGGATGTAACTCAACAGCCAGAGAATGGGACTCTTCATAAGGAGAGGGAATGGGAGTTAAACAGTGAGCAAGCATTAGTATTTCCCTTTCTGACCTGAAGGGGAGGGTTGTAAATCAAGACTTGAACTTTTCAGCAATCTGAGTCTACAAGATCTCTTGCTAAGTCAGTCATCTTCAGCACAGACAACTGATGACTACTTTGAATAAATACTGATGTAATCATCTTGGTGGAAGGTCATTTTAGTCTCATGTAGTGAATTATTGATTTTTGAAGAGGCTTTCTATTATGTGCCACAGAACCTCTATTTCAGTACATAGCTCTTGATGTTCAGACTATTTCTCCTTATTAACAGCTTCTATTTAAAGGCAGTCGTAGTTGTATCCCTTGAGATATCCACAGAGGAAAGTACAGTTAAAGCCTAGTAGACCACTGGATCGCTGTGCTCCACAATAATGCAGCTACCAGTACATCTGTTAGGCTGTAAATAAGGTAGTTTGGAAACATCAGTCTTGTGTAAATTAAGCCAATGCATGTTCAAGCACTGTACAAATGCATGATGATATGACCATAGCTCTAATGTGTCTGACATGTCTTCCTAAGGTACCAGTGAAATGATTTTAGTAGGTAGGGCTATCACTTTTAACAGGAAGCAAGAGGATCTGTTAATTGTCTCTTGCTTTGTTTATAATTTTGCCACATCACTTAAAATTTCGTTTTTCTTCTGTAGCCAGAATGTTAGCTCCCTTCATTAGGCCCTTTCCCATTCCATTCTTTTTGCTATGGATTATAGATATCTGTAGGACTTGGCTTCTGGCTCAAGCTAAATACCCTGAGTAAATGAAGTTCTAGGATCATGATTCCCAGAAAGATTGAAGGGCTTTTAAAGGGAAATTGAAAGAATGACGAAAGACTTCAGGTTTTAGCAGGATGATCAGCTGTACCAAAAATGCTCTATTTTCTGTCTTGTACATTTCCACATGCTTTCATGTGGCTATAAAGAGTATTTGATGGAAAGAGAGTTCTATACATTTTTCAGTCTCCAGTTGGTTGGTTTCTCGCTTGCAGTGAGCTAGCCTGAAAATGCTTTTTTCTGGTGTGGACATTCCTTCTTTGCTAGGCCAGTGGGAGCTTTTGTGGACCTGTTTGTTTACTTTTTCACAACCAAGCACCTCCACAGCTGAAGTCTGGAAACTAGCTACCAATTACAGCAGCATCATGCAGGTTTTATTATGAATTTAAATGCCACACTGAACTTGCTGTAAAGCTAAAATGCAGCTGAATGCAGGAACCAGTAGTAGTGCTGGGATGGTACCTCCTGAGTCTTCTAAGGGAGCATTGTTTTCACTAGCCTGATTTATTTATGTCAACTCTGCACACAAGGGTACCAAAAACTCGGGTTCAAAACCTGACATCAGTCTCTCTGCCAATAGATTAAGGTCACTGTGAAGGAGGAACAGGTAAACTCTGAAGGTTTAGGTTGGCAAAGGAGGATGGTGACCTCTAAATTACATACCTATTGCACAAGACCACCAGGCAATAATGATGAATTGTTGAAAGGAGCAGTCTGAATGGCTGGGGTTGGAACTTAAGGAGGGAGAAACTGTGCACGTATCCCCAAGGGTGAAACCATGCAAGACCAAGTTCAACCTCATTCTTAGGGAAAGAGGCGGGATTGCTACCATTGTAGTGATGTATAAAAGAACCGGTTAGTTTGCATTTTACCAATTTTCTAAGTTCAAATGCATGGGTTTTTTTGCTTGTGGCCTTGCCTATGTCCTGATTTCACACAGCTGCATCTGTCAAAGGTTTATGAAAAAGGGAAATTTGAATTGGTGCTTGTGCTTTTGAAACTTAAATGAACAGGTCCCAGTCCTGTTAGTTTTGTTAACTTAAACAGATTTTTGCTCCTTTTTGTTCGTTCCCCCTGAGGTGGTCCAAGTGTGTTAGAAACAACAGAGCCAACTAAAACTCAGTGAATAATTCAACCGTTGCCTGAAGTAATAACAGAAAGAGGAAACCCCATTTAATAAATCAACGAGCGCAAAAAGCTCTTTGGTTTGTGAAAAATATTCTTCTGCCCTCTCTATGAACCATTATGAATTTCATTTTTGCAATTTATTGTTCCTTCTCTAATTTGGGTTTTACTTATTCTCCTGGCATCTTCACAGAACCACCTGCTGGCTTCCTATCCTCTGTCTTCTAGCAGAAGGTTCTTTGCCCACAAACCAAGCAGTTCATTTAGGGGGAAAACAGGCTATTTGGCCAAAGCAGGGTGGGAAGAGGGGCCCATGCTTCCTTCATTCCATGCAGTCGTTCTTGCTTAGCAGTGCTTTAGTCGTCATTTCCAGGATGAATTTCCTCCGGGCCCACTTTACAGTGTTCATGCTGTATGCCAAAGGTGTAGACAGAGTCCTAATTTCTGAACACCCTGTAAAGGACATGGGTGCAGTAAGAGATGTCCTCTCTTCTCCAGGAGCTGCCATTGTCACTTCCTTAACTTCTCCATTCCTTCCCAACTTGAGAAACGAACAAATTAAATCCCCTGAAGTATTAACGGTGCCTCCTACTGCTGCTGGAAGCAGACCTGACTTGTTCTCCACACCTTTCTCCTTCCTGATTTGTCAGAAATAATGCAGCCAAAGCTCCTGCTTCATCTTGAGAAGGAACAGTGATTTGTGACTTTTGGTTGGTTCAGTTTTTGGCTGCCCAACTTATGACATGTTGAGGCCTGATTTTTGAGGAAGTGCTGAGCATTTGCCCTCTAAAAATCTGACACCTCGATGGTATTGCAAGGTGGGCACCAAAAATCATTAGTCACTTTTGAAATGTTTAGGACTTTGCCTTTTAGTCGGCATGTGTGGGATTAGAACGTGGAATCATGGGGGTTCTGAGCTGTTGACACTGCATTGTAATCTTAGGCTGGGTTTCACCTGGAGGACCCTGTGAAGCTAAACTCTGCAAGAAGTACCACTCAGCAGGCCCTGAGTGGTGACCCCTCAGAGCTGACTGATTGGTTGTCTCATGTCGGTATATAAACCAGGAAGCCCACATGGGGAGTTATCTGAGCAATGACGTAAACTGTGCTTGTCTCTGCTCCAGACCTGGCTTTGCTGTGGACCCTAGACTCCGACTTCTGACCCTGGTTTGTCTCCGACTTTTTGCTATTTGCCTGCTGTCTGTGACCTAGTGCCTGACCCTGACCCCCTGATATCCTGACTTTGCTACCGGTCTCCTGACTGCAACTTGGCAATTGACCATTGCACACAGGCTGCCAATCGTCTGATCTGGCAGTGTGACGTGGTGCTGAGATTAGGATTGCCAGTTTTTGTTGGACATATTCCTGGAGGTTTCACTACATGACATAATCTTTAATTTAGGATTAATCTTTAATTCCTAGAGACTCCAGGATAATCCTGGAGAATTGGCAACCCTACCTGAGGTGCTATCTTGTTACTGGCAGATTGGGGGACCGAACTCCAGCTCTGCTTCCTCCTTCCCTCAAATGCTTGGGGAGGATAATGAAGCAAGGTTTTGAGACTGATGACCAGTTGTGTTCTTGGGATACAGGGCAATGTTAGAGCAAGGAGGACTCCACACTCTGTTACTATGGGGCTGAAGAATTAACCCAGACTGGGATTTGTCGTTCTTTTGTTTCAACAGTATAGTAGTATTTATTGTTGCATTCTGAGACTCTTGGGAAATAACCTTGAGGAGTCTGTTCTGTTTTTGACCATCTCAATTGCTGAAACATCCCACCTGCTTAGAGTGCTGCAGTCCTCAAACTTCCTTTGTTGGTCAAGCAGTTACCGGCCAGCCCTGGAACTTTTAGGGCATGATTCTTAGTCAGAGATTCAGAACACCAAAAAGTGGAATAACCAGAGTGTGAAGGGCTCATAACAACTTCAGCACAAAACTTCTCTTCCCCAGAGATGCTGCAGTCTTCCAAAAATGTACATTGGGTCCATGTGTGTCTAATGCACCCATGCTCAGAGATAAGGAAAACACAGTGAGGTTTAACCACAAGTGTGAGGCTTTAGGCAACATGCAAAGTATTTGCATGCTAGGTCTGAATTTAGAGTATTTGGAAGCATGCTTCAGACTCATAATATATGTAATATGCTTGCTGGAATACAAGCCACTTCAGATACATACCCAAGAGGAAGATGCCTGTCTGCATGGAATTTCACACATCTCTCAGCTCAAAGATCTGAATGCAAAATATTGTACTTCAGGACATCGTACAGATATGTGACTCTTGGGGGAGGGGGAGCGGGGCTTTAAGTCCATAAAGTCTTGACGAGATTGTACTCATCCATATGTAGTGTTTTCATCTGTAACCATAATAGTCTTTCTTTAATTTGTAACATTGGGACAGGGATCTTCTAGCACGTCGGTAAATTGCCACGCACTGTGATAAAGCTGTATAAACAGCTGTTTCCCCCCCAATATCTTACTTATGAGTGTTGCAATCCATAAAATAGTCCTGCTACTACCATAGATTTGCTCAGTGATTTCTGCATCATTTTGCAGCCGAGATGCAACGTTTCATGGCTTGTGACATCCTGCCCACTGACATGAGAGGCATATAATAAACTGGCATCTTGGCCATGCATGGCTCAGTCAAAAAACCAGTGTGATGTTCAGTTTGAGAGTAATGCTACGTGCCTCAAAATGTTGCAGTCCCTTCTCATGTGTCATATGCGGTTCTCCTTTTTATTACCTGAATTTCAGAAAAAAACCCAGAATATATGTTGGGCATAGTGCTGAAACTGAAGAAAGAATAAATTGTATCTGTAACTAGTACTAAATTTTATTTGGTTTTCTTATATGGGGCCTTATGCTTCAGTGGGACTATAATTTGATCCTAAATAGAGTATTATCCATATAATCAGTTATAAATGAAACTACTGCATATGGATAAGCGTTTTTCAGACACAAAGTCCCTAGCCTGGGTATAATATTAATTGCTCCTGCCTATGTTTGCTAAGAAATTTGAAACCAAAACAGCATTTTTTGTTTTTGTTTTTCTCACACAATGCTAATCTGTTACTCTGGTAATCTGTTTTTAACCTGCAAAATTATAGTTAGGTATTTTGTATCAGATTATGCATTCTTCTGTTTTTATCTTGCTGTCTAGACATGCCTTTGTGGCCATATGTGTGAGTTAAACAATGACCATGATATGGAATTCCCTGCCACGTCCTTCTGCAAAAGCGCAGAAGAAATATCTTCTCTCTTATGAGGTGCTGAGCACTCGCCACGTCCATTGACAGTGAGTAGTTGGCACCTTTTCAGGGTGAAGCATAGAATGTGCATAGTATATGTTGCTGTGCTGTTCTTGCAATGCACAGTGAGGCTTCTTTTTTCAGTGTTTGCCTTTTTAAATAGAGTCCTGACTCAGTCAAACCCTTAGTCAGGGGTTAGAGTGCCATAAAACTTTTGCATTTCATACTTTTAGGGGCTTTCAGTAATTCTTGTAATCTATCTTGTTTATTTCTTGTAAATGACTTGATTGCTTTCTCCAGTATGAATACACTTCCCTGAACATAAACACTAGCAGAAACTTACATGCTATAAAAATTTGATTTAAAAATCATGAGCGTTTAAACATTTGGAATCTTCTGATTTTGCCTTCGGGTTGTTGAGCCTTTAGAGTTTGTGTTCAAACTTTTTTTCCCTCATCACAAGGACTACAAACAATTTTTTTTAAATGAAAGTTGAGTTTCATGTAATCCCTTCTCTCCAGAGGCTGACGCTTTAAGAAAAACACCAAA
The DNA here is from genome assembly GCF_027887155.1 of Malaclemys terrapin pileata. Lineage (NCBI taxonomy): Eukaryota > Metazoa > Chordata > Testudines > Emydidae > Malaclemys > Malaclemys terrapin. Next base: position 17,044,510 of record NC_071520.1, on the reverse strand, counting down.
TATTGCATGACGTGATACAGTTGCAAGCAGTGGTAATGCTAAATGGGACTTACCTGTCAGACTGCCTAGGCTGGAAGGACAATGAGATCTTCTTTGCCTAGTCATACTGGGAAATTTTGCTTTTGAGTTCCCGTTTTCTCCGGCGCTGCATCAGTTGATGATAGAAATGCAGATCCTGTGAAGTGACACTTTCAAGCTGTTGCACATAATTACCTAGCATGGAGTGCGGTGCAGTTACAAGGTCTACACCACTACTCATGGAGACGAGGCCAGGTCTGTACATCTGCCTAAACTTTGGGACTGTTTCTTGTCTTAGGAGGCACTCGTGAAAATGTAGTTAATGAGAAGATGCTTTAAAGTGCATTTCCCTAAGAGAAGTTGGAGTTTTTAAAAGATCCATTAGAAATTAGTGTACCTTTTTTTGCTGAGCAGCTTAATCTTATTTTCCCACTTACCATACCACTAGCAAATGTCTTCTCAAATCTATGACTAGGCCAAGTGAATAAATTCTAAATAAGTTTTGGGGTTTTTTTTTGTCTGCCTTACACATTTTCTGAGGTTATGGAGGGCTCACTTAACACAAGCTTGGATGAGCTGGTGAAATGAAATTGTTTGGTTTTCCCACAATACCAGTATGCTTTGGTCTGAATTTACAGAATATTTAAAAAAAAATCTCTCCAAAATATCCAACCAGGTAAGCCTGCCCTAAATCCTATCCCCTTCTGTAAGGAAAAACTCTCCAGATGGGGAGAAACTGTTCTGAGAAACTCCAATAAATCTCATAGAAATCCTGAAATGTCATCTCCATCAGGAAGTAGGTTGTGTTACACCAAGGGGAATGTGGCATGGGGACATGGACCCCCTACCAGAATAGATGGGCCCCAAATCCATTAGACAACCTCCTAGAACTCAGGACATCCCTATCCAGGCCCATGCCGTCCATGTGTTATCATGTGCTGCCATAGGGAGGGAACCTGATTTATACCTGTTTACACCATCACCTGAGGAAGGGAGGAGGACGTTCATCTTTATCTCCGGGATAGTCCCACTGAATGTGGGAGGCTAGTTTTCTGTGGGATGATGTGATGTAGAGTAACTGCTCCATGACTCTGTTTCCACCTCATCCGTCCTTGCTTCTAGGACTCTTAAAGTTCCAGCTATTCACTGATCATGCAGATGGGCTTCTATGGCAAGAGGGGAGTGGAAAATGCTTCCCAAGTGGCTCTCTCTTCCCATTATTGGCCAGTTACTGTTCCTTGCTTTTATTTCTGCACCACCCAGCATACGTGATGAAATATCCCATTGTCATAAGTGATTGTCAGTAAATGAACCTGACCAAGAATATCCCATTTGCACTGGAAAGAATGACATTCTTTCTGGATGTACCTGGCTAGATAAACAAGTTATTTTAATTAGTAAAGACAACGGGTAAACTTTTCCAAAGCACCTGATTGACTTAAGAGACAATGGACGTTAATGTGACTCAAGCTTCTAAGCATTTTAGGCACTTTTTTGAGTATTTTTATCCAATAAAACTCTGGATTAAATTTTAAACTAAAAAATGAAGTCAGTCAAACATGTAGTCCAAAGAACCGCTTGTATGTACCCAATTACTACATGAACTAGTGTCATTTATTAATACCTTAAATATTTGTAATGCTTCCCTTACTGAGCAGCCAAATGGCTCTTTACTGTAAACAACTGGTACCAGGGAATTAAACTGCCATAGTGACTGGTGTTAGGCTATTTTGTGTCTGACATTGACACAGCATCATCAGTTAGAGCCGAGCACCATACCATAGGATTATCTTCAGGTAGCTGGGTGTCTCGTTTCCCCTCCAAAGTCATTCCAGTTTCTACACTTCTGAAAATGTGTTCGTGCTAATGTAGCTGAGAGAGTGGTTTGAATGCCTTAATTGGAGAGAACTTGCTGCATGATGGGGGGAAAATACTCCAACAGTCCATGGTGCTTGTGATGGAGAATGGTAACAAAATTAGACAGTCAAAACCCATTTGGCTGTGTGCCTCACAGACTGCCAGCAGATCCTGTTACACAAGCTTGCCTTCACTAGTGTGCCAGATGGCAAGACCACTGCTCTGGTGGCTGTATAGCAGCAAAGAATGAATACTTGAAGTGAACCAAATCAGAGTCCACTGATTTCAGATTAAAGATTTCAGCAGCTAGGATTCAAAAAGTAGTATTTTGACCAAAAAGGCTAGTTAGCTGTAGGTTTGTCAAGTAGACCAATGGTGGGCTACAGATGCTAAAAAGGGTGGTAGATACTTAGTCGTAGATGTGCATGTAAGTAGATGATCAGAACTTGCAATGAGGCAGAAGTGGAAGTGTGCTGTATTTTGCAACTGGACTTCTAAGCAGGATGTATACTCACTTGACTTAGAGCATTCTTTAATGTGCTGTACTGGTTATGTCAGCCACATTTCTCTTTCATTCCAGTAACAAGACATAGCCAGGAGTTGAGGTTTGACCTGGAGGAGTGGATATACAGCTGGTTTCAATTTGGAGACCTGAAGAGGGATTTTAGTTTCTGTGAGGGGGAAAAAATGGATTTTCAAAACATATATGAATGTACTATTAGAAAAATATTTGTAAAAACACACTTTAATTCATAGTGTGGTGATTATATGAACTGCAGGTTTTTAATCTCATGGAACGGAGTCTTCTCACTACATAGAAATAAGAAATTTTGGGGATGGGAATGTTTCTTCATTATTTAAGATCTACCCTTGTGAATAACTAATGGTGCTTTAGTTGATCATCAGAAACATTGCTCTTCCCCAATCAAGCAGATGAGCAGAACTTTGCTAAATTGGATTAAACTAGCCTTCATGCTCTCGTCTCCCATTATTGTGATGTAACAAAATAAACCAAGTATTAGATAATTGAGAAGAGATTTGGCTCTAGTGAATTTCAGTACACAGATGATATCTTCCTAGCAGGAGTTTAAACTATACACCGTATGTGACGTAGCTTTTGCAGAAACTGGGGGGAAAACGGGTGTTATTTATGTAGGAGAGTAAGATTCTAACATGATGTTTTTGTTCATAGAGCTCAAAACACTTTACGAAGGGTATAGGTATCATTAGCCCCATTTTACAGATGGCGAGATGGAAAAACAGGGAGGTTTAAATGGTTTAGCCCCAGTCATCCAGCAAAGTAGTGGGTGAGCTAGGAATAAACCCTCTGTCTTCTGAGTCCCTATCTAGTACTCTATCCAGTATGCAGAATGAGTGATAAGTTTTTGGAATGGTGAAAAGAAAGCAGATACAGCAATACCAGCTGTGATGGATCGTTTCTACTCCCTCCAGCCTACTGAGTGAGTATGTATCTTGGTCCTGCATTTAGATTGAAAGGGGATGGTAATAAAAACTTCAGCAGAACTCCTGTGAATTGTATTTGATGGTTCTAAAAGATTGCTGTGAAAGGGGAAGAAGGAACCGCTCATGATGTCCTACTGGTCAAAGAACTGGCTTTTCAGAGTTGCTAAATAGGAGGTCGAACTCTTCAGACATGCACTGAAGAGATGAATGTTGCGCATCAAATGCCAAGGTAGGATGGGCAATAAAGAAATAGAGAATGCTTTGAAAATGTCTAAAGAGATAAGCTCCCATTTCAGCAGCACAATGGTTATTATGTGTTCAGAATTTAAGAAAATAAACAGACTATCAAGGACAGTGGATGCCTGCATGGAAAAGAATGCTTATGAAAACTGCAAATGGCAAAAGCCTGGGCTGTAGAAAAGCAATAGAAGGAGTATGACGAGGAAAAGACAAGATAGTACAGGGCTTAGTGACCCCACCCTGACTGGCCATGTTGAATCAACTTGTGGCCATTAAGGACCATGGGATTTCATGTTCTCATCAGTGTGCAGAGAGAATTATGATCAGCATTAATGGGAGTTTTGCATTTAACTCCCCACAAAGCTAATCTCGGAGATGTGAGACAGTCCAACAAAATGTTAACAAGCGCATAAACTGATGTGCAACATCTGTGTAGAGCATTTCTGAAATTCCTAACAAATGAGTTTCAGAGGTGACTAATTCTACATTTTAACCTCCCTTTTCTGGGTCATTTTACAAAACTTTTTTCCCGAAAAGAATAATTAATTTTGCAAAAAGCCTGAAAGATTTGTGTGTGATTAAGGTGCAGGATTGTGAGTCAGGAGAGAACCTAGGTTCTATTCCTGGCTCTGACAGAGGCTGACTTTTGGTGTTTCTGTGTAAGTAGTAAGAGACTGTGATTAGTTAACATTTTAGCTACACCCAGCCTAAACTTGACCTCTCTCTTAATCTAGATAAGTTTTGTGAGACCTTGGGTAGGTCACTTACCAACCTGTGCCTCAGTTTGTGAAATGGAGATAAGACTACTTAACAGGAGTGTTGAGGCTATACTTGTCAATGTTTTATGAGACCTGAGGTCCTAGGAAGGCAGTTTCTCTAGAACTGTAAAATATTATTATTGAAAGGGACTGAGAAATATTGTCAGTTGCACAGTATGAATGAAAACAGGGCCCTTGTTTGGTCTGGGACATCTCCTGCAGTGTATCAGAGCTGTTCTCCCTGCTTCTCCACATAGGGTCATTCTGTCAATATCCTCCAGATGTGAATCCTTAGAGGCTGTCTAAATGTGGTTTTCCCTTTGTGGTGTTAATAGCTTTTGCTCTGGCTTCCAGCAAGGTCCCACCCTACTGTTTTCTCCTCCTTGTTTCACGTTTCCTATCTTCCTGCTGCTTTTTAAATTATTTGTTCCCCAGCTCTCCTGTAACATGACAGTTAATTGGGGAAGAAATTGCACCCATGTTCCATTTCCAGGAGAGAAGAATTAAGGGAAAGGGACCACAAAGCAAATTATAGTAGGTGGAGGTTAGGAGATACTCAGGTTTACAGCAGTAGCAGTACTTGAGAAATGTGAATCCTCTAGCACAGTGTTTCCCAAACTTGGGATGCCGCTTGTGTAGGAAAAGCCCCTGGCGGGCCGGGCCGGTTTGTTTACCTGCTGCGTCCGCAGGTCCGGCCACAGTTCGCTGCTCCAGGCCAATGGGAGCTGCTGGAAGCGGCGCAGGCTGAGGGACGTACTGGCTGCCACTTCCAGCAGCTCCCATTGGCCCGGAGCAGTGAACTGCGGCCAGTGGGAGCCGCAATCGGCTGGACTTGCGGACGCGGCAAGTAAACAAACCGGCCTGGTCCACCAGGGGCTTTCCCTACACAAGCGGTGTCCCACTGCTGTAGCACATAGACTACTTGATTAATGTCAATGCCTCAGTTAAGTAAGGGGGGAAAAAAATGAAAACAATCCCAAATCTACCACCTGATTTGGCAGAGCAGGGAGTTAGTCAGTGTGGCTCTGGGAGCATGGAGTGGACACCATATCTGCCCATACTTAGACTGGCATTAATCACTATTGCTGTTTCCTCACATTGATGAGCATCAAATGATGCTATATAAGTTCACAGCATCTTTTTTTCCCCCTCTCTCTCCTAAAATGTGTGTACACTTAGGGGTGAAACCAAGCACTTCTCTGAAATGTGCAGTATGACAGTGTTATTGCTCAGGGCATTTTAGTGCTACAGTCCATGTATAGTAGATAGCAGCATGGAGCCAGCATGGGTGTCATCCAATCAAAACTTCATTTTTCCCCTGATTGTGTTGGCCTGAGCAAGTAGAATGTTCCCAATTTTGTGTTATGCCTCCAGGATAAACTGTGTTATATGCTTAGGTCTTTTCAAATATTTGGATTTGAATGTGTTTGAGAGTTCATACACCATGTGTCTTGTGGACATCCTGAAATTATTAATTTTTTTTTTTTTTTGAGAGAGAGAGATTTAAAAGTTCAGGAAAGATCTCTAAAAGCTTCCACTTAGATTTGTTAATGTTTTTAAGATGCCTTTGTTTTTCCATTTTTCCTGGCAGGCACAAGAGGTTGGGTCTTCTTTCACTTGCACTGGTGTAATGTCATTGCTTTCAGTGGAGTTAATGATCCATATAGCGATCCAATGTCCTGGATTTACACCAGCATAAGGCAAAGCCAAGCAAGGCCTCATCCTGAAACTTATTCTACATTACTGTACATGCTGCTTAGACTGTTAAAATGTTCAGCTTTTTTCATTTTGCGTAACTGATGTAAAGATGGGCCTGACTCGGGTAATTCGGAACTAGATCAGAATTTCTCATAGGTGAGAGATCTTTAAAACAAGAATGTAGTAACATATGTCATAGTTGAACATAGATCAGTTCAGGTTCCACACATGCATTTTTTTGGGGGGATGGAAGCATGGTCCAGTATCTGGAACACAGGACTGAGGACTCGGGACCTGGGATCTGTTCCATCTCTGCCACTGGCTCTGCAAGACTCTGGACAAGCTGTTTTTACCTTGCTCTTTCTCTATATCCCCACTATAAAATGGGAGACAATGATATTTACCCACACTTGTGAAATGCTTTTAAGATATATAGCTGTAAAGCTCTATATAGAAGATGATCTTGTCAGCTTGGGTTGTCATCCAAGATTTAATATTACAATCTAGGGTCTTCTGCCTCTCCTCCACATCCCCCATTCTTTTGCCACTTAATCTTGCAATAAACACTTGAAGACAAATTCAGCCCTTAAGTGAATGCAACTTCATTGAAATCAATCCAGATGTGCTAGAGATGAATTTTGCCCCCCAGTGCTAAATCTGGGCTATTTGATCAAATAAGTGTAGTGTCCTAAAATCAAGATAATTCCTTCACTGAAACTTCAAGCAGACTGTGGGATTTTGATTTAAAATACTGGACCAATATAAAATTAACACGGCACACATTAAATGGATTAAAAACTGGCTGATAGATCTCAGTTTACAATTACATTTTATCAAGTGAGTGTATTTCCAGTGGGGTCCCACAGGGATTGGTTCTTGGCCTGATGGTATTTAACACTTTTTTTTTTTATGAATGACCTGGGAGAAAACATAAACCAATCACTGGTAAGTTTGCAGATGACACAAAAATTGGGGGAGTTGTAAATAATGGAGAGGACAGGTCACTGTTACAGAGTGATCTGGATTGTTTAGTAAACTGCGCGCAAGCAAACGCTATGCATTTTAATACGGATACATATCAATGTATACATCTTGGAACAAAGAGTGCAGGCCATACTTGCAGGATGGACTCTCCTGGGAAGCAGTGTCTCTCAAAAAGATTCAAGGGTCATGGTGGATCATCAGCTGAACATGAACTCCCAGTGTGATTATATGGCCAAAAGAGCGAACGTGCTCCTGGAATGCATAAACAGAGGAATCTCAAGTAGGAGTAGAGGTTGTTTTACCTCTGTATTTGACACTGGTGTGACTGCTGCTGGAATATTGTGTCTAGTTCTGGTGCCCACAATTCAGTAAGGATGTTGGTAAATTGGAGAGGGTTCAGAGAAGAGCCACAAGAGCGATTAAAGGATGAGAAGAAAAGACTTGTAGTGTTAGACTCAAAGAGCTCAATCTATGTAGTTTAACAAAGAGAAGGTTTAAGGGGTGATTTGATTCCAATGTATAAACATCTACATAGGGAACAAATGTTTAATAATGGGCTCTTCAGTCTAACCGAGAAAGGTATAATATGATCCAAGGCTGGAAATAAGGTGTAGATTTGTAAAGTGAAAGTAATTAACCACTGGAACAATTTACCAAGGGTCGTGGTGGATTTTCTATCACAGACAATTTTTAAATCAAGCTTGGATGTTTTTCTAAAGGGTTATGCTCTGCAAATTATCTGGGGGAGAGGGGAGTTCTCTGGCTTGTGCTATACAGGAGGTCAGACTAGATTATCACAATGGCCCCTTCTGGCCTTGGAATCATCTATGGATTCTGTGTGAGGTCTTTTTATAACCCAGCTGCCTGAAACTGTGTGTCAAAACAGCAATTGGAATACAAAATTTACAGGCCAAGAGGATTGGCGGTATTTTTTCATTGACATGTGCTGCATTGTGTAAATTCTCCTTAGAGTCCTAACAATATTTTGCTGTGTTTTATCTTCTCTCTCCTTCCTGCTGTCCCACTCCTGTCATGTCTTCCCAAAAATGTATTGCTGTGTATAAAATCCAGGGACACTGCTCAGCTGTGCTTCTGCAGCTCCTGTATCGTAACTTTTTTCCACCTTGTCCATAAATCCTACTGCTAATGTCCCTGGTGCTCTTTGGAGGTAACGATCCGCATCATCTCAGGTGTTCGATAAAGCGTTGAGTAAATTGTTTGGCAGTTCCATGTAGTAAACATGGAGGATTAAATGAACTTCATTGCTTTTTAATGTTTTTGTTCATTAATAGCTTAGGAAACATTTATTTCTTAAGTATAAAGAAGAGAAAGTTAAACCGCTTTCAGTGGAGTTATTGGTGGTAATCTCTGTGTGTGTTAATTGAGTATTGTACGGGTAGATGGTTATTCCGTTTTTCAGGGCGCTCATCGGATTTTGGATGATCCCATGCCTAAGAAGTGTTGAGCAGGGAAGAATGATATACAGCTGCTTTACAAACAGCTTGTACTGAAGGTGTTGACTTTTTTTTCCTTGAAAATACAGACCAGATTTGAAGTGAGCCAGGCTCGCTTAATGGAAACTTGCATGTCAATTGTTTAGATTTTTAAAAACTTGTTTTACCAGCTCAAAATCAGCTTGCACCATCACCAGAGTTGCCACTGGGATTGTCCACCTGGTAGCAGCAGTCTGTTAGAGTGCTCTGTTTTTATTCTAATCCAGGGCTCTGGCTGGTGTACTGTGACTGGAGATTAGGTTGCTGTGCAATAGTTTGAAGGCAGCAACCGTTCGTGAGCTGCCAGTACAGCACCTCAGTCCAATACACGTGCTAACTCCAGTTACCATCTAGAAGAAAGGTGAAGTGCACAGTTCAGTGAGCATTAAATAATATGTTAAAGTTGCCAGCAAATCTGCAGCCATCTTCCCAGTTTATATAAATGCAAAACGGAAATGAAGCATAGACAGGTGAAATGAGCTTCATCTTTGTGCTAAGAAATCAGGAGTGCTGTAGTCTTTGTGGAGGAGGGGAAGCCTAAGTGCCGTTCCCAGGGCTCTCTTAGTAGTTATTTTGTGCTCATTCCCCAGTGGAGCTCCTTCAATATTTCGTAGTTACCATAGGAGCCCTAATTCTCAGGGCAGCAGCTGTCAGTGAAACTGTTTTCTTTGGATCTAGAGCAGTCAGAGGTCAAAATGGAATCAAAAAGTGGTGGAACTCTTCTCGTGTACACTTGGTTGGTCACTGCTGCTCGCTTTCCTCCTGGTGTAGCCCTGGGATATAAACTGGATACCACAGTGAGGGCTGCAGTATAAGCACCTACACAGACAACTAGGATTAATGGGCCAAAATCAAAAAGGAGAAATTAGATGGAAAAGAGAATGAGGAAATCCTTTCTAATGGAGAGCTCTGTTTAGACACTGGAATGGTTGCTTGAAGGAGGTGGTGGAAACCCAATTGCTTGGGGCATTTGTAGACCGAATAAATCACTGAGTAACCCTGCTGTGGCAGGACGATACATTAGGTAACTTAAGCGGGTCTCTTCAGTCTGTAACTTCTCTCATCTAAACCCATAATGGATGTGCTTATTAGCTGGTTGTTTCTGCTTGTCCCAGGGTACTCGGCTCACTGCTGGAGCACTTCCTCCTGGCCACATCTGGGGATTAGCTCTGCCAATCTGACGACCTCCACCCCCCTTCCTGCAGTTTCTCTCTCCCTCTCTCAGGACTCAACTGCTGCTGCTTCGTGGCATGGTCCTCCAGCCAAGTCACTGTAGTTCTCCCCTTCCAGAAAGTTTGTGTGCATTGAGCTCTCTCGGGACCCAGTATCCCAGGCAGTCTTCCCTTTCGCTGTCCCTTAACGGTGCCACTTCCCCAGTGACAGGTAGTGGGAACCCAGACCCATCCTCTACATTTGGTTCAGCCCAGGGACCTTACAACAAAGAGCATTGGTCTGTACAGTCCTAAACTATATTCCTGGGCTACTTCCTGCCTGGCCTCTCTCACCCAGAGAGGGACTGTAGCCCCCCCCCCCCCCCCTCTCTCTCTCTGCAGCTCCCTTCTACTCTCAGCTACTGGGCTTTATATAGGCCCCTCCTGTTCCTATCCAACTGAGCTTCATCTCTGATGAGTCTTCCTTGCTCCCTGGCTCTCCTAGGCTGTATCTGAAGGTAGTTAACTAGCCCACCTAACCACCTTAGCCCCTTCAGGTGTGGGATGGGCACCTCTTCACACTACTGAATTTGATAAGCAGGAAAATAATTAACCAAGTTGGCACTCAAAATTGTGGTCACTAGGCTTTAAAGTTAACAGACATTGAGATGAAGGGGGCAGCTCACTCCTCCTTTAGTTAATGATGCATCACGCTATTTTTTAAAAAAAGAGACCACTATAGGGCAAATACAGAAAATGCACCATGGTCACCATTAAAAAGCTGCCTCCTTATTTTGGAGGAAGATTTTCAAAGACTTAGGTGCCCAACTCCTGGGTGCACTTTTGAAAATATTCTTCCTTTGTGTACTTCAAGTGTTGGAAATCTTGCAGCATCTTTGATACCACAATGCGGTAAATAGTAAAATATGGATGTTTCACTGAAATAGTTTTCAGCAGTTATCAGTGCCATAAAATGATTAGGCAAATAGTGTTAGGAGCATCTGTGCAGCTTAGATCTGTATTCTGCCACCCTCTGACCTGCTGTTAATGGTGCAGCTGATTAGTCCTGTATGGTCCTGTATAGTGTCTAGAGTCGTAAATTGGTGTCTGTGTTAAGTCAGAGGGAAAGAAAGTTGCCTTGATAAAGCTGTGTATTGTATGCTATGTGTACTCTGTCACCTGGCTTTCAAAATTAAAAGAATCATTATCTGTGCTCCAGCCATTTGGTATCCTGGATTTCCCCAGTCTTCTGATTATTTTTGCTAAGATTGTTATATCTTGATGCTCCCAGAACATGTAGGAAATCCAGAATGCTAATCGGATGATGAGGAATAGTTGTTACTTTTCTTTACCGAACATTCCACCAGGAGGCAAATCTCAAACAGGAGAGAGAACCTTTTGCTCACACTTGAGATGCAGCTACTTAATCCTCATACCATCCCTCTTCCCTTAATTCTTGTGTTTGGAAATACTTTAAAAATACAAATCAAACCCGGGTTTACATAGGATGAAACACACTCCTTTGCATCACTCAGCTCCCACTTACACCCTCAAAACTTAGTTACATTTCATTGGTGCATAAGCTTTGTACTGGTACTCTGCTCAGGGGTGCCTTGTCTGCATAGGGGAAATGAAATGCCATAGATATTCCAGAATACACTGAAGGGTAAGCAAACTAGTTAATCTGAATTAAAGTTGCTCTTATTCAGAATAGTATGTCCGTGTATGTGGGGAAGGCCGGGGAGAAAGTTAGTTATTCTGGCATAGCTATTCTTGTGTAATTTAGCTATAGCTATTTTCCCATGTAGGCAACTGGAAATGAGGGGCCTGTAAAGCAAAAAAGGGGTGCATCTGACAATCCCATACTATAAAAGCAAAAGATTAATTGAGGAGATTTCCTGAGGGATTCTTTTGGTGTGTGTTGTATCCTGCAGGAAGCAGCTGCGGTAATGCAGTGACTGGTTGGTTTTAGGTCTAGGGAGACTTTTTATTTCTATATACTTTTATAAGCGCCTAGAAATTGGTAGGTGCAGTAAATCTAAATCAAGCAGCTTGGTTCTGCTGGCTACACAATTTGTGGATATATAGATGATTGTAAATGTAATTGTCATTTCCCCTTGTTTCCCAGTTCCTAATTCCTTTTTCCCTCCCCTCTCCTTCATATACTCTAATTCTACTTTGGATTCTGGTGGACCACTTGAGTTACTCCATCTGAAATAGCTTTAGAGTGAGAGATGCTGAATTGACTTTCATTGAAGTAAGCGTGCAGTGGATTCTGTCATTAAAGTTGGCTTTGATGGGGCGATTTTTAGTAGCTCACCAGGGTTGCATCCATGAAAATAACTCATGGGTTCTGATCATTCAAAGTGTGACATCCCTCCAGGGCTGTTTTCTTTTGAACGTGGATTGCAGTACATGTAAAATGGATTATACTATAGTACATGGAAGCTCTGTCAGATGAATCACTTGTGTATATGGGGTGTCGTCTCCTTCTGTGTGTAGACTTCAGAACTGCTCACAGGATTGTTATACTCTAGTGGTAAATTGATGGTGCAAGGGATTATTTAACACTTTTTGCCCAGTCTGTTATGAATAAATCCAGTTAGGTGTAGGGAAGGCAAGTTGCTCTTGCTGCATAATGGTTGTGCTGTGTGGCACACATGCCAAGAAAGAATCTTGCATTTGTGATCTGTTGTGTCCACGTAAAAATACTCCTCAGAAACAATATTTTTTCATCATAACCTTTGCGTTCCCAGATGTGCTGAAAATGAAAAATACCACAAGGCTTGTCCCTGTCACTCATAGCGTCTCCAGCTGGATTTTACACTGTTCTTTTTATTTTATTAAAAAGGGGGAGGGGGAGAGAGAGAGAGAAGACCTAACAGCTGTTTATATTTGATTTTCTTGGAGATTAACCGCTCATGACTTCTGGATTGACACCAAATATATACCCAAACATGGCTCTGTTAACATATAGGCTAATCCAGAGCCTACTGAAGTCAGAAGAAAGATATCCGTTAACTACAGGTCCCTATGCAGAAAATAGAAGGTACCTTTATGAATGGCTGACCCTTAGGTACACAAGTGGTTACTAAGCCATATATTGATGTGGCATTGTGGGCACCATGGTTACTGCACAGCACTTCATCAAACACTTTGCAGAGTCTGTCTATGATCAACAGACCTAAAAAGCAGACGTTCAGCAGTCTATTCCTGAATCTTGCTTTTTAGCTAGTGTCTGAAAGAAGTATTCCCTCCTAAATGGTATGTCAGAGGATTTAATCATTGGAAGGGGCAGAAAGTCTGATTTGAAGAGCAGCAGTTCACAGATTTGGAAGAGATTTGCCGGCTCTCGGAAAGATAAAGTGCCATAACCAGTTCCATGTGGCATGCTGCAAACCTTTCAAAAACTTTCATCCCAGTGAAGAGAAATCTTGTCACCTTGTTATTGGCTGTTACTAGCCACTGCATCGTACACTAATGCCTCATAGTGATGAATTCAAAAGTTGCCTTTGCATGTGCCCAGCATAAAAAAATACATGTTTGCCAGCCAGGTCACACCAAGCCTACTCTGTCTCCAGTTTGCAACCCACATGTGGCAAAAGTAGTACTTGCTCCTCAACTAGCTTGAATATTTTACTTAAATTAATGATGTGCGAGAGGGAACAGCGCAATGATTAGTGAAGAACTTTTTGATTAAAAATGTGAAATAAGTGTCTCCCCTCCCCCTTCATTTCTTGTGAGCACGACCTACTGCAGTTTCCTCAGCAGGAGGGCTATTTTTGGGCACATTACATAGCTTCCCAGATTAATAAATAGATTTATTTTTGGAGCACTTTCACCTCGTTGGCTACAGCAAAAAGTCTTGTTGGAAGATCACAGATCTGCTGTGCTACCCATATGATCCTTATGTTTACATTTCTTTCTGTCCAGGTCTTAAATGAGGATGTGCTCAGAACTACTTCCTTGGTGGTGTGTGGTTCTGGGTTGTTCCCTCCCCCCCCCCCCATCCCCTTCTTCTTCTTCTTCCCCTGGAATCATATGCGAATGTTAAGCAGATAGTCACCATTTTAACTTGCATGATATACTGTAGCTTGGTGAGAGCTCAGAGCAGAGGGGAGTGATTTGCAGTGTAAAGACTTTGAACCTATGTGCAGTGGTTTCAGTCAGGACTAGTCCTAGATTTTTGCAAGGGCCATATACAGGAGCTCTATCCAGCTTCCCCGTAGACATCTGTAATCAGCAGGTGGCTTGAGTGAACCCATACAGGACTCTTAGATGACCAAGGGCTCATGAGGTTCCGTAAGCACCTCAGTGTGCAAGCTCTAGAACAAATGAGGTCTTAACCATGTGTAATTTTATGTAGTTGCAAATGGGGAGTGTGTGTGTGTGTGGGGGGGGGGGGGGGTGTATTGGTGGACACCCAGACTAGGTACACCACTCAGAACATGGAATGCCTCATTTTATCACAACTTCCCGAGTTTGGTTTGCAATCAGTGTGTGAGACGACTCAACTTGTGTTTCATGTGATATCTGCCTTCATCAGTGTGTCCATGTTCTTGCTCTTTGTTACCAAGCAGTGAGCAGAGCCCAATACTTAGGGAACCCGTGCTGTTGATAAGTTATATAGGTTTTTTTTTTTTAATAAGATCTGTGTCATTCTGACCTAGGCCAATCCACCTGATTAAAGGAATATCTCTAACCGTTACCTACAATATGTGTCTTGAGATTAACTGGCTATACCAGGGGTTCTTAAACTGGGGGTCGGGACCCCTCAGCGGGTCACGAGGTTATTACATGGGGGTGGTCACGAGCTGTCAACCTCCATTCCAAACCCCGCTTTGCCTCCAGCATTTATAATGGTATTAAATTAAAAAGTCGCACTCAGAGGCTTGCTTTGTGAAAGGGGTCACCAGTAAAAAAGTTGGAGAACCACTGGGCTATACGGTGTTGTATAGCTACACTTATGAGATTCCTGGACACGTCGATACAATTATCTGTCTAAGCAGTGGTCGAACATCTGGTCTCGGCCTGGACAGTTTGCTTTCAACAGTATATTATTATAGTGACAATGTGGTAGTCAAATCTTGAAATATGATATGCTTATTTAGCGAAGATGTAATTTTCTATCCCAGAAATATTGACTTTAAAAATACATCTGAAAAGAAGAGAGGGAGGCCAGCTTTGTCTGGTGTGTGGCTACTACTGAGCTCTAGACACTGCAACTTGAGTCCACCACTGGGTGTGGTAATTATAGTTGTTGTTTGTCCGGTTTCTGAAGTGAGCTAAATGGATGCTGCCCAGGTGAGGGAAAGCTGAAATTAGAGAGTTAGACTAAATTAACACCTAGTCTTGCACTAGAGATCTTGTGACAGTATGGTGTTCACTATCAAAGTGTCATTAGCTGCTCTAATACATAGTCACATACAGGAGGCTGAGAGATGGTTTAAGACAGAAGCCTCTGAGCTGAACTTCATTCTAGAGAAGAACTTGTGCAAATGGGTGAGAATATCCACTTCCTGAGCTAGTGCAGTGTTTACACAAGGGCAGTTCTAAGACAGATTTCTGTGCCCTGTGCTCCCACAGTCTGGGCTGATATAGACAGATCGATGAAGGAAAACTCCTACATCAGTAAATGAAAAGTCACGGAACCTGCCAGCTGACATTATTTATGTATGTGATGGAAAAAAGTCTCTCTGAATGAAACCAATAACATTGGAAAATGATGTCACCATATATGCTAGTGCCAGGTGCACTGTAAGAATCCAAAAATATTCCTCCTACACTGCATGCTGATGAAAGGGAGTGAAAGGATACATTGGATTTAAAGCTTAATTGGATAGTGGTAGGAATAGCTGCTATATATATATTTTAATAAGGAGTGTAAAGGAGTGTAAGTATTTGGAAAGAAGCTCTCTATCGTGATAGATGCTTAACTCCTAGAAGGGGATGGATCCAGATCAGTCTCTTCCGTCTTACATCCTAAAAATGCCTTCCCTTCCTAACAGAGGCTGTACTTGTATCTGAAGGAAGAGCATAGGTCATTTTTATGTAGTTTGTCTCGATTTCTTTTAAGAATTTTTAATTTTCTCTTAAATATAGAAGGAATGCTTTGTATTTAGCAAAAACGGTAAACGGAGTTGATAGGTTTTGGGATTGAATTTAGTGCTTTCATGAGCCTCTTAAATAGGGGCCAGATCCGGACACATTTCAGTACTATCTGTATATCCTCTGGCAGCATGGCAATTAATTCAGTAGATCAATTAACAAATACATTTGCTCTGAGGGAAAACCTTTTAGGCCCACCTCATGCTTGGCTCACAGGTAGTGTATGTTTCTCTGTATACTAAATACAACGTTTTGTTAACTTTGCTACCTGTTTTCTTCTTGCTAGTTTTAGGAGCTTCTCTAGGACTCAGATTTTTATTTACTGTATACAGTAAATTGCGATTGTCAAGTTTTGAATATGTGTTTTGTGTACTGAAAGAAAAGGAAACCATGTTTCAGGGTAAGATAGCAAGGTCAGCCTCCTTTATGAGTATCAAGCATCTGTGCTTGCAATATATTTGATAGTGCATTGATGATGTAAGTGTTTCAGGCTGGATAAAAAGTAGACCCCACAGAGTTATAAGGATGGATTAAAAAATGTAATTTAATTTCTATCATCTCACAGTATGGAAACAATGATGGCAAATCAATGTATATGCCGCTGATGAAGAGAGAATATTAAAGTAACAGTTGAGATCTAGTTCGATGGTTGACGGTAAAGATCTTAAAATCTGCTCCACCTGTTTCTGACAGCTAATTGGCTCTTTTGCAGATCTTCTCGGTAATAACCAGATGCAAATGGCTACAAAAGCTATTTTGTGCCTGACCATATTAATTTGCTGAATATCCGAAACTACAGGTTAATGCTTTAAGAAAGGAAAGAAATAATCACAAAGTTTGTTACAGTTCGGCTGTTGAGATACAGCAAATGTTCTCAGAGTAATTCTTTCAGCGCTTTGTTCTGGATATTTAACTGTAAAATCCAACTAAACTAAAGTATATGAACTTGTACTGATGTTTGATTATATTTCTTGATTAGTTTAAAGATATGAATCAAATATTATAATGCAGATAGCCTGTGTTACAGGATCACCTGTAGTAGTAGTAGTAGTAGTAATAAAAAAAATATTCCTGCTTATGTCCGAAAGGGACACTTCAGAATAAGTAATATACGGAAGACCTGACTCTGCAATCCTAATGTGAGCAAAGCTCCCAATGAATTAAATAAAACCAGGGAACTTCCAAAATCAGCAAAAGACAGCTAGTGACTTTTGGTTGTCTTTAATAATTCAAGATGGATTCTGTCCTTGCCTCATCTAAAGAACATTGGAAGTTTCCCTGACTTACAGGGTCTGGTCAGGAATGTTTAGTTTATCCCTCCATGGCTTCTTAAATTCTGCTTGTTATTTAAAATATTCTTTAGATATGTGTCAGTTTTTAGTGGTTAGAGCTTGGCTGTGTGCATGGAGAACAGGAGAGAGGTGTTCGTGAACTTAGGTATATGTCCCCTGCAATACCCATCAGGAAGTACATCTGGTGTGCAGCTCCATCTTTTTATTTTTTATTTTTTTTTTAAAAAACAAACCAACTTGTTTTGCTATGGGAAGAACGTGCAGCTTTGTATTTGAGACTAAACCTATTTTTCTTCAATTACGTGCTTAGAATGGAATCTTGAAATTTAAGAAATGAAAACAAGGCAAATCTTCCAAAAGATGAAAGTTGAAATGTATATAATTGGACTTCATTATATGTATGTTGGAAATAATGAAATGCGTCTTCAGTGTAGGTCCATTGCATATGCTCATATGGTTTCTGAAAATTCCTGGAGAGAAGCTGACAGCATAAAGATCCATTATTAATGCAAATGTGCTAATTGACTGACTTCTTCCTTAAAAAACAATCTTATTGTGAACGCAGCCCTTTTTCTGTTTGCGAATAGCTTGCAAACTGAAATGGATTTCTGCAAATATTGTTAGTACTAACTATTTGTGTAATAGTTTGGACAAACAATTTTGAGCTTATTGGATATTAACCAACTGTTCATTTAGATTATTCATTTTCTAAAGTGTGATTGGTCATCTGGGTCACAAGGTATTGTTTCTGCTCCTTGATTGTTTGACTGAGACTTTTCAAACTAGAATAGTGAGTAGTGAATATTTTTATTCATGCACAAATATACACGTTTATGTGTGAATGAATATTTGTATGAGAGAACAGCTCTTCCAAATAGTTGTGCAAACAAAAACCTATGCCCATAGATGTTTGTGAATAGTAAATAATGAGGTGGCATGAACATGGCTGAATCAGTGATTTCAGAACTGAATGAATGTTCACAAACTGTCATGCAGTATTCTATCACTTTTTTTAGTGTTGTAGATGTATATACCTCTATTTCTGTTCTTTAAAGTTCCCCAGTTTTCATTAGTAGAATATATACCTTTACAAGTATCTTCAATAGTCAATGTAATATATTCATGCTATCAAAATGTCTTCTATCTCTTTCAGGCGCGTGCATATTTTTTTCTACTTTGTATTTTCAGCCTAACTCCTTAGCAGTGAAAATTATTAGTCCCTGATGTTTGCAACTGATGATACATGAAGTCAGCAAAAATCTTTTCACCCAGTGAATAGGCAGGGCAGGCTTATAAACCAGGAAACTGCAGAGCTTTGCAAGATATTATGGATCCAAAAGCACAATGAATTATGTCAACAAGATTTAAAAAGCCAGGATTAAGAACAGCTGTAACATCTTCTTCTACCACCAGGGTCATAGAACGGGTTATCTGATATTCTTCAGTTCCAAAACACTGCTATAAGAGTATACCGAGCATCTGTTACAATATTGTGGTTTACAATCAGAATTGAATGATCTGATTACCCGGAGGATTTCCTTTAATTTACCAAATGGAGCTCTATGCTTTGTAATGCTCCTTGCTCTTGGCAAATAAATACCAGTTTTCTACAAACTAATTTATTGATGGGTAACTTTAACTAGACTTTTTCTGAATAAAGTAATTTGATTTACGCTTGTGAGCAATTGATAAACACTGGTACGTTGTAAATACTGAAGGATGTGAATCATTGTTCACAGAGAACATTGAATTAAATGAGAGGTTGGGTTTTCCGTATGTGTGGAAGCAAACTCCAGATATTTTGCATAAAAGGGCATTAGCTGGAGTGACTTGTTAGTCACTTGGTCAGATACACTATACTGATTGTTGCTGTAACTTCTTTGTGCAAATCAATCTTTTTAACAGGCTTTTATGTTTGAAATGAAGAAGGCTCCATTATTTGTCTCGGCTTAATACAAAAATGTATTAATAGATGTTTTCCTTCAGCATGTTGACTTTTGATTATATCTTGACTTTGGAAATTGATTCTTCACTAGTTGATCTCTCTCATCCAAGCTGACTGAGCTGTCTCTGAAATTCTGTTTCTTGTTTAGATCAAGAGACTCTCAAATCTGGTGAAATTGCTGTAGCTTTCCAAAGTATAGGATGTGACTGAATGCCTTGTATTTGCATTGGCAATTCCTTCTATGAGCTGCTTATAGAAGCAGCTCTGCAATGAGAGAGAACATTTTTATTGCATGTGTTCCCACTCTGTGGATCATCTGGTGATTTTTATTTATTTTATTTATTTTAAATAAAAACATACTTTTTTTTTTTTTTTTTTTTTTTTTTTTTTCAAGTACAGTATTTTGAAGGGAGGTTTTTTGGCTGGGGATAGTGAGGTCTAACTTGCAACTTGATGGCAGAACACTGCATCGTATCAACTCCAAAATTTCGAGGGATGTTCTAGGCATCGATGGGCATAAGCCTATTGATTTTTTTTATATCTATATCTATATATAATCATAGAACTGGAAGGGACCCCGAAAGTCATCGAGTCCAGCCCCCTGTCTTCACTAGCAGGACCAACTACTGATTTTGCCCCAGATCCCTAAGTGGCGCCCTCAAGGATTGAACTCACAACCCTGGGTTTAGCAGGCCAGTGCTCAAGCCACTGAGCTATCCCTCCCCCCTGATTTTTGGTGTAAATCGGAATAATAGAAAAGTCTGACTCACCCCAGGGGAAAAAAAAATCAGTGCTCCCAGAATTCCTGGTGCATCAGGCAGAGGAATCTTTTTGCTTCTCCTGCCTAGACATTAGAGGCGGGCGCTCAACTTTCTTTGTAGGGATATTGTCTGTAAGAGAAATAAGACCCTTACAGGGAGGGCTTGTGGGGAGCGGGAGCAACAGAGTGGTGGAAGAAATGGAGACCCAGAAATGGAGTGAGGGGGGAGCTGCACGGGCCAGAGGGATAGAGGAAGAAGAGACCTGGAAGGGGCAGGGGGAGTGGGTGGTTGGGAGTGGAGGAGTGTCAAGGCTGCTTCCCCACTCTGAACTTTAGGGTACAAATGTGGGGGCCTGCATGAAAACTTCTAAGCTTAACTACCAGCTTAGATCTGGTCCGCTGCCACCATTCCCAAGTGGATTCCCTTCCCTGGGAAGCCTTGAGAAACTCTTCACCAATTCCCTGGTGAATACAGATCCAAACCCCTTGGACATTAAAGCAGGAAGAAATGAACCATCCCCCCTCCTTCCTTCCACCAACTCCTGGGGAATACAGTTCCAACCCCCTTGGATCTAAAAACAAGGAAAAAATCAATCAGGTTCTTAAAGACTTTTAATTAAAGAAAAAAGGTAAACATCATCTCTGTAAAATCAGTATGGAAAATAACTTTACAGGGTAATCAAACTTAAAGAGCTCAGAGGACCCCCCTCTAGCCTCAGGTTCAAAGTACAGCAAACAGAGATAAACACTCTAGTAAAAGGTACATTTACAAGTTGAGAAAACAAAGGAAAACTAACACGCCTTGCCTGGCTGTTTACTTACAAGTTTGAAATTTGAGAGACTTGTTTAGAAAGATGTGGAGAACCTGGATTGATGTCTGGTCCCTCTCAGTCCCAAGAGCAAACGAACTCCCAAACAAAGAGCACAAACAAAAACCTTTTCCCCCCACCCCCCCCAAGATTTGAAAGCATCTTGTCCCCTTATTGGTCCTTTGGGTCAGATGCCAGCCAGGTTACCTGAGCTTCTTAACCCTTTACAGGGAAAAGGATTTTGGAGTCTCTGGACAGGAGGGATTTTATAGTACTGTACACACGACAGCTGTTACCCTTCCCTTTATAGTTATGACAGGGGAGTGGGTGGTTGGGAGTGGAGGAGCAAACCTGGTACCCTCAAAGGGGGGGAGTGGTGGTGGTGGTGAGGGAAACAGGAACCCAGAATGTGGGCTATTGAGTAGGTGAATGTACAAGCAGAGATACAGAATGGGGGGAAGCGATGGTATGGAGGAAACACAGAGGACCCTGGCATGAGGTGGGGGAGAAGAATGGGGCGCATACCCAATTCTGCTGGGAGACAGTGTGGGACCCTGATATGGTAGGCCAGCCTCTCCCTCCATTGATGATGATGATCCCATGTGCTGAGCTGAGGGTCATTGCTGTCTCTTTTCCCAGTTAAGATTTGTGTGCTTGTGCTGTACGCTACTATGGAGCTTGAGGTGCTGCAAGCCTAGTGGGGTGGTACAGCAGAGGTCTTACTCTGAAAAAGGTTGAAAATCACTGGATTAAAGGGTAGTTTCCTTCCTTTCCTTAGAGAGTTACTTGCACAGTTGTATGGGGCATTAGAGCTGCATTCAGTCACCTCCCACTCTAGAAGAATCCTGTTAATTGTTTTTATGAATCTAGATCAAGAGAACAGAGTGGATTTTGAGAGGGGAAAACCAGCAGTCATGAAAAGATGTGGTGTGGTTTGGAGAGATCGTGGTAGCATGAGGCTAGGTACTGACTTCCTGAGCCTAGTGGGAAGATGCCCACGACCCCTTCTGAGACATCCTTGGCTACCAATGCAGGCGCAGAATGGTTTTCCTTGTTTCTATTTTCATATCTGCGCATGCACACACTCTTCAGTGCAATTCAGTAATACTTCTTTGACATGCCAAGATAGACAAGTTTCACAGTTCATGTATACATGCTTCGTGCCTGTACACAAACTTAAAATAAAAGTATAAACAGGGCGTTGTGCCATTTTAATGCATTTTCAAACAAAGGCTGGAAATCATACAAACCTCAGTCTCTCTTTTTTTAAAAAAAAAAAAAAAAAACCTCTTACAATGAGTAAGACGATTTTGTTTTACATTACCTTTTAATTTCCTAGCTTGCCACTCTACTTAGCTACTTGAAATCTTGAATTCAGCATTTACATATCAGTGGTTACTTCTTACTGAAATGGCTGTTTGCCTTTTCTTGGGTGCTAACTGACAAAAAGGCAGATGTTGATTTGTGGATAAATGCCTATTTATTCTTAGTTATTTTCCTGTTTGTTCAAGCAGGGCTTGTGTTCAAGGTTCTTGTGATTTAATTTCTTCCTTCTCTGGGAACACCAGTACATGATACACTCCTACTGAATGATTGGAAACACAAAAATAACATAGTCAAAGAATAACACCTGAATTGTCTGAAGACCTTGGGGAAAAAAGCTATTGATCGTGCAGTTTGGCCAATGTTGCATACATTAAAATAACAAAAGGAACATTAACAAATAAGTAAAAAATTGAAGTTTTAAGGATGTATTAGTTTTTCCCCTTTTTATCTCCCTCTTTTTCCACCACTTTCTTCTTGCATTCGATCTCCACATCTTCATTCTCTCATGCGCTGCCTCCACCCCCACCCCCATGTTGACTCCTCACATTCTTTCATGCTTCTCATCTGACCCCTGTTCTCTTCTGGCCTCTCCCTCGTATTCCCATAATTGCTTTTTTTTTTTTTTTCTTCTTCTTCTTCTTCCCTGCTCTATTCCAATCTGTTGATGATTATCCCACTGTCTGATTTAACAAGCTGGACTGCAGAACTGTATTGCTGTTCTGCTTTGATTACTTGTCCCATATTAAAAACCAAATAAAAAGCAGTGGCTTTAGTAGATGGTATAAATCAGTACTGTTATTACGGATGTCAGCCATGGGCTCAGTGTAAGAAGGTTAGTGAATTAGTGAAAACAAAAACGCATGGCAGACACTCAAGCTTGTTTTGTTTTCTTCTGTTCTGGCAAACCTAAGGCCAGCCGCCTTATTTAACAGGACCAGAGTGTGAGGTTTTGTTGGGAGCATTGATCTGCCAGTTCTTTCCAATGACTCCATGGCCACTTGGCCTTGTTTCATTGAATGCCATTGATGTGTGGGTCAAACAGAACGTGTCTAGATCCCTTCTGTGAATAAGAACTGGGAAGCCTTTTGTAGCTGCTGCCAAAAAATAACAAGGAACTGACAGAAGATAATAGCATGATTGCTATATTTGTGCAACTCCTGTTGTTGTTTAGGTTCCTGATCAGCATGATGGATGGAATGACTCCCGTTTTTATAAAGGAAAGGAACTTCATAAAAAAATAAACATAAGAGAAAAATATTTTGTTCTCATGCCTTGTTAGCAAAGTCTGTAATCTCTTGTTGCATTTGCTTGTCTTCCACTATAGCAAGGAAATAGTAATTTAGATTTGAATTTCTCTCCTCATTTCACCCCACTGGTGCTCCGCCATTCAGTTTTTAAAGATGTCTCCAGTTGTTAGGAATCTCATTGAGAATGAAAGCTTGGCTTGAGATCAATGGAGTTGAATCATAGTTCAGCAACATTTTAGCAGAAGTTATGTGCTAGATATGTCAATTTCTTACAGTACGTTTGGGAGATGTTCCTATATTAAGTTTATGTATCATTGTGGGCAAGAGACTGTATGTAATTGCATGGGGCAGGGTAACCGTAGCTTCTCCAGGAACTAAAACATATACGTGTGTGTGGGGGCGAGATTAGGCAAATTAATTAAGGTTGTAACACCTCCAGAGAAGAACCACCACCTGGAGAGGCTTGCATGTATGCTTCAGACTCGATTCTCTAGAGGTCAGCTGACAAAGAAAGGATAAATAGCCTGAGTTTAAAATGACTCATGGCCTCCTTTTTAATCCAGTAAGTGGACAGGCCCTCCAGTGCAAGGGAGGCCCCCAAGCCTGGCAGAAGGATTGGAAAGACTTTGACCTATGGGGCCACATAGGACTGATAGGTGACCTCTGGTTAGCTGTTAGCTCGGGTATAGGAATGTTGGTTGTTCTCAGTGTTTTTATCTGAGGAATAAATGTGCTTGCTTAGAAAGAGCTGTGTGGTAACTTCTAAGTGCTGGCAATACACTGTCCATAGCACTTGGGGAGAAAGCAAAGCACAGGTGCTGACCTTTTTAGGCTGTCTTGCTAGAGATACCGCAGTGTAATCCAGGGAGCTGTGCAGCCTTAAAATCTCTCATCAAGAGGGAGTGAGAGGCAAGTCTCTGGCCAAGAGATTAGTGGCTGTAAACTGGAAACCTTTGAGTTTCCTTGGTGGACCACGGAGGGGGAAAATGGGTGCAGTTGCCCTGAACTGTGATGATTTATATATACTCTGTAGAGACTCCAGAAATGGATCAAAAAGTGCCATTCTATTTTAAGAATAGAGCAGCAGTCTGACAGCTCAAAACTGAATAAAGTGAACTCTGCTTGATGTATGGTCTTGGGTAAATTATCTGTGCCGTACCCATGGAATTAGCCATGGATTAATGGTAATGGCAGCCAAGCAGTTTACTCCATAACTTACTCTGGGGGGGATTTTGTGCTACTGCGTGCATGCAGAATTCATGTCAGCTGCAGATTTCTTTGCTTCCCCGCAGAAAAATGACTTTCTGACGGTGAAGCAAAGGGAAGCTGCAAGAGTGGTCATGTGCTCTTCCCCAGCAGCACATGGGCACGTTGTTTTGGGCTCCCAGAGCAGCCAGAGGAGAGGTAAATCACTGGGGGAGGGCGGGAATGGGGATGCCCTGGCTGGTGCTGGGTCAAACCCGTCTAGGGCTGGGTCAGACTCATCCCCCATCTATCCAATCCCCATGCATCTAGACCCCCCCTATACCTACATGCCCCCACTGAGCCTCACGCCTCCACAGCCAGAAGCTGCCACCGAGCCCTCTGCACCTGAACCCCCACCCCACTGAGCCTCACCCCCTTCATCTAGAACTCCTCTGCACCCAGACACCGCCGCCAAGCCTCACCCCTTGCACCTGGCCCTCCCCAGCTGCACCCATGGCTGGACACGCCCTGACTGGTGGCTCCTACCAGGTGCTGGGCTCAGCTGTTAGTCCTGGCTAGGCTGGGGGATGGAGGAGGAGTGTGCTTCCCCAGGCTTCAGTAGTATGTCGAATTTATGTTCATAAATGGGCAATTACAATTCCTCTTGTTTGTTACCCAGGCTCTTTGAATAGGTATATACGTAATTAAATAATTTATTCTCTTTGCATCCGATGGTGCCTCAGTTACCATTTTTTCCCCCTCCACATTGTCATTTGGCTCTAAATGAGTGTTCATTTGTTCCCCCATTTCAGCCTCCTCTTTGTTGTCAGTCCATGTTACTAGTTTGGGGTCCAGTGTTGCAACCCTCCCCTTATATGAACCATCTTTATTTTCTTAAGCGGTCTCTCCTATGTGTCTAAAGACTGTCTGCTGGCATAAGTAAGGGTTGCAAGATCAGCCCTTTACTATATATTTCAAGGTGGATGAAAGTAAGCAGGATAAACTGGCTTCAAAGGAAGAAAATGAACAATTGTCAGTGAAGTCTGTTGGGTTGTTACAATAATGCAGTAACTCCCATTTCACTTGGTAAAATGGACTTTCTGCTGGAATCTTTTTTCTTTTTTTTTTTCTTTTAGAAGGTTTACAGTAAAAGAAGCAGCCCCTGGCTTTGCTGACTTGCTTGTGTCTCTTGGCTTTCAGATGGACTGGTAATCATCCAAAGATCTCCCATGAAGTTACTTTCCTGCTGTCACATTTTTACTCCCTGGGGATACATAATATTGTGTTAAGAAGCTGATCACACATTCCCTGCTATGTTCAGTTCAGAAAATAGATTTTTTTTTTTAAAGAACCATAACATGATTTAATATGCATCATCTTCTGGGGAGTTATTTGGACTGATGCTGACGTGGCTTCTTAATTCCAAGCAAACCTGCTTTGGTGCTTAATAGTGGGAAATGTTGGCCAGTTCCTTCCTTATGGGATGGGTGATGATGAGATTTATCACCAATCACTTTGTACTCCCCAGAATAAGAAATGATTTATTTAAGAAATGCCACTCTTTGAATTTAGGCTGTAGAACAGCCTTTCATCAGTGATCCACTTATTTTTACTGTTCCGTTTGGAAGGGTTTGGGGTTTTTGCTTGATCTAGTTAATTATGTAGTTCAAACATCATCCATGGGCAGGAGTGCGGGTGGGGGGAAATTGCGTTGAATTTAATTCAGATTTTGATATAGCCACCGGGACATGTAGAGAGACTGTGGTCAAGTCTTCGTAAATAACCCACTTCTACATCCTCGAAATTAACTCTGCCTTGAAATAAATTAAGCATTTTGCTCAGGTCCTTTATACCAGTGCAGTTGGCATAGTTCACCATACAAGCTATCTGGTGTGCTCTAGGTGTGGATATAAAACCCTGAAACTGAAGTACATCCAAATGTAATTGTTTGGCTCTGTATGACTCAATGTGCTGGTGTTTTGTGTGTGTGCACGTGTGTTAGTGATTGTACCCTCTGAGTGGCTACTTTATAAAGAGGAAAATCTGTCAAGCTGAGTAATAGACCTCAGGTACTCCCCTGTGTATGTAAGTTTGTGGACTTGTTTTATATACTAATGTGTGTGTGTCATCTTAATTCCTGATCAAAACCTGGGGAGGGAATGGGGGGAGAAGGAGAAATGTTTCTTAAATGTCTGACAAGAAAAGGAATGTGCAAAGGACTCATCCTTCCCACAAGCCTGTATGCCAACATCAAATAAGCAGCAGGTGAGAAGAAGAAAATTCTGATGGAAGATTATAATCTGTGATATAACCTTATCCCAGGAAAACTCTCCCTCAGTTTAGCTTCTGCTAGTTCATCTGAAGACCCCAGGAAGAAAGCAAGTACGAATCTGTGTTGTGTTGAGCTCAGTACACAGCTGCTGTTTGTTTAGT
The DNA here is from genome assembly GCF_027887155.1 of Malaclemys terrapin pileata. Taxonomy (NCBI): domain Eukaryota; kingdom Metazoa; phylum Chordata; order Testudines; family Emydidae; genus Malaclemys; species Malaclemys terrapin. The sequence continues at coordinate 17,017,742 of NC_071520.1, read as the reverse complement.
CAAATATTAGATATGCTAGCATGTATTGTGTTCAGCTACTGATTTTTTTAGTAAATCTCTGTGTAGTATTCATTTAGCATGTGGCTTGCTCATAGCACTTGGCTAGCAAATTACAGGTCTACAGTAGTGCAAAGGAAAAAGAGAGCATTATCTATGGCTATGCAATCACAGTAAGACAGTGTTTTCCCATTCATTTAATATGATCTCATAGTGGACAGATTTTCCTGATTAAATACTAAGCTATAGCAATATAAGCGGCATTTCAAGAGAAGTAGGATTTACCCAGAGTGCAATCTGCCTTATGTCCTCCTTTTTTTTTTTTTTTTTTTTTAAGAAATCGTGTTTGGAAAAAACGCTTTATTGAGTTTAGTTCCTGAAGCTGAGCTGATGGACCATTAAGGAGAAAGGATGGTCTTGTGACTAGGGCACTGGAGTGTGAGTCAGGACACCTAGGTTCAATTCTGGGGTCTGTCACAGACTTCTGACCTTGGGCAAGTTACTAAAGCGTGATGTGCCTTTGTTTCCCCATCAGTACAGTAAGGATAACGTCTGCCTCATTTCTTCCCTTTCAGGAACGTTGAACTAAATTCATTGTCTGAAAATCCCTTTGAGCTCCATGGGTGGAAGGCGCTATGGAGTGCCAAGTTTTGTTTGGAACAGTAATTACTTATTCTTGTAAAGGTTTTGTCTATGGGTATGCCTACACAGCAAAAAAATAAACCCAGCCCCTGCTGCAGCAAGTCTCACAGCCTGAGTCAACTGACTTGGAGCTAAAAATAGAAGTGTTGTCTTGGTCTGGAGCCCAGGCTTGAAAACCTGGTGAGCGAGGAGAGTCTGAGCTTGGGCTCCAGCCCAACCCTGAATGAGTCTACACTGCTATTTTGAGCCCCCCAACATGAGCCCAAGTCAGTTGACCCAGGCTCTGAAACTTGCTGCTGCAGGTTGATTTGTGTGTTGTGTAGACGTACAGAAAGAAACACCTTTTTCTTTGCACTACTCAGAACGTGTTTAGTGCCTCTCCCAATACTACTACCTGTAGAGGTCAGAAGATTCACGTTCTTTTGGCAGAGTAAGTTGACTCTGCATCAGAGTCGCAAAGGGAAAGGCTCCCTTGTTAGTTTCTTTTCTTTTGATTCAGTGTCTGATCTTCCTATGTAAATACACCAGCTTCAGTTTCTCTTTGAGCCTTAGTGGGATTTGAACCACAATCATACCTACTTTATAGATGTTTCATTTTGTTCCCAATGCAACATTCAAAGTCTAAACTGAATGCTCATCAAAACAGATTTGGGATGGTTTAGGTCATTTGCTCCAGTACATGCTCAATGCGACTCTTTCCCTATTTAAAGGCTATCGGTAATTACAGCGTTCTGAAGGTCACCGGGCAGGCACCCATCATTCATCATAGTTATTGAGCATTACTTTTAATGCAGTGGGGTGATTAACATTACCTGCTTTGAAGATGGCTGGGATTTAAAGCCTCAGCATATTCAGTTAGCACCAAAATGATCTGAAAAAATCCTTGCTGTGGCAAGACAAGACGATAAAGAACCGAGACATCTTTCTTGTGAAAGTGACAAATTACCCTTTCTGATCCAGAGGGCCAACTTGCGTGGTAGAGCTGTGCAGTACATTAGCCTTCAGCTAATGGAAAAATGGGGGGAGAACGGGAGAGGAAAATACTGAGGTGGAGCGCAATGAATAGGGCATTTTTGTTACTGCCTTGGGTTCAGGTTTTTTGTTTTCTCTCCTCCAGAAACAACTTTGCAGCAGGCCTATAATTTACCTGGGTCATCCAGCAGGTTAAGAAGGAGGCAGTGCCTCTGGAATCCCTCTTTTTCCCCCCTTCCATTCTTAAAACACTGTTTACAATCTCCTGCGGTTTTCTAGCTTTGTGGAGAAGTTCAGTGGGTCAGCTTCCCCTTTAGCTTCATCCATCATTCCAGTCAATTAGAAATAGTTGAGGGCCAATTGACCAGTCTTCCATTAACTGAGACACTTCAGATTGTTAAAATAGCATAAAAGCCCTCTTTGTAGACTGCTGGGCAGAGATTGTAGATTTCCCTGTTGATGGGCAGTTACCCGTGGCTGAACAGAGCCCTAGTGTACTTTGCTGCACTTCAGGGATGAATATTACTTCTTCTTTTCTTGTTCTGTTTGATTTTTTTTTTTCTTTCCCTGAAAGGTGTGGTGTCTTGTGGAGAGCTCAGATCATGAATTGCACTGGTCCATTACACAATTCTTCTTTGTTTGTGGCTGAAAATGCTTTCCAAAATGACTTTCCAGTGGTTGAAAAGTCCAGTTTTTAACACTAGCTTTTAAAGGCCTTTGGCATCATTCTTTATTCGTCTGTTTATCATGTTTGTATCTGAAGGGCAAGGAGAGTGTGAAACTGCTCCGAGAACAGCTAGTGCATTGTGGTGTACAGCTTGGCTCATTATGGTATCACGTGCTAAGTGCGCTTGTTTTTTGATTAGGGGAAACATTTTTCTTTTGTGAAGACTTGACTGACTTGAGGATGTGGCTTTTCTGAGTGCCCATGTCATAGAGTTGAAGGGCAGAAGTGACCACTAGATCATCGCCTGACCTCCTGTAATACACAATAGAGAAGTGCCTTAACTAAGACCCAACTTGGATTGGGCTCCACATCAAGTGACAGTAGCATTAACTGCAGAACGCACTGAACATGAGCACTTAAAAGATAGTTTCCGTTTATTATTAGCAGTAATTCAGTATGACCTGCAGGCCCCAACCAAGTGTAAATTCCTATTGTGCTAGAAACTATACAGATACACTGTAAGCTCTTTGGAGCAGGGACTGTTATAAGGGCTTGTCTACATATGGAGTTATTCTTTAAATTCACTCCCTACCTTAATCTGAAGTATCTGTTCAAGAGTAGCCTGATCGTGAACGTCTGATTCTGCAAAGACTGACTTGTGCGGTTAACTTTACACACGTAAGTAGTCATATTATATAAAGCCATTGCAAAGATTAGAGTTTCATTAGAAAAGTCAGACAAAGGGTAGGAACAGGAATTATTCTCATTTTTATTCAATTAGAAATATCATCTGATTTAAGTATGCCCAGATTTCTAGTATATTTCTAGTAATCAACACATTTTGGCTTTCTCTACACTAGGCTTTTTTGGACAAGTGTCCCACTGGTATAAACAATCTTGCTGAAACCTACAGACCTGCTAGCTAATAGTAACCTGTAGTAAGCAGTAACTGGAATATAGCCTCCACTGCAATCCACTAAACAGAAGGAGGGTTATTAGATGGACATACTTCGAATGTTTTTGAAGAGTGACTGTTTTGGTGGGGAGAGGTAATCTGTAATTTAAACGGTTTCATAAGCAGAGAATAAAATAAAACAACTTTTCTGTCTCAATGCAGGATGTGTGATCCTTCTGGGGGAGCTTATTCTCTTATTAAACAGATATAAAATAGTCACTTTGATGGAAAGATAACTCTAGGAATCAAAATGATGATGGTTCTAGGGACTGCAATATACTAATGCAAAGTAGGCCCTTGGAGATATTTCTGTATGGCAAATCAATCTGCTTTTAACAAAACAAGAATTACTATTTTACGGTTCTTGCCTGAAATGTCTAAAGATATTTCAACTGCACTAAACTTTTACAGGCTGGGGATAAATTGATTGTTTTTTTTTAACAATAGCTTGTTTTTTAGAGGCTGCTGGAAATATAAGCACAGCTAAACAGGAATGTGATTCATCCACTGACAAAAAGCAAGGAGAAAAGTATTGATACGCTTTCTCACTAACTGGATTGGGACCTACTTTATTAGAAAAGTAGTGTTGACTTCTGATTTTCTTGTGACAGAATCATACATTACACTCAGTGACTTCTCTTGGTGACACCTTGCAAATATGCTCATTTATCACAAGAGCACTCTTGCCATGATTTTATGTAAACGCTCTTACATTTTTGTGGTCTGACCATCACACTTGAAAGGTTAAATGAGATGATGTGGTCTCTGGAAGGCAAGGCAGAGAGTAACATCTCTGTCCTGCTGGAGCTGTCAGAATTCTGAACATCTTTCCGACTGACGAGGATTGGATAGGAGCCCTGTTCAGAGACCGTCTGTGCTGTTGCTTAATCGCTGTAAAGCAATGGCTCAATCTCCACTTTCTCATATTGGGATCCATCTCCCATTTAATAATATGGCAAGAGTAAGGTTGTCACAGCCCCCGGACAACTATTCATGATCCCCAGAATGAGAAGCCCTACACTGAGTGACACCAAGCATGCTGCTTTCGTTTGCCTGGTTAGTACCCTAGCAAAGTGAGCAAAGGAATGGGATGTGGGTCCAAACTGGAATCTCCTGCTGCATGACAAGGATAGGAAACTGCCACTAAGACTAGCCATTGAGGGAACCATATTTGAACCATTACAAGTCTGCACAGACTAGCAAATATCAAAATGTCCGTCAAGTTTGTACTAAGGCCTTAAATAATTGAGCTGAACTGGTTAAATGTTTGAAACATTGGCTTCATGCAGAAACCTGTTGGGCAAAGGAAGTGTGCGGGATATTTTTGGAGCTATTCAGAGAGATTCATTTCTGATGCTTTTTAAAGAATTTGAAAGTAGAATTGAGTCCTGATTTCTGTGATTGAGACACAAAAACCATGATGATTGAAACTAAACATTTTATTTTTTTTCGCACTGTTGTTACTTTACCAAAAACTTGAGTCAGGAACATTTAAAAAGTTTTTGGAGCTCAAAGAGCAACCTCCTGGAAGTCAACTCGGGGAACAGGAGGTTGGATGACATTCCACCCTTTTCACTCGCATGTCCCTGGATAGTTCATGCAGTAAGAAGGTAGATCTATGCAAATGCAACCTGGGTAGCTGTCTGCATTGGGAAATCTACCTTGAACTAAGCAGGCTTTTAATCTTTCGATGCTCAGGACACTCTTTTCCAGCTGATAGCAGGTTACATTAGGAATGCAAATCCATATCAAATCTCTCAGGATCATCATTTTAGAAGAAGCCACAGGATAAAAACAAGCACTAGTGTTCATTTAAAGTCAGTGTGCTCTAGTCTGCAGTTCGCTCATGTTTAAGTGCCAGGCTTTAAAGATTTTCTATGCCCACAGGCAGCCCGGATACAAAAGGAGATCTTTTTATTATTATTATTATTAAGTAAAAATATCACAAAAAGGACAAACCACTTTTTGCCTCCTTCCATGTTTTGTGATAACAAACTTAGGAAAATTGTTTGCCTCACAAAAATTTAGGGAAGGAGGAGAGAAACTAGCTAATCCAGTGGCCTCAAAATGCAGCCAGAAGAGTGAGTGTGAGTAAGAGAGAGAACAAAATTCTCAACTTCAAAAGGTATGGGGATTTGATACCATCTGAAAGTTGGCAGGGAAGGTTACAGGGAAGGGAATACAATGGATTATGTTGAATGGACTTGGATATTGTGTAATTCTGTTTTACAGTGAAGAATAATGGATGGTCCTGAATTTTCAGTGCGTTACAATGTGTAAACAGCCTTCTGATTATGGAGAACCTGCACTTAAGGTGAAACTTTTCTGTCGGTTGGAGAAAATGGCTTCACTATAAGGGGCTGGAATTAAAGCATATGGTGTTTTGTTTTGTTGTTTTTTTCCTGGAAAATATGCAAGACTGAATAGATTTTCCACAGGACTTAATTTCCCCTTTAGCCTGTGGTGATAAAACAGAAAATGACTCTTAAACTGCAGAATACTTGCAAGATTCAGCATGTATCACAAGTCATTGGCATTAGTGATTAGAGAAATGAAAGCTTGCAAACTGCTGAAATGAGTGATTTCCTGTGGGATTTAAGCATATTTAGGCTGACAAATTTTGCAGTATTAATTATGCTGTGATTTCAATGGGAAATGGAGTTGGGCCTGCTTACGCCACCAGTAAATTTTGGTCCAGGATGCATATTCCTTTTATGATTTGCCCCCTTTTCTGTTTGGTCAAGATATCCACCTCCAGCTTAATGCCTGTACTGAAGTCTGTGACAGGGTTAATATTAATGTCTATCTGGACATGAAAACTATTCACTAGTTAAAATATAAGCCCGAATTGCAATAACCGGTATTATCCGGAATGTCAGAATGTAGCTGTAAATAAAGTAAACTGAACAAGGGCACCGTAACCAGCTTGTTTCAAAGAAGGTTACAGATCATGTGAAGATTAAATGAAATATTTTTTTCCCTTGTAGAGTCTAACAAGAGAATTCAAAAGCTTTGCTTCTGTTCACCTGCACAAAGTCCACTTGAAAGTAGTCTCTCCTTCAAGACTCAACAGAAGGCATGTCACCACCTAGGATGCTAGCCAGCATACCATGGGGATGAAATGTAATTTCCTAAATAAAATGCTACAAAAAAGTATGTGGCACTTTCCTAGTGATTACACTGCTCACAGGTGCAGGATATTTAAGTCTTAACATAATAAAACTCAACACCTGCATGGGAACAGTTTCATCCTCATCATTTTATTTCCATATGAAGTGAAAAGAGATCTTGACTTACCCACAATCATTTCTTAACAGGAGCGGTTAGCATTGCAATTGATTCTACACAGGACATAATACTTCACTGCTATTTTTTAAACATTTCATTATTGAAATAAGTGTAGAAGGAATATCACAGATTCCTCTTACATCTAGTAGGACTTATCTTTGTAAGCATAGGCCCTGATTCTGCTTTAGGCTCTGTACTCTTACGCCTGTGCACAGCCCACTGGCTTTAGAGAGTACAATGAAAGGAACTGTTATACTATTGTAGCTTGCCAAGGATTGCAAGTGTTTTGGAAAAGTCTTATTTCTCAAGCTGTAAACCAGTGTTTCATTGTCCATATATTGTGACACTTCTGAAATTCATTCATCCATCAGGAATATCTCTTCTGATTTCTGTTGCTATGTGAGGCACACAAATTGCACAAGGAAAAACACAAATGTCTGCTTGGGAGGCAGAAGAATCCTCTTCAGATAGCTTTCTTCAAGAGAACTTTCCTTTGTAGAGAATTTTCATTCTGTTCAACAGTGGACTACATAAGGTTGCCAACTTTGATTTGCAGAAAACTGAACACCCTTGCCCTGCCCCTTCTCTGAGGCCCCACCCCCACTCACTCCATCTCCCCTCCCTCTGTTGCTCGCTCTCCCCCACCCTCGCTCGCTCACTCCTTTTCACTGGGCTGGGGCAAGGGATTGGAGTGTTGAAGGGGATGAGGGCTCTGGCTGGGGGGGTGGGGCTGGGAATGAGAGGTTTGGAATGTGGGAGGGGGCTCTGGGCTGGGGCAAGGGGTTGGGGTGTTGGGAGCGGGTGCAGGCTGTGGGAGGGAGTATGGATGCAGGAGGGGGCTCAAGGCTGGGGTAAGGGGTTGGGATGCGGGAGAGGGTGCAGGGTGTGGGCTCTGGGTCCCACTTACCTCAGGAGGCTCCTGGAAGCCGCCAGTATGTCCCTGTGGCTCCTAGGCGGAGGCACAGCCAGGTGGGGCCGCATGCCGCTGCCGCCCCCGCCGCTCCCCGCCGGCTGTTGTTCCCAGCCAATGGGAGCTAGCGCTTGGGGTGGGGGTAGCACACGGAGCCCCCATGGCTGCGCCTACGCCTAAGAGCTGTAGAGAAATGCCAGCCGCTTCTGAGAGCTGCGCAGAGCCAGGGCAGACAGGGAGTCTGCCTTAGTCCTGCTGCACCGCTGACCAGGCTTTGAATTGCCTTATCAGTGGTGCTGACCGGAGCGGCTAGGGTCCCTTTTCGACTGGGTGTTCCGGTCAAAAACCAGATGCCTGACATCCCTAGTTGGCTATGTTGTGTATATACTACAACTTTTAACTGAGATTGTAACCAGTTAGGCCTTATCTATACTGTAGGATATTCAGCAGGGAAAAATTCCCACTACTGCTACCACCAGTTCAGTTGTGCGATTCTTTGGCTCACCATATTTCCTTAATTATCATCACTTTTGACCAAGTAAGATATGTGTTGGCATACTGAGGAACTAGAAGGCCTTGATAAATTATTTATAGCCTTGTTATACACTGCTACTGAGGTCTGAAGAGTGTATTTTATCAGTTGGAAATAAGTTTTTAATACTAAATAAGATTAAATGCTCTGAAAGAAATGGTCCTGTTTACTGTGGAGCCTGGTGGTGTTTTGGTGTTTTTTATGCACAGATACTCCACTCATCCTAGATTGGGCATAGCAGGGAAAGGGCAAATCAAGTGTAAATATGAAGAAATAGTCTCCTGTAAATGGGCAATAAATGCTGAGTCTTTGATGTTCACTTCAAATGATCTCCACTTACTAAGGTTATTCAGGCCAGCCTACCCTCAGCTAGTTATTCTTGGGTCAGTAAAGCCCTCCCTTCTGAATCTATATTTCCAGACATCTGACATCGTGTACATTGTTTAAAAACAAACAAACCCACCCTTCTAGGTAGTGACAGTATAAATGACAAACATGTTCCATTTTTATTTCTTAGGAGCAAAGCCCCAGCAACCAGACATCAATAACAATGATGCAAGAGCCTCAGGAGATGGTAGAGGAGACGGTTACTGTTGAGGAAGACCCGGGTACTCCTACTTCCCATGTGTCTATTGTGACTTCAGAAGATGGAACCACAAGGAGAACTGAGACTAAGGTAGGAATTTCTGGACCGTGCTGAGTATGATTTGGGGGCATTAGAAGGGTTATTTCAAAGGTAAGGTTTGCTCTCCTTTTTCATAAGAGGTCCATTGGGGAGAAATGGTAAAACTTCATCCTCACACAGGAATTTTAAGAAAATTAGTGGCATGTAGAATAGAGCAGTATGATAATCATGCCTCTGTGTGTGTCTCAAACTATTTACAATCCTTAGTAACAGTGTGAGTCTGCCTATTGCTTTGTTCCTCAGAAAATAGTTTTTCAGTTTCCACAGATTTTGTTTTAAATATCACCACAATTGCACATGAGTAAGGCTATGTTTTAAGTCACGGGTATTTTTAGTAAAAGTCTTGGACAGGTCATGAGCAGTAAACAAAAATTCACAGCCCATGACCTGTCCATGACTTTTACTATATATCCTAACTAAAACTTAGGGGGGTGGTTTGGGGGGGTTGGCCGTGGGGCCGCTGTAGATGCTGGGGGGGGGGGCATGGCCCAGAGGCACGGTGAGTGATGGAGAGGGGGCGTGGATCGGGGGTGGCTGGGGCAGGCCCTACCCAGCTCCTGGGAAGCAGCGACCTTAGCTCCATGTGCTGCCTGCTCCACCCGAAGTCCTGTTTCTGCAGCTCCCAATGGTTGGGAACCATGGCCAGTGGGAGCTGTGGGGGCAGTGGCAGCATGTGGCGCTAGGAGCTGAGGGACAGGAGTTCCTGTCGCCCTTCTGGAGAGCCCCCCCTCCCCTCAGGTAAGCACTGCCCCGCACCCCAACCCCCAGCCCTGAGCCACCCCCCCCCCCCAAAACTCCTGCTGCTCGGGGTCGGGGGGGACCCAAGACTGCCCCAGCAGCAGCCACTGCGACTGGCCCAGGGGCTGCCCAAGCTGCTCAGGTGGTTCCCGGGCCAGCTGCACTGGGCTGCTGCAGAAGTCACGGAGCGGAGGTCGTGAAAAGTCATGGAATCTGTGACTTCCATGACCTCTGTGACAAACACGGGGCCTTACATATGAGTGATTCAGTATAGTTTCTGTCAGTACCATGTAGGTAGACTATCAGATTCATTATGAATATAGATGTTACTACTGGCCTTCCTCTCCTTCACTCACTCTGCTCTTGTTTACTCCCCTCACTTTGTCTTGTATTAGTTAGTTTGTATTTTCCATGAGACAAGTATTGTGTGTTTGGAGCTCCCTGGCAAGCTTTGCAGAGCTCTTAGAATAGCATTGTACCTACAGTTCTGGACCTCAGCAGTTACGCTGACATCTTTACTAGGGTTTGGTCCAGTGAAGGGTCAAAGATGTTTCTATTTTTAAAACTATTAAACAGCATTCGTTAAAATGAGATTGTCCAGCTGTTTCCCCCTTAGACTGGACTTAAATAGTCAGCCAAAAAACGTTGTACAGAAGTCACCGTGTTGGTGTTTGTGAGTTTGTGTTTACTGGCGTTCCAGAATTGCAATCCCTTAAGATATTCATTCAGAGGGTCAGATCTCAAGCTAAAGGGGCACAATTCCACTAAAGTCAACAGAGCTGCACACGTTTACACTATTTGAGGATCTTTGTGTGTATGTTCGTTTGGCTGTTCTAAATGCATCTCTAGATAGTCCCAAAAACCTGGCCTTTCCGAGTAAGTTCATATATAGGATTTAAAAACCACCTCCGCCTCCTCCCATTTTATTTGTGGGATTTATAGTTCAGTATTTTAAGATTTAAAAACCGTGTTACATCTTTAAATTATATGGACTAAGTATATTTATACCTTTTTCTAGCAAAAAAGTATACAGGGAGGAAGTAATAAATTTAGATGCTGATGAAATGGAGCAACTTTTTAAATAAACTAATTATAATGCATATCTTTGAGACTCTCTAACCTAAGCCTTGCAAAGGGATACAATGGTTGATGTGACCTAAAGGGTAATGGAGTTTGTAAAAATAGCAGAGGCCTCCTTTCCATACAATGGCTGTTAGATAAGGGTACCACATGGATGATATAGTTTGTCCAAAATAGTCATACTGCTGATAAGCAACATGTTCGTTCTCCTAGCATGAAGAGTGTAATCTTATCTTACATGGTATACCTGCTATTTCACCATCTTCCCCACATACCTTAAACAAATACTGTACCTGTTCTCTCTCACTCACACTCACACACCGTTTTTCCCATGCACTGAAGAAAATCCTACACAGAAAAAGATGTTTAAATTAAGATGTTGATATCAAAGAATAAACCTATTTCAGGTACATCCCAAGCATTTATAAAATTTAGTAGAAAATTGACATGGTTTAAGAGTTGGGAACATAGTCCAGTGGCGGATTAGTCACTGGGCCAACAGGGCCTGTGCACAGGGGCCCCGGCCAATTGGGGGGACCTGGAAAAATGGGCACCCCCGTGCTCTGACCCTCTCCGCCCACACAGCACTTCTGCCGGGGAGCAGGGTCGGGGCGCGGGATCTTATCCCGCTCCACCTGCCAACCCAGCGCTCCTGCCAGGGAGCGGGAGAAGCCCCTGCGCTCTGATCCCTTCACCCCCCTGCCCCTCCACAGGAGCTCCAGGCAGGTGGTGTGGGGCAAGCCCCCGCACTCTGACCCCACTCCCCCCCAGCAGGAGTACCAGGCAGGCAGGGGAAACCCCTGTGCCCCAACCCTGCTCCACCCCTCAGGAGTGCTGGGTGGCTGGAGCGGGTCAAGCCCCCACACTCTGACCCTTACCACCCCCATCCCCCCGGCAGGAGTGCACGAGGAGTGGGGGGACTGCAGGTGGAAGGGGTGGGGAGGGACCTCCACTTGCTCTGGCCCAGGGCCCCACAAAACTCTAATCTGCCTCTGCATGGTCTTTTCATTTATGTCACTGTTAAATGTGCTTCGGTCTATGTACTAAACCCAGGGGAATTTTGGAACATAGAAGAGCCATTTTACTAAAGGAATAGTTCTGTTAAAGTCCAGTTTTGATTCAAGAAGTGATGTTGAAATGTCCAAAATGCAGGTTGGCCAAACCACTTGTAATTTGGTGAGAAAAGGCAATGTGGTTTTAAAGGGGATCACCGCTATCTTTGAAAGTATATACTTTTTAATTCTATATTTTAATATGGTTTAGATTTTAACAGCCACTTAGAAATCCAACTGGTCTTCAGCTTATAGTTGGCTTGGTAGCAAATGCAAAAATGGAGACAGAGTTGCAGTTCATTTGCTAGTGCTTTGCTCTGGAAGTTGATTGGCATTATTCTAGTTGGGTGTTTTTATAGCTCCCGTCCATTGCAGTATCTGAGCATCTCTCAAAGAAATTTGTTTCATGGTTACCCCTGTGAGGTATGGAAGTACTGTCCCCATTGCATAGATGAGGAGGTGGAGGTGGAGGCACAGTCACACAGGAAGTGTGTGGCAGATTCCAGATCTCCTGACTCGCTCCCAGTCTTGTACCATAAGACTGTCCTTCGTCCCAGAGGTTTAGGTACTAGTTTGGGACTCCGGAGACCCAGGTTCAATTCCCTGCTCTACCGCAGGCCTCCTGTGTGACTTGTGATAAGTCAGTCTGTCTCTCTGTTCCTCAGTTGGAAATAATGGGACTTCCTTATCTCATACGGTGAGGATAAATACATTAAAGACTGTGAAGGGCTTAGATACTATAGCAATGGGCACTATGGTAGTACCACCCGCCAGCTCACCTGTCTTTGAGATGCCCTTTATGGTCATTTGTGACAGTGGAATCTGTTTGGCGCAACAAGTGGTCAGCGATGACCGTTAATCGCTCTCTTGTCACTGGCCCAACCATCTGTCCACTTGGGGTTTGATCTGCCCAGGCACCTGTGGTCATCTCTGAACTGGTTTCGAACAGGACAGGGCAACTGTGTGGTCAGTCTCTTTAAATGGGGGTTTTCTAATGACCCACGGTGCAGCTGCAGTCAATTCTGACTATGTCACATATCCTTGTGAGTGCCAACTTGTTTTGATGGCAGGCTGCCGGTTCTCCACCTGGCTGATGATGACCCCCTCAAATGGCTGAGCACATTGCGCGTACGCTGAGTACTACAGTAATAAAATAATAATGAAAAGCTGACATAGATTCACCCAGAGCTGGCTTTTACACATCTTGGCCCAGGACTCCTAGCAGCAGAAAAGGGAGGGAATGATTACAGCAGTGCAAGGAATCGTTACCGTTCCCCTGTGTTTGGGAACTCCCAGATGGCCAATGCAACTCCCCAAGTGAGGGTGGTGTTGGATGGGGAGAGGATATGACCGCATATGGATATGCTAATTTAGTACATCCCCCTAGAAAACTACCACTAGCAAGATTCCTAAGGAGTTGCTGTCACCCCAGTGGCTTAAAATAGTGACTCTAGCCCTGTTTCAAGTGTGCACTCACTTTTTTGCACCCCTTTTAAAAGAACAGTATTTCATACACTAGAATTAGGACTGTCTTCAGACACATAAATGTTAAATCTATTTTATGTAATGTTTAATGCATTACTTTAATAAAAGTGGTATTAAAAATTGACATGGTTCCTGTTTTGTCTATATATACACGCTGTACATCCCACTCCCTACACCTCTGTCTGTCAGCCAGCAGCTCATTATCTTTCCTTGCAACTCCCCCCAAATGCTATGCAAAATGGGCTCTAGCCCAATTTAACCCTTCCCTCATCTGAGACTTTATTCCTACCATGCACTGGTACAGATCGTGTTCCACTTACCACCTCATGCATTACATACCTACTTTCCTCCCATGTTCCAATCAATTTCCCTCCAGATTTCCAGGCAAACCATCAGTCTCTAGCTCAGTTCTGGCCCATTTCCGCCCCCCCGCTCCCCCAGTGTAGGTCTCCAACTGGCGGCTCTGATGCCTTCCTCTATCAGACAGGAGCTTCGGAGTATGTCTACACTAGGCTTTTTACCTGGAGTTAATTGATTGCCAGTGAGCTTGCGGTAGTTAACTTGTTGTTGTTGTGTTTTTTCCAAACTACAACCCTTTGTTCTTTGCCTTAGGCTGAGCCCTCATACCTGGGGCAAGGCTTCCTTTCACCCTCACAGCAGGGAACATTCTTCTGGGAAGTGCCAGGCCAGCCACTTCCCCCAACTGGACTTTCCTTCAAGGGAGCAGTAGTGCTAGGTTGACTATTATGCTGAATGCAGTGTCTTAAAGACCAGAGAACCCAATGATCTGCTCCTCCACCAGCCAAATGCATTTGAGGAGCTTTCCAGGGTCCCACTTCCTACCATGGGATACCTCTTCAAAGACTGCTTCAGCTGTGTTTCTGTGACTGGCATGACTAACTCACGCTGATATTACTTAATTTGATGTGCTGTTTAGAACATGCTTTTGGGTTCCACAGATCGAGAGTGCATTTTAACTTTTAGATTTTGGATTCCTTTTCATAGACTCATAGAAGATTAGGGGTTGGACGAGACCTCAGGAGGTCATCTAGTCCAACCCCCTGCTCAAAGCAGGAACGACCCCAACTAAATCATCCCAGCCAGGGCTTTGTCAAGCCAGGCCTTAAAAACCTCTAAGGATGGAGATTCCACCACCTCCCTAGGTAACCCATTCCAGTGCTTCACCACCCTCCTAGTGAAATAGTGTTTCCTAATATCCAACCTAGACCTCCCCCACTGCAACTTGAGACCATTGTTCCTTGTTCTGTCATCTACCACCACTGAGAGCAACCTAGCTTCATCCTCTTTTTGGAATCTCCCTTCGGGTAGTTGAAGGCTTTATTCACTTTAATTTTGCATTTGAGACTTTGGAGCTAGAATTGAAATGTAGTGGCTGATGTAAATGTGAATGCTCCTGCACAATGCTGTTCCCTTGTGCTTTCTTTTATACCTGTTGTTTCAGAGGCATAATATGCTACTGTCTTTTTCAAAGTATAATTAAAGTAAATAGCCTCAACTCAGAGGCACTGAAATTTGACACTGTGCTTTCCCTTTCTTCTTCTTCTTTTTCTCTTTAAAACTTCCTATTGCAGTGAGTTGTGTTAAGAAGGCAATTATTGAGTTCTATTAACCCATCTTTTAAATGGAGAAAACCTCCCTTCATTCCGCATTTTGAAATGTACTTTGTGGTTGCTCTGCAAACTATTTCTCGTTGTTTAGTGTACGTACCTTTCTGGCTTGGTCTTTGCATATCATTCACGGCACAAAGGATATATCTGATATACTCCATCTCAACTTTACAGTCTCTCCTGGAAGGCAAATATCTAGCATGTTAAAACAGTGAAGGTCACCTTGGGGAGGAAGCTACCACATTTAGTTTCTAGCATAGGAACACTGCGGCAGATTAAATGAAGCCTGTTCTTAAGTGGTTGAAGAGCACTTAATAAAGTAAGCCAAATTATTTCCGTGGGTTGGTTGGTTTAATATATATATGTTCTTTTCTCTATTTCTGGATATTTATTCTCATCTGCATTGGAATGCTAAATGCTTTCCAAGAGAGATTTTGATCCTCTTTTTGCATAAAACAATGTACCTACGTTTTTAGATAGGCTTTTTTGTTTGTTTTTTGTGTTTAAAAATAAAAGCTGTCCGTTGAGAACATGCACACTCTGCCTCATGCTTTTCAGTGCTCACCAGGGGCCTGATCTTGCAAAGTGCTGAATAGCTGCTCCTCCCATTGTGGGGATTGAAAGTGCTTGTGATTTAAGTCCTAGATTCCTGAGGTGCCACTTAGCCCCATAGTGCAGCCTTACACTTAAGCAGAGTTTTTTGAAAGGGCTTTAAGGGGAGGAGGTAGGCACTGCAGCTGGAATGAGTTTCAGTGGGAATTGAGTACTTCACTCGCTTAGGCCTCTTTGAAAATGTCATGTTTAAGTGGAAGAGGGGGAAACTTTGAGCCTTCCTTTTGAAACTCTGCAGGGTCGGTTCTTACCCAGCATTTAACAAAAAGGTAAAGCCTTGAACCCATTTGGCCTGATAATTTTACAGTCTATAGTTCAAAAATAAGCACTCGGAAATGTCAAAGTGTCTTTATCCTTGAGTGCTTCCTTCTTTCCTGTTTCTATTTTATGACACAATTTCAGCAAAATCTCTCTTGTCCTGTCAGTTTCTATAAGATATTTAATTCATCTGAGCTGTGTTGTGTGGGATTTTTTTTGTTTGTTTTTTTTTAAACCCCACAACATGGAATGTAAGAATTCTAGGCCCTACTTAATTAAATGGGGTTCATTTGTACAAAGGCAAGCCGTTTAAACAAAATCCTGATAGGATCTTCTTCTGTATTAATGTTTGCACTTCACACACTTTGAGGAGCTAATATGCACTGTGAGCTTATCTATCCAATCACCTCTAATTTGGGGTCATTTACAATAATTGCGGTAGGTTTTTTTTTTCTTTCCCAGTTTTTCTCATTTGCTGTTCCTGTGACTTCAAGGCAGGAAAGAAAAGTGAGAAGGAAAGGAAAACATGCAGGTTTTTGAAGTGTAAATGGTTCTGTTGGCAAATACGTTTCCAGAAAGAGAACTGGAGGAAATATTGCTACACTACATCGGCCTCAAATTAAATATCAAAAATTGTCACCTTGTAAATAGTGTCCAGGCTGACACATAAACAATTTAATTGATGTTTTCATTTTTTAAAAAATATTATCTAGCTGGATTTGAAATACAATTTTCAGAAGTGCCCACAGGGATGTTTGCATGAATGCTTATTGTATGGCAAGCTCGGATGTAAATCTACAGCACTCCAACATGCTGTGCACTAGCTGTCCATGTGGACAGCACACTAGGGAACTTTAAGTGCACAACAGCAGGGTTCACATGGACAGTTGAGTATGTGGCACACCGGAGTGTTGTAGATTTCCATCACAGTTTGCTTCTCACTAACTCATAATTTAGACATGCCCTAATTTAGGAAACCTAAAGCTCATATTTGAAAATGATTCAGGAACTCCTTTTCGGCAATGATCGTTAGACTTCCTAAGTCAATGCTGAGCAGAGCAGTACCCAAATACCTTTTGAAAATGGGGTTTAGGTATTTTTGAAAATTCTACCCTTGCTTTAATTTAAATCAAACCTAGATTAGATCGGGGATTCTCAGCCTGGAGGTTGCGAACAAGCTCTACAGAGCTGAAACCACCCTCTCTTTATGGAGAATTGTCCCAAAGTCTTTTTCTGATGTACCATGGATTCACAGTATGGAAAAGGCTAAAAACTTCTAGACTAGGTAATCTATCCAAAAACTACATTTGAGTGTATCAGAGATTGTCTTCCTGGGTGGAGCCTTTAGGCATTCCCATAATACGAATTGTAGACCTTCCAGGATAAGAGCTGAACAGTTGGCTGACCAGTAACAAGCCCAGTGCTGTGGCAGTTGTGCTTGTCATGAACAATGCGCTCACCTGTTTTCTCCATTCTTTCGCTACTCGCAAATGTGTGGAATATCTATTTTTCTTTTCAGAGGACCGAGGATATACTTTTAGTTGATTAAGGGAACTGATTCTTCACTTCCTTCTCTGAAGTGTTACATAATGCTGCTATGCCTTCTTAAACAATCTCTACCACAGAGGGAACTGTGTTGCAGTGGTTGGTAATGTGTACATGTATGTATATAGGGCCTGATCTTGCAGAAACTTAGAAATAGAGTTGGGCGAAGTTCTTCGGTTTATTAGTAAATTTGCTGAAAAATGCAGTTTTGGGTCGAATTCAGCGAATAGTTTCAGACAAGAAAAGAAAACCCAAAAGTTGAAATTGTTCATTTTAACATTTTAGAAATGTCATTTTGAAATGAATCTTGAAATGTTTCATGTGACCCAAACAAAACTACCTCAGTATCAAGAAAAATAAAACAAAATTCAGTTTGTTTGAAACAAACCAAATCTATTTTGTTCACCCATCGAACTGAAAAAATCAATGGTTCAGATGAGGAGTCCCATTGAATTTAATGGGACTGTTTGGGCCAGTAAGTATTGCTCTAGATTGGGCCTGTGGTCTGTGAAGAGCTTTGGCATCCTTTAGAATAAAAGGTGCGGAATGTGGTAGTTCTCAGTTGGGATGGCTGTAGTCTTTATTATTAGTGTATTGGTATCAGGGGAACAAAAATATATAAGAAGAGGATCTTGCTACATTATCAGCCTGTCAACTCTGGCTGTGTCCCTGAAGGGAATATGGATGAAACATTCAATTGAGTTAAATTTCTTTCAGTGAGGGGTTTTTGTTTTTGTTCTTGTGGTTTTTTTGTTTGTTTGTTTGTTTTTTTTTTTGTTTGTTTTATTAGAAGCCTAATAAATGGAACTTGCTTTGTGTGCTGACTAGTTGTTTCTAACAGCTTCCTTTCATTGTGCTGTGGGTGAGAAAGTGTGTTAAAACCATCACTAGATGCACTTCCTCCCTGTGACAGAGATACTAGTAGAAACCCCTGTTATCTCTTCTCTGGAAATAGATCCTGTACAGGGAGAACCACCTTGATTTTTTTTTTTCATTATTTTACCACTGGTTATCCTAAGATAAAGATTTACCGTAATGCACAAATGGAATGTTCCTTTTGGTTGATCATTACAGAGTCTTTCTAGCTGTCCCAATTCTTTCAGATGTTGATAGAGAATCACGTGTCTTTTGGCAAACACTATGGTTGAAATTGTGCTAGCATCATTATGTTTAATCTGCTTCCACGTGGCTGTTTCCTTCCGGGTACTAGGATGGTTTGCATGACTAGCAGACACATTATAATTATTTCATATAACTATTCTAAATGGTGCTATGGGCATTATGGCTATAACAGATGAAAGACATAGAGTATGTAACATTGTACATGTGCTTATTTCAAAGATCAAAATACGCTTGTGGACACCAGTGTCGGGTACCAGCAGAATACCTACCAATCTTGGCTGGGACCTCTAAATGCTACCTTAACACACATACTAAATAATGTATAACAAGTTGCCGAAGAACTGATTTTAAAACATTTTGGTTGTAACCTTAAATATATAAAATAATTTTGGATCCTGATTTTTTTTTTTACAAAAGCTTTGCAAGCAGCTTTGTGAGTGAAACACAAATGCCATTTTCTTTTATCTTCCAAATAAGAATTATTTTATTCTGCAGCAAAAAAATGAATGTGAAAGGGGGAAATTAGACAAGCTCCAAGAGAATTGACAATAGAATTTTTTGGCAGATGTGGATGTTCGTTGTGTCCTCTTTTCTCTGCATAATCTCCCTACACACACTTTTTTTTTTTTTTTTTCCTTTTGGTACCAAGGATCTTCTGTTCTGTGGATTAAAACCTGTTTCCCACTTTTTGTGCTGTAGTCATGGCCCACCCATGGGTGTATTGGCTGTCTCACATTGTGTCTGATGTTGCTAATTTTAGGAATGAATTAAACATGACAAACAGAAATTGCACACGTGGCAACAGGAATCTTAAAAAAATAAATCTAGGATGTTACCTGACTTTGTGTTTAATAGTGCAGAGAGTAAAAGTTTTGTGAGCATATAGTTGCTATTTATGTTTTTATGAGCACTAAAAAGAGGGAACCCCACTTTTTTGCACCCAGTAGGATTGCCCTTGCTGTCTTTCAGTATGCAGAAATCTTTTTAAAACCACTTTAACCCTCTCTCTCACTGTATCTTGTTCCTAGATTCTGCTCTGAAAGTTCAAGACTACCAAAAACTGTAACCTAGTGTGTTGTGTGTTGCTGCTGTAGAAAAGTCCCTGCATGCACCAACCCTGGGAGATTTGTTTTCTAGCATTTTAATGTAGTTTTGTGTTTGGAGTTGGAGAGGATGGTACTGAAATGTAGTGCCTACTTTCACGTCCAGATACTAGCAGCCACCTAAGTTATTTGTGGTACTTATTTTAACCCATACTCTCTTTTTCTGTAGAAGTTCCTTTAATTGGATGACACTGATGTTAATACATAAGACTTCTGATTGTGTTGTGCAAATACTGTGAAACAAAAAATGAACTGCCAGATCCTATTAATTCAGTGAAACTATTATTTCTCTTTTAGGTGAGGTTCTCTTTCTTTTAGCTTACCAGAACACAAAAATAGACTAAGCTGCAGGGAGGATACTAATTAGTAAGGCAAACCCTCAGGACGCTGAGGAAATCTCCTTCAGCTCTTGTCCTAATGACAGAAAAGATCCTGTTGATATCGGACTATGCATCATTCGGCTCGTGATGCTGTTTAATTATGCTGTTGGTGGGGAGCCATTCTTGCCGTTTTACAGACTTACAGGACTTCATTATTTCATTAGGCTGAAGTATCATTTGATTGCAGATGTCTCTGGGAAAAACGCTGTTTGGGTGAAATTTTCCTGTTCACACTTTCCGTGTCAAAACATCTGGCTGGAGGATATGTCTGGAGCTGCGTCAAAAGATGTGCTCTAGTATTGTTTTAACAGTGGCTTGGCTAATCTGGTCAGTGATCGATATTTTTTAATCAAAGGCTGTAGATCAAAAGCTCTCAATTTGGGCTTCTGAGCCACTGAACATACCAGAAACAGATTTAATATCTGCCATTTTACTCCATGTACACACCGCACTGTGCAGTTTAGAGTAAGAAAAGTGCAACATACTTATACTTACCCTTTTAACTTTCTCCATAGTTTCTAATACTTGGTTTAAAAACTCTCTCATTTATTTTTGTTCTTTTCCAATGGGTGATACAAGGTAGTGTATTAATTCTTCCTCTCACCCCAGTGTTTCTGATGACAGAAATTAACATGACTCTCTAACCTCCTTATATGAGCAACAATACCTTCCTTGATGCTAGCATAGCTTTCAGAATAGTGTATATTAGCCAGTTGCTACTGCAGGTCTAACAGGAATCTTTCACTTTCTCCTTTTCTTATTGTGGGTTACCCGTGTTCTGGAAGAGAGAAATCTTCATGCTTCAGAGCTTAAGCCAACATTTGTTGGGGGTTAGGAGGAAACTTTCCATAGGGACAGATTATGCCCGCACTTCTATGGCAGGGTTTCTTGCATCTCCTCTGAAGCAGCTTTTACTGGTCCATTGTGATAATTGGACCACAGTTCATTTTCGTGGTAAGCTCCGCTGTAAAAAGTGAGTAAAAGTTCGTAAGATGTCACAATAACCTATAAGAAATGTTTGATGAGAAAAGGTGCGAAAGTGAGACAGATTGAATTAGTCCAAACGGAAAGACCAACTGATATAATTCAGGGTTTATGATAAGACCATGAGCAAGGGAAGTGTGGGCCTGGAATCAATGAACCAAAACTGGTGTGTCAGAAATTAGGCCTATTGGGGAACAAAATAAGGGAAGATGGACTACTCTGCCCAAAGCTCACTTTTGGGGTTTTTAGAAAGAAAGACCTTGGGAGACAAATTGGCTATTGGAACAAGCTTCACCATCATAGCTGCCATGCTCACTGACTCCTGGGAATCGGGCCCTTCTTCGTTCTGATGCTGAAAAATGTCCTGAGCAGATTGGGCCAGAGAGAGAGAGTCCCAGGTAACACTGCCACGTCCATGGACTCCCGCTGAAACCCAAACACCATTTGGAATGTGAGATTTTATTCTGACCCCCACCCTCCTATCCCCACTATATTTCTTCTCTTTCCTATCCCTCTCTTTTTTCCATCTAATGAAAGTCTGGTTTTAGCCGACAAGACTATATTTTGCAATGCAGCTGTAAGCCTGTGACCAGAAAGAGGCAGCTGATGCAATGCCCTAAACAGCTGGAAAGCTGGTATAAGTTTGTCAGGTCTCAGGGTAGCTAAGACAAGACCATATGACGTGCCTGCTGTTTTCAGCCATGAGGTTGTAAATTAGTCAACACCAGAGACAGAAACTGTATTTTCTATCTTTGCTGTTCTATTCCTGACCCCTTTATGTGTGTTGGTCTTGTTTTGTCTTCTAGGAAATAAGATTGGACTTCAACAAAAGCAGCAATGACAGCTTTAGACTATCTCAATTAACTTTTTCTCTCTTTCCCCAAAAGGACAGTTATTACCATCTTTGATACCATCGAAGAGACTGTCTGACAAACTGTATTTTCCTTCTAAATCAGGGGTGGGCAAACTATGGCCTGCGGGCCGGATCTGGCCCGCAAACTATTTTAAGCCAGCCCGCAAACTCCCGCTGGGGACCGGGGTCTGGGACTTGCCCCGCTCTGGCACTCCAGCTGGGGCGCTGGATCGGGGGCCTCACCATGCAGCTCGGCCCTACTCTGGCGCTCCAGCTGGGGCGCTGGGTCGGGGGCCTCACCATGCGGCTCCCAGAACCCACGGCATGGCCCCACTCTGGCTCCTACACGCTCCAATGGCCCCTCCCACGCTCCAAGGGCTGTGCCTGCAGATGGGGAAGCATGCAGAGCCACCTGGCCGCGCCTCTGCGTAGGAGCTGGAGAAAGGGACATGCCACTGCTTCTGGGAGCCGCTTGAAGTAAGCGCCGCTCAGAGCCTGAACCCCTGAGCCTCTCCCCACGCCCCGATCCCCTCCCTCTCTCCATACCCCTTGATTCCAGCCCAGTATCCCCTCCTGCATCCCACACCTCTCATCCCCAGCCCCACCTCAGAACCCGCACCCCCATCCAGAACCTGCACCCCTCCCCACGCGCCTACCCCTCCTGCCTTCCTAATCCCTCGGTCCCATCCCAGAGCACCTTCCTACACCCCAAACTCCTCATCCCCCGCCCCACCCCAGAGCCTGCACCGCCAGCCAGAGCCCTCACCCCATCCCGCACTCCAACCCCAATTTTGTGAGCATTCATGGCCTGCCATACAGTTTGTATTCCCAGATGTGGCCCTCAGGCCAAAAGGTTTGCCCACCCCTGTTCTAAATACTCTCTCCAGCTAAACAGAAGAAGGGATGTTGTTAAAAATGAAAGCTTTATTTAGTATTTAAGGCATTTGAAATTGTTTTCGGTACCTTTAATGAAGGTTCCTAGTGTATGCCAAACCCTGAACCTTGTTTAACACTGTTTAATGTTGGACTGTGACTGGGTCATGTTTACACCTTTGACTCTTTTGGTCTCCTTTTATTTATTTTTTCATGTCTTTGGATGATCAGTGTGAAATACCCAAACAGTTTAAACCCACTTGGGGTTGGAATAAACAGGATTTATAAGGAGAAAAAAATCATATGAAAACAAAAGTAGTATTGTGCATAAACATAACTTCAATAGACATGTCTGAAACTCGGCAAAAAGTCATCTAGATAGGTACGGTTTGGGATGGCTGCAATAATGAAAGTCTTACATGGAGTTATTTTAGATTGCCATCAGTGTAACTGAGAGCAGTCAATGGTTTTTTGTAGGGGTTTGGTATGAGAGGTAGAGGAGTGGAGCTTAAGGGAGAAAAAGTTGTATTACTTATAACTAGAATATTAACAACCTTAAATTCTGTCCCCTTCGACTCTCTACCTTCATATAAGATCAATTTTCTAATTGCTAAAACAGCATCCTAAGGCTGGTATGGAATCTTATTAGTCAGTTAGATAACCTAGTGCCTGCCAGGATTTCACTTGCAGTATGTTTTCCAGTGTCTTTTCTAGTCTAGTTTTAGATCTCCTCACTAGAAATTTCCCTTGAACTCATCCTAAAACTTAAAGCCAGACAGAAGTAAAACATTAACATCTGTATTGGTTTCTGCTTCACAGGTCACAAAAATGGTCAAAACAGTCACCACTAGAACAGTTCGCCAGGTCCCCCTGGGGCCCGATGGTCTGCCGGTAATGGATAGCTCCTCTCCCATGGGCAGCTACACAGATTCAATAGACAGAAGATACATGAAGAATGGTGAGCGTTACATCACACCACAAGCTTCATCCACGTTGACCAGATCTTACAATAGCTACGATTCTTATCCCGACGGCCACGACAGCCAGTATCGCCCTTTTATCAGCCACGATGGCTATGGAGACCTAGCTGACAATTATGGCAGCTTGTCCCGTGGCATCAACTACCGTCCTCGCTATGCCTACATGCCAGGAAACAGTTACCGGCCAGAGGATGGTAGTTTCACCTTGCCAAGCAGGAGGGATAACTATGGTCCCATGGCCCAGCCCCAAGTGCCAACAGGCAGCAACGTTGACTTGAATCGCTCCCAGCCAGAACGTTTCCAGCCAGAGCCTTATGGGTTGGAGGACGATAACCGGAGCCTCGGGGTAGATGATGAAGGGTATGAACTGGACCCAGATTACTCCACAGTGAACCGAAGAACATCTGCAGGGGTGCCTGAGAGGGGGAGACCTCACAAAGGAAGGTAAAATCCTGCAGCCGAATATTTGCGATCCTCTCTGCAGCTATTTTAGTGATTTATTTTAAGCTTAAAATGTTAACCTCAAATAGTCTGCATAAGCTTCTGGAGTGACGAGCAGCAAAAACAGCCACAGTTGCAGTTAGTGTGGCCTTTCCATGAACAGCTAACCTTTTATAATCACAAGAAATCAAAATGACCTAACATATGCGCCAAAAAAAAAAAAAAAAAAAAGGAATGAGTGTAAAACTCTAGCTTGGGTTTCCAACTCAGTTCTGATTCTGGGTGTGGAGATGGACTTTCCCAAAGGAATTCTGTCTCCCCCAGTCAACGTTCTTATAGTCCTTCCCTGGAATCCCGAGGGACAGGGAGATTGAGTGGGCTCCTTTGGAGAAAAGTTGACTCCCATGAGGCAGTGGGCTTTCCTAGGGAAGACCAGCTTGCTTACCACAAACCAGATAGAGACCCTGCAATACATAAGTTACCAAACACTATGTGAAAAATGATATATGCTCTGTGTGCAAGGATCCTTTCCCCAAATTGCAGGGCAGCTTAGTTTTAGATTATATTTAGAAAGAAAAAGTGCTGGCTCTTATAAAATGGCTATGTTGCATTTTTATTTGTAAAGAGACAGTTTGTGACTATATTGTGTTGTCTCCCCCATCCAGTGCCAGGGGGGAAATGGACTGGTACATTTTGTGAGAATTTTGACAGGGCCCGAATGTATCTGTCTCCCAAATAGGAATGTTAAAATTAACAACTGTTTGGTTACAGTTCTAAGAGACTTAGGGCCTGTCATTCCCTGTTGCTGAAGGAATACCTCTTTAAATAAGTACACTCCGGTGAGAGATGCAGCACGTTCTGCTCCTAGTTGATCCCAGCTGGGAGATAAGGGTGCTCAGCACTTCATAGGAAGTGCATGTAAATTGGACCATTATTTAGTACTGTCAGACCACATGAAGGGAAGAAGACAACATATGTATTACCCTTTACACGACTAGAGAGGCTAGTCACAAATTGCTTCTGCTCTAACCACTTTCCTGGGAGATGTTCTGCTTTCTCTCACAGCCCACGTTTTGCTAAGCATTCTGGAACTCCTGTCATCCACATCGGGCTTGCAGAAACTGGTTCTTGTGAGAAGAATCATGCTTGGGAGCAAGGGATTTCTTTTCAGTTGGCTTTCTAAACCTTGAAAGTGTGTGTCATTTCTAGCGATGACATATACTGACTTCTCATTTGTTGTGTCCCTCTCCCTCCCCCCCGGGTTGATTTAGTTAGAATACAAGCCTGGTCCGTCTCTGAAGGACGTGTGCTTAATTTCCATTATTTCTCATTTAAAATAAGTTAAATCTTGAGTACAGTAACCTGGGTCTTGTTCCATCAGCCCCTCCATTGGAGATTCCTTCTGAAGACGCATAAAAGCAAATGCCACCAAACTGGCACCAACAAACAAACAAACAAAAAATAAAAGAAGCCAGAGCTGTACAGTAGCCTCTGGAAATTCTACATGATGATACCTCTTTCTCTCACACTTAAATACATTGGGAGTTGAAATGAACACTAATCTGGCAGCTGGTGGGTACTGAAATATTGATTGATTTACCAAACTTGAATAACCTCGCTGTTATCTAGAGGCAAAAAACTTTTTACAGCCTTTGTTAAAAGCAGTCAAGCAACAGGGGACTTTAATTTTTGTTACCGTTTTGCAAACTGCATGCAGGATGAATATCTAAATCCTCTCTTAGAACCTATCAATTCTGCAGTTTCAAAAGTTTGAAACATCCCCTTTGATTTATTGTTCCACAACAGTCTTGTTAGAACCAATTTACAGTTTTTGTTTTGCATTTCTTTTGTTGTTTTTCCATATTTAATATGATCAAGGGGCTTTGACAAGCAATTAATCTGAATGTGGCAGTAAAGTTTAGCTCGTGAAAACATAAGAGGAGTGAATGAGGTCTACTTCATAAAATGGTTGCTCTTAAACATTTACAACTACTCAAAGAAATATTTAAACAATTAAACCTATGTCTCACGTATGCCATTGATCTATAAGAAGCTAACGACAACAAATAGTGCTTCATGTTTAATGATGAAGCCCCAATGTAATTAGTGCGTGATTACAGCTTTTTAATTCTCTTTAGTCTATTCATCTTAAAAGTAAAGTTACTGCCTGTCAGGCTGTCTGGAGTAGCTCACAGCCAAGAGTGCCAACCTCAGGGAAGATACCCCAAACTAGTGGTATGTTCTATTAGATTTCACCAACCCAGTAACAAATGTGAACTCCTAGATCACTGAAACAGTCAGACTGTCTGGACTCCATGGTAAATCTTGACATCCAGGCAAGCTGGACTTAGTGATAAATGGTCACTTACACCAAAAATTGCAAAATATTCAGGCTACTTCCAAACCCAAAAGACCAGTCACTTGCCCCAGATCAATTTGTACCTTAGATTTCACATCAAAGACAACACTGGTAGCCAGTCCTGTAATAAATTTAACTAAAGGTTTATTAAGTAGGAGAAAGAAATGAGAGGTATTTTACAGATTAAAGCAAGCAATCCTATATACATGAATGAGTTTGTCTGCGATTCAAAAAGTGTCAGAGATATAGTAATCGGTCAGCATTGAATGTCTTTTTAGGGCTTAACCCAGGTCAACAAATTTATATCTTGTAGCATAGAATACAGACATTACAAGTAAGATTAATGCATGCAGCAATTTACAAGCATTGTATAGAATCTAAATGCATTCTTACAAGTCTAACACCTATCTTGAACAATATTAACATATAGGTGAGCTGGTCTGGTTTCCAGCTATGAATTTGTCAGTGCTCCACTAGGTAAGAGCTGGCACCTGGTTTACCAGCATCAGTGCCCATAAAAGGTAATAAATTGATGGCACTTGAAGCTGAAATCCTCTGTGCATAGACTAGGATGATGATGACAATAGATGCTTCCTCACACAGCTCAACAATTGTGCCTCAAAGAAGACTTGGAGGGATCCTTTTACATTTGAGACAAGATGTCCGGTTAGTTTTCATGTCCATTCGGTCTTAGACTGTCTGTTGAAACTACTCCCCGAGGTTGCAGACTGTGGTGGCAATTTATGTTGTGGATATTTATTCTCTAGAAATAGGAGCAAGATCAAGCTTCTTTTTATACAGGCCACTGATTGGCCCTGAGATGTTATAGTCCTTTTTCCATTTAGGCCTAAATAAGTAGTGATGGAAGTGTCTCATAACACTTTTAATATCTAGTTTTTGGCAATAACCCATACCTGATTCTTCAGAGGAAGGCAAATCCCAAGGTAATGTATGGAGCTACTGGCGCGATGTTGCAAATAGTGGAAAAATTAAAGGATAAAAGCACATTGTGAGCAATTCGTCTTCACAGGCAGATAGAATAAAGAAGGTTGAGGTTGGTGGTGCCTATTCTTAACACACTCCCTACCAGATTTCTCTCAGCACAGTAATTGTATGAGCGCAAGACATACAATGATCCTCATCAATACCTTCAGGGAAGGTACTGCTCACAGAGGAATGCCAGAAGGGGTATTAAATAGGGGAATGGTTGATCCCAAACCAAAGTAGACCTGGAATTAGTCACTTCCACAAAAGAAACTATAAAAACTTGTGTACAGAGAGGAGGAAATTGGAACAAATCTAACCCTTCTGAGTTGGCTTCTTTAAGACTTTTTTAAGACCGAACCAGGCACAGGACTTTTTGCAGTTGACAGTGACCTTGGTATTCTCTGAGAGTTGAATTCAAACATGCCTGTGATAGATGCTGCAGAAATACCTCAGATCTGCCCTAGCTTTGCCAACCCTCTTGCTGCTCCAGTTCCAACATCCAATTTCCTAAGCAGGGATGAATTGTGCAAGGGATGAATTGCGTGTGGCGATTTTTTCAGGTGTCAACAAATATTCCCTGGAGTTTGGAAAAGACCAGCGGATTTATTTTGTCCCATGTCATTTTCAGTAAAGGTAGATAATTCTAGGAATAAATTACACACAACAAACATAATGCCAGCATGTGGAAATAGAATGTTTGAGAACAGATCACTGTGTGCCACAGCATCTTCTGCTCCTTTGTTGTGTGGAGTTGGGAATAAGCTGGGCTCTTGTTTGGATGCTTACCCAGATCATGGCAGAAATCCAAGTGTAAGACTTTTTTTAAATGCAGTTTCTTCTCGGCTATTGCTACATTAAGATGTTACTAGAGTTTAAAATAATAAACATTGTGATCTATCCCTGGTGCCAGAGTTACTGGACTTACTCCCATTCCATCCCAGAAAGCTTGGATAAAAGCTAGTCATCTAGGTCTACTGCATTGTGTTGAAGTGACCTAACTCTAAAAGTAGAGGATTCTAGTCAAGTGGGTTATATCTGCACGTTGCCTTTCCCAATTGGTGGAAGTTTTTATCCACCCTCCGATAAGGCAGCTGTTGACAGTGTTCTCACTCTCCTCTCATCACTGGCCTAATTTAAACCAGTTGTATTTGAATATAAATTGGGGGGGGGAAAACATTCAGATCTTCTTCAAATACAGATGAGTGTACAAAGGCAATTTTTCCATCTGTTTGCACTCCTGTGCCTGCGGCTGTGTTTGTTTTGTAAAGTCAGTCCGCCATTCTGGCTTTCTATATTGAGAGTGTTTGGATCATACGCATTTTTAGAATGGGCCCCTCAGTCCGTAAAATTCAGAGTTCAGGCAACTTTGTTGTTGATATTAACGCCACGTCCCCAACACTGGAGTGAAGATGTCAAAACAGTTTGTGTTCTCTTGCAGGAGGTAAAACACAAACATAAACAGCATCAGGTGCAAAATTTTCAAAACCTGGCCTGTAGTAATGAGTGCAATTCTCCATGTACTTGGACTAGTGAACGACTAAGGCTGCCAGGTGTCTGTTTTTCAACTGGAACGCCCGGTCAAAAAGCGACTCTGGCGGTTCCTGTCAGCACCGCTGGCCGGGCTGTTAAAAGTCCGGTTGTTGGTGCAGTGGGGCTAAGGCAGGCTCCCTGCCTGCATTGGCTCCACACGGCTCCCAGAAGCAGCAGCATGTCCCCCCTCTGGCTCCTGTGCGTAGGGGCAGCCAGGGGGCTCCGCGCCGTACCCCTGCCCCAAGCGCCAGCTCTGCAGCTCCCATTGGTCGGGAATTGCAGCCAGTGGAGCTGCGGGGATGGTGCCTGCGGTTGGTGCAGTGTGCAGAGCCGCCTGGTCGTGCCTCTGCTTAGAAGCCAGAGGGGGGCAAGCCGCTGCTTCCGGGAGCTGCCTGAGGTAAGCGCCACCTGGAGCTTGCACCCTGAGCCACCTGCCCCAACCTCCTGCCTCAGCCCTGATTCCCTTCCTGCCCTCTGAACCCCTCATCCCCAGCCCTAGCCCAGAGCCCTCAACCCCCAGCCAAAGCCCTCATCTCTAACTCCCTGTCCCAGCCCTGATCCCCCTCCGAACTCCTCGGTCCCAACTCGGAGCCCCTTCCTACACTCCAAACCCCTCATCCCCAGCCCCACACCTGCAACTGGAGCCCTCACCTCAACCCCCTGCCCCAGCCTGGAGCCCCCTGCTCCCCATACCCCCTCATCCCCAGCCAGAGCCCTCACCTCAACCTGGTGCCCCCTCCTGCACCCCAAACGCCTCATCCCCAGAGCCCGCGCACGCGCACACACACACCACGCCCCAGCCCTGATCCCCCTCTGAACCCTTCAGTCCCGGCCTAGTGCACTCTCCTGCACCCCAACCCCTCATTCCCAGCCCCATCCCAGAGTCTGCACCCATAGCCAGAGCTCAAACCCCCTCCTGCACCCCAACCCCTCATCCCCATCCCAGAGCCCCCTCCTGGACCCCAAACCTACTCATCCCCAGCTGCCAGCCAGAGCTCTCATCCCTTCCCGCACCCCAACCCCCTCAGCCAGCCAGCTGAAAATGAGCAAGTGAGTGAAGGTTGCGGAGAGGGAGTGACAGAGTGTGGGGGGATGGAGTGAGTGGGGGTAGGGTCTCGGAGGAGGGGTGGGGCGGGGAGCTGAGCAAGGGTGTTCAGTTTTGTATGAGTATAAAGTTGGCATCCCCATGAACGATTGTCACTACATCATTTTTCCTGGCAAACGACACCTGGCAGAATTTTAGACCGATGCTGAAGCCCCTTTGAATGTGCCCTTGTATGTCTAAAATGCATATTTAAAAAAAGAATTAAACCACCAAAGTATGTCAAATACAAGACTAATTAATGTCTGCCTGCATTCCACAAACTAGTGCATTGAGTGAAGGCTTCATTCATAAAAGGACACTGTAAAAGTTTTATGCCTAAAAATGAATCTTTGTTAGCATTTGTCCCCTATTATAACTAGGGAAGATAAAAACAATGATGGAATTTCTTTTTGCCTGATCTTTGCTGCCAGATGAATTGCTATTAAAAGGAGCAAACTGACATATTGTGTTCTGTTCATGAGGAATGTGCACAAGTTTGTTTACAGTGGGCTCCACAGTAAGTTGGGGTGAGAGAAATGCACTTAGATTCTTCGGTAAAATAGGTCCCCTGCTTGCTTTTAAAGGTGACATGTAAAAGTATTTTTTTTAAATTGGATTCATGCCTTGTGTGCTTCCTTTATAACTTTTTATATCTACACAAGGGGTTTCTGCATTTTTTTTAATGTTGGAAATATCAGGACTATCAACTGTGTTGTTTTTAATTTTGCTGGAGCATTTGTTGGTGTCTAACAGGATGTATATTGTGACCTTACACAATTTAATTGAGGGGCAGGAAATGCTAAATCATTTTAACAAAAGCCTCCGTTCCCCACATTGTTGTTTGATTATATAAGTTAAATGGATATTACAATTCTGGTTTTTGCTAGTTTTTGTTAAACAGTCTAATTCTAAATCCCTTCTCCCTCTCAATTGCTCAATTTTCATACTCTTGTCTCTTCTAGTGTCAGCATTCCACTGGTGGAGTATCAATGGTATGGGCTGTTTTTGATTTTTGGTTTATTTCCTAAAATCCCCTGTTGTATTCATGGCCATAGAGTATTCTAGGCTAGATAGAACCTGAATTTCTAATGTTTATAAAACAAAGCGTTTTCAGGCCTCTTTTTATATATTTTGAAAGAGTAAATAAAAAAAGGGCACAAATCCAATTAAAACACAAGAAGAAAACCTTACAACTCACTTGTAAAGTAAAAGATAGTCTGGAACATCCCAAATACCCAAGCAAGCCAATTTGAAGTTCTAATAACCATGACAGTATCCCTTCTACTTTTAAACCTAGGGATTGTGGGAATTTGAAATTGGGAGATGAGTAATGTGTATCTTTGTTTTTGATGCTTTTTAAACCGAATAAAAGGACTTGTGTTTTGAAAATTAAATTTTCTAGGTAGCTAATCTTTTTTGCTTTGAACAGGGCTACATCCTTATCAGATTTTGATTTCATAGCAATGCACAGGCAAGTACTTTCAATGCAGGTCCGTTTATTTAAAAAAAAAAAAATGGGGGGGAGCCAGGTAAGCATAAAAATTACAGCAGAATGCAGTTAACCTTGACACCATCTTGCTAGGGATGGTAGTATACTGAGATGCCTGGCCAGAGTCAGGCTGAATGAAGAACACTCTGGTGCTTCTAGTTCAGAATTGTCTTTTTTTTATTATTATTATTATTATTTTAATTTTAAGATTCCACCTCAACAAAACAAGCTTGTTTTTCTTATTAGCCACCTGGGGCTTTGTGGTTGTTCCATATTTGTGGATGTCCGTGAACACCTCTGCACTCTTTGCAGATGGAAAATGACCTGTTCTAGTTGGCTGTGTCTTCCTGCCTTTTGACATTATTAAGGAAAGGCAGAATTGACATTTCAAGTTTCTCACCTAAAATCCCCCAAAAGCTTTTTTCCATTTTTTTTAAATTGCTGTTTTTTTCTTTTTCTTTTCCTGACTTAATGACTTTATCACTGTTTTGAACCTAGGCTCAGACAGAAACATGTGAGCCCTCTTCTATTGCCTTTAGTTCCATTGCATCAGGTCTGGATTCCCAGATATTAACTCATTGCCCTGCATGGCAAACTTCCAGATGTTGTTTGTGCTGGATGGGGAGACGGTTTCTGATAGGTTAGCCAAGCACTGGATGAGGAAAAACTCCCTTTTTCATTCAGGTGAGGTGTGTTGAGCCAAAGTTTGTGCGCGCTTATTAACACTGCATACACCATATTAATAGTTCCTCAGAAAATGCTTTAAAGTAATTGTTGATCTTGTTTGAAGGCAAATGTCTTTATGTACTATAGGGATGGCAACAGATTTGTAATCCTGTTTGTTTCACTACAATAACTGTCCCATTGAAGAAGGCTTTGGTTGGTAGGAACAGAGTTGAGGGAAGCTTGAAAAGCCTGTGCAGGAATCAGACTTTATAAAAGGATCAAGAATTAATAACACTGGGCACCTGCCAACATTTCGTGCAGTTCAGGCTTTTGTGTTTTCATTGTCCGTTTGTGCTTCTAGTTTGACTATGGGCTGGCAGTTTTTGTGGCGCTGCTTGACTGGTCAAGAGCTGTTGCTGATGGCTACAAAGGAGTGTGTTTTCTTTTTCTTCATCTGCGTTCCTTGACTTTGATCTACACAGAGTCTTTTGTTGGCTTAGGGGCTCAGGAGCACATCCCCTCTCAGGGAATATGAGGCATTTGATACCTTCTCATATTGAACACAAGGTTGTGCTGAAATGATTGGATTTCATCAGGGAGTGATACTTTTACAGCAAGTCTCAGCAAAATCAATAGGTCGTTGGGTTGCATCCATAGCTTCGAATTGGAGTAATCCGAGGCACAAAAATCTTTTCTCCCCATTCTGGTTCTACAAAGTACTAAAACTGGATTTGATCCTTTCTTAGAGTTGTAAATATATTTTATGAGAATTTTAATATATTTTATACTTTAATAATAATTGGTAATATAATAATTTAGCATTGTGTCATACAAGAGGGCATGGTGCTTTCACTTGACTCAACACCATTACAGTCTTCAATTTGATTTCTGTGGGCAGACTTGATTAAATCAAGAGGACTATGTTTGGACATACGGCGGACTGCCCATGCAGTTTGAACAGCAAGACCAATTCTGAGCTGAAGAGAGGTTTCACTGGGGTGAGTCAAACAGGCCTCATCCCTAGACAATAATTATCTTCATCTTCATACATGGAAACCCCATGGCTAGTGGGAAGAGAATAATACTTTATTTAATTTTACAGTTCAATTGACGTTATAGGTAGTTACCTTGTAGACAGTTGATCTGACTGACCCTTGGTGATTGACAAGTTACCTTGTCACAACAGCAGCCATGTAGAGGGTGACTGTTTACTCTCATCTCTGTCTCCCTCTACTGCTTTGCCGGGCACAGTAAAGATACAGCATTAGGAGCAAGATTGAGGCAAGGAGCTAGCACGTTCTCATTGTATTCCAAGTGCAGGTTGTACTCGGTTTGTGTATGTAAAAACAAAATCTTGCTCATTGCATTAGAGTTTTGGTGTTTTCTTTATCCTTTTTGTCTTTTATATGGGAATAAATCATTTTAATGTTATTACTTCCCCTTATAATGAAGACTGAAAACAGCTTTGTTACATAACGGGAAATGTAATGGCTGTTCAGATACTGTAAATTACAGCCTAAAGAAAGTAATGAATTATGCATACACAAATAACTGCATCAATAAAAGGATTTTCTTCAGTTTCTTAGAGTGTTTTGAACACCTGCCGATTTATATCCTCTTCCCCCCGCCCCCTCACTTCTGGTTAAGATCAGCAATTAAAGTAACTTAAAGTTGGAAGAGATGCTTTTAACATATAGACGTTAATTGTATTACTCTGAGTTCAGACCCTGTCCCCAGTTGCTCTTCTCCTCGGGGTTCTAGTTTAATTAGCAGTCCCTTAGAATAATACTGTGTTCCTTCTTGCAAAATAGTAATAGTCTATATTTCCTTCTGGATGACATCAGGAATATTTCAGCACTGCACAATGTGTGCCTAAAATCAAAGTTTAAGGACCTCTTTCCTGCAATTAAAATTGCTTGCTTGACTGAGAGAGCCACAGTACCAATCTGCCCAGAACAATGGCAGCTGGCAAAGGCTTCCACTGTTTAAATAAAGCAAAGAAGCTGTACTTGCAATTTCATGACTGTTTTTAAAATTAAAATTGCAGTACGTGTATGTGTATATATACACACACAGACACACACACAGTGTGTGGGAAAGGCTGTGTTGTCTTGGATTCTGTGTGGCTTTGCTAAATAGTAACCTTAATTTCTATTGATAGTCATCCCATCTGTCAGGTTTACTGAGCAATGAAAGAAGTAATATAATTAACTTCTTAGAAGTTCCTTTATTGTAGCAGAAACAAAAACTGCTTTAATTGGAAGAGGGGTAGAATAAACCCCATTGTACACCATAGCTGTGTGGATGGCTTAGTGATCTTTAGCATCTGGTTTAAAACAGTTAGATTCCTTGGAACACAGGTTCAGATCCTTGTAGGACTAACTCGGCCCTTCATCCTTCAGAGGCAGATAAACTGAGTTTACTATGTGTGAGTCTTTTGATTGAAACTTTAATAAACAAGGCCCTGATGCTGAACACAACGCCATCAACAGCCTCAGGAACAACTCTGACATCCATAATCAAAAAGGCTGATAAAGGAGGTGCTGTCGTCATCGTGAATAAGTTGGAATATGAACAAGAGACTGCTAGGCAGCTCTCTAACTCCACATTCTACAGGCCATTATCCTCTAATCCCACTGATGATTACCAAAAGAAACTACACCATCTGCTCAAGAAACTCCCTGAAAAAGCACAGGAACAGATCTTTACAGACACATGCCTAGAACCCCGACCAGGGGTATTCTATTTGCTACCCAAGATCCATAAACCTGGAAATCCTGGGCTCCCCGTCATCTCAAGCATTGGCACTCTAACAGCAGGATTGTCTGGCTATGTGGACTCTCTCCTCAGGCCCTACGCTACCAGCACTCCTAGCTATCTTCGAGACACCACTGACTTCCTGAGGAAACTACGATCCATCGGTGATCTTCCAGAAAACACCATCCTGGCCACTATGGATGTAGAAGCCCTCTACACCAACATTCCACACAAAGATGGACTACAAGCCATCAGGAACAGTATCCCCGATAATATCACGGCTAACCTGGTGGCTGAACTTTGTGACTTTGTCCTCACCCACAACTATTTCACATTTGGGGACAATATATACCTCCAAGTCAGCGGCACTGCTATGGGTACCCGCATGGCCCCACAGTATGCCAACATTTTTATGGCTGACTTAGGGGACGAGAGCTAAGGAAGCATTATTCTAATGCCCCTACTCTACTTGCGCTACATTGATGACATCTTCATCATCTGGACATATGGAAAAGAATCCCTCGAGGAATTCCACCATGATTTTAACAATTTCCATCCCACCATCAACCTTAGCCTAGACCAATCCACACAAGTGGTTCATTTCCTAGACACTACTGTGCTAATAAGTGATGGTCACATAAATACCACCCTATACTGGAAACCTACTGACCGCTATACTTACCTACATGCCTCCAGCTTCCATCCAGGACACACCATAAGATCCATTGTCTACAGCCAAACTCTGAGATACAACCGCATTTGCTCCAATCCCTTAGACAGAGACAAACACCTACAAGATCTCTATCAAGCATTCTTAAAACTACAATGCCCACCTGCTGAAGTGAAAAAACAGATTGACAGAGCCAGAAGAGTACCCAGAAGTCACCTACTACAGGACAGGCCCAACAAAGAAAATAACAGAACACCACTAGCTGTCACCTTTAGCCCCCAACTAAATCCTCTCCAGCGCATCATCAAAGATCTACAACCTATGCTGAAGGATGATCCCTCACTCTCTCAGATCTTGGGAGACAGACCAGTCCTCGCTTACAGACAGCCCCCGGACCTGAAGCAAATACTCACCAGCAACCATACAACATAAACACTAACCCAGAAACCTATCCTTACAACAAACCCCGTTGCCAACTCTGTCCATATATCTATTCAAGTGACCCCATCATAGGACCTAATCACATCAGCCATGCCATCAGGGACTCTTTCACCTGCACATCTACCAATGTGATATATGCCATCATGTGCCAGCAATGGCCCTCTGCCATATACATTGGCCAAACCGGACAGTCTCTACGCAAAAGAATAAATGGACACAAATCTGACATCAGGAATCATAACATTCAAAAACTGGTGGGAGAACACTTCAGTCTCTCTAACCACTCAGTGACAGACCTGAAGGTGGCAATTTTGCAACAAAAAAACTCCAAAAACAGACTCCAAAGAGAGACTGCTGAACTTGAATTAACATGCAAATTAGATACAATTAACTTAGGTTTGAACAGAGACTGGGAATGGTTGGGTCATTATACTAATTGAATCTATTTCCTCATGTTAAAATAGCCTCACACCTTCTATGGGTCATGTTGATTATCACCTCAGAGTTTTTTTTTTCTCTCCTGCTGATGATAGCTCATCTCATTTGATTGGCCTCTTACAGTTGGTATGGCTACTCCCACCTTTTCATGTTCTCTGTATGTATAAATATCTTCTTTCTGTGTGTTCCATTCGATGAAGTAGGCTGTAGCCCTCGAAAGCTTATGCTCAAATAAATTAGTTAGTCTCTAAGGCTAGGTCTACACTGGGGGGGGGAAATCGATTTAAGATATGCAAATCCAGCTACGTGAATAGCGTAGCTGAATTCGACGTATCCTATTCGACTTACCCTGCTGTGAGGACAGCAGCAAATCGACCACCGCGGCTCTCCCGTTGACGCCACTTACTCCTCCTGACGAGGTGGGAGTACACGCGTCGATTCGGGGATCGATTTCTTCGTCTAGATGAGACGCGATAAATCAATCCCCGAGAGATTGATTTCTACCCGCCGATCTGGGCGGGTAGTGTAGACTAGCCCTAAGGTGCCACAAGTACTCCTGTTCTTTTTGAAAATGTTTGTACACATTTGTAACTTTATACATGAGTCATTCTGTAAGGCAGTGGGTTCATTCTTGTACATAAAGTTAAGAATATTCATGTGTTTTCAGGATTGGTGGCCCCTACATCTGTGGCTGATTTCCCCCCCCGTTCACACCACTACTGTGCAGTACATTATGCACTGGTGGGGTTTTACCCATTGCCCCACTGGTTACTGTGTTTTACCTGTGCTGTAGATAGTTTGTGAAATGCTGAGCCTACAGGATGTGAGAGGTAAGGCCCCCCTCCCAAATGTCATTTTGAACAAAAGGATAAACTAGATCTATCTGTCTCTTTCAATAACAAGTTCTTAAGCTGAAAATGCATCTCCTTACAAATATATTGAAGAAACTTCACAACCGGCTGCTCAAGATACGATCTTTTTCAAAGTAGGATAGAATTACAGCAATTGCCATTAAAAAGTCAGTTTCAACTACTATCATATACTGTTCTTAAAATCAGGGCTTTTCTACGGAGGGCAAAAATATGTTGGGTGGTTGTGGCTGGCCTTATTTCACAAATGATATACAGTAAATTACAGCACTGTTAGAGAGAGATCAGTACAGTTGTTCCTAGTGCACAGGATGACTGACTGCAGCTGGGGGCTTGCATGTAGGGTTAGCCACTGTCCGGGAGGGAAGTGACAGAGGGGTGAAGTGACTTGTCCTAGGTCACATTGCAGTTCAGTGGCAAAGCTGGGAAACCCTGACCTCCTCACTATCAGTTGAGTGCCCCAATCCTGGACCACTCTGCAGAAGATCTGTTTGGTATGAACTCCGATTCCAAAACTTGGGTGTTCGACCACCTTTTGCAAATGATCATTGATGAACTGAGGGAGCTTGTCTTGGCCCCAGTAACACATGATCTGAATTGGAAATGTAATGGACCTTGTTATACTTGCTAAAAGTGTTTGTTGGTGCAGTGTTTGGGGAGGGACTACAAGTAGTTTAGAGGTGCTTTCTGTCCATATCCTGGATGCCTTTAATTAGATTTCTAGCTCCTCATAAGAGGATCATCGTTAATGAGGTTTAGTGTTTCCCACTAAATGTAACCCCGTTCTATCATAATTGCTTTGGTAAATTACCTAAATGAAAGCAGTGTCGCTGACTTACAATTCCTGTCATTATTTTACTGCTCACCAAACAAATTCTATGCTATGGTCTCATCATTGCTGAGTGATGTTTAATGTTGCTTAATTTTTGTATGGCCAGAAAAACTATTTGAAAAATGCAGATATCCTACCACTAATGCATATGTGAGGTTAAAAAGATTGATCATCACCCAGATGTTAATCCTGGCTTAGCAGCACTGAATGTTAAAAACACTTTTTTTTATTTTGGAATGTTCCTCTCTGTGCAGGGGCTACGATGACCCTGTTGAGTCAGAGATGGTTGACGAGAGGATCCCTTACCTTCACGGTGGCTACGCAGCACCATTAGCACAGCCAGAGAGGGGGAGCATGGCCAGCATCGAACGCCTGGGCAAGCGTTCCCCCTCCATTGACAGCATCCGCAAAGACCCCAGGTGGCGGGACCCTGACCTCCCTGAAGTGATTGCCATGCTCAGTCACCCCATCGATCCAGTCAAGTCCAACGCGGCAGCATACTTGCAGCACCTGTGCTATGAAAACGATAAAATAAAAAAGGATGTGAGGCATCTGAAAGGGATTCCCATCTTGGTGGGTCTGCTAGATCACCCAAAGCCAGAGGTCCATCGCAAAGCTTGTGGGGCTCTCAGAAACATCTCTTACGGGAAGGATAATGAGAACAAGGTGGCTATAAAGAACTGCGATGGGATCCCGGCATTGATCAGGTTATTGCGGAAGACAAACGACATGGAAGTCAGAGAGCTCATTACAGGTCAGTGTCTGTATTTTTTCAGGGGAAGACTTTATTGGTTTCGGGAACAAGAATTTTTGAAGGTGGCAAGATTATCTAAGAGTTATGAACCCCTGGCTGCAGTCATTTGTCTAAGGGCATATCTATAAGACGGGTTAGTGTGCGGCATGTGGGGGTGTAAATCTACAGCACTGCAGCAGGCTGTGCACTGTCTGTGTGGACCCCGCTGCTGTGCACTAAAAGTTCAAAGTACACTAGGGAACTCCACACCATAGAAGTCTAGGTTTGTGGGTGCGTTGGGCCCTCCAGGATGTTACAGGGAAGACGAGCCCTAAGAGGGCTACATATATGTAACAAATCAAGTCCGTTCACTCCAGCAAGCCTAGCTGGAGTGAGAGCAACAACACTTGAGTTACCTAGGGTACATCTTCACTACCCGCCGTATCGGCGGGTAGCAATCGATTTATCTGGGATCGATATATCGCGTCTCTTTAAGACGCGATATATCGATCCCCGAACGCGCTCACAGTCGACTCCGGAACTCCACCAGAGCGAGCGGCGGTAGCGCAGTCTACGGGGGAGCTGCGGCCATCGATCCCGTGCCGTCTGGACCCCAGGTAATTCGATCCAAGATACTTCGACTTCAGCTATGCTATTCGCGTAGCTGAAGTTGCGTATCTTGGATCGATTTCTCCCCCCCCAATGTAGACCAGCCCACAGAGTGATTGGATTAACAGCACAGAGTGAGTTGCATCCCCACTACATTACTAGTTACAGCCCCACTACATTACTAGTTACAGCCCCACTACATTACTAGTTACAGCATCAAGAGGCCTAAGAGCACCACTTAACTCAAACTAGAGATTTGTGTGTAGCTGGGAGTCGGGTTATGGGCAAAACTCAAGTTTTATGCTGTGAAGACATGCCCTTAGGCACCTGGTGTTATGAGCCCCACTGGATGCTGCTGTATTAAGTGTGTCATAGTGTAACTGCATGCACCTATCTATTCAGGGGAAAAACCAAGATGCTGTGAATATGTGGTGAGGTTGTGTGGCTAGCGCTGAAGGCTGGAAAATGTTCAGATTGATAGGCACAGAGGCTGCTGCTGAGACCGTTTTGGGAGGGGGAAATGTTCATTATAATATCAGAAAAGGAGGCATGATTGGTTTTTTTTTTTTTTTTTTTTAACTGCTGGTATATACTTAGCAATGATTTTTTCCCCCCAATTATTTGTGACTCCATTATTCAACCAGCTTTTGTTTGAACTTCCAAAATGAGTAGTGAATTACATGCCAGGTTTCAAAGTTCAGCCACTGAGTTACATATGTGGAGGGGGGTGGGAAAGTGTGTCCACAACTCTTTACATTGTGGAGACGTAGTCTTCTTCAGCCTCCCATAACTCAAAGGCAGGAACATAGATTTTCCCCTCTTTGGAGAGTCGGGTGGGAGAGGAGGAGGAATGACAATTAGATGGAGACCAGATGGAGGATTTTCTCCAAAAATAGTTTTTCAGAAAGTTCTAAGCATGTGAGAATCAGTCTGTGTGACTGAAATGTTTAGCTCCGTCATCTGTATTGGGAACGGCCAAGCAAATTCAATCGTAAATGTGGCATAATACATTTGATGCTATAATCGTTGCAGAACTTCTGGCAATTCGCCAGCTTTTACCACTCATCCGTTGAGATGGATATTGGTACTGAGATGTTTG
Organism: Malaclemys terrapin pileata; assembly: GCF_027887155.1. Classification (NCBI taxonomy): domain Eukaryota; kingdom Metazoa; phylum Chordata; order Testudines; family Emydidae; genus Malaclemys; species Malaclemys terrapin. The sequence goes on along the minus strand of NC_071520.1, from coordinate 16,977,397 downwards.
TCCTTCCTCCAGCATTTTTATTTATTCAGCAAACTGGGCCTAACCATGCAATCCACTAACTAGCTTCCCTCCTCCCCTCCCCCTTCTCCATAGAGCTAGGCAAGGGGAGCCTTTTGCTAAAGTATTTGATTCAGCAGGATGGCTGACTTTGTACTTTGTTTGGTTTTGGGGTTTGTTTGTTTTTTTTTGAAATTGTGGATAAGTAAAATGCATTTCTCTGCAGTTCTGGTTTGTTCAAAACTCATTTCCAGAGCTCTGCCAAGGAATACATGTATTTCATCAGATTCAAAAAAGAAAAAGCTAGTCTATAATTTACTCTGGAGGAACATCATTATAATGTTAAGTGATAATCAGTCATCGCAGAGATGGCAAAAACAAACTGGAGTTTGCCCCCTTTCCCTCTGAATGGTGTTTGCTTTGAATCCCGACTGATGAATTAATTTCACAATGTAAGTATGTGCCATTTGATCCTACCTCAGCAGTAAAATTAGTAATTTTGCTCTGCGTCCTTATGTAGGTATAGTTCCTACTTGCTATTTTAAGCTGTTTTTTTCTCTACTGAGGAACCCTAGGAATGTTAAAGTTAACCTAAACAGATGTCCAGCAACAGATGATGATTCTTTAATCTCCATCTCTGCGGGGGTGAGTTTAATTCTGCTCTTAAAGCAATAGTGTCAGAACGGGGTGTTAAACATTCAAGCAGTAATGCTGAAGGGAACAGGGTTCCAACAACATTTGTGTGGGCTGAGGCTGGTGGAATCACAGCTGATATTCAGACTCATCTGAGAGAATGAACTGCCCATCAAAAAAAAAATTCCGAAGGACGAGATCAGGGAGAAATAGGAGTCAAGTCTTTAAAACAACACAAGAGGCGCATTCAGCCAATGCTACTGCAAAAAGACGGCATGCTATGCAGTGTTACATACACTGGTTACAGTTCTGGAGCTCTCATGATGATAAGTTGACTTTTGTATCCGGATACCTTCCCACTGCAGTGGATCACAGTATCTGTTTGCCATGAATGCATTTTATTCTGTCTGGAACGAAACCTTTGAGAATGTTTGCCACCATACAGAAGTTTGTTCGGGGTCAGATGGAAGTAAAGAAGAATAAGCTTAATTGCTTCTTTTAAAAGTCTGCAACTTCAAACCAGTTGTTACACGTTACCTAGACTGATTGTAATAATGATTGCTATTCAGATCTGAATTGTGGCCAGCCATTAATTGGCCATTCTAGGTGTGGTTGTATTCTAAAATAGTGCTGAGATTTCCAAAGGGTCTAAGTGAGTTATGCCCCCAAATCCCATTGCAATTTGGGCACCTGACTTTCTTAAGCTCTTCTAAAACCAAAACCAAAACCCGGTCTAGATGTATGCATCAATATGTATCCTAGGATACTAACACTGAGAGGACACAGGTTAAACAATCATTAGGTGCATCTACATGGCACAAAAAACCCACAACCAACCTGTGGTGGTGAGTCTCATTGCTCAGGTCAACTGTGTTGGGCTCGTGTTGTGGGGCTAAAAATAGCAGTGTAGCTGTTTGGATTCGGGCTGGTGCCTGTACTCTGAGATCTGGCAAGTGGGGAGGGTCTGAGAGCCCAGACTCCAGCCTGAGTCCGAACATCTACACTGCTATTTTTTAGCCCCACAGTCCGAGCTTAAGTCAGTTGACCCTGGCAGTGAGAATCACTGCTGGGGCGAGAGCAGGTTGCTGGGTAAGCATTACTCATAGTGTCACTCAGCAATCTATAGTCGGGTTTCAGTATTCTGATATCACACTACTGCTAGACTAGGTAAGTCTGTGTAGCTTTTCCTGTCTGGTGGTATCACCCTCCTCAGAACTGAAAGCCTCTTGTTGCTTGACATCATAGCTCTTTTACCAGAAGTTCTGTGTATATCTGAGAATGGTGTTAGAGCATGATGGCCCTGATGTCAGGCATGTTAGGCACTTAAAAAGTACCTACCATTCCCCAAAGATATAGTCATGCTGTATCTTCTAGCTCTTTTTTTTTTAAATAGGGTTGCACAAACAGCCTGTACCTATTCTACTGCAGAAATCTCAGTTTATTAAGGCTTTCACAGCTACACCATGAATTGAGCTGCAATCAGAAATGCTACTCTGTGGAGCTCTTCCTTGAATCAGTCCACAGTTATCCTCTTGGGACTGTGCAAAGCTACCCCTTCCATGGATCATTTTCTGACTTCAGAAATGAGAGCTGAGCTGATAAAACAAGAAATTTGCTCTGATTGGGAAAGCTGCAAAGGTTTTTATCTTGAATGATAAGGTTTGGTGTGGAACAAATGTTCCCATCAGATATGCAAGACAGAAATTCTATTACACTCTTTTGACAAGCAGTCAGAAGTTAGTAGCTTTAATGAATTTTTCATTCTTTGTGTGCTCATTGAAATGTAATTTTGTTGTTTAACGACACTGCATGATATTTTAAGTGGTGCAGAACATTATTCTCCTGACACTCTGTATTGGCAAATTGGGTTTAATTGAAAAATGATTGACCTTACATGTTCTAAGGAGAAATCTTTTGATCTAATAATGTTCTATGTAGAAACTTGCTGTTTGATGCAGCCAATCAGAAACCATTTCTTGTGGGCATTCATTAATGTATGATAGAAGCCTAACAGTTAGCCAGAATTCATTTCAGCGGGCACTAACTCTTCTTGGAAGTCCACTAATATGAGCAGCATATTTTCTAATTACAGGTGAATTGACTCCTTTTTTCTGTTGAGAAACCTGTCAAAAGAATATATATTTCATGATGCAGTAATTTATCTTCAGGACTTGTGCTTGGCCTCTTTCAGCTTGGGATGCACAACTCCCATCACCAGAGCTCAATTTAAAAGGGGGGGGGAAGACTGCATATATAATATAATACATGTCAGACAGATGACTACAAGATCAACTTACATCAAGAGCACCCAGCGAATATATGCAATTTATTTTAGATGATAAATGATTCAGTGTGCTGCATAGATGAAAGAGTAAACAGGTTCTTGGTTTGTTTTAATTTAATAGTAACACTGGATTCTGCGACTAAGCAGCGTAAGAAAGAAGATTCTGTTTGGATTTCAAAAGATGTTAGCAAGTCTGTGTTTGACACACTTTCTTTAAACCTGCCCATGATAGGCAGCTGCTGGAAGGTGGGGCCCACAGCATTTGGAACTGTGGGCTTAATTGCTTTTATATGCTGTGAAGTGAGGATTTACAAAAACCAGGTATAGCTTCTGTTTTCTTTGTTACAATTTGTATCAACCAAACTACTTTAAAAAGACAACCTTGTTGCTTCTGCCTATGCTTGATGCCTTGGGTAGCCTGAAACCTACATGTCTATTCAAGCTAGCTCTTAAGAATGAGAGAAAAAATTGATTATCTTCTGCAAGGCAATAGTATATCTTCTTATTTAAATCCTAAAATATATGCCAGCCACTGATCAATGCTCAAAAAGGCAAATTCTTTTAGTAAAGGCACATGGAAAACATTGATGGATGAATTTGTCTTGCAGTTACTGTTTTAATGACTTGATTTATCTTTAGGGTAATTTTAATGAATTGATAAATTGACAGGAGTTTTTAAACTAACTTTATTAGCTAACATGTTAATTATGCTAATAAATGCAGTGAATAATTAAGGGCAGAGGTCAAATTATGGTGGTGGTAATCTTTGTCACTTTGTTCTCACGCAGGGTTAATGTACAGTTTTTTTAAAAAAAAGTAGAGTGAATTTAGTTGTTGGGGGTTAAAATCATGTTGCTATGGCTGCCACCATGAGTTCCTCTTCCTGGGCTTGGTTCCCCAAGACACAGGAGGGCTGCTGGGATGTAAAGTTCTGATGTAATTCCCTTCTTGATTCGCACATTTTTGAAAAGAAAGTTTTGTTCTGTTTATTATCTGTCTCTCTTCTTAAGAGGTATTTTCCCTACATAGCCAGCCATGAATCTAAATCCTTCCCACATCATCAAATGTTGCATAGGGATTGACCAAGGCTCTGCCTATCCTGGACCACTCTTTGCATATCTTCTAAGTTTTCCCTCTCTGAGTACTGTTTGACAGAAGGATTATTTTGATCTGTATCCCTCATATAGTCAGCTACTGGAGTCTTGTAATTTATTTCTTTTGAATATCTTAAAGATCCTACTTGCATATTTTTGGTATAATATGGGGTATCTTTTGTCTCTCTCTTTATAGTTCAGCGATGCCTCCTTTGGAGCATAAAAAAAGGCTGTACAGTGGGGGGGAGAAATTGAAAACCTCACAACCGTAGTTGCATCCTTGAGTCCAAAAGGGACAGAAGAAATGGGGGGATAGGTATAGGTTCTCTTTGATGTCAAGTTGTTCTCTTGCAGCCCCTACAAGGAGCAGCTGTTTGGCTGCCCAAGAGGGCATTTGTTTTTAAGGACTTGTTAGCGTTTATAGGCGACATTTTCTTTAGAAACTATGGGTGAAGGTGCCCATGAGTACCTTTTCTCATGCGAGTAGTCCCACTGTTCGTTTAAATGGGACAACTAGTATGAGTGAAGTTGATTACATATTTGCTGGACTGGACTTTCTTTTTGTGGCCATTCTCTGCAATTCAGATGTGATTCTCTTGAATCCATGTAGGATTTAGTGTGTTCAGAAATTAGCTACCAGTAACTGACAACATAGAAGAAATTTGGAGATAATATCCTTGTTTTACAGACCTAGGGTATATTAAAATCTATACACAGATGTCTTCAAGGTGGTACCCAAGCACTGGAGAATTTTGCAAAATCCTCTAATATTAGGATTGCTGGTTTGTCTGAGGTCTGAGAAGAGGGTTAAACTTTTTGATAAGTTTTGTTCTATGTTGAATTTTATTGCTAAATTGGGACCATCCTGTCCTAATTCCAATATTAGGAAGATTTCAGATTTCTTTTAGGCTTTTAAAATATTTCCCTTGTTGATTCTTCTCTAATCTAAAGAAATGAAATTATTTACTCTAATAGCTTTTGTAATGTAATGAATAGTCAGTTGTCTGGGGCGGGTGAAGAGAGGAAACATCCTGTTTCAGAGGAAGAAAGTTTTGTGAATCTCTAACAATGAAACCACTCAAACATGAAGTGTATAAGCTGTTAATACTTTATTCAGAATGTGTCTGTGGCCTACCAAGCTTTTGTATATTGGCCCCTTCCAAACTCGGAATGATTGATTAAAGATTTTTTTTTTTTTTAATCTCAACATGTTTTTTAATTGATGTTTTACTAGCTCAGGTGAAGAACTACTATAGGCGAGTAGAAATATAGGAATCATAGGAATGGTCCTACTGCATCACACCAGTGATCCATCTCTCTGGTGTCCTGGTTCTGCTAGTTGCAAGTACCAGGTGCTTCAGAGGAAAGTATAAGAAACAGTTATGCAATAAACGTGCCCACAGAAATAGTTTGCAAGGACCTGAGGACTAGAACCCAGGTCGGCAGAGCCAGGTGTGGCTGATATTCCCGTAGTCCCACCAGGAGGTCACATAGAGGCACTGCCAGGGAGCACTGTGGAGAGTAGGCGTTGGAAGTACTGTCCACGAGACCCAGAGTGACAGTACCCTGCAGCCCTCTGATTAGCCATGTGCCCCTATTAACCCCAGGAAGTTGTTTGGGCAACCACACAGAGCTTGGCCTGCTGCAACACTGGACTTTACCTTGTCTCCTGATTTCTGGTCTCTGACTCCAGCCTGACTTAGACCCCAACTCCTGCCTCCCGATTCTAGGCTTGTACTGCCTCTGATCTCTGGTCTTCAACCCTGGCCTGACTCTTGTTTACAGGACCTGGCCTTGTGATTCCTTCAACTCCTGCCCAGTGACTCCCATCCCCGGTGGGCAGACCTAAGCCCAGCTGTGACCGCTTGGCAAGACCACCCATTCTCCAGACCTTTATGTAGTGTTTTTTCCCCTCAACCCCCAGTCATACTATAAGCACATTGGTAGTCCCATTGAAGTCAGTGGGACTACTCACAGTCCAGCAAAGCATGTGAATAAAGAATGGATAACTTGTTAAATCAAAGGGTTTGATATGATTCTAATGACAACTTATTGAACAATTCTGTATCGCCCGATTATAAAGATTTTACATTGATTACATAGTTGGCTTTGCTTTCTTTACAATGTATCTGTGTAAGCTGAAGTAGAAGAAAATTGGTATTGGCTTTTGTTTTGTTTTTTCAGAATTGAGTGACGATATTGAGCTGCTTTTTTTTTTCCTGTTTCCTTTTTTCTTAACTCCCAGGGTGTTTAGTAGATTCTGTAACAATGAGGATATGTTTATTTAATATATAAATTGGTAACAATGGAAAGCTAATTTACCTTTGTCATTTATATTATCTTATCTTATTTAAATGCTAAATAAAATAATTTCCAAAAAGCACACACGTTATATTGTGCTGTGTGTGTTGAGTAAGTAAAGTGTGCCAAGTAAATAATAATAATGTATGTACCCAGAAAGAGATTATAGTAAAGAAAGATGGGTGATAACATCTGAGGTAAATTCTTTTGTTTACTACTGGATTTGTTTAATAATTAATGTGTTCAATTACATCTAAACAGATGCCTGGGTTTTGTAAATGCCACTTTGAATTGGAGGCATCATAAAGTGTCAGTCTTAAAACTCTGTTAGTTGTCAGTCTCCTGGGTTGTAATTGCCACTCACTACTGGTAGTGGAGATAAAATTCCCTTTCCAATCTAGTATGTACATGATCCTATATGGATATCACACTATTAAAATAGGACAAAAGACATTTGCCGTCTCTTTTTTTTTTTTTTTCAATGAAAGCGTGAGCATTAAGCTTTCATTCCAACCTACATCAGGGAGGATTCAGTATTACAACTTTATTTTTCTGTTTGTTTACAGACCGGTGTACCGGGCTTGGTCCTCGTTTCACATACACTATTTTTGCACTGGTAGAACTCACTGACTTCAGTGGCATTACTCCTGATTAACGCCAGTATACCTGGGCATAATTGGGTCCAGTGAGTCAATATCTGGTAGATAATTTAAAAACTTGTTTTGGGAGAAGAAAATTGCAGGCATTGTAACCGTGAACTTTAAGAGATTGATGTGTGACTGAAACAAAAGTCCAGACATGACCATTTATTGTTCCTTGTAATTTTTTTAAACATGAAGAGTTTAAAGACACATATCTGCAACTTAAGTTGTTAGTTTGTAAAAATGTGTAGACCTAATGATGCACGTTGGATGCATATTAATGGTACTTATTATTAGGAAAGTGTCTCTGGATATTTAGGAAAGTCTCTATCATTTTTCCATTCAGTCCTTGCAAAAATCTCCTTCATTCTCATGCATTTCAGTGGAGATGAAAGCTGTGTACCTATTTCTCTCCCCATATATGCTTATTTATAGTTTTGAAATGTTACCAAGTAGGATTAATAAATTCTGTATCTATTAAATGAATGTTCCATTTTAATCCCAACTCAGTAAGGAATAGCCTTTGTAAAACTGAGATTTGGAAGGATATTTGTACTTCTGCATAAGTTTTCATGGCAATGTCTGGCATATGGCTTTCAACTTTGTCCTTTGGTTTGGAGATGTGATTAGCTGAAAGCATGAGTCGAACAGAAGTAGTTTTTTTTGTTTGCCTTTCTTGAATTAGTCAGCTTTGTGAAGGTTATATTACTTCCCTTTATTAGCAGAAACAGGCTGATATCTACAAAAATGTACTTCGGCCTCTGATTTCAAAGTCTAAATTATTATCCATTTAAAAAAATAAAAGTAAATCTAGAATCCATTTGTTTCTTGAATCACTCTGTTTTCAGTTGAAATCACTGATGTGTAATGTTTTGCTTTGTACAGTGCTGAATGTTTCCATGAACCATTTTTAAGGGCTGGTCTACTCTACAAAGTTCTGCCACTTTATCTGTGCGGGCACAGTTCAAGCAGAAATACCCCCATCCCCCGGAATGTAGATGCTGTTCTGCCGGTGTCAAAGTGCTTATTCTGGTGCAGCTTATTCTAGTTCAGGAACTGAAATAAGCTATACTGGCATAGGTACCTATATATTAGTGTAACAGATCTAGTGGGGTTTTTACCAGCATAACTGTTGGCAAAAAATCACACCCCTAATTGACATAGTTACATTGTTAAAACTCTTAACTGTAGACTAGCCCTAAGATATTTTGCATTGTTGACCATGTAAAACCTACATTTGTGACTTCTGCTGCTTTGATTTGGTATTCGCCTTCTTTCTACAGCTGTGATTCAAAATCAAGGCGAGGTGATAAGACAAAGAGGGTTGTGGGTGCTCAGTCTCCCCTAGGAATAATGCCCTCACTGCACCGTATGTGCCTGTGACATAGTGAATAATATGAAAGTAAATATGGAATGCAAAAAGTCTGGGGTGAAATTCAACTCTGTGTAGAGAGTCGACACCAGGGCTATGTGCCCTTTAAATCCAGTTTAAGCCCTATTTTGAGGTTTTATGTGCTGCATTGGCCTTGCACTGCCCTCTGCACTGGGGGGGGGGTTGTTGTTTTTTTCTGTCAGAAGTAGATTTGCAAGTTTAATGATATTAACACGTTGTTCAGAATGAATACTATCATATTGAATCTTTACACTTATAGTTTATGTAGATGATTAATGAACACATATCGTATGTCTCCTGTATATTATATGGCCCAGCAGTTTCAACCACTCTACCTGTTTTAAATATAACTGCGTTTAGAAAGGTGGTATAGCTTTCTGTTTTGATAACTGCTGAGTGAGTCCTAACCGTGTGGTTACATTGTATTCTCAGAAATCTTGTCAGGTGAGTAATTTCCTCTTCGAATTGTTTTATGATTTAATCTTTTGGAAATGTTAGTCTGCATGAGGAGCACCCGTAAACTACTGTAACTTGGCTAATAACCATTGTTTCTCTCTAAGGCACTCTTTGGAACTTATCATCCTATGAGCCCCTGAAGATGGTGATCATTAACCATGGCCTTCAGACACTGACAAACGAGGTGATTATCCCCCATTCCGGATGGGAGAGCGAGCCGAATGAGGACTCTAAGCCTCGGGATGCTGAATGGACCACGGTCTTCAAAAACACATCTGGCTGCTTGCGGTAAGATGGGAGCAGGGATTGTGCTTCTGTGGTTCGTACCATCTTAACATACGTTTAAAAAAGTGGTTTATTTACCCTGACTTTGAAATCAAATATCCTGCATCTCTTTTGCAGAGGTGCACTTAAGAGCTCAATGTGGCAATATGGGAGGCTCTCGTTTTGCCACAGGTTCTCTTGTACTAGAGCCTTGTAAGTGCTGACATTCCAGTTGCATTTGTGTGAGTGGTTGGTCATTTGTGTTAGATGGAACATTATAGCTATAAATGTTAACCTTTCCCTTAGTGGGGGCAGTGCTTAAAGAATGGTGATTTCCTGAGTTATATCCCAAGAAAGAAATATGCTATTGCAGGCATAGTCGTAAGTGCTAGAAATCCAGCTTTAATCAGGTGTGCTGGGATCAGTAGACTGATTCTGGTCATTTGTCGAGTCCTTTCCTTAGTTGCCCATTTGAGGGGGTTTTTTATGACAAGTTTTCTAAATGAGTCAGTTCTTTGACGCTCTTCTTGCACAAGTGGACTATTATTCCCAGCTGGGGAGGGAATGCATAATATCAGTGTTAGCTCTTTTTTTATTGATTTAAGCTAAATCTAGAAGACTTCTGATTTATGTTTATCTGCAAACACCCCAGGTGAAGATATTGACTAACTTGATTTCAGATTGCAGTGAGTGAGGAGCTGTAGGATATATATTATGAACCTGTCAGAGATGCACATTTAGTGTAATTCATAGGTGTTAGCTTTAGATACAATTTGCCTGCTGAGCATTAAAGAACCCGTTCCCAGTAAAAAAGACCTTTGATTAGGTATTATTTGCATTTCTTAAATCATCCACAACTGGACAGTGCATGTTAGAACACAGGGTCTGAAAGAGCCTTCAGCACAGCCTAAGGTACTGACATTCTGTATAGAGTGACTGACTTCCATTTTGATGTTTTTCCTTGAGGTTTTTGTAAATAGTCTATAAGAGATTAAACTGTGTATATACACTGTTAAATTCTACAATGTTATGGTGAGGTCTAATAGTTCAAACAAAACTAATCAAGATTCCATATTGCACCTTCTGGTGCACTGAAGTGTACTTCTGTCAGATTTCTACTGATTAATATATCTTCAGAAAGTTGCTTCATTTCCATTCCTTGGGCTTGCGGTCTCTAAATTGCACTAACTATTCCCATGAGTAACTTCATGAATGCAGAAAGTAATGAAAAGTGTTCTGAAAGGGCCCGTTACTGAACTTATTTGCAGTCCCCCTGGAGATGGAAGTCCTTTGAGTAGGATCCAGACATCATAATTTTTCCTTAGCAGTGCCTCACTTTCTAATGGTTTTGCAAGAAGAAATTAGTTATGGTGAGAATAAAAGGATTATCTGAACGAGTCTGAGATTCTCTAATGATTGCAGACAAAAAACTGATCGTTAATAGATTAACCTGATCCATGTCATAAATTTTCTATTAGCACCTGCAATGCTCTGATCTACTAGAAGTTCTGCATTGCAAGTGTGGTTTTTGGTTTTTGTTTTTTAAATTAAGGTGCTTCTTTTGGAGGAAAAAGAACAATAATTTTATTTCCAGGACCCAGCTTTCTTCAGCATAATGAACATGGGTATACAGAGCTAGTGTAGTGTTAAGATCTGCTAGCTGCAGAATTCCACCTCACTTTTTAGATAACTAAAGTGGTCCTGTTTTAAGAAACTACTTGGCAATGTAATGGCACTCAGTAATAAACATATGTGGTGCCTACTGCTAGAGCTGCGCATGAAAACGTATTGCAATCCTCATGTCTACAGTCTGTCTTCTATCACTATTGCGTATGGGGGTGGGGGTGGGAGATAATATCTATCTATCCTTTTTTTTTTTTTTTTTTTTTTTTTTTTTTTTTTAATTCAGAGAAAGCTAGTCTTTTGGAATGCTGAGTATGTGATCCAGAGAATTTGTTCAGGTAAAAATATGCAACAGTTAAAGAAAGCAATTTACCAAACTTTTGTTTTATAAAATTGGTATTGGAATGAATAGCCATTGTGTGGAGAGAGCAGAATTGTTGTGATAATATAACCATTTTTATCCCATTGCTATCAGGAGGCATTAAAGGAGAGGCAGGATGATCCATACATAGAGCAAAGGATTGGTGTAAGGACGTGGGCTCTTTCCAGGCTCTGGGGTTCTCCTTCTGTATTATGTGGGTAATGATATCAATCTTCTGTAAAGCACTATGAGATCTATGGGTAAAAAGGGCTATATAAGAACAAAGTGTTATAATGGGTGTTGGAAATCTGTTGGAATCTATAATAAGATTCTCTGCAGCTCATCATTAAATGTATCACCAACATAAGATGGCTAACGCCATCAATGAATTGTGGTGTTTTAGCCGGCTTACACTGCAGCCATCTGTTTGACATCCATGTTAAAGCCCCTTTGCCCGCTCTTCTGTTGATGCAGCAGTTGGTCATAGAATTCAATTTTTGGCGAATGGAGCTAATTACAAACTGTAACACATATTTACCATTTGCAAAAATACATGATCTTATTTGTACTTTGGAGTTTATTCCTCTTGACTGTTTGCCAAGCCCACCTTGTCTTCTCTGCAGGTGATTCTGAAGGGAACACTGCACTGCTCTCTGAATGAACTAACTGAGAAACGAGCAACTATTTTGACAGAGCTTTTAAAAGTAATTAAGATCACTTGGACTCGGCAGTGCCAGTGCACAGCATGCGTATTACACATGCACAGCTGCTTTTAGTTCAGCATTTTTCAGGAATGTTAATGAAATTTACCAACCAGTGTGGGTGGCTTTGTGTCAAACTCCTTGCTTCACTATGTGAATTGCTGCTATGTTAGTCCGTGCTTTTGCTGATGTTCTTTACCTTGCACTGATCCACAGATGGAGAGGTTGGGGGATTGGTGATATTAGCAGTGATATTGGGCATGATATGTGCATTGTGTGAGGGAAGGAAGGATCCTATGGTTGAATACCAGTGTTTAGAGCTAGTGTCTCAGCTGAGATCTCTACACTGTCACTGTGATTCCAGTGCTGGAGCTGCTTTTTATTTAGGCCTTGCAGCACATGCTACCTACTTCTTCTAACTTTGTGAAGTTTAAAAACAAAACAAACCAAGATAAGGAGCCTTATGATTTAGTGCTAGACCTCCCATTCACCAAGCTGGCAGGAATACTTAAATTAAGCTTGATGTTAGCATTAGCCATGATGGCTGTACGTAATTGTATTCAGCAATCCATTCCGTAACTGCTACATCTAAGTCAGGGTTTAAGAAAACCCAAATGGTGGTGCTAAGAAACACAGGATATAACTGGCAACTTGAGACCAGCAAGAATTATAATGTCCCTCTCTGTCCAGAAGCCTCAATAAAGAATCCACTTGATATTTGTTTCATCGAAGTCCTGTCTCTTCTCTGCCATGAGTCACAATTCCTGGACAGCCTGTAACCAGATGAAACACTATTCTGAGCTACCAGGGAATACTCAAGATCTTGAAATGCCAAGTAGGGAGCAGAGGAAGACAGGGCTTCCTATCAACACTTTTTGTTGTCTTTAGAAACAGATATTTGTTTTGGGGGCCGCTTTTATATTCATGGGGCAAGTTCATATTGTTTGTATCCCAATATTAGACTGAAATATGAAAAGTATGTTCCATCCATCACCCTAATCCTAGCCACTCCATCTTCACTCTGTATGCAACCTGCCAACAGTTACGTCTTCGAATGACGAGAAGGAAAACCTCAGATTTCATTCTGTTAATGCAAAACTTGAGAGTTAGAACATTGTGGCCAGTAACTGGGGTTGCTGCATGCCGTCTATATTTCACCAGGAAACTGTCAAATATTCATGTATTTGTGGAGATGATGCTGATTTTCAATTCTGTTAATCTTCCTCCTGGTCCAAGGAACGATAATGGCCCCTTCCCTTGTCAAGCTTCACTTATTGTGTCAGATTCAATATCTGATTCCTGAGAAAGGGATGATCATCTGACAGAGCAGAATAGTCATAAGCCTTTTGATACTAATCAGGAAGTTGCACAAAATTTGGTAGTTCCCTTTCTCTCTCAACATGGCCACCAGGATAAGGGAGTGTTGAAAATCTGGGAATGCATGATGTGCTTAACTTTTTTCCAGGAGTGTTTTTGCTGGACTCTTGACCTTCAGAGGCTGTATCTCAATTTTAAGGAATTTGGGTGTTACATAGGGTTAGACTTTGGGATGTTATTTCCATTTTGTCAGTGTATATTTGGAAAACCCAAGGTGATCCCATAAGTAGTCTGAACCAAGTCCCAATGATCTGAGCAACACTCCTTCTTGAGAAGGTTCTATTATAGGGTATATCTATATATTAAAGTGCTGTTTGTGAATGAGTATCTCCAGCTTTCTTAAACAACATGCTTGATGATCTGAGCTGTAGAACACCGAAATATAATCACCAGCCCATTGCAAGCCTCCCTCTTTGAGCAACTTCAGCCTGATTTGCTCATAAACCAGCAAACCACGGGTCTGTTGCTGTCCTTTTCCTAGCTGCAATAAACAATGTACAGCTCTCCTCCCCAAAAACATTGTTCTGAATCTATTCTGCTATGTGGGGCTGGAGAAGTGGGACTAGGAAGGAAGAAGGGAATTTGCCAATAGAATCAGTAATAAACACAGGTAGTTCTCTTATTTCATTTGGTATGCAAATTTGATGTCCTCAAACTCCTTTTCCACACTCCTAAAAGAATAAATCAGATATCTCTTTTAATTACTGTCTGTCTCTTTATTATTTAATTCCTGCCTGGTTTTCCAATCCAGAAACATTTGTTTTTAAACTATACTATAATCCAGTTTAAATAATGTTCTGACTTGATGTATCTCTTAAAAGGGCCATTTAGCAATCCTTCCTTCAACTTTGACTAAGACATTAAGGCTCATTAGTGGAAGGGTACACTTAATGGGATCATTCCGTGAGAGAGATGAAATTTAGGTTAACCTGTGCCAGAGACCTTCCGTGTTTCTCCATGTTTGTGCTGAATTGTTTCTCTTTGGCTTGTTTAGATAATACACTGTTTGCTCTTGGTCAGGAGTGGAAATGTGAGACCTTTTGGTCAGAGTGTGCTGTCACAATCAGACTTCCTTTTCATTTCCTGTACACTTATACATCATGACTCTGAGTCTTATAGAAGCAATAAGGCTTTTAACGGCTTTAAAAAAATTAATTAATACTGTGCTTAATTACCATTCCCCTCTATTAAATTACCATTCATTCTCTCTTGCACCTTGCAGATTTTTTTCAGTTTTGAAGGGGAAAAGAGTAAAATGTAGTTCCTAAATTGCTGATTTTATAGCATGGATCTTGTGCTAAACTGACCTAATGTCAACAAATATTTAAATTAGTTCATTTGCATAGTAAATAGATGAAAAGTGCTACTTTTCCAGGTTACCATCTGCAGCTTTTCCTGTCAATCCTTCTACTACATATGAGAGTGTATGCTCACAAACAGCCCCAGGAATCAAAGCCTGGCCATGGATGTACAAGTGCATAAAGAGAGACCCTGCCTACTTGACTTCCACCAAAAAATGAATTCTCTACAAAACAACCTTGCACAGAATGTCTGGCTGTTCACTGTGAAGTTATGGAGGAAGGATGGTACAGTGGTTAAAGCACTAGCCTGGACTGTAGAAGATCCAGGTTCAGTTCTTGCTCCACGACAAACATCCTATATGACCCTGGGTCATTCATGTAGTGTCTTTCTGCCTTAGTTCCACATCTGTAAAATGGGGATCAATAGGGAAATACGCTCTCACATGAAAGATTGAGGCACTAGGATACTATGGTGATGGGGGCTTTATAAGTACCCAAAGTAGGTAAATGTTAATAGCCCCCTCCTTTGGAATCAAAATACACAAGAGAATATGGGAGTGTATGTAAATAATACTCTGATCCTTGTACAATGTTTCAGATGGTGCTGAGAAAAAAGGGGCTCAGCGGAGAGTCATAAATTCTGTATTATGGCTATATTTTGTTCCAGGTGTATATTTAGTATGTGACAGTTTAACAGTCTTCCTCGAGAAGCCAAAACTCCCCTGAGCCTGCAGTGCCCTCGCTTATCTCCCCCCCCCACACACCCTCCCTGCACGCCACGAAACAGCTGATTGGGAGGTGCGGGAAGGGAGGGGGAGGTGCTGATCCGTGGAGCTGCCCGTGAGTGGGAGGCACTGGCAGCGGGGTGGAGGAGTTGGGGGGATGGGGGGGGGAGAGCTGCTGAAGTATTATTGTGGCTCTTTGCAATGTATATTGGTAAATTCTGGCTCCTTCTCAGGCTCAGGTTGGCCACCCCGTGCTAGAATGTCACAGGAAGTTTGTCTTGCCAGAGGCTGAGCGTGCTGTGTTCCCGTTCCTGGCGGTGGGGGACCATGCTCAGTCAGCCCCATTCTGTTACCTTTTCCAGAGCCTGATGTCTGTGATTGTTGAATTCCAAGGAAAGAGGGGGAAAAAAGCTATGTAAAAATGCACTAGTTATACCCTCTATGCCTATTCATAATGATTAATGTATATCTTTCCTCCAAAGAAAAGTGACTGGGAATTAGTTTTCGAAATGAATTACTTTCAAGCTTTATCTGTCTTCCAATACTGCAAGCATAATGATAAATACATGTTAACAGTAGCTTTATATTTCTCCTATCCGCCCTCCCACCTACATGAGGCAGCATTGAACTCAGACTGACAGAAGTGGAAAGGCAACAAAGTGTAAATCTTGGATTGGGGAGAGCTGGTTGTATGAGCTTCTTCTAAATAGCTCTTTCTGGTGAAGGAAAGGGCATGGGAGGTGAGACACTGGGGAGATCACTTCAGTACTGTCAAGGTGCCGTTGGCTTGCGTCAGGGGAACATTGAGTAATTTGCCTGTTGAAGCATGACAGGACAGAGAAGGTATTTAGATGAAGCTTTTCAGATGCAAGCTTTCTTAAAATGACAGTGAATAAATAATTAAGCTTAAGTAAGTAGTCTACATTTTATACAGAGAAACATCATTCCATAACTCCCCTCTGAGGGCTAGGAAAGGGTCCAAGATGTCCCCCCACTCTGAAATGGGATCCTCTGACAAAGCCCTTTGGATCATCTTTCTCCATTTATCACCCCATTCCCCTATGCCACTATGACAGCATATTTCAACTGCCATCCTTTTAGCCCAGGAAGACTGAACAGGGCTTCTTTCAAAACATATCATTGCATTACAGTCACACAGAAGAGTAGTGTCTGAGTGACACAAAGTGCCACTGAATTAGTGTCCCACCGCCACTGTTGTCATCTCCTCCTCTTCACACATGCTACTGATTGTGTGAGGCATTGGGTTAGTTGCCTGACCTTGTGTCTCAGTGTAGTAGAAAATGGAGTTCAAAAAATATATATCAGACTTTGCTGAGAAGCAGGTACATTTTGAGCTGCACTTTCCTCAGGGAAATAACTTCAAAAAGTGAGGAAAATTGAATTGACGACATTAAAACAACTTTTCCAGGCAACTTTCTCTTTAGGGACAGCAAACACTGAACAAACTGGAAAGAGGGTGAGGTTTATCTGGAGAGTGCAGGTTCAAAAAACAACAGTTAGACTCCTAAGGAAGTATAATAAAGAGGAGAAAGCTAAGGCAGTTTCTTAATTAGCTTACTGATACTGTACAGGATCATAGCATATGGCTGTCCTGGGGCTTATATGATGAGTAGAGCGTTTAATTCCTGCTACTGAAGAGCTGTTAAAGTTCTGCCTGACAGTTCCTGATGTTTAGCTTGTAATATAGATAAATTATGCATAGATTTTAGTAGCGGAGACATAGCCTAGTTACATGCAACCTTAATGCTTTACAGCGAAGTCTAAGGTATAAATTAAAGTTGTACACTTGCTTATTGCCCTCTGTCATTTCCTTAGGAAGGAATATAGGTCCCTTATTTCTTGGCTCTAAATGAAGGGAACTAGAAAATGTATGTTACTATGGGTTGATGAAAAGTGAGTTCACAACAAAACTCACCAATACCTTTTGGAATGGGGTTGAGGTAGAAAGTGGACATAGCTTACATTATTCCGTACACCGAATGGAGACAGGAGCCTTCTATTTTTACACAAAGTAATTCAGAGATTCTTTTCACAAGGTAGGACAAACAGAGCCTTTTACCCGTCTCTCGGTGCAAAAAACAGAATAATAATTTTGAAGCTAAGCAGCCGCCAGCCATTCCAGGGTTCTCTTGCAGCATGTTTCGGAGCAGCTCAGTGTTACAGAAGAGCAAAACAAGGCTCCCACAACTAGGTCATATTAAAGGTAACCCGCAAATATTTTACCAAAGAAGTAGTACATGTATTTTTATGTGCTGAATGCCCCAAGTAGCAAAGGGCAAATCTCTCAGCTGCAATTTAACTTTGTCCAGCTATGCTGGAAGGTCAGGAGGCAATGGATGTGGTTTAAATTAGGATGCAAACTTTATTATCTGGAATATATGGGATCCCAGCAAATAAATTGTACAGTGCAGGTTGTTGTCATTTCCAGAATCCTTTCCATATACATTTTCCAGTCTGGTCCCAGCCATCCTGCTGCTGTAACCCTGCCACTTTCCCCTCGTATGAGGGTTAAGGGGCCTAGAAAGGAGGGTGGTTGACTCCCTGCCATACCAGACATAGGCACCTTGAACCCCCTTCCTCAGCAATTTTAATGGATGCTTCCTTTACCAATCAGTTTTATCAGCTCACCTTATCCATTCCATAATAAGTATCTGCACTGCACATCTGCCACAAGCTTTACATAAGTTGTGACATGTATAGCCTAACCCACTTGCCCCATCCCACCAGGTCCCAAACCCTCTTTGCCTTGGCCAATCTGGCGGTGAGGGAAAAATTCCTTTCCAGGCCCCAAGAAAAGGGACGGCTAGCATAATGCCCAGACATGGTCACGATGAAACCCAGTTCTTTAACTGCTTCCGTGAGTGGGAAGATGGGTGTCGCCAGGCCATTCAAGGTGAAAAGGGGCTTTACAGGAACTACACAGGGCATAAATACCCCCTCTCTTCTGCTCAGCTGGGGGAGTGCCCCCCTCCCCAGTCTAGCTGTGCAGCTTCCTGCTCTGCCCCACTCAGCACTGCTAAAGTCTCTTTCCCCTTTTGCTCCCCTGCTGTGAGCTGGAGAGGGTGGCCTTAAAAGGGCAATGACCCCTTTCTTTCCAGCCTGCTGGAGGAGACCCCATCAATTATATTGATGGGGCAAGTTTCCTTCTCTTCCATCCAGCTGGCCATTGGACCCATCGCTTAAGGTGTGATGACCACATTGTTAAACCATGCTGCTGGCTATTCTGTCCTTGGTTATCACAGGGAGCTCCTTAAATCAAAGAATTGCAACTTGAGAGTGAGGACGGCAACTGCGAGCTTTCTTGATTGTGTCTACACTATGTAGGTTTCTCCAGAGGACAGATTAAACTCCCTGTTACAGCACTTGGCTGTTGTACAGCCGTTTGCCAGTATTTGACCAATTAAAAAACAATATAGATTTTGAGTAGATAAAAGGGCCCCTGCCACATGGGGCAGCCACTGCTGCTGAAGCTGTATTCTGTTGGGACTACCCCAGTATTTACGTGCTGCAGTAAATTCTGCCCAGATCCATTCTCCACGCTGGATGACTGTCTCCTGCAAAGCCTCCCCCTTCAAATAGACCTCCTGCTCTCACCCTTGGGCTTTGGCTTTCTCTCAAGTTTCTTACCATCACCTGACTTCAGACTGCTCAGATCCTGACCTTACTGCTCTCTGCTACTATTGGGTAGCCTTCTTTAATATCCGTGACCTCTCTACAGCCAGCCAGTTCCCACCGGCTTCCTTGTGTCCTGCTGACTGACTCTGTCCTCTTACCCTATCTGATACCAGGACCTCTTTTGCATCACAGGTTCCTTTTCACTTTCTTTTGGTTATTAGGATCCATACTCTCTGAATCTCAGTTAAATTGCTTGGGATTCAATGAGGAGTGAAATGTGGAATTCATCACATCTCTGTCTGAAATGGAAAAAAAAGGTTGGCTTGAAATGAGTTATGTGCTGAAGATAGTACTTGCCATTTGGGACATTGTGCAATAAGAGTACACGAAGAAATTCAGCACAATTTACTGTATGTGTTCTTAATAATTACAGGTCCTCTTTGGCAAACATCTGACAGGATTGTAGACTGGGATTGAGTCTCAGAGCTGGTGGGCGGGACAGGCAATACATTAAACCCTGCCTTGCAAAACAGTTGTGGCAACTTATCAGTCAGGAGGCTAAATTCCAGGCCCGATGTTGTGCTGGTAGAAGTAATGGAACTAATGATACTTTCCTCACCAGTCAAACAAGAAGAATTTTGCAAGACTAATTTAAACTGCTTTCAGAGAAGCAGAAAGACAGTAGCCTAAACTGTGTGGTGGTTGGCAGAACTCATGCACTGCTCCAGGCACAATGAAGCCAATAGCTTCAACTCTTGTTCAGGTCTGGGTAATTCTCCCAAAGAAACTGCAACAAATGAGTGTCCCATATGCCATACCTATGCCAAAAATCAAAGTATTCCTTGGAGTGCATCAAAAAAGAAAAACCAATTTAACTTTTTCTTTACAAAAACTATCCTCTCCGCTCAGAGAGGCACGAGGGCACTTTAAACAAAGTATTTTTCATGACTGATGAACCAGCACTGAAGTAGGATGGTAACTGTGTTATTCCCTAACATTCTGCTCTCCTGTTTTTTGGACAGCTCTACATGATAACAAATGATACTACTTTTCAGCAAGATGGCTGACACCAGCAGTCATTTTGGAAATAGAAGTTTTACTAAAGCACATTGTGTATTATAACTCTGGTGACTTTCTCCAGACCCGAGGAAGAGCTCTGTGAAGCTCAAATGCTTGTCCCTTCCACCAACAGACATTGAGCTGATAAAAGATATTATGTCACCTGTCTTGTCTCTGTAAATCATAAGTCTTTCTGTGACCCTTTGGTCCCTACCTTTTCACATAATCCTGTTTAACTATCCTGAAATATGCTGCTTGTCCTGTGAATTTTCAGGTTGCCAGGGGAGAATGAAATGGGGGGGGAAGGGGTTGCTTCTCTTCCAAAAAAAAAAAAAAAAAATTTTTTTTTTTTTTTTTTTTTGCATTGAGAGAATGCAAATTAAGTGCCATGCATTTAATCACTATAAAAATCTTGCTGTTGAGGATGATTTGTGTGTGGCTCTGATAGCAGAGGCTGCACACCTATCCCAGAGGTGGTAAAAGTCAGCCCTGTTACTGCAGACTTAAATGTTACATTGAGACTTGTATATAATTTAGAGGCCTATGTGATTGTCATTACATTCATATCTAAATCAAGGATGGATTCCTCACATCCTCATCACTTCTTTCTATAGTCTTTCATACCAGCAGACCAGATTCCTAATCTGATGAGTTCCTATGCTGGTAGGTATTTACTTTTATTTAACATTTACTCAGTGTTCCTCCTTTTTGTTTTCCTAGGGAAAGCAGATATTTAAACAGCCGTACAAATCCTCTTCCATTAGTCCTGCCTGCAGATCAGTGTGCAAGACTTTTGAGATGTGAGAGAGAATCCAGGTCACTTTCTCCTTCAGTGGAAAGGTGGGGAGGGGGGGGGGGGGATGTCAAATCCAGGTGTGAGATTCTGTACAGTACTGTTTCTGTGATTTGCTGCTTTTACATGAAATCAGTCATGCACTTATACTAATGTGTAAGGTGATTCAAGATTTTGCCGCTAGCAGAATCACTCATTAGGATGCATTCCTAGCTATATTTGTCCTAAGAGCATCTTTATTTAAGATTAATATTGTCCTTTGTGTATTCCAATGTAGCTTAAAGGGATACTATGAATATTTTTGAAGTGTAATCTATGTTTGAAGCTCTCTTATTTATACTACTGTAGCCCTCTTTTGGGGAGGACTGAAGAGCAGGAATCAACAAGAAGGCAGAGTTCCTTGTGTAGGGAAAGAGAAGAGCGAAGTATTGAGGACAAAGTGACTCTTCAGTATCTCTGTGCAGAACTCTGAAGATGAGAACTCCTCTGGTATCAAAGGGTTAAGGAGATTCATAGCTTAGGGCCAGAAAAGACCATCAGATCATGTAGCCTGAGCTTAGGGTTGCCAATTTTGGTTGGACGTATTCCTGGAGTTTTTATCACATGACATCCTTTTTAATTAAAGATTAATCTTTAATTCCTGGAAACTCCAGGGCAATCCTGGGGGGTTTGGCAACCCTATATGAGCCCCTGTATAGCACAGACCATAGAATTTCTTTTAATTACAACTTGTATTGGGCCCAATGAGACTCCTCACCAGATTTTAATAACTGGAGTTTTCCCCCCAAAATAAGTTCTTATTTTTTAAAATCAATTTTCATGCTGGTGAAAAGTTGCTGCATGAACAGCACTGGAGACAGAAGTCCCACAGAGATGCTAGGAGCGAGGATGCAGCCAGTCAGATATGTAGCAGCTGGATTCTCTTCACCAGTTAGTCACGTTGGCATATAGAAGAAGCTGAAGTATCTTTTTTTTCTGTACCCATCCATTTGGACAGGCAGTCAGATTTATTTCATCTATAACAATATTTTCCCCTTCATGCATGTTTGAAAAGTCACACAGGGCTCAGAGCTCTCTATGCCTCCAAGTTCAACAACAGAAAACCAACTCAGACTTCGCTGAGACCTCTGAGCCCAAATACCATGGGCTAGATCAGTGGTTCTCAAACTTTTGTACTGGTGACCCCTTTCACATAGCAAGCCTCTTGAGTGTGACACCCCCCCCCCCTTATAAATTATTTAACACCATTATAAATGCTGGAGGCAAAGCGGGGTTTGGGGTGGAGGCTGGCAGTTCGTGACCCCTCATGTAATAACCTTGTGACCCCCTGAGGGGTCCTGACCCCCAATTTGAGACCCCCTGGGCTAGATTCTCAGCTTGTGTATATCATCCTAGCTCTATCAAACTTAACAGACATACACTGATATGCCCCAGCCAAAGTTTTGGCCCCATATTTTATCCTGTTTCCTCTCTCATACCCCACGAACACAGACTTCAGTTCTCCTTTGGTTAGATGTATAAAGGTGTGTTTGTGTCTAAGAGGCGTGGGCAGTGATCAACGAAAAACATAACTCTGTACCTGTTACATATCTGTTTGCCCCGCGTTGCATACATCTCTGTTGCACACAGTTCAGAAATTTCTGGATCTTTAATCACTAAGCCCTGGTGACGCTTCCTCCGCTTTCTCTGGAATGTCATGCTGTCCAAGCCATCTACAAATCCTCTTTTATGTCTACTGGATACTGTGGAGTATTCATTAGTTTTTATCGCTCTCTTGAAAGGAGTTAGTTTTAGAAGCTCTGTTTAGAGGCTTTCTTTCTGAGCAGAGATTGACTACCCTTTGATTTTCTCCACATGGTATAAATCATTAGATATGTCAACATAAAGTTTCAGTATAGAAGTTAGCTGCACAGCTTGCTTTAGACTGTGAATGGCTATCCAACTACAGAAGCAGTTTCTCCTCTCTTGGTGTTCACACCCCAACTGCTAGCAGAGCACCTCACCCTCCCTGATTGAACTAACCTTGCTATCTCCATACTGATTTATACCTGCCTCTGGAAATTTCCATTACTTGCGTCTGATGAAGTGGGCATTCACCCACGAAAGCTTATGCTCCAATACTTCTGTTAGTCTTAAAGGTGCCACAGGACCCTCTGTTGCTTTTTACAGATTAAGACTAACACGGCTACCGCTCTGATACTTTTTATTTTCTGTTTATCCCAGGATATTAGAGAGACAAGGCGGGGTCAGGTAATATCTTTTATTGGACCAACTTCTGTTGGGATGAGAGACAAACATTCCAGTTTCACTCTGAAGAAATGCTCTGTATAGCTCAGAAGTTTCTCTTTCACCAACAGAAGTTGGTCCAGTAAAAGACATTTACCTTACCCACCTTCCCTTTCTTTTTATTTTAGTTCGTTATATGCTAATGTACTGTTGTAAATCCTCATATATCACTTTTAATGCAATTGTGGCTTAAATTTCATTACTTTAATTAATTAATCCAAGATACACAAAGGACTTCTAATATTGACAAGTTGAATTTTTCTTTATTGATGTATTTGCAAAATATATGTCTATGCATGTCTACATTCATGTTAATCCTAAAATGTATAAATAAAAAGAAAAGGGAAATACAAAGTCCCTAATATTGCTGAGAGCTAAATCCACAAAATACATGAACTGAACATTATTATAAGTATAGTATCATAAATGAGCCATTTAAAATTCTCTTCTGAATGGGTGATGAGAAGATGGGGGAGGGAAAAAATTCAGTGTGGAGTAATCTGATCATTTCTTCATTACATTCTGTCTCTTTTCCTTATTTTTAGAAATAAAAAGAATTAAAATATGTAATAGGGGAATAGGAAATAGGACATGCAACTCCAGGTGCTCCATTCTCATTGTATATCTGCCACCCTTCAGCTTAACAAATAGTATTCCATTTTAATGTACTTGAAGGCGGAGCATCTATCATCCTCTTTCTTATAACTGCTGTAAGGTACCATAGAGAACTTGAATCCTAATTTCAGTTTCACAAAGTTAAAATTCACAGTTGGGCTCTTTATGCTATTGGATTGATACAAGAGGAGAAAAAATATCATACAGAATTCCATTATCCATGCATCCAATGGAAACTCATCCTTGGTATTCACTTCTCCCACTCCTTATCAGCAGTATGAGTATGAGATGTATGTTATGGTTTAAGAATAGGATTTATTTATCACTACATTTTACTTGCATTCTAATTATAGAGAGTTAATATGCTATAACATGCAACTTACAATTAAATGTGTATTCATATTTTGAAAGGTCTCTGAGCAAATGTTTCCTTCTAGTTGTCTAATTAACATCTCAACGTGCCCATAAAGATGTGGAAAATGATTAATTTGTTAATTATATTGAACAATATTGGCAGTACTTATACTTGAAGAAAAATTGGCTGCGTAGTCCAAATGGAAAAGGGCAGCGATTCCATAACTTGGACTTTTGAGAGAGAGAACATTTTTAATATGGGATTGTGAAATTCAAAGACCCTGAAGCTGACACATTGGCTATGTTTCTATTGATATTAGTAAATGTCCATCTTTGGTGACAATCGCGTGGGGAGAGGTTTCTAAAGAATGTACTCACGCGTGGTGCAGAAGCATTTTGCCATTTCATTCCCTTTAATTTCAGTGGAAGTAGGGACGCTAAATTCTCTTTCAATGTTTGGAAAATTTAATTGTAATATGAAATTGGCAGGCACCAGCAGTTAATTCTTTCAGTGTATGAGATCCAGAAAAGAGAGAGTCCCTGTCTCAAGGAGCTTACAGTCCAAGGAATTGTCTTCACTGCATTGTTAGTTCAAGCTAGTATATTTGAGGAGCTGCATTTCAGCTAGCCAGGCTCAAATCAGAGTGGCCACACTGCAAAAGGTGACTTGAGCTATGCTGTACACTGCCTGTATACTTGTCACAATATTGACTCGATTGGAGACACTTGCTTTCTGGGGGCATATCCCTTGGTTCTTTGCACTATTCCAAGCTGCTCCTTCCAACTTGTAGTGTAGTTCAGGAGAATGTTTGTCAGCGGTGGGCAAACAGATTATACTGTTTGCCCAGCAATTTATTACAGCGCACCGTTTCCATTGGTGGTGTTTGTCTGCACTCCAGCGGGAAGCCATGAATCTGATTCTAAACAGTGAGCTTTGCAAAATGCTGATCTTCCTACAACAGTCGTTTTGGACACACAAGCACCATATTGGGTACGAGATGCAGTGAAGCAGCCGTTCAGCAGTGGCTTGTCACCCTGAGAAGGTGGTGACATGCTTTCCTGAGGCAAGCATGCAAGCTGCTTGCAGACATGATGGGGGAGTGGACACGCATAATGCAGATGTTCAGAACATAAGAACGGCCATAGTGGGTCAGACCAAAGGTCCATCTAGCCCAGTATCCTGTCTTCTGACAGTGGGCAATGCCAGATGCCCCGGAAGGAATGAACAGAACAGGTAACCATCGAGTGATCCATGCCCTGTCACCCATTCCCAGCTTCTGGCAAACGGGCTAGGGACACCATCCCTGCCCAATCTGGCTAATAGCCATTGATGGACCTATCCTCCATGAACTTACCTATTTCTTTTTTGCACCCTGTTCTAGTCCATGCCTTTACAACATCCTCTGGCAAGGAGTTCCTCAGGTTGACTGTGTGTTGTGTTGTGTGAAGAAATACTTCCTTTTGTTTGTTTTAAGCCTGCTGCCTATTAATTTCATTTGGTGACCCCTAGTTCTTGTGTTCTGGGAAGGAGGAAATAATACTTCCTTATTTACTTTCTCCACACCAGTCATGATTTCATAGACCTCTATCATATCCCCCCCTTAGTCGTCTCTTTTCCAAGCTGAAAAGTTCCAGTCTTATTAACCTCTCCTCATATGGAAGCTGTTCCATATCCCTCAGCATTTTTGTTGCCCTTTTCTGAACCATTTCCAATTCCCGTTTTTGAGATGGGGCAACCGCATCTGTGCAATGTCCCTGTGCAGGCCTATGGTTCTGGACTATGATCACAAGCACTGAGTGAATGATCTGGTAGCATGGTTGCAGTTCATGGGAGCATGTCAGGGAGGTGATGGCAGCAGACTGAGGCTGGGCCTGAACCTGGGCTGGGGCCAGGACCTGGCTGTTCACGCACCTGCTGGCCATAAAACCCAGCATGTGTTTGAACATATCCATTTGCTGCTGGTGCTCCTCACTTTGCTACTGGTGGTCCTGCTCTCTCCTGAGCAATGTGTTCAGCCGCCACCTCTTCCCGCTCTAGCATCCTCTCAGCTGCAGTCTGGAATTGCCATTCCTGCTCTAGCGCCTTCCTCTGTAGCTCAGAGAGGAGGTCTGATCTTTTGCCAGAGTCCCTATGCATCTCCATCAGAAGGTCCTCCCTTGTCCTCTTTCTGCTTCTCAGGTTCTGGCAGATGGGCCTATAAAGGAAACAAACAGTATGTCGTTTTGCTTTTTTTTCTTTTGCTCATGACAGAAACATTACTTACCCTTGACTTTGCATCACAGCTAGGCAAAAGTTGCAACTTTTTTCTCAGAGGCATCTGCTCTCTTCCATAATGCAACTTTCCCCTCTGAAGAGTCCAGGGTTGTTGGCCATCTTAACAATGGCAAGTGTTTTGCATCTATTCTTAAACCTAAACCTTAAAAATGGTTTGTGGAGGTGGGGGCAGGCCTGAGGCAGCAGAACAGTACCAGTTATGTTCTTAACACTTTCAGGCTGTGGTGGATTTGGAAGATATTAATTTGCTGGAGATTTGTCAGTGGAAGAGACAGCTTTGAAGCAAAATCATTGATGTAGGCCACAAAGCTGTTTCGCCATCTTGTGACTGGTGCAAATTAGTGACTGATAGTGAAGAGTGAGATATGAGCGAGGTTGTGCGAAGTTCGCCCTGCCTAAAAACTTGACACAAAGACCAGTTGGATACCCTGCTGTATGAGACGTTCTGCTGCATAATTCCACAGGAATGGAGTAAAATTTGAGCCAACATAAAGAACTACATATAGAAGTAGACAAACAATCCCCCCCCCCCCCCCCAGCGTCTCCAAGCTCATTACCAGAAGCATGTTCCCCACAGACCAGGACACACCAAGTCAAAGTGGTACCAGACCAAGAGATGCAAAACCAGCAAACATATCTCCACTGCTACAATGATCAACACCCCGCACAATACACCTTTCAAGATTCATGGGTCCTACATATGCCTATCACTACATGTGCTGTACCTTAGCCAGTGCACTAAATGCTGCACTCTTGAATGAACTCTCACAGGAAAATGATGAGACAAAAACACCCTATTACCTGTGAGTGAACACTTTGTGGAAAAAAGTGATCACTCTATATCTGACCTATCAGTCCTTATCCTCCAAGGAAATCTGCACAACACTTTCAAATGATGAGCCTGGGAGCTTAAATTCACGTTATTGCTGGACACTAAAAATCATGGTCTTAATAAAGACACTGGATTTATGGCTTATTACAACAATCTGTAACCCACTAACACCCCGTTTTGTTCTATGACTAAGGGGTTTTAATGGGCCAATTCACCTTGAATGGTCCCTTAGAATATGTGCTAACTACTTATGCTAAAATCTCTGGTCGACCTTGTGTTTGGGTACCTTTCCCAGACCTGAGGAAGAGCTCTGTGTAAGTCAAATGCTTGTCTATTTCACCAACAGAACTTGGTCCCGTAAAAAAACTTTACCTCACCCACCTTGTCGCTCTAGAGAAGTAGAAGCATTCACCCACGCACACTTCCGGCTTGTAGGCCCTGAAAGGTAGTGCTCTTACTTCAGATGAATTTAGTTGAGAAGGGATTACAGGGTTGGGCTTGTTCTGTGTAATAACTGGGATAAGTATTGTCAATGTAGCTGTGACACATGAGGTTTGAGCTGCAATGGAAGCCCAGAAGAATGAGCTGATCAAACTTCCTATAACCATCTAATCCAGTTTTCATTCAGAGTTAATAATTTGCAGGTTTGTGGTCCATGCTTTTCAGACTCTAGGCAAAGAAGTGGTTTGTAAGACTTTCTCCAGCAGATCCCCTTTTCATTATCAGAAAACTCCCAGGGTTGATCCACATGTGTTGGGTTCTTCAAAAATGTAGAACAAAGCAGCGTAGATTTGACCTTTATTGTAAAGGTTACGGTGCTAAATGTTTCTTTTGCATTTGTTCTTTGTCAGGAATGTAAGTTCAGATGGCGCAGAAGCTCGGAGAAGACTAAGAGAGTGTGATGGCTTAGTGGACGCTCTCCTTCATGCTCTACAGTCTGCAGTCGGCAAGAAGGATACAGATAACAAGGTGATCTCATGTACTACAATTTGGATAAGTGTTTGCATTAGTTAAGGGGTCGAGCTCTGACTTCACTAGAAGCTGAGTTTTGTTTGCTTGTGCAAAATAGGCCTGCATTTGTCGAAGGACATTCTGGAAGGATAATCTAGTTTCATAAATTCGGCATCAGAATGATACCATTGTTAGCTTATCTGATATGAGTAAGGAATATTGGGGGGGTGGGGGAGAAGCAAGTGGAAAGATAATGTTACAGTAAATGCAATGGTATTTTATTATTATAATTATTCTGCAGTTATTTTATGTTCATGCCCTAAGTCAGAATTGGGGCCCCATTATGATGGGCTCTGTATAAAATATAGCTAAGGAGACAGTCCCTTCCCAAGAGAACTTAGTCTTGTTGAGACAATATTGTACATATTGTTCCGAGGCCAAATTCTGTTCTCATGTTGCTCCCACTGAAGTCAGCAAGTGTTGATTGCTCTCTAAGGGTACAACTTGGCCCATATGGTTTTACCACATCCCATGACATGTAAATAACTTATGAGGCAGAACGCCAAAAACCTTCATGTACTTGAGAAATCAGGGAATGTGGTAAAACTTTATTATTCTTAATGCTTTGTTGGCTATATAAAATGTCTTAGCTTTATATTTTTTTCAAACTAATGAGTCTGTCTGTATGAGACCTGCAGAAGCAAACTGCACTCGAAAGCTTTGTCACTTAATCACAGGCCATTTTGTAAGTTGATTTTGCAACCACCTGATGTTTTCCTTTGCAACCTACAGAGAACTGTTAAAGATTAACTATTACTACAAGGTCTGCTTGTACTCCTATTGATTTCAATGCAAGCCTGAAGTTTGGGCCAGAGGAAGTTCAGTTAAATGGGTCTCTTGATGTAGGGGGAAGGGTGTATCGGAAAAGGAAAATGTTTGATGATATAGTAACTGCCCAGTACATCTTTTATAGTCCATTTGAACTTCTAGTAAATCTATATTCTTTAAACAAGATCTGGTGGTGTCTTTGATCAGAGAACCTGCGTCTTGCATAGGTGCTATTTATGAAGGGAATTAAATTTAAAACATTGGTTTAATAGAACCTTAAATTAAGGCTTATTTGATCAAATCCGCTTTGAAAACTTCATTCTTCCCTGAGGAAGAATTTTTATTTTCTTCCCCCCATGTAAAAGTTTGCAAATATGAGGGTGTGTTCGTTTTTTTCCCCCCAATTTAAATCTCTTCTAACAGTCTGTGGAGAACTGTGTGTGCATTATGCGAAACCTTTCATATCACGTCCACAAAGAGGTCCCAGGAGCTGACAAGTACCAAGAGCTGGATGCAAATCAGCCAACCAGCACAGGAAGCTCTCAGAAGAAGAAGAAAGATGACGCTGGCTGCTTTGGAGGGAAGAAAGCTAAAGGTTTGTGTCATAGTGGTCTCATAAATAAGAGTGATTCTTGGAGTCACATTGCTGTGTATACCCCTGCTCCTGCAAGCAAGCTTGTGTAATTTACTAACATAAGTAAATTCATTGGCACCAGTGGGACTACTCACATGAGTAGAGTTATACAGTTGCATGTTTTCTAACTCTGTGATTCTATGTTTGCAGGATTGGGGCACATGTTGATCTTCCCTGTTCATTATTACTAACTATTTTAGGAACTATTCTCTCATTGATACGTATATGTAACATCCATTTAACAATAGTGGTTATGTGCACTGAACTATGACCAGCCCCTTCATGTCCACTGCTGGCGAAGGCTGATGTGTTCAGAGTCTCATCATGTGCCAGTGTCGCCTCATGCATCAAATCCCCTGAAAGTTTCACATTAGTTCCATCCATCTTGCTCCACAGCATTTGCTGATTTATCTGGAAACAAGCCAAGTATATGCTAATTTCCATGCATGGTTGTCCTGTCTCTGCCTGTTTCATATTTTTTAATCTATCACATTTTTTTAAAAAAGCACAACACCATCACTCTTACATTCATTTAAATTGCAAATGTGATTCTAGTAGCTTTTAATTGTCAATCACTTTAGATCTGTTCTCTCCCTGTTGGGCACGAGTGTCACAAATATGTTGCATCTCAAGAGGGGATTAATAAAGTCTCAGTAAACCTCCTTTTTATCTTCCTTTCAAATACTGACACTCAACTTCTATAGTTCCTCATTAGTTTAGGAAATTCAACTTCCAGACAATTCTTTCTTAAAGTTTCCAAGTTGGGGGCACAGTTCTTTGTTTGTGTGTACTCAGATTACTATAGGTAGCCAAATACTGTTTGGGTTTTTTTTTAATGCTGATAATTGGCCAGGTATGGAATTGCTCTAATTTCAGTGCACAAATTTGAGGGCCCTAACCTATAGTCCTAGGTTTAAAAATGTAGTCTGTCCCCCCCCCTCCCCCCCCCCCACACACACATATACTGAACTTAAATATCTGGTGTCAAGTTGTTCTAGTTCAGTGTACTACAGTAGTTATTGTAGTATGTATCACAGTAACCACAGTCTGTCTTCAGCTTGACCTAATATAATTTTAAATAAAAAAAATAGGTCTTTAGCAATTGGAAAAACTCTTTGAGGAGGCAGAAAACATCACTTGCTTGGCCAGGACTTATACAGTGTATATGAGAAAAGGTAATATGATTTTCTTTACAAACAATTAACTTATGCTCACTTGAGCCATCTGCTCTTTCCATTTGTGGGTCCATATTATCCTGCCACTTGAAAGCAATGCCATTGGGGTGGAAGCATGTGAAAAATACATCTGATGTGTGAAATATATTCCCTGTGGGGGGGGGGGGGAGAGGAAGAGAGAGAGAGAGAAAGCATGATTGCTGAGATCTAATGATTTTCATCTTGATGAGTGAAGAGCCTGAGGACTTCTAAATGACTGCCCTGCTCTTGTATGTCAGATATCTGTCCACTTCCCATAGGATCCAGTGCTATATATGTACTCTGTCTGTATATGGTTTCTGAATTTATCAGCCAAAAATTTTAGGATTGTATTTTAGGGAAAATGGGGGTCAAAATCGTGAGGGACATTGAGGACAAACTGCAGTTGACTTGAGTGAGAGATGCAGATACTTGATGGCCTCTCAATTTTGGCTCACAATGTTTAGCAGAAAATCCCAATTATTTTTCCCAAGCATGTTTCAGTCCTTTTCCCATGCAGCTCTCAGCTGTAAAAATTCATGCTGTTTTCTAGGTTGGAATTGACTAGTAGCAATGCAGAGCTCCCAGCTGGTGATGTGTAGATCAGAAGGGTTGAGAGGAACAAGCAGGCTTAGTATTTTTAAAAAAAAAATTAAAAAAATCTATTAGTAAGTCTGCTTTTAAAAACATAAATAAAATAACCCTTCTCTTACTTGTAAATTTCTATGAAAATCTAGACTAAAAATTTCTTACACTTCTCAGTCTAGCACTTGAAAATAGATCATTTCTTTTGTCCTTTTTTAAATCTTGTGATGTTTTGTTACTTTATTTCATGGTCATTGATCATAGCATTTCAAACACCTCTGCAAAGGGCTAGTCTGCCTCCTTTCCCCCACTACCTTCAGCATTTTTGGAAATAACTAAAAAGAGAAAGAATCTTCAGGGGGAAAAAACACACTTTCAGCAGGAACAAGAGGGAAGGGGAAAGTGTTTTTATTAGTGAGAGTTAGTGCAGCCCTGTAAATTTCAGGTTTGATTCTGTGCTGTGAAATTCTGCCTCTTTGTGATTGTTCCTTTGTATCTTCTTCCTTCCTATAAACTTTTGTTTTTCCTTTACTGCTTTTCTGGTAATTAGAGGAGTGGTTCAATCAAGGTGAGTCCTTCCAGTACACTCTTTCCAACATTGCCATAATCTCCTTCCTTTCTCCTTTTACATGCAAGGATTAGAGGTGGCACAGTGGCCTCACTGACCCAATACCTGCAATACAGGGGTTAGCGCTGTGTTTCCCTGATGCTCATTTCTGCTGCTGTCTCTTGGAGATCTCTTAGGTGCACGCAAACTGCCCATCTGATGAAGGGGCTATTTCCAGTCTTGTTGGTGCTATTTGGAAGGGGCCACACTCAGTAAAGAATACAGGGCCATATTCATCCAAAGTGTAAGCCCACTAAGTGCATGGAATTGCACTTGGGAATTTGGCCCTATATTCATGTGCTAAGGGATCAGGTAAATGCATATGGCCAAATTTTTCTCACCAAGGCTAGTGAGAGACATAGTCTAGTGGTCTGAATGTGTGAGTGGGCGCCAGAAATCCCTGTTCTAATCCCAGCTCTTTACTAACTCCATTTGTCATCCTGGGCAAATCACTTAACCTACCTGAGCATCTGTTTCCCCCTCTGCAGAATGAGGCTAATGCTTACCTCCCTCACCTGTTAGTTTTGAGGATTCGTTAGTTCATACAGTGGCTTGAAGATGAAAAGTGCTGTTCTGTTTGTTGCCATTGATTTGATGGTGGCTGCTGGAATGGGATAGGTTTCAGGTGATGATGAGTGATAGTTGCTGCTGGCGTAATGGACTGAAGAGGGCTAGGGTGAAAAGCCAGTGGTGGTCTGCAGAGTCATTAGGAAGACCCCGCTTTCTAGCTTCCCACTAATCAGGCCCTGGAACAGGAGTGTTGCTAAGTTGGAACTCAGCCCCTGGGAGGAGCAAATGCCTCATGTCACTTAACTGGGCATTTTTCTAGCTGATGAATTAGCAGCATGTTATTAACTGGCCCTTATGGGGCTCTTTCCCTTTCAGTTCTTCTCGCCCAGAAAGATGCTGGCTGGGGATTTTGCCCTTGAGGGAAGTGTGGTGTAAAATGGAAGGGGGACATGGGCTATCCTTTGGGCTTTTTCAGGGAAGCATAGAACTGTTGTGGGAAGAACACTGAAATATTAGTCGTAAATAACACAGGGTCGCATCCTGAAGTCCTCACCCACTTTTTAGAAAGCATTTGACCCAGTAAGGATGACAGTACATGAGCCAGAGTAATGTTTTTGATAAGTCCTTATGTGAGGGAAGATGCTTTAATTTCACGGTTTATATGATTGTAAATCATGTATTACACAAGCAATGTTCCTGCCAGGCTGCTTTCCCACACCAAAACACTGTGCCAGCTACTATAGCCTGGCCCCAGAAAACAGGCCTCTCAGCAGCTGTATTGAAAGCTGCCTGTCTTTTGGTGAGGTTCTGAGCTGGGCTTCAGATCTGACAATATCTTCTGCGTGTCAGGGGTCGGAAGGGAAACAAATCTATAAGCACAAACTTTGCACTTTAAAACTTTTTGGTGTCATCTGCCAGTAGAATCATTAAACATCACTGTGCTCCGTGACAGTCTGGCTGAATTTGTCAGGGGCTTAGGGCTGAACTTTTGTAGGACAGGGCTGATCTTACATTGTAAGTTGTGTGTGACATCAGTTGGGGGAAGAGATTCATGTCATCCAATTTTGTAATTATGATAAAATTATGAATGGATTTTAAAATTGGTAAATTTAATCCATTTTTACAAATGCCCGTCCTCTCATGTGGGTGCTGCCAAAACCAATTTAAACCAATACAACTCAATGGTTCAAAAAAGGTCATAATTGTATGAAGCTTCCCATCCTCATGCAAACTTCTCTTGGCTCCTCCCCTACATCACAGACTTCTCCTTCCTAATCCGCTCCTCCCCACAGGAAAAACCCTGGAAACTTTAGATGCCTTGCAACATGATCTGCAGTTTCCCAACCCTGGTACTTGGTGGACCAGCAGGGAAAAGTACTCACTGAGGACTCTCCTCACTGAGAAAATAATGCTTTCCCTTTAAACTGCCAGCTGATTACAACTGCTCTCCTATCACATGAGAAGAGAAGCTGTTTCTCATGTGGCCATGAGGCAAACCACTGAGGGCTTCGTAGGTGAAAGCCAGCACCTATACCTTGCCCAGAAATTGAATGGCAGTCAATGAGGATTACAGAGGACAGGTAGAATGCTTTTTGCTGTGTGAAATACTGCTTAATAAACAGGCAGTTGCACTCTGCAGCCTAAAATAGGTTCTGTGTTACCTGCGTAAACTGGGTCTTCAGAGATTATGCACAAGAGTATCTTGTTTGAATTTAATTAACAATTCAATTGATGATGCACAAGAAGGAGAGGCATCGAGCTCATTTTCTTACCGCACTAACTTGGCAGGGCTAACAGGAATAACAAAACCAAACTGTATTTTAAAGTAAATAGATAGGGCTTTGAACAGATCTGTTCAGTAAGGTGCCACTTTTAACAAGCTTATTTTCAGAGTAAAACTGCCCCGAGTTTGAAACTTACCAGTGCTAGGGACACCAAACTTAATGGCCTGCAGTAAAATTATTACCCAAACTAAATTCTTTAGATGAAATGGAGGCTATTTCCTCTGTCTTCATTTAGAGCTTTTCTTTTCCCAACACTAATTTTAAGCCACCCTCCCTTCACTGTCCCTCTTTCCCTTTGTCATGGGATTTTTCTTAGCTCTGAACAGTGACAACCAGAACAGGGTTTTCAGCTGAACAGCCAGGCTCAACTGTCACCATAAAAAGTAACATCCTATCATAATGCCTGACATTTTGTCTTCCTCTGTGTGTCGCTAGCTCCCCAAGCAACATATGACTGAGTTTTTGCATGGCCCAAGAATTGGAGTGAGGGTTTAAGGCTATCACTAATTCCTATCCCTCATTTTAGCAAAGATATTTTTCAAAAGGAATGGAACAAAATGTGGTGGTATGAACTTTTGGCAGATAAGAAAATGGGACTTTATGTTTTCTTAGTTGTACCAGACCATACTTTTTTCAAACCAACAAAGCTTTAGATGCATGTTTCCGGTGTCTGATACAGAACAAAAGGTGTAGCCATATGCAGTGGTATAGGGGCAAACCGTAGTCTGTCGAGATGAATTTGGTCGGCAATTGTCATGTTGGTAAATGGATCAGTCCCTTAAAAAACAGTTACATTGAAGTAAATTGAAGGGCTCCTACTGACTCCAGTGGAAGGTGAAACAGGCCCTAAATGGTTTGGGAGCTGTTAATATTTTTGGCTCCAAAATAAACTGACAAGCTAGTGATGCTGCTTGCATTTCAGACTCCTAGGTCTTGCACATCTCATGACCAAGTCATACAACACAGCCGGATTGCTCACTACATTATATTTTCAAGTGCTTTGTCCTGTATATTTTTAAACGTCTCAAGTGATGCAGCTTCCAACTCTTCATGTGGGAGATGATTCTGCAGTCCAGTAGATGCACTGCTAGCTTGCTTAAATTGTGGTGTTCCAAACTTCATCCCATTGCTCCTAGGTAAACTGCTTTGTACCATCCTAAATAATTCCTTTCCTGTCTTGATTATTATGCCTTGTGAAAAGTAATTATGTCATTGCTCCCACACTTGGTTGTTAACCAGAGCTAAACTGTAAATATTGTAATATTTCCTCATAAGTCCTCCAGCCTTTTGCTCTTCCTTTGAAGTCTCTCTCCAATCTGTCAATGCTTTTCTGATAGTAAGGAGCCCTGAAGTCAACACAATATCAAGGTGTGGTTGCCCCAGAGCAGACTGTTTCCTCCTTCCCTCCCTCTTAGTAGGGGAAAAATGGTGAAAATTAAACCATCCTTCCTCACCTTGCTATTTTTGGAACAAATTGATAAACTAAACAGTACTAAGTCACCAGAACCAGATGGTATTCAGCCAAGAGTTCTGAAGGAACTCAAATATGAAACTGCAGAACTATTAACAGTGGTTCGTAACCAATTGCGTTTATCAGTTTCTGTACCACATGACTAGAGGATAGCTAATGTGATGCCAATTTAAAAAAAAGGCTCCAGATGTGACCCTGGCTATTATAGGCCAGAAGTAACCCCAACATCTGTACCAGGTAAAATGGTTGAAACTATAGTAAAGAACAGAATTATTGGACACACAGAAGAATGCAATGTGTTGGGGAAGAGTCAACACGGCTTTTGTAAAGGAAAATCATGCCTCTCCAATCTATTAGAATTCTTTTGAGGAGTCAACAAACGTGGACAAGGCTGATCCAGTAGATATAGTGTACTTGGACTTTCTGAAAGCCTTTGACAAGGTCCCTCACTGAAGGCTCTTAAGCAAAGTAAGCAGTCATGGGATAAGAAGGAAGGTCTTCTCATGGATCAGTAACTGGTTAAAAGACAGGAAACAAAGGAATAGATGCAACAGAGGGTCCTGTGGCACCTTTAAGACTAACAGAAGTATTGGGAGCATAAGCTTTCGTGGGTAAGAATCTCACTTCTTCACTTGAATCTGAAGAAGTGAAGTTCTTACCCATGAAAGCTTATGCTCCCAATACTTCTGTTAGTCTTAAAGGTGCCACAGGACTCTCTGTTGCTTTTTACAGATTCAGACTAACATGACTACCCCTCTGATAAAGGAATAGATGGTCAGTTTTCAGAATGGAGAGAGGAAATAGCTGTGTCTGCCAGGGATCTATACTGGGACCGGTGCTGTTCAACATATTCATAAATCGTCTGGAAAAAGGGGTAAACAGTCAGGTGGCAAAATCTGCAGATGATACAGAAGTACTCAAGATAGTTAAGCCCAAAGTAAACTGTGAAGAGTTATAAAAAGATCCAACAAAACTGGATGATTGGGCAACAAAATGGCAGATGAAATTCAATGCTGATAAATGCAAAGTAATGCACAGTGGAAAACATAATTGCAACTATACATACAGAATGATAGGGTCTAAATTAGCTGTTACCACTCAAGAAAGAGATCTTGGAGTCATTGTGGATAGTTCTCTGAAAACATCCGCTCAATGTGCAGTGGCAGTCAAAAAAGCTAGCAATGTTAGGAACCATTATGAAAGGGATAGATAATAAGACAAATATTATAATACCTTACAGTGGAACCTCTGAGTTACGAACACCTCAGGAATGGAGGTGGTTTGTAACTGACCAAAATGTTATGGTTTGTTCTTTCAAAAGTTTACAACTGAACTTTGACTTAATACAGCTTTGAAACTTCACTATGCAGAAGAAAAATGCTGCTTTTAACTATCTTAATTTAAATGACACAAGCACAGAAACTGTTTCCTTACCTTGTCAAATCCTTTTTTTAACTTGCTCTATTTTATTTTTTAGCAGTTTGTTTTACACAGTACTGCCCTGTATTTGCTTGCTCTGTCTGTCTGTTGCCTGCTTGCATACTTCTGGTTCCAAAGGAGGTGTGTGGTTGACCAGTCAGTTCGTAACTCTGAGGTTCTACTGTATATAAATCCTTGGCATATCCTCACCTTGAGTACTGTGGGCAGTTCTGATCATCCCCTCTCAAAAAAGATACATTAGAATTGGAAAAAGTACAGAGAAGGGCAACAAAGATGATTAGGGGATGAAACAGCTTCCATATGAGGAGAGATTAAAAAGACTGGGATTATTCAGCTTGGAAAGAGATGACTATGGGGGAATGTGATAGAGATCTATAAAATCATGAATGGTGTGGAGAAAGTTGAATAAGGAAATGTTTTATGTGAAGGGAAAAATAACGAGAACGAGGGATCACTCAATGAAATTAATAGACAGCAGGTTTAAAATAAACAAAAGGAAGTACTTCTTCACACAGTGCACAATCAGCTTGTGGAACTCGTTGCCCCGGGATGTTATGAAGGCCAAAACTGTAGCTGGGTTCAAAAAAGAATCCGGTAACTTCATGAAGGATAGATCCATCAATGGCTATTAGCCATATTCTGGGTGTCCTAAGCTTCTGATTGCCAGAAGCTGGGACTGGATGATGGGGGATAATTGATAATTTCCCTGTTCTGTTTATTTCCTCTGAAGCACTTGTCACTGGCCACAGTCGGAAGACAGGATACTGGGCTACATGGACCATTGGTCTGACCCAGTATGGCCATTCTTACGTTCTATTTTCAGAGCCATGAATTCAAAGCCTGAATTCATGCATGCACTAGCAAGCCCATTTTTACATGGGTTTTGTCAAAACATCCAGCGTGCTACCTTCTGCTAAATTAAACTTTCTTTAAATTAAAGTTAAGGTGATGGTATGAATCTGTCCATGTCCCTTAGCCAAGTATTTAAAGCACAAAATCATCTCCCTTGGTTTCTAATAAGCAGCCAAAATTACATTGTGTTGATTGAAGGGCAGTTTAAGGTTATTTGCCACCCTGTTTGCAATATATTAAATCCAGGCCTTCCTGCAGAACTATTTAAGCAAATAGCACTGAAAAGGGGGCCCATTCTGTTTCTCTCTGCACCTCATCCTTGTTCCAATGTATAGCTGTTCACAGTGAATCTAGTAATCCAGATGTATCTTCTACTAAAAAACAGACAAAAAGCCTCATGCAGCTGGAAGACATGAGGCAAGAATTTTTGTCTACATTGTTTATAAGGGCACAATACACTGGATTTATGAGTGAGGAAAATAACTTGACAATGAAGCTAAAGGGCCAGAATTTCAGAGGAGTTGAGCTACCCACAAGACTCACTGAATTGAAGGGAACTGCAGATAATCAAAACCTTTGTAAATCAAGCCAGGAGGTGTGCAGTTTTGTACCTAAATTGCTCATACAGACACAATGGCTACATGTGCGGATTGAAGGCTGAATATATACAAATAAAGGAGAGTTTGTTTATTTTTATATTCTGGTCCTGTTACCACCTTTCATACTGTTGATGCACAGTACAGTAACTGTTCTATCCATTCACTGAAACCCTTTCTCATTTATTGTCCTATTTTATGTACAGGAAAGAAAAATGGAGATCTGGACAGGAACTTTGATACACTTGATTTGCCCAAGCGGTCGGAAGCAGCAAAAGGTAATGTGCTAATCTGGGTATGTGCTCTTGAAAATAAGGAAAGCAAGTGGTGGGGATTTTTAAAGGGACTTGCAAAATGAGCAAGATACAGTGCTTATACCTTTATTTTGTACTCAGTTGAAATAATAGATGCATGTCAGTGTGCTGCTTCTCTTCTCGTGTACAATACTCGACTACTCGTTTTGTGACTGGAACCCATGTTTTTTCCCTGGATGGAGGCACTTTCACCCAACCTTAGGCTTAATCTGTCCCCATTATCGCTTGTGGCCAGTTTAATCAATAGAAACCTACATAAGAAACGGCCATACTGGGTCAGACCAAAGGTCTGTCTAGCCCAGTATCCTGTTTTCCGACAGTGGCCAATGCCAGGTGTCCCAAATGGAATGAACAGAGCAGGTAATCCATTCCCTGTTGCTCATTCCCAGCCACTAGGTATGTTTGCCAGAAGCTGGCTGGGAATGGTCATCATGGGATGGATCACTTGATGATTACCTGTTCTGTTCATTCCCACTGGGGCACCTGGCATTGGTCACTGCTGGAAGACAGGATTCGGGGCTAGATGGACCTTTGGTCTGACCCACTATGGCTGTTTTTATGTATGTTTCTATTGATTAAATGGCCACGGGAGATGATGGGGGCAGATTAAGCCTAGGGTTGGGTGAAAGTGCCTCCATCCAGGGGCAAAACATGGAATCCACTCTCAAAACACAATTTTGCACTTTCTCTACAATAGACACAAGCATAGGGTGTTGTGTAGAGCAGGAGTCATAGGAGGTTATTTACAAGAGCTCTTCTCTTCCCTTCTACACTTTCCTCCCAATCCGCTTTTCACTGTCAGCTTTACAGTTCACCACTAGTTCACATTAATTTAGGTCTTTTGGAGGTTTTATGTCATCCACTGCTGGTTGACCTTCTCCTGATAATGGTAATTTTGCCTGCTGTAGTCAGCAGCCCCTGTAGCTTTTCAGGGCATCCAGAGACTGGAGGTCCAGAGGGAGATTTTGATGGATTGTGCTCTGGTTTTCTTTGGCATTGTGTGTATATTTCAGCTGTTGGGAGAAGTGAAATCTCTTCACAAACATTTGGTGCATAGTACTCTTTTCGGCGGTAATTTGGGGATCTCCTGTGATTTTTTTACTGCATACTGCCATTTTTTGCAAATCTCAAGCTTTCATTTAAAATAAAAATGTTTGTTTCCATTGCAAAGATACAGCCTTTGCCATGCAAACTGATGCAGTGCTGCCCTGTAAACTCTACCCTGCAGAAAACTCTCTTCTGTGAACACCATTCACCTAAATGAGAGGTGACTGTCAAGATCTAAGTGGGTCTAAATGAAAAAAATTAATACACACAAGCATTTTTCTCATTTTCTTTCCTTAAAAAAGGAAAAGAAAAAAGGTAAGGAAAATGAATCAAAGAAAATGTTAGCTCCCCCACATTGCACACACAGTTTATACTGTGGATAGGGAAGCAATGTGGCCTAGTGGATCGAGCACCGAATTGGGATTCAGGATACCTGGATTCTATTGCCAGCTCCACCACGGACCTACTGCGTCACCTTGAGCAAGTCACATCTCCTCTCTGTGCCCCAGTTTCCTGTAAAATGGGGATACTGCTATTCACCTCCTTTATGAAACACCTTGAGTTTTACTGAAGCACCATATAAGATTAGGGTGATGGTGTTATATATAGTTAAACACTTAAATTTTTAACTAGGAATCAAGTATTTTATGGGAAATGAGGCTGAGTTATTTATGAACTGACATATTGGCCTCAGTCTGTATACTGGTTTATTTATAGACACAAGTTGGCTCTCTTTGCTAAGGAAACTGTGGCTGTATCTTGCTAGACTTGTGCTTCAGTACCAGTTTTTTTCTGGGTCTAATCATGCAAGATACTCAGTGCTCCTTGAAGATGCAAAGAGCCTTCACACACGTACTGATTCAGGGCTGGGGCCCATGGTTAGGTTGCAGAGCAGAGAGGCCTTTTAAGGATAAAAAATTTAGCCTGGGCCTGAAATATGTTCTAGGTGGTTTTTAAGTGCTTAAATGAGCACTTTACTTTTTGGACAAATGGGTTTGATAACTACTTGTTAGAGGATTGAGAAATCCAAAGTAAAAAAGGAAAGTAGAACCAACTTTACATGTATTGCATAAGGCAGGCCTCAGCCCTTTAATTTACTGCTAAATGTGGTTGCAATGTGGGTGCCAGGCAGAGAAGAATGGACACACACAAGATTTCTACAGAGAAATGCATCTTGTGCAAACATTTTATTTTCTTTTTAAAGAAGGAGGAAAAAAAAGCTGGGGGTGGACTTTGCTGACAGCAGTGTTTTGTGGATGTGCCTGCTGGGAGTCACGACTGTGTCTCATTGCCTGTGCAGAGTTGTAGCTGTGTTAGTCCCAGGATATTAGAGAAACAAGATGGGTGAGGTAATATCTTTTATTGGACCAACTTCTGTCCAATAAAAGATATTACCTCACCCACCTTGTCTCCCTAATCTCCTTGCCTACGCAGCTAGGCTGCTGAGATTGTGGCTGCTAAAATTCCATGTTGTTCAAGAGGTTTTCTTTGATAATTTTGAGGAACCCAAATTTAATCTAAACGGATAATGCTAGTCTGACTACATATCACATACTAGATTAGGTCAAAAGATTAATCCCATCAGCATTTTGATGGATGATACCTCTTGGGAAACGAGGGACAGGAAAAAACCATTTACTAAAGTGTACTTGAGGAGGAAAAACAAATTAACGTTTGACTTTTTTTTTTTTCCTACAAGAAGTAGGAAAACAGCCAGTTTACCCGATAGTTCCAGGGTCCTGACAGTTCTAACAAGATTGCTGCTATTTTGAATTGTTCAGAAAGATAAGCAAAATAAAATTGCAGTTTCAAAACAGTTTAACAGCTCAGGTCAGATCTGGGCCATGGAGCATAATTGACTCTGATGAAATCAGCGTTCAGCTGAGGCAGAATCTCATTTTGAAGATTGAAAAATCATGCAAGTTTTAATGATCAAATGCATTTGGTTTGAGTGACACAAGGAAGTGCTTTTTCAAAAACCAACAATTCTAGATTAATCTGTTGCATGTATTATTAAAGCCATATTAAAGTGAGTTTTCTGTGGGAATCTTTGTGAGCAAACGAAACTACAGTAGCTAATAAGAGCTGTTCGTGCAGAGCAGCAAATGAACATTGCGGTAGTTAACAGACCTATTGGGAGACAGTGCTGTTAGGTTTTCTGAATCTTAAAGTCAACTTCCCTAGGGTTCATTGGGCAAGCTAAGGAGCCGCCTTAAAAACTGCTGGTCACAATTCCCTTATAACAGGGGTTCTCAACTTTTTTCTTTCTGAGGCCCCCCCAACAACTGGTTTTATGCATATAAAAGCCAGGGCCAGCATAGGGGGTAGCAAGCGGGGCAATTGCCTGCGGCACCATGAGGCTAAGCTGCTCAGGCTTCTGCTTCAGCCCCAGATGGCGAGGCTCGGGGCCCTGGGCTTCAGCCCCACACAGTGGGGCTTCGGCTTTCTGCCCTGGGCCCCAGCGAGTCTAATGCTGGTCCTGCTTGGCGGACCCTCTGAAACCTGCTCGCAGCCCCCCCAGGGAGCCCCAGACCCCTGGTTGAGAACCACTGCCTTACAGAAATGTGTCATAAATGTAATCGTTGGGTTCAGTTGATCCAGTGTTCATGTTGGCTTTAAGAAACTGTGAACTAGGAAAGGAGCAGTTCTACTTGCAGGTATCTCTAGAAAGTTAAATTGGTGTCCACAGGACCTTAATCACAAATCTCTGCCCAATGAACAGCTGAATGTGTTTAAATGGAAATAGCCATAGGTTTTGGCACCTTTTCTTCAGTGTCTGGTCAAGACAACCTATAAACCAGTTGGTGTATTTAAAAGAGAGAAGCAGGTTTGGGGTGACTGCCTGGCTTTGTTAGTGTATTCTGCCCTGGGATGACTCATTTGGTTGCCATGTGGAATGGAACTGGTGATATGCAATTTTTCAAGCAAGGATCTAGTGTCTTAAAAATGGGAACTGCTTTTCGCCAATGGCTGTTCATTTTTAAATGCATCTCAGACTAGCCTGTAAGGACAGAGTTTGCCTAGCCTTGGATCTCATTGAACATCTGTGACTTTTCCCTGCCACGCTCTCTGGTGGGAAAACAGTTCCAGCTTCAGGCTGCTTATTTGTGGATAAATCTGTTAACATGGTGTGGGACGGTGCACAATGTTTTCAGAAATGGTCCCATCTACTAGAAAAAGTCTTCTGTAGCATTGTCCAGAATGCTCTTCCCATAGTGGGAAAAGAAGTCTAAAGAGTAGCTTTTCCCGGTTTCCTCC
This sequence comes from Malaclemys terrapin pileata, assembly GCF_027887155.1. Classification (NCBI taxonomy): domain Eukaryota; kingdom Metazoa; phylum Chordata; order Testudines; family Emydidae; genus Malaclemys; species Malaclemys terrapin. The sequence goes on along the minus strand of NC_071520.1, from coordinate 16,934,326 downwards.
TCCTTGAAGGACATGGCTCATCTTTCTGACCGGTGGGGTGGGGAGATAAGCTTCTGATGGCTGGAACTGAGGAGAGCCCGTGTGAGTCAGAAGGGAATGGGATAGAGTGCTAATGGGAAAACATGATTGTTAAACTGGGGCAGTCATGAGCAAAATGCCCATTTCTAGTCCATCGTTAGAAAAACGATGTTGCTAAAATCCTTCATCATTATAAAGTAGGTTGACAAATCTGTCGGCTAATTGTCTCCTCTGCAGTGTCCTCTTTGGCAGTGAAGATCACAGACAATGCAAGTATTGATTTCTCCTGTGCAAAACTAAAAAAAAAAAAAAAAAAAAAAAAAAAATAGTAAATACAGCACAGCATGGTGCCTTTGCTTTGCTTTTAGCACCCTTACTTCTACAGGTGTTAAGGTGAAAATAAACTGAGCAGACAATAAAGGGGAGAACACAAGAAGTGTGTGTGGGGGGAGGGGGGAATATGGTGTCATTCTGTCAGTGAAGGCTGCAGCTGTAGTCGGAATAGCAGATTGGTGAGATAATCAAGTCTTTTCAAGAAATCTATTGAGGGGCTTCAGCCCTCTGGAGTTGGTTTAAAGTTTGTGACATTTGTTGTCCTGGAGTGGTTAAGTCCTTAAACTGTCCATCTCTTGGGCAAGGGGCAGGGAAATCCTGTCCATTAGTTAAATGTCTGATTTGCTTTTCGATGCAGTCAAACCTGGTTAATACTAATTAAATTGAAAACTACAATTTATTTGGATTAAACAAACCATCAGCTTTTAGTACATGTGTATAATGGCATAATATAGGTTGCAGTTAGATACTCGGGTATTGGAGATGGGCCCAGCTCTGGGGTTTGGTTCATCCCATTAGGGAGACTGGAAGTGTTTGGACAAAAGAGGGTTTGTTCAGGTCCATCTCTACCTGATACATGAACTAACGGATGAAATTGTTATTCACTTATCTCTAGGTTTGTTTGGCATGACTTGTTCTTGAACAGTAATTTCCCTCTTTGACTAGGTTACTGGCCTAGTCAGTAGACATGTTATATCTTGATTTTGACACATTGCCACATAAGTCTCATAATCAAACTAGGGAAATGTGATCTAGATGAAATTGTTATAAGATGGGTACATAACTGGTTGAAAGACCGTATTCAGAGTACAGTAATTATCAATGGGAGGATGTATCTAGTGGGGTCCCACAGGGATCTGTCTTGGGTCTGGTATTAGTCAAAATTTTCATCAATCACTTGGATAATGGTGTGAAGAGTGTGCTTATACAATTTGTGGATTACCCCAAGATGGGAGGGGTAGCAAATATTTTGGCAGAAAGGATTAGAATTTAAAATGGCCATGACAAATTGGAGAAGTGGTCTGAAATCAACAGGATGAAATTCAATAAAGATAAATGCAAAGAAAGGAAAAATCAAATTCTCAAATACAAAATGGGAAATAACTGGCTAGGTAGCAGTATTGCTGAAAAGGATTTGGTGGTTATAGTGGATCGCAAATTGAATACGAGTCAACAACGTGATGCAGTTGCAAAAAAGTCTAATATCATTGTGGATGTATTAACAGGAGTGTTGTATATAAGACACAGCAGGTAACTGTGCTGCTCTGCTCAGTACTAGTCTGAGGCCTGCTCTGGAGTACTGCATTCTGTTCTGGGTACCACACTTTAAGAAAGATCTAAACAAAGTGGAGAGAGTCCAGAGGAGAGAAATAAAAATAATAAAAGGTTTCGGAAACCTGACTTGTGAGGACAAGGTAAAAAAACAATTAAAAAATTGGGTATGTTTAGTCTTGAGAAAAGACAACTGAGGGGGGACCGATAAGTCTTCAAATATGATATGGGCTGCTTATAAAGAGGACGGTGATCAATTGTTTTCCATGTCCACAGGAGGTGGGACAAGAAGTAATGGGCTTAATCTGAAGCAAGGGAGATTTAGGTTAGATATTCGAAACAACTTTCCAGTGATAAGGGAGTTAACCTCTGGAATAGGCTTCCAGGGTGGTCTCTGTCATTGGAAGTTTTAAAGAACAGGTTAGACAAACACTTGGCAGGAATCATTTTAGGGGTACTTAATCCTGCTCATCACAGGGGCATGACCTAGATCATCATAGGGGCATGACCGCCTCCTGTGGTCCAGTCCATCCCTATGATTATTTTGTTCTTAACTGCTATTTAATTGCAACAGTTTCCTGTAGAGTAGGATGAAAGTATATAACCTAGGTCCTGAAACTAAAGCTATTTAGGAATGGAACGAATCTGTAATGTCCTGTTAACAAGTCTGTGCTGCTGCAAGAAGCCGTTTGTGAAAATGCTGAGAGTATTTGAAAACTAGTTTGAATTTGTGCATGTGCATTTACCCTGAAAGTTTATGGATATTGGTGGATGAGATTTTGGATCAATTTGCTAGCAGATTAATTTCTTCTCCATATTTATCACAATGATCAGTTGCTTTCTATCTAGTCTGATACTATGAATGGATTTTCTATTCCAGAAGGTGAGTGTTGAAACTGGCTAATAAATCTTTTGTGTTGCTGCCCATAAGCAACTGAATTTAGATTTCCTGGTACTTTCAGAGTAATGATTCTAAGCTAGTATATTACAAAAATGCTAATAATTTCTCTTTGACTAAAGGTGTTTGTGTGCAGTGAGAGAGAGAAACTTCACTAACAGTTTTATCTTGATTATAGGTTTGTGAATAAGATTAGCCGTTGCTCTAGCACTTACTGTCACTTTCGTTTGATTTCTTTAAAACCTTACAAGTTGATTCAAGTGTTCGTGTGCCCTTTTCTGACTCCTTTCAATCATTAGTTTTGACTGCAGTGTTGTGAATAAATGACTGACTGACTGATAATGGTACTATCCCCACATCTCCTTCTCCTGCCAGTGGAAGTTGTAAGGCAAGTTCTTCTCAATCTCTCAGCATGAGAACATATAACGTGTTATTACATTAACATCTTCTAAGTATTAGGCAAATGAAATCGAGAATTCCCATCAGAATTATTAAGCATCTCATATTTCTGTTGCTTTTCTAAGTACAATGTTCATTTTAGTCCCCTGTGGTAGTCATAATTTACAAAGCAGTGTAAGACGGGCTCATCTGTCTTCCAGTATCTTGAATCAGAGAAACTTTATTACCTTGCGTAGGAGAATCCCCTGTGTGGCCTTCCCTTGATAAACTTTTTTTCCAATCTGATACATTTAAATTCTCATCTCCCCTCATGTGCCAGGAATTTAGAATGTGGGAATCAGTTGGTTTATGCTTCATTACTCAAAACTCATTCAGTTAACCCATTGATTGTAATTTAGAAGTTGGCTGATTTATTCTGGATTGTTTTTTTACTTTTTTCATTCCCTTTTGGAATGCTTCCATTGACCCCCGGTTTCTTCACCACTGCTTTGAAATGTGGCAATGAATTGCTGTTTGGCCCACTGAGCTTGGGTTATGGAGTGCCATTCAGATGGAAACTTTAATTATTTTGCAGACCTTTAAGAGTCTCTAAAAATAATTACACATGTCATGAATCATAAATATGACTGAAACGGGGGATGGTCTAGACAGTATTTGGTCCTGCCATGAGGGCAGGGGACTGGACTCGATGACCTCTCAAAGTCCCTTCCAGCCCTAGAATCTATGAATCTATAAAGAGTCCAGAGGACCATAGACTACCATGTGGGTATCCAACTCAATTAGCTGCATTCCAAACAAATTCTGGATCTGATCTAAGCCCCATTGAATTAAATGAGCTTTACATCAGGCCTTATAGTAGTTTGAAGAGAATATCTAAGTTATTTGTTTGACACTATCACCTGTGTGTTCACCTTCTGTTTTCATGTATGGGAGCAGACACACCAAGCTCTCATTAGCAGTAAAGGCTAGGCAAAACTGATTTTTTTTTAATAACCCTTTTTGCCAGTTGATTTCACGTGATTTTCTGTCTTCGAATTTCCACCTCCTCACCATGGCCAAACAACATGTAAAAATGTCAAATCATATAACGGTTAATGATGTACTAACCAAAAAGGTGCTGAGTTTGGACATGTAACTATAATATTTCCATCGACAGAAGACCCTATCAGGCCAGACATTCTTACATAGCTCTTCCAGAGCTGGCATGTGACTCATCTCCCCCTTGGAGTTTAGTGGGTGGACCACCCTCCTTCCCAGTGTCTGAGAGGCCACTGGACAGAGCTATAGTTCCACCTCAAATGATGGGACTCTTTCCCCAACACAGCATCAGGGAAGAATATGCAAAATACAGCTGCTTCAACTGAGTGAGTCTTAAATAGCTTCTATTCACCCTCAGCCAATCAAGGAGCCAGGACTAATGTCATGTGACTTATTGGACTTATTGCAAGCAGCCCAGTTCAAAATTCAAAAAAGCGCCACAAAAATTTGTTGTAATCCACATTAACATAATGTGGCACCTTCATACACACATACCCCCCTTAGTGGCAAGTGACTCAGTTACCTTTTACCTGAGGCAGGTACCAGCCATGCTGTTAGCAGGGGTAAGTTGGTCACAAATTGTTCAGTCACTTTGATCTCACATTCTGTTCACGTTATGAACAAAATATCATAAATAAGTCAGTTGCATAGAATTGTTCCACTTGCGCAAACTTTTCATGAACTCAGAGCCAGGCAAATGTTGATGATCAGTTTCTTCTGTAACCAATATTTTGTCCAGCTCTATTAGTAGTCACCAGAGATGTGTCCATTTGCATACTGAGAAGATGCTTCTCTATTCTCTGCCTTACTAATACTCCTACTTGTCTCCCAAGCCACCTAGCTGCAAAAATAATGCTGTATTTTTTTCTGAGTTGAATGTTTTGTGACCTTTGCTTGGGTGATGGCAAAGGGACAAAGAGAGAGAAATCGCAGCAGAAAAAGTTGCCTAAGTATGTGTGGAAGGATCAGCTGCTTAGTAGGAATCTATTGAAACAAGCATTCTTTTTATAGCCGTGAAATCGAAATTCACCATTACCGTGTAATAGGGTAACTGTATGTTGCAAATGACTGTCCTCAGCACTATTATTTTCCATTCCATTCAGGGTGTATTCTGACATAAATGGATTTTAAAATCACTAGTACAACTAGCTTTGATTAGGCTAGTTCGTTAGGATTATCTTCCCGACTGCATAGATATCATCATTGGAGATGGAAAATGCCATTATTTTGTCATGACATTCCTTGTCACATTTGTTATTCTAAATGCTTTATTGTCCTACAATACAGTGTCAATATTAGCTAGTAGGTTTTGTGGTAGATTTCTGACTGCATCTTAATCATACAGGGCTGTTGCGCTTCCTCATTAAAACAATCTTCCTGGGTACTAATTCACAGTCTTGTCTTGCAGGGAGCTCCCGTTGCTACACAGATGTTGCCTAAAATAAATCATTAGCACAGCTCTTAAAAGAAATCCTCCTTGCTTGTTTGCTTTTATGCAGGTAGTAAGCACTGAACAGCTTGGCCTTTGAAGCGTGGCGTCCCTGGGATGACCTCCATTTTCCACGTAGATCAGCTTGGTTGCAAGAGGTTTAAAAAAAAAAACAAAAAAAAAAAAAACCAACAACCTGTTTTAAACAGATATTTAACTAGCTGGAAACAGCTGGTTGTCCCCAAGTGGCTTGTTTCACCATAAGAGTAACAATAAGTTTTTCTCATACATTTTCAGCAACAAAAAATATAGGCTGGGAGGGGACTGGGAGAGGCAGTAAGGAGAGGCTTCTGGCTGGCAAGAGCACAAGTACTTCGGAAAGGTGACTGATGCAGTTTCCATGGCAGCAGTGCTGTAAGAATCTTGCTTCCTTTCTGCCCCAATGTATAGTGTTGCTGCTGCCGAATCCCCATGCAAAGGATTCCCTTGGGGTTTCAGCTCTGCTGAACTCAGCAAGAAAATGCACTGCCCTGGCGTCTCCGTTTATATAACCTAATGCTCGGTTGTGTCTGTTCCTGAGCTGGGAGACCACAGGGGGTTGCCAGCCTCTTGCTGGGCGTCGCTGTTCTTGGCCATCCCTGCCCTTGCAAAGTGCTTTTCAAAATAACGTTTTCTGTCTTTAACCTCCACAGACTGCAAATAAAGCCCTTCCTTAACCACGGAGTGGCGTCTGACCCCAGTCTCATTTCAAAATACAGTGCAGACTTTAACCACTCCAGAAACTGCAAATCTGCAAAGTGGTTATTTTTAGTTTGTTTGGCTTTTTTCACATGAGGTTGAAGGATTTTTAAAGGATTAACCACTGAACAGAGAGCATGATCACCAGGGTCCTATCCTGCAAGGTGCTGAGGTGACTCCAAATGAAGTCAGCGGGAGCTGAGGGCCTGGTACAGAGCACCTGAAATACACAGATCCAAGGAAATGAATGCAGGGGACTGGACCAGATGACCTCTCAAGGTCCCTTCCAGTCCTACGATTTCTAAGAAATGTGTTTCAGCCGTTGGATGCCAGAAGAAAACTAGGAGAAAAATAAAACCCAGCTGACACTTCCTATTAACACTGCTTCAGAGAAACCCAGGAGGAGGTGGGGCATGTGGCTAGTGTGGCTGCATTCTAGAAATGCAGCTTCAATAAATGTTTAATAACAGAGAAATAGCAGATGAGTCTATTCCAGTTTATTCAGGCTTTCGTAGCTTTGTCCCTTGCAGAATAGCTCACCAAGCTCCAATAGTCATTCACAGTGCCTGCCTCCACGTTTTTAACAATGCATCTGTTGTTTCCTTTATGATCAGAAAGTGTGAGCATTCTTTCTTCTCATTCTTATTGAAGCCTGTCGTGTTTGTGTAAGGTGATGGGCTTAGAGTTCCGAATGAAATCTCCCAGCAGGCCATTGAGAATGGATACTAGGTTTGCTTGCTATTGTCCTCTAACACCTCTTCTTCTCTCAATGTCTTGCTGAGTATTTAGATTCTGTTCTTCATTTTACCAGATAGATTATGTTAATCTTTCAAAATTACCTAATGTGCATATATATATTCAGGGACAGAGATTCTGGGAACGTCTCGTGGCGTGTCTACATAAGCACTTATTGCACAGCAAACTGGGGTGTAGATCTACAGCACTCCAGCGTGCCACTCCCCAAGTGTATGTGAGGACCCTGCTGATGTGTCCTACAAGTTCCTAGTGCACTTTGACGTACTGCTGTTTTAAATTGAAGTAGGTCATTGCACAGTAGGGAACAGTTAGTGCGCCCTCAGCCGGGTCCACATGGATGCTTAAGTGCGTGGCGCTCTGGAGCACTGTAGATCTACACTCCAGCTTGCTGTACAGTAAGTGCTTATGTTGACATGCCCTTAGAATCTGGCCTAGATTGTAGCCTCTTAAGGAATAAGAGTTTAACCCCTTGTGAAAGAAATACTAAGCAAAGCTACTTCGGATGCACACATGAAATAAAGCGGCTGGGTTGAAAAAGATGCAAATTGCAGCACTCTTCTATCCGCAGGAAGGTTTTTCCAAAGTTGGGCCTGTAATGTCCAACTGAGATTCCTCTCCAGACTCTCAGCGAAGACAGTAGAACAACCAGTGATAATGAAGGTACATCCACACTCATCTTCTTCTCCCGTATTCTTAAACGTTAACATTTCCTTAGTGGGGAAAAACCTGGCAGTCTGAGACTAGATATTCCCCGGCCTCTTCAGATTCTATGACCTGTGGCTCTCTGGGGACTATATAAGAACTTATTTTCCTTCACAAGTCAGTTCCACAAACTCTCATGCCTCAGGCTGACACCCAAGAATATAGCTTTAGTATAATAACTAGCAGTACTTTAGAGAAACAAGGCTCCCCAGTGGTAAATTTCCTTTTTCTAACATTGATGTGAATTTGTGGCCAACTTATAAATTCATAGAAAATTAAATTTATAATGCATGTGCTTATAACATCTTAAACTAGCCTGGCACAAATAAACTCATGGAATAAAACAGCCGGTGCTCCACTGCAGCACAAAGTAATTATGGGAGCCATAAGGGAGGAAGTATGATATAAAGTGTTCAGCAAAGAAACTCTTGAGATCTGATACCAGCCCTGCTACTGACTTGCCGAATGGCCTTGGGCATGTCTGTTGACCTCAGAGGCTGTGTCCATATTAAGCATATTTTCGACATTTTACGCCAGTGCATTAGACTGGCTGCTGGTGTTGTCTAACCTTGTCAGAGTAGATAGATGACATGATAGTAAAAACAGAAGCAGCTGCCAGTGCTTTAGCTATAGTAGAACTCCCACCATTCCTGGCACTGCTGGTACTGTAATGGTGGGAAATCTTAATAGAAAGCTCAGTATAGACCCAGTCTTGGTCAGTCCTAGATGATGCTTATTTACTACGCAGAAGTGTTGAGGCTGGATTGAGTAATTTATGGTACATGGAGTGTTTTGAAAATGTAAAATGTTATAAAGTGCTTAGTATTTTTACTGTTTGGGCTTTTAATGTTTTTTCACCCTCTGTTTTTATGGATAGTGTAACGGTGCTCACTCTCCACTCTGGCGCCTCTTGCTGGTTGTCCTGGGGATTAGCTCTGCATGGTACTGCACCCTCTTTGGGTGGTGCCTCGCCACCGTCACTCCTGCTCTAGGACCCACGTCTATCCAAGGACTGTGGTGTCCTCTTCAGCCACACAGCCCTCCAGACGTGCTACACTCTGTGCTCCCCCCCTTCCGGGGACATAGTCCCCTGTTCAGCCACTTCCCTTAGTGGCTACTGCAGCAAATTGTCTGACCACTTCCTTGTGGCCCCAGCATCCTCTTTGCCCTTGCCTCAGGGCCTCAGCCTGCAAACCCCAGCAGCCAGCCAGGAGCAGTGTCTCACTCCCCCAGGCCCTGCTAACAGGACTGCTCTGTCCAGGGTGCTGGCAGTTTTCTCTGCCCTCCAGAGACAGTCTTCCTCTCTGGGCTCCAGCAGAGAACTGCCTTCCTCAGCCCTGCAGCTCCCTTTTTATATGGGCCTGCTTGGCCCTGCTTGGCTGCTCCCTACAGCCCTTCTCTGATTGGCTGCCTCCTGTGCAGCCTCCTGAGGGCTCTATTAACCCCTTAGAGCACAGTGTGGGGCAGGCGCCCATCACAAATAGTGTCATTTATGATGGTCTACTCTGTGTGTGTAAATCTATAAATAAAATTAGATCTTTAGCAGATTGACCAGGTTTAATTTAGTTATGGCAACATATGTTGCCTTACAATTATGAGACAAGCGACAGTATTTTAGAACTTGAACCACTAATGTGTATTTGCATTTCCTTTTCACTTGAGATTGAGGTACATGACTACCATTTCTGAAGATAAAATAGATACCACTGGAAAGTGACAGCTGTCAGGTTGCCACTGCTGGCTGTTCTGTTTTCTCCTCTCCTCCCAAACTACCCTGTTCTGTGCATTGCTGCCTGCTTGGCTGAGAAGAGTTAATATTTTTTTCCTGTTCCTTGGTTTGTGTGTGTGTTTTTGCATGTCTCATTTACCACTTCTATTCTACAAGCAATTATAATAGTTACTCTAAAATACAATGACTGTTATTACAGAGTCCAGCTCATTATGCAGATGCTCTTATAGAATTGTTTATAAAATGAGAATGTGCCAAGCAAGTCTGCCAGGAATGAAAACAGAGGACTTGGAGGGAGAGGTGCATTTTCCGCATCACTGCAGCTGTCTCAGTCTTGGGACTTAGTCACAGTGGTGAAAAACTCTGCCTGTCCATCCAAAACTGTTGGATTAAGTAGGATTCCTGCCATGCTACTTCTTCAGTTTCAATTAAGCAGCAACAACAAAACATGTACAGAAGACTATTCCATTTAATATAAGTGTATTTAAAAAAACAAAGCAAAACAATGAAGTTGATGCTTCTAAGAAGGGTGAATATCAAGAAGTTGCCTAGCCAACATTATCACAGAGCAAGGAATATGCACCACGCTGCTGCTCCCAATGTGTGGAGATTAAATTGACTTGTCGAAGTCCATTACAAAAACCTTGTTGCACAAAATTAGGGGTGTCTCCTACTGTCCATCAACAACACTGCAGCAAAATTCTGCTGACAAAGGCACTTGTCAAACTCAGAGACTGGCAGAAAGCTTCAGAACAGCTGAGGCAGAATGACAGTGCTGCCTTGGATGCCCTGCCAGATTATCAGAAATACTTTGCATACAAGCAAAAGAAACTGTTAGAACTCTGGATAAGATGGTAAACTGAGTCCTCTGGCTGTCCAGATGGGAATAGAACATCCTGGATAATGTTTTCAAAAGGTCTAAGTTACTCAGGCACTTTTGAAATTGGGACTGAGGCTCCCAAATCTCTTCAATACTTTAAAAAAAAAATTGTATCCCGTGACATTTCTCTGGAAAGTATAGGACACCCCTATCCTCCTGATCGACATGTTCCGCAGTCCATGGTTTTGCATGAAGTATGGCTGCACACTAAGCAAAATTCTGCCCTATAAAGAAAGGGAGTGTGGTCTAGTGGCTAGGACATGGATGTGAGGAGTCAGGATACTTCGGTTCTCTTCTCACCACAGCCGCTGAAGGTACTGAGCCACTGCAGCTGGGGCACCGGCAGCTCATGTAGACGTATTGGCTTTAGTAATCTAGCTAGCTCACTAAAAATAGAAGTCAGGATGCTATGGTGTCCTCACTTCTGTTTTTAGTGAGCTAGCAAGAGTACATAGCTAGCTTGGGTATGTCTGCATGAGCTGCCGTTCACGGTGCCCCCCTCCAGCTGCAGTGGAGCCTTACCTTGGGAGTATGTTTCCAGCTACGTCTGAAACTGGTACCATGAAACCCACAGTGTGGATTTCCCAAGGAAGAAAGTTCTTCTGAAAGGGATGACGTTGGCAAAGTTAGGGCTGGTCTACACTAGGGCAGGGATCAATCTAAGATACCAACTTCAGCTATGCTATTCGCGTAGCTGAAGTCAAAGTATCTTAGTTCGACTTACCTTGCGTCCTCACGGCGGCAAGTCGACCGCCGCGGCTCCCCCGTCGACTCCGCTTACTCCTCCTGCCGAGGTGGAGTGTGGGCGTCAATTGGGGGATGAGACGCGATAAATCGATCCCCGATAGATCGATTACTACCCACCAATTTGGCGGGTAGTGTAGACCTGGCCTTAGTTAGAATTGGCAAATGACTAAGGAGGAGACCAGATCTGCTCTGTGTGGTATATTCAGTTTAATATGGAGATATACCCATCTCATAGAACTGGAAGGGACCTTGAAAGGTCATAGAGTCCAGTCCCCTGCCTTCCCAGCAGGACCAAGTATCGTCCCTGACAGTTTTTTGCTCCAGATCCCTAAATGGCCCCCTCAAGGATTGTTATAACTGCTTATGTCAGCAGCAAAAATATGTTTTTATTGCCTTTCACTTCAATTAGCCTTGCAGAGCCAGGGGAAGGAGCTGAATTCCTTAACTAAATTCCAACTGCATGGCCAAATTGTCAGAATAATTTAGGGCAGAATTCAGGCCACAGAATTATTACTGAATCATAATGTGCAAAACTCTCTGCTGACTATCAGATCTCAGCTTGACTTTCAAGGGAGTTAACTTATTTTTGCTGTGATCTGAGCATGTTTCATCTGGAGCCATCATAATACAGTAAAACATGGAACCCTCGCAGTACCATTTTAAATCACTTTTCAGGAACGTGATTGAAATCTTGGAGAAAACCAAGAACAATGCAAAATAAAATAGTTTCGTGGTGCTGAGCTTACTACAAAAGGAGAGAATAGACAACAGGAGGCCAGCAAAGAGGTCTTCGCTATAATCCAACAAAGAGAGAAGCAATGCATACATCAAGGTCTTGGCAGTTTATCAGTTCAACAAGTACAGTTTTTCAAATGTTAAAGGTGAATTTTAACCAAAGAAGTAAAAGATAACTTGGAGTCTAAAATAACCTTTGTACCTCAAGAATCACTGATGCACCAGGAATGAAACTATTGAAACTAAGATGCATGGACTTGTTTGCAGAAGGGTAAGTAACAGGATCAAAATATAAAACTTCTGTTTTCTCTGTATTAGTAATAGCCACTGCAGTCCTATTATGTGACTCATTACTTTGTAAAGGGCTGTGAGATACTTTAAGTGTGAAATGTGCTATATAAAACCAAATTCAGTTGTAAAACTTTTGAATGCTCTAGTCAGGCTTAAAAGCTTCCCTCCCCCCTCCTCCCCTGCTCCATCCTGGCAGGGGAATGATATGACTTGTGGTACCATATACCTATGTCTAACTGTGTATTAAATGACCTTGAACTTTTGAGAGACAGAAATTGTATATAATAAAACAGCCATTCAAAGCTGCCTATCAACTTAAAAACCAACCTCACCTCCGCATAGTTTGGAATCTAGTATCAGTCCAATTAGTGTTTGCTTTGGAGCCAGAGAGAAGATGATCACTAACCAACTTAGTTTCAGACGATCAGCATGAACAGTGATTGCTACACAGGGGGAAGCAAACCATTTTTACTTCAGGCTCCTGGGCCATTAGTATATCGCTGAATGTCCCGAGTGTCTCTCACAGGAGAAGTTGGCAATATTTGAAATGCCACATGTTCAGTTAGGGCTAAACTATGTCTTGTGCTTGCCCAGAATGAGGAAAATGCAATGAGCATCCTCCCTCTTTGCCAGGGTTGGCCACAATTGCTGTCTTTATGGTCTCCAGGGCACAGGGGCTGCATCCTGCTAATGTGCCCGCTGTGGGCACAAATCACACCAAAAATGGTGGGCAGGAGGTGAGGACCTAGCTTTGCCCTCCCTCCACATCAAGCAGCTGGCCAGCTGCAGAAGGGGGCACATTAGACACACTCTCCATCCATGCCAAGGAACTCTCGAGGAGGCACAGTGCCTCCTAAGGCCCCTCCATGGGCAGTGCAGCTCTGCAGCAATCCCAAGGATAATAATAGCCCAGTCAGGCACTAAGAAAGTGTGTGGGTTTCTAAAATGATATCTTTGAATTATTGATCCCACTGGACACACAGGTGAAAGAATATACTTTTACTTGCATGAAATATTCTTTAACCATGGCTCTATGACATCCATCCCATTCCCTCAATCCCACCCACCCCTCTGGTTTGTTTGAAAAGAATCCGTCAGGGCTAGCATGGAGAGTAGTGTATTTCCTGATGGGCAAATAGTGGCATGGGGGAAGGCGGAGCTTGAGTAGAAACCCCACCAGATAACAGTGAGTCTTACAAAAGCATTGCTGATGGTTTTAAATGGGTGTCAGAAATTCTAAAAGCAGTTCAGAGAATTTATCGCCTTTGCAAGGAAAGGTTAGGGCAAGTTCACATTCTCAAACTTTTACTCCTGGGCTACATTGAGTGGAAGTGTCTGACATTTCATGACAGTCCTTGCCCTGAACTGCTTGCAGACTTAAATAGACAAGGTGGACATAGGGTGGCAGGAGGTATAGAACAGAGGTATAGAAAGGTGAGGTGACTTGCCCAAGGTTATACAGCAAGGCAGTAGCACAGCTGAGATTAGACCCTGGGTGTCCTGATTCCTAGACCAGCGCCCTAGACCGTGCTGATAAGACATGTAGATAACCTTCCCCATTCAAGACATTGTAATTTTTTCATGTTGACACTGCATTCAAATGCAGTACCAGAAAGAATATTTAATGAGTTCTGCTTTGAGACCTTTGAAATCGCAGTCATCAAAGCTGTGATCATGATCAAGCACATAATTACATCATGTCCTGCTGAGAGCTTTAAAAATGATGAGGGAAAAGCTTCTCCTAAGACGCTTGTAACATGTGCAAGGACAGGAACATGAAAAGAGCTGGAGAAGGGGTTATGCTTTAACTAATTTCCCAAATGACTTTTAAACACTTAGCAATTGAGGCTTTTTACTTGCCCTGAAAATATGGGGTTCCTGTTCCCCTTCTTAGTGGTAATCGATGCATCCCGAATAAGGGTGAGTCATAAAATGTGGCAGCACTAGCTGTAAGGATGAAAAGGCAGCCAACAGGGGCTTAGTACTCAAGATCAGCGACAAAGATGACTGTGGTGCTGGACGCATCGTGTGTGCTGGGACTTCTCAAGAAAGAACAATATATGAATGCTAAGAGCATGAGACCTAATCCCACTTATTCAATTAAATGAGGTCTGCTCCAGGAGGAGAACATTTTCCTTTGAGTTCTGGGTAGGTTATAACATTTTATATGCTCAGGAGGGCATATATGACTCCCAGATTCGTGCAACCTTGTAAGGCTTTCCTGAGTAGGGACTGTGTGTTTAGGATTTAATGCAACCACCAGCTTCCCTTCTGAGTTCTACCCACCCACCCACTGAAAACAAAACACAAACTGAATCTAGTGGTGAAAAATTTTAATGCATTTTCACACATGGCCAGACACGACCCTCCCTAGACTGTGTGCTGACGACATGGTGCCCCTGACCTGCCTGAAAGCCAATGCTTCTAATTTCTAAATCCAGCTGTTAGCCAGCTAGCCAGAGAGGCCAGCCCAGTGAAGAGCTGTTAGGGCCTCCCAGGTGTGTGTGTGTGTGTGTGTGTGTGTGTGTGTGTGTGTAAATGTTTAAAAATTGATGTAGGTGCTAATGTGATGGAAAATGCTTTGAACATACATCTGATGATGCTTGTTGCAGAGTTCACTGCACTTTGTTTTTCAAGCTCCATACAAAAAAGAATAGCTTCTATGTAGAATTATCCACTTTTACCTGCAATCTATAAAATGTCACTTTAAAAATTAACCTCTTTTAATCCAAAACATCACTATATAATTGCATACTTTTATCAGATTTTTTAAAAAACAAATTAAATAAAAATCCTGTCCCTAAGCATATAGCTTTCACAAAGAAGGGGGTCTTACCATCTTTTTTTAGTTGTGGGGAAGTGAAGTAGTTTAAGCATCTCTCAGAACCCTAAATGCTGCTCTGTGTGGGTATGTCTGAAAAAGCCACAGCTCTGAGTCGACTGACTCAGGCTGATCGACTAAAAACAACAGTGTAGATGTTCATGTTGGAGCTCGGACCCTGAAACCTGATGAGAATGGGGCTCCAGCCCGAGTGGGAATGTCTACACTGCTGCTATTAGCCCCACAGTCCAAGCCCTACAAGCCTGAGTCAATTGACCTGGGCTTTGAGACTCTTTGCAGTGTAGACATGCCCAAGTGTGTGCTTTCTTTGCTGTGAGATAGTCTCTGTTGCTTCTATGTTCTGGAATCTCTCGGCATGACTTTCTTGACAGCTTGTGAATCTGAATCATGACATTATTGAGGCCACTGTAAGTCTAGAGAGGACAGATTGTGATTTCGGGTGCTCTGAAACATTTCCATGTTCTGTAGCTGGAAGTATGTCTGTGCTTCCTCCATGTATCTGACCAAAGAATCTCATCCATAGCTACCAATTTGGGCCCCGATCCTGCTTAACTTCACTCCCATGAATAGACCCATTTGCACATGTGTGTTTGCAGGACTGGTGCCTTAGCTACCTCTCTCAGATTATATTGTCTCTTCCCACAGTGCTATCCACAATAAATTTAACAGTGAGCTAAAACTGTTTCCAAGGGATCTATAAGTTCATGGACAAAGCTGTTCATATCAATTTTGCCTACGATTATTGGGCATTTAGTAAGTCTATCAAACGGCAAGCATGTCGGTTTCTGTTGTCACATTTAGCATTAGCCATTTAAAAATAAATTGTTCATAACATTTGTGGCAACACTTGTAGCTTTGGGATCTACCCTCTACTTGGAAGGAACTTGAGTCTGGAGGGAGTAAGAGGAGGTCTGTCTCCTTATGGGAGAGAACTGGGAGGAGGGGCGGGAGAAGGAGGAAAGTGAGATAAGTAGGCAAGGGTAATGTGACATGGGTCTTGATAAAGCATTTTGAATTTGACACAGCCAGAGACAGAAGCTAGTGAGAAGATTGAATGAGGATATAGTTGGAGCCAGTGTAGGGGCTGATGATAATTTTAGCAGTGTTGGTTGTGTGTAGAGTGGAGTGTGAGCAGAGGTGAGAAGGAGGGATATTGGAGGGGACAAAGTTACAGTAATCAAGGTACTTGAGCACGGGGTTCAGAGGTGCCCTTACGGGTTTGTATTTGTATTACAGTAGTGTCTAGAGGTTTCAGTTGTGACTGGGGCCCCATTGAGGCAATCCCTTCTCCCAAAGAGCTTTGTCTAAATAAATGGGTAGCAGGGGGAAACTGAGGCAGAAACGTGCAGTGACCTGCCCAAGGTCACACAGCAGGTCATTGGCAGAGCCTGAAATAGAACCAAAGTCTCCTGAGTCCCAGTCTGGTGCTCTATCCTTTAGACCACTCTGCCTCCCACTCACCAGGAAAGGGAAAATTGTGATATCAAACAGGTAACTTTATTTTTATAGTCACCTGCACTCATGACTGCTTAAATCACTTAAATTTCCTTTCTCCTATAAACCATATGTTTTTCGCAGATGCTGCTCTTTGATCAGGATACTTTGAGGATGGACCTGAAATGCCCATTCTCTACAGAGAGCTTAAAGGCGGTTTTGTATTCTCGCTGCCTCCACACTGACCTGGCAGCAACTTGATTCTGAAAAGATGTTTTGTTCAAGTTATTGGGAGATGTTCCCATTGTCTGACAGCAGCAGAGTGGATGTAATAGAGGCGAGTTTAGACGCACAGGCTTTCCTTTGGGGATGTGTGACATCTTTCATGAAATGCAGAGAAGTACTGAAACATACTTTTGACTTCGGAAGTTGAAGCGGGAACGAATTAGCAGTTTCAAACAGCGAACAGGATTGGAGGATGTATTTGGATCTGCATACAGGAGCTTACTAAACATCGAGCAAGTTAGGAGCTTCCCATAAATGCATCTGATTATTAAGCACTTTTGAATACCATTGTGTAGATGGGCCTTTTCATAGTACTTGTACCCATTAATACCAAAATGCTTAATGGTGTATTTGTCATGATAAACGTCTTCCCAGTGCAAGTCCACAGCACTCTGCCTGTAACAGACCAAATACTATCCCTAATGAGGAAGCAACAGTGGCCTAGAGTTACTATAGACTGAGATTCAGGTTGCATACGTTTTCCCAACACAAAACAGGACTACCTTTTCTGCAGAAATTCCATATTCTCTTTTGAAGGGTCCTCAGCATAGTCATTTCCTCCAGCTTGCATCCAAACACTTCCCTCACTGGTATCCATTGTGAGTCTGAAGTGACTCCAGTGTGACTCTGAATTTACTCCAGTGTGCGATAATGAAGGGCAGAATGTGATCCCTTCTCCTTCTTTGGTATGACAACCTGAAAAGCAACACTGAAGGTCGACATCCAAGTTTGTCATCCACTAAGTGGCTTTCAGTGACATGGAAAGAAGTGAGACTTTTCCTCTAGAGAATTATTTTAGATTAGGATTAGGTGTGCCATCGTTTGTATGTCTTCTCCACATTTGCATATCAGGCTATCCTTCATTTTCCATTTGCGTAGTAGGTAATTGCAACACTCATGTGAGGTAGTGATGCGATTCACTGGAAGCCAAAGGATGCAGAGTTCTGTTCACTCTTGTTGCCTGATGATGCAACTTCCAGAAATCAGGAGCAACTGAATTAATATTTATGTTTTGAAATGAGAGAGTCAAAGTGAACTCCCTGAAGCATGAGTAACCTAGAAAAAAACTTTTCAGACCATAAAGTTAGCTGCCAAGCGTGGCATGATGTGTAGATTTTGAAAGATCTGTTTTGTTTTCTAAGTTGCCTTTCCCCAGGCACTGAAGATAAAATTCAAACAACCAGCCTGTCAGGGTGAGATCCTGACAGGTGCCAGCCCGAGCTGAAATATCATCTGTCTAACTGCATCTGTTGAGGCTCTTAGACAGAGCCCATTGCTGTGGAATCTGAGTACCATGTCATGGGTATACGTGCTTTTTAAACAGGACTAGGAAGTCCCTGATGACCCGGTGAGTGTTTGAAATGTGATGAACAGAGGCCCCATAGTTCTGTCCCAGACAGCACACAATCCCATTTCTCCAAATTCCCAAGTGATGTTTTATTTTCTTCACATTGGGGTCAAATGCCAAATTTTAGCATCGTCTGTGAACAAAGGCCAAGGGCCCAGAACCACAAGGTGCAGCGTACTCCCAGAGCCCATTGACCTCTCACAGGCCTTTTGAAAGCCAGAATGCCTCTGAAGGCCCAGTAGAGTGCAGGGAGTGGCACCATTTACAGCATCCGTTCAACAGGTGTAGGCAGCAATTTCCCCCCAAAACACAACCGCCCTGGGGCACAGAGAGGCTGTGGCCCCTCTCTGTAATCTCCCCATCTCAGGTCACTTGCGCTGCCAACATTGCTAGCTGTTCTTTTCCTTTTCCTGGCTGAAAGCCAGTTTATGCCTCCTCCCCCCTACATGGGCACACTAATGTGAGGAAGGGCTCCCTACGCTCCTCCTAGCTCACTCTTGTAGATGATGGCAAAACTCAGCCTTCATGTTGTGGGCTTCTTGAGTGAGCATGTGAGTTTATCTATTGAGTTGAGGCACCAGCATAATGTCTCCATTTTCCCATGCCCTCCATGTGCCTCTCTCTCTCTCTCCTTTCCTCCTGTCCCGTTCTTGGGTGCAATTCAGACCAGTGAGAAGTGGTCATTGCCTGCCCTGTAATCCAGGGTGCCTTCAGTGCTCTGCTACTTTGGCTCACAACCCAGACACCAAAGGCCAGCAGAAAAGCATTCAGTTCCCTAAGTATCTGTGTGCTGTGCAGCCCTGGTACAGCACTCTGACTTCAGCTGCCTGCCTACAACACAGCAGCCACACCTGATCTCCACCTGCCTTTGCTACTACTGGCCACGTGACTCCAGCGCACCCCCTACCTCAAATTTCCCCCAAACGATCTGCCCTGAAATGTCCATCCCTCATTCACAGGAATAATAAGGTCCATTGCTCCTTTAAAGAGATGAAAGCACAGCAGCTGGAGTTAACAATCACTGCAATTCAAACACAGTACTGGGTAGGTTTAGATTAAAAGTAAAACAAGTTTATTAACAAAAGAGAGATTTTAAGTGAGCTCAAGTATGACGGATAAAGACAAAAATGGTTACAAGCAAATGAATGTAAAATACGCTTTTTAGTGGCTAAGGCTTGACTTAACTCACTACGGCTTTTGTAAGAAATCAGACTAGTTCAAGATATTCTTCTTCCCAACCATGGCTGACTTTGTCAGTCAAGACCTTCCACAGAAGTACAAGGTGGCTGGTTTTCCTTTGTCTTCGTAGGTGAATGATCATTGCCTAAGCAGATTTCTCACCTATATTCAGTGCCCAGAGACTTCAACCTCTCTGGTTGAAGGAGCCATTTTTCTCAGCTTGCAATAGTCCGGTCCCTTGTGTCTGTTCAGTGATGTATCCCAAGATGGCGTCTCCTCTCTCTTTATATCTTCCCCAATGCACTGTTTTGTCCCCAGACTCAGGATGACCTAATGCTATTCTTCCGTTTCTGTGGACTTCCCTTCCCCAGCTGATTCGCATGTGAAGGGGCTTCCATTGTTTTTGGTCACACCTTGCTTAATGGTAGATCACTTCTGTCCCACCTTTTCGGGAGAAAACCAGTTTCTCCTTTCGTTTGGTCACAGACCGTAAAGCATAATCTCAATGAGTATTCATAATTTCTCAAAGTGTTTAATATAGACATTTTCCAGTTATATTGGTCACTAGTATGTCATTAGCTTTTATAAAAGACCTTACCTGATCATTTTTTAAATACAGAAATATAGTATACTATCATTTGATTCAAACACTTAGCCTCTTGCGGGGGTCTGAACCTCAAATGATATCTTCCCCATTCGCTAGGTTGGTGGCTTTGTCTACCTTTTATGTGAATGTGCCTTCATTGTCTCTGTTTGACGGCAAGCAAATACACGTTCCTTTGCCTAGGCAGACTGGGTTTATGCATTGCTTGCCAAACATTTTAAGAACGTAATTCTAGCATGTGTCCATAGCTCTCTGCATGCACCCTTTACATACATTATGCAAGAATATTAATGATCGGTGAGTTATGAGTTTTCCATGCCACCTTTTGGGTATATATCATGACAACAGCATGCTGGGTGTAGTGAGTATATTAGGCCAAACAAGAGTTGATGAAACAGAGTAGTGGACCACCAACGGACTGTGTGTTACACCTCCTCAGATATCCTTGTCTGCTCACTAGGATTTTCTGACAGTTTGTTTATAAAACCCTTAAAGATGTAAACAGTCAGGCAATACTGAAACCTTTTTATCAAAATGAGTTAACTTACATGCCACCTGTAGCAAAACAGTATGTACGTTTCCTCTTGCCATAAATATTTCTTCACAAATGGGATTACAGAACTGAAATGGGGAGGAAGCGAAAAGCTCTTCAACTTCTTGGAGTCAAAACAGCTGATATGCATCTGCCAATAAAAAATAGATAGGACTTGCAATGTGTCCTAAAAGTCATTGAACCTAAGTTCTGTCAAACCCCGGGGGAAGAAGTGAATTCTAAACTAGAGGACCCTCCACTAAGAAGGAGGGAGATAGTTTCCATGTTCACTTGGAAGTGTTGATTTTTTTTTTAAGCATTATCTGATTACTGCATTTTTCAGGGGAGCTGGTACATTGCTTTCTTTGAAGGCTGCACTAATGACTTCAAATAGCATGGACTCCCCAGGTGTTCTTGGTTTGTGCTCAAGGGGGGTGGGCAGACGTCTGTCAGAGCTTCCAGGTTTTCTGCTTGTGTAGCTGGCCCAAACTCCAGCAAGGCAGATGGGCCGGGCAGTGTTCTTACTCTTGGTTTGTTTTTCACAGTCGCTGCAATTGCTGGGTCTGACTGAACAGGAGGGGTGACAAAATAGAGCTGTGTGGCATACTGCACATGAGGCGAGAACCTTCAGGGCAAATGAGCAATCACCAAACACTACCATCTGGGTCCTTTCAGGGAGAAAAGAACAGAGCCATTCAACTGTGACTCTTCCTATTCCTGCCAGGGTCCACAAATATGTCAAAAACACCCTAGGGTCAACAGTAGTAAAGACAGCTTATAGATAAAACATATATTTTATAATCAGCATGGACATTTGGTCTTTGTATACCAACAGGAGATCATCCGCTAACGAGACCATTCTAATCTCCAGGTTGAAAAAGGTTGAGGAAATTCTGAGGGTTAGGAAAGGATCATGAGTCTGATTGAAAAGGGTCAGGAAAGGGCTGAGGGAAAGGTGTGATCACTGGCAAAATTGTCAGTGTCAAGAAACCTTGAGCATGGGCCAAATTGCCACTCCCTAGGTCATCTTGCCCTTCTGAAAAGAGGCATTGACAATTCACACCACTAATGGATCCGGTTTGCTCACTAGAATTTATCAGCTGTTAGGACGCGCATGGGTCTAAATCAAAAGTTGCAGGAAGATGCTCCCAAGAATTTGGGAGTCAGACTGGCTGAAATGCAGAAGATTTTGCATTTGTAACATTCTCGCCTACACCTTGCCCCCACTCCCATACATTGATCTCTAGTCATTGAGGTCACCATCCTGATCAGCTTTATCCTAAAAAAAAAAAAAAAAAATAGAAATGCTTCACAGCAGGGGAATAATTGCCTCTTTGTGCATGAAGCTAACTCAGATTCACTAGACTGCTTACCATAGGTATATGGACTCTGCAACACTTAACAATTTCACATAGTGAAATATTGTGTGGTCAACACAGCTATGGGAGAAGGAGATGGATTCTACTCCGGCTGAGGTATCATCAGTAGAATTTTTAAGTTAGTTCCATTTACAGTATCTCTTTCTCTTTGCTGGTGATGCAGGGATTAGAAAGAACCCAGCTTGACTTTCAACCTCTAGGGTGGGTTTACAGCCTTCTCAGTGAGAGGAAAAAGTCTTTACTTGCAAACAGATCATATTTGATATGCAGTTAATTAAGAAAGAAACCCCAGAATGTCTTTTATTTTAAAGAGTCCCTTTTCAAATAATAATCACACTTTTTAAAATTGTTTTGTAGGCAGCACGTTCTCTCCCCCTTCCCCTTAAAATGAAACAAACTTTGCTATCACTGAAAATTAGAAATCCACAACTTCGGCAAGAAAGAAAGCATTAACATTTGATATATTGTACTTAAAGAATCCAAGGTCAGATGTGAGTTTTCAGGGACTATTCGGGAAAGAAAGCGATTTACATGAACTATGCATTTTAGTCATTCAGCCAAAAGATTCAGTGCTAACTTTGGCACTGAAGCAGGTTCAGTTGTTTTGTAGCGATGGTGGGACATTTTTAAAAGGTGACCTACAAATGCTGAATGTATGTATTTCACCAGCACTCCTCCTAACCAGAGTAAAGGGAACCTTCAGCATCTCACCCCTCTCCACACCAACCTCACTGGTGGGAATTTCCCTCTCCCCATGCCCACTAACTAGGCGAAGGGGGACGTCACCCTCCCTTACTGAGCTACTATGTTGGGGACCCTCAGTACTTCCCTCAATTTCAAGTTCCGCTCTCTTCCTGCTGAGTATGCTGATGGGACTACGAGCCCCTACAGCCTCCCTCTCCTGATTAGTGGGTCGGGAGAGGGTTGTTGCTAAAAGCGCTTTGAAGCCAGGAGGCCTCACAATATGCACTGAGCATTAGTGGGCAGTCAGAATATTGTTGAAATAAGCCCCATTTCTAATGTTACTTTGCAGGTTACTTGGAAAGGGAGAGCGATATTAGCTCAAAGACTTCGCCTCATGGAAAATGTTGTGTGTTGTGTTGAGTTTCATTCCCACATCTCTTATTTAAATAATGTATACGCTCTATATCTTATCTGACTAAAACCAAAACTGGGTGTCCTTGTCCTGTGCAGTCTCTTTCTGCTACAAGTCTCTCCCTCTCCCCCACCCATCCCTGTCTAGTTCCTGGATGCCTCTCTGTCTGCTTTATAGTCAGACTGACTCATTCTCTTGTCCTTGTGCTTTTCACTTTCTTGAGTATCTCTGATATCTTATTCCATACATTCCTATAGCATCCTTGTATGTCTATGGCTTTCATGCCAATATCTCTTTCCAGTGTGGCTATAGGGGGTAAATTGTACGAGAGCTTGCTTGCTTAGTGTTAGAAATGTTCTATGTAACTTACTAAAATGTTCAGTAAAGTCATACACTCTGGTCTTCATTTTCTATGTAGAAAAGTCCTTCCTTGATTTTTCCCTTATGATTTGAGTCTCCTGCATCACATTTTTGGTAGCTCCTTTCTGCATTCTTCAAAGGCTATTCTGTTCTTTTCTTCAGGGATCACAATCTGTACTGGATATAGTGCAGTTGATCAGATCTAACCAGTACCTTCTATTGCAAGAATAATACCTATCCTGATATCTATTGCACCTTGAAGTGAAGGCTGTATGGATTATTCGAGACTTTCCTTTTCTCGTTTCTCCTTTATATGCTGCAGCATTTTTCTATCCAAAAGGTATCTCTTCTCCCATCCCTCTCCAGTTTGACATTCTGTATTCTACATTGATCTGCACTGAGCTGCATTTTCCATCTATCATTCTAAGCACTTAGCTGTTAGATCTGACTGCATCTGTGCTATCTTAAACCGCTTCAATTCAGAGAAGCTTGCAAATTTATCTTGATATTCAGGTTGCTTTGTGCACCATGTAGTGAAGCACAGAATACAAATGGAACGGCACTGATGTTAATTTTATTAAAACGCTAATCATGTTTTCAGTCCTTTTTAAAAATATATATTCTTCAAGGACATTTTTCTTAAATGATGTAGTGTAGAACAAAGTATCTTGTTGAACTACTAGAAGGTTTGCTGCTTACGTCTTTTGAAAGTGCCCCAGTTTCTATTGAAAATGACCATGAACTCTGGTTTTACAACTGTTTAATTCAAAAACAGTGGACTACACAGTTTCTAATGAAGTTACCAGCCCATTGCTGAAATAGGGCAGAAGTCCAAGATTTGCTGAGTTTCTCTTTTTTTTTTTTTTTTTTTTTTTTTTTAAATTCTGTAAGAATGTTGGTTTTCATTACTGACACGATTGTTTCCTTTTGGTTCATTTGTCTAGTAGCTTAGGGAACCATTCGCTTTCTCTACAACATGTACTTTTCTGTGACCTTGCAGAGGAACAGCAGTTCCAGTTTGGGATTCCTATTGCACCATCTGGTGGTAGCTATTGCAAAAGCACTGTTCAAATTGGCTGACGTAGACAGCTCAGAAATGGATAACCATCAAGCTACAGTTAGATGTTCTTCAAAGATTGATGGGCTCACTATATAGCTTTGCCACGGTCCCATACACCATCTTTGTACAGAGTGAGCTCCTCTTCTTTGAAACCGTGAGCTGGAGTTTATGCAATGATAGAAAATAAACCAGCAATGCTTTTTTTCTGCTCCAATAACCATTCTTAGGGGTGCAGTCTGTCCTCTCAGCACAGCACATATGTGCATAATTTCCTATGCCTATAGGGACAACTAAACTGCTGAATGGACAAGGGAGAGTATGGCAACCTTACTCTGAGAAGAATCACCTTGGTTTGGGATTACACTAACATGCCAGGGTAATACTCACTAAAGTCATTTCCACTCTTGCCAGAATGTTGTTTGACCAGGTGCAGTCTGCACGTAGTCATGTAATCATAGATTTCAAGGAGGACTCCGCAATAGTGCTATGCACAAGGCCAGGATGTGATCCCTAATCTTGATTTTTTTTTTTTCTCTCTCTTTTTTTTCCCCCCTCTTCCTCCGTTCATCTATTGTGATGAGATAGAAGTGCTGGAATCTATACCCTCCATTACCATGTGTGGAGAAAGGTGCTTTGAGGTAGTCAACAGTGACCCTATAAAGCGGGAACTAGATGGTTCAGAAGTTGGTAGGTGGATTATAGCACCTTCCCCCTTGGAGTTTGCATTGTGACCAAACATTCATTCCAAACTGACGACTGTTCGGGGACCATGCATAGTGGTGAAATGCACTTTGTAGCCTCTGTCCATGTCACAGGAATCACCACTGTTGGTGGCAGTCTTAGCAAAGAGATTGAGGATTGAGAGGGCCATGGAGACTGAATGCTCTCTCGTCCCGCAAGGTGACCCCTCCAAGTCAGGGTTGAGGCACATTGGTGAGGCAGTGTTGGGAAGCTTGTATTACTTCTGCCTGTTCTGCTACTCTTCTGTGGATAAGGAGAGACCTGTCAGCCTGGCACCTCTGGAGAGTGCTAGATTCACACAAAATATACTCCTCTGCCAACTAAGGAACAATATTAACGAACAGAAGAGAAGCTCATCTGGTCCCCCTCAGTTAGGAAGATGGGACTGCAACAATTATAAAGACGGGCTGGCACAAGAGAACCTCAGACTCCCCCGAAAAGGGGGACACAAGTCTGGAGAATATAAATGTTTTAAGGAGGGAAAGGAATATAATTCTTGAGTAGCTGTTCCCATACAATCCCAGTAACTGCCTGGGACACCTCTATACTCCATGTGACTGCTTGAATACCAGGGCCGGCTCTGCCATTTTTGCTGCCCCAAGCAAAAAAAAAAAAATGCCGCTCGTACTGTGCCTGGAGCCGGCCCTGTTGAGTACTACAATGACCATGTCACCTGATGTTTCCCGTACCTCTTTGAAAAGCAAAAAGACCCCAGCCAGTTAACTGACTGCTGTACCTTGTTTTTGGCAATGAAAAGGGTATAGATAAATTTAACCCATGCTTTTCCAGGAAAAAAATGTTTAAGTTCTGATTCAACACAGCTCTTAAGCACATGCATAAGTTTGTTTACTTCAGTGGGATTTAAATATATGCTTCAGCACTTGCTGAATTGGAGCCATAATTCAAATAACCTTTTAAAGAAGCAAAAGAAAAGCAATTGACTTTCTTTTTTCTTGTTGACTCATTACCTATCTTTAATGATCCTCTTCCTTTTTTTTTAATTCCATTTTAAAAATGGATATAGGCAATTATCCATATATTACACAAGTACCTGGAAAAATAATTAAGATGAGCTTGAAATTCAGGAAATAGGTTTAGAAGAGAAGCAGGTGCTTAATGGAGGTGAGGCCAGCTGTGCTTCCCAGGACTGTGCAAAAGTACTTCAGGAAAAAAATGTGTGAGGCCTCCACACAGCACTGGAAGGAAATTACAATAATTCAGACAAAGTCTATCCTCTAATAGCAGAACTGGCTTCATTAGGACAGAAAGGCAGATGGAGAAAATACAAAAGTTTTTTTAAGTGAATATAATGTTTAAGAAAAGTGTGAGGTTGAAACCAATGAGGAAAATCCCTCAGGCAGAGGCATTATCAGTACAATGTTCTCATCTTTGCTAATGTGCATCAACTCATGAGGGGCACTCATAGTAGTCCTGTTTCAGCAATCCCCCTCATCCTACAAGGCTAGCCAGGCTGGTATGGGAGGGCTTTAGAATAAGCAGTAATTGGCAGGAGGATGAAAACATGGGGGCGTTATTTTGGGAGCGGGGTCATTCACCAAATTGTCTGTTTAAGGGATTGCACCCCGAGCAGAAATGTACTGGTAATTAATAAAGGAAGTGCTGATAGTAAATTAGACAAGAAAAAAAAGGGATGCTCCTACACTCATGCTGGAAATACAGGGAAACAAGCAGGAAAAACAGGAGCCTGTCATGCATGAGGAAAAGTAACGACAGAGGCATGGTGGGAGACACGTGACTGGAATTCAAATATCTAAAGGCAGGTTCTGTCGGCAGTAGGTGGGATGTGGAGGGGGGAAATGGAGGTGATGTGGTTACTGTGTATCAATAATAACTTGTATCAATAATATAATAATAATCACTAATGTGAAGAGATGAGGAAAATGAAAGTGTCTGGGTTCAGATAAAGGATACAAAACCTGGCATTGATGATGAGGATAAATTATAAGCTATGTAACTAGGGAGCAGAGGAAAATGAACCTCTCCTGGAA
The DNA here is from genome assembly GCF_027887155.1 of Malaclemys terrapin pileata. NCBI lineage: Eukaryota > Metazoa > Chordata > Testudines > Emydidae > Malaclemys > Malaclemys terrapin. The sequence continues at coordinate 16,907,492 of NC_071520.1, read as the reverse complement.
TTGTTTCCAAGAATGTCAAAGATATGACTGGACCATTTAAAGCAGTGCTTTTAAGTGGACACTGACTGAAGAGTGGGCTGTAGTCCACGAAAGCTTATGCTCTAATAAATTTGTTAGTCTCTAAGGTGCCACAAGTACTCCTGTTCTTCTTTTTACTTAACCACAGACAGCTATGAGCTCATATACAGACCTGATATCCCTCTTATGATAATGTTTTGTGTGTTGTAACACTACCTTTATCCTTCTGGCTTGTCTGATGTATGTTTAAAGTTAAAATTTCAATATAAAGATTATACAAGGTGTCAAAATTCCAATAAATGATCAGTGAGAGAATTTAATTCCGGAGATTAGCTAATGGAAAAAAGGATACAATCCACATATTGTCAAAGAATATTTTTACTTGATGTCGGATAGTTCCCTATTTCAAATGTGGAAGCAGCAATACAAGGTCTGGCATGAGGGTAGAGGGGAACTGAGAGGGGGAGTGGTTACAAATTTAGCGAATTTGTGGTGCAAATGAATTCTAGAAAGTCACAATAGCAATGAAGTTCTTTTCCCTGCTAATAACGCTCCCGTGAGCTGAGTGTTATCCTCTTTTACAATTGGGGAAACAAAGGCATCGAGTGGTTGAGTGACTTGCATAAGGTTAGTCTTTCAGTGTTAGTGGTTCTATTCTTGACAAATCCTATCTTTCCCAGCCTCCTGCTCTAGCCATTCAGTGATACTGCATTCTATTAGGACAATTCCTCTTCGAAAGGATTGAAGTGACATTTAGTGAGCAGTGTAAAATCAGCTGTGGTACTAAGTATAACGTGTAGAGAAAAAAGAGGTAAGAATTTATGCAGTAGAAGAGATGAAAGGCCAACAATACCAATAGAATTTAAAAATACAAGGAAGATTTAAAAAAAAAAAAAAAGTGGTTGAAAAGAAGGTAGTAAAAGACCTGAAATACAAAAAAGGATGATCGTCTGTGGGAAGTGGGTAATTGTAGTGATTGGAGGAAATAGATATAAGGCATGCAAGAATAAAATAAGGGAGGCTAAAGAGAAATATTCCTGTCTAGGGCAGTCAAAGGAGAGAAGAAAGAGTTCTATAAATACACTGAGAGAGATACTAGGGGAAAATACAAAAAGCTGTTGTGAAACATGCTCTTAACAATACTACCATAGACTAAAAGCACCTGCGATCCTCAGATTTCAATGGGTGCTTATACAAACGTCAGTTCATGTAATTAGTATGACAAAGCCTTTCCAAAGTAAATAAACACCTTCCATGTTGTACAGCACCTAGCACACTGGGGTGCTGGTCCATGCCTAGGGCTCCTAGGCGCTGCAGTAGTATACACAATGCATAATAATAACTATATAGATGAAGACACTGAGGTTACTGTCAATAACTTGCCCAAGATCACTTGGGAAGTCTGTGGCAGAACTGGAAATAGATTCAGAATCTTCTAACTCCAGTCCTGTGCCTTACCTGTAAAACTGATGTACTAACTCTGGGAATATTCTTTTAAAGTGTGTTCCATCTACATCAGCCTCTAGATTTAATACGATGCTTGTATAGCTCTTCGTGTAATAACTGAACCGAAATTATTCAGTTGTATTTCTCCCCCTCCCTCCAGGTGGTGATTCTCATCAATCCAACTTTCCATGGCCACCTTTCAGCAGGCAGGCATGGGAATGGGGCATATGGTATGACTATGCTGTACGCTCCCAGTTTGGGCATTATTAATCATGCCTAGAAAGTGACTGAAATTGAGTGTACAAAGCAGTGCAAATTGAATTCACACCCAGCTTAGCAATGCAGCTATGAATTTGTGCAAACAGACCCAAGCTCGTGTCACCCGGCTGTGCATACACATGCTCAGTGTGATTAAATATATGGAATCAGAGTAACACAAAGGCTTCTAAACATTCAGCTGTGAGATGGGCTCTCCTTCCTGAAAATGAGCAGAGTGAATTTGTGTGCAGGGGCTCTCAAAATTGCAGCATTAATATGTCCTACTGTTGAGTTCCAGCAAGTGCCACTTTGAGCAGGTGGGAATAGAATAAACTGGATTTAACTGAAATCCTTATCCTTACTCTGGCAGTGGAGTGTGTTCTGACATGTTTCTCATACATGGTGAAATAAAGACATGTCAAATATTGATCCATATGTTGCCTCGCCTGTTTTTCCCCCTTCAGGCTTTGAATTGCTCTACCAGCCAGAGGTGGTCCGGCTCTACCTCTCGATCCTCACTGAAAGCCAGAACTTCAACACTTTGGAAGCTGCAGCAGGGGCTTTGCAGAATCTCAGTGCTGGAAACTGGACAGTGAGTCTAGCCTTTTCATTTGCGTAATCCTAGTTAGAAATTGGTACAATGGAAATTCCCTTTAAGCCCTCTAGGACTGATGTCACTTGATAGCCTGGAAATTGCACTCTGTTACTTTTCTTTTGTGAATCTCTTTGGGAAGACTTTTAGCTTTTGGTTTGAACAAAGGGATTAGCTTTTAGAAAAGGTTTCAGTGTTACATAGGGAATGCAAATCTTAAAATGAGCAAATGTTACTTTTTAGACCACTTATCTGCTGCTGCTTTCATTTGTGGGTTTCTTCAGCAGTGCTTGTTTTTAGAGCTGGGTAACCGTACTTACCCCAGGGCTGGGTATTGTCCTGATTCATCAGATAACACTGGGAGTTGCATCTCAAAATTGCCACTAAAGCCTTCCCATAAACCCTCCTCCCCCTACAGTAATCAGTCCACTCTTAGCAAAGAATACTGGAATGTTTCTGGACGTGACAAAGTGAGGTCATCCACAGCAACCCCAGGTCTGTGAAGTAGTAGTTCGAACGGGGAGTCACTTTGTAAAATATAATTATTTACAGACATGCATGATACAAAGAATAGAAACAAGTAATTTTTTAAAAGCTAACAAGAGCTGTCCATGTCTTGCTGTTCCCGCTAAGTGACCTTTTTTCTGATGGAGAGGAATACATTTTCCATTGAGGTCTATATAGTAGCCTATATTCTTCCTCTGCTGCTCTTAAATGTTTATAGAACAGATCATATTTCTTCCCCACTCCCTGTCTTCTCCTCTCTTCCCCCCCCCCCCCCCTCCGCCACCAGCTATAAGATGAAATACTGTCTACCTCCTTTTCACGCTTGGTGCACGATGGACTTGGATGGACGGTGGGATAAGTCACACATATGTCGCCATGCAGAGAGTAAGGAAGAACTGTTTGCATAAGGGGAAATTCTTCAATTTCATGCTGGAAAAAAATCAGACCCCATCACTGAAAGAAATGCAGGAAAATGGGTCTCTAAATTCACAATATTGTGTGTTGCTTTTCTTCCTGTGTGCGCACAGTGGTCCACGTACATCCGTGCAACAGTACGAAAGGAGAGAGGCTTACCAGTCCTCGTTGAGCTTCTTCAGTCTGACTCTGACAAGGTTGTGAGAGCTGTGTCAATTGCACTGAGGAATCTGTCTATGGATCGTCGCAATAAGGATCTCATAGGTACTTTCTGGGCTTCTCTTACAGGAGTGTGACCCCATAAACACATGGGCACTGTAAAATTGTTCAGGCTTTTGTCAAGTATAGGAGCTGAGGTTTATTCTGCATACAAATCCATTAGCATTATATAGGAGTCTTGCGCACATCCCTAGCGAAGAATTGCCATCTAAAAATTCAGTTTCAGCCCATCCAGTTTCTATACATGCGCATGGTGTGATTTAATGGAAATGAACCTTTACTTTGCAGCAGATCTCAAAATAATTTGCAAAAGTATAATGGCTTTTGATTTGATATGATTCCCCTTTGGCCCCCTTTGCTCTGTCAATGAACCCTGCCTCGCCTCTCCCACTCTCAGCTGTTTGCCTTCTCCTGTGCTATCCCCTGTATCGAGAAGCCTGGTACCCAAGTCCCCCTTAAAACTCAGCTTCTCTGCAGTGCTCCCCAAAGCTAATCCACATTAGCAAAAATGCACCCGCTACTCATTAAATGAAAGTGGCAGAGGCTGAGCGGGTCTCCCAGTATATTTCCTGGGCGATTTGCCCGATCTGTTTAAACTGTAACCTCACCAAGCAAGGAAATGTGCCGCATGCAGAGCACAGATGCTGATGCTTAATCAATACAAATCTCCAATTCTACTTGAATACGCCTACGTTTCATAAAAACCACATCCAGTGTAGAGCTGTAGCTACCAAATAACACACATCTGGGAGTAATGGGCCCAGGACTCCTAGGCTTTTCTTCAGTGCTGCCTAGCGTGAAGGCCAAATGGACATTCTTACCTTCTAGGGGAAGTTTAATAGATGCATTGTTGCATACCTTGCCCCTGCAGACCTCTTACAAGGCTACACTGAGTAAGCGTTGTGTGCATGCATTAGCATTAATAGGTTAGCCTCAGTTTATGAATGCTTGTTTGCCTCAGGCACAGCAAAGTGTGATGTGTTGGCTGTGAAATTCTCAATAAATGTTTCAAACTTTTTTGCCTCTGATACCTGTGGTATTGATTATGCAGAATGAGTTTGCTTTAGATATCCGTTCTCAAACATCTTGAGAAAGTTAATGATAAATGCAGTAAGAAATAGTCTTGAGATTCAAGGAAATTACATTAGAAAATCTTCAGACTTTGGGAACTTCCTTATATTTTAGCTTTCAGGACAGGAAGCTGTTTCTTGAAATGATTATCAGGTCTGACTAATGGTAGCTCTTCCCCTTATCTAGGTAGTTATGCCATGGGTGAACTGGTAAGAAATTTGCCTAGCAGGCAGCAGAGATCTGCTAAAAACCTGGAAGAGGATACAGTGGTTGCAGTCTTGAATACCATCCATGAAATCATTACTGACAGTTCAGAAAATGCAAAGTCCCTGATCCAGACACAGGGCATTCAGAAGCTGGTAGCTATCAGCAAGTCAAGGTAGGTTTCTTACTATAATAGAAAACAAAGTAAAGCGGATACTGTCCATGAACCCCACTGTGGTGCTTTGTGATGGTGCCCGGACATCTTGACCTTTCAGATGTGTAATTGAAGCACTTAAAACATGCAATAAAAACAAATCCTACATCAGTGCCTTTAATGGGTTTAGTTGACTTAAGAGATCAAATCAATAAGATATGTTCTGTCATCTCAGGATATAATCTCTGTTTGATATATGCCTTAGCATTATACATGCATTTATCAGACATCATTTGCAGTGAAGCTGAGACCTGTGTTTGCAAAGCAGGAGACCTTTATCCTATGACATTCCATTCCTGAAATGCCAATGATGCAACTTTATTTCTGTTCAGAGGAACGGTTAATGATTTGCAGTGATCATTCTGTCTGAAGGACAGCAGTGATCATTTAAATGATGCTTTTGTATCATGTAGCCCTGTTGAAAAACTGTATCCCGATTGGAGAAGGGCTTTCTTTTGTACTTCAGCCAAGTAGAAATTAGCTCATTCGTAAGTGCCTTTTTAATAAACTGTTGGCTGGAGATTTCTTTAACCTTACTGATGAAAAGGCAAAGGCCTTGTCTACATAGTGCTTTAGTCCACACCAGAGGGGTGTACATTTTAGTTTGTGCTAGCGTATCACTCACTAACTGGCCCGCGTGGACTCCGCTGGCATGCACTAAAAGTGCCCTACTGTGTGTTGTTGTAGTCACAGCAGGGAACTTGGTGTGCACCAGCACGGTCCACGCATCCCAGTTAGTGCGTGACCTGCTAACGCAGACTAAAATTTGCACCCCGCTGGTGCAGACAAAAGCAACATGTAGACAAGCCCTAAGTAAGAGTCAGCCAGAAATCAAGCCACATGAGGCTCTGTATAGCAGACTGGTACTGACTTGGCAAGGAATGAAAGAAAAATGCTTTTCAGGTGATAATTAGCTATGTTCGTTCTTTGATCCTTGTTGTCCTACGGAGTGTATTTCAAACCACTGGGTGATTTCAGCTAAATTCAGTTTTTATATACACTCGGACCAAAATTTTGAAAAGTAGCCTCTGGATTTGTTTGGACTCCCCAACTTTAGACATTAAGTTCTTGTTTTCTAGAAGTGATTGAGTATTGATTTCTTTTGGAGTTTTGGGTGCCCAAAACTTCTGCTTTGACCTATATAAATGCCTGTTGAAATCTACTAGGCAAAAGGACAATGTTATCCAACTGGCCTCTGTACCTGCACGCTATGCATATGAAAATCAGACATCTGCATATTTAACTACCTCTTTTGCAGATGTCTCTTGTCTGAGCAAATGTGTGTTTACACATGCAGATAGATGGACCCACATTAACAGAAGCCACTACAGAATTTGGCCCAAATAATGTATTTTTAGAGCTGTCATATATTGCATCGCTTCTTGGGAAATAACAGACCTGCTAGGAAGTTATGGGGTTTAGCGTAAAGGGGTCAACATATGAATGAGTTTGCATTCCTAATGTTTGAAGCTCTAATTTTCTCTCTCAAATTAGCCAGTCCCCGAGGGAAACAAAGGCAGCATCTCATGTTCTTCAGATGGTCTGGAGTTACAAAGAGCTACGAAATGTCCTACAGAAGGATGGATGGAACAAATCCCATTTCCAGGTAAAGATGCAGAGTCCTAGTCCAGGTCAGTGATCACAGAAAGCCCCATGAAGGTGTTTTATCCTTCACTCCATGTTCAGGCCCTACTCCCACTAATGACAATGGCAGGCAGACCAAGACCACTAAGTTGGTGTTTTCCAGTGATAAAACAATTACAGTAAAATTATGGTATCATAAATGCAGTTACTGGGTACATATCTAGAAGATCTGTGGGATGTGCCTTCCACATTTTAGGGGTTATTCCACCTTAGATGTACCAAGTATAATCCATACAAATGTACATCAAGGAAAGACTTGGCCCATTTTTATCTGTTGCTGCTCCTTTGGGACACAGTCCATGTAGCATGTTGGGCATCTGACTGTTCTTTATGTGAAGCTGCTACTCCTTTCTCTATCTGAAAAGTAACTGGCTTTCACCATGGCCTGTAAAGCAGCTACTGGTTTGCCCAACCAGGTGATGAGGGACGGAGAAATCATCAGCAAAACTTCAGTGAAATGAAAAATACGCAGAATCCCAAATTAGATTCCAGCTGAAGATCAGTTTATCAAGAGGGGGTGGAGTGTGAACAGGTTTCCATACATTTTTTTTCAAGTTATTACTTTTTTTAAAAAATTGGTTTTACTTCTTACTCTGTTTGCAGCAGCTTCTCAGAACATAAGAATGGCCACACTGGGTCAGATCAATGGTCCATCTAGCCCAGTATCCTGTCTTCTGACAGTAGCCAGTGCCAAGTGCTTCAAAGGGAATGAACAGAACAGGGCAATTATCAAGTGATCCATCCCCTGTTGTTCAGTCCCAGCATCTGGAAGTCAGATCCCTAGGGACACCCAGAGCCCGGGGTTGCATCCCTGACTGTCTTGGCTAGTAGCCATTGATGGACCTATCCTCCATGAATGTATATAATTATTTTTTGAACCCAGTTATAGTTTTGGTCTTCACAACATCTCCTGGCAATGAGTTCCACAGGTTGATTGTGCGTTGTGTGAAGAAGTACCTCCTTTTGTTTGTATTTAAACCTGCTGTCTGTTAATTTCATTGGTTGCTCCCTGGTTCTTGTGTTATGTGAAGGGGTAAATAACACTTATTCACTTTCTCCACACCATTCTTGTCTAGATAGACCTCTATCATATCACCCCTTAGTTGTTTCTTTTCAAAGCTGAATAGTCCCAGTCTTTTTAATCTCTCCTTACATGGAAGCTGTTTCATACGCTTCATTATTTTTGTTGCCCTTCTCTGTACCTTTTCTATTTCTATTGCATCTCTTTTGAGATGAGATGATCAGAACTGTGCACAGTATTCAAGGTGTGGGCATACCATTTATTTATGTAATAGCATTATATTTTTTGTCGTCTTATCTGTCCCTTTCCTTATGATTCCTAGCATTGTTAACTTTTTTGACTGCTGCTGTACATTGAGTGGATATTTTCAGAAAACTATCCACAAGGACTACAAGATCTTTCTTGAGTGGTAATAACTAATGTAGACCCCTTCCTTTTGTACGTATTGTTGGGATTGTTTTCCACTGTGCATTACTTTGCATTTGCCAACATTGAATTTCATCTGTCATTTTGTTGTCTAGAGATCCCTTTGTAACTCTTCACAGTCTGCTTTGGACTTAACTACCTTGAGTATCCTTACTCTTCCATTCTGTCTTCTAGTCTGTTTCTGCAGCACCAAAGGGATCCAAAGGTACTTCGGGCAAATCTGGCTATGATGATAGTACTCTGCCACTGGTGGATAAAAGCCAAGGTCAGTTCTGCTCGTTGGTGTGGGCCATAATGATTTTCCTTGTGCTGTTTGCCATGTCTGTGAAGTGTATTTCTCTAATTGGATAAATATCAGTTATTACTTTTTTTTTATGGTGCCTTTTATCCAAAGATGCTGAAGCAATTGACATTACAGACTATATAGACAATGATCACTTCCCTTGCATGAAATGTATGATACCCAGTTCAGGATGAAAAGTTCAGTTGAAGCCTGTAGGGAGTATTTTAGATAGGCATGAAGTAACTACCCAGCAGGAAGTTAGCCAAGGAGCAGGCTAACTATTGTGGTAAGTGGATGGTATTTTTACTAACCACAAGTCATCAGATCTTGGTGTTATATCTCATGCAAAGAGCATCACCTCTAGCAATGCCCTTGGACATGTGTTCAGTGCTGATTTATTTGACGTACCCTCCATTGGATCACCAGCCCAGTTTCCTGTGTGACTTAGCTTTGCAGTAGAGATATTCTATCCGAGTACTGACCCAGACCCAACTGTGCTTAGTTTGTCAGATTTGACAATAATGGCACCAGTGGTGCCAGGGCACCAGACCATGTTGATTTCCTTAGTCCTTTAATTTTGATCATGATGGAAATAGAAATCAATATTAAAATTACCCTCTTGAGGCCTTTGATTGCCTACTGATTGCTCTTCTCTCTGGGCAAAGAAAGGAACCTCATCCCATCTTGGATGGGTCCAGAGATAAATTCTAGAAAATATAGGTGGTTCAGAGCTGCCACCAAGTATGTGGCGTCCTTCGGATAGAGGAATGTATGTGATTCAGAGCCATGGCATGAGGGAGGTCAGTTTAGCATTCTCTTTGGGGGCCTAACTCAGAACCTTTCTTTGTGAATTATCAGAACCTTAATATTGTTTCATTATAGCCTCTTGTGTCCTCATTATAGTCTCTTGAGTGCAATAAATCATTGTCTCCTCTACTTCTTCCAGCCCTGTGATTAATCCCAGCCTGTTCTGTTTTCATGTCAGTAAGCATGATACAACTAGTTTCAATGCTTCTGTTTTGTAGATAATGAGAAGGCTGGAAGCCGTGATATGATTCCTCTGGATGAACTTGGTCCAGGTAAATGCAGTCCCGGATCGACCCCCTGTCTATTTCAGTAGAGCACACTGTCACTCACGAGAAAGTTCAGCGCTTTCTCTGGGAGGTATTCTTTCATGTGGATAAAGCTGACATTTTAAAACAGAACTTTTCCTTCCAAAAGATCAGTTGTCTGGTGGTTTTTTTTTTTTAAATGTGTATACTGCATATATACCAGTATCCCCACTACTTTTTAACCAGATCATGAAAATATACTGAGAGCTTCCTGCATTTTAATCTCTTTGCTTTGAAGTGGCTGCATCCTGGAGTTAAAGATCCAAAAGCCATCAGATTTCAACTATAGTTTTTTTTTAAAAATGGGACACTAATTTTGTGAGCTTTAAATCTACTTGTACATCATATTCTGTCTGAAAACGTTTTTCCTGCTGTTCTTACAGGTTAGCACGAAAAATGACCCTACTTGAAAGAGGCTAGAGGAAAGAAGTACTTTATTGTTCAGTCTGTAATTATTGTCACTGTTTTCCTGAATTCAGTCAGGGAATTAGTCAGCCCTGCTGCATATGTGGATCTTTCACACAAGAGAGGAAAGAGAAACATTTTTTAAAAATAGGAACACATGACTGTAAAAATCTGCTACGAGTGATAGGAATGGTGCCAGGGTTTTCTGTATGCAAAGTAGAGCTTAACAGCAGGTGGACATGATCAATCCAACAACTTTAAAGTGTTCCTCATTGGCTCAATGGGAATTCTGCATGGGACGAAGAAATAATCCTCCATTCCTCCTTCCATATACAAAACGCAGGCTGTGAGAAAGTAACGACTTCTCCTCGTCTTCTCAGCTCCAGCTGTCCATCAAGGGCATCTCTCAAAAGCCAGGCAGAATGGCTTCATTTTCCCAATACAAGTTATGGGAATGGCTCCCTTTCACCAGACTTCTCTAGAGTCTCTTGTGGGTTTGAGGCCTGCAAGGCAGTGAAAAACAAGATTCTGCAGGCCATAGTACAATCCATGCAGTGTGTCTCAAGAACACTGGCATTACTGTGTGGTGTACAGTCCATTGAGATAGTGGGCATCAGCTGCCTTGCTCATGGCAACCAGTACTGGACAGAGGGAGGAGATTTCACTAGTACTTGGAAAAACCTCCACTCTGGGGCGGGTGCACCTAATATGGCAAATGCAACCTGCCCACCAGGATCTGCAGTGAGAGAAGATTCCCACGAAGCCCCATGAAATACATAGCCATTCTGCAGAAGTAGATGAAGCAGTAAGGACCAAGGATAGATAAACTCTGAAGAGCTGGGTGGTCTGGAGTCTGTTCTTCACATGTAGAACAGCAGCAGCAGGAGGAACTCCTACTTCTGAAGAGAAAAGCAAAGCTGTGTCCATGCAAGACATTCTCTTTCGAAATGCTGCTAGACTCTGTGGCATGGATGTGAGAACATCTTATTCAGGGGCTAGGGCCCTGATGGAGATGAAGGACAATTAAAAGCCTGAGCTGCTGCTTTGTCAGCAACAATTGAAAACATTGCAGGGATTAAGCCCTGTTTCTACTGACCTTCCTCTGGTATGGGAAAAGTCAGGGGTTTTCCGGTTAATAGCCACTTCAGAGGCAAGAGGTTCTCAGGATGAAGGCTGCAATGCTGCATGGGAGGCAGTGTTGTATAAAGGAACAGGGCTGAGAGTCAGGAGATAGCGGTTCTGCTCCTGACTCTGCCATTGACTCGCTATGACTGGTTTGTGCCTCAGTTTCCCTATCTATAAAACAGGGATGAGTCCATAGTTCTGTAAAGTACTTTGAGATTTGAAAGGCACCGCAATCTGGGACAGACCAACCGTTTCCTTTTAGTAAAACAGCATAAACACACTCAGTGTTGCTGTGGATTTGCCTCCGTTTTTCCAGCTACAAATATTTGTATTTAAATGTCTGTGTATCTGCAAGTTGGATAGTCTGATATCTCACGATTCACATCTGCACCTGCAGTCAGATTGAGCCACTGCTGAAAATCAAACAGAATATTTCCAAAAAGTCAGGATAACAGAAAGATGTTACCTTCCATGATCTCAGCTGACAGCACCCCCCGGCATGAATAAACTGTACATACGTAGTTTGCATAAGGGAAGACTGAAATAATTGTGGAAGACAATAACTTAAAGAAGATCACACAATGGGATAGCTATGTACTAACTAGTTCAGCAGTCAAGGGCATAAGATCAGAAGTTCTGTGCCCAGATGACTGTAGTTCAGTATTCAGAGAAAAATACTAATCTAATCAATGCTTCGTTTGTTCCGCAGATTAATACTGATGTGGCTTTATTACAAATTGTATTTGTAATACAAATTGATCTTAGGTAGGCAGTTTGACAGAATCTCTCACCTAGGAGAGTCCACTCAGATCTGTTCACCACCTCTAGAAAACAAGGTTCCAAGGTTTCTGTCAAATTATCTAGATCCCTATTCTTGGAAACTTTTAAATGACCTATACCTGGTCACTGGGACTTCTCTGTATCTCATCACCAATACCTTCAAAGGCCAACTCACAGGGAATGCACTAACTCTAGGTAATTGGTTTGCTCCACTAAATTCCAAGAAAATGGATAATGTTAATATTTGACTCTCCGTTCCTCAGGCTCCTCCAGCCAAAGTCCAAATGGCTTATACCTTCCTAAGGCACACTCCAGATTGCTTGTTAATTCCATATAGACTAAATTAAATTTGATCTTTAGAATTAATCTTGAAACATGGAAGGAACTGAGTTTGTTAATTCCACCACAGAGCCATTGCCTTCAGGGCACTGAGATATTACTGTACTGGTACAGCCTCCTTCAGGATAGTTCTCATTTTAATAAGTCTAAGCACAAACTTCCTTTCTCAGTTGCTATCTTGATATATTCCCAACTCAGCATGTGTTTTTTAGCTCCAAACAATCCATTAAAACTGACATGTGTGACACCATTAACAAGGGATCAGTGTTCAACTGACCGACAATACATGCTACAAAATGCCTTTTAGCTCAGATGTAAACCCAAAGACCCTGATCATTTTTTATCACTTTGATTAAGATTAGGATTCTGAGGGCTGGTGTATTGATTAAACACTAGTTTTTTGCCTACTTAAAATATCCACTTTTTTTCCCATTTGTATATGGTGATATTCTTTACCTCCTGTCCTAAACTGTTGTGAAATGTTAAACACTAAACATGTATCATCTCCGTGGCAATTGCATTTCAGTGGTGGGTGAACAGTTCTCTTTATAGTTTACCTGTTTATAAAGTGCTTTGGGATCCTTCTTGATGAAAGGCGCTACACAATGTCAGTGATCTGTTATTTGTAAGTAAATATGATTTTCAAATGTAAAGGGCTGCTTCTGAGTTGACAACCGAGTTTGGGAGAGTCGATTTTCAACTGCCATTGTGCTATCATTTAAATGTATAGCATGTACCCATGACTTTTACTATGAATTGTAAAGTTTTTAGATCAGCATGTGAGTTACTAGGTGTGTGTGTGTGTGTGTGTGTGTGTGTGTGTGTGTAATTTGAAACTGAATGACTTATTGTACGCTCCCCCAGGAGTGTTGGCTAGGTGGATGGTTGGAATTTTTTGTTCTAACTGGCACAAGCAGGGATGCTAGTTATCGTAACTGTCAGCAGAGAACTGAAAGTATAGCAGTGGTTTTCAAGATTTAAGTTATGCACCACATAAATCAAATGTACTCGATACATTGCCTTAATCATTATAATTAGTGTAGTTATGGATTATCTTTTTATACAATATTGATCTTAATTAAACATATGGACCATCTCAAATACCTGGTCATTCTGCGAGGCTTCTGCATATGTTGATTTACTGAGCCAATATCTTTTTATAAATTAACTGGATTGCAGCCTGTGTACCCTATTTTGAGAACTGCTGCCCCATAGACTGTTTGCCAAGAGTCACTCCATTTACAAAGCTTTTCGTGCTGCAGCTTAAAATGGCTCACTTTTTATTTCACCAGTAGCCCACAAAAACGACATCTGGAGTGACTGATAGATATTAGAGGGCCTATTGAATGCAAGCAATAAACCAAGACATGAGGCATTCTGACGTTTTATGTAAAATCTTTTTGGAGAGTACAGTTTGACAGGAAGTAGAACCTGTAATGATCCTTTAATTACATGGAGAGATACAAAGCTTATTAAGAACCATAAATTTGACTGTCACTTAGCCCAGATTACAAAGCTGTCAAAGCAGGCAGGAGAATATATTTGTCCCTGATAATGAGGGAAACTTGATGCACCAGAGAAATAAATTAATATTTGTAACCTCTGACAATGAATCGTAGTTTCTGAAATAATTACAGCATTTCTTCATAAAGCCCCTTCACCCCCTTCTTTCCAGTTTACTCCTGTATTCACAGTGCTTTTCAACTGTCAGGGAGAAAAATCCCCCACAGATGCCATTTCAAAATGAGAGGCAGGTCCAGCACAGCAGGGTTTGCATCGAGAGCTCACAAAACTCTACAGGCTGCTTTTCTTATCATTCCAAAGGGGACGTCTCCAATATTGTCATGTCCTACTTGTAGTCAAGTTCAGAAGGAGTGGGAATTTGTTGCATGCCACTCCGAGAAGGAACCCAGCCAATTAATCAGGCTGTTAAACTCAGAACACAAGAGTTCAGCTGGATTTGGAGCTCATTAGCCACAGGGTGTGAAGTAACAGCTTGCTGCTTTCCTTGGACAGACTACTACTACACTGCAGCCGGCCCGAATGGAAACTGTGCTGCTTGTTAATGAGATACCAGCATTTGACACGGAGGTGGTGGTATAAAAGGAGTTATTTTTAAAAAGAAAGGTGGTTAAAAAATAAAATGGCTGAGCATCAGCCCAGGAGGAAGGCACATCCCTATGTCTTTGGTTTAATGCTCTCTCTGTCTCTGTCTCTGTCTCTGTCTGTCTCTAGTTCTTTGACTATGCAAAACAGCCAAATGTACCATGGTTTTGCTGCTGCCTGATTGTCATGTCATTCCTTCACAGATGGGTACTCCACCATCGATCACCGGGACAAAGAGCGCAAATACAAGACCAATGACAATATAGGGGATGCATCGGAAAAAGAGCCTTTAAAAGTAAGCTTCCAGCTATTCCAAAGGCTGCTTAATGTCATTACAGAATGGGACATCCAGTGTCAGGCAGCAAGGAACGTGTGTCGCGAGTACTCAGCAGGGGCTTGCAAATGGTTCGCTATAAAGGCACCATTTCGTAAGTGAGCACTCGTTAGCCTTAAATGGAAGCAAATGCTGCTTTCTAATAAGGGAGCAACTGCAGGAGAGGGTTTTATAAGCGGAGATGTGCTCACGTCCCTGTAGGTAAATAACGGTTTTACAAAAGAACGTGTTTGCTTTATCACTTCCAGCTCCTCCATCTAGATCTATTCCCCAGCCCTAAAATGTATAGCTCCGCAGGAGACTTTGTTCTGAGAATAGTCCCATCCAACAGTTACTTCCCACCCTGGAAACCATGAAGGAGTGTAGCTGAAATCCCGTGTGTCTTTGTAAAGCAGTGTGGTGTGTATAGCTCCCAGCCCTCGCTCAGACTCTCCTGCACATGGACTCTGTATATGGGTCAGTCTCTCTTACCCAGAGCCTTCTTTACAATGAATTTCCAACTCTCTTCTTCCACGCAGTTTTCTTCCTGAAAAGTCAGACTTGAATCTCCCACTTCCATTGTGGGCTATTGCGTTTACCAGAACAGGCTGCATGCAAGTAATTGACTCTAAATTTTTCTTACATTCATGCACAATTTTAGGTTAGTTTTTATAAGCAGTTGCTTTATGCTTCCAGCAGTGCAGTGGCACATGGGATTCCTCCCTACCTCGCAAAAACCCCCCGCATACTCTCCTGTGTGTCAGCACTGGGAAAAACCAGACAATGAAACAAGAGTTTGTGACAGAAAACATTGCTGCGAGTGTTGGGAACCTCCGTGCTAGGGAGCCCTGAGCATCTGTGGTGAAATCTCCTCAGTGTTTTGTGGAAACTCCAGAAGATCCAGATGCTCCAGGGTAAATGGCCGAGCAGTTGAAAAGGAAAGACTTTCCAGTCAGTGCAAGGCCCTGAGCAAAGGCATGCAGAAAATCTTTCCACAGACTGAGCCAGTAGTACGTCTGCCTGGTGATGATGGTCTGTCTATATATTAACGTGTGGACTCAAACACTCACCATCAGGATTGAGCATAGCTACCCCTCCTCTCTGTTAAAGGTAGAGGCCAGCCACAGTCCGCACTTTAATTGTTCAGACACAAATAGTTTTTTCCTTTTTCATTCAAAGGCTATTTAAAACCTTCACCTGGTCAGAAGCTTCTCGTCTAGCAACCTCATTAATATAAGCCATTGTCTTGTGATATCCTTCCAGTGCCGAACCCACCCTGCAAGCTTGCTGTTATTAGCCGGCCTGAATGAGTAGGAGTTTCACGTCATGTGGCTGCAGCGTGACTGAAACACTGACCTCTGGGTTAGCCCAGCCTCCGATCTTACTTTAATATGACCTTCCATTATCCAGTACTGTAAATGGGTGAAGATTATGGCTGTACAGGGATTAGGAGACCTCAGTGACCCTTAAAGCTGTACTGCAAGGGAACAGCCACTGTCGTTTAAAACTAGCTGCCCTATTTAGTCTGTGTACAATCCATTTCTAAACTTGCACCCATCGTGCTGTATATAATGGGAATCACCTTTTAGTGTGAACATGTGGAATGCTAATTGCATTTATGCTTTACAGTCACTAGTAAAGATGGAAAGGAAACAAAATCTTTGGTTGCTTTCACCTTTGCCTTTGGAAGTGGTCGCTGCTTCCTTCATTTGTTTGTCATCTCTGTCCTTTCCTGTTTTACTGATTAGTAGCCCTGATCAAACTGGGAAATTTCTATCTTAAGTGCTTTGGAGCAATTCACTTCGTATTATTCATGGTTCTGTTTTAGGGTAAATTGCCAAAGTGCTACACAAAGATTGAGCCACAAGGCTCTGAGATTGCCACTGATGGGAATCGGGTGTCTAAATCCCAGTTACCCGCTTTGGAAATACCATTTGATTGACACAGATGTTGTTCTGATATGGAAACAGATGGCCCAGCCTGAACCAGAGGTTAATGGTATAAGCTTTCCAATCCACCCAGCCACAGTCTTAGTGTACACTGTAGGATTCTGAGGAGGAGGGTGAACTAGGGGAGATGGCTGCAAAGATTAGGATGCTGTTCTGCAGGAATGACAGAAAATGCTTCTTCCAGAGGAAAGGGGGATAGGGTGGGAGGAGAGAGGATTAGCAAGTGCTTATTACTTTTACCATGTGACACATACAGGTAGCCAAATACAGCCCACAGAGCTGTACAATGCAGCCCAAGGCCACCTTCATCTTTCCTAAGGTTGAGGTGCAACCCACCGAAGCAAGTGGTGGTTCCTTTGTGCAATGCTTTGGCTTGATCGGAGCAGAAATTACTTGCGTTAAGACGGAGCATTGGGACCTGTCTCTTCCTCAGTCTGTGCTTCCTCCCTGCTGAAGATGGAGGGCAGCCCAAATACAGTCTGATTTAGGAACCTGAGGGCAGCACCTCAGTGGCATGTCATGTTGTTGAAGCAGCCCTTAGTTGGGCAAAGTCTAGATGCCCCTTGCACTACCCCATCCAAGAGAAACGGGTGTACTGATTTCTAGCTGGTGAACAATCCAATAACCGTGGCTCAGAGGCTGTATGAGTGGCTAGGAATAATGATTGCAATGAAGTGAAGTGCTGCCGCGAACGCTTTTGTCAGTGCCTGGAATAGCTCATGCCTTTGCCAATTTTGTTTCTTTCTCTCTCTCTCCACTAATTCCCCCCTTGCAATCCTTTGAGCTGACTGATTTGTATGTTTGTGTTTGATTAATCCGCTCTGTTTTGCCTTTAACTCCTCACCCTGTTTGCTGCAGAATGACACAAATAGGAAAAACATTAACAGGAGTAACAGGGCTTCGGTGAATCTGGTGGATGCCCGTGACATTAAACCCCAGCCTGTTGACTCCTGGGTCTAATTTGCATGCATGGTAGGTCCTTTTAATGGTAATTGGTGCTAGTGATTACCTTGTCTCATTGTGCATGATCTGTATCGCTGCAGAATCTTTCCAAGGCTAATGGCTAACTGGTTCCTTTTAGGCAAATGAAAATGCATTGGAAAAGGGATGTTTATTTTGCACACTGTATCTTTAATGAAAAACAATAAACCACTGCTGTTTGATTTAAATAATAACCTGTCAAATAACCAGACAGCGCATTAATATCCTGACCGATGGTCTGTCAGCTGAAATGTGAAGGATCTCTGCTATTAGGCCCTGGGAATTAAACTGAATATAGTTTTTCCTGACTGATCTCAAATGTTTACAGCCATTTCTCTCCCTCCCCCGCCCCTCCGACTCATTACCAGGTTTAGCCTGAGCCCTCAGGAAAAGTACATCCTGACAATTCATGGATCTCCCCTGAGGCTCCCAAGAATTCCATGGTCCTGTCCCCCAAGGGAAAGCTGGTGACCACACACACGATTAAATTTCAAGGGGGGAGAACAGCAATCATTTAAACATGGAGCCACAAGTCCCACCTCCTGCTCCTTCTTCTCTGCAGTTCAAGGCTTTTTTTGGTCCCCTTCTTGTTCTCTACCTTCCGTATGTGCCAAGCTCCTTAAAACTGTGCCAGCTTTTACCACTCCTGCTGTCACTAATCTGCCTCCTGCTGCCCAGTCTGTTATCCATGTTACACCTCCTGGCAGCCCGTCAGATGCCGCATTGTGTGTAGTACAGACTGTGTGGTTGGCTGTGGACGAAAAGAATATCTTTAGTAATCATGAGGATTGCACTACACAGCTTCTCCTTACCCAGTCCCTGAAGGCCTTATTTCCAGAGATGGTGAGCACCCATGACTCCCATTGCTCAGCACTGCAGAACATCAGTCCTTTTCTCTACATGGAAATCACATTAATCAGTGAGACGGAAACTCAAGTCATGAGGCGAGTGCAGCACAATAGGAGGGATCAGAGTTCATGACTCATTCTTGTTTCCTTGATGGGAAGGGCTGGAACCGTCTAGTCACTGCAGCCTATAACAGACCCGTATAAGGTCTTTCTCCAGCTAGGTGGACAATTCTCCCAGACCTGAAGAAGAGCTCCGTGTAGCTCGACAGCTTGTCTCTCTCACCAACAGAAGTTGGTGCAATAAAAGATATTGCCTCACCCAAGTTGTCTCCCTAGTTCTCCCAGTACCTACTCAGTCTTTGGCTAATAACCGTCCCTCTTCTGGTCTTAAACCGCTGACAGGCTGTAGAGCCAGCACTGCCCCACTGTCTATCCTGTGCCTGTGTTGGCGACAAATGGGTCTGTCAGTCTGGCACCTTTCCCTGGCTTTAGGCTGACTTCTAGAAGAAGTACTTCTTTAAAGAATTAAAATTTCTGATTGGCTGCTTTGCTGACCCCCTCTGGGTGCTGGTTTCAAAGAGCAATTCCTCCATCTCCTGAGAAAACCTGGAAGACTTGCCCTGTCGTCACACAAATTCCCGATGGTAACAGACTAAATAAAGCACTGGAGACGGGGGGTGGGGGGAGAGGTAAGATAGGTGTAGGAGGTGAATTTGCAGGGCTTTGGAGACCTCCAGGAGAATGTTTTTTAAAATCTCACGTGAAGCTGGTAGAGTAACTTTGCAACATAAACAGCCCCGGTGATGCTGCACTTCTCGGCTCTTTGCATTCTCTTGGCGACTCTTGGCAAGTAACTTTAAACCTGAAACCTTCCAAGGTCTCAAATTTAGATTCACTTTATTACTTTTCTAAGACCTTAAAATGATGGGGAAGGAAAAGCTCTTATTTCTCTTTTTAAATGTGTGTTGGGGCATTAAATGCATATGGCCGTGAGCAGTGGTAGCACCAGCAGACCCTTTGCCACTGCAGCTCTGCACCTCACTCTTTATCTGCAGCGCTCTTACTGTTCCAGTCCTGAGTCATGCTGGATGAGAGAACACCAACTGGGTGATTTAATGATGCAGACCCACAGGTGACTGGGATATAACCAGCAGATTCCTGCTCACTTGATTGAAGAGTTGAGTCCAGCTCTCAAAAAGTGAAAAGCTAGAGCACAAAAGCCACTAGACTTCCTGGTGCCCCCTTAGGACAATGCTTTCAGTCTGGCGCATTAGGAATCAGAGGCCTGACCCTGAAGTCCTTCCTTAAGAGAAATTCTCATTGAAAGCAAGTTGGAAGTCTCTCCAGAGTACGGGGAGCAAGGTCAGACACAATTCATGGGGTTCGCACATCTGAATTCCCTGGGCACTGCCCTGAAAATTCACCCCATCCAACTACTACACATGTGAAACCCTGGGGGCTCTGCTGTTGCCATAGATTATTTATTATTTGTATTGTGGTAGTACTCCAACCAAGAGCAGAGCCCCACGGTGCTAGGTGCAGTAGGAAGTCGTGGTCCCTTCCCCAGAAGATTGAGATTTAAAGCTTTGACAGCACACAGTAGTCCCACATTTGTCCAGTGATCCTTGGGAGTGGAGGAGGCATCGAGAGAGGGTGAAGGTGCCTTTTTAAACGTAGGGTGAATTTTTGGTGTTGTTTGTTGCTAATTTCTGTCCTTAAAGGAACTATGACATTGGGGGTGGAGGAGGGGGGTGGACACTTGCAGCGGTCCTGCTACCTGAGCTCATACTGTATGTGCTGGAGATCAACACAGGTGATTATTTCATCTATTAATCAGCTATGGCTTTATTTTCCAGGGCTAGAGTCCAACTACTTCTTTTTTTTTTTTTTTTTTTTTTTTTTACTGAGGGGGAAAAAACAAATTTCAACCAACACAGAGGATCTCATTAATCACCACTGCCATTCAGATTCGGAGGGCGCTGCATCAGTGAACAGTCTGCAGATTCTAGGAGGGTGTGGGGAGAAAACAGACAACTGCCATCAGCCAACCCCCGGAGCACCATGCCTTACAGCAAGACAGTTTGCTTTTTAAAACTCAATGACATTCCCACCAGACACAGCCACCTCCCTCCCCGCTCAAAAAAGAAAGAATCCAAGCTTACATCTAACTGGTTAGGTTCTTAGATGACTCTTAAATGAGGATGGTGCCAAGGATGAGAAGAGAAGGTCACGTGGTGGGAAAGAGGACAGCTTTGCAAGTGAAAGAGGAACTGCAGAATATTTGAAATATATCTTAGGTATAGTCATGAGGAAACTAGCACTTTTCATTTGTTTTTGTTTTTTTGGGTTTTGTTTTGAACTGTGAATTTAATTTTTAAAAGATTTTTATATTAGGGAGTTTGGTTTTTTTGGTTTTGAGCTTTTATTTGTTTTTGGGGGGTTTTTTGTTTGTTTTTTTCCACAAGAAATGCAGGAATGTTGAGTGGGTTTGTTGGATTTTAATGAAAGGAGAGAAACTATTTACGCTGGTTGAACGAACTGGAACGTAGACCGCGAAGTTGATGCGAGCTGTATAATCTGCTATTAGAGTAAGCGACATCACACTGTGCTATATTATCATTATATTCTGGTGTAAAATACTTCTGCCTTTTGACTTCTGTAATGGTTCTATTTTTACTTCCACATATGTAAACAGTTTGTTGAAGGTTTCACTGTCCCAATTCAGAAATCTGTGCTGAGAAATGGAGTTGGCTGTCTTTTTTTATTTTTGTTGCTCATGATGATTGCTGTGAAGGAGTTGCTTTCCCCCACCCCCAGTGTTGATGTTGGGTTAATGGTTATTTAATCTTTAACATAATTTTATTTCCCATAGCTGTTAACACATAGGGGAAGAATGGAAGCTTCCTCATTAGGGAGTTCCCATTAGAACATACTGTAATCTTCAGAGGGGTCAGCCCCTTGTATTTTTGATGATAGACTCAGTTGTTATTGGATCCATGCGTGTTTTGGGCTGTCGAGCCTGATGAAAAGTGCTACAAAGGGAACTGATATATTTTTTAAAGAAATCATCATCCTGGTTTTGTTGTGTTGCTTTTTGTTTTTTGTTTTGAGGTTGCACACTTAAGTAAGGGTCAAATTCAGCCGCTTGCTGAGGGTCTACTCAAAGCCACCTGGTAGGCCGTAGGCAGACTCTCTGCACAAGGGTGAATTTTTGCCCCCCACAGTCACATTTTACACATACGCTATCTGATGATGCTATGTATTAAATGGAAATCACTGATTTCCTTCGGGTTTTGATCCAATGAGGGAGAAGGATGAAAACAAGACTCAAATCTCTCTCCTAGCATTGGATGGATACCTTTTACTTACTTTGTTTAGTTACCATTGTCATTTGGTTGCCATGTTTACACCTACAAGTTCTTAAATACAGTGTGATTGGAAAGCACATTTTTGAATCAAGCAAACTTAATTTTGGGATTTCAGTGCCTGCCGTTTCCTTTGTAATTTAAAAATAAAAAACCCACAACAAAAAACAAAATATTACTGTAATAGTAAACGTCTAATTTTTTGTACAAAATTAAAAAACTAAAAAAAAGCAAGCATCAAGAGCTTTGTATCTTCTTGAGTATAATAAAATTTGACAAATACATATATAAAAATAAATATATATATATATATATATATATATATATGCGCGTATAGTTGTGCAGAGGATAGGTTGCCAAAATGGTGTGAAGTAGTATGCAGGAGGACTATTGGTTCAGGGAAAGACTGATGCCCAAGCTACACACACTAACTTGCTCCCCCTTCCCATCTCACGCACAGAGGGGTTACATCTGGGTCCTAAGAAAGGTGATGTTGCTAGGAGCAAAGTAATATTACAGTCATTGGTTATGTTTACCCTTGTGAGAGAGTCCTGTGAGGTCAAAGACGCTTAGCTGGTTGAGGGAGGCAAAGACAGATCCATCTATGACCATTTGGATTCTGATGGGCGGGGAGTTCTTTCTTCATGTAGATGTAAACCATAGAGAGTGAAACCAGACACATAGTTTTACTGTATATTCTAACAATGGTGCTCTTTTCATACTTGTTCTACCAATAAGTGGAGACCCTTTTAACCAGGCTGTTACACAGAAGAGTTTTATACTGCTTTGGTTTCTGTACCTTGTGTGTTCTTTTTGTATATGAAAGGATTTAAAAAAAAAAAACTTGCTTCAGCAATTAGCAATGGAACCTTCTTTGTAACCTATTAGAAGTGCATAAGGAAAGGTCCCAAGAGACTCTGGCATCAATCTGTCCCTGGTTATTTTTATCAAAGTATTGTATTTACCAAAGGAGTCTCAGCAAAAGATTACTGCAAATAACTAGCCAAATGTTGCAAGGCTTTTCTGCTAAGTCTTTGCGATGTAGTTATTCTACAAATATTCCAAAGCCAAGGAGAGGTTAGGAGGGAGAATGGCAAAAGGGGAAGGCTGTAGGAAACACCCTGGGGAGATGAGACAGGGCAATAAACTTAAATGATCTCCTATCTAGAGAGAGACCCCAGCAAAAACCTAGATCTAAACACCCATGGTATAGGGATGTTCAAAATCTGGATCAGAATCCAGATTGGGCAAATGGCCTCTCTATAATGGTGCGAACCAAAAACCCAGGGGTGTTTGAGAAGCAGATCGTGTTTTATATTCTAAGCAGAAACCATCCTACCCCATTAGAAGGAATGGAACTGGATGCTTGGAATAATTTGTGGCTGATTGTTCTTTTACCTTGTTTCCTGCTTAGTCTTTTTGTGACTGCTTTGTTTGCAAGGCTTCTTGCTACTGAGTAGAAGACACCTCACCTTCCCCCCCCCCCCAGTTAATAGTATGCGGTGTTTATACCAAGAGGCAAAATATCAGGACTGTTAACAGGAGCAGTTGGGCTCTGACCACACTCACCACAATGAAGATGTACTCAGAGTATGTAGCAATAACAAGAATTTAATCCTGTACATTTCATTGCTTTTCTTCTGCTCCTCTCCTGCAAGCCTTTCCCTGGACATTGAGCAGAGAGAGGGATCCCAAGGCTGACTTAGACATGAGAATGGCCTCCAGTGTTGGCAGCACCTCCCACCAGCCATAGACCAAATTAGGAAACTCTCTACTTTAAAATGACACGGCTGATCAATCCTAGCATCACATTTAATCAAGCGGCAGGGAAAGCATGTTGCAGAGGGTGGGCTCACCTGTGAGAGGCACACTCTTACAGAAATGTATTGGTGCAGGGCCGATGTATGGTAGCTATACTGTATGAGGTCCCATATGAGGAGAGATTAGAGGCTAGGACTTTTCAGCTTGGACAAGAGGAGACTAAGGGGGGATATGATGGAGGTATATAAAATCATGAGTGGTGTGGAGAAAGTGAATAAGGAAAAGTTATTTATTTTTTCCCGTAATAAAAGAACTAGGGGCCACCAAATGAAAT
Organism: Malaclemys terrapin pileata; assembly: GCF_027887155.1. Lineage (NCBI taxonomy): Eukaryota > Metazoa > Chordata > Testudines > Emydidae > Malaclemys > Malaclemys terrapin. The sequence goes on along the minus strand of NC_071520.1, from coordinate 16,883,757 downwards.
TAATGGGCAGCAGGTTTAAAACAAATAAAAGGAAGTTCTTCTTCACACAGTGCACAGTCAACCTGTGGAGCTCCTTGCCTGAGGAGGTTGTGAAGGCTAGGAGTATAACAGGGTTTAAAAGAGAAATAGATAAATTCATGCAGGTTAAGTCCATTAATGGCTATTAGCCAGGATGGGTAAGGAATGGTGTCCCAAGCCTCTGTTTGTCAGAAGGTGGAGATGGATGGCAGGAGAGAGATCACTTGATCATTGCCTGTTAGGTTCACTCCCTCTGGGGCACCTGGCATTGGCCACTGTTGGTAGACAGGATACTGGGCTGGATGGACCTTTGGTCTCACCCAGTATGGCCATTCGTATGTTCTATAGCTAGTTGATAACCTACTGGGTCCTTTCACCTCCCCTGCCAATCCCTCCCCCCTACAACCCACCTGTTGCTTCCCAACTATGTATGGGCTTCATTTGAGAAGATAGGGACTGTGAATGAAGGAAGCACTAGGCATTTTAGTAGGTTTTGAATGCAGAGGTGGGAAAGCAATAATGTGTGAGAGAAAATCAGCCTGAAGTGAAGCAGCTCCAGGTCTCAGTTCAGTCAGGTCTCAGGATTAAGCATGCAACCTCCTCCCTACTGTTTGCTCCAGACACCTGCACTATGACAGCCAGAGATCAGGCCCACATAGGAGCAAGGGCTAGAAAAAACACACCAGAGTTTCTAGTGTGTCCTTGTGGAGGAAGCTAGCAGGACAGTGGGTGCAGGCTTCCTGTTGACCGGGAGGAGGAGGGAACCGCTGTTGCCTCGGCTAGAGGGCTGTGATAAATGGGGGATAGTTTGATTCCCTCAGGGACTCAAGTTATCCCACAGAGCTCTGTCCCTGGACGCAGCCGTAGCGCAGCCCCTGGCACTATGTTGTGACCACTGAAGAAAACAAGCGCTGACTTTGCTGGGACTGGCATGACTCAGGAGCCCCCTGTGATTGTAGGTTTGGCTGCTGTGTGTTGGAGTAATAGCTGTAACAGTCAATAGGTTCCTATAGATACCTATGGTGGGCCAGGCTGTGCTCAGTGCACGATTCTGGGAGGGGTGGGGAAATATGGGGCTCCAAGCTAAGCCACCTTTCTGCTCTCCTGATTCTGGAGCTGGCCAAGTGCCAGTTCGCCCCTCTACATAACTTGGAGGGGCCCAAAGACTAGTGGCTGGACTGGTGGCCCACAGATGGGTTTGCCAGCTGTAGATTCCTGGAGTTTGGTGTGCTCTGGCCACCCCTAGCTTTGTTCTCAGGAATGCCCCCTACAGAGGGGAGAGTGAATGGCACAGAGCCAGCAGCACCCTTCTTTACCACCTAGGGATTCCTCCTACAGCTCTCAGAGCAGCACTGTCTCCAAAACATCATGAATGGGTTTGGGGACAGGAACTGGCCCAGGATAGAGAGAGAGAGAGGAAGCAGTGGTTTGCAAGTGTGGTTCCACCAGTCCAGTAAGCGCTTGCCAATACTGATGAGAATTGGTGACGCATGGCCTGCTAAATACAGTGCTTGTGATATGTAAAGCACTTTTTCACCTGGGTGCAACTCCCAGAACATTAGGATGGTGAGTGTTGCAATTTTGTCACTTACCTGTGGCTTATTGTGCGGTTTAGGCTTGATTACCAAGGGGGATGGGTGCATTATAAGTCCCTAGACAGCGGAGGCCAAAGGCCATAATAATGAGATTGATTTTATTACTTCCTGCTCTGACACTCCTCATGGGCTCACTCTTTCTTTGAAAAACATAATGTGCTAATAGCTTCAGCCCATGCTTTTGTGCTGTTGGGGTTGGGTGTATCTCTCTCCCCCCTCCCATACTTTCGAAGGTGTTTATAGAGGGATAGTTTCTGGCAAAGTCTCTTCACTGTTCTGCTCCTAAAACGCTGATGTTTCCTTACCTTTCACAGAAAGGTTTCCCTCTGATTATCGGTACAGTAACTAGTCTAGTGCATTAAGGGACAGTATTATAAACTTTTTTTTCCTGTCTTAAATTTACATTGGGGTAGAATGTTCAGAAACACGATTGCGCAATGAGTGATGAGGAGGAAAGAGCCTATGCTGCAAAACCTGCCAATCCAGTTGAGGATATAATTGTTCAGCAAAACAAAAACATAACTAGACTAAGAAGCTTACTGGTAATTAGTAGCTAATGTGTTTGTAACTATCATGTGCCTTAAAATTTTCATGGTAGGAAAATAAACAAAAAAAAAATCACCAATGTGTTTTCTGTAATACTACTCGACATTATCACTGTAGTTTAGATTGGTGGGGCTTTGCATTGTATTTACACTGTACTATAAACTGGAACACTTAGAATGGTTTTATTTTAAGAGTAAGACGGGGGGGAATAAAAGGTGAATTATGCTTTCATAGAACAAATGTTACCATAACAGAATGTATTATTATAGGAATTTTCCATAACACCGATAAATAGAATGCTTGTTAGAAACCAGGTATGTAGGATAACAGTTTGGTGTGTTTTCAATAAACCATGCCTGGAAAGAACATGTGTGCCATTGGTTATTTGTATTTGTTACATCAGATGTCCTAAATATTCTCTGCCACATAACATCATTCAGCCAGGGTACAGAGTAGCGGGACCCAAGCGCAGGCCAGCAGTGTGCTGCGAAAAAGCCTCTGGTAATGAAAGTGATTGGCGTATGCTTTAATGTACTGCAGCTGGAAACAGTAATTCTGTGGCTTATGTCAGCGTAGCAGAAAGCCATATAATGACTTTGGAGTGTAGATCATGGGTTTATTAAGACACAAGGGTGTTTCTGGGGCGGGGGGGGACAGACATCTGCATGGGTCTGTTCAAAGGACTGCACATTTGGACAAGCATATCTTACTGATGGCTTTACCATGTGTGAGGTCACTGACCTTTCACCACGCTTGCTAATAAAATATTTTAGTACACCACGTCACATGGCTGTTAAGTGTGTGTGTGTGTGTGTGTGGTTTAAAAAAAAATCAGAGATCCCAGGAATTGACTGGCACTAAATGCAAGCTTTGGGTAAGATGTGAGAGACTTCTCTCTTGCGCTTTTCTTTTTTACATGCTTTTAGGGTATATTAGATCATTTAGTTTTACTGCTGTGGGGAAGGGAGACCCACCCAGAAGCTGAGGAGACAACTTCCCAGTACATGACATGGCCAATTGCTGACAGATCTGTTGTGTTAATTTTGATGGAATAGCTGGGCCCAGGCAATCAAAGGTGTTAACGTGATCCTATCACTGTACAACACTAAAGAGTTAAACATGGTTCAAGGTTTTAAATATAGAGACCTCAACCTGCTTAGTCTCATCACCATTAAACATTTTATAAAGAGAGAGAGAGAGAGCCAGTCAAAGCATTTCAAATGTAAAGTGTAGTAAGGCTTTCATTTTACAATATTTCTCATTCCCTTTTCCTTCAGTAGTAGAAAGTTTTTATAGGGAACCCCCAAACGTGCCCCATTTTACAGTCTTTTAGATCATGATAACTGTTCTTTTTGGGGAAAAGAGAAGTTAGTTGAGCTGGTCTGGACTGCTGACAAAGTCCAGTCCCATTCTCTTCAAGATCAAACAAGACAAATGGACACAAAAAATGACAGCAAAGAACAACCAGGGTAGAAAATGCAGTTTCTGTCTCTGGTGCTGACTCACTTGCAACTTCCTTCCTGAAACAACTCAGTACCGCACATGGTTTTATCAGCCACCGGCAAGACCTAGCAAACCAGTACGAGCATTGCGAGGTGTAGGGCGTTGCTTTTAGCTGCCTATCTGGTAATGAGCTACAGCAGTGTTGTAAAAGATGCAGCCTTGTCTGGCTAAGCCAGACACTTACTAGACAGAAGGGGATTTGAGAAAGTTAGAAAAGAGAAGAAATAAGGTGGAGAAAGGTCAAGGACACGTGAAGGAGGGGTAACAGCAGGAACCCAAGTCTCCCATTTCAGGTGCTATTCAGAACTTAACCCAAGTGGTAGAAGTGATGACGTTATTGGTTCCCTCTCTCTGGCCTGGATTGGTCAGGACAATGAAGGCCTAACAGTGTTGTTGTGGATCCTGGCATCCCAAGAGATGGTGGGGCAGCCATAATGATAAAGTTCTCTCCTTCCAGTCCACCAATTTCCACCATTTTGATTCCCCCCAAAGACTCCTTTTTTAAGGATCCCCTAAAGGAGGTGGTGAGTGGCACAGGTCATGTCCTCTGTATTCGGTCCACCGATTAGGTTAGTTAATTTCTGATTTCATTCATTTTGTTTATTAGTTATGATCTTAACACCATCCTTGGGTGGTATCAGCAGATCTTTTTGTTTGACCTAATCCAGTCTTCCACTTCTGTCAACTTTTATATAACAACTGTATGTCACAGGCTGAGTTGGATATTTGTGACCTTGGACAACATAGAGAACAAACCTCTGCACAACAGATCTTCTCTGAGGTACTGACTCTCCCTGGCAGGTTCATCAATGTTGATCAGATCAACAGGGAGATTGATGTGGCAAACAAGAACTGGATAAATTCATGGTGGTTAAGTCTATTAATGGCTATTAGCCGGGATGGGTAAGGAATGGTGTCCCTAGCCTCTGTTTGTCAGAGGATGGAGATGGATGGCAGGAGAGAGATCACTTGATCATTGCCTGTTAGGTCCACTCCCTCTAGGGCACCTGGCATTGGCCACTGTCAGTAGACAGGATACTGGGCTAGATGGACCTCAGTCTGACCCGGTACTGCCATTCTTATAATGTCACACTTCCTGACCTGCACTCAAGCATGGGAAAGGTCCAGCAAAAATCTCTAGCAGCAATAGTGTCCTGCAGTGAGGAGGCGAGGTTTTCCCTGGAAATTAAACATTAGTAAATCATATTACTGGTCAAACTTCATTATACCATTAATAGGTTATCACTTTTGAGGTTCCAAAGACCTTTAGCTGTGGATGCTTGTTAGCAGTACTGGGGAGTTTATCTTCAACTTACCCCTCCTTTAAATCTCAGATGTCTAGAATGCATCTCAAGCTGTTGTGCAAAATCATGTGCTGGTCTTATATTCACAGACCGAACATCTCATTTTACAAGTGATGTGGCTCTTACTCTCAGAATCTGGCTCCTAGTAGGTATTGCCAACGTTCCGCTGCAGGAAAGAATCTGACTTTTGTTTTCATTATGGCTGCACTAAAGTGGTAGATGCTGTAGGTAAGATACTGAGCTAAAACAAATATGTGGTTTCTACAGTTGACCTTTTACAGCTGTCAGAGTAGTTTCCTTTTCAGCTCATCATCTTCTGGCCAAACTGGAGAACGGAGTCCCTGAGGTGAAAGGTTAACGTGGGAACAATTGACATGAAATATCACAGCCCTGGTCTGTTTCTGATTTCAACAAAATCTCCAGTGAGCTTCCTGTCACCACAGTGGGTGTTCACCAGGATTTTTTTGCTTCCTACTGTGACAGCTTTATTTGTAACTACAGGCGAGTCGCATCTGATGTGGGGGTTAGGTTCTGAAGTCAGCGCATAAGGCGAAAATTGCGTATAGTCAAACGCTCACTGAGTGGAATGGCGGGTGGAATCGCCTGCACTACAGGTATAGTATTTAAATAGTTATTTTTCTCTTTTTTGTTTTGTTTTGCCGAGCGCGTATAGTTAAAATCACGTAAGTTAAATACGCCTGTGATGCGACTCCACTGTAATGCACAGCATTGGCAATACCAGGCTGTGGTACAAGCTGACAATAAGTAAATGAAAAGTTAAAGGGATGTTAGCAACTTTGGTTGACCCCTTGCCTCCCCCAATCATTCAACTGTCATCTTACCTGTTTAAAAAGCCAGTTTTTGTGTGTACTGGCCCTCAGCCATAATGGGGGGTGGGGTGGGAGGGTGAGGAGATACTGTAGTAGGAACTGACCCGGTCTGTCTTGTAGCATGGCTCACTACCACTGGGCCCTCCCAATATTTTCCATTGGGCTAATTTATCTCAATTAGGATTGCTTAGAATTGATCATTTGCAAGGTGAGTTGGGAGAACTGGCTGGAGGAATTTAATTGGTAGTTCCCATCAGTGGCACTTTACAAGCGGAGGGTCTTTGATCAAACACTCAAGCTTCGATTTACTGTTCCATTGAGAACAGGATTGTGAATATTTGGGTTGTCTTTGACACTCATTGCAATAGGATGATATTGCATTGACTCTCAATTGATGCTGGGAATCTTTAGGACGCTATCTACCCCTGTACAAAGGAGGCTATTCAGATAGCCTACAGCCTTCACTGCTTCCACAATCCAAAGTCTGCTTTTACTCTGAAAAGCAGCTCTGTTTGCCAATCATTCAAATTCAGCTAGGTTCTTTCCTTTTCGCCCTTGGTCACCAGTAATAAATAGTGTTACATGGGTCTGGCTGAGGGTAAAATTTGTCCTTGCATTTAGAACTTGGTTAACAATTTGATGATGCATGAACCGGAATAGAACTGAGCCGTTCCATAGCAATGCTGGCCCTGTAGTTCTAATAGGAGGAAAACACTTCATTTTGACCTTAAAAGAAGTGGCTGGGGCTCTGACTGCATACAGAGCTCACATTGTCTCTTTCCCAAATAAAACTGCCATGCCCCATGAGGGAATCCACTCTGTGTAATATCTACACCAACCTAATGGCTTCTCTGTACTTCTCCCTGCCATGTCCTGCTTTCTTGATATTCTCCTTGCATAATAACACATTTAAAGGGCTGTAGGCTACAAAATGAGAACACTTTTCCCTGATTCTGTTTTGCAAAGTACAGCAGAGGACTGCATCACAAGCTGCACCTAAACCTTTGTTGACATGCAAATGCTCTCACGGCGCTTGGTTTGCTTCAGAATTCTTACATGCAACAACGTCACAATACAGAGCTTCTGAGTAGACCAGGCATGCAGCCTCTGACATGTGTTGGGCTTCATCAATATCAATAAGTCACAGATTGTGGTGAGAGGGAGACTTAACTGCAATCAAAGGCATATAGGCTAAAAATGGAAGAGGCCTGCCAAAGTTATGACCTTTAAAACAGTGGCTGCTGGACACTCACCCCCACGATGTAGATGGGCTTGTAAATCGTGTCCTCCAGGTGTTTTGCAAACACTTTTAAATCACCAGAAGGGCTTTGATACCATGCCAGTGAGTTATGCACATGATCACTAATGATCTCTACAGCTAGGCACTTATACGTTGTTTACATTTATATTTCAGCGTGAGAGATGGCTGCCCCTAGAGGCTCAGAAAGGAATGACGCACACACCCATGCACAGTACAGCACTGAACTATTAGCTATGGGCACTATATGACATTTTTACCTCCTGAGGCATCAGTTACTGGCCACTGCTGGAGAGTCAGTCCTGGAATGGATGGACCTGGGATCTGATCCAGTAGAGTTTAAGGCTGAGAAAGACACATGATTAGCGATTTTCCTTATCAAGGTAAATTATGGTGGCTTTGCCTCATTATGTCTATTTGGAAAGTAATGCATCCACCAGCTGGCTGGGTGTCCTAAACCATGATGGGGCCTGGTAAGTCCTAGTGATCAGAGCCATGGCAGTAGGGCCTAGTGATGAGAGCCAAGGCTCAGAGCCGGAATCAGGAGTCCGGAGCCGGTTTGGAATGAGACCAGAGTTGGAGCAAGGCTGGAGCAGGACTAGAAACAGGGTCGGAGCAAGAGCAAGACTGGAACAGGCTAAGGTTTGGGGAGTCTGTTGCCACTGAGGCAGGAGAGAGTTCCAAGCCATAGCGTGATGTTGAACAGACTGAGCTGTTGTTCCTCCTGTGAGGCTTATATACCTGCCCTGAGAGTCACCAGACCAGTTTCTGGCTTGTGGATTGGCTGGGGCCTAGCACAGCAGAGACTCCTCACTTTTCACAGGGTTCCTCTAGTTAACTGTGTCCATTTTCAATCTGATCTTACAACTGTGGTTAACTTGCTCTCCTTCCCAGTTGTATTGTTTGAAGTCTTTGCCAAGCTCATTTTCACTGACTTAGAGATGTGATTCTCTCCAGCTCCTGAGCCAGAATAAATAACACTTCAGGGAGGCGAAGTGCAAACGCAGCTGGCTAAATAACATGCCTGTGAGAATCCAACGGGGAAGGGGAGAGGGAGTACATAGCTACTGCTTTTAGAAGACAGGGACTATTTCTGGAGCTGCTCCCTGGCTTGAAACCTACAGCGGAAGTGCTGGGCGGAGTCCATGTGGAATAAAATGGAGTCACACACTCAGTAACTGCACAAGTCATTTTTTCCCCTTCAATTTTATTTATAAATTTTTGAATTTTCACCCAGTTGTGCAACAGCAATGGGACACGCTGAGAAGTGCCTGCCAGTGGACTATTGCACCGTTTGGGTGACTAAAGTTACTTTGGGTTTGGCCTTGTACCTTAATAATCCTTAATATTTACTGTAATGTGAACACAACCCAGAGCGTACAATAATCGCCCAGAAAAGCACAGCCTGTTGTGTCCTATTATAAATCATCAGCCAGCACCTTACATTTTTGCAGCTCTTGGCTTACAGTAAGAAGCATATCCTATCCCCAAAGAGCTTACAGTGGTTATGTACAATGCAAAGGATTGGAAAACAGCATTTTAATCAAGGACTTGGCGGTTTATGTGCATTTGGTAGTTCATTATAAAGAAGCTGCTCCCTTAATGCTACTTGTCCGTTCAAAGGACCCCGCGAATGTATATTTTTATCCATTTATTTCGTGTAGCCTTCCTGCTCCCTCCCCCACAATCACATTAATTATCTTGTCTGCCTTGCCCACTATCAAACTGTGTTGTGGTGTGTTTTGTTTTCTCCAGCACAGAACACCATGAATTTTTATTGGGAGCTAGCGAGGAAGGTGTGTGATGTAACTGAAGGATTCTTCACCGCAGTGCATTGCCAGTTATTTAGCCAAATAAGAGCTGCTGAAATATTCCTTCCCTGCAAACTGTGTCTTTCTCTCTTAGAAGCGATTAGTCACTTTTGGCTTAAGGACACAGAAAATCACAGCGACTGCTGAGTCTGTTTCACTCTTGGCTAGTAGGGTTTGAACTCAAAGTAAACAGATTGGTTTTGCTGTTTGGCAAGAAGCAGATTACCTTAAGGGAATGTATATTATCTTGGATGCAGATAGCCATCTGAAAAGAGAAAAAAACAGGCCTCTCCATCTAATCTTTGGCTGGCTACCCTACTTATGCACATGCTCGCTAGACCTTGGTTTCCCTCTTCTCTAAACCCATCTTCTTCATTATAACTTGCTTTAATTACAGCCCCAAAAGTACAGAAAGCTAAACATGAAGCACAGACAGAGTTAACCTGTGCAGTTGCATTTACAACACTTGAAACAACAGTTGGATACCAGTGACTCCCTTTATCCCACAAACACGGCCTTTTCCATGGCATCCTTCACTTTCATGTACTCCACGTGCGCGGGATAGTTGGTACATTCAAAACGGTTGTTATTGCGGATGTACTTAATGAACTCTGGAGCCCCAGGGACAATGACGTTGTCAGCCAGGATAACAGAGCCCTTCCTCAGCAGGCCATGGTCCTAGAAAGAAGAGAGACTTGTGCTTGGTGAATCTGTTCATTTTAGAAGAAGCTAACGTTTGATACGTGCTAGTGCAAATCACTTTCATAGTAGTGACATTTCATGCTAAAGTGAATTCCTGTACTAACAGGCCAACATGGGTTTGATCAGGAAAAAATAGCCGTGACACACTCTACAGGTTCTGCAAACAACAGCTGAAAAGCTGGATCTTTCTGCTAACATCATCAGCAGTAAAAGAGTTAATGATGCTGATAGGAAATTGATGGCATTAGGATTCAGATTCAAATGAATGGGGACAGGTCATGCCTAAGTTACTGTTTCTGGCGGTCTCTGCAGAGTTAAGAAGACAACTCTGTAATTCACATTTGGAAGGATTTCTTCACACAGGGAGAGACTTGACCATTCCTTTTGATTTCAGATTAATATTGAAATTTTGCAGAAGCTGGTGAAACCATCAGAGAGGGGGCTGCCTGGCATTCTGGGCAGCAAAGTCTCAACGGGGCCCTCGCCCACTACTAGAAAAACAGTTTAGGACTGAGATTTCCTGTGCTCAGTCTTCCTCAATCCCATCCAACCTGGCGACAGGGCGTGGAGCACGGTTAGTGCCCAAAGAGGGCCAGGCTGGCAAGTTACCAAGAATTCAAGGGGCATAATTAACTTGCCATATACTCGGGCATCCAATGTTTAACAAAAATAAAGCTGCAACCATATCATTTGCTTTCTTGTATCTTCCTTCACAAAGAGACATTGCTTATCTGAATACACAAGCAATTTTCAAAATAAAAGCCTGCAACTTATCAGCTTTCTTCCCACCCTGCAGTTATGGGGAGGGTTGCATCTTTAAGACTCCCTGGATGGCTTTTACCCTGCACATCAGTATTGTAGAGGCCACTAGCGGTTAGCTCACCATGCTCGCCTCTTGATTGTGTGCCAATCTGAAGAGAAGAGGCGGTTTGGGAGGTATGTCGATATCCTCTGGCCTGTACTTTCTAATAATCAGCTCAGAAACTCAAGTGAAAAGGGCATTTCTCCAGCTGTAATTTCCAACACTAGCTGCTGTGTCATTGTGACTCCGCTGATGATTGCCAGCTGCTCTTTGTATCAAGGACCTTTTCTAGAACTGGGTGAAAGGGAAACTGCCTGGGACTCAAACCACACCCTGGGCCATCTGAAATGCTTGTCAAAAACGATGTTCAAAATGCCAGGTTGGAAAAACATTCAAAGTGTTTCCTTCAGCCGGTCCATCTAAAGTCCCTTGGTGATGTTACACTGCAAGGACTCCAGAGAATAAGCAAAACACTCTGGTTTGTAATCACATCAAACTGTTGACTAAGAAGCTGGAGCCATATGATTCTCAATCCTTTGCTTTAGCTGGCTTTTTTGCTTTGTTTTTTTAAGGTTCAGAGCTGGAAGTGGTGCTCTAGCCCTCCAAAGAGCTGGGAGCTCGGTAACTGTTACAGAGCAAGTTTAAAAATGAACATTCTTGGGAGGCAAAGGAATTTCAGAACAAAAATATTCTGTCTCCCAGCTCCTGATGTGTAAATTCAATGGTGGGTTTAAGTCCCAAAGAAACCCTCTACTTTTTAAAAAGCTGCTTGTAGGGAGGAGAGTGTGGGAGCCTAAGACAGAGTGCTTGTATTCTCCAAACAGGGGTGGTGAAACTGGTGCTATGCCAGAGAGGGAGACTGGGGCTAGTGCGAAGCAGTCAGCAGAGAGGCTCATACAAGAGCGAGTGGGTAGATATTTGTGGAGAATGTAACTGAAAAATGGCATTTCCATCCAATTAATCATTTAGTTCTAGAGATAATCACAGGTCTAATGGTGCTATTGAGTTGTGCTATTATGTGCATTTGCGCTGTTTTTACAAACACCGAGGCTGTGATTATCACTGGGTTATTTGCTGACGTTTGGAAATACCCTGGGGTCCTCAACTGCTCTCGTTTCTCATTACCTGGCTGTTTAAAGCCAACCCATAATTTGCTATTGCTATTGTAGCCTCCTAATTTTGTAATGAAGAGTCATTAACTGTTACCGTTGTTGCTGACAGAATCTGTCCCCACGTCTAGCTGTGGGTGGAAAGAGGCTGAATGGCATTTCCTGGAATGAGAGCCTAGCATGGTCCTAGGAATAGTCTTCCCTTTGCTAAGGGCTGCTTTATAGCCAATCAGATGGTAAGGATACCCCAGACGTTCACAGAAAGAAGGTACAAACATGTGCTATCAAGATTGAATTTCATCCAGGAACACAAACCCCGACAACAGTGTTTGCCCTCAGGAAATTAGTGTTGTGAAGGCTGGGAGAAGTCTGAACTTCTCCAAAATTCAGGGCATTTGGATCAGGTGTCCTGGCTTAATCTGATAGGGAAAGACTTAAGTCATGACGTTCAGACCCAAACCTGTACTTCTCCAGTGTCTGTGGCTGGTTCTCATTGGGTATTCAGCTTCAGGCCTTTCCAGATAGGAAGATCCTGCAAGTGGCTGAACAATCCCTGGGAAGTGCTGAGCACCCTCCGTTCCCATTGACAATAATAGGGGAGGCAAGGGCACTTCGCACTGTTGTGACTCCAGCCCCAAAGCTCCATCCCTTTTCACCACATGGCTGGTTGGTTGTTAAACATTCCTCTGGCAAGTGCCCCGCTATAGCTATAGAAAACACACACTGCCCGAATGTTGTGGGAAGATCTTACAGACATCTGGATATTCACTATGGGGGTTTTAGGGCTGAAATCATTCCAACTCACAAGCAGCAGGATGGTGTCTGGCAGGTATCTATCTTTCCAATGGTCGAGAAAGACGAAATCCAGTGTGTCCACTTCATGCTTTTTCTTCAGCTGTGGGATAATTGTCTCCGAAGGGCCTTCTAGAATTTTCACCTGAAAAGCAAATTCATCTCATGTTGATCTGTGCACCTTGTTTTAAGCACAATGCCCCTCACCCTTTAAGTTGCAGTCAGGCTTCCGTGACCATGTTAATAGCCTTGGTGGATAACTTCAGCTGCTGGCTGGCTTTGGATCACATGGGCTTTTTTGATAAATTGACTCAATTATTTTTTCTCCCTGCAATTATAAGAAGTCTGTGACCTTGGCTCTGCTGGGAAGAGTGACTCTCTGCTGGTGACAAGGGAATCCCTTGCTGAAAACAGTGTGTGGCTTGGCTTGGAATTGCAGTCACAGCTCAATCAAACCTCCTTGTCCAAAGCAAATAGAATGTACAGAAGAGAGGTTAAAAAGACGGGTTATTTAGTTTGGAACAGAGCCTGCCGCTGTGTGTTCTTCTTCTGGCTCAGATAGCTGGAAACTTGTGAGAATAGCTCATGCAGTTTGGGGAAACTCAAACTGCAATCCCTGCTCTCACTTGGGCCCCAATCTCTTTCCAAACCCCAATCTGGATCTGAATCACACCACTCTAAGAACATAAAAATGGCCATACTGGATCAGACCAATGGTCCAGCCCAGTATCCTGTCTTACAACAGTTGGCAATGCCAGGTGCTTCAGAGGGAATGAACAGAAGAGGTAATCATGAAGTGATCCACCCTGTTACCCATTCCCAGCTTCTGGCAAACAGAGGCTAGGGACACCATCTATGCCCATGGTGGCTAATAGCCACTGATGGACCTATCCTCAATAAACTTATCTAGTTCTTTTTTGAACCCTGCTATAGTCTTGGCCATCACAACATCCTCTGGCAAAGAGTTCCACAGGTTGACTGTGTTGTGTGAAGAAATACTTCCTTTTGTTTTAAACCTGCTGCCTATTACTTTCATTTGGTGACCCCTAGTTCTTGTGTTATGAGAAGGAGTAAATAACACTTGCTTATTCACTTTTTCCACGAGTCATGATTTTATAGATCTCTATCATATCCCCCCTTAGTCGTCTCTTTTCTATGCTGAAAAGTTCCAGTCTTATTAATCTCTCCTCATATGGCAGCTGTTCCGTACCCCTAATCATTTTTGTTGCCCTTTTCTGAACCTTTTCCAATTCCAATAGATCTTTTCTGAGATGGGGCGATCAGATCTGCACGCAGTACTGAAGATGTGGGTGTACCATCGATTTATATAGAGGCAACATGATACTTTGTCGTCTTATCTATCTTTGTCTTCTTTCTAACTATTCCCAACATTGTTAGCTTTGCCCCATCTTTACTAACTACTCAGGTATCTTAAACACAGTGTTTGTGAAAAGGTGTTCACGACCCTGCCCTAGTCCCTAATGGGCATTTCCCAACTTCACACATCTACCACACAGCTGAACCCAATTGCCATGCTCAGTTCACTGCTAAAATAGCCTGGGATATTGCAATTGCTATGTTAGCCTAAGTATAAGAGGGCGAAATGCCAGTATTTCTTCTGACCGAACATCTACTTAGTCCCTTCATTTACCCGCCACAGAAGCTCAAGATGTACCTTATCTTGCACTCCAGCAAACTCAATCATCTGTCTGGCAATAGCAGCAAAGGCAGGGTTGAACTCGATGGTCAGGAAGCGAGCGCTGGGATTTAACAGCCGAGCAATCCTCACAGCGGAGTAGCCACAGTACGTTCCCAGCTCCAGCAAGACCGATGGCTTGGTCTCCTCCAGTATCTTATCTAGAATCAAACCTGAATGGGAGAGAAATGGGTTAACTCTGGACTAAATCACACTGCATCAAATAATAAAGTTAGTGGATGGAATCTTACACGTTCATTTACTAAGCTGCTATAAGGAGATTCAGAATGTGATGGTTTATGATAAATTATACAGGGCTTCTTTTGCAGACTGGCTCTTACTTAAAATGAGATTCATTTTGAAGTGTGTGGAATCTTGGAAAGAAACCACTTACAATAAACAGCCGTTTTGTTTGAGGTATTTGTATCAATGGGGCCCCAGTGAAAGTGAAAACAGTCTTGTGACTGTTTTCATAATTTTTTTTTTTTTTTTTTTTGCACTAGGGCGAGTTCAGGAAATAGGTTGTCTTGTATCATATTGTGAAAATTGATCATCTGACCTAGGCTTCAAATTGTAAATTTTCAAAAAAATAAGCATGTTGGGGTGTTTAAAATTTTTTTAATAAAAATCCACATTTTTGAGTGAAGATGGGCCTGTATTAAATAAAATTTAGCACAACTTTGAGTGAAAAATGCAACACTTCGCAAAAAAATTTAGTTGTTGCAAAATCTGTCCCCCTTCATGAAATGTAGACCTCTTAAACTTTGAGAGAGTTCACATTTTGTAAATATTACACGCAGTCGCATTAATGTAAGACTTTTAAGTTAAGAAATACTCATTACAAAAGGAACAGTCTAGCCAGCTGACAAAGGCTCTATCTATTTGTATTATAAAGGCCAGAAACCATTAGCCATTTGTTACAATAAATAAATAAAATTGGAAACTATATGCAATCCTTGCAAAGAAATGGACTCGGTGACAGAAGTCTATTCCACCTTTAATCTTCTGTGGTCCTAAGTAGTGCCAATACATTAGATACCTGAATCTGAATGAATATTTGAAGGTATTTAGTACCGAGCTGGTTAGTTATCCACTATTCGCATTCACCTTGTCCTGCATCACTTGTGTACATACTGTACTGTTGTGATGCTGCAATTTGTAATTGAGCACTCTTTAGTCTTTGAATCTTAGGCATTAAAAATAAATAATGTTGGGATTTTGCCTATCTTACTGGAGCAGTGCCCCTTGGTGCCCACCATATTGCCAGGTTTGTCGTAGGAGTCCTTGTTCTCAGAAAGATTTTATCTTCCCTTATTTATTTATTTTTGGAGGTGGGGGGGTTCTGCGCTTCTATTATGAGTAGGGCCCTACCAAATTCACGGCCATGAAAAACGCATCACGAATTGTGAAATCTGTATAGTATTGGGTAAAAGCAGACAAAAGACTGGATTTCACAGGGGAGAACAGTGTCTCTCAAATTGGGGGTCCTGACCCAAAAGGGAGTTGCAGGGGAGTTGCAAGGTTATTTTAGGGGGTAGCAGTATTGCCACCCTTACTTCTGCACTGACTCCAGTGCTGGGTGGCCGGAAATTGGCGGTTGCTGACTGAGGGCCCAGCTCTGTAGGCAGCAGCGCAGAAGTCAGGGTGGCAATACCATACCAGGCCGTCCTGACTTCTGCGCTGCTGCTGGCGGTGGTTCTGCCTTCAGAGCTGGGCTCCAGGCCAGCAGCTGCCGCTCTCCAGTTGCACAGCTCTGAAGGCAGCACCACCGCCAGCAGCAGTACCGCGATAACCACCCTACAGTAACCTTTGCAACCCACCCCACACACAACTCCTTTTTGGGTTAGGACCCTACAATTACAACACTGTGAAATTTACGCTTGCCTCATCCAAGGCCCTGTAATATGACCACCATCTTTGCAGCCAAGGAAAGGACAAGGCTGGAGGGGTCACTGGGGGGCACTGTGAAGTGATACCCCCTGCAGTTCTTAAAACCCACCTAACTGCTAAAGTGAAAATTATTTTCTGTGTAGGCTTCAAACTCCCAGCCATGGGCCACGTGCACCTCAATTTAAAAATCATACTGCAGTTTAAGTCCACTGCCAATTGCAGTGAGTGGAACAACCCTTATAGGCATTGGTCAGAGCTGACTGCAAAGACAAACTGATTGGAAATGTCTGATCCTAGTCAGTTTCTCATTTCAGATTACTGTATGTGTAAGCTGACTAGAAATGGTCAATTTGCTTCTGCACCGAGTCCCTTGCTGATGTAAGAGAAACCAACTAGATCTGCAGAAATCCACTCAGGCTCAGTGTGCAGTCAGCTCCCAATTCAAGGAACTTTCAGACTGTTTCTCCCTATTTTCATGAAGTGCTGCTTTACATATGGCAAGCCTGCAGAGGAAAACAGAGTAGAAAGCTAAGCAGTTTCCCTCTGTGGCTTTTCCACAGGGAAAGCACTTTAGCAGCTTTGCAGAGACTGAAAATAGAAAGGTGGGTTGAAAAGTGCCAAAGAAAAAGGAAGAAAGGGTGACAGAGCAGACAGAAATGAGAAAATGGGGAGCCATACTAGGACAGAAAACAGGAAAGAGTCTAGATTAAAAGGAGGAGATGCACAAAAACAGGAAAGAGGGAGGGAGAGAACTGGGGAGAAAGGGAAAAGGGGGTCATACTGATGAAAAATGCATTTGACTGCAAAATAATGCAAATATTAAACTGACTGACTTAAGTAACTAAATGCTATACTCTGTCCTCAGCTCTCATGCAAAACTTTCACGGATGTTGCTGGAAAGTCTCTTGGTATGGCTGTGCTCTCATTGATCTAGCCCAGGGCTCCTAACTAACAGTATAACTCAGCCTTCTCCTGCCACCCAGCCTTTATTGGCGCATTTCTGTAGGATAAGTATATAATGCTGCAACTGTACATTTTTTGTATTAATTCAGGGACTTCAGTGGGAGTGACTGGTGCTCTCCTTTCTGTCCATATTGTCTAAATGCCCTGCTTTTGCACTTACTGTTGTCCCTAATGGTGAAACTCTTGACCCCATATTATTTGTGACAGACTCTGTATATTATCTTAAAGCAAGTTTGTCTTCAATGCTTATTTATAGGATTATTTGTTTTACTAAATGCAATCAATCATATGTAGCATAGCCTATTGTTCCAATTTATTGTAGATTGGGGATGGCTTGTTATAAATTGGTGTAGTGCTATGTACCTTCTTGGGATCTGATCTCAGCATGGTCATTTCTGGTCAATACTTGGATAGGAAGCTTCCAAAGAAACCCCGGGCATTTCAGGGATCAGGGCTCTTGATTCAGTGGGTGGCACTGGTCCTTCTCAGCAAGTACTGAATCAATGTCCTAGCAGTGTACCGTTGAAAGTGTTGTTTCAAATGAGCTGTAAGGCAAAGTCTAGACCGTTTGGGGTCGCTAAAAGATCCCAAGGTGTTATCCCACCAGATACCCTAGCAAAATCCCCTAGTTTGGGGAGTTGGTATCTCTGTGCTATTTAAAACCACAGAGGAGACTGCACTTTACTGAGCATTGAAGCCACTCCTGTCAGGTGCTTTGGCACCTTTAAGATGAGAGGTGCTAAATAAATCCAAGATAGTGTCATTATATAATTCAATGCATCATGGGCTAAATCTTAAGATCCGCACTCAGTTTTCACTCAAGCAAATTTCTACTGAACGCCAAGGGCATTTTGTCCAAGCAAAAACCTCAGAACATGACCAAATGTTACCGGGGCTAGAGCTTTAATAATGTGTGCATAGATACTAGAAACTACGGCTTTCACCCTAAACATACTATTCATGGAATCGCAGGAACTGTTTTCATAAACTAGGCCTAAAACAGCGGGGTCTCTTTGACAACTGTGTAAAAGTACAAGTTTACGAGGGTTAACCCTAGATTACTAAGTTTAACCTCCAAATTCCCTGCATTGTCTCCAAAAACTAAAAGGGACAAATTTTATTCACTTAGTTTCTCTTAAAGGCCAAATCAGCTAAGATGTGCCAGGTGCTAGTAATGTCAGATTCTCCTATTAGTATATAGGACAGCTTCTTGTGTATATTACATCTGTATGATCTCTCATTGCCTATAACTATTGTTTATACATGCAAAATTCCCCTTATTTTAAATACTCATGTTCGCATATTTCAATCAAGGATCTCAAAATGCTTCATAAACACCAGTGAATTAAAGTTCATGGACCTTTGTGCTGGAAATAGGATAAGATCCATTGTAACCGAGATACAGAAAGCAAGGCAGTGATTTTTCCAAGGCTAGATAGCAAGAAACTGGCAGGAATCCAAGTCAGGGGTTTTTGTTTCTCAACTCCCCAGATGTCTGCCCTCCCTCCCTTTATGAAGCAATGCGCACAGCACATCAAAAAAAAAAAAAAAAAAAAAACCCTACAGTGCAACTACTGGATTCTTCCAAAAAGATTTACACCATCTTGCACGATTGTTTGCATAACCGCTGTTGCGGCGTGCAAGGTTGCTGTGTGTTAGCAGTGACTAACAAAATAACGTATCCTGTATCATGCCAGTCTCAAACTCAAAAGTAGCCTTGAGGAGCTTATCTCTGATGTGATTACCTTTTTCATCCCCCACATTCATGGCCCACTCCTTCTGGGAGCAGTACTTATCTATGGTGTCCAGTACACTCTGGGGGTCCCCTCTGACTGCATTCTGCAGCACAAAGTTTAAAATCCTCTCTTCTTTGCTCTGAGCCATGATGAAATTGGTTATTTTCTGCAGGACGATTTCATTCCACAGAATGGCTGCCCAGCCGTTGTTTCTGATGAGCACTGCAAGCAGCACCACAATGAAGAGCAGGCTGGTAACTATGGACAAAAGGATCGGATAGCTCTCCAGCATCTGGAATAAAAGACAAAACAGGTTTTTAGTTAAGGTGGCACAGGAGAGAACCATCTTTCGCATAACTGTTACGATAGAATAACTCATAAGCAACACCCAGGATAGGAATATATAGAACTTACTATATAATTCTACTGTACAGTGTGATTGGAAACAGCTGTGTTTTATCCAGAGATAGACACTGGTCTGTGAGTTCCCTTTAGAGGCAAATTTCACAGGCAGTCAACAAGTAGCTTTATTAATTCCCTACTTCCCTCCCCCATGTAGCCAGGGCCGGCACCAGCTGAGCAAGCTGGTGCTTGGGGCAGCAGATTGTTTGAGGCGGCATTCTGCCCAATCCTAGGGCACGGCTGCTTTTTTTTGTTGTTGTTCTGCTCCGGCCGCCCTGTAGGGGGCGGCAATGCGGAGAACCAGAGCGCCCTGCAGGGCAGTCCTCTTCCTTCCCTCCCCGCCGGCCCCCCCCCCTTTTTTTTTTTTGCTTGGGGCGGCCAAAAAGCCAGAGCCGGCCCTGCATGTAGCCACTCAGTTCTGACTCCATCCCAAAAACCATTGCACAGACTGGCTGTGATCTTTAAAATTCTAAATAATTGTACTATGTGTGATTTTCATCCCCGCTTGTTTGGGTTAGGCGGGAGTGTGGTTGAGTTGAGATTGGTGAAGAAATATGGAGCTTTTCACCTTTAGTGCTGAGCACTGTGATCTGTAGAGATCAGAGGTGGTTATGCAAAGTCTGATGTGAAATGAGCATTAATGAAGGAGTACCGGTCTCCAGGAAACACACCACAAAACCCATCGCAGCTAGCCCCTGCCTTCCTGGTACACTCTGCAGAGACGAAGGACTGAACTTCCCCCTCACTTCAAGGTCACAATTGAGGCACTTACCTGGAGTGGTCCAAGGACACTGGCAGCACGATCTTTGCCTGTGCTTTGATCTCTAAGCCATCAATCTGGCACCTTTTGCAAACACAAAACTGACTTCACTTTGTATTTGAAAGCATGGATTCTTTTCCCCCTCTCCAGTTACAAAATACAAAGTTAAATCCCTGTGCCAGAGCAGAGGAATCCAGACCGGTGAAATTCCGGGGATGTAACAAAAGGGTGCATTGTATTTCACTGACCGGCTGGGTTTTGCATCCAGCTGCAATCATCTCATGACGCTGTGCCTATTGTTTCCAAGAAACTTGGTTTCTTTGCTGAAGGTGCCTGTGTGTATGTTATCTAGACATGTCTCTCCGAGTGTAGGGCATTAGGACTTGAAACTCACCAGATGGGATGCACGTCACCCTGTACAGCTCAAGCGATAAATCCCTTCAAAGCCATTTACCTGCACAGACAACTCTCTACAGAAAAGTCTCTTTATTATGGTAGGGAGTGACTCATTGATTTTGAATCGACCATAGCCCCAAAGAGCCACTATTGACTGCTTCTTTAAATGAAGAATTAATTTAGTCTTTCTGGAAGTGCAGAACTAAGAACACTGACTGCACAAGGCTCTGTATAAGCGTCTCCCATGCAACACCGCCAGGGCACCTGTTGATGCAGCCTGTAACACCTCTGTTCCTCCTCTCCTGCGCCTCTGCTTGAGCTGGGGCTGACAGTTGCATGGGGGAGTTGGAACGTGCACAAGTCAGGACAAGGCTGAGTGACTGCCAGAATCGTTTTCCCTTGCAATTTAATTTGAGATTTGCACACAGATCTATGGGATTCAGAGGCTCCTTTCCCTGCCCACCACACCCCACAGTTCTGCTCGGGAAAGTACAATGTTCTCTAAGCCATTTTTAATACGAATGGTTTACCAGCCTCTGTTGTTTAACCCTTTCTATTCCCTCCCCTCAATCCAATAAACTCCATTCAAAGGGCCTGTTGCAGGGCTGGCTGCCCTACCTGCACCCTCTCCTGACCAACTCTGGTACTGCAGGTACACCCTGCCTCAGTCACCCTTCCCTCAGGGCCCTTTAAGAACTCCACCCAGTCTAAAGGGGTGTCAGACAAAATTCCCCTGCAGCGGTTCTACTTTATTAAATCCCCAAATAAACTTGAAATAGTGTCTCCCCTTGGCTCAGGGATAACACAACCCTCCTCCTGGGGCCTGTGGTCTCTGGGACCTCCTCTCCCTTAGGAGAGCTTCTCTCTCTGTGACCACCTTCCTGCAACTGAGCCTAGCTGGCTTTTTGTCAGGCTCAGCTGTTCATTATTCAATTAGCTGCCTGGACAGGCTCCCTCTCCTTAAATTAGCTCACCCTGGGTGGTCTAAAAGGAGCCAGCAACCCCTTGAGAGAGCTCCATCCTGCAGAGTGCTGAATTTCCTCAGTTCCCACTGAACTCACAGAGTACCTCACAGACTAGAACCCCAGGGGGCAGTTGGGAAGAGAAATGGCTCACAACCTGAGAGGGTGCTGATTCCTTCCATCAGACCCCTTCATGTCCAATCTTCCCAGCCAGGCCCAACTGCTCTGGCTGCCACTGTATCAAAGTCCTACAAGCTCTGATGCGCCTTTTAAATAGGGCAGCCACAGCCAGGGGCCCAGCAGAGCAGCTGTTGCACCTACTGGACACTACAAGTGGATCCTCCAAGGCTTGGTCTAAATGCACAGATGTGAGGGAGTGGGGTTAGCCTGACAACCCTCTCCCCCGCACACATTCCCACTTTTGGTTGTTTTCCCAAAATGAACCTTTTGAGATTACTCCGACATTTTAGGGGTCCCTACATTTCCTTTCTTTAGTCTGCTCTTCACAAGTATGGTTCATGTGGAAAAATCCACCTTCAAAACTTTAAAAATTACCATGCAGGACATATTTTGAGTTCAGAAGACGATTAGGTTGCCAAGGAGATGTGCTCAACTCATGGTATAGAGTTGATGTTTGTTCACTCATCCACTTATCTCAGTTGCACAGCACATATAATTTGTTTGGAACACTTACCGTCTGTTTCCTTTGGCTTCCAATAGTTAGCAATGTTAACACTCACATTTGTAACATTCTAACATGCCCATTGCAAAGAACTGACCAGAGTTGCTGCTTTTTAAGGCCTGAGGCTGAGGGCATCATTTGGCAGGAGAAAATCATGTTTCTTAGCCATTTAACCCAGATAGCAAGAAGCTTCTCTCATGTTTTCCAGAGGCATGCACACCAATCTGACCCATCCTCCCCCACGCACAAGTAGTTCTGTTGATCATTCTGGCCAGTTTCCTACATTTTTCATAGAAAAGAATGCACACCTTTGGGCTGGTCTTTTCAAACCTGAATGAAGCAGCTCTCGTTTTCCACTGATGGAGCTTGGCTTGGCCTCTGAGGATGTCATTGGTTTACAAAGACCCCTTTTGATTTGACCACCTTACTTATTCTAGTGGCTTAATGTGAGCAGTGTGGCTGTCATTGGTGGACTAGTATTATCAAGTGGTTGTAGAGGTACTAAACGTTCTTAAAGGGGTGTGGGCATATGGCCCCTCCTCAAGAAACTATTAATTGATGACAGACGGCTCACTATTACTACTGAATGCCTAACCGTCCCTTTTATTGGAGAAGGTGGTCTAGGTGCATCTGGATACCAGTGACATTCTGGGTAGCATCCAGTCAGCATTAAGGCCTCTTTTGGATCAGAGTATGCATTTGTCACTATCACGATCACTGCCAGAGATGGTCATTTTGTTTACATTGGACCTTTCAGCACCTTCCAATAAGATTAACCACAGGCTGTTGCTTTCACACTGAATGGATTTTGCCAGTATGGTTAGGACGGTCCGTCGAAGGATCCAGTCACACCTGGAACTTAGTCAGGATGGATAGTAACTGAAGAGTACTAGGTTGCATCTTTCAGAAATGCAAGAATTCTCCTGGGGTGCTCAACATGTGTGAGAGACCTCTTGGTGAGATCATTTCTAAACACAGGCTGAAACAGCATCTGGATGCTGATGAGACCCAGCTGCTGTACACGTATTGCCTCATGCACCCTGTTAACTCAGTCTTTGAATCTCTGCCCTGGAGGAATGCTTGCACAATATCGCCAGCTGGATTCATCTGATTTATATCATTTACATATTCAGTAAAAAGGAGAGGAGGCTGCTTTTTCCTCTCTTCTGCCTTCACAAAGGACTATTTGGAGGTAACGAGCCAAGGTAAGAACCTTCGCATCCCTTTCATACCACATTCAACATGGGCTTTCAATGGGAAAGGTCATGGTGGTAAGTGGTTTTCAGTGGTGCACTTTTCTTATGCCGTTATCCTTGTTTATTGGCAAGGTTGTCATGAAATTATTATGTGCCGTCCCTTCAAGGAGGTCTTCCAACAGTGCTGCTTCATTGGCTGAAGCTGGGGGAAGCACAATCAATCAATGGGTGAAATGATATTACACACTCTGCCTACAAAGTGGTGAATTCATTTTACGGTATCTCTGCTGGTTTTTATGTATTTAATTATATAGACCTAGTCTCTGTGTATGCAAACATCTCCTCCTTGGGCCCCCTGCAGATGGATATTTGCATTCTGACATCAGTTTCTATTTCGGCATTCTGCTATTGGGGCTCAGCTTGGCAGGTGATCATAGCTTTATAGCTGGTGGGCCCTACGATGTGAAACTATCTCACTCCCCACTTCTAAGAGAGACAGAACTTTTCCTTTCCAAAGGCAGGTGTTTTGTTTTGACCCCTGTTGGCCCCACTCTAGTCCCACAGAGTGCCTAACATCAATTTTAAACCTCGTATGTTAATACATATGTAGTTCTGACTTTTTGTCAGGCTAAGGAAAACTCTCTGAACTACAAATAACCCAACCTCAAATCCCCACCAGCCACCCCTTAAGCAGAAGGCTGAATCAACAGACAGGCCTTTCCATTTGCCCTGAAGTTGGGAAGCAAATTCCCGAGTCAAGGCTAGGAGTAAACTTATTTCACTGCAGATTTCACCCATGACTCTGGATTTGAAGCTAAATTATAACTATTGTCTCACATTGCCATAATGGACCTAGAGTAGGAAACTGTTCTTCTCTGCTTTTAACAATGGTTTCTTTTTATGTTTTAGCTAACAGAGATTTGGCAGGAAAATCTAATGTAATTCAAAGGGCCTATTATTTTGGGAATGGTGTTAAAAGCCTGACCCCTCAACCTCAATCTGCTGAGTAACTATTTGTCTTTACTTGCTTCACATGATTAAGGGTTTTGAAGAATTGGTCTCTTATAGTATTTTAGTTTGATGCCTACAAGCGTAAATGCCTTACCTGAGGCTTACAAGTGGTTAAAGACTAGAACTTCTTTCCTCTAGATCCATGGAGTTAAAATGTGGGGGATTGCTGGCCAGAGCTTATATAACTTCTTAGCCTTAGCCCATCTAGCACACTTGCTGTTTGCTGCTTTGGGATTTATTTGTTTTGTTTAGGAGGGTTTCTAAATTTCAATTGGGTATTTTTATTGTTGTACACCACTCAAGGGACCTTGGCAAGCTGGCAATATAAAGTTATTAACTGAGTTCCCTTGCAAGACATAATCCTGATATCTGCATTCCAGAGCAAGTGGGTTTTAAAAGAAGCAAACCCGCTTTCTGTAAAAACCTTAATTTCTTTTTCCCCTTTGGGAAATCTCAAAACACCCACTCCATTTTGCTGGGATGTGTGAAAGAAAAATCTTTGCAATATCAATTCAGCAATAAAAGCAACTTATTTTCAAGAGTCAGGTGCATAAATGTTGAGTATGCCCCCAAACTGAAATGGTACAATCCCATACCAAATAGGCAGTTTGTTTTTTCATTAGCTAACAAATATATGATGTGCAAAGTTAAAAATGTAATTCAACCAATTTAAAACCAGCACTGCACAAGAGGACAGATTCTTATTCCTGAGTTCATTATGACATTATTAGAAAATGCAGCTAAAATTGCAGCTTTAATATGGATTCATAGAACACACAAAATGTATAGAGAAACTGAAATAAATCACTGATGTGTATCTCACATAACAATATTAGAATATAGCTATTGTTATTATTAAATTCTTGTATTACAGTAGGGCCCAATGGCCCCAATTGACATTAGAGCAGGGGTCTCAAACACATAGCTGTGGAGCTATTTCCTGCAGCCCGCCATAGGCGCCGACTCCCCCCCCCCCCCCCTTACCCCCTACCCGAGCGTGCCACATCCCTGCTCCTCCGCCCACCTCCCAGTGCTTCCCAGTGTTTAGGACTTTCCAGGATGGAGGGGGAAGGAGCGGAGACGCGGCGCACTCAGGGCTGAGGTGGGGATTTGGGGAAGGGGTTGGACTGGGGGCGGGGAAGGGGCAGGACATTATTGAAGGGGTGGAGTGGGGGTTTTGCAGTCTGTAACCAACCAATTTTGAAGGTGGATTACTTGGCCCGACTGCCACCCCATGGTGCCTAGCTGCCACCTCAAATATCAGCACAACCACCTACACAACAACAACACAACCAGCAAGCCCAAATGCTGATAGCCCCTCACCCCAGCACAAACCCCTTATTTGCCACCAACACAAATCAACCAAAATCTCCCAGCACAACACAACCCAGGCACAAATCAACACAGCTTCCCATCACAACACACATTCATCACCACCCTCACTCCTGCTTACCATAAATTTGAGTGGCTAAGTGGGAAATCCTTTGCTAGTAAGCGTATATTGGGCTACTGTGATAATGCAATAAAAGTCAGTAGAAAAATCACTAAGATGCTATACAATTTAAGGGTGTAGAAAAAAAGGTATATATTATATGAGAAACAGTACGTGACCCTGTAATTAAAAGATTACATGATAACACAGTCTCAAAGGGGCAGAGAAAAAGTTGTGTGCGCAACCCTAATTTTGGCACGTGTGCTTAACTGTGCAGTCTTAACATTCTCTTAGGGTAGTTTTTGTATGGAATGTGGTGCAATTTGCAAGCAACACAGATTGGTTTAGTCTCAGGATATCAAACCTAATATTGATGCTCTGGTTGATGCAAAACGCTGTCAGCTAAGTGGCCAAAAATGAAAGGATGTCAAAATTAGCACTGACTTTTCACATTACAGTTTTTAAAAAGTTAATACACTGACTTTTAATAGCATACTATATTACTCGTCTTTTTTTCATTTTGGACTATACTTTTGTATCATTGTGTGAAAAGGTTTCAGTGGTGCGGCCTTCGGGCCAATGTGGCCCTCATGGTGATCTGAGTTTGAAATCCCTGCATGACAGCCTCTGAGTTAGAAACATATTTGGAAGATATGGTCCCTGACTAAAGAACTTAAAATCTAAACAGAGAAGACAAACAATAACAGACAATATATAAAATGTTAGCAAGGGAATTAAACAAACAAACAAACCCCACAACACTGGAGGGATATCATAGTCTAAAATGATGAACCAGTTTTGTCACCAAATCCACATTCAGGAAAGCAGATTATTCAAGGATACCAGATATTAAATGTCCCAGCATGTCAGAGAACTGATAATCTTTCTTCATATGTTATGGTATAGATGCAGAATCTTGCTTGTTTAGATTATACTGTATAAATAACTCATCCTTTTACATGGAGTATATCATATCCTTTCATTCATATGATTTATCTTGTGTATCCCCAAATTTACAATATATTGTCTGTCTCTTCTGCATGTAATCTGAGAGTATACATAAATTACTTTAGTTTCTCATCAGATTTTACCACATAGGTTCCATTTCATTTTTGTGCCCAAACCTTCATAAAGCAAAGGTTTGGCCCCACTGGTTAATGTTTACAGTTTTGGTGTGTGAGAGCAGATGTTTTTCCCAATCTGCTTGACAAACACAGTTCACAGAGTATATAAAGTGCAAACGTGGCCCTTTCTTTTTGAGTTTGGCTTTTCAAACTACACTAGAATAAAGGTCAGATTAACCTTTCTCCCCAGGTTTAGCTACTCCTAGAGTCAGGGCCGGCTCTGGCTTTTTTGCCGCCCCAGGCAAAAAAGCCGCCAGCCGCCCCGGGGGGAGGGCTCCGCTCTCCTCCCGGCGGCCGGGGGGAGGGCGGCGAGCCCGGACGTGGCCCCGCTCTCCCCGGGGGCCGGAGCGCCGCGCTGCCCCCCTCCAGGTGCTGCCCCAAGCACAAGCTTGGTGGGCTGGTGCCTGGAGCCGGCCCTGCCTAGAGTTCCTCCCTCATGATTGCTCAGTCCACACCCACTTATCCTTGTTACAGAAGGATCAGCATCTGCTAGCCAGGTAGGGTATTACAGGTAAATGCTTCCAGCCTGTTCAGTTATGATATTTGGAAACGCCACAATAAATAAAGAAGGTGTTGAGACAATACAAAGTATTAAAACAAAAGAAGTAATAGTGAAGATCTGACACCATTTGGCTTTATAATGATCTTGTACCAGAAGCATTCATTAGCACTTCCCCAACCCTGCCAATGGATTTACGAAGTATAAAGAATACTTCGCCAAACACTGAAGTGCAGCCATTTCTAGGGTGAAAGGTGGAAATTGATTAGAATTACTCATTCACACTCCACACAGGCAGTGAACACCTTCCCTGATTTGAGAATGATGGCGGTATGTAGACTAGAGGCAATTTGTTGTTAAGTTTCATATTGGGCAAGGACATCAGGGTAACACACTCATAGGAAAAGTACCATGGAACATTTAATGACAATGTCATCAATTTCTCTTATCCTCAAAATGGCACCTCCACACATACAGTGCACCCTTCAACCACACTGTGACATTTAGTCAGTGCTGGTTTAGGCACTAAATCATTTACTATACTTTCTGCAGCACCTGGGTTTTCCTTAAGCACCTGACCCTGCTCAGTTTGAAAGATCTGATGAGATCACACCCTGATTTGGTAATGCAAGTCAATTTTTCATCTAGACCTTTATTGTGCTCTTTTACAATGCAAATCCAGTAACACAATTATAGTTTTAAAGAAGAGTAAATGCTGTGTTTGGGATTAACTGAATAAACCATATGATCAATTGTTTTCATAAAAAAAGCAAAAAGGCCTCTGGGATTGCATACATTTTAACACAGAAATAGCTGCATGTATAAGGTGCAGTCAAAACAATTCATCCTAACCGTGATTTTACTCAAGTACAGGTGACTCTTACTACCTTAATCAAGGTGCCTTTTATTAATATTATTTACCAGTTTTCTAGGGGTGTTTCTCCCATCAGACTGCATCAGTTAACATATGTTGTGCACCTAGAGTTCTTTGAGATACAAAACTGATTGGTAACTAGAAATGATGAGATTCGTTTTTAAAGTTGTCAAATTTCTATGCTTCATAATAAATGTATCATGGAAAGGTATGGGGGGATTTGATGTAAAGTGGTGAATACTTGTAATCATCTGTTTCCCGTTTCACCCGCAAAAAGGATCTCCATTTGCTGCAAACTGAAATTTGCTAAGAAGAAAAGTAAACAACTTGTTTTACAAATATTTTTTGAGGCTCATACAAGTGTGTGCCTTAGTGGCTTTGGCACAAGAAACTCAGGATTTAATTATGCTTAATAATGAAACATTAAAAATTTAATGATTAAATTAGATTAAAATAGGATTATTTAAATCTTAGGAAGGTTGAGTTCTGTAGTGATAACATTTTGAATAATTATGTCCTCATCTCCTGCTGTTGCAGAAATTAGTTGATAATGAAAAAATACTTGGAAATAAATGTCTGTTCTCTGTTAATGTTTATTTAAAAAAAATACAAAATGAATCCTAGTTTATCATCAATTTATCCAAGATAAAACTACACAGCTTTGCTGTAGTCCTATCTGGAAATACTCACAAAACTGCCTATAATGCAAAGGCATCATGTGTCCTTAGGCTGCTGTCTTCCATGAGAGATGGTCTCGTGGTCCTTCAGGAGGACCTAGATTTTATTCTCATTTTAGCAGCAGATTACCTGTGTGACCTTGGGCAAGTCACTTAACTGCTGGGGGCCTCCATTATGCTATGAGTAAAATGCTACCTTTCTAATTCACAGAATATGGAATTGTGAAGCTAAATTAACTCAGGTCTGGAAGGTACACTGATATGTTTTGGACAGATGGCACCCAAGAAAGACAAAGTGTTTTTATCTATATTTACTAAAGAGATCCATTTTGGGACACCTTGATAGCAAACACCAAGGTGACACATTAATATTCTTGATGTTATGAATAACTGGTGAAAATGTGGATACAAACAGTGCTTCAAATGCTTCCCTTAATCGATTTTGTCCCACTGATAAATCATCCCTTTGTGGGAAGATGATATTTCATCCAATTTTACTATCATCTTTCATACATTTAATCTAACTGCCAATTGCTTGGTTGGTTGTTCTGAGTTTATTATGAGTCTGAGTGGCTAGTTGGTACTGTAGTGTTACAATACAGGGGGGGTTATAATCCAATCTAGAGATTTTTATTAGCTCAGATAACCTGGTGTGAATGGAGAATGCTTGGTAAATTTATACCATTCAACCTTCGTTCACAAAAGAATCGCTCCACTGGCCTGATGGTATTGATGAACAGACTACAATAGAAGAGTGCCCAGGGACAATGGAGCCTGAACTCATTGCAGAAAGACTGCTGCTAATAGCCAGCATCCATCAGAGGAAAATGTAATAATGCTAAGCAATTACATAGTGTTTTTCTTCGAAAGGCCCTGCACATTAACTGATTAACCCTCCTCTCACCCCTGTGAGGTAGGTAAGTAGTAGTATTCCAGTCTTTCAGGTGGTGAAACAGATTCAGAGAGATTGTTTGAAATTTTTAAAAGCTCATGCCCAAATTGTGCAGTGAAACACCTGTTGCATTAGTGAAAGTCGAGGATATGCACGTGTTTGCAAGTCTGGCTCATGTGGCCAGCATTTTACATCTGCATTTTGTTCACGTGCACAAGCACTTGCATGCTTTTGCACATACTTTTAAAATCTGGGTTAATTACTTTTCCAAAGGACAGAGAGAATCTGTGTCAAAGCCAGGATTAAAATTCAAATTCTTGCTTCCCTGTCCTACACTAAGCTGACTAAAACCACCTCTCTTTCTATGGCATTCAGTGGGTGCTTATTTTTAGTCTTTTTCATGGAGCGAGACCAGCAAAGGAGTTTGGCTAGAACATCCAGGTAAGTCTCTGCCAAAGATAAGATTGCCAAAGACTGCCACAGCAAATCACAAAATTTAAAAAAAAAAAAAAAAAAAGTAAAGGAAAAAACCCCCAACCAAATAAAAACAACCCTCAATCTGGTATTTTAAAATAGAAAGAATATTTTTACTCTTTCGTTTTCTGACAGATTTAACAATAAGGCTGAAAGTCAAACAAGGTGTTTTTTAATCTTTTATTGTCAGAAAGCCAGCGTATTGCTAAATATGAAGAAATCAGATGTCCAGATTACACTTTCTTGGCTTTGTTCGCTTTGGTTAAGTACAAAAAAGTACAACTGTAATTAGTTTTTCCATCAACATCTTGTTATCAAGTTAGGACCTTTTCACCTTTTTCCACTGAGGATTTCCTCACTTAAAATCTAAATCTCTGGCTCCTCATACTTTCCTAGTATTATAATTCAGTTTGGTTACCGTGACTACATAAATGTCAATCTTCAATAAATGCAAAATTCTGCTGATTTAGGGGTTTTAAGAATCTGTTTCTTTTGTCTTTTATTCTGCCTTTTTCCAGGTTCAGTAGAAACAAAAAGATAGGTTTCTTCTCATTTTTCTGGATGACAGGAAGAGGACAGAAAAATAATTAATGCCTTTTATGGATTAGAATCCCCATTAATTAGGCTGCAGAGGAGTGTTTATCTCCATTGCACTGGACAGATTTCAATTAAGATAATTATATTCTGCCCTCCTAAAACTCCCTGTAGTTTCGATTGGCTTTACTATATTCTTCTGCACTCACTGTCCTAAAAAAGCTATGTAGTGGCCATGTGCTCTATAAAAACAGATTCTGATTGTCTGTGGTTGATCATTCTCACCCATCCAGCAATCCAATCCACGTAGGTGTAAGGTCCGCACATAGGGATCACATTGTAGTCTTAGGGCTTTAGTTTGTTGTTTAAAAATATGCTTTTTAAATATAAGAATTATCTATTATAGTATGCCCTGAATAGCAATAGCTTTACTGGGATATCATTTTTCTAATTGTTTAGAATTAGAAATAATTAAAACAATTATAAACAATTAAATTCTAAAGTGTCCTTATTTCTGTTTCATAATTGTTTACAATTTTGTGCTACTGTTTTGAGCTATCAGCAGGCACAGCTAGACAGTGCAGGTCAAACACATGACCTGCTGGGCTGTTGAATGAACCATGTTTACCCTAACATGGACTCTGATAGAATGTCTGACAGACAACAGCAGCTGGGTGTCGGACCAACAATGAAAAGGTAAAACTAGATCTCTGGCCATAGGTTGCTGAACATGAAACAGAAAATACTGAATAAACCTGAATGACCACACTCATATTGCTGACGGTGTTAGTGCTCAATATGACCAGCACGCTTCTGGGGATGCAGACAAAAGCCATCAACCAGATGGTTGTTGTGGTATACTCTAAATACTGCAGCAGTGCGCTAGTGCATGAAAACTAGAAATCAAAGTTAAGCAGTCTGTTATCGTAGTCTTTGACTGAGCAAGTGCAAAAAGCAAACCTAAAATGCAGAAATTTTGAAGAAAATTTGATATTAAACATGATATAGCTTTAATAATCAGAAGTGTTGTTAGTAAGCCTGGTAAGGAAAGATGGGTTTTGATTTTTTACAATGTCCCATTAAGGGAAGATAACCACCAGGGGCAACAAGCAGATACCCGTGAGCAGCAACACGGCCAGTTGCAGTTCCTTGTCAGAGGGAAGAAAGGCATTTTGTGGCAGAGCTCCCTAATCAAAATGCAAACCAGGGTATAGCTACAGAGACACATTTATCAGAGCCACTAATTCATCATTGCAAATATCACTGAATCACTGAACATAAGAGCTTGACTCATGTTCAGCTTTTTCTTGAAACGTAATTCTAATGCCAGAGTTATCCATCATTAACATTTTCAACCTAATCAGGATTATCTCCTCTTGCTCTTTCAACTGTTGTGGTGGACAATACAATATGAAAGCATTACATATAATATGTCCTACTCTTCTTTGAAGACTTGTTTCTGCCCACAAATTAGCATCACTAAAGTGCCTGGCAGTCAGAAACCTGACAAAAACTTCCTCCTCCTACCCAGCGCCATCTGAAATAGCGGCAGCCTCTAAGAGAGCATAGTATATCAAGAGTACTTGTGGCACCTTAGAGACTAACAAATTTATTAGAGCATAAGCTTTCGTGGACTACAGCCCACTTCTTCGGATGCATCTGGGCTGTAGTCCACGAAAGCTTATGCTCTAATAAATTTGTTAGTCTCTAAGGTGCCACAAGTACTCCTGTTCTTCTTTTTGCGGATACAGACTAACACGGCTGTTACTCTGAAACATAGTATATCAGATATCACGTCTAAAAAAATAGGAAAATATAACCATGTACCTTCATGCACAGAACAGAAGCTGTTCCTTCTGATCTTTTCCTGTGCTGTAGTGATATGGATTTTACAGGATACGAGTCCAAGAGCCTGCAGTAGTCTGTCTCCTTTGATCATATCACCGGCACAGCTTACATGTTCTGGTATACAGAGATTCTAAAAGGAGACGTGTCCTTTTCCCCCATTCTTCCTTGCACAATGTTGGCTCTACCTTCTAATGACACTGTTCTTGTTACTTAGTTACTGCACAGTGAATGCTGGTAGTCAGGCATGAGCCAAATTCATCCACAGTGTAGGTTAGTCCACTGTGCTCAGTGGAGTTACACCAGGGATGAATATGGCCCATATTTTTTTTCCAGTTAAGACTTATCACATTATAACCAACGTATAAATGGGAGATACAAGCCCCAGGCACATCCATATACTGTAGTGCTGCTGGGGACTTTCATATAATAAATTGCGTTAACACCATGAGGAAAATGAGGGTGAAGTGATCAGTGCATTACAGAAAATCAAATATGACAACATTCAAAGCTTACGTTTAGAAAGAATTCTGCAAGACATAGATCAGAAGAGCCACATTCTAACAAACTTCTTCTTTCGAGCTGAATAGAAGACTGAGGTCATGCTCTAAAATAAAATCCAAAGCATGTCTGTCCCTTTCACAGCAGGGATACTGAAGATAGTTGAACTGCAACTCACTCAGATAGCAGAAGAAAAGAAACAAAAGCCATTTCAGCATATAGCTATAAATAGACTTCACTGTGGATCTTTTCTTCCCCTTTATCCTCTCTGGGAAGCTTAGCAAGAGTAGGAGTGAGCAAATTTCTATAATGCTATCATGGAAACTGCTCTAAAAGGGCTGCAGAGAAGAACCCTCTCACCCCAACAGTGGCCAAATGGTGTGGAGGGACAAAGAAAGGGTTTATGGTAGATGACAACGCAGCAAATGAAGGTCTATGAACTAGACTGGGGCTAATTCACAGAGCTTAAGGAGAAGAAAAAAAAAGATAAGAGCAAGTGGATGAAATGAATAAGGAACGGTGGGAGGTCAGGGGTGGTTTTGTACCTCTTTAAGCAAAAAGTAAATGAATACTTTGGCACATAGCACAACAAACAACAATATGTTATTTTGATACAGAATAACTTTAAAAGCCTCACTCCATGTGTTAGAGCTTCAGCTTAATAAATCTTTTCCTATATTCCAGATGCCAAAGAGAACCAGTAAAAAGCAATGATGAACTCATTTCACCTGCAATAATTCTCTATTTGCATCTGAAAAAATTACAAAATTAAACGTGAGTCTACTATTAAAGATTTCTTAACATTGACACCAGCACTAAATCTGGTTTACAGTCTCTTCTAAAGGCAAGATGGTCCATGCCTGCAGGAATAACTACAGTTGGCACTGTTGATTATCTTAAAGGGGAATATATTTCCCCTTATTTATGGTGAGAAGAGTTTCTAACTGTTCAGGCTTTCAGACTGCACAGCTCAGTCAAACAAGAACTGATGCCACACACTGATCTTACTGATCATCCCCTACTGTAAGCATCAAGATAATCTGTGATGTCGTATGAGGCAAGACAACTTGTGACCCCTTCTGTTCTTGACGTGTTCCATTGCATATGTAAAAGCATAGAATCTGCAACGCTGAATCAGAGCAGAGGTTCAATTAGTTTAGCCCCCTATCTTTGACAGTGATCAATACCATCTGCTTCAGAGGAAGGTGCAAGAAACACTGAGCTATTATGGAATAACTTGCCCATAAGAAAAGTCTTCTGCCTGACCCCAAACTGTGAGGTATTGGCCATATACATATCTAATCCTTATATTAGTAAAACATCCTAATAAGCTCTAAAATATTTCTTTAGCTTTGGGAAAATTTTACATTGCCTTTTGTTGAGATTCCACTCTGAGACCTGTTCTATCCACACTTTGTGCCATTATAACTGTCACTTGGGATTGTACCAGTACAAATATACTGGTAAAAATTATACCCTTAAATATGGACACACTTATACCAGTAAAAAGATGATTTATTACAGAAAAGGGGACTAAGCTATATCAATATCAGATATGACAATATAAACACATTTATACCAC
Organism: Malaclemys terrapin pileata; assembly: GCF_027887155.1. Taxonomy (NCBI): domain Eukaryota; kingdom Metazoa; phylum Chordata; order Testudines; family Emydidae; genus Malaclemys; species Malaclemys terrapin. The sequence goes on along the minus strand of NC_071520.1, from coordinate 16,849,359 downwards.
TTCTACTGTGGCCAACTTAGGGGTTGCATATAGCTTTAAATACACCAGTTTAGTTGGATGTACAACTTCGCTGTGTAGACAAGGCACTAGAACAGTGGTTCTCAACTCACGGCCTGCGGGCTGCTTGTTGGCTTAGTCAGCACACAGCTATGACCCATATGACATCCTCAGGGCCATAGGGTGTGTGTGTGTCACAACACACAGAGAGCTGCATACCACAATGGTAAATATCTTGAGAATCACGGCACTAGAAGATGAGTTAGTAAACGGATGGCACATACGCAGATTACAGCAGTACACATTCTCTTTTCCTAATAAGCCTGGCCAAAACCTGATTTTTAAAGCCTAAACAAAGAGAGATGGAGGAAAGAGCTGGAACATTACTACAGACACCTACATATCAAATGAAATGTTTTTCCTCCAGTCAATTCTTTCAAGCCTTCTACTTCTGTAGTAGTACAAGGGGATTTTTATTTATTTATTTTATATGTCTATTTTCTATTAATTTCCTTTGCTGAGAAACATGATACAAGTTCTTCGAGAAAGTAAGAATGGGCCACATTTGTACCAGAAAAGTGCCTGGAAGATGTCTTAATGCATAAAATAGTTAACAAACAAGCAAAGTGGCCGGCAAAATCAAACTCTAAAGTTTAGTAGAGAAATAGAGGCGGAGTACAGTAGTTAGTGAGAGTAAAAAACCATTCAGTGTTTGCTTTACAAACCAATTGACTCCATTTTAAAAGGTTATTATTTAGAGTGGTTTCAACACGTGCGTTCAAACATACTGACTTGTCATAGAAAGTAAACATTCAGAGGCAGTTAAGTTCCCAGGCTTCTATATATTTCTCTCCCCCTCCCTTTTTTAATATAACTTGACTTATTTGCATAAAATTAAGAACTTTGCTGCTTACAACTCCACCTGCTCCTGCTTCCTCACTTGAAATCAATTAGCTGTTGAGGAGATGCCACAAACATAAAATGACAAATAAGGAAGGAATAAAGAGAAAAAACAAATGAACTTCTGAGCAACAAAAAAGACCCTGCTAACATGCCAAAAGGAAAAAGTTAAAAAAAAAAACCAAAAACTTTGCTGGAAGGTTTCTAAATAAAACAATTATTTTTCCACAAGCTGTAAGCAGCTATTTCAAAACAGTAGAAAACATCTTTAGCCAAAGAAAGTGTCCCAGGTTACAAAAGTATCCCTTGTTGAGGTTCTTAAACACATTAGAGTGGCTGACTTTCTTTTAAACCTAAAAAAAACCAGGTGAAATTAAATTATGACCCAGTTTAGAATAGAGAGTAATTGTGTGCGTCTCCCACCCTCCTCTGGAAATTTTTCTGGAGTGAAATACCATTCCTTTAGATGCATCTTCAGATCTTACATATTAAATCCTAAAATTTCAATACAGGAAAGTTCCCAGATTTTAACAATGTCCTGGGATCTACGGAAGCTTTATGGTGAAATCTGATTACTATACCACTCTCTGAAACCCAGATTAAGAATTTGAATTCATTTTCATTTAGATTTAGACATCTTTCAGGGATATTCTGCTTTTAAAAACCTACACAAGCCATTTTTTTTTTGCAAGAGTTCTATTATCCAGGCCATTTTTTTTATTTTAAGATACTGTACAGTTTTCAGTTGAAAATAAGTTCTGTTTCTACCAACACAAAGCAAAACAACTATAAAAAGAGTATAATTTTCTATTTATACAACCCCCAAAGCAAAGAATTGGAGTTTGAAAATTATTGCCACCTGACTTTCCACTGAAATGTCTCATGCAAAAGTGATACAAACCATTTTGACTAGTTTTCCATAGCTTTTGTCTATGTTAGGTGAGTAGATGTCCCTGTTTGCCAGGCTAGCCCCCACACTGAGGTATTTCCCACACACTTAGCTGGTTTAACTATTCCAAGCTTTCTGATTTCAAAAGAACCAGCCAGGAGGACCACCAGTCACCTCAGTCCTGATGTCACTAGTTCTTCCTGTCCCACTGCAGCTCTGGTTTTCTTCTCCTGCCTTACTGTTCAAGTCACTTCCACAGACAATCCAATTCATTTCACTTATATCAGATGTCCTACCTTGGTCTCTTTCTCAAGGTCACCAGCAGATTCTAGTTCTCCCTCACCCCCTCCTTTATGCCAAGATCAGGCCACACACTGGCAACTGACCACAGAAAGCAATGTATGTGGAAAGCAATTGTAAGTCATTTATAGAAGGCTGTTTAATTCAACCAATTAACCCAGTTCTAGCCACACACTCATAGGACATTCAATATGACTGCAGTAAGATACAATTGCTTTAATTCACCACCACCACCACCCTTGCAAAACAGAATAATAGCATAGTCCCTTTAAAAAAACAGTAGCTACCCACTACAACTGTTCTCTTCCTCTTCTCTTTCTACCCAGTACAGTTGGAAAGCACTAGTTATGTAAAAGGAGAATAAAGCCAAAACAAACAGGAAAGTCAAGATAATGTGTTGTACCAATCAGAGACACAGCATGGGCATGGTGATATCTTTAACTGGATTATCTTCAGTGGGTGAGAGAGAGAAGCTTACATAGAGCTCAAAAGACGGTGTGTCAGAAGTTGGTCCAATAAAAGATAACTACTTCACCCACCACCTCTCCCTAATATCCTGGAACCAACACCAGTACAACAACACAACATCGTACCAATCAGAAAGTTACAAAACCATTTTTCACAGTGTGCATCTCAAACTGGTTCTCTCCATGAAGGAGACGTTAAAAGTTTCATTGAAAAACACAGACATACAATCCGTCATGACAAAGAGGCACAGACTTTTAAAATTGTCCTGAAAATTAATCTCCAAATGAAAGTCTCCTTCTTGGCAGGTCTATTATTGTCTTACAAATATGGAGGTTACATATCTGGGTTGGTTTCTTTATGAATTTGTTTTAAAGTATTTGTGAAACATCATACATTATCATTCCTTTTTCATAATGTATTGAACAAATCTCCCCCCAAAATCAACTAAATTCCATCCAGAGTATAAAACTGTAAAACGTTTAAATGTCTTGCTACAATTGACAACATTCAGAAAATATGAAGCCGAGTCCAATAACGTGTCATTTAAGAATTTTGTTTGCATCCCAGATTTCTATGTGTATGTTCTTTCATAGCTCCATACTAAAGCAGCTTGGGTGTGTATTCATCTATCAGCACAAAAGACATTTCTGAACGTGATTTCAGGTTTGCTTTTCTAATACCTGTTCAGCAGCCATAACTATCCTACTAGGAGCAGTGGGACAACTTCTTCAATCACATCATTACCCATCTCTGCAGCTGATACTGAAAGAAATTCTATTGATGGTCCTAAGAGCACATTTCTCCAGGGCTGAGGATCAGAGCATTTTTTACTAAGGATTCCTAGCTCTGGGACATGCTATCAGCAGGGTCTTGCTACAGTACTTAAAAGTATTTTCCTAGTAGTGAAATAATGTAATGGTCTAGCAACATTTTCCCATGGAAAACAACCAATAAGATAAATCCACAGCAAGGAGAACTTGCTCCACCTTTTGGACATATTGAACTCTTATCTTCAGTTTTGTGCACATCACCTATCCAGCATTCAACAAGCAATATACCAAGCAGATGTTTATCATGATATCAGACAGCTTTTCAATCCTTTTATCAAAGTGTTGCAGTTTTCATTTCATGGTGTGTGAAACAACAATTAACAACGAGCCAAGAAAGGTACCATGTATGCAGAGCATTTCTATCCATCCTAGGTGGTGTTTTTAGTCCCTCAAATCTTTCTTTTTCCCATTTTAATTCCCCTCCATCCTGCCTCTCCCCCCACCCAGTGACCCCTCAGCCTTGTATGGGGCTGATCACGTTTGAAGCACAAGATGGCTGGATGCAATTTTCTCATGAGCCAATCAGTGCTGTTCCTGAGCTAATTTAAGGAGGCACTAGAGAATGACTAAAGATAGTCCCTTTTAAGGGCTGCTCCACCACAGGGCCAAGGACTTAAATTCCCAAGAATAGATCCATCTACCTTGGTATTTGTAACAAATGAATCACCAAAGTATCTAGATTCCCATGTTGTAACATGTTAGTCTACAGTTATGCCACAGAATTGGACAATAGCAAGAACTTTTGAATGAATAAAAGTTTGCTGGTCCCTCTGGCATAATCTTGATTAATGTCTGGTTTGTATTTCTATAGCACCTTTTATCAGAGGATCACAGAACACTTTACAAACAACGATTAAATTACGTAATCCCCCTGTGAAAAGGTCAATATAATTATTGTTAATTTACAGCTGGGTAACAGCAGGCACATAGTGAAGTGCTACCCAAGGCTGCATAGTCAGTCAGTGGTAGGATCAGGATTAGCTCCTACACCAACCACTAAATTGGTTCCTTAGAGGCTCTTCAGCCTTCACTTATGCGACTGTGGAGGGCCCCCTGGTAACACTGGTGTAGCTGCTGTGCCAAGGGGCATGATATGGGAGGAAAGGTGGGGTGCACATGTTGCATAGATCCTCCTCATCTTGAAGAGGTGGTGTGCTAATGCTACAGTAAATATTCCAGTCATTCATCTGCAGTAGTGTCGATACGCTAGTTCTACCACCTCTGGAAAGAGGAAGGAAATCTTCACGCCGCCAGTCACCCCCGGAATATCAAATGTCAACTTTTGGACAAAACAAGTTTTGCTCTTATTTAAGACGATTTCTTTGCTCAAACTGAGTACCGAGCTCTTATTTTTTTAACCTGACCCCCTTTTGCAGAGACCTTCCCTCCATTTCTTTTTCAGAGGGGTTGCTGAGGCAGGTGTGCCAATTCCAAAAAACTTGCTACTTGAAACAAAGTAAATTCCTATGTCGCCAGAGGCCTGTTTCAACCCCACCCACCCCCAACAACCATGTCTTAAAACTAAGTTGGCATGAGACGGGAAAGATGTGAGCACAACACAGGAGAGGAGCTCAGCACCTAAATGCTCTGGTTCATGGGAAAGGCAGGGTAGATGGAGTTTGTGGGGTGACGGCTCATGCAGGATCTGAGCCCCACCCACAGGCTTTAGGACACTGATGCCCAGGGCACAGAGAGGCTAAATGACTTGACCAAGGGCACAGCGCCTCAGACGGAACAGGGACTCGAACCCCAGTCCCTCCCCTGACTTAGGGTCACGGCGAGGCCGCCTAACAGTCACCTACCCTCTTGCTCAGCCAGCCCCCAAAGCTGTACTTCCCCACCGGGCGCTGCCCTCCGCCTGACTCACTCAGCCCGCCAACTAACCTAGTGCAGCCTCCCTGCAGAGCCGCCGCCTCCGGGAAGTGGCAGAGCCCCGAGCCGACCCTCTCCGCCCCAGGCTGTCCCTGAGGAGCGCACGTGAGTAGCGGTTCTGTGCCTTTCAGTCAGGCGCTGAGTCGGACAGGCCGGGCATCTGGGGTCCTGCCTGGACGGGGGGCGCAGCAGTAACTTTTGCCGTACAACATGGCGGCGCTGTGCCGGGGGCGGAAGCGCTTCCAATGGGAGCCTGTGCTTTGCCGTACGGCTCGGGTCCTGTCAGGTACGGCGGCCCCCATCCCCTTGCCGGTTACCCTCTGCCAGAGCGGCGGCAAGGGATGGCTTCCCCCTTCTGTCTCCTGGCGAGCTGCTGCAGGGGGGACGGGAGGGGGTCTCCCTGTCGGGGGAGCTGCTGCGGGGACGAGGGGTGGTTTCCCCACCCGGCCTCAGACAGGGGGGCAGCAGCAGTGGCCGCTGGGGGAGGTGATTGAGACCCTCCTGGGGGAGGGGGAGTGAGCTCCTGGTTCTTGGTGGGGTCCCTTACCTAGGAAGCTGCTGGGGGCGGGGGAGGGGCAGGTAGGTGGCCATCTCCCCTTGCCCTGGAAATGTTGGGTTCGGGGGTGGGGAGGACTCTGCCCCCCACCTCCAGCTCTGAGATACCCCGACCTGCGGTGACACCTTATCTGAAGGCACCTAACAACTTTTTAAACACAACCTTTATATTATAGGTTTCAGAGTAGCAGCCGTGTTAGTCTGTATCCACAGAAAGAACAGGAGTACTTGTGGTACCTTAGAGACTAACACTTTTATTTGAGCATAAGCTTTCGTGGGCTACACGAAAGCTTATGTTCAAATAAATGTGTTAGTCTCTAAGGTGCCATTATATTATAGAGGGAGATCAGTGGTTCTGGGCTCAACCTCTCTCTATTCTGAAATGTACACATCTACCAAGAAAACTCCCTAAGTTGAAACTGGTGATACAGCTTGGGAATGTGGTTTTCTCATATCCTGCAAGTTGTTGAGTACTATCGCTTCTTATTTATTTAACTACAAATCGATGGCCCTCGGTAGCTTGAAAAATCAGGCTGTTAGCAAACCAAGTGGTCTGGCTGTTTTTGATAGAAATCACTTGGTTTTTACCTTTGTATAAAAGTGAGTTTGTTAAAATACTCTTGGTTGTTGCAACCCACTAGTTTGTAATTTAGATTGCCGCTTCTGCTTGCTTGAGAACAAAAATTAAATAGTTGGGGTAGAAAAAATGTCTACTTCTGCAACAACTTTTTTTCAACCAAAGTTTCATTAGACTCTTTAACATGTTGCTTTGGAGATTGCATGCATGGAAACTTCAGCCATAGGACCTGTTATACTCGTCAATAAAATATGCATTAGAGTTCCAATTATAATGATCTAGTAAGTAGAGGCATTATGACTTATTGTGTCAACCCACTTTTTGGTGGACATTGTCAGTACAGTATCTAATTTACTTTTCCCTCTTTTGTTTACTTTTTGTTTTTTATTTAATTTCTGAAAACAAACTGGTTAATTTTATCTGCTGGTTTTCATGCACTAGCACATTGTTGTTTTGGAGGGTAGAATGTTTTAGTGGGTACAATAGAGTGTTATGGGACACTGATAGGACAATATTTTAATAAAAAAAACCCAAACCTGACACCTCGTAATGTACCTCTGCCATCTTTCTAATTTCTTCTTCTGTTTTTTATGTTTTTTTCATAGGGAAAAATGAGTATGATCTTCTGGTGATTGGTGGAGGTTCTGGAGGCCTTGCTTGTGCAAAAGAAGGTTTGGAGCTGTAAAGAAATAATAATAAAAAGTGAAATTTTTTGTTTAAATAATGACTATATTAGTTATCTCATTGCTGTCTCTGCTAGTCTCCTTAAAGCATTCAGTCCCTACAAAGAATGTTTTTTTAAATCATTAATTCACTTATATTTAAGGAGTCATTCATAGACAGGAACAGGACAGTCTTGTATGTTTTTTTCCCCCCTTATCTTTTAAACTCTGGCTTCATTGCCATCTGGATTTTTAACACACTACAGCAGTGAAATAAGGGCTTCAGTTACACTGAATGCTTCAGTAGATGGTATCCTTTTTTCCTTTACTCTTTATTATACCTTCTGCATGTTTACACACAGTAAGAACAGTTGCTGAAATTAGAAACACAAAACAGCTGTTGGAATTGTCAGGGAAATTGCTCTCTTTACTAACTGTATTTAACATGTTTAATAACCTTATTTTTTTCTCCAAAACTTCAGCACTATAATGAGGTTTTTTCCTTCATGTGTTTTCCCCTTTGCTAAATATACTCGCTCTCCTTGTTTTTGTTTTGAAGCTGCTCAGTTTGGAAAGAAGGTGGCTGTTCTTGATTATGTGGAGCCTTCACATAAAGGTATGAAAGTAAGCCATGATCACTTTTTATATCAAAAGTTTTAAATAGGTCTGTTTCTAAACACATTAGTGCCAGTGTGGTGTCGGTGGTTGGCATTGTAGAAGTACACTGTGAGTCAATCGTTGCCCTCAAGAAGTCAATAGCATAACTCCCCTTGACTTCAGTGGGAGCGGAATTTGGATAAAGTTTAAAATCATTGTCTCGGTTAAAAGATGACTGTTAGCAAATGTAACTTACAATTCAGCTTGTGTTCATTATCTTACCTATAAATCAAGTGGCTCTTGAATTTTTTCTATGGTTTATTATGTAAATTAGGAGGTAGGAATGCAGACATTTGAATGTATATAGTTGGTGTTGCTGTACTTTGTCTTACCTTAGATCTTTTGTGCATTGAACAGTGTATTTTCAGTACTAATTTTAAACTTAAAAATAAAAAGTTACTTCCATAAATACTGTAAGCAGAGTGAGAAATTCATCTGCAGCAGATTGTGTAAGTGGCGTCTGTGATTTCCGAACTAACTGCATTAGTTTAAAATTATCTGTTTGGATTTTTTGTACGTTCTCTTTAGGAACCAAATGGGGACTTGGTGGCACTTGTGTGAACGTTGGCTGCATTCCTAAAAAGCTTATGCATCAAGCAGCTCTTTTAGGGAGTGCTCTTAAAGATGCCCAACATTATGGCTGGAATATATCCCACCCTGTTCACCATGACTGGTAAAGAATATTGTACCTATGCATTTTGTGTTTCCTGTAGATGTGTAATAAAAGTACCAAAATTTTCCCCACTGCTCCTCACTCTGAGACAGCAACAGAATTGAATTTCACTTGGACTATTCTTTGGCCACTCTTTGGAAAAAAATCAGGCTAGCTAGTTTTACAAGGAAGATATTGTGTGTGTGTTTTGATTTAACACTTTGTTCTAATGTCATTTATATTACAAAAATATTCTTAACTTCCATCAATTACCTGTGCGTCAGTCTTTGAGTTGCATTTTCACAATCTGTAATATGATGATTTAACACTTGGTGTCCTGTTTCTTGATAGGTCTGTGATGGCTGAAGCCGTTCAAAATTATGTCAAATCCTTGAACTGGGGACACAGAGTGCAGCTACAGGACAAGTAAATGAAACTCTACATTTTATCTTCCCTCATATAATCAAGCAGCTTTTCTCCTCTTTGTTGAACTGCTGTTTCAGCTTTGGCATTTCCTGCATTTTTGCAAGTGCTGAAACTCTCCAGCAAAGACTATTGATCTGTTTGTTAATGTCAGCTAAATGAGTGAAAAATTTTGCCACTTTTTCCTTCTTATGTGTGGGGCATTACCAAATTCACGGTCCATTTTGGTCAATTTCACAGTCATAGGATTTTTAAAATTGTAAATTTCATTATTTCAGCTATTTAAATCTTAAATTTCGTGTAATTGTAGGGGTCCTGACCCAAAAAGGAATTGTAGAGGGGTAGGGGGTGTCACAAGGTTATTGCAGAGGGTTGCGGTACTGCTCCCCTTACTTCTGCACTGCTGCTGGTGGTGGCGCTGCCTTCAGAGCTGGGCAGCTGGAGAGCGGCGGCTGCTGGCTGGGAGCCCAGCTCTGAAGGCAGAGCCACCACCAGCAGCAACGCAGAAGTAAGGATGGCATGGTATGGTACTGCCACCCTTACTTCTGCGCTTCGACTGGGAAGGTGCCGCCTTCAGACCTGGGTGCCTGGCCATCAGCCGCTGCTTTCCAGCCACCCAGCTCTGAAGGCAGCGCAGAAGTAAGGGTGGCAATACTGCTGCCCCCCTAAAATAACCTTGCAACCCCCCTGCGACTCCCTTTTGTGTCAGGACCCCCAATTTGAGAAACGCTGGTCTCCCCCCATGAAATCTGTATAGTATAGGTTTAAAGCACACAAAAGACCAGATTTCACGGTTGGAGACCAGATTTCATGGTCCGTGATGCGTTTTTCATGGCCGTGAATTTGGTAGGGCCCTACTTATGTGCAAAGTGATTAGGAGTGACTGTTAGACAAAAGCTGTCCTGTGAAGTTTTGTCATCCCAGAGATTTAGTTTTGGAGTGCCACAGAGCTTAAGTTAGGGATGCGAATAGAAATCTTTCTGCTGGGATGACTCAAAGTAATATTGATAAGCTTTGGAAGGAACTGTGCCCAGCCTCTTCTGGAAGGGGCACTGCAGTAACTTTAAGGATGAGTGTGGGTGAATGGGATGGTTCTTCAGGACCAGAAAAACTTCTCTCTGGTGTGCAGGAGGATTTACATTAATATAACATAGACTAGATCTGAGGTTCCTGTGAGAGAATTTTCACACAACACCAGTGAGCCTGTAAATAACATTGCTGAACTAGAGAAATGAATGCATAGTTAACATTTAATGAACAGACAAAAACACTATCCCCAACTTTTCAGCCCTCAGGCCTTCTCAAGGTTGTCTAGATCATTTGGCAATGTTTCCTTTGTGGTGAAGATGAAGTTAATGGGTAACTTAGGAGGTGCATAGCTAACTTCAGAGGGAGTCACAAAGCTAATGTTCCTAAGTATGCACTATAGAGAAATAGTAATACTGTGCCCTTATTTGGTAACTGTCATCTAGGAGGTCAGTGGGTTTTTTTTAAGCATTGAATCTTGCAGCATCTTTTACAATAGGTGTTATTCCCGTCGTATAGATAACTTTTGTGCCATAGTTTACTTAAGTGACCTGCCTAAGGTCACATGATAAGTCAGTGGTGAAGCCACAAATAGATCTATGAAATGCTGATGCTCCCCTTGGATTTACTTTCCTGTTTTGCTGCTATTGACTGCCTCTTTGTCACTTTAGGTCTGATGCTCTTGAAAGAGTGGGCTAGCTGATTGTTTGGATTTTTGTTCACTAAGTAGGTGTAATTTTTTTAAACAGAAAAGTGAAGTATTTCAACCTCACAGGCAGTTTGATGGATGCACACACAGTCCGTGGTTTGACAAATGCAGGTAAAGAGGTGAGCTACGTGGCTGGTTGTTATAGCAGCATCTGGTTGAACTTCAGAAACTCTAGCCCCAAGTCTGTTGTTAGCTGTCAAATATACTGGGGTCTAGGTTTTATTTTGCAAATTTAGTTTTCAATTATCAAACCAGAACCTCCTGCACATGGAAATTAATAGGGCTTTGCAATTGTAAAGTTCTCTCCATCCAAGGATCTCAAAGTGCTTAAATAAACATTAATACATTGATAATTGAACATAATAAACCCCACTCCCAACATTGAGTTAGCTTGTATTATTATTTCCACTTTACAGATGAGAAAACTGAGGCACAAGAAGGTTAATTGTCTTGGCCAAAGTCCTATAGTATTGGCAGAGCCAAGATCAATGGCAGAGGTTTGAATAGAACCCAGATCTCCTCACTCTGTCATGCTGTAACTACTAGACAAAACTTTCTCCTTATGTTGTCTCCTGGGTCATCTAAGAGATGCTTTTCCTCCATTTGCAAAATTGGGAAAACATTGCATTCATTTTTTTTTTTAATGCAAATATATTGCCATTTAACTTCAAGCACCTGAGTGGAGTCATGGTTGGTAATCACTTCTGCCCCGTTAGCAAAAGATCTTGAATAAAATTATGTAAATGTGCCAACATTTTCAGAAGTGACTATTTGAGGTACTTTAAAGAGGCCTGACTTTCAAAGAGCAGATGCTCAGCGCTTTCTGAAAATCACTCATTATAAGGTGTCTTGATTTTAGTACCCAAACTCATTTGTCACTTTTAGACGAATGCAACCTTTGTTAACATAGTGTTGGTTGGTGCACGAGTTTACACAAATAGCATGTGCTTAATACCAATTTTTCTCAGTTCTTATTACCCATATGTATGTGATTAAAAGCTGATGACAGACAATAAGGTTGTCTCAGAATAAAGCCGGCGATTCTTGCAGAGGTTGTTGATCATGATGATCCTAACTTTGTGTATTTATTTGCAGACTGTCATTACTGCAGAAAACATAGTCATTGCCACTGGAGGGAGGCCAAAATATCCTGCACATGTAAGTCACGTCTCCCATGTGACATCTCCAATAGCTTTACTTTTTCTGCTGTAGCTCACACTAAATGTTTGGAGGACTTACCAAAGGACATAAATGCACAGACAAAGATACACATGATTAACTTCTGTGAGTGTGTGAGCTGGAACTGTTGCCTTTAACATAATACGTGAGCTTTCCAGCAAAAATTAAAATATGACCCCTTTTTTAATCAGACCATAACCTGTTACCCTATTTCACCATCCTGAATGTCCTTGAGTCTAAAAGCCTCCTGCTATGAGTATAGCTTTGCACAGTTTAAACCCTTAACCTTCTAAGACAGCAGAACAGGTAAAAGTACCATGTGGCTTGTGTGATCTTCCAAGGGGCTACACAAGAGATTCCATGCCATGTAGTCCGGTTTTATGAGATGTCTCAGGGCCATGCATCTGAAGTCGGAGAGCAATAGGCAGGTCCAGCTTTCTTTTAAAAAGTGTTCTTAGTGCTGGTGAAAGGTGCCAGACTAACAGTTCTTAAAACTGAAGTTGTCATCTTGTACAACAGACAGTTAGGTATGGGCACTCGCCGTGCATCCTTTCCCACACTGTCCTGACAGTGTATATTTACCTTGATTGGGAGGGACCACCTCTGGGGATCAGGGTGATTTACTTTCTTTGGACTCTCCTGAAAATGCCAATTAGTTTTAATTGTGATGGTGACTTTGAGAGGTAAATACCTGTCCGCTGGAAACTGAATTGAGACGTCTGAACTCATTTCAGATAAGCCATTGGTCTTTTTTCAAATTAAGTTGCTATCAACCAGGGACAGGTTCTAACCAATGACCTGGTGGTAAAGGGTCCATAGCATGTTAGTTATCTTGAGGCCCATCTGTGTTGTTTACCAAAGGCTGATCTCACTGAACCTTAAGCCTCTCAGAACTAGCTGGCAATACCTATATCACACATAGTGTAAATTCCTTTGACACAGCATAAAAACCAAAAATAGGCTTTCTGCAAGTTTTTCTGCAGGTGTAATTCCCTCATCCCTTATTGTGTAATGCCTATGTGAAATAAGGGTGAAAGCATAACATAGTCAAGTCTAAAAAGGGTTATAGCTCTTGCAAGGAGAAACGAAAAATGAGTTTCTCCATAAGAGTTGTGGAGGTGGTATTGAACATCCTTTTGTGTAGACATTGCTGTTGTTATGATCTATGTTCGTTCAGTAAGCCATGTCAGAGGTGTCTGCCCATTTCCTTCTCTTGTCATGGATGGGTACTGGGACTTTGGTGCTCTGATATGATGAACATCATTGGCAAAGTTTTAGTGGCAGCTGCTTCAGTGGCACAGATGGATGATCTCCTCCTGTCAATGGATAGAGAACAGTCATCCATTTTCATCCTGGTGTACCTCTCTCATGGTCAACAGTGTTGAATGCTGCAGAATCTGCTATCTTGCCTGAGAGAGGTGGCAGGCTCCTAGGATAATACGTGCTAAAATAGTTATTTCTGAAAGGATGCTCCCAATGAGTAGTGATGGGAAACTGCACCTCTACCACTAGAATCAATTCTCTGTCTGTTCCTTTTCAACACCTACTTATAACCTCTAGGTGAAGTGTTCAGGTGACATGGATTCATGTTCCAGCAATATGCAGATAATCTACAGATCTATTTATCCATCACCACAAACAAGCATATCACACGATGGCCCAGTGCTTGAATGAGCTCAGCTCTTGGATGAAGAACAGTTGGCTGAAGCAAGACAGAGGTGATGCTTGTGGACAGAGAAAAGTATTTTGAAGAGCTTGCAGACCAGGTGCAGTCTCTGTTGGTTGAAGATGCACACCCCCTAATTGGGCAGTTCAGTTTGTAGTCTAGGAATACTCTTGGATTCCTTGCTGATGCTGAGCTATCACATAGCAGCATCTACAAGTAATGCTTTCTACCATTTCCACTTGGCTAGGAAACTCCCATCCCATCCTGGCAGACAAAGACCTGGCCTGAGTTATTCATGCCTTCTTCACCTCTCAGCTGGATAACCGCAAGGTGATATACCGGAGTATGAAAAGCTTCAGCACTTCAGAAACTCCAACTAGTGCAGTACACTCCAGGGTGTGTCCTACCGTGAACATATCAGATCTGTCCTTCACTCTCTACGCTAGCCTTCCATAGAATTTGGAATTAAGTTCAAAGTCTCAGTCCTTATCTTCAAAGTATTCCATGGCTTGGGCCCAGGATATGTAAAAGATCATCTAAAGCTTCAGGACGAAGACTGTGATCAGCAACTATGCTCCTCTGGCACAATGGAACTCTCCACAAAAACAGTAAAGCTTGTCTGTGTGGGAGACAGAACCCTCTCCAGGGGTGGTCCAAGACTGTGATATGAACTCCCCCAGGAATTAGGGCCATCACAGACCTCACCACCTTCTGCTCCAAGTGCAGGGCACATTTCTTCAACCTTGTCTTCTCTAACATAAACACGGAGCAATCGATATATTTATATTTAAAAACAAAAAAAGCACCACATTACCAAAACCATCAACTCCATTGCGCATGCTTCTTCCTCTGGGGAGAGGATGAGAGAACAAACAGGTGACAAGCGTATAGTCATGTGGCTTAATGCACTACAGGAAGGCACTCATACTGTGTTGTTGAGCATGGTATAAAAACCTACATAGTCTAGAATAGAAAAATTCAGAGTCCCAGCTTTACAGTCCTGATTTGGATAGAACTTCAGCTTCTGGATCACACCTAAAAACTTTCTAGTTGCCTTAAATAAATTATTCTTAATATTACTCGTTGAAGCATTCAGGGTTTTTCCTGCACGTGTGTTAAAGTAAAGGGGGGGGGAGAGGCACACCACAGCTCCCACTCCTTTGACAAAAGAAGAAGAAAACTGCCCCTCTTGTGCTTGGTTTGGGTAAGCAGCACTCACTCGATTTCTCGGCTGCTGTGATGAGAGTTCCCCCTTCTATTTCAATCTATGTTAACCACTGTTCCAATAGTAAATGTAGAAAAGTACAAGAGCCGACTGCAGCTACCTTATCTATAGATAACATTGGCACTTCTGTGGGTGACCAATACTATAGATCAGAGCCTAAACATTCTAAAAAGTCACCGCACGCAATGGAGAACATAGGGTTGATTCCACACAGAAGCAATGGGAATTTCAGGGGTGTTCAATATATGATGGGTCTCTTGGGTTCTTTTCAAACCACTGGGCATGTACAAATGCAGTAAAATTCTAAAATGTGTATTAGCACCTCTACGTAGTTCTTTAGCTTTGTGGTTTTTATTTTGCAGAAAATCAGAAATTGAGCTAATGGAAACAGTATAGTGTCTTGTACTGCTCAAGTTCAATTTTTCATTTATTTCTTTGTGTTCTATCAGCTCCAAAATGATCTATACATTTTATTCATAGATTGCAGGTGCATTGGAATATGGAATTACAAGTGATGATATATTCTGGTTGAAAGAATCTCCTGGAAAAACGTAAGACTTTAATATACGCTGTTACTTGAATTCTTACCTTGCTACAGTAAGGCACAATAATGGTCTAAATACTGCTTTTGCATTCTAGCTTTCACTCTCATTCTGTTTCACCTCTGAATTTTTTTTCCTGAATACTGCTATACCTAATTTTGTAAAGCTATTTTGTGGCTTTATTTCTGTGCCTACCACAGGAATGTTTTGCACAAGAAACACCTTTGAAAAGCAAATTGAATTTTCAGCATCATAGATCTGGGATCGGCAACCTTTCAGAAGTGGTGTGCTGAGTCTTCATTTATTCACTCTAATTTAAGGTTTCGCGTGCCAGTCATACATTTTAACATTTTTAGAAGGTCTCTTTCTATAAGTCTATAATATATAACTAAACTATTGTTGTATGTAAGGTAAATAGGGTTTTAAAATGTTTAAGAAGCTTCATTTAAAATTAAATTAAAATGCAGAGCCCCCGGACTTGTGGCCAGGGACCCGGGCAGTTTGAGTGCCACTGAAAATCAGCTCGCGTACCGCCTTCGGCACCTGTGCCATAGGTTGCCTACCCCTGTCCTAGATGAAGATAGCTTTTTTTTTTTTTTTTTTTTTTTTAATTATAGCAGTTACAAAGAGAAGCCACAAGAGGGCAGCAACTGCTTAGAATTTAATGCTGTATTGTTATTCTTTGCTGTGACTTTTGTGTATGTTTGAAATAAGTTTTAGATTGGTAAAACACAGTCCAGCTTATTTTTGCTAGTGTTTACTCTTAACTGGTACTACTACTTTGACAGCAAATCAAAGAACATAGAACGTGATGTTGTTATGTTTATCATTCTATTAATCTACTCTTTTTGGCTACTACAAACTAGAAATACTAGTTTGATGTATGTAACTTAATACAAAATTAAGTTAGACAAAACTCATCTATACACTGCAAACTAATTAGTGAAAATAGTAAAAATGTGTTCATAAAGAAAACCCCAACATTTCAATGCACAACAATGTGGCAGTTACAGTAAATGCTTTATGGTAAAGTTCTGTGTGTAGGTGAAATAACTAGTAGCAGAAGTTTCTACTCTACTACATTGTAAGTTCTTTTGGATAGGCACTGTCTTTCTATTCTCGGTTTGTATAGCATCTGGCACAGTGGGGTCTTGACTTGTGCCTAGGACTCCACAATACAAATAATGATGGGAAGTACGTGATTGCCAGTGCTGTAGCCAAATAAAGATGTTTATATTTTTAACTTTCTCTAGTGAGCTGATTTCAGGAACTAAATATATCTCTGTCACCTGAGGAAGCTGAAATTGCTATTTTGAAACAAAATGTAGGTGCCATTTACAGTTCTGGCTACTTTGAATACAGAAATGCAGTGTGTCTTCAGTTAAACATCAACAGATAAACAGAACCCTTCAGTACAGTTTAAAAGGAAATTAAATCTGCAGTTGTTTGCAGTATATCAGTCACCTCTTGAATTGGGAGAGCATGATTTATGTGAGGAAATTGTTTTTTTAAAAAAAACTAAACACAAGATTTATCCCTGTAAGATGTTTCTATGAAAATGTGGCTTTTGTCCAGTCGCTGTTAATGCAAGTTGTAACAGTGTAATGTGGGAGTCTAGTGTTTATATGTTGCATTCCTAAGCTTTAGTCAAAATAAGCCCTGAGGGGCTACAGTAGCATTTCTGTACTTTATCAGCCTGTGGTGAAACTGATGAAGGAGGGAGCTGTTCACATTCAGAAGGGTTTTTTCTGTCCAATTTATTTCCCTTATAAATATTCCCAAGGTTCAGTTTAACGCCTTTTGTTTGCATTCTGATCTGGGTTCTAATTATTCTGCTGTTTTTACATATCTCTTGTATTTAGCAACATATAAATTACAGGGCTGTCAATCTTCAATTATTTTTCTAAGGGAGACTTAAAAACGACCAGACCAGACCAAACCAAACCAAAAACCAACCAACCAACCTAAGAGTCTTAAAAATCCCCTGATATATGCACACAATAAAATCCTTCACACCAATAGCGAGAACTGAAAGACTGCCATAAAATCAATCCAAACTGAAGGAGTCTTCCTCCAAATGAGAGAGACTTGGCAGGTGTGAAGGGGCTGTGTTCTGGCTTTTAATCCTGCCTTTTTGACACTGAAGATGTCAAGGAGCCTATTGGTTTGTAGGAGGGGCTGTAAATCAGATTAACTGCTGGTGTTACATATGGCCACTGACTTGCATCTACTTCTCATCTAATAAAAGAGGGAAACGTATGCCCAAGTCCTTGTTCTACTCCTTGTGAATATTTCCTTATAGAGACTGTGTTGTGTTTTTCAGCATTTGCAATTGCTGTAGGCGATGTTGGCCCATTGTGTGCTAGAGGAGGAAGGTGCAGCTTCCATTCAGAGATAAATCCAGGTGCCCTAGTATTGGGCAAATTTATCTCCAAGAGTGATAAATTATTGACTGACTTTGGCATGTACCACTTTGAGTTTCCCTTTTAGCGCCACCTGTTCCCCCGACCTCTTACTGCTGTTTAAATTGTAGTGGGGATTGTGTAGATGTTCTTCAAGACCATTTCAGAGCTTCCATCTTTCTCACACACCTTGCGCTCTAGCTCCACTCGCCAGGTGATAGTGTCCTTTAATTAGCCTGAGATGTGGCTCCTGGGTGTCATCAGACGTACTTTCCCTTGCCAGTTCTGCATCACCCTTGCTCCTGCCATAATAAAAACCCTGAAGTGGAGGGAGTTGCACCTATCAAACCTGAGTTTCCCTCATGGCCTCAGAGAGTGGGGATGTGACTTGCCCGGGGCCACATAGCAAGTCAGTGGCAGAGCCCCTGATTCCTTGACCCCCACTTCGATGCCCTCTCCACTGGACCACACTGTTTCACTAAAGTTTAATTGGTTTTAATGGCAATGTGTATTCAATTTTTTAATTTTTTAAAGGCTTTCTTGTGTTAGTGTTTTGAAACGTTCAAACCAGTATGTTTTCATGAGGGCTAATGGCTCTGCCAGTTTTCAAAGTATTTCAAAACCAGTTGTACCTTTTTATGCAAAAACGTATATCTACATCCAGCGTTTTATATTACACGTATTTTTAATATTAAGGCAAAATATGATAGCTTATTTCCATGTCAAATATGCTGTATCAAGCACCATCCTGGAAAATTCTGCTTAAACCAACAGTTACAAAACATAAAAGAAAAAAACAATACAGATGTTGATATTGCAGGTTTATCTTGGAAATGTATTGGCCCTCGTATGATCCCATCTCTTTAAATGTTGCGTCTGTACAGTTTGCAGCAAGGGAGCATTCTGTTGGCACTGGAAGATTTAAGTTAGTTAATTGAGGAAAACCATTGGTGGAAGAAGACCTCTATTCAATGGATTATCTTCAGGTAGCCGTTGCCTCCTTCTGCCTTCTCTGTGGTGGCATTGCTCCTTATGTTCTAAAATCCTTCCCTTTCTAGAAACAGAAAGAAGAAAACGTGGGTGGGTGTTAAAAAAGCCAAACTAGATGTTAAAAATACCTCTGACCCCTGCTTCAGATACCATTAAAGTTCTTTTAAAAGCCTGGATGTACAGCTAAAGATCAATGTAAAAAATAGAGACTACCTTAATGCCTCCTTATTGAATCCCATAATACACCTCTACCTCGATATAACGCTGTCCTCGGGAGCCAAAAAATCTTACCGTGTTATAGGTGAAACCGCATTATATTGAACTTGCTTTGATCCTCCGGAGTGCGCAGTCCCCCCCCCGCGGAGCACTGCTTTACCGCGTTCTATCCGAATTCGTGTTATATCGGGTCACGTTATATCGAGGTAGAGGTTTACCTATCTAGGTATTTTGATCCTTAATGGGGATTTTCCTTAATTAGTGAACTGTTATTCTTTAAATAAAGTTTTTGTTAAATTATAGGAGTTGGTTGAATTTATTGCCAAACAATGGGATTTAAGAGTATAAAAACAACAACAGAGTGTAGTACCAGATTTCACTCCCAGATTCTAAAAGGGATGTGGTTTAATAGATGGCAGTGTGCGTAAATCCATGGTTATCCAAACTCTTTGTAATAAGCTAAAGCAAGAAAATCCTGATGTATACAATATTCAGAGACAGACAGACTACATATTTGAGTGTTACCTAAAAATAATGTGGTAAAAGCCAAAATATATATAAATCCAAAATTTTAACAATAGTTAAACAATAAAGAAGAGCTAATAGTTCCTATAGAATCAGTGGTACAATACAGTTGTATTATATTAACTGTTTCCTTTAAAAATAAAAATCACTAATTCAGGAAACATGAGCTCCTTAAAGAGTTTTTGAATAATATTTATAAGCTCAACCCAGTGCTGCTATTTTGTCCTGTCTGTATTTTGAATGCAAATAGGTTCTTAGCATTCAAATTAAGGAAACCCCTCACCCCCAGTATGACTTCTGCTAGTCTACATTTTTTGTTTGTGTTGGAATAATGGCCTGAATTTTAAATTCCAGATTCTGTAACTAATGCAGGTTTTCAAGGGAGATTTAAGAGTGTCAGTCATTTTCTCATTGACAGTTTATTAAGCCTGTTGCTAGGATTCTTGATACAGGGGTGCAGAAGTGCTGGTTAATGTACTACATGGGAGACTGGCTGAGTATTGGCTTCTTTAAGTCTCCTGGACTGGATAGTCGATCCTTTTCAGATTTTTTTAGTTAACCAAAGCTTGGTCTGATCCCCTGAGCCCATCTATTGTAGAAGTTAAGTAATACTTTACATTAACTGGACAGTTGCAAGCTTCAACTGTCTTCACAAGATTTATCAGCATTGCTTCAGATGATAACTGCAGGCACATTCCTGTCACCCAGCTCTCATGATGCTGGTGAACATGAGTTGCTTCTGCAGGGCACCCAGAACGTTATTCTGAGAGAAGCCATTTTTAAAAAATGGAATTATGTTATTCGTACTTGTAGGGATTAGCTCTGTCATAGAATTATCCATTCTTCTTCCAAAAAACCAAAGAGCTAATTTCACTAAGCCAGCCACAACTAAATTTTCCCTGTCTAGGATTTGTCATTTACTGTACAGTATTTGACTGATGTTGAGCAAGGTTTTTTAAATTTTATTTGAGAGGATTTGTTACTTTATTTCTTAAATCCAAACATAGTTACACTATTGATCAGTTTTCTACTGTCAAGATGTTCTTATGGACCAGGATGTAGGCAGTCTCGCCTAGTAGTCAGAGCAGGAGTCAGGTCTAGTGGGCGGAGCAGCAGTCCAGGTTGGGGAACGAAGGCAAGGGTCAGCATCGGAGTCAACTGCCAGTTACTACAGCCAGCGGTTAAGCCAGAGTCAGAACCAGGAATTGAAGCTGAGGATCGGAGCTGAGGTCAGATGCCAAATGCCAGAGCTAAGGGTCAGGATCAGAAGGCGGAGGCTGGGGTCAGAGCCGGGACTGGTCACTGATGAGTGGAGCGGGGGAGTAGGCAAGGATCAAGAATGGAGCAGAAGCAAGGTGGGAACAGGAGCTAAGGTGCAGGTGAGGGAGGAGCCAGGAGCAGGAATGAGACTGGGTGCAAGCTCCAGTGCAGCCATAACAGGAAACTACCTTATTGCTCCTCCTCCTGGCTT
This sequence comes from Malaclemys terrapin pileata, assembly GCF_027887155.1. Lineage (NCBI taxonomy): Eukaryota > Metazoa > Chordata > Testudines > Emydidae > Malaclemys > Malaclemys terrapin. The sequence continues at coordinate 16,828,626 of NC_071520.1, read as the reverse complement.
AGATAGTGTAGTTGGACCAATTGGTGGAGCTGGGCGATCCTCCAATCAGAGCTCCCGTGGATGGGAGCCCGGCTGGGGTGATAGTCCTAGTCCTAGCCCACCTAGTTTCAGTAGCCATTGGGTGGAGGCCAGGGACTCCCAGGCTAGGGTTCAAGACCAGGGACATCACAGGTAGCAGAGTGACTTCTTTCAGAAATATATGTGCTCTACAAAGAATTCTTAAATAGTACCTTCATCATTAAAGGAGGATGAAATACTGTGTTCTAAGTAAAGGGTTTATTTAGCATGCTTGTCAAACAGACAAGATTTTTTTTTTTCCAGTCTGTGGTTGCTGTGAGGCATGAAATAGCTGTTGTAGGCTGGGGACTATTAATCTCTAAATTGGTGGTGGGAATCTTCCCTGAAGATGGAAAACCCTAATGCTCCTCCAGCCCCATTTGTGAATTCTGGGTTCGAAGTACAGTACCAAATGTTCCCCATTGAACATCGTCAATGGAGCAAGGAATCTGTGTCCTTGACACAGCAGCCCCTCCGTTGCTAGTATCTCTCTGTTAGGATTAGGGCTGCACTGAATGAGGTGCTGTTACAGGCATTTGTAAAAACAGGGATACCTAGAGTGTGGATTTATCCCTGGCCATCTTGGCTAATAGCCTTTGCTGGATCTATCCTCCATGAACTTATCTAGTTCCTTTTTGAATCTGGTTATAATTTTGGCCTTCACAACATCCCCTGGCAACAAGTTCCAAAGGTTGACTGTGCATTATGTGAAGAAATACTTCCTTATGTTTGTATTGAACCTGCTGCCTATTAATTTAATTGGGTGACCCTGGTTCTTGTGTTATGTTCTTGTGTTATTATTCACGTTCTCCACACCATTCATGATTGTATAGACCTCTATATGTTAGACCATCCTTGCAGGAGGGAAAATACCAGAGACCCGCACGACAGTAGCATTTAACTTCAAAAAGGGGAACTACACAAAAATGAGGAGGCAAGTTAAACAGAAATTAAAAGGGATGGTCACAAGAGTGAAATGCCTGAAACTTCATGGAAACTTTTTAAAAACCACATAATAGAGGCCAGGGCCGGCTCTGGCTTTTTTGCCGCCCCCCATCCCCTCAGCGGGGAGCGCGGCAGGGGAGGGTGTCGAGCCTGGCCGCGGCCCCGCTCTCCCCGGCCAGCCGGAGCGCCGGGGGGAGGGCAGCGAGCCCGGCCGCGGCCCCGCTCTCCCCGGGTGAGCACCGCCCCCCTCCAGGTGCCACCCCAAGCACATGCTTGGAGGGCTGGTGCCTGGAGCCGGCCCTGATAGAGGCTCAAACTATATGTATACCCCAAATTAAAAAAAAAAAAAAGTAAGAGGACCAAAAAATGCCACCATGGCTAAACCACAGAGTAAAAGAGGCAGTTAAAGGCAAACAGACATTTTTTTAAAAAATTGGAAGTCAAATCTTGCTGAGGGAGAAGATAGGAATAAAAACTCTGTCAAGTCAAGTGTAAAAGTTTAGTACGTCAGGCCAAGAAAGAAGTTGAAGAGCAACTAGCAGAAGACACGCTAACTAACGGCAAAAAAAACTAAGTACATCAGAAGCAGGAAGCCTGCCAAACAATCAGCCGGGCCACTGGACGATCGAGGTGCTAATGGAGCACTCAAGTAAGACAAGGTCATTACGGAGGAGCTAAATGAATTCTTTGCATACGTCTTTACTGTAGATGATGTGTGGGACAGTCCCACACCTGAGCCATTCTTTTAGGTGACAAATCTGAGAAACTGTCCTAGGCTACGGCTACACTGTCGCTTTACAGCGCTGCAACTTTCTCACTCAGGGGTGTGAAAAAACACTCCCCTGAGTGCAGCAAGTTACAGCGCTGTAAGCTAATCCCCTCGTGGAGGTGGAGTACCTGCAGCGCTGGGAGAGCTGTCTCCCAGCACTGGCGCGCGACCACACTCACACTTCAAAGTGCTCCCACGGCAGCCCTTTGAAGTTTCAAGTGTAGCCACGGCCCTAGATTGAGGTGTCAATAGAGGAGATTTTGGAACAAATAGATAAATTGAACAGTAATAAGTCTCCAGGACCAGATAATATTCACCCAAGAATTCTGAAGGAACTCAAATATGAAATTGCAGAACATTAACTGTGGTATGTAACCACCTAAATCTCTATACCAAATGACTGGAGGATGGCTAATGTAACATTGATTTTTATAAGAGACTTCAGAGGCAATCCTGGCAAACAGGCCAGTAAGCCTAACATCAGTATCAGGCAAATGGGTTGAAACTATAGTAAAGAACAGAATTATCTAACACATAGGTGAACACGATTTGTTGGGGGAAAAGTCAACATGGATTTTGTGAAGGAAAACTCTGCCTCACCTGTCTATTATAATTCTTTGAGGGTGTCCACAAATGTGGACGATGGTAATCCAGTGGCTTTCAGAAAGCCTTTGACAAGATCCCTCACCAAAGGTTCTTCAGCGAAGTAGGCGAGGAAAGGTTCTCTCATGGATCCAGTAATTGGTTAAGAGAGAGTAAACAAAGGATAGGAATAAATGGTCAGTTTTCATAGTGGAAAGAAGTAAATAGAAGGGTCCCCTGGGACCAGTGCTGTTAAGCATGTTCATAAATGATCTGGGAAAAGAGTGCAGACAATATAAAATTACTCAAGATAGTTATGTTCAAAGTCAACTGCAAAGAGTTACAAGGGGATCTCTCGAAACTGGGTGACCAGGCAACAAAAGGGTAGCTGAAATTCAATGTTGATAAGTTCAATGTAATGCACATTGAAAAACATACAAAATGCTGGGGTCTAAATAAACTGTTACCACTTAAGAAAGAGCTCTTGGAGTCATTGTGGATAGTTCTCTGAAAACATCAGTGTGCAGTGGCAGTCAAAAAGCTAACAGAATGGTAGGAACCAATAGGAAAAGGATAGTTAATAAGACAGCAAATATCATAATGCCACTATCTAAATCGGCCACACTTTGAATATTGCGTACAGTTCTCATCATCCCATCTCAAAAAAGATATACTAGAATTGGAAAAAGTACAGCGAAGAGCAACAAAAATTATTATGGATATGGAACAGCTACCATATGAGGAAATATTAAAAAGACAGGGCTGTTCAGCTTAGAAAAGAGACTACTAAAAGGGGATATGATAGAGGTCTACAAAAGTCCATGCCTAGAAGAGTCACAGATCCTCTACTTTTGTTGCAATCCCATTTTGTGTCTCTGTTTATTAATTGTATTGTGATAGCACCTAGAAGCCCCAATATGGATCTGGACCCCACTGCACTATGTACAAATACATAGTAAGTGATGGTCCCTGTCCCAAAAGCTTACAATCTAACTGAACATCCAAATCTATGTTGGAACATAAGCAAAAAACAGTCTTGCTCCAAGCAGCCAGCTTTTACCTGTAATTTGCAACCCAATAAATGAGTTTAGTCATGATTCATTTTAACTCCTCGTTATTCCCACTTTGTGTGTGTGTGTGTGTGTGCGCGCTTTTATCTGTTTTGTTTTTCAGAATGTGTTTTAGATCTTTTATTTCACCAGATAAAAACAACTCCATTTTTTATAAACCTATCAATTTTTTTCATTAATAAAATAGGTTCGGAATGAAATCTGACACTTTTTAGCATGTTTGTCTTTATGTTGGAATTTGAAAACCACACTCTTACTGTTTCCATCTAACAATGTCAAATGTGCAGATCAAACCTGGAATCTTATAATCATACTACACACCAGAAAATAATTTTGTATCAATTGTGTGAAAATATGCACAAGCTCATTTCACTGCTATATTTTTTTCCGTAACAGGTTGGTGGTTGGAGCCAGCTGTATCCTTTGTAAAAGCTGTAATGATTTATGAATACGATTGGCGTATTTTGTCTTTTCTGTGAAGGCTCAATTGTCTAAATTCCCCCACTCTTGAACTGTTTACCTGCATCAGTGGTTAAACTACATTAATTGCATTTTGAGCAGTACAGTCACAAGAATTCAGATCAGATGATGGTGCATTCTGAAGATCTTGCAAACATTTATCTATGAAGTTTCCTGTAATATGAACACTAGCTTGGTTTTGTTCTTTCTTTATACAACAGCAACGTTATTGCCATGGATATTTCATTGATTAAAATAATCCAAGTCTCCTTGTGGCAATATCCTTGTTTTGGTTGTTTTTCATCTGAAATCATGTAATCTATATTCCTTTAATTGATGATTCAAAAGATGTGTCCCTTGAGTGTGCCGGTTTTCTCACAGGCATTGGACAGGATACCACGGTCATGGTCAGAAGTATCCCACTTCGAGGGTTTGATCAGGTAACCATCAGTATAGCTTAAATCTCTTGAGAAGTGTGGGGTATTTTTGTCTTCTATAGAAATAGCAGCACTTTCCTTCACAAAATATTACCTTGTAGGTGTGTTATAAATATTAACCCCATTTTACAAAAGGGGACCTGTGGAGGGGAGGTCTAGTGACTTGCCCAAGGCTACAAAGGGAATTGGATCAGAACTGACATTGAGTCAGGAACAACCAAGTTCTAGTCTTGTATTCAGACCACTAGACCATGCTTCTTTTTTTCTTCTACTTAATTCAAACAAGAGGGAAGTGGCCAATTTGATTTGCTCTGGTTGTCCCATGGCTCAAAGCGTCAAAGGCTGTTTCTCCAAAATTAGCTTAGTGTCCACTCTTGTACTGGCTGAACCATTCTTGCTTAAACTTTCCAAGTAATTCTCTCTCATTCAGATAACAAGCCTAGAAAATTTCAGCCGGAAGGGTGAAACCTTTGGAAAGTTAATCATCTGAAAACAGAGGCTTAGAATATGCAACACTAGCTATCGCGGTCATTCCCACTGTAATTAGATGGATTTTTGTAAACAGTTGTATATAGTAGATGTGCATAATCGTTGCATGTTAAAGATTATTATGGTTTGTTTTATAAGTACAAACTTTTTAAAAAGAATATTTTCCATATTTCTGTGAAAACGAGATAGGGCAGATGATTTTAAAATATGGCTACATCTCAAGAATTTGAAACAAGGCACAAAACATAGCCTAAACTGGCTAATATTCTGGGATTTATTCTCATTTTGCTATGAGGTCTACACCTGTAAATCCATACAAATCTTAGGGTATTTATAGAGTGCCATGAACGTGTGAATCCTTTACAAAACACAGAGAATATTCTTTTCCCGTGGAACTTTGTCTTATGTGGATAGAAACAATACATGTGATAACAGTTTAAACACGAGGAGGAGTGGAGGCAAAACAGGTCTGGAGATAGGTGTAGTCAGATTGTAACTAGGTTGAGCCTGATAGAGACTGATGAGGTAATATTGATATACCAGGTTTCAGAAGAGAAATAACATTGGCATTTGCTACTGTATTGCCAGCCACAACTTTTAGCTTGAAAATAAAATGTTAACGTATAAGCCAAGAATGAGCATTTCTTCTGTGTGGGTGGTTGTGTGATAATATCCTTGTTTATAAGTAATAAACAACTCATATGATAAAATACAATCTGACTCACTACAATCAAGAGCAATGACATCTTTGAATAAACCTGTCAATGGGGCAGTTCACGGCTTGACAGCGGTGTGGCGTTGATTCAAACACATTTATCAAAGGTGTCTCCTGAAAAACCACCATTTCCTTTTGTAGTAAAGCTTTTCAGGATACCTTAATGATTCACGTTTATTGCAGAGGCGTATGATAGGTGTAGTGGCCACAGGAAGCGCTGTGCTAGTTGGGTTATGTAAAGGTTTCCCATTTTCAGACTACCAGAAAAACTGAAATTCTGACAATGTTAAGTTGAATTAGCTGATTCTTTATAACCTTTTGATATATATCAAATGATGTGGAAAACAACCAACCTAGCACTCCTTGCTTTACATTGTTAAAAGTGATCTACACATTTGAATCCGCTTAACATTCTAGGAGGCAGGTAAGTATAACTTGCTCCCTTTTTATAGATGGAGAAGCTGACACACAGCGACTAAGTGGCTATCACAAGGCTATGCAATAGGTCTGTTGATGGAATAAGGATTGCATCTTGGGATTTACTGGACATGCTTAGTGCAGTAGATGATGTTGGCTGTCTACACAACACTGAACAGTTTTAAAATCCCAGTCTGACTATTTTGAATAGTTGCTTGTAAATAGTACATCAGAGCTGTCATACACACTGTTCTTTATCTGAAAGTAAGCAGCAACATAATTCAGTCCATTCACACATCTATGGTTCTCCAGTTTGAGACATTTAGTTTTTGCTCACTGCTTGCCCAGAGGGGAGTGGTGTATGTAGGATAATGTTAGTCCCCTTCTGCAGAAGCAATGCTGTCTAAGAGCAGCTTTATTAAAGAAAAATAGTAGTCATAGATGCCCTACAAAACAAAATAGAGGGTACAAATAGTAAACAAGACTGGAGTTTGGGAATCATACCCTGTGTATAAAAGACACATACTGGTATGTGTACACTCATGTCAGTACGGATGATGACATGTCTACCACCTAATTGGTACTATACTGGGCCAAAGATGCATCAAAAGATCTGTAGAGGGTAATGAAAAAACATATGTATTTAAACGCCAAAAAGCAAAACTGAAATTAAAAGGAATTTTTTAGCATTTTTGTCATCTTATTTGAGTCGGCCCTCGATTAATAGCAAAATGATCATACATTCCAGCCCTTTCAGTCCCCTTGGTGATGATTAAGGCCCCATGTAGCGTGTAGCACATTGGAGTTAAGTATGTAGCAAGGCTCCCAAGCTGATTGTATACAAGGGAATTATACCACAGCGTACCACATTGCTAATTGATTATGGAATATTTGATGCAATGCTCTGTTAAAAAAACAGCTCTTCCCATGGATAAATATAAAGACTTACCTTCATGATCAGCCCAGTGTTTGGACTGTGCTCAGAATGTGTCTATGAAACCAGTGAGATCTGGCAAAACAGGACCATTAAAAATTAAGGCCAAAGTGTGACCTGTGCTGTAAGACATGACTTGCAGTGGGTGTAAATATACTGATTCTTAAAATTATAGTGACCCTCTATCCCACCACTGTAGTTTGTCAGGACCTCAGTTTGTCTGTCATGTGAGAAATCCCCAAGTTCTGTCAGGTTCACTGGATTGGTCTGGCACAGCATGAGAAATCCCAAGGCATGAACATTAGGTTTTCTGTTAATGGTGAAAAAAAATCGTAATTGTATTTTTACATGCTGATATTTTACATTCTCTATTTCCTATGCAATTTGAATGAGGCTAGAGGTGGTATATTCTAAGGCAAGGCCAGCCAAAACAAAGAAAAAGGTCCTCAGGGGACAGCTGTTTAAATCAAAATGATCAGGGTTTTTTTAGGAAGCTACAAGGTTGCATAGGTTTGAAATAACAAAGTATGCTTGACGTGGTTGATGTATTCACTAGGTTTTAATGAGCACAAATAAGTTGTGGATTTTTGAGAAGACTTAAAAGTTGCTTGTTTTTAAATAAAAAAATGTTTAGGTTTTTTTTTTTTTACTTCACAGCAAATGTCCTTCTTAGTAACCGATTACATGGAATCGTGTGGTACAAGATTTTTAAAGAAATGCACCCCAAGTAAAGTTGAAAAGCTGAAGAGTGGCAAACTGCAAGTTACCTGGAAATATGCTGACTCAGGCAAAGAAGAAATGGATGACTTTGACACAGTGATGTGGGCAGTCGGTAAATTAGATCATTTTAAAATAACTGCTTCTTAAAAATGCTTTCCACTCTTGAAATGAAATCCCTCACCCCTGGTGTTGTGTGGTGTCAAACAGCCTCCCCCTCTACAGGACTTGGCACCTGGCCATTGATTCTCACTCTCTTATGCTTGACTTGTTCAGTTACAGTCCAAAAGTTCCCTTTTATCCTGATGTTCAAGGGGGCTGCCGTTTCTGCCTCTAAACTCCACGTCCTCCACTGCAGTGATCTGCATCCAGTTAGGAGAGAGAGAGAGAGAGGCAGCCTTCTCTAAGAACCCCAGCATCTCACAGGAAATGTAGTAGCTGGAGGTACTTGTGTATCTCAGATGCTCCCAGTGAAGAGCTCAACTGTTTGTCCTCCACTCGCCTAAACTGCTCTCACCTGAGGTGAGCCGACTCCTGAATCAGTCCCATATACAGAAATGCATGGTAGCCTTCAAGTCATTAAACTAGTCACCAAAAACTTTATAATCAAGAATGAAATGAAACAGGTTTTCCACTTCAGTAACATCAAATGTTATAGAAAATACCAAGCATAATTGTGTAGAGTCCAAAGTATTGAGTAATGTATAATATAAGGCTTCCAGTACATGGAATGGAAAACATTTTTCTGCCTCACGTCCCACAACTCTGCCATCACTACCATTGTCAATTTGCCTTCACTTCCTGTGGTCCCTTGTTTAGATTGTACTCTTTTCGGAGTACGGGACCTATTGTCTTCGATTTTTGTAAAGATCCATGCATATCTATGGCAGGATATATCAGCTGAAGCGGGGAGAAATCTGGCTAACAGATTGGATTTAACAGACCAGATAAGATTTAAATTTGTTGCTCAAGAAATCTGTCGGACACTGAAAAAAAATCAGTTTTACTATGATTTAATTACTATTCTAATTATAATACTTCTATGATGCTCTTTCCTCTCTTGATATTGCATTATAATGGTTGGTTTCAGAGTGGTAGCCATGTTAGTCTGTATCAGCAAAAACAACGAGGAGTCCTTGTGGCACCTTAGAGACTAACAAATTTATTTGGGCATAAGCTTTCGTGGGCTAAAACCCACTTCATCAGCACCAAAGAGATTGTGATTTGCCTAAGCTTACTAAGTGGGTCAGTGACAGGAGTCATTGATAGGAACTGGATGTCCTGACTTACTGCACTCAGTGGACTGTCCAATAAACCACAGCTGCCATCCTAGTTGTCTTTTCTTCTGACTTAAACTAACTCTTTTGTATCCCTATAACGCAGAGAGAGGGATGTAGGTTATAAATCCTGATCAACTTTTGCTTTGTTGTGCTACTATTGTGGCTCTCCATCTGAAAGTAATGGGGTTCTTTTAAGGTCCGTTAAAAACTATGTTAATAACTAATTCCCTTCTCCCATAACTGATCAAAGACACAAGTATTTGCGAAGACCAGAAAGCTCATGCTGTTTTAGAGTTGCGACAAGCCTGAAACCTTTAGAAAAATGTTCAAGAACTGAGATCATTTCATTTTTCACACCTGCATGTTTCCCAAACATCTTATCTGATTTGCCTCAGACTTGCCAGTAAAATTCTACCCTGGTGTATAGTCACACCTGTGAATTTCTGGTGGATTGAATTACTTTTGGCAAAGTTGGAAGTGGGAGCTGTTTAAAATTGAGCTGATAAAAGAAACCTGGCTTTAACCTTAACCATAATCTATAAAGCTGACTAATATACTACTGCAGGTCAGTTGAAATCCAATTCACTGCTTTGATTCAAAGTAAAACTAAGTATTAGAAAGCAACGTTAGAATAACTAAATTTGTTTTGTATTCTGGAAACTAACAACGGAAGTTTCCTCAGTGTTCACTTTTGCTCTCCACCCTTTAAGAATTAAACACATTAACAGTTAAAGCTGGTTAATTAATGGGCAGTCCCGGTATGATTCATTGTATTTTCTCTGTATCAACACACCCACACCAGGTGTCTCAGATAATAGACTGGGAAACTTAGTAGTGTTGAGGATTTCCTGTCTGCAGATGTGCCAATTACAATGCTGATTGAAAAAAGTCAGCTTGTAGAGTTAGTTAGAAATTAGCCTCTACAGTTAACTAGTTGTGGTCCGAATCATAGTAAACATTTCATTGTTTAATGTTGACATACACAGACTGGCACAACAATGCTAGAATTGTATTAATTAATTATTAATTAATTTAATTCTATTAAATCCTAGAAAATATATTATTTTATAGTGTTAACATTGGTAAATAAACTGGCTACCTATTTAGTAAGGGAAATTTGATAGCAGTGTTCATGAAGTTTATCCTCTTTGCTAAAAATGTATAATTTGCAAATTTATAGAACGGGATTTCCACTGTCCTAGATATTCATTCGTCACTCCTGCTAGAGCTGTTTTTTGAAATTATTCAACTTTTCCACTTATATGGCTCAAGTCACCAAAACGTGGTCTATATTATGCCCCAAACAGTTTTAGATCTGGTTGAGCTGAACCAGGTTTTTAAATCAGTTAGAATATTTGGGAAAATTGCCCTAGTATAGACAGCAGGTCTTGTAGGACTTCCAGAATTGTATGCAGTGTGGTTGTAACCATGTCGGTCCCAGGATATTAGAGAGCCAAGGTAGGTGAGGTAATATCTTTTTGTTTCATTAACCAACTTCTGTTGGGTGAGAGAGACAAGCTTTCGAGCCACACAACTTTCTTCCAGCTTGTCTCTCTCACCCGACAGAAGTTGGTCCAATAAAAGACAGTACCTCATCCCCCTTGTCTCACTTCCATAATGTCATTTAAAGGCAACAACTCAAAACCTTTGCTTGCAGGCCTCAAATGGGACTACATTACATTGCTGAATAGATGCAGTAAGGACTTTCAGTGATATGGAAGATTAATCTTCTACCTCTGTTGGCAATTACATAGAGCTCATCATCATAGTAGCTGAACATCCATCAAAAGACTGTTGTTTCAAAAGAATTCCCATGAGCTCAGAAGACAATGGAATTCTACTGAAAAGACAGTCTTTTGAAATCTGCTATGGTATTATGCAAATAACTTTTTTATGTTGTTCTATATCACCTTTTCTTCTTGAAAGACTTCAAAGCACTTGCGCCATATGGGCCTGATTCATCACTGCTTTGTGCCTTAGATAGTAATTTACACTTGCACCACCTGAGTGTAAAATGCTGCCAAATCAAAAGGGACGTGATTTACATATACTGTATACGTGCATAAATGATGATCCAAGGTGAAAAGCTCTGGAGATCAGATCCTACATGTTGAGATCACTTCCCCAGCCACTGAAATGCTGTAACCTATGGGATGAATGCAGCAGCTGTTTAGCAGCATACAGCAACACTTCATAATCATTTATAACAGGAAGTGAAGAATAATGTATCTATTTGAAATTGCAAGGGGAATTTAAGAAGGCAGAACATTTGCCTGTGTCATCAAGGATAACACCCCAACTTCTGTGAAAAGTGTTATGAGATATTTAATTACTGCAGATCTTGGTGGGAGCTAATAATCATGTAGGTCAGCTGTGCCAGATGTGTTTATAAAAGATAAATACACTTTTTCCAAGCTTAGGGTTCCTGTTTAGGAAGCTGGACTGTATAGTGGTTGGGCCTCAGTTCGGACTGGTAAAGAGATAATATTTTTTTATGCCTCCCTCTCCCTTTTCAAAAATAAACATATGTTGTTAAAAGCTTGATATAAAAAAACTCTCAGTGTAGACATCTTTATACTATTCAAAATTGTGAATTAAACATTAAATAGAAAAAAGGAACTCTTGAGCTAAAGAGCTGCTAGTCCATCTTTAACTCACTATTGTATTGGCCTTGTGATAGTCATGTATTATCATGCTACAGCACCTAGGTGCAACAGGGTAAGTTAAGGACCCTGGCAATTATTTATTTTCCTCTGTAAGAGCTTTAACAATATTTGAACATATGTTTTTGTGGATTAATAGTTGTATGTCAAATTCTGCCTACCTAAATTCCCCCTGTAACTTCTGTTGGAGATACTAATATTCACTTCCTGTTCTGAAATATTTTTTGTTCCTGTGTATTGCTAAAGAGCTTCCCTGTTCCACCCCAGAGATGGCTGTAGCATTAGATACCTCCTGCTAATAGGTGAGGTCAACAGAAGAGCCTAGCATGTGTGTATGTAGATCATTGAGTCTCTGGCACTTGGGCAGTCCTTTGAGTTTATGTGGAAGGCACTCAGATAATAGGGTGATGTATGCCAGTATAAAACCCTACGATGGGCAAGAGACTCTCAGAGTGAAAGAGAGACCAGAGAAAAAAGAACCAAACAGCTTTAGTTTTAAAGTTGTGGGGGGAGATTGTATTGAGTCCTCTTGGCCAGTCAAATTAATGTTGTGATGCCAACATCTTAAGAAACAGCTCCCTTGAAATGTCTGCATTAATCAATGACACGTGGCATTCTATGTACATTACTCCCCAACCCTACTAACAATCACCACAAAATCAATCCTTCCCCTTTCACAGTATCTTATGGAGGTTCCTCCAGGAGACTCCATTGTCTTGGGGCTGCTCCTTGCACCCACACTGATGGTGGGTGATTTTTCCAGCAGCCTCTAGCTACGAGCTAGTTGGTCAGGACAGGAGTTGGGTCCTTTCTGGTAGAGGGCTGGGTGGTTGGTTAGGGAAAATGGATCCCCTTTGATTTCTGAGGTGCATAGTCTGTTTGTGACCTCTCTTAATTGAGGGACTTGGGGAACCTCTAGTGGGAGGATAGGTTACTCCTGCCTGGTGGCAGGCTTGCAGAATGGGCTTTCCTTAGCTAGTAGTGTTGCAGGGTAGAGGAAATAGGGCTCCATATTCTCTCCCAATACTAGCTCTTCAAACTCCATCATGGAGCCACTGGCAAAGAAAGGGCCAGTGTCTGCAAGATTCTAACTCACTGTAACAACCTTTTTGCCCCATCTCCTCCTTTTTGATCTTTACTGTAGGAGCCATTGAGGGAGGAGGAGCTATGCTGTGCAATCTCTGAGCCCCCACTGGTTGGGTGAGATTCTCTTTCATGCACTCAGAGGCCTGCTTTCTCACCAGGGGGCTTGCATGAATTCCCCTAGTTCATTAGCAACGTTGGTGAAATGTTAGGGAGCAGGTTTTATCCACCTCCTTTGAATCTGTTGGAAAGTGCTATGGAGTGGGTCCTGCCAACACACACACACACACAAATGAAAGTGTATGCTTTGAGTTCCAATCCATCGATAAAGACAAACCGACTTTATGGAATATCCCAAAATTATTTTCATAGGCCAAGCAGGATGGTGTTCTGGTAAACTGCTGACGCAAAATGAGAAGCATAGACAGAACCAGCACCAAGAGCAGTGGGAGATTTATAGGTTAGCCGCACACAAGAGAGCATTGGCTCCCAGATGTATGCAGTGGAGCGAGCATTTTCGAGTCTCTGCTTGCTGTTATGTTTGCACTTACCCCGCACTGGGAGATGAGCACTATGTCTTTGAAATAAAATCGCCTTTACTTTCAAAATAATTTATGCCTTAAGCTCTTTAAAAGTGAACAGGTATCAGGTTGTCCTTGTTATATATGCTCTTCAAGCACTAGGCCTTATGACTCTGGGCACCAGGTGATCTCTTTCCTAGTGTGTATGACTGAAGAAAGATCATTGGCTTTCCATATTAAAAAAGGGTTAAGCGTGCCTGAATTGTTTTTATACCAGTTTTCTTCAAACCTTACAACCACATCAGTTTGGATTAACCAAGAAAACAAATTTTGCTTTCTTTTGATACTTCCCATATGTGGAAGTAATGCCCTGATCTCCTCTGGGGATAACCCTGCCAGGCCTCTGTGCCAAAGGGATGATCTTGAGAATCCTCTTCAGGGACTAGGCTGGCCATTGGATTCTTAACCTTTGAACTGTTTAGTGGGAAATAATGCATCTCTGTTAATCTCACAAAACCGTTACCGCTAATGTGCTGTAGTTTGCTGAGAGCCTGGATATTTTGTTCTGAATTCCCATTATATTTTGTTTGTCTTTCTTGCTTATTTTAATTCCTAAATCTCCCAGCAGGATGTGATTTCAGCAGTCTCCTGCTGGAAAGTTGTGTCACTTCCATTAAATGTTAGCCAGAGATGGAATCTTTCTAGGGTTTTCCCAAGGCCCCATTGCAGTGACATGCAACAAGACTCTCTTAGACAGAATTGTTCTTAAAATGACATTTATTTATTGTTGTCTGGTGTGAGAGGGAGTTGGCTGATGCTAGATGTGCTGCACGTTGTTTCTTTCCTTGGTTTAATGCACAGATATGAGGGATCTGTATTTTATTGCATGCTTCTTACATTTATCATCATGTGGCAACCACAATTGCTTCTTAGTGTTTTGTCAAAGCTAGGAAACTTTGTAAGTGTAATTTACACTTTGATCTGTGTGTGAGAGTGCATTTTTGAACAGCTAAGATGTGAGTTGATGAGCAGTTCCCCTTTGCAATTTCCAGCTTTGTAGAATCACAGAAATAAAGGACTGGAGGGGACCTCGAGAGGTCATCTAGGACAGTCCCCTATGCTCAGGCAGGCCCAGATAAACCTAGACCATCCCTGACAGGTGTTTATCCAAACTGTTCTTTTTAAAAAATCATCAATCATGGGGATTCCACAACCTCCCTTGGAAGATTATTCCAGAGTTTAACTGCCCTTATAGTTAGAAAGGTTTTCCTAACATCTAGCCTAAATCTCCTTTACTACCGATTTAAGCCCATTACATCTTGTCCTACCTTCAGTGGACATGGAGAACAATTATCACTGCCCTCTTTATAATAGCCCTTAACATATTTGTTAAGTTTCCTCCCCTCTCCTCCCCTCCCATCATCTTTTCTCAAGACTAAACATGCCCAGTTCTTTTAACCTTTCCTAAGAGGTCAGGTTTTCTAAACCTTTTATCTTTTTTGTTGTTGTTGCTTTCCTCTGGTCTGGAATCTCTCCAATTTGTCTACATCTTTCCTAAAGCGTGGCACCCAGTATTTCAGCTGAAGCCTCCAGGGCTAGCTAGTGTGGGACAATTACCTCTGGTGTCTTTACAAATGAAACTCTTATTAATACACCCCAGAATATTAGCCTTTTCATGACTGCATCATACTATTCAATTTGTGATCCACGATAACCACCTGATACTTTTCAGCAATCCTACCACCTTTCCAGGTGTTCCCCATTTTGTAGTTGTGCATTTGATTTTTTTCCTTCCTACGTGCAAAGTACTTTGCACTTGTCTTTATTGAATTTCACCTTGGTGATTTCAGATCAACTCTCCAATTTGTCAAGGTTGTCTTGAATTCTGATCCTGTCCTCCAAAGTGCTTGTAACCCCTCCCAGCAGGGTGTCATCTGCAGATTTTCTAAGCCTACTCTCTACTGCATTATCCAAGTCATCAGTGTCATCCAGGCATTCATGACTTGGATGTCAGTATGAAAACACTGTTTGATGGAAAATGCTCCAAAGTAATTCCATGCCACCATTATAACTGGTGAAGATAGAATGGTGACTACCATTAATAGTGATCAGTCAGAGCATTGCTTTACATGAATATCAGAGCCAGCCTTTATGGACACACAAAGTCTTTGGTCATTGCCCCCTTAAATTGGGAGACTTAGTAACGTGCAAAGGACCTTAAATTTCAAACTTCTGTAAACTACTCTCTAGGTCTGCTTGTTAGTGATTTTATTCCTAAAGATCACAGATTATCCACCCAGTTATACAGTTACCCAGCACTCCAGTGTCCAGCAGAACCAAAGCCATAAATGCTTTGATTTTTGTTGTTGGTTTTGGCAAGACAGTAGATCACATCACTGCTATAGTGGATGGTGCTGCCCTGTCTACTTTTGTTGGCACGAGGACAGAAGCAAGCTCGTTAACAGCTGCTGAGCTAATTTCTGTGCTGAGCAGCTAATATCATCTTCCCCAGAAGCCGGGGCAGTTCAATACCACAAGAAACCATATGGCATAGCAAACCAAGCAAGAGGCTAATTGTAGCTCTGACTCAGACTCTGTGGCCTTTGCCAAGTCACACAAGCAGAGCTGACAAGAACTTGCAGGTCTCCATGAGTGAGATTTTCAAAAGTGCCTTTGAAACTTGAGTGCTTTTGTTGGGACGTGCTCCTAAATCATTTAGGTGCTTTTGAATATCTGACACACAATGAATATTTTTTACTATTTTCTCCCCCTCTCAAATGTCAGTTATCGCCAGCTGGCTCTACTTCGGTATTATTGGCTAGTAGATGAATGAGGGATCAAGATAGGCATCACTGGTTGAGTAGAGAGTTAATGCAATAAGAGACCATAGCAGGTGAGCAGTGAGGGACATGGTTGTGAAGGAGAAGTTAAACTTGGTGTATATGCCAGAAAACCATCTTGCTAGCCCTCCTCAAAATCCTCTGGCCAGTCCTATGCATAGTGATTTGTGATCATGGTAGACAGGATTCCTTTACTGCAAAAATGCTTTGGCAGTCCCTGGTGTGAAGCTGTCAAAGAAATGGTAGTGGGCAGAATAAATCCTATTTCCAAGGAAGCGGTAAAGGAGCTATTACAAAGTCCTACTGAGGTGATATAAACAACCCCCTTTATCACCACTAGGAAATCTTCAATGAATAGACTGCTGTAGGCATACCCACAGACTTGTGTTGTGTTTTGTTTTGTTTTTTCTTCCTGTCTGTGCCTATTACTGTGGCTTCTCCTGACGGTAGTTGGTGGTACTGTCGACATGATGGTGCCATATGCGCCAACTCCGTGGATGCTAAAAAAATAGTGCGTGCTCTGCACTCACGGATCAGCGCCTCCTGTCCACCGATGGCCCCGCCTATCAGCTCCTCCCCCTCTGTCCCAGCACCTCCCGCCACGATCAGCTGTTCAGCGGCATGCAGGAGGCGCTGGGGGGAGGAGAAGGAGCGGGGGCAGGGAGAGGCAGGGCGGGGGTAAGGACTTGGGGCAAGGGGTGGAACGGGGGCGAGGTCTGAGGCAGAAGGTCGAACACCCCCCGGCAACCGAGGAAGATGGCACCTATGGATGGTGCAACTGGGCTGCCTCTAGGCTCATTGGTCACAGCAGTGACTAGTGCCGCATGGATCTGATTGTGGCTGAGGAAAATTCACTCTAAGAGCTGCTCACTGGGAGACATCATGTAGGCTCTGGTGGCAACATTTAGTGTATGACTGACCTGCTGTTTGTCCCAGAGGGGAGTACGTGGTTTATCTGTCGATTTCATTAGCTCAATTGACTGACGAGTTCCTTCAGGAAGCCACTCTGCCAAGGCTTACCTAAAACATTATTTTCTGTACAGACAGCAGGGGAATAGGACCAGGGATATATCTGGTTTTCAGGGAGACATGGTTACCCTGTTTGTTTACTAAAAGTGCTATTGTCATGTTCATTCACAATTATTGAAGGGTTGGGTGGGATCATGGCGGGCAAGAGTCAATTAGCCATTGTTTAAAGGTGGAACAGGCATCTGTATCTTTCTTTTTCTAGAACGGTGGCACAATATGTTGCAGTTCTGATTTAAAAAAAAAAAGCTACAGCCAGCCCTGTGCCCTATATGCTTTCCTAGGCTCATTGTTGTTCAGAGTTCAAGGCGGTGGTCATCTTCAGTGTTTGGAGCTGTGATTAAAAGCATGTGTGCTGACTTTGTAAGAGAGGCCATTTCTCCGCTTTGATTGGTGGGGTTTGGAGTGTGCTTAGGTTTCCTCTTCCTGGGAAGAAGCTGTAAACTGATACTTTCCTAAAACTGTACTTTAAAAAAAGTTGAAACTACCTTGAGAACTTAAAAGTAATTTATCAAAAACAATTAGCCCTACTACCTACATTAGGAAGACATGTTAGCGACTGCTTTAATACTGCAGATAGGTGAATGTGGGAAAATGTTAGGGCTTCCTAAATTTGGGATTAGAATTAATGGAGCTACTTGGCTGCATGTGAGAGAATTCATGAGCCAAAGGCTAATACAGTTGATCTGAAGTAAGATTACTAAATGTAATTCTAGTTTGTGAATGTGAGCCACTGGGGCTGGAAGCCAATACAAATTCAACCTAGTTGAATATTTTATTACTGCTTTCATAACTGCACTTGGGCAATGTAGTTGAGCGTGCAAGGGAGTTTCAGAATGACCAGCAAAGCATACTTTATGTAATTCTTTAGCCGCTAATACAAAATACACATGTTAAGGTAGATTGGAATTGAAAAGCTATGTGTTCTTCTGCAGATTTGATAAACTCTGTTGTTTTTTGTCACAGTGCCTCAAACTAATCTATTGATGAGGTTAGGAGTTGGGTGGGTTTTTTTAAATGTCTGCTGTTGCGTGCTAAGCTTTCTCTTGGCTCAGCCTGGGCAGGAAAAAGGGGAAACTAGAAAACCCCATTAGCTGTCCATTTGCAGAATATCCAGGCTTTACTCTCAGTACACAAAAAGAAATACAACGGTAGGAAGTTGTTTCACATCCGAGCCAAGATAAGGTCCTGGAGGTTTATTATTTTTGTTGCCTGATAGCATCGGGACTGTGGAGCAAGGGGCAGAGAAGGAACAGCAGATCAACATCCCATGGGGACAACAGAAGGGAAGACAGACAGATAGCCAAGTGCCGACAGCTTCAGTCAGTACTCCCAGAGGAAGTGTTGGT
The DNA here is from genome assembly GCF_027887155.1 of Malaclemys terrapin pileata. Classification (NCBI taxonomy): domain Eukaryota; kingdom Metazoa; phylum Chordata; order Testudines; family Emydidae; genus Malaclemys; species Malaclemys terrapin. Next base: position 16,810,273 of record NC_071520.1, on the reverse strand, counting down.
TTCACCAGATGAAATTAATACACAGAAGTCCTTACTGAGGCATTCAGATGTGACATTGTTTGGGGGGCCTGGTGATATGGCAGATGTGTAAAGCAGTGAATCATATGTTTACATATAATTAGATCTGCACTGACAAGCCAGGTTTTCCTTTTGTTTAATAATTTCCTACATTAACATCAAAGATCTTGTTTTTTACAATGCAAACACATTTCCCTTTTTGTTTTGCTTTGCGTTAACATCAAACACAAAACCGTGGGTCCCACACAAAGAGCACGTGCTCCTGTTCGCTTCCTTTATAGCCTCCAAAAATGGATACAACTTTAATAGGAGAAGGAAACTTTCCTCATTTGGATTTTTTCTGCTAATTTATCCTGTCATCATGTTTGTCTTTGCAAACTCTGCTGATACTGGATAACTTGATTCTGCATATTACCTTTACAATCATTTATGATTTGTATTACAGTAGAGCTTAGGAACACCCATCAAGGATCAGGGCCTGTTGTGCTAGGCACTGTACAAACTGCTCAGTGGAATGTTGGCAAGCTTTTGATTGACAAGTAGGGTGCTTTCTGCAGTATTTTGCCATTTAGATTCCAGGCCATATCCATATTTTATTGGTTATATAACTTAAAGGAACACCATCAACTTAAATTTGTTCCAAGATGAAAACTTTGTCAAAAGAAGCTGTTATATAGCTCTATTGTTAGGGCCAATAGAGAGACTGCCACAAATTTAAAAAAATGCAGGGAAACCAGTTGTCTTAAAATACACAAACATTCCCATATAATATGTGAGACCCAAACATTATATCACTAAGAACTTGAAAGTGACATTAACTTCACTGATTTTCTTTGGTATCCAAACCGAAAGAAATTAAAGGGTAAATGATTGTCAAGGGGTGGGGGGGCATGGAGGAGGAATAGGATTGTGAAGGGTTCTTTCACTTTAGCATTCAGGCAATTTTCAGAGAAGATGACACTTCAATTATAAACAATGTGTTGATAACCGCATTTAATATGTAACATTAAACCTTCTGGATTCTGCATATAATGCAATGGTCTTACCATTTTGTTATGGGATAACTTTATTGAAAATGATCTAAACTAAGGTACTTGTAATGGTATTTTACTTTCACAAAGATAAATTCATGTCAATAATTTCCACTGAGAGCTTTACTACTGTCCAAAACAGTTTTTGGTTTCCTTCTTGTTAGGTTATTGAACAGCACCAAGTTCTTGGATACCTTTGATGGAGAATGACAGGGGTTTTTTAGATTAAAGATGATGAAGAAATATTTTTAACATAAGTTTCTCTTTTCTTAAGGCCGAGCACCTGACACTAAAACTCTGAATTTGGAGACAATTGGGGTGAAAATTAACTCTGAAACTGGAAAGATCATTGTTGATGCCAGCGAAGCTACTTCTGTTCCTCACATTTATGCAATTGGAGACATAACAGAGGTACAATGTCTACATAAACTATTCTACAATAACAGGAAGCCTAACTTTGTTCCTGACTTATAACTAGTGACCAGATGTCATCATGCTCTAGCATATATACAGTGTTTTGGTCTTTTTCACTTTTACAATGTTACGCCAGCCACCTGGACCAGTAATTTCCTTGACCAAAATCTTGTGAAGTATCTCTGTATTAGATTATTGCTGATGATTATCAGGAAATGCATTACCAGGTAGAAGTTAATAAGAATATCTTTAATATTGTTTTATCCCTTCAAATAAATGTCTTCATGCAGTCCCTGAATGTTGAGTTAAAATATACATGACTACTAGAGCTGAATGAATAATTCTCAATCTCTCTCTGGAATGACAGTGAAAATTTCAGTGAATATTTGATTTTTTTATTGAGTTTTATTATTAATTGTGATTGGTCACATGACACTTTCTCTTCTCTGATAGGGAATGCTTCTGGGACAAGAATCCGTATCTGCGAATTTTAAAATTTGATTGTCCCCAATATTTGCATGTGATTCTGCTTCTCTGAACATTTATGCCAAGCAAAACTCAATTGCTCAGAAGCTCATGACAAGAGAACATAAAAGGGGAACAAGTATTCTTGAAGCTCATTCAGGAATTAGTAAAACAAAATGAGCAAAACAAATAGTCACAGATTCTTGCAGCATTAACTCAATTCTAATAATAATCTACAAAATATGCTCTGACAACAGTTTCTTGCACCTGCCAGAGTGTACTTTGAGGCACAAGGCCAGATGTTTTCAGTCACGTAAAGACTCAGAGTGTCCAGGATAAACGGAGCATCTAGAAATGAGTTGTCTTTGTAAAATGTATAATTGTGTATGTCTGCATTGTAAGCCTTACAGTTATAGCAAGTACGCTTGCCAGTAAATCAGATTGCTTTGATTCCCAAAGCACATCTTATAAATATTTGAGATAGACAATATGTGTAATATATGGGCCTGGTCTTGCAAGGTACAGCGTTCCCTCCGCTACCACTGAAGTTAGTGGCAGTTGAGTGCATCAGTGCTTTTCGAGATTGGTCCTTATATACTTGAGTCATCTTTTTTTTTCAAAAAGCTTTAAATACTGTGATGACATCCAAGGGGTATATACAGTATAAATTGAAAGATCTTTAAACGATTCGTGATTCTGCCACATTTAAACAATACAGTTGTCCCAGCTCTTCCAAGAGGTATGGTAGGTTACATAATGTCCTGAGGATAGTCGTCCACATTCCTAACTAGGACTCTGGAACCAGACACACACCTCATAAATCTACCTCTCCACCTTTGACCTCCTCCCCTCCATCTAGGCTCACATCTCTTCCTGTTTGTCTCTCTCTGATGTCTTCTCTGGGATGACCTGTTACTTCCTTTAAACTGTCAAAACTGAACTACTCCTTTCCTCCTAAACCCTCCCCCCTCCATCATTGTTGACAACTTCACTATCTTTCCCCACCACTCAACCCCCTAAAGGTGTGAGTCTATCTTTGATTTCTCACACCCAGACTCTCACCATATCTTATCAGTTCTTCCTCTGTGAAATCTCTAGAAGTTTGCCCCTTCCACTCAGTACCTCTGTCAAATCCCTGGTTCATGCCATAGTTGTCTCTCCTGACCTCCTGATTCCCCTCCTCCCTCCCCCCCCCCCCCCCACACACACTCCAAATGTATTCTGGGTTGGGGATTTTTGGCCTCCTTCCACTGAACCATCAGAGATGGCCACAGCTGGAGATGGGACACTGGACGGGATGTGCTTGTGCTCTGAGGTGGTACTGAGAGTTCTCTCTCTTAGCTGGCTGGTTCTTGTTCAGATGCTCAGGATAGGGCTGGGAAGGAATTTTCTTCCAGGTCAGCTTGGCATTGACTAGGGACGAGGGGGATCGCCTTCCTTTGCAGCATGATGAGCAACTTGCTTGCCAGGATCATCTGGGTATATCTCACTTAATTAATTCCCTGCCATTGCTCCCTCCTATTCACTGCCTGTGGCACACAATAGTTTAGTCTCCTGAGGGCTGTGTAATACTTTGGTCTACTTTTGGTTGTTGGGTTTCGTGGGTGGTGGCCGGGTGGTATTGATTGTCTGCGATATGCCGGAGGTCAGACTAAATGATCGGGTGATCCCTTCTGGCCTTAAACTCTGTGGTTTTAACCTTTCTTCTCTTGAATCTCTCCAATTCAGAAGCTAGAGGCAGTGGGGTAGAGCACTGGACTGGGACTCAGGAGACTGGGTTCTGTTCACAATGCTGCTGCTGATCTCCAGTATGATCTTGGGCAACCACTTCAGCTCTCTCTGCTTCGCTCCCCTTCCACACATTGTTTCTTTCCCATGTGACTTTCCCTGCTGGGCTGGGTGCTTCCCCCCTTTTCCTCTACCTTAGTCTCACTGTTCAAAAATGTCAGCACTTAAAAGCTTCATTCATGTTCTACTGTGACTCATGTTCTCTCTTGTCTCTCCTTTTCCTGTTCTGATGCTGTGTGTCTCATTTAGGTTGTAAGCTCCTCAGTGTAGGGACTCTGAATTAACACTGATATTCTCATTTTTACACTGCGCCAAGCCCACTTTGGGATGAGCACTCTGGGAGTTTAATCAGTGCTCTCCAAATATGCTCAGTTAAGCTCAAATTTATGTACCTCTCTATACAATCTCAGTGCTTTCATTTAAGTACAGGGATGGCCAACCTGTGGCTCCGGAGCCACATGCGGCTCTTCAGAAGTTAATATGTGGCTCCTTGTATAGGCACCGACTCCGGGGCTGGAGCTCCAGGTGTCAACTTTCCAATGTGCCAGGGGCTGCTCACTGCTCAACCTCTGATTCTGCCACAGGCCCTGCCCCCACTCCACCCGCTCCCCAGAGCCTGCTATGCCCTCGCTCCTCTCCCTCCGAGCCTCCTGTACGCCAAGAAACAACTGATTGGGAAGTGCGGGGAGAGAGGGGGAGGTGCTGATTGGCAGGGCTGCCAGTGGGCGGGAGGCGCTGGTAGCGGGGGCGGGAGGAGCTGATGGGGGGGTTGCTGATGTATGGCTGTGGCTCTTTGGCAATGTACATGGGTAAATTCTGGCTCCTTCTCAGGCTCAGGTTGGCCACCCCTGATTTAAGTAGCTCCCTATAACCCAAGACATAAGAGGGTATGTTGTTCACAGAGTCATAGAATTTAAAGCCAGAAGGGACCATTATGATCATTTAGTCTGATCTCCTGCATAATGCAGGCCAGAGAATTTCATCCAATGTTGAAGTGCGTTTCTGTGGTTGAATTAAGTGATATAATCATTTTACGTGAATACCAAAGTGTTTGTTAAAGGATTCATTTAGATCATTGAAAACTGGCAATGCTGTTGGCTCAGCGAGCTGACAGTAAAGTGAAACTCCCAACTTAATTGAATTTCTCTAGCAGATCAAATATCAGGTTTGAAATCCCCATGCACTCTAAAACCATTGGTTCACATCACAGCCGGGTCAGCTCGGCCCTTCAGCATATACTGAGAACCATGTATTTTAGTGTGTGTGTGTGTATCCTTTGGATAAGACCTTTTAAAAGAAGGGAAAAAGCCCTGCCAAAGTCCTTCTTGCTGTATGTGAACATCGGTGATCCCCCCGCCCACCATCCTGCCCATAAAGGTAGGGTTTGCCACAGGGTCCTTGGCCAGCATTGCCCCTCTCTCTGCTTTTGTACAAGGTCTTGCACACTGGTTTTCCACCAGTCTGCTCCCCCGAAACGTAGTTGGCAGCATTTCAGTGGCACTCCAAGTATACAGTTTGTGACATGCATTAGGGTCCTTTGAGATGCAGGGCGCATTTGACAGCTGTTATCTCTTAAAAGTCATTCTCGGCCCCCATTTCCCAAACTCTTGTTGCATAGACACTAACTTGCTGCTAAATATTAAGAGTTCAATGGAGAGGTTTATTCACAATTTAAGCCCCACTCACCTATTCAGAATGAGTATTGTCACTTTTAAGAGACTTACCTGGCTGGTGCAAATGTGGAATTGTGTGTGCATGGTTGTGCTCTGGTTTGGAAAATTAGACCCTAAATTCATCTGAACTATTCACTTGTATAAACTTCCCAGGGGTGCATCCAGTGCTCTTGAAAAGGTCTCAGAACCCTTTCAGTGAATAGTGGTTTTGTTTGGGTTTTTTTTTAACTGACAAGTGAAATCTCATTAGTTTCTTCGTTATCAGTAATCATGAGAGGGGTTGAGGTGGTAGATTTTTATGTCTGAGTTGGCAAATATATGTGACAGTTTTGCAAGTCTGGTATAAATTTTATGCTTGTTTAAAATCCTCTCTCCTATATCATTCTTACCGAAGAAGCATACTACATGCTACGGAGTAGTGTTGTTATAATGATGTTTAACATACGTGGGAGCCACTGTAAATCCACCTTTTTTCAAAGGGTGTTGTAGCAACTGTAACCTGGTGGAAGGTACAGTATGTTGCTTTGATAGGGTGTTCTGAATAGAAATAAGACCAAAAAAATGAGTCATGTCAGAACAAATATACAGCACTTCAAAGCTTGTAAAATTCTCCTAGGAGGCCTTAAATGTGTAATATGTTGAAAGGATTCTTATGAACAATTCAAATCAATGATAATCAACTGAGTAGTTGTACTCATGACTGCAAAGTGAGTGTTGACTTCAAATATTTACCAGGGAACGTCTTAAAGCTGTTGTTTTATGAGAAATTGTGCTTTATCTGCATGGATGTTTTAGTAATTAGTTGGGTTTTGTGGAATGCATGGCAGTGCTTTCACAATTTTATCTCTCGTTCCAATCTTCTATTCATTTCTGGAATGCCAAAACAACATCTGTATTTCCTGCTACAGAAATGATTGGCAGACATTTTTCAGGCATATGTGTGTAAGAAAAAACAAATGGCAAATTTCATCTGGTAAATGACATTTACAGATCTTGGAAGCGAAAATGCTATGTTTGAAAAAACATTATTTGGTGGATTTTTTTTAAAAAACAAAAAAAGCATGAGTTTGCAGTTCCATGATTTGTCATGGGTTGTGGAGAAAAATAAGCGAGTTTTCATTAACGTATAAAGCATGTGCATCAGGTACAGTATACATAAGTGCTTACAATACTAAATTGTTTGGATTTGACTTTTGATATGGAAGTCTGTGACTCCCTCACTACTCAGTGAGTATTAACATGGAGAATCCAAGTATAAAGGTGGTGCAATGGATGGTGAAGGAGACAAGGAAAACTACAAGAAAATTTGCAGTTCAGCTGATATATGCATGTGTGCAGAAGTGATTCACAGTTACTAATATATACGTAGAAATCTTATGGATAAGCTGGGAGGTGGGAATTAATCAAAGTGTCATTAGATGCCCCAAATGTTTTACAATAGTCAATAAAAGTTTGAAAAGCTTGGGTGGGTAGAGTGGGAAATCTTGGTTTTGATATTTACTGAATCCCTTTCTAAGGTAGTGGTTAGTTGGGAATACCAGGAAGGAAACCGAGTTAGATTGCAAAAGTATTGGGGCAGCCACCTAATGGCTTTGAATGAATCTGAGAAGTATGACATCTAGATGGGGCCTAAATCCACCAGCCATGGTCCTTTATAAAACATCAGTGCTACTTCACAAAAAATCTTCCAGCTACTACCTCTTCACTTCCTCACATCATTTCTCCACTTAGCTTCTTGATCTCTTTCCCACCCCAGGCAGACTTTTTCCTGTCCCTGTCCCTTTCCCTTCATGGATTCCTTGACCTTGAATGGACTCTTGGGGCTTGTCTTGACTAGAACCTAAAGGTGTGTTGTTGGGACTTGTTAGCTCACATGTTCTAACACAACCTCATCCTAGATGGGATAAATCCCTGGGTATTCACTGCTATGTTTTGACTTCAGACTGCTGGGTTGGGATCGCAAACTCTTGCACCTCTCTAGCTGCCATCACTGAGGAAAACCATGACTTCTGGCCAAAGCAAACTTTTTTTTAATCTCTTCTCAGGGGCGCCCTGAACTGACGCCTACGGCGATAGCTGCAGGAAAGCTGCTGGCTCAACGTCTGTTTGGCCAGTCTTCAGAACTGATGGATTATGACAATGTGAGTTGTTACTTTTTTTTTTTCGGTATTATTTATAATGGTTAAAAACAAAACCCAACATGCTACTAAATAGACGAGAATCATTTTTTGTAATTTGGGATCCAGCTTTTCAGATTGGGTGCACTGAAACGAGAACTCTTCTCGCTGTTGCAAATGTCTCCCCATCAAATCACCTATTTTTGTAGCTGCTAAATGCCTAGCGAGTGTCTTTCATCGTATGGTTCGACAGTAACATTTGGGGTTGTTTTATGATGTGCCAGGTACCCACTACAGTTTTCACTCCTCTGGAATACGGTTGTGTAGGACTGTCAGAAGAAAAGGCAGTGGAACATTATGGACTGGATAACATAGAGGTATGAAAATTTTCAATTGTGTAACTAGGACTTAGTTTCAGCATGGAGAGATGGGAACTTTTCCCTGTGGAAACTATGGTAATATGTAAAAGTGATTTTTGTACAGCCATTGGTCTACATCCCCAAGCCACTACTCCACATGGTTAGGAAGATTGAACGTAACTGCTCAAGAGACACCAAGGAGCTCAATTTCAAAAGCAGGTGGTGTAACAAGTGACTGGGGAGACTGAATTACTATTTTAATGAGTTATAAGGTACAGCCATCATTAAATGAAACTGCTACATCCCGTTGGAGTCTTCAAAATTAGCTCCCCAGTTGCCTTATTCACCTAAAGGTTTCTGATGTCCCCTAGAACTTTCAGGTAAACAGGGTTATACTATAGTTCCATTTGTTTGATTGAAAATACACTGGTCTGGTATACTTATGCACTGCACGCTGATGAATAAAATTGCTTCAGGAATACATTCACATCCACGCAAGCCAGGGTGTGTTGCGTGTGAGTTGCAAAGCACCATTGCTGGTGAGGAAGTTCAGAATCATTGTTTCTATTCAGCTGCTGCACTGTTATAACAAATCCAGATACCAGTTAGCCACTTTGCAAAAGAAATGCTGGGATCTCTTTATTGAGTCTTCAGAGAAAAGTCATCTGGGGTAACGCTTTATATTGTGGAAATGGAAACTGCAATAATTGGCAGCTCCCTAGTTCATGTGCAGTCAGTTACTGATACATTCTTGGTTACCTTGATATTCAATTTATGCTTTGAAATGAGCATTAGGCTTTAGTGCTTTTATCACTTCTACTGTAATTCATTGCTTTCTGGGTCTTAACACCACCCGAAGGACCATAAATGGCCACAAAGCAATTGTTCTTTCCAAGCAGTTGATTTTTGCATACAGCATTTGGCTTAGCTATGGGTATAGGTGAACCTTCTTATACTGCAGGAAAGAGATTGGTTGGCTTAAATTGGAACCTCAGGCAAAATTAACAGCTAAAAAATAACACAATTGTTTATTAGACATTCTGGAAAATGACCCTTTCAATTTCCCCTGCAGTACATGAGTACAGATATCGAGAGCTTACAGTTTTTCATATGCTCAAAAATTTAGGAATTCCCTAACCTTTTGGTCAAAAGAGGTCTGAATCAAATTAAGGTTAGATGATTACTTTGAATTCAGGATACTAGAAATGAGTAATCTGACTTTTTTTTTTTAATCCTGTATAAATAGCTGAGCTTTCTGTGAAAAAGATGTTTTCTGCTCTTGGTCTTGTTTTCCATGTGTACTTTTTATCACAGTAACTGCATATCTTGTAAGCTTTAAAAAGAAATCTAGCCCACTAATTAATGCTGTTATAAAAACCCATCGTGGTCTATTTGTCTGTTAATACCGCACTAGTGGATACTAGCAATTGTGTACACTAATAATAATCATGATGATGTCATGTCATATGTCTGGTAGTTATAGAATTAAACAGCTGAGCTACAATTCATTTGCAAACTTAACACCATCAATTTGGGCTTGAATAGGGACTGGGAGTGGCTGGCTCACTACAAAAGCAATTTTCCCTCTCTTGGTATTGACACCTCCTCATCAAATTTTGGGAGTGGACCACATCCACCCCTAAATTGGCCTTCAACATTGGTTCTCCACTTGTAAGGTAACTCCCTTCTCTTCATGTGCCAATTTATATTTATGCCTGTATCTGTATTTTCACTCCGTGCATCTGAAGTAGTTGGTTTTTTTGCCCACGAAAGCTTATGCCGAAATAAATCTGTTAGTCTTTAAGGTGCCACCGGACTCCTCATTGTTTTTGTGGATACAGATTAACACGGCTACCCCTCTGATAGTCTAACAAGGAATCTTAATACTCATATTTCCCAATCAGGTATACCATGCATATTATAAACCTTTGGAATTTACAGTGGCTGAAAGAGATGCAGCTCAGTGTTACATAAAAGTAAGTGTTCAGAACTTTTAACTTTTATTAAAACAAGTGATATGGTCTATATTTTGCCTTAAGAACAAGAAGCATTTGTCAGATTGCAGAATAACTTTCTCAAAATTGATTGGTTCTTTTCCCAATCAACAGCCTTTTTTCCCTAGCCATAGTCTCACACTTCTGATATTCCTCACACAACACTTTACATCTTCAAAGCACTTGACGAATGTTAATGAGTTAGCAGTTCTCACTGCTGATAGAGCAGTCCATAGACAAAGTTCTTAGGGAATTTCTGAATATTTATTCCGATCAGGATTTTATTGTGCCTTCTTTTTTCTTTAAGACAAAGGAGGCAGTTCTTCATCAGCTAAATGTAATCTTTGAATTGTCGTCCCATTTGTCCTTATAAAACAAGCCACAAAGGCCCTCCCTGTTTTACACCAGAGCTTCAGACCTGAAGCAAATCTCCTTTTTTGGAACAGTTCATTTACTCTGGCCTTGGCTACACTGGTGCTGTACAGCGCTGCAACTTGCTGCGCTCAGGGGTGTGAAACCCCCTCCCCCCCTGAGTGCAGCGCTGTCAAGCGCCAGTATAATCAGCGCCTGCAGCACTGCACGCTCGCTCGCAGCACCGCAAGCTATTCCCCTCGGAGAGGTGGAGCACTTGCAGCGCTGCGACTACACTCGCGCTTCACAGCGCTGCCACGGCAGCACTGTGAATCCCCAAGTGTAGCCAAGGCCTCTGATTGTAAGAAGGTTTGCAGGCCCACTTGACAGGCGCAAAGAAGCTTGGCTAGCGTGAAGCATAGTATCAGTGGAATAACTGGTACGTTTTATGTCAGGGGGGACTAACTTCTGCCTTTGCAGTGGGATGAATGTAGTGACCTAACAGGTCCATCTCAAAGTAGTATGCTGCTAATATCCTATGCCTAGAATATGCCAGATACTGATAGTTGAAGGGATTTCCCTCTATACATTTTGTCAAATGCAACTTGCAAAAACAGGTTGCTTTTATCCGTGTCCCATCCAGCATAAGAATTGAAGTGTCATTACTTCTCCTCAGCCATTACATTTAGATAGAGGTAATGGTAGTGCAGTATTTGAGGACAAGATGGCAGTGATATAATATCTGCTGAGAGTCACTCTGCAGATAATGCTTATTAAACTCTCTCACAGAACAAGTGAATAAACATTAAACTTGCAGTTGACGTTGAGCCTCTGTGAGGGGTTTTTTGTTGTTTACAATCTTTCCAATATTAAGCAATGTCTTATCAGGAGTACTGCTGTTATACAGTGGTGATGAATGAATCCACAGTCCCTATGCAGCCTTTAACAGTCCAGGCTGACCTGTGTACAGAGGCTTTTGGACCAGTGGCGATTCAGTGCCTGATACAGATGCTCAGCTACATAGGGAGATTGTCACTGTTCTTAGAGTGAAAGTGCTCAGATGCTGTCCTGTATCATCCACTTTCCAGTGTTGTTCTGGAACAGAGGTGAGCATTCAGTGAGTCAGGCCTCCACACTCTAATTGCCCACAGCAGATTCAACACTCTTGGCTCCTTCCTGGGCTTGACTAACTTAAAAAAAGTCACTTTGCGTATATAGTAAATGTACCTAGCCAGACAGGCTGCCATAAATGTTTTTTGGTTGAATTATAATGGCACGGGATGACCTTTGGTCAATGGTGACCATCTTTGGAAGTTCAGCTAATCAGCTGCCAAGAATTCCCATGTGACCAGCCTATATCTCAATCAGAGAAGTGCTAACTTGGCCAGTCTGGGTCAAAATGAGGTTAGGATGGGTATTGGAGCACCAAGGACATTTGTAGGGAGTCATCCAAATGATAAACCACCAAGCATGTCACTTACTTTAAATCATTGTTTACTAATGGCTCACTAAAGTCTGCAGGATGTGCCACAGAGAAGCCTGAAGTGTTGGGAATGTAGATTAAAACCTCAATTCAGCAAATCGTTTAAGCCCATGCATAAATCCCAGTGAAGTCAGTGGGATTTAAGCAGTGCTTAAATGCTTTGCTCCATAGGGATAGGCGGCTGATCTGGTGCCTTGGGGAAGACTAGTTGCATTTAGCCCAGCTTCATGCCCTTTCTAAGAAAAGCTCTCTGTGATGTTTTGCATTCAGATGGTATGCCTGCGGAAAAAAGAGCAGCGGATCCTTGGCCTTCATTTCATTGGACCAAATGCAGGTGAAGTGATTCAAGGATTTGCTCTTGGAATAAAGTAAGTACAAAAGAATGTCTCTACTTTTAAAGCCTGCTTTTTAGGTTATTGTAAGATTATAAAAGATATCGGCTGAATTTTGGCAACACTATAAAGAATCGATGTTTTCTGTTACTTTTATGTAGTATTACACATATTTTCACTAAAACACTGTAGTTCTTCGTTACGACATACTGGATTTAGTTAAAGAAATAATGGGTATAGTTAAGGAAGAACTGAGGCGAAGTGTATGATTTGCCAGACATTGTTAGAACAAAAAGTCAACTTGAGTGTCCACCTATTAAGTTTGGTTTCTTCAAAGACTGACAGAGATGCCTTTCCCAGCATTCCATCCACAAGGCAGGAAATGGTTTTATAAACCTGCACAAGTCTTTTCTTTTTTTAAAAAAAGTTCACTTTGATGTGTTGTCCATAAGAGGCCTCCATATGCCAGTCGGGTCTCCTAAGGATCTCTACCCATTTCTCTACCCTTTAAACATGCCACCTTCTGGATCCTGATTCAAGTCTAGCCACCATCTGACTTAAATGAGACTAGACAACTCCTTCATTGCCTGGAGCCCTATATGAGCTGTTATGCTTCAGGGCATAAGCCAACTGCTAAGCGAGAAGGTGAGGAAGAAGCTTCTCCTATGTGGGGGGAGTTATTTCATAATTTCCCATCATATGGAGGTTTTACACCTTCTGAAATGTTTGGTACCAGTCACTGAGACAGACAGGACACTGGACTAGGTGAACCATCGGTCTGATGTAGAATGAGAGTTTGTTTTCATTGATACTGAGGCACTTTCTCCTCTTGGGTTGAGTCCCCTGCCTTCCTTTCACTCCTAGCTTGAGGAACGATCCTGGGTCCTCTCTATAAGTGCAGAACATCACCGCTAGGTCCCAGATGTGCCCTAATGCTTTTTTCATTCCTCCTTTTGTCATTGACTTTCATCTTCAGAGGTGTTTATTATAATGATTAAATGTATCGTTCTGAACGCCATACTATTTTATGAAGAAGGCAAACTCTGGTCCCTGAGAAACTTTTTCCTAAGGATAATGTCAGCTAATTGTCCTAAATGTCATCACCATGTTATTATGGCATTGTTGACTTTTACTTCTGCGTGATTAGCATAAATGAAAAGCAGAAAGGACCAAGGCAGCAGGACCACAAGTATCGTGTGAGGAATATCTTGGAAATCGTTGACTGCCGTATACCCCAAGTATGCATATTTCCAACATGTGTGTAGTTCATTAGTTGCCAGTGGTAGAAATTACATATTGCATTTTTTAGGAGGTCATCATTTTGAAGTTTTATCCAAAATAACCAATGCAAAGGAAGTATATGAAACTGGAGCACTTTTCTACCTTGCCTCTAGCCACAGTAACAGATTACCAACACCAAGATTTGACCTCCTGAAAAACTGTTGTATTTCACAAGTCTTGGGTTTATAATGTACAATACAGGCATAGTAAGTCTGAACTGCCATTTCACGGTGTCAAATATTAGCTCTTATTTTAGCCCCCATTTAAAAGGTTGTCCCCTGCCAAAATAATCCGTGCTCTGGTAATGTGTGGTCTGTGCTGATTTTTATCCTACAGGGATTCTCAGATGCATACGAGATACTAGTAAAGATTTCTTCCTCTTTTCTCATGCATCTAATTTTTCCAGCCTGAAATGATTCTTAAATTTAGTCTGGAGATTTCCATTACTTGCATCTGAAGAAGTGAGGTTCTCACCCACGAAAGCTTATGCTCCCACTACTTCTGTTAGTCTTAAAGGTGCCACAGGACCCTCTGTTGCTTTTTACAGATTCAGACTAACACAGCTACCCCTCTGATACTTAAATTTAGACCTTTATGTTGCAGCATTCTCAGAAAATGACCTGATAGGAATAGTGGCACATTTTAGGTCTGACTACACTGCAGCTGGGAGTGTTCCTCTCAGCATGGAAAGACAGACTGGCACTAGTTTTGCTCATGCTATCGTGCTAAAAATTGCAGTGTGGACGTGGCAGGTCAGGCTAGCCGTCCAAGTTCAAGCCCACCCAACCCCCTTGGTCTGAACTCAGGGGGCAAGCCTGAGCTGCTGTCTGCTCCGCCGCATCCACACTGCTATTTTAGTGTGCTAGCTCGCATAGAGCTAGCGTGAGTCTTGGTACCCAGGCTGGGCGGCCCACTCCTAGCTGCAGTGTAGACAAACCCTTAAAGGTCATCTAGGTCTAAGCCTCTTGTGATTAGAAGACTGAAGGAATTAAGCAAGTAGGATTGGTAAGTGCAGAAGTGGAAATCCTGGATTCACGCTATGTACCTTTTGGAGAAGTTTTCTCTTGTTTGCCTTACAGGAAATTGCAAGTGTAAGCACTATACACCCTCTGATATCCTGAGAGGGCAGTCTAGTATTCATCTCTCTTCCAGTTGATTTTTGCCTGCAATCCAAACTGATTTTTTTCCTACATGTCTACCAGTAGGAAAACCTGATGTCCATGTGCAAATGTTTTAATACCTGAAAGGATGGTCTTGTAATTAAGAAACTGGACTGTGACTCATGAGATCTGGATTTAGGTCCTTGCTTTACCACACTCACTATGTGACCTTGGGCACATGAGTTAATCTCTCTGTACCTCAACTCTTCATCTATAAAAATGAGAATTATAATTCTTCCCTACCTCACAATGCTGTGAAGGGAAATCTTTGAATGGTTACCATGTAAGTACCTTCATAGACTATGGTTGTGTTGGTAATTGTCTCTGCTTTGCTTTTTGGACAATAGCTTCAAATGCAACTTCTCCACTGGCTATTACTCTAGAAAAAGAAAATAAGGTAAACCCAGTCTGATGCTTTGTGCCATTACAGATGTGTTATGTGCACAGAGTATGACTTTGTTTTCTTCATTTCCTTTTTGGTAGATGTGGGGCTACGTATGCGCAGATGATGAAGACAGTTGGCATTCACCCTACCTGTGCTGAGGAAGTAACCAAGTTACGTATCACAAAGCGCTCTGGTTTGGATGCAAAGGTCACTGGTTGCTGAGGTTAAGTCCAATCCCTGGACAGAAGTTAAAAGCACACAGTAAAATTGAGAAGGAAAAAGAGCATTCTGAACTGACACAGTTTTGGTAATCGTAGTCCTGCAGCTCAAGGTTTCTTAGGTATCACTCCTTCAGTAGACAACAAAAAGTTAATTTTACAGTCCTAGCCATACTGTACCTACCTAAAGAACTGCCCACACACATCTTTAAAATCAACACAGTACTTAACCTTCAGGGAAATAGGGTTTATGTCAAAAAGCATCACTTCTGAAGTGCCTGTGTCCTTTGTTTTGCTGGGAGCTAGAGAAAATCATCATTTTCTGTACATCAAAATGTGTTTCTTGCCCATCACTTGGTATCTAAAGCTATGTAAAACTTAAATGGATATCACTTTGTTACAGGAACAGTGGCCATCACACTACTAACCATTCCCACCCTCTAGCAAATTAATCCCACTTGGATGTCATCTCTCAGAGAAATGCATTGTCAAACAGAGGTGAAGTGGATGCCAAATATTTGGAGCTCTCTGACAGTGTATGCGTGTGACTTCCGTAGCCAGGGTTTTCCCAATAGAACACCTAGCTACTGACCTCCCCCAAGAATTCATCCCTGAGGAATGATGTCCAAATCTCACTGAACTGAACCAGGGTCTCAGATAGTGAGTAGAGAACACGGGCAATAATTCCTTCTCCACTCTGGCAAGACGGCTCCCTGCTGGTGGTAATCACAAGAGTTCAAAGTCAAGGCTCATTGACAGGAAACAGATCCCAGAGCATATAGCAGTAGGTAAGCAGTCTTCAGTGTTTCAGGGAAATGTACCATGTACAGGAATTGGTAATAGAGGAGAATATAAAGTGACCATTAGAGTTGTTACACTAGTGGGTGAGTTCACTGTTGGCATAGGCAGTGTGTGTCGTTGTGGAAGCTCATAGAATTCCTTTAGCAATGAGGAAATTTTGCCATTTAAACACTTACAGAAAGAACTTGGGGTTGGTGAAAACTTCCCTGCACATTTTTCAAATTGCCAATTAATTTCAGCTCAGATTGAATTGGCAGATCACACAACTTACTGCTCCAGTGCCAAATAGCAAGCAATACTGAAAATTGGAATTGAACATAGAAAGCTGTGTGTGCTGTTCATATAGCTCAAATATTTGACATGAATTGGAGTGTGGTGTATCTGATCTGTGCTTTTTTAAAAATAGATTTTCATTGATAAACTAAAACTCCTGTAACTCTCACAATTAACTTTTGGTAGTTGGGATCTGAACTGCATTATATTAAAAATAAAACCAGAAAGGAGATGTACCTGTTCAGAGCTCACCTTTAAGATACCAGTCTGCAAACTGTTCTTTCAGCGTATTGCCCAAACTTCCTGGAGGAAGAAAGCATTCACCTAGTGTGAGCTGCTTCTTATTCATATTGGCCAGAAGGGGGAGATCCTGACTAACATGTAGCAATATAAAAACAAGATAGAAATCAAATAGCACAGCCGCTATTGCCAAATACTGTTAAATAGGTAGCCTGACAAAGGCAAAACAAAAACCCCAAGCCCTCAGAATTTCATTTGAAGTAGCAATTTATGGCTAATACTGTATTTCGAGAAGTGCAATCACATATTTACTCACGACCCGTTAAAACAGTGCATGTGGGAAGGGGAGGGGTTAGTTACAATTCTTTAGAAAGACCCAATAAAAATCAGTCTTTCGTGCTGTATTTTAAACAACAGTATTTTTGCAAATGAGTTTTGACCGTTTCCTAGCCATCCTAGCTAGCCCTGTTAATTGCAAAGTTCTTAAGATCCATTTGCTGACTATGCACATCTTTGACACTTTTTTCTTAGACTGTCCATTTTAAGACATTGTTTGCTTACTACTTCACTGAGAGTTACACTATAGATAAGTGGTGGATTTAATTTAAGTTTAAAACATATCTTGCCACCAGAATTGTACAGCACATGCCCCAGAAGCTATTGAAAAACGCTGAAGCTTCAGCAGACATTATCAAAACAAATGTAATAGTACTTATCAACATGCCATCAAGGTGGTATTACAATAAATTCCTTTCAGGGATCTGACTTTAAAAACAAAACAAAACCCCACAGCCCTATACTGGTTCTAAGTGCCTCATTTCCAAAATTTGACACTGTAAATCTTAAATGTGTTATAAAAGTATTAAGTCTTGATACTGTAGGTGAAGCAGATAATATACCCTAGCAGTGCAGAAAGAGCAAATAGGTTTCCTACTGCTATTCAAGAAACATAAAAGTAAAAGCTGTATATGATGGGTTACAGTATTTCTAAGTTGGTTTCACGAGGCTAGAATTTCAAGGTACAATTTACAGGTATTGCGGCTTTTCCTAAAAAAAAAAACACAAACATACACACGAATTATGGATAAGTTGCTTCCCAGATCTGTGGCTCCTAACATTACAGATTTTAGAGTAGCACATTCAAACCAGGATTTGTATTGCATAGTCCATAAAAGAGAGGAGTGGTTCAATCAAACGCTGTTGCCTAATGATTATGGCATTCTGCATTTCTCATCCTCTGTTGATTTGTTTGATTCAGCACTAAGACCAAGTCTATGGACTTGCAGGTGAAAGGAAACATTTTGGGAACGGAAATGTATTTGGTGTGCTGCCTTTTTGTTGCTACTCCCTTCATAAAAAAATGTTTTGAAAGTGTCATGTTCACACACGCATAGTCAAAACCTCCCTATCTCCCTTGGTAAGAGAGGACATCCTGCGGAAATATAATATTGGAGCCAAAACACCTCTGTACATTTTTGAGCAATTAACAAAAAAAAAAGCATACAGGAAACTTTAAAACTCTTTCAAAATATTTTAGTTGATTTAAATATTGAGCGTTTCAGAGCAAAACCTATTTGATCTTTCTCAGCTGCTGGGGCATATGACCTGCTTCACCTAGAGCATTTCGGTCTTCAGAGCTCTTGCTAGGAGAAACAGCCCTCAGTTGGTTATAAGGTGTGTGTGTGAGCATTTCTAATGATCTCTGCGTTGCATTGTGGCATTGCTCATTTCCTTTGCATGCATTACTCAGGCACCCACTGGTTCGGCCATGTTGATGTTGTATTCAGTCCTCCCTGTGGAGTTTATGTGCATTATGTGCGGTTAAAGAGAGGCCCAGGAGGTGAGATGAGTTAATTTCACTTCTATCATGAGACTGCCAATGGAAAAAAACAACTTGCTGTACTGCAACCAGTAGAGAGATCTGGTGGGAAAGTGTCCAAGATTTTATGTAGGGTGTGAAATTAATCCACATCATCACTGTCTAAAGTAGCCATCTAATGGAGCCGCCTTTTGTTTTCAACAATTTATTTTCACTAGTTTAGAATCACAATATGGGCTTTTATAGACTCCATGAAAATTGATCTTGCATCTTAAATTGCATCCTGGCTCTGGTCCTCATTGACTACAATGTGTTGTCCACTGAAGTAAATCTTGATGTACGTTCATAGCTACAAAACACTGATGTGTCAGAACCAAGAGTGAGGCAGAGTAACTGAAAACTACTTGGATTGGTATTATTTTCTTGGTGGATTCCTTGTGTGCTCTCCAGGGATAGCCGTCCGTAATAAAATCAGCCTGACTAATGTCAAGTGAAAAGTCTGATAGATGCTGCAAATTATTTACTGTGTGTGTAAGTGAAAATGTATGTTTAAATGAATACACACAGTCAGGCTGTCTTCTCAGGGTGCCAGCTAATGATGGCTTGTTTGTCAAACCACACAGTGGAGTAGACCAGTCTGAGGATTGCTGGACCCCTATTAAATATATATATATATAAAATCCTTATATTTATTGTTACATTATGGACAAATAAATGATTTTCTTAAAGAATATGTTGCAATGTCTTTGCTTAACTTAATTTACATGCACGGTCTGTGCTTACTGAAAACCTCATCCTAGTGGTCATCAGTTAAAAGTGGGGCCTTTTTATTCTAATGTTTCTGTTGGTGGGATGCTGATTGGTATGGAAACTAAAAACAGTCACCAAACAAATTTAAATGCCTTGAACATGGAGTCACAAACATATCTCCCAGCTGCCTAATCTCTATAGTTATTAGCCCCTGAAAATGTTAATGGATTTCTAGCTTTCCATCACAGCAGGGTGACCTTGTTTTATTTTAAATTTAAAACAAAGGAACTCCTTACGCGCTGTAGCTGTGATTTCAAATGTTCTCATGGCTTGCCCAGGTAACGAGAGCTACCAGATTGGCTCAGATGTGTGTTGATGATGATGTGCCTTCAAGATGCATGCTAAGAGGAAACTCCCTTGAAACACTGGGAAGTCAAAGGATTAAACAAAGCATTTAGTTACCTTGTTTACAAAGCCAAAATAAAATGGATTATAATGAAACTGCATTACAGCAAAACTAACTAGTTGATATGGGTAGTGCTAGGAGAAAACATGTTGCAAAGGAAATTAGGAATTAACTTTAGTAGAACATTGTTATAGCTCATGCGATGAACTTCTGTCCATCAGAGGAGAAAGAACCACATTGTCCGGCTTCAATCTCAACTTCCTTTTATCTCTTTAGTCTGCTCTCCTTGGTAAGAAGTTCCCACTTAGGTATTACCTGACGATCAGACCTCTAACTGGTTAGTTTAAAATTAATTCTCGTATGGATTCTGCCCTTGGTGTGGCCTTGAAAAGGAATATTGTCACGTAGCTGTATTAAAGGCCTTTTCACTCTCACAAAGTTGATCTCCTGGGGTTTCACTGTAGCCTTTAGCTTTGTAATAACGAACAACTCCCTTTGTCACCACTTGAATTCAAGTGGTTCAAAAGCAACAAGGCAAGCATCATTCTGGACCCATTGGTCTTAGTTTCAACATCAAATTTTAATCCTATGTCAAATTAAAATAGAGAAAAGAATAACAGAACAGGCACATCTTGATGCACCTAGGCTAGTCTTTAAACCTGGGGATTCAATATGCTGCATTATTTAGGCTGCCTCTACACTACAAGCAATTGCTGTGAGTCCCCTGCTTGGGTATGCACACTTGTGGTAGCTAGCATGAGTGGAGCAGTGGAGCCAGGCTACACAGGTAGCAGCAATGGAGGCCTGGCTGTTGCTCTAGAGTGTGTGTATCTTGCTTAGAATAAGAGAGGTCCCAGGTTCAAATCCTATCTAAATTGGCCTTTTTTTTTTTTAAATGAGCCCAGTTGGCTCAATTGACAAAGGGTCAGAGTTTTAATCTGAGGGGTCCAGGGTTCAAGTCCCTGTTCAGAGGGTATCTTTTCTAGGAGTTCTTTTGGTGAAAGTTCATGGCTTATCTTATACGGGCGGTCAAGACTAGATGATCACAATGGTTCCCTCTGGCCTTGGAATGTATTAATCTCGGACTCAGCAGTCCATCCCTATTCAGCAACGCACTTATGCACATGCTTAAGTCTCAATGCAACCAATAGACCTAAAGTTAACATTAACCATTGACTTAAACACATGCTTAAGTGTGGTGTTAAATAGGAATAGACTTAAGCTTAAGAGCAGCCTTTAATTAATGTTCACAAACATAAGAAGCACAGTGGACAGCCAGGCATCCAACTCAAGGCCGGCAACAAAATGTGCCCATATTAGCCTAATTCAGGGATTTTTGAAATAAAACTCCTCTCTCCAAGCTTACGTCACACGTAGTCGCTTTATTTGTATCACACCCATTGCCTGCTCTTTCAGACTCGGTGCTCACTGTGTTAAGATAACTTTTGTTTTTAGCTTTGCATACAAGAATTTTCTAATGGTGCTCCAGCTAAAAGCCACAACATACACACATGCAGTGGTTCTAGCGCCAAATTTAAATTATATTGGGTGGATTAAAAACCAGCGGGTTTTGGAAGGCAGCACATACAGGTTCTGGTGTAATTACTTTAATTGGTTAAAAATTTTGAGCATTTCTGTCCATTAAATGTCAGCTGGCTAATTATATTTCCATCGCAGCACTCAGTCAATATTGTCAGCTCTTCTTAGTTCTAATCCTCTACATTGAAGTTTGATGGGCCAGGTGAAATATTGCTTTCAGCACCTTATTGTAGCCCTTGTCAGTCATCTTGCCTTGAGAAACATGCACGTTAAAAAGGCCCTGGCAATGTTGTGGTATTATGCATCAGATTTAACAGTATTTAATCTTGTGTACGCCTTAAGACAACATCGTTCAGTCTACTGGTGCTCTGTAGCCCTGGATGGGATCCTACTTGTTGGGGGAACAAAGGAAAATGATCGAATCGTTAATGGGTATAATGAAACCCTTAAGACATGTCAGCATGCAGGCAGGATAGTGAACTTGCCAGTCTAGGGAGGAGTTAGGATAGTAAATCGATGCTAAAGCTGAGCCCTGTATCCCACACTGTCAAGTAAAATAATGTGATTTCCTAGCTGTTTGTGCAGCATGCTGTTGTAAATCTAGGAATTATTTTGGGGAAGTTCTCTGGCCTGTGCTCTACAGGAGGTCAGACTAGATGAGCATAATGGTCCCTTCTGGCCTTGGAATCTATGAAGCTATCATATGCATGCTAAAATTTCCCATTTAAAGAAATCTCTTTGCATAAAACTAGGCAGTTTGAGCTCTTCCTAAGCCGTAAAGGTGAAGGACTGTGGTATAGTTAAGGCCCTGGACTGGGAGGCATCAGACCTGGATTCAATTCCTGGCTGTGCCACGACTTTGGGCAAGTCACCTAATCATTCTCTTGCTCAGAATCCCCATCTGTAAAATGGGGATAATATATTTCCACCCCCTTTTTCTTGTTTATTTACATTCTAAGATCTTTGAGGAAGGAACTGTCACTGTGGTGGGGTGTTCACCTCACACCAGCCTGGAGAGGGTTAATGAGGCTGAGGAAGGAGCCAATTAACTGGTAGACCACACCTGAGGGGAATGAGGTGGCCCAAGTATCCCCTGATTGACGATTGAGCCCATCTGAGAAGGAACAGGTGGGGTTAGTATAAAACCAGGAAGCTGGCAGTAAAAAAAAAAAAAAAAAGAGAGCTGTGGTGAAGAAGCCTGCAGTGACTTAGAGAGAGAAAGAAGGAAACCCAGAGGGTGAGTAGAAACCCTGGGGTGCCAGGCCCCGAGGGAAGGGTTTGCCCAGAAGGGTGATGGCGTGAAAGCTTGAGAAAGGCGGAGTAAGAAAAGGCTCAGGGAAACTATAGCAAGATAGGATGTTGCAGACATTGGTTGCTGATTAGAGGGTCCTTGATACCCCTGGAAGGTGAAGACACATAGTGACCTGGCTGGAGGCCCAAGTCACAAAGGAGGAGCAGCCTGAACTGCAGAGAGCGCGTGGCTGTGGGGCACACACACAAGCGATGGAAGGGGACGTTGGAGCCGGAAGGAGCTAATCTCCAGAGCAGCCAGGAGGAGGTGCCTCTGCAGCGAGTGAATCCTGGGACAATTTGGTGGAGAATGCAGGCTTCCTTGGTATAGCCCCCTTTCTACTGCCAGCTTCCTGGCTTTACTCTAGCCCTTCCTGTTCCTCCTCAGCTGGGCTCCATCCTCAATCAGGAGTTAGCCTAGGCCATTTAATTCCCTTCAGGTGTGGCCTGTCTGGTTAACTAGGCCCTTCTCAGCCTCATCCACCCTCTCCAGGCTAGCATGAGGTGAACACCCCATCTTTGTGACACTTCGTGTATGTCCAGCATGTACCTGACATGCTAAATTCTAGGTAATAATAAAGACAAGAGCCATTACACTTCACTGTCTTACAGTGGGCTTTTTATTAAAGGAATTTCAGACCCTTCTATACAATACACATGGAACTCAGACAGTAGCCTGAGGCAGTTTTGTGAAGTGGATCGAGTACTAGACTGTGAGTCAGGACTCTGCATTTCTAGTTAAAACTCTAGTTTATGACGCTGGCATCTCATTTATGTGTCTGTGCTTCATTCTAACTATCTCTATAATGATTGTAAAGGCTTAATGTCCGTAAAGTGACATGAGACCCTTAACCAAATGGCACTCAAATAGGAATATGCCATTGTTACTGTCTGTGTTGGACAGATATTCTAGACATAGTTTGTCACTCCTTGCTACCCTAGATTTCTGTAAGGATTTAATAGCATTTAAAGGATGCCAAGAAGGCTCCCCTCTAGACACTGCTCCTGTACCCACTCTTATGGGTGCTTAGTACAACCACTATGACAGGTTATTGCTCCTGATGAGCATAAATTTAAAGATACACAAAACTTTTACAATAATAATGATCCAGGATCAAAGCACTGGTTAAAGCCTCTTAAAAATACACCTTTTGAGAATTATCCTATAACCCTATCTTGGAATCCTGGGAAGACCTTTTCAGATTATCTAATCTACCTCGGTTCCAATCCAGCACTGTTTCCGACCATGCATTTCTAAGCATGGCATCTAAGTACTTTAGTGCCATCGTATTTTAATTCCTACAGGCAAGATCTAGCACATTCAACTGCTGGTCCTAAGTGGAAAATTAACATCATCCCTGGAAGGCTGGGATGTAAACTAACGAGGCAGGTTTCCAGAACCTGATTGCGTCAGTCAAAGTTACAGGATGATGAGAAAACTGGCTATTCCCTGGGGCAAGAGTGGAAATGGAGACCAGTCTTGTTTGAACAAGGTTCTCTGTATTAACTAGATAGAGGTATTGGAAGTTTGCAGCCTGTCACAACCAGCATCTCCAAGGAAAACTTTGTTACAAGCAAACGTCTCTTTGCAATTCCGTGTGTGTGTTGGGAGGGGGGGGGGCCGGATCACCCAATGTATTAATACTCCAATTCAAGGCAACTGTTTGACATTCTATCCACTAACTACAAAACAGATTGAAACATGTCAGTGCCCCTCTTCTTCTTTCCCCCTCCCTTGATCGTGTATGAAGGCCTGAGAGATTTTGTTTCACTTTCTGCTTGTTTTCCTACCTTAGAAACAACAGCAGAATCCAGTGTGGCTTTCCCTGTGTGGAGTGTGGGAGCTTGCCCAGTGCTCAGGCGTCATGGCAGCGCTCTTAAATCTTTTGCAGGCAGCGGTTTTCTCCCAATGCTTCGTTAGGCGTTTGAGTTAAATAGGTGTTAACAAAACGCAACACAAACCAAACCCCAAGATTTTAAACAATAAGACTACAGAGCTCTGCCCCACACAACTGCTCATCTTTAGCTCATGTGGTGTTAAAAACCCCACTAGTTCTCCAGCAAAACCACGGAAATAAAGACCCCCGGCTTCTAATGTAAGAAAAATAAGCGGGGGTGGGCAGACTTTCAGGCTTCTTTAAAATACATCAAAAACAAAGAAAAACAAGGGAACAAACATTTGTCCCCTTTGCAGGCCACCTATAAGAGACAAAGTCCAAACCTATTGGCTACTTTGTCCTAGCACAGGCTGTTTATTGAAAGTAAGTTACTTTATTGTGGTTTCTTATTAAAGTGTAAACAGACTTAAATGAAGTGAGTCAAGCTTCCATTCAAGCTTATATAACTTGTGCCCGGTTCCCATGGCTGTTTTGGGTTTATTCAGATGGTTGAATAGTCTTATGTGGGTTTGGAATCTTTAAAGAAACTCAGAACACACAGGAATCTGGAATATCTATTTAAATATTTTTGTTTAATAGGGGCTAAACAACTGCAACTCAGCACTTTTTATCACCTTTGATCATACGGCGTTGTCTCTTTCTTACAAAGGCTGAAAAGGAAATACATTAGTTTTCACCTTCACACGAAGGCACGTTGTGCAAACACAGCTGAAAACATCAGGAAATCCAGGTTTTTTCCCTTAGAGAAATGTAGCTAACTAATGCTCTGGCAGGAGACTTAAATAATCCGGAAGACATTGTTCTTAAATGCTGTGGTTTGGAAATCTTACCATTCTTTGTCTGTTCGCTTTGGCTAGACCAGATGAATGGTTTCAGTAATGTAGAAAGCAGCAATTACAAAGCATATAACAGGAAGCAATTTAAAGAGCACAAGACACTTTGGAGACCTGAGAAATGGCGATTTAGATTGCCAGAGCCCATCTCTTTAAGTCCTTATTTTGCACTTGGCTTGGATCTAGCTAGATCTTGAAAGACCTTTTGATTTTTGCCTCCGCAATCTCCCCATCTAGTTCATGCCACATACCTTGCTCCTGTGGATGAAAACGAGCAAGATTTTCTTGAGGCTTTGGGCTGTGTTCTCTTCAATTTAGTCTTGTCCATTTGTAAGAGTGCCTGGGTTAATCAGGAGTATTAGCTTAGTAGTTTTGGTCCTACTTTATTTAGAGTTTTACATGTATTCTAGTTCTTTAGAATCATCTCCTAGTGTAACTCAGCCTTTAGAAGTAATGGAGGAACTGCCTTTCATTATTCTGTATCTTTCTTCTTTTGTACATTAGTTCTCCAGTCCATGGCTAGTGCCCTATTTACATATAGTCACAGTCTGATGTCAGTTAGCTTTGTCCCTGTCCAGTAAGTGCCTGGGAGATCCTCTTTATCCCTCCCTGAGCACTGAGGGATTCCCTTATTGTTCCTTCTTTCCCTTGCCCCTGTGGCTGCATATTTCCAACTATGCCCTGAATCGGACGCCCATCACAACCCCGCAATGCCACAACTGCAGAGGGGGCAGCTTTAAAACCATACCGAGCATTTCCTCCCCACCATGAGCTGCCTGGACTCCCTCACAGTATGCTCGGCCTCTTGCCTGCCTGAAGTGTAAGGGACCAGAGCAAGCACTGAAAGCCAGGCCTTGGGCATGGCACTGCTGGATCCCCTAAAGCCAATACGTGTTTGATTCAGTTCTAACAAAAGTGCCTTGAGATTTTAATGATCTGTGGCAGAGCAGAACATCAGCTAAACCCATCTTGCTCTGTTCCATTGAAGCACAAGTCCTTGTCTTCACCTTCCCCCTTGGTGGTTATGACATCTTAGCTCCCAGAGTCTCATGCTAATGAGCAGTAAACTCTCAGATACAAGTCTGCAGCTCCCATGGACTTCAGTGAGATGGGCGTGTGTGAGGCATAGTTTGTCACCTTTCTTTGTGGTTTTTGGAAGCATTGTTAATATCGCTGGTTTTACAAAAGCAGGTGAACGTTCACCCCGAGCGATTGGCTTGAACTCCAGATAGCAAAGAAGAGATCACTTGAGTTTGCTTTACTGATCCAAGCTCTCTCCTAGCTCAGTACTTCAGCGTAGCATCGCCAAGAACAATGTGAGAAGAGTTTATATAAATGACAAGGGAGTTTCTCCGTCTGTGCTGTTACCGCATTAGCCTGGCTGAAGAGAAAAGAAGCTGATACTTGAGTCTTTTGAGCTGCAAAGGGCCTGGCCATTGCTTGAAGGGGGAAGCACATGAATGGCCCACTTGTCATCATGTTTTATTTTTCCTCGAACTTTGACTAATGGTGCATTTCCTCTGACCTCCCACGGGCTGTCCGTGGCTGACTTGCTTTGTCACTCTTCACGTCTGGTCGCTGCCTTCCTTGTCCACCCTGTTCCCAAGGCAGGAACGCAGTGTCCTCCCAAAAAACACCCAGACACAAATCGTCTGTCATTCGCCCCACTCCTCTTTCAAATGGCCACTTCCCACGTTGTGTGGCCTTGCGGGCTGAAAGCAGCAAAAACACTGTCTGCCGGCCCCCACATGCCTGGAGTGCATGCCAAGTCTCCTTGTTTGATAAGGGAGCTCCTTCCATTAGTATGCCTGTGAAAATACTAACGGGCATCTCCCTGTTGATAACAAGCCCTCCCTTTTATTGTGTCTGGAGGATAAGTTGTCTGGATCAACAAGGAATTGTCCCTTTTAGCCTCTTTGAAGCCGACATTATTAGGGTCAAATTAGGTTTTACTCAAGAAATAAATTATTCTAAGAACAAATAGATTCAGCCACCCTGTGTTAAATGTAACACAGCTGAAGAGGGGAGAGGAGGGGAAGAGGGCACAGGAAGAATAAGCATCCAGGGCCAACAAGGGAGACCAATGTGTGGGAGAGAGGGTGATGGACAACATACGAGTACCCTCCTGAGCTCTAATGACAACCCTGGAGTCAGCTCCAGGCCACCGCCCTGTGTCCTGTGCTGGCTTTCGTCTCCTGCAGCCGCAAACTGTGAGAGTCGTCCTAGGACTATGCAATGATTGTATTTTGCCTGGGAATCTGACTTGTCCCTGTGGAGGATGCACTAGGGAGAGCAGGCTATTTGGCTTCTTCCTGTAACACTGTGGATTTCTGAGTGGATGCTTGAGTTTGCAGTTGCTTTACTTTCAAAACTCCGGCTACAGACCTGCTAGAAACAGGCTGTTAAGGATTCTAATACCTTGGGCCCTTTCTCTTAGACTCTGA
This sequence comes from Malaclemys terrapin pileata, assembly GCF_027887155.1. NCBI lineage: Eukaryota > Metazoa > Chordata > Testudines > Emydidae > Malaclemys > Malaclemys terrapin. The sequence goes on along the minus strand of NC_071520.1, from coordinate 16,782,911 downwards.
TCATTCTTCATGAGTATGGCATTATGGTCATTTCTTTATTGCTCCACACTGTGTTACAGCCAAGCTGAACATGGAAGGCAGTTTGCTGGGATTTATTAATGTTACAGATGATTGGAAATATGTTTGGTGTCTGCATTAGTGCCAGGGAACTTTACATGGGCATATTTCTATTATTCTTTCACTTACAATGCAAAAATTTTAACTTTTTATTTTTTTATTTTTTTTTTAAATAACATGTTTGCAGAGGTCTTAGAGCTAATTTATATTAGTTCTGTAGGACCACATCTCCCGATGGTGTAAATCCATTGGAGCTACAACTGATTTACATGAGCTGAGTAGCTGGCCCTTCATTTTTAGGTACCACTTAGAGATATTTTTGTAAGCAAATCAAGCCTTCCCACCTGAAACAGTGTCCTTCTGAGGCATTAGCCTCACTATCCTACACTCTCTGTAGCATTTTATGATCAGCTACCACCTGCTAGTGTAGCAACAGTAACAGTGGTTATGCTGACAACTGTAAGGGAGAGATTATGGGGGAATATGACGTTTCTTTATTTTACTCTGGCAAAATCTGCAATTAATAGAATTCATTGAGAACAGTCACATAATTCATCTTTGTTATGGTGCAGACTATACAAACATTGATTGGCCTTTGCTAAGAGGGGCCTGATTTGGATTATACTACAGCCATTTTATACCAGTCTAAGAGTATGTCTACACTATGAAATGAGGTCGATTTTATAGAAGTCGATCTTTAGAAATCAATTTTTACAGTCGATTGTGTGTGTCCCCACTAAGCGCATTAAGTCGGCAGAGTGTGTCCTCAGTACCGTGGCTAGCATCGACTCACGGAGCGGTTCACTGTGGGTAACTATCCCAAAGTTCCCGCAGTCTCCGCCGCCCATTGGAATTCTGGGTTAAGCTCCCAATGCCTGATGGGGCAAAAACATTGTTGTGGGTGGTTTTGGGTACATGTCGTCAGTCTCCCCTCTCTCCCTCCCTCCGTGAAAACAACTGCAGACTAGGGTTACCATACTTAAACATTAAAAAAAGAGGACACTCCATGGGACCCTGGTCCGGCCCCAACTCCGCCTCCTCCCCTGAGCGCCCCGCATTCCCCCTCCTCCCTCCGAGCCACGCGAAAAAGCTGCCCGAGCGCTACCGGCTTCACGGTTTGCTGGGCAGCCCCCAGACCTCCAGACCCTGCACCCCCAGCCGGGCGCTTCCCCTCCCGGGCTCCGGCTGTGCTGGAGAAGTGCCCGGCGCGGGGCGCAGGGTCTGGAGGTCTGGGGGCTGCCCGGCAAACCATGAAGCCGGTAGCACTCGGGCAGCTCGGATCTTCAGCTGCACAGAGCTGAGGTGTCTGGGGGGAGCAGCAGCCATCGCCGCGGGGGAATCCGCCTGCAGCTCACAGCCTGCCGGAGCCGCTCTAAGGTAAGCAGGGGACTGGGGCAGGGATGCCGGCAAAACAAAGCTGGGAGTATTTTCCTGGACATGTTTGGCTTTTTGGCAATTCCCCCCGGACGGGGATTTGAGGACCAAAAAGCCGGACATGTCCGGGAAAATCCGGACGTATGGTAACCCTACTGCAGACAATCATTTCACTCCTTTTTTCCTGGGTTACCCATGCAGATGCCATAGCACGACAAGCATGGAGCCCGCTCAGCTCACCGCTGCTGTTGTGAGCATTGTAAACACCTTCCATGTTATACTGCAGTATGTGCACAACCTGGCTAAGAGACAGCAGCACGAGGACGATTGTGAGGAGGACATGGACACAGACGTTCCTGAAAGCATGGGATGTGGCAATTGGGACATAATGGCGGCAGTGGGGCTGGTTGATACAGTGGAACGCCGATTCTGGGCCCGGCAAACAAGCACAGACTGGTGGGACCGCATAGTGTTGCAGGTATGGGATGATTCCCAGTGGCTGCAAAACTTTCACATGCGTAAGGCCACTTTCCTGGAACTCTGTGAGTTGCTTTCCCCCGCCCTGAAGCGGAGGAATACCAAGATGATAGCTGCCCTGACAGTTGAGAAGCGAGTGGCGATAGCCCTGTGGAAGCTTGCAACGCCTGACTGCTACCGGTCAGTTGGGAATCAATTTGGAGTGGGCAAATCTACTGTGGGGGCTGCTGTGATTCAAGTAGCCAATGCAATCACTGACGTTCTGCTATCAAGGGTAGTGACTCTGGGAAATGTGCAGCTCATAGTGGATGGCTTTGCTGCAATGGGGTTCCCTAACTGGGGTGGGGCGATAGACGGAATGCATATCCCTATCTTGGCACCAGAGCACCTTCCAACCAGTACGTAAACTGCAAGGGGTACTTTTCAATGATCCTGCAAGCACTAGTGGATCACAAGGGATGTTTCACCAACATCAGCGTGGGATGGCCGGGAAAGGTGCATGACGCTCACATCTTTAGGAACTCTGGGCTGTTTGAACAGCTGCAAGAAGGGACTTACTTCCCAGACCAGAAAATTACTGTGGGGGATGTTGAAATGCCAATAGTTATCTTTGGAGACCTAGCCTACCCCTTGTTCCCATGGCTCATGAAGCCATACACAGGCAGCCTGGACAGTAGTAAGGAGCAGTTCAACTATAGGCTGAGCAAGTGCAGAATGGTGGTAGAATGTGCCTTTGGACATTGAAAGCTCGCTGGTGCTGTTTGCTGACTAGGTTAGACCTCAGCGCAACCAATATTTCCATTGTTATTGCTGCTTGCTATGTGCGCCATGATATCTGTGAGAGTAAGGGGGAGACGTTTATGGCGGGGTGAGAGGTTGAGGCAAATCATCTGGTGGCCGATTTTGAGCAGTCAGACACCAGATTCCCTGTAAGCCAACCACTCTCCCCCCTTCGATCACAGCTGGCAAAGGAAATAAAGTCACTATTGTTTTGAAACCATGCATTCTTTCTTTATTAATTAAAAAAAAAAAGTGAAATAACTGACAAGGTAGCCAGGGTGGGGTGAGGTGGGGTAGGAGGGAAGGACAAGGCCACATTGCTTATTGTCGCCACACTACAAATCAAAACTGTTTGAATGACAGCCTTCTGTTGCTTGGGCCATCCTCTGGAGTGGAGTGGCTGGGTGCCCGGATCATCCCGCCCCCCCGCGTTCTTGGGCGTCTGGGTGAGGAGGATATGGAACTTGGGGAGAAGGGCAGCCGGTTATAGAGTGGATGCAGCAGCGTCTGTGCTCTTGTTGGCTTTCCTGCAGCTCCACCAAATGCCTGAGCATGTCCGTTTGCTCCCCCATTAGCCTCAGCATCGATCCTGCCTCTTCTCATTGCACTCACTTAATGCTTTCCTGGACTCTGCCACTGAATGCCTCCATGCATTCAGCTGTGCCCTATCAGTGCAGGAGGACTGCATGAGCTCGGAAAACATGTCATCGCAAGTGCGTTTTTTTCACCTTCTAATCTGCGATAACCTCAGGGATGGAGATGATGGGGGAGTATAGAAACATTTGCACCTGCAGGGGGATAAAAAGGGAGAGTAAAATTTAAGATGATACATTTCTGAGAACAAAAGGGAGACTCTTTCACAGTGAATCAAGCAATTCACAGCAGACAGCACATGTGCTTTAAGTACAAGGTCGCATTTTGCCTTTTATATTGAGCGCCTGCCGGTATGGTGACACATCACACATGGTTGGGCAACAGAATTTGGTTTCCAAGCAGCCATGGTAAGCCAAAGGGTACGTGGGGTTGGCTTCTAAAGCCTTCATTACATGTGGGAATGGTTTCGAACTGCAGCGTCCCCCTTTCCCATAGCAAACAATGCCGGTTGGGTTTGCCATTTAAAAGGAGAGGTTGTGGTTTTCGGGTGGATGTGCAGCACACACCTCCCCCCATCCCACCGCGTGGCTATTCTCTGGGATGATCCCTTCACCCCTCCCCCCGCCACATGGTTATTCTCAGGGATGATCCCTTTTAGCCAAGCGCAAACAGCCCAGCATGAACGGGGTCCTTTTACTGTTCCCTTACAAAAGTTCCCCTATTTCAACCAGGTGACCATGAATTATATCACTCTCCTGAGGCTAACACAGAAAGATATAGACTGAATGTTGCTTGAATGCGACCAAAACCCAGGACCATTCGCTGCCATGCTTTGTGCTGCAATGATTCAAGACTACTTGCTACTGGCTTGGCGTGGTAAAGTGTCCTACCGTGGAGGACGAAATAAGGCAGCCTTCCCCAGAAACTTTCTGCAAAGGCTTTCAGAGTACCTCCCGGAGAGCTTCATGGAGATGTCCCTGGAGGATTCCCGCTCCATCCCCAGACACGTTAACAGACTTTTCCAGTAGCTGTACTGGCTGTGAATGCATCCCAAGTCTTCGGGGCAAATCAAACATTACACACTATTGCTTTTAAACCCTGTACTGTAGTTACAAATGTGCACTCACCAGAGGTGCTTTCTCCGCCTTCAGGGTCGGGGATCCCACCTTGGGAGGGTATTGGCTCCAGGGTGATGAAAAGGTCCTGGCTGCCGGGGAGAACGGATTCACCGCTTGCCAGCTGCGCATTCTCCGCCTCCTCCTCCTCTTCCTCATTCACAAAATCCTCCTCCCTGTTGCGTGAGACTTCCCCCCCTTGCAGGTGTCCACAGACAGTGGTGGGGTAGTGGTAGGGTCCACCCCTAAAATGCCATGCAACTGATTATAGAAGCGGCATGTTTGGGGCTCTGACCCGGAGCAAATGTTTGCCTCCTTTGTCTTTTGGTAGGCTTGCCTGAGCTCCTTAACTTTCACGCGGCACTGCTGTGTGTCCCTGTTGTAGCCTCTGTCCATCATGCCCTGTCCGATTTTGTCAAATATATTTGCATTTCTTCTTTTTGATCGGAGTTCTGCCTGCACAGATTCTTCTCCCCATACAGCGATCAGATCCAGTGTCTCCCGTTCGCTCCATGCTGGAGCTCGTTTGCGATTCTGGGGGGACTGCATGGTCACTGTGGTGCTGAGCTCACCACGCTGACCAAACAGGAAATGAAATTCAAAAGTTCCCGGGGCTTTTCCTGTGTACCTGGCTAGTGCATCGGAGTTGAAAGTGCTGTCCAGAGTGGTCACCTTGGAGCACTCTGGGATAGCTCCCGGAGGCCAATAACGTCAAATTGCGTCTGGACTACCCCAAATTCGACCCAGCAAGGTCGATTTTTAGCGCTACTCCCCTCACCGGGGAGGAGTACAGAAGTCAATTTTAAGAGCCCTTTAGGTCGACGGAACTGGGTTGGTTGTGTAGACGCATTCATTATAAAATTGACCTAACCCCATAGTGTAGACCAGGGCTAAGTGGATTTATAACCTATCTACACCAGTGTCACTGACAGCAGAATTGGTTCCTAAGGGACATTTCTAAGTCATTGCCCTGGTTATAAACCATTCTTAAGGGCCAGTCTGTGCTACAAATTGGAACCCTACTGTAACAGGTTTAAGGGACAACTGTGTTGTCCTAGTGTTGTTTCACTAGGTTTCCTGATATGACTAAGGTTGTGGAGCAGACAGTGTCTAGCAAGCAGTGCTGCCCAGCCCATTTCATTAGGGTGTGCACCAAGGGAGCCCCACCCCTGCCCTAGTCCCGCCCCCATCCACTCCCTCCTACTTCCCGCCCCCTGACTTCCCCCCTCAGAACTCCCACCCCCCCCGCTCCTTGTCCCCCGACTACCCCCTCCTGGGATCCCTGCCCCTAACTGTCCCCCATGACTCCACCCCCTACCTAAGCCTCCCTGCTCCTTGTCCCCTGACTGCCCCCCTAGGACACTATCTCCTACCTGTCCCCTGACTGCCCCGCCCCCAGACAGACCCCTGGGACTCCCACGCCCCTTCCAACCACTCCCCACCCCCTGACAGGACCCCCAGAACTCCCAACCTATACAACCCCCCCACTCCCTGCCTCCCCCAACACCTCTCCACACCCCTGCCTCCTGACAGCCCCCGCAGAACTCCTGACTCATCCAAACCCCCCTCAGCTACTTGTCCTCTGACCACTCCCTCCAGAGACCCCCCCCACTAACTGCCCCCCCCGGACCCTCCTTGCTTCCTGTCCCAGGACTGCCCTGACCCCTGTCCACCCCCCATCCCCTGAGAGACCCTGGGACTCCCATGCCCCATCCAACCCCCCCTGCTCCCTGACTGACCCCTCCAGAGACCCCCTGCCCCTAACCACCTCCCCGGGATCCCACCCCTTATCCAACCCACCCTGTCCCCTGACTGCCCCCACCCCTTATTCAACCCCCCTGGCCCCAGACCCCTTACCATGAGATGAGGCTCCTAGCCTCCCTGCGGAGCCAAATGCTGCCCCGCAGGAGTGCGCAGTCCCGGCCCCCAGAGTGCTGTGCGCGCGGCGGCATGTCTCATGGGGAGCGTGTCTGACTCCCCGTGGAGCTCCGGCCCCCAGAGCGGCGGCATGGCTCCAGGGAAGGCGGGGGAGGGGCTGGCGGCTTGCAGCGTGTGGGCTGGACGCTCCGGCCTGGGAGCGCAGACCCCGCGGCTTGCCACGCCGGGGAGTGGAGCCATTTGCCCACCCCTGCATGAGGGTATGCCTGGGCACACCCGGCACACCCTGTGCGCACGCCTATGTTGCTCAGTTATCTTTTCTAATGCTTGTGTTTCTGTTGCTTCGTCTTTCCCAGCACTGTTCATCAGGTGGTGGTTCTGCTCAGTGGGTGAATGAGGCTGCTGCCCAATGGTCAAATTTGACCCTCAGGCACATGAAAGCAAAGTATCCTAAAGTTACCTGGGAGCGGTGTATGTATCGGGCTCTAGGGGCTCAACACAAGGGGAATACGCTGGAGGACCCTGCAGCCCTGCACGTGAGGATGTTTCTTGCCTATAGAATCATAGAATATCAGGGTTGGAAGGTACCTCAGGAGGTCATCTAGTCCAACCCCCTGCTCAAAGCAGGAACAATCCCCAACTAAATTCCACTTAATTTCTTGAAGTAAAAGCTCTGTACCCTGAGCCTATAAAAAGCAAAAACTCAAGGTGTGCTGGATTTGCTCGTTATTGCTACAAAGCTTTATTCATTTGCTGGCAACAGGGAGAGATTGGCCTTTTTCCATGGCTAACTTCCACTCCCTTAGCCAGCCAAAACGGATGATGAGAGAAATGCGCTCTTGTATTCATCTCATGATACATACTGCATCTACCAAGGCAGGACCCAAGACTTGGACCCAAGGCCTCCTAAATCTGCAGCAATGATCTTCTGCAGCAGGAACTGTGTTTTCAAGGACTTTCCCCTTCTCTTACTAAAACTAATTTTTTAATCTCATCTCCTTGTCTCCTGAGCCAGCCCCAGCTACAATGAACTATTGCCTTCAATGCCGATGAAAGATCTGTTCCTGTGCTATCAGCCATGCTTCTTTTGCCATCTCAATTTCATACCGATTGCCTCTGCATCGGAGCCAATACAGCAGCAACAGTTATGCTTGGCCAAAGTAGTCTCTTGAAAAGGAGGATGATGGATGGCACTGAAATTATTTCCTTCGACACAGCTGGGGCACTGAGGATGTGTGAAACCCTTTTTTTATTTTAAATCTTGCCACTTTTTTTTTTTCCTTCTTCCATGCTGGGAGTTTTGAAAATGAATCACTGTGTTGATGAATGAATAATGCATCTCAATTATGTTACAATAACTCGAAAAAACATGTTTTATGGCACTACTATGCGTCACTCATGTCTCAAAATCAAATTGCTATGAAGGAGTTTACTGTTGGCGATGGCACAGTAGGTTAATACATTTAGGCTTTCCGCTGTGGTGACCAGACTAGGACACAGTGCAAATGAATGTGATTACCTAAGCCTAGTTACTAGTGGGAAATTGTTCACAACATTAATTCTGCTTCCTTTCCTCACCACCATCCTCTGTACATAGAGATGAACAATTTCACATATTGGCAGTCTGCTGCAAGAGATGCCTAGGGCCAGGGTGTTGTTGATCTGGTTTGGAAAACAGAGCCAGATCTGTAAAAGGAAGCAACACCCTGCCCAGGTTATGTGTGTGTCTGTGTTAGGGATTTTTGCACCAAAGTAGCTACACTAGTGCAAAAGCTAAGGTAGACCTGTTGCACCACTATAGAAGAGGGCTTGTATCAGGGCAACTTACCCTGGTGTGTAGCTACATTAGTGATTCATGCACTAGTGTAGCTAAGACCCATAATGGCTCCCAGCTGCATTTACAGTACTCGCATGTTCATGTGCATTGAAATACACCACAGTGCTCTCGGAAATCCATTTTGGATGCTCAAGGAGCTTCATTAGCCAAATTCATATCTCTAAATTGGATTTGGCTTACTACACTCCTAATCTGATTAATACAGTGCTATGGGTTCTGAAGGTCACAGAGACCAACTGTATCTTTCTCTGTGCCACGTGATACTAGCCACTGCTGGAGACTGGATATTGGCCTATATGGACCACGTGGTTGATAGTGTCACAGTTCCTTTGTTCCAATGTAGGAAAAGAGGGGCTGTGCAGAGGAGTCATGGAGGAAGCAGACAGAGTGAGGAGGAAGAAGCAAATTGCCTTCCAACAGGCACCTGGAAATCCCCTCTGAGTTGTGCTGCACTGGAGTGTGATTGCTTGTGAGAGAGCTCTGCTAGCACTGAGGTAGCTAGAGCTGAAATATGTGGGATTTTTCCATTTTGCGCTTGGAGGATGCCCAGGTCCAACTTGGCCTGCCCTCTAAGCTGGGCATCAGCAGCCCAGATGTGGAAACCACAAATCCAATTCATGTGAACCTAAAGTTAAAAAAAAAAACCACCCTCAAATAAGCTTATAAATAAAACCAGACTTTTGGATGATTGGTTTCCATATTTGTCTATAATAGACTCTACTCAATATGTTTGTTTTATTTAGTTTGGTGACCGACACAGGTATTTATATTTCCAATAAAAACTTAAATCAGAATAAAATGTACCAAACAAGCTTAAATTATTTGTGCAGCAGATGATTGCAACCACCTGACGCATGTAATGCCTTACATGAAATGTTAGCCCACTTTGAATAGAGATTTAACAGATTCACCATTTGGTTACTGGCAAATCTGAGTCAAAACTGCTCAATTTATAAATGAAAAGGGAATTCCAGGCACAGTGTAGGCCACCAGGGTCCCTCAGACTAGGACGGATGAGTTTGTGGTTAAGGCACAGGGCTGGACCTCAGGAGACCTGGGTTCAATTCCCGACTTAGCCACAGACTTTCTGTGTGATCTTGGGCAAGTCACTTAACCCAGAGGTTCTCAACCTGAGGTACACACAGGTCTTCCAGGGGGTACAGTAACTCATCTAGACATTTGCCTAGTTTTGCAACAGACTACATAAAAAGCACCAGTGAAGTCAGTATAAATTAACATTTCATACAGACAATGACTTGTTTATACTGCTCTATATACTATACACTGAAATGTAAGCACAATATTTATATTTCAGTTGATTTACTTTATAAATATATGGTAAAAATGAGAGTCAGCAATTTTTCAGTACTAGTGTGCTGTGACACTCTTGTATTTTTATGTCTAATTTGGTAAGCAAGTAGTTTTTAGGTGAGGTGAACCTTGGGGGGTACACAAGACAAATCAGACTCCTGAAAGGGGCACAGTAGTCTGGAAAGGTTGAAAGCCACTGACTTAGTCTAATTTTTGTCTCAGATCCCTGTCTGTTAATAATCCTCCCCTTCATTTGAGGTGTTGCCAAGCTGAAATCTATTAATGACTGAAGCACTCAGATACTACAGTGATAAGAGCTATATGTAAATACTACTTGTTCATGACATTTATCTATTTCTTGCTTCCCTGGCAGAATCCACCACCCTGTCAGAGGGACACATCTGAGGATCTCCATTCACTTATTTCCTTGCCTTTCTCTGCCAAGTCCCTGCACTGAAGACCCCAAATTCCAGCCAAAGAAGATGCTCCACAGTGACCATCCGGAATCAGTGCTGCCAAGCGACTTGAAGCAAGGTGGAGCATGACATGCTGGACCTGCGTCTCTGAGGGCCAGTGCTCTGTGTTGAAGGTGAGCTTGGCCACAGTCACCTCTATTTAAACACAGATTTGTGCGGGCTTTGGGCTCCCAGCAAGTTGCCATTGCACCCTGTGGTTGGGCAAAAGGAGGGCATCTTGATCTATTTCAGTTTATTTCATCTCACATTTATGGCACAGTGCAGGCCAGGCCTCTTACAGAGTGAAATTGACCCTGTGTGTAGGACTTGCACAAAGCCTAGATACCACACAAGGCCCTTTGAAGGCTTAAGTGAAACTCTGGCTCACAAACCTTAGGCAGGCTCTGTGAAGAGGGGTGACTTTTACCCACAGTGTGTGAAACTAAGCACCTCGTTAGCTGGACGAAGTGACCTTTTGTACTAGACTTGCTCTAAGACAAAATACACCAAGAGCTCTCTTCTTCACGCTCAGAAAAATAACAAAGGAAAAACCTCCCATAGCTTTTGTTAGGATGTCAGCAGCAGAGGAAAGACACCAGAAGTTGTTCCATTCAAATGTCCAGTTTTTCTTTCCAATTGTTTCTCTGGGTTCCTTTTTAATTTTTTTCCCCCCTTCAGCTGTTTGAGCAATGAACTGTGCTTATGAGACAAGTTAAACATCTCTTCAGCTTCACAATGGCCCTGACATCTCATTGTTTGAAAGGCAATAGGGTCACTCAAAGTAAACTCTCCCTTGCTAGATAATGTTTTTCCATGTGGAAATGTTGGAGGGCCACTATGTGCTGCCAGGTTAGAGAGGCCAGAAGATGCCTTCAGAATCCCCAGGTGCCTTTGTGTTTGTTTTTTTTAATGTTCTATCACATGTAATTATTATGTCCAAAGCTTCTCAGTTTAAATATGCTCAATGTGCCCAGTGCCTTGCTCAATCTACCGTAGGAAAGAATTAAGGGATAAAGTCAATTCCATAATAGATTAACCCCTTCTGTCTCTCAGAAAAGACTAAATATGAAATTCCAGAAGATTAGAAAAAAGCTAATGTTACACCAATATTTTAAAAGGGTAAATGAGATCAACTCCATTACCGTTGTCAACCAAACTTGTAATCTCACACACAAAAGATATCCAGTTAATACACAGGATGTATTTTCCAACTTGATCTCTTTCCAGGGGCAGCTCCAGGCACCAGCGCACCAAGCGCGTGCCTGGGGCGGCAAGCCGTGGGGAGCGGCCTGCCGGCCGCCGTGAAAGTAGCAGTCAGGCTGCCTTCGGCGGCATGCCTGCGGGAGGTCCGCTGGTCCCGCGGTTTCGGCGGCAATTCGGCGGCGGGTACACCGAAGGCGCGGGACTGGCGGACCTCCCGCAGGCATGCCACCGAATCCGCGTTACCAGCGGACCTTCCGCAGGCATGCTACCAAAGGCTGCCTGACTGCCGTGTTTGGGGCGGCAAAATACATAGAGCCGCCTCTGTCTCTTTCTAGGGTGAGATTACAAGTTTGGTTGACAAAGGTAATGGAGTTGATGTAATACACTTTGACATCTGTAAGGCTTTGACTTGGTACTACACAACATTTTGATTAACAAAATGGATTGATATAATATTAACAAAGCACACATTAAATTGATTAAAAGCTGGCTAACGGATAAGTGTCAAAATGTAATTGTAAACAGGGAATCATCATTTAATTGGCATGTTTCTAGTGGGGTCCTTCAGGAACTGGTTCTTGGTCCTTTGTTATTTAACATTTTTATCAATGATGTGGAAGAGAACATAGCACTGCTGATAATTATGGCTAAATGAAAATGTATAATCTAAGAACAAAGAATGTAGGCCATACTTCAAGATAGAGGACTCTTTCCTGGGAGCAGTGACTCTGAAAAAGACTTGGGGGATGGGGTGGCGAATCAGTTGAATATGAGCTCCTAGTGCAACACTGTGGCCAAAAGGCCTAATGCTATCCTTGGATGCATAAACCGGGGAATCTCAAGTCGGAGCAGAGGGGTTATTTTCCCTCTTTATATGGCACTGGTGCCATCGCTGCTGGAATAATGTGTCCAGTTCTGGTGTCCACAATTCAAGAAGGATGTCGATAGATTGGAGAGGGAGCAGCCATGAGAATGATTAGAAAACATACCTTAGAGCAGGGGTTCCCAAACTTGGTTCGCGGCTTGTTCAGGTAAGCCCCTGGCGGGCCGCAAGATGCTTTGTTTACCTGAGCGTCCACAGGTACGGCCGTTCGCCGCTCCCAGTGGCCGCGGTTCACTGTTCCCCGCCAATGGGAGCTGCGGGAAGCAGCGCGGGCTGGGCCACCACTTCCCGCAGCTCCCATTGGCTGGGAGCGGTGAATCACGGCCACTGGGAGCTGCGAGCGGCCGTACCTGCAGACGCTCAGGTAAACAAAGCGTCTTTTGGCCCGCCAGGGGCTTACCCTGAACAAGCCGCGAACCAAGTTTGGGAACCCCTGCCTTAGAGCAATTGATTCAAGGAGCTCAATCTATTTAACCTTCTCTTTGTTAAGCTAAGTGGTGACTTGGTTACAATCTATAAGTACCTATATGAGGAATAATTATTTTATAATAGGCTCTTCAATCTAGCAGAGAAAAGTATAACACAATCCTGTGGCTGGAACTCAAAGCTAGACAAATTCAGCCCGGAAGTAAGGTGTAACTTTTCAACAGTGAGGGTAATTAACCATTGGACCAATTTATCAAGGGGCATGCTGATTCTCCATCAGTGGCAATCTTTAAATTATGACTGGATGTTTTTCTAAAAGATCTGATCTAGGGATTATTATGGGGACATTCTCTGACTTGTGTTATACAAGAGGTCAGACTGGATGATCACAATGACCTCTTCTGGCCTTGGAATCTATTATATGATTTGGTTAAACCGCAACTTGAATTAGCTAGTGTTCCCTGACGGAGCAGGGAAGAATAATTCTCTCCACTGCAAGAATTACTGGGTAAAATTCTGTGCCCTGTGTTACGCAGGGGGCCAAACTAAATGATTTAGCCTTAAAACCTCTGAATCTTAAGATGTTGCTCCCTTCCCTATGGCCCACTCCACCTAAGGGCAGGAAATAAAAAATGTGCCCTATCCCCTGTAGGGCTGCCAAGCATGGAGTTTGGCAAATAGACACAATTTCAAGTATATGCTAGACTGCATTGCACAGAGTGTCCAAGTGCTGAGAGAGCATCCAATGAGCCGTAACGAAATGCACGACTGAGTCAAAGGAAAACTGAAAATATTTCATAAAATCCATCTTCACATCCCTTTTCTCTCTTGATATATTGCCCCTTATTCATGGCTGCCCAGGCCTTGGCCCAGGTGTAAATATGTCAGTGCACCAATGAGATGGAACACAGTCACAGGAAAATAGACGACTGTTCCTAGATAAAATGCTGAGCTGGAACTGAGGCATTTACTGTAAATAAAGGTCAAGGCAAAGCAGGGAAATTCAAGTTTGTCTTCAGGCTCCAGGGACTGTGAGTCCAGCTCCTTTCATGACCACCATGTGTATGTGTGCAAACGTATTTACTTCCAGAATGCAGCATACTGATCATGTGACAATGCCCCAGAATATTATAACAAGTCTGTAGTCACCTTGGACTTCATGGTTCTCTCTATGCTGCACTCCATGACCATTCAGAAATTCACAGTGGTGGCAGGTGCAGAAGTTGAATTCTTGTGCTCCAAAACCCCAGCTTGATTTAAAGGTTGAACCTTCATAAACTGGTAGCAGAATAGGGTCTGTGACACAGTTGAGCAGTCCTTGCTCATTTCAGTAGAGGGCAGTGGTACACATAAATACTAGCCAATACATTTTGGTATTACCAAGTGACTGATGTCTTTAGCAGATGTGGTCATTTCTTTGCTCTAGATAATAGTACAGTGGAGCAGGAGTTGTTCACTGTTCCATGTACTGTGTATGTTTCTCGTTTTGGGAGGTTTTTTAGATTATATATTTTAAATTAAACTTGTATCTATGAAAATCAGCCACCCAGCATCTTGACTGGCTAGTACACTTGCCATTTGGCACTGCTTTAAATAGCCACACTAGCCACCTGGGGAGGCGCAATTGCCTACAAACTAGAATTCTTTCAAGCAGGGTGTGCCAGGGTGGAATCTGTTCAGAGTTTATATTCCAAATCCCACTACCCATCACATTGCTGTAGTGGTGCCTCTTGAGAAATTGGCTGAGTCATAAAACCAGTACCTCTTCACAGACCCAGACTTACAGCCCCTTACAGTTAACATTTATAGTGAGACTTTTTTTAAAGTGGTCCTTGCATGTCCTCAGTAATATAGAGGATTGCTACAAAACATTAACATCTCCTATTCCTCCATCAGAGGGAAATGCTACACTGCTGATTTCTGGATCTTTGCCATCTCTTCCCTCCACTGTTCCAAGATCCTGTAAGTCAAAGATCCTAATGGAGAATATTAAAAATGTAGGTCATGAGGAAGGTAATTTTTTTTAGCTTAGTTAGTCTTATTCATATATGTGATCTCATTTCTCTGCAATCAAATTTCAATACTAATAAGGAATACATATTAAAAACCTCTTCATAAATCCTCATCTGGTAGTCTGACATGGTCTAACCTTGAATGAAGTAACTCATATGCAGATAATATGTAACAGTGACATCTGAAATTATTTAGATGCAAGACTGAGAGATCACCAACCTACACTCTTGTGATGACTGTAAATGCTTCATTTGAAACTGGAGCTCTAGGTTACCTAGTTACAAGAACACTGGCCTCTGCAAAAGAGAACTAGTCAGCCAATAAGAGAAAGTAAACCAAAATGCAGATCTGCTTTTCCCAAAAGGTAGCTGCTGGATTTCTGTGGTCATTAAATGTTCTAGAGATATCATCATCGACTAAAGGACTGATTTGCTGCTGTGCACCACAGTTCCTTTGAAAGTCAATGGAAGTTGTCCGTGCTTGGCAGCTTTAAAAATTAGGCCCACGAGTCCTAAAAATAGCAAATATGCTTTCTCCAGATTAGATGAGGTGCTATTCTGATGAAATATCATAGCAGACTAAGCTGTAATACATCCTTTCACTTGCCCATAGTAGGTCTTGCATGTTCCAAATGGAAACTGGTAGAATATTGTTGCTAATATGGAACTCTCTGGTCTAATAATCATGGCATCCTGATTCCCTGTCCTGTGCTCAGACCGCAGCTCACTTGTTTGGTAGAATCCGCACTGAGAACTACTGTCATGGGCCAAGTAAAACTGAGAACCTCTGTAGTCTTCAACCTGTTTTGTGGGGAGAGGTGACCCAGGGATCCCTTTTACCAATAGTTCTTGAAGTAGTTCTTCATACTTCCTGCTAGGTAGAACAGCCCGCATGTTTAGATCCGACACCCCTTCCCTCCCCCCTGTGGAGGCCTGGAATAATGGCATTCTATCTTCATTTCTGTTATAAATCATTATTTCCTAATACCATCCAATTGTGGGAGTGGATAGATGATAGATTTGCCCATAAATTGGTTCAATAGCAATATTACCCTCATATTTTGAAGGACAATGTCTTTGTTAATGCCTTTTTGGCAGCTTAATGGGTGCGCGTAGACTGGAGACTTCTGTTTTCTCCTTAGAACCATGAGAGTCTGCGGAATTACCAGCCTCAGCCCCTCTAGCACGAGACAGGAATGACTTGCACCAAGCCCTCCAACTCCCCACAGTGATTTCCTGATGTTTGCTGGTGAAAAAATGGCCCCATTTCACCCTGAAGGGCATTCATGAATACTCGGAGTCTGATTTTTATCCTCGCAGCGCAGAAGCTGGTAGCGTCATCGCTATCCATAAGATCGGCTTCTCGTGGTGAGGCTTTAATGTTCGCTCCAGGTAACACCCAAAGCAAATGCCATAGTTAACCCTCAGAAGGCCTGACATCAAACTCCTTAGATTTTGTTCTGCTAGAAACTGATTCAGAATGTGGTGCTGTTATTAGCTGACATTGGCTGAAACAAAAGCCAAATGTTGATGAATGTCTTATCCGAAATGTAAACAGTTTGATTTTTCTTTCTTTGCGAGTCTGGGACCCTCAGGGGTTTTATCTGATTTTGGCAATCTCATGCACATTTTGAGGCCCGAAGCATGTTTTTAATTGTTACATCACAAAACTTGCCAAAATAACGAAGTGTACGGCTTAAAAACTCTCTCTTTATGAAACTTCTCAACAGCTTGACTAACACAATAATTGCTGGAACTAGATCGTATTGCCTGGTGGCAAATGGAATTTTTTCATAATGATGCTGTCTGTCATTAACAACAGCATTTGTTCTTTTCTCTACAAGAGTAGGGCCAAAAATGTACAGTATCCTTTTTTTATTACAGCTCACAGCCCTGGATAGGGTAATCCATTATAGGTGTAGACATACCGAGCATAATTTATCCTGTCCAAAACAAAAATGTGTTTAATTGGGCTGTTAATCATTTTGTAATTCTAAAAAAAATGGAGCTGAATAGGTTTATATTTTGCTCTGAGACAGCACTAATATTTTCCCATAGTATTTGTTGATATTATTTATTTCAATAATAATGGAAAAAATCCCAAAAATACAATAGTATGGTTACTCCATTCATTAGTAGAAGCCTTAACAGGCTGCAATTTACATGCCCTTCTCTTTTCATTTTTTTTAACCTCTGGACTACGCCAGGAACAATAACACACTACTCATACTAACTAGCTATCTCTGATACTATTCTAGCAAGTGCTGATCTTTTTGTTTGATTAAAAGTTTCTTCTTTACCGTTTTTATTAGATGACAGTGTTATGGAGACTGATTTTACCAGGAAAGAGATGTCTAGTTATTACAAAACAAGACTGGAAGTCAGGAGTTCTAGCTTGTATGCTCACCTCTCCTACTGACTATTTGTGAGATCTTGGGCAAATAACTTAATCTCTGTGCCTCTGTTTCCCCCTCTGTAAGGTGGGTATTAAGATATCTGCCTCACAGGGATACTGCAAAACTTGTTAAAGAGCTTTCAGATCTTTGGATAAAAGGTGCTATAAAAATGAAAAGCATTATGAGTCGATGGCCCCTATTACACCCTGTCTGAAAGCCTTTATGAGGGAAGAAAGGAGCTTTCACGTTACATGATCCAAGTCACAAATGTGGAGATTATAAAGGCATCAAAACTCCTCCCCACACTACAATTGAAACTGTGCTAGCAATAACGGCATGTTTCCAGCTGTAGTGGGACAAGGCTAAAGGATTTGTAGCTACGGGGGAGTAGCCTAGCAAAAGGGCACTTTGATTTTCCTCTTTATCATTATTTATTGTTTCTGTCACTGTAACATTCAGAGTGCTCAGTTGGGATCAGGGCCCCGTTGTGCATGCGTCTGGAATACAAGTTTCACATAAATGAATCCTGATAATGTTAATATTTGAGAATTGACACTAATATGTTCAGACTCTCCCTTTATCTGGAAGGGATAAAATCTCACAAAATCCCTACCTGCCTTCAACTGAAGACTCCCTTCTAGAAACCTTATTTTGGACGAAAGTCTATTTTTGTTGTTCAGCATTGCCTCAATTATATGTAATTTTTTTAACTTTCATTATACCTCATGACTATGTGTTTAAAACAATAAGCACTGCTCCTACAATTGGATCTGGATGTTGGCTTCAGTCGGGTTACAGGACTGAGGCCATAGTGTGTACGGGCGGGAGAGAATCTGGAGTTGGTTCAGTTGGGTTCGTGATGCCTGCTCCTCTCACCTGGGCAGACTTTATGCGACTATTAACTCTCACATTAAATAAAAATGAGACCTTGCTATAATGCCTGTGGTGGAGAAAATATGCTGCTATTTTGATACAGATCCCCTTTTAATGAGGACGCAGTAGACCAGGAGGGCTGTTTTCCCCATATGTTAGTTGAAACCTACAATTCCTGGTTTACAGACATACCATATTGACCCCACAGTTTTGAATGTTGGATCAAATGATTTTATTATTGTTGTTAATTTTATTATTTGTTGCAGCTGTTTTTGCCACCTCATTCCCTTGATTTTACCACTTGTCTCTGTCAAATGAAAAGATGGGAAAAGGAGACATGAATTGGCTGGTGGGGTATAAATGAAACAGGTGTTGTGTGAAGTATCTGCTTTCTAATTGCTGCTGTTGGAATTTGGGGTGGAGGGAGGGGAAAAGATGGCTACACTTAATTAATAAGGCAGGACTCACATAAACTCCAGCTGTGAGCATAGGATCAGTCTTTAAAAGATTAAACTCAGGAGATGGGGCTGAGGTCTTGATTTCCTCCTAATGCTAAACCCCAAGACATGCTGCTGGGTACAGAGTACGTGTCCACTAAGCCTTCAGACTGTTCTGTTTGAATCAGAAATAAAGTATCCACTGCCACCCACATACCCCTGCTCCGGGATGTGGGGGGAGGAGAAATAAATAAAACTGACAAAATCAAAGGTTGTAAAGCTATATTTTAAATATGGGACAAAGCCACCACACTTGGACTCTGATCTTGAACCCTTAAAAAGTTTTTGAGGATATTTTTTATCGTGTTTTGGATCCACCTTTTCTAAAAAGAGGTACCAATTGCAAAATGTGGATCCAGATAGGGGTTTGGATTCCAATTGTCTTCTTCACCCAATACAGGGGTTTCGGATCTGGAGTTGTAGCCTGGATCCATCTCTGATGTTTATGAATAAACATCACATCTGTGGTCACTGGCCCAGAGGCGCTGCTCTGAGGGAGAACCTGATTTGATTGTGCTTCGGTGATGGGGAATGCTGCAGAGGTACTATGGGGAGCTCTTGGAGGACCATGACGGTAAGTGCCCTAACATTTTGAAGAGATCCCTCCAAAGGAAATTTTATCCATTTCTTTCTCTATCTGAAAGATGGCAGCCATGACTTCAGTACTTGGCTAAGGCTGTGAGCGGATCGTCAGGGAGCTGCCAATAATATGGAGGAGCCCCTAAAAGTACATTTAAACAAAAACATTTTTACCATAACATTGTAATGTTTATCTTGCCATCTTCCCCACTGCCACAAAAAACAAACAGGTACATGATCACCACCAATACAAGGTCATTCCAAAACCAAAGGACCGATTAAAATGGTGCGATGCTATTGATTTCAATGGGGTTTTTAAACTGTTTACACCAATGTCCGAGAGAGCTGATTCAGACCCTCAAGGCAAGGCAGTGTCACTGTGCTGGCTTTAATACTTTTGAATTCATACACAGGGAAGTTACTTATCACTGGGGGTGTCATTTCTGAAAAATTCGGGGCGGGGAGGGGGTTAGATTTGTCAGTATATAGAATGTTACATGTGATTATATCATGCAAAATCCGGGGCGGGAAGCATGGAAGAAATGGAGTACTGTATATAAATGTATGAAAAGTTGGGGGGGACCAAATGTTCCCCTTACCTCATCGCAAATGACTCCCCTGCATATCACTTTAATTTGAGTTGATGGAGTCTTCATTTCTGCTTTGGATTTTCTGATTTCTCTCCCCCCCCCCCTTTTGCCCGCCCCTTTATTTTGAATTCTCGCTAAGCTCCAGGGGCTAATGTAATTTTTATGCTGGGGACACTTCAGATTTCCGACTAGATTTTTTGTTGTTGTTTTGAAGCATGGTTGGGGAGGGGGAGGAAAGCCCAAGTCCCTACCAACTTCAATCGACTTGGCTAATACTAGACAGGGAGACCTTCCGCCATGCAGAAAAACCAATTCTAAATGTTACAGCATGTTTCCAACAAAGAAAGGTGGGGCCCCGTTTTCCAAAGCTGTATAAACAGCAGCTCTGAGAACTAACTGTGTTGCTATTTTCAAAGGTTGCTTTCGAAGTGCTGACTCAGAGCAACGCGCCAGTATTGTTTTATCTGACTGAGATTAGGACTCAGAATGTTGTGGTTTTGTAACATAGACTCCAGTGGAACCAGCTGCATATTTGACACAGGATTGTTATTCAAGCTCAAATAACCATCTAATTTAAGGTTGAGGTGATTTTATATACTTTTTTTTTTCTTTTCAAGAGTAGAGCAGTCATGTATGAAACAGGACTCCCACTCAGCCTCCCTTGGTTCCTAATACTTTCATTTTCATTATTCTGGTATTCTTTATTTTATGATTATGGCCTTGACCGGATAGTTGATAATATTTTCCTCTGTCCTTCCTTACACACCCATGAGGGGGGGGGGGGAATTCTTTTATTTGAAGAACTTACATCTAAAAGTCAAGCCCAGGGCAGCTCCCATGCCATAAATAATATTTTATATTGTTATGTTAAATCTTTTCAATTTGAGAGGATGTATTATTTGGAAAATAGTCTTGCTTTTTTGTTTCTCCTTATTTATTTGTGTGGAGGCCGAACCTAAAATACGGGATGCATCTGAGTGAATTATTTATCAAAAACTTGCAAATAATAGTTAAGAGATGTGCAAGCATTGATAAAAAATTGCCAACAACGGGTAATTTTGAGGGATAGTTGATTTTTCTGAATAACAGACATTTTTACAATGAAAAATGAGATAAATTTGTACATCCTACCCACCATGTTTTCTTTTTTTTAACTTGACATTCATTATTTAAACAGGTATAACAATTTAAGCCCCCAATTCAACAGCCTGTCCCTATTCAGCACTTAGCAAGTGCTTATCTTTTTGCTCTTATTTACTTACCATTGATTCCATGTGCTTCAATGCTTTGCTGAATTGAGGCCCAGTGTAGTCAAAATAAGAAAGCACATGTATCCTCTTGGAACTCTTTTTTACCCCTTTAACTCCTTTCCTGAGAACCTGTACAATCACAGAATGACAAAACAAAACTGTCGCATATCACTTGCCTCTCTCTTTCACAATTGATTGCTATGAAATGCAGCACTACTTTAGATCATACTTCTAATTGTGTTGAGAGAGAATTACTATTTTTCACCACCAATTTGTTTGGGGGACGGGGGGAAATACATTCAAAATGAAGGGTTGTTGGTTTTTTTCGGGGGGGGGGGGGGGGGGGGGGGAGAAGCTGACTGACTCATAGGCTCTGTAGCCTTTTACCAATCTATCACCTTTGGTTTGAGTTGGTTAGTGATTAAAAGTGGTTACCATATAAGGACAGAAATGACACTGTAGTCTCAGTTCACTGCCTATATTGAACCAGTGTCAAGGTCATTAGAGTTCTGGTATATGACATCCACAGAATCATGCTCCTGAATCTCACTGAACCTCTGCTTTGAAATCTGAATAGAGTATAAACTGCTGTGAGTGAGCTGCTCTTATTCACCTTAGTGATATCTACTTGTCTCAGTCTCTGACTGACTGCCCTGTCTGCACTAACTTTGCCAGTGGTGGAGCTGAACTGGTGGTGGCAATGGTGAGAAATATTTCCAGTGCAGACAAGGTTAGTGGGCAAATTGCTGATAATCCCCAGTATCGACAAGGCCAGGGAGTCTAGGTTTATTAACCCTAGTGCTTATACTACTAAACTTTTTCTTCCAATTAATTGTTAATAAATCAAGTGTCTCTGACTGCCGAATCAGACCTGCTGATGTTCTCATAAGCAGAAATCTGTTGTGTCCCTCTGCTTATGAACTAGTACATGCTGTCAAGGCTGTGCATGCTTCAGAGAAAGAGTACAATTTATGGGATATCAGCTGCTTGACAAACTTTAATATACATTTGCTATAAAACAGGCAGCAATTACCCAAATGTGATACCCAAATAAAAACCCTCGATCCATTTGCACAATAGATCTTCAATTTACTCAGATTCATGCTAGAGCCACCCATAAAAACGATATCCAGCCTTAAAATCACTTTGAAGCACATTCTGAAAGACCCCACAGTTGCAAGCGATACTCCAGTACTTATCTAATGCTCATGTTTCTATGGCTTTACCTTCATGATTCTTCCAGTGGTTCCTTTATGTTTTCTGGTATTCTGCCAAACACCTGTGACTCAGTGTGCAACAACTATTCTTACTGTTTAATTTAGCTTTGCACAGAAAGGCTGTATTAGGCCTTATGTAGGCCTAATCCCAAACCTCTAAAGAGGTTTAAGGAACTCTAGTTTCACCTAATCCCGAAACCTAAACCTAGAATCCTTGAAAACCTCCATAACACCACAGGCATGGGCAAATAAAGGTTTTCCACTATTAAATTATTAAAAGGACACAGTGTGTCTTTTGGATTTGAAACCTAACGCTTTACCTAAGAAGCTGGGGACTATCCACAATAGAGTGTTTATTTGGAAGATAATAGATTGGAGGGTTTATTTGACTAAAGTCTTATCACTAAAAAAACTAGAGGGGATATTTCTGTGCAAAGCATACCCAGGTTTCTGTTTATGGAAAATCCAAATTAAGGCCTGATATCAGGAATACATAAAATGGGACCCAATGCAGGACTGATGCCTCAGACTCTGAACATTGCTCACAGTAAACATTTAATATTAATATTATAGACGCAATTTTGTCTACGATGTATGTATGGTTTTTCAAAATTTTGAATCCAGCTAGTTTTGGGGTCTCTTATTCATGATCATGTAAAAACTTGTAACATAATGGAACTTTAATTTACAAATTGCATCCAACTGCAATAATTTCTTGCTTACATTATTTCATGCTTAATTAATTGAATTCTTCCATTCAAGAGCCCCACTAATCACACTATCTTGCCACACAACTCATTAACTTTGTGCTGTGAAAGGGAATGCTTAATTTTCAAGGAGATTGTAGGGAATATTAACTGCATCATATTCTAATACACTATTTTTCTAATGAATGAAAAACTTCAGGATATAGTTACCATTTGGTTTTATAATACATACATTTTATAGCAACAAATTGCAGTTTTAAGTCTCTTAATTCATATCACTTTAGAATAAAGTAAGACAATAATACATTAATCCTATTTGTGCATTGTACAAAGCTGAGGATATTGTCTGTATTTAGCAAATTGTTCATGATGAGAAATACAGAAGGTCACTAGTGTCCGTGAGGTTGCTTAATCATGTAAATATGTTTTAGAAGGTGCTGTAGTAGTTGGACTGAGGACTGAAGATTCCTGGATCAGAATACCAGAGTGATAGGGTCTTATCACACCCAACTAGAATAGAAAACATTACCAGCCTCCTCCTCTTCCCAATGACTATTTAAGTGTTTATCCAAAGTGGAACAACCATTGGGCTGCGGGAGAGAGAGAATGACTCTGTAGACCAGTGATTAGGGCACTCGTGTGGGACACCTTGGGTCCAGTCCACTTGCTCTAGCCACTTTGCCATTATTTATCCAGTGTGCAGCAGTTTCAACAGGAGAGATTGTGGGAGCCCACATCAGAATATCCATAGCTCAGTGGTTAGGACATGTTCCTGAGAGATAGAATTTGAACAGGGCTCTCCCTTCTCCCCTGCTCTGGCACAAAGGTGGGGCAATTGAACCTGGGTCTCCCAAATCCCACGCTAGTGCTCTAATCACTGGGATAAAAGTTATAAGGTGGGCACCTTGTCCTCTGGCAGATTTTGAATGGGAACCTATCCAGTAGGCATGCTCAGATGCTGCCTATCAAATTGGGCCCTGTATGTGACTTGGGTGACCGAACACCTGTCTTTCCCTGCTTTATGTATTGCTCTGGGGTTTAGATGGTAAGCAGGCACCTAGATGGCTAGAGTGAAGCAGCAGTGTGCATAGGCAGAAGCAGAAGCTTAGGGGCCAAGTGAATGTAGGTGCCTACAGGGTTCAGTGAGAATTTTGTGGATTACAGTGAAGTCAACACTGGGACTTAGATGCCTAAACCTGAGAGTTAGATGACAAAGTATCTCTGTGGCTCCCACCCTGTAGGCCTTTGTTTGCCCCTCTATAACCAGGATAGAGTAGTGCTTATCTGCCAGGACAGTCTTGCTAGCTTTCAAAGCTGAGATCCTTAGATAAACTGCATTGAAATACAAAGCATAATTATAAGAATACAGATTATGGGGTAGATCCTCATCTGAACCTCAGTGGAACTATAACAAGTCACACTAGCTGAGAATCTACCCCTTAAATGCTACATAAAACAAGGGTGTTGTTTTCACCTCTGTGATCTGGTGTCATAAACAAATGAATCAGGGTTTCTTCCCTTTTTATTCTCTGTTGCAGCCCTGAGGATCTGTCCCATTTTGCCCTTCACTGGGCCTTGCATCATAGCAACCATCCCCCTGGTCAAGAAGGCTGGAAGTGTCCCTCCTCAAGTGAGCCTAAATGCATTTGGAGAGTGACATGAGACACTCCCACTTTCCGGGGGGGAGGGGGGTGGGACAGTATGCCTTTCTCCACAGCTGTCTACTACCGAGCAATGGACTTAGCTTGGGTTCTGAACTGTCTTCACTGCCAGTACAGCTGCTTTGGGAATATAGCTCAGAATGTCACTAGAAACCCTGAGTTCAATGACAGTCCCACATACAGTATTGCTGATATAACAGCAGAATTTCAATTTACTAGTCTGGTCATTTAATTATTGCCCAATATGTTGAGCTATCCTACCTGCTCATTAATTACTGTTTTAACAAAACTGATGCTAATTGCTCTCTGCCTCAGCAGTCAACTTGTCACTTTAAGTAGTTTGTTCTGCAAGACAACGTTGGTAAATGAATGACTAATAGCAGTTGTACTGGACTGGATTGTTTTGTGACAGTTAGCTTAATGGTCCTGCCATTAAAGGCCTACATAAAATTGAAATTATTTCACAAAAATTATGATGGGTGGCAGCCTCACATAAGAGGCAAATTACCTCTTTTATTTAGAAGTAACAAAAATTACAAAGAAACCCTGAGTGAATCAATCAGCTAACAGAGTTCCTGGTAACTTACAGCAGCAAGAACAGTGAAGAGGCAGGGTTAGTTCACAGTCCACACTAACTGAATTTGGTAAAGTATCAGAAAAACTTTCAGGAATAACTTGTATGTAAAAGACTTGCTAAATGCATGCAGTTAAGTCTCCATCTAATTGCTGGCTATAACAGGTCTTACTTCTGACTCACAGGTAAAGGAATTCTATTGCTTAAGCACCAAATCCCTGCTTTTGGTGCTAAAGGTCCCATGTTCTATCCTTGGTTAGGATGGTGGTATCTTGGTGTATGTGGTCACAGTTTGTTACATGAGGACCAGTCTGAAATACGTAGATTCCTTGGAATGATAAAGTTAAATTCCAACAGCATCACCTTGGCCCTTCATCTTTCCAAGAGAGATCAAATGAGTTCCATCCAGGTCATTACATGTAGGTCTTTTATAGTAAACTTTAAATCAAAGACCTCTTTGCTATGCTTGGATATTAAAGAGTCCACTACATTTCTTATAACAGGGGAGTTTGCCCCAGTGTACATGGCCAAAATTTCCCTTCCCACACTGCAAGTTATTCTCCTAGCTGCTGCTGTTCAGTCTAGAGGTGGCTGCATTACAGTGTGCTGTAGGTATGCAGTTTCGTAGTTTGTTTTGAGATGAAAATTGCTATAAAAGATAAAATTTTATTCATTAAAACCCTGTATGGTAGATATGAGCAGCATTGAAGAGAACTGAATGCTAAACTGTACTACACTCTTTGACCACTAGGTGACACTGTAAAACTCCTTATTTAAAGGAATCTCCGCCATACCTGGCAAAGAATTAAAGAATCTTATGATGAACACAGCTGGAGTGTATAAGCAAGCTCTGTGACCAGTCCATATCTGGTACAGAAGTACATGACATGGTGTCAGGAGTAAACTAAGAACAGAAACAGAAGGAAAAAAGTAACAACAGTTGCAAACAGAAAGTGATATTGAATTTTTGAAAGGAGATTCAGTACAAATAACCTTAAGAGACAATGCTGAACCATTTACTGTAGACACAACTCACAGGGTTCCTAGCCCGTTACTTTATATAGTGGAAACTAAGTTAAAAAGAATGGAGTGGATTGGCATAATCAAGAAAATCTCTGAGCCAACAGCATGGTATGTGCCAATGATACCAGCTATAAAGAAAAATGGAAAAATAAAAATGTGTAGCTCTTAAAAGACTTAATGAAGCAGTTGTGAGAGAAAAATATATCCTCCCAACACTGGATGACTTCCTCCCCAAAGTGAAAGGAGCTATATTATTCTCCAAGTTGGACGCCTTGAGCAAATTCCGGCAAATTCCTTTATCCAAAGAAAGTGCTAAATTAACTACATTTATCACATCCTTTGGGAGATTTTGCTTTTGAATATTACTTTCTGGGATTACCAGGGCACCTGAAATTTTCCAAAGAAAGATGGCAGAACTGTTGATGAACATAAATGAAGCTGTAGTTTTCATGGACAAAATTCCTAAGCCTAGTCAGTCAGTCTGGACTGAAGGTAAACAAGGAAAAATGCATTTTCTGTCTACCCCAAATTGAATTTTTGGGACAGACAGCAAATAGGATTGATTCCATCTTTAACTGCAAGAAAGTAAAAGCAATTAGAGAACTGAATGCACCAACTAATGTACCAGAACCAAGACATATACTGGGGATAGTAAATTATCTTAGTTGGCTCCTACAAGACCTTTCTACACTGAATGAACTGTTAAAGCCCAACACATCTTGGCTCTGGGGGCCAAATTAAGAACAAACCTACAATGGTCAGGACAGGATAAAGCAGCTATGGCCTAGGTTGGGTATTATTGCAACTACATGGCTCTCAGTGGAAGCCAGTTGCATTTTGCTCTAGCACACCCATAGAAGCAGAAAAATGATATTCACAGATTGAAAAGGAGTGCCAGGCAAGCTTATGGGCATGTGAGAACTTTTTCAGATCTTTGTGTGGACTGGCTTAATTTACACTAACAGATCAGAAATCGCTTGTAACCCTCATCAACAGAAGAGACCTGGATCAAGCACCAAGATGCCAAAGTCTATTGCTACGTTTAATGTCATTTAACCCAATTGCTAAATATGAGAGACTACACCAGCAACAAAACCAACCTTGACAGACATGAAACTTCAGGAAGGCAGCTGGCCAACGTATCAAAAGGACACTAAGGAGGAGACAAGAGACTACTCCGCAGTGCGTGGACAATTGAGTCAAATGGACTCGTGGTTACAGGCAATTGCATCATAATTCCAAACAAAATGAAAGGAGAAATCCTAATCCTCATCCATGAAGGACATCAAGGATTAACTAAATGCTGTGAACTGGCCAACCAGTCAGTGTTGTGACCAGGCATCAGCAAGGACTTAAAGAATAAAATATCTGCATGTGCACAATGCAGAATTAACAGAACAAAGAATCTTTAACAATTCCACTACTAGACAGACCTTTAGAAGAGAATAGTTGCAGATTTATTAAAACATTTATGAAGATGTCTGTCTTGGTAGGTTAATTCTTGGTCTAATAACTTTGGCAATGTCCCTTTAATGGAGTGTACAGTACTCTGAATTCCGTCTACTTCAGGGCTTTCTATTGTGACCATCACTGTGATATAAGTACTTTTAAAATTACCTCTCAATCAAGCTTTCTGAGACCTCGACCGTCTGTGTGGTCTAATTATCCTGAGTCCATGAAAAGGAGTCAGCTAATCCAGAGTGCTAATTCTCTCTTTGATAGTGATTCCTTCAGTTGTTTAGGTCAAGCCACTTCACTTCTTTTGCCTCAATTTTCCTCTTTGTAAAATTGTGATTCTACTATTTATAGGGATGATGTAAGAGATGATTGTCAGCAAAGCACTATATGAGTGCTAGGTATTATTTATTTTATAATTCTTGACCATAAGCTATATAGCTCTAGAAAACTATCCTGAGTGTAGTGGTTGCTTGTGTATTTTGATCCATCAGTGACTGATTAAAATGTAATGTCACAGAGTGACAGATTTTGAAAGCTGACTGCCACAAAATTATGTGCAAACTCCCAATTGGGAAGCTGGTTTGAAAAATCAGACCTGGAAAGACTGTAGCCAAGAGTTTCAAAAGTGATTTAGGGTATCCAACTTCAGACCCCTTAAAGAAGCCTAATTTTCAGAAGGCAGGTGCTCAGCTCTTTCTGAAACATTGGGTCTGTTCTGAGTCTTTCAAACGGGGCATCCAAAAAATCACTAGACACTTTTGAAAAACCCTGCGCAGGCTGCTTTGTGCAGAAGCAACAAGCAGCTGCACACAGCCCTTATTTCCTCACCTTGGCCTAGGATAACCTTATTGTTCTCAAACGGTTAGTTTATTTACTTTAGATGTTGGAGTGAATTTGGTTTGTAAAAGGAAACAACGCAGAGGACCACAAAACAAAGCTTTTCCCACCAACTACACTATCCGCTAATGATACTGCCAACTACTAATATTCATCCCTATGAGTGCCTGAAAAACTGTTTGTTTTACTTTGGTATCTTTGGCGGGAGCTCGTGTCTTTATTTCTACAGAAAGTGGGGAAAATCAAGCTTTCCTCTTACCACGTGCTAATGGATAACTAACTTCCTCACTGGATTTTAAGCAGTTTTATTTACCTTCAGCCCTCGCAGCCACGTGGAAGAAATAGCATTGCCAGGGGTATGAGGTGATGATCCACACATTGGGCTATAAACCGTAAGAGGTAAAACTTAGGGTGGCAGGTTGTTGGAGAGACAAGGAATCTCTTCCTCCCCCCAAAACTCCCTTCTGCTTGCTGTAAATGACACAGGCATAACTTATCTATTCCCAAACGCGGGGGTAGTCAAGAGGGAGACCCTGGGCCAAACCCAGACGCTTTTGAACACACCCCAAAATCTTCATTTACTTTTTTTTTTTTTTTTACTATTTTCTCAGGAGTCTGGACCTTGACCAAGGCTGGGTCTTCACTACCCGCCTGAATCGGCGGGTAGAAATCGACCTCTTGGGGATTGATTTATCGCGTCCCGTCAGGACCGACAATCGATCCCTGAATCAACGCCCTTACTCCACCAGCGGAGGTGGGAGTAAGCGCCGTTGACGGGAAGCCGCAGAGGTCGATTTTGCCGCCGTCCTCACAGCGGGGTAAGTCGGCTGCGATAGGTCGAATTCAGTTACGCTATTCACGTAGCTGAATGTGCGTATCTTAAATCGACCCCCCCCTGTAGTAGATGTAGCTCAAGAAACTTGGCCCTGACAAAAGACAAGGACGACGGCGCCCTAACGTGCCATACCCCAAGGCTGCTGCAGAGAGTACCACATCCCCCTCCCCCCCCCGCTCCAGGGGGCGGAGCCTGCCCTCCACCCCCTGGAAGCGCCTTGGGGCAGGAACCAGGGGCGGGTTCCGTCTGTACAGCACCGGGCCCTTGCCCAGGAGCGGGGCCCGGGTGACGCTCGCGCTCTCCCCCGCGCTGGGGGGCTGCTGGGTGTCATCATCCGGGTTCCCTCAGAGCAGGGCCCACCGACCCGCCACCCCCTCCCGCTCGCGCCACCGTGCCCGTCACACAGGTCACACGGCGCAGGCCCACCTCTCTCCCCAAGAGAAAGCCGATCTCAGTCCTGGAGACGAGGGGCCTAACGCGTCACGTGATTGCCTGTCCCGGCCGGTATCGACCGCCCATCGCATCATGGGGCTCGACGCTCTGCTGCCTCTGTCTGGTCTCCCTTTGAATCTTTAGGTGTAGCTAGTAGAGCGCCGAGTGACCGATCCATTTCGTTCTCCTCCCCCTCCCCCTCTCTAATCACCCCAGGCAGCGAAGGGCTGCCGCTGCCCCCTCCCGCGGCCGGGCAGCCTGGTGAGGAGCCTGCACAGTGTGTCCGCTGTCTCTGGGCTCGGGGAGCACCTGGGGAGCCGGGTCAGTGCTGCCACGGGGCGAGAGGGATCCTGCAGCCACGTTACTACCTTGTGACTATGGGGGCGGGCCCTGTGGGGCCGAGGGGTCCGTGTCGCTATGGGGGGGGGGTCTCTGTGGGGGCGAGGGGTCTGTGTTGCTATGGGGGAGCTTTGGGGGGCTCTGTGGGAACGAGGGGTCCGTGTCGCTGTGGGGGGCTCTAAAGGGGCGAGGGGTCCGTATCACTATGGAGGGAGCCCTGTGGGGGCAAGGGGTCTGTGTCGCTATGGGGGGGGCTCCATGGGGGCGAGGGATCCCTTTCATTATGGGGGGACCCAGTGCAGGTGAGGGGTCCGTGTTGCTGTCAGTGGTAGGGATGAGGGGATCCATGTTGCTGGTGGGGGGACCCCTATGCAATATATGGGGGTGCTGGGTTGCTGTCACCTCTGAGGGGAAGAGGGACTGTGCGGTGCTGCCACTCGGGGGATCTCTGTGCTGGGAGAGGGGTTGAAGGGCCCTGTGTCACTGTTACTGGGGGAATCAATATATGGAGGTTGCTTTTCAGGCTTGACTTATTTAATTGTCACAACACCCCAGTGAAACGGTTATCTCCGATTTACAAATGGGGAGACTGAGGCACTGAGAGGTGAAGCAACTGGCAGAAAGTCACACAGCTGGTCAGTGGAAGAGCCAGGAATGAAACCTGTGGGTCTTCCTGTCTAGCAGCCCTGCCTCAAGGCAACACATTGACTGTACATATGTTTAATATATAAGCCCTTTGGAGCAGGGTCAGGATCTTTGCATGGCACCTAATGCTTTGCACAAAGGCCCTGATGCAGAGTGGGGCCTTTAGACACTATTGCAATACAAATATTAAATAACAGTAACTTGTTACACAATTGTACCATCAGAGATTAATTAAAAGCTAAATGAAACCAGGACTCAATATTTAAGAACCATGTCTCACACCACCTCCTCAGATAATATCATGGATTTTCCCTCCCACTCCTGTCTCCCTGTGGTTGGATTCTAGTTTTTTTCCTAATCTGGAGCCTCTGAGCTTCCTTCCATAAGAGACAACAAGCTGGCAGCAGTGAGATGGACATTGGGCTGTTGTCTACTACTCCATTTTTGACTGTGTTCCCTCTAGGTTCCCTCTCTGATTGTATGGTTTAGATCCTGCCTTAATGTATCCCTACAGATGGTCACATTTAATTTGTTTCATATTCTTTTTTTAGTTAATAATATTGACAGAGATGCTTAGAATTTTGAACTGGAGGAAAAGTAACTGGAGATGGGGAAATACTTCACAGGACAAATGTTTGTGAGAGGCCTAGTATCTTTGTCCTATATAAGGACAATATAGGGTGACCAGACAGCAAGTGTGAAAAATTGGGATGGGGGTGGAGGTAATAGGAGCCTATATAAGAAAAAGCCCCAAATATCAGGACTGTCCCTATAAAATCCGGACATCTGGTCACCCTAGGACAATACTAGAGTAAAATAATATTTTGATTACCATCCAAGTCTTTGTAATTACAGTTAAACTGTTGCTTTTAAATATTCCAGAGTTGTTGTTGTGGGTATTTGGAGGAAAGAGCATCTTTGGAGATGATTTTTTCTTCTAGCAGATGGCATTTGTGATGCTAATGCCTTGTGCCTTGAGTTTAGAATATATCACATTAGTTTTTTAATATCAGTGAGTCAAATACTAAAAAGAAATGTAATATCTTATAATTTTAGTGTACTGAATTTTACAGTTCTATAGTAATCTCTGTGCATTTATTTTATGACCAACAAGAATGAGTATTTTGTCAGGTTTTAAAGACTAAGTTTGATGACGTAGGTGGATTTTCCTATCCATAAAGGGACATTTCAGCTTGAGGAAGAGTGTGGTCTACTGGCTATAGCAAGGTGGGACACGGAATGTAATCTCTTGGGTTCTGTACCCAGCTCTGCTACTAATTTACTTTGTGACCTTGGGCATGTAATTTACCTCTGTAAGCCTCAATTTCCCCATGTGGAAAATTGCAATAGTAATACAGTACTAATTTATAACGTATTTAGAGATCTTCAAATGAAAAGCATTTACAAACATAAAAAGTATTATTATATTTTGTACATTATAGCTTTTTAGTATCAAATTTAGCCCAGGCCCAACTCCAGTCAGTGGAATTGCCCCTAGTTACACCAGGATTGAATTTAACCCAGAGACTTTTACTATGTGTTACTAATCCCTCTCAGAAGCTGGAAAATACTCTTTTCTTGCTAGATTTGTCATCTTCCATTTGGTAAAGAATGTTTTCCCTCATCTGCTTTTATGTAATGCAAACCAAGTGGCTTTGCTGTACTTCCTCATTAGGAGCCTCATTGATATTGTCACAATTTTGACAATGCTTTATTTACTTTTGCTCCCTCTACTGGCTGCCTGATTCTACAGCAACTGAGCAATATACTACAAGAGCATGCATAAAGTAGGTAAGGCCCAGTCTACAAACGACTACACCATGCATGAGCATTTAGATTATCACATAGAAATGTAAAGTCATTTCATGGGCCTGCCTACCAATTTGAGCACACAGATGCAGAATTTAGATTTGATATTTAGGTACCCATATCTGAAATTTAGGTGCTTTTCTTTGTGTCTATTTGTCTCAATGAGAATAGGTGATATTTTTATTTCATTAAAAAATAGCCTGTATTATCCCCTTGTATACAAAAGTTTAAAGTCTGTGATTCCACATATTCTTCTTCTGATGCTCTCATTCATGGGATTAGCAGGGTGCAAAATGAGCAGGATGTATGGCCCAAAAGAGATCCCAGCCTCTGTTGCCCTATATTCTTAGTCAGAATTCCCTCTCTGCAAGATTTCTTGAAGAGCGGCTTGCAGTGTTGGAGGAACAGGCTTTTTACCTCAGCTTGTTCCTGTCTCACCTCTATTCCGCCCCACCCCCCAAATCCCAACCCTACTAACTTCTTCCATGAATCCAGTCAGAGGGAGCAATGTAACTAAGAAGGTTCCACAAAGGGACTTAGACGTTGCAATGGTGAGCATCATGGCACCTAACCTTTAGACGGCTAGAAAATTCAGGAACAACGCTGTGATCCCCAAGATCGAGTTAGGCACCTAGGCTCCCAATGCAATGAATGGGGAGAGAAAGGCATCTAAGAATGGGATCCTCAGAAGCAAGCCCACTAGGTGGGGAGCCGCCTAAGATAGCCAATAAGAGATGCTAAGGAGAGGGGTGTGTGCTAAGCCCCTCCCCTTTCTTGGAGATAGAAGCTTAAGTTCAGGTTGCAGGAAGGTGTCTAGCTTGGTGAGCCACAAACAGCCACCCACTGCCTGGAATCAGGCAGCTTAGGTGCCTAAGGTGTTTCTTGCAGGAATGAATTAGGCACCTACCTCAATCCACACAAGACAGCCGGAGGTGGAGGGGCATATCTTATAATTTCTAGAATTTCCTGTTGAAGCTGGTCCACTGTGGATGAATAATGATAGTTGATGGAGCAGGGGGACTAGACGAGGGTTTTCCTCCCTTCCAGGTGGATGCTCTATTTAAGTATTTGTCCACAGTGGAACAGTCATTGGTCCAGAGAGAATGATGCTATAGACCTGTCGTTAGGGCACTGACCTGGGAGGTGCCTAGAGGGTTTGGTGAGAGTTTTATGGCTTGCAGTGGAGCTACAACTGGGACTTAGGTGCCTAACACAAGGGCTTGGGTGCCTGAGTCTGGGGTTTAGATGTCTGAATACTTTCGTGGATCCCACACCATCTTACTTAGTCGCTTGCCCTCTCTGAATGGGTCTACCCTGGTTTTTTCTCTCCTGCACTGCACACTAGGGGAAGTATGTGGGCCTAAGTTATTTAGACAGAAAAGGACACTCTTTGCAAGAATTTTTAATTGTAATTATTGAAAATGATGTCTCGTAGTACTTGTATTGTCTATTAATGACTCCTAATGAAATTAGCTCAGTTTACATGGAAATGTTTTTTCATAACCAAAATCATTCTGGAAACAAAAGTTCAGCTCCTTCTGGCTTGTTTGTGGATGTCGGTGATAAAGATTCTGCTGTCAGAACTTTTAATGGTGTTAATGCATGCAACAGAATAGAAGCTAGCTCCCAATCTCTCATGGCTCTGCAGTTCTAATAGGAGTCAAAACTGGTTTTTGACATTAAAATCACCAGACTGAAGTCTTAATATGCATTGGGAGCTAATACACTGAAGAAGACGATGTCATTTTTGCCTCATAATTACTTCCCTGGTCATAATTGCATTTTAAAGTATTACAGATTACATTTTGCAGCCCAACCCTTCACCAATGTCCTTTATGTGTTCTTACATTCCTAGTCAACAAATTTCCTGCTTTGTACCATGCAGTATTATCTGGCTATAACATGTCTTGTGTTCACATGCCTTTTATATTTTAACTTGAATACTAATTCTCCGTAAACCCAGCTTCCCCTGGAATAGTAAGAACTGTGAACCAGTCAGTTGTAACTAGTTTCTCCACAAAAGCCAATGAAAACAATACTCACAACTCCCTTTTTCCAAGATGCATGTATTTTGCCAGTGTTAAAAGAAACTTTAATGCTGACAAATCAAAGCTTGAACTTTTTGCTTTTGAGTTATTATGCTGTCGTGTTGCAATTTGCACAACTTTGAACCTAAGTAAAACGTGTGTATATTAAAAGAGAAAAGGTAGTTTAACTTAAATGGCAGTAATAGCATTCTGGGTCAGGAAATGTATGTAGGTGGATTTATGGATCATTTTTTAAATATTAAAGTTTGACCCATTAAAATGTATTTGGTACTACAAATGAAGAGTTTAAAATTGCAATGGCTCGAAAACCACTGTAATTGCTGACAGGTTTCAGAGTGGCAGCCGTGTTAGTCTGTATCAGCAAAAACAAAGGAGTCCTTGTGGCACCTTAGAGACTAACAAATTTATTTGGGCATAAGCTTTCATGGGCTAAAACCCACTCCATGCACCTGCTGAAGTGGGTTTTAGCCCACAAAAGCTTATGCCCAAATAAATGTATTAGTCTCTAAGGTGCCACAAGGACTCCTCATTTTAAATGCTGAGCAATTTCAAAATTATTGGTCTCTATGGAGCAGTAAAAGTGATCACAAAACAATCAGAATAAAATAAATCCATGAAAAGCTGTTCAATTTTTGCCACAGCTAAGAGCTGAAGAAAAACTTCCTTTGAGTTTAGTATTGGCACACTGGAATGTGACAAAAAGTAGACCCTTGAGGCTTTTGTCATATACCATGTAACTGCTGTAGATTGCCACTGTGATATAGCTCATGTAATACTTTGTTCCACTTCTGAAATCCGAATCAATCATGTTATTACAATAGCTAAAAAAACAAACAAACCTATTTTCAAATGGTGGTGGTGTGAATGAGTATGTGTATATATAATTTTACTCTGTGTGTGTGTATATACACACACACACACTTTGAAATAACATGCACATGATGGTATGGTAGAAAAGTTTTACTAATTTGTGTTTCTGATAGCTGTATTATTTACACGTGTGAAAGCCATGAATGAGGTCATCCTAAATGATCTCAAAACCTAATATTTCTAATATCAAAAAACTTCCAAATATGTTATATTCATGTAAGTACTTCAGACATAACAGTTCAAAACATGAATAAAATCCCTCTTTTTTTTCTCCTGAAAAAAATTTTTTTTCTTCACAAAAAGCCTTGTTGAGAAGTCCTGTTATGATGCATTTTGATTATGTGCTTCTTATGATGACTCTATTCAGTATTGCTTAACTTAACTGGGTGGTAATCGTATATGACTTTCTATAAAGAATTGATGTATAAAGGAATTCTTCCGAAGAGCTGCGTGAAGCTAGTATAGGTCTGCCTTCTGGAGAAAATATGACCCATTAAACTGCAGTTGCTAGATGAACCAAGTTGTAAAAAATTGGACATGTAGGTTCTATGTACACTGCAAATCCTACTGAGTAAGGAGACCCAGTAACAAAAGGGTAGTTTCTGACATGGTTAAAAAAGTATATTACCCTTGCAGTGTAGAGGGGCCTTGTTAACTGTGTTCCCAAACTGAGCAAAAATCGAGGCTGCAGCATGGTTCAGAAACATACTTAAAACATGATTCAATCTCATCTACACTGCAGGAATGAATTCTGTTATCGCTTGGTTGACGTACAACCTGTGCTGTAAGCATGTCACTCAGCATGTAGGACTTAGAGTATTGATAGAAGCTTTGATACGCCCAAAATAGAATGATAATGTCAGATTATAAGCTAGTGGAAAGGCTCAGAGGAAGCGGGGGGAAAAGCCAACTCTCTTTCTCATGATTTATTCTTAACAGTCAGAAGGTGATTTTTACAATCAGAGAAAAAAATACACAGGAAAAAATTCCCAGCTGAGGTTCAACCCATTCCTACAATCTCTGAGTGTAGAGCCCAACCTTTCTAAATACATTTTCTCCTTACTCTTACCCTAAGAGTGGCTACTTAAGAATGTCTACACTGCAATTAAAAACCCATGGCCAGCCTGTACCAGCTGACTCCAGTTTGCAGGGCTCAGGCTAAGGGGCTGTTTAATTTCAGTGTAGATATATGACACTGCAAGGTGGGAGGGTCTCACATCTACACTGCAATTAAACAGCCCCTTAGCTCGAGCCCCACAAGCCCTAGTCAGCTGGCATGGGCCAGCCACTGGTGTCTATTTTCAGGATAGATATTCCCTTAGGCCTGGTCTACACTAAACCCCCAATTCGAACTAAGGTACGCAACTTCAGCTACGTGAATAACATAGCTGAAGTCGACGTACCTTAGTTCGAACTTACCGCGGTCCAGACGCGGCAGGCAGGCTCCCCCGTCGACTCCGGTAATCCTGCTCGGCGAGAGGAGTACGCGGAGTCGACGGCGAGCACTTCCGGGTTCGATTTATCGCATCCAGACAAGACGCGATAAATCGAACCCAGAAGTTCGATTGCCTGCCGCCGAACCAGTGCATAAGTATAGACATACCCTTATAGACCTTCTCCTGAGCACCTGTGCAATGGGAGGTGAAGCTGAACCGGAATTAGCTGAGGAGGAATGTAGACCAATGCTCTCAGTATGAGAGTTACTCCACAATTTTTCAATAGCAGCCACAAACCTTTGATATTATGGGGTGGGGGTCGAATTCTACTCTAAACATTTACCAGATAGGAATCTCAGGGAAGACTTTCCACATTCAGACAGCTGGAATAGTTGTAGATTTCCCCACTGAAATGTAAAGGCAGTGCTATAAGATTTAAGAAGGTAGAAAGTGTGACTAGTGCAGTGTTTCTCAACAACTGGTCCATGGACGAGCGTTAGGGTGACCAGATGTCCCGATTTTATAGGGACAGTCCCGATTTTTGGGTCTTTTTCTTATATAGGCTCCTTGGTGTCTGGTCACCCTAACCAGCGCTGCTCTCTGAGATCTCCCTGAGATCTCCTTGATACAGTTTAGGAAGGCACCGGTCAAAAAGGTTGAGAAACCCTGACTACAGTATTAAATAGGAGGGCCTTATGATATGAACAGGGTTCAAAATTTGCCTTTGTGTTCATCATAAAGAAAATCCCAATTGTTTAAAAAAAAACTTGTTCCACCACTTCCCATACTTTTTCCTCAGGAGAAAACACAGAATATAACAGAGGTAATAAGTCTATTTTAAGGTCCGCATGAGAAAGGGTGGAGACACTCCCTTTACTCTATTTTCTTCCCATAAATTGAAATGTGTATGAGATAATATGGGAGATGCTGGGATTCTCATCCAACAAATTCACAGCTGGATTCAGCTTTATTATTTCTTTAAACCTGATAATTTATCACCAGATTCACTTCTGGCTGTCAAAACTATCAATTGCTCAGTGTCCTCTCTGGTTAGTAGGTGTGCTCCAGAAAAGATACTGTAGCGCATGCACAGAAACATAGCTCAGCTGGTCCAGTTAGTCAGAAAATTCTACCTGCCTTTCCTTCAAATGCAAGTTTCCATCATCAAGAATGGAATTTGAACAGCAGAAGATTTGATCATTTGAGGGGTGTGGAAAGAGGAATTATGCAAACACATCAGTTCTGTGAACATTATTTTTTATTCTGTGTCATAGATGTGGATGATGTTTTACAGGGCCAGATTCTGCCATCTGAAATCAATGGGACTATTTGTGGAATAAAGTACTATACAGTGTGAGTAGAGGTGGGAGAATAGAGTGCTGGACTAGACAACACAGCAAGGATGGATGACAAAGAAAGGGAGAGGGTAAGGGAATGCATGAATTAGATCAGAGAAAGATTGTGAGGTATGCTTGTTGTTATATATGCATTTTAACTTATTAAAATGGGGGAGGAGGAAGTAGTGTCCAGAGTGAAAGCAGGGTGAAGGCCAGGTTGACCAAAATAACTACATTGTGAGGGGGGGATTTGAAGTGGGAGACTGTGGTTATATACTTTACAGGGTCAGTGAGGGTGTGCCGGGTATAGTGTGCAGCATGAAAAAAGGCATGGGCATGCCTATGGCCAAAGGAGAGCAGGGGAGCAACAAGGTGAGCTGAATTGGCAGAGCATGGATATAAGTGGGAGAATAGGTGATAGCTAGAAGTGAGACTTAAGCTGGGACAGAACTGTGTAGCACCTTATAGACAGAGATGAGCTTGAATTTAAAATGGAAGAGAGATTGATTTATCACAAAGTTGCCTCTGCACATAGCTCTTAAACATTTTATTTTCTATATTTTAGAATATATACCTAAGAAACTCCTAAGTTTTTCTATCAAATATTACACGTATAGTGTCAAGGGATATACCTGTGTCTCTTCTCTTTACTGCCACCACAGCCATCTGAGTGCACAAACTGACAAGTTGTGTCACAATAAGTCACTGTTGTCCTTGGGAAAGCAAAGGTAACTTTTTGGCATGACTGGGAAATGGGATAAAGAGTGATGAAGCTTTGTCCCAAATAGGAAGCCTGATGTGGTATGAGCACTTAGCTCTGTGTGCTTTTAATTATTATTTAAAAAAATTCAAAATCAGTTTGACACATTTTTGTCTACTGTTTCTTTCTTTATGCTGACTGACATCTGCTCTGTTTCTGATTGGTCAGGGATTTAGAAGGTAGATGCAGAAAGCAAATGAAATTAAAACCCTGATAAGAAACCGTAAGAGTAACATAACCTTGCTGCTACCAATGCATTAGAAATCCTGACTCCTACAGGACTATCTGTCAGTTTTACGATCTGTTAATTATCAGGGGTTGGCAGAATATACTTATACTGATATATTGCCCTACTGTTCTTTGATTAACACTGATAAGTTCCAGCCCCATAACTAGAAGATTGTGACTTTTTAAAAACATAATGAGCCAAAACATGCCTGATGCAGGCTAAGTGACATAGGTAGTTTTCAAGTATCAGGGGGTAGCCGTGTTAGTCTGTATCTACAAAAACAACAAAGAGTCTGGTGGCACCTTAAAGACTAACAGATTTATTTGGGCATAAGCTTTCGTGAGTAAAAACCTCACTTCTTCGGATGCATAGAGTGAAAGTTACAGATGCAGGCATTATATACAGACACATGGAGAGCAGGGAGTTACTTCACAAGTGGCGAACCAGTGTTGACAAGGCCAATTCAATCAGGGTGGATGTAGTCCACTCCCAATAATAGATGAGGAGCTGTCAATTCCAGGAGAGGAAAAGCTGCTTCTGTAGTGAGCCAGCCACTCCCAATCCCTATTCAAGCCCAGATTAATGGTGTTGAATTTGCAAATGAATTTTAGTTCTGCTGTTTCTCTTTGAAGTCTGTTTCTGAAGTTTTTTTGTTCAATGACAGTGACTTTTAAATCTGTGATAGAATGACCAGGGAGATTGAAGTGTTCACTTACTGGCTTGTGTATGTTACCATTCCTGATGTCCGATTTGTGTCCATTTATTCTTTTGCG
Source organism: Malaclemys terrapin pileata (assembly GCF_027887155.1). NCBI lineage: Eukaryota > Metazoa > Chordata > Testudines > Emydidae > Malaclemys > Malaclemys terrapin. Next base: position 16,743,334 of record NC_071520.1, on the reverse strand, counting down.
GAGGGACTGTCCGGTTTGGCCAATGTACATGGCAGAGGGGCATTGCTGGCACATGATGGCATATATGACATTAGTGGATGTGCAGGTGAATGAGCCCCTGATGGTGTGGCTGATGTGGTTGGGTCCTCTGATGCTGTTGCCAGAGTAGATATGGGGACAGAGTAGGCAACGAGGTTTGCTACAGGGATAGGTTCCTGGGTTGGTGTTTCTGTGGTGTGGTGTGTAGTTGCTGGTGAGTATTTGCTTCAGGTTGGGGGGTTGTCTGTAAGCAAGGACTGGCCTGCCTCCCAAGGTCTGTGAGAGTGAGGGATCATTTTCCAGGATAGGTTGTAGGTCGTGGATAATGCGCTGGAGAGGTTTTAGCTGGGGGCTGTATGTGATGGCCAGTGGTGTTCTGTTATTGTCCTTGTTGGGCCTGTCCTGTAGTAGGTGATTTCTGGGTACCCGTCTTGCTCTGTCAATCTGTTTCCTCACTTCCCCAGGTGGGTATTGTAGTTTTACGAATGCTTGATAAAGATCTTGTAGGTGTTTGTCTCTGTCTGAGGGGTTGGAGCAAATTCGGTTGTATCTTAGGGCTTGGCTGTAGACAATGGATCGTATGATGTGTCTTGGATGGAAGCTGGAGGCATGTAGGTACGTATAGCGGTCAGTAGGTTTCCGGTATAGGGTGGTGTTTATGTGACCATCACTTATTTGTACTGTAGTGTCCAGGAAGTGGATCTCTTGTGTGGACTGGTCCAGGCTGAGGTTGATGGTGGGGTGGAAATTGTTGAAGTCCAGGTGGAATTCTTCAAGGGCCTCCTTTCCGTGGGTCCATATGATGAAGATGTCATCAATGTAGCGCAAGTAGAGGAGGGGCACTAGGGGACGAGAGCTGAGGAAGCGTTGTTCTAAGTCAGCCATAAAAATGTTGGCATACTGTGGGGCCATGCGGGTACCCATAGCAGTGCCACTGACTTGAAGGTATAAGTTGTCCCCAAATCTGAAGTGGTTGTGGGTGAGGACAAAGTCACAAAGCTCAGCCACCAGGCTTGCTGTGGCCTCATCAGGGATACTGTTCCTGACAGCTTGTAGTCCATCCTCATGTGGAATATTGGTATAAAGTGCTTCTACATCCATGGTGGCCAGGATGGTGTTTTCAGGAAGAACGTCAATGCACTGTAGTTTCCTCAGGAAGTCGGTGGTGTCTCGAAGATAGCTGGGAGTGCTGGTAGCATAGGGTCTGAGGAGAGTGTCCAAATAGCCAGATAATCCTGCTGTCAGAGTACCAATGCCTGAGATGATGGGGCGTCCAGGGTTTCCGGGTTTATGGATCTTGGGTAGCAGATAGAATACCCCTGGTCGGGGTTCTGGGGGTGTGTCCATGTAGATTTGTTCCCGTACTGTAGCTGGGAGTTTCTTGAGCAGATGGTGTAGTTTCTTTTGGTATTCCTCAGTAGGATCAGAGGATAGTGGCCTGTAGAATGTGGTCTTGGAGAGTTGCCTGGCAGCCTCCTGTTCATAATCTGACCTGTTCATTATGACTACAGCACCTCCTTTGTCAGCCCCTTTGATGATAATGTCAGAGTTGTTTCTGAGGCTGTGGATGGCATTGCGTTCTGTACGGCTGAGGTTATGGGACAAGTGATGTTGTTTGTCCACAATTTCAGCCTGTGCACGTCTGCGGAAACACTCTATGTAGAGGTCCAGTCTGTCATTTCGACCATCAGGAGGAGTCCACGCAGAGTTCCTCTTCTTGTAGTGTTGGTAGGAAGGTTCCTGTGGGTCAGTGCACTGTTCAGTGGTGCGTTGAAAATATTCCTTGAGTCGGAGACGACGAAAGTAGGCTTCCAAATCACCGCAGAACTGTATCATGTTCGTGGGGATGGTGGGACAGAAAGAGAGTCCCCGAGATAGGACAGACTCTTCTGCTGGGCTAAGTGTGTGGTTGGAAAGATTGACAATGTTGTTAGATGAGTTGAGGGTACCATTGTTATAGCCCCCAGTAGCAGGTATTAGTTTAGATAGCTTACAGTCCTTTTTCCACTGTAGAGAAGTGAAATGTGCATTGTAAATGGCTTGTCTCATTTTTGTAAAGTCCAGCCACGTTGAAGTTTGTGTAGAAGGCTGGTATTGTATGAGAGTCTCCAGTTCTGAGAGCTCATTCTTGATCTTCTCCTGTCTGCTGTACAGGATGCTGATCAGGTGGTTCCTCAGTTTCTTTGAGAGTGTGTGGCACAGTCTCTCACCATACTCAGTGTAGTATGTTGATTGCAATGGATTTTTTACCTTCAGTCCTTTTGGTATGATGTCCATCTGTTTGCATTTGGAGAGGAAGATGATGTCTGTCTGTATCTGTGCAAGTTTTTTGTTGAGGTTGATGGATTTCCACTCCATACGGCTAAATTTAGTGCCTTGCATGTTGTCAAGTATCAGGGGGTAGCCGTGTTAGTCTGTATCTACAAAAACAACAAAGAGTCTGGTGGCACCTTAAAGACTAACAGATTTATTTGGGCATAAGCTTTCGTGAGTAAAAACCTCACTTCTTCGGATGCATAGAGTGAAAGTTACAGATGCAGGCATTATATACAGACACATGGAGAGCAGGGAGTTACTTCACAAGTGGCGAACCAGTGTTGACAAGGCCAATTCAATCAGGGTGGATGTAGTCCACTCCCAATAATAGATGAGGAGGTGTCAATTCCAGGAGAGGAAAAGCTGCTTCTGTAGTGAGCCAGCCACTCCCAATCCCTATTCAAGCCCAGATTAATGGTGTTGAATTTGCAAATGAATTTTAGTTCTGCTGTTTCTCTTTGAAGTCTGTTTCTGAAGTTTTTTTGTTCAATGACAGTGACTTTTAAATCTGTGATAGAATGACCAGGGAGATTGAAGTGTTCACTTACTGGCTTGTGTATGTTACCATTCCTGATGTCCGATTTGTGTCCATTTATTCTTTTGCGGAGGGACTGTCCGGTTTGGCCAATGTACATGGCAGAGGGGCATTGCTGGCACATGATGGCATATATGACATTAGTGGATGTGCAGGTGAATGAGCCCCTGATGGTGTGGCTGATGTGGTTGGGTCCTCTGATGCTGTTGCCAGAGTAGATATGGGGACAGAGTAGGCAACGAGGTTTGCTACAGGGATAGGTTCCTGGGTTGGTGTTTCTGTGGTGTGGTGTGTAGTTGCTGGTGAGTATTTGCTTCAGGTTGGGGGGTTGTCTGTAAGCAAGGACTGGCCTGCCTCCCAAGGTCTGTGAGAGTGAGGGATCATTTTCCAGGATAGGTTGTAGGTCGTGGATAATGCGCTGGAGAGGTTTTAGCTGGGGGCTGTATGTGATGGCCAGTGGTGTTCTGTTATTGTCCTTGTTGGGCCTGTCCTGTAGTAGGTGATTTCTGGGTACCCGTCTTGCTCTGTCAATCTGTTTCCTCACTTCCCCAGGTGGGTATTGTAGTTTTACGAATGCTTGATAAAGATCTTGTAGGTGTTTGTCTCTGTCTGAGGGGTTGGAGCAAATTCGGTTGTATCTTAGGGCTTGGCTGTAGACAATGGATCGTATGATGTGTCTTGGATGGAAGCTGGAGGCATGTAGGTACGTATAGCGGTCAGTAGGTTTCCGGTATAGGGTGGTGTTTATGTGACCATCACTTATTTGTACTGTAGTGTCCAGGAAGTGGATCTCTTGTGTGGACTGGTCCAGGCTGAGGTTGATGGTGGGGTGGAAATTGTTGAAGTCCAGGTGGAATTCTTCAAGGGCCTCCTTTCCGTGGGTCCATATGATGAAGATGTCATCAATGTAGCGCAAGTAGAGGAGGGGCACTAGGGGACGAGAGCTGAGGAAGCGTTGTTCTAAGTCAGCCATAAAAATGTTGGCATACTGTGGGGCCATGCGGGTACCCATAGCAGTGCCACTGACTTGAAGGTATAAGTTGTCCCCAAATCTGAAGTGGTTGTGGGTGAGGACAAAGTCACAAAGCTCAGCCACCAGGCTTGCTGTGGCCTCATCAGGGATACTGTTCCTGACAGCTTGTAGTCCATCCTCATGTGGAATATTGGTATAAAGTGCTTCTACATCCATGGTGGCCAGGATGGTGTTTTCAGGAAGAACGTCAATGCACTGTAGTTTCCTCAGGAAGTCGGTGGTGTCTCGAAGATAGCTGGGAGTGCTGGTAGCATAGGGTCTGAGGAGAGTGTCCAAATAGCCAGATAATCCTGCTGTCAGAGTACCAATGCCTGAGATGATGGGGCGTCCAGGGTTTCCGGGTTTATGGATCTTGGGTAGCAGATAGAATACCCCTGGTCGGGGTTCTGGGGGTGTGTCCATGTAGATTTGTTCCCGTACTGTAGCTGGGAGTTTCTTGAGCAGATGGTGTAGTTTCTTTTGGTATTCCTCAGTAGGATCAGAGGATAGTGGCCTGTAGAATGTGGTCTTGGAGAGTTGCCTGGCAGCCTCCTGTTCATAATCTGACCTGTTCATTATGACTACAGCACCTCCTTTGTCAGCCCCTTTGATGATAATGTCAGAGTTGTTTCTGAGGCTGTGGATGGCATTGCGTTCTGTACGGCTGAGGTTATGGGACAAGTGATGTTGTTTGTCCACAATTTCAGCCTGTGCACGTCTGCGGAAACACTCTATGTAGAGGTCCAGTCTGTCATTTCGACCATCAGGAGGAGTCCACGCAGAGTTCCTCTTCTTGTAGTGTTGGTAGGAAGGTTCCTGTGGGTCAGTGCACTGTTCAGTGGTGCGTTGAAAATATTCCTTGAGTCGGAGACGACGAAAGTAGGCTTCCAAATCACCGCAGAACTGTATCATGTTCGTGGGGATGGTGGGACAGAAAGAGAGTCCCCGAGATAGGACAGACTCTTCTGCTGGGCTAAGTGTGTGGTTGGAAAGATTGACAATGTTGTTAGATGAGTTGAGGGTACCATTGTTATAGCCCCCAGTAGCAGGTATTAGTTTAGATAGCTTACAGTCCTTTTTCCACTGTAGAGAAGTGAAATGTGCATTGTAAATGGCTTGTCTCATTTTTGTAAAGTCCAGCCACGTTGAAGTTTGTGTAGAAGGCTGGTATTGTATGAGAGTCTCCAGTTCTGAGAGCTCATTCTTCACATTTGCCTTACATTAGCTCTGCTTGAGACCATAAGAATTTAAGAACGGCCATACTGGGTCAGACCAGTGGTCCATCTCGCCCAGTATCCTGTCTTCCCACAGTGGCTGGTGTTAGATGCTTCAGAGGGAATAAACAGAACAGGACAATTATCAAGTGATCCATGCCCTGTCATCCAGTCCCAGCTTCTGGCAGTCAGAGGTTTACGGACACCCAGAGTATGAGAATCATCCCTGACATCTTGTCTAATAGCCATTGATGGCCCTATCTTCCATGAACTTATCTAATTATTTTTTGACCACCCCTTTGGATGTAGCTCCATTGGAGATTTTATTTCTGCTAAGAGACCTGTGAGCAGGGACTGTTATTTGGTCTGGGTGGCTGCGTGTGCATGTTACCACTGTAAACCATGGCTTTTCCCCGTTTAGATAATCCACAAGGGAAATTGCAATGGGCCCGCATAGCAGTCTCCCCAGATCAGCCAGCTTTCCCACTGCTCCCTTCTCAGTCTTCCTGATGCTCGTTTATGTGCCTTGCCTACTAGAATTTAGTCCAGCATAAATTTGTTCTTTTTTTATGATTGGCCCATTTTGACTTTGCACTTCGTTTGTCTTTTAGTTTTATCATTTGTGCCTCAAATTCTAACACCTGTTGGCAGTTTCACCTTGTTGAATTAGAACAACGAATATGGGGATAATTATGCGCAGAAGGAATATTCAGGAATTGTTTCAGTTTTGTTTGTTTTTTCTAGTTGCATTTACAGACCCCCCACTCCTTACTGAACAATTGAGGGTGTTGGTTACTTCCTTCTGTGTTTATGTAAGAAAGCTGTTTATAGTCAGTTTTTCCAGTTGGCATATGTACTTCCTTGACTGCAGTTTGACACATCATTCCTCCCACTCCCTCCCTACAAGTGAAGCTAATGAAATTCCTTTTTTTTTATTATTAATGGGGATTGTTGGTGTTAACCATAGAAGTGGCCGCCATCCCAGCTTGGAAGTGTGCTGCTTAACATACTTTGTTTTGCTTGTTAGTTCCCAGTGGTTGAGAAAGAAAGGGGGTAGTAGAGCTTAATCAACCATGTACACTTTACTGGGTGCTCAAACAGCTCCGTAAACCGTCACGCACCCATGCTTGTTTAGGTGAAACGAGAGACCAAATGGTTTATCAAAGCGGTGCGGGTGGATTAAAATGGATTATTTTTTCTTTTTGTTGCATGAAATTGTAACACCGACAGACCCCAGTCGTTGTCGGCACGCGGGATCGAACCTGGGACCTCTGTAGCTTAGTGCATAAGCCTCTGCTGCATGAGCTAAAAGCCAACTGGCCCTTAGCTGTAGAGCAGACTCATTAATATCTAAGTGGTTTGGGTGCCACTAGAGGGGACAGAACAGCACACCCAGGAGGTGTGTGGGTTACAAAATATTTTAGTTTATTGTCAAATGTAAGAAATTTTTCAGAATGAGTTATAGTTCAGCCCATCCCTGCTGGGGTGAACAAGTTGGGGTGAGAGGATATAGGGAACCTCCTCACCCACCTACCTTTGTGCACCCACACAGGAGCCTGGTTCAGTGACAGCGTTTGAGTTTTACAGATTGCAAGCTGTGCTCTAAGCTAGTTCTCGCAGCAACGCTAGCTGCATCATATATGGAGGGAGATGACAGGGCCATGCTCCACTTTACTGACTAGCAGAACCACCCTGTTCTAGGAGGGCACACGCTGCACCCTATCCCTGGATGGTGCAATATCTGATTTCCCCCTTACTTGAGGTAGGTGATGGTGTGCTCCTGGTCATTGTGCATCCTTGCTACCTTCTATCCTGAACTGTGATTTAGCACCACAATTGAGCCACTAGAATTAAACTGTTTTATCATCTGTCTTTTTTCTATGACAGATCAGTTATTTAAATCATTTGCCAAAGGAAGGGTTGTATATAATTTCCTACATTTTGGATGGTATTCATGAATAAGAGTTAGGTTATTATGACTCATTTTTCCAATATAGAAATGCAAGGTTTTTAATATAATCGTCAAGGTGATTTACAACATTAATGAACTGAGCCCTGGCCTTCCAATAAGATGCATGCAGGCAGACACCTGTGTCCATGTGGAGCCCATTTATTAGATGAAATTTCATTTAAAGGTGAACTGAAATGCTTCATAACTATTAAATACGTTCTTCAGTCTTCAAGATCTTTGATATTTTCATGCCTCACTAGACCTCAGTTTCCCTGAGTGACTAGTCATAAGCGAGGGGACACAGTAACTCTGTGGCCAAGTTAGGAAAGGAACTCGTATCCTCCAGACTACTATTTTCCCCTCTAACCGCTAGACAACACTGCCTTTCCACAATTTAAAAAAAAACATTTCTGTGAGAGACAGGCACAGTCTAGTGGTCTAATCACAGGAGTGGGTGTTAGGATTAGAACTCAGGAGTTCCTATTCTAAAATAGCTACTTTTGAGCCCTTAACAAGACATGTAATCTCTCTTGGACTGTTTCTCCATCAATATAATGGAGGTAAAACCTACCTCTATTTTACTGTTCCCTATTTATATAACAAACCAACACACTTAATTGTGGTATCTTTTACGCCATAAATGCTGTGTAACCAGATGGCTCCAAAATGTAATTAAATATTTAAAATGTACCCTATATTTAAAAAAGGTAAGGAAAATCTCTATCAGACCCATGAAATGTGAGTTATTGTACTTAGGTACTTGAAGTGTATCTTCTTCTTAAATAGCATTCTTCTTCTGTGCCATGGTAATGCCAGCATTGGACAAGTTTGTCTCTAGCCCTACCAGGGGAGTAGTGGGAAGTAAGTGTGCCCTCCTATGTTCCATTCCACCATCTCCCCTCTTGACCCCATGCCATGGCTGCTTTTGAATGCTTTGGAGGGAAAGGAGGGACCATAAAACCTGCATGCTTAATATTTCCACCACCACCACCCTGAGAAGGGGGGAGGGGGCAGGAAATGGGCTCTCCTCTATGTGCTGGCCTGAGGTGCTGGCTAGAAATAAGGAGTAAGCTTCACCCAAACTTACTCTCCTCCCGAACAAGAAGGGAGCAGGGAAGGAATTGTGTGGCTCTCCAAGTCAGTTTCTTCCTGGTGTTCCTCCTTCAGTGGTGTAGCTATGTGCTGCCCTGACACAGGGCTGAGTCTCAAGGCGCAATCTAGCCTGTTGCGAATATTTTAGAGAAGTCCTAATTTCTGGTAACTACTTTAATGCAATGTAATGTTTCTTCTTTCTGATCTTGTTGATGATTTTTATGCTTTGTCTGCTTTGTTCCCTTCTTAGTTCTTCCAGCAACTGTGGAGGGTGCACCTTTAGCAGTCAGTGGGAAAGCTGCTGTGGAATAGAATGGACTGTGAATGGGTCCTTGAAGAAAAAAATCTGACTGAGAAGTGCTGAAACTTTAAAACCACTGACTTCATTGGGAGTTGTGGGTGCACAGCAGCTCTCAGAATCAGGCTCCTGATGGTGTAAGGCCTTTAACATTCCTGTTGATTGCCTGAAATTACAGCTCTGGTGGATGCCTGGGACTTTCTTTCAGAGCCAAGTGCTGAATATAAACTGAATCCAAAATGCCCAGTGCTGAATGGGTATATGAAGAATACCTACAATTTAGGTTCCAGAGGGTCAGCAACACTATTTATTAGAGACTGGTAAAAATAGTGAACAGATACATTCCATACCAAGCTCTCCAGGGATTTAAAAATACCCGAAGTCCAGCCAGTGAAATCCAGCCAAGTTTTATAAAAATTATAGTAGTGGCTTTTATTAAATATAATCTGTGCACTTAAAATGTATAAAGTATTCAGTTTACTTAAAGGAGTTATTTTGCCAAACCATAAATGTACCAATAACTAAAGCAAGGAATAACAGTTTAGGAAATCTAAATTTACAGTGCTGTGTAGAAAAAAGCTTTGACTTTCAGATTTTAAAAAAACTCTCTGCTTAAGCATGTGATTCATATTTAATCCTGGTTATACTGAATTCACATTTGAATATATGTTTATAGTGGGGTATATGCTTCACATGATGTATGACTTGTCCACATTATCACAATACTGACTAGGGTTTAGCTATTTTGAGCACTTGTTTAGAATACAATCCTCTATTCTGTTATCTTTTACATGTGGTTTTGAAATCTATCTCCTCTTATATCCACAAGAAATTCATGAACACACACATTTCATAGCATCCAATAAAACTTTAGAATAACATTCTGCAAACATAAACAAAGGTCACTCATGTAAAAAAAGGGCCTAGCCTCAACCATGAAGAATTTATTGCAATAGTGGATATAATACTCTTGGCACATAGTTCTTCCGTGAACCCAGTACTTGCAGTTTTTGCAAGAGCAAGAGACTGAAGATCTTGCAAGGTAAATTATAATACTGTTTTATACAAAATATATGATTTTGAAAACTTTTATGTTTTGAGGTCCTTTAAAAATAGGAACCAAGTGAACATTTCATGGTGCTGTGATGCAAACCTGCACAAACATTCTTCACGTGAATAGTCTGTCAAGTTCCTTTTGTATTGTCAGCATTTGGAGGATAGGGCCATTTTACCACTAAGGAAACTGCAAAAGGGCGTTGCCTTAGAATAGTGTCATATGCAAATAAATACACAGTTTTGCAACTTGTGCAGAGGTGGGTCGCCAGCAATTGAACAAAGCAGGGCCTCGTTTCTCCTTGTAAAAACTGTGTTGGAAATATGGGGCCTTATCCTGCAGTCTTTATTCAGGTTAAACTCCAGGTTTTTTTTCTATTTGTTTGTTTATTTTATTTAGGGACTTTTAACTAGTTTACAAATCCTTGCCATGTAAATATCAGAAACAAATCTATACCAGTTAGCTTTTGTTCAAAGAACCATTATACAAGAATATAGTCATTAGATCTTTCTTTTTACATGGTGTTCATATAACAGAGTCAGCATCATTACAACACCTATAATATGTAATTTCTAGTGATTTTATTAAATTGAGTGCAAAAATTCAGCGGGAGTTTAACCTGAATAAAGACTGCAGGATCACTCCCATAATCATTTCAGGGCTGGGGTGTTTCTGAGGCAGTCCATAGGAGAAAGGGAGGATGATAGATGGCCTTACTGCACGCTGGCTGTTTCCTGTTGCTGCAAGACCCATACATGCTATGAGAGCTGGGAATGTGAGTTAGGGCTGCCCTAGCCTGCGCTGGGGGCTGAACTGCCCCCATAGCCCCAGAGTCTGGGAGATATGGACACCTGCTCCTTAGTCCCCTGAGTTTGGATGAATTTTCTCTTTGATCCTTCCTGGCTGTGCCTATTTTCTTTTCCAGGCTACATTGTATGTGCCTGTTCGTATAATTATTACTTTTCATTTTTTGATCAAACATTTAGTTGCACATTTTTATGGAAACTAAGATGATGAGAGGTGCATATAAGAAATACCCATTCCATCCCCAGCTTTTCAGATGACACCAAGTGACCTTAAAGTAGGGCAGGATTTGTCCATATGTAAAATACTCCATTGAAAGGCAGCCAACTCTGGGGTGGAGAGTGGTAGCCAACTGGTATGCTGCACTGTAGTGTGGAGGACAGGGATTTTGGCCAGGGACACCAACGCAAACTCTTACAAAAAGTGCTGAGTGTTCTTTAGTGTTGATGTAGAACAGATAGACTCTTTAAAGGTCTGCACTGAAAGATAAACACGTGGTAGATGGAAGTGGGCTGTTTAATGTAGAAGGATGAAGGACAGTCATTCCGCTGGGATTTTAACTGGTAGTTCCAGGAAATCTAAGTGTTTTTAAAAATGTATTTAAACTACTATGCCATTTCTCCAGCATTTGAACAGTACAGTCACCACCTGCTTGCCCAAGTACTCACCTTCAGTATTTACCCTTTTCTCACTTGCTTAGCCCTACTACAGATATCTTAAAATTCTTAGAGCTCAGGAGAGTCTTATGCTGGGTAGACTAACTGGAATAATATTTATTCAATAGAGAAACACCTTTTTCCTTTAAAAAGAACATCTGATTTTGATTTTTATTAAAAAAAATGTTAATGATAGAAGTGACATTGTAAGGAGGAAAACTCCACCTTATGCTGGAGCTATTAGTACGACCATTAGAGCTTTATAAAGGGAAATGTAATAAGAGTATTGTGTACTAAGCGCGTTAATATTGATTTTAATGGATGCCTTATTAATATGGTATTTGAAATATTTATACGCATTTCAAAGTTGGATCCATTGGTCTTTCAGTACCTATCTATTGCTAATTATGGTTATAATGACATTTGATAGGAAAAATATGAGACTGGGGATGTTAGCTTTAGTAGCTTTTTGTTGTTGCTGGCATGAGGTTGAGTTACTTATGACGGGGAAACTGATCCAGGTGCGGATGTGCTGCATGATGCCCTGTGCACCATGTAAGTCCTGTAGTATAGAGGGATGTATATGGAAAATTGGAATGGAGTATTTCCACAGAGTACCTGCACACTCCCTGTGTGCTGCAGAGATGTCTTCATGAAAATTCCAAATAGACCAGTTTAGAGGGAACTGCAACAGGTGGATTGGAGAAGAGGCCATGGGTTTAATACTTCCATGGCTTCCGTGGCCCCAAACCCTCACATAGGAGTTGCAGCCCCTATACCACTCCATGGGCTTCAATAGCGCCATAGAGGGGCTATAAAGTCCTTGCAGACGTGTGTGTGTGATTCCCACCCATTTCCATTCTCACTTAGTGCCCTGCCACAAATCCTAATCATTCAAGCTGTTTGCTAGTTAGGTAGAATTTCACCCTAAATAAACTGAATGGCTATTTCCTGTAAAATAATTAACTTCTGATCATTATAAAACTTTTTGTTGGTTTTAAAAGTGACCTGCAGAGGGGATGCTAGATGAGGAAATGAGCTTGTGCCTTCGTAAAATGTTTCTAAGGTAAAATATGAGCAGACAAAACATTAGGGACATCATGTCTTGTTTACCCTGTTTTTGTTGGAGGACTCGCTTTGTTTACACTGAAGTTTTTGTATGTAGCTGCACTGCTGTATCTGTATCCGGACAAACCCTTAGTGTCGCATTGGTGCAAGTCATAGCATGCACCAGTGCCTTTATAGCAATGCACCATGTCTAAGCTAGGGGTTTGCACTGGTGTCTGAAAATCCCAGTGTAAACAAGACCTCACTAGTGGTCTCAGCTGTGTATCGTGACTACACTCTTTGCCTTTAAGGGAAAGGGTGCTGAATCCTTAACACAGACACCTTTTTCTTTCAAGAGTTTTGCTTAAATATATGTTAACAAAAACAAAGACTTTTCTCAATTAATTAAGTTTAACTTCCTTGGTATCTGTGATGTTGCAACCATATATGTTTTCCAGACATATAAAGCCTTCCAGAGGAGAATTTCAAATATAGGGGAAATATATATATATATATATATAAAAATAAAGAAGAACCCATCAAACCTTCTTTATACAGGCACAAGCCCATGTTGGGGATAGAAGGGGCTGCTTTGTTTTATTTGTGCAAGTCCTCCTTACGAGAAAAAAAATACCTCTGGTTGTTCCAAATTATAGCAATACCTCATTATTATTCCTTAAAAATGTTAAATTGTTATATTTACAACCAGGATGCCATTAGCTTCCCTATTAGTATTTAGTTCAAAGGAAGACTTTTATAAGCACAAAAAAAGTTCTGTTGTATAAAACTGAATGTGTGTTTGATATCACGGTAGTTTAGGGAACAATGCAAAGGTCAATTATGTTGCTTGCTCTCCTGTCACATGATGTGGATGTGTATATGAATGCATCCCTGGAATTCCACTGTGGGATCTGCATCTTTGAAGCTGATGCTAAAATTACTGCCTAGGCTCTTGCAAAGGCGGATACTGATAGAAGATTCAATGAAATCGAAGGTCGCTGGTCTGGTAGGTGTTGAAAGATACCTGGCTATGATACTATTTCTGATTTAATAATGCGAATGGGAGGCTAGTCCTTTGTAATAATTAGGACTAATTACTGAAGAGGTGTTGACAGATGGGCTAAGAGGAAACAAACTGCCTTTATCCAGTGGTTTAGAGTCAGATTACTGGTCTTGTGTTATCTGTTTCTCAGAAAGCAGAAGCTTCAATCATTCACTAAGTCTTCAAAGGGGAAAGGGATCCTAACAATATACGGGATTTGGGATGAAGCTATGAAATAAATCTTTGACTCAAAATGGCTAAATTCATCCCTTTTCCGTCAATTATTCGAGTTTTAAAATTTGAGTTACAGATGAAGAATCTGATTATACTTCCAAGTGAGTTGAACCAATATTGGTGACTTTTTTTTTTGCTGTTGTTCATTGATTAGTCAATACCTAATTCCTTCCTCTCCTGAATGCTCTGTTTCCTTCTTAAAGAATGATATCTATGGTTGATATCCACTTGGAATGGGGAGGAAAAGGCAATTGCTTAGGACTTTCTCTTCTTCTTAGTACATGAAACATGAGAGTTTATAGCACATAGACACAATATCTCTGTATGAAAAGTAAAACAAAACATGTTTACAATGGCACCAAATTTCGGTTATCTAGCTCTTTATACACACAGATGAGACGACGGAAATTTTAGCAAAAATTGGCAGACTTTGGTATAGTTTTGTTAGGCAATTATTTTTTTTACCATCGAATATTTTAAAAAAACATTCTTCTCTCCCTTATTCTTTCTGATGTGACTTCCATCCCCTCGACCTGGAGTCTCTTGCCTAAGCAGCTGACATTGTCTGTCAGATCTTTGTCTGGTAGGAAGGGGTTTAGTAAAGACATTAAAGAGTTAACAATCTTTCACTGGAATGAACATTTGGAGTGGCTTACTTCAGACAAATGATTTAAAACTCTAGCTATCCTCCATGTTCTCAAATGACTCCCTTTTATATGCACTTCTTCCCACCCTCCACCCAATCTTGACCTTGATTTTCTGTGAAGCAGTGGAAAATATGGTGGACTTGGATAGTTTTATAAAGAGAGGTAGCTTTCAATTATTTATTTGCTTTTTAACAATGGACGCACTTTAATTAGTGTTTAAATATTTATAATCAGTTTTATTGTGCTGTAAAATCTGTTATACTTTGATCTAGATTTTCTGGTTTGAGATAATGATGCTCGTAAAGGTTTTCTTAATGAATTTGGTCAGAATTTGACATAATCTGATTATCTGATGAAAGACTGACACTTCAGTTCCTGACAGCATAAAAGAGCAGTACAAAAGGGGGCTGTTCAGAGCCCATTCAGAGGCTGGAAGTTCAAGTTCAGGTACTGCAGGCTGGTTCAAGATTCAGAATTAAGATGGTGAAACAGTTTTAGATTTCACTGTTGGGTTTTGTTTTTTGTTTTGGTTTTTTTGATCGATTGTGGTTCATACTGGACAAAGGGACTGAAGCTTTAAATAAGTAAACATGTTAACTGTCTTCAGGAACTTTTGGTTTAGCAAGTAGAGAGAAATAAACAGCTAATGTAAGATATGACCCCTTAAAAATATTTCAGAGTAGCAGCCGTGTTAGTCTGTATCCGCAAAAAGAAGAACAGGAGTACTTGTGGCACCTTAGAGACTAACAAATTTATAAGAGCTAACTGATCAGAATGTTCCGGGCATCTGTAAGGTTCAATAGTAGAAATTCTAGTATGAAGGTCATTGAAGAATTATTGAACTGGTGTTGCAGTTGTTCACTCACTTTTTATTAATATCCTTCACATTTTGACTATTGCCTGTTTGATATTGTTATCTCAGGAATGTTGAAAATAAATATTGCAGCGTTGTTGTAGCTATGTTGCTACCAGAATATGAGAGAGATCAGATAGGTGAGGTAATATCTTTTAATGGATCAACTTTTTGTTGGTGGAAGAGACAAGCTTTTGAGCTGCACAGAGCTCTTCTTCAGATATTACCAAAGATATTAAATATCTAAAGATATTACCTCACCCTACTTGTCTCTCTCAAAATAAGTATATTTAACAACTGCATCCTACGTGGTCATGGAAAATGGATCTAGAATTATGTGATCAAATTCACATGGAAGAACAATTGTGGTTTTGTATCTAAAATCTAAGATTAGGCTAATCAGTTAAAATAAACATTTGTTGTATTTGATGATCAGGTAATATTTACCCTGTAAATGTCATTCCTGTTTGCACCTGAATTACGGTGCATTCTTGTCACATTTCTTGGACTACTTTGACATCTGATAACTTGACTTATCCAAATAACATCTACATATATTGTATCTGATGGGAATCGCAGTGGACAAAAAGGAGGCGCTGATACCAATGAATGTTGAATTTTAGTGAGACACACAGCAGAAAAATGCATTTTAATCTGCTTCTCTGAATCCTAAATTTGAAATGGTTGATATACATGACATTGGGCCTTTTTAAAAAAAAAATAAAAAATTGATTCTTGAAATAGTAAAGATTATGGACCATATTCTACAGTCCTTATTCAGGCAAAACTCCCACTGACACCAGTGGGACTTCTGCCTAATAAAGTTTGCAAGTTTTGACCTAATGAATTAATATAGAGTAAAAGAACATCACACACCCTTATTATACAATTTAAAGACTTCTCTTTTCTTAGCAAACTTTTAGTGAGTTCACTTTCATTGTGCTTACAGAGGGTTTTGAGCACAGATCTGGGAGACCATAAATCCTATGCTGATCCTGGTGCTTTCAGTGGCTCTCTGTTACCATGGGCAAATCACTTAGCCTCTCTGCCTCAGTTTCTCTGTCTGTAAAATGATGTATAATAATACTTGCCTCGTAGCAGTAGGGTGGCTTAGTTAACAAACATAAAAATTCTAAAGAAGGAATGAATTTAATCTCTATGGGTGCAGTAATATCCATAATTAATTAATATTTTGATTTAAGGGCCTAATTCTGCAAACCTCACTAACTTCAAAGGGATTGCTCAAGTGAGTAAGGATTTGCAGGACTGGGTCAAAAATATGGACTATGAAAACAAGCAGGAACTACAATAGCTGATTTACTATTTGCTTACTTTGACTATTTGTGACTTAGGGGGATTTTTTTAAACAGTTGTTGTCTGAAACATATCTATAAAATAAATCTTAAAAACAGAAACCATGTGAAAAAAGTAAATACAATATTCTGTTGTAAATGTATCCTGAAATGTGGCAATGCTTATAGGATTTCTTGCTCAATTTAACCATAAAAATACTTTCCTTCCTCTCTGCCTTTTCCAATGATTTTGTATTTTGTCAGTGCTGTTTTAGAAAATGGGGAACAAGGATAAAAGAAAATATTTTGGGAGCCTTTTCGGAGAGCTCAACCAGGAGATAGTTTGGGTACAGTTTCTTACAGTGCACAATGAAATAACTTGTTCCCTCTAGAACAGTGGTTCCCAAACTGGGGTTTGTGAACCCCTGGGGGTTCACGAAATGTTACAGGGGGTTCTCGGGGGAAAAAATTCCCTAATGGCAGACAGAGCTGTCCCTAGGGACCCTGGGCAGCACGGGGCCAGAAGCCCAGAGCCCTTGGACTTCCAAGAGCTAAGCATATCAAAGCAAACATATCTATCACACTGAGGAGATTTAAACTTCAAGACTCCTTATAAGAAATGGAAAGGGAGGTGGATATTTTTTGCTGTTTTTAAAATTAAATAGGCAGCTAGTATTGTTTTTTAAATTATTATGAAGAATAAGTTGTTTGCCTGGACTGCTCAAGACCTGAATGTTTGTGTAGGAGGAACTCTTTGAATTGGCTTCTTAAATACCTTCATGCTGTTTCACATCTGATACTCCTTGATGAAACATAGGAGCCTTGTCTTATAACAGGCTTATTCAAAGTGATACAAGCTACGAAAGTGAGATCTTGGAAGAATGTTGCTGTTTTCATAATATAATAAAAATACTGTAATGATAAATAATAATAATTAATAGTAAATAGTGTGTAATAAGCATGTCATAAAAACAAATTTTATATTTCCAAGATCACTGCTTTTATAATTTATACTCAGGTAAAGGAGAAAATCCCTGGAAATATTTATTTTTAGGAGGGGGTTCGTGAGACGTGACATTTTAGTGAAAGGGGTTCACAGGTTGTTAAAGTTTGGGAACCACTGCTCTAGAATTAGGATCATTTTGGATAAGTGGTATCTGTGGTCAATGTTGTATATTTTGTAGCAGAAAAAATAGCATAAAATCCAATAACTGATTCAAAAGATTTAAAAGAATATGAAGTATCATGTTGCTTCCATATATGTTTAAAATGAATCCCTTCTCAGTTCCTCTTCCTGAAAAAAATACACACAGAGATGGGGTGCCAACTTTGGGGTGACAGCCAGTGCTAGGATTTCAGGAAAGGGTATGCTGAAGGAAGTTTAAAGCCTCCTAACAGTAAAGGGTGAGCAGTGGCTTGTGGGGTTTTTTAATGGATAGTTTTTACCTCTAAAGTGGTAAAGACGAGAACAAAAATGCCACTGTTAAATATTTCCAATAGAAGTATGTTTGTGTTGTAACATTGTTTAGTACAAACAGATACCACTCCTCCAGAAATAATTATTTATAAAGTGAGGTGTGAGAGGGTTTTTTATTCTGGTTGAAACTTGTCACTCAATTTTTTAAATGGAGGCTAAAGTTACACAGTAAAAGTTTAATTCGGGTAAAACTGACAGAGACATTAAAATAAATGTAGTATTTTGTACGAACTTTGTAAATTAATATGAAAGATTTTATTTGACCCGTCCTCCCCTATTGTCAGATATCATGGGATAATCTCCTGTGCTGGAACTGGCAATCAATAGAATTAACCCAATTTACTCTAGCTGAGGGCCCGGGCCCTGTATGTCAATAGTCAATTGACTAGCTATTTTGTGTTATATATGTTAGACCTGTAACGTCATTTCTTAAGAGTTGTATTTTTATTATATAGTATCATATTACGTATGCATTGATATTGAATTAAAACAAGTTATATGTTATATTTCACATTTAGAGGGAGAAAATCTATAGAACACAAAAAGTTATCCGGTGCGTATTGTGTTTCATGTTCATGTGCCCTGTGGGAGGAAAAGAAAAGTAATAGAACAGACAAATAAATAAGCATGGTGTTGAAACTGGCATTACAGAGTCTGCTGTTGCACAATGGAACCGCAATCAATTTACTGTCTTTATTGGTCGAGTGCCAGAAAAATAGTATAATATTATACAGGGCTAGATTAATTAAATAGTAATTATAAGGGAATAAATCAAGTAATCATAAAAGTTTGTCATGGGAAAAATATGTGTCTAGAATTAATTAGTTTTCTAATAAAGTATATATTTTAATTGCTCAGAATTACGGAATCCTTAATTGCAGACATGTAAGTTTGGCCGGATTAATTTCAGTTGCTGTAAGAACTTGATATATTTCTTCTCTGTCAGTTGTTTTTTTTAATAGTTTGCTACTAAACAAGAGTATTTCAGGAAATGTCTGCTAAAATGTCTGGAAGGTGTTTAATTAAATCTTTGCAGTCTGAGGACAGTATTAACTAGTTATTGCTGTTGGAAGCAAGAGATTCATGCCCGATGCTGACGTTGGGAGCACCCCTAATTTAGGAGGCTGGGTAGACAGATCTCTGTTGCTGACAGATTGCTATGCATGGCTGAACTGAAAGGCTACTCAAAACAGCCTTTTGATGGCCCTTGGCTTATCAATTTTCTGCTAGATTGCAATGATTTATCAAGTGTGCAAACTTGAATTCAACTTTAAGCCTGAATGTTGTGTTATACAGAGACAATTGTGTGAAGCCTTTTTTTCATTTATTTTGTGCATTTTCACATTCTTTAATTTTTCAAGGAGATTTGGCATTAGATGTCCTATATCTTTTTGCATTAGCCATATGGGGAGTCTGTTTTGGAGTTGAACTACTGTGTACTTTGTGTCAGATTTCTTTCTCCTAAAACAAGGCTTTCCGTAGTTTTATCATTGCACTTTACTGGGCAATTAATGGCTTCATAAAGCAAAACAGATGGGGTTCTTTTTCCTTAATCTGGGCAATGAACCTGTTTATGAAACACTAAAATTTCATCAATTTCAGCTGTGTTTTCCTGCTGTATTTTAGCCTGACATATTAAAAACAAGTGCAATGGGATAAGTGTAGCCATGATATTTGGCTTTCTCAAAAATGTTTATTTCAGTGAGATTTTCAATGCCGAAAATGTTTAACTGTGTTAAGAAAGGTCAACCAGCTGATAGCTAAAGGCGAGTATGTCAAAATGAAAGACTGAAAAAAAATTATCATTCTGACACGCCAGGAGTATTAGAATGATTAATGTTTATGTTAATTTATGGCTTTTACATATTGATTAATAGCTTTTTGTTTCAGTGACTAAAATGTATAGGGGCAATGAGATCCATATGCTAACTCAGTGTTCTTAGTTTTGTTCCCATGCTGAATCTATGTTTTCAGATAGAAAATAATTATAGTGATTTTTTTTTTAATTTCAGATGGAAGTATTTGGAAGTGATCCTCAAGATACCAGCTCAAATCCCAAATATTTCTGAACATCGTATGTTGACATTTGTATGCATTTTCCTTACAAACTTAATTATTTAAAGACATAAGTGTATTGTGTTTTGTTCTCAGTCAGTTAGATGATGACTAGTTAGAGGAGAAAAGGTGTTGAAACTGTGTAACTAGTCATTCTCTGACTGGAAATTATTGAAAAAAATCACATTGTATTGCTATTAGTAGCCATTTTTTTCCCTGCTTTGATTGGATTTCTTGGCATATATTTGCACCAGTGGCTGATAAACAAATCAGTTTGCTCCCTAACCATTTATTGGTTTATACAGTGAAATGTGGAAACCTCCATTGTTCCCTACATGGGGTCAGGAAAGAAGTTAACTTTGGGGCAGATCCTGAAGGAGGTTTCACTCCTAACCTCCTGTTTACTTCAGTGGCAGAGGGAGCTACTTTGCATCTCTCAGGATTAGCTTTATTGTTTTTAAGTATTCTTCTGAGTAGTCAGTCCTTACTGGTCATTAACAACTATTTTGTGGCCAGGGAGAATGAAAGCTCTGGCAGCACTGACTTCCCAACCTGTAAAAATCCAGGCCTTTAGTCAGTTGTAATGTAGGATGTGTGGCAACAGGTTAATGGTATCTGCTAATACAGTATTGTATAGCTTGGTCATATAAATCAGCAAGTTCTGTTTGATGCTGTTATGTCTCCAAATTTAAATTTTCAAAAGCAACAATGTTATGTCAGTATGGAAATCTCTTGGTTATGTTATTTTTTGTTCATATTTCAGTTCACACTAGTGCATGCTTCCAGTCCATTGCCAGGGTTTTATTTTTGCTTTGTTTGTAACACAAATCTTTTAAGGAACAACGTCGTTGCTTAACTCCTACTTTGACACTAATGTCTGAGGATGAACGTAGATAAAGAATAAATATACAAAGTAATTAGCTAATAATGCTAATGTAAAGCACTGGATATACACATTGCTAAAAGGAATGACTCTTTTCATTTGTATGTTTTATGTGTCAAATCATTCTATTTGAAACCCATTATATTTACTTAATTAGCTTTTTAAACATAAACACTAAAGCACGAGATATAGAATTAGTATTATTATAGTATTAGTAGTATAGCAAGAAAGATATCAAACAGACCTATAAAGGAAAAAGCTTAATTGTCACATTCATGTTTTCTTGGCATATTTTTCAAAAGTTAACATAGTGTTCACATGTCTAAAAGCAAGTCACGTGTCACATGCAGGCAAGCTTCACTCCTCCCCCCAGTTCTACCAGTGTGCCTCAGTTCTGACCTCAGCATACTGTGCAGTTTCTCTCCTGTGTTTTACTTGAGGAAAGATTGACAATTATATCAAATTATGTGGTGAAGTTGTGATGTGTACAGATGAGGTCCAGGACGAGAATGTAAGCTCCTGTTCCTTGTAGGCTAATTGAATTCCAAGTTGCTTCATTTGGTTGGGGAAGCGGGGGGGAGAAAGTCTTGCTACATTTTTAGCTTATGATGGAGTACAAACTAAACATCCTGTTGCTCAGATACTTCTCCCATTTAAATGTTCTTCCCTACTTCTGTGTTTTTTATGTAAAGCTTATAGGATTTGCAGAGTCAAACTCAAAGGCAGTGGGCTGAAAATTTACCACAAAAGGCTGGCGGGCATATGTGTGTTACAAATACTTAACCTGCTTTTAGAGTACATTTTCTTAGTATGCAGTAAACTTCAAATACCCATCTTTGAGTTCAAATACTCTGAAATAAGCAGTTCAGTTGCTTTCTGCAGATGTATCTGGAAGCTGCCAGACCATCCGTATTTTAGTTACGTTTGGATAAAATGGGTACTTGTAATCCTGGACTTTGATCCTTTGCCTGCTAGAAATGCCACATGTCCATACAGCATTTGCCCCAACTACTGTTGTCTGAGGTATGTGCAAGTTCCACTGTGTTTTGGCATTTCAAGTAGAGTAGATTTAAAGGAAGGCCAATCCAGGTGACTGTTGGGTCTCTGTTGATCCAGCCTGGCTGCTCAAATGGATCATACAGCCAACCAGTAAGGTGGTAGCCAGCTGAGTTGGGGGAGGCCCACAATCTTTAAATGCAGCCATGCAGTATGGGTACTGCTGGGGGCAGAAGGGGAGACTGCCCCACCATGAGAGCTCAACTGTCTGTTATGATTTATAGGCAGAAAGCCTGGACAAGATTGGCCTTATGGGCCCTTTAGAAAGCTCATACTGTAAGGGCTACCTACCATATTTTAAAATTGAAAATGGAGTTCGAGGTAATATAAATTGATTATGTGCCTTATACTATTAACTTAATAAAATTGCCCTTTCCACCAGTTTTCTTTGCAATTACATACTGTGTATTCTTATTGACTGCAGATGCTATATAGTCATATCTAGTTAGTTAGCTACAAGATGTGGGAAACATGTCTTAAAAATCATCATGAAAGGAGCAAAGTTACCCTTTGACCCAAGTGGAAAAGACAGAAGTGCAATCTGGAGAGGAGCTTTCATACATGAGAACAGGGAAGAAAAAAGGTTATTCATATTGTTACTGACTAATTCTTTAATCTTACTCTTCTTTGGGAGGCTGGCACCTGGTAGGCTTGGAATTTCCAGAAATAAAAGGGATTTCATATATTTGATGATGAGCACACCTGGATGTGTCAAATAATTTGCAGTCATAATTATATCTGCACACCTGCTAGTTAGAGTCCCGAGTCAGTTTGCCAGACGTGCCGAGAGAGATTTATCTCTGGCATACCTGAAAAATCTCTCTTTAGCACCAACGTTTTGCTACTTTGTAAACGACTATAGAATAGGAAGCCTTTTTTAGTCTTTGCTCAAGCTGTCTGTATCTCAGATTTAATTGTGGGGTTGTGGGGGAAGGGGGTGCTTGGGTGATAGTTTACTAGCAATTTGTTTTTGCTTCGATGTGTGATGGAAATACAAATGACAGGAGTGGGAACAGGAAAGTTGTTGAATTCAGCTGAAATTTTTCCTGTGGGAATTTGTTAATGTTTTGAATTCTCTGTGAGATTTTTCCAAGGTAATCTTTCTGACATTTACATTTTTAAATGACTATTATTAATTGAAAGATCTACTTTTTTCTTTTCTTTTCTTTTCTTTTCTTTTCTTTTTTTTTTTTTGTATCAAATGCTGTAGTAGTGCATTTTTCACTGCATAGAAACTCAAATAACTTTAAGGAAAGTTCCCTTAATTACATGCTAACAAAGTGGAGTTTTATAGGTGGTGTTATTGGTAATTTGTTCTCTAAAATTATGTAACTTACATTTTTGAATAAGATTAAACAATTCCTAATTTTAGTAGAAACATGTTTTGCATGGCAAAGCCCTTTACAATGTGTGATGTACACAGTCATTTGCTAACTGGAATATCGATCTGGACACCTGGATTTTCCAATCAGCATGCAATTGGTGGTGGATCAAGAGTAATCAACATAATATATCTGGGGTTTGTATTGTGCCCTGTCAAAATAATTTCTGGAGCAAAGTTTGGTCCCTGGAGGAGGAGAGTGTTACCGGCACAGGAAAAGCTAGAAAAAAGAAAAAAAACAAGAATAGGATTGCTGTCTATTTAAAATAACAAGACCAAAGTACAGCAAGGAGAGGTGTTGCATCTCTCAAGGCTGGTGTCCTTTTACAAGCAAATAATGTCATAAGCAAAACTTAATTCATGTCCTCCAATGTCCTGTCTTGGAAGCCAGTGCTCACAACATCTGGGTCAAGCACATAGTCTAGGACAGAGAACTTTTTTGAAAGCATTTATTATAAATTCCTTCCGTGGGTCTCACTTTGCTGCTTAGAGCCCTGGGGCCTGATTGTGGTCTCACATCAATGTTAGTCACTTTTGAAAATGGGACTTAGGCTCCTAAATCATTTAGGGACTTTTGAAAATTGTGAAGATAGGCACTTAGGTGCTTTTGAAAAATCTCACTAGGCGGCTATCTGCATCTTCAGGCACCTAAATACCTTTGAAAATCTCCTTAAGTGACTTGCCAAAGTTCACAGAGGGAATTAGCAACAGAGGTGGGATTAGAATTTAGGAGTTCCTGTTCCCGGACTGTTGCTCAAACTGCTATGTCACAACTAGTGCAGAGAGCAGTAGAAAACTTAAAATTGTTATGCTGTCACTTCTCATCAAGCACCACTGTCTTTCTTGCTGTGCAGTCTCTGATGGTTTAGCAGTAGCAATTAATAATAGAAAATACCTCATTCCGTAGCAAAACACAACATGGGGCTATTGCTAAAAGCCATATACTATTAAATCCAGGTTTCCAGATTGATATATATATATATAATAGCAAAATCCCATTTCCAAAGATTGACAATTTACTTTGAACCCGTAAGTGAATAAAGTATGTTTACTATTATTTTTTTCTATATTCAAGTTTGAGGATTTTTTTACAGTATTGTCCTTGTAAAGACATGCATTAGGAGCGTCTGTTTCATGCCAGCTAAAACCCTCCTCACATCCAGGCACACACAGTCTGTCAGCAAAACTTTTGTGTTGGTAATTAGAAAAATGCTATTAAATCCTGCCTCGTAATCCCTGATAGCCTCTGGGCTGAGTCATTTCCATTTTGTCTCCCTCCCTCTCTTGGAACTATACTTTGGAATCATTCCTTCATAAAAAGGGACACCTCCCTATAACATGCTCTGTGTTAGCTACATTAAATGTTCAGAGGATTCCAAAGACAAATTGTCACTTTGAGGGTGATTAGAATGGTTTTGGATACAGTTATGGAGCTCCGATCAAGTGACCTTCAATGACAAAGTGCTTATTGTAACGGACAGCCTCATAATAAGGATGAAGTACGTTACAGATAGGCACTGAAGGGTTGAATCTCACCATGGGGAACAACCTTGTACAAGCGTGTAATCATCTGAAAATTTATTCCAGGCTTGTCATGAGTCTGGATCATCAGACAGCATCATAAAACAGATGAATCAGTGCATTAAAACATGGAAGTTATACGCTGAGCTCATTATTTTTGTAGCTTACTGCACAGTACTGTTGAGGAAGAGAGAGAGATTAGATTGTAAATGCCTGTTTCATGACTAGACCTAAAATATTTGTTTAATTAGGAATTACAGATACCGTGGCGATCACTGTTATATAAATAACAAAGATAAAATTAAATCTCTCTCATCTCAATTGAGGTGCAGTACTCAATGGATCCATTTAATAAAGGAAGAGTCAAAGTCTGACAGGGATGCATCATGAGTGTCTACTTAAAAACTGAAATGTTTTACTTGTCCATGTAATGCTTAGTTTTACTTCTGTGTTAGGATTCTCTGTGACTCCTCTTCTGTGACCCAGCTGGGAGAAAGAAGCCAGTTGACCTTCACTTATTTAACTTAGAAAATGATTCTTTGGGCTGGTGGAACCCATGAGTAAACTGCTTTTTGAAAGAGTTGTGATGATTGACATCCATCATGACAGCCCCTCCCCCCTTACTTTTCAATCTACTCATTTCTTAATTTGAACACAGGCAATAAAGTAAGAGATAGAAATGTCAGATATAAGGGGCATGGCCACTCATTTCACCCAGAAAGGACGATTGGTAAAAACCTGCTTATAATGCTCACTACTGTGTCATTTTCCAAATAAATTTAAAGTGAATTTAGAGCTCATAGAGGCTGCTAAATTAATAGCTATGCCTCAGCATTGTTCTGGAGGATCCTCTCTAGCAAGTTGAAGTATTATTCAGTCTTCATTGGCATCCAGTCTTTATCGTCTTTGCAAAAATTGTCTACATAGGTGTTCATTTTGATGGGCATTTTTGTGCTGTGAACATGTTTTCCTAAGGCCTGGATCCATCCAAGCACTTAAGAATGTGCCTAACGGGGTCATATGAGTAGCTCTTTTGAATTCAACAGGATTACTCAAGTACTTAAAGTTTTATGCACATGCTTAAGAGCGCTGTTGAATCTCAGCCTGTGATCAACCACTTGGTTTACATAGTCCCCCAGCCCAATCATCAAATGATAATTTTTGATTACTACTGATGCTGGGCCATATTTGAACCAGAGCCTACAGGCGAAAAGATCTATATCCATTTCCTGATCCTGGGAAGAACGCAACCCCCTCTGAATGCAATATTTAACATAGTGTGGTCATAACGTTAAAAAAATGCTGCTTTGGTTTTTATTTATATAACCAGACCTGGAACCAAATGTTGGAGCACTTGGGAGTAATGAAACTCTGGTGTAAAAATGATTATCGCTTTAATCTTACCTGAAATCTTTTTCATTGGATATATATTCCATTGCCAGAGAGCATAGTGAAAGGATTATTTTGGAAGGAAGGGGAAAGAATTTGCCAAGGGCCTAACTGGAATGATAAATGTGCTTGCTCCACTAAATTTGTGTGTCCAATTCCTTGCATTTTGTAGCTGTCACTTGTCAGTCCAGTTTGCAGCATGGAGAATAGCTGAACACATTTGTATATTCAAATATATGATGGGTGCATGTTCATGTAGCAGACTCAGCACTTCTCATAGTTTAGCATGGATGGATAGCAATGAGAAGCAGATTTGATAGATGTTTGATTCCCTAGTGTAAGAGGGAACATTTTAGTTTGGATTAGATGGCGAATAACCTCAACATAATGCTAGCTCTAAGGGGAAAGTATAGACTCTTAAGCGAAGCAAATGTTTGATGCAGAGCACAGTTGCAGTTCTGTTATTCATAATATGTGCTTCTTAACACTGTGATTCAGAAAATCTTGTGCTTTTCTTTGATTTCTCTCCTTGAAAAGGTGTCTCTAGATTATTGCTGGTATGGCTCTTCCACCTCCAGACCCACAGTTTGTTCTACGGGGTACTAGTGCTGAAGTCCATACTCTACATTTTTATTGTGGAGGCCAAGAACCCGATTACCCCATTCTCTTCTCTGGGTGAGTAGAAGCCTTTCAGTAAATTTGCCACCAGAAACTGTTACAGAGATGAGCATCCTTCAAACCCTTTTTTTTTTTTTTTTTTTTTTAAGAGTACATATACTTTAAGTAAATTATAGCTGGGAAAAACAACAAAATGTATTCCCAGTAAGTGGTTGGTGCATTGAATGAAGCCTATGTACATACATAATACTTCAGAGTCCGAGAAGGCGGAAGAATAGCAACATTTCTTATCAAATTTTACATGATTGTCACAGAAAATGCCATCCGTTCCCTCTATCAGGTCTTCCAATGGGCTGATCCATGTCTGGAACCTGAAGACACGCAGGGTCGATACAATTCTAGATGGCCATGGAGGAAAATCTGTGTACTGGGTGGAAGCAATCTATGGCAGAGACAGGCTCCTCAGGTGAGTGGAGTAGTCAAAAGGGACAAGAAGTTATGGTGCTTGTATTAATCTTGTTGCTGTAACATACTTGATAAGAAGGCATCACTTATTTCTGAAGTCATTGTAAGTCTTGTCTCTGAACATACAAAACAATGTGAGAGACAATTTACAATAAAGGACCAAACTTAAAAGCCACAAAATAAAAATTGAGAATGCCTAAAATAATGTTTTCAGTTGCTTCAGAGTAAATACTACTTCCTGTGACTACAGCATCACAATTCCGTATTTCTGGTATCCTTTAGTACATTAATGGAAGTGAGGTAACCTGAAGTCTTTGTGTGAAGAAGGTAAATTTGGATGTAAACTGACAAATGTTCCACAATAGTTTTCAAAAAAGAAAAATACAGAATAAGGCCATGTCTACACGAGCGAGCTGTGCCGCTGTAAGAGTGCTCATGTAGCCACTCTATGCTTATGGGAGAGAGCTCTCCTGTTGACATAATTAAATCACCTCCAACAAGCAGCGGTAGCTATGTCAGCGGGAGAGCATCTCCTGCCGACATAGCTCTGTCCACCCCAGCGCTTCTGTCAGTGAAACTTATGTCACTCAGAGGAGTGTTTTTTTCACACCCGTCAGTGTAGTGTAGAGATAGCCAAGTTACAAGCTAGGAAACTATAAAGACAAAGGCGATAAGTGAGTTCAAGAGATAGGAAAAGTAAAGGATTGAAGGATGTGCGGGAAGAGCAGGAATGGCGGATTAATATCCACCAAAATTGAACAAGAATGCTGGGTTACATATTCACACTCCGTTGCAAAATATGTTCCGTTCTCCTGCAAGGAGGGATTTTTGAGAGGTTACTGTGTTCCTTGGAATACACAGGTGATCCACCTTCTTTGCAGCAGATGCCAGAGCGTCTGTGTGATTTTGAGGAGTTCTGACATGTTTATCAGGAAAAGACATCTCTTGTAAAGTACTGTAGAGCTCATTAGCATTTATATTTGTTGTCTGCTTAAATTCAGTTAACACCCTGAAGAAATTTGGTATTGAACTAAAATTATTTATCTAATTATCCAGTTTCCCCCCTCATCTATTCTCTGCTGTGTATTTATAACATTATGATGCTTTAAGTATCTAATATAATTCCAGGGCTATTGTTACCTGTATTTTTCCTTATCTTTCTGCATCTAAAATTTAACCAGAACAAACCATTTTCTCCATCTCCTGATAGATTCTTATAATGTAAAGTCCCATGATCTACAGTACTAGTCAATACAATTCCTGTTTTATGAACTAACTGGGATTGAGGAGTTCATAAAATCAAAGTTCATAAAATTGAACATTTAATAATTAAGTAGGTACAGTGCATAACTTAATTTATTAATTGTTCAGTGATAATGTACATTAAAAAATTTATATAGTGTGTCTGGTTTTTCTTTTATTGAGAAAATAGCATCTCTTCTTTGCTGCAAATCTGTCTTTTCAAATCTGTACAGTCACTTAAACATTGGCTGAAGGATTGAAGTCACGTTTTGTGGCAGGAAGATGACATCAGCAGCAGAAAAATGGTTCATATGAGTGATGTTCATAAAATCAGGGAGTTACTGTACATGACACTGTTTTGCTTAATGCGTCTGTCAAGTGAGAAAATTGTTAGTAAGAATTATTGTTAGTAAGAAATAGTTGAATTTGTATAATTTAATGTATGGAAGAGAGACGTGGGGGAGCTTCTTATCTCAGGTCTGGTCTATACTACCCGCCTGAATCGGCGGGTAGAAATCGACCTCTCGGGGATCGATTTATCGCATCCCATCGGGACGCGACAATCGATCCCCGAATCGGCGCTCTAACTCCACCAGCGGAGGTGGTAGTAAGCGCCGCCGACAAAAAGCCGCAGAAGTCGATTTTGCCGCCGTCCTCACAACGGGGTAAGTCGGCTGCAATACGTCGAATTCAGCTACGCTATTCACGTAGCTGAATTTGCGTATCTTAAATCGACTCCCCGCTGTAGTGTAGATGTACCCTCAGATAACTTGAGGGCAGATACTGTAACTACTTGGATACTTATAGAGTATATTTAATGAATTCATTGTTTCAGGCTTGCATGCCCAATATTTGTTGTCAACACCTGCAATTGCTTGTAACTTGACCCTGAAATAAACTAAGTGGTTGCTCTTACTTATTGACTATGTATGTTCCATCTTTAAAAACGATGTGAAGATTTGATTTGTGGGAAACTGAGGTGTTTAGGATATTGATAATGGAATATGGAGCTTCATTTTCAAACTACTCCACATCAATAGAGAGTGATAGTTATTTCCATCTGATAGTGGTTTGGTGACCTGTGTTAGATGAGAATGGTCTCAGTCCACTTCCAGGGTTAAATCCATTCTATCTGCATAAAGCTTTAAATATTCATGGTTTATAACTCTGGAGTGCAGAAGGTAGGGGAGGTGAAATGTATCCCCTCTATCCCGGGCCAAGATACTGCGCTGTTTTAGCTTTTGGACTGGAATAACAACCACACCTTCTGTGCACCACTAGTGTAGTGTAATAGGGCAACTGGCTTCACATAACTATGGAACTATTAATTCCCTCCCCTCCATTGTGACTTTCTGTGTCTGAGTATGTGAGACCAGCACAGAGCCCCTGTCTGTAGTACCTAGAAGGTGTGACTTCTGTGCATCCTTTCCATCAGCAGATCCATGATTTTGGTTTTGGCCCACCACACCGTGGAATATTTCAACCTTATGGCTCCAATTTGTTAACCCTTGTTACTCATCATTTTACTGGTTTGTTTCTCTCCCATTAACTCTCCATGGATATACAATATTCCTAGAATCTTTTGACATAGTTTTTACTTCTTTGCATGTATTATCTTTGTCTAGTTTGCCTTATCTAGTAAATGGTGGGGTTTTGTTTTGTTTTGTTTTGCCCTTCTTTTACGTGGTCCATGTAGTCATTACTATTTGCTTAGTTTGTTTGATGACGCATGTAAGAAGTTTTTATTTCATTTCTGGGAGAAACTGTGTTATATGAGCTTTTTTTTAATGTTTGTGATTCTGACCTTCATAATTATGTTTGAATTATTATAACTTATATATTGGTATTATTGCAAAAACACTCATTTGTAAATGATCATATACAACGTATATATTTTTTAATTGTAAAAGCCAGGGTCGTAACCAAAAGATCTGCCTCTGGGATTTGGCAGAAGGAAGGAACACAGTGACAGATTCTGTTTTCACTGAGAACGTGGGATTCTGCAAATGTTCACTGCTGAAGGTGGCACAGGGACATTGGCTAATGGCCATGCCAGGAAAAGACCTAGATGAGGTAGGAAATCTGTTCCCTTCTGTTGCTTGGAGGGGGAAAACATTTAGCATGCTTTGTTCCTTTGCTTTGTTCCTTAAATTATCTGACATGGATGAGGTTTCCCCTTTTCAGACTAATCTGTTAGAGAAGAGACACAAGGAGCCCTTTGTGGCTACTAATTGGACCTGCCAGGGATATGATTGAACCATAAAACTTGCTCTAATAACAAAGCTTCTATCCTGGTTTTATCTGACATTTAAATATTTGCAGTTGATGATCCTATATATGCAGGAGTTTTGAAAACTTTTTGTTAATACAGCTATCTGAGTAAGAGGGAATTAGTGATCTGCTGGCTAACTTTAATGTTCAAATAGTTCATCATATTGAGATACTGTTCTTTCATCTGAAATTAAAGTAGTATTATAGTGGGCGATTTGGATGGCTGAGGCAATTGGTAATGCGATAAATAGTCTTTCCACCCCTATGTTAATGGTTTTACTAAGACCAAGTTGGAAATAGTTGAAAGTTATCACTAGCTGATGGATGTTTAGTGAAGTCTGTGTGCCATGATTTGACGGTCTCAATCCAGTTTCTACTGGACACACATCCATGTCTCAAACCAATTACCACAACTGCCATTATTTGACAGGTTTCTTATTAGTGTCAGTAGGGAGGCCAAGGTC
The DNA here is from genome assembly GCF_027887155.1 of Malaclemys terrapin pileata. Classification (NCBI taxonomy): domain Eukaryota; kingdom Metazoa; phylum Chordata; order Testudines; family Emydidae; genus Malaclemys; species Malaclemys terrapin. The sequence goes on along the minus strand of NC_071520.1, from coordinate 16,712,447 downwards.
TGAATGGACATGGAAGTTGAACCCCTCCTCTATAGAGGGGATCCCTTCAAAACAGGGTTGAGAGGACATTGTGCAGTAGTTTGCACTGCCACTGCTCCGGTGTACTTGTTCTGGACTTTTGTACTCTGATCTCTAGTGAGCACTAAATTAGTCAAAACCTTTTTTAAAAGTAACCTTAAGTTGGGTGATACAACTTTTGTGTTGTATAGTGTCTATTTTAATGTTATATTGTAGAAATCTTTTATTCGTTTTTATTTTGTTTGGCATGCAAAAGTCATATCTATATCTCTATTTTTGAGGGTAGTAAACAAATAAATATTAAAATACATCCTCATCCAGACATATGACATTAGAATACAAAAAAAAAATGAAATACAGAGAAAATGGCATATAATTTCATATATAGATAATAACAAAAAGTGTTGCTAAACATCACAAATAGGCATCAAAGGACAATTGATTTTCTGGATTTCAAGGCACATATATATGAGGTAAAAATAATAAATGGTGCCCACATAGCAAGAAAATATGGATTTTTTTTTATTATTCTTTTAAAGTAATGCACATATTTTAGTGCTTTGCTGGATTAAGGCCAGAATGTTCAGCACCTTGCAGGAGCAAGCCCTAAGCCTGTAAGCAAGGCTCTTGTAAGGTTGTCCCATATTTGTTCAATAAGAGCAAAGTACTACAGAGCAAAAACTTCATCTTAAATCTGAAAGGAACATATTCTGCTGTTTGGGGGGGGAGGGGCGTTGGTCCTTATATACATATATTTTCTCTCTGTCTCTCAATGAAGAATGAAAAAATCAACTAATCCACAAGAGGAAAGTTTTTTACCCCCTTTCTTACAATTCATCTTTGTCTTATTTGCATTTGTGTGCATGGGCCCTGCAAACTGATAATGATTTGCTGTCCTCCAATGTAAAAAAGTTCCACTCTTTGTGTATGAGCCTTTACATTACACCTGTTAAATTCACAGAAGTTCCTATAATGTATAGTACGTCCAGATAGGCAGGACTGTGTGAGACAGAGTGAGAACTTTTGTGGCTTATGATTAAAATAAGACTTAATAAGTGTTTATGGTTGGCTGAGGCCCAAAAAAGAGTAATTTTGTCTTAAAACAGGTTCAGTCCATAAATAATAAGATCTGAACAGGCATTTATTTGTTCATGATTGCATTTAAATCACAAATCATGAGTTACATGCACTTCTCTTGCCAATTTGCCAGAAACATGTTAAAAGCTTTATTAATGTGAAAAAGAAAAAGGGTGTGTTTCCTTGTGGCCGTCTTTAGCCACCCAGGAACAGTATTAACCTCAGGCAAAGGCAAATCTTTCTTCTATTAAGCAAAACCAATATAAACACAGAACTTCAAGTTTTAAGTTACAGTTGTCAAAATACATGAAACGGTATTTATTTCTGAAGCTCCATAGCCATTAATCCAGACTCCTTCTCTGGAACAGTCAACCCAGCAAGGGCAGATTGTGCCTGATTGCCTTCTCCAGACAGCTCTTTTAGTCTTCTTGCTGCCCTTTGTCCTTGGCAAGAAGTTTAATTCTCGTCTGAAGCATGTTATGGTGGGAATAAAGGAAATGTTAAAAAGATGCAGCAATGCACTTAACTCAATGACATCTCTTTCTCTGAACACTGCAATTTCAGTCTCCTGCTTCCTTTGTTCTATGAGTTAAAGCACTTTCAGATTCAGGGACAAAAGATAAGTGCAATTCTTTCTGCTATTACTTTTCCAGTTATTGCTACATCTAACTCATTGGTTACCAGTGGTGGCAACGGAGTCTCCAGAAAAGAGAATTTTTAGTTATAGTCCGACTCCAGTTAACAAAAGCTCCCAGCTGGCCAAAATTGAATGTGCTCTCTGCAGTTGTCCTGTTCTTGGGGATGGCTCCTCATCACTGCAGTCTGGAAATAGTCTCCTCTTCCATTGTTGATTGGGCTTCGAAAGCTTCCCTATGTTCTTTTTTAGTACATTCTGGCTTCCCCAATGCTGGAGAGCAGCTGGCTTTTGGCAAACCAGCTGACAGCCTGTAGAATTGAGGAAGATGTCCTGGCAGGCTTTGAAGTAAAGATATGGAAATCAAAGGAGACCACAGCTGCCTCTGGCTTGATTGATGGCTCCCCAAGGAGAGAAAAACTCTCATATGGCCAGTATCTCAGATGGATTTGCACAACTCTCATTAACTAGAGTTGAAGTTGTATGCTTGTATCTGAAAGCAAAATTTGGCCCTAAAATATACCAGAATGACCCAGGCTGGTAACCCTTGGAGATACCAAACATTTACATTCCTTTTTCATTCAGAAGTAGAGATTCCAGGCAAGTGTTTATTTAAATAAAATTAAATGTAACCTCAGTAATTAAACATGTGTTTGTGCTAGGGGGGAAATATGAATAATGTTTCTGACAATAAATATTTGTTAGGTCAACTATCTCAATACAAATTGACATGGACAATTCTGCCCATTTATCATGCCATGGGACATGCACAGAAATGAAAATTCTAAGGGCTTGATCCTCAGCCCCTAATCCAGCTGTTTTGCATGCAGCACAAAGGGGCTGGAAAGCTGCACTAAACAGACAGTCAAGGATTCTCCCTGCTGTAGGAGAATCCTCAGACAATATAGAGCCGGCTATGTTGGCTTTACACCATCCAGTTCCTCATTTTCTCTGTCTGAGGGGCGTGGACAGAGGCAAGCTATGAGGAGGGCCAGAGCTCATATCCCTTGGCCAGTACATCAGTCCCTATGACAGCCACAGCCAGCATAATTTTGAGCAGCTTAAAGGATTCTGTAGAGTTACTGGGGTTTATTCCAGAGCCTCCTGGACCCAGGATCAGGGGAGATAGAAAGATTACTTTAAAACCATCATCCTCTCCACTGTGCCAATTATGAGCATGACCCCCTCAGATCTGCTGATGATACACCCCTAAGTGTTAAACCTCTTGGGCTGACTGGAATTATGAAGTAGGATTTAAATAGTTTGAGGTCTGGAACAGTTCTTATAAAGAGTTGATTAATTCTATGCCATTAAAATCCTATCACTTGCAGAGCCTTATTGAGTTAGCTTTCTGTGGTAAATATTATTACTCCTGAGGGCATTCTGCGCCAAAACATTAAAAATTCAGTGCACAATATTTTAAAATTCTGCAAAATTCTGTAAGTTTTATTTGTCAATAAATAAATGAGGAGGCTCCAGCATGGCAGTGGGGAGCACAGGCCACTGGCTGCACGAAGGTGGGAGATCACCCTGCTCCCCCCCAGGACACAGACTCAGCGGTGACGTGGCACCCAACCCTGACACAGCACAAGGCCTGGGCTTGCCCCAGAAACCCCCTGGGGCCCTGCCCCTCTGCGCCAGGTGTGGGGCAGGCAGGATCCATGTGTAGAGGGGCTCGGTGTGGGGTGAGAGGATTCTGTGTGGGACAGTCCAGGTGCAGGCAGCTCAGCGCAGGGGTTTAGGTGTGGGAGGATCTGGATGCACAGAGGCTCACTGGGGGCGGTTCTAGGTGCAGGGGAAATGGGACTCTGCAGGGACTTCCAGGTGAAGGTGGTGGGGCTGAGGGTGGGTGATGGGGGAGTGGGGCTTGGTGGGGTGGAGGTTGGGATGCAGCTAATTGAAGGTCAGTGGCATGGGGGTCTGGATGTGGGGGCTCAGGGTAGTGCACGGGGTGGGGCATCAGGGTGGGGGTTTTAGTGCGGGGGCTCAGTGGGGGGGCAGTCTGGATGCAGGGGTGGGGGTTCGGAGGCAGGGGGTCTGGTTTCAGGAGGGCTCCAGATGCAGGGGTGAGGTTCAGTGGGTGGGATTCAGGTATGGAGGGTTTGGGGGTTCTGGATGTACCGGGTGAGGCTTGGCAGGGGTGTCTGGGTAAGGGAGGTCCAGATGCACGGGGGTGGGGTGGATGGGGAAGCAGCTCCCCGTACAGTGACCCCTCCCACCACAGCTGAGGAGCGATGGGGGCAGGAAGCAGGGGAGGATGCTGAGCTTCCTGCAGCTGGGGGAAGTTTTGGGGGGTTGGTCTGACACAGCCCCAGCCACTCCTTGCAGGGGAAGAGGAAGTCCCGTCCTCTCCTGCCTCCAGCCCAGCCGGAACTAGCAGCTAATCCCAGGTCAGGGTAGGAGCCACTGGCTTGGGTATTCTCAGCCCTGTGGTGATTTACCTCTGCCGGCTGCTCCGGGTGCCTGAAACGATGTATCTGCGCTGCTAGGGAGTGGTTTGTGACTGCTCTCGTAGCTTCCTGGTCAGAAAGTAATTTTTCCCTGGGGTGGAAGCAAAGAAATCGGGGGGGGGGGGGGGGGTATGAATTCTGTGCATTCGCAGTGGCGCAGAATTCCCTCAGGAGTATAAATATTATGGCACGAGCATTTAACATAAATGTCTCCAAAGGTAACAAGAATTGGAGTTTTGCTGTTTAGTGTTCTATGCGTTCCTTGGGTGTTTGTATTTTTGTTAATTTAGTTTTACCCAAATAAGTGATTTGGCTGCTTTCAACTTTTGAGATATCATAGAAGAAGAAGAGTACTTCTGTAGATTATCAAATATACTGAAATAGGATTGTTCATTTTCTTCTGCTTAAATTCGCAGCTGTTTAAGGCTTTGCTGTGTATGTTTTAAACTTAGAAATATTGATTGTAAAACAAATTGAAAAGAGTGCTTGGATAAGGCTTTCTTGAAATAGCCCTTTTAATGCAGATTTATACCTTTTTATTTTTAATAATTAAAGGTGCATTCAAATGTTAAATCCATTGTGTTATTTACCCAAACAATACAAATAACAATAGTGTGTGAGAATCAAATAGCCCCGAATCTTGTCTCCAGACTGAGCAGCTGTGTTGAGGGAAGAAATCTTCCTCTTGTCCCAAGACTCAGAGCAGCAGCATCCTCTACACTATTGTCTTCCCGTCCAGCCTTCGGGCTCCAGTCGCCTCCACAGCACTCGTGCCCCTCTACACAAGGAGAATGACTGGTGATTCTATGTAGTGGTAGTTCTCCTTCGAGTGCTTGCTCATGTCCATTCCATATTAGGTGTGTGCGCTTGCCAAGTGCACCGGTGCCGGAAGTTTTTCCCTCAGCAGTATCCGTAGGGGAACGGCTCTGTCACCCTCTGGAGTGGCGCCCACATGGCATGGTATAAGGGGCGCCGCCAGCTCCCCCCACCCTCAGTTCCTTCTTGCCGCCAGTAACAGCCCCGGGCCCGAGGCTTTGAGCCCTGCGATCTCTGCAAACGGCCTATGCCCGTCAGCGATCCACATACCAGCTGCCTAAGTGCTTAGGCGAAGGGCACATAAGTGACAAGTGCCGTATCTGCAAGTCATTTAAAGCTAGGACGAAGAAGGAGCGTGGTATCCATCGGAAAGCGCTCTTTATGGAGTCGGCATTCACTCTGGCACTGGAGCAGCGGTCCCACTCCACACCGAGCACCATGGCCTCCGTGCACAGTACTCCGCCAGCACCGGTCCCCCTCCATGGCTCCGGTCAAGAAGCCGAAAAAGACTGTCAGGGGAAGATCTCCCACCTCCCGTAAGGGAAAGGAGAGGCCAGGGGTGAGCCACGACCCATGCCAGGCAGCTCAACAACCCCCTCAGGAAGTTGGGCTCCAGCTCAGGTCAAACGGTGCAGCCCATCCCACACTTCGCCTGCGACTCCAGATAGCGGTGCAGGCCACGGCCAGCTTCAGGTGCCGTCGACACCCAAAGCCCTCCAAGCAGCTCAGGAGATCCTGACACTTCTGGTGCCACCCACACCGGCTCCAGCAGTACCCCAGTCTTGGGGAAAACCAGCGCTGGGACCTATGCATGTGTCCCTGCCTCAGCAGCACCATTCCCCATCGAGAGGGACGTCCCGCCATCGCTCGCCTGCTCGAAGCCATCACGTCTCAGGACTAGAGAGGCAGGCTCAGCAGAGCCCTCTTCGTTTGCCGCACAGAGGGCACCAGTCGAGGGACTCGAGACGTACCTCGCAGGTAGATTGGAGCAGACCCTCTGAGGCACGCGCCACCCAGCACCACTCCACAGGGCGCCAAAGCCGGTGGCCTACGGATACACTAAGGGAAAAACTTCCAGCATCGGTGCATGTGATGAGCAGATGAGCACACACACCTAGTATAGAATGGACATGAGCAACACATCTCGAAGAACACCAGTTATGGAAAAGGTAACTGTCTTTTCTATTGCCCCAACATGCATCCCAAGACATATTGCACAGCTGAACTCCCCAAATTTTACAGCACTGCCTTTTCCACAGCACTGCAGTGGAACTGCACTGCGAGCAATGGTGGATGCTGTTGTGTAGACAAGGGACAAGTATTTAACACAGTGATGTTTGACCCTATTCAAAATAGGGTCAGGCTATATGGTAATAAAAATGCCTGTGTCCTGACAGTGCTACAGCTTGCCCCAGTGGAGAATTATGGATCTGAATTTTGCTAGTGTAGACTCAGCCTAACTATGTGAAATCAGTATGATGCTGTACCCCCATACATGACCATCATGTAGCCATAATGTAAGGGATGAGGATGAGATACATTCATTAGTGGGTACTTGTATTAACAGCCATGTTTAGCCATTCTATATGCATCCGAAGAAGTGGGCTGTAGTCCACGAAAGCTTATGCTCTAATAAATTTGTTAGTCTCTAAGGTGCCACAAGTACTCCTGTTCTTTTAACAAAAATAAAGGAAAAGGAAACGCGGGGAGAAAAAGGAAGATTTTTAAAAATAAAATCCACCTGCATTAACATCCAGTTGTATTGGAGACGATTGCAAAATAAGGAGGAAATAGCAGAAAGTGGAAGAGGAAGTTGTGTTATATCCCAACAACTTTGTTTCATTCTCTTATAAAACAATGTGTCTATCTAGATAAGGATACTACAGCTATCAGGGTTCCAAAAACAACTTAAATCCTGCTTAGATTTAAGACTCCTTCCCAAATCCCCCCCTCGAGAGTGTATTTAAAAAAATCAAAGAGCTTACACCCAGCCTTAATCACGTTATAAGAGTCATGTTTGTACAGCAAAATTGTGACCTGGAGCCTGACCAAATAAACTTGCTTACCTAATGTCAGGTTCAGGTTTTGGAGCTGCCATCCAAGACATCAGTCTGTACCTTGAAGCCAGAGGCGGATGCCAAACCGGGCATGCCCGTGTGTCTGAAGCTATGGCAGGTAAGGTAACCAGGCCTGCTAATTGTGAAATGTTTTCCCTGTGCTTCGTTTTATATGGAGCACATAAATCGTTCTTCACTCAGGTTTTGATTTATTGTCAAACAATCAAGTAATACACTATAAAGGGAGTGGGGTGGGGGAGGCAGATACTTGTGAACATCCTTAGTGTAATTTTCTGAGTAATCCAAGCTTTAATGGAAGGTACATGACTTGCAAATGCTTACTGGAGGCTTTGCAACCTTAGAATAGAAGCAGTGTTTTTGCATCAGTCAAGAAGAAAATGAGCGAAGTACAGAAGCCAATCTTTTGATATGGTCTCTCATAAAAAAGGATGATGAGAAGTGATTGGGGTGTTTAAGAAATAGATAGCAATTTTAATGATAGGTTGCACTTATCCACTAAGAAAATAGGTTATTGAACATTTTTTATTCTAGACATGGCATATGGACAAAGTGTTTACACCTTGTATTTACGTTGGATGAAAAATAGAAATAAAACAATTATTTTTAAAAGTCTTTGTAATGATAAGGTAGGTATCGTAGCCCAGCTGAGGAAAAGAAAGTTTAAGTGATTTGCCCTAAGTCTCACAGTGTAGTGTGGCTGCAGTGGGAATAGAAATCCTGATTCACAGTTCCCTACTCTAACCACTTAGACCACATTCCCTCACAGTGTTTGTTAGTGCTACATCATTGGAAATTATTTACAAATTATCAAATGCTTGCAATCGGATCCTACCATTGCTCCACACTCAAAATTCCCATTGACTTGCATGGAAGAAAACGCCTTATGAAGCAGATATGGGAATGGGGTTTTAGTGTGCCAAGGTCTCATCCTACTTCCCTTTAAATCAAAAAGGAGTTTTGCTATGGACCTCGGCCAAATGAATATGGGCCCATAGATTTAACTCATGGCGGTTTAAGGATTCATGTACAATCAGAAATAAATTAAAACAGTACTACTGCATTTTTATTAAGCCAAATAAGATTTAAAAGGTCTAATAAATGCTCAGCTCAGCGTTTGATAGAGTGTAGGTTTAATTCATTCATGTTTGTGACACTATTGGAAGTCCTGGGATGGAAGGTACTCTAATTCTTATCATTATTGTTTTTTATAGTGAAAATACTTCTCCTTCGGTTTCGTGCTTTCATTAGAAATGTCCTGATGGGTTTTCTCATTGTGAGCGTCTGCAGTAAAACCATAGACTAAATGATCACGTTCCATGTATCCTAGCCTCCTGCATGCTAATTCAAAAATGCTCTGTGAATCAGTGAAATAATATCCGTACTGGGAACAGCTTTTGAAACTGAGCTGTAGAGTGGGAGGAAATTGAGGCTTAGGATAGACTTGTTGTATAAGAGACATTGGCTTCTCCTAAGCAATTAAAGAGCAGGCATCAGCATATTTTGTCATGTTGAGGGCTGAGTAACAAATTAAGATCTCATTTTACTAAATCTATATTTATAAATATTGATCCGTGATTGAGACCAGTATTTTTCCCCTCACAAAGGAGCATATTCATAAATGCAAATGATACACAGTGATTGTCTGTTGCGCGTCACACCTTCCAGACATTATTAACTGGGTGTGGTGGATTTGCAAGAGTGAGGATGTCTTCCCTTACATTTATTTTTTGCACTCCCTGGGAAAGGCACCATCTTGCGTAATAGGACAAACAAAAAAAATTGAACAAGAATAATACATGTAGAAACTGGAAATGCAGAGTTATTGCTTTATATAAACTATAGCAATTATTCCTGTCGAGTTGACAGCGGATCACCTTTTCTTCCTTCCTTGACAATTATCCAAATGCAAAACAACAAAATGTTCTGCTTAAGAAGAAAAATATGACTTATTTATAAAAAAAAAAATTAATTTCCCCTGAAACCAGAAGATGAGAGCTGAAGATTTTTCTTTAATAGGGCCCATTACTGAAGCAAATAAGTTATTGTGATTTAATGCTTTGTAAGTAAGGGATCAAACCTAGAAATCCAGCTGATTTCAATAACTATATCATAACTTTGCACATACACAAGCATGTATACTTGTTCAAATACGAAACTTCATGTAATTTGTATTACCCTGTACAAACATTCTCCTCTTCATGCAAAACTGTTTATTTTTAAATGAGACCAGTTTTGGCTATAGTCAGTTCATAGTCGTTTATTTTCACTAAGAAAACCAAAAACTTGGGGCCAGATTTTTCTAAAATGCTCAGCACCCAGCAGTTCGTAGTATTCTCAGTAGGAACTGCAGGGTGATAAGAACCTGTAAAAGTTTGCCCATTAAATTATGAAAAAGACAAAGGACCTGACAAGCTGGCCCATAGATATCTTGCTGTATTGACTCGCGAAAGTTATCCACATCTTGGAGATAATTGCTCTTGAAGAGTCACGGGCTGATGTTCATTCATTGTATGAGCATCTCATAGTTCCAACCAGAGAACAAGCTAAGCCTTGCCTTTGCAGGAGAAAGAGGATTCTGTCATGTAAAGGCTGTGGCATCCACAGGCTCCCAGCCTTCATTTGAAGCCAAGATCAGCTAAGGAGATCACACACACAAATGACTGGGTGCTGCCCCTTCATAAGATAGGTGTGGGGGATTTTGCTTTGTTTTCTTGTTGTTTTTACAGGCCACTTTCAGTCCAGTTCTGTGGTTTTTTGCCAGCGCTGATATTTACTTCAGGATTCCTTCCCACACTGAGCACTTCCTTAGATTGAAAGAACATATATCTTGGGGCTATGAAGAAAGGATCAGGGCTCTAACTGCAAGCGTTCATGAGAGGCCACTTTCTTTCCCTTCACTTATCAAGGAGAGCTCTTATTAGCAGGACCACCCATTATTTGTTTGTTTAGCTACTCCTAAAATGAATGTTTTAATAACTAGTGTGAGAGTAGTCTGGAAAATGAATAGAGACGGTGAAGATTTGGCCAGTACAGATTTGTGTCATGCTAGTGAGTCTCTGGTGATTTGAGAGAAAGCCCATATAGTGACAGAATGGTAGGTGATAATTCATTCTCTGGAAACTTCTTTGAATTTTATTTTAAAATCAAACACCGTAGGCACATAGGATTAACAGAGAGGTGTTTGAAAATAATAAAATAAGCTAGCATAGGCATTACTGGGACAAGACGTCCCTATACATGCTGGTGTTAAACTTGGGCCTATTCTGGTAGCTTTTCTCCTATTAAAGACATAGTTGGCATTTACACGTGCTTGTTTTTCAGTTGCTTTTCATTAGGGATTTGCATCCTAGCTCACATGACCAGTTACTGATTACAGGGTCATTAGCCTTTTGGCTAGTGCAATGATGAATATTTTCCTTAAGTGTGACATGTAATCCAGTAACGTTCCCTTCTTTGAGTTATTTCAGAGGCTTAAATAAATTAGGTGTCTGCCCAGGGTGCCATGCCCTTTGGCCTGTGACATCATTAATCAAAATATCTCTCAATTGGTTACAGTGGGATTCAGACCTCTGTTAACTCTTTGGTAACTAACAAAGAGGTTTTCAAATAGAAGATTAGCTGTTGGGTCTTAAACAGTGCAATGCATTTGGAGAAATTATCTGCATGCAGGACTCATGGGTGTTTTCACCGTGGCAAGATGAAAGTGGAATCTAATTAGTGGGATAAATGGACAAAAGTAATCCAAGAGATTATGTGAGATTGGAAAGTGGTATAAAAACCCACTTCTGTGAGAAAATGGAGCATGCATCTTGGTAAAATGCTGAAAAATGTAAGTTTGGTATTCTCTCTTAAAAATTCGGAAATAACTTTCTGAGAACAAAATGAATTTGGTTCTGATAGCCTGGTTATAACTTGATTACTATGTCTAAATATTTACTGAAAAGCCCCACTCAAGCTTATGCCATGAACTATCTCACCATGAGATTCTGACATTTTGAGGGTCATGATGTTTGAATCAAGTGATAAAGAGGAAAATTGTTTAGATTTTCAGGAAGGAAAGTAATTATGTGCTACAATGATGGACACTTCAGAAATGATTTAACAGTAATTGTTCTGAATTAAGATGTATGGAGCACCAGAGGTTGCCTTTAGTGGCAGCCTTCTGAAGCTCTCTGCTCTAACACTGTTCTCTTCAATGTTAGGTTTTTTTCATTACTTTTCTTGGTGCTTTGGCTAAAGCCTATCTGGGAGATGTGAAAAATAACAGTTCTTGTAAAACTTTTTGTTGTTTCTGAACAGCCTGACTTTGGTTCATGTCCTTTTCTTCTGGCTGGCTACGAGGATGGATCAGTGATTCTGTGGAATTTATCAGGGGGAAAAATATTAAGCCGACTTGCTTGCCACCAGGAGCCAGTGATGAGCCTTGACTTTGACTCTGAAAAGACGAAGGGGGTCTCGGGCTCATCTGAGGAGGTGCTTACCGTCTGGAGCCTCGATGAGCAGCAGAATTTAAAGGTCAGGATCATCGGCCCCTCTGTGTCATTTATCCCGCTTTGCACTAACAGTTGGATAGACTAAAAAAATATTTAGTCATGAAGAGGAGTTGTTGCAGATCTCTAACTAATTAATCACAGACTGGTTAGAATGCAGGAGAAGGCTGTCCGTGCAGTTAGGCTCTAGTTGAAGAAAGGTGGGGATTTTTTTTAAACCTTTCACATGTTTCTGGTTTTACCAAAGCTGGGTTTAAGCAACCAGCACATAGGCCTACCATTCCGCAAGTCACTATTTTTATACATTTCTTTATCATTACATTATTGTTCAATACTCAAAGCACTTAATAAATGAAATTATTGTAAATCGAAATAAAGGGTTGTTTTCCTAAGGATTTTGCTTGAGTGCCTAGAGTTTTCCCTTTATCTTAGGAAAGAGAAACATTTTAAGACAGTTACCAATAAAAGATTAAGGTTAGAATAAGTGATTTACTTGCCCAACTAATACTGAAAATCAATGGGATTTAAGCACTTTTGAAAATTTCAACCTCAGATATGAAAACAAGTTACTAATGTCAGTTTAGGTACTAGAACACTCCACTTACGTAGGATATGGCCTAAGAAACCAGTTGAGCCTAATGATGGTGAATGGCACTGACCGTGGCTTAATCTGGACATCATTAGTAAAAGTTGTTTCAGTGCCAAGGGGTGAGCGGTAGAAATTCTAGGATCTGGTATTCTAGTACAGAAGTAGCCAAATGATGATTGTGGATAAAATTTATGAAAGTGTAAATGGGCCCACAAGGCATTCTACATTGCCTGAGTCTCTCTTCACAACATGAGTGGAAGGGTCATAGAGAGGGGCCTTTGCAACTCCTGTGTGAAGCAGTCTGCAGGGATCCTTTGGTGGAGCGGCTACTGGATCTACATTTATACTGCCTTCTGGAGGAGGAGCAGCTGCTATTCAAGCTCCTGGGTTTCCTGCAGCTTTGTGTGCACACACTGTAGAGGCAGAAGTGAATTTCATCCGAGGAGGAGGAGGAGTAATTTGTTTTTATTCAATATAGCTATCTTACATTGGATTTTCTGTATTGACATTAGTCTGTGATAAATCAAGTAGGAAAGAAAGGGATGTTTCCCTCACAATATCTTCTCAGTTATGTGTTATGAATTAATCTTAATGGGAGACTACAGGTGTGATTTGAGGGGTGACTAAACTCTGAAGTTGTTCACCTGAGGGTATTTCAGGTTTGGTTTTTTTAATGGGCTGTAGTTCCAAACCTATATTCCCAGTAGATGCACAGTTGGTTACTGCAGCTTTAACTGACAGTAGTTTTCCTTGGATGAAGTGCTATTTAAGTGCAAAGTATTAAGCCATAAATAACATTTTTCACTTCATGCATAGTGTGAATCCACTAATAAAATAAATAAAATGTGTCTCCCACACGACTGCTAGAAATAGTCAAGGACACAGATTAGGTTTTTTTCCACTGTTGCATTAATAACACAAACCAGATGGGGATTTTTCCTGACATTCCAGGTACCTGAGGTAATGGTAGTATTTGGAAAGCCACTCAGTGGCACACTATTTTTACTCTTAAAAGTTTTAATAACTAAACTTGGTGCATAGCTATCTGCCTTTGGAGAAATAATGATGCAATGATGGCACTGCTCTGCTGTTTTATGTGGCAGTGTTCCAGTGTGGCAGTGAAAAGACGATGAAGCTAACTACATGGCTTATCCCCAGGAGGGAAGCTGGCATATTGTCTGGTACCAGTAAGTTGCTGAAGTCATCAGTATCAGTGAATGGCTGGATTGGTTATGAGGCTTCTGATTTGGATGAGATAGTATAATTAAGGGATAATGTTGGTGGCAGAGGAATACAGAAGGCAATAAACAGCTTTTGCGGGTGATTAATCAGCACAGCAGAGCTGAGGCATTCAATAATTGCAAAAGCTCTTTACTGCTCATAAACTCCACCTTGTTCTGGTTATATAATGAAAAGGAAGATTCAACAAACCACAATGTAAATCATCAGAAAATTTGTTTTTCTTGCCTCTTTAGACTTTAAAAGCTCAGTGTTGCTGCTGCCTTCTTGGCTAGAACAAGGGCCCAGAACAAGGGCAGGGCTTGAGGGAATACGTGTTTACAGGTGGATTATTTAAAAAAAAAAAAAAGTCTCTCCTGAGTGAAAAGGGAGTGGCAGGTCAAAGAATCAGGCCATAGTTGTTAGGATATGTGACTAACCTTGGCCATGATTGGCTGAAAGCAAAGAATCCAGATCTCCTTTGGTTCGATTCTTTCCTTTCTGGATCATGAAATGGTTTTCTACTTTGGAAACTTTGCTGATGTGTTTTTTTGGTTACATTCATTGCCCAGGAGCTTTTAAGGCGGCTCGCTCAAATCCCCTGACCACAGCATCAGGTTACTAATTCCCTGAGAGTTTGTCCAGGAGTTTTATCCTGGCTCTCTTCTTCTTCTGGTGGGTCTCTAGCAGATACTGTTGCTTCCTTACCATTCCTTAACCAAAGAACATTACCATTACAGTCTTCATTGTCAACTCGTAACTTGCTGTTGACATGTAATTCCAATTATCTTCTCTGGACAGATCTTGTCCATTTCTATTGACATTCCTACTACAGTTCTCAGAACTAAGCTTTGGTTATGCCCAGGTTCACAACCTCCGTTCCTTAAGCCATGTCTCCAATACAGACTTCTGTTGATATAGCTATGTTGGTAGGCATGTGAGGAGGTGTGATCCCTGACTGACATAGCAGTGCCAGCAAAAGCCTCTTGTGTAGACACAGTTATACCAGCAAAATGGTATTTTTCCTGGAAGCATTTGTTTCTCTCAGGGAGCTGAAATAAGCTATACCAGCGGAAGTGCAGTTTTGTGACTATAAAGTGCAGACACGCTAGAAGTGCTTTGCTGGTATAGCATAAAAGTGGTTCTAGTCTAGATCTGGCCTTAAGTCTTGTCTGTACTAGAAAGGGTTTGAAACTGTAGCTATAGCGGTATACCTATACTGACAAAGGATCAGCAAAAGAGTTCTGGCGGCATAGCTTATATCAATTCCCTGAACTAAAAAGCTACGCTACCAAAAGGGCTTTTTGCCAGCAGAACTGCATCTACACTAGGGCTTTTGATGGCAAAACCATGTTAATTAAGTGGTGAGGTTTTTTCAAACTGCTACTCAACATAGATATGCTGCCAAAACTTAAGCATAGACCAAGCCTCAATAACATTTCCAATTTTGCTTTCTTGCCTCCAGTATTCCTTCCATTTGGATCTACTACCCTTATTCTTCATTTTCTGTTTCAGGACATCTCCATCTCCTGTCTTATTTTGTATGGTGGATGCAGAAAGCACATGTCAGGTTTTGAATTAACCATTCTCTTAAGGAATTTGCATTAATATATATCATTTAGGTATTGGAGTGCTGCTTAAAAAAATAAACAACAAACTAGTTCTTGGATAATTAGAGGTTTAAAAATACTGGAACTTGTTTTGGATCTGATCCTGCAAGGTGCTGGGGTGTCCTCAGCTTGATTGTGTATGTCTTTCATAATTTAAGTAAGGGATTGATCTAGATTTTAACTACATTAGTAGACTTGTTAGGGAACTAATATGATTTTTAATTGACCTCGTGCTGTATATAATGCACCAATTTTGCAAAGGAAAAGTGTACACATTGAAGAGCACTTCAGTACAATTTTCCCCTTAGGGAAACAGCCACCGCCCACAAATTTATGTGAACTCTAAATTGAATGATGTTGAGTTCTCTGTTTGTTTTATTTTGTTTTTTACAAGAGAGTTACTTCCCAAAGAGTGTGTTCTCACTTCAGTTTATGGAGGAATTTATATGTTATCCCCTAGTATAAATGGGAGGGGTGTGTGTGTGTGTGTGTGTGTGTATATATATATATATATATATATATATATACATAACAATTATAGCACACTGTGGTAAGAGTCTTTTCTCTTTTCAGTGTATGTGCTGAAATGTACTAGCTTTCTTATATATTGACACTGCCTAAATAATGATAGTATCGGCACTAAGTGATAACACAATAGTTATTAGTTTGATACTCAGCTTAAGTCTGTTTTCTATGCACTCTCACACCCCTTCAGGAACACCCCTGAAGTCTGGAAACAAGGCTGTGGCTCTAAACTTTGCAGCTCAGGCCCATCTGTAAGAATAACAAGAGTGAGAGCGCAAAGCTGTATAGTCTGACTATTCTCGCTTAAACCAATTTTTCAGTGATGGCAGAGTAGAAACCATTTAAATTGCAATAAGTGTACAAGGGACACTTTTTTTTAAAGAGACCATGCTGAAGGCAGACTCTTGTGGTCTTCTGTCTCTATCTACTGTTATCCTAACTACTGCATCACCCCCCATGTGTGGTTTAGAAGTTGGGATACCCACTAACAGGCAAATTGATACCCGTATGTTTGTTGCTAACTCTAAAATCACAAAGATTTTGTTTTCTTGCACTCACTTTAAATAACTTCAACTTTATCGCTCAGGTTCAGAAAACACACAAACTCATCAATGCTGGGATTGCTGATGTTGCCATCCGCCAGGACAAGAAGATCCTGGCAACAGCAGGGTGGGATCATCGTATCAGGATCTTTGGCTGGAAGAAACTGAAGCCCTTGGCAATACTGGACTACCACACAGCAACTGTCCACTGTGTATCCTTCTCAGATCACAGTAGGCCAAGTGAAAGACTGCTGGCAGCTGGCTCAAAAGATCACCGCATTAGTATCTGGTCAATCTATAATCAAACCTCAGGTGCTTTGCACTGTCCTTTGGAAACTCGAAAGCCGGACTGATAAACCAGAAATTGTTGTGTGATTAAAATCTGGGGATGGGGAAGTATTAAACCATCTGCAGTTTGAATGCAAGTCCCCAGAAGAACCTATTCACTATAGAAAATGTGTTGTTGTAGAAGGGAAAGCTAATGCTAGGAAGGGAAGAATGGATGATCATGCAGTTAAGGCAAAGGCCTACCAGAGATGAATTCTGTTGCATCCTCTGCCACATGCTTCTTTTGGCAAATTGTTTTGATTCTTTGTACCAGTTTTCTCATCTGTAAAATGGAGATAAGTGCTGTCACTCAGGCATGGTGTGGTCTAGAGTACACTGGTTTCCAAATCATATTGAGATCCTTCAATGTACGTAAGTGCAAAGAATCAGTTTTATGTGAACTTGAACCCATTAAACCATCCATAGCAGTTTCTCATGTCAGTTACTTTTTCTTCCCCATAACTGAAAAGCTAGCAGACCAACCTTGATTTGTTCACACTTCTGTCAGTTTCTAGCTTAAGCCAACAGTCAAGAATGTGACTAGGGATGGCTTTTGGCATTTATGAATTTCATTATGTCCCATGTCACCTCAAGCCTCGCAATTAATCATAGAAAGAAAAAGGAATCTTTCCATGCGCTGCATTGTAAAGCTATGTAAAGCCTTTTCCAGAGCCAGTGCTAAAGCCTTTCCATAGACTGACTAGCAGAAGGATTTAAACTGAGCAGTCCAATTAGCGCCCTTCTCCTTGGAGATTTGGGGTAAATTTTCAGTATGGTGAGCCAGGGATTTGGCTACACATCTCCCATTAACATTAATGGGAGTAGCATGGATAAATCCTTCTGCACTACCCTGAAAATGTACCCTTTAGTTTATCATCTCCATGGTTGTGGAAGCTGAAATTCATTCCAAAAGCTGATTGTTTTTGCTTGAGTCAAGGCACAGTACTAGCATTCTCCTTTTCAAATATATTTGAGCAGTAAGTCTGTTTGCAGGCCAGGAAATCTCACCACTGAATTAAGGTTTGCCAGTAAGATGCACTTATATGTACACCATAAAAGCAATTACCAGTGTGACTTTAAATACAGAGTAATTTCGAAATGCTAGGTGGTTCTTGGCATCAGAAATATTTAGCATCAGGAAAAAAGTGTCTGTTCTGCAAAGGGGGATTTTTGGGATACCAGTGCTGTTCTGTTGATGTTTTATTGAAAATGTTTGTCCCTACCCATTTATAGGGCTAGACATCAAAGGGGAACTGATCAGAGATGAATTGGACAGCAGCATCAAAAGACTTCAGGACTACATTTCAGAAACCAAACTCATGTAATGCTGATGCGAAAGCTAAACATAAAACCGGGGCCTGCTATGCACCTGTACCGTACATGCAGGGATGATCTTGTTGAACAAGTGCTTTCTAACTCTGTACAAGAAATTTTCCTTAAGTGCCAAGCCCCAGTGTTCTTTCAATGACAGAACATAAACCATACCGCAAGGCTTTTACTAATAAAACTCTGCACTTCCCAACGTTTAAAGTGGTGTCACACACTGAAATGTGTTCCTGCATTTCTTTGGTTATTTTTCTCTTTATAGTCAGCTCTGTGGAGGTTTATTCTGCACGGGTGAGTCAGATGAGGCCTGATCCTGAGCGTCTTTGAGCCGGTCATTGGGAGTTACAGACGCTCATTACATCTAGACGGTAGATGTGTATGTGAAATGATCATGCCAGGATCTCTACATATCTTCCTCTTCCCATGCAGAAGAGAGGGGTCTGGGGTCAGCAATCTCCACAGCACCATCATCCTGAGATCCACAAGGAGCCTGACTGAATGATACACGTTTCAGAGGGATCGCCGTGTTAGTCTGTATCCGTAAAACCAACGAGGAGTCCTCTTTGAATGATACAAGGAACCCCACACCGTTTTTCTCCCCACAAAACAGATGGGGGACTTATGATGGAAAGAAAGCCACTGTTTCTTATTCTTTTGTATTAAATTGCAGTGGTACCCCTCTGATCTCAGAGACTCACCTAATCCTACAACAGGACACCTCCTGCTGAATTCACATGTAGTAAGGCCCTGCACCTATTGAGATGAATGGCAAAACTCCTACCGACCCCAGTTACATGATTAAACCCTAAGAGATCACCCTTCTCCAGGAAAGTCCTTGGTTTTGATTGGAGTTTTACCAGACTAAAGATTCAGGGCCAGACTCCTAGTCACTGCTTGATTTGTTTATTTACAAATCAGATAAAGAGGGGTTGGGAGTGTTAAGGTGAACACTAAGGCTGTGTCTCTGCTGCCACTTTCAGCGCTAAAACTTTAGTAATTTGGGGGGGTGAAAAAACACACCCCTGAGTGACAAAAGTTTTAGCGCTGAAAAGTGCCAGTATAGACAGCGCCGGGCTCCCGGCCATAAAGCTACCACCCCTCATTCGGGGTAATTATTTTTTATCACCGGGAGAGCTCTCCCCTGGGGATAAAGTGTGACTACACTGCCCATGTCACAGGGCTGCCTCGGCCACGCTGTAACGTGGGCAGTATAGGCATACCCTAACTTTCAGGCCCAATGTACTTTTCTCCTCTTTATAGTTAATGTTTCCTATATAACTGCTGTCACTTTGTTTTTGAGTTGATGAACTCAATCTATGTCAGTGAGTACTGCTTCGAATAGAAAGTGAGTCTTTGTTCATCTGTGCTAAGATATTCCATCTGCAACGGAATCTTTAAAAAAAAAATACTTCCAGCTTTTTAAAGAATTGGAGTTGCTCTGCTGTCACTGAAACATGCTCGAGTATCTCAAAACCTGATCCAGTACCTCCAATGGAATTGTAGGGTGACATGACACCTTAATCTTATTGAACATTCATTATTCATTAACAGCTCTTTCAAGCCTTCTCCAAGCAAGGATTAATAAGCAAAGCACTTGCTAATTGAGAGTATTGTTTGATCTGGGCTTGTAGTTGAATCTCTGTTCACTGACCAACTTACCAGCAGTCTATTTTTCTCTGGCCTTGAAGGCAGCCTTTGTAGTCAGAGTTCACTGTCTATCAGAGTTGTGGAGATGCTCAAGGGATTCTTAAAGTAGCCTGATATTTACTAGCTCTTTGCATATATTCTTATATGTTCCTTCATGATCAAATTATCACCCTTTGCTTTAATAGATGTTTATATTTGTTTGACGAGTTAGTTTAAAAAAAACAACCCAATCCTGCACAAGAACAAATTAAAAATAAGGAGATGAACACACAACTTCAATCCCACAAACAGATATACACATCAGGGCATGGAGTGTTATTGACTTTAAGAGGAGGGAGTGCAGATCGGCTTGCAGAAATAGGATTTGTATTTTGCCTTTTCAACCTGCACATAGTAATAAGTACTTCATAGGTGAAAGGGTTAATCAGCACAGTACATTAGCAATGATATTTTACTTTCATCATCCTAATCAATTGTGGGGGGTTAAGTGCATTTTTTAGTTTCCATCTAAGTTACTGGTGCTAGAGATTTGCTTGAATACATTATCTGACTTAGATACACACACTGACTGCACAGTTTTGATCTGGATCACAACTTTCCTGAAATTTATGAAGTTATTTACTTCAGGATCAAGACATGAATTTCAGTCTCAGACCTGAACTTCCCAAAGTAAAGAAGTGTTCAAATCAAAGTGTTCGTTTGGGCCTCTGTCTGTTAACACAGGACTATAAAATGTAGCTACCTGATCACATCTAAGAAATCAGTGTAAAATATTCCCAGAAGAGTTAAAATAGCTTATTAAAATGAAATATGGTCATGTTTATCCCACTGAAGATAGCAAATGAATCAACTGAAATCAGGAAGATTTTGAGTAAAGAACCACCACAAACTGATGGAGTTAGCCCCTGAATCTCACCTGTCAGAGAGGAATAGGACTAGCCTGTACTTGGCTTAAAAGAGTGAAGGTGATGACAGCTAAATTGTTGCAAAAAAGCTTCCTCCCAAGAAGTGGTGTAACTGTCACTCTGGGGGAGGGGGTGGGAAGCAACCAACATTCATAAGCTAATTGAAATAAATCCCAAACACTAGCATTTGTACAGCAATTACATGGAATATTTATCACCAATGGGATGAATGCTGACCTCTGACCCTCAGATGTTTCCTGTAAATGAATACGTTAGTTCCAAGCTCTTCCTCTGTTCTGAATGTGGTGAGCAGGGTGTTCTACTTCGAAGTGGAGATGAACTAGGGAAGAGGAAGATAGCTAGCCATTGTCAGTGTGAGGGCCTGTGAAAAGAGCAAACTGTAAAACCTTCCCTCCTGCACTCTGAAACTGAAATTAATTATTAGTAATAGTGGCATAAATTACACACTGTGGAGCCCTACTGGGACTGCTGGCACTTTTTTTTAAAGATGGATAGCTTTAAAGTCAGTACTGTGTGATGGTTTCTAGTATGTTTAAAATGCATCTTACAAGACTTGATTTTGTCCAATGCTAGCAGACAAAACTACAGATTCATAAATTTTTTCTTCTCTTCAGCGTCCCCAGTCGAGATAAAGAGGTGAAGTGACTCATTAGCACAGCAGCCAGGTTAATTATCTGAGCAAAATGCAAGAATTACTGAGCCGAAGATCAATGCATTTCCTTATCTAGCATTGTCACTGTGGTGTGAAAATGTGGATCACTGTGTCCTGCCTGGAT
This sequence comes from Malaclemys terrapin pileata, assembly GCF_027887155.1. NCBI lineage: Eukaryota > Metazoa > Chordata > Testudines > Emydidae > Malaclemys > Malaclemys terrapin. The sequence goes on along the minus strand of NC_071520.1, from coordinate 16,691,398 downwards.
GAATAGGACATGATATGTTAAGACAGGGGTCGGCAACCTTTCAGAAGTGGTGTGCCGAGTCTTCATTTATTCACTCTAATTTAAGGTTTCACGTGCCAGTAATACATTTTAACATTTTTAGAAGATCTCTTTCTATAAGTCTATAATATGTAACTAAACTATTGTTGTATGTAAAGTAAATAAGGTTTTTAAAATGTTTAAGAAGCTTCATTTAAAATTAAATTAAAATGCAGAGCCCCCCAGACTGGTGGCCAGGACCCGGGCAGCGTGAGTGCCACTGAAAATCAGCTCGCGTGCCATAGGTTGCCTACCCCTGTGTTAAGACAACAATATGTGTTTCAGACAAGCGGTGATGTATACAAAGTCTTTAAGCATGACTTTACAGTGTGCTCCCACGTGAATTATGGAGATGAGCTGGTACGAAATGCAGGAACTTTCTGTTATTCACACACTGTTTGGAAATTCTAGTCTGCGTCCCAGTGCTGGAGGCATTTTTCCAGCTGAGCGTGTACCTTTCCTTTGCCACATGGCAGCATCAATTTGGCCTTTGAGAGCAATTAAATAGTTGTATACAGGCACAGAGGATGACACACTCCCCAAACAGCTCACTCCTATTATTCACACCTGTTAGGTCAATTTCATTGCTGGTGTACCTTCACTGAAGCCAGTGCAGTTGCACCAGTGACGTAGTTGGCCTATCACTCCAGCACTCTTTTGTAGCGTTATAGGTACTGAAAGCATTTCAGAAACTGCAGCACAGACATTAAGTGTGACTAAGGCCCCTGAAGGAGCGGTTAAGTGCCTAAGTCAACATTGAGGCACCACTGGCATGCACAAAACCACTGCTCAGCTGCACCAAATCTGTGGGCACCCGTTTCTGCCAGAGGGCGTACGCACAGCTGCCTAAGTCCTGACTCTGCTGGGCAGCTTGGCATCAAGCTCATACCTAAGGCTCAGTGGGATTCCCAGACCAGGTGGCTCCTGACCTGCCGGACCTGCGGAGCCCGATTTAGGAGGCATACTCTGAGCACACCGCACCCGCACAAAAGATGGTGGGGAGGAATTAAATATTCATTGGCGCAAGGATATGACTCCCCCAGAGTGCCCTCACCACCAGGCTATAAAGTCATTCTTGATCTCACTTTCTGGGCTGCTGCTGCCTGTTTGTGCATTTCATGCAAAGTGGAAGAGATTCAACAGAAGAGATTGTGAGCAACCCATCCCAGAATAGCCCTGGCAGCCTGTCTTTTAGGGTTCAGAGTAGCAGCCGTGTTAGTCTGTATCTGCAAAAAGAACAGGAGTACTTGTGGCACCTTAGAGACTAACACATTTATTTGAGCATAAGCTTTTGTGGGCTACAGCCCACTTCATGGGATGCATAGAATGGAGCATATAGTGAGGAGATATATATACACATACAAAGAACATGAAAAGGTGGGAGTTGTCCTACCAACTCTAAGAGGCTAATTAATTAAAAGAAAAAACTTTTGTAGTGATAATCAAGATAGCCCATTACAGACAGTTTGACAAGAGGTGTGAGAATACTTAACATGGTAGAAAAAGTCAATGTGTGTAATGGCTCAGCAATTCCCAGTCTCTATTCAAGCCTAAATTGATCGTGTCTAATTTGCATATTAATTCAAGTTCAGCAGTTTCTCGTTGGAGTCTGTTTTTGAAGCTTTTCTGTTGCAAAATTACCACCTTTAGGTCTGTCTTTTAGGATTGTCAACTGCATCACCGCTATGGTGCTTGTTTTCATTTGGTCCCTAAAAATGTTTGCATAATGTTATCGGATACCAGGATTATTTGGGTTGAAGCAGCTGTTTCCTCCTTTTGTTGGTGTGTGTGCTTCTTAGATTCAGCTGCATTTACTCAGCCTAGTGAAAGGAAAATCTTAGACTGAGCAGAGAAATGACCCCTCTATATTTAATGCACATGCCTGAGGAGGTTCATTCTAACTTTTAGCTATTAGTGGTTTATTCCCTCTCAATCCCATCCATCATGCAGCCTTTGGCACTTTAATGTATTATTAAACCACATAGCTGGGATTGTAGCAACATAATCCCTGAATTGTGAATGTTTTGCCCATGTGATTAATGGTGTGAAATATATCTGTGCATGTTTTACCAGCGTTATGATGTGTGTTGCTTTATTCTGACTTTGCCCCAAGGAATCTGATGCATAGCTCAATACTGTGGCTACAAATGTGTCCCTTAGGTGATATAAAGATCCTGGGAAACCTTAAAGGTTCCCAAAGCAAACTAATTCAACAATATCCAGAGGTACCAGATTCTGATCACAAGCCTTACGAGGAGCATTGGTGGGGGGGAAGAAGCCTAGCTCGAGATTTGTCCTGGAATTTAGCTATCCTTTTGTACCAGTAAACTAACTCCATCTTCATACGCATTGTCTGTCTTTATTATAATGTTTGCAGCGTATTAGGAAATGGTGCAAATTGCAACCTGAAAAGGGTCTTTTAGAAATCATGCGCACACATCTGACAAATTGTTGAGACAAAACTACCAGCCCGAAGGACTGTGTGGTTGCCACTATACTGCAAACAGTGGCAAATCCAAATGTTACAATAATGTCGGTCATAGAATTCATACTTCCTAACCCAGCCAGCACAGGTCCAGCCACTTTCACTACAAGAAAATCTCCACTACCTCTTAAGAGTATAGAGCCTATGGCACACTCTTGAGCCGTTCTGACACCTTCCAGTAGAAGAGATTGGTACACATTTGGTAGCCAGTTTGTTACATCATGTTACAAAGCCCAGTATGGAATAGATGAGAGAGGCAAATTTTGCATGCACATTTATGATTAAGAATGTTTTATTTAGAAGTTCTAATTTAATAACACATATGAAAGCTAGAGAATATGGGACACATTCTGCTTCCATAAGTTTCCGCCTGACTGTATGTACATTAGAACTGCAAAAAAGCAGCATTAATCACATGCCAGCATTCTAGACAGCTATGGCCCTATCCCTCCCAGCTCCCCTCAGGAGCAGAAGTAACCTGTGGACATGTGGGATTGAAGCCAGATCAGAGCACATGCAGTTTGTGCCAAAATGCACAGCCAACAAAAATCAGGAAATAAGACTTCTGCCCCTGTTACCAGCCCTAGCCATGGCTTTTCTCATGATGCATACAATCCCCAGTTGTGTAGCAATATCTGCTGGAGAGACATCCAGGCATATGTGTCGGAGGCAAGATTAATGGTTGGTTTTACATGATAATTTTGAACTTGGTAGAAAATGCAGGCATGGCATCCCTCTTGGTTGTAATTAAAAAGCCTATAATTGCTGGTATTAAATCTTAAGTGGATCCCCACCTACACTGCTTTTAACTTAATGCCTATTGTAACCTTTGTCTTTTACTTTTTGCCTTGGGTTCTCGATGGCATGCAGACTTGGCACCAAACTCACCAGAGAGCATGAATCTTTAAAGGGTTAGCACGTGTGCCCATCTGGTTTGAAGTAGCGAACAGCAAGCAGGAAAGGGAATTGATTCAAAGACTCCCTTCATGTTTGCTGAAATGTGCAAAGTGATGCTGAAAAAACAGAGCTTCCCTACTCCATTTTCCCAGTGCTGCCCCTCCCCTTTAAAGGGGGCGAGGACTAGGGAGGAGTGGGCTTGTTCTGCCTCATTTTGATCCCATCAAAACCTGGTTTGAGCACCGTGACCTGACAGCTACTATCATTGAGCTTCGCAGTCTACGCAAGAAGAACTTGGGGAGGCACTGAAGTACTGGGGCAGAATAGAGAACGAAATTCACTGAAAAGAGCAAGTGACTGGGCAGGGAGTGAAACGCAAATAAGTTAGAAGTCTTGCCTATACTAAAAAGGGTTCACCAGTTTAACTAAAGCCATCTAAAAATTGATGTTGCAAAGTCCTGATGAAGATGCACTTCCTGATGCATCTGATGAAGTGGGTTTTAGCCCACGAAAGCTTATGCTCAAATAAATGTGTTAGTCTCTAAGGTGCCACAAGTACGCCTGTTCTTTTTTCTAACAGTTTTAACTCCTTGCTCGTAGGGATTTAGCTTACTTTGGTAACTGACAGGCATGCAGTTATAGACCAAGGCACCCAGAGCACTTACAAAGACAGATAAATATTCATGCCCATTTTACAGAGGGGTATCATGCTGCATGAGGACTTCATGACTCCACCATTAAAATAACCTATTCTAACTTCTAGGGAAACCATCTTCATTTATTATGGCCACCTTCAGTGTGAATCATTTGCATATAGTTCTCTGCCTTTCAAGGCCCAAATGTAGGATGCGCTGTGGGACAAAGACCCCAAATGAGATAGATATGCAGGAAACTTAAAATGTGGTGGGACCCATTCATAGAAAGGACTTTCCCTGAGCGCAGTTTCATTATTCTTTATTTCTCACTCCTGAAAGGTGTGAAGTGCTGGACTTTGAATTGGGACCAGAGAACTCATGTGCATGCTTTATTTCAGGCCAAGTGGAAGTCCCATCACATTTAATATATTCGAGCATGTGCCAGAGCTTTGCTGCATTGGGACTGAGGTCTTCAGCCTTACAGGGTTGAGCCCTTCTTCATTTTCAACAATGAAAGTGAAAGGACACCATAAACTTAGGTAGAAGACAGGAAGCAATGGAACTAAAATGAGTGATAGCCCCAAAATGAGGTATGGGCAAATGGCATGTTTCCTCAGCCTCACAGGGGTGATGTGCGGCTTAATTCATTATCATGTTGAGATCTTCAAATGACAGTTGCTAAATAAGTTCAAGTGCTATGATAATATAGCATCCAGTCCTGCAAAAGCTTCATAGGCAGAGGTCTCACTGACTTTAATGGAAATTCTGCATACAGAATTAGTCCTTAAGTGTGAGTTTCCTGGCTTTTGGTCTCTGTCACTTTACTATGTGAAATGTATAGATTTACCATGAGTACAAGAGCGTGTTTATTGTAATTATTTTATTAAGCCTGCTCTTCATAAGCTTTTCTTCTTTTTTAATCTGGAAACATTTGATTTCCCATATGGAAAGAACATATTTATCATACTTTACACAGCTTATATATGCAAAACATAGGTGACATATACAAGGCTATTTGAATTTCATAAAACAGAAAAGCAAGGAAATTAGAAATATTAAGTATATTACACAAATATGTGTGCCAATTTACAAACCTATAGTATCTTTAGTAAATGTGATTTCTGTTTTTTGGCACACAAAAGGTTTTTAAGCTCTTAACCACTGAAATCAATGGACGTTAGGAGCTTAAATACACACTAGCCCCCAGATCCTCAAAGGTCACTTTATTGACAAATGATGGATTTAAATACACACTAAATTCATAGTAATGGTCATTTTTGAAAGGTAAAGGTGTGTTTGCTTTTACCAGATCATTTCAGCCCCTCTGGTAAATTATGTATCTAATTTAGAGATGAACTGGACCAGAGTAATTAAAAATTGGAAAAAAGTTAGTTACTTCTGTATAGCGCAATTTATCAATGGCTGGGTTCTTATTTGAATCATATAGTCAGCCCTCTGATTTTTTTAATAACATGAAATAATGTATAAACACCGCTGAATATTGCTGTGTGGCCAGTTATTCTGGAATCCTACACAAATAGAAAGTTATTGCCTTACTTAGGCATCTTTGAAACACCACAGATCTTTTTGTGTGTCACATCATACCTGGTTAAAATGTACGTTGTTTTCAAATCAGTTGTGTACGTCTGCAAATTCATGCGAGATGCAATGCACAACTTGCTCTGTAGACGGCGTTTGCTCTTCAGCCACAGCTCTGCGAGAATAGTTCACACGCTGGGCTGAATTTCAGAGCCAGCCAACAGCACGAAGAATGGGTGAGTGGGTGGGTGTGTAAAAGGCGCTTTCTTGAACACAGCAGTTTGACTAGGTAGAAAATAACCTGATGTTCAAAACGGATCTAGCTACAGAGGCAGTTACAGATCTAACAGTGATGCCAGCCACAGCAGCCACTCAACCGCTTCTCAAACAAATCAAATTTCAGTTTAATTTCTTCTAAAGCTGAACCAGGAGGAAGTAAAAGTAGCAAGAATGCGGAGGGACCCACCGGTTGACTTTTCTCTGGCTGAAGATGAGCTAGACGAAGAATAAAACTAAATAACCTGAGATCCTTGGGTGGAAGAGGCTTCACACATATTAATTAATTAGCTTTCCTAATTCCCCCCCCCCCCGGGCTATTAGCGCCCTTTCACCAGTGGAGCAGGGGCCACAAAGCGGTTGCTTTGCCCATGGTAGGATGTGACTGATCCTCCTTTTATTGACGCGGACAGGGACCTTTCCCACTGCCCCTGCGGTGTTTGTAAAGCCCCGTGGCTGGTGCGGAGCCTGTGTCTTTGCTGTGCTCCCGGACCAGCAGGGACACGCCCCGTCTGGAGCAGCCTGCCTGGGGGTCGGGCCATCCCCCAGCGCTCGCTGGCCACCGCTTCTCCTGCCGCCCGAGCACTGGGCCTGGGGCCAGGGCGCTGGTCTAGCCATGGGGATGACTCGATGGGCCTAGCAGCAGCCCGGCCCGACGGGCGCCCCCCGGCTCCTGCGCACGGCAGCGGGGCAGGGTGGCGCTTCGCTCCCTCGAGGAAACGCTGGAGGCCGCCGAGTCGCTGCAGCTGGGCTGGTTTCAGTCCCCGGAACCCGCGCGTCGCGCCTCAGCCGTGTGTCCCTTACACAGCCCCGAGACACTGACACACGCAGGGCCTAGGGCCTGGCCGCCCCGCTGTTGGAGGGGCACAAAGCCGCCCCATGCACCGCGGGTCGGGCAATTGTGCCTGCCCCCCCCCCACATACACACCGTCTCTCTCTCTCTCACACACACCATTTCTCTCTCTCTCTCATATGCACACCCCGTCTCTCTCTCACACACACACACACCATTTCTCTCATATGCACACCCCGTCTCTCTCTCCCTCAAACACACACCCACACTTGTCAGTCGCTCTCTCAGCCCCTCACGCCTGTCAGGCAGCGTGTCTGTCACACACACACTCCCGTCAGCCTGTCGCGCTCTCATACCCCCCACACCTGTCACGTGTCTGTCTGTGACGGTCTCTCACCCCCCCGCCCCCTCCCGGTCTGTCTGGTTCTCTCGCAGAACCTCACACCTGTCAGGGCGCGGGTGTGTCCGTCTGGCTCGCTCGCTCCCACACCCACTCAGTGTCTCTCTCTCCCCCACCTCCGGGTCACCCCGTCTGCCTCACACCCCTTCTCCCCCGCCCAGCAGGGGGGTCTCCCGTGGGCGCAGGGAGGGATTGGAAGGGCGGCGAGCAGCGCCCAACCGGGGGCCCCGACGGGCTCCTGCCGGAGGCCCGCTCCGCACAGCAGTGCTGGGAGCAGCCCCCCCAGCCAGGCGGGGTGGCGCGGAAGCCCGGGAGGGAGGCTGCGGCATGGCCTGCGCCCCGTAGTCGGGCCCGCAGCTCCCCGAGCCCGTCCAGCCGCTCGGGCGCGCGGCACAGCGAGGGAAGCCCCGGCTGGAGCCGCGAACTCCTAGCTCAGGCCCCGCCGGCCTGGGGCGGGGATCGAGCCCCGCTTGGGATCGGCTCAGGGCCTCACGCCATCTTTGGCTGTCATCACAGGAACCCTCCGCCACCAGGGTGGAGCCTCCGGGGCTCGCCGGCCGGAAAACAGCAGCACCTCCCCCCCCCCCCCCACCACCATCACCATCAAAGGCCCTGGGCCAAACTTTTCAGAAGTGGGGGGCTAAAGCTAAGCGCCGAATGCCACGTTCAGCCAGTGAAACAGGGAACCTAGTTGTCAGAGCTGCTGAGCGCCCACCAAAATCAATTAGTACCTCTGACCGTGTCACCACTCCCATGCCCTAGCTGGCACATTGAAGTGGCGGTGCCTTGCGTGCAGAGACATATTTCCTCATCAGCATTTAAATACGGATGTACCTTAGGCATCCACTTTTGGGACTGTCCCCAAGTTCTCTTATGTCTTTTGAAATCCGTGAGAGTTTTGCCATTGACTCCGATGACAGCACCATACAGCTCCATGAGGGATGGTCAGCTTGATATAAATTGGGTGTGTCTCTATATTACAATTTAATAATGGGAAAAAACAGCATGTGCCTTTGTAGTGTATATCCTGGTTAAACCAGATAGTGAACAGCTAGACAGGTCACATGGCTAGCGTGATCTTAAATTATTCCCTGGTTCTCCATACCAAAGCGTTGCTATAACATTTAAAAGGCTTATTAGGGCAATGCATAATAGAAAACCATAGGGCTGGAAAGGACCTTGAGCAGTCATCTAATCTAGCCTCTCCCCCAATGCTGTTGGAGGAACAAGTAGACCTAGACCATCCCTGACACGTGTTTGCCAAACCTGTTCTTAAAAACCTCCAATGCCAGCGATTCCACAACCTCCCATGGAAGACTAGATCAGTACTTAACCATCCCTATGGTTAGAAAGTTTTGCCTAATACCTTCTCCCTTGGTGCAGATTAAACTGATTATTTAGTGTCTTACCTTCAGTGGACATGGAGAACAATTGATCTTGGACATCTTTATAACAGTCCTTAACATATTTGAAGTCTGGTATAAGCCCCTCCCCCATCCTCTTTTCACAAGATTAAATATGCCCAGTTTTTTTAACTTTTCCTCATAGGTCAGATTTTCTAAAACTTTTTATCATTTTTGTTGCTCTCCGCTGGACTCTCTCTAATTTGTTCACATCTTTCTTGAAGTGTGGGGCCTAGACCTAGACACAGTGCTTCAGCTGAGGCCTTACCAGTGCCCAGGAGAGCAGGACTGTTATATCCAGCATCTTATATGACACTCCTGTTAACATCCCCCTTAAATGGTATCAGCCTTTTTTGCAATTGCATCACATTGTTAGCTCCTATTCAATTTGTGGTCCACCATAACTCCCAAACCCTTTTTAGCAGTACAACCACCTACACAGTTGTTCTCACTTTTGTGTTCATATATTTGATTTCTACTTCCTCACACTAGTACTTTGTACTTATCTTTATTAAACTTGATCTTGACAAATTGGAGAATTGGTCCAAAACCAAGATGATTTTGAATTCTAATTCTGTCCTTCAAAGTGCTTGCAACCCCTCCCAGCGTGGGGTTAGCTGCAAATTGTATACGCATGCGCTCGCTCTCATTACCCATACCATTAGTGAAAAATATTGAATAGTACCAGACCCAGGAAAGACCCCCTGTGGCACCCTGTTAGATAGGGCTTCACAGTCTGACAGTGACAACATTGATAACTATCTCTTTGCATATGTTTTTTTTCAACCAGTTGTGCAGCCACACAATCAGTTTATCAGACCATATTGCCTATGTAGAAAGGCTTCCACGCTCTATGTGTGTAGCACAGAGTGTCTCTATGACAGCTCTAGATAAGCCAATGTGCTCACTACATGCAGTGTGTACAGGGCCAGTGCAAGGAAGTTTCGTGCCCTAGGCGAAACTTCAACCTTGTGCCCCCCCCAGCCCTGCAGCAGCTCCCCCCCCCCACCCTGAGGCACCCCCCTGTGGCAGCTCCCCCCCCCCCGGGAAGCCATGCAGCAGCTCCCCATCCCAGCTCACCTCTGCTCCGCCTCCTCCACGAGCACGCCACCCCTGCTCTAATTCTCCTTCCCTCCCAGGCTTGTGGCGCCAAACAGCTGATTGGCGCCGCAAGCCTGGGAGGCAGGAGAAGTGGAGCGGCGACCGTGCGCTCTGGGAGGAACACTGTAAAAAAACTGGGGGCACTGCTTTTGGTGCCCCCAAATCTTGGCACCCTAGGCAATCACCTAGTTTGCCTTAATGGTAGCACTAGCCCTGAGTGTGTAGAAGGATAGCAACTGCTATACTAGCCTTTATAAGTACCTGCTGATTTAGGGATGCAATACCCTAAAAATCTCTTGCCCTCTTAACTTATCTGTTCCTTTTATCAGATCTACACAATCCTGTGTTATAGGATGGACAGAGGGATTAGCCATTAATCATAAAGTCATAAAGGCCCCAATTCAGCAAGATTTTTTAAATTGACTTTTAAACATGTGAAGTCAAACTGGATTACTCCCATGCTTAAAGCAAAGCATGGCCTTAAAGACCTTGCTGACTCCAGGCCTAAATCCAGGGGTGGGAGAGCTGTGGAAATACCCTTTAAGGTTTATAATTCTACCCATTCCTAAATCTGCATGGTCTCTCCCACCCTTTCAGATGCAGAATTACCTTAGTGGTCCCTGTTCTAAAAATGCTGAGGGGATAGTAGTTTGGTGATCTAAATTTCAGGCTCAGATACACTTCCTAGAGTCAAAAGTTCAAACCCTAACAAGGGCTTCATCCTTCCAGAGGAGATAAATAGAATTCCATGCAGTTAAACCAATGGACTGTTTGTTCTGCATGGCCATTATAGAAACCAAGCACATTTTGTAAAAGCAGGGATCAACCCTAGTATCCTTACTCAGTTTCCTCTCACTCCCCTCCCCCATACTGTTAAGTGCATTAGGGACAAGTTTGTTACTAGTCACTACCCCAGAACTGGCTGGATTTCCCTGCTACAGTAAGAACATAAGAAGGGCCATACTGTGTCACACCAATGGTCCATCTAGCCAAGTATCCTGTCTTCCAACAGCAGCCAATGCCAGATGCTTCAGAGGGAGTGAACAGAACAGGGCAATTTATCAAATGATCATCCAGTCCCAGCTTCTAGTAGTCAGAGATTTAAGGACAGCTGGAGCATAGGGTTGTGCCCCTCACCAGCTTGGCTAATAGCTATTTAGATGGACCAAATCTCCATGAACTTATCCCAGTTATACTTTTGGCCTTCACAACATCCCCTGGCAATGAGTTCCACGGGTTGACTGTAAGTTGTGTGAAGCGGTACTTCTTTATGTTTGTTATAAACCTGCTGCCTATTAATTTCATTGGGTGACCCCAGCTTGTGTATTATGTGACGGGGTAAACAACACTTCCCTCTTCACTTTCTCCACACCATTCAAGATTTTTATAAACCTCTATCATATCCACCTTTAGTCATCTCTTTTCCAAGCCAAACAATCCCAGTCTTTTTAATCTCTCCTCAGATGGAAGCTACTCTATACCCCATATCATTTTTATTGCCCTTCTCTGTACTTTTTCCAATTTTAATGTATCTTTTTTTAGATGGGGCAACTAGAACTGCACACAGTAGTCAAAGTATAGGCATACCATGGATTTATATAGTGGCATTAAGATCTTTTCTTATTATCTATCCCTTTCTTAATGGTTCCTAATATTCTGTTATCTTTTTTGACTGCTGCTGCACTATCCCCAATGATTCTAAGACCTCTCTCCTGAATGGTAAGAGCTAATTTAGACCACACCATTTTGGATGTATAGTTGGGATTATGTTTTCCAATGGGCATTACGTTACATTTATCAACATTGAAGTTAGTCTGCCATTTTCTTGCCCCTTGAGCTAGTTTTGTGAGATCCTTTTTCTAACTTCGCAGTCTGCTTTGGACTTAACTATCATGAGTAATTTTGTATTATCTATAAACTTTTACCACCTCCCTGTTTACCCCTTTTTCCCCGATCATGTCTGAATATGTTGAACAACACTGGTCCCAGTATGTATGTATTTGGGGAAGAAAGGTGCCATATACATGCAAAAGAGTTATTGTTCTAGTGTCACTTGCAAATTAAAGTCTAATCCTGCAAATTGTTCCACACAGGTGTATCTCTGCAACTATATGAAGCCTCACACAGCACAAGGATCTGTCTGGTTATATAGAACAACTTATAAGATCAGAGCCAACACTGTCTTTTTTTGTTTTCCCCCAAAGTGACCTCACTTTGTATGGGGAGGGACTTCAGAACACACAAACTGATCAAACACACCCACACCCACACAAAAAAGAAGGAAAACCGTTTATAAATGTCACTGTCCAATGTCTTTTCAATTTAACTGTAATAAGATTATCTACACATATCTATAAATATCTACAAGTATCTACACTGTTTGCAGATATGACTCTTTGGTTGTCTTGACTTTTTCCTACACTGCAACTATTATGAAAACAAAACCAAAAACGTTTGTATAATCTCTGAAAGAAAAAAATAAATATAACAACTTCATTAAACAAAAGCTTTGGCACTAATCAATGTCCAGGTAACAAATCATAGTGAAAACTCTGAAATAACAGCGACAAAGCAACAGGGCATGTCAGAGAGCAGTTTCCACCTGTCTAATAATATGCACAAGTCTATTTCACATCAGCCTTTTTGAGAACAGTTATTATTGTGTAGTCGGACACTAAAAAATTCACAATTCACTGCAAATGTCAAATAAAAACACATGGTTCTTGCACAAATCTTCACAATGGATCCAAATTTTTGTAATGGAAAAAGTTACAGAAAATATTCACATCTGCCTGTATCTCTTCTGGATAGAGCCTATTGCTGAAGACTGGCTAGACATTACTACGTGATCTTAACATTTGCCACCTTCACAAGGTAAGGAATCCCCTTTCAAAAAGATACCAAGAGAACACTGTGGAATTTGCAATGCAGAGGCACAAATATGGATGAATTAGAGGACATAAAATATAACCTCTCTCTTTCCACAGAATTCTGTGGAGGAGAGGGAGGAGGACGGAGGCACTTATAAACCCGCATGGTCAATTAGCCGTTAAATCCTTCTCTGAAATACAGGACTGGCCTGACAATTGGTGGAACACCAAGCAAAAACGTAGTCTGGATATTCATAATGTGTAGCTCGAGACATATGTCAGAAGCTAAATTTTGGGATGTGGACCATCTCCACAAGAAAAGCAACCTGAGGGGAGACATAAAATGTACTTTCCAGATGTAAGAAGGGGCATACAGCAAGCAGCCAGTTGCAGCTCTGCCAGATATAAAGGGCCAGCCCCTGAAAAGCATGCTGGGGGGGAAAAATCCTCTAAAAGGCCAGGCTACAGTAGAGAGTATTTAGACACCAGGAAATCACCAGGCAAGGTAGTGCTGCTTTGGTGGTGTTCTCATCACCAGCAATCATGAACCCTCTGAGAATATGAAAATATGGCCCAAACTTTGTCTTTTTTTTCTGTATGCTTGTAATGACCTTAATACCGATTGTTGGGAAAAATAAAAGTCTGTAGCACTGTTCTTGGCCTTGGGCTACATTAGAGAAGCACCGGGCCCCAAACAGTTGCTTGTGTATAAAGTTGCCCCCTACAACCTCATCAGTCATGAAGAGATGGGCCCTGGCTGGAGGTCATCTGGCAACATCAAAACATTTCCTAATTTAAGCCCTACTTCCACCGCTAGTCCCCTGGAAAATACAGTGGGGAGGGGGAGAAGGTTTAAAGCCAAGGGAGCCCCCAGTCCTCCCACGTCAGTGAGTCACAACAATACCACTCAGGCGGATCTCACGAGGAGTAGGATCAGGCCAAGGGACTGCAGGTGCCCAGGGCCAGCTGCGGAGCACAGGACATCGTCTCATTCGGTGTTAACGTGATTCCCCCTCCCCCCCAGGGCTGGCTTCCTTCCAGAGCCCACATGGGCTGGCGCGGGAGGGCCAGGCCTGGGCGCTGGGAAACCGAGAGTCTACGGCTGGCTCTGCCGTAGGCGAGTCACTGCCCCTCCCCAGGGGCTAGTCACCCCGGCCGGCCTCCTTCCCATCATCAGTGCGGTGGGTGGTGCCCGTTGCTCACACGGGAGCGGGAGGCGCCGCCTCTGGCTTTGTCGCTGGAGCAAAGCGAAGTGCCGCGGCCAGTCGCCGGATGCCCCGGGCCCGGCCCGGCCCCTGCCTGCCTCGCTCCGGCCTCCGGCCCGCCCGCTCTCTCCGGCGGGCCAGGGGGCGGGTGGGCAGAGCCGAGCAGCGGCCCCGCCGGGCCGGGCCGGGCCGGGCCGGGCCGGGGGAGGCGCTCGGGGCGGCGGGAAGCGGGAGTTCTCCTCTCGGCAGCCGGGGGGGGGGCGCACACCATGCAGGGCAGGGAGCGGGCGGGTTACCGCGGCCCGTAGTCGTAGCTGGGCGGCGCGCCCGCCGAGGAGTACACGTTGGCCGGCGGCGGGCCCATGTGGTGGTGGTGGTGGTGGTGGTAGCCGTGGCCCCGGATGCTGGGTAAGGGGTAGGGGGCGGGCCGGCTCTTCGCCCCCAGGTAGTGGTCGTAGGCCGCCGCCGGGTACTTGTAGGGGTGGTGGTGCAGGGGCTCCGAGGCGGGGGGCTCCAGCCGCAGTTCGTGGTGCGGGGGGCTGGGCCGGCTCCCGGGCGTGCTGCTGAGCTGGACGAGGCCCCCCGCGCCGGGGACAGGCAGGGCCGGGCTCAGCACCCGCGACATGAGCTGCTGGTGCGCGGGGTCGGCGTGGAGAGGGGTCCCGCCGGCCGCTTCCCGCTCGTACTCCCGTCGGCTCTCCGCAGCGTCTGCAACACAGCCCGGGACACGGAACGGGCAGGGCAGCCGGTTAGAACCTGGCCAGGGCCCCCAGCGCCCCCCCTCCGGCCACTGATACCGCAGCACCGAGCCAGGGCCTCCAGCGCCCTCCCAGCCACTGGCACCCCAGCACCGAGCCAGGGCCTCCAGCGCCCTCCCAGCCACTGACACCCCAGCACCGAGCCAGGCCCCCCTCCCAGCTACTGACACCCCAGCACCGAGCCAGCCCCCCCCCCCCGGCCACTGACACCCCAGCACCGAGCCAGCCCCCCCTCCCAGCTACTGACACCCCAGCACCGAGCCAGCCCCCCCCCCCGGCCACTGACACCCCAGCAACGAGCCAGCCCCCCCTCCCAGCCACTGACACCCCAGCACCGAGCCAGGGCCCCTAGCGCCCTCCCTGAGATGTGTCGCCCCAGCCACTGTCCCACCACCCTCCCTGAGAGCCACTGAGCCACCAGCCCCCGCCCCAGCGCCCTCCCAGCCACTGACACCTCACCACCGAGCCAGCCCCCCCACCCCGCGCCCTCCCTGCGATGCGCCCCCAGCTACTGACACACGCACCGCCTTCCCTGACAGCCACTGACACCCCCTCCAATCACCCTGCCAGTGCCTCCGGAAGATGGAGGAAAGGGAATCCCGCAGACACTGACCCCATTATCTAGCTACAGATCCTAGCACCCTCCCTGCGCCTCCGGCAGGCGTCAGTATCACGACACCTAGCCACAGACCCCAGCGCCTTCTCAGCCTTAGGGAGTCCCCTAGACACTAGTTTCCCCTCCCCCCCATCCAAAACACAGACCCCAGCGCCCTCCCTGAGCCTCCAGGGGGTTGATTTCCCCAGACACTGACCCCATCGCCCTCTCTGAGCCTTGGGAAGAGTCCCCTAGACAATCAGCTCTTACTTCTAGAGGTGTTCTCATGCACTGAACCCAACTTTACCCAATACATTTCAAGCACATAGAAAACCAGAAAAGCATCCGAAGAAGTGGGATGTAGCCCACGAAAGCTTATGCTCAAATAAATTTGTTAGTCTCCAAGGTGCCACAAGTACTCCTGTTCTTTTTACAGAAAACCATGGGTATTTGGGGATTCAGTTACCCTTAAAACAGGAGGATGGAGGGCTGCTCTTAAATTCTCTCACACAAATCCTAGTGAGAATGTACAAGCCGCATGAAAACACCCATTGCAAAAAAACTACTCGTTGTAAGCATGAGAAACTTTTAAAACTGCCTTAAAGTTAATCCCAGAATGCAAAGAGTCTCCCGTGGAATGAGTGGGAAGCAGAGCAGATCTGAATCCATGAGTGTCACAAACTTTTAGGGAGTTCAGTAGATGCACAGATTATGCTGAAGATGTGGGTACAGAATGGGAATTATATTATTTCATGTCGTCAGTAAACATAAATAGCTGCAGTATTTTGCAGCAACAGTCCAAACTTCAGCAGTTACAGGAACATTGCTGTAGCACTGTAAGACTTCCATAGCATTTTCTTCCCCTAGAGGGGTCAAATGCTGTCACCCTAACTCATCTTTAAAGTATATTTGTCTGTGAGTAGTTGCACTGAAATCAGTGGGGGAGCACAATCTGGTCTGATGAGTATTTTTTGTCCTGGACCTTTTAGTCTGCACCAGCCCCAACAATCACAAACAGGGAAGCTTAGAAAAACCTTCTCTCCCTCTCTACCCATGCGAACTTTTCCATTTAACGCAACCACTTTAAAAAAGGAAAGCCTTCAATTCGTTTCGCTGCAAAGACTAAGTTTAAAAAAAAAAAAACTAAAGGGGGGGGGGGGGAGAGGGGAAAATCCAGGGGAAAAAAAGCAATGATTTTTAAATGAAGTGTTTAAACATTGTGTTCAACAGAAATCTGTGCTCCTGGGACAATACATTCTGACTGTGATAAATAGAGCTGAATTGACTGACAAGTTTGTACACGCTTGAAATTTTTGCAATTGTGTAACACTAAACAAATACAGACTTTTCTTTATTTTAATAGGCCTGGAGTGTGCTAGGAGAAAGGCCCCTGGTTGTCTTTGCAGTTGTTTACTCTGTGTAATGGAAAAAAAAAAATCAATGAAAAGTTCCCAGTGTGTATGCTTAAACCATGCACTAGGTTAAATACAGCTCCTGAATATTATGGGATCTACATTGAAAACCACCAACTTGCTTTTTCAAAAGGGCAATGCATGCAAAGCATCTTTAGGATATATGTGATTGCGGGTATGTCTCCATTTGTAAACGAAACATTTTGTCAAAATGCCTGAATGAGGGAAACTCAGAATTAGAAGCATATTAGGAAGGAGGGTGAAATATCTTATTTTAAATTGGAGGGAAAGGCCAGTGTCAAGTAGTTTAGTTAGCACACTCATATACTACAGTGATGGGTGTTTTAAAAATACTTTAAAAGATTAGATTAGGCCCAAAATGTATGCTTTGTTTAAAAAGAAAAAAGTTAAGATTTTTTGGGGAAAAATATAATCCCAGTTATTAATAGAAATGTTTCAATTTTTTATATGTCAAAATCATTTGGATTTAAGCATTCCTTTTCTGCCTTGTGTTAGTGTATGAAAACCCAAGTTGAAACGGACTGTAAATTAAAAAAAAAATGAAATTAACCTGTGCAGTTTTACAGCCCTTATTGGTGGAAGTAAAAACAACAAACACCCCCAATGCCTCCCCCCACCATAAAGGGTAAAAGGTAAATGAAAATATTCAGCCTCTTGATTTTGATTAATTATTATTAACACCAGTAAGAAGATATACAGGATATTTATATGTCCTTTATGTAAACTGAAAGTGTGTGTAAGTCTGTGAAGATGGAGGAAGATGCAGGAAGCTCACCTTTCTCAGTCCCATTCTGATGTGCAGGGGAAGAGACTGGATTCCTGGACCTGGCAAAAGCACTCATCAGAGGAAGGGCCCCTGGTCTGTGATTCCTGGGCCTAGAACAGAAGAAAAGAGCAGCATAACACTGTAATTGTTTCAGTCTAAAGGGCACTGCCTACACATTAGGGAATAATATTGCTCTGACTAAGATGGCCCTATTAATAACTCCAGTATGCAACTAGGACCTGATCCCACCCCACTGAAGAAGTCAATAGGGCTATTCAGGTGCTTGAGGCTAAGCAAATGCTTAAATTCCTTGCAGAATGGGGGGCCTTAATATGGTTAGTAAAGGACAACAGACTTACCAGTCTTCTGGATCACAGTCTCTGAATCCTTTAGCGAAGGGGTTGCTGGCAATCTTGAGTTGTGTGATCTGAAAGGAGGAGGGAAGGGGGAAAAGGACTTTGAGTGGCACTTGCAGATATTTCTGATTAGAGAGTGCCTACTCCTTTAAACTGACTTCTGGGACAAATCAACCGAGTTTCACCCAGTATAATGGAGGGGGCCCAAATAGTATGTGCAGTCCTGGTTCCTCTTGGAAAATTATAGGCACCAGCAGGTTTGAGAGCTCTCTTTGCTTTGGAATACAGACATGTGGTTTCCCTCTGCTCGAAAATGCAGAATTGTATGCTATCTAATACGAGTTCAAGGCAAAGGGAGAGGCAGCCCGAGTCTGCTGCTAAAGCTGTGTAAATGCACTTGTAAGAAAATGCCACATTATATGGGTCACCACCAGAGCAGCTAAGACAAATCACTGGATAAATCATACTTATGTATTTATTTAATTCGCCAGGGAGAAGGCAGGACATTTTCTATATTTAAGCAAATCCACGGATAAAGTATGTGATTGTGAGTTTCCGGAATGGGTTGAAAAACAAACTTTAAGCCCCTCAGTGACAGTTCCAGCCTTAGAGGTCAAACTGATAGAAAGCAGGAGAGAAAGAGCAGCTGTCCTGAGCCATCAGGCAAATGCCAACTTGGGAGGGATGGGGGAGCCCCTTAAAGGCGCAGCACCCAGCTCTCAGCCCAGACGTCTTTGACTATGTGGGTTTTGGATGTTGTCCAAATAATAATTGTGGAATTTTTTTATCCGTGTAAATTTGTTTATTTTAAAAAGCTTGAAACAATTACAAAGGGTGGGATCTACACCTTTTGCTTCCTGGGAATAGGCACAACTAACTGTGCTAATAAAAATAATAAAATAATAGATAATAAAATAAGCGTTTTAATATTCCTACGAGACCCAAGCGCTACAAAGGGAAGAAGGAATTTGGCGTTCAATCAGCTCTCAGAGTTGGATAATAATATTTTACCTTGCGCTATTGGGAAAGATCCTTAATTTGAAACTCTAATTATAGACACGATTTGCTCCTCGGTTTATACTAAATGAATGTTATTTTAAAAAGCGACTGGATTTAATGCTACCCAAAATATGTTCTATTATTTGTGTGTTCCTGACGAACAGACCCAGGGTGGCAAATGCAGATAAGTAAAATAGCATATTTGTCCAAACAAATTTTGAGTGACATTTCGCAGCGTGAAGGCTGTAGTTTCCCAACTAGCCCGGGTCTCGGGTTTACATAGGTAATGATGTCCCTCTGGGTTTGAGGAAGTTTTCTATGGAGTTAAAATTGCAAATCTGGAGCTCACGCAGCTTCCTCGGAGTGCAACAATGTAGCTTTGGAGCAGGGCTCCCTGAGCTATCAGATTCCATGAAAAGTCAAGGAATGGCTTTAGCAGATGGATAGGAGAACATCTCCCTAGACACCTTCCACAACTCGAATGGAGACTCAGAGACTGACACTTAAAAACCCCAGTTCAGCTCAGCCGTCTCATGCTCCAGACCTAGAGGAATCTTCAGCGAGGCAGAAAAAAGGACAGCAGATTGTTTCAGAGAAAACAGTCAGAACTCAGTAAACGCTGTTAAACTGATAGGCGGTGGCTCTGCTTACCCATAAAAGCTAATAGGCCTGTTCCAAAGTCCAGTGACATTGACTTCAGCGGGCGTTGGATCAAGCCCTAAATGGTTTGCAGTTCAAAGACTTGTTTTATTATTTGGTCTCCTTTCTCTCTTAGGTCATTTCGGATTTTCTCTGAAAGGAGGAGGAGATCTCTAGTTCATAGGCTTTGGGGCGACTATAAAATAATTTAGTACCATAGCTTGTTGTACACATGAGAAAATTAATGCTTAAGATGGAAAGAGTGTTTCTAATACAAACAGCAATTTAGCTTCTCTACAATTATAAATCACTCAGATGACGGTTTAAATAATAAAACTGTATATTTAAAAGGTTATATATTATCATTCCAGACTAGTGTTGTAGTCTGACATTTCAAATCTTAAATTGGTTTTGGAGCCAATGATCAACCTAAAGCAATGAAATGATATCTGTGTTCCGTTTGTTATAATCACATCTTTGTTATTAATGTTTTATTTGGTTTCCCACTGAATGCTTAGTCATTTCTACTGGATCACACATACATATTTTCCCCTCTTCCCCTTAACTAAAGTCTATACCATAGTAGTGTATTTGCTAAGAAGATTTTCCCTCAAACTCTCCTTATGCTTTATTATACACAGTAATATGAGATATACAACAATTCTCTGGAGAACATAACAAGGGGTATCCGTCTAGCAATCCCTGTTTCAGTCAGTGCCTGTGACCCCGAAGGGCTCTTGCTTCACAGTTGCTATAGACTTAATTAACATATTTTCTTACAGAATCCGAAATGCACATTTGAAATGCTGCTGGGGGTGGAAGGGGGAGAGAGCGTGTGTTCCTTTTTAACAAGCTCTAATTATTCTAATCGAGATAGCAAAACAAACAAACAAACTCAATATGACTCTTCAAGTGCGTGTTTTAATCAATGCGATGAAAAAAAGTGCTTAAACCCAGAGCATCTGGCAGCTTTCTGATTAGAAATGAGAATCAGAGTTTTTCAGATCTGGCATAATTCATTTTTGTTTAACTACTTTTTTTTTTTTTTTTTTTTGCGCATTGAGTTACTTGAAAACCTTCTTTAGAAAATCATACTTTTTTTTTTAATTAAAGAGAGAGTGTTGAAAGGTGATTGCATTTACCCAGTTCCAAGAAGCTAAAGACCCGTTCTATTTATTTGTATACTAACAAAGTTTCCACTGGCTGGGTATTACCTTTTAAGCATTGACTGCTCTGAATTAATATCCCCCCTCCTTCCCGGATCTCCATCCATCAAGGGGAAGGTTTTGATAAATGAAGTATCGGAGGGTTTGTGTCTCAGTAATGAACTCCAGATCCTCACCCTGTGATTCTGATAGGCGGTCACGGCGGTGAAGCGGGTCTCCTCGAACACAAACGTTTTAAAGTTCTCCTCTGCATACTTCTCGCTGTCTTTCCTGGGGTCCACGTAGACCACATGAAAACGAGGCTGGTATCTGTGCATGGAGTTCAAAATGATCTGAATGATAAAACGAGCAAGGAGATCATAATTGATTCATTCTACACCAGGCCGAGCGCTGAGAGGAGAGCACCGCGCTACGGGTATTGCACCCCTCCCTGCACAATGTCAGGCTGGCAGCCTGGAAATGGGCTCCTGGGGGGGGGGGGAAGGGGTCAGAGAAACAGCAGGGTTGCAGCTCCTCTGAGGCTACGTCGGTGCATAGTATTAATTCGGGTTAATGAAGGATTGATTCTTGTAGGAGGCTATGCAGTGAAACGTTCCGCATGTTGCTCTGAGGTCCTATTTGAAATCCTAGGCACAAGCACTGCGGTGGTGGAGGTGGGGGGGAATCCCGTCTGAGCGGGATTCCCCAGCGAGCCTGCCTCCTTTAAAGAGGTGACCTCATGGGGGGCCAGACCGTTCTGCAGGGAACAGAGGGGAGAGCTGCTACAAGCCCATAGGCTCCACTATTAAATATAAAGAAAAGGGGAAGGGGGGCATGTACCTGAGCTACTGGGGAACATCGAACTGAATGGAAATAGGCGGGAAATCTTGGGACATACCCAATATATGGAACAGGAATGGGAGGATCAAATGGCTATCAAAAGAGAACAGCGTGTAGTTAACTCTGGGACAGCCTGTTTTCCTTAAACACTCATTATTCCCCATGCAGTCAGTGCCCATCTCTGAAGCCAGTGGAAGTGGTGGGGATGCAAGGAATGGGGGAATCGGGCCCTTAGGGAAAAGTTCAAAGCTAAACTTAAAGTGTCCTGTGCCTCCTTCTTATGGGCCCGATCCAACTCCTGGACTCAGCACTGGGTTGGCAGCAAATATGACATTTGGGGTGTTTCCAATCAGAATGAGCAGTTACTGAAAGGACCCGATCCACCATTGCCTGATCCTTTCTAGATCGTTCAGGCATTTTGAAACCAGGTCTCATTCTAGTTAAACGTGTTTTTCTTTTCGTGCGTGTCAAGAAAATCCACGTGCTGAAGATTTCACATGCCATTCTCCTCCCCTTTCAGTGCCCCCGATTGGTTCCCCTCCCTAACACTTACGTGCCCATTGTCATCCAATAGATTGTTGGTCAGCTTCAGTTTATCGAAGGATACTATTTGTTTCATCCACTGGGCTCCTTTAGCAGGAGAGTCGGGGTGATAATGAACTCTCCCTGGGGTAGCAGGGTCAGCTTTGCCGGCCACCAGCCAGGAAGAGCTGTGGAAGGCATATCTGCAAAGGAGAGGCAAAGCTCTGTCAATGGCACTCGTGCTCCAGTTGGTTAAACACGTGCCTGGTTCTGCTCTGGACTAGCCACGTGAGCCAAGTCCTTACAAAAACTCTAGGGTTTTCTCAAGGCTTTCCCCATCTACACCATGGCGAGGAGAACACATGAGGGCTGATTCTGCTCTTAGCCAAGTCCTGGTAAAATTCCGCTGATTTCAATGGTGCAGGATCAGGTCTAATTAGCGAAGGCCAGATGCTAACACTCCTACTCAAGTTGGATAATACCCAGTGCGCAGTCCCATTCAGTCAACGGAACCACTGGTTACTCAGCCTGAGTAGCTGTATCAGTATTTAGACTCTAAGATTTGAGTTAAGTATTATTTTTCTCGGTGGATTCCTTATAAAAACCTCTGGGCTGCTCTGGGAACGGAAAGTGTAGTTTTTACACAATTAAAATCTAGCTGTAAAGCTAGTGTGCGGAGCAGGAGAGCGCTTCCCCACTAATGAACATGGCCTCTGATTTCCAGAAAGCCAGTGGGAAAACGCCAGACTTGTTGACAAACAAAACGTTTTCCTAAGTTCTCCGGTGGAATTCGCAAGAAGGAAAATCTGCGCGACAGGGAAAATTTATAGCTACCTGCACACATTTGGGATGGAAGCCAGAAATGCTACCGAATAAATAAAATTTAAAGAGTGAAAGGAAACCCTTTACACGGTAATGTTCTGGCTTTAAGTTAAAAGTGGACATTTATGTGCAGTTTAATAGCTGATCCAGAGTTTAGCAGTCTTGCTACAGTCTTTCAAAGTCCATATTCAACAGTAACATTAAAAACAGAGACCAATCTTCTATGCACGTGTTTACTTTAAAAGCCAGTGTATGCACGGGGGGAATTATACACCATTGGAGTTGAGCAGAAACATTACTTTTTTAAAAAAGATATTCTCAATTGGATGTTATATATCCCATTTCCCCTGACAAGCAAACGTTTCTGTAACGCCTTGAGAATTTGGATATCTGTCTAAATATTTATATATTCGACGCTGAGATTCATATGCACACTGGCTTTTAGGCGTCCTGATCTGAAGCGAAATGGATAATGAGCCTTTCACTGTCTTCAAATTAAAGGTGTTACAAATCAAACCGCATCACTGATTTGTGAGCCGCCTATTTCCCAGGTCGCCTTCCTATGCGCTCACTGAAAACAGAGAAAGAATTTGGAGAAATATGCGGTTGGCTTTGTTGGTGATTTTCCAAAGTGGCCTCAGGCTAGGACAATACAAGCTCTTTTCAGTGAAACATAAAGAAAACTAGTCTTGGAGGTTAGCGCGCACAGAGCAATACCCATTCCCTTGCTGTACACAATCACGCTCCAAAGCAAAAGCCTATGGGGATCTTTTATATGAGGTGAAAAATGAAATGTGATTCTTAAAAAGAGGTCTCTCCGACGTGGAATCTTCAAGAACTTTGATAAACAGCGAATTCTACAAACACTTTTCCTCCTAAAATCGCTGGTCTATAGTTATTGTGCTGAGAAAGCCATTTTACAGGCAGCAATTAGCCTGATTTAGAAGATCGACATTTCTCCCTGCAGATGCAGTTTATGAACTTAATTTTAATTTTTTTTTAAGATGAGAATTTGGGGTGAGTTGTTTTTTTCCCCAGAGATAAGTAAGAGTCTCAGTGTCATGGAATAAAGGGATTTTTTTAAAAAAAACCACTAATATCTATGTTTTGACTGTGTGTGTACCTGTAGAATATCCTGTTAGGATGAGGGAATATTTTACTTTAAAATACGTTAGGACAAATTCTGCTCTCAGTTACACCGACGTAAATTCGAAATCACTCCTAAACTCAATGGAATGATATGGAATTTACAGCGAATCACACCGAATCTGGCTGGCTGCTCCAAGAGCTAACTACAAAAAGGGGTGGCACCTTTTTATTACAGCCCAGATATTGTATTTTAAAACAGAACCCCCCACCACGTGTGGTATTTGGAGAAATCTTTCCTTTCAGTGAGGAAGCCACAACGGATTCAAAACAACAAATCAAGCGTTTAGATTCCAAATCTAGTCCACTAGATTTTTAACTTCAGCCCAGACTTAAAGCACATCGAGAGTCAAACTAAATAATTGTCCCCGTGATAGAGAAGAACGCTTCTATCGCTCGAGTCCTGGGGCTTGTTAGGTGAGGTCATAGAACCTGGACATTTGAAAGACCGGTCAAAAGGGGAGCTGGCGGGCAGGGGAGTAGTGTGAATCCATTGCTGCGACAGGAGATCTATATTTAATGGCAGAAGCCAACCTAGACCCAATCTATTTTTTTTAAATAAATATTTAACCTTTTTCTGTGAGAATTACTCGGGCTGTTGTGCATGAACTCAAAGCACCCGTGTAGCTGTAACCAAGCCTAATTTATGAGCTGTATGACAGAGGAGAAATTTTACACCCCCGGTTCAAATACGTTTCAATTAAAAAATTCTCTCACTCAGCATCTTGCGCGGAGTGGACAGGCACCGGGTGCGTTTCACACCGGAGAGCTGCCGGGTTTAAGAAGGAGGGGAGGGGAGGGGAGGGGGAATCGTGTTCGCGGTTCTGTTCTCCCCCCCTTTGCCATTCACCAGCAGGGGTGAGCCTGGTCCAAAGCCCACTGAGGTCAGTGGAAAGGCTCCGACTTGCTGCTTTGGGCACAGACTCGGGGAAATATTTATTTCCATGTGTCTCTTTCCCTCGGTTCCCCATCGCAGTCCCGGCTAGAGGACTCAAGGAAAAGCTTTTTCTACTTGCCGATATCTTTTGTCGTCCACGGGTACAAAATCCATTAACAACATGTAATCAGCCATGGGGTCCATTCCAAATATCTTCACCTGGAAGGTGGGGAACATGCGCCTGGGGCAGGAGAGAAAAACCACAAGGCGTGGGTCAGAACAGCCACCAGCTCCTCGCCTGCAGTAATCGGGGACTCGCATCTGGTCCCATTTCACTCCATTCTATCTGCACGGGGATCGTTCCCCTCTTGCAGATAAAACCTTTTCCTCCTTTCTGGAGGTAGATCGATGGACCGAGCACAGAATAGGTGATGAACAAGGGTGAGTTAGAAACAATATATTCATCCCTGGACCCGGGAGAACTGGGGGACTTTACAGATCAAAGATTTAACATATTGTGGACTAGACTCAGACCGTGGGGACGCTGAAAATGCAACAGATAATTGGAGTGGGGGTTCCATGGAAGAGACATAGGGCCCAAACCTGAACGCCTTCCCCAAACAGACCCACCAAGATCAGCCCCTAGGGCATGCATGCAGTTAAGTTAGCCGAGTATTTTTATACTGATGTCAAATTGCCTTCTAGGAACGGTAAAACTTTCCTATTTCAAGTCTTATAAGAAGTCACCGAAGGACATGAAAGAGCTGGGACCCGCTGAGAAGTTAGATTCAGTTCTAGCGCGGCTAGATGAATCTCACACAAGGCTCCTGTGTTTTAATAACGAGCTGTTATTCCGGGGAGGCGGGGGAGGCTTAGAGATGCGCCAGGCTGGCGGACAATCCGAGCGCCTCCCTAGAAAGCTGCGGCTCTGGGTATCGCTGTCTGTGTCTCTTCCCCCCCCCCATTTCAATAGTGTGTGAGTGAGGGGTTACTTTCCCTGCCATTTGGCAACGTCCCCCCACCCCGCAAGCTGTTTGCACAAGGTTGAAAGCTCGTTAGTTGCAAGAGTCTCTTGCAGGGTTGTGCACAAATGCCTGATAGTTCCCCGGGGCTGGGGGGCTTTATAAGGGAGCTCCCAGGAGAAATCTGTCCGTGAACTCGCACATAAAACGTTGGCTGAACATTCAAGTTTGATTTCTGTGATTATACATACAGCTATAAACCCTGTGAACAATCCCTTAGAAGGTCACTAGAAAGAGAGTGACGATCATTTTAAATTCCCTTTCGGGGTCTTTCAGACATAGCTCCCCAGTTCATGCTCGCTTTCCAAAAAAAATCAAAAACAAACAAAGAAAAACAAGCAAACCAAAAAACCAACACCGCCCCCCAAATAAAACAGACGAAATCTGTGCGGGTAAATAGCAAGAGAGGAGACCCCCAGCCTCACACACACAGTCCAACGGATCCTAGCGCAACTCTTCTATTCACTCCCAGCCGAATAGCACCGATCTAAAAAACTGCTGCGTTTGTGGGGTCTGAACGCGCGTCCGAGATGCGCACACGCTCCAGTTTTGCTGCTTCTCTCTGGAACCCTCCAGGAATTTCTACCTGTTCACACCCACTTTGCTCGGCTCCCTGAAGTTAAAGCAGGAGTGAAGTGTGTGTGTGTGCGCTGCGGGCTCTGTATCCCGGTCTCCTCTCCGGGACTAGCTTGACTGGCACTGTCGCCTCACAATGGCAAAGGAAGACACGTGAAATACGCCCGGGAGCCCTTTGAACTCATTTACTTTCTAAACCAGGCTAGTGGGGTAGGTGAGTTACCAAGTGTCATTTCTGACATTCCATCCCCGCTGTACCGAAAACACACGCACCAGGCCAATGGGGCAGGGTGTGTGTCTGTCTGTCTGTCCTGGGGGGGGGGGGGTGTTTCAGAGCGTTCCCCAACTCCCTACATTTCCTGACGCGATAGTCACTTGGTTCCCCTCGGACTCCCCCAGCGCGCACGGATTGGGGAACAGACGCTCCTTTCCAGCGCCGAAGGGGCTCAAGGCCACCAGCGCGCTGTTCATTTTGCAGCCGACTGACCAAGTTTGGTCTCGGCATCTTTACGTTTTCGAGAAATATCCCCAGCTAGGCATGCGCTCCGCGGCACTGTCCCCAAGCCAGGCAAGCGAGCATGGGACATTTCCCCTCCCAGCCAGGCTACCGAGAAAAGTGGAGAGGGTCTCTCTTCCGCATTTTCCTCTCTTGACTTATACCAGGAAGGGGCTCGTTCTGCTTTGGCACCTTGACCCGCACACACCCAGCAATGCGTTTGGAGGCCAGCATTTTCCAAAGGCTGCGAGTTAAAGGTGAACTCAGATGAGCTAGTGAAATGGAATATCAACCCACCCCCCACCCTAGTACGTAACAAATGCGCCAATTGCCTTTGTTCCATTTAGAGCCAATGCTGAGGGCTGGGGGGCTGTTTACCCCAAAGCGTTGGTCTGCTTTTCCTTCTGTTTTAGGTTTGCTTGTTTTGCAAGGCGAGCAACCAGCGCGTGGGGTATTGCAGAAAGCGCGTGCAAGGGAATTTTAACCCACCGGCCTTTACATTTATCCACACTGAAGCTCCAGGGAAAAAGTAAAACAATCTACATTTAGCAAGGAGGTTGACTAAGGAACCTAGCCCGCTTCCCTTGACTTCATTGGAACGCGGTGGAAAGGCAAGTTATTTCTATTACACATTTGTTTAGCTCCAGTAAATTTTAGCCCGGCTCCAAACCCGTAAGTTCCCGGAGTTTTTGTAACAACAATTACTGTTGCTTATTCAACCTAAAACGACACAAGCCTCCATGAAAACACAGGGCGCTCCAGGAACCAACGGGAGGTGGCAAGCTAGTTAAGAAGCCATGGGTGATGCTTTTTGTTGTTAAAGTTATACCAGCTCCTGAGGAAAGCACAATATTTTCATACGTTACTGATTTGTTTTAGCAAATCAACGCGGACATTTAAACTGTCCTCGATTTAAAAGATTTAAACCCTTATTAACCTTAACTCCAGTGTTTCTTTTTTTAATGAAGCTTTAAACAAACAATTTAGCTTGATAAACCCCAGCTAAAAAAACACTTAAGGCCAACACAGGCAACCGTGAAAATAAATGAGACCATTAATAGAGCGCAGTGGGGCTACCTGGAAGCAGCAATCTGCCTTTCAGATCTGTTTGCGTGTTTTATTTTACCACCAGTTTTACATCCCTTGCTCGTTCAATTAACCCTTTCGTCATTTAAACCTACTCTTTGTTTTAATATCATCTCTGCACCTATACAGAGTTATTTCACAAAGTCTCCTGTAGAGTCGTTGCCGAGTTATTTATAACGCAGCCGTTCAGATTTCCCCCTCCGTCTCACCCACCCCACGCTCGTCTGTAAAATCAAAAGGACACTTCAGAGCTAACCAAAAACAAAATCCTGTTTTCCCGAAAGGCTCAGCTGTTAGCTAAAATGGCCTTTTCCGTTAAAAAAAAAAATAAAGAGAGACTCAGATGCGATTTGTATTCAGTGACGGCGGGTAATGGTGACACTAAAGCATTTAGGGAAATAAAAGGAACAATCCTGGACAACATAGAGGCTGCAACACGGAGCGAAGAAATCTCCAGTCGCAAGGACTAGTCAAATCCAGAGCCCAGTCGCGAAGGAGACTATACTCCGTATAAGGCCTGGCGCTTAAGGCCCAGGGCTGGGCTGAGAAATGCTTTGTCTAAATGAGAACAAGCACCCGGGGTTCGGTTTTTTGGATTCTCCCCACCAACCCCCGCACTGTAACCGTACCAAAGCAGTGACGCGAGCCTGAGCTCTACAAAGCTCCTGCACCGAGGTTTGGAAAACACTGATTTTTCCCCCTCTCCTCCATAACCCTTAAAATCAATAGAGGCCTGTCTCTGGGATAGAAAGCAACAGCCTAGCTTGTCTTCGTTAGAGATGCTGAAATCTTTTCCTGGTGTATTGTTCACCACAGACAACAGTTCGAAGGACACTGGGAATAATTGCTGGATTCCGCAGCCTTTTATAGATGAAGTTACAGGGGGTGCCATTTGCTAACCTGCTCATCAAGGTATTA
This sequence comes from Malaclemys terrapin pileata, assembly GCF_027887155.1. Classification (NCBI taxonomy): domain Eukaryota; kingdom Metazoa; phylum Chordata; order Testudines; family Emydidae; genus Malaclemys; species Malaclemys terrapin. Next base: position 16,662,741 of record NC_071520.1, on the reverse strand, counting down.
CTAAGTGATAGGATCTACAACATTATTAACGACCGGGGGAGTCAGTCAACATAATCAAAGCCACAAGTACAAACTCCGATGGCGAAAGTCGAGCCATCCGGGTGTTTGTTACCGCTCGAACAGCAGAGAGAGCGTCAAAAGGCCGCACAAAAAGAGTGACACTAAAAGGTGTTTGCAGAGACAGCCCCAGCGGGGAAAGGTTTTAGGAAGTCTTACAAGAGAACACATCGCAGTGAACGTCAGGGTCCGTGAACCCTCTTTATTCACGCTCAAATGCTATAAGAAAACGAGGAGCTCACAGCAGCCCAATACCAATGCAACTCAGGGTCAGTTTAGCTATTTCACTTGAGATCACAGTTAAATGGTGTCTAATTGACAGACAGGGTCATAATCCTGCCCTCCCCCCCCCCCAGGTAGCTGTTGAATTAGCTGTAGCATAGAAATTTCCTTTTTAAACACGATAAAACGTTCGCGTCCTTTGTTAATTTCGACGACGAAGCTTTATGCTAACTGGGTGTGCTGCCTTCTAGGGTTTACATTGATGGGTTCGATCCGGCTCTCCTCAAACGGGTAAACTACCCACTGAAATAGCTGGGAGATTTACCGGAGAAAAGGATGCTGTGTGGGGCCCCATAATTAATATTCTCAGTGCTGGTAATTTGTGGATTCCAGAGAAGGAAACGTGGAAAGTACTGGAAGGTGAAATAGAGCTGCTGTGGCTTCTTATCTGTAATCTCTTCACGCGTGCTCTAAAACACCCGAATGGGGATTCATTTCTGCCCCAGAAATGCGTTTGAACAGAGGTGGGTGTTAAACGGATCCTGCTAATCTTGTTCGTAAAGAACAGTGTCCTCTGCAAATACATGATTTTAAATCTCGCGTTTGAGAGTCAAAGGCGATGTTAATGGTACTGACTTTGTCGTGTACAGTAATCAGTCTTCGACGTGTTACATAACCCCCCCCCCACACACACACACACACAACTTTCCTATTCGAATCTTCTGGGGAGTTGTGTACATTTTAATGCACTGCTATTAACTCAGGTATCTGTACGGACTTTCACAGAACACCCAAACCCTTCGCTCCACAAGAAAATTGCCGATTCTGCTCTTAAAGAAGCACGGGGGTCAAATGACTGTATTGGGGGCTAGCAAGGTGATTACCCCGACAGAGGGGATTTTTAAAAACAGTCTGTTTTCTTCCCCAGAGAGGTATTTGCTCGCTAGCATTTCACACGAACCCATAAGGTGGTGGCTCTAACCGGAACCCCACATTAAACTCAGCACTGCTGTGTACGAGGCATGAGTCAGAGACCGAACAACTACAGCGGCTCATTTGGTCGGGATCTAACCCCGCAGCCCTGGGCAGAAAGGGCCGGAGCAGGGCACCCGCGCAGCGAGGAGCAGCCCACGGGGCGCTATGGGTTATTTCGTTATCACACCGGGACACTTCCCGCTGGCGGGGCTATAAACCTTACGATGCTTTAAGCGCGCAGTAAAAATGTATTTTCCTGCGCTTGTAAAACCGATCATAAAAAAAAGCCGAGGAAGCCCTAGGGTAGGCGAATTGGGTGGAGGCAGGGTTCGCTGGGCTGACAACTCTGGGTGCAGGGCTGAGCGGGTCACCGGGAGAGGGACCCTTGGGAGCCACCCTCTGGGATTGCGGGCTCTGGGGTGCTGTGTGCGTGCGGAGGGGGGGGTTGAAACGGCTTCCACCCCCAGCACGAACCTGGTTGAAAACTCCCTCCCCGGGCCTGCCCCAGCCGCTGCGAGCGGGGAGGCGCCACTGACCTGCCGGCCTTGGTGACGATCATCTCGGTGCCCAGCTGGTTGAACTCGTCCCACAGCGCCTTCATCTCCAGCTGCACGCTGACATTGGCCACCTTGGGGTTCTTCTTGACGGGCGCTTTGGCCGCCGGCGCGGCGGAGCAGCCCGAAGCAGCCGCGCCGCCGCCGCTCTCGGGTGGCTCCGGGCCGGGCGGCGGCGGGTTGGGGCCCGAGCCCGGGCCGCCTCCGAACGGGTAGCCGTGCTGGTGCGGGTGCTGCTGGGCCGAGCAGGGCTCGTAGTGCGGCGGCTCGGGCTGCCCGTAGGGGTCCCCCGGGGAAGGGGAGAGGTGGTAGCCGCCGGAGGCGTTCAGGCTGCTCAGGCTGTTGGCCGTGAAAGCTGCAACATCGCAAAAATGGGACAGCTGGGTGAGCCAGGGGCTGGAGATGGCTGAAATCATTCCAAAAACAGGCGGTCAGGGCTCGGCTCCGGCTCCCGGCTCCCCCTACTCTGCGCGCCCGCCACCGCCGCGCCCGCGTCTTCACTGCGCGCCCCGGGGTGCCCTCCCTCGCCCCAGCCCCGCCCCCCCCCTTTGGGAGCTGCTGGGCTCCCCCAGGCAGGCTGAGCTCGCGCGGCGAGGCTGCCAGGAGCCGAGGCGCTGCAGAGCCCGGCTTATCTGTGCAGAGGGCCTCCCCTCGCCGCAAAACCGGTTCTTATTTCTATTTAGATAAGGCGCTGCAGGTAATGGGCCTTTCCTCGCCTAGGGACTGGAGCCCTGACGAGTTGATTGACAGAGGAGTGCGCCTTTTTAATAGCCCGCCTGACACCCATTTTTCACTCCCGAGCCAAAAAAAAAAAAAAAAAAATAGGCATCGCCCACAGGACCCTCCACTAATAAACAATCTACACGCGCACCGTGCAGGGAGAGCTCTATCCCCCAGCAAACAGGCATTGGAATAAAGCAGACTGCCTGCACAACAACCGCCTAGTCCCCGGGAACCGCTGGAATTTGTGTTCTACAATTGTGAATACAATCTGATTCGCTTTGCACAAGCTGCAGGACTGAAATATTCCTGGCAACACACTCTTGTCTCTCTGGGTGTTTGTTCCTTAGATTATTATCCTCCCCTAGCCCCCCCCCCCCATATATTTAAGAAGGATTTTTTTAAAAAAGCCCAATCAACTCTGCATCTGCACTTGAAAAAGCAAGAGAATTCATAGAGGGTGCGTCAGTACCCTGCAAATCGGTGATTTTTAGCCCTTTTTCATTTGCTGATCCCTACACAATTTAGAATGGAGCTACAGATCCCTTTTTACGTCTTAGATATCGTCTGCGGACCCCCAGGGGTCTGCGGAATACAGGCCGAAAGCCACTACTCTCAAGGGATATGGGTAAAACTAACAGAATTGTCACTGATCGGGATAACAGAATGATAAGATACTGGGGGAGAGTTTTGTGTTTACAATAAAGTGGGGGAGGAAATAGAATCATTTAAAAAGACGAGGGTGACCAGATCTTTCTAAAGAGCTTTGACATAAGCACAGGATTGTTTTAATTGCGGATTTGGGACGTGAACAACCCGCTCTTTAGGTTCCAAGCTGTGCTGTCTGATTAAATCTGTTCGCAGTCAAAACGTCATTAAAAACAACACCGATCTTTGATAAGCCTTCCTAGGCCTCTGCCACTTCCACCTCTTTTTGTCTCGGAAATACTGTCTTTTTCCTCACGTTGTTACTATTATTTACTCACTACAGCTCAGGGCTGGTCTCTTAAGTAGCCAGGAGTTGCTATAACCAGTTTTTTATTTCCGTTTACCGGCTGCAATTATTATTTTTTTAATATGTTGACACTTTGACGCAGCCATAGCAGGGAAATCAGCGGCAAAATACACATTTCCCCACTTACATTCAAAACAAAACCCCGGCACAACTGCTCAGAGGAATTCCCCTAAAATCCTGCATCCCCAAGATTTGCTCCACCCCGCCTTTTGTTTTTAATGCATTTCCCCTCGCGCGCTAGTGGGGCTTTGACTTCTTAGCTCCCGGGCTCGGATTTGCAACTGCCCCAGCAGCCACAAGGTGAACGAAGCTCAGGTCCGGGCTGCACTTACCTTCCATGTCTCTGGTGACGGTGCTGAAATGCATCCTCTGCGGCTGGGAGCCGGGGCTGAAGTGCTTGCTAAGGCCACAGCTGGGCTCCTCCAGCGCTTCCTTCCCTGCGTGCTCGGCGGCGACTGAAATCAGAGAGGCGATACTGAAAGCATTTGCCTTGGGAGACAGAGGGCTGTTCTCGTCCATAGGGGAGACCGATGCAGCAGCCTCCCCCACCCCCTGGCCTCGCCAAACGCTCCCCCCGCTACCACACCATCCAGCCAGGCACCATGCGCCGCCAAGATCGCTGCACCGCCTCGAAGGGGCCAAGAGAGGAAGTTTTCAGGGCGCTCCCTTGAGGTCTGCGCTCAAGATCCCTTCGGCGTCTGCAGAGCAGGCGGATCGGGCCCCAGCAGGCGCGGCTCCCGGGCGAAATCGGCTGGTCCCGCAGCGGCTTCCCCCTCGGTGATTTATTGATTGATTTCTCGCCTCTCTTCCTCCCCCTCCCGCTCGCAGCAGGGAAAGTGGCTCCCTTAAAGGCGCGCGGCCCCGCTCCGGGGGTGGGTGATGTCACATTGGAAGCCTGGTGCGTCTGCCTGCAGCGGCGGCGGCGGGGAAGCGGCTGCTGCTGCCCAGAGTCTGTCAAAAGGCTCGGGCGGTTTCCGCGCCTCCTGGGCACAGGCAGGGAAACACCGCCGCGCGCACGCTGCGGGGGTGGGGTAGGGGCAGGTTGTATTTAAATGGCCCCCTGTCAATCACTGGCGCCCAGGCTGGAGGGAGCCGGGGAAGGGGGAAAGAAGAAAAGCGGGACGTCACTGCGGATGTCCGGTCCGGCTAAATACTCAGTGGTGCCCCCCCCCCGCCCCTCCTCCAGTCAGGGGGAGCTTTGACACTCTGCTGCTCGCTGGACGCAGCTCCCACCAGGCTCAGAAGAAGCAGGACAATCACCATTCTGAAGCCCTTCCTTCGGCAAAACTCCAGCCAGGGCTTCAAGGATGGAAAATAAGGCTCATGGGGTATTGATTATTACTACCCGCAGCGCTTCTTCGGGCAAACTCCAGCAAGGACGTTCAGCATTTTGCTCATATCATAATGCATTCGTAAATAATAATCATCATTTTATAATGAATAAAGCAACCGTTCATAATGACCAGCAGCATTGTCATGGGCCGGGCTGCAAAAACCAACCAACCAACCCTGTGTGCCCTATCCAGCTGTATGTGTGGTACAGATTATTATTATTGTAGCAGAGAATCATCGCCTTTGTTGGTGATTTTTTTTTCATTTAAAGCCATTTTCCTTCCTGCTGAGTCAGAAAAAAAGTGTGACTGTAGTTTGTTCTTTAACATACAATCTGTTGATTTAAAGATTTGACGGAGACATATTTAGAAAGTTTGCAAAAATGGCTGTATGAACCTGCTTTGTGTATCATGGTATAATTCAGTTTGATTTAAAAAATAAAATAAACGCCTTTCAGGGAAAAATAACCATAGTTAGAACAGGACTTTACAGACAGGTGTTCCATAATATCCTGGTTTTAGATTATATTCATATTATTAATCTAGATAGCCAGATATATAAATCTGCTTAATTGGCAGTCACGTGCAAAGTTATCCTTGAAAGGGTTTCACCTTTATCAAATGCAACGTTGTAAGGCCAAGCAGGGAAACAGTATCGCCTTTCATTGCTATAACAGACCTAGCATATGTGCAATGTGATACTCACTCCAACTATATCAGCCCATAGGATAACCCAAGGCAAACACAGCTTGTTTAGCAGTCTCTCCTCCTCTGCATCAGAAAGGCTGAGGCATTGGACCCGAAAGAGTCAAAACTGCACCTCTGGCTGCAAATTGACGAGCACAACCGAAGTCCTGCCAAGTTGCTTCCAGGTGTGTGTCCAACGTGAGACCCATGCGAGCGCCCCTGAAAGTCACAAAGCGTCGGGGAATGTTGAGCCCTTTCTCAAAAACAAACCAGCGGTGTCACTGGAAGAGGCAGTGAACAAGTAGGGAACGCAGTTCTGATTGCATAACCCCATCAATGCAAAGGTGGTGCACTAGGTTTATATATAATTGCCCTGTACATAGCCTGAGGGGTCGATTCTCATATTGAAATCTTATTATCTTTGGATGTGGTAAAATATGTGCAGAGAGAAGGTACAGAATCCTGTTACATCTTTGACCTGCGGTTTTCAGATTAAGGCATTACTTTATATTATGTTAGAAATTATTGTATAATGTTATTTCAGTCAGCAGCTTTTCAGTTCCCCGGTCTATTAACTGAGCCATGGAGGGGGGGCAGATTATTTGATAATCCTCCTATTTGTTGGAGATGAGCCGCACTGATTTTGTATACACGAAAAGTGGATTCAAAACGGCAACCGTAACATCGTTGGTGTGACAACGAAAAACATCTAAAATCTCTTACTAGACCATTTATTCTAAAAGAATCTCATCTATATGGCGCGGAGCGGGAGACTATTACCTAGTAAACAATTCCGTCTCAGCTCCGAACCTACTTCGGATTTCCCTTAAATGTCCATTTTCATGGAACCGAATTTACAAGCATCCAATTTTATCACCCAGTCGAAAAATCGCTAGGTGAAAAGTAAATATCTCCCAGGTGCAGGGGGAAAAAATCCGCCCAATCCAAAAACACCAAGCTATTTTTAAAGAGGAAACATTTCACTGGGCCTTAGAGTTTCTCTTTATCTCTATCTTTTTCACTTTCATTTGTCTGCACGAGCAGTCTTATCAAACCCTTCCCCGATTCCCCTCTAATTTTTTTTGGCTAACTTCACTGAAGGGCTGATTCTTAGGATTTCGCCCTTTTCCATTATACACTTTAAAGAAAGGGTTTTGACACCACCCTATTCTCTGGCGATCTCCTTTCTGACTTTGTGTTAGTAGAAATCTCATTTAGGAGCGCTCTGTTTTAATGGGACTGGGCCCAACCCTGCGTAGTCGAACAATTTTTCAATGGAAACTTTGCCTATAAGGGGGGATAGACCCCCCCAGCCCCGCTAGTCCATCACGATCGTTAGATTAAATCTGCAAAGCGGCCGGGTCTTCAAAACCTCGGGCAGCGCTGAGCACCTATGCTTTCAAATAATCAGCCCGTGGCGGGTGGGGAAGGGGGGGTGGAATAGAGGAGATTTCCGATAACACGTCAACGTCTAGGATATTCTTGACATCACACCCCAGAGCTATTTTTCTATTTCACGCCACTGAAAATGTCCCAACACGGATGAGCCAAAAATCTCACCCACGCGTGACATGAGCAGCTACTCAGCCATGTACCCTCGCCCAGAGACAGGAGCAAGCGTCCTCCATTACTTGCCAGTCGTTTGCACTGGATTGCCCTGAAATCCGGGCTGCACTAGGAAGTCATAAAACACCATCAAGAAATGGAAGAGAAAGCCTCTGTGTTTAGCAATGCCCTGGAGGTTGTAAGTCATAAACCTATCTACAAGTGCAATACTTTCACTCGGCCGGCTACTTGCCAGCCGCACGGGGCGTGGGGCTTGTTGCAAGGGTTTACCCGAGTTGACCCTCTCCGGGTCCCCAAATCCTAAATAAACCCGAAAGCCCAGATCCGAGGACAGCGCTCCAGGGACACTTTCCTCGCTGTTGGGCAGAGATTAGTGACACAAAGGGGCAGTGGCACCGTCACGCGCCCCCGGACTTTTCACGCGACCTTCTCCGAGCAGCCGCCCAAAGCAGCGAGTCTGCGGAGATGGCTGGTGAGATTGGTGACACACAAGGGACTGTAGGCCGAACACTGTGAAACTGGCGTAAATTCGCAAGAGAGGAGAATCAGGCCTTAAAACAAAGGGACTCCGTTCCTCCCAGCATAACCTGCAGCAGGACTAGGGTGTGAGCTCTCAGTGGGAAATACTCCTTGCTCATCGTTTAACTCGGCCGGGTGGAGGGAATCCTCTTCCACAGGTACTGGAGAGTCCCCTGGCACTCTTCAGCCTCAGTAAGGCTTACGGGGAGCAGGCCCTCGGACTAGCTGGGACTGAGCTCGCCCTGACTGAGGTGCAGGCCCAGGGTTTGGAGACCTGAGATAACAACGACATGGGGCTGCCTTCCTGCTTCATGTGTGTCACCTACCTGCTGCTACAAAGCCCCCAAACCGGGAACGATCCAGGTGATAAAAGACAAGAGTCAAGCCTAGGGGATGAGGAGGAGGGGGGCAGGGAAAAAAACCCTGCCAATAGGAGTCAAACGGAAGGAAAGATGCGATGAGCCAGAGTTGGCTTTTTTTTAGTTAGAAATGTCACTCCGGGATAAAACGATCCCCGCCTGATTTATTCCGAAGGATACAATGTGAATTCCTCGGCAGAGACTTTCCTTTCAGGCCCTGCCAGGTGGGTGAGGCAAAAGCCACCGGTTCTTCCCAAGAGGACCATGTTAAAAGCTCGGCTTGGTGGTTTCCTCCTGGCCCTGTGGGCTTTGGCTTAGTCCCCTGGATTCTTGTTTAGAGGCGCGCAGCTTTCCGCTCTTCGCCGTTTGCCAGTTAAGTGCGGTTTTCCTCGCTGCGCTATTGATTTTTGCGGATCTGCCTTTAGAGCGTTATAAAAATGGGACTGCGGCATTAGAAGAGGGCAGAGAGGATGAGCGCGAAGGACAGAAAAATAAAATCACCCTCGTGCCTCGTCTCATGCGATTTCCTAGCTCCGCTTTCCCTCCGAACGGATCGTTTCCCGTTTCCTCTCGAAATTGCTTTCCAGCTCCGAACTATTGGCAACTACGCGCTGCAAAAATACGTGCTGCGGCAGATGCGTACAATGGGCGAGGGGTTTCTGTATCTGGAACCAACGAGACATGTCGTAAACATGCGAGGGGAAAGCTTGGCCCGTTCCCGGCTAGAGAGAGCGTTTAAAGCAGGGAGAATCTTCAATGCCAAATACTCGGCCAACCAGAGCTCCCAGTACTGGCGTGGAAACCATTCTGAATGCAGCTGTTTAGTATTTAGCATTAGTGGCTCCTAAATGCGGGGCTCAGAGTTACCTGCTCACCTTTCTCCCTATGTAACTTTCGTTTGGTTTCTGCTGCGACTGCCGGGCAGCGGAGTTTATCCGTAGGTAATAATAGCTGACGGGTCGGAGCAGTTCCCTGTCCTTATTGCCGTGAGAGGACAGCCGTGCAACCCCCACACCACCCCGTTCGAGTCCGGCTTGGCCAGGACAAGATATTTTCATTTATTTAATTTCAAAAGGTGACCCCCGGACCGGAAGTGGTGCAGGCTGGCATGTCCAAACGGGGGATCGCGGGGTGCGCTCGGCTTCTGCTTTAGCTCCTTTCGTCAGCAATTCGAGCTAGCTAACAACAACCCGAGTCTCTGGCCAAAGAGCCCTTGGGGACATGGGCCTTCATGCATAAGGAAGAGGACACCTCCGGTTACTTTCTATATCGATCGGTAGCTGGCCCAGGATTGCACTGCTTCTAATGAGCAGCAAAGGGGTTTGTATCGTATCAGCCGGTTTACATGTGATAACACTCCCCCCCCCCAGTTGTTTGCCGCTCTTGAACCAGGTAATTGTACATGAAAGGTCCACTCGCGGTTAACCATTTCCTTCCTCCTGCTGATGACATCAGCTAACAATTGACAGTGTCACAATGAAGCATATTCTCCACTCCGGCCTTTACAGAAAGCGCTAGAAACGTTTATTTCGTACAGCCTCAAGATTCCCATGCAGGAAACACATTATTATATTATTAAAATACAATATTAAAAACTCAGCAACAGATATTTCCTCTCGAGGGGTCACGGCTTAAATGCCCGCAAAGGCAGGCGGGAGACCAGTTAAAAGCAATACCAGATTTTTTTATTTGCAATCCCCCCACACTCCTTTGATGTTTCCCCAACTCTCAGCCATTCCAAAGAGTGGCAGCGATCCTCCCCCAGCCTGGAAAGAGTTAATGCCGCCTAAGGAGGGAGACGGCTGTAAAAAGAAAGGGATACTTACGACACCGCTCACAGAGGTTCAGCATTCGCTGCAGCTGCTTCGGGTCTGAGCCCCGGACCCGGGCGGCTGCCTTGTTTATTGGGATGCTTCCCCCTGGGCTAGGGAGTCGCGGGACTTTTGCGTCCCCATTGCCCTACGGCGCAGGGAGCAGCCGGTGCTAAACGCCGCCGGCAGAGGCTGGGGGCTTGCCACACGCCTGCCCCTGCAGTCCCACAAGGGAGGGGGGCTATATACCCCTGCGCCTGCGAGGGGCTCGGACTTGAGAACGGGCCGCCTGCCTCTCCCGGGCGCAGAAGGGACAGTGAAGCCGTGGTGAGTGGCACGGGGCCGGCGCTCCCTGCCCGGAGTGCTGTCAGTGCAGTTCCCCGGCCGGCTGTCCTGAGCACTGTAACCTTGGAGGGGTCCTCCCCCCCCCCAGCCCCTGCACTTCCTGTTGGCTGCGCCTCTGGCGTCTCTCTGCTCTGCAGCCAGGTGCTCTCTGCCTGCCCCAGCAGCTGTGTCACTCCAGCCCGGCCCCCGCGCACTCCCCCCAGTCCCCCGCACCCGCGATCGCTCGGCCGCCCGCACCTCTGCATGGGAGCTGGGGACCAAGGTGAACGAGACACCTCCCGCACACACACTTCTGCAAAAGGGTGGGTGGATGGAGCGGCGGTGGGAAGCGAGGCCTACAGGAATCACTCCGCTCTGGGGACCAGGCGGGCAGACCAGAGGGGGCTGAGGAAAGGAAAGAGCAAATTCCTGGGGAGTCAATCCCCAAAGTAGCGCTGAGTGGGGCGGATGCTCCCCAGTTCAGGGGTGCGCCTGGCCAGTGCAGGGGAAAGGATGGAGCCGAATCCGTTCTCTGCCGAGGGGATAAGGTGGTGCTGGTCGATCCGAGAAAAGTGCCTAGTTCTTGCAAATGCCACTGTTGTTTACCACTTCTTTAGCCAGCTCCCGATGGTTGAGATCCAGTTGTGTCTTTCCCTTCCCTCCTTTGACCCATCTTCTCTTTCCGCCCCCTTCGGCCTCTATCCCACTTACCCCCTGTTCCTTCCCTCTCCTGCTTCTCACTCATAAATACATAACCTCGCCCGTGCTACTGTGCTTCTACCGACCCCATTGTCAGGCAAACCCCTTTAGTTTAAAGGGCTACACAACAATGACCCACACTAGGCTTGCCTGGGTGCTCGGCCCTTTAAAACCCTTTCTTGTGTCCCGTTCACGCCGCTCTTAGCTACACATCACCGAGGTTCTTCGGCTCCCTGCGGCATGCAAAGATTCATCCCCGACCAGCGAATGAGGAAGATTTATAACCATTTTGGAGCTGTCCCAGTTGAGCTGAGGTGCTGGGGGACGGGAGACAGCCCAGACAAACTGCGATCGGACATTGCAGGACAAGTTACGGAGCTATTGGCTGGTAACGGGGACTCAGACACACAGAACTGCAGCAGTAATTATATTCTGGCTGCTGTGCAGAACTGGCACAGGAAACCAGCTCGTTCGACAGAGGCAGCTGGATTTTGAAGAATAATAAATAAATACACGGGGGCAGATGTCTGCAGCAAGCACAGAAAACTACGATTTGAGAAACGATTAATAATAACAAGAGGTTTTATGCGTTCTTACAAAAACAGAGCAGGAGAAGGTAAAACAGGCGAGAATGTCCCATCACATCCATCCGCCGGTAGAGCAGGAGGTGTCCTCTGTGTCTTTAAACAATCAGTCCCCGGGCCCTCACTTTATTTGTACAACATACAGTTGCTGCGTGAACTCAATCCCCTGCCCGCTGAAATGCCACTTTCCCATTTCAGGAAATGTAGACAGGACCATGTGAGAGGCTTTTGCAAGCTCAGGGGTTGTCTCGCTGTTTAGAGTTGTATTGGCTGCTTGGGAAGGGAGGGGGAGAGGTGGGGAGAGCCAGACTCTGTAACCCCCCGGCTCTGGGAGAGCAGGAGAAAAAGGGGCTTAGCTAGATTTGAAAACGTCCAGGGCAAATTGATTCGTTTTAGTCATATTCTCCATACCAGCAGCAGGAGTCAAAGCACATTCACTAAATAAAACGAGCATGTTAGTGCCCTCAGCTTTAACATCGGTTTAGAGATAGATAGTTGTTTATGTGTGTATACAGGCACACTGCACACAAGTGTCTTTTTCTTCTTTCCTGCCACTTCCCTATTCAGGGTCCATGACTTTTCTAGCCTTCTTCCGAAACTCACGGTTGTCCGGCGCTGTCCGTTGTGCAAACTGGTCTCTCTAAGGTCCGCTGACATCCTGTCCATGTACCTAAGTCTTTGCCCCCCCCCCCCCTTAGTCCTCTTCCGTCCAGGACCATTGCAAGGGCCAGCCTTGCCTCCCGCAGCTTGTCTTCAACTGGGACAATCCGTATTGATCTCCTTCTCCATACACATGTACAGATCTATGTATATGTGTGTGTGTGTTATATGTATGTATTATATATACCACGTACACATATACTTATCATATCTAACATTCTTATACCGAACACGGGTATATAATATTTAATAATACAATTCACACACAGATGAGTGGTGTTTAAAATCAATAGTAATTCTTGAATGCTCTATTAAATGACAGAGACAGACGATTAAAACCTATAATTTTGCTCCCCGTATCTACAAGTATTTTGGGTTCTGTAAAATGCTAAGCAGTCCTGGTCCCGGATTATTACAAAGAGCATCAGCCAGACATGGTGAGCCCAGCTATTGAAGACTTGGTTTTCTCTATCGATAAAAGATGTGAGGTCGTTCTGCTAACAGGGAGGGTTGCCTTGGAATTATTTGTCCACCATTTTAAGAGGGGACGAGGAGGGGATTGCCTGTCATGTGAAGATGTGTCTATGTCCTGTGATTCGAGATACTATTAGATTACTGAATGCTCAGCGATCTTTTGTGAGGCGAGTGTGAAAAACAGAAAACACAATTCAAAGCAGTTTTAAATGCACGCATGAGTCATTTAATCAGCGACCTGTTTAATTTTTCTTTGTATCTTTATGCCTAATGGATCCCTGTGACACATTAAAATTAAGAGGTTTCGTCTACTAAATAATCGTCTCCTACAAAGGTAGATAAACATCTAGCTGCAGCTCTGTCAGGGCTTCTGATCACAAAATCCTTCTGAGTGACAGGTCCTTAGGATATTGACATATTCCGCCTCACGATAAAATACACTTTTGTCACGTCTATTAAAGAGCCTCTGCTCCGGTATAGTTAAGTCCCACTCACTCAAACATCCACTCGTGTTGTTAGGAAGACATGGGGGAAAAAAACCCTCCTTTAGCCTGATTTCATTAAGTAGGTCGCGTAACTCTCCCACTGATTTTCTTGGAAGCAGAATTGCATCTTCCCGGCTAATCTGCTCGTGTAAACCTCAGTTTTTCTGCAGCCTGCGCTCAAACACGGTACTGTTTGCGTTTAGACATTCGTGGCAAGCGGAATGTATTTTTTAGAAGAGCACCGTTTGGATCTGAGAGGTTTCAAACTAGACTTGATTCCAATTGACCCTCAGGTAGGAGTCACTTTGCTAAAGATCTGGAGGGAATTTTCAACAAGTGAGTGAAGGAAGAGCTGTGACTTCGGACACTGACCGGTGGCTTTGGCACCGACAGACAGCTCCTGGAGCAAAAGACTGTAAAGATTTTCCTCTAACGCCCGAGCTGTATTTGAAATTGCCTGATTCCAGTAAAGCGCCGCTCCTGTTCAAGAAAGTTATTTTAAAATCGAACTTAATATGTGGGGTCCTTTAAAGACTTTCCCCCAATCACTATTACCTACGTGTTGTCGTTTTTGCCGAGGACTGGGAGTACTTTTTAGAGATTTCATGACTCGCTGCACAATCAACAGCAGAAACAATTCGTGGGAAGCCGAATCTTTCTCACGAACACTCACAAGAATGTCCAGAACATTCATAGAATCTGTAGTTTATAACGTGCTCGTGTCGTTTCTCCGGATTGCTAAACCCAATCTTGCTGTCCTGGAGCAGGCACCGGGAAGCCTACTCTCTAATTAGTCGGGTTTTCGAGCTCGGGAGAGTTTGGAAACATACGATTTCAACAGAGTCCTTTCTAACCATCCCGGGTATTGAAAATCCCGGGCACTTCTTGTTCATCATTTAAGTTTTGTTTTTAAAACAATCATTTGCCTCCACTCGTTATCTGTCTCACGACCGTTTTTCCTGCTCTAGCTATATTTGCAGAAATGTAGGACAAAATCCCCACTAGCCTGAACTGCTGCATATCCCTTTGAAAGAACCGAGGGAGTGCAAGGAATTAGCACGGGGAGATCTTTAATGTTGTTTCTCGGGGTGAGACTTTGCAACTGGAATAATCAGCCTTCGTTTATTTTCTTAAATCGCCCCCAATACGTCCCCCGACTTTCACCGTATAGATTCTGCTTTTTGTTTTGTTTTGTTTCCACTGAGGGGTATTTTAATCTAAATGACACCCGCTGGGACAGGACACCGCACATTCTGTCTCGCTGTACAGACAATGTACCTCATTAGTTTTAGCCGCTTTGTTAACGGCACCGGGCAAATCAAAAGCCGCATTCAGCTGAGTTCCCTAGTCCAGCAGGTGTGGGGCCACACGCGATTTGCTACAGTTAATGTGCCCTTTTTAGTAAGTGTTTGTTTATCCCTTCTGCTGTTGTAATAGTGTTAATCAACACTACCCAGCCAGCCTTTCACGTGGCTACCTTCAAGAATGATTCATTGATGCTTGGGTTTCCTGCGGAGCCTTGATAGTCTGAGCAGATAACGGGGTACCTGGCACAAAGTGAGCCATTGAGAATAACTTTAGCATGAAAAGGACAAACAAGGAATAGAGGGGAAGGGGGGGGACGTGCGGGGCTGGCACCATGAGCAGAAGCGATCGGTGCGGAGCCTGTCAGAGCAGATGGAAGGTGGGACCAGCCAGGCTTCCCAGCAAGTGGTTACATTCCAAAGGAACCAACGTGAGAAGCAGAAAGTTCAGCTCCGTGGAGTAGCTAAGCGAGCCCTTTATCCTCCCTTCTTCCCGAGTTCGGACAGGATCGCAGAGATCCGTGCGCGTGAGAGCCTAGCGAAGGAAACCCCCCGCCCGCCATGCTCACCTGAGAGCTCCCTGGGCACACCTGAGGGCTTGGCCAGCGAGCGCGCCCCGCAATGGAGCGGGCTCGCAGCTCGCTGCCCTGCAATCCCGTCCTTCACTCGCTAGGGCTGCAGGCCCGGCGCCTCGCCCTGGGGCCCAGACCTGCTTCCACCCTCTCTCTGAGTGCGGCACAAACCCTGGAAACCACGGGCTGCTCAAACCCATCTGAGCTCCGCTGGTGGGAGAAGCCACGCGACTGTTATTCCTGCCCAGAGCTCATCATCTCCACCGGCTCTAACTAGACCCGGCTGCCGCTGCGGGAGGTTGGAAAGCCCAGATCTGGGTGGAGGTGAAAACCGGCGCTCAGTCTGGGGCTGGGGGGGACACCAATAACCACAACTAATCATTATCCTGGCGTCCACAGCGCGCTGGGAGCACATTAATGACAGTAGCTGCACGCTGCTCCGCCGCAGAGAAGTGTTCTCCCGTATTCCCACGTGGGGAGAAACCGAGGCACACAGCTGAAGGTACTAGCGCCACCTCACACGTTTGATGGCAGACCGAGCCATCGAAGCCCTGTCCCGTGGCTTCCAGCCCTGTGCTTTAAAGCCCATTACACATCCTTCCTCGCCGGTTTAGCGGCTTAGAATTAACCCCGGAGCCTTCTTTCCAGGTGATAACGCCTCAGCTCTCTCTAGGCTGGGATGTTCTGCCTCCCAACAGCAAAGATCTGAATGTAATAAAAGCGTTGTCATAAGGAGCCTTTTCGCTTCGTGGTCGGTGCATTTTCCCTATTCCAATATTCGGTGGCAGTTTGTCACTAGCCGTGTAGTGTGTTTATTCCTCGCACGGACACTCGCTTGGTCAATTTCGGCTCTGTTTGATTTGCTATGGGGATTTTGGTTTTATTTTATTGCGCTACGAGGCTTATTTTCTACAGACACAAACCCAGAAAGGTCACACACCGAGGAATTCTGAGCCGTAAAACTATCAGCCTTGATCCCCCCTCCTGTCATATGCCCCAGCACATATAATTACACCGATTTCTTCTCTCTCTCTCTCGTTACACGAAAAGACAAAAGCAAAAACACGCGGAGTAAAAGCTTGACTTTTGCGCCCACACTGTTTTAAGGCGATTGCTCGTCTTTCCACCAGAAGCCTGTCATTTCAATGTTGATTGTTGAAATATACAAGACCGGTTTTAGTGTCAGGTTTGCAGAGAATGCTGGGCTCTTCTCACGGATACAGATTCCCTCCCCCCCAAGAAATCAGGAGTGTATCGACCTCATTTAGTCACCTTCAAAAGCACAGACCAACCGAAAAAGAAACAAGCGAGACGGCTTTGGGACAAGTCCATCTTTCTACACCCCCACCCCTTCAGCGGCCGGATCTCTGTCTCTCCCGTGCAGTCCAGGCTCTTAATCCTTATGGCTACTTTTAAAAAGCAAACTAAGAATGGTTTCAGTATGGGAACGAAAAACCCACCCTTGAAGGTTCTTTGTGGCAATTCTGTGTGTCTTTCATCATCTTCCTTGGAAAATAAATGACCATTGTTCGGCGGTCTTGTGGGGGGAAGGGGTGTTTTTAGGGAAATTGCTTTTTCCCTTCCCAATCCCATTCCCCAGGGAGGTTGTATTTATTGACGTGTTTTTATAAGCAGCCCGGATGTTTGTAAAGCCAAACATTTTTGTTTTTAAATTATAGGGGCGCACACCAACCAGGGATGTATTTCCTAGGACACCTGCGCGATCGCTTTGTACAACGGAGGAGGTGTGTGTGTACATATCCGACTTTATTTTTAACAAATCCCTTCCCACGCCCTTTAAACAAGAAAACTTGAACGGTGGGATACATACACCGCTCCAACCGAACCCAGCGAAGAAATGTAACTGTAATGGCTAAATGGCTTTCCAGGGAGTTTTGCCGGAGAGTGAGGACTGAAAGGTTTAACCCTTTAAGCCCTGATTTAAGAAAAACAACAACAACAACCACCCCAAAATCAAAACCAACAACCAAAACCTCAGCACAGCACCCAGCAGCTCGCAGTTAAGTACGTGGTCCGATTTTCCAAAACGCTCAGCTCCCATTGAGATACCGAAAGACGGTGGCTAGATTGAACCGGTAGGAGTTAGCTCTTCTGGGCTCTAAAGTTTTTGAACCCACAGCAATATATTATTGCACGTGGGGAGACAGCCAAAGCTTTTGCAAGGGCTGGGGTCTAATTTTTTACCTAGTCATTATAAAACTGCGGCGAACCTACAACTTAGAATCAAGGGAGTTGATAAAGTAAACGGCGCTGGATTTGCACAAGCTGTTTGGAAAACGAACCAAAAATGTGGAGGTGGATAGCAAAATCTCTTCTGCAAAGCCCTGGAAAGTTGGGGTTAGAAATGAGGAATAGGACCAGAAAGAACCCCCTACCAAGCGGCTAGGTGAAAAATACGAATTGCACTAGGGAAAAAAGCAGGTGCCCAAAACTGTCCTTTTAAAACACTGGTGTTGGCATTTTTTTAAGTTAGGTCGTATCACTCTTGTGTTATTCAATATTTGTGTTAAGGCTACCCGGTCCCCCTGCAGTCATTGGCAGCGTCTTCTGCCCATTCAGAGAATCAGCAGTATACTCCCAGAATGCTTCTGCATGTACGTTTACATCGCTGGGCAGCACCCTTCCTGTCCCCGCGCGAGACTAGACCAGCTTGTCCGAGCCAAGGTTGGTTTGTGGAAGCCGGAGTAACATTTGCCTGTTTTTTACCAGTGGAACACAAGGCAATTCATAGGGAAACACGCAAGGCCTGTCTCACTGGCCAGAGAAGGAACCAAGAGAAACTAGAATACATTGAAAACTGATCCTGCAGGGAGTTGGGAGACGGATCCTTTAGCCCGGCAGAAACATTCCCCACACACCCACATTTACAGGGTCCTATATACATAGGACATTATATAGGACAATATAGACACATTCATATTAATTGTGTTTTGGAGCGAAGTCGGTTTTTGAGAGGAAAAACTGGTTCTAAATCGTTTGCTTTCCTCGCAGCACACCAGGATATGGAAAGCAACAAGAGCTCATAGCTTCAGCTTTCTTGTTGCTTGCCCTAGCAAGTAGCTCTTCTCTTGTTCTGCATTCAGGGACAATTCCGATCAGCAAGTTCAACCATCGTCAGACTTCTGACAAATAGATAGAACGTTGTGTGTGTTTGTGTGTATACAAACACACACAGCTACCTCCACGGAGAGTGAAAATCAGACAGGCAGACATCAATATTGCTACTAATTGAAAGCCGAATTCGATATAGTCCTTGATTTTCTAGTTTATAGAAGGCTGGACAGTGTTTCAAACTAACAGGACTTTATTAACACCTCTGCTTTCGCCTCTGTTTTTGGTGGAGTTTGCCTGCAAATATGACCTTTCCGTCCCTAAAATCAGCGGGATGAGGGAAGAATTCCACCATTTGATTCAGCGACAATTCTGCTGCCTTGGGACACGTGTCAAAACCCGCAGGGCGTGTTAAAAGCCAACTTGCTCTATAAATAATCACAACAAAATGGGGTCCTGTCGGGCTTGTGGCGGCAGATGAGAGCGCTGGGAGCTCCCACCCCCGTAAGTGCGAACAAATGTAGCATTTAGTTGCTATTAAACCAGAGCAGGTCGGATATTAATCGGGAATTGAGATCAGTTCGCACATCATAAATCATCAGTCTGCTAGGCTCACGGCATTCGGAGTTTCCGCCGCTCGGCTCGCATTGTATTCGGGGCCCGGGCGTGATCCCAGGATTAAACTCGACACTGTGCAAATATTTGTATTTTAGCCCAGAATTAGAGAGGCAGGAAACCCAGTTTGATAAGTGACAGGTGAGAGCGGGACCGAAAAAAGCAGCTTTAGAGTGGACGTGTCACCTGGGCAGCTAATTGGAGCCCAAACTGTTTTGTGTTAAGTACTAAACACGGTCCTACTCTACCGCACTAGTTACTGCGAGCAAAATCCAAACCCCGCATCTCCTTCCACGCGCCACGAGCGACCCCTTCAAAAAACATCTGAAACTATCCCGTCAGGCATGAACCTCCGGTTTATTTTCACTGGCTGGGTTCGGTCCTGGGGTGGTATTTAACGCCGTCCGTATAAAACCAGTGCCTTTTGATTCCTTTCCGCAGTGACCTATTTTATCACGGTCCCGCATCAGAAACGGCTGGAAATCAGGTTGGGAAGAAACTGGCGAGCCACCTTTTTTCGAATTTAAATGAGACACACACAGAAGAGTAGAGAGAAGGCAATAATTTCCAACGCGACAGATCAAGAGCTCTGTAGAAAGATAGCAGCAGCAATCCACGTTGGAAAGGACGGGGATTTGCATTAGAAACTATATTAGGAACAGGATCAGAAGGAATCTCAGACCAAGAAAGAGGATTAAATCGAATTGATTGATTCCCAATCAGTCCAGCCACGTCAGGAATGGCAGACAGATTTAATTCGATTTTCAGATTATCTAGCGAGGAGCCGTGGAACAAAGATAACTGCTCCAAACGCAGAGCTATATTCATAGAAATGAAAATAGTGTCCGATCATTTCTTACAACGTGTCGTGGTTTCATCCGTCTTATTGTTTTGAATATGTAGCGGAAAATATATTTCCTTTGATGATTGTAGCCATTAAAATATTAACTGAAAAAGAAAAATCCGCTCAGGACAATATTGTACGGTGTTTGGAAATTGAAGTGCAAACCTGATTTTTCATCGAGCAGACAATGAACGCCTTTCTGGCGCTTTCCGTGCGCTGTTTGCACACCTGATAGCCTTATCTTTAGTGGCTTTTCTAAATCAGCCAATGCCCAGGAAATAACGAAAGAATGAGCCATACAACTTTCCAGTGCTTGAAATCGAGTTACTGGAGCTGCGGCACTTCTGTAGTCATCGCTATCCGGAGACAGAGAGATTGGAGTCAACTTTCACTAAAGAGTTTGCTGCTGCTTCCCTAATTAGTGCTAATTAGCAACTACAATTCCTGAATCAAATCAAACCCGAAAATCCCGCTATCTTGATTTAAACTTTCTTTTCCCCGCTCTCCAATACGGGCATAAGACATAACGGCACGATCCGGAATGACTCTTTGTAAAACTGTCTAGTTTATCTGTCTAGTCGATCTATCTGCACATTAAACCAGACACACTAAGATGTGTGTACGTCAGGCGCGGTCACTAGGCTTGCTATAGGCGACACCCGTAAAATATTTACCTGCCTACCTATTTGTAAATTTCGTGTGTGTGAGAGAAATAGGGCAACACCCTGATAGCTTTCTTTTAAAAGACCAGAGCTTCCTCCACATTTTGTGTACAAATGAATACTACATTTAATGAATGAAACGATACAATATGGAATTGCTCGATCCGGGGTGTGGTCTGGAGTTGAGCTCACTTCTCCTGGTTTATCAATTACACTCCGTTTTCTCCCCTCCACTGAACGGCCGCTGGGGAGTTTGCCACAACGTTGCTGCTTCCCTAAAGATTTCTAGGAATTCTCCCCCTAAATGATGGGCACAATCGTGCATAAAGGACCATTTTACCAAATCGCCCAGAGCAGCCGAAGTATTTATTATCTAAATGTCCCTACGTGGTCTGCGCTGACAGATAATTTGGGGCTTTGCGCTTTCATAGCGCCAGTGGGCAGGAGAAGAAACCGAGACGCTGGGCGAGGGGACGTGACCTGGGGCAGTGGCAGAGCACGGGGCAGTGGCCGCCTGGCCCCGCACTCCCCAGCCTCGCTCCATCTACCAATCCTCCCAAGAAGACCACAGATCGTCGAGGAGTTTGTTTCTGGAGCCGGGCTCATTCAAAATAGCTCGCTTGGCCAGCTCCCTTCCCACTGCTCTTCTAAACGAAAAGGGGCTTTTCAAAGGGCTGCCATCTTTTGCTGCCGCCCTTGTTACCTGGGTTTCCAAACGGGGAGTGGGGGCAGATCTGGATTGAATGTGTTTGGTTTCGCTTCGAATGCAAAATGAAACCTCCGCAGCTCGGACTGCGCGGCTCGAGGACCTGCAGAGCGCATCTCCTGCGCGCGCCCAAACTTTGCTTCCACCCCCCCCACCCCGCCCCGCCGGGCAATGCCGGGTTCTTGGGACAATGCCGCGTGAGATGTGTGTGTGTGTGTGTGTGTGTGTAGTGGGTTAATTTTCGTCTTCTCTGGATATGACTTCTGTCCTAGACACCGAGGGCAGAGAGGAACTAGGATCCCCGCCCCCAATCCACAGCTGTTCCATCTCCATAGCTGGCTCCTTTCCATGCAGGGCGGAGCAGCAGCAGGACAAACGGGACAGGCCGGGGGTGGGGTGGGGTGGCGGAATAAGCCCCTCCCGTATCCCCAGTGGATCTGGGCCCAAACCTGCTGCCACGGAGACTTGCAATGGGCGCAGGCCGTGGACTATGGGGCCCTGCTCCTGGGGGACAGAGCTCGGGGTGGCTCTTCACTCCCCCCGCCAGGGAAGGGCAGCGGAGGGGCTGGCGCGGCTGCTTTGGAGGGGTTTGGCTGGCGTTTGCTATTAACCCGGCTCGGCTCTGGGCTTGGGCTGGAAATGGAAGAGTTGGGACCGGGCGCCCTTGTGTGACTGGGGACGCTGTGGGGCAAGGAGGGGAGGTGACCCAGGCTCGCTGCAGCCCGGTGATGGGCGGTGCTAGAATCTCCTGGGAAAGCACCAAAGGGGATCGACCCCAGCCCCGTCGGAAACGCCCATTCCCTATGCGCCCCGCTGCCCCTTCCGACCCCCGGCTGCAAGGTGCGAGGCGGCCGGGCTGTCAGCCTTCACACCAGCCGCTCGCCGCGGCTCAGCGCCGGGGCTTGAGTTACTGCCGACGCCTGGTGTGAAAGGCTCGGAAGCCTCGGATGGTTCCCGAGCCGCCTGCGCTCCGCGCTTGTCCTGCTCCAGTCCTGGGCTCCAGCGTGGGGCTGTCAGAGCGCGGAGGCTCCCAAATCCTCCCCGCTGCCCCCCCCCCGGCCCCCGGGCTTGATGGGGCGGAGCCCGGACTCCTACGCTCAGCCCCGGTGGACCCGCAGTTGTTTTCCGTTTGGCCCACACGGCCCCTGTTCGTGTAAACGCTGCTCAGGGGTTTGTCCGAGATTATCACCCGCGCAGGCCAAGGTGTGTGACATGGTGAGAGCTGCCCGGGGCCGGGACACTTGGCAGGAGATCAGAGGAGAAGGGGGTGGGAATGGGCTGGTCGGCGGAGGAGGTGGAAAGTCACCCCCCTCCCCGGGGAAGATGAATGGCGTCCGGACAAGGCCTCGACCTGCAAGTGAAACTGAGGCCGGAGCAGATGTTACGTTGGCAAAGTTTGTCTGAAACTTTCCTAGCGCAGCCATTAGCTATGGGGGGGGGGGGGAGGGAGGCAATTTGCGGGGGGCGGGAGTCGATTGGCTCAGATCTCAGTTTCTTGATCTCTAGCAAAGAAACCCCCTGAACCGCCCCCAAAAGCTGCGAAGTTTGCTAACACCCACCACTGCCCCTGCGTCCTTGTGGCCCCTTCACACCCGCCCGCCCCCTGGTCAGTAGCAAGGGTTGCTACTGGTGTGACTCAACCGGGAAAAGCAGCCCTGTCACCGCCATGTCTCCGCCACACGTGCGGTTGGAAGAAGGGCCTGTTCTCTGTCCAGGCTGGCCCGTACATCCTGTCACACTCTGCCCCCATTTTCAGCCCGTGTGTTTAAACCAGCCCCAAGTATTTCGACCTCTCCAGCGCCTTGAGGGGTCCACGTCTGTTCAAATCCCCGGCGACTGGGACGAATCGGGCATCACACACAGAAGAGCTCGTGGTATCTTGGCTAATTAACATCACCTGAAATGCAGCCAAGAGCTGGGGCAGGAGGGCGCAGGCTCGTAACGAATAGCTTGAAAGTGCCTGGCGCTGGACTGAAGATGGTGTCTCTGTGCCACTGTATTGACACCTGTTGATTTAACGTGAAAGAAGCGGTATGTCCTGCAGGTCTCCCTGCCTGTCGGACACACAGGTCCGAAGCCTGGCAGGGTCTGGCTCCTTTTCCCAGCGAGCTTGGTAGCAGATCAGCGAGTTCCCAAACCAAAAGGGTGCCAGTGATGGGAACAAGCATTTTAAACAAGCCGGTCTGGACAAGCCCTGTGGGCCGCTGACATCCACTGGGGGCTTTTCTGTGTACCGCGAAGCATGAAATTCAGCGTCTCTCACTCCCAGTCCCATTGGCAAATCTGCAGTACCTTCCACGTGGTCAGGATCGGGCCCAGGGCTGAAGGCCGATTGGCTGAGATGCCGGGTTAGTTCCCGGCACACACAGCTGGCGGGAGAGCGCGGGGTTTCGGTATAAACGGGCCAAGATCAGCACACGCGCCTAGGCAGGGCAGTCTGTCAAAAGCTTGCCGCGGAGTAAGGCCCTGATCCTTGTTTCCATGGACGTCGATGATAAAACCCCTTTGATTTCAGCTGGAGGAGGGTCGGGTCCATGGAGCTCCTGGGAGCAGGAACTGTCCCTAATGGATGGCCCAGGCTGAAACAGAAACAGACTCGCGCGGGCAGATTTCTCTTGAGGTCCCTCTCGGGTCTGCATTCACTGTCTGCCCAGCTCCGGGTCCGCGCTAGGTTCCTAGCTCTCAATGGATGAGGCAAAGCTGCAGCCCTACAGACTATGGGTGTCTGATGCGCGGTGAGGGGGGTTTTGATGCGGGGGGGAGGGGGGCTGCCCCTGAGATCAGTCAGTAGCCGAGCACTCCCCTGGCCTGTTTCACTTAGGGTGGAGGCCGGACTTTTCGCTACTGCCCTGCACGGTGGCTAGTGGCTCGTACTTCATCACCATGGTCCAGGAGCGGGCTGACGAGGCGAGCCGTCTCAGCGGTTAAACACCCAGCCCAGCGGTGCGATCCTGCTTCTGCAGCCGGAGCCGGGCGTTTTCCCTCCCTGCTCCAATAACATAAACGCGGGCGGCGTGGGGGAAGAGAGCCCCCCTGCGTGCAGCTAAGCTGCCATCGGCCTGGGGGATCCAGGCAGCAGGTTACTGTTGGTGCCCACGGTGGGAAATGAGCAGGGACGGAGCGGGGACAGCGCGTTCTCCGGGCGCCCCAGGGCGCAGCATTTGCAGTTCCTGCTGTTACCAAGCGCTCTGGCCTGGGGTTTCTTCTCCCGCTGTGCTGCCTAGCGGCTTTCGCACCAGAGCCGCCTTATTAAGCAACAACAGCGGGAGAATGAACCGAAGCCCCTTTGCCACAGTCCAGCCAGTTCGCTGGGATCTGTGGTATTTTAAACAAATCCACATTTACCCTGTTCCCTAGCGCAGTGTACACCCAGAAACCCCTCCCACCCAGACCGCAGACATTAGAGTCTCCTAGCGAGAAATGCCTGGACCCCCCGGCTCTATCTTGTGTCTCTAAAACTCTCCCCCAGGGTGAGCGATTTTGTTTAAATCGGGGCCGCTGGACTTCCCTTTGGTGGTTTGACAAGGGCTGACGGTTGGCAGAAGTAATGATTGGACCCCAGGAGCTAAGTCCCCCTCGCAGATGAGAGCAAATTGGGCTGATCTAGGAGTCTGCTGGGGAAGAACAAACAAACAAACACCCCGAGTCTGTTCACACTGTCCAGAGCCAGTCGCTAATTGAGTGCTAGAAGCCAGATTCCAGATCTCGTTCCTTAATTTCAGTGTGACCAGGATCGGGCCCTAGATGTTTTCTATTTAATGCTAATAAGTGGCTATTGAGAAAGTCCAACCCGCCCGGAAGTCCCCCCAGCCTGCATCTCCTGGCAGGTCTGACTACCTGTTGGTCATCACAGGCGGAGTCTTCCCCTTTGTCACCCAGGGAGACTGTCCCACCCCGAAGTACTGTCTGGCTCACAGAGAACTAGGTTTCAGAGAACTAGGGTGGGGGGGAGGCAAAGCCAACGTTTTTAGGGGTCAAGTGACTTGGATAAAGTTCCTTCCCAAGTGCTGCTGCTGCTTTGAGCCAGTTCTCCTCTGCTCTCCTGTTTTTAAAGGGGTGCGCAGGGTCTCCAGAGCTTTGGAGGAGAGTGGAGCTGAGATAAGACTGAAATCTAAATCAGTGAGTGGGCCAGATCCCAGTCTGACATCAGTGGGCATTGGCTCCCGTAGAGCTACTCAAGAGAGACCAGCCGAGGATTTGGAGAAGAAGGGGAGTCAATTGACTAATGTCCAGTCTGATCCAAGTCCCTCTGAAGACTCTCCTTGGAGCAGGCACTCACTCCAGTGACTTCCCAAGCACCTGGCTATGTATATGTCTGGTGTTGACAAAAAAGTGAATAAACAATATAAGTATTTGGGGTCCCAACGTATTGCTCTAGTCTTTAAATGAGAATATTGCCCGGGGTTAAAAAGGGCTAGCTACACACACCTTGGATGTGGGCCACCACATGCTATGGTAGTAGTGGCATCCCACAACTTCTGTTGTCTCCCCTCACTGCTGCCTTCTCTCCCCACATTATTTATTATGATCCGAGCATTCTAGTCTTTAAAAAAAGCTACTTATACCACTTGCTCCTATTGTTGCCTTATAGCCTAGGTCAGACATTAACTGCTCTGAGGGCAAAGAAATTCCACCCAAATCCCTTTCAGGCCTAACCCCGTCTGTAGCTTTGTGCCCTCTAGTTTCTGTATTTGGCCCAAGACCAAACTGTCTTGCACAGCTTCCATCCTTTCCATTCTCTTTACAATTGCATGGAAAAAATGACTTAAGCTAAATGAAACGAGACACCTTGATTTCAAAATAAGTGTCTACCCACTGAAACAACAAAAGGGGCAAATTCAAACCTAGTTATTTCTGTATCAGAAATGGACCAGGCTCCAGACACCACAAAGTTCAGCCTGGGTGTGGGATGTCGGGTTCCTGATAAATCCCACTGTCAGGTTAGGTTACTGAGAACAACAGTAAAATAAAACTGTTGGTTATAGCTAAAGCATGTCATCAGGGCAGATCATTTTCAGGACATCAGCGAGACATTGGCAGATTGAAGTCTAGTCAATAGGGGAAAACGGTCTTTTTTACATGAGAAAAAAAAATTGTGTTTTAACCTAAGGTGTGAATTTAAACACATTCAGTTACAGTGCAAATCCCAGTGTAGACACTCTTATCTTGCTTTATACCAGGCTTAGTTCAATTTAGCTTCAGTTGATTAGGCTGGTTTACACACACTTTACACAGGAGAACCTCAGAGTTACCAACACCTCGGGAATGGAGGTTGTTCGTAACTCTGAACAAAACGTTCTGGTTGTTCTTTCTAAAGTTTACAACTGAACATTGACTTAATACAGCTTTCAAACTTTGCTATGCAGAATGAAATTGAAACCACCTTAATTTAAATGAAACAAGCCCAGAAACCATTTCCGTACCTCGTCAAATCTTTTTGTAAACTTTTCCTTTATTTTTTAGTAGTTTACCTTTAACACAGTACTGTACCGTATTTGCTTTTTTTTATTTGTCTCTGCTGCTGCTGATTGTGTACTTCCTGTTCCAGATGAAGCGCGTGGTTGACTGGCATTCATAACTCTGGTGTTTGTAACTCTGAGGTTCTACTCTATTGGTATAACTAGTTCATTTCAGTTAAGGGTGTGATTTTTTAATCAAAACAGTTATACTGGTCCAACCTGTAATTTGGACACAGCTATGTTGGTATAAAGGCACCTTTCAGTAGTATAGCTTCTTCTTCCTCCCTAATGGAATAAACTATCCTGGTGTAAGCACCTTTATACTGGTATAACTGTATCCACACTAGGTAGCTTGTACTAGTTTAACTAAACTGGTATAAAGTGGTATAACAACGAGGAATGTAGGGCTGGTCTACACTGGGGGGGGGTCGATCCAAGATACGCAACTTTATTAGCGTAGCTGAAGTCGAAGTATCTTGGATTGAATTACCTGGGGTCCACACGGCGCGGGATTGACGGCCGTGGCTCCCCCGTCGACTGCGCTACCGCCGCTCGCTCTGGTGGAGTTCCGGAGTCAACGGTGAGCACATTCGGGGATCAATATATCACGTCTTAACGAGATGCGATATATCGATCCCGGATAAATCGATTGCAACCCGCCGATACGGCGGGTAGTGAAGACGTACCCTAACAAATTTATTTGGGAATAAGCATTCATGAGCTAAAACCCACTAAGAACCCCCCACTTGGTAAGGCAACTCCCATCTTTTCATGTACTGTGTATATAAATCTGCCTACTGTTTTTTCCACTCCACGCATCTGATTGAAGTGGGTTTTAGCCCATGAAAGCTTATGCCCAAATAAATTTGTTAGTCTCTAAAGTGATACAAGCAGGAGCACCGCCAGCTTTTCTGCCACCCTAGGTGGTGGAAGGTCCCGCCCCAAAATGCCACCCCCACAGAGGCGGCGGAAGGTCCCGCCGCTGAAATACCACCGTAGTCGCTGCCCCCCAAATTGTAGTGCCCTAGGCGACCGCTGAGGTCACCTAATGGGTTGCGCCGGCCCTGGCTACAAGTACTCCTCCTTGTTTTTGCTGATGCAGACTAATGGCTGGTCCACACTAACCCCCCAGTTCGAACTAAGATACGCAACTTCAGCTACGTGAATAATGTAGCTGAAGTCGAAGTACAAGGTACTTACCGCGGGTCCACACGCGGCAGGCAGGCTCCCCCGTTGACTCCGTATACTCCTCTCGCGGAGCAGGAGTACCGGTGTCGACGGCGAGCACTTCCAGGATCGATTTATCACGTCTAGACAAGACACGATAAATCGATCCCAGAAGATCGATTGCTTACCGCCGAACCCGGAGGTAAGTATAGACGTACCCTTACACGGCTACCACTCTGTAAACTGGTATAGTTAAAGTGATACATCTTATAATTGTTGAGAAGACCTTAGGACCAGGTTTAAGCTAAACCAAAATAAGCCACTCTTACACTGAAGTAAGTGTCCACATGGGTTTGCACTGGTTTCACTAAATTAGTTTAACATCCGATTTGAGTTAAATTGGTGCAACTTCCAGTTACATAAGTCCTAAGTTAGAAGGAGTTGCAGGCTTTACCTTTGTTCCTGAAGCCCCACCCCCCAGCCAGTTTATGTGGCTTTGCAATGACATATGACTAATTTAAGAATGTTTTTCTCTCCCCTGTTGCTGTGTGAAACATCTACCTAAGCAGGGGAAACTGAAGATAGAGAAACAGCACCCAAAGTTCTGTCAAGTGCTCCAAGTGAAACTGAGAACACAAAGCCCAAGAGGATTAAAGACAAACACAGAAAATAGAGACAAATTCAGTAATGCCAGGTGTTAATTCAGACTGGTGTGTAGGGGTAAGAATGGGGACACAAGAGTTTTTTTAAGTTGCTGGGTGTCCATAGCATTCCAAATCTTCTGGGAAACTTCCATTGGGATCGGAATAGGAAGTGCTGGCTAGTTGTTAGAGCACTGAATTAGGAGCCAGGATTCCTGGGTTATATTCCTAGCAGTGCCACTGATGTCCTGGGTGATCATGGGCAAGTCAGTTTCTCTCTCTGCATCTCAGTTTGCCCTTATTGAGCAAGAAATGATAATCTGTGGAATTAGTGAGACTTGCATGAGAAGCTTTGTACAAGAAACGTATCATTCATAAATAACCTGAGGTCTGAGCTTTCTCACTAAACTTGTCATTGACGCTGGTGTGACAGACGAAGAACAAACTCAGGATTAGTTTGTGGGTTCCAACATTGTGTCAGAGTAACTGTGCATGTAACTCTACAACCAACCAACAATCAATACAATAAAATAAACATTAATAAGCTATTTTCTTGTTGGCGATTCTTATTGCAAGTAACATTGCAAAATCCTACTCCTTCTATGGACTTGGGTGAGCTATGCATTTTAAATGGGAGAATGAAATTATCCATAGCCCCCCCGTCCATTATCCTCAATTGACATGGTCAATTGATCCGGGAAATTTTCAGGAGAATTTTGCATGGCTGATTGCATCATCTATGGAATTAATACAAAACCTGGCTATTAATGATCAGCAGAGCTCCGCGGGTCCATGTCAATACAAATGACAGCAGCAGCAGCACAGTGTATATGGATCCCACTGATAGAAAATGTCCGCGAGCGGATTCATGGGCATTTCATTTGAAACACCCCAAACTTGACCCCAGTACCAGAAGGAGCTGATTGCTTAGTGAACATCAACTGCTTCTTCTGCCCCAAATCCAGCATAAAAACTACCCAACTATATCCCAGAGAATGTTCTTCTTGCATGAATCAGGCAGCTGATTATCTGGAGCTTAATCGGCTGCAAGGCAATCAGACTCTCCACTCTCACCACAGGCAGGGCATGCATGTTAAAAACGCTGGGGAAAGTCGAAACATCAGTCGTTTAGACCAGAGCTGAACCGCAAGCCTTGTTAGCAAATGGTCCTCTATTGGAATCTACGTTGTTTAATGGCTGCTGCATTTGGTGAAGCAAATCATGTTATTCTAGAAGACTGGGTTAATACTGGATGCCTGTGCTAACCACCAAACTGCACTTAGGGCTCATTTCCACTGACACCAACAGAACGCTAGCAGGCATTCGGCTCAGATGACATGCAGATCTGAAGGTAGTAAATAGAAATGCTGGCTTTGCACATGTCCTTGCATGTGTGGATGTGTTAGTGCAGGGAGCAGATTCATGGACACAATACAGTCGGATGTAGATGAGAGCCAAGGTATGGAGAGCCTAGAGTAAAATCCAATGCTATAGAAAGAGGCTGAGATAAATAATCCCATTTATTCTTCCATGTAGAGCTCTTTGTGCAGAGTGCCATTAAACACTCTACAGAGAGACAAAGACCCTGATGTACGTTACCCGGGTGTTGTGAGGCTTAACGGTTATAAAGGGCTTCGGTTGGGAGGTGTTCGGTAAATGCTAAGTATTATTATTGTTGTACAGGAGGAAAAGGGGAAGCGATGTATGAAGATGGAGTGGAGGAAAAGGAGAACAAAGAAAACTGCAGCTGGTAAGTGGAGAGGCTGAAGTTGGCTTTTACAGTGAAAGGAGGTTTCCTTGAAGAATATAATAATTGAGGAAGGATTAATCTGCACCTACAGCAAATGGAGAGGATTCAAGGTGAGCTTGGGAGAGATGAAGTAGCTCACCGGCTCCGAGGGATCCTCCAGCCTGTAAGTCAAGGGGATGGGGTGGGGAGGAGGTCAAGCCAATAAAAGCAGAGTGAGCAGGTGGGGGAGACGGCAGAGGTGAGGGCAGAGGAATGGTGAGCAAGGCCTCAAAAGAATTTGTAACCAGGAGGATAGACATGAATTAGATG
Source organism: Malaclemys terrapin pileata (assembly GCF_027887155.1). NCBI lineage: Eukaryota > Metazoa > Chordata > Testudines > Emydidae > Malaclemys > Malaclemys terrapin. Next base: position 16,632,598 of record NC_071520.1, on the reverse strand, counting down.
TAGTGTGTTCTGGTCTTATATGCCTTCATCACTGTAGTATCCGAGCACCTTCCAGTCGTGCAGGGGTTCTCAAATGTTTTGAAAATATTTCAGGCTGTGATGACCCCCCACCCCAAAAGTGACAATCCCACCAGACCATGCCACATTTACTTCTGCACTGCTGCTGACGGCAGCACTGCCTTTAGAGCTGGGCACCTGGCCAGCCGCTGTTGGTCTCCAGCCATCCAGCTCTGAAGGCAGTGCAGAAGTAAGGGTGGCAATACCATGAACCCTCTACAACAGCCTTGCGACCCCCTTTTGGGTCGGGACCCCCTGTTTGAAGAACGCTTCAATAGTGCATTAAGCAACATGAGTAACTTCTGTCATATGTGGTTGGTTCTTTTTGTTATCCTCTTCCCATGGAGAGAAGTGTGTGCAGTGGAGTGTTGCATTTTGGTAGGTTTGGGTTTTTTGGGGGGGAAACCAGGGATGATATTGGAACATGGGGGTGGAGAGCCCAGAAAATATGGTGATGGCCCCTCTAAATCTGTATAGAATAAATAATAAACAAATACAAGCCAATCCTTTCAGAGGTGCAGATCATCTGTGATCGATGGGAGTTGTAGGTGCTAAGAATCTCTCAGGATTTGGCCTAAATAAGAACCTGGTGCCACTGTCCGAGATGTGGGAGCAGTCTAGTCACAGCACTCTGAACCCCATGGTGATTAGGGAGTAGTGATCTGGGGAGTCTGGCAAAGAAGAAATTGCAATAGGAAGGCATGAATGAACATTTCAGAAGGAGCAGTGTGTCAGCAAGAGTGAATTACAGTAATGACCCAGAAGTGGCAAGAAACAGCAGATATGGCTGGAAAAAGTCAGTTTGGAAAGTTCTGATGATGTCCTACTTGTCCCTAGGGTATCAAATTCCAAGGAAAATTCTGGCCTTTGGGGCAAAGTAAGTGAGTTAAGGAGAGTGAAACATGGAGTAAAGAGGACTTTTTTACTCAGAGGGAGTCATTGTTGTCTAGTAGCTACAGCAGCAGGCAGGAAATTGACACTGAGAATTCTATTTTTGGCTCTGCCAAGGCTGCGTGACCTTTACCTCCTCTTCTATCTACCTGACTCTCTCTCTCTCTCATATGACCCCCATTCTCACAGTGTCTGAGCACCTTCCACTTATTTAAAAATAGAAGTAACAGCCTCTTTCGTCTATTTCTCCTGCAGGCTGGCAAAGCATGATTAGGTGATAGTTTTATGGAGTGGTGGGGGGAGAGAGGGAGAGATTTGCGGGTGTGCTGTGTGTTTATGTGTGTGCGCGAAGAACCTTGCCTCACTTTGCCCATTTGTAAAATGGGTATATTATTAACTCAATGCATACTATTTATTAGTTGTAGCACCTAAGAGCCCCAGCATGGATAAGGCCCTCGTTGTGCTACGTGCTGTACAAACAGGGAACAAAAAGATGATCCGTGCCTCAAATGTCTACACTGCTGCTGGGGAGATGTCTCCCAGCCCTGGCAGACAGACTCAAATGAGCTTGGCTCAGCTTACCACACTACAGATAGCAGCGTGGCCGCTCGGGTGAAGGCACCCAGACTTGGACCTAAGCTTGAGCAGAGCTAGTGTGAGTCTGTCTCCCCAGGCTGGGAGGCACACTCAGAGCTGCAATGTAGACAAACCCCAAAGAGCTTACAGGGTTTAATAAGACCAGGAGAGATGGCAGAGGTGAGCTCAGAGGGATGCTGAGAGGCCTTGGAGAATTTGAAAACTAGGAGGACAGAAATTAATTGATTTACATTCTATTCTATTCTATTCTATTGTAATTAATTAATGCCTGTAAAGTACTTTGAAATCATTGGCTGATCAGTGCTACATATGTGCACAGTAATATGTGAATCTTCAGTAATAAAAATGTGGTGGAGCCAGGAAAGAATCAATATACATACACGTGTGTAAAGGTGTATTCCATAACCCGTTGCACATCTATTGATGCAACAGGTTACGGAAGGTACCCAGCTCCACAACAGGCTATGGAGTCCTTTACAATATATTGATTTCTCGCTTTTGGCTGTAAAGGATTAGAGCATACAGTGAAGTGACTGTTCTAAGTTTATGAAGGAAATTGACTAAGTTGGAAGTCATAGGGGTGCCTGTAACAAAGAGCCTGTGAAGGCCAGGAGCACAGTGTTCAGCTAAATAGACTTCAACGTTCACTTTTTCATTTTTAAAAACGCAAGCAGAAAATGTACTAAGGACAATACAAACCCTTGAAACTCCCAGCAAATGACAGCTCAGAGATTGTTTACTTTCGTCAGCCAGCTGGCATCCCCATGGGTTTGAAGGCTCTGAATATTCCGTCTGGGCACTTCCTTTGCGGTGGAACACACACGGAGCTGCACCCCCTGGGGACGAGGAGGGGAAGTGAGACAGAGACAGAGAGCGCAAGTAGGAGCATGCTACAATAGCCACAGAGCAGCAGTTAAAGTGCCAGTGTTTCAAAGGGTGCTAAGAACAATAGACTTGCACTTTGATTTGTTGGCATTGCATAGATCTGGTTTTGCTCTGTGTAAAGAGGTTCTAGATTGCATACAACACCCAAAGAATTCGGGAACTACAAACCAGGACTGCTCAGAATAATTACACGATTTCCTCCACAGGGAAGCAATGTTTATCTTCCGACTGGAACATCCAGGGCTCAGAGGCACTAGGCTAATTTTCAGGGTTAAAAACAAATTCTTTTTTCCCCTTTTATGAACGTAATGGCTGTTTAGGGATTAGATCAAAGCAGGATGTGGATGTGTGACTGTTTAGCTGAAGCAGGTTGTATAACTGCTATACAATGAGTGGGGATGTTAGTGAACACATGGACTATTCTGGGCTCTATTTGTATGGCTGGAACTATAGAACCCAAACCTGTATCTAGTGGACACAAGTGTTTAATCAAAGTATAACTAAAGACTTTGGCCTTCTTGGGGTTTATAATAAAGTCACTGCTGTTTGCGGAGAGCTGAGTGGCTAAGCAGTTAAACATTTGGGGTGACATCCTGTCTCCAGTGAAGTCAATGGGAGTTCTGCCATTGATTTCAGTGGGCCCAAGATTTCAGCCTTGGACTTTCGAATGGTATTTAAAAGTAAAGGGTGTGGTTGCAGCTGCCAGGGTGAAAGGTGGCAGAGAAAAGAAAGCCACGGGGCTGAGGGCACAGGTCACGTTTGCTCATTGATACACTTCAATCATTGCTAAATGAGGCTACTGCAGTTTGCTTCCAGACACATTCACTAGACTTTGCTATAGACCATCTAAGGCTCAAATCCTGCCATGCCGGGGATCTAGCTCCCCCACACTTTGGCACTTGGCATGGTGTAGTTGCCTGGCTGCTTTGCTGCCACTACTACAGTCCAGGGGCCTGAGTCCTCTGCCTGCTCCCCGTGGAGGTGGTGTAGGCCTGTAAATCCATGGAGTGTCAGATTCACTGGCCACACCAGCCAGGCTTCCAAATCTCTCCTTTCTGTTCTGAAAGGGTCCCAGCTGGGGACAGCCAGCCTCTCCCCCCAGCAGCAGAAATGCTGTGTTTTGTTGTTAGGGTACATGCCAGGACTTCTTGCATTCGATACCATCGGGGCAAATACAACAGCAGAAGTGATGGCTCTGTCACAGCATCTCTAGCCATCAGAGGAGCTACAAGACAGGGTACTTACATCCACTACATCCTCTTCAGGTTGATTCAGCTGGCGTTTAATGTGTGCTCTAGCCCATCCCATCTAAGCAGTATCAGAATCATACCAGGGCCAAGAACGTATCATGAAAGTCACCCGCCATAGCCCTACTCCAACTGTGTAAGTAGCCCACTGGGAGATACATAGCGTGAGATCCTGGTCCCATTGAACATAATGGGAGTTTTGTCAAGGGGGCAGCACTTCACCAAAAGGTGAGGCCCGTTCCAAAGGGGAGGTGTAGGTATGTGAAATAAGATAGGAGCAGGCACCATGCTCCCTACTTGGATGCCTACGGACTAGTGATGGGCATATTAGAAACATCTAATGAAGACTGAGAGATACATGATAGGCCCCCCAGCTCTCATTCTGCCAGTGCTTGTTGCTGGGAGTGGAATCACTGGGGTTTAGCACTTTAGCGCTGAAAAGACATTACAGAACAGATGCTTGGTAATGAGTGACAGAAAAGCTTAACATTTGCACGCTTCCCTCTTGGCTCTGATGGTCTCTGCCCATGGAGTTGCCCAGTCAGCAAGACAGGGGGCTTCTTGAAATATCACAGAGTCTCTTTAAGTTGCTCACTTAGCACAGGGGCTGAATGTAACCCTTCCAATGTGTGACAAAGGTGTCAATGTAATTTATTTCCCTCGAGCTGTCAGGGAATTAGGGGGCAGACACATGCAGTGTCACAGTGACTCAGGAGGTAGATCGCTAGCCAGAAAGCTGTTTTTGATCATGTGATTTTTTTTAATAAGGATGGGCAAAGATGATCTGAGGTATTTTAAACAAGGGTTTACAATGATAACTAATTCATCTCTATCATTTTAATATAATGAACATTATAACTTCCAACAGTGCAACATGGGCTGGTGGTTGGAGCACTGGGCTGTGCATTGGGAGACGTGGGTTTGACGCCCTGCTCTGCTGGTCACTCAGCGTGTGATGCTGTGCATGGGGGGCTGGACTAGATGACCTCTCAAGATCCCATCCAGCCCTACATGGCTACGATTCCTTGTCTCAAGCTGGGCACTCAAAAATGGCAGCACCCAACATTTTCAGGTTTTGACAAAAACTGATTTTTGGGGGAAAACCAATCGATTTCAGCCCAACCCATTTTTTTTCATTGCTGAAAACTGAAAAAAGGGTGGGGTGGGGGATCAGTGAAAACCCCACATATTTAATGGAAAGTGGCTGTTTCCTATGGAAATGTTGGTTTTGATGAAAAAAAGTCTTTTTTGTCAAAAATGTGTTTTTACTGAAATATGTTGACCAGCTCCAGGTCCCCAATTCTAATGTACCTGACTGATGGGCAAGGAACATCTTTCTTCTAGCATCACAATCCCCACAGACAGAGATTTCAGAAATAATTTAAAGAAACACATTAAAACTCACTGAATTCACTAACAATCAGAAAGAAAACAATTGCCCAATTCCCATGGACCCTGAAGTCCTATGGCCAAATTCTGGTCCCAATGAAGTCAATAGCAAAACTCCCATTGGTTCCAATGGCGCCAGTATGTATTCTTGAGTCCATAAATAACATGGTTCAAGTGGCACTGACTCAGACACCCCCCTTCAAAAAGGGTATGTTAATTTCAGAACTGCCTATTTGGTGGCGGTTCTCTTCTTTGCCAGCATAGCTCAGCTCGCTTCTTCCTCTATAGAAGTAGCACAAGGACAAGCTAAAAAAATATTTCCTTTCTCATCAAATAAATTCCTTCTGGAGCAAATACAACCACGAGCTCTGAGCTGATGCCCTATCCCATGATCGGGTGGTTTGCTCTGGCTGGAGGCGGCAGCTTTGGAAAAGCCCAAGCCCATTTCCTGCTGCACACACTGCAGCGTGTATCCTCATTTCAGTCCTGGAAACGCTTTGATGGATATTATTAGGCACGGGAAGCATTTGGAACTCTCCTCTTCCGTACAATCCGACCAAATGATTCCAGGATGAAAGGGGCAAATTGGAAGGGTTTGTGGCAGTAGGTTTTCTCCTTTTAGGATCCCACGTTGTGCCTGCTGCAGGCATTTAGGGAACAGCTAAAACAGTCTTTGGAGCCCCTTTGCTAGTGCCGTTAGCCCCTGGGTTTTGGGGATGGTGTGACATTTCTTTCAGTCTTCCCTGTCAAAGGAGAGTGAGCTGTGGTGGGAGCGCCCAGTTCCCAAAGTCCCTTCCTTCTTTTCTTGGTGCTTGTTGCTGTGATTCATTCTACGGCACATGCCGGATTCCAGCTCCTGGCTGGCCCGTTTCAAGATGTGAAGGCTGGAGGTGTAAAATGAAACTCGTTCTGATAATATTCCTGTTTAGCTGGGTTTCAAATACTCTGATCCTAGGAGGAAAGTTAAAGCATCCTGCAGCGTGGTTTGCATTGGCTACCCTTGCTGAATAGTATTCCTTTCTCTTAACTGCGGAGTGGCAAGCCAGGACGGAGCCTGGAGAGGTTGCTTCCTATAGACTTCTAACCTCTTTAAAAAAATTGTTCAGGTTCCATTTACATGAATGTTACTCAGCAATTTCATCTCCAAAGCACTGCAAATCACCAGCATTAACTAACGGATCCTTGCAACATCTTTGCTGAGATCTTGAGGTCTGTATCCTCATGCCTGTTTGCCAGATGGGGAAACTGAGACTGACAGGGCTAGTGGCTTGCCGATTTGGTATGGGGAAAATCCTGAATCCCAGACCTATGCTCAGACCACTAGGCAATGCCCCGCTCTTTTATATCCATATTTACTGACCTTTTCACGAGCCTAGATAGTCATGAATGCAGTTGCACCACTGTCAAACCTATTCAAGTGAGCGGAGAATCAGGTTTAGCATCTATTAAAACTGCAGCATATGGATCTCCAAATCACAATGCATGAGTTATGGCAAGGGAAGTCTGGCAGAGAGTGGAAAAATTTAACTGCTGAAGGTGACATGATGTTTTTTTTTGGGGTGGGGGGCAATTAACTTCCGACTTTACATTTAAATGCTTGGTTGCTTTAAACTGAATTAGTTGACCAGCATTGGGAGCCAACAGGGAAGGAGCTTGTTTTGTCTATTATCTTGTGGTGTCTTGCTCTAGTATTATGCCTGTATAATAAAAGTCGGGAATTCCTCACATCACGTGTTGCTGGGTTTGAAACATGCTGCCCCATCACCTAGTGCTCAGCTCCTTCTAAACCAGTTCTTCACTGGTCAGTCAGACCCACCCACCTCCTGTAAACGTGAACGAAACAAAACTCATACGAAGAACAAACATTTCTGTTTTTCCTGTTTTAAAAGAGATTAAAATTCTGGTCACTGCACTGCCCTCAAACTGGCCACTGCCCTCTTTCACCAACAGAAGTTGGTCCAATAAAAGATACTACCTCACCCACCTTGTCTCCCCCAGTTTCTAGGCAGAATATGATCTGAGACAGAAGAAGAGCTGAAGAAGCAGAATCTAGGCTCAGGCAAAGGGAGGCATAAACACAAGCATGGAGAACATTAAATATAACTACATCTTCAGCAATCCTGGAAATGTCTTCCTAATTAGAGGAGTCAAAGATTACCCAGAGTGCAGTATTCCTACTCCCAAGGCTCCCTGACGTTCAAAGCCTGTGTCACTTTGGCTCCCATCTCCAGTGAAGTCCACTGTAAACTCTTTCAGTACGGGCTTATGAAGAGCAAGGGATGGTGCCACCAGATTTGTGTGCCAAAAACAGTCCTCACAGGTTGGAGACACTCAATAATGGGGTTCCTTGTGGGTTGTTGTTTTCATTCTGTGTCATCTTCAGGCTTTTGGTCCACTTGCTTGATTTGGTTCCAATGAGTGTTCTCTCCCTAGAGAGTTATTGTGCTGATTTCAGTTGTGATACTGAACATGAAGGTGGCCCCAGCCAAGAAGGGGAGAAGGTGCTGAATGTTGATGGTGCTTCTTGGGTCCCCCTTATTGCGTTACTCTGGCGGTGGGCACAAAAGGCGACAATCATCGGCTCCAGAACAGACTCAACCACCGGAGATTTAATAGTGGAAAATTCAAAAGACAGCTGAGGAAGGAGCTTTGTATCCCTAGGCCACGTTCTTCATGCTAGCGTTAGAGGTGCAGTAACGAAACCTAGGAATCAGCAAACAGAAATGTTGTTATAGTGATGGAAACAAGGCTGCCAGGGGAAAAGAGGGATGAGACTCAGAACAGACCTCATGGGCTTAATGCCTCAAACCCTCTGGGGATTGTGCCCCCTCGCAGTCATTCATTTCATGTCTTTTTCACTCTGGAGATCTTGCTCAGCCACTGTGCTTACAGCGAGTGTATCTGCATTGTTACGATGGGCTGACTCGACTCCCTGAAGCTGTGGTTAGCCCATCCTAGAGGACACTGCCCCTCAGCTGGAAGATAACTGAGCTAGAGTTCGATTGTGACTATACCATGGTTAATCCAGAGTCACACCAGAGTGAATCTGGATTTACCCCAGAGTAGCCATCATCAGAATCTGGCCTAGGTAACTCTAAGATGAACCTATTTACCTATATATGAAAAGGTTGTTCCCAAAGTGAATGCGAAACAGGCCTTACCCATAACATGCAGATCCAGATTGCACCCACCCTAAAGCCTGGGGAAAGTTTGGTTCTGGCTCACTGTAAGGAAGGGTTCTGATGTCAGGTCTACAGAGTGGAAATCCATTGACTTCAGCTGAGTTATTTCGATTATCACTGGTGTAGTAAGTGGGCTCGGAATCTGTGCCATAGCCTAGCCCTGACATTCAGATCCAGAGGAGGCCTCAGATCTGGGGATGCGGCTCAGGCTAATCTAAATCTAGGAAAATGCTTCTGAGTGCAAACAGCAGCTTTACATCAAGCTGATCAGAAGGTTTGAAATAGGGATTTTTTTTGTTATTAATTATATTATTATGATTTGATTGTTATTTTTAACTATAACATAGAAAGGGAATTTAACAAGGATTTGAGCTCCTGGAAAGTGAGTTGGCCTTATTTTGAACTTGGAGAGTTTTAAAAGCATTAATTCATTAAGCTTCACACTATCCTTATCCCGTTATTAATTAATTTTACAAATGGGGAAACTGAGGCACAGAGCGACAACATGACATGCCCAAGGCCACATCAGTGGCAGAGTCAGAAACAGAACCCTGAGATTCCTGAAACCCAGTCCCCTGTTCTAACCACTAGACATTGTTGGTGGTGTGATCCTCAAGGGGTCACAACCACCTTCCCTTTCAGTAGGGCTAGAGGAGACCAGAGGCCTCTCAATCTTTTTCTGCTGCAGCACGACATCGTATTATGGTAATGTCTGAGAATTGCTGCACTGGGTAATAGTCACAGAAGCTTGGTAAGGTACCTGGTGAACCTATGGGGTAGCTTCCAATAGATCTGGCTTGTACTGAGCTAACACCACTTTTAATGGTTTTGAAGGACACCTGTGTACTCAAAATGCCCCCCCCCATGTTTAAACCAAACCATCTTGACCCCTATATGAGCTTTAACCACTAACGCTCACCTTTTGGACCCTCCCTTAGGTCTGATGACGTGCTTCCATATTTAAATGGACATGACTCACTCCAGGGTTTCTGCTCTTCAGTTGAGAAACAAAAAGATTAATCCCAGATGTTAAATACCAGCTAATCACAAAGTGGCCAGGACTTCGAAGGCTCTAGCCAGCTAAGGTGAGCTTCAGACACAGATTTTGACTCCACCTGTGATTTCAACATACCAAAAAGTTGCTCCTTCTAGAGCTGGGTGAACGAATAGCGTCCTCTCCCCCAGTCACTCTCCTTATTAGCCAATTATCCCTAGAGGACACAACTTGGGAGAGGCTGAGGAAGAAAAAGATGATGGTAATAGCAGGCCAGGCCTTTTACCATGCAGAAGTTTGAGACACTTGAGACACTTGTAATCATCCCCCCAGCATTTTCAGTTACTCGACAGGGCACAACCCAGGGATGTGGTGGCTTTTACAGACGTTTTCAAGATGTTGTTGGGTTTTTGCAAAGTTTTATTTATTTATTTATTTATTGTGAGGAAGGTACAGAACTTTTTATTTTTTTTAAAGCGCTGTTTTCCATGGGGAAGTTCCCTCTGCCTCATCACTGGCTCCAAGCAGGCTGCCAAATGGTCTGGAAGGGCGTGAATTCCAGAACCCACCGAGTCCGCAGACTGAGCGTTATTGCCTTTAGAATCTCTCCTTTTGAATAATGAAACCACAGACTATGGCATAAAGGGTAGACTAGATCCTCCGCTGATGTAACCCAGCATAGCTCCAGTGACTTCAGTGGAGTGACACTGATTTACGAAAGCTGAAGATCAGACCCAGTACCTCCATTAAGGAACATTATACCCCACCCTACCACTGCATGCCTGATGTCCTTATCGGACCTGGAGAATTCATGCTCTTGTTGGAAACGGAGGTCTCTGAGACCACGTTGTTACTTGACTCAATGAGATGGGGGTTTTCTTTGTATATTTCTTGAGGGCGCATATACTTCTTTCCCTTTTGTACCCCTCCATCCCCTTTCCTATTTGGCCTGTTCAAACACATGGCTCTCTGGCTCTCTTTCTTCACAGCCGGAACGTCAATTTTCTGTCAAGCTTCTTCTCACCAAACCTGGCAGCTGTCAACACGCCACTGTTTATTTGTTCAACAGGAACTGGGGGGAGCAGTGGGAGGGAGCACAGTTTTGGGTGACTCATCTCCTCATCAACAAAACCCCCAGGAGGAAGGCAGAGGAGGACTTCGTGGGATAAAGAGAATGAGCCTCACATCCGATGGAAAAGTCTGGGAAAGCTGGGTCTAGCAGCTCCAATTGCTAGGAAAGCAGAACCGCCTTCCACTGGATGCTCACCTCAGCCTGATCGGAAGGGCCTGGTGCTGCCACAGATGGTGCTAAATAAGAAATGCAGATTTGCAGGAAAAGCAAAGGAAAGTCATTGTTTTAAGGCCTGATCCAAAGACCCTGGAGACTTGCCATTGACTCCCTTGGGCTCAGGAGCGCCGCCAGCTTTTCTGCCGCCCTAGGCTGCGGAAGGTCCCGCCGCTGAAATACTGCCGCGGTCACCGTCCCCCCAAATTGTAGTGCCCTAGGCGACCGCCTAGGTCGCCTAATGGATTGCGCCGGCCCTGCTTGGGCTTTGGATCCAGAATGATTTTTAGTCTCCTCATTGAAAACTTGCTGCCACAAACATGTCATTCCATGAAGCCTTTATGTAAATGTACAGAGATTTCTCAATCAAATTTAATTTGACTAAATGTTTCATATTCATTTGTTTACTTAACCAATGTATGTAGCTTGAGAGCGATCTTTTTGTCATGTATTTGTACAGCTCCTAGCACAATAATGATAACAATGACCCTTAGCTCTTACATGGCACTTTTCATCCATCCATCCATCCATCCATCCATCTCAAAGCGCCTTATAAAGAACGTGAGTGTCATTAAGTGTCCCTGAGCCATGATTGGGGCATTTGGCGGAGCATGGTGGGTTTTATAGTGTCCTGGGCCGGGTCCTCTATCCACCACAGAGGGATGTGTACAAGTAAGGATACATTGAGTGTTTCAGAAGAATTAGATACTGGGTAAACTAGGGAACGTTATGTTCCTGGCGCCTTATTCTCATCTCAGTTATATCTGTGCAAAGCTGTAGTAACTCCCTTCAAGTCCATAGCGGGCTCTAGCAAACTTTTAGCACAGTAAAGCCCCACCCTAAGAGGTCTCCTGGCTCTCATGAAAGTCAATGGGAAGGTGCTCCGCCCATCCTAGAATCACACCCCTGCTTACTATTTACCCAGGGTCGTGGTGAATTCTCCATCGCTGGCCATTTAAAAATCCCGAGTGGATGGTTTTCTAAAAGCTCTGCTCTAGGAATTATTTTGGGCAAGTTCTCTGGCCTGTGTTATACAGGTGGTCAGACTAGCTGATCACAACAGGTCCTTCTAGCCTCAGAATCTATGAACAAGGACGGCAAAGTCTTTTACGAATGTTACTGAGTCAGATCTTGCAGTACTTAATTAGACAAAACTCCCAGATGGCCTGAGCCTGCCACTGGGTGCAGCGTCAGATCTGCAAATTTTAACGCGAGTTTTACCTGAGCAAGGTTTGAGTAAAGACTGCTAGGTTTGGCCCATTAATTCAATGTAATTTCAGTGAAATCAAACTGAGGATCATGCATCAAAGGCTATCTTTTCAACCTTGACCTTCCCGAACAACTAGAAACACATCTTGAAATGAGCCTCATTTGGTTCCTGGGAAGCATAAGACTAGAACAATACCTTTCATCCCAGGATCTCAAAGCACTTTATGAATATAATTTAAGCATCACAAGATAGGTAAACTGAGTCACAGAGCACTGAAGTGACTTGCCCAAGAGCTAGGGAATCAGAGTTAGGAACAAAGCTCAGGTGGTGTGACTTCCATTCCTATTCTTGCAGTACAAGGCGCAAAACAAACCCTCAGGACTGCAAAGTACAAAAAATACACAAAGCCTGACATTTTGGTAAAATGTCACCTCTACAAATCTCTCTGCTCGGCACGTAAAAATGGTTTCTATAGTCTGTTCTCAGCTCACAAGCTGGGCTGCTAGTGTCTATATGATGCATTTCTAGTGATGAGGACAAGGTGGCTTTAGACTGTTCAAGCCACGTGCTGAAGATCGGACTCCTGGTCAAATCATTGGCGGTGGGGGGGAATAATTGTATTTTGCCATATTCACAGAAGTCTCAAACTGTTACTATTTTTTGCCCAAAGTGTTCCTATTTTTCCATTATGGGAAAAGCTAGTTTTTAATCTGATGTAAACTCCCCCTTTGTTTTTGCTAGAGGACATGATTTCATAGGCAGCTTTTCTTTACACTGAAATCATTGTGCTAACAGGGACCCTGGTGACACACTCCCCAAATTAGGGCACATTCATGTGCTCTGGGACAGCAAGAGTTCTAACGAGCCAGCTCTGACTTTGACATTCATAGAGGGGCAAGGAAGGGGAAGGGGTGTGTGTTTTGGACCTTTGCTTAGTCCCTGGGATTGTGCCAGCTACCACAGCTGAAGGACCAGCTCCATGAAAGAAAGGAAAGGAACCCAGGGCAGGAATTGAGATGATTTGTGTTCCGTGCACAGAGAGTGTATGGAAAGAAGAATGGCTTTTGTTTTAGATCAAGGGAAAACAACGGGAAAAGAAGGAACAAAAGTCAAGTCTCCATAAAGAGGTGAGCCTTCTTAGTAAAAGGCTAGACCCAAACTGGCAGCTGTCTCCGGTGACAGTATCTCCTAGAAATGTAAAGGTGCAGCACATAACCAAGATGGGCAGGGATGGTGTCCCTAGCCTGTTTGCGAGGAGCTGGGAGTGGGCGGCAGGAGATGGATCACTTGGTGATTACCTGTTCTGTTCATTCCCTCTGGCATTGGCCACTGTCGGAAGACAGGATACTGGGCTAGATGGACCTTTGGTCTGATCTAATATGGCCGTTCTTATGTGCTTATATGAAAAAAATTTTAAAGGAGCTACACACACCAAAGAGACCAGCACCAGCATAAAGGAATTAGATTATATGTCCTCTGTCCAGCTTCTCCCAGGAAAACGAATCTCACAAAACAAACTAGAGAAGGCTTAAAAAGTGAAAAAGCATGTGCTCTGTTTAAGATTTGCTAACTATCCCCTGTATGTTAAGGCCTTTTTATCTCCTGTCATGGCTGAATCCAGGAAATGTGAAAGACGACTGCTGCTGACTGCATGCAACGGTGCCCCTTGTATCCCTCATTCCTTCCTTTCCTGTTGCTTTCTAAAAGGATTCTCTCTTCTCACCCACATGGAGCCTGGACAGACATCATCACCTTAGCCATCGCCTCTTCTGATTGGCTTATCCGCAAATAACTTGCATTCCACTCTCAAAGAACCGATGACATGGGCTTGGGGCCTCACCATCTCCCAAATTAATTAAGGCTTTTCCCCCTACTGAAGCCAACCTCCTTTACTTGGTATTTTCCTAACCCATTGGAAAATATTGTTCTTCTAGGAGGCAGAGCCCACAACCTGTTCCGTCCCCCCCACTTGGCTTCACCTCCGGGGCTAAGCAGGCCCTTTGCGTGCATCTATTAAGAACAGCAGGCCACCCATGTTCAAACAGGCAGGACTGAGAAGAAAAGCCCCCCGGATAATGCTGCAATTAGCTCTGATTCTGTTTCAGTGGGGTTGGGCCCTAGTCAAGCAGGAGATCCTAGAACCCCCAGCTTCAAAGGTGTGTGATAGCTGGGAACTGCTGGTGATTTCTGTGACTCTAGCCCGTCTGGAATTTAACTGTAATGCTCATTTTCTTCCCCTTTCTGGTGGTGGCAGCACATGGCCCATGCAGAGAAATGTGTGGGTATTCTGTCTGCAGCAAGGCCAGACACCAGGGTGAGCTTCGCTGCCTGAGTCAGTAATTAAACAAAGAGTTAACTGGTCCAGGTGTGTGCGCGTGAGACCTTTCACCCTCCCTATCCTTCTACACCACCAGGTTCCTGTCCTCCTCTCCCCCTTCATTGTAGGCCACTAGGCCAATACCCCTACTATGGCACTGCCTGATTTGACAGTCCTCAGGCTCCCCTGCATGGTACATTATCTGGTGGTGGAGAATTTGGATAGTCCAGTGAACGGCTGGCTGCGGCTAAGGTCATCACTCCTTCTGCCGATGGCATGAAGCACGGGATGGAATGATGCTGTGACGTCTCTTTCAGAAGTACCCCAGGGGTGGGTGGGTGACTTGAAAGATGGTGACCCTTGGTATCCTGTAAATCGAGAAGTTATTTGGGGGGAAGCCATGGACAGCTGTGAAGCTTTGTCCTCGCCAAACATTTCCAGAGAAGCAGATTTTCTGGAGCTTGAACCCTCTGAGAAGACACGTGGAGCTGAAGCAAAGTACTTTCATGCGCCTTTGTGTATACAGAGTGATGGGCAGAGTCAGAGAGAGACAGACAGATAAGCGCTCTCATGTTGGGAACTCAGCCTAAGCCTGAGGGTCTAATTAAGTAAGAGAAATGACATGATGGGGACATGTACTGTACAAAACATAGAGCAGACCTGGTTCTTGGCATCAACTTTTTAATTCCTAAACATGCTGCTGTCAGTTTGTGTTTGTATTTAGGGCTCGTGAAGGGTGCCAGCCTGGCTGACAGCCCTGGGGACTGATGGCCACCTCTAGCCCCAGACTAGGGCATTTTACACCCCAGCATCTCCAGGTGAGGCTGCGGCGAACCAGTCCCCAGAAAGTGTGTTTCATCCCAAGAATCCCAGAGCATTTTGCAAATGTTTAAAGAATTAAGCATCACAACAGCCCAAAAGACAGGTTAGGCTTCTTAGCTACACTGGCTATGGGGAGCTGAGGCAGAGAACAGTGAAGTCACTTGCCCAGCATCATATAGCAAGACTGTGGCAGAGCTGGCAATAGACCCTAGATGTCCTGACTCTCGGGCCTATCTGTTAACCGCATAACCACCTTCTCTTTCCCCACACAACACAGGCAATGGCATTGCAGGGTCCTGCCCTGACAATGGACTGCAAACCTGACCTGAAGGGACTGTCATTAGGGCGCTAGAGGGTGCTCTGCCTTCCTGGCCCCATTTGTTCAGTCCTAGGCCTCTCTCCCGACACTAACACAGAGTTGACAGTTGTGCTGGGGATTTCCAAAGTGATCTATGAACACCCACCAATGAACCCTCAGCGGGCAGGGAGGGAAATGATCGTGAGCCTCATTTCACTGATGGGGGCCCAGGGCCCAGTTATGATCTCGCCCTGATGTAAATCGGGAGTAACTCCCCTGAAGTCAGGACGACACTGGTGTAAATAGCTAGACGTGAACTCAGCATCGGGCCTGCGGAGCAGTTAAGTGATTTGCCCAAATCAGTGGTGAAGATGGGATAAAAATATAGGGGTTCCCACCCTGTGCTCGATTTTCCCACACTCATTTTGCACATCCAGTCTGCATTAGATGTCACTCAGTTTACACAGCCACTGAATGCCAGATTGGGGGGAGTTGCACACCTCTATCATCTACCCTGGTTTTCTGGCCAGCTTCTATCCAGCATGTAACTCACACGGCCATTGACTTCACTGCTATCATTGGCCTAGCGATTCTCATGGCAGTTGTATCTGCTTGAGTCAGGGCTGAATTTGGCTCTAAGACCAGTCCCCTTGATTCTTCACTGGTTCACCAGAAAAGCAGAAGGAAAACAGCAGCCCATAAGTAGCTTTGCTCACCACTTTCAGAATTCCCATGGCCATGCTCTGAGCCGCTGGCACCCAGGGGCTCGCCTTCCCTGCTCTCCTTTAGCATGGAGCCATGAGGACCCAGCAGAGCCCGAGGGGTTGTGCGCATCTTGGCCTCACCATGCAAGCTGCCCATTATGCAGAAGGAAGGGTCTGGCTGGCTAATTGAGGTCAGCAGGTGATTGTTGTGCTTCTGGTAACACAGGCAGGCGGCAGACTAGCAGGAGAAGCAGGTGGCCAGGGGATAACTGGAAGGAGAGCGGATCACGGTTCAGAAGGATTAGTGGCAACCCTTGCTGTGGGCTCTGGGGAGTGAGCAGAGCCGAAGGTTTGATGCAGCTGTTGCTGCTGCCCCGGGCCTTGCTCAGGGCTCCTGTCGCTGCTGCTTCTGATTGCATCCGTCTCTGCCCACGTCACTGCCCCGGGTGCTTCTGCCATGATTACAGGGTCCTGCCTTTGCTGCGTCTGCTGGGCCTTTCTCTGGGTCAGCTCCCTTCCCGCCTCAGCCCTGAGGTATCCGTGGTGTGAGTGAGGGGATTTAGCAGGGAAGGGTCACAGTGTGAAATTTCCTCTCGTCTCTGCCCTGATACACGGGCTGGGTGTTTCGCTCTCCTAAGGCAGCTTCACTGGCCCCACCTGCGTGGAGCTTATAGGGAAAGGGAATGAAAGGGCACCAGCTAAAAGGGGGTTTCAAAAGCAGGGCAAGGCAAATGTGGCTGATGTTTTGGCTTCCCACGAGAAATTCTTTGCCCTGCTCTGCTGCTGGAAGAAGATCCAGAGCCCTCCACGTCACTGCTCCTGCCTCTGCGTTTTCCTTCTGGGTGGTCCTGTGAACCCCCCATCCCCCACCTCTTTATTCCAACCATCTCTAGTTCTCAGCCACTCTCCCTCTAGCTGCAGGGGATGGAGCTGGCTGTAACTCCATCCAGGGGCTGTCAATACCAGCCAGCCAGAGCAATGCAAGGTGCTCTCTGCCCCCAGGGCTGAACAACCAGCCCCCTGTGCTCACAATTGAGTCTCTGATTTCCTGCATGGCCGTGTAAATGCGCCTTCCCTAGCCCACTGAGCTGGACCCATCCCCGTGTGTTCTCACCCCCGAACCCAAAAACACAGGCAAGGGGGTTGATCTACGCAAACCAAAATCAGAAAGGAGGTTCACTGACACCCCTGCAAAGTGACCCTTCTCCCCATTTCACACAGCTCTGCTGGAGCCTGGGAAGTGAAAGACTAGGGCTGGTTTCAAACTCAGATCCCCGTCTGGTAGGAGAACAGAGCACACCCCGATGAACCCAGTTCCAGCTTTACAGAATGGCCCTAGTGATAACGGCCTTCCTGCTGCAAATGGGGGGTTTCATAGGGAGTTAGGAAGGGAGAAAAGGCCACATTTATGGAAAGCTTGTTTGAATCATGTGTCACACACCATTGTAAATAAATACCACAGTATTACTGGCACGCAAAACCTTCAGTTAGAAGGTTGACTGAAGTCTCGGCACACCACTCTGAAAGGCTGCCGACCCCTGATATCTGTTATGTAGATTCCTAGGCCAGAAGGGCCATTATGATCATCTAGTCTCACCTGTAGAACACAGGCCAAAGAATTGTTCAGTGAAATCAAAGGACCCACTCCTGCAAACCCTTCCATGCCTATCGGGCTACTGAGCTCCAGGGCACCATCCCCAGGAGTGAGGACTGCTCCGGGGAGGAAGGGTTTGTCAGATGATGCTGTATGTAATTCTATAAAATATATTAAACTCACACAACTGGCCACGTCCTGATACCAGTTAAACTCACTGGTAGAATACAATATATAAGCATTAGCGCCAAGGATGTCAGCTGTATCTTGTGCCACTCCAGACCTTTTAAAGAGTCCCGGCATTTATCAGCTCGATTGCAGTGTTATCTGACCTAGCTGCGTCTCTGAATGAAGAAGGCAGTGTAAGAAGAGTTCCGGGTCACCTTGAAAGCTTGGCTCTTTCACCAACTGAACCTGGTCCCATAAAAGCTATTACCTCACCCACCTTCTCACTCTCTCTACAGACACATATGGCCCTGATCCTGTTACTTGCTGCACATGGACAGAGCCCTGCACCTGTGCAGAGCCCTATTGACTTCTGTGGGACGCCATATGGGAACAGGGGGTCCATCTGCCTGGAGTCAGCAGGATTGAGGCTTATTATGACATGCATTTATAAGATGCCCATGACCATAACACAGTGTCTGTATCAATTGATCCAATGCTTACTCACATGAGTAATACTTACTCACCACCAGACCCATTGACATTCATGAGTTTTACTTAAAGGAGACAACTTGCTTGCATGACAGTTCCAGACCAGGCTGGCTGGCTCTATGTAGAAGCTGATCTTCTTCAGTAACTACTCTTGTTTAGTGTCTGTTCCTTTAACATGGAAGCCACAGGAGAGAGGAATTAGTAAAAGCTGCGGCCCCTGGCGCTACAGGAAGTTACACGGTGTATACAGAAGAGATTGATTTCGATTGCCTTTGTCTCGGTGGGATCCCCCATTATTATTACCATCACAATTGTTTGTGTCACGGTAGTGCACAGCCGTGGACCATGACCCCATTGTGCTCACACTGTGCAACCCCAGAACAAAAAGCTGGTCTCTGCCTCTCTGGGGTTCTGCATGTGCTGAAATCCCAGGTTCCTGCGATTCCCTCCACGTTCTAGATTTCAGTCTGGGAAAAACCCAACCCCCGTCGCCAACACGCCAGCCCAATGAGGCAGAATGAAAGCAGGTGTCGGTGCAAACCCAAAAGGCTGCTCGGCATGAAAAAGGACCATTCAAACGACCCTCTCTTTTCTGACCCCAGCACAAGCCGAACAGACATTGCCTTAAGGGAAAAAAAAAGAAAGAGAAAGTTTGAATCTTGTAGATAGCTTCCTTCTGGAAGGAATAATGTTGCAAGCGGTCTTTCTTTTCAACAGCTGGCCAAAGGAGGGACAGATCTAATGGCAGAATCAGTCACGTAAACATGAAAGGGGGGCTGCTGTTCCAAATCGTGCAGTCCTAGACTGCTGCAAACAGATGAGGCTGAAACTTCACCCTAAGCATGTATAAGGACATTAAGCTCTTGGAACTAAAGGATAATTTGAAAAGTATTTTTCTTAATACTGGCATTAGGTTTCCTCAGCTTTACAGTTGGTAAAGAGAAAAAGAATGTCCTTACTAAGGGAAAGAAGGTGAAAACTGAAACTTGGAGGAATTAGCCTGTGGTGGATTCATTTATTTGGATTCCCTTTTTTGCTCGGTGACTGGGATCATGCCTGGGATGATGTGAAATGGGCATTTTGTCATTTCATGACATTTCTGGAGACCTAGGGTCCACTCCCGCTCCCAGTTAAGGCACTGGTGAAATTCCCATTGAATGCAAGGGGACCCGCTGGGTGCTCAGCACGTTTGAAAACCAAGCATCTTTGGACTTGACTTCACCCAGAAGTTGCACTAGTTTAACTAGTTTTGAAACTGATTTAAGTTAAAACAGCACAAGCCCTGGGTAGACACTCTGATTTCACGTCAGAGTGATAAGTAATAATTGTGGCTCATTTTGGTTTAGCTAAAAGCTGTTCCTAATTGATTTAAGCTAAATCAATATAAGCCAGGTTTCAACTGATGGAAGGGTGTTTGCCCAGCCTTTTGTACTGGTTTGATTAAACTGATTTAAAAACACACCATAAGTTACATGGGTGCAACGTAGCATGTGGCCAAACCCTTATTGCGGTGCCTAGGTATGGACTGAGGAGCTTAACTTTAGACCCCCACTTTTGAAACCCACACAACATCCGTGTGTGAGCTAGATGCAGATTATTACTCCTCATTGGAGCCCGGTGAGAGGAAATGTCTTGCCCACAGAGCTAATCAGCAGGAGAGAGAGGAGGAGAAACCAGGAATCCAGTGCAGTTTTGTTTTTTAAAAAGTGTGTGTTTGTACGTGGGAATGCTATAGGAAAAGGGTCGCAGCGGGAATAAAAATCAATTTTTTTTTAAACCAAAGACCAAATAGAGTTAGGCTATTGCATTTCAACCTTCCTCCATGCCTTCTCCAGCCAATGGTCTCAGTTCTGACCTACAAGGACTGGGTCTCTTTAAAGAAGAGAAATCAGCCACTCTCTATAATCAGCCAGTCCTCGGCCTCCACTGAACAGAGACAGGCAGCCAAACTGAACCGATGCAAATAGGGAGTGGTGTTTTCATGATGTGCATTCCTCTTTCCTGGGGTCCTGTTCTGAGATCTCCAAGCTCATTTCACTTAGAGCCTCAGACTGTAAACCCCCCAGTCCATATTCCACTGGCTAAAAGAAAGGGTTGAATATGGACTTTTCATAGAATGTCAACTAAAGCCAGCAACCACAAGTTGAATTCTTTCACAGTATACACGAGTGAAGGTGGATTCCAATTTGCGCTACTATTGGGTAGAAATGCTTGGTAACACTTGAAAGACTAGTCATTGTTACCACACATATTCTAGTCTGAAGCTGCATTAATTAAATAATCAGTCTGTCTGCAAGCTGGTGATGGAGGGCTAGTGTTGAGATCCTGCAGCATTTGGAGTCTCTCCTTGTGTTTAACACAATGGAAGCATTTTGTACACAATATGCAAGTGGCATGAAGTCTAGTAATATATGGATTCTTGGAATTCATGCTCATGGGAATTGTACTAAACTAGTTGGAAAAATAATCTGATGTAGTGAATTCTCTTGCTGGCTCAGAATTCTCTATTCAAACCTTAACCTTTCTCTGTTGCCCTGTTGGGTCTTCTCTGAACTCTCCAGTGCTTCCCACTAGACTGGTTACTGTGTCGCTAGGTTTTGTGAATGAGAGCGACTATGAATCGATAGCGACTGGGTCAGGAATCGAGGGTGGAAACGTAAAGGTAATAGGTCAGACTGGCTGCTGGTGCAAAGGGAGGCAGCTCCATTGCCTTCAATGGAGTTTTACCTATTTACCCCAGCAGAGAATTTGCTCCAATAGATGATGAGTCAAATCACTCAGGCAGAAAGTAGAAGGTTGCTTTTCGCCCTGTGAATGGAATTTCAGTCCTCTGGGTTCTGCTCCTTAACCTTGTTCCCTGCAAAATGTAGACTCGTTCCAAATGGGTTTTTAAAAACCGGGCTTTTCATTTTTGATCAAGTCCTCACGTTTTTATTTCCTTAATTACACACAAAAAGAGGAAGATCCCGCAGCGATTGCTATGAACACGACACCAGCTTGCTCTCATATAACATTAATGAATTAGAAGACGTTTACGAGGGCTGGGGGGGCTGTTTGTCTGATCATGACTGACTGCATCCTATTAATAGAGGTGGGCCAGAACTTCACTGCAAGCAACGTGACATAGTGCCAATGAAGTCAAGCTGAGGCTCTGGAGTTACGCCAATTTACAGCAGCTGTGGATCTGGCCCACGGTTTATTATTTGAGCTTTCAGTGAGTATTTCTTTTCCTGCAACAAGGAGTGGGGTATTTGGACGGCCTCGTGCACAGCCCACCTGAATCCGAAGCCCAGCTCAAACATGTCCAAGTTCACGGACAAACAGTTCCTGCCTGATGGCGGAGGTGCACCATTGTCTATCTCTCTGTCCATTGCTGCAGCTCTTTCACACCCCTCGGAAGGGCCCAGTGCTCCTGGAGCTGCACTTGCTTCTAATCTACCTTTCTCTCTCTCCTCCCCTCTGCGAAGCCGGGCAGCCTGCTGCACGGAGAGATCCTGAGTGCAGGAAATTGATAAGTTGTTCATTTGCTAAGCTCCTGACCAATAGTGGGAAGGATCAGAAGAGCCAATGGCCCTCATAGAGGAATTCCTGTCCCCTTGCGAAATGTACGTGAGAATGGAGGCAGGAAAATTAGCCACAATATGGCTTTTTGTGATCACAGAGAAATTGCAAAAGGAAGGAAAATGAAAAAAGATTCCGTTTTCCTTTCTCTCCCCTTCCACGCGATGCTGGGAAAGCTCAGGAAATGCCCAGCCATCGGGAACAATGTGAAAAAACGCCATTTCATTTTCCCTGGTGAACCTGGCTAGATCCCAAGCAGGGTTCGTAATGCGCCAAAGGGAACAGGAATCAGACGTGCCCTGCGTGGGGAGTTTCAGTCTCTTTTCTTTAATGCACTTATCTCTGGGCGGCACTAATGTGTCGTTCTGTTTCTCCTGGCCAAGGGATCTGGCTTAGCGACGGCTTCCCAAAAGGAACCACTGAGAATCGCTCCCATTGGCATCCAAGGCCTTTTCAGCACCAGGGATTCCAGCCCTTGGGGTCCCAGCAGCGGTGCAAACCCCTTCTGTCACCCTGACCAGCTGTGATTTGCATGGCGGGGAGGGGGAAGGGGGCTGATCCCCTGCTTGTAATCAGCAGAACCTCCTGCCCTCCCCCAATTCAGACCAGAGTTAAGTATTGGATTTGTCTACACCAGTGGTTCTCAAATGTGGGTCGGGACCTCAAAGTGGGTTACAACCCCATTTTAATTGGGTCTCCAGAGCTGGTGTTAGACTTGCTGGGGCCTGGGCCTGAAGCCCAATCCCAATTCCCACTGCCCGGGACCAAAGGTGAAGCCCAAGAGCTTCAGCCCTGGGTGGCAGGGCCCAGGGTTCCAGGCCTCCCGCCTAGGGCTGAAGCCCTCGGGTTTCGGCTTTGGGGCCCCCTCCCACTCGAGCGGTGGGGCATGGGCATTGCCCTCCCCCACTCCGGGCAGCTGGGCTTGGGCGGGCTCAGGCTTCGATCCTGGGGTTGTGTAGTAATTTTTGTTGTCAGAACGGGGGTCGCGGGGCAATGAAGTTTGAGAACCCCTGGTCTACACAGCCTCCCCTCACCCCCCCTTCACAAAGGAGCTGGGTTGTAAAGAGACTCCCCCTGCTTCTCAGGAGCCCCACAACTGCAGCTACTCAGAGGAATATTCCTCACATCCTCCCTCTCATTCTTCACTGGGGGGGCTGCCCTTTCATACGAGCCACAGCCTCCAATCCATGCTCAGACAATGGGAAGGCCCTGGCAGCTTCGCCTGCATAAGGCCAAAGTGAAACCTCTCTCAGGAAGGGCTCCAGGATCTGGCCCTGCAGATTTGAATCACTGTCATTTGGAAATGACTGCCAGCTTCCTTTTGCTGCACTCTTACATCCTGGCGCTTCGCTCTCTGGTACTGCCTGAGTCACCAAAGCCGTTTCTCCTAGAAATCCCATTTTTATTACGAATGAACAGGTCGATTTTAGTGATCCTAGCTGCTGCTATTTGCTAGTAGTTTTCTGCTAAGGAGTGAGGCCGCTTGGTTTTCCTCCAGAAAGGGAAATGAAAGGGGAGGTGCGCGAACACTTTTCAGGTCTCAAGCCAGAACAACAGAACTGCAGATGATCACAGTGGTTCCTTCTGGCCTGAAGACCTCTGACTCGATCGGGAAACCAGCTTTCACATTGCAGCAATTGTATCTTGTCTTTCACGCTTTCCTTTCCGGAGTAGAAAGGGTAGCTGGAGCTTTTGCACAGGTGAAGTCCCTCACCGGCGTGGCCTTTCTGGCTTCCATGAAAATAACCATAAAGGACCTGACCCTAGGTGTCTGTATGAACATTACAAATGTTCACTCCAAGTTCCATGGGATAACGAACCTCACAAGCTGATTGCCTGCAAGGGCCAGGAGGGAATTATTTGTACGTCTGTGATAAAGCACTGCCTGATTGATTAGGTGCACTCTGGGCTGTTTTGGGGTCCACTGAAACATGAGGGATAGACCACTGCTAGTGGCAAGATATAGGATTAGCCAAACTGGTTTGTCCCACTGACACTTCCTGGTACCAATACATTTTTATTTAGTTTCTACTTGATGATTAAACAGCAGCAAATGGCAACTCTGTAGAGTGATTTGCTAGTGTATTAGGCTGACACACCACCTTGTTCTTTGATCCTCTCTGATCTCAGTCACATGCTGAGGTCCAGGGGACAGGTGGCTGGAGAACCCCTCAGGAGCACCTACACACTGCAGAAACGTGTGACTAGTTCCGCAGGTGGAACATTTCCCCTTGAATCAGTCCTGAGCCGGAGCCGTGATTCTGCGTTGGAAATCTGCTGTCGATGAATATTCTGCTGCACGTGCTTACAGTTTACTACTCCAGCAAACACTCCTGAAAACGTGCTCACTCGGCTAGTCACAGAAATCAAACAAAGATGGAACATGAACAGGGGCAAAATGTATTAATTGAGCCATTACACACATTGAATCTATTTCCCCATGTTAAGTATCCTCACAGCTTCTTGTCAAACTGTCTTAAATGAGCAACAGAGGGTCCTGTGGCACCTTTAAGCCTAACAGAAGTATTGGGAACATAAGCTTTTGAGGGTAAGAATGTCACTTCTTGCATCTGAAGAAGTGAGATTCTTACCCACGAAAGCTTATGCTCCCAATACTTCTGTTAGTCTTAAAGGTGCCACAGGACCCTCTGTTGCTTTTTACAGATTCAGACTAACATGGCTATCCTTCTGATACCTGTCTTAAATGAGCTATCTTGATTATCACTACAAAAGCTTTTTTTCTCCTGCTGATAAAAGTTCATCTTAATTAATTAGCCTTTTAGAGTTGGTTGGGCAACTCCCACCTTTTCATGTTCTCTGTGTGTATATATATCTCCTCACTATATGTTCCATTCTATGCATCCAATGAAGTGGGCTGTAGCCCACGAAAGCTTGTGCTCAAATAAATTTGTTAGTCTCTAAGGTGCCACAAGTACTCCTGTTCTTTTTGCGGATACAGACTAACACGGCTGCTACTCTGAAACCTGTATTAATTTAAAACCCCACAATGACCAGCTAGCAAATCATTATTTGCCCTGCTTGGGTAGCTCTACTTCTGACCACTTGTGCTCATTAAAGATCCCATGACACTTCTGGGATGCCGAGTGGGGTTAACCCCAGTGCCGTGGTCAAATTCCAACTTGGGTAATTACATTCTGCCTATGTAAAGTCCTTCTCCTGTTTCAAGTGGATACTGTATTCTTCCCTGGCTCCCCTGAGCTATTGCTTAATGCTGCTATGCGCTGGTGACCAATTGCCGCATTCCCCCCCCAGAGGTGCCAGTATTTCAATGGCAGAGGAAGTGGTCCCTGGGTGTAGTTTGTGTATCAGCCTGGGATCCTTGATGGTGAACGTCACCAGCCATAGAAGCATTGGCCAACATTCTCAGGCATGAATCTCTACAGACAGGCTCCTACATAAACACTAAGACACCTAAGGTGAAGGGGCCTGACCCTCAAAGGCATGGAGCATCTACAGCTCCCCCAAGAGTCACTGTTAACGAGTTCATTGACTCTTTCAAGCCTAATCATGATTTTCTGTTTCGTCATCTCATCACTGCTTGGAAGAATGGACCGGTAGTGACGGCACTGGATTGAAACGTAGGGGATCTGTGTTCCTGTGGGACCTCAGACAAGTCCTTTACACTCTGTGTGCCTCAGTTCCCCATCTGTATAATGGGATAATAACATTTCCTGTCTCCAGCCCTTTGTCCTGTCTATTTAAAATGTAAGAGCTTTTTGGGGTAGGGGCTGTGGTTACTATATGTATGTTCAGCGCCTGGCACTGTGGGTCCCTGGTATCAATCAGGAAGCTTAAATGACTTGGCCAAGCCCACTGCCAGTCCCAAGCTTTCAAAAATCATGAGTTGGGCCTTGAAACATCATGAGACTAGCTTAAAATAATAAGGTGTTAAAGATTGTAAATGTGGTGGTTCCTTATATTTGCTTTCTGACTTTTGAGCTTTTAGGCTGCGCTGAGGTCACAGTTTCAACCTTTCCTCCCCAGCACAGAGGGTTAAAAATTACTTAAAAAAAAAAAAAAGAGTCTTACAGAGTCACATGACTCCAGGAGCTGGGGCTTTAAGAAAAACACCACAAGTGCAGGAGCTGGCAACTTCCTGGAAGCTTGTGGCAAGAATCAAATTCAGAGCTCCTGAGACCCAGGCCAGAGCCGTAGGCCCTCTTTCCTTCAAGATGTGTAACACCCTCTGATGTCAATGACAGTGGAAAACACATGACCTGAGTCCCCAGTGCCTGGCACCTTGTGTGGCCATCTGCAGCAGTGCACAGCGGATGCCATGTGGGCGTCAAATGTTACCATTGGAATGAGTGAGTGGAGAGTTCTGATTTTACAGCCACTTTTGCACAGATATAGAGGACTACACAAGACAGTGGAGACTGGTTCAGAGCCAAAAGGTATCCAAGGGCAGAATTGGCCTCCCGATATTCCTACAGGACTTCATCTCTCTCAACAGGCATATTTGCAAATGTTACGTTTCCCCAAATAGATCTCTTTCTGGGAATCTCTCGCGATCACAGGGAGGATAGGCGGGTTGGCATTTGGTGAACGGAGCTGTTTGCATGCTTCCATTGTTTCCCTGAGGTGGCTATTAATAGTAAGAGCCTCCAGTAACAATATCTGATATTTATACAGCACCTTCTGCCCCAAGGGAACCCAAAGCACTTTGCAAAAGTGTAGACCTGTGCCCAGTGTGTACATCAGGCCTAGGCAATCGTTCAAAGACAGGAAGGGACGATGAATACTCTATCCAGCTGAGCTGGCTGTGCTGTAAACGGACTGGAAGCCTCAACGATGGATGAGGCTTGGCAAGGAGTAGGGAAGGGAAGCATCCTGTCTGAAGGCTTGAGCCTGGCCGCACCACAAGGGGACGCAGGGTGCACAGAGCACAGCCAGGCACAGTTGCTTCCCTGAGAGCAAGGCCTGTCCTAAGCACAAGAACTGAAAAGGGGCAGGAGGGAAGTGGCACTCTCTCATCAGTACAGAGGGGGAGCACGCTCGCTGCTGCTCTTCCAAGGGGCGTAGCTGGGGGTGCATTCCCCTTCTTGGCATCCGAAGCACAGCGCTGCCCGGAGCTCGCACTCAGGCATTGCCGATCTGCACCCTGCACAAGAGCCCGCGCCTGAAAGGCCCCACCAAAGGTTGAACTCTCTCTAGATTCCGGGGCTGAATCATCCATCCCCAGAAGCAACCCGCTCCCTACGCTGAATTCAGCTACTTGTGGCTCAGACCACATCAGCTGTTGCTGAGCAACACAATCCTTGGCAGAAAAGGCAAACACAACGGTCACTGATGAGCCTGAGCCAGGAAGATTTGATCCGTAGCCAAACTTCGTCCAGGTTCCAGTACAGGCCCATCGCTACCTAAGATGTAACAATCTGTGTGGTAAGAAAGATGATGCGTTGTACCTCCACATCCTGTTCTACTGCTGGTATCCAGCTGTAACGTTTGGTGTGGAATGAAATGGACCAGACCTTGCCCCAGCATACTTTGTTTTCCAGCATTTGAAAATAGTAGATAAGAATGCATTGCCCTTATAGAGAGCACTGACTCTGCAAAGACCTTGCCAGACACTGGGGCCCTGATCCTGAAAAGAATTACACACATGCTTAACTTTACACACTGTGAATAGTCCCAAAGGGAATGTAAAGTTAACATGTGACTGTTTGCAGGATCATGCACTACATATAGTAACTAGGGCTGTCAAGCGATTCAAAAAATTAATCACAAAAAGAACAGGAGTACTTGTGGCACCTTAGAGACTAACAAATTTATTAGAGCATAAGCTTTCGTGGACTAAAATTAATCGTGATTAATCACGTGATTAATCGCTTTGTTAAACAATAATGGAATACCATTTATTTAAATATTTTTGGATGTTTTCTACATTTTCAAAGATATTGATTTCAATTACAACACAGAATACAAAATGTACAGTGCTCACTTTATATTTATTTTTGATTACAAGTATTTGCACTGTAAAAAACAAAAGAAATAGTATTTTTCAATTCACCTCATACAAGTACCATAGTGCAATCTCTTTATCATGAAAGTTGAACTTACAAATGTAGAATTATGTACAAAAAATAACTGCACTGAAAAATAAAACAATGTAAAACTTTAGAGCCTACAGGTCCACTCAGCCCTACTTCAGCCAATGGCTCAGACAAACAAACTTGGTTATAATTTGCAGGAGATAATGCTGCCCACTTCTTGTTTACAATGTCACCTGAAAGTGAGAACAGGTGTTTGCATGGCACTGTTGTAGCCAGCGTCACAAGATATTTATGTGCCAGATGTGCTAAAGATTCATATGTCCCTTCATCTTCAACCACCATTCCAGAGGTTTAAGAATCTGAAGTGTCTTCCAAAATCTGAGAGGGACAAGGTGTGGAACATGCTTTCAAAGTCTTAAAAGAGCAATACTCCTATGCGAAAATGACAGAACTGAACCACCAAAAAATAAAATAAAAAAATCAACCTTCTGCTGGTGGCATCTGACTCAGATGATGAAAATAAACATGCATCGGTCTTCACTGCTTTGGAGCGATATTGAGCAGAACCCGTCATCAGCATGGATGCATGTCCTCTGGAAGGGTGGTTGAAGCATGAAGGGACATAAGAATATTTAATGCATCTGGCACGTAAATGTCTTGCAACGCCGGCTACAACAATGCCATGCAAACACCTGTTGTCACTTTCAGGTGACATTGTAAACGAGACGTGGGCAGCATTATTTCCTGCAAATCTAAACAAACTTGTTTGTCAGAGTAATTGGCTGAACAAGAAGTAGGGCTGAGTGGACCTGTAGGCTCTACAGTTTTACATTGTTTTATTTTTCAGTGCAGTTATTTTTTTGTACATAATTCCACATTTGTAAGTTCAACTTTCATGATAAAGAAATCGCACTACATTATTTGTATGAGGTGAATTGAAAAATACTATTTCTTTTGTTTTTTACAGTGCAAATATTTGTATTATAATAATAATAATATAAAATGAGCACTGTACACTTTATATTCTGTGTGGTAATTGAAATCAATATATTTGAAAATGTAGAAAACACCCCAAAATATTTAAATAAATGGTATTCTATTATTCTTTAACAATGCGATTAATCGCAATTAATTTTTTTAATCACTTGACAACCCTAGCAGAAAAACATCCGAAAATTATTTAATACATATCAATTGGTATTCTATTGTTTAACAGTGTAATTAATCACGATTTTTTTTGTTAATCGCGTGAGTTAACTGCGATTAATCAACAGTCCTAATAGTAACTAAAGCCCTGATTCAGCAGAACACTTAAACATATGCTTACATGCTTTGCTGAACTGGGGCCTAATGGAATTATATCAGATCTCAGAATTGGTACATTCAGACACTTCGGCGATGGACACCATACAAAACCACGAATAGATTGATAGATCACTGGACAGCTGTTTTTGCACCATAAGAATCTTTTTTTAAAAGTCTGTGCTTCCAGGGGCTAAATTGAGACCATCTACTCATTTCATTCAGGCTACTGAACAGCCATTGATCGCATGGTAACAAGCATTGGTCACTACTGAGCTGGGCTGGATTTGATATTTGAACTAGAGCCCAAGAGGTGAAAGGCTCTAGAGCTCGCTACGAATCTCCTGGGACATTCAGATCCCTGGGCAAGTAGTTGTCTTTGGGGTTTATTTATTGCTACTTGTCTAGGATTTTAAAAAAATCTCCATTGTTTGCATTGCTGTCTACGCAGCTTAAAAATAACCGTTTGCTCCCTCCCTATTTTGTCTCCTTTTGCAAATCAGCGAGTTTAGTTCCTGTGGGTTTGTGCATTATGCTTCTTTTTACATTTATAATCTGTTGTCAAGGTCCATTAGCAGCAACAGGTTCATCTTGGTGAACAGCACTTAGCAATGAGAAGAAAGTAAGGGCCAGGAAGAGCACAAAGTGATGGGAGGATAAAATCCATTAATAACTGTGAGGTGCTCAGATACTATAGTGATAAGGGCCATAGAAGTTCCTAGACAGAGAGACAGACAGTGGAGTGGTAGCACCACTGTAGTTAAGGTTGACCTGAGCTTATTGCTTGAGATAGATTGATCCATCTGCAAAAGAATGGATCAATTTAAAACATTTCTTAGTCATGGCATTTTTTTATGTAGTCTAATATTATACCTAGTGATATTTACAATCTAGATGACATTTTCTGTTTGATTATTAACCCTTTAAAGCTGGACAAAACCTTTACTTGCCCTGTTTGGCTTTGATCGAGTCCCTTTAAGGGATTGTGGAAGATCTACCTTTATTCAGAAAGCAGCCTTGGTGACTTTTATTGCCCCATCTCTTGCCCTGTACTGATCTTTAGCCCGCTAGGGTTCGGCTGTTTTGTGAAAAGCCAAGTTGGAAGCTGTGTGAATTTCTTTTTTTAACTGCAAAAATGAGCTCTTGGTGTTTTGTGTGCTACGGAGCGTCAGAGAGGCCAGTCTGCGGAGATGGCGCAGAACGATGTTTAAGGGAAATACGTGCAAGATATGGGAATGACATTGCTGTGAAAGTTCCCACTGGCCCCATGTAGCCAGCTCTGACTCGCGCTGGATCAGCCCTCGAAATGCACAAGGACACGCCGGCTGAACAATGGCGTTTGCAAAAAGCTGCATTATACGAGAAGTTTTAGCACCCCTGTGTGGCACCGCTCTGCTATGTGTGAGCCGAGCAGCAGCACACACAAAATCTGCCTGATGCTCAGGGACTTTGCATCTGTTGATGGAAATGTGAGTCAGGCTGCAGTGAATCTGAGCCTGACTGATTTCCCCATTAACAGCTGAGCCGCCACAGATGGTTATTCAAAGCTTCATCCAGGCTGGGGAGGGGGGGGCTGGTTGCAGGCGGTTTGAGGAGAATTTGTTTTTAGGGCATGTCTAGGCCTCTGGTACATTGGCAGGCTCCTGTAGTGTGTATAGATGGAAATGTGATAAAGGAACATATTTGAGCTAAGCTGACCGTGAATCACAGATTGTTTTATCGCACGAACAATAACGAGCCCATTACCTCTCTTCTTGGTATATTTTGTAGGCTGAGCTAGATCCGTCGCTGGTGTAAATCAATGTAGCTCCATTGAAGCCACTGATTTACCCCATCTGAGGGCCTGGCCTTCTGCCTATTCCACACTCTGGGTAACATTTGCAGAAGTGCCTTTAGGAGACTAAGCTCCATTTTCAAAAGGGATTTAGGCACTTAGAGCCCAAGTCCCATTGACTTTCAGTGACACTCCTACATGTCTAAGGGTCCGATTTACAAAGGGGTGTAGGTGTCTTGAGATGCAGATGGGACCTAGTGAGGTTTACAAACAAGGCCTAAGCAGATTAGTAGGTTGGCCAATGGAATTTGGACACCTAGCCTGCTTAGGCACTTTTGTCAGTTCCTCTAGGCACCTACTGCACCATTAGGCACCAGATACCTTTGTTACTCTGACCCCGAGTCACTTCACTGCAAAGCGAACCTGGATTTTAGTCCAACCCCCTCTCGTCATCCACACACCAAAATATTTGACCTGGGTTTGGCCCAAGCTAGATTACCCAGCTAGGAGACAGTTTAGAGCCCATGCTCCCCTTCAGCCTGGGTTGGAACCCAACCATTTTGCAGTGAGACACAAGCTAAATCACTTGCGTGCTGATAGCTCTCCGGTGTGTTCCCACAATTGCCTTCCACTCCCAAAGGCCAGACACATTCTCCCACAACTGACACTATCAACTGAGGAAGAATCCTAGACCATCTCAGCCCGCAGGATCTTAGAGCAGCCCCCAGACACACACAGGCGAGTGCAGCAACAGTGAGGACACAAGCGCTTGGTAGGCCTTTGCAGCGGGGATGCTCATACCCAGGCTAGGCCAACCGGGGTGCCCAGTCAGTCACCTCAGCTAATTCTGCAGTGAAGACGTACCCTTAGGTTACTAAGTCACCTAGGCACTTTTGCTCCAAGTCTCTTGCAAAGTCATGAGATTTAAGCTCCTAAGTGTCACTTTGAAAATGGGACTCAGGCGCTTTTGAAATTTCTACCTTCTCGCTACGAAAAGGCACCTTTCCCATAAGGCAACTTGGGTGGAGTTCTATTAGAGGGCTCTTGTAATCTCCCCCCCTTCTGAACAACTCCCCAAATCTTTGTCACAGGAGGGAAGAGCTTCCAAAGGGCATAACCCATCAAGCAGCCTCAAGCATTTGCTATTTAACTGGTCAAGACTACACTGAAAATAGTTAAAGGAGGACAAAAGGTAGCACAAGACGTGTAAGGAGAGTGTATGAAAGGGAAACACAGATTTAATGCAGCATAATGGAAAATCCAAGCCAGCCAGAACAATGAATGAACAATTTATCCCAATAAACAGTGTTACCCAATGGTACTTTTCCAGTGTAACAACTAATAAGAGTGAACAGGATTAACTTGAGACTTCAGGGAGCAAACATAATCTTTGAAGCCGGGGCTGAAGTATTCTGACTCTGTGTTATTGGAGCCTGCATTTTCCATTTTCTGTTTGCTTTCTTTAGCATCGGCATATTGTGGCCAACCTGAAATTACAAGCTTTGAGAATACACAATGTAAACTTTTCAATGTCACTGAAATGTGAGTTAGTCAAATATAAATAACAATTATGATGTTTATGAGCCTAAAATTTAGATTGGCTTAAAGTTAAAATCACATTTCTGTCCCACATTCCTGTTTTTGTTACTTATGTTGGGAGTGGAGTCCAAAATATCCAAGACTGCATCAGGGCCTTGGGAATAGCAAGTTTTAAACCAAGTGGCTGGATCCTATGATCATTTTAGTCTTCTTGAAAACATGCATAAAACATATCTTGGCTAAACAGAGGCAGATTAAAATATAAAGTAACTTTAACAACCAGTCTTTTCAACAATTAAGAAGTTTCTTCCAAGGAAAATATGCATTTCCTACATTTTTATTGGGTTCCCTATGCAGTGATCAGACTTGCACTCCAATGTTAGTATTATTGATGTCCATGTTGTTCTATGGTTTGAAAAGCCACAGAGTAGCGGTTCCTGTAGCAGTGTATAACGCTGCTTATTGCCCCATAACCGGCAAGCTTTTCTGGGGCATGAATATGTGTTTAACTCTCAGCCCAGCAATAGTGAATCCACCATGAGAAAGCCAACAGGCCCCGAGAGAGTTCTGTAAGAACACACCGGTCCCGTTTTCCATTAGATGGCACCGCACTTCAAATACATGTATTTTTTGCTTTGGCGTGAACTTGCTCTCCTACAAGTCAGCTTCAGTTCCTGTCGCTGGGAAATCCACTTCCTTGCTGAGTGTCTTGCATGCAGCCCAGGTTCTACCCGGGTCACCACTGTACGTAAGCTCAAGTGTCCTTTCTAGGTGTGATTAATGATGCCACCAAAAGCTAAGTTCTGCCCTTAGCGCTCACAGAGGTCACTGAGGGCAAATTTTAGCCCATCATGCTTTGGACTGATCACTAGAACCAGCATTTATTTATTACACGTGGAATTTTTAGTTTATTGAATTAAAATAGAAAATCAAGACTCCCTGGCCCAACATGTCTGCCTCTCAAGAGAGTGGTGGTAGATGGCAGGAGGGAGAGAGGCTCAGATACTAGGGTTATTCTGATAGAACACGACAGATGAGCCATAGAAAGAACAGGGTGTCTGGAGGGTTCTTATAAGAGCTCAGTAGCAGAGAAGCCAGTCCCTGTTTCCCCTGGCCTTTCCTGCCAAGATGCTCTAAACCCTGCATTGACCTCCTAAGCATGTTAACCACATGGACCAGACCATGAATAAGCTAATGCTGGCCATCACTTCTGGTGCTTTGTCATATGTACATAAGCATTAGAACGGCCACACTGGGTCAGACCAAAGGTCCATCCTGTCTTCTGACAGTGGCCAATGCCAGGTGCTTCAGAGGGAATGAACAGAACAGGTAGCCTGATTCTCTCTCTTGCATGTGATTAAATAATATTGCAGTGTATTCCTAGACCCCTTGCTTTAAATTGGTGTATCCAAAATCTACCCAGAGATGTGACATATAACTCTGTACGTCGTATAGATGTCTAGCTGGCACGTATCACAAGTTTGTGCTGTGACAGCGAGCTAGGTGAGCACAATGACTGAATGCCGTATTGGATGAACTTGTGGGTCCGGCCCAGTGAAAACTGCGATTTCACGGACTGCATGGAAATTGTGAACTGAGCCCAATAGTGGGGAGGTGGAAGCAGGTCTCCGTGCACGTCACTCTTGTGCTCGGTACGGCCTGGAGCACAGCAGTGTCACGTCAGAGCAGAGGGCTGGAGGGGGGTGGACTCAGCAGCAGGTTCTATGTGGGGCACAGTAGCCAGCACTGCCGTCTCTTGGAACACAAGCACCTGCGTCCTCGGCAGGGAGACAGACGCCGACATCCACACATGCGGTTGCAGCTCGTCGTGTATATTCCAAGGAGCAGCAGCACGGGCTAAAACCAGCCGCTCCCCCCACACGGCTGCCGTGGCATAACATGCCACGCGCCGTGAGCCATGCTGAGCACGAGACCAGCACGCGTGGATGGCCATTTCCATCGCCTGGTGTTGGAAAAATCGCAGCAGTTCGGGGAGGGGGACTCAGCAGCCAGGCGTAGTCCATGAAATTGGATACTTCATCTGTGATGCTGCCGTCAATTTTAAAAAAATGCGCAGTTTTCACCGGCCCTTACTTGTGGGTCGTGAAGAGGTAGATATTGCAGAGCAGGGTCCTGTATTCACTCACTGACTCCGCATCCATCCATCCAGCCTTCAACCCATCACTGTTGTTTCTGAGCAGCTGCCACGTAAAATCAATAGTAGCAAAGTTCCCTAGTGGAACCTCATGGAGTCTCTGTCACTTCTCTCTTCTTAGGGTCAAAAAACTCTCCTTTGGGTGGGGGGTTTGTTCGTTTATTTGATTAATTTCCTCTTTTTGTTGGGTGATGAGGTAGCCAGAGGTGTCAGTGTTGGGTTTAAGGACAGAAGGGCAGTATTGTGAGTGTCATTCTTATGATGGAAAGGCTTTTTCGAAGAGGAAGGTTTTGCAGTGTTTTTTAGGGTCTAGATTTGCCAGCGGTTGCAGAGAGCTCAGAGGGGAAACCTGCTTTAGGAGGACGGGGTAATCCCGGGGACTCCAGACGTCCATTTCTTCTCACCCAGCATTTGTGGGACTTTCGCAAGTGTCTGGTTTGGCTCTATTATGGTGAGCACGGGATGGACCCTGCTAAAAAGTTTCATTTGTAGCTGCACTAGAGGTGAATGAGCCGTTCCTCTCTGCTAGGCTGAGTAGCAAATATCCCTGCGGCTCTTCAGTTGGCTGGAATGAGGAAAAGCGTTAGCTGGCGGACACAGTGACAAAAGTCACCGTATGTTTTAAAAGAAATTGAAATTCACAACTTCAATATTTTTGTAATCCAAATTGCAAATGTTACGAACACAATTCTCAGCATATTAGACAAAAGTTTTGGGGGAAATTTTATCTCACTTTGGAGCAGCTCCATAACTGGCCAAGTACTTTCAATAATTTTGGGGGCTACATTTTGAATTTTCATGATCATTTCTTCAACAATTATATCTAGTTTTTCAGCCAGCTCTAATGCAGGGATGCATTCTGCCCTTGGTTACCCACTGACTTCACTGGGGTAACGGAAGGCAAAATTTACTCTGTAGAATACATACATATGTGGATTATTATATTATTATTTATTCATATGCTAGAGCACCTAGGAGCCCCAGTCATGGACCAAGACCTTATTGTGCTAGGCCAGTGGCTCTCAAACTTTTGTCCTGGGGACCCCTTTCACATAGACGCCTCTGAGTGCGACCCCCCCAATAAATTAAAAACACTTTTTTTATATATTTAACAAGATTATAAATGCTGGAGGCAAAGTGTGGCTTGAGGTGGAGTTGACAGCTTGTGACCCCCCCATGTAATAACCTTGCAACCCCTTGAGGGGTCCTGACCCTCAGTTTGAGAACCTCTGTGCTAGGTGCTGTACAAACATATTTTTCAACTCCTTGCTCTAGCCACTTATCATAGAATACCAGGGTTGGAAGGGACCTCAGGAAATCATCTAGTCTAACTCTCTGCTCAAATCAGGACCAATCCCCAGACAGATTTTTACCCCAGATCCCTAAATGGCCCCATCAAGGATTGAACTCATAACCCTGGGTTTAGCAGGCCACTGCTCAAACCACTGAGCTATCCCTCCCCCCGTTTGGATAAAACTATTAAACCCCTTTGCAAGGTCAAGTAACTTCATATCTCCTGTCCAGTTTCATATGATACATTTTCCTCCTCATTCCCAGATGAAGCTGCATCTTTCCTCTAACATTGTTTTAATTCCCCCTTTCCTGCCTCAAAGCCCTGCAGTGGAGTTATAGCCATTGGTCAGGGAGAGCTGGGGAGGACTAGGTCATCAATGCTGCTCCTTCCCTTGGCCAGAGTTCTGGGTGCAGAGCAGTGCAGGAGCTCCGCACTCCAACCAGAGGCTGAACAAATTGCCTCTGGAGTGCTCCCAGCCCCTGGGATTCCAGAGAAGATAAATCAAACAGAGCTTTCCAGCGCGGCAGCACAGAGCGCTGATATCTGTGCAATGAATTCTAC
The DNA here is from genome assembly GCF_027887155.1 of Malaclemys terrapin pileata. NCBI lineage: Eukaryota > Metazoa > Chordata > Testudines > Emydidae > Malaclemys > Malaclemys terrapin. The sequence goes on along the minus strand of NC_071520.1, from coordinate 16,596,269 downwards.
CCCAAGAACCTTTTCCAGCTCAAGTTGGCTGAAGAAGCTGCTTCTGCTACTCCATTCTCTGCTATTCTGGCATGTCATCCAATGGTTGATCCAGCCTCGACACATTACATCACAGTCCCTGTGGTTTTTGGCAGTTCAGCTCTAGCACTGAGTTCAGACAGTGCAGACCAGCCTGGCAAATGCTCCCAGGACAATCTGAAAGTTGGCAGTCATTTGCCTGCAAAGCTTCTCTTGCACTGTTTGGATTTGGGAGCATGAATAGAAACACCAGGCCTGTTTGTGCATTATTATTTAAAGACCTAGGGTGAAATCCTGGCCCCATTGAAGTCAGTGCGCGTTTTACCATTGACTTCAATGGGCCAAAATTGGACCCCCCGGGTACACAAAAGCCAATGAAGGCAGCCACAAGGGGCAGGGCAGGGCGGGGTGGGGCGGGCGAGGTGGTTTACAAGCTGATGAAAGTACCACAGATAGAATGCAGCCCTTGAAAGCACTGGGGCTCGAATCATCAGTCTGAAAAATGCCTCCGAAGCAACAGCGACGCTCAGCGATTTAGGGGGAATCTATCAAAGGCATGGACAGTAGCTAGGGGCCCAACTCCCATTGGGTTTCCCAGTCAATCAAAGTCAATGGGAGTTAAGCAGGCATTCTGGTAAATTAGATCTGCAGAGTTAATGTCCTTTTATTTGTATTACACAATCTCCTCCTGCAAAGGAAAGTGGGGGCCGTACCGGGGAGAATTTGGCTTCGCAGTTTTGACAGGAGTTCCTTTATTTACAGTATCTGTCTATATTTTTCTGAAAAGCTGGGGGAAGCTAAACTCAAACACCATTACAATGCGTAACAAAAAGGCCCTATTCTATATCCTCTTGTTTACATGGCCAGTGGTAAAAGGAGTCCCTGCTCTGGTACTTTTACATACATTGATCTTGGGTACTCCCACTGAAATAATGAAATCAATGGGGCAGCCTCAAGCCTCAGTGACTATTGCCTGAGTTCATGAAGTAACCTTGAGTCAACACTCATTTCTTCAAGAGCTGCATGGGGATTATTTTTTAGTGAACTGAAATTATGGCGTTAAATCCCAAGCCCCCCTAAAAATGGAGATATGGCTGCAGAAGACAACCCCCACCCCGGCCTGAACAGGGCATGCTTCAGTACAGCTCAGTCCCTTCCCTCTAACACCTACATACCGCCACTCCTCTTTGATTTCCTCTCTAGTCTTGGTAGAAAAGGTGCAAAAAGGTGATATGGCGGAAGTGTAACTCCGTTTCTGAAAGTCCTCATATAAACAAATATTTATTGGGGTCCCTCCCTTGTATTGAATGATCAGTGCAGTCCCCACAGCACATTTGTGCCATTGATCCTTAATCTTAAGTGCTCTGACTGCCTGAAGAATGCACAGGTCTATTTATATTAAATAGCCTCTTATTTTCCATCCTTTTCTATAACACTCTAATCCTCCCCTTCCCCTCCCCAGAGCTCTCCATCTTTAACAGACACAGCTGCACTTTTATCTAGTGGTAGAACTGCTCAAGTTAGATCAATGCTCTGTTTACAGCACGCTCTGGAGGACTTTATAAAAACAACCCCCCTACTCTAAAGTCATATCTTGTTATGGGCCAGTCGCACGGCGTTTTTCATCCTAGTATGAAAGCGAGGGGATGGAGACAAACTATCTCATTCCAACCCAGCCCATCATCTACCTGGGTGGTAGCTTGCAAAAAATCGCACACATGCTCAACTGCCCTGGCAAACACACCTATGACCCAGTGGCTTTGTTCTCGACATTTCTCAGGTTAGGGAAAGGCTTTGCTTCAAAGGCCTGCTGCAAAGCGGGGAGGAAACTGCTGACTCAGTGGCATGTTTCCCTGAGCTAAGACCTCAGCATATCACAAAAGCTAAACGGGTTCAGGATTCAATTGCAATGAACCAATGGCCAAGGACCGTGTCAGGATTCTATTCCTTTCCCTCCCAGGGACTTCCTGGGCATGTCTGCTCAGTGCCTCAGTTTCCTTGTCCATGAAAAAAAAAAAGGGGGGGGGTAATAGTTATCGAAATCAGGGGTGGTGTGAAACTTCATTCATGAATGTGTGGAAAGTGCTTTGATACCTTTGGAAGGAATGTGCTATATCACTGCAAATGATGATGAATATCAGTAATAATACATTACTAGGATTAATAATATTCATTTGCAGTAGTGATATAGCACATTCCTTCCAAAGGTATCAAAGCACTTTACATTCATGAATGAAGTTTCACAGCAACCCTGAATAAAGTAACTATCATTATGATCCAATTAGATAGAGTTTATTATTGATTATTGTTATTATTAATGATCCAATGGCATTTGTTTCAAAAGTAGGAGAGCTTGACCCAGTCTCTAGGCCAAATTCAAATCTGAGTTATTACATTTTACTTGCTTAAATTGTCCTGACAGTTTCATGAGCATTAGCCCGCTAAACCCAGGGTTGTGAGTTCAACACTTGAGGGGGCCATTTAGAGAACTGGGGTAGAAATCTGTCTGGATTGGTCCTGCTTTGAGCAGGGGGTTGGACTAGATGACCTCCTGAGGTCCCTTCCAACCCTGATATTACATGATAAGCTGGGAAAGTTGCTTTTCTCTTCCTGTCTGAAACTGTGGGTTATCAAACAGCTGCCGTGTTCCAGTTCAGAGGCAGCTGCCTTTCAGTGGTGGGTGAAAGAATTCCTGTAACTGTTTTGTAAAGTGCTTGGGATCCTTGGAGAGGAAAGGCATTATAACATAAGTATTAATGATTATTTACTTTCGCTGGGGAGTGAACATATTGGGACAATAGGTACCAAAGAGCAGCTTCATTTGCATTTGTAGGGCTCTGACTTTTATTTAGGGTTCAATACTGCAAGGTGCTGAGCATTCTGGCCCCAGTCCAGTAAAGCTCTTATGCTTGAGTAGTATCAATGAGATTCATGGGACTAAGTGCATCCAGTTAAGCAGATGCTGGAGTATTTTGCTGCTCCAGGGCCAGCGCTCAGCTCCTTAAGGATCAAATCCTTACTGACCAGCCAACCAAATTTAACGGGGAAGTTTCAACTGGCTGGATCTGGGGACCCCCTGCAAAGTATAACCTGGTGAGGACCTGGTGATGGTATAGTGTCATTGTCTGGAGTAGATGGGACCTCCAATGCTTTCTTGAACCATGTTACAACCTCAGACTGTCCAATTTTGCAAACGAGACAAAACAGGAGTTTATAATGGGTTGAATCAATGCATTGTACACCCCAAAAGTTTTTGGCAATCTCCTCTCCTCACCCCAAACTTTGGTAGGTGCAAACATTCTCAACTAATTCTGTCGTTAAACATGATCAAACCATACACGTGGCTGCTCAGGGGTTTAGCTTCCAATGGAAATGCAAGGTTAAATAAACAAGCTGTTACCCAAAGACCCAGCGCTGTGACGATGGAGGAGATCCGGCGTTCTCTTCCCTCCCCTGAGCTAAACTGTCAATTGACATCTGTCTGTAAAATATGCCTTTTTTTTTTTTTAAATTCAAGAAATGCCTTTCCCGAGAGACCGTCACTGTGTGCTGCTTCCCAACACAGCTCCTTGGCAATCCAAATAGAGATCAAGGGAGCAGGGAGGGCCTATTTCCCGCACAAAATCCTGTTGCTGCCACAAAAAGTGTGTGTGCAGTGAAGGAGGAACTGGGGGTGGGGTGGATGGCGCTGGGGGAGGGCGGGGGGGGGGGCGGTTCCCAGAGCTATGGAATATACCACTTGAAAAGACATCAGAGCGGTTGGCTATAGCTTTAGAAGTGCCGTTATTCGATTGATCGTGGGCCAAGTCCTGCATTTTGCACTCGTTCCCTACTAGGGAAGATCTCATAGTGAAGAGCACAGAAGTTTGGCCAGTGTAAGGACTTCAGGATTGGGTCCAAATATTTGGCTTCAGCTCTCCATAGCTTGGACAGCTGGAGAGAGCTACGAAGAGAGAGCCACGTTATCAAAAGAGGGGTGGGGACACTCTCTTTTGTGGGTGCAATTTGTGGCCGGGCAATTGAATCACTGGCATAGATGTGAGCCCCGGCTCCTCTGCCTGATTTCCCCTGCAAAAACAAAGGCCAGGTCACAGTCTGTCTGGAAATCGATCCCTACACACGATACTATTTGGAACTTAGCATTCGCTCGGGCAGAGGGCGGGGCTGATGGTCATTTATCAATGGCAAGGAGCCATCCTATTGTAATAGTGTCATCTTTCGGTTAGGCTTGATTTTGTTTTGCTAAGAAAATACAAACAATACAAATAATCAAAAGGGCAGTCCTATTAACTCAGTCCATTTCCAGTCCCTGGCAGAGACTCCCCTTATGCTATGCTATCAGACTACAGAGTGTGCCAGGCACTTACGGAGTAGAGAAACTAGGTTGCATCGAGGGAGGGATTCATTGGCCAGTGAGATCCTAATAGCTCCTTCTGAGCAGGTATGGCTGAACAATTGTCCGGCAGGTGCATTGAGTTCCTGTGGTCTAAACAATCCAAATGCTTTTTTTTTAAACAATAAAATACAGGTTTGGTTTGGTGCCACAGAACCCATTTGGAGTAACCTCAGATACAGTGAAAGCCCCTTAAGTGCAAGGGTAGTCCCAGGCTCGTTTTATTGCTGTACAATGTGTGTCTTGGACGCACATCTGTGGGAGTCCGATAAAGGAGGCTTTATCTCTTTCTGAGGGTTTTGTTACACAAAGTGGCCATAAAAGTTAGGTTTTTGGAACTGAGTTGAACACTTCTATTTTTAGGGGGCTCATAAATCAGAACGAATTCTGAGTCACTTAAAATATTTCAGAGAAAATTCTACCTTGGGCCGAGATCTAATCCAATTCTGAGGCTATGATTTTTTGGAGGGTTATTAATGGTGTCCAAAATTGGGCTTATAATGGAAAATCAGTGGCAATCTTAATTTCAGAGTGGCTACCACTGCTCCCTTTGCATGCAGTTTTGACTCTCATAATGATGCAGGCATTCACCCAGAACAGCCTATACATGTAACTGTTCTTCTGTGACCCTTCTTTGAGAGGTTTCAGAGTAGCAGCCGTGTTAGTCTGTATCCGCAAAAAGAAGAACAGGAGTACTTGTGGCACCTTAGAGACTAACAAATTTATTAGAGCATAAGCTTTCGTGGACTACAGCCCACTTCTTCGGATGCATACGAAGAAGTGGGCTGTAGTCCACGAAAGCTTATGCTCTAATAAATTTGTTAGCCTCTAAGGTGCCACAAGTACTCCTGTTCTTCTTTCTTTGAGAGGGTTACTGGCTTAGTAGATTGGTGGGAGGAAGCAGTAGATGTGCTATATCTTGATTTTAGTAGGCTTTTGACACAGTCCCACATGACATTCTCATAAACAAACTAGGGAAACATAGTCAAGATGAAATTACTATAAGGTCGGTGCACAAATGGTTGAAAGACTGTACTCAAAGAGTAGTTATCAATGGTTCACTGTCCAACTGGGAGGGTGTATCTAATGGGATTCCACGGGGTCAGTCCTGGATCCAGTACTATTCAATATTTTTATTACTGACTTGGATAATGGAGTGGAGAGTATGCTTATAAAATTTGTGACTGGCCAGTCTGGGAGGGGTTGCAAGCACTTTGGAGGATGGGATTGGAATTCAAGAGGACTTGACAAACTAGAGAATTGGTCTGAAATCAGCAAGATGAAATTCAGTAAAGACAAGGGCAAAGTACTTCACTTAGGAAGGAAAAAATGAAATGCACAACTGCAAAATGGGGAAGAACTGACTAGGTGTCCGAACTGCTGAAAAGGATGGGAGGCGGGTTAGACTGGATCACAAATTGCATATGAGTCAACAACATGATGCAGTTACAAAAACGGGTAATATCATTCTGGGGTGTATTGACAGGAGTGTCATAGGTAAGATGCGGGAGGTAACTGTTGTACTCAGCATTCACGAAGCTTCAGGTGAAGTACTGTGTCCAATTCTGGGTGCCATACTTTAGGAAAGAAGAGGGTAAACTGGAGAGAGTCCAGAGGAGAGCAACCAAAATGAGCAAAGGTTTTCGATAACCTGAGCAATGAGGAAGTGTTAAAAAAACTAGGTATGTTTAGTCTTGGGAAAAGACAACGGGGGGTTGGGGGAGGACCTGAAAACAGTCTTCAAGTCAACAAATCAATGGCACTAACGGTTATTTTCGCCTTTGAGTCTTAAAGAGTGAAACTGCAGTCGAGTGACATTCCGGATACTGCAGTGACAAACACCGGAGCAATTCCTGTGAACTACGTCACAGGGTCACCCTGCTGGCATGGAAGGGAAGAATTTCTCCCTGGTTTTCAGTTTTTAAACAGAGGTCTTATTGAATCACTCAGTAACAATGCTTAGCTCTTTTTCCCCGCTCTCACTTTACAAAGTCAGGTCAGTATCATTATCCCCAATTTACAGATGAAGGATATATAAGTGATGCAACTTCTCCAAGTTCAGTGGCAGAGATGGGTATAGACCCAAGGGCTCCCAGCACACTGCCTGGTCTGCTAGAGGTTCTCAAGCAGGGGTACGCAGAGATGTTCCAGGGGGTCCATCAACTCATCTACATAGTTGCCTAGTTTTACAACAGGCTACATAAAAAGCACTAGCGAAGTCAGTACAAACTAAAATTTCATACAGACAATAACTGGTTTATACTATACTGCCTGCTCTATCTACTATACACTGAAATGTAAGTACAATATTTATATTCCCATCGATTTATTTTATAATTATATGGCAAAAATGAGCCAGTGAGCAATTTGTCAGTACTAGTGGGCGGTGACACTTCTGTATTTTTATGTCTGATTTTGTAAGCAAGTAGTTTTTAAGTGAGGTGTAACTTGGGGATACGCAAGACAAATCGGACTCCTGAAAGGGGTCCAGTCGTGTGGAAAGGTTGAGAGCCACTGCACTAGGCCACCCTGTCTTTCCCACATGTTTTTCAAAGATGAGAAGCACAACTCGTTCTTGACACTTCATTTAGCAAGTTTCAGCCTGGAGAAGATTTTTCTTTTCAAGAGCTCTGATAAAAATAATCCCCCGGGGGAAAAAAATCAAGTACTTAAAAACATGAAGTCCTGAAGCAACCTTCAGTGTCTGGAACATTAGAAATGACAATGCCATAATAAAACTCAGATGTGTTACAGAAAACTGAAGGGGGAGGGGAAAATCCAAGCTCCTTACAAGCCTGCTTGACCCGTCCATATCTCTTGTTTCTTTCTCTTCGACTGCCAACAGGCTAGATTGTGATGCTGCATTTTCTGTGCTGCAGGTATTTATTTTACACTCTGGCTCTGGGGCTGAGCTGCCGCGAGTAAAAACAATCAGAAGGATGAAGTGTAAATTCTCCCTGCTGATTTATTTACTGTTGTGTTTTTATAGGACCACATGGCTCTGAGTTTGCACTAGGCCCATTCAACCAAAACCCATGTCATACACTTCCAGAGAAATGAATGACTTTATAAATTGTCTACAATAATAATCCCACGTACAGGAATGCATGCAGAGAACACCCAGACAGGACTGGAATGTTTTAAGAATATAATATTGTGCTTTTTTGGCCAGGGAAACACATTTCTCTCAGGAATATGTGGAATGGCCTAGGCTCCAGGCCTGTCTGCCTACCACCTGTAATGAGCCCTCTGGGAGATTTTAGTTCAGGCCACCCAAACTGTGAGCTGGGCAAAGAGACATCAGCTCTAGGATGTTAACAGCCTTAATGAAGCCCGGCCCATTGGAGACTCAAAACATCCATGTTTAAAAAAAAGAAAATAGAAAAGAAAAGGCTTTGATAGGAAAAACATCTGATACGGGCTCTCTAATCTTTGCTTTGTTAGTTAAAGCATCTTTAAAGGGCTTAATATCTTAGGAACAGGGAGCTCATTTTCCCCCCAGAAAAATACCAATTAGCAAAGCAATAAACTGTTTCAAGAAAAGGGCTTCTCTTTAAAGGAAACCTTTGCTTTAAATTGTCGGTTTCAGTTGCTTCTGTTTGCCATGGGTTTTTTTTAGCCGCCTGGGTAGCTGACCGCAATGGTGAGAAAGCAACGCCTCTTGGCTTCTGCCAACTGAAAGCAAACACAATGGAGCCAGGGCATTGAGAAAGGAGCTGGAGACAGGCGAATCCATGCAAGGGCCTCAGAATAAAGGGAAAGGGATTATTTACTATTAATAATATTATTGCAAGAGATAAAGGATTAGTTAACGAAACAAAGGAGGAATTAAAATATTGAAGTGACGCAGGCTTGCACAACCCCACAGACATGGTGGCTAGTAACATATGGTGGCTATAGTAGCATGCATTACCGGGAGTCCTTTAGCTGTGTGGCCTAGTGGTATGAGCCGGGGCGTCAGGATTCCTGGGTTTTATTTCTGATTTTATTGCTGACTTGCTGTGTGACCTTGGTTTTGTCCCAGTCTGTATTCGGGCTGCTGAATAAAAGTGCCCTGATTTTCACAGGTGTTCAGCACCATGGCAATCAAGCTTCTTTTATTTAGGTGCCTAACTTTAAGCACTAAAGTTTGTAAAGTTTGGCCTTAAGGCCTACCAGTAAAATTTCATAACCACCTCTGGGACTTAGGAGCCTAAAGGCATGTCTACGTGGCTAGCTAGGCCGCTGTAGCGTAGCTGCTCCTCCACTGACAGAAGGGGTTTTCCATCGATGTGGTCAATCCATGTCCCTGAGCAGCGGTCGCTAGGTCACAGAATTCTTCCATTGAGCTAACCACATCTACACTGGGGGCTAGGTCAGCTTAACCTGGTGCACAGGGCTGTGAATTTGTCACATCCCTGCATGACATGTGGATCTAAATGTTAAGTGTTGATCAGGGCTAAGTCCCATTGACTTGCAGTGAGTCTTAAACGCCGAAGTGCCTAGGTCACTTTTGAAAATTGGACTTCAGCTCCTAAGTAACTTAGCTGCTTTTGAAAATTTACAATCTTCAAAGTGTCCACTAATTCTGGATCTTTTGAAAACAGGATTTGAGACACCTGGGACCTGGTTGCCAGAGGTGCTGAGCACCCACAACTCCAGCTGAAGTCAACGAGAGCCATGGATTTCTGAACCTCTGGAAATCAGGCTGTGTAGCAAACTGGCCATCCAGAAATCGTGAGCACTATTCGAAATTTGGGCCCAAGGTCACAAAATGAATAAGGACTAGAACCTAGGAGCCTGGCTGTCAGTCCACTGGATCACGCTGCCCAGCCAGTGCAAACTGATTTATCACTATTTGTACTTCAGTAGAGTGTAGAGGCCCTGACCAAGATCAGGGCTCCATTGTGCTGGGTGCAGTACAAACACATAGTCAGGACATTCCCTGCCTTAAAGAGGATGAACCTTAAAAGACACGATGGACAAAGGCACAGAGAGGTCCCAGGGTCACCCAGCAGATCAGCAGATCACACTGTCTGCTAGGCCCTGCTGCCTCCCTTTGTAGTCTTTGTCTTTTCCCGCTGATTTTGGCCAACGTGTAGAACCAGAACATAGCTACAAATACAGAACAGCTCACATCTGGATCAGATTCTATTGAAAAAAAATCAGTGGGTTCAGCCGTCTCCAGATCGCCGTCTCCGACGGTGCACGTCTCATCCCCAGCAATGTGTATTTGATTGAGAGCTGAGATCACACCGGGGCAGCGGAGTGACAATTGGTATGTGGCTGGGGAGCTGGGTTTCAGTGGTTCAGCCATGTGGTCTTGCTCTAACACCTTTCCTTCACTCTACAGCCATTACAGTGAACAGCCGTTACAGTGAACACACTGATGGGGGCTAGGGTGACCAGACAGCAAGTGTGAAAAATCGGGACAGGGGGTGGGGGGGCAATAGAAACCTATATAAGAAAAAGACCCAAAAATCGGGACTGTCCCTATAAAATCGGGACATCTGGTCACCCTAATGGGGACATAGGCATGTGGCGATCATCAAACCTTCTGGCTTTAATGCTCCTTTCCTTCTAAAGCCACCCTTCGGCTTCGTTGCTCTGTTCATTTTGTTGCCGATGCTACCCATAGGGCAAGAGCAGTAGAGACAGCGAGGCAAAAGGCTAGTGCCGATTTAAAATACGTCCAACACTTGCTTCATTGCCTGACTAATCTCTCTTTAGCATTGTGATCTTCCCTTTGGTAAGAGCAACAGCTTTCCTCCAACCCTCCAGTAAGCAGCATCAGACCAGGGATTGTGGTACCAGGTGAGCAACGAAGCAGCTTTCATCTCTGCCCACTCAGCCAATTTCAGCTTCTTGAACTTTCAACCCAGTAGAATTCACACACACAGCAAAGAAGGAGAAAGTGACCAGAGAAGGATGGGAGTGCACAGCATTCACGAGTGACCAGCAGGTCTGCCATATCCACAACCACCCCTGCTCTGCAGAACTCAAAATACCTGGAAGAGAAAAGCAAGCAAACCCCTAGGCAGCAGCCGTGATCGTGAACATTCAAGGATGCCTGCTTGGCGCTTGCAGTCATTTCAAGAAGCCAGAAGCTGTTTGGATCTGAATCTATTAACAAATAGTGTGCAGTCTAAGCATAGCACTTTGCCTCAACTGCTGTAGGAAGAGCTGCTGCCCCCATGGCCCTTAGGGTCATGTCAAAATAGTACCCAGCTGGCACAAAAAGGGCTGTTGCTACCATCCCAGCCCCGGTGTCTAGGTCTGGAAGCCCACCTGATGCTATTTATAGTGGAGATGTAACAGTTATCCTCAGTGATGGTCACAGCTGTTACAACTGACACACTCTCATCTCCACCGATCCTATGACCCAGTCCCTAGAAGGGAACCATCTGAATAAGGTCTTGGCGCTCTTTGTTAAATTCCTGGACATATTCCAGGTAAGATCTCTCTTTCTCTAGAGGAGAATTTTTCTTTGGACCTTAGGGCTGTTACAACAGCTGTTTGTAAACACCACTAAAATTAGCAGGGGAGTGAGCTGAAGAATCAATTATCAACTTTGACCCTCTTGCACATCTTAAAAATGTTGCAGATACATTGGCACTTTCGCTGTGGATTTAAAAATCCAGCTGACCAAGCCAACAGCCATCAGGCAGCCCCCTAGCAGGCAGGCAGACTCCAGTGTTAAAAGACACATGGGCATGCCTAAGAACGGCCTTTAAGTCACACGTCTCAGTAGGGCAAGCATAACAAAGTACAAGCCCTTGTGCAGAGCTATTGTATCTTACGGCCACACAGTGTCTGAAACTATTCCCTATCAACCCAGCAGAGGTGACTGGAGGCTGTACACCAAGAGCTTTTCCTTAGGTAAAATGTAGAGGTTAGATTCACCCCAGAGCCTATGCCAGCTTCCATTAATCCAGACACTGGTGGAGGAAAGTTTTGCCCAGGGGAAGAGGATGTAATAGTGGAAAGAGGCTACATCTTCCCTTGCATCAGAGGAGGAATTGGTGGCTATAGGGAGTCAGTGCTACGCTGAAAGTGGCCAGGAGTGGGGCCTGAGGACTGTCAGGGTATGTGCCAATTCACTGCCTCCCAACAGCCACTCTGGTCTGTAGATCTTCTGTGAAACTTGGCCAGGAGTTGAAGCTGATCCCCCAGTGGGAGCTGTGAGGGGAGGTGGCATCAGCCATCCCCACGTGCTCTATGATTGAATCCCCCATGGGAGACAAGGGGCTTTGCTAGCACGTGGAGATGTAATTGATGTCGTGGGACTGGAACACTTGGTCATACATTTGGAATCCCTTGACTCCAGTCCAGAATTGACCATGCTGTCCATAGAGTTGTCTAATCAGCCCTGAGGGCTAGAATGGGAAAGCGACTGGCCACGTTAAATACTGTGCGGCGAAGGAGAGTGTAATAATAATTCCCTTTAACTAGCACCAGTGCAAATCACATCTAAGAGCACATCACTTGCAGTTGGAAGAAGAAATATGTGGCAGCTCTGCTCACGGGGTATTGCTAGTTTGGGGAGCATGACTGGGCACTGCTATGTGCTTCAACGTTAGCCCAAAAGCCTTAACTCTCCTTACATTCTGCAGAGAAGGAAGACCAGAGTGAACAGATGACTGAATATTGAGTAATGGACAATTCTCAGAAATCTCAAGGACCATTCTGAGGGGAAGCTGGACAACATCCATTGTGGCACACACACTGGATTTCAAACATTAGTAATTCTTTGGATGACAAGTGTCACATTTTGTGACCCAGTAACATCACTACTGAGTGACAGATCTAACATAAGAACAGCCATACTGGGTCAGACCAAAGGTCCATCTAGCCCAGTATCCTGTCTCCAATGCCAGGTGCTTCCAAGGGAATGAACAGAACAGATAATCATCAAGTGATCCATTCCCAGCTTCTGGCAAACAGAGGCTAGGGACACCCTCCCTGCCCATCCTGGCTAATAGCCATTGATGCACCTATCCTCCATGAATTTATCTAGTTCTTTTTAAAAACCTGTTATAGTCTTGACCTTCACAACACCTTCCGGCAAAGAGGTCCACAGGTTAACTGTGCATTGTGTGAAGAAATACTTCCTTTCATTTGTTTTAAACCTGCTGCCTATTAATTTCATTGGTTGACTCCTGGTTCTTGTGTTATGAGAAGGAGTAAATAACACTTCCTTATTTACTTTCTCCACACCAGTCATGATTTTATAGACCTCTATCATATCCCCCCTTAGTTGTCTCTTTTCCAAGCTGAAAAGTCCCAGTCTTATTATTCTCTCCTCATATGGTAGCCATTCCATACCCCTAATCATTTTTTGTTTCCCTTTTCTGAACCTTTTCCAATTCCAATATATCTTTTTTGAGATGGAGTGACCACATCTGCACGCAGTATTCAAGATGCGGGCCTACCATAGATTTATATAGAGGCAATATGATATTTTCTGTCTTATTATCTATCCCTTTCCTGATGATTCCCAGCATTCTGTTGGCTTTGATTTGACCCACAATCGTCATTCCTTCAAAGCCACTGAATGAAATTCTCTCTCGCTAGCAATGGGGCATTGTGACGAGAGTGTGCTGGTAGGCAACATTACCTTGGGTTGTGGTCATTACTAGTTTGTGGAGGCGGGGAGGGGGCGCACAGAGCAAGATGAAACAATCCTGAGAACCGCTGTATGCTAAGCACTTTTGAATATCTGCCAGTCATCTGCAGAATGCTCATCTGGAGGGCACTGACTGAGATTAAAGATGGGCTTGAACCAAAGCCCTGGACTCAAACATCCCTGAACTTGGGGGAAGTCCAGATTCAGATCTGAACCTTGCAGAATCCCTGTGGATACTGATTTAGAAAAAGAAAAATTCCGAGAGAGTTCATCCCTCACAAAAGGGACTAAGTATTTCCCCTCCCACCAACTGGGGGCTTCCTTGGAAGGTTGGTTTGCTAAAAAAAAAGTGCAGTTGTTATCTCAAACGGCTCCTGCATTAAAAAAGAAAACAGAGAATGGATTTTTGATTTCACTAAGACCCCCCTGCCATTACTGCTGATTAGTTTTCAGGTTGATTTTAAGATGTGAATGGCCTGGAAGCCACCTATTTTAGGGTATGTTTACACAGCAATTAAACACCCAGGGCTGGCATGGGCCAGCTGACTTGGGCAGGAGCTGCGGGGCTGTAAAACTGCAGTGTAGACATTTGGGCTCAGGGTGGATTTTCACCCACTGAGGATCTGGGCCCCTCATCCCATAGCCCGAGCCCCACGAGTCCGAGTCAGCTGACACAGGCCAGCTGCGGGTGTTTAACTGCAGTGTAGACATCCTGTTAGAGTCCGCCTCTCTGCCTGGGTTATACTGATGCAGCTGTGATCAGCAGAGGCACCTGAGCGGGAGACCCATGGCATAAAAGAGAGGGAGCTGCTGGCAGGGTGTGACCCTAAGGAGGGTCCTTAGTCTGGAGTGACTTGAGGTTCTTAGCCTGGTGGCCATGAGGTCTATCTTTTCTCCATGACCCTTAGGGCATTGGGAGATGGTTGAGGTTAGGGAGTAGTGGGTAAGGAGAGGACTCTGTTGGAGATTTTACTGATGGGGTTTATTCTATGTATGGTGCTGTTGGGGTTGCATTATCTCTGGCTAATTGCTGCAAGCTTGTGTATTTTATGAGAGATGTTTCTAAGGGTTTGCCAAGTGTGCCCAGAGATGGGCCTTCTTCTGTGTAGTCTGGTATAAAGAACATAAGAACAGCCATACTGGGTCAGACCAAAGGTCCATCTAGCCCAGTATCCTGTCTTCCAACAGTGGCCAATGCCAGGTTCCCCAGAGAGAATGAACAGAACAGATAATCATCAAGTGATCCATCCCCTGTCACCCATTCCCAGCTTCTGGCAAACAGAGGCTAGCGACACCATCCCTGCCCATCTTGGCTATGTGCTGTACCTTTACATTTCTAGGAGGTACTGTCACTGGAGTGAACTCAGTTATAGTCTTGGCCTTCACAACATACTCTGGCAAGGAGTTCCACAGGTTGACTGTGTGTTGTGTGAAAAAATACTTCCCTTTGTTTGTTTTAAACCCGCTGCCTATTAATTTCATTGGGTGATCCCTAGTTTTTGTGTTATGAGAAGGAGTAAATAACACTTCCTTATTTACTTTCTCCACACCAGTCATGATTTTATAGAACTCTATCATATCTCCCCTTAGTCATCTTTTTTCCAAGCTGAAAAGTCCCAGTCTTATTAATCTCTCTTCATATGGCAACCATTTCATACCCCTAATAATTTTTGTTGCCCTTTTCTGTACCTTTTCCACTTCCAATATATCTTTTTTGAGATGGGGCAACCACATTTGCATGCAGTATTCAAGATGTGGGCATGCCATGAATTTATATAGAGGCAATATGATATTTTCTGCCTTATTATCTATCCTTTTCTTAATGATTCCCAACATTCTGCTCACTTTTTTGACTGCCGCTGCACATTGAGTGGTAACAGCTAATTCAGATCCCATCATTTTATATGTACAGTTGGGATTATGTTTTCCAATGTTCATTACTTTGCATTTATCAACTTTGAATTTCATCTGCCATTTTGTTGCCCAGTCACCGAGTTTTGAGAGATCCTTTTGTAGCTCTTCACAGTTTGCCTGGGACTTAACTATTTTGAGTAGTTTTGTACCATCTGCAAATTTTGCCACCTCACTGTTTACCCCTTTTCCCAGATGATTTATGAATATGTTGAATAGGACTGGGCCCAGTACAGACCCCTGGGGGACACCACTATTTACCGCTCTTCATTTTGAAAACTGACCATTTATTCCTACCCTTTTTTTCTTATCTTTTAACCAGTTACTGATCCATGAGAGGACCTTCCCTCTTATCCTGTGACTGCTTACTTTGCTTAAGAGCCTTTGGTGAGGCTTTGTCAAAGCCTTGTCAAAGGCTTTCTGAAAATCTAAATACACTATATCCAGTGAATCCCCCTTGTCCACATGCTTGTTGACCCCCTCAAAGAATTCTAGTAGATTGGTGAGGCACGATTTCCCTTTGCAAAAACCATGTTGACTCTTCCCCAGCAAATTATGTTCATCTATGTGTCTGACAATTTTGTTCTTTACTATAGTTTCAACCAGTTTGCCCTGTACTGAAGTCAGGCTTACTGTCCTGTAATTGCCGAGGTCACTTCTGTAGCCCTTTTTAAAATTTGACTCATGAATAAATGGCAGCTTTTCAAAAGGCATGAACTCACTCAATGAGTTGACTTTCTCCTCCAGGGACTGACCCAGCCATCTGACTTTTTCTTTCGTTACAGATTGTGGAATGCGTTTGGTGATTCTTCCCGCCCGCTCTGATTGACTGGCACAGCATGTTGGCAGAGCCCTGCCATTTCTGCATGTCACAGAATGTTTTTTAGGACTTGATTGATTGGCACAGTGCATTAACAGAGGCCAACATTTTTCTTTCCATCCTTTGCCGGCGGTTGTTTAGTCAATGTCGGGAAGGACCTTATTTTCTTTTGCCCTGGGCTAACACTTTCCCTTGGCATTCAAAATACCAATGATGGTGCTGACACTGGCAACGAACCCAGAATACTTTTTCCATCTCCAACAAGAAGGTGAGTTATGATTCACTGTGCTTACCCTGCTGCCAAATTCCTCGTGGGGTACATGTGTGAAACATGTTAAAGGATTTTATACACCTCTTCTGCCTGTGCAGTTTGTTTTCATTCGCTCCTATGATGTTCATGGCAACCCAGATCAAATCACAGAAAGATAAATCATATCCCGGCAGACCTCTAGCATGCAATTAACAGTGAGAAATAGGAGCTAGTGGTCTTTAAAGGTGAATATTCTTCAAGCCAAGCTAGGCCAAACCTCTGCAGCGGGGACTCATCTATTCCTATGAACGTGTCTCTTTTACATTCCCCTCCATGTAAAGGTAGAGGGCCAGATCCTCAGTGGATGTAAATCAGCAAAGGAGGTATGTCCATTAACGCCCGCGGACGGGCTTGCCCAGAGTTGGTTCTCACGTTCTCACATAAAGGATCATTCTGACATTCAGCCAGTTCAGCGATACTTCCCGAACTTGCCACTCCCTTGCTTAAACAAACAGCCAAACAACATCGGAACTGGCAGGGAGAAAGAAAAGGAGGAGCCAGACCTGGAGCTTTCCCAGTTGAATGAACTTGCCAAGTGAGCTTCACGGCCTGAGCCAAAAGGCGAAGTTCTTTATTTTGACGTTATATTCCCCACAATGCTAGTAGGTACGTAAACCTGTCTGGCCAGCTTGGAACTCTTTTTCATACCAACCCTTCAGCAGCTCTCATTCCGAGCTCCACACAGCAGGCTCACTCCAGGCCGTCTCTCGCTGCTTCTCAAACACTGCCTCACTGTTGCTGCCTGGGCCCTGTAGCCCTCTCGAAGCAAAATAAAGCGTGTTTTACAGGGCCTTTTGGCCGTGGGGGGTAGAATTTTGTAATTTTATAGTGCTTGTAAACTGAACTTGTAAAGTCCTGTAAAGCCCACAGCTTGTGCAGTTCATCCTAATGATGTCCTTAGAAATGACTGGCCACCTAGAAGAAGACAGAGTGGGCCAAATTCTTCTGTGGTGTGACTCCATTAACTTCAATGCACTTTCACCATGGATCAGGTTGTCCCGATTCCTTTTAACCCTCCTATTGTTATCTTGATATAATTAGCTGGACTCATCTCTCCTGCCCTCCTTCTATTTCCCGTAGATGTAGTTACACCCCCTCACTGATGTTTATGTGCATGTGAGGGAATTAAGTGGCTGTAACATTGACTCCAAAGTGGCCAAAACAGGGTGTACGTTACATCATCAATTCCCTCCAGACTTATTTGGACTCGTTGCTGAATTTTGGCCCTTTGTGTTCTTGGGAGATTAATTTGTTGCTTGGGGGTATCGCTGTGGTTTTGCTCCTGTTCCATGCATTTCCACCCTATGGCTTGCAGCACTGCAGGAATTTAACAGACCTGTCAAAACAGCCTCAGCGAGGGAGTAAATAAACGACCTCTCACAATGCACCAGGCATGAAAGTAATTGGAGGCAAATGATAATAACAGTGAGTATGACAGAAGGCGTTCTAATAATGTCTGCTCTGTCTACTGAGCCAAGCACTTTACCTGCTGACTGGTGTTCTTCAAGGTAATTATTACATGGGCAGCCAGGATGATTGATGGCTATATTCATTAAACACAGCCCTTACACTTTGCTCTCAAAGCCCCCATAATCCAGCCAGGCTGCTTCTGAATAGGGCGCACTCCATTTGGTGCATTTTTAGCAAATGCTTTCAAAATAAAAACACGGGGGAAGGCCTGGCGTTCAGCCTGAACAGGGGATCTCCGCGCACTTCTGAGGGACAAGGGCCTTTCGAGAATGCAGGTGCACCAACCCCAACCAGCTGTGCACACAAGAATTCCGAGCACCGAGTATTAAATCGTGACAGCTGCAGCTGACTCTTAAATAACCACCAAGCATGAAGAGATTAGGATGGATTTTCCCTGTATTATGAAACTGATTTTACATCATATACTAGTCGAAAATATCTGTCTCCCGAAGGACTTGAGACCCGTAAGCAGTGCCAGCGTCATGCATACACCCACTGATCCAGGTTCAGCAGCCATGGCAAAACTCATCTAGCAGAGTGTTTTCTCAGTGCAATGGCTTAACGCCAGCATGGGGCATATAAACAAACAAACGGTTGATACTGGGTTTTTCTGGTAGACAATCAAATGGTGACTGATGCAATAGTAATCCAGGATTCTTTTTCCTGTGCCACTGAAAATAATCCTGGTTTCTCATTTCTTTGATTCGATTTTAAAGTTTTCCAATTAAGAAAAGAGACAGAACAAGAGTGAAAGGATGCTGGCAAAACCCAGTAAGGTGCTTTACACACACACATTGCCCATTTAGTCTGTGGAAGTCATTGCCGCAAGTTACCATTGAGGCCAAGGCCTTAGCAGGAATCCAAAAGAGGACTGGGCATTTGGATGGTTAACAGAAATATTCACAGATACCAATAGTCCAGGAAGATTTATTATAGTAAATATTATTTTAAAAATACCCAAGAGTTTTGGAAGGGATACAACCCCTCATGCTTCCCAGCGTGAGTCAGCCTCGACTGAATGGGGGTTGGGAGGGGATTTTCCAGGGAAGCAGCTTATCCCATATCTGCTCATTACAGGGCTCCTTGAGACTTCTGCTTAAGCAACTGGTGCTGGCCAGTGTCAGTGACAAGATACTGGACTAGGTGGACAATGGGTCTGACCCAGGCTGGCACGGTTCTTTCCTGACCAACCTGCTTTTAAATACTTTGAAAACAGATGCACTTATCTACTGCAAAAGCAGCCTTAACCTGAGCCGGTATTACGTCGAACAGCAGAGCTCTGTGCAACCGCTGAAGAATGATCTGTGGGGCAGGTGTAGGTGACATCGCTGAATCAGTGCCCACTTAGATCTGCACCCAAGCACCAGCCCAGATTGCTCTCCACTCCTTTGGGCCCCAAAGAGCGAGTTTGATGGAAGAATAATGTAACGCACGATGACTGATGTCACCTGCTAATGATGAAATTCATTCTGGTTCAAAACCAAAACCAGGTACAGTATTGCGTGCATGTTGCTATGAAATACGCTCTTTGATGAATTACCTGCATGGATTCAGGTGCATTCTTAGCTGGACAATATGTGACTTCAAGAATCTGAAGCCCGATCTGACTCCAATGATGCTACAAAAGCAAGGAGTGGGGCGTAAGAAGGGTCAGGTACTTAAAGTGAGGCCTCTCACCTCTCTTATTTGTCATAGCTAAAGGATAGCCTGTGCCTGCCTAACTGGTGTGTCAGATGAATGCAACGTGATTGATGACCCTGGAGACACAAGAAAACCACAAGTCCCCTGACAAGGATTTTGACTGCTTTCTTCAGCACTCGCTTGTCCATGCTACGGGTCCACATTTTCAACATATTTAGAGGGAGCTGTCCTCAGAAGGTGATGTGAGGCCAAATTCAGCAATGATGTGTAAAAAGAGGCATACGATCTAGGTTGGTAAGTGAGTCTGAGTGTAAGGGAACCTAAGCAGCTGTCATTTACACCTTCTGTTGGCCCCTTTGACTCCCTTACTGCCTGTCTATACTGGCAGTATTTGGTTTCAAATCAAAGTAAGCCACTCTGGTGCAGGCTCCATATTACGCTGGTAAAGCACATCTACACAAGGGGGCGGGGGATCTTGCATTGGGCTTTCTGTACCAGTAGCTACACCAGTAAATTTCTCTCCCATGTAGCCAGGCCCTTAGGCACTTCCACCACATCTTCCCCATCCCCTGTGAATTTGGCCTGCAGTTATTGTTTTTGTGTGTCTACAACATATACGTGGTACTTAATAAAGAAAAAGATCATTCCTGTAACTCTAAGTAATATTAATTGCATAATTATTATACCACATTAGTCATAAAGCATTTGCAGATCTCTTAAAATGGTGTTTTAAGAAAATAATTCATTCAACTTTAAAAATAATATTTGAGTAACTTTTTTTTACTGGTACCTTGGCAGCTATTAAAGTGTCAAAACTGCTGGTAGAGAGTTTGTATCACTGGTAAGGGACTATACAGGGGTTGTGAATTTTCGAGTGTATCAGGAAATATGTGACTTTGAGCTAAAGGGAAAGTTCTCCATTTCTGCAAGTGACTGGCAGGTTTTTTTGCCCTAATAGCAACTGAATTCTACTGCCGTTAAAATCATGAAATTAGCCCCACATGGAGATGTCACACAAAATAATGAAATTAAATGCTAATGAGTGACCAAGTCAGACCCCTCCCTCACCCCCCCTCCCACATAGCATATCTTTAAGGCTAGCATAAGCCTGCCTTTTCTTTGTCCCAAAAGTGAAAATTGAAGACAAGTCTGAAATCGAGACATAACAAAACCCTAGCTGGGACTGTCTGTTTCCATGGGTTAGCAAAATTTGGATTTGATAACCAATTTATTGCTTGGATTACGCTTTTAGACTCTTACCTGACTTCCAGGGTAGTTACAAATGGTATTATTTCTGCCCAATTTCCATTACAGAGAGGTACAAGGCATGGCTGCCCCTTTTATCTTCTGTTTGATTTAGCGCTAGAACCTTTAGCCGTTGCCATCCGAGCAAATCAGCATGTTCATGGTATTGGGATGGGCCTAACAGAGCACAAAGTTATGGTCTGTGTGGCTGATGCGCTTGTATTTGTATCTATTCCTAACCTTCTAACCATTATTAATACATTTGGATTCCTCTCCTGATATACAATTAATTGGGGTAAATCAGAAATTTTAGGCCTTTACAAATATGCCCACAAAGGCCTTGTCTCACACTGGGACTTTCACTGGCAATTCTCTTCTATGAATATTTAGGAATACTGATTCCCCAAAATATTTAGGACATCCCTAAGATAAATACAGATGCAATCATTGCCCAAGTGGCTAATGATTTGGGGAGATGCAGTTCTTTAACCCTCAGTGGGATAAAATTAACATACTAAAAAATGAATGTCCTGCCCAGAATTTTGTATGTCCTGAGGGGTCTCCCTATTTCTATGCCTCAAACTTATTTTAAGAATTGCAAAAATATTTTCAGAATGTTCCGTTGGGGCCCAGGTAAGAAACCTAGCTTGGGTCTGAGCCCCCTATCTATGGGAGGATTTCATTTTCCCAACTTGGAAAATTATCATATCTCCTTTTTGTTAAGCCAGGCATCTTTGTGGCTGTTAGATATGACCACACAGACACGACCTTCTGTTCAGAGTGAACCAGAATTGGTTCACGCTCCTTCCCCTTTCAGGCATGGTAGGATCACATTATCCAGAGCTCCCACAATAACAGCTGTGAGGCAAACTTGGTCAAACATGGCTAGAAAGTTCTGCTTCTATCATTCTTCCCCTAGAGGCAGTCCGATGGAGCAATCCTATCCTTAAAATCAGTAGCAAAACCTTGATGTGGAGGGATTGAATGGACAGAGGAATTATGACTCTTCTAGCTAATTGACAATGATCATTTTAAACCATTTGTAGATCTTCAGCAACAGTTTGGCTTGCCCTGCTCTAGAGCATGGAAATATCTCCAGTTAAAGCATTTACTTAGAAATGGATTTGGACCAGACGTATTGAGAGCTCCCGAACATCTAGAACTTTTATTATTTTGGAGGCAACTTCCTGGATTTTCTTGGCCAGCAGTATCCTTTTATGATTTTCTGGCCCAAAAACGTCTGCCAAAGATTGATCATTTGAGAGCTGCTTGGAATAGAGATTAAAATACACACCTATCTCTAACCCAATGGAATACAGTTGTATCTAATGTTTAAAAAGTAACTATAGACCTGAGACTAGACACCAAAAGACACTTTTTCAAATATACTAGTCCCCACATAGGCTAAAGGTAACGGGGCTCATAAATGCTGACCACTGTTGGAAATATAACTTTGGTGCTACATTAGCTCATATGTTTTGGGACTACCCCTGTATCAAGAATTTCTGGTCTGAGGTGGTTCAAAGGACCAATTTGATATTGGATGCTCAGTTGGAACCCTCCATCTTTAGTTTCATTTTTGGATCTATTCCTAATACCTGGAGATTGCCTAGTAACAAGGCAGCATGGTTCCGTGTGACTTTGTTCGCTAGAAAATGAATCCTTCAGAAATGGAAAAGTTGATCCCCACCAAATATGGATGCCTGGCTGCATGATATGGCTGACCGCACGGCTAACGGACGACTGGCATTCCACAGAAGGGGCACGCCTGAAAAATTCAAAGGAATTTGGGCTGCCTTTTTAGAGGTCTATGATTAGCGTAGACCCTGAAGATAGATATGTCGCTTCCCCTCCCCGCCCTTTATCCAAACCCTCTTTATTGACTTTGTGTATTAGGATGGATCTGGTATTTTGGTTTATTTGTAAAAATTAATTAAGAAATGTAAATAAATAATTAAAAGGACATAATGAAACCCCCTGTGAAAACCTGATCTGGGTTTGCCATCTTTGCCGGTAGTGACAATTTTCCAAACGGCTCTGCTGGGAACTGACCGCAAAGATTTGTTTGGCAGCTGCCACTTTACTTTTAACAAAAGCTTTTCTCTAGAACAAGTAAAACCACTGTCAAGTCATTACTCTCGTGGGGCCCGATCCTGCGCCATTGATGTCAGTGCGAGTTTGGGCCTTCAAGTCAATGGGACCAGCCCCGGGTGCAGAGTTTGCACTACTGTCATTTGCACTGTGGACTGCTGTCCTTGCCTGCAGGCTTGTCACTTCCCAGGGACCTCAACGAGTGCCCGTCTGCATCTCAGGACTGAATCTGGTTCCTGGTCCAGGGGACATCAGCAGGCTCCTCTGTCGTGGGAGTTTGTCATCGACTTTAACAGGAGTCGGATCAGCCTTGTTCTCTTGATGGCGGTAGGATCAGGCCTATTATCTGCGCCTTTTCAACAGATACAGGCTACCGACACTACTTCCCAGGCTGCACCGTGTATTAAACTGGAGGAAGCAGAGAGGGAAGGAAACATCCGCATTGGGGAGAAAAAGACACGTTTCTGGTCACTTATGTTTTCTTCCCTTAGTGCCCACATCCATGTAGTTCTCACCGCAGCGATGGCTGTGCACTTTGTGTGCCATTTTCAAGGTAGACGTGTAATCGGAATCACGTCTCAATATATATTTTTAAGCAGGCTACCCCAATGCAGACAATTAAGACATTCCAGGGCAGAGCCTTTGATGGGCCTGATGATTTACACCCGCTGAGAATCTTCCCCTCAGTGACTTAAAACAGACCCAATATCTGAAAGAGGGCAGAGAAAGCGTGAATTTAAACATATGATCAAACCATGCCAGAGAAAACACATAAAGAGCCTCATCCAAAGGCCACTTGATGTTTACCTGTCCTGTTCGTTCCCTCTGAAGCACCTGGCATTGGCCACTGTTGGAAGACAGGATACTGGGCTAGATGGACCTTTGGTTTGACCCAGTATGGCTGTTCTTATGTCAATGGAAAGACTCCCATCGGGCACTGGCTTCAGGGCTGGATTTAGTGGCAGGTGACCCAGGCGACCACTAGGGGTGCCGGGGCTGGTGGGCTCCGGATGCTGCTTTTGTTGTTAGGGAAAATAGAATGTTTGAAGTAACATGTTGCAGATATTCCATATTTGCTTATACATGGCATGAACAAATACAGGTCCTAGCATGCAAATTTACCCTCTTACATGACAAATCATGAATCAAAGTCTTGAAATGGGGTACAAATGTCATAAAAATAAGTTATTCAAAAGCTTAACAAATGGGGGGAGGGGCGCCAAAGACACTCCTTGCCTGGGGCACCATTTGTTCTAGGGCCGACCCTGATTGCATCAAGCGCTTAGAAGGCTTGGTTCTTCCTTATGCTGGTTTCATGCTGCTGTTAATGGAGTTCCTCCTAATTCAGACCAGTGCATGTGGGGGTCAGGCAATATTGCTGTATTGTCAACACACAGTAGCAGCCAAGCACAACGGCGTTCCTGACGAGTCTCCAGCCCAGTGAGCTGTTTCGTGCCCTCTCTCGCTACAAACAAACTTCTTTTTATTATTCTTGATGGCGAAATAAAAGCTGAGACCATGTTACAGACTGATTGATCCACTAGTCACTGTAATCACTGAATCAATGGAGCTACCACTGGAAAAATAACTAACTCCGGTTAATACAGAGGGTATATCAGAGATCACAAGTCCCTGTGAAACAAAACGTAGAGATGAACTCAAGCCAAAACAGAGGCCTGAAATCTGCGGTGTTCTGGGCAGGGCCGGCTCTGGCTTTTTGGCCGCCCCAAGCGAAAAAAAAAAAAGAAAAAAACGGGGCGGCCAGAACGGCAAAGCAAAAACAAAAACAAAAAACCGGCGGCGCGGCCGGAGCGCGCGTGCAGGGGGACCGGCTGGGGTGGGCAGGAGGGGGAGGGAGCAGGTGGGAGAGAGAGAGAAGGGGGCGGCCAGGGCTACAGCAGGGGCGCTGCCATGCAGTCCCTCCCGCTGAACCGCCTCCTGCCGCGAGGGCTCCGCTCCGGTCGGCGGGGAGGGAAGGAAGAGGACTGCCCTGCAGGGCGCTCTGGTTCTCCGTGCCGCTGCCCCCTACAGGGCGGCCGGTGTGGAACAAGAAAAAAAAAAAAAGCGTCCATGCCGCCCTAGGATTGGGCGGAATGCCGCCTCCAACAATCTGCCGCCCCAAGCACCCCAGCTTGCTCAGCTGGTGCCTGGAGCCGGCCCTGGTTCTGGGTCGTGATCTGCATTAGGTAGCGTGATTCCAGCTCTAGCTGGAACAGAGCTGCTCGGAACATGTGATTGTTCCCTACCAAAACATATTTTCTGGATCAGGGCCTTAGTCAGCATCTCTGTACTGCACACTTTGCTGTCAACCAAGCTAGACGCACAGCTTCATTAGGTGCAGCTCAGCAGGGCTCCCGACTGCAAGCCTGACAAAGAGCACAGCTGCCTCCCTCGCCCTTGTGCACCTTACAAGGGCCCGATCCCTTTGAAAGTGACGGAAGTCTCTGGGAATGGACGACACCCAGCACGTCACCCAATCGGGCCCTGCGTACAGGAGTCCTTCGGGCAAATACACTAGGTGGTTTCAGAGGATTTCTTTTGGAAGCCTGAGTTTCCAAAGGCTCACTGTGCATACATGGTACATCTGCGATGTATGTTCACTTCCTGTATGAATGCCAGGTGTCAGTCACAGCATCTGGGGAAATCCGCACCGGGAAGCAGGATGCATCAGAGGTTTTCAGGATCACATGGCTGTATTATTTAGTCACAGGGGTTATGGGAAATAGACTGAACTATCCAGGAAATGACAATGGGACCCCATCCTGTTATCATGCTATATGATCGCCCGTCAGGAAATGACATAAGTACCCTCATTACTCTTTATTTTATTTTGCACTATTGTGGCGCATCTTTCTTTGTTTTGCTTGTGGCTGGCGATCAATCAGACAGCGCCCTGCTTCCCCACATCCTGCTGGACAAGGTCTGCCTCTTTCCCTTTGAGAGTCATTAGAAGGATGTCCCGGCTCTCCAGTGTTTTTTCTAGTAGCCCCATTGAGGTTGCCTCTGTCAGGAAATCGGCCTATTTGGAAAGGGGCAGGAAGGCAGGTTTTTATCATGCTGTCCACAGTGAATGGGAACAACAAGGCTGGCACGAATCTGTCTTACCCTGGACAAACAAGAGGAATGGTTGCCAAAGACAAGGCATGAGCAGAATACCCAGGCCCGTGTGGCTTGCGGGTTTGATCCAAAAGCAATCCCAGATGACTGCTACCCTCCTTGAAAACCCATTCTGCTCAGTAGCAGAGCCAGGTTTTGAGCCCTAGCAGAGTTGCGGGGGAAGGGATGGGTGGCGCCACCTTCAGTTATACTTATTGGCTTGAAAAGGTGCCACACATACACCTGAAGGCCATGGAGAGGGGAGGGAAGGGGGACAGTCTCCCTCCACCACTACTGAATCTTGCTGGTTTGCATAGAAAATCCCTTTTGCCATTTGCCTTCCCTGACCGCTGTCTGTCTGGCCTTAGTCTGTGAGCTCCTCGAAGCTTCTCTTCTTTAGGTCTGGAAAATACCTGGCCCATCTTGGGTACTGCTGCAAATCGAGGGATACCCCAGACAGTTTAGATCAGCCTCCGGCGGCCTGGGTTCTATTTTCAGCTGTGCCCCTGTGTGACCTCAGGGCAACCACTCAGTCTCTCTGTGCCTCTTTACTTGCTCTGTCTACTGAGGTTGTGAATTCTTCAGGAAGGGGACGGTCTCTCACTAGGTGTATGCATATACAGTGCCTAGCACAGTGGCGCCCCAATTTTGGCTGTCACTACCACAAAACAGATAGATCGATAGATCGATAGATAGATCAATCCATCTTTAAGGAGCCTTTAGCCTGTGAATTCTCTTACCTAGCCATAGCTCTGTGACTTGGTCCAAGGTATGGAGAGGAAAGCAGAACTGTCAAAAGGCTATTTTCTGATTTATGGTACATGGCTGTGGTCAAGTATTTCTAGCTCAGTTAACAGATGTTTTGTTAATTCCAAATTTCTCCCCTAATCTGTATATTTTTTTCCTAGGTCGGGCACGGTGCGCTCTCATTAATCATGTGCAAGTGGAAGCGTAAGCTGGTTTTATTCGTTTTCAGAGTGCCAGGTCACATAAATTAACCAGAGCATGCGTTGAACGTGTCCTGAGCAGCTTCCCTTACCTTTCAGTGTAACACAACAGTCCTCACAGAAGTGATTCCATTTGCTAAATCTGCATAGGAAAAAAAAACAGCGATACCCTTGATCTCAATGGAGTCACCGGAGGGATGAATTTCTCGCCCCTCCCCGGACATTTCATTAGTAAATGTCGTGTTTGGTTAGGTATCTAGTGCCCAGGTCCAGAGCACAGAGACTTCTGTGCACTGCTGGACAGGGATGAGGGGAAGGGAAGGGCAGCGCTGATTGGTCCATCCTTGGCGAGACACGTGGAAACCACTCACTGGCACAGACCAGAGGGCTCCACAGAGTGGCCTGCATTTCCAGTCTGTTCCAGGCTGCTGGCCTTCACAGCACTGTGCTGAACATCACTAAAGACAGTGTTCCAGGAAAGATCTTCTGAGCTGGCTAGCTCTAGCCAGCCACTGAATGGCCAAGTTATTGCTACATAGCCGGGCCAGTGGGTAACAAGTGCTGGAAGACTACTTTCTCTGGGGTTAGTAGGAGAGGTTGCACATGCAGGTCTGCCAATTGGCTGAGAGGCACGGGGGGGACTGGCCAGACATAGCGCACCCCATCCTGCAGAGAGGTCTGCTCAATGGGAGCGAATCTCTATATGCCCCAGTCAGAACCGGATAACTGATAAAAACGTCCCCGGGATGAGGATCAACCCTTGTGTCTATCCAGAAGTCCTTCCCCTGAGCTTGTGGGCAAGGGGAGAGGCAGGGTAGCAAATGGGGCCCCTGCTCCCTGTCACAAAGGACCACAGAGTGCAGCCCACCGCTTGGGGGAAGGAGGGTGGGTGAGGAGGGACCCAAAGGGAAAGATCCAGAAACACCCTGTCTGTATTGGTGCAGATCCCCAGCCATGCCTCGGCCTCATGGCCCCGCCCATCCAGTTGCTCCATGTTCTCCCCAGCTAGAGGTCAGCCCAGAAGCAGCACGGCAAAAGGTACATGGATCTTGTGCTGTACTCTGCTGGAAGGAGAACTAGGTACCTCATAGTAATTACCTGCACATGGAAGCACGCTCGCTCTTTAATCTATTTTACATGCACCTACCACCATTGCATCTGGGTACTGGGTGAAAAACTAAATAAAGGCAACATTTTCCATAGAAGAGCCCTAGGCGCCTCGCTCTCAGTGCTCTGTATAGGTACATCTCCCACTGTACAACCAGAGTCGCTATTCAGTTAGTGGGACTCCAGAATCATAATGAGCCTAAGGCAATAGAAAATGGAAATACAAGAAAAATTAGAATAAACGACCCTCTAAATTGTCTTCCTGAAACAGTTACTTTCCCATAGCTCTGAAAGGAAAAATGTGCTTCCAGATTATTACTGGTAGAATGGTAGCACTTAGAGGCTGCAACAAAGTTTGGGGCCATGTTGTGATAGGTGCTTACAGACAGTCCCGGCTCCCAAGAACCAATTATGTAAATAGAGGCAAAGGACGCATTAGTAGCCCCAGGCCATAAATGGGAAACTGAGGCACCAAGTAACTGGCCCGCTGGACATTTATGACAGAGCTAGGAATTGAACCCACGTCTCATGAGTAACAGTCAAGCGTCTTAACCACAACGCAGCTCAATGCTTCCCAAATTGTCTTAATGCGACGCAATGTGCAAACTGTAATTCTGTTCGTCTCTAATTCAGCTGTTTAGGGTGCAGTTGCTTTGTGAAAAAACGACTCCGCTCCCAGAGGGTTCCAGTGCATTTTCTTTTCCATGGCACATTCAGCGTAGAGCTCTGAGGCGTTTTTGAAGGAATCGGTGTAACCAATTCATTAGCTGACCCCACCATCCCAGATTTGCATAGGCCGCTTTGCACTGTAACTCTAGAATAATGATGGTGATTATAAACACATGACAACGAGTGGCGGGGGTGGTGAAAACCATTGTAATTACACATGGGGTAATGTGCTGAATGACATGCGGTGGTTACAATGTTGCGGTGCAACAAACTGAGCTTCCATATGCTGCCAGAATTCCAGTGAAGCTACGAGGCTACATTTGCAACAGGAATTCTCCTGCCCCAGAGGGACAGCCCGATACCAAGTCATTGTTACTTGGGCAATGAAGAAAAAACATTGCTCTTTGAAAATCTTCCACCTGACTTTCAAGACAATGCAAACTTTTGAGCCCTCACGTGCAGTATATTCAGCATGGCTCTCGGACCTCCAGTTCCTCTGAGCTGCACGTGGGTCAGAACCAAAGGGGCAGGAGGGAAAAAGAGGCTACATCATCTTTGCATTTCCCTGATGCTGGAGAAAGCCAGGAGCCCATTGAGCCCCTGACACAATTTAGAGCAGCCTCAGTGCTGCTGTAACCTATTCTAGCTATGAAAGCTCACTATGGTCTGTTTCACTGACCCAGGACCCTGGAGTATGGCGTACTCTGCATATGCCATCTCTCAATGCAGAATGTCCCCTGCCTGCCAGGACCAGGAGGTGTAGAACAAGGGGAATCACCAGCTGTCTGTCCAAGCCAACTTCCTATCCCCTTTGTGCCATCAGAGTGGCACAAAACGGATGGATTGGGCCCTGCATTTGAGCCTATATGTACACTGAATCCCCAACTAATCTTTAGGTATATATTTAGACACACACATATAGTGAGTCCACATAGGGGTGTGTGTGTGTGTATAATAAACTGATATTTATGTAAATCCTGGAGCTAGAGTGTTATTCTTGGCAGCCTGTTCCACAAGCT
The DNA here is from genome assembly GCF_027887155.1 of Malaclemys terrapin pileata. NCBI lineage: Eukaryota > Metazoa > Chordata > Testudines > Emydidae > Malaclemys > Malaclemys terrapin. The sequence goes on along the minus strand of NC_071520.1, from coordinate 16,566,927 downwards.
GGTGCATGACAGATTCTTTCTTTGAAGTCAGCAAACAATTCTCTGTATCTCAGTGCATTCCATGTGGAATTGCACGGGCCAAGGGTAAGGGGAGCTGCCTACAAATGTGAAATAACCTGCCCCTTATTTTAAGGAACCGGCAGAATTTTTCAAACCTTGTTCCAGACAAATACGGATTTCTGGGCTCATCCATTTGCCTCTTACACCAATGCTCTGGACACCCCTGCTAATAGGTCTGTGGTTACTTCACAGCCTGCTTCTTTTGAGGAGTTTTTGCCATGATTTTTCTTCCTGTTATCCCCTCCTTTATTTTTGCATTTGTCTTATAATTGTACCTGCTTAGCCAGGCAAAATGAGAGAAGAGATGTAACCTTTGGGAGAAGCTCATTCATGGTTAAGCTCTTTTCTTCTGTGTGTTCTGCTTAGGGTGACCAGACAGCAAGTGTGAAAAATCAGGACAGGGGGTGAGGGGTAATAGGAGCCTATATAAGAAAAAGACCCAAAAATCAGGACTGTCCCTATAAAATCGGGACATCTGATTACCCTAGTTCTGCTTTCATGTCTGTTCCCCCCTTAACTGAAAGGCTGATAAACCTGGAAAAATTGTTATTTGGGTAAATGATGCTCAAAGTATTAGCTAAAGTGATTATTTCAAACTCTCACCATGAAGTCTTCTCTTATTCAGTGGAACATAGGAACTGCTAAACTGGATCGGACCAATGGTCCATCTAATCCAGTCTCCTATCTCCCACACAGGACAATATCAGAGACATCAAAGGAAGGTGCAAGAGTCTCCACAGCAGAATTGAAATGAAATTATGGAATAAAAAGGGAAGTTTCTTCTTTCACCTGACATTTAGTGGTAGCCTTACAATCTCTGAACATGAGGCTTTTAACCCATATATATATACTTACCCCATCTGACAACTGTGGTTCACATTATTGATATAAATGACTGATTCTTTTGGGAATGCTGGCAAGCTTTTGGACTCAACAACATTTTGCAGCAAAGCGTTACACCGGTCAACTGTGGAAAAAATATTTCCTTGTATTATGTCCCATTTCCCTTGATCAGTGAAAAGAACTGGATTCTCATACCCTTAAGAGGCTTTGATTGGAGTCTTGGCCCACAATCCAATGTGTACTGACTCGGAGTTGCCTTATGTTTTCAGCGTGTGGATTAAAAGAGGGAGGGTGTCTCTTCCTTCCAGATAATGCAACTGGAAAGGTCTGGAGAAGAGGGGAGGATGGCACTGCTCCTTCAGATACATCCTTAGACTTATTCCCACCCTCTCCTTGCTCCCAACCTGCTCTATAAGCTTTTGTTTTCAGCCAGCTCCCAACATTTCTCTTCTCTTGCTGTAATGTTTCTATTTTAAATGTTGCCTAATTTGGAACCCACCTGCAGCTGCTCTGGTTCTTATTGGCTGGGCTTTGCCAGCCTAGGCTGACATCAATGACTTGTAGAGGATTGGTTCCTCAGTTTGAATGGGCCTTTTAACAAGCAGGCACACAGACTACCTTGATTGTGGGTTACCGGACAGGTGTGTTGTCACAGGCAGGAGAGAGGGCACTCCAGTTTGGTCATTGGGTGGGTGACTCTGGTTTTATGTATGATAGGGAGACAGGAATCACCCCAGCCATGTCCAGGGAGTCATACCAGCATAGAACTGGTGTGAGTCTGAGGAGAATCAGATCCTTTTTCTTCCTTAAGGGATTGTTATTTGGGGAGTTTGTTTGTTTGTTTTGGGGGTCAAAGAGACATTCATTTAATCCAGCCCACCCCGTCCCTGGATCTGACAATGACTCACTGCCCGCCTGTACCTCAGTTTCCTCATCTGTAAAATGGGGACAGTAAAGGGCACTGGCTGGTTTAACTTGTGGATGTTTTTCACTAAGTACTGTATCCAGTGAAGCCTCTCTCAAGTGACCACCCAAGAACCCCCTAGTAGAACTGCTCTTTAACTCAAGATCAGACAAGATCATGCTGGAAACCTAGGCCCAGATCCTCAAAGGCATTTAGGTGCCTAATTCCCATTGGAATCAGTGGGAGATGATGTCTAAATACCTGTGAGGTGCTGGGCCCAAGAAGGTAGTTCAAAGTGGACTCGTAAGACAGGATGGTGCCTACGTGAGGTGCAGACCTTTAGTGGTTTTCACTGGTCTAGGTCAGGATCAGCTGTTCACCTCCCCCCCCCATGCCCCCTGCACACATCCTTCCCCACACCTTGCTGACTGCCATTTGGGCATGTAATTTATGCCCTGGAGGGCAGCATGTCTTCTGGACCGGTGTTATTGCCTCTCCTTAAACCAACGAACAGGGCTGCCAGCCAAGGCTGCTCTCTCACAACAAGGATCAATTTCAGTGGCTGAGTGTCAAAGTCAATTCCCAGCCCTAGGAATGTCATTAAAATCTAGGATCTCCACGCTAGTGCAAATGAAGCGCCCCATGTTGCCAGAAGGTCAGAGTCAGGTTTGTTAGTTCATTTAGGATCTGATCCAAGAACCATTGAAGTCAATGGGGCTTTGAATCAGAACCGTTTATGCTGTACCTTTGGTTACGAAGAACCCAGAACCACCTTTGGCTGAACAGTGTCCCACTTGCTTAACTTGGGTCCGGCCACTCAAGTTTCCTGGGCATTTAAGAAGCACAGATCCCAACACTTCATGTCTGGTAACCTTATGTCAGAACCATTGGACCAACCGCAAACTCAGCACCCAATGAAGACAGCAGCTTCCTATAAGACACACATCCATGCATGGAGATGTAAAAGACAATGGGAAAAGGGGCTGTTGGAGGAAGAGCTTTGTTAACTTAATACATGTTTTGTGGTTATGGATTATGTGTTTAACAGATGTCTACTCTATTGTCGTACAATTCCCTTCAATCAAGAGGCTTATTCTAGCCAAACGGGCCACATTTTCCCTTGTTTTTTTTTTTTTTTAAGAGTAAACCATATGTGCATCAGGGAAGTTTTTATGGGCAATTAAGGAGCACTTATAGGTGTAACGGATCAACATTCCTGTAAAGTTAAATTAATTACCCATCGGGATTGGGAACAAGAACTCCAGTTTCCCAGCTTTGGCTGAAATTCCCAGATCTGCCCTCCAATTCCCTCCCGAAGTGGGAACTTAACCTGATTAATCAAGGCTAAAGGTATTTCCGCTCACTATTCAAAACACAGCTACTCCCCTTTGTCCTTATCGTGGTGTTACTCAATCACTCACTGCCATGGAGGAATGGACTTGGCTGAGGGACAGAAAGACAGTGCATGATTCCTTTGAGTCAGAGCCTACCTTCCTTTCCTTTAGAGTCAGTGTAGCATCTTTCATTACTCAAAGTCCAAGAGCAAAGCCGCCTCCTCCTCAGGACACAATGAGATGCTCAGAGCTGACAGCTACGATTGCCAAGAGAAAGACAAAGGGATCCGCATTATAATTTCACAGACTCATGTTTCCTAATGGAGGGGTCCGTGCCGAGATGCTGCCTAGTTTCCCCTGAGAATGACGTATGGCTTTTCCTACGCTTCCCTCTTCTGGTCAATAGGGGTTAGAATATATAGGCTGCTGCCATATTGTTTGCTTAACTCAGGGCCCAATTTCCAGTCCAACATGCAAAGCCTGGGGGGAAAAGGAAAAAACAGTTACTCACTTTCTCATAAGTGTTGTTCTTCAAGATGTGTTGTTCATGTCTGTTCCAATCAGGTGTGTGCGCGCGCATGGCAGCTGGAAGATTTTTCCCATAGCAGCATCTGTTGGGTCGGTCTGGGTGCCCCGTGGAGTCACCTCTTCATGGCGCTCAGTATAGACCCTACCGACCTGCCACACCTTCAGTTCCTTCTTGCCAGCTACTCCGACAGACAGAGTGGGTGGGTATTGGAATGGACATAAACAACACATCTCGAAGAACAACAGTTACGAGAAGGTAACTGTTTTTTCTTCTTTGAGTGCTTGTTCATGTCAATTCCAATCAGGTGACTCACAAGCCCAAGATCAGGAGGTGGGGTCAGAGCTGTCCACTGATTGGAGCACTGCTCTACTGAAGGCGCCATCGTCTCTGGCCTGCTGAGTAATGGCATAATGCGTGGTGAAAGTAAGGATGAGGGACCGGCTGTCAGACGTGTGGGTATAGCCTGTCAGGACCTTTGAGAAAATGGCTGACCATAGGATTGGCAAAGACCGACCGGCTCTCAGCACCTTGATGGAAGGCCAAGATAATGGCCAAGTGAACCCTTATTGACGACATGGACAGCCCCTGCTGCTTGAAGTGGAGAAGGTAGTTCAATATACGCAGAATAGAGGTGAGCATGGGTGACGAACCATGTTGCATCGACGAGACTGAGAATCTTTTCCACTTGGCCAGGTAGGTAGGCCTGGTGGAGGGCTTTCTACTGCCAAGGAGGATTTGTCTGACCGGATCCGAACAGGAAAGTTCTATCGGGTTCAGCCATGGAGCTTCCATGCCATGAGGTGTAGCGACACGAGGTTTGGGTGCTGGAGATGACCATGATCCTGGGTCAATAAGTCCAGGAAGAGCGGCAAGGTGACTGGGGCTTCCATGGACATTTCCAGGAGCGATGTGTATCAGTGCTGGGTATCAGTGCTGGCGAGGCCAAGCTGGAGCTATCAATATCACCAAAGCCTGTTCCCTCAGGTTTAGATAAACTCCATAGTGAGGGGAAAACAAAATGCTTGATGTTTTCCATAGAGGGTCTTCAGTGTGATCCCTTCCCAGAAGTTGTAAGTAAGAACTATTAAAAACAGATAGAAACACCTCAAGATAGAAATTGTATAAGATATTTTAAAATTCCTGTAGGTGGTTTTGGAAGCCATAGCGCTGAAGTTGACTCATAGGACCACAAAAGTTGGAGATAAAAAAGACCTATTTGCCCTGACAGGGTGGGATTGCTCCTTATATTCCAGTATGTATTTTGCAGTGCTTTGTTCAATCTGGCTTTCAATGTTTCAAGCCAGGGATTTCCCCCTCACTTTCTGTGGAAGTGAATCTTACAACCTTAGCAGCTGGACTTGCTTTAGATTTTGTTTACTATTTACCCCGAGTATATTTCTTGCACTAGTTTGTAGCCAATTAGTTCATCTTATCATTTAATTGTTGTAGTCAACTCACCTGTTATTTCATATGTAATCAATGTGCGATGAACAACTAAGTAGGATAGGATTAGAGGACTTAGGATTGACAAGTATTTAGGAGTGACAAGTGTGTATTAAGGATATAAATAAGGTAAGGCAGTAATGCAAGGCCTACAGGCTGAGGCCTGTAAGATTTTATCTTAGTCACACTAGGCCGCAGGCTTAAGGAGTCTTGACATGAGTGGGTGGCCTCAGACTGATCCTGTGCCAATAAGACCATCAGGTTACTGTAAAAGATGTGCCAATAGGTGATGTTAAGAAAAAATAGAGCTCAATAAACTGCAAGACACCTGATTATAACATCACAGAAAGTTCTGTCCTCAGGTTACCCAGGAAACAAGCTATAGAAAATGAGGCAACCCAAAATGTATGGGGCATGGAAGTACAGCTAAGAAGGTTGGAACCCTCATGTTTATGGATAAGATGTTATGCATGGTCAGAACATCAATTTAAAGAGGTTCCCTACTTGGGTAAAAGTGGGAAGACCCCAGCAGGAACCACTGCTCCATCGATGACCGCCTGTTGAGAAAACCACCAGACTCTAGAATATCTTTGAGGATAGGAGTATGAATATGTCATTGGCTATTGCTTGCGCTCTCTCAGGCTGCGTAGATCTATATGTGAGTGTAACGCATAAGTTATAATACAAGCAAGACTGTTTACCTGTAACTGTGTTTGTGGTAGGGTGACCAGACAGCAAATGTGAAAAATCAGGACGGGTGTAGAGGGCAATAGAAGCCTATATAATAAAAAGACCCAAAAATTGGGACTGTCCCGATTTTATAGGGACATCTGGTCACTCTAGTTGTGGTCACTGTATTCATTCTTTGAGTGCTCCTTTCACCCTATTAATCTAAAAATCTCTGGCCACACAGGAGCCGAACTCACAGCGAGATAAAAGAACTATCAATCCATTCAATTTAAAATAAAGGCTACAAGTTTAAGTTTAGGATCAGGTTTATAAATGGAGTTGGGTTAGAACAACTAGAAAACCCTGCTGGAAAAGTCACATGAGGGAGTAAACTGTGTGTATTAGCATAAGGCGCTCAAAAACGCAGCTCCTTTAAGAAGCTTCTGTGGTTGTATTCAAGCATGGGGTTTTTTTTGGGTCCATGTGACATATTCTGAAGGATCCCTGAAATATTAAAATAAACAGAATGCTTGACTTGCAGAACCTGTCTGCTAAGCCAGGAATCACATTTCTTGCTGCAGTTTCAAACCGTCATCCAGAGACTTGTAAAACATTGACAAAACCCTCTTCCCCTCCCCCCCCCGAGAGCTTTCAACCAAAACAACAGTCCTGCACTCCCACCCCATCCCAGAAAGCACAAATATTCTAGAACCAGCACGACTTTGATCCCCCTTGCTTTTACTACTACACATGGGAGGAGTTTTGAAAACAATTTCATTTTTTAAAATTACTTCTGATATGGTTTTAAGGACTAGCAAGCTCCTGTGTGTCAGATATGGGGGGAAACGGTTGCATTATCGATAAATTAAAAGAAATATTAATAAAATTAAATCCAAAGTCCATTTCCTATGAACTCTCCCCACCTCATGCCTCCAGTTCTTTCAACTAAATGGCCATGCCTCCTCTGGTAGATTGCTACTGGAACAGAGACTAAAATCTCTGTGAGGGGGAAGTGACACATCGCATGACAAAGAGGAACCTCTTTTAAAATAAAACAGCTTCAAAGAAAATTGTTGTTATTAACTGTAGTGCAGTAACAACTGCGATCAGGGCCCTGTTGAGCTCAGCACTCTACATATACATGGAAAGACATCCCATGCCCCACAGAGCTTACAGCCTAAATAGACAGGACAGAAAGGATGAGAGAATGGCATGCAATGTACAAGTAGAAGATTGCCTACTGAGGCACAGGGAGATTAAGTGATCTACCCAAGGTGACATGGGAAACTCTGGCAGAGACAGGAGCCAAACCCACATCTGAATGGAAGCAGGATCAGTCACTGTGTGAACATTGATAGACTTTGTCACAGTTCAGGGCAACGGCACCTGTATTCCCCCTTGGGGGTCCAGCCAGGGCACCCACTCTAAGCTCCTGTCTCCTGAGCAGTCACCTCTCTTTGGTGGAGATTCATCTCTCTCCCACCTCCTGTCTGGGTTTTTTCCAGGCTGCACAGTTCCCTGCCTACTCTGAGTTCCCCAGCAAGTCAGAACAGGCCTGCTTTGCTTTTCTCCTCAGAGGCTCTAAACAGTGTCATTGTCCACAGTTTTGAGGTCTCACACAGCTTTTCCTAAGCAAGCACATTTATTCGTAAGGTAAAAGCATTACGGATAAAACATCATAAAACAACAAAAGAAACTACACACATACTTACCAGAGATCACCCCAACTCCAACGAGGGCTCTGGGTAGAGTCAGTCTTTCAAACCCCACACAGGGGTTTTTATGGGCTTACATGTTCATAACATCTTTTGCTCAGAGCAAGAACACCCAGGAATTGGACAGTCCCTCCTTCATACAGTTTGAGCCTCCTATCTTGTCCTCATGTAACAGGTGATCAGCAGACAAAGGCCCGTTCCTCAGGGCGAAGCTTCAAAAGGCTGAGTTCTTGCATAACTGGAGGGGTTCATTTGCCTACACTTCCCCCTAGAGATTTCCTGGAAAACCCCCTTAACTTTAAAAGTTCATTCTTGTCTTTGCCCATTGTTTCCAATAGTCCTTTGAAGTTCACAACACTTCCCTAAGTTTATATTAGTCATGTCACCCCCTGGAGATGTTACACACAATCCCACAGTAATCCATGAACATTGCATTTTAAGGGTATGTCTACACTACGGGATTATTCTGATTTTACAGAAACCGGTTTTTGGCAACAGATTGTATAAAGTCGAATGTATGCGGCCACACTAAGCACATTAATTCGGCGGTGTGCGTCCATGTACCGGGACTAGTGTCGATTTCCGGAGTGTCGCACTGTGGGTAGCTATCCCATAGTTCCCGCAGTCTCCTCCACCCATTGGAATTCTGGGTTGAGATCCCAATGCCTGATGGGGCCAAAAACATTGTCGCGGGTGGTTCTGTGTACATCCTCCCCCTCCCTCCAGGAAAGCAATGGCAGACAACCGTTTTGCGCTTTTTTCCTGAGTGAACAGTGCAGATGCCATACTGCGGCAAGCATGGAGCCCGCTCAGCTCAAGACAGCAGTCATGAACATTGTAAACACCTCACGTATTATCGTGCAGTTTATACTGAACCAGAACCTGCAAAACTAGGCGACGAGAAGTAGGCTATGGCAGCGCAGCGACGAGAGTGATGAGGACATGGACATGGAATTTTATCAAACCGCGGGCCCTGGCGCTTTGGAGATCATGCTGTTAATGGGGCAGATTCATGCCGTGGAACGCCGATTCTGGGCCCGGACAAGCACAGACTGATGGGACTGCATAGTGTTGCAGGTGTGGGACGATTCCCAGTGGCTGCGAAACTTTCGCATGCGTAAGGGCACTTTCATGGAACTTTGTGACTTGCTTTCCCCTGCCCTGAAGCGCCAGAATACCAAGATGAGAGCAGCCCTCACATTTGAGAAGCGAGTGGCGATAGCCCTGTGGAAGCTTGCAACGCAAGACAGCTATCGGTCAGTCGGGAATCAATTTGGAGTGCGCAAATCTACTGTGGGGGCTGCTGTCATGCAAGTAGCCAAAGCAATCACTGAGCTGCTGCTACCAAAGGTATTCGGTATAGGGTGGTATTGATGTGACCATCGCTTATTAGCACAGTAGTGTCCAGGAAATGGACCGCTTGTGTGGATTGATCTAGGCTGAGGTTGATGGTGGGATGGAAATTATTGAAATCATGGTGAAATTCCTCAAGGGCTTCTTTTCCATGGGTCCAGATGATGAAGATGTCATCAATGTAGCGCAAGTAGAGTAGGGGCGTTAGGGGACGAGAGCTAAGGAAGCGTTGTTCTAAGTCAGCCATAAAAATGTTGGCATATTGTGGGGCCATGCGGGTACCCATAGCAGTGCCGCTGACTTGAAGGTATATATTGTCCCCAAGTGACTCTGGGAAACGTGCAGGTCATAGTGGATGGCTTTGCTGCAATGGGATTCCCTAACTGTGGTGGGGTGATAGATGGAACCCATATCCCTATCTTGGCACCGGAGCACCAGGGCAGCCAGTACGTAAACCGCAAGGGGTACTTTTCAATGGTGCTGCAAGCACTGGTGGATCACAAGGGATGTTTCACCAACATCAACGTGGGCTGGCTGGGAAGGGTTCATGACGCTCGCATCTTCAGGAACACTACTCTGTTTAAATGGCTGCAGCAAGGGACTTACTTCCCAGACCAGAAAATAACAGTTGGGGATGTTGAAATGCCTATAGTAATCCTTGGGGACCCAGCCTACCCCTTAATGCCATGGCTCATGAAACCATACACAGGCAGCCTGGACAGTAGTCAGGACCTGTTCAACTACAGGCTGAGCAAGTGCAGAATGGTGGCAGAATGTGCATTTGGACGTTTAAAAGATCACTGGCGTACTTTACTGACTCGCTCAGACCTCAGCCAAACCAATATTCCCATTGTTATTGCTGCTTGGTGTGTGCTCCACAATCTCTGTGAGAGTAAGGGGGAGACCTTTATGGCGGGGTGGGAGGCTGAGGCAAATCGCCTGGCCACTGATTATGCGCAGCCAGACACCAGGGCGATTAGAAGAGCACACCAGGAAGCGCTGCACCTCAGAGAAGCTTTGAAAACCAGTTTCATGACTGGCCAGGCTACCGTCTGAACGTTCTGTTTGTTTCTCCTTGATGAAAAGCCACCCCCTTGATTGACTCATTCTCTGTAAGCAACCCACCCCCCGCCTTCGATCCCAGCTTGCTTTCAAAGAAAATAAAGTCACTATCATTTAAAAATCATGCATTCTTTATTAACTGATTATAAAAAGAGGGAGAGAACTGACAAGGTAGCCTGGGTGGGGTTTGGGAGGAGGATAGGAGGGAAGGAAAAGGCCACTAAAAAAGTTCAAAGTAATGACAGTCTTTTGGTTGGGCTGTCCACTGGGGTGGAGTGGGAGGGTGCACGGAGCCTCCCTCTCCCCCCCCCCGCGTTCTTACACATCTGGGTGAGGAGGCTATGGAATATGGTGAGGGGGGAGGGAGGTTTTACAGCAGCTGCAGCGGCACTCTGTGATCCTGCTGCCGTTCCTGAAGCTCCATCAGACACCGGAGCATGTCTATTTGATCACGCAGCAGCCCCAGCATTGCAGCCTGCCACCTCTCATCTCGAGCGTCCCTCATGGCCTCACGTTCACTGGCATCTTTCCTGTACTTTGATACCATGTCCTTCCACTCATTCAGATGAGCTCTTTCATTGCGGGTGGATTCCATGATTTCCGAGAACATTTCGTCTCGTGTCCTCTTTTTTCGACGCCTTATCTGAGATAGCCTTTGGGACGGAGGAGGGAGGCTTGAAAAATTTGCAGCTGCAGGAGGGAGGGAAAAAAGGGAGAGAAGTATTTAAAAAGATACATTTTACAGAACAATGCTTATACTCTTTCACTGTGAACAACACTATTCATATTACATAGCACATGTGGTTTTGGTACAAGGTTGCATTTTGCATCTTAATATTGAGTGCCTGCGGCTTTGGTGTTAGAGAGCACAGATGCAGGTCTAGGCAACAGAATTCGGCTTGCATGCAGCCATGGTAAGCCATTGTCTTTCAGCTTCTGCTGCTTTCCTACATGCAGCACCCTCCTTTCCCACACACCAAGCAAAGCCCGTTGAGTGCTGTGGTTTTCCTGTTAATGTGCAGCAGCAGAAACCAAACTAACCCCCCCACCATCCAATTCTCTGGGATGATCACTTTATCCCTCCCCCCACCGCATGGCTGGGTATCAGTGAAGATCCCCCTCTCCCCCCACTTGGCTAACTGCAGGGAAGGATTTCTTTTCAGCCACAGGCAAACAGCCCAGTAGGAACGGCCACCTCCGTCCCCTTAATTAAATTCCCATATTTCAACCAGGTTGCCATGAACGATATCACTCTCCTGAGGATAACACAGCGAGATAAAGAACGGATGTTGCTTGAATGCCAGCAAACACTGGGACCATACGCTGCCAGGCTTTGTCATGCAATAATACCATATTACTTGCTACTAGCATGGCATGGTCAAGTGTCCTACCATGGAGGACGGATAAGGCTGAACTGCCAAGAAACCTTGTGGAAAGGCTTTTGGAGTACCTCCAGGAGAGCTTCATGGAGATGTCCCTGGAGGATTTCTGCTCCATCCCCAGACATGTTAACAGCCTTTTCCAGTAGCTGTACTGGCCGCGAATGCATCCCAAGTCCTCAGGGCAAATTAATCATTAAAAAACGCTTGCTTTTAAACCATGTTTTATATTTACAAAGGTACACTCACCGGAGGTCCCTTCCATGGCCTCATTGTCTGAGGATTGGGAGGGTGCTTCAGTCAGGCTGAGAAAAAGATCCTGGCTGTTGGGGAGAACGGAGTGCTGGATACTCTCCGCAAGCTCGTCGTCATCCTCCTCCTCCTTCTCTTCCCCATCCGCAGAATCCTCAGGCATGGCTGAGATTACCCCCGCCTCGGAATCCATGGTCAGAGGTGAGGTAGTGGTGGCGGCCCCCCCTAGAATTGCATGCAGCTCAGCGTAGAAGCAGCAAGTCTGCGGCTCTGACCCGGAGCAACCGTTTGCTTCCTTTGTTTTTTGATAGGCTTGTCTGAGCTACTTAACTTTCACGCAGCACTGTAGTGAGTCCCTATTGTGGCCTCTCTCCATCATGCCCTTGGAGATTTTTTCAAATGTTTTGGCATTTCGTCTTTTGGAACGTAGTTCTGCTAGCACTGAATCCTCTCCCCATATAGCGATCAGATCCAGTACCTCCCGTACGGTCCATGCTGGTGCTCTTTTTCGATTCTCAGACTGCATGGTTACCTGTGCTGATGAGCTCTGCATGGTCACCTGTGCTCTGCATGCTGGGCAAACAGGAAATGTAATTCAAAAGTTCGCGGGGCTTTTTCTGTCTACCTGGCCAGTGCATCCGAGTTCAGATTGCTGTCCAGAGAGGTCACAATGGTGCACTGTGGGATAGCTCCCGGAGGCCAATACCGTCAAATGGTGGCCACACTAACCCTAATCCGAAATGGCAATACCGATTTCAGCGCTACTCCCCTCATCGGGGAGGAGTACAGATATCGATATTAAGAGCCCTTTATATTGACGTAAAGGCCTTTGTTGTGTGGACGGGTGCAGGGTTAATTCAGTTTAACGCTGCTAAATTCGAGATAAACTCCTAGTGTAGACCAGGCTTAAGACAATGAATGCCTAAGATACTTCAACTTAATTCAATAAGGTTTATCCAGGATATTGGCAGAAATTGCCATCTCTGTTGCAGACCTAGATGGCATAAGTTTAGAAAGTTGGACTCTATCTTGGATTTCCCCATCAGTCTTTACCTGTAATAATCTTATGAGAAGATACATATTAAGCAAACAGAAATAGTGAACATTCATTGCTAGGGCAAAAGGTTTATAATACAACTGAGAAATAGAAAGCTTTCTTTACTCCTTTATTAACTGTGTTGGATGCTTGATGCTAAATAAATAGATGGAAACTCACAGGAAAGGATACTGGTAGTAATTTATGGATATTTAAATGGGATCATGTTGTTATTAATGCTATGTAGGGTTTTCAAGGGAGGATATTTTGTTTAAACTTAAAAAAAAAAAAAAATGACCCTTACCAGCTCTGATCCGCTTCCAATCTTCATCTTTCAAATGGAATGGCCCTTTTTTCATTGTATTAATATCTACGGATGCACGATACATATACATTATATAGGTGGAATTTTAACTTGAGGAAAAATAACCCAAGCCAACTCTTTACTGTCTAGCTCAGAATTTCCTGATCAACAATCCTGATTAGCAATTTTTCTGACAAGACCAGTCGCACTCTCCTTTTACAGCACTGCCAAGAGAGATGGTGGACTGCCAGGCTCCAGAGCCAACAGTTTCAAAAGTGGCTGCTGATTTTGGGTGCCCAATGTGAGAGGCCACCACTGTGTTACTGGAAACACATTGCTTCGAGGTGGTATGTCTGAAACTGGGCACCCAATAACTGAAACAACCCAAAATCAGCCACCCCTTTTGCAGATGTGGCTGCATGTGAGGTGTTTCTCTTTAGAAATGAGAAGACGGTCCAGAATGAGAAGACGGTCCCTTTAATTTAAGGCCCACTCTCCTCTGCTCTGCCTCTACCTCCCCCTCCCCCACACACCTTTTGAGACCTGGGAAATAGCTTGCAATAAAATGTTATCACATAAGGGGTCTGTTGTCTTACATTTTTGCTTTAGTCTTTGGCAACTCAGCCTCTCAATATTTTTGCTGAAACAACATCTTGTGCAAACCCCAAACCCCACGAGGATATAAAACCCCATGTAATTCATGGACCTGGCCATTAAAATAAGAGTCACTGTGACCAAGTCCCTCCAAGCTGGTGAATGGGGCTCATTTTCTGCAGCCAAGGGACTTGTATGTCCTTATTCTGCAAATTCAACTTGTGAAAGAGCCTTTAATAAAAAGAATGGCAAAGCCCAGGCGATGACCCATCAGGCTGATCTCAGGGTGTGTGAGTCGATATAGCCATAGGAGATAGAGAAGCTAATATTTAAAGGGAAAGAAAAACAGCAAAAAAATGGAAAAGAAAGTTCTCTCACTTTATATCCGTTCGCTTCAGACTGGGGAATAAAATGGTGGCCGAGCTGTCATTTCCACACACAGCCATTGTGACTGCTCTTGTATGGGTTGGAGGGAGGACAGAGGAGAGGGGAAATACAGAGACCTTCTCCTCTTGTCCACCTGCATAAGGGGACACCCAGAATGCTGCTGATTACATTCCCTGCATGAAAGGGCCAACGTGTCTTGAGACACTCATGATCCCAAATGGAGCAGAGTTGGGCAGGTTGGTGCTAAAGCCTAGACCCAGTCTTGGCCTCCTTTCTTACCCCACTGGAGCTTGCTTACTACCACTAGAAGGCAGTGTGATAAATGCTGCTTCTCAATTGCAGGATCCCTACACGCTCCTTCCTCTCAGCATTAGCACATTGTTGCACTCCCCAGCTCCTCCCCCCTTATATATAAACAATGGACAGGATAGGAGCCAAGTGGTGCCTTGAAAGCCTGCCAGTAGTGCTGCTGATATGGAAGGGGGCAGCTCCTGGCATTGTGGGGCAATTAACGCTCAGAGGAAGATTCACAGGGTATTTTTGTGGAAAGTGCATAGGGAAACAAACACTGGCAAAGACAGCATGGCAATGCAATGTATCTAAAATGTATCATGTGGCTGTGAGCTCACTCTCACCTTGACACAAATTTTGGTTTGGCTGGCGTGAATCCATCCAACACAACCAGCGTGACAGAAAGGGGGTAAAGGAGGAGTAGAGCCTGTGTTTGATCCAAGGGTCCAATACAGGGCCTGCTTGCTATTCCAATACAATGCCTTATAAGACCAGACTTTAAAAGCAGCACTTTAAAACCCTTTGTCTTCTCAAAAGGTGCCAGATAAACCTAGCACGACAGGTAGGAGGCTAGTGGATCGGAGCCACCCAAATGGCTTATTTGGAGAGAGGAAAGACACCAAGTCCCAGAGAGAAAGTCCTGAGCCACTTCCAAATGCTCTGGTCCTTACCATGGTGTCAGAAAGGAGCAGGGCTGACTGGTTGATGGGAATAGAGTGAGGTGAACAAACCACACCAGCCATCCCCACCGAAACAGCCCTTCAGATTCTGACAGATCCCTAGTTGGCAAGTGCTTTGGCACCTGGAAGTGTTTCCGTTTCTTCTTCCCCACTGACACTTCATATTTGTCTCACAAGTCTTAACAAGAGCCCTTATTTTCATTTTTAAAACAAGAGTGTGTCGCCAGCCAGGTTTTCCTACAGCAAGTCTGGCTCTACTTCAAATTGTGTTGAGCTCATTGAACACAGACGCTCATTGCCTGGAGATGAAACTCAGAGAGGCTGCTGAGACATGGGGCTAATTCTGAGCTGGTGGAAGGGGCTGGGACTCTGCTGAAATCAATGGAGTTGCACCTTCATTGGGCCCATTCTCTTCAGGTTTCCCTAATGTTTAACTTCCTTGAAATCTAGAAGCCAGGGGTATAACCTCTGATCCAATGAAGTCTACGGAAAAACCACCATTGACTTCAGTGAGGCCCAGATTTGACCCTCAGGTCTTCAGGTGAACATGTCCTGGCCAGATGTAGAAAAAAAATATTGATGGAGATGGTTCTCAGATTTGTGAACCTCAGAAAAGGTTCAGTTAGAATTTGGGGCAAAGTCTTGTGTCTATTCTTATTGTTTCAGAACTGGTTTGTTTGCCCATTCCCGCATGTGGCATATATTAGCTTTACATTAGAAGCACTAGCGAGAAAAAGTGGATGAGGTACTATCTTTTATCAGACCAGCTTCTGTTGGTGAGAGAGATGAGCTTTTGAGCCACACAGAGATCTTCTGCAGGTCTGGGAAAGGGACTCCCAGGCACTCATTAGAAGCACCAGAATGATTTAGTTGGTGATTGGTCCTGCTTTTAGCAGGAGGTTGGACTAGATGACCTCCTGAGGTCCCTTCCAACCCTGATATTCTATGAAAGCTTTGAGAAAGGTGCACATCTACAATGCTGCATAATCATTCCCCACTGGAGTGCCAGTAAGAAACTGCCCATGTCATTTGTGGAATGAGACCAAGGAATACAAATACACACACACTCTCTCTCTCTCTCTCTCTCTGCCAGGAGTAAAGAGAGAAGAGAATTGGACTGGATCTTAATAGCAGAGCTGAACTGGAATTGAAACCCCCGATCTGAAACCTCCTGCACTTTGAGGAGATTGGTGTTCAGATCTGAATTGGGTGACTGCCCTGTCCAAATCCCTGAAGACACCTAAATTAGGAAAACTCAGCTCAGAATCCACGTTTCACAAATAGCTTCACAGTAATTCCAGGGGGAGCTGACAGAAACACAGATGCCTGCAGCAAGAGCTATATTGGAGGGGGAAGGTAGCAATCTTCTTTTCAAGTGCTGAAGATAAAAAATGCTTTTGACAGCTGCTGCTTGGTGGGCTTCCAGGAACAACTGCAGCTCTAACATGTTCCCAGCCTGCAAAGCTCAATATCTGTCCTGAGAATGGAAGCCAACTCTCCCTTTGTTGGACTGGTGACACCTGCACCAGCACATCACAGCTAAGGCACTGACTGGCTTCCCATGCCCACCTGTATGGATCTTGTGGCTGACATCCTGTAGGGATGCCCTGATGTTTCTCAAAGACCTCTCTGCAGAAGTGTAAATGGCACCTCAAAGGCCTATGAAGAGAATCTGTAATGTGACCTCCCCCAGTCTATCCCATCAGTATGCAGCAACATGCTTGGTGTGAAAAATTTGTTCTTGGTACCAGGCCAACTCCCAAACAGACAAAGAAATAATGTTTACCCCTAGGCCCTTTCTGACAAACAATAAAAAAGCAATAGAGTCATGAAAGATTACACATCAGCTAAAATACTGCCTCTCCGTGCCAATTCCTGTAGAAATAGGCAAAGCTGCCCTCTATACTCAACTAAAACTGCTGTTAAAACACTCAAGGAAAATAATCATTTACATAGAATTTTTCTATTAGCCAATGATATTAATATTCTTGCTAAGGTTTTATTGTGACAATCTGTTTCGTGGGGAGAAACAGTTTGCTTTGTTTGAATGTACAGTTGCACAGAGGACTTTGGGCGTTTGAGGCAGAGATGAATTGCCTAACAATGGTGTTGGGTGGTCACACCAGCTTGCAAGCAGAGGCATGGGCTACTTTAGGTGTGTGAACAAATCCAGTTCAGGTTTTCCTGCTGCTTCTTATTCCATTCACACCTCCTACTCAAAAAAAGCTTGAGGAAACTCTGACCCTATTGGACAATCTGGTAGATCTGAGAGCAAACTTGTTTCACCTGAGCTAGTAAGGTCCTAGCTAAGTCATTGACTGGATTCTTGTATCCACCGGAATGGATTCTGATGACAGCAGGTTGAATAATACAAAAGACAATTTGTGAATATTTTTGTTACTAAATGTGACGAGTTTTTTCCATTGCTGTGGGGGAGGTGGGAGGGAGGGAGGGGAGAAGGAAGGTCATGTAGTTTGTTGTTTGCTAGTATTTGGACAGCCACTAGTTTATCATCTGTAAATTTGTATCAGTAATTCATATTCATCTTTGAAATATCACCAATCAGGGAACAAAAATAATGTCATGTGATTTAGGTGACCAGTTGGCACACCCTAAATGACAAACAGTCCAAGCAAACAGTCTGTAAACAATCCATAGGTTGAAATTTCTTTGGATAAACTACTTGGCCAGACTCATGAATAATGAACACAGGATCTGTTTGCAAACGTGCAAAAGAGTTACAAAATCAGATCAGCTTCCCCAGAATTTTGTTTGAGAAAACAAAACAAAACAAAATTCTGGCAATGTCAAAACGCCCTATTTTGACATTTTTGGAATGAAACGTTGCTTTTTTTCTTTTTGAACTGACTTTTCACTTCAAAATGTTTTTATTTTCTTTTACATTTTATATTACAATACAAGTACAAAATAAAAAAAAGTCAAAATCAAAACACAAATTTTATCAAAACAAAGTTTCAAATGACCTGAATTTTTTTCCCCCTTGGTGGAGCATATTAAAAATTTCAGTTTTCATCCCTATTCAGAATAAATTTCAATTTCAGATTTTTGGAATCTCAAAACGCCTCTGAGAAATGGAACTTCCATTTTCCAACACAGCTCTAAACATATTGGTCTCTTCTGGCTTTAAAATCTATGAATCCTAAACCCAGAGTGGCAGGCAGCTGAAATGTAACTGGTGACTGACTCCCTTTCTTTGTAGGCAAATTACTGGTTGTTTTTGGAGAGAAGGAACTACTCACCCAGCACTGATGTCATGAATCGTTTCTCCTTGAACCCCTAAAGAGGCCATGTGGACTAGCAGTGGTGCAAGAAAGCAAAGGACTAAACCAGGAGCATCTTGGGTTCTAATCCCAGTTAAGCCACTGCCTAACATTTTGAACCTGAGCAAGTCACTTGACCCCCTTGTGCCTCATTCAGCCCAGCTGTAAAACTGTGTAAAAAGAAGGACCTTGCTGAAAAACAGATGTTACATCTGAGCTGAGCTTTGCTGGGTAAATATACATTTCCCAAACCCAACTCGATGAAACACCTGCTGGGGAATCCAGGCTTGTGGTGGATGGAGACATTTGTGTATCCTATAAATTCACACTCTCTCCATGCAGATCCCTAAGGTGTGTGGGGGGGTCTCTTTTCCCTCATGTTTGATCTATCCTGAGGGTGACCAGAACAGGATCTCCAGTGGTGAAGCCCCAATGCTCTCGCCAGCCAGTAATTTTACTGTGGCTCAGGCTTTTCCGGAGCTTCTGCAAAGGGTCAGACCCTTTGCTGGTTTACAGCTTGTGCAGTCCTGTGGACGCTGAATGGAAGTCAGTGCCATGGCAGGTAGAAGCAGGCTAAGTCCATCCATGATTTGGCCCACAGAGCACACGCAGCACTGTAGTCGGAAAGCCTTGTTTATTCATGTGCTCGTTTTTCTGGTTTGGTGAACAGCACATGTCAATATTTAGTCATTTACTGTGGGAACAGCAAAAAAAGAAAGAGGGAAAGAATAGGAGAAAACACTATTTCAAGGCTGGTGCCTCTCATTCATTTATTTCATTTCCATCTTGCTTATGTGTGCCGGGCTCTTTCGCACGGAAGGAAAACAGGAATTCAAAAAGGGAAGTGGCACCTAAACGTTGCCATGAAATCCTGGAGAAGAATGGGAGCCAGACCTTCTGGGAATCCCATCAGCAGCCCTTGAGAAAAGCTGCTCAGACCACTACGTCTACAGGGCTACTGTTTTTTCAATTCTTTCTTATCAGGGTTTTTGAGGTGGCCAAACGACTCCATGTTGGAGCTGTGAGACTCCCCCATTCTCCTCTGTCCTATACCATCGTGCCCCAAAGGTCCTGGGTCAGAGAGTCCTCCTCTTCTTAGTTGAAAAGAACGGCATGAGCGTTTGAAGCTCCTCAGTGTTGCATGTTAATCAACTGGAAGAGTCATTATTGGGGTGATAAAGGACTCCTTTCCTCCAACCAGTGCTCTTGCCAGTCTGGAGAGGGGTAGTGTAAGCATCTAGGACTGGAGTCTCCCGTGTAGTATAATACTATGCACTAGGCCAGGCTTGAAACACATAGGACCTGGATTCTCCCCTCACTACAAAGAAGCCAAGAAGACTTAACTCCATCTTAATAAGTGAGCACCTCCACCCCCATCATCCAATGAAGGGAGCAAGGAGTGGGAGGAGCTAGAGTGCAATGTGCCCCAGTGATCCTGGGCTGTCAGAATGGATCCTAAGGGACCATTTCAGCCAGCATAAGTTAGAGCAAGCCTGTGGCTGCTCTAACTTGAAGTAGGGGCTGATTTGCCCTGGGTCAGAGAATAAGCAAAGATGGCCTAGAGGATCCAACTCTTCACGTTCACAAAAAACGTGCCATGGAAATGCAGTAAATAATATTTTAAGGTTGATTCATCATAATACGTTTTCTAACATGTCTTATGAAACATTGTTAGAGAACGAACTATGAACTATGTTGCATTGACAGCTATCAAATACATATTAAAAGAATGTCTAAAATTTATGAGCAGGGCCTTCATTAAAAGTGTTGCCAACCATTTGCTGTACGTTGGAAGCAGAGTAATGTGGAGGAAAACGCCTTAAAAAAAAAAAAAAAAAAAAAGGACATGAGACAATCCTCTCGGATTTTTTATTTAATGAGTTATATGCAGTTCAAAAATCAAAATTCACTGCGTATTCCTTCCAAGGACTATTACTACCTCTATACCAGTGAGCTAGGGAAAGTCCACTTTGTCTTTGTTCATATTTGTAAGCAGATGAGGGGTGTATCTGGTTCTGATTTAGAGAAAGTCCATTAATAACCACAGTGAAGGTTAATTATTAGCAGTTGCATTAAACAAGCAGAAAGAGCCAATGTTTACTGAATAATGATGTGCCTGCCTAGGTCTTGTAGAGTCCAATTCTGAATCGTCCCACTGAAGCAAATGGGAGAATTTACATTGTGAGTAAGGAGTGCAGGGCTAGCCCCATAGTACGTAGCGCTCTAATTTATTAGTAGGAGATTAGCCCCCGGCCAGAAGGACAGATTCCTGATGAAAGTCTGAAGGAAGATGAGCCTGTGGCCCTAGCCCAGGCTTTGGCAGGGTGTTTATGCACCACTTGGCTTCCTGATTGCAAAACGAAAAAGATGCCATGTTGGCAGCAAGGAAGCTTTGGAGTTTTGTATCTTCCGATCTCTTCACAGGGCTGCAGAGGGCAGAAAGTTTGAATTTCTGCCAGAGAGGCACCAGGGCTACCAGAGACTAAGCCAGCCCAATGGTGTGTTTAGACTAAAAATGCGACTCTGGTTTCCTGGTCTACACTGGGGAGAGGCAGGGGGGAATCAATGTAAGTTACGCAACTTCAGCTAAGTGAATACGGTGTCTTCACTGCGGTGAATTGACTGCTGACGCTCCCCCGTCGACTCCGCCTGCACCTCTCGCACTGGTGGAGTACAGGAGTTGACGGGAGAGCGCTCAGGGGTCGATTTATCGCATCTCGACTAGACACAATAAATCTACCCCTGCTGGATCGATTGCTGCCCGCTGATCCGGCGGGTAGTATAGACATACCATTGTGACTGTTGATTTTGGGGTAGTCTCTCCTGATGTAAGATCTGAATCAGCCCACACAGAAGCAATATAAAGTAAAATGAAATATAATGAAAGTCATTGTCCATATATAGAGCCAAATCCTGCTTTTGAGGCTCAAATGGACAGTCAGCTACATAAAATGCCAACATGAGCATAGGCTCTCCTATTAAGGAGCCCATGTTTGAAAATTGCACTCCCCTAGAAGTACTGCCCTTTGGAAAAACTCTTTTCTTTGCTCTCAAACAGAAGTGGATTGAAGCCACAAAGTTCAGACAGGAATCCAAACTTCTCCAAAGTATAGGGCAGTCTAGAGCTGGGGTGTGGTTCTGTCTTTCTGTCTGTGTACTTATCTGGTCCCAATCATCACAGGATTTGAATATGATTTGACTCTTTATAATGAATGGGGCAGGTCACAAAGTTTGGACTCAGCTCTGGATGCAAGCTCCACCATCACTAGGGTAGCATGTTTAGTTCAGGCCAATAGGATCATGGGAATAGCCAGACTGGATCAGACTTAAGGTCCATCAGGTCCAGTATCCTGGCTCTGACAGTCGCTAGTACCAGATGCTTAAGAGGAAGGTGTAAGAACCCTGCAGTCAGCAGCTGTGGCCCCTCACATAGGTCTCGTCCTGATCTCGTATAGACACTAGCTTAGGACCTGAAGCACCTCTACTCTCGGGGTAGAAACCTATGGCTGGCCCATGAGTTGGGCTGCAGGCTGTTTCATTGCTGTGTAGTCTTCTGGGCTTGGGTTGGAGCCTGAGCTCTGGGACCCTCCCATCCCACTGGGTCTTAGAACCCAGTCTCCAGCCCGAGCCTAGAAGTCTACACAGCAATGAAACCACCCCTCAGCCCAAGCCCATGAGCCTGAGTCAGCTGGCATGGGCTAGCCGCGGGGGTCTAGCTGTGGTGTAGACATATCTTCAGAGGCCAAAGCAGTTATTTGCCTGTCTAGGTCCTGGACCAAATTCTGTTGCTCCATTTGGCTCTTTGTTACGAATGAGAAGACTGTGGAAAGTGACTTGCATCTCCGGTGCTGCGTCTCCATATAGACTGGTGGTATCTAGACTTCGGAAGAGTGAGTAACTTGTACCACGGTTGCGCTGTGAATGTTCAGTACACGCAGTCCCTTTTGAATCACAGGAAGTATGTAGGCTTATGAGATTATCAACCCATTATTAAGGTTTCAGAAAAATATAGAGTGGTTTCCGCTTTATCTGTTTACTCTGTGGCTGATAAAATATTAACATTTTTCAACCTCCCGTTAATAATCCCCATCCTCTTACTCCCAGACAATATGGGGTGTGTGCTAAGCTGATCACCCAAAATGGAGCTGTTTCTTTTGGCTACTGTCATGCAGGAAGCTGGGGAAAATAAAGTTGTTTGCACAGGATTTAAGCATTTTGGGAAAAAAGAAATTAAAAATGCGACACTGAGGAAAACACCAGGCAAGTAGTAAAAGTGCTTTGCATGTGCGCAGCTGTTTCCTGGCCATTTCTTTTTTATGGCAAGGGCACTTGGTTTACAGGAAATTCCAGTTCACATACAATGCCAGTCACTCCAGAAGCTGGGCTCCAGAGTGAACGGCATTGATCTCCTATGCGCAAGCTGCGGTGGTTGCGATTTCATCACTCGCGCTACCTTAGGCTGTGGGGATTCTGTTCTGATTCCCTGGGTAGTAAACTCCCCTCCCTCTGTTTTCTCATTGGGATTTGATTTCTCACAGTCAGGTTTCAGGTGGCCCGTCCAAATTAAAGATAGGCCCAAATCTCGCTGAGATTGTAAACTCTTGTGGGCAGGGCCTGTGTTTGTACAACACCTAGCACAATGGGGCCTGGTCCGTGACTGAGACTCCTAGCCACTAAGTAATGGTAATGAACCAAAACTCCAGATCCACAACTTGTCTTGTCATCGAGTTAACTGGGCAGGGAGGACTGAGAGCTGGAAATGGACACAGATGAGGGTCTATATATACCTGGGCTGAGACTCGATGAAGCAGTTGGTGGCCAGCATCACTGCACTGGGTCAAGCTCTATGATGTGCCCCGTTTCAAGCAGGAGTAAACTGCACTGGTGCAAAGCATTGCTTTCCTTGTCCGCATTTGGGGTTTGCGCCAATGCAGCTAAACTGGTTGCTGATCATCGATGGCTGAATCCCAAGTAGAGACGAGGCCTGGGGCAGTTTACATTTCTAGGAGTTTTCTTGAGTGTTTTTCCAAGTTGTATAAATAGCTACAACTGGAGATGGGTGGAAACATAAGACACCAGTGCTTATTACTTTCAATGTTTAGCATTTGTTATCGTACTGAAACGCTAACCTGCTCCAAGCCTTGGCACATCTCACTGAAGGAGAAACCACAAGGCAGTCTCAGCCATCATGGCTTCCCATCCAGAGGCGCTGCAAACGAGACAAGTGTGGACAGGATTAGTGGGGGGAGCTCCTGTTCTGCTGCATTGGCAAAACGCCCTCTAGAAGCAGATGCAGGGGAAGCAAAATGATAAATGGGCTTTGGAAGGCAACCCAAACATGTACATACAAATTAGTATTTAACATACAGTTGCTACTTGCAAATTACTCGTTTGCCACTTTGCTTCGAAGTGAGAGCAACTTTGTTAGCTGAACAAACAGCAGCCGCGGCAGCGGCAGCAATGCGCGCACACACACACACACACACACACACACACACACCCTAAGCACAAAGCTAGTGCATATGCACGCATGCACATGTGCACGGGCACCCACCAAACAGCACACATAAATACTCAGGATCTGTGTCTCTTCTCCTCTCCCCGATGGAGTCAGGCCTTCCAGTGGCCCCCAGCAGATAGCTGTGCGAGGGTGGTGCAGAAGAGATCGGTGGCTGGGTAAAGTCTGTGTAGAGAACCTGATTCAGAGGTTAGGTAGGTAATTTTTTGGCGGAAGGGAGAAAGCCAGCTGGGCGCTTGGCCAATTGCTTTTGCCAAGGACAAGCTGGGCTGCAATTGCAGCTTTCAAACAGGAAATAATATCGTGGCAACGTATTAATCATAAATAATATCACAGTGAAAGTAACTAGCCAAGGTGTTCCAAACACCTGAGCATCCTGGATACTAATCCCGAGTGGCTGAATGATCCAGCTGTAGTGTCTTTACCAGAAGGGCTTTGCTCTGACATACATGCTGAATCTTAACAAGTAACAGAACAATAGACTCTTTCCATGCTAGCCAGATAAGTACTATACTGGCTACTGGCATTCACATCCAGATTTAGGCCCTGGCATGGGAGTCATCTGAGAGCACTGGAGATGTCCACGAACAGGCACTGAACAGGGGAGAGTGAACTGTTGCCCACCTTTGGGCAACAGTTCCCCTGACTCGTCTGCAGTCCTATGGGGTCTCGATTTAACAGGAACTCTGTGTTATTCAATGGAATTCCCCCTGCAGGCCAGGACTGCAGACCTTTCCCAGACACAGCGGAGGAAAAGGGTTCACTTTTCAAACCAGTTTTTCTTTCCCTTTGCAAAGAGAAGTCACAGGGGGAGCCAACCAGCTGCTGCAGTGTATGATTTAGGAAGATAACAAGGAGCAGAGAGACGAGACTATGAAATTTGCAATATCTGCCCTAAAAATAATCATCCAGAGAAAGAGTAAGCCCAGCAAGGCTAGAGATGTCAAACCAGGATGACATGGGTCTGTCCACTACAGTCACTCACCCTTAAGATGCTTAGCTTGAATGGGAGCGATTTATGAACATCTGAATGGGAAATGGTATCATTTCCTTAGGGCTTGTCTAGATGGGAAAGTTGCACTGGTTTAACCTAAGGTGAGTTAAATTGCCTTTCCATTTAGCTTGGGAACAGGTTTAAGATAAAGCTGCTCTTAAATGGAAATGACAGGATCTACACTGCTTTGACTAAACTGGTTTAAAAACCAATTTATGTGAAACCACTGCAACTTTCTGTGTGGGCCAGGCCTAAGGGGCAAACCCTGAGTTCTTTCCCAGACAAGGGCAGAGGTTCCAGTGGAACCAGAGCAAAACCATTCCATCTCCTGTACAAAACAGAAAAGGGGGTGAACAGTAAAAGTGACAAAGTTTGCAGACGATACAAAATTATTCAAGATAGTCAAGTCCAAAGCAGATTTCCAGGAGTTCAGGGGGAATCTCACAAAACTGGGTGTTTGGGCACCAAAACGGCAGATGAAATTCAATGTTGATCAGTGCAAAGTAATGCACATTGGAAAAAATTATCCTAACTAGACATATAATAATGGGTTCTAAATTCGCTGCTGCCACTCAAGAAAGATCTTGGAATCACTGTGGATAGTCTGAAAACTTCCTCTCAATGCACAGCAGCAGTCAGAGCTAACAGTATGTTAGCAACTAGTAGGAAAGGGATAAAAGATAAGACAGCCATAAGACAAGACAATATCATAATGCCACTATATAAATCCTTGGTGTGCCCACATCTTGCATACTGCACCCAGTTCTGGTCGCCTCATCTCAAAAAGGTTCAAAGAAGGGCAAAAAAGATGACCCAGGGTACGAAACGGCTTCCATACAAGGAGAGACTAAAAAGATGAGGGCTGTTCAGCTTAGACAAGAGTTGACGGAGCGGGGGTATGATAGAGATCTCTAAAATCATGAACGGCATGGAACAAGTGAATAGAGACGTGTTGTTTATCCTTTCACACAACATGAAGACCAGGGCTCACCTGATGAAATGAATAGGCAGCAGGTTTAATGCAAACAAGAGGAAGTACTTTTTCACACTATGGACAATTATCTTGTGGAACACATTGCCAGGGGACGTCGTGATGGCCAAAAGTATAACTGGGTTCAAAAAGGAACTGGATACGTTCATGGAGGATAGGTCCATCAGTGACTAATTAGCCAGGCAACCCCACACTCGGGGCAATCCCAAACCTCTAAGCACCAGAAGCCAAGAGTGGAATACAGGGATGGATCACCCCATAATTGCCCTGTCATGTGCACTCCCCCTGAAGCTCTGGTACAGGCACAGCTGGAGACAGGATACTGTGCAAGATGGACCATGGTCTGACCCAGTATGGGAGTTCTTACGATCTAATGGGATGGGAGGCACAGCCAAACTCTTAGGAGTGATCAGTCAATAATATTGCCTAAGCTGCCAGCTTTCCAGGGCAGGGCTGGTCTCTGTTTGGGTTTGTTCAATGACCAGCATCCCAGCACCAGGAGGCCCTGATTCTTACTGAGGACTTTGGCCACTACCACAATAGAGATGTTTATTAGTAGTGATTCAGGGTGGACATTTGGCAAGTTACAAACATTTGGTTGAGAACTACTTGGGAAATGATTTTTTCCCCCCATGAAAAATGTGTTTATCAAAATTTTCTTTTGTCAATTTTACAGGCTTTTCAGCTGTGTTTTTTTTTTGGGGGGGGGGGGAGAGTTGACAACTCCCCCCAAATGTCATTTAAAATGGACATTTCCGGTGGAAATTTCCACTCAGAGGGAAAAAGCCATTTTCCATTAAAACAAAAAAACAACGCCCTCCCCCCCCCACACACACCCCTACCCTACTTTTCAGTACAAAATCTGAGCCTTGCTCTAGTTTGGAGTCGCTCTGTCTCCCCTCCTCCCCCTCCCCCCGTACACCTTTGCAATTCGTGAGGCTCAAGGAGCCCACAAACTCCCTACACTGGCCTGGCCTGTGCCACCCAGCTAACGCGTCGGAGTGAGTGCCTGGCGCTGGGGATTGTCTCCATTGCGTTAGGCACACTGATAACACTGGCTGTGCTCAGACTGTCTACATGCTGTTTCTAATAAAACCTGATCTCGCTCCTTTTGACATAGATGACAGGAACCATTCCTGGTTTAAGTCACCCCTGCTGGGGAGCACACTGTAGAACTGGCTCCAGATAACTCTGAGGAGCTGGAGAAAGGGAATCAGGAAGCAATAAATCAACTCTGCTGAGTTATGACACTGGTGACAAAGGAGTGGGTTCCCCGACAAATCCTGCTGAAGGGACTCACTGAGGTAACTAGCGCATGACCGGGGTTGGGCTGGCAGCAGCACAGCTGTGAGTATTTACTTATTCTGAACACATTGTAGAAGTGGCCAACTCTGCCCTGCTTGTTTTATGTAATAGACAATAAATAACAATAAAAATGTATGATGATGATGATGATGATGATGGTAACCTCTAGAAGCCCCAGCCAAGTTCAGGGTCCTGTTGTGCTAGGTACCATGCAGACACATAGTAAGAGACAGTCTCTGCCTCCACACAACCTGAACAGGCAAAGATTGTCCCCAAATCACACAGCGGAGCTAGGACAAGAACCCACGTTGCCTGAGCAGTATTCCAGTTCCTGGCCCATGCTATCCTCGCCTCAAACATGCTAATGATTTTCCCCTATAAAAGCGCCAGGTTTCAAAGGCTCTTCCAGGACTTTACAGCCATTAATGGGTTGTACCCCACGGCCCCCCACAATGGTGGAAGATTATTGTCCCCATTGTAAAGATAGGGGATGCCATGACCAATCTCCTTCTCAGGGCAGTGATTGAAGTGCTCCGACGGGAAGTGGGGGTGGGGGCTGCTCAGTGAGATCCGTGTCAAACCACAGTTTCAGACGTGCTCAGCAGCTGCTCCAGAGGTTTCATTGCCTCTTCTAGCTCCTGCTACACGGTGATGTGAAACAGGCCCTTTGGCTTGCTACAGTTCCTCCAAGGCACACTCATCTTCAGAGTAACATTAGCCTTGAAAGTGTCCCCTTCTGCAAGCAATATTCATGGCTTTCGGATCGCAGCATGGCGGGAGTTTTGAATGACTCATGGTAGACCGCTTTCGTGCTGACCTTGTGGCAGGGTTTCTATCTCAGTTAGTCAATAGTATATTCTGCTATTTGCAAACATGAGATGATTTGGAAACTGTAAGATCAAAGAGTGGGGATAAAATGCTTTCATTTTACTTAATGCTACTCTGTGTTTAAATATAGCCGCGTGTCCAAAGATATCAAAGTGCTTTACGATCACTCATTACAAGTGTAATTATGAACCCTTCCCAGAGAAGTATTGCTCATTTCATAATGGCTAAACTAAAGGAAAGAGAAGTCAAGTGACTTTCCAAAAGCCACTACAAGTCTGTGATAGCACAGGGAATGGCTGCCAGTCGCATTTTTTCATTGCTACATTGCTTCCCTCCCCTACCAGTTTAAACAGGTGCCCATTTAGCGCTGCATGGTGTCATCGATCCAGCTCCACAATTTGACTTTCAACCAGAGCTCAGGAGTAAGGAATTTGTCTGGACAGAAAAATGTCGAGGTGAGTGAAAGGTGTGTGTGCTGATTAGTTTGTCTGCATTTGACACACGACATGGCCATGGAGACTTCCCAGAACAAAACCTGATGCGTTCACAGAGTGATTTACTCCATCCTTTGCCTACTGGAAAGCGGAAGGGTCTGCGCCAGCGTCACATCTCCAGTGACCCTACATCTTCCCAAGCAACAGGCTCCAGGATGGAAGGAACTTGGCCCCCAGTAGAGGAAAGGTTCCTGAAATAAGTGTTTGTCTAGCATTGTATGGCCTCCAAAGCAAACAGCTAAACATGTATTCTGAAACCTCAGCTTGTAAAAACATAAGGTCGCCCTGTTTGCAAGAGACTCCTCTCTGCTATTTGTTCAGACAGAAGGTAAAGGCACGCCAGGGAAGCAAACAAGCGAGGAGGAGGAAGTCACACAAAGCATTGAAGATTAAGGTCCCACGCAGCAGTGCAGGAGGATGGAGTCTGCCGGCTGTCATCATGTCACCCCACCGAGTTAGCTGTTCTTAAGCAATGCTGCTGTTTTCATCACAAGACTTAAAACAAAACCCTCCCTCACCAAAGAAGCCTTGGATCAAACGGGCCAGCGAGCTGACCCATCCCCATCATCCCAGAGGGGCCCCCTCCTAGGCATGACTGAGGTACCCTGGCAGAGTGTTATGCTGCGGGGTGTGACGGCTGATGGCTCTGCTCTATGGAGTCTATGAATAAATAAAGGATTCCGGCCTCCAGGGTGCCTTCACCAGCACGGAATTCATATAGATCTGGTTGTGGGGCCTGACTCTGCAGTCTCCTGCACCTTGGGGCGTGAAAAGGAGCGTGAAACGCTGCTGCTCTGATCTGCTGACAGCTCACACTTGCCTTGCACAGAAGTGGCAACGCAAGAAGGGAAGGGCCCAGTAAGTGAGTGCATTAGGTGGTTTATAACATGGCCACTATCCCTGCTGAAAATGTGTTTCCCGGCTGATGGCCACTTAAACATTTGTCCTTCTTTTGACATGGGTTCAATCTGCTGCTCTCTTTTCTGCCGGACTCAGTCCTCGACCCAGAAGAATAAAGGTTACACATTGAGGGCCCTGACTTGCAGATGACTCTATGTGGACAGTTCCTGGCACCTACAAAAGAACCCCAGGGACAGCAAGAGAAGGTTCCATGGTCACAAGGGGCTGCCCAACGAGGAGCTGCAGCCCCTTTCTTTGACAAGTGATTTGTTTGCAAACTGAGCCTGATTTTCTGCAGGGTCTTCATTATTCCTAAATCTTCACCCAACATCAGACCCTAACATCCTGATTCATAGTAAACAGCACCCGGCTTGGCCACTGACGCCAATGGGAGTAGCTCACCAGGACTTGCCTGGATAAGGATATGAGCATCTGGTTCCAAGTGACCTGGATGGAGAATTTTCAGACCGTGGCGGTTTTGTAAGCTGTTCACATCAAGAGTTTGCTATTGCAATTCTTGTGTGGTTGGTCAGCTCTGTCACATGGTAATATTTGTGCCCCCTGACCAGACAACTGACATATTTTAAACATGGGGAAACTGACGAATGGCAAATAACAAATCACGTACTTTCTGGGATAAATTGGGTTGACTATCCCAAAGAATTAATAATGCAACCCCATGGATCATTTCAAGGCAAAGTCAGCACTTCTGTTCCCCAAAATACCATTCCGCCCCACCCCCCGCTCTCCCCAGTTTGCTCCTACCTGACATGGTCACTTTGTCAGACGTTAACTGGACAGTTCTGTGGAGCATTCGTAGATGGGATGTAATACAGATGGGATCGTGATGTGTAAAGAAGGAGGCTGTCACTAAATCAGACATTTTTGCTATGCCAGCTGGCAGCCCAGTTCCACGTATGCCCAAGGAAGCCATAATCCAGTTTCAGCAGCTAGCCCAAGAGGTGATATCTCATCCCCACACACTCTGGCAGGGGAATGGAGATGCGGGTTGCCCATCGCTGGTGGGAGGGGCTGTGTTTCCATGTGCATGCTGGAGAATTTTGAACCCACTCATATCATGACTCAGTATTTTCTAAGGGAAATGGATTTTTCAGGGCTCATTCAAAACCCTGGGGCAATCTGTGCAAACCCAGCCCTCACTTCCTTTGCCTGACTGAGCTCTGAGGCGCCGCTCACTTACACCAGTGTAACTCCATTGACTCCAGGGGAGTATGGAGGAGGAGAAGCAGGCCCATATGTCTCGCCCTTCTAGCTTCTCGGTGACAGATTCCTCAGTCACTGGCAGGCCCCTTTCCTGTCTGGCCTGCAGGTTGTAGATTTCCCTCCCCCCCACCCCACTTCTATGAGACAGAGTGTGATAAATTGAAAGCTACGAGGGTCTGCACATTTGACACCATAGGCCAAATTGAGAGGTGACGTAAATCACGGTGTGAATTACACACTGGGTGTAAGCTGGTCAGAAACAGGTGTAAGTGGCCAAGCAGGGCAACATGCTTGGATCTGGCATTCAGTGGATGTGCAAAACACATGTCACTTACCCTGCTTGGGTATTCTGTGGGAGCATTGCGGATGGTGCAATTAAAGGTGGCTGTGGGGACAGAAGGGTGCTGCCGTGTATGACACCTCTTATTTATTGTTCTCCCTGAAACACGCCGCTGCTCCCGGGGCACATGTGTCAGCCTGGCTTTGCACACCCACCAAACGCCGAGTTATTCCACTTTCCTTCTCGGCACCTGTTTCCTGACTAACTTACACCCTCTGTGTAATTTACACCGTGGCCATGGCTAACGTTGCTCCAGTGCCTCCTAAGCAGAGAGACCGGGGTGGAGGGGTGTCAGATTTTCCCTGCAACTTGAAATGCCACCAAACTTCATGACCATTTCAGCCCCGAGAGCCAGACCCAAAAAGTCAGCTCCTCCCCCGCCGGCGCAAGCCCCATTGACTCCAATTGACACGAAGCTGAAGGCTGGCCCCAAAGAGTCTCCTCTCCTTCTTATGGGAGGTAAATGCAGAGCGGCTCCCCTGAACTCAGCACAGTGACACGGGAACGTATGAGGTCCCAATCCTCCTCTCCCTTCAACTGTGTTTACACAGGTGGAGCTCCATTAACTTCAATGAGTTTACACCCCGTGTACAGAAAGGCGGTGCCATTCCAGGACGTGCCATTTGTCTTCTGAGCACAGCTCCGGGTGACCCTTTTGGGGCTGGTGCCCAGAATGGAGAGAGGCTGCTGTGATCATTAAACATCCTCCCATGCCCGCACTATCAGAGGTTTCCCCAAACCTGTTCGGCCTGTCTCTGTTTACATTCATTTTGAACTGTGTAAGGCTGGAGCTATGCAAATACCTCCCTTTGGAACGGGCCCACTCCTCTTCCCCTACCCAGGCAGCAGATTAATCTTGTTAAGGTCTCAGTTATAATCCACAATGTAATGCTTTGCACATGAAAGCTGATTCAGTCGATTCTGGAGCTTGTTGAGAACAAATTTTAAAGGCAAGCCCATGGACGAGCAGAGAAATAGAGGAGGCATCTCAATCCCTCAGGAGCTGCTGGCCCCCGTCCATGGGACTTTCATAGAGCTTAGGCAGAAAAAAAAATCATGTAACACTTTTCTCTCATTAAAATTCTGCTTTTTCATGAGCCATGAAAGGATTTTCTCTGCCCGGGAAGGGCTCGCACTCCTCTCGGCTCCGCGCAAAGGGGAGAGCATGCGTGCCAAGGAATCCAGCAAGGACGGAGGGTGGGGAAGTGGGACAATAAAATACTCCACCTGGCCCTGGATTTAAAAAGTAACAAGCCACCCAGCCCTCCAGTCCGTTAACGTGATCCCGGAGGTCTGAGCATGCGATTGGAGTCACAGGGCAGGGAGCGATTTACGACCTGCAGGCGCTGATTGACAGCAAACTTAGAAGAGTGTTTGCAAAGGGGGGGGGGGGGCAGTTCCCTGCCAAGGTTGGGCTCAAGTGAGCCATGCAGCTTGTCCTCTCCTTCAGAACACGTGTGGGGTGGGACCTGCGGGGAGAGCACACAGAGGCAGCCCCCCAGCCCAAGAAAAGCAATGACCCCAAGCTGCTTTGCACACTACTGCTTAGAGTTACATTGTCATTCAAGGGGGAAGGGCAGCAGAGTTGGGGGTGTCACCTCCAGGAGGCAAACGCTAAGGTGTGGGTCGCCTCTGGAACGCAAGCAGTCAGGATGAGGAGGAGGGTCACACCTCTAGATTTCAGCTCCAAGCCCCCTTTAAGCCTCCCTGGATCCTGGGAGAGACAGACAGGGGTTGAATCGGCCCCTGGTGCAAGTCAGGGGCTTCCTAGGCCCTGCTCCACTACCTGAGGGTTGATACAGTGCAATGGACTCCAGCCCTACCCCCATCAGCCTCTATCATGCCCCGTCCGCACCGCAGAATGGCCTGCCCTGGGGAATCCTCGGCTGCCTCTTTCAAACAGCTTGGAGGTCACTTTGCACCGCTCCAGTGACACGAAGTGACCTTAGCAGGCCTCGGGATCCAGCCCTCAATCATTAAGCCATGTGGGAGGGAGGCGTCTCCTAAAGTTGTACTGGACACTTCTGCCAACAAAGGGCTAAATTCTGCCCTTGATTGCAGCCCGTGCAATGCTGTGGGGCTACCCAAGGGAATGAAAGGGCACACCTGGAGCAAGCAGAAAGGGCAGACCAGCATTTAGGATCAGCCTCTCTCTCGCTAATAAAAGACAGGCCCTGTCGCACGAGGTGGGGCCTGCCGCGGCGCTAGGAGCGCCTCTCACCTAAACCCTGCTAGAGCGAGAACTTGCAAGACTTCCCTCTCCCTCCTCCGCCTGCCAGTTCCCAGCAGGCTGCTGTCCGCAGGCCCCATCAGTCTCCTCAAAGCCCCTGTCAACAGGTCCGTCAGTTGCTCCCAGCCTTCAGCACCCTGACACCTTCACTTGTGCTGCACATTCTCACACCCGCTCCGCTGCAAAACTGCTCCCGGCAAAATACTTATCCAGCTCCTTCTCTACACAGGAGAGTAACACTAGGCACATGCGCCGCAGTGACGCCAGCTCTGCTGGGACTGGGAGCTGGGGAAAGCACGTGCAGGGGCCCACCCCGCTAATAGCTGAGCTTTGTATGTTTTCTGGCTGCTGTGCCCATCATACCCCCAGGCATGCCAAGCCGTTCGGGACGTGCCAGCGTAAGCCTGTCAGCACTGCTGAGTGGCACTGCTGTCCCATCACTGGCAGAAGCACCACAGTCAGGCAAAGGTGCTGTAATGACTATCGTGTACATTATGCTGGAGCCTAGAGACCCTCGGCCCCATGGCGCTCGGCGCTGTACAAACGGAGAGGGAGACGGGCCCTGCCTTGAAGAGCTCACAGTCTGAGAATAACATGAGCGCCAGCAGGTGCATACAGCAAAGAGACATGGGGAACACCAGGAAAGGATGGGAGTTACTGATGCTAGGGTGGAAGCCTTGGCAACCCTCATCATCGGTAGGTAGCAGTGAATCCGCTATCTCCCCGTACGCCCCAGGCCTGCCTGTCCTTCACACGTGCTCTCTCGCTCTCTCTTTCTTGATCTCTTTGAGTGCAACTACATTTGAAGAAATGGTTATTTTCCTGCAATCAGAGATAAACATGGTTCCTGAGAGGCCTCTCCCTGGGGCAGGGTGGTGGAGAGGGTCAGATTCTGTATTTGCTTACGACTCATGCAGCCCACGGTGGAGCAACCACTGGCATCGGTTGGAGATTTGCAGAAGGCAAGGGGGAAATACAGCCTTTCGGGAGTAATGACATTTTAATTGTCACAGTCAGCCCCACTGTGAGCAAATCTGCTCCCCTTTAGGTCACTGCTACTTCTGCCCTCTCTCCCCTGTCCCCATTCTCCTGTCTCTGAGGCTCTCATTCCTGTTCCCCTAACTTTGTGAGTCTATTCCGTCCTTCCCTTGGAATTGCCATCCCTGCAGCAACTGCCACTTCCCCGAGGGCTTCCCTCCCACCTGTTCTCATTCCATATACTAGGAAGACCAGCTGTAGAATGTTGGCATAGAAATGTCATCGCTGGAATTTAGAGTAGATGTTCTACAGAGATAAATGGGGAGCCGGGCAGTTCACACTTCTCAGAGCTACTGTACCAGGCTCTATGCAGACTCAGGTAGTCCCTGTGATTTACACTTGGCTCATAGTGGGAAACTTTTCTTTGCAACCACAATGGTTAGAAACCTACTTTTTAAGATGAAAGCTGAGATTCTGGAGAATTTGAATATGTCACATGGGAAAGGCTCTGATTGGGTCACGGAGGTCACAGAAATTGTGAATTTGAATGAAGTCTGTGGAATCTTGGAAGTGGCTAAAAACACA
The DNA here is from genome assembly GCF_027887155.1 of Malaclemys terrapin pileata. Lineage (NCBI taxonomy): Eukaryota > Metazoa > Chordata > Testudines > Emydidae > Malaclemys > Malaclemys terrapin. The sequence goes on along the minus strand of NC_071520.1, from coordinate 16,532,424 downwards.
TTGGATTAGGTCACCAAACTAAGTAGTGTTGCGACCTCGCACACAGGGTCACAGAGCCAGTCAGGTTTGGCCATCCATGGAGGACCTGAGTGGCGCTGTGATCCTGTGTGCCAGGTTGCAGTGCCCAGAGCAGGAAGCCAGGCCCAGCCCCATGGGCCAGGAGCTGCCACTGAGGGCTGAGGGCAGGGTGGGCTCGCTTTCCAACCTCCCCACTCCTTATTGTTTTCTTCCTACCCTTTGCCATGAAATTGACTACATATTTACATACCAGACTCACAGCCTACCACATGGGCCACTGAAATACGCCACATGGGATGGATCTGGCCTGCAGGCGTATGGCTGACAGCCCTGGCCTAGAGCTTCCAGCATCTCAAAGCAGCTTAGATTACAATAAGAGATGGAAGGATGAGTATTGGCACCTCTGAAAGGCCCTTTCTGCCTTGCAGCTCCATGCAGTTCCTCGGGCCAGCTCTGCCTGTCTTTGTGCTGTACACACCAAGTTTTATCTACTCCGGTCTGCCAGCCTCTTTCATTTCTTCTCCCAGATTCCCTCCCTCTCTCTCAGGATGTAGCTGTTGGACCAAAGAGCGCAACTGTTCAACTCAGAATATATGATACACAATATTTTAGCTTGATGAAACTTTGGAGATATTCATGTGACCATTTCCCAGCTAGAATTTGACCTTCAATCTGAAACCCATTTGAGTTCATTTTATTTTATTGTTACCTGGTTTGGTTTTTAACTTTGGCATCAGGCTACATCTCCAAAAGGTGTCAATTTACCCTAGCTATTGAGCTCGTCTCATCCCTGCTGCAGATCTAGTGATGTTAATAGGGCCAGGCCCTTAGTTTCTGCTGCATGTTACTGCAGAATTTTGGCTTAGCACTGAGAAGTAGGAATCAGTTTCCTCTGTCCAGGTAGAGGCAGGTCTCGCTTTGGCTGAGTCTCCCAGAGAGACCCAGAGAAGCATTATTGGGCTCCCATAAAGGGAATCGTAAAGCACCTGCATGCGTTGAAAGCCAGAGGCAGAGCTGCTGCTGTTTCACACATGTTGGTTAGTTTTTTTTTTTAATTGCTTCGCTACTAGTCTGAGCGCTACTGTGGGATCGGTCTGTTCTCATTCCTTGGGAGAGTTAGACAATGGAATGGGGCCTTAGTTCTGCTATAATTAAGACAGTGCTCTGTTCCAGTTAGAGTCACTAACAGCTGAAGCGGGGACTAAGGTTTCATACTGGATTTTATGACTTTTGCCATTTGTAAAGGAATCTGGTTTAAATGTTCTTCAGACTCAGCTGGCTAATGTCGGCGGAGTGGCTCTTTTGTGCCCGGTGCTGGGGCACATTCGCTGCTGTGAAAGCTGATGATGACAACCAGGGCTCTCCAGTCAGGAACATATCCAGCAGCTTTGTTACTTAATTAAGCATGCACGCCATGAGAGAGGTGCTTGCTAATGCTAGCATCTGGAGAGAATTAAGGTTCCCTGTATTCTGATGAGCTGAGTTTCTGTAGCACAATAGGCACTATGCTATAGAAACAACACAACGTCCACACCCGACACCATGAATATCATCCCTTGCTTCCCCAACTAGTGAGACTTAATGCTCATGAAAGTGGGAATGAGGATGCCACCGGCAGGGGCCAAACAAACTCCACATACTGTCCCTCGGTTCCAGCCTGCCGTGTCCTTGCTGTTCTAGTTCTTGAGACATGGAAAGTCATCTGCACCTAGAATAAGTTTCCACCACTGACTGCGGGAGCAGCAACCTAGATCTCAAGTTTACACAAGAGACCTCCAAAAAAAAACCCTTAGAGTGCTGTGGGAGGGGGTGTTGACAGCAGGTGCCACTCTCTATCCAGAGACAATACTAAACCAATGCCTGGCATGAAGCATGTGCTGCTGGAGGTGCTGGTGTTTGGAGGAGTTGTAAAACTGAAGTCAATGCCTCTTCTGGCTATTTGAGATCCCATGGCATTTTCCCCAAGAGCAGAGGGGCTCTATCCAGGGTCTCAGCAAAACTTCACTTTGGGGGAATTCCCTCTGCGAGTTTGATTGGATACAATATTCTACTTCACTTCCTGTCCCAAAACATGTGTGTTGTGCTTGTAAGAGCTTATACGCCACTCTCTGATACAGAGGTGATTGGGTGACATGGCGCCTATTTATATAGGCGATGAACTTGGCACAGGGAGACTGTAGATTACATGTTCCGGGAGCAGTTTACCTCCTGCATCCCAGGGGGATTCTGCTTAGGGGCGGGCTGAGGAGGTTCCCGCCATTGCCCTCCCTCAGGCTGTGCTGTGGGAAAAGGACTCTACATTGCAATTGTCAGAGGCTGCTGAAGAGAGGCACATTCCTTGGCCTCTTTGGCCTCAGTCTCTCCCCAGAGAGAACCACCCACTTTGTGGGCAGTGTTGGACTCCTATGAAACTCCTAGCAGAGGTGAAGGTTTCAGTAGCTTTGTGCTGTCTTGGTGGACTTCCTGCACCTGGGTGCAGAGAGGCAGAAGCCATCCCATACACCCTGAATTTGGCCCATAGTTTGTAAAGAGCAGTAGGTTCCCTTTCAGGTCATTCCCAATGGTGCCAGTTACTGCTCCCGTTCTTGCGCATATCAATGCACCATCTCCTCTAATCACCGTCAATAGCTCAAAATCGGCTGAAGAACCAGGTGAAGGTGGGGGCTTCGTTCCAGGGCTTTCCCCCTTCACTCTCCACCGAAACACCAACAGGAGATGCAGATAATTCACTCCGTTTCACAGATTTTCAGGGGACAACAAACTGTCTGTATCATTAACAACACAGCTATGGATTTCCGCTAGTAGCTGCTACCCATGATAGGCTCAAAAGAACAAAACACTCAAGAGAACTGGAGGAGCTAGGATGGGTTGGGGTAAAGACACACGGGGGAAAGGGAAGGGGTGATGCCTCAGAATTATGCTCTTACTTCTCTACCATGAAATTACTTTGGACTCATCCATTTGTACACTTTGGGAGGTTGGGCTAAAACAAGAGTCCAAGCACTTTGAATACTGAATGGTGATTCTGTATTGTTCCATCCAACAATTGCAAAAGCGACAGCTCCCTATAACGTGCAAGTTTATGAGATTTGTACCTCTCTGCCTCTGAAAAGCCATTTCTGCCTTTGGTGAGTCTAGTGAAGGTATGCGTGTGTCTATGAGCTCTCTCTGGATATATGTGTCTGTATGGAGAAGCTCAGCAAACCAGTTGCCTAAGTCCTTCATTTCATGCATACAATGTGAAATGAGTCTCCTGGTAGTTGGGGGCTGTAGAGGTTAAACACTTAGTTACAGAACATAAAGTTTAAATTCAACCCCCCACACACCAAAAAACGAACTACACATTCTGGTAAGTTCAGGGCAGGGGCCTCGCTGCACCAAAGCAAGGAGATTTCATGTTAAAAAGGAAACTTTGTCCTTTACCCAGTTCTTTCCAACAGAATACGCACTCACATAACTAGCTGCGTAAAATCTAGTCACAAGAGTTGCAGCTCTGAATGCCCTGTGACTGTTCTTTTCTGCCATTTAATTTCTGTGATGCTTAAAAATATATTCTTGTCAATAAATTAAAAAATAATTAGCCACTAGTAGAGCTGAGGGAATAATTGCTGCCAAATTATTTGTCTGGCAAATTTTGTTTCCAATTTTTTGCTCCTGGAATATGCATGAGCAGATCCACAATTTTCTTGAATTAATTTACTGTTTGAAAACCATTCCATGAATATTTTTGCACATTTTATTTTTAACAGGGTGAGCCTGCTGTTCCAAACAGCCTGAAACCAGCGTCTGGAAAGGTGTGAACTGCCCTTCTTTAAGGGGAGTTAGCTCTGGAATCGAACAACTGAAGCACTGTTTGATCCTTTTAGCAGCGAGAGACAGCTAATATTCTTATCCCAACCTGCCTCTTGTATGTTCCCCAGGTGTCAAAAGGCCCCACTGCCCCTCCCAACCTCTCCTCTCATTATGTAATTATTCATCATTAACATAAAAAAGGGCAAGACATTGGAAAGTGAAAATGTGAACACTAAGATAATTGAATTTCCAAGGTGATAACATAAGAGGGTACTCTTCTGATTAGGTTATTCATTTTCATATTTATGACCTTCAAAACCTTCATCTTTTAACGTTCAAATTAAGATGCCACAATTTACAGCTGGCAGCACCAGTGCTGTAGACAGCACTGAAATTCAGGTGCAGCTGGCTTTGGAATACATGAGACCTGGATATACTATGACAACGTATTTTGAACAGAAGCAACGCTGACAAACAATCAGGGCCGGTGCAAGGAAGTTTCGCGCCCTAGGCGAAACTTCCACCTTGTGTCCCCCCCCTCCAGCCCTGTGGCAGCTCCCCGCCCCCCCTCACCCTGAGGCACCCCCCCCCCCCCGCAGCAGCTTCCCCCCCCCGCCATGAGGTGCCCCCCCCGGGGAGCTATGCGGCAGCTCCCCACCCCAGCTCATCTCTGCTCCACCTCCTCCCCGAGCACGCCGCCCCTGCTCTACTTCTCCTCCCCTCCCAGGCTTGCAGCGCCAAACAGCTGATTGGCGCTGCAAGCCTGGGAGGCGGGAGAAGTGGAGCGGCAACCATGCACTCAGGGAAGGAGCGTAGGAATGCTGTAAAAAAAAAAATTGGGGGGACCCCCAAATCTTGGCGCCTTAGGCAACCGCCTAATTTGCCTCAATGGTTGCACCGGCCCTGCAAACAATACTCTGGTCCGAGCTTTGCCTTCTGGCTTGGAATCACCCATTGTGTCCTCCACCAACTCAGGAAGTTCTTTCAACTTTTCAGAATCCTCCAGCATATCAAGCTCGCTCTAATTCTTCCTCCATACTTTGTTTATCAAGAGTTCAGCGTGACCCGTTGCTGAAACAGCAGTAAGCAATGTGATGCTTATCTACAGCCCCGTAGACTATTGAGGAAGAATGGATGGGCACAGGTGGTGATAAACCTGGTACAGCTGAACTGGGTGAACCCGCTACCTGATAGGGAAAATTTATACTTTCCAGTTTGTGGAGGTGTCTATGCTAGAGCTGGCCGAACTTGCTTTATAAAGTCAAAACCTACCCAGACCTTTCCCTCACACGCCAATCAACTTGAACCAAACCCCTTCAGAGATTCAAATAAGTTTACCTAAATTTCCTTCTATTTTTTTAATTTCCAGGCCTGTTTCTAGCTTCTGGCTGACACTAGAAGCACAAGTGTTGAACAAAGCAAGAAGGTTTTCTGGTATTTATGGTCCAACCAGAAGCAAGAGGTAACAGCAATCTTACAGGAAAACACTGTACTTGTGAGATTCACTGCCCAGTTTTGAAGACCCAAGAGGTATAGTACATAAGAACATAGTAGAATAGGATGGTGCTTATCCAAGAACTTCAAGCCTTTCGCTGCTCACCCATCTATGATACGCAGTTAAGATAAAGAAGCGTAACAACTTAGTATTGTCACATAACTAAATGTGTCACTTGGTTGAAGAAGTGTATCTGAACTTCGATGTAGAAGTTACAGGATGATTAGACAAGTTTCTAAACCCAAACTTAGAAAATAATAGATGAAAAAAAGTGCGAAATGCAGCACGTTTTAAAACTTGTGGTGACTGGGGGGTTGCCATGGATACACACGCTCAGAAGACAGAGTAGCTTAAAGTTTGGCAGTTCAAGGAAACCGAATAATTAATTGTTTTGGTCTGAAGTGTGCGTGTGTGTGTCCTTTTCTGTTGGAACTGGATGAACTGCTCCAAGATGTGCCCTTCACTTTGACCTGAGACTAGATTTTTCATTGTTTTCAAAGGGAAAAAGAAACAATTTTTCTTGAAAATGGACAACAGAACCTGTAATGATGTCAACATGCCCAGACCACCTAGCCGGTTCAGCTGACTAAGGAAAGCCGGGCCTTTGAATTATTCCCCCATAACTAACTAGCAATGAGGCAAGCCTCCAGAGCTTTAGCTGTTTGCTTACTTACAACTTTAGATGCTTTGTGACAAATCGTTTTGTGTCTGCAAATCTGGGCTGGAAATTCCTTTGGGAACAGAGTCTATCCCGAGATCCCCAATACTTTTGAACTCCTCCCTGCTCAGGACAAAATGACCATGGGAACAGCTCCTTGGAACTCCTGTTTCCAGTTCCACCAAAACTAGAGGAAGAAGGGAAGCGAACTGAATTTTTTCAGACTCCAAAATAGATTTGGTTCTGGTGCCATTCCGGTTTGGGGCAAGGGAGCAAGGCTTATACAGACTGGCTCAGCCATTGTTATTGGGCTGATCCAGTTCAGTATTGCTAAAGCAAAGTTCTGGAATGATTAGAAGTGCTGTTGCTGGGAGGAGACTACAAAGCAGTGTAAACCATAGTAACTGGTACCTGTTTGTGGATACAGTAGATCAAGTGATAGGAAAATATTCTGATTTTACTGGAAGACAATAATGATTGTTTTAAACAGTGTCTAGGTGTGCATAGTGCTTTGCTAAGACCTAAGATGACAGCTTCTTGCCCCAAACTGACAGACACAGCACGGTGAGGGAAGACAATACACAATGAAGTGGGTGTGGAGGAAGGCACAGGTGAGGGTTACAATAAATAAGGAGCCTGTCATTTGTTTAAGTTGTACGGCCTCATGGGACGTTGTTTTCTCCCCACTGCGGGAGAAGAGCTGGAGCTGGCCCCGCACAGAGGAGCTGCGGATGGCGGCTAATGGAGTGTGGTAAGTTCTGTTCAGAGGAGGAATCTGAAGATGGAGTGTGAGGCTTCACGTGGGCACGGTCAGGAAGGCTGCTATAGACATACGAGGAGAGAGTGGTATGAAGAGACAAATGGGGCCAGCCCTATATTAGTCCTTGTTTCCATTGTCAGCAGCTTTAAAAATGACCCTGGGGTAACCATGTGACCAATCCTGGCACTAGTGTTGTGTGAGGTGTGACTGATGCTTACAAAGGGAGTTGAACTTTTGAGGAGAGCTGCTGTAAGTGTAGCATGTTACAATTGTTTTTATTGCTGGGAGAGCTGCAAAGGTTCTGAATTAAGTCTGGGACAGCCCCCACGAGCTGTTTCTCCAGAGAGCAGCTGAACGACATGGGCCTAGAAATTTGGGCTAGGAATCCCATGAGAAAATCGTCCCAGGTGTGGGAGTTCACAGGCTCAGTGCTGGTTAGAGCTTCTGGGGTGGAGCCAGGAAGGGCAAAGGAATGGGAAAACAAAGCGGGGTGGGGAGGGGTCTCTCACTCTCAGAGGTCCCCACAATTTCAGTTCCGGGTGAAGACTCGGCTGTTTTTATTGTATCTCGATTAGTTCCTCTCCTGCTAGGAGTCTGAAAAGGGTGGGGGAAATATTCCTCTTCTAGCATCTGAAAGGGAGGTAAAAGACTTTCCTGCTGTGAACTTGGGGTCACTGACTATAAGGTCTCATTTTCTATCACTTTCCTAGGCCAACCTGAAGGGGAAAACTAATGGAATCTCAGCCATCAGCCTCGGCAAAAGTGACTTCATTATTCAGGCCCTTCTCCTGCAGTCCATACAGTGGTGCTATGATTGGCTTACAGCAATCCTGTACTGTGTATTTCATGCTGGCCCAGCAGGACGGTGTCTAATTACATCAGAACTTGCGTTACCCTTCCTAGCAATGCTGCATCCATAGTGTCAGCAGTGTACCATCCATAAAGACCAACTCTTGCTGTTATACAGTGGTGGGGTGCCTTGTTTGTGTCTGTAGCCCATGCGTCATGCCCCAGATGCCAGGGATGAGATCAGTGTGGGAGGGGAATGTTCAAACCTCACCATCATGGAAGGACACTGATCTAATTTAGAATTTCACTCCTTCATTTTCACCCACTTTGTCAGGGAGAGGTGCGGCTCTGATTATGATCCTGTGTGCTCTGCACTGGATGTCACTGATCAATTGACACACGGTGTATACGCACTCAGTCCACGGCCTGGTCAATTTTGTAAATAGCTCTAAGGAAACAAAGAATTACAGAACAGGAAACAGCCACTTGGCCCAATGAGTGTAGCCCCTTAAGTTTATCTCAAACCCGACTCCTTGCTTTGTCTTTGCATCTGCAAATCAACTCTCTCCTCATAAAAATGTCCAGCTGTCTCTTAAACCCATTCAGAGTAATTGCCTAAGGTGACCTAACTTGGCAACTATTCTATAGCATGTTGTCTAGTCGGAGTGAAATAATCCTGCTAGAATCCCCTGTTTATTTTTCACATTGCCTGCAGTCATGCCACACTGGGCTGTGATCTCGTCAGATAAGCAAGTTCTGATCTGTACTCAGATAGGAAATAACCACAGAAAACCCATGGCGGTGACTCACCATCTGAAAGTCTTCCTTTTGAATCGTTCCTGAGCTAATGCCCCAGCCTGGGCTGGGGCCACTGGGTCGCTGAAGGCACTGTTTTTCAAATGAGTTGTGACCCTGAGAGTCCTGACCATTTCTGCTCATTAAAGATACTAAAGCACCTGACCACCTGGTGAAATGCCAACTCTGGTTGTTACAGTCAAACCTAAAGTAACTATAGTTCCCCCCGTGGTTTACAGTGAATAATTTATTCTTCTCTTTCTATAGCTGCTCTTTCTGCTACTTCACGAACCATTTGCCATCCTAAAGTTGGGTCCAGTTTGGTCAGAGGTGATGATGCAACATTACTAGATCTCTCATCGCAGAGAGAGGCTTAAGACACTATACAGGGCCATGCTTTCCCATATAGTCCCATATTTGATTGTCATCAGGCCTTGGAGCACAATGAGACTAGCTAAAGATTCTACCTTACCATCATTTAATATACCTCTTATAGGACAGCGCATGAGAATGAGCACCACCCTTTCCCTCTTTCCACATGAGATATATATTCTTAGCCTATGAAATAATACTGCTTGCCCTCACATTACAGTCTCAGCATAGGGATGGGGTTATTCATATGAAAACATGAGCAAAACTGAAAGCCCCCCCCCCGCTATTCAAGACATTTTCAGATATCCTGATCATAAAGAGAAGACTTTGGTCCTGACTCTAATCACATTCCCACAAACACTTGAAAACGCCATTGTCCAGACCAATGGATAAGAATCTGCCGTCTCAGTGTGAAGACTGTGCCAGCTCTTCTGAGCATGGCTATTCTGCCTCTGTCCACAAACACACTTGGTAACATTTTTAAACAGAAGCATCCATGGTATGATCCTTCTACAGCTGCCTACAATTGTTCGTATCTTGTAACATTTTTGTGGTATCGGTAGCTATGAAACTGTCATGTCTTTTGTGTACCACACCTTTAAATATTTAAGAACTTTTGCATGTGCAGAGTTTATTAGCCATCTTCTTGGGTCCTGGTAGCCTGTATGAGAAGAGATACACCCACTGATCTCCCTGGGAGACTTTAGTTCTTGCATTTAATCTACAATAAAAACTCTTTTGTACTGAAAGTGTACTTTTCATTTTCTTTTAAGTGCCTGTCAGGCTGCAGTTAGAAAAGGAGGCAAACATGTTTTGAAGAGAAATAAAAGGGCAAGAACAAAATTATTGGTTAAACATCTGGAAGTGTCACCCAAAGTAATGCTGTTTTCACTCTGTGAAATTCTCATGGTGAAACCAAACCAGAGGATGCTTGTGAAAAGGCCTGCTGTATAAAGCTTCACTTAGCTACAGGTAGTCTTGTGACTATTCGCGTGTCTCGCAGAAACTGCCGTTCATTTCACCAGCCTTTGAGATACTGAAAATACTTTTGCCTTTGTTTTTTTCCTACAGAAATGCCAAATGGGCAGAATTCACCAGTCAGGAGATACCAACACACACACACACACTGCACAGCTGAACTGTTTTCTAATATGGAGATATATCTATCTCATAGAACTGGAAGGGACCTTGAAAGGTCATTGAGTCCAGTCCCCCCAGCTGTATGTATCACAGCTACTTTAAAGAAAAGCTAGTCCTAATCTAAATGTATACATCCAAAGCACACTTTTAAAAGTTTCCCTACTAAATACACTAACAGGAGCATACAAACTCATTACACCACAGCCTCTCCACTCTAGCTCCTACTAATTTACAGAGCTGCTGCTGCTGCTGTGACCTTTTATAGCTGACCCAGCTATCCCAGAATGCTCTGCTGTCCCCCCCCACATTGCTTACTCATGCTTAGCCACACCCATTCTGCAGATAAGTCAGCTAGCACCAAGGTGAGGCTCTCCTACACATTCATTCATCCAGGGAGGAAAAGTCAGAGAGAGAAAATGCTAAAGAAAAGTTTCTCTAGGCCCCTGCGGGAGGCTGAATTGTAGTATGTTTGCTTCCAGCTCCTCACAACCAGTGTTTTGGTGAGTTACCTTGGATCTGGGTAGCCCTAACTATGTGAGTGTTTGAACTCCAGACCCAAATCTGAATTTCACAAATGACCCCAATGTTTATGAGTGAGACAAGGTGGGGGAGGTACTATCTTGTATTGGATCAAATGCTGTTGATGAAAGAGACTGTTAGTCTTAAAGGTGCCACAGGACTCTCTGTTGCTTTTTACAGATTCAGACTAATATGGCTACCCCTCTGCAACTTATTACTGTTGTTTGATCATTGGCACTCAAAAAATGGTAAGACCCTTATATGGCTAGTGGCCATTCACAGTTGCATTAGATAAGAGGTAATGCATTATCAGGGATAGACATAAGCCCTTGTACTACAGGGCATTACCTAACCCCTCACTAATGGAGGTGAGAAAAAACTTCCCCTAGCAGCAGATTTTCACAGTGGTCATGATGGGGTGTCTTGCACCTTCCTCTGAAGCATGTAACTGGCCACTGGCAGAGAAAGGATACTGGATTAGATCAGAGGACAGTCAATCCTGCAGTTTAGGTGCTAATCTAGCACTTGAGACCCAGGTTCAAATCCCTCCTCTGCCACAGATTTCCTGTATGACCCCGGCAAGTCACTTAATTGTTCTGTTCATCAGTTCCCAGTCTGTGAAATGGGGATAACAGCCTTGCCTTACCACACAAGAAAGGTGTAAGGATAATTAAAGACTGCAAGGTGCCAGATACTTCAATAATGGGGGGCCATGTATTAGGGAGACAAACTGCTAGTCTGCTGCAACATGGTGGTCCCTGTGCGTTCGGCACCATACAGGACGTGAAATGAGAAAATCCTTTTACAACCTAAAAAACCAGAGAGCAGAAAGGAGGCAATGGGAAACCCACAGGAAGGTATAAACTGCTCTCATAACAGGACTTCTGCTGAAATCTGCCTTGGGGGTTGGATGCCCAATGGCCTCCAAATCTCCATGGCAGATTTGAAAATCTCAGCCCCAGGCACAAAACGTTTAATTACAGCTTCATCTTTCTCAGAGCATAACAGCCTCTGATTAAGGGTTGGTGAGGGAACGGAAACAGGGGATCACCTTCATATCAGTGCTGGAAAACAAGAGGCTAGGCTGTGGGCCTGAGAATCATGGACAGAGACTGGGGAAACATGCGGGGGGTGGGGGGTGGTGGTGTTTCCCCCAAAACTGTATATGTTGATGGGGGGGCACAATTTAAAGGTTTGGCTGCCCCTGGATATGCCCCCCCTTACTCATAGGCAACACAATATTGCTGGTAGTGTATGTGTGGGGTAATTTAAAGGTTATAAGGGGGCACATGACCGCCCCACGCATCGCCTCAGAATCTACAGAGGTTTTCAAATGGTGGGGCCCACCTTCCTAGATGGGCACGCAGGAGCATTCAGGGGGGCAATGCCAGACAGCTTGGGCCAGGCAGCTCGGGCCAGCCCTGCCCAGCTGGGCTCAGGGAGGGAGGACCACATCTGCCCACTGACTCATTCATTAAGTATCCTGTAATATAAGGACCACTAAAAATCGGTAAATCCAGATGTTAGACCTACACCAATTACTAATAGTATTAAGCACCTCCCCACCACCTCCCCAAATATAGACGTCAAACTACACCTGTGCAGAGAATCAGGAAATTCAGTCCGCTCCATGGGAGGGGAAAGCCTGTCGTTGTCTAGTGCCAGCATAAAGCAGAAGGGGGAAAGATGAGGCTAGTTGGAGCATTAAAGCACAATGCAGCAAAATGGTGCCTATCAAGCCGAACTGCGTCACTGTTTAGAGGTGGGAAGTCGTCATTAAATAAATCACTTGAACAAAGAGGAGGAAATTCTGTCATTGGTGGGGGCAGGGCATTGCAGCAAATAAAGCCCAGAGTGGCACCCAAAGATGTGGCCCCATCTTGACATCAAGATGTTCTGAGAGACACCAAACCAGTGCATGCCACACACGGGACTGCTCGTTGTCACCAGACAGGCACTGTGGGAGGAAAGGATAAGTGCATTGTTTTTCCTCATTTATTCCTTAGCAACCGAAAGCCCCCTCCCCCCCCCCCGTATTTTCCCATCTTTGGGGCTTATGCGCTAGATCCCCATGCGGTGGCATTCTACCACCATGAATGATTAAGGAATCTGAAGCTTCACAAATTGCTGGATCTCATTTCTGTTACTCGAGAGCGATAAGCTAATGCACCCCGGGGACTTTATTTGGCTCCATATAAAAGGATCATTGGGTAGTGGGGCTAGGAAAGGGAAGTCTGGGGCACGGAGGGGTAGAGTTTCCCCTTGATGCAGGTGCTTTGCAGGGGTACATGCAGACATTCACTTAGACTTGGGGCTGGCCTACACTGGGAAATATCCACACCCCTGAGTGACATAGCTCTGCTGACCTAAGCCCTGGTGCAAGGTTGATAGAAGTATTCTTCCATCAACCTAGCTACCACCCCTCAGGGAGGTGGATTAACTACAGTAACAGGAGAGCCCTTCCCAGTGGTGTAGATAGTGGTTATGCTGAAGTGCTACAGGTCCACAGCTGCACCACGGACATCGTGGTGTTTTAAGTGTAGCCATACCGTTGGTGTGTTCACTAGGGAAAAGGTGTGTTCTTAACTCCAGTTAGCGAGCTTGAGGCAAAATCCCAGTGACGATGGAGACGTATGGAGTTTTTGCATGAGTTAGCAGGGCGAGTTAAAAGCTAGGCATCCCCATAGTTCTTAAATTGACCAACCAACGTGTGTGGAAACTACAACCTGCCTTGTCTTCACTAGGCTGCTAGCCTGTGTTAGTTAAGTGGAGTTAAGAACCAGGGCTGGTTCCAGGCACTAGCTTGTCAAGCAAGTGCTTGGGGTGGCCGCTCCGGAGAGGAGCGGCACGTCCAGGTATTCGGTGACAATTCGGCGGACAGTCCCTCACTCTGCCTGGGAGCGAAGGACCTCCCGCCGAATTGCTGCCGCAGATCCCGATCGCGACTTTTTGTTTTGTTTTGTTTTGGCTGCTTGGGGCGGCCAAAACCCTGGAGCCGGCCCTGTTAAGAACACCCCTTCTATCCTATGGAAAACAAGGCCTAAGAGGAGTCATGCCCCTTGCTTTAACATGTGGGTCCCAATGCACCCCCATACCTCAAGGGACTCAGCTGCGACCACATGATTTCAGTTAGTTTCCAACCAAAACTTGGCCCATGTCCACTCCAAGTTCTATCCAGCCAGCTTGCTCATAAAATTCATCCCACATGGTTCGCTCACGGCCCCGTTTCAGGCTCCACTCCTTTAACGCCCTGAGTCGTAGTCACCATCTTTGTTGCAAAAGAGGGACAAGCAAGGCTGTCTATGCAGCCTACCAGCACGATGGCTAATTATCCAGCAGGAGTCACTGCTGCAAAGTTGTGCAAGGCTCTCTTTCCCCTCCGGAGCTGAGCGCAGTGAATCATGGGATTATTTGACTGGCTTTCTTGCTATGCCTGGGACATCTTCCACCCTGAGCAGGGCCTGAAGAACCTGTTTAACTCTGTCCCTTTTCTGACTGGCTGCATGATCAGTCCATTGCAAACGCAGTGGATTAGTTTCACCTTCTCATTGTTCTGCACCTACAGTTGCACCAGGAGGAGGAAACGGGATTAAAACCATGGGGCAGGAGAAGGCAGCCATAAAACTTGGAATGTCCCAGGGAGTCATACTTGACCTTAACATTTGCAAGCTTAGGGAAATGGTAATGTAACCAAGAAAGCCAGCAGATGGAATTCAGCTCCCTAGCAGGAACTGGAAACAAATGACTTGACTAACTGAAATATACATTCACACTGATCTCTCTGCATCAACAGCACACTATTTACCGTCGAGTACAATAATATTGAATCAAGATTTGCATGGAAGGGTAATTTCTATTCCATAGCACAAGATAATTTCCCAAGACCTTTTTTTCCCCCAGAGATGCAAAAACATTTACTTTAACGATAATGAAAATAAACTTTTCAATCAGATAAACCATAACTACCAACTGTTAGGAGGAGGATTAACTTGGGCTGACTTTTTTTTTTAAATGTAGCATGAGGAAAAGCCCTGGGGACAAAACATTTGCAGGCTGGGTTTTAGTGTACATTGAACTAATAGTTTCTCTGAGGAAAAATGTTTAGCGCTGACAGGTATCAGTTTTCGTTACTTTGAGTGTTGACTAGCAAAGTTTTAATCAACAGGGTTATGGGCAAAATCAAGAAGTGTGGTCTGCTGGTTAGAGCGGGGCACTGGGAGTCAGGTCGCTTTGGTTCTCTTAGCTGTGAAACCGGCTCTGCTGTGTGACCGTGGGCAAGTCACTGAACGCTGGATTGTGCCCGCACAGCGGAACTATGACGGTTTTGTTGCCTCGCTAGGCCACTGAGCCCAGGCACTCAGGAGTATGTGGGTATAAAATGTACTTTTTATTATTTGTGTCACAACAGCACTAAGGATAGGTCGACAGTGGAATCAAAGACCCGTGACACGGCCACGGCTGGCCCGGGTCAGCTGACTCAGGCTCACAGGGCTAAAAATTGCTATGTGGACATTTGTGCTCGGGCAGGAGCTGAGCTCTGGGTCCCTCCCCATTCATGGGGTCCCAGAGCAAAGGCTCCAGCCCAAAGCCTGAATGTCTACACTGCAATTTCACAGCCTGAGCCACAGTCAACTGACCGAGGCCAGCCATGGGTAGGTATTTAATTGCTGTGTTGACATAGAGGCCCCAATCATGAGGGCACTGGTGTGTCAGGCACTGTACAAATATATGGTGACAGAAAGTCCCTGCCCCAAAGAGCTCACAAACTAAACCAAAGGAGGTGGGGGGAACAGAGACAGAGGTGAAGGGACACACCCAAGGTCACACAGCAGGTTAGCGGCAGAACCAGGAACAGAACCCAGGTGTCCCAAATTTGCTCCCCTGATCTAACCACTAAACAGTCATCTACCTTCCTCATCTCCGGAAGCTCTTAAGACTCCCACTCCTGCAGCCCTTAGAAGACCAGGTTGAAGTGGAGCAAGCTTCTCACCCACTGCAAATATAACTGGAGAAAACTCAGCATTCGCTTTCCTTCTTATCAGAAACGTTAGACCACAAGAGATAAGGTTATTAGCAGTAACATAGCTCTGGTGCTCCAGGCAGATAGCAGGAGCGATATGCTGCTTATCTTATCAGCTCCCTTATAATGGATCCCCTGATGTCGCTATAATTTTCTGATAATATTATAAACAGAACTGATAACATTTTATCTTTCTTATACTGTTGGCTTTGGCTTCTTTTCACCAACCCTTTACTAACAGGTTGGCTTTTCCCTTTTCCACTAAATGGATTCTCCCTGTATTTTTGTTGCTCTGTTTTAATTTCTTTTAAAATCCATTTCACCCTGCTGTCCCCTTGAGGTTTCCTGACAATCCTCCTTCTGAACGGTCACTTTATTTTACCAGGAGATGCCGGGCTAATTGACTTTTTTCATCCATAACAGCAGCAATAAGAATCCTTTGCACTTGCATATAGGAGCATCTCTCATCCAAAGATCATAATGTTCCTGAGACGCGTTCGTTAAGAAAGGGCCACAGAGTCCCCTCCTTGAGTTTTTTCCTTGCATAGGGGAACTTCATGAATTTGGTCTCTAAGAGTTTCCTTCCGATCATCGCCGTAGGGCAGCAGGATTTGCCCTTCTGCTGTATGTGTGTATTTCGAGAGAGCGCAAAGGGCTTTTCCTCATGAGCCGCTGCCTTGTGTTCCTGTCTGCACGATCGAGACGTCGTCTGGAAGAGAATGATTTCACAGATGGCAGCTCTGCAGATAGGACATTCATTCAAAACATCTCTCTCTTCTAAATGACATTTTGGAGAGAAGTTTAATCCTTTTGTAGTGAATTATTCCGGAACCATTAGCTTAGCAACCGTAGTTGGCCAGCAATGTCTGCCATGCTTTAAGTGAGTTTCACTCTATCTAAGCCTGACCCAAAGCCCGCTGAAGTCCTTCCACTGACTTTAATGGGATTTGGATCAGGACCTATATCCCTTTCCAGTCATCTCTTCTCAGTTTACTGTTAAAAACTCCCCCCTCCCCCTTTGTTGGCACCACACACCAAGCAGCTATAACAAATAAGCTGTAGCATGATAGTTAGTGAAAGACAAGATTATCAGGTCCATCCCCTTTGCAAAAGCAGGACAGCGGGATGTCAGAAACAATAGCAAAGAAGAGAATTTCTAACTTGAAATTGACAATAGTGAGAAGCATTAAGGGGCGCAGCAGGGGTGGGGTTAGGTCCCACATGGATACTCAGAACAGAACATGAATTGGGTCTGAGCAAGTACAGTGCATCCAGAGCCCTCTGCCTTGTGAGCAAGATCAGCTCTGGATTCAGATCCAAACTCAAATGTTGCATCTTAGGCCTCTCTCTGTCACGAGACAAACTGCAATGCCAGTTCTGAACGCTCCCAGACTTGGGGGGAAATTTGGATTAGGATCCAAGCACAGATGTGACTCAGGCCCATCTCTAGAACACAGCTGCAGCAGTGCCAAAGTTCTCTGAGCCTGACCGAAGCCAATACCTCTGAGGTGTGAAAGCCGTCCAATCTGTGGTCTCTCTGCCGAGACTGCCAGCCTGCAGGCCAACTAGTGCCGCCGGTGAAACAGAAACATAGGCCCAGATCCTCAAGGGATTTAGGTGCCTAACTGCCATGGGAGCTAGTCACTTGGAACTGAGCTGGAACCTGACAAAGGTACATTTTTATCAAGTCATGTGGTATAACTACGGCCTTAAAAAGAATTTAGTGGAAGCAATGTCCTGGTTCACCAGCCAGCCAATCATAGCAGCAGTTAGCCTTCAGTTTGGGGCTGGGTTAGGATTTAAACAGACCTGCCTCTAACCATGACAATGCCCAGTGTCAGGACTGAGGTGTACCAGTGTCTGAGGACCCTGCAATGGTCGGGAATTAAGTGAGATACCCCCAGATAATCCCAGCGAGTGACCCACGAGACAGGACCATGGGGAAGGTGAACCCACCCAACGTCACCGTCAATCTGATCTAGGGGAAGATTGGTTCCCAACCCCACATAGGGTGATCAGTTAGGTCCTGAGCATGTTAGCAAGACGCAGCCAGGCACGAGACACAGAATTCTCAGTTCTACCTCGCAGCACTGGGCCACCCTGTCCAGGTGCCCATCTCCTGCTGTGGCCATCTCTGGTGCTTCAGCAGAAGGAAACCACCCCCCAGCCCACCATAATACATTGATGGGGAAAATCCCCTCCTGGCCCCTGCAGGTGTCCAGCAGAAGCCCTAAAGCACATGTGGCACCTTTCGAATATAGGAGTAATATTAAATCCAGAGATGAGATCTGACTGGGGTCCCTGGAGAATGAGTCGGCAGGCACCTCAGAGCAGATGGGCCACTACGTTTTTACATTATTCTTGACATTCTCACATGGAGGGAATTACAGTATCTTCAAAAACTAAGTACAGCCACCCGCCAATCTGTATATTCCTGTGCTGAGAAATTACAGCATTTGGAGACGGTAACTTTTGGGAATTAATTTAGATGAAATAGTGCCAAAGTAAGTCAGGAAGATAAAATATTATTACTTTTGTATTACAGAAGTGCTGAGAGATACCAAGATAAGGGTCCCATTGTGGAGGCATTGTACAAACACATAGTAAGAGGGAGTTCTTGCCCTGAAGAATTTACATTCTCAGTAGATAAGAGGAAGGAAATATTATTATCCTTGTTTTACAGATGGGGATCTGAACTAGAGAGAGATGAGGTGATGTGCCCAAAGCCATACAAGAAGTCTGTGGTAGAGGTGGGAACCGAACTCAGACCTTCCAAGTCTGTCTTAATCACAAAGCCACCCTTTCTCGCCACACCTTCTTAGAACTCAATGGTCTCTAGACAGTTCTCTTTAGAGCCTCTTGAGGTATTTGTAAATCCGTGTTCAGCACATTTGTATGGGTAACATCAGTGATAAGTTCAAGGCAAACCTACACATTGATATATAACATCAGAGAGGATGTGTGGATGTTGACGGGGGGGGGGAGGGCACAATTTAAAAGTTTTGGTGGTATGCAGCAGGGTTCAGGGCAGGGCATATAAATCCTGGCAGAAATTGAGGGGGGGCACATGACCCCATGTCCCCCCCCATGCATCTCCTCTGCATAACATACCCCCCAAAATATAACATGCCATAATTTTCCACCGCTAAACTCCAAATTATGGATTCCTTCAATTCATTTTAGAAACATGGTTTATCTAAAATTCATTGCCCCTTCTTTACAAGAGTCTCTCTCCCTCTCCCATATAATACTTAGTCCTGCCACGAGTGGAGGGGACTGGACTAGATGACCTCTTGAGGTCCTTTCCAGTTCTATGATTCTATGATATTCATCTAAGTATTGTATTGGGCCTCATGGGGAAGGCTACTACCATGTTTCCCAATATAATGAAACTCCATTCTAATCATAGATCTTCTTTGCTTTCCTCTTGAGAATGGTGTTACAAAATGGAGCTGAATTAATGTCCTTTGGTCATTTAAGGAACTCATGAGGTTTGATTAAATCATTAAAGGCAGAAAGAATTGAACCAGACACTCTTTAGCAGGCAGACGGTTTCCACAACTCACTTCTTCCTGCTTTCCTTAGGTTCAATGTTCCCCATTCCGCAGCTCCAGCCAACATCTCATTCCTCATCTTCTCACAAGTACCTCTCTGTTTACCTCCATCACACACACCTGGCTTCATACATTCCTGTATATTACAGCAGCACCTCAAGACCCACCTAATATCAGGTCCCCATTGTGTTAGAAGCTATTCAAAGACAGTCCCTCCCCTGAAGAGTTTACAATCTATAATTACAAAACTGTCAAAGGGTAGGCTGAGAAACAGAGAGAGATGAAGGCCCAGATCATCAAAGGTATTTAGAGTCTTTGAAATCAATGGACGTTAGGAGCCTAAATACCTTTGAGGAACTGGGCCAAAGTGACTTACCCAAATCACACAGCAAGTCAGTAACAGAACCATGAATAGAGGCCCGTCTCTTGAGTTCTAGCCCCTGGCCCACCCTTCCTGTGTTCTTGGAAGCTCCCTCACTCTCTTGAAAACCCACTAGTTTCATGACACATTCCCTTAACAATGACCAGCTACCACTACATTTCTGAATGGCACGGTTTGCTCTATGCTGTACCAACCTGTGGCAGTAGAACGGAAACCCAATGGGAAGGGTGATTTATTTAACACACCCACCTCGCTCTACACACACACACACACACTATATATATATATATATATATATAAAAACAAAAAGTCTATGAGCACCAAAGAGCCAAAGATGGACTCTCAGGACTACTTAAAGGTGGGTCTATTTAAAGGGCCTCATTCTTGTTTTCACTACAGGCCCTTTACGCCGCTCTGGCATAAAGGGGCCTTAATGTAAACAAGAATCGGCCCCCAAATTCTCAAGGTCTTGATCCTGCATCCCTGAAGTCAATCGGTTCTTTGCCACTAATTTTAAAGGCTGAGGGGTCAGGCCCTAGAAACGAGGCCCATAATCATTTTGGTTGTATTGTGTCATTTTTCCTAAGAGGCTGTTTCAGGTGGAGCGAAGTTCTAAAAATGGCCCAGTTAAATGGTAAAAGGAGAGAACCTGGTCACAGCCATCTGCACACTGCTTATCGTGCAGTGATAGTCAGGCTGAAAATCTGGGGTGTTACCATGCAGATTACTCCTAATTTCAGATCTCTTTACAGAGCCTCGACACAGGGATTACTTGCAATCTTTGTCAAGGGGTGATCTCAAAAGTTTACTCTCCATTTGATAGCTTGCTTTATTTGTGTGTGTGTGTGTGTGTGTGGTTCAGGGATGATTAAAGCAGAAATGTTTGCAGGTTCTCCTATGAAGAGTCAAACATTGTTCCTGGAAATAAAAAAGGTTGGCAACTGGCAACCTGCAGCCAGGACAGTCATTGTAGTATCTAAATACCTACTCACAAGAGCTGAAATATCAGATCTGCATGCAGCTGTGTTGTCTACCCACTCCGTTCGCAGAAGTCCTGCTTCCCAGAGTGGTCCTGCTTGGAATAACATGACAGCCGTTTATTTCTCCTACTTTGACTGCCTGTTGTGGTCATATGTTTTCTTCTTCTGTTACTTCCTTGGGAGGTATTTGTGTGTTAGTGCCTTGGAGGGTCTCTGCCACAGCGGGTTGCCACAAATCCTCAAATTGTGGAAAGCAGAGAGGGGAAGCGTGTATTAAAAGATGGAAAGCTCTATGCTAGTGCGGGATTGTTCCTTAATGTTATATCTTACTAGTGTTTTCTCCCTTACTACATGGGTATGCGAGGTACTTCCAGGACAACACATGTATGCGTCTTACTTAAGGGATGTGGTCTTCAGCAGCTGGAAAACACAAACCAAGGGGATTTTTCCTGAACTATGAAGATATTTTTAAGTTTCTGGTTTGGAAACCAATTTTTTAGAGTCCAGTTAACTCCAAATGGAAGGCTTGGGGTCCATGCAGCCAGGGGCTGGGTGTTTTGCAGCTGAATGTTTGTAGTTATTTGTGCCTTACCCTACCAAATACTGCTCCAGTTCCTTTTTCATCCCAGCAAGCCCAGGCTGCCCCCAAAAGCCCTGTGTTCTTGATTGATGGGGCTTGTCCAGAAAGACGGAGCAGTTTGTGGTGGTGTGACAGTGAGAATTTTGGTCACCCATCACAAATGGTTTATAAAGGGATAATAATTGTGTAATAGAAGCTTAATTTGGCCTCCATTGTATGCAAGGTCTAAGAACAAATTTTAAAAAAGAAAATAGTTAAGGGCATAGAGGTAAATGGTAATTGGGATAAAATACAACATGGTTTTATAAAAGGTAAATCATGTCGGACCTACCTGCTCTCTTTCTTTGAGAAGATAACGGATTTTCTAGACAAAGGAAATGCAGTAGATCTAATCTACCTGGATTTCAGTAAGGCATTTGATAGAGTTCCACATGGGAAATCATTAGTTAAATTGGAGAAGATGGGGATTAAGAGAAGAATTGAATGGTGGATAAGGAACTGGTGAAAGTTGAGATTACAGTGGATCATATTGAAAGGCAAATGTCTGGCTGGAAGGAGGTTACTACTAGAATTCTAAGTGATCGGTCTTGGGACCAAACTTATTTAACATTTTCATTAATGACCTCGGCATAAAAAGTGGGAGTGTGCTAATAAAATTTGAGGATGACTCAAAGTTGGGAGGTATTGCCAATACGGAGGAGGACCGGAATATCATACAAAAAAATTTGGATGACCTCAAAAACTGGAGTAATAGAAATAGGATGAAATTTAATAGTGCAAAATCATGCACTTAGGAAGTACCAACAAGAATGTTTGCTATAAACTGGGACTGTAACAGCTGGAAGCGACAGAGGAAAAGACAGACCTGGGTGTATTGGTCAATCAAAGGATGACTATGAGCTGCCAGTGTGATGTGGCTTTGAAAAATGCAGTCCTAGGAGGTATCAGGAAAAATATTTCCAGCAGAGACAGGGAGGTGTTATTACCATTATACAAGACACCGGTCAGACCTCATCTGGAATATTGTGTACAATTCTGGTCTCCCATGTTTAAGAAAGATGAACTCAGATTGGAATAGGTGCAGAGAAGGCCCACTAGCATGATCAGAGAAATGGAGAACCTACCTTACAAAAGGAGACTTAAGGCGCCTGGCTTGTTTAGTTTAACCAAATGAAGGCTGAGGGGAGGTATGATTGTTCTCTATAAATACATCAGAGGCATAAACACCAGGGATGGAGGGGCGTTATTTAAGTTAAGGACCAATGCTAGCACAAAGACAAACAGATATAAACCTGTCATAAATAAGTTTAGGCTAGAGGAGTGAAATTCTGGAACAGCCTTTCAAGGGGAGTTGAGTGGGGGCAGGGGGGCATAAAAAACCTAACTTGCTTCAAGACTGCGCTTGATACATTTATGGAGGGGATGGGATGATGAGATTGCCTACAATGGCATATGGCCCATCTGCGACTGCTATTAGCAAATATTTCCAATGGCCAGAGATGGGACACTAGATGTGGGGGGCTCTGGGTTACTACAGAGAATTCTTTCCCAGGTATTTGCATCTCACCCACATGCTCAGGGTCTAACCAATCACCATCTCTGAAATGGAGAAGGAATTTTCCCCCATATCAGATTTGCAGAGACCCCGCGGGATTATTGTCTTCCTCTGCAGCATGGGGCATGGGTCACTTGCTGGTTTGAACTAGAGTAAATGGTGGATTCTCTGTAACTTTAAGTCTTTTAATCAAGATTCAAGGACTTCAGTAACTCAGCCAGAAGTTATGGGTCTATTATAGAAGTCGGTGAGTGAGGTTCTATGTCTGCAATGTGCATGAGGTCAGACTAGATGATCTTGATGGTCCCTTCTGGCCTTAAAATCTATGAGATGTTATAGGCATGTTATATACCTGAGTAGCACATGCTAGACGTAATTATAAGCTCATCAGTGGAAAGTATAATAAATGGTTTTAAGTGACCCTACTGGATTCTATAACAATATGTTACAATTGATTAACCATTTATTAAAACATCTATAATTCATTAATTCTTTGTACGCTATTTATAAACAGAGCCTTAATAAAAAGTGTGACCACAATTGCCTTTCAATAAATTGGGGGTCATTCCCCATTCTATTTTTTCTAGAATCCCTTCAAACAAACAACAGAGAATGTAAGTAAGAACAAGAAAGACTCTTTCCTGCTCACAACTCAGACCACAACCATGAAACAAATTAACTCCAATTCACATGAAAACCTTAAAGCAAGAAGACCAGCAATGGGCATGTGACCCTCCAGCAAAGATATTCCTGAGCAATGAATTCTTACTGGGGTGAGAATTTGAAAGCTCCTGAACTCATAGCCTTCCTCAGATGCTATATGCCCAATTCAAATAAGGAGGAGAGCTCAATCCCAGGTATACTATCAGCCACTGCTAACTTTCACCCAAACTCAAAATGAACAGGGATCTTTAGTTCAAAAATGGTTCAGCAATCTTTAAAAAAGAAAGAATTGGCTCATTTATGCACTTCCTGGTTTCATGGGGCTCATCTAAAGGGAGATGCATGGTCGGAGCACAGCACTCACCACCAAGAATGTCCAGGTGCTAATCTGGGCTCCAGCACCATCATCTTCTGTGGCCTTGAGTTTAGCTTCAGTGTGGTTTATTTTCTCCAGCAGTAAATGGGGGTAGCAATATTTATTTACCCTCCTCACAGGGGGTTCATTGTGAGGATTAATTAGTTCTAACTGGAGCACCAGGAATCTTTTCCTGTTGGACAGCCAAGAGAACACACTGAGAAAGAGGCAGAGGGGACCAGGTGTTGGAAAAGGAAGTGGCTACATGGGAGGATTGCTGGAGAATGGAACCACGGGAGATCCACCAAATCAGCCCATCTCGGTAAAGTGAAGATGAAACATGTTGTAAACATGCTAAGTATTATTGTTGTGTGGAAATACTTAGATACCAGAGGCAAGGCTCTTCTGTTGGTATTTTGGACCCAGGTGAACCCAGGAATCACTCTGAATCAGTTGCAGATTTATTTAGAAGCTTGAGGTGAGCAGTACAACGTAACACACCATGGAGTTATTAAATGAACGAATGGGCGATCTAGACAAACAGTTTTTAAATGTGGATTACATTTAGCCACATTCCCTACCCAGACTACAGCCTTGGACATTTCCCAACTCTGCTACGGGGCCTGATTCTGCTCTTGCGCCAGTGCAAATGTCAAAAATGCAGTTATACCAGTTTAAATCTGGGATAGCGAGAAGAGATTCAGTGTTAAAATGCGGCCAAGCTTGAAGTAACTGGGTCTCCTGCCACAGTTGTCATTATAGTGTAGACAGGCCCTAATTGGTCTGTTCTTTAAAAAGCTTTGAACTTTATGCAGGATCCCTTGGCCAGCGGGAGTCACAATGTTCTACTTATAGAATTAGCACAATGGTAAGTAATCCTGGCTGAGCTCTCACATCTCCTCCCCAATTGAATTTTATTAACTAATGGGCCAGTGGTGATGGCTCCATGATGAATGACTTACAGGTGCAATCAGCTGATGCAAATGGATGGGGATGATACACAGATGCCGGAGCCTAATATATTCTGCAGTGGGCAAAGGATGAAGCTTGTGAAACATTTATTTTAAGTCTTAAAATATCAAATTTCTCATAACTACGGGCTTCCTAAATCTAGGCCTGGTAATTACAATTTTAGAGCCATGAATAATTTCATGCTAGGAGGTGAATTAAATTTAACTGCCCCCCGCAACCCCTAAAAAAACACATTACCAGTAAGGACAAGTTTATGATCTGATCCAGGACAACTGGTGCAATAATAATAAATGAAAACCGAGACAAAATTTCATTGTCCTATACACGGGGATCTTAGAAAAAGTTCCCTTTACAATCTGAGACTGCAATGAGAACTCCAAAGGTGTATGTGAGATTTATGGACCCTTTCCAGACACATGACTCTGACCCCTCTGGATCAGCGGGATTCTGGGCTGTAGGGAATGGGGAGGGTTTTCTGCATCTCCATCCCTGGGATGGCTTATACTTGAAATCTTTAATCTTACCTTCACCAATAACCTCTGGAGACCAGGGGCCAGATTGATCCATGCTGTAACATGATTGGCATCAAAAGAGTTACACCATTTGATCCCTGGAGTTTGCAGTCTTGGTGTAATTTATTTGGAGGGATTGGCAGAGATGGCAAGAATCCGTTGTCACTGTCTGGCTGCCACACACATTTCTGTTGTCTCAGAGTTCTGGCACCAACTCCAGGGGCTCCACAGCTTGTATAGAAGTTGCATTCCGGTGTCCTTCGGATCAGAGAAAACGACAGTCATCCCAAATGTCCATCGGGGGCATGGCAGCATCAAGCACATCCATCATTCGGATTGTGCCCAGGACTGGATTATAAATGACTCATATCACACAGCTATAAAAATACAACCGCGGCAAGCATCAGGCAACATTCAATAACGTTAAGGCTGTGATACAAAAGGAAGGGCAGAATTTAGGACTGATTTTCCTTCCTTGGTTTTCCCTGATGTGCCCAGGGTTACAATCACTGTGTGATGTTCCTGACGCATACTAAAACGTGATGGGGAAGCAAAGAACAGAGAATTGACCTATCACAATGAACTTCTAAGTTTGTGTCCCATCTTAGTCGTCGGCGTGTTGTCAACTTCATTCTCAATAGCTTCTCTGTCCCTTTAAAACTACCAACCACCCGGGGCTAAATTCTGCCCGGATTTATGCCACATGCAGCCACACTGATGTCAAGATTCAGAAATAATTGATGTCAACGGGCTGCACAAGGTAGAATTTAGCCCTAGCAGCTCATCTTTAGTCTTCTTGAGAAGTAAAATCTTCTGGGACATTTCTGATTTCACTCTCACTGGCCTTTATACCAGTGTAATGCCCTTAATGTCAGCTGGGAGAAAATGGGAGTTTCTTGCGATTTCCAGTGCTTGCTTCTGCCAGTCGTGCCAGCAGCACCGCAAGCACACCCCTTCCTGTGCTGTATTTTGCTTCTGATCCCAGCTAGGTTCTGCAGTTGCAGAGTCACTTGAAAATGAAAATAAAGGGGGGAAAGTCATTAACAAACATAACATCTGAATGATGAAATTTGCTCCTGGAAATCAAAAACACAATGAAAATCTCCACGGGTTTCCCCTGTCGTCTTTGGAAAGCTGTAGTAGCAGATGCTTTAAATTCTCTCTTGGATGAAGGGGGGAAAGGTTGGGTTACTGAAAAAACAAGGCAGACTTCAGTCTGAGGAGGAGGCATTAGTAGCTACTTAGGATCTCAGAACGGCAACACCTTGAACCCATCACCAGCCAGGACCATGATGGATGGGCGAGGATAAAGGGCAGCCTCGTTGACCCAGGATGCCTTCCAGTGCCCTCGAAAAGCCAAGAAGAAAAGAGATTCTTATCGCCCCGTGAAAGAACAGAGGGGAGAATTATCATTAAAATGCCATCCAAATAAAACTAACAAACATGGGCTTTTCCCTCTCAACCTCTGCTCCCCCACCCCCATACTGTACAAGTATTCAGACAGGTCTGATAGCAAGTTCCACACACACAAAAGATGACTGTGACGCAAACATTTTTATCTTTGAATTAACTTTCCTGAGTCAAGGTCACATCCCTCCGGTTCGACTTTGGGTTTCTTAGACACTCTTCTTTGAAGACTTAGCGGGATAAGTAATCAGCTAGTCTGGGCATAAATTGTAGATTCATTAAAATGCATGGACTAAAACATCTGTACTCACATTCTCAACTTATCAAATGAGGCTTTGAAGCTGGTAATGAGGCACTTACCAATCAGGTAAACACAATCAGTCTAGGTCAAGAAACACCTCTGGAATAGTGAGAACTAATTTAATATGCTATAGAAATCTATTGTGCAGTGGAGACAGTGTGGCCTAGTGGACAGAGCACTGGACCTGGCTTCTAGTCCTGGTTCTGCCACTGGCCTAATGGATAACCTTGGACAAATCACTTCATTTCCTTGTGCCTCTGTTTCCTCACCTGTAAAATGGGAATAATGATTCTGACCTCCTTTGTAAAGCCCTTTGAGAACTACTGATGATGAAGAGCTATGTAGGCATAAATCTTGGATGCAGTTGAATATTGTTAATCAGGTGCCAGAGGTCTCAGTCTAGCTTAGCTGACCGCAATCTTATGTCTGAGTCCGAAGGCTGTGGACTCAAGTTCCACTTATGTCTTGGTTTCATTCCTAAGGCTGTGTCAATGTCAAAGGGGTTCTGCCGGGAGTTAAAGTAAGGTCCCTCCAGCCTATGTTTTGCACCATGGGATCTTGAACTCCCATGTGCACTTTTTAAAAAGAGACTGGGCCAAATTCAGCCCTGCACTAAGCAGGCTTAGTTCCTGCTCAAGTTCATGAGGGCCGGGCTGGCTTTCTTTGCTGCTCAAAATGGCCCTGCCTCCCTAAGTTAAACAGATTCCAGTCTCCAGGATGTTCATTGCCAGCCACTAACCCATTACCGGTAATGTACCTTGAGCTGCTGTGATGGATCAGTGGCAGCATAGGAGTAAACAGACCTCATGATCACTAGCTAGCCTGCCTGCCAGCGGCACAGAGACTAGAACTCTGGACCTACCTCCCCACACACAGCTGTCAGTCATTTATTTGTCCCTGGGATGGAGGCAAGTAGACATGTCCTTTTCACTCAGTTTACACCATATGCTATGCAAATTGGAATCTGTGATTATTATTGTCTTGCCTACAGGTCCACAGTGGGGCCCAGACCCTGTTGCCCTAGGTGCTGCACAGAAATAGAGACAGATTATGGTCCCTTTCACAAAGAGTTTACAATCTAAGATTCAAGTAACACACATGAGTTTCCCACGGCAGCTCCCCCTGGGCTGCTCTGAGCCCCGAGGCTTGTGGTCCAGCTTAATGTGTGCACATTTCCTAAAATCTGTCTTCCTCTCTCTCTATCACTGCATCTTCTTATGTTCCCAGCGCCGGTCTGCCTTTATCGCTTCTTACTGTGTTCCCAGGGCCCCTCTCTCTCTCTCATATGTGGTTCCCAGGGGTTAGTCTCTCTTTCCCTGTTCCCAGAGCCCATCTTTCTTAATCTCTTTCTCTCTGCTCCCAGGGCATCATACCTCTCAATTTCCATGGACAGGCTTTGAAATAAGTACAAATTAGTTGGAAAGCCAACGAGCAGGAATTTCTATTGACGTGCGTGTGTGTGTGTGTGTGTTAGAATCCGGTATCTGTGGTTGGGGAACATCTGGTGCCATGTAATCCAATGTCTCATGAAGCCCTCTGACTCAAATTCCACCTGTGCACCAGGTTGTTTATTAACCAGACACTCTGACCCATTTGGAAAACAGTAATAGTCCATGGCGCAAACCCTAGAGGGAGGGACTCTGCATCCAGCTGCCCTGGTATTTTGGCTGGGTATTAAACACTCCAAAAACAAGAGAGACTTTGGCTCTTTGAGACCAACCCCTCTCCCCAGTGTTTCTTTCTAAAATGCTTGCATCATGCTGATCCCCCAGGACCTTTGGAATTTGCTCTCCAAGTCAAAGATGACTTCAAAGGCTTCCAGGAGGCAGGGATAGGGCTGGATATATTCATTCATAACAAAGGAAATCTCCAGAGTTCCCTCACTGATCTCTCTTCTAACGTGGCTGTCCTCCTACTTTCACCACATATCAAAAAGCCCCTTCCCTGTCCATCCCCACAGTCAAACTGATACGGGAATTGCCCCAGTCCTTCCCCTCCGGATTTACTCAAGCCAAGAGTATCCCAAACATTGATACTGCCAAGAAGCCTCGGCAGCAAACCAATGGAGTAGAGGGTCACCGAATCAAACAGGAGGGGACGCTGGAACAATTCACCGAGCGCTACAAGACAGAAGGCACAAATATTTCTTTGCTAAACACATTCAAGTCTAGTAACAGGTGTGAACCCTTCTCTATTTCATGCCGTCTCAAAACTGCCTGGGAGCTGACATGCAATTCTTTGTGTCCAGCAAACTCTGACCTGTATTTGTTTTAAATCTCTCTCTTTCTCTCACACAGACACAAACAAAACCACCACCCCCACTCCCTCCTGCCCAGATCTAACTGCACACACACACACACACACACACACACCCCACTCCCTCCTGCCCAGATCTACCCCACCACCACCACACACACACGCCCCACTCCCTCCTGCCCAGATCTACCCCACTACCACCACCACACACACACCCCACTCCCTCCTGCCCAGATCTACCCCCCCCACCACCACACACACACCCCACTCCCTCCTGCCCAGATCTACCCCCCCCCACCACCACACACACACCCCACTCCCTCCTGCCCAGATCTAACCCACCACCACCACACACACACACACACACACCACTCCCTCCTGCCCAGATCTAACCCACCACCACCACACACACACCCCACTCCCTCCTGCTCAGATCTACACCACCACCACCCCACACACACGCACCCCACTCCCTCCTGCCCAGATCTAACCAAATGACCAGTTTAGCCATCAGGGAACAAACACCACAGTTCGCCTACAAACAGTAGTACCACAAGAAAGGACTGCTAGGCAAACACTGTGCTGTGCTACCGATGACACAGACATATTTTTGTCCCCTCCCAGGCATCCATCATAATAGATTTACAAATACCATGCAAGTCCGTAAGGGGTAGCTCCCCAGCTGCATGGCTGCTTTCCTACCACCACTGGGAGGTTGTGCCACAAATGTGGCTTCACATCACCTTTTTGGCCTTTTGGCTAAAGGTGTAACTCAGAGCTGCTACAGTTTTCCTGGAAGTGGTGCCCAGCCACAAGTGTCCCCGAAGAGCTGTTCTGACAGTTGGGGATCACCGAAGTACAGTGGCACTCTAGCCATGTCCTTCTGCGCACCTCTCCCGCCTTGCCTGCTGGCATGCTGTAGATCAGGGGCTGTAATAGGGGGAGTAGCATAGGGCTGACTGTCCCAGTGCTCTGCCACCTGGTGATTGCCCTACCACTAGGTGAATCCCCAGGTGGCCAATTACTCTGGCTTCCAGCTGCTTTGTGCCACTCCAGCGCTAGGTCAATTCCCACTTCCAATCTGCCACGAGGCCAGTCTCCATCGCCCACCTGTAACATTTTCAAATACAGTTCCTTTGTGCTTTGCCCCATGCTGCTCCTCACCCCGGGGAGCTGCCCCCGGTAAGCACCCGCAAAACCAACTCGTCAGCCTCCGTCAAATCCCTGCTTACCACTCCCCTCTGCCATGACGCCTACACAAAACCTGAGACTAGTTCAGATCTGAAACTACGGCTTATCATGCCGACCAACGCTGCCCCATTGTTTCCTTGTGTTCCCCTGTCTGTATCCACCTGTTGTCTCTTGTCTTATACTTACAACCACTGGCTCTTTGGGGCAGGGGCCGTCTTTTTGTTCTGTCTTTCTGCAGCACCTAGGCCAATGGGGTCCCGGGCCATGATTAGGGCTCCTGGATGCGATGGTGATACAAATAAAGATTATTATTTTTGTAAGTGCAAGGCAGCCAGGAAGTGTGTCAAGGATCTGACTCTCTGCAAGTTCCCACTCAGATACATTGACTTGGAAACCAGCTCTCTTTGCTGATGCAGCTTCCCCCGCTTGATAGACCCGTACTCACAGACAGCTGCATTCCCACCGACGGAGCCTTTCTGTCTCTGGAGGGACGGCACTCTCACCGGCTGAGTGGATTCATCAGCCGAACCGGTGCTAGAGGCATTCTTACCACAGCTGCTTTGGGCTGGTGCTGGGTACTAGCTACCTCAAACGAATGCCTGTAAGAGAAAAATAATCAGAAACAATTATTGGCCCGCACCAGTGGGGTCATCTAAGGCCTGTCCCTACACCTGCCTGCTCCATCTTTGGACTGGTACCCAACACTTCCAAGAGATGCCCCTTGAAGATCAGTAATCACCTCAGCTATGACTGTGATCCGTGCTCAGGGACACAAACAGGCATGTGAAAACTATTTCTGTTTCCATGGGCAGCCATAGGCTTGCATAAGAACCTGCACTTCCAAACGCCACTATGCCTGCATAGCTAAACTACCTCCTCAGAGGCACAAATCACACCCCCCGCCAAAACCCGCTCACTTTACTCAGGAGTTATCCACTAGTGGTACTACTCGCGTAAGCAAGCTGAGCAGGCATCGATCCCTGATTTGAGGCACAATCCCATTGAATGGTCAGAATCAGCCCGGATAGAAGTAGGTCTTGTGCTTATTCCCTTCTTTACCAGGCTTTATGTATTGCTCGCTGGTAAGGCTATTGCATCAGACCTCCAGTTACACTTCATTCGTATTATCCCCCCGGGGGAGACTCCTTTCCCTCCCATGATTTGAAATACATTCTCTCTGTGCTGATGATTTACAAAGCTCTTTCCCCCCCTCTTGCATTTCTGCCTCTCTGAAATCCTATTGTGGATGCATTAAAACACGTCTCCCAAATGTTTCTGTCATAAACAGATATTGCCAACAAAGATTCATTTAATTCATTAAAGAATTACCAGTGCTAAAATCTCCTGCTTTATCCCTGTGGTGCATCTGGCTCTGCAGTCCAGTCATTTAGGGTACGTCTATACTTACCCGCTGGTTCGGCGGTAAGCAATCGATCTTCTGGGATCGATTTATCGCGTCTTGTCTAGATGCGATAAATCGATCCCGGAAGCGTCCTGCTCTGCGAGAGGAGTAGGCGGAGTCGACGGGGGAGCCTGCCTGCCGCGTGTGGACCCGTGGTAAGTACCTTTAAGTTCAAACTAAGATACTTCGACTTCAGCTACATTATTCACGTAGCTGAAGTTGCGTATCTTAGTTCGAACTGGGGGCTTAGTGTGGACCAGCCCTTAGATTCCTGTTTATACCTTCCACTGCTTGCAGTTATCGCAATCAGCAAATCATCACCAGCAGGTTGGTGTTGGCATATAAGAGTTTAATTATCTACAATTAAACTCTTATATGCCAACCCCAACCTGCCTACCCTGCAGCAGGCAGCTGTAGGATAAACTGCCCACATGGAAAGTTTCTCCCCCTGCCACATTCACTAGAGTTGGCTAGCCATATACTGTCCAATCCTTTTCTGAAACCTCTTGGCCTCACTGTTACCTTGAGGCAATGAATTCCTTGCAGGTCAGAGCAGATTTACTGTGTGCTGCCAAGGCAGTGTAAGGTAGTAGGAAGTTTGCACGGCTGCTGACCATGCTGTATTTCTGCTGGGGACTGAGATTTTCTAAAGCAGCTTGTGATTTGGGGGGCCTAAGACCTGGTCTACACGGGGCTGTTAGGAGTGTGAAAAAGTTAAGCATAGCTGTGCCGGCAAAAACCCTAGTGTAGGCACAGTTTTACCAGCCACCTTTTTGCCAGTGTAGCTTATTTCCGGTATAAGTTACACCCGCAAAAAACCTCATTTGCTGCTATCAGCTGCATTTCCACTAGGAGGGTTTGCTGGGAGAACTGTAACTGGCAGCCCTGCGACACAGGCCTCCCTTGAGATAGCTTTAAGGGGCTCGATTTCCAGAACACCTGCCTCCTCGGGAGACCAGGCCCTGTTAAAATGTTTCATGTTGGGCACCCACAAATTTAAACACCCAAGTCACTTGAAAGTCTTGGCCCTTATTGCTCTGGGGCTGTCAATCTCTCTTCTTTCATGAGCACCAGACAATTGCATAGTGGGGGAAGTTAAGCTCTTGACTAAGGGGTTTTTCCAAATCCAGTTAGTCCTTGTCTCATAATTTCATAGCTTGGAACCCCTCTCCCCCCAAAAAAACCCCATTCCAGCCATCCTTCCCTTTGAGCCATACTAGGCACTTCCTTGGCAAGCATAGGCACCATATTCCCGAACTGCTTCCCCAGTTGCCTGTCACCCACTCCTCAGGACCGGGCTCACCACAGGGATCTATTTGCTCAAGGATGGGCTGTTTTCATATCTTGACAATTCTCCCACTTGCTTTCATCACACAGATCCAATGCTGGAGAGCCAGGATTTGCTGTTGTTGGCTAATTACTGGGCACCTCACTATGACAAACAAGGGCTTTTAAAGGCTAGTCATCCCTTCCCCAGGCTTGAGCAGTAGTGCATGATGGTCGTGGGGTCATTTGGGGCACATTTTATACCAACCGTCGTAAAATACAGGACAGAGTCCTGCAAAAGTGCCATAAACTCCTGTTAAAGTTGGTGGAAACTGAAGGGGCTCAGCACCTCTCAGGATCAGGCCCTGTTTATTCAACATTTGATCCATTCACACTGGTGACGGCTGAAAACCCATTAGGTTAAATAAACAAAGTCTCCGTTAAAGGAATTTAGAAGGGTCTGATCCTGCAAGGTGTGAGTACCTCCTGGGAGGTGCTGAGCACTTGGAATCCTACCGATGTCCGGGGGAGTCAGAGCCGCTCAGGACCTCTCTGGCTCAGGCCTACCGTTAGTAAGTAACAGCATTGCGACTGGGAGGCCCTACCTCAGGAACTGCCAGGCAGAGAAAAATGAAACTTCCGCTTTCCTTCTTATGCTGTGTCTGAAGAAGACCTCGTCTCATGCCTACATGTGCTGGGCTCCATTCACTACTGCCCTGCAGGCTTGTGTTGCCATGTCCACCGGCGCACAGTGGGTGTAAAATACGGCCAGTCTGCCAGGCCAGCGTTTTCTACCCATGGTGTATATCATCGTCCCTCCAGGCCTGCGGAAATCCCCCAGAGCTGTGCCGTCTTTCCTATGGATATGGGTATCTGGAGCCCACAGAGCTGGGAGACCCCTGGGAGCCAAAGCTGGTACACAGGCCTTGGGCCTCTACTGAGATTGCCCTGGTCTCCAGGGGATCTCTGAGGTTCTGTTCTCACAGCCTTTTCAACAGAAAGCAACGCAAGCGCCTTTCTCTCCTCCCCAGACAGAATGATATGGTGAAAGGGGGGAAGAGATCTGGTGAACATTCCCTCCCTCAGTTTTGAGTTTCTCTGTGGAAGGGGATGAACTAGGCCAACGTGTGGGCAGCAGTTGAAGAATAGACCCCTAAGGGCCTGTCTATGGTGTATTTACCAGCTACTGAAGTGTGGATGTGGGTACAAGTCCAACACATGCTGTCAGGATGGTTATTAAATATTGTGAGTCAAGGTGCTGCTTTGATTCAAATCTCTCCCCAATCGCTGTTGGTTTGTTTTCACATTTCCCTTCACTCGCTCACTTCTCTGGGGCTACTGGGGGGCTGTCAGCACCTACAGCCATTGCTTTACGGTTTCCAGTTTACTTAAGGAAAACGCAACCCTGGCTTCCCATGGCTGAGAGGGCAGGAGATTACCGCCCACACACACAATAAAAGGGCTCCTCAGAGAGTCGTCCAGCTCTGACCAATGGACCAACGTTTCTCTCCCCAAGAAAAAGAAAAGCAGTTGGCAAGTTGTTCCTTGTTTTTACTGGTGTGCTGAGTGAACCCAAGAGCCGGCTGTGATAAGTGGATGCAGAAGGATGTGATAAAAAAGGTAAGTTCATGACAAGGCTTGAAGTTTACTGTTCGTGGTCAGGGAATCCAGTGATTTATTCCAGGCTCATCGCCTTGGCTTTCCAGGCACTCGCTGGAGACCTAACATGAAGCCTGTCCACTTTTAAATACTCATCTCCACACTGCTCATTAGTGGCTACATCTGGAGAAAGAAATGACAATACCAATAAACAACAACACTACAGTAGCTCACTTTTATCTCAAATTTAGCATTCTGTGGCCCATACTATATTCTCCTTGTTCCTCTGAGAAGCCCTAGAGAGAGGGGTTTGTGGAGCTGTAGCCCCAGAACAGTAGTAGCAGAATGCTGAAGGGGCATATGGAGGCATGCACCAAACAGTGCTATTGGTACTTGCAACAGTGTAGTGCAGGGGTCGGCAACGTTTGGCACGCGGCTCGCCAGGGTAAGCACCCTGGCGGGCCGGGCCAGTTTATTTACCTGCTGATGCGGCAGGTTCGGCCGATCGCGGCCTCCACTGGCCGCGGTTCGCCGTCCCGGGCCAATGGGGGCGGCGAGAAGCTGCAGCCAGCACATCACTCGCCCATGCCGCTTCTCGCCAGGGTGCTTACCCTGGCGAGCCGTGTGCCAAACGTTGCCGACCCCTGGTGTAGTGTGTACTTTCCCCGTGCCTGCCCTGGGGCACTAGCAGGTGTGCAAGAGCTGGGCTGGGATCTGGTCACACCTTATGCTAGCTGTCCATGTTCTCAAGGAGCACTGCAGAGGGCCCAGATTGTGCCATTCGTGATGTATAGAATTACAGTCCTTCAAAGAAGGCATTTATTAAACAAAACAACTACAACTACAACCTAACAAAACAGACTTCCACACAGCTTGAATTCCAGCTTTGGCCCCCGTGTTTACCAGATATCACACTCTGTCCAGAACTCTACATCACGCAGAGACATCTAGTGGTTGAATAACATATTGTAGTAAACACATCATTCATTACAGATTCCGATTGACTTCAGTGGACTTTAGATCAGGCCCTCAGAGTGCTAGTGGCAGCATTCTGCCTGGTGTATTAGGGGTTGCTCATGAGTTCTGGACTGCACATGCTGGCCAATTATTGTGAAATTGCTCCCAAGTGTTGGAATGAACATGCTGGTTTATTATTGTAGGGTTGCTGGTAGTGATTTTTTTAAATAGAAAAATCTACATTGTAAATCTCATTTCAGGTCCCTTGCCATGTATTGATTCACACGCCACCTAATTATTTCCACCAGAACTTTAATGCAATTAAATAAGAAAAGAATGTAAAAAGCACAGAGCAATTTTAAGAGTATCCCTACTGAGGAATGATTTGGCAGCCACAGACAGACGGTGTGCCATATCCTTTTTCTGGTGCAAACCCCTTGACCTCAAATGCCTGTGTCAAAGCATAACTGAGAGGAGTACTGGATCCATTATCTTAAAGTTTAAAAAACGGAGCATTTCTAATCTCCCCGATGCAAATGAGAAAAAGGTACACGTGACTAGAACACATGTTTCTTCTCAGGAATACAAGTACTCCACAGCCTGTCCTCCAGAGCTGCTCTCTTAGGAGAGCAAGCTGGGGGGGAAGGCCAAAGGGCATGCTGGAGTTTGGAAGGTCTGCTAGAGAAAAGGAGATGCTGTGGCGCTGCTATTTGAGACCCTGGTGAGGTTGCGAGGGGCCATAACGTGGGTGGCCTTTGCCCAGTCCCCTGCTCTGCTCAGCTTCTCAGGATGTGTTGTAAAAGTTGTTCTCCTTTTCAATGTTTTGGAAGAGGGACCCCATGGGACGTTACATTACACCTGAGAGGGGTTCTCTTTTCTAGCCAGGGTGTTAAAGGCCCAGCCAGGCAACTCACTTAACTCTCAGCCCTTGCTGACATGCTCCTGGTTGTGAAAGGACCTCCGGGTCCTGTCTGCTCTGAAAATGTCATTTTCTTTCAAGACAGTGTTGGCAAATAACAGAGCATATGGCTACTAATGGAAAATATACAGTATGCACCATCAGAGGTATAACTTTTCAGCAAAGTAAGCATGGTCTAGTGGTTAAAGCAGGGACCTAGGAGTCAGGACTTATCTGAGAGTAAATCACTTAACTGCTGTGTGCCTTAGTTTCCCCACATTGAAAATGGGGTAGTAGTATTTACATGACTCACAGGGGCATCATGGGGCGCAATTAGTGTTTGTCCAATTTTGAGATTTCTGGGTGAGAGGTGCCCTAGAAGCACAGTGTATTTTTAAAACCTCAGTTCTCTCTTTGCCAAGTCTAGTCCACTCTAAGGAGAAGCTGCTGTTGCAATGACAGCAGTGGGTGAGCTGGTTTGGACAAGTCCGAGTATGCAGATTTTGATGGAAGATGTCAATGAAACATGAAGACAATGAGAATGTGGGGGTAGGGGAACGGACAAGGGAGCCAGTACCCTCCACTCCCATGGAAACAAATAGGACAAGCTGAACATTGCACTAAACCAGCAAGAAACTCATTCTGTTTTTCCACCAACAAAACAAACAATTCCAGGAAAGCACAGCAGAACATGCTTGTTGGAGTAGATTCCCCAGACCCCGCTCTCCCCTGGAACATGAAACCTTGCTCAGGGCCGGCTCCAGGGTTTTTGCCACCCCAAGTGGCGGGGGAAGAAAAAAAAAAAGCCACGATCGGCGGCAGCTCTACCGCGCCGCTTTCTTCTTCGGCGGCTGGTCCTTCCTTCCGAGAGGGACTGAGGGACCCGCTGCCGAAGAGCCCGACGTGCCGCCCCTTCCTCTTGGCCGCCCCAAGCACCTGCTTGCTGAGCTGGTGACTGGAGCCGGCCCTGACCTTGCTGGGATGCAGCAGCACCAAGCTGCTACAGCGAGACTAATCTGCGCCTCCCACTTCCCCACTGAACCTGGAATATCTAGGGCCAGCCTCTCAGTGGGTGCCGATGGTCGTCGCTCTAGTGAAGTCAATGGATTTACATGAGCTCAGAATCTGCCCCCTACCTTCCAAATTACGCAGTTCCGTTTGCGCTTTGAAAACCTGGCTGGTTTTGTTTCTAACTTTAAACGCCAGGTTTGGATTTTCAGACGGGCCGGGCTCCCATTTCCCCACTAAGGTAAGAGCCAGATTTTCAGAAGTGCATTCGCAGCCAGGGCCTGAATATTCACAATGCCATGAGAAGGCAGGCTCATATTGCAAGCAACTGATCATCAGGCCCTTACCACGCTGAGCTCTTTTGAAACATCGGGCCTCTAATTCTGGTGCTCTTTTGAGAGTCTAGGATGAAATCCTGACCTCACTGAAATCAATTTCAAAACTCCCATTGACTTTAACGGGGCCTCAAATGCTTGTGGAACATACCTGGCTGACAACCTTGGGGACAGAGGCCTCTGGTTGGGTCAAAGACCATGTCCAGCACAGACAGCAGCAGTAAAACCAGCCTCACACTGCCTCTCCAATGAGCCATCATCCTCTTCCTGAGGGACCATGCACAGTAATTCTCCATGCAAATGCCTCTTTGCTGAGATAGCCAACAAGGGCTTCTGTTGTGATGGAGGTCTTGCCATCCGTATCAAGGGAAAGGAACCACGGTGACAGGTTACTGGTCCTACATCACTGTCTGTCTTAGTGTATTTTGTGAGGTGATTTCAAACGCGCGGGTAGGGCTCGGTGCTCAGCTAACGAGCACTGACACGTCCCTCCTTTTGCTCATTCACACATGGGTGGGGGGAAGCTTTAAAGAAACGTGCTTCCTGATTTTATAGTATCAACTGACAACTGGGGCCACAAACTGGTGTGGTCCAGTTAAGGCAGAGCAGAAATGAGACTTTGTCAATGTGTTAACTTTAATAAAAGCTTAATGCCT
Source organism: Malaclemys terrapin pileata (assembly GCF_027887155.1). Classification (NCBI taxonomy): domain Eukaryota; kingdom Metazoa; phylum Chordata; order Testudines; family Emydidae; genus Malaclemys; species Malaclemys terrapin. The sequence continues at coordinate 16,494,237 of NC_071520.1, read as the reverse complement.
TAATTAAAGCGAGGAGGGCTTAGTTAAGGGTTGAGCAAAAATTTAATACTTTAATGGGACTAAAGACTTTAATTCATTGTTGGACTGCAAAAAACTAGCACTCTTTTGCTGTGTCTGACACAGAAAGAGCGCGAGAGCCAATTATAAAAGAATCTGAAAGTATCAGGTTCTAAAACCAAACCATATCGTGTGCAAGAGGGAATGTGAGGTTGTTTGCATGTCACCTGCCCAAAGCTCCAAGACAGACCACTGGTGTAAGTGTAGCTTGAGATCTTCAGATTAAAAAGACGAACTTCCCTGCTACAATAATCTCTTTCTAAAAAATGTCCTCTGTGTTACTAACACCATCTCGCTTATTACAACTGAAATAACGTTACAAATAATTTCCCCAGTATTTGGGGCCAGGTTTTCAACGTAGCTCTGTGCCCAGCACCTCCCATTTTCATCAGCCAGGATGTTTTCTTAGTTTTTTGCATTGCACACAGCTAGCAACTACAGAAACAGGCTAGTCAATTTCACTTTCTGGTTCTGATGCAGTAGCAGGATAATGTAAAATTTGGGTCACAAATATATAAGAGTAATACATTCCCATCCACAATTTTGCTAAATAAACAAATAACCCCAAATTCACTGGTCTTTCAGGGAATTAGTATCCTAGTTTGTTAAAAAGGCAAACAGTGTGGATTATGTCAGCGCTTAGTTCAATACACTGATTCACTTGCCTTAAAGAGTTGGGAACTGTTAATCAATACAAGATAATTTCATTTACCATTTTACAATAAATATAATTGTTTTTTACATTTACGTTATAAAGCGTTTTCACCTGTAAATGTCAAAGATCTCCACAAAGGTGGAGAAGTATTTCAATTTTGCCATTGGGGAAACCGAGGCACAGTGCAGTTAAACAACATGCTAAAGGTCACACAAGTGACCTTGCACAATTTTTGACCATCCTGCCCTAAAAGGCAGAGTCCAGCTGCTCTCCTGTGAAAGGGATTGGAACTTGAAAAGAGCCTTCGATTTAGAAAATACTGTCACTCTCTTGGGTGTAACCTGATACAATATACAGCTTGGTGATTCAGTTAGACTGTCATCTCTTCAAACAGAAATCTGCCCAACCTATGCAGAAAGGACGCATATGTTTCCTATAATGAGACTGTATGTCATTTTTTATGTGTGTGGACTGTATTATATGAAAAGACCTACTCCTTCCTATCCTGTACCTATCAGTTTATCTCTACATAGACTCTGACAAGCCTAATATGTAAAATACATTACAGTTATATAGGACCAGAGCCTCATGTATTTTCAAAGAGCTGATAACATAAGCTGAGAGGAATGTGTGCAAGGGTGTTATAAAGCTCGACTCTGTGTTCCTCCGAGCCTGAGGCTGCTGTTGGCAAAGGCAGCCTCTTTGCATTACTTAGAGCAACTTCAGCAATGCTCTAACACAGAGTAATTGCTGATAGCTCCAAGAGGCTGAAACCACAGTCGGGGATTAGGAGGGCATAGAGGAGGACCAGGCACACCCTCTTTCTGCAGAGGCTCCCCCTACACTGGGGCGATCCTGTTGGGGCTGGATGCACTTTTCATGGCCAGAATGCGCTGGTAGCATGGTGCAAAGACTCAATGTTTGTATGTTACACAGAATTTTGATCTGTGAGGGGAGTTTTTACCTGATTCAGAAAGCCAAGCTTCCTTTTAGCTGACACCACTCCTCAGCGCATCACATAACTGTACCAGGGAAAACCCTCCCCACCTATTGACCTGTCACACCTCCATGGCTCTTGTGGCTGATTGCAGGCCCCAGCAGTGGTGGCCTGTGGGGGTTGTATCAGACACTAGTAGTAATTCTTCCACTTTGATTCTTGCTTGTCTCTGGCCCATGAAATCAAGGCCACACTTCGGGGGGGGGGGGGGGGGAGGGGGAAATATGGGGGGGAGAATGCTCCCATCTTCAGAGATGGGAGCTGGGCCCAGACTGCCTTAACTGGTTCCACAGAGCTATTGCTTTCTGAAGCAAGCATGCCAGAACAATGTCATCTCAATACCGCAGGCTAATCTGGGTGAAACTGAGCGTGACGGACTTCATGCATGACAGCCAGGAAGCCAAGCATGGGAGGTCAGCATTGGCCTAGGCTGTAGCTTCCCAGCAGCCGGTTTAGAGAAAGGAGGCACGCAGGCTGTGTGAGCTACCCCAGAAAAGACAATCATCTCTGCCATCCACCTCCACGGAACCTGTGCATCTGCTTTGTGAACGCAGGGAGGGACCTGATCCCTAACCTTGCTGGCCTGACAGCCCTTGGCTGGAGTTCTAGGATCCCATCTTCTGACCGAGGTGAACGGCTGCTGTTTTTTCAAACCTGCTGTCATTAACAAATGAGGCACGGGGCTTGATTAATTCCACAGGTTTCTTCCATTAGGAGCCACTACATCATTGCTGCACGAGAGCCTTCCTCCCCTCAGAGCTGACCTTCCTCCCACTGCGTGGCCATTTCCCTTGGCTGTGGAAGTTATTACAGACTGGTTATTTGAAAGACCTGGAAACCGGGGCAGCCGCTGCTTCCTTTCATCTCCAGCTCTGCTGCTCCTCACTCCTTGGCAGTTTGGAAGGATGGTGGAAGTAATTAATGGTTGGGGAGGGGTGGAGGAGGCACTCCTGAGAGGAGAGTCAAAAATTCCTCTTGACAATGACCACATGTCTGAGGCTTGGCTACCAGTTCACCTGACAGCAATAAGGGCTAATAGCCATTAGTCACCACCGCAGACATGCTGCATGCGTTTTGGTGATTTCTTTTTCTTTCTTTCTCCCTGTGTCAGCCATCCTGGCGCTTTCAGACAGCTTCTTTTGTCATCTTGCCGGGAGGAGAGAGGGGAGCTCATGGCTCAGAGAGCTTGGTCAGCGTCCTTGACGGCAGGGGATAAAAATGATCTTCAAGGGGGAAAAAATACTTGCGATACAAACCCCACCCTCTCACTTTAACCAGGGACTTATATAGCCAGGGACTGAGCCAGAGAACAGCAGCAGTGGCTGCCGGGCAGCTGGCAGACTAGTATTAACTTAGCCCACGTGACACTGCCCAGCTAATCAAAAAAGAGGAGCCAGATGAGGATTGTACAGGGAAAAGATCCCACTGGAACAAAAGATGGGCCCGAACTGGAATGTTCCACTCCAGCTGTGCCCAAGTGTGAGGATATTTGGATCCAGGGTTTCAGTTCAGGCCCATCTGGAATTGACATGTGCGCCATGGTTTGGGGAATTTTTTTTCACTAATTCATATCACTATTCCTGTTATATTTAATAAGCGCTTGGGAGCCAAGTTGGTCAGGAGGGAAGTCCCAGGTAAGCATCGTTGTTCCTAGGTTACAGATGGGAAAATGTAGGCACAGACCAGGTTATGACCAAAAGATCCACTAATTTGGGGTCCACTAATATTTGGGTGCACAACTAGACACCACTCAGGCCTGTTTGGCATTATTAAGAGCTGAGCATGCATGTTTCCCATTGACCTGTAACAGTAAGACTCTGGCTATCGCAAGCTGAGGAATCCAAAAACTAAGGCTCCAAAAATAAGGAGGAATTTCTGACCCAGAGTGTCTAGCCCAAGCAGGTCAGTGCCAGAGCCAGGCCAGCAATCCAGGTCTCCTGATTCCCGCCCCATCGTCCTATCCTTTAGAGACAGGCCGAAGCAACAAAATGGGCATGCTGCTCAGGACACTGTTCACCCCCCACTCATACACCTCTAGATCTGGGCTTTCCGTTCAGGCCCATCTGGAATGAACTCTAAATTAGCTGTTTTCCAAGGTTAAAGCTGCCAACAGAAAATGGGTTATGCACCAAAACAAACCGCTATAAAGAACCAGGCTCTGACACACATGAGACCCTTGTACTGAGCAGGATTGCTGTGTGGAGAGGGGCGAGTCTATTTCCTAGAGACTTTTGATATTTCAAAATTTGGCTCCATTCCCGTTTGGAATGAAACTCACAAATTTAAAATTCTGTGAGAAATGGAGCCCTGGTTCTGGGGCAAACGGCCCCAGAGCGAAGGCTTCCCGCTCCCCGTCAGCCTAACCAGAAGGCAACCGTCCAGGTCTTCCCCAGGCTGCCCTGTGTCTGTCTGAGGTACTTACATGGCCCCCATTAGCACACTGTCTGAGCATCTCACAATCATTAACTCACTTCTCCTCCCAAAATCCCTGTGAGGTGGGCACTGCTACTATCCCTATTTTACAGATGGGGATCTGAGGCACCCAGAGACCAAGTAATTGACCAAGGTCACACAGGAAAAGTGTGGTAGAGCAGAGACTTGAACCCATGTCTCTCTCAACTAGGGCCTTCATCACTGGACCATCCATCCCTCTGTAGATGTCTGTTTAGAACAGAAGTCTATCAGTTCCATTTCAGAGAAGACCGTGTAAGACTTTGTAAGACTGTCAGGCCTTCCTGTCCAATCTGTGATGGCCCCTGTGTGCTTTATAAGACATAAGACAGAGATCTCCATGCTAAAGCCATGCATTATCTTCTCACGGGAGCAGTGCCATCTCCCACTTCCCAGCACAGTACGTGATTTGGCTAGAAAGAAAAGGGTTGCTTATTTCTAGAGGAGTTTTTCGATGTGTCTGACTTAGACATCAGTCACTGTAAGTAATTGTTGTGTTACTGACAGAAGAGCCAATCCTTCCCTGGGTTGAGTGGCCATCCTGTTTTTAAAGGAAACTGCACTCTCTGAGGGAAGCAGCGACAGGCTTGATTGGCATTCAGTTGCCATGCAGAAGTTAAACCAGATGAGCTGTGTCAGCCAGTGGAAGGCAAATGCATGGTAGCTGCTCTGAAAGCCTATCTTCCCCTAAATTTGTCACTGACTGCATTGTTATCTGCAAGGGGGCAGAATGTAATCAGAAACACATTTCTGAGTGAAGGACTGACCTTTGCAGAATCACCAGGAATGTCTGAAGTCATACAGCTGTGCAAGCGCCCTGCTCGCTCAGCCAGGCGGAGCTGCGCCCGGCGCTCTGAACGTGCACGTGGTGCCGAGCAGCATTTCTTGCCACCTGAAATCTGTGCCCTGTATTTGGAAATAAAGTTTCTAGTATCAGCGGGAGCTGCTGGGTCCTGAGTTGTTTTGAAAGTCTGGCCACTTCATAGATTCAGAGAGTTTCAGAAGGCCAAAAGGGAGCATTAGATCAACTAGTCTGACCTCCTGTATAGCACAGACCATTACATTTCGCCTAGTTACCTCTGTATCAAGCCCAATAACTTGTGTTTGGCTAGAGCAGATCTTCCAGAAAGGCATCCTGTCTGGATATAAAGACATCAAGAGATGGAAAATCCACTGCTTCCCTTGGTAGTTTGCTCCAGTGATTAATCACCCTCACTGTTAAAAATGTTTGCCCAGTTTCTAATTTGAATTTGTCTGGCTTCAGCTGCCAGCTATTGGTCCTTGTTCTGCCTTTCTCTGCTAGATTAAAGAGCTCTTTAGTACCTGGTATTTTCTCCCCAGAAAGGTTCTGATCCACTGTAATCAAGTCACCTCTCAATCTGCTTTTTGATAAACTAAAACAGATTGAGAGCGTTAAGTCTCTATTTTCTCCAGCCCTCAAATCATTTTTGTGGCTCTTTTCTGCACCCTCTCCAATTTTTCAGTATCTTTTTAAAGTCTTCACACCAGAACTGGACACAATATTCCAGAATCGGTCTCATCAATGCCATACACAGAGGTAAAAATCACCTCCCTACTCTTATTCACTGCTCTCCTGTTTAAACAGCCAAGGATCCCATTAGCCCTTTTTGTCATGGCATCTCACTGGGAAGTCACATTGAGTTGCTGGTCCACTGTGACCACTAAATCCTTTTCAGAGTCGCTGCTTTCCAGGATACAGTCCCCCATTCTTTAGGGATGGCCTCCATTCCTTGTTCCTAGATGTATAACACTGCATTTAATTGTAGGTGTCCAAGTGGGAAATGAACTCCTTGGGAGATCTGGACCCAATGGTGGGTGATGAGCACTACTGAAAGTCTGGCCCACAGCCCATAGACATCACATGCTGATGGACAAGCAGGTAAGACAGGCTATAATGTCAGTGTCATTAGAGCCAATGGGAGCAATATTGACTTGCAATATGGGGGAAAGTGTTCAGGTGTGGGGAAGAACATTAGCAAGTGAGAAGTCTTTGTAAAAGACCATCAGGATGGCTAGCTGACAGCCTATTGATGTTGTAGGTTCTCGCAAAATATTCTATGAATATTCACATGAGGCAAGATTCTCAAAAGCACTCAGTACCCAACTCTTTGAAGATCTGCCCCTAGAGAGTATGGAGACCCTTTGTAAGCATTGGATGCTCAGTGGTAGAGCTGTGTGAAATTTTTCTGGTGAACCTTTTTTTGGCAAAAAATGCAGATTTGGTGATACCACAACATTTTGCAAACTGGAGTCAGTTTCATCGAATTGTTTCAGTAAAAAAAAACACCCCAAAAACAAACCAGAAACGGCTGGAAAATATTGAAATGTATCATTTTGACATTTTTTAAATGAAACCTTTTGATTTTTTTGGTTTGAAACAACTTTTTGTTTCAAAATTTCCTTTCATATTTTTTAAAGAAAGTTTAAAATTGGTCAAAATCTAAACAAAATATTTTTTTGGACCTAAAATGATTTTTTTTTTTTACTTTTTTGATTCACTGAAAATTTCTAAAAATGTTGTTTTTGGTTTGACTTGAAATAAAATCTCCCCCACCCCAGTTTTTCGGAGTTGCCAGAGAACTGAAACGTCTGTTATTCGCACAGCTCTTCTTCGCACATTGCAAGACCACTGGTCAGTCAGAGTAAAAGTCCCCACCGGTGTGATAAGCATGGGAAGGATTGTGCCTGGAGAGGGCAGCTGAGTCTGAAAACCATTTAGTGGGGTTGTTCCTTCTTGCTGGACTAATAGAATTAAAAAACAACCCTCCATGCAACACACATCCCTGGTGCAGTTACAGAAGAAAGCTTCCTACAGCGTCTTTAGACAAACCACCACCAGAAATTAAGTCTCGTTTACATGAAGCAGGTTTTGCCAGCATAACCACGTCAGTAATAAAATCATCGTCCTAACTGACATTGCAAGTCCTGTATCACTTTAAGTGCAGATCACCCTTTCTATTCTCTTCCGATCCAATGATTCTGTTGGCTACATATCAAAGTTAGGTGAAATAAAATCTTTGCACCAGATAAACAAACAAAAAGCCACATACGTCATTTTAATAACTGACTTTTGTTTTCCTATTTTAATTTTCTTCTTTTAAAACCCAGTACGATCAATCAGAACTGAAGAAATTCCTGAAACTGATGAGAAGAAGAAAAAAAAAAAAGGACGACTGATAGATTGCAAACAAAATCATCATTTTTCAAGCAAAGCCAGTTTCTATTCCTAATACCCAGCTACAGTGGGAGAGAATAGGTGAGCCTAATGCGTGGCTGATTTTCTGGCTCTTCAAATAAGAATACGCCTCCCAGATCTCTTGTGTACATAAATCCTATAGCTGCCAATGCACCTCATGCACAGGATTAGAATCATTTCAAGGCTAGACGCAGGAGCCAGAATGCCTTAATGGGAAAGCTACATCTCCAAAAGGTGGTGAGGCAATTTGCAGACAAGTGTCTGCTTGGACAGCTGGGATTTTACTCCAGTGAGGCACAAATTGAATATATACAAGAGCAAGAGCGTTAAGGGCCAGAGTTTCAGAAGACTTCAGCCCCCTTTTAGGCATCTAAAATAAGGGCCACATTTCCAAAGGGCTCAGCACCAGTCGCACCCATTGAAATACTTACGTGGTCGTGTTGAGCTTTTTGGAAACTTTAGCCACTTGTTGTGCCTAAATGCAGCGCTCTCAGGTCTCGCCATTTTTTGGAGAGCATATATTTACTCTTTTTTTTAAATACCCACCTGCTGGAATAAAGAGATTGCATGAGAATCTCAGCTTTCATTCGAAAAAAGAAAAAAGGACATTTCTTGCACTCTTAGTTGCTGGGAAAAGCTTGAAAACATGAAACGAGTGTATCCTACAGACACAGAAACCAGAAGGCAAATAAAAAGAGGTCCGGATTTATTACTGTTTGAAGCCAAACATGATTTTTTTGGCCCAAATCATGATTTTTGAACACTCAGGGTTTGCAATACTGTAGATGGGAGCTGAGCTCTTTTGAAAATCTGGCTTTGTTTAAGAGCATAAACTAAATTGTGTAGTAAACTCACAGCATTTGTAGGACTGGCACTTCAGTCAAAGTGCTCTTTCAAACATTGAAAGTAATATAGTGCTGCAATAAACTGGATTCTTTTCATTCCTTTGCATTCCCTTCATTTGGCACAAGACCAAATCTTCTCTGTTCCCCACCCAGCCATCAAAGTTATTCTGCTAAATATCCTGTCCTCTTGCAGTTTTGGTGAAAAATAAAATATGCACAAAAGAGACAGAATTATGCCTGCAAGGGTCTCATAAAATTCCTGTGAACGATAAATCAAAACAAAATAATAATTACCACCAGCCAAAGGAGCACATCTACACTTCAGATTTTTCTCCTGCTTTTTCCTAGCTGATCAAGACTAGACCAGGTTGGAAATCCCAGATTCTCCTAAAGATATTGATACGCTTGTAATCTCAAACTCTGAAACTCTTTGGGAAGCCCAAATCCACCATGTCTACTTGGGGCTTCACCACAGTGCTCCCAAATCTCGCTTGGAGTTAGAAGTGGTGCAATTCTAGAAGCAAGATGCCCTTTGTTTTTAAATGGATATACGTATCTTGCAAGCTCTTTGGGCCATATTCTGGTTTCATTGCATAAATAATAAGCACATACAAAGCGTTTTTCTTCTTAGGATCTCAAAGCAGCTGACAAAGCTGTGTGAAGCCCCTATAATCCCCAATGGTGGAGAATCTATGGCATAGACAGGGTAAATGATTTGCCCAAGGTCACACCCAGTGAATTGGTGGCAGAACCAGCGATAGACCCCACACCTGCACATATCTGCTAACCATTAGGCCACGCCACCTCTCAATAGCTCTTTGGTGGATAAAGAAATCTGTCAAAGTGTCATTTGGATTTGGGGCTAGTTGGTCTAGGGGGTTCAACAAAAATATGGGGAGAGGGAATATGGAAAAACATATGGGAGGATTCAAGTTGGCCCCAATGAACAAGTTATATGGAATGCTAAAGTCAAGTTTAGAGCTCTTCACAATTTCCTCCTGCTCGGCTTTAATTCACATGTTCAGGGCTCTTCTCAACTATTCCTCAGTGATCCATGGAGCACCACTGGCCACGGGAGGATTTCTCTTTCTGCCTGTAAGTGGAAGAAGAGATCTGAGAGAAGAAGGGAGGGGAAAGTTGGGATGATATGGGCCATACTCTGCCCTGATTTCCACTGACTTTCACTGTGTTATGAGGAATAAATCACGTTAGAATAGGCCCCACAGGAAGATGGTCAGGGAAGGAAGAGAGCAGGCCAAATTCGTCTCTGACCTACAGCCACTGCAACTTAATTGAACTCAGTCGGGTGAAACAAGGTGCAAAGCAGAACACAATTTGGCCCCACTCCTTCCTGTGCATCAGCTGGCAGCCCAAGGCCAGCACGGAGGAGCCCTCCAAAAAGAGGTCTGGAAGCCAGTCCTAAGTGTGCTGCCCATGCAATGCCACAGGAGAGGCCTCAGCACTTTGCAGGCAGAGCGCTTCTGGCAATCTCCATGCAGGCAGTGCTGTTTCACACACCCCTTAATGGGACTGTCTTCAAAAGCTCAGTAGAGCTAAGTATGCAGATGAGCCTGATTCATCCTTGCCCTCTGCCCCCCATGTGCAAGCTACAGCTGGCATAAAGGGACTGTAACGTAGGTGTGGGGCCCTCCAGTGAGTAGCACTGGTGGAGGGGGCCCTCTACAGCCGGTCGAGGGCTGGCCCCACTACCTCAATGTTCTCCCTGCAGAAATGCCAAGCACAGAGAGCATTTCAGGTGAGATGAGGAGAAGGCATGGCTGGGACTTCACGATCCCTTAGCGGTGTAAGACCCATAGTCCTTGGAACACAATTCAGGGCTGCCTTAGCCAGCACTCAGAAGCCCTGAAGAATCAAAGAGGTGTAAAGCTGCCTCCCTTGGTCCCCGAGCTGGGTTCAGAGCTCAGGCAGAGAAGAATTTTTCCCAAAAGGCATTGCGTTCAAACCGACTGAAATTAATTTATGGGACTCTACCAAGCTGTGACGTTATCTGATTAAAATATGACCATATAGATCATTGTTGCAACCACTGTTATATCTGTGCAGCAAATCTTGTACAAAGGTTGTCAGGTGAGGCGTCTATGAAGACGAAGGTTATGATTTGCTGGTTATGATTTTGCTATCATGTATGCATGTATCATTTTTGTATTTGAAGTTATGAGTATTGGTTCCATACCTGGATTTCAAATGTTTGCTCCTGGGGTACCGCCCACAAAGTAGCTAGCTAGCACATCTTGGAGGGACTATTCAAATTGAGTGGCCCCTCAAAAGAACATTTAACTGACAATGAACCATGGGAGATGCTTATTACACTTAATGGAATTTCCTGCTGTGAGTAGGCAAAATGCATGATCATGTGATTTGCCCACCTGACTCCAACCACTATCTTTTTACTGTATTTTCCACAGTAAGAACAATGGGATTCCCTCCACATGGAAACCCCTCCATTTTGCCTTTTTCCTGCCCAAACCTCTGAACTATGGACTATACCAGGGGTAGGCAACCTATGGCACGCGTGCCGAAGGCGGCTTGCAAGCTGATTTTCAGTGGCACTCACACTGCCCAGCTCCTGGCCACCGGTCCGGAGGGCTCTGCATTTTAATTTAATTTTAAATTAAGCTTCTTAAACATTTTAAAAACCTTATTTACTTTACATACAACAATTCTTTAGTTATATAGTATAGATTTATAGGAAGAGACCTTCTAAAAACGTTAAAATGTATTACTGGCAAGCAAAACCCTAAATTAGAGTGAATAAATGAAGTCTCGGCACACCACTGCCGAAAGGCTGCCGACCCCTGGACTATACTAATGGGAGCATTCTAACTGGACTGAGGTCCTTCCAATGATTTGGAAGCAGCCAGAGACTTGATTCAAGCCAGTAGTTTATTCCATCGCTGCTACAAGCCTGAACCAAGAACTTTGCATTTATTGTATGTATTTGATTCCTTTAACCAATTTTAACTCTCACCTTTCTTTCTTTCTATAAATAAATCTTTAGATTTTTAAATACTAAAGGATTGGCATCAGTGTGATTTTTGGGTAAGATCTGAGTTATATATTGACCTGGGTGCGTGGCTGGTCTTTTGGGATCAGAAGAACCTTATATTTGATGAGACTGGTTGTAAAGAACCATCTCTGAATCCAGTGTTTTTGATGGTGACATAAGAATTGGAATGCCTAAGGAAACTGCTTTATGACTTCTTGTTAGCCAGTGTGGTGAAACAGAAATTTACTTTTGTAGCTGGTTCGGTATTCTTATGGAAGAATAACCACCAGTTTTGGGTTGTGTTTGCCCTATTTCTCATCAGTTTGTCCTAAATTTGGCATCCTCAGTTGTAACCCAAGAAGGCACGGTTACACAAGTCTTTTCTTGAAAGGCTAGCATAACTTCTCAGCGCTTTCTGGGGCAGGTAGATCACTTCTCGGCCTTTTGGCTAAGAGAGGTGAAAACATTATCTACCATCTGATATTCTGACAGGAGCTGTGGCTTTTTGCATTCTCATGAGAGCAATTAGGTTCATTAGTGGGCAATTAATTCCTTTATTTACCTGCCAAATTCAGTTGATCCTTAGGGTTTGTTTTAAGATAAATCCCCCATAGGAAAAATTCTCATGAACCTGACAATATTAAGTCTGATGAGTAACATGACAGGCACTTAACTGCAACATTTACTGCATGAGAAAAATAATACTCAGAATTGCTATTAGCCCATTGGAAAGGGGTGCTACATAACAAATTTGTGATGAATCCTGGCTGTTTTTAAATGACAATTTATTAGGAAAGTTTAACAATTTTTTGCTTTTATTTCTTTAGCTGAAGATTCCTAACGTCAAGAAATATAATCAACAGACTCATGCAGTTTGGATAAAGACGACTTCTTAACCTGTGATTTATTGGGCTGAAATTCACCCACGTGCACAGAGCCAGCAAAATGACTATACACCATGTAGCATGGGCAATAGACCCAGATACTCAAAGGTGACTAAGTCCCATGAAACCAATGGGATTTAGGCACCTAAATACCTTTGAAGATCTTGGCCTAGCTAGTGACCCATAGGCCTCATGCGAGCTCTCTGCGTAGGGCTGAATTTCACCCTCAGTGCAGTCAAGGTAACTAACATAACACATTTAGCAAACGATAATGAAAGCCACAAAAGTGAGACAAGTACATTCGCTGGCCAGAATCCTAGAGTCCGTAAATTCTTACTCAGACAAAACTCCTTCTGAAGAGAAGTAAGGACTGAGAAGCAGAACAAGCCTTCTCAAAGCGGGCAACCGGGCATGGGAAAAGTGTGGGAAACCACACAAATGGGGTACATTGGTGTAAAAGGAGAGGTTGCGCTAACAAGACAACATGCTGTTTGACTCCATGGAAGCCTGTTCATTGATTAAGGACTGCCCGATTTTAGAGGGGGCATGGCCGTGTGGGGAGGGAATGGAGGCGGACATGTCAGCATTAGATGGTATGGAGTCCCCATCTGTGATGTGCGTCCTCCTCCTCTGAAGGAGAGTTTTGAGTAAACTCGGGTTAGTTTCCAGGACACTCCTGCCTTGCCTCTTCTTCCTTAGTCTATTCTCTAGCTATCTACACAAAGGACTTCTGAGCCCTCATCCCCTGCCTCTTGCTCTCTGTAGATTGAACCTTGATCCCTGTATAGATGACTCACAGGAAACTTCATGAATCCAAACTCTGGAAGTTTCCTGGCCCAACATAGGCCTCTTTTCCAAGATCTGGCCCAGAATAAGGGCTGGATGAGTTGGCCTTAAATATTCAGAACAAGGGAGATGTGATGGGAGAAGCTTTCCAGGTTGCTTGCCCCTTGAGTTAGAAATAAAGAACTATATGCACTGTGAGGTCATAGTTATAAGTAGCAACTAGAGATCTCCCTAACCAGAAAAATTTCCTAAGTTTATTAAGCTTCCTGCTGCAATGCATCCTGGTCCTCTCTGGTAACTCTGGAGGACTACAAACTCCACATTTCTCTAAAGGATTAAAACTTAAATTAAAGACTCATGTATATATATATATATATGTGTGTATATATATATATATATATATATATATATATATATATATATATATATATATATACACACACACACACACACACACCAATTCACAATAAACTTCAAATTTCTGAAAACTATTTACACTGCTATGTCCCCTTATCAATTGCATGTAAATAATCCTGAGCAGTATTCTAAAGATCAATTCTTTGAGGGGGTCTGATTAGTCTTCCTGACCCTGTTCACTTCTGTTGAGTTTCCACATGGAGTTCCTTGTGGAGGGGGCTCACTTCCTGACAGAATGCCTGCAGGTCTGAGATCCTCTTTTGTTGCCTTGGGAAATATTGATCGATTAATCCGATTCCTCCAGAGAAGTCCTTTATGAGTCTCCACGAGGTAGGAGCTGGTAGTTTCTGCAGTTATGAGCAGTTCTAAGTGTCTAGGAGTTTTTGAGTCAAACTTTGTTCCCTGATCTCATTTCAGGGAGTGCTTTTGTTCTGTGCCAAACACTGAAGTTTTGTTGCTGCCAAATTTTTATTTCAGCATCCCATTTTCAATATTGCCTCAGGTCAGGCCACTTAGGTTTAAGCTGTATGGGTTCCACAGGGAAAGGCGTCCTTAGTCATCTTCCCACCAGAAGTTCTGCTGGAGGTAGTCCAGATGCAAGAGGTGTTGATCAATATGCCAAGAGTGCTTTATATGGGTTCACTATTTTTGCTGAAGCCTTTTTAAAGTCTGCACCGCTCTCTTCACCTCCCCGTTGCTCTGGAGGTAATATGGACTACTAGTAAAAAGGTCAAAATTAAAGTCCTGAACAAATGCTAAGAATGTTTCCGAGGTAAATTGAGGCCCATTATGAGATATAGGAACTCCATGTCTTGCAGATATTGCTACTTTAGTTTCTGGATGACCTGTGCCGATGAAGTCTGTGTAAGTATAGCCAAGTCAGTATATCTGGAGAAGTAATTAACTACACTAATGTAAGTGTGTCCTTTCCAATAAAAGCAAATCTGTGGCTACCCACTGCCAAGGTCTGTCAAGTAGCTTTGTAGAGAGTAATGGTTCTGACGATTGTTTTTTTTTTTTTCCCCTCGTTACATATCTGGCCGTCCACGACATTCTGAATTTGCCTACTCAGACCAGGTCGGCATATGGATTATTGTGCTCGTGCACAACACTTGTTTATACCTTGGTGTTGCTCATGGATTTTGTAGAGCATCTCTTTCTAAAGTACCTTCGGTATAGGAACCGTGTTGTCCTTCAGCCATGTGAAGGTCACGTCAGTCCTGCCTGTTGGAAGCTGACTCAACCTCACCCTCTTTGGCACAGTTGAGTCAGTTTCTGGCAAGTCTCATCCTTTTGTTGTTCATCTCTAATTTGCTGAAGTTGCCTGGCAGGTTCTGCACCTGCTGCCAGAACAAGGTCAATGTAGACTGACCTATTTCTCTAAATCCTTTTCTTCTTCTGTTGGTGGCTGCTCAACTGGGGCTTCAGATAGAGTGTAGTTGCTGTGAGTACTTTCTCCAGTATATGTTCAATATTGAAAGAAAATTGCATTAACCATAGTCAAAATCTTTGACTCCTAGGTGGAAGGTCATCCAGTCATTTTGAACTCAATCATGCCTCTAAGAGTCTGTTTCTATGTTAAAATTCAAGTCAAAGAGCGATGCACTGAGCTGTTCACAGTGACAAGTACCTGCTACAGCTTCTTCTTCCACTTAAGCAGACTGCTGCTTGGTTTTCGTGAGGCTTCTTGATATGAATGCTACAAGTCTCTGGTCTCCTTCTGGTTGTTTTTGTGACAGCACTGCTCCTAAACCATGAGGATGATGCATCCACTGCTATTGCTGTTGGATAGTTACCAAATATTGTGCCAAAGCAGGAAGAGATGTCAATAGTTTTTATATTATTAAAGGTATTTTGTTGTGTGCTCCCCAGATCCACATATTGTGACCATTAAGAAGATCTCTTAAGCATTTTGTTGGTTGAGCTAAATTAGTTAAGAATTTTGTCATGTCCAGAAATCTTCTTACAGCAGAAACAACTTTGGGTTCAAGTAACAAGTAATACCTTCAGTTTCTCTGAATCCAATTGAATTCCCCGTTTGCTACAAATTTTATCTGCTTCTTTCCAAACTTATATTTCTCATTTGGGGTGAGACTGGCTTGTTCTAAGCATCTCAAATCTGCATGTAGTCTCTCATCATGTTCACTTCTATCTCTACCACATACCGACACATAATCTGCATGGCAAAGGATGCCAGGCAAACCTGCCATGATCTGAGAGATTCTCTTTTAAAAGTGTTCTGGTGCTGAAGATATGCAAAATGGGAGACAACTGAAACATTACCTTCCAAATGGGATGATAAATGTAGTCAATAGTATAGATTCTTTACCGAGGGGGACTTGCCAGAAGCCTGCTGTAGCATCTAATTTTGAAAAGACTTTGGCTTCTGATAACTGAGCTAATGTTTGGTCAACTACAGGAAGCATGTGTCTTTCTCTGCACATGCTTTTATTTAGTTGTGTAAAGTCCATACAAATCCGAAATTTGCCACTGGATTTTGGTACTACAACCATCCCCCCCTACCAGTCAGAGGGTTCTTCCATCTGGGAAATAACCTCATAACTTCTCTCTTTAATACTTCTTTGACCTTCCTTAGCAAGGGTATGGGGATGTGGCATGGGGATGTAAGTGCAAAGAAAGTCTCTGAGGATACCAGTTTTATTTTGTACTCTGACAGCTTTCCTAGCCCTGTGAAGACGTGCGGCTACATCTCCTATATAGTTTACATTTTGCCATTAATGCATGCCAGTTACTCTTCTAGGTGTAGTCCTTGTGTTGCTGCCAAGCCTAGTAGGGGAGTTGTCAGTCCTTGGATTACATAGATTATGTGTTGAAGAACTTTCCATCCTTTCTCCAATTTCCCAAGGAACTGGCCGCAAACATCCAGTGTAGTGTCACTAGCCCCAGGTGTGATCTTTTTTGGAACTACAGTTACTGCTACCCCAGTTTCAAATTTAAATTTAAGGTATTGACCCTTTAGATTCATACTTGTATACCAAGATGTTAACTGTTCTATTGAGGCTATAGTCTCTAGTAGTGTGGACTTGTTGTCATCTGAAAACATCCCCTCTTGGATTGTTTCCATTGGTTTTGGTGACCAGCGTGCTAGTGCAAAATGTCCCATTTTGTGGCATCTCCTACATTCTGCCTCCTTCGCTGGACATTGCTACGTGCGGTGGGTTGGTGTCTTACCTTATTTTCCAAGTTTCCCTTCTTCCAAGACCCTTCTTTGGTCTCCCACTCTCTAATTGTGCACTGTTCTTATCTTGTAAATAGTGTTGTCTGACTGCTTTCACGTTTGTGTCTTTTCTCTTTACTGTATCACTATTGTCTGATGCGGTCTCCCCTGTGCTGTCTGGATGTAAGTCACGTTGCTGATTTCTTGCATTCTAACTTCTGCTATAGCTTTGGCTGGTGTGAGATCTGGGTCTAATTGAAGCTGTGAGGATAAACTGGTGTCTCCGTGACCAGCAACCATCTTGTTGCTTATTAGCGCTTCTTTCAACATTCCATATTCCATCAAAAGCCTTTTTGACTTTGAAGTATTCTTTCTTCCTCATTAGTGAAGGGTAGGGCACATAGGATATCAACAACAGCAGCATCACCCATGGCAAATATCAGGCCATTTACCTAGTATTCTTCTGCTTTCTCTGTTAAACCAGGAATCACGCAAATCTACGGCTCCAGCAAGGCCAGCTGCCTGAGTTGCCAAAATCAAATTCCTCTAGCAGAGCCATTTGTGCTATGGGCTCCATTGCTGCACTGAGACAGGGATCTTCCTCCTTCCTGCTGCAGCTTTCACAGGTCTCTGCCCTGATTTTCCATTTTTCCCATTCTCTTACCACTCCAGCAGTCGGGGGGTGGGGAGGAGGTCTCTTTCCACCCTCCCCCCCGTTACTCCTTCTTTAGAGAGAGGGATTCCCTCACTGCTGACACCATGTAGTGTGAGGACATAGATGTAAAGAGCCATGCTTTAAGCAGCAAATAAAGAATTCCCTAACCAGGAAGTTCCCACACTTATTAAGCTCCCTGCTGCAACACATCCTGGTCCTCTCTGGTAACAGTGGAGAACCATGAACTTCATAACTACGCCACACTATAGATAAGCAAGTCTCTCTTCCATCCAAAATATCAATGAGTTAAATGCTCTGAAGACCAGAAGGGCTGCAGGAAGACACTTCTACATAAACATGTGTATCTGGCCATGAGCCAACTACATCAGGGACTAGAGCAAACATCATATTAGCCCAGCCAATGGCCAAATCCCCAGCATATCCACTCCTGCACCACTGTGCAGCATTATGGAGAGCCACCACAGAGGCCTTCTCTGGGATAGAAGCATTCATTGCCTGGTCCACTTAAACAGTAGAAATATGTTTTCACCTGCACTTAAGCAGCCACAGACTACCTTGAGGATTTTGTCCAGTGACTGCATAGATTGCTGTTTTATAGAGGCCCTTAAAGTTGCTCTTCCCTATTAAGGGATATGTAAGCAAAGGATCCTGGAAGATCACTCACAATTCAGAGCTACACAGATTCATAGATTCCAAGGCCAGAAGGGACCATTGTGGTCATCTAGTGAGACCTCCTGTATCACACAGGCCAGAGAACTGCCCCCAAATAATTCCTTTTGAACTAGGGCAGTTCTTTTAACAACAAAAAAATCCAACCTTGATTTAAAATTGCCAGTGATAAAGAATCCACCAGTGACTCCGGTGAATTGTTCCAATGGTTAATTACCCTCACAGTCAGGGTGCTGAAAAAAAAGACCGCCAAAACATTGTGTCAAAAGAGCGGCCACATGAGCCAGGCAACGTAGGACAAAATGAACAGCGCTAAAATATTATAATCTATCCAAACGAATGCATGCTGGGCTGTGGAACAGCCTGGTCCAGGAGTGCCCAGAGGTGGTGGTGCAGGGAATTAGTGCCCAACCCATTCATCGCTGAAGATAATTTGATGTACTGCAGCAGTGTTGGGAGTTTCTCCAAGGCAGAGGCCTGGAATTAGCAGGGTGTGCGGCAGATCAAGATTGAGGAACATTCCTAGATTCATGTAGGGTAAGGCCAGAAGGGACCCCAGGATCATTTAGTCTGACCTCCTGCTTAGCAGAGGCCAAGGAACCTCACCCAGTAATTCCCCCATCAAGCCCATGCATGGCGGAGCTGAACAGGAGAAACTTGCACGGCACCTGCCCTCACTAAGCCAGCGCTTTTCGTTTTATTTGCCTAACTACTAAATTCTTCCACCTTTAAAAACCAAACAAAAACACACACCAAATTCCTGGCGCCATGCGACACGATCTTGGAACCTAATTAAACGGTAGTGTGTAGGGTTAAGCTTCCAAACGTTCTCCGCCCTTCCCTGAGAAATGCAAGGTCAGATGCTGCTTAATAATCCCTTCATATTGGTAATTTAGTTAATGTTTGTACAGCACTTTGAACATGCAAAGTGCTGTGGTGTGGAAGTGCTAAGTGCTGTAGTATTTAACGGCACATCCTGTCATAATCCCTCATTGTGTAATAATAATAATTAGTCATCGTCATCTCATTCAGAAAGGGCCCCACCTCCCAACCGCCCCATCAGGCACTATGGGAGCTGCACAAACTCTTTCTAATGCAGCACGTCTTGACAAGAGAGCTTGGCCCAAGCGGCAAAGTTCAGATCTCAACTGTACCCATGTTCAGGGCTGTTCTGGTTCAACCTAGCCCAGGCCCAGTGGTTTCTAATCTTTACCCAGGACTGTAAGCTCTTTGGGGCAGGCACTGTCTGTTTCCTACATGTTTGCAGAGCGCACAGCACAATGGTGCCCTGATCCCCGATTGCAGCAGCTCCTGGAGGCCCCCAACCTAATTAACAACAAATAGAGCAAGGGGCAAAGTTCAGATCCACCTCACCTTTTGGGGGGTATTGGGAGCCAGGGTCAGCCCCATTGCTATTAAAAGCGATGGACAATTCACAATATAAGAAGGGGATAAAATGTTTCTGCAGGCAGAAAAGAAACCTGAAGCAAAGAACTTGAGAAATCAGTGTGTACAAACTGTAACAACTCCGAAACATTAGACGGAACTTCCAGGCCAGTAATAAGTGCCTGTCGCATTTACTGTTCCAGCCTTGTGTGGAGATTAACACTGGAGCCCTTTTGTGATTATTTATATGATTTTAAATGTAAATAAAAAGACACTTATCCCAGGCTCTAGGTGCCCAAACACATTGTTACCCGTCCAATAAATACAATGAGGCCCCAGCAGCACTAAAATAATCATTTCAACAGGAACTCAGCCAGCCATACACTGACAATGAGTCCTTTCCACCCCTTCATCATTATGGAAAGCATGCTGTCAGCCCTCTCCAAAACCCCGGCCAAACGGAGGTCTACAGTTAACTACAACTATTTCCCACTCCATCAATTCTTCCGCCGTAACCAAATTGACCTGGACTACAACTGCCTTCTACCCAGCCAGAGCTTCACCAGAACTTCCCAGAGCCTGGAAAGAGAGAAGAGCCAAAGACTTGCAGAAAGTCCACGTGGGACCTTACTATCCCAATCTATCAACCCGAGAGGTATTCAGCAGTATAGTGATGGGTGCCAGTACAAAACCCTGGATTAAATTAGACTGAGAGACAGAATACCCAGGGCTCAAAGCCATATATTTTGTCCCTTCCAGGCACCAACACCATGTATTCGACAATTACAGCACAATATCCATCACCTGTGCAGATTTACGGCAGAAGTTGGTTCATTTCAATGAAATGCACTGATGCTATTTTACATTCCCAGTGCTACTCCAATCAAAGGAAAGAACCAGAATACTGTATTTTATTCAAGGTAATATTTTCTCCTAATCATTTCCTAAAGCATCTGTCCCAGCCCACTTCTGCATTCTGAGTCTTGCACACACTTTAGTTACTTCAAAGACATTATTGGCAAATCACACAACAGTCATGCAGTGGATGTGCGGTAGACTGGCACATAATGTTTGGATGAGGACTTTTTTAAATTGTAGATTTCTTTTTCATTTGACACAACTTCAATTTACCTCACTTTTCGGTTGCAAATATTTTCTGCCCGAACTGCAATCCGTTTTTCACCAGTTCATTGCACCCAGTTTTGGCAAACACATGGCAAATTTTTATTTGTACATAGTAGTTAGCATCTTTTTAGTTTTAGTCACAACGACTAATTAGCTGGCCTGCGGTGCAATCAGTAAAGAATTAAAAGACAGTAGCACAATTAAAGCCAACCAGCCTGGTGTTACCAAAAATAGGTCTTGCCAAACAAATGAGATATTGTTTTATGATGAGTTTTGTTGATAAAGGTAACTGTGTTGATATAATATACATAGACTTCTGTCAGGCACTTGACTGAGTCCCATTCTGACCCGTGTGCTGTTCTGAAAAAAAAATCTAGCACTATACAAAGTCAATGCATAACATATTAAAATGGATGAAAAACTAGTTAACTGATAAAATGTAAAAAGTAATTGTAAATAAGGAATCACCATCTAAATAGGGGTATTTTGAGTGACGACCTGCAGGGATTGTGCTCAATCCAATGTTCTTCCAGATCACTGATAAAGATATTGGAAAAAAAAAAGAATTGAAAAGTCCCCATCCAAACACAGGATAGCAGAAAAAAGGCATAAAGAGATCCAGTGCTGGGGAGCTGAAGATAGATAAATTCAAACTAGAAATAACACATACATTTTTAACAGTGAGTGTAATTAACCATTACAACAACGTACTCAGGGACATAGACTCAGACTCTAATGTCAGAAGGGAGCATCATGATCATCTAGTCTGCAGGCCACAGAACCTCGCCCACCCGCACCTGTAATATGCCCATAACCTCTGGCTGAGTTACTGAAGTCCTTGAATCAAAAGGTGGCTCCTCCATCATTTGCAGTCCTTAAATCAAGACTGGAGATCTTTCTAAATGATATGCTAAAGCTCAAACAGAAGTTACAGTCTTAATGCAGAAATTACTGGGCAAGGTTCTTTGGCCTGTGCTACACAGGAGGTCAGACTAGATGATGATAATGGTCTCATCTGGCCTTAATCTATGAACCTATGAAATTAAAGCAAGGGCCAAATTTTGCCCACATCTAGACTGGTGTCAATCCAGAGTAACTTCACAAAAGCTAATGGATGCACTCTGGATTTACATGGGTGTAAGTGAGGTAAGAATATGGCTGAGACTTGAAATTTTTCCTTCCCATGAGAGAACGGGCCAGATGCGACGGGGGCAGTTAATCCCAGTGTGACATAGAAAGAGTTTAGTCCAAAAGGCTGGGTTGGTTTGGAAGTCTGTTAAGCATGAGTGAGAAGTTCATGGTGTACACACAGAGAAGTTAGATTAAAAAAAAAATTAAAAAACCTTATTGGAAGATTGCAATGTAGCAAGGCTCTGTCTTAGAATTCAGAACCCTAACACGAGAACTCCCAGAGAGAGAGACAAAGCAGGCTGCTCCCTAAGGCAGAGAGGCACAACTCAATCCACCTTACTGTAGGCTGGTTCTTTGAAGAGCTGACCTTGATCGCATGCTTCCCTACAGAGCCCTCTTGCCTGCAAGCAGGACCAGGAACTCTCTCCCCACTTCTGCCCCTACTCTCTCAAAGTGATAGCTTGCAATTCCAGCACAGTCCTCAATACACCACAATTTGCCCCATAAATTGGAACCCTGCCTTCTTTGTTTACTCACCAGCAGGTTTCCATTTGAATCAGGCCAATAGCCTGCTGGCAATAGGTATTTTGGCTAAGAACCTTCAGACAGGTTGACATTTATGAAGAGTTTGGGTAGACAAGTCTGACTTTGTTCCTCTGCACCATGATAACCTGTCAGAGCTCATCTAACACAGAGGGAAGACTTTCTCTGCAGAGCTGCATGGGGCCAGAAGCAGATTCTTTTCTTTATGAAGCTACACAGGGGTCAGGTGAGCATGACACAGAGGGAGAGTGGCAGCAGATTGCTTGAGCACAGAGAACTCCTTCCGCCAGGATTTCCAGTGAGTCCCTTGATGGAAACAAGCAGTCTCCTCAGAACCATCCTCCCACTCTGTGTCCAATTGGAAAGAAAGGAGGCAGGTTCCTAAACAAAGGAGTTCAGATTTTCTCTTCTAACAGCCGGAGTAAAGCTGTGGTCTAGTAGCTAGGGAACAGGCATGGCATTAAGGAAACCTGGGTTCTATTCCTGGTTCTGATCTCTTGTGTGATCGCAGGCAAGTCACTTTAATCGCTCTGTGCCTCAGTTTCCCCATATTTAAAAGGGAGATAAAGATACTTCACTTCATTTGTAAAGATCTAGGAATTAACAGAGCAAGGCTGTAGTCACCAAAGACCCAGCCAGAGAGTGCTGAAAATGTCTTCTCTCCAAAATCCCTTCCATTCCAATCACAGAGATGGCAACTCCGTGGGACAAGACACAATAAAACTAGATCAACCAATAGCAGGAGCTACAGTAAAACACAGTCAGGGGCCTGATGCTGCCCTCATTCGCAGTGGTGTGAAGTAGCAATAACGTTGCTGGAGTCATGCTACTGGATTTTTCGAAACGCGTGTGGCCTTGGCATGCAGGGGTTGCTTGCCAAGCTCAGGCTCGCACAGAGCATAATGAAAGAACAACAACAACAACATTTTGCACTAAAACCCTCCTGGCAGCCCAGCTCCAAATCTGCTCTCTGGCGATTCTGTCACGGCATTGTCATTTATCCTTTTAATCTACTTGAGACAATAAAATAAAACTCTGGCCATGAACTGATTCCCCATCAGCAACCAGGTGGAGCTTAAGCTGAAGAAAGAAAAGCAAAAAAATCCTCTAGTGCCAGGTTGCAAGGTCCAGTCTTCATAGAATTAAAGGTCAACGGGTGATGTAGCTCCTGCCCCAACTTCCTGACCCTTTTTGGCTGGAAAGGCAGTGCCTGGGAGTGGCTGGACAAGGATGTGCCCGATCACAGTGCTAACTCCCAGCATGGCCAGTTCCCCTCGGAAGGCTGCAGGGAAAGGGAAGCGGCTATTATTCCCACAGCCCCTTGTTTGTTTTTAATTGTAAACGAAACCTCCATTGCTATATCCCATGTGCTCTGAAGAGGAGAGAGATGAGCAAAGCAGGGGAAGCAATGAGGACATGGGCCTAGGGTTGCCCAGGTGCTGTGGCTGCTGGAGTTTGCATAGGCTGTACCTACAGCGGTGACCCAGGATCCTCCCCATTGTTCCACGGAAGGAAGCAAACATGGGCGAAGCTTGCTGAAGAAACTGAGCCGAGCCCAAAGCAGAGCTCCTGGTATCCAATCCACAGTGTCTCCATGTGTTTATTGCCTAGTGGGTTGGAGGAGCAGGGTCAGGATTGCCTGGAGGGAGGCGGAGTTGGGCAGCATCTGCTCTATGAGGCATGATCTCCGAGTGTCCTAGCAAACTGCAGAACGTCTGCATGTTCTCCCTTCAAAAATTAATACCATGGTGGGGAGAAAAAGCTGTAGCCTGGGACAGGGAACCAGTGGCAGCACAATCAGGTAGCATCTCCAGAAGAGAGATGAAAAGTCCTCTCTCCTATTTGTCTAGCTTCTAATTTTATAGGGGATGTAGACGCTAATGAAAGCGAGGGGTTAACAGGGCTGGATAAAACCAGGCACAGTGAATGCACGTTCTATGCAACCTTTCCCCACCCCTCTGCTATTTCACCTCAGTTCTGATCTGCAGCTATTTCAGGCCCCTTTCGGATCTGAGCAGTGGTGCTTCTTTATACCAAAGTTTTGTGCACAAATAGGGACAAAGATGAAACCACCAACCTCACTAAGTAGGGTGACCATATGTCCCGTTTGGGCCGGGACAGTCCCTTTATTAAGCCCTCTCCCAGCTGTCCTGACTTTTTTTTGCAAAAGGAGGCATTGGTCCCATTTGCGATGCCAGCCCCCCGCAGGAGGGGAGGCAGGGCTGGGGAAGGGAGGCAGCGTTCCAGTATTGGGGGGGCAGGGCTGCAAAGTTCCAGCACTGGGCAACAGCCTCCTGAGGGGGCCCCCACAGGGTTCCAACAACAGGCATCAGCTTCACGCAAACGGGGAGTGGGGGAGCTGCAGGATTTCAGCCATGGGCAAACAGCCTCACGGGGGGGACGGGGGGGGGAGGGGGGAGAGAGGGAAGAGGCCTGCGGCGGGTCCTGTTTTCAATTTGGGAAATATGGTCACTCTGTCACTAAGGAACATTTGCATCCAGTCTCCAGAGGTGAAAGGCTGGGGTGCTAAACCGGCCTTACTAACCCTAGAGAGAAGTCACATGTCTCACATTTTTGGAACAGCATCCTTTGTTCCTTCATGTTCCTTCACAATATACATGGGTAAATAGGGAAGATGTTAGAAAGACTAGGAATCAAACATGTGCCTAATCAAATCAGCCACTGCTGAGGGAAATCAGCATGTCTGAAAGCATTATGGCCAACCGCAAATATTCAGAAATAATTCGATGAGATTTACAAATAAATAAATAAATAAATGTAGCATTCTTTTTATTTGCCTTCTGGATTTTGAGCCTTTAAGTTGTACTTGGGTCACATTTTCATGATTTCCTCTGCAACCATGTGGGCTAGAAGCTTAAGAAAGCAAGCTAGCGGAGATTCTCACATAAACACTGGTCTCCAGGAATTGGGACTTTAAATAAAACCGCAAATATCGCAGGACTTGCAGTCAAATCGTGAAAATTAGCAAAGGTGTTAGAATCTGATACATTTCACAGGACTGGCTTTTTTTTTTTTTTTTTTAAAGGCCGTTTAAAAAACATTAGACTGTTTACAATCGATATGATCCAATCCTTACTGTGTTTCTGTTTTTAACCTTTGGCGATTGCCCTTTAGCTCTGTTCAGCACAGTTAATGCTACTAGGGGTGAGATGCTGCCGCCGAGATTAGGTGAGAAGTGCAGTTCTTTCAGATCCGGTCCAAGCTGAAGAAGCTGATGGCACCGAGTCGCTATGGGCGGCACGCACATTTGCTAGGCTTCACTCTTTTAGAATCTGGATCTGCTTTTTGATTTGAGGCCAAGAGCTGAAAATGTGGTTTGGTGGGCTGTGCCAAACCACAAAACAGTTCCTCAATGTGTGAGTCATCTCAGAGCTGAAGCAAAGTCAAAGAAGAAAGAAAGAAATGGCATAATGCAATATATGGGGTTTTTTTCCTTCTGTGTTCTTGCTTTCTTTAGTAAGGATAGATGAGATGTGCTGCGAACAACCCCCCTCTCTCCAACCCTTTCAGCGCTCTCAAACCAGTCACACCCAGCCTCCTGTTCGGGATTCTGGGTAATGTGGTCCACCGCACATATCCTGCATTATGAAATATTGTAATTGAGCGACCAAGGGAGGACAATCAAAGCATCATGTGCACATATGACTACATTGCAGAAAGGCATTGTGGGCTGGTGATTAGGGGAGCATACGGGAAGTCAGGACTTACGGACTCTGTTCCTGGCTCTTTTACTGACTTGCTCAGTGACTTTGGGCAAGTTATTTACCTTGGTTTCCCCAGTCCCCCCCCCCTTTTTTTAAAGAGATAATATCACCTACCTCTGGGGTGATGTGAAGCTTATTTAATGAATATCTGAAAATCACTTGGAGAGCTTTGGATGAAAGAAGTTCAAAGTATCATTGCTCTAGAAAGAAAAAAATAACTGAATGTCAAATAAACCATAATAATAGGGGGAGGGATAGCTCAGGGATTTGAGCATTGGCCTGCTAAACCCAGGGTTGAGAGTTCAATCCTTGAGGGGGCCAGTTAGGGATCTGGGGCAAAAATCTGTGTGGGGATTGGTCCTGCTTTGAGCAGAGGGTTGGACTAGATGACCTCCTGAGGTCCCTTCCAGCCCTGATATTCTATGATTCTATAAAAGACCATGTCAAGTGGGTCTAGACAAGGCTGGAAGAGAAGACAGGGTTAATGAGCTGAGGGGCACTACCAAAGGAGCATGACTATTTCTCAGAATCATGGCAGAAATCATGCTTCTTTATAGAAGGGGAAACCCTTTGGAAGGCATGGCTGGTTCTAATAAAAAATAAGCCCATTTTAAGGTTCCAATTCACAGAAGCGTCCCTATTCAAGAAGGAGGCTTAAGTGTTTGTCTAAAAAGCTAAGAATGTGCTTAAGCGCTTTCCTGAATCCTAGGCTAAGCTTTCACTATGGTTACATTTTCACTGCAGCGCTGGAGCGAGGGGAGTCTCTGATTTACAGGACTATGGGCTAGAAAAAGACATTTGCAAAGTGAACACGATGTTTAACAGTTATTGGAGGGCTCCATTCATTCAGTGAGAACATTCCCCTTAATCCTCAGTGACTGGTAAGTCTTTCACCATTGTCCTCAAGAACCTGATCACTGACTGCATGTGCATTCTGCCTACCGAAGGCAACGCTGGCGTTGCTGCGAGGAGCGGGGAAGCCTGAAATCCCGTCTTTTCTGACTCTGCTATATTTTTGGCTCTGCCATAATGGCGGCCAGGTCCCAAGTGCTGCTTTCAAATCAATGCCGCTCACCAGCCAGTCCGAGAGGTCTGCATCCTCGCTTCACAGAGCTGACAGCCTGCAGAGTTCCAGCCAGGGGAAGAAACTCATTTAATATTACACTGCAGGGCTGAGCAGGGAGCTGATGTCCAGTAGGATACGGAGAAAAGGAGAGCCCTACAGAACAAGATCTAGTATCAAAGCACCTTGGAATGGGCAATGAACTCTTCCTTTCCCATTCAAGCTTTGTGCTCAAGAGTGTACGGATGTGCAGCAGCAAATAAATAAACTATTCGTTTTTTGTATTGCACTGGTGCCTAAAGGAGACTCCTGCCTCACTGTGCCAGGCACTGTACAGATATATAGCAAGAGACAGTCCCTGTCCTAAGGGTCTGACAGTCTAATTTGGATTGAGCTCCATTAGAAACATTTTTCTGGAAGCAACTGGAACCACAGAAGAGCATCACTCACTTCCAAAACAACGTTTGTACCGGAGTGCAAGGGAGATGCAGATCAGACTTGCCTTTCTCCCTTTAATCACCTGTTTTAAGCCAGCGGATAATTCCCACTTGGGAGACAAAGGCAGCCAGCCCTATGTAAGGCCTACAGTGACTGGCAGCTGCAGAAAGTCAGGCTGCCTATGACAGTTCCTTGGGAGGCTGTGGGTTAAAAAGGGTCCTGAGGCACCATTTGGGCAGCACAGTTTTCACTAGCTCTACAAATATGCACTATTCTTTGCATTGTCAAATCCATTTCTCACAATAAATTTGCTTTGACATGACTATCAGTTATACCAGGGGTTCTCAAACTGGGAGTTGGGACCTCTCAGGGGGTCACGAGGTTATTACATGGGGGGTCGCGAACTGTCAGCCTCCACCCCAAACCCACTTTGCCTCCAGCATTTATAATGGTGTTAAATATATAAAAATATATATAAAAAAGTGTTATAACTCATAAGAGGGGGTCACACTCAGAGGCGTGCCATGTGAAAGGGATCACTAGTACAGTGACCCAGTGAATTATACCTCAAATAATTCAGGCTGTCCTTTGTCGGTTAACTACTCATCTTCACATGATCACATGACCTAGCTCTAAAGCAGGGGGTGGTCAAACTTAATGACTCAAGCTGTGTGGGGGCGGGGGGAGGGTTGAACCTTTAAATTGTCATCCCCTCCACAGCAGGCACCAGTCGTCTCTGGCAGAAGTTCCTAGTCCCCCCCCCCCCCTCGCCACAGGGCAGAAGGTTTTCCCCCCCCCCCCGGTCTGGTAGGCAAAGAATGGGGGTGGGGGGGACTCCGGGAGCCACGCTTTAACTTTGTGAGACACTGTTTGGCCACCCCTGCTCTATACCATCGGTCTGTGTGAGGGAGACTGCTCTACTCACTGCTCAGTGGTGCCTCCTGGTGGCTCATCTGAGGAACGAGCTCTGTCACTTGGTGGGACGCCCCTTCCTAGGGTTACTCAGTCCCTCATTCCAGTCACTCCTCCGTGGCCTCTCATGCTCCTGGAGCTGCAGCACTCTCCTCTTCAGAGCTTAGCCCTCCCCCCTTCTGGGGTATCGCAAGTCGTTTGAGGCAAACTGTCCCAGGCGGCCTCCTCCACTATTTGGTCTGTGCCACTCCCCCACTAGCTGGTAAGGGAATCCAGGCCTGCCCTCAACACCAGGTTTCAGTCCAGGGACCCTCAACCCAGCAGCTCTGGGCTTTTACACTCCCAGCCCTTACTGCTCCTTCCCTGGCTTGCGTCCTACTCTGTGGGTACGTCTATACCCAGCCGCTAGTTTGGCGGCTGGCAATCGAACTTCTGGGTTCGACTTATCGCGTCTTGTCTGGACGCGATAAGTCGAACCCGGAAGTGCTCGCCGTCGACTGCGGTACTCCAGCGCGGCGAGAGGAGTACCGCGAAGTCGACGGGGGAGCCTGCCTGCCGCGTGTGGACTGAGGTAAGATCGAACTAAGGTACTTCGAACTTCAACTACGTTATTCACGTAGCTGAAGTTGCGTACCTTAGTTCGATCTGGGGGGTTAGTGTAGACCAAGCCTGTGTCTTTGCGGCTTCCTGCTCTTCCCCCTGCATCAGCAAGTGCAGGTTTCCCCCACGCTGCCAACTTCTTCTCTTTACAGAGCCTGCCCCGATCCTCCCCCCAGCTGGACTTCATCTGCAATTAGGCCCTAACATGGCCTAGGTTTCCTCCAGGTGCAGTCTCAGGTTAATTGGCCTAATTTACCCCTTCAGGTCTAGGTGGACACTCCACCACAGTCTATAACAAAACAATCAATTGTCTCTCTGGCATCTGGTTTCTTCTAAAGAAAAATGAGACATACGTGCATGGATCACAACATTCTTATAATTTTTGAATCGTTTTGCCTAGCAGTTTGCAGTTTCCTGCCTCATGCTCCCAGTGGAATGTATTGTAGATTTCTAGTGCCTCTGGGCCTGCCATAGGTAGCAGCGTGGAGGATTTCACCTTCTCTGGTTTCTCTACAATGCCACCTGCTTTCCGAAAAAAATTAGGAATGCTGCAACTAGCCCTCCTAGTTTTACACCAGGCTCCCTTCCAGGTGGCTTCATTTACTCCATGTTTGCCAAAAATCCAGTTGTCTCCTGACACCATGTAATAAAGGCGAGACACACACAGGAGTGCTGGCAAGAGACAACTCTTTATTTTCTGGCCTCTGTCACGTAACATGGGTCACCGTTACAAAAGGTTCTACCTGTGTCACATGGCAGGGGTCGCTAGCCATCAATTCCAATGGCTACAATTACATGTTTGATCCTAACTCTATCTGGTTAATGTATTGTTGGGATTTAAGCTGTCAAGCGAAGAGTCCTCTCGATATTTTCTTTGCTCTCCCGCAGTGTCTGCTTTGTATAATGACGGAGGATCACACCAGTCTATCTGCATGTCAGGCAACTATTCCACTAAGTACTAACTGTATTGTTCTAAATCTCTCACGTTTCTTCAGTAAAATTCAATTTACTTTTTGTTACGAGAATCGCTTGCCTGATTGTTCAGGACTCAACACTCTCTCTCTCTCTTGCTCTTCCCATCTTTTCAAAAGGAAAAGCTCACAGATCTTCCAGCTTTAACCAGCTAATGCGGAGGGAGCTTGTTGTTTTTAGGTTGCATATTTGTGTAAGAGAACTTTGGCATGGCAATGTATTACGGGGGGGGTGGGGGGAGAGAGAGAGCACTCAGAATTGAAGGGTGCAGAGAGACAGTCTCTCTGGTCTTGATTTTGTATGCACCTTAGCAAAGTAAAACTATGCAAAGGCACAGTTCTGTATATGAGGAATGCATATAATATCTATCTATATCTAGAGATATTACACACACACACACACACACACAGGTGCGCCAATATACCACCAACCTTAAACTGTGGCTCTCCTCTGAAAAGTAACTTTGTAAAGCTGGCATCTTCTTACTCAACAGATCTGCTGCCTTGGGCTTTCTCATTTAAATAGCCTGCATTCTGTTGCATGATGTTCTTTGGGATGCCTCTGACTGGGAATGCTCCAGCCTCCAGGCCATGAGAAATTTAGATGCAAAGGTTCTCAAGGCACAGCAGAGAGGCTGTTGGGACCCTATGATGCAGGATCTTCAAAGGGAGAGGAAAGGCAGCAGAGAGAGAGGGATTCAAGGGCCAGTCTCTCAACCCCAGTTTAGAAGTAGTAGAAGCATGTCTGGGGTTGCCTAGGGGACTTGGATGCCTGATCCCCATTATTTTTAATAGGAATTTGGCATCCAAATTAATAGGAACTTTCAAAATCGTAGGTGGTTTTAAAAATCTCAGCCAGGGGGCTTAAGTGACTCGATCAAGGTCAGATAGGAAGCCTGTGGCAGAGCCAGGACTAGCATCCACATCTTCAAGCACCCCAGCCCGGGATTTGGCCACAATACCATTCTGGGCCTACATACACAAGTGCATCAGTGAGAGACTGCAGTAGTCATAACTCTGATTTTCCCACTGGGATGGAGTTATAAAATGGAATGTTTGTTTAAATCAATTTCAGTACATGTCCTCGTTCTGACAGACAGGTGCAGAACCCAGGGTTGGGGGCACATGCTCAGGAAAGGACAGGAGAGAGTTAATTAGAGGTTTCTGT
This sequence comes from Malaclemys terrapin pileata, assembly GCF_027887155.1. Lineage (NCBI taxonomy): Eukaryota > Metazoa > Chordata > Testudines > Emydidae > Malaclemys > Malaclemys terrapin. The sequence goes on along the minus strand of NC_071520.1, from coordinate 16,463,336 downwards.
GCCTTTCAGATGAGATGTGAGATTTACTAATAGAAGGAGATGTGTGGTAATGAGATCCCAAGTGGACTGCAGCTAGATCGAAAGCATTTGATGAAGCTTGACAGGCTTCATGTTTCTCAGTGAGATGCACACGGACTGGGTGCTGAGCGGTGTGTATGTTCGGGAGGGTCTGTGAACCTTAGAGCCAAACACAGCCACGAACAGAGTAAGCAGACCTACCGCCCTTCCCCCGAGCCACAGGATCCACGCCTGTGGGGAAAGGGGAAGTCATTCAAAACCAAAGCGCGAATGGCTCATTCCTGGAGTAGTGTGAGGAGGTACCAAACTCCACTGCTGCTGTATGGAATTAGTGAGAGAATCCAAACACCAGTAGGGCTGGGACCACAGCAGCGTGGCCATGGCTAGGACTCCTGCCGCCCCTCTGGGGCTGCTTCCTCTGTATGTTTCCAGATCCTCTTGAACAGGAAGATTTTCCATACCACTGGCTTCTCCATCCCCACTCCTGTAGTAGGCGCATGAAGCAGATAGCTCTTCTGGGATCAGGAGAGGAGGGCAGTGCTAAGACAGATGACAGGTGTGTTCAGTTTGGGGCCTATCACCCTTAGCAGTGTCTCTCGAGAGCCAAAAGCCCCAGCCTTCATGTGAACACCCTCTGGTGGGAGCTCTTGTGGAGAAGTAAATGGATGCTCCCTGCCTATCCCAGGCTGAGCTTGTGCACTGAACATCTTTGGTGTAGCTAACATCTCTCTCCCTTATGTAAACAAAAACCTTATCGGGCTTCTTCATCCAAGCACGCCTGCCGTTGGCTAGGGGGCTGTTGGGACGCAGCGGTGGTTTGCTTTAAACCTGCCCTTGCCGTCAGTGGTCCGTCAGACGAGCCAGCTGGGAGGCTCCGACAGTACCATTCCCACAGGGCCCGGAGGGTCACTAGGCAAGGTGATTGGTTGGAAGGGCCCAGAAGTCAAAACCCCACAAAGAAATGTGATTGCCATTAACAGCAGACTAGCAAGCTGTGCTCAGGCATTACGCGTGAAAGCTGCAGCATGCTGCTGCGGGTTTAACTGGCCTAATGCCAAGTCTGCATGCTCTCTGCAGGCTGGGCTTTCCTGACTCAAAGGGTGGCAGCTGTTCAGCATCAAGGGTACCTTGTGCCTGCTCCTCCAGAAGCTCCCTCAGAAGTCAAAAATGTAGTTGTCAAGGTCTCATTGAGGTAAGAGATAGAACCATGATTCCTTCTGAGTCTCCGGAAGGCTGCCTCCATCCTCAGAAGGCCTATGTATCTCAAACACCAACACCTCCTCCCTTGCCAGCTAGCCTCTAGCTCCCCCCAGTCCGCGCGGCTGTTTTTATTCTGCTAAGACCGTAGTGTGTAGAATGGTATCGATTCCTGCCCGGCTGATGGTCAGCTTTTATCCACTGCTGGGATGTTCCTATTGTAGGCCTGATGCTGTTCCTGTTGGAGTCAGTGGCAAAACTCCCATTGACTTCAATGGCCTAGGAAGGAACATCAGCAGCTCCACAGTGGTGTCCTCTCCTCAGAACAAAACAAGGGCATCCCAGATACACCCCGGGGGGCACTCCGTTCCGTGCTAAGGAAAAGGTGAAGGATTCATAACAAGCTGTGATTCTCCCTCTCTCACAGGAAATGAAACGATTACACTCAGAGGGACCCTGCATGGCACACATGTGGTTGTGACAAGTGTACCGCAAAGAGACAAGCAAGGACGCTCGCTTCTGTGGAAACTGGAGGAGGGGAGAGCAAGCCGCACCTCTCAGAAATGCCAGTGCAGCTGATTGTGATTCCTGAATCTATCTTTTGTAATGGGGCCCATTGCTGTAGTATCTGAATGGACGCACCATGGGGCAAGCCAAGGGAATCATTGCCAAGATGCCTTGTTTAAAGAGTGAGGGCCTGATCTCTCTTACACTGGTTTTATACTGGTGTAGCTGGCATAGCCTGCAAGGGACTTACTCCTGATTTACACTGCTGCAAATGACAGCAAAGTCAGATTCCAAGGCTTCATTTGGAGCAACATCCACTGCAAGAACAGGTCCGGCTGACACAAGTTTTACAAAGTGGCCCAGGGAGGGGCTGAACCATAGAAGATAATGGGGGGCAAAATGCAGGCTGACGCGCTGGCATAATCTTGCACAACATTAAGACTGCTTGAGCCGCGAGGCTTCCTGCACTATGGCTTTTCAGCGTCTCTAATCATAATCTCACACATTGAGCGCTCTGTTGCAGGGATGCCTCTTGCTGCCCTACGTTTGTTACATAGCGTTCAAGAGAACCGTTCTTGTTCTTTGGTCGATGTTTAATGGCAGGCCCAAGGGTGGGCCCAGTGCTTTCCAAACATTTGCAGAGACCTTCTGGAAAATGGGCCTCAATCAGAAACCTTAGGAAATCTACCTAAGAGATTGTAACAGATAAATAAGGAATTGCTGGCCATGGGCTGGTACTCACCAGCACCTCAAAAGCTATTGCTGGTGCATCAGGACAGCACAGGGGGCACTTGTGGGGGCTATATACACACCAAAATTTGTCTTAGCCCCCAGTAGCCAACCCTCCCAACACAAAGGTCAAACGTTATGCAGAAGTAAGGGTGGCATGGTATGGCATTGCCACCTTTACTTCTCCACTGCTGCTGGCAACAGCACTGCCTGAAGCTGGGTGGTGGAAGAGCAGCAACTGCTGGCTAGGCACCCAGCTCTGAAGGCAGGGTCACTGCCAGCAGCAGCGCAGAAGTAAGCCCGGGCGTGGGGCCAGGGACCACAAAAGCAGGCCCTGGCCCATGTCCCCACCCACCAGGGCATGCTGCCAAGGGCAGGTGGGGGGTCTGGGCCTCCCCCTAGAATTCCAGACTGACCCGCTCCGGTCCGGACTTCTGGGCCCCGCCCCCGCGTTCGCTGATTCCTGAAGGCTCTGTGAGCCCCCGAACTGGGTCCCCACGCCCGAGCAGCTCTTACCAGCTGTGAGCAGTCAAAAAGTGGCAGGGAGCCGAGGAGCAGCCGCAGCCCCAAGGCCCTGGGCACCACCACCACCAGCAACATGAGGAGGAGACACTGAAGTGACGCGGCTGCCCGCACCATGGCACCAGCCAGCGCAGCAGCTGCTCCACACTGCCCAGGCATAGTGCAGCTCTGCCCCTCCCCCCAATTTTCTGTCTAGCCCACCTCAGCCCCTCCCACCTGGAGAGATAGCTCCGCCCCTGCGGGCATAGACACATTTCCTTTATTGTTGGGGAGATGTGGAGTTTGTCGAACTAGATGTAACATGAAGGCTCAAATGACAAACAGGGCGAGGTGTGTGTGTTTGTTTTTGGTTTGGTTTGCATTTTGTTCCTAGAAGAGTACAGTCCTTGGTAGCATCTTTGGAGTAAATGCAGACACTGGGTTGGGGCAGGGAAGGGGAGTTTGGAGACCTGTCCCCAGCCGACACGTTTGTTGCTGTTTGATGAGTAAAATGAAGAACAAGGAGACAAGAAGAGTCCAAGATGGGAGACCATTGGGTCGCTGCAGATGTTCTTCTGGGAGATGAGAACAATAAGGCCCAAAAACCATGATGCTGGGTGGAGGGAGGGAGAGAGAGAACAACCTCTTACCCAGAAGTCCCTCATGTCAGCTCCCATCCCAAATTTAAGTGCATGTGTAACTTAAAGCACATGGGCCTGATCCAAAGCCCACTGGAGTCACGGGAAAGCTTTCTGTGGACTTCAATGGGGTTTCGATCAGGCCCTCGTGTAGTCCAACTACTCTCTTGGTTAAATGTACACACACGTGTAAGCAGTTTTCTGGGTTAGGCCTTTATTAAATCTCCCATCCAGCACTCTCTTGTCCTCTAGGAACATGGGGACCAAGAGCTTTATGGTTTGAACTTAACCCCACACTTGTTTAAAGAACTTCCCCCGAGGACCATTTCAGGGGCCCATCAGTTATTCTGGTTGTTATGTATTACGTCGGCAATGCCCTAAATGTGCATGAATTCAATCTGCTCAAGTTGCTTACACAGCCCCTGCCATGCTCAATCACCTTAAAAATATCTTCTGTTTGCAAACTTGAACTTTTTCAGTATTTTCTCTCATGTCAGTTCTTGATGCTTAAGAGTAAGAACGCAACTCGAAGCTTTTGTCTTTGTAGTGAGCGCACTCCTTGAGCCTGGTGCACAATCCAGCATGTGAACTCATCATCACTATAGTACCGTGCTTGTGACTTCACAGCACTATTCTGTCACCTTGGTTGCTTGCCCTAACATGGCAGGACAATTTGCCAAGCAAGGCCCTAGTCAATGGGTGCAGAAGTGGCAGAATCGGGCCCTGAATCAGTGCCACTTCCAGAGCAGTACAAGCAACCTGCATTTGGCAGGGAGGGGTTGCTTATAAATTCCACTAACAATAGGCAATCCCAAACCTTTATGGCATGAATAGGAAAAATACAGTCGGAGTTCTATATTAGTCACACACATATATTTACGTATGTGCACACTCGACATGTTATACATACATGACACAGATGGGGAACACGGTGTGTGATTGTCTATGCATCTGTCTAGAGCAGTAAAAACCATTTTGTAATGCTCCGAAGGAAGGTCTAACTTTAGCTAACGCCCAATCCGTTTTAATACATTGTAAACCAATTGGTAAAACCTTTTGTCTAAGATGTGAACAACCAGATCACGTGACTTCACATGTTGCAAAATAAATATATATATTTATTCCTTCGCTGGGAGATGAGACCGGCTCCTTTTTTGGCCCCCTCCACTCAGAGCTAACTCCAGCATGGAAAAAAGGGTTACTCTTCTTGCATAGACGTGTGTACTGTGAGCCACAACGGCCAAAGTATTTCACGCATTAGAAAACATAGACGTAAGAGCTCTCACTGCACAGATCCTGCCCAGGATCTGAGGACTTTCAGGGCAACTGTTTGTGCTGAGCACTTGGACTTGAATCCACAATCCATGCCTGGATAAGCTCCGGGGAAGGAGAGAAACAATGGAGCCAGCATGCAGAATCAAGAGTTTGTCAAATCATTGTTCTCCTTGCCAGCCCCGTGACTGTTTAAATCCACCCATTCATCTCCTCGCCCACCACAACCTGACACATCCAGATTTATTCCAGCCAGCCAGAGTTTGGGTTTTTTTTTAGATGAATCATCACCCGTCTCAGAACCAATTTCTCAGAGGGTACATTTTAAACCTGTCGCTGATGCAATGCTTTCAACCACAACAAACAAAAAAGCCCCACATTGGGTTGCCAAGCAGCGACAGAAAACAAAACGACAGGGCCCGTGTCGAGTTCTGAGGCGTGGCTCAGCTGTGCCTGGGCTGGCATTTCACACTAGCTTTGTGCCTTTCCGTGCCAGGAGCCCTACGGCAGAAGGGCGTGAGGTCTCTTCTCTAACCACTGCAGGCAGGGGGCGGGGTGATTTTGACTGAAGCTCTTCTTGTCGGCTGAGGTTTGGGGGGTATGTTCTGAAATACGTCTGCACAATCACCTGAAGGATGATTATGGTGCGGCACAAAGGGACCGAGTGGTGGGGGCAAGGGACACGAGCGGGAGCGAGGTATAACTGGGGGCCCAGGGTGGAGACATGGGCCTAGGCAGGGACCCCTTGAACAGCACAGGGATCCCCCAGGAAGAGACTGTCCTGGTATAATCCCAGGGTCCCCCAGGATGGAGTCAGGGAGGTGTGCCACCCAAGTGGCCCCACAATTTAAACCAGGGGAGGAGCAATCTGCAATGGCAATATTGTGGGGCTGCTATGTTTCAGCACCCGCATGTCATTCCCTGTAAAATGTGCACATGTGTGTGGGGGGGGGGGGCAAGAGTGGGACCAGGAGGGACTGGAGTGGCCACCATGGTGCCCAGCTAGAAGTCTGCCCTCCCCTGCCAAGTCTCAGTAGTTCCTTTGCAAGTCGCTCCCCATGCAGATCACCTCCACCACTCCATTCAACGCAAACTAACTCACACCTTGGGGTCCAGCCCTACCCCAGGGAAGGTTCCACCTGTTATTACAATAATCATCATAATAATCCATTGCATTTATATGGGATCTCATAGCCTTAAGGATCCCAAAACACTTCACATACTGGAGAAGGATCACTTTCTCTACCACCTAACTGCAGCCACTTCTGGGGTGAAATGCACCAGGCCTTTCTATCCCTACATCTAAGTGCCAGCAGCCTTAGCGGCTAGACACTGATTCTAGCACTGGTTGTTACATTTTCCGTTCTGGATCAGAGGAGACAAAGGAAAACTTGAATTTAGGCAGACGTGGGGCGATGCTCCCTTCGGCAACACACGGGGAAGTGAATACACAATAAGCACACTGAAAAGGGCCACGTGGGTCTGGCAAGAGAACAGCTATGTGACATGCTAACCCCCTCAGCACAGAGGCTCCAGCAGGCTGAGCTAGAAATGATCTGCCTTTGGAGCTGGGTGTGAATTCGGGGCACAGACAGCTGGACAGAGCACTGCCACGCATAGCTGCGTACTCCCCATGGAGAACACTGTATGCAAAATACATTAACTTCTGCTCTGGGGCCTGCACTTCTGGCAGTCAATGGTGGCTTGGCTTGTAAGCCAGGCCGCCAATGCTGAAGCAGGACTCGGAGATAGCCAGAGCAGTAGTCACTCCATATGCTAGGGCAAGATCCATGGGGTGTGCTCCAGAGTTTCCTGTGTTTATGGACATCCGAAGCACCTTCAGTACAGCGGCAGGCCCTTCCCTTGGGGAGAAATGGTGGGGTGTTTTCCATAGTTCCATAGATGACTACCCCATCCACCCAGAAGGGGGCGATATGGTGCCTAGTTGAATCCTAGAGACAGCTTTTGTTCGCTAAGGCCATAACATATTGTTCCTTACAAAACACCTGTTCTCTATCCCTTCTAAAGTAGCAGAACAGACGCTTTATTTATGGCATGCCTTATGAGTTGGAGTTGCACCAAACTTATATATGGTTTTCTGCAAATTACAGCATGAATGTTCAACCTGACTTCTGAGTCATTCTTTAGCAATACAGCTGTATACTTATTGAAAGCACTAAAAATGAAATGCGGTAACCCTGTAAATTCAGGCTCCAAAACATGCTTTCAATTTAGATTTAATAACATATGTATTGCATATTAATCAAATACAAATCGATTGTTAAAAACATATTTTCAGGTTTAGCAGGTAAGTCACAGATACGTGCTGACGTATTACAGAGTCAGAAATTATGCCTTTAATCATCTAAATCTTATAATCTAAATCTGGTTTAGATAATTTGCTGGAATGCATTTAATTTTGGCATTATTAAATCTAAATAAAAGGCATGTTTGGGCTTCTTAATTTAAAGAGTTGCCTAAAATTCCGAGGCTGAAGCAGAAATCCCTCTGCCCAGCGAAGGCGGTTGGAGTTGAGGCACAAATGCTGGGCGGTCAGAGAGGCACAAAACAGCCAGCAACAAGACCATGTGTGGAAAAGCGTTTGCATTATTGGCATGAAGCGGATCATGTAAGAAATAAGTGGCTGAGGTCAGTCACTCAAATGCTGCAGTGGGGTTAGAGTAAAGTGAGCCCCAACCCACCCTGTAATGCGACTCTCTTTGATGCCCGTTTCACTTAAGATTTTTTTTCTTAATGGTAAAACACGTGCTGTTTTCTAAGTGATGTCTGACAGGCCTCCACAATTGTGTTGACCACTTGACTTGTTTAATTTCAACCAGCATTCCCATTCCCTCCCCCTTCTTTCTTTGGCCAAGTACAGTGTGACACTCATATGCCCTTTCCAAAATATCAGAGTGCTATTTGCACACGTGAAGTGGACACCTCTGTCTCCCTTACGGAGCAGCCAGGCTGATTTTTTCCATTGACATTTAGGCCTTATCCTTAAAATAATACTGGAATGAAATAGCCAGTTTGTACATGTACCACGGCCTTCTGCTAGACAGAATCACAACTGTGTGTGGAATCCACTGTATGTCCTAAACCCCATACTTCTAACTGACCCCACAGATTCTCCTTTAGCTCAAGGGGTTAGTCTTTTGCTTGAGTAGCAGGAGGATGAGTATTTTATTGCCGGCGTTACTGCAAAATTCCCAGTGGCTGGGCCACGTAGTAGAAAGTAGGCCACTGATTTTATAGAACACCTTTTATCAGAGGATCTTGAAGAACTTTACAAAGAATTAAGCATCATTGGAGGCGTAGGCAGAACATTTTACAGAGGCGTAAAGTGAGAACAGAGGAGCCAGGAGTAGCGCTGGATGGGAAATGGTCTCCCAACCCATGAAAATCTGAGATTTCTAAAAGCGTTCCCCTATCGTGACAGATCAGAGACCTTTCAAAAATTTTCACAAAAAATGAGAGGGAGACTCCTCCCCAAAATTGCCCAGTGGTTAGGGCACTCATCGGGGATGTCAGAGACCCAGTTTCCATATCCCTGGTCTACTAAGGGGTTATCTGACCACCAGGCTCTTTGCCATCCTCTCTCTCTCTCTCTCTAACAAAAATAAAAAACCTTCCCCATTAAACTTTCACTGAAACTGAGATGTTCCCACAGAAAGTTTCAGTTCTGACAAAAGAACAATATGGCAAAAAAATTCCCAACCAGCTCTCCCCAGGAATGCAAGCTCCCAGGCTCTTACTCTCATCACTACAACAGTCCCTCACTGCCATGTATTTGAAAAACTCGTTCAGTACATAGAAACATTGCCCAAGAGAGAGATTCTCAAAGAAGAGCTCAAACTAAGGGGGCAGGGTTCATATTCTGGGCCAGATTCTCCAGTCCATGCAGTGCGAAGTGACCGTAAACCATCCAGAGGAAGTGGGCGGGAAATTCCCCCTGCACAGGAGAACTCTCTGCCGTGGGAAGCTGACACATGCAGCTCGGCTGCCTCCTGCACCCGCTGCCCTGCCCCCAGCTCCAGGAAAATTGCATATGCCACATAAGAGCCCTGGGTAAGATCGCCTTGAAAAAGTGGCTCTGTATATTTTAGGCATTGAAGGTAAATCGATTATTATTTTTGCCAGGAACATTTAAAGAGAGTTTTACAAGATCCTGTCTTACGATATTAAATATATTCTCTAAGTTATCAATGAAAGTCTTTCCACTGGATCAGTTACAGCAGATGCAAAATAACAACAACAACATCTTGCTATGCAGCACTTTCCAGCCTTAGATCTCAAAGCGCTTAACAAAGCAGGTCAGAATCCATATCCCCTTTTACAGATGGGGGAAATGCAAAAGATAATGAGATGCTGGGTTGCACTTTGGAAATAAGAACATAAGAACGGCCATGCTGGGTTAGACCAATGGTAAAACTAGCCCAGTATCCTATCTCCCAACAGTGGCCAATGGCAGATGCTTCAAAGGGAATAAACAGAATAAGGCAATTATCAAGTCATCCATCCCTTGTCATTCAGTGCCAGGTTCTGGCAGTCAGAGGCTTAGGGACACCCAGAGCATGGGGTTGCATCCCTGACCATGTTGGCTAGTAGCCATTGATGGACCTATCCTCCAAGAATTTTTCTAGTTCTTTTTTGAACCCTGTTATAGCCTTCACGCTGATACAGAGTTTCACGGGTTGACTGTGTGTTGTGTGAAGAAATACTTCCTTTTGTTTGTTTTAAACTTGCTGCCTATTAATTTCATTTGGTGACCCCTAGTTCTTGTGTTATAGAAGGAATAAATAACACTTCCTTATTTACCCTCTCCACACGAATCATGATTTTATAGATCTCTATCATATCCCCCCGTCATCTCTTTTCCAAGCTGAAAAGTCCCAGTCTTATTAATCTCATATGGAAGTTGTTCCATACCCTTAATCATTTTTGTTTCCCTTTTCTATACCTTTTCCATTTCTAATAGATCTTTTTTGAGAGGAGGCAACCCTAACTGCACGCAGTAATCAAGGTGTGGGCGTACCATGGATTTATGTAGTGGCATTATGATATTTACTGCCTTATTATCTATACCATTCCTATTGGTTCCTAACAATCTGTTAGCTTTTTTGACTGCTCCTGCACACTAAGCAGATATTTTCAGAGAACTATCCACAATGACCCCAAGATCTCTTTCTTGAGTAGTAACAGCTAATTTAGATCTCATCATTTTGTATGGTAGTTGTGAATATGTTTTCCATTACGTTAAATGTATCAACATTGAATTTCATCTGCCGTTTTGTTGTCCAGTCACCCGATTTTGTGAGATCCCTCTGTAACTTTTTGCAGTCAGCTTTGGACTTAACTATCTTGAATAATTTTCTATCATCTGCAAACTTTGCCACCTCACTGTTTACCCTTTTTTCCAGATCATTTATGAATATGTTGAACAGCACCAGTACCAGTAAAGATCCCTGGGGGAGATTGCTATTTACCTCTCTCCATTCTGAAAACTAACCATTTATTCCTACCCTTTGTTTCTTGTCTTTTAACCAGTTACTGATCCATGAGAGGGCATACCCACTTAACCCATGACTGCTTACTTTGCTTAAGAGCCTTTGGTGTGGGACCTTGTCAAAGGCTTTCTGAAAGTCCAAGTACACTATAACCACTGGATCAGTCTTGTCCACATATTTGTTGACCCCCCTCAAAGAATTCTAATAGATTGGTGAAGCATGATTTCCCTTTACAAAAGCCATGTTGACTCTTCACCAACAAATCTTGTTCATCTGTATGTTGGATAATTCTGTTCTTTACTATAGTTTCAACCAACATACCTGGTACTGAAGTTAGATTTTTCGCCCTGTAATTCCTAGGATTCCCTCTGAAGCCTTTTTTAAAAATTGGGTCTGAGTGCACCGTTTGGATCCAGATCTGAATCATAACTCTCCCAAAGTTCAGTGGGAGGGATTGCTGGATCTAAGGTTCTGATACAAGCGCCTCTGTCATTTTAACCCACCACTTCAAGGTTCTCCCCTTCTCCAGGCCAGGATACTATTCTGGAGAGAAGATGCCCTTTCTCTGGCAGCATCTCTTTTTAACATGCTCTGCTGGCATCTGGGCAACAGGTGCTGGAGCTTGCAAAGGAGGAGGGTCAAAGCATGGCTGTTCACGCAGCAAAACTAAACAAGTAACAATATGCACACAGAGTATCGGGTGGCGTCCTGCTCCCAACTGAAGACTCAAAGTTGTCATCTTCTACAAACAGTCTTTCCTGGGGCTGGGTGGGGAGCGGGAAATATATACAGTCCTGCACAACCTCCAGTGGAAATTCGCCAGCCTTCTGCCTCACTGTAACTGAGAGGGGGGAAAGTACCACCTATAAATTCACACCATCAGTCACATGGGAGGGGAAAGAAAAAAGTGTCATCAGCTCCTCGATTTACGAGCCCTCCTGAGCTGCAGTGCAGAAAAAACAAAACCACACACACACGTGGTGGAGGGAAATGTGATCCCATTTGCAGCTTTCTTCCTTTATCACGTTCACTGTCCAGCGAGGAGCCAGCCGCCTGCAGGGAGGGCTAGGCACAGTGAAGACACCGTCTCCTGGCTAGCACTAATACTTACTTGGCACCTTTCTTTTTGAGGATCTCTCAGCATTTTAGAAACCTTTCCAGGTCAGATTCCAATTAAACCGGCAGCAATCCAGAGTCACCCCAACCCAGCCAATGGAGTTACTCTGATTTTACAAAAACAACAAGGAAATCTGTTAGTCTTTAAGGTGCCACCAGACTCCTTGTTGTTTTTGTAGATACAGACTAACACGGCTACCCCCTGATATCTGATTTTACATGCTTTAAACGGAGATCAGAATGTGTCCCCCAAGTGACTAAGCTTCCCCACACCCATTGTGAGATGCCAGAGGCTGACCACCTGACACTCCCTCCTTCCCCAGCACGCTTTCCTCCTTAGACCACACTTCTTCTGGGAGGGCCACGGGCCAAGATGTTCAAAAGGGCCCTGTAAATCAGATCTCTTGAAGGCTTCTCAAGTTGGTCCCCCACTAACTGAGGCACCCCGAATTACTGGGCACTTTTTAAAACTCTGTACATGGCGTTGAGTCCCTCCTGCCCCCAGAGCTGGGGAGATAGGTGAACACCTTTGAAACAATTTCAATCATTCAAGGGACAGTGACCAGTGATAATAAGCTCTTGTCAATCAAGCTGCTTTTGATCACACTCCCATCTGCTTCCTTACATTAATCTGATGTTTACTGAGATTGTAAAATATTAACACCTCTTCCTCCCTGTCTGTAAAACACCTGACACTGTGCTGGTATTTGTATTTGGTAGCGTATTTGACAATTAGGGAAGCCGAGGCATAGAGATTAAATGACTTGCCCAACATTACACAACAAGACACCGGGGAGTGAGGAATGAAACGTAGGTCTCTGGACACCCAGTCCTGTGTTCTAACCACAAGATCACACTGCCTCTCCGGGTTGGGCAGAACAGATTGGCCCTTTTCTAGAACCAAATCCAAAAGGAAACTTTTAGCAAGCTTGAAATCTACTTAAGGACTGGCACAGTCCCCCATCATAGTATCTGAGGCCTCACAAGCATTAGTTAACACAACACCCCTGTGAACTAGGAACACATTAACCCCATTTCATAGGAAAGAAATTGAGACTTGCCCAATGTTATAGAGAAAGTCTAGAGCAAAGCCAGAAACAGAATCCAGATCTCCTGACTCCCAGCCCAGAGCCTTAACCACAAGACTATTCTTCGGCCTGGTCTACACTACGAGTTTAGGTCGACTTTAGCAGCATTAAATCGAATTAAGCCTGGACACGTTCACACGACGAAGCCCTTTCTTTCAACTTAAGGGTCCCTTTAAATCGGTTTCTTTACTCCACCTCCGACGAGGGGATTAGTGATAAAATCGGCCTTAGTGGGTCGGAATTGGGGTAGTGTGGACGAAATTCGACGTTATTGGCCTCCGGGAGCTATCCCACAGTGCTTCATTGTGACCGCTCTGGACAGCACTCTCAACTCAGATGCACTGACCAGGTAGACAGGAAAAGCCCCGCGAACATTTGAATTTCATTTCCTGTTTGCCCAGTGTGGAGAGCACAGGTGACCACGCAAAGCTCATCAGCACAGGTAACCGTGATGGAGTCCCAGGATCGCAAAAGAGCTCCAGCATGGACAGAACGGGAGGTACGGGATCTGCTCGCCATATGGGGAGATGAATCAGTGCTAGCTGAACTCCGTAGCAGTAAACGAAATGGCAAAATATTAGAAAAGGTCTCCAAGGCCATGAAGGACAGAGGCCATAACAGGGACGCACAGCAGTGCCATGTGAAAATTAAGGAGCTAAGGCAAGCCTACCACAAAGCCAGAGAGGCAAACGGAAGGTCCGGGGCAGAGCCACAAATATGCCGCCTCTACGCGGAGCTGCATGCCATGCTAGGGGGTGCAGCCACCACTACCCCAACCGTGTGCTATGACTCCGTCACTGGAGAAACACACAGGGAAGAGGGTTCGGGGTACGAGGAAGAGGAGGATGAAGATAATGTAGATAGCTCACAGCAGCAAGGAAGCGGAGAAATTGGTTTCCCCAACAGCCAGGATATGCTTATCACCCTGGACCTGGAGCCAGTAACCCCTGAACTCACCCAAGGCGTGCTCCCACTCCCTGAGGGCACACAGGGGACCTCTGGTGAGTGTACCTTTGTAAATATTACGCATGGTTTAAAAGCAAGCGTGTTTAATGATTAATGATTAATTTGCCCTGGCAATCGCGGCCAGTACAACTACTGGAAAAGTCTGTTAACGTGTATGGGGATGGAGCGGAAATCCAAATCCTCCAGGGACATCTCCAGAAAGCTCTCCTTCATGTACGCCCAAAGCCTTTGCAAAAGGTTTCTGGGGAGGGCTGCCTTATCCCGTCTGCCATGGTAGGACACTTTACCACACCAGGCCAGTAGCACGTAATCTGGAATCATTGCATAACAAAACATGGCAGCGTATGGTCCCGGTGTTTGCTGGCATGCAGACAACATCTATTCCTTATCGCTCTTTGTTATCCTCAGGAGAGTGATATCATTCACGGTCACCTGGTTGAAATGAGGCGATTTTATTAAGGGGACATTCAGAGGTGCCCGTTCCTGCGTGGCTGAACAGAAATGTTCCCCGCTGTTAGCCATGCGGTGGGGGGGAGGGGTGAAGTGATCATCCAGAGAATTGGGTGTGGGCGGGGAGGGGGGTTAGTTGGGTTTGTGCTGCATATTAACCCGGGAACCGCAGCCCCTCCTTTTACATTGCAAACCCATTTTAAATGGCCAACCCAACAGGTGCTTGGTATGGGAAATGAGGGTGCTACTGTTTGAAACCATTCCCACATGTTAAGAAGGTTAAAAAAGCCAAAAGACTGTGGCTTACCATGGCTGCCTGCAAGCCGAAATCTGTTGCCTGGCACTGCGTGAGTGATCTCTCACGCCAAACCGGCAGGCCCTCAATATAAGAGGAAAAATGCGACCTTGTAACGAAAGCACATGTGCTGTGTAATGTGAACAGCAAAATTTAACGTGAAAGAGTGTACCCATTGTTCTCTAAAATGTGTCTTTTTTAACCACCTCTCCCTTCTCCTCCACCAGCTGCAAATGTTTCTCCTTCACAGAGGCTAGTGAAGATTAGAAGGAGAAAACGGCGGACTCGGGATGACATGTTCACGGAGCTCCAGATGTCCTCCCACGCTGAAAGAGCACAGCAGAATGCGTGGAGGCAGTCAATGTCAGACTACAGAAAAGCACAGTATGAACGAGAGGAGAGGTGGCGGGCTGAATCGCGGGATGAACAGAGCAAGTGGCGGGCTGAAGATGATAGGTGGCATCAGCTTGCAGACAGAAGGCAAGAGTCGATGCTCCGGCTGCTTGAGCATCAAACTGATATGCTCCAGCGTATGGTTGAGCTGCAGGAAAGGCAGCAGGAGCAGAGACCACTGCTACAGCCCCTGTGTAACCAACAGCCCTCCTCCCCAAGTTCCATAGCCTCCTCACCCAGACGCCCAAGAACACGGTGGGGGGGCCTCCGGCCTCCCAGTCACTCCACCCCAGATGATTGCCCGAGCATCAGAAGGCTGGCCTTCAATAAGAGTTAAAGTTTTAAAATGCAGTGTGTCCTTTTCCTTCCCTCCTCCCCCACCCATCCTGGGCTACCTTGGCAATTATCCCCCTAGTTGTGTGATGAATTAATAAAGAATGCATGAATGTGAAGTAACAATGACTTTATTGCCTCTGCAAGCGGTGCTCAAAGGGGGAGGGGAGAGTGGGGTGGTTGGTTTACAGGGAAGTAGAGTGAACCGGGTGGGGGGGGGTGGGGCGGAGGGTTCATCAAGGCGAAACAAATAGAAGTTTCACACCGTAGCCTGGCCAGTCACAAAACTCATTTTCAAAGCTTCTCTGATGTGCACCGCGCCCTGCTGTGCTCTTCTAACCGCCCTGGTGTCTGGCGGCATGTAATCAGCGGCCAGGCGATGTGCCTCAACCTCCCACCCCGCCATAAATGTCTCCGCCTTACTCTCACAGATACTGTGGAGTGCACAGCAAGCAGCAATAACAATGGGGATATTCTTTTCGCTGAGGTCTGAGCGAGTCAGTAAGCTGCGCCAGCGCGCTTTTAAACGTCCAAATGCACATTCCACCACCATTTGGCACTTGCTCAGCCTGTAGTTGAACAGGTCCTGACTACTGTCCAGGCTGCCTGTGTACGGCTTCACAAGCCATGGTATTACGGGGTAGGCTGGATCCCCAAGGATAACTATAGGCATTTCAACATCCCCAACGGTTATTTTCTGGTCCGGGAAGAAAGTCCCTTCCTCCAGCTTTCGAAACAGACCAGAGTGCCTGAAGACGCGAGCATCATGTACCTTTCCCGGCCATCCCACGTTGATGTTGGTGAAATATCCCTTGTGATCGACCAGGGCTTGCAGCAGCATTGAAAAGTACCCCTTGCGGTTTATGTACTCGGTGGCTTGGTGCTCCGGTGCCAAGATAGGGATATGGGTTCCGTCTATCGCCCCACCACAGTTTGGGAATCCCATTGCAGCAAAGCCATCCACTATGGCCTGCACGTTTCCCAGAGTCACTACCCTTGATATCACCAGGTCTTTCATTGCCCTGGCAACTTGGATCACAGCAGCCCCCACAGTAGATTTGCCCACTCCAAATTGATTCCCGACTGACCGGTAGCTGTCTGGCGTTGCAAGCTTCCACAGGGCTATCGCCACTCGCTTCTCAACTGTGAGGGCTGCTCTCATCCTGGTATTCTGGTGCTTCAGGGCAGGGGAAAGCAAGTCACAAAGGTCCATGAAAGTGCCCTTACGCATTCGAAAGTTTCGCAGCCACTGGGAATCGTCCCACATCTGCAGCACGATGCGGTCCCACCAGTCTGTGCTTGTTTCCCGGGCCCAGAATCGGTGTTCCACGGCATGAACCTGCCCCAGTAACACCATGATTTGCACATTGCTGGGGCCTGTGCCTTGTGAGAGGTCTATGACCATTTCAATTTCCTCATCACTCTCGTCACCACGCTGCAATCGCCTCCTCGGCTGGTCCTGGTTTTGCTTTGGCATGTCCTGGCTCTGCATATACTCCAGGACAATGCGCGTGGTGTTCATAGTGCTCATAATTGCCGCGGTGATCTGAGCGGGCTCCATGATCCCAGTACTATGGCATCTGGTCTGAAAAAAGGCAAGAAACTAGTATCTGACGGATGGAGGGAGGCAGGGAGGGGCGAGTGACGACATGGCGTACAGGTACAGGGAATTAAAATCAACAAAGGTGGCTGTGCATCAGGGAGAAACACAAACAACTGTCACACAGAATGCCCCCCCCCCAAAGACTGAACTCAAAACCCTGGGTTTAGCAGACCATTGATTTCACGGAGGGAGGGGGAAGCAAATGAATACAGAACAAATCTATTTTTTACATCTTAAGCTGGCAGACGACGGTGCAGCATGACTGATAGCCCTTGGCATCTTCTGGGTGCTTGGCAGAAAATACTGGGCACTTGGCAGAAAATAGCATACTACGACTGATAGCCATCATCGTCGAGACTGTTCGATAGGACTGAGCATGTCTGCCCAGGTGCCCATGATTGACAGCCACTGCAGTATGATGACGACAGATATCAGTGGTAATATACCATCTTCTACCAAAAGGCAAGGGGCTGCTGTTGTGTGCAGTGCAGCCCCACGTCTGCCAGCACCCAGATAGCCGATGAAGGCTACCAGTCATACTGCACTGTCTACTGCCAAAAGGCAATTAGCTGCTGCTGTGTAGCAATGCAGTACCACATCTGCCGGCACCCAGAGGACATATGGTGACGGTGAGCTGAGCTGAGCGGGCTCCATGCTTGGCATGGTATGTTGTTTGCACAGGTAACCCAGGTAAAAAGGCGCGAATCAATTGCCCGCCGTTGCTCTGACGGAGGGGGAGGTGCCAGACGACATGTACCCAGAACCCCCCGCGACACTGTTTTGCATCATTCAGGCATTGGGATCTCAACCCAGAATTCCAATGGGCGGCGGAGACCGCGGGAACTGTGGGATAGCTACCCACAGTGCAATGCTCCGGAAGTCGACGCTAGCCTCGATACTGTGGACGCGGTCCGCCGACTTAATGCACTTAGAGCATTTTATGTGGGGACACGCACAATCGGCTGTATACAACCGATTTCTATAAATTTGACCTAATTTTGTAGTGTAGACATACCCTTCCTTTCTCAAATGTTAGGATAACTTTGTCCTTCCAATTTTCCCTGTTTCTGTGGGTCTCTCCCCCAGCCCTTCTTTGCAGCATTCTGGCCAGGATCAAAACTGGAGGAGCTAAACTCCCACAAGAAAGAACATCCCTGGGGTAAATCCCATTGGCTGGGAGCATGATTGCTCAGCAATCTCTCCAGAAAACCTGTTCTCATGCAGTCTCCAGGCAGATTTTGCAGACTCAGGGAGATTAATATAAAGTGGAGATAAGCATCTAAAAATCAAATCCAGCTCAAAGAAACCCCCAGAATTCCAAAGTCTCTTAGAAATTCTCCTAACACTAGTTCTTCTTTCCACTGTGTCTCATATGTAACCTCTTTCCCATTAATTTCCATGCCGGGGGGTGGGGGGAGGGGTTGACCTGCAACTTCATCTATTTAAAAGTTTTCACTTGTAATGATTCCTTCTTCTTTCAGGCACATCACGTGACCAAGCTCAGCAAACATCTTTTGAACAGCGCTCTCATTCTTGAAGGGTTATGTGTTTAAGGGGATTACTTGGGTTGGTTCCAGTACAGATGGTTTTTCTGCAGTCCCTCTGTGCCTTTCACATAACTAACTCTGTTACAGCCTAAGGTAATTAAGTGGCCTCATACACACACATTCAGTAGCATTCCTTTAGGGAGTGTCATCTAGTGGTTACAGCAAGGCCCAGGCTATTAGGACTCTTGAGTTCGATTTTGCAGCTCTGCCACTAACTCACAGTGCTACCTTAAGCAAGTTACTTAGGGCAACATTTTCAAAGAATAAGTGACTTAGGAACCTAAGTCCCATTTTTAAAAGTGATTTAGGCAGGTAACTCCCTAAATACCTTTGAGAATCTGGACCTAACTTCCACTGAAACCAATGGGAGTTAGGCATCTGTATACGTTAGAGCAGTGTTTCCCAACCTTTTTGATACCAGGGACTGGATTGCTGCCTTCCCAAACTGTGTTAGGAAGATCTCAGGGACCAGCACCAGGCCACAGACCGGTCATTGAGAAACACCTACCTTAGAGGATCTGGGCCTTAGGAATCTAAGTCCCATTGACTTTCAATGAGGCTTAGGGCTGGTCTATATAGAGGAAAGGCCTGGAGTAGCTAGTGCAGAATAGCTACAAGCACAGTAGCTACTCCACACTAGCTTCCCATGTGGAGAAGCCCTTAGGGCAGATTTTCAGAGGTATTTAGCCACCTAAAGATGTGCATAGGCACCAAGAGGGACCTTCAGAAGCACCTAGATGCCTCACTCCCATTGAATTCAAGGCCATTTGAAACCCATCGGAGCAGCCAGTGCTCAACACCTCTGAAAATCAGGCACAAGGTGTCTCACATTGGGCACAAAAAAAAAAACTGAAGCTCCCCTAAGCAGAGGCCATTGGGGGAAATTTCAGCCATAGCTTTTTGTTGCCTCTGTCTACCCATCTGTGAAGGGGGCTCGGTGTTCTTCCCCCCCCTCCTAGAGACACTAGGGATTCAGTCTTTGAGAGGTAGCTGCAAACTCTGCCAGGGCTGGGGGGGAAGGGAGGGAACTGGCCTCAGTATCAAATGGCTCCTTTGCACTTGGAGAAAGTGGTTGAAGTTTCTGCACAGAGATGGAATTCCTCCTTAGTGACCGACGGCCGGGCGGATACACCAGCAATTGATCTGACCCATTATTTTCTTTACTGCCGATGAATTCTACTTTACATTTACATTCCATCCCTTACAAAATAAAACACATAGCCCATGTGGCGAAACAGGGATACGTCTCTGCATGGGCAAGGCTAAGTAAAGAGGCAGGAGGCCATGTTTGGACAGGGCTGAATACTTCTAGTTTTGCTTCCTCTGAGAAACGTCTCTGTAATAGAAGGAGTGTGTGAGAGCGCGTATGAGAGCTGGGCACCAGCCCACAGAGCGCTGTCGCTTGCTCTGTAATAGATACTGTACCACACAATGTTTCTGCAGGGGGCATGAGCTGGGGTATGGAGGAGGAACAATGGACTAGGCCAGTGGCTGCAGGATGATGTATTTCTGCCTCTCCATGACACCTGTTGTTATGAAGCTCAAATGAGCTTTAGAAAGAGAGTCCAAAGCTCACTCCAATTAGATCTCATGCAATCAAAATCCCCCACTTCTCTACCTTCCAGAGCTTTTGTGCTGCACTTTCAGTGCAATTACATGCTAAATATCTGTCTGTCAATAGGCTGGATCCCCTCAATTTGTATGACACGCTTTAACGCAGGCCCAGCCAAGCCTAATGGAATGACAGCTATGCCCTAAAACCATAGTCTGAGTGCTGCTGGGAGAGTTTTTGCTGGTTTGCTTGGGGGGAATTTGGAAAGGGGTTGGGGGGGGGGAAGAGAGGAAAGCAAAACAAATGCAACCAATTAGCAGCCACGCTGGGAGCTCAGATCTCTCAAAGAGCAAAGTGGCAGGAGGGGGTATTGTTGCTTTTGTTACTGAATCTCAGCTCTTTAAAGAAATTAAATGTGAGACACTAAATCATCCATGTAACTTTATTTTGCTCTAACCCCGCGAGAGCTTTTCATACCCTAGATCTACAGGTATAGAGCTATTTAATATCAAGACTTGGGGCCAGATTCTCAGCAGGCGTAAATCAGCACAGCTCCCACTGAAGTGAATGGGGTGATGCTGGTTTATACCTGCTGAGGATCTGCCCTCACAGTGCTTCCATTGATTCCATGTCAAAGGATGGCCAGTTGGTTCTATATTATGGGTGTTTTAGCCATGCACACTAATGAAGAGCCAATTTTATTTGTTTTAAAAGAAGTCCCCAAACTTCCAGGCTAATCTCCCACATTATCAATCCGAGATCGTTTTGTCTTCATGTCCAAAACAGCTGGGAAGGTCCTGAGACATGACCAAATCCATCATTCTCCCTTAGGAAATGAAGAAAAAAGGGCTAGAGAGAATTGCTTAACAACCAGAGAGAATTCTATTTCTTCCCCAAAAAGGGTCTGGGAGAGGAGGAAGGCAAAACATAACCCAACTGCACATTGTCAGAAAAAGAACAAAAACCAACCAGCAAGACAGAGCGTTCAAAATAATGATTTTTCAGCCAGCAGCCAGACAGCCGTCTAATCCCACATGAATAAAGACATCAGTTGGACAGCACCCGTCAATGTGCTCACTGATGCCGATCACAGCTGGACGGGTATCAGACAGTCCCATAAACATACTCAGACCAATGCTTCGTTTTAACTTATTTCATGGTGCACTTTGCCTCCCACCCCCCTCCCTCAATTTCTCAAATGTAATCTGAAATTGGTAATAATGATGCAGAAAAGGCAGATGTGTTCAATTAACATTTCTGTTTGGTATTTGGAAAGAAGTAGGATGATGTACTCATATCATCGGAGGAGGAGGAAGCATGTTCCAATTCATTAGTAACTGAGGAGGACGTTATACAACATCTAGTAGGGATAAACATTTTTAAATCATCAGGCCTGGATAATTTGCACCTAAGAGCTCTAAAAGAGTTGGCTGAGAAGGATTCTGGACTGCTAATGTTAATTTTTTATAAATCTTGGAAAACCAGTGAAGTTCCAGAAGACGTGTTCTGCCACTTGGCAATCTGGGCCCACTCAAACAAAGGGCATTTTTATAAACAAGGAACACAGGTGATGGCTACCGAATGGAGGACTGTATCCTGGAAAGCAGTGACACAGAAAAGGATTTAGAAGTCAGTGGACAAGCAGCTGAACACGAGCTCCCAGTGTGATGCTGTGGCAAGAGGGCTGATGCGATCCTTGGATGTATAACAGGGGACTCATGAGTAGGAGTAGGGTTGTGATTTTCCCCTCTATATGGCACTGGTGAGACTGATACTAGAATATTGGGTCCAGTTCTGGTGTCCACATTTTTAAAAGGATTTTTAAAAAGATGTTGAAAACTTGGAAAGGGTGCAGAAAAGAGCCACAGAAATGACTCAAAGGCTTTAGAAAATGCCTTACAGTGAGAGACAAAGAGCTCAATCTGTTTAGTGTATCCACAAGAAGACTGAGAGGTGACTTGATTACTGTATATAAATAACTTCACCAGGAGAAAATACCAATACTAAAGAGTTTTTTAATCTAATGGAGAAAGGCATAACCAGAACCAATGTCTGGACGCTGATGGCAGACAAATTCAAATGAGAAATTAGGAACATATTTTTGACAGTGAGAGTAATGAGCAATTGAAACAAACGAACAACAGAAGCTGTGGATTCTCCATCTGTTGATGTCTTCAAGTCAAGATGAGACACCTTTCTAGAATATCTGCTTTAGTCAAACACCAGTTGTTGGGCTCAGCATAGGGGTAATTGGGTGAAACATAATGCCTTGTGCTATTCAGGAAATCAGACAAGATGATCCACTGGTCCCTTCTGGCCTTAAAGTATGAATCTATGAAAGGCCTCGAAATGTTTGGTTGGCCAATAAATGTTCTAATGTCCTCTTCCCAGAAGGAGCTTCTCACCATGGGAACCCACCTGAAGGAGGGCGAGGAGAATACAACTTTTTTACACCATTTAACAATTCCTAGATTTGTATTTTTGAAAAACAATTGCTAATTAAAGTTAGTATGGGCCCAATTCCAGCTAACAACACCTGCAGGTGCACATCAGAAACCAGCAGTAGGAATTCTGTTCCCCAGCTCTGTCATCTCCCCATTTCTGTAGAGAAGGCTGCTCTATGGACCTTCTGTAACAAAGGCAGAAGGGAGAGCATTACAGGGTGTGGCCTAGGACTCACAGGCATGCTCCAAATATTTATGTAATCTCCCAGTCCCATCCCAGTCTCTCCATACTGACTCCTTGCAGATCAGTCGTCCTTTCAGTAGGAACAGAGCCAAGATAGGGCTGGTTTTACAGGCCGAAATACAGGTGGATATCAGCACTGATTTTATAGAGCATATCTGTACCTCTTTGGACAGGCATTCTGCCTCTTTGCAAGCCCTCGATGGAATCTGGCCCCATATCCATTATGTGCCATATGGCCAAGTTATAATTGCTGTGAGAATTATAACTTTGAATTTGTTGATGATCATGCACAGAAAATCTCAACTCTCCCATTGCATGAGGGAAGCTCTTTTGCTGTTATTTTCCTTTTTTTTTTTTTGGGGGGGGGGGGGGTGAAGACATTAACATTTTTAAAACACTGTCAGGGCAGTTATATATTTAACATGAATGTGCTGTGTTGTTAGAGATTGCATTCTCTTCCAGTCCCATGAACTCTGGGAACACGCTCCATTTTGAACTGGTGGGGCTGTGGCCAAGCAGAAAGGAGATCAGATGTGCGGGGCCCCTTGTAATTCCAATTTAAAGGCATCTTATCTTTAAAGGGGATTGTTGAGGTGGGGGGCTCCCTTTTGTAAGAGATCTCAGTCCAAGTTGCTGGACTTGTCTGGTCTTAACCAGCTCATGCTGCATTTCAGTGGCAGCATAACTAACCTCTGTGCGGTACTGGGTTGAGAATGGGTGACGCCAAGCAGCTAAAGTACAGAAGTACATAATAAAATGAAGAGGAAGTAAGGATGTAGCTAGGTTAGAGAAAAGGAAAGCGGGATCAGAGATATTGGGCTGGCTGCTGGAATCACGCCTTAAAATTCCCTAGTCTGTGTAATGGAGAAAGTTTGACTAGCTGATCACAGTGGCCTTAAATTCTGTAAGTCTATAACACGTGATGAAATCTGATCACACAAGATGGACCCAGACCCAGATCTTGGGTCCAAAGCCCCTGAACTTTGAAGGTGTTCAAAATCAGAACCCAAATCTGGATCCAAATTTTGCAAATGGCCAGACTCTCTATAGGGGGCTGAATGGAAAGCTTGGTTGCCAACACGCCAAACTCCGGAGTGTTCAAAATCCATCTCTAGTGAGAAATGAACCTCTTTTCTCCTAAGAGTCTGAGCAAATACACTGTGACCCAACGTCAATAGCTGAGACGGGGTCAACAGAACCAGATGTTTCACATACTTTTTAAAAAAACAACAGAAAATGCCTCAGTACAGCAGGCTGTTGCTAAATGCTTAGAAACGGAGTTAATATCACCAAACATCTTCCAACATGTCAAAGACTAAGATCCTCGGTGAGGTCTACGTTTATGGCAAGTTTGGAGTTCTTTCTTGTAACGTAGTTCGTGTTTTTGTGAAGGCCTATAAAATAATGTAAAGCTGATAAGAACAAGTCAATAACAGAATCCTTTGGACACACAGAAGCAGATCGGAGGTCTCCAGAGGAGGAAACTTCATCTGGCCAGTTTGCTGACAGAAGAAGGCTCAGTGTGATTAAAGAGGCTCTCCCGCTTGCTCAAGGAAATCTGCATGGATCCATTGCTGCTGACACCTGCTCCAGCTGGTCCATTGCAACTTGACAGGGCAGCAGGACTATTGG
Organism: Malaclemys terrapin pileata; assembly: GCF_027887155.1. Lineage (NCBI taxonomy): Eukaryota > Metazoa > Chordata > Testudines > Emydidae > Malaclemys > Malaclemys terrapin. The sequence goes on along the minus strand of NC_071520.1, from coordinate 16,439,301 downwards.
CCATGCAGGAGATGGGTTAGATTATGAGGGAGCAGCAGCATTGAACTGGTCTGATCTGACCTTTCTTGTGGTTTCTGTAGAAGCTGGAAAAAGAAAAGAACTAGTTGGGCATCGACTGCCTCCTGCAGCCAACGACAGTTCCTGCCCTCTCACGAATTTGCTAGCAGCCTCCCAATTGCTCTTAGAATAAATGTCACTTTCTTTGCGAAACAATTCCACCGTCTGTCCTATCTCAATGTTCTCAGATTCTCCCTCTCTTCAGCCTACATTTTCCTTGTCTTAATTTCATCTCCTTATTCCTCGTCATAGCCCACAGAATCATCCTAAATAATTCCTCTTCCTCCTTGGTATTCGCACCCTCCCCCCGATATATGTACAGCCTAATGATTTGTTTCTTTAGGTTTTTGTTGTTGCTCGGCATAGGTTTTGAAATATTTTCCCCCTGTAAATCAGTCCCTCCAGCCCCTTAATCATTACACAGGCACTTTTTGTATTTTATCTTCTTTGAAGATCATTACAACACTTGCTCCTTTCTCCCCTCCAGAACCATGTCCAGATTTCTATGACTTTTCAGAATAATTGTCATTGGTTCTAATGTGTAACATAGGGTGTGTCTACACTTCAAGCTGGAAGGTGTCATTTCTAGCTCGAGGAGACATACCTGCACTAGCTCTGATTGAGCTAGCACACTAAAAATAGAAGTGTTGCCATAGTGGAGCGAGCGGCAGGAGGGCTATCTGTCCTGAGTACATACCTAGTGTCTCGGATGGGTACCTAGCTAGCTTGAAGTGTAGACGTACCCTACAGGTCAGAAGAACTGATCCAGTGTTCTGTATGTACAAGACTTCTATATCAATACACATTATACCTACACTCACAGATATTGGCAGTAGGTGAACATTTACATGCTATAGAATTCATACATCTTGTGTCGACACAATGTCACTTAGTGTGTCTAGAATTATTAATAGGTCTTTGAGAAAAACAATTGAGCAAAAGGCTAGTACTCTAGATGTTTGGTTGTCAGGCTTCTCAATGACTATTTCTTACTGTGTGATGCTTTGGTGAGTCTCTCCGTTCATCACTGGAATGCTCATTTTAACGGATTGTACATTATGGGAAGGGTAACTTCATAAGTAATAGATATTGGGAATTTCTTTCCCTCTGAGGTAAGGGAGTGCCTGGTCTCTTTTAGGACATAATACTATAAATATGCAACAGGTTTTGTTGTTTCTCCCTCTTTAAGGGTGCCTCTCTGATGTGGGATGACTTGTGTAAACACTGGCCTGTTTGATCCTTCTTCTGGTGAGAGGAGGGGGCTTCCTTTCTGAATCCAGCTTCCTGGTCATTGAGGTATTGAAAAAAATCAAAGTCATGGCACATAAAGTCAGTTTGCAAGTGCACCTCAATCCAGATTACTTCTGTAGATGTGTCCCCTACCTACTCAGTCAACTCTAAACCCTTTCAAAGGAACACACTTTGTTGGAGGTGTTTGGGCTGCAATGTTTCAGGACACCAATCCTTTGAAGGCCAAAACCCTGCAGCAACAATAACTTCTTATGTGACTTCTGTTCTCCTGAAGAGGGATCTTCTGCTTGGCCTGAAAACTAATGTTTTGCAATGGTTCCGTTGGTCCAATAGGTGGCATGGCATCTCTTCTCATTCAATGGAGCTATAAACACCAAAATCTCCTTTGCCTTCTTTTTTCTTCTCAACCCTTCCCCAGCTTCACACGCCCATCCCACCCCTTGGATTGGTACTTCCCCCCCCCCCTGTTTTCCTCTAGGATGAACTAAGAATGAAATCAGAAAAGATTACGTACCACTACCATAAATTCACACACACACACATACACACACACACACACACACACACACACACACACACACACAGAGTGATGTTATTTCAAATAAATGTTGCCAGCATGAAGAGTTTCCACTAAAGGGAAGAAAAAACTTAGAAATCACCCATCACCTATTTGGGCTGAACAATTGTGAATTGTTGCACATTCTGTCCCTCCAATCCTGTAACTAAAGCCCGTTCATAAATTACACTCTGCCGTTGCTGCATACCAATTCCGGATTTTGTACCGTACCTGCCAAAGCCATTGCAAAAGTCGGCTTGTCCTGAATTCTCTCACCCCACAGCTCTCCTTAGCCTCCCTGTCTCATGGCTATACATTTTTCCACTCACCTCTTTTCTCTACCATGAGTTTTGCACCCAGCCCTCCCCTTCTGCTTCAAATCACTATGACAGCACATTGGAGTTTTTCTTGGACTGCAGGCACACCGACTTACAAAGCAATCCGTAATTCCCAGTGGCAGAGATAAGCACCAGCACGTTCCCCTTCTCTGCAACTCGGCTCTTACAATTCAGGTATAAGCAGCGCCACCCGCACGCTGTCATTCAGAGTGCCACTCCAAACACTGCCCAGGCAGACAGCTTTGGGATCAGAGGATCCCACACAGCCTTGTATGCTAACCCTGCTGGGACAAAAAGGAAATGTTGTGGAGAGGGCTAAGCTGAACCAAGGCTGCTGCTTCAATGTAAAGGGCATCTGTCACCACAGGGCTGAGAGAGGCCTGCACTATGCTGCCTTTGATCTAACTGTGGTACTTCTATAGCCCCCATGACTGTAGTACCTAAACCTCTCATCACGTTTAATGTATTCATCCTCATACCATCCCTGTGGGGTGGGCTAGCACTATTAGCCCTACAGGGGCACAGACATGAAGCAACTTCCCCGAGGTGCCATAGGAAGCTCGTGGCGGCAGGGAATCAATGGTGGATCTCCTACCTCCCACGCTAGCACCTGGGCCATCCTTCCTCTTCCACTCCCCGACACGCTGGGGCCCATTCGCTATATGACACATTGATTCTGCCGCTGTTAGCAAGATGGGTTATTTTGCTAATTAAGGACAAAAAGTCATCAGAAAAAATAGCAGAGGATCTCAATGATTTGGGCCCCATCCTGCAACCCCTTACCTTGAGTAGTCAACGGGACGAATCATGTGACTCGGGCTATTTCCACAAGGATGGGGCTGGGCCCCACAGTGTCCTGCTCTAAGGTAAGCCTTGTTGCCTGCCTTCACAGGAAAATGTGGTTTATGCAAAGGCTCACCCACCTGCCAGACATTTAATGCAGTTAAAAGGTCTTCCCCTACTTTCCTCTTGGTTCCCCAGATAATCTCTCTCTGTCGCTCCCCCTTCCCTGCAGTGGCTCGTTTGGTTTATCACAGCCCCGGTCAGAGATGTGTGTCACTACATGCAGACTGAACTGCTCTGGAAAACTCCAAGGGGGAAATTGCCTAGGGAGGTTGTGGAATCTCCATCTCTGGAGATATTTAAGAGGTTAGATAAATGTCTATCAGGGATGGTCTAGACAGTATTTGGTCCTGCCATGAGGGCAGGGGACTGGACTCGATGACCTCTCGAGGTCCCTTCCAGTCCTAGAATCTATGAATCTATGAAAACCCTGGCTCCACTCAAGTCAATGGCAGACTTCCCACTGGATCCATGAGGCCAGGATTTCACCCACAGCTTTACATTTGGGAGGGGCTACAGCCTACCCACCCTCCTAGGAGCATAGCTTGGTACTTTCTACCTGTGTGTATGTGGGGGTGGGGGAAGGAAGGAATTTGCTCTCTGGGGACTCTGGCTGAGCCCCGAATCCTGGACCCAGCATGCTGAGGAGGGCTGTGGCACCTCTGGGAGAAGGAATGGGAGCAGTTGCTCCATTGCTATTGAATCTGCAGGCCCAGCTCTGTGGTAACTCCCATGGCTGCTGCCCCTCACCCCCTCCCTGCACAGTGATGGGGAGTTGGCCAGTGGAACCATATAGCTGAGAAACTGAATCTACTGACTCTACTCCCCCGAATCGCTTTCCCCCCAGAATGCCCCAGTCCTGATGTGCAGGATTCCCCCACAGCGTTGTATTCACCTGCATACAGGGGCTCAACCCCTCTTTCGCAGGTTTCTCATTTCTTGCCCTTCGGAGCATTCCGTGCCCCCCACCCTCAAAAGGGACAGGATTTGGCCTAGAAAGCCAGTTTGCTTAGTTTTCTTGCTGTGCCCTTTGGCTCTCATGTTCTTACCATCAGTGTGTTATTTATAACACTGCTTGCCTAGTGACAGCAGGAGGGGCCCTTCTGAATGGCTCCCGGCCCTCTGTGCGCATAGTCCAGGCCTCCTACAGATCCCTCAGGATTCATGCACAGCTTAGGGAATTTGCAGCCTCTGGGGATGGAGGGGCAACTCCCATCCTCTTCTCCTCTGGAAGGGATCCGGGGAGGACTCCATGAGGTTCCTACACTCAGTTTTCTGCTCAACCCCGTGAGCGGATTTTCCCACGGACTGAGTGATCTGGTCTGAGGTAAGGATGTCAGGGTTTGACTTCATCAACATCCAGCTAAATGGCCACCCCCATAACCCATAACAGCTGCTGTGTTTATAGTAAACACACGCAATAACTGGGTGGCCTTTGAAGCAGAAGTGTCCATTGCGAGTAATTAAGGGTATGTTGGGTGCAGATGTGACGTTTCTCTCAAGTTCTTTGCCTTTCAAACATAATTATGGACGTACTTGAATTTCTGGCCCTGAGGCCCTCCTTGAGCAAAGGGGAGCGGGAAAATCATACCTACAATGTCTCGGACAGAGCAGAAAGAGAAGGGGGGTTTTCTGAGTAACTCATGCCTGGTAAAATTCCTCAGTGCCACCAGGTGCAATGAATGGAGAAGCCTTCACTCCATGCGAAGCCAGTGATGATGGAAGGCCCCTTGGGCATACTAGCCAAATGGATTCAACACCACGGCCTCCCACAGAGTTGTCCCAGCCCCCGCCCCCTGGGTCTGAGAGATGTGGTAGTTCAAAAACCAAATACAGGTCTTGAAAAGTCCCATCCTGAGTGAGCAGAGAGAATCAGCGGTAGCATTACTAATTGAAATTAGGTCTCGTTACTTTGCTTCTGGCAACCTTACACAAACTATTCAGTAAAAAGGGGATGGGGGGGTTGTGAGTCCTCCCCCGCCCCACCAATAAAACCAAATCCAGTGCAGCACTATAACCCTCTTTAAAATATCTGTCCTGTTGCAGGATTAGAGACCTAGAACATGTAGGGTTAATTCAAACAATGTGTCCAGTATGAAGGCAAAACACAAGCCCTTTAAAATGTGGGATCAGAAATGTAACAGGGGGATAAAAGAACAAAAACCTAGAGGACCTCTTGGCGGACAGAAGGTTAATTTCTCTACTAGAGATCAAGCTTTGCAAACCTGGGTGCCTAAATTTAGGCTCCTCAATTCACGTTTAAGGCCCATAAATAAAAGCGTCCTATTTTCAGAGGCTCTGAGCATCCACTAATACCACAGAAGTCAATGGGAGCTGCCAGTGCTCAGCATCCTTGAAAATCGGGCCACATTTATGCAGATTTAATTGCCTAGCTGTAGGTACCCAAGCATGAAGACGTTGGCCCGTATGTCTACACTGTGCCTATTCAGATAAAAATAACCTCCCATAGATATTATGGCCTCCTTGTGTTCTGATCTCACTAGACTAGACATTTTTCACCTTTGGAGGGAAAAATTGTGAGAAGTGAATTGGGACTCAAAATATCCTTTAAAATAAATAGAGGGAGGTGGAGTGGGATTGGGCTATACAGAACTTCCAACCTTTGCTGTTGGTTCAAATCCATACCCTCTCAGTAGTTCCTCAGAGACAAGTTATTACCATGGCTGCTGAATGGCCCGTGCGAAATGAACTGGTGAATCTTCATCCAGATCCTTGTGGCCAGGCATCCATGTCATGAAACCAAAGCGGTGAGTGACACTAACTGGTAAGTCTCAAAAGAGGCATGATGGGCTGTTGTGACTGAATAGCTACTCAGCCCTACAGGTGGTCCTTCTAGGTCAGGGTTGGGGCACATTAACAAGCAGCGTGGAGAATTTTGCACTACACCTCTCTGTTCAGTGGATAAACAGAGGACGGAGGTCTCCAGGGCTATTAATCTGTCACTTTCCCCGGCACTAAATTAAATTTTTAAAAGTGTTTTAAAAAGAAGAATAAATACAAAGAAAAAACAGATGAGATGATTAATGGTTCCCACGCTGTTCTCTCCGTCTTTGGGTAATGCCACCCAGAGATCTGCCGGGGATGGAGTACGGAAAGGCTTTCCCCAGCCCTGGAGATCCATTTAAAGTGACAGGTGCCCTTAAAGGAACTACAGATCCTAGGTCTACTCTCCTCCTGCTGCAGTTACAGTTTGGAATGCTGTGGCCATGCTGGGCTTTTGGGGAAGTCTGTGAGCATGAGCAGAGTCACTGAGAGTGGAGAGGATCTTTTAACATCAGCCCAAAATGTTCCAGTAGATTCTGTATTTCCATTGTCCTGCCTTGTTTTTCCCACAGAGGAGCTGGAGAAAAGCAGTCACTGCAGAATTTGAATCTATGCTCTGCAAAGTCTACAGCTGTGAAACAGATGGTTCAAGCATTTGCTCTTGATCAGATTCTGTGTGGCCCAGCAGCTCAGGTGTTGGCCTAGGACTCCAAAGAGCTGCGTTCTGGTCTCAGTTCCCACCTGGTGTGTGCCCTTGAGCAAATCACTTCCCTTTTCTCTGACTGTTTCCACTTCCACTAACTTGCCTGTCTTGGGTATTTAGACTGCAAGCTCTTCAGGGCAGGGACCAGGTTACTGTGCATAGAGCATCTAGCACAAATGAGCCTGATCTGGGTTGGGGCCTCCAGCTGTCACTATTATACTAACATTTCTGACAACCACTTTTTGCACCAACTTCAGTCTTTCCGACTGGGATTGGCTGGCACAGTGCGACTCAACCACTTATTTACCTGGATCATATTAATATGAACAAAACTTGTTGCCTCCCACTTTTTCCAGGGGACATTTTTCTCTTACTTTTCTGGGTCCCTTTGAGGTTGGGAGTTCAGTTTCTGAAGAGTACTGTAATGTCTTTCACCTCTTGCAAGATTTTATTGATTTTTTTTCTTGTCCAACAATTGTTGAAAGGGCTATCCACACAGCCTCTTGCCTTCAGAGGACCCCATTATATACACACCCACCCCAATACATACGTAGAAGAGGACACACACTATTCTTAACTAAATTGGTGTAACTATGAAATAACCCCACTGACATCAATGGAACTATTCCACCTTTGTACCAATGTCAGGGAGAGCAGAACTGGCCATGTTTTGGTTAGTGGTGGGTTTTCTGGAAATTGTGTGTTGGGACTCTCATCCCAAAGAGCTTTATACATTTAGGCCAAATTCCGGTTGGCCCAGAAATGCATCACCTCTAACCAAGGGAGCCGCACACGCACTCGGGGCTTGATGAGATTTTCACCGATGTCGATGGGAGCCTTTCCATTGACTCAACAAGAGCTGGCTCCGACACACACAAACACACATGCTGAAGTGTTGAGTTTCTTTGACAAACAATCCTTGATGAAAGACCGCACTTCATAGGGTGCTCCTCTGTATAGAAACTGTAATCATTTCTAGCACAATATTTACTTTCCTTAAACAACCAGTGGCTATCACCCCAACAGCACCTGGCCACGGCAGCAGCTTTACAAAGGCTAGGCAGAGTTGCTTCTTTTAAAAAAAAAAAAAAAAAAAAAAAAAAGGAGAGGGGGATTCGTTTTTGCCCCTCCAGCTACATCGCAGGAGAAATCAAACAATTGTTGAAAAATTGGGGGAAAGGACTGTGTGTATTAACCCAACTCAATGATAAGCTCACCCCAGCCGCTATTCAGCCAGGGATGGCTGGAACTCAGGTTTTATTATTAACAGTTCACCTGCTGCTGTCTTTCAGCACTTTTTATTCAGTTATTTTATTTATCTTAAAGGTCTGTTGTCATCACCTCGGCGCTTCTCAGGCAGGCTTCAGGTGCAAAGCAGCCAATGGGACTCCGGAGCTTCAGCCATGGCACCCTATTAAAAACCCTGGTGGTGGACAGGGCTTTATTTCCCCCACTGTTTGTTGAAATTGTTTCCACTTTTGATCGTGATAAAACCAGGCAAATAAACACCATTCATGCTATTGACCTTGCCTGTCTCTGTAGGACTTGAATTGCGCCGAGGACAAATAGACCGAATTTCCAATAATTAAACCGTAAGAGAAATCAGCCTGGCTCTGTGTATCATACGATGACAGCTCCTGTTGTGGGATTATTAGGCAAATATGGATACTAAGCACAGACACAGTTTTCAAACATAGATTGCAAAGAGACTGTCCCCCCAGCTCCCTGGTTTTGGATGGAAAAGTCCTATTGAATTGAATAGAAGATACATTTTCTATAGGCTGTTTGGACCATTATACAGAATTTAATAGAAAATTACACCCAGACCCCACTACAGAATTCTACAGGGTAGTACCAGGGCCAGCCCTAGACGAAATGGTGCCCTAGGCAAGGAGTGTCTTCAGTGCCCCCAACCCCCTGGCCATTTGTTAAACTGTTGAATACCTTACAGCACCCCGAACCCAGCACCCCCCCCCCCAATGCCCAGCACCCCAGGCAGTCACCTGGGTCGCCTGCCCTTAAATCCATCTCTGGGTGGTTCAAATAACAGAGATGATACCAATAATAGATCATAATAATGGCTGTCATTCTCTCTGACACTCTTGATTTCTATAGTGTGTGATTTCACAGTGTGATTTCTATAAAGTCTGCTTTAGTTTGTCCAGCCCTCATTTTGGGTCTTTATGCCACATTTGAATGCTGCCTTGCAGCTGCTGAGGCTACGAGTGACCTCTTTTGCTTGGGAGTTCTGCTGTTGATTTCAGTGGGGCCAGGGTTAGCCCCTTCATACATTCACATGGTAGTGCCTGATGTACCGCTTTGCTTCACTGCTGATGGGACTCAGTCTTGCAGGCCTTCATTTAACTCCAGGGGGAGTTTTGCCTGTCTGACCACTGCAGGTGTGGTGGGCCTGTTCTCATCGCAATCACTACCAGCTGGTATAATTTACGGTTTCTGAAAGTGACCAGAACCAACACAAAAAGCTCAATCACAACTACTGAGACACCATACAGCCACATTAGTGTCATTACAACATGCTGCTTTTGTAAATCTGCCCTTTTAAGAATGTGGATTAAAATCAAAATATGTAGCTAGGAAAATTCTAATCTTCTATTATAAATACTAGCAAATCCTTAACAATGAGAACCAAGGAAATCCATCTGGGTACTATTGCATTGCAACACTCAGTCTCCACCCTCATCACACTCCAGGGAATTCAGGCCTTGAATTACACAGTCCTATACAATAAGAATAATAGATAAACACACTTGTCTCACAAGCTGTTGGGTAATATATTTCTTTCAATGGGAACCATCAGTTATTCTTCCATCTTCTGCTTGGCTCTGCATCACATTTAGAGGTTTTTACAAAGCGAGTCAGGGGAGGGGGGCAGGTTTATTTACTTACGGCTTCGCAGCAAGGCATTATACCTATTCATATCGGTTATAAATGACCTCAGGTCTGCCATTATGGACTAATGTCTGCAGCCCTTTGACCTCCGGAAGTGCTTAAGGAGGAGCTGTAGTAAATCAGGGTAGCACTTAGCTGCAGAGGAAGAAATTCCCTCCTTATCAATCTGCCAGCAGGATGGGAAGGATTCAGACTCTGCTGCTGAAGACGGATGTTCTTTCAGCCCCTAGGAAAGTCCTGCAGATGGAAATGCCCTCTGTAATTGCACTTCACCTACCAGACGGCCATTAAGATAAACAAGGAGAGTGTTAAGTCGGTCTGGCTTCTCCCTTGCATTTCCGACAGAAGGAGTCACAGCCTGCCATCCCACATGGAGGCTCCTTTTAGAATCCAGGCCTTGTGGCCATGGGGATCTCAGACACCAAGGGAGCCTGCATTAGTGCAAACACGATTTACCCCAGGGCAGTGCAATCTGCACCAGGGCACTTTGCCCTGCTTGAAACCCAGGCAAATTGTACCAGTACAAACTATTCTGTCTCTACACATGGATTTTGCACTAGTGCAGGCTACTCCAGTAACTGGAATCCCAGCCTGCAGTAGGTCTCAGGCTATTTTCTCTAACCTTTTCCGGCACACCACCTGAGAGCTAACACAGTGGAGGTTCTCATGATCACAGCTGTCTTAGGTAGAGGGCCCTTGAGCATTTTAAGCATCTGACAGCTGGGACATCTGTCAGAGTCAAAAAAGGGGAAGTGACACCTTGCAAGTCACTTAACCTAAGGGCACGTCTTCACTACCCGCCGGATTGGCGGGTAGCGATCGATCTATCGGGGATCGATTTATCGCGTCTAGTGTAGACGCGATAAAATCAATCCCCGATCGCTCTGCCGTCGACTCCAGAACTCCACCGCAGTGAGAGGTGGAAGCGGAGTCAACGGGGGAGCGGCAGCGGTTGACTCGCCGCCGTCCTCACAGCCAGGTAAATCGACCTAAAATTCACGTAGCTGAAGTTGCGTATCTTAGGTCGAATCCCCCCCCCCCCCCCCCCAGCCTAAGTCAGAGTGGGCCAGCCATTGTCTGACTCCTGAGATGTTTATTCAGGCCATTGGGGCAGTGGACGACTTTCCTGCTTTTATTTGAATGCCTGATGTCAACAGCTTACGATGCAATGACACGTTTCTGAAGCTCACTTCCCAGCCTGCCAGTGATCCTTAGCAATTAGCTTTTCATTGGCACGTGCTGCAGTTTGCCAGGTTGCCATTATGAAGATGCACTTGATGCTCGCATGGGTTTAACCTCTGGAAGATGTTGAGTACTTTATGGGCTGGTGTATCTGGGGCATAGGAGGAGGAAATAATGTAACACACCAGCAGGCTCAGATGCAGAGGGGAGCATGGGGTCCTCGGAAACCATGGACCCAATCCCATTGTCCTTGCCAAGTCACGACTCCCACCAACTGTATCCTAATGAACCTTTTCTCTTGAGTACCTATCCCAATCACTGCCACACATGCAGCTATCATCCACTTAAATCTTGCAGACAAATATATCCAGAGCTACAGATAAACTAAGTATGGATCAACTAGGTTTGACTAAACCAGTACTCAACAACTATATTTAAAATAGCTTTGTGAAGGCAAAACCTGCATGTCTGTGGGTCACTTGCCATATTTTCAAGCTAATGAGTTTGACATACACAGTTTCTTCCTGGGAATCAAGGCAAAAAACCATGAACAGTGGACGTTGGAAGTTCACTTGAACTGAATATCCTTTCCACAGCTATTTGTGCACCGTGTAATTACATTTCTTCTTGATCACCTCTCTTTCAGAACAGGGAGACCCTGGTGCTCAGTGGAAGTTCCCTTTCCCAGAATCTGGAAGGTTTTGTGCACCTGTACCTCATGTGGCACTAATGCATCTCTGGAATCCCTCTGATTTCACACATGTCCAAGAAGATACTATCTGCTGTCTTCAGAGTGCTGTGCAAACGGCTGTCAATTAGTCAGCTCTTTTCTGAGGAAAGAATGAGAACCAAACAACCCATTCCTAAATTTATCCTAATCCACTGAGCTAAAAAAGCAGCCAAGGTCAACAATGAGGGTGGAAAAGGAAACAGGTCAGAAAGGATTTTGAATGTAGTCGCATGTATCATGCCACTAAATGACTTTGTTTTACAGTACATATATCACTGATGACTTTGTAAATGTTTCGTACTTCAGCATATCTCCAGAACAAACAAAGCAATTTTATTCTCCCGTAACTGGTTCTGGGCTCTTTCCATACATTCCAATCTAGCAGTGTCACAGCTTCAGAGCAACGAGAGACAGAAAGGATCTGTTAGATCATCTAGTCCAGCTCCCTGCCAATGAAGGATTATTGCCTATCATTCACTGATTAGTACTTATATTGAAGGAAGAGTGCAACTTCCAGCAGGAGGAGATCATCCGCCTATTAGGACACAGGACCTGATAGAGGTCTCTACAAAGAGGATTGGAGTCCAAACATAAAAACACTGATGTAGCCATAATGTTGAGGGTTCAGCTCACTATGATGCTTTTGTTGGTCCATTTGTAGAACTTTTATTTTGTGTGAAAGTTGGAATGGAATTTTATAGGAGGGAGTTTTGTGGTTCTGATAAAGCCAGAGGCAGGTCCAAACCAAAACCACAGATCCAAAGCACCCTGAGCACTGGAAGCGTTCACATCTGGATACAGCTGCTGCAGTTCAGGCCCATCTCTCTGCAGTGTGTGGAGCAGGGGTTGTTCTTGTAACTTGAGGGTTTGAAAAGGACAGACCAGTAAGAGGCAACGTGAAAAGGATGAAAAATGCATTAACACCACATACGGGAAAGAATGGGCCACTGGATTCTTAATTTGGTCGAAGGAGAGCAGTTGTAACATTACATTTCTCAGACAATAGAAAATACAGGACAGACATCTGTATTCAAGAGACACTATTTAAGGACTTCTTATACTTTTGAAAAACTGCTTGTTTGTTTCTTATTTGGAATCTTGGACGTTCTAAACGATGAGACCCGTCCCTGCTAATTCTGTCACTTTTCATTTGGCAAACTTTGTGCCCTTCCTGCATGCTGATAAAGGACTTCAAAATTAACACGCCATTTCAATTTCCTTGCTGCTTCGCTCAACAGCTACACCACTGATGTCAACGCGTGTATGAGAACAGTGTGTCAGTCACAGATGAGCACAAAATGCTGAAGAACCTACATCCACAGGCAACTGCTAAGAAGAAGAGGAAACAAAACCAAGAATACTCACATATTTACACTGGGAACAAGGGAGACAGTTAGAATATTGCCGTTTTGGGCATGGTCAATGCTATTTTCAGTTGCTGTACAGCTCTTAGATACTTCTGTGATAGATGTCTTAGAAACTGCTCAGCTAAATCTTATAACAAAGAAAGCCCAAATACTGTAGGTTGACTGGGTGTCTCTGGAAAAATAAGCAAAAAACAAAACTCTGGGCCTACTCTGCTCCCACCGAAATAAATGGGAATTTTAGACTTCAGTGCGAAGCAGGAGCTCTGCAAGCAGCAGAACCAGGATCAATGCCTGTTTCATGTCATTGATACAAACATACACAATGTGGTGTTTACATTCCATGCCTACGTTTCACACATGCGTATACTACACAAGCTGTGCATTATGATAGCTTATCTCTATGTTACAAGCATTTTCCAACCCATTAATCATGGGGTAGATCATAGCAAAATATCATGTTCCTAAAAGGGCTCGTCTTTTACTTCCTTCATCTTTATCTCTGTAGACACGGATAAAGAAACTCTTGGATCTAATCAAAATTATTTTTTTTTTAACCCAAGTCCCTTTTTTGTTGTTGTTGCTACAATTGCCCGGAGAGAAACAATATGTTTCTTTTATGTTCTGGTTGATCGAGCACTTGAATCGAAGTCCCAGGAGTAAGATAACAGGCTGACTAGTTTAAATAAAAGAATACGGCTATGTCTACACAACAGCCTATGCTGACAAAACTTATGTCGCTCAGGAGTGTGACTATTCCACTTCCCTGAATGCCGTAAATTACACTGGCATAAGCCAGTCAGTGCTATGAGCTTTTCCCACCAACATAGCTTCTGCCGCTTGCGGAGGTGGGTTTTTCATGCCGACGGGAGAGCTCTCTCCCATCAACATAGAACATCTTCATCTGAGGCGCAGCAATGTCACAGCTGTACCGATACAGCTGCAGCGCTGTATGATAGACATGGCCTAACTCATGACAAGCCTGTGCACGTGGAAACACGGCACCGCCAACCCCATCCTAAAAATGACAGAGAGGGAAAGGAGGAGCAAGGCTGACGAAGAAGGAAGAAAACCCTTATTGGGCATACAGAGTAAAAATCCCACCAAGGGATTTTTTTTCCTAAGGTCCCAGCCCTGCAAAACCTTCGGCCCCTGGTCTTCAGAGGGACTGCTCCCTTGCTTAAAGTTAAGAACATGCATAAGTGCTTTGCTGGATCTGGTACTAAACAGGTCTAGCTTCCTTCTACCCCAAAGACTGCTCTAAGCCCTTGAACATTTGAAAACTCAATCTTTTTCTTAACTACAGGTTTTCCTTTAATAAGTACAGACATCGATTGGTCATTTTAGGGCTGTTCCTTAATTCTCTGCACAGTGTTCCTTGGACCTGATTGTGTTTGGGACGACTGGGAAGTACTTCCAGTAGTGCAGCACTCTGTAATTTTTCTTTAAAAGGGGGGGGGGGGTTTGTTTGAATTGTTTTTAAAATCACACACAAAGAATTACAGGGGCTCTCCAAACCCTAAAGCCACTTTGCACCACTCTGGAAGATAAAGGGAGTCATAAAGTAGGGCTCTATGTAATACCTGAGTGGTTTAAAGGAGCCTTTATGTCAATGAAAATCAGGGCCAGAAAACAGGTCAAATTTGAGAGCTTCAAAAATTTGATAGTATCCGTTAAATCCTGTTACCACGATGATTTCTGAGCTTCACAACCTCCCATAATATATCATTGTAAAAACTGTTCACTGCCTGCTTTTACAGTCAGTGTAAAGAGAGCAAACTTCCAAACTCTTACTCCCCATAGTATTATTTTTCTCCTGCAATATTTATTATTATTACTTTTGCCATAGAGAATCTCATTGCAATTAGTCTGGTTTGCAATGGAGAACAGATGAAAGGAGAAATTCAATCAAATCCTTAGCACATATCGAAAGTGTTTTCACACCACACATCCCAAAAAGGTTTCCCAAAAATAATAAAGTAAAATCAAGAGCTCAAATACTTCACCCAGCCCAACAAATGCAGATTATGCCTGAATTTAAAGGGGAAGTGAAATGATTTTTCCTTCTACTCACCTGCCAAGTCCTGAGAGCTCAGGGCTCTCTGTGTTTCTTTCAGCACTTGAGATCGGAAACACCCAAGGCTGAGTGGAGAGATTTCACCTTACACTGGTTTTATTCATTATTTGTGAAGTGCTGACAAATGTATTCAATGCTCTACACTGCACATAAATAGTCCTTGCCCCAAGGAGTTTACAGTCTACAGCCCTGATCCTGCATGTTGTGCTATGTGGGAGGATCATCACTGATTTCAGCGAGCCCAGTCCGACTCTGAGTGGCAGTTTTCAATAGGCAATCTTTCCTTTGCTTTTAATAAGGGATGGATCAGGCCCAGACATATTAGAGGTGTGATTAATGATTGTCGGAGAAAAGCAAAGTCTTGGCATGTATGGCAAGGAGCAGAGGAAGTGATTCTCTCAACTATTTTGTTTTTTAATACTTTTTTTAATGTTGCCATACAGTATGATTTGGGATCTCAAACAGCTCCCTTCCTTTTCACTTTACCTTTCAGTCTCGCAAGGCAGAGAGAAGTAGGCAACTTCTACTCCCGGGGGGATTGGCAGCTATTGTAAAGGTGAAGGCTGGGGGAAGCTGGGGAAAGTTTTTTTTTTCTGGAATTTTGTGCCACGTTTTTCACCTGCTTAGGCTTTCCATTTTCTGTGATCGTCTGAGGGCCCAAAACATTCCCACGCATCACTTGAGCAATTGACTTCTCATCCAAAATACTGCAATTTCCATACCTTCCATGTTTGCACCAAGTTACTACACCCGCCCCCTCTGTTGACTGCGGCTTGTGGAGGAGAGCTACCGCGCAACACAAGACATCCAGAGACACACAGGAGATCAGGGGAGGACAGAAGGAGCCAGGGATATAATCACTCTGGTACCATCCCCAGATGAACCATGGAGCTCTGTCCCGCATCCTGCACATGCCAACCAAAGCAGAGTGCTGGCTTTGAACCTTGGTAAGGGCTATGTGTTGTTATGACACCAGAATGTAGGGCCTCCAGAGCAAGTTTGGGTTAAGGATAGAATGGCTATTGTTATAAGCTGGGGCAACAGATAAACCCTTATGTTTCCCACCAGGATCCCCTGGAGTGCCCAAAGCCTGCCTGATTTATACACTATGGCTCCAAGGGGAACAGAATAAAAACACTCACAGCCCATTGGCATGTCCAAGCAACAAACCAGTCTCACCATGCAGTAGACAGATTAAGTGGGAAAAGCACATTCTAAACCCATCTCAGTACAGCCAAGGACTAGATCTAATGACTGGGAAGTCTCCAAAGGTTCAGGGTTCAGACGCTTATCAGAGCTGTGCAGGATCCCACCAGGTCATGCTGCCCTTTGCTCACCCCCCATGAGTCTACCCCCACCCCTCCTTCCAGCCCTACCTGGTGTTGTCTTCTTGCAGGGAAGGACTAGTGGCCTCTTATCCACTTCTGGCATCTTTGGAGGCTGGTTTTCTCTCTCCTCTGGTGTCCTCGTGGGGAGTTTCCAAGTAGAGCCAATGCTGGTGTTCAGGTGGAAAGGGTGCTAAGCCCTCTCCCATTCCCCAGCATAGAGCCGCTTCCTGTGGCTGCCACTGATAGTTTATCCAGCTGGCTCAGGGACCACACCAAAAATGCAGCCACTTCCTCCAAGAGAAGAAGTCAAAATGGCTCTGTTAACCCTCCTGACCACATGAAGTAGCCTCAGCCAACCAGGAAAGCAGAATCAATACCATGTGATTGTGACCAGTCGCAGTCAACCAACCTCTTAGGAAATGTGAAAGCTGACCACCAAAATTTACTATAGCCAGTTTTCACAGTGGCCCCAAACACAACATTTTACATGCATCCTTCCGCTGAGAAAAGGCTAAAAAAATGAATACAATTGTTTCTGTTTCACAAGCATTTTTAGGGGTCGCAAAACAAGCAAACTTTGACAAAAACAGTTTTCACTGAAACTTACTCACCCTGCTCGCCTCAAAACACTGCTTGGGTATTTAGTAGGGCTGCATCTCTGGCCTACAAGACAGAACAACAATATTGACTCCCTTTGCAGGGCCACATCTTATTATTTCAATAAAACATAGGCCTGCTCTTAATCAAAGCTAACAAAAAAAAACCTATTTGCAGTTACTGAAGGTCCATTTACAATTAAAGACCAGTTTAAAGGGTATTTTAAAATCCTTTTGTACCCCTCCACCAGCTACAATAACCCCTCAGAAGTTTGAAACTTAAATATCTTTCTTCCCTAAGTTTTTAACCATTCGTCATGCATACATACTCGTGCAGGTTTGATCAGTGCTGGGCTATTGGTTGTATATTTGTTGCCCGCCCCCAGTAAAAAGGGGTGTTCTGAGGTATTTACTTTGGAAAAAAAAATTTACAAACACAAAATTTGTGGCCTGCCAACTACACCAACATCCTTTTAATATGCAGCAAAGTAGTTTGGGAACCCTGGGTATATCTAGAAGGACATTACAACTTCTAATCTATAAGCACTTCCATCTGCTGTCATTGTCTCAGGACCGGGGGCTTGTCCACCTCAGGGATTTTTGAAATGGTGTATCTCCACCAGAGCAAAGGTCCAGTGTAGAGGTCGTGTGGAGATAACTGTGACGTTGCAGTCTATATAATTTTATAAAAATATGCTAATGAGTGAATATAATGTAACTGGAATATGCTTCATGCAAAAGGTCTCTTGTAAGGTATCATTACAAAGCTTACAATCTACTGAGTGTGATCATCCTATTTGTATAAATGTACCACTCTTGTATCTGAAACTAGAAATATGAAATATAACTCTGAGGGCCAATTGTAAATATGCAAAATGTGGGCCATTAAAGTTGGTTTGGAATCTTGATGACTCTCATTAACCAGGACAATTGTCTGCAGATGGGTGTGTTTTACCTTCCTCTATATGTGTGTGCTGGCAAGTGGGAATGAAGTCTTACAGTGACATGTGATCATGTCACCTTAACTGGAATCCATCTTTAACCTGATGTCTTTCCATTGAGAAGGAAGGGGTGGGAACCCAGAGAGGGACAAAGGGTTCCCGCCTTATGCAAAAGATATATAAAGGGGCGGAACAGAACAAAGAGGGGAGAGGAGCCATCATGAAGAATCCCCTAGCTACCACCCGAGCTGAAACAAGAGCTGTACCAGGGGAAAGAATTGTGCCCAGGCCGAGAAGATGTCCAGTCTGAGGAAAAAACTTACTGAAACATCTCTGAGGGTGAGATTATCTATATTCAGTTTGATTAGACATAGATTTGTGCATTTGTCTGTTACTACTTGGAACCACTTAAATCCTACTTTCTGTATTTAATAAAATCATTTTTTACTTATTAATGAACTCAGAGTATGTATTAATACCTGGGGGAGCAAACAACTGTGCATATCTATCTATCAGTGTTATAGAGGGCGAACAATTTATGAGTTTACCCTGTATAAGCTTTATACAGGGTAAAATGGATTTATTTGGGTTTAGACCCCATTGGGAGTTGGGCATCTGAGTGCTAAAGACAAACACACTTCTGTTAGCTGCTTTCAGGTAAACCTGCAGCTTTGGGGCAAGTAATTCAGACCCTGGGTCTGTGTTGGAGCAGACAGGTGTGTCTGGCTCAGCAAGACACAGTGCTGTGGTCCTGAGCTGGCAGGGAAAGCAGGGACAGAAATAGTCTTGGCACATCGGGTGGCAGCTCCCAAGAGGGTTTCTGTGATCCAACCCGTCACAGCGTCACTGTGGGACTTGTAGCAGGATGATTTACCCCACTTTCAAATTGGGGCGGGTCACCCTGGAAAAAGCCTGGCTTTGCATCAGTGCAGAGCATCTATGCTGAGGATTTGCATGAGTGTAGTCAGACCAGTACAAACATCCCTAATGCAACCTAACACGCAGCCAGGGCGCTGCACCCCAATTGTGTAAATGAGATAGAGGCAGGGCCGGCTCCAGACACCAGCTTAACAAGCAGGTGCTTGGGGCGGCCAAGGGAGGGGGCGTCACCTGCGGCAATTCGGGGGTGGCAGGTCCCTCACTCCCTCTAGGAGCGAAGGACCTGCCGCTGAACTGCCGCCGCCAATCGCGGCTTTTTTTTTTTTTTTTTCAATTGCTGCCACCGATCGCAATTGCGATCGCGACTTTTTTTTTTTTTGCGCTTGGGGCAGCAGAAATGCTGGAGCCGGCCCTGGACAGAGGAACGCTTTTCCACAGTCAGACCTCATTAACCAGGATCACTTTGTTATGCTCTACTTCTAGCTATCTTAGGTCAGATTTGTGGTCAGGAAGGAATTTTCCCCAAGGCCAGAATGGCAGAGACCCTGAGGGGTTTTCACCTTCCTTTGCAGCATGGGGCATGGATCTGAACTAAAGTAAATGGTGGAGTCTCTGTATGGTGAAGTCTTTCAGTCAAGATTTGAGGACTTCAGTAACTCAGGCAGAGGTAACAGGCTTATTGCAGGAGGGAGGTTCTGTGGCCTGCAGTGTGCAGGAAGTCCAGACCAGATGATCATGATAGTCCCTTCTGGCCTTAAAAGTCTATGGGTCTAATTCTACAGCCCCCGTATTATAGTTTCCGAGCATCTCACAATGGTTAATGTATTTACCCTCCCAACACCCCTGTGCGGTAGTGCAGTGCTGTTATCCCTATTTGACAGGCTGGGAACTGGAGCAGGGAGAGACAAAGTGTTTGCCTGAGTTCACACAGGATATCTGTGTCAGAGCAGGAAACTGAACCAGGGTCTCCTGAGTCCTAGGCTCATGCTCTAACCACTGGGCCATACTTCCTCTACTTCAGCTCACGATTCTTAAAAAACAGAGCTGGCTGAAAGAGATCAAAAATCCCAATGACGTTTTTTGTTAACATTTCAACAACAAAAAGGCGTGGGCGAAATCCACAAAAATTGTTCCCCCAGTTTTTCATCCAGCTCTGTTTAACAGTATGTGTTGAAAGGAAACTCTATACGCAAACAAACAATCAAAATGCTTTACCTACTGTCCAGCTTCCTGGTCATGCTTACACCCGTGTAATTTCATTGACTTCAATAGATTTACTCCTGATTTTCCCCTGTGTAAACGAGAACGGAGTCAGACCCAAATTCTCTAATGTGTTGGTCACACAGTTCATCAGGAAAGTCCTCTTTTCTCCCGGACACTTTTCACCCACTTATCCGCTGTACCCCTCTAAGATACAAGCCTGGTATCAGACTCGTTATTAGCTAATTAGATAGACTCAAGTCATACATTTCCGATTCGATTTGAACACTGTAACACTCATTGATTTTGGTTCATTTGATTTTTGGGTTATAAATATAGAGACATTTTGCAAAATGCAGATCCAGATCTTGGACACTCCCAAGGGTTGTGGGTGCTCAAATCCAGGGTTTGATTCCAAGTCCATCCAAAATGTTGGCAATGTGGTAAAGGAGAAAACTGGAAGAACCATGAGCTTGCTACCTTTCTTCATAAACCCTGCAAATTCCACCGGGAGACTTGCAGAGTCTACATTTTCGCCATCAAGAAATAATCCCCTCCTTTTACATTTCTCTCCACTCCCTCCCACTCTCTCATGCTCCCAAAAAAAGCTGTTTCCAGGCACAACTGGTTTGAGAAACTGTGGATTATTCTGTTAAAATTGCTGACTTTGGGCTTGGGACCACAAGCCAGTTTGGGACAATCCCCTCTGGTCCTTTCTCCTGCTAATTTATAGCAACATTTGTTGAGACAAGGAGTTATGGTCTGTAAAAGGCCTGCTGTCAGCCTCTCATAAAACCCCAGCACCCTGTCAAAAAAGGGCCGGAGCCTGGGAAGAAAGTTTCAGCAATGATCAGCTGCTTTCCAGATGGGTGGCCTTCTACACAGCGTTCAGTCCCCGAGGTCCAATAAACCAGCCCTGATTTTGCACTTTAAAAAAACAAAGATACAAACCCTCGTCTACTTTCTGTTAGGGCTTTATAAACACACTCCCAGACTCTGTGTCAAATTTATTAAGGAGAAAATAATTCTGTTGTCTCCCTCTCGCTCTCTCTCTCTTTGCATTCATATGCCCAAAGCTTCTAGCTCCTAGAAGGGGAAGGGAGAACCATACCATGATTTATAGCCCTCTGGGTTGTTTTCCCATCAAAAACAAAAGGAGGGTGGCAAGCAAGTCACTGAGTTGAGGTATTGGCCCCTAGGCATAAAACCACCCACAGGAGGCAATGTTTGTTCTCAGTTTGGTATAAATTCTGTGCCTGGTCCTACCTCTGCATCCCAACACACCGCAAGGCCGTGGGATCAAATAAGAAAGAAGGTTACCTTGACTGACTCAGGAACCAGAAAACACTACATTTTGCACCCAATAGGGTGCAGTTGATTTTGAATCTCAGAAGGGGTGATACCTCCTTTGTAAAGCGTTTTGAGATCAACAGATGAAAAGCACTGCATAAGAGTTAAGTGTTATTATTAATGCATCTAGTCCAGCCCCCTGCCAGGAGGAATGCTTCTCTTCAGTACATTTATCAATGTTTCCTGCTGTGTAAGTTTAACTATGGCAAGCAATGGGTCTTCTCCCTCGGCCTCTGGATAATTATTCCACCAGCTAACAGAGCTATCTATGTAGGTACTTTTAAGCCTTGCCCATCACTGCAGTAGGGGAGTGCAACCTAATGTTTTCCCTCATACTTAGTCAGCCTACATTGTCCCATTTCATCCCATTATCCCTCTTTATTGTGCCGAATTCCTCTCTCCCCTCCCCCCCTTCAATTAAATCCTGGCCCCACTGAAGTCACTGGCAAAACACCCATTGATTTCAGCTGGGTCAGGCTTTCCTCCCTGGTGTTACCCCATGGATAACTGGAGAGGACTGCTATGGTCCCTGCTATTTAGCCAAGCTGTACATATTTAGCTCAGTCTTTTCTTATCAGCCAATGCCTCTAACCTGTTTTGTTTCTCTTCTCTGAACTCCCTTCAGCCTGCAGTTAGGTTATTCTTTATAGAACACTATAAACGTGTCCAGAACTCAATACGCTATTCCAAGTGTGCCTAACCAGAGCTATGGCCTATCGCCTCCTTGTCCTGCTTTGCTTGATAAAAAGTGTCACATTGAGCACCCAGACATTCAATTGTGTCGGGGAGCAAGAAATTGCTTCTAGCTTGATCCTGCAAGGTGCTGGGCACTCTAGCCTCCATCCGGCAAATAAATTAAACATGTGCTTAACTTCACTCATTAGGCCTACTGGAGTCAGTGGCGACTACTTAGGCCTTTAGTGTTAAACACGTGCTTAGGTGCGTTGCTGGATCAGGCCTAGAGGGCTCAGCACTCCAGCTTTGCACAATCAATCCCTTAGACTGAAATGTTTTTGGGGACAAGAGCTCTCTTTTTATTACATATGTACAGCTCCTAGCACAACGCGGCCTCGATCCCTGATTGAGGCATTTAGGCACTATTGTAATACACATTAATAGTACATACATAAAGCTGGCTAAAAACTGCCGAATGTTTTTCATTGAACTCTTGCAATTTTGAAAGAGTTTGACCAGCTGGTCAAAAAGCAGCAACATTTTCATCCGTTTTTCAAAAATTGGAAAGGTTTTGACCAGCTGCAATAATAAATGGATCTCAGCTACCAGAACAGCACAGAAGGGGAAACGTGGCCTCTCAGACTAATATCTCCAAAGCCTTTTATTTGTGTAGAGTATCAGGGTGTCTTACAGAACACTAAAGAGAAGCAAGGGTAAAAAAAAAAAGAATTAAAGCAAGGGGAATAACCTCTCTCTCAAGCAGACATTATTATATCGGGATTATGGCACCACATGAGCTGTCAGTGGAATATAAATATCCTAGACACTGAATCTGCAAACTCTGATATGCGTGCTTAACATTACGCATGTGAGTAATCCCACTGAAGTCAATCAGATTACTCGTGCGCTGAAAGTTACACATGTGCTTGAGTGCTTTGCTTGATCAGGGTCAGAGAGCTCAGCACCTTGCAGGACTGAGCCTTTCCCCTTCCTCCCCTTTCACTCAGCTCGGACAAGGGAAACAAATGAGTGTTGTATATTCTGGTTCTCATGCACTAGCACAATGCTGCAAACCCTGTCTGAGAACGTTCCCATCCGTATAAACAGTTTTCATTTCAACCGAAGCCATGAAAACATTTATATGCTAATATTTTGTAAAACCATCTATTTTAAAACTCGGTTTTTGACCTAAACTACCTAACAATATCCCTTTAATATCCTGAATCTGTGTGTGCATACAAATAGAAAATAGGAGTAGAGGATTTTTTCTGTATGATTCGTTACATGCCAAAGCAGTTTACAAAATATGGGCCCGATCCCACAAACAAGACTGGGAGTAGCACTTTCCACTATGTGCAGACCCATTGATTTCAGTGCACTACGTCCAGTACTAATTGTTTGCAGGATTGGTCCCCAGAGAAACCAGTCCTGCAATTCTTATTCAGGCAAAACTCCCTTAGAGTCAATAATACTTTTCATAGATTCATAGTGTTTAAGGCCAGAAGGGACCATTAGATCATCTAGTCTGACCTCCTGTATGACACAGACCATTACATTTCACCATTATTCCTGTATTGAGCCCAATAACTTGTGTTTGGCTGAAGCTTATTTTCCAGAAAGCTATCCAATCTTGATCTGAAGACAATCCACCTCTTCCTTAGATCGTTTTTTCCAACGATTAATCACCCTCCCTGTTAAAAAATGTCTGTCCTATTTCCAGTTTCAATTTGCGTGTCTTCAGCTTCCAGCCATCAGTTCTTGTCAACCCTTTCTTCACTAGATTAAAGAGCCCTTTAGTATTTGATATTTTCTCCCCAGGAAGGTCCTTAGACACTGTACTCAAGTCACCTCTGAGGTTTCCTTTTGACAAGCTAACCGGATTGAGCTCTTTAAGTCTCTCACTGGTAAACAGACATTTCCTCCAGTCCCTGAATCGTTTTCATCGCTCTTTTCTGCACCCTCTCCGATTTTTCACCATCCTTTATAAAACATGGACACCAGAACTATATGCAATACCAGAGGCGCCGACTCCATGGGTGCTCCGTGGCTGGAGCACCCACGGGGAAAATCTAGTGGGTGCTTTGCATCCACCGGCAGCCAAGCTCACCGTCCCGCCCCCCCCACCTCACCTCCGCCTCCTCCCCTGAGCGTGCCATGTCTCCACTCCTCCTTCCCTCCCTCCCTCCCAGCGCTTTCCGCCGTCAAACGGCTGTAGCAAGCTCTGGGAGGGAGGGGGTAGGAGCGGGAATGTGGCGCGCTCAGGGGAGGAGGTGGGACTGGGGCGGGGATTTGGGGAAGGAGTCGAATAGGGGCAGAGACTTTGGGGAAGGGGTTGGAATGGGGGCGGGAGGGGGCAGGGCAGGGAGCAGAGGGGGTTCGAGCACCCACCGGTGCCAGAAGAAGTCGGCGCCTACGTGCAGTATCCTATCAGTGTCACCAATGCCACATACAGAGGTAAAATCACCGCCTACTGCTACTCGTTACTCCCCTATTAATATATCCTAGGATCACATTAGCTCTTTTTGCCACAGCATCACTCTGGGAGCTCATTTCAATTCCTTGTTCACTATGACCCCTATCTCCTTTTCCAAGTCTCTGCTTTCCAGGATACAGTCCCCTAGTCTGTAGCCACGGCCTGCGCTTCCATGTTCCTGGAGGTACACATTTTGCATTTGGCTTAATTAAAACACCTTTTGTTTGAATGAGCTCAGATTATCAAATTGTCCAGATCGCTCTGTCTAACTGCCTTGTAAGGACAGAATAAGGTCCTCAGGAATGGCTCTAAACAGATAGTCAAGTGCTGAATGCCTTCACCTCCTGGGAGAAGGGTGACAAACAACCAGCAAAATAAATGCAAACTCACAAGACTGTAAATCTAAAACCAAAAACATCCCCAAGTTTTGCCCATCTCTAATAATACCCTATTTATTCCTAGCCTAGCATTTAGTCCTCGTATGAGCACGTACACTTCTGCAGGAGAGAGATGAACCATCCCACGTAGTTTCTCTTTAATACCTAATTAAAAAATCCAGACACTTCAGAGTTACTCAGGGTGAAATTCTGGCCCCACTAAAGTCAATGGCAAAACTCCCCTGGACTTCACTGGGGCTAGTATTTCACCCTCAGACTCCAGGATTTGGATTGATTTTTCTTTGAGAGCTCCACAGCGATTATACCATTTTCCATCAACGCAATATCCATCAACATCAGCAACAGCAGCCGTGTTTGGTACAGCAGTGAATTCTCAGTGGAAGCCCATTGGAACTTAGCAGTGTTGGATCAGTGTTATTACTGCATTTTTTATAGGCATAACATTCCCTCATTAGATGTGTTGAGAACTAGAGCCCCTATGCAAAGCATTAATGCCTCACAGCCATCATTAATAAGCTGTTACCGCTGAGGTGCAGGCTTGCCACAAAACATTATTATCAATGATTCCCATGCAGCTTTGCCCGTCTACAGTATTTGGCACAGATAGTAAGTACAGTAAATGGGAGTTTTCCAATGAACCATTGTCAGTCCTGTGCTCTATCTAGAGTGAATACTGGAAGCCAGAAGTGTTTAAGCAAAGCTAGATAAAATCTGCAGGGCCCAGTATTGTTTCTTTCTGGCTTCCTGCAAGTAAACAGACGTGTTTACAAGGGGCTGTACATTAGCATCAATCATAAGGCCATTTTGTTTACAGTAGAGGAATTTCCTGCAGGCTCTTGCTCTCCTGGTTTCTTTCTTTTTGTATTTACTCTTGTTCAAATGCAATTTAAAGAAAGCCACAGGTTGTCCAGATTGAATGCAAAATGCTACACACTGAAATCTGAAACGGGCTATCATTCATGCCCATGTTTATCTGGGCTTTTTTCTTTGTTAATTAACACATATTTTACCTTTAAAAAACTACAGAAACCGCTGTCCTACCCTAGCTGATTCCTCTGCAATTCACAATGAGAAACTTCAAAAAAAAAAAAAATTCTATGCAATTGATGTCAACAGCAGGTCTATAGAATATCACAAGAGAGAAAGGGAGAAAGAAGATGAGGGAAGTCAGCGGAGCTTCTGATAAGGACTTAGGGTCTGATCCAAACACCACTGAAAGCCACACGTTGATTTCAGCAGGGTTTAGATTTGATGCTACTGCAGGGCAGAAAACAGGAAGGCATTCTGCCTCAAGTCAGGACTGTCCTAGCCACTTAGATCCTAGCCTTAACAGACCAAAACTCCCTCTGGCTTCAATGGGAATTTGGTTTGATCAGGATCACTGAACGTGGCTGTAGCATATAGGAATTGGGTGTTGTCCCTTTAAGTAGCTTTGGAGCCCTCTCATGGGCTGCCCTGTCTTCTATCACAGGGTAGGTCTACAGTTCGAGCTGCAAGGTGTAATTCCCAGCTTGAGGAGGAGACATCACTGCACTAGCTAAACATAGAGCACAGCCACGGCAACATGAGCGGAGGACGTGCCTAGCATCTCAGCTGCCACTTGGGCAGCTAGCCCCTCTTGCCACGAGTACCACTGCAGCTACTCTTCTACGGTTGGCGCATGAGCTCGAGCCGAGCTCGCCCGGGTATATCTCCCCGAGCAGGGCATGACGCCGCTGGTGCCACCATGCACTTGATGAACTATTCCCGGCTGCGACGGCAATAGATAAATCTTGAACGAAAATCAAAGAGGCAACCAGCAAAAAGATCATGCCCTCGGGGGCACTTCTCACCCAGCAGAATGCAAACGGTTTGAACCTTCACCCATAGCAACCAATCCTGCCGAAGAGGCAAGCAATGTGCAAGGGTTTTTATTGACTAAGCTGTTTGCCGTCAGCACTGACGGGTCGTGTGACTGATCATGTTGGCTTGAGGCTTCCTGCTGGTTTATTACCCCTGGGTTGAGTGTAAATGCGTACAAGAGCTTAGCCAGGTGCAGCTACAGGAGACAGGCAGTTATTTGCCAGCACAGCGGAGAAGGGAGTGATGGTAGAACCTCTCAAAAGGCTGGTTAGTAGGTGTAATGGGCCGTGCTGAGTCGGGGCCGACTCAGCACCCAGGCACTCCAATCCCCACCTGTATACTTCAACTGGGAGCTGATTGAAAGGCAGACAGTTGGCTGAGGGTGCCAGTTAACTGAGGAGGATACAGGCGAGGGGCCAGTTAGGTGAAAGTTACCCCACACGCGCATACACACAGCCACTGGCGCTACAGAAGCAGACAGGAAAGACACGGTAGGGAGAAGAGTAGGGAGTTTGAAAGAAGGTAGAAGTAGCTGTTGCTAATTCTGGGCCTTGGCCCAGACGCAAGTAAGGGAAACTGGTTAGTGACTGTAAATCGCACGTAACTAACTCCCCAGGCTGTGGCCTGCTGAAGGGATAAAATAAAGCATGAGGATGGCTAAGAACACCTGGAGTTGTGGTGGTCCGTTACCGAGGCTGGAAAAGACCTGAGGAGGGTCATGAGGATAGAGTTGTGATGGGGTATGCAGACCCCGTGCAATGTGTGGAGAGGAGAAGGCCAGGGTCTAGGTACTCAACGGTATTTAGGTGCCAAACTGCCCTTGACGATCTGGGCCCAGAAAGCTCTGCATGAAGAGGGGAGGCACCATCTGTGTCAGCCCTCACTGCAGGGGGCTCAGCCAGGAGGAAGTGGAGCAGGGGCCAGCTGGGCATGGGTGCTTAGAAGGAAGGAGGAAACAAGAGTGAGGTTGGGGAGTTCTCATGGGGCCACTCTCCATGCTGATGACAATGCAGAAGCTCCAGTTCACCACAGAATCTGGCCCAGCATGCCCCGCTTGTCAACATCCACTGTACAAATGCCAGCTAGTCAATACACATCTATGGTCCAGTCAGGGCTGGGCTGGAAGAGATGAGGATTCACACGTGGAACATCTTTACTCATCTCCACTGATGTTTAACTCCATAAATGTACGAATCCCCAAGTCCATTCAGAACGTTACATCTACCCAGAGGCAGCGCATCCTCATCTCCCTTCCGCTGCCTCTATGCTCTTCCAGTTCAGCACCATCTGCTGGGTTTGGATTCAGCAACGCAAGCAGGCCAACCAGCTTCCAGTTCCATCTTGCTGTATCTCCACTGAGCAGTTTCCCCCTCTAGGCAAGGGAGGAAAAGGCTGGGCCTTGGCAACGGAGAAGGAACAAAACTTCCTGATTCTGTGAACCAGTTTACAAAGAGACATCCTGCTGCACATCCGTGTGTTACAGGTGCATACAGCCATGAGCCATGTCTGTTAGCACCACCTTCAACTGGCACATCCTGCTACATGGATACTTGGCGCTCTGGGGAAAATGTAAAATGTTAGCGAGTCCTGAGCTGTCTCCTGGCAGGTTCCCAGCCCCTGTTCCTGCATTCAGCACTAGCTGGCCTGCTCCCCTAGGATAGAGTCTTTACATCCCCAGATCCCTGTGGATTTTCCTCTCCCATGCTGTGTCCTTTTCCCCATAAGGACCAAGGGTCCCCCATTGCTTCAGGCTGTCAGAGGACTGCCAGGTTCACACACACATTGCCAAATATTAACCCAGGATAACAGGCTGGCACTGGCAGGCTAGTGAGGGCCAGCCGGGCTGAAACATATTAACACCCTGGCTGCTTCACCGTGCAAACCAATATTGTTTATTGAGCGGCTATATGCTCAATGGGTAGGGCACTAGACAGACTCAGGAGACGTGCATTGGATTCTAGGCTCTGCCACTGACCTGCCATGTGACTTTAGGCAAGTCATTTCACCTCTCCTGCCCCTTGTCTACTTAAGCTGTTTGAGGCAGCATGGTCCAGTGGTTAAGGTGCCTCCCAGGTTCAATTCACCCAGCACTGTCACCGACTTCCAGTGTGATGTTGGACAAGTCACCTAATCTCTCTGAGCCTCAGTCCCATCTTTGTTAATGGGAACAACACTCCTTCCTGTTGGCCTTGTCTAGGGGGCCAGAACCTGGAGCCACTGCTCAGAGCCAGAGTCAGGAACCAGAGCCAAGGGTCAGAGCTGGAAGCAGGAACAGGGCTGGCACAGGACAGGAGCAAGAGCAATCAGGGCTGTGGGCTGAAGCACTGATCAGGCAGTGACATGCTGCTGAGCTTAAAAGCAGGCCTGGTGGCTCCCCTCAGCCAGTCAGACAGGCTGGTCAATCCAGTGGTCCTACCGCAACTCTGAGCTCATTAATTTGACTGGAGGCTGGGCTGGCTAGGCCAGAGGCTTAGTGCTTGTTCCTGACAGCAGGAGGAAGGGAGGTGACCATTTACCCATCACTCAGCAACCCCGAATCCAAGCTTGTAAAATACACTCAACAGAATAAACATCAGGGTTGGCTGGTGTATTCAGTGTAATACCACGACTGAAGGGAATGCACCTAAGGAAAAGCTAACCACATTCTCGATCAGCTGAATAATGCAACGCCCGTTATGACAGGAGACACGCAGCCAATGCCCATCGCTCCACTCAGTCAATGTCAGCATCACCAACGCCTTCTTGGAATACCATAATGAAGAGCACTAATTTGATTCTTAATATTGCCTTGCCTCAGGACCCATTGCTTTTGGTCCCGGGACATACTGAAACGATCAATGACCTTTATCACCCAATCCCTGCAAAAAATTTCTCTTAAGGGCTTTAAAGACTAGCTGTGTAAAGAGCGCGTTGGGATGTGGCTCTGACGCCTAGGCAGGGAGGTGGGTTCAGCACCCAAGCACCAGCCTGCGTCACACCTTCAAAGAGCTGTCTACACCGCTATTTTTGAGAGCGCTGGCTGAGTCTGTCACCCCAGGCTGGGAGTCTCACTGCCACAGGCTGTGTAGACATATCCTTAAAGAACCTTCCTCGGGGCTTGATCTTCCTCTCAGTAAAGGCAAATGGCAAATCTCCCATTAGGGACAGGCTCAGAGAGATCCCTAAGTAGCTAGCTAGTGCCTTGCAAGGTGACAGGTGCTTTAGAAATGCCATCGGTTAGACAGCTGGATTACATCAGCTGGAGGAAGAATGGAGCTCTTTGAGGCAGGGGCTGTCGTTTTGTTCTGTGTTTGTACAGCACCTCACACAATGGCTCCTAGCCCAAGTCTAGGGCTGCTAGGCAAAACAATACAAATAACAACCCACCATTCTGAAGGGCTGTCATTAACAAGGACACACCAATAGCCCAATGTTCAGTCATTGTCTCACGTGGCTCGTATTGGCCATGCATTGACTGGCACTCCCATCCTCTGTGGGGTTTCAAGAGGTTAATTTGTTGTGTTTTTTCATTGGAAGAGTGTTTTCCTGGTCATTTGCAAATTATAGCCTTGAGAAAAAGGCAGTGACATTTCACAGTTTCTGGGATGCTTTTCACCACTAACACTCAGCCACTTCTGGGGTGGAATGTGGCAGCTCTTTAACAATGCATAGAAACGTTTACGCAACAGTTTAGGACAGGAAGTGAAGGATACCTTGTAATTTTGAATGGACCTGGAGACGGCTTGTAAAATCTCTACCAGAACTAGCTCAGAACTAACAATTGAGGCAGAAGTAACGTGTTTTAAAACAGAACTTTGCTGTGGCCACAGTGAGGACTTTTACATTATCGCCATCTAATCCTTGTGTTACAGAAGCACCTAGAAGCCACAAAGGGTTGGCATGGAAGCAGAGGCACAGAAATTTGAAGGGACTTGCCCAGGGTCACACACCAGGTCAGCAGCAGAGTTGGGTACATACCACCGGAAGTACAGTGATATGGCCAGACTGTGTCTTTAAGGACGGACACAGCTTCCTGGAGCTGCTCAGCTTGCACAGCGAATGCAGCCACTACACCACCCTGTGGGTACGTACAGCCCGCATTGCCCTGTGCGGCTGGCCAGTGCCATGGGGAACAAGGGCATGCACCCAGGAGCGAGGCAGATGGCTGGAAGGCGTGCCTGTACTCAGGCGAGAGGAGAGACTGCAATTGTGCCTGTCCCTATAGGAAGGCACAAAGACACACGGATATGGAGGAACGGCTCCTTGTGCCTTCCCGCCTTAGCACACTCCGGGGAGGGCAGGCACAATCTTTTTTCCCCCTTGGAGAGCTTGGGTTACTTGCTTTGTGAGAAAAGACCCTGTCCTTGGCCAGGAAGATAAATGAGTTACAACTGGGGCAGTTATTCACGTTTAATGCACAGTAGGAAGCAATTGGATAGCAAGAAGATACCGGACATCTTCATTCTGGTCTTCTCTTCATAAGAAAGTCCCCATAGCAATGTAAAAAGGCTTGAATCCCAGGTGCTTTGGTCTCCCCTGCACATCAGCGTCGTTTGCCGGGAATATTTATTTAGTAAACGCTCAGTACCAAGGTTCCTTTATTCCGTGTATATTAACACTCAAACCTGACATCCCCTTTGCGATGGCAGTGCTGCCGCTGGGGCAGCTTAGGCAGATGTTAAAGACCCAGCAGAGAGCCCAGCTATGATGATATTACAAGGGCTTCGGTCCATTCGGATGGCTAGGCAGTATTGCAAATAAGTAAGAACAACATTTTAAATCTTCTTTCCCCCTTTATGATTCTAAGCATGTTATAACATGCTTCCTAGTCCCGCACAGCTGGGTGGGTTTATATCATGTGCTTTAGAACCACATGGAACATCATAAGAGCTTCTACGTTATGACCTGGTTCAGCAAAGCATTTAAATACACGGCTACACCCCACACTGAATACAATGTACAAGCTAAGCGCACACTCACGTGCAGTGCTGAATAGGAGTGGACAGCTACAAAGACAAGGCTTTGGGTCAGGCCCTGATTGCCACTTATCAAACTCCTATTCCCTCTGCCAAGGCCCAGGGCTGATCCAGGACACTTGGGACCCAGATCCATTAGCTCGGTCCTGACTGCCAGGACTCCGCGGGCGGGGAGGGAAGAGGGATGCTCCACTAATGCCCTGTCCACCAGACCACAGGAGCAGGATGTTGTAGATTGGAAGATGAGGCACAAATTTTTCAAAAGCAGCCGCTGATTTTGCGTCTCTCTCTTTTTGGGTGCCGAGTTCGGGACAGCTCAGACCTGACTTTCAGAGGAGCTGAGCCACCTGCATCTCCCATTGACTTCACTGTCATAGAAGGTGAGTGGAAAAAGCAAGATGAGAACCAGGATCTCCTACTGCCTAGTTCTCTGCTCTAGCCACTAGGCAATACCTCCCTTCTTTCTCTGATACACTAATGCAGCAAAAATGTCAACACCAGGTTCATACAGGATATTCTGTTCATTTATAAAAGGAACTTTCATTTAAGAACTCAGCCAATCTCCCTTTATCCTCCTAAAGGAACTCATTTTACAGGTCCCTCCATCCTGATCCCCAACAGCCATTGTAGGGCTTTTTTTAAAATACACTGAGAAGCATCTTGCAGCTGCCAGGTTCCATTAGGGAATCAGTTTGTGTCACCCCAGGTGCTCCTTGGGAGACAATGAGATCCAAACAGGCTATCCCTGAAATTTACACCAAACCTACTCGCTTTATCTAAATTACTGAGTTTATTTTAGACGCTCCTGAGAGCCTAATTAACTACATGTCAGCACCCGGCACTGGCAGGAAAGCCTTAACTCCTTGGAACACAGACACCAGTTCCTTCTATAGCTCACGGCACCCTTCCTGTTTCATTGACTTGTCAATTGTCGTTACATCAACTCAGGGCAACCTGATGTTATTGACTCTCGACATGCTGGCAGTGGTGAAAGAGCCTGTGTGGCTCCCTTTTCGGTTGGTGGCTCTTAGAGGTTACAGCTGCTTTTAGATAATTTTCAATTGCTAAAGAAGATATGACAGCAGCAGGCCTTTGAGTCTCCTAGGGAGGATGTCCAATTAGCTTGCTTTAAGGAGTCCCACAAGTATTGCAGAGAGAGCTGCTCCTTGGCCGCGCAGTGGGCCAGCGACAGCACAAGCATGCAGGCAATCGGTGTTCATGCCCCATTCCCTTCTCCTCAGGCAGGCAGAGGCTGTGGAAGTGCAAGACCAGCCCCACGCCAGGGGTTTGCACACCCGTGAAGCTACATCCAGCAGGACACGGATGCAAAGAGCAAGCATCTAGGAACCTGCTGAGTTTCCCCTTGGAGCAAGGAGAAGAAATGCCTCATACAAGAGACTGCAGAGGTAAATGAGCAGAATTAGTCTATATCCCATAGACTCCAAACTCTTGCATCCCACCACCTCTCTCTCTCTCTCTCTCTCTCACACACACACACACACACACACACACACACACACACACACACACACACAGAACACCTCAAAGCTGTTCCTGGTTTTTGGTCACCTTCCCGGTGTGCTCCAGACTCTGGAGTCTTTGCTATTCTTTCTACACCAATTGTCCTGGTAACATGTACTTTGCTTGATCGCTGTGCGGCTGGTCCCATATGGAGGGCATCTGGATTGTGATCACCATCAGGAAGTGCCTGGCTCGCTGAAGGAGGAGTTATACCATCACACAAGAAGGTCATTCACACTCTGTGCTGTCAGGCACCTACTGCTTTTGAGAGCCACTCACAAAACTCCCCTGGAGTGGTCAGAGCCATCTTCTCCCTGGAATTTCTGATCTGCATCTGCCTTGGGAAGTTAAGAGACTAAGTCTGGGATTCCAACCAAAGTCTTTCTCACATGGTGGCACACTTCAGTTCCCTCTGTGCCCAGGTGGAATATCATGCACAGAGCATCTGCCATAATTAATTCTCAAGAGTGCAAACAACACGTGAAAGGGCCCCTCCCTCCCCCCCAATGCAAAGCAAAGGCCTTCTGGAGTTTAAGCTTTCAACTGTTCCCAGGGGAGATTTTTAGTGCAAAGCAATGTGCCAGCCAAAACCAACCCAATTGTACTTGGTTTTGATCTTTACCAGGAATTACTAGCTCCCCTCTGGGAGAAAATCCACCAAGTGAATTTTGTTTCCAGTCAGCTCTGACTTACTCCACCCCACTAGGACATCCAGAACATTTCATACAGCGGCCGTTTAAAGCACAGCGATCTGTGATCTTTCTTTGAAAAGAAAGAATTCCAGTTGAATGATACCCAGAGATGGGCCAAACCAGAACACAGATTCTAGCACCCCCAAACTTCAGAGAGATATAAAATCAGAACAAGGACCCATATTTTGCAAATGGCCCCCATAGGATTATGATAAAAAATTAGTAAATTAACCTACCAATACCTAAATAGCTATACATCATCTTACAATAGAATGCTCTAATAACCAGCCATAGAAGCCAGGTACAGAGGCTTTTCCAGCACATATTGGATTTTGATGCCTTTAGGCACCATCATTTTGGCTTGACACACAACTCATTTCTCAGTCCGTCTTGTCCCAACAAACGCCACAATTTAAAAGAGAATGTCATGGAACATTGCAATGGGAGTAACGGTTCTGGAAAGCAGCTGGTATTACACATAGCTCATTCAGTATCTGCTAAGACAGGGACATACTGGCCGCCACTTCCCGCAGTTCCCATTGGCCTGGAGCAGCGAACCACAGCCAGTGGGAGCCGTGATGGGCCGGATCTGCGGACGCGGCAGGTAAACAAACCGGCCCAGCCCGCCAGGGGCTTTCCCTACACAAGCGGCGTCCCAAGTTTGGGAAACACTGTGCTAAGGGATCCTTTGTGATCTACTGGTGCAAGCACACCCCAAACCTGTGTGTTTTAATTCAGCAAACAGCACAGATATTCTGCTGTCGTTTAGGGGGAGGTGTGAAGATGCCTCTGGGATCAGATCTCAGATATCCTGGGGGGACACAGATGTATTCAGGTTTGCAGTCCAGGTCACAGCGACCCTGGATCAAAACCCTGTTTAGAATCCCATCTGATGGCATAGAATGGGAAAGGGATGTTACCAAAATCCTCTGGCAAGCGATTAGGTGGGAGCTCTATCTTTAGAAGTCTCAGGCCTTGGCACAAGGATTCCTATGAGGCCTTGGGTCAGAGATGCCCCGTGATTATCAGACACAAGCTGTGGATAATTAGAAGAACTGCCTGATTCAGGATTCAAGTAAGATGAACCTGACAATGTCTCTCCACATTCTTGATGGGGGTAAAAAGATGCAGTGACCTCAGAAGACACATTTTCATGAATGTCCTGGGGTCAGTTGCACCTTCATACTTTGTTGCACATCTATTGTGTGTGCAGAGTGCATGTGCAACTGTAATCATTTTGGCAGGGCAAACATCTGCGCTTGCTAAATTTGTGGGCATGGTTTAGCAGCTTAATCAAAAATTACTCCCTAGAAACTGCAGCTGTTTACAATCCAGCAAGCACCATTTACTAGAACATATTACCTCCCAATCACTCACCTTGATTGAAGGGTCCCCAAGGGTTTTCACTAGAAAGTCCTTTTTTCCTGGGATTAATATCTCCACCACTTCAGTTCCCATTAGGCGGAAGCTTGGCCCACAGGCTGCCACTAATCAAAGACACAACAATCATTTACAATCATCTCAGGATGTTTCACATTTAGAAATCTGCCTCAAACGGCACCAACTTCTGGGATGAACAGTCCTTTCCTACCTCCAGTCTATACCCCACCAATGTCTTCAATCATTAATTATTTTTATTAATAAATATACACGTAAGTTAATACCCAGCAGCTCCAGTGAAATCTGGTTCTCCATCATGCTACGTGCTGTACAAACACAGCTAACAAGACAGCCCTTGCCCCAGAGAGCTTTGGCAAATACAAGTTAACCTGTGAAATGGACTTAAGTGCATTCAGGGCCCAATCCAAGTTCCATTTCGATCAGTGGAAAGACTCCCCGTTGATTTCAGTGGGAGCTTGATCAGGCCCCTTGCATTTTGCAAATAACAATTGGTTTGCAACAGTCCAATCATAATGTAGATTAGCAATGATTTACCTACCTTTATTTTCCTAAATACCGTTGCTCAGCGACTGGCTTGAAAAGTACCCTGCACACTGTCTGGCCTGAGCCAGCAAAGATGTCCCTGCGGATTTTGACTCACGAGTTAAACCTACAAAGATTCAACCACACTGCTGTCTCCTGCTGCATCTGTTCACGATGTACGAACAACTGCGGCAAGTCAGTATTTATATTCTGACATATTTATGCATTTCATACTTCTGCAGTAAGCGATTAGGCAAAGCAGTCCTAATGCTGGAAAGAGCTCACCAGTTGAACCGTGCTTGTGTGGGATGATCAGCTGCTGGCATGAATCTGCTTGGATTTTGTTACCTGCTGCAATATAGACATCAATATGAAGGGATTACACTGTAAGAACATGAGCAGGGTTCAGCTTTCTCTAAGTGACCCAAGCACATGCCCAGCGTGTTTGGATGAGCAGATCAAATAAAAGATCCATTAGACGGCAAAGCCGTCCAGGCCCACGTTCCTGGAGGCTGAAATCAAGGACACATTTTCAAGCTCGGAGTAGGTTAAAGAAACCTGATGCCATCTGCAATGGCCCTCAGCCTGAGCGTGCCAACTGGACTAAACATTTTCATCAGATGTCAGCCTTAAGTACAGTTTTGGGGGATGCTGGGTTTTCTGCAGTAACTCATCAGCAAAATGCTTACCAGGGGCTCATAAACAGCGATTGAAGCTTCGTGGAATATGCTGCTTCTGCAGTAGATCCTGTAGTTGCCTCTCCTCTCAAAAACACTAATGGTTTTAGCTTCTTAAAGAGTTGATCTGCTCCTGCTGCTTGTCCCTTGCCTGAGGCCATTGTAACCCTGTGTTTCATTTTGGCTTTTTACATCCTGATAAGTATTCGAGGCCTGACTCAAAGCTCGCTGAAATCAGTGGGAGTCCTTTGGCCACAGTTGTCCTCGGAACAGGCCCTTTGACAACAACAAACTCCAGTGACAAAAGCAAGGCATTAGGTGGCTTCAAACAGGGATAAAAGCAGCAAAACCAGATGAACTCTTGAGAAACTAAGATCCCGTCTGAGGGCAAGTGGGCAGAACATGAACCCCTTGTGCTTTGACAGGCCTTTCTATCCAAGGAGTTCCAAAGTACTTTCAAAACCTGCATGACCTAAGCCTCACAATGTCCCAGGCATAGGCATCGACTCTGTGGGTGCTCTGGGGGGGGTGCTCAGCACCCGCAGGGCCGGATTAATTTTATGTGAGCCTTGGCACCCAAACCGTGGCCCCGCCCACCACTGCACCCCGCTCAGACTCTTCCCTCCCTCCTGCCCGTGCTCCACCCTGAGGCTCCACCCCTGCTCCTTCTCTTCCCCCTGAGGTCCCGCCCACCACTTGCACAGGGGTGGAGGGGTGGAGAGGAGCACCCACCAGCAAAAATAAAAGTCAGCGCCTGTGGTCCCAGGGAAACATCTCACTTTACAGCTGGCGTGTAGCAGTTCAGGGCCTGTTCCTGCTCCCTCAGAGTTCAATGGGAGTTTTGCTATAGAGTCTGATCACAGCAGGGTAGCAAGAAGGTCTTTCAGGAAGTCTTTGTCAGAGCAAGAATAGAAGCCAATTCCCAGCTCACGCCTTAACCTCCAGACCGTTCTCCCTCCAAAAGAAAGGCAGAAAATAGACACCAACAGCAGATTTTAAAAACAACCCAGACAAAACAGCTTGCAAAGATTCCCATCAGGCACTACTCAAAATAATATTTCCTGCGTATACGCATTATTGCCAACTCCAAGCATCCAACATCACATGTCAGGCCCCAAAAGCATGAGATTGGCTTAAAAATAATAGTTGGGGTGGTTTTTAATTTGCCTTTGGGTTGTGAAGCCCCTAGAGGGTCTTGGTTTTCCAGCTTTTCTCTGCAACCATGAGGGCCAGAAATTTCTTTTTAAATGACAGCTGGCATTCTCACCTCTTTACATACATGATTATAGGAGTTGGGGCATTAAGAAAAACACCAACTGTTGCGAAACGTGGCATCACCACCATGTTTCGTATCCTAAGCACTTTGCAAACCTTAGCCAATCATAGAAATGTCGTGCTGGAAGGGACCTTGAGAGCTCATGTAGTCCATGCCCCTATGCTAATGCAGGATTAAGAACCATCCCTGACAGGTGTTTGTCTAACCTGCTCTTAAAAACCTCTAATGACAGGGATTCCACCACCTGCCTAGGTAACTTGTTCTGGTGCTTAACCGCCCCAGAGTCAGAAAGTTTTTCTAATACCTAACCTGAAGCTCTGTTACTGCAACCTAAGCCAGTTACTTATTGTCCTACCCTCAGTGGACATGGAGAACAGTAGATCACCGTCCTCTTTATAACAACCCTTTACATATTTGAAGACTTATGTCCCCCCCTCAGCCTTCTCTTCTCCACTCGAAACAGGCCCAACCTTTCCTCCAAACACTTCAATAAGGCAAGCAAGAATACACTTTACTTTATAGACAAGGAAAGAGATTAAGGCTCCTGCAATGAGCTCTGTCCAGGGGGAACTCTGTGCATGCAGAGTCATTGCAGGATCAGGGCCTCAGTGAGATGGTTCAAGGTCACAAAGGGAGTCATGGCTGGAATTAGAAGGAGTTCCTGGTCCTGTACTCAGATCACCCGTCTCTCGTTAAAGCGACTGGCCCAAACAATGGACCTGTCCACCAGAACTATCTGTTTGCAAAGTCCATGTAATTTTGTTCACGTGTGTTTATTTTTTTGCTGCCCGACTCTTGTGAGCAACCCTACACTAACAAAGCAGGGTGTGATAGAGATCAAACCAAAACAACATAGAAAGAAACGAGATTTCAGTTACAAACGGCGCATTTTTAACCCTTCCCCACCCAAAAAAAAAAGGGTTTTCAAAAGATGAAGATTCCGTTGGCCACATCCTTTAAAGTGAAATAAACTTCTTTGTAAGTCCCAGGGGGTACGGGAGCAGAAGATGGCAGCTCCGATTTCCACACCTGCTGCCCCCTACAGAAAAGTTTAACAAGAATGTTTATCTGGAGAAAGAAAAATGAAAAGCTAATGGATAAGCAGACACGCACTGGGGATTGAGAGAGATCCTGGCATGTCTCATTAAACCTGGAGATCCTTTTTTCCTTTCAGTGCTAAATCCCACTGCTGGAGCTCTCCCCGGTGTCTTTCTGGGGCTTGGCAGTGTTTGGATTGCTTTGAAATGTAAGGTTCCCCCTTTTGTTTGTTTTCCAAATGGTTAGAGAGCTTTCCCAAAACACAAGCTCCTGCTCTTTGTTTCCTTCTGCTTCATTAGCTGTGTCTCTAATTAGCAACAGGCTCCCTTGGGCTTCCCTGAAAGCAAAGCCACTCCATGTCAGCAGAAAGCCGTCCAGGGACTTGTCAGAGCTCAGAAAGGATGCCAGCTGGTCACGGCGCTCCAAGCACTCATGGTGCTAACACTGCCAGGAAGATAGGGGGATCTATTTATCCACCTGATTCCCTCTAGTCCAGCCAAACAGGCTCCATCCTTATTTTAGAGAGAGGCTCAAGTTGGACTAGAACCCAGGAGTCCTGCTCCAATCACTAGACGACATCTCTGCCCAGTATTCTGCTGTAATGGCCCAAAACACAACAGGCCAAATTCCCCTCCGTTAGTTACATTAGCGTGACCCTACTCATGCCAATGGGTAACAGAGGGACATGCGGCCCTTCAGCTCGCCGGAGCATTGCTGGAGCACTAGGGGCTGCTGCTGGAGGAGGTTGTTGTTGCGGCTTCTTTCAGTCAGTCTTGCAGCAGCTTTTTCTAGGAGCGAGCTGCAAGCTCAGCAGCTGGGGGCTCTCATTGAGGCAGAAAGCCCTTGAACATGCCATGCTGGTGTCAGGCACCACTGTGTGAGAAAGGGGAAGGGCACAGACTGAGCCCAGGGGGGCACTAAGGTTGTTTTCCTCCTTCGCGCCCTCCCACCAGCTTCCATCAGCAGGTCCCTAAAGAGAGGGAGTTTATTTAATTCTCTGCGGAGGCCAGATCCTGTTGCTGCCACAATGACTGATGGGCAAGCCCAGGACAGACAGGAGGATGTTCTCTGTCTCCCTGTCTCTTTATCCTGGCCCCCAGGGTCCCTCCGTCTCCAGTTTCTCCCACTGAGCCCGCAGCCAGGGCACATGCTAGCACAGAGCTCTCCTCCAGGCAACGCAGAGCCCCTCGCTGTTACTACATTAGCGGCGCCGTTAACAGCAAACGTGGCTTACGCTCAGCGGTGCGAGGCTGGGCGCACAGCTCCCTGAGCAGGGATGTAGCGCCAAGAAAACCCTTACAGACAGACAGACAAACTTAAGGACCCACAGCACTACCCAAAACTGGAGACACTAGCAGTAGCATGGGGGGTGGGATTTGTAAGAGCCCAGTAACTAATCAGTCTTCTCATGAAAGCCGCCATCCTTCCTACATGGGAGATGGGCCTGGCCATCCCCAAGCTTTATGGCACAGGCCCATCTCAGACATGCTCCTCCTCTCGCATCTCTAAGGCCCAGATTGAAATCAATGGGAATTAGGCCCCTAAATACGTTTATGGCTCTGGGCCTGGGACCGATATTGCTTAGCTTCCAGATATTGGCCCATTTAAAGCCCCCATTCTAATTATAATCCTTCCCCCCATTTCCCAGCCCCACTCCTCATCCTTTTCCTCTGCTGGAATTCCTGATTCCAGCCAAAAACAGGAGTGTCCAATAGCACAGGTAAGGCCTCTGCTTGCGGTGTTTCCACCTTGACCAGATGCAGGAAGCAATGGCAATGCCAGGAGAAAGCCTGAGATGTCTGCCCAAGCGAGCCGCTTCCAGCGGCTCTGCTAACATGCAGGTAAGTATCCAAATTGAACCATAACTTCAAACCCTTCCACCCACCTCGACTAAGACAGGAAGCATTATTGCTGCCCAGGGGCCAGGGCCAACTCCCTGCACCACACTCTCTCAGCTCAGCCTCCATCACCTTTCAGCCATAGCGTTCTCCCCACCCTCACTGGCTCCTGTGTGCTAGTCTCATGCTTTTGCCACTGCTATCCTCTCCAGCAGCCGGGCTCCTTCTGCCTCCAGCTACTGGCCCTGCTGCAGCTAGGAACCAGATGCACAAAAGCTGATGGCATCAGCCGACATGCCCCCGCCCCCACTACCCTGGCATTGGTAACAGGACTCCATTGGGGGCACCACACCTCTGACTCACGCATGAATCCCAAGTGGGACTGGATGCAGGGGACAGTGGCTATCAGACCCAGAGTGCCCCACGTCCAAAAGCTTTCCCTGCTCTGGGGAGCAGTGTAGACCATAGGGCAGGCATATTGCCCCTGCCTCCCCTAAAAACTAGAGATGGGCCTGACCCACAAGTTCCAAAGTGTTCAAACCATTAGAGAGGGAGGGGCCTCGTATCAAATTTGGATCTAGAATCTGGAGTCTGAATCCCTCAAAATTGAAGGGTGTTTGGATGCCAGGTATAGTTTCAGGCTCATTTCTCCGAAAGGACTTTAAAGGAAAATTAACAATACAGTTTAGTGAGCACATCTGGCCAACGACCCAAACACCTAGAGATCACATGACTGAAGCCAAACCAGCCACCTCTGTAAATGTACACCTTCCAATAAAGAATCTTATTAAACTGTCCTAACATGTGGGCATGTGTGTAAGAGAAGGTGAGTGCGTGTAACGGACATGAATGTACATAGCTCTCTGCCTCAATGTAAGGAATGCAAAACCATGTGAATAGGGAAACCAATGAAAACGTTCCTCATTGAAAACTTTGTTATCTGAAGCTGACAATTTTCACGCTGTTCTATTTAGCACCTCCTTGGTGCCTATGGTCTGAAAAACCTGGAGGAAGATGGTACCAGGCAGGGAATCCACTCAGACAAGAAGATAAGGCGAGTCCTGATAAAGATCCTCAACTCCATTATGGGGGCATAAAGATTCCAACATCCACTGTAAGATGGGGCTGTCCATAGAATTCTGGAGCTCTCCTCAGAAAAACCATCGGGCGCATAGTGGCTTGGAATTTGCCCTTCTTGAATCCTAGTTTCTGCAAACCACTCAACAGCCAAATTCTTGCCTTCACTCCCTTGCAGTGAATTGACCTAGTAGCGTGTTCAGTTGTGAAAACCGTACAGAATTGGGGCACCTACAAGAGCATTCTAACTGCATTCCCTTGGGGATTCCTCTCAGCTCCCCAAGTTAAAGTGGTAACCACACTCCAAGGTTTTGCAACAGTAATGAGATCAAGATAACCTTTTGGCATTTAAAATGATGGAGGTCAAATCAGAGCGCCCTTTGGCCTTTCCCTATGACCTTGAGTCAAAGTGTTTCCACAGAAGGTAAAGATCATTTGGCTTGATCCTGATATAGGGGAAGGCTCAGAGCTTTAAGGTACGTCTGCTAACACATTAGGGCTGTTCCAGGGCCGGTGCTACAATTAAGGCAAACTAGGCAGTTGCCTGGGGCGCCAAGATTTGGGGATGCCAAAAAGCAGTGCCCCCAAATTTTTTTTTTTACAGCGTTTCTCCCTGAGTGCACGGTCGCTGCTCCACTTCTCCTGCCTCCCAGGCTTGCAGCGCCAATCAGCTGTTTGGTGCTGCAAGCCTGGGAGGAGAATTAGAGCGGGGGCGGCATGCTCGGGGAGGAGGCAGAGCAGAGGTGAGCTGGAGTGCGGAGGTGCCGCATGGCTCCCTGGGCCGGGGGGGTGGGGAGCTGCCACAGGGGTGCCTCAGGGCGGGGGGGGGGAGCTGCCGCAGGGCTCCCCACCCCAGCTCACTACTACTACACCCCCTCTCCGAGCACGCCGTTGCTGCTCCACTTCTCCCACCTCCCAGGCTTGCTGCGCCAATCAGCTGTTTGGCGCCACAAGCCTGGGAGGGGAGGAGAATTAGAGCGGGGGCGGTGTGCTCAGGGAGGAGGCGGAGCAGAGGTGAGCTGGGGTGGGGAGCT
Source organism: Malaclemys terrapin pileata (assembly GCF_027887155.1). Lineage (NCBI taxonomy): Eukaryota > Metazoa > Chordata > Testudines > Emydidae > Malaclemys > Malaclemys terrapin. Next base: position 16,396,793 of record NC_071520.1, on the reverse strand, counting down.
GCCACACGGCTCCCTGGGTGGGGGAGCTGCCACGGGGGGGGGGGCGCCGCCTCAGGGAAGGGGGGGGAGCTGCCTCAGGGCTGGGGGGGGCGCAAGGTGGAAGTTTCACCTAGGGCGCGAAACTTCCTTGCACCAGCCCTGGGCTGGTCTATGATAGGGGTTCAAAAGACAATCGTCTTTGACATCTCCACATCTTTAGAGAGATATTTCTGTCCCAGGAGATATCCCCTAGTATGGCAGAGACCCACTTTAACATCATTTAAATAATTTAGGAACCCCAGTGAGATGGCTCGTTGATGTTCATGTCATTGGCTTCTCTGGGGAATGGGATCCACTTGAGAAAATACAGCTTCTTAGGACTCTTTTCTTACACGAAGATTTTCTTTGAAGGAGAAATAGCAAGATCTGAGCATTGATTCCTGCACAGGAGATGGAAACAGTTTCTCTCTGTAACAGTTCTAGCAACAGACCAGATGCTGATGAACAGCAGGTGCTGAGAGAAGAAATCAGCTCTGAGCTCACCTGCTCTTCTCATAGCTAAATCCAAAGCACAGAACTTGATGCCATGTCATTTGTTACTTTCCCACCATACACAGGATGCTTTTAAGTACACTTTTGTGGAGTAACAGAGTAATTAACAAAGTAACAATCGAGGATCAAGGTTTATCTGGAACAATGGATCCCAGAGATGAAGAAAAAGGACAACCTGCTAAATAAAGAAAGTAAAGAAAGGTGCACCCAGAGTTGGGTCAGATGCCCTGTTGAAGATCTGAGTATCTCTGCCAGCTTCTCCTGACCCAAAGAAAAGTATTTTGAGTAACATGCTCTCACTTTATCCATGGCTGGGTACATCTTAGCGGATCCTTAATCGCCCAGGGTTTGTTCCCAACCTCACTCCTGGTTTGAACGGCTTCCAGGAAGACAGTACTATCAATAATGGCATTACAAAACTACAAATCCCAACTCACTGGCTCTTTATTATTTCCAGAAACACAGCTTCTTTTGGAGATAGGAAAACCACTTGCTGGAGATGATCTTTCCAGAAATGATTTAAAATATCCAGCATATACATTTAATGTACATTTGGAAAACTACAAATTCAAACCAGTGCTACCATACTGGCTTGTGCAAAGCATCTGCAGATACTGAGATACCGAGATACCATACATTGATAATCGATTGTATCACACAACTCATTTACATTTGAAAACTGAACAATATTGTAACATCTTAAATACAGGTTCAAATTGGTCTTCTCTTTCCCATATCAAGCTACATCCTGCTCATCTGACTCAGCCAAGTGGTGTCATTAAAGTCAATTCTATTGCATGAGTACCACGTTGGAGGTCCCAAATATCTGGATAGTGTGGAGGACTGAAGAGAGATGGCAAAATTTAGCACCTAAATAGACCTCACTTCTCTACATTTCCAGGTTGGACCACAGAGACACACGACATGCCTCTTTTCCCACTACCTCTGGTTTTGCTCACGGTTGCAATTAGGAAATGCCATTGGGGACAGAACTGAGAAAAACAAAACTAAAAATGAACACAGCAGCGTTGGTTCAGGTTATGGGTGAAGGGTCCATGTGTGCATGCGCTAGCAAGGAAGAGATTCTTATATCTGACTTGCTTCGCTCATCCCTGACCAACTGGAGTTAGAAAAACAATAGGTGGAGTTAAAAGTGAGAGATAAAACACAAAGGAATAAAAGATGAGACACCCATTAGGCCTGATCCTGAGCTCAGTTATCCAGTGTGCACCTGGAATAACTGGTGAAATCAGTGGAGTTACTCCAGATTCACACTGATGAAACGGAGATAGGAATCTGGCCCTGACAGTACATCACTAGGTGCTTGAGATAGTCACTAGTTGTATTCAAGCTGGTATATCCAAACACACTCATCAGAAATGGGCCCAAGGGATAAAAGGGTCCAGACCCACAAATTTAGGGCTGTTTTGGACTCATCTCTAATGCTGCTAATAGTACAGAACCACGTTATTTATAGCACATCATTGGTGTGCTTGGTGCTTCACAGACAAAAAAGAAGGCAAGTTCCTTTCTCCAGGAGGTTATCATCCCAATGAAACCAAACCGCTTACCCAATAAGTAGGGACAACAGGTCATGATGCAGGGGAAAGTAGGGGTGGAGATACAACAGAAACAGTCCTCTTAGACAACACAAGCTTTCAGAGAAAGCGTAGCACGCTATTTGTTTTGCCACCTGTTTTGATGTAAAGCAGCAGGAGACAGCGCTGAGGCAGAGAAGAGTGGTGGGAAACCAGCTGCTGTAGGTGAGTTTCATGGTTGGAAACCGGAGGAGGTGAGCGAAGATGCATGCAGGGCCGGCTCCAGACACCAGCTTGGCAAGCAGGTGCTTGGGGCGGCCACTCCGGAGAGGGGCAGCAGGTCCAGCTATTCGGCGGACAGTCCCTCACTCCCGCTCCGAGCGAAGGACCTTCCGCCGAATTGCCGCTGCAGATCGCGATCGCGGCTTTTTTTTTTTTTTTTTTTTTTTTGTCTGCTTGGGGCGGCCAAAACCCTGGAGCTGGCCCTGGATGCATGCAATGTTAGGTAGGAAACATTAATATGAAGATCAGATACTTAGACAACATAACACTAACTGATTCTTCGTTTGTAGACACAAATTCTCTCTTTATCTAAAAGCAAAAGCACAACACAGCCAGCAGCTATGTAAGCTTCCCCAGTAATGCTCCTCCTATGCAACTCAACCAGGACTCAGCGGGACCACCTGCTGAAGTGGATCATTCAGTCTCTATGCATGTACTTTCTGTGGCCTGCACAGAGATTGCCAACAACTATCTGTAGTGGAGGAGTTTGTACAGACCTCTGTCTACTGGGCAACAGACTGAGATTCCCCAACTTATTTCACACAGGAGTTACTGAACAGCCACTGGATTTGGTCACCAAAACCTTGACTGGTCTCAGGTGGGTGACCTTGAAGGGAAAGCTTCAGCAGCATGGAGAGGATCTGGTTTCAGGTGGTGAGGAAGGAGGTAGTCTGAGAGTAGACTACCCCCCCCCCCCAATGAAAACAGCAAAGAGAAATGTTTTTCAAACTAATTCTTTTTAGGCTAATGGTGCCCTCTGCTGGCCAGTGTGGGGAGGCTTAAAGTGAAATTCCCAGCCTTGAAAATTACTGAGCTCTCTGACCGAGACGGAAGGGCACAGGCTGCTAGGGTGACCAGACAGCAAGTGTGAAAAATCGGGACGGGGGTGGGGAGTAATAGGAGCCTATATAAGAAAAAGACCCCAAAATCAGGACTGTCCCTATAAAATCAGGACATCTGGTCACCCTACAGGCTACTCTTCCCAAAGTTCTAACGTATTTGAGTCCCAACTGTTCATTCAATAAAGTCAGAGTCTGGGTCCAAACTGCCCGCAAGTTCCCAGGGTTTCAGATCCAGACTTATGGCTCAGTCCTATCTCTAGGGGGTAGGTAGGGTAGATCCAGGCAGGGCCTTGCCAGTACAAGATATTAATGCCTCACATGTTAGACATGGTCATTATTTTAGTAAGCCCTGGGGAACTGTACTGATCTCATTAAGCCCCACTTTCATCCAGTCTCTCTTGGGCATTTCCAAGGCACTTACCTCACTGGGACCTGCAGGGATTTGACACTGCTGTCTGGGAGTCATTGTTTATCAGGACACGACACTGAATTCCCAAGTTGTGTGGATCTGGGACCCCAGGCTTCACAGAGGACTCTGCGAGCTGGTGGCAGGCTACAGGGGGAAAGGCCCAGAGAGTGCTGGAAAAAGAAGCAATGTCTGTCTAATGCAGTGATTCTCCACCAGGGTACGTACCCCTGGGGGTACGCAGATGTGTTCCATGGGGTCCATCAACTGATCTAGACATTTGCCTAGTTTTACAACAGGCGACATAAAAAGCACTAGCGAAGTCAGTGCAAACTAAAATTTCATACGAAGACTTGTTATATACTGCTCTATACACTGAAATGCAAGTACAAAGATTTATATTGCAGTTGATTTATGTTAGAATTCGATGGTAAAAATGAGAAAGTAAAGGCATTTTTCAGTAATATGCTGAGACACTTTTGTATTTTCATGTTTCATTTGGAAAGCAAGTTGTTTTTAAGTCAGGTGAAACTTGGGGGTGTGCAAGACAAATCAGACTCCTGAAAGGGGCACAGTCGTCTGGAAAGGTTGAGAGCCACTGCCCTAGTGGCTTGTGCTCCAGAGGACCATACTCAGCACCACCACATGCTGCACCTGTACCAAATGTGTGTCCCCAGCGCTGTCCCTCCCTGGCTGTAGCTGTTGTGCAGTGAGGAAGGGGCTGGGGAGGACATCACAGGGCCCCACAGCCTCTCATCCTTCTCACTCTGATTTAGCCCAGTCAGATTGAAAATGCTTGGAAGCCCTTTATACTTCCCATTCTGTATCTCAAGGCAGAACGCCCCTGCCACCACACCCCCCTCTAGTGACAGCGAAGGCGCACTGCGGGCAAGCGCAGCCCAAGGCTGCTAGCCAGCAATCAGCATCTGTGGGTCAGTGAACAGGCCCGGTCAGCGCACGCTGAAGTGTATCCGCCTCCCTTTATTCGTGCTCTACAATGGGCTAGGGGCCTGAGGGGGAAGCAGCACAACCTTTGATTTGTTCAGACAGGGAAGAAAAGGGATTATCTGATTAGGGGCCAAAGTAAATGTCCCAAAAGTTCAAGCAATGTTCAGGCCCAGGTGAAAACAAGCAGCGCAGTGGCCACGGTGATGGGGCGAGATAAGGGACCCGGGCTGATTAAAGAAAAAGGCTCATTGCACAAGAGAAATGAAGGGCAAATTATTTCCTGCTGGTGTCAGCTGGTGATAAATTAGGGCAGCCCCAGCAAGGAATACATCTCCCAGCCCAAGAGCAACAGCCAGAAAAAGCATCTCTGGGGGGACGGTAATACAAATAATAAATAAATAATCCTGTCTCTCCAACGAGTCCGTCAGTGGGGCAAGAATTTGGGAGAGCTCAGCTCCGTCGGGAGCCCTCATGCAGCCGCCATCACTGACCTCGCTCTATTTTTAGCTCTAGGGTGGAAGAGGAAGCCAGGGGGGCGCTGGTGCCATCAGCCACCAGACAGGGTGGGAAATGTCACCCGAACTGGCAGGGCTGTTTCCCTGCCCGCTGACAAACTGAATGGGGAGGAAGTGGAAGAAAGCTCTTTGCAAAAGATAATTCTGCTGGCCACTAACGGGCCTTTCCATGGAGGCGGGGAGAGGGCTGGGGGGTGGGAGGGGCAACTGCCGAGCTCAGCGTTTGGCGCTTGCTGCCCTCTGACTGATCGGAATTCGCAATGTCACCAATAAGGCACATCCTGTCTCTAGAGCCCGATTCTCGTTTGTATTAAGGCCCCTTTCCATGATTCTGGCAGCAGCCTGGGGCCTGAGAGTGGGTGGGAAGGTAAGTTACAGCCCCTTTAAGCTGCCAGAGCCAGTCAGTGAATGCTGTAAACGAGAAGGAGGCTCTAGGAATATGAAGTCAGTCTGGCTACCTGAAATCAAGACAGATTAAATATATGGAGATATACTTATCTCATAGAACTGGAAGGGACCCCGAAAGACCATCGAGTCCAGCCCCCTGCCTTCACTAGCAGGACCAAGTACTGATTTTGCCCCAGATCCCTAAGTGGCCACCTTAAGGATTGAACTCACAACCTTGGGTTTAGCAGGCCAATGCTCAAACCACTGAGCTATCCCTCTCAGCCATTCTACTGGCACCGAAAGGGACTCAGTCTGAACAGCTCAACAGAGCCCAGACAGGACAAGGAAAGTAACACAGCAGTTGCTCCTTATGAAGATCCTACAGGCTTAATAACCTCCCAGCTACTTATCTCTGGATAACAGTACATAGAAGGTCAGAGATGGGGTTACCTAACCCACTGGGAGGGCAAATCGAATAGAAAAAGGCAGGACTGTACAGGTGTCTCAGCTTTCCTCATTGCAAAAGGGCCACCATTCAGACAGCTCACCTCCTCTGGCCTTCCCTTACTAGGTGTTGGGGTCATTGCCAGACTCAGCCGGACCCGGCAAGGTTCGTAGCATCCTCAGTCCACATCGTCTTCAGTGGGAGTGAAGGACGCTCAGCGTTGCATCCTTCCATGCCTGCTGGAGCACATTCTCACTAGGAAACAATCTGGCCCTGGTCTTGTGTTTTCTGTATTTTTCTTGGCCTGCAGTACAGGATCTATCTTTCTTCAGACTACGCAGAGTTAAGAGAGGGAAGACAATTGTTAGAGCCTCCATTCCTTCCCCTGCAGGGGCTAGATTGCTGCCTACAGAACAGGTCCAGTGCTTCATCCTGCCAAGGCTGAACTACCCCGGCAATCGTCTCGACTCCCCTTGGTAGATGCTTCCCCAGTCTAAGTGACCTTCGTGCTAGGAAAGTTACTCTGCTGTTTAGCCTTCTCTTCCTCACTTTCATCTGATTGCAAGCGAGTCTGTTCTGACTCTCCGCCTCCCCTCCCCCCAATTCCTCTCCCTCCTCAGGCTGCCATGTCTGGGACTTTACGAGACTGGTGCATACGTAAAAGCCATGCCAGCCACAGATCACCAGCCAACTCCCTCTTCCCACGGCCGCCCCCCTTCTGCAGAGCAGACTGCTGCTGCCGCCCCATTTTTTGGAAGCCACACAGAATGCCACTCCGTCCCAGCCGTCTTCGTCATGGCTACCGCTCGGGTGACCAGATGTCCCAATTGTATAGGGACTGTCCCAATTTGGGGGTCTTTTCCCTTATATAAGCTTCTATTACCCCCCACACCGGTCCCAATTTTTCACACTTGCTGTCTGATCACCCTAGCTACCGTGCCGCTCATTAGCCCAAGCTAAACATACTAGAGCAAATTCTCACCTAGTGGGAGCTGGTGCAGCTCCCCTAATGCTCTGCCAGTCGACACCAGCAGGGAATTTAGCTCTTCCCACGTCCCACTTCATTCAGCCCCTTCAAGCACCTGATCATTCTCCTGCTTTTATCTACTCCCTCCCATTTATTTTCAGTTGTATTGGCCGGGGGCACCCCAGGAGTAACCCCATGCGGTGAACAAATGAAATCTGCCAGTCACACTTTGCAAGATTGGGAAGTTGGCGGGGGGAAGGAGCAGGGAGGAGAGAGTCTTTGGGTTTATTTATCAAAGGTTTATATGCTTCCTTCCCCAACTCTGCCAGCAAGCTCAAGGCCGGAGGGTCTCCAGAAGCCTGGTGGAGGAGGGGAGCAGTGACCACGTGGTGAAGATCTGGGGGGGACCAGAAGGAAGCAGGGCCTGCCAGAGCATGGGGAGGAGCCACAGAACAGCCACTCTACATGACATTTCCCTGCCGAAGCCACAGTAACCTACAGGTGGGTGTGCGTGAGAGTTACTGATCCTCCCCAGCGGCCGGGGGCTGAGGAGCTCACGTACAAGGGGCACTGCTAACCCTCGCGACTGGGAGCAATGTGTGCTCCCCACAGGCCTGGCACTGCAGGAGGAGGAGTGGCCATGGCCCTGCGCCCCCTCCTTGGGACCCCTAGAGCTGCTAGAAGCATGCACACTTCCCCCACACCACGGCTGTGCTCTGGGGACACAAGGTGTAGGCCTTTGGCTGCCAACGAGGCAGGAGTGGCGGTGGGGAGAAGGGGAAGGCCTACTCTGCCTGGCCACCTTGAGCACCTGGGTAAGAGCAGCCCAGGCAGCAGCGAGCTAAAGTAGCTCTGCCCACTCCATCAACTGGATCAGGCAGCGGGATCTCGCACCCCTGCCCTGTAACACAGGGAGGCACTTTGAGGGAATGAGCGACACACCTAGACACCCAGGACCAAGTCATTTCCTCCCCCTGCCCAGAGAGGCCCCTGCTGCTGCAGGGCAGGGCTGGGGAAAGAGACCTGGCCACCCTGCCTGCCTCCAAACAAAGCCCCTCTGGATGCAGATGAGCATTGTCCGATGTTTCCCAGGACTCCAGGCACTGGAGATGAGCTGAGCTGGGGTTTTTGCTTTGGAGAGAGGGCCCATACCCGTGCTGACAGGCGAGTTGTTTTTAGGCTCTGGGAGTGACTTTAGCAGGCCTACATTAGAGAGGGTGATGACAGTAGCAGTTATACAGGTGACTAGGTTTCACCTGTAAGGGGGGCGAAGGGGATGCTTTAATGTAGGGTATGCCAAGGAAAAGCACCTTCCCTTTATTAACCTCTGACCTCTGCTCATTCCCCCACACCTAGTGAGCTGCGGCCAGTCCTGTAGGTAGAACGTCTGCTGCAAGGCGTCCATGCCCAGAGTCACCCGGAGCTCTGGCTTTGCTGTTGCTGCTAAGCAGGGGCTGGTGTTTGTAACTAATGGCCCTTCCTGAAAGCACACGGCAGAGATGTGTTTTCTCTCTGGTGGCATTAGCAGCAGCGCCTCTCCCCAGGTGCCCTCTTCTTGACTAGACCACAATTAACTCTTGGCCTCAGGCTATAAATCAAGTCAATAAAAGGGTCTGTAAAATAAACACAAACGGGCCTTCCCCTTTCCATTCAGATGTAGTGAAGTGGCAAAGTCCCTTCTTCTCTGCACAACGTAGAGACCTCGTGCTTCACTGGCCTCCGGAGAGGAGATCCAAGGTGCTCGGATATTAATACCGGTGACCAGGTCACCAGGATGCTGGTGCCATTCAGGGGAGCATGCGGTGGCTCAGAGGTCATTGCAAGGTCACTTCTGGAGTTTGCATGGAGCAGGCAGGTCGCGTTTCCAGCTCATGAATCGGCTCAGGAAACTCCAAGACTGAGCCACAAAGAGGCTTGAAGAGCCAGGGGTTATATAAGCAATGTTATTTTTTATTACGTGGCCTGGCCTACCAAAATGTAAGGCATAAATCTCATCCGAACGACCCAAGTGTCACCACATCGCTTCTCATAGTAACAGAGTGAGGACAGCAGCTCTGTAGCTTCCAAGACAAATTCTGCTCTTCAGAGCCCCGGGGGTTACTGGGGGGGTCCTGGCAGCTCAGTCTGGTCCTTTGCACTTAATATTAAATGAAGCCAGGAGAGCTGTGATTCTTTTTCAGACCTGGGGAGGAGGATGGCAGGTCTACACCCAGCATTATTATTTGTATTACAGTCGTGGCTAGAGACTCCAACAGAGATCAGTGCTCCATTGTGCCAGGTGGTGTACAAACACCTAGTGAGCGAGTCACAGTCTAAACCAGGGGTTTTCAACCAGGGGCCGCGGACTCCTGGGGGTCTGCAGACTATGTCGAAGGGGTCCACGAAAGGGTATCATTACCATAGAACAGTGGTCCCTGGACTCCTTGGTGTCCGCAGAGTAGGTCTAAGATTTCCAAAGGGGTCCACACCTCCAGCTGAAATTTGTAGAGGTCTGCAAATGAAGAAAGGTTGAAAACCCTTGATCTACATAGGTGAGACAAAGGGTGGAAGGGAAAACAGAGGCATGGAGCAGTGAAGTGACCTATCCAAGGCTTGTGACAAAGGCAGCTTTCAAATCCAGGTCTCCCAGCTCAGCGCCTTATCCACTGGTCCATGCAGTAGGCTACAGGGTTGCCAGCTGGACCCACCTATGTGGCAGGCAATATCCATCCAGCTTCATCTTCACATAAAGCAAAACGTACACAGTACTCCAATGCCTTCCGCCTGCACCCCTGTGTTAACCACCACTTGAATTAACAGTCAACACAAACTGCACAGGTAAAATCTTCCTTACCAGGTGGCCCATTTTTGCTTGTCTGCTGCCTGGTGCTTAGACATATGGCACAGCATGTTGTCAGACAAGTGATCAAACGTGAGCTAGATGTAGGGAAGGGACGTTAGAACTACCCAGTGCCTCTGGCATGGTGACCTTGAAGGAAGTTGCTGTCATTTAACGGAGGACGTGTTAAATACAGTCCTCTCTATCTTATACTGGCTTTGCATTTATGTCTTTCCACTGACTTACTCTCACCTGACACCAGGGTAAGCGAGAGGATAATCAGACTCTGTGAAACTCCCTGGATACAATGGAAGGTCATCAATAGTGAAACACCCGCACTGGATCTGAGCTGCAGCACTGGCAAGTGGACACTTGTCTTCTCGCTGCCTCATCACATGTGGTGGCTTTGTTGCTGCATTGGTGTTGGCCACGAAATTAAGCCAACGTGACTGACTGCATAGTCACTGGTGTCCAGAGTCACATCTTAACCCAGCCCTGGCAAATGGTGCTTCTCAGCCTGTCTCCATGTGTTCAAAACGCCGAAGATTTTCTTACTCTGCTATTACATGCAGGTTCCCTACCTCCAAGTGCTAGAAATTCACTGGTTTCTTTCATAATATAGTGAATGCTGTCTGCAACAATATCGCCAACGTATTTTACTTCATGCCAATCTACCACCTCCTGTCATTATGACTGGGTTATTCTTATTCCTTTCCTCCAGTCACTTCTGGTGTCCTCACTGATTTCATCCTTTCCACAAAGGACAACATTTTATGCCTTGGTCCTATTCACCTCTTGCCTTGCCTCATTCTTTACCCCCAACATCACAGTCTCACCATCCACTGCCTCATCTCCAATTTTCTTTCACCTAGAAAAAACTTGGGAAAGAAGGTCTCTTATATCTCTCTCAAAATCACCTCTTTGATCATTTCTAGTGTAGCTTCAGTCCCCTTTCACAACACTGAAACTTCCCATTTACGTGTGGCCATAGACTCCTTTCATCTGATCAGGACTCATTTTGGGTCTCATCTTTGACCTCAGTAGTGATTATTTGCGACTATCCACCCTGACATCCTCCTGGGTTGCCCAGCACAGCTGTGAGGAGTCTCAGGTTGGATGTAGTGAAACTGGAACAGCAAAATGCCTCCATTTTTTTTACTAGAAATAGTGACTCTTCTGTCACTAGACCCCCATCATCACTATGGTGACTCCCAAGGTGCCATCAGTGGACCCCTTTTCTTTACATCTCCGTCACATTTGTGAACTCAAAAGAGTTTCACTCCTGTGCAGGTGATATTCAAATCTGTAGGCCCTTCATTGGTTCACTTCTATCTCTACTCATTAAGGAACCTGTTCCTTTCCCTCTACGTTCTCCTTAAATCCCATCTCTCCACACTTCAGACTATGGTAGCGAATCTTCTCTCAGCACACCCAGAGGCAGGGAGACACCATCTTCATTCTCAGAAATCATTGCTGGCTCCTTGAAAACAGTACAAATCCTCCATCTTTAAGGGCTCTATTAGCCTTGGACACCTCCCCTTACATTTCTGACATCATCTCTTCCTACTGTTCAGCCCTCCACTCCTGGAATAGCAGATGGACTTTTCCCTCTTCCTGTCTCTCCACACTGGGGAATAGATCTTTCCTCCAGGTTCTGCCAACTAGGTGATACGGCATCCCTGCCTTTTTGGTCCTAATGCCTATCATAACTCCAGACACTGTACGTATGATGCCAAATACTGTCACCGCCAGACCACTCAGAGGACTGGAAGTTATTTTATGATAACAAAGGACAATGTTAAAAAAATACATAGTGTTTTCTTAGATCTGCTGGTTACTAAATACCCTTTAGGCTCTGCTGATTACTAAATACCCCTTAGGTTCTGAGGAAATAAAGTATTTTCACGTGGAGTCTGAACAGACTCTGGAAGTATAATACTGTGTTCCTGGCTAGGCTGTCAGTAGCAGGCACCACACGTATAACCTCTTTAGGTCTCATGTTGTGAACTTCTATTCCAAGCTAAAGGATGCAGATCTGCTAACCACGGCTGGAGCAAGCTCACCAACCTCTCGTCACTAGTTAAGGGAGACAGAGTGCAACCCTGAGACAATGTGGGTTACAGAAAGGTCCTGGGCCAAGGGGATCAAATCCAACTCCCCCAAAAATCTCAGCTCTCCCCGAGACCCTCAGCTGGTGTAAATCAGCATCACCCCGCTGCAGCCACTGGAGTTACATCCATTTACATCAACCGAGGATCTGACACTTACGAAAATCCCCATGGGAAAACGTGCCAGCAAGTGAGGGCGAGAGGGGTTAAAACCCTTTTCAGCATCTCTCCCCTGGTGACTCTTCTGCTGTGTTGATTGCGGGTTTGCAAATGAATGCTCATTTCAGAGGCTCAGGCTCACTGGAGGCATTGAAAAATATAGAAAAAGGTTGTGGGGGGGGGAAGGGGAGAGATGATCTTCCTCTGAGCCTTTGTCTGCCCTGTATAGAAGGGGCACTGTAACAATGCTCTTGTGTTTGTCCAGTTAATTACGGAACAATGTAAGGCCCAACTGACTGTGATGGATTGTTGATTTACAAGATAGGCGTGTGATAGCCAAAGAATAGTAATTACATGAGTGCTTCCACACTGCCTATACAGCCAACTGTTTGGCGAAGGAAAAGAAGGCTTCGTATCTGCCTTCCCCTACTAGATAAGAGCAGAATGCCACATAGTCCTGGGTAAACAAGGCAGCTCAGTCTCACTCGTCTTGAGTGGATGCCAGCCCTCCTTCCCCCACCTGTGTGCTGGGGGTTCTTCTCTGGAGCAGGTACAATAGGCTGGAGGTAATGGACTCTCAGCCAGTGGTCACCTTTGCTAAAGGGAGGGCATCTCCAGTGGGGAGATAAGGATCGCCAGAAGTGAGGGCCACAGGCCAAGTGGACAATGGCAGGGCTTAGGCCACAAAGCCATTCATCATAGGGGAACAAAGCAGTTGTCAGCTGGGACGGCTGCATCCTCCAGGCATGTCAGCCGGGGAGCGAGTTTGATGACAAGCCAGTCAAGGGCTGAGGAAGCCTCAAGGAAGATGCACTTTCAAGAGAAGAAGAAAGGAAAAGCAACAGTGGAGGGAGTCCTGCAAATCCCCCCACAGAAGGGCCAACCTGCCTCTCAAATGTCTTTCAGGTGAAGGAAACTTAAATGCCTCTTAATATGGGGGTGGGGGGATTTAATGACTTTCTGCCTTGGCCTAGGAGGTAGGCAGGAGTTTGGTTTAGCCCAAGACTCTGCCCATGCTCGTGAATTGCCATTCAAATACTTGGCAGAGTTGGACTAAAAATTCAGGATCAGAAAATTTGAGGAAGAGTAAAGCTGGATTCGTTTCTCTTCGTTTTAAAAGGAGAGATCCTTCCTCCTAGCTGTACCTTCATGGCTCTGCATGTTCGGACAACAAGCATTTGTAGCAACCCGCCTTTCCATTCCCTGCTTCGCCACAGCTTCGGTTCCCACACTCTGATCACGGCACTTGGAAGAAGTGGACTAGCCACCAATTCGCACTCTGTTCCATTAATAAATGAGAGCAAAGGGGGTACTTCATTCCACATAACTACTTCAAAGCAGGGGGAGCAACTGGAAATTTGGTCAGACACATGGGCCAATCTTTACCCCTTCCCGGCCTGCCAGAATCTCCCCCTTTATCCGCAGTGCAATCACCCTGCAAACCCTTACTCACATGAGTAGTCTTTGACTTCAATGGGGCTACACCTGTGAATAGTCTTGCAGGAGCAGGGGCCTTTCCGGTGGCTTCTGGATAAAAATGCTGCAGGAAGCATCTTTCTGATTCAAATCCTGGCCAAAAAGCAGACGTGAAAACCCACCTAGCTGAGCATTTAGAAATCTCCAAGAGCTGTCGGTTGTGAGGAAGGGTGACAGTTTTGGGGGGGGGGGGGGCAGTGCATGTCCAGTTGGAAGTCTGGCTCAAATCAAACAAGAGCTGACACTCCATCTCCCCCATCCCTCCATGCAAAAAGGCTTCGTGCATTATGTTACATGGAGACAAGGGCTCAAGGTGCAGAATTTTGGATCAGGATTTTTGACACCCCATCATTTTGGGACTGGCTGGATCTGGGGTTTCTTGCTTAGGCACATTATGAAGGAAGCGGCCGTTCACAGAATGAGAATGCAGATTCAAATCCAAATGCGTGAATTCCCCAGATCTCCAGGACATTTGGATCCAGGGCTCTCCTTGGGGCCCATCTCAAGTTATAAACGGCTCTCTCTTCATTCTTCTCTTTACCGCGCCTGGGACTTTCCTTCTCTGCGTCCTGTTTGGTGACCTTTTTGCTTATTTTTCTGCAGTCGGGAGAGATGCCACGAAGCTGGAGCTGGGCCCTTCCACCTATTAATCAAAAGCTACAAGCACTCTGCAGGGAGACAAAACCTTGGTGTGTTTTCTCCAATATTCCTGGAGCAAGGCAAGGAGGTAGGGGCAGCTGGGCCAAGGAGCCCCGTTTAGATTAACATTTTATTCAGAGGCCTATTAATCAAAGTCAGAAGTAGCGTGAAGCGGCACCAGGGGAGAAAAACGGCTGGACAACCAAGGCTTTTTTTTTAAAAGGGAAAAAAAGCTCAACTTGTCCTGATTTATTGCAACTCTGTCACACCGCGGGATAGATCCAGGCTGCTGAATTCGCACCCTCCCCCCAGCTTTGGCCATCCAGGTAAACTCTGGCTTTTCTCATGTCAAGCAAACACTGGGGCAGGGAGGTGGAGGGCTGCAATCAAAAAGGTCCCTGTCTATTTCTCCGGAGCGTTTTGCATTTTAATGTAGGCCCATATTTTTTAATTATTAATGTGAGTAACCAGAGCTACTGGATTCTTTCTTTGCATGAAAAGCGATACTCAGCTAACGGTACTGCCCCTGTCTCACAAGAGTCTTTTGGAGAGGAGTGACCTGCCCCGTGGAGGAGATAAATGGCCCTGTACAGATGAAGAGATCTGCATGGCACAGAAAGGAATCGGGGATGTACAGGCCTGGGCTGGAACAATCCAGCACTTGTTCGCTCCCAGACTTCAGCGCTCCAGTCCCGAACAGCGAGCAAAAGTCTGTGGCCATGATCCAAGCATGGGGGGCTCCAGTTTTACTAACCTGAGAATACGGGAATGCACCGGGCTGGGAGCAATTTAAGAGATCGTTTTTTAAAGACTTTAGACTAGACACGGCGAGGGGAGGAATCAGTCCCCCTCTCTCCATCTGGGCCAGGCCGAGAGCTCAGCCATAGCCACACTGTATGAGATACGGAGTGTGAGTCTAGAACACGACATCCCTCAGCCGTTCCCCAGACAAGGAGTCCAGATGTGGCTCGTGAGGAGACCTCTGAAACCTGCAGGGACAGGAAGGGATTTGGGCCTCTGCTCTCAAAGAAGGATAACGCCATGGAGAATATGGTCTCTGTGCTTCTGGCCAGCAGTGCTGTGAAAACCTAACGGAGCCAAGAGGAAAACCTCCTGCTCCCCAGTCTCCCTCTGAAGGCCATTGTCTCAGCTGGAAGGCCAATGCTCTGACTGGTCACGCATGCCTAAATGGCTATGGGAGGGAGGGGACTGCTGCCTTTCACAAAGACACGTGGCAAAGCCTTCCACTGCCAGGGTTCACGTTGGGGCAGTGTCTCTGTTTGTCCCAGAAGAGCCCGACTGCCAGGAGCGCCTACCCTTACAACACAAAGCAGGCTCAGCGAGTCAGGGTGGCAGGCCAGGAGCCAGAGAGGGTGTCAAGAAGGATCAAGCAAGTCAGCCGGCAGAACGAACCTTGCAGGTGGTAAATGCCCTCGCTAGAGGACATCGGGGCCTCTCCCCTGTTGGAACGTGACCCTCAAAATGGGCAATATGCCGAGATAATTACGGCGAGTTCGTCTCCATGGGACCATCAGGTCTGAGGGTGGGAAGCCATACTCCTGCGGAACAGATTGTGCAGATTCTCACAAGGGGGCTCCCCCTTTCTCGGCAGCGTCGGGGTGGCCAGTCTTCCAAGGCTCAGCCTCCGTGGCTGTGCAGGGGCAAGGGCATAGGTGGAACTCAATCCTCCCCGTCCTCTCCAACCCCATCATACAAAGACATGGGGGAAGAGCTGGGTTTGTCCTGTATGGATACGTGAGGCGCCAGAAAAACAAAGTGGTCTGTGGAATGGATCTAGTTTCCCATAAAGAATGGCCAGGCCCTAGCAGGAGGTTAATTAAGTCTGGCAGCTGAGGGCAGGAGAAATCTCAGCTTCAGCCATTGGACCCCCTGGCCGTGGTTGGGGAGGGGGAGGGGCAAACCGCAGGAGCAAAGGTCCTTCTGCAAACACATGTGAAAGCTTGGCCAGGCTTGTGTCATGGTCCCACAGGAGGAACGTGAGACCAAGTCAGCGCCACGGCGTCCCTCGGGGAGAGAACGACACAGACACAGAGGAGCTAGCAAAATGCAGCCGCAGCACGTCCCACAGCACAATGGTGTCACTAGGCAAAGGGGAGTCCCGATAAAGCCTGCTCTCCTGCCAGTGCCAGCACTGGGAGTGACCTTCCTGTCCAGCCTCCAGGGTGGGCAGAGGAGAGGACCAGGGAGAGACAAGAGGCACAAAGAAAGGGAGGCCAAGGAACGAGCAGAGAAGGGCAGAGAGGCACGAGAACAGAAGGGAGGTAGGGAGAGCAGAAAGGAACCAGAGGAGGAAAGATGGCTGAGAGGCCACGCATGGAGCCCTGAAGGCAGCACTCCTAGCAGGTGGTGGAGGTGGAACGGAGAGCGTTGGGTTACACCACACTGTGGCCCCAGAGGCAG
Source organism: Malaclemys terrapin pileata (assembly GCF_027887155.1). Classification (NCBI taxonomy): domain Eukaryota; kingdom Metazoa; phylum Chordata; order Testudines; family Emydidae; genus Malaclemys; species Malaclemys terrapin. The sequence continues at coordinate 16,380,311 of NC_071520.1, read as the reverse complement.
AACGCAAAGCAGGAGGATGGGCTCTTTGCTCTTCGATGGCATGAATGCAGCACATTCAGCCTGAAGAACTTGGGACAGATTTTCCCCACTCTAGTTCTGCCACCCACTGGGAGTGCCAACCTCCCGGTCCTTGCTCCAGTGCTGCTTTGGGATAGGGGCAATGTCGGGGCCATAGCCCCAATGTCCAGTGCACCTGTACCTACTGCAATTAACTCTGCGTAGTGACCATTCTGGGGACAGCATTTCAACTGGGACGAGGCCCAGATGCCCTTTGCAGGTTCGTTGTGGGCGTCGGAGACCAGGCAGAGAGTTATAGACATCCACACCCCTGAACAATTCACAAGCCATTTCATGCTCAGTGATGCTACAGCTAGAAAGACCCTCCCCACGTCCAATGGCCAGCTCGGCAATGTGCCACACAGTGTGCAGAGAGACAGCCCAGCCCCCCAACCTTAGACAACACTTTAATGTTTGTCGGGGGGATGACTGATGGAAAGTGACTTCCAGCAGAATCCTGAGTCCCCAAAACATCAGTGAGATGAACTCCACCGGCAACGCCGGTGCTGCAAAGTTGCTATGCGTCGCGGTGACCCACCATGCTGCAGCCTTATCACACGGCCGCCGAGGTCATGGTGTCGCCCCACGATGACAGCTCGGCGACGTGTCAGGTGACGTTGATACCTCCAGCCAGCCCACCAATGCCACACAAACCAGGGGTGATCGCAGGCACTGGACCCCACTGCCCAGTCACCAAAGAGACCTGGTGAAGCGCAGAGCCTGGCATCCCCTTCGTAAGCCAGCTTTGTAAAGCCAATGGCGAGAAGGAAAGTGCTATAGGAATAACCAAGTGCGGTGGTCTTCCACTATTCCCTCGTGTTGCAGGGAGGGTGGACTAATGGGTAGAGCACTGTACTGTGACTCAGGAGACCTGGGTGCTATTCCTGGCTAAGCTGCTGGCTGACCTGAGGCAAGTCACGTCCCCTCTCTGTGCCTCAGTTTCCCCATTGGAAAATGAGGATAATGATCCTGACTTCCTTTGTAAAGCACTGTAAGATCTATGTCCTAGGTGTTCTATTATCCTGTGCCCTGCCTGGTTCCCTTAAACAGCAGAGTTATCACAGGGTAGGTAGACAACACATGCTCACAGTATCAGCTCAGCCAATGGCACCTTCCTCATAACCGATGCCCCAGGTGCCTGTAGTAAGCTGTAAACTATGGGACCACTCAAGAGGTAAATTGGACAAAAATACACTGAACTCATGTTAGGAAACGATAAAAAAAAAGCAGGCAGATGAATGTGTGTGACTCTGATACGGGAAACTTTTGTGCAATGAAAGGAAGGGGAGACGGTAACGAATGGAACTTGTCAATGATTCCTTGCCTCATAGATTAAGTCTGTTAAATATGTGAGGGAGATACGAGAGTAAAACAATTTAAACACCGGGCACAGGGTTCGAATTGAATAGGCTGAATCGAGTAGGGAGGTGAGGGGGAAGGAATAAAGGCAGGCGTCTGCCGCTGGGCCCCAGGAACACATTTTGAGAATACTCTGCCATTCAAAGCAACCAGATACCTTTCAAAAGCCAAGAAATCGCTCTTCAGACGTATCGTCAAGAGCCGAGATGTAAGCAGGTGGCATTTCCGCCCGGCTTTGAACAGTCTAAACACAATTGTCACCACACTGAGTTCTTCCACAGGGCATTTCAGCCAGAGATCTCAAAGCACTGAGTCCAAACGTGGCCCATGCCCGAGGCTGGCTTTGTCGGCAACTCAGATCATTACAACAAAACAAACGTCAGACTCGGCTTTCTCCTAGGCCTTCCCTGCAGGATCTGCTCTGTCCCTGCCCATAATTCCCTCTGCCTCTGGATACCCTGATGTCTCTTATAAGCAAGGCTGTTGGTATTCTACTACCATGGAATTTGACCCTTTCTCTCCCCCTCTTTCCTTGCTGCAAATTTTGTTCCAGGAACTAAGTTTTCATTTTAAAAGATTATGCATCTAGCCCTAATGGGTGTGAAGATAACCTGGAAAATGTGACAAGTGTAAACCAAAGGTGTTGCCTTCTGGAGTCTGCAAACAGCCTGAAACAACAGCTCTGAGAAATTGGAATTGCCTCCATTCGTCCCAACAACGGGGTTGTTAATTCTGAAACCTAATGATGACAGCATACATGTCCACATTGTTAGAGGTGACACTTCTGATCATGTAAGCAGGAACGTCTTAGCTCGTGTGCTTATCTCACAATCCTTAGCAGCCATCCATACTTCAACAGGTGCCCCCTCCTAGTTTCCTAAACCCCCAGCTGAGCCACTGACAACTTCATGTGTGTTGTCAGCACAAAAAAGTCTGGCATACCAAAACCCCATAATCTGGGGACAACATACAAGAAATGGAATTTACTATCAGCTGCAACAACATGGGGTTAATGATCTGATTTCATTACCTGTTTTCTTATTTAATTGAAAACCATCATTTTAAAATTGAAATGAAGTTGCCTCTGAATTTCCAGCCTGCTGCACCAGAATCCAGGGCCCTTGCCTCAGAACGTTGGTCCCGTTTGTCGTCAAGCCCAGGGTGCCCTGGTGAGATTCTGATTGGAGCTAACAAGATCCACCTGCCAACAGTAATTATCCCACATCTTTACATGGGCTTCCAGCATCTAAGGGCAGTGTGACTATACAGGAGCCCTGCGTTGCTGTGCAGGGTTCTGAACCTGCCCCACAAGGCCAAGAATCAGCCCTGGTTTAGCTTTATCCAGAGAGGTGAATGAGCTCCAGCGGAGACAGGAACATCCGGACATTCCCCCTTCAAGTCAAGCGAAGTCCTTTTACCCTTATCAGTCTGGCCACTCCTCTTCCCTCTATTGGAATTGCTCAGTGAAAAGCAAACCCTTTCTCATGTAAGCAACGTTCAGTATGGAGCTGGTCAAACTACTCATTGCCAATACGTCACCCATCGCATGTAGCCCTCTCTTGGGCTCATCACTGATGCCAATGCCTGCAAATCCATAAAGGTTTGCCCAAAAGCCCATGTGAACACACGTCAGCCTAAGGGGTGTTGCACACTGTGTGCTTTGACTATTGGAGGTGGGGAATTGGACACCCCAGTCTAGGGTGACCAGACAGCAAATGTGAAAAATCGGGACAGGGGGTGAGGGGGTAATAGGAGCCTAAATAAGAAAAAGACCCAAAAATCGGGACTGTCCCTATAAAATTGAGACATCTGGTCACCCTACCCCAGTCACATGATATTGTTTCTGCTCCTTAATTGGGTGATGGAACCTTTTCCAAACAGCAGAACAGCTAGTAACAATGGCTGGACCGCAAACAGCGAATGCTCTTGTTCCGGAACCACGTGACTCTAGGTCTCTGTGCATTGTCGCCCTGCAAACATTCCTGCCAACTCAAAACTCCTGCCCGAGAATAACAAACTACAGGCTCGGACATGATCGAACCCAGCCACAGTGCAGAATTCGAACCAGCGTCTGTGACCGTTGTGTTTGCAGCATTCTGCTGGCTCTGGCTGCATACAAACCCTTCCCACCCACCCCGAGAGGAGGCGGGAAAGGGCACAGAATGACTGAACGGCTCCCCGCTTTAGAACAGCTGGTGGGTTTAACTAACTTGGGTTTCCCAACCATTGCACCCACCTTTGTTGGCCACTGTTATGCTACAGCAGCAGCCCAAACCCTGAAATAGCCCAACGCAGGGCGAATGGACCCTTAACTTGCGTACTGATCAACAAGGGGGACTTTGGTGAACGAAGATGGTGCCCAGCGATTCAGCACCAGGGCAACAGCAAGGAGAAACAGCTGGCGAGAGTGGACAGCAAGGATCATGGGATTCCCCGTTCCCCCGGTATTTGCTAAAAAGAGGAAATAACGCAAATGCCCTGGGAAATGGACCCACTCCGGGTGGGCAGTGCCCAGCTTTTAACGGCACCCGCTGCACGGCTGTTCGCTCAGGCAAGTCTCCTGGCATCTCTTCTCAAAAGCAGGCTCCCAGTACAGCAGCAAGGGTGAGGCTGATCCGCGGCGACCATTCCGCTTGATATACATGTTAGTCTGAGCAGTGATGTCCCCATTCGGCGCCGATTCCCATTCGGTGTCGATAACAAACGCCCCCAGGCACTTGCACACCACGCGAGAGGGCACGTTATCCCCAATGGGGCTCAGCTCAGTCCTGCTAACACCCCCACAACACAGGGGTTCAATGAGAATTCACCTTCCCACCCTCAGACTCACCCTGCAGGGCTCTCCCTGGGGTTGGGGGAACTGGGATAGGGCTCTCCTCTTTATACACTGGATTGGACTCCTTCTGTCCCAGACTGTCCTCCCCAGCGTGGTGGGGGGGGACGAGGGGATTCTTGCCACTGTCTGATGTGCCTCCCCCCTCCCATCCCAGAGGGACGCTCCTGTTTGATGTGCACTCAAGCTGTTTCCTGGCTGGGGAGATGCCCCCTCCCCAGCTGACATTTCCTTTGAAAGGAGAGAGACGCAGCTGGGCCGTGGACACCCAATGTGTCGACATGTGGAACTCAACACCTCCCAGAGCACTGGGAGTGCTTCCAGGAGAGCTCCTGGATACCCCTACGGTAAACAAGTCCCCAGTGGCTGAGTGACACGAGGCCTCTGCTTTCCAGGGGAGCAGCCCAGGTTGTTGCTGGTCCTGCTGTGGCCCAGATGCACTTAATGCCACCCTTCCAAAGGCGAAGGGGACTACAAAAAAATAGTCCTGACTTAGGCCAGACAGAGCCCCTCTGGGGGATCTATATGCAGCAGGGACAGAGCTCCCATGTGGGCCTGTAAGTCCCCTCTGCCATAAGGCCTACACATGGCCAGGCAGTGGGGTGCTGGTACTTCTGCTGATTCAGCTAATCAGGGTTATTTCACTGTTTGCCTTCTCCTTCCCCCTATTTGTTCCAGCCACCCCCTGGCGTCTCATCCTATGCACAGACTGTTCCCTGCTCCTTGCAGCAAGGACTGACTTTTTATTATACAGCATGTACAGCGGGTTGGAAGTTATTCATCAGAAAATGCCACCTCATCAAAACCAAGCCTGTTTCTAGGAAGAGGTCGGTGTTGACAAATTTCCCATTTGGGGGGGGGGGGGGAAAATGTCCTGCTTTGACATTTGCCAAACTAAAAACCTTCATTTTTCCAGCTGAAGCAACTTTTTGTTTAAAAGTTTAAGTTAATCGATCGTTCTAAAATGGGTTTAAAAGGTCAAAATCAAAATGAAAAGTTTAAAAAGGATCAAAACCAAAACATTGCAATTGATCCGATCCCCAAAAAAGTTCGGATTTTTGGTTTGTGAAAATAGTCAAGATTTCTACTGGTCATCCTGATTCAGCCTGGGAAACATGTTCAGGGTCTCGAAAACTCTCAGGAGACAGGAAACCCATTCCCCACCCAGCTCCATCTGTAGGAGGGTACAGTGCCTAGGACACAGAGCCCCTGAAGATTTCGGATCACAGACAGCTCTTTGACGTAGCAGACAAAGGCATAACAAGATCTAATTGCTGGCCACTGAAGCTACACAAATTTGGACTAGAAATTAAGCAGAGTTTTTTTCCACAGGGAAGGTAATTAACACTGGCACAACTTACCTACAGATGTGGTGGACTCTCCGTCACTTGAAGCCTTTTCATCAAGACAGGACGCCTTTCTAGAAGAAATGCTCTAGCTCAGCCAGACGTTATGGGTTTGATGAAGGAATCCCGGGTGAAATTCTAAAGCCTGCGTTACTCTGGAAACCAGGCAAGACGATCACAATGGTCCCTGTAGGTGCTTCTGACACACAAATAATAAATGATAAGAACAATAAGTAGTAACATACACAAGCTCGATATCTGATAAAACAATAGAGACTGGCAGAGTCTGGATCTGCATCCATGTCTCCTCAAAGCTTGGGTCCTTGGGCTTTGATTCAGGCCCATTGCTACTGAATGGGTTTTGATGCTGTTTGAATCGAAGGGATTGGATGGCTCAAGGGCTTGGATAGCTCTAGACTAATTATTTGAATCCAGCCCAAGCTGGTAGCATCCAGAAAGTCTTACTAGGAGATTAGGGCTGTCGAGTGGAATGAATTCAGTGATCTCAGTTCAGTCTGTAATGGACAAAGACAGATAAAAAAAAAAACAAAAAACAAGCCATCCTCACAAACCAGGACACAGCTGCTGGTCTCAGCAAACCGGCCCAAGGGCTAGCCAGGCCGTGCACATTGAAATGGTCTCTCGGGTTGTCTCCAGGTTTCTTTGGAGGCATTAAGAAAAGTCAGCAGTGAGTGTAGGAGAGGAGAGGGACACTTCTTGTCCACTCCCCAGAATAGATACCAGCCCCCAGACTGGCACCGAGATGGGTGCAGGCATTGAGTCAGAACATCCCCCCAGCGCGTGACACTCACTCACCCCATCTGTGCTCCTCTTCCCGGCGCAGGCCCAGGCAGAGCGCAGGCCTTGGTGCAGCTTGGTCTGTCGCCTTCAGTCAGGGCATGTTTCACATCCCTACCTAGAACGAAGATCCTCGTGGAGTTATTAAAAACCCCGCCCTGCCCTTTGGGACTGGAGCAAAGTGCAGGCCCCTGCTGTTGGGGTGTCGGGGGGGTGGGGCAGCTCCAGATAATAAAATCTGCACCTGCCTGGGCTGGGTGCCCTTCCTGAGGCCCTGTCCTGCAATCCTATGTAGGCAAAGTGAACGGGCATTAAGCAGGACAGCAGGGTTGGGCTCCTCGTGCCGTCTGCCCATGCTCCCATATCCACATTTCCTCCCCTCACCCCCTGCCAGGCAGCGGGCAGTGGGGAGCAAACTTCCAACGTCAAACCTCAGTCCCTCCTGTGGAAAAACCAGTCTGTGCTCCTGGAATTGAAGCCTGTGTCATAACACACTGCACAAGGGGGCCACGTTAAGGACATTTAGGAAACCTTAACTCTGGCATTTCCAAAAACTTTGGAAGACTGGATTTTGCATTATTCTTTTCACCCAGGTTTTTGGGTGGAGTATATCAGAAGCACACCCCTTCCCCCCCCCCCCCCACACACACACCAATTTGCTCAGAGCACGATGACAAGGAGAAGCATTTCTCCCGCAGGCCTGGGCCATGATGTTTGAACCCCTATCTGAATCTGACCCTCCTCTCAGACTCAGGGTTCCAGCCCAGACCACTCACTAGTCACTAGCATTGAGAGCTCCCAACTCTTCAGCCGGAGCGAGAAATAGCCCCCAAAGCATGACCATTGCCATCAAGGTTCAGATCAACAAATGCCAACAGCCCAGATATGAAGCCTCCACCGGAGAGAGCAAGAGAGTGCAGTGACTCCCTTTGCACCTGAGCTGAAATACAAAATGGCATCTACCCCGCCAGCAGGTAGAGAGAGTCCCCTGCATTTAAAGGTGCAGTGCACAGCCAACAGAATGACGCCTTTTTCATGCTCTGTGCAAAGGGGGAATTGAAGATTAATGAAGGGTGTGTTTGACAAATGGGGACAGAAGGAGCAAACGGGTGCATCAGCGTTTCACCTGCCTTCAAAGCTGGATTTTTGGTCTCAAGGGTAATGAATTTGAAGGTCTCACTCTAGCTTGCTAGCGGTCTCGGTTCAGGAGACGCCCAGGGCTGCAATAACAGGGTATGTTTTAGATAAGAATTGAGGATCACTGGCAGAACTTATGGGGGCAGGGACAGAAGGCTGCAGCTGCAGTGGTGCTGGGAAGGAGGGAGGTCCATTCGCAGGGCTGGGGGTGGGAGGAGAGATCAGCATAGTGCGGTTGAAGTGCACTGGCAGACCTGTTTGGAGGGTCTAGGACTGGAACAGCAGCAGGGCTGTTGCAGGTCAGGAGAAGCATGCAAAGCTGTGTGGACGAGTTGTCCACATTAGGCCAGATTTTAATCAGGGCTGTCAGCATCTCACTGAAATGTTTGGGTTTTAAAAAAACCATATAACTGTACCTAATGCCCCGATCCCTCCGACTGTCATATTATCTCGTGCATCAGTGGAATGTAAAGATTTTGTAATTTATCTCCTCTCTCTCGCGCACGCTGCAGGAATCCAGACAGCTGATAAAATATAAAGATTATCATGAGAAAGGTACAAACCGGCCTAGGGAAGTGCCCTCATTTCACTGGCGGGTTCGTACAAAGGGATCATGACATGGCACATAAGGGAGCCATTGTCTTTGGAATAAAATCTCCACTTCAGCTTTCTTCTCTGGCCACGATCAATGGGAGGAAATTAAAGTCCCATCCTGGGAAAAAAATTAGTTTGCTAACACAGTGTTGAAAGATCAGGTAATGGAGAAGCAGAGCTACTCCTGGGTTGCTGGCGCCATCTCTTGAACCGTGCAAGGAGCTGCAGATCTAAACCCTCTGACTAACCCAGCTCACCCTGCCGAAGTTCAAATGGACAGGACAGCACAGCACAGCACAGCAGACAAGCCCAGCGCACCGCACAGAAGGGAGCTAAGGACAGGCACCATCCCAGGAGGCTGGAGTAATTTCTTTCAGGCAAACAGCAAGGGGGCCAAATTCACCCTCAATGTAAATCCTTTGTCTTCAGTGCAATCCCACCAGAGATGAATGGAACCCCTGGCCTTTAGCTTTTGCCACCGATACCGCAGCCGGATGGAGCTAAGGCCCAGTAACCAAAATGAGAGCAAGCCCGACATGCGTGGGACAGGGGGACATGATGCCTAGTGCAAGCTCTGGTGGGTGCTGTGGGCCAGGTGAGCAGCCTGGCTCAGTCCCCCACCTCTCCGGATGGAAATGAGAACAGAAGAGCCACTCTGAAGTGGGCAAGAACAGCCTGTCCAGCTCCTTAATTAAACTGGCAGCACCTGTTGTTGGTACAGTGCCAAACGAGGAGCCTATTGCCTCTAATAGGTGTGAACACAGCATCTCCCTGCTTGGCTGCTAGTCACTTCAGTGCTTGGTTCCCCCCGTAACAGCCAGGAAGATGCAGGGTTGTACCCAGAAAGCCAGTCTTGATTTTTGCCATTGACTCCGTTGACTGGGTCCTATTGCACCCATCCCTGATTGGCTTGATAATTGAACAGGGCCAATTTTAATAACATCAGTTTCCCCTACACAGGCTTGGTCCTTTGGCTTGGCCATGAAAGTGGCAGAATATCTCAGGCTCAGGTGATCTCTACTGTTGTGGCATCAGATGGGCAGAGAGACAGCCTCTAACAGAGAGCAGGGGTTCTTGGGGCTAGGGAAAGGGGTCACAGGGCTCTCAACTGTGAAATGAGATGGTCTGAGGCCTTAGCACTAGGTTAGTTTCAAGAGGGTCCGCGCTTCCCCGGCAGGCCTCCACTATGCCAGGGGAAAAGGCCTCACAATTTGTTCAGCAGCTGCCATGGGGCAGATTTTAGCCCTTTGAAATCCAGCCAGAATCAACACATACCTAGAGAACTAGCAGCTTGGCTGAATGAGACTCCATGTCTATATAGAACGAATGGAAAGGAGGCCTGGTCCTGCCTCAGTTTGTTCAGTGCTCTGAGATACTTAGAGACAAGGTGCTGTATAGTTTTGTAGTCAGAAAAAAAAATCTTCCATGTAGCAAGTAAGTTTCAAGAGTTGGCGTCAGCGCGTCTGCCCAGATCAGCCTGGCCAGCTGTCAGGCCTCTTCTGTGTCCACACCAAGCTCTAGCTGGTTAGATGAGCCCTTCACCAGTGCACTAGGCCTTGGCTACACTTACCCGGTAGTTTGGCGGCGAGCGATCGAACTTCTGGGTTCGACTTATCGCGTCTTGTCTGGACGCGATAAGTCGAACCCGGAAGTGCTCGCCGTCGACTGCGGTACTCCAGCTCGGTGAGAGGAGTACGTGAAGTCGACGGGGGAGCCTGCCTGCTGCGTCTGGACCGAGGTAAGATCGAACTAAGGTACTTCGAACTTCAGCTACGTTATTCACGTAGCTGAAGTTGCGTACCTTAGTTCGAATTAGGGGGTTAGTGTAGACCTGGCCCTAGATACGGGGAGTATCCAGGAGCTTTGGCTCTCTGCTGCCCTCTGCTGAGCACAGATTATATTTCAAGTAGGGACAACAACTACTTTTTGAAAATCGATTATTGTTTATTCAAGGATCAGGGCCCCAGTACAACGGCAGGTCGGTACTTATAGAGCACTTACAGCTGTTAAAGAGTGTGACAGAAACAATAATCAGATAGGATGGATGGAATCACTGCTATACAATATAAAGTATTAGTGGTCTGCCAATGACATTCTAGGAACTTCGGCTTCGTAACCCTGCATTTGACTTTTCTTCCATTTACAAATAAATATTTAAGCACATTCCATTCTCAGTGTTCCAACTAAACCCATGTATATATCTGAGCAGCCTCAGGTCATAAAAAAGGTAAAGGGAAGAAAAATTGGCTCTCAGTGTGTTTAGGTAATTTGGCTAATACCAGTTTAAATCTGTGATGGCCTTTAACAGAAGCCGTATCTTTGCAGGGATTGTAGGCTTAGATCCTCAAAGATATTTAGGAGCTTAACTTTCATTGAAGTCAATGTGAGTTAGGCTCTCTCTCTCTATATATATATATACATACACACACACACACACACACACACAACCTATGATACACACAAACCTTAACACTGCAACAAGATGCATTCCAGAAGAGAGATGGCAGATAATATAACAGGTTTCTGGAAATGATTAGAATAAAAGTAGTTCTGAGCTGTGTACAATTGGGTTCACAACCCCCAAGGATCCTGGCATTGCAGGTGCAGACAGAAAATGGGACCAGGCAATGATTTTAAGCCATGCTAAAACATTTCTCAAATAGTTCTGCTGTGACAAAGACAATACCTTATGGCGTGGGCTAAAGGCTTTGTTTTTCCTGGCACTCACGTAGGATACCCTGCATAGCTCAGTCATGCCTTTGCTGTTCACAAGCAATGCGGCAAGCCCAATCTTAGGCCAACAAAGCCATTACACTACAACAGTGGTTTTCAACCTGTTTTCATTTGTGGACCCCGAAAATTTTTTGAATGGAGGTGTGGAACCCTTTGGAAATCTTATAGTCTGCAAACCCCCAGAGGGCCACAGACCACAGATTGAAAACCACTGCACTACATTAATAATATCTGGCCCATACATAGTGCTTTTCATCAGTCGATCTCCAAGCACTTTACAGAGGAGCTCAGTATTGGTATCCCCATTCTACAGATGGGGAAACTGAGGCACAGGGATGGCCCAGACTTTCCCAAGCCCAGCAGGAGCAGAGATGAGAGAATAAATAGGATGCAGGTGGCTCATCTGCAGATCAGAATAGTTTGAAATCATTTCCACAGGCCTCTCAGAGCCAGTCCTATGGTCGGCGGGGCTGTAATGGTGTGTCTACATTGCAGCTGGACGGGTGCTTCCCAGAGTGGGCAGACACACTTGTTAGCTCTGCTGGAGCTAGTGCACTAAACATAGCAGTGTGGCTACAGCAGCCCAGGTGGTGGCTCAGGCTAGCCCCCCCCAGAACAAACCCGTCTCGGGTACGGACTTGGCCAAGCAGCCCAAGCTGCCGTCTGCGCTGCCACAGCCAGATTGCTATTTTTAGTGTAATAGCTCAAGCAGAGCTAGCGTGTGTCTGTCTCCACCCCGTGCTGGGAAGGACACTCCAGCTGCAGTGTGGACATCCCTTAGCTGCTAGATGGGGAGGAGTATGTGGTGTGGGGAAGCATCAAGCCAGGAATTCCACCCCCCTGCTCCACATACACTGTGGCCTGCTTCCAGCAAGGGAAAGAGGTCTGCTTCATGGCCATGTGGCCGACTGGTTTGCTTGTGTGTCTGGCCAATTGTTTCTCGCCTAGATTTTGTGAGCTGGGTTTGGGAAGCTGCAGTCACGTTGGGGTTAGGGTGATCAGCTAGCCAGTGTGAAAAATCAGGACGGGGGTGGGGGGTAATAGGCGCCTATATAAGACAAAGCCCCAAATACTGAGACTGTCCCTATAAAAATCAAGACACCTGGTCACCCTAACTGGGGTTTGGTTTCATGGGGTTTCGAAACCCAGCCAGCCAGCCCCCACGTTCAGTGACAGAATCTGGCGAGAAAGAGCAACTCAGAAACACTGTGAACCGCTGGCTGGGGGGTGTTTATCAAGCAGACCCAGCTGTCTGGCCATTACAGGTTCAGGTGTTTATCCTCTTATGGCCTTGACACTGGGAACTGATTTGCAAAGGAGCTCTGACCACTTGCCTATGCCTTTTTTCACAGCCTCCCTGCTTCCCAAGCCCTAACCACCAGCCTTCCCTCGCCCAGGTCACCAAACAGCCCAGCCAAAATCCCTCCCACCAGACTGAAGGCCCATTCTCATCACAGCAGCCCCTGACACAGACCAAAAGCCTCTGTGATGGGAAGCCAGGCTCTAGATTTATAGACTAGACGTGCTGTCACGGCCTAAGCATTATTCTGGGCTCAGCACAATTCATCATCATGTCACTAGGGCTGGCTACGCTCGTCACAGAAGCAAAAGATGCCAAGAAGGTTTTTTACCGTGAATGTGCCAAGTCTTAACGACACGGAGGGGACCCCTCCTGCCTCCCCAGAGAACTGAAACCTAAGGCAGCAGTTGTCCTCTGTCTACCTGGACATGCTAAGTCGACAAACTTTCTTGGCACACCAGGGCAGTGCTGACAGGCAGGCAGCCGGGCAGGCGATCATGGGCCTGGGGTCATGCCTTCGAAGTCACATGGCTGCTTCCTGGCCAGCCTCTGCCAGTGAGTGACCCTGGGCCTGCTGCCCTATTTGTGTATGTTCGGATGGATCAGTGACATCCTGAGGTTCCAATGAGCCCCTTCAAGTTGGCTCGTTGGTGCCTTGCAAAGTGAGGAAAAGTAAAAGTCTCCAGCTGACAAGGTTTTGTTCATTTTGCTGCATTATAACGCACTCTGCAATGGTGTTAGGGGAAGAGGGGGACTCTGCATACTTACCACGGGCTACAGCACACAGAGAGACATCAGCAAGGCACAGACCAGGCTCCTGCCAGCAGGGTACAATAGGACGGAGACAACTAACAAAAATTAACCAGCCTTAAGAAAAAAGCAGGGAAGGTTAAAGAGAAGGAAAGAAAGCAGAAGAGAACGGGCTGCCTGCTCCTGTTCCCTGGGTCTTAGGCAGGGCCGGCTCTAGGCACCAGCAAAACAAGCTGGTGCTTGGGGCGGCACATTTTTAGGGGCAGCATGGCCGGCGCCAGAATGCCGCCCCTAAAAATGTGCCCCGGCCGCCCTAGCTCACCTCCGCTGCTGCTGCCAGGGCGCGCGAAACAGCTGATTCGCGTGCCGCTACTTGCCCTCCCTCCCAGGCTCTCAAGCTTGAGAGCCTGGGGGGAGGAGGAGGCAGGGCTGGGGATTTGGGGAAGGGGCGGAGTTGAGGCGGGGCCGGGGTAATTAAAGAAGGGGAGTGGGGGGGGGGGCGGCCAAAATTGTTTTTGCTTTGGGCCGCAAAAATCCTAGAGCCGGCCCTAGTCTTAGGCAGCCTGGTTCCGACAGGTTAGACTGAAGGGGGGTGGGAGGGGAATTAAGGACTTTCTTCCATGGCAAATTTCAACTTTTCAGCAACAAAATCAAAATCCAAATATTTTGATTTGGAAATGCTGCCCTGGTGCCTCACAGGAGTTGTAGTTTGGGTGACTCTTGCTCCAAATAAGGTTGGGCTCCCTGGTCAGACTACATCTCCCATGATGCCCTATGTCTCCTCATGGTGGAACAAGGCAGTTGTAATGTGGAAGTCCCGGTTCATGGGCTGTAGCCTGAGAGACGTATGGAGCCCGACCCATAGAGGAGAATGGGGTCGTGAGGAATATGAGGCGCCATGGTGGAATATCCAAATCAAAATATTTCAGGTTTCGGGTATCCAATTTTGCATTGAAAGCAGGCACTTTTCATGCAAAATGCCGGTTAGTTGAAAATCCAATTCCTATTAAAACTCAGTACTACCCTTTTTGAGCCAAGTGGCTAACCAAACATGTGAGGGCTAGTAGGTTTTCCAGTTAGGCGGAGGAATTGGTCGAGTATTTCTTGGATGCAGTTTTGTTTATTTCCAAAGAACGTACAAAGTCCTGTGCCTCTGAACACAGAAGAAATCAAATGGCAGGAAGGAGCTTCTTTTGCTCACAGCCCCAGGGGCTCGCTTTTCAGCCTGCACCTTCGCCGAGGGTCAGAGTCCATGCGTTCAGCTATTCCTTCAGGCTGTCTTCCTTGGAGTTCCGCCTTGTTCTCCCTCTCATCCAAAACAATACTCAGCAAAGCTCTTCCGCCCACAGAGTCCAAACCCCCTGGGCGGGTTCACGTTACCCTTTGGCTTTAGGTGAGGGCTTGTGATTCATTTAGCCCTACATTATGTTCACTGAAGGGCGCATTCACACAAGCTTTTTAACACGACCAATAAGAAGGTTTCACCCAATTAAAAAAAAACCAGTTTTGAGGGAAATTTTTCGACCAGCCCTTTGCCTGGGTTCATTGCGCTCTTCTCTCTCCGGGCGTTGAATAAAGCAGTCTAGCTCCATGTCTTAGTGCCACCATCTGTGAAACAACTACAAACGTACACACTTGTGAGCATGCTCCTTATTCCTTGCGGGTGGGAGACCAGGGGGTGGGAGAATTACTTAGAGCTAATCAAACTATTATTTCAAGTACAATTCATCATGAATTTAGCCCCTTCCTTGGCTGGAGACCCATTCGCAATCTGACCTCAGTTGCTGAGAATGTCTTTGTTACAATATTCTTCAAATAATTTCCCTTACTAATAGCTCTGTAATTTAATGTCTCGCTGTCCCTAGTTGTGTTGCTGCTCTCTGACTGGCTGCCTGAAGCCAGTTAAAACAGGAGAACAGATAATGAAATTCCAGTTTGAATTTTCAATAAGATGAGGGGAAACGTTGGGATTCACAAACTTTTGGCTGAATCTCACTGAGGCCGTCCAGATACAACAGAAACCCCCCTGCAGGCCAACAAACAGAATTCAGGCCAATTCTTCACTAACCTAGTTGTGACTCACACTCTTTGACTATCTGGCCTCACCCTAGAATTCATGTGTGTAAAGATCCAGGCTGACCACAGGCCTCCCCCGCTCCCCAATCTCTCCCTGCCCCTGGCACTCTGGGTTGGGTGAAGTCTGGGTGGGTGAGACCCGCTTTCACCAGCTCTACCTACTGCGGCTGCATGAAGCCAGCTGCTTTCAGTCTCTGGAACGTTTGCTGCCATCTAGCAGCCCAGGGCAGCATCCCACCAGGCTCCCTGGAGACCATCCGCCCTAGTTCAGTGCAGGCTTCATACAGGTCATGTGCAGCCACAGCTGCTGGGGAGGATAGAAAAGGGGGGAACTGCCCAGAATTAAGTGGAAAACAGGACTTCTCCACCTCCTTCCCTCCATCCTGAATCACCGGCACAGCTAGGAACAGCACCTCGGATTCCTGACTCCCAGCCTTGTGCTCTCCCCACTTCTCCTGTGACCGCTGTTATTTCCTGTTACACACTTCTCCACCGCCTTTCTGCTGCCTGCTTTGGGCCAGGGCCCATCTGAGACACCACGACAGGGTGTTCTGGTGGCAGCACTGCTCTGCAGTGACATGCAGCTGCCTCAAGTCTATCCCAGAGCCCGTAACCTTCTCTCCTTTACTCACGAGCTCCTATTTTTATTGGCTTCCCGGGCCGTCTGCATTGGGGAAGCATGAAATACAAGTGATGGGGGTGGAGGGGCAGGCGGCACGGAGGAGAGAACCCCTCTCTGGCTAATGTTGATTCTGCAGTGAGTTCATCTCACTCCCCAGCCCCTGCCTTGTGGCTCTGTGCTTTCCCGAGGTGTGGCCGGCGGCCCCAGGCAGCCCTGCCTTTCACAAGAGCTGCATTGTGCCGGGTTGAGTTTTACACTGGCAGGCTGAATGCAGGAGCCAACAGGCCCATCACTGTTCGGGACCTAGCAGCACTTGGTAATGTCTGTCAAGAAGGGCGGAGGAGTGGGGTGGCATTTCCACGGTTAACTCCTTTTTGAATGGATCCAAGGGCTTGAAAGAGACAGTGTGACCTCCGCTCGCTGCGGACATCGGGCATGACAGTGGCTTGGCCCGAGATGACACCCCTTCTCGAGGACCCCAGTTTGGCCAGGCTTTTAAAAACCTCAGCTGAGTAAGGGAGAGGGACATTCTCTGTTCACCCATTGAACGGGGCGTAGGCTGCAGCAAAGCCAGCTACTCCCACCCTGTGCCCAATGCCAAGGTGCCTCCGGTGTGCTGGATGGACCGCTTCTAGGCTGGAGAGCTGCCAAGGCCCAGTCAGTCCCTGGCCGCTCTGCTGACACAGCCAGCAAGGGGGTTGCAATTTATTTATACATGCATATTGTCACCCTGCAACCCAGCCACCCTCCTGCCCCGCCCCCACACACAACCAATCAGCCTACACTTACAAATAAAACTATCCTTCTGCCCCCCCAAGAAACCCTCCCTAGTAGTGAGAACTGGGGCCTAGCAGACCCACGCCACTTGGGAGCCGAACTCTGGGAAAGTGGGTAAAAATGTATAAAGTGTCACAGTAATCCATAGCAATAAACGTTGATGGGGAAAGATGCGAAAGGGAGACAGACAGATAGACTTAGTCCAAACCAAAAGGCCTCCTGACCTAATCCCAGGACTGGGTTAAGATCATGACTGGTGGCAAACGAGAGAAGTGTGGGCCTGGAAAGCAACAAACCAAACCTGGTGTGTTGAGAATTAGGACTATTGGTGAACAAAATAATGAGGGGATGGGATCCGACACTCAGCCCGTCCTTCTGGGGTCCTAAAACAAAGCGATTTTGGGAAGAAACTTGGCAACGGTGGATGCTGGCTGACTGAGAGACAGGAGAATGGGAAGGAGCGAGCTTCACCATCACGGCTGTCTCCTGAGACCCTCCATGTCTCCTGGGACCCCCACTGTAACCCCACTGGGCCTGCATCGTCCTAATCCCGTGAGCTGTCCTGAGAAACTGGGCCAGAAACAGGGCCGGCTCCAAGGTTTTGGCTGCCCCAAGCAGCCAAAAAAAAAAAAGCCACGATCGCGATCTGCGGCAGCAATTCAGCGGGAGGTCCTTCGTTCCGAGCCGGAGTGAGGGACCATCCGCCAAATTGCCACCAAATAGCTGGACGTGCCGCCCCTCTCCGGAGTGGCTGCCCCAAGCACCTTCTTCACAAGCTGGTGCCTGGAACCGGCCCTGGCCAGAAAATGGGCCACCAGATGACACCACCACCTCCACCAGAATCCCAACCACCACCAGGGCTGTGAGACTTTGTCGCTTCACCTCCACTCCGTGTGTCGTTTTCCTGCCCTATCTTATTTCTTCTCTTTCCCAGCCCTCTCCTTTTGCCTTCTGTCCAGTAAAAGTGTCTGGCTTTGCCAGCCCAAGACTATAGTTTGTAACACGGCTGTAAGCCTGTAAACGCAAAAGGGCAGCTAAAAGCCATGCCCCAATTAGACCAACCCTGTTACAAGTTTACCTGGCCTCAGAGTGGTTAAGAAGACCATGTGCGGGCCTGTTGTTGTTTTTTCCAGCAGGGAGGTTGCAAGAGAGAGTCTGCACCAGAGACAGAAGTTGCATTGTCTGTCTTTGCTGTTGTCTTCTTTCCCTCTTGTGTGTGTTTGTCTTGTTCTGTCTTTTAGGAAACGGGCCTGGACTTTAACTACAACAGTAACAACTGCAGCCTCTCCCACCGACCTTTTCTCTTCTCCCTCCCCACAAGGGCAGTTACTACTTTATAACTTTAACACCATCTACAACTCCCTGAAACAGGAGGGGTTCCTTCTAAAGGCGCTCCAGCTACAGGGAAAGAGAACAAGGGACATTGTTCAAATAAAAGCCTCGTGATACTTTACATTTCAAATGCTTTAGCTGGCTTTCTTTCTGTTCTGTGTCTTAAAAAGATAGAAGAGGGTTTTAAAAAGTTTTTTTGTTTTGTTTTGGCCATTGGCCTAAACAGGTTGAGGTCTCTGTAAACTAAACCCCGAAGCTTGTTTAATGTTGGACAGTGACATGCTCATGTTCACATCTTTGACTCTTTGGGCCCATTTCTTCCATCCAAATGAATACAACACCCCTCCTATGCACTCAGCCCTCTCCCAAGGCCTAATTCAGGGGCACTGGAATCCACAGGTTCTTCCCACTGACTGCAAAGTGGGTTTTGGATCAGCCCCCGGCCCCCACAGGGCCCAAGACTTTGGTGTGTGCCCTGAAGGTCCAGCTGGTGGATTGAGTCAGCAGGAAAAACCACGGACGGCTCAAGGGGCCTGTCCCAAGGGATGAAGTTTGTAACTAGAAAGCAAATGATGCTGATCTAAGCAGGGCCGGTGCAAGGAAGTTTTGCGCCCTAGGCGAAACTTCCACCTTGCGACCCCCCCTCAGCCCTGCGGCAGCTTCCCGCCCCCCACTCCACCCTGAGGCCTCCCCCCGCTCTGCGGCAGCTCCCCACCCCAGCTCACCTCTGCTCCGCCTTCTCCCCGAGCACACCACCCCCACTCTAATTCTCCTCCCCTCCCAGGCTTGCGGCACCAAACAGCTGATTGGCGCTGCAAGCCTGCGAGGCGGGAGAAGTGGAGCGGCGACCGCGCACTCGGGGAGGAACGCTGTAAAAAAAAAAATTGGGGGCCTGCTTTTTGGCGTCCCCAAATCTTGGCGCCCTAGGCAACCGCCTAGTTCGCCTTAATGGTAGCACCAGCCCTGGATCTAAGCAGAAAAGGAAACGACTGAACTCCCCAGCTTGGGATCCAGCCCAGGTCTAGGATGCCCCTGAAAGTGGAGCCCAACCATCCCCAGAACCACTCTTCACCATC
This sequence comes from Malaclemys terrapin pileata, assembly GCF_027887155.1. Classification (NCBI taxonomy): domain Eukaryota; kingdom Metazoa; phylum Chordata; order Testudines; family Emydidae; genus Malaclemys; species Malaclemys terrapin. The sequence goes on along the minus strand of NC_071520.1, from coordinate 16,361,521 downwards.
CAGCCTTCAAAACAATGTACAGGCCTTGCCCTCAGTGCCTCTGTAAAGGGAGCAGGATCGGTGAGCTGAGCTTAACCCTTTGTGTGCTGAGGAACAGCCAATGCCCTCAGCCCCTGCCAGAGGGGTCCCTTGTGATGGGAACCAGTGACCTAACCCTCCACTGTCCCAGTACCAATCCCCTGAGTTATTACGGGCCCATTGCTTCATCTTAAACGCTCGTTCCATCTTGCCAGTTCACCTGCCATCCTCTTCGCCCCTCTCCTGGCAAATTCCCCGGCACAGGCCTCAGCATCAATAAAAACCAGAAACAACCCAACTCGTCCGTGTAAAACCTGAATTCAAAGAAACTCCACATTAAAAACCAGCAGTGCAGAGTCCAGGGTGAATCTTTCCCCCCCAATTCCATTTCCAAGGAACGTCCTTTTTAAAATACGGTCGCACCCCAGACCCTTTCCTGGACGTTTCCCCTGCTTGCATGGTTTGCAAGGAGTTTAAACCAGACACACGTTTCAGCCTGGGAAGAACCATTTGCATCATCATTATTTTAATACGGGTTTGTTACAGAAATGGAAGGACTGTTATAAATAGCTAAAGCTGCATGATGTATTTCTTGCCATCTCGGTAGCCCTAGAGGCCCCCATTCCGCTGGGCAGCGTACAGACACGCAGGAAGATACAATCGCTGCCCTAAAGGGGCGAGGCTTTCAGAAGCACTCGGCATTGGCCTCACTGGGCTCCCGCCTTCATTTAGTGCGAACAGAATTGAGTCAACACTGTGGGCTTTTGAACTGCCCCACCCGAAACAGACAAGGCAAAGCATGGCCAGCAGCAGCCCGATTTTACTGTGTCCCAGTGAGACTGATTGACTTGCCGACTGTGACACAGGAAATCAGAGGCAGAGCTGGGAAATCGAACCCATCTCTCCTGTGTCCTACTCCAGTTACTTAGCCACAGGGCCAGCCTGCCGCATTCTGCCCACATTGTACCAAACCAGCAGAATCAGGGACTTTCTAAGCTCAGCCCCCAGTGTTTTAGTGTGTGGGCTCAGCCATTGGCGCCCTGGGACCAAATGAGCATGAAGCACATAGCGGCAGCGTTAGCGCAGACTGCCCTGGCCCTTGCCAGCTTTAAGTTAGTTCCTTCTGGTTCTTGGTGTACGTGATGCTGCCCAGAGAATCACAGTCTCTGAAGAGAGCAAACCAGGAACAGTTTTCACTTCAGCAAAGCCACCAAGTCTGCACAGGTTTGATAAAAGAACAGTTTGTCCCAATCCTGTTTCTATCCCTTTGGAAGAGTGCAGAATTTTAACATCCCAAGATTAGCTGCACTGCAACAGAAGAATAGGCCAAGCCTATGTCTTGCTTTAGACAGTGGCCTGTTCCTGATGCTTCAGAGAAAGGCTGGCTCTCAGCATAATGCACCAAATGGCCCATGCAACGCTACAATCCCAGGAGGAAGGATGTCCTTCCTGGCCCCGCTGATCAGCTTATGCCCTGAAGCATGAGGACTGAAAGCCCTTGTGACGTTAATCAATGTCACAGGCATTCTCTGAAAGGGAAGCCCACGTATCTACGTGCTGGTGTATCTCCTTGGTGGTCTGCCTAGCTACATTGGCGATCCTCTGGAATCTATGCAGGAACAAGATAATGAAGAGGAGCAGGACAGCCTGGAGGAGGATGAAGAGGAAGAGGCAGATCTGGGAGATGAGCGCGATGCTGCAGTACCAGTACTGGCAGGTGGAGATGAGCTCATCCTCCGACAGGTACGCGATGATCCTGCCCCGCAGGTGTTCAGGGGAGGCACACACCACATTCCGATACAGGGTCCGATTCTGCTGCCACTGGAGCCACGAGCGCAGGTAGAGGATGTTGCAGTCGCATTCCCAGGGGTTCCCCCACAGATAGACCACTTGGAGGCTCTGCAGGTTGTCCAGGAGCCCGCTGGGGATGCTGGTGAGCTGGTTGTCGTTGAGGTAGATCGTCTGAGTTGAGGGGCTGAAGGACGCGGGGAGGCTGCTTTCAGTCAGCTGCCTCGACGAGCAGTAGACGATGTTGGTGCTGCACTGGCAGGCCGAGGGGCAGGTGAGCGTCGCAAGGGGCAGAAAGCCCAGCAGGGAAAGGAAGAGGAACCAGCAGATCATCTTAAGCTCTGAAACACACACACAGCCACCTCTGACCCTGAACCCCTTGGGACACTGTGCACAAACCTTAGGCACTCAGCATACAGACACAGCCAGACACTGTCAAACTGAACAGAACAAACCCAGGGCTTTTCTTTCCTTTGAGGATTTAAGGTTTGGGTTGAATTTGGTACCCAGGAAGATGAGAGACCCCCCCCCCCCCTTCAGCTCTGACAAGGGCATAATTTCAGCATGTATTGGGCAAGATCTCGCTCTCTCGTAATACTAGACAGGCGAGTGCTCCTGCTATTTTAGCCCTGGGTTTGTGGAGGACAGATGGTTTATGATGTGACCAGACATCCACTAGAAACTGGCCCGAGGCCAGCAAAGCTCATTTCCAGTGGTGCCCAGGATGGTGAAGAGAAGCTGGTATTTGCATGATTGCATTCCTGATGCACTATAATGGCTAAGGAAATTTAGCAGAAGCGGTCACACGTTAGCGCGCAAAGCTACTCATGCAGTCACAGGCTCTGAATTACCTTTATAAGCAAGGTTTCATGAACAGCAGCTTCAGGTTATTACAGAGGCAAAAAGCTACAGAAGATTCAAAGAAGGATTAGACAGTTGCATGACTCAAAACAGCCAATGCAGTTTCCACAGCTAGAATAAAAGCGGCAGAGATGAGCAGTTCTCATGCATCAGGACATATAAAGATCAGGTGGGCTCAGGTAGAAATTCCCCACTCTGGGATTGTATTGCAGCAGTAGGGGGAGAATAGGAGGGGGCTACCCTTGTTCTGAAGGATCTAAGCGTTGGTTACTGTTGCAGACAGGCTGTTGACAGAGACAAGCCATTGGACTGTCCTAGTATTGCAATTCTTGCAAAAAATCCCCAGGGTCACCCTTGACTGTGACTTGTACAGGGTGTGAGAAGCTAGCGGCTTGGTGCCTAGCCATAACGCAATGCTGTGCAGTGAAGTGACCGAGGAAGAAGGCAACGTTAGCAGGAAGCACAGGGTCTAGACTCACCTTGGCAGATTGTTGCCCTGCTGGCCTCTGGCACCAGGGAAGAGTGTTGTAAGAGGGCAAACAGTGCAGGAGCATCTGCAAGCACACAGCCGAGCTCTCTGCTAGTTCCCCACTTGGCTCTGCAAGATAAGGGGGAAGCTAGTCCCAGGACTCCTCCCTGCCACGGTCTCGCCGGAACAGCCGAGGCTTCACCAAGCAACTGTTCCGAGGGATGCAAGATGTGGTGACGCTTCAAATGGGGCAGGCCTGATGACGACGGGTGAATGGCAGAGGGTCTTGGCCCAGAGGAAGGGGAGGGCAAAAGCATTTTCTGTTATCTGTGAGCGGTTCAGCCCTGCCCTCTTCAAAACAGTGCCCTGTTTCACCCTGGCACCCTTTGGAAAGGTAGCCATCCTCTTAGATTATAATAAGCCCTGAGTATTTGCTTTGTTTTCTGTATTGCTCTGCTCAGCAGCAGCAAGAAAATATGCAAGGAACCTCATGTGAAATCCATGGGAGAGTCCTCAAAACCCCATCAGTCCCTGGGGAAGGGCCCATAATTTCCCATACTCAGCTCCACTTTGTCTGCTTGGCTCTGTCTTCGCAATGGCAAATACCTCTCAGATTGTTCCCCTGCTCCCCAAACTTCTGTTTAGCATGCAGCTCCGGCCCTCGAGGCTGGAAAAGACTTAGCAATGGCAACCAGGCAGGACCAGACCCAGATCGTACTGTCAGCTGAGAGGTTTGTAAGGAAGCGTGGGGAACCGAACATTGCTCAGTGTCAGCTTCAGTATGACAACGCTCCAGGTAATTCCCATAATGCCCTATGTTACGCCTTTCCTCCTCAGGCCCTTTACAAACTACATATGCACAAACCTAGGAGTCACTTCACAGCTGCCTGCAGCTGTTTTAAGAGTGTGCAGCACTGGGACAGGAAGTGAAGGAGAGGGGACAAGGAGGCTCAGTCTGGGACAGGAAGTGCTTGGCTTCTGTAATCAGTTGATCCTGGGGGATGGGATCTTCACTGGTTGTGGACAGGTCTCCCTTTAGTGAATCTGTCTAGTACATGGGGACCAAATATGTCAGGGTAGGAAGCGAAGGGGAATACTGTATCCAACTGAAGCTGCAGGTGGATTTAGGCAATTACTCAAGATTCAGTTGGACCTGAAAAATTCAGGTTCACAAAATTACCATTGTGAAAAGCACCAGGGGATCTTTCATGACTGTTACATTGGTTTCACATCTCGTCAGGAGCATTCCTGGCAGCACGGTGTCCCCTAACATCCCGTTAGCGCTATGTACAGCGTCAGCGCGCCTCGGAGGACCTGACTCAATCCCAGCCCTTCTGAGCAGCTGGTGACTTCTGATGAGGTGCTCCGGCTTTCAGCTGCGACTGGGGTCACTAGCTGAGTAGGGAGGGGGCAGAAGAGCCGCTCTTCTGAAAACTTGCATTCTCTCACATGGTTGAAGCCTGGGAGAGTCCGATACTCGCACACACAAAAAGGCAAGATCCAGGGGAAAGGAGAAAGCTGCAGGCTGACTCGGCCGGCCGGTGCAGGGAGAGATAATGCTCATGGGAACATCGTGCTCTGGGCATGTCTTGATAGATGACTCAGCAGCTCTAAGCATGTGCAGCTCACAGTTAGCAAGGCGGGTTTACCACATCCTGCCATCGGAATTCGCAGCACTGGGAGATGTTCGAGCCTGAGCAGCAGCGCCAAAAGGGATAAAAATAGACAGGCCAGTTGGACACTCTTGGGATGCTGAGATCACATCCCCATTGCATGCATTAAGGGCCAAACCCTGCCCCCGGTATCCCCGTACAATCCCTCTCGTGTAAGCCCATTGGGCCAGATTCTCTCTGCACCCATTTACACAGGGATGGGAAATGCTACCAGATCAGAACAGGAAGGACTGACGCCACTGTTGTCTAGGATGAGCCAAGGAACAGGGCTGGGGAAAATTGGGCCCATTGATTCAGTGGGGCTGTAGCTGAAGGCAGGACTGGGGATAAAAACTCATCTCATATGCTTTAAAACCTTTAAGCTTCTAATAAATCAGAGTGGCTCATTCCGGTTATTACAGTAGAGCAGAAGGCAGGCAGGGAATCTGGGCTCACCAACTGCTCAGCTTTTGCAGTCGTGTTTCTTTCATTTGGGGGGTGCTTCAAGACCCAGGTAGATTTTTCCATAGGCCAGAAAGGACCATTATGATCATCTGACCTCCTGCATAACCCAGGCCAGAGAATTTCATCCAGTGATTCCTGCATCCAGGGGCTGTGGAGTGCCATTTAAAGTAGGAGGGGGCACAGATTTGCCCCCCATGCCTGACCCTCTCCTCTCCCCTTCTCAGTCACTCCCTTCCCCCTCCCCACCCCCAGCATTCTGACCCCTCCGGCCCATGTTCCCCTCCAAATCTGAGTGAGTGGCATTGTGCACAGGGTCGCAGGACACTCAGGTTTGACCCGGCCTATACCTACGTCCAACCTAACCTGATTGAACTAGAGAACCGGACAGATCACGCCCAGGGGGATTTTCCAGGCATCTTGCATTTCTGTCCCCACTCCTAACAAGTCCCTCTTCCGCAGACAGAAAACAAGTCAGGAAAAGGTCGTCTTGTCGGTTTTTTCATGTATTTATTTCACTGACCAGTTCAGATAGTAAACATTATTAATAATAATAATAATAGCCATCATCATTTTAATAAAATGGATACGTTTCCAAAGAGTTGGTTTCTCTCGTTCACAATGACAAAGTACTCAACAGTAATGTACAAAAAAACCCCAACCAAACTGACAACGGGGAAAGGAAGTGCCTAGGAACAGAGCGAGGGGATGCGCAAATCACGTGGTCACGAGCAAGCCAGGGTTACCGGGGTGGCTGTGTGCATGAGGGAGCGGGGAAAGCTGTCGCACTGCGTGAAGAATGGAATTTCCCCCCCAAGGAACAGGATGCAGGACAAGGCATGCGGGAGGTCAGCGAGTGCTGGCAGAGCCAATGGCACACAAACGGGTTCATCCACAACCACCTCCCCAATCAGGCACACGGTTTGAGACGTGGTACCCACAACCCCCAGCACAGCGACAGCGCCTGAGAATTCAGTGGAGCCGGACTCAGCTCCTGGAGTTGCTAAGAAGTGCAAAAAATTGGCAAAGGCTTACGATGCAGGGGTGTGTGTGTGGGTGTGTGTGTGTAGGGGTGCGTTAGGGGGAAGGAGCATCCTAGCCATACTCTCTACTTCCTTCACTGCCAGAGGGGGCTCCAGCCTCCCTAGCCACAGGAGGAACCGCCAGCCATGCTTACCCAGGAACGCCTCTACCAGTCAGAGTGCGGCTCAATTCAACAGGGGGAGACTCCATGCTGAGAACACGCAGGCAGAGGGCAGATCTCTAGAGCATTCCAGGGGTCACCTCCATTTCCAATGTCTTTCCAGGCAGCTAACCCTCCTCCCAGCCTCCCAAGAGGAAGGAAACCTGCTGTCTTCTTTGCTGGTGGGTCTCCGTGGTCCTACTTCACCTCTGGAGAAGCTGCAGCTCTAGCTGCCTTGGCAGAAGGTGCTTCTCTCTCTCTGACTCCACACTACCCCTACCCATGGCTGAGGAGTTCGGCTGTGTGTGGAATGGGTCTGATTTAGCAGAAGTTTGCACTGAGTTGATGGAGATGTCCTCACCGGGAAAGGGGGCAGATTTCTTAGTCAGCAATTCTGGCTGCAGGTGCCCTGTCCTGCCAAATGCCTCAGACCCACAGCCTTGCCCTGTTTCAATGCCTTGCTTGTGAACTCAGCCACCAGTACAGCTGCCGGCTGCACTCAACCAAGCTGCCATCTAATGCTAAAGGGAAGATGATCTCCTCTACCTCTTCTTGGGCCAAAACATGCTGGACACAGAGGCTCCCTTAGCTGGTCTGGAAATGTTACCACCTTACCTGCAACAGATTGTTAACTTGTGGAATTCACTGCCTCAAGATAATGCAGAAGCAAGGAACTTATGAAGCTTTACAAAAAGGGAACAGACGCTTCAATGAACAGAAACAGCATTTGCAGTTACACTAGCATGAATAAAACTGACACAAGTTAGCAATCCTCATGCGTCAGGATAGTAGCTGATCACCAGCCTATGCCTGGAAGAAGCTGTCCCCTCAGGCTACAATACCACACAAGCAGTGCATTATGGCGAGGCGGCTCACACTTTCCCTTTAAGCATCTGGCATTGGACAGAGCTGGAGACAGGAGTAAATGGCCCCTCAGTCTATCCTGGCATGGCATCTCTTACATGCTTCGCACAGGGGGGACGGGACAGGACAAAGGAGCTGGGGAGATGATGACATTGCTCTTCTGGCCTGAGTTTGTCCCCCAGACACACTGCAAAGCTCTGCACTTCATTGGGGCAGCAAGAGAGGCCTCTTAAACGAGCCAAAGCTCAGAGGTTCAGTTTGCGCTGGCCTAGCTTAGACACCTGTCCAAGAGGCACCGCTGCCCTTCGTTAGCTTAGCCTCTCCTCGTTATTTCCGAGATCTGTCCCGTCTCTCCTGCACCTACCCGAGACAAAAGAGGCTTGCCTGTGAATAACAGGCACCGCCCCAGCTACTCACCAACAGGCCAAGAGCTCAGGGCCCTGCTGAGAAAAGCCAGCACGACACACTGCTAGCAGAAGCAGCCCTGGCACTTAACCAGACCCAGCCAACACCGCGTGTCACACCAAGAGCCGGCCATCGAGGAGTCAGAGCTGGACAACACAAAGCCACAGGTAAATGGGCACCCACAGGACACAGAGTGGGAACAGGGGCTGGGCAGAAAGGACCCACCCCCATGTGCATCAGGCAATCAGCTCCTTGCCAGCACTCCAAGGAGTCTAAGGGAAGACCCAGTTAGACTCAGGGCCCATTTTCCCTGGCCGGCCGCTGGCATTACTATCAGACAGGCCACACTTCTGGCTGCTCCTTACTGTGCTTGGTTAAAAATAACCTGGCAAATGACAGCGGCTGCTGCAGACACAGCCCTCGTATCTCGGCCACCAGATCCCGCCAGCTTGCCCTGCGCTGGAACTCAACCACGCCGGTCCCAATGGCTGGGAGCAGGAGCGGGAAACGGGGGAAGCCTACAGCTACTGCCCAGCGAGGCTGTTGGGTGGAGTCCTGTGTGAAAGGGAAGGGAGGGGGCAGTGCAAAGCCAGCGGAGCTGGGCTGTACTATGCCTCCTCCCAGGGACTCAAATGCTCCCTTGCTGCCCACAACCTGTTCAGCCCCAACCTGCTCCCTACGCAGCCAGGACCGGCCTCACAGGTGGGAGACATGGGCGACTGCCCAGGGAGGCGCCATCCAAGGGCCACAAGATGGCAGGCCTGGGATGCTGGAGCAGGAGTGAATGCAGGCCAGCTCAGGGCAGGAACCCCTGGCCAGCCGGGCGGGGGGCAGATGATGCCGCCTGGAGCTGCCAGCCTGGCAGGGAGGTGCAGGCAGGGCTCGCCCCTGGGTCCCCCCTTCCCGGTGGTCAGGGAATGTATGGCCAGGGGAGCCCCCAGGCTCAGAAACTCCTCCCTGTGCAGCCGTGAGTGAGGCGGGGAAGGGCAGCCCAGGGTGCCATTTTTCATAAGGCCGGCCCTGTACATAGCCTGTCTTGCCTCCTCTGCCCCGATCGAAGCCTTTCAGCCCCCCTGTGTGCACAGCGAGAACGGTGCAAAGGAAAAATGTCCTGTTTCCCCTCAGGGACCAGCAAGGCTGCGAACGCTCAGGGATGAGGAAAGCTACATCTTTAGGGTCCGTCTCCTGCCCCGAGGCTTCCCCTGGTCAGGTACAAACTGGGACACTGCCCTCGGCTCTTTGGTCCCTCTGCCCGGCACGTCACCTTTCCAAGTGAGCCCAAGGGCTATGCACAGGCTGGATGGCGGGGGCTACCCCCTCCCTCACCCCAAAGACAGCAGGAAGCGAAGGAAAAGCCACCAAGCTTCCTGCTAACTGCTCCCTAGTTCTGCCGGAGACTCAGAGCCACAGTGTGGTTTGGCCAAAGCAGGGGCATGGCTGGCTGGGAAGATGTTGGCACCTCATGGGCTGCTCCAATATTCCTCATCTCTGCAAGCCGGGATCTCCCAGCGCCGAGCGCCACATCCTCACCACTGTGCTCTAAACCAGAGTTTCTCAACCTGTTTGATTCCAGGAGCCAGCTCGCTGCCTTCCTAAGCTGTGTCGCGGAGATCTCAGGGACCGGTCGTTGATATCTTCTAACCTAGTGGGTGGGGCTGATCTCTCCCCTCTCAGTGCAAAAGATCCTGGAGTTTCTCTATAGGAAAATCAGGCAGGAATGTTCAGGCACCTTAAAAATACCCCCACAGGCCAGTGTCCCATGATCAACTCCACCCCCCCTACCCTGCTGCTCTCCCATGCAGAGCAGCGGGGTGGCCTGGAACCCCCAGGGGGAGAGGGGTGGCTGACTGGGTCCAACTCACGAGCTCTTGGTTCAAAGGGATGTTTGTCCTTCTAAGTGCCTGCCCTGGCCCAGGAGGGTTGGGGGGGAGGGTCCCAGCACCTTGGTTGGGAGTAAACATTTACGTGCATTTACAGTCTTCAAGTTCGTACACCATAGAAACCGTGACTTGGAACAGCGGCGCATTCCCTAGCCAGGGCTGAATACATCTGGAAGTTGGAACGGTTCTAAAAATGCCTTAGACACTTCCCAGGCTTAAAAGAAACAAAAGAAAAACACACCAGTAAATTGCTAAGTGAAGAGCCTCTTCCGCACTCCAGCTGACAGGAAAGCCAGTGTCACTGCTAATAAATTAGGGGGTGGGGGGGCGCAGCTCTCGCCCACAAGTCTCTACGCAACGGGGAACTTCTTCCTACAACGGCCACTTCTCAAGCTGGGCCCCGGAAGGTCGCCAGGGATTCCCTTTGCCCTCCATCCTCCTGACTCTCACTGGTCCTGCATCTGCTGCTGCATCTTCTGCAGCATCTCCTGCATCCTCCGCAACTGCAGGAGAGAGAGAGAGAAGGTCAGAGAGATCACGGCTCTGCCCCGGCCAGTGAGATGCTCTAATGGGGTGGCGGGCATGCTCCGTTACCAGGACGGCATGTTTGTGATTGGGGTTCTAGCCCCCCCCTCGGTGCTGGGGCTATGTGTGTTGTTTCTCACTCCACTGTTTGCATGGGCTAGCCAGTGACGGCTCACGGGGCGCTCAGGATCGCACAGCCGGGGTTTGGAGGAGCCCCCTCCATCGAGGGCAGGATGGGAGATGGAGCTCACCCCCACGAGGGCAAGATGGAGGGAGCTCACCCCCACTGGGGGGAGATGGAGGGCAGGATGGGAGATGGAGGGAGCTCACCCCCACTGAGGGGAGATGGAGCTCACCCCCATGTTCTGCTCCTGCCCCTTTCCCCAATAAATCAGCACAGCAACTGGCACAAGGAGGAGCTGGCGGCTGGGCAGTGTGCACTGTGTGACCTGGCCGGGCTGTATAAGGGAACCACGTGTGTTCCCAGCCTGCACTTGGTTCACTCCTGGTCGACGCAGCCACTCGACTGACTCTAGGTGCTTCAGGTCACAGGGCGACCATGGCAGAGGTGGTCCCTGCCGGCTTTAAACCCTCTGACTCTGTAACCCAATGGTGCTCGCCTTGGCAGTGCTGACTGGTGTTTTGCTCAGCCTTGGGAGGGAGGAAGGGGCTTTCAAAGAGATGCCTTCTAATTCCTCTCCGAACATGATGGCTGCTGGCATTGGTGTGAACAGGGTCTTGCTCTGCAGTTCACGGGATGGCATTACCACAGCCCGAGCCGGACACAGCCTCCAGGCCCTGCCCTCCTGACTGAGAGCTGGTGCGTGCAGAGGGCAGCAGAAGGGGGAGCAGGGATGGGAGCACCAGCGAACCCCAGGACAGCCTCGCCTGAGGCAGCCCCTCTGCTCGTCGCTGAGGAGGGCAAGGTGCAGTGGGTACTCACCTCTTCATCCTTCATTTTGATCAGCTTCTCCGTTTCAGCATCAGGCGTCGGGAGGGGCAGGATAGGGATGGGGCTTTCTATCCTGTTGTCCTGAGTCAGTTTACTGTGGGTGAGAGAGTGGAGAAATTCAGTCCGTTTCAGTGCCAGCACAGCGGGGAATGAGGGCCTGTCCCAAACACCCCAGGGCACAATCACAGCCCTGTGCGCCAGGCCAGCCAGTGGGAAGTGGTGCAGACACCAGGCCGCTTGGATGCAGTTTGGCGGAGCACGGCAGATGTGTGGGATCCATTCACACTCAGGCACGTATCACACTTGAGATTTCAGAAGAGCGGGCTGGGGGAGCTATAGGGGCTTAAAGAGCTGGCATCTCTGATCACCTTATGCTAAGGTCACATCAGCAAACGAATAAGCCACAAGCTGTGCTGATGACAAATTTATGAGAGGCATTTACAGATCATGGTCTTGTGGTCTCTCTCACTGTTTATGAGATAATATACGCACATATACACCCACGCATAGACAGTGGTTGGCATTAAATATCAATGTTTGTCAAGCGACCGGACCATGTTCACAGGCCTTTTTCAGAAGGACCAAAATATGGAGCCAGTTTAATTACACGAAGCCTAGTAACAAGGTTGGGGTACTACATTCAAGTGGTGAAAAACCCTTGGGGAACAACCAAGAATTCCAAGGTGTCACTGCATCCTCTCTCCACGTGGTGGCCCTGTTGGCTCAATGCACATTTATCTTAGAGTTCAGCTCCACAGGAAACTATTACATCCCAATTCCCTCCTACTTGACAGGTAGAGAATCAGCAAAGACATGAGAATTGGAGGCAAATCACAGGGGTGTTGGATTTAGAACCAAAAAAATGTGAGGGGGCGGGGGTAACTATTTTATTAAGTAATTTATTCTTCACCTTCTTTGAAATGGTTACTAAATTCTGTATCTAAACACAGGGATAGCTTAGTTGTTTGAGCATTGGCCTGCTAAACCCAGGGTTGTGAGTTCAATCCTTGAGGGGGCCACTTAGGGATCTGGGGCAAAATCACTACTTGGTCCTGCTAGTGAAGGCAGGGGGCTGGACTCAATGACCTTTCAGGGTCCCTTCCAGTTCTAGGAGATAGGAATATCTCCATTAATTTTTTTTTATTTATTTAAGTCACTTTTCTCAGCTCTCTAGAGATAATCACTTCATACCTAGCTCTCTTGGGATTCTGAATTCCCTCCAATGAAAATAAATAGGTTTGTCTGTCCTAGAAATTTCATTTTATGCACCTGTGTGTGCACATATACATCACACGTATGTATCCACATGCGCACACTCAGATATTTACACCCAGTGTACAAGCGTTACTTGCCCATCAGTGTAACACAGCCACTTCTGGGGTGGAATGTGACAGCACACGGCAACACTAGGCAACAGCTGAGCATAGGAAGGGATGGTCACAATCTACGACAGAAGTGTGCTAGAGATTTTTAAACTTTAACATTTCAAATTTGCAGGGCTGGGGGGATTTTTTATGAGATTTCCATAACCAGCTCTCCCTTCCAGCTGAAACTGCAGGGGAGCGGAATGCAGTGACCCATGAGAGGGGAGGGCAATCTTCGGAGACTCGTTAAGACTCAGTAATCGCTAATTGCTCCGACAGATGCATTGTCAGAGAAACAGCAGCATCTCAGGTGATGTCATGACTAAGACACGGCCACAGCTGGTGAGGACGTGGGAGCTGCCAACCCCCCGCTTCCAGGCTGCTGCTTTGACAACACATGCAGTTCACAGGCAAATCCCCAGGGGGGTGGTTGATTCCCTGTTAATGTCGCTAGGCCACGTCTATTTTTTCCTACCACTGAAAAGAGCTCCTACACTAGGACCATCTATCTCGGTGCCCGCAACACCGCAGGGCTGAGTGTGGGAGCATCCAGGCAGTGACCGGGCTTCACAGAGGTCTCCCCGTGGTGGTTCTCAGACAGCTGAGACACTGTGATTGTGGTACGTTGGCTAGTTGTTTCTCCTTCCAGTACACCTGGCTGCTATCTGCAACGTCTCTCTGCAGAGAGCACCCCTCCCCCCCCCCGGCACCTGGAATACTCCTCAGCCCCATTAACGAGGAGCAGATGAGAGCTCCCCCACCCGAGAGGCACCGGACACACCCTCCCCCTGACTCTGCACAGGAGAAGAGCACCGCCAACGGGCGCCCACCTGGTCATCTGCTGGATGCACTGAGCTCTGTAGTTCTCATAGTGAACATCACAGGTGACATCCTTCAGGTCGTGCATGTGCGTCCGGATCAGCATGTTCCGCAGCTTCACGAAATCACAGTGTGCCTGGTTTTCCACTGGGGGAGCAGCAACAAACAGCACTTGGATTTCACCCCAACATCTGCCTGGGGCAAGGACGAGCAATGGCCCCGTCAGAGCCTCGTCACATCCAACCCCTGGCTAAAACACTCATCCCTGCAGAGTCCTTCCAACCCCCCCCGCACCAGCCCATCTCCTACCCCCCCATCTTCAGACATGCCCACGAGGCTGCCTCTCTTCTGGTGAGATATCAGAGCACTTGGGCTCAAGCTAACAACACCGTTTTAAATGGGAAGGGGCTGGAGGCAGAACATTTCCAGCGACAGGGTCCTCTGCTGTAAGGCTTGCTTCTCCCCATGGTCACAAGAGCCTGAATTTGCTGACCTGCAGGCTTTGAGAAGGAAGATTGTGTGGCGCAGGCTTGGGACCAGGCGGGTTCTGACTGGGGACACTGGTTCCAAGGGGTATGGATCGTATTCATCAAACCGGGCACAGCCTCTGGGACTGCAGCTAGCAATGGAAACTAATCAGAATCAAATCAAAGGGCTTTATGAGCCTGGTCTCTGGGTCTATCTTCATCCTAAATCTAGAGCCTGATCCGAAGTCCACTGAAGTCAATGGGCTTCTTTCCATTGGATTTTGGATTAGGCCCAGAGTCACTTGCTTTTGAAGAGGAGGAACACACAACAGGGAGGTGAAGTCACAGGCCCGCCAGGGCTCCATTGAGGCGTGGGCACAGCCTGTGTGTATCTAACAACAAGCGTCACCCCGTATAGCCATGCAGCCAGCAGCTTTACTCCTCTTCTGAAACAGTCATCAGGGCACTTGGCTCAGGATTTTCCAGTTAATTGTTCCCCTGCGTACCTGCGCAGTTAAAAGGGCCAGTCCCAGGGGAGGTCTGGTCCCCAATCTGACCTGCCTCCTTTATTATTTAGCTTGCAAAGTCAAGGGCAGCCAGGCCACGACACCAGGGCCGGCTCCAGGGTTTTGGCCGCCCCAAGCAGCCAAACAAACAAACAAAAAAAAGCCACGATCGCGATCTGCAGCGGCGGCAATTCGGCGGGAGGTCCTTCGCTCCGAGCAGGAGTGAGGGACCGTCTGCCAAATTGCCGCCGAACAGCTGGACGTGCCGCCCCTCTCCGGAGTGGCCGCCCCAAGCACCTGCTTGGTAAGCTGGTCCCTGGAGCCGGCCCTGCACGTCACACCAGGGACTTCGCAAGCTGCTTTTCCTCTCAGACGCGAACGCTGCAATGCATTCGCCCCGTCCGAGGGCGCTGAGCAGTCAGTGCATTCCTGAACAGCCCTAGCACAACAAACTAGTGCCTGTGCAACCCAAGAACCACAAGCCCCCTGCAGCGACAAGCCAGGGGAGAGTCAAATCAGTAACTACCCCCATTTCCGGGGCCTAGGGGATTTTCTAATCAGGGAGAACAGAAAGTTACAGGCAAAGTGAGGCAGCCCAGCCTTTAGAGAAACGTTCACTCCGTTGGAATGTATTGCTGCTGGTAGAGCTCTACCAGCACCACGGACTCCCCCGTCTGGAGCAAATGAGGCTTAGGGGTTGGGAGCTGCCTTTGCAGAATGCCGGCATCTCTCTCATTTAAAATAGCTGTTTCCTCCCATCTAAGCAACAAACCCGCCCCACTGTGGGTGTATTTTGGCTACACAGCAGCTCACAGGCCACTGCCACCAACATTGGCCAGGCCAAAAGCAGAGCAGCGAGGAGATAACATGAGGGGCATTCTGTCATCTAATGTCTCCCCGTACTGTGGGACCTGCCCCTCCGCTCTCCTCCTAGCGGTGCTGGGCTGTGGGTCTCACCGCAGACATTACCATGGCGGCGGCAGCAAAGCCTTGTATTGCTGTCTGGGCAGAGCACGAAGGGTATAAACCTTCGCTCCGATGGGAGCAATGTCTACTCCGGAGCGACCGGGCAATGCCCTGCCTTCCCAAGCAGAGAGCGGCTGTTTCCTAGGCATTAAACACTGAGTCTGCTCCATTCAGAAACAACCAGAAGAGAGAGACACGCGCATGCTCTTCTCTGCCCCTGGTATTTCTAAGGCAGCCATCATGATATCATTGGAGGACACATCTGCTGTCGGCCCTGCCCTGCAAGCTGCTCCCAGCTGCCGGTTAAACACGCTTGCTCTTCCCCATGAAGGAGCGTGCAGGGGAGCCCTCTGAGGGGGTGACGTCGGGCGGCTGCATCGTCTGGGTACCGGAGCAGAGGAGCCACGGCACAGCGTGCAGGCTAGCCACCCACGCAATGACCCTTGTATAGCCCCTGCTGCAGCAGCTTCACTGCTACCAGCACCTGAGCTGGCTAGGTTAAAGCTGGCTCGAGTACGTGTACATGAGCTGCAGTCACACCCGGTGAATACAGCATAGACACGCCCTCGGTGTGCTGCCAACACGCACTTACCACTAGGGGGCTCCAAAGCCACAGGGCTTTGCTGAAGCTCCCAGCACAGCACTGAACTGGACTCTCCAGCAGCTGGAATTCTGCTCCAGGGCTGCCAGCCCTCACCCCCTCCTCCCGGCTTCCCTGCCAGGCGCCCAGGGACACGCCTTACCTTCCACAATGCCCCACGGGTACAGCCGCCCACGCACTCTCTGGCCTTTGGCCTCCACTACCGTGTTGCTGCCGATGACGGCGAAGGGAGCGCTCTCCTGAAACGAGAGCCACCGAGGAATCAGGAAGCCTGGGCAGGGCCGGTGGGAATCACGCGAGGCCCACATGGGAGCCCTGAGGGCTCGGGTTCTGAGGCCCACACAGGGCGATTGTGTTCTCTGGCCCGGTGGTGGGGGTGCAGGTGGGAAGGGCGTGCAGGAACTTCATCCTGTTCCAGGCACCGAACACGGAGGGGCACACACTGCCCCTTTCCAGAGCAGCCGTCAGCGGGCCGCCAGCTCACATTGCCTCTAACCAGGACACTAACTGCCCCTAACCAGTCCGGGCTGCCCAGCGCATGCCATGCTCAGGGACTCTGCTAGCCCAGCCCCAAGTCAGCTGAGGAACATGAAGGGGCCTGGCACTCCCCGGTGGGTCGAGGGCCATTGTCTGCCCGCCGCCGGTTGAGCGCAGTCGCATCGTTTCATCCCGGACACCCTGCCCTGAGGTACATTCCCGACGACTCATCGGGCGAGAATCGCTGCTCCGTGGCGACGAGTGTCACTCAGAAACCAACGCTCAGCACGGGGACACGCCAAGTGGGATGCGAGATACTGCCAGTAGTATTGCTGGATCACACATGCAGATTGGCTGACACTGGGGTATCCTTCCCGGTGGGATGGGGGAAGGGCACCTGGCCCCACAGGAAACACAGCCTTGGGGACTCTGTGCACTCAATTATTTTTCAGACACCCTGGGTTCACCTGGCAGGTCAGGCATCCCAAACGCTCTCCCTCCCTTGGCACAGGCAGCTCTTGACCTGGTCACATGCACCAGGAAGCCAGGAGGAGAGGAAATAACCCCTCCCCTCCTCCAAAGAGAAGCCCTCGGTCCCCACATCTGGTTGGTATCTGTGGCTAGGCAACAACGAGGGGAGTCAAGACAAACCGGGCCTGACTGAAGTCCATGGAGTTACACCAGGAACGAACCTGGCCCACTAGACTGCTGTCTTAACATCGTGGTGACATGGGACCGCACCCAGGTCCCTGTGCTCCATGCTGAAGCCACTTCAAACTTTGTGACACCAGCAGGAAGAGAACTGAGATCTCCCGCTCCAAAAGCACAGGCCTCTAGCACCTGAGGTAAAGAAGAATCTCCACTGACTGTTCGCAGTATGGGGCCTCTAACACACATGGTATAGCTCTGATTCCACCCACTAGAGGGCAGGGGTGCACACCAGCCAGCTGAGGAGACTACTGAACTGGAAGAAGAGGTCCAGAGCCTTCCTCACCTTCAGCTCCCGGTCTTGCTGTTTGAATTCCTCATCTTCATCAGAGTCGCAGTCTGGGAACTGGTAAACTTTAATCCCAAACTTGTCGATCTCTTCCCGGATCTGCTCCCCCGCAGGGTAAGGGCAAAATGAAAGACAGCACCAAAGAGCCCGTCAGCACGACCAGAGAGTGCACCCAACCGCCCTTGCTGCAGCCTCTCTGCTCTGGTTGCTGGCGAGGGAGGGGCCTCCCCGGGCTGGGAACACCAGTGGGGAAAGCACAGAGCATTGTGGACTCTCCTCCAACCCCTGCAGAGCACTCTCCGGGGAGCAGGCCCTCTCCTGAGATTGCCATGCTCCCGGGAAGGCCAAGGCAAGGAGGAGGAGAAGTGATGAAAGCAGGGAAGCCAACAAGGCCCTGTTGGGGCTGGCTCCTGAGTGGGGCATCTGGAGATGGGCAGAGAGGGGGGTTTTGGACCCATTTCCCCTATCACCAGTAGCTGCTGGGGGATTGGATAAATGACCCACCTAAACCTCTCTGCTAGTTTGTCGTTGTCTGTGTTGAATTCAAGGGCAGGGATGCCCCTGCCCAGTGACACATGGCAAGGAGCAAAGGAGAGGAACGGTCTTCTAAACAAGACCAGCTTAGCCCTGGGGACCTCGGCACATCTGTGCACGGGAGGGGGAATAAGGGGGGCACTGAAGCAGGTGACACCCACTGGCAGGAGCAGGAGCTATAGTTACAGCAGTTTGGCTCGTCTCCTGGCTGCTGGGCCCTGCGCTGGAGACACTAGAGGCCACAGAGCGTCACGCCGAGGCGAGCGGTGTCTCTGCAGCAGAAGCAGAGATCTCTGGTAGGCAGGGCACCAGGCAGGGTGGGGGACCCCAGCCACAGGTGGGGATGGAGCTGGATGGGTCCCCACAGGGGTTATTTTGCATAGGCCCCATGAAACATGGGGAGCAATGGGACAGGGCCATGGGTCAGGCCATTCCACTCCATCCCTGACACAAAGGGGGGTGCAGGGTCTGCTTGCTCCTGGCTGGCTGTCCCCACTGATCATCTCTCCAGTGGGAGGGGCTCTGTCGAGCAAGGCTCAGGCAGAACCCGGGAAGCCGTGCGGACCCCTGAGCCCTGCCAACATGTCACTGCCAGACAGCAGCATCTCTCACCCTCTCCTTTAGCTTCCGGATCTCACTGGGGATCAGGCAGTCGGCCTTGGCGATCAGGGGCACGATGTTCACCTTCTCGTGCAGAGCCTTCATGAACTCGACGTCCACCGGCCTCAGCCTGCAGTGGGGAGGGGAAAGTGGCAGGGGTTACCTCGCCCTCCTGCTTTTCCTCTGGAGAGGGCACTCCCATTCACCCACTGGGCCAGACGCCCTCTTAGCAGTGAGTGTGGGGGCTAGAGAAACTCAGCCACGGGGCCTGGGGCAATGGCGTTTCCAACGTTACAGGCCACAGGAAGAGTTCTCAGCGGGTGCATTTCGGGCATGGAGGGTGGCTTGAATGTACCCTTTCCAGCCTGGCTACTGTAACAGCTCAGCCTATCGAATCAGAAAGACACCAGACAGGTATATACTCCCCTACAGAATAAACCCTGCCTGGGGCCCCACCCTACCTTGCACAATATGAAGCTATCAGATCTAGCTCCCTCGGTTATCCTTAATGTACGCCAGGGAACAGGCTGGCACTAGGACTGGGAGGTGTAAAGGCAACTTAAAGCTCTCTCTGCCCCCACCCTGTCCTGCGCTGGGCACAGATCCACCAGACTGAAGATCAGGGGCTGCATGTTGGTTTTCTCCTTCTTGCTCCCCCAGGAGAGCAGCAGAGAGAAATGGGCTTTGGGCCTGCAGGGGATCAGTGCCTAGAGAACAGGCCTCGCTCTCAGCGCTGTGGAGCCAAGATCATGTGACCAGAGTGTGTCACGTCAATGAGTAAACTCCCAAGAAGGGGGTGGCAGAGGGCTAGACGGGGCAAGAGCAGATATCTCTCTGTTAGCACTTCTAACCCCAAATCCCACTCAGACTCATTACCTGCAATCCCCAACACTGCCACAAGGAGGCGACATTTAGGCATAAGCTCCGCCCACCAGCGTAAGGGGATGAATGGTTTAACAATGACACAGAACCTTCTGGGCAATGCTGCTAAGCCCCCATAGTGGAGAGGAGAGGAAAGCAAAAGAGGCAGGGGTTTAGGGATTTGCTCACATGACTCCTGCTAACACAAGCAGGAGCCCGTGTGCGAGATCCTCGCATGCACCATGCTGAGATGTTGCCCCAGGCAGGAAACTGGCTCCCAGCGAGCGCAGCACCTCACCCGTGTCCGAAGGGCGAGATGAAGTAGAGGCAGCAGTGCACTCGGTTGTCCTGGATGTTCTTCCGGTTCAGGCCGCTCTCATCGCGGAAATACTGTTCGAACTGCTGGTCGATGTAATCGGTGATGGGCTTCCAGCTGGGGGAGCATTGCAAACACACACCAAACCCTGCCTTTAACAGGAGACAGCCTCGGAGACATAGAGCACAGGAGGCACCAGCTCTCTGTCCCCTTCCCCAGCCTAAGTCCCTGTGTTGGGCGGTTCTAAGGGCTGAATTTGTCCATCTCTCTGTAACGCGAGAGCAGCATCCCCTTTCCCACCTTAGACCCCCTCCGCTCCCATCGCCCAGGAGGGAAGGAAATGGCAGCTGACAGAGCCTTAGAGTCAGGAGCGGCGCAAGTTCCCTAAAAGTGTGCGGGAGCCATCGGTGCCCTAACCATGGCCCCGCCCCTTTCCCCAGGCCCCACCCCGCCTCTTCCCCCCCTCCCAAGATCCTGCTCGCTCCTCTCCATCTCCTCCCCCCAGTTGCTTGCCCTTACAGCCAGTAAAAAGTGATGGGGCCCTGGACCCCTGCCCCCTTTGTTCCGGCGCCCCTGCCCAGCCCTCCTCACCACTCAGTGTTGTTAACAGCATCTCCAAAGCCCGGGGTGTCGACTATCGTCAGCTTCAGCTTGACGCCCTTCTCCTCGATGTCCACGGTGTGTTTCAGGATCTCCACCGTTTGGCTGATTCGCTCTTCAAACAGAAATAAGTGAACTGAAACCAGTGGTTAGCGCTGGGGGACCCCCTCCTCAGGCCGTGTCTGCACATGGACTGGTTCTCAGCATTAGGCCCACTCCCACAATACTACCCTGCACTGTCACAGGCAGAACTGCTAGGGGCAGGGGAGTGTTTCACTGAAAAATGTCCTTTTTGGGGCAAAAATGTGAGAAAATCAAAATAGCTGATTCTGAAATGGACAATGCAGTGCCTCATGGGAGTTGTAGTTTGGGTGCTTCGTGCTTTCATTCGCCTATAAAGGCCTGGTGCCCGGCTTGGGCAACATTTCCCATCATGCATCATGGGCTTGGTATGGGGAGCTGGTGCATCATGGGTAATCAAGTGCAGCCCGGGAGCCTGGCCCATAAAAGAAAACAGGCGCATGAGGCACCTGAACCAAAACTCCCATGAGGCACCATGGCAGCATTTCAGAATTGAAATATTTTGGTTTTCAGCTATTCACTTTTCCAGTGAATTTTCCTGCTCAAAGCAGACACTTTTGGAGGAAAATTTCATTTAATCCAAAATCCAATTTTCCATCCAAAACCAGCGTTAATGGAAAATTTTCACCCAGCTCTAAGCACAGAGCCTTTGTGCACATTTGCCTGGACTGCCCTGCTGGCTTCGCTGAAGTCCACATGACTACGAACAGGCCAGAAAGGAGAGTGGATCGGAGGAAATTTGAACCAGTGAGGAAGATCAGTATTATGCTCGCTTTACCCGAACACAGAGCTATTATGTGATTTGCCCAAGGCCACACAGTGAGCTAGTTGCATTGTCCTGACCCCTAGCCCCTGATCTAACTACCAGGAACGCCCCTCCCAATACTACGGGATGTTCCTAGAAACCTTTTCACATACACAGTCTATGTTGTTGTAGATGACATCATAGGAATTGCCACGCATCATCATATCATAGGCCAGCATCCTGCCACGGGCAGTGACCAGCACCTGATACTTTAGGAGAAACCCCCATATCGCACTAAACCAACTGATCTAAATGGCCAGCCTCTGACACAAATCCTCTAGGAAGGAGATCCTTGTTAATGAAAGAAGCAGGCCCCCTTATGTGCCAGGGACTAAGGCTGCATCCCTGCTTCTGCCCAACTGTCCAGGAAGGAGAACCCAAGCTAAAGATCTAAACAAACAGGCCACTTAGCATCTTTTCTTGGGAGAGAAAACTCTAGTGCTTGGAAATCCCAGGCCCAAACTTTTCTTGCTCTAATCCTAGTGGCTCTATGGACTAGAGGCTATATGGTTCGCTGGGGAGAAAGGAGTAGCTAAGCAGCAGTGACGAATGTGGGGCAGTTTGTGCTGTGGCTAATGCGAGGACTCAAAGTGCTGTATTTTAAAAGAGTCCCTGTGGAAACAACTGGCCTCACACCTCCCCCTTGTGCTGCACTTACCCTCTGCATTGAGAAGCTTCCTGTCTTTGTAAAGATCCGTCAGGAACAGGCTATTCACCAAGGTGGATTTCCCCAGGCCCGACTCTCCTAATGGACACAGTCAAAGAAAAGCAACACAACCCAGCACCTGGATTAGGAAGAAATCCTGGAGCAAGGCTTTCAATGCTGCCTCCCGAGCCAAGGCAAGCGAGAGACGACCCCTTCGGGGGCCGCACACTGGTGGGCACATCCCCAGCGAGATCCCTCTGACTCTGTATAAATGGGAGAGCCCAGCTCCTCCCTGTTCTCTACCTAGGCTCCTAGCCAGCCCTGTTTCTGCCACCTGCAGTCACGCCTTCGGCTGGTGGAGGGACAGGTACACTCAGCTCAGGGCGGCTAAAGGAGGAGCCGGAAGGGGGTGGGGCAGGGGAGGGCTGAGGAGTCAAAGAATGTTTGGCTGGGAGACTGGAAAGCAGAACCTGGGAAGGATCCCGCAGTTTCTGGGGAAGGGGCTGGTGGGCACAGGCATCCTCCCCACAGCCCCAGGACCTGATCAGGCAATAACCAGAGAGCCCCTGGCTGTGCTCCTGGGTTTCTTTAGTGGGTGTCTGGGGATTGGTTCTGATTAAACAGAGGGTGAAAGGAGACATTTGGGTTCAACGCAGAAGATGACACCCTGACCCACTGAAATCATTAGCAACACTCCCACGGGCGTCAGTGCCACTTGGGCTTCACCCAGTGGCTTGGCAGGCCTGACAACAGAATGGCTTCAGTACCTCCAGGACAGGACACCGGCTCAGAGCTTGACCCACCTCCCTGTTCTCGCTGAGCAGGTCCCCACTCCCCCAGCGGCTGCGGTGATTTCAGTGGGTGCTTGCGCCGTAAGGCTCTGCGCTGGGAGAGCGCCAGCTCCTTGGGACACAAAGGATGTTCTCCCAACGCTAGGCCCAGCAGCACTGAGCCTTATCCAGGCAGGCAGGCAGCAAGGCTCCCAGGGAACCCACTGGGGCGGCAGGGAAGTCTCACCGGCTACCATCAAGGTGAAGTCGAAGCCCTTCTTCACGGATTTCCGGTGCACCTGGTTCGGCAGGGTGGCGAATCCCACATACTGCTTCTCGTGGTCCTGAGGAAGGAGGAAGACAGGGACAGCTCATGGAGCCGCTGTGTGCACAGGGATCTGTTGTTCCCACTCTGACCCCGAACACCAAGCGGAGGAGGGAATCAACGGGGAGATCATTCCCCCCTCCCCTCCCGTAAAGCAGCCGGGACAGGGAGGGGGGAAGCGCATGGTCCAGCTTCACAGACTGCCCAACCGGCCAGGTGCTTGCTGGTCTACGTTGCACAGGGGAAGTGCAGGGAGCTGTGTTGCATGCCCCACCAGTGCTCACGGGCTGTTTGCCAGCCAACTGGGCCATTCTCACATGTCCATGGAAGGGCTGGGGCTCTGGCAGGCTCCCATCAGCATGTGGGAGAACTCCAGGGAGACAGCCTCCCCAAGAGCAGAGGCAGGCGTCCTGTCTTTCCATAAGCTTCCCAAGCCCTTCTCTTCCTGACCAGCACAACAACAGACAAACCTGCCAGCCCACAGCATAGATGCCAAGTGTGGGTTTTTCTCTGGGTCCCAGCAGCCCAGGCCGCAGGGCTGATATTTCTTTGTCTCTCCAAAGAAAGAGGAAACTTACATTTTTCAATGGACAAGCCTGTGTAATTAACACGGCCAGTGCTGCCAAGACTCTAGTGCTGTGTAACAACAAGAGAATGAGGAACTGGCCTTGGCTGGCTCTCTCGGGGTTTTATCTCTTGCATTCGGGCTGATTAGTGAGAAATTAGGAATATCTCAAGCTGCTTGTTTCAAAAGAGTCTCGTTTCAGGAGCCCGCAGAGTGAAATGGAGAAGTCAAAGTAGCAGAGAACATCTCTGGTGTTGCCCTGGTACAGGCTCTTTCATCCAAGGGATAATAAAGCGCTTTGGGCCTCCCCGTTCCTCTCCATCACTGCAGCTCAGCACAAACCCGTGTTGCTTGTTTGTTTTCAAGCACCTGACCTCTCCCATGCAGGAATACAAGCGTGCAGCACGCATCGGGCCTCTCTTATACGCATGCACGTCCCCCTTGTCAGAAAAGCACGCGCTGGACAATACCACAGGCAGTTCGTGCTGCATCTGTTAAGAGCTGCACACCAGAAGCCATTGGCAGTGCACAGCAAGAAGTTTTATTGGTCCTACAAAACCCAGAACCAATACTGCACGTTTGTGAGCACCTTACCTATTCACCAGCTAGTTACATTGATACAGACAGCTCTCTTACAGCATGTAACCTGTGCGATCATACTGCAAGCATGGGGCCCACCCTGCATGCACGCAACACCCTGCATGCACGCAACACACTCACCGCACAAAAGTACACTGCTGTACGCTACATACGCACACAGTGTGGTGCTCATACTGCAGCCAGGCATACTTCATAAATGCATGCTGGAACAAATGGTTCAAATGCTGCATGCATGAAGGAAACACACACTACTTGCAAAACAGTACTGCACGTGACATGCTGCGAGCATGAGACACATACAGACACACGCTGCATGCCTGGAACATTCAGGCTGCACAAACACGGTCCCAGGGCAGATTAAACTAAAGTTTGTGGGATCTCTACAAGTGAGGCAGGCAGTTCTCCTTTAGCAGGGGCGGATTCATTTCCAGGGCTACCACAGCACACATGGGCCGAGAGGTAACTCAAGCGCTCCCATCCCCAGCGGAGGTGTTAATGCTGGCTTCAAGATGTGACAGACGGAGACAGCTTTCTGGGGTCTGGAGGAAGAGCCAGTTTGGGTACCTGTCATGTCACAAATACTAGCTCAGCTCAGCAAAAGCCCATGAATACAGTATTCATAGCTCATGTATCTTGGGAGGAACTGTTGGCTGCACACCACAGTTGCTACACAGAGGAGTCATTCTCTTAGCCAAGTCTGCTCCACCATCATTCCCGGTTCCCTAAAGCCCAGCTGCAAAATCTGCCCCACGCACACCCTGGGCTCCACTGCTCGCTTCAACGCTGCATGCACATTCCTGTCCCCCCCAACCCCTAGAGAGCGGGGCAGGCAAGTGAGGCAGGTGAGCAAGGACCCTGGCAAACATGCTCCCATCTTACATACTGTCCAAATCTGAACCACATGACAATTCATCAACCATCCGGACTGGATGCATCCCAAATTCTGCGTTTCAAACCCGCTGCGGCTGGCTTAAAAACAAACCCACCACTGGGATTCATGCCACTCAGACAGACCAGCACAGCTCCAACCCAGCACCGGCACCAACGCTTCCATCCATGGCTTTGGACACTGCTCCCTTCCTGGTTGCCTGCTGCCTGGAAAGTTAGGCCAGTTCACCCCAGCTGAGGATGTGTCCTGGTCCTCATCTTCTCTCTTCTTTGGCCCCAACTGCGCAGTGCCTGGGGAAGCTGCTTGCACCAAAGCAAATATCTGGGGCAACCCCCCCCCCCAAATCGTGTGCATTGTGCCACTGGGGCGAGTCTCCCAAAGGGGTTGCCAGACCCGTGACATTTTTATCACTCTAACCCTGACAAGTGGAGTGGCCAGAGGCTCCAATCCCAGTCTCCTGGGCTTGACCCTACACTACATTTCAGCATTGATCCCCACTGCTTCCTTCCCGTCCCTTAATTAAGACAGACGCCGGGGGGAGGCGGGCAATGAACACATGAAATCACAGAGCAAAGTCAGAAGTGGGATTAGAACCGGCACCCCCAGTGTTCCTCCCAGGCAAGCGTTTAGCTGACTCTGACTGAGCTAAAAGGTTTTGACGTCCCAAACCGCAGGCCCAGGAAGCAGCAGCAGCGAAGGAGGAAACTCTCTTGATAGAAAGTGACAGATGCTCCAGGTCTGTCACTGGGTTCCACTGACTGGGAAGGAGGGCACGGATCTGAGACTTGCTGGGCAATGTCAGGCTTCATTACTACGAGGGGAATTTTAACCTCTCCATGCACCGAACTCCCCTGGATCTTGCCGGGAGAGCTGCCTGGGAAACACGCCTCAGTTACGCCCCGGAGTGCTTTGCAAAGGGCAGATGAGAAGCGTGCTAAGAAGGGTAAGAAAAGGTCAGTGTCCGTTTGCAAGAGGGAACGGGAAGACTTAGTAAAAGGGATCCCCTCTATTCGATGGGTGTTATGTGCCAGAGCAATTCTGCTTTCTGGCTGCTTGGCGTGCAATCAAAAATATAACTGTCAATACCACAGGAGGCCCTGTGGTAAATCAATATTGACTTAAACATGCAGCACCCTTTGCTAGTCCCTTTTCACACAAAGACGCTTTGAGTTTGGTGCAGGAGGGAGATGTGGGTCATTCTGAATGGGCTTTGGAAGCAGTTAATCACCAGCTCCTATCTTGGGGGACCTTAGGAACAGGAACGGTGCAGTAATAACTCCTGTCCCATATAGTTTATTCTTTAAAAAAATCCACCGGATGTGGTAACTCCGCCTCTGACAATGGAGAGATTGGCCAAACCACGCCCTGGCGTCACTCTGCTAATGTCAATGAAATCAAAACTGGGTGAGTTTGGTCCACTGCATTTCTGGTAGCTACTCAGGCCAAGCTGGAGAACTTAGACCTATTGTAACGCTGGTTACTTCCTTATATCTACACCTCACAGGAGACTGGCTGCTCCATTTCATATGGACAGATCCTATTGGGCCCAGGCCGCTGCCTTTAATCAATAGCTAGCCTCATTCGCCTGACACAATGCCCTCCCTTCCGCGTTTTTCATTTCATCCCTAGTCCGGGGCCAGGGTGAGAGCGAGGGCAGGAGCTCCCCTCCCCCCAGCTGGTGCTGCTTGATGGATAAGGGGAGCTCCAAAGCTGATGTGGCGAGAGCTCCCCTGCCAGTTGCATTGTATTTTAACCCTGGTCTAGAATGGCTAATGTAAAGGCCGCTCAGGCTCCGGGAAGGGGAGCCTCTCCCATTGCTCCCCAGCGACTCCTCTGACCAATTCAGGGATCGACTTGCCGAAGGGAATCCCAGCTGGCCCTCTTGCACTGGGAGGCTGGCTGAGTGTACATGCTCCGGAGGGTGTGTGCGGGGAGGTGGGGTGCAGAAGCAGTTTCCCCCAGAGGAAAAATGGGGGGGGGGGAAGATCTCATTGCTCTAATGGGGCTTCCTCCCTTCCCTTAGGGTGACCAGATGTCCCAATTTTATAGGGACAGTCCCGATTTTGGGGTCTTTTGCTTATATAGGCTCCTATTACCCCCCCACCCTCTGTCCCGATTTTTCACATTTGCTGTCTGGTCACCTTCCCTTGAGGAACACACCTTGGACTTTTAAATACTTTAATCTATTTAGGGTTTTCATATTAATGTAGCTCGCCTACCCCGCCCCACTGTGGTCCCAGACACGACGACCTGGAAGAGAAGTTCAGAGCGAACAAGGCCAGGTCGAAGCGGTCGATCACGGGACACATATCACGGCTCAGCGTCTGCCCAGAGACATATGTGCACGTTTCCCACCCACTTCAGTGAGGGCTGCGCATGCATGTCTGAGGGCAGAATTTAGCCCGCCCACAATCTCTATCTCAGCATGGACGGACTAGCTGCCCACGGGCCCATCAGATGCTGTGTTACAGGTCAGATTCCTGCTGGGTGGTAATACCACAGCCTCCTGTGGAGCCCTGGGCTCAATGGAGGGCAAATACGGCTTCTAAGTCACTACCTTAGCCCTACATCCGCACGGCAGAGAGGGGACAATGTACTCAATCAAGAAAGCCCACAAGGCCTAGAGATGGGCAGTGCCCTGGGCATACGATAAATCCAACATGTTTATTAGGTTTGATGATTTGTTTGTGCCTTTTTCGCTCACACTGATGCTGCACTAATAGACGTATTCCTTAATACCCAACACTGAGGCTCTCGGGTCAGCCGCCTGGGAAGAGCAGCGGACACAGTGTCGGGGGAATGGTGGGCTCCATGATATCTGAGCACGGCCGGTGGAGGAGAGCAGGTGTCTTTCCCACCTGCGGATCGGGAGTAGAGGTAAAATCCCGCTGTCCAGCCGGCTGGGGGCTTGGACCTCGAGGACGGGTAACACTGCAAATGCTCCCTCTCCCCCCGCAGAGTCCCATTGGCCAAGCCTCACCTAACACAGCCCACGATATCCAGATGTCTAAAGAAGCCCCACTGGCCCCAAGTAAAACAGCAGCAGCAGCAGGAAGCCAGCCTTGCACAGAGACAGGTCAGTCACATCCTTCCAGGCAGAGCCCTGCTGCCTCCTTTGCGTCCATGTCCTTTAGGGTCAGCCTCACACCCGCACGAAGGCCTCGGGATGTCACGCAACCCTGGAGGAGTGACCCTGGCACTTGGAGGAGAGGAAGGTGATCAGGAACAGTCAACGTGGATTCACCAAGGGCAAGTCATGCCTGACCAACTTGATTGCCTTCTGTGATGAGATAACTGGCTCTGTGGATATGGGGAAGCGGTGGATATATCTTGACCTTAGCAAAGCTTTTGATATGGTCTCCCACAGTATTCTTGCCAGCAAGTTAAAAAAGTATGGATTGGATGAATGGACTATATAGGGTAGAAAGCTGGCTAGATCGTTGGGCAAAATGAGTACTGATCAATGGCTCGATGGCTAGTTGGCAGCCAGTATCAAGCGGAGTGCCCCAGGGGTCGGTCCTGGGGCCGGTTTTGTTCAACATCTTCATTAATGATCTGGATGATGGGATGGACTGCACCCTCAGCAAGTTCGCAGACGACACTAAGATGGGGGGAGAGGTAGATACAGGGTCCAGAGTGACCTAGACAAATTGGAGGATTGAGCCAAAAGAAATCTGATGAGGTTAAACAAGGACAAGTGCAGAGTCCTGCACTTAGGATGGAAGAATCCCATGCACTGCTACAGACTGGGGACCAACTGGCTAAGCGGCAGTTCTGCAGAGAAGGACCCGGGGATTACAGTGGATGAGAAACTGGATATGAGTCAACAGTGTGCCCTTGTTGCCAAGAAAGCCAATGGCATATTGGGCTGCATTAGTAGGAGCATTGCCAGCAGACTGAGGGAAGTGATCATTCCCCTCTATTCAGCACTGGTGAGGCCACACCTGGAGTACTGCGTCCAGTTTTGGTGCCCCCACTACAGAAGGGATGTGGACAAATTACAGAGAGTCCAGCAGAGGGCAACTAAAATGATCAGGGGGCTGGGGCACAAGACTTACGAGGAGAGGCTGACGGAACTGGGCTTATTTAGTCTGCAGAAGAGAAGTGAGGGGGGATTTGATAGCAGCCTTCAACTACCTGAAGGGGGGTTCCAAAGAGGATGGAGCTAGGCTGTTCTCAGTGGTGGCAGATGATAAAACAAGGAGCAATGATCTCAAGTTGCAGTGGGGGAGGTTTAGGTTGGATATTAGGAAAAACTATTTCACTAGGAGGGTGGTGAACAGGGCCGGCTCCAGGGTTTTGGCCGCCCCAAGCAGCCAAAACAAAAAAAAAAAAAAAAAAAAGCCGCAGCCGCGATCACGATCACGATCTGCGGCGGCAATTCGGCGGGAGGTCCTTCACTCCGAGCTGGAGTGAGGGACCGTCCGCCGAATTGCCGCCGAATACCTGGACCTGCCGCCCCTCTCCCAAGCGGCCACCCCAAGCACCTGCTTGAGAAGCTGGTGCCTGGAGCCGGCCCTGGTGGTGAAGCACTGTAATGCGTTACCTAGGGAGGTGGTGGAATCTCCATCCTTAGAGGTTTTTAAGGCCCGGCTTGACAAAGCCCTGGCTGGGATGATTTAGTTGGGGTTGGTCCTGCTTTGAGCAGGGGATTGGACTAGATGACCTCCTGAGGTCTCTTCCAACCCTAATCTTCTATGATTCTATGCCCCACAGGCAACGGCTGAAGCCAGCCAGAGTGGAAGCAGAGGCATCACCGACCTTCAGGGCCCTGTTTATAAACCAAAGTGCTTACAGCAAAGCAAACGGGTCTAATCTCTAGTTCGGGACATGCTGCCCGGTTCGCCGAAGGTCACGACGATACATTGTATCTTGGGGAGATCCCAGCATTAGCATACTCCGCAGTCAGCCCTATCGAGTGCTGACGGTGCACAAGGGGTACAGACGGTAACAGCAGCCTGCAGGCTGAGATCTATCCAGTTCACACCCTACCCTTCTGTTAGGAGTGCTGGAACTTGGGTGTCTGGTAAAGGGAAGAAATCCCTCGTACTGTTGTGGCACTTGGCCAGGGGCCGTCTACGTATGTACGCTGGAATTTAAGGTGTGTGGCACAATGGTGCTGCGTGAGCAGTTTGAAATGCGCACACACTGGCTTCTCCCCGTCTCCTTACAACCGACCCCCCTACACTGGCAGACCTGCGTTTCACACAACGGGATCACTAACCCAGTGATTACCCTCGGGATCAATTTGACCCAGTGGGTTTAGTTAGACCTAGTGACTAGTTAAAGGCCGTACGATGGTGAAAATCAGCCAGATGCCAGACGGCAGGAAATGATCCATCCCAAGCCAGGATGTTGACAGCTCCCCTGCCTGCACCCCGGCTCGCAGCAGATGCTGCCCTGTACACATTGTCCTGGCCTCTGAGTGGTGCCGAGAGTGCTCCAACCAGGTTGGTCAGTGCCCCTCCCGATGGCCAGATAAACACAGCGCTCCGTACAGGGGATATGTGACACCACGTCTCTGCCAGGGCAGCGAGCGTACAGCGACGGACCTGTACTCCCCTTCCCTTTTCAGAAACTGGAGCAGACAAGAGGCAAAAGCAACTGCCTGGATCAAAAACCGCAGCTCCCAGGGCCTGCTCCCCTCACACCCCCTTCCCAGGCCAGACCTAGTAGCACCGTGTGTGGGTGAACTCGAGACACGGTCACCAGCCCGGAACAACAGCAAGAAAAAAAGCTGGTTGGTGAAATGCAACGTTAACATGGTAACACAAACCAGGCAGTATGTACACGTACACACCCACCCCTCCCCCTTCCTCCTCAGATGGGCAGTCACTGCAGGAAACAACACACAACACTACTCTGCCATGTGTCTCCCAGCTGTCCGACACCTCGCTGCAGCCCCTCACATCCAACCCAGTCCTGCTGTCTGCTTCCTGACTCTTCCCCTTCCCAGCGTCTTTCCGCTCCCCTGCCCTCAGAGTTCCCTTCCACAGTTAAACCCTTCTCCTCGGGCAGCATTCCCCCACCACACACTGCTATAAATACACCCTGTACCTTCAGCTTGACCGGGTGGCTTCTCTGGGCCTGCGTCCGGGGAGAAAGCAGCCGCTCCGCTAACAGCTCCTGAATAATGATTGAATCCATAACCCCGGCAGGCGAGTCTGAGAGCCGCCGTGGGCCAAAGAAACGCAACAACAACAACAATCACCACCACCCATGTGTTCACTCCCAGCCTTGAACAAATCCATAAGGCAGCCACCCCCCGCCTGCGCGCACACACACACACAGACACACACACACGCACGCACAGCCCAGCCCCTCTGCAAGGGAGAGAGCTCCCATGACAGCCAGCGGGTTGGAATTTCCTGTGCTGCTGCGGCTGCCTGGCCTGCAGATGGGGCGTGCGAACAAGAATAGGACCAAAGTGACAGCAACGGGGGGGGGGGGGGGGGGGGGGGGCAGAGAGCACTCACAATAGCCCAGGCCAGTTTCGTTCACACGAGGACGGCCCCGCAGGGCACTTTAAGCAAACACAGCCCCAGCCCGGAAGCCAAAACCAGTTTCTCAATTGGACTCTTCATTTGGTGTCTTGCTTAGATACGCTGACTGATGGAGCTGAGCAAAGGTGAAACGTGCCCTGCGCACCCCCGACAAGAGGCAATCCTGTGTCTGAAGGTTTAAAGGGTCCACAATGCTTCCAGGAGAGGTGGGTTCAGACCACACCTCAGAGCCAAACTGCTCCGGATTTGCCCATCTGCAGTCACTAGCACGGTTTTGTTTGACCTTTAGTTACCGACCCACCTCTATTGGGCAAGTGACCTTTGCTGGACCCTAGGGAGGTCACTTAAGTTTGGATGGAGGTACAAAAAAGTGGGGGAGGGGAGGGACAGGAAACAGTATTGCCAAGCCCAATCATTCAAAAATCATGTGTTAGTCCCCTCCCCCAACATCAGGAGATTAGCTTAAAAAATTAAGAAATTGGCTTATCAACAATGCAGGATTTTTGCTTGTTTTTTTTTAAAATAATCTATACGGAGGTTGTTTTTATTTATGGTCTGGGTTGGAAACCTTCAGAGGGCACTCGGGCCATGTTTTCAGGCTCTTCTCTGCCACCACAAGGGGTAGAAACTTACTTTAAAAAAAAGAATGCTGAGATTCCTCTCCAGGAGCTGGGGCTTTCAGAAATACATCAACTATCTCGAGAGTTGTGATACAATTGCAAGAGATGCCAAGACTAGTGGTGCGGGGCAAACCTCCTCCTTGCTGTACCCCGCTCAACGCCATGGCCTGGGAGTGTGTTCCAGGATGGGCCCACAGAAGAAAATTCCTTGTCACAGTCCCCTCCTCCCAGGTCACCCCGTTACACTCCAATTCTCGTGCTGGGGATCATTGATGGGGAAGGCTCCCGCTGAGTATTCCCAGTGTTCCGCACTGGGGACTGCATGTTACAAGTCCCCCTCGATGCCAATACACAGAGGATACGAGTGGCTCCAAGGCCTTGACTCTTTAGCTCAAGCTGGTTTCAGCTCATGCTTTTAGCTGTGGAGGTCCCCCCAGTTCAAACCCCAGCGTGTCAGCCCAGAGGGCAACTGTCACATAAGCACTTGCAATCCGGGGCCCCACCCGTGTGCTCCGTACACTGCTATTAGCAGGAGCCCTGGTTGCTGTAAATTCTACTGAGCTGTCTCTCTGAGGATCCTCCACAGAGCAGCCAATGGCTTGACGCCTAAGGGGTTAATATCAAAGCAGGGAGGAGTTGGAGAACATGCTCTCAGAGGCCTCATCTGATACAGAAACACAGGCAGAGGAGGAAGCAAGAGGAATCAGGCTAGACACCCTGCAAGCCCTGGGAAAGCGAATGCAAGTCCTACCAACCTGACCCAGACGGATGAACCTGGAAAAGGAGGAAAAAAATGTGTCTAGGCAACATTGGTCTGAAACAGCCCCAAAATGTCATGCCCGGTTTCCCATCCTTCCCTCTGATGGAGCCTTATTCCTAGAGATGCATCAAAACAACGAGTGCCCAGGTGGCCTACAGCTGGCTCAAACAAACCATCTACTGGGTGGTGGGTGGATGGATGCTGCTTACATCTCATCCTCACCCAGGCCTGATTCTTGGAGGACCCATTTCCCAGACAGTTCCCTATTGGCTGGCAGTGCTCCTGGCCACTGTATAAAGTGCTCCAAGCCCCTCAGATAGACAGGGCTTTACAGGTGCAATGCCTTGCTGTGTTCACAGGTCGCCACTAGTCACTCGGTATGAAAAATACTCAATAAATGCAGAGAGTTGCAAAGTGAGCCAAGGCAGGATTGTTAAGGAGCACCAGGATTGGTTCCCAACACAGGGGAATGATGTTACATATACGTACAATGCCTCCTTCAACTGCAGCCCCACCTCTGAGGCCTCTTGTGGGGGGCAGGAGGGAATCAGGGGGGCTGGCTGGATTTGCAATCTGGTGAACCGCAGCCCCTCTAACCGTTGAGCTGTGACAGCCCCCGTCTGTGACGCGGACGCTCCCACCGCACACGACAGGCCCCTAATAACGACCGCTGCATTCAAACTAACCACAGTGGAATCTGCCACAGATGCGTATGTTACAGCCCCTGAAGTTCGGAGCAAGGGCTGAGAGTCCAGGGCTTCATCTCAGCCTGAGCCCGCACACTGGTGCTAAAAAAGGCCCCACTGTGCTTCACTTGTTTGTTCTTCAGGGAGGGAAAAGGGAGTTTACCCAGATGCGAGTCAAGGCTGAGTTTGGATTTTTGACCCTTCGCTGCCGCTGGAGACCAGGCTCTGAGTGTTATTTAAAGACACAGGGGGAGGATTCGGTCAGTTCCAAGTTCCCTAACTTTTGCTTCTTATTCCTTTTTCCAGCGTGGGTCATTCTCTTTCCAATCAAATGCCTCAGTGCTGTTGTTTTAAAAAACTCTCCCCCTGCTAGTGCTATCCTAATGAGCCAGCAAGGTGGATGGGTGTAGGAGGGCAGGAGATTTCAGCCTCCAGCTGCCGGGGAGAACGGGTTATCAGCTCTGCTCCCCGCTCAGCTCCATCGCTCCAGAGTGTCATTTCTGATCTCTCCTCTGGAATATTTGGCAGTAACTTGCCATAGCTGAAGTGCGTGAGCAGAGGCATTAAGGAGTCGTCGTTGAAGGTCATCTGATCTTGCTCTCCCCCATGTTCCCGTCCCTGAAGCTGCAACCCGATTACACAGCCCGTGCCAGTCTCTCTCTCTCAGTCCTAACTGGCATTCCAGCCCCTCCCCTGCGGAAACAGCTTCAGCTGGCTCTCCTGGGCTCAAGGAATACTACCTAGCACATGCATGGCGCTTCCCACCCCTGGATCTCAAAGCACAAAAGTGAACATCCTTATTCCCATTTCACAGATTGGGCAACTGAGGCACAGAGCAGGGAAGCGACTGGCCCATGGGCACAGCAGGGCTTCAGCCGATGGAACCGCCCCTTCCCCAGAGAAGAAACTGAATTCATTGGATCTTTATTGTTGCGATAGGGAGAGACGGAGGGATGGACAATAGAGGGAGGCAGAGGATGCAGAAGCACAGCAAACCCGTCGTTAAGGGAGTTACAAAGAGACATTATGGTTGTTCCAAAGGGGGAGGGGAGGAGAGCTGGGAAACATTCCCAGAGCAGGAAAACTCCCTCCGTACAGCAGCTGTCATCACACGTGAGTAACCCTCCCCTGAGCCTCCCTGCCAAAAGCTTGTGCCAATTCCAGCCGCTGTGTTTTGCTCCCTACCAGTGCTGAGCTCTGGCAGCCAAACATCAAGGCCTGATCCTGAGATGTGTTAAACCACCGCAACTGCTGTGTGGTGCTGTGGGGGTTCAGCCCCTCTCAGAATCAGGCCCACCGATTGTAATTCACTCACATGGTACCGTCGCTAATCAGAAGGCTGGAGCTCTCTCCTGAAGGCAAGATTTCTCCCCGCACCCACCACAGCTAGAGCCTGGCGCTCGTTCGCGGGTGAAGAGTGAGAACATTCCCACAGCTTTCTGCACAAAAAACCTGTATGCTGAGCCGCCGAGGCAACGGCCCGGGACACAGGAGGAGCCGTTGCCTCAGCGTGTTCCCTCTAACCCAGGGGTTTCTCCAACTCTTCCGTTCTGTCAACCACTTTGTAAGCAAATCGTCCCCTCTTGGACCACTCGCCCGTCCCTGCTTGGCAGACCATGGTCTGAAGAACCCCTCCCCCCTCCCCCCTCCCCCCATAGACCACCAACCAGGAGTGCCTGTCTTAGCAGGAACTGGTGTGGCAGGCATAGATTGGTGCAGCAGAATCATGAATGTGATTGGAGCATTTTTCCTAGCTGGGAAGCAACACTGGTGGGTTGCAACTAAGCCACTTTGCTGCCAGTAAGCCCAAGGAGGAGTGCTGACAAAAACAAGGAGCTACTGCATCATGAAAGGGCATTAAATTGCACCCAGCATTATCTGGAACAGCGTCCAGAGTGGAATCCCAGCTAGGAGGACGCGCCTTGGAATGCAAAGGAGAACAGAGGAAAAGGGAAACGCAGAGGGGCAGGTTTTGGCTACAATGTGCCTCTTAAAGCTGCAGGGTTTGAGCAACAGTATTGAAAAATGCTGTAGGGAGAGTGGCTACTGGTCACAAACCCAGCCCCTTTCTGCAGTTTTAAGGGACGTCATCCTGGCTCCTGAACTGGCACAGCCACCAAACCAGAAATTACGGGGCAAAGAAACAGGCATGTTTTGTGCTTTTCAAACACGCCCGTCTACAGACCCACCCGTTAGCCCGAGATGGTCGTTGAGCTGGGTTCAGCCACACTGCCTGGAATTCCCAGGGGTCCAGGTGGAAACTCGCAGAGGCCCATCAAAGCCCAGCCTTACCCTGCTGGTGCCCTTCTAAACCCCTCACTCGGTCACCGTGGTAAAGCTCACCCGGCCCCACAAATCAGAAGTCAGATGCATGACGACTCTGACAAGGGGAGGAACACCACATTCGATCTCAGCTCTCTGGGGTCAGTAGCCTTTAGACAGAAGCTCAGCAGGGACATAGGGTCATTTCAGGATCCAGGGCCCTCTTTTCTTCCAACAGCTCCTGGACTTGGTCTCTCTCCCCCCGTCCTCTCACCTGGCCGGTGCCTCTCCACTTCTTGATCTCTCGCTCCGATTTAACCATCATTGGGATTGAGCTGGACGATGGTACAGCCTAGAACTGAACTTGACAGACGCTGTACAAACCCAGAGGGAGAGGCAAAGACCAGGAAGGGAAGGGACTGGGCCAAGGTCAGGCCAGCGGTAAAGCTGGGCCTAGACCCCAGGACTCCCTGGGCTGGGACTGGCTCTACCCACTGGGCCACGCAGCCTCTTGCCAAATGTTCTCGGAACAGAATGTGACATTACACTGCGTGGTATGAACTCCGGTACCAAGCGGATTCCAACTCATGTGTCAGTTATTCTTGTAATATAGCCCTTTGCCCTGGTCACAGAAACTTGCAGCAGCATCGCCTGGCACAGTCTGGTCTTCCTGAACTCCGGTTCTCTTCCACGGGTGTACCCACTAATAAAGGAATAACATCAAGCCTGTCTTGTTTAGATTGCAAGCTGCTTGGGGCAGGGCGTATAAGGTGCTGGGTAATTGGTAATACACCTCTACCTCGATATAACGCTGCCAAAAAATCTTAACGCGTTATAGGTGAAACCGCGTTATCTCAAGCTTGCTTTGATCTGCCAGACTGTGCAGACCCGCTCCCCCGGAGCGCTGCTTTACCGCGTTCTATCCGAATTCGTGTGGCATGGGGTCGCGTTATAACGAGGTAGAGGTGTATATTGTTTTCTCCTTATTAGGATAAATGCCAGGCTGCAGAGCGAACGCTGGACTACCGTAGGGGAGACAAAGCATTGAAAGAATTTGTTTAAGGTATAAACACAAAGAATGATGGGTAAAATCCCCCCCTGGGCAGCAGGCCAGAGTACAAGGGCCTTGCACTATGTAAACCCCCTAAATAGGTTGTAAGTGGCATATACGTCTAGTGAGGGCTCCCTGGACAGAGGTGAATTTCCTCCTCTATGCACTTTGCAAGCAGATATGGGACAAAGAGGAGACTCCGATTTGGCTGTACTGACCACAACGAGGTCCCTTTAATTAAAAACAGACATGGGCTATGCCGTCACACAGCCGCCCAACCTAAAATTATACCCTGGAGAGAAGGGAATGCACAGCTTTGGCTTGGGGTAGCTGGCAAAACTGAAGACCACAGCTCAGACAAGCAGAACACGAGTGCTCCAGTGAACAGCAAGGCGTTAACAGGACAAATGGGGAAAGGAAACTGCAGCAGAATGAACGAAGACAAAATTACATAGTTTAGCACACAAGTCGTGGGACAGATTCTGTCCTTGGCTAAGACTGCACAATCCAGGCCTGGTTTCAACTGCCATGGGAAGAACCCAGCGCATCTCCCCCACTGCACACCAAAGCATGGAGCAGAGGCAAAACCTTCTCCATCATGGTCAGTGTAGGGCAGAGGGTCCTCTCTCCAGGGTCGACAACTGAGCACAACTTACGGATCCCTGTAAAAGCCCCTTTGGGCGTGAGCCTGATATTCTCAAAGTCTCGACTCACAGCCAAACCAAAGTAATTTGTGATGTCAGCCGAGCTCGCTGGTGCCACAAGATGGAGAGAGAACCAAACAGCACAGCTTTCTTCAGCACACAGGAGCAACTCTTCTGAAGGCAAGTGTCACCCTGTGCCAACTCCTTGTAGTAGGCCTCTTGCCTGAGCCTTAGCTAATGAGATCAAGCCTCCCTGATCTGCCTAGTGGAAACATAGATGGGCTGCCAGCGCTGTCACTGTCTGGATGCCGTTCTGAAGGCAGTAAAACATGGGCATTCAGCTCTGATCACAGGCCTCTCGTCAGCAATGGACGAGCAACACCAAGAATGTTGTTTGTAAGAGCCCATAATGCTCGGCTGGCTGCAGGGCTGAGCAGCTCAGACCACTCGCTTTGCTGCCAACACCACCATCCAAGCATCAAGGGAGCTGAAGCCAGAGCACTTGGTATCTGCACTCTCACCCCACTTTGACCAGAGTGCCAAGTGGAAAGAGAAGCTAAGGGAATAGCTAGTGAGACAGGCTCACAGCAGGCTTTGAAGTGGGTGGAGGCTTCACTTCCATATTTGGTGAGATGGGAGAGGTGGACTCAAACCATGTTCTCAAGCAGGGAGAACAGTCAAAAGCTTCATGTCCAGTGTGCAGAAAGGCACTGGTCAGAGCAGAACATTGGAAGAACCTTGCAGCTCAGCAGAATGGCTTCTTTACTCTTGTTCGCAGGATGTACCTGGATATAATTAATGCTGCAGAATAAGGATCCTTCACGCGTTGCTAGAGGATACTTAGTGTGCCGTTGATAGGAAGGACTCAGCATTAGATGCAGACGACAAAACAGAGGAATTCTGGCACCTCAAGAACAAGAGAGCCAAGCAATACAATAGCTCCATCCCACTGGTTGCACCAGCTGGTTCCCTCTTCCTTACAATCCCCAGGGAGGCTTGCTTGAGGCACATCACGCAGAGTGCAACTTCATAAGAGCACAGAAAGCTGCACATCACCTAGTGCATTTCTGGGGACCAGAAATAAGGAGCAGCTCTGAAAGCGGCAGCCTCGTTTACCCCTCAGGTAAAGAAGGTAAATGCTGCGCCCTGTCTAGGCTACTCGGGGCGTAATCACGATGAAATCCTTGGCAAAGGCAACTCAACCTCGTGTATCACATGGAAGCCAAGCGGGGAGGTTGTTTTGCTCTGGTTGGCACAAGTCTCGCCTCAGCCGGGGCACTGACTGCACTCGGTTTTGGGCACCACGCTCTGAGAAGGGCGTAGACAAACCGGAGAGAGACCAGAAGGGACCAACCCAAAGGATGACAGGTTCAGAAGGCGAATATAAGGGAAGTGGGACTGGTGAGCCTACAGCAAAAGGAGGAGATTATCACTGTCCACAAAGAAGCAAAGGCACGTTACCAGGAAGAGCAGGTCTAGTTATTCAGCATCAATAAGGGCAGAATAAAGTAACAAGCTCGAAGTTGAGCAGAATAAAACGTTTCTCACTAGAAGAATTTGGGCAATGGAACAAGCTGCCAGCAGAGACTGAGGAAGCCCCATCTTTGCAGATTTTCAACGGCACCTTCCCATCAGGCAACCAGTTAGTAACCAGCATGCCTGGGTTCTTTTACCCTTTCTCCCTCCTGGATCCCTTCATCCAAGCACCCCTCCCGCCCTTCCTCTCGCTCAGGGCTGCTGGAAGCTCCTCTCTAGCCTTGTTTGGAGGGGCTGAGTTCTGCACACCTGTAAACCTCCTGAGTACTGCAAAGTCGGGACAGTGCTGTACAAGCCTCAGTGGAGACCGTGGGAAGCAGAAGGCCAACGCTCAGCCTGCTGCGCTGAAAACATGCCCTGGGGTGAGCAATAGGCAAAGAGGAGGGATGTCGTGTGGCTAAAGCCCTGGACTGGAGGCATGTCTACACTGCGATGAACGGTGTAGCTGCAGCACATATAAACGTACCCGAGGGAGCTCTAGTCTAGCAAGCTTGAACAGCAGCAGCAGTGAAGCGGCAGCAGTCCAAGCCCACCCAGCACTCTGGGTATGTAACTGGAGCAGCAGCCCGTCCTGCCACAGCTACTGTTATTCGATCTAGTGCTTCCAAAGTTAGCTGGGGTCTGTCTACACGTGCTGCAGTCACACGTCTGCCTACAGTGCAGACATAGCCGTAGGTTCAGGAGCTCAGCCATAGACTCCCCTGTATGCCTCAGTTTTCTCTGTGAAACTGGATGCTAATATAGCCTCTCTCTCACCCTTGTCTGTCTTATACCTGCAATCTCTTTGGGGCAGACTCTCTCTCACTAGAGGGACAGCCCTGAGCACAATTGGGACGGCTGAGAATGATCATAATATAAACCTAGTCAGGAACTGTGCAGCTGCGTGGCCCCAGAGGGGAGAAATCAACCCAAGAATCTGAATAAGATGTAAATTCACAGTTCCCAGCACCACCAGCTCTTGCTTGCTTGCTGGGCTGTGCACCATTACCCACATGCAAATCAGAGGAGAACACATGGCCAGTGTATTCGTAACTATGGCATAGTTTGTACTTATGCCGAAGTGGATGGAAGCAGAGCTGGTCGGAACAGATCAGATTGTGACATTTTTCAGCAAAACACAAAACAAAAACAGACACATTTCTCGTGAACATTTTCACGCCAAACGTGCCTTTTTCCAACCAGCGCTTGATGCAGCACAGTAACAGCCAAGCTTTGACTGTCAGATTGGCTTGGGAGGATTGAATTTTTATTGGTAAATGTCGATTTCACAGTACACACACAAATCCATTAAAAATCTATTTCCATCAATAATCATCAAAACGTACTGATAGGGAAAGTAAGAAAAATGTTGCCTGTAAACTTACCAGAGTTTACTTGAAGGATATTTACTTTGTATATAAGGGGAGGGACAGCTCAGTTGTTTGAGCATTGGCTTGCTAAACCCAGGGTTTTGAGTTCAATCCTTGAAGGGGCCACTTAGGGATCTGGGGCAAAATCACTACTTGGTCCTGCT
Organism: Malaclemys terrapin pileata; assembly: GCF_027887155.1. Lineage (NCBI taxonomy): Eukaryota > Metazoa > Chordata > Testudines > Emydidae > Malaclemys > Malaclemys terrapin. The sequence goes on along the minus strand of NC_071520.1, from coordinate 16,321,098 downwards.
AGTGAAGGCAGGGGACTGGACTCAATGACCTTTCAGGGTCCCTTCCAGTTCTATGAGATAGGAATATCTCCATATATTTATTTATTTATTTATATTTTGACATGTGACGGTAACCATTTGTGTTTTGAATCTCATTGTCTACTATCAAATAACTATTGTCTGACCCTCCCATAATTTTCTGCAACTGTGAAAAGTAAGTGATCAATATTACCCATCAACATTATAAAAAAAAAATAAAAATTGAATTCTGCCAAGCCTACTTGATCATCTTTGATGCAGTTTTATATTCCTCCACAAGAGGGAGACACTAGACTATGGAATGGGCAACTCCAGTTGCTACCTTGATCACAGAGATTAACTCCCGGGTGCTGTGAAGGGCTATAGACCATTTTTCATTGTTGACTCTCCATGTGACTGCAGAGGAAAGAGCAATCCACAGATACTGGGCCAAATCTTGCCCTGCTCATTCCTTCGACCTCAAGGGGAGTTTTAGCTCAGTAAGGACTGCAGGACTGGGCCCTGTGATTTCTACCGTACTCAAAATCTTAACCAAGGACGAGTCTTTCCAAACTTGGCTCAGTTTGTGTGAAAAATCCAGGCCCAACCATTATGGCCTGTGCCACATAAAGACTTTATGCTCATTCAGGAGAGACCAGAGTCAAATCCACCTTTTCATGCCCTTATTTTATATAGAGAATAGTGACCTGACACTTCTTCAAGAGAAAAAGGAAACATCCCCAGAGGGGAGGTTTGCGTTAAATATTACTGCTGACGCTTTACATCATTATTCAAGGGCTTTTTGTCTCTGCTTCAGGATGGTCTGAAGGAACGTGCATGGGGGTGGAGAATCAGGAGGTCAAAAGTCCTAATTGCATCTCTGACGCTGACGTTTGTTTGGCTGTGTGCAAATTTATTGCTCTGCCTCAGTTTCCCCATCTGTGCAATGGGGCTGGTGCTATCTTACCCAGCATACATGGGTGTTGGGAGCACTCAATAATTACTATCTGTAAAGTGCTTTGAAAAGGTAAAACACTATTCTTTATGTACAGGAGTGATGGGGAGGCCTAATGCACAGAGCACTAGGCTGAGTCTCAGCAGACCTGGGTTCTATTCCTGGCTCAGCCAGGAGCCTGCTGGGTGACCTTGGACAAGTCCATTCTCCTCTCTGCTTCCCCATCTGCAATACAGGGCTAATGATACTGAGCTCCTTTGCAAAGCACTTGGAGACTTCCCGATACAAAGAGCGATATACGCGCTGATAATAAGCGAAGGATGATGGCATGGGTTTGATCCTGCTCCACTGACTTCCATGGGAGCAGGAGCCAGCCTTATTTTACCATGTAAAGTCTGTCAAAGTCATTCACAAAACACAAAGCACATCTTCACGGTGCATTGGATTAAATAAAATCTCTTTCCTATTTCCATGCTTTACAATGGTTTTGCATGCTGGTCATAGGGCACCTCTCTGCAGGTTAGATACTACCCCGGTGTCTCATTCACAGCTTGCCAGCTGGTCGGCACAGGCTGGTCGGCTCAGAGCTGTTCCCGACACGCAGAGGCACTCAGACAGCAGGAAAGGCTCAGGGCTAGAGTAAGTTACAAAGGGCAATAAGTAGAGAGAACTGATTGTCTTGTGGAGAAGGCACTGGACTGGGACTCAGGAGATTCCCTGAGTGACCGTGGGCAAGTCACTTGATCCCTCAGAGCCAGTCACTCAAAGCTGGCTTTTCTCTAGCTGGACTAGCAGCAGAACCTGCCGACACAGCTGAAGAGCTGGATCCCAGAGCCGTCACTGATGTTAGCACTCCCACTGAGATCAATAAGACTCCTTGCATGAGTGACAGGCTCGAGTGCTGGGCTCATAGCGAAGAGAGAGGTTCCAGATGTGATTGAATAGTGCAGATCCCCACCCTCTGGAGAGCAGAGAGGCTGATGCATGGAGAGGAGACAGAGTGGGAACGGTTAGCAACCACTGCAGTACGCATTGCCAGACCTCCGCCCGCACTACTTGCCTTTCCCTGAGCATGTTCCTATCTGCTCCACAGGCAGGATTCCTTTCCCCAATCTCAAAGCCACAGCTGGAAAATGGAGAGGGGCAGAGCACGTACCTGCCAACTTTGGAGAGCTATAAATAGGGAAACTCGGGAGAAAATTAGGGATGTACCTTTCCACTGCACTGAACGACACTGGGCCGAGGGCTGTTTGGAAAGAGATGGTGGAAAACTGAGAGGATTTTGCTTTATTAAAAAAGGAAACAAGCCCGGCTCCTCCTAAATGTCAAGTTTTCCATCCAAACCCAGGGGATTTCTCCAAATAACAACAGCACCGGCAGTCGGCATCAAGGCAGCACACTACTGGTACAGGATAAGCCAAAGGCACTCCGCAGCACTGGGAAAGGATCCACGTTACAGGCAAAGGGCCCGATCCTGCAGTCCCTACTCAGGGAATAGCCCCATTGAAGTGGGCAAGGCTGCTCACAGGAGTCAAAGATGCCAAGATTGGGCCCGTGAACTAAAGAGGGCTTGTTCCAAGCTGGAGACGGCATCACTGTCAAAACGGCCTCGTGCCAAGGTAACTCAGTGGACGTCACTGGAGTCAAGCCGCAGGAAGATACGTTTGCAAACGGCGCACAAACCCGTGATCACGGAAAGCGGCCCAGGCCCAACGAAGAGCAGGCGGGGGAAAGCAATTCTGCCTATTGAGAGAAGCACTAGCCTAACCCCAGGAGCCCCCTGTTTATTTCCACGCTTCCCACCGCTAGGCTGCTTCCGTCTCTGCAAGGAGGCATTTTCCATCCAGGCTGCGCTGCCGCCAGACTCCAGAAAACAACTCTGGAAGAATCAATGCCGACCGCGCTGGGACCCTTCCAAGCCTCCGTCTGGTGCCCAGAGCTATAATTAGCAGAACTTACGGAATATTTGATGTCCACAAAAGAGGAAAACAAGTCCTCTCTTGGCTTGTCCCACAGTATTTAAATACCATTAGCTCAGAAAACCGACACTGCACTGAAGGCGGGAGCCAAATTACCCTGGGGAGTTGGCAGGGCGGGTCTGTGCCAAGCCCAGGTGGGACAGCGCAGAGGTGTTCCCGCAGGGGTACCTCTCACCACTGACATTTTACAAGGCAATCCCCCTTAGCAATAGCTAGTCATTCCCCTCTTCATGGCAGCTCCCCTTCCACTCCGGGCCAGGCCCCCCCTTGCACATAGATAGCCCTTACTCATGTGAGTAGCCCACTGCCTCCTGTCTGAGCCAGGTAATCTACCCTTGGGGTAGGGGGCATCTGTTCTTCTCACCCTCCAGGTGTGAGACTCTTGCTAACTTTCCCAGCAGGGCACATCCCCTGACTTGTACGGTGACCTGCAACGTCCTTTTACCCCAAATCTACCAGCCTGCGGCAGGAGTCCAGGTGGCCCAGCACATGAAACCTCCCAGGACTGGCTCTAGAAGAGGACCAATGCTGCCCTCACCAGAAGGGTAATTAGATTCCCTTTCCATGTAATGTTTCCTCCTGATGGTTTGTAGGCCTGGCAATCTGCCGGTAGCACCAGGAAATCTGACGGCATCCGTCAGCAGGAGCGTTCATCTCTCTCCATCGCCGGGATGCTGCTCTTGGTTCAAGGTGACCAGAGGAGGCCGGCTGAGAAGAGAGAATTTTCAGAGCATTTCAGCAGTTTGGGGTTCCTGCAGCAGACGTGTTTGTCCTTTTCAGTCTGGCACACGCCCATTCCCCCTCCCTCTCTTCTGAGCGGTGCTGCCAGGAACAGGACTGTATTCGGGTTTAGCAGCAGCGAGGGGACTAACGGCTCACCAGGCCCAAACCTGCGTGGGTGTAGCAGCACCACAGCTACGGTAGGTACACACTTCTTAGGTAACTGCTGAAGCAAGAGTCTGTTTATGTAGGGCCTACAAAAACAGAACCTATTAAGTTATCAGCAATAGTGCGATAGGTCTCCCCATCACCAGAGTGGGGCCACATCACACTTCCGTAGAAAACCTATGAGAAGGGGGCATAGGGGCCGGAAACTCTGAGGATCACTGTACAGTTTCCTCCTAATGCACCTCTCAGAGGAGGGAAGGGGTTTGGGGGTCTAGAGATGGGAGCCTTGAAATCCACACAGCATAGGTATCCGCGGAGAGCTCTGATCCCAGGCCTCCGGATGCAGGGGCTTCATGCTAGTGCACAGCAGCTCCCTTGGGAGGGGACCGTGCAGGAGCAAATGCTGATGCAAGCAACTTTAACCCCTGCAAGGACACCCAGAGGGTCTGGAGGGAAGCACACTGCAGAGGACCCCAGACATGCCTCCCCTGACCCTGGCCTAGGGCCAGTGGGGCTCCCTGGGGCTCAGTGGAAGAAAGAGCATGCTGGGGAATTACTGCTCCCCCATTCCACACACCCCAGCCCACTGATTCATCTGCACAAGCTTAGGCCTCTAGGTGTTCCTGAGACCGAGTCTTTAAAAGACGGGCGCTCCCACACCGCCAGCACACTGCCCCTCGCTCTCATGTACTGGGTTCTCCAGTACAGACACAGTCATCCCTGGCCAGGAGAGGGCTGGTGGTGTCCTGTTTCCCAGAGCCCCAGGCGGACTGCAGATCCTACCTCACTGGAAGCTTTCATGCAGAAAGACTTTTAGCAGCTCCACGTGACCCACTGGGTCACGGCTGTATCTACTCTCTGCTTCCTTGCTACAAAAACATCACTGGCTCCCGGCAGAAAGCTGGACTGAGAGGTCTTTTGAAGTCGGGGGGATGCTGGTGCCAGCTTCCGCCCCAATGTTCAGTGCCAGAGATGCTGGCCACCCTCCTGGGTGCTGGATCTGACAACAGCTACTGCACAGCTGTGCAGCTGGCAACACACAAATTAGAAGGGTTCAGACACTGCAGCTATTGACGGGCTGGTGCGGGAGCCAAAATTCACAGCGCTGGCTGGATTTTCCTGGGTCCAGCCCGCATCTCGCAAGAGCCGACTTCGCATCAGGTCTTGTGCGGCATCACAACTCGGGGCTGCAACGTGACAACCCTGCAGCTTCACGCTGCGAGGATGCAATAGCATCTCCCAGGGGTGACGCCCGGAGACACAAACGTGGCTAGGTCGTGGCATTGCCACTAGGTGACTTTTAGTCTGGCCCGGCTAATCCATAGCGTGGCAGACACAAATGAGAGAGGCATACCCAGCACCTTCCCCTCTAGGCCAGCAAACAGCACTAACCCTGAGCTAGTCATGCACTTTAAAGACCAAAGACGATTGCACATTTATATCCCACTGATTTCATACGGTGGCAAGACAGTCACAACCTGACACACGCAGGCTGGAGAGCAGCCAAGATCCAGAACATTAGGCTTCCTGTTTCTTGGTGTATATGCCAGACACACCTACCTCAGTCTCTCTGCATGTGCGGAGACTGACTGACTGTGCCTAGGAAGGATTCCGTTGTACTAATCAAAATGAAACGGGGAACTGAACAGGACGACCAGAGATGCTGCAATCTTGATTAGCTGGTGCCTCCTTTCCCGGACATACAATTACCGAGAATGATCATTCTGCATCTCAACTGCAGCAAACTCCACTTCTCAACACCCTGCCAGGGCTGTTGGCTTTTTAAATGTTAAACAATATTATCTATCCAGGTTAATTTAAAAAAAAATCAAACCCTTCCAAGCCTGAGTGGGACCAACGATGATATTCAGCACTTACCTACTGCTCCTCATCGTCAAAGCCATCTACTAAAATTACCAATTCATCCTCATGGGCGAGTTAAGGAGTTTCATTGCCATTTTGTAAATGGGGAAACCGAGGCAGAGTAGGACGTAAGGGGGTAACTTGCTCAAGGTCACAGAGTGAGTAAGAATATGGAGGTTCCTGGGTCCAAGTCCTATGCTCAGACCACACCTCTCTCCAAGGCAATCAGTGACAGCCAATTCAGATTGCCAGCAGCCAAACATTCTTATTTGGTCTGGCCCCAGTCACCCAGCAGCAATAACAACTCTGGTAGGAAAGGCTGTTGTGTTATTGCTACAGCTTAATACAACCGTGCCAGGCAGCACGTTTCCCAAGGAGCGGGCATTCATGAGCAACGATAGCATCAGGCGATCACCAACCCACAGTCTCTCCAGTGGTACAGAAGGGACAGGACTCGGTTGTCACGATGACCATGGGAATTCTTTAATGGACAGACCGACCGACCCTGTGGTTTCACTGGCTCTCCAGCTCCCCAAGTAACATAACCAGTACTGCCTAACGTCACCACATAGCACAGCACTAAGGTGATAGGCAGCAGTGGAACAGACTGGGCACACTTCATGGGCCAATCTATGGGAGATGCAGCAAATTCAACTGCCAGAGCGCTCCGCGGCATGGAGTAAGAGGTCGCCTTGTCAGCCTGAGACTGATTTGTAGAGGACACTACTAAGCCACTCAAGGTCAAGCCAGCTCAGATTACCACCTCCCTCCTCCTAACTTGATGTGTGACAATCTCCCAGCCCACAGCCTGCTGGACAAGCCAGGCGCTTAGCCCCTCCAACCACCACCAGTTTACCAACCCTTGCTCCCTTCTGAATTCACTCACCCCCTGCCAAACTGCCCTGCACTCGACATCATGGCTGCAAAGATCGCCCTCTGGTTTGTGCCTCACACACCCAGTACGTTCTTTCTTTACGTGGACACTAACCACCACAGCTGTTAGACGTATTGTGCCTTCCATACGTACATCGCTTCCCTTCGCATGTCAGCTACTGAGAACGTACACTGCATACACCTCGCCTGACTCTGCCCGTCAGTCTGATCGGCCAGCAGGCCCAAGACCCAGATCTTTAGTAGCCTCTCCGGCTCCGAGGGCATACGAAGAACGCCTACCATTCTTCATCACCAGCCCCACCGCCTGCCCCCCTTCTTCACACTCCATTGCTGTCACACTCTGCTTTCCTCCCTAACATTCCCCACCACTGCTGAGACCAACAGAGATGACTAATATAGTTAAGGGCTTGGGTGGCCATCTGTGCCCTATCGACACTACGGCTCCCACTGTTCCTCCACCAATGGAGCTGAGCCGGCAGTAGGAATGGCAGGAAATTTTAGTAGAAAAAGCCTAAGAGAGATAAAGGTCATATTCTGTAGTTGCTCCCTGTGTGGAGAATTGGGCCGAAGACATTGGCTAGAAACCATGGCCAGGAGCGTCTACCAGCCCCGCTCCAGGCTAGGAGAATGGAGTTGTCTCTCTCTCAGGAGCTGCAGGGGCAGACCTCAGGGCTGGGAGAAGAACAGGAAGGCTGGGGAGAAGAGAATGGGAAAGAAGGCGCACCAACCCCAGATATTTGGGGGCTCAGGTCTCGAGCAAACAAACAACTCAGGCCCCCAACTCAACTCTTCACGAAGGACCATTCAAGCCTCCTCCATTCAAGCCATGGAATCCCCAGACTAGTCAATCCACAGCATCGTCATGGTTTAACCTCTAAGGCAGGGGTTCCCCAAACTGTGGGGGGCACCCCCTAGGGGTGACACAGAGGAATGTTTCAGGTAGGGGAGCCATACAGGCAGGCATGGGCCAGCCCCCACAAGGGATGGGGAGGGAATACCACGTTTCCAGCCCTGCTCCATCCCCAGACCAGCTCTGCCCCCAACCCCATTCAGCCCCCAGTCCTGCTCCGCCTCCAAGCCTGCTCCACCGCAAACCCCAGCTCCGCCCCCATTCCCTCTACGCCCCCAGCCCAGCTCTGCTGCTAGCCCCAAGCTCCTCCCCCATCCCTAGTACTGCCCCCAACTCCGCCTTCAGTCCAAGCTCCACTGCGGAGGAAGCCATGACTGTGTAGTAATGGAGGGGCGGAAGTGCAGACAGATTCCATTACTGTAAATGTTTGTGCACCATCAGGGCCGGCTCCATAGTTTTTGCCGCCCCAAGCAAAAAAAAAATAAAAAAAACCCAACGATCGCGAACTCTAACGCTGCCGCTTCATGCTTCGGCGGTAGGTCCTTCCCTCCGACACGGACTGAGGGACCCGCCGCCGAATTACTGCTGAAGAGTCGCACCTGCTTGCTGGGCTGGTGCCTGGAGCCGGCCCTGGCACCACTGCTGTAAGGGAACTGCTTCCCCACAAGGATGTGGCCAAGGGGAGGAGCGGCCACTAGGACCCAGCATGGGTCAGGGAGGAGAGGGGTCTTTTGGTAGGCAGAGCTAGTTTGGGACTCACAGAGTGGAGCAAGTTCTGACCCCCTGCTCCTCGCCCAGCCTGCACAATCCACCTCCCCACATCCTGTTCTTGACTCCTCCCAGCGCAGGAGCCAGCAGCGAGGAGGTCTGTCGCTCCAAGGGCTGAGGCCAGGGGCGGGGGAAGTAACAGGCAGAGAATCTGAGGCCATCAACCCCTGGGGGAAGCAGGGGTACCCCATGCTCTCAGCCAGGATTGCTGTGGGAGACAAGGGAGATGGGAAGCATCTCAGAGTCGGGAGAGGAAGAGGCAGGCAGGGGTTACTCTGCCATTGCAAGACGATAAGAGTCAGGAGCAAATGTGCCCTGTCAGCCCAGGGAACCTCAGCATGTTTCTCTCCCGCCATGGAACTTAATTAATGGTTTCAAGACAGCGAGCGACTCCCACAAACCACTTCAGAGATGACGCCATCTGTTCCCACTGACCCGCCGGCTCGCAGGAGCGGCTATAGAACGATTGACGCTGGAGAGCCGCTCTCTCTGAGCAAGCGGGGGCTGAACACACAGCCCCCTGGCTGGGCAGGTGACATGTGAAGTCACTCTGCCCAAAGGTGAGGCCCACCAGGACCAGGAGACAGTCTACTACACAGGAGAAAGAGGTGGCAGGCATGATGTACACAGACCAGGACTCCCGGATTTCTCTTCCTACAGTGCACTGCAGGGCACACCCCACCCTTCCCCATGGCTGGGATCACTGGGTGGGGAGAAGGTGAGCTCCCAACACACTGGACTGTGAAGTGAATCAATGAGAGATCTGCCCCGCACTGTGTCAGATGGGATGACTCTACAGCGAGAGTACACACTGCGCTCAAGACACTCCCATGTCATCTGGAGCTAAGAGGAGGAAACAAGAGAGACCAGTGCCTGCCACAAAGCAGAAAGAAATCTTCCCTTTCAGAGCCAGGACATCCCATCAGCAACAGCTTCAAGAACCACTTTTCCTACCACCAGCTTCCACTCACTTCAAGGGCTATGTTTTTGAAGAGTGCTCACAAACAAGGCTCTGAATTTGCACAGCCACCTTTTTTTGCACCTGCAGCTTGGGACCCTGCAGTCTTTGCATGCCCAATGGCGTGACACTGCGTGTGCAGACGGTGTCCATGCAGGCGCATTACCCAGAGTGAATGAACAAAACTGGCAGCTTGGTCACATGTATAGTTGGGCCACCCAAGTCATGCAATCTGGGGCATGCTGCTTCTGAAATCACAGCAAGAACCGCAGGAAGACTGGAAGAAGTGGAAAACATGTTGCATGGAGAGAGGAAGGCTAGCGAGGATATCAGCTGTATTAGCCAAAAGAACTGGGGGCGACTTCACCTCCCCGTTTCACTGGCTGCATCTTCTAAAGGGAAACCAGTCATCTTGCTCAACAATGGGTTTCATACGCCGAAATGAATTGCTCAACTCTCTGCAGTTGAGTTTCACCACCTGCCCTTTTCCTGTGGTTGCCTGTTCCTCTTTCAGCACAATCTTAGATTTCTGAGACCAGAAGTGACTGTTCTAAGCATCTAAGCCTGAACTCCTGGGCCCTCACACTCCCCTCAGGGACTACTGCCAGTGGGGGAAATTATTCTTCATGGCCTGACTCCTTCAAGGCCAGGAGTTCTAGGAAGGCAAGGCCTGTGGCTTGATTCTTCCCTCCCTTTGTCTGCCAATCTGCCCTTCCCTCTTGCGCTCAGCTTCTGCAGCACCATGGGCTACCCAGAAGTGCTAGATGGTTGAGAAAGATCTCGCTTAACGACAAATATTTAAAAATAGATCAATAGCCCAGGTTTAGACAAGTGGAAATCGTTAAAGGCAGCTTAACCCAAAGGGGACAGGGACACTTGGGAAGTTTCCAGCAGCAGAGCGAGGGGAATCTAATTCAAGTAAGTGCTGAAGGCCTTTGAGTCACTCAGGCAGGGAAGTCCCTCAGGGGACAGCTCCCTCATTAAAAACAAACTACTGTCTGAAAAACAACACAGGAAGCAATGCTGTGTGCCCCAGAGCGTGGTCTGGGGTGAGCTGGGAGGGATGGTAGAGGGAGACAGAACTGCATGATGAGTCCCCACCAGAAGCCCCATGGTTTCACTCTGAGCCAGTGCAGGTGGGTTGTTCTCCGCTGAATCCAACCTTCCCAGAGAAAACCGCAGTTCGGTTCAAGGAACTGATGAACGTGGCAGCAGCACGCCACGAAACCGGGTGGGCAGTGAGCAGCTCAACATGCTGATCCTGAAGCCAAACACCCTGGAACATCCCACCCGACTCCAAGGAGGGGCCGCTCCCACCTCCGTCCAATCCACAGCAAGGACCCTGGCCTCCGTGCACTAATCCCCCCCTCACCTTCTCAGCAGGCAAGTTGCTCAGCCGACCCTGTAATCAAATGCAGTGCCCCTGACCAGCGCTGCTCATCCGCTGGTCACTGGATAAGTCCCATCTGCAGACTACAGCCATGCTAGCCAAGGGCATCAGTTCAGAGAAATTCTGACACGGGGTGGGGAGTTGTGTCTGCATATAGAACAGGATGTGATTTTATTATACCCTTCATAGTCTGGGGGAGCAGCAAAAAGGGGAGCATACAGAACTATGGAGAGCTGGGGGGGGGGGGGGAAAACCAATGTCGGGAAGGGGGGCAACAGCCCCCTCTTGCCCTGTAGCAAACGAAGCTCTGACGCTAGCTAGGAGTGGATGAGAATGCTTAGTTCTCTGCTGCAACATAGCAATGAGAGACAGAAACACCCTAGGAGGCCGTCTGTCCCGTCCATTCTTGAGAGCCATGCAGGACTGTTCCCTGCTGTACAACTGTCTGCCCTCTGCTCGGTGTAATGCAAAATATCTCACACAGAAGCTTCCACCATTACGCTCGGGGCATTATTCCTCTATCCAGCATTTCTTCCCACTGTCAGGAAGTTTCCTAATATTTGTTCTTGAATGCACCTCATTCCTCCTAGTCATACCCCTTAACGCCTCACCTCATAAAACCTCTCCACCCCCGGTGGCACACACACGGCTCCATCCCCGCTGCGCGGTCGCTCAGCCAAGCTATCCCCAACTTAGCTCTTCGATTCTTTCTGCTCCTGCTGGGGAAGATCCAGGTCTCTCTTCCCCTAGGGAAGCTTCGGCTGAAAAGCTAGCAAAACGGGCAGCACCATGGACGGGTGCTCAGGATTGATGCTGAGCCATGTAGCTTCCCTCCTTAACTTGGGTTTATGTTGGGAGTCCCTCCAAAGGGGCCTTGAAAACTTGTGCTGTGCTGCCCCGACCAGCCACAACAAGGGCTCGAGAGAGCGGTAAGTTGGTGGGAAGAGGAGCTGGAGAAACAGCCTTGAGCTCCTGGGCCAGAACGGTGCCATCCACCAGCACAGGAGGCACTTGCTTTCAGAGACCTGTGTTCAAATCCTGATGTAGGCCATGAGTGAAGGGGAGTATGGTGGAGTCATGCTTCTGCCCAGGGGACGCTCCATTAGCAACGACAGCATGATTGGCAATCCAGGCCTGGCCCTGGATGCTGCAGGTCAGCAGGGCGGTGCATTGGGAGGGCTGTGTCACACTTTGGGGTTGTACAGGGCACCAAATTTCACACCGCTATTTTGTAAAGCCAACTCTTAGCAGCAGCATCTGCACTCGGCTACGGGGCATTTCCAGGGCCCCAGCCCCCCAGGGAGCTGATGAGAACAGCCCAACAGGTCCATTTCCACGCTCGTCAGGTCCTCGTCCCACCTGACATCTAGAACAGTACGGCTTTGTCTGCTTTGCCCAGTCCCAGGCTTTTCTGAATCATGGGGGGGAGGGGGGAGCATGATGGGCACTGAGAAGCAAGCCCGTGCTAGACGCAGCCAGCTCCAAACACTGGTCCTTGGGGGATGGGTTGGTGGGAATCCATGAGAAAGGCCAGCCTATGGACCATGGCAGCAGTCATGCAGGATACACGTGGCTCAGGGGCGCTCGGCCTACCTCCATTGGCACCCCAGTGCTTGGATACTAGGGGCCTGCAAGCACTGAGAAGTGCCCACTGATTTCTGGGAATCAGGCCCTAAGCCAATTGGACCGAGCATTCTGCACAAACCGTCCTTGCGGCCAGAAGCTAGCACTGACGAGCTTCCCGCCGGCAGATCTAGTGACAGGAAGGCTGGTTTGTTCCTGACACGCGAGATCGTCCCAGGCTGCGACCGGGACACACATCCTTTGTTGATCCTGATTGACACCAGCGACACACAGGGCTGTGGGCTCAATGGCTCCATTCTGGGACCCTGGTGGAACTATGAGACACGTGGCCACGGAGGGCACAGCTCAGAGGTGAGCCCTGCCGGCCTGGCACAGTGCTCTAACCTCCCTTCAGCATGGACAGGAACCCAACTTCCCCCAAGTCCTCGCTGGCCCAACCCTCCTCTTTCACCTGCCGGCAGGTGCGTCTCCACCCTCCCGCTCTACTGCCTTCCCTTGTCATTGGACTAAGTTTGGGCAGAGCTCTGGATGCGATGAGGGCGGGGAGGGGACAGTAGATCTCAGTGGGTTTTCCCTGTCTGTCAATCCTTGTATCTAGGTCTCCTCAGCCACAGACCAGGCCTCCCCAGGCAAAACGGAGTGCTCCGTCCCCCAGCCGCATCCACCCAATGCCAAGAGTGCCTTGTCCCACGGGAGGTGGTGTGGACAGGCTGCTGAACAGAAAAAGGTTTTCTTGCTGAATCCCACAAAGGGCGATTGCCACCCCCACTGCTGCTGAGTGTTTATTTCCAAAGAGGAAACCAGATACCACAGGGGATGGAGGCCAAAGAGGAAGACATACCGCAGAAGCTGCTATCTCAGTATCTATTTGATCACCAACTGGGGACATTAGCTCCGGGAGCAGCAGCGCAGCCACTGGGACCGGCTGCTTTATAAAGGACTCAGGTTTGAAGGGGTATTTTAAAAGCAATGGCCCAGCACAGCCTGATGCCTTTCAAGGCTGCATCCCTCTCAAGGCTGCGGGCGGCCTGGGCAGAAAAGCAGCTGGTGTCGGTCGCCTGTGGTCTGCGAGACAGCACTTGGATGCTGTTTAGATTGGAGCGAGGGGTTTGTTTTGTAAAACAACAGAGCCGTGAGCACACGGCAGGTCGAGTCCCACAGACAGGGTGGGGCCTGGGCCCTGCGGGGCACCAGCACATTCAAGGCAATGCAGGCTGACACCCCAGGAGCAAAGTCACTGCCTTTCCTAGGAAAAGATGCTGAGGGAGACGGAAGGAAGGACCCTTCACCATAACCATATGAAGGACAAGGAGCTCAACCCAAGTCAGAACATTTTGCATTTGCTCCGCTGGGAAGTGGACAGCCAGAGCCCAGGGAGAGATGCCAGGCGACAGGCGGCCCCGGGAGCCGGGCAGCCAGAGTGAGGTAGCAATTCCAGGCAGTACATGGCACACACTAATATCCCAGTCCCCATGGCTGAGGAAAAGATGCCTTGCAGTCTGTGGGAGACACGGCCCCAGACATGGCACTGGCAGACAGGGGCCTGCTGCAGTAGAGAACGGACAGCCGTAGTCTGCTGAGTTGGAAGAGCAGAGCTTGGAGCGACCGTACACCCAGACACGGCCCCACCTTGGAGCAGGAGACAGATGAGGTCACCCCTCGTCTGAACTCACTTCCTTTCTCAAACTGCTCAGAGACTTTGCCTTGGATTAAAAAGACAGGGGTAAAATGACCCAAAGCCAACAGAGGATGTTCCCCATTAAAAGCTTCATTAATCCCGACTCACCCCCCCAGACTGCCAGCCTCAGCCCAGGCCTCCCACCTAGGGCAATCTGTGAGGACCCGCTCAGCAGGAGCTGCTTTGAGCTACCAGAGTAGAGCTGGCACCATTGATGCACGGGGCACCGAGTGGAGTGGGCCCTGCCTGGCCCTCCTCTCCCTAACTCCCAAGGCAGAGCAGGGAGCCAGACACACAGACCCTACGTTGGGCTACCACGAGGGTTTGGTGCATGCAGCCCTTGCCCAGCTGGTACGGAGGGCCCTACAGGCACTGCACCAAGTCACCTTTTCTCTCTTGCTCTGATTTTCTGTGTGTGTATTCAGCGACAAGTGCTGGGCTGGCCACGCTGGAGCGTAAAGCCCTCTACCTACGCCTGAGCACCTAGCCCCACTGTGGCATCAGAAGAAGCACTATGCTGACAGAAAATGGCTGCAGCCTGCAATGCTGTCGAAGGGTGAAAGCCTGTGTGTGTCAGGCATGCACCACAGCTTTGACCAGCCAAGGCAGCTCCAGGGACAGTGGATATGTGCACAGCACAGTGATGGTGCTGTGCAAAAGCCCGAGATCAGAGAAATGATCTGCCCTGCGCAGGAAGATGCGTGTCTGTGCATGCAAGCAGTGCAGAAGGATGAAACAGGTCCCTATTTACCTAGAACTCGTTTCAGGCCCATGCAAGGTTAGAACTCAGGGCTGTCTGGCTCCCAGCCAGCGTTCAGCTTTCCACGCCACTCTGCCTCCCTGGCACAGGAAGATTAACAGTGGGAGGATTAAAGCGAAGCTGCACCCTGCTGCCAGCTTCTCCTCGGGAGCATTTCGTTCTGCAGCCTCATTTCAATGCCTGAGACAGGGCGGTGGACGCTGCCAGCCACATACAGAAGCAAATGAGTAACCCAGCCAGGAGCATTAGAACTGCCCCAAGTTCAACTCCCCCTACAGCGGATAAGCCCCCGAGTCCTCTCCTCTCCACCACCTCTGCTCCAGTCACAGGGAGCAGGTCTGCACAGGAGGTTTCTCTCCCTGTCGGCCTACGAACACACTCTGCCAGGTGACACATTTCTGTGGAGGAGGCAGCAGGCCCTTTCCACCTGGTTAATTCCCAGCATCCTCTTCCTACCAACCGTGGCGTGGCCCCTCCAGCCACACAGCACAATGGTGCCAGTGGAACCCATCGACAGAGAAGTCTCTGCGAGGGAACAAACACCCAACTTACCGAAGACTTTGGTGGTAGAGATTAGGCCCAAACTCACCCCCCGGGGCTGCTGCTCATCGGTGACTCAGGAGAGTTACAGCAGGATGAATTTTACACAAGGTGCCTCACATCTTAGGCCCAAACTCACCCCCCGGGGCTGCTGCTCATCGGTGACTCAGGAGAGTTACAGCAGGATGAATTTTACACAAGGTGCCTCACATCTTAGCATGGCCATGAGAACGTGTGCACAGGCCTGTTGGCTAGAGCTGAGCACGGGGAGGCGCTTAGGCCCACGTTGTCGCTCCTGTTTTGGGGTGCTAAACTTGAGAGTCCTGAGGACTGATTGTCAAAGGTGCTGAGCGCCTTCCAAGGGGACTGCAGCTGCCCAACACTTCTAAAAATCATGGCCCAAGGGAGCTCGAGTTGGGCACACAAACGTGTTTGTGTTCTGTGCCTCAGTTTCTCCATCTATAAAGTGGTAATAGTAAGTGTGGCTTAATTTATCCATGTTTGCAGAGTGTTTGGAGATCCTTGGATGGAAGGGGCTCTAAAAGCACAAAGTATTTTTTTATGCGAGAGAGAGAAATGTTCTCTGTTCTTTGGAGGTGTCTAAGCCGGGGAACCAGGTTCTCCCCACATGCCTCATGTCGTGACCAGCCCAGTGGAATTATTGTGTGTGCAGCTGAAAGGCAGCCAGACCTCTTGCTTGTGTGAACTTCCCACCTTCAGCTTTCTCAGCACTCTCTCTCTCCGAGTGTAGGAATCAGCAGCCATTTTGTTCTCAGATTGGCTGCAGCATATAACAGAGGAGAAACACACTGTTCTCAGATGAAGACTTTACTTATGTTCTTTTTTGTGGTTTTCCTTAATAGAAAAAGTCACTCAGCCTGGAATTATACGTTTAGCTCGCTGCCTATGGAAACTTAACAAGAATCAGACTGTGTCATGTTACATGAACACACAGTAAAGATGTATGTAAAGACATGCTCAAATTTGCATCCCATCTCAAGCAAGGCTAAAGGCAGCAAGGTCCAACCCGCCATGTCCACTGCATTTTCTGAGCAGCAGCCTCAGGGGCACGGAGAATAGGTGCTGTGAACTCAAACTGTTCTGAACGCAGCAGAAAGACATCGACCTATTTCCAGAAAATCTTTGTCTCTTTCCCGGCACAAATGGGTTTGCGAACTCCACAGACACTTGAGGAATGAGGATATTAGCCCCCTGGCAGAGATAGGGATGGCGAGGGATTTATTCTCCTTTCCCAGAGCTAGTCAGAACTGACTATTACAAATGTGTCTTGTGACAGCTCATATTTCACCCTTTACCCAGGAGCCGTGCTTAAAGCATCTACAGCACAGAAATGCAGGGGAAGCCATTATGTACCCAGCATCCTCACCATTACAAACAGCTGCTAAGCTCTGTAGAGCAGTTGTATTTCCTGCTGAGCTTCCTTATTCTTTGTATTTCATTCCTACACCCAGCTATCCTGCAGCAAACAATGAGATTAAACAAGCAACACCCCCTTCAGATTACCCACACAGCAAAAGGCAAGTGGGGGGAGGGGTTTAAATGAAGAGGTTTGTGCTGGCTTTAAAGTCTGTTGAGTGCGTTGAACGCCTGGGGAGATAGGTACAAGGACACAGAACCAGTTAGCCCCTGAGTTCCCAGGTTCAAACCCAGCAATGACCCCAAAGCATTCCAGTCTGACCGCTGTTGGTATTGCAGTAGTTCCTAGGGGACCCAGTCAGAGATCAAGGCACCACAGTGTTAGGCACAGACACGATCCCTGCCCCAGCAAAAAGCCAACCAAACACAAAGAGGAGGAACATGTGTGGTAATGAGGAGACAGCGGGGATAGGCAGCGGTCACAGCACCCCAGCAGTCTCACTACTGTCGAGGCTTTGTAGGTGTCACTGCAGAGGGCAGTTTTAAGGAGGAAAATGATGCAGCCCTGGGGATGTTTACCGACAACCCCTGTCTACACATAAGGGGCTTGTCTGGCAGGCAACAAGAAACCACTTTTCACCAAGCTCCCAGGGAAGAGAAGCCCGGTTCACACAAACTGCCGGTACAAGCGGGGCTCTCAGCGGAGTGGCCAAGAAGTGGATGCACCGGGAGACCCCAGCCTCTGAAGATGGCCCCTCCAGGTCACGGTTATGGCACTGCTGCTCTGTGAGAATACCTCAGAGCTCAGTCCAGAATCTCCCACCAGCCCCAAATACAATTACTGGTTTAAATGTAAAGGAGATGAATAATATCCTTATAACTGTGCTATTTCTTCTGCCTAGCCCGGCTAAGCACCATCTCCCCAAGATGTACGGCTGGCCTGGTGCTGGCTCCCAGACAAGCTCTGCTCACACACTCCTGCTCCAACAAGGAAACTTCCTATGGAAACATGAACAGGCTTGGAAAGTTCCCTGCAAACAGCCCAACAGAGCCATGCCAAATAAATCTGTGTTTCCCTGCTCCAGAGGTACAAAAACTACTGGAGGAGCCAGAGCCCTTTGAAGCCGCTCACAGATCAACTTCTCTTACTGTGTTTTACAGCCTTGGGATGAAAAGGCCATCCAGAGCAGCTCTGGACCTCCCGCACATAGTATTTTCCTAACTTAAATTCTCTTCCCCTTCTTAGATGCAGCCATGCCTAATCCATGGGCCACAGCACATAAAAGCCAACTATGCTCATGGCACCAGGTGTGTAAACCACTCAGCAGAGGCCCATTCATGGGAGATGTCCGAATTTTTGCAACAGACCCTTTCACGTTGACTAGAACGCAGCTGAGTTACACGGTGGGGGGAGATAGGGAAGATGCATTAGCCATTATTGCAATACAGCACATGGCCCCGGTATTCGCGCAGGCCAATGGCAGGACTTGAGTAAATGAGCCAGCCTAGAAAATGGCCACACTCTACAGGGAGCATTTCCAGAAACACAGAACTCTCAGAGTGGTGCTTTTCATCTCTAGGTGCCCACTTCCCCTGCCCAGTGTCAGCTTTCTGGGAAATTTGGAAGAAGTCGGTTCTCATTATTATTTGGTAACATGATGTAGATTATAAGCGTTCCAGGGCAGCGACTGTCTTTTCATTCTGTTTGTGCCATGCCTAGCACAATGAGGTTCTGGGTCCACAACTGGGACACTGCCTCAAGATAGATAAATAATAATAAAAACCATCATACTATTGCTGGAATGCCCAGAGGCCCCATTATGCTTGTGCTTAGAATGGGCTCCGCAGAGGCATTATGATCTTAACATAAAAACAGAGGGTTCAAAACCCAGTCCTGTAACGTTGGTAAATTTCATCACTGATACTATGACAACAGTATTTGGAGTGAACGATTACAACCAAAACCGAGTCAAGAAAGATCACGCAGGGTACGTCTACGCTGCAAAAAAAGACCCACCGGAACAACTCTCAGAGCTCGCGTCAAGTAACTTGGGCGTGTGGGGCTCAAAAGAGCAGTGTAGACCTTCACCCTCAGGCTGGAGCCTGGGCTCCGAAACCCAGTGAGGGGGAAGGTCTCAGAGCCTGGGCTCCAGCCCCAGTCTCAAGTCTACACTACTATTTTTAGCCCTGTTTGCAGCCGAAGTCAGTTGACCCAGGCTTTGATATTGCCTGCCACAGGTTTGGTTTTGTTTTTCCCCATTGTCGATGTACCCGGAGGGTCAGATTCCCGCCTGAAGTAGTAATAAAACACCAGACAGCATCACTGCCTGGTATGAGATAATGGCTCAGGCTCTTGGTACAGTCTCTGTTCTTTGCTGATATTTTTGTCTTTGGTCTTGTTGCTGTTTCAGCCTTCTTTTCCATGATAATTTAAAGCTGATCCAATCAAAGTCGTTGGTATAATCCCCAGTTGCCCTGTAGCAAGACTGTTAACGATGGCTCATCGATAAAACCTTGCTTTGGAGGAACTGCTAACCACCACTGTGCATATCTTTTTGCATGATTGTTGATTTCATTGACTTTTTGTGTTGCCTCTTAAACGATCCATCACTAGAATTTACCAAAAGTGAACAGCATTAGATTCTAAGGAAGCAAGCGCCGGCACAACAGGGTTCATGCAAGTGCCACCTCTGAAATGATTACAGAGGATTTTCAGAAGTCAAAAGAAATGAAGTAATAAAAAAAGATATTAAACAAGACAGGAAATCATTTGAGTGTAAACGCTGTGGCTGTTCAAAGCGCAAGGCACAACAGTACCTATTGTTAGGGAGAATTTGGAAGAAATGTAGTGGAAAAATTGTGTTCACTAAACTGTTTTGCTAGGAGGCAACCCCAAAATAAATGGAAATGGTCACACTGCTAAAAGGACAGCGTAATGATGCTCTTAGGATGGGTTAACTGAGAATGAGCCTCACACATACCTCACAGAGAGGGAAACGCACACACACACACACACACACCCCCGAGATGGTAAATTCAAGTGACAGCAAAAACAGACCACAGGTAAGCACAAGAGGCTAACCCATCACGCACAGCCCCTTGAATCAGGTACAACAGCAGATTAGATCCCCTCCAATGACTTTTGGAGCCTGTGATACAGACCAAAGTCAAACCAGAATGTTTTAAAGGAACCTAGGGCTAAATGTTTCCAAGCAAACCCCAGGCACAGGTATGGCACGTAATGTGCCCAGAACTTTATGCGTGTCACAGCTTGTTTTGTCCTTGGTATATGGCTCCTACTAAAGATAATGGAAACTGCATTATGTCATTTGTAAGGGCTAGTCTACACTAGAAGTGCGACAGCTCTCCCGTCGGCATAATAAAACCATCTCTGCGAGATGCGCCGACATAGCACTGTCCACACCGGTGCTTAGGTCAGTGTAACATCACTCTGGTTGTAGCTTATTCACACCCCTGAGCAAAGTAAGTTTTACTGACATAAGTGGTAGTGTGTACAAGGCCTAAGACAGCAGCACATCGAAGCCCCAACCAAGAGGAGAGCCCCACAATGTGAGGCATTGTACAAACAGCCTAAATAGACAAGATACACAAAAGTGTGGAAGGGGAAACCGAGGCAGGGAGCTCAGAAGGGACCTGCTCAAGGTGACCCAGCAGAGTCTGGAAGCCAGATCTCCTGAATCCAAGTCCAGCATTCTAACCACACTTTTGTCTACATTTGGAGGTATTTTTACACTAGAAAAATTATTCTAAAAAAGTATTGCCCTTTAATCTTCCATTTTTCCCCACCGTCACCCCCCAGCCCAGTCAGAGATTCAATCTCCCATACAGGTACACCTCCGGTGACCAAGGAAGGTTTAATCAGAACACCATACCACGCGCATCAACTCTGTGCTGGAACTGGGGAAGTTCCCTGGCCTCTGTTATGCAGGAGGTCAGACTAGATGATCACAATGGTCCCTTCAGGCCTTGGAATCTAGGAATTGGCTACAAGGGTGTCCCTGTAGCCTGGGACATTCCCCACCACGTTGGGCCTGAGCAAATTCTACAGTCCAGGGAGATGTCAGGTGGGAAGATTGGGCCAGAATATGGCCTCTGAGCTGTAACACTGGTATTTCTGACTAGCAGAGCAGAGAGAACTGGGATGGGGAAGACCCAGAACAAGTCACTTGTTACTGTATGTGTGCAACAATGTGTCTAACAATGACAAGTGTCTTGTTTTGTATAGACACAGAATAAAATGAGAGAGGGAGAGAGAATATAGATACACACACACAAACCTGCTCCTGACTAGTATTTCAAGTGATCCAACCACTGTAACATGTCTCTCTTGCTCTCTTTTCTTTTGCACTGAGTGTTCCCACGGTACTTTATCAAATCAACAGGTCCAGGCTGACTTCACAGCCTGCATTTAGGGAATTTTTTTGCAGGGTACTCCAGCAAGGTATTTTTGCCATAATTATAAAACTCATAAATGAGCATAAAGAGAGAAACAACGACCGCCCTGGGAGCGCAAAGCTGAGATCTGTTTTTCTTCAAGGCAAACACACTCTGGCTTATTATTGTAGGGTTCCTGATGAGGGCCGGGCTGCTGCTTTGGTTTCTTAAAGAAAATAAACAAGAAAGAAAAAAGACTGAAGGATTTATTTTAAAGGGGAAGAAATGAAATCCCAAAGGACAGGGCTCTAAGCTGTAAGCATCGGGTTTAAAATATCAATAGATTCTACCGGCTCCAATCCCCACAAGGTCAGCACTACCCTTCACCCTTCTGAGGCTGACAAACCAAGTGCCATGAAATGCATTGGGTGTCTTTCGCATGAGGAATTGAAAACAGAGATCCCGCCTGCCAATTCCACACAAATATGGACATTTCTTTGACACCAGTTATAAGCGCACAGGTTTGGTGTCCCTGACCAAAACTTCCTCCCCCATCACTGCTGTGCACAGGCTGCGTGTTACCCTCCAGCCCATAGGTTGCTGCACTCCAGCGCCCCTGGATGGACACGGTATATGTCTGAGAAGCTCTCTGGCATGAAAAGTTCCACATATGAAATAGGACTATAAAAAGTCACACGCACTTTGTAAACAGATAAGCTAGATCAGATCAAATTTCAGGCCAGCCAGCCTCGAGTACCCTGCTGTGTCAGGGGCGGTGTGCTCCATGTACAAGTTACCAGTCCCACCGGTCCATACAGCTCTCTGTGCCTTCCACACACTCCAACGTTTGTTTACCAAGAAAACAATTCCACTATTGACTGACATCTGCCCATGACAGCATAACCACGGGGGACCCCAGAGAGATGCTCAGATGCCAGCAGCAATTCAACCTACACAGCATAGCTCCTGGCACCGGCGGGAGCCTAGGAACAGCTGCCGAAGGCTGGTCCTACCACAACGAACAGGAAGGCTTTTCACAAGTGGTATAAGGGGCTGCTAAAAATAATAGTCACAGAACAATCCGATGACATGCAGCCTTTCTATTCAAGTGCCAGAGATAGCACCACAGAACAGAGGAGACACAGAGGAAGCCTTGGCATCCTTTCCCAGTTTGTTTTGTTTATTAAAATCATTCTGAGATGTCACTTCAAATCCTCTGAACCTTGCAAGCGCCGAGAGCACCAGGGAGCACTTAGCCAGAGCTGCACTGGGCTGGGTTACTTACGCCGGCCTGCAGAATTACTGAGGTGAAGTTAGGTGCGCCTCAAATGCAGCTATTGGTACCAGACTGAACAGCTGGGGAGCACGGTAACCGAGGATGTTCTGAGAACGAGCTGTGACTCACCTCATCTCTTCAGGGTTTGACAGAACAGGGCGTCCCTGGGAACCCTGGACCTGCTGGTAAAGTAGCGTATGAGCCAGTTGATACAGAGCATCAGGCATAGAGCTGGATCTGTTCCCAAGCACATGCCTGATTTCACCTCCCAGAACATAGTAGGCTAACAAGCACCAAGTCCCGTTTAATTACCGTTCTCCCCGAAAACCTGCCTCTTTCATAATAAATATACACACTGCCAAGAGCTCCCTTAGAGGGAGAGGGAACCTTTTCAAAATACATAAATGAACAATGAGCGTATAAGCTCCACATCAGCCCCTGGAATGAGCTTAACTTGCTGTGTGAGCTGCCCTGGACCTCAAGTTGCCTCATTGTCTGTAAAATGGGGTAAACACTTCCCTCCACCAGCACTGGGAGTCTTAGGTCATTAGTGCCTGATCCTACAGGGTGCTGAGCATCCTCCGTTCCCATTGGCTTTGGGGGGAGTTGGAGGCACTCAGCCCTTTGTAGGATTGAACTCTTAACAGGAGTAAAGGGCTCTGAGATCTTCCAGTCGAAGGAGTTAGAGGAGTATTATTATTGGTACGGGTGGGTTATTTCCAAAACTGCTCACTGGCACTTCCAGTACCTGCTATCACCCAAATGGTTAACAACGCCCAAGAGGGACAGGCACTAGAACCTTTGAAACGTAACAGAGCACCATACTGCGACTAGCTAGAGACTAGTAAAACTATTTATTAGAAAGGAAGGATGGTCCAGTGGGACTTGGGAGATCCATGTTCAATTCCCTGCTGCAACCAAGACTTCCTGTGTGAGCCAGGGCAAGTCACCTAGTCTCTCTGTGCCTCAGTTCCCCAGCTGTACAAGGAGAGAATAGCACTGCCCTACCTCACAGGGGGGTTATGAGACATTAGAGACTGTAAGCACTCAGCTACTACAGGGATGCGGCCCATGTAAATACCATATAGCTGGACAGTATGTAGAGGAACCCAGCTGAGCAGTGTCCTGGGTTGCACCTGGCTATATAATTAATCCTAAAATAAGAGATAATCATCAAAGGCTGCAGTTGATGTTGAATGGGAAAACATACTCTCTGTGCGTATATATAGCACAAGGGGTGAGAAGCATGAGTAGAAAAGTTCCCACACTGAGAAAATAGAGAATAGGCTACACAAAAGTTTGAACAGTTGAAAGCAAAGTGACTTACATGGGAGCCAATTTTAAAAATAGCTGTGAGGCACAATTCAATAGTCCAACTACCAGATCGTATTCTTGTGTTTGCACAAAACACTGCTCCTGACCGGGACCTCGGATTGCCAGTGCAATAAAAACCAACAACAAATTAAATGCAGCGACCAAAAGATTCTGGTGCCTAAACCATCCCTGTGCTAACATGGCTTTCTCCTTGCAGAAAGCAGGAGGGAGAGATTCCATCATAGAGCCTCTTGTCCCATAGTCCTGCTTTAATGGATCATTTTTTCTCTCTTATTTATGAACCAAGAATGTCCAGAGGCCAGTTGGGACGGGTTCACTGTTTGTGTCTAGTCTCCCGCAGCTCCCACATGAGATCCTGTGGTTTATTTTCTCAAACTGTAGCTTCCAGAGCTGATCCCCTGCCAGCAATCGCTCTGGGAGAGCAGCACAAACTCCACCAGCGCAGGCAGAGGCAGGGCATTCCAGCTCCACGCCCACACAACCACAAGTAGTCGAGAAAAGCAAAAGCATAATAAGTCATTCCCAACGTTTCAGGAAACGGCACAAAAAGCAGCTGAGCGGGAGAGCTGGAGGCAGGATGGACCCAGGCCCTCGGGCTTCTCAGTTTGGTGCAGCCAAGTGCTCAGCAGCCAGACAGGTAGGGAAGGGTGCAACCATCAATGCGCTTTTGCACCCCCTTGTGGCTAGTGTAGGGCCAACACTACAGTGTCAGAGGAGGCCACTCATGCTCAGACAGCAGCACCGGCTGTATGTAGATCAGTGGTTCTCAAACTTGGGCCGCTGCTTGTTCAGGGAAAGCCCCTGGCGGGCCGGGCTGGTTTGTTTACCTGCCGCGTCTGCAGGTTCAGCCAATCGCAGCTCCCACTGGCCGCGATTCGCCGCTTCAGGCCAATGGGGGTGCAGGAAGCGGTGTGGGCCAAGGGATGTGCTGGCCGCGGCTTCTCACAGCCCCCATTGGCCTGGGACAGCGAACCGCAGCCAGTGGGAGCTGCGATCGGCCGAACCTGCGGACGCGGCAGGTAAACAAACCGGCCCGGCCCGCCAGGGGCCTTCCCTGAACAAGCGGCAGACTGGCTTTGAGAACCACTGATGTAGATGATGCTTTGCAGGTGGAAGGAGGAAAGAAGTTACTTTATAGGGGTGAAAGAACAGCTCACAATGAAAAGGGGAGTGAAAGCCCCAAGCTCGCTGAATCAGAAATTAGAGATGGGAAAGATCTTGTAGGTTCCCATAGCCTTTCCCTCTGCCAATATGGGATTGTTCCCTACAGAGTCCAAGCCAGCCGGGTTTTAAACACCCCAGTTCCCACCCATGTCCCTACGGACGCTGCTCCACAATCTACGATTCCACCTTTGGAAAGCATCTGATATTTCATCCGCAATGTCTCTTTGTTTAACTTCATACCTGGCAAGTTCTACCAATCCCAGTCACCACCACCCCCCCCCCAACGATTGTCCTCCCTCCTCAGAGAGGGGGTCACTCCCTTTCAGTTACTTGTGCAGGGTTTCACTTCCTCTCCACTTCCCTTGGCCAGCATTGGGCCAAGCTTACCTCAGTCAGTCAGTCAGTCCCTCCTCTCCCTTAATCATTGTCATTGCTCTTCTCTGAACTCCCTCCAATTTGTTGACATCGCTCTGGCATGGAGGTATCCAGAAATTAACAGTCTCTCACAGGTTGGCTTTGGGAGAGAGAGGCCCTGATTATCCCTGAGAAGGGGCAAGATGGAATCTAGTTTTGAATGACAAAGTCAAACTAGAAGCAATTCAGGGGCTGCAGAAACAATCTCACACACATTCCTAAGAAACTGGAACTTAGCAACCTAGACTTTCCACCCCAAAAGCACAGTTCTTCCCCACTTGAGCGGTGGTAATAGGGTGTCCTTTATTCTGTCTATGGCCTTGCTACTAGAGGGTGGCACGACACACAAATGCAACTGATCAGTATACGATACCATCCTTTTTTTTTTTTTTTTTTAATACAAGTACGTTGGATAGAGCAGCCTTGGAATAACTGTAATCCACGTACTGACAGGGTGGGTACGTACGTTTTGGGACCCTATTCCCCACTGCAGCCATGCAGCATATCAGGCTCGATCACAGATAGGCAGCACCCTCTCCATGAAGACAAACTGTGTGAACTGCTCTACAGCCCAGGGACATTGCACAACTCACCATACAAGAGGAATGTGTGACAGAAAACAGACCTCTTTTTTCCTACGCTTCGAGACTAACCACACTGCAGACACAGAAATACACACAAACCTGCCCACATGAGAATTATTCCATGTACTAAGACACTCCCTGCTAACATGCACACATATACTTAGCAGATTTTCTCCATGCAGTATGTATTCAAAACACCTCTTGTATTTGGTCTGTAAATATTGAATAATTGTCCGTTGTGGTTTTCCTGTACACCATCTTTTGCTGCTACAATAACTCAAACACCAGGCCTAGTGAAGCAATACAGTTCAAGAGGCCACTGGCTTCTGCTCGTTAACCCTTTAGCACCAAGACCTAGGATTTCCCTTTCTCAAAGGGCGGTGAGATAACATGATGCTATAGAAATCTCAGCTCCTGGGGCAGAACGTTTGCAAACTCCAGGTGTTGACCATGTGAGTGTCCCCCCTACTTGCATACTGGAGCTCAGATAAGAGCAACACAAATGAATTAACTGGAGGGACTGACATATGAGGAAAGACAAGATTCCCCTGATACCATGCCAGGGCCTCAGTTTGACTTGGCTAAGTGGGATCTATACTGGGAGACATGAAAACTGCCCACAAAATGTGGAAACATTAAGGCCAGAGAGGAATTATCTAGGCTTCGAGTCAGCGAAGCAGTAAGCACATGCTTAAATGCTTTGCTGAACTGGTGTGGTACCCACAGAATCACTAGGTGCAACAGAATGAAAGTAAGTAAAGGACAATTTAGTCTAATGAAAATTGTGAGCGTGTCCCCAGGAAAGCAGTGGAAGCCCCATTGCTTGGGATATTTAAAATTAAACTGGGCAAAGCAGTAAGAAATATATGGCAGGGTACAACCATGCCCTGTCGAGGGGCAGGAGGAAGACTAGCTGGATGAATATGCCTTTTGTCTGGTTTATAGGATTTCCAAATATTTAAAAATACGATCCATCAGGCAACTGAAAGAGAAGTCGAACTACAAAAACTATCCAGAACATAGTGAACTGATACGCTTGCTTTTCTCTCTGGAACACTTTCTCAGCCTTTTCAACTTGGCAATTCCTTATTCAACATCAAAAAATTGTGTGATCCCTTTACATTTACCAGAAGAGTATATAGTAGAACGTCAGAGTTACAAACACCTCAGGAATGGAGGCTGTTGGTAACTCAAACATTTGTAACTCTGGACAAAACGTTCTGGTTGTTCTTTCAAAAGTTTACAACCGAACACTGACTTAGTATGGCTTTGAAACTTTACTAGGCAGAAGAAAAATGCTGCTTTCCCTTTATTTTTTTTTTAGCAGTTTACATTTACACAGTACTGTACTTCATCTGCTTTTTTGTTGTTGTTGGTCTCTGCTCCTGCTTGATGGTGTATGTCCAGTTCCAAATGAGGTGTGTGGTTAACTGGTCAGTCCGTAACTCTGGTGTTCAGAACTCAGAGGCTCGACTGTAAATAAAAGGATCCGTGCTAACCCGAGGTAATTGATTTGTGTGCGCATTTCGAGAGGTTGACAGAGAACACTTGACTTGGAAGGACAACATGGTGCGGGGAGTGGGCAGAGCGAGATTTGCTTTGCTTTAGATTGTAACAACACTTGCAATGCCTCGCCCCACTGCCTTTTGTGACCCAACCGTTCAGAAACGCTGCTCTAGACCATCTGCAGGACCTAAACAGGGCTTGGATCCTGCTTTATTGACTTTGGTGAGGGCAGGATCAGGCCCTAAATATGCTCTTCAGCATCTAAAAGTCTGGATAATGTCCCTGTAATTCTCCTCCACAGCATCTACAAGCCCCAGCACCATGCCCTGGAAACTTGCCGCTACATCATCTGACACATGCGCAAGTGGCTTGTGGAAGTTGGGAGGAGAAAATCCACAGCCAGAAAATTCTTACTTCTCCTTTTCGTGAACTACTGGGCTGTACTTGTATGAGGCAGCACGTGCCCAGAGGGCTCAACCCCTTCTCTGCCCTCCTTGCAGGCCACTTTATCCATTTGTAGCATGAATAACTGACTAGCTGAAATAAGAACGGCACCATCATTCCATTTGCCAGGTTCCGTGCCCGGATCTCAAGCAGTTTGGATCAGTACGACCAAGCCGCCTGTACACTGCCCTCATTTTGCTACCCCTTCTTCAGAAGTCACGCAAGGAAACGTCAGATGCCACTACGGTAAGTCTTGCCTGGCCAGGCTTTCCCTGCCCAGAATAGACCATCTGTGCATGGCAGGGGGGCCCTGCAACAAAACGATATGGACAGATGCATGACAGAAGGCGATCCAGTCAAGGGCTGAACCTCTTGACACACTGTAGCCCCCACCCCACCCCAGCTCCTGACACAGCCGTGCTTAGCACTGAACTGTTGTCTGCTTTGGGAGGCTACACAGCAAGTTGCCTTATTAGCTGAACCCAAGAAAATCAGCAGCATACACACCACAGCTGACAGAGCCGTGAGGTGCAAATCTTCCACCCCTCCGCTTCCTCCGGCCAAGCTACACAGACAACAGAAAGCCAATAAGCAAAGAGGTGCTGCTTTCAGACCATTTCCAGTATTTACCTCAGGATTCTGTGATCAACTCACTGCTCCCATTCCAGCAGCTTGTTCTTGGAAGCCAAGGATGTGGAGCCAAGTGTGAGAATTAATAGGTTGGAACAGATGTCAATGGATTCGGAGTCTACGTTAAACAGCTGTGTATCAGGGACAAACTAACCCACACGCCGATGAAAAACTATACAACTCTGGCCAAAAGAAAAAAAAAAAGCCATTTACCAAACTGCAAATAAAACTCCGTCTTCAGCAAAGAAAAAAAAATATTTTTTTTAAAGTCTTCTAACATATTTGAAATGACAAACTGTAACACACTGTGCATCTGAATACAATCCAGTACTGCCAACCATTCAAGAAATTATGAGTGAGGCCCTACATAATCATGAGATTATTTTTTTTAAATCTCTCCTGATTTTTTAAGCCAAAGCGATGTAGGGTTCTGTTTACCTGTCTTGCGGTTTCTGCACCTGGACTCGGGCCACATTTTGAAGATTTCCTCTACTAACATTAGGGCTAAAACCTCTTTTTTTGTTAATGAAAGCTCAGAGTCTCACAAAATCATGTGACTTCCAGGAGCTGGAGCTCTCAGAAAAACGCCAAATCATCATGAGAGTTGGCAACACTAAAAGATGCACATGGACAGGTCCCAGTCCTGCAAGCTTTTTGGGCATAGGTTTCAACAGGACTCTGCACAGGCATGAGAAGCTGCTTGCAGGATCGGAGGTCTTAGCATTTATACTGCCCTTTTCACAAACATCAGCTAATCCATCTTCACAACACCATAGTGAAGTGAATAGTTTTATCCCCATTTTACAGACAGGGACACTGATTTGCCCTAGATTGTGAGGGAATCAGTGACGATGTCACATACACTCCTGATATCTGAGGGTTTTCCTTGCACCTTATTTCCATTTAAGTTTCCAGCCATCCTGATTTCAGATAATAGCTTGAAAATGTGAAACCTAAAGGTTCAAGAACCAGAAAGTAAATGAAAACCCAGCCCAACAATGCACAATCTTTTTCAAATCTCATGATTTTCAGGCCAATTATTATTTTGGGGAGAACTGATTCATTACACTGAATTCAAACAATTCCTGATGTCCAGACTTATGTTCAAACCACACCTTTACACACACATACACACATGTCCTGTCTTTTGTACAGCATCCCTCATACACACTTGACCCAAATATATACTTTTAATGATCAGTACAGACCCATTTCCAAGAGTCACCCTTTGATTGTGGCCGTGGAAGGAAAGGGACAGAGCTGGATGTGAAGGCACAAACTGTACTTTCAAACACATGAAGAGAACTGGATCCACCAGCTAATCCATACTTCCACTCCCAAACAGCTCAGCGATTTCATGTGGGTGAGAGAGAAACTGTAAGAACTGGTTCTCACCCTCCCAGTTTAAAAAGGATATTGCCCACATTAATAGACTTTTAAACACACCACCACCACTTCAAAGAGCACTGGGCTACACAACAACCTTGAGTCATCAGAAGCCAACCTCCAGGGACACAGAGAACCACCCCAAACAAAGTCACATGGACTTCACGAGCAGAGAGGCAGGTTCAGAGGAAGCCTGCCAATCCACTCCACTCAGCCAGGTGCTCAGTTTCACCTGCATTCCACCCACAGTGAGCCCTCAGGCTTTGGCAGAGTCTCCATCAGCTGCACTTGCCCTTCTTGGCTCACTGCTCAACACATTCTTTATACAAATTGCTTCATTTCTCCTGTAGGAATGTTTACACCAGAGATCTTCCCTTCTGCACAAGGGCTTGTGTCTCATTAGCCATGTCACCACCTCTACCTGATCTCCCTCACAGTGAGAAGGCAATATCTTCTATCTAGATACTTACAGGATAGCTCATCATCCAAGACTGCCCCCCTCAAGTACTTATGGATTTACCTTCAGGACACCCTCTGCAGGAAAGTAGTGGCATCTCCATTTCACAGCTGGCAAAATGAGGGAGATTAAATGACTTGAATCAAGGCTGGAAATGGAACTCTGATCTCCTGAATCCCAGTCCACTGCCTTAACCCGCCACCCTTCCTCTCAAACGACTTGACCCCGTGCCCACTGAAGGGAACGGCTTCAGTGGCACAAGCTCAGGCCCAAACTTCGCAATTAACAGGAGGTTCCTTGGAAAGCACTCATTCTCTCCAAGAAAGGAAGTCTATTGCGATTTATTAGCAGTATTATGGTAGCACCTAGGGACTCCATTCATGGAGCCAGGTCCCACTGTGCTAGGCAATGTACAAACACAAACTACTTCCCTGACCACTCTCCTAAGGTAGCACGGGTCTAAACCAAATATAGTACGATATTCTCTTAAACCATTCTGTCTGATTTCTCAGACATATTAGATCAGTCATACGATGCGCCTGACACTGGCATTAAGATAACATTTTGTGCAAGATTTTTACTGAATGATACCATACTTGTAATGTCATTTCTTATTGCCTTCTCTGAAGACTATTATTCTATGAGGGTATTTATATAATTGGCTTTTGTATTAAATTTGAGGAGCTGGTATAGTGGTATAAAAGTACAGCCTGGGTACATTTTTTGTTATCTGCCAGCATTTGTGATGCTGTCTTAAACAGGTCAGCACTGTAAATGAAAACCTGTTCTGGAAGGGTTTAACCTGGTTAAATAAGGATATTAACTGACTGAGACATATTTAGATGTTTACCCTCATTTCAGCAGATTGCTTTGTTTTCACAGCTTGGTTTCACTCCACCACTCATGAGTAATTCGGCTGGCACAAACTCATAATTAAGTGTGCTCTTCCATGCAAGGCCCATGCTATATTCTCCATATAAACACAGGGACATATATGCAAGTATCTGTGTATTTATGAGGCCAGGCCCGCTTTTCAACAGTGGAAAACCACACTCTGCTGCAGAGTGACATGTTGAAATGTAAGATGGGGTCTAGTAGATAGAACACTAGCCTTGGAGACAGGGAACCTGTGTTCTAATGCTACTCACCTCCTGTGTGACGCTGGGCAAGTCACTTCACTTCCCCATACCTACTTGCCTTCCCACCCTTTGTCTGTCTTATCTATCTAGACTGTAAGCTCTCTGGAGCATGGACTCTATCTCACTATTTTTATGCAGCATGATAGGGGCGTCTACACACTACAATCATACAAATTAATAATCATCATCACTGCCTTCCTTCTTTCACCGGGAGTGAGCAGACAAGAGGGTTATACAGAAATGTTTCCCTTTAACAAAAAAAAAAAAAAAAACACACTACACACATTTTTATAATTGATTTATCTAAGCTAAGATTCACAATTCTCTTTCCGATTTACAGCTTGATCTAGCTTCACTACACTTGCAGAACTTGTATGTTTCCAGATTTGGGGGTGGGGGGGAGGGTTTGGGAGAACAAGCCTCAAAATAACTCTGAAGGGGAAAATGTTGGTGATACACTTCAGGTTTGGAAAAAAACCATTTACCAAGCTTCAATCACCAGACTATCACTGGATTTATTTTATTTCCCTCCCACCATTTCAAACTATCATCAACTACAAGAAATGCATGAGAGCTTTTTAACAGTGCTTGACTGTGCTGCATAAAAAATTAATTGTTTTTTTGCAATGACTAGGTAACCCCTGGGTTGCCGTGAAACAAGTTGCACTGTTATGGAGCACAAGGCTGTACAGTGTTACAGGATCTCACAATAGGCGGAAAGCTATAGGGTGTACGGGTCTGACTAGTGAATTAGAATCCTGTTGGGACAGGAAGGACTAATCAAGAGGGAACATCCAAAATGCAACTGGCAAGAGGATGAAGGGGTGGGAATAGGGGCACTACTGTTGACAGAATCTGTAGTAGCATCCCCATGTGTTAACTGTCTCCTCCTACTGCCTACCCCGGTCCTCAAGGAATACAGTAAAGCTCCATCCACTCCGCCCAGCTGCAGGCAGGCAGGCCCTGCCTGCATCTCCCTTCAGAGGTTGTCCATGATGGTGGGTGTTCGAGCACACACAGGAGGACCCTGCTGCTCGCTCCCTACCCAAGAATTCAAGCTTAGTGGAGAGGAAATGCCTCTTCCTGTAAAACCACCCTAAATCCTCCCAAAGACCAAACCGAGAACCCCCAAACCTGCTGATGTCATCTGATTACATCACCCTCCCGATCCCCGCACGTCTCCAGAGAGCGAAAGCCGATGTCCCCAGCGTGCCCATTTCTGCGGCTTGAGGCGAGGATCAACCGGAACAACAAGCGGGGGGGAGAGAGGAGGGATTGTGCAGAGGGGAGAGGGGGGGAAGGGGTTTGACAGGGGGCCGTGCTCCGAATACTGCAATGTCTGCTTCGATCCCGAGCTCCCCGCTCCGCACGCCCGGGGTACCGGCCCACGGGGCTAACGGTCTACTGCACGGGATGCATCCAAAGGAGAAACACGCCGAGCGAGCCCCGGTTGCACAGGTAGCGCCCCCGCCCCCCGCTCGCTGCATGGGCGGCCAGAGGGCTGGGCCGGGGGGACCCCACGGCAGATCGCCCCCCATCCACACCACAGGGCAGCAACGCGGCCGGGGTCGCTCCTGCCAGCTCCGGGCCGGGGGGAGGACCAAGCCCCACCTACCTGTTTTTCTTCTGCAGGGCGATCCGTGTTCGCACCCCAGCGGGGAACCCAGCAGCGGCGGCGGCAGGGGAGAAAGCGAGAAGAGACGGGGTGAGCGAGGGAGGCTGAGCCCAGCCCCGGCGCCCCCCACCCCGCGCCCCCCGGGGCCCCGCTCACCTGGGTTGACCAGCTTGCTCTTGTACCTCAGGCCGGTGCTCATCCTGCGCTCCGGGCGGCGGCTCCCTAGTGCGCCGGCTTTGCAGAGACAGAGGCTCGCCGGGCGCCCCGCAGCCACGAGCGCTCTCCGCGTGCGCGTGTCGGCCGGGGCTGCTGCCGCTGCTGCATTACTGAGCTGGGCCGGCCCCGGGGAGCGCTCGTGCAGCCCAGCCCAGCCCACAGCGCTCAGCCAATCAGCGCCCCGCGCTCGGCCCTTCCGCCGCCAGCCCTCCCGCCCCCCAGCCTGCAGGGCCTGGGCTGCTGCTGCCCCCACAAGCGCGTTAAAAACCCACCCAGCAGCCACCATCTCCCCCCTCCCTCCAGCAGAGAGGCATCGCCTACCCGCCCCCAGTTCACAAGCAGCAGCGCCTAGGGGTGGGTTGCTGCAGGTTGCACACTGGATGCTCTTTGCATCTCCCCCTTCCTGGGGATGATTTAAATCTCATTTGCAAAGGAATTTTTTTTTAAACTTGGACCAGGCATCTACTATTATTGGAACCATCCCAATATTATTCTGTATGCAACCACACCCTCTCCCCCCAAAAAAACCTGGGTCCTAATTTTCAAACTTGCTCTCTGGTCACCCTACTTCTGCTAGGCCTGTTAAATATCACACCCCAAGGGTGGATTAGTTACACAGGAAAAGGGGTGTGTGTGTGGGTGGTTGCATGAAAGTGGAGTGTGAGTTACTCATTACGTTAAAATAAAAATATTGTTAGCTGAAATTATCAATGCTTGAGGCTCCCTGCAGTGGGACTATTAAAATTTAAGGGACATTAGAATCATTGATGAATTAAGATAAAAGGGAGCCCACTATTTCCAACTTTTGTGAGCCAGGCTAATTCAAAAAGCATCGAAAGATTGCATTTGGAACGTTCAAGTCTCCACAATAAGTCATCCTCACTAAGGACCTTTACTAGGTTTCTTCTAATTGCCAACCATTAATACAGTTAGGTCATTTGAGAACTCTACTACCCTAGCAGATGTTACAATTTAACAGTGTTTTACTGTGCAAGGGCTGCACATGGAAAAACACACTGGGTAAGGAAGAAAAGTAGACCCATTAATTTATAAGACACTAACCTCTTTAAGGCAAACTATGGTGATGGTCACAGTATAAGAACCAATTTAGAATAGAAAGACTATTCTTTTACCACACAAGGGTTTCCTGGTTGCTTTATGACATACCTTTAACATAGCTTATCTTTTCCCACAGATTCTACAGCTGTGCAACCTTAGAGACAGGGCTAACACGATCCAATGGCTGGAAGTGAAAGCTAGACAAATTCAGACCATAAATAAAGCATAACTTTTTAACCATGATAATAATTAGCTATTGAAACAACTTACCAAGGGTCAGGGTGGATTCGCTATCACTGCCAAATTTTAAAATCTGGATTGGATGTTTTTCTGAACGACATGCTCTAAGAATTATTTTGGGTTAATTCTATGGCTCGTATTACATAGGTGGTCAGATTTGATCATTGGTTCCCAATGGGGGCTGCTTGCAGCCCAATCAGCACACAGCCACATATATATATACTACCTGTATGGCCCATGTGACAACTTCAGGGCCATACAGGTAGTATATATATTATGTGGATATAGCCCAGATAACACAGAGAGCTGCATATGCAGCCCACAATGGTAAATAGGTTGAGAACCACTGAACTAGATGATCACAATGGGTGCGTCTGGCCTTAGAACCTATGGATCTATGAAAGCATTGCCTTCATGAGGATTTTTTCACATTTAAAGTTTTTAATTGACCCATTCATTTTATAAATCTTTTATTATGCAGAGACCCAGTCAGGTCAGAGCTCTATTGTGCTATGTACTGTAGAGACATGAGTAAAGACAGTCCCTGCGCCAAAGAACCTACAGTCTTGTAAATTCATTCCTTTAGCAAAGTGAGGAGTAGAAAGCACATGTGTAAACACAGATTAATTATCTTGTTGCTGGAACCTTAACTTTTGCATTTCCTGACAGTGATTTTAACTGTGCTACCTTACCATTGCGTTAATGCAGCCTTTGAAGTGTAATGTTAATGACTGGTAAAGGAAGTGTTAGTACCAACATGAAAACTTTGTTTAATATAACTGATCCTGCAAACACTTACGCCCATGCTTAACTTTAGGTACATGACTGCTCCCATTGAAGTCACTGGGACACATCTGCATAAAGTTATGTACAGGTGTAAGTATTTGCAGGATCAGAGCCTATGACATGCAGTATAGTTGTCAATAACCCATTGCAGGAAACAGTTATTAATAATAAGCAGAACCACAGAAATTAGAGAGGGGAAGCCCCATTGAGATGACTGTCTTTTTAACTGGATCAATTAGAAAATACATGCTCTGCGATTTAACATATTACCTCAAGATACAATGAGTCAAGCTTTCTCCCCCTACAAAAACACTGTACAGAGTATCAATTTGCCATGTTTCCATTACTCCACTTTAAGAGGTGGTATTATGATTGAAAACTCTGCCAATTGAAATGCAGTGTTTTAAAGGGAGACAGGCCTGTCATATCATGAGCCTAGATGAATTCAAAACCCTCTACAGGCAAGCAGAACTAGACTGTAATTTATGGACAATACTAGAGACTTATTATACAGCATATTAATGGTAAGGGGCACATATGGGAATCTCCGGAGACCTGATTTCTAAGGAAGCAGTTCTCATCCAAGCCACAGTAATGGTGAAGAAAAAAAATCAGTACCCAAAAATCTAATAGCAGCCAAGGGCTATTACCTATGGGGAACTTTAAGATTACTAACTCCCTCACAAAAGAGTACAGAGCGAGTTCATACCAGCTATTGATACACAAGCTGTGTATAGAAGCAGGATAAGTTTATGTACAGCTCAATCCGTTTTCCCATTGTTGAAGCCTACCTTTAGATATGTGGCCTTCCTCTTTGTGTATTATAATACATGATTCTTGGGCACAATACACAAGTGTTTTGCATAGTAATAGATGTACTTGAAATAATAATTACATAGATGTTCCATATGTTGGACCAAACCTGGCACACATACTATAGCAGTGGCTTTTCAAGTTCTTGTTGTGGCCATTACTTCAGCTATTCTGTCATCTCTCCCCACCCCAAGTCAAAACACAGAAAGACTTGTAAAGTTGGAGGTTGGCCATCTTAGGCATGTGTTTTAAAAACCCCTATGAAATCATCCCAAATTCATTTTCATTCATTGATTCAACCATCAGAAAAATCTTTCAAAGTACAGTAATTGTTTCCATATTTGCTCCTTTAGGGACGCTAGACAACCACAAGCCATTAGTCTTCACCACACAGCAAAAGGCACCAACAATCCAATCATCAGCTTCATAAATTGTTAGTCTGCCACAGAATTTTAAATGCAATGCAGATTGAACAGATTGTAATCACGCTGTCCCAGATCCTGCTAAAATTAGCCATTAAAACAGTCATATGTAGGCTTTTTATCCCACAATACTAGAAAGCTTCACATCTGCTCTGATAACACCTGTGTGGAGTGCACAAAGGAAAATGGACTTGTCATTCAGTGCTTGACACTAATGCTGCCCTGCCAGGAGTGACAGCATAGTGGAAAAACAGGATCAAAACCTGCAGCTCAAGAAAGCTACTATGACAGGCATCTTGCAACAACAATGAATATATGTTCCTCTTGATAAACTGTGAGGGTTTGAATAAAGGCAAACTTCTAAATGTAGTTGAAGAATCACTTTAGATGTTGCCAGGGAAGAGAGAAATCATACTAAAATGAAACAATACTTCAAAATATTATGAATTTGAACACTGAAGGCATTCTACTAAAGGTCATCAGGCATGGGATGGAGCATCATTGGACCCTTATTCAAGTGTATTCCCATTTCTTAAAATGGAGTATCCCTGATAAGACTCCAAAAATGATACAGTCAGAAGCATCAGCCACTAATCAATTGAACAAACTTCATAAGCAAATAGAGTTCCCACCCAAAAAGCAAAGTTGTGACTGATTATTTTGGATGCCTCAATTTTTGGTTGCCCAAATTAAAACATGAGAGGCCTGATTTTTCAGAAGGAGGGTGCTCGCCGCTTCCTGGAAAATCAGGCCTTTTAAAAATATATCTATTTGGGCACCCAAATATCACGAGATGCTTCTGGAAGTCTGGCCTCCATTTGCTCTGACAGAGTCACCTTTCATATTACCTCCCATGGCATGCAGCTATATTTAGATTAGAAGTGAAGGCCTTAGTAGTCTCCTGATTTCCATGAGCACAAATAGGTGGTGTAGCAACTTAGGATAGTTGTAGAACATACAGTGTTGCAGTAGCACTTTAGAAATATGACAAATACGAAGAATCCATAGGTTCACCTAGCTGAATGTTCATCCCCTCAACTTGTCAGAGACAAGCTTACAGTAAAACCCCCTGTACTTGGGATCTCAGTAGACAGGTCTAGAATTCCAATTAGAGAGTTTAACACCTCTGAGAAGATTTGATGAAATAATAGAATTATGAATAAATACAGGAACAAGTCATTCACGGCATTTCTCCTTTTAACTTCACTTTGGCAGCTTCTCTGTTAACACTGGAGTTTACAATTTCCCGGTTTAACATTGCTTAATACAGCCAAAATACACATCCCCATGAAGCAAATTGTTTGCCAACACCATCCTGATAAAACAGTAGTCATTGCCATTCACTAGCATTAGAGTAAATCAATTTCCCGAGAGATGTCCCAGGTAAGCACAGAACACTTCCCTGTATTAAATGGTCTACATGCCACATTTACTACACACGCTCCTGTGTGTGCACACAGGATTACAAGAAGTGCAAGTGAAGACCATACATTCGATAAACACAAACGAAATCACAACACTCACTTGTTCATAAGGTCTGGGGGCAGATTTTCAAAGGTATTTAGGCCTGTAAAGGTGCAGATAAGCTGGATTTTCAAAAACAGGGCCGGCTCTGGCTTTTTTGCTGCCCCAGGCAAAAAAGCCGCCGGCCGACACACACACACCCCCGTGGGGGGATAGGGGGGCCGGAGCCCTGGAAGGAGGGCGGTGAGCCCCGGTGGGGGCTCCGCTCTCCCCCCGGCGGCCGGGGGGAGGAGGGCCGGAGCCCTGGGAGGAGGGCGGTGAGCCCCAGCGGGGGCTCCGCTCTCCCCCCGGCAGCCAGAGCGCAGGGGGCAGGGTGGCGAGAGGGCGGCGGGGGGGAGGGCGGCCAGAGCGCCAGGGGGAGGGCGGCGAGCCCAGCCGTGGCCCCGCTCTCCCTGGGGGCCGGAGCGCTGCGCCGGCCCCCTCCAGGTGCCGCCCCAAGCACAAGCTTGGTGGGCTGGTGCCTGGAGCCGGCCCTGTTCAAAAACACCTAAGTAGGTTGGGCGCTGAACTCCCATTGAAATCAGGTTCTAAAACCAATTTCAGCTAAATTGGTGTAACTTGTGTGTTTAGACAAGCCCTAAGAAAAAGGCTCCATCTCCATGATAAATACTTGAGTCCCTAAAAAAAAAAAAGTAAAGAATACTGTACATTTCTTTGGTTATTAAATTGTACAGGTGATTTAAAATTAAAGGATAACACGTGCAACTTTTTTTCCATGTTCATTCAGTTTATTATAAAACTCCAAGGGAAGTTAGTGTCATGATATATAAAAAGTTCAGTACATGCCATCATTCAGTTGGCTGAAGGATAAAAATGCCTTTGACAGAAATTTTTGCAAGCAATATTTGAGAACTGAAGACAAGTCTTCATAGGCATCCATGAAAGATATTTGGCATGCAGGGTGAATACATGATTTAAGGCACAATGGTTTAGGAAACTCAGCTTCTCTATCACCTCTGGTGTAGCATTAACATTTTGTACCCTTTGTTTTTCGTTATGCAAATACAAACCACCAGCGATGATGCTACCACAGTAAACAAAAGCACAACCTACAGAGTCAGTCTTTTTTTTAATATTATATATGAGAAAAGTTATGAATAAACTACTAACAAGTTATATAATGCTTCCACTAAGACAAAGCAAATGAAAACTAGGATGCTGTGCAATCACACACATTTACTGTAAACTGTGCACAAGATTTTTTTAGTATTTATCACAAAATTGTCAAGAATAACCTAGCTGAAATGTGATACATCATATTAAACCCACTCACAATGACTAGAACAAACAGCGTGGTGTACTAGTTTTTGTATAAAAGGATACAGAAAGGATAATAAACCCACATTATAAGCATGAGGACATAATTACCAAGA
Organism: Malaclemys terrapin pileata; assembly: GCF_027887155.1. NCBI lineage: Eukaryota > Metazoa > Chordata > Testudines > Emydidae > Malaclemys > Malaclemys terrapin. Next base: position 16,281,839 of record NC_071520.1, on the reverse strand, counting down.
GGATAAAAAAAAAAAAAAAGATACCAATAACATGATTAAGGTTGGATATATAAAAAAAATATTGTTTCACAACACAATCTTCAAGACATTTTCCACCCCCCAAGGTCTTGCTTTTTCCCCCAAGGTCTTGCCGCATCCAGCATCAAATCTGAGTGTTGTTACTGGTGTTCAATAGCATCATCAAACAGAATAAAGCACTGATCCATTTTTAGGAGAACCGTGTATCACTATGAATGAAAAAGAAAACAGTTTATTATGGAAAACAATAAAAGAATAACTCATCAATGACAAAGTTGTTTTGCTTTTGAATCACTCATCACAGCAAAGAGTATAACATAAAATCACAGAATCATAAGACTGGAAGGGACCTTGAGAGGTCATCTAGTCCAGTCCCCTGCACTCATGGCAGGACTAAGTATTATCTAGACCATCCCTGATAGGTGTTTGTCCAATCTGCTCTTAAATATCTCCAATGATGGAAATTCCACAACCACCATAGGCAATTTATTCCAGTGCTTAATGACTCTGACAGTTAGGAAGTTTTTCCTAATGTCCAACCTAAACCGCCCTTGCTGCAATTTAAGCCCATTGCTTCTTGTCCTATCCTAAATGGTTAAGAAAAACAATTTTTTCCCTCCTGCTTTTAACAACCTTTTACATACTTGAAAACTTATGTCCCCCTCAGTCTTCTCTTTCCCAGACTAAACAAATCCAATTTTTTCAGTCTTCCCTGAGTCATGTTTTCTAGCCCTTTCATCATTTTTGTTGCTCTTCTCTGGACTCTCTCCAATTTGTCCACATCCTTCCTGAAATTTGGCACCCAGAACGTGGACACAATACTCCAGTTGAGGCCTAATCAGCGCAGAGTAGAGCGGAAGAATTACTTCTCGTGTCTTGCTTACAACACTCCCATTAATACATCCCAGAATGATGTTCGCTTTTTTTGCAATAGCGTCACACTGTTGACCCATATTTAGCTCGTGGTCCACTATGACTCCCAGCTCCCTTTCCGCAATACTCCTTCCTAGGCAGTCATTTCCCATTTTGTGTGTGCAACTGATTGTTCCTTCCTAAATGGAGTACTTCACATTTGTCCTTATTGAATTTCATCCTATTTACTTCAGACCATTTCTCCAGTTTGTCCAGATCATTTTGAATTTTAATCCTATCCTCCAAAGCATTTGCAACCCCTGCCAGTTTGGTATCATCCGCAAATTTTATATGTGTACTCTCTATGCCATTATCTAAATCATTGATGAACATAGTCCCTGGGACCAAAACCCTTATGTTTCCACGCAACGTGGACCTAAGTCAGCGCTGGAGTGAACAAGAGTAACTCACTGAAGTTAGTGGGTATCATGTCCACTTATTCCTGGGATGAGTTTGGCCCCAAATCTCTAATGGATTCAAATCTCTAATAAGAGCAGGGGAAGGAGACTATTTTTAGTTGTTACATGTATTTTCTCACATGCCCATATACTCTTCAGTCTGAGAGAAGGCAAGGGCCATGGTGTGGCTCAGCTGATCAGTGCTGAATGTAAGAAGCTTGTCTCATCCTGAAGGCCAATCAGTCTGTTAAGCAGCAATGTACAATTTTATTTCTATCAAGGAAAATAAATGCAAAGATTCCATCTAATTAAGGCTAAATGGAAATGAGCTTTGTGTTATCAAAGCTGTCTCTTATAATACTGCCTAAGCTTAGCAAGAAAATGGCTAGATTGTTCTGAGAATTCACCCAAAGGCACTCAGAGTTAAATCAAGAGATACTGGCCTACAATTTCAAAAATAACTAGTGATTTTGGGTGCCTCCAGTTTTGGATGACCCAGCATGTAATACATTGAAAGGGCTTGATTTTCAGAGGATGGATGCTCAACACTTTCTGAAAATCAGGCTCCTTTAAAAGATATCTCAAGCTGGACACTCAAATTCAGTAGGCCGCTGGTCCACAGCAAGGTATGTTTGTTTTATCTTCTCACTTATCTGAGCCTATAGCACGGAATATTCTAGGAAACACTAAAGTTATCATCTCAAGTAAAAACACACAGAGTAAGGTATAACTTCATTTATCCAGATTAGGGTTCCCAGTGACAATTACACTGTGGAAAAAAAGCTTTAACAAAAACTAGAAGGTAGTCAAGGTCCTATGCTCTTTGTGGTTCTCACAATGCAGATTTTCTGCAGCATGCCAATCATCTAATATATTAAACTCATTTCACATAATAAACAACCGAACAGAATAAGCAAGCCATCACTGAAGCTCTAAATAAGTCTGAGTCCATGGGCAGCTGATTGTAAACACAGGCTATTATGCTACATTTGTTCCAACTAGGAAATAAATTGTAAACTTTTGCAGCTGCATGGCTGTAAGAGAAATGTGTCCATCAACAATCCCAAAAGCCAACAGTATTTGGGGTTGCAGATTCATGAAAAAAGCTGGAATGTCAAAAAAATAGATCTGTTTATTTTGCACAATTATGTGCACTAAAATTGCTAATATTTATAGCAACCTGATCTTCGCTGTTCATTTTACAAGCTTCACTTAGAGAAAGTCAGAATTCACCATGCTCTCTTTATATGGATTCACTTCACTAGTGTTTCCTACCTTCTCCCATGGAGAAACTACATTTTGTTCTTGGGATCCGAAGAAGTGAGGTTTTTACTCACGAAAGCTTATGCCCAAATAAATCTGTTAGTCTTTAAGGTGCCACCAGACTCGTTGTTGTTTTTGTAGATACAGACTAACACGGCTACCCCCTGATACTTGTATCTTCACCGTTCCTTTTATAAATTTATATTACTAGTTTTGCAATACTTATCAAAAGTAATAGTGTCAACCATATTTCCCTGAATTTGACCCAATAGTCCATAGATAACTTTCATACCTGTATCTGCAACACAAGTTCATATCATTATTTAAATATAGTTACACTATATTTTTCTAGCATTGTGCCATTAAAACAAAGCCTCCCTACTACCTAGCAAATTTTAGCTAGCAGATTGCTTGGTAACCTCTAGTGTGCGCCCATACAAACACTTATGTTCTGATTAACTTACCATTTCATGACTGGAATTTAGCCACCATACACAAGTTAACACCCCTAAACTTTTCACAAAAGTTCCATGGGATTTGTAATTACCAGGTTTTAAGTCTGATCTGAAATACAGCACACACCCACCAACACAAGGCGACACTGACTAAATGCTTCTCACATATAGAAGCCACTTTGGGAAGAAGGCATTTGGGGAATCAGCAAAGAACTACTTATCTTTTTTGGTGGTTAATCCATTTACTCCTGGGAGAATTCTGCACCACTGCGCACATGCAGAATTTATGTCCCCTGCAGATTTCTTTGCTTCCCCACAAAAAAATGACTTTCTGACAGGCAAGTCACAAGAGCGGTCATGTGACCCTTCCCAGCAGTATGTTCTGGGTCCCCAGGGCAGCCAGAAGAGAGGTAAATCACTGTGGGGCAGGAGGCGGGACTGGGGAAGACCCGGCTGGTGGCTCCTACCCTGCGCAAGGCTCAGCTGCTAGTCCCAGCTCGGCTGGGGAGGACGGGACTTCCTATTCCCTTGCATGAAATCTGAGGCAGGGTCAGACCCACCCCGAGATTTCTCCCCCAGCTGCAGGAAGCTCTGCAAACCCGTCCTCTCCCCCCCTCCCCCGGCATCCTGCTTCCTGCACCCATTGCTCCTCAGCTGCAGAGGGAGGGATCCCTGTATAGGGAGCTGCTCCCCCATCCACCCAATCCCCGTAGATCCAGTCCCCCTCATACCCAGACCCTCCCACTAAGCCTCACACCCCCCGCACTCAGAACCCCCCACCAATGAGCCCCACTCCCCCTCCACCTGGACCACCACAACGAGCCACCCAGATTCCCACCCCACTGAGCCAAAGCCAGCTGCACCTGGAGCCCCACCCAGCTGAGCCCCACGCCCCCAGCACTGAGCCACCCACACCCAGACCCCCCTGCCAGCTCTATCCCCCCCGCAGACTCCCCCTGCTGAGTCCCAACCACCTTCACCTGGACCCCCTGAAGAGTCTCATTACCATTGCACCCAGAACCCTCCAACAAGCCACTGTGCATCCAGATCCCCCTCGCACCCGGATCCCGCACTGAGCCGCCTGCATCCAGATTGCCCCACACACAATCCTCTCAACCCACATCTGGATCCCTCCACACTAAGCCCCTCCACACTTGGATCCTGCCTTGCTGAGCCTGCCTGCCCACACGGAGGGGCAGGGCCCTGGGGTGTTTCTGGGGCAGGCCCGGTCCTTGCGCTGTATCAGGGCTGGGTGCAGCCTCACTGCTGAGTCCATGTCTGTGGGGGGTGAGGAGGAGGGAGACAGAGAGCTGCACAGTGATCTCCCACCTCTGTGCAGCCAGTGGCCTATGCGCCCCAATACCATGCTGGAGCCTCCACATTTATTTGACAAATAAAATTTGCAGAATTTTAAAATATTGTGCGTATAATTATTTTTTTTTGGGGGGGGGGGGGGCTCTGAATTTATTTTTTGGTGCAGAATGCCCTCAGAAGTAACCCATTCAAGTGCTGCCATAGCCAGAATGTTATGCTAGATGATAAGATTACAGCATGAGGCAATAAGCTTTTAGGACATTTTCCGAATGTATTGCCACAACAGCTTATACACGATGTCAGCCCTAAGAAAGGGAATCTTTTTAAAGTTTGAGCCTACAAACCAACCTGAAATATTTCACCGAAGGCAAAGTAAGGAGCTAATATCATGTGGTTCATCAAGAATTTCTCCCCACAATTCCCTTCAGGGACAACCACAGTGTGCGACAGCTGGGAAGGCATTCTTCCCCACATACAGTTCAGTTTTCTGTTGATTTTTTTTTTCCTTTTTACTCCTAAAGGTGAGAAGTGTGCTTTTATAAGCAAAGCCCTTTCCCTCTCAACACCCAAACTGGCTTTTCTTCAAATGCCATATATTCTATGGTATAAATACAGCATTCGTATCACTCAGCCATTAGCAGTAGTACCGATAGATCCATCTTTTTTTGAAAGGTTGTGAATTAGGATTTAATCATACAGTGACTCTGTATTAGGATGCGCTGTATTAGGAAAACTTTGTTGCAATTCTGAAAAAGTACTTGCTTCCATACTTGGCATTTCACTAGCCAGTTTTCACAGGCTACAACAGTGCCATGTGAACACCTGTTCTCACTTTCAGATGATATTATAAACAAGAAGTGGGCAGCATTTTCTCCTGAAAATGCAAACAAACTTGTTTGTCTGAGCAATTGGCTGAACAAGAAGTAGGACTGAGTGGGGACTTGTAGCTCTAAAGTTTCACATTGTTTTATGGTTGAATGCAGGGGTTTTTTGTACATAATTCTACTTTTCATGATAAAGCACTACAGTACTTGTATTAGGTGAATTGAAAAATACTATTTCTTTTGTTTTTTACAGTGCAAATATTTGTAATAAAAAATAAATATAAAGTAAGCACTGTACATTTTGTATTCTGTGTTATAATTGAAAATCAATATATTTGAAAATGTAAAAAACATCCAAAAATATTTAAATAAATGGTATTCTATTATTGTTTAAAAAAAATAATCGTGATTAATTGCACTGCTAATCACTTGACAGCCCTAGTTTTTTTAATTCAAATTTATAATATCGCGTGCACACACACACACACACAAACGGTCAAGATTTCCCAAAAGGAACTAATGAAAAACACAACCCAATGTTTAAGATAAAATAATCAGCCTTTGAAACACACAAAAATTATCTGATGCAATGGATAGTCTTTCTGCTGTGGCTTCACTTAGTGAACCAAGCCAACATTAATTTATGTGTTAACTGACAGAACAGCTGATGCTGAGATACAGGGTATGTCATATGAAATGATTACATAGGAATGCATCTGCACTGTTGGGAATTTATCCCATCGTTTTTCATTATCATTCCAGACATTTCACTCATCATGCTGAGCTTATTTTCACTCAAAGAATTAAGTCCAGCACTTCAAAACCTCCTGTCTTGCAGAGTTGTGTCTTAGGCATTTTGTTTTATGCCACCAACCAGTAAGAAACCTTTTCGGTCAGCCTACAGAAGTTTTCCAAATGGTTAATCGAATCCTCTACTTTTTAAAAAATAAAAATGAACTACTACATTAGACAGATAACATTTAGGGTTGTAACATACGGTGTTTTTCCATTTCTACCTCTACTGTTTCGACATAACAGCACTGAAAGATAAGATTTGACAGGAATGGGATTTTGAAGAGCGAGGGGTCCTGGAGTCGTAGGACTCCTGGTACACAATGTAACATAGGGAATTGTAGAATGCCCTTTGCAGTTGCAGAATTCCCAACAGAAGTAGGTCCTGAAGAAGCACTGAATTCCTGGAAACGCAGCGTACAGAAAGAGTGAATTAAAAGCCAAATAAAGTTTTACAGAACCAGCAGAAAGACACCAGTCAAAAATGACTTTCTTAGCACTTAGTGAAGAATAATTTTTATATACAGTGCTTTGAAAACCACTACCGTAACAAGATGTTGCATTACTCCCATGGGAAAATTGACAGAAGCTAAGTGATTCACCCAAGACCACTAAGGGCATGTCTACATAGCAAAGAAAGACCCATGGCTGGCCCATGCCAGCCAACTTGGGCTTGCAGGGCTTGGTTTGTGGGGCTGTTTCATTGCTGTGTAGACTTCTGGGCTCGGGCTGAACCAGACTCTAGGACTCTGGAGGTCCCAGAAGTCTACACAGCAATAAAACATCACCGTACCCCAAGCAGGCTGGCACAGGCCAGCTGTGGGTTTTTCTTTGCTGTGTAGACATACCATAAGGGGGACTGTGGAAGAACTAGGATTAGAATAAAAAGGATAAGTGGTGCTTGGCCTATATTCCTAAGAACATCCAAGAGACAATCTACCAATCCAGGGCATTCTGGATGGATAACAGGCTATGGGGTACTATCCATATTTTGGCTGAACAGAGCACTATTTCAAGAATTATAGCACTTTCAATTTAGAGAGTGCCTTTTCATACAAGAAGTTTACCGTTTTACAAACATTAACCTTAACAGCCTTGGCCAGGTAAGCAGAGTGGGTAAAATAAGGCACAGAGGGTAAATGATTTGCCCAACGTTAGAGTGAGGCAATGACAGAAGTTCCCTACCCCAACCCTGCTCCAATCACTGGATCACACTGTCTCATTTGAAAACCATGAGGTACTGTGCATTATAAACTAGTGAAAGCACCTGAGCCTCCATATCCCTGGCTGAAGTTTTTAAGATCACTGACAAGACCTTTCTATGCAAGTAAGCTACAAGGTCCATCCACCATCTACAATGCCTCTATGGAAAATGTGAACCACCAGCATAGAGTTCAGTGTTTCAGAGTGACAACTTTTCTCTTACTGGTTAGGGGAGAACGAAAGTTTTAAGCTGCAGCCTACCCTCTGCAAGAGAAACTGCAACACATTGAACAGAAGCTGTGGTGCTGACAGATGATTTGACCCTCAGAATCTAGAAAAGCCAAAGAAATGGGAGAATGGTGCAGCCCATCTATTCTAGCTAGAAAAACCATCCACAAGCTGTGCCAGGTGGTTGTTCCAAAAACTAAAAATTTGCCTAAGCTTTACATTCCTTAAGCTTCACATTTCAGCTGCCAAAAACTACAGCACGCAACATTCTTCCTCGGATGACATTTCTCATCACATCAATTTGGCATCTGACAATACCACTTTATAAGGCTGGTTGCTATGACAGTACACAGCATTTTTTTTAAAAATCATCATGTTCATCCATTAGGAACTAGCTACTTACTTCCTTTCTTTTGTAATAGGCTTGTCAGGAACATGAAAAGTGTAAACACAAAACATCCAACTTTGCTAACAACTCACTATGCATTCATGGAAATGGCCAGCTATGCTAAAAACTTTTCAACATTTTCTACAGATGTTATAGGAACAAGATGTAGGTCTTACTAATTAGATTTCCATCTGTCTATATTTATTTTACATTGCCTTTGTTCCAACACTACCCTGAAGCTATCCAGGACAATGGAGTGAAAGATAACGGCAATCCAGATCTGCAGGAATGAGAAGGAGGAAACAGACAGAGAGCTAAGTTATCTGCTTTAAGGGGAAAAAAATTCCACCACCTATCGCAATCATTTTCAGCTAAAAAAATCTCATCATCTTGTACAAGTTATTCATCTGAGACAGGCAGATTTAGAGACTGGCACTAACTCTGATAGTATACCTTTTAATCTACCAGATTAGAAGAAACTTTGCAAATACACCGCTACCCCTATATAACGCGACCCGATATAACACGAATTTGGATATAACGCGGTAAAGCCGCGCTCCGGGGAGGGGTGGGGGGCTGCGCACTCCGGCGGATCAAAACAAGTTCGATATAACACGTTTTCACCAATAACGCGGTAAGATTTTTTTGAGGACAGCGTTATATCGAGGTAGAGGTGTACATACATTGTGCCTGCTGACCTGCCAAAAAAAGCTAAGTCTGGTTTAGTTTTTGGTTAATTATTCCCACACTCCAAACCTCTTGCTTAAATCCTCAAAACACAAGAATGAAGACAGCTTTTGTACTTCAAGTGACATCATATTTTCCTGTATTTTAGAAGGGAAATCATTTTTGTTTGAAAATTTTATACATACTGTACTTCACATACAAACACCAACTGTAACAGAAATTAAGAGAAAATACTTTGCCAGCTTATATACTTTGTATATTTGACTACACTCATGAGGGTAACTGTTTTGTTCATGGCCAGTTGCCCTTGACTCATCCATTAGCCTGTCACCACCACTTAGGCACAGTTCTGTGAGTAGGAGGGTGCTCACATACACATACTTCCTCTGAACCTGCAAGAAGGCATTTACTATAGCTGTAACAGCAAAGCTGAAAGTGAAAAGGCAGCAGGCAGGCATGTGTACAAAGCAGCCCACGCACATTTGGTGGGGATGCTCGTTCTGAGACCCTTATAATCATCATCAGAGGAGCAGAAAAAAAGCAGTTCCCACAGATCTGGAACAGATAATGAAATGTGCGTGTGTTGGTTATCACTGCTTTCAAGACCATCTTCCTCTTTCATTGCTGATTATGTCTCCTTCACCATCATCTCCTTTCCAATCTCTTCACAGATTTCCACTCTTCCATCTCAAGCTTTATTTACCCATCCTCTTTCAAGGCTCTACACGGTTCATTCTTTCCTGTCTATAATCTCCACCTATTCCATGTCCCCTTCACACCATGTATTTTCAAAAGTCTTCCAGTTAGTGTTTGTTAAGTGCCCTCCCCACCTCTGCAATAAAGCCTGGCTTTGTAGAGATTCATTAACTCAGCAAAATCAGAGAACAAGACATGGCTAAGTTCAGGATGCAAGCTCTTCACCTAGAATACAAGCAGCTCTGCTCAACTGATAAGAAACCTTAGACCTAGTTACACAGCTTTGTAGCTCCACCTTTGTTTTCAATTATTCTCTATCAATTTTGGATACGCTTTGTTCCATTTAGAGGTACACTGGGCTGTTCTGGGGATTATTGGTGCAAGGACTCCTGAGGAGTAAATGAATGTTCAACCTCTGAGGAGAGGGAGAGGCCTAAGCTCTGGTGCCCTCTCCAAAGTGACGACAGGATCCCATGTCAGTGGTCTGGTTTAGTCAGATTGTCAACAGAGCTATGACAATTTACTGTTCCATATGGAAGGATAGTCTCAGCATCTTGAAGGGAAAAACTGAGGAATCATCAAAATTCTATTCAGGACCTGGTACGACTGATGATCTGGTTTTGACAAGTCCTCTATCTAGACAGATACTTAAGAAATGGTGAGACCTATAGATAACACGCACCTCACAGCCATAGCATTTCTCAGCCAAATCCATTTCTCAAAATGTGTTCAATCCCAGTATTTCCGGCCTACATGTGGTTTTCAAATATTTTTGGATAGATCTAGCAAGTTTATACAGATATTTCATTAGAAATTATCCTTTCCTATAACTCATCTATTTTACAAGTATTGCTGGGATGACATTTATAGAAGGAAACTGAAATGGTCTAGTTCTCAGGTTTTTATTCTGCATCAAAATGAAAATGACATGAAATATGAGAGTTCACAGCATGGTCTGTGAGTAATTCAGATACTTGGGGTAGGTTGTATTTCAGTGAGTAATGCAAAGCACACGCAAAAAAACTTTGTACGCAGACACATGCCATCATGTTCAGACCTTTGTTTGCCCATGTGTCCACGGTTGCAAACTTGACCTGGGATAAACCCTGCTCCAATTTTTAAAAAGCTACTTATGACAGAGCTGGATATGGGATTTCTGAACCAAAGAGAACTTAGTCCCATTATTAGACAACCAATGTTCAGAGTATTGTATTCTGCCAGCTCTCAGCTACTGAATTTCATAGCTGGGCCAGTGTCTGAGCACTGGGATCAAGGTAAAATGTTTGGGTGTTCATGTGTGCTTTGCAGGCAACAACTAGGAAAGAATTTTGCTAGATTTTGAGTGTGATTTTATATAGTGATATTTTATAAGTGACTGTGTAAATATGTAATCTGCAATTATCAACGAGGGTTGGGTTCTTTTGCAAGATGAGCACTGGTACTTTTAAAATATTTCCCATGAAAATAGCTCATTTAAATAAAATAAAAAAAAAGTCAAAAGGTTTGGACATACCAAAACAGAGGTACCATTAATTTCTCAGGACCTCCTAAGCATCTCTGATTCAAACTACATTTAAAAAACCCCACAAAGTTACCAGCTACTGTCTATGTATGTAGAAGACTAATAGTGAGTCATTGCTACTGTATACCACTATGATCAACCACAAGAAATTTCCTTAGCGTTTAGTCTTTCGATTCTGAGACTATGTATTTTAATATGGAGTTTAGGAGACATGGTCAGTCTGCTCTCAGCTGTGAAGGCTTCTTCATTTGCTGGGAATTTGGAATTGTGACAGGGTGAAAAAGACCTGGGTTTGATTTTTTTTTTTTAGTATGGCTTTCATCAGGGAATACGGTGTATTTACCAGTAGAACTTTGTCTTCTTTAATAGGGGCCCAGTGGACAAGTCTACTCCTTTAGAAGGCTTAATTTTAAAAAGGTTTTAGTTTTTTTTTTTTATTTTAAATGTAAACAGGAAAAGTGAAGGTTCAAGTAAAGGCAACAAAAATCTCCTTATTTTAGGCCTGGAATGTTGGCAGCTGTCACAAGGTCAGAAGGGATAATATAATCCATTTTATTCAGGCTTTACATTCCAGCAGCCCAGCAAATCAAAACTGGAGCATTAAACTGAAGTATCAAACAACAGGAACAAGGCTCTTCATATGTTTCTATTTTTTATTCTTGTATTTAAGAAAATATAAGAACTATGCTTTCTGCATTCTGAAGAAAACATGGGGATTTACAATAAAAAAAGTGATTCCCTTGAGCGCTTGCAAGTTTTGAATGCTTGCCCCAGGGACTAATATGCCATATGTAGACTTTGACATCAAGAAAGTTGCATCCAGTAAACAAGTGTGATTTGTCCACAATTTTTTCCTTTAGCACTTTGCAAAAACTGTCAGTTTATTAAGCAGGCTGCTTATACAGGATGATGGCTATACTTACTTTTCCATATAAGCAAGTTACCACAGTTATTAACTCTACTTACTCCAGAAAGAGATGGTAAAGTATCAGCCAATAACATTCTTGAAAGGTAATATGCACTCACAAGTGTCTGCAATCTTGACTTACCTCAATAAAGTCTTCCATTATAATACTTGAGACAGAAGGTAGGTGAGGTAATATCTTTTATTGGACCAGCTTCTGGTCCAATAAAAGATATTACCTCACCTACCTTGTCTCTCTCATATCCTGGGACCAACGTGGCTACAACACTTCAAACAATTATAATATCAGACAGACAAGCAGGGGGAAATGCCATAGGAAACTACAGCCACCTGAATGGAGGGCAAACTGCAGCCAAATCAGCTACTCCTGCTGAAGATGGATATATGCAACCAGAATAGAGCAGAGAGCTGGAAACAACCTGTGGCCCTCTGAGGTTGGGAAAAAGCCTTCCTATTGGCTATTGTGCACACCAGCAGGCATTGCAATGAAGGGATGTAACAGGTGAAGGGATCAGGTCAGTCAAGAAGCAAATCTAATTCACATACCAGCCTTCTAGAGCAAGCAGCAAAGGCTCTCAAATAAAATGAGTTGCTGGATAGTTTGTGTATTCTCTGCTGTGATTGATGGGTTGTTTCTGTATAATATTTAGCAAATCTAGAAGTGAATCTCATATTGATATGCACACTTTTCTTCATTTACTGACACCTTGAAAAGATTCAGTTTTGAACTGAAGGCAAAGGCAGCACAATATATATATACAGACTGCTGAAAGGACCACTGGAGTTTCAGAGGCAGTACTATCAGAATCAGAAACCACTATCTGAGAGGAGAGGGGTCCCAGAAAAATTCATGACTGGATTCCACTAAATGACTTACGCAGTCCAGTGGACCAATCTGACAGACACCACTCACTCTTTACAGCAAAAATGAAAAAGAAGCTGTGTGCCATTTAGTTTCTTATAGATAATAGCCCAAAACAGTAAGTTAAATGATCTAGACTAACTAAAGTAGCTGGACAACCAGTATGCAAATCATTGATATCAGCCCAAACTGCCCGTTATACCTCTTCTTCGGTTTGGTAACTGAAGCCCTTCCTTGGTTATTCATTTGTTTTTGAGAAAACCCATGATGTGCCAGGAGCTGTAAAAACAGACTCCTTGTAAAGGCAAATCTAAAGCCTGGTGTTTACTAAAGTCATTGTGAGGAAGTTACCAAAGATTTCACTTTCTAGCAAATCAATGACGCATGGTACAGCATTTTAACAAAGAGGATAATAGCTACATAAAACCGAAAAAATGTACCTTGTACAGCCACACGTTCAGCATCTCACTCATCCCCAGGCTTCATCCTCATCTGGGCTTGCATCTGTGCAATCATTTCCTGCATGCGACGCAGCTGTGAAGACAAAAAGAAAACACCACCTTTTACACATAGACTTTGGACAGCTAAGACTCATTCTCTCCTTGAATCCAATGGGAAAAATACCCAGATATACAGGAAGTTGTGAATCCTTTCCTTCCTTGGTGGAGAAAGGGACCCAGTTTTTTTCCCACCCTATATTTACAATTTAGTGTTTAATTACATGGGCCATTTCTTACTGATGTATCCCTGTCAAAGATCCTTTTGGCCCAGTGTGTTAAGTCAGGATCATATCAGACACACATTTCAAGTCAGTAAGCTACACAAGAATCTTGACCATGAGAGTGTGGAAACCAAGATCTTTCAGAAGCACATTCACAGACTTGGAAATTAGCACACAGACATTACAAAATAGAGGAAAACACCTTCCTTTCCTTTTTGTGTACAAAGGGGCATTTCTGGTAAAGCAGCTTTGTTTGTTCCAACACAAGTACTTAGCCCTTAATGCCAGAAAGTCAATGGTGATTTTGAAGTTTGTTTGGTTTGATTAACTGGATAACGCTCCAAAATTTGAGGAGCACTAGCCAACCCAATTGAAGAGACTGTTTCAAGAGCAAAATAAAAAGATGCTCAATTAAATCTAAAGAGAAAGAAAAGTAAAGTCTAGACATATTAGCCAACAATGTTTTAATTTTAAGTGTTCAACATTTTCTTGGAAATAACTATAGTTTGTTTTGAGTGTTTTCATTTTTTTAAAGACACTGATTCGTAATTTCTATCCCATGAGAAAGCAAGTTGGCAATCTATTATGTAAGATAATTTCTTTTTAAATCATGTTTATTTTTCTTTTGAACATGAAATTTAATAAAAGGGTACAGAACAGACATTATGAGCCTGATTTTCAAAAATGTGCATACAATTACAACTATACTAACAAATCTGCTATCTGAATTCACAAATGGCCAGTTGCATATTTGCATATGTAGTAATGAAAATTGCACATACAAATGGGGCACACAATTGTATATGCATTTTGTGCTCTTATAATTTTGAAAAAAATCAGGCTTTCTACAATTTTCATCTAAGTTGTACATAGATTTATTGTAAATTTGAAGCCACATAGTGCTTATAAACCAAACAAATTAGGTTTTAGAGCAGTAGTCTTATTTGTTGCTATGGTAGGCAGAACACCAATGTTCCATTAAACAATGGCAACAATTATAATGCACTGTCGCCAGATACTATTTTCATTTAAGAACACTAGTCTGAGAATATGGGTTTAATTTATTTTGTGGGAAAGAAAAGAAAGTTGTGTTCTAACCATCTCTCCCTCCCCAAAAAGGAGTCATGCTTTTGTTCTTTACTGATTACCTTGTAGGAATGTTATAGTTACAAAATTAAGGGATAATGTTAAAAAAAATGTTGCATTGGTTATTAATCATATTTTAATTTAAAATAATGTAATGCAGTCTGAAAAAAATGAAACATTAAAAAATGTCTAGCATGAATACAAAAGCAAAACATTACGGAGAACAGTTATTTTACAAGAATGAGTGAATCATACGTGGGAGGCTCTATAAATAACCCCAAATGCTGAGGCTCAAGTGGGTGAGCAATAATTGATTCTATTTGTCTACACAAAGCAGGTAACCAGATCAGAAAAGAGCTACAGTTCCAGAGACACATATTACTTTATTTTGTCTGACCTTAGATACGGGCAGGGGAACAGGGAAAGAAATTGAATAGCTGATGTAACCTGAGAAAAGGAGTTTCCCATCTGAACTGTACAGCGTTAACGCAGATTCGTATGTGAAATGAGAAGAAATGTAAAGTCAATGATGAAATTCTGTAATAGGTGAATATATCTCACATCTACCTACATCACCTAGTCAAACATTTAGAACTGTAATAATACTTCACACGTGTATACACCTTTGATCAGAGATTCTCAACACAGATGAGTCAAGAAAATGCTAAAAATACAGTGTTACCACCAACCTGTTGTGAAAAACATGATTTTTTTAAAAGTTACTTTTTTCTTAAATAAACAAATATTTAATTGGGTATGTTAATTTTATTTTGGTTTTGCCAGCTGTATTTGCTTGAAGCCATCAACACCAATAGAGGTGGGCACATGCAAGTTAGCACAAATAGTCCTAAATCTTTACTGCTGTCTTTACAGTAACATCAGCAGCTGTGGGGTGGGGGGGGGAGGAGAGGGGGTTTATACATAACGTCTATCATTATGTACCTGGGTGCTATAGAACCTGAATGACAATTAAAATTGGGATGAGCCTAATGGATGAGAGAGAAGTAGCCACTATAAAAAAATAAAAACCCAAAAGAGTTGGTAGAAAAGGGAAGACAAAATGCTTAAAGATTAACTGAACCAAACTACACTCCTCCCCCAACCCAAGGCCTCAAAACAAAGCCTTTGAAGACACACACTCTATATTACTACATAAACCTCACAAAGCAGATGATTCCTTCTCATTCACCCCAGAATCTTGCCAGCACGAGTAAGGCAGTATAACAATGGTGAGAGATTTGGCATGCCAAGGCTCAGCACAGAAAAGAATTTTTGTTTTTTAAAGTTCTTCCAAAGATATAAAATCACTTAACCTCTTTTGTCTCAGTTTCCCTAAGAGAAGGATTTTCCTCACACATTTTCATAAAATATTTTGAGATCTAGAGATTAAGTACAGTTTTGCATTTTCTAGCTATGAGGTGCTACCCCACATACTATATAAATCAGGGGTGGCCAACCTGAGTCTGAGAAGGAGCCAGAATTTACCAATGTACATTGCCAAAGAGCCACAGTAATATGTCAGCAGCGCCCTGCCATCAGCTCCCCAACCCCGCTCCCAGCGCCTCCCACCCACCGGCAGCCCCACCAATCAGCACCTCCCCCTCCCTCCCTGCACCTCCTGATCAGCTGTTTCGTGGGGTGCAGGAGGCTCTGGGGCAGAGAGAGGAGTGAGAGCACTGCAAGCTCAGGGGAGGGGGCGGGAAGGGGTGGAGTTGGGGCAGGGCCTGTGGCAGAGCCAGGGGTTGCACAGTGAGCACCCCCCGGCACATTGGAAAGTTGGCATCTGTAGCTCCAGCCCCAGAGTCAGTGCCTATACAAGGAGCTGCATATTAACTTCTAAAGAGCCTCATGTGGCTCCGGAGCCACAGGTTGGCCACCCCGATACAGATGCATAGATTAACTAATGGCAAGATTGCAAAGCCACGTTAACAATAGGAGCTTCCTTGGCATGCAATGCCCATTAAAGTTAATCATATAGTTGTGCTTCCTACCCCAGTTAGTATAGTATGAAGCTACTGAAGATAAGTGCACAATTTCCTTTTGCTGAAACAAACTGGCCAAAAACCAAAATAAGGGTAAGACCCCACCAAATGCAGCCAGTGCAACCATATTTAGAAAGCACAGCTCTGCTCTTCTTGGAGAACTGCTTCTTGGTCTGCAGACTAACTTCCTTTTCTGAGACTATGGTAGAAAAGATTTCTCCTAACTGCAAAAGCTCCAGACTCTAGCCAAAATGACAAGTATCTGATGTACTATAGCACTTTCTGCATGAAGAACATACAATATTTTAATGGGGCACTGATGGATATCGAGACCTGAAATATGGCTGTATAAATACTCACTGAAAAGAGATCTAATAGCTGAACTACACTGGGGGGGTGAGGGGAGGAAAGAGTGTGGAAGGACAGGAGCAAGGGTATATAGTATGTGGGGAACAGACAGCTTGGTTAATAGAATAGAATGGTAGCAACATATGAGAAAACAGTTGTGTATGTTAATTATTGCTTGAAACGCTCCTAATTATTATTATACTCCTGATGAAGAGCTCCATATATAAGGATATTTTTCAGTATGAAAATACAGCTCAAGCAGACTTTTCTGTTAACTAAACCAGAGTTATATTTACATATACTGATCGCTTTCCAAAATCCGATAATGACTCCAAGTTACCAACAATTCATATTATTCCTCATCTCTAGGATAGCTGCATTAGGGGAAAAAAGATTGCAGAGATGTAGCAAATAGTTTCTTCCAGGCATAATTTTTTTTTTAAATGATTGATTATATAAAGGCAGGTTTTATGTTAGCTCGTAATGGACAGGAGATTACATTTAACACACCCTTTCAGGCAGGTTGCAGTCACGGGAGAGGGTGATATCCATTTGCACCACTATCTGGAAGCTGACAAGATCATTTCAATCCATTAATTTAGCAATGACACAGCATACAAGATTCAGGGAGAATGAGCTGACCTATGTTATACACAAATAAGTGATGCTCACTCTCTTACGCCGTTTATCTTTGAGTGAGGAGAAAATGAAAGAACCACTCCTGAATGTTACAGTTTTAAGTGGACTTACTTTCCCTCTCCTCGCAAGAATGAAAAGAAATGAGCTATCAGTGTATTGGGTATACAACACACGCTTTTCTTCCTGTTGCTTCAAGGTGAAAGCACTCAAGACACCACAGTTCAAGCTTCATATCTAGTCTGTTCCTCCCTGTCTTGGCATAGAGTGAGAGCATCATGGAGGCAGCATACTCTGATCTCATTTGACTCTGCAGCAGATCTCTTGCTGATGCAGAAGCAGCATTGCCGTGCTATGCAGGGAGCACGCATTCACCCCCAAGAGACGAACGGATGCTGTAACACCAAACCTCAAAGAGGAGAGGCAAGTCAAGGGCAAAAAAAGGCAAAAAGAGGAACATGTTTGGAAATCCTCTAGAAACACAATTCCTGACAATGCCCCTAAAGCAGAAGTCAAAGGACCAAACTTAGCCTTAGTGTAAACTCCATCTACTTGACTGGAGACAGAGCTCCTGACATTAGGGCTGAATTTAGCTCAAAGTGTCACATTATTCTCGATGGCGGTGCAACAACAACATGGAGAGGAATCAGACATTTCACATGAGAGTTAAGAGTGTATAGACATTGATACAACTTTGTATTACATGGTTGATTATTCCCATTACTGCATGTTTTGGCTAGAACACAAAACCAGCCAGAGCCTTGCACAGTGCAGACTCCTGCTTGAGTAATGCTTAGGCAACGGCCCCACAGATGGGAGAGAAAAAGGAATGGGAAGAACTCAACAATTGTTCACTTTCCAGTAAGACAGTTCATTTTTCAAACAAATAGTCAGGCCCCTCTTAACAATAAAATTCAGATCAGAAGAGGGTTGTAGGAAGAAAATAATATGAAGAAATAGAACTTAAGGCTGTAGACTTTCAGTAACTTCAAGATGTTCCCACGATATTCGCTGTGTTTGTTAAAAATACCTTCAATACCAAAGAGTGCAACTAATCCTGTTAAGTAAGGCCAAGAAAAATATGCTCCAGTCAAATGATTATATTGCAAAAAAGGATTTCCATCAAGAGAAATGTTTTGTTTTATGGGACTCTCTGGCATTATAAATACTACATTTATAAAATAAGTCAAGTCTTTGTGTTCACAGCCACTGCACTTTATGGGCAGCGAGTACCATTTCTTACTTGGAACTATGACTGAAGGCTACACACATATGTTAAACTGGTTTCAACAAGTAACTTTTTAAAAGGCAAAATACATTGTTTAAAGAATATGTCAACATCATAATTCTATTCTCCACAGGACTGGCACTGCTAATCAGGGTTTTTTTCCCCGATGGTTTTTCTTTTCATTCTGTTCTCCAAGGATAAAAGCTATTTCACTCCACAGAGGAAAGTGTAAGACTGAATTTAATACTACATCATCTTACCATTGCAGAAGGACTATAACTTACCAAAGAAAAGGGTATCACACTTTAAGGATACTTTTATCTATGGTCTTTAGACCCTTCATCAACTGTCATGTTAGCCTTTTCATGCAAACATTAAATACTTCACAAAATACTTGCATCTTACTGAATATATAAACATAGTAAAATGAGTTTATATAGAGTTATCAGGCACTGGGATGTCTGCCAGAATGGGGCCAAGCAAATGGAGAAGACTGCCACTTTGTGGTGTATTTCTCACACTGTAACCCTATTAACTGATGACACACTGGGAGATCAAGGAACAGAGACAAATCAGAAAGCTAGGCGAGGCCAACAGGGGAAAACAAAGAAGAACTAATCCAATTGTGAGTGTTAAGTATTACAGGGTATTTAATTTATTGCAGGCCAGCATGACTTAGAATAAGTAATTTACATTACCATACCATCTTTCACCTAAAGATCTCAAAAGCCGTTGAAAAAATACTGTCTGTTATTTGACAGCTGGGAAACCTAAGGTAGAGAGAAGCAAAGTGAACTGCCTACAGTCTTATGATGAGCTAGGGATAGAATCCATGCCCCCTGATGCCTCAATGAACAGGACCTAAGTGTCATTTGCAAAAGTGCCACAGATATTTCTGAAAGTTTTATCCTTTATGCTTCTCATTCTCATTAACAAAGGAAGCATTTCAGAATGTGACAAAACAGGGTAAGTTGTTCCAAGTAGTCTCCACCACACTTTTACTGGAAAAGCTACTGGGACTGTTAATAGCAAAAGTCACAACAAATAATTTGTACTGTAATATATTTACAGAAAGGAGAATAAACACCATTACTTTCTTCTCTCCACTCCCTTCCCTCATAAAACCAGGGCATTTACACTTGGAGACTGACAGAAAAAACAACTTATCTGTCTGCAGAAAAGCAAAATTAAATCTATACTTGTCAAAAATGGTCTTGTAATTTGGCTGAAGAATCTATGTTAGAGATTAATGACTCCGATTAGCGGAGGAACATGTCTTTTAATATAATAAAGGATCAGTATTTAGCAGAAATCATGCCTTGATAATGGTGATCCTGGCATATCCCCAAACCTTCATTCCCTCTGGGGTTATGTAAACCTTGCAGAACTGTAAATAGAACTTCAAGCACCGTTACTGTTCGGAATGCAAAACAGAAGGGGAAATGGCTGTTTGTTTTCTCAGCAAAGGCCAAGGAATGTAAGCCCATTTCCTCTGCACCTCTTTCCCTGCACAGTCCTCCCCAACCTGAACCTCAGAGTGCCTTGGCGATGAAGAGATTTCATACCAGCTTATCTACAGAAGACTCAGCAAAGCCTCTTGATCTTTTAAGGCAGTGGGTTTCAAACTTTTTTTCCGGCAACCCAGTTGAAGAAAATTGTTGATGCCTGCGCCCAACGGAGCTGGGGATGAGAGGTTTGGGGTGTGGGAGGGCTGGGGCAGAGGGTTAAGGTCTGGGGGTGAGGGCTCCAGGGTGGGTCCAGGGATGAGGGGCTTGGGGTACAGGAGGGGACTCCAGGTTTGTGGCGGCTCAGGGCTGGAGCACGGGGTTGGGGTGCAGGAGGGGGTCAGGGCTCTGGGCTGGGGGTGCAGGCTCTGGGTTGGGGCCGGGGATGAGGCGTTTGGGGTGCAGGAAGGCGCTCTGGGTTTGGGGGAGCTCAGGGCTGGGGCAGGGGATTTGGGGCACAGGGTTACCTCAGGGGGCTCCCGGTCAGTGGCGTAGCGGGGGTGCTAAGGCACGCTTCCTCCCTGTCCTGGCACTGCAGATCACGCTGCGCCCTGGAAGCGGCCAGCAGCAGGTCCGGCTCCTAGGCAGAGGCACAGAAGCAGCTCCACGTGGCTCTGGCCCAAAGGCACCCCCCCGCCCAGCTGCCATTGGCCGGTTTCCAGCCAATGGGAGTGTGGAGCCGGTGCTCAGGGCGGAGGCAGCTCACAGAGCCCCATGGCCCCCCCACCTAAGAGCCGGACCTGCAGGTGGCTGCTTCCGAGGCGCAGCACAGTGTCAGAACAGCTAGGGACTAGCCTGCCTTAACCGGGCAGCACCACCTACGGACTTTTAACAGCCCGGTCAGCGGTGCTGACCAGAGCCGCCACAACCCAGTGCCTTACATTCCGCGACCCAGTACTGGGTCACAACCCGCAGTTTGAAAACCACTGTTTTAAGGGACAGCAGACAGTAGAAGTTGGGGGGGGGGGGGGGGGGAGATTTAACGTTTCAACCTAATCCTTCTCAATCTTAACAGTAGTTATGTAGAGGTTATTAGTGCCATTGAGAACTTTTAGAGATTGTCCTTCAAGAACTTCAAAGTCTTCATCATCTCTTTGGCCACATACATACATGCAAATAAGCAGAAATACTAGTCACATAACCTCTCTCTAAATCTAAAAACTCTAAATGTAATAGGAAAAACACTGCCAAAAAACGTTCTTGATACTTTCAAAGCAATCACCATGTTAGCCTATTGTTCCTTAGTCTGGTAATCAGTAAACAGGATGCAGTTCATTTATGTACATTGTTCTTGGAGAAATTTCACCATCACTAATGCAGCTCCACCAATGAGAGTGCTAGCACTGAAAGAACACAGGTTTATAATGATGTTTTTCCCACCATACTGTGGAAAAAACATTGGAATCCTATCTTCAGCAGTGTTCCCACTACCGCCACCATTATTGGTAGTGGAACCATGGGGGATTTCCCCAAAAAGGAAGTTTTTAAGCAGCCAGAGAAGACAGTAAGGCAGGTAGCAGGATTCGGTCTTAACAGACATGCTACAAAGAAATATGGAAACATGGAGACTGAAATATTAGCATTTCATGGACTTCTGGCTGGATGTAGAAATCCTGAGACTACCTTTGGAAGCAGAAATATGCATCCAACCACTTATAGGGTTGTTATCTTTAATCTGGCCTGAAACTAGTCTCTATTACAGGGGTGGGCAAACTGGCCCGCGGGCCACATCAGGCCCACGGGACCGTCCTGCCTGGCCCCCGAGCTCCTGGCCCGGGAGGCTCGCCCCCAGCACCTCCCTCGCTGTTCCCCCTCGCCCACAGCCTCAGCTTGCTCGCTCCGCCGCCGGCGCAATGCTCTGGGCAGCGTGGCTGAGAGCTCCTGGGGCAGCGCAGCTGCAGAGCCTGGTCTGACCCGGTGGTCTGTGCTGTGGTGGCAGCGGCGGCAGTGTGGCCCGGCTCTAGCACTGCCAGCCACCGGTGCTCCAGGCAGCCTGGTAAGGGGGCAGGGAGCAGGGGGGGTTGGATAGAGGGCAGGGGAGTTTGGGGTGGTGGTCAGGGGCGGGGATGTGGATGGTGGTCAGGGGGAAAACATGGGGTTGAATGGGGGCAGGGGTTCCGGGGGGGCAGTCAGGAAGGAGGGGGAGTTGGATGGGACAGCAGGGGGCAGTCAGGGGACAGGGAAAAGAGGTAGTTGGATGGGGCAGGAGTCCCAGGGGGGCCGTCAGGAATGAGAGGAGGGGTTGGATGGGGTAGCGAGGGTCCAGGGGCAGTCAGGGGACAGGGAGCAGGGTTGTGTGGATGGTGCAGGGGTCCCTGGGGATTGGTCCTGCTTTGAGCAGCAGGTTGGACTAGATGACCTCCTGAGGTCCCTTCCAACCCTGATATTCTAGGATTCCCAGAGGGGCCGTCAGGGAACAGGGTGGGTTGGATGTGGCAGGAGTCCCGGGGTGGGAGAGGCAGATAGTAGGTGGGGGCCGGGCCACGACCCCCTCCTCTAACTGGCCCTCCATACAATTTATGAAACCCGATGCGGCCCTCAGGCCAAAAAGTTTGCCCGCCCCCACTCTATTAGCTCTGCCCTTTTTAATCATGGCTTTCTTCCATTCACACACTGACTTGGGGCCAAACTACATTGAGTAAATAAGTGCTGCTCTCTGAAAGATTGATAATGAAACACCTCCATGTCCCAATAATATGACCAATTATATGGCTGTAGTACTTGAACTTAAATACTGTGCCAACAGACTCTGGTGTCAAGAGTTCTGATTCAATGCTACATCTATATGCTGGACATTTTAAGACCTAAATAAACATCAATTCACACCAAAACAAAAATTACTGATTCAACACTCTCATTCTCTGAAGTGACTGGAACAAAAGAAAATAACAAAAATATAGTTGCCTGGGTGATTTTTTTAGGTCAAGCTTAAGAAGAGTAAAAATGGAAGACATAAAAGTAAGGGATCAGACACCAAACTCTAGGAGTATGGAAACAGCCTACATAACACTTTGCCTGACTCGTCCAGGTGTGCTCAGGTAAAGTAGGTGTCTCCATCTTTCCTCAGAGTTGCTAAGCCTTGGTAGATGGTCTTTTCTCCTGCACTTCCTTTTAGAAATGATTTTTAGATTATAATGGAAGATCAATAATATTCTTCCATGTAAAACAACAAGGTGCGACACTGGCAAGACCAGGTGCCTGCTTATGCCAAGGTCCCTGTGTCTCAATTAAACACTGACAAATACATAGCTGGAATCAGCCTGGCTCACTTACATATTCATATTGTTAAAATAGGCATTAGAATTATTGTGTTTAGTATTCAGATTTTATTGAATGCTTGTGAGTTGCTGCATGCATTTAATCTCATTTATAACATCTGTATCCCATATTGTAAAGTAATATTTGAATGGTTGTATTGTAAGCCTCTGTTACTGTGTAAATCACCAGACAGGAGAATTCAACAGAAGACATTCTGTCCTTCCCAGCAGGAAAGGTTCATCGGCACCAGACAGACTATTGTGGGACGTTAAAGGGGACAAAAGACATTTGTTGCGCTGCCTTCCATGAAGCTGAGTCATGCAAGTGGATTCTTCCCATCAGCTGGGTTTGCAGGTCAGAGTACATGGCAAGAGGGGGATAAAAACCCCCAACAAAAGGAACTTGCTATCTCTATGCTGCCTGAGCTCCAGAGGGCATGGTTTTTCTAGGCATAAGCAAGAGATCCCCCGCTGCTTTACTTGGGGAAGCCCTAAAGGACATAGAAGCTTTTATTATCCAT
Organism: Malaclemys terrapin pileata; assembly: GCF_027887155.1. Lineage (NCBI taxonomy): Eukaryota > Metazoa > Chordata > Testudines > Emydidae > Malaclemys > Malaclemys terrapin. The sequence continues at coordinate 16,258,068 of NC_071520.1, read as the reverse complement.
AAACTCTGTATCACTTTATGAAATTTAAGATTGTATGTCATTTGTGTACTAACATTTACCTGCTTTACCCTTGCAAATAACTAATTTCCTTTTCCTATTTAATAAATATTTATATAGTTTATTATAGGATTGCCCACAAAAGTTGTCTTTGGTCTGAGATCTAAGGTGCAACTGACCTGGAACAAGAGACTGGTCCTTTGGGACTGGGAGTAACCTGAAAGTAACCAGAATATTGATGTGTTCCTTGGTGTAAGGAACCAACTATCACAAGGGTATGCTCACCTGGGTGGCAAGACAGACTGGAGTACCCAAGGAGACTGTGAGACTCCATGTTTAGAGAGACGAAGTGCATGAGGTAATATTTTTTATTGGACCAACTTCTGTTGGTGAGAGAGACAAGCTTTCGAGCTTGAAGAAGAGCTCTGTTAAAGCTCATCTCTCTCACCAACAGAAATTGGTCCAATAAAAGATATTACCTCACCCTCCTTGTCTCATATCATATCCTGGGACTAACATGGTTACAACAACATTGCATACTCCATGTTTAGGTTATTATAGTGCCTGAAGAGCTTACCCTTAATAATTGGTTAGTGAAATCTAAGTATAGAATTCATAGCCAAGTTGGAGTTTGTGCTATGGTTCCTAACATTCTGCCCTGAGGTTGGTACTCATGCTCTCAAGTCACTGCAGTCAGCATTACAGAAGGTAGAAGGGGTGCATTTATTTTAAATATGTTCGTGCAGACCACATACCCTGGGATAACATGCATCTCATTTAGAATAGCTGTGAACTATCTATCCCGAGGTCTTATTTTAAAGAAACAAAGAGAGCTATCACAAGTAAATGAGTCTGAGGGTATGTCTACACTACCCACCGGATCGGCAGGAAGCGATCGATCCAGCGGGGATCGATTTATCACGTATAGTCTAGACGTGATATATCGACCCCAGAGTGCTCTCCCATCGACTCCTGTACTCCACCACCGTGAGAGGCACAGGCAGAGTCGACAGGAGAGCGGTAGCAGTCGACTCACCGCGGTGAAGACACCACGGTAAGTCGACCTATGAACGTTGACTTCAGCTACGTTATTCACATAGCTGAAGTTGCATAACTTAGATCGATTCCCCCTCCCCACCCCACCCCCCAAGTGTAGACCAGGCCTGAGTGTTTAACCAAAAAGCAGGGATCATATTTTAAGAAAATAAACACTTCAGTTGCAAATGCAAGATATGCGCCTGCAAGCAAGGAACTGTGCATACAGCACACAAATATACAAGTAAATGCGCAAAATGCAATTAATTTGCATGTACAATTTAGGTCCCCACATTCTTCAAAACTAAACCCTTAAATTTTTTTGCCCATGACCATTAGGTGACCTGAAGTGCAGAAATTGGGAGAGAAAACTATTCTGCAGCCAGTCTAAATATTCACTTTCACTTTATTTCACTGTTTTACTGCACACTGGAAGTTCTACACAAATACTAATTTTTCCTACAGTAGGAAAGAAGAGATTCATTGTGAGATCTCTACTGATATATCATACAGAAATGGATACATGTATCGTTTAATTACAGGTTTTGTAACGAATCAAAAAAGATAAATTTATTACAATGTATCCTTACCTCAGCCTCTTTCTGCTGGAGGATCCTATCCTTGTCTACAACTTCTTCTTCAACAGGCCTACCAAACACAAACACACATCGTACAGTGTAGGCATGAAAAAGGAAAGTATAAGACAGACATGGAAGAGAAAAAGTACATACAGTCTCTGAGAATGGATTCAAGGTTCACAGTTTGGGCCATACAGAAAGAACAAGATTGACTGCATGCTTTCTTACAAGGGAGTGGATGAGGAAGCCTTGTTGCTTTAAGAAACTATACTAAGCAACACATATTGTCTAGCTCCTTCAAATTTCTTCCCAACTAATTTTCTCGCTCCCATCTTCTCTTTCTCCTACTGTTTCATACAAGATCTTTCCTGCACTCTCATGCCTTATTCTTTTATTTACTACAATTGAGACATTTTCTTTGCCATCCCTCCATGGTACCACTGCAGTAATAAAACAAAGCTATGGCATAGATACAATGATGTCTATTTTCTTTCTTTTTGAAAATAAATGTTTGAGTAATTAATAAGCATTTCAAAGTAAAGCAGGGAGAGGAATATGTTGTCTGTCATCAGGAAGATGCAACACCAACAGATATGTTCCTCATACTAGAAAGAAACAAAGTTTATGAAGAGCACAAACATTTATGAAGAATAAAGGAAGTGATATCAAACGGGTTTAATTATAGAACGGTAATGAAACACGCTAAACTGAAATAAGGAGAAGTGGAAAGGAAGTCTATTCAAGCTAAGCATGTCTATCTAGCTGTATATCCAATTATTACTGAATAAGGCAAAGTAAAACAGAAAGCTTAAAGAAAATATATTCCACAAAACCCTTGGCCAATGTGTCAGTCTTGTACTTAAAAACACCATCCATCCTGAGCATCACAGGCTGGGTCTCCATTTAATAACCCAGTTCCTTAAGCTTATTATTTTTGAAAGGACTATTAAAGGGGGGGAAACCCCGCTATATTTACTATCCACTGCTTCTCTATGCATTTTTAGGTTAAGAATGAGGGGAGGAGGAAGGAGAAAGGGTATGCAAACAGGACCAACCAAGCAAGTCATTCGTAGTTGTGGTATTACCTAGCTATCATTCTTTATTAACTGATCCCTGTTAAACTTATTTCCAGAAATTCTCTAACGGTGCATTTCAGTGCTGCATCTCAAAGAAGAAATGGTGAGCTAATGGGAGAAGATGGCAGGGAAAGAGAATCTGTCCAATGGCACAAGTGAAAAATGACAGAATCAACTGAAGCAAAGCCCAAAGGAGCTCATACTCACTTGCCAGTGCGTTTTAATCTCTCCGATCGGAAGTTCTCATAGTGCAAATCTTGGGTCACTTCCTGCAGGTCCTGCATGTGTGTTCTGGAACAGGTAAAGGGTAAATATTTTACATTTTTTGCCGAAGCGTTAATCACCCTCTTCAATGCATGGTTTCTATTACAAAAATCACTATATTTATTTGGGACTAAATCCTACATGGAAACAAAGGCCATGTCCTCAACCCACAGAGTTAACTGGAACATTAATACCCACACCACATTTTTTTTTTTTAAATGGGGCTTAAGTTTCTCTCTTCCTGAAAATTACCTCCAAAAACAAGTAAAATTCTGCTTTCCATCATTGTCCACTACTTCAGAGGAGTTGTTTGCAGTAATCTCCAAATTGTAGTAAGCCTTGCCTTTGCATTATGTTTAGTATTCAAGAGATATTTTAGAAACTATGTCCTAAAATACAGTTTATAACTTCAGACTAGGTAGAGCTCCTTAGCGTTTCAATATCCAAGAACTTTCAACTCTCATAAGAACATACATCAAAGCTGACCACCAGAGGGTGATCTCTGACTAGCAGAGGCTCTACTTATTACACCAGAAATCTACACTGAAACTGAATTTCCAGTAACAGAACGTTACCATAATAACCTTTCATTTAAAAAAGTTACATAGCTAAATTATACATACAAGGTATATTCATAAATCGGGTTTATTGTATTTAATGGCACTTTCTAGATTGTCAGGGCTTAAGAATTAGTCTATCCTGACCTCTATCTTTAGTGTATTTTAAAAATACAAATCAATGAGAAAAATTTAGTCTTTCTGCTGCAACACTTCTTAAAAGAAACCCTCAAACTTACAAGTTACACTCTGACCCATCAGTGCATGAGGGATATAAAAAGACAGAGCGGTACCAGTGAACACTATACAATGTGAATCACAGCAAACAAGGGTGGATTTTTTGAGGGTGTGGAAGTAAACTGAGCACAGCAGTACAGATCAGTGAACTGGAAGAAAGGAGAGAATGATTCTCCATGAGTAAACTCCTAAGTAAGTGCTACCAAACAAGACAGAAGTTGTAACAGGTTAATTTTAAAGCACACTGCCATCATTCGTCACAAAGTTGTAACAGAATAGTTGTCAGTCTGTCAGTCAAACTGTAGACCACTCTTTCACTGAAGGCAATAAACACTTAAAAGCTTTCTGACCAAATTTAGCACTGAAAGCAAGGGAAGAACAACACTGGCTTCAGACATGTCTAGTGCAAGTGATGTGCAAGCTACCCCTTATATGCAGCTATGCCAAGGCAACTTAATCTATACCTTCAATAGCCCTGTGCTATTCCATTACTGGACCTCCACTGAGCAGAGACTGCTAGTTATGTCCAATATGAATTTGGATTGACTGTAGCCCCATAAGTATCTGTTACAATATGATTAAATAGACTCTTTATGAAAAAGCATTTGGGGACATATAATTCATGGAGTGAGGTGAGGGGGTAGTTATACTATTATTATGCTATCTGAATTAAACAGATGCAACAATTCCTTTAGAAAATAACATTAACAATGATAAATCCAAACACACTGTCATGGGCTATGATTAGTATTTGTAATTTGTATTAAGGTAAAGCCTGGAGGCCCTTAGGCATCAATCCCACTAACTCTTCTGCACAGGTGAACACTTGCACACCCAAGGAGCCATGTGCAGGACAGTGGTCCACGTCTGCTACAGGAATCTTTAGGTATTATAAAGATGCCAATGAATATCTTAGAACATCACTAAACTACACTGCATGGAAATAAGCAAAAAAGTGAAACGTCCGTCTAAGTAGACAAACTCCATGGTAGTAGATAATGTTTTCACCCCTCAGCTAAGCCTTTTTGACCTGTGGAAAATTTTCTTTATGCTCCAAATTTTACTAGTAGCTTAATTAGGCCCAAGCAAGGATGCTACAGATAACTGATCAACTCTTCAAGTTAATACAAACAGCATTTTTTTAAAAACCCATCACAGGTAAGTAAGAGGCAAAGAAGTCTATCACATATCCTTAGTTGTAATAATAACATAGTTAAATGTATAGGCTGCATTTTTGTATATCATTTTTCCTTTCTATGGGCAAATGTGTCCAAAAATAGAGAAAGCAAAAGTAATATGGCTAGAAAGAAATGAGGTCTGTGTACATAAACGAAAAAAATCACTCAAGGGCACCTCCTGATTCAACAGACACGTAATGCCAAAGATTAAACACATGTCTTTACTTACACCAGCATTGTGCGCAATTTAAGGAAGTCATTGTGCTCTGGATTCTCAACCTCAACCACTCCCCAAGGGTAAAGACGACCTCGGATTTTTTTTCCTTTCACCTCAATAAGTTGGTTGGACCCAATAACAGCAAAGGGAATGCTAGCCTAGATGAGACAACCGAGCAAAAGCAATATAAGTTCTAGAGAAGCATAGAAATACGTTTCAGTATTGAAGGGAAAAGGCAAAAAAATGTGTTACCAAACCAATGTGACTTAAACCGTTAGCATCAGAGAACAGAACGTTGCCTAATCCTATACCCTATGCTGTACATAACTCCTCAGTATTAATAACTGTAACCTTGTTGTGATCGATTTTGTCTTCACATCTGTGTAAAGGAAAATTATTTACAGGTTGTTGGGTTTTTGTTTTCAGTTAGAACTCTTATTGTTTTATGAGCTTTTTGCTTTTGTTGAAACACAGTTCACGCGTGGCCTGTCATCTGACATAAATGGCCCATGGAAATTTGCCAATTACAGTTAAAAACAGGAAGAGAGAGTTAGGATGATGGATAACATAGATAGCTAGAGACATTCACAGTTTAAGGCACACTGTAAAGTGTTTATGGAATGATACCTGTAGCACAGACATGAGTGACTGAAATAAATTAAGATCTTCATTACTAGTGGTCATCTGCTTACATTTTAAAAAGTCAAAATCTAGCACAATTGGACTTCAGAGAATCCAAGAATGGAATCAAAGGGAGTATTTGCAAGGTCAAGATTGAAGTGTTTTACTAGAGCTGCATGGAAGCAGTTCATGTAATATTTGGTTCTAAGGAGGACGATCACTCAGTGCTATGAGGATAAAGTCACACATTTTCAACAAATACATTATAACTGAACATAATATCTGTGACAATCCTGTAGCTTTATAAAAACTAGTTAGAATAAAATGATCAGTCTTTTCAAATATCAAGTGAAGAACTCACTTTCAGGACCCTGGTCTGTTCTTTGAACTCCTCATCTTCATCAGAGTCTGCATCAGGCAACTGGTAAATCCTAATGCCATGCTCAGCAATTTCATCCAGAACCTGAATGATTTGGGGGGGGGGGGAAAGAGGGGGGTGCACAAGTTGGAAAGAGAAAGATAACAATCAAGTTTCTATCTGGCTAGAGACCCACTACAGGTTTTAAGTAAATATATTTGATGTATAGGTCTGCCATCCAAATTCTCTTATCCCCAGAATAGGAAATTCAGAGTATGTTTCCTACTCTTAAATAGCTTGACCAAGCAACAAAGTCAGTCATTAAAACAATTTACATTTGGTCTTTGGTTTTGTATACTTGCCCACCTGGCGGGTACCTGAAATTGTTTTAGCTTCATTGGGAGTCTGTTTCTACCTTAAAACTTCCATTGTGATACAGTGCTGTTGTAGCCGTGGTCCCAGAATATTAGAGAGACAAGGGGAGTGAGGTAATATCCTCACTCACCTAGTCTCTACCTTAAAACTGTATTTTCACATTTTATCTCCTGTCACTAAATGGAGGCTACCTGGACTTTCAGTCCACAAATAGCTTAAGAAGGATGGCACAAAATAGATAAGTGTCCATTTAGAGAGCAGTAGGTTTGAGGTATAGGAAACTAACAATTGGGAAATAATTGCACAATCTTGAGAAGGCTGGAGGAAATCCATATTAGGCTTTGTAGGACTTTCTCACACAAATTTCATTTTAGCCTGACAAAATTACGTCTCCATACTTGAAAGCACTGAAGGGTTTTGTTAATTAATGTAGGTTCTCTTTTTGAGCAGGGTAGGAAAAAACATACTGATGCAGAGTGTCAGAAATAAACTGAAAGAGTTTCTGAAGTTAACTTTCACCGAATTATTTAAAATTTTAAAAAGCCAATGGCTACAAAATTACAACTGGTTAAATATGAATGACAGCTCTGCCCCCGGTTACTCAAGGAGATCTAGGTTTGGGACATCAAAGTGCATGGTAAAATATTCTCAAACTCATTTTACTGTATGTTTATATCATGCTGGCACACAAATAAAACAATTAAGCTTAAATGTGAACAAGCGGATTCAAATAGCTTCTAAATTCAATAGTTTATATGATGACAGTTCACTAATTAAAAGTTTGAATTAAAAAGAACAAACATCCATCCTGCTGTTACCAGGCCTTTAATCAATGGATTTGAACTTAACTTCACAGAATTCAGTTTATTAACATACTAAAGTTGGAACACATCCCTTGCTATGGATATTAACAACAAAAAATAGCACTATATTCTTGCACGCATCTTTACAGAGATTAAAAGAGGCATGGTACCTGCCTCAGAGAGTTTACAATCAAAGATAAACATGGGTCTTAAAGACCAACAAAGAACAGGGGCATTGAAGAGATAGCAAGGAGTTAAAAATAATATTAGCTGTAGAGCAAGCAAATCATTAACGTAGTTGGAATTGATACATACAGTACTGACCTCCCTCTGTCTGGGAAGCAGGAGCAGACAACACTCAAGTAACAGTCAATGGTAAAAAGCAAGGACCAGAAGTGGATTTTGAGGAGATATTCATTACTTACAGCTTCAAAAAATAGCAAGCACAGATCATAATGTGTGCATCCACTATGTATTTTATATGCTATGTATTCAAAAATGGAACAAATGCTAAATTAAAGTTTTATATCCCCTAATCTGTAACTGTAATTTAGTCCATGTCCCACTTAGAGGATTCTGAATTACTTTCTTTCTCCATTTTAACAGCGAAAGATATCCACACACAATCCTCCTTATTGTAACTAATGTCTGGGATTAAGAAACACTAATCTGTACTTCTGTATACATACTTTCCCTAATGAAATCACTGCAGGGGTAAGCAGCTAGCTTAACTCTAGACCTCTGGCAGTTTCAAAAGGTGATACTATTTAATTTTCCCTTCAAAACAGAAGAGAACACTTCCATTGTGATCCTCTAAACTATAAAAAAAGGCCTGAAATGAGAATTTCCTCCTTCTATACCATTGAGGAGACTCTGTTCATATAAAAGAAAGTGTGGCTGTTCTTAGCATCACTGAAAAGAACATTAAGCTCTTTGGTGGAAAGTCAGCATTCCATCTTCAAAGTTATCTTGGATGCTCTAGATCAGTGGTCTCCAAACTTTTTTGATCGCGCACCCCTATCAGTAAAATTTTTTTGAGCACGCCCCCCCAATATATATATATTTATTTAATGTATAAAATATATACATGTACTACTATACTAATATATTATGTACATTATAAAACACACAAAAATAGAAATTAAAAAAGGATGAGATAAAGATGAAAAACTATTTTTAAAATATTTTTTATTTATTTTATTAACGGTACAAAAAAACTTTTTTAGTGAGAGCAATGTGTTTGAATATGCTTCATTATTTCTGAAAATCTTGGTTTAACACTGTGATACAGCGATTTGAAGGTCTGGATTAGGATTAGGGTGCGGGAGGGCGCTCCGGGTGGGGTGCGGGGTCTGGGCAGGAGTTAGGGTGCGGGAGGGCGCTCAGGGCTGGGGCAGGCAGGAGGTGCAGAGCACTTACCTGGGGCAGCTCCTGTTTGGTGCAGGGGGTGTGCAGGTGGCTCTGCGCAGGGCAGCACTGCTCCCATGGCCATGATTCTGGGAGCTGCCCCCCCCCCCCCCCCCCCCCCCGCACACACACACAGGGCCACACGGGCTTTAGGGGCTGCAGGGCCCTGGGCTAAGGGGGCACCGGTGCCCTAGCCTGCAGCTCTAAAGCCCCTTTCGGAATGCGGCCCTGCGAGCACGGGCCAGAGGACTCAGGAGGAGCAGGGGCAGCCGCGTGGCCGGAGAGAAGCGGCGCTTTGCCCTTCAAAGCGCCGCTTCTCTCCAGCTGGCTTTAAAGGGGAAAGCGTCGCTTCTTTCCGGCCGCTGGCTGTGCAGCTGCCCCTGCTCCTTCATGGGCCGGAGGACTCAGGGCCGCATTCAGAAAAGGGCTTTAGAGCTGCAGGCCAGGGCTCTGCAGCCCCTAAAGCCCCTGTGTTCCGGGTGGCCCTGCCTGCGGGGGTGGGGAGGGGGCAAGCTTCCCCACTCGCTTGCTCCCTCCCCTCCTCCGGCCGCCCTTTTTTTCTCCGGTGGCGCTCCTTCTGCCGTGCCCCCCAATTGATCGTCTTGCGCACCCCACTTTGGAGACCACTGCTCTAGATAACCCAGGAACTGGAACTGTAGAAACTACCTAACTGGTATTCCAGTGGCTGCATCTACACTAGCAAGTTAGTGTCTGTTTAAAATAGCAGTGCAACTGCAAAGGTTAAAGCCCTAGTGTAGACCAGACTAAGGCCTCCACAATGTCAAGAAAGCAAGTTTTCACAACACAGTGGTAAAGACACTGAAGTCCTGTCCACATAAGCGCTTACACTTTAATTAGCACTGATGTAACTGCACCAGTGTTGAAACAGGTACTAAAATAGCTAGTACAGGTGCAGCTATGAGTCCACAAGAGATCTTGCTGTGGAGCCTGCATCCATATCATTTGTTCCTATGAGTTTCTGTTATAATGGTACCCAGTAAATCTGTTATAGGAAATGCTCTCTCATGCTACAGCTTGTATAACCCAAGTTTAAATATCTTTTAAATAAATAAATTAATGGAGATATCCCATCTCCTAGAACTGGAAGGGACCCTGAAAGGTCATCATGTCCAGCCCCTGCCTTCACTAGCAGGACCAAGTACTGATTTTGCCCCAGATCCCTAAGTGGCCCCCTCAAGGATTGAACTCACAACCCTGGGTTTGGCAGGCCAATGCTCAAACCACTGAGCTATCCCTCCCCCCTAGCATTAAGCCGTCTGTTAATCCAGGGAGGGGGCTGGGGGAACATGTACATGAGTAACCCTTGTGTATGTACCACCACTATTCCTAGGATCGTTTTCAATGTAAAATATAATGAACCTGAAGCCACAGCACCTCTGCAGTACCTACATGGAGGTCCCCATACAGGCAACCTTCTAAACTTTTAGAAGAAAAAAATATGCCAAATAAGCTATATGCCACATTTTAATAACAGAATCTGAATATCTAAAGGGTTCTGTCTTGGGTTTCAAATTTGGAAGTAATGTTAGTTTAGAAAAACTGAAGTACAGCTTTCAGTTATTTTATTTATTTTTATTAGAAAGGGAGCTCTTAAGTAAATTTCGTTTTAAGAATCAAAACTATCTCAAGACCACAACAACAGAGCAACTAGTTAAGAAGAAAAACATTTTGATAGGGGAAACATTAGCCCCATTTCAACTGAAGACAAAATATAGAACAGCAAGGGATACTAGCTTAGAGCCATATAAATCTAGAGGTTAGTACTGTTTTGGAGAATGCAATTTATTGGAGTTTACAGTGTCACCTAATGATGAGACATGCACAGCTGGTATAGGTGAAGCAGAATTGCAGTTTGTTGCTTCCACGTAGATGCGTGGAAAAAGAAAGCACATTTAGCCTGACTGAGATTTTAGAGATAAAAATGCAGCTGAAACAATAGAGGGAAAGCCAACAACAAGGGGTGCTTGAATATATTACAGCTGTTAAACCTAGTGCTTTCCTGGGAGGAAAAAGAATTGCAATAAAAACAAACTGTATTTTATGGTTTCAACAATGAAACAGCATTTTGCATCTTAAAATCTCAGTTTTATTGGCCTCAGGGGGTTCTGTGTTCCTACAGATTAACATTCCCATAGGAAATTAAAAAAGTCAAAATACTAGTTCCCCTCTCATGAAGTCATTCTTTTGAGCAGGTTTCCTTAGTGGCTTTGCATGACACAACTTGTGAAACTGCCTTACAGTTCTTCCCACTCAAGAGTTTCTTAAAAAAAAAAAAAAAAAAAAACCACACATACACACAACTTTGAATTCCAGCAAGACAAAACAGGAATTACTCCAAGCTGGGTTTCCTTCACAAGCACCACAATTGATCTTTTTGCTTAGTTCAAAGAATCAAAACAAAAACACTACCTTAGATTAATCGCCAAATGGCAGAGACATCTAAAACAATATCAAAGCCGTTCCAGCAAAGGCAAATTTTGATTCTTATTCCTGATAAGAGATTTTGTAACTGAGATGCTTTTAGTTAGAACAATATACAGTAGCTAGACTTTCAAAGCTTTGGAACCACATGACACATTTTACTTAGTTAAACCATTTGTACTGACCTCTGCCAGTAGACCAAAAACAATTAAAAGTTGTTTATCTTCTTCTTAACCACACCATAACTGGCAACAGTTTAGGTGCCACTTATGTTTTTATGGTGAGACAACACATTGCTGTAATAACAATGCCTTTCAATATAAACCAAGGGTGTTTTATAAGATGTGTTTATTAAAACTATGTTATGCTACAAAGTGGGAAGGTTGAATTCAATTTGGATTGATGTGAAAGGAATATGATCAAGTGAGGGTTCATTAATTTACAGCCATTCATTATAGGAAGCTATGCTAGGACTTGCCTCTATTTGCCAGTATTGCAATAAAATGTATATTTACCGCTATACCTCAATCTAATGTCACTTAGGGGTTATGCTGAAAGCCATGCAATCCAATTTAAGGGAGATCAGGAAATAGGTTTGCTTGCTGTCTGTATTTCACTGCAATTGCTGCTGGTTATACCCTCTCTGCCATTACCTCATAATGAATGCCACATCACATGCATGCTATGTGATGCTCGACACCAAAGGAAGGTCACCAAACAGTAGGGGAAAGGAGTGCTATAAAGAGAGGATGTTCAATCCAGGATACTGACAGCAATGACTGAACAACAGTCCTAGCAACTACTGAAACCTGGATGGCTTACATCCAGCTATGTTTAAAAAGAGTAGAGTTGTTGGTTTTGGAGAAAGGGGCATGCATGCAGAACCTCTGCTTTTATGTCAATTTAAATTTCAGTTGAAATATAAATGGGAGCAGAATAATCATTTTAGCGTTGAATCTACTTTGTAATTTCAAGGAATACTTGAACATAACACACCCAAATTTTAACTCCTTAAGCATTCAGCCTGCTGCCAAATGCAGAACTGGAAACTTTAACTCAGGTGACAATGCCTGAAAATTGGATTCCACAGAGGTCATCTAATGGTCCAGAGTAAACATGCTGAAAGATCAAATCTAGTTTATATAAAAAGGTAGCTCCCAAAAGAACATGCTAAACAGATGATAAACTCCTCTCACTCACCAGCCACCACTAGTGCACACAAGCAGGGTTAACACTGGTGGAAATCGTACAACCAGACATGTCTTAGAGGGTTGGTTGTTTTTTCCTACAAAACTACAGTATTTAAAAGTCCAAAGGCTTACCCAAGACTTCTCCTCACAAGGTTTAAAAGTTTCCTTTTTACTTTAATTAAAAGCAAATCTGGCTACCTAGATTTATAGAGAGTACAGTGCTCGGATAGGGCACTTTGTCTGACTGTCTCTCTCCCCATCAATGTTTTGGGGTTTGTAGTGACAAGGAATAGAGGTTGGATTTAGCCAACATGTGCTAGTTAAGCCTGACCTAAACTTAATCACTTTTCCTAGTCAAGACAAACCCTTCGTCCATCTTACAGAGAAAACAGATAAACCAAATAACCTCGGAATAAAGTTCCAGAATCCATTCTGAAGCAGTGCTGGAAAACATTCATGTAGGTGCTCAAAATGCCAGTGTCCCCAACTACACAAGGAGCAAAAATTCTCCTGAATCTTTTTGTATGTTTTTAGGAGCTTTCTACTCAAACTATCGCCTCAAAGCATCTATTGTTAATGTATGAGCACTGAATAACATATACTATACTCTTACAAAAAAGGTTTTGCATACTGTAAGTGCTTATCAATTACAGTATAATTTAAGGTTTCTGAGTAGCAGCCGTGTTAGTCTGTATCAGCAAAAAGAAAAAGGACTACTTGTGGCACCTTAGAGCAGTTGACAAGAAGGTGTGAGGAGCAGGGGGGGAAAAATAAACACGGGGAAATAGTTTTACTTTGTGTAATGACCCATCCACTCCCAGTTTTTATTCAAGCCTAATATAATGGTGTCCAGTTTGCAAATTAATTCCAATTCAGCAGTCTCTCGTTGGAGTCTGTTTTTGAAGTTTTTTTATTGTAATATTGTGACTTTTAGGTCTGTAATCGAGTGACCAGGGAGACTGAAGTGTTCTCCAACTGGTTTCTGAATGTTATAATTCTTGACATGTGATTTGTGTCCATTTATTTTACATAGAGACTGTCCGGTTTGGCCAATGTACATGGCAGAGGGGCATTGCTGGCACATGATGGCATATATCACATTGGTAGATGTGCAGGTAAACGAGCCTCTGATAGTGTGGCTGATGTGATTAGGTCCTATGATGATGTCCCCTGAATAGATATGTGGACAGAATTGGCAATCGGCTTTGTTGCAAGGATAGGTTCCTGGGTTAGTGTTTTTGTTGTATGATGAGTGGTTGCTGGTGAGTATTTGTTTCAGGTTTGGGGGCTGTCTGTAAGCAAGGACTGGCCTGTCTCTCAAGATCTGTGAGAGTGATGGATCGTCCTTCAGGATAGGTTGTAGATCCTGGATGATGCGTACTACGGAGTATGTTCGAAGGAATGATTGAAGAACTGCTTTTAAAAATTTAGGAGTATCAATTTTAATTTGCAAGATTCAAATCCATTATGAGAATTTATTATCCACTATATATTTGTGCCCCATATACAGAACTTGTCAGAGGTTTAATGTCAATTCATTCCCATAACCCTTATTTCTCCCAAGGGCAACTTATTGCCAGCTAGATTTGTATTGGTTCTAAGAGGTTAAAAGACTGAAACTAGACAGCATCAAGTTGACCCAAAAGTAAGATTTTAACTGAAATATTCTGTGGAATAGTAATATTGCAGTTCAAACTCACAATCAGAATTAAATTTTTCTCTGCTGAATGTTGTCATATACCAACCTCGGCACCTACCCATATCCCTCCTTGACTCCACACAGTTTTATAGAATCCGTGAATAAAAATAAATTAGCAAAGATTACATTTTCTCATTCATTGTGTAAATTTTGTCAGATGTGGTAAAATTTAAAATGCAGTAAGTAATAAGAATAAAGACTACCAAAACCATAAAAATACATAATACCACTGTAAAACCCACCCTAGCAGCATATCAGCAGGAAAATCAACTCTTGGAAAGGCTTGGCAAACAATAATTAAATAAGGTAAGTAAATCTTTCAGTGTTGAAAGATTTACATTATCAGCGCTGTCTGGAAAACTTCCTTCTCCAGTACAGCCCTAAAGTACATCCTGATATTTATGCAAACAAATAACTGTCCTATTAAAAACTGATGCAGGGAGACATGCTTCTTTTAATAGCAATGAGGTTAGAGAACACATCTTGATAACACACTTAAAAATCACTGGGAAGTGCTGCAATAACCTTTTGGGACACACTTCCCCTTGATCATTTCTACACTGTGGGCCAGACGCTCATCTGGGGTAACTTAGTGTAATGCCAATAACTTCAGTGGAGTTATGCTGATTTACACTAGATGACAGTCAGGTCCTATGTCTGAAATGTTCTGTGATTCAGCTAATGGTATTCAACCTGGGTTTATTTTTATCTGGCTCAAGCCCCGTGCTAGACCACATTTTTCTGACACTTGGGTGTTATAAGCAACAGAGGGTCCTGTGGCACCTTTAAGACTAACAGAAGTATTGGAGCATAAGTTTTCGTGGGTGAATGCCCACTTCATCAGACGCAAGTAATGGAAATTTCCAGAGGCAGGTATAAATCAGTATGGAGAGAACGAGGTTAGTTCAATCAGGGAGGGTGAGGTGCTCTGCTAGCAGTTGAGGTGTGAACACCAAGGGAGGAGAAACTGATTCTGTAGTTGGATAGCCATTCACAGTCTTTGTTTAATCCTGATCTGATGATCCCACGAAAGCTTATGCTCCAATACTTCTGTTAGTCTTAAAGGTGCCACAGGACCCTCTGTTGCTTTTTACAGATTCAGACTAACACGGCTACCCCTCTGATACTTGGGTGTTATATTTACCCTTCTCTTCAGCCTCTCTCTCTCCTTCAGTGTCAGAGTGTCAGCCTTGGCAATCACAGGGACAATGTTGACTTTTCCATGAAGAGCTTTCATGAACTCTACATCTAAAGGCTTCAGCCTACAAGTAGGAAAAAAATACAACAAAAACAAATTATAAACATAAGGGACTATTAAGCATACATATTAAGTGGCAAGTATCAGGATTATTGCACTTGTACTAAGAATACATAAGCAGCCCTTAATTCAAGGTATCTATGTAAACAATCTGTCCTGTAAATTTAAATGACTTGGAGCACTTCTCTATTGAGCTGCTCATGTAAGGGTTGAATTGTAATTAAAGTTTCCGTCTCGATAATATGAATATTACCAGCTTTTATGTTTCTGAGAATATTTATTCCTCCATATTAAATTCCTACCGGAATAGAGACAAAGCAGAAGGAGGTCATTAAACCCAAAGCCTGTTTTAATTGAGTTGGCTAACTGACAACTTGGGAAGTAACTCCATTAATATGAAGGTTAGTCTCTAAGACAGGGAAGTTACCAAACTCCCTAAGGACAAAACACCCTAAAATATAAGTATTTATTTTCTTACCCATGCCCGAAGGGTGATATGAAGTAAAAACAGCAGTGGACTCTGTTGTCTATAATGTGGCGCCTGTTCAGACCACTCTCATCATGAAGGTATCTTTCAAACTGATTGTCAATATAATGGATGATTGTTTTGAAGCTGTGGTAGGAAGAAACAGAGGCATCTTATACAGGCTGTATGTTTATGGTTTTTAATTATTTGTGATGGCAAAGGGAGGAGCAAAGAAGGAATGTGATTAACACTTCTGAATAGAAGAATTCAGTTTCCTAATACTGTCTCTTGTGGAGCACTTTTTTGACGATGAATTAAAAAACTGTTCAGTGTGTGATACGCAACAGCCTGCCCCATAACTACTTATTTCTGGAGCAACTTTAAATTCACTTCTATTGGGTGAAAAGGTTAACTGCAAGTTCAGAGAAAAACTCAATGGTGAGACAAGACAAAGACAGGAACATAGGGTGGGTTTTTTTGTTTGTTTGTTTTAAACCCGCTGACAAATGGCATAGCCAGGATATCCTCTTGATTAGCAGTTTGACAACCCTGACCTTAGAATCAGGTTTCTATAGTTACCTATAAAAATGCTGGTATTTTAGTCTGTTTCAATTCAGTCTAAATATATTTGAAAGACTTGTGCTCAAAAATCATGTGATTTATTAAGCTATTTTTGCCACCATACAGAAACCTCTTATGTTGGCAAATTCTTACTTATCTCAAGACAATTTAAAAAATGCATTGGAAGGAAGTAATGGAATGTCACCTTACGTCTGATATATTAACTGATCTCACAAAGAGTGGCTATTAAAGGTGAAAAATAAAATTATGGTTTTTCTTCTAAAAAGCATGTACTACTGAGCAGATTTGTTGTTTTTGAGCACCCCAATGTGTACTAGATGCCTAACAAACAAACAAAAATCTAAAGAAAGACATGTTCCTTGCTCCGAAGTGTTAACAATTTAAATAAGTTTGGTGTGACAACAACAAACAATGAAGAGAATGGAGAGAGGCAAGGGAGCACAGAGGATACCAACATAAGATTAAGCAGATACTTTGTGTCATGGGTACATGTCAAATTTACCATTGGACATGCAAGTTGGGGGAGGGCAAAAGAGTAGGGGTTAGACAATCATTGCCTGTTGCAAATGTAGACTGTAACAGGGAGGTTTTCTTGCTTTCAGCCTTAAGGATCCTGAGCATCTGATCAGACTGAAGGCACAAGAATCTATGGTGAGCCCTTGAACACTGGCCTCTTAGCCCATTCCACCTCTTGATAGGATATTTTGCTACCACTGGCAAATCTGTTATAGCTGTGCAAGTGTTGGTACGAGGGATTCTGCAGCACTAACTTCATTCAGGTCATCCACAAGAATATCCCCAGGGCACATCCCCTTTCACTGTCTGCCTTACCCCCATATAGAGCTTCAGCTCTGACTTAGGAGAAAGAGGAACAGAATGATACTGTCAAGATGGGGCTCTCCTCAAATATCACCACAACATTTTTATTCCCTTTTGCTCACAGAAGCAGAAGAGATTATCTCGGTCTACATGTCTTAAATATAACAAACAAGCATAAACGATATAATCAGGGATGTACAAGGTTAACCAGTAAGCAATAGTCTTACCCGTTAACCCTCCTTAACCATTAACCCCGGGCCAATTGTTTAAATGGTTAAATTTTTAAACGGTATTTACATCCCTAGATATAATTAAAAACCACAGAAAAAGTTTACTGAACTGTTGGAGAGAGACATCTAACCTTAAGTCCGAAAATATCATTATAACAACCTAAATCATGATATGAGGAACTGGAAGTAACCAGGGCCAAAACAGACTTCTCATTGAAAGCATTCTCTTTCCCCCGGCTCGGTCATGTTTTTATACACACAGAAATAGAATTAGCAGCAAGTTTTAAGCTTTTTGATTTACCAGTTAACTCTCATACACATCTGTTTACCTGGCATTTCTTGCATGTCTTATTATTTATGTTACTGTAAAACCTAGGTTACAATAGGCGTTTAAGGTTTGTATTCAAATGCAAGCAGAAGAGACTCCTCCAATATACTGTGGTAAGCCTTCAAAAGTGAAACTACTGTAACCTGGAAATACATGGAAGATGTAGATGTCTCCTTTCTGGCACAATCCACGGAGAACCCATCTGTAAACTGATACCTTCTTTAGGTCAGTGATATTAGTAATAGAATTAACATGCATATTTCTAGTGTCTCTCTCATTTGTACTTCACTTGTTATATATTTTGCTGTAGGGAAAGAAAGTACAGAGCAGAAGAAGGTCTTAAAAAATTACTTTAGTGAAACTTCAGTATTTTCTTGCTAAAACTCATTTTTAAGATCTAACATTTGTAGTACCCAGACATGTTGAAAGAGGACAATACATTTTATGTTGCTGTTGATCTTTTAAACAAAACTCCCTTTAGCTGGTGAAAGATAATGAGATTGAAGAGACATGAATATTAGAAAAGAAACCAAGTACAAACAATGGGAAAACACCCCTGGTTACAAGTTTCTCTGGCAATGTAATTGGTTTACGTGCAGTTTTATAGTCCTAACTGCTGTAATTTTCCCTATAAACGTGGCATTAGTGTATGGTACCTTCTGATTTCCGGGAAACACCTGGCTTTGCACCACTATGATATCATTACTTAGAAGACAGCATATCCTGTACTATGTACTGTAACGGCAAACAACGAAAGCATTACATTAAAGAGTTCATTCGGGAAAAATGGAAAATAAACCTGAGCTGCCAAAAAACACAAATTCAGCCTCACAAAAGCCAGGAACAACAGAACTGATAACTATCAGCAAACCAGTAAGCTCTATTGAAAAGTGACCTGTCACACTGGGACAAAGATGAAACAAAAAAAATATACAGAATACCTGTATTAAACAAGTGAGTTTGGTAGCTGTCTTGTTGTCAGCAGTCCCTTTGATGACTGGCTAGTCCAAGCCAGGACTGAGGGAGACTGCATGCAGTGCAATAAGCTGCAAAGGCTGTGTTTAGTTATTTTGGGAACTAGAGCACATTTGTCTTGTCAGGATTCTGAAACTGCCATAAAGAATCCTCCATCACACTTCAGATTAAGGCTATATTTATAAATTACACACAAAAAACAATGTTAAAAGAGTGCTAAGGTTTCAAAGTGAAGCACTCAAAAGTTAGAAAGTGCCAGAATTAAGAGTGTCTACAACCGTCATTCACTCCCCTAGAGCATATGCATCATCACCGTTTTTTTCCAAGGGGCCTGCTGCACTGAGAGCACAGGATGGATTGTGCTCACTTAATGCACAGCTGTTCAATAGTTTGTTTTATCCTCATTTGTGTGTGCATATATCATTAAAGTTCATATAAATTACACCAGAATGTGATCAAAGATGATCATAATGAATTTGTCCAATGGAGTTAGATTAAGGTTCCACAGGTGTTAATCCTGGCACTTCCTAACTTTTGAGACCTTGACTTTCCAATCTTAATGTTCTTCTAACAGAGTTTTTTGTATGTACCGCCGCCCAAGGTTTCTAAAATAGCAAACTAAAGAAAATACACTCCATCATATGATCACATGGGTCGGCACCAGAGTTGGAGTTTTTAGATCCAAAGCACAGACCTCTGACACTTGAGCTAATGGAGTAACTGGCAGCAGTAGTAGAGTGGCATCCTCTATGTAGATCAGTGACTAGATGAGGGTGAGATACATGCTTTGCCAGGGGACTTCACAGACATTTGACGACAGCAGCATCAGAAATCTTGGGTTCCATCCCAGGTTCTTGAGGGAAGTGATCTCTAGTAGTTGCAAACCCTTATGCTCTATAACCCCCAAGCCTGACCACCTCCGTGCTGTCCTCTCCAACCTGTGCCAATCCAGTCTCGTCTCGTCTCCTCCAGCTCCTCAACCCAACATCATCTCCCTTCTCTTCCCCAACACTCTTCATATCTGGCTCCCAGTCCAAGACCCAGTCTTCTCCCCCACTCTAGCTTACAACACCCATCTCCCTTCCCAGACCGCGACTTTTCAAAGGCTTATAACGTCTTCTAATTTGGGCAATTTTTCCCCAGAAACAGCAAAAGGCAACTCCCCTTGCTAAATTTCAAGTCCCTGCTCGAAAGCATGAAGGACACTATGGCTTCACAACAAAAATAATTATTACAGCTTTTTTTGTTTGGTTGGTTTTTTTAGCATGGGCAAAACAATGTATTTTTTCCTAATCTGGCTGTTGGAAAGGGCTGAACCCTTTTTACTGAAACTTTCCAAAGCCTTCAACCTAAGTCATACACCTGGAATGAAAAATCTCAGCCTGAAAGGTTACAATTTGGCAAAGTTATAAGCAACTGAAAACAGGGACTTACAATAGGAAGTGTCAGGCAACCTTAAGTATAGTTGGTGCTACCAACTTTACCTACAATAGTTTATAAAGTGACAGTAGATGTCATAAGCATGAATAGTATACATCAGGGGTCGGCAACCTTTCAGAAGTGGTGTGCCAAGTCTTCATTTATTCACTCTAATTTAAGGTTTCGCGTGTCAGTAATACATTTTAACGTTTTTAGAAAATCTCTTTCTATAAGTCTATAATATATAACTAAACTATTGTTGTATGTAAAGTAAATAAGGTTTTTAAAATGTTTAAGAAGCTTCATTTAAAATTAAATTAAAATGCAGAGCCCCCCGGACCGGTGGCCAGGACCCAGGCAATGTGAGTGCCACTGAAAATCAGCTTGCATGCCGCTTTCGGCACAGGTGCCATAGTTTGCCTACCCTGGTATACATATAGATGGTTAAAAGGACTTCAGTAGAAGGTGCTACACATGGTTATAAATCAAGTTTATAAGCATCATTTGGACTAAACGGGGGGGGAGAATCTGAACTTGTAGGTCTCTAAGAAACATCTTAATAGAATAAACAAAGGGCATTAGAACACAATCAACAGGGGGGAAAAGAGGAGATACAGACTAACACGGCTACCACTGAAACCAATCAACAGGAAGTTCTTATTGTAACACAATACACTGGCTTAACAGCTCTTAATTCCAGTGAAAGGAAGCTTAAGTCAACATTACTGACAATGAGCAAGAGTGCACTGAAGTCCAGAAAAACAGTTATTCAGAAGTCTCTGTTTTGATTAGTTTAACAACATAGACTGAAGACAAGGAAGCTGAAGATACAATTGCCACCACACTTTTGACCTTTCATCCAGAGTATTTCAAGCACATGTAAGAGACATGGTAAAAGAAGCTAATCACTCCCATTTCAGAGTGGTCTTCTTGCAAAGCATTCCACAGACAGAAAAAAATACACCAGTTTGCCAACTATATTCTTCACCATTATCTCAAATTTTGTCACATGTACACCACCACAAGATTTTGAAATGTGGTGTTTGTTAATTGTAGTTATATCAGCTGTTTATCTCCTTCACAAAAGCTTGATTTTATGACTATTTATTTCCAGTGGCATAATATGCAAATATGTCATCTACTTATTAAATTTTTTTTTTCCTCTGTTCAATGCGGCTTCGTTACAATGAAAATGAATAGCCAAGAGAAATGAGTTTTACCAGGGGTTCTTAGCCTCCAATTGTATAGGATGTATAAATAATCTAGACTTCCCATTGGCATGCCGCTCACCAGTGCCAGTATATTCCATTTTCATTTAAAATCCAGCTACCACAGGGGTAGTTTTCCTTCTTTAAAAATAGGATGGAGCTATCCTTCCTTTCTTAATCAAAATGCGTAAGTAGGGCCCTACCAAATTCACGGCCATGAAAAACGCGTCACGGACCATGAAATCTGGTCTCCCCCCGTGAACTCTGGTCTTGTGTGTGCTTTTACCTTATACTATTCAGATTTCATAGGGGAGACCAGCATTTCTCAAATTGGGGGTCCTGACCAAAAAGGAGTTGCAGGGGGGTCACAAGGGTATTTTAGGGGGTTGTAGTATTGCCGCCCTTACTTCTGTGCTGCCTTCAGATCTGGGCAGCTAGAGAGCAGAGCTGGACTCCCAGCCAGCGGCCACCGAAGGCAGAACTGCCACAAGCCACAGCGCAGAAGTAAGGATGGCATGGTATGGTATTCCCACCCTTACTTCTGTGCTGCTGCTTTCAATGCAAGGAGCCCTTGGCCCTCCCTCTACAACCCCCCCACATTTGTCACCTTTCTCCTGTCCCTCCATTCCCACACTTCAGATTCTGTATTTGTCAAACATCGGAGAAACTATTTGGAAGAAAAAACAACGAGGAGTCCTTGTGGCACCTTAGGGACTAACAAATTTATTTGGGCATAAGCTTTCGTGGGCTAGAACCCACTTCATCAGATGCATGAAGTGGGTTCTAGCCCAAGAAAGCTTATGCCCAAATAAATCTGTTAGTCTTTAAGGTGCGACAAGGACTCCTCGTTGTTTTTATTTGGAAGAAGATTACTATGAAAAAGAACAAAGTATGAGAACTCTACGGACTATTTTTATAAATGTTTGCTTTCCAGATAAATATGGACAGGGGTAGGACGACACTCTACTGTGATCCCAAGATAACAATACATTGCTATTAAAAAAAAAATAATAACGAAGTGGTTGCTTCCCCTTTGCATGTCACAAAATACAGGAACAGTACACAATGTTCTCCGAAGACCACTCCCATCCACTGAATCACCAAAGTACATATAAAAAAGGAGAGAACAACACTAGGATTAACAAATACATATAACATCATAAGCAGAGATAGATTTAAAGATTCATCCTAGTGGCTAAAACAGACATACCAGTCCTGGCTGTTAATGGCATCGCCATATCCTGGTGTATCAACTACTGTTAAACGTAGTTTCACCCCTCGCTCCTCAATCTCTACTGTAGAAGCTTCGATTTGGACTGTTCTCTCTATTTTCTCTATAATAAAATAATGTTTTAAACATTAGTATTTCTCTTGTCCAACCCCACAGATGCCCATGTACCAGATTGGTTACAACACACTTTAAATAAGTTACACCTCCACCACTATGTAATGCAGAATCCTTCAGAAAAACATGTCAAATAAACTAATACAAGTATAAGCACAATCTATGATTAACAAATACCCAGAATATAACGAGTGGAGAAACAGTAGTATGTCACATGTAATGATGCTGTGATGATCATTTTTTAATGTATTATTTTGTTAACTTTCAGAAGTGTGCTAGGTTCTTTACCGACAGGGAGTTCCTAATCCTAAAGAATTTATAATGTAGATTTTACACATGACCACTGCACGGTAACAATCAACTGGAGGAAGTGGGGATTACAGTAAGGTCACAAGTTCAGTTTAGGCATATAGAAATCTTATGGAGCTTGGGGGGTGGGGTTTATACTCATTGGAGTAACAGCAGAAGTGAGTTTGTAGGAGGAAGACATCAAACCTTAACTTATGAGAACAGAGGGGCTTAACCAACAGTGATTGGGAGTGCTGTTCCATGCATCAATGGCATGGAAGAAAAATGAATGGCTGAAGTCATTGTCAGAATGGAGGAATAATGGTGTGGAGGATGTGAAAGGAAACGAGGTTGGAGGTGTGTGCTTGGACTGAATGATGTAGGGCCTTAAATAAGAACACAGTCAAATTTACCTGCAGCTCCAGGAATGTAACGTTCTGGATAAAGATCAGTCAGGAATAAACTGTTAATTAAGGTGGATTTTCCCAAACCAGATTCTCCTGCAAACAAAATCATTCAAGTAATTAAATACCTTCATCTTCCTTAGCAGCCTCCCTGTAACCCCACAAACCTATGTAGTGGAGTAAAAATAATTTGTTCAGCCAGGGTCCACCCTATCTTTTAAGATAAAAATATCAGAGGCTCGGCTAAGCAATGCTAAAGAAAACAGAAAAAACAAATCTTTGGTGCTTGCTTACATATATGAATGCATGAAAATTCTAAACGTAATCTATTAGATTTAACAGTGCAAGCAAAAAGGTCACAACTGCAAAGTTCACATATATACAAATACCCACTTTACACCACAGTACTTCCAAGTCTTGAATTAAAACAGTTGCAAAGTATTCAAACCTTTTCTCTTTTACTTATGAAATCAGAAGCCATAACATTTGAGTTCACTTTTTGTAAATTTTGAGGTTTGCTTAAGCTAGAGATGCAAATCAGAACTTTATTTTTTAAACCGCTGTAGCACGTCAATGTAGACACTACATTACGCTGATGGGAGTGGTTCGCCTGTCAGCGTAGGTAATCCACCTCCCAAAGAGGTGGTAGCTAGGTCAATGTAAGAATTCTTCCATCATCCTAACACTGTCTACACCGAGGATTAGGTTGGCTTAACTACACCACTCAGGGGAGGAGACGGGATTTTTCAACCCTTGAGCCACGTAGCTAAGACAACTGAATTTTGAGTGTAGACCAAGCCCAGGTTAAGCACAACTGGCAAAAATCTTTAGCATCCTTGCATTCAGACTACATTTTTTCTACATAGCAAAAACTAAAGCAGGGATCAGCAACCTTTGGCACACAGTCCGCCAGGGTAAGCACCCTGGTGGGCCGGGCCAGTTTGTTTACCTGCCGCGTCCGCAGGTTCGGCCGATCGCAGCTCCCACTGGCCGCAGTTCGCCGCTCCAGGCCAATGGGGGGCCGCGTGCCAAAGGTTGCCAATCCCTGAACTAAAGAAAGCAAGAGCGAATCTTTTAATCTTCACTTAGAAAGTTTTATAATTCTAAAAGTTTACAATCACTTTAACTTACCTGAAACACCCTTAAACTAGCATGTGGTATTTACAAGTTCATCTTTGCTACATAATTTGTTTCAGGAAGCTAAACTGATCTGCAATGATCACGTATATTATATGCCAGTAAACATTTAATATTTAAGAAAAAGAAAACCCTAATATAAGCTGTCTACGCTACTGGTGATGTTGCTACCTAGTTTTAGATGGGCAACTTTTGTATTTGTCATCAAGAACTACAAGACATAAGTAGTTCTACAGTGATCAACAACCACAAGTAGGAGACAACTGCTGAAACTAATTTCTTGTATAATCTTTGGTCAATGCTACAGCTGTCAGCACACAGGCTGTTTAAGACGTTACATATGGTTCTTCGTGATAAAGATGCGATTTCCTTTCTCCTACTAATTTCTCAATAATATGTAATATTAAGGCAAGTATCTCAAAAAGCTTCTTAACAAAAGGAGGGTAATTTGGGTTTTATAAAAGCAATTGTAGGGTTTTTGCTTAACTAAAAGGTGAAAATACCAATATAACTCAACAAGCCAATTACTTTGCACTTAAAAGTTCCTTCCGGTTAGACAACACCAATTTCATATGGGGAAATTTAATCAGAGACATTACCCTTAACGTCACACAGTGAGTCAGCGCGGAAACAGTAGAAGAGCTAGGAATAGAATCCCCATTTCATCAGCGAGACACCACTGTGCACGCATTTTCAGACAGGGAAACAGGTCAAAGCGCAGTTAAGTCACTACCTCTAACGTCAGACAATGAGTTGGGGGTAGAAACACTAGAAGAGGCAGGAATAGAAACCTGAACCCTTGGCTCTGAGCCATGCTCTAACCACTAGAGAATGCTCCCTCTAAACAACTTCACAAAATAGGCAGGATTTAATTTGATAGAATACACTAGTTTGTCTTTGTTCTTCAGTACACCAAATACAATAGCTAATTAAGAACAGGTGCATACTTAGGGCTTGTCTAAATGAACAGTTAGTGCACAGCAAGCTGGGGTGTAAATCTACCCCCACACTATCTTGCCACATGTTAAGTGTCAGTGTGGACCCTGCTGACTGGTTCTAGCAGTTCCTTAGTGTGCTCTGATCTACCCGGCTTTGAAACAGGAGTAAATCAAAGCACACCAAGAAACTGTTAGTACGAGTCGGCAGGGTCCACATGGCCACTTAGTGAGTGGCAAGCTTTACTGTGAGGTAGATTTACACCTCAGCTTGCGGCAAACAAGATGTTGCTGTAGACAAGCCCCTAATGTGCAAGACAAAATATTTTAACACTCAAGCAATTAAAGAAAACCACCTACCAACCACCATTAGAGTGAATTCAAAGCCCTTCTTTACAGACTTCCTGTGGACCTGGTTGGGCAGATTAGCAAATCCCACATAGCCTGCTGAGTCAGAAAACTGGAAAGAAAAACAAAATTGAATACAAGTGAAGTAAAACAAGTAAAAATATACAAATAAACTGCACAAAGAAAGATAGAGAATCCACCAGTTACCTGGCAGCATAGCAAGACAGCCCTGGGAAAACTCATCCCAACCCTTCTTCCCCAAGCAGTCTTTGAGAGAAGTAAAGATTCCATAGGTACTGCGGAACATACTTGAGCTAAAGGCTCTTCTTGGACAACATTGACCGTACGCCCGCAAGAAAACGTTGCCATTAACAGAAGACCACAATCAGCGGCGCCAACTTTCTCCGGTGCCGGTGGGTGCCCGCGCCTCCCTGCCCCAACTCTGCCCCCATTCCAACCCCATCCCCAAAGTCCCCGCCCTAACTCCACCCCCTCCCTGACCCTATTGGATACCTTCCCCAAATCCCGGCCCCGTCTCTTCCCCCAGCGCGCGGCGTTCCCCCTCCTCCCCCCTCCCTGCCCCGCGAATCAGCGTGTCGCGGCGCAAGGGCTGGGAGGGAGAAGAAGCAGGACGTGGCAGCAGGGGGGCAGGGCGGGGCCACAGGGAGCTGCCGGTGGGTGCTCAGCACCCACCAATTTTTTTCGTGGGTGCTCCGGGGCCGGAGCACCCACGGAGTCGGCAACTATGACCACAAAAAGCAACAGATAGCCCTGTTTGTGACTGTGAATGGGCTTGCCTGCCCTCATGCACCCCCTGCTGGCCAAGCATGGCTCTGCTAAGGCCTACTTCAGTATCCCCTTCACTTCAAGCCCCTTTAAAAACCCACAGTGCCCAGATATTCAAAACATTCCCTTTCTGGGATCCAGTGTACTAGGTCCCGAACAAAGTCAATCAAAATAGACCTCCAATCTATAAAATCTTCATCCTAGTTTCAGCTGGGCCCAGACCCTTCTTCCTGAGGGTTAGTCCTCCCTTTAAAGTTCATTTCTTTCACCCCAGTCCCAAACTGGGCACAGCCCTTCCTACCTGAGGGTCTGTCTTCCTGATTTCCCAGCATCTCTTGCCTGGAGTTTTTTGTTTTCTCCATAGGCCCTCCCCCTTCTGACTCGAAAGCCCCCGAAGAGCCCATAATTCCCCACAATGCCTACAAGCATCTGCCAAATCAACCAGCAGCTGTCTCACCCTGTATAAGGCTCGGGTACCTGCCCTTAAGCTCAATTTCGCAGCAGGCAATCAGCTCAAGTACATTGGACCCTGCTCCTTTTTTTTTTGCAGGAGCAATCACTGTGGCAATGACAGAGTTAAAGCTGACTTTTTCAGTGAGGTACGTTAAAAAGTTAATGAAAGATTTAAATCACAAGCAATCTTAAAATCACTGACATTTACAAATTGAAAAGATATTAGAAATAGGTTCTCCTGATATAAGCTAAATATAGTGAATTTCAGCACCTAAGAATGCCTGTGTATGCATGCAGAGGAAAAACACTTCTGTAAATACGTGTAGAAACACAAGCACACTCAGTAGTAATGCTCAGAGTATGAATTTATCATCACCCCACAAGATGCAACTACGGTCACATAAGTGAACAAGTTAGTAATATAGTTGAACATAAAGTTCCGAAATTCACAGTGCTAAACCTTTGAAACAAAAGTAAGAGATAGAAATGTACCTGAAAACGTATCTGATAGATTTGGGCCTTAAAAATGGCAGTCCACTTCACCATGTTATAAACTGACCCAATATCTATTATAGGCCTAAACAAGAATTTCAGCCACTTGAAGTCTGGGTCCTCTGAGCTTATTGATTGCAACAAATTTTTATTCAAGACAGACACAGGAGTTTAACATGAAAGATAGATTTTTAATAAAATGATACACTGCGAATACTCCTGAACTAAAATCACTCATCAAAGGGCAGTTATTTTACTTGCAGACAAGCCTTTTACAACTCACCCAGATGGGAAAATCTTAAATTGTAACTTATACCCAATTAAGAATTTTGCATGAAGTTCAGACATCAGTCCCTCTGCATAAATACAAGAATACCAGATAAAGGAAGTCTGGCTAATCTATTGAAACTATATTACTAGGGTTACATACAAGTTCATTTTTCAGTAAAAGTCAAATTTAAGAAATATATTTGAGCTAATAAATTTAGTCGGAATGTTTAACTACTTCAGTGAAAACATGAGTATTTTCAAAAGTTCAACAGAATTATATACCACATTTGTATTACGCAAGCATCTCTTTACCTTTACTTTTTCACCTGACTGAGACATGTTCCGTCACTGCAAGTTTCAGAACCTAGAAAACAAGACCTCTGTTAGCAGTACTATAGATAAGATTCATCCCAAGTTTAAGCACATGACCAAGAATGGATACCCATCACATATTTATTATAATATGCCAAAGGGAAATTAACATGGTTTTCCTCAACGTACAGTGAGCAGTCTAGTAATGAATTATTCTGCATTTGATTCTGTAGATTTAGTCAGTTAGTAGCTGCAATAAGTTTACTAAGTGAAACTATTCAAATAACGGGGTTAAAGTAATCACAAAACAAAATCGTTCACTTTAAATGTTATAAATAAGCAATTGTAAATTAAGATTTTTAACACACTCATTTTTTAAACCTAGTTAATTAGAACCCTGTATCCTTACATTACTTTTGCTTCTTTAAATAGGGGACAGATGCATCTTACTGAATCCGAGGATGTACAGTGCCAGTGATGTAATTTTTAGTTTGTTTTGGTTCAACAGTTTGCTAATAATGCCTTGACACTCCCATATACTTTCCCTCCTTACCCTGCCATGAATCATTTCCTCCCCTTTTTCTTCTCACAGCTGAAAAATGCCTTCCCCACCTCACAGGAGTAGTTTACATATAGCCAAATGGATTTTAGTGAACCTTCCATTACAAAATTCCCAAACTTCTCCTATGTGCTCTCAGATGAGACGTTTCTCCAGAAAACCAAAATACCCACAGACTTTGAGGGTGACAGAAGTGACTGAAATGTATTCTAAATGTAAATGTCATCTCTAAACACTAACAACACACTGAATGTGAGAGAAGCCTGGCATTTGGCTAATACCCACTGGAAATGAAAATTCATCACAATGTTAACGCATATGTCAAAAGTATCTGCATTTCAACACCAGTTAGCTATCTGGAAGAGCTATATATTTCGGTAGCCTCACACATCTCCACATTTGAAAAATACTAGCTGTGCTATATAGACTAACGGTCCATTTTATTCAGAACAGCTACATAACACTGAAAGGAAATGGAGAAGGGGAAGGAATACTTCACAGCTCGACTTGTTGACAACACAGCTCTTGGCTGAGAAAGGGGGGAAGTGACCTATGCAGACACCTGTGCACTCAGAAAACAGATGCTTCCCTGTTGCTTAGCAGTAGCCACTCTAGCCAGCAGGATGTGGCACAAGTATTAAATGCAACTGCTCAGCCAAATCCTAGTATAAAAACTTGGTCATTTAGCTCTGCAAATACAAAGTAGGTAAACTCCAAGTTAACAGTAATTGCAACTTGGAGTTTAGAGGAAAATGTATTCACAACCAGTGTAGTTTTTAGTTTGACCAGAAGTTTCAAATTCCCTGCTGGCTGCATACTAAACTGTAGACAAGGTTAACTCAGCGTCTTCCCTCCTCCGCCAACTTCCTTATGTATCCAGTTCCTTTGTCTGGCGCAGCCATTGGTTAAGAAATATTAGTCTTGTTTCTGTGACTCTTCTGAGTGTCTCTAACTAGGCATTCCCCACATTGTGATTCCCAAGTTGGTTTAAGTATGATTTTGTAGCAGTGGAGTTTGTTTTTATGACCCAAAACACAAGGAGTTGGGTTTCCAGCCAGCCAATATTATGGATCCGCAAAGATGGCATAGATAAAGATTTCATTCCCTAGTCACAACTTAACCTACCAATGCAACTCACTGCTTGCCCAAGTTTTGTTTCTATATTTGGAAATAAATTTTTTAATTTAAATTTTTTAATTAATGGAGATATCCTATCTCCTAGAACTGGAAGGGACCTTGAAAGGTCATTGAGTCCAGCCCCCTGCCTTCACTAGCAGGACCAAGTACTGATTTTTGCCCCAGATCCCTAAGTGGCCTCAAGGATTGAACTCACAACCCTGGGTTTAGCAGGCCAATGCTCAAATCACTGAGCTATCCCTCCTCCCCGAAATGTCTGTTGTCACCTTTCCCTAGAAACTAACAACGTAATTCATAATGAAAGAGCACTAGAACACCACCACTGTTACAAGTGACATTTTAGTACTAGTCAAAATTACTAGGTTGGAAAACAGATGAGCTAAAATTATTAAGCTCCACTGCATGTGTACATCTGGCTCACAGAAACTAGCTTCTCACAGAACAAGGTTTACAATAAATAATAATCTTCTTAAAGAAGAGAACACGGTGGCATTTTTCTTTTTCTGCCTTTCCCCAATCCTCTGAAATTTTAACTCTCTACACAGGGAGTCTGGATGTCTCCGGGGATTGGTAATAGGACAGTGAGCGTATTACCTCTTGGTTGTCAGTTCAAACCCCACCTAACTTTATAGTGACTGAAGGCTCAGGAAGAATGACACTACAGTAGAACCTCAGAGTTACGAACTGACCAATCAACAACACACCTCATTTGGAACCAGAAGTACACAATCAGGCAGCAGCAGAGACAAGAAATAAAGAAAATACAGTACACTGCTGTGTTAAATGTAAACTACTAAAAAAAGGGAAAGTTTTTAAAAAAGATTTGACAAGGCAAGGATACTGTTTCTGTACTTGTTTCATTTAAATTAAGATGGTTAAAAGCACCATTTTTCTTCTGCACAGTAAAGTTTCAAAGCTGTATTAAGTCAATGTTCAGTTGTAAACTTTTGAAGGAACAACCATAACGTTTTGTTCAAAGTTAGGAACAACCTCTACTACCGAGGTATTCGTAACTGAGGTTATACTGTACGTGAATTGAGTTGGTGGTTTCAGTTCCATTCTTAGGGGCCAAACACCCATGTCTCAAAAGCTAGCTAAGTAGAAGTCTAAGCAGAGAAGTCTGGGCTGAATAGGAATGAAGACAGAACACCCTCTATCCCTTCACACTTTGAAATGATCGCTCCAGATAACGACTGACTCTGAGGTCTACTATACTCTACCTAACTGTACATTAAAAACAATCTCTGGGGCTGTTGAATAGGCAAGCCCCTTTCACCCACACTAAAATTCCCTTAATTACTTTTTAAGTTTTAATCTGGAGATACCCATGTCAGTCACTGCAGTTCATAAACAGTACATTGTATACTTCTGAGTGAATATTCCTATAGCTAACAATTTTTGTTCCCATTTACACTGAAGACAATTCTTGTAATACCCGGTAAGCACAATTTCCCAAAAGAAGTGCTGCAGTTCTGAAGCAAAGCTACCTTAGCTATTCAAATTACTGATATGTTTGTACTTTCCATTAGATCCTATTATACGACTAACATTTGCCTTGCACCCTACTCTGATCAAAAGTTCATAATATCCAAGGCTGTGAAAGAGCAACTGCTGATCACATCTTAAGAGTTTGCTTAACAGTCTTGGTAACACTAGTATCTAGTTAGTTACTTTGTCTAGTATTTTGCTACACTAGCATATGAAAGGAGGAATAATAAAACAAGTTCTATTCCTTATCACATGTGTAATTCTTCAACAATGGTTTATCATGGTTTATATTATGCAACATAAGATGAATACTTTTGCAATGAAGAATGTTTCATGAACAATTTGGATTCCAGTTATAAACCAATGACTTTACAAAACTTATTAAAGCCAAGTGATTTAAAGGAATCCCTTAATATGCCCACAAAATAACTTTAAAGTTGTTTGCTTTTGGGTAATTTGTTTCATATGACTAACATATTAAAGGTCCCTAACATTCTATCCACATTGCCACTGAGGTATTGTCATTTAAAATACTATTTTACCATATTAAAAAAAAAAATCACTCCAGACATATTTCTAGGAAATTATTACTCTACAAAGGTTAAAGTAATTTCAGCTTTTGACCTTGTGGATCATAACATTGCCTGAATGGTATGGTCATCTAGAAATTAATTCAATCCAATGACAATTAGCTGAACATCAATAGGCTTTCAGAAATATTATTGGTCCCTTTGCCCCATTACTGCAAAGCAAAACTAAAAAGAAGCCAGTTTAAAACTGTTTGAACATTAAGTTAATAGTAACAAAAACTAGAGAGAAGAATGGATTAGGAGAAAGTTTTTCATGTTTCTTTATAGCACCAAATCACAGTAGTACTGAAGCACTGTGTCAGAGTAGATTAGTTATCAAGACGGGACAGACTGTAATAGTAATGACTAACAAACTACTATTATCTGCATGCATTCAACTGAGTCACACAATAAAATATGACGAAAAGTTTGATCAAGTGGGAAACCATGCCATGTATAGAAACACTACAGTATGAACTTTCACCAACACTTGGTAATAAAATTAGTGAAAATAATTGTAATTCAAAGCAAACAGATCGTATTATGGCAGAAGGCATACAAAGACCCACCTCAAGTGTCAGAAGACAAGTAAAGCAACAAGTACAAAATGCTTCACACAATGAAGGAAATTATAAAGATAAGTACACTCGAATTAATAAGACACATTAAGCAGTCAAACTAACTCCTGCTTTTACATTTTTTACCCTTCTAGCACAACAGAAATTTAAAACAATTTAATTTCATTTACAAGGTTTCATTTTACAAATGTAAGATGGGCTTTTGAAAGTAATTTTCTCTGTGCATAGGTATATTGAGCTATATTACATAAATAAGTGTACTTTCGCTCAGCAAGTATGCTTTCTGAACTGCATGTTCTGTACTAATGCATATTTCCGATCTCACAGGAATCCCATCTTAAACAGTTCTCTGTGCTAGAGTCCAAGGACCAGACAAATACTAATTTCAGTTACAGCCTGTACTTGTGCAAACACAGACGCCACAAGCATGTCACCCTACCATCTTCTACCATGAAAAAAACCATCCAGTGAGGCAGAGAGGAAGGAAACCAGGTCATTTCCTTTGTTCCTTTCAGGATGTAAGAAGTAAACTGTTACCAATAGGCAGTATGGGATTTTCCTAATGGTAACGAGAAAAAAAATGCTATGGAAAATTTACAAGGAAGGCTTCTATACAGGATTATAAATAATATTTTAAACAATTCTTGAGTGACAGCAATAACCAATTTTTTATACAGATCCAGGAGACTGTGCAAGGATTCTGCTTGTCTGAAATCAATACTTAAAATTATATGCGGTCCCGTTGGTAATTTAAGAAGGAACCACAGGAGAAGTGAAAACTGTGGTAGGGGTGTGTATGCTGGACTTGGTCTTATCAGCACTATGTGATCACATATGCTCCCAATCTTCAAGAGTGTGGACCACCAGTAAGCCAACAAGAACATTTGAACTAAATACCGCAGAATGATTTCTCTGTTATCATAATGGCCTGTGACAAATGAAGTCCAATCCAGCTTCTCAAGCATGTCATAAGGAAGACTAACATAAAACTGTTTAGAACACTTCTTCCATACCAAGAAATATGGGAGTCTGGTGGAGAAGAGGATTACATTCTTCTCCAGACATACTCTTAAGATGGGTAAGGTGGGGGAGTATCAAAGTACAGAGAATTTTTAATTCTAGGCCAATCCTAGTAGGGGAAGGCAATAGCTGCCTCCATAGCAAAAGGCCGGCTATGCTGCTGATTTATTCAGAACGGAAATAGCTGTCACTGATTGAACGTGTAAAATAACATTTTTCATGGCTCAGAGTAATGCAGAAGTGCATTGACTTCCTTCTCTCCAGAAACTAAGCAAGTCACTTCTATCAACCTAGAATGCAGGGATTTAACCGTTGTTTCCAAAAACAAACCTGCTACTGCTACAGCATTGGCAGGCAGGCCAAGTCAAGATAAATCAACAGTTTAATACCTTGTCAAGTATCAGGGGGTAGCCGTGTTAGTCTGTATCTACAAAAACAACAAGGAGTCTGGTGGCACCTTAAAGACTAACAGATTTATTTGGGCATAAGCTTTCGTGAGTAAAAACCTCACTTCTTCGGATGCATAAAAAAGCTTATGCCCAAATAAATCTGTTAGTCTTTAAGGTGCCACCAGACTCCTTGTAGTTTAATACCTTGTATTCAGTGTTATCAACCTTTTTGATATAATTTTATGGCTTCTATTATTTAACAGAGGAAATGCAATATCCTTAATTTACTTTCTCATTTATAAAAAAGGCTTATGTGTACACACATACACATTTTAGATGCAGATCAGTTTAAATAAAAATATCAGTTAGTTCAAGATCTCATAGGTACTGTACTGGAACATAAGGAAATAAGGAAAGATGGGCCAAATAGGATGAAGAGATTTAAAAACTCATTGATATAATTTATAAAAACAGTGTATACATACTGTAATTCAATCTATAAAGCTTCACTGTTGCTCTAGTCCCTTATCTACTGTACTTATCACCCTCATTACTTCAGAAATTTGTAACATCAACAATTCTATTTACCGTTAAAGACAAAAAAGCTTTTAGTCAATAAATTTGTATTAAATATTAATGACTTGGAAAAGTTAATGAAGAAAGCTTAGATGTTTTTTGACTATTCAATTGACAGATACATCTTAGAAAGTGGATGTTTGTTCAGAAACCTTTCAACATATTTCACCAAGTTATTTTCAGTTGGGAAATAAGTTTCCCTTCTCCTCACACAATCTGCCTTACTTCACTTACACATAAATCACACCTCACACTCCAGCAACGATGCAATTCTGGTGTTACATTACAAAACACTGGTGAAAAGTTGTCATGGGTCTGGCATCTTTCCACAGTACCACAGAGGTGCTTAGTTCTCTCTTCTCTTTTCTGCAGGTATGAATTCCATTATATCACATAATGAAATATACTGCACTCACAGTGTGAAGTTAAAGTTGAGCAGTTTTATGTCCAAGGGCAATTTTTTTTTTAAATATTTTATTTCAACTAAACCCACCTAAAAAAATACTCTAAATTACAAACACATTGGATCAAAAAGCAGAAAGTTTAAAATTAGCAGAAAATTGACATTTTAACAGAGAGTATTGTTACTGTAGTATTTACATTGATTATGAATACCAGAAAACAATCTTGCCTGGGCTACACTAGAACAGAATGGGTTTGATCCTACCAATACTTACTAGCCATACCACTTATACAAGTAGCCATTTCACTGAAGCCAACAATATGACTTGCAGTTGACAAGTACTACACATGGCGGTAGGCATTTCCACTGCCAGGACCCATTTATTTATATGGTCACTATTCAACACTTTCTCCATGTGGATTTAAGACTAATAATTCCATTATATTAAAAATGTAAAGCTCTGATTTTTAGAACAGCATGTATAAATAATGTACGAACAAATCTAAAGTTCTGACCCTACCCATTTTTTTTTATTTTAAATCCAGCTTTATCTTCTCTTAATATTATTTGTACAGCACCAACAGTACTCTAGACACTTTCTTGTCATCATTTCAACATATAGTCATCGAGAAATAAGTCTAACAGAGCTGGTTATCTAACTCAAAGACAATGCATATTAGTCATTAATGTAGCAATCATGTTTCCTTCCTAAGCAAGCAACTACTGGTAACATTTTCAAAGAGTTATTGTATTGTGAAAACATATCTTAAAATGGTCTTGTAGAAGTTTGATCACTCATTTGTCAAAGAAAAATAATTATTGATTGAAAATAATGAATTATATTTTATTCATTATAAGTCATAATACAGGGCAGGTGAGCAGATACTGTGCATGGGCTGCTAAAGGTTAGTGACAATTCTGCAAGACAGCTTTAAAGGGGGTGGGGGAAAAAAGGCAAAAGACTACATTGTATTGTTCCATACAAGAGAATCTGCAGCCACAAAAATAAAAATGGTCTGAAAAGTAGTGCAAATATTAATTTAATTGACATGATACTGTTTAGATTCCCTCCTGTATGCTGAGATATAATCTAAGACATATAAAATAATTTAAAAACGCATGTATCATCAGCTACCAAATCAAGTACTGTGTCTTACTGTCCAGCTGTAGAATCTACATTTCAACTTCCACATCCCCATTTTCCCTTGATTCTAACCTCAGATTATGCTTGATGCTGCAATTTTGAAAGCATTTTAGGAATGCAAAATGGATTTGGAACTTCTTGGCTCCATCCACACCCAGCACTTCTGATTAAACTATGCAGTGCCAGCTGGGTCTTAGTCCCTTTCTAAAAAGATCTACCCGTTCCTTGTTTGTTTGTTTAAATGTATTTTGTATATCTGTAAAATAGTCTTCAATAAACAGATTACAAAAGAAGCCCTGCCATTTTCTGTGTTCCAGTCAGACACACACTCTCCCCCTGGAGCCTGCAACCTGCTTTGGATTTGTGACATTAAAAAGGCATCAGTGCTGCATACTTAATAATTAAATCTTATTAAATCACACAGTTAGAGTCCTAGACACGGCCCAAAACCCCAGAAAGGCTGGACGGGAGCTGTGGGGAGTGGGAGGGAGAGAGAAAGAGAAGGAATGATTACTGGAGAGTGTCTTTTACTCGCTTCAGACTCTCACACCCACCAGGGAGTCAGAGGGGAAGGCAGAGACGGGCTGCCAGATATGGGCTCTTTAAAGGCAGACATGCAGCCCTCGACATGCCCCTCCAGAGCAGGTACCCCAATGACAGACACCCCACCCAGGCACTGGAGCCAGCGCCAAGCGCAGGCCGCGCGGAGAGGCTCGGGGGGGGGGGGCGGGGAGAGGCGGCCTGATGCAGCGCCAGCAGCACGGACCCCGCAAGGGACCTGCCCAGCCCCCTACACACGGGGGGAGGGGAGGGCAGTCCGGGCCCGGACAGGGTGAACAGGGGCTCCGGCTGCAGAGACCCCTGACGGCGCGGAGGGAGGAGGCTCCGGCTGCAGAGACCCCCCCGCCCCCGGCAGCGGGCTGCACTCGGCTCCCCTCCTCTCTGCCCTGTGCTTACCTGGGCCCAACCCCCCGAGAGCCTTCGCCTCCTCCGCGCTCGCCCAGCTGCCAGGCCGCAATCCGGACCGGAACCGCCCCCTCCCTGCTCCTCCAGCATCCCACAAGGCATCGCGGTCGCTGGCCTCCAGGCCTCGCGTCTCTATGGTTCTGCCGTTCACGCGACGGGGAGGGAAGGGCGGTGCCAGGGACAGTGGAGACGGGGGCTAGAGTGTCTCTCTCCTGCCCGCCTCGACCCCCGGCCCGAGAGGCAGCAGGGGGAGGGGCCGCGGCGACGGCAGCGGTAGGGGGCGCAGGGTGGGGCCCGTCGGGGCAGAGCTGTGGGCCAGGCCGCTGGGCACAGTGACACATCGGGCAGCATGACACACCAGCATGTGGCGCGAGGACAGCAACATGACATCATGGTGATGTCATCGTGTGATGTCGTCGCCTCGCCACACAGTGCAGCGGTGACATCACGCCATGAGAGGACGAACGCAAACCTCAAGGTGGTTTTGGAGCCCATTGATAGCTTCTGGGCTCTGATCACTATGGCTGCTGCAAAAGGTTTTTAAATGGCGCTTTTCTGTTATTTGTGTTACCATCGCACCTAGGAGCTGCAGCCACAGACCAGGACCCCATTGTGCTCGGCGCTGTACAAACATAGAGCAAAAAGAGAATCCCTGCCCCCAAAGAGCTTACAACCTAAGGCCCTGATTGCAACAAGTTAGCTCATGTCTGCATTTCTTTATACGGCTAATGTAGGGCAACAACTATAATTTTGCATTCAGATGGTTAAGCCAGATAATTGCATCTGGAGTAGCAGAGTGTATTGCTCTGATACTTTTTTCGTATTTGTGAATTGGACCTTGAGTTGTTATATGTTCCATGGTCTTCTGGGTGACAGTGTCAGACTGGAGAGTCTTTAATTTCCATTTTTGCAGCAAGTATCCATATCTGCCATGGTTTGTGCAGCATGCAGATGCGTTTTAGGGTTGCCCATGGGTGGAAGATGGCAGCCTTCACGGGACCCACTCTGTTAAATGAGAATCACATCTAATACCTTCAACCCAGTGACCAAACATCGATCAATGATCTCTGGTCTTCAGAGCAACAACTCAAGCCACCATAATGGCCCTCTTCAGGGCCAAGTAACATGCCAGATAGATTCTGGAACAAGGCTCCTCCAACAAAACACTGAGGGATTTTCCCGGGCAAAGTGCAAGTATCTTGCAAACATTTTGAAGACACATAACATCGACATCCTTACGCTCCAAGAAACCCACATCTCCAATGACCAACAGGCTAGCCACTACCATATCCATGATTACAACCTCACGACTAGCCACCACTACCATCTGAATTATGGCCTAATCATATATGTGAAAAACACCATCACAGATTTCGATGTCTTCCCCCCAAGTGAAGTATCATAGGGACCTCGAGAGGTCATCTAGTCCAGTCTCCTGCACTCAAGGCAGGACTAAGTATTAACTAGACCATCCCTGACAGATGTTTGTCCAACCTGTTCTTAAAAATCCCCAATGATGGAAATTCCACAACCACCATAGGCAATTTATTCCAGTGCTTAACTACTCTGACAGTTAGGAAGTTTTTCCTAATGTCCAACATAAACCGCCCTTGCTGCAATTTAAGCACATTGCTTCTTGTCCTATCCTTAGAGGTTAAGAAAAACAATTTTTCTCCCTCCTCCTTGTAATAGCCTTTTATGTACTTGAAAACTGTTATCATGTCTCCTCTCAGTCTTCTCTTCTCCAGACTAAAATCCAATTTTTTCAATCTTCCCTCATAGGTTATGTTTTTAGACCTTTAATCATTTTTGTTGCTCTTCTCTAGACTTCTTCCAATTTGTCCATATCTTCCTGAAATGTGGCACCCAGAACTGAACACAATACTCCAGTTGAGGCCTAATCAGCACGGAGTGGAGCGGAAGAATTACTTCTCGTGTCTTGCTTACAATACTCCTGCTAATACATCCCAGAATAATGTTTGTTTGTTTGTTTTGCAACAGCATTACACTGTTGACTCATTTTTAGCTTGTGATCCACTATGACCCCCAGATCCCTTTCCGCAGTACTCCTTCCTAGGCAGTCATTTCCCATTGTGTATGTGTGCAAGAAGAAGCCACCTACACCACTGCCATCAGGATAGGAGAGTTGCATATTACCAGTCTATATGTCTGCACTGCAAAATGCAAACATGCTTTAACCGTGTTGTAACTAGATCTCTCAGCACAGTTGACTTTGTAGTAGAGCTGATTAACATTTTTCAAATTGAAAATATTTTTGTCAAAAAATGGCTTTTTATTTCTATGCAAACTTTTTATCATTTTCTATTTTCAAAATAAGAACTGTCTGAAATTTTTTTTTAATTTATAAACATTTTTTTAAATCCCCTCACATAACTAAGCTGACCCAAAAACTAATTAAAAAGAAAATCTTATTTCAGAAATGGAAAGCTTATAATTAAGGTTAATATTCTGTCATAGGTATTTTAAGTAAAAGTCAGGAACAGATTGTGGGTAATACACAAAAATTCACAGAACCACACGACCTGCCCCTGACTTTTACTAAAACTACCCAGGAGTAGGGGGGACAAATAGAGTGATGCTGGGGGCTTACAACTGCTCCAGCCCCAGGGGGGCTTACCCAACCCCAGCCGCTACTCCAGTGGGCTGCTCTGCCAGGCCTGAGGACCGCTTCTCTGGCGGCTCCAGGGCTGGCCACTGGCCGCTGTTCTGGGGGTTGCTGCTCCATTGGCCCCAGGGCTCAATGCTGGTCAGCTGTTCTGATGGACCCAGGACTGGGTGCTGCTTTGGTGACCCTGGGGCTGGCCACCGGCCACTGGTTTGGTGGTCCTAGGGCTGGTTGCCGGCCGCTGTTCCAGCAGCCCAGGGATCATTGCTCCAGCAGCCCCACGGTTGACTGCCGGGCAGCTGTTCTGACATCCCCAGGGCTGGCTGCCAAACGCTGTTCCTGTGACCCTGGGACTGTTGCTCTGTCAGCTCTGGGGCTGACCACCTGTCAGCTGTTCCAGCAGCTCCAGGGCTGGCCACCAGCCACTGCTCTGGTGGCACTGGTGCTGGCCGCTGTTCAGGTGACCCGGGGTGGGGGCTGTTGCTCCGGCAGTACCGGGGCTGACTGCTGGCAGCTGCTCCAGCCCTGCTGCTGCACCAGGGTCTGACTGCCGCTGCTCCAGACCCAGGGATGCTGACCCAACCTCAGCCACTGCTTACAGCCTGGGATCGCTGCCTGGAACCCAGAAGAAGTCATGGAGGTCCCAGAAAATCACTGAATCTGTGACCTCCATGACAGAATCATATCCTTAGCTATAATTGATCAAGGAAATATTTCAGTGACAGATTTTGATTTTAAAAAGTACGTTGCAAAAATTTTCCCAACATGAAACAAAAATTACTGCAAAATGTCTGATTTTTTTTCCTGTTTTTTTACCAGCTCTGTTTTATAGTGTTGATGGGATTTTAAAACATGCTGCTTTCATGTTTTACAATGAAGTTTCCAGCCCTTCTGGTTGTAGAGATAACCTTCAAAATGTAAACTTCTCCAGTATTGTCCTTTGGTGTCTGCATGCGGCCAGACTCCTGAAACAATAGCCTTAAAAGAGGTATGGAGGTCCCCTATTCATGAGATGTTTACTCTGCAGCCTAATTTAATTTACCAGTTAAACACTAACATTCAGAGCTTATATTCTATGACTGACATTCAATTTATTAGAAAATGCAAATAAGCCTGCAAGCTTTGACCAGAAAAAGAGTATTTGATAGATTTTTGTTATCACCAGCTAATACATGTGCCTATCTGAGTTGGTACAATGGAGCTTTTGTAAATCCAGTACTCCACCATACAATGCTTACAACGTGCTTTAATGTTCCCACTTTGGGTCACAACTTATACAGGATCAGGCTCAATATAAAGTCCAAATAATTATACTGCAATCTTAAAACCATGTTTGCCAGATGATTCCCAAGACCCATCCATAGAGCCAGTGCAGTGGATACATGGGCCGTGGTGGCAGAATCACAGTGTTCCAGGAAGAGGTAAATCCCATCTCCAATGGAAAGGGGGGACCTCCACGAGGAAATCTTCCTGGGATTTTCATTCCCTCTTAGCCTTCTCCTGTATATTTTATGGGAACAGACTGGTCCTATATTACTATTTAATACTTGAAAAACATTCAGTGGATATAGAATGTTAGTTTTATTCTCTGTGGCCCCAATCCTGCAAAGACATACTCATGAGCATGAGTAGCTGGAGCAAATACCACTCCTTTTCAGAGAAGCAGTAACATTATGGGTTCTTACCGGCCCTGAGCCATCATGTCCTATGCTGCCAAAATGACTCTGGGGGACACTCCCTCTAGCCAGCACCCATCAGCTCCTCCCTTGCACAGCTTAAAGCAATAAGGGCAGGATTTTGTCCTGACTTTGCAACTTTCCCAACCATAACTTGATGAGGAAAATGTAATTTCCAACTTCATGTTCCAAGGGCACAATTCTCCCCAGCAGGATGTGACTAACTCACTAATTTTATCATTATTCATATCTTATGGGAGGAGAATTGGGTGTGCTCCTGCAGCATAATGAAAGTGTTATGAGCTAAAAAGGTGGGGATAACTCTAGCACTTCCAAGAACCTAAAACCCCATCATTCAAAAGGAAAAATATTTTGCAGCTACAGCACCCTGTATTATAGCTGGATCCACCATTGGCTGATTCTGTTTTCAGGCTCTGATTAATAGAGCTCTTATTCCATTTTCAGCTTACACACGTGCCTCCCCTTTTCTGTTCAAAGAACAGCTTTCTCTTTGCTTACATGTTAATATGTGAACTTTCGCCGGTATATTTTTGGTGTCTCTA
This sequence comes from Malaclemys terrapin pileata, assembly GCF_027887155.1. Lineage (NCBI taxonomy): Eukaryota > Metazoa > Chordata > Testudines > Emydidae > Malaclemys > Malaclemys terrapin. Next base: position 16,216,285 of record NC_071520.1, on the reverse strand, counting down.
TCTTATATCGGTTGTTTGTTTTAAACTTTCCCTATATGCAGTGTGGTCAGAATCTTTTGTGGGGAGCGTAATCTTTGTTATGGAAAAGGCTGAATTGATGCCTGTTTTCAAAACAGTGTTGTCAAAAGGAAACATAGCAGTTTTGTTATCTACACTGCAGGCTGGCAAAGTGACTAAAGCACATAAAACACAGAAACTGTGTCTTTTTCTGTGGGAGAACTTTATACCTCAGCCACGGGACAACAGTTAAAAGATCGGAAATGGAACAAATAAGAAACCCAAAATTGGGAAACCAACCCAGATTCACCTCTTGATTCAGAGGCCTGTCTTCTCCCAGGCTGTCCTCTAGTTCCTAGGGCAGCTGCTTTTATAGTTCTTGCAGCCCCTGTGTGAGCCCAAGTTATTAACTCTTCATTTGCCAAGGACCGGATAGTGCCTTTGCAGCTTGGCACTATAATCCTACTCTTGGGAAACTTTCACTAAGATTCTGAAAATGCTGAAACAACTGATGCAAACTCCATCCTGATCCCTCATCATCATGGGTGAAGTCCTTTTCGCCAATGGCCCCCTCTGAAACATGGAGCATCCTCAGCTCCCATTGAGTGCAGTGGAAACAGTGCGCTCAGCACCATGAAGAAATACCTATCGCACAGGGCCCAAGTCCCAAAACATCACCCCTCACAGTGACAAAGTGGGTGAGGTAATATCCTTTACTGGACCAACTTCTGCTGGTGAGAGAGACATGCTTTTGAACTACATGGAGCTCTTCTTCAGTGGCTGCCTAGATCCAGTTGAAATGAAGTGACAGCCAGTCTTAGGTTAAGTAACTCCAGAAAATAGACAAATCTCTTTTGCTCCACTGACTTTATATTCTGCAAGCCTAGCAATTTGGTTCTCACTTGTGCAAACAGTCTAGCTGTAGCCTGTATATCTGCACACACAAGCTAATCTTGAACAATGCAATGCAGGCTGAGCTCATTCTGCTTCAGATATCCCCTCACCAGATTGTTTGGGTCGTATTTCTCATCCAAATACCTCTGAGCTTTCAGATTGCCCATGGGATCCAGCCCTATGCTCTGCAGCAGCTCTCACTGGTCCCATTTGCACTCAGCAGTCTGTTTCCGCTTTTATCAGCAACGCTTTTTCATTTTTTAGTATATTTCTTTTTTTTAATTTCTAAACAAGCACAGAACCATATTTTTCACACTCCTGGGCAACATGCATCTCACCCCCTGACATCAACATAGATCAGGGCAGAATTTACCCCATTGTAATGATAAAGGTTCCATATCAACAGCAATGGAAAATGAAGTCCATTTAGCCACCACAGCGAGGGAGCAACACAAGAGGCAAGTTGTAATGCAAGCTACCTCCGTCCTTGTTTACCAGTGTGCCTGCACCAGATGATCAGATTTGAGATGGCTATATTACCTCGAAGGGAGGAAAGGGTAGGTCAGTCTTCATGGCCAATTCATTTCCTTGGACTCTTGTGTTTGGACTGTCAGCCAGGATTTCAGTAAGTACAAACAGGGATGGCAATGTCTGTGTACCATGTTTGGACAGAGACCATTCTCTTTATACTACCTTTGTGGCTCCTCAATTCTGAGGTGGGCCAGGGACCAATTTGGCCTCCAATGTAAGTTAGAGCTGTCTTAGGACAGCTATAATTTCCAACACTCCTGACAAGGAGCCATTCCAGCAGTCAGTAATAACCTTTGCATAGAAACACTATGTTCAGTTTCCACTTTCTCCTGGCCACACCCATGTGTTGGTACCTTCAGTGGGATGTGGAGCCTCCATACTGCCCAAAGAATCTGCCAGTTGTCCAGGGTTATCAGCCCTGTCGTTCTGGCAGGGGGACCCAGGAGTTCCATAGAAGCCTGGTGAATCAAGCCTGTAGTCTCTATGGGTCACGCCATCTTGTTAAAGGTAAAGGTGGCAGCTTTCTCCTCCTTTTTAAACAAAGGGAGCCCCTGGGCTCCTAACAAGCTATAAATCAGCAGGACAAATTTTGAGTGGCCCTGTATTAGTCTGTTTGTATCTTTGCAATTCGCAATAGTAGGATTGTTTCTAGAACAGGCTGATCCTACCCTGATCATGCACTCCTGCTCAGGCTCATCATCTTACTTACATCACTCCAATAGAAATCCTGGGTGAGTAAGGAGTGCAGGAGAGGAGCCTTTTTGCAAACTCTTCCCCCGACCCCAGACATGTGCTTTAGACTATCCTTATACTCAGATTTGTTACATTTGCATGTCTGTCAGTTATGTCCATGACTCAATCAGCTGACATGAGATTATGAACAGTCTGAAGCAGATAACTTGTTTTGTCTAGGATAAAGTCTTCCCCTCTCATCTGTGAAGTGAAAATCCTTCTGAAGCAGAAAAAATTTCCCCTCAGGACATAACTATAATCTTTTTTCTTGGGCAGCAGGCATTCGTTCACAATATGCCCTGGAGCGAGGTGAAGGGGAAACTATGTGGGTTCAGTTTGGAAGCAAACGGTGGTGAACTATTTATCTCGTGCTATAACTGCCTTCTGGTTAAGGTAATCGACTGTCAACTGTAAAAGATTATACATAAAATTCAACTCAGTTACAAGTTCACTTTTTACTGACAAAAGCAAGGGAATGCAGAGTTAACTCTGTGGTATCCTCTTAAATGTGCTCCACTGTGCCATATTATAGCAGTCTATGGTATGTAATGCTGTATATATCACCAACATGTTTGAATACTCTGTAGTGCAACGTCAGTGTGGGTTGAATTCTGTTCACAGGCACTGATTCAGGAAAGTATGCTGTTAAGCAAGGCCTTAAGTCTATACCTATTCAGGACAGCACTTCAGCACATATTTAAGTATGTGCTTAAGTTCCATTGATGGCTACGGGACTTGAGCATATATTAAATGTCATCCTGAATGGGGACTTGAACTGGGTCCTCTATTTCAGGACATCCCAAGTGTAAGCGAGAGCTTGCTATGGTGAATGGCAGCCTTACTTCTGAGTCACACACTACCGTGACGTTGATTTTTGAGTGAATGTTGATTCTGTTCTTCCATCAAAGTACTCCTAATGCCTTTTATAAAAGCCACTGGCAGACCTCAGTTTTCATTGTTTACAATACAATTAGAGCCCTTCCTTTCATTCCTATCTTGCATTCTGTCTGGAGTCACATCTTGTCAAGTTGGAAGCAATTTTTGTGTCCAGAAAAACACTTTGTATCATTGGTTGTTGTTTTCTGTGGGCAGCAATTTAAAACTGATTTTAAAGAAGTGATTGAATATGATTTAAATAAATAACACTATATTAATGGAACCATAATTTGAGATTGTGTAGCTAAATCAATCTCACAGTGCAGAGCATCCTTTCCATTAAATTAGTACAGTACAGAATATATGGTCAGAACACCAGCTGTGTTAGACGAACACTTGAGATGAAATAAAGCTTTTTTTTTGTTCAATTAGTGGGAACCTGTTTAACTTGCTTTCCCATTGGGCTGTAAGTCTGTTCCTCATATGGGCAAATATATGGGATATGCGACTAAGTAAAGAGTAATGTATCATTTCTGTAATGGCTGAATTAGCAGCAGCTGTCTTGTGTTACAGGAACTGCTCCTGGAGGTATTGGACCAATATTGCAAGATGCTGAGCATCGTTAATACCCACGGAAGTCAATGGGAGGGGAGAGTACTACGGCTGTACTGAATACTGAGGCTGTACTAAGTACTACGTACCGGATTTAACAAAGCACTCTTCAGCATGTGCTTGAATCCCATTCACTTCAATGAGATTTAAACATGCTTAAAGTTAAGAATGTGCTTAAGTGCTTTGCTGAATCAGAATCTAAGGCTGCAGGAACAAGTTCTTCAGCAGTCAATTCATAGAAGCTTCATTCTGTAGATATTAAGGGATTGGGGATAAGTCCTCTACATGGGACAATAACAACATGAAAAGCATACAAACTAGATTAGATGCACTGAGCATTTTCTAGACATTTGCCTGAGGTAATGGTCAGCGCTTCATTGATAAATATTTCACATGGGGACTTCTCTTTCCATCCGTTCCATAGGTGGCAGGTTATATGGGCTTGTGGTGCCCGAGCACCAGGAATATTCAGGGCTGGTCCCAGCATTTACTGTTAATGATTTGACCACAGTGGAATGTGTACTTCTCCCACGCAGAGATTTATTTGTGAAATCTCTAATGGAGGAAAGCTACACAAAGATCTCAACGTTTCAGACATGTAAATAACTGTAATGATGTGTTCCTTTCAGGCCACCGTATTGTAAACCAAGAACCCCAGCACTGCTGGAAGCTGGTCAATTGCACAAGCCTTTAAACTGCTGGAAGTCTGTTAATATAAGAGCATTAAGTCATCACCTGTGAATGTACTTGGATATATTGCTACGAGATACAATGTCAACATCTATTTAGCAACCCACAGGAAAATCTACAAGTAATAAATACATTCCCTGGCTGGCTCGCTAGGAGAGGAGAAACTTGCATATTTTTCAGTGATGCACCAAAACTCCCAGATTAATGGATTTCATGTACTGTATATCACAGCAATCTTGAATATATGAGATTCTTACTTTTCATACACCAGCCCACACAAACTCATCTTTTGAAAGCACCAATTATGACAATGGAGAAGAATCAGTGGATTTCCTTTACCTTCTACCTACAAAATGTCTCAGAGATAGGGTTTATTTTGCACTCTTCCAGGAACAGCAATGTTTTGCATTGTAATAAAAATTACTAAGGAACTGGCGTTGGTTACTTGCTGAGTACTTTCACCTTTGCCCATTTATATTCTTTGGTGGTCACAGAGATGTTTCCCCTTCATAAGTACCCAAAAGAGAAGCCATTGCTGCACCCTGATTTTTATTGAAGTGACATGTCTGAGTAGAAAGGGAAATTTTCTTCCCCTACTCTTTCAAGCAACCTCACTTTTAGGGAGGGAATTAGGACTGACAAAACAGATGATGTCTGTCAGTCTTTATAAACCTCTTTGTACTGTGCTGATCCTGTTAACAATAGAGAGAACATTGCTGAGAATTAGTCAGTGTCACAGCCAGTGCAGGAATTTCCAGCCTCTAGTTTTTTGTAAAGAAATTCATCTTTGGGAGTCATGATTAGTGTAAGTAACTCGTCCCTCCCTCCCAGGCCCCCACAGGATCTGCAGTTAACTTTGTGGCCAGATTCTTCCCTTCGTTGTTCAAACGTCTGCAATGTACATTACAAAGCAATCTCATGTGTTCTCATTAAGAGTATTAATTACAAGTGATATTTGAGGTGATTTTCCAAATCTGAGGTAGGAAAGAGGTCAAAGAGAATAATAATAATACACAGCAATCTGGAGCAGGAGACTGACTTCCATACAGGACAGAACTAAAATAGGGCTGCAAGGGATCTCCCAACTGGCCGCTAGGTGTAGGGTAGGCTCCCTGCAAAAACTAATACAGCCTGGGGCTATATTATCCTTTGTCCATATTCCCTACAGGGTTGAGAGGGACAATGTGCATCCCCCAGGGCCCACTCCCTCACTGCGTGCAGACCCAGTACCTTCTTTGTGAGCTCTCTTCAGGGTTCATAGAAAGGGGAGACAGTGTCCAGGAGACAGCTGAACTACCTGCCACATGGCAGGATCCAGAAACGCACAAATGGCCCTGGGTGTGTGGGAGATCAGGCCATAACTAAGCACTTCAGGATTTGCCCCCATGGAAATCAGATTGTAAGCTCTTTGGAGCATGTTCCACAACCCAGCTTTCCGCTTCCACTGCCTCTGGCTCCTTGGCAATGATGAAACCAGCCATAAAAGACAACCTTTGTCCCTTCACTGCCCCTACATCATCTTGTCTCCCATCTCTCAGCCTATCCAGCACAGCCCTCCTCCCCAAGGAGGGGCAGGCATTGGTGGGGGGGCCCAGGTTGAGGAACTGAGCAGGGGATGCAAGAACAGTGCAGGGGCTGACATGAAGTCGGTGTGCACATGTTTTGAAGGGTGGGGGACAAAAATGAGGAAGATGAATATGGACAAGGCAGAAGGTCAGAGCTGAAGTCCCTCAGTGTTTCTCAAACTTTTGTACTGGTGACCCCTTTCAAATAGCAAGCCTCTGAGTGTGACCCCCCCTTATAAATTAAAAACACTTTTTTATATATTTAACACCATTATAAATGCTGGATGCAAAGCGGGGTTTGGGGTGGAGACTGATAGCTTGCGACCCCCCGTGTAATAACCTCACGATCCCCAGTTTGATAACCCCTGCGGGTCTACTACATCCCCCCAGCACAGCTCTGACCCCTTTCCTCCCCACAGTCTCCTGAACTGTTCTGACATCCTCTTCCCCCTGGAAGCACCATCACAGAGCAGAAAAGGCGAACCTGGTGACCCTTCCCTGCTCCTGGAGTTTGGTCAGTCACTGACATTATCAAAGGGAGGAGATGAAGTAATTAGGGGCTAGTTAGGCAACATTACAAAATCTTGACGCTATTTTACGTGTTTTGAGAAGCTGAAAGATGACGTGACGGAGGAAATGCCACTAAGCTCTTGGTGCAAACTCCCTCAACCCAGCTCCAAGCAGAGATAACACTGGGCTGAACCCTGTGATTAAATACATCTTCCAGTCCATTTTGTAATGACCTACTCATTCTCTTGCATTAATCTCCTTGAAGGTCGCCTTGGACTGAGTGAGGACGTGCCTGCACTCAGTGGTGTGTCAAGGGTAAACACAGTTTATCCACTTTGCATGTGGAGAATATGGAGTTTAGATTAGTTTACCCACTTCTTTTTTCACCACCATACTAGCGTCTGCACTGATTACACACAGGACTCACCAGGGCAGTGCTTTGTGTAGAGGGTGCAAATCCCATTTGAAGCCAAAATAGAGACCCATTCAAACTTGTCTCTTGGAAAAGACGATGGCATCTTTACAGCTGCATCAAAATAAGTGGTTCTGACTGAAAAGCATCAGGATTTTTAAATAAAGAGCAGTTCTTTGCTAATTTATCAGTGCTCCTAATGCACTCCCAGTTAGGCGCTAATTAGAAGAAGAAAATTGCACAAAATCCATCCAAAATGGATGCTAAACATATCACTCCTCACTTCTTTTAGCACCTGATCCAAAACCCTTTGAAGTCAGAGGAAAGTCTCCCATTGAGTTCAATGTCCTTTGCATCAGGCCTCTAGTTTCCAGTGTCTGTTATTCAGGGGAATTATATTGGGGCTTCAAGTATAAACTTTATACTGACTCTGATATTTCATTCCTGCCTTCAGATGCTCAGTTCAGTGGGTGGAAGGGAACAGATGTAGTTAAGTACGTGAAACTCAGAAAATTTTAAATGCAGTGTGAGCGCCAGGTCATATTTCCTCTGTCCAAAAGGCAAGTCCATCTAAACCTGGCTAGTGAGGTGCTCTTCCTGCTTGCTGCAAGAAAAGAGTGAGAACACAATCATTTCTAATCCCTGAGCTCCTCTCAGTCCAGCATGACTTCTGTGTCATTGTTTTCAGCTTGAATGCTACATCCGCCCACTGTTCAGGGGTTGCAAGTCCCTTATGCATTCTCTTTAGGATGATTTATTAGGTGCATAACTGTAGTAGCAACAGCTGTCACGCCATTAATGATCATTTGTTAATGAATTGTTGAACTGTAAGAACATCATGTGTTTTATCAAAAAGGAACTCAGATGCTTGCCTGCAAAGACATGGTTTATAAATAGTAATTTTATGACTTAACATCCCCCATGAAACATCAAATTGATCTGTGCTTCCTTTTAGGCAATCACAGCCCTTTTCTCCTCTGTCTGTTGAAATTAATTCCGTTCTGTGTGCAACAGCTTTAGTAGGCGTTCCAAGGTATAGGACAGAGCACAAGAGATCCCCAAACTTTACAGCAACTGTGCCATTTTATTTGCCTAAAACTTCAACTAGATGGGCCAGTGCCCAGCATCTCCCACTCAACTGTATATGCTCAAACCTGCGGGAAAGCTTGTGCAGCTTCTCAGAGCCTTGAGGCTGAGGACTGGAGGAACCAAAGATCTCTTGAGGGTTTGAGCACATGCAACTGTTTGGGGGGTAGGCAACAAGGATACATCAGGGCCCAGCACACAGACTCACCCAGGGGGGGAGAGGAAACCTAATGTGTACCAATCACAAAAGCCTGAAGTACCAATACTGATATGAAATACCAGTGGCCAGGAATCAGTATGTAGCACAGCAGCTGGGCTAAACTTCCCACTAATTCTCATTGAATTATAACCGGAGAGTTTGTTTTATACTGTGCTTGTTAAGCATACATTCCTATGTAGCTTTGATTGTCTGGGATAGGGCAATTAGTGGGAATAGATTGGTAAGGGACAGGTGGATAGGGAGGAGGGTGCAGTGGTATTCCAGCCATGCAGTGACCTTCCTTTCTTAGCAAAGGAAACCTCAGATGTTGCATGTGTTGCGCATGTGTCTGTTTCCCTTGCTCAGTTATTTATCTGGGGAAATTAGGAGTTCGTGCTTTCCATCAAGTGGCAAGGGTGGTGGCTTTCCTGTGCTTGCAGTCGGAGGTTGCTGGCTTTCCTTCCCCCTTTATTTTATTGTTCTGGTGGTGGGATTTTTTAATCAATACAAATATTCAATTTCAGCCTATGTTCTGGTTTTCTTCCTGTTCACCCTGTGGTCGCTACCTCTGTCTGCTTGGTTCTCACTCACTTCTCTCCCTGATACCTGGGATCTTTCTGATTTAACAACAGTGGTCTCAGCTTGACAGTCTGGAGCAATACCCAGGGCTAAATTTCATTACTTGTATAATGGGATTTACTCCTGAAAATAATTTAAGTAAACTGTATGTATTTCAAAAATGGCTGGGGAGAAGTGATAGCTCCTCTCAACTGGCTCTCCCAGGCAGCCTCTGTTAGGAAGACACTTCTTATGCCAGAAATGTTTATGGCTCCTCAGAGAGAGAAAATCAATTTGCGGTGGCAGCTGCCCTGAGTTAGCATGACTATATTATCTGTGTTGAAAATGGGCACAGAGATATTGGCCTTTACAGACTGGGATGGATCAGTCCTGGAAAAGTAGCAGAGACCACATACTCAGTCTCCAAACAATGGGGATGGGAGGAAGAAGATAGTGAAGATGTGTGCTGGCCACTGTTTCATCTGCTAGAATTGTAATGGGATAATTTGTTGGAGTGCCCGCTTGTTAAGTATCTAATGTGATCACTCCATTATACCCCTCTAGGTAGGTAGGACAGACATGCTGATTACCAGGAAGATGTAAATCACACAGCAGGTACTGCTGCATGGGGGGCAAGGACTGCCTACTACTGTGGGTTGCCCAGCACCTAGTACAAAAAAGCCCGGTTCGTAGTTGGTCTGTAGGCTCTAGGTAACAAACATGAGTAATAACTGCACAACAAAGGGACATGCTCATGTGGTAAAAAGAAGGAACAAGAGTGCAGCAGGGTTACTGAAGCCATATGAGGCCCAGATCCTCAAAGGTATTTTGGCTCCTAACTTCCATTAATTCATAAGAACATAAGAACGGCAATACTGGGTCAGACCAAAGGCCCATCTAGCCCAGTATCCTGTCTTCCGACAGTGGCCAATGCCAGGTGCCCCAGAGGGAATGAACAGAACAGATAATCATCAAGTGATCCATCCCCTGTTGCCCATTCCCACCTTCTGGCAAACAGAGGCTAGGGACACCATCCCTGCCCATCCTGGCTAATAGCCATTGACGGACCTATCCTCCTGAATTTATCTAGTTCTTTTTTGAACCCTGTTATAGTCTTGGCCTTCACAACATCCTCTGGCAAGGAGTTCCACAGGTTGACTGTGTGTTGTGTTAAAAAATATTTCCTTCTGTTTGTTTTAAACCTGCTGCCTATTAATTTCATTTGGTGACCCCTAGTTCTTGTGTTATGAGAAGGAGTAAATAACACTTCCTTATTTACTTTCTCCACTCCAGTCATGATTTTATAGACCTCTATCATATCCTCCCTTAGTCATCTTTTTTTCAAGCTGAAAAGTCCCAGTCTTATTAATCTCTCCTCATATGGCAGATGCTCCATACTTCTAATCATTTTTGTTGCCCTTTTCTAAACCTTTTCCAATTCCAATATATCTTTTTTGAGATGGGGCAACTACATCTGCACGCAGCATTCAAGATGTGGGCGTACCATGGATTTATATACAGGCAATATGATATTTTCTGTCTTATTATCTATCCCTTTAATGATTCCCAACATTCTGTTCACTTTTTTTTGACTGCCGCTGTACACTGAGTGGATGTTTTTAGAGAACTATCAACAATGACTCCAAGATCTCTTTCTTGAGTAGTAACAGCTAATTAGACCCCATCATTTTATATGTCTAGTTGGGATTATGTTTTCCAATGTGTATTACTTTGCATTTATCCTTAATACTTTTGTGGATCTGGGCCAAAGTGACCATACTGGGTTGCAGGCTGACACCTGACTGCATCGGAGGCAGTAACTAGAGCCAGGGATCCTGAATTCTATGGTCTTCTCTACACAAGAAAGTTGCCTTTAACTTAAATCAATTTTTAAAACCCAGTGTGAACACTTATTTTGATTAAGATGAATCCAATTTGTAATTGATTTAAATTAAACCAAAATAATCCTGGTTTGAACGAAAATAGAAGTCTCCACATCACCTTTTGCCTACTCCATGTGTGCAATGGAACTTGGCTGTGCTAGAGTTGCCTTCAAGTATTTATAGCAGCTGCTGGCATTCACTGAAGTACTATACAGCTTGATAGCATTCATCACTATGTATTTTTTGACAGGTTTCTATGCCCCATTTTGGGCTTATGTCCCTCTCGCTGTTCCCATTTCTGTTGGTGTCGAGGTTTAGCGCTGTCGGCCATTTTGAAAAAAAATATTTTTTATGTTTGAATAGGGGGAATGTTGCATGCTTGTGCTTTGATACATTTGGTGGATTGTTTAAAGAAAAAGGTTGAAAGAATAGAGGGAGCTTAAAGGAAAGGAGATTTTTTTTTAAAAAAGAATACTTTGATTAGGTTTAGAGGGAAAAAAAGAAAGAAAGGTTATTAAACAGAAGAAAGACTGTTTGGTTAGGTTTAGTAAGGAAAGATGATTTTAAAGGCCTTGTTTGGCATGTTATTAAAGAATAGAAAGAGAAATTAAAGAAAACTAAAGATTTTTGTTTTTAAAGGGTTCATTTGAAAGAATAGAGGCAAGTTATTAAAGAAAAGAAAGATTTGTTATTAGGTTTAGTAAGGAGAGGTGTTTTTAAAGGACTAGTCTTGCATGTTATTAAAGAACAAAAAATTTTGAGATAAATTTAAAAGGTTTATTAAATATAAGGGTAGCATAGCAGTGTGCCGGACTCACCCGGCAGCACCTCCTGCTGGTCTTCTGGGAATTAGCTCGTTTTCCAGCCTTGGAGCACCCTCTGCAGGCCAGGTGTCCCACCTGTCATTGGCCCTCATGTCCCTCCCAGGACTCTGGTGCCCCTTTAACTGGGTGTTGCCCCCCCAGCAGTACCCCCACAGTTCTGGGTCACCTGCACCCAGGGGAACCCCCACCCACTACCCCCACTTTGCCTCAGTCTTGTCTACTGCCCAGTCTCCATCTAGCCCCCGTTCACTGGGACAGACTGCAGTATCAGCCACTCATCATAGGCAAAGGGGTTTGGACTGGCTGCCTTTACCCACCCTCAGGCTGCCCCTCTGCAAGCCCAATACCTAGGTGGGCCTAGAACTAGGCCCTGCAGCCTGGGGAGTTGCTGGCCTAGGGCTTCCCAGCTCCTAAGGCCTTTCCCCAGCCCTGCCTCACTCTAGGTCCCCTGAGTGAGTTCCCAAGCAGCCAGGCCTGTCTCCCTCTCCAGTCAGAGAGAGACTGTTTGTGCTTTTGGCCCACTGGCCTTTTTATACAGGCCAGCTGTGGCCTGATTGGGGTGTAGCCACAGCTGTGGCTGTTTCCCCAATCTGCTGAGGCTTGCTGCTTTCCTAGCAGCAGCTGTCTCGCTGTCTCAGCCCTCTCCCAGGCAGTGGTGGATTAATAATTTTGCCGCCCCTAGGCTGGGAAATAATTGCCGCCCTGGCCCCACCCCGACTCCGCCCTTTTCTCGCCCCCATTCCAACCCCCTCCCCAAAGTCCCCGCCCCAATTCCGCTCCCTCCCTTCCCCTATTGGATCCCTTCCCCAAATCCCCGCCCCCGGCCCCGCCTCTTCCCCCAGCGCACGGCGTCCCCCTCTTCCCCCCTCCCTCCCTGCGCTGCAAAACAGCTGTTTCGCGGCGCAAGCACTCGGAGGGAAGAGAAACAGGACGCGGGGGCGCGCTTGCAGAGGAGGCGGAGGTGAGCTGGAGCAGGGGGGCGGGGCGTGGAGGGGAGCTTCCGCCCCTGCAAATTTGCTGCCCTAGGCCTAGGCCTTGTCGGCCTAGGCAATAATACGGCACTACTCCCAGGGCTGATTTCAAGCCCTTCAGGGCAGGAGCAGGTGTCCACCTCGCTACAGGTAGGTTAAGAAAAGAGCATTTAAAAAGAGTTAAATAAAAGAGAAAAATATAAAGATAGGTTAAAAGAGAGAACATGGCAGGAAAAGGGAAAAGGAAGCCCCTTTGCAAAGGCCAAAGATAGGCAGCCTGTGGTTGAGTCAGAGAGAGGGATCTTACCCTTGCTACTGTTCCTGGGGAAAGAGGGAGCTCCCAAGGCTCACAACCCCGCAGGCTAGTTATCTACACCTTTGGATCGGACCAATCAGATGCTGTTCTACAGCTGTGTCATAGAATACATTTCCCTGAACCAATCCTATAGTCCCAAGATTTTTAAACAAGAGCCATCTCCTTCCCCTCCCCTCACTACCCTCCCCTGCCCTTTAACTGCCTTATTCTTGTCTAGAAAAACAGACCCCAAGCATCTTTCCTGCCACGTAGCACTTTTACATAGGTGCTTTAATAAAGGTTGAAACTATAAGCCCTTAATAACAAACAGTTTTTAAAAGTTTTTCCCTATGCCTTTGATGAGGACAATTTGAAGCTGCAGCAAAAGCAACTTTGTTAGCCAGTGAATTAGAGATAAAGAAGGCTGTTAGATGTCCAGAACGTAGAGCTAAGAAGTTTGTTTCTTTTTAAACTTTTGAACACAAGCAAGTAAAAGTTATATTAAGTTTTGTAAAGGAATAAAGCTCTATTTTATAATCACTTGAAAAGACAAGCCTATTTGAAGAAACAGCCCTTTATTTATAGGTGTTTTAATGAAAAATGAGTACGTAGAAACACCCCAGAATTAAAACCACAGACAACCAGTTTATCAAAGTAATTTATAGTAATAAAAAAAGTTTTCCCCTATGCTTTTGCTAACATTGGTTATTTTTAAGTGAGGACAATTTGAAGCAGCCTTTTTAAGTTAGTGGATTAGAAAAGAAGAAGACCACTTTGAAAGACAAGCCTATCTGAAGAAACATCCCTCCATTTAACACTTTTACATGTGTGTTTCAACAACAACAAAAAGAGCATGCAGAAGCACCCCAGGGTTAAACCCACAAACCCTTAGTAACAAAAAAAATGTTAACGCTTTTCCCTATGCTTTTAGTGAGGACAATTTGAAACTGCAGCAAAAACAGCATTTGTGAGCCAGTGGATCAGAGATAAAAAGTTACTACGGTTACTAAGGTTCTGTGGTTTTATCTCTGGGGTGTTTCTGCATACTCTTTTTTTTTTTTTTTTTTTTGAAACACACATGTAAAAGTGTTAAATAAAGGGCTCCGTCTTCATATAGATTTGTCTTTTAAAGTGTTTATTCCTTTACAAAACTTAATATAACTTTCACTTGTATTTGTTAAAAAGTGTGGGGGGGTAAGAAACAAACTTCTCTCTGATCCACTGGTTTACAGAATAAGGTGAATATAAACTGGCTGTTACTAAGGCCCTGTGGTTTTAAACCTGGGGCGTTTCCAGGGCCGGCTCCAGCTCTTTTGCTGCCCCAACCAGCGAAGCAGGAAAAAAAAAAGATAAAGCCGCAATCGGCGGCAGTTCGGCGGCAACTCTGCCGCACCGCTTCATTCTTCGGCGGCAATTCAGCAGCGAGTCCTTCGCTCCAAGAGGGACTGAGGGATCCGTCGCCGAATTGCTGCCGAAGACCCGGGCATGCTGCCCCTTCCCATTGGCCGCCCCAAGCACCTGCTTCCTTGGTTGGTGCCTGGAGCCGGTCCTGGGCGTTTCTACATGCTCTGTTTTATTGAAACACAGCTGTAAAAATGTTAAATAAAGGGATGTGTCTTCATATAGGTTTGTATTTTAAAGTGTTTATTCCTTTACAAAACTTAATATAACTTTCACTTGTATTTGTTAAAGGGTGGGCGAAGAAGCAGCCTTCTTATCTCTGATCTTGGAATTATGGATGTGATTAGAATAACAAAGACTTGTTGGGATAACTCACATGACTGGAGTACAGTCATGGATGGCTATAAACTGTTCAGGAAGGACAGATAGGGCAGAAAAGGTGGGGGAGTTGCATTGTTTGTAAGAGGGCAGTATGACTGCTCAGAGCTCCAGTATGAAACTGCAGAAAAACCTGAGAGTATCTGGATTAAATTTAGAAGTGTGAGCAACAAGGGTGATGTTGTGGTGGGAGTCTGCTAGAGATCTTCAGACTAGGGAGATGAGATGGACGAGGCTTTCTTCAGGCAACTAACAGAAGTTACTAGATTACAGGCCCTGGTTCTCATGGGGGATTTCAATCACCCCAATATCTGCTGGGAGAGCAATACAGCAGTACACAGACATCCAGGAAGTTTTTGGAAAGTGTAGGGGACAATTTCCTGGTGCAAGTGCTGGAGGAACCAACTAGGGGCAGAGCTCTTCTTGACCTGCTGCTCACAAACAGGGAAGAATTAGTAGGGGAAGCAAAAGTTGATGGGAACCTGGGAAGCAGTGACCATGAGATGGTCGAGTTCAGGATCCTGACAAAAGGAAGAAAGGAGAGCAGCAGAATACTGACCCTGGACTTCAGAAAAGCAGACTTTGACTCCCTCAGGGAACTGATGGGCAGGATCCCCTGGAAGAATAACATGAAGGGGAAAGGAGTCCAGGAGCTGACTGTATTTTAAAGGTTCCTTATTGAGGTTGCAGGAACAAACCATCCCTATGTGTAGAAAGAATAGTAAATATGGCAGGCGACCAGCTTGGCTTAACAGTGAAATCCTAGCTGATCTTAAACACAAAAAAGAAGCTTACAAGAAGTGGAAACTTGGACAAATGACCAGGGAGGAGTATAAAAATATTGCTCAGAACTGCAGGAGTGAAATCAGGAAGGCCAAATCACAATTGGAGTTGCAGTTAGCAAGGGATGTTAAGAGTAACAAGAAGGGTTTGTACAGGTATGTTAGCAACAAGAAGAAGGTCAGGGAAAGTGTGTGGGCCCCTTACTGAATGGGTGAGGCGACCTATGACAGAGGATGTGGAAAAAGCTAAAGTACTCAATGCTTTTTTTGCCTCTGTCTTCACGAACAAGGTCCGCTCCCAGGACCACTGCACTGGGCAGCACAGTATGGGGAGGAGGTGACCAGCCCTCTGTGGAGAAAGAAGTGATTCAGGACTATTTAGAAAAGCTGGATGAGCACAAGTCCATAGCGACGTATTATTCCTTGACTTTAGCAAAGCTTTTGATACGGTCTCCCACAGTATTCTTGCCAGCAAGTTAAAGAAGTATGGGCTGGATGAATGGACTATAAGGTGGATAGAAAGCTGGCTAGATCATTGGGCTCAAGGGGTAGCGATCAATGGCTCCATGCCTAGTTGGCAGTCAGTATCAAGTGGAGTACCCCAAGGGTCAGTCCTGGGGCCAGTTTTGTTCAATATCTTCATTAATGATCTGGAGGATGGCATGGACTGCACTCTCAGCAAGTTTGCAGATGACACTAAACTGGGAAGAGTGGTAGATACGCTGGAGGGTAGGGATAGAATACAGAGGGACCTAGACAAATTAGAGGATTGGGCTAAAAGAAATCTAATGAGGTTCAACAAAGACAAGTGCAGAGTCCTGCACTTAGGACGGAAGAATCCCATGCACTGCTACAGACTAGGGACAGAGTGGCTAGGCAGCAGTTCTGCAGAAAAGGACCTAGAGGTTACAGTGAATGAGAAGCTGGATATGAGTCAACAGCGTGTTGCCAAGAAGGCTAATGGCATTTTGGGCTGTATAAGTAGGAGCATTGCCAGCAGACCGAGGGACGTGATCATTCCCCTTTATTTGGCATTGTTAAAGCCTCATCTGGAGTACTGTGTCCAGTTTTGGGCCCCACACTACAAGAAGGATGTGGAAAAATTTGAAAGAGTCCAGCAGAGGGCAACAAAAATGATTAGGGGACTGGAGCACATGACTTATGAGGAGAGGCTGAGGGAACTGGGCTTATTTAGTCTGCAGAAGAGAAGAATGAGGGGGGATTTGATAGCTGCTTTCAACTACCTGAAAGGGGGTTCCAAAGAGAATGTATCTAGACTGTTCTCAGTGGTAGAAGATGACAGAACAAGGAGTAATGGTCTCAAGTTGCAGTTGGGGAGGTTTAGGTTGGATATTAAGAAATCTTTTTCACTAGGAGGGTGGTGAAGCACTGGAATGGGTTACCTAGGGAGGTGGTGGAATCTCCTTCTTTAGAGGTTTTTAAGGTCAAGTTGACAAAGTCCTGGCTGGGATGATTTAGTTGGGGATTGGTCCTGCTTTGAGCAGGGGGTTGGACTAGATACCTCCTGAGGTTCCTTCCAGCCCTGATATTCTATGATTCCATTATCTTAACAAGTACAGTATAAAATAGGGGTCGGCAACCTACGGCACACATGCCAAATACGGCACGCGAGCCGATTTGAGTGGCATGCAGCTCCCTGCCACGGTCCCGGCCCTCAGCCCCCGTGCCCACCGCTCTCCCCTGCAGGGGCAGGAGGCAGAACCAAGCTTGGCTGCCACAGAACCAAGCTTCCCCCCTCGCCGGCTTCTTCTCCCAGTGTGGTGCTTTCCTGCCCCGCCTCCTCTCCATCCCTGGCCAATCAGCTGATGGCCCTAGCGAGGGGGAGGGGGAAGAGTGGCAGCATGCACACAGCTCCATAGAGGACGCAGAGAGAGGTAGGGATGGAGCCTGGGGGAAGGGGGTGGAACAGGGCATATCCCTTCCAGCACCCCGCCCTGAGCCACTCAGGGCAGGGGGCTGGGAGCACCCCCACAAGCCGAGCACCCCAGCCCTCTGCCCTGACCCCCACACACACACTCAGCCTTCTGCCCTGCACCCCCCACACCCTCCAGCCCTCTGTCCTGAACCCCCCCACCCCAACACACACCCAGCCTTCTGCCCTGCATACCCTCCCCCAGCCCTCTGCCCTGACCCCTGAAACATCCACCTCCAGATCTGGGGTCCCGGCCGCAGGCCCTACTCAGCCTGCTGCCGGCCTAGGTGAACAGAACCCCAGGCTCGCAGCGAACTGAGCAGGCTGGTGGCATAAGATCAGCATTTTAATTTAATTTTAAATGACTCTTCTTAAACATTTTGAAAACCTTGTTTACTTTACATACAATAGTTTAGTTATAGAAAGAGACCTTCTAAAAATGTTAAAATGTATTACCGGCACGCAAAACCTTAAATTAGAGTGAATAAATGAAGACTCGGCACAGCACTTCTGAAAGATTGCCTACCCCTGGTATAAAACAAACTCTCTGGTTATAATTTGATGAGAATTAGTGGCAAGTTTAGCACAGCTGCTATGCTACATACTGGTATTTCATATCAGTATTGGTACTTCAGGCTTTTGTGATTGGTACACATTAGGCTTCCTCTCCCCCCCTGGGTGAGTCTGTGTGCTGGGCCCTGATGTATCCTTGTTGCCTACCCCCCAAACAGTTGCATGTGCTCAAACCCTCAAGAGATCTTTGGTTCCTCCAGTCCTCAGCCTCAAGGCTCTGAGAAGTTGCACAAGCTTTCCCGCAGGTTTGAGCATATACAGTTGAGTGGGAAATGCTGGGCACTGGCCGGTCTAGTTGAAGGTTTAGGCAAACAAAATGGCACAGTTGCTGTAAAGTTTGGGGATCATTTGTGCTCTGTCCTATACCTTGGAACACCTACTAAAGCTGTTGCACACAGACCAGAATTAATTTCAACAGACAGAGGAGAAAAGGGCTGTGATTGCCTAAAAGGAAGCACAGATCAATTTGATGTTTCATGGGGGATGTTAAGTCATAAAATTACCATTTATAAACCATGTCTTTGTAGGCAAGCGTCTGAGTTCCTTTTTGTTAAAACTCATGATGTCCTTACAGTTCAATGATTCATTAACAAATGATCATTAATGCCATGACAGCTATTGCTACAACAGTTATGCACCTAATAAATCGGACTCTATTCTTTCAACCTTTTTCTCTAAACAATCAGCCAAATGTATCAAAGCAGAAGCATGCAACATTCCCCCTATTCAAACATAAAAGATAACAACAACAAAAATTCAAAATGGCTGACGGCGCCAAACCTCGACACCAATGGAAACAGGAACAGAGGGTGGTACATAAGCCCAAAATTGGGCATGGAATCCTGTCAAAAATATATGGTGATGAATGCTATCGAGCCATATACTACTCACTGCGTATGAGTTCCTCTCCAAGGGATTTTGTAGGCAGCTTTACAAATAATGTATGAGCCAATAAACACACTGACTGCAGGGATTATACAAGAGAATTTCTTTGCAAGGATCATAGTTTTGGTAGTCAAAGAGTCCAACCTCCATTTTTGTCTCATAATTTATGAATCAGCTAGTCAAAAAACACATAATCCAACTTTTTAAAGACATTGCCTCTCACCTGTATCTCTGCCACTTTGATTCCACTTTTATATCCCTAACAATTTAATCACACCAATATTCCATTTCAATGGAAGCTTATTCAAGGAGCCCTGTGCTGCAACAAGCTTTCCCCAATTAATTCTTAAACCAGAATATTCACAAGCTAAATTTTCCCAAGCATTTATGTGTCTTGACATTAGGTTCCATCTAATAAGTCATATAAATCAAAGTGGCAACAGCAAATCATGAAATCATATACCTAGATGGATTCCTTCCAATCAGCTAACATCAATTCTCTTAACCTATAAACCAAAGGCTCTATGAATAAATCAGAAATCATATCATTGATTTTAATTAATGCATTAGAACTAAAACATAAAAGTTCTTGTCCATTTGATTAATGACTGCATTGCTGGTGAAATCTCCTGTGAATACCCCCAGCTTAACCCAGTCAAACTCTTTTTCTGCACTGAGTTCACATAATAAAAATGATCAAGTGAGTAATCAGTCAAATGTGTCTCCTTCAAACATGTAGGTCATCGCTCTACAATGTGCATCTCTCCTTTCCTGTTGTCCTCCCCAGTGTAAAATGGATTGATCTTCATGAATGCAGAAGTCTCTTCACCAGTATTTTAGCTAGAATATTAAAGTAATCATTGGGTAAAGAAACAGGACGAGAAGATTCCATGTATAATGTATAGTTCATTGTTCTTGGAGAAGGTTTCTCATAACTACATTTTGGCATGGAATTTGCTTAGGCTTTTGTGCTGTACGCAATGTGTATTCGATTTTATGCCTTTTTTAGCAAATGCATTTAGTTCTTTGACTGACAATTCTGCACTATTATTCTGCCCAGCGAGATCTCAATGGACTCTCTTTGAACTTGCCACCATAGGCTTTGTCAATAAAAAACATCCCATCCCCTCATTATTTCTCTCAGCCTTCTTCATAATTTTTTCTGTTCCTGACAACCTCAGACCTGTCTAAGTTAACAAAGATTCTGCCATAGAGCTTGTTAAGGTTATCATCATGTTGAACTACTGCTACCCTTTGGTAATTTAGGAAGATCTAAGGTTTTCAGGAGCAATTAGAATGATCCAAACAGGAATGACATTTTGTCCAAGGACCCAAAGAAGAGCTTTATGTAGCTGGAAAGCTTGTCTCTCCTCTCACCAACAGAAGTTGGTCCATTAAAAGATATGACCTCACCCACCTTGTCCCTCTACTATCCTGGGACCAAATGAGCTACAACACAGTACCCAACATGTTGTCCATAATCAATAACAGCTGTGACAGCATATCTGTGCCTTATGGACTATCAGGCTGAGATAAGAGCAGCGCTTTAAGCAACAGTCATTTGTGAAAGGGACGATTTGCAAATAGTTTATGGCTGACTCCCAGCCAAACCAAAAGACAGAGATAATCCAATGTCCTTTGTAGTCTGCGGAGCCTCTTCCACACAACCTCCTTGCAGTAGTGCGGTAAAGCGCCATCATATAACAACCGAGGGTGAAGTCCAGGCACGCAGGCAAGGGAAAGGAGGGGTCAGGTTCCCCTTCCCCCCATGCCAGAAAAGTGAACCACGGAAGGGGTAATTGAAAGTGACTTCATCTCTCATTGTGACCGTCACTTCCCTCTTCGTCATGGGGGTTCCAGACCGCAGGGACCATCCTGTGTCTGTGTCACTGTCGCAATGCAAGAGCTGGCGCACGCTGCCAGCCAGTCATAGAGCCCCACCCTTAAGCACACAAGGACACCCCCCCCCCCATGGCGCGGTCAGCCCCTGGGAGGGGAAGACGAAGCTGCAGCGTCTGCAGCTGGCTCCTTTCCAGCCTCTTTTCCTGCCCCCCCCCCCAACTCCTTCCAGGCGTGCATCATTCACACGCGCTCCTGCTTCCTTTCCCCCAGCCCCTCGCTGGCTGGGGGCGGCCTCCGCTGCCTGGGACTGGCCGGAGGTGGGTGGGAGGGGCCCGCCCTGCGGCTTCAAATAGAGCCCCGCGGGCCCCCGGCTGGCACTCGCAACCTGAGCCGGCTCCCGAGGCAGCGCGAAGCCACTGGCAGCTGAGTCCCGAGCAGCTTGTGAATCCAGAGGAGCAGAATGACCTCGGCAGCGCGGGAGATCCTGGGCCTGGGGCTATGCGTCCTGGGCTGGGTGGGGGTCATCCTGGTCTGCGGCTTGCCCATGTGGCAGGTGTCCGCCTTCACCGACGGCCACATCGTGGTGGCGCAGACCACCTGGGAGGGGCTGTGGATGAACTGCGCGGTGCAGAGCACCGGGCAGATGCAGTGCAAAGTCTACGACTCCATCCTGGCGCTGGATCCCCACATGCAGACGGGCCGGGCGCTCACCGTCCTGGTGACCCTGCTGGGGCTGGTGGCGCTGATGGTGACCGTGGTGGGGTCCCAGTGCACCACCTGCGTCCGAGCCGGCAAGACCAAGTCCTGGATCGTGATGACCGGCGGGGTCCTCTACATCCTCTGCGGGGTGCTGGTCCTCATCCCCGTCTCCTGGTTCGCCAATATCATCATCAGCGGCTTCTACGACCCCAAAGTGCCCAACTCCATGAAGCGGGAGATGGGGGCCGCCCTCTACATCGGCTGGGCGGCCACGGCTCTGCTGCTCCTCGGGGGCAGCCTGATTTGCTGCTCCTGCTCCTGCCCCGGCGAGGGCGAGAACGCCTTCCCCGTCAAATACTCGGCCTCCACCCGGCGGCCCACCTCCAACGGGGAGTACGACAAGAAGAACTACGTCTGAGGGGCCAGGGACGGAGCCGGGCTGCAGCTCCCAGCCGGACCCTGCCCTGGGCCCGGCTCCCTCGCCGGAGATGCTTGAAATGACTCGCGCGGACTCTGGGGAGGCGAGCTCCGAACTGGACTGTGCGCTGGTACCGCTCAGTGGCACAAGACCAGCCCGGCTGCGCGCCTGGAGCTCGCCCCTGTTTGAGCCTTGCAAACGTTAAACAGAAAGGACCACCGGCGTGAATTCGGTCTCTCTTCCCCACTCTTCTGTCTCCCCCGGGATGAGCGGTAAATCAGCCGGGCAGCCAATGGCTGGCACTGCTTCGCCTTAACTGGAAGGGGGTTGTTTGCTTTGAGATGTATGCTATGTAACATGCAAGCGAGTTAACCTATTACTGCAGGAATATGAACCACAGAGCAGGTGCTCAGGGCTTTTTTTTTTTTTAAACTACTTTGTGACTAATTACAAACCCGCACCTGCTTATTTAATTTGATTATTATTACTGCTGCCCCCCAAATGACCTACCGGATTGTTTATGTATCATTAGAGAATAAGATAAAGTCTGCGTTCTCCATCCGATTGTGGAGAAATGAGAACTCTCTTAAAACAAAGCCTCTTAAGCAGCGAATTCATCTCCCTAGCTGGGGAATCATCCTTCCCTTAATGTCTTTTTTATAATTTAAAAAAGTTTTATTGTGCTGTTGTAATGTGCTGCCTTGCCGCTGTACAGATCCGAGTGAACACATGGCTAATGAAATTAACTAAACTCTGCGGGGCATCGGTCTAAGCAGTTAGGACGATTCTGGTACAAGATTTTACAGAACTATTTCAGAACTCAACACTCCTTGTTTGTTAACCCTGTTTTTATAATAAAAAACAAACGAGATTGTCTATATTTTATATGTATATTTTTATATTCTAGCCGCATGTTTTGTTATTATAAAGATGTACGAACTATTGGGGGCAGGAATAGGTGACAGCCCAGCACTGGAATTTGGTAATTAACAACCAGTATCTGGTTGTTTGAGACAAACTTTGGAAGGAGGTGGGGTATGCTAGGGCATCATGCACAACTAGCAACTTATTCTCCCATTTTGTGTCCAGAACAACCCATAGGGAATAGGAGTTTATAGTATAATGTATCTGCAAATATAAGAGAGGAGTTTGCATCTGTTAGTGCACCAAATGGCTTGTGCTAGCAAACATCTCTTCCTAGGGGCGGGTGCCCTGAACATTCCCCCAGTAGGACTTTGTCATCACCTCCTTCAAATTTGAACGTTGTGAGTGCAATCTGGCTTTTTTAATGGATTCTTTTACAAGACTTCAAATGTTTATATATCTTATCAACTGATCTGTGTGATGATAATGAATTGTGCCACTATTACACTAACTTTCATCATAAAACATTTTCAGTCCTTTCACATTTTTTTTTTAAAAGACCCTTTGGGTTGAAATTTCTCTTATTTATTTTCTTGTAAAGAAAATACCCACATCTGGCTTATTGTAACAGTGGTGGGTTTGTTTGTTTTTTCATTATTTAAGAATTTTTTTCAATTTGTTTGAGTTTGGATAAATAAAATGTACGTTCTTTTTAAAACTTCAAACTAACCTTGGTCTTCATTCCTCAGTTTAGACAATTAACCTCTGCCCTGCTATGTTTGAAGAAAATTGGTTTAGAACAATCATGGACTGAGATCTTTGATTTTCCACTAATTGGGACAGTCATTCAGGTATAGGCACTGATCCATGTGCATAGGAAGCACTGTGCATTCAAATAAAACTCATCTTACATTGTAACCTTGATTGCTCAGTACTCTCAGGCCAGCCAACCATCCCTCCTCCTTAACCCATTC
This sequence comes from Malaclemys terrapin pileata, assembly GCF_027887155.1. Classification (NCBI taxonomy): domain Eukaryota; kingdom Metazoa; phylum Chordata; order Testudines; family Emydidae; genus Malaclemys; species Malaclemys terrapin. The sequence continues at coordinate 16,192,901 of NC_071520.1, read as the reverse complement.
CTAGTCTACATTTACTTGAATATGAAATCATTACAGCATACAATGTGTACTTGCTCTGGCACGTGCTTTGCATGCACAATTTGAAATTGGAAGCATTAATGCTGAATAGAATATGGTTAGGCCAAGTAGGCTCCTTCCGATATCACTTTACAAGTAATGTAAAGGACTTGGCAAGGTCTTGGTTGCCATCTTGCTGAGTCCGTCTTGCTGCCAATATCAAATTTTGTGTGCTCAGTAGGGGCACAATTTAATGTGACTATGCATCTGTTTGATTGTGCAACAGCAGTTAAATTTACTAACACCATTCTTTATTTTAAAAACAAACAAGGAAATGCAAAAAATTCTTAACCTGATATTATTGCTGAGACTTTACATGCAATAATCAAGAAATTCAAGGTTATGGCTCCCATAGCCACCATAACTTTTATAACCGGGGAGGAAGGATGACTAATTTTTGCTCTATGCAAGCACAATTTGGGATTTCCTGATTTAGATGTGTGTGAAACAAGCTTCTTTGAAAAGGGATTAGGGACTGAGTAAGTGTGACAGTTCCTAATGCAAACTCTAAAAACAATTAAACAAGTTCTAGGCCATGTGACAGTACTCTTATACCAACTCAGCACACTTCTACTGACCCTGATGGACTCCATAAGGAACTACCTTCTGCCTCCAACTAATAAGGAAACACTCTACACATTAGTCTCCCTCGCAGTATAACACTAAACCTTAACTACAGCCTCATGGTTCCATCACAAACATATAATACACATGTGTATGTCAACTCTGAATATTTGCTACTGTTGCTGAGACTTGTGATCTAACTGGATCTGTAGTTTTGCAATAGGGCTTCATCCATATTGTTCTTGCTTTGCTTAGTAAACATAAAAAAGTGATGGTGTCAATACACAGAGGCTTGAGAGACTAGGACCTTGACCCTGCAAACACTTATGTATGTGGTTAACATTAAGCACATGATTAGTCCCATTGGAGATAAAACTTCATGCTTAACCACAAGCATGTTTGCAGGATCTGAGCCTATGTGATCATTAAGCAAACACCATATGTGTAGAATTGTTTCCTCAGTAAAGAGGTGCAGTTCTTAAACTGTCAGTGTCTTAAATGAGAACTACAATGCTGTTATTGTAACGTAATATGTGATTTTGGTACAACAGTGAAATATTCTGTATTTCATCTTTGCAACTTTTGTTTGTAAACACCGTAACCTTATAAACTGTAAAGGCATTTAAATGTGTACATTTTGCAAGAAATCTACCAAAGCTGGCTTGTAATTTGTGTGGTGCCTTATTTGTGTCCTTTACAAAAAAAACAAACTAGAATACAAATCTCCATACTGACTTCAGAAAAGTCAATGGGGATAATCTGTGCCCGTCGTTATCATTTCTCCTCGTAACGCACTGTCACTCTAATTAATCTAACTACTGTCGATCCCCTGTGGGTAACGAATGGAGTTAACAGACCTGCAGTCCTTACTCATTTTCCTCAGGCAAAATCTCATTGACTTCAATGGGAATTTTTCCTGAGCCGAATAAAGCCCCAATCATGCAAACACACTTGTATATAACTTTATTATGTGAGTAGTCCCACTAATGAGAGTAAAGCTGTGTGCATGTGAAAGTGTTTGTGGGACTGGGGCCTAAATAAACAAAACAAGATTTGGGCTCTGACCAGCAATATTTTGAACAACCATTTTTGGTACTGGCATTAAGTATCAAATAGTTGTGTTTTCCCCTGGAACCAATCTTATAAAAATCAACACCTTACAGCCATACTTGATTTAACAAAGCAACCTTTTAGAAGTATAGCTGTACATCACCACAGGGCTGCAGCCACTTAAAAGCAACATCTGAAACAATTACTCTAGCCAGACCTCTTGTATGAAAAAAGCATTACTTCCGTGCATGTCTCTCACTAAAAATAGCATAATTCTGTCAATAATGGGCCACATTCTCTGCTTATGTGAGTCGACAAAATTCTCCTGAAAGAATGGAGCTGAGCCCTTTTATAGTAACAAAAAAATGGGCCCACTTCTTCTGAAAGTGTCTTTATTCTGAATCTCATGGCTCTACGTCCTGTGATAGGCTTTCCTATTGCCAGTCTTTATAAAATAACCTGGGAGAACACTAATAGTAACATCACTGGAGCTGGCATCAGGTGAAAGCCGGGGTTTGGATGCTTTTTATTTCTACATAGAGCCACAAACAAAATAAAAATCATAACTGAGCACTGGAGAAATAATGGAAGACGTTAGAAAGTCCTGCTTTCATCAGAATGAGGTTTGGGCCTGATCCTGCCAGGGGCTGATTACTTCTAGCTCCCAAAGTTTAGGGCTGGGGCCTTTGTTTTTGAAAAAAATCAGATTAATTTTGTGTTTCTGACAAGCACTAGGCTATTTGACCTCAAAGAACAGGCATGACACAGGCAGCAGCAATGCAAGGTGTGTTTACGTTGCTCCTCCATGGCTGAGACAGATCACAGATGGATCACCCCTAGCGGAAAGTGGGCAGTTTATTCTCTGTGGGCCGCTCAGTTCTTAGCCTCGCTGCTGGGACTGCTAACAAAATTAGTAGCAATAGTTGTAAGTTTAAATGGAAATAGATGGAGAGCCACCAAGTCATTTCACACAGGCCCCTGAACAGCCATCAGGTTGTAACAACTTCGAATCACTACCAGTCCTGGCTCAATGGACCTGATCCAAAGCCTATGAAATCTATGGAAAGATTCCCATTGACTTCAATGAGCTTCGGATCAGGCCCAGGATGAGCTGGTACCTTAAGCGGGGGACACTATGACCGACCCTCATTGCCGCTCAGTTTCTACAAAGTGTGTTTGAGCTGGAAAAATGCTGTCAACACAAACATACAAAAAAAAGGAATGTTCAATGAAACTCTAAATTCTCATGACTAGCAGGGACCTTGCCCAGGTTCTAGCCTTGTCAGGGAGTTCATTCAATACTTTACAGACTTCGTCAAATAATCCCATTGTTTGGACAGGCTGTTGTTTAAAAAAGAAAACATCTTCAAAGACTGCATTTTTCAGCATTCATGCCAGCTATGTTGAGATGAACAAAAGCTCCTCACCACCCTCTCATTGACTTCCACATGCTGGGCTGGAGAAAAGGTGTCTGCCTGGTTGGCCTTTGTCTGCTAAATTAGGGGTTCTCAAACTTCATTGCACCGCAACCCCCTTCTGACAACAAAAATTACTACATGACCCCAGGAGGGAGGCCTGAAGCCTGAGCCCACCCAAGTCCTGCCAAAGCCCAAGCCCCACCACCCTGGGTGGGGGGCAAAGCCCAAGGCCTTCAGCCCCAGGTGGGGGGCCTATAACCTGAGCTCCACCACCCAGCACTGAAGCCCTCAGGCTTTGGCTTCAGCCCTGGACAGTAAGGCTCCAGCTTTGACCCCAGGCGGTGGGGCCCAGGTTTTGGCTTCGGCCCCAGCAAGTCTAATGCCAGCCCTGGTGACCTCATTAAAATGGTGTCCCAACCCACAGTTTGAGAACCACAGTGCTAAATGAACCATTAGAGTTATGAATCTGAATGTCAGCTATAGTTCATACCCTGCAAATGTAGTTAGAACCCATCTGTGCAAAGAGGGGAAATGCACCAGGCAGGAGGAAAGGGAAACTCAGTCAGTCACGTTTGCTATAGGATGTTTAAGAAATATTTCCCTTTCCTGCACAAAGATATATTTGTCATGCATCTGTTCTTCGGGATGTACTGAAGACTTTTACACTCCAAGGGAGGAATTAGTCCATGCCCACGGTTTTCTTTATGCAGCTATTCCCATGTTAAAACCTGACTACTGAATGTTACATAGTTTGTCCTTGGTTTTTTTTGTCCATCTCTAAAGTCCCAAGAGCAAGTAAGTAGTGCACCCTACTTTATTTTCCAATCTAATCTGTCTTCAAAACCCACCTTGCTCTAAACAAGCTGAGACCCATTACAGCATCCTAAACATTAAATCAGTCTCCTGTCTGTTCTCTGCACTTGGGAAATGCTGAAAGATGCAAGATTCAGTATCAGATTGGACCCACAATGCATGACTGAAGTGAAATGCAGAGCTTTAACTTTGTACACAAATCATCACTAATAGGTACATCTCTTGGGTGTCAGGGTTTGCTTTTGTAACTCTTGGTAACTTGCTTGGTAAGATGTAGCAAATACTTCCGCCAAATTAAACAAATCAGGAAACACTACAGCAAGTACATTCTGTCTTCAGGTCAAGAATTGCATACAATTTACCTGTAGTCTGGCTGTGGTAAGGCAAATCCTTTCAAAGACAGAGCTCAAAAGGACTCAGATTTATGTTTTGAAAGTGACTGGATTTTGTCAATCCCATTTTGATCAGACCTTTGTGTGTGTGTGTGTGTGTGAACGAGACTTAATTCCAGTCTGTTCCTTGCTGATTCCCTGCAGGAGGGGGCTGCCTGTCTGAAAAACTCCCTTTTCTTCTTACTGTAGCCTTCAATTACAAGAAAAGGACAATTTCAGCCAGTGTGTCATTGATAAAGCTTCCCCTGGCAACAGTGGTCAAGCTTTGAGGTTGCTTGGCTACTCAAGCCTTGCTTTACCTTTTCTTTTTCTGAAACACAGATTGAGAGAGTCTGCCATGAATCACTTTAACAACTTGCTTTGTCTTTGGCATTTTAGAAGTTTGTTTACAACATTGAGCTTTTTCCTCTCCCATAATCCTTCGTGCATGTTACACAGCTTCAAACCAAAGTTATGGCAGGAAAAGGTCATAAGTGCTGTGAATTAACCTAAACGGTTGGAAACATACATATTATGTGAAAGGCATGCTGATGCATTCCACCCAGGGCTCCTACCCAATCTTCTCAGTACGTGGGGTTCCTGCTTTTCCTTAGCCCATCATAAGCTGTTCTGGGATGTTGTGTTTGCCACACTGAAGAGTATCCTCAACTGAATTCAAATGTTAGGCTGCAAAACTACCTTCATCAGTTCAGGCCAAGAAAGTGTGCTGTTTGTGATTTAGAAATTGTAAAGGAATTGCCACAGATCTGGTTATATGACCCGTGGCTTTTCCTGCTTCAGTATCACGGTCTTGTACACATACACACACAATCTATCTATCGTAAAGAATGGAGATACTGCACATATACTGATTTTTTTGGGGGAGGGGGGGGTGGTTGGATACTGAATTCCTTTTTAAAATCTCTGAAAAATAAAATAAAATAAAATAAAATTGCCTTTCCTATGCACCTTGTATAGTTATTTACAGTTTTGCAAAATAAGTGAATTGGCCACATTTTACATTCACTTCCACAGGTGTAAAATGACTACACAAGGTGCAAGACAGTGGAGAATCAGGACTCAGAATTTCTTACATTTAGGACATCACAAAGACCTGGTGGGAAATAGCTATTAACAAAAGGCACGCTTAAAGGTATATTTGAACTATTTATATTATACACACACACTCTCTCTCTCCTATCCATAGGTCTAGATGACATGCAGCCTAAAAAATTAATTAGATGTACTGAATCACTGACTGGGGGTTGTTGTTGTTGTTTCAGTGATAGAGAACTACAGAGATATACAGGCTGGAGAAAAGCAAATGTGGTACTACATTTTATAAATTGAAAGAAGAATGATCCTTGCAATTATCCAGTAATTCTAATTTCAAACCACAGTCAAATAATGGGACAATTATAAAGAGAGGGGAAAAAATCACAAACCAGCTACAGGATAATAGAACCATGAACAACAAGCCACATGTTCAAAACATTTGTAGATGAACCTAAAAGGAGTTGCAAACACCAGCCAGGACAGAATATATAAAGTGATCTACATTGACTAGGACACTGGGCAGATATAGATACATCATGCCATCTGACCCTTTTCAGAGTGGTTCTAATGGACATGGTGCTTAAAATGGTGGTAGCCGTTGGCACCCTGTCGACAGCAGGGCTCCTGGTGGAGCTATTGGTATGAACTGGTATTGGGAACGTAGGAATTTTTTGAATAGGTTCCCTATTTTAGACAAGGCCTATGTGGATCTTGTGAGGGTGTGTGCACTTAGAGAATAGATTTAAATATTTTATTAAAGTTAATGTTTAAAATTAAATATACACAAGTTAAGAGGGAAGGTACTGTACATCTGGGGTCCGGCTTGAGTTATGAGGGATTACAGGTATCAGTTACAAGGATCACGAGATACCTACATATCACATAACCAGCATAGACCCAGATTGGGGTGTGGGAGTTTTTAAAGCATCAGTGGATAAGTGGGCTTGGGTATGCCACCCATGGAATGTATAAAGAGTCCAAGTCAGTGTCAATGTAGCAAATAAATACATGGGTGGGGTGCATCCCTTGGTTCGTCAGGGAAGGAAGTGAGTTATTTCCCTGGTCGGAGGTCTTGATTACTCAATGTGGTATTGACGGTATCCTGTGATGTGTTCCGTATAGATGTCTCTGGACCACCTGATGGTGTCGGACACCATGAGCTGTCTCATGAGCCGGGCGTAGCTTTGCTCGACTCCACATGCTCCCAGTACCAGCTCGTTGTGGGGGTCACACGAGCCCAGGGCTCCCACGATCAGGGCATGTATCTGGACCGCGTAGCCCTGGGCTCTCAGGGTGTCAGCCAGCGGGGTGTACTTCAATGCTTTCCGTGCTCGGGCCTCGTGGAAGGCCGGTGACCTGTTTTCAAATGGCACCGTGACGTCTACCATGAGGACCTTCTTCTTTTCTGCGTCCGTCATGACGATGTCAGGTCGCAGACGGCTGTCTGTCCCGGGGATGGCGGAGTCGATGGTGATCTTCCCCAGGGATGGCGGGATGGCTTTCACCAGCCGGTTCTGGATGGCATTGTGGCAGTGCCACCAGGCTCCGGAGTGCTGTTTGCATCCACACAGGACGTGGGGCAGGGTCTCGTTGGCGTAGCCGCACTTCCTGCAGCGCTTGTCCCAGTTGCCGTGGCGGATGGCTCCATTGAGGGGGACGCAGTTGAGCCGGGCCCGGTGGACGAAACACCAGTTGGCGAACCTGGTGAAGCTGCTCCCGGGGAGGAAGTGGTTGCTGGCGTCCCACTTGCTGGACACCTCGAACACCTTGCCCTGGTCCGGCTTCCGCTTGAGGTTCTCGGCATAGTGGCAGTGGATGGCGTCTTTCAGGGTCCATTCCAGCATCGTTCTGGCGGTCGGGGTGATGATGGTGTGGCCAGGGGTCTTTATGCGTGGCATCAGTACTCCCAGCTCCTGGTGCTCCTCGCACCACTTCCAGCTGCATCCAATCCTCTTTCCTAGGCGTCTCGAGGCGTTGTGGGCGTGGGACCAGAGAGAGGACAGGTCTCCCCCCCCTCTCCCGAACTCAGCCTCCAGGGAGCCGCTGAGGTAAGTGGCGACGTCCTGCTCGGAGGGGGCCCTGGCAATGTGTTTCCTGACCACGTCCCATACGGCTTCCTGCGCGATGCTCCTCACCGTCGGGTCCGGGCACGTCAGGAGGCTGTAGCAATGGCTGTGAAGCCATTCTTCACCCAGCCTACTGCTTGGAGTTAGGGAGGATCCTCTCCCTTCTAATGCCTACTGGGTCCCCCAAGCATCACTGGCTTACTCAGGGGTTGTGTGGCACAGATGTTGCCTCAATTTACATACATCACTACGGAAACACAGCTAGTACTTGAATGGGGATTGTGGATGGTATCAAATCAGCAAACAGCCATCTGCACAACACTTCAGGGAGAGGAAATGACTAAGGACACTGGAGCAAACCTCTATTCTTTAATGTCCATAGACAGCAGAAAAAAACTGGGTTTAACATCTTATCTGAAAGACCCATCTATCTGTCTTAAACTGCCAAGAATTCAGTGTACCTACCTCAGAAGGATGATGGTTGGAGCTAAACCTGATGGGATTTGAACCTGTGGGTCCAGGGTGTTTAAATATTTTTGGACTTTTGCTTAGATCATTAAGATCTAATAACAAAGAAAAGAGAACTATAAATTTCTGATTTCTCACTGTCCCAAAGATCTGTCAGCCCTGCATTAACTGCTTCTGGACAGCTGGGAGACTGGTGGATACAGGGCATTTATGGAATGGGGGTGGGGGGGCAGTCCCAAATGAAATGGATACAGATTACAAGAAGCTGCAAGATGCTGCCCTAGCCTTAATGAAATAGAGACAAGTTTCTAAAGGATTAATTTATAATCTTGCTAGTGAATGGCTAATTTAATTGAAAGGCAGAACAATATAATCTGATTAATTTATTTATCATTTTGATCTAAACAGATTTTAAGGTGCAAGGAGGGAAGAGATTTTAGGGTTTACATGTAATTTACATATATGGTCAATAAAACATCTTGCACATTTATTGCCATCTTTCAGTTCGTGGGTAACAACAAAAAGCAATACATTTAGTTTAAATGGAAATCAGTTTGTTTATTCACACCGTAGGACAAAAGTAAATGTTTAAAATGGTTGATTTTTAAATGTAAACAGTGGTTAACCCTCTCAAAACCAGCCTTGATCACATCAGCAATCTTTGAATTCTGTGCCAGCTGTTATCACACTGCTGCACATTGCTGCTTTCGGGCCCAATCCTGCAAGGTGCCAAGTGACATCAATGGGAATTTTAGGCTCTTAGCACCTTGCAGGATTAGGACCTTTAGCTATGGGGAAATCATTTGTGGTTTTAGGCAAGCAGAATTGTAACCCTATTGTATTATTTAAAATACTGCAAATATATTAAATGCAATCTAACATATCCAATGTAAGCTAATATTTCACATTCTTATTGCTATTAGCAGTACTTGGAGTAGTTGAGGGCAAACAAAATGTTAGAAAGAATTTTTGTAATTTATCAGCATTTAAATGCAGTGTGTTACTAGCTAAATAATACTACATGATCATAGAGTATCAGGGTTGGAAGGGACCTCAGGAGGTCATGTAGTCCAACCCCCTGCTCAAAGCAGGACTAATCCCCAGACAGATTTTTGCCCCAGACCCCTAAATGGCCCCCCTCAAGGATTGAACTCACAACCCTCAGTTTAGCAGGCCAATGCTCAAACCACTGAGCTCTCCCTCCCCCCCCCCATATGTAGGCAGTATGCTTTGGGTTTATTTTTGCTGAGTTCTGCACCACATCTAGTCCACTTTTCACACATTGCTTATTGGATAGACTAATTGGATATTATGCATTTGGCCTTGATCCTCCACCTTGTTTCCCAAGATCTCTCTGCTGGGGTTCTGCATGGGTGCAAGGGTCTGCCCATGCATATTCAATGAAAAATCTGGCCCCTGTTCTCTTGTGAAAATAACATACTACAGAAAAATAAATACAGTGTAAAAAGTGCAGATACTGTAACAGTCACTCTCAGGTTTGCTATCAGACTTAGAATGCGTGCTTGTGTTAAAGAAAAATATGTCTGGTGATTTTAAACAACATAGGCCAAATTTTCAACTGGGCTCTTTAATTTTAAGGTGTATCTTTTTTATATGAGCAAAACTCATAAGAACATAAATATTGCAGGTACAGTTAAAAGGGCCAATGAAAATGGACCCCATTATGTTATTTATTAGTCCAGTAAAAAAAAAAAAAAGGTTGTAACATTAAATGCATTTTTAGATATAAAAACATAAGAACGACCATACTAGATCAGACCAATAGTCCATCCAGTGCAGCATCCTGACTTCCAACAGTGGGTAGTACCAGGTGCTTCAGAGGGAATGAACAGAACAGGACATTATCAAGTGATCCATCTCCTGTCATCCAGATTCAGCTTCTGGCTGTCAGAGGTATAGGGAAACCCAGAGCATGGGATTGCATCTCTGACCATCTTGGCTAATAGCCATTGATGGACCTATCCCTCTATGAACGTATCTAACTCTGTTTTGAATACAGTTATCCTTTTAACCTTCACAACATCCTCTGGCAATGAGTTCCATAGGTTGACTGTGCATTATGTGAAGAACTACTTCTTAATGTTTGTTTTAAACTTGCTGCCTATTAATTTCATTGGGTGACCCCTGGTTCTTGTGTTATGTGAAGGGGTATTCACTTTCTTCACACCATTCATGATTTTGTAGACCTCTATCATATCCCTCCCCCTTAGTCATCTCTGTTCTACACTGAATCTAAATCTCAGTCCCAGCCTTTGTAATCTCTCCTGATATGAAAGCTGTTCCAAACCCGTTGCCCTTCACTGTACTTTTTCCAATTCCAATATATCTTTTTTGAGATGGGGCAACTGGAACTGCACAGAGTACTCAAGGTGCGAGTATACCATGGATTTATATAGTGGCATTATGATATTTTCTGTCTTATTATCTATCCCTCTCCTAATGGTTCCTAACATTGTTCGTTTTTTTGTCTGTTGCTGCACATTGAGCAGCTGTTTTCAGAGAACTATCCATGATGACTCCAAGAGCCCTTTCTTGAGTGGTAACAGCTAATTTAGACTTTCATTATTTTGTGCACGTAGGTGGGATTATATTTTCCAATGTGCATTACTTTGCAATTATCAACATTGAATTTCATCTGCCATTTTGTTGCCCAGTCACCCAGTTTTATGAGATCTCTTTGTAACTCTTCGTAGCGTGCTTAACTATCTTAAGTAATTTTGTATTGTCTACAGACTTCGCTACCTCGCTGTTTACCCCCCTTTCCAGATCTTTTATGAATATGTTGAACAGCACTGGTCTCAGTACAGATCCGACCCTGCTATTTATCTCTCTCCACAGTGAAATGACCATTTATTCCTACCCTTTGTTTCCTATCTTTCAACCAGTTACTGATCCATGAGTGGACCTTCCTTCTTACCCTATAACTGCTTAGTTTGCTTAAGAGACTTTGGCGAGGGACCTGGTCAAAGGCTTTCTGAAAGTCCAAGTACACTGTATCAACTAGATGACCCTTGACTATGTATTTGCTGACACCCTCAAAGAATTCTAATAGATTGGTGAGGCATGATTCCCCTTTATAAAAATTGTGTTGACTCTTCCCCAACATCGTATGTTCATCTATGTGTCTGACCTTTCCGTTCTTTATTATAGTTTCAACCAATTTGCCTGGTACTGAAGTTAGGCTAATCAGCCTATAATTGCCAGGATTACATCAGGAGCCTTATTCTTAGAGCCCTGGGTGGATACAAAATGTATATCCGCAGATATAAATTGCTATCTGAGGAGCTGCAGGGCTCTACTGGGAACTGCAGCAAGGAAAGCAGCAGCATGTCGGGTCGCCGCTTTCAGGAGCCAGCGCCCCACGCAGGCAGCTCCTCCAGCGTGGCTGCACTGCCCCCAGCCCCACACACTGGGGCAGGCCCCAGGCTTAACGGTAGCTGTCCCTAGCTGTGCTAGTGTGTGCAAATGGCTCGCACGCTCCCGGACAGGAGACACAGTCCGCTGCATGGAAGGGAATCCTGTCTGGGAGCGTGAGAGCCGCTTGCACACACTAGCACAACCAGGGACAGCTGCCAGTGGGCATAGTGCCCACTGCAGTTGGCAGGGCTGGGGGTGTGGCTGGGGCAGAACAGCCATGCCAGAGGAGCTGCTGGTACGGAGGAGTGCTGGCTCCTGGGAGCATCAACCTGACATGCTGCTGCTTTCCCCACTGCAGTTCCCAGTAGAGCCCTGCAGCTATGCAGATACCAATTTATATCCGTGGATATAAACTTTGTATCCCTGCAGGGCTCTGCTTATTCTTTAAGTTCTTATGTATCAACAGTGTATTTTTCTTAAGTTTCAGCCAATCAACATTACTCAGAATGGTTAGCTGATTGAGCTCTGACTGGTATTTGATAGAACAAGAAGTAATGGTCTCAAGTTGCAGTGGGGGAGGTCTAGGTTGGATATTAGGAAAAACTTTTTCACTAGGAGGGCGGTGAAGCACTGGAATGGGTTACCTAGGGAGGTGGTGGAATCTCCTTCCTTAGAGGTTTTTAAGGTCAGGGTTGACAAAGCCCTGGCTGGGACGATTTATTTGGGGATTAGGTCCTGCTTTGAGCAGGGGGTTGGACTAGATGACCTCTTGAAGTCCTTTCCAACCCTATGATTCTATGATTTCTCTTGAACTCTTTCCAACTACCATGTCAGTTAATCTCCCTCTGTGTGGGTACCTGTGGATTTTACACTGGCTTTCAAACACACTCAACAATAAGGTCTATTCTCCCCCTGATGTGTACACACACATAACTCATTAACACTAATGGCCGTTATAATGTGCGCCCATCGGGGGAGAATAGGTCTCAAATGAGTGCAGGTTGGGGCACAAAATAATCCATCTGAGAAAGAAAAATAAAGGACTCCATGGTGGGAGCAAACGTGAAACCTCAAAATGGTGCAACTCTATCTGCACGCAGCTTCCCATGAAAACCTTGCCCCATGCGAAGGAATGAAAACAAAAATCACTGGAAAAATCTGAGAATTTCTTATCAGCTCCAACAAAATACCCAACATTTGAAAATTCTTGCTTCATGGATAGTTTTAGGCTAGGTGTTCCAGTCATTAAATGTTCTGTCTTCACTGGGTATCTTTTGTTAGAATTAGGATATCTGTTGCAATAACCAGTATAACCTTTACCCTTAGCTACACAGCCATACCGGTTTCCAATTATAAGAGCAATCTTTTATTTTATAATACAAATAAACCCAATCGTTATCGCAACACAGAAGACTAAAATGAATAAGCAAAGACTGCTGAGTGATTTCACCATTTTTTCCCTCCATAATTTCCTGCTATTATTTCTATGGAAGCTACTGCCAAGATTCAAAGCAACATAATACTTTATTGTACATGCTGCTGGGTTTGTTTATGACTTTATTTGTTTGTTACAACCTTTATTTTTAATTTTTAAATGCAACAGTGGAATTTAAACATCTAGTCCGGAATAATTTTTGAGACCCAGTATCATTTACTAACAGCACAACTTTGTCCTGTTTTTATGATGTTATCCAGGGGGTAAGGAGTCCAATTCCTCTCATTAACCTCTCCCACTCGAGCTCCCAGCTTTTTCACAAGCAATGCTAGAGATGGGGGGGACCCCAGACCTAGCATAGAAGCTCAGGGCCTCAGTGCAGATGTCTCTGACTCCTGCAGATCCCCACAGTTCTGCTGGGTTTGGAAACATAACTGTAGCACATTGCGTACACAGAGAGGGGGTCACAAGACAAACTTCCCTAAAATCACTCCATGGCGGTGAACTCTGCAAAAACATTCTCAGGGATTTTCCTCCACTTAGGTCTTTTCCTCAGGTATTTTGACAAGAGGGGAATGACAAAGCATTTTACTATTATAATCCATCTCTAACATAGTATGATACTGATGGGCAGGCCCTTTCCTCCCATCAGTACTTAAAGCACTAATGAATGTCACAGGGCTATATTTACATATTCTCTCACTGTGCCAACTGTTCCATGTACTTGCACACATTATGACTAGCTCCAAACAGATACCGGAACAATGAATTACTGATGAAATCCCTTTCTGCATTGGAGGCACTAGTGGAAGGGATAACATTGCTCAGCTTACAAACTTCCACACTTCTCTTGCATATTCATTAAAATAACGGTATGCCCATTTCATAGAGTGAGAGAACATGCTTCAGCAGAGGTTTGGTCTGAATGGACTGTCAGCTTTGAAGGTCGAATTTTGAGCTCCCGACCCAAAAGGATAACAGAGTATGCTATTGTCAGTGTAATGGAATTAGTACTGGGTGTGGATATGGGTTCAGAGGTGTCTGGGAACTGTAACAACAATAGGATAGGACTGAATGACTGACATGAATAATAAGGTTCCCATTCAGCAAGGTACTTAAGCATGTGCCTGACTTTAAGCACCAAATGTTCCAGTAAGGTCAATGGAATTAGTCATCTGCTTACATGTCTTGGAGAATTGTGGCCTAAATGCTCTAAGTGTAAAGTCCTGTATGTTCCAGTCTATGCATCCGATGAAGTGGGCTGTAGCCCACAAAAGCTTATGCTCAAATAAATTTGTCAGTCTCTAAGGTGCCACAAGTACTCCTGTTCTTTTTGCGGATACAGACTAACACGGCTGCTACTCGAAACCTAAGTGTAAACAAACAAACGCTTTTCCTGCAAAAAAGTTCTAAATCGGGGTTATCATTATAATTTTAAAATCTGAGTCATCTTGGTGCTTATGTAAGTGAGAGCACGGATGGGAACAGCGCAGATATTACTAGGTGAGTGTCCCTCACACAGAAGAGCGACATGTCTCCAGAAAGGAAAGCTTTGAAGCTCTAACCCAAAACTTCATCAGGTCCTCCCTTCTGAGGGTTTAAAAAAAGTTGTAGAAGAAAAAGCTCACATGCTAAAAAAAGACTTAAAAGTGTAAAGTCCTGTCCACACTGGGATCAGCAATGTGATAGCTACATCCATGTTTAAACTTATTAGTTGCTAGCAGAGATCCAGCAGCTTCTCCATCCAGCGTAGAGAGAAATTCTTTTTTTTCTTATAGCTATGTTATAAAACCATGCTAGATACTCTCTCATGGAAACTAACAGGTAAGTGTGAAGCAGGGACTTTCTGGGTATTTAGTTAACCAAACTAAAAGGGGAAAAGAGATGCAGTTTGACACAAACTCAAAGCCAGTCCAGAACACAGAACCTAAAAGTGTTCATAAAAAATATAGCAGTAACTCCACAGACCATAAGAATTACATCTGTCCATCTAACCAAGAAATAAACGTTAATCTATTTGTGTGCGTGTCAGAGGTCAGTATGTTTGTATAAATATACACATATACGGTATAATCTAACAACTCTGGGCACTTATTTTTATGAATTAAAAAGTGGTGTTCTCACCCTTCTTATTAGAAAAATCAACAGAGCTGTATTAAGGTTTCATATTGCTAAAACTTCTATTTTTGTTACTACAGCTTTATTAGTATAGAAGTATCAAATAATTAAAAACTAAACAGTTGTCAAAAATAAATGAGCCAAGTCCATTTTGTGATGCTGTAGCTTGGGTTTTTATTGTCTGTTCACCTACTTGCTAAGTTACTAATGTGCCATGGAACTGCCCATCATTTTGAATCAGAGAAGCTCTTCTTACATACTCCCTGCAGAAGAGTCATGATGAGTGCAGGAGGAAATAAAAACAATTTACGATTTAATGAAAAAAGGACCACAAAAATGTGCTGGGAAAACAAAAAAGTGAGTAGATCATCACATTTTTTCCCTAAACACTGGAATAAAGGAGGAGGAGGAGAAGCAATCCTTAGCTATGAGACACACTGGTTTTCTGAGAGAAGATCAATGCTATGGTCTTGGAGAGAAGTATTGCTAGCTTTCAAGAGATTTCTACAAGGCACTCTTGATAATAAGGAAAGGCAGACTAGTTATTAGGGTAGGGTGGAAAAGATGAGTAATCAGACAAACACAATCAGTCAGCATTCAAGATCCGCCAGGAATAAGAGAGATTTAAAGAATTCAGTGATTAAAAAAGGACTAATCAGGAAGTGCATGGCTCAGCAATTCCTAAACTATTGTGCTAATATAATGAGGGAAGAAAAATGAAGAAGAAAATTTTTTGTCTTTGTCTTTTACCCAGCAATGTAGTGACTATGAAGGACACAGTACAGCATGGAATGGAAAAGATCTGCCTGTTCATGGTATTCATTTGAGTACATAAATTCAAAGCATTGGCCTCCTAAACCCAGGGTTGCGAGTTCAATCCTTGAGGGGGCCATTTATGGATCGGGGCAAAAATCTGTCTGGGGATTGGTCTTGCTTTGAGCAGGGGGGTTGAGACCTCCTGAGGCTCCTTCCAACCCTGATATTCTATGATTCAAGATTTTAGTCTTTTCATGCTAGGGTTTTTAGAACCAAATACTCTTCTCTTTGCTGTTGATGCAAATGACTGAAGACAGAATTCCCATAATCCTGCCTTTTAAATAAGTAGATGATCACCAGGGACTGGATAGGAATCCTCCACAGCTGCATTAACATTTATGTTCTCGCTTTCCTTGTGGAGGCCATGAAGTAGAACATAGTTCCATCTCTTTCCTTTCCTCCCTTATTCATAGTGGAACCTTTCACTTTGCCTTTTGAATAATGCCACACAGTGCCGTCATTTCAGGAAATGCCAAACTGTTTACACTGCTAATGGAGTCAGGCATCTTGCTGACAAATTCAGGAAACACTTGAGCAGAAGAGATAAAAGCAATTGCTGCAGAACTATTGTTTTCCATTTCATTTCACACACTGAAAAGAGCTTTGGTGACCGCCCAGGAGGTGCCCTCAAATACAGATTCCAAGACACCTTCTTCCTGAGCCTAGAAAACCAAACCAGATTGATCACACCCGCTCTCTTGTTAGTCACTCTCTTTTTTCCTGTTAGTGCCTTCATTTTCTACTTTTGAATTTCACCATGTCATTTTCAGTCCTTTTCAGGTTCTCTTTCCAGCTGTGTATCCAACAGCTTGAAAACTTTTCTTACACTGTGCATGCTATGCTTAGTGAGTTTGCTAAAGGGACATTAACAATAGAAGCCAGCAGGATTGAGAGTCAGGATTAAGTAGCTTTAGCAGGAAGAACCTTATAATGAGGATGCCCTCTGCCCTCTGTTTATTAAAGTATTGTCCCAGCTACTCTACACTTAATGCTAATACAACCTAATCCATTTAAACAGAGTTCACAGGGAAATAAACTTATTGAAATAACATTACTATTCTCCTTACACTAAAGTATACATTATAATCAATATAATAGTGCTGTTCACAGAATGGGACAAACTGACTGTCAGAGACATCCATTGCATGTCCAAAGCAGGTAAAGAGGGTTTCTCTGAACGCAGTTATCTGTGATGAGCTAAGAGACCCAGCTGAGAGAACAGGGAAGAGGGTGTACTTTAAGTGTGCTGCAGGTTCCTGCTGGGATCTGCCCCATCAGCCAATTGTCCAGGTGAGGGTAGATGTGAATGTCTTTTCTTCTGAAATGCACCATCACTACTATGCATCTCATAAAGATCGTCAGTGTTGTTGAGAGACCAAATGGCAAAACCTTGTATTATGTGAGGCTCAAGAAGGGTTTTCAACCAAAGTACATTATTCCCTAAGTTAGTAATGAGTCCTGTCTCAGTGTATCATAGCTAAACAGTATATAGATGGGCAAAGGACTTGTCCTTGAAGGGTAGTGAGTCCAGTTCAGTTGATCATGGTTAAACATTTTATAAATGACAAGGTGAGCAATCTTAACTAGGTGTCATGAAACCTAAGAAAATATTAAAATTACTTAAAAGAAGCCATTCAAGCAGCAATCTTGAGTCAACCAATTAATAACTACTAAGAATCTTAAATCCATATTAAATCCTACCCTTTCTCTCGGTTTGCCCAGGTTAACTTGTGTCTCCTTTCCAGGAATACCATACTCTAAATAGTAGCATTTTCCTATTCCATTAAAATTATCACAAGAAAAATTTAAATCTAATTCTTTGGCAGTGCTTTTGCAAACGTCAGCTCATTAATGATGCTGCAGAAACCGTGCTGAAGTGGAAGGTTGCTACTCCATGATGCTATGTTATGGCTTATTTTTGTTCTGATGGGTTTTTCCTTCCTCCTCCTCCTCCTCTGTCTCGTTGCCGCTGCAGTTTTCTTGTATAGATTAGATGAACAGAGTGAGCGCTGATGAGTGCTGCAAAGTTGAGGAATGGGAGCTGTGTGCGCTGCTGGTTTCTCAGGGAGATTTTATGGTTCTTCTTCAGTTTCACTGGAGGAGGAAGACACACCTATTTCAAGGCTTAGCTAGATTCAAAAATTAGCTGTTATTCGTTCAATGGCTCAATGCCTTCATGGGCAGGTCTTTAACAGCTTTAGCTCATGAATATGCAATCTACATATACAGTGGTAGCATACAAATACAGGCTTGCACTTACATGCAAAATATTTCCAAATATGCTTCTCAAAAAAAGCTTATGGCATCTTTAATAAGGAATAGCTAGATTTTCACAACTGGAGGAATCATGAGTTAGGCATAACCCAAAAACATTTCCCAACTATACATCAGGGCTGTTGATTAATTGTAGTTAACTCACATGATTAACTCAAAAAAATTAATCGCAGTTTTAATTGCACTGTTAAACAATAGAATCCCAATTGAAGTTTATTAAGGATTCTGGATGTTTTTCTACATTTTCAAATACATTGATTTCAATTACAACACAGAATACAAAGTGTACAGTGCTCACTTTTTTTTTTTATTACAAGTATTTGCACTGTAAAAATGATAAACAAAAGTAGTAGTATTTTTCAGTTCACCTCATACAAGTACTGTAGTGCAATCTCTATCATGAAAGTGCAACTTACAAATGTAGATTTTTTGTGATACATAACTGCACTCAAAAACAAAACAATGTAAAACTTTAGAGCCTACAAGTCCACTCAGTCCTACTTCTTGTTCAGCCAATCGCTAAGACAAACAAGTTTGTTTACATTTACGGGCGATAATGCTGCCGGCTTCTTATTGACAATGTCACCTCAATGTGAGAATAGGTGTTCACCTGGCACTTTTGTAACCAGCATTACAAGGTATTTACGTGCCACATATGCTAAACATTCGTATGCCCCTTCATGCTTTGGCCGCCATTCCAAAGAACATGCTTCCATGCTGATGACGCTCATTAAAAAAATGACAGGTTTTAGAGTAGCAGCCGTGTTAGTCTGTATCTGCAAAAAGAATAGGAGTACTTGTGGCACCTTAGAGACTAACAAAAATAGTGCGTGAATTAAATTTGTGACTGAACTCCTTGGGGGGAGAATTATATGACTCCTGCTCTGTTATACCCGTATTCTGCCTTATATTTCATGTTATAGCAGTCTTGGATGATGACCCAGCACATGTTCATTTTAAGAACACTTTCACTGCGGATTTGACAAAATGCAAAGAAGGTATCAATTTGAGATTTCTAAAGATAGCTACAGCACTCGACCCAAAGTTTAAGAATCTGAAGTGCCTTCCAAAATCTGAGAGGGATGAGGTGTGGAGCATGCTTTCAGAAGTCTTAAAAGAGCAACACTCCAATACAGAAACTACAGAACCCGAATCACCAAAAAAGAAAATTAATCTTCTGCTGGTGGCATCTGACTCAGATGATGAAAATGAACATGCTTTGGATCATTATCGAGCAGAACCCGTCATCAGCATGGACATGTCCTCTGGAATGGTGGTTGAAGCATGAAGGGACATATGAATCTTTAGCACATCTGTTATGTAAATATCTTGCGATGCCGGCTATGATGCTGCCATGCGAATGCCTGTTCTCACTTTCAGATGACATTGTGAACAAGAAGTGGGCAGCATTATCTCCTGCAACTGTAAACAAACTTGTTTGTCTGAGCGATTGGCTGAACAAGAAGTAGGACTGAGTGGACTTGTAGGCTCTAAAGTTTTAAATTGTTTTATTTTTTAATGCAGGTTTTTTTGTACATAATTCTATATTTGTAAATTCAACTTTCATGATAAAGAGATTGCACTACAGTACCTGTAATGAGATTGAAAGATATTATTTCTTCATTTGTTTTGTTACAGTGCAAATATTTGTAATAAAAAATAAATATAAAGTGAGCAGTGTACATTTGGTATTCTGTGTTGTAATTAAAATCAATATATTTGAAAATGAAGAAAACATCCAAAAATATTTTTAAAATGGTATTCCATTATTAACAGTGTGATTAATCACGATCAATTTTTTAATTGCGCAATTGTGATTAATTTTTTTAATCACTTGACAGCCCTATTATACATTTTCCTTAAAATTAAATTATGACTTTAAAGTGTCAATATTTTTATAATTGTGCAGGTGTGTGTGTGTGTGCATGCATTTGATTGAAATCAAGCTCTCTCTCTCTTTCAAGGGGGTGAAGAAACCCCAATTAAACTACTTACATTTAGAGCTCTGATAACATCTCTTATGAACCACTCCTCTTTGAAGTATCCTGACTAGAGAGCATTCTTCCATTCTTTTGAAGTTAGGAGTTTTTATAAAACAGATCTTACAAAGTTTGTTTTTCAGCTAAGATCATATCAATACCAGCTGGTATCTTATACAAGATGTGTCCTGTTCTTTGATAAGACAAATCTTGTGGCTTATTTGCCTTTTGCCCAAATTTTTGGATTTACAACCTGCCATTTGCATTACATTCACAACTTGCAATTAAAGACTTCAATAAAATATTCTATTAATAGCACAATTATAACACTTATAGCCATCTTTCAAAACATAATATAAAAAGAAAATACTATAAAACGTTAAAGCAAAATAGAAATTATAAAGGCATTTGGAGCCTATGTAATCAGTGGATGTTATCTCCATTAACTCTTGAGGCTTCTCATGTTGACAGAAAATGAAATTCCTCCTAGAAATTGCCTTAGCTACCTTAAATCTTTCATACAATTAAACAAACAAGTATGTATATTATAGTCACCAAGCATAATGTATATGAAAATTGTAAATATTTCTTAAAATACACCAATATACAGAAAAAGTTTTTACAAACTTAACGTTGATAAATTATTACAATTTTCATAATCAATGTTTTGCATGCATGTTGAGGTTTATCCCCCACAATTAAGATTAGTTGGGCCCCACTGTGAACCATTGGTACTTCCTATGGGCCAGATGGATGGACATATGGAAGTTCACATCCTGTCGGTTGAGATCCATGAACCAGTCTTAAGCCTGGAGAGATGGACTAATGGAGGACAAGCATTGCCATCCTGCATCTGAGGCAATGTATGTATATGCCTATCACAGGCCGCCATGGTCACAATGTTCTCATGACTTTCTGCCCCTCCTTGAAGATGCATTTCATTTCCTCTCTGCCATCCAGCAGGATTTTTTTTAAAAAAGGAAGAGGATGACTCCCTATCACACTAGGTAATTGTATTTGGTGAACAGTGCTTGGTAGTTCACCACCCAGAGTGGCAATGAGGCTGATGAATATGCCTTTTGCCCAAACATGTCTAACTTCTGAGGGTCCTTGTCCTTAGGATTGCCTTCATTAGACTTCAATTTCTCATGTTGTAAGAAGCAATGAGTTAGACCCAGGGCAACATGGAAACACACAAGAGAAGCAAGAAACCTATTAAAATTACATGACAAAAAGGTAAAACTGCAGCAAGTGACTGTCAAAGATGGAAGGCAGTGGTGAAGGCCTTGTTCCACATGGAATATAGAGGCATAAGCGCAAGCCTGGCCATAAAAGTGCTCAAAACTTTTTGTCGGCACTTGATACCTTATCTCCACACACACGGAGGTGGGAGGAAGAGAGGATGGGGTCTGTCATAGCCCATTGGCTGGCTCTAGGATCCCTTTATTAATAGAGAGAGAGAGAGAGAGAGAGATTCTGACTTGTGTCATCACACTCAGGACATCAAAGAGCTTATGAGACTTAACTTGTTCAAACGTAGTCTCAGTTGACCAGGGTGTCCGTAATATGGGGCAGGAAGTCCTGGAAGGCTTTAAAGTCATCTGTTGCTGGGATGGGTGCTGCTGTTACTGCCTTGTCCAGCAATGGGTAGTATTTATTGGGGGGATAGGGGGACATCAGCAAACCCTGGTATCCTCTCCTGTTCCTATGGGCCCACATCCAGTTCTACTGTGGGTGGCCTACACAGCAAAGCCACCATGAAGTGCAATATCCTCCTTTTTTAAAATGCATTTGAGGGTGACCTGCTCCTTAACATATGGGAGGATGGCCACACTGGTCTTACTGAGAACCCAGGTGGCATTTTGTACAGGTATTGCCAGGTTGGGGCTGGCTGGCCAAGTGCCAATCATACCTGTGCTCTGAACAGAGGGGATCCCTGATATCCTCTTCGGCATCCTTCTCCAATAACCGGGGAGAGGAAGCTCTGTTAGTAATAACTGTATACCTTTCTTAATGTGTTTTTGACAGGTTTCCACATGCCCTTCCTTTTTTTCCCTACTCCCTTTTTGACCAATGAGTTGGCCATAGCATTTTGGAATTCCTTCCTACTTTCCCATCCTTTCCAGCACCCATCAGAATCTTTTTTGGACATTTACATTTTTGGTGCCATCTGCCATTTAAAAAAATAGATTTTTTTTTAAATGTCTCTATTTACTGGATGCATTAACAATAAATTAATAGATTTTATGCCTGTTCCTTTTTAAAAAGGGAAATATGATTTTATGCAGTTTGTATAAATATTTAAGATTTTATTTAGAATTGTACTAAATCTTAATGACAGAGAAATAAAGGAGAAGTGTTAATATATAAATTGTGTATTTCCCTCATTTTTACAGAAAGAACAGGAATGTTAGATTTCTTTACTTTTTTTTTTAAACACAAAATTTTAGTTTAGCAAATGGCATTATTAATTTTTTTTAAATAATTCTGGACTAGGAATAAAATTTCCTCTTTCTATGCAATATTTGTCTTTAAAAAGTGGTAGACATATTCTAATGGAATTACATGCCAAACCTGTATTGCAATTTCCCTTATTCCATTGATTTAAAGTAATGTGTTTCTTCATAACCTTTTATATTTACTGGAAGCCAGCTCCTATTAGCTTAAATTGTATGAAAGGCCTCTTAATTTTAGTAACATGTTTGAAGAACAGCAATTAAAAATATCTTAGCAAAACATACACCACCAGATATACAGAGCACCAGCATCCACTCCTCCTTCCCAAAACAATTAAGCTTACATTCACCCACGCAAAGCCGCTCAGTTGTGGCTGCTAACAAATCAAAACAGAATTGCAGAGAAACCCTCTTTAAACTGACCCAAACTCCTAAGAAAAGGGCCAAGAGGAAAAAGAACAGGAGTACTTGTGGCACCTTAGAGACTAACAAATTTATTAGAGCATAAGCTTTCGTGGGCTACAGCCCACTTCTTCGGATGCATATAGATGTCACTCTATATGCATCCGAAGAAGTGGGTTGTAGCCCACGAAAACTTATGCTCTAATAAATTTGTTAGTCTCTAAGGTGCCACAAGTACTCCTGTTCTTTTTGAGGATACAGACTAACACGGCTGCTACCCTGAAACCTGTCATTATGCAAGAGGAAAAAGGTATTTCCCCCTGAAATCCTCAGGGCAGCTTCAGGATCTGTGACACTAGACAACAGACTTACATAATTTGTGTAAAATAGAGAGAAAAAAAGTTCATCACTTTCTGAAGGATGGGCAGCAAGGGTATACATACAAGGGAATACATTACCCTCCTGTTTGCACCACATCCACCTCCTCCTTCCCAAAACAATAAAGTATTCATTCAAGGAAAATTGTATGCTATTCTGTAGATAAATCACCTTAAGAATACAAATAAACAAGATTTGTATTAGTTTCTAGATAAGTCTCTCTCCTCCTGCACACACATTCATACTTGTTTCTCAGCATTATTTTATATGACACACACAAAGCCTAACTTAAAGGAGTGTAACATTGCTTAATACACCCATATATGAGGCAAAATGCAGGCCTAATTTAAATTATTCTGTGCAAAACTCTTTTTACTTGGTTTTGTTTAAGGCATATCTGTAACTCGTCCAGAATTTAAGGTACCCATATGGAATGTAAAGTTATTAAAACGATTTAACTTGGATTTAATAAACAAAATAAAAACAGCAATGGAGTTTTAGGGAAACCTATATTTTAGTACACCTCTACCTCGATATAACGCGGTCCTCGGGAGCCAAAAAATCTTACTGCGTTATAGGTGAAACTGTGTTATATCGAACTTGCTTTGATCCACCGGAGTGCGCAGCCCCCCCACCCCTCCCCGGAGCGCTGCTTTACTGTGTTATATCCAAATTTGTGTTATATCGGGTTACGTTATATCAGGGTAGAGGTATATTTGTGAGGCAGTAGATACAAAATGTTTTCCTTCAGAGTAAATGTACTTTAAATGCTAGTCATTTTGTATTATCTGTTTGATGCTGTTGAGAATGAATACATTGGCAATGGAGAGAAGGAATTTCTTTCTTCATTGAACGGTGATGCCAGGGGATAGTACAGGGCCAGTAACGGCAATCCTGTTGGGTACCGGGAATGTCTCTGAATGTGATAGAGATGCCTCTACAGCATATCTGAGGTCTTCACTCGGTTCCATCACAGGCATCAGTACTGGGACCAGTGTTGAGTCCCTCCTTGACAGGGACCAGTCTATCACAGGACATGCAGGATTTGAACCTCAGGATCTGAACTCCACCATGAGGCATGGCAGTTAGCATGAATCGCCTCACTCTGCTGTAGTGGAGGGGAGAGGGTGAAGAGGGAGAGTACAGAGAAATCGATGATCCTACTCCCCCCCCCCCTTTTTTTTTTTTTAAACCTCCTTTAGAGAAAAAAATGCAAGGGTAGAATTCCTTCCCCAAATCATTTGAAAGAACCAGTTTAAGGTGTTTGAAGAGAGTAGCGCGTCAAACCACTTACTGCCATGAGCGGTAAGAGAGAGCTGAGGGAGGATCACAGCTGCTCCACCCTCTATGCCTTCACATGGGAGCACAAGGGGCACCTGCATGGCCCCAAATGACAGTTATGTAAAGAAAATCCACTCTCTCACACAGAAGGTGCGTGTGCGCCTCCACTGGGATCCACACGATACATACTTGAAGGACCTTTTCTGTCCTCATTGGGCAATTGTCCTATAAGCTAGCCCAGCAGTCCCTCTGCGTGCCCTCTTTTTCTGACAATAGCTGTAATGGTAGGTACAATGCATCAGTATTTTAAAAATCACCGGTGCTTGCTCCAACATTCTCTTGTGAAGCAGAACGATTGCTATCTATCTCTGAAGCAGGGAAACATTCTATGGCAAAACACTAATAATCACAGCTTTATTTATTTTATTGAGCTAAACTTCATAGGTTATTAATGGCTTTGAAAACATAAAACCCAGGTATCTCATATATACTTCTGAATGGCACAACCCCTAAATGTTTGATAGTGACCTATTTCAGAACAAAAATCCCTAAAGATCCTCAGGTTCACAAAGGACTCTGCTATAAAGCTGTAACACATCCAAAGGGAGAATTTCAAAGGCACACGAGGCCGTTATGCACCCATCTTCCCCTTTGTGTTTGTTTTGTATCAGACTTATAAAACTGCCTGTTCTTTGGAGCAAGGACTCATTTGTTCATCCCAGTTACCCATGTATGCAGCACAAATGCTCATTCAGAAAACAGCTACAATTTTAAATCTTCAGGCAAATCACCAAGCCGCAAATGACTGTCACATGAAGGCATGAGAAGCGAGGGAGTATTTTGCAATTTAATTATTGGTTCCATTTGAACACTATTTAAATACTAAGATAAGCACAAAAACATTTAAATAAAAGTTATTTTGTTCTCCCCATCCAGTGT
Organism: Malaclemys terrapin pileata; assembly: GCF_027887155.1. Taxonomy (NCBI): domain Eukaryota; kingdom Metazoa; phylum Chordata; order Testudines; family Emydidae; genus Malaclemys; species Malaclemys terrapin. The sequence continues at coordinate 16,167,582 of NC_071520.1, read as the reverse complement.
TCTGTCTAGATTCTCAGAGCACACAGAAGATAACCGTTCACTGGCATAATTATTTCTGCAGCCCTTTGGTGACTTTTTCAGCAAATGAAAAACATACCAAAAGCCGAATATCCCTGTGAATTCTTTCCAACCTAATTGCAGGTGTCTCCGATTTTCCACTGACATGCTGCGAATGCCTGATTAAATGAAAGTAAATTCCACCAAGTTAAACACCATGGGAACTGTGAAAACACACAAGCTGTGCCAGCTAGAAGGGAAGATTCTAAATGAGTTGAATAGGCGTATCACCTAAATAAAAACTAGTTATAATAGAAAATAAAAGGCTAGGAAGATTAGAGATTATATTTAAAATGGACTACTTAGCTAACACCATTGAACACTCAGGGTGACATTCTGCAGTTCTTAATCAGGTTATACACCCATTGACTTCAATGGGAGTTTTTCCTCAATTGAGGAACACAGAATTTGGACCTTAGTTCTTAAAGGACCTTCATACAGGAAAAACTTAGGTCTTGAACCAGCAAAAATGGGCCTAAATCACATGCTTAAAGTTAAGCACATGCTAAAGTCCTCTGCTGGATTGGGGCCTTAAAGATTTTTCTCCGTCTACAATTTGACGCACACAGAGATACAGGTCTCGTGTTGGTTGCAGCAGCCATATGATCTTAACCCTACACACTTCAGTACAGGACAAATTGAATGTCCCCAAAATAAATCCATTTCCCCGCACACCTGCAGACTTTTTTTTCCAGATTGTTGTTTACGGTAGTTCTCAAAAATATCAAGATGCCTTCACAGAATTTTGATTGCATAAATACAGAAGTATAACGCCTGTGCAGGATCATGCAAGTTAGCTGGTTGTGAGATAAGAGAGCTTTCACGCACACAAATATAATCAATAGCAAAAAGAAACACATGGACATTCTGGCCAGGCACATATATTTCATGTGAACATCCTCCTTTCAAATTTGCTTCAAATGAAAAATTCTGGTTTAAGGCAAATATTTTAGACATTTAGTCATGGTTTGGGAGTTTTATTATTTGATTTCCAAAGTCATCCCAGATCAAAGAGCTATTACACTTTGATAGACTGTAGCCTGAATATAGGCAATACATTCCAGATCTTTAAAGTCCAACCTAGAATTAAGTTCCTAGCTAGTCTGGCCTGTAATAAAAATTAAGACCAGTTAAATCCTTTGTGCATCTGGATAAGCTCACTGCAGGACTGTTAAGCAATTTAAAAAATGCTTACCTCTCTATCCATGAAAAGGTTGTAAAAAATAAAAATATTGTAATTAAACATTTCACCCTTACAACCAATTAATTCAGACCTAATTCTGGCTTCATTCTAGTTTAGGAAGTTCTGGTTGTCGCCCACATGACACCAGTGATAGGGAAGCTTATATTCCTTGCTCTCTGTGGGAGCCAGAAACTATATGCAGTTGTGTATGGTTGAGTAAAAGGCATTCAGGAAAATCAATCCAGCTGCTGTATTTGATGTCTCACTTTTACTGCCAAATTATGAAAGACAATTATAGAACCTAAACATTTGCAGAGGACTGGAGCCCAGCCTGAAATCAAGGGAAAGATTGTTTGGGTTTTTTTAATCCACATTGTCCTTTTATACTGAATGTTGCTTAATGTTTCCTGCTGAGAAACTGTTTATTTCCAAAACCTCAAGTGTTTTAAGGTGGCACTGTGCTTTACGACTCCACCCTTGAGCAGCATTTTTCTTAGTCCTTGAATTTAGTCCAAGTAGAACTTTCTGTACCACCTTGAAATCAACAAATGATAAACAATTGCCAATGGGAACTCTTTCTTCCAATTTTCCATTTAACAAAAATAAACATCTTGCTGTTGTTTTCCCCTCTTGGCCATACCCAATTCAGCCATTTGGGGATTTCTTGGAGTCTGGAAAGAAGGGTCTCTTAGTGCTCTCAACAGATTAACATGGTTTGGGGGGGGTGGACAGGTTCCCCACAACAGTGAAGATGACAGTAGAATTCCATTTAGAAAAATAATCCAAAATTCCCCCAAAACTAACCAGGATACCTAATGTAGGGAAACCAAACACTATAACAGATGCAAGCTGGAAACCCTTGAATAAAGGGGTGATACTGACTACTGAAAGGATAGAATTGGTGTTTTTACCCTCCTCTTCTTGCTCAGTTGCCATTTTTCTATTACCTACTTTTTGTATGGCTACTCTAGTGGCACTCTTTTCTGCAGTTACATCATGCTTAGAGCATCACTATCTCCTTTTCATCTCTCCACTCACCCCAAGATGACATCACCTTCATAGCACAAACCCCATAGGTAGGAAGCTGATTTTAAGTACTTCCCTTCCTTCAAAAACTAGCACAATCCAGACCAGTGTTAATAATATAAATTTCATCCCCTTCTTAGAAAGAAGAAGCACTTTACCTCTCCAGTACTTGTGGCCCTCTGAGGGCAAGGGAGAACAAACCTTGAAAGTGTCCCAGAGCCAGTGTCTCTTTTTCACCTTAAGATAGCTTTTTAATCTACCCATATATGGATAGATAAACTATAAAGATAAAAACAGACATCAGTTTTATACAGATTCTGAAAACCTGATTTTTTTTGTAATTTACTTATTTTTAGAGTAAGTCCCATACCGACAGAAGGAACAAATGTGTGTCACCCAATCAATTCTAGGTTGGCAAACTTCAGAAAACCACCAGCCTCATAGCATATTCTTTGGCCACACTTCACAGTACTGTGTTCATGCTCCCAAACTACGTGACTGGATGCAATTTATGTCAGCCTCAAGTGTTCTAACTGGCATCTCTGTTAGGCTTCAAGACTTCTGCATTTACTATCCTGGAACCTATAAAATTCCCTTTGTCCTGCAGGAACTCTCCAGAGTGAATTCTACTGAACAGTACTGAGTTTATGTATTAAACAAATGACAACTCCCTGCAAGTGAGTTGGAATTTTAGGGGTCCAGGACTGTATTGCCAATCACAGTAGTATTTAAACATTGCAGTATAAAAAACAGATTAAGTAAAGATTAGATAAAGAGACCAGGAATTGTTACCATCCTTTAGATATAGTAAAGCTTTACAGAAACTGATAAGAGCTGTTATTAAATATCTGAAAAAGGGCTGGCACAAAAAAACCCAAAACACTGTACAGGGCCTTTGCCTTTACTCAGAGGGATAAAGAAAGAAACAGCAGTCTTTTGGGTTGTTTACTTTACCACTGATCATCCTACCCCAGGGGTCTGCTTTTGCAACATTTATTTTACCATTACAGATATTTCTAATTTTTTAGCCATATTATGTCATCTAGTGACCAGAGGCTTTACGGACTTCATCACCATCACCCCCCAGGGCATCAACATCTATTTCATACAGGCCTTCAAAAGAGCCAAGATGTTTTTTCTGGCTCTTCACTCCCACCTATCAATTTTTCAGTTCCTCAGAACTAATACCATTGTCATTTGTGATTTATGAAAAATAAGCATTGGGCAAGCACAGAGCCAGCTGATTTAGATCTTTCATTTTCATGAGAATGTTTTAATATATTTCAGGATTTAGCAAAGCAATGGCAGCAAGATAAGTCAGACTCAACTCCTTTTCTCAGGCTGTTTCCACACAGTGCCCAAGTTAGGTACGGCATAGATCTTTTCAATTATTGTGATCCTTTTGGGCTGGCAAGCCACTTCAATTCCAATGAGGTCTTTAAGATTTTGCTTCAATTACGTGCAACTTTGCCCACCCAGCAAAAAAGTGGGTACAGGAAATAGGATTTCTTTGCCAAGCTAATGAGTCACTGTATGGCAGTAGTTAATTCAGTTATCTTGCTTTGCCAACTAACTTTTTTATTATTTAATAATTTCCACTGTATTTTATCCTCTTAAGAAAAATATATGTGAACCCACCTCGAGGAATTTTTGCTATTCTCTATTTTTAAAGAATTGTTCTCTGAAATGAATAAGGAACAAGCAGATAAACAGAAACTGTTTTGTCCCGGTGCTATTACAATAAATGAGTGCACTGGAGGGGAACAAAGTTGCTGCAGCTCAAATATAATCCTTAGGGAATATTTCTATTTGCCTTCAGACCCAGCTAAAATGGAATGTTACCATACATAAATAGAGTAATCCGATTAGTTAGTGCCTTAACCATTGTATTTTAAAATGACTAACTCGTGTAGCCAAAATTTTCTATTTGGTCAAATAAGCCAAAAGTGTATTAATCCCTTAACAAAGGGAAGTCAAGAGTTCTTGGCACACATCCTGTATCCAGCATTCCCTAGTAAAGGGTTAAGTCTGCAAAATCATGGTGGTTCTTAACATTTTTGATTGAACTACACAGCAGGTGATTTCACATTAGTGGCTGCTACACATCATGGCACCAATTTACTGCCATTAAGAGTTTATGTTTTACGTAGACTTACTATAGGGCTACACAGTTTTACTGCCTTTCCTATACGTGGGCTCTGGAGCAAGTAACTGACTATGTTGACACCAATTAGTCTACAAGTTCCACAGCCCAGAAAGATACAGTGCAGGCAGCAGTGTCAGTCTCATTGTCAGAAGAATTTCTATTATAGTGCCATGCTACCACTACATCAATTTCGGTAGAGAAAGCATCAGAAGCTTGTTAAGCATGTCGAAATCTTTCTGAAAAAGTAGCTCTTCGGGATAAATTTCTCATGCTTGTTCTCTGTGCAAACCTGAGTTTCAGGAAAGTTTAATGAAATCCCATGGGGTCATTTCTGATACCAGAGAGCATACCCCTGATGAACAATGCTTCCATTTTCACTCTCCTCACCTTCTTTCAACCCTCACCCTGGATGGAAGAAAAAAGTAGGAACTGAAGAGAACTTTGCAGAGCCTACAGCTCTCTATGTGGTCCTCAGGAGCCGCCACCCTGCCCGGAGCAGTGTTCCAGGGGCTGCAGCCGCAACATGCTTTAAACTATGAAACGTCAGATATAGGCAGGTGTATATCTGGGTATGCACCCAACAGATTTTTTTAAAAATCCAAGTAATATGCAATTTTACTGTAAGAATGTTATTTGAATATGCAATATGATAAAGACATTAAACCCCAAAAAATTACATTAATATAGTAAAGTTGAAATCTTAAGCAAACTAGTCAGGAAATCTAGTTAAGGTTCCCACAGTTTTTTGTAACAATATCAGATATTGTGCATATCTAGGAAGGCATTAAAACTAACCCCAAATACCATAATACAACATACTCCCTGTGCCTCAGCATCCCCATCAAATGGGGATAATAATATGGACCTCCTTTGTAAATTGTTTTGAGACCTTCAAATGAAAAAGTGCTGTAAGAGCTTGGTATTGTATATCTGAGACCAGAATTACAACTGCTGAATTACAAGTACTGTGAGAATAATTTAAACTTTTGTTCATAAATTCTCAAATTTAACATATGCATTATAAATACCAAGAGATACGGTCCAGTGGCTAAAGCATGACACTAGGATCCAAGAATTCAATGTTCTAACCCTGGCTCCAATACTGATTTACATAGTAACAAATCACAACACCTCTGTGTGTTTCAATTTCCCCATGCTTCAAGTGAAGGTATCGACTTCAGAGGTGCTTTGAAAATTAGCTGGTTAATGAAGTGACTGTATACTGTTAAGCACTGCACTGCATCACAGGCATCACCTGAAGTATGCTGGGGTGGGGTGGGGGAAGGTGAGGAAAAGGGAAAAGTTTTCAAATAACAATAATCACACCTCGGATTAACCTCATTAGTTATGATACTACCACTGAGTACTCACAGCACAGTTTTCAGAGTAACAGCCGTGTTAGTCTGTATCCGCAAAAAGAAGAACAGGAGTACTTGTGGCACCTTAGAGACTAACAAATTTATTAGAGCACGAAAGCTTATGCTCTAATAAATTTGTTAGTCTCTAAGGTGCCACAAGTACTCCTGTTCTTCTTTTCACAGCACAGTGTAACCTATTAAATATGCAAATGAAAAAAGTGCATTTGATGTTATACAGTCAAGTGCTATGGCTATTACAATTTGGCACATGGATCATATTGACCAAACAAGACTATTTAATAAAATAACAAGAGTTATTTTATTTGAGTAGAAATGTACAATAAAAATTTTGTATTGGCTACATTTAAAATCCCATTAGTTAAAAATTAATCTATACAACATATGATAAAATCCAGGTAACAAAACATTTACACAGTCAACATAATACACAAAGACAAATAAAATCACATGTGTAAGGAATCCAGGGGGAAAAAAAACTCACCCTTTCTTAAAACGTACAATAATCTAAACACAACATGGAAACACACAGAATACATCCAATAAAGTGGTACTTTTGTAATACAAGAGTTTGGAGTTTTTATTCAGGACTGTATCAGATTATCTGAATATATGGGACATCATGAGACACTGTTCATATCTTCACAATTCATTCGCTGCTTAGAAATTAAAGTAACAATACACTGTTGAGGACTGCAAAGGGGGAGTTTAGTTGGTTTGACAACCATTTTGTGTGACTAAGATCAAGTGCAGCATCAGTTCTATATGAGAACTGAAACCTTCCCCTGACAGGGGAATGGGTTTGATCTAACTTGTACATATCTAAAATACTACAATCCATGCATAATAGCACACCCACTGGAAGTGCCACTCCAAAAGCCACTTTAAAAGTGACACTGCAGTATCAAAGTGACTGGCTAAGGACATGGTGCTGATACAGCCTGTTCGGAGATGCTATTAACAGGAATGCTTTCAAAGAACAATTGTTCTATACTGCTTGTAAAGGTTCTCTTTCAGTACTTGTGGTTGATCAGTATTTAGATTTTAAGAGACCTACAATATTAAATCCATGCCTCACAGAACAGCGATTTTTAGAAATTAAAACTATACAGAGCTATTCCTGGTGACATGTATTAAGAGTTGATTTCGGAGAGGTATATACTAGAAACTCAAAAGGAGTTTTTCCAACACCTGCAAATCAGGTTTCTGCAACAAAGCATTTAACAGTCTGGACCAACAGATTTTCCTTTGCTACTCAAACTTGCTAGGGAGAGATGAAAGATTCCTGGATGAAAGATTTTTTCTCCCCACAAAACTGAACTCCCTCTATATACATTTTATTCAGATGAATTCTTCCTTAGCTTTCAAAAAGGCACTTAGGAAAAAAGGTCAATTGAACAATAACAGTTCAGTAGAGTGTGAATTTTTAGAAAAGCCTAAACTTATTATCTGTATCAACACAGAAAGGCACAGGAGAGTTCCAGATTGTCAAATGCTTGGTCATAGAAATGCAGTTTACAGGTAGTCTTTCTGCTCCTACTCATATGACAACCTGGACCAGTGGGGTCAAATTGTTCCAAGATCAGGAGGCTATGGTCTTTACAAAGAGAGTGCTCAGCACCCACATACCAAGGGCGACGTCCTTCTGTCCGCCTATGAGAGAAAGAAGATTTAAGTCCAAGCCTGTTGCAGTATGTCGTGAAGGACAGCAAGATGGAGCATCACAATTACAACACCATGAATGAAGACAACATTTGGAACTTCAGTGATATTTTTTGTCTGTCTGCAAAGTGCAGCAGGGCAGGGAAAGCAGTTTGGGAGGCCAGCAATTGGTCACTCTGCCTTACAGGCCCCAACAGCGGCTGGTAACCTGCTGGTCCAAAGTTTTGAACAAGTAGGAAATTATTAGTGCTTCTGGTACTTGTTGAAGGACACTCATGCTGACAGATGTGTGAATAAAACCCAGAAGTCCTTCCTGACAATGAATGACCCTTCCTGTCACTAACACCTTGGGCAAGTCTTAACTTCATGCCTCAGTTTCCAAATCTATAAAATGGGGATAATACTTCATTACCTCACAGTTGTGTAATAAGGATCAATTCTTGGTATTAAAGTTTTCCACGGTCCTTTTTAAACACTTCTAGAGATCCAACCAACCACATACTTCCAAATGTGTTCTAAAACCACTTAGCACACCTAATAAAATGTCTCTCAAGAGGGTTAGGCTCACACCAGTACAAAAGCTACACAAAACACTCTTCTAAAAAGGGTTCAGAATACTGAGGAATTGTGGTTGTTCAAAAAGTAGAGGTGGCAACAATTCACTATTAAATTTGGCCTGCCTCGAAACAATTCGACAACTGATTTTCAACTGTTTTGTGGCTAACACTGTTGCACTGTTCAGTAGAGGCCAATATGGACAGGGAGAAAGTATTACCAAAAAAAGATTACAAGGGAGAGCAAGGGTTTAGGTTTGCCCCAGGCATACCAGCTGTCACAGTGTTACCCAGAACGGTTAAAAGTAAGTTCTTGAAAGCTAGATTCAGGAGACAGAATATTTAATAGTGTAGGCCCGGCCTTCACGGAAAACTAAAACAGACATTATCTGTCTAAACTGAAACAAAACAACAGTGGAATGAAATACAGATTGCTAGTGCAGAGAGAACTACAGGGCAGACTTCTTAGCCGATTATTTAAAAAATATTAAATGAATATGTTGTTTATTTACAAATATCCTGCCTTATTTTGGTATATTAACAAGACTACTAGAGAACACCTTCATAATGACCACCTGTGAAGTATTAAATTGTCCCAACTTTGTTCTAGACAACCTAAATATTATGGATGCAGGCCATAATAAATGCGAACTTTGTTTAAATAATGTTAAGGTTATCACAAACTTTCAAAGCCAGGAAATGCACTGTTAGGGCCAGGATTCTGTCTTGAACTCAAAACTGTTGTGATGATTAAAGAGAATTTTTAAAAAGTACGAGTCAAGGATAAAGTATTAACCTTCATTTTGAATATCCTGGCTTCTGTCAGTGTTTCAAAACAAACAGTCTGTTCCACTTTCTTAGTTTAAAACAAAAAAAATCAACAAAATAAACCAATGAAAGATAAAATGCTATTTAACAGATGGGAAAAGCTTGAGTTAGTCTTTCGGGGAAAAATTGCTACTATGTACAAAAAAAATACGCATACAGCTTGTGTGTTCCATCTGGATTAAAACAGATTTGTTAATGTTTTCAGAAGGCATATTAATTAACTGATAGATCAACCTATTGTGTGTTTTAAGGCACTTCATATACATGTGTAAAAGCAGTAAGACTACAGCAAGTAGAAAATAACAGGTCTAAAACTAAAATCATCCATTCATTTGGACTTGTACAATTTAAAACCATAACTAAATAAATTTTAAGAAGTACTTACTATTTCTGACCCCTGCATTCCATGGCAAGATGCAACTTATAGTATCTTTTTATGGGTAGATAGACCCCAGACTCAAAAGGAAAATAAGCTGGCTTTGTTTGAAATTATAGCTTATCTACAATTTATATTTTCACTAAAATGTGCTGCATCATTTGAGAACTTCCTACCAATAAACCACATTCAAGAATTAATTCTCCTTTCACGCACACTTACCATTAGGACAAGAGAGAAATAAGTGCATCCAGAAATTTGCTCCGATCTTCCATTTTCAGTTCAATTACTAAAATAAAGAAATATTTATTAGTACAGGAGACAGCTGCAGATATACCAAGTCTCAGACTCTGGGAATATGTACTAGTATTTTAATCAAATTATTTCTCTTGTTTTTTTGAAGTCTGGGTAATATAGTAGTACGTAGGTTTACTGTGCTGTTAAAAGGGAGATCTGAGCAAATTCAGAATTCCAGATTCTCACCCTTTAAATATGGTCTCCTATTTTAATTAAGTGGGCTTGATAGATTCTAGGTTTACATCAGATGTTGCAGAGCAAATACCTACATCATAATCTTCAGAGTTCAAATTTTGCCTTCTTTGCAAAAACACATATAAACCTTTCCAGACTACTATTCCTTTTTGTTAGCTAAAAAAAAGGAGGTGAAAAATCTCTTATGGCTGATGTCTCTTTCAAACGGCTGTACCAAACGTATTTCAAAACAAATGTTAATGCAGATAAGCCTACATCATAACTAGCACATAACTATAACTGTTTATGGTTACATTTGAGAGCTCCAAGTCAATTCAGATAAAAATGGTCATTCCAGGCAAAATATATTTCAACTTTTCTCAGTAATAATTAAGAGGTTTGCACACTTACAGCTAGCAGTTTTTATACTTTCAGTACACCAAGATGCCAGTTAAAGAAGTGCCCCAGTACTAAAATCTGGACTGTGTTATATTGCAGCCTGCTTGTGAAGCACACCACATAGGTGATGAGCATCTATGTATATATTAAAATTACAAGAACTGCCACTTTGTAGAATGACTGAGATCTTTTAGGGAGTCTCCTGTCTAAAACAGTAGAAACACTGACCCCTAAAGGATTTGCCTGTCAAATGCAATATGTGGATGTGGAAAGATAAAAAGTTACTTACTAGACATGTCAAAGTGGTTATGTAAAGTCCTAGAATTTGTGCTTTCTGCAGCTTTTTCAAATGCTCTCCCAAAAAAGCTTTAAAAAAAACCAAACCCACACATTAGGAATATCACCTCATTAATTAGCAGCACACATTCATTTTTCTAACACTCCAAATTTTACAGAGAAGACAAAATATCCTTCCCTTTCCACCCTATCCTTCCTGGACCACGCATATTATATCCTACAAGCCCCATGCAGTCACAAAAATCCAGAGTGCATGGGCTCCAATTAGTCACTGTGGCCAAACACCCACTTTGTCTCCCAGGAAGCAGATTAAAAATTTAAATTAGGGGAAAACCTCAAAAGTAGTCAAGATTATGAATATAACAACTCTGCCCATGCAAACCCTGAGCTTTAGCAGGATTTAATTCTATTGCCTGTGACAGCAATTTTAAAAAAGGATCTGCAAATGGCCCAGTGACTGAGCACCCTGAATATAATTTGCAAGCACACTGAAAAAAAGTCAGGACCTACACAAAAAGTATAGCCACAAAAAATGTCCACTACTTTTATTTTTTAGCACTCTGACAAATAATAAGAACATAAGAATGGCCATACTGGGTCAGACTAAAGGTCCATCTAATCCAGTTATCCGGTCTTCCAACAGTGGCCAATGCGAGGTGCCCCAGAGGGAATGAACAGAACAGGTAATCATCAAGTGATCTATCCCCTGTTGCCCATTCCCAGCTTCTGGCAAACAGAGGTTAGGGACACCATCCCTGCCCATCCTGGCTAATAGCCATTGATGAACCTATCTTCCACGAATTTATCTAGTTCTTTATTGAACCCTGTTAGTGTCCTGATCTTCACACCATCCTCTGGCAAAGAGTTCCACAGGTTGACTGTGCGTTGTGTAAAGAAGTACTTCCTTTTTTGTTGGTTTTAAACCTGCTGCCTATTAATTTCATTTGGCAACCCCTAGTTCTTATTTACTCCTTCTCATAATACACCACTTCACTTTCTCCAAACCAGTCATGATTTTATAGATCTCTATCACAGCCCCCCTTAGTCATCTCTTTTCCAAGCTGAAAAGTCCCCGTCTTATTAATCTCTCCTCATATGGCAGCTGTTCCATACCCCTAATCATTTTTGTTGCCCTTTTCTGTACCTTTTCCAATTTCACTGTATCTTTTTTGAGATGGGGCGACCACATCTGCAAACAGTATTCAAGATGTGGGTGTACCATGGATTTATATAGAGGCAGTATGTTATTTCCTGTCTTACCTATCCTTTTAATGATTTCCAACATTCTGTTGACTTTTTTGACTGCCACTGCACATTGAGTGGATGTTTTCAGAGAATTATCCACAATGACTCCAAGATCTCTTTTATGAGTGGTAACAGCTAATTTAGACCTCATCACTTTATATGGATAGTTGGGATTATTATATTTAAACATTACTGAAAGGATATTTATTGTTCAAAGGTAAACGAACAAACCAATCAGAAAAAAAAAAAAGAAAAGGAATGGGGGAAATGTGTGCCTATATTTCATATCCATAGCAAGAGACAAGGTGAGTGAGGTAATATCTTTTATTGGATTAACGTCTGTTGGTAAGAGAGACAAGGTTTTGAGCTAGAGAGAGCTCTTCCTCAGGTCTGTGAAAGGTACTTCACTGTTATAGCTAAATTCCCATAGCAAAATACTTAAAGTGTGTACAATTGATCATTAAAGCTAACATTGGGATCAAAATATTTGGCATTAAAAATATATCTTAGATAAGCTTAGCCTCTTTCCTGATATAAACCTATTGATGTCATTTAGAAAGGATACTAAACAAAAAACCACTCACTTCTTTTTGTCGGAGCTTTCTGTCTCTGGAGGAATTCCCACCATGATCACTGTACCCTGTTCAACATCCATCGGCGCTGCTACTATCAGTGGAAGCAGCTTACAGCGCTTGTTTTTTGTCTGGAAGACAGAAAGTCCCTTGGTTAGGCAAAGAACTCAAAGATGATACAATCAACCTTCAGTTCTGCATGCCAAATATTACTAAAGATGTTGACTTAAAAATTCAACTCTACTCCAAGCCAACAGAGTGGTTTCTTTATTTGATCTCCTTGTCACAAGTCTAGTGACTTTAGGCATAGCAGTAAGTGACCTAAAGAAAATTCAATCCCCTTTCAATCCTACATTCAGTTTTAACATGGATAGATATGAAGCTATGGACATCATTTCCAGTAAGGAAAAATGCTGCCTTTTTTCATTAAAGCATGCATTGTCACCTTGGTATGTAAAATGTGTGCTGTGCATAAGTGAAAAATTTTGCACAAAGTTAATTTTCTATAAAATAATAGAAGAGATACTAAGCTTGAAAAGTAAGTTCAACTCCACTCAACACATTCCCTTCCTCATTAGTGTGGTATTCCTTCACCCTTCCACAGGTCTGCAGTAGTAGAGAGCTCCTGGGAAAGTTATCTGATCTGTATTTATCAAAGATAAAACTGCCACTTTTATCAGATTAACACTTCGATAACCTTACCCTCTTTAATTAAGCTCTTCAAAGTCAGTGAGTGATTTAAGGATTTTGGCTATTTTGTAGGAATGTCTATTCCAGTAAATCAAGTGTTCAGCATGGCATAAAGCCCTAGACATAATTCTTTTGCAGCTAACTTTGTGATTGCCATCCTGTCGCACGGATAAACTCTGTCTGATAACTCTGGGCATAACAGTCACCTTGGTTGAGAGCTAGGGACCTAAAGAAATTAGGAAGACAACCCCTTAGAAAAAAAGCTTTGATTAAAGCTCCAGTCCTGCAACTAGCTCCATAGAGGAGTAGGCCCACGTGGAACTCATTGGAGGGTAGGGATCTTAGTCTAATTTTCAGAAGAGAAGTCATGTATGAATATAGTGAACATTGCTCACGATAATGTTATTTGTACAGTAGGAGAATGTTCACTGACTGGGTGATATGTTAATCTAATACTAAGCCTTGTGTTTTATCTGAATTGAGTCCTACTTTTATATAGTTTAAAAAATGACCATTTTAGTAAATACTGCTTAAAATTCAATTTGGTTTATTGTGAATGAGGTTTACTATTTTAAATATACATTTATAAAAATAAATTAAAATGTTCCAGGTGTTTGATAACTTAATCAATCCTGCATTTTCAGTGTTACAAACTTAAGCTAATTTCTCTGCCACAGTAAGTTTGTTTAAAAAGGTATAACAATTTTAAATTTAATTACTATGATCTCCCTCTATTGTTGGATGTCAGCATCTCAGATGAAAAACTCTCACTAGCATTAAGAGGTCTGCAAACTGGAATCATCCACACAGCATCATCTGTACATTGGTGCCATACTACCTAACCATTCAGTTAACTGAAAAAGTAACTTTTATATTTTAATACTTTATCTGGTGATCCTTTTCTTAAATAATCCACAGAAGAATTATAACTATGTATTCAGAGCAAGAGTTAGCCATTTGTAAGCCTTTGATTTACTTACAGAGCAAACAAAAGACTTGAGTAAATATTTACTGAGCAGGCACAGAGACACTGGTTTGGAGAACAGTTTCACATCTGGAGTGCCCTGGGAAAAGAAAAGTTAACTAAATTATACCTAAACAAGAGATAGTAACATCCTTAGCTCATCTTTAGGATGAATGGCAGTTTAAAACAAACAAACAAAAAACAAAAACAAAAACAAAAACAAACAAACACTCATGACACTCTAGAAACATGAACAAAAAATTGTTTCTACTTAAAAAGTACTCTTCATTTGTATATAAAAAAACCTAAGGAACCTTTCCTTAATTTTTACAAGACAAAACTCCAGAAGGATTGATCGCCTTGCTGACTTGAATATCAAGACAGTACTATGACAAGACTGATTCTTAAAATGGGTAAAGGTCAGGGGGAGAAGGGGTGTCAATATAGGCTGATTCGAAATCAGTGCAATATAGAAAGCTAAGCTCTTCCAGGCTTTCATATCTACTTGACATACCAATGGCGACAGTTACAGTACAAGAAGTCAAATGAGGAGGAACAAGTACATAATTCTGACCTCCATTAGATAGCAATAGAGAAAAGGCCCCTGAGAGATTACAAGATTGGTGCAAATACAGCTGGCTACAGTCTGCTGAATGGCACGAAGTTGTTTTTTAGCTAGTTCCAGCCCTTGATGCAGTTTGTCCAGGTTACTCCTATAATGGAACAGGGAGAAGAGAAATACTTTCACATAAAAAGAAAATTCTTGTTAAATGGAGTTATTTCTAAATACTAATCAAAAGGATATTTGCTTTGAATCTTCTGAGAGAAGCATTTTCATCAACTTAACATGGTTTTCATAACTAACGATTAAGAAAAATTGTGAGAGGGGAGAGAGCACATGCACAATACCTGGAAAGACTGTCCAAAGCCTTGATAAAATTATCAGTTCCAGGTTCATCTTTCTCTATATTCTCCATTAGAGAAGCTGTTGCATAGACGATGTCACTTGCTAAGAACTTGTTCTTAAAACCAAAGTGAATGCTGAAGGTCTGTACTCTTAAGTTTTTCATTCTGTAAAAACGGACCAAATCAATGGAGAGACGTTATGACAAACTTCTTATAATCTATATGATAATATTAACATGTATTGCCATCCATTAAGAAGTTTGAAATTAGAAGCACAAGGGTAAATCTCACATTAACTTTTCTGACAAGTCTTATTCCTATCTAGCATTATTGTTATGTCTTTTTAAACAAGTTGTGGCATCCTCTTTAAACTGCTAGTAAACTACTAAACTGCATGTTAGTAGTTAGAGCACAGCACTAGGAGTCAGAAGTTCTGAGTTTATGCCTGATGCATCAGGAAGTCTCTCAAAGCCTGATTCTGAGAGATGCTGAGCGTCTATAATTAGTCAAATGAAGTAAGGGGCCTAAACATCTTGTAAAGTCAGATCCTCAACATCAGTCTACGAGTCTGTACAATCAGTATGATAGTCTAATATATATGGGTGTTGTAAAGCTTTGTAATATATTTCTAATACACAATAGTAGTTAACAGAAATTTAATTAACAGAAATAGGATTTTACCCAAATTTGCTGGCAGATTCTTCAATCATTTCCTGCAGGTTCTCCTTTAAGGAAATGTCCATGGAATTAAACTTTTGCTTCACCTGCTTCAAAGGCAAACTACAAAATGGGAAAAAGTCATTTTTTAAACATGCAGTTAAACATGTCTTCATCTAATGGAAAGGAGATTGCCCTACAAGTGAATGCATTCAACAGGTCAATTCTAATTTACAGCTCTTCTATTCATCTACCTGAAACACTGATGAGTGGATGTGCAAGAGTCACTTCATAGATCTACTGTCCAATAAAAGCACATATCTTAAAAATAATGAGTACAGTAGTGTCAGCAGAGCAGAAGTAATGGAGTGGAAGGGCAATCCACTCTGTGCCCATAACAACATTTCCATATTTAACATAAGTGCCCACCTCAAAATTCTAATCTTTACTATGTTATATCCTGAATATTTTTCATATGCTTCCTTATTGCAAAGTACAATGTAGCGTTCCCTTTTCCCGACGAATCTTTAACTCACCCCATGTCAGCAAAAAACTCCTGAAGCCTCTTCTGCCCTTGTACAGACCAAAGTTTGAGACTGGCAGAAGTGTAACAAGTGTTACAAAGGCTTTCAAATAGGGACCAATGTTGATAAAGAGCCAGGCGCAGACTGAGGACATTAACAGGAATTAGGGAAAAATAGTGATTTAGAGCATATATATTTATAATTTACAAATTAGTAATGAACTTCACAATTGTTTATTACTATTCCTTCCCCACCCTCACCACACATACTACTTAAATCTGCATTAACTACACCTCACTGGAATAAAGATTTCCAGATGTGCATAAGAACATTATCACAGTGAAGATTGACTGGTGTAGCTGTCATTTTCCCCCCTTCTATTTTTTCCTGGGTTTGCATTTGTACTCCAGTTCCGTAGTTCTGAAAGGTTAGATTGTGTTGCTGGAATTATGCTCAAACATTGGAACAAGGATTCACCTGCAATAAACATTCAAGTATCTGTTTCTTCCAATTCAATTCCTAGCTCATAGAGAACCTGAATAAGATTCCTTTCCCTAGATTACGCCTTCAGTCTGTCAAATCAGGTTGGTTTTTTTAACCCCTTAATAGTTATAGATCAGACATAAGGATACTCATACTCAAATGCTATTCTCATGCAATCAATAGAAAGGGAGTTCTCTTCATCTTCATTGCGGTGGTTATGCCGGGACACATGACGCTGTAAAGTTCCAATATCAGTCACATACTTCATTCTTCAAAATAAATAAATAAATAAATAAATAAATAAATTTTCTTTCCCTTGGTACTTTTATTCTTGTTTACTACAAAATTCTTTCCTAAGACTTACACCTTGGCTAGCCAGCGTCACAAAAATGAAACCTTATTATGAAAAGATAAAAGATATATTTTTTTTAAAAATTGGCACCACCTAGTGATCAGCTCTCTCCCCCCCCACGTGGTAGTATACAAAGTAAATCAAAATGAATATATTTATTGCAACAGTAACACATACAAAAATGAAAGTAGTTACTAAATTTACCCTCAACCTCACAAAATAGAGATTAATGCAGGTAGGTGTAGGGAGAGCAGAATACACAAACTGAAATCTATCATACATATCAAAATTTTGTACAATGCAAGATACAGAAACTCAGTGGCTATCGGGAGATAAATCTATGTATGAAAAATAGGAAAAAATGATGAATTAGAGAAAAATGTTTCAAGCTTTTAAAAAGGTGAAACAAGCAAGAGAATTTTTAAAAGTATAGAGTACACTGAGATTTTTCCTTTAACGAAGCTACTGTAAAACAGACATATTTAAATTAGCCACAATTAAGCACGGCTTTTCCATGGAGTATTAGCAGTGATCATTTTATAAAATGAATAATCTGGAAAAAAAAGTTCATTAGAAATTGTTTCTATTGTTTGAATGTTTATTTCAATTAAAAATACAATTTGTTTGAATAATATGTACACCACATTCACTCACTAATATAATAGCCTGACTCCTGTGTTGCTGCGTATATTAACATGCAGATTCCCTGATGCATATTAGCTATTAAATAAAAATAGATGCACAGCTTACTTACTGTGTGATTTTATCTTGAACCCACTGGTCTGTAAGCCCAACAATAGCCCACCTAAAAAAATGGGGGGAGAAAAAGTCAGGTAGGAAAAGAATCTATGCAACGTAGAAAGGTTAAGATGTAAACACATGAAAGAACAGACATCTACGACATTTAGAAGGGGACTGTGTGCAGCAGGTATACAAACACTTCTGAACTAAATTAATCACAGAACATGTTCACATGGGAAAGCAGCTGTATTTTTACTTGACAAGATACTTTACATACATAGCTACAGAAATAATTTCAGTGGCCCCACATAGTAAATTTTTGAAACACAACAGTTCAGTTTGTAGTGGAGGTACCGTTCTCTAAGCCTAAGACGTAATTTTTCTCCAACATAAAATTAAAAAGTCATGCACACACGCACATTGGATAAAAATACTATTGAGGATTTTTGTACATTTTGCTATGGAATTATCTGGTACTATTACTATAAATAATGAACGTTGACACCACAACTGGACTACATACCACAACATGTCATTCAAGTCTTTAGACATTATCCATGCCAAGTCAAACATCACCATGGCAGACTACAAGAGAAAAGAGGACTGATGAATTACCATAACAAACCTGACAATTAGGAAAAAAAAATAGCAGAACACTTTTTAAAAATATCTCGTATCAGAGGGGTAGCCGTGTTAGTCTGAATCTGTAAAAAGCAACAGAGGGTCCTGTGGCACCTTTAAGACTAACAGAAGTATTGGGAGCATAAGCTTTCGTGGGTAAGAACCTCACTTCTTCAGATGGCTTATGCTCCCAATACTTCTGTTAGTCTTAAAGGTGCCACAGGACCCTCTGTTGCTTTTTAAAAATATCTCATGCACCATCTTAGTAGCAGCGCTTCTGCAGGACAGACAGGTTCTACTCTGAATTCTAGTCTCTTACTCCCTAAACTGGGAAGAAGGGCAAAAAGTGCCTTTCATGACTCTATCATCCTTCTGTGTTTATATATAAATTGCATTTAACAACAAGATTTAAAATAATTTGATAGAGAATATGCTAGTTCTGAGAAGAAACAGCTCAGTAATCTAAACTTTGGGTTTGAAATACCTACTTTCCTAGAAAATAGAGAAATAAATCCAAGCAAGGTCATATCAACCCGTATTTCTCTTTCTGAGAAAAAAAAAAAAAAAAAGGTGGCCGCCCTGTATGTTTTTTTATGAACATTAAAGATCCCATACAACAGAAAGCTTATTATTAGGGATTTATTTGACCTGTTGTCAGCCAAAATTGCCCCTTCTTCTCTATTGTGGGGCATGCTATGCATCAGTTGGGTTGCTGGCTCTCAACCCAAAGGTGGCTGCACTTCACTGCTGTACATATAATTTGTGAAGTACTTTGGGATGCAATTTTTGTATTTTAACATTAAAATTGTTAGGCAGTAAGGTGACACTCACAAGTGGAACAAAGATGGGAACTCAAGGAAACCCACTATTGGCAAGTAGTGGCACTGATGGCTGTGCCACAGAGTTTCTGGTTTACATCTCTGAATGCCAAAGGGTACTTCAGAAATCCCAGAACTCAGAATTGATTAATAAAGGCATAGGTAGGACAATATACCATAGAGGCTATTTGTTACATCTTACAGTAAACCAATGAAACATAATGCAACAACAACTAATGCAGTATAAATAAGTCAAAGAACTTTGTACAACATATTGGAGATATTCCTATTGCAGGAGGACACTTTCTTTGTGGTAGTTTAGCGTTTACAGCAAGCAGCACTTGATACTTACTGAGGTTCCATGGTATTCATATTGCTCATAATCAAAGAGAATTTCTCGTCTAAAAGGGGGGGAAAGTGTTTGCTTAAGTACCAAGATTTGCTTCAAGTCCCTTACATAAGTAAAATAGCACTTACATTGTTTTAAAATTAGTATATTGCAAATATGAAATCAAACTCGGGGCTAAACCAATTTTTTTTTGTTTGTTTGTTTTTTGTTTGAGTAAAGGAGTTACGCGTTAGTAACACTGAAATTTACGAGACTACAATGTAGTTTCTATTTTAAAAGAAATCTTATCAAATTTTATCATCCACATTTTCCCCTGATTAGCAACCTATACAATCCCATTGACACAAAGGATTGCACAGGGAGCAAATCAGGGCAGGATCTGGTCGTATGATAGACGACATAAAGGGCACAATCAGTTAACGGCCAACCATTGCACTTAGTGGTATGCAAGTTTACAAATCATTAAATGTTTAATAAAATAAACTTACAGCTATTCTACAAAATAGCAAGAATACTTGCTAGACATGACTTACACAACTTTTACCTTCCAATTTCTGAATGAAATGTGAACTGCAGCATTATTGCAGGTCTAACTGCAGCATTATTGCAGGTCTAGCAGTAAAGAATAGATTTTTGTGGTCTCAATGTGAAGATTACTATTAAAAGGGGAGGGAGAGAAAAAAGGTATAAGCAATATCAAGCGTACTAACACATACCTACGTGCCTCCCACTCTCTCCTCTGTCTTCTTTTCATTGTTCTCTCCAAAATATCCTGCAGACAAGTTTAGATACCAAAACATAAGATGGTCAAGGAAAAGAATGACTTAAAAGGTAAGTAAGTGACAATCCAGTCAGTTTAGGCCCACAACCTAGGCTTTGTCAAAATAAAAATTTAGTAAACCTAATAGGACAAGAAGTATTTTCAAAACATTTCCACAAAAACAAGATTAAAGAAATGGAACCCTTCTATAGTGTTATTTATATTATAATTTTGTAAAAGCTGGAAGGTTTTAAATGACATTTTGAAAACTGGCTGGCATTTAGAATTACAGGACCTGATCCCTCAAGTGCCCTCACCTTTTCACATGACCTGGAAGGTGCCTTAGATATATTGTCTGATCAAGAGTCTATGCCCTGGCCATAAAGGTGGTCAAAGACAGAACACCTGTTGTATAACTAAGAGTAAAACGTGTGTTGAGTTTGGAGGTCACTAAGATTTAAAAACAACCCCTTCCCACACTAAGGGATGAGGTAGTCTGAGGTTTTGTTTTTTAACTTTTCTTAGGGCATTGTTACAAGGGCAAAATTAAGAATAGTTTATCCAATCTATGAATTTCTATATATTCAAATGTTCAGATTCTTGAGAGTTTAACATTAACTCTAAATGTCCTGTTTTTTAAATTATTTTTGTTTAACTATGAAGTTTTTGTAAAGATTTTTATCCTTAAATTATTGATATATACTCTCAACCTGAACTTCACATTAAAGTTTTTTGTCTGGAGATATGCTAGAATATCCTTTCAACTTGGTTTATTTTTTAAACTTCTGTCTGGGCCTTTTGATCTTCTAAAGTTCTAATATCAGAGGGGTAGCCGTGTTAGTCTGAATCTGTAAAAGGCAACAGAGGGTCCTGGGGCACCTTTAAGACTAACAGTTAGTCTTAAAGGTGCCACAGGACCCTCTGTTGCTTTCTAAAGTTCTAATGACTTTTGTTTAGGCTTCAGTTGCCCCTAAAACCCAAATGGTGTTATCATATTTGCTGAACTACACCAGGATATGCATATGAATATTTCCCCCCTTTTCACAACAAAGCTGTAAGAAAAACACCTCTTCAAATCGTTTGCGCTTCCCTGAAGGCTCTGATCCATCACTTTCATTCCCAGAGTCATCTTCATCCTCCTCTTCATCTCTGAAGATATCATCATAGGCAGGAATTTCAAGGTCATCATCCTGCTTAACCAACAGCTTAATCTAACAACAACAACGTGTATTTTAGATAAAATAGCTCATTTTAACTGAAATAATTGTTAAACCCACAAATGTACATCACTTGTTCCTTTTAGTATAACAGACTAATCCAGTCACTCTTGCTTTGATCTACTCATACCAGAGCATCAAAATGTTACTATTAGAATCCATATACACAGGCTAGAACAATGGCTCTGACTTAAGATAAATATGTTTATTCTTCTGTATCAACACAAGGTAAGTATAGCACTACAAAACAAACCGGAATTATAATGATTTTCAATGTAAAAACAAAGCATATCTGTTAAGGAGCATTACCAAGTAATTTTAGACTATAAACAAAATGTCAGCATTCTTCATTTAAGATGATATCACTAGTTACTGAGACAATAAATTATACATTCTAAAAGAAGTCAACCTAACAGTAATATGTTCTCTTCAATGGTACAGAACTTACAATCATTTCTGTGAATCTCATAACATGGTATAACCCAGGGGTTAACCCTGCGGCACGTGAGCTGATTTTCAGTGGCACTCACACTGCCTGGGTCCTGGCCACTGGTCTGGGGGGGCTCTGCATTTTAATTTAATTTTAAATGAAGCTTTGTAAACATTTTAAAAGCCTTATTTACTTTACATACAACAATAGTTTAGTTATATATTACAGACTTAGAGAAAGACCTTCTAAAAACGTTAAAATGTATTACTGGCACGTAAAACCTTAAATTAGAGTGAATAAATGAAGACTCAGCACAACACTTCTGAAAGGCTGCCGACCCCTGGTATAACCTTTTACTGGGGGAAAGCAGATTTCCCCCCTTTTGACCATATAAACTACTACTGCAAGTTATTATTAATTTGTTTTCTGCTTTCCTGTTAGCATTGTGGAAATTACCTATGTTGAAAGGAATAGAAGAGTGGTAGGTCACCTACTCAGGACAGGATATTGCATATTCTGCTGAACAGCTTGATTTACCTGCGTCTCATTGTAAACATTCACTACATTGATAGGCCTGTGAGTGTCACAGATAAAGAAAAATGTATCTTCCTCAGGCTGCAGGATCTCCAGGAGGTCAACGTTGGCACCACAGTTTATAAGAACAAAATATTGGAACTGCGAAAGAAAAACAACCTAAATTAGCGGATAGTTTGTTTTCCACACTAACAACCCTCCCCCCAAACAAACAAAGCTTTGTAACTATTCTGCTTACAAAGCATTTTCTCTTGTATCCATTTACATTAGACTCCTAATCTACAACACCCCAGGGAAAACAAACAAGTTTTGCATACAAGGATGATGTGCTGGGGTTTTAGGGCGTGGAGACTGCTAAGAGAGCTAATAATCTAACCTTTCACAGTTTATATAGATCAAAAGTGAAATCAGTTTACTTCTGTTATCTTGGCCCACCTCATAAAACCACCACACTATGATGCATTTGGCAGTTCTCTTTAGAAGTGATCCATATCTAAAATAGCAGAAGTATTTGCTAAACCAGAATTATGGCACATCAGCAGAACAAGGTGTGAGAACTTGCCAAGCATTTGTCCCTCATACATCTAACTTTATCCAATGTTATTTGGGCAACCACTAAAATCTCAACCTA
The DNA here is from genome assembly GCF_027887155.1 of Malaclemys terrapin pileata. Taxonomy (NCBI): domain Eukaryota; kingdom Metazoa; phylum Chordata; order Testudines; family Emydidae; genus Malaclemys; species Malaclemys terrapin. Next base: position 16,144,713 of record NC_071520.1, on the reverse strand, counting down.
AAACTTAGATCAGAAGCTAAGGAAAAAGTGTGCTTAAAAATTACAACTATATAGCAGGATCATATAGAAAGCTCTATGCACTATGTTTTTTTTTTTTTACCTGATCTTTATGTTCAAGAAATGCCGTTTCAAGTTCTTGCCATCCAGATACCGGGACTAGTGTATATTGTACATGATCACATTGAAACAAAGCCTAGAAAGAAAGAAAGGCTTTAACAGATAAGGAAGAACAGCAGCAACTACTGTAACGCTGGCTTGGTTAGAATCATAGAATAAAGAATATCAGGGTTGGAAGGGACCTCAGGAGATCATCTAGTCCAACCCCCCTGCTCAAAGCAGGAACAATCCCCAGACAGATTTTTGCCCCAAATCCCTACATGGCCCCCTCAAGGATTGAACTCACAACTCTGGGTTTAGCAGGCCAATGCTCAAACCACTGAGCTATCCCTCCTGAAGTCCTCCTATTGCTCTGTAGAGGTACATTGAAAGTATCCCAAACTACATTTCTATATAAATATTTAAGCCTGAATTATCAAGTCTCAGTATCATGTTAGGAAAAAATATTAGTACAAAAGTTAGGAAAATAAAAAATTACAACATTTAAAACTGAACTAATTTTATAAAAATTTCTCTTTCACTTTTCTTTCTACGTAGTGCTGTATACATCTTTTAAATGGGGGTAACCCCCCCCACACACACACACACACCTTCTGTTGCGGTACAGAATTATAATGAACAAACTTACTTGGAGTATTTTACAAGCACATAATGCATCTACATCTGAAGCAACAAGAAGAAGAACACGCTGAAAAAAATTGAAGACAGTATTAATATATTAATTAGTGCATATGGCTTGCTATTGCATAGAAATGTAGACATACTAGGTCATTTGCAAAAGCATCATTTTCCACCAGTAAAATTTAAAATCTTTCAATGCAACAAACAATACAAAAGAAATAAAGTAAGGATGAGAGCCTCATATTACCATTATTTATATAAGGTACTCAATTAGACAAGTGGAGAGTAATTTTTAAGAGGAATCTATCATTGATGTCCCATATCTGATAATTGTTTCACATGGTACATTTCATATTAATGTCTCCAAAGACCGATTTATTTCTGCTTAATCTAGCCTGTTAGCATAGCCTAGGAGAATCACACAACAGAGTGTAAACAAACCTGTGCAAACATGTCATCTTGTCTTGTTTGATTGTATTGGGTTGCTCAGTAAAGGCTTATCTAGCAATGAGCTCTATGCAGGCAAATCCACACACACAGCCACTTTAAATCAATGGGGGGTCTGTCTGGACAGAGATCTTTGCAGCATTGAGAACTAAATCAGGATTGTTTTTGATCCATGTGAAAACATTGCTCCTTTGATTACAATTAACATTTAAGACCAGTTAGAGAAGTGAGGACATTTCCTACAACACTTAGTTTTCTAGTGTTTAGCCAGTTTCCCCAATTCCCAGAATAGTCACTTAAAGTAGGGTCTATCAGAAAAAATATTTTTTTAAAAACTAATTTTTAAATTTTCAAGCTGACACTGTTCCTTTACATTTCAGAGCAACACAAAAGGGTTTAAGTGGTCCACCTCACAGTAAGATAAAAGTTACATCACACAGACCTTGTCTCTGCTACAAACTTATCATAGCCTGAATCCATGTCCAGGATCTCTTCCTGTTAACCATTTCAGGAAACATGGTTATGCTGGCCTATGTGGCAAGGGCATAATTTTTGAAAGTTCAAAACCATTCAATCCTAGAACAGTTTGTATCCATCTTTAAAGTAATGTATATATAATCCACACAATGGTGTAAGCAACCCTAGTTTTCAGTAAGATCTTGAATAGAGTGTCAGCACTTGGGAAAATTCATAATATAAATAGGGCTTGAGACAACATTCAAGGTGAGCATGGTTTAGTTCAAACATCACCACTGTTCTTTTAAGTGTTGGCCACAATGAACTTTTTCTTAAATTCTTCCAAAGTTGGACAATCACCAGCACAGCTTCATTGGTGGGAGAACTAATGTAGGCTGCCCAGTAATGTTTTTACCACTTTATCATCTAGACGTACTCTGACCAGTTTGACAAATTGATACTAAAAAGTCTGGAAGCCCATCTACACTAACCCTATCATCATGGAAGGCTGACTGCAAGATGAAGGCCAACAGAGATTGAACATACAATTAAATGTCTGTGGAGCTAATGCTACAGTGATTTTCAAAAAAGTTCTGGCAATATCATGCTTTTGCAAGAAAGATTTAACAAGAAACTCTAAATAACTCATAAGAAAAAGGTCTCCACTGTGAAAAGGCTTGCCAGTTTCTAGTTGGAATCCTTCTGTCATCACAGACAGTAGCTTTGACATCTGATTTATTGACCCTTTGACAAAGTTCAACAAATTGTTGACATACAGATTTTAAGATACAGAAAAACATTTTCAGCATTCACTAGTCTGAAATTATGTTAAGCATTTATCAGAAGCTGGTAATTTTATGACCATTGTAAATTAATTGTATTACAAGATTATTCTTTAAACTTTTTGCAATCTAAGTGTATCTTTCAAATAAGTAATTTCTAATCCTAATTTAATGCAACACAATATTCTGCAACAAAAAGGATAACCCTCGACAGTGCTTAGTGTACACGAACTAGTTAGTGTCATTTTATAGCACTGACAATATCTCAATGCAATCAGACTTTGGCCATGTCTACACTACAAAATTATGTGAACCTAATTTAGGTTGGCATACAGCCACTGCGGTTATAAAATTGCTTGTGTGCGTGTGCACATTTGGCTCCTTGTATCGGCAGTGGACATCATCACCAGGAGCATTTGTATTGATTGTGTTGTCAGTGTGGGACGGCTCCTGAAAGCATAACAGTTGATGTAAGCAATGCAGTGACACTGTATTGATCTAATTACATCAACTCTGACTCTACGTCTGACACTCAGGGGAGGTGGTATTACGAAATTGGCATAGAGAAGCACTTACATCAGTGGGTGCCGGGAGCCAAAGTTAAGTGAAGACATTTCCACAGCTAAGTTGATGCAAGGCAGCTTACATCGGGCTAACCCTGTAGTGTAGGCTATATCTTCACTGAAAACAAAGATGCATTTTTACACCAAGTCAGCTAACTCGATGTAAAACTCAATGTAAAATCCTATTGGACACAAGGCACTGGTAGCTTTTACCTTCATATAGCTAGTTGTGTTCAATCTTATACTCCCCACCTAGGGTTTATCTCAACTAGCTACACCCAGGTAACAGCTACCGCTCCTTGTCTTCAGGAGATCTCTATGTCCATATCACCAACTCAAAACATCCCAACACCTTGTCGCTGATTCTGCCACTTTTACAGCCTCTGCTCCTGGTGCACTATAAGAAACCCAGGCAGCAAAGCAAAGCCCACTCTGAATTGCGATGTACCCGGCTGGGGACGCCTATTCCCTACGGAGCCAGATGTTCAAAGCAAACCCTGCCTGCGCTGTGGAGTTCGGGGTGAAACCAGCAGCGGGCGGGGAGAGGAGCAGGGTGCTGGGCTGCGCGCTCTCCCGGGGGGTGGGGGGCAGCGCTTACCACAGCTCGGCCATGAAGCGGTCCGCAGGGCAATGCCCAGCCCAGGAGCGGGGCTCTGCCCCCGGCTCCATATGGCCGCTCCCTGGGGGACACAGTCCCGCCCTGTCTGGGCCGTGCGGAGCGAGGATCCAGCCCGGCCCACGGGGGCGCCGGGGCCCGCGGTGGCAAAGCGCTGTGGGGAGGAAGGCGCGGGGCTGGAGCACCAGGGAGCCGCGGGTCCCTCCACAATCTAACCAGGCGGCCTCCCCGCCCCCACGCGCCCCGGCGGGGACACAGACAGAAGCTAGGGCAGGGCAGCGCCAGGCAGGCCCGGCTGGAGCCCGGTCCCTCGCGGGCGAGGGGTTAGCAGGCCCCGCTCCCCCTGCCCGCAGAACGCTCACCTGCGTCACAATCACCTCGTAGAACTCCTTGCGGAAGTCGGAGAGGAACATGGCCGAGACCGGGCCGCTCCCGCCGCGCTACAGGGAGGGGGGAACAGTGGCGGGATGGCTGCAGCAGCGGCGACTGCTCCGCTCTCCGCCACAGTCAAAGCAGGCGCCAAATCGCGTCGTTTCCCATTGGTCTCAGCTTCCTGGCCACCGCCCAATAGAATTCCACTACATTGTATCTCTACAGTGCTGATTGGACTAGCTTTCCGATCATCACAGCCCTCCACCAACCACATTGCGATTAGGGTGATCACTGAGCCGGGCGATGGGCCAATCCACACGAAGTCCTCCTGGAACCGCCATTTTGTTTGTCAGTGTACAGCGCCATTTTTGATATGGGCAAGATCAGCCCCACCGCCCCTCATATAAGGTATAAACAAACCATCGGCTATAAAAATATAACTGTTTCAGGAGTGAATGGGCAAATGAATTATTTAAAGAAAAAACTATGTTGACGCCTGTGAAGTTCCGCCTTCCGCCCTTTCCCAAAATGGCCTCAGCGGAAGTCACTTTACTTCCTCAATGGGTGCGAGTGTAAACACGTTGCATTCTGGGAAATGTAGTTTTGTCGGGACAGTGGGCCAAACCCCCCAAACATTTTTCGCTCCTTTGCTAGCGATGAAAGAGCTCATTTTTGCTGGTCACATTCACCGCTGCTAAAATAGCGCCACGCCAGCGGAAATTAAAGAGTAGAGGGGCTGGGCTACGGGATTTCCCCCTCCCTGCTTACCATTTCCCTCAGCCAGACGATTTCCTGTGGGGGAGGGGAAGCAGCCGCTGTATTGATCCTTCTCCGAGCCGTCTAAAGGGGCTTCTCTGGTGTCCCCTGCTGAGATCGCTGAGAAAGGGGCAGGAACAACCGCCGCCAGGATGGTAAGTCCCTGAAGGGATTCTTGGGTGGGTGTCTTAGAGCTGGGGGGGGGAGACGGGGAAAGCTGCGGAGTCATCCTGGCTGGATTGTTTACACGGGCAGGGAGGCGCTAGGGGAGCAGGTACACACCAAACACCCACTGCTCTGCGAGAGGGTCGGGGTTTGTCCCCCTGGCTCTAGGGCAATGAGGGGGACCCTTCGGGATGTCTGTCTGGGGCATATGTAACGCCCCCCCCCCTCCCAGCTGAGAGGAGAGATTTTTAAAGCCCTCTCTGGAACGCCCCCCAGCAAAATTTTTGTTCCCAAGTAGGGTGACCAGATGTCCCGATTTTATAGGGACAGTCCCGGTATTTGGGGCTTTTTCTTATATAGGCGCCTGTTACTCCCCCCCCACCCTCTGTCCTGATTTTTCACACTTGCTATCTGGTCACTCTACTCTCAAAGAGCAGAGAATGGCTTCATAAAGCCCCCCCCCCCAATTTAGTGTCCCCACTCACTCACAGATGGTTACAGTGTGGGGTATGAGTAGTAATATATGGAGTAATCTTAAAGAGTTTACAATCTGAGGCTCCCCCATCCCTTATGGGGGGGGAGGGATAGCTCAGTGGTTTGAGCATTGGCCTGCTAAACCCAGGGTTGTGAGTTCAATCCTTGAGGGGGCCATTTAGGGATCTGGGGCAAAATCAGTACTTGGTCCTGCTAGTGAAGGCAGGGGGCTGGACTTGATGACCTTTCAAGGTCCCTTCCAGTTCTGGGAGATGGGATATCTCCATTATATTTTTTTTTTTTTTTTTTTTTTTTTTTTTTATCCTGTGTGATCCTGGGTATTTCCTGGGAGGTGCTGACTCAGCGTTCTCCCCTACCTTTGATTTACAAGTGAGGATGCTACCCCATTGGATACCTAGGAATGATTGTCTCTCAGCAATGATGAAGACTTCAATCTGTGTTTATCCATAGGCTATATGCACTGTCATCTCTTTAATCATTAAAATAAAAGTGCAAGGGTACAAAAACATCCTTCTGCCACCCCTGTGTTGAATCTCTCTTGTCCTGTGCTGAAGAGTTAAAGAAATGACAATCACTTGTATTCCTTGTTGAATTTAAATTAAGAATCTGTACTGTACACTTGCTGCAGCACTGCGCAAATAATCGGTTTTTAGGTGTATGCTTATTTCCAAATTGAAGTCCATGTCTGTTCTACAGTTTGTAGAATCAATCAAAATTGATTGTGGTGATAAATTACAGATGAATTTTCACTTTCTTATTTTATGTGTTTCATTGGTACATATATATGTCTAAACCATATTTATATTAGGAAAAATAAGCACACAGCATTGATTTAGATCAAGGGTAGGCAACCTATGGCACGCGTGCCGAAGGTGGCACACGAGCTGATTTTCAGCGGCACTCTCACTGCGCAGGTCCTGGCCACCAGTCCGTGGGGCTCTGCATTTTAATTTAATTTTAAACGAAGCTTCTTAAACATTTTAAAAACCTTATTTACTTTACATACAACAATAGTTTAGTTATATATTATAGACTTATAGGAAGAGACTGTCTAAAAATATTGAAGAACAGGAGTACTTGTGGCACCTTAGAGACTAACAAATTTATTAGAGCATAAGCTTTCGTGGACTACAGCCCACTTCTTCAAATGTATTAATGTACTTCTTTAAAATGTATTACTGGCGCACGAAACCTTAAATCAGAGTGAATAAATGAAGACTCGGCACACCACTTCTGAAAGGTTGCTGACCCCTGATTTAGATGATTGCAGTGGAGAACAACCTCCTGAAAAACTTAGTCTGCAGGTGTTTTAGTAAAGTGGATTGATGTTTGCTAACACACTGTCACTTTTCCTCCACCAGTTTTCTTTTAATATGTTTGATCATCCAATTCCCCGGGTTTTCCAGAACCGCTTCTCAACCCAGTATCGTTGCTTCTCAGTGTCCATGCTTGCAGGACCTAATGACAGGTCAGATGTGGAGAAAGGCGGGAAGAGTATGTGCATGTTTTTTTTTTAATACTGTTGAATGCTATATGTGAATGTTCAGTAGTATTGTTTATGGCAGGTAGTTGCAGAAACAGTATAAGGCCACAAACATAATAAAGCATGGAAGCTTATTGATGGCTTTGTGACTTGAGTTAAAAGCACTCTCAGATTAAATAAATACTCTTCTCACTTTAATATCGTTTAATTGATGTTGGAGTTCCTGATTTACCTACAAGTAAATTAGAAGGGCCACTATTTTTAAAAACAAATGGCTTTACATGTCACTAATAAAATAAGCCATTTAAGTGAATAAGATTTAAAAATCTGCTGTCTTCACCATGTTTTTTCCTTCCTCTTTAGGCTTCACTCAGCTTGAATAAGGAGAATAGATTTGTCCGCTCCACTTTCAGGCTCCCATATGTTAGTCCAATGCTGTGTTTGAATTGTCAGCACTTTGGTTGTTTAACTATAACCAAATAAAATGACTTTTGGGAAACATTTTTGTTAGAAAGTTTTACAAAACCGAATACACTAACTTCTCCCATTTGCCCCACTCAGAATCTACATTTTGGATTAAAACTACCAGATATTGTTTGTCTAGATTGATTCCAATAGATTTTGTAGCTCACAAAGTCGGAACCAGGGTAAAATGCTGGTTAAATGCCGGGTAAAATGCTGCCAAGAAGGAATGATAAAACTGTACACTGCATTTGCTTTCCGTAGCCATGCTGTTCCTAATCTTACTGTAACTTTCTGATTAATTTCTGCAGTAATTATGCCACCATCTGCCTTGGATCAACTCAGTAAGTATTGTTTATTCTACTGTAAGAACACTAGAAATATTGTGCTGTATATATGTGTAGGCAAACATCAAAAAGTGCTCTATGTATCCATTAAGATATGGTTTAAATCAAGATATACCAGGAAAATCCATATTGAGGGTAAAAATTGTATGTTTATTTGTCATAGGGTTTAATTTTCCCTTATCTACGCATAGTTCAGATGCTATATATGTATATATAGCTATCTCATAGAGCTGGAAGGGACTCTCTGAAAGATCATGGAGTCCAGCCCCCTGCCTACACTAGCAGGACCAAGTACTGATTTTGCCCCAGATTTTTAGATGGCCCCCTCAAGGACTGAGCTCATAACCCAGGGTTTAGCAGGCCAATGCTCAAACCACTGAGCTATCCCTCCCCTAGGCTGACAGTGTGAGCTTTCTAGAGCTGCTTGACACTGTATCAACACTTGCATTAATGAAATGATCAGCCTTTATTTTTTTGATGGTTGCAAATAATTTGGTGCGTTTGCCAGGATATTGGCTCATTCTCTTGCTAATATTCAGTCTCCGGAACTTTATAAATGTGCCATGAGTTTTATAACAAATTGTATCTTTTTCCCCTTCTGCCAGGTCGACTTAACATTACGTACCCTATGTTATTTAAGCTGACTAATAAAAATTCAGATCGAATGACGCATTGTGGTGTGCTAGAATTTGTGGCTGATGAAGGCATTTGTTACCTTCCACATTGGGTAAGTGGCCTTACACCAAACTGACAGAATTAAAAGTATAGGATTAGTGTGGTGTTGGTTAATATTAAAGTAGAATATTTGCTGAAATTGCATTTCAGTTGCACAGTCAGCACTGTTTAGTGTTTCAGTCACAGCTAAAGCTTTCCTCTAAGTTAATCAAAGTAAGTTGCTGCATGTACTACGTTGTTACTGAGACATAATAAAGGACCAAGTTTTTCCTGTAATTATACCCAGTGCAAACCCACAGAATTCAGAGCAGAATATGGCCCAATATATTTACATATTCTCAAGGGAAGTTCCATCTAAAAGTTGCCTGTTTCTGTTGAATAGATACTGGTATAGTGTCCTGTCTTTGTCACCAATGTTTCTTTGCAGATGATGCAGAACTTGCTTCTGGAGGAAGGAGGCCTGGTGCAGGTAGAGAGTGTTAATCTTCAAGTGGCTACTTACTCAAAATTCCAACCACAAAGTCCAGATTTCCTTGACATCACCAATCCCAAAGCTGTGTATCCTTTCACTTCATCCCAGAAGAAGCAACAGAAGGGGCTTTGGCACTAGCTTACCCTAAACAGGGGAGGAAAGGCTGGGGCAGCTTTTCAAGCACTGTTCATGTACTTCCAATACCGGCTTATTGTTACAAGTGCCACCTCTGAAAACGAAGAGGTAAGAAAATGGAATCTGGTAGGAGCCAGAGCAAGTGAGGAGAGATGTGAATTCCCTGCAGGAAGTGTAGCATTCTTCTAAATAAAGGCCTAATGAAATGGGGCCAAATCCTGTAGTCCTTGCTCAGGCAAATAGTCTTTGCACCAAAGAATAAAAGTCTAAAGTAGGGAATAAAGGATTTTTCCTTAAAATGACTTAATGAGAGCTGCTAGGTACTTGGCACATCTAAAAAATCAGGCCACTGCTTCAGGAGACAATTTTTTAAAAAAATTCTTGGCCTTTATTTTCCAGACAGTCTGAATAGGTAAATTGTGGTCTGGAACATGTGCCTTGTTTTATTATCTAGAGAACTTTATTGGGTTTCCCTAAGAACATCTATAAGGGAGTTGAATGCCTAATGCTTGTTAAACTGTCCATGGTTCTTATATTTTAAGTCACATGTAAGATAGACCTGGAACCAGAAAATATGAACTTGTTGATGTATAACTTGAATATTCCACTGAAAACAACCATACAGTTCTTCTTAACATAATTCAAAGATTAGAAAATGCTTTGAGAAACTTTGCTTGTCTAACCACCGGGGATGTTATTGCCATCAACTACAACGAGAAGGTACGGTATCTAATGTAAATAACACTATCTAACTAAACCTGTGTGCGGTTCCAGGAAACATAAATCCCAACTCTGCATATGTTTTGCATGGAACCCTAAAAAAACATTTATAGAATCACATCATTTACAGATATTCCCATTTGAGTGTCAGTAGTAGCTGAACACAGGACACACCATGTGTTCAGCTTAAACCACCACCCTGGTCCACCCATTTTTCTGCACATATGCGTAAATGGACACTGTGGGAGCTAAATGTCAGGAGCAAATAGACCCAGACAGGAAAGATGTAAGAGTTCAGAAAACAGCCACAGAGGGACTTTAGCCATCTCAGGGAGGCAGGTTCATAGGTGGGACCTTACCCAGGGCCTTGTGTACCTCATGGCAAGTGGGATCCAGATTTTCAGGAGCTACAAATGCAAAATTCTATAGTAGCTTCACCTACATTTTTTTAAAAAGGTCTTGAATGAATAATGCAATCAGTTCAATAGCCTTGGTGCTGGTCTTAATATTAAATTCTGACCTCTGACCCCTTTGATTACTGAACAACTTTTACATTTTCAGATTTTGTTTCTGGGCGAAGTATTTATTTGCCAGGTTTCAGCTCAGCTTGGATAACTTATGGGTAAATCATAAACATTTCAGACAAAGGATTATTAGGAGCAAAAGGGATTCTTAGCAACAGTAAAACTATAAAGGACCATTTTATTGTAAATTAGTACAAGACTGTACATATATCCTACCTCACCCCAACTTGGAGCTGTTTTTTGGAAACTGGAAGTCAGGAGATAACTGGCCTCTGACCAAATAAATCCCTCCAGCTCTATTGAGGGGCAATGAAAATCTCTAATGTAGAAGAAGTCTTCCATTTTGAAATATAGTCATGATGGTGGCAGCCAGAGGCCCTGATCTGATTGAAGCCTTGTTGTGCTACATGCAGTACAAACATAGAGGTAGACACAGCCCCTGATCTGAAGAGCTTATTGTTCATTGAAACTAATGCTCTCTGATGTGAGAATTTCGCCCAAGTTTCTTTAATCATTAATTTGCACACTAAGAGGAACGGCTTTATATTATACATGCTTCTGTTTCAGATCTACGAGCTTCGGGTAATGGAGACCAAACCTGATAAAGCTGTGTCCATCATAGAGTGTGATATGAACGTAAGTTGAAGTCTTTGTGGCAGGATCTTTCTTTTCACTTAAATTATTCTTTTGAGAAGGGGCATCTGATCATGACAATGCTGCGTTACAGAAATATATTTATGCTGTGGGACAGGTGAGCATTCAGTAATACAGATCTTGTAACCATAAGTGAGTTGCAAGATGAAGCCAACAGGTCATATACTAGGGTTTCCCACTCTGACTGAAGCTATTCCGGGAGATTTTTTTCCCCAACGTGACGTAATATCATGTCCTTAAAATAGCCTATTAAAATCTCCTGGATTGCTTTCAATAGTCACCAGGAGTCCAGCCATTCCAGGCCAATCCTGGAGGGTTGGCAACGCTATCATATAGGCACCTACGACATAATCCCTGTACAGCCTTACTTGCAAATTGTTCTCCTGGGCACTTTGTTTTATGTACTTATGAAAGATGCTGGTCCATTTGACAGCCTGGAGACTGAAAACAGCCGCAGTGTGATGTTCCATGCCGCCCTGCCAGCATGTTACAACCATGTGTTGGAGAAGCACCTTTTAGAGATGAGTCTCCCACATTCCAATTGTAACATTTTTGCTAAATGAGCTTTTTTAAAAGATCTGTTCCCTCTAGTTCAAAATAGAATGGTAGAGTTTGTAGAGATTTTAGGGATGGCATATGATGATGATAATTAAAAAAAAATGTGGATCTGTTTTAAAACAAAACAAAACACTTTTCTTGCTGTAAACACAGGTGGATTTTGATGCACCTTTGGGATACAAAGAACCAGAAAGACACACACAACCTGAGGAGAGCACAGTAAGTTAAGTTCATTCTTCTTCTCTACAGTGTATTCTCTCTAGTTGACTTCTCTTCTTACAGTGGCTGTTATGGAGCAAAGATCACTAATGGAAGACTCTTTCTGAAAAGGTCTTGAGATCAGACAGTTCAGCCATAAATTTTATTTCCAAGATGCTCTTGCCTACATTTCTTTTCCTCTCTTACCCCACCATAGAACAACCTATTTCCAGGACAAAAACTTTGTCAAAAAAATTCATGTTCAGTGAACTGTATAAAATACCTGTAAAACTTTCATTCTGTAGGAAATCCATGAAACCCTTCAAGTTAATGTTGCATAACACAGAATGAATGTAATGAAACCGCTTGTTTCTCCTCTGCGTCCTAGGACGTTGAAGCAGACCACAGTGGCTATGTGGGTGACCTAGGATTTCGTGTAAGTATCTTCTTTTGGTCTGGTAGTGTTGAACACTCGAAGCTTGTAGGCAAATCGATCAGCTGGGAAGGTGGAAACACATTCCCCGCAACTGCACAAATCCAGTTCCTTTGCTCAGGGCTTCTCTTTTACTTAGAAACAAAGATGCAGAGCAACCGAGTGTCACCACCTCAGAGGTTTGTCTTAGCCCTCATCTCAGGACTCCCCAGCCTTTCCCAGCTGAGGCTTCCCCCAGCCAGCTCCTGCTTGCTGCAGGTGTTTCCTTCTCAGAACTTCCAGGTGTGACAGGCCCCTTTCCTGGCCTTGGGGCCTCCTTTTCTGAGGCTAGGCTGCCTCTGTTTGTAGCAGATGCTGCTTACAACGTGTAATCACATGACAGCCTGGCCTTGGAACACTGAGATGTGCACATGCACCCTAGGACCAACACTAGAGCCCTGTGATTTTCACAAATACAAAATAACACAAAATAAAATGAAAACTTCATCCTGGAGCTGCTGTGTCTGTGGCTTCTATCCCACAAGGCAGGTCCGGCTCCCTGTGCCGGGCATTGCAACCTGGTGGATGAGGTCACAGCATCACTCAGATTTGGCCCAGCCACCCCTCTATCATGATTTGAGTGAGTGGTGTTGCGACCTGGTGCATGGGGTTGCAGCGCCACTCAAGTTTGGCCCATTCACTCTTCTGTCATCATGTCATCCCCAGAGTGGGGAGCTGGGCCCAGACCTGTGGGACAGGAGCCACTGCTGCAGGGTGAGCTCGCTGTGCGACCCCCCTTCCCACCGTCTGCAACCTCCAGCCCCGCCTCAGGACCTCCCAACCCCTCCAGAGGCAAACATGCAATCTCCCCCTCCAGCATGGATAAAATGAAGTAATACAAAAGTTAAAAAAAAATCTTAAAAATGTATTTAAAAAAAATAAATTTCACAGGGTGCTAATCACCTTGTTACACATCCCAAAAGAAATGTATAAGATTCTGTGAAATAGGTTTTCACTGCAATGTATTTTCTCTGGAGTTTCTAATATATAAATACAGCAGTAACTTGTGTTCTGAATCCATAGTAAATACAGTATTACCACTCAAGACTCCGATGGCTTGTGAGTAATGGAAGTAATACTTAAGTATCTAACAGTACCTGAGGGAAGTAAATTTTGTTTGATAAAATGTTATCGGGAGCACAAACTAGGCATCCCCTCTGGACACTTGCTTAGCACAGAGTAAAAGTTTCTTCCATTGTAAATGTCATAAAATGATGGACTGACCTGTGAAACAATCATGCTTTTGTAGTATTCATGTGTTTAGCCATTCTGAGATTCACCCACATTCATCTTTAAGCCAGTCTGACATTCCATCCAGTAGTGTGCAGGGATCTGTGCACATTGTAAAACAGACTCCCATATATACTTTTATAGAGGTACTCTTGCAAATTACATGCAGTTAATGATGTGGGAGAATTTCCAGTGTTCTAAGCTAGGGCACAAATCACAGCCTATGAAAAATCACTGCCCCTGGCCTTCAGTCTCTGTCCCAGTCCAATTGTCTAGACCCTGTATTGTAGTCACTGTCCTTTCAGTCAAGGAAGGGCAGTTTAGGTTGGACATTAGGAAAAACTTCCTAACTATCCGGGGTGGTTAAGCACTAGAATAAATTGCCTAGGGAGATTGTGGAACCTCCATCATTGGAGATTTTTAAGAGCAGGTTAGACAAACACCTGTCAGGAATGGTGCAGGGAACTGAACTAGAAGACGTCTTGAGGTCCCTTCCAGTCCTACGATTCTATAAGCAGTCAATGCTATTTGATCGGCTGGAGAGGTGATGGTGGGTGCTCTCTACTGTTCCTGAGGAGCCAAGTGATGGGAACTGAAATACCATTCTAAGCTCTTGCATGGCAGTGCAGAATACTAACATTAGTCCACTAGATCAGCACCAATCTTGAATCAGGCCTGTGCCCATTTTAGCCTTTTTAAAAAACAAAAACGCATGCTTGCAGAGCTCTTCTTCAACAATAAGGTGGAACATGTGTAGAAATGACTTTCTGCTTTATACCTGTAGGCATTCTCTGGCTCTGGGAACAGGCTAGATGGCAAGAAGAAAGGTGTTGAGCCTAGTCCCTCGCCAATTAAACCAGGAGACATTCGAAGGTTAGCCCATTTCATTCAGGATTCTACAGGTGGAAGGTCAATGTTTGAGCAGAATGAATCATTCTTGATGTATTTGTCTGCTTCTATAATATCAGCGAGATCCTGATTTCCCCAAATGTATTTTATTGCCAAATATTTTATATATGTTGCTTTGAGAGTTGTGAGATAAATCACATGGACGTAGATTTGTAAAGGTATTTAGGTGTTGCTGCTCTCAGCATTGCAATGAACGCCTAACTGATTAGGAGCCTATATTTCATTTTCAAAAGGCATTTAGGCACTTGAGTATAAATCCCATCAACTATCAGTATAAATACTTTTACAAAACTTAGCCATGGTCTTGTTTTGTTTCCTGACAGGATAATTGCACAAGCATTTCTAAACAAGGCAGATTGATTTAACTCAGGGATCGGCAACCTTTGGCACATAGCTCGCCAGGGTAAGCACCCGGCTGGGCCAGTTTGTTTACCTGCCGCGTCCACAGGTTTGGCCAATCGCAGCTCCCACTGGCCGCAGTTCGCCGCTCCCGGCCAATGGGGGTGGCGGGAAGCGGCGGCCAGCACATCCCTCGTCCCATGCCGCTTTCTGCCGCCCCCATTGGCCTGGAGCTGTGATTGGCTGAACCTGCTGACGCAGCAGGTAAACAAACCAGCCCAGCCCACCAGGGTGCTTACCCTGGCGAGCTGCGTGCCAAAGATTGCCGATCCCTGATTTATCACAAAGCCATGTAAATCACCAATTTTAATCAGGATTTAAATGAGCAAGCAGGAAACCTTGATTTAAATCCTCAATTTTAATTGTGTTGTGAATCTGTACTTTTAGTTATTTTCCTAAATATTCTTTCTGCAACTGCAGAACAGGCCACTGCTGTCAGAAGCTGGCTTAGCACTTCAACAAACTCTGGTTCCAGATGCTTAGCCAGTGATTTCCACCAATTCAGTCGTTTGACTTTCTTTAAAACTTGGCAACAAACGTGCTACTTAATATTATTTTTTGTATTTAATTTAAATTATTTGAGTAGATTATAGTGAATTTAGGCCTTATTCTGTTATCAATTTCAAAATTAATTTTAAATAGATTTATTTTTAAACTGTATTTATTTTAAATAAAAAATATCCAATTTAAATTAAAAAAAATCAATTTTCATCCACCCTGCTTCTGAATTAATACTCACTATAGTAATGGTCCTACGAAGATGAGTGCATCCAGCTTCGGCCTTAGTTTTCCACATATGCTTGTACCAGTAAAATCCGATCCCTCATGAAAAGGGCAGACATGATGCATGCACATGGCTGCAGACAACTTAACTAAAATGAATCATCACAGATATTTCTTTACAACATTTGCTCAGCTCTAGTAAATAAATCTATGGTCTGATTCTGATGTGCTAGCAAAATAATCCTAATGACAGCTCTTCAAAAGGAATGGTTAGGATGACACTCAAGAAAAACAAAACAAAAAACAACAAAAACTATAGAGAATAGTCCTTGCTATTGTTTGTCACATTTATTCCCATGACAAGACTCTAAAGGTTTATTCAATACCTTAATATCTCAATCTTCCTTTCCCAGAGGAATACCCAATTATGACTTCAGAATTGGTAGGATCACATTCATTAGAAATTCACGACCACTAGTCAAGAAAGTTGAAGAGGTGAGTAGACCTCTGTACCTTGCCGTATTTGTAGAGAACTTAATACAGTGGAAGTAACAGTTGTTGAAGGGGTCTGCATTGCTAGTGGGCCCCAACTCCAGCAAACCTGCTCGAATACTACACTTGTTGACTCTGATGCTGCAGACCCATCTGAGATCAGAACAATGAAGAAAAAATATGCTAATGATAAGTGTTATAAATCACTGAAACCTAGTTTAAATAATTTTTTAATGACATGAGCAAAGTTCCCTTCATGGAAGGCTTTTTTAGGGAATATTGTGGTCCTTGATGTGTGGCTTCCATTCAGCGTGTGATCCCTTATCTCATGATAAATCTTCAACAATGGGG
Source organism: Malaclemys terrapin pileata (assembly GCF_027887155.1). Taxonomy (NCBI): domain Eukaryota; kingdom Metazoa; phylum Chordata; order Testudines; family Emydidae; genus Malaclemys; species Malaclemys terrapin. The sequence continues at coordinate 16,128,519 of NC_071520.1, read as the reverse complement.
ACTATTAACTGTTGGGCCCTTCTCTTCCACCACAGGGTGTGAGTAACTCCTAGTCAAAGCAGTGGGAGTTATTTGTCCCCTGTGGGAAAATTGGGCCCCTGTTTGTAGCACAGTAACTATTGTGCAATCAACCAGGTTTGCCACTAAAAGTCTGTATGATCGCATTTTAGTGTGATGGATCTTAATCTCTTTTATCTCTGAAATGGTGAATAACAGGGGGGGCAGTTATTGGCAGTAAAAATTAAGAGCTTCTTGCTGAGCATGATCAGATCCATTGTTTAGACTCCCTGGCTTTGCCAATTCACAGCCTGTGATTGCTCATGGAGAACTTACATTTTAAAACTACTCAATGATATTGAATATGGTCTACAGGACAGAAAGCTCTGATGTTCTTATTAGCTGACATAAAAAGGTTTGCTTTGTATAAGCCTGGAGGAAGAAAATATAAAATGGAAGTGAAAGGGATTTTGAATTAAATCTACGAAAGGAACTGAAACACTAGCAACTTTTGGGGAAGGAAACTGTTTTCTGTGTAAATTATGGATGTGAAATGTCAAGAGCCAGTGCAGTAGTGCTTTTATGATGGAATGTTGTCTGAAGCAGGTCTTCTCTTTGTTCAGTAATAACAAACGCTGAACCTAAACAAATGTCTCTTCTCCCTCCTACATTCAGGATGACTCTGGCAGCAGGTTCATTGCGTTTTCAGGAGAAGGCCAGTCCCTGCGCAAGAAGGGAAGAAAACCATAAGTTATGGAACCTTTGGCAAATTGGGGAGAATAAAATAACATTGCAGTGCATTGGATCTTAGTTATTGGGTTTGAGAGGAGGGAGGCTATTGGTCATATGTAACACATGGACACTTTGGCTTTGATTTTACTTTAAAGTCAAGTTAGCAATTTAGGAATTCTAATTTTTCAATTGAAAACTAAGCTCCAGGAGCTTGTAGTGGTTATTTTGTATGCTGGAAAGAGGGGAGTTTGTTAGAGAAACCTAAGAAACAAACCCAGCAAACTGTCCTTATTCAAAAGGTCAACGTGTTTCTGCTGGCTCAGTTCTGAAGACTACATACTACTTTCATTGATATCCCCTATGAGGATGGTATCGTGTTGCTCTGAGCTTGTTAATTTTCCTTGAACATTTGTTTACCACACTTTCAAACAACCTTTCCAATGCCATGTTCTCCACAAACCAAGGCACATGTTTAGGTGGCATAAGACCTCCATAGGAGGGCTTTTATCTGATCTTGTTTTCTTAGACGTTTAGTAAGAAACCAACATAAAGAAGTCCTAGGCTCTGACAGAGAACCAAATACTTGCCTTGTCAGTTGTAATTAAATACATGGCTTCATACCTTTCTAATAGTTAAGATACAATAGGTCAGCTTAATAATCTGAAATTACAAGTGAATCAGCATCATGGGTATGTATGGTAAGGACCTGGCTTCTTGTGAGTTGTGCTGGATAACTGAGTACAGATGTCCAGCTCCCTCTTCTTTTAGAACAGTGGTGTGTTTCCCACATCCGACACAGAGGGTCTTTAATCTTCTTGTCCTCTTCCTTTATAGTGACACGATCTAGTTTGTTCAGCCTCCCTAAAAAGGGTGAAACTCTTCTTTACTCAGCTATGCCCCTTCCTCAAAGCTGCCTTAAGGCAAGGCCCAGGGGCTGTCCATGTTTGATTACTCTCAAATAAAGCAACAGACATTTAAAAAATGCACCTCAGAAAAATCCACCACATCCTGCCCTTCTCTAAAGCCAAAACACTATTTCCCTGCAATGTGACCTACACCAAGAGAAGGTTGATAGAAAAACATGCATTTTGAAAGAAACTGTGTTTTTAGATAAAAACCATTCCACATCTGCTGGCCTGTGGGAGTTGGGCTACTACCTTTATCACTCCAGAAGTGAATCATAACAAGAATGGTGTGATCATCTGCCAGAACTGGCAACCCTGAAATATATAATAGACTACAGTGAATGATCATTCACAGCCTCCTACAACAACCTCCTTAATCACATATTAGAAATTGGATATATCTATTATGTCAAAAGCAAAACAACATTTATCTCCTCACAGTGACTCTTATTGGATGAGTAAGAGTATTGGTACCAATAGCAATGGAGCTGATTTACACAGTTCAGGTGTGAAGTACCCTGGGGTGCAGCGATAGCTGGAGTTGGGGAGTTTGCTTTGGGCTCAGCTCTGTTAACCGTGTCTGTTGCATTTATAAGACTTCTCAAATCTCCTTAGTAAGGCACTTCTACCCTTCCAAAGGAGACCACACAGTCAAAGGTTTGCAACTTGTGTGTGGTTCATGAAAAACTTCATTTTAATTATAGGTTTTGCTAACAAATAATTTATAATTAAGCATATATAATAAACATTATAACAAGTTATTTTGTTTGAACTATACTTGCTTTGTAGTAAGTCTTTCCTTGTGAGGTGAATGTAACATCCCCTAGCGTGGATGTTGAATGTGTGCACTGTGGGGAAAACGTGTCTGGGGTGAGGGGAGAAGGTAGCAGGGCCCTTTCCTACTATATCAGATCTGAAGTACTTTGTTGAAATGAGCAATAGTGCAAAGTGCTTTATAACATTTGTTGAATCTTCCCTGGTGTGAACAGAGCTACCTTTCGGGCTATGCAGTCATGTGGATCCTCTCATCTCTAAGGCTATTGCCCCTCGTGGATCTTTTGGCCAAAGCATTATCCCCTATTTCTTAGTCTGTAGTCCTGTTGGAGATGACATCTCCTAACTGCTCTTCCTGTCTTTCTGTTTGGCAATACGGTTTCCCAAGCTGTGGAGATGGGTCACTGGTGGTGATATGTCTATGCAGCAAATGGGAAGGATAAATGCCTTCTCAGAGGTGCAGAGGGAGCTAAATGACTCCTTGCATGTGTTACTTTGGAGAAGTAAGTAATAAATGATCTGGAAAGGGGAGTGAACAGTGAAGATAAGGTTACCATTCGTCCGGATTCCCCCGGACATGTCCGGCTTTTAGAGTTAAAAATAGCGTCCGGGGGGAATTTGTAAATGTCTGGACTCCCCCTCCCCTCCCCCTCCCCCGCTGAGCACGCGCTGCTGACAGGGCAGCCAGACAGATGGTGCCACTTACATGGGGCTCCGACAGCCAGAGAGAGCCCCTCCTCCACTTCCCCCTCCTCTCCCCTGCAGCTGAGAGCACTCCCTCCCTCCCTGCAGTTGCAGATCACCAGCCGGCTGTTCGCACCGGCAGTCTGGAGCTCCTCCCCCTGCTCCTCCTCCTCCCGCACGCTGGTCTGAGCAGCAGGGTAAGGGGGCCAGGGGGTCGGAGAAGAGGTAGGGAGGTTCTGGAGGGAGCAGTCAAGAGACAGGGGGGCTTTCTGGGGGGGGTGTGGATAAGGTTTTGGGCAGTCAGGGTACAGGTAGGGGGTAGGATCCTGGGGGAGGCAGTTCGGGTGGGGGGTCTCAGGAGGGGGCAGTTAGGGGACAAGGAACAGGGAGGCTTAGGTAGGGGGTGGGGGTTCTGGAGGGCAGTTAGGAGCAGGGGTCCCAGGAGGGGTAGTCAGGGGACAAGGAGTGGGGGGGCTTTCAGGGGGCAGGGGTGGGGAGAGGGATCAGAGCAGTCAGGGGACAGGGAGCAGAGGGGTTTAGATGGGTCGGGAGTTCTGGGGGGGGGTTGTCAGGGGGTGGGGAGTGGTTGGATGGGGCATGGGAGTTGCGGGGGTCTGTCTGGGGGTGGGGGTGTGGATAAGGGTTGGGGCAGTCAGGGGGCAGGTAGGGGGTAGGGTTCTAGGGGGCCAGTTAGGATGGGGGGAGGGTCTCAGGAGGGGGCAGTCAGGGAACAAGGAGCAGGGAGGCTTAGGTAGGGGGTGGAGTCCTGGGGGGCAGTTAGGGGCAGGGGTCCCAGGAGGGGGCAGTCAGGGGACAAGGAGCAGGGGGAGGGTTGGGAGTCCTGAGGGGGGCAGGAAGTGGGAGGGAGTGGAAGGGGCAGGGGCCGGGCTAGGGCAGGACTGGGGTGGGGCTCCTCCCGTCCTCTTTTTTGCTTGCTGAAATATGGTAACCCTAGTGAAGAGGAAAAGTTTGCAATGACACAAAATTATTCCAGACAGTACCGTCCAAAGCTGACTGCAAAGCATTGCAGGAGATGTCACAAACTGGATGATGAAATTCAATGTTGAGAAATGCAAAGTAATGCACATTGGAAAAAAATAATCCCAACTACATATCAAATGATGTGTTGTAAATTAGCTGTTAACCACTCAAGAAAGAGATCTTGGAGTCACCATGGATAATTCTCAGAAAACTTCAGCTCAATCCATAGCAGCAGTCAAAGAGGCTAACAGAATATTAGTGACTATCAGGAAAGGGATAGAAAAATAAGAGAAAATATCATAATGCCACTATATAATCGTTGGTGCACCCACACCTTGAATACTGTGTCCAGTTCTGGTGGCCCCATCTGAAAAAGGATATAATGGAACTGGAAAACATTCAGAGCAGGGGAACCATGATAATGAAGAGCATGGAATGGCTTCCATATGAGGAGAGACTAAAAACATTAGTGCTGTTCAGTTTAGAGAAGAGGCAACTAAAGAGGATCTGATAGAAGACAATAAAATGTCGAAAAGTGTAGAAAAAGTGAATAGAGAAGTATTATTTACCCTTTCCCACAATACAAAGAAGCAAAACAGAGGGAGAGGGACCTTCACCTGATTAAATTGACCCGTGGAACTCATTGCCACCATTAAATAACAGAAAACATGCAGATCGAGCTAAATATTGTGCATAGGGATTAGTTAATATTCTAAATCCTTAATGTGGAAATTAAACAATGCACAAAGACAATGACAATTCAAAATAGATCTGCAAGTTATTTTTACATTATACAAGTATTGTCTTGACAAGTCATTAATACAGTAACTCCTCACTTAAAGTTGTCCCTGTTAACGTTGTTTCATCATTTCGTTGCTGATCAATTAGAGAACATGCTCGTTTAAAGTTGCGCAATGCTCCCTTATAACGTGCTTTGGCAGCCGCCTGTTTTGTCCACTGTTTGCAGAAAGAGCAGCCTGTTAGAGCTAGCTGGTGGGGGGCTTGGAATCAGGGTGGGCCGGCAGCCCCCCATCAGCTCCTCACTCCCGTAAGTTCCCCATGTGGTAGCCACCCAGCAGGCTATCAATTGCCAGGCAGTTCAGCTGTCCCTCCCCCCACTGCCATGTGCTGCTCCTGCCCTCTGCCTTGGAGCTGCTCCCGGGAGCCTCCTGCTTGCTGTGCGGGGGCAGGAAGAGGGGGGCTAATGTCAGGGTGTCCCTTTTCCCCCTGATCCTGCACCCAGATTACCCCATCTCCATAGAGCAGGGGGGACACGACAGGGCTCAGGACCGAGGGAGCTTGCTGGCAGCAGCTGCTGTCTCAACTTGCTGATCTACTTAAAAAGGCAATGTACTTAGAGTGGGGTCAGCGTACGTAAAGGGGCAATGCACATCTCTCACACAGGGTGTGTCTCTCTGTCTCTGTCTGCCATGCTGTCTCCCCCCTCCCTCCATTTGTGCTGCCTTGTAGAGTGTGAGGCTACATTAACAACGTATTAACCCTTGAGGGCTCAGCAAGTGCTAGTTCATCATTTAGCAGTAAGGCATCCCCTGGGAAATATCCCACCCTCTGACTTCACCACCTCAACCAAGCTTCAAAATCATCCTCGCTGTGTACAGTCTTAAATTGTTTGTTTAAAAGTTATACTCTGTGTGTGTGTAGATATATATATATATATATAGAAAAAGAAAAACTTTTGTCTGGTGAGAAAAAGTTCTCTGGCACCTAACCTTCCCCCCCATTTACATTAATTCTTATGGGGAAATAGGATTCACATAAAAGTTACTGTACTAAGCAAACATATTCAACCTAAATCAACAAAGGTCATAAAATACTCCCAGTTTAGAAAAAAAAAACCTCATGAGTATTTTAAACTCTAAACACACTATACATAGTACAATCTAGCAGACAGAAAGCATGTAACAATTTCCCTACAAATAAAAAACCACCTATAACCCACAAACAAAAACCTTTTTAAGACAAACAAACTTTTTACACATATAAAACATTTTTTTTTCTATTTTTTACCAACATTGGGTAGCTTCACCGAAGTGAAGCCTCAAAAAATTGGGTAGAAACTCATAAATGTTCCTCTCCACGGAAATCTTTAGTAAAAGGCGAAAGATTTATACGATCTGAAGAGAAACCAGAGTATACCCGACACTCCGCAGAAGAGCTGCCAGGCCAAGGGCAACACTTTACAATGTCACGGTGACTACACTTGCCGATGGCTAAACCCCGCGTTTCTACAGCCCCGTGCACCGGCCCGATTAAACCGCGCGTTTGCTCCTCGGAACCAGGCTCTCTGGAGCACACCCAGCCCATGGACGAGGGACGCGGCTGAGGGTGCGCAATGCATTCTGGATATGGAAATTAGCATTCGCGGGTAGGTCGGAGAGCCCGGGAGGCGCCCAGCCTCTGAGCTGCGGCTGCAGCCCCTGGAACGCGGCTCCGGGCGGGGCGGCGGCTCCTGGGGACCCCGCCGCTGCAGGGGATTCCCGCCCCGGGGCAGCAGAGAGCGGCCGGGTCGTCCCCAGCCCCCGCCACCCCCCTCAGCAGACAGCACAAGGGATGTGCAATACGCTTCCAAGTGCACAGAGCTGAGCAGCGGCCACAGGGCTGGGATGGGCTGCTCCCACGATCGCCTGACAACGAAAGGAACAAGAGGGGCGTTATTCCTCACGCCTCTCACATTGGCAGCCCACTGAAATGTTCACACGTGTTTGATCCGCGGGATACAGGACAGCACTGTGCTCTGATGAGACTCCGGGAAATGGTCTTTTGGGGCTGATTCTGCAGCCATTACTCAGGTTAGTGAGCACTTACATTCTTGACTAGGACTCCTCGTGTAAGTGCTCACCAATGTAATGGCTGTCCAGCCTAAGCCCTAGGGTTCTCAGACTCGGGGCGGCTCCAGGCACCAGCGCAGCAAGCGCGTGCCTGGGGCGGCAAGCCGCGGGGGGCGGCCTGCCAGTCCCTGTGAAGGCAGCAGTCAGGCTGCCTTCGGTGGCATGCCAGCGGGAGGTCCGCCAGTCCCACGGCTTCCGCGGCAATTTGGCGGCGGGTACGCCAAAGGTGCGGGACTGGTAGATCTCCCGCAGGCATGCCGCCGAAAGCTGCCTGACTGCCGTGCTTGAGGTGGCAAAGGACATAGAGCCGCCCCTGCTCAGACTAAGGACTGCAGTTATTGGGGCAAATTATTAATGACTATTATTTAATATTTTTAATATGGCTGCAACCAGCAGCTCCGATCAGGGACCCACTGCTCTGGGGCTTGACAAAGAGGTAGAAAAGTTCCCTGCCCCGAAGAGCTTACAGTGAAAGAAGACAAATGGTATACAAAGTGTGGGGGAAAGGGAGACAAAATCTCTGAAAAATCCTCATAAAATCCTCTCCCCCTCTCAGGACTCCTCAAACCTGAGCATGAGGTTCATTGATCTCCAGCTAATTGATGCACTAGAACAGCTTTCAGATTTTAACTTTAAAAATGTTATTAAGATGATGTTTTAAAAAAGTGAACGGTACAGAGTTTAAGCATAGAAGTTTCTGGTTATTAGGGAATAATGTACAAATTATTGAGGGGTGCGAAGTTCGGTTTAAGATCGGGTGGCATAAGGAATACATAATCTGCAATATCCCCGATTGGGGGGAAAAGATTGATGGGTCAAAGTACAGACATTGAGATATGAGGGTATGTTGTTCATATGATGGCTATGTTCGGGTGTGGAGTATAATGAGTGGATATGATGATGAGGATAGACTGACCCTCATTTGCTGAGATTTAATGTTCAGGGAGTTTATGGTTCTAGTTCATATGATCCAGCGGACAAAGCCTCTTGGTCTCTTTCTCGTAGTCGAAGAATGATGTCGCTCTGGCTCACACCTCCTGGTACTGTCGGTGGCCAGTGATGTGTTCGATGTAGATGTCCCTGGACCATCGGATGGTGTCTGAATCCAGGAGGGACTGCATGAGCCGCGCGTAGCACACAGGTCTGCAGCACACACTCGTTGCAGGGGTCCCAGGCGCTCAGGGTTCCGACGATCAGGGCGTCCATCTGCACCTTGTAGGCCTTCACTTTCAGGGTGTCGGCTAGCGGGACATACTTTTCCAGCTTATGAGCTCGGGCTTTGCGAAACACCAGGGTCCTGTTCTCAGAGGAGACCATGACGTCGACGAGGATGATCTTTTTCTGGGCCTCATTAATGCTCTGTCTGTGAGTCTGTCTCTCTCTCTTATGTGGTATGTAACAGAAGAGATAAAGACATACATTTTATGTTCAAAGGTCAAGGATCCATGGTCCTGTAGATTTGGGGGAGGGGTTGGCAACCCCTACCCTTCCTTGATGACAAGGGACTGAAATTTCAAATGGGAGATTGTTGGAATTAAATTCAAGAGCATCAGATTGCACCAGAGTTGCTACCTACCTCACTGATTAGCTCTATCTTAGTCTGGGTAATTAACATACTGCTACAATTTTAATACAAGAATCCTTAACACATAATTCTGTTCGAAGACAGAGAATTCTTTCAGCCTGATTCCTCTCACTGGTTTCCCTGGCTGTCGCCACACACTCCTAAATTGCCTAAACCCACCCACTGACCTGTGACTAGCAATCTCTCACTGTTAACTCTTATTGCAAAACAGTTCAAAGAAACCATATGCAGGTGCTATATCGCAGCCTCAATGATCTTTTCTGCTCCCACATATCAATCTCAAACATACAGTCATCAGGCACACATAAGATATTTGCAGTTTCACTCATTACCAGTCCAGTCCCTTGCTGTTTCTTGTCTAACCACTGCACATATGGTAGAGCTGATTCCTGACTTTTTCACTCCGGAAAACAAGAATTGAGAGGTAAGCTGTGTAGGGAAGTCTTCCTCAACTTCATGCTTGCACTCACCTTGCACTCACCTTGCACTCAACTCCCCAAGGGCCTTTATGGATCTTCTGTTGACTTCAGGTTTCATTTGATTGTCAGTGATTTTCCAAGGTTGAGAAATACACACTGGAAAAAAATAATCCCAACTACACATATCAAATGATGTGTTGTAAATTAGCTGTTAACCACTCAAGAAAGAGATCTTGGAGTCACCATGGATAATTCTCTGAAAACTTCAGCTCAATGCATAGCAGCATTCAAGGAGGCTAACAGAATGTTAGTGACTATCAGGAAAGGGATAGAAAAATAAGAGAAAATATTATAATGCCACTATATAAACCTTGGTGCACCCACACCTTGAATACTGTATCCAGTTTTGGTGGCCCCATCTGAAAAAGGATATAATGGAACTGGAAAACATTCAGAGCAGGGGAACCATGATGATGAAGAGCATGGAATGGCTTCCATATGAGGAGAGACTAAAAACATTAGTGCTGTTCAGTTTAGAGAAGAGGCAACTAAAGAGGGGTCTGATAGAAGTCTATAAAATGATAAAAAGTGTAGAAAAAGTGAATAGAGAAGTATTATCTACCTTTTCCCACAATACAAAAATACAAAAAACCAAAGAAACAAAACAGAGGGAGAGGGACCGTCACCCCATTAAGTTGACCTGTAGAACTCATTGCCATTTTCTGATGGCCAAAAGTATAACTAGATTCAGAAAAGAACTAGATAAGTTAATGGAGGATAGCCAGGGATGCAACACCATGCTTGAGGTAAACCTAAACCTCTGACTACAGACACTGGGAGGGGGAAGACAGGAACACTCCAACTGCCCTGTTCTGTACACTTCCTCTGAAGCTCTGGTACTGGCCATGATCAGAGACAGGATACTGGGCTAGATAAACCATTGGTGTGACCCAGTATGGCAGTTCTGATGTTCTTACAGGAAAATGGGGGGTTAAGGATTAAATGGGATTTTTGCATAACATCATTTAGGCCAGGGGTCTCAAACTCAATTTACCTTAGGGCCAGTGCCGGTCCTCAAATCCTCCCAGTGGGACAAAAATGTTACTCATGCTTCCCAGAACCCGCCCCCAAAACTCCGCCCCCCACCTACCTAAGGTTCTGGGAGGGAGTTTGGGTACAGGAGGATGCCTGGGGCAGGGGATTGGGGTGCAGGCTCTGGGAGGGAGTTTGGGTGCAGAAGGGATGAGAGGTTGGGGTCTGGGAGGGAGTTTGGGTGGGGGAGGGGGTCTGCGGTGCAGGCTCTGGGATGGAGTTTGGGTGCTGGATACAGGCTCTCAGCTGGGGCAAGGGTGGGGGTGCAGGAGGAGGGGGTGGAGGCTCGAGGCGGGAGGGGTGCAGACTCTGGGAGGGAGTTTGGGGCGGGAGGGGGTGTGGGAAGGGGGTGCAGGCTCTTGGAGGGAGTTTGGGGGCAGGAGGGGGTCTGGGGAGGGGGTGCAGGCTTTGGAAGGGAGTTTGGGGGTGGGAGGGGATATGTGGGGAGGGGGTACAGGCTCTGGGATGGGGTTGAGGGGGCGGCACTTACCTAGCGCTCCAAGGTGGGGCGCGCCGGGGGGCATTGTTGCCCTCAGGCACCACCCTGCAGCTTCCCATTGGCCGCAGGGGTGCTCAGGGTGGGGCCAGCGTACAGAGGCACAGCTCTGCCCTGCCCTGGGGCCGCAGGAAGGGGCCGGCAGACACATGGCGGGAGTAGGCAGACTCCGCTCAGCTACACTGTGCTGCTGGGGCCCTGGGCCATTGTAAATCACCTGGGGGGGAAGGGGAGCGCCCTGGGGCAGCACATGGGGTCAAGGGAGAGACCAGGCCCTAAAACTGCTGGAGACCAACGGGCCATGTTGGGGAGGTTCGCGGGCAGCAGCTGGCCTGCGGGCTGGGTGTTTGAGACACTTGATTTAGGCCAATATGAGTACCCTCTTTTTGCACCATTCAATAACAGAAAACATGCAGCTGGAGCTAAATTCTGTGCCTAGGGCCCAGGGATTAGTTAATATCCTAAATCCTTAATTTGGAAATGAAACAATGCACAAAGAAAATGACAATTTAAAATAGATCTGCAAATTATTTTTACATTATACAAGTATTGCCTTGGTAACTCATTAATAGTAAACAAACATGTGCAACATGGATCACAAAACACACCCAATTCAGAAAAAAAAACTCACTAGTATATTAAATCCTAAAACCCTTTTACACAGTATATCCTGTTATATATATATAAAAAAAATCCAATAACATTTTCCATTCAAATAAAAAACCAGCCAAAAATTGTAAAAAAAAAAAGAAACTTGTTAAAATAAACATTTCAAGCTTATAAAACAACCAATTCTTTCTCTATTTTTTACCAACATTGGGTAGCTTCACCGAAGTGAAGCCTCAAAAAATTGGGTAGAAACTCATAAATGTTCCTCTCCACGGAAATCTTTAGTAAAAGGCGAAAGATTTATACGATCTGAAGAGAAACCAGAGTATACCCAACACTCCGCAGAAGAGCTGCCAGGAAAAGGGCAACACTTCACAATGTCACGGTGACTACACTTACCGGTGGCTAAACCCCGCGTTTCTACAGCCCCGTGCACCGGCCCGATTAAACCGCGCGTTTGCTGCTCGGAACCAGGCTCTCTGGAGCACACCCAGCCCATGGACGAGGGACGCGGCTGAGGGTGCGCAATGCATTCTGGGTATGGAAATTAGCATTCGCGGGTAGGTCGGAGAGCGCGGGGGGGCCCAGCCTCTGAGCTGCGGCTGCAGCCCCTGGAACGCGGCTCCGGGCGGGGCGGCGGCTCCTGGGGACCCCGCCGCTGCCCCGGGCGCAGCCCCGCGCACTGGTTACCCGGGAGGACCCGGGGTCTCGCGGGAGACGCCCTGGGCCGGGAGCCTGCGGGTGCCGGGCTCTGCGCCTCGGGCGGTGCAGTCGGGCTCAGGGCGCTGGTCGCTCCCGTTTGCCCGCGGGAAAGGGCCGCTGAGCCGCCCCGGGCAAGCTGGGGGGGCCGGACCGGCCATTGCCCGGAGCCTGCAGGGGATCCCGCCCCCTGCGGTCAGTACAGCCCGCCCGGGGCAGCAGAGAGCGGCCGGCTTGTGCACAGCCCTGTGCTCTGAGAGATAGGGGGAAACGGGCTTTGGGGGCTGATTCTGCAGCCATTAGGTTAGTGAAAAGAACAGGAGTACTTGTGGCACCTTAGAGACTAACAAATTTATTAGCGCATAAGCTTTCGTGGACTACAGCCCACTTCTTCGGATGCTGCTACTCCGGATCAGGTTAGTGAGCATTTATTCTTGACTGGGCCTCCTAATGTAAGTGCCCAGTCTAGCCCCAGGTTCTCACACTGACTGCAGTTATCGGGGCAGCAAATTATTCATGACTTATTTTTAATATGGCTGCACCCAGAAGCTCCAATCAAGATCCAGGCCCCACTGTTCTGGGGCTAGACAAAGAGGTAGAAAAGTTCCCTGCCCTGAAGAGCTTACAGTGAAAGAAGACAAGTGTTATACAAGGTGTGGAGAAAAGGGAGGCAAAATCTCTTAAAAATCCCCATACAACGCTCTCCTCCTCTCAAGACTCCTCAGACCTGAGCATGAGGTTCATTGATCTCCTGCTAATTGAGGCACTAGAACAGCTTTCAGAGTAGCAGCCGTGTTAGTCTGTATCCGCAAAAAGAACAGGAGTACTTGTGGCACCTTAGAGACTAACACATTTATTAGAGCTTAAGCTTTCGTGGGCTATAGCCCACTTCTTCGGATGCATATAGAGTGGAACATATATTGAGGAGATATATATACAAACATACAGAGAGCATGAACAGGTGGGAGTTGTCTTACCAACTCTGAGAGTTATAATCAAGTTATATCTTAGAGCTCTACAACCTATCCTGAAAGATGATCCTTTACTCTCACAGATCTTGGGAGACAGACCTGTCCTCGCTTACAGACAACCCCCCAGCCTAAAGCAAATACTCGCCAGCAACCACACATCTCTGAACAAAAACACTGACCCAGGAACCTATCCTTGTAACAAAGCCTGATGCCAACTCTGTCCACATATCTATTCAAGTGACATCATCATAGGACCTAATCACATCAGCCATACCATCAGGGGCTCGTTCACCTGCACATCTACCAATGTGATATATACCATCATGTGCCAGGATAGGTTGTAGATCTCTGATGATGCGCTGGAGAGGTTTTAGTTGGGGGCTGAAGGTGACAGCTAGTGGTGTTCTGTTATTTTCTTTGTTGGGCCTGTCTTATAGGAGGTGACTTCTGGGTACTCGTCTGGCTCTGTCAATCTGTTTTTTCACTTCAGCAGGTGGGTATTGTAGTTTTAAGAATGCTTGATAGAGATCTTGTAGGTGCTTGTCTCTATCTGAGGGATTGGAGCAAATGCAGTTATATCTTAGATTATAACTTGATTATTAAGTTATAATCAAGATAATCTTGATTATCACTTCAAAAGTTTTTTTCGCTTACTTAATTGGCCTCTCAGAGTTGGTAAGACAACTCCCACCTGTTCATGCTCTCTGTATGTTTGTATATATATCTCCTCAATATATGTTCCACTCTATATGGATCCGAATAAGTGGGCTGTAGCCCACAAAAGCTTATGCTCTAATAAATTTGTTAGTCTCTAAGGTGCCACAAGTACTCCTGTTCTTTTTGTAGAACAGCTTTGAGATTTTAATAATGCTGTCTGTGAGTCTGTCTCTCTCTCTTGTGTGGTATGTAACAGAAGAGATAAAGACATACATTTTATGTTCAAAGGTCAAGGATCCAGGGTCCTGCAGATATGGGGGAGGGGTTGGCAACCCCCACCCTTCCTTGATGACAAGGGACTGAAATTTCAAATGGGAGATTGCTGGAATTAAATTCAATAGCATCAGATTGCACCAGAGTTACTACCTACCTCATTTCTTAGCTCTATCGTAGTCTGGGTAATTAACATACTGCTAGAATTTTTTAATGTAAGTGCATATTTCCAGGCCAGGGAAAATTTAAGGGGGGTCAGAAGACCACAACCCCATTCCCTCAATTAAAAAAAAAATCAGCACAACCAAAGTACAGGATTTCAAACAGAAGCACTAAAGGCCATATAGTTAATCCTGCATGACATTCCCTTTGAAGTTCCTCAGAGTAAGGGCAGGACATGTCTTTAGATATTTGCAATAGATACCAATCGTAGAAAATTTTAGCGGAGGGAAAGTTTAGAAAGGTAGCAGTGGGCGAACACAACAGGTTATAATGGAAACTTTTTTGCATTTTTAACCATAGCAGTTGCAACCAGAATAACAGCTGAAATACATCAAATACTCCTGAGGGCGTTCTGCGCCAAAAAAAAAAAATGGGCTGGGAGGGAACACGGGTCCACGGCTGACTTGTGGGCTGTGTAGCCACCTCTGGGAAGGAAGGCGACCTCAGCCACCCGGAGTGTCCCCTCTCGCCCAGAGCCTGGTCACGAGGGCACTCTTCATTCCCGCAGGCAGTTTTCCCAGCGTTAGCAGCCTAGCACCCCTCCCCCATCTCGGCTCCTCCTGCGCGACACGTACGCGTGCACACTGCATTGCCCGCCGTGGGCACTGTCGGTAACGTGCACACACTGCTGAGAGCGGCATGTGGCATCTGTCCCTGGCGCAGCGTGCTCACACTTTGCACCATTCTACCTCTGCTAGGGTGACCAGATGTCCCGATTTTATAGGGACAGTCCCGATTTTTGGGTCTTTTTCTTATATAGGCTCCTATTACCCTCCACCCCCTGTCCCGATTTTTCACATTTGCTGTCTGGTCACCCTAACCTCTGCCCAGGTTGCCCAATCTCCTGTTTGTTCCACACCAGAGGCAGGAGGATGCTGAGTGGCTCAGCGCTGTGTCGCTCAGACCAGCTCTTGTCTCTTCATTGGCTTTGCCCAGCCAGGGGCGGAGCATAGGTAGCTGTGGCAACAACTGGCAGAGGGCGCTAGATGACTCCTTGCATGTGTTACTTTGGAGAAGGCCTTGCAATATCTAGGGCTAGACCTAGCTGTGGATAAGTCAGTATTTTTTTCTCACTGTACAGATGGGAAATGGCGGCAGAGAGCTCAGATCATACAGCAAGTCAATGGTACGGGTTTCCTAACTCCGCAGCCCTGTTCTAAACACTACTTGCCACTTCCTGTAGGTTATATATTCATACAACTGCACTTGCTGTTGCCCAACTTTTAGGCCTTGTCTACACTGGGGGGGTCGATCTAAGTTACGCAACTTCAGCTACGTGAATAACGTTGCTGAAGTCGACGTACTTAGATCAACTTACCGTGGTGTCTTCACTACGGTGAGTCAACTGCTGCCATTCCCCCGTCGACTCTGCCTGCGCCTCCTGCCGAACTGGAGTACCAGAGTCGACGGGAGAGTGCTCGGTGATCGATTTATCACGTCTAGACTAGATGCGATAAATCGATCCCCACTGGATCAATCGCTGCCCGCCAATCCGGACGGTAAGGAAGACATACCCTAAGTGTAACTCCCCATTTTGATCATCCCTGCTGATCTTGCAGCAGATACTTTAGCTATGCACTTAAAAGCAGGAGCAGCTATAATAAAGGAAAGTCTGAGCCTTGTAACAGTGGTATGCTGCCGCTGGAGAACTATTTGTATAATGTTTACATCCTTTTGTGGCTTTGTGAATGTGTGTTGCAATAAGTTGAGGAATGTGTTTGTAAGAAGTCTACAAACCACCATCCAAAAGACACCATTTGGCTTTAGACCCTTTTAATGGCAAGATCCTTCTATCCCTCTGAGTGATCCCAGTGGAGGAGGGCTGCTGCTCTTACCCCCAGTTCTTGTTGGATTTTCCATGACTGATTGCAGGGTATTCACCACTCACCAGGGGCATTCACTCCCTTTGCTGTTCTGCCAGCGCCCAAACCTAGAGAGCTGCAAGGCATAGCATTAGTTATTTTTCATGGCTTAAATGGAGCAGCAAAGAAGACCTCTCAATTTAAAGGGCACGGCTAGGGGAGTGTACCATTTGTGTTAGTTCTTGTTATGGGACTCAGAGGCCATGACAATGGGTGCTGCATAAACATACAGGAGCATCCAAACTTCAATCTAGCCAGGGCTCCACTGAAAACCTGCCACTGCATCTGCATGAAACAGAACTTATTCCTGGGGGAATTCTGTGCCAATAAATTAACAATTCTGCAACAAACAAAAATTCTGCACACAATATTTTAAAATTCTGCAAAATTCTTCATATATTAATTGTCAAAATACACAATATAATCACACTAGTTTCAGGTTTCAGAGTAGCAGCCGTGTTAGTCTGTATCCACAAAAAGAACAGGAGTACTTGTGGCACCTTAGAGACTAACAAATGTATTAGAGCATAAGCTTTCGTGGACTACAGCCCACTTCTTCGGATGCAAGTGGGCTGTAGTCCACGAAAGATTATGCTCTAATAAATTTGTTAGTCTCTAAGGTGCCACAAGTACTCCTGTTCTTCTTTTTGCGGATACAGACTAACACGGCTGCTGCTCTGAAACCTATGGAAAACGAGTGTTTTTTTGGAGGGGTGGGGGGAGAGAACAGGAGATGAGAAGGAATTTTTACAGAGCTTCCCCATGCAGACCCCAGCCTCTACCATTAAATAAATCACAATCTATCACACACAAAACACATGACATTTTCCCCACAAATAAAAAATAACACATAAATTGGAGAAAAAAATTTTTTTATCAAAACAATCAAATTTTTTAAACGTTTAAAACAAACAATTTTTTTTTCTATTTTTTACCAACATTGGGTAGCTTCACCGAAGTGAAGCCTCAAAAAATTGGGTAGAAACTCATAAATGTTCCTCTCCACGGAAATCTTTAGTAAAAGGCGAAAGATTTATACGATCTGAAGAGAAACCAGAGTATACCCAACACTCCGCAGAAGAGCTGCCAGGCCAAGGGCAACACTTTACAATGTCACGGTGACTACACTTACCGGTGGCTAAACCCCGCGTTTCTACAGCCCCGTGCACCGGCCCGATTAAACCGCGCGTTTGCTCCTCGGAACCAGGCTCTCTGGAGCACACCCAGCCCATGGACGAGGGACGCGGCTGAGGTGCGCAATGCATTCTGGATATGGAAATTAGCATTCGCGGGTAGGTCGGAGAGCGCGGGGGGGCCCAGCCTCTGAGCTGCGGCTGCAGCCCCTGGAACGCGGCTCCGGGCGGGGCGGCGGCTCCTGGGGACCCCGCCGCTGCCCCGGGCGCAGCCCCGCGCACTGGTTACCCGGGAGGACCCGGGGTCTCGCGGGAGATGCCCCGGGCCGGGAGCCTGCGGGTTCCGGGCTCTGCGCCTCGGGCGGTGCAGTCGGGCTCAGGGCGCTGGTCGCTCCCGTTTGCCCGCGGGAAAGGGCCGCTGAGCCGCCCCGGGCAAGCTGGGGGGGCCGGACCGGCCATTGCCCGGAGCCTGCAGGGGATCCCGCCCCCTGCGGTCAGTACAGCCCGCCCGGGGCAGCAGAGAGCGGCTTGTGCACAGCCCTGTGCTCTGAGAGATAGGGGGAAACGGGCTTTGGGGGCTGATTCTGCAGCCATTACTCCGGTTCGTGAGCATTTATTCTTGACTGGGCGGGGCCTCATGTACGTGCTCACCATGGTAATGGTGGCCCAGTCTGGCCCCAGGGTTCTCACACTAAGGACTGCAGTTATCGGGGCAGCACATTATTCATGACTATTATTTAATATTTTTAATCTGGTTGCACGTGGCATCTGTCCCTGGCGCAGCGCGCGCTCTCACACTTCGCACCGTTCTACCGCTGCCCAGGTTGCCGAATCTCCCGTTTGTTCAGCGCCGGAGGCAGGAGGATGCTGAGTGGCTCAGCGCTGTGTCGCTCAGACCAGCTCTTGTCTCTTCATTGGCTTTGCCCAGCCTGGGGCGGAGCATAGGTAGCCGTGGCAACAACTGGCTCAGCTTCGGCCTTCTGGCCACTCCGCCTCACGCGGCCGGAAAACGTAGTTTTACACGCTCCCCGGCGATTGGCTGGCATCGAGCTGTCCGTCATACACCCTTGTCCGATTGGTTCGATGAGCTCCGTGTGGGGCTGGGCTCACGGGGCCGGGCAGCGGCATGGCTGACCGCGGAGTGTGGAGGGTGAGTGAACGAGGGAGTGCGCGCGCGCCGCCTGGGGCCCGTCGAGCGGTCATGATGTGGGGGGAGGGTCCGCTCCTGGGCCAGGCCATCCCCTGCCGTCTCTAAGCGGCCCAGCTGTGCGCGTGTCTGCAGCCGGGATCACAGGGGATTCCGGCTAATACCGTCCCCGGGCGCCTGACCTCCTCCATGCGCGCTGCCAACTCCCCCCCAGCAGCGAGGGCAGGAGCATTTCCCCAGTGTGCAGAGGGTGTAATTGACACTCCCAGGAGTAGGGGTGGGCCCAGAGTCCGCCGGTGAGTTAGTGGCAATGGCTGAGAACAGGGCCCAGCACTCTGGCTAGTGGCTCAGGTGTTCTGAGCAGTGGGAAACTCCCTGTTGTATGTTTCAGGATGAAACTGATAAGGTAGAAGAAGATTAGTATCCAAATTCTATTCCTTAAAAACATGAGTCTTACCTTGAGCTGTTTACCACTGATTTGTTAGTAATGCAATAGTTCCTACGGCACACCCTCATGAGACAGGGCCTCTTTGCCCCAACCTCTGTACAGCAAAGAAACAAAGACAATCGGACTCTTGGTCGGATAGAGGAGAAAAAACATAATAGCACAGTATTTAATCTCAAAACACAATACACTGAGATGGCGTGTGGGGAAAATACCCCCATCAAGACAGCTGAAATGAATGGGACAGGTTTGATTTCCCACCATGACAACATAGACTGGGCATTTTTAAACTCAGAAACATCTTGTTCCTTACTACTGAGGCCAAATATCAGGATTTTTCTCCAGGTGTCTTCTTAACGTATTTTTTGCTATTTTACCAGCCTCCACGAACATGTGAGGATTATTGGTCTGAATGGAAACACTGTAAGGGCATCCGTAATTTATTCCATAACTATTATACGTATGGGGAAGCACCCTCCTGTGGACAGTGGAAAATAGACTATGGCAATTGCAGAAAGTGGGAAAAAAGCAAAAGTCCAGATGCTAAGGTATGATGAATGCCAAACTGAAGATAGTATTAATAATGGTATAAACAATAAATTGTGCATCATGCATGCAACATGGTCATCAGCATTAACCTTTCCCCACAAAAAAATCTACTCAGCCACTCATACCACAAAAAAGTAGATGTTTCAAATTTATCAGTATAAAGTACTTCCACAATTGAGTGGGCAAGGATGTCACAAGGCTGGTGTAATATCTATAGAAGAATAGTTATGTCAGTGATGAGAACAGGCCTTTTCCATGTTTGTGAGGCACTGTGTAGATGTTGGATAATTTTCCAATACATTTAACTCTTGGGTGTGTTTTGTTTCTGGGAGAGGGGACTAACAATTGCAATATTATAAGATTTTACAAATCCTTTAAAAATAACAAAATGTTGAGCCTAAATTGCCTGCCACTGTCCTTTTCAATCCACAACCTTTTCTTCAAAACTGTAGAGGGAAAAATGCCTTGCTTTCTTCCCCATGCTAATCCATACAAAATGTTGCCACTAAAATCATCTTCCTCTCCTATTGTTTTGACTGTATCATCCCTTCTTCAGATCTCTCCACTAGCTCCCCATTAGCTTATTTCAAGTTAAACCTTTGTCATTGCTTTTAAGAGTCAATGTCCATCATTCATTCATCACAGTATATACGTCTCTGACTTTAGCACCTTTCATGTTCTCTGCCTTCTCCCTTCCACTCCATGAACAATGTCAGTCTTAATTTTCCCGTTTCCTTCTCCAAAGCCTGTCTTTTTTATACTTCTATCCCCTATGCCCACAACCTCATACAAGTTCTCCATATTCCTTGCATCATTCTTAGTTGTGCTGTCTTGCCAATGAAAAGAGAATTTGAAAAAACACACCCTAACTTAATAGAATGCCACTAAGTCAGAAATAAATAGTCATAGTGGTGTTAGTGCTACTATTATTAAAGCTTTGTTTATCAGGATCATTAAGCCTAAAATTTCAAAATAACACTTGTGTTGCCAACTTGAGACAGTAGAGGGGCCTGATTTTAAGAGGGTGGACGTCCATCACTGTCTGAAAACAAGGCAGCATCGCAACACCGAACACCCCAAATTCAAAACCAATAGCTACTTTTGCAAATATAGGCCTTAAGATTTGGGTTTTTGCCATAAAAAGTAATGATCTTTTGAAGATAATTATTTGTACAGGAATAGTCATGCCTTTTGCTATCTGTGTATGCTTTTAAACTTGTAATAGCTATTCTAATAGAGTATATGTCAAACATTTTCTGCTATGACTTTTCCTTTTTGTTGCCATTACAAGCTGCTTTCATTTTAGTATGGCAAATTAATTTTTATATGTATCTTGAAAAAGGATCACTGGTAGAAGTAACTTGAGTTGTTGTGTGAGTAGTTAATGTTTATAACGTGCTTTGAAAATGCAGCACACTGAGTGTTGAGTATTATATTGTCATGCATTGCAGGAATCCCTATGCAAGAGTGAAAGAGCCCGGCTTTTGGAAAAACAAAAGTATGATCCAGTGTGGCAGCTGAGGAAAAGCCCACCAAGGGACTGGTACCTTCCTCTTGGTCAAGATAAACCAAAGTAATAAGACTATCTACCATAGTTGGCCCCCATATACCAGAAGATGTGAGGCCAATGCTATTTTTCTGCCATTTGATTCTGAAACAAGACTGTAGCCTCTAAAGGAGGAAGACTTCTCAGCTTATACTTCTGCGCACAGCAGTCCCCCACCTCATTAATGCCTATTTTGGAGTACGTTTAATGGTGTTTAAGAAATGTCTTAATGAGATATAAATATTTAAAAAGGATAGTTCAGGTGCTCACTTTAATTATTGTCTGCTACAGTCATCTGCCTTTCCCCTTGATCCAGACAAGGACAATGCCTGCTGCTTTGAAACAGCACACATCCATGTAGTCCGGCTGCTCTTGCTATTAGAGCCCACCCCTCACTTCCTTCACCTGGGCTAAGCATGCTGCCATCATGGCATGCCACGACCAGGCTAGCCAGATGAGGAATTAAAAAAAATAAGCTACCCCTCTCCATTGGCAATAGAGATTAAAGTCATCAGGACAGCCCAAGCAGCTGGTATTTGAAAAAGAAAGTTTGTACAGATGCACTATTGTCATCCTTAACAGTGTGCTATGGGGCAGCAGCCAGAAAATAAAGTTGACCTATACCAGCCATTTGCCCTTGCAAAATTATTCTCAGGCTGTTTTTGTTCTTAAATATGTTTGTGAAAGCATTAAAAGTTATCACAAAAATAAAGACTTCAGTGACTTTCAAAGATAAGTCTTATGGCTTTAAGCAAATTAGTTAAATTGAATCTCTTATCACATAGCCATGCAGTATGAAAAGCTATATTTACTTTGTTGTGATATATATCATATCTGTTTTCCCCTTGATTTGTACACAGGCACCTCAACAAAACCTGAATTAGAGCTAAAGGAGAAATTGACAGTTATCTTCCCACTACAGTAGACTGACATACGATCGCTTTAACAATTTTTCTTCCTGGCATAATTATACTCTCAGGAACTATGGTTTGTCCAGAGTGAGGAATTGTTACTCAGGAATAAATTAAAGGGGAAAAAATATTCTATAAGTGAAGAAATAACGTTCACTAAAGCCACAGTTCTCTATATGGGACTGTGCTTCAGTTTATGGCACAAAAATACAGTACAGTAGAACCCTGTTTATCTGGTCTAATTGGGACCGGGGCCAGATCAGATGATCAAAACTCTGAATAAACCAGGGAATGGGAAAATGCTATGCTGCAGCAACATCTAATGGCTACAGGAGAGCTTGCCCACTTCTGGCCCTGGAGACACAGTTGTTTGGTAAATGCAGAGAGCCGGCTAAGGGAACGTTAGATAAACGGGGTTCTAAAGTATTTTGTTTTTATTGGAAGTTTTATTGTCAAGGTGGCCAGTTATAAAAAGAAAGGGAACAAGGACAGGTGGTGTTTTTATTTTCTTTTGACAGCCATGTGCATAGGGATGTTTGAAAAAGCAAAAGAAATAGTCTAGTTGCATCCCCTTGTGTCCTCCTTTAATGCACTGAGTATCTCCTGCCACCTGCGTGGCAGAGGCTTCCGATCTCACTGTTTGTACACTTTGGTAATGTCGATGCATTTCCCTTCAGGGGCCTCATAGCCAGGAACCTGTGGTGTGTAACTAGGCCCCTCTTTCTCAAAGGGAAACAGGTCCTCATCTCGTCTTATTGCTGCTTGGTAAAGTTCTTCTGATTCGCGACGCAATTCCTCTAGTGCCTCCTGCTGAGCTGCCATAAGAGACTTCAATGTTTCCATCTCTGCCACATGTTCTTTCTGCTTGTACGGGGCCCATTTCTTCAGGAGCAGGGCTCGCCTTTCACTCTCCTCAAAGGACAGTGGGGAGATCTCTCGCACTCTGGCAAACGTGAAAGAACAAGATAACATTTTAACACAGAAGCTGCTCACATCCCAAAGAGCAAGCATTTAACAAAAACTACAGTGAGATACAAAAAGGCAAGTTGGCCCAAACACATAATGGATTGCCTTTATGTAGGGTCTTTCATTGGAGGATACTACAGCACTATCTAACAGCAAATTCCACTTGCCCATTCATCTGTTTGTTTCTAAACGAACAAGTAAAATATTCATGTTATCTCAATTGCCACCACAGGGAGAGTGGGTGAGAAGATTTTGTACCTAAGCTGATGCATTTTGTGGCAATTTGCAAGATTCCTTTACAAACACTCCTCAATACACCTGAGGTAGTTATCTTTTTTAAAAGGTAAGAGAACAGGAGGTTAAAGACTTGCCCAAGGTAATTAGAGAGACCAGGTGGGTGAGGTAATATAAGCTTTTGAGCCACACACAGCTTTTCTTCAGGCCTGGGAAAGGAACTCCCAGCTCACAGAAAAATGCAATGTGGAACAGATGGTTTAGCATAAGTAGTTGGCACATAATGTAAGGGAGCTTAAATTCATTACTCTGCTAGATTCTACAAATAATGGATTTATGGCTTCCCAACCTATTTATCATTGTGAGCTGATGCAGGTTGAGAACCACAGTGCCCCTCCCCCCCAAAATCCCCTATGCCCAGCACCCCCCACCCGGAGACCCATCCACAGAGGGGGGCTAGGAGCGGGAAGCCAACACCCGCACCCCGTGGGGCTCGGTAGCCTAAAACCTGCTGCAGCACCCTCACAAATCCCTAGTTCCCAGTGCTCCCCCCACCCCACAAACCTGCCCAGAGACCCACTCTCCAGCACCCTATCCCCTGCTGCACTCACCAGCCCCCTGCTGGCAGAAGCGCTCCAGCACGCTGCCAGATGTTGTCTCCCCCTCAGCCAGCCCCACCTCCTTTCAAACTAGAATGGCAAATTTCGATTTTTTTTTTTTTAAGCATGCAGCTGGGCCACAGCTGTGAGCCAATTGGGCTGCATACACCCAGCCCACAGGCTGCCCAGTGCATTAACTCCATCTTTTTGTTTTATGACTGCATAGGTGTTAATGGGCCTCTCTATCTTGAATGGTCCCTTACAACAGGGGGTCTCAACCCTTTTCTTTCTGAGGCCCACCCAACATGCTATAAAAACTCCACAGCCCACCTGTGCCACAATAACTAGCTTTCTCCAGATAAAAGCCAGGACCCGTGTTAGGGGGTAGCAAGCAGGGCAATTGGCTGGGGCCCCATGCCACAGGGGGCCCTGCAAAGTTACATTGCTCAGGCTGTGGCTTCAGCCCCTGGTGGTGGAGCTCAGGGCCCTGGGCTTCAGCCCCATGTGGTGGGGCTTTGGCTTTCTGCCCTGGGCCCCAGAGAGTCTAATGCTGGCCCTGCTTGGCAGACCACCTGAAACCTGTTCACAGCCCCCCTGCCTTACAGTATGTGCTAACTACTGATATGAAAGACTTTGCATTTTGCTGGGACACTGGAAATTCCTTTCCCAGACCCAAAGAACAGCTCTGGGGGGCTCAAAAGCTTGTCTCTCACCACCAGAAGTTGGTCCAATAATAGATATTACCTCATGCACCTTGTCTCTCTTGTATCCTGGGACTGACACAGCCACAACTAGTACATTGCCCAAAGTCAGTGGCAGAGTAGGTGGGGAGTAGAACCTAGGACTTAATTCTCAAATTCTTGCTCCAACCAGTAAACAACACTCCCCTTACCAGGTGCCAGAACAGGGATACAAATGAATCTAAAATGGGAACAAAGAAGTCACACCAAACAAATTACACTGATATGTTTTTGCATGTGTGAAACAAGAGAACATTCCAAAATCAGAGAGAAGGGTCTGCTGCCCCTCCTCTAATGATAGACTGTTGGGCCTGCCAGAAACTCCTCCAAAGTCCATCTCAGCACTTGGAATTGGAGACAAAGTCTTAAACTGGTCCCATCCGATTTATCAAAAGGTTTTTAAAAAAGCAACTCTGTATCCCACACCCAGAATTACAATTTTTCATTATAAACACAAAACACTGTTTCAAAAGCAGTTTGTAGATGGAGAAACAACTCAAGAAAAAAAATTCTAGAGTTGCAGAAGTCACAATTTTCTGTATCTGAAAACTTACTCCCTTGTATCTAGCACAAGACAGCTTATGGCCAACAGGGTAGTGTCAGTAGGTAGAGGGGGGGTAGCCGTGTTAGTCTGAATCTGTCAAAAGCAACAGAGGGTCCTGTGGCACCTTTGAGACTAACAGAAGTATTGGGAGCATAAGCTTTCGTGGGTAAGAACCTCACTTCTTCAGATGCAAGAAGTGAGGTTCTTACCCACGAAAACTTATGCTCCCAATACTTCTGTTAGTCTCAAAGGTGCCACAGGACCCTTAGTAGGTAGAGGGTATTTCACAGTTATTTGCACCTCTCTGGTTCATTATCAACCCCAAGGTAAAAGCTGGCAGTTCTCCATACCTTGAAGCATCCAAAAACTTGAATGGTGTTACAAAATCCTCAATGGGAATCATTTCCTGGGCAGCTTTTTCCATCTTTTTTATCCTTTTCTTCATACGGTCCTTTAGTGCTTGTTCTCTCTTTGGATCTACTTTCTTTTTCTTCCTCGGTTCTGCTCTAGTGGAGGAAATTAATTAAAAAAAATTTGTATCTGTGTATACACATGTAATACTGAATACTTTTTGTTTCTATAGTAAACCCATTCCAGAATAAAAGGGTGTGTCTAATAGGGAATATTTATCTATCCATACTGGAAATTTGAGAAGCATTCTTGCAGCAAATCAATATAAACTGTAATATAGTACATTTTCTTATATCAATCTATACACAGAAGAATACTACTTAGCACTTTACAAACATTAACAAATTAGTCCTCACAGCACTCCTGTGAAGAATCATGCCCATTTTACAGATAGGGAAACCAAGACAGAGGGTCAGTGAATTGCATAATGCTACAGAATAAGTCAATGGCAGTCTGTCTTAGAACTCTGGTGTTCAATCCACCAAGCCATGCTGCTTCCTTATACTACACACACAGCATTAGCAGACAGATTTTATATTTGGATGTTGGCTTGAAACAGAAGTCGTACAGTATTTTAGCTACTAACTATGGAGTCATTTTAACCAAGTTGTATTAAGAAAAGGGTGGCGTGCAAACTGATACTACACATCTATAAATGTAGGAAAAGTACATTTAAGTATTTTTAGTGCAGCTAGTGCTACATTTCAACTACTGTTCTAAAGGAAAAACCGGAATGCTGTTTAAACCAGAATATCTCCAAACATACACTTTTACGTTACATGCCTTCATAACTGAGGAATTATGAGTAAATACAACTAACCATAACACTAAAATTTTATTCAGAGCATTAGCTACATATATGGGGATTAAACACTACACTAGAGCCTAATAGTTCTACCTTCTTTTATATCTATGCCTCATAATGTAGAAATATATATGTGCACATATTCATTTGAATAGTTTAAATTTTCCTCACTTCCTGTAAGGAGGCTGTGAACAGCTGAAAACTATTCTATGAAATACAATATAAGTTGTATTTTACCTCATGGGGAGAGACGCCTGAAATGCCAGCAGAGAAGTCTGCCAATGGTTTCCCCGAAAATGAATGGCCCAGGACAGCTGAGAACTAAAGAAAAAAGGAATACAAAGCATGAGAAGAATCAAATTAAATTATGTTACTATATAGCTTTTGTATACTGCCTTTTATTAGTGATTCCACTTGCAGGCATACATTATAATGAATAATCTTCAGTCCATCCTCAACTGTTTGAGCCAGTAGTGGGGCCTGGCACAAACTCAACTGTAACAAATATTAACCCTTTCAGCCCAATAACTGTCCAAATTTTGCAGTTTGAATCCACAAGGGGGGGAAAATCACTTTAAAAAGAAATCACAGCTTAATTATGTCTCAAATTCAAATGACGGTGTATTTGAAAAGTAAAAAATAACTGATTCTCTGAACTAGGGAGTATTTTCAGCTTCACTTTTAGGAACAGAGTGATGCAGTTTCTCAGGGTTTGCAGAGGATATGAAGTCACAAAAGAAATACTCAAAAAGAACAGGAGTACTTGTGGCACCTAAGAGACTAACACATTTATTAGAGTATAAGCGTTCGTGGGCTACAGCCCACTTCTTCGGATGCAAAACAAATACTATCTGTCAAAGTCTGAGTCACCAACTTGTCCCTGCCCTTCTGCTTAAGCACAGACTAAGAATGCTGGTACCACAACTCTTGCGTGTAATTCTCCATCTCAATCCAAGCAGGTGTCCAACTCTTTTGCAACGCTCCATCCCGCTGACAAGGAACATGTATCACATGCTGGGACCTGCTGCTTCCAGGAGGACAACACCCGCAATTGGCAGTGAGGGTAGCCAAGCAGACCAAGACGGTGCAACAAATGAAAGGCCAGGAATTTCAACAAGGGCCACGCTTAAGGCAGGCACCGGTGGCAAATTACACCAGGGCAGGGCCCGGGCGGGCCCTGCTGTCTCCGGGCTCGGATCAGAGCATCCCATGCAGGGGCCTGGTGGCTACTACGCCTGTGCATTACGCATGGGCACTCCGCCCACGGGGGGCCCGCGGGCTGTGAGCGGCCAGCCCCGCGTATCACAGGGGAGGGCGCACGCGCCCGGCGTTCCTCGCGCAAGGACTCCCCGTGCAGCGAGGGGGCCTCGGGCCGGGCAGGAGGTGGGGTCACAGGGGCCACACGCGCCGGCTGGAGGAGGCCAGGGCTGGGGACCGGCCGGCGAGCCCCAGGGCAGGGCCCGGGGCTATCTCTGGCCCTACCTGAGCAGGGAGCTCCCCGCTCCGCCCCGGACTCTGGGGAGCAGGCGCACCGCCCCGCAGGCTGCCGCCAGCATGGTTCTTGCGGGGCCTGGGCACCTCGGCAGCAGCGGCTCCTCTCAGCTCCCCGCCAGTGTGGTGCGCCAGCAACTGCGGCCGGCTGCAAACCTGCTCCCCCCGCCCCTAGTTCCGCCTCGAGAGGAACCCGGCCCTGGGCGCGGAGCAGCGTGGGAAGCCGGTGCAGAGGGCAACGCTCGCGCCTGACTCACTGCCCGAGGAGAGCGAGTGGCTTTAGGCAGGGGAAAGAGGCGCTTTACATTGACAGCAGGGCTGCTACGGGACAGCTGCAGGACTCACGTGGGACTGAAGGGGGCGCTCGAGGAGAAACTACAGGCGAGTCTCATGCTGAACCTCTGGCTCCTGAAAACCTAGAATCCTCCCAACTCTTCTGGTGGCTGGTCACTGAACCACCTGCAGCCCAAAGTCCCTGCAGTCTGGGAATCTGAAAGCCTCTTAAACCCAATCCCTCTGAACCCTAACCCTCTGGAGTAATCACCAAATACTTGGCTCCCTAAACCCCCTGAAGCAAGTAGCTGCCACTGTTTGAGAGTATGGGGTAGGCAATCTGTGGCACACGTGCCAAAGGCGGCACACGAGCTGATTTTCAGTGGCACTCACACTGCCCAGGTTCTGACCACCGGTCCGGGGGGCTCTGCATTTTAATTTAATTTTAAATGAAACGTCTTAAACATTTTAAAAACCTTATTTACTTTACATACAACAATAGTTTAAAAGAGTCCTGTGGTACCTTATAGACTAACAAATGTATTGGAGCATAAGCTTTCATGGGCTTATGCTCCAATACATTTGTTAGTCTATAAGGTGCCACAGGACTCTTCGTTGCTTTTTACAGATCCAGACTAACACGGCTACCCCTCTGACACTTAACAATAGTTTAGTTATATAGTATAGACTTATAGAAAGAGATCTTCTAAAAACATTAAAATGTATTACTGGCATGCAAAACCTTAGAGTGAAAAAATGAAGACTCAGCACACCACTTCTGAAAGGTTGCCGACCCCTGATATAGCGTGTCGTACCCTTGTACTCCAAGGGTGTCCCTAAACACAGCTATTAATATTTGAAATAAAACAAAAGCTAGTAGCAAGTACTGAGGGGGTATTGGTGGGGAATCAGATGACAATCTGAAAAGTGCAGAAAGATTGACGGAGGTGGAATAAATTTAAAAAAATCAAGAGGATTAATATATTTGCATGGAAAAACTCTTAATTAAATATCTGACTATGAACAATGCTTAGATTAGACTCCCAAAGATGAAATCTTGACCCCATTCAAGTAAATGGGAATATTGACAGTAATGCCAATAGGGCCACTAATTCATTCTAAGTATCAAAATAAAAAGAACATTTTCCTTCAACTGCTCTTCCAAAATATTCAAACAATTCAAGTCCTTCATTGAAGGCCTTTCTGAAATTAGTTAGCAATTTTCAAAATGGCTTTCTGGAAGTAAGCCACTGAAGGGATCAAATTTGAGCTACTGGTTACCAAATATAGGGCCTGACCCCACAAGCATTTAGCTGTATACATAATCATTCACATACATCTGTGTTTAGAGAATTGAATGCTGGCGTGCTGCATATAATCCTCCACTCCCTTTGACTTGGCTAGCACACAAATTCTTTAATCCTGTAGCTGGACATATTACCTTCCAACACACCCACTTTGTTCCTACCTTTTGGAAGATGATGTATAAGTATTCAAAGTCAGCTTCCCTTCCTCCTCCACACAATGCTTTCAGCTTTAATGCCATCTCCTTTTTAAATATAAAAAAAGGAAGAATTCAAAATACTTAATTGAAACTCATTGTGCAGGATTCTTTAGCTGAAATGGAGATAACTGAAAATACAGAATTTGGAGCATAAGTTTAAATTGTGTCTGACAAATCCCCATTCCTGGAGTTAAATCATGGGTTCGTGTAAATCAATGGCAGTTTTGCCACTGACTTCAGTGGGGCTAGGATTTCACCCCTGAATTCCAATACCAGTACATAGCACTGGATAGTCACCAATAAATAGAGCATAAGTACCTATTTACACAGGACTTTAAGGGAGATAAATCTAGAGTCTTATCACATGATTTGAAGTTTTGCACAATTCCAAAGATCTTATCATGCAAAAACAGGGTAACACATTAATGGGAATATGCTACAAAAGAGTTAAAAGTGAGTGTGATTAATATGCTACTTAGGCCACTCATGAAAAAGTAAGCAACCAGATTCCTCCAACTTCACAGCATTGTATACTATTTGTAGGGGAAGAGAGAGGCAAGCAGAGGAGGGTAGACTAGATGATCTACTGGGTGTTTTCAACTCTGATTTCTATGATTTTCTGATGCTTAGAACTATGAAAAATTTATGGACAATCACAAAGTTTCCCTAAAGAAAGTAAAATTGCCCTAGCTTATGAAAAAAGAACAGTAAATGCAAAGTGTAGTTATTCATCTAACAAACATTTTTGTTTATGAAATAACTAGAGAAAATGACATTGTAGCAAAGTAAATTATATGAGCATCAACTGCAAAGGTAATAAAATATATCTTGTGTCTAGACATAGTTAGAGTTTGTACTGGCAACTTTATTATGTTCTTGATACAGTTACATAATGATGTATGTGGTAGCATAAAGTTTCACATTGGGTACCGAATGTCCCATTGTAGGGATATTTACCTAGTGCTGCTAAATTTGGCCTATTTAGAGACCCATAAAGGGACACTGTTTTACATAATTAAAAATACAACATAGACCTCACCTGTTGCCCTGGTCCTGCAAACACTTGCACACCTGTGGTCCCAGTGAACTGAAGGAGTGCAGTGTTTGCAGGATTGAAGTCCAGGTTATTGAAAGTTATTTCCCTTTTAGTATCCAAATGTTCTTTTTCCTGTTCATGTTGTTGGTTTACTTTTTGCATTTCTCTCAGCTTTGCCAGTGAAAATAGACTAGTCAGTTTCACTTACAGCACAATGCAATTGTTACTCAACCCAGACCTCCCCACACCCCATCTCTGCCCCAGGGGTGGGTCACGCAACCCAGATCTTCCCTCATCTCTGCCTGGGGAATGTGTGTGTCAATCAATCGACACCTTCTCCCATCTCTGCAGGGGGAGAGGGATGTCATTTAACTCAGATCGGCCCCCACCTCTGGGTCTGTGTGTGTTAACCTCAACTCAGACCTTCCCTCATCCTTGCCAGGGGGGTCACTCAAGCCAGACCTGCCCCATCTCTGCTCGGGGGAGGGGGGGTCACTCCACCCGACCTAGACCTGCCCCATCTCTGCTGTCGGGGGTCCCTCAACCCGGACCCGCCCCATCTCTGCCCGGGAGGGGGCACTGGGCCGAGCTCCCCGCAGCCCGCGGAGGGTCGCTCCGCCCAGACCGACCCCTGGCCCCACGCGGGAGCGGCGGCGGTCGGGGGCGCTGGTTTCTCCCGCCCTCTCCAGGCGGGGGCAACCGGGCTCGGGGCGGCTGTTTCCCGCCGGGCCGGTTAGGCGGTTGCCCGGCGCAGACTTCCGGCGTTGCCGGGGAGCCGCTGGGAGCCGAGCGGGGGATGCGGCCGGGAGGAGGTGGCTGGGGCAGGGCCGGGGCCGTGGCCGGGGGATGGAGCGGCGCTGAGGCGGCTCCGGCCGGGGCAGGGGCCGGGCAGCGCGGAGAGCAGGAGCGAGGCGAGCCCATGGCTGCTGGCTGCTGCTGAGCCGAGCCGCCGCCTCTCGGAGCAGCCCGGAGCCCGCCCGCCCGGGGGTCCCGGGGGCACGGGCCGGCGGGGCCCCGGGCCGAGGGACAATGAAGCTCCTGAAGCCGACCTGGGTCAATCACAATGGTGAGTGCGGGGCCCAGGGTCCCTGTCCGGCGGGGCGGAGCCGGTGCCGGGGCGCCCCAAGGGTCGAGTCCGGTGGGTGTGTGCTGGGGGGGGGGTGTCACCGGGCCGGGGGGGGGGCTCTGCGCGCGTGAACTTCGCAGTGAACCCGCTGAAAGTAACCCCCCCCCCGTGTCCCAAAGCAGCGCCCTTGACTCCAGCCCCACTGCCCTGTGCGCCTCCCCTCCCACGGGGGGGGAGCTCTCATTGGAGGGTGAGACGCTGCGCTTGGAAAGAGGGACACTTTGGTTTGGTGGGGAAAGTTGTTGTGATGGGAACTTCGTGTTTTAGGGGCATGCCAGACTTCGATCGCGAGGGTGTATGTGTGCAAAGACGAATGCACTGTGCAGATTTGAAGCTACTTTTGTTACTCTTAAAGTTAAACATTTACAAGCGTTTTGCACTTTAACAGCCCATGGGGTTTGTGATTTTCCTTTTCCGCTAAAGCGAATGAAATGTAGCTGTTACTGAGAGTAAACTAATCCCTAAGCATGTCTGGTTTTAACAACTGCAACACTGTAGCAGATATGAAGAGATGTGGTATAGCTTGTTTCCAAATAACAAGATAAGGATACATTCTTTAGCATGACTAAAGTGTCTGGAAATCTGCTTTTCTTGGCTCATTGTGGATTTTTATACGTGTGGAAGGTTGAGAGAAATAAGATGCAGATAGTTGCTGAAGTAAATGGAATGAAAATAAAATGAAATTATGTTTGCTAGAGAAACATAGTTTCCAAAATACAGACATTGGCTTGCAACTCTGCTTAGAAAAATGTCTGCCAGGAGATCTGTGAGCTGTCCTGTCAAGCAGGGCTTCTGAACCTGTTTCTTTCTGAGGCCCCTCAACATGCTAAAAAAAAATTCCAGGGCCCATCTGTGCCACAACAACAGGTTTTCTACATATCGAGTAGATTAAAAGCCAAGGCCGGCGTTAGGTGGTAGCAAGCAGAGCAGTTGCCCAGGGCCCCACACCACAGAGGGCCTCGTGAATCTAAGGCTGTGCCTACACTGCCATTTTCAGTGCTAAAACTTGAGTCGTTCAGGGTTGTGAAAAAACACCCCCATGAGCAACAAAAGTTTTAGACAGCAGCTCCTGGCAATAAAGCTACCACCCCTCATTCCGGGTGTATTTTTTTTAAATCATCGGGAAAGTTCTCCTCCAGTGATAAAGCATGACTATGCTGCCCACATCACAATGCTGCCGTGCTGTAACATTGGCAGTGTAGACATACCCTAAGTTGCTCTGGCTTCAGTTTTCAGCCGTTGGTGGGGGCTCGGGCTTTGGCTTTTTGCCCTGGGCCTCAGCAAGTCTAATCAAGCCCTGCCCTGGTTTATTTTGGTGGACCCCCTGAAACCTGCTCATAGCCCTCCAGTGGGCCCTGGACCCCTAGTTGAGAACCACTGCTGTAAAGAACAGAATGATGTGTGAAAAGTAAATAAATGTGAGTACCATTGGGCAAATGCTGTCTCATGTGCACTTAGGGCAGAGCTCTATTTTGTTTCACAAGCATAGTTGCAGTTTTCATTCAGGGAAACCTTTGACATAATGAAAAGAATATAAAGGCACCAAATTGTGGCTTTCACACTGGATAGTGAAATGGTGTCATTCAGTGGTTGCATTGTAAGAAGCCTGAGCTGCTAATAACTATTCAATGCAAATATTCGTTAATTTAGTGCTTATGAAAGTGAAGATTAGTAGGTTGAACAAAGCGTACTTTGAATTAGCATGCAAGAGACATAAAGATTTCCACATACCTCTGTTCCATTCTGGGCCTTGTGCTGGAATTTATAGAAGTTCTATGCAAATGGGTACTAACCTGTGGCCACCAAAATAATTTTTGTTTTAACCAGTTATTTTGTATATTCATGTCTCCAGATGTGTTGAGCTGCTGCACTTGCCCATAATATATAGTTGTGGAAGAATATCCTGATATATTACCCCACATACTATATATTTTTCAGAATGCATATGCACATGAACAGTAGCATCAGATTCTATACTAAGATTAAGAAGTCATTGCTTTTATACTATCTTGTCTGCCACTTCTGTAATTACATATCATAGCGGTTTGTGAGTTAAGATATATCTTGCTCTTCAAGAATAAAGTGTTCCTAGTGAGATATAAATTAATGTACATTTGCAGAGGAATGTTGTAATTTCTTACCAACATTTTTTTAAACATGCAGAGTATTATCAGAAGCTAGCAAACAAACAACTTAGTGTCTAAATTATTACATCACGATGACAGTGAGTGGAACAAGTATCGGTCATGTAAAGGGTTAATTTTGCATGTTCAAACTCTGCCCATATACAGGTACTTTTTCATAATTTGTTCTGCATATACCTTTATTTTGACAGTGCAATTTACACCATAATATAAACTTTTAGAAACTTGAACTCATTTCTTCTAGGTGACTGATATCCAGAGTAAACTGAGTATTGTTCAGATTGGACAATGTTGGGGTTCTTAAAGCTGGTTTATTGTATGGTTTATTAGAGAGACCAAGTAGGTGAGGTAATATCTTTTATTGGGCCAACTTCTGTTGGTGAGAGAGACAAGCTTTTTAGCTACACAGAGCTCTTCTGGTCTTTTAACTAAGCATAAAACTGTAGTTAGATTGTAGGTTTTGTGATTAATTTTGACCTCAATCCTGCAAACACTTACACACATGCTTAACTTGGATAGATATTCCATGCTTGAATAATACGAGTATAGCAATAGGAATATACTACCGACCACCTGACTAGGATGGTGACAGTGATTGTGAAATGCCCAGGGAGATTAGAAAGGTTACAAAAACAGAAAACCTAATAATAATGGGGAATTTCAACTAACCCTGTATTGACTGGGAACATGTCACCTCAGGATGGGATGAAGAGATAAAATTTCTAGACACCATTAATGACTGCTTCTTGGAGCAGCTAGTCCTGGAACCCACAAACGGAGAGGCAATTTTTGATTTAGTCCTAAGTGGCACATGGGATCTGGTCCAAAAGGTGACTGTAACTGAACCATTTGGTAATAGCAACCATGTAACTGAACCATTTGGTAATAGCAACCATAATGTGATTAAATTAATATCCTATTGTGGCAGGGGAAAGGGAGAATAACAAAGAAGCCAACCACAGTAGCATTTAACCACAAAAATGGGAACTACATAAAAATGCGGAGGCGAGTTAAACAGAAACTAAAAGGAACAGTCACAAGAGTAGAATGCCTGCAAGCTGCATGGAAACTTAAAAAAAAAAAATCACCATAACAGAGCTCAAATTATATGTATAACCCAAATGGGAAGAAAAATAAAAAAGCCACCATGGCTAAACAACAGAGTGAAAGAGGTGTTTAGAGACAAAAAGACATCTTTTACAAATTGGAAGTCAAATCATACTGAGGAAAATAGAAAGGAATATAAACTCTGGCAAGTCAAGTGTAAAAGTATAATTAGGCAGACCAAAAAAGAATGTGAAGAGCAACTATTAAAAGAGACAAAAACTAACAGCATTTTTTTGAAGTATATCATAAGCAGGAAGCCTACCAAACAGTCAGTAGTGCCACTGGATGATCGAGGTGCTAAAGGAGCACTCCAGGAAGACAAGGCCATTACAGAGCAGCTAAATGAATTCTTTACATGGGTCTTCTCTGCAGAGGATGTGAGGGAGATTCTCACATGTGAGCCATGCTTTTTAGGTGACACATCTGAGGAACTGTCCCAGATTGAGGTATCAGTAGAGCAGATTTTGAAACAAATTATAAATTAAATTAAACAGTAATAAGTCACCAGAACACCAGGATGGTATTCACACAGAAGTTCCGAAGGAACTCAGATATGAAATTTTAGAACTAATAATTGTGGTATATAACCTACTGCTTAAATCAGCCTCTGTAGTAGATGAGTGGGAGATAGCTAATGTAATGCCGATTTTTTAAAAAAGGCTCCAGAGGCGATCCTGGCAATTACAGGCCAGTAAGCCTAACTTCAGTACCAGGCAAATTGGTTGAAGCTATAGTAAAGATTAAAATTATTGGACACGTAAATGAACAAAATACTTTGGAAGAGTCAACACAATTTTTCAAGTATCAGAGGGGTAGCCGTGTTAGTCTGAATCTGTAAAAAGCAACAGAGGGTCCTGTGGCACCTTTGAGACTAACAGAAGTACTGGGAGCATAAGCTTTCATGGGTAAGAACCTCACTTCTTCAGATGCAAGTCACAATTTTTGTAAAGGGAAATCGTGAGTCACCAAACTATTAGAGGTTTCATAATAGCAGCCATGTTAGTCCGTATCTGCGAAAAGAACAGGAGTACTTGTGGCAGCTTAGAGACTAACAAATTTATTTGAGGATAAGCTTTCGTGGGCTACAGCTCACTTCTTTGGATCTGAAGGTGCCACAAGTACTCCTGTTCTTTTCGCAATCTATTAGAATTCTTTTGTGGGGGGACAAGAAAGATGTGGAGAACGGTGATCCAGTGGACATAGTGTGCTTGGACTTTCAGAAAGCCTCTGATAAGGTCCCTCACCGAAGGCTGTTAAGCAAAGTGGGCAGTCATGGGATAAGAGGGAAGGTCCTTTCATAGATCAATAACTTGTTAAAAGACAGGAAACAAAGGATAGGAATAATTGGTCAGTTTTCACAGTGGAGAGAGGTAAATAGTGTGAGGACCAGGGTGGTTCAACATATTGAGAAATGATTTGGAAAATGAAGTAAATAGTGAGATGGTGAAGTTTGCAGATGATACAAAATTACTCAAGGTAGTTAAGTCCAAAGCAGACTGCAAAGAGTTACAAAGGGATCTGACAAAAGTGGGTGACTGAGCAACCAAATGGCAAATGAAGTTCACTGTTGATAAATGCAAAATAATGCACATTGGGAAACATAATCCCAACTATACATACAAAATGATGGGGTCTAAACTAGTTACCTCCACTCAAGAAAGCAACCTTTGAGTCACCATGGATAGTTCTCTGAAAATATTTGCTCAATGTGCAGTGGCAGTCAAAAAAGCTAACAGAATGTTAGGAGCCATTAGCAAAGGGATAAATAATTAGACAGAAAATATCATATTGCCACTATATAAATCCATTGTATACCCACATCTTGAATACTGCATGCCGTTATGGTCACCCCATCTTGAAAAAGTACTGCGAAGGGCAACAGAAATTAGTAGGGGTATGGAATAGCTTTCATATGAGGAAAGATTAAGAAGACTGGGATTGTTCAACTTGGAAAGGAGGCGACGAAGGGGGAATATGATAAAGATCTACAAAATCATGAGTAGTGTGGAGAAAGTGAATAAGGAAGTGTCATTTACCCCTTCACATGACACAAGAATTAGGTGTCACTCAGTGAAATTAATAGTGAGTAGGTTTGAAGCAAACAAAATGAAGTCACCCTGTGGAACTCATTGCCATGGGAAGTTGTGAAGGCCAAAAGTATAACTGGGTTCAAAAAAGAATTAGATGTGTTCATGGGGGATAGATCCATGACTGGTTATTAGCCAAGATGGTCAGAGATGCAGCCAGAGATACAGCTCTGGGTATCTCTAAACCTCTGACTGCCAGAAGCTGGGACTGGACAACGAAGATGGATCACTTGATAATTGCCCTGTTCTGTTCCCTCTGAAGCATCTAGCACAGTCCACTGTTAGAAGACAGGATACTGGGCTTGATGGACCATTACTCTGACCCAGTTTGGACATTCTTATGTAACTTCACTACTGAGAGTGGTCCACTGAAGTAAATGGAAATGGTGGTAAAATTAAGCATGTGGGTAAGTGTTTGCATGAGTGTAGCCTCAATATAAAAAGAACTTTTGATCAGTGTACATTAAAAATATTTACTTTAATCTTGAAACAGGTAATTACCCAGCAAACATATCCTCTAAATGAAAGGTCACATTGATCAGAAAGAAAGTGAAAGCATTATCATTTGAGATACTTGGCTTGATTTCCTTTTCAAAAGTTCTGCTAGGTTAGTATTACAAATGTAGCTTTTACAACCTAAATGTAATATTAAGACCCTAATCCTGCAAACACTGAGGCATGTGAGTAATCCCAGTGAGTTTAACAGGACTACTCATGTGTGTCAGTGTTTGCTGGATAGGAGGCATAAATTGTTTCTACTGTATATATCAGAAACCTTAGGTGACTAGTTTTACCTTTTCCTCCCCACCATCAGAAGAGCTCCTTCCACAGCGGTTGCTGAGGAAGCAAGAGACCAGGAATCTCCTCCTCCTCTCTCTAATCGATCCTTCAGGATGTCCTTTGGGGAATACCTTCATCCCTCCTCCCCCTTCAACCTTCTGAGAGTTCTTCAGGGCTCTGTCCTTGATCCCTTTTTCTTTCTCTTCTCCCTTTACATTTTTCCTCTGGGTAATCTTATCCACAAACACAAATTCAGCTACTATCTCTATCCTGATGACTCTCGGATCTACCCCTCTACTCCAGACTTCTTGTCTTCTCACCTTGTCTCTCTAACATCTCCTCCTGGATGTCTAGCTGTCAGCTCAAATTCAACATGCCTAAAACAGAGTTCATAATCTCCATCCTCCTCCAATCCCTACTTTTGTTCAATTTAGGCATACAATTTATTACCTCTTCAAGCCACCTCACTGAATGTAAATATTTGAATAGATTTGTGAGTCTTATTGAATGTTATATATTAAACGGGTTGGAGAGAAATAAAGTTAATGGAAACTCACCCATATTATGGTAGAAACTCTCACAGGATGTTGACAACTTTGAATTTCACTTATTTGTGCCTCAAGTTAAACAATAAGCAAATAAAAAGATGCCTATTTAAAGTTTATCAACAAAAGAGACACGTGTTTGCAAACAATTTAGTGTGTTTTCTTTAGCTGTGGTGGCTGTAATTTAAATTCCCTTAAGTTCAGGGCAAACCAAAATCTATATGATAAGATTTTCCAAGCTCCTTTTGACTCTTGAAGTTTCTAAGTTGTATTGTCGTGTTTTGGACTCCTTATCCTTTGAGAAAAATCCTTAAAGATTTTTTTAGTTAAACCTAGTTTGGCTCTTAACACCATGTGATTTTGGAACTTTGATAGTTTAAACTGTTAGTTAGAGATCATTGTAACTGTATAAAATATATCCTGGAACTTAGTCTGTCAAATTTAAATATTCCCCTGTGTTAATATGTCCCCAGTGTTTTGGTTTGTTGCTTAATTAATGGAGAAGTCCTGAATTTCCCACCAGTTACTTGAGTTTCTGGCAAAAGGAAAATCATTTATCCACTTGCAAACAGGAACACTTTACCTTTTGGCTCATTCCAACAGGATATAACAAAGTAATTCAGAGAGAATTCAGGAAGAAAGCAGTTACTATCAAATCTAATAATGGCTCTTTTTTGTGTAATTTTGACAAAATTATACAAGATGAATGTCGTACCTGTGGTTTGTAAACTGTTCACAAATACAGCGAAGCAGTTCTTAAATGCTTTAATCTTTATTTCATGGTGCCCACTGAAGTGAGTAATAACTTTAACGGACAAAAGAAATAGTGTGTGGTGATGGTAACAACTCTGTCTTGCTGAGTTTCCTTCCTGTACTACATTTATACATTTTTCTCTTTTTTAAATCATTTTACATCTGTAACTTCATAATACTGGAAGCAGATGTACTTATTGGAAATGATTGGAAAACTCAAGATAGAGAATCCAATGATTGTTGAAGTGTTCAGTATTTTAAGGGATAGAGAAGAACCAAGTGTACCGGGTCTAACTCATCAAAACAGAGATAAGGCGCCATTATCTAAAAGGAATCTCTGTATGGTAAAGGAATTAATATACATTCACAGCGTGCAATTTTAGTACTGATTTTATCCAGTTTAATCAAAGAATAACACAGTAACAGTCTGGTTCCATACTGAAGCAATTGTGAGCATGCACAGCCCTGGAATGTGCTGCTGAGTTGATAAGGAAAATCTCTCTAATATGCTTCAGAAATACAGGACTTGCTACTGCTGATCCAGAACCTCTAGTTTTGTAGTTCTGAAGGTGCACATTTGTTTTGTCGAACTGTACTTGTGCTTATGACAATCCAACGAAAATCGTAGCAGTAATTTCCTACTGTGCTTGTGCCAATTAAAATCTGTAATAGATTATAACTTTGATATGTTTCTTTTTTTAAACTTGTCAAAATGATGGCTCCTTACTGAAGATTAGCCATAGTTCATATTTAATGGTCAGCTTTGTTTTGGGTACTATTTATTTAGGAAGTATTGAGAGGTTTACAACTCTTTCCCATGTAAAATGATGGCAAAACAATAATCATTACAACAGTGAGCTCTTGTTTAATGATACATTATACAAGAGTATAGTAATCAGATCTCTCTGTTTAACAAAGTGTTACCATATTACAGAGTGAGCATCATTACAACACCAAAGGCATGTTGTGTCTAGTGATTTCATTACATTGAATGAAATCTCTGATCACACATATTTAACAGATCAGGCATGTCTATTAAATGTAATATTCAAAAATATTGGGCTGTGTTTTTTTTTTTTTTTTTTTTGCAAGTGAATGTACTTTAAGTCTTGAATGTAAAAGGGAACCAAACATCTCCGTATCTATTTGTCTTCATAACTGGTGTGTGAATTTTTCTGTACCCACAGTGCCTCATATTTTTTGAACCATTTCTCTACAGTAAATTCAACCATTTTGTAAGGATTATTTTGAAAAAAAAAAAAAAAAAAATTGGAACAGCTTTTCCAAGTTAAAAGGAGTATATTTCCTTCACATCTCACTTGCCTAACTCAAAGAGCTGAACTAATTCTTCTGAAATGTTCCAAAAAATTCACCTTTTGGTCTGAGTTCAAGTA
Source organism: Malaclemys terrapin pileata (assembly GCF_027887155.1). NCBI lineage: Eukaryota > Metazoa > Chordata > Testudines > Emydidae > Malaclemys > Malaclemys terrapin. The sequence continues at coordinate 16,088,442 of NC_071520.1, read as the reverse complement.
TTTGTTGTTTCGGTTCAAATAAGTGAAAAGGGAGATTTCGAATGCAAGTGGCTTTGCAGCTGCTGTATAATGCTTGCTGCTGCAGACTCTGTATGTCATTCCTACCTGACTTTTTTATGTATATTTAATACTCTTCAATCACCAAACATAGTCCAGTTGGTCAAGACAGCGTCAGGTGACTAAACAACTCTATAAAGCTCTGAGGTGGCCTGTGCTTAGGGTTACCATATTTTGAGTGTCCAAAAAGAGGACACTCCACGGGGCCCCAGCCCCGCCCATGCCCCCGCCCCAACTCCACCCCTTCCCCCAAAGTCCCCTCCCCAACTCCGCCCCCTCCCCTGCCTCCCGCGAACATTTGATTCGCGGGAAGCCTGAAGCAGGCAGCAGGTAAGCTGGGGTGGGAGTGGGGGGAGGAGGCGCGGCCCAGTCCGTCCCCCCCAACTGAGCGGCTCCCTCCGGCGGCTGGCCCCGGACCCAGCGTCTCCAGCCTGGCTCGGCTCCCGGGGTGCCGGCCCCGCATCCCCGGCCCGGGCTCTGGCCCGGCCCCGCACCGCCGGGCCAGCCCCCGGCCGAGCATGCCCGGCCCCCGGCCCAGCACCCAGCGGCGCCAGCCCCTCCCTATTTTCCCGGACATGTTCGTTTTTTTGGGATTTCCCCCCGGATGGGGATTTGAGGCCCAAAAAGCCAGACATGTCCGGGAAAATCCGGACGTATGGTAACCCTACCTATGCTGTGAGGAGCACTCACCTTTTCATGGTTCACTGAAGTACAGAAAATATACATGTCAGGAAGAAAGTTCCTCATTGAGTCTTTGTGATAGGAGCTGCTTAGTCCCTAAGGCCACTCCAGAATCCATAGTAGTGCTTATGTGGATCTTTAAAGGGGCTGCTAGGACTGCCATGCAAAAAATTGAGAGTTGTGTCCAGACATGGTCTGACACTCATGCATTTTTCATGTGTGTGATGCATTCCTGGTAAGGCATCATAAGTTTGTGTGTGAGTATGAGAAACTACGATTTTTGGATTTAAAAATAATGAGCTTCTACCACTTGAGTTAAAACACCATGTACATTAGCATGAAGGCAGCAGAAGACTTATAAACCTTTATATGTGGTCTAGACAAGAGAGGGACAAAAACCCACCATGTTAGCATGTATTAAATAGCACATAATTAGGGCCCTTCCCTCCATTTTAGCATAGCAAAATGGATGAAACTGTGTTTGTCATATTAGAGAAGTGGGTTTTATTTCCAGTTCTGCTTGCAGTGGCTTTGTCCAACCTCTGTTATCTTACCTGTAAAATGGGTGAATAATAGCGGACTCCCTAAAGTAGGCGACTAAGGCCGTGGTTAATAAGGGCTATGAAGTGCATACAGATTCTGAGAACAGTCCATAGAAGAGCTGGAATTCGAACCGATGGACTCTAGGCTTGCAGCTCAGTACACCTTCTCTTATGCTATGGGTCAGTGTTTGAGGGAAGGACACTCACAGCAGCTACCAGTCCAGAAATTGTTTCCCACAGATCCTTGTCAAGATGCAGAAATGAGGTTTCAATGGCGACTGTTCTTAGTCACCTAATAGGACCTGCCCCATGCTCCTCTTCCATGCTGATGGAACAATGAGAAGAACATACAAAGCTGAATTAGGGCATCAGCTGGAAGCTCAAGCTGAAAGAATCCATGCACTAAGAGCATACAACAAAGAAACCACAGCCTACATCAGAGATGCCATGGCTGTCATAAAATAACAGCTGGAAACAAATTCCACACTTTTAGAGAATTGGCTGCTGAGTACTTGAGGCAGGTCCTAAAAGGATTTGACAAAGCTAATTCTATAAACCAAGTCTTTGGCACAGATATGACGAGAGTAACTCTGTGAAAACTGTAGAAAGACAGCATGGGATAGGATCTAAGGTTGGATGCAAGAAACACCAGGTGATTGGTGGATGCCCTATCCCTCCATGGAAAAAGTTTCTAAATGTGGCATCTAACCAGTAGTCACTTGTAAAATTCCCCTGTGAATATATGATTAAAAATGAACCTGAGAGTGTATTAGCACACCCAATACAAACACTTCTCCTTACTGGATGCTTTTCCAAAGGTGAAGTAGCAAAGTCCATCACCAGTAGTGATGTTGAAGAAGCCCAAGACTGGTACAGTACTCAAGAGGAAACGGACACAAGGATGCTTCTGCATGTGCAAACATGGCTTTTAGGTGTTGAAGGGACCACAGTCATTAAGTCACCTGCTACAGATGTTTTGGTTCTTACTGTTTACCACTTTCCAAAAATGGACCACACAGATAAAGTGGATTGAAGCAGGCACCACTACCAGCACTATTGACAAGCATCTCTTCAGACCTGTGCATGCAAATTTGTGACACATTGACTCCTGACTTCTGCAACATCCTTCCTGCTGTACACTAATTAACTACTCCTGGGGGAATTCTGCACCAAAAATATCAAAATTCTGCATATTTTGTTAAAATAACACAATATAATCACACCAGTTTCAATTATTTTGGTAATTTATTTCAAAATACCTGTCAACAAGTTTGTCTGTAACAATTCAGACAACAAAAAAGATTCAGGAAATGTTTTTTGACAAATAGATTCCTTACTAGGCATATTAATAGAGAACTTGAGTAATAATTTGTTTAAACTACAATACACAATACAGAAACGTATTTCCTGCACTCCTCAGAAGCAATGCAAAGGCTTGGAGGAGTCAGGGGTAACAATTTGCTGAGGGAGAGGGAAGTAATTGTTGGGAAGGAGCCTGGGAGGTTGTTGGATGTGGGTGTGAGAAGTATGGAACAGGGTTTTTTGGGGTGTGTGTGTGAGGGGATTGTTAGGGAGTTGTGGAGCCTCCCCCATGCAGACTATGGCTGACCTTTAACCTCTCCCAGTCAGTCAGGCACATCTGCCCTGCACCATGCGTCCCTGCACCACCTCCCCGTCCGTCCCTGCACCCCCACTCCCATTCAACCCCTGCTCCAGTCTGCCCCCCAACACTAGCCCAACTGAACCCCAGTCTATGTGACTCCCCAGCAGCCCTGTGTGCCCCGCTCTGTCTGCCTCTTCCCCCATATCCCGTGCTTCCTTACCTGGCCCCGCAGGCAGGGTGCTGTGAAGAACGCAGCCTCAGCTCTCCCCCTTTCGGCTGCTGACCGTTACACCCAGTGAGCGGTGGGTTGGTTGCCTCTGTTCTGGTGCAACATCAGTGCTTGGTGATGGTGTCTGCTGCTTGCCTGTCTGCATGTGTAAATTCCCAAAACACTAGAACTTGATTAAATAAACACATCTTTCCATAAATCAAACCTGACTCTGGAAAGTGTGTTAGCACTTATTAGGAGCCTGGATGCTTTTAGACGTTGCTAATGAGCTTCACAGCCTTTTGCCTGTAGGTAACCAGTCTGAAGCCAGCTAACTCAGTACGAATTAAAAGTTGTTCCCAACTAATGGATGTTTGGTTCCTCTATGAGATGAGATTGGTGGGTCTCCATTCCATTTCCCACATCACAAACTCATTGTCATGCTTTGCACTAATTGGCAGACTCGGCAGAGAAGCCAACAGTAAATGGGCTGTGGAGACTGAACTACTCCTATTGGTCACTGAGGAAGTTCCCCGCTGTTACCTTGTAGATAACTGATGGCTTCATATGCCCGTTGCTGCTTTTCACCAGAAAGAAATTCACACCATTTTTAAAGACCGTTTAGATATACGCAGATAGCTCCATATATGCAAAATAGCTCATTAAATAATTTGCATAAATATCACACATGAAGTTGCACAGAACTTGGCAGCAAAACTATACCTGAACCCAGAACACAGAAGCTGGCTGCTATTGCTTAAGAAACCCTGCTTCTAAGGATAAAGCGGAAATTGGCAACATTAAGATAGCTTAAGAAGCACCAAGGGTGACAGGGGAAGGAAAAGGAGAGAATTGTATCCTGTTTCCTTAGTTTTTAAAAAGTGCTTAGTTCATACAATTGTCCTTTGTGTTCGAAAAAATTACCTTTCATGGGCAGTAGTGTCCCCAGGCTGCAGTTTGACTTTGTAGCCCACAACTGGTCACTCTGTAGGTTGGTAGTTTTTCATGATAAACCATTTCTCTACTCATGCATACTCTCACAGATCTACTCCTCAGGAGAAACAAATTTTATCTGGTAATCTTGTGTAGCACAATATAAAATATTTTAATGCCAGTAATTTCAGCAAAGGAAGGGGTATAATCGCTTATTTCACAATTGTAGATATTATAATTATGCATCAGAATGCCTAACATATTCATTTTATCTAAACAAGGAGGCAACATGACTGCCAATCAAAGAAACTTCTCAGTGTTTGCTTTGGCTGTAACTCTAATTTTCTTATCATGTGTCCATCCTTTGTTTGGGGGTCTGTTGGGGGCAGGGGATGGAGGGTTTGACAGGCAAGCAAAGTGTTGCTGACAATTAGTTTAACAGAATAGGAATTTGTATACCTGAGAAAGTTACATCAGTTTAGCTTAATCAGTTTTTAAACTTGATTAGTTAAGCTGGTACAAACCCCTTTAACTGAAATAAGCATTCAGTGGTTTGCACCAGTTTAACTAACACCTTAAGTTAAACCTTTGCAACTTTCTCATGTGGGCAAGGTCAAAATAGTTTAGTCTCCTAGTTCTCTAATCTTACAGCCTTGAAGATCCATTTTTTGTTTAATTTTTTTACAGACGTTTGTTTGCTCCCTGTGCTTCCCAAAATATGTGGGTTATCTCTGAAACTTACATGCAGTTTGGCAGAGTAAAGGACAGATGCAAGCACACTCCTCTAAAGAAGAGCCACAGTTTTTAAAGTACAGCTCATGTGTTTTATGTGCTTTATGGGACTTGGATCTGGAAAGAATGCAAGTTGGGTGCCATCCTACTGTACTTCAGCTTCGCTGCCTGTAGGATGTTACTGGGATCACGTCAGCATTTCAATAAGAATAAAATAAATATTTTTTTAAAAAATTACCCCGAAACAAATCATCATAAACAAACACAAATAAACAGCTCTACCGTAAGCAGCGTGTTTACCTCAACAACAGAAATATCAGAAACTTCACAAAACGCACTATGGGCTTTGCTGTTGCTATCATTTTTATGTGAAAGGCACTCAAATACTATGGTGATGGGTAATAACTCAAATACCTTGGGTAGATAAGATGGATAAGTCCCTCTAGTTTTCCTTTTTATGTTTTTACATATCATGAAGATACAGTATAACCATTCCACCAATGTGGGAAACTGCTCAGATGTCCAAATCCAATACTCTTGGTTAGCATTTACAGAGTGGTTATGACATCATTGCCCTCCTTTCCACTGGGATGCTGATGATTTTGACATATGGCAGCATTTTTAATTTTTAAAAAGGTTTAGACATCTTTCAGTTGCTGCATGAAGTTTTGTTTGACTATATAAATCCTTTGTTACTCTTGTTTGTTTTTGTTGAATTTTGCTGCTTGAATTTCCACTGTGTCCACTTCCTATTCAGTTTCCTCCAGCTAATCCTTATTGCCTTCATTGGCCTCATGGGAGGCTGCAAGTTAAAAAAATTTCTCTGAAAAGGTTATTATAACTGTTTGAGACTATGGTGGAATGGAGGGGGTCTAGTGCTTACAGCAGGGATGCAGGCAGAGCAGTGCAGACTGGGAGACAGAGCTGTTTGTTTCCTAAATTCTGTTCCCAGCTCTGCCACTGATTGGGTGACCTTGGGAGAGGATATAAAAACTCGGATTATTGTCTTTGAAAGGAGATGTGTTAGGGGACCTTAACTGAAGTATTTAAGATTGAATTGGTTAGTTCCTAATCTTTTGTATCCCAATGGGGTGCTTTGTTGTTGTGGTGATAGAAGCCATATAAATAACTCAGTAAGCCTCTGGGTGTTACAGGATTGTATATATTTAAAGCAGAATTTAAATTGAACTAGATCATATGAACAATAATATTTGTTGTTAAACAAGCTGAAGTAGGGGGAAATCAAATCTCTTGCTTCAGGTCATCAGTTTGATAGGAGTCAGAAAGAAGTTATTTCCCAAGCTTTACATAATTGGGCAGGTACATTGTGGAGGAGGTTATCTTCCTTTGAAGCATTAGGCTATTGCAGAGGCAGGATATGATTTGTTCTGGTATGAGAGATCCTATATTCCTGTGAGGTTTTTAATCTGGGTAAACTGTAGTTTCTGTTATGATGTTAGATGTTTTATACTTTCTGGTCATCTGTATTTGTTATATGCTGATTAGAACTTTTAGAAGAAGAAAATTGCTACTTGACTAACCAGAACATTTGAGGTTCAGTTGGCTGTATTGTATTCTCAGGAACATGGGTCCATCTCAGTGTGTGTGTTTTTCTTTCTCTGTGTCCAGGAAAGCCAATATTTTCAGTTGATATTCACCCAGATGGGACCAAGTTTGCAACTGGAGGACAAGGTATGTTTGCACACTAATGGACGAAGGAGATCTGGGCCATAATAATCTCATGTCCTCACCACATTTTTCTCATTTTATCCATTTATTTGAAACTCATAATTTAGGAAAATTATCTATTCCCTGGAGATATAAGACCTGAACATGCATATTTAAAAATGCTGCAGTGAATAAATTAGACTTTTATGCTTATGGTGGCAAGTTCATGCTTATTGACATGGTCATATGCTTGTTCTCTTGGGTATCAGTGGAGAATAGCAGTTGTAGTAGTTGTATTGTGTCTGCTGCTACTAATATTGCGGAATTACTTGCCAAAAATCTTCTTGTTTAGACAGGGGTAAAACATGCAGTTTGGCCTTTTATATTGATAGCTGGTGGAAATTGGGATTAAACATTTCAATAAAATTATATATATTTATACACAACATAAATATTTTGTATATTAAGATATACAAATAGAATTTGGTAGTTTTGTTAGGGTTCAGTTTCAATTATTGAGTAATGAAACATCAGATAACTTGGCTCAATTAGTTTATTAATCAAAGATAGATCAGCACAATACACAAAGGCAAAGGTTAATATCTCATAAGTCTGGATAGAAACTCCAGTCTTTTCAAACCTGCTCCGAAATCGTGGGCTGACTTCTGCTTTATTTGTATCCCAGAGGGTTATGGCTTTCACAATATTACCTAAGATTCACACACCAATTCTTATCAGTTTTGAACATAGTTTTCCAGAAGTCACCAAAACTTATCGGCATCTTATACTACGGTAGCTATACCTAGGTACAGGATGCATGCTGGGTAGGTATCAACAAGAGTATCCATTTTCACTCTGATATATTTCCATACTATCCATCCTTAGCATTCTGTACCTTAGTACATCTTGTTCCTGACAGTACCTACATGTACCAAGAAGAGGCTTGGCTTAAGTACAAAGGATGCTGGATGTATGGATTGTGCATTTTGTCTTAGCATAATTATACAGGATTTTGAGAAAAGCTTAACATTAATACACTTCATAGTTGTGCAAAACATTAATACAATATATCCTATTAAGTATAATGGTGTTGTGTATAAAACTGATATTATATATAATACTGGCTAACAATAGTTTAAATGCCCCCTTTAATTCAACTTAAATTTAATTTTTGTGTACATGACAAATCAGTCAAAATATTACTGTTATATACAGTATGACTTTTACTATTTCTGAAGAATGACATGTGATCATCTTAATAGCTTTGTGGTAAATGAAAGCAAAGCACAGTTTGAGTACCAGCAAATGAATGTGAACTCTAAAAGTATATCTTTGTGTTAAAGATTTCTAGGGCTCCAATTGCTGCAGTATCAGAGAGCCAGTATTTTCTATGAAATTGAAAATGAGTTCAGACAATTTTTTGTTCTCTATAAAATATTGATTTCTTCTTTGTCTTTAGGACAGGATTCTGGGAAGGTGGTGATTTGGAGTATGGCTCCTGTCCTCAAAGAGGAAGATGAAAAGAATGAAAATATTCCCAAGATGCTTTGTCAGATGGACAATCACTTAGGTAACATACAAGGGTTCTCTGTAGGCTTTGAGCCTTGGCAAATTACCTGTTAATACACCTGTTTGTAATTAAAAAATATAAGTCTCTGTTCAGCAGTAAAGAATGTGATGTTTTGCAGAGGGGCTCAGAGCTCAGCTACATGCTTTTTTTAGATGTTCAGCAGAAAACCTTGTCAAGCTATAGAATACATTTTGAACAGTTCTTCAGATACATCTGGAAATCCCTTGCACATGAGTGTCTTCCATCTAATTTGGTGGGGCCAAAAAATAACTTGTAGAACAAATTTTTGAAAACCAGTAGGATTACAGAGAAGGGCAGGAGAACGAATGAAGAGAGAGGAGATGCCATATAAAATATATTGATTATAGTCTTAAGATTTAGTGTATTGAATAAGATGTTCCTTGCTTTTCTTGAAAATGTACCGTTTCCAGGTTGCACTTGTAATTTAATCCAATTTCATTTATCACAAACAATTTCCTTAGTCAGCTACTTTTTCCCCTTTAAACCATATTTTTGTTAAATGTTTTTTAGACAGAATAGGTTGTTGTTGAAACTTAGATACGTTATTCAACTGGCATTGAAAGATAAGTGCCAACCCATTTATCTAAAGCAGATAGAGTAACTGCATAGCCAATCACAGTGGAGTGAGCATATTTAACAAATTCCAAGCATCTCCTGCCAAACTCTGCTTAAAATGAAACCTGCTCTCATTATGGAACCATTTTTTTTTTTTGGCTTTTCATCTTATAAACTTTTTTTTCCCCCCATTTTCCAGCCTGTGTGAACTGTGTGCGGTGGTCAAACAATGGGGTTTATTTGGCTTCAGGGGGCGATGACAAACTGATCATGGTGTGGAAACGAGCTGCGTAAGCATGTTTTTCCTTTTCAACTTGTATTTTAATTTTAGCCGGTATCTCTGTCTATTTTCACAAAATTTCCCCCAGTGCCAGCTCCTTGCCTTAAGAGCTTGCAGGGAGGAAGTCACAGTTGCAGATCAATAACATTGGAAGTTTGTTCTGATAACCTGTGTCTTGAACAATAGTCTGTTTCCATAAGTATGTTCTCTCTTCTGCGTAGGAGGGAGGTGAGCCATTTTCTCCATGGGTTTGTAGACAGCTTCATTATTAGACTCTTCAAAGAGATATTTTACATATTAGCATTATCAACTTGCTTCAGGAAGTATAGTAGTATAGAGTATATTTATGTAGCTTTTAAAGGTATTATAAGTTTCACTTTCATATAAAACAGTATTGGTATTTTTGTCTCATTCCCCATTGTGATAATATCTGAGCAGAAAGTAGACTTGTACAGCTATATATGTTCTAAAACAATTAATGAATGAGTAACTTGTTGAGGTGGTTTCTGTTAACTCTTCTGGTCCTGTTTTAACTAGATACATTGGACCTAGCACTGTGTTTGGTTCCAGTAGTAAACTTGCTAATGTGGAACAGTGGAGATGTGTTTCAATTCTCAGAAGCCATTCAGGGGGTAAGTGAAAAGGTGTAGAATAAATCTGAATAGAGCATGTTGAAAAAGTATTTTTGTATTCATTAACATGATACTTTTCTTGTTCACAATATAATCAGTTGGTCATAGAACTCTTCACTACACAGCTAATCACTAACTATTAAAACTGGTTATGAGGAGATAACATCAAGTGTCAGGAGCCTTAAAAGGGGGGGAGAAAAAGGTGGCTTTTATTTAAGGGAGGCAATGTGGCTAGAAGAGGGGACTGGGTGTCAGGATTCCTGGATGCTGTTCCTGACTTTACCATTGATTTGCCCTGTGATGATGAGCACATAATTGGGGCAAGTCAGTGTGCTCAACTGTAAAAAGTGGATAATACTTTTTTATTGTTAGTATTATCTTAAACTGTGTCTTCTGTTTATTATCTTATTATAGTGGAATTATATTATTTTGGCATGAATTCTAAAAAGTTGGTTATAAAAAAAATGACAAGCATGTGTTAATTTTGTAATTGTCCTGAGGGGCTGTGTTGTTTCCATCAGTGTTTCACAGTGGACTGTGGTAGTGAGACCTTTTTTCCATCTGGGCTAGAATAATATTGTGTTGTGGTATCTCCTGCTGCTGCTTCACTAAGTGCAAATCAGGTCCTTTGGACAGAGGAGATTCTGGTTCCTGTAAACACCCTGGCCATTATGTTTCTATATCTCTCTATCTTAGGTACTTATACAGCCCCCCATTAAGCCATATAACTGCGAGTGCCTCCCAATCTTTAATGTATTGATCCTCACAACACCTTTGTGAGTTAGGGAAGTGCTATAATTTCCATTTTTAATAGATGGGGAACTGAGGGGGAACTGAGGCAGAGAGTATGTGACTTGCCCAGGGTCACACAGGAAGTCTGTGGTGGAGCAGGGATTGGAATCCAGATTTTCCAAATCCTGGGCTAGTGCCCTAACCACTGGACTATCCTTCCTGTCTGCATAAAGGCTTTGAAGTAGAAGCAGACAAACCTGCAAGTAATGAATGTCTGTAATTAGTTTCCCTAAGATTTTAGAGCAGGATGAGCACAAGCTATCAAGTAGAGGTCTAGAACTAGTCCTGTGCCTTAACCACAAGACCACCTTTCCTTCCCTTCAGTATATTGTGACCAATTTTGAAATAATAAAAAGACAACTTTGTCTTTTACTTAACTAAAGGATTTGGAGGTTTGAAGTGAAATATGGGGGGAAGTTGATATAAGAGTTCTAGTGCTACCAGCCTTTAGTGTTCTTGTGGAAATGCTGGCAGCCCAGCTGGGACACACTAACAGTATGTAGATGGATCTCAGCATCCTTGGCACACAGCACGGGTTGTAATCTGGCACAGTTTTTCAGATGGCAGTAAAGCTGCTTCTAACTTTCTCTTTTCCTTTTGGGTCTCATATGAAAGATGCCACAAAGATTAGAGGAAACTGGAAAAACAGAATTTCAATAAAAGGAAAATCACCAGGATGGGAAATCTTATTATGGCTGAGTTTATAATCTGATTCTATATTTATTGCTTTTTTGTCAAAAGCAAAATAAAAATGTATTTTATCAACTGCTAGATGGTAACAGAACTACATAGAATATAACTTGATTGTGCTTATTTAAATGATCTGTCCACAAGTTAAAAAATAAGACTTGACTAAAGAATACCTCGAGGGGAATGGAACAATGAAAAATGGTTCTGCAGGTGAAATAGCTTATGTTTTTTATTAACCATCTTGTAATCAGATATTTATATTATTTCTATATTTAATAATTTGATGTGATATAAGGGAATATTAGTTTGTGATTTAGCACAGCTCCTCCTGAGTGTGGCTCAGTCAAAGCAAGGCTTCCTTTTCACTCCCTTGGTTCATTTGCTTTATATGGACCATAGTGATGATAGTTTTACTTTGAGTCTCAAATTAGATCGTGTTCATGCAACATGCATAGCAAGTTCATCTCTGAAACAGGGGCTGCACTAATTGGTTAAATCAGTTAAATCTATCTGGCCATCAATTTGCGGCTCCAGTGCAATTTGTCACATAGATAGGACTTTTTTTTAATAGATGTCATGGATGTAGCATGGTCTCCTCATGATGCCTGGCTGGCCTCCTGCAGTGTGGATAACACCGTTGTCATCTGGAATGCTGTCAAATTCCCAGGTGGGAACTCTTTTAATTCAGATATGTATATACAAATATAATTATCAGTGACAAAAACTGACTGCTTTTTGTGTCAGTGTCTTTCATTGACTATGAACAGGTAGGGTGTATTTTGGAGCAGGCAACCTGTCCTTACTATAGTGACTAATACCTTGGAATCTGCTCAGCTGTTGTCACAGATGTTGAAATGAGAAGTGGATGACACCATAGATCATGTACGCAAATGCCCCAAGTTGAAGCTGTTGTGATGGTTAGTGAGAACAGAGGGAGGAATAAGTGCATATTTTAACTAGGGTTCCAATTAAACTGCTGCTTTCTTTCCAGTGCTTGACAAAAGTTTTGTAATAAACTGGTCTCTGCTGGTCTGGATCTATTTATCTCTTGCACAATGACTTCCATTCATTATGCTGTCAGAATACCCCTTTTGTTTCTTGCTTCATTTGTACAGGAAGCTTAATTTGAACATAGGTTGAGCTTGATTGGTACGTTGGTATTTGACCATCCAACAAAAATGTCAGGCGGCTTTTAATATGGTGCTTCAAAAGGAACCTAGAAATCTCCACTAGACTTTTTGTCTATAGTTAAATGACCTTTTTAAGGGAATGGCAGCATCCAAGTGTTATCTCTTAATTTTTTGCTGTGCACAGAAATTCTTGCCACTCTGAAGGGACACTCTGGCTTGGTGAAGGGATTGACCTGGGATCCAGTTGGGAAATATATAGCCTCTCAGGCCGATGACCGAAGCTTGAAGGTGTGGCGGACCATGGACTGGCAGTTAGAAACCAGCATCACAAAACCATTTGATGAGGTATCTGTCATGTGTTAAGGAGCACATAGCGAATAAATTAAAAAACAGTCAGAATACTTCTGATTGTCAAAGCCCTGCGCAAATATTAGCTAATTAAACAGGACTGAAATGCTTGCCGTGTGGTTTGTGCCTGTTTTTGTCCCACTTGGAGTTCCCAACTGTACAAGCGGAGCTGGCGCTAGGTATAAGCAGACTAAGCAATTGCTTAGGGCCCCAAGCAGCTCAAGAGGGCCCCCTATTCGCTTTTAATTATGTGTTTTGTGCGTGCGCGCGCACAAAAATATTCCTGCGTAGGGCCCCCAGTGGGCTAGTACCACCTATGTGTACAAGTTAGCTCTCTGCTTCTCCTGTGACTTTCTGTCCAGAAAGGGGGCTTCAACTATTTGGGAACATAAAATAACTGAGTTCAGACAATATGAACAAACCTTTGTGAATAGCCTGTCTTAACCCAAATAATTGCTTCTGCCTTCCCTTATCCCTGTAAAGAGGCACATTATGCCACAGCTTCCCTCCAGCTGCAAGAGCTAGATAGAGCTGCCTATGGAGCACATCAATCCTGCTCTCCTGTTTGCCTGCAGGTATCCTTCCCTTTGGCAGGATACCTTCCCTCTGCCCATATAGGAGTAGATTAACAAATACAAGGACTAAGTTTTGTTTATTTGTTAGCTTTGAAGAGTAATATTTGCACCTTACCAGCACTAAGTGTTTTATAATATGACTGCCCAGGGTATTGTGTTGTGGCTTGGTGTGTTGTTTTAGGGGTTGGAGGGTGGGAAGTGTCTCCAGACAATTGAGATAAAGCAAACAATAGGTGAGGAGGCTATTTCCCAGTTTTTCATTGCACTGATGCCTTTTTAGTTTTAAATAGGGTTCACATGCAAAATACCTGTAGTCTTAGCTCTATCAAATATTTTTGAAGATTAATCACAGTCAGTGATCTTTTCAGGTGCTAATAACTTTATGAATTGCAGACATAGTAAATTTATCTATTAGCCTCTGAGCAGGATGCAAATGTAATATAGTGACTTTGACTAGACTTGCATATCTGCTGTAAAAATATGGAGGAGAGTAAGTGTGGGGGTTTTGTCCCTACCCTCCCCTTTCTTCCCCCTGCACCAAAATCTGTTTTGTTTGACTGGTTACTTTACCTTGGCTAGGAAGGCAATCAAACCTCTCTGGGGCAGATGCTGGTGCTAATGAATGTTTTACAGTAAATTTGTAGTGATGTGGCTAGCAATGGTCTTCATAGTCATTGATTTGCTTTCAGCCATTTAGAGTCTGTGAGGTAGTGCGTTTGCAAACTTGGGTCTCATAATTTGCAACTGATGTGTTGCAGCCATGTCACTAACCAGGATGATGAATATTTGGTGTACAGTATTCTATAGAATTCTGCATTCTTGCAGATTATAAAGAATGGCATTTTCAGGTCTTCTTTCCATTTAAAACATTGTCCTGGAGAGCCTCTTTTCAATATAAGTCATTCCCAAGTTTTGCATCTTTTCTGACAATAACCAGATACTCTTATTCACTCTCTAGCTCCTAGGTTACAGCTTCAGAACTTAGATTGGACCAACCATGTGGATAGGGATGAAGCTCTGAGAATTTAGTGTACTGAAATGTTACTCATGAAATTGTGTTACACTCCTGAAAGAAACAAGAAATCACTCATTGTTTGTAAAATCTAACTTTCCTTTTTCTGAACCCTCAAAAGTTGTTATAAATGCCCTCTGATCAATCAGTCTAGACCCCTTTAAAGGCCTAATGTGGTTTTTTTTTCTCAGTGTGGAGGGACAACACATGTTCTGCGTCTCAGCTGGTCGCCTGATGGACACTATCTGGTTTCTGCTCATGCCATGAATAATTCTGGACCTACTGCTCAGATCATTGAGAGAGATGGATGGAAAACCAACATGGATTTTGTAGGGCACCGCAAGGCAGTGACAGTGGTGGTGAGTAAATTTAAAGGGTAACGTCTTCTTAAAGTATAGCTTTTAGAAAATATGCTCCTACGTGCAACAGAGGGAAACAGCTGCTATAGATAGATTGTAAATATGATAAGTTATTAATTTATACATAGATGCTTAAAAATCTGTCCGTTTAAGGTAAGTGTAGACTTTCACCTGTACAATTTTTTTTATTTCATGGATTTGGAAGGAGGCTGGCTGACAGCAATTCTGGGCCCCAGGGCACAACTGTCAATGGGCCCCCTAGAAAAGAATGGCCCAGCGTGGCATCGCCACATGGGCGTGGAGCTGGACCATGTGCGGCGGCTGGTGCACACATAAGCCGCGCCCAGCGAGCTGCTGGCTTCGCTCTTCCGGTCAGGGCCAGATTAACCTTTTGTGGGCCCGGCACCAAACATATTTGTGGGCCCCCAATGGGGGCAATGGAGCACCAGGAGGTCAGTACTCCGAGCGAGGGGCTGGCCAGGGGCAATGGGGCAGGGCAGGGCATGGCAGGGCCAGCCACGCTCCACCCAGCCCAGTGCGAGGGCACTGTTTACAGTCCAGCAGCCGCCAGATGCACACTGGCTCACCTGTATGTCCCTTCCCTCAGGGGCCATGCCACACAGCCCCCCCACCCAACATCCCTGACTCCCTATGCCCAGCGTCCCCTTGCCCAGAGAACCCACCACCACAAGTGCACAGTACCCTGCACACCACCACCCCTGCTCAGAGGCCCCCCCCGTCCACAGCCCCACCACAACTGCCCAGCACCCCACACAGAACCCCCACTCCCTAGCACCCCAACACACACAGATCTGGGCCACAGTAAGAGCTGTTCACAGAACCCAGACCACTGTGGGGAGTCCTGGATCCTCCACCATGAGGGTCACCAGCAGGAATACGGTGCGGGAGGCAGGAGCTCCTGGAAGGAGGTGGGTTTACAGGGCCATGGGCCGGGCGGCGGGGGAAGGGGAGGTGTAGGCATTTTGGGAGGGTGGGAAGCTTCAGTTTCAGATTTTGCTCCAGGCCCCCCACAACCTCAATGCTTAACACCACAAGGAGCACCTACACTGACCAGCTACATGGGGCACCAAGATGGAAACACAACTCCCCACAACATAGAGATGTGAGTCCCCGTGTCACTGCACACAGAGAATTGCTTCTTCCGCAATTCAAGAGAATTGTTCACTTGAACTTAAAACAACTGCTTCCCATTAGGTCTTTGCACTATTTATATTTTCCAGAGGAAGTTCTGCAGGTCTTGGATTCATATGCTTGCACCTCAATGACATTAATAATGTCACTTAGTTAATAACACCACCTTACAAGCCACCCTGAGTGAGGGACAGCACCTAGTTGTGCTTCCTCGTGTTCATATCGGGTACTGAATTGTGACTCAATCGCTATTTGGTCTCTTCCTCCCCTCCCTCTTGCTCCATAGGGGAAGTAAGCTGCACAAGCCCTTTTTCTGGTACAACTTACTTTCCCCAAACATGCTGTCTTCCCTGTACCCCCCTTCTTCTCTCTCCATGTGCAGAATTGTAAGGTGATGCCTTTCTCCTCTCTTACTTCTCACTGTGGGCACAATGTAGGCAGCTCACAATGGAGCTCTTAGAAAAGGGCTGCCCACACAAAGAAGTGGAACTTCTACACTCTCCATGTATCCTTTGCTGACTTCAGGTACAGCCTTGGAGCCAATTATATTAACATTTATTCATATTAGTACAATTGCTAGAAAGCAGAAACAGGAGAGAACTGACCAATGCCATCTCTTCCTCATCACCTCTTCTAGTTTGATATTTAACACCTTCCTCCCCCACCCAAAGAAAAGGTAGCAAGGCTAGAACTAATGTGTTTCCCTCAAGCCTGCATTCTTTACTCAGGGTCAAATCTCCTTTGAAATCAGTGGGAATTGTTTGTCCTGGAACCTGTTTCCCCCTGCCTGGCCTGCGGCTTCTGCTGGGGCTTCCCCGCCCAACGCGGCTTCTACTGGGGCTCAGGGCTTCCCTGTGTGTGTGTGTGCGCGCGCACACACACACCTGCCGTGGCTTTCCCCTGCCTGCTCACCCATCCGCCCGGCGGGGCTTCTTCTGTCCCCTTCCTCCTTTTTTTAAATTTCCTGCCCATGCTGCAGCAGTCGTGACTGCCTCCCCCCGTCCCCCCGGGCCCTTTTAAATTACCTGGGCCCCTGAGCAATTGCCCCCTTTGCCCCCCCAGTGTTTCTCAAATGTGACCACAGTGGCCGCATGCAGCCACCAGGAGCTTTTCTTGCGGCCACAGCTTCCTGGGCAGTGACTTAAGGGGTCGGGGGAGGGAGCAGTGGACCCTCCCCCAGGGTCACCAGCAGGGGTTGGACCCTGACCCCTTGTGGAGCCATGAACACTGGAGAGCAGGCAGCCAGTGAGTTCCCACCTTCCCAGAGCCGGTGAAGCTCCAGCTTTGGGCTTCAACTCTGGGGTGGCAGGCGGCAGGCTTCAGTCAAGGGCTTTGGGCTCCAGCCCTGGACCCCAGCCATGTGGCACCAGGTGCTGACCCTTGACTTACCACCGCCCTCACAGTCTCTCTACCCACCTCCCCATCCAGGGCTTAATTTGTCCCCAGGCTTGCCAGGGTTGAGTAAGTCTGCTGTGAAAATTCATATATGTATGTTTGTTAATATAACTTTTCACAGCCTCACAACTAGCTAGTAAGTCTGCTGTGAAAAGTGATATTAACAAATATTACTTTTCACAGCAGCAGACTTACTAGCTAGCAAGTCTTTTTTTAAAAAGCAACCAAAAAAGCAAAAGAAACAACAAAAAAAGACAAGAATGTGCAAAGCACCTTATTTGTGTTTCTATTCTGTTTAGATCCAGTAAAGAATAGAAACAGCTGTACGTTATGTTTGTTATTGTGTCTGCAAAAAGAAACTCTACATAAATAAATTACGATCATTTGGACATGTATATTTGCATATTTATTTGTTTTTCCTAAAGTTAATTAAGTATTTTAGGAAAAATTGTCACCAAAAAAATTGTTGTGAGATCCCCTGCTCTCAGTCACTAGTTCAAATCCAGCCTACTTCAGGTGTGGCCAAAAGTTTACCTTCAAAGGCCTCTTCAGTAGCTTGTTTTAAATCAGTCTGGTTCCAAATGGGCTGATGTTCACATCATAAAACCAATATAGTTTGGTATTCCTGTTGGTGCACTTGTCAGAGATGCCAAAGACTGAGTTGACTATGGAGACAAAAATACTCTGATCTATAGAAGGTGTCCTTCCAGCTCAAGGCTGAGACACATTGGGTAGGCAGCGTGAGGAAACCTACATTACTTTTGTCTGTCCTGAACGTGTGATGGGGACTTTGTTTCCTAGAGAGGTTAGCCTAACATTGTTTGTGAGCATTAAATTAACTTAAAAACCTAAAGACCTCCTAAAAATAATTAACTGATTGTAATATATGTGGGATTTTTTTTTCTGTCTTTTAGAAATTCAATCCAAAAATCTTCAAAAAGAAACAAAAGAATGGGAGCTCCACCAAGCCAAGCTGTCCCTACTGCTGCTGTGCTGTTGGCAGTAAGGATCGGTCCCTCTCCGTCTGGGTAAGTTTCCTTTGTTGCTTTCATTGGCTGAAGTGATCACTTGGACAACTAGGGGACTTAGCACAGAGATCAGGTGTACAGAATTAGGATCTTACATTTAGATACGGTTTTTATTGGCCACTCTGCCTGTTATCGGGGGATTGTAGGAAAACACTGGACTGGAATTATCATGAATTGTTTTAGAAATGATCACTGAAACGTTTTTAAAAATTATATGAAAAGTTCATTATATTCTTAGCCACAATTTCTAGTATATTCAGGTAAATCTACCATTGATTTTTGTAATTTTTAAGCTTGAAGTGATTTATTCTAGATCAAGTTTTGGGGACTGAGGTCTCTGATGTTTGGGCCAGAACAGGGTAGGCAGTACAGTGTCCCAGATGAAGCTAGGTGGTGGATGCTAGCTATGCTCTTTCTCCCTCTATTAAACTAACTTAGGGAAGCAAAGGACCTAGGGAATCCAGTTCCAAGGCCTGCTGGTACATGAGGGACTAAGAGAGTCAGTGATACAATATGTTGCTGTTGTCAGAGAAGAGGAGCTGGTGCCCAAATTGAGATCCACTGAGCCTGATTTGCAGAAGTTCTGAGCACTTACAGCTGCACCTGAAGTCACTGGGAGCTGTGCTTTGAACATATGAAGTGCTATAATAATGCCCCCCATCTGTAAAATTGAAAATATTAATACCAGCTCACCCTAGAGATGTATCCTGAAGATAAATCCGCTAATGATTGTGAACTACTCAGATGCTATGGTGATGAGTGCCGTAAAAATGAGGAAATTAATAATAATAATAATAATAATTTTGTCTTCAGAGCAGGGTTTGAATAATAAGCAGTAAATAAGCATGGGGCCATACATTGAATGATGAGGATAAAAAGGTGTATTGAATAGCTACCCATTCAGTGAGCACTGTTCAATCTATACACTGAATGAGGCAGGAGTATTTTGTTACCATGGCTGGGAAAAGGAATTGACTTGTCCTAACAAACCTGACCCAAGGCCACTCACTTTATCACAGGTTCTGACCTCTTGTAAGAGAAACAGTTCCTTCCTCCTATCTCAAATTCAGCATATCCTACCATGGAATCTGGCTTCCCCTGAACTTCCTCTGCAGAATGCAAGGAACACAGTTAGCACAGCCTAGCTGTTGCTGGATTGACTGATCCCCTGCCTGCTTTGTCCTGGCCTTGGTCTCCAGCTTCTGCTGTCAGCCAGTAAACAGAGGCAGGGTAGAAAGAACTTTTTTAAAAAAAAAATCCAAGTCTTCAAACATCTGGTTTGGCTTTTATTGTAAAGTCTAAAGTAAAATTGTATCTTCAGATTGTGGTTGAGGGTAAAAATGGTTATTCCTCCACTTTAATGTAAGATTGACTGGTTTGGAAGCTGTAATAGGGCAGCGAATCAGCTTAAACAAAGTGTATGGCTTCACAGTGAGGGACATATCCCAGAACACGTTAGTTGCTGCCTGTAATTCCCTGTTTCCTTTCTAAGCAGCCTAAGTGTGATATTTATCCATCAATCACTTAAGTGCATAACACTAAATCTTTCTGGCAAAAATACCAAATAACGGGTGTGTTGTTAATCAAAGTGCCACTTAAGTATATTCTATTATAGCTCCTAATGGGCCCAGCAGAGATTGGGATCTCGTACTAGGCACAGCAAAGACACATAGTAAGAGAGAGTGCTTGCCCTGAAGAGCTTACAGTCTGACTAGACAAGATAGATAGATGGTGGGAGGGAAAACAGAAAAGAGGTGAAATAATTTGCTTGGGGTCACACAGCAGGTCTGTGGTAGATCCAAGATTAGAACCCAGCTCTACTGAATCCTAGGTAACCTCATTATCCGGTAAACCACACTACCTTCTCCTACTTTAGCTTCAGTTAGAGCCAGGTATCTTAGATGCTAAGTATACTGGCTGAGAAGTAGAGATACTGTACCTCTTTGTTTTTTAACAAGTTATGGGAAATTCTTTTGCTTATTCAGTTCTTTATTGTCGTATCAAGTTGATCCATAAATACAGGGTTGGCTGCTCCTCTTTAGAACAATTGGTAGTTTTCCTTTTTTGTTGACTGGCTTTCCTTACTTACACATTGATAGTCTGAAAGTGAGCACATTACCCTGAGCTTTGTTCTGCCTTTCTCTTATGTTGCCAGTGAGCAACCTCCTTTTCTCAGTTAAGGTTGGAACAGAAGCTCTCTCCAGGGTCTGGAATTACTTTGCAGTTGTAGAGCTCTCTACCAATTCAACAGAGAGAGGGCTACATTGATCAGAAGATTCAATCTGTTTCAAAAAGTGGGGTTTGAATGTCGTACAAACTTTTGAGGGAATGGGTTGTGCTCTGTAGAGAAATGACTAACTCCAGGTACACTCCAGATCTTACATCATCAAGCATACAGATAGCATTCCTGGTCACAGGTTTCAGTGGTAGCCATGGTCAGAAGGTAAGATTAGATTCTGGAAGAGGATGGGATTATGTGGTTGTGCATAATATTTCTAAATTTCTGTCTCCTGTATTTTTCCATTTTAAGCTCACATGTCTGAAACGACCTTTAGTTGTCATACATGAGCTGTTTGACAAGTCTATCATGGACATCTCATGGTAAGATGGCTTTTTCTTTTGTACAAAAGCTAAAACAAAATATTGTCTACTTCTGTACCTATCTGTTCAGTGGAAGTTTTTATTCTAGTATATTGCAACACTGCTCACATTTTGAGCATAATTTGAGCACCACATCATGTGATCTGAAGTTTTTGAAGTTGCAGCAATATCTTTGTTAACTCCATTAGTTTTGACTCATCTCTGTTATTCCAAGTACCAAATAGGCACTTAGTGTCCCTAGAAGAGATTAAAATGTACTACATAAAAATTCAAATTTAAATAATTTACCTGCTATGTGTTTGGAGTGTGTGTGTGTGTGTGTGTGTGTGTGTGTATCTCCAAGCAGGGGAAGAATACTGTCTTTGTAAGTAAAGGATATAAAATATAATAATAATACAGTGTTATGATGTACAAAGACATCTGTAGAATAAGTTCAGCTTGTTAGAATTTCCTCTTTTGAGCAAGCTGCTACTATTTTATAAAACTTACTGGGCCTGATGGATTTTACACATATGTAACTTATATACAGTTATTAATTTACGCTGATGCAAGCGAGAAGACTCCGGTATGTCATCTCTGTCCCTCTTCTCCCCTCCCGAAAAATCCATAATGGCTCCCATCTCCAAAAGTGATTCCCTTTTCCTTTAACATGAAGTTCGTTAAGTGTCCACACTTGCTTATGTATCTGACCCTCTTGGTAGTTTCTCATTCAGAAAATTAAACATAGCTGCTCTATTCTTGAATAAATAATTTAGTTATATCAAAGGTGTTGCAGTGCTACATAAGAAGGTATGCATTCCTTTGTGGCCGAGTATAGCAGAAAGGTCAGGTTAAGAGAGTTTCAAATCATGAGGCAAGTATCAAACAGAAAACAATGAAATTATAAAGTACTATAACACATCCCACCAATCACAGCATAGAACATAGCAACCTTCCAAGCAGCTGTGTTTTTCTAGAGGGCATGGAGTCTAGTGTGGGTTTTGTCCAGAGTCCTGTAAGTGTGGGAGGGTCATCATGCTTTTCAGCTATCTTCCAGCCCAGGTCCCACTTCCCTGTACTGCTGCAAGAAGCCTTAGGATTGCCAGGCGTCCGGTTTTTCGACTGGCACGCCTGGTTGAAAACGGACCCAGAAGGCTCTGATCAGTGGCGCAGCAGGGCTAAGGCAGGCTCCCTGGCTCCGTGCAGCTCCCAGAACTGGTGACAGGTCGCTGTGGTCCCTAGGCACAGGGGTCAGGGAGGCTCTGCGTCCTGGCCCCGCCCCGAGCGCCGGCTATGCAGCTCCCATGGGCCGGGAACAGCAGCCAGTGGGAGCTGTGGGGGGCAGCACAAGCGCAGGCACCTTGCAGAGCTGCCTGGCCGCGCCTCTGCCTAGGGGCTGGACATGCTGGCCACTTCCAAAAGCAGGGCAGAGCCATGACAGGCAGGGAGCCTGTCTTAGCCCTGCTGCACTGCCAACCGGGAGCCGCCTGAAGTAAGCGCCGGCCGGTGCCCACACTCCAACCCCTTGTCCCAGCCCTGAGCCCCTTCCTGCCCCCAAACTCCCTGCCAGAGCCCACACTCCAACCCCTTGCCCTAGCCCTGAGCCCCCTCCCGCACCCAAACTCTCTCCTGGAGCCCGAACCCCTTCCTGCACCCTAACCCTCTGCACCAGCCCTGAGCCCCGTTCAGCCCCCCAGAGCCCTCACCCCCTCCTGCACCCCAACCCCTTACCCCAGTCCAGTGAAAGTGAGTGAGGTTGAGGGAGAGTGAGCAATGGAGGGAGAGGGACTGGGGTGAGTGGGGGCAGGGCCTCAGGGAAGGGCACGGGGCAGGCGTGTTTGGTTTTGTGCAATTAGAAAGTTGGCAACTCTAAGAAGCCTGCAGTGACCATTGCATGATCACTGACTCCTCCCCTACTCCAGTGGTAGTACTAGCACTAGAGAGCAGGACTGTCTGCAGCATGTCTTGCTGTATGGTGACACAGCACTGGGGAAAAAACCCTGTTTTTACACTCTCTCTCTCTCTCTCTCACATATGTCTTGGGAATGACCTGCATTCAGCTGCTCCATTATGTATTCTGACAACCCTGCCATCATTCATCCTGTCCACCGTGGGCTGCTGTGGTGCTACAGCTGAGCTAGGGAGACGTGCTTGCAATTCTCCCCTGTTAGACTAGAGAGAGGCCAAGATGGCAGCAGCCACAAGCGGCCCCAGCCCTCACTGTGCCAGGCAGTAAGAGGTCTGTGGTGGTGGGGGGAGCTGAAGGGGTGAGGAAAAGGGGTAGGGGCAGAATGGAAGAGGCTGTCCCAGGTTCCTTCACTCAGGCTCCCTCCACCACTGGACAGCATCACAAGTCCCTAGGCTACCACTGCATCCAGCCCACATCCCCTCTCTCTTCTCCAACTTCTTCAACACCTTTCCCCCCCTCACCGCCCCAGCCCTAGCTCTTTTCTTTCCATAACAAACTCCTCCTGCCTCTGGCTCCCTCCCTGGTGGCTACTAGCTATCCTCAGTCATCTTTGTCTCCCCCTGCTGATGCCCAGGCAGCATGACGGAAAAGGAAGAAGTAGCCTGACTCGAAAGCAAAGGGTTGAGGAACAGACAGGTGCAGGGATAGACTGGAGGCAGCAGGCTGTGGTTATAGGAGAAGGGGGGAATGGGACTGGCTGCAGGGGGTAGTAGGAAAGGGGGATAGAAACATTGGGGGCAGAGATAGAAGGGGTATATGCTGAAGGGCCATGCTGGGGGGGGATGGTGAGGAACAGGAGCAGCAGGATCTGTAACCATTAGAGGGCACTCCCCTCTGAACCTGGAAGTGCCGAGATACAGAAATCCTGCTCTCAGCAGTATCTGTGAAACCCACTGGCAAAATGTATGTCATTCTTCTCTAGTGACTGGCCCCTACAGAGGATAAAAGATTCTGCTACTATTAACTACTTCATTAGCTCAGGTGGTCAAGGACTGTGCTGTGAATCTAGAGGTTCAACCCTGCTGATGACCAATGTGGGGATCAGTATGTTTCCACATGATGGAATTTCTTCTGGTTTTTTTTGTTTTGTTTTTTAAACCTAGAAAATTACATTTTAAAAACTACATTAAAAGAATGTTAAGGTTGCAATGTCAAGAGATACCAGAATTGAAGTTGCAAATACAACCTTAATTCAGCCTTCTTGTGTGTTATGATTCAGTCTTTAATTACATGATCCCCTGCTATATTTTCCACAGGCCCCTTGCCACATTCACTTCACAGGATGGATGGTGCTCTGGGCATGTATCAAGGTTGTATAGTGAATGAGGTGGTTGTCTTTAGAATCCTTGTCTCATTTATTGCAGAAGTTGGAAGGTGTGTGGTGAATGAGGCGAGAGAAAGGTTAGTCTCATGGTTAAAGCCCTAGACAACTGGATTCTATCCCTGCCTCTGCCACAAAGTTCCTATGTGATGCTGGACAAGTCACTTAAACTAAAACTTTCACAGATGGCCAGTATGTATTTCCCAGTTTTCGGGTGCCCAAATTGAGACACACTGTGCCTGATTTGCAGATGTTTTGAGCACTAAAGGCTATAAAATATAATAATAATACAATGCAATGCAATATAATGCACCTGAAGTCACTGGGAGCTGTGCTTTGAACATATAAAGTGCTATAATAATGCCCCCCATCTGTAAAATTGAGAATGTTAATACCCTAGGGATGTATCCTGAAGATAAATCCGCTAATGATTGTGAACTACTCAGATGCTATGGTGATAAGTGCCATAAAAATGAGGAAATTAATAATAATAATAATAATTTTGTCTTCAGAACAGGGTTTGAATAGTAAGCAGTAAGTAAGCACGGGGACACACATTGAATGATGAGGATAAAAAGGAGTATTGAATAGTTACCCATTGAGTGAGCACTGTCCAATCTATGCACTGAATGAGGCAGGAGGTCCTGTGGGGAAAAATAGTATGTGAACATGTAATTGAAGACTATCAAAATGCATATGAACAATAGAGCCGAATTAAGGTTGGACAGGCCACTTCAATTCTGTCATGGTTACTTCGGAGTGCTTGACTTTGCAATCTTAATGTTCTTTTAAAATAGTTTTATTTTAATTATATTTTATACCTTGCAGTTCCGTTGAGCCTTTCATTTGAGGATCTCTAACATTAGTTAAGTTTCCCACCACCCCTGTAAAGAAGGTAATAAGTATTCCCATAATAGAGGGTATAGAGGACCACTGGGAATTGTGTACCCATACCGACATACCTATATTAGACCTAAAAGCTGTTTACTCAGGCAGCAGATTATGTACAGTTTGGTCAGGTGTCTGTATGTCTTCTCCATGGATCTTACTGTCAAATTCAATAATATTTCGTATAGAGATTTCCATCAAAAGACTTCAACGTATTTTACTTACATTAATGAGTTAAGGCTTGTGCGCTAAGTAGTATGATTGCATAAAGGAGCGCCTTGCTGTTCTTGCTGCTGTAGTATAGCAGCTTTGTGTATTTCGTTACCTATGCAAAGAAAAGACTGCCTCACCTGCAAGTGACACCTTTTTCAGTGTTATAAAGTTTTAGAAGCAATATCCAGTTAATATTTTTGACTGTATGGGTAAATGTTCTTGTGGGATATTTGAGAGAGACAGTAAGTGATCAGCAGAAAGCTTGTTGTTTTATACCCTGTTTAGGAAATCAAATTTGTTAGGCTAAAATCTTAGTAATATGGAACAATTCCCAGAAGTGCAGTTTCAGTCTTGTACCCGGGTCTAAAATCAGACTGACTTGGAAGAGGGAAATCTGAACTGTACATACTGCTAGAACTGTTTGAGCTTTCTCTATTTTAGAGTTGTAAATTTGTACCTATCACTCTTCTATCTGAGCACCATTACATTTTCAAAAATCTTTTGCAAAAAGGGAGATAAGACACTGGTCTATATTATTTATTATTTTATTGTGGAAGCACCTAGGAGCCCCAGTTTGCTAGGTGCTGTACAAACACAGAACAAAAAGTGACATTGTCAATGGATCCTTGAATATGGTTTTACTGGTGCTTCTTGATGTTCATCTGGCATTGTACTCTCAGACAGAGGCACTGACTATCTCCATCATCAGTGGATATCTACACTATCTGAATCCAAGAATTTTTTATCTGTCCAGCAAGCAGAAAACTTACTAGGAGAAACTTGACTCACTTTCCAGTTGGGAGTTTGGGTTATCTAAGTTACCTACTCTCTGGGACAATTTGACTGGGTGTGGCACTGCAGATCCTATGCTAAAGACAAAGAAACCTTTCTTTGTCTCTCATGCAGCCATGATACGTGGTTTTAAAAAATTGTTTGCAATTGGGCTGACTCAGCAGGACTTCTGCCATCAATGCTCTGCTGTCTTAATTTCATCTGTGACACATCATCTGTTAGTTTCTGTTACCTGTTAGGGGGAAAACTGCATTTAGGAGCTACTGGATCAGTGGCAAGGCCTCTTCTAGCAAAAAAAAAAAAAGCCCCAAGTCTCTGAATAGTGGACCACATTTGGAAGGTTATTGCCTTATAAGGGGCACAAGGGCTTTTTAAAAAAAAACTTATTTTACAGACACTGTTGAGCCCCCCAGAAAAATGCTGGTATGGTGTGTATGCTGTGAACCAGAGTAGCCAGGCCTCTGTGTGCAGTATACTAAAGCAAAAAACAAAAATCTAAACTAAAGACTAAACCAGAGACTATTGGGTTGGTTCCAGGCTCCATCTGGCTTCTGTTATTGCTGATACCACAGAGGGATGGAATCGCAATGGAGCAGAAATGGCTGGTCATCATTCAGCTTGTATATCTTCTCCTCCACACTCTCTGTATGTCTTTTCTATGTAGATTGTAAACTCTTTGGGGCAGTGACTGTCTACCACTCTGTTTGCCTTACATAGTGGCCCCCATTCTCAATTGAATCCTACACATTACCATAGTACTGTGATTCTCAGTGCCTGAAAAGGGAAGCTTTTTAGTTGCTTATGTGCTGAATGCTGCCCTTAGCCCAATTAGTGGGCATATTTAGCACATACTTTCTGAAGCAAATGAATTTGTATTCTTGTTTTGTGGTTCACCTTTAGTATTTAACATTTTAAATTCTTCCAGTTTTATCCCTAGTCTTGGTTTTTCACAGTCCTGGTCATCCATGTGGGTGAGCACCGTGTTCAAAAGCACATGCATGTATGTAGTCACTGGTTATCAAACATAGTCCCTTGACTATCCCATGTTGCCCACTTCTTTGATCACTTCAATAGTTGCTGGTGTAATAAATCCTATGCTAACCATTTATTTTTTACCGTAAAACATCTGTGGATTGCATAAATGCAGCAAAGAAAACTTTTTAAAACTCGTGGTTTCAAAACAAAGATCTTTACTGTCTTTCAGGACCTTAAATGGACTGGGGATCTTGGTGTGTTCCATGGACGGATCAGTGGCTTTTTTGGACTTTTCCCAGGATGAACTTGGAGATCCACTTAGTGAGGAGGAGAAGGTACTATGAGCGCTCAGGACAAATGTGATCATCCATTCTTTTTCATTACAATAATAATCTCAAAACTCTTCATAGAAGCTTGTAGTTGACTGATTTTCATATTATAGAAAAATGTGGTCTTGTCTGCTTTCCAAAACCAGGGAGTTTTTTTGTAAAGTCAGCCATCAAGTTCAGAAACAACTTGCGGTATTAAGTATCCTTTCCAGAGTAGAAACTGTCTTGGCAAATACCCATTTGCTTACATTGCATTATACATTTGAAACATTTGTCTGGCCTAAGTAGTGAGGAGTGACTTCCTGATTTCAAAATTATGGTTTAAAATTACTCTTATGAGCTTGTATGTAAGTCTTTTTAACGTGCTTTGCTATCAGCTGGATTTTCCCCCTTATCACTGCTAGCAACAGAAGCTTTGCCACCCTGGTTAAGTTAGTTTAATGAGTTGGATGTTATCTAAAAAATATAATGAGAGAAAAAAAATCTTTGATGTGTAAATAGTACTGAAGGCACTTGTATATTGATACTAATAGATGTGTAATGTCTATATAGCACAATCACTGATGTATTGGTAGCAGTTGTAATCAGGTTTTGTTTTTACATTTTTAACACCCATAGAGCAACATTCATCAGTCCACCTATGGTAAAAGCTTAGCGATAATGACTGAGGCTCAGTTGTCCACTACCATTATTGAGAATCCAGAGATGCTGAAGTATCAACAGAGACAGCAACAGCAGCGGATGGAGCAGAAGAATGCAGCAATACGGGAAGCAGCAGGGACTGCAACGGCAGCTCCCAAAGTGGCGAGCATGGTTAATGGTGAGAGTTTGGAGGACATTAGAAAGGTAGGCCT
The DNA here is from genome assembly GCF_027887155.1 of Malaclemys terrapin pileata. Classification (NCBI taxonomy): domain Eukaryota; kingdom Metazoa; phylum Chordata; order Testudines; family Emydidae; genus Malaclemys; species Malaclemys terrapin. The sequence goes on along the minus strand of NC_071520.1, from coordinate 16,060,558 downwards.
TTTGAATGGTGATTTTATAGTATGCAGTACAAATTTGATAATTATCTAATTAGAGAGAGATGGTGTGTGAGGTAACATATTTTAGTGGACCAACTTCTGTTGGTGAGAGAGACAAGCTTTTGAGCTTACACAGAGCTCTTCTTCAGGTCTGGGAAAGGTACTCAGAGTGTCACAGCTAAATACAAGGTGGAGCAGATTGTTTAGCATATGGAGTTAATATGGTGTAAGAGACTATTCACAGTGAAATGGGCAGTTATGACCTTTGTCCTAGGACCTCTGCAGTCCTAGGACAAAGGAGGGTTAGTGATTTATAGATTGTTGTAATGAGCCATAAATCCAGTGTCTTTATTAAGTCCATGATTTTTTAGTGTCTAATGAAGTTATGAATGTAAACTCCCAGGCTCATCTTTTGAAGGTGTTGTGCTGGTTTTCTTTGAGGTCGAGGACTGAGAGGTCAGAGATGAAGTGATGGTTTTGTGAAAAGTGTTCTACCTTGTATTTAGCTGTGATTTATTGTTTGTATTATGGTGGTGCCTAAGAGCACTAATCACAGATCTGGGCTCCATTGTGTTAGGGACTATACAAACTCTTATTAAAAGACAATCCTTGCTCCATGGAGTTTACGGTCCTAAAAACCCAGTTTGTTTGTGCTAGCAGGAAGGCAGATCAAGTGAGAGAGCATGCAAATATTTGGGGCCTCTTTGGTTCAGAAACACAGTTTTGGGGGTGGGGGGGGAGGGAGAGGGAAGGAAATCTTCCCTGCAATAAAGGTTATAATTATTGATGAGCATTTTTCATTTCATTGCACCTAACCAGAGTCTTGTGTCAACTGGAGAAAGCATTCATATTAACGTTATTTTCTCCCTTTCCTCCAACAGAATCTTTTAAAGAAACAAGTTGAAACACGGACTGCAGATGGCCGAAGGCGGATCACACCTCTCTGCATAGCTCAGCTGGACACTGGGTATAGTTTGAAGTGTTTTACTTTTCTTATCTCCCTTGACCTTTTCAACTACTTCTTCCAGTTCACACTGACAAAATTTAGGTCCATCTTAAACCCATTGCATATTATAATACCTTACATTTAAGAACTTTTAAGATGAATGGATTTCAAAGTGCTTTATAATGATCACTTTACCTGCCATTAAAATGCAGCCACTTCTAGGGTAGAAAGTGACAGCTGTTCTGTGAAAATAATACTGCAGAATAGTTTAAAGAAAGAGAAGTGAAAATCATTTCAAATTAAATACACAGACATTTAGGTGAGAAGAATGTAATAATCCCACTTGGAATTTGGCTGGTATGTGATTGCGAACACTTGTTCCAGCACATTCCAAGTGCTATGGGATCTTGAATGACTGAGTGGTTCCATCCTTGGTTTCCTGTCTCAGCCAAAAAATGTTTTTTTTCCTCTTCTAGGAATATACTGTGTATTGAATCCTTCAGTGTTTTAGATTATCTGGATTCGTATCCTCAGAATGAGCAGCTTTAGCTATTGTTTTTGGAAGAGGGAAGTTCATGGAAAAAAGATCCCAAGATCAGAGCCATAAGTGAAAAATAAACTCCCTTTTCTAAGGAGCTTGTTGTTATACTTCTGTCGTCCAAAGCAATTTCTAAAGCATGTGTCTACATCCTGTGTAATCATGCCAGTCATGATTTGAACTCGGTAGCTGGCTTTTGCTGGAAATATCCTGCATACAGTTGTGAAAATCTGCATTTATCCCAATGTTCTCTTAATAGTAAGATCTAAGAGCCAGTCTGGAATGCTTAGTGTTAAGAGACAGGTTTTCTACCATCAAAAGGTCAGCTTGTACTGTTAACTTCAACAGGACTAAGCTAATGTTTTGCATCTGTCAACTAACTCTATAAAAAACTCTCTAACTTAAAACATGTTTTCACCAAAAATGGGAGAGCTTCTTTTTTTTGTTCTTCAGCTGTACACAAACAAATATCACCCCGAAGCAATGCGCATCCCTTCTGCCTCATTAATTAGCAGAGATAAACCGCAAAGCACCACATTGGCCTACATTGCAGTAGAGATGAGAGAAAAATATGTGGAAAAAATTGAGGGGGTTTTAAGTGTGTCTATTATATACACACACACACAAGTGATATTAAAGTTAAATTAAAATACTTCTAAAAAATACCAATTTTTAAAAAATCATATGTACTTGCTTTTAATCTTTTTTGGTATAGGGATTTTTCAACCGCCTTCTTCAATAGTATCCCGATATCTGGATCTCTGGCTGGCTCAATGATGTCGTCTCAAAGTAATCAGCAACTGATGTCATTAGATTCCAATGCAATCAATTCCCTCGGCACTTCCAAGCCTTCTCTAGAACCACTGGCAGCCAGTATAAAACCAACAGATGACATAATCAATAAAGATGGGTCAGTGTTTGCAAGAGGTTTAATTTCTTTTAACATAGACGCCTTGGCCTTCATAATTCTCTAAATGAGCAGGTGCTAAAGTGGTTTCCCTGCTAGAAAATATTAATTGAGAATCTAATATTGTCTTGCATACTTCAGCATTTTATTAATATTCAATTACTCTTTTAATAGTGGTGGGAACTAATTATACCAAATCAATGTTTTTTGTGAAGTCAATTTATCCTTGTTAACATCCAATGTGCACCACCATGCGGCACTTACTAAGAAGTCAACTAGCATGAACGCGTCTGTTTTCCTTGAGGAAATGCATCCATTGTCAGATTGAGCTTTGAGTTGGGATATAACTAGTAGCTTTAAAACACTGCGGTTTACTTAATTAAGCCTCCCAGGGCTGAACAAATCCCTAGGCATGCACTGGAAATGCTCTTCTCCAGTGCAGTAAGATGTATTTTGATTGTTATCCATTGGAGTAACCACTACATCATCCTTACAAACACTGAGCTGCTATTAGTACAAGATTGAAGCCCCCTTAAAACCTCTTTATTCAGTCTAAATTGAGTATTTTAAAAGTGAGCAAACCTTATTTAGAAGATTTTTTGTGATGTAAGGTCCTGTTGTGTGGTTCAAAGAGTTTTTGCAAGAATCAGGTTATGTGGTTTGAACTGTAGTGTAGGCAACAGCTAGGCTTGTGTGTAACATTTTCAGCCTGCTGCAGCAAAAGAAATTTGCAGCGGAGACCTACAGATCATTTCATGCTGCTCCACTGCATATACATAATCACTAATTTATTGTACTTGGACACTAAATGCCTACAGATAATATGTATTTTTAATCAAGGAATGAGAATTCTAAAGAATGAATCAGTTGGATATAGCTAGATGAAAAGACTTTATGCAGCAGCATTAAGATTTCAACTCTCAGATCTATTATAAATAATTTTTGAGAGTAGAGGATATTGACACATGAAAGGATATGGTGTATTTTAATTCACACACGTCCAAGAGTGGCCAATTTAATGAAACTTCTAGTTGATGTAGAAGGTTTTGATAAATGCTGATTTATTTTTGAGTAGTATTCGACTCCAAATATATTTTCAATCTTTGTTTTTCTCTTTCCTCCTTTAATAGTGTAAATGCTACCTCTGCTTCAGCTGCTCCCCCTGTTTCATCTTCGTCTGTGCTAACAACTCCGTCTAAGATTGAACCTATGAAAGCATTTGACTCGAGATTCACAGAACGATCCAAAGCCACCTCAGGGACTTCTGCTGTAATAAATACAAATCAGACGGCCATAGACAGGTAAGTGATGGTACAGAGCAGGAGAGGGCACACAAGCAGACAGTGTTAAAACAATATGATTCTCTGAGGTATGGATGCATCAGTGCTGGGATTCTGGAGATTAACTCAAATCTCTATAGAATGAGGCGATGAAAAAGAGCTACTAGTAAGAGAGAGATTTTCTGAGGTAATATTATCCATGGATATTCATATTTATGTTTTCAGCCTCAAGCATATGGGACCAAGAAAACTCTTCAGATCTTCCTTAGTTAAAACTTTTGTTTCAAGATAAAATCATTGTATACGAGGTCTTCATGGAAGACAATAAAATCTAGCCTGCCTCTAACAGGGAGTTCCATCTCAACCTAAATTACATTACATAGAAAATAGATCCCAATAGCTGCAGACATATTTCAGTTTTGTGCTGAGAACCTTGTACAGGCGATAAATTTTCTTTTCAAGTATTTGTCTGCCACATGATCAGAATCTAGAAAAGGAAAACCTTTCAGTTTGGTGATGTGAGTCTGTGCATGTTATAACACGTGCACACACACACCCCTTAACAAATCATGTAGAAGGTCAGTGTCTTGCCAACAAGCTATGTAGTCACCTCATTTACAATAAATACAACATTTTTTTTCCTGTCCCATATTTCTTCCCCTAAAACTGTCCTTTTGCTTAAAAAGAAAGAAAAAAAGAAAAAAAGCCACTATTCTAGGGGATTGGAAGGTAGCAAATTTTGTACCTGTATTTTAAAAAAGGCTCATGAAGTGATCAGAGGAATTGTAGACCTAATCCTTACATCTGTAGCTGGAAAATTACTTTAAACAATAATTAAAATAAAAATAGAATAAAAAAACACCTGGAAGATCATTATATGATGGGGTCTAACCAGCACGGTTTCTGCAAAGGAATATTGTATCTCACTAATCTTAAAATTCTTCGCATGTGTCAATAAAGTAGTGGATAAAGGAAAATCAGTGGATATAATTTATTTAGAGTGCTGATAGGCCTTTGACAAGTTCTTTCATGCAAGAAGCTACTAAAGAAGCTAACTAGTCATGGAGTGAGAGGCAAAGTATTGTCAGGGATCAAAATCTGGCTAGGAGATAGAAAACAAAGATTAGGATTAAATGGTCAATTGTAATCCATAGCAAAAAGGTTTGAAGTGGGTGCCTCAAGGTTTCATACTAGGTCCTGTGTTGTTTAGCACAGGGGCTCTGAACCTTTCCAGACTAGTGTACCCCTTTCAGGAGTCTGATTTGTCTTGTGTGCCCCAAGTTTCACCTTGCTTTAAAAATTACTTGCTTACAAAATCAGACATAAAAATACAAAAGTGTCACAGAACACTAGTATTTATCAGTTGCTCACTCTCTCATTTCTACCAGTAATTATGAAATAAATCAATTGGAACATAAATATTGTACTTACATTTCAGTGTATAGTATACAGAGCAGTATAAACAAGTCATTATATGAAATTTTAGTTTGTCCTGACTTTGCTAATGCTTTTTATATAGCCAGTTTAAAACTAGGCAGATATCTAGATGAGCTGATGTATCCCCTGGAAGACCTCTGCATACTCCCAACGGTACATTTATCCCTGGTTGAGAATCATTGGTTTAACATATTTATTAATTATCTGGAAAGGGGGTGAGTAATGAGGTAGACAAATTGGCAGGTGAGACACAGTTATTTTCAGATACTTAGGACCAGATAGGATTGTGAGGAATATCAGAGAGATCTAAACAAGCTAAGTTTATGGACAACATCATGGTAAATGAAATTCAATGTCAGTAAATACAAAGTGTAATGCACATTGGAGGAAAATAATTAAACTACTCTGATACCATACACAGCGTTCTAAATTATCTGTATCAACTCAAGAAATGGAGCTGGGTGCCGCCATAGTCATTGAAGACCTGTTTAATGTGACGCTGTGGTCAAAAAAGCAAACAAGATGTTAGGGTACCTAAGGAATGAGCTTGTGAATAACATGGAGAATGCTATAATGCAATTACACAGAGAATATTATAATGCAATTATATAAATCAATGCTGTGGCCTCATTTGGAATAGTGTGTGCAGTACTGGTCACACTATCTCAAAAAAGGATATTGCCTAACTGGGGATCGGAGGAAAGTAACAAGAATGATCTTGGGCTTGGAAAAACTCTCATATAAAGAGAGATTGAAAAGAATGGGATGTTTGTCTTAGAAAGGAGATGCATAAGTGGTATACGATAAAAGTATATAAAATAACGAATGGTCTAGAGAAGGTAGATCAGGAACTTTCGTTCTGCCTGTCTCCTAACTAAGAGCAAGGGACAAGCAATGAAAATTAAAGAATGCAAATTCAAAACCAGTAAACACACAACATGTAATTAGCCTGTGGAACTCATTGTCACAGGATTTTGTTGAGGCCAAGAACTTGGCAAGATTCAAAAAGGGATTCAACATTTATATTGATATCGTGAGTATCTAGAGTTTTCAGATTAATAACAAAAAAATTGAAAAGGCTATTAAACCTCATGTTTCAGGCTTGGACCCAATCTCTAACTACTAGAAACCAGGATGAAATGTACTATGGGGGGCAGATTACCCCACATCTGCATACTGTGGGTTTCTTAAACATTCCTCTGAAGCATCTGGTTCTGGCCATTGTGAGAGAGAGGACACTGGACTAGCAAGACCTTGGGTCTAATCCAGTAGGGCAGTTCCTGTATCTCTAATGGGTATGTTTGCCAAGACTCAGTTGCATGGCAAACTGGTCCACAAGTATGTATGTGAGGTACAGTGTCTTTTCTGCTCACTTCCCAAAGTCAGAAGGGACATTGGTTGGGTACCCTTGTGAGTGAGGGAGGGAGGTAAACAGTAGTATCCCAATTCACAGCCTGGGAAGCTGGAGGGACAGCAAGGTGGTGACTTGTCTGAGAGTCACTGTGATCTATTATCATGGCATAGGGCTGGGGGCCAGGAGACCTAAGTTCTCATCATGATTCTGATACTGATGTTCTGTATGATGTTGGGCAAAAGTCATTTAACCTTTCTGAGTCTGTCTTTCCATCCAGTAAAATGGGTGTAACAATATTTACTCCTGAGGAGGTGTTGTGAACCCTATCTAATGTTTCTAATGTGCTACATAAATGCAAAGAATTATGGACAAACAGCAGTAGAACTGGGAATATAAATAACTCCCCATCTTGTACTCATTTCTCTGTTCTGTGGAGAAGAGAGGAGAACTACTCTTAAAATTCCTTGCATGTTTAGATCAGCGCCAGATGAAAAATGCCCTTCCTCCCACCCTTCCCAGGTAAACGTCTTGGAAAGCTGGGGGTAGGAAGAGGCTGCAAAAAAGGTTTTTATTACAACCTTAACAATAACTGTGATTCCTGATGATCATCATAACGTGTGTGTGTATATATATGTGCATTGAAAGCCATTGCTTCAGAGATGTCAAGCATGCGGTACATGTTAATTTACAGCCCTTGTGTTCTTTTCATTTGCAAGCTTGCTACTGTCAGTTTTGTTCTCTTCCACCTCCCTCACTTTGCCCATCCACCTGCCCCTAATGGAATCGCTCCATTACAGCTGTAATGGAAACCAGTCTCTTTAAGCAAAACTCTAGTTGTCATCTGATTTGGATATTATAATTGCTCTTCATGAGGTGCAGTATCCATTAAATGGTAAAATAAAACTTGTTTTTTTGTTTTTTTTTAAAAAGTATCTAGTTGCTGAATAATGTGTTAGTGCAGAGGTGGCCAACCTGCGCCTGAGAAGGAGCCAGAATTTACCTATGTACATTGCTAAAGAGCCACAGTAATACCTCAGCAGCCCCCCATCAGCTCCCCTGCACCTGCCAGCAGCCCTGCTGATCAGCGCCTCCCCTTCTTCCCCATGCCTCCTGAGGCATGCAGGAGGCTCTGGGGGGAGGAGAAGGAGCGAGGGCATGGCAGGCTCAGGGAAGGGGGCAGGAAGGAGCGGGGGCCTTGGGGGAAGAGGTGAAGTAGGGGTAGGGCCTGTGGCAGAGTCAGGGGTTGAGCAGTGAGCACCTCCTCCCCCCCTACCACCACTGGCACATTGGAAAGTTGACGCCTGTAGCTCCAGCCCCGGAGTTGGTGCCTATGCAAGGAAGAGCCACATGCAGCTCTGGAGCCACAGGTTGGCCACCCCTGTGTTAGTGCAAGCCACCACAGCCCTGTGTTAGTGCAAGCCACCACAGCCTAGTTTACTATTTGTTTTTTAAGCAGAAAATTTACTTGAAGAAGCTGCATTTTGTATGTTCTATATTTGCACTTGCACAAAGGATTGAGTAGCCTTTTCTCACCTTAATTTTTTTCTTCTGCATCTTTTCAGATGTATTCAAACAAGTCTAAGAATACACCTGATGCTTAGCTTGAAAGCTAATAGTGGGTGGATGGGTAGCAGCTTTGAATATAACTTATGTAAATTATGAAACAAATCTTTTACTTTTTATGCAGATTGAAGGATCAGAATTTAATTAAAGAGAATAAGCCCAAGGATCTCCTGGAGAGCAGCAGTGACAGTGAAGAGAAGATTCCAGCTACTAAACCGCTGTCTCTGCCCAAGCGTAAACTAGAACTTGAGGCAGAAACAGTAGAAAAGAAGAAAAAAGGCAGGCCTCGAAAGGACTCCAGACTAGTACCTGTGACTTTAACTGTTCAGGTAGTCAGTATGTCAATAATTTAATTAATGTGCATAGTATTAGTATTTACGGTTTCTACTATTCATTTACTAAAGCAAAATGTTGTCCTTGCATTAGATTAGACAGAAGGTGGTCAAGTGAAACCAGGAGTGCTAAGGTTCCTCAACATTTTGAAGCTAGTCCTCTTGCTTGCTTTTTATCTAATTCTTAAGGTTTAAAATGAAGGTGCACATAATGTAACAAATCTGTATGCTGTGCACATACAAATATTGCAGACCCTAACTAAACAGTATGTATGTAGTATTGGAGTTAGATGCAGGACCTTGGCTTCAAAAAACACAGATGTCTGCTGCTTGAACTAAATGAGAAACTCCATCAGCTGTCAGCAGTATGATTCAAGACGGTGGCATAATTATAAACACTTGAGGAGGTATGACCTTCCATTCAATACAGGGCAGTAGAGAACATTATGACAGTACTTCCCATCCTTCGGTTGCAATAGCCCTTTTCATTACCAACATTCAAAGGCTGGCCTTGCCCTGAAACATACCGGAGCTTCCATTAAGTTAGTACAGATGGGAAGTGTTAAAGATGGCCTAATGCCAGCCGCAATGACCACATATTGTTCCTGAAAATTCTTAGCAGCTAGTTTAGAGAATGAAGACACAGTATTTATGCAATATGTATTTAAAAAAAAAAAAAAGTTTTTGCATGAGGTTTTTCTGATGTGTGTTTAAACATTTGTTGAGGTTTCCCTCTTGGAAACACAATCTGGACTAGGGTATATCTGTACTGAGGTGCTTTTGTGAGTGATAACCGTGCACTGTTCCATTTGTTCATAAGATTTTCTTTTTGTTTTTAATTGCTCTGTTTGTTACTGTTGTTGACACTTTTGTTTTTCAGTCCCCAGCTGTACTGGCCTCTGAGAAGGATGCCACTTGCATCTCTGCACCAGCATTAGCACTTAAACTGCCAACCCCAATCCCACAGAAATCGTTTACATTGCAAGTAAGTGGATGACAGCAACGTTGTTTACTTAAAAGGCATTTTTCCCAAGAAATGTTTACTTTGCCAAAAATATCCTTAAGACACTCAGAATAGTTATATTAAACTAAAGGATTGGAGCAGAATTCCTTTGCCTTGTCCAAGAAGGAGCTTTACCCACCCCACTTTCTTCTAAGACTTTTCCACTTGGCTCCTTCCTGCCACTGTAGGCCTCCCAAGTGACTCTTCCCCTCCCCTACCTGACTTGGCTTCGGGACCTAAGTAAGTCACATGCACCCTCTGGCTTGTGCCGCCTTCTTTCCTACCTCATCTGCAGAGGCAATCCATTTCAGCAATTCATTCCTTCTTTTCTCACCTGACTTGGCTTCAAAGACAAACATATTTTCCCCTCTTAGGTGCCCCCTCCCTTCTTCCTTTATTTAGCCTTGGTGTAACAAGAGAAGTGGTGGCAGCAGGAACTCCAGACAGGGCTGGTGCTTTCTCTTCACACATGCGCCACAGACAGCTTTCTACATAAACTGGGCATTTCCTCTGAGGTCTCTTCATGCGGTAAAGTGACATGCTCAGCACCTGGAGGGCCTAACATAACATTGAATCATGTACCTACTAGTCCCTTGTCTGTGTGCTTTTACCATAGAAGTCTGGCTTTGACTGCAGGAATCCTGAAAGGCTGCAGCATCGGCCTTGTTTGAACTAGATTTGGTGTCCAGGATTTAGGAAGAACAGATGACTGAAAATATAAACCCTTTTTTCAATTGGTGGGCTCAAAATACACATAAATTATTGATGAGGAGTAGCCTTGAGTGACCAGTTGCCTTTGGAATCTCTTCCTTTTGAAGTAATTTGGTGTATTTTGAGGATATTTTAAACAAACAACTCCAGAGTGTTTTCTCTATCAGATGCCAAGGTTTAATTGGGCCCTATTTTGGACCTACTTTACTTGACACTTCCCTGAGCAATTTTCCTCTGTGTAAAACGATTTTTCCTTTTCTTTTTTTCAGGTAAGTTCAGATCCCTCCATGTACATTGAGGTGGAGAATGAGATGACCACAGTGGGAGGTTCCAAGCTGAGCAGGTTAAAGTGTAATCGGGAAGGCAAAGAATGGGAGACTGTCCTCACCAGTCGAATTCTTACTGCAGCTGGAAGCTGGTAAGAGAATTTGCTTGTAGAAGTAGGAGCTTGCAGAAAAGGAGTGATAGTCCTTTGGCAGGAGAAAGTATTTAGGGCTGTATTGTTACACTATTAAACAAGTGGTTAGTGGAAACTTTATTCAAGGTTCCCTTTGAGAACTTCCGATTACATGAATAAAATATATAGGTATTTAAAATTTACCAAATTTCAATAGCTTCAGAGAATATTGCTTCCCATTTGTCTTTATTATTTTAACCCCTGGTGCATGGTATATTTTGCAAAATGTTTGTTTAAATTCACTATTACAGTGCATGACAGGATCCCATGTTTTTATGGAGTTGTGTGATTCTTCATAGTGCAAAACATCTTCCTAAGACCTTTCTCTTCTTCCTCTTCTTGCCAGCCCGCTCTAGGACACTTATGTTCTTCTTTCCTCCTCCTGTAGCATTAGTAACAAATTGGCTTTGTTGATCATTGCGGTTTGCTGGTTTTTTGGTTACTGCTTTTGTAACCTGTACACAATGCTTTGGTATTAACCATGTGATATGAATAAATATAATATGCACTGTATGTAGACCTGATGGCAGCCTCACTAGTGAATTAGCCCCTAGGGTCCTGACCTAACCAAAGGCTTTATAGCCTCCCGTGTCCCCATTAGTCAATTAAAATACTTTCTTTGTCAGACATTGCATTCCTCCATTAAATTCCCCCATTAGAATGGACTGAACAATTAGAAGCAACAGTTGTTTAAACAGCAAATGCCACAATGATTGAAGATTTAAAAGAACACTTTAAATAGAATATTTTTGTGGGATACGTGTTTCCTCAGAGATACGTGCAGTTTCTCCTCCTCCTCAACAGCAGCCTTTAGTTTTTGCATCAGAAGTTTAATTTAAACTGTATGATCTTGTTGAGGTCCAAACTGTGACAAAGATACCCACAAGTCTGGTTCACAGGAATTCATCTGAACCTTTTTCTGGTTTCACGTCTTTAAGAGTTATGCTGAGTTTTGGATTGGAACAAATTAAACTCATAAATCACAGCTGAAATTGACAAGTTTTACATGTTTTTTTGTGAAGCTGTTATGTTTTGAGCTGTAATGTTTTGCAAAAGCTCACATTGGCCCAAGTTGACTCAGACTTCAGCCCAAGCCCACCACGAGGTTGGGTTAGCCTGGCCTGAGTTTCAAGCTTGTTAGGAAGAGGGTTGGTTACAAAGTTAAATACCGCTGTTATCAGAGCTCTCCTTCGTACCGTGTCCTGTCATCCATAACAGTAAACTGCAAACTCCCGATCATTCACATACCTTATCCAGTGGTTAGATTGGAAGCATACCCTAGAGCAGGATAGAAATAATAAGTATGTAAAGTTTGAGCCAAAATCTCCCATGCTCTTTAATGAAGGAGGTAAGAAGCGCTGTCTTTACAGTATAAGCCTTCCTCACTGACGGAAATGCTATCCAACACCGCCTTTGAAACATGCACCCAGGGCTTTGATTGCGAGGTAATTCAAATCTTTAACCTCACATCACCATGAAAGGGACTTTTACATTTTGTCATCTAGCAATTCCCTACTTTAACTTTGGCAATGCTCTAGCCTGCTAGTGCACAGCTCCCTCCCTGCCTTCTAAAGAGAGCCTCGTCATTCCATTGTCTTGACAGACCATTCGCTCTGTACATTCTTCTGTGTGTGGAAACGGTCTTGTTTCAAAAAACCAACCTCTTCTTCATATGGCCAGTATGCCGAGGCTTATTCTGACCAGGCACGCCTCCTTTCCTTCCCCACTGATACGTCGCAGTCACCTCCATCTTCCGAGTGAGAGACTTGAATTTAGGATTCAAAAACACATTCTCCTGTGTTTTTGCCTGTGCTTTCTGGAGACAAGTTTTCTGAATCCTCACAATTTATCAGTGGGACCTTCTTCAAGTTGTATGATAACCCAAGAGATCTTGCCTCTTTCATTTAGCTGAATTTAAATGTTTCCTTTTGATCATTTTCAGTGATGTGGTGAGTGTAGCCTGTGAGAAGAGGACCTTATCTGTATTTTCAGCTTGTGGTCGTCGCCTTCTCCCACCTATTATATTGCATTCGCCTATCTCCGCTTTACATTGCACAGGTTCCTACGTCATGGCTCTCACCACTATTGCTACGCTGTCTGTGTGGTGAGTACTAAATTATGCTGTCATGACTGCCCGTAAGCATGGGCTGAGTTTGACTGGTTACCTTACTGCTTCCAGTTAATGACTTTGATTGGAGCTGATAAATGATTTTTTTTTCTATTGGCTGGGTTGTCATGTGCCTGCTGATGCTCTGGTTCAAATCAGGTTAGCTTTCCATCGAGTCTTATTTGTGGATGTGATATTCAGCCCTCTGTAGAGGGCCCACCATGCAAGACATATGTCCTGCCTGCTCTCTTTTGCAGGCTTAAGTGGAACTCTGCACAGGGGTGAATTTCACACTAGAAAGTGGATGGTTTATCTTACTAAGGGTCATTTGTTTAAGCTGCCTTGTAGGACAGGGTGATTTTAGTCTGTGGAATTAAGGGAAAGAAGGAAATATAGAAATCATTAAAATCTTCATTTTTAGTAAATCAGCATTGACATTTGAAGAGTATTGTCTAACAGCTAGAGCAGGGATCGGCAACCTTTGGCACACGGCCTATCAGGGAAATCCGCCGGCGGGTCGAGATGGTATGTTTACCTGCAGCAGCCGCAGGTTCGGTCGATCGCAGCTCCCACTGGCTGCAGTTCACCATTCCAGGCCAATGGGGGTGCGGGAAGCGGTGGCCAGCATATCCCTGAGCCTGGAGGAGCCTGGAAAGGCAAACCATGGCCAGTGGGAGCTGCGATCGTCTGAACCTGCAGCTGCTGCAGGTAAACAAACCATCTCGGCCCGCCGATGGATTTCCCTGATGGGCCGCGCGCCAAAGGTTGCCGATCCCTGAGCCAGAGTATGGGCCTAGGAGTCAGAAGGCATGGGTTCAGTTTCCAGCTCTGCTGTTGACTCACTTTGTGACCCTGGACAGTTCACTTAACCTCTCTCTACATTCGTTTACTTATCTGTAAAATGGGGCAAATAATTCATACCTATCTCACAGATGTGTTGTGAGACTTAATGTTTGAAAAGTGTGATGAGATTCTCTAACAGAAAGGGCCATAGAAGTGCAAATAATTCTTTTTATAATCCTTTTCGGAAGCAGGGGTGCATACAGCTCAGCTTTGCTATTTTCTGCCTTGCCAAAATTGTGTTGTCAAAATAATGAAGAAAATATTAAGTTACAAATTTTAATCAGGAACATTCTAGAAACTGATTTGTTATAAGATTGGCATATTCATTTCTTTTTAATGTATAGCTTTCCCTCCTCCCCCCTCTTTTCTCTCCCTTCAGGGATGTTCATAAACAGTCAGTGGTTGTTAAAGACGAGTCTCTGCAAACAATATTAGCAGGTAATGAAAGGGCACGTTTACCTGCCAACCTTAGTCTTTCAGTCCTCCTGTAATATATTGAGCCATTAACGAGTGTGCTAAAATTCTACCTACCCCTGTAAAGCAAAAATAAATAGGTTTTCTTCTGTACATAGTTGGGTGTTAAATGGAAATCACTGGATAATGTTTGATTACCACAGAAACAATCAAGATAAAAATATAAGGAGATAGCAAACTATTAAGGATCCTGTAATTTGTTTTGTTTTTAAATGTGGAAATGCAATGTTGTAGAGTTATCATGAAACACTTTCTAATCTGGTGTATAAATCCCATAACACTATTGCAGTCCCCAATGCATATCTTGCATATAATCAGATATTTTAAAACTTAACTGATCAGAAATTATCTGAATTTAACAAATCTGTTTTCTGCCCTTGCCAGTATCTGGCAAAAAAAATCAGCGTTACAAGAAACGCCCTGGCCTTCTATCTGGATTTAATCTTAGTAGTATTAATCAAAGGCAGTTTGAGAAGTATTTGTATGTGTGTGTGGTATGAACCCAGCAGACTGCAGAAGTCTTTTCAGACAGACAACCACAAGCCCTGGTCAATTGGTCCTGTGCTCAAAACATGCTCCGTAGGACTGTAGAATCAGAACACGTTGTTAAGCAGGAGATAATGAATATTTGAGCATTACAGCATGTTTATCCACACCTTCCCAAGCATAGTTTGTTAGGAGATTGGCCTGGAGATACCTGTAAACTAAAGGGTTTATTTTTAAAGATGACAGAAAAATAATTGGGTGAATATTCTGCCCTGAGATACTGCAAATATTTCCCTTTTAACCAACCCTTTATGAATATTGCAATTTCTCCAGATTATTTAATGATAGTTGCAAAGAAATGACACATGTAATAGTACACAGAACTCAGTGCTAAGAGCCCTGGCTTCTAAATCCAGCTCTGCTACTGACTTGCTTATGTGCATTCAGTGAGTTACTTCACCTCTTTGCCTCAGCTTCCCTGCCAGTAAAATGGGAGTAACACTAGTCTCACCTGTTTCAGTAGGGCTCTTGCGAGGATTAATTAATGGCTGTATAGTACTTTAAATGTGTAGTGTTTTAAATGTTATGTAATGATTACTTCGGAGGAAATCATGAGATTTGATTTAATCTGTAGGAAGTGATACATCTGTCTCTCAAATTTTGCTGACTCAGCATGGTATACCAGTAATGAGCCTGTCTGATGGAAAGGCATATTGTTTTAATCCTTCTCTTTCTACGTGGTAAGTTGCACATTCTTTCCTACCTTTTATAAAGTTGGCTGTGATAGCATGCCAGTTCTGATTTACTGCCCCTTAATTCTGTACTCTGAAAACTAACCCGAGCGGAAACACTGGGCTTGTCTTCTACTTTGCTCCCCATGTACTAGTACATGGATGGCTGGGCCAGTCCCTTTCATGTTTTTATAATTCAGTACTGTTTAAACTAAGCCTTGTAAATTAAAAGCTTAAACTGAAATTTATTTCCTTACCCTTTTTTCCCCACCTGTCACATATATACTCTGATTTGTTGTCGTAGGGTTGCTTGTAACTAACTGGAAGTTGACATGGATTTAAAATGGTTTGGTCATTCAGACGTTCATAATTTCTGAATGTAAAATAGTCTTTGGAAAAAATTAGTCCAGAACAGCTGCCAGGAAACTTGGATGCTCTCTTATATTTAGACGGTAGTTTGTGTGTTTAGATTAATATTTCTTTAAATAAATCGGAGGGAAAACACCCCAGAGAAAATCTAATTTTTACTGCCTAGCACTAGTCCATGTCTGTCACAGCCTTGATATTATTCACAGTTAAGGTTGACCTTGAACTTAAATCCTGCTGTCTTTTTCTCCACAACAATTAAACCATTGAAGAATGGAGGATGGAATCTGAATTTCCTGTCACTTTTCTGTTTGTGCCACATCCTCAGATTTATATAAAAGAATAGTCCCTTAGTCACCAGCTCAAATTAACCATGATTAAACAATTAAGATTACTGTAAGTATTTGTGCCATTGTGTATCTTAGTTGTCTGGTAAGCATACAAGTGGCATTCATTTGAGCAATCAATTCCCCAGCCTGTCAAACCCATGAAGATGATAGCCTTAATTAGGTGTAGGAAGTGGGAGTTGTAGCTGTCAACTCTCCCCTGTCAGTATGAAGGAGGCATCATATCTTCAGTGTAAGGGAAATGCCAGAATGGCTGATCAGCAGTCTGAGAGTAGGATCTGATGTGTGGAGGGTCTTGGAGTAAAGTTAGTTTCATGATGAGAAAGTAATTACCTAGGTTCCGTACAGCCTTGGTCCTACAGAGGATTTGAATTTTTGTTTTCAATCTGGAACCTGTAAAATGTGCCGGTGGATTTTCTCTTATGCTTCTCAGAGCTCCAAGCCAAATCCTGTTTAGGTTATGTGACTAATCCCATTGACTTCAATGGGACCATTTGTGTAAATAAGGTGAGCAGGATTTGGCCCAAAGCCTTGTACGTTGCACCAGTGTGTATCATTAAATTTATTAATCTAAATTTGGGTTATTGTTGATTATGTACTAGATGTATTGTCTGACTTTTGAACCAACCTCTGTACTTCTGCATAATTTAAGCACTATACCCAGATGTAGAGACACTTTTCTTAACCTGTGTATTATATAATTTTAACATTAGCTTTAATAATTTTTTTATTGTGAAAATGCAAATCGAGTATAAAGCAGAATAGAACAGAGTCATCTGCCACCTGATGCACCATTCACTGTGTTGTAATATGTTCTTGTTTTTTTTCCCCCCCACAGGAATCTTGTCTCTGACAAACAGGACTCCTTAGCACAATGTGCAGACTACAGGAATAGTTTACCATCCCAAGAAGCCATGCTGTGTTCAGGACCCTTAGCCATAATACAGGGACGAACATCAAAGTATGCATTTAGACATTTTATTTGTGTTCGCTGATCAGCCAAGTGATCTGTTTCTGCTTCATATACAGTAAACTAAATTGCCTGGTGTTAATTTCTGTTGTGCTGTCTAGTTTCAGTGTGACTGAATGCTTGAATTACTTAGTTATTTTCAGAAATATCAGTGGGTTGGAGGGCTAATCTGTCAGATTCGTACAGAGAGTATGTTTAAGCCTTACATCTTTGTAACCTTGTATCTGTTTAGCTCAGAGAATATTTGGGTAGTAAGAAGGCTGCTTAATAATTCTACTTTTATAGTTCTTCCTTACCTGTTGGTGCAGTGTTTCTCATTTATGTTTATAGAATATCACTTTGTTTATCTAAATTGGATTTCTTACATTTTGCATTGTGATTTTATAACTTACTTATTGGACCATCATCCCAAAAGTGGTTTGGTCTACAAGCTTCAACTTTGGTTTATTCAGTTGTCCTTAGTTGGCTTATTCTGTGGAGACTGAGAATTTTAGGGAAGATCGGATGGTTAATTAGTCATTTGCTGCATATTTTTAACTTCTGATCACACCACCAGGGAACAGCAAGAGCCAGTGGAGGTGTCTATAGACAGCTCAGTGGCTCATCTTCACTTGCTACTCACATCCCTGGTTTCTAATTTATATACTCTCTCATAGCCAACTTTGATTTTATTTTACTAATTTTTATGCCCACATGAGAGAGGCTGTAAGTAGGGTAATTGGACTTATTTTCCTTCTTTCCTTTTAAAAAAAAAGTCAAGAAAATTAGGATTTAAAACTAGAAAGAATGGAAATAACAGTTTGGATTTATTTTGTAAAAAAGAAAATATCCAGATGAAAAATTAGTTAAGGTTTGTAAAGATGTTTTAGTTACTTCAAAAAGTAACTTTATTAGAACATTGTAGTTAAAAAAAAAAAAAAGAATTTCCAGCCTTTTACAAAGACCATTTATAAAACTAGCCTTCATTTAGTTTCCTGGCTTTCACACTCTTCTGGGTGGGGGTTCAGGAGTGTTCTAAAGGGTTATATAAACATACAAGAAGACAGCCCCTACCCTGGAGAGCTTATAATGTTAAAGACAAAAACCAGATGAAGGGAGGACAAAAGGGATGCAGCATACAAGCAAAGTGATCAGGATGATGATAGGAACTTACTGTGTTAGTTTCATTTTGTCCATTTTCTTATATATTTCACTTTATAATGTAAATGAAACTATATAAACTGAGCTTTGCTGTGGTGGAGGGGAGTGGTGCACACTCAGGATTGAAGTGGGCAAGAGGAGGGGGTTATGGGAGTGGGGAGGAGAAAGGAGAGAAGTAAATGAGGAGGTGGTGGAGAACCAGTGGACAAGAGAGAGTGGGTTTGGGCACCTGAGAGGTTGCAGTGGTAGGAGAGGGATGGGTGACAAGGGAGAAGTGGTCAATGACAATATAGTAAAATCCAGTTTCCAAGTTGAGTGAATGATGATTTCAGGTGGCTGTGGAAGCTCCTATTGGTTACTGCTCCCCAGGTGGAAAGTCTGAAGGGACTGGGGGATCATTGAACCTAGTGCCCTGGTGGTTCAGTCTGGGTCTGGTGCCAATGTAGACAGGTCCAAGGGTCTTTCCATCTGTCAGGTGCAGAAGATTTATAGGCAGTGGCCTTTGGCAGTAGAGGTGCAAACTGGGAAAGCACCAAATACCATTGATATGTGAAAGACTAGAAGAATAGCTTCTGCACTAGGGGAATTTTTTTCTAATTGTTCTCTGACTTTGTGCCATGTTTGGTTTATAGTTCAGGAAGGCAAGCTGCAAGACTGTTCTCCATGCCTCATTTAGTACAACAAGAAACAACACTGGCTTACCTAGAGAATCAGATAGCAGCGGCACTTATGTTACAATCCAGTCATGAATACCGCCATTGGCTCCTTATCTATGCACGGTACCTAGTTAATGAAGGTGAGGTCTGATATGCAATGCTATTTCTTTGCAGATCTGATGGATTTTTCAGAACTCCCGTATTCTCATTATGTATGTGACTGTTCTCGGTGTCCTTTTGTTTGGCACCTTTGTGGTTATTTAAAAAAAAAAAAAAAAAAACTTCAGCGCATTTGCTTCCGAAGGTGGTCCATAGTGGAGGCTCTTTTGCTTGTATGTTAAATATAGATAGTGTACTGGGAGGAGAAGTGCCATCTCTGGATTTAAGTATAGAAATACACATTACTTAATAGTCAAATTATCCCCCAGGATCTATATACTGTCCCCAATAGCAGCTGCTGCTGGATGCTGTAACACCCTCATAAAGCATGTAATTTTTAGTAATACATCATGATGAAAATTTATTCCTGACTCAATTGGTGATCACATTTTGTCCTGCAGCAGAGGAATTACTAACCCTTTGTGACTTTTATCATGGCTAATATAGCTGCAGAAGTTCTACTCTTATTCATGTAAATGTCTAAACTGTAAACAAAAATTCTGCTAATCTATTTAATGTAATAGCTTGGAGCCGTGAGTTACATAGGTTAATTTTTGTTTATGCAAAGAAGGGGGTGGGGAATAACTTTGCATTTTGTTAATTTCCAATTTTTGAGTATCTTCTTTTTCTACATTATTAAATAAGGATAACCAACTAGCCTTCTCTGTCTCTTTCAGACTTTACAGCTCTCTAGCATATCTCCACTTGTCTGCTTTCCAAATTAAATGGTCCCCCTTATCTTAATCTCTCCTACATGGGACCTTCTCTTCACCCACATAACCATTTTACATATGGGAAAACTGTGGCAGAGGTGAAGTGGCTCACTTACAGCCACACACTGAATTACTGGCAGAATTAGAATCAAACTCAGGAGTTCTTGCCTCTCCGTCCCAAATTCAATGCACTAGATTACACTTCTCTAAATAAATGTGGTTCTCTCACTCCCTCCTTAACCAAGTTTAATATTTGATTCTTGATCTGTCCATAATGACACCTAGTTATTTTTCTAAGTTAAAACTAATTCAGAACCTAACTGGCAAACTGAAAAATACATTAAACCTACTCTGAACATTCAATTTTGCTCAGTGTTTTATGCCACTGCACTGTTCACCCAGTCTTCCAGATTAATAAATGCTGAAATATGTAGATCATTGTATTGATCCTATTTATTCCTACATAGATTCCTAATTCCTAACCATTTTTTAAACTCTATTATAAGACTTTACCTCTCATCCTGTGATTACCAAATTATCTTAAATACACTTGCAAAAGTTTTTTTTTTAAATTGGGCTTCTGCCCTTTTTGTTACTTTCTGATGTAAAGTTGGCTTGAAAAGTTTTTGTGTGTGTTTTTTAAAGGTCTTCATCTTGGTTTTTTATCTGATAAGTTTAAAAAATGTCAAGTCTGGTCTTTCCTAGTTTTCCTCTTGGGATCCAGATGCTGAAGGATCTTTAGTGAGGATCTGGAAGCATGATTATTACAAACCCTCTAACCTTAATATAACAGGCAGGGATGTTGAGTCTTTATCAAAGACATTCTTTTTCCAAGCTGTTTTTAGGTATTGACATTAAATATGTGTTAATCAAAAAACCCAAGTTTTAAACAGTCTTACTAAAAATTTAATTCTCCTCTCAATTACTCAACGTTCAGTCTGACTTTTTTGTGGTGTCGTCATTTCAACAGTTACCGGAGTCTACCAGGGCAGACAAGACATGTATAACACAAAAAACAAGCTAACTTTTTTTTTTTTTTGGGGGGGGGGGAGGCGGGTTCGGAAAGGAGGGGTGTCTTTCAGGTTGTATTTATAATAAAAAATTTGATAATCATTCCATTTTTTTTACTATGTAGATCACTTTTAACAGCCTTTTTGTGGAGAACTGTTGATAAAACTTTTTGGAAGTTCTAGAATAAATCCACCAGCCTGTCTTTATTTACTATTTTAATGTTTCAATAATTCTTATTGGTTAGGGAGGAATAATTTACCTTTACAGAAATCATATTGGTTTGTCCTTATGTTGTTCTTGTCTAGATACTTGTAACTCTGTCTTAAATTATATGTCATTTATATTGTGTAGTGGGTATAATTTCATGTTTATGAATGTTTTATTTCTGGTAATTCTCAGGGTTTGAATATCGCCTGCGAGAATTATGCAAAGATTTATTGGGTCCAGTCCATTACTCAGCTGGAAGTCAGTGGGAATCAACAGTAGTGGTAAGTGCTGGTTTTCGTTTTTAAATAAACGTGTATAAACTAGACAGTTTTAATTTAAATTACCGAATGTACTTTACATTTCCTCTCATAGTTTATTTTGGTAACATTTAAAAGAACACCTCCAAAGTTGAGAACCCAAAATTTGATCTACCCTTAAAAGTGTCATCTGATAGGTAATTTCCAGCTTTTATTTTAAAAGTTCACTGCTAGGGCTTTCATGTCTTTGTTTTGGGGTTCCATGTTTTTTTTTTTTTTTTTTTTAAGGGAGTTTTCACTTAACTTAAATACTGTTTCTAAAGCTGTGCCAGCATGGTGCTGATTCACAAGGAAGGAAGTAAATTGTATGAGCCAAGCCTTGACCAACCACTGTTTCTTAAGGGAGAAGATATGTCTGGTTACTTTGTGTAACTTTTTAACTGTTGGGAAGGTTGATAGCCCTTTAACCTCAAGTATACTTCAAATTGAGTAGCAAGCAAGCAATCTCCAAAGACTTTAATCACTGTGGAATCCCTTCCATTCTATACCTAATCCATCCTTTCCATTACCTAAATAGTAACCTCCTTTATTCTCTCTGGCACTGTATACAAACACTTAACAATCCATTATCTCCACTGATGCTGTCTAACATACCTAATAGATGGAACAGGTCGCACCTTCAGTGCTCTCCATTCACCAGGTATGTACCTTTGAAAGGGCTGATATGCCAAAGAAACATGTGCCCTTAAAGAACACTTCCACATTCTATCACCACATGGAAGCAGCAACAAGAACATTTAATATGAACTCCTAAAGACTTTATTATTATTGCTGTTGAAATCTAAATAACAGGAGGTGACACCAAATAAACAGCTCTCTAAGATAAAGAGAGACTACACTAATCTTAAAAAAACAACAAGGAGTCTGGTGGCACCTTAAAGACTAACAGATTTATTTGGGCATAAGGTTTCGTGAGTAAAAACCTGACTTTTTCGGATACTTGACACTAATCTTAAGTGAATCCTGTATCAAATGCCTGCATTAATGATATAAAATAAATTTGAGGATTTTTGACGTTTTTGTGCAGGGTTTACGAAAGAGAGAGCTACTGAAAGAACTGCTTCCTGTCATCGGACAGAACCTCCGTTTCCAGAGGCTTTTCACAGAATATCAAGAGCAGCTAGACATCTTGAGAGACAAATAGTATTTCCCCAGATTTTCCCTGAAGGGCATGATCTAAGGGAAACTGCTGAACCGCATTAACCAGAGACAGAAGAGGAGAAAGCCCGGCCAGAATGGGACACTCCTGAAAGGGGCAGTACCAGAATGGCCCCACATCTTTCATGAGTGCTAAGCTTTAATTTCTAAAGAAGCTCACAAAGGCAAATGTGGAAATGAGTGGAGGAGCTGGACCTGTTTTCCAAGTGGAATTTGAACATCAAAGCTGTGGCCTGTGTTCCTACAGAAGGTTGTGGATCTGTACTTCAGGGGGGTCCTTTTGGGTCTGGATCTCATTGTGATATCAAGGAGACTAGCTGAGAACAGTTTGGGGATTTGTTTTGGATGTCCTGTGAAAAGCACAGTACTTCAGAGTACACTGAGCAGCATATTAACCCTGTTCAGGGTTTTTTGCCTGAGGATTGATTGAGGCTCAACACTATATTGAATTAGATGAATGAGCCATATAAAAAGAAATTTCATAAAATATTAAGGTATTATGCAGCCAATAGACTCAAACCTGTGAATATAATTATAAGAGGCTGTTCTAACACAAGGACTATTTTTGTACTAGAATTTGCTAACTTGTAATATGGAATTTTATTTGGCCAATAATCAGGATTTCCCTACAAGTAACCTTGTAGGAAATTTAACTCTAATTATGACAGCTATGTTGCTGAATAATTGTACCAAAATTAACCTGTCATCATCTGGTTTTTAATTTTTAACTGTTTGTAAAGGAGAGATTTTTGGGGGTGGGGGGAATCAAAGAGGGTGGCTCTTTTTGTATGTACAAAAATAAATGAACACTGCATTGGATTAAAAAAAAGATGGTCTTGCTCTGGATATTCATGTCTTCTTGTAGCAGCATTAAACAATAATACAGGTTGAATCATGTTAAACGTGTATAGAAATCAATATTGAACTAACGTTATCTGGGTGATCTTTTCTCTCCAAGTGCCAGAGTAGTGCATCTTAACACTGATTTTACTGTAGTGATCTAGAATCTTGTTTTCGTAACTATTACTACTTCAGGTAGTGTCCCTTTGGGTACTCTACCTGAGGTGTGCATGTGCACCTTCAATCAGAAGATTTCAGTGGCAATACCTGTTCGTCTTGTTCATGCGCCATATGCATCCTTGTGTCCCATACCAAGGATATATGGGCAAGATACTACCAATTCTAAGCACTTGACTAAGAAGGCAGTACGCTCTTTGTCTTCCACTGCCTCATCAGTACCTAGACCATCAGTACAACTGGAACAGTGAGTCCAGCCTTCGGTACCTCACAGCTCTACGGCTGGGACTCACCAGGTCTCTGTATTGGCTCACCCAATACCTCAAGAATTCAGGTTCTCAAAGGTAGTCCTGTAAAAAGCAACAGAGGGTCCTGTGGCACCTTTAAGACTAACAGAAGTATTGGAGCATAAGCTTTCGTGGGTGAATGCCCACTTCATCAGATGCAAGTAGTCCTGCTTGTTTCCGAGGAGGCTGTCTCTCCTCTGAGTTCAAGACCTCTGGTACCACAACCAATTTTATCTCCACTATTTCACCTTTCTCCAGGACCACCTGCCTCCCCAGTACTCAACAACTTCTGAAAGATGGCTGATTATTCTTCCATTCCCCCACTCCACCAGACTATGAAAGGGAGTTCTTCAGACTCCCAGATTTCTGTGCAGGGTTCTGCTGACTGCCTATCTATATTTGTTTAGCCAGAACCTGGACTGTTTAGAACACTTCCAGGCTTCTACCATCAAAGTCCGCCAAACATCCACCTGGTACAACTAACCCTGGATGCACCCACCATTCCCATATGGTCCTTCCCAGTGGGCATACTGGGATCCCTGGGCTATTTATCAGCAACTGTTTTCTGAAGTGCACACTGCTCATGTCGATCATCCCAGGGAACATTCTTCAGCTCCTTCTGTTTCTCCTAAACAATCCAATGAGGATACATTCGAGGACCAGGAAAGGAGAGCTGATGAGGAGGCTACTCCATATTCTAATATTTCTTCTTCTTCCCCAGTTGAAGTTGTCATCCCCTTCGCCGCCTCACGATGATTTCAAATAATTTCAAGATCTGATGAAGAGGGCAGCGGACACCCTTCAGATCCCATTAGAAGTAGTGCAGGAGACACATCACAAATGGCTCGTCATTTTCTATGCACCATCGTCAGCCCGGGTAGCCCTTCCTATAAATGAAGCACTATTAGAATCTGGCAGATTCCTGCTACTGCACCCCCGTCAGCTAAAAGACCATTGAAAAAGTATTGTCCCAGCTAGGGGCTTGAGTTTTTATTTTCCCACCCCAGACCGAATTCTTTAGTCATGGATGCAGTGAATGAGCATCATAAACACCATCCAAATACTACATCTAATGACCAGGAGCACAAACTCTTGAACCTTACTTTTCTGCTACTCTGCAATTCCAATTGCTAATAATCAAGTGATTCTGGCAAAATACGATCACATTCATTATACACAGTGTACCTCTTCTATTGAATATCTGCTAAAAGAGCACAAAGAACAGTTTTAAGCCATCATTGCAGAAGAGCAGCTCTTAGCTAGAACAATGCTGCAAGCTTGTCCATGTGTGACTGATATGGCAGCTCGTTCCAGTGCTATGTTTACAGTAATGCACAGGGCATCATGACTTCACTCCTGATTTGCCTGTGATGTCCAGAACTTCCCTTTCCATGATCTAAAGTTATTCAGTGACAGCATGCATAATGACAGACAACAGGGACAATGTGTACTATATAAGTTGGCAACGGGGAGCGAGACCCCCTTCCCGCTCTGCTAAGGCCGTGAAATTTTGGAACTCATGCATAGGCCTCGATGTCCTGATCTTGGCCATCTACCTACCCGGTCTCCAAAATACCATAGCCGACAATCTTAGCAGGCACTTCACTCAGGATCGAGAGTGGGAACTAGACAAATCTGTACTTAGATATTTCTTACCTGGGGATTTCTGAAAACAGATCTTTTCACCACCATAGTTGATCAGAAGTCTGAGCAGTTCTGTTCAAGGGGAGGCTTGGGTCACCTCTCTGGGAACACCTTTTTCTTCTTCAAGGCGAAGAATCTCCTATTTGCATTTCCGTTGCTGCTACTGATCCTCGTCCTAAACAAAATCAATCCGGACAAAGCCATCGTCATCTTGACTGGATCAACCTGGCTGAGACAGCTTTGGTTTCCTTATCTTCTTCACCTCTGCTCCTGACCAATCATTGATCTTCTGCTGATGCCTAGTTTTTTCTCACACCAGACTCAGGAAACGTCCTTTACTCCACCCTGAAGCTCTGCAGCTCAGGACCTAATAGCTAGATGGTTCTCAGAGCAAGAACTGTCTTGGGCCACAGAGATCCAGGAGGTTCTGCTGAACAGTAGAAAAGATTCTACCAGGAAGACTTATCTTCAGGGATGGAAAAGGTTTTTCCACTGTTGTGCTCATTGTAGTTTGTCTCCTATTGATTCTCCTATCTCTGAGCTGTTAGGATACTTATTTAATCTAAAGAAATGAGGACTTTCTTTGAGTTCCATTAAAGTTCAACTAGCTACCATTACAGTATTCCATTCTCCAGCACAAAGCTTCGCAGTATTTACTCACCCTGCAATGTTAAGATTTACAAATGGTTTATTGAACCTCTTCCAAAATGTTGGACACCCTACTCCCTCCTGGGACTTAAATTTAGTTCTCAATGCTTTGATGAAGCCACCCTTTGAACTGTTAGTGATTTGCCCACTTCTGAATCTTTCCATGAAAACCCCATTCCCAGTGGCTAGTATCTCTGCTTTAAGGGTTGGAGGACTCGACATATTTCAGCATTGAGTCTTTGTTCACAATAGCCTCTTAATGAGTATTCTCTCTCAACAGGATCTAAGTTTAGTTATAAATAAACCTACACAGGAGGGAAAAAAAGTAAAAATTGTGTTCTCTGGGTTCTTTATGATTTTATAAAGATAATCTGAAAGGCTTAAAGTTTTTTTTTTTTACAAAAGAGTTCTCTTCTGTTTCTTAGATTAGAAAATATTCAGATTTTGTCTATTTTGTTTTTCTTGGAAGTCTGTGGATGACTGGAGCACTAGTATGATTATGATCTCAGATTCCAAGCAAGTGAAATCTGATTAAATGAGAGGAAAATTATTTTTATTCTGGTTGGTTGGTACTTTTTATTTGGGGGGGAGGGGATATTTATATTCAACACCATCTATTTGAGAGGTCAAAAAAGCTCTTGCTCCATTTCTCTGGGTCCTCTAAAGCAGTGGTTCTCAGCTAGGGCTACGTGTACCCCCAGGGGTACACACATGTCTTCCAGGGGGTACATCAGCTCATCTAAATATTGGCCTAGTTTTACAATAGGCTACATAAAAAGAACTAGTGAAATCAGTACAAACTAAAATTTCGTACAGATAATGACTTGTTTATACTGCTCTATATACTATACACTGAAATGTAAGTACGATATTTATATTCCAATTGATTTATATTATAATTATGTGGTAAAAATGAGAAAGTAAGCAATTTTTCAGTAATAATGTGCTAATTTTGAAAGCAAGTAGTTTTTAAGTGAGGTGAAACTTGGGGATATGCAAGACAGATCAGACTTCTGAAAGGAGTACAGTAGTCTGAAAAGGTTGAGAGCCACTGCTCTAAAGGAGGAGGTGTCCAGCAAAATCAAGGAATAGTAAATTTGACATTCCTGATATTTTTATGCTTAAAAAAAATCAAGCGGGGAAGGGTGGGAAATAAAACCCTTCAGGCCTGATTTATACATGATATACAATCAAAACAGGGTAAAACCATTATTTCCCTTTGTAGGTTTCCTTTAAAAGCAATTCTGGAACCACTGCTACTGTTCTTGTAAGATTGCTCACTGAGCTCTCAATATTTAGTGGCCATAATTCTGGCCTGAAGAGCATGAAGTAGGTGGCTTTCTGTAAATCTGATCTAACATTTAGGTTTTTTTCTAAAATGCTTGTTGCATTTTCCTATGGATTTACTCTCAAATACCAGTTCCAATTCTCAGTCTTGATTTCTCCCTCTGCAGCTGTTGTGTGGGAGGAAGGAGTGGTGTGCACTGTCCCGTACTCCTTCAAATAGTTTATTTTCAGATCATTTTTAAAATTTTATTTTTTGACTGTGCACTTTTGGAAACTCTGAAGGCTGCTATATGCCCAGTGAGAACTGCCATTCACAGATCTAGCTGATGACTTGGGGAAATTTCCTTGCCTAGAATCGTAATCACAAACTTCAATGAAAAAGGCGGGTTTTCAGATTAACATCAACACAGAACAAATGTGCAGGTAACACTATATCTGCTATAGAAAGTCACTGATGTAAGAACAACAATGTAAAAATACATTGAAATGGGAAATTTCCTTTTGTCTATTTTTGCACTTTTTGGAAATCTCTCTGAGCTCTGCAGGCATTCTTTTGGAGTTTGCCTTAGTAGTTGTGGCTACTGGCTATTAGCCCAGCAGCCATGGGAGTAGCTTTTTGTGAAAAATAACTTGGATTTGTGTGGAAATCCAGTAAAGAAAATAATAAATATGTCTTAATATAACTAATCTGAAAAATTAAATGGCTAACACATGAACAGATAGGAGAAAATTAATCTACCTTAAGGTATGTGCCTCATGCTCATTAATGGGACTTGAGTGTAGGAATCAAGAAAATAGTCTTCAAATTGAAAAAATCTGAACAGGGTCAGTGTTGTGGCAGCATATGAAACAATTTGGAAACAGGAAATTTAAAGGCTATATATTTGTCAAAACTAAACCTGGATCTATACACCTTTAGAATTTTGAGGTGTTTAAGATCCAGATCTTTATCTGTTGGCTTAGGCCTGTCTGTGCTAAAGGTCTTACTCAGTACTGAAGGTGAACCTCCATGTAGGGCAGGTTTACTGCTGAACCCAGCATCTGCAGCCTTTACAAATTCTTTGAGACATAGCTTGAGAGACTGTCAAGTAGTTTGTGCCCAAAACTAATCAAGTTTTTATATGTTTTAAGGCCTGTTTTCTGGGGTTTATCATCTACAATACATAAATAGCTTTTATCAATCCATTATTTGGTTGAAAAATGGGGCAGGGGGGGGGGAGAATACCCACACAGCTGTGTAGGACCTAATGTATTCAATACACTGAGCATATGTTAATTGAAAACAATCCTGAGAGCTATGCTCACCCTGGCTACCAATGAGGAAATAACTGAATTGGATCTGTGAGAGAAGAAAAATAGAGGAAGTAATTCAATTTTAAGAGTTCTAAGAGGGTGTCAAATAAGGCAGAGTAAAAATTAAACTAATTTTTAAGAGTGCCTCTGTGTCCTTTTAATTTACTAGATCAATTTTGTACGGTTAGTCAACCACTGATCAGGGATTGTCTGAAATTTGCTGTCATTTTTGTTAATCAATTTGTAGTTTGATAATTCAAATTTTGAAATTTTTCATTTTTAGATTCAAAAGATTTTTTGGGAAATCAAGAAATTGTTTTTAACCCTGAATGTAACTATAAAAGTACAATAAATGTGTCAAAGGTGATATGAGCACTAGTAATCTATATGCTACAGAAGTGGGCTGGCAAATGACTGCGGCCAACTTGTAAAAAGTACAGATTGACTTCGTTTTGAACTAGATTATAGGAGGTGAGCTGGAAACAATTATGTTTCCTTTAAAGAAGTAGAAGTCTTCTATCTTTCAATATCGCTGTAATATAAGGAAATTTGTGACAAAGTTCTGAGCATTTCTTAACACTAAAATGTAAAAAAACTTGTCTGAAAACAATCAAAGATCACACATTCAATTAATGGTAAAACACTAAATTACAGAGCACAAATACTTTAATATTTAACACAGTAACAAGCTACCGTAATTATGCAAGAAGGAATTGATTAAATAGAGGAAAAACACAGAACTGGATTAAGGAGACCAGAGATCTGTTCCTGGCTCTGCAACAAACTTCCTGTGAGGCTTTAGTTAGGTCACTTAGCCTCTGGGCCTCATTTCCTCATGGGTAAAAAGAATAATACTTACAGGATCTTCTTCACAGGTGTCCAGATAAAATAAACGTATGACTGTTTCTGAAATACATTGGAGATGCTCTACTCTAATTTTAGGTATATCTAAGGCAACACAGGTTGGTATCTAAATGCCTATTTAATCTTAGAAAGAACGCAAAGTATTATAGTAATTAGGTGGATTTTGGTGGGTAAATATCCTGTAAGTATGTTTAATTGTACATTGTTGTGAGTTGCAGTGGGGTGTACATCTAGACTAACATTAATTAATATACAAAGAAGTAATGGATTGGGAAGAAAGAAGTAAGAAAGGTGTGGTAAAACATCAGCCCTCAGGTTAGTCATTGGTTTTAATAGTTTAATTTTTTCTGCAGCTCTGATACATGTTTGGTGAGATGCTCATATTACATGAATCAGAATCAACAATCCAGTTATGCCAGAAAGTTTTGGTGTCTAATACTCTTGATCCTGATCAGTCTCCCAGATTCATAGTCAATTTGCCTTGCTATGAAGTGAGCTGCGGAAGCATGTGCTGCTCTTCTTTTTCCCTGACTGGAAGAGAGAAACCCAAAACAATTATTTTTAATTGTTTATAAACCACTTCTTTCTAAGACATTCTCCCGTCCTGTAGGTATAACCTGTGTCCTTGATGCCCAGATGACAGAACAAGGAGCAATGGTCTCAAGTTGTAGTGGGGGAGGTCTAGGTTGGATATTAGGAAACACTATTTCACTAGGAGGGTGGTGAAGCACTGGAATGGGTTACCTAGGGAGGTGGTGGAATCTCCTTCCTTAGAGGTTTTTAAGGCCCGGCATGACAAAGCCCTGGCTGGGATGATTTAGTTGGGAATTGGTCCTGCTTTGAGCAGGGGGTTGGACTAGATGACCTCCTGAGGTCCCTTCCAACCTGATATTCCATGATTCTATGTACAAATTAGGCTTTCACCACATGATGCTTACCCAATAATTAAATAGCTACTAAGAAAATGATGAGGAATTGTGAAACTCAATAATATTTCACTGAAAGATGTTAACCTGGCATTCAAGTCTTTTCTCGTTAGTGCATATTTAGTAATTAAGTTATTGCATTTCTTTTAGAATATGTAGATTTGGATGCAAGGAAGTAACTTGAGCACAACTAACTAGCATTTTAAATCAGTCCTATGAATGTAAAAGTAACTATTAGAGATGTTTCCTGTATCACAAACCAGCTCTAGGAGATGACATAAAATTCTTTAGAAAACTCACTCTGTAAGTGAATCTGACCAACTATTATAAGTACACGCTGCAACTGGAGGCCCTAAGGCACAGCACAAACTTCAGTATGTTAGGTGGGATTTGGTGAAATATATGTCAGCACCTTAGGCTTGCTAACTGTCTAATCTCACAAATGCAAAACCCTTGCCTGGCCCCCTGCCCTGCTCACTCCATTCTCCCCCCCCCAATCGCTCCCTCTCCCCCACCTTCACTCACTGTCACCAGCCTGGGGCAGGGGTTTAGAGTGTGGGAGGGGGCTTTGGGCTGAGCCTGAGGTAGGGAGTTAGGGCACAGGAAGGGGTGCAGGGTGCAAGCTCTGGGAGGGAGTTTGGGTGCTGGAGGCTGGGGGAAGGGGTGGGGGTGCAGAGTGCAGGCTTTGGGAGGGGGCTCAGGGCTGGGGAGGGGTGTGGGCTCTGGCTGGGCGGTACTTACCTCGGGTGGCTCCCAGTCGGCTGTGCAGCAGGGCGCCCAAGGTAAGCAGGAGCAAGGGGCTCTGTGCTGCATCTGGAAGCAGTCAGTACATCCCTGCAGCTCCTGGAGAGGGGACCAGGGGCCTCCGCATGCTGCCCCTGCCTGCAGGCACCGCCCCCGCAGCTCCCATTGACTGCAGTTCCTAGCCAATGCGAGCTGTGGAGTTGGTGCTTGGGGCATGGGCAGTGCACGGAGACCCCTCTCCCTACGAGGGGCCACAGGGATATGCCAGCTGCTTCCAGAAGTGGCAGGGAGCCTCCTTAGCCCCGTTGTGCAGCCAGACTTTTAGCAGTCTAAAATCTCCCAGTTTGGCTTCAGTAGTCTCTGGGAGGTAGAGCCCAATTCTGGGAGACTCCCAGCAAAACCAGGAGAGCTGGCAACCCTACAGCACCTGCATACTAGGGTGACAGCCACGGTAGAAATGCAAGTACCTCACATAACTGCAAATTCAGAAGGGAAAGCAGTTTATAGACTAACTTTTGGCAGTGCGAGGAGGGGCGTCTGCTTGACTTTGAAGAGAAATAAATACTGAAAACTGAATTCTAGTCTACGTTACTTTGAGTCAGGCTGGGCTCGGAATAGCTGTTATGGATTCTATAATTAGCATATTTTAAAAGTATCCCTCACTTCTGAAGTAATGATTTTTGTGGAATAGTGAAAAACTGAACAGAGTTTGAGAGCTGCAATGGGAAAGCTTTGCTACCATGAAGGCGAAAAAAGAAAACAGGAGCTTGGGGTTATGATATGGGTGAGGTGTCTGTGAACCAATACAAGCTCTGTTTTGTTTGTGAAAGCAGGTTTTAATATTCCACTAATCTCCTTATCCCCTACCCCTAAAACAAAGTTTCCAAAGTCAACCCATAAAGCAACCCTCATTTTAGGACAAGCAGCTAAAGAGTATGACAAAGCGGGGGGGGCGAGGGAGAGGCTAGGTCAACCTCCAGCTGTAAAGTTGACCTCAGTTTGGCTATTTCTACTTATTGCCTAATTTTCAAAGACAACCCCACCCAGCACTAAGTTCCTGTAGGTGGAACTTAATGCAGGACGGTGGTTTTAGCTTCGGGGGAGTGGTGTATAGCGGGTGTGGGTTTACGGTGGCCAACTAGATTCAGCTTTAAACCATGGAGAGAGTAAATTCTCTCGCCTCTTAGCATTTTCTCTTCAATCTCCACCCACGGTTTTGCTTTCTGTTAACACATCCATTTTTCTTTCCTGGGTGTTAGGCTGTCCTTGTTTCGTTATTACAGTTACTTTAGCGAGCTCGATCTACCTTTCATAACAGCAACGCTTTAACAGTTGTTATATGAATGGGATCGACAGCTGGACAAAAGAGGTTTGCTGTTTTGTCCCCCGCCCCCTTCCTTCACTCCATTCCCCAGCGGTTTGGTAACTACACCGGGCTCTTTCCTCTCCTCGATTACGGTCTGTCTCGCGGCGCAGGGCTGCCTCTGCGGCCTGAAGGAGAAAGATTTCAGAACTAAGTCACAGCGGGCGATGCTCAGCTGGGAGCATCTGCACATCCTGGCTCCTAGCTCCGGTCCCTTGCGCGAGTCCCAGCGCCGCACACTCAGGCTGGGCCAGGACACAGACCCCGCCCTAACAGCCCGGGGACGCCAGGGGAGGGGACAGAAGGAGCGGCCGGAACGGTACTTGGGGCGCCCTGGTTCTCCGGGGGGCCAGTTCAGCGGCGCACGCCGATCTACCGGAAGTCGCTGTGCTGCCCGGGAGAGCCGGCTTGGCCCTGGAGGAGCCCGCCGGCCGGAGCTAGGTGGTCCGCCGCAGTTTGGGGTCCCCCCACCCCCGTTGGTAGGGGGCGCGTCTCCTGTGCCGGGGAAGAGTTGGAGCCGCCGCCATGGGGAAGCGGCAGCACCAGAAGGATAAGATGTGAGTGTATGGTGGGGGGGACACTGTCCTGGCGGGGCTCGGCCCGCGGGCCCTCTGCCATGGCCGCCCCCGTGGAAGCCGCTCGGGGAGGGTGGCCGGGCCTGGTTTCCCCAACCGCCCCGCCCAGGCTGCGGCACCCCGGCGCTTCCCGCCCTGCGTTACAGGCGCTGGGTGTCCGAGCCGCCGCCCCTCGGCCCGGGAGAGCTTAAAGCCCTTCGCAAAGCCTGTGCGTGCAGCGCTGCCCGACTGCAGCTGCCTCTGGGGCAGCCCGATAGGCCGCGGGCGGGTCCTCTGAGCCAGTGGCCGACAGAGCCGACCCCTTCCCTTCCCACATAGGTGCTGCATGGGTGGAGCAGGCAGGGCCAGGGTCTAGGCCAGTGGTTCTCAAACGTTTGTACTGGTGACCCCTTTCACACACCAAGTGTGATTCCCCCCCCCCCCCTTTCTACATCAAAATTTCTATATATTTAACACCATTATAAATGCTGGAGGCAAACCGGGGTTTGGGTTGGCGGCTGACAGCTCACAAACCCCCATGTAATAACCTTGTGACCCCCTGAGGGGTCCCGATCCCAGTTTGAGAACCCCTGGGCTAGGCACAATCCAGTGAATGAGGGTGGCTCAGTGAAATAATCTTCAGGTTTAAAAGACACTCAGGCTTTGTCGATACGGGCAAGCGAAAATCAAAACTTTTGTCATTCAGAGGTGTGTAAAATAACACACACCCTCCCCCAAAACACTGCTTGTTGTGGGTGGAAGTTTTTTGTCTGCAGGAGAGCTCTCTCGTGCAGACAAATAGTGGCTACACTGTATGCCTTTTAGTGGCACGGCTGTAGCGGCACAGCCATGTCACTAAGGGCTTGGCTACACTCGGGACTTCACAGTGCTGTGAAGCGCGAGTGTAGTCGCGCCACCAGCGCTGCGAGAGAGATCTCGCAGCGCTGTATGTACTCCACCTCTCCGAGGGGAGTAGCGTGCAGCGCTGCGAGCGAGCGTGCAGCGCTGCAGGCATTGATTACACTGGCGCTTTACAGCGCTGTACTCGCTGCGCTCGGGGGGGGGGGCGTTTTCACACCCCTGAGCGCAGCAAGTTGCAGCGCTGTACAGCGCCAGTGTAGCCAAAGCCTAAAAGTTGTGTAGTGTAGACATAGCCCTAGAGCTTGTCTACATGGGGACATCTGGGAAAGTTAATACGAATTAACTAAGGGTGTGAATGTGATGTTACACCACTTAAATCTGCATGTAAACAGAACACCCTCATTTAGTCAGAATTACAGTGGCCTTAATTTGGATTACTGGCCTTTACTCTCCCAGGTTCAGAAGCGGCTAGATAGGATCAAGAGCTTGTCTGCTTTACAAATACTGTGTGCAAGCTCACAGCTTGGGCATGGGTTGGGATATCTGTATTACACAATTTAAAAAAAAAACGTTTGGCTGGGAAAATACGAAACAACAGCTGTATTAGGGAGTTGTGAGTCAGCTTTGGTCCTTTAGCTACCAGGCTTAAAGCACAGTTCCCTGATGTGATTGTGGAATTATGCTTTCCCATCCATGGTGACAATAAAATAAAATTGTGTTATAACATGGATGTCACTACCTCTGGCAGGATATGGTGACAGCACACTATTGTTTTCTTATCATTGTGGTATTGCCCAAAGGCTCTGTTCTGGATATTAGGAAGGCCAAGATGTGACACCTAATATCAGAGTTGGTTAATATTGGGTGAAGGTGTGAAAAAGTCAGGTAACTAAGAATGTTTAACATCTCTTATTAATAGAACTTTTTAAGTTTGAAAAGTCATCAATTTCTGCTAAATATAGTTAGTGTTGTAGTGCGATGTTTTAAGCATTAACACTTCCCCCCCTTTACTCTTTAGGTACATAACATGTGCAGAATACACACACTTTTATGGAGGAAAGAAATCAGGTAAACGGTTTAAAGTTGCTGTGTTTTCTTTCTACGTTAATTCTTGTGACTGTTTCTATATTTTATGTGTATGTTCACACTTCAGTGCTAATGTCTCCTTCCCCTTACTTCCTTATTCTGCTCTCATCGAAGTTGTGAATGACCTTCCCTTGGCTAAGTCTCAAGGCCTGCTTGCCATGCTCCCCACCTTCTCCTTTCTCGCTGCCTTTGATCTTGTTGGCTGCTCTCTCCTTCATCATGTCCTATCTTCCTTGCCTTCCTTGGTTGTATCCTCTCTTGGATCTTGCTCTACCTTTCCAACCATCCATTCAGTGACTCTTTTTCTCTGCTTACCCTCGTCTTTTGTTGGAGTCTTTCAAGGTGCCATTCTAGCCCTCTTTTCTTCTCCCTCTACGTCCTGTCCTCTGGTTACCCCATGTGCTTATTGTACATGAATTTACTTATCATTTCTACATCAATGACTTTCAGATATCCTTCTCCACTCTGGGCTTGTATCCTTTTCCTCAGTTTGCACTTCCCTCTGGTATTGTGAAGTACCATCCTGGATAGTTTGCTGCCATCTCAATCTCAGCATCACCACATCGGAGCTCCTCCAAAACCCAGTCCAGTTCCTGCCTTCTCAGTTGGGGTTAGCAACTCCAGCATCCTTGTAGTCGCACTGGGGTCCTGGTACCTGTAGCCTGGGTGTTATATTTGACTCCACCCTCTTTCTTCCCTCACAGTCAGGCTTCGGCCAAATAGTGTCACCTTTTCTTCCACAGAATTTGAAAATCTCACCTGTTTTTCTCCTATAACTAAATCGCTTGTCCACATCCTGAGCATCTTCCACCTACAGTTGTCATCTCCTTTCAGGTCTCTAATGCTAACCTTGTCCACAAATCCAAAATGCTGTTGTTTCAACCATGTCATCCCCAGCTTCTCCTTTGAGTGTCTTTAGTAGTATCACATTATATTGTCCATCAAACCTAAACTCCCTGTCTTTGCCTTCACAGCCGTGCGTCACATCTCTTACCTGGTCTCGCCCATTCTTTCCTCCACCCTTTCCAAGCGTCAAAGCCTCTGATGTCAGTATAGACCTCATTTGTTTCTTTTTCCCATAGGCATCACCACCTCTTCTTTCAGATGGCCCTTCATGTTCAGAGTGCCCTCCCCAAGGTTATTTACAGTAACTCCTCGCTTAACGTTGTAGTTATGTTCCTGAAAAATGCGACTTTAAGCTAAACGATGTTAAGCAAATCCAATTTCCCCGTAAGAATTAATGTAAATGGGGCTGGGGGGGTTAGGTTCAAGGGTTAACACGTTAATGTAGCCTCACACTCTACAAGGCAGCAGGAATGGAGGGAGGGGAGACAGCATGGCAGACAGAGATGCACACTGTGTGTGTGTGTGTGTGTGAGAGAGAGAGAGAGTGAGTGAGTGAGTGATGCGCATTTCCCCTTTAAGTACGCTAACCCCACTCTCAGTACACTGCCTTTTTAAATAGATCAGCAAGTTGACTCTCCATAGGAGCCCTGTCCTGTCCCTGTCCCTGCTCTATGGATGGGGTAAAGGGGGTGGGTGGAGGGAGGAGGGGGACACCCTGACATTAGCGCCCCCCCCCCCCCCTGCACAGCAAACAGGAGGCTCCCAGGAGCAGCTCCAAGGCAGAGGGCAGGAGCAGCACATGGCAGTCAGGGGAGGGACAGCTGAACTGCTGGCAATTGATAGCCTGCTGGGTGGCTGCTGCACGGGGAACTTAGGGGAGCGAGGAGCTGATAGGGGGGCTGCTGGTCTACCCTGGTTCCAAGCCCCCCACCCCACCCCCCAGCAGCTAGCTGCAATGGGTGGCTCTTCCTGCAAGCAGTGGACAAAGCAGGCGGCTGCCAAACAATGTTTTAAGGGAGCATTGCGCAACTTTAAATGAGCAACGAAACAACTGAACCGGGATGACTTTAAGTGAGGAGTTACTGTACATGGTACATTTGACAG
Organism: Malaclemys terrapin pileata; assembly: GCF_027887155.1. Lineage (NCBI taxonomy): Eukaryota > Metazoa > Chordata > Testudines > Emydidae > Malaclemys > Malaclemys terrapin. Next base: position 16,023,824 of record NC_071520.1, on the reverse strand, counting down.
CTCTTTGTATATTGTCAGTTTCACTTTTCCCCTTTATAGTTGGTTAAATTCCTTTGTTGTCAGTGTGGGTTTTAAAAACAGAGAAGGAAGCGATTTAAAAAAAAAAAAAAAAGATAATGTGGTTGTAAAACCACAAAAATTGGAGGAAAGGGGGAAACAGGCCAAGGAGTATCTCAACTACTTTAAAAGCTTGCCTTTTTCTAACTCTTCCAGTTTCATTTGTGGAGCAGACTTGAGGTTTGCTCTGCATTGGTTTGTGAAGTTTTGATTTTTGTTACTGTTTCACAGGATTTAGACTATTTGTCTTTGTCAGGAGCAAATTACTACTTGACATATCAAAAACAGTAATTTCCAAATATATATCATGTAGGATTAATCATAAGTATCAGAAGCACCTTTTATTGCCCCAAATACTTTGGATTTATGAAAGTTATTTTGCTTTTTGTTTTTGTAAACAGATATTCCACAGGCAAATTTTAGACGTTTATCTTTTGATCACTGCAGGTAAGATTAAAAAAAAATAAATCTTTTTTGTCTTGAGTCCTTAACCAAATCATGTTTCCTGTAGTGGTAGATAGAGCAGACAGATATCAGGGAAAGTAACTATTGTTCCTTAATGTGACACCAACAAAATTTCAGCAAGGATTGAAATTTATGTTTCGACTCCATGAAGCCCAGTGTCTGAGGGGTTGTGTGTAATAACTGTAAAGTTCAAAAGGAATATATAAACTGTAAAATTTGCAAAGAATTAACATGCAAAGTTCAAATAAGTTCATACTTATAAAATTCTAGACTTGATGCTCAAGTTGTTCCCCTTCACTGTGTTTTATATCCTTGATCTGTCCTGCATCATTTAGAGCCAATGATTAAGTTGCAAGGACCTTTCACATCTTAGTTCTTTGTGCTTAGAATTTACTTCTTGCTGATGAAACACGGATGCTAGAACAGGGGTAGGCAACCTATGGCACGTGTGCCGAAGGTGGCACACAAGCTGATTTTCAGTGGCACTCACACTGCCTGGGTCCTGGCCAGCAGTCCGGGGGGGGGCTCTGCATTTTAATTTAATTTTAAATGAAGCTTCTTAAACATTTTTAAAACCTTATTTACTTTACATACAACAATAGTTTAGTTATATATTATAGACTTATTGAAAGAGACCTTCTAAAAACGTTAAACTGTGTTACTGGCATGCAAAACCTTAAATTAGAGTGAATAAATGAAGACTCGGCACACCACTTCTGAAAGGTTGCCGACCCCTGTGCTAGAATGAAAGAAATCAAGATGCAGTGTCAGTAAATTCCACATAGTCAGATGTAAGTTGCAAGGCTCACTTTATGTTCACTGATGTAGACCTGGGTTTAGGGCTCAAATAGAAGCTAATGATATTTGCTAGTTTAATATTGTGACTTTCCAGGTGACTTTTTGATAAATCTGAAATAAATGTGTACTTTTTCCTAGTTTATCTCTGCAACCATTCGAATATCCAGTTTGCACACCAGATGGAACAGTCTTTGATTTGCTGTAAGTCATTCACTTCCATTTTTATTTTGTTTGTTTTAGTTTTTTGTATAGGCTAAGTGACTTGCTCGAGGTCGTGATTGGAATCTGTGTCAGAACTGGGATTAGAACTCATGCGTTCCTCTCTCTCCCTCTGGTGCTTAGATTTCTCGTCCAAGCCTGTTTCGCTTCTCAAATGGTTCTGTTTCTCAAAATCATAGCTATATGTAGAAGGCTACAGCTGTTGCTGTAAATGCACAGTGTTTCTGTGCTGGAGCAGCGTGCTTTTAACTGTGCCTCTTGGCACAGGCTATTGCATGATGGTCCATAGCCTTTTGTGTTCCTACCAGTTTGATAGCATGGTAGGGAACCTTAGGTGTGGAGGGACTCAGAGATTTATAATACATGAAAAATTCATCATGCAGCAGCACTTGGGGGTAACTTTGCCTACTATGTGCATTGGGAAGAGGAGTCCTATTAACACTAAAAATGCCTTCATTTCCCTCTCAGCTCACTTAGAGGTTTTTGGGACTATTCGGTCATTGGATTTCATTTCTTCTTCTGTGGAGATGTACTCACCACTGTTAAACTGCAGCAAGCAGTCAGCAAAAGCCAAGACCTGCAGATTAAAAAATGCTTTTGTCTTTCATTTTTAAAAGTCAGAAGGGGACATGGTTTGTTTTGTTTATCTAATGAGATGAGCCATCCATAAATACTGTGGGGGAAAATTCTGCTGCGGAGTGTGCATCAGCTTTACCCACTCATCTAGGGCAAATAACATTTTTGTAGGGTATGTAAAATATCAGTTTGTCATGGGAGGGAGTTGGTGTGCTCTTAACCTTTTGCAAAGCTGCAGTACAGTATCAATGATAAAAGGTCACTTGGTGCTACTTGCCTCTTTCAAATACGTCTGTAGTTGGGCTTTCATAACCAGTTAAAGATGATAAAACAGGTCTTTACAGTGAATGTGGGTTCCTAATTCTGTGTGTGACTTCCTGTCTTATCTCCTCTCTTTTTCAGGAGTATTGTTCCTTGGATAAAGAAGTATGGGACCAATCCAATCACAGGGGAGGTAGGTAGTAATGGTTTTATTAATAAAATACATGTTTTACTTGCTTATATCTCTTACTTGATTTGTGAAGAGAGAAACTTTTGTCTCTTAGTTCCATAAATGGGTTCTGTGGGCTTTTAAATTGCTATTTATAGGGGCAAGTGTTGAAACTAAAATATTTACCAGGACATGTTTGTTTTAACCAAAAAATGGGAAATATTTTTGACTAAATGCTAATAACCACAACGCTCTCATGGTCCTAATTGCTTTCCCTGTGGAATGTAGTCTGTGCCTGATCCATGCTTGGAGGGTAGGAAGGACGAAGCAAGCCTGAAAAATTTGTAGTGGCGGAGGCTGACAATGGGATGTTTAGGTTTCCCTGGAACTTGAACCCTGGGGCTGAATCCTGCTTGTCTTATTCCTGCATTGCACCTAGAAATTTCAGTGAGACTGTGTGCATGAGTAAACTGACCTTATTTCCACCACCATTGATACCCTCAAGCCTGATTAGTCAGAGCAATAATTAGGGTTCCAAGAAAAGGCTCTGATTGGATTAGAAGGTCTGCTTGTAAGAGGGAAGCGGAACAGAACTTTGGTTAATGGCTCTTTTCAGTCAAAAATGAGTGATCTTAACCTGTGCTAATAACTCCAGAGGTTTTACTGCTCATAATGCTGTTAGATGATGTTTTAAAAAGGATATTGTTACGATATCTTCTGTAAATTTCAAATCCTTTCTTCCATCTCACTGTTTATAATAACCCCAGGGAAGATTAAATCTTAAAACTGCATTCTGCTTTGTTATTCTTCCCTTCATTCTAAATGTATGCTAGTTTTTTGTAGGATTGCGTATGAATGGTTAGTTTGTACAGCACTTTGAACACGTGAAGCACCATATAAGTGTGAAGCATTATTGTCAGTGTTATGCTGCTGCCATTGATTTCTTTTGCTGCTCGTTTTAAAAAACAACAACATTGAAGTATTTATTTTGGGGGATAAAAGACAAATAGTTAAAGACTTTGCAAACAGATACAAGCAAAACAAAAACAGATCAGATTTCAGGCCTACTGATCACAACTGTTCCTTTAATTATGGTCTGTGTCAGAGTCTTTCCTTGCAATATGCTCTCTAGAGTAATTGCAGTTTCTTCTTTGAGCACAAGGTGGCAGTCATTACACAGAATGGTCACTAGACTGCTTTGATTTCAGAGTGTGCTGTGGGAAGAAATTGCTTTTTGAAATGTCTCCTGTATCCTCTGATTACAGACTTCCCCAGCAGGCAGATGAGAGGAGATGCTTAAGTTGGATACAACATTCCAAACTCTAAACATGAGCAGGCTCTTTTAGAGCAAATATTCTCTTCAGTGTTATGCAGCTGGTAGCAAACCTGCAAGGGTGTTAGTGTGTTGGGGAAATTATCAAAGCTCTTCTTTTGGTGGGTAGGGAAAGGGGGAATGATGGCCTTTTTATCCACTCTGCCCAGCCTGCAAGCACTTACTACTCCACGGATCAGCTAAAGGCTTTTGGAACCTTGTTCAAAGCCGGATAGATCTATTGTTCCCAGATAGTCAGATTACCTTTAAGACACCTATTTTTTTTTAAAAACCATGCAGAGCATTGTGTTTAAAAGTGCTTTGTGCAAACACAAAAAGAGGGAGTAATCGTGCTAGTAGTCTCTCTTATGTATGGTAGTATAGACTCAGAGAAGCCCCTTTTCTTTTGACGTGTGGTGTGCAAGCCAGATGCAGAGCAGTTTCCCTCCCTTTCAGTAGAACATGAAGTGGTCCTGTAGCAAGGTCGTTCCATCTTAACTATGTTAATTCAGTAAGCCCTGTTCCATGGTGCACCATTGCCATCACTGGCCATAATGAACATGGTGTTCTGACATGCTGACTCTTGTCTCAGGAACAGGCCCGTGTTATAATTTCAGCTGATGGAGACTGTACTTTAAAGAACTAGCGAGGCCAGTGCAAAATGTTCCTGGTGATCTCTGAGAGCACTCAGCCTGTCTGTGAGCCATGACGCAGGTTTCTAGACTTCTGAGGCTCAGCTATGCCAACCTGACTGGCCTCCGACCTCTCCTCAGTAGTAATCCCCTTCCTCCCATAATCCCTCTCTTTGGAGAACCCAACCTCGGAAGGTTGGCGGGGAAGAGAGAAATCCCATCTAGAGGGCTGTATCCTCTGAAGGAAGAAGTTACATACATTGTTGCAGAAAAAAATGAAGACACTCCTGTTGCCTTATTGCTGAATCCATAGACAAGAGAGAGAAAGAAATGTCATTCTTTGTCATTACACCTGAGCCCAGCCTAGGATCAATGGGGTGAAGATTGGGACTGAAGAGAATTGGGAGACGTTGAGTTTGGGTTTCCTGGAAGGGCATCTCCTGCACTGTGTGGAGGTGGATAGTTTTGGGAGGTAGGAGGAGGAAACCTGTGCTGGGGAGAGGCTGGGTGGGAAAAGGATTTAAAGCCTTGAGTTTGTGCAGCCAGATAATAATTTTAGTGCCGTTTTCTTAATCCATCATTGTGTTGCTATGTTCTGTTCCTCATACTATTTGCTTGGAGCTGAAGGCAGAAAGAATTTTTTCTGTGATGCGTTGGTGATTTATGCAGATATTTGTGTCTCCAGGCTTATTTAAAGAAATAAATTAGGCAAGGTTAATTGCAACAGTAGTTTCTTAATCCGGACAACAAAGTTACCTTGTGTGGACTTGCTGGAAGAAAATCTGGTCCAATGAGAAGGTGGTGACATGGCTGTGAATAAATCATTTTCCCTTTTTCTGTAGTGAAGTTTAAAAACAGTGCTGGAATCTTGTGTAGTTTACCCTCAAGTTGTTATGGCTCACTACTAGCTAGGCATTTTAGAGGTGCTGGACAGCCACTTTTCATAGTGTTAATTATAGGCACTAACTTTTATTTAGCTATCAAACTCTTAGGTACTTATATGACCCCTCTCATCAATGTAATATCTGAGCGCCTCACAGTCTTGATTGTATTTATCCCCACCACAGCACTGTAAGGCAAGGTAGCGCAGGGCTGCTATTCCCATTTTACACATGGGGTACTGAGGCAGAGAGAGACTAAGTGACTTTCCCAAAGTCATGCAGGGAATGTGTGGGGATTAGGGAATTGAACCCGGATCTCCCAAGTCCCAGGCCAGCATACCAACCACTTCCTTCCTCTTCTGAAGGAACTTACAAATATGCCATGGTTAGTTTTTTTTTTTTTTTTTTTTTTTTAACGTATGGTTTAAAAAAGCATTTTTCTTCCCTCCCCCCCGCTGCCTCATCCTTTAATTCCTCCTTGTTTTTGAACATCCCTGGGAGGTACAGTGTGGATGCCAATGTCCACGCAGAAGAAACAAATCTATATTGACCTTTCCGACTTCCTCTTTGATTACCCTTTGGAGCAGCTCTTGGACAATCTCATAATTCCTTACTTGGTGTGTTATGATCTAAAACACTGATGTTACTATGGTTATAATTTCGGAACCAGACTCAGCATCTCCTGCAGCTGAGCCACAACGTGTTGGGTGTTTCTGGCTGTCTTGCCTCCTTGCCGGGACGCTTCCCCAAGCAATGTCTCTGAAGTTCCATCCAACACAGAGTAAGTAGAAAAGCGATAGTAATCTCATTCCTTGTACTGAGATCAGCACTTTGACATCTTGGGCTCGCAAAGAGTTGTGTGCTTGACAGGATGTTTTACGTAACTGGCATATGACAGCACTGCCCAGCGTGCCCACACAAGTCAGCCAGCTGGGATCAGATGTACCTGTTTCTAAGGAATGAAGTTGTTCAGATTATATCTGGTCTGATGGAATGTCAGATCTGAACAGATAATCGAGCTGGATTCAGCTAGAAATGTGTATATTGTGGCAAAGGCGTTTCAAGGGAGACAGTTCTGAGTTGAGGAATATCTTAAAAATGGGATGAATTCATTTAACACAATTAAGTAGTGCAAAGAAGAAAAACGGGGGAGCTTTTCCAATATTAATCTCTGTTCCACTCCAGTTCACTGATATTCTGCCTTTTGTGAGGAGAGTGCACTACTGTGACTTGGGAGTTGGGTTCCTGCATCTCTACTAGAGACTTGCTCTGTGACCTTGGGCAAGTCACATGCCTCCCCCATCTCTCAAGTTTCTGAGATCTCTGTGCTTCATTATCTCCACTTTAATTATGGGAAAACTAATACTTACCAATGCGGGGGTGTTGTAAGTCTTAGCACACTTCACAGAAATGAATTAAGAAGTGATCTGCTAGGGCACAGTAAAGCATCTAATTTCTTTTTAAACAATGGAAATGTTTTAATCTCTATCTGTTTCCTAGGGCTGATCTAAGCACAATTTTTTTTGGTACTCCTTTATCTATCTGCTTCTAAACCAGGGGTTCTCAAACTGGGGGTCGGGACCCCTCGGGGTTGCAAGGTTATTACGTGGGGGGTCACGAGCTGTCAACCTCCACCCCAAATTCCGCTTTGCCTCCAGCATTTATAAAGGTGTTTTTAATTTATAAGGGGGGGGTCGCACACAGAGGCTTGCTATGTGCAAGGCGTCACCAGTAAAAAATCATATGCATTAGTCACATGCATCCGACAAAGTGGGTATTCACCCACAAAAGCTCATGCTCCAATACGTCTGTTAGTTTATAAGGTGCCACAGGACTCTTTGCTGCTTTACCTGTAAAAAAGTTTGAGAGCCACTGTTCTAAACCAATATAGATGCGTGAATACAAAAATTGCATGGAGGCACCCCTTTGTCTGAGGAAGCCAAAATCCAAATGAAATCCACAGTTACTAAGGATGATTACAAAAGAATAGCACGAGCATGTAAAGACAAAAATCAGAAAGGCCAAGGCACAAGGGACATTAAGGCAATAAGAAGAGGTTCTATAAATACATTAGGAGCAAGAGAAAGATGAAGGAAAGTGTAGGTCCTCTACTTTGTGGGGAAGGAGAGCTGCCAAAACAGAGAGAACAGGCTAAAGAATATTTAGATAACTTAGAAGTATTCAAGTCATCAGGGCCTGATGAGATGCACCATAAGGTACTTATTTAACTGGAGCAATCTTGGAACATTAGCAGTTATCTTTAAGAACTCCTGGAGGATGAGTGATGTCCCAGGGGACTGGAAAAGGGCAAACATAATACCTATCAATAAAAAGGGGAACAAAGAGGACCCCGGGAATTATAGACCAGTCAGCCTAACTTTGACACCTGGAAAGAAACTGGAACAAATTATTAATCCGTTTGCAAGTACCTAGAGCATATTTGTGGACCCCTAAATAATTTCAAAAGGAGGTACAGACCCCATTGGAAATCTTAGACATAATTTGTGGATCCTCAGAGGTCCATGGACTACAGGTTGAAAACCACTGTTCTATGGGAATGACAGCCTTTCACGGATCCTTTAGACAATGTCTGTGGACCCCCAGGGGTCTGCAGACCACAGGTTGAAAACCACTGACTAGAGGATAATAGGGTTCTAAGTAATAACCAATGTGGATTTAAGAACAAATCATGCCAAACCAACCTAATTTCCTTCTTTGAGTGTGTCACTGGTCTAGTAGATGGGGGGGGGGCAAAAGGGGGTAGCAGTGAACATAAGAACAGCCATACTGGGTCAGACCAAAGGTCCATCTAGCCCAGTATCCTGTCTTCCGACAGTGGCCAATGCCAGGTGCCCCAGAGGGAATGAACAGAACAGGTAATCCTCAAGTGATCCATCCCCTGTTGCCCATTCCCAGCTTCTAGCAAACAGAGGCTAGGGACACCATCCCTGCCTATCCTGGCTAATAGCCATTGATGGACCTATCCTCAATGAATTTATCTAATTCTTTTTTTAACCCTGTTATAGTCTTGGCTTTCACAACATCCTCTGGGAAAGAGTTCCACAGGTTGACTCTGGGTTGTGTGAAGAAATATTTGCTTTTTTTTGTGTTAAGCCTGCTGCCTGTTAGATGATCCCTTGTTCTTGTGTTATGAGAAGGAGTAAATAACACTTTATTTACTTTATCCACACCAATCATGATTTTATAGACCTTTATCATGTGCCCCCTTAGTCATCTATTTTCCAAGCTGAAAAGTCCCAATCTTATTAATTTCTCCTCATAGGGAAGCTGTTCTATACCCCTAATCATTTTTGTTGCTTATTTCTGAACCTTTTTCAATTCCAATATTTTTTTTTTTAGATGAGGCGACCACATCTGCACGCAGTATTCAAGATGTGGGTGTACCATGGGTTTATATAGCGGCAATATGATATTTTCTGTCTTATCGATCCCTTTCGTAATGATAATGGTGCTGCTGCACATTGACTGGATGTTTTCAGAGACTAATCCACAATGACTCCAGATTTCTCTCTTGAGTGGTAACAGCTAATTTAGACTCCATCATTTTATATGTATAGTTAGGATTATGTTTTTCCAATGTGCATTACTTTGCATTTATCAACATTGAATTTCATCCATTTAATTTTCCAGTCACCCAGTTTTGTGAGATCCCTTTGTAACTCTTCGCAGTCTGCTTTGGACTTAACTATCTTGAGTAGTTTAGTATCATCTGTAAATTTTGCCACCTCACTGTTTACCCCTTTTTCCAGATTATTTATGAATATGTTGAATAGTACTGGTCCCAGTACAGACTCCGGGGGGACTATTTAGTTCTCTGCATTCTGAAAGTGTATATATCTTGGTTATAGCAAGACTTTTGATACAGTCCCACATGACAGTCCCACATCATTCTGGGATGTATTAGCAGGAGTGTTGTAAGCAAGACACGAGAAGTAATTCTTCCATTCTACTCTGCGCTGATTAGGCCTCAACTGGAGTATTGTGCCCAGTTCTGGGCGGCACATTTCAGGAAAGATGGCTTGTTAAGATACAGGCAAGCACATTTGAAGGTGAGTTAGCTGGCTGCGTTGTACTCTGATCAGAGTGCCTATAGCCAAACTGTAACTCGACTTGCTAAAATGCAGCTAAAGATGTTAAACTGTGTAGGCATTAAGTCAGTGGTCCCCAAAATTTTCATGTCGTGCTGCCCTTCCCCCTTTCTGCAAACTCCAGGAGCCATGGTTGGGAGCAGGGCTGCGGCTCCCAGGGGATGCAGATGGGTAAGAGGGCTGAGGCTGGAGCCATGGCTGGGCTGGGCCGGGAGCCTGGAGGTGGGGCCAGAAACAGAGCTGCAGCCAGGTGTGGCGCCTGTAGGTGGGGCTGGAGCAGAGCGGGCCTGGCCTGGACCCTGCTCTCCAGGGGGCTGGCCCAGACCCTGTTGCAACCCTCAAATGTTCCTCTGCGGACCCCAGTTTGGGGACCATTGCATTAAGTGGAGTTTTAGTCGAGTTAAGCTAGTTTGATTTGAGCTAACTCAATTGAAATACCACCCTTGTTTCCCTACGTTAAACAAGTCCTGGTCCCTCAATTATTGCCCTGCTTCTTAAGAGCTCCATGAAGCAACACAAAGGATTCTGGGGTATACAACTAAAGAGGAACAGTTGCAGGAGTCCGAAGGTCAAGTCACTGGAGGGGAAAAGGGTGGTTGGCTGCGGGGTTGCCGAGGGGTAAAGGCTGAGAATCCCCCCAGCCTTGTAGGAAAATCCCCTTTCTCATTCAAAATAAACTGTCTGCCCGAAGTCTCATGTAGCTTAAAAGGATGAATGTTTTTAAGGCTCTCATTCTCTTGACCCTTGAGAATATTTTACTTAAAATAAATAGGTGGGGCGAGGGATTAAAACGTCTCCAGTACATGGCTAATATTAATCTGAGAGACTCGGCATCAACAACAAAAAATCCTGGGCATAGGGGTTCTCTAGGAAGACAGGCTCCGGCTTCCTCCCACTGTGCCTGTCAGCTCTGCTCTCCTAAAAGTGTATCGAGAAGGTGACTGTGATACACTTCAGTGCCCTATCTCAGAAGAAGGGGGCTGCAGAGAGAGGGCAATTAATGCCTCCTCAATCATAACCCTGCTGGTGGGTCCAATTTTAAGTCTATGAGCCTTGACAATGTACCTTTTTAATCCCTTGTTTGAAAGAACTGCCGAACAACATGCACATAGTAATGTGATGCCTGGCCGAGCAGGTGGTGTGCAGTCTTGGAGTGGTGGGGGGTGCCTTGGCTTTGTTACATTCAGCACTTTAATTTCTTTGAAACTTGTACCGTGGGCCTGAATGGGATAAAAATTGTTCCCAGCAGAACCATCTCTGTTCATTTCCTGGTGATAATCGATTGTTTTCAAAGCAGCATGGATTTCTGGGGAAACTAACACACAGGTTTCAAAGTACCTTTTAGCCTCTAATTAAAAAGTGTGAGTGTTGTAGCTGAATTAATTCATTTATATATTTTTAAAAACCCTCATTCATGTTTGCTTCTTACAGTGGCGGATTAGGCACTGGGTCAACGGGGCCTGTGCCTGGGGCACTGGCCAACTGGGGAGCCCTGGAAAAATGGGCACCCCTGCACCCTGACCTGCTCTGCACAACTGGTGCTTATGCTAGGGAGCAGGGTCGGGGCGCGGGGGCTTGCCCCGCTCTACCCGGCGCTCTAGCCAGGGAGTGGAGTCAAGGCGCGGAGGTTTGCCTCGCTCCACCTGCATGGTAGGTGGAGTGGGGTAAGCCCCCATGCCCTGACCCCATTTCTCTTGCAGGAGCGTGGGTGGGGGAGGGAGGGAGTGATGCACTGCAGGTGGAAGGGATGGGGAGGGGTCCCCACTTGCTCTGGCCCAGGGGCCTCTCAAAACCCTAATCCGTCCCTGGCTTCTCAGGCCCTTTACAAATTAGATCTTTGCCCATTATCAAGGGCTTAATAGTTCTTCCAAATGCTAATGGACATTGCGGTGTGTCTTGTTAGGCTATGTCTACGCTACAGACCTTACAGCGGCACAGCTGAGCCGCTGTGCCACGTGTAAGGTTTCCTTTGTAGCTGCTCTGTGCTGGCGGAAGAGACCTCTCCTGTCGGCATAATTAAACCACCCCCAGCGAGCGGCGATAGCATGTCTCCCGCTGATCTAGCACTGTCCACACCTGCACTGTTGTGAGTGAAACTTATGTCGGTCGTGGGTGGGTTTTTTTGTTTTTCCCCCCACATCCCTGACCGACAAAAGTAGACAAAGCCTTAGTTTTGGCGATTATGGAAACATATTTGGGGTTTTTTTTGCTCAAGTAATTAAAATTCACTCCATCCCAGAGAAATTAACTGTTGCACTAAATGTGAGAGACTGGTTTGTCAGGTTAATGGAAGTGATATGAAAAAGTTTGACTTCACTGTCTGCGGATGTATTCATTTCACGCTATAAAAATATTTTAAAACAATTCTTACTGCTTTAAAAAAAACCACTTGTTTGGCTGTTGAAATAGGGGAAATCCTGCTGGAAAAAGATGCAAAAGTTAGGGCCAAGGTGAAACTTCCTTAAATATCTGTGTGTTTTAAAATCTGTTTATTTTGAGACGGAGAAAAAGAAATGGAAAGAATTGACAAGACCGAGTCAAGAAATTAGATCATAAATGATTTAGGCATTGACTCATATCATAGGGCTGGAATCTTGCCTTCTTGTTTTACAGTATTATGGTAAAAGAAACCACATGGTGTAAAAACTGTGAGGAGGGTGTATTGATGTATTGAAGGAATGGCTGCCAGATCTTCAGCGAATTTGTGACAAAGTTTTTACAACTCACTAGAAGTTAGATTCCACATTTGCCTTTCAAATCAACATTGGACCAAATCTTTCAGAAATGGCCTCTGGTAGATGAGCTGCATGGACCACATTCATATCTCTTTGAACTCGGTGTTGGACAATAAGACCAGGATAATAACCAAAATTAAAGGGACATTCAACCTTTTTTAATAGGTTGGATGGTATGGATGTCTTGGCTGAGTCTGTGAAGATGACAAGTACCTTTGCTGGTTAAATGAAAGATGATTTTGCTTTTTCATCTTAGTCTGTGTGAATGGTGTAATAACTTGCCGCAATTGACATTTTAATTACATTGCTCCGGATGTGTGTTCAGATAATAGGCAGCAACAGCCTTTAATTACCTTTAGGAAGAAAGTCTAGAACAGCTATTATAACTAATTTTGAGTCCATGGTAAAAGAAAAATTGTTGTTGTCCTGGAAGGTACTGAAATCCAACCAATTCAGTCTTTGTGAGCGGTCTTAGGGTGCGTAATGGCTATGATTAAACAAGGATTTGGGGTTAAAGGAGATCCCTCTTTACTGAAGCTAGAGTAATACTTTTGGTGGGAGTACGAGTAGTTTAGGAAGGTGAGATGCCTGAGCATTTAGAGCTCTTTAGGGCAGGCAGGGACAGTCTTTTTGTTGTGTGTAGTGTCTAGTACATTGGAGTACTCCATTCCTTGACTGGACCTCCGGACGCTACTACAACACAGTAATCGTGTTCAAGGATTTTCAAGGCCTGCCAAGCAAGGCATGGAGCATTGTTAATTCTGTTTTCATGTGGCTTTCCAGTTTTTCTCCTTGGAGATTTTTCCTAAGTTGTTCTCATATCCATACAGAACACTCTCTTTCTATAAAGTCCAATAAGCATTGTCAACCTGTCAGTGTTAAAAGAAAATATTATCAGATGGAGAGCCTGTGGAACCTCTTGCACGTAGGCTATCTGCTCATTAGTTTTCTGTTTCTGCAGTGCCAAGATCCCCTAATCATTAGGGAATATAATCACACTGCTCAGATACTGTTCTTTAGCAAGATAAATTCAGAAGTGCTGCCCATTCCTCCCAGTATGGATCTTTTTTCTGCTCAAGACCTGGAGCATAGGCTTGAAATCCAAATGATCAAACATGTCCCCTGACAGGATGTGGGAAAGCAGGAACTTCCACTGGCAATGGAATACTTTCTCCATGGATACCTGAAAATGGATGATCACTTCTCAGTAGTGTGGTAGCTTCAGGTTTCATCTGCCTGGAGCCCAGCCAAAGGGATAATCAGAAATTCAAGTCTCCTCTGGAGGATGCTTTTCAAGGATCCATGCTGATGAAGAGGATGGGGGCATTTGTGGCCCTAGAATCCAAAGTGGATGGCTTTGTTTGTGACTTGTGCAACTTTCAATCGAGTCTTCAAATATTTTGCAGGTGTAAATGTCACACCAGGTGTACCTTTTTACTTTTTTGGTAAACTTGCCAAGGAGGGTCTTTGGAAACTTGGAGCAAAGTTGTTTCTTGGACTGTTTTAGTTCTAATAAAAGATTCAGTAACGAAAAATACACAGGTTCTCTGCGTGTAGAATAGCTTATTACAAAGTAGAGAACAGTTACCTTTCATGAGGAACCTGTGTTAGTGGAAGCTTCCCTAAAGAGACTTGGTTTAGGTATGATGTGGCCACACTGTGACTTTCACATACTTCAGAAAAAGGGAGAAAAGGAGAATGATCATAAGCCTATCTATCTGTTCGGCTACATGATCTGTGTAGGATAGGAAAAAAGGTTCAAAATTATGTACTGGGACTGCTTAAAAATATTACCAGTGCCTGTTGGGACATGATTGCCAAACTGTCTGATTTCACTCAGTAACTCACCCTTTGGGTATTTCCAGAAGCGGAGACACTTTCGTAGATAAGAATAAGCCAGGGAGAATGCCTTCTGATAACGCTGGTGACTGTATTCCTATGGCCTGTGTTTGCAGCAATGTTTCAGGAGAGAGTGAGGTTTTTTTCCTGTACTGAACGGTGAATAGATCTCTCCAGATGTGTTTACAATTGGAGGGGGTAAGAGGCCTCTGCCTCAAATATCTTGAGGATGAACCTGCAGGAACATGTGGCTATTCTGTGTGCCAAGTTTCACATGAAGCCCTTTTCAGCAAGATAAACTATTTAATATGTAGTGCTTGGACCACATTTTCCTTATTGCCTCATTTGCTTCAGAAATTAGTAAATCTCAGTGAACAATCTAAATGTAATTACATGAATTTTGTGGCAAAAGGTCCAGCTTTCGTTTTGCTAGCATGTCCATGCACATCATCTCAGAGTGTTGGGACCCCTGCTATGTTCATTGGAACAGCAGGTGGTCCCCACAAAGCATGCTATCCCACTTTATTCTTAGTCCTTTTGTTATGCACACCATGTATCACAACTTCAGGGAAAACCAAAACTGAGCTGAAATGTGGCACTGGAAAACCATCAACAAGGATCATAATGTACAAGGAAATCTTCAACTGTTAAGGAATTATTTTGGATGAATTAACCCTGCCTCTGGTTGTCTTGATCCCCGAATATCTGATGTTTGTGGCATATAAGATACCAGTAAGAGACTTAACTGAACTGCCACAAAATGCCTTGAGACTTTAGTGTTAAAACAGAGCTAATAGAAATTGCTTCAAAATTTATACCAAATTGAACATCTGTGTTTAAAAAAAAAAAAAAAAAAAATATTCCCCAAGGGTAAGGTACTGCAAGATTGACAGTTAAATATTTATTTGTATTGTGGTAGTGTCTGGGGGACCCGCATTACGCTAGGTGCTGTACAAACACAAAATAGAGTTCGAGCTGTAGCTGAGAAGATGAAGTAATATCTTCTATTGGACCAACTTCTTTTGGTGAAAGAGACAAACTTTTGAGCTACGCAGAACTGCTCTTCAAGTTTGGGAAAGAGTTTGTTTATTGCTATTTGTGATAGTGTTAGAAATAGTGATTTGCAACTTTTCATGGTTGAGCAAAGGTATTAAAAACTAGAACAACTTTTTTGCACTGAATCCCTGTTAATCTTGCCCCATATATCGTTCTCTGTACTTTAAATAAACAAAAAAGATGTGACCTGCACACTTTGAATGGATGTATTGAATACCCTGTCAGCCCCTTATCTCGGCTTCTGGGGAATTCACTGCTGCAGTTGAAGGCATTGTTTAAAAGATTTGCAGGTATTAAGATGAAAGGGTTTGACCATTCCTTTCAGCTTCCCGTTATTTACTCTTCTTAAATTTGTGCCAAAAGATCACCTTTTTGTGTACCGTGAAACTATTAATATTTTGTTTGGCTAGTGCTCACAAGTTTGCCAGGCATCCCACAGAAACATGTTCAGACATGGATCCTACCAAGAGAACAATCTAAATTCGACATGCCATAACTAGTTATGGTCATAAAGAAAATTAATATAAGGAGCAGGAGGATAGAGGGAATGAAGGTGACCATGATAAGATCACTTGCTTACCAGGGTTAGTGGGCTGTGTCCTTAGCTGGAAAACTGTTGTTGTTGTCTTTTTAAAATATAATATATATATATATATATATATATAAATAATATAGCTTTTCTCCCCCTGCCCTCCTTCCTCCCCACTCTCACTTCTCATAATGGACATAGATCAGTTACCTGTAGGTTGTTTTCCCTTTCTCTAGGTGTGTATATTATACTCAGACAAGCTACAGGTGTGTTACCACCAGTATCTATTTTAAAGAGTCATATTTGGTTCCTTGTGACGCAGCCAAAAGGTAAAACTCTGAAAAACACTTTATTATTTAAATTTACAATGAACAGGGAGGCTAATTTAAAAAGCACAGCAAGGTGCTGATTAAGCTGCTGTACCTTCCTGGTCTTCTGGATCTGGGGAATGACAGGTAGTTTTGGTATTCAGTAGACTGGCCCTGGACACACACACACAAATGTATCCTGTTATTGCTAATGCTTTATTTTTCCTAGAGCAAATAAGTATTTTAATTTAGATTTTACAGACTGAACAGATGGTCTTTTTTTCACTCCACTTCTTATTTTGGTGGAAGATGGGGTACATTAGATGCATTTTTGTGTTTGTGACACTTGGAAGCCATGAAACATTGTAGCCTTAGATGAGATTCAGTATGAGGCTCCCTACAGATCTTTTCTTGTCCAGACTTCACTAAAATTTGAGACTTAAGGCTTTTCAGTACCTCTGTTTCTCTGTATTTTTCATAAACTGTGTTTTCATAAACATTGGCTATGGATACTTTTTGTCTGGGTTGGTAAAAGATCTCGGACTGCATTAAAATTGCAGGTTTAATATTTTATATTGTACAGTAGAACCTCGTAGTTATGAACACCAGAGTTGGGAACTGACCAGTCAACCACACACCTCATTGGAACCTGAAGTATGCAATCAGGCAGCAACAGAGACCGGGGCAGGGGGGGGGGGGGGGGGGAGAGTAAATACAGTACATTACTGTGTTAAGTGTAAATTACTGAAAAAAATAAAGGGAAAGTAGCATTTTTCTTCTGCGTAGTAGTTTCAAAGCTGTAGGAAGTCAGTGTCAGTTGTAAACTTGTGAAAGAAGAACCGTAACGTTTTGTTGAGAGTTACGAACATTTCAGAGTTACGAACAACCTCCATTCCCAAGGTGTTCCTAACTCTCAGGTTCTATTGTCCTGTTCATCTTTTATTAACATTCCCTTTGTTATGGCAGTGTTGTTGCCAGATTCTGCGAGTCAAGCTTATACCATCAAGCAAATCTCTGCAATCCTAAAGGCAGGACTCTGATTAATCTGGAGTGTCAGTTTAATTAAATATTTACTGTTGGGACTTGATGGCCTGGAAGTGGCTAATGAGAGATGCCCCTTTTCACTTCCAAGCCACCAGCCCAAATCTGGATCTACTTTGTAGTGAATGAAAGACGTTATTAACTAGAGGCTGTTGTTTGACCTGTGGAAATGAATGGATGGTATTGGTCTAGCTCTGAGTGGACATTGTCCATGTGATTAAAATACATCACAGCTGGCAGTCATATAGGAGACTCAGCAGAGTAGCTGTAGCTTGAATGGGTCTGGAGACTGAACTGTCTTCTTACCCCTAGACCAGGTACCTCCAAGGCAGCATTGAGGCAGACTGGTCAATTTTAACTGGGGTTAGGCTTGCACTTCTATTTCCCACAGTGTATCTGTTGCGTGTACTCACTAAAGACTTTGTCTCCAAGGCTGTCAATGTGGCACCTTTCACCAGCATTAAATTCACTTTAAAATGTTAAGTAGTACTCAGTATGCCTGCTGCTCTGCAATTAAAACTGAAACAGCCAAGCAACATCATCTGCATTTTTCTTGACTGTCCAGTGTGGTTGCTTCTCGAACGTCAAAGATGTGAAACTAAGAACAGGTTTGTGATCTCTAAAAGAACCTGAAGTGTAAGTAAAGATGCAGGCAGAGATTCAGCAATGTAAGACACAAATCTATTTTTATCTTTTGTACCTGCTTTTTTCCCCCATCTCCAGTATCCCATTTTGGTGGTTATCAGCCTACAGTAGGGCCAAAGTCTCTTCACTACTGCACCTTGTCCATTATGCTACAGGCTTTGTCTGTGGCTGGCCAATTCAGGGTCTGATGCTTCTGACTCCTCAGTGACTTTGCCATCATAGTTGAATTTGCAGAGATCTTTATCCTTGATGGCATCGCTCTCTGTTTTTGTCCCTTACTGCCATAGGCTATTAGGTAGATGACTAGGTGACTAACATTTTTTAACATTAACTCAGTTAAGGAATCTGGAAAGCTCTGCATTTAGTAACTAAAACTCTTGCTGCTCCCCACCATCACTATCCATGAGAGGCTGAAGAACAAAATGAGTCTGTTTTGATTGTTTTTCAGATGGGTATGTATCCAGCAGAGTCAAAATCTCATTAGCAACAAGTCTTTAACAGGGGAATGATGAACATGTTGACACGGACCAAAGGGATTCAGAGTGTGTAACTAATTGATGTGCAGGGATTATAGGTCATATCTTTGCGATTCACACGCATCAGTAACAAAGGGTGATTTAATTTTAAACAATCAGCATGCTTCATCCAAAAGCTGCCCTTCCATATCCCAGGAGGAATGGATTGTGTTAGCTGACAGACTAGAGAAAACTGAGGAGGGGCTTGTTAATGCTTGCTAGAAAGTAGGTCATGGTCGAAAGTAGCCTGACTGGCTTTGTTGGAAGTGTCTCCCAGAAAGGGAGAGAATCTGCTGAGGGGAAAGCTCAAATAGTTTTTCCAGTCCTCATGGTTTAACAGCTGACATTGTGTCTTAACCCTGCTTTCCAGTACTAGTATATAAAAGTATCTTTAAAAGAATACTAGCTTTTATTTCTGCCTGGGAAAATGTTTATGGCGCAAATTTAATCTTGGATGTGAGATTTGGTGATAAATTTCAAACAGATTGTGCCTTTTCATTAAACTTTTTGCTTTTTCTTTCCTCAATTCTATTTTCATTGATGAGTTACTGAGACTTGACAGTAATCTTTGAAGAATATTAGAACACTTGAGTGCAAAGCCCTTGTCACCTGAGCCTCTGTGACACGCTTTTTAGGGTGTCCATTGCAATAACAAACTTCAGAGCCTGAGGCAATTAACTCATGCTCGCACAGCTTGTGCTGCGGGGCTGAGAATTGCAGTGTAGGTGCTCAGGCTGCACCCCCAGTTCTGAGACCCTCACAGGGAGGGTTCAGGGCTTGGGCTCCAGCCCAAGCCCGAACATCTACACTGCAAGGTTTTGCCCTGCAGCCAAAGCCCTGCAAGCCCCAGTCAGCTGCCACCGGGTCACCTGCTGTGCAGAAAGTCTTTTATTGCAGGGTAGGTGTACCCTTAAGGTATGTCCACACAGCATTTTGAAGTGAGCCTCCAAGCCTGGGTTGACAGACTCGGGCTAGTGGCGCTCGCACTAGCACTCGAACAATGGCTGTGTAGGCAGCACTTTGAAGTTGTAGTTTGAACTGGAGCTTGGGTTCTGAAGCCTAAGGACGGGGGTGGGCTTCAGAGCCCGAACTCCAGCCCAAGCAGCAACTTCAAAGCACTCTCCATTCAGCTGTTTTTCGAGCACTAGCACAAGCCCTGCTAAGCTGAATCTGTCAACTGGGCTGGGAAGCTTGCTCCTGCTCAGTCCAAAATGCTGTGTAGACATAACCTCTGAAATGCCTAAGCTCCACTAGACCGGTCAGTGAAATGCCAAGCACACTTTGTTCTGGGTTTCTCATACTGCTGCATTGCACTGGTCCCACATTTTAAGGGATCACTTGTACGTGGAGTACTTGGGGTGGAAGGAGAGGCCAAGCACTGTGTACACTTTAGGCATTTTTAAAAAAAGCTGATTTCTATAGTGTTTAACCTTTCTCAAAAGTATCTGTGCTAACAATGATAAATAGACCCTAGATGGTAATCCCAGTTGGTTCCTGTATACTCAGACGCACCTGTCTGAACTCTTGTATTGCTTTATTTGAGATAGAGTGAGAGTTGTGTTTGTGTGTGGAGGGAAAGAGTTCTTCCACTGGTGCTAGATCAGTGCTTCTTAACCTGTTTATTGTTGTGGGCTGCCTTATGCGGCCCAGAATGTGTTACCTGGGCCACCGGTTGAGAACCACAGCGCCCCCACACAGACCCCTATGCCCAGCGCCTCCCACCTGGAGACCCCTCCACAGAGTGGGGCCAGGAGTGGAGCCCTGAGTGGGGGGCCAGGTGGCAGCCTCGATCCTGGACCTGGTTGGGCAGTTGGGTGGCAGCCCAGACCCTGACCCCCTGGGGCTGGCCAGCAGCCCCAATGCTGACCCCAGACACTGACCCCATTACAAGACCCTTTTTTACAGTTGTTTATAACTTTACCAAACTTTAATCATTTGGGTTGAAATTTTCCCTGCCAGGTATTTGCCTCAGGCTGAACTTTATTTTGTGGGTGCTTCAGCCAAAATGGGCTCACTGTTTCCAAGAAATTAGGAGAAAATGTTGTTTTGGCCCTGTGTTTTTTTTTGTTTGGTTGGGTTTTTTTTAAAGTTCTGGTGACTTTTTCTTTGGACTACTGTACTGCCCCTAGGCTTTGGAGCAGGTTCTTGATATTTACCAGAGGGTGGGCTTTGTGTCAAGGATGTGCCTTTTGCCTTCCCAATGAAAAGCCACCCAAATTTGGCCAAATTGTAAGCCTTTGCAAAATTGCAGTTTGAACATGCTCCATAGAGACTCCATAGATTTTAGGGGCTGAATTTCCTGAAGATTCTGTCCGTGCTGCACGTGCTCCAGCACAGAGCTGAGCCAGACTTCCTCTGAAATTTCTGGTCTGGGTTGCTGTAGGCTGCATCAGGTACTGGCACCTCAACTGAGAGCAGGGGGACTCTCTTCTGTGCTTCGAATGCCTCCCCTGCTGGGCCCAGGCAGTGTGGAGGAGGAAGCTACCTGATTTGAATGCAAAAGAGACAAGAACTGGTCCTGTGGTTAGAGCAGATTGGGACAAGGAGTATGGGGGGCAGTGACTGGGACTGAAGGCTGGCGGGAGGAGGTAGGGGAAACCAAGACTGGGAGTCGGTGTGTGGGGAGACTGGGAATGATTGGGCAAGGAAACTAGGAGTAGGAGGGAGATGGGGGGGGGGGGGGGAGGAAGGGGACTAGAAGCCAATAGGTGGAGTGGGGACCTGAAATCTGATGAGGAATCTTGTAGGTAGGATACTGGAACTCAGAACCAGTTAATAAGCAAGCTTAATTTTGGCATTGTCTTGAGAGCTTGACTTGCCCACTGTAACAATATTCTTTTAATGTACTTTTTGTGTGGTTAATGTATAACATGAGTGTGAATTAGCTTCTTCCTGATTCTGAGATTTCTTTGTAATGTAGCACATACTGATCAGTTGGCTATGTTCAGTCAGTCGTATCTTTTTGTCTTCATATTACAAATGGAGCCATTACCTGGGAATGCTATCAGTAGTGAGGTGTTGTCCCATATTATTTTTGCATGCTGACATTAGGCCTTGCAACATGAGCAACCTTTATCAAGAAATAAATTGTTTACTCGCTCTCATCCAAAAGATGTGACCTGCGGCACTGTACTATCTCCTGGGATACTGGATAGGAGCCTGAGGCCATGATAGTGCTTCTAAGGACATAATACATCTTGACTAATAAAATAATGTGCTACAACTTTTGCTAGTGCTGATCGACTCTAGCTGGAAGCAGACTAAAATATTGCAGAAAATGCAGTCAAGTACAACAGTTTGGATCCTAAATCATGGCTAGGGTCACTGTCTGAGGACTGCCTCTGTTTCAGCTGCAGCTCCTTGCTTTGTTCACAGATGGCCTGCTCTACTCTTCTGAGAGCAGAGGGAGACGGCATCTCTTTCTAGACCTTCCTTAAACTGATCTTAACTGAGATATTTCAAGAGGTGGTGTCTCTATAAAGGAGTGCATCCTTGGATTTAACATTTGGGCTGTTTTGTTGAGCATACATTTGTGGATATGTTTTGCGGTAATAAATATCTCTATGCAGGACAAAGCCATCCAAACACATCGGTTTACATTGTCAGCTCTGTAGAGCCCCCTCCATTTCCTCAATAATTTTTCTTCCCTAGTAAGAAATCCTACTTTAGATTGGACATGCAGTCCTTGCCATTGCCATTACTATGCCTTCTTGCAGATGATGTCTATCTCGCCTGAGAACCACAGCATAAGAACCACCATATTGGATTTGCATCCTCCAGTTACTGGGCCGGAGACAACGCTAACAAACTGCATGTTCATTCCCTCTCCCATCTTTTCCCTTGTTGGTCTTGCTAGTAAACTAGGCAGATGGTTATCTTTGTGGCAGCTAATTAATGCTGCGACTTGACAAAACAATTTGAGAGGCAGCCTCACATTTAAAAAAAAGAGCCCAGCTGTCATAGAAGAATGAGCCAGCTGTCATATCTTGTAGTTTTCTGATCAAGGAACATAAGTCTTGATTTTAGACACACAATTTGGTCATGTGACTTTTTATGTAACCACTATGCGCCGTCAAAATTGATCCAACAAGTCTCTGCACAAAGCGTATGCAGATCTACAAACAGTAACGAGTAGATATCTGTCTAGGGATACAAAGAGGAATATAGCTCCCTGCCTCCTTTATTTGTTGATTAATTGATTGTCTGAAAGCAGAACTAGTTGTCTTTTAAAAGGCCTTTGTTTTAGGAGCTCCGAGCAGGAAATCTGGCAGTGACTCAATTTTTCTGACAGCCTGTATGTTTCTCAGACTAGGCTTTTTTTATTATTATTTCTGAGGTCCTGACTCAGTTTACCAACCTGTGGTCCATTCTGATGCATTGTATTGGTAGGTTTGATACTCTGTGAGTTTCAGGAGGTGGCCATTTTAGTTTTACTTGCATTACCAATAGCCATTCTTACCCAAATTCTTAGGGTTGTAAGGGCCTGATCCTACGAGGTGCCCTCAGGCCATTGAAGTCAATGGTAGTTGAGGGTGCGCTGCACCTGAAAGAGGAAGGCACTCCGCTACAGGATTGGGCACTAAGGTCTGATGATCAAACACTTAATTCTGTCCTATTGAAATAAATGGTGCTCTGCGCTGGAGGATCCCTATGCCCATGCAGAGCCCTGTTGATTTCAATAGGACTTTGCTGTGGCCTGCCTGCACCGATCAAATTGCAGGATCAGGGCCTGAGACACTCCCTGTCAGGTGATAAAAAAGTAAAAGTAATGTAATAAGTTCTAGCAGGCCAACTTAATCTTCCACTTAACTCTAATTCTCAGTCATAAAATCCATGGAACCCTTGCTATGGTATCAGCTGTATTAAAAATTCTTAACGACCAAAAATGTACGTTTCCTGAGAGTTCACATCACCATTCTTCATTACTTCTGATGTTTTGCTAGTTAGTATGTGGGCTGACGTATAGTCTGTTAAAGCAAAAGGTAAACGATAGTTACTTTAGTGTAATTGCAAAAATAGTTTGCTTGCTTTACGCACTCCGACAGAAATGCCTTTCAGAGTTGTCACTTTTAATCAACAAGAATAGCCTTCAATGTAATGTATTTGCTGCAAGTTATTGCCTCTCATCTTTTCATGCTAACCCCCTTTTTAATTTGTGCTGAGGCAAAGTATAAATTGAACTATTTAATCTCAGGTTTATTACATTTGTATTAGGACAATACTGTATCAAGCTACAATACTGTAATGTGTTTCCCTGTTCTCAAATTCCATAAATATGATTTCTGGGGATTGGCTCTATCCCTTTTCATTTCCAGAGTTACTGTGATAAAATAACAGGTGATTTATTATTGATGATGATGCAATCAGTGTAATAATAATGGGCTTCATTAATGCCATGATATTATTTTATTTCTGAGGTCAGTGTTAGCAGTGATTAATTTTTCCATATTTTATTGTATCCCTTAGAAACTAGATGCCAAATCTCTTGTCAAGCTAAACTTCGCTAAAAACAGTGAAGGTGAGTTGGTGCATTCTTTATTTTTTCTGAGCTCTTTTACAAACCAGGATTCTCTTACAGCTGTAGGTTCATGTACTAAAGTAATTTGTGTTACCTTCCATGTAGGATCATAATTTTATTTTTGAGCTCTGTCACTGATTGTTGGAATCAACATGTTCTTCATTAAGGCTTCATTTCTGCCACCTTTACATTGAGTAGTTTCTATTTCTGAAAGTAATCCCATTTCGTTTTGTGACTGCTCGCCGAGTAAGGTACTACATGATGAGAGTAAGAGTTTCTGGAAAGGTGAAATTACATGGTGTGTTATCTTTAGCCGATACCCACAACTACTATAGCCAATTTACTACAGGAATCTGAGCCTGTACCTTAACCCTTCACTCTGGCTTACTTTAGTATCCAGAGATAATGTGCAACAGAATATAAAATAATAAAGTCTTCATTAATGTTGCAGTGTTATGTCACAGCATAATTAGAAGTACATTAGCCTGGAAAAGATGTTAATTTTCCCATGCTAGTTATTCCCTAGCTTCCCAATCAATTCAGTGGAATCGTGTCTGGCTTTTAAAAGACCAAGGGAAAGGGAGATATGCTACCTTTGCTAAGGATATAGTAACATTGTGGGAAAGGGAGACTCTCTCTCATATAGAAGTTGATGGAGC
This sequence comes from Malaclemys terrapin pileata, assembly GCF_027887155.1. Classification (NCBI taxonomy): domain Eukaryota; kingdom Metazoa; phylum Chordata; order Testudines; family Emydidae; genus Malaclemys; species Malaclemys terrapin. Next base: position 15,999,500 of record NC_071520.1, on the reverse strand, counting down.
TCATTGTAAGTCCGTGGGGCGTTGTGACTCAGCAGACTTCACTGATCCTCCTTATCAGTCCTCCATGATTTGAACTCCATTTTGAAGACACTGGTAAAATTGGGGGCAAAATGCTCAATAACTCATTTGACAGCTCAAGATAATTGTTTTCTGAGGAACATGTTCATGGCTTTTTCTGAATAACAACCTGTTAGAGAAGAGCCTGTGGTTACGCTTCTGCTGGCTTAAAGATGTAAAATCAAGGATCAATCCAGAACCACCAATAATATAAGGGAGAAAATTATAGTTTGATTTATAATACTTGGCTGTAAAGTTATTAGAACATATAACATGCAATTAATTTATGAAACCTCTGTGAAGCAGATAATTATAATCTCTTTACTGAGGGGAAAATGTAGGCAACAAGGTCTCTAGGCGTTGGAGATGGGATTAGAATTTAAAAGTTTCTAGCTCCTAAATCTTTGGCTAAATCCATGAGACCACACCGTCTGTCATAAGAGTTCTATGATTGGTAACCGATTTCTTTAGAGTTCTGCATTCAATTGACAAATCTTAATGCCTTTAAAACATTGTCATAATCGGTAAAACATCAACAAATTGATAAAAAACTAATAGCAATTTTTGGGTGCACAATTTACTATAACTCCAGCTCAGTACTTTCTGAAAATCAGGCAGCTTTTGGGGGTCTCAAGTTGGACACCCCAAAATGGAGGTCACGTTTGGAAATCTTGGCCATTATGTTTTCAGCTCACAATTCAGGGCATTTTGCTATACAGCTGCTGTTAACTCGAGTGGGACTAGCTCAACTAAAATGACAAGTTTAGAATATTAAGGAGTCATAATAGAGACTCTTAAGTATAAAGGAGCCATTTCATCATGAACTCTTATTTTTTTCCACTTACAACTTTTTGCAAAACAGTGTCCTTTGGGCTGCAATATTTTATGCTTAATCTCAACCCAAAGGTGAATTTTTAATTTAAATATTACAAAAATTGCAGGCCGAAGAGTAAAGTGTGGGAAGAAAAAGATGTGTGTTTTAGAGGCATTCTCACCATTTTTTTGCTCTCCCATAGTTCAGTAAAATTGCTTTCAAAAAGTCGTCATCCTTGAAATGAATGCATTCCTCCATGGGCAATGTACATGAGACATGTTGGAACATAGTTTGTTTCTAAACCTTGTTATGAATATTGTAATTCTTTAACCTTTTTCAGATGAATTAGCTTGTACAGGTAAAGATTAGAACGTTCTCAGGGGTCCAGGGTATATAATAATGTGCATCATACATCAGGAGAAGAGATATAACTAAAAAGGCATATGATTTAGGGTTAGGCTCTTCATCCTTAGAATAAGTAACGAAGAAGAGCTCCCCTTCTAGTAGGTGTATGTGTCTCTGTCCCTGGCTTTCTGAGGTGGCCCATCACTGTCACCAAAATTGTTTCCATTCCATGTCCCAGCCTGACAGTAAGAAGTCCAGCATGCTGGAATAGGTCGGATATTGGAGCCTGGTTGGCTCCACCCTCTGATTTTCCCCAGAAAAAGAGGTTGGAGACAGGTACCCAGATTTTCAAAAATGACTAGTGATTTTGGGTACTTCAGTGTTTTTGGGTGCCCAACCTGAGAGACCCTAGAGGGGCCTGATTTCACTGCTCTACAGCCAAAATGCTTCTGAAATAAATGTAGTCAAACTTTACTAATTCTGGGTCACTGAGAAGGAAAATGATGCTTAAAATTGTTGATTGGCTCTAGTTTTCAATATATGCTATTGGATCAGTATATATGACCCTTGACTTGGGAATGGCGGAGGATAAGTGAGTTATAAAGGGAAGGGATCTCAATTTAAACCAGAAATGACTAAAATACATCTTTGACTGGATCTATGAATAAATCTATGACTGGGTTTGGACAGTACTTGCTTTTTAGGCAAAACAATGAATGATGCAATCTGAAGCTGATATTGCGTCATACATGATATGAATTGCATCATGTTATTCCTAGAAGTCATGGATGATGCAATCATAACGAAGCTTGCATCACTCTGCTGAACAAATTGCCCTATATCAGCTCTAGAAATCATAGTGTGTCATGCTCTCTTATTTGTCAGTGTTTGATTTTGCAATGGGACACATTTCTGTTTAGCCAAAGTGAGCAGAGATGCCTCGTACTTGTGTGAACAGTGCAGATAACTTCTGCTATGTTTGTGGTGAAGTGGCTTTTGCATCACAAAAGCGCAGTATAACCACTATGGTTAAGAAAGCCTATCACCTTTATTTTGGCTGCAAAATTGGAGATCAGGACAAGAGGTGGGCCGCACACATATGCTGCAACACTTGTGCAACAAATCTTCGCCAGTGGTTGAACAGGAAAAGGAAATCTATGCCTTTTGCAGTGCAAATGATTTGGAGAGAGCCAACAGATCATACCAGCAATTGTTACTTCTTCAAGGTGCCTCCAGTTGGGAAAGGTGTGTCAAAGAAGAAAAAGTGGCCTGTGCATTATCCAAACATTCCATCAGCTATACGCCCAGTACCCCACGGAGAAGGACTGCCGGTTCCTGATGCACCAGAGTCATTCTCACTTGAGTCAGACGAGGAAGAGGATGAAACTTCTGGTCCTGAACCATCAATGTCACAGGACCCACATTTTTCTCCCATCCTTCTCCTCTGAACCACACCTCATAACACAAGGTGAGCTGAATGACCTTGCCAGGGATTTGGAACTACCCAAGAGTAAGGCAGAGCTGTTGGGCTCCAGACTACAGCAGTGGAATCTCCTGGCAGGTGATGTTAGGGTTTCCATGTTCTGTGACCGTCAAAAGGATCTTGTCCCATTCTTCTTCATGGAAGGTGATCTTGTAGCCTGCAACAGCATGGATGGTGTGATGGCAGCCCTCAACATCGTTCATGATCCAGATGAGTGGAGACTGTTCATTGATTCATCGAAGACGAGTCTTAAAGCTGTTTTACTGCATAATGGCAATGTTTTGCCATCAATTCCAGTTGGTCATGCAGTCCATATGAAGGAAACCTATGACAACATGAAACAACTTTTGAGGTGGATAAACTATGACCAACATCAGTGGCAGCTTTGTGGCGATTTGAAGGTTGTTGCTCTCTTGCTTGGTCTGCAGACTGGATACACAAAGTACTGCTGTTTTCTCTGCGAATGGGATAGTTGTGCAAGAGATTCACACTACATCAAGAAAGATTGGCCACTCCGACAGTCATTGGAGCCTGGGAGGAAAAGTGTTCAGCATCCACCATTTGTTGAATCAAGGAAGATTTTGTTACCACCCTTACACATCAACCTGGCTCTGATGAAGAACTTTGTCAAGGCCATTGACAAAACACAAGCAGCTTTCAAGTACCTCCGTGGAAAATTTCCAAGGTTAAGTGAAGCTAAGATAAAGGAAGGTGTCTTTGCTGGTCCTCAGATTCATGAACTTTTTCGAGATGATGCATTTGACCATGCACTGCGTGGCAAGGAAAAGACGGCATGGAAAGCCTTCCAGTTAGTGGCAATAAATTTTCTCGGAAACAACAAGGCAGACAACTACAGGTTGTTGGTGGAAAACCTCCTCAAGGCATACAAAAGTCTTGGTTGCAACATGTCACTAAAGATACATTTTTTGCACTCTCATCTAGATTTTTTTCCACCGAACTGCGGAGCAGTGAGCGACGAACACGGCAAGCGATTTCACCAGGACATTGCAACAATGGAGAAACGCTATCAGGGCAAATGGAGCCCATCAATGCTTGCAGACTATTGCTGGACAGTGACAAGAGATGCTCCATTTAATGAATACAAGAGACAAGCCAAAAAGCGCTGAGTAGACACTGAATAGGACTAAACTATGTACATAATAGTTTTTTGCCTTTTGTTTCATAATAAATTTTATTTATATAACCCTTTTGCTGATTTTTAAAGTGTTACATAAACAGGATAGGTGAAATATCATGTAAAGCAACCATAAACACATGAAAAGACCTAGGTTTACAATTTATGATTAAAACTCTATCTACACAATATACATAGACCTAAAATGTAAAAACTTAAATATCTTAAAACAGTAGCCAATCAGTTGTTTTAATTGTCATATTTGAATTCAGCACATCAAAATACATAATAAATAGCACATTTTATCTCTGAAACAGACGACTTCTCAAAAATTTTAGACCAGTGTTTTCAGAGAGTGCACTTTGTGACAACTAGGTCCCTTTACATGGTGTCTCAGGTAAATCACTAGTATCTCTTGAAAATTTTGTGTGGTGTGGCTATTGACAACTAAATCTTTTAGGTAGGGGATGGTTGCTGGAGGGGTTGGCAATATGGGAGATGTTTATTCTGAATGAGAGAGTGGTAAGAGCAAAGGGAGGTCTCTGATCTGTGTATGGAAGGGAGAACATGAGGTTATGGGGCATTAAGGCTGGAGTTGGAACCGTATAGTAGAATTTCCTCACTTTTTAGAGTGTAAATTTGTAACTAAAATAATGCCACTTCTTTTGGAGGAGGAATAAATTCTCAGCTTTAATAGTGTATTGGCTTTGGGGAATACTGCTCAGAGTTTACATGTGGCTGGGAGAGTCAGTTACCAATTCTTAGAGCATGGGCCCTATTGCTGTGCACTGATTGCAATTTCACTCCTGACCTTGCTGGTCAGGGTGGAGATTTTGTTTATGGTAGCAGGAGCTGACACTAATAAATATGATGGGGTTGCTCCTCAGAACCAGTTATACTCAGAGGAAAAGAGTCTCCGCTACTGTGAAATGCTCTCTCGTCAGAGTAACTCATTGTACGTGAACTATATGAGCTGCCATGGGTGAGAGAGCCCATGTCATCTGCAAGGGTTTCAGTTAACCCTTCTCTCCTGAGGTTGTGGGTGAACTGGCAAATGTATACTGAAGTGCAGACTGCTAGCCAAGACTGGTGGAATGGGGGGAGAAGCACTTACCACTACTGTGGGCTACATGTAGCTAGCTGTGTCATCAGTGCGCAAGTGCCAGAGTCCGTGCTAGCAGGCTGAAGCACTTTGGGTCAGGGATCGTGATCTGTGTTAGTACAGTGCTAGCATAGTGGGGTCCTGCTCCACAGCTGGGGTGCACAGGCACTACTACAGTACAAATAATAACAAAGGCAAGCTTACGGTAGCAGGGGACTGTGAAAACGGTCTTTGGGTTACAGTATGAAAGGAAGAGAATTGATCTTTATTTCTGCCTAACTGCAGGCATTTCTTAAAACATGGCTCATGGAATTTTAACACATGCCCATGTGTCTGTTCTCTTCTTTCATATAGAAAGTGGGGAGAGGAGCGATTACAGGAAAAGCCATGTAATGCTCTGTCTTTATCTGAGCACCTTCCATTCACATCAAGATGGAGCACTATCTTCATGGAGTGCTCTTCTGTGTTAAAGATTAAAGCAACTGCAGTTTCCTTTAGTTTAGGCAACTTGGGGACAGGCCTCAGGCTCTGGGTAGCTTGCTTGTGTGTCCCTCAGTGGGACAAACTACTGACATCCTGCCATAAAACACCTTCTAAATTTGCCTCTGAAGCTTACACAGTCTCATAAAGTGGATAACTTTCCTTCAGTTTTGGGTAGATTAGTAAATAAAAAAATCCCCCAAATGTCTTATCCTTGCTTTTACAAGTCTGAGATTGAAGCACTGTCTTTCGGTGACTCTAGTGGGTGAATATCTGTAGGAGCTTCTCTGTCCTGTCTTGGTGGTGCTTTGAGCTGTCTTTATTGAGTTCTCCCTGTTTGTGATTTATCAGATTGTAATTAGAAGGAAAAGAATCAAATGAGCCAAAGCGGTTTCCGAATTCCCAATCTAACAAACTGATCAAGAATTAATAATAATCTTATAATTGCTTTCTGCTAAGTTTATCCATACGTTTTCTTGATCCGTTGGCTTTCATCACTTTCTTTATGTAAGATGTGTTTAATATTTATGCTGACCCTCTTAGGAAAATTTAGAGCTCAATTTGAGCTGAAGCCAGGTTCTTTATTGAAAAGCGTGTGCTTAAGTTTAATGGAATTCTGTTTACTGAGATTGAATACGAAGTGTTTCCTTTTCTTACCAGCAGAACCTGCAAAGGGCACCATCTCATCTGCACCTCTGCTGGATATAAACCAAGATATGTTCCTGAGAAGGATGCTGAAAACAGGGTGGTGGGGGTAGTGAGAAGGCACACTCAACAAGAGTGTCTTGGTTATTACGATATTTATATTGTGATACTGAGTAGACACCAACCCCATTATGTGACGGACTGTGTTGCTCGCTGCTGGATGGTAGACTTCAAAGACCCATTTTTCTCTCTTGATTTATAATTCTTGTAGGTGTCATTCTACCTCACCCACTCACAAATACTAGAGAAACAAAGCCTGGATTAAAAAAACACTAATTGTACACTGAACATAAAAAATGTGTTTTATAAAAAGAATGTAAATATTCTTCACAAAGCCAACTAAAGCAACCATTCCATTTGTCTAAACAACCATCAGAAACTCATGCAGAATTTGTGTTTTTTTCCCCTCCTCCCCCACAGGTAAATACCACTGTCCAGTGCTCTTCACTGTCTTCACCAATAACTCCCATATAGTGGCTATCAAGACAACTGGAAATGTATTTGCTTATGAGGTAGGCTCTCCATTGCATTTCACTGTTAATGTTTTACACTTGTAGCATCTTTCATTCAAGGCTCTCAAAGAGTTTTACAGAGGTGGGTAAGTGTTATCCATGTGTTACAGACAGCGAAGCTGAGGCACATAGAAGTGAAGAGGCTTCCCTAAGGTCATGCAGCAAACTAGGAGCAGCATGGGGAATAGAACCCAGGTAATCCTAGTTCCCTGCTCTAAGCCACGCTATCTCCATTAGGGTGGAATCGACCTCTGTGCCTAGGGCCAGCAAGAGGCCTATACACCACTGAAATCCCACCTAAGTCTTCAAAATAGGTCTGAAATGGAGCAGAGGCCTTTGGCCTTTTCACAGGGATGAATTTCACCCCTTATGGACAGATCGAATGATTTAAGATGAATATTACTTTTAAAGCCTATCATTTGAGTAAGCTGCATGTAGCTGAGCCCGAGAGAGATTTGTAGGCCAGAATGTTTAACTCCTGATTCACTGTCACACGTTTTTCAGTTGAATGAACAAACAAATCTTCTGTGAACCTAACAACATTTCTGTCTAGTACATATCCATGCACAAAGGGCAGATTGCCTGCTTCGAATCTTCTTCAGTAAGCAAGAATATTTTAACTGGAGTTGGAGAAAAATAGATAACTTATTAGTGGACATTTGAGATCTTTCCTTGAATGGCATTTTTCAACTTTTTATTCACATTTTGTGAACATTTGTGTGAGCAAAAGTTTGTTCATACAAACCTTGCCATACAATCAGTTTCAAACCTTTGGGTGATCATGTACACAGCTTGACTATCCAGTATTGTAATACAGTGGGTCTCAACATTTCCAGAATACTGTAGCCCTTTCAGGAGTTTGATTTGTCTTGAGTACCCTGACTTTCACATAACTTAAAAACTACTTGCTTACAAAATCAGACATAAAAATACAAAAGTGTCACAGCGCACTAGTACTGAAAAATTCCTTACTTTCTCATTTTATCTGTATTAAATTTTAGTTTGTACTGCCATCGCTAGGCTTTTTATGTAGCCTGTTATAAAACTAGGCAAATATCTAGATGAGTTGATGTACCCTCTGGAAGACCTCTGCATACCCCTGATTGAGAAGCACTGTAAGAAATACATGCAGTGAACATTTGTCAACAGTCCACAAGCGGGAATTCGTTCACACAAAACAGACAGCAAACTGTTTGAAATACTGAAATTAAAAACAAAACAAAACCAGTTTTTGTACAATTGCAAACAAGAAAAGCGGCTAAATTCACCAACCCTTCCCCCCCACCTCCACCCCAAAAGAACCACCCCAATATGTTCTCCCAGTTCTAAATGGCATTATATGTTTTAAAATCTCCAGTTAGGGGAACAGATGAGACTGGGTTAAAATACTTGCTATTCTCTTCTGGAAACATGGATACTAGTTTTGTTTTGATTACAAGTAAAAATGACTTAGCAGCCTAGTCCTTAATAGATGCTTGCCCATATAGTAAAACTGCTACCCATTTTGCCACAATTTGCATACCCTGTTAAATAGACGCTCAGCTGAGCAGATGTGTGGGGAAACTTGTGAGCAAATGCTGTGCATTATACATCACTCTGGCCAGTGTAATTTATCCCTAGGTTATATAAGCCACGCATTCATTTCTAGACTTTTTTAAAGTAGCAGAAAAAATATTAGCAATTTTGGTTCTGGGTAGGAGAAGGCACTTGAGTGTGAGTACATCTGTTTCTTTCCTTTTAAGTAAAGCTGTGTCTTTCATGAAGTGATGTAGTGATGGTTCTGGTTTGATTATTTTATTTGTTGAGGAGTACAATGCGTTTCTTTGATGTTGATTCTTACCATACTGTAAACTGCTGCCCATTTTGTAAATCACTTTCATTGCACCTGTTAAATTAGAGATTAATATTGCTCCACACATAAAAATGTGGTTCTGTGCATTTTAACTATAATCTAGAAAACAGATGACAGGATTTTCTTTTTGTGCTTTTCTTTCCATTCTTATGTGGAATTTTGTCTGAAAAACATGTAGCAACAATGTATGTAGCTACAGAGTCCTAAATAAAAGATTTTTTTATTATAGATTGTTGAGTCAAATGGTTAGGAAAGAAATACATATGTTTTCCAAAATCAGTAAAGGAGCCCAGTGAACAATGTGATCATCTATTGGAGGTGAATGTCTCTAATTTGTTTACGTCATCCTGTATATTTTTAAGGGGTGCAAGATGTCTTGCGTTTGCCTAGCAGATAATTTCTCATTTTAATTTCTTGTTTTCCACCTGGCTGTTAGGCAGTTGAGCAGCTGAACATAAAAACAAAAAGCTACAAGGATCTCCTGACAGATGAACCCTTTACTCGGCAGGACATCCTGACACTGCAGGTAAACCTCCTCTTGTTTTCTATTCTATTCTATGTCTCATGCCTCCTAATACACCCTCTTTTGGAGTGGGTTGGGGAGTATTAGGCAGACTGTGTACTCCCTGTTGCATTGCTAATATAAAATGACGGCTGATTAGAGAAACAGTGTTTTGTAATGGGTAACAATCACATCACTTTCATTTGTTCTCCAGATGGCAAGCCTTAGATATTCCATATAATTTTCACCAGAGCTGAAGTGAAACTCTAATCAGATTATTTTTCATTTCATATAGGGTTTGTCTTCATTACGGTGCTAACTCGGCACTTCTGCGATCGATTGGCTCAGTGGTGTCGATTTAGCAGGTCTGATGAAGCCTCAATAAGTAGATAGGAGAGTGCTCTTCTGTCTACATAATTAATCGACCTCAACGAGAGGCAGAAGATATGTCTATGGGAGAGCGTCTCCTGCTGACATAACGCGGTGTAGACACCACATTAAGTTGATGATGTAAATTACATCACTCAGGAGGGGGTTTCACCCCGAGCAATGTAACTTGTATTGAATTAAGCGGTAGTGTAGACTAGGCCATAGTAGATCGTGATTAATTAATTTAGCAGGGAAGCCCATTGTGGGTTGCTGAATTTTGTGGATTAGTAATTTTGTGGAGTAAGCGTACACATTGGGTAAAAAAAATATACGCTGTTCTTGTATGTTGACAAGTGTACGTGTAATTATGTAACACATTATACTATACAAGTAAATGTATTGTACTGTGGTGTAACCATAATGAAATGTTAGTTATAAGTCCTTGCTATTAAATCTTTACTTAAAAGTGGCAAGAAACCATTGGGTTATTGTAAGAATGATCAGATTTGCAGTTTAGCCAAGTGGGAATTAGCCAGCATCTACTGTAATTGTTTGTTAACTAGAAGGAGCCACAGATGGCCAGAGACTTCTTTGTCTAACTAGCCAGTCAGATGGCCAATAATACATGAACCATGTTGTCATAAGAAATTAAAATAATCCACATATACATTTTCAGCTATTTGAAAGAAAAAAAAATGATTATATTAATACTGTTTTATTTTAGGGGTGATTTTTAAAAATGCAAATCTCAGCAAAGTAGGTTTTTCAAAATGTCTCTGCATTTAGAGGAAAACTGGCAGCAATGCAGAAATCTTCACCTGAATATGTTTTGCTTATGTCTGTTACCCTGTAAAATCTGGGGGTGGAGGGAGTGCGTGTTTTTTTTTTTTTTTTTTTTTTTTTAAAGAAAGTTATAAAGCTAGAAAGATGTAACTGTGTTCTAGGTAGGAATAAAATGTAAAACTTCAAAGAGAATTAGTACATTTACAAAGGAAGTTGGGGTCTTTATTTTCTCTGAATGTGAAGTGCTACTAAGGTTATGTTTTTTTAGTGAGTTTACTAGTACTGGAACCCATAATAAGAGACTGTAAAACTACTTTCTAATCTGCTGTAATAGACACTTAATTTACAAAGAAATTTACTGTAAAATGAGTTTAAATTTTAGACCTTAAAATTATTTGATTGTTAAGCTTGCATTACAGCAAGATAGAAATTTGTTTTATATTGGTGGATCATGCCACTGGAGTCACAGATTAGTGCATATCTCTTATGAATGAGAGAATTGTCACCAATGGTAGGCTGATAAATGCAAATTTAAGCTGAAAATGTTCCTCAAATTTATTTGTTCATGGGAAGAAGTGTGCTGTTTCCTCTTGTATTGCTGTGCTGAAAAGCATGTGTACAGTTGTTCCCCCCTCCCCCCCCACTCCCCTCCCCCACACACCCCAATCCTTCTGGCTCTATGACTGTTCAGGTTACTACAAAATTAAACATTTCAGCCCAGTGAATGCAAGGCCCACAACTTTCCTCAGATTCAAGTTTCAAAGCTTCTGACAGGATGATATTTGAATCTAACTGCCAAGATGCTAATGGTTTTGCAATAGTAATGAGACAGTAAGTGACTATTGCATTTGCGCCATCATTATGGAAAACCACACAGTTTTGAAAGAGTGATTAAAATCTGCAGTCATTTAAATAAATGTTAGGATTTTAACATGTTCCATAGGAACATATCTTAAATATATTAGTAAAACCAGCTTTCTGCTACGCAACTAAATTTACTGTATTTAAATGTTCCTTTCTAAGCTGTCTTAGATGCATAAATCTTCCAAAAACTAGCATGACAAATTTGTGTTGTTTGCAGGGGGATTATATGAATTTACTTGCATTTTACTTCTGCCTCTTCTGAGAAGTTGTGTTTTCTCACTCAATTGCCAGCAGTTCATATATATTCACATAAATTAATTAAGCTGTGTACCAATGACCAGTCAGCCGTATTTACACCACCACCACCTATGTGGAGATAATAGCCATGTTGTTAAATTGCACTTTTGACACCACCCATGAACTCATCTAGGATGACCTGCGTAGTATGTGTGTGAATTTGCTACTCTTAAGAAATGCGCTCATCCCAAACTCATGCTGACTAAACCTTTCTACTACACCATTGTGTGGTGTAATCTATGTTATTTTCTCAGATCTATCTGGAAACCACTGAAATACAGGCGAGAAATTTGGGTCAGTGGAATGCTGAACACATTTTGAGAAACCAGCGTGCAATCGTTTTAAACACGTTTTGCTTTTCTAACTCAACATTTGTTCTATTTTAAAAACTAAATTGTGTAGGCCATTACTCCCAAACTGTTCCTATTTTGGGGGGGAAATTGTCATTGGGATGAAAGTCAGTTTATGTATAGCAGCTTTCAGTGGCTGAAGGAGTTTGTTTTTAACACAAAATCAGTGCTCATGCCAGCCCTATTTTCGTGTATGCAGTAAATTCTCATCTGCCTGGTTGGACTATGCAAGATGAACTACTTTTATCTGCTCAGGCATGCAGCAGACCACTGACTAAATTTGTCTCTGTCTCCCCACAATTGGTTCTGCAGCCTCAAAATATAAGAGGTATTTTAAAAGTGAACAAAGAAAAGGACTTAAAGGCTGTGACAGGAAACAAGAAAAGCTAGGAGATTCACATTCAATGAGGAAATGAACCATTTGTGTCCTCCAACATACCGGCATAATGGGGTGCACTGGGGAAATAGCATAGGGACACCTGTTGTGTGTAGGTGTTAGCCGATACAGAAGTGTGTCAAAGGGGTCAATTATCAAAGCCGTGCACAGAGACTTGGCTGTGTAACTCTCATTCAGGTCAATGGGAGTCATGCAACTGAATCCCTGTATGCTGTTTTGAAACTATTCCGTATGTTACTTTTCATTCTTAGGCAGGAATTTCCAGGGGTTTTTGTCATGATCCTCATGATTTTGTTTTTTAATGTGTGAATTCATTATTATTTCCCATGTACTGTTTCCTTTTGGCACCTTAGAGACTAACTCTAATGACTCCTCGTTGTTTTTGCTGATACAGACTAACATGGCTACCACTCTGAAACCTGTTTCCTTTTGGTAAATCATTTAGAAAAAAGCCCAAGGTCTGTGGCTTTCTTCCTTATAAATTCTCTGTGTCAAGATGACCCTGGGCAGTGAGTGACTTCACCCTTGCAAGCCCTGTCACTAGTTTGCTTTGTTTCTTAGCCAAAGACCATCACTGAATTTTGTCATGATGAGTTTGCAGCTGGAACTCTGGCTTATGTACGTTGTCTCTTTGGAAAACTTTCAACTATATATTTAAATCTTTAATTGTCACAGGTTCCCTCGCGTTCCCGACATGAATTGAATGTCCTTGTGTCTGAGAGAGCAAGAGCTGAGAGCTGGATTGGTAGTTCTGACCCTGCTTGCTGGCAAAGTATCAGGCATGAAGGAGGGGTTTCTATAAAAAGCATTCTTTACTTTGCAAATAGCAACTGAATGGAACTGTATTTTTAGTAGCTCAGTTTATCGACAGAAAACAGACTCTGGAAATGCTTCATCTAAATGTCCTAGGAAGCACGTGTGTTACTGTAACTGATTTTGTAGTGAAATATAAATAGAGTTAAAGTGGAAAGCTAGATTAATGTGTGTTTCAGGTATTTTCCAGATGTATGACCACATTTTTCTTTGCTGTTACATACAGCAGAATCCTACAGCTGCTGAGGATATATTTGTTAAAATAGCAAATGACCCCTAAATTAACCAGCCTTTAAAGGTGTTGACCTCTTTTGAAGAAGGTGTTTTTAATACTTGTTCTTTCTAGAATAGAATTATTTAGAGGTATAACAGAAAAATGTTATTTATTCCCAACTGCCAACACTATAATAACAAGTTGTACAAATACTGATCAGACTTTTTTGTTCAGCTTTGCTGATGAGCATCACCTCAACTGACTGGATATGTTTATTGCTTTATACAGTCATGCCTGGATTACTTTTATTAAAAAAAGTACACTTCTGATCTGGAACAAAAAGCAAACTCAAATTCTAATGGTTAACAATAACTATATCTTACGTTTATATTGTACTTTTTTATGTAAAGAACTTTATGTACTTGCATATACATAACTTGCTTACGCCACCACTGGCCTGGTGTGGAACATGGCAACTGTTTAACATAACACAGCAGCATTATACTACCCCTCAGGGGAAGCAGCAAAGAATAAGATCATCTCTGATTAAAATTGTCAGGGGAATGTAGGTAGGCAGAATGCAGCTACCAAAACTGGCGTTTGGCTAGGACACTAGGTCTAGTGTCTCCATTTCTGCAAAAGGGGTCATGGGTTCTTTTCTCTCTGTAAGTGATCAGGGCCCTGAGTTTTCCATACCATCACAGAAGTCAGCAAGTGTACTATTTGCCATAATGCAATTCTAGGGCAATGGTTCGGTACTGGTTCAGATGGAGGGAGTACCCTATTGGATCTCTCAGCACCGCTTCCTAAACCACTGAAGACTTTCCTTGGGAGTGGGTCTTCCATTCAAATACCTGGCCCAATCCTGGATAGCTTGTGAGATTTCATGAGATCACAGCAGGAGAATGGTATTGGCTGCAAACAGCTATCAGTATAGCTGACAAAATCCAGAGGATAATAGAAGCTAGTGATGGAATGCTCATCTTATGTCATCTAGTTGTCTGATTGATCCACCTTTAACATTTCCCAATGGCTTGTTTGGTAGAATTTTAAAAGTTCACCCCTACTATTGAGAGACCATTCTTGAGAGCAAAGTGTATTAGGCTGGGGAAACTTCTCCCGATATTCAGCCTAAATGTTTCTTTCCCAAATGTAGAGCTCTTGTTTCTCCATAACTAATTAACTATTTCCCCTTAACTGTTGGGGGTTTACACTCTCTTCAGAAATTTGGTATTCTGTCATCTCTTAGCCAAACATCTCTTTCTCGCGCGCTCTCTCCCCTTTTAATCTCTTCTCATCAGTCAGTAACTCAGAGCACCATTGTAGCTCTTGTGTGAACTCCCTCCACTTTGTTAGTATCTTTTTGATAACATGGTGCTTGGAAATATACACAGTATTCCAGGTACAGTCGCACCAGAACCATAGAGACAGGGTCCTTACTCTAAATACACCTGACCTCAGTCTTTATACTCCCAAAATTACATTGTCCTTTTCTTGGCTGCCATATATCACTCCAAACACGCATCTAATTTGCTGACCTCTATCACCTGAGGACTACTTCATCCAGGTTTCTCTCTCCTATGGATTATAGTTCAGATTGTTTTCCTCCAGCTGTATTATTTTGTATCCCTTACAAACTGAATTCTGTTATTTTGCACGTTTCTAATCTTTCTAAGTCTTTCCATTTTCTCTGTCTTGATTGGAAGTCAACTCTTCCCAATTTAACATTGTCTACAGATTTCACTAGCATGTTTCCAGATAACTAACAAAGATCTTAAATGTTCCAGGACTTAATACTGATCCCTGATACTAATGATACAGACCCTCTTTGTAAATCGCTTTGATATCTTTGGAAGAAAAGCGCTACGTAAGAACTAGGTATTGGTGATATTTTTGATATCCCATAAGAGATCTCTCCTCCACCCCCACTTTTGCTTTATACTCTTTTAACTAGTTTTCCATGTGTCTGTCCCCTGCACAAGGCAATTTGAATTAATTTTTCAAGTAAGATTTTGAGTTGATATTAAATCCCAACATATGCCCTGTACTGCATTCCCTTCAGACTTTGATTTTGAGATTCTGTCAAAGCAATCAAGTTCGGCTGACAACATTGATTCTTTATGAACCCATGCTGGTTATTATATAATATAAGTTAAACCCAAATATAACATCTTGCCTTTTTCTCTTTGAGTAGTTGTGAAGATCTGTGATAGAAAGTAGTGTACATGTTTCTACCAGCATGTATTATATGGGACTAGGAAATCTGAGGCTCCTACCTCAGGAGCAGATGACCAGAAACCCAAAGGGTCAGACTTTTTGCCTTGAGAGGATAGGCCTACACTCATGCTGTGAACAGTGCTGAGCTGTGTGGGCCTCCTGAAGGGTCTGTATGAGGCACAGTATATGTAAAAGC
This sequence comes from Malaclemys terrapin pileata, assembly GCF_027887155.1. Lineage (NCBI taxonomy): Eukaryota > Metazoa > Chordata > Testudines > Emydidae > Malaclemys > Malaclemys terrapin. Next base: position 15,984,013 of record NC_071520.1, on the reverse strand, counting down.
TTCCTAGTGTGCGGCAGCAATGTACTTGCTACAGCAACCCCACACCCCATTTAAGGCAGATGGTGTATCGTGTATTCAGGGGTGGTAAGCAAAGAGGAGTCTCTGCTCATTAGTGCTCAGGGACTCTCAGCCCTTCACCACCCCTGTGCATCTGTGCAGGAGCCATGCACACCCGAGTCCTAAAGTTTGCTGAGATGCAGAAAAATTATTCCTGCTATGCACTGTAAAACCATATACAAGTTACTGTTGGCATCCAAGCCTGCAGGGGATGGGCGTCCTGTGAGAGGAACTGTGCTGCCTCTCTGGATTTTATTCAACAGCAGTCCTTGTGGGTGATGAAGAAGCTGAGTTGACAATCTTGTCTATTTCTCCTCGGCCAGGAAGGTGCTGCTTGTCACATGGGGCTGCCAAAAAAGATGATTATAAAATGCGGTTGTGCAAGTCAAATGATTCCAGAGCTGTAACGGGCTTAGTCCCCGTACATAATAGAGCATTAGAAAGATGAATGGATTTAATCCCCAGTGCTTTGAACCACAAAAAATATGGAATGGTGTTTTGTCAGGAGAAGTGACTAGAGAAGAAAAATCAGGGCGTAAAACATACAGTGGCAGATACATTTGCAGCCATTTAAAAATAATGTATGTGTGTGTTACTGTGTGTTTTAAGTGTTGCTGTACAGCCTAATCAGCTGTAGACAAGACATGCATCCTGACAAGCTGTTGAACACCATTGGTGTTTGTGAGAAGAAGCATAACTAATGAACAAAGTTGGAGGTAGCTGAGCTGTGTGCTAATTGATATTGCACTCTTGAGCTGTTTCCCATTTGCTATTCTATTTGTCTAAAGGGCAAAGCAAACGCTTTCTATGGAGACAGGGGGCTCCTTGGCAATGAAAGGGGGTGCACAGTCATTGCATAAAATCGGAAGGGGCTGGATGCAGGGATGATGTGGTAAGGACACACCACTCTGTGTGAGCTTCCTGTGGTAGGGAGGTAAGGTATGGTTGGGTCCAGACGATCTACTGCTGTGTGAATCCTCTCACCATTAACCAGCATTGTGGAAGGCAGTGTAAGGGTATGTCTACACTGTGGGATTAATTCGAATTTTGGAAACAGATTGTATAAAGTCGAATGTATGCGGCCACACTAAGCTCATTAATTCAGTGGTGTGCATCCATGTACCTGGGCTAGTGTCGATTTCCGGAGCGTTGCACTGTGGGTAGCTATCCCATAGCTCCTGCAGTCTCCCCCACCCATTGGAATTCTGGGTTGAGATCCCAGTGCCTGATGGGGCAAAAAACATTGTTGCAGGTGGTTCTGGGTACAGCCTCACCCCTCCCTCCATGAAAGCAACGGCAGACAACCATTTCGCGCCTTTTTTCCTGGGTGAACACTGCAGACTCCATACCACGGCAAGCATGGAGCCCGCTCAGCTCAAGACAGCAGATATGAACATTGTAAACACCTCACGCGTTTTCGTGCAGTTTATGCTGAGCCAGGACCAGAAAAACGAGGTGAGGAGGTGGCGGCGACGGCAGCATAGCGACAAGCGTGATGAGGACATGGACATGGACACGGACACAGAATTCTGTCAAACCGCGGGCCCCGGTGCTTTGGAGATCATGTTGTTAATGGGGCAGGTTCTATTGGTGGAACGCTGATTCTAGGCCTGGGAAACAAGCATAGACTGGTGGGACCGCATAGTGTTGCAGGTGTGGGACGATTCCCAGTGGCTGCAAAACTTTTGCATGCGTAAGGGCACTTTCATGGAACTTTGTGACTTGCTGTCCCCTGCCCTGAAACGCCAGAATACCAAGATGAGAGCAGCCCTCACAGTTGAGAAGCGAGTAGCGATAGCCCTGTGGAAGCTTGCAACGCCAGACAGCTACCGGTCAGTCGGGAATCAATTTGGAGTGGGCAAATCTACTGTGGGGGCTGCTGTGATCCAAGTAGCCAAAGCAATCACTGAGGTGCTGCTACGAAAGCTAGTGACTCTGGGAAATGTGCAGGTCATAGTGGATGGCTTTGCTGCAATGGGATTCCCTAACTGTGGTGGGACGATAAATGGAACCCATATCCCTATCTTGGCACCGGAGCATCAGGGTACCCTGTACCTCAAGGGATACTTTTCAATGGTGCTGCAAGCACTTGTGGATCACAACGGACGTTTCACCAACATCAACGTGGGCTGGCTGGGAAGGGTTCATGTTGCTCGCGTCTTCAGGAACACTACTCTGTTTAAACGGCTGCAGCAAGGGACTTACTTCCTGGACCAGAAAATAACCGTTGGGGATGTTGAAATGCCAATAGTTATTCTTGGGGACCCAGCCTACCCCTTAATGCCATGGCTCATGAAGCCATACACAGGCAGCCTGGACAGGAGTCAGGAGCTGTTCAACTACAGGCTGAGCAAGTGCAGAATGGTGGTAGAATGTGCATTTGGCCATTTAAAAGGTCGCTGGCGATCGTTACTGACTCGCTCAGACCTCAGCCAAACCAATATCCCCATTGTTATTTCTGCTTGCTGTGTGCTCCACAATCTCTGTGAAAGTCAGGGGGAGACCTTTATGGCGGGGTGGGAGGCTGAGGCAAATCGCCTGGCTGCTGATTACGCGCAGCCAGACACCAGGGCGATTAGAAGAGCACACCAGGAAGCGCTGTGCATCAGAGAAGCTTTGAAAACCAGTTTCATGACTGGCCAGGCTACAGTGTGAAATTTGTTTGTTTCTCCTTCATGAAAACCTGCCCTCTTTATTGACTCATTCTCTGTAAGGAACCCACCCTTCCCCTTCCCTCAGATTGCTTTCAAAAGAAATAAAGTCACTATTGTTTAAAAATCATTTATTCTTTATTAATTGATTATAAAAAGAGGGAGAGAACCCGGGTGGCATTTGGGAGGAGGATCGGTGGGAAGGAAAAGGCCACTAAAAAAAGTTTTAAAAAAAATGACAGCCTTTTGCTTGGGCTGTCCACTAGGGTGGAATGGGAGGGTGTACGGAGCCTCCCCCTCCCCACCCCGTGTTCTTACACGTCTGGGTGAGGAGGCTATGGAGCATGGGGAGGGGGGTTATACAGGGGCTGTAGTGGCACTCTGTTATCCTGCTGCCGTTCCTAAAGCTCCACCAGACGCCGGAGCATGTCTGTTTGCTCACGCAGCAGCCCCAGCATTGCATCCTGCCTCCTCTGATCTTCCTGCCGCCACTTCTCATCTCGAGAGTCTCTCCTCTCCTCACATTGGTCGCTCCTGTCCTCACGTTCACTGGCTTCTTTCCTATACTTTGAAACCGTGTCCTTCCACTCATTCAGATGAGCTCTTTCACTGCGGGTGGATTCCATGATTTCTGCGAACATCTCATCTCGCGTCCTCTTTTTCCGACGCCTTATCTGAGATAGCCTTCGGGACGGAGGAGGGAGGCTTGAAAAATTTGCAGCTGCTGGAGAGAGGGAAAAAAGGAGAGAATTTTTTAAAAAAATACATTTTGCAGAACAATGCTTGTACTCTTTCACGGTGACCAACACAATTCACATTACACAGCACATGAGATTTCTGTGCAAGGTCGCATTTTGCTTCTTAATATTGAATGCCTGTGGCTTTGCTGCTAGAGATCACAGACGCAGGTCCGGGCAACAGAATTCGGCTTGCATGCAGCCATGGTAAGCCATTGTCTTTCAGCTTCTGCGCCCTCCTTTCCCACATACCAAGCAAAGCCCGTTGAGTGCTGTGGTTTTCCCGTTAACCTTTAGCAGCAGAAAACAAACTAACCCCCCCACCCATCCAATTCTCTGGATGATCGCTTTATCCCTCCCCACACCGCGTGGCTGGTATCAGGGAAGATCCCTGCTAGCCAAACGCAAAAAGCTCTGGGCCAATCCCCTCCTCCTCCTCCCCCCCCCCCCCCCCCCCCGCGCTTGGCTAACTGCAGGGAAGGATTTCTTTTCAGCCACAGGCAAACAGCCCAGTAGGAACGGCCACCTCTGTCCCCTTAATTAAATTCCCATATTTCAACCAGATTACCATGAGCGATATCACTCTCCTGAGGATTACACAGCGAGATAAAGAACGGATGTTGCTTGAATGCCAGCAAACACCGGGACCATACGCTGCCAGGCTTTGTCATGCAATGATACCAGATTACTTGCTGCAAGCATGGCATGGTCAAGTGTCCTACTATGGAGGACGGAATAAGGCTGCACTGCCCAGAAACCTTGTGGCAAGGCTTTTGGAGTACCTCCAGGAGAGCTTAAAGGAGCTGTCCCTGGAGGATTTCTGCTCCATCCCCAGACACGTTAACAGACTTTTCCAGTAGCTGTACTGGCCGCGAATGCATCCCAAGTCCTCAGGGCAAAGTAATCATTAAAAAACACTTGCTTTTAAAACAAGTTTTATATTTTAAAAGGTAAACTCACCTGAGGTCCCTTCCATGGGATCATGGTCTTGGATACTGGGTTGGGAGGGTACTTCAGTCAGGCTGAGAAAAAGATCCTGGCTGTTGGGGAGAACGGAGTGCTGGGTGCTCTCCACAAGCTCGTCGTCGTCCTCTTCCTCTTCCCCGTCCGCAAAATCCTTGCGTGTAGCTGATGAGATTATCCCTGTCTCAGAATCCACAGTCAGAGGTGGGGTAGTGGTGGCGGCTCCCCAAGAACTGCATGCAGCTCGGCGTAGAAGCGGCATGTCCGCGGCTCTGACCCGGAGCGACCGTTTGCCTCCTTTGTTTTTTGATAGGCTTGTCTGAGCTCCTTGACTTTCACGCGGCATTGATCTGAGTCCCTATTGTGGCCTCTCTCTCCATCATGCCCTTGGAGATTTTTTCAAAAGTTTTGGCATTTCGTCTTTTTGAACGAAGTTCTGCTAGCACTGAATCCTCTCCCCATATAGCGATCAGATCCAGTACCTCCCGTATGGTCCATGCTGGTGCTCTTTTTCGATTATCGGCCTGCATGGTTACCTGTGCTGATGAGCTCTCTGTGGTCACCTGTGCTCTCCACGCTGGGCAAACAGGAAATAAAATTCAAATGTTCGCAGGGCTTTTCCTGTCTACCTGGCCAGTGCATCCAAGTTCAGATTGCTGTCCAGAGTGGTCACAATGGTGCACTGTGGGATAGCTCCCGGAGGCCAATACCATCAAATTGCAGCCACACTAACCCTAATTCGAAATGACAATATCGATTTTGGCGCTACTCCGCTCATCGGGATGGAGTACAGAAATAGATTTTAAGAGCCCTTTATTTCGAAATAAATGGCTTCGTTGTGTGGACGGGTGCAGGGTTAATTTGATTTAACGCTGCTAAATCCGAATTAAAGTCATAGTGTAGACCAGGCCTAAGTGCCCCTGGAGGTTAGTCCAGCCGCTATACTGGAGTAACCTCTATGAAGCAGCTCTGATGCCACTTCACAGCTTGTGCAGGAGGGTTCCTAACCCGGCTGAGTGCATTCACCCCAAAGGTAGTTTTCAAAGTATATGTAACAAGTGAGAATTCTTGGGAGACTGATCTTATCATCCCATTAAAGTCATTAGCAAAACTCCCCATTAACTCTGTCTTGAATTAGGCCCTCTGTATGGTTTTTTTAATCTCTAAATTCCATGATTCTATCACTATCTAAAAGGACATGTATAGTATTGCAAGCACCAAGTATTAAAAAACCATGACTCAAGCCCCCCAAATCATGATATTTTTTTTAATGGGTTGGGTTTTGAATCTCTGGGATGTACTTGGGTCACGTTTTTAAACTTGTATTCCACAATCATGATGGCTAGAAACTTTAAAAACAGAAACAAACTGATTCTCACTTAATGAAAGGTCTTCAAGAGCCAGAGCTTTAAGAAAAACATTAAATATCATGTAAAAAGCAACAGAGGGTCCTGTGGCACCTTTGAGACTAACAGAAGTACTGGGAGCATAAGCTTTCGTGGGTAAGAACCTCACTTCTTCAGATGCAAGTAATGGAAATCTCCCTGATTGAACTAACCTCGTTATCTCCAGACTGATATATACTTGCCTCTGGAGATTTCCATTACTTGCATCTGAAGAAGTGAGGTTCTTACCCACGAAAGCTTATGCTCCCAATACTTCTGTTAGTCTCAAAGGTGCCACAGGACCCTCTGTTGCTTTTTACAGATTCAGACTAACACGGCTACCCCTCTGATATTAAATATCATGTGACTTGTGGCAAAATTGTGACTTCTGGCAACACTGAAATTCTTACCTATTAGTAATTTGTTAAAGTTTAAATCAGAAGGAACCTTAGAATTTTAACTTACTGTTTTTTGCTTGTTTTTTTTAACATTTCACCTTGAATAATAATGTTTTGTTTTTTCTTTATCGTTAGTTAGCCTTCCAGGCTCTCCTGCATTAACACAAAGGGTATTTATGGTCACAACAGTTGAGAGGAATGTTTTTAAATAGAAAAGAAAAAAAGTTAATTGAAAATGATAAAATTCAATACTCCATTCAGATTGGGGTTTAAAAATAAAAAATATCCTGCTGAAACTATTTAATGAACCATAAGTTCCAATTTCATTAGACTTGCTGTAGTTCAAAAAAGTGAACGGAAACAGGCTAGGCCTCTTTCTCTTAACCCAGCATTGCCCTTTATTGTTAGCTACAAAAAGCAATTCCATATTTTTGTAGCTAGTAACAAAAGGCAAGTTTGTACAAAAAGGCAGGTATGTACAGCAATTACTCAGGAATCTTTAACTCTTGGTCCTTCACCTTAATTGGAACAGGGGCACTCCCTATTGACTCCAGTCATTTTCTGCAAAGGAGACACCATTAATAAAACTGTGGTGCCTTGAAACAAGTGTCTTAATCTCTGCATCTCAGTATTCTTAACACTCATGTCTTGACTCTGTCCTCTCTCATCTGATTCTCTGCACAATGACAGTCATTGGTGTAATGAGATGAACCTGTCATGTTAAATATTTTATTAATATTTGGACAGTTTCTTCCTGAAAGGGATATGTCCAAAGAATGTGTATTAATGTTTTTATTTGGATTTAAATAAGCACACATCAAAAATATCTGTCTTGTGTTCTGGGCATCTTTTCCTTTAGTAAAAAATAACTTGTCCACATTATCTGCAGCACAAGTTAGGATTGGTCAGACCTATTTTGTGAAGCTTTTGGGGGAGAGGTTTGCTCAGTAGAACCCTGCAGTATTCTGTATATAAGTTAACATCTATTGCTGTGCTCTTGCAGTCAACACACTTCTAGTTCTAAATTGAACTCTTCCTAGTGAATCACAATGCTTAATTTTAGAGGGAGGGGTCTGTTGACTTATTGCCCTAGATAACCTGTCTGAGATGCCACTCACAGATTTCGGGTTATAGAACATTTCTTCAATGACATAAGGAAAATACATTTGTAGTATGCTGCTTAATTGGCCTGCCTACTCAATGTACAGTGACATTCCTGAGTTGCAGAAATGGGAATAGAAGGGAAATAGTATAAATCAAATCTTTAAAGGTTTCAATTTGAATAAAATAGCCCATCTGACTATAATGAAGAATAGCACACAAGGCCTTGGGGTTTCTCATTTGTGTCATTCATGCTTAGAACTCCAAAGGGCAGAGAAACAGAACAGCTGTGATCTCTAAGGAGATGAGGTTGCAGTTTGCTATTTACCATATTCCATACTGTGATTTTTGAGTTGACTGTGAGGAGGTAGTTAAATGAGGTTTTGAAGAGCCAGGGGAAGTACACCTCTACCTCGATATAACGCTGGCCTCGGGAGCCAAAAAATCTTACCACGTTATAGGTGAAACCCCGTTATATCAAACTTGCTTTGATCTGCCGGAGTGCACCTGCTCCCCCCGCCTCCCCCCTGAGCACTGCTTTACTGCGTTAGATCAGAATTCGTGTTATATCGGGCCACATTATATAGGGGTAGAGGTGTATATTGATGGGGGGGGGCCTATAAAGGCTTCTTCCTTAGTTGCTCAGTGTCAGCGGTCAAACTGATTTAGCCTGTAAGCAACTAAAAGTATTACGGCTGTGAAATGCTACCTTTTAAAGTTAGCTATCTGGAGGAGTCTGTGGTATCGTGAACTCTAAGACTTGGCTTTATGGAGGCCCTTAAGTAACTAGATATCTAAATTTCTTTAAATTATATATAAAATATAAATGTAATCATGAGGCTTTGTAAAGGAGAATACAACGTATGTTAGCAGATTAATCTTTATTGCAGGCCACTTTTTCTCCCCCCCCATCTCCCTGCTACAAAGAGAGTCTGTTCCGGGAGCAATGCATACCCCTAAGTTTGACCAGGAGTGGCAGAAATGTGACTTTCTGTAAAATCCTTATGTTCTCTATTAATATTATAATGTATTTTTGGATCCCTGGAAGGGATAAATTGTCTTATTCTCTTCACCTGTAGTGTCTTGGCATGTGTTCATAGGCAGACCTATCACTTTCTGTAAGTAAACGTTGTAGCCTGAGAGTAGGTAGAGGAATGCTTGAAAACAGGCAGTCTGCATTTTCTGTTGGCAATTGAAAGTTGTGCCACCCCCGCAGGCCTTTGCCTGGGCTTTTTTTTTTTTTCTTCCCATTTATGCCTCACTTCCCTCGATGATGTCAATTTAGAGATCAGAAATTACCCCTGGATTTTTTTTTGCATGCTATACTTACTTTTTGTGGTGGAACAGTTTGTATATATAACAAAGTGCAGGAGCATACCAGGATGGTTAAGAAATACGCCCAGATTTCCTATTCCTGGAAATTAAAAGCGACATTCTCTTACACAAGAGCTCCAAGAAGAGAAACAATATCTAGCTTTTCAACGTCAAATACCTTGGTGAGGCTGCATCCTAGTTGCTGTTGTGGAACTGAAAAATAATGGGAAATGATTTGGGGGTGGGAGGGGGAAGAAGCAAGCAGGCGAGCCAGTGGGTCGTCATTAGGGTGCAGACTCATGCAGGCTGATTTCATAAATGTCTTTTGATTTTACTGCCAGCAATAAAACTAAAGATTTATTCACCAATGGAGGCATACAATTTCAGGGATGAATGAAAGGCATAATTGTATCATTTAATGAGAGAGGAAGCCACAGCTCTGCTGTATTAACCAGTGACTTAGTAGAGATGGAATCTTGAGAACTTTCTAATTGAAAGTAACAATTTGAGTATTTTATGTTTTCTTGAATTATTATACTATTCACATTCATGTCAGTGTATTAGTCATTAACCTAGTATTCTGCAATATTATTTTTTTGAACTTTTGACTATTGTATTTTTATTAAGGTATTTTAGATTTTGTATCCCCAAACAACCTTTACCACTTTACAACTCTTTTTTTATTTTCTGTAAGATATAATTTCCTGGAATAATTAGATATCCTGATGTGATGTTGTGACCTCTTTGCTCTTTAGATGAGCTTACAAGGACCAAGCCTTAGGGGGGAAATAATGATTATGAGGAAAGATTAAGGATTACTGAATGATACTAGTGTGAAATCTGCCTCTCCAGTAGGCATCCCCGTCTTAACCACTTTAACTAAAGGTCAAACAAAATTGTACAGGAAGCTACGTGGGCTCCCAGTTTAAAGATCTACATCTAGTAGGTCGTTAGTTTTTTTTTTTTTTTTTTTTTTTTTTTTTTAATGATTCTTTGAGTGGGTCACTTAATAGAGTTTTCAGTGTGATACTTATTTGTTGCTTATTTAACGTAGTCTTGTAAATGAGGATTGCACCATATGAAACATCGGTTAAGAATCTGTCCCTGCCCCGAAAAGCTTACAGTCTAATAGAGCATACTTGGTCTGAGGATATTTAAGTTTCAAAATGCTCCACAAAAGTTAGTTAATGCTCACAGCCTTTCTGTGTGTGAGGTGTGTTTTTATTGGTAGGGAAAGAGCTGAAAGGATTTGCCTCAGGTCTTACAGCAAGTGGCAGAAATAAGGCTAACCCTCATGACTCCTGGTCCCCTTTTCTATCCACTCCTGCGACTACCCTTCTCTTGGATTGGCTACCTGACCCTAGCAAGATGTGCTGGCAAAAACATGTGCAAGGTGACTTTTAGGATCAAATCCCAAAGGAAGACCCCAGTCCCGCAATTCACTGCGTCTTCTGCCAGAGGGCAGCGAATTACAGGCTTGTGACCTAACACATCTATGAAGTCAGTGGGAGTTTTGACTGAGTCAGGTTCAGCTCCTAATGTCCCTCAGAGTGAGCATTTTCTCCCTACTAGTATTAAATTACTTAAAAATGAGTTTAGTGCTTCAAGGTTTTTTGTTTAGCAATATATAGAGATATCACTAAACTGGCTTACTGGCCTACCCCGAGAAATAACTTTATAATTTGTTTTTAAAATGTTCTTAGTATGGAAATTAGAGTTAATTGTTTTAACATTAATTTTACCACCTTTCTATGCTTGGGAGGCTGTTTAAAAAATAGTGTTTGTTTGAAAGTGGTGACTCTCCCACTCCCCTCCCCCCCAACCATTCGTTTAATACCTTGGCTACCTTTGAACCAGAGTACTCCATGATAAAAGATCTTTGTTCTTTCAGTTCCGTTATCTTTTATTTCATGGACTATTACTAGCTAAGTACTTCTACTGAACTACCGTCACAGCTCAGTTGGTAGTACTCTTAGGTCATGAGTTCAAGTCCTACCGGAAGATTTGAGTATTCAAAGATTTTGGACTATTAGACATATTGTTCTTCAAATGAGGCATTACATGGAAGGAGTTTCCTCCAATGTTCGGTGGTAGTTGTCCTGGTGGAAATAAAAGGCCAGATGGCACTTTCCAAAAATGGACAGGGACACTAATAATACTCTCTAGACGTGGCCTCCTGCTTCCTGTCATGGATTTGCCGAACAACGGCAATCCTATTGTATGCTCTCAATTGACAGCTTCTGAGACCTGACGCTGTATGTTTTGTAGAGCAAATAGCTGCTGTTTACTTGGCCTACATAATCACGGTACTGCTATGATCATACTCCCTGCTATTTTAAAAGAAGTCTTTGTTATCTTGGGTATGAAAAGTGTTGTATGAAAGTGATTTTTTTTTCTAAGACTGGAAAAAATGTGTTGCATGATCAATAGGATTCATGTGGCTCTGAAGGCCTGCTGTATTAGCGCACGTTAAATGAACTTCAGAATGCAAATGAATAGCACGTATTGCACCATATGGGCATTCAATTATATTTCCATTTAAAAATGTTTAATTTCTCATTTACAAATGAAGGAATAATTTGTATTGTATTGTATTTGTTTGCAGTGTTATTCTCCTTGCGCCAATTTTTAAAAAATTATTTAGTTGCCTAAAGAAGCAGATAGATGCCTAGGTATTTTTGGAAATTCCAGTAGGCACCTGTCTAGATAACTTCAGTAATCTGGCCCCTAGGTGCTGGACATCTCACTTGTCCAATTCTCTGGAAAGCTAATCCCAGTTTAGAATTAGAATCTGAGTGTTTGTGAGTTGTGACCAGTTACCTGAACCCAGTGTATTCTTGAACAGCACTATGCTAGTAACTGGTTCTGTACTTACTAATGAACACAACACTAAATTTCAATCATAAAACAAATATAGCCAGGAACTTTTACTCTTTCAGGTATTGCTATTTTAGTAGCTGTTTTCTATATATAGTTTAGCTGAAATTTTGTCTGTATCATGTTTAGTTCAGTCTTTTCCAGCCCCTCATTTATACTGGATTAACATACACTCACTATTACCTGCTGTTACGTTTCTGTTAGGAAGATTTATACTTTTTTATTTTTATTTTCAGGATCCAACCAATCTGGACAAATTTAATGTCTCCGACTTCTTCCATGTTAAAAACAACTTAAAGGTGACAGACCCAGGTAAGGATGAACTAAAGCTTGGCTGAAGAAACTCTAATCTTAATATGCAAACCCGGAGAATAATTTGTGGAATGTTGAGTGATTTTTAAAAGAAAACGCTGGATGGTGGGATTATGAAATTTTATGCAATGGTGCCTAGAGGCCCCAGGTGAGATTGGGACCAGTAGTTCTTGATATTGTATAAACACACAGTAAGAGACAGTCCCCACTATGCTTATCATTAAATAGACCGGAGGTCCCCAAACTGTGGGGCATGCTCCCCTGTGGGGGGCGGCATGGCTGATGCTTGGGCCAACCCCCACAAGTGGACAGGGAGGGAGCGCCACCCAGCTCCACGACCACTCCTGGCCCTGACTCCTGGCCCCACACCTGAGGCCCCAGCCTTGGCTCTGCTCCCACCCCCAGCTATGGCCCCAGCCTTGGCCTCCTTCCCCTCTCTCCCCCTTCTCCCTCGCTTCCCCTCTCCCCCCCCACCACCACCATAACTCAGCTCTAAATATTTGTCAGCAAAAATTAGGCATGCCAGGGCAGAACTCAGGTGTGACTTATGTCACTTTAAAAAAATACTTCTGTACTATGACACCATGTATCTTGGGAATTATGAGCCATAGATCTGTTTCATTCACTGAGGGGACAAAGGGCAGATTTTTTATTTATTTATTTATTTATTTTTGCATTATGTATCCAAAAATAGTGTCTGTCTTTGATATTCTGTACAAGTGGTTTAAATTGATTTATAAGAGTTTAGGTAGCTTCCAGTTGTTCTGAAGAGTCTTTCAATGGTAAAGGATATAAAGTCAAACCCTTTTATAGTACATGGCCAGTAAAGTATTTGTCTCACCATACCTGGATGTCACTTTTTTCATATGGTGTCTTACTGCTCACTCATTCATCATAATCACTTCTGCAAGAGCAAAAATATGTGGCAGTTTCCATGAAAAAGATTTCTTCTTCTATAGAGAAGCAAGGTGGGTGAGGTAATATCTTTTATTGGAGCAACTTCTGTTGGCGAAAGAGAGATGTATGGCCCTGTTAAGTTGAAGGGGAACAAAATGATTTTGAGATATAGAGCTTGCTTTTTAACTGAAAATGTGGTTTAATACTGTCTTATAGATGAAGAGAAAGCAAAATTGGATCCATCTTACTATCTGAAAAATACAAATTTAGAGACCCGAGAGACTTTACTGGAGCTGTATAAAGAATTCAAAGGAGATGATATTCTAGCAGCTACAATGAAGGCCCCCGAAAAGAGAAAAGTGGATAAGCTGAATGCAGTAAGTTGATTTATAGGTCGACATTGATTACATTTCTGAAGAATGGTAAAAAACATTTTTCAGTATAGTAGTCATATCGCCACCTGAACAGACACGGCTGTTTTCTGCTGCATAGGAACTTACCATACATCAGAGGCAATGAGAGTGGTGTAGCTAAATTATACTGCAGTTGTTTAGAATTGCAGTGATGTGTGTATGTCAATGGATTTCTTTTTGTAAAATATTTGTAAACAAGCCTAAAATATTTTTGAAATCGGGTGCGATAAGAGGTAGAGCTCTTTAAATTTAGGATGTGATTACCGTGGTGTGAGTTAGGTGATAAAGATTTTTCCTTCCAACTTGTAATTTCTTGCTTTGAATTAATTTATCATTGGCAGAAGGAACACCGCTTAAGGGCAATGCAAGTGAATCATTCCTGGTGTTGGCATATATATAAATCACCAGAAACAGCTTCAACATTTCCTCTTCACAGTATTTTTAATGGACTATTGTAAAAGGTGCCCTTATCAGGCGCATATTACTGTGTGTTCGTGGTTGTCAAGAAATAATCCGTCTGCATATTGAATTCAAGATTGTGGAGTGTTATCCTCTCCCTAAAACAGTTCTCTGGGACATGTCACTGTGCTTAGATTACCCTTGTATGAACATCAGTTAGCAGGAGTGTGCCACATGATTTAAAAACAAAACAAAACAGGCAATTTAGACTGTTTATGAGCCTAGATATATGAGAAGCTGCAAGGCTTAGATTTGGCTTGTCTTGTTTGTTCCTATTCAGGCAATTACATTTTTTTTTAAATTGTATATTTAGAGACAAAGATGAAATGAGATGGAATGTGAACTGTCCACATGTCACAGGACCAGATCGGCAGCTGGTATAATTGGCAAAACTCCATTGGCTTCTGTGGGAGGCAGTATAGCCTATGGGGCAGAGCACACAGGAAACCTGGATTCTATACCCAACACTGCCACTGATTTCACTGGGTGATCTTGGGCATATTGCTTCGTTTCCCTGCCTTTGTTTTCCCCTTTGTAAAATGAGGATATTATTATTTACCTCAATAAAATGCTTTGAGATCTACAGATATGTGTGTATAAATATATAAACAAGCTAGATGTTATTACTTATTTGGTCTTGGATTTGTGTTTTTAACTCAACTGAAGATCCATGAGTGGGGTTCCATTTTTTTTCAGAAAAGCAAACTGAACAAGGCTATAGATCTTAGAAGCCATGTGACAGTGTCCGCTCAAGTGCCACTCTGAGTGTTCCCAAAACCCCTCCATATGTTTAGTAGGCTTTAATTTCACTTAACAAGGATGTTTTACAGAAGTCTTGCCAGCAGTGCTCCCTTCATGTCTCCAGCTGTGGATATAAAAATAATTTGTAATAATAAAACCCTTGCCTGATAATGTGGAAGCAATTAAGTCCCTTGAGTTCAGTGTCTCGAAAGCCTTAAGTAGAAATTCATCAGAGCAAATGTTATAGGTGGCAGATGGAGAAATACCAGCACATAGTGCTTCTCTTTCTTTTTATAAGAACTGGAGCGGAAAGTCTACTTTAAATAGGAAATATAGAAGGCATTTCTGTGCTTCTAGTAATTGAGTGGTAATATTTTAAGTAATGAATTATAGAATTTAACCTTGATTCTTTTTTAACATGGTCAATATTACACAAGCTAAAAATGAAAGTCAATATGAAATTTTATTGCAACAGTATCAGACCCGCTTAAAACTGCAGCAGTTGTGCATCTGCAGAAGAAGAACCAAGAAAGCCGATGTATGTTTTCCAAAGCACTATTATTATTAAACCCTGCTGTCCCTTTTGGGGGTGGAGAATGTAGGCTGTGCCATGTAGTATAGCAACCTGCCAAATCTTGTTATTTAGTTTAGCAACTGCTAGTTATGAAAAGAAAAAGATTTTTTTTTTCCTGTAATTTAAAGTGGTAATTGGGGTACCATTTTAAACAAAATCAAGAGAGTTCATAAACCCTACAACAAAGGGACATTTCTAGTTTTGCAACCAGTTTTTAGTGTTTAAAAATGCGTTTAATGTAGAGTGACACTGCTTATCTTAAATCCCTCATTCTACTCTCTTTATGACAGTGCTTCCTTCTGAGGTGAAAGATTAAATGTTGTTTGCTGATTATATTGGCAATACAGCAGAATTAGTGAATTGTGATCAGAATGGCTACTTTTGTGATTTGTGCTATGTATGGCATGTGCTTCTCAAGACTTGTAACCCCTGGTTAAAACATTTTTAATTTCCCACTTCTTCCCCCTCTCCTCTGGCTCTTAGTTGCAGAGACCCGCATGTGTTTGGTACAGAAGCTTTCATTTTTTAGAGAGGGCTGAAAGGTTCAGGGAACTGGTTATGGGATAATAGCTCCTTTTACTTCTGGCAGTGACCAAAAGTTGTAACCATATGCTGACTATTTAATGATCTATATGAAATTTGTGTCAGTCCAATTCTAAGAGACCATGTGTCCACATCACCAAATCTGGTGCTCGTGTTGGCAGTCTCAGGAGAGAGGATTATGAGAGTCATGGGGACTAAACTCCACACTCACACTCATCTGATAAATGAGATGAACAAGTTTAGCTCTCTACTGAAAAAGTCTGTGTGAAATATGGAAACCTATGAGAAACACAGCATAACAGATGTACTGTAAAATCATGCTGTAGTATTTAGAGTGGCTTCATTTGCTTTTTACCAAGCAAGTCTTGACTAACAAATATTAATGCAGATCTCCTTGCTTTGACAGCTTCAATTTACAACTGTATTTTCCAGAAGCTGTTGAAGACTGAATACTCATGCCTGAAACTTTTTATTTTAAGTACAGACATTTTGCTTGAATTGAAAAAATACACAGCATATTGTGTTGGTAAATATTTGGGCAGCTCATGCAGTGCCTCTGGTGAATACTTTGACATGCTAACATATTTTGGAAACCCCATCCTTCCTCTCCAATGTAACGAGGAAGGGGATTGTTAATTGAAATAGTCAGTATATGTATTGTCCAACAGGATAACTTCTTTTTCAAGATCTTTAGAGCCCAGCTTCATAATACTACAATTGAGAATGTGCAAATACTTTAGGAAACATTCCTCTGGTAATATTTAAAAAAATGTTAATTATATGACAATCTTCACCAAAGTATATCTGAATGCTTGGTGGGAATGAGAAGCTAAAACTGACAGCTAATTCATTCTGCTAGGGCACTTGGAAAAACACTGGTATTAAATCCATTGGAGATCTTATGGGTAAAATATTGGCTCCATTGAAGACCATAAAAGAAATCATCCATTTTATCCATGAGGCTGGGAATTTACCCTATGTGTAGATGAACTTCTGGTCTCCTTTTAACAATTAATAGAACTGGAGTTGCTTTGACAATAGCTGACTAATTTCTTCCATTATTCCCTACAGCTGTATTTATTTATTTATTTATTTTATTTATTATTACTATTACACCTCTACCTCGATATAACGCTGTCCTCGGGAGCCAAAAAATCTTATCGCGTTATAGGTGAAACTGCGTTATATTGAACTTGCTTTGATCCACCGGAGTGCGCAGCCCCACCTGCCCCGGAGCACTGCTTTACCACGTTATATCCGAATCGTGTTATATTGTGTCACGTTATATCGAGGTAGCGGTGTACTACTGTTATTATATAGGTAGCTTATTATTTGACTGTGTGTGTATGTACATCAAAATTAATTAGATGGATTTGAGGGAAGAGTGCAGGGGAGGATGTTATAATGCTGCATCTCTTTCCTCCAGTTTTTGTAGTGTTAACTCTGTTGAATTTTTAATCTTTTGTACAGGCTCACTATTCTACAGGGACAGTAAGTGCTTCCTTCACATCCACTGCCATGGCCCCAGAAACAACACATGAAGCAGGTACTGTAGATACCTATCATTAACGAAGTGTATTGTAATCAAATATACTGGTATAAAGTATGCTGTCCTGTATACATACTTTTGAGAGGACTGCAAGAATGTGGTGTTGTCTAGTCAGTATCTGATATCTTAGAATAATATCGTCCATTCTGCTATAGCCCTGGTTTCTTCTTTGAGTGCTTGCTCCTGTCGATTCCATTCTAGGTGTGCGTGCGCCCAAATGCACAGTCATCGGAGTTTTTTGTCTTAGCGGTATCCATAGGGTCGGCTGTGGCACTCATGGTATATCAGGTGCCACTGGCCTTTTGGCCTCTCCGCTCCTTACTGCTCGTGACGGTTGGTCAGAGCACCTTGTCTTGTATTGCAAGAGCGTTTGCTGTTCTTAAGTTATTGTTATCTCCTTTGTATGTATGCAGTTCTTAGGTACTTAGCTAACCATTTGTTTAAATGTTAGAGTCCCAACTGGGACTTCGCCCTGGAGCAGGGCATGCCCTGTTCCCCAGGCTTCAAACCATGGTCGTAATGCAACAGGCCGATGCCTATTAGTGACCCCCATGACAGCTGTTTGAAGTGCTTTGGGGAGTCCCATAGAAAAGACAAGGGCAGGATCTGTAAGAACTTTTGCCCTAGAACCCAGAAGCAGTGGGATATTCACTTGAGGGCCTTCCTCATGGAGGCTGCGCTTCATCCTGCATCAGAGCCCTGCTGTTCGGACTCCACTCCTAGGCACCGGCAGTGCACTCCGCACCGATACCGAAGAAGCAGCATAAGAAGAAGGACTCCCCAGCATCAGAGAGGAACGGGGCTTTGAACAAAGAACCTGTGTCAGGCCACATGCCTGCCCTGGAGCTTCGGGGGGGGAAAGGGGGGTTATCAGTGTGCTCAGACCCCCTAGCCCAGCCAGGGATCCGCCTCTGACTCCTGGGAGCAGCAGGGCACCCCAGCTTCTCCTAGGACCTTCGTTGCTTGAAGTGGCCTCGGCGGCTAAAGACCCAGTAAGCCGGCTGCCGCTGCACCAGGCACCGGGCTTGGCTAAGGCCCCACCGTCCAGGGCAATCCAGTCTTGGGACCGCCTCATAGGGCATTGGAGCGTCCTCGGACCGCAGGCATAAGTCCCCATCAGCACTGCTGAGAACCCCATTCCCACAACCTCGGCCAGAAGACCCAGGTCCCCGATACCACGCTCTCTCCCATGAGGTATGGGACACTGGAGTTGAGGCACCGGTCCCCGTACCCTTGGTACTGGCAAGCCCCAACCAGAGATCGTCATGGCGCAGGTCGCTATCGCCTAGACGATCTCCCAGATGTCAAACCCGCACTGGTGCAGGATTGCTCCCCATTGTGGCACCAGTCTCCATCTCCCTGGTACCGCTCGTCAGGCAGGCACCAATCCTTGCCCTCTTCTCACCAGTCACCGATGAGGGTCAATCGGCAAACTTAGGCTTCTACTGCTCCACTTTGGTCACCAGAGGGACAATGGTCCGAGTCAGAGCAGGACTTCAGCCCCTCCCCAAGAAAGGGTGAATCACCACTGACCCACAAGACTGGCATGGCATCTGCCGTGGCAGCAGGGACAGTGGCCTGCTCAATGGCCGTTCTGGAATCTTTGGGGCGTGCCGATGGTGCCGGTCCCGTACTCCCACCATTCCGCCCTGGCTGCCTCGGACAAACCATCCCCGGCACCGGAGTCGGAGTAGGGTGCGGAATCCGATGCAGGGACAGCACAGCAGGCGCCTACGCCTAAAGAGCCATCCCTAGAGAGGGAAGGGGAACCTGCCCCTGCGGTGCAATTGTCGTCGTCGTCTCCGGAGGAAGCGGTGGCAGGCCCCTCCCAAATTGGCAGTCCAACCCGTGACTTTAAGAAGCACCAGGCCCTCCTTAAAAGGGTGGCTACCAATTTAAACCTGGAGATCGAGGAGTTGGTAGATGATCTTTTTAATGTCGTATCCTCCACCGCCCCGGCCCAGATCGCGCTGCCTGTCCACCCAGGGGTTCTTATGATCACAAAATCACTGTGGCAGACCCTCTCTGCCATTCCACCCACTTCCAAGAAGTTGGAAAAGTAGTAGTATGTCCCTGCAAAGGGATTTGAATAGCTAAATACACACCCTACAGCTGGGTCATTGGTCGTGTCTGCTGTTAATGAGAGGGACAGATGAGTGGCACGCCGAAAAACAGATGCCAAGAGACTGGACTTATTTGGCGGAAAGATTTATTCTACAGCCAGCCTGCAATTTAGGGTGTCTAACCACCAGGCCCTGTTAATCAGATACTGTTTTAATCTGTGGGACTCCCTTAGTAAATTCAAGGAGGTTCTTCCACAGGACCGAGCCAGGAGTTCACCTGTTCAATGGGGAAAGGCAAAGCGATGGCAAAAAGTGCCCTCCAGGTGGCCTGGGATGCTACAGACTCGGCAGCCAGGGTTGTCGCCTCTGCGGTGGTAATGTGGTGCAGCTCTTGGTTATGGTCCTCTGGGTTATCCCAGGAGATGCAGACCACTCTACAGGACTTCCTGTTTGAAGGATCAGGGCTCTTCTCCGAGTTCCCGGACGCAAAGCTGCACAGCCTTAAAGACTCCTGTGCCACCCTCCACTCCCTGGACCTTCATAGTCTTCAGCACCCTAGGAAGCCGTTCCGTCGTCCTCCTACATCCCCGGCTAAGCACCTATAGGAAAAAGGATAGAGACAAGGGGTTTAAACAACGATATCCTTTGTCTTCCCATTTGTCTGCTCAGCCCAACCATTCCAGGAACCAAGGAAACCAGAAATAGGCATTTTGAGGATGCGCTCGAGGATGGTGCCCCAGTCACATCCCAGGATCCACCTTCCTACTCACTCCTCAACCACCTGCGCCCCTTCCAGTCGGCCTGGTTGCGGCTGACTTCAGACTGCTTGACTTATCTTCAGGCTGAACCCTGCAGTTCTTAGCTGACCCTCCCTCCCACCCCCCTTCCGTATTCCTCTTCAGGGACCCTTCTCACGAGCAACTCCTCGCCCAGGAGGGAGGTAGCCTCAGAATGGGGGCAGTAGAGGAGGTCCCACGGGAGATGAGGGGGAAGGATTCTACTCGCATTTATTTCCTAATCTTGAAAGTGAAAGGGGGCCTCAGACCCATCTTGGACCTCCAGTGCCTCAACAAGCATCTCAAAAAGTTGAAGTTCTGCATGGTTTCCCTGACCTCTATCATCTCATCCCTGGATCCGGGAGACTGGTACACCGCCCTTGACTTGAAGGACACATATTTCCATATCTCCATTTTCTCAGGCCACAGATGATTCCTCCATTTTGTGTCGGGTCAGCGCCGTTTCCAATTCACGGCGCTGCCCTTCAGACTCTTGTAACCCCCAAGGGTGTTCACAAAGTGCATAACACTCAAGAGGGTGCCACAGCTGACCCTTTGGGTACCCTAAGGCAAAAATCTCCGATGACTGTACACATGGGCTCGCGCACACCTAGAATGGAATGGACATGAGCAACACCTCTTGAACAACAGTTACGAAAAGGTAGGTAACTGTTTTTTCCAGTGAGTTCATTCTAAAATAACGTAGCAGTTGTGAATTTAGTTTTAGCTGTGAATGGCAAGTATGTAGAGATTGAGCTAAAATCAATGACATATTTCATATGCATATGGACCACAAAATGGAATGCACACGTATGCAAGTTAGCAATGAAACTTGATCTCCTCTCATGTAAAATGTTTACTGTCTTTTGGCTTAAAAACCTCTTGGTATTGGTTAAAATTATATCTTAAAAAATTGTGTGCTGTCTGGCAGCTTTTGACTTATTGCTATTCAAGGTTATATTTCTTGCCAAAGATGCATTTTAAACAGTAATTCTTTCCTTTCGTCCTCTAGCTTAAAGAAAAATGCACTGAATGTTTTAATTTCAGTGTTGATTAAGTGACTTGGCAATTAGTGTTTCAAATGCAAGGTAGAGCTCTTACTCTTGGGACTAAAGATATCGGACTATCAAGTACATTTTGTGAAAGCCTGAAGCCAGTACTCTAACTGCATATTTACCAAAGTAATTTTCTTTATTTAGAGGAATTCACGCTATCTTTCCCTGCTTTTATTTTTCTATGCTTTGGAGACAGATTTTGGGTATCTAGGAATATTGATAGAAATGGAGTTTCTTTGACACAAATGAAATAAGTCTCTTGGAGTGAGCCTTTGGTTTGACTTTCCAGTAGTGGCATGGTTCCATCAGTTCAGGTCCCCATATGTCAACAATTTGTGGTTGGCTGATGACTACCTGCATGGTTTCTAAGTTTGGCAAGAAGCAATTTGGTTTCAAAATAATACCCATAATTAGTAGATATTACTGGAAAATTACGGTGTGTAATAGTCAGGGTTACCTGACGCTTAAAATACAGGCCAGAATGAAAATTGTATTGTGTAGGATGATTAATGTGAGATTATCATCTGATGACTTCTACATTACCATATCTCTAAGTCTATGGGGAGGATATCATCTAATAGGGAATCTAGTGATTTGTTTGCAGATACCTTCTAAAGATTAATGAAGAAATTTCAAAAGTGCTAATTTTTACCTTTTGCTTTGAGGCAGCTGCCATTGAGGAGGACGTTGTGCGGTACCAGTATGTGAAGAAAAAAGGTTATGTACGACTGCACACTAATAAAGGAGACCTGAACTTGGAGTTGCACTGTGATATGGTATAGTATGCCACCTAGATTTAATCCTGTAATGTAACTAGATTATGACTAGAACAGGGGTTGGAGGTCAGAATAGCGAAACAATGCAAGCAGTATCTACTCAGTGAGATTTTTAACTTTTAAAATGAGAAATTCTAAGAGATTCTGAGACTCAAGAGGGTGAGAGGAAAGGAAAAGCAGTTCCTGATGGCAAGAGCTGCGGAGGAGAAGGCTCTTGCATCATTAGTGGCCCTGCAGAGAAACATGGGAGTAGAGATAGTCAAGGTCTTTGAAGTCAGCTAATGCAAGTCTATGGAGAAATTAGAAAAGAATGGAAGTAAAATTAAAAACCAAACGGTAGAACAGAGGTTCTCAAACTCTTTCATAGCATGGACCGCATCTTAATAGAGAAATTATCTGATGGATATCTCCCTTCCTATTTGCAGTTGAACAAACCATCCTGACTTTAAGAAGGGAGGGAGTCAAGAGACCTTGCTTATATTCTTGACTCTGCTGCTGACTTTGTGTGCGCGCTTTGGGCAAGACACTTAACCTCTTAGAACTACCTGTTTGAAAAATGGTTGTCATAATTATTGCCCATTTTTGTAAAGCACTTTGAGATCATCACATTAAAATGCCACATTAGTCCAAAGTATTATTTCTATTATTAAATGTGATAAGCTGCACTAACGGAACATTGAAGTTGCATGGCTGAAATGATAAAGCCAAGAAGTACAAAAGTGAAGGGTCCAATAGCACTGGTAACTCAGCTGTGTTATACGTCCTGTCTTTATAGAAAATAGAGGTTGGAGATGGTAATATATTATGCTATACATTTAATCAGATAAATAGTATGTATGTGCAAAATGGACTAGGTAACACTGCTATGCATTTCTAAACTGTGATTTTAATTGTGCAATCTCTGTTTTGTATGAATAGCTTTTCTAAAATTTCTTCTTCTTAAAAGAAAAAAGGAGAGAAAAGCAAAAGGAAAAATTGCAGAGCTGTTCAGAGTGTGAATTTTATAAGCTAATAGCTGCATATCTTATCTCCAGCTTCACCAGCTATGCTTGCAGGCTTCTTGCAAAGCAGCTGTTTGGCTTGTGGAGCTTTCAAGTTTCACCAGCAAAGCTTGAGTTCTTGGAGCCAATGAGAAGAGTAAACTTGGGCCAAATTTTGCCCATCTTTTGTTAAGTAATATCTTGCATCACAAATAGTCCCATTGGAATCAGTAGGTCTACACTCAATATAAGGCTCTACTCCACATGAATGAGTTGGCAAAATCTAGCCTTTAGCTAGTTATGAATTCATAGTGTATATATGCGTAAGTGTGAACCAGGAACATTAAGGAAATGTCCAGCACTACATGGTCAGTGCATAACTTTCAAATGCTTTAATGTCAATCTTAAATTAATATTTGTGTATTACGGTAGTCCTTACAGACCCTAACTGAGGATACGTCTATACTTACCTCCGGGTTCGGCGGTAAGCAGTCGATCTTCTGGGATCGATTTATCGCGTCTTGTCTAGACACGATAAATCGATCCCGGAAGTGCTCGCCGTCGACGCCGGTACTCCTTCTCCGTGAGAGGAGTACGCGGAGTCGACGGGGGAGCCTGCCTGCCGCGTGTGGACCCGCGGTAAGTACCTTGTAGTTCGAACTAAGGTACTTCGACTTCAGCTATGTTATTCACGTAGCTGAAGTTGCGTATCTTAGTTCGAACTGGGGGGTTAGTGTGGACCAGCCCCAAGAGCTTGGCACCATGTGCTAGGCATTGCAAATATATAAGCCCTAGTTATGCAAAGACTTGCACACATGCTTAACTTTACACATTGTGGGAGTACCATTTAGTACCACTGTCGGAGTACCTTCAGTGGGACTACTGAGAGTGTAGAGTTACGCACGTTGCAGGACCATGACCATAAAATGAGAGAGACTCTGCTCCAAAGAGTTTATATAATCTAAACAGACAAGACAGACAAAGCAGGGATGGGAAAGAGAGGTGCAGAGAGGAGAGCATGACTTGCTCAAGGTCACCCAGCAGGTCAGTGGCAGAACCAGGAACTGAACCCAGGTCTCCTAGACCAATGCCCTATTCAGTGGCCTGTGCTGCCAGCTTCCTTTATACCAAGTGGAAGCACTAATCCTCAGTAGAGACAATACAGATTTGCCAACCCCAAGCATTTAAAAATTTTGAGTCAGATTCCAAAATGTCATGTGATTTTATAAAATAACTTTGGGGTTTTGTTTACCTTCTGGTGTCTAAGTCTTTAGAGTTCACGTTTTCAGGCTTTTTTTTTTAACCTACATCCAAGAGGGTCGAAATTCACTGTTTTAAAAAATGAAAGCTGAGACAACCCTATATTTATCTGATTCCAGGACCCAGGGTTATCAGAATCACAAATATAGCAAGACTCATAATAAAATTGTCAGAGTGTGACATCACTGAATATTTTCTGTTACAAGTTTCAAAAAGTAGCTTCCCTCCCCCCTTAGCTCTGTTTTTAAAAACAAACACAAACAGTATTATCTCGCTCTTCCAGAACTCTAGCAGCTGAAGGGATTATACTCTAACTTTTTTTAAAAAATGTTAATTTTTAGACAGACACCAAACTTGGAAAATTTCAGCCCAAATGGTATTTTGGAAAGTTCTAAGCGTATGGAATAGGAGATTATAATGGGAAATATTTTTCAGGCTTACTCTAGAGTTTGCTTTTAGTGACCCCTAGAACTGTAGAATTGTTTAGCCAGTGACTCAGAAGTTTCAGGCAGCTATTGTGGAGTCCAAAAATATGATAAGAGCTTCTATTTCATTGCCTAGCAGGCAGTGTGCAGGGCTGGAGGCGTGGGAGATGAGAATGGAACAAATACACCAAGCTCAATTTATCCTCCTTTCTGCCGAACAGTAGTGGTGATGAGTGAGAGATGCATCACCATGATGAGAGAAGCATCACAGCAGCATGTCATGCCATGATTAATCTATGGCTCTCCGTCACCCTGTTCAATGAAAAGGTGGCTTTCTTGCTCTTAAACATTGAATAGCACTATATAGTGAGACGAAAAGCAGATGATGTCAGTACAGCAACGTTTAGGGGCAGCAACAGAGTGAGCAGACTGTGTTGAATCATTTATTTTGTCATGTGTTATGAAACTGATTCCTATCTAATCCAGGCTGAGTGAAGCCATTTCCATGTTGATCAATATGGTTCCCTAGAACACTTGAGCAACTACTATGTCTCAACCCTCAAGAGTCTGTGTCTAATTCCCTTTATAGCATTCCCAATATGGTGCCCATCATGTTTCTTTATTTTTCCATACATGTCCCTATGTATGTCCCTTTCAAGTCAGTGTTTTCTTATATGCATATTGCAAATCTGTACTGTTATTCACAGCCAAGCCTGATCAAACATTGGCCTATGACCATCTGTTTCTTTTATTTCTTTGTGTTGATTAAATCTGTGCAGATTAAGCAGCCTTTTGGCAGCAGAGAGTAACTAAGTAAAGCTATGTATTAGTAAAATAGTAGTGCGCTAAATAGGAAACTAATTACTTCTCTGAGAACATAAAATATGTATATATTACACACTAAAACACAAGATAAAAACTATTTAAAATTGCGAAGTCAAGCATTCAGAAGTTGGGAAATACCAAAATTAAGGTTTCCTGTGCTGCCTTAATTCATATGCATCTTTATAGTCTTTAATTCTTCTTTGAGTGCTGGTCCGTATGAATATTCCGCACATGGGGTACTCATGCAAACCATGCGCCTGAGTCCAGAAATTCTTCAAAACAGTGTCTGTTGGCCACACGTGCAAAGTAGCTTTCCTTGTGCTCCCAACTCAGGGTATAAGAGGTGGTGTGAGTTGACGCTTCTCCAGTTCCTTCTTATCGCTGCGTGGCCTGAGTTGGAATCGTGTCCACCTTCACTTTGTTGTATAACCTGCAAAAGAAAATATAGCTTAGTAGTTAAAGCTTATAGTTAGCATAGAGTATTTCTTTCCCCACAATTGGGGAGCCCCTCCCTGGCTCTGGGGCTATGTCCAGAGTCTTGGGATTCACGGATTGTCTCCCACACTTGCTTCTTCTCTATCAGTGATGAACATCAGTGGTGCCTGTACTGTTTGGGTGAGGTGCACATATCTGCAAAGTGCAATATCTGTTGCTCCTTCCCACCCAGAACTTGAGAAGCCTCTGAGCTTCACTGAAAGCACCTAGTGGAGAAGGCTAAGAGGCCACTCTCTTATCCGGACCAGAGAGAGGCCCCTGTACCTGGACCACAATTCACTAGCAGTGCCCC
Source organism: Malaclemys terrapin pileata (assembly GCF_027887155.1). Classification (NCBI taxonomy): domain Eukaryota; kingdom Metazoa; phylum Chordata; order Testudines; family Emydidae; genus Malaclemys; species Malaclemys terrapin. The sequence goes on along the minus strand of NC_071520.1, from coordinate 15,958,095 downwards.
TCCAAGCATATACCTTGGAGTGGAGCCTGCAACATCTAAGCCCAAGGACTCTTCTTCTAGGGCTCCCCATGAGAATAGAGTGGACTCTCATGGAAGCAAGGACAGAACTCCTTTCAAGGACGGTCCGTAGGAAGTGCGTTTCCTCCCTGAGCCTGTCCAGATCAGGTGAGGGACCCTAAGGGACCAGCTTTTCTGAAGACCAGGGGTCCAGGGCCCCCTGGGAGGTCGCGAGCAGGTTTCAGGGGGTCCACCAAGCAGGGCCAGTGTTAGACTTACTGGAGCCCAGGACAGAAAACCAAAATCCCGTTGTGCAGAGCTGAAGCCAGGGCCCTGAGCTCTGCCACCTGGGTCTGAAGTTGAAGCCAGAGCAACTTAGTTTTGTGGGGCCCGCTGTAGCCTGGGCCCCGGGCAATTGCCCTACTTGCTACCCCTAACACCAGCCCTGGCTTTTATATGCAGAAAACCAGTTGTGGTGGCATAGGTGGGCCATGAAGTTTTTATAGCATATTGGGGGGACCTCCGAAAGAAAAAGGTTGAGAACCCCTGCCCTACACCTAGATTTGGCGTCCTCAGTGCGTTCCCCACTTAGTGAAGAGGATCAAAGTTGCTATAAAATACATATTTATTATCTCTCTGTAGGTAATACCGCAAAATTGAAATTTCATTTTAAAATAATCCAGTGGGCTAAAGTTGAACATTTTGAGGTAAAGGCCTCTTGCTGAAACAGCCCATCTGCTGTTCTCTTATCTCTGAGATCATAAGATTAGCTGGTGTTGGGGTTCTTCAGACAGACGTTAAGATTTTTAATTAGCTATTTTTGTGTCTTAAAACAATACAGTAATCCACATATACCAAAGTAGTGTGCAAGCTGCTAATCAGTAAGATTGATGGTGATGAGATTCTGCCTGGCAGCATAAAGCTAACCAAGAAATGTTTTGTATTGATCCAAGTGTGGGAAATCAATATTGCATTGTGATTGAAATCATCACTTATGCTGTGATGGGCTACAGAAACAGAGCGTGCAATAGGATTGGAATCCAAAATTTCCTGTGTGTGCATCTGAGATCGCTTGTCAAGATCTCTGTGAAACTTTATGCGGGTTCCAGAATGGCAAAGATGATGTTTGATATATAACTTACTGAGCTGAAGAAAAGCCGTTAAAAAAATTTCTGGAGATAAGCTGACTTTTCGGTTGATTTTAAATGCCTTAAATGAGCAGAGATGCAATGCTGTTCTCTTTACAGCATAAGGGCATTCCTGTTTCTTATTTTGTCACTATTTTCCTCCCTGTCTTTTTCATTCAGATACAGTATGTTCCACTTTGTGGAGACATACTTAATCAGATGGTCACTTTTATTGGGCCATGTGCCAGGGATCTGAATTAGTCTAGGGATAGTGTATTTCCAATAAATGTTGCTTAACTGGAACATTAATTCTACTTAGTAGAGATGCATTTGGCTACTGCACAGGATTTGCTAGTGTTTAACCAGGTGTTAAATTCTTAGCTTTGGTCTTACAATGTAAAAAGTTGCAAAACAAAGATAATATGAAGAAATAAAGATTAAATGCAGTGGATTTCAGTTTTATTCTTCTATTTTTATTTAGTATAGTGTTTTATTTCATCTGAAATCTTTCAGGTTTTTTTCTTGTGGTTGCTTCTTTAGTTAAGACAATAGACCATCCACTGAGGTGTCTCATTTAAAATGGGTTCTATTGTATTGGTAATTATATCAATGCATGCATAATTACTAAATCGTGCAATAGTCTCCCAAGGGAAGTAGTAGAAGCCTCATCCCTGAAAATGTTTCAAATTAAATTGCAAAAAGAACTAGAAAAGCAGCATGGTGCAATGAATTGAGTATGGGACTGAAAGCCAGGAGACCCTGAGTGCTTGGTTCTGACATTGACTTTCTGTATGACCTTGGCAAAGTCACTTGATTCCAGATTTTTAAACAGTGATATACTTTTTGTTTGCAGATGCACATAAACGTGTATATAATTTTGAGCCTCAAATTATTTGCGGGCACAGTTTAGGTCACTTAACTATTTTGGGATGCACCTGTCCAAATAACCTATACTACAAGGTCTAAAAGGGAGCCCTGTTTGAGAATGGGCTGAAAATCAGGCCTTTAGTTTCTGGTTCTTCATCTTTAAAAAGGGATAAAAGTACCTGCCTTCCCCCCTTACAGGTGTATGACGTTCAATTATTTGTTATTGGGGATAGGGAAATGTAAAGCACTTACATGCAAATTGCTGTTAGAGCAAAGCCCAAACCAAAGGGATGGACTAGTTATCTAGAGCAGGGGTTGGCAACCTATGGCATGTGTGCCAAAGGCGGCACGTGAGCTGCTTTTCAGTGGCACTCGCATTGTCCGGGTCCTGGCCACTGGTCTGGGGGGCTCTGCATTTTAATTTAATTTTAAATTAAGCTTCTTAAACATTTAAAAAACCTTATTTACTTTATATACAACAATAGTTTAGTTATATATTATAGACTTAAAGAAAGAGACCTTCTAAAAATGTTAATGAATTACTGGCATGTGAAACCTTAAATTAGAGACCGAGTCCTGTGGCACCTTATAGACTAACAGAAGTATTGGAGCATAAGCTTTCGTGGATGAATACGCACTTCATCAGACACATGTGGTCACCCATGAAAGCTTATGCTCCAATACTTCTGTTAGTCTATAAGGTGCCACAGGACTCTTGTCGCTTTTTACAGATCCAGACTAACATGGCTACCCCTCTGATACTTAAATTAGAGAGAATAAATGAAGACTTGGCATACCACTTTGAAAGGTTGCCAACCCCTGATCTAGAGTAAAATTCCTTCCATCTCTAATTGCTCTGTTTCTGGGCAATTTCTCATATAAGCAAAGAATATGGAATGTGATTCAGTAGAAAAGCACACAATATTGGTCATATAATAGTAATTCTTAGCCGTAGCCATTTTTGGCAGGTTCATACTTTTTTTAGTTTAGTTTTCTGTTGTTTTAAGGGGTAGCTTTGAAGACAACACAGAAGAAAAGAGGGAGAGACTAATTTCAAATCTCCATCTTTCACCGTGTAAATATATTTTAGGCTCTGGCTGGAACCTGGCAGCTCTGCTTAATGATGACATCTTGACTATCTGAAGAGGAGCCATTATTCTACAAACACTGATTTTTAGATCTTTTGGTACCATCTGACCCATCAAATATGCCTGAATGCTTGGCTCCGGTACTGACTTATGGTGTTACCATGACCAAGTCACTTGGGTCCAGATTTTTAAACAGTGATGTACCTTTTGTCACTTCAGTTTGCAGATGCACATAAATGTGTGTGTAATTTTGAGCCTCAAATTATTCGTAATTTAGCTCCCTTTCTTTTTAATCTTCGATCTACTAGAGACCATTTTGAAGATCAGATGCTCGTACCCTTCTTATCCATTTCCAGTAGAAAAGAAGAGATTTTTTTTTAAAAAATTTCTTTGCCCTTGTTGCATGATCATGCTCTCCAACTCCTCTGGAATCTAATTTTTATTCTAGCTGATTTCAGTTATCCTGATACCCGTTTTCTGTCTCTCAGCTTCATCACTTTGCACTCTCTGTTAAATGTCTTGTTGATGTCAGAGTATCCTGCCCAGCTTGTAATATTGTTGCAATGGCTAAATAAAATGCCGCCCCAGGGGGCTATAAATGACTTATTTCACATTTCTATACCTCCGTTGTTAATAACCGATAAAACATCTTAGTGTAAAAGCAACTGTAGCTTGCAGTTTCTAAGCTTTAAAAAAAAAAAAAAATCATGTGAGCCCTCCGGTATAAAAGCAGTTAGAGGAAACATTTGTTGGTAGGCTGTGTTGATTTCAGAAGTAGAATGGTCCCTCAGAGTGCTATGTTGGCAGATAAATCAACCTGCCCTTCTTCGTGATGGGGGAATCTAGTAACTTTCCATAGTTCTTTGATAAACTGTATTTCCCAGATGGTTTCTTCCTCCTTTTTGAAGTAAGTTGAAGTAATGTGTAAATGCTTTGAACTTTGTTTATGAATATAGTATCCATGATTGGGGTTGGAGGAGGATCTTCTCAACAAATATTAATGGCAAACTGTTCATTTAGCTGCTGTAACTTGTTCTGTGTGTCACAATAGGGTTGCTATTGCATGTTGTTTGTGCTGCTTTGTTTTGCTCCTCCTGAATCTGGGACTGACAGGAATAGTAGAAGGGCTCTTCCCATCTCTGGGGGCCATAACTGTCCCCTGTATGGGCTGATCTCCCATTGCTTCAAAGGGATTGTCCTGCTCTCCTTTTTTTTAAAAGGAGTATTTAATTCTATGCTTTGGCAGAGGGAGGCACTCAGACCAATCCTTTTTTCCCCATGTACGCATCCGGGTGGGATGGTCTAATTTGAGCTCTGGATGTCTGTTTCGGGTCTCCTGGTGTGCTTTGGTTCTCAGTGGTCACCTGGTGGGACTGCGGAAGAGCTTTCGCATCCTGCAGATATGCATGTGCAGTCAAGGATTTTTTGCCTTCCCCAAAGCATCTGGCAGGCTTGTGTTGGGTTGATCACTGTGTATTTTCTGTGCTTCAGTTTTGTGGGGCAGGTGTGCTAAGGTAGAAGGGGTCACTCAGTGATCCCCGTCCAGAGGACAGGACTGAGACCTGCAATGGTGAGCATGACAAAACTGTTCCCCTTCAGTGTTGTGTTCTGCTTGGGTCTTGAATCCTCTGATGAGGACACGGTGATTTGGGGTAACTGGCTATTTATCAGAGCCTTATGGCTTCAATTGGAAGTGAAGGCTAAGGTAGCTTCCCCTTCTAAGGTGGAGTCTGTATGGCCAGTTATTGGACTGCAGTATCACCAGGAAACTGCCTGAAGAGGTGTTATGCTAAGTCTTTTCACTTACTGATGCTTGCTCAAATAGTTAAAGTTGTGGCTGACATTTAAACCGTACCAAATGTGTGCTGTGTCTGATTTGTTGTCTCTGTCCGTATCAGTAACATTTTACAGAGCACACAGCACAGTGGAGGACGATCTTAGAGCTACTCAAGCCCCTACTGATCACATGACTTGTGCATTTGTTTCTTTAACACAGCAAATAAAAGTTAGAACAGAAGGAAACACTGACTGTAGTAGGAACAAATTCTCTGCTTCTGGAGAGCTAGTGAGTAAAATTGACAGATTAGGTTAGCGAATTAGATGCCCTGTTTACCTTAGATTGTGTTTAGATAAACTGATCAATTGCTGTTGTACTCTCAAGTGACAGACAAAACTGGGCTATGAATTGTCCTACAGATGCCCATTGTAAACTGTGCTTGCTACTTTGGCATTCTAGATCATATTCCTTAATGGTAGCACTTTGAAGAAATGTTTTTGAAAAGTGAAATTTAGATGTCAACTGAAATTCTGATTTATTAAAAAAAAATGCTTTTAGCAAGTACTAAATAGCTATTTAAAATAACATTTTTGTGTGTGTGATGAGAGAATGTTCGTTCTTCTGCTGTTGTTTTTAAAGAGCTACTGTAGCTTTAAGTAGCCAGATTAGGTAATTGCTTGATATAGTTTCATTACCTAAGATGCTTTTTGTTTGTTTGAATCTCCGTGTATCACTGTGAGCCTGGTGAAATGTTCTACTTCAGGATGCCCTGTCTGATGTTTATCCCTTGCATATGTCATCTCACCTCATTGGAACGTCACTGTTCTCTCATCATTTTAGTCAGTATATTGACCTCAAGGCATCTGCCCACTACATGGTTGGATTGATAAGGTTTTGGTGAGATCATCATGTAATTTACGTGAACTATAAGCCCTGCCTCATTCCTATTTAAAAAACAAAACATAGAGCTGTCATCCTTCTCTGTCGCCATAGCCCATCTGTTTATCACAGCACTGAATCGGATGAGAAGGCTGGCAGGCTGTGGTGCTAGTGGTGAATAGATGTATTTAAAAACCCGCCTGTCCTGTAGGACATCCCGTGGTGAGTTCCACTGAGTAACGCTGAGTTCCTGTCAGAGACAGTACTCCCTGCAGCAGAGATAGAGCATTAAGATTCAAGGGCTACGCAGAAGAGCAGCTACAGTAAACATGTCTGATCTTCAGAGAGTGGTGGGGACTGTGGGAGGAAGAGCCCAGTTTAGAAATTCCCAGTCACCCCATTATATTTCTTGTAAAGAAGTGATGCAGGAGAATAGCCTTGAAGAAATACTGCATTGGCAGAAATGCCTTAACTAAATAAAACCTTCAAAAGCAAAACCAAATCTGCCTTGCATTTAAAAAAAAAAAACTGTGAAAAATTGCAAGCTTAGTTTGAAGTCTGAAAATTTTATTTCACCAGTTCGTGCTTCTTAGTAGAGGGATTCTGGCATTGGAATGATCAGATGAAAGCTGTAATGTAAATAATAGAATTTTAATTCACAGAACCAACTTCTCATTATTTCAAATTATTACTGCCTGGACCCAGAGCATTAATGAGCACATGTTGTGGTTGTGCAGTTCAATGCAGCTGCTACAGTACAGCCACAGCTTTAAGAAGACAAAAACAAATAACTGGAGTGGTGGAATTAGCAGTAAAAAAAATTATACAATTGTGTGAATGACAGCTTGTGACTGCTTAGTGTGGAATTTCTCTTTAAGACACATGCAGATCCTGAAGGGATGGAACGTTTTGAAATTATTAGCTCTTCACATAGTAAAGCCTTCTTGCTTGCAGTCATAGCAACAACTTAGAAGCCCCAGTTCCTTTTCCTTCTACAGTATCTTGGCAACAGGGGCACAGCATGTTTCTAATCTATTTCTAATTGGCTACTTAACTGTCCAATAAGAATGACTTTTTAAAAGATAGCAACCCATTTTTGCTGATGATAAAGGAAAGCTGCAGACTGAGAAAGTAACCCGGCTTGGTTACTTATCCCTCAAGTCTCTGGGTACAATAAGACAGATGGGTTTTGCCTGGTTTACATCTATGCTCTTGGCAATGAGAAAAGTAAAATGTGATCAGTCAGTATTTATAAGGTTTTACGTTATTCAGCTTGCTCTTTTAGTAGGACTTTAGATTTTAAAAAATGGTTTCTTTTTTCTTATTTTTTTCTAGTATTTTCCCCTTGCTTGTAATGTCACTATCCATCTTTTGTCTCTGTTCCATTTTTACATGCTCTTTCTTAGGAACAACCAGTTTTTCTCATTTTAAAATCCATCCAGGCCCTGTAGGTGGTGCAGTGACAGCAGTCAGTATGTGCCACTACAGCATCTAGTTTGCAGACATTTAGGTAAGCTGAGACTAAACATGTTTTGAAAGAAATTAAATCTCCATTTCCACATCAGACACACGTGTTCCCTGCCAGCTAGCAAGGGAGGCAATCAGGTCAGTTTCTAGGGCAGTCAGCCTTCAAATCCTTTGGAATGGGAATCTTGATAAGAGATCAGTGCTTGTTTTGGGAGGGAATTTTCAACCCATTGACAAATGCAGATATCTGACAAAGTACCTACAAAATATACTGAGAGGTTAGTCTCTAGGGATGAGACTCATTTTACTGTAAGCAAGAAGTTGCTAAAGATGCTGGTCAGAGTTTGGAAAAGAAGTATACCCTTCCCTCCGGTCAAGGATAGCATGCAGATGGGCCACATGTTGACTCATTTTTGTGGCCCTAACACAATCTGAGTTGTTAGCCCTGGGAAATCCTCCTTTTTTTAGGCTGTCTTTAATGACCACGCTTCTGGGGAGAAGAGTCCTGGATCAATTTTACATTTGCCCTCTAGAAGTGTCATTGTATCTGATTAAAGAAAGCAGTTGGTCTGAATACTTGAGAAAATGTAAAATCTAACCTTTTTCCCCCCTGTTGCTGTCTTTCAAACCTGCATAATTACACAATGAGAGGGCAATATTACATCCAGCTTCTGGAGACGAATGAATGCAAAAGTTGTAATGGACAAATTGGAATTATTTTTTTAAGTATTTCCGACCTTGCACCTATTACAAAAAGGGCAAAGAGGAATTGTCTATTGATAATGGTACCTACTTGGAACAACTACAGACAGAAATACTAAAGAACTCATTGTCCACTGTGGAGGCTCTGGCAATAATAAATAATCTTCCGATGCACTTTATACATTAGCATGTACCTTGAAAAATCGAGTGCCGTGAATGCTAGCACAGTAGCTGATCATGCAAAGAGATTAGGTGAAGCAAAGTATATCACTGAAAGCCACATCAGGTCTTAGGGCTGTATCTCTGGTGTTCATCTTACCACTGCAAATTTAAGCCAGTGTAGCAGTGACCAGTAGTAGAAACTAACTGTGGAACTGTTTGATGGCCTAGTTAAAAATGTATGTGATGGTTCCAGTCTAGTTGTTAGTAGACAGGCCCACAAAAACCACTTATCCCTGTTGGCTCTCTTGTTGATAGTCTTTGCAGAAAGACCAAGGATTGAATGGGCATTGAAGCTAACCAATCCTCTCATCCTTAGACGTGTCAGGCTGGAAGGAAGCAATATGGAGGAAGCTTATGCCTGTTCTATGAATAAGCAGAGGGATTTGCATTCCGGGACTGTCAATCTGGCATCTTTCACAAGCACTAAATTCACTAATGAAAATAAAAAGTGTGTACTTTATGTAGTACTTTCACCTATCCTTCATAAGGGAGCAAGGGCGGCCCTATAGACATTCGAAGAGTGGCCATGATTGCAGCCGTAATGTGGAAGGTAACTTCCTTATCCTGAATTCACGCTGCCCACCCATTCCTATCCCCATCCTTTGTCCCTAAGAGCACGCTGATGCTAAAAAAAAAAAAAAAAAAAAAAAGTGCTTCGTTTTTGCTTGACAGTTTGAGATCTCCTGAGTACAGTAGCTCTTCAAGACAAACCAGGCTGCAGACCAGAGATTCTAGGCATGTTGTATTAATTTAGGTTCAGTATATAAGTCAAAGGTTTTAACATAACCCAGTTACTGTCCAGCATTAAACAGTATTAAATAAGGTTCGGAGTTTGATATACAGAGACCTCTGCCTGCTTAGTACTATAGTGAACACATTAAAAATCCTTTTAACGTTTTATTAAAGATAAAGGAAAGGAAAAAACAGTTACTTAATACTTTACATTTCAAGTACTTTAAGGCTTTCATTTTAACAACATCCTTTGTTCCCTTTCCCTTTAGCTGGAGAAAGTTTTTTAAAAGGAAATCCCCCTTGTTTTGACAGTCTTTTATATCAGTGGCTCTCAACCTTTCCAGACTACTGTACTCCTTTCAGGAGTCTGATCTGTCTTGCATACCCCAAGTTTCACCTCACATAAAAACAATTTGCTTACAAAATCAGACATAAAAATACAAAAGTGTCACAATATATTATTACTGGAAAATTGCTTAGTTTCTCATTTTTACCATATAATTATAAAATCAATTGAAATATAAATATTGTGCTTACATTTCAGTGTATAGTAGATAGAGCAGTATAAACAAATCATTGTGTGTGTGAAATTTTAGTTTGTACTGACTTCGCTAGCGCTTTTTATGTAGCCTGTTGTAAAACTAGGCAACTGTCTAGATGAGCTGATGTACCCCCGGGAAGACCTCTGCATACCCTCAGAGGTATGTGTACTCCTTGTTGAGAGCCACTGTCTTATATGGTATCAAAGATGGTAATAACAGTCCTGTTGGGGAAGAGAGAAGAAATTCGTTGAGATGGGCTGGAGCTGTTGTTGCTGTTTTAAAGTCTGATCCCGTTTCATCACAGGTAGTGCTTGGGATTCAGCTGGAACCAGCAGAGGTGGCAGTGTCTTTTGGTCCCTCTCTCTGGCCTGGTCTGGTTAGGAAAGAATCAGGATGATGAAGGAAGGCCTGGGGTGGCAGCCATGATTGCTCCACTAGCCAATTTGCCCCCGTCCTCAAAGATACTTTAAGGGTTCCAAGATGGAGGGATGGGGGGGAATAAATCATCTGCTGATTATTTTTGTCTATCAGTTAAGCCTAGTGTCTGACATGTCAATTTGGGTTCACTGATTTCTGGTTCTATGTTTTTCTTATTTACCAGATGTGATCTTAACACAGTCCTTGCGTTATATCAGTAAGACTTTTTGTTTGGACTAATTCAGGCTTTCCATCTCCCTTTTGTATCTTTTCCCATCAATGTTTATTGTTATAAGACTTATTAGTGACACTGTATGAACTTTCACTCACTCCTTACAGTTAAACTCACAACTAGGGTGCGGTTTGTGGCCCAATTATCACCACAGGCTTCAAGCTGTGATTATCAGTAGGTTTTGAAGAAACAAGGTAACCATTAGGGTCCGCCACATGATTGAAACTAGTGTTTGCTAATGAAAACCTTTTATTGGTTCCTGTACAAAAAAGCCCACCATAAATGGCAACAGTAGTGTTGCTAAGATACTGTTTACCTGCGGAAGTGTATGTCTGTTGTATGATGCATGAGGTGCCATGGGAACCAGTTTGGTAGCAATTATTTAAAGAAAACCTTGCAGTAAATGGTTCTTATATAGTTGCTAGACTGCTTTTCAACAGCTGCACACACAAACCTAGTTTCTGAGAACAGATATAATAACTGGAAACCATTCAGAGAGATGGGTCAGCACAGGTCCTGCTGTGAATAAAAAATTCATTAGCAGAAAAAGTATTTTTCATCTATATTTTACAGAGCATGTTTTCAATAAATACCTAATTTATGTGGCAAGTGTCTTATCAACATTCTGTGGATTGATTATTGGTTTAAAACAGTTTGGCACTAAATTCCATATTCCCTCTGGGGCTTCAACTTTCAGCTAATTTCATTTTCTTAAAAAATTAATTACAGGTTGCCTTATTCTCCCCAAGAGAACTAATTAACTGTCTCTCTCCAAAGAGGTTTTTTGATTCTCATGAGGAGTACTGCCTTAGGCGAAAAGCTGCCAATTCCATTTCTGATTCAGAAAGGAAAATTTTCTTTTTAAAAATGCAAAATCCTCTGTGCTCGTGATATCCTTACAGGCGTTTTTCATGATCCGTAGCTTTCCCATTCTTGATTCTAATACAGCACTCTCCATTATGGTATTTTCTGTTACACGCAAATGATTCTTCCCTGGTCAGATTTTACAAGCATATTATTTTAAAGTGGGTATATAACTTCAAAAATGTTTTAGATGTACTATAAACATTAAAACATATATAGACCTTCCTGTTTGAAATTATTGGTTATGTATGACATAAGCTGCCCTCGGGATGTTGCACAAACATATGATTAAGTATCATTCTGTCATAAAACAGATACTTTAATCTAATAATAAGGTACACTGCAAAGCTGAGATCAGAGTTAGTATTAGATTGAATTGAGTCTAGCTAGTTAGTCTTCCACTGTAGCTGGCTGCTTCATTTTCTATATGTTGGGTGGATTTAAGAGGAAATATAGTACAGCCTTGATTATCCAGATGTCATGAATGACAAAGTGTGTGTGGCTAATCAAGGGAAATTTCAGTGTAATTAATAGACAATGTGGGACGTGACCCTGTTTCCAGGTAACAGGCAGTTTCAGGCTCTTGAGATTTAGATAACTGAGGCTGTACTGTAGCACAGTTTCCCTTTGGGAAAGGGATCAGAGAGATCATTTATCTTAAAATGTTATATATAGTTCATTTTTTATTTTTATTTTTTTTGTAGAATGTGCGAGTGTGCCTTATTTTTGTAATAATGTTTTAGATGTTTTATGTGCATGACTGAGGGTAGGTCTACATTACAGCCTAAGTCGCTATAACGTCGCTCAGGGGTGTGAAAAAGCCCTCCCTCCCACCGACATAGCTTCTGTTTCTTGCTGAGGTGGAGTAATTATGCTGACTGGAGAACTTTCTCCCACTAGCATAGCGCGTCTTCATCAGATGTGCTACAAAGACGCAGTTGCATCTGTGCAGCTACACCAGTGTAGCGCTGTAGTGTAGACTTGCCCTGAGTCTTGCCTCTGTCACTGCTGGAGCTCTCAGAGCAGCATTACAGATGAGCCATACTGGTGTCATGTCAATGCTAAATGCATCAGTTTTATTCAGAAAGAGGTTCCAACTCTTGAAAGCTTCTCTCTGTTAATTTACAGAGTCTTGTGCTCATGCTGGGGGCTTATTATCACATGCAGAGCGCAATAAGAATACTTCTAAAGCCTATTACAGCTCAGCTTGTTTAAGACATTCTTCTATGAAATTGGATTCATATTATTTCCATAATTTACAACTGAGGGGGGAAAGCATGTCCAAACTAAGACAGGCTGTTTCTCTACTTATGAGGGATTCCATCATAGCACTGCAGAAAAGAGAAACTATGTTGATAAAGGAAAGACAAGTATTTGGAATATCAGAGATCATCTGTGCTGTAGTCTTTTACTAAGTGGTGTTTGAATGCCATGATTGAGGATAAATCTTTCATTCACACTGTAAAAGCAAAGGAGAAATATGCAATGTATCTAACGTAACTGGCTAAGATTTACTTTTAGATTGTGAAAATAAGTCGTCAGTTTCTTTGAACTGATTAATATAAAATAAAGTGACTTTTGTGGTACCAGTCCAGTTTTTAGTGGTCAGGTGCCTCTTATCACAACACAACAGTATCCTAAGTGGCATGATTGTGTTCCTCTTTTGTAATTGTTAAGCAAAGATGTCAAGGCCTAAATGAGCCTGAAGAATGAACCACTCTTTCAAATCTGGAAGTAGTCCCATCAGAACAGGGTTGAGGTATGTTGCTGGGACTTGTTAGAGATAAGTAGATGAAGTTGGTCTCCAGCATTGTCCTCTTTATTGTCATTGACTTCACTGGGAAATATTCTAAAAATAAAACAATACATAATGAGACTAATGTTCAGCATCCTTCCATGCCCCTTGGGAGAACTACGTTTCACATATTGCTGTACAGCGTCTCTTTCTGATATACAATATGCTCTTCTATAGGATTTTGTTGTTGTTGTTGTAAACTAGTAGGAACTCTTAATCAGAGTCCTGACTAATTAGTCCTTTGTAACAGGCACAGATAAAATGCGATCATTTTAAACAATGTAGTCATTGATTTTACTTCCAAAGATATTGCTTCATTAAATACCTAATCTTTTTCAGACACCCAGAGCATGTGAAAACTTCATCAAGCTATGCAAGAAGAACTATTATGATGGAACTATTTTTCACAGATCAATTCGTAATTTTGTGGTGAGTATTGAACAAATGCTACATAATGCACAATAGGTTTTGTCACCCTCATTCCCCCGAAATAGGAGTTGAATATATTAGATGTGTTAATTTAAAATTCTAGTTACTTCCTTGGAGCAAGTAGGTGTACACTAGAGATGGTCATGAAAAATGTATCTTGAAAACAAGGATTATCCTCGCATAGTGAGGGCAAGATGTATAAATTTGATCACCTAGCAGCTGTCACTGAAGTGTACTGTCACTCAGAGCCTGATTCAAAGCCTATTGAAATGCCTGATTGGCCAGACTCCCATTGTCTTCAGCAAGCTTTGGATCTGGCCATTAGTGCATAGAGCTCAAACCCCTGATCTGGGTGGGTAATATCTCAGCTCATTTAAATCCCATTCAGCTGACACTTGGTTTACAGGATACATATTTTTACATCCAGAGTATCTGAACTTAATTTAGTGAGGTTCACAGTCCTAGCTGAAACAATCAAGAAGTCAGTTTCTGAGGGACTTCTGGGACTGATCTCTGTGGTTTGTTATACAGGTGTTAGAGAAAACCAGCTAACTCTTGAAGGTTTGTTTGGGTGTTTATTGAACTCGAACCTCCCGGGGGAACCTGCCCCAAGGTGTGCCCTCTCTCCATACAAGTCATGGAAATCCACCTCCTTTCTTTACCTCTTTGGTTGAGGACAGCTGTTGGAGAGGAAGTAAAGTATGCTGGCTTGGGGAGAGAGGGTTTCCCAACCGAAGACTCAGTCCTACAAGGTGCTGAGCACTCTGCTCCAATCCATCAAATCACTGAAGTACATGCTTACAGTTAAGCATGTGAGTAGTCCCATTGACTTCTGTGTAACTGCTCTCATGATTAAAGTTAAGCACGTGCTTACGTACTTTGGATTGGGGCGCAGAGTGCTTAGCATTGTATAGGCTCAAACCCAAGTGAATAACCTCAGCCTGTGTTTGTGAACTACTATAAGCATGGGTCAGGTTTCATGAAGGTATCAAACCTTAATCTCACAGCAAAGGTTTTCGGAACCTGTTTATTTAAGAGACTCGTTTAGTGACCAGTTCTGATATTCTGGAAAAAAACATGTTTTACAATGTGAGATTTAATTTTGAAAATTAAAACAAAAATTTAGTTTTGATTACTAGCCATGCCAAGTGAATAGTTCACCTGCTGCATTTTTAGTTTTGAATGAATAATTGTTTCAAATGTCACCCTTGTGACACCTCATTAGTATGCCAGCTCCTTAAAATGCATGGAAAGATGCTGATTTGCATAGGTCTTAAAATCAAACCATTATAATGATGCTACTCCCACTCAAACAATTTAGGGCAGTTTCTTTCAATCTTTCCAGACTACTCTACCCCTTTCAGGAGTCTGATTTGTCTTGCATATCCCCAAGTTTCATCTCACTTAAAAACTACTTGCTTACAGCACACTATTACTGAAAAAATGCTTGCTTTCTCATTTTTACCATATATTTATAAATAAATAAATGTCAATATAAATATTGTACTTAAATTTCCGTATATAACATATAGAGCAGTATAAAGAAGTCATTGTCTGTGTGAAATTTTATTTTGTACTGATTTCACTAGTGCTTTTTATTTAGCCTGTTGTGAAACTAGGCAACCATCTAAATGAGTTGATGTACCCCCTGGAAGACCACTGCGTATCCCAAGGGGTATGCGTACCCTTTGTTGTAGGGTTACCAGATGTCCCAATTTTATAGGGGTCTTTTTCTTATATAGGATCCTATTACCCTCCACCCCCTGTCCCGATTTTTCACACTTGCTGTCTGGTCCCCCTACTTCGTTGAGAACCACTGGCTTAGGGCATTGCAGACGTTCCCTTAAATAGAACAAAATATAGTAACTAGTTTTGCAACACAGGGCTTGTCTATGCTATCCGCCAGATCGCAGCGATCGATCCAGTGGGGGTTGATTTATCGCATCTAGTATAGATGTGATAAATCAATCGCTGAGCGCTCTTTCATCGACTCCGGTACTCCACCAGAACGAGAAGCACAAGCGGACAGGAGAGCGTCAGCTGTCGACTTACTGCAGTGAAGACACTGCGGTAAGTAGATCTAAGTACGTCGACTTCAGCTACGCTATTCATGTAGCTGAAGTTGCGTATCTTACGTCGACCCCAGCCGGTAGTGTAGATAAGTCCTTACTTTCTGAAGCCCACTGAAATCAATGAGAGTCTTTCTAGTGACTTCAGTGAACTTTAGATTGGGTCCTGTGATCCTAAAAAAAGCAAGTGACTTCTCCATTTGGCAGCACTGTGTTCCTAAGTTTGTTTGATATCAAAATTAAAATGGTGCTTTCACCATGATTTTTAGCTAACTTGCACGCTCCCTCTGCTGACTTTGGAGCAATAAAATCCAAAATATTGTTTTTGTATAGGTCCTACATAAACAATGGATATCTTGGTTGGTTGGCTTCATTTTGGGATTTTTCTTACAACTCATACAATGAATATAGTGCCAGAAAGATGGAAGCAAGTGCAGAAAGCTCTTTTTTTCTTGCTGGTGCTTTGATTGCAAAACTAAACACTTTTCAAACTTTAAATGCAGTGCATCAACTGGGTAACTTAGGGCACAGCAGGTGATGGAAAAGATATTTTTCCATTAACCTGTACAAGACACAGTTCATTTATTATTCCTTGTTTGTCCACAGGAGTCCTGTTATTGTTATAAACCTGTCACTCTGTTAGATGATTTTCCAGGAGCATATGACAACCAACTGATAAAAGAAGCCCCAAACTAGTTGTAATAGTTTTCTGTTTACTAGTTTCCCAACACACCATTTAGAAGTAAGAAAAGTTGAGCAGAATTTCTCTCTTGTGAAAATATTTTATTTCTCGTATCTAAATATTAGGCATATTTTACTATAGTATACTATAGGATATAGTATTGTTTTGTTTTTAATTCTGCAGATCCAAGGAGGTGATCCTACTGGAACAGGAATGGGTAAGTGTGTGTGTGTGTGTGTGTAAGTATAAATACAAAGTGCTGTATGTTACTGGCTGGTTTGTATTGGAGAGAGAATTTCCATGAGTCTTGTTCACAGTTCAGTGTGTTGGGATTATGTTATAAGAAGGAAAAAATATTATGCACTAAAAGAAGGTTCTCTCTTTATTCCATATTAATGAAACGTTAGAAACCTATTGAAGCCTAGTAAGTGACCAAATACTGTTCATTCCCCCAGAATTAATCCCCTTGTTAGGCCATGCTTCTTCCCTTTTTGTTTCTAACTTCTAGGGATCACTTTGTTACTACTTTTTCCTGCCTGTTCTTCTTTCCTAGCCTCTGTGATCTAGATACAATGGTGATAGCCGCTGTAGAGATGCGAATAGAATAGAATAGACATATATGAGAGTTGCTCCTACTACTGCAGTGAAGGCTCCTCTGGGCATTGACCATCCTGTTCTGTATAAATTACATTATGAGCTTACCTGCTGCTGTAAATTGGCTCTCCGCACACCTGTACAAGTCAGTTTTGCCTGCTCATTACCAAATGTCATCCAGCCTTCACAGCTGGTTGTCAGGCAGGCCCCAGGAGTTCCCCCACGTTCTGTTCTACTGCTAAGTTACACGTGTGCTGCTTACCCGTACACACACAGTGTATTCCTGTGCTCACACAATCTATTCATCTAAAGGGATGTCTATGTAATGGTTAAATATTGTAGTATGTAGTATTTACTTATCAATTCAGATATATTTGTACTGGCCAAGTCTCTACCCCTAATGAGCATAAAAATTAATGAAGGATTATGCAACTGCTGGATCAGAGTGGTTAGGGATTCTGTGTTTTGAGTGCTGAAGCCCATTGAAAAGATCTGTTACTTATTATATGTTTTGTTACTCTTGGACTGTCCAGTGAAATATGTTCTGATGCCATTAGAAGATGACTATTGGTTTGAAGGTACCTAAAGGCATAATTAGGAACATTTTTAAAAAAGAGAAATGAAAGAAGTGCTAGGGAACTATAGAGGTACTTAAATGGGGTAGTGCTGTACCCCAGTAGCCTTTCGCTTCTATAGGCAGGAGTTCAAATCTTGTTGTGGAATGAAAATGGACTTGGTGGTGTCATTCTAAGCTCCATTTGTGCAAATCATAAAATTACCATGAAATGCAGCACAATTAACGATCTGTAGAAGAGAGGTCTAAAGCTGGCAAAGCGGTTACGTTGAAGGTTAGGAATGAGTTGCAATTTTGAATGAAAGTTAAAAATTTAATGCAAATAAGCCAGGGGGGAAAATCCGTGTATCCTTTCATTTTAGAAAAGAGTTTGATAGAAGGATGGAATCCCAAACCAGAAAGAACAGTCTCTGATTTTTTTCATCTTGTTTGCTTCTATTTACTTCATTTTAATTGGATCTGAATCTACTATAGACCTAGGGGTCCTGCCTGCGTTTATAAAGCCTGTAGCAGTTCTCATAAAACTGTCAGTTTATACCCAAATGGCTCTGACAGTGCCAGCAGCTCTTCAAAAAGTTGCTCTAGTTCAGGAGAATCCAGACATTGCAGAAATCAACTTTATTTGAAAAGAAGCAACAAGACACCTGCGTAGCCATTCGTTGACTTCCACAATTCGACGATTTCTACCCAGGCCTTTTCCCTGCACAGGGAGGATGGACGAGAACACCACTTGCGCCTCAAACTCCTTTATCCTTCTTCCCAGAGCCACGTAGTCTGCAGTGATCCGCTCAAGGTCATTCTTGGCAGTATCATTGGTTCCCACGTGGAGAAGCAGGAAGGGGTAGCGATCCGAGGGCTTGATGAGTCTCGGCAGTCTCTCCGTCACATCTTGTATCCTAGCTCCTGGCAAGCAGCAGACCTCTTGGTTTTCTCGGTCAGGGCAGCAGATAGATGACTCAGTCCCCCTGAGGAGGGAGTCCCCGACCACTACCACCCTCCTCCCTCTCTTGGAAGCGGTGGGCGTGGAACCCCCATCCCTAGGACAATGCATCTCATGCCTTCCAATTGGAGGAGTCTCCTTCTGCTCCCTTCCCTCAGATGTATCATCTACTCCACTTTCCGCATTAGTACCTGTGGAGAGAAAATGAAAACAGTTGCTCACCTGTATCTCCATTGCTGGTACATGGACGCTCCTCTTTCTTCTTCTGGAGGTCACATGCTGCCAATTTTCTTCACCGTCCCTCAGTCCCCTCTGCGCAACCTGCTCCAATTCTTCAGAACGTTGTGCCTGTAGAAGCATCTCCTGACGTCTGTCCAGGAAATCTTCATTTTCTCGTATGCAACACCGGATCGATACTTGTTTCTCCAGACCTCGAACCTTCTCTTCCAATATGGAGACCAGCTTGCACTTTGTCTGTACAAAGTCGCTTCTGTGCTGTGGAAGAAAGACAAACATGGCACAACCTGTGCAGGTTACAACAACTGAACACTCCCCTTCCATATCACCTTCCTTCTAAGAGCTTCCGCAGCTGTTGCAGCAACTCACAGAAGCCCGCGAGATGTAAGGCTCAGTAGGTTCTCCGCAGGCAAACTCCCTCTGTTAGCCTCCGCTGTTCGCCGCTCAGCTGGTTCACTGCTGACTGCCTTTTTATACCAGTCTGGCCCACTCAAGGCCCACCTGGAACAAAGCACTCCCAATTCACACTGTTCAAACAAACAATAAAACAATCAAGCACACGGTCAAACTGACAAACTGTCCACTGCAACAGACACTCAGATACTCACCAACACAGCCCCCCTAACGCAGCACTTAGCGTACCTCCTCTCGGACAGATCCCAGGCAAACTCCCTCTGAGAGAAGGCTTTGGATTCGTCGACCATGGGATGGTGTTCCAAGAAGGAGGAGTGCTAAGCAGAGACGGGCTCCACCTAACGAGGAGAGGGAAGAACATCTTCCCAAGCAGGCTGGCTAACCTAGTGAGGAGGGCTTTAAACTAAGTTCACCGGGGGAAGGAGACCAAAGCCCTGAGGTAAGTGGGGAAATGGGATATCGGGAGAGTGCAAGAGGGGAGGACTCCTGTCTCAGACTGAGAAAGCGGAACAACAGCGAGTTATCTTAAGTGCCTATACACAAATGCAAGAAGCCTGGGAAACAAGCAGGGAGAACTGGAAGTTCTGGCACAGTCAAGGAACTATGATGTCATTGGAATAACAGAGACTTGGTGGGATAACTCACATGACTGGAGTACTGTCATGAATGGATATAAACTGTTCAGGAAGGACAGGCAGGGCAGAAAAGGTGGGGGAGTTGCATTGAATGTAAGAGAGGAGTATGACTGCTCAGAGCTCTGGTATGAAACTGCAGAAAAACCTGAGAGTCTCTGGATTAAGTTTAGAAGTGTGAACAACAAGGGTGATGTGGTGGTGGGGGTCTGCTATAGACCACCAGACCAGGGGGATGAGGTGGACAAGGCTTTCTTCTGACAACTAGCAGAAGTTACTAGATCGCAGGTCCTGGTTCTCATGGGAGACTTTAATCACTCTGATATCTGCTGGGAGAGCAATACAGCGGTGCACAGACAATCCAGGAAGTTTTGGGAAAGTGTAGGGGACAATTTCCTGGTGCAAGTACTGGAGGGACCAACTAGGGGCAGAGCTCTTCTAGATCTGCTCACAAACCGGGAAGAATTAGTAGGGGAAGCAAAAGTGGATGGGAACCTGGGAGGCAGGGACCATGAGATGGTCGAGTTTAGGATCCTGACACAAGGAAGAAAGGAGAGCAGCAGAATACAGACCCTAGACTTCAGAAAAGCAGACTTTGACTCCCTCAGGGAACTGATGGGCAGGATCCCCTTGGAGAAAAACATGATGGGGAAAGGAGTCCAGGAGAGCTGGCTGTATTTTAAAGAATCCTTATTGAGGTTGCAGGAAAAAAACATCCCAATTTGTAGAAAGAACAGTAAATATGGCAGGCGACCAGCTTGTCTTAACAGTGAAATCCTTGCTGACCTTAAACACAAAAAAGAAGCTTACAAGAAGTGGAAGATTGGACAAATGACCAGGGAGGAGTATAAAAATATTGTTCAGGCATGCAGGAGTGAAATCAGGAAGGCCAAATCACACTTGGAGTTGCAGCTAGCAAGAGATGTTAAGAGTAACAAGAAGGGTTTCTTCAGGTATGTTAGCAACAAGAAGAAAGTCAAGGAAAGGGTGGGCCCCTTACTGAATGAGGAAGGCAACCTAGTAACAGAGGATGTGGAAAAAGCTAATGTACTCAATGATTTTTTTGCCTCTGTCTTCACGAACAAGGTCAGCTCCCAGACTGCTGCACTGGGCAACACAATATGCGGAGAAGGTGACCAGCCCTCTGTGGAGAAGGAAGTGGTTCGGGACTATTTAGAAAAACTGGACGAACACAAGTCCATGGGGCCGGATGCGCTGCATCCGAGGGTGCTAAAGGAGTTGGCGGATGTGATTGCAGAGCCATTGGCCATTATCTTTGAAAACTCATGGTGATCGGGGGAGGTCCTGGATGACTGGAAAAAGACTAATGTAGTGCCCATCTTTAAAAAAGGGAAGGAGGAGGATCCGGGGAACTATAGGCCAGTCAGCCTCACCTTAGTCCCTGGAAAAATCATGGAGCAGGTCCACAAGGAATCAATTCCTAAGCACTTAGAGGAGAGGAAAGTGATCAGGAACAGTCAGCATGGATTCACCAAGGGCAAGTCATGCCTGACTAACCTAATTGCCTTCTTTGAGGAGATAACTGACTCTGTGGATGAGGGGAAAGCAGTGGATGCGTTATTCCTTGACTTTACCAAAGCTTTTGGTACAGTCTCCCACAGTATTCTTGCCAGCAAGTTAAAGTAGTATGGGCTAGATGAATGGACTATAAGGTGGATAGAAAGCTGGCTAGATCGTCCGGCTCAACGGGTAGTGATCAACGGCTCCATGTCTAGTTGGCAGCCGGTTTCAAGTGGAGTGCCCCAAGGGTCGGTCCTGGGGCCGGTTTTGTTCTATATCTTCATTAATGATCTGGAGGATGGCGTGGACTGCACTCTCAGCAAGTTTGCAGATGACACTAAACTGGGAGGAGTGATAGATACGCTGGAGGGTAGGGATAGGATACAGGGGGACCTAGACAAATTAGAGGATTGGGCCAAAAGAAACCTGATGAGGTTCAACAAGGACAAGTGCAGAGTCCTGCACTTAGGACGGAAGAATCCCATGCACTGTTACAGACTAGAGACCATATGGCTAGGAAGCAGTTCTGCAGAAAAGGACGTAGGGGTTACAGTGGACGAGAGGCTGGATATGAGTCAACAGTGTGCCCTTGTTGCCAAGAAGGCTAACGGCATTTTGGGCTATATAAGTAGGGGCATTGCCAGCAGATCGAGGGACGTGATCGTTTCCCTTTATTCGACATTGGTGAGGCCTCATCTGGAGTACTGTGTCCAGTTTTGGGCCCCACACTACAAGAAGGATGTGGAAAAATTGGAAAGAGTCCAGCGGAGGGCAACAAAAATGATTAGGGGGCTGGAGCACATGACTTATGAGGAGAGGCTGAGGGAACTGGGATTGTTTAGTCTGCAGAAGAGAAGAATGGGGGGGGACCTGATAGCTGCTTTTAACTACCTGAAAGGGGGTTCCAAAGAGGATGGATCTAGACTCTTCTCAATGGTAGAAGATGACAGAACAAGGAGTAATGGTCTCAAGTTGCAGTTGGGGAGGTTTAGGTTGGATATTAGGAAAAACTTTTTCACTAGGAGGGTGGTGAAGCACTGGAATGGGTTACCTAGGGAGGTGGTGGAATCTCCTTCCTTAGAGGTTTTTATGGTCAGGCTTGACAAAGCCCTGGCTGGGATGATTTAGTTGGGGATTGGTCCTGCTTTGAGCAGGGGGTTGGACTAGATGACCTCCTGAGGTCCCTTCCAACCCTGATATTCTATGATTCTAAGACTCACTTTCATCAGGCCTATGTTTTTTAAAGACCTTAACTTGGTTCCAATCAGAAATAAAACATATTTGAAATACTTGATGTGACAAGAGCTGTTAGAAGTGCTAGGCTCCTACAGGACTCTCAAGCCTGTTTTGTGTGTGTATAGTCATTAAAATTATACAATTTAAACAACTGTGGGAGAAATCTTCAAGATTTGTTCTTGAATACCTAACAACTTCTGCACAACTGAGCGGTACAACCGCAGCAGATTTTAGTTTCACAAAGCAACTGCTTAATTCAGTCATTATTTGCTATTGTCATCTAATTGTTACATTTGATCTTTTTATACTTCATTAAGCACTAATCATCTCTGATCATACTTATTATTTTTGATGCACATAGTGTGAGCAAGCAATTACAACTATTATTTCTGGTTTCAGAGTAGCAGCCGTGTTAGTCTGTATCCGCAAAAAGAACAGGAGTACTTGTGGCACCTTAGTGACTAACAAATTTATTAGAGCATAAGCTTTCGTGGCCTACAGCCCACTTCTTCGGATGCATATAGAGTGGAACATATATTGAGGATATACACACACACACACACACACACACACAGCATGAACAGGTGGGAGTTGTCTTACCAACTCTGAGAGGCCAATTAAGTAAGAGAAAAAAACTTTTGAAGTGATAATCAAGATAGCCCAGTACAGACAGTTTGATAAGAAGTGTGAGAATACTTACAAGGGGAGATAGATTCAATGTTTGTAATGGCTCAGCCATTCCCAGTCCTTATTCAATCCTGAGTTGATTGTATCTAGTTTGCATATCAATTCCAGCTCAGCAGTCTCTCACTGGAGTCTGTTTTTGAAGTTTTTCTGTTGTAAGATAGCCACCCGCAGGTCTGTCATTGAACGGCCAGACAGGTTAAAGTGTTCTCCCACTGGTTTTTGAGTATTATGATTCCTGATGTCAGATTTGTGTCCATTAATTCTTTTGCGTAGAGACTGTCCGGTTTGGCCAATGTACATGGCAGAGGGGCATTGCTGGCACATGAAGGCATATATCACATTGGTAGATGTGCAGGTGAACGAGCCCCTGATGGTATGGCTGATGTGATTAGGTCCTATGATGATGTCACTTGAATAGATATGTGGACAGAGTTGGCATCGGGCTTTGTTACAAGGATAGGTTCCTGGGTCAGTGTTTTTGTTCAGTGATGTGTGATTGCTGGTGAGTATTTGCTTTAGGTTGGGGGGTTGTCTGTAAGCGAGGACAGGTCTGTCTCCCAAGATCTGTGAGAGTAAAGGATCATCTTTCAGGATAGGTTGTAGATCTCTGATGATGCGCTGGAGAGGTTTTAGTTGGGGGCTGAAGGTGACAGCTAGTGGTGTTCTGTTATTTTCTTTGTTGGGCCTGTCTTGTAGGAGGTGACTTCTGGGTACTCGTCTGGCTCTGTCAATCTATTTTTTCACTTCAGCAGGTGGGTATTGTAGTTTTAAGAATGCTTGATAGAGATCTTGTAGGTGCTTGTCTCTATCTGAGGGATTGGAGCAAATGCGGTTATATCTTAGAGCTTGGCTGTAGACAATGGAACGTGTGGTGTGTCCTGGATGGAAGCTGGAGGCATGTAGGTAAGTGTAGCGGTCAGTAGGTTTCCAGTATAGGGTGGTATTTATGTGACCATCGCTTATTAGCACAGTAGTGTCCAGGAAATGGACCGCTTGTGTGGATTGATCTAGGCTGAGGTTGATGGTGGGATGGAAATTATTGAAATCATGGTGGAATTCCTCAAGGGCTTCTTTTCCATGGGTCCAGATGATGATGATGTCATCAATGTAGCGCAAGTAGTGTAGGGGCGTTAGGGGACGAGAGCTAAGGAAGTGTTGTTCTAAGTCAGCCATAAAAATGTTGGCATACTGTGGGGCCATGCGGGTACCCATAGCAGTGCCGCTGACTTGAAGGTATATATTGTCCCCAAATGTGAAATAGTTGTGGGTGAGGACAAAGTCACAAAGTTCAGCCACCAGCTTAGCTGTGACATTCCGTCAACATGCAAAGGCTGAAATTGTGGAAAAGCAACATCACTTGCCCCATAACCTCAGCCATGCTGAACACAACGCCATCTACAGCCTCAGAAACAACCCTGACATCATAATCAAAAAGGCTGACAAAGGAGGTGCTGGAAAGATGGAAAAGATGCCACAGGTACTCCTGTTCTTTTTATTATATTTCTGTTTCTGACAGTACATATGCATACAGCCTTTCAAAAAAACAAGATTGAGATGGTCTTGCAGAATCTTTTGTTTCTGAGATGGGTATATTCAGTTATCTAAAAACAAAGACATTTATTTAAAAATAAGAGGGTGGGGGAAAAAACTCTCCAGGCTTCCTCTCTCTCTCTAATTATTTCGGCACATCATAAAGCAAATGAACAAGAAGTATAAAATAACTGTTTTGATACTCTGAGAGCAGCAAGTTTAAATGTTATAATCAAAATATTCTAAACTCCCTCTCATTTGCAATTGATTAAATTGGGAAACCGCAGGGTTGTTTTCTCTGTTGCTTTCAAATGTGGAGTCATTGTATGCGAAGGGCCTGGGTTGTCGAACACAGCTGCAGTCCTGAGCGTCCGTTGTTTTGTTAGCTGCAGTGTTGTTGCTTAAAAATAATGGATTTAACATGAAATACAGCTCTAGTCTGCTCACAAAATGGCTTAATTCTGTTCTCTGAGTAGCTCTGAAAAAGGCCAGGATTATGTTTCAAACCAAAGCCTCTATGGTCTGTGTTATACTGGACGTCAGACTCATAGATTTCCACGGCCAGAAAGGACCATTGTAATCATTTGTCTGTTTTTAAAAAACCTAGACAAGGGTTTTAATCCATAAATTGGAGCTTTTATATATTTCATTTCAGGGCAGTGAAACTATATTATTTTACAAATAAAATTAATCTATATCTTAGAACTTTTTAAGTTCCTCTCTAAAAAACCTGTTGGCTTTGGTCAATTTTTCCTTTATCAGAAAGCAACCAGATGATGGGGAAATCACAAAGGCTACAAACAGGACAAACAAGTACATCTTCTTAGTTGGCACTATATCTCTTTGGTGAGAAAACTGAAGTGTTTCATGAGAATACTGTTGAAAGTGCGGGTATTTTATTTGTGAAGCACATGCCAAAAATGCATAAGTACATGGGGGTAAAAATTTTAAAAAGGACGTAAGTTCCAATTTTAAGAAAGACCTTAGGCACTTCTGAAAATTTTACTCATGACTTTGTTGCTGTGGCCCTTGTCTTTTTTGCAATATCTATTTGGAGGCAGCAGAAAACAATTCAGCAAAGAATAGCATTGAATTTTAAGACTCTTCCATTTGCTGCAAAGATGCCACCAGGAAGGCGGTTAGGAGAGACCAGTAGAAGGACAGAGGGTGGGGCCATACTGGTAGAAGAATTGGCAGATGTGAAATTCATGTGATAGTGATCTTTTCATGGAAAAAGTGGCATGCACTTAAAGTTGGGGAGCGATTAAAGGGGAATGGAGGATGGTTGGAGCAGGGAGTTCATAGTGTCCAACATTGAGAGTCACCAGTCCCGTTTAAAATTGTTTTTCAGCATTTTGGACAGAGTCTATACTTCACTACAGAAGGACGACATATCTGCAGTGCCCCTTATCCTGAGAATTATGAAAATAAAGGAATTTTGGGTCTCAGCAGCAGATAGGTAGATGACGAGACAACTGTGTGGAGGTTGGAGAATCTCCAGTTCACAGATGGAGAGTTCAAACTCTGATCTAGAGATAACTGCAGTGTTTTCTCCATCCTATGTTCAGAAGTGTAGTGTCTGGGCCAATTGTCTTAGGGAGTTAAAACAAGGCTCAGCTTAAGTTCAGAGTATTTAACTCTGTGTATGTGTTAAGTGAAGGGCCTCTGGCCTCCCCTCTCCACGTTAGAAAAGTGCTCAAGATTGGCTAGTTAAAAAATAAGGGCTTGTGGAGCATGAGTGTTTAATTTGCATTATCAGGAGTAATGGGCATAGAGTGGTATATATAAATCCATGCTCATTATAGCTTGAGAAATTCCATATGATAGACTAGTTTCATTGTCCCAAGAGCTTGCTTGTTCAAGGTAGGTGTTCACGGGGGTTTCCTTGAGTCATTCTGTCAATTCTGAAACTTTCCCAACAGGCTCTATATCTGCATTAGAGAAATCTCAGAAAGTAGGAATGGTTTGTTTCAGTTCTTATTTAAGATCATACACTTTCTCTAAGTGAATTTTCAGACCTCTCTTAGGATTGGCCTCAACTTGTAAATCTCATACCATGCTTTGTAGAGTATGTAACACAGTGATGTCAACCTGGAGCTCATGTTCAAAGGAAGCATTCAGCCTCTGAATATTACTGTGGACTTTAAAAAAAACAAAATATATGATTTTAATGCCTTTAAATGTGAATTGCAAATGTTGCACAATAAAATGTCCCAACTTGAGTGGGAGCAACTGGACATGATTAACTGGGATTTCACAAAAAGTTTTAAATTGTACTTCACTTTGCAGTTCTTCCCAAAATGAACTAGGCATATGACTTTAGGAATACAATTGATTAGCACTGAAACCAAAGGAGAGTGCTTCCTGTAGGGATAAAAAAAGGCAGAATTTAGTCAGTATGAGTAGCTGGTTAAATTTTCCAGTTCTGCCAATATGAAAAATCAGTGGGAGTTTGATGCCTAACTGCCAGCCTTTGAAAATGTACTCCTACATTTCAAAAGTGTTGCCAGTTATGCGTGTGTGTGTGTGCGCGCGTTTGCATAAAGCAAAAGGAGACATTAATTTCTTCAAAACAGCATCCCTCCTGCCTCCGTCCTTCCCTTCCTGTCACTGTGACCTACAGGTTAATGAACTTGGTCTCTAATCAGAGTCACACTAAGGGTATGCAATTCTCCGCTCGAGGAGACACATCCATGCTAGCTGTGATCAAGCTAGCATGCCAAAGATAGTGTTGTGGCAAAGTAACAGGAGGCACTAGCCGCCCGAAGTACTTACCTGTCTGAGACGGTAGGATGTACTCGGGCTGACTAGCTCCTTCCACTGTTCACACTGCCAGGGCTGCACTCTGTTTTTAGAGCACTAGCTCAATAAGAGTTAGCTTGGGTTTGTCTCCTCAAGCTGGGATTTACACCCTAGCTTGAAATGTGTTCAGAATGCAAACACCTTCCGCTGAGAATGTTGGGCCCCTAGTGTCTTTTAAACGTATGTACTGTTAGCTCATGCACTCCAGCTGACCTCTGCTGCTAAATCACAGCCCCAAAAATTTTAGAATTCATTTATGGAATTTTGTTGTTTCCTTCCCAAAACTTAGATTGGAGCATTTTAAGTCCGTCAACTTTAGCTTACTTTGCCTCTGCTCTTTTGAGTTTGTCTGAAGATGGGTCTGCAAAGAACTTGAACTGTTTTCATCCTTTTGAAAGTCTCTGAACCATTGATCAAATGAATCTCTGAAGTTTTTTTGATTGTGTTTAATATTGTCAGCGCTTTTTCTTGAGCATTTGGTTGCAAGACACTGAACTGGTAAAAATCAGAAATCTGTTTGGATAACACTGAGAGACTAGCCAAGGGAAAAATCAGTGAAATAAACAAGTCTATTAAAAGCATGTTTGATATTTTGTGCCCTATATTTTCAAAGAATTCATGAGAGAGAGAAACTTTATTTCAAAGGTACTTAAATTGAACATGATGGAAAATCCAATCCATAGAGAAGACAATAGAGGCATCACTGTCATAGGCACCCTCTCTAGTGTTGGTCAGAGGAAGAGATTTCTAAATGCCATTAAGACTGGAGGAGAACTTACATTGGTTGATAAACCTGTTTCATGGTAGAGGCAAGAAGGAAGGACTTTACATCTCTTGACTTTTGAACAGTAGGGCATGAGAGGTGGCCATTTTCGACCGGTCCGCACCCAGTCCTCCTCAATACGAGTTATACTCTTTGGGCTGCAAACTCTGCTTTATATCTGCTGGATGAAATCTGAGAGGAGACTTGCAGCTTTGTCACTGTAAGAAGTGGAATGAGGAGTTTAGTGATTGCCTCTGATCTGTTATGGACAGGATGTTATGCGTTACTTTGGAACTTGATGACCAATTCATCTTTGGGAAACTGTAAAATATGCTGCACAGTAAACTTTCTCTCTCCTTGTTAGTGGGGATTACAGTAACTCCAGTGCTTTTCCCTCCCCGCCAGAGATGGGAAACCTTGTTTTATCTTGTACACTAGAAATCTGGGTTCGTAGTGTGGTATTTTATCAGGAACTAAGATACAGAATAAGTAGCCATGAATATTAGATAATTGAAATGACTAAAGCTGATCTAAGTTACTCTTTTTGCTATTTAATGGGCAACATGTTTATTGCAGTCTATTCATTTCATTGATTGTCATCTTTTCTGTAATTTTACTTGATGGATTGTTTAAAAGCCAAGTTAACAAAACCCAAACGAACCAAATCTTTACCCAGGCTGCTGCTTCTAAAAGAACCAAGTTTCTTACCTAAAACTCTTGAATTCAGTGCTAATGAAATGTTAGGGGTTCCCAGAGAAAGCTGAGTCCTGGGGCCCAGGTTTAATCTGGATTGCATTCAACACCCCTGTTCTCCTCTGAATCCCACTTCTGACCTGCAGGCACCACTCACTAGCTATGGCAACATTTGGTTTTGGTTTCTGTCCTCAACTGACCTTTTAAGCAAATCTTGGAGCAGGGGTCGGCAACGTTCGGCACGCGGCTCGCCAGGGTAGGCACCTTGGCGGGCCGAGCCAGTTTTATTTACCTGCTGACGCGGCAGGTTCGGCCGATCACGGCCCCCACTGGCTGCGGTTTGCCGTCCCGGGCCAATGGGGGTGGCGAGAAGCCGCGCGGGCAAGCAATGTGCTGGACGCGGCTTCCCGCCGCCCCCATTGGCCCAGGATGGCGATCCGTGGCCAGTGGGGGCCGTGATCGGCCGAACCTGCCGCATCAGCAGGTAAATAAAACTGGCCCGGCCCGCCAGGGTGCTTACCCTGGCAAGCCGCGTGCCGAACGTTGCCAACCCCTGTCTTGGAGGTTCTTAGGTCATGAACTGTGCAATGGCTAGAGTTTTTGTTTCATCTAATTAGATGGATTTCAGTCATTTAAGCTAAGTAGATTTAGTTTTTAGATTCTTTAATAAAAAAAAAAAGGGCACAGCCAGTTTACTAACCAATAGCACTGACAGAGTAGTTGATACATTTATTCAAACCTCTCGAGATGTATTGGATGCAATTTCTTGAATGAAATACATCAGAAAAGAACATGTTGTCATAACTATAAAGGGAAGGGTAACAGCTCTCCGGTGTACAGTACTATAAAATCCCTCCTGGCCAGAGACTCCAAAATCCTTTTACCTGTAAAGGGTTAAGAAGCTCAGGTAACCTGGCTGGCATCTGACCCAAAGGACCAATAAGGGGACAAGATACTTTCAAATCTTGGTGGGGGGAAGGCTTTTGTTTGTGCTCTTTGTTTGGGAAGTTGTTCGCTCTTGGGACTGAGAGGGACCAGACATCAATCCAGGTTCTCCAAATCTTTCTGAACAAGTCTCTCATATTTCAAACTTGTAAGTAAACAGCCAGGCAAGGTGTGTTAGTTTATCTTTGTTTTCTCAACTTGTAAATGTACCTTTTGCTAGAGTGTCTCTGTTTGCTGTACTTTGAACCTAAGGCTAGAGGGGGGTCCTCTGAGCTCTTTAAGTTTGATTACCCTGTAAAGTTATTTTTCCATCCTGATTTTACAGAGAGGATTTTTACCTTTTTCTTTAATTAAAAGCCTTCTTTTTAATAACCTGATTGATTTTTCCTTCTTTTTAGATCCAAGGGGTTTGGATCTGTATTCACCAGGGAATTGGTGAAGGTCTCTCAAGGCTACCCAGGGAAGGGAATTAGCTTTGGGATGGTGGCAGCGGACCAGATCTAAGCTGGTAGTTAAGCTTAGAAGTTTTCATGCAGGCTCCCACATTTGTACCCTAAAGTTCAAAGGGGGGAAGCAGCCTTGACACGTGTGTTGTTTAAACTCCAGATTTCTTTGTCCTGTTTCTGTTGGGCTGTTTTCCCCCTGTTTCTCCAGTGTCTAGAGGAACTACCTGCATAGTACAGGAGATGTGTGGGACCATCTTAAAAACAACAGATGCCCCTGCTTCTCTTGGGCAATGGCTTTGAAAAGGTGCAGCATAAAATCTAGTCTGTCAAGCAAGCTGGATCTGAAGAGTGTGGCATATTTTTGACACCCCTGCTTTAAGCTTTCATCAGTTTAAATTTATCTTTCAGCATGAAAGCAATATGGATCAAATGCCTTAAAACAAGGAAATATTGAACCCAGACATTTATTTTGCAGCATTAAATAGCAGGCCGAAATCTGATAGTACTTTTACCTTGACCAAAAATAATTTATATGATATGAAACTTGGAGTAACTCGTCCTTTTATTCCCCTCTCCCGGTCCCTCAAATAACAATAACAGTTTGGATGGTTTGTTTTTTCCTCTGTGGCTGTGATATGCATGGTTGGTTAATCCTAAAGGAATTAGAATAGAAGTAGTGCTGTCCTGTACTTTTCCCTTATGTCTAGTAGAAACTGCACAGTGTTCCCTGAGAATAAGGTTATTAGCACGCCCAGCTGCACTTGGGTTCCAGACATTGTTTACTTTACACTAAATCCTGCTTCCCAGAACTAGTAAAAGGCCAGCTTTATACATGCACATGTCTATAGGAGAGGCCGTAAAAGTTCACCACAGCATAACCAAATTCAGTGTTTGGTCCTGAAGTAAATCTGCTGTACATTGCAGCTAGACCAGGAATCTTCTTTATAATCTAGATAGTAATGTGGCTGGAATTCCTGGCAGTCATCAGGTGGAAATGTTTGCTTCCCTGCTGCAGTCCTACATAATGGCATCTTGCATGGTCTACACAGAGAAAAGGCATAGCCTGAAACTCCTTGAAAAGACCTGATATTCTGATGCCTTTGGCGGTTCTTAAATTCATCATTGCCTCTTCTAATTGCTGATGTGAAATGAATTAGATTTATTTCTTCATTTTATAATGTATAACATGAATGAAAGGTTTTATCTCCATCCCTCTGCCATCCACTCACCTCTAGTTGCCCTTTAATCTTGCACTTTCACAAGGACCTGCGATAACTCTGCCTCCTGAGCCACTCCTTGGTTTTGATTCTGATCTTGCATTGGTTTTACATTATTTCATTGGGAGGAAGACTCTAGCCCCCCCCCCCCCCCCCCCCCTTACCTTAAGCAGAGTTTTGATCTCATAAAGGGAGAAGTGCCAGAGACTCCATGAAGTCCACTTAGAACTTGGCTATTGCTATTGAGATTTTACATAGAAGGTGCTTAGATACTACAGTGATGGATGGCTGTTTAAACCCTAAAATAGATTTAATTGGAGATACTCCTGAGATCAGAACTGGGGCCTGTTGGGTTATCTGGTGAGGTCTCTAGAGAGCAGTGGTTTGACTCAGGAGGACTGAGCATGCTTGTAGACCAGGGGTGGGCAAACTTTTTGGCCCGAGGGCCACATCTCGGTATGGAAATTGTATGGCGGGCCATGAATGCTCACAAAATTGGGGGTTGGGGTGTGGGAGAGGGTGAGGGCTCTGGATGGGGGTGCAGGCTCTGAGGTGGGGCCAGAAATGAGG
Organism: Malaclemys terrapin pileata; assembly: GCF_027887155.1. NCBI lineage: Eukaryota > Metazoa > Chordata > Testudines > Emydidae > Malaclemys > Malaclemys terrapin. Next base: position 15,926,406 of record NC_071520.1, on the reverse strand, counting down.
AGTTCAGGGTGTGGGAGAGGGCTGTGGGCTGTGGCAGGAGGTTGGGGTGCAGGAGGGTGTTGAGGGCTCCAGCAGGGGGCGAGGGCTCTGGGCTGGGGATGAGGGGTTGGGGGTGCAGGAGGGTGCTCCGGGCTGGGACTGAGGGGTTTGGAGGGCAGGAGGGGGATCAGGGTTGGTGCAGGAGGTTGGAGTGCAGGAGGGGGGTCAGGGGTGCAGGCTCTGGGCAGCGCTTACCTCAAGCAGCTCCCAGAAGCAGCGGCATGTCTCCCCTCTGGCTCCTGTGCAGAGGCACGGCCAGGCGGCTCTGCGCACTGCCCTGTCCACAGGCGCCGCTCTTGCAGCTCCTATTTGTTGTGGTTCCTGGCCAATGGGAGCTGCGGGGGTGGCGCTTAGGGCGGGGGCAGCATGCAGAGCCACAGGGGGGACGTGCCACTGCTTCTGGGAGCAGCACGGAGCGGGGCAAGCCCCCAACCCCGCTCCCCGGCTGGAACAAGGCAAGTCCTGGACCCTGCTCCCCGGCGGGAGCTTGCGGGCCAGATGTGGCCCCCGGGCCATAGTTTGCCCAGCCCTGTTGTAGACTGACAATCCCAGGGTAGGGCTGTGATCACTCGTGCATGTGAAGAGCTTTGCTGAAATTCTGACCATTGATGTTCATGTAGGATATGTTTGTGCAAGCCTTCTTCATGCAAATAGTTCTGTTGGAGTCAGTGATGTAAGTGCACATTAGCATGAGGAAGGATTGTACAATCAGGCCCAGGCAGTCTAGTACATTCAGGGTTGCAGTTCTTGAACACAATCAAGCTATGGGTGAGTGGAGTATATTTATAAATTTAACTGCCTTTGGATTTCAGCTGTTATCTGTAACGAATATTGGTATTTCTTTGATTCTTGATGGTTAAAGTCAAAAACAGATGCATCTCCTAAAGCTAAAATGACAATATTTCCTAATGATTTCATCACTAGAAAAGGAACAGAGATTGGAAAAAACACAAATTTCCCTAGAAACTTAATGCTCTTTGCAAGGTATATTTGAAAGTAATTTGCTTGGCTTACATGATATCAGTTCTATAAAAATAAATTGCATATGAGATTATGAAAATATTCTTTTCTCCATTACTAATGGAAAGGGTTTGATCTTGGACTATAGGGAAACACCAGACCTTGTGAGTTTGTCTCTTTAAACAATCTGTGTTGTTTCTGGGTACAGCCCTTAATACGAGGACTTCAGACTAAAAGAACCTCAAAAGAGATTTCTGTTTTAACTAGAATCCTACCCTCTAAATTCTTCAGTGCAAGAGGCATTAAACCTATATGTAATATAAATAATCCATACATAGTTAGTTATATAGCTAAAGAAAGGTTCATTTCATAAATGTAAAAAATAAAATAAATCTATAAGCCAAGCTAGTAGCAATGTTACTCTCTGTAAATTTTCATAGATCTTTAAGATTAGACCAGCTCCATCTGGCAGGCAGGCTGACAGTTTTTGAATTTAGCACTGATATGTCTTTCTATTGCTTTCGGGTCTCTTGTTAACGCTTCATTAATGAAGCTGCTGTGATTTTTAGTAATAAATTTAAATGGCCAGTGATCTGTGCTGGGAAACAGTTCACCTCACGGGAAACTACAGCATTGAGGAACAAGAAAGATTAAATCTAACATGGAATGAAGGGTTCTCAGTGGCTCATCTGTGTGCCGCCAAGGTAGTTAGATCTACATTTACTTGAAGGTTTAATACCTGTTTATCAGGCCAAGCTAATTTCCATAAGCCTTGCACTTAACGTTTCAGGAACACAGTTGGGAAAGATTTTATTTCCTTTCCCAAAACTGCAATAGAATGTTTTTTCTTGAACAAAATAAGCACCCAGAAAGGCAATATTCAAAACAATTAGCTGAGTCATGGCCATTCTTTCTCATGATTAATTATTTGAAAATGAATTTCACATTCATGATCTATCTATTCCTGCTGTTCATAATAACAAACTGGTTAAGCGTTGTGAATAATTCTCTCAGTATTTAGAATGTTGCCAGTTCCTGTGCAAATGGAACAGCTGTTGTGTATTCCCAATGTTCTGAATATAAAAGGAGAAAGTGTGCATGGACAAAAACAGGTTTAATATCCCATCCACTTTGATGGAGGAAGAGGGAAGAGACTATACACGTTTTTAAAGCAGAACTGGAATGTTACAGCTGGTGCTATTTGTACCTGATCAGGAAATTTAATTAGCTAGGTTCTCTTGTGCTCCAGCTCCTTCATGCTGCCGACTGCAAATGCCCAACAGAGAATCCACCTGGCAGATGGGAATTCCGCAATGGTATAAAGCCAGCAGATCCAACTCTTGCTCCAACCATCACCACCCCCAAAGTAGGGACCAGGGTCACAATAGAGCTCAGCTCTGCTTTGCCAATCTTCCACTGACATAAGGTCCCCTAAGGACTAGCTTTACAGTGGTCCCTGGTCCTGCAGTGCGTAGAGCTTGGCATAGGGGAGAATGAAGCCCCAGGAATATATTTCTGATATCAACATCTCTGAAAATCAGGCCTATAGCATTTTAAGTTGAGAACCCAAAATTAATGGGCACTTGTAAAAATGCAGGTTCTAACCTCTGTGCCTCAGTGTCCCCATGTATGAAAGGAGGCAGAACTTTACCTCTCCTCATGGGGTGAAGGGAGGATTTAATCTTTGCAAAATGTTTTGTGAGTCAAGTGTCTTGGATGGAAAGCTCTATACAATGTCATGTTATTGCCAGGTGCCTTGTTCTTCTGAGTGACAAGAAGAAAGCTATAGAAAGTAAGCCATCATTTTTATGAATTGGAGCCCTCCCACTTCTTTTTCAGTGCTTTGCAATTTTTGTGCCCCCCCCCCCCTCGAATTATTTATTTTAAAATCACAACTGTCATGAGTGATTCCCAGCCCACACTTTTTTTTTGAGCATTATAGTTTCTGAAATGTTGCATGTACTTGAGGTGCATCTCTTCAGTTTGTTGCAAAGGGCTTATACAACAATATAAGATTAATTTATAAAGCATTTGTACATTTTGAAAAATAATTTCTTTGGGAGGAAGCAAAACTTTCCTGTCCAACAGAAAATGAGCTATTTCAGTTTGCCTGGAAGTATGTTTTGTCTTTATCCCCCCATGTGCATTGTCTCTCTAGATGTCAATTTGTATCTCTTCACTTTTTCCACAAGTGTTACGAGTTGTGGCTGTGGTCTTGAATAGCTAACCAATGCTACAGCTGCCGCTCTGAACAAATAATGAAAGCAGTTAAATTTACCCATCTGAGCTGTGTAGTTTACAGTTTCATCTCTTTCTTTCTGTCAGGAGTAGGTAAAAATCATGCAGTTGCAAAGGTGAAAAGAAATTGCCTCTTCTGTTAAAAAATACAAATGCTTTGTAAATTAATCTTATCAACCAGTTGTATAAGTCCTTTTCAATCTTAAAAAATAGAAGAGGCAATTTCTTTTCACTTTTTCAACTGCATGATTTTTATTAAAATCTTGGGCATGTGGATCTCACCTACCATTAATTTTGAATTTTAGGGAAAGTTTCAACCCTCTAGATGGGTTACCAGTTATCTGCTGATTTTCATAAAGTTGTGCAAAAAGTATTTGTGGCTCCTGAAGGCTTTGACCTCACACAAGATAGCTGCAATCATCAGAGGAAGGTCAGCCTCTTGTAAAAGCCCATCCCCAGTAAAATCTCCAGCTTTGTGGCTATAAGTGACAGAGCTGATCAGGTTATGTAAATTAGCTCCCCATCTGCCATTCTCTTAACACCTGATCCTCCAAGTAGTCATATCCATGTGGAGTTCTGTCTGGTCCCACATGGAGTCCCATTAACTTTAGTGCAACTGTCTGAGGCCTGGTCTATACTACAGTGTTAGGTTGATGCAAGGCAGCTTACATCGACCTAACTCTGTAAACATCTACACTAAAACGTTGCTCCCGCCGACGTAACTTGCCTGCTACGCTGACTTAATAACTCCACCTCCATGAGAGACATAGCGCTTAGATTGACGTAGTTAGGTCAACGCACTGTCAATATAGACACTCTGTTACTTACGTCAACTTTAGTGGCCTCCAGGAGGTGCCCCATCGCAGTCATTCTGCTTACCGTTTTGAACTCTGTTGCCCAGCAGCTGGGCACACAGGTATATGCCCCTCCCCATTAAAGCCTTGCAAATTTTGAAATTCCATTCCCTGTTTGCTCGGCGTGGAGAGGTCACCTAGCAACTACCCAGCTAACCAGGCCAGCTTCACACTGCAAACATGCTCCAGGAGTTGATGGATGTCTTGAGTCCATCGGGGAGAAGAGGCTGTGCAAGCAGAGCTCTGGTCCAGCCTAGAAACAGATATCTACAACCAGATCTTTTGGACATGAAGGAGAAGGGCTACAAGAAAAACCTGCAGTGGTGCCATGTGAAAGCCAAAGAGTTGCAGCAGGCATAGCAGAAGGCCAGGGAGGCTAACAGTCGCTCTGGTGTGGAGCCGCAGACATGCTGCTTTTACAAAGAGTTATAGGCCATCCTCGGTGGAGACCCCACCACCACCCCTAAGCAGGGCCGGCTCTGATATTTTTGCTGCCCCAAGCAAAGCAAAAACAAAAAAAAAAAACCCTGGGCACAGGGCGGCTGGACCCGGAGGCAAAGCAAAACAAAAAACAAGTTTGTGTGCACCAAGATGTCCCGTGAATCCTCCACAGAGATCTTGAGGAAACTTTCCTGGGTAGTCTGCAGTCCTCTGCTGAAGTTTTCTGGGCAAGGCTGCCTTATTTCCCTGCTGCAGTAGGACACTTTCCCACGCCACTCAGCAGTTACTAGCAGCATACAGCCCTGATCTGAAGATGGGCACCTGCAGGAGCTGTTGTCTTTCAGCTTCCATTACCCTCAGGACTGAGATACCAGCTACAGTAACTACCGCCTGTGGAAAATGATGCCAGTGGTCAATTCAGATGCCTATCTGCATATGCTCATGCAAGTTTCCACACAACTACTGCCACTCACTTCTCCACTGTCAGTGCAGCTCTCATTTTGCTGTTAGTGTGCTGGAGGGCTGGGGCAAGCGCCACACACACGTATCCAGGAATGTGGCCTTGCACATCTGAAGTTCTGCAGCCCCTGCTCATCCTCCCAGACCTGCATGACAATGCAATCCTGCCAGTCAGTGGTTTGTTTCTCGGGCCCAGAACCAGCGCTCCACCATCTGCAGCTGCTCTGTGAATGCCGCCAGCAACCTTGAATTGTTTCTTTCTATGTCTTATGGCAATCTAGCCTCTAAGGAATTGTCATGTTCCCCCCAGCTCCTCTGGCAGCTCTGCAAATACTGCAGGATCAGGCACCCAGTGCTTGCCATGTTCATAACAATAGCGGAGAGCTGTGTAGGATCCATGCTTCTCACACAGATGGCGGCCGCGCAGGTTTGCGGTCTAAGTACCCTCTAAGCTGCACGGCAACCTATTAAGCGCCGCTCAGGGCTGCGGTGGGGAGACATGCCTCTCCCCCAGACCTGCCACAGTGCGGAGAGGCACCCCTCCCCTGTCCCCAGCCCAGCCCCAGTATGGACCTGCCGCAGCCGGGGGAGAGGCACCCTGGCCACGGACGGAGGAGAGGCGCCCCAACCTAGCCCAGGGCCTGGACCTGTTGCGGCTGGGGGAGAGGCGCCTATCCTGTGGCCCCAGCCCCAGAGCTGCTGCAGTGGGGAGCGGCACCTCTTCCCTCCAGCCCAGGTGCTCCTGTGGAGAGAGACCTGGGGGGAGTTCTCTGTCCCCGCTGTAGCCCTGGGGCAGCCTGCACCCCAAACCCCTCATCCCCAGCCCCACGCCAGAGCCAGCACCCCCAGCCAGAGTCCTCACCCCCTGTACCCCAACCATCTAACCCAGTCCTGAGCCCCACTCCTACACTCTGAACCCCTCTGCCTCACCCCCTGCCACATGAATTTTGTTATGTACACCAATATGGAGGTGATGTGTGTCGCATCAATTCCATATTGGTGCACATAACAAAATCCATTCCGCATGTGTGTGTGAAAAATTAGATGGAACACTGTTTGCGGGGCTTTTGAAAAGAGGCGTGAAATATTATGAGATGCAGATAAAATTGTGGGATAGAGAAAACTGCATTATGGAATGTTGAAATCATGTTCCCAGTCACCCCTACACAACTCACTTGCCCCCAGGAGGCATTGCAAACCTTTCCCAAAACACCCTGTGCTAGATGGTGGCAAGTTGCACAGTGGGATAGTTACCTATGGTGCATTGCTCTCTGCATCGATGCAAGTGCTGTGCTGCTAGTGAGGACACGCACCGCTGACACAAGGAGCATAGTGTGGACACACAAAAGCGATTTAATTATTGCAGTGGTTGTATGTCAATGTAACTTAGGTTAACTTAATTTTGTAGTGTGAACTTGCCCTGAGACTGCTTCTGTAGCACTTTTCATATAGGAATCTCAAGAATCTTTGCAAATACTTACACACCACAGTTCCCCTGTAGGGGAGCAGGTGTTCATTAGCATCATTTTACATGTGAGTAAACTGAGAGGAAATGTGGTCTATGCCGGGGTAGGCAAACTTTTTGGCCCAAGGGCCACATCTGGGAATAAAAATTGTATGGTGGGCCATGAATGCTCACAAAATTGGGGTTGGTGTGCAGGAGAAGGTCAGGGCTCTGGCTGGGGGGATGGGCTCTGGGGTGGGGCCAGAAATAAGGAGTTCAGGGTGCAGGAGGGGGCTCCAGGCTGGGGTGGGGGAGGGCTCTGTCTGGGATGGGGGAGTGGGGTATGAGGGGGGGCTCTGGGCAGGGGTGGGGCTGGGGATGAGACCTTTAGGGTTCAGGAGGGTGGTTCAGGCTGGAATTGAGTGGTTTGGATGGCGGGAGGGGGATCAGCGCTGGGCCAGGGGATTGGGGCGTAGGGAGAGGCTCCCAGCGGCGCTTACCTCAAGCAGCTCCCGGAAGCAGCGGCATGTCTCTTCTCCAGCTCCTACGCAGAGCCATGCCTGGTGCGGCCCCCGACCCTGCTCCCTAGCCGGAGCGGGACCATGCTGCAGCGTCTGGGAGCTGCATGGTGCAGCCCCCACCCCAGCTGGAGTACCAGAGCGGGGCCTAGACTTCCTGCATGACCCTGGTCAGGTCACTTAGTCTCTCTGTACCTCACATTTCCAACTATAAAATGGGCAGGGGGGATGTAGCACTGCCCTACCTCCCAAGGGCTCTGAGAGAATAAATGTATTAAAGATCGTGAGATGCTCAGACCCAGTGGTAATGGGAGTTATATGAGTACCTTAGATCGAGGGGTGCAAAGAGTTGAATTACTTTCCCAAGGTCATACAATGAGCCAATGACAGAGTTAGGCAGAGAAACAGAATCTCAGTTCTCAGTCCCTTTTATCTAACCATTAGATACATGCTTCCGATCCATGTACGTACATAGGATTGATGTGGGAGTACCTGAAAATGATCTTAAACAGTCTTCAGAGAGAAAACTCTGGTTTTCAGTAAGAATGTTTTATTTTTCATCATTTTAGCTGCCTGTCTCTGCCGTTGCTTCAGGCAGGCACTTGGAATGGTTCCAGAGGTTAACGAGAGTTTGCCATGGAGTGCATCCTTGCTGTTTTTAAATTAAGTAGAATAGCTTTTTTTTTTTTTATTAATTGTTTCCTATAACATATTGCTGCCCCGGCATCCCCACCTCCACTCACTGGCCTATACTGCCAGGCTTCCGCAGACTCTCAGAGTCCGTGTTCTGCTTAGACTTTCCAGCCTCAAGAGTTTTAGTGCTCTGCCCTTGCCCAAAGCTCCTAGCCAGACAAAATGAGCTTTCGAAACAGCTCTGTCATGGACGGCTGCAGGGAGGCACTGAACTGAATATTGTAACGATTTTCTAAAACATTAGCTTTTCAGATAGTTGAAAATAAATTGAAATTAGCTATTGTGTACATAAGATTTCTAGCCCTGTGCTTATGAACTTGAATGAAATCCTAAGAAAATAAATATCAGGAAACATAAAGATCATGGCTCATTGCTCCTGTCAGCATGCTGTTCATGCTGTTTGCTTGTTGGGCCAGGGAGAACAGTCTGTCATGCACAATTTTCCTCTTTCCTTCCGAGTTGCTCCTCTGGTCAGTAAGTCCCCAGGCTTTATTCTCCACTCTATGACACCAGCTTGACAGTGGTGTAACTCCAATGCCGTACAATGGTGTAACAGTCAGGAATTGGGCCCTCCACTTCTATGCTCTATCCCAGTTGGATCCATTTGTATACACGGTTCTGAAAATTTCTAGGCAGCAGTTGCCCCTCTGTTTTGAGATGTGTGCCAATAGACATGTGTTTGGCAGTTAATTAGGAGTTTCTTCAAAGAGACTCTTTGAAGTGAAATGTAGTTTCCTAAGGGAAATTGAAATAAAACTTGTTACTTGTGTACAAATGGATCCAATTTGGGTGGAGCATAAAAATGGAGGGCTTGCTTCCTGACTCCATTGACACCAGTTTGATGCTGTTGTAAGGCAGTGGAATGAGTTACGCCAGCTTGACAACAGTGTTACAGAAACAGACCTGAGGACTGCAAGTTTAGTTGGCCAATCAAAGAAACAGTGCAAAGGAAAGATGGGGCAATTATGATGGGTGGGGTGACTATCTCCTAGCAGTAGCCAGGGTGTACTGACAGTGGAATTCTCATATGTATTGTCCTTTTGCCAGCAGTTGTGGATTTTCAGGGCCTTGCGGGTCTGGTTCGTGTTTGGATCAGAAATTGATGATACGGAGTCAGACTATTTTCTTTCTGTAATTTTGTTTATTTACAAATTCAGGAGCACTGTTTTCTGAAGCAGGGCTGGTAACAAATGGCACAAGTCTAACCCTCTTTGGTGGAAATCTTGGGCCCAGCACCTCTGCCCAGTTGTCTCTTCCAGGGACACAAACAGACCCACCAGCCAAAACTGTAGCTTAATACACAACCTCTCTCCAGCTTCTTCTGACTCATTCCAACTGCTTCAACATACATGTAAGCAGCCACTAGCTCTTGCTGTGGAATGACTGGCTAGGAGAGCATGGGCAATTAGACTCACAGTACCCCCTTGAGGTAACCTGCTTGTATCCATTCTTTCTATATTGTCCCCCCTCCCCCCCCATCTCCACCCCGCCTCAGACATCCTTAATGACAGGCGAGTACAATATATAAGTATGCAACTCCTTCTAGAAAAGATTACTCCCATTTTTCAAAAACACAAGACATAAATACTACACACACTTACGGATTCTCTATACCTCGTTATATTTCAGCTGCCAAACCATTCTCACCATTCCTTCCTTCTGCACATCTCCGTCCCAAAATAGAGCACAGAATGGAAAAGGAGAATTACTAGCAAAGTACAGTACTGGCTTCTAAGCAGGATATGTTACAATTATTAAGTTGACTACATCTGATTTACTCTAGAGTAATTGTTTCTCAAAGGAATTCTCTTCAATGTATCAAGGCTGACCACTGTTGTAACAGCTTTTCCTCATGCTCCTTATATAACACAGTGAGAGATTGCCAGACAAAGTCACACTGAGTTGTAGCTGACCTTAAAATATTCAGTAGCCAAATATCAAGGATGTAATCAGTAACTCTTTACTCCTGATTACAGGAACACCCCATGGTGTTAGAAGAGTCTCTCTTTGCCCCCTCTTGAATATTGCCAGCTCTGCAATTTGACAACTTTATTAACAGGTCTTTTGAACAAGATTAATTGGGTCCTTAGGAGGTTCAGTTTCTCCTGAGATTTCACATTTGTTTAGATCCACATGCATCTGCATTTACAGCTGTCTACCTGCAATGCTTGATTATTAGACAATATTGTGAAGTCAGTATGAATAGGTTTCCCCAGAGTCTCTTTCTTGATACATATTTGCAGTTTTCTGTACTGGGCTTTAGATAGCAGCCTATTTCCCTTCTCCTCAGTGGGTACTCTCTCTGCTCTACTGTCCAATTGTATCATAAAATTTCTTTCCTGTGTACATCTGCAAATAGCCACTGAGTATTGCAGATCCGTTAGTGAACCGCTGCTTTGCTAGCGATATGGTTACTCCAGAGGGTTCTCAAGCCTGTTCTGCAGATGAGCCAGCCTGCTTCCCTATTCTGATATTTTTGTGTTTGCGTGCTTTCTAATCCTGTGCTAAGGTGAAATATTCTTCATGGTTTGTCAAACAAGATTATGGAGTTGACTGTAAAACTATGGAAATGACTCATCTCAGCATTTTTTTTCTTATTAGGAGTGATCCGGGATGAAAGTGAAAATGTCAGATCTGTCATAAATAATGTAGAAATGACAGCCCAGCAGAAAGAGCTGCAGTCTCGCAGACCCTTTTTTCAATAGCAGCAGATAGAAAGAAATAAGGCTTAGATGGCCAGATCCCCAGCTGATGCAAATCTACACAGTTCCCTTGACTTCAGTGGAGCTACGTCTGTTTACAGCAGCCAAGGATCTGGTCCAGAATGTCTAAATTACTGTGTCAATTTGGATGAAGTATATCCCCTTACACTGAGCCAAATTGCTTAGTTAGGAGTTGAACTGCTGAGTTCTTAGTTCGGTATTGGGCTCTATACCATATACTTTATTGATCCTATGAAAGTGTATTTAATACAGTAGTAAATAATTTCCAAACCTCACAGCAGCAACAGAGTATCCAGAGTGCAATTAAACTGGTAATTTTCTGCTCGTTGCCTTTATTTTTGTCAGGAAAACACCTTTCAGGATTTAACGTCGCACAAAGAAGGTTGTGCTTTGATGGGCCAGCAGTAAAAAATTAAATCCCTGAGAACCCTTGGTGCACAGAATATATAATGCAGCCAATAAACAATCTTATCAGTCACACTCGATGAGAGCAGTGTGGGGGCCGTGTGCTGTGTTGATAATTCCAAAATTTGATTTCATGGGGACACTCAGGCATCCGAGTGGTAGTGGGAAAGGAAATGAAAACGTATCCCAAGGAGTCAGGAGCCCCATAAACCTGAACACTATGGCAGCACCGCCAAATAAGTATGAGTGCTGGGAGCAATTTGAAGGGTAATGGGAATCTAATGAAGAGCAAACATCAGGGTTGTTTGTTTTGTTTTTGTTTTTAGGAGGAGAGTCTTATTGGGGAAAACCTTTTAAAGATGAGTTCAAGCCAAATCTGTCCCACACTGGACGTGGTATTCTTAGCATGGCCAATTCAGGACCCAACAGCAACAAATCACAATTGTAAGTGGTCACTTGCTATTCTATAAGGGGTTATCTTATGGAGGTAAGAAAATAAATGGAATTCTATTAACTACTTATGATACACCAGAATGAAATGCTCTCCCAAGTACTTCGTATTGATACCAGCAAAGTGTAAGACCCATTTTAAACACTAAGATCAGAGCAACTTGAAGCATGCCATGAAGATCCTTAGGCCTTGGCTACACTTGCAGATGTACAGCGCTGAGTTAAACCTGATTTTGTGCAGCTGAGTAGGGAAAGCACTGCAGTCTGTCCACACTGATAGCTGCCCAGCACACTGTCATGGCCACATTTGCGGCAATTGCAGCGCTGTTGGGAGCAGTGCATTATGGGCAGCTATCCCACAGAGCACCTTTTCCCATTCTGGCGCCGTGGGTTGTTGGAAGGGGGCGTGGGTGCGGGGGATTCTGGGTCCTGTCCCAATGCCCCGTGATGCATCGCTTCGCATCCCAGAAATCCCTTAGTTTCCGTCCACCTTTGGCACCATCTTTCAGTGGTTTCTATGCAGCGCGATCTGTCTGCGGGAAATGGAGTCCGAACTGCTGAGGCGTATGCTGATGAGTCTCGCCAGCACGTCACGTTTGGCTGTCGAACTATTCCTTAAGATCCAAAGTGACAGTGAGAATGAGGGTGAGGAGTCCAACGATACTATCGAGCCGCGTAACACGTACGACACGAAATTGCTTGTGGCATTCACGGACATGCTCAGCACCATGGAATGCCGCTTTTGGGCTCGGGAAACAAGCACCGAGTGGTGGGATCACATAGTCATGGAAGTCTGGGATGACGAGCAGTGGCTGCAGAACTTTCGGATGAGAAAAGTCACTTTCATGGCACTGTGTGAGAAGCTTGCCCCCACCCTGCAGCACAAGGACACGAGATTGAGACCTGTCCTGCCAGTGGAGAAGCGGGTGGCTATTGCAATCTGGAAGCTGGCAACTCCAGACAGCTACCGGTCGGTCGCAAACCAGTTTGGAGTGAGAAAGTCGACCGTTGGAATAATGTTGATGCAAGTTTGCAAGGCTATTAATCGCATCCTACTCAGAAGAACCGTGACTCTGGGTAACGTGCAGGAAATAGTGGGTGGCTTTGCACAAATGGGATTCCCTAACTGTGGAGGGGCGATAGATGGGACGCACATTCCTATTCTGGCACCACCCCACCTAGGATCCGAGTACGTTAATTGGAAGGGGTATTTCTCTATGGTTCTCCAGGCGCTTGTGGATCACCGTGGGCGTTTCATTGACATTAACACAGGCTGGCCCGGAAAGGTGCATGACACACGCATCTTTCGGAACACTTGGCTGTTCAGGAAGATGCAGGCCGGGACTTTTTTCCCCAGAGCGGAAGATCACGGTAGGGGAAGTTGAAATGCCCATTGTGATCCTTGGAGATCCCGTTAATGCCGTGGCCCGTGAAACCCTACACAGGGAGCCTTGACAGCAGCAAGGAACGGTTCAACTACAGGCTGAGATGGTGCCGAATGACTGTGGAGTGTGCCTTTGGCCGTTTAAAGGGCCGCTGGCGATCTCTGTATGGGAAGCTGGACTTGGCCGAAAACCGGAGTAGAAAACACACAGGGTCTACACAATAGCATAATTTTCCCGTCCGAAATAGAGCACACACATCCCACGGGAGCCTCAAAATGGTGAGTAAGGGGGACTGATTGTTTCAGGGCTGCACTGTCCTCTGGGTTTCTGTGCCTTGGGGAAAGCCAACAGCTTCAGGGGGCACCTACACTGAACACTGTCCCAACATTTTCCACAGAAGTTCGTCCTGGACGATATATCACTGCTGAGGGTGACCTGGGAAGCAAGGGAGGGTCTTCTACTGCAATGCGGCTTCCACCCTGGCCCATATGCAGCTTGCCTGTGTGCAGCAATGGTCCCCCCGCCCCTCGCGGCACAGTGGCGTGGACACGTTAGCCTGGCTGGGACAAGGACCACGGTGGCTCTCCCGATAAACCTGCGCAAGCGCATTGCACACGTTCTGGATGAGACATTAGAGGAGATTACCGAGGCCGATTACTGCGATGTGATAAACCACATCAATGTACTATTCCGCATCTAGGCATGCATGCCTAACCCTCCTCTCCCAAAGAGCCCGCACCGAAAAAATTCCTTCCCCAAAAAAAAAAAAACACTTACCGGGAACGTGCTCTTCTGTTTGTCCTCCACCAAGTACCGGCCGCTGTGACTGGCTACCTTCCTCCTGGCTCGAGAAGAGCTCCTAGCTGCATGGCTCCAGGGATTCCGGGGTGTCTCCATCCAGCCCACCACCATCACTCCCGTTTTCCTCCTCCTCCTCTTCCTCCCCCCCCCCCCCCCACCGGCTCTGAAGTGTCCATGGTGGTGCTCGGAGTGGCGGTGCGATTAACTCCAAGTATCGCATCCAGCTCTTTGTAGAATCGGCAGGTCGCGGGAGGAGCACCCGAGGGGCCATTTGCGTCGCGGGCTTTGCGGTAGGCACTCCGCAGCTCCTTCACTTTAATCCTGCACTACAGGGCGTCCCGGTCATGGCCCCTTTCCATCATGTCCTTTGATACCTTCCCGAAGATATCGTAATTCCTACGGCTGGAGTGCAGCTGGGACTGTACAGCTTCCTCCTCCCAAACACTGATGAGGTCCAGCAACTCGCCATTGCTCCATGCTGGGGCTCGCTTGGCGCGTGGAGGCATGGTCACCTGGAAAGATTCACTGATAGCACTCCACACCACGCCGGGCTGAGCAAACAGGAAGGGGATTTTTAAAATTCCCGGGGAATGTAAAGAGTCGGTCCCATGGTTGGTTACTTGAGGCCAGGGCAGTAGAGTTTGAACTGATGACCAGAGTGGCTAGAACAGGCATTGTGTGATACTGCCGAATAATTCTGGAGGCCAGTCACAGCGCATTGGGCGGCCATACTGGCGCTGCAGCGGCAGCGCAATACTTGCTATTCCTCTCAGAGAGGTGGAGTACATGCAGCGCTGCAACCACGGAGATACAGCGCTACAAATCCCTTGCCAGTGTGGATGGGGAGTGAGTTACAGCGCTGGGGGAGTCTTTACAGCGCTGTAACTCGCAAGTGTAGCCAAGGCCTTAGTTCCTTTGTGTTTTTGATATCATCAGTAGAGTTCCCTGTTTCGTAATTTGTAGTTTTTGTTCATTTTCCCTGGCTCTTCAGAGAAAAGAGGTTGTTCCTACTATGGAACTTTTAAAAAGACATTCTCTTATGGCTCAATCCTGCAAGGTGCTGAGCACTATAGCACCTTCACTTAGGCATGTGATTAACTTTAAATACATGAGTAATAGTCCCATTGTCTTTAATAAGATTACTCACATGCTTAAAGCTAAGGACTTGCTTAAGTAGTTTGCTGCACTGGGACCAAAGTGCTGAGCACCTTGTAGGATCAAGCCCTTCGAGCCTATCTTGAAGCTGAACATTATTGCCAGATTACTGATGCTAAATCAACTAGTGGATAGTGGAGGTTTCTTTAAATAAGATATTTCAAGTCAGGGCTGGCTCCAAGTTTTTTGCCGCCCCAAGCAAAAACATTTCCCCCCCCCCCCCCCCCCCCCGATCCTGCCCCAAGTCCGCCCCTTCCCTGCCCCATTCCAACCCCTTCCCCAAGTCTCCGCCCCCGCCTCCTCCCCCAGGCACACCGCATTTCCCCTCCTACTCCTCCCTCCCAGGCTTGCTCAGGGCAGCAGGCGGAGGTGAGCTGGGGGAGAGGGGGAGGAAGTGGTTCCTCTGCGCTCTCCCCACCCCCGGGTAACTTCCTGCGGCCCTCCCCACGCCCCCTACTGCCTCAGCTCATCTCCACTCAGGGCTGGCTCCCGGCTTTTTGAGCCCCAAGCAAAAAAAAAAGAGGAGGAGCCGGAGTGCTACCCATTGGAAAGTGCTGCCCCAATCACATGCTTGGAGTGCTGGTGCCTAGAGCCAGCCCTCTTTCAAGTACCTAGGAAACACATTATAGGAAATGATTTGGAACAACTCGCAAGAGCTACTGTTCATACTCTGTGTGATTTACTGCTATTGTGTCAGAACATCTACTTTCATAGAATCATAGAATCATAGAATATCAGAGTTGGAAGGGACCTCAAGAGGTCATCTAGTCCAACCCCCTGCTCAAAGCAGGACCAATTCCCAGCTAAATCATCCCAGCCAGGGCTTTGTCAAGCCGGGCCTTAAAAACCTCCAAGGAAGGAGACTCCACCACCTCCCTAGGTAACGCATTCCAGTGTTTCACCACCCTCCTAGTGAAATAGTTTTTCCTGATATCCAACCTGGACCTCCCCCACTGCAACTTGAGACCATTGCTCCTTGTTCTGTCATCTGCCACCACTGAGAACAGCCGAGCTCCATCCTCTTTGGAACCCCCCTTCAGGTAGTTGAAGGCTGCTATCAAATCCCCCCTCATTCTTCTCTTCTGGAGACTAAACAATCCCAGTTCTCTCAGCCTCTCCTCATAAGTCATGTGCTCCAGACCCCTAATCATTTTTGTTGCCCTCCGCTGGACTCTTTCCAATTTTTCCACATCCTTCTTGTAGTGTGGGGACCAAAACTGGACACAGTATTCCAGATGAGGCCTCACCAATGTCGAATAAAGGGGAACGATCACGTTCCTCGATCTGCTGGCAATGCCCCTACTTATACAGCCCAAAATGCCGTTAGCCTTCTTGGCAACAAGAGCACACTGTTGACTCATATCCAGCTTCTCGTCCACTGTGACCCCTAGGTCCTTTTCAGCAGAACTGCTACCTAGCCATTCGGTCCCTAGTCTGTAGCAGTGCATGGGATTCTTCCGTCCTAAGTGCAGGACTCTGCACTTGTCCTTGTTGAACCTCATCAGGTTTTTTTCTGCCCAATCCTCTAATTTGTCTAGGTCCCTCTGTATCCGATCCCTACCCTCTAGTGTATCTACCACGCCTCCTAGTTTAGTGTCATCTGCAAACTTGCTGAGAGTGCAGTCCACACCATCCTCCAGATCATTAATAAAGATATTAAACAAAACCGGCCCCAGGACCGACCCTTGGGGCACTCCACTTGAAACCGGCTGCCAACTAGACATGGAGCCATTGATCACTACCCGTTGAGCCCGACGATCTAGCCAGCTTTCTATCCACCTTACAGTCCATTCATCCAGCCCATACTTCTTTAACTTGGTGGCAAGAATACTGTGGGAGACAGTATCAAAAGCTTTGCTAAAGTCAAGAAATAACACATCCACTGCTTTCCCCTCATCCACAGAGCCAGTTATCTCATCATAGAAGGCAATTAGGTTAGTCAGGCACGACTTCCCCTTCGTGAATCCATGCTGACTGTTCCTGATCACTTTCCTCTCCTCTAAATGTTTCATAATTGATTCCTTGAGGACCTGCTCCATGATTTTTCCAGGGACTGAGGTGAGGCTGACTGGCCTGTAGTTCCCCGGATCCTCCTCCTTCCCTTTTTTAAAGATGGGCACTACATTAGCCTTTTTCCAGTCATCTGGGACCTCCCCCGATCGCCATGAGTTTTCAAAAATAATGGCTAATGGCTCTGCAATCTCACCCGCCAACTCCTTTAGCACCCTCGGATGCAGCGCATCCGGCCCCATGGACTTGTGCACGTCCAGTTTTTCTAAATAGTCCCGAACCACTTCTTTCTCCACAGAGGGTTGGCCACCTTCTCCCCATGCTGTACTGCCCAGTGCAGCAATCTGGGAGCTGACCTTGTGCGTGAAGACAGAGGCAAAAAAATCATTGAGTACGTTAGCTTTTTCCACATCCTCGGTCACTAGGTTGCCTCCCTCATTCAGTAAGGGGCCCACACTTTCCTTGATTTTCTTCTTGTTGCTAACATACCTGAAGAAACCCTTCTTGTTACTCTTAACATCTCTTGCTAACTGCAACTCCAAGTGTGATTTGGCCTTCCTGATTTCACTCCTGCACGCCTGAGCAATATTTTTATACTCCTCCCTGGTCATTTGTCCAATCTTCCACTCCTTATAAGCCTCTTTTTTGCGTTTAAGATCAGCAAGGATTACACTGTTTAGCCAAGCTGGTCGCCTGCCATATTTACTATTCTTTCTACACATCGGGATGGTTTGTTCCTGCAACCTCAATAAGGATTCTTTAAAATACAGCCAGCTCTCCTGGACCCCTTTGCCCTTCATGTTATTCTCCCAGGGGATCCTGCCCATCTGTTCCCTGAGGGAGTCAAAGTCTGCTTTTCTGAAGTCCAGGGTCCGTATTCTGCTGCTCTCCTTTCTTCCTTGTGTCAGGATCCTGAACTCGACCATCTCATGGTCACTGCCTCCCAGGTTCCCATCCACTTTTGCTTCCCCTACTAGTTCTTCCCTGTTT
The DNA here is from genome assembly GCF_027887155.1 of Malaclemys terrapin pileata. Taxonomy (NCBI): domain Eukaryota; kingdom Metazoa; phylum Chordata; order Testudines; family Emydidae; genus Malaclemys; species Malaclemys terrapin. Next base: position 15,908,841 of record NC_071520.1, on the reverse strand, counting down.
GTGAGCAGCAGGTCAAGAAAAGCTTTGCCCCTAGTTGGTTCCTCCAGCACTTGCACCAGGAAATTATTTTTCCTTGTTACTGTAAATTTACATGAAGTTCCTTTTACAGCATGAAGTCCTTGAGACTCTCCTGCTGCTTGCTTTTATAAGATTTCATAGACAATGTTTAGAATATTCTGAGAACTGTTGCTAATTTAGAAGCTGTATGAATGGCTCACCTATACAGGTGATAGTCACACTGATGTAGAATGAGGTAGGTAAGTAGGTAGGCTCACTGTACAAAGTTACAATAGATCATTTTTATAAGCATCTGGTACTGAAAAGGACTTGAGTAAAACTCAGACTTCATCTCAGGAATCCTCAGGAATTTGATTAATTCCCTGTTTGCTTTGTTTTGTTTTGGCTGTCCTCATGAATGATTAGCTTTCAATATTTTATATGGCCCATGTTAGCTCTCAGGTATTTTTGGTATATCGTTATCTGATTGACTTCTGCTGGTCTGATTATTGTACAACTGAGAATAAGATACAGAGCATGTAGAAAGAAGATTAAATTTAATGTGCACCCCTTGAGAGACTCATGCATTAACCCAAGGATTTCCAAACCTTTTCATGGGGTTAACCACATCTTAATAGAGAAATTACCTTGCAGATGGCATCCTCTCCCATTTACAATCACATAATTTCCCTGTGGCAACTACAGCACTTGGATACATGGAAAAGTGCTATTAGGAAAATGTTTTATTTTTAGTTGTCTAGAATGCTATATAACAGATGGAAACAAGGAGGAGAGCCAGCACTATGTGCTAGCCAACTCTCCAGGGACCATCAGTGTCCACAGACCACGCTATGAGAACCTCTGCACTATATACAGTTGTGGTCAGATCTTCCAAAGAAATGTTAAGCCATTCAAAAAAGTTTGAGTGATTGAGCTTACTTTGCAAATGATATCTTAGCCCCTACATTTAAGTTTTGCAAAACTTAAAACAAAACATAATAGCAACAAAAGTTTTGAGTTTTATTATTTCAATGGAACACTGTTTAGTTTAAATATTCTTCTGCTGTGTTTGCAACCTAAATGTGGCATTACTGAGCCAATAAGAGAGGTGGATTATAAACAGGCCAATCTAGCTTCCCTTTAACTGTAAAAAAAAATAAATATGGTAAATGGTGAAAATCAGATCTGTTTTGAAAATTGGAACTGACATAGTGGAACACTGTCTTTAAAGTTCTTTGCCAGATACAGAATCCTGATCCGTGTAAATATAATGTAATTCAGGAGCAGGAGCCATAACGCCTGGCTAACCTACAATGGCGTTCTTAGAATCTGAACGTTCACAGAAGAGGATATTCAGCTCAGTCAAAGGCGTTTGCATAAGTTATTTGTTAAAATGGTAAAGAGGGCAGTGTGTGAGAAACTGGAATAAAAGTATCAAAAAATGAGGGGTAAAGAACTGACTGTTGTCAGATACAGTCCACAAAAAGTAAAATATGATAAGTCATTCATTGTACTCCCCACAGAAGGGAGATGGTTAAAGTCTCATCATAGTGGGTTGCCATGTACATTCTTTTAAAACATAGTTAGCTTTTAAAATATTGTTGAATCTTGAGGGTCATATAATGAGTGTCATGTTTGTGTCTCCTTTCAGCTTTATCACTTTTCGCTCCTGCACATACCTGGACAAGAAGCACACAATTTTTGGAAGGTAAGAGAAGGAATAGAACTACATCATGCATATAGTATGTCCTGTGTACTTTCAAGGCATGGAAATGAGTCTGGTAACTTTTACAGTTGATTTGAAGCAAAATCCTGGTTTAATAGCAAATTCTGGACTCATCTCTGCGGGCCTTCATTGAGAAATATTCCTCTTTCTTTCCATGCTCATTAGCTGATTTCCCACACATTTCTCTAGGTCTGACACCTGGAAATAGACTTTTAATGTCTAATTTTGTTCATGTCTCTTTTCTCCTTTCACTTATTTTGTGGCAGAGCACACTCCTCTTGGCCCTGAGTAGGTAGTGGGTATTCCAGCACCACCACTAGTCAGGCATTCCCTTTGCCATCATTTTTCTCCCCGTCCACTCTTTCATCATCATCACATCATCAGTAACCTAATTATTGTGAGATTTTTCTGTTAATGGGCCTCCAGGAATGGTCAAGAATGGAACAGTCAGCACTCTCTCTATCTTTTTTTTTTTTAAATATTTACACACACATCACTGTGACTCAGGAGATTACCTGTTCAACACTCTGACTTCATCACTTCAGGAACTGCCAACCAGTAGGTCAGTCGTGACCCAGTGCTTCCTGTGCAGCGGCATAGAACACTGAGCTATTGCATAGGGCCAACTCTTCTGAGCGCCTTTTATTTTGCACCCGCATGTCATTACTGTGACAGATACAGCAATTTCCTGCAACATTCTTGGGAGACCTTATAGAATTAAGTTTTTAAGTATCTTTGGGATCCATTGAATTCATTGTGGGTTGGGATTGTTTGTAACCTCTCAAGGGGGGAGATGTGACAGATGTGAGACCTGGGGTTTCAAAGGTCTTTAGAGAACAATGTGCCAGACAAGAATGGACTTTTGGAACAAAAAGTGTTAAGTGGTTTTCCTGGGAACTATGTAGGGAGAGTTTTTCCTGGCTGCAAATTCCCCACCTCCGGTTAAGCAAAAACCCAACCTTTCGAAGCTATGCCCAACGGAGTGGACCTTTGTCTGCTTATCACCTGTTACATGAGGCCAAGGTCAAAGACTGAAGTGGTATAAAGGAAGGATTGCATGGTTGTTCTGGTTCTGAATCTGAGACAGTTATGAACTTGTAACCATGGGGAAAACCCAATTGTGGATTTTCAAGGACTGACACGTATCAGAGCCCGAAGTTGGAGTTGGAGTGATCTCTGGTAAGCTTATTACCATGTGTGTAGGTTCTTTTATTGTTTTAATATGTTTTTTAATACTTTCACCATAAGAATAAATGTGCTTGTTTATGAAGAGCTATGTGCTAACTTATAATTTTGGGGCCATTACGCTGTGCGTTACCTCTAGGAAGAGAGCAAAGTACACACACTGTCCTGGAAGGCAGGGAATTGTGCAGCCTGGAAAAACCCCAGTCACGAAGGAAAGAGACGTGGGTATCTACCCAAGATGGTTGAGGAGCTGGGAGCCTAGGGAGAGTGCCCTTGAGGGCGTTCCAAGGGAGAATACAGGTTCAGTTGCCCTGAAGTGCAACAATTACCGTTGTGGTACAATGGTAAAATATCAACCCAATGAGTATCAATGTGGGGAACTCTAAGGACCATTCCCTGTTGTGAGTGGAATGGTGTTCCCATGGTTCTACTCCACTCAAACCCCAAATATTGCAAAGGCCAAGGAATATAATGCAGATCTGTAAAGAAAGTGTAGTACGTAGTTGTTTCCATCGCTGCAGGTGCCTCTATTTTTACTCAATTTGAAAAACTGCTTAAAATAAATGTATGTAGTACTCAGTGTGATTAGAGGTTATACAGTAGAGCTGTTTAGTATCTATGAAATATTATTTTCCACTGGGCTTCCCAGTGTATCCCATTGTAAGTTTTCAGGCAGGGATTGGTTTCATTTTGTGTGTTCTGTAGAGCCAAGCATATTGTTGGCACTTAGCACAATAGTAATTTCTGACTATGTTCTGTTTATGTTCCCAATACTGACACTGCAATAACTGCACTCTCTGAATTACTCTCCTTCTGCCAAGGTGTCCCATTTGCCTTGCTAGTGGTAGAAGTTAAAGCTCCCATATCACTTTGTGAAAGAAAAGTGGATAACTTCAGTGTCCTGGCCAACATTCTATCTTACCTAAACAAGTTCTAGTATTAAAAGCTGTGAGTGAACATATTCCTATAGTAACTGCACTGCCTGTATCTAAGAGCTTGTCTTCACTGCAAAGTTAACTTCTGTTGTAACTCGAGTATTGTCCCTGAAATCTGAAGTCCCTTTTTTTGGTGGATTCTAAATCGGATCGTACTATTTAGATTTCTGGCTTCAACACGAATTTGAGGGTTATTTCTTTTGGACAATATAAGAACATCACTATATGCTGAGAGCCAAATTCTGCACTCAGCTGTTCCCTCCATCATGCAACTTCTGTTTTTGCCAGTAGGGGTGCATGTATGTACTTAAGGATAGAATTTTGCCTCATATACGTAATCGTTGTAAGAATTCCTCAGTAAGCTTATCGCACTCCTAAGAAGAACAGGAAAAGGAAAAAAGCATTATTTTACTAGCAAAGGAGGAAAGTAACATTGGGAAGTTCCTCCTCTTGAGAAACTGTTTTAATTCATGTCACTACAGGTTGGAAATCAAAGCCGTGCTTAGTAGCAGGTATTAAGAGTTTGAGGCTTAGACCAGTGGTGAACAACCTGCGGGCAGCATGTAGCCAATCAGGGTAATCTGATTGCAGGCCACGAGACGTTTTGCTAACGTTGACTCTCCATAGGCACGGCTCCTCGCAGCTCCCACTGGCCACGGTTTGCTGTGGCCAGTGGGAGCTGCGGGAAGCCCACCACTGCTTTAGACTATGAGGATGTTTTGTAAAATACTTTGGCCCAGAGCAATGAGGATCTGAAGGGATGGTACATGTGACTTTGCACAATGTGGAGTCTTTGGAGTCGATGGAGAATGTTAGTGTTGTAAGACTGCTGGGGAATCCTGTAGTGACAGTGTTTCTCACTCACCAGCAGCAGTAGTGACAATAAATGTCACTGAAGGCCCGTTAGCTAAAGGAACAGGTAAGCTGGGTATGGAAAGGGAACACAAATAAAGAGAGGTGAAGAGGAGACAGTGCCTTCAAATGAAGGAGTATTATGGGCTGTGTGGATTTCCTGCCGCAGTGGAGTTGCCTAGACTAATTCAGTAATTACCCTCTCCAGTGATAATTGGCAATGAACTGCCTGACATTAAAAAAGCTGTAATTAACTTGAAAATTAACTAATGGCTTTTGCTGACTTCTAACTCCTTAATTGAAAAACCCAAATTGGTGTAAACCATTTGGTATTTACCATCTCTGCCAAGTGTGGGGCAGGAGTTTTCTTCTGGGTGAGAAGCATTTTAGGAAGGCCCACTGCCTGGGGACATTCCTCTGAGTCCCTTTTTATATCATTACCCTAGCTCAGGGGTTCTCACAACATAATTTTTGGTGGCCTCAGCGGGCGGCCACCAACTCTTGCTGGTGGCTGCTCTGAGAATTTTTCCTAAAATACTGAATTAACTTTAGGAAAAACAAATAAATATGCCCATATATACATGTCCATATTATTGTAATTTATTTATATAGGGTTTTTTGCAGACTCAATAATAACAATAATGTACAGTTATCTCTATTCTTTACTGGACCTAAACAGAATAGAAACAAAAATAAGATGCTTTGCATGTTTTGATTTTTTTTTAAGATTGCTAGTTAGTAAGTCTGCCACTGTGAAAAGTGATATTTGTATATTTGTTAATGTCACTTTTCACAGCAGACTTACTCAGCCCTGGCATGTTGGGGGACAAATTATGCCCTGGATGAGGAGGGGGGTAAGGAGGCAGGGGGGCCAGGGCCAATGGGGATCTAGAGGAGGCAGCGGGAGGGGGGGGGTCCAGGGATGGCACCCAAAACCCTGCCGCTGGGGGACGGAGCCCACCGCCGCATGACCAGAGCCTGCCGCCCACCACCCCAGGGCGGAAGCCTGAAGCCCGAGCCACCACACCCCTGGGAAAGTGGGGAAATCACCCTGGTTGCCTGCTCCTATAGTGTTTGTGGCTCCAGAAGGGGCTATGGACCAACCCCTGCAGGCAGCCCCAGAGGAGGAGCTGCTGCTTTGCCAACACCCCCTGTCCTCCCCAATCACAGCCCAGGAGTCTGTGGCCGCAAGAAAAGCCCACGCTGCATTTGAGAAACGCTGCCTAGCTGGCATGCAAAGATACCTCCCTCTCCCCCTCCTCTTGCATTCAGAGAACTGCATGAGCAGCAGTGACATTACTTCCAGAAGAACAGCTTAGGCTCACTGTGCAATTTGTATTGATGATTTTTATGCATGGGTCATGTTGTAGTGTTTTGTGAGCAGCTAGTCAGGAGCCAGCAACCTTTGAATCGTTATGATGGTTCTGCCTCTGAGTTTGGAGGTTTCTTCAGCTCACACTTGATTTCAGAATTCATGGACAGGACAGCATTGGAAACCTTGACCTTGCTTACTGAAGGTCAGACCATATGTTTGGATGCATACTGAGTGCTCCCGACAAAGGAAATATGATCAGGGTCATGGTAGATTTGCTCCTCTTTTTTCCCCCAATCACATTTCCCATCTATGAATGTAAGTGCCATGCTGTATTATAGTATCTTTTCTTCTGCATAGGGCAGTTCGCTAAACTCTGTTGGCTGGAGCAATCAAAAGTAATTGTATTATTTCAGAGTGATTGACTGTTGTGTGACAGCTATGGCAATTTCTTGGGATACCCTGGACAAACCTTATTGAATTAAGTTTAAGTATATTTGGAGTCCATTGCATTAAAAATGCAAAGTTTATGTATTATGGCGGGGTTATATGTAACTGGTCTTGTGGGGAGACGTGGCCAATGTAAACCTTGGGGTCTGTTATGAACTTCAAAGGATTATTTTAAACAATGTGACAGACAAATAAAGCTAAGTGAAGTTCCTAGGAAATACTTGGGGGAGGAGAATGCAAATTACCACCTCTAGTTATGCAAAGACCTCCCCTTTTGAAGCTCCTCCCCGAGGAGTAGGGGACCATTGTCTGGCTGATTACCTATTCGTGGTCTCTGCAGATCAAAGATCCAAGCTGTATAAAGGAGTGGCTCACAGATTCATGGTGCTTGTTCTGAACAAACAACTGTTATGAACCTGTGACCACAGCAAAACCCTTTGATAGGGTTTGAAGGATTGATTCCTACCAGAGCCCTCATTAGAGTTGGGTGATCTCTGGTAAGCTTATTAGCATGCGTATAATTTCTTTTGTTATTTTAATGTTTTCTATGCAATACGTTCACTTTAAGAATGAATGTGCTTGCTTAGGCAAAGCTGTGTGGGACCTTAAAACTGTGGGCAATGACACTGTTTATAGCCTCTGAGAAGAAAGGCAAAGCAGGCCTGCTTAGGCAGTCTGATTTGCTGGGGAGCTCAGTGTACCCAGGAAACTGGGCAACATGAACACCCCCACCCCACCCCAGTCAGGAGAGAGATGCATGTCTCTGCCCAAGAGAGGGAACTGCTGGGAGTGGATCATAGAGGGGGGAATACAGGTGCAGTTGCCCTGAACAGTGACGCTCTGTCTAAACATTAGGGTATATTGCTGAATAATAATGTATCCTATTTGTTACCGTTTTGTAACTAATCACATCATTTGTAGTTGAAATCAAAGCCCATTAAGGAGCAAAGCTCTTCACGGCTAAGTTATCTAAGCAGCAAATCCTGCCCCGTTTCAGCTCGGGAGGGCTCCAGGATCAGAGAAATGTTGCAGGAGTGAGGAAGGGAGCAGGATATAGTGAATCTATGTAGGGGGCGCAAACCATTGTGCACTACAGAGCCCAACTCCACATGCAGCAGGCCTGGGGGCAGAGTAAAACGGAGAAGTGGGTCCAGTGAATTCACATCTGTCACTCCACTGGCAGTTTGTATAGGTCAGGGGCTACAGCATCATCAGGGCTTCACTGTCTGGGCTTCTAGATTAAGTCCTTGGATGGGCTCAGCTGTTTTGGTCTCACTCACGTTAACAGCCTCAAAAGTCTACTCAGTGTCAGCAGACACACCCACACAAGAGATCCACCTCATATATACACCTATACACAAACACACACAATCTGTCTAATACACAACACTGCATAGATATATAAACATAGGCGTACTTTGTTTTTATAAACATGAACTTGAGGGGGAAATTATTTTCCCCAAATAAAAATGTTTCATCCTGGTACGTGTTTTTGTTTCTCATTAAAAATTCCAGCCACATTCCAGCATTGTCTTCTGAGCAGCAAACTGTATCATTTTGGACCTGTGCCATCCACAGCACTGCATGAGGTTTAATTCATATAATTCAGCAAAACAAAAGTGAGAGAACTCTACAGTAGACACAGATGTGTGAATGCCAGTCAAGGTGCTAAGCGATATTAGAAAAGAGAGGAAAAACTCACTTGCTGGTTTTCTTTCTTTCTTTTTTTTTTTTTTTAAGAGGACTTGCATGTGATATTTGGAAGCCCATTTGTTAAGGTTTTTGAAGCTTATGGGGTTTTCTTTTAGGGACAGCACTAAATAATGTAGCAGTGAAGCTGGTAGTTTGAGGCTTGCTAAATGAAATCTGCTTATCTGGTAGGTTGGCGTATGTAAATTAGCAAAGCTTGGTCTATGTGAAGGGTCGGCAACCTTTCAGAAGTGGTGTGCCGACTCTTCATTTATTCACTCTCATTGAAGGTTTCGTGTGCCAGTCATACATGATGATGTTTTTAGAAGGTCTCTTTCTATAAGTCTATTATTTTATATATATATAAAACATTTTAAAAACTTTACTTTACATACAACAATAGTTTATATAAACTATTGTTGTATGTAAAGTAAAGTTTTAAAAATGTTTAAGAAGCTTCATTTAAAATTTAATTAAAATGCAGAGCCCCCCTGGACCGGTGGTCAGGACCTGAGCAGTGTGAGTGCCACTGAAAATCAGCTCACGTGCCACCTTTGGCTCATGGTGATTAATTATGGTTACAGTAAAAGTTTTCACTGAGTTGAGTACTAGAATGTATCATGCAAAGTTGACTGCATTTAGGGTGCTTGGCTGCTCCGTTTAGAACCAACCCAAAAAAGAAGGTGGATTTTAAAATAAAACCTATAGCTCGCAGAGGTGTAAAAATTTCCAGTGCCAGAGTCAGTCTAGTTTTCAAGAAAATAGAAATGTCCATTTTGAAGGAGTTTTAAGGGTGCATCTCTTCTGTTACACTGTGGTAACTGAAGCAAACCTAAACATTCCTGTCTGTTTTCTATACTCAAATGCAACATAGTATTTATCATGCTCCATGGAAAATAAAACAAACTGTTGTGGACTTTTTTCTTTTTGCTGAGGTAAATAGGTAGTTACCCTGAGAAATGAGTATCATCATGTGTGTGTTGGAAATGTAGAGAAAATTTTTCAGTTATCCCAGTTGTCCTAATATAAATTTGTACGATGACTTGAATGCACCTTCATTTCTGTTATAGGGTATCCTTTGAACAGATCTGTTTTTGTGCGTGTCTCAGAAACTGACTAGGTCAATTCAGGACAAATCATGAATAACACCCTATAATTTAAGTAAGAGGTACCTTTAAGGGCCAGTCTGGTTGGAAAACATTAAACCTATTTTCACCTTCACCATTTCCACTGCTCTGCCACCTTCTAAATTTAGCATAACTGATGTTGAATGCAGACTGATCAATTGCCATTTGTATAGCGTACTTATGACATTAAAGAATAAGACAGGATGTTGGTCTGAATTTGTGGCATTTGTTTTTTATTGTAAGGTAACTGTTGTACAGAGTTTCAGGGATTTATTCTTGAAACAGATTTTACCCTGGTGGGTGAAATAAGTAGAGTATAAATTTAATATCCAATACTGCCTCTGTTGGCATTCTTGTGAGCTTTTCCATATATAGGTTCAATGAGTTTGTTCCTTTGCAAGTGATGCAATTTATGCACAGGATTTGTGTAGTAGAACAGGCAAAAAAAAAACAAAAAAACCCAACCCACAGTTTTGTTTCTTCAGTGTACGTGAAATAATTGCTTTAATGGGCATTAGTGTGTTGGTTAGGCGTATTGAATCTTGTCATGTTGATGTTAGTATTACAACTTCCTGTGCTTTGACAATCACAGCATATAATTAGGCTTGGCAGAACTGGATTTTTATATTATTATAATTTTGACTGATAATATCAGTGTTCATTTTTAAGCATTTTTTTCCTATTATTGATTTAAATTTTCATAGTTGTGGGAAATTATGGAGTACCAGTGCATCTATGCCGGGGCGGGGGGGGGAACCAGGCACATTGTTTCTCTTAGTCTGCCTATCTGTTCTGCCCGTTTCCCTGCCTCATGTGGAGTGTGGAACACTGCCTCATTCTCCATGGGGCTGCTAGGGAGAGGGAAAAGCTGAAAGTTTCAGGCATTGGGAGCTAGTTGATTAGCAAGGCAGTTTGAAGAAGCTGGGATTGAATAGTCTCTCCTCTTCCCCACTCCCTCCCCCCTGAAAATTCAAAGTCTTGCCTCTAGGACAAAGCTGATGTCTAGAGCCCTGCGCAGATACACAAAGCTGTATCCGCATCCAATCCGCAACCCTCAAAAATTATCTGTGGAACACCAGAGTCCAAATGGGGAGAGCTGCATGGAGTTGCGGACCCTCCACCTGCCCTTGGCTGGGCAGGGACACTGCTGGGGGCTGCTCTCAGCCCCCCCTCTCCCCCGCCTGCACTGCAGGCAGGTGGAGGGTCTGCCGTGGCTCTCCTGTTGGGTTCCATGTTGGCCTGGCTGGGGGGAGGGAGGAGATCTGTGGAGCTGCCTGGGCAGGTGGAGGGTCCGCCGTGGCTCCCCACAGCTGCCCATCTGGCTCTTACTATGGCCGGGCTGCAGTTCCAAGCTGCCCCCCTCCCTGGTCGGAGCTGGGTTGGGGAAAGCCGCAGTGGACCCTCCACCTGTCCTGGGCGGGGTACCCTAGCAGCCCCTGGCCCTTCTCCCCCCACTCCCCCGCCGCAGCCTGGCCACGGTAAGAGCCAGGTGGGCAGCTGTGAGGAGCCACAGTGGACGCTCCACCTGGCCTGGGCGTGGGGCCAAGCAGCCCCCCGCCCGGTGTCCCTGCCCCCCAAGCCCCTGACGCAGGGCAGGTGGAGGATCTGTGCCGCGGGTCCTCATAGCTGCCTGCCCACTCTTACTGTCAGAGCCCTGCGCAGATACAACATTTTTATCCACATCTGCGCTGTTACCCACAAAAATGGTCCACGGATAGCTGCATCCGCAGAAGTGAAGAGCCACAGCGCTGAACCCAGTAGCCTAACAGATAACAGTGTAACTCCATAGCCATATTTGCAAACAGGCTGGGAAGCTCCCTTAGATTAATACAACTTCATTTCTATAACTATCAAATGTTAATGTAAATAACTGGGAATGTTAATCAGCGAAGGGCAAAGAAGTCTGTTGACTTCACTGGAGCGAAGGATCTGCAACTTGGTTCATAAGGAAAAATTAATCCAACTCCTCCTCTCCCTTGGTCAGCCACATTCACTGTCACTAGGAGCTAGCTGTAAACTGTTAATTTAGCTAATGATTTTAGAACCAGCAAATAGAGCCTAGTGTCCTCATTACTGAATGCAAATCCAGTGAAAGTTCTGCCAAAGTGCTGGAATGCCAGTCAGTATGAAACTAACAGTGTCGGCAATGAAGACTAAAAGCAATAGGAAAAACCCCTAACATAGGCACTAGGTTGACTAAGCAAAAGTCTTTGTGTGCATTTTAAACAAAAATGTACTGATAATGGTAAACTAAGGCCTGGATCACATGCCTCCTATGACTGTCCCAAAAAGACATTTTTATAAACCCAGAGCCTGATCTGTTAAACTGCAGGGTCTGTGTACAGCACCCAGCACAATGGTGCCTGGTTCCTGACTAAGCCTCTTGCTGCTACAAACTGCAAATCATTGCTGGGGCCTTTCAGATTTCAGCAGTTTGGACTCTCTTCTCCTAACCCAATGGCAATGTGTAGATTCATTTTTGCTGCTATGATCAAAGCAAGCTTTTTTCAGTGTTCCCCAAACCAAAGGAGGCTTCAGAAGGTTCATTGATCCAGTCCTTCTTGTCCATTTCAGTTTTTTCCCTTTATACTGCACTGTTTAGTCTTTCAACTTTCATGTCTCTCCTGCATCAGCACCATCAGTACTGGAGCTCCTAGTTTAATTAGTGGTCCCTCCACTGCCTCTGTGGTAGCATTCTTGCTTGTTGTTTTCTAGCTACACAATCATATGAGACAAGATACAATTCAAGGGTCCAGTCAGGTAAATTCTTACTACTGAATGTAGTGCTTATTATTATGAGTACTCACAGTAATGAGTTTTTTTTATTATTGCTATTATGGTAACAGCCAGAGACCCAAACCAAAATCAGGGCCTCATTGTTCTAGACAATGTACAACACAAAGTAATAGACTGTCCCTGCCCTAGAGTTTACAACGAAAGTAGACAAGATAGACCGAGGGGGGGGGGTGAGAGAGGATGGATCATCCCCATTTTACAGATGGAGAGCTGAGGCAGAGTGAGAGTAAGTGACATGCCTGAGGTCAAACAGGAAGTCTATGGCAGAGCAGGGAACTGAGCCAAGATCTCCTGCATTCCAATCTAGCATCTTTACTACACGACCACCCTTCTTTAATAAGTGTAGGCAGTATTGAGCCCTGATAATCTGTCACAGGCCAGGTAGACTTCATTATTTCACATCAGGCTTTAACAACACTAGTTAATAACAAAATGGTAGCAGATTTCAAAATATTGTAGGTTCTACATAAGGATGGAGCAACAGAGTGATGGATCTCAGAAAAAGAACTAAACCCTTGAGGCTATTTGGATTCTGGAGTACAATCTCTCATCATTTCCCTGCCGTGATAAATATGTAAAAGTAGATCATATATGGGGTCTAAACTAGTTGCATTAGATATGGCACTCAGACTTTGAAAAAGTACTGGCAACAGAAGATTTCTAATAATTTTTCTTCCATCTTGTCGAAAGATGAAGATCCATAAATACCAGCAAAATATATGAATATTGTAGGAGGTCTAGCCTTGGGGTAAGGGAATATTTCATTGAGATTTCCAGTGCTCAGCTATCTGGCTGCTTCTGAACTATCATGAAAACACAAGAAGATAATGAATGGAACTACTGGTTAGAAAATCCTCCTGTATCAAATCATAAGTTTGCTTCAGGGGCAATTAAAAATACAGAGAGCACATCTTTAGAGTTTTGTTTAATTTTCAGCATTATAAGTGAATCTGTGATAGCAGCCTGGAGGAGGAGATGAAAATTGGGTTTCTGCTATAAACTCTCAAAAGTGTGTGCAGGGTTTTGGAAACTCTATGGAACTCTGGGAAGATTTCCCCTGGGTGCTACCTAGAGTTTCAAAAAAACCTGAGACTTCTCCAGCTTGCATAAATATTTCTTTCTTGTTTAACAGTCATGTGAAGCTGGGATCTAACTGTAAAATATAGATAAGACCCTTGAGGATTGAAACGGAGAGATTTTGTAAAGCGGTGCAGCAGCAACAAAATTAATAATTGTAGCAAGATTGTGCTGCACAAATATTTAGAAATTATTTTGGCTTGGATCATTTCGTCATTTTCTGTCTGCCTTGGTCTTACTTTTTTGTCCCTTTGTTTACCCACAGTTTTTGTATCAGTTAAACTGTAAGTTAGGGATGTGATTATTTTTGGATAGTTGTACCAATAGTAGTGTGGATGCAGTTATAACAATATAAAGGTGCTTTATACCAGTATAACTTATTTTCCTTTCTATATGGGACTAAGATATAGTGCTATAAGCACATTTATACTGATATAAGTGGGTCCACACTAGGGGGGCTGTCCTGCTTTACCTCCACTGGTATAGCCAAAGTGGTACAGTGTTTGTGTGTAGACAAGGCCTTAGGGGAAAAAACATTTGCCCCTCAGAATCCCCATCGTACAAACAAAGTTGGTTTTGGTCAATTGCATTTTATTCATGTAACCCTTACAAGAAGTGTATGAACAATGTAAGTAGTAGGTTGCCAGCTTGCTATACAGTTGTTTCATCACCAAACAGTATTTCAACCATTTTAATTGCCCTAACAGGTAGTGATTTCTTTGAAAAACAGTGTGTGATAATATCAGCATCAAGAAAGGCCTGTTGCTGTCCCAAATAACTTCCAGTCTTGTTAGAGCTGGTTAGAGCTGAATATCTGTGAAAGGTCTGCAAGGATGAGGAAATTATATTAGAAGCATGTAATATGTCACCAAAATGTAATATGTAATGAATATTAATACATCAAAGTACTTTTTAATACTACTTGCTTCTTGATTGAGGCATTCTCATCTGAAGGGGTTAGCTAATGCCTGGTGTGTTTAGAGGTTATAATCGAGAATCCATGATATGGAAAGAAGAGAATTATATAAGGAGACATGTGGTTTTGCCTGTACTACATGGTGATTTTTGTTAGTGAACTGAATTCTCATTTTGCCTGCTGAGCACAGAATTAATGCAAGGCATACAAGAATTTGGACTTAATTCTTAAGTGTTTTTTATAATCCTAATAATTGTCATAAAGCTGCCTTAAATCTATAAAATGGTTCAGTTTTCTGAGTGACAGTTACTTTAAAAGTTCCATCCTTGAGAAAACCAGAATTGCTATCAGATATTTTTTACAGAAGCCCTCCCATATTCTTGATTCAGAGGCTTTTTTAATTAGCCCGAAGCAAAGAACAAAAACAAGTAATTATTTTTTTACTGGGGCAGTTTTGTTCCTTATTTATTGTTGCTGTTTTCACATGGATGACAAATTTGTGAGAGAGAGAGAGAGAGAGAGAGAGAGTGTCCCTCCGTCTGTCCATCCCCAAATGTCTTGTTACCAAAAATGTTCCCTCTGTCCACATGGAGTGGTAGCTAGACCAACTTTTTCCTTTCGAAGAGAAAACACATCAGCACAAAGGGAAGTCTGTAACATTTAAAGATAAATAGCCATACAAGTTCTGAGTGAAGCAGCTATAGGCAGCATTAACAAACCCTTGTACATATAGTGTTCTGAACCAATGCCCACTGAAGTCGGAGGAAGGACTCTTAGCTAAGCACAGTACAAAGAATACTTTTTGATGCTTGTGTGATGTTATTTTTTAACAGCTTGTGAGATTTAAAGTGACCTCCAAAATTGCACCTGTAAAGTTAGCAAGTACACCCAGTTATCTGAACAGAGAACACTAGTACTGAAATGGGCCCCAGATTTTTATATATGGACTGAAAAAGAGACCCTGCTAGACCTCTGCTCTCCAGCTCAGCTTGACATTGTAAAAGCTTCAGCGTGACCCTGCCTGATCTGGCGGTGTTTCCATGCAGGAACTGTAATTTAAAGGAACACAATAGAGCATTAGATTTGGAGAGAACACTCCAATCAGTGTGAAATGTTCTGGTTTTCATTGTAACATTGCTCCTAGTACATTGCTAAGGTGTTCTTGTGCCTATATGGTATAATTCCATAAGAGCATCTCTTTAATGGAATCATTATGCCATCTTTTTTTAGAGCTTTTCAGATTTTAGAATAACAGTGAAATGTTTCTTTCTTAAACACCTTTTTCTTTCTGCAAAAGCATTTATACCTATATTGGTCTGTTACTTTATTACCTGCTTTTGAGACAGACAATAGACCCAAATTAAGTCTGTACTAAGTGCTTTTTTGGGGTCAGATTTCCCCCAAGTGAAAGAGTTGAGATTAATTCTGTGTAGGTCTCCCAGCTGTTCCTCATTGAAGATATCTCCCTCCATTTAGACTCAGAATTAGCTCCATTGTATTCAAGTCCTGTGTTATCACACTTCTGAATATCAGTTTTAACAACAACATTGCTGATTCTAGAGGACTTTATGGTAGAATCCAAAGTCACGTCATTTTCACAGTGACCCTCATTTTAATTCATGCTGATCCAGCATTTGGCCTTCACAAATTGAAGTCTTTTTATTCTGATCAGATATCATTAAGTCTGACTTGTTAAATGTGTGCACACCGTGTACTTCACCACAGTGAAAGATCAGCACTTAAATCAGACAGCCATAAATTGGGTACTGAGAAAATATAGCTACACCTGGAGTTTAATTTCATCCTTACAGTGTCTGGCCCCTTTCCAGCACCGAGTGAAGAATTAGTACAGGTGATTTGACACTGCTAAAATTCCTCAGCAGGAGACTTCTGGGTGCATAGGGCAACTAACTCCTTCCCTTTCATCAAAACCTCCCGATGACTGAATTCAGACCCTTATATTGAATTATTTTACGTCTTGCACTTTGGCTCCAATCCAGAAAAACACTTAAGCACATGTTTTACTTTTAGCACATGAGCAGTTCCATTGAATTCAACAGGAATACTTATGTGTTTAAAGCCACATGTGTAGTTATGTCCCTTGCTGGATGGGGCCTTTATTATTCGTGATTTATAAAGTTCCAGGGCTAGTTGTTAGAGTGAAAGTGCCTAATAATGCTAGAAGTAATTATCTTGCTTCTAGCAAAACCAGTTTGCTGCGGTGGGCTATAATTTGTGACAAACCAGTATTAATTCCTTTGTTCCCAACTGCTATTTTAAGGTGTTGTCACAATATTAACAGACCTCGAACGACTTGCCAGTGTGTTGATTTTATCTCCTTCCTTTAAGAATGTTCAGCTTGGTTTTAAAACCTTCACTTTGGCCCACATGGGACACTTATTGCCTGGGTGTCTAGGCATCTGTCAGCCGTTCGGACTGCGAAGCGCATGTAGCATGGCTTCGTCTCTTTTCAAGCTGAGGGGAAACACCTGCTTAACCACCCTCCAGAATGAGTGGTTAATGTTCCATTGGTACAGCTGGAAATAAGTCCTTTCTTCTGTTTTAGAGTGGTTGGTGGTTTTGAGGCTCTGACAGCTATGGAGAATGTGGACAGCGATCCAAAAACAGATCGTCCCAAGGTATTACTTAAACTTAAACCAAAAGGGTTACTAAACAAAGGGAGAGTGTGCGTGTCCCCTGAATGCAATGCAGACTGTTACTGCTTATTTTTAAAAGTTACCTTCAGGAAAATGAAACCAACCCACTTAGCAGCTTCTGGTACCTTTAATTTTAATTAATTTTCTGTTTCCAGGAGGAAATACGAATTAAATCAATAACTGTTTTTGTTGATCCGTATGAAGAGGCAGATGCTCAGGTGAGGAGGAAATCAATCATCTGTTTGATCGGTTTGCAAAGAAATATTTAATTCTAATCTGTAGTCCTGTCCGCTTCTCTGGGAATTCGTACTCGGCCCATGTTGCATCCCTCTCTTGTCTTCCCCTGGGGCGATTACACCTATGTTTACAAGCAAACATTGAACAGCTGCAATTTGAGGCTGTCTCATTTGCTAGAAATACGCTAGTGTTGGAGTGGATAGTAGTTTGGAGAGTGAAGCGAGGCAAGGTTCGTAATACACCAGACTTATAAAGGCTCCCCCATGTTCCCCAGTGTTACCTCTGCCTTCCCAATGGCAGTAGCCTGTCACCTGCAGTGGAGTGATGGCCATAGACCATTCATTCCTAGTGGCCCCCTTGAGGCACTTAGCCAAGCATGCACTGTAAGTCCTGGCAGCGATAGTATTTTATAGTGCTTTGCCACTACACAGCGCTTTGACACAGTCGCCTTTTCTTTGAACTAATCTCTTGTAACATATTCTAATAATACTCATTTCTCTCAGATCTCTGCAGAGAGAGAAAAGGCCCGACAAGAGGAGGAAGCAGCCAAAACCAAGACTAAGGCTGTCCTGCCAAAGAAAGAGAGCCAGGCTCCCAAAACTTACCGGCAGGGCATTGGGAAGTATATTAATATGACTGCAGCGTAAGTCCCTTGCACAACTGTGCTTTGTTCAGTGTTTGTGCTGTCTTGCACGGGGAACTCCCCTTTCCTCTCTGGCACTAGAACTACAGGCCCAGTATTGTATGGGAGACACTGTCACATACTAGCTGTTTGTTTGATGCCGATGGACCTTGCTGGGGAAATTCGTGTACCAATCACAGCAGTCAGTGTCTGGCCCTATTGTGTTAAGGTTAAAAAAAGCAAACTTTTCTTTTAAAGGCTCAATGTAAAAGCCACAGCTGATCATTAACCGCATATGTGTGTAGTTACAAACACTTTTATAATCTTTGTTGAGGAGCCTGTCCATCACTTCCTGGACAGGACCTGAATTCAGTCTTCTGAGTTTTCCCTTCTGCACTGTTACCAAGAACTCCTAAAGCAGCATTTCTCTGCACACACCTTGTACTGTTGATAGTTTAGCTTTCCAAGGGCAAGCACCAAACCCTGGCCCAGCTTTTCAACTATTTTGGAAAATTAAAAGGAATTTGTACTGCTATGTTTTGAACAGGCTTCTACCAAATCTTCCCACAAATATGGCTGTCACATCGTAGTGTACGCAAAGGCATGTATTTGTATGTACAGACCTCAGCTGCTGACAAGCCTGTATGTCTGTGCAGTTGGGAGATTTTGGTGCCCATTCAGTTGAAAATGTGTCCTGTAAGTTTAGCCAGCACATGTACGTTGTTAATCATTTGGGTCTTTTAAAAGTTTAGCCACAAAATGCTGCTGTTCACCTCTGGTTTTTTTAAAATTGTGCTGAGATTCGGTTGAACTTAAAATTGCTTTCCTGCTCCACCGTGGTTACTATGGAAACATGTAGGAAAGTTTGCAAGATTAATCGTCTATGCTGAGTGGGCCAACCGGTTCCCTGAGGTTTTTTCCCAATGTCTTTCATCCCTGCAGTCTTCTCTGTAACATGTGTGAGACTGGTCTCCAGTGAAACCTTTGGTGGTTTCAGTCTGATCCCTATCGGCCACCTCATGGGACTTGGCAATCAAGTACATTTCTGCATGATTCAAGGGTCTCTGCTCAAGGGATGCCAGGAATAGCAGCACGGGCTGCTGTTGGTCTGGATCAAGATGCATTTGGCAGCACTGGGAGGGGTGGGAAATGTCACACAGCCCCCCACTTCTTGCATTGTGCCCAGCTAACTGCAAAACCTGTCTGCTTTTAAAAACACTAAGCAAACAGGCTCATGCTTTCTGATTTGTCTGTGTTCCTATGTGCTGGGCCTGAACCAAAGCCATAGCTTCAAACCCCCCCATCCCTTCCACATTTCGGGAGTATTCAAAATCCAAACCTGGAACCATCTCCAAAATTTTAAGTGGCCCCTCTCTCTTTAATGAGCTAGCCCAAAACCCTACATCTTCAACCCCCTGCAAACCACATCTCAGTGCTGCAGCCAAAGCGTCTCTCTAATTTGTATGTGACAGGCTAGCTCCATTCTAGATCACACTTGGAAGGGAAAGGAATCCAGCTAACATTAGCAGTCACTGATATTTGTTTTCATTTTGGCTGCAGAAAACGAACAGCAGATGATGAGGGGCCTTCAACCAGTGCAGCTGTGAAGAAAGAGAAAAGGAGCACAGGCTTTGGGGACTTCAGTTCCTGGTAGCAGAGTGGAGAGCCTGTCACTGGAGCAGTACAGCAAAAAAAGAGCCTCCCACCAACCCCAAGGGGCCTGAAAGGCAGGCTGTCCTGGGGAGGGAAAGCACTGGCCTACCCTTCTAGTGGGGAAGAAAATCACTGCTTTGTTAAAGCTCCTTAATGCGGCTTTGTTCTCTAGAGAGCTACATTCCTCCAACTGCATCTTCCTCGCAGCCCTGGGTTATGGTGGATTTTACAGCCGTGGAATGGGCACCCCCACTACTCTTTCAGACTGTTGATTATCTAGGGCCTCTTTGTCTACTTCGTTGCTTGGCAGATTAAGCAGAACCATCTCCTGTCGGGACTGGAGCTCAGGGAACAGGTGTGGTGGTGAGCGAGCGCCTTTTTCAGGGAGTCGCTTCCAGATGAGACAGGTCCCTGCCAGCTGAGTGAACTGGTGGAAATCAGTGATGATGCTGTACCCCTTGCTTTAGTCTCCCCCCCAAGCTCTTTGCTGGAACCCGGGGTGTCACTTATTGTCCTCTCTCCACCTCCATTCCCTTTTGAGCCCCTGTGCAGCCACCCTTATTCCGCCCAAGGACTGCTTCTGGAGCCTATCTGTACTGCCCGTTAATGAGCTGAGAGGTTGCTGTCAATCAACATAAATCCATGGGCCTGAATGAGCTGTGTCTGCAGCCACCCGAACCCTGCCACAGCCTGGGAAGCAGCTGTTCAGGACTGGCAGCCTAATCCAGAGCCTCCACTTGGCACTGCAGAGCACTTAGGCCACCATGTTGGCCCATTTATTGTTCTGTCTTGGTAGCCACTGAAACGTGTGTCCCCCCTTCTGACCCTTAGGCAGCGTGGCACTGATGGGATCAGTTCAGAAGCCTGTCTTTATCGCCAGGGCTGATGGGCAGCCTCCAGATGGGGCAAGTGAATAGTCAGAAGCAGCATTGTAGATTTAGTTTTTAAACCTGTCCTTGTCATCCCAGAGTAACAGGACTGAGTTCTGCTCTCCTAGGAGAGAGAGAGCCCTGCTGTCGTTAACTGCTTGCAACAGTCCCAGAAATCACAGCCATCTGATACCTCCTGTTTGCAGTGTCCAACTAGAGAGAGACCTCATTAGGGGCATGCACACCCTGCACCTGTTCACCTCAGCTGCTTAAATCCCTTCCAGAATCAGCCCCACATATATTAAGATGTTTCCAAACTAAAGATCTTAGGAAGAAGAGACTTGTATCAGCCCATCGCATTTAACCTCCTAATATTCTACACCCTGTTTGTTACCATCCTCGCAGCCCAGCGAGGTACTGGTCCTACAGAACAGTTCTTTTCCACTGCTCCTCCCAGACATTTTGAATCAGCAGGAATCCCCTCCTTACTCCATCTCAGGAGCTGAGTCATGCTTTTGCAATCAGATTTGTAAATAATGCATTTCTAGTAACAGTGTCTTGTTTTAAAAGAACTCTGCCTTTATATAAAATTGCAGCCAAGAACTTTTGGTGAAATATTTTCATTAAAAGCTTTTATTTCCTTTTGAACACTTGCCGTTGTGACTGCTCTTATTCAAATATTTTCTAGGACTATGGCATTACAAAGTACAAGGAAATGATTCATCATACTTTAGCAGATCTGTCTATAAAGACTTTGGACTCTTTCGGATACGATTATGACTTTCTGTAAATTATAGGAAGTTCAAAGTAGCTTGAAAAGAATGGGGATTTTTTTTTGTTTTAAAATAGTTTGCAGTGTATACGTTTGAACAGAATAAGCATGTGTCCAAATCTTGGCACAGGAAACATTGTGGCATTTCCTCGAAACTGACTTTCTTTGTGTATTACTGAAATTTCTAGCTCCTTTTCCTGGCAAATCTTTGCTGAGCTCTCCTGTTTAATAACTGTTGTAATATACATGTGGTTGCAAAGCTCACATAACTTGTCGTACCTGGTTTCCCTGCGTACCTTCCAGTTCCATTACAGGCTGGCATTTTTATACATTTTGCAAGAGTTCATTGTAGACGTGTCTTTTTAAACTCCTCAACTCAAATGCAAAACTAGGAGGATAAAAATTTGAGACTTAGATTGGCTGTTGGCAGGCAGTCTTCACCCAAGACACTTCAGTCACAGCGAGCACCACTTATGCATTCGAGTTAAACTTCAGTTTGCAACACATTGATACGGGCAATTTGCTCAATGGCTGGCTGGATATATGCTGGTTGTTCCAATTATAGCAAACACAGACCCTGAACTTCAGATAACAACTACAAGCAAACCAACATTAGAGATGGGCTGAGGAGATTGTGGACAGATCCTCAGGCTGGGAATTGGGTTCAAAGCAAAGGCTGGGTTTGGTTTTAGATAAAAGAGCAAAACATTGCAGGATTTATGTCCTTTGGCTGTTTAGACCAGTGGTTTTTAACCTGGGGTGCACGATGCCATTTCTGGGGGTGTGACACAGGTCAGATTTTTTTAGAAGATAAATCATTGAAAACACAAATTAAGCACAGGCACGTAAGTACAGCTACTTTGGTTCATCAAACTATGTATTTATTAACATGAAACCTTTTTTAATGATTACGGTAATATACAAACAAAAAATATATCTAGGTTTAAAGAACTGACCTACTTCAATGATTTTTGAGACAGGGTGCGAGAACATACTCTGAGAACCAAAGGGGGGGTGCAGGCTGCAGTAAAGGTTAAGAACCACTGGTTTAGACTGTAAGCTCTGTGAAGCGGGGACTGTCGGCTACTCTGATTGTACAGCCCCATTAGTTCTGTTCTCTTTATTCTTCCTCTGGGGGCTTTCACTGGCCCAGGTACTGTTATGCGTCGAGCACCACGATTCTTCTTTACCTTTGTACTAAATACACGGGGGTGGTGGGAAACGTGTGGGGTTATTTAAATAGAATAGGTGACAGACATGCCTAAGCAGCAGCTATTTCGAGTGTGTGAGATAATACTGTACCTCTCTGCTGCTTTGCAGTGGCACACCTGCAATCCTAGAGAGAAAGTTCTGGGCTTCGTTCGGATTTCACTGTAGCATTGTGTTAACAGTTCATTGAGCAACTTACCTAAATCGCCTACACCATCGAGTGGCAAAATGAAGTACCTAACCAATACAATGAACAATAGTTCCGTGAGGAGACAGCTTACAAATCAGAGGTATGAAGCAATGGGATTGGCAGGCATATACCACTCTGTCATATTGCATGCAAACAACATTAAGGGGGCTGGGAATTATTGGGGACTCTGAGCTCTCCAGCTCTGTTTGTGGCTTGAAATCAGCCCAGTGCAGTAGTTACTGAGGTCTTAGCTGTAGGAGAAAGTTGCACTGGTGTAACTTAAACTAGCTCTAAAAACATATAAAGAGGTGCAAGCCACTTACTTTGGTGGGCAAGTAGCTTCCTCTACTTTAAACCTGTTCCCAGTTGACTTAAGCTAAACTGCTGCAAGCCACTGTCAAGCCCCTGTGTGAACAAAATGGGTTCAAATTCACACTGGTACAACTGGCCTGAGTGGTGTTCTGAGCCAATAGTTGTTCTGTGGCCTAAAATGAATTTCAGGATCTCCCTGAACAAAAGCCACCATCCCAGGTAAGAGAAATTAACACTTAGCTGCTCTGTCGGCAGTCAGGCCAAATAATGAATGGGCCCCTGGCACCAAGCAATCCTTCCCCCCCTTAAAGATGACACATGCATACACCCCAGGTCGGTTAGGATGAGAAGAACCTTGCATTGCCACTGCCTGGACGGCCCTTGCTTTGTGATTAAACAGAGGGAGTCACATGTGCTCCAGGATGGGCAGGCCCACATCTTTTGCCAGTGCTAAATTCGCTGTAAAAATGTCTGAGTTACACACACAAACCTAAGACAATTCAGAGCACAATGGCCATCCCTTCCCTTCCGCTTGACAGAGGTCTAGGCACTGACTGCTCTAACATTGTGTTGCTACTGAACTTTTGACAAAGGAGAGAGTTAAGCATCTGCATGTCCTGTCTTTGAGGGGGGTGCAATCCTGCAGTTACTGCACACTCAGAAGTCAATGGAGGTGGCCTTTGCTGTGGATCAAGACCAGAAATCACTGAATCTAGCAAGTAGTAGAGAGGGGGAAGTGCCCAAGATGTGCCACAAAGAAACAATGTTTTGATGTCCCCAGAGCCCGTGTGGCACAAATCAGGGGTGATGGGTGTTGAAAACATTCCTGCCCAGAGGTAGGAGCAATTTTGAGCACCTCAGTATCTTTGGATGCTGATTTCTCTGATGCTCTCAAACACGGAACTATGGTGGTCAAAGTGTGTATCTTTCAGGTGTGATGTGTTTATTCTTCTTTGCATCCTTCCGAACTCTCTGCCAGCCTTCAAATCAATACAAAGCCACCTTGCCCCTTGCGTTATTTGTGAGGAGTCTGTTGACTTGGGCCGACAGGCAGATCAGTCAGGCCAGAAGTGTGAAAAGTTGGGCTCTTCTCTCTCACCCCTCACCCCCCCACACACACACCCCTGCCTATTCCTTTGTCTAGTCAATGCTCCACAGCATCTTCCCCTTGGCATAGAGCAGCTCTGTGAGCAGACTAGCAGGGCCCACACAAAAACTGAACAGGAGTGGCTGGGCTAGCCAGGCACTTCCACCTGTCCTGTTGCAGCAGCAACAGCCGCTTTCATCTGCTTCTCTCCCTTTCCTTTGTGGGGCGTGGCCCTCCCCTAGCATGTGCCTACTTCTTCCAGACACAGCCTGGGAGCCAGGCTGCCCCTATGGGGCAGGAGAAGCCCTTTGGCTCCTGCAGCACTTTGCTCTCACAATTACCTTAACAAAAGAAACCTGCAGCACCTGCCAGCCTCTGCTTGAATCATCTAACACAGTGCTTCTCAAAGTGGTGGTCCGCGGACCGGTGCCGGTCCGCAAGCCCTCGGCTGCCAATCCGCGGCGAGTTTCCTCATAAGAGCGTCGAATGGGATAATAATATGGCACCGGTCCCTGGTACGTTGAAAAAAAAATTGCTGGTCCCCAACATCAGATAGCTTGAGAAGCACTGATCTAACAGGCAGCCCAACCCAGTCCCTGCAGGGAGGTAGCCAGGACATTTCTAAACCCCTTTCTAGTGCTTGTGAAAAGCCTCCACCCTCATTAGGTTCTGTGGGCCCTGCCAGCGCACCTCGAGCCTGACCTGCAGCATCTCCCTCTAGCCGAGCTGGGGTGGCAGGCAGGAGCATGGGTGATACCTTCAGTTATATCTAATGGCTTAAAGAGATGCCACACACGAACCTAAAGGCTATTGGGGTGGCCACCCTTCCCATTAGCTCTGCCACTCCCCACACACACACCTTGGTCTCTGTGATGGCCCTTTTGTGAGTGGAGCCAGCTTGCCATGCATGCAAATCCTGTGTGTATTTGGTGTTGCGGATGGTAGGGACTGGGCTGAGCACGCCAAACTCATTTCACTTGGGACCCTCCTCTCCCCTGAGAGGGCAGAGCGCTAGGCGTGAGGAACTCATATAAGAACGCTGTGTGCCACTCTTACCATCGGTGGCCTGGAACTACTCGCAGGCAAGAGCCTTGTAACAGCTCCGAGGTTAGCGGTTGCAGGCACCTACATAATGATCTCCTGCCCTGTGCTTTGATGTGGATTTCCTTGGAAAAACAACGGTCAGCAGCTATAAAATCCACTCCCCCAAATCTCTCTTTCAATAATTGGTTTTACAGCCCCAGCCTTTGGGTTTTAAGTGAAGGGGAATTCCCACTGCAGTGACTCACTTGTTTGCGTAGAAGGCTGGCTGGAGGTAGAGGCAGGAAGGAGGCAGTGTCGCTGCACCCAGGAGACCATGTTAAGCTTTTTGCCCTTTGTCAGTGGGAAAGAGAGGCTTCTACTTGCACACACCTGGTTCCCCTCAGCAGGCAGTGCCCTCTCCCCTGCGATGGCTGCAGGAACAAGGTTGGAGCTTAGACTGCTAGCAAGATGGCTTGGAGGAGCTGGTGTGAATTAATGCAGTTTTTCTGCCTTCAGCATTGTAGGCTTAAGGACAGCAAGGTAGCGGCTGTAGCTAGAAATGTTTATGGCAGCTGCAGCTGGCTTGGTTCTGTACAGATTTATTTGGAGGAAAGAACGGCCTTGGTTTAAGGTGGCAGCATTTCAGTTTAGTATCTACTAGCCCCATGGCATTGGAATAGGACAGAGCCCTGTGCCCTTGCTCAGTGTTTATTCATGGTGCATGGGGGCTGCTGCATCCCCTGGCTTGCAATGGGTTCTATCATATACAGGGTTTACAGTTTTGTTGAATGGCTCTCAGCCCCCTCCCTACACAAATTGTTCCAGCCCCCCACCCCCTTGCCAGAGGAGCTGTGCATGTTTAACAGAGGGGGGTATTTGTACTGCTCGCCCCTCAGGCACCTGCAGTGCCGAAGGGCAGAGAAGCTGGTACACGGTCAGACCTTGTTTGAAGCTGCTGCTAGTGCCTGAGCAAACACTGTGTGTGTGTCCCACCCACCTACGTTATATAGGGATCCTTTGCCCTAGCTCCTGTGAAAACCAGAATCACCAGCACTCGGCTGCCTAAACCACCTGCTGCTGATTATTAACATTCCGGAGCCACTGATCCAGCCAACTCCCTGCTAATTCTGCAGCTAGAGCACTCGCCTTTCGCTCTGCAACAAGCCCACTCTGCTCCCCCTGCACTACGTGGCCATCATCTCTAGTCTGTTGAACTGAACAGGAGGCCAGAACTACCCTCTGCTTCAAAACGAAACACCAAAACCTCACAGCTGAACCAGTCCTGTTTCTATAGATATAAAATCCTATTGGATGGAGCATTGTAGGCCGTGGAGTCATCGTTTGCATGTAATTTACATATCATTCAGTTCCCTGCTGTTTAGCAAACTGCAGCTCAGAAGCCATTTATGTATCATTTTCCTTGCGCAGTTTAGAATTGACAATTGCAGCAGAATCAGCTCAGTCCAGCCAGCTCTGCTTTATGTCTGAGCTGAGTCTAGAACGTTGTACGGTAGATTTCTTATCTCCACTCTCATCCCCAATACTTGCCAAGTGAGGAGCAGCCAAGATTCCTAAGTGAATGCGTTTCAAATGATTTGTCATGATGTTTTTCAAACTGGGGCTCTCACCGTCCGACTCATTCAGCCACACAACAGCAGCATGGGATTGAGATAAGCAGAAACCGCCTCCAGGCTAAAACTGGGTATGAGGCCAGAGCCAAAGCGCCTCACTCGGGGACAGCAAAGCCGAGGTGGGGGCAGCTCAGAGCAGGAGCAGCCAGCAGGGAAGTTGAGAACTGGATCCAAAACCTTCCTCAAGTTCAAGCTTTGATCCAGGTCTCTCTCTTCCACAGCCCAGATGAAGGAACTAATACAACAATGGACTCGGGTCTTTTGGTACCAAACACTTTACCAACCATTCTGAAACCACAGCCCCCACAATGTTTGTCCGGCTCAATCTGTCAGAAGGTGAAAGCCGCCTAACCGCCCCACTACCTTCCTTACTTCACTTTTAATCGAGAACAGCTCTAAGGGTCCATCCTGTGTCCGAGCTACCAGAGAGCGCAAAGCTGCGTCTGTTTTGCCTTTCCAGCCTCTGGTATCTTCCAGCTCTTGTTGCCTTCCACCGTGGCTGCAAGACGCTGAGTCACAATTTGTTCAAATACAGTTCACACACAGGAAAGAAAAAGGTGAAACTACTCAAATGAATCGGTTGGTGCATCAGCTGTTTGGCCCAAATAGGGGTAGCCAGTGGTACTGCCAGGTAGGACTGGAATAGCTCCCCAGCTCTGTTAATACATATGGTCCGATCTGCAGGGGTGCTGAGCAACCTCGGCTTCCTGTGAAGACACTGGGAGCAGCAGGCACGCAGCACCATTGAAAGTCAAGCCGACAAGGCCTTATTCACAGCCAGCCTAAGCAGGTCAGACCCAGCTGAAGTCACCCACCGCTGGGAAGTCTATTACAAAACCCCCTTGCTGGGAAACCCCCCAGGCTGTCTGGAATGGAAGAGACACTAACAGGAAACCTCATTTCAGGAAGCAGGTTTAAAAAAAAAAATACAAAACACTGAGTTTCAACATTTTTCCTTTGGGGAGGCAAAAAAACTGTAAATACTGCCAGCAGCAGGAAGAAGAGTCCGCCACCTTCCCTGGGCACACTGGGTTACGGCGCAGGGCCAGAGGCCAGGGGAATTTCTCACTTCCTTCCTTTCTCTTTCTTCAGAAAGTTAATTTCTTATCGTGATCATCTGGGGATTTAACCACCCTGTGTTGCGACTGCAAGGAGGAGCCTGGAAGCCAAGATTTGTATCTGCAACAGCTTTGACCTCCCCTCCCAAAAGAAAGCTCTCACTAGCAACAAACCAAAAAGTCAGCCCTTAAACAAACTTGCGGGCCCTGCACACCACCCCAGTGATAACAGGCCGCCTTCTGCTCTGTAGTTACTGCAGGCCCGCCCCCACAGACTGGATCGTGCTATACCTTGCTTCTGAAGTTGGGATCTCTTGACCCAAAACATTTTGGATCGTTCTGTTTAAGGGGATTAAGCCCCCTGTAAATGACCCTCTTTATAACAATTCTCCAAGCCCTTGTTCCTTTTTGCTCCTACGCTGAAGTCCGTGTCATCAGAGGAGTGCTGCGGCAGTTGAAATGGGACTGGGGAGGCGGAAGCCACATATTTTAGAAAGGGAAACCCAAGGTACTGTGACCTTTCTGAGTTTGTTGTAGCACTGGGATGATCAAAGTGCAGCACCAGGGGTACTGAAGCCACCAGTGTCATAAAAGGCAACGGGTTTCTACCCACTGTAGTTGCAGTGTGAGAACAAAGCTGGTCAGATGCAGGCTTGTATTGCTGGTGAAATTAACAAGCCATTTTTGCTCATCGAATGGTACAAACATAAGCTAAGAGCAGGGCTGTGAGAATTAAGAAGCGTACACAGATATGCATCACTTAGGTGCAAGCTGCCCATGCAGCCCTCCGGGTCAAACTTTGGGGGCCCCTGAACTGTAGAGATTTATACAGCCACGCCAGACCTAGAGCGCCCACTTTACAGCAAACTCGCCCAATGGGTACTTACTGCAATTGAAGCAATTCTTGTGGTTAAGGCGCTGGGCTGGCAGTCAGGAGGTCCGCACTCCATTTCTGGCTCTGCCGTTGACATAGCATTGGGCCTTGGGCTCAGTTCTGAGGCCCAGCTGTCAGATGGGGACAAGGATACATTCCCTCAGTGCAAGGGGCGTTGAGTGCATTGATGCATTAGTATTTAAGTACTAACAACTACAAGCTGTAGCTGGGCAAATGACTTATTTTGACTAGGCATGTGAGTGGCACCCAGGCCTTTAAGGTCCCCCTTGTTCAGAAAGAAAACCCCAGTACGTCCAGTCCCCTGTTTGTCCCTTGGCCTGGCCAGACTGGATTGGGTCAAAGCAGACAGAGGAAGTGCTTCAGGAAGCACAGCTCAGCTTCTGGTCAGGTTTGCGGCCAGGTTTACCCTTTGCTGCTGCTATTGTATTGTTCTTGCTGGCCGTGAAGTGGCTGCAGGCACTTTTCAGCCAGTGCGTGGGGGGGGGGGGTTGATTTATGGGGAGGGGGGGAAGCCCACTGCAGTCTGCACAGGAAAAGGCTAGAAAGTTCAGTCTGTCTCCAACTGAGTGTTTCATCAGACGGGAGTTTAAGCAACATCCTGTGAGCTGAGCAAGAAGTCTGAAGCCTCTGCAGCTTTTCATCGGCCCACACTCCTGGGGTTGTGGCAGCAGCGTGGATATCCAGCTGCATCTAATTGCTGCAGCTAGGAAAGTTTAGGGTTGAACTTGGGAACTAATACTAGGCCTGTCCTAATGCAGTATTGCAGTTCCATGGTTAAGTATTCACGGGTCAGAAAGTTCAAAGGAAGACTGAAGGGCTGTTAGCTCTCTTCTCACTGTGCAAATACATCACAGGACCGTCGATCAGATTAGCTGCTCAAACTCAAACTATACAATCTTATATACAGAAGTTATTTAGGTTACAAAGCCAAGCACTGACCAAGAGAAGACACTTCTCTCACCCAGGGTCCTACTGAATTTCAGAGACCCGCTGCAACAGAAGTGTAAGAAATAAAAAATAAACAGCCCTAGAATCCTTCATAATGGAACATATTCAGCATCCCAACTATTGGAGTTGCTACCAGCTCCCCCATATTTTTTCTACCACATTCTTAATCTGGATCACATAACTAAGGACTGTGCCATAATTCACTCATGTATAGGGTTACCATATGTAACAAATAAAAAAAGAGGACACTCCACGGGGCCCTGGCCCCGCCCATTTCCCACCCCCAGCCCCGCCCCAACCCTGCCCTAACTCCGCCCCCTCCTCCCTCCCACTCGCAGCGAAAAGGGCTGCCTGAGCACTACCGGCTTCGCGGTTTGCCGGGCAGCCCCCAGACCCTGCGCCCCCAGCCAGCGCTTCCCCAGCGCAGCTGGAGCCTGGGAGGGGAAGCGCCCAGCCGGGGGCGCAGGGTCTGGAGGCTGCCCGGCAAACCGTGAAGCCGGCAGCACTCGGGCTTCGGGCAACCCCCTTGCCTCCGGACCCTGCGCCCCCGGCCGGGCACTTCCCCTCCCGGGCTCCGGCGGCGCAGGGTCCGAAGGCATGGGGGCTGCCCAAAGCCCGTAGCGCTCGGCTCTTAAACAGAGCCGAAGAGTCAGGGGAGGAGCAGAGCCGCCGCGGCCGGAGGCTCTGCTCCTCCCCTGACTCTTCGGCTCTGTTTAAGAGCCGAGCTGCCCAAGCGCTACCGGCTTCAGGCAGCCCCCTTGCCTCCGGACCCTGCGCCACCGGCCGGGCACTTCTCCTTCCCGGCTCCAGCTGCCTCTGTTCCTCCCCTCTCAGACTTCGGCTCTGTTTAAGAGCCAAGCTGCCCGAGCCAGCGCTACGGGCTTCGGGCAGCCCCCCTTGCCTCCAGACCCCAGCCGCCGGAGCAGAGCAGCTGGAGCCATGGAGGAGAAGTGCCCGGCTGGCGGCTGGGGTCCAGAGGTAAGGGGGGCTGCCCGAGCCGGTAGCGCTGGCTCGGGCAGCTTGGCTCTTAAACAGAGCCAAAGTCTGAGAGGGGAGGACTCGCGGAGCAGCCGCGGGAGGGGAAGTGCCCGGATGGTATTTTTCCCGGACATGTTCGGCTTTTTGGCAATTCCCCCCAGATGGGGGTTTGATTGCCGAAAAGCTGGACATATGGTAACCCTACTCATGTAAGGGGACAGAGTTAAGGCTGTGGAAAGGGAATCTACCTGCTTTTATGGTCCCTTTGTGCTGTTGTGGCAGCATACAAGCCCCAGATCTAGCTGGGGAGAAGTTCTCCAATGCGGGGGACTGACTAAGGCCCACACAGCAAGGGCTGGTGCAGGTGGCTTGCCAGGGTGGGGCCACAACAGACACTGACAATGGTTCTGGGCAGCCTTGCCAGCCATAGGCAACTTGGTGTAAGGTGTTAAACGAGGGACTGTTTTAGCCCCTGGAACCACCCAGAATCCGAATGACACAGAGGTGACTTACAGCTACCATTTCCTTCTCCCTCTTGGCTGGGTGTTCTGTTATATATTTTGACATTTTGATGTTGACAATGTGTGTTTTACTGTTTATAAGGCTTTCACTGTTTGACTCTCAATATCTACTTTCATTAAATAATTATTGTGACTCCCTCCTATTATTTTTTGCAAATGAACATTTAAATAGATACAAATCTAAAAAAAAAAATGCTTAAAAATAAAACATTGATATTACCTGCCAACATTATAAAATATAAATAAAAAATCAAATTCTGCCAAGCCTAGTTGTGTGCAACCTTAATATTGTGTTTAAGTTTTTGGTATTTAATTTCCTTATTTTGTTTTTTAAACAGGAAGAAAAGAAGATAAAAATAAGAGTTCCCAGGTCTACCCGTTGGCCAAAAGTCAATGAGTGCTGGCTACAATTGCTAGTCAAGGTGCAGCTAAGGTTGCATGTAGCAACCTCCCTTACCGTCTCCAGAGCTACACCTAGCAGAGTGTAGTTCCCTAGCCCACCTGCACTCTTAACAAGCTCCAGCATTTGTCCTGACTTTGGAGTTAACAAGCCTTTGGAACTTGGCTGCGCAGTCAATCCCATCTGTGCATGGGCACTGCATCACACACAGACTTAGGGCATGTCCCCATGTCTCACCCCAGTGGCTGAAGGGTTGTTGCTCAAACCCTCCAGAATCAACGCACATGGAAAGTCCAAGCCAGGAAGGTGAAACACTCTGCAAGGCAGAAGCACGTGAAGACAGGAAATAGGGGCTGAACCTGTTTTGCAGGCTCCACCACACGCTACAACTGCAGTGATAATAAGTAGCATTGTGCGCCTACCTCGTACTGTCCACCCAGTGATCTCAGGGCTTTAGAACGACAAGTATCTCTGTCCCCATTTGCACCCCAGGGAAGGCAAGGACCAGTGATTTGCCCAAGATCACATGGCAAGTCTGTGGCAGAGTCAAGGAGAGAACCCAGGCCTCCTGACCGCCAGAGCTCTCCTGTGCCCACTGAATCCTGCTGCCTGTTGGGAAGGGCCCTGAGACTGCACTGGAGGGAAGAAGGGGCTGCATGAACAATGGTACCTCAGGCTATGCAAATGGGCAAGGACAGTGGCACCCTTCTGTATGCACTGGAGATTGTTACTGGTGCAGAAATCCCACCCCGAAGGGATCCTCTAAACAACAGGTTGTCCTGTGAACGAGCAGGCACTGCCGCCCCTGCCAGGCATGGATGGCTCCACTCATTGACCACATACATTGTATTATCTCTTGCCATAGTTGCAGCAGCTCTTCCCAGGAGGAGCTCTGGTGCAAAGGATTCTGGGATGGAAATAGGCCCACCATGCATGAGCCACCCTGCTGGGAGCTGGCTTTCCTCACTGTCCCAGCCCACCATCTAGGCGTCAGGTTTCCACTGGAGACAGGGGCAAAACCCCCTCCTAGGCAGACTCTACTGTCACCACAAATGCTGTAGCATTAACCTAGCTGGGGTTTTGTCTATGAAGGATCCCACACATGGCTAAGGGCGGGGATCGTATACCTGCTAATCCCGCAGGATGAGAGAGGGGACCATCCAGCCTAGAACAGCTCAACAGGGGAAGGATAAGTCAGGCTGAAAATATTTAAATGCTGGCTGAAGAGCGACTGTTCCAAACACCAGAGGTTTTTTTGTCTGAGCTCCCCAGTCTTCCCAATGTAATCAGCGCCTCTCATGGGTCGGGGCTGTGGGAGCTGACTTTGAAAGCACAGAAGGATCAAAACCATTTCCTGCCCCCCAGAAAAGTGATTTCAGTCCTAACAAAGATACAAAGGCTGCCTTTGTCCCGCTCCTTTGCCCCACCACCATTCCATGCAGGGCTTCGGGGCTAATTGCAGGAGATCAATGAGTGTGATGTTAGCTAAGTTTGGCCAAACCGCTCTGCTCCAGAAGAGCCCAGGTGTGGAGGGGAGAGCTGGAAGGCGGGAGCGAAGGAGGACTAGAGTTGTATATTCTCCACCACCTTTGCCTTATATATCAACATCACCTCCGCTCTTAGCTTCTTATTAATCCACACAGATTGTGGCCTTTTATTTTTAACTCTTATTGTAACACTGATGCCAGCAGCCGGCTTGCCCACAGGCTGGAAACCACCTGTTCAGCTCAGCTCCTCCAGCAAGGAGCCTGTTACAACAACAGAACAGAGAGAGAGAAAAAGCTCCTTAAAGGTACAAGGCCACCCCACTCCGCGATTTTCCTTTGACATTCCCCGGCCAGTCTTTCCTCTCATATAATTCCTCCTGAGATGCCAAGTCAGGTGCTTCAAGGCCGAGCAGCTGCCTTCCTGCCTTGCAGTGCTGCTGCAGGCAGATGAGACAGGGCCAGTGGAAGTTTATATGGTTTGTAGATGGGCTGCCCAGGCATGGGCTGTGTGTCTCTACCACGGTGAGTCAGCTCCACAGTGTCCTCACCGCAGGTGCTCCAAAGAGCATTGCTGGGGCGGCCGCCAGCCCACTTATCGCCTAGTGGTCCCAGCTACACTGAGGGGGTGTCGGACGCCCAGGTCTGCACGTGGAGGCAATGCTGCCTTTACAGCTTCGGCTCCACCCCGTCCCTAGGCTCAATTAAAAACAAAGCCACCAAAGATGAGACACCACGTTGGACCACCTCCTAGTCAGCCATGCAGAGCCCCAGTGGAAATCCGCTCATGAAACCAGGGATCCCATCTGAGCCAATGATCTTGGCGTGAAAGACTCCTTATCCCAGTACCAGCCCCCTGGACCAGGCTGTCTTCTTAAAATGTCAGTTCATTACAACAAAACTATCTGACTGGCTTGGCCTACAGCCTTGCCTGCCTCCTCTCGATGCCCTTCTAAGTGCAGCCCTGACCATCCCCGTGCTGCCTAATGCAGGGCTCACCACAAAGGGTTAATTAGCTTCCCCGCCCCTCCAAGTTGTCATGTTAAAGGCCTCATAATATGACCTATTGTCGTCGTCTGGTTTGGACTCAGATTCCTGTTCAGTCCTGTATGCGGCTCTTAATCAATCCCAGCTCTGACTCACCCTCCACTGAGCTCAGACGCTGCTGCCTTTGTGACTTCATCCTCTTGAAATAGAAAGCTGGGAAGGGAACAGTCTCTCCCTCTACCCATATATAAACAAACAAACAAACAAACAAACAAACACACACACACACACACACACACACACACACACACACACACACACCCCCACCCCCCCCCCAGCCCCTGTTGCCAGGGGACTGTCGGAGCCTAAAGCCAGTAACTGGGCTTTGGTCTTGCTCGCCCCAGAGAGACACGAGTGATGGCAGCCCACATTTAAAAGTTGAAAAAAATCCCAAACACTCATGCTGCCCAGCCTGAAGAAAAGGGGGTCAGTTCTGCAACAGATATAGCCCAGCTTTTCTATTTGCCCTCCAAAGTGTGTGTGGGGGTGGGGGGAGACTCACTCACCCCCCTTTTCTCACTCCCTCCTGCCCTTGCATGTCTCTTTCCCTGTGTTCCATAAATAACAGATTCAGAGTAACAGCCGTGTTAGTCTGTATCCGCAAAAAGAAGAACAGGAGTACTTGTGGCACCTTAGAGACTAACAAATTTATAAATAACAGAGATTCCCCCAGGCTCCCAAATTTGATTCTGGGGTTTAGGGCTGGTTGCATCGGGGGTGGGGCTGTTCAGACCATCACAGAGAAAGATCAAATTCTGCTAACAAAATCCCCAGAGTGCAACCCCAATGTGCCACAGACTCCCGGAGGCCTAGTATGGTAACTGAGTCACAGACACGCCTCCTGCCGAGGGCCGGCTCTAGGATTTTTGCCACCCCAAGCGAAAACAATTTTGGCGCCCCCCCCCCCCCCCCCCGTTTTTTTCTTACCCCCCACCCCTGTCCCCGCCTCAACTCCACCCCTTCCCCAAATCCCCAGCCCTGCCTCCTCCCCCCAGGCTCTCAAGCCTAGGAGGGAGGGAGGGAGAGGGAGAAGCAGCGCGTACATCGCGGCCACTCAGGGTCTTCCCCCTCCCTCCCAGGGTCTCAAACCCGGGAGGGAGGGGGAGATCCCAAGCGGCCGCGGTGCGCCAATCAGCTGTTTCGCGCGCCACGACCATTTGGGATCTCCCCCTCCCTCCCGGGTTTGAGAGCCTGGGAGGGAGGGCGAGCAGTGGTGCGCGAGCGGCAGCAGCGGAGGTGAGTTAGGGCGGCCGGGGCACATTTTTAGGGGCGGCATGGCCCGCGCCAGAATGCCGCCCCTAAAAATGTGCCGCCCCAAGCACCAGGTTGTTTTGCTGGTGCCTAGAGCCGGCCCTGCTCCTGCCAGGCGAGAGTAACCACTTTGGGAGACAATTGCACTTCTTTCCCCTGCATAAGTTGCTAACCAGAGCTCCTCTGAAGCTGGTGACATGGGCTTACAGTGTCAAAATATTAACACCTTGGACAAAGAGCAGACAGGCTAAAAGCCTCCACTCTCGAGCAAACAGGTATCAACAAGCCGCCATCTATCTGACAGTGCTGATGAATTACTAACAGCTACAGCACAGCACAGAAAACATCTGATAGCAGCATACCATATACCATCTGCTGCATAGTCACCTGAGTAACGAAAAACCTTCAGCTCCCATTAAACTACCAAGATGGCGACTGCCAAATAGAATAGCTGGTGAGAAATAAAATAAGAGGGTAACAAATAGAATTAGCTTAACTATTATTTATACAAAGCTTTCTGCATTTGGGAGGCAAGTGTGACAAGGACGACGATCAAGTGCAGTGTTCATTTAGGATGTAATCCATCTGCTAGCCGGGGACTAGCTCCTTCATTGACAAAGGGACAGCTGCCATATCTAATAGGGGTTTGCCATCTCTTACTACTGTGGTCCACATTGTTACACCAGTGGAAATCCAGAGCCATTCCACAGAAGTCCCTGGAATTACACTGCTGAAACAGAGATCAGAATATTCATAGACTTTAAGACCAGAAGAGATCATTACATCATCTAGTCTGACTTCCTCTATGTCACAGGCCATTTGATTCCCTCCAGTTCCCTTGTATTGAGTGCAATAACTCGTGTGGGACTGAAGCAGTCTTCCGGAAAGGCATCCAGCTAGATATGAAGCCGTTAAGAGACAGACAATTCACTCTTCCCTTGGGACAGAACTTCCAGTAAACGGACCCAATTATTCTACACTACCTGACAGGCAGGCCAGAAGGTTGAACCTGTGTTTTTCCATGGCTTCTCAGTGTTTTAGCCAAGTTGTCCTTCAGTTTCTGCAGGGATAGTGCTTCAGCCAGCCCCTCCCTTATTCCAGTTCGTTCCTTTAAATGGGAGTTGGGGCTGAGAATAACCAAGGACAAACATCAGCCTTTGGATTATCGTACTTGGAAGGTATCGTATCATGGATTGACGTTGTTCATCTCGGTTGTGGGTTTGTTGAGCGAGAGGCTAATGACTTTCCCATTAAGGATTTGGGGGAGGTTTTAAGGGACGAAGTCAATGGGAGTTGGGTGCCTAAGTCTCCTTTGTGCCTTTCAAAATCTCTCCCTCAAATATTAATTTACCTGGGAGGAAACTCAGTAAGTGTTGCCTGCAATCTCTAGCCACACAAAGAGAGTTAATTGAAAAATGGGCAGGGGCACTATTTGCCTTAAGCAGAGCAGACGTTCAGAGTGTCTTTACGCTTGGGAACCTGGGCAGCTTGTGACTGGAGGCATCACCAATGTGTTTTTCTGCAGAGGAAGAGCAAACAGATCCTTCCAGACTGCAGACTTCTTTTTTTAGATTGAGGGAATCAAGACAGAACAAAAGTAAAGCCTCTATGAGCGAGCACAGTGGGTATTTCTCTTTTGACATGCGGCACCAGCTCTGCCTCGCAAAATGGCAGCCGATAGGTACCTCACTACATACAACACAGGCTCAGTTACCCATAGGTAGGTGCATTAGTGCAGGGTGTCAGTTTATGGTGCCTCTTCCTCTGTGGGTAGCAGTAGGCATAGTTCCAAACTACCATAAAAAGGGGGCCTGGCTAGCAGGCTGGCTAGCTCATCCCAGCCCCAAATGGGTCATGATCTGCTGGCTGTGGGTTTCAGCTGGGCCCGAAGCCATAGGGCGCATATGTTAGCGAGGGGTGCATGCTGTCTGTTCTCTACTGTGCGTTATGGCTACTCACCCAGAACTCCCCTTTCCTACCTTGGCAGGGTAACAAGAGCAAATGCTCCTTTTCCAACGGCTGCTCCTGACAGGAAGGGCAGGTTTTCAGCCCCGCTTGAATGAGGAAGGTGATTACTAACCCTAGCCTGTATAAGCCAGAACAGCATGGAACTAAATTAGTTAGCAAAGACGACACATTTTAATGAATAACCATTATATCAGAAAGGAGGAAATGATCTTTTCTGGCTCCAATAGCTGAAGATCAAAAAGGTATTGGCCTGGCTCATGGAGGGTTGAGCTAACGAAGGCGTCGCACTGCTACAAAGCTGGGCCTTGATGAGCAACTTCGAGGGGTGAGATTAAAGCAGGCAGCCTGTTCATCACAGGAACGGACAGGCAATATTCTGCCTTTCCAGCTTCTCTTTGCAGCTAAGTTTATCAAAGCATTTAACAGCCCTTTCCTTTGAAACCCGTGGTCTATCTAGGCACCTGAGCTGGCTAGCCATGGAGCTATGAAAGACTCATTGCATGCGATGTTGAGAAAGAGTAGAATAACTGAAATCATGGCCAACCTCGCCTCGCTCAGAAAGAGGCCCCCCCCATCTGAGGTGGTGCGGAGTGCAAAAAAAGTCAACAGAGCCACCAGTTATATGGCAAAGCCCTGAGGATACCGGGAGGGCAACAATGTTCTTTTGCACTGCATCGACCACAGGGACTAGGTCAGGGGTGAGCAAACTTTTTGGCCCGAGGGCCACATCGGGGTGCGAAACTGTATGGAGGGCCGGGTAGGGAAGGCTGTGCCCCCCAAACAGCCTGGGCCCTGCCCCGACCTCTCCCATTTCCTGCCCCCTGACTGCCCCCCTCAAAACCCCCAACCCATCCAACCCCCCCCTACTCCTTGTCCCCTGACCGCCCCACCCCCTATCCACACCCCTGCCCCCTGACAGGCCCCCCCAGGACCCCACCCCCTATCCAATCCCCCCTGTTCCCCATCCCCTGCCTCCCTGCGAACCTCTGTCCCATCCAACCGCTCCCTGACTGCCCCCCAGGACCCTCTGCCCCATATCCAACTCTCCAGCCCCAGCCCCCTTACCATGCCGCTCAGAGCAGCATGTCTGGAGACACACCTCCAAGCTGGAGCCAGACACACCATCAGGTTGCCTGGCTATGAGCATGCAGCCCCGCTGCCCAGAGCACTGCCACACAGCCGCGTAGCTGCAGGGGAGGGGCCGGGGGCTAGCCTCCCAGGCCAGGAGCTCAGGGGCCAGGCAGGACGGTCCCCCCAGCCAGATGTGGCCTGCGGGCTGTAGTTTGCCCACCTCTGGACTAGGCCCATGTCTGGTGCCATTTGGGAGTCAGAAGGACTCCCAGGCTGAAGACTATGTCAATGATCAACGGATAAGCACTTTCCACTGAAGTCAATGAGAGAGCGCTGATCAGTTCAACTGGTGTCCCTCTTCCCACCCGCACTCCTCGGATATAAACTTCATCCTGGGGCTAATCTCACATAGGTGTTGGGACATGTTCCCAGCCTCCTAATTTCTCTTCTGTCTCTTTTTACTAGCACAGGGAACGTGTCTTTGGGCAGCCAACCTTAGGGTTACCATTCGTCCGGATTTACCCGGACATGTCCTCCTTTTTGTGCAAAAAATAGCGTCCGGGGGGAATTTGTAAAGCACTCACAATGTCCGGGATTTCCCCCTGGCAGAGCAGAGCGAGCGGCTGGGAGGGCTGCAGGGAAGTCCCGGGCTGGACTCAGGAGCAGCTGTAGAGGAGCCGGATCCGCCCTGCATTCTGAGCCGGCAGCTCCCTTGCAGCCCAGTCCGGCAGCACTGTGCAGGGCCAGACCGGGTTTTGTTGTGCAGGGCCAGGGACCGGGTTTTGTTGTGCTGGGGAGCTCAGCCACGTGTCCGGCTTGGCTGCACAGAGCCCAACACCCTGTTCTGAGCAGCAGGGTAAGGAGGTCAGGGGGCAGGGAGGTTCTGGAGGTGGCAGTCAAGAAACGGGGGGGGGCTTTTTGGGGGGAGTGGAGAAAGTTTTGGGCAGTCAGGGTACAGGTAGGGGGTAGGGTCCTGGGGGGCAGTTGGGGGGGGTCTTAGGAGGGGGCAGTTAGGGGACAAGGAACAGGGAGTCTTAGGTAGGGGGTGGGGTTCTGGAGGGCAGTTAGGAGCAGGGGTCCCAGGAGGGGGCAGTCAGGGGACAAGGAGCAGGGGGGGAGTGTTTGGGAGTTCTGGGGGGGGGCTGTCAGGTGGCAGGGGTGGGGAGATGGATCGGAGCAGTCAGGGGACAGGGAGCAGAGGGGTTTAGATGGGTTGGGAGTTCGGGGGGGGGGTTGTCAGGGGGTGGGGAGTGGTTGGATGGGGCGTGGGAGTCCCAGGGGTCTGTCTGGGGGTGGGGGTGTGGATAAGGGTTGGGGCAGTCAGGGGACAAGAGGCAGGGAGGCTTAGATAGGGAGTGGAGTCCTGGGGGGCAGTTAGGGGCAGGGGTCCCAGGAGGGGGTAGTCAGGGGATAAGGAACGGGGGGAGGGTTGGGGGTTCTGGGGGGGCGGGAAGTGGGAGGGGCAGGGGCGGGGCTAAGGCGGGGCTCCTCCCGTCCTCTTTTTTTCTTGCTGAAATATGGTAACCCTAGCCAACCTTCTGCAGCCTGCACTGTGGGAAAGGGCTTTCAGAACATTGGCAGTCATCTTGCCAGATGGCCTGCTCCTGGGGGAGGGCTCCTGGAACTAAGGCATACAGCTTTGGGGGACAGGCTCCCAGAATGCACTTGTGTTCTGTCCAGCCAACAGCCTTCTGTAGCACACGTTCTGGGGAAAGCATCGGGGGAAGGAGGAGAAGAGAGGGAGTCTTCTGTCTACGTGACTTGATCCTCCTAGAACAGAGGTTCCCACACTTCTTTTGCTGGTGGGCAGGTCAGGAGGGGAGTGGAAGGCTGCACCCCAGGAGTATTGGCCCCTCCCTGCTGGACACAGCCTGACCCCGGCCCTTCAGCACGGCTTCATCCACATGCCCCGCACAGACTTTGTCCAGAAGGGGATATGGATGGGGCTCTGTGCCCTGGGGCTGCAATGAAAGGCCAGGGTCAGGAGGATGCTCTGTCCAACAGGGGGGTCAGTACTCACAAGCTGCAGCTTTCTGCTTGTCCCCTCGCAGACGCATAGTCCATGCCGGCCTCCCCAGCAGAGGGGAACTGCTGCAGCAGTAGGGGACCGAGATGGGCAGAGAGGTCCTTACGCCCCCACTAACCTTGTCACCCAGGAAGGGGTGTCTGCTCCCCACTTGGGGAACGTCTGTCCTAGAGCCATGGCACATCCTGCGCAGCCTCCTAGCCAGCCCATTCTTCAAGGCTGTCCTGTGGGCACTGGGCCCCCGCCTTCAAACCTACAGGCCACGGTGCACAGCCCACAGAGACATGGTGGCAGGGGAATGAGTCAGTCTGACTCTCTGTTTCACGGATAGAGCTGGGAAGAAAAAAAATCCAACCAGACAGGCCAAAGGGGAGGGCAAGACCAGGCTGGCTGAGGGGAGAACCGTTCGCATAGCAGGGAACTTGTTTCAGATTCCACATGTTCCACTGCAGCTGGTGCCTCTAAAAGCCAGCGAACACCTGCTCTTCCTTGCATCTTGGATCAACAAGGGGCTCAAGCTAAAGCGGGTTTGCTGCGGGGCGCTGTGTGTTTCGATATCTCCTCAGCTTTGAGGCCGAGGGAAGGAGATGGGGATGCAAAAGGACAAAGCCGGACATGAGCTAGTGCGAGGCGGTTTGTTGCTTGGGGCAAGGAGTGGGAGTTTTGTGAGCAGCAGCAGGTTCTCAGCACTGGGGGTTGGTGGAATGCTACTAGCGCTGACTGGCGACTTTGTTCCTCCTGGAGCTTGCTGGCTGCTGTGTAAAGGTCAGCCGCGATAGGCAAAGCAAGTGTTGTGGGCGGACTTGCTTGTAGCTACTTTACTTGTTTGTCCAAATTTTTCTTCCTGCTTTTATTTATTTTTGGGGGCAGTTTACAAACAAAAACCTTCAAACCACCAAAAAAAAACCCCACACTACAAGCTGCGCTCTTTCCCACGGTCACCCCCTCCCGTACCCGTCCTGGGATGGGCGCTGCCTTTTCCTCCTTGTCCCTTGCCTGGCAACTCCATCTACAACGAACAGCTGTGGAACCTCTCATCTCTAGATCACTGTTGTGACCTGGCCCAGGGCAGCTGTGTCTGAGTAACGTCATGATCAGAGAGCAGTTCACGCAAGCCACCGAACAAAGTTAGTGATGTCAGTTTGCATCCTTCTGGGACCAAATGTCCATATTAGCCACGGGAACACTTTACTGAGGGTCGTGGGGGATTCGCTGTCACTGACCATTTTTAGATCAAGATTGGACATTTTTTAAAAGCTCTGCTCTGGGAATTACATAGGGAAGTTCTCTGGCCTGTGTTTATACAGGAGGTCAGACTAGATGATCACAACAGTCCCCTCTAGCCCTGGAATCTATCAATAAAACAAAACACCACATATCACCATCAACCCCTGCTGCCAGTCTTCAGTGGCATAGGCGCTGACTCTGGGCTGGAGCACCCACGGGGAAAAATTGATGGGTGCTTAGCACCCACCGGCAGCTCTCCGCCCTGCCCCCCCATCCCAGCTCACCTCCGCTCCACTCTGCCTCCGCCTCCTCCCTTGGGCACACCGTGTGCCCGCTTTTCCCCACTGGCTCCCAGTGCTTGCACCACGAAACAGCCAATTCGTGCGGCAAGCGCTGGGAGGTAGGGGGGAGGAGGGGGAACGCAGTGCGCTCAGGGAAGAGGCGGGGCCGGGGTGGGGATTTGGGGAAGGGGTCCAATAGGGGCAGGGAGGGGGCGAGGCAAGACCAGGGCGCGTGAGCACCCACCAGCACCGGGGAAAGTTGGGAATTAGCAGGGACAAAAAAAACCCTAACTTGTGTCAAGACTGAGCTGATAAGTGTATGGAGGAGAAGGTATGATGAGGTTGCCCACAATGGCGCATGGCCCATTTGCAACTGCTAGGAGTAAATACCTCCAATGGCTGGAGATGGGGCACTGGGGGAGAGGGGAGGGGGAAGTGCTCTGAGTTAGGACAAAGAATTCTTTCCCCAGGTGTCTGGCTGGTGGGTCTTGCCCACATGCTCAGAGTCTAACTGATTGATCACCATATTTGGGGTCAGGAAGGAACTCTCTCCCAGGTCAGATTGGCAGAGACCCTGGGGGGTTTCGCCTTCCTCTGCAAGGTGGGGCACAGGTCACTTGCTGGTTTGAACTAGAATGAATGGTGGATTCTCTGTAACTTGGAAGTCTTTAAATCATGATTTAAGGCCTTCAGTAACTGGGCCAGAGGTTACGGGCCTATTGCAGAAGTGTGTGGGTGAGGTTCTGTGGTTGATTTTCTTTTGAGATTTTTGGGTTTTAGTGCCCTTTCCACCCCTCACTTTTCCCAGTGGAAAAAGCAAAACTCTCTCTCTTTTTTGAACTGGAAAAGGGTAAGAGAAAGCTTGTACATGAAGTAGGAGTGGGATGGACACTCCAGAACACTCAACAACAAAAAATTCCAACAAAGAAAGTTTGCTCTTTCCATTTTTCTTTGAAAGAAAAAAGCAAAGAGGGAGAGAAAAGAATTACAACAAACAATTGTAATTACAATTACATTGTCCTTTGGACATTTTTGGCAAAAATGGAGTTTCTAGTTTTTCTACGAGCCCCAAGTCCAGCCCAGAACATTTATTGGGTTCCCAATTCTTCCTTCTCCTAGTACTGTGGGGTATTGCTCCCCATGCTATTAAACAGCCAGTGTGGCACACCCCGCTGATGGGCAAGGTCACCCCTATCCACCACAACTCACCTCCGAAAGGTGGTGGGATCCTTCAGGTAGGGTTTGTGAAGTGCTTTGAGATTCTTGCAGGAAACAGGCCATGGAAACGATCAGAAAGAAGCTATGGCCACCAGAGGACTCCAGCTCCCCAAGGTAGGTTAGAACCTGACAGAAATGCCAGTACTAGAAATCATGGACGTACAGATACCTCCAGACACTGCATTATTCCAGCAGCTACAAAACAGAATCACTCTTTGTGGGTTAAAATCCATTAGCCTCCCAGCATCAGCTCATTAAACATTTGTTGGGGAGGGATCCTACATCTCTTATCTCTAAGATCAGCTGTAGTGGGAGCTTCTATACCCAAGTTACTTCTCCCCTAAGCTCCTCAGGAGCTGTCTGACCTAACTCACACGCTGCTCGTCCAGGACTCTGTTAAACAGGATTTATCCAATAGCACAAGCCTGGTTGCTGTTAAATGAAGTGAGCCACAATAGAGGGTGAAATTCACCCCTCTAGAGAACCAGCACAAAGCCATTCGCCTCTGGGCTGAGAGCGTAATTGGTGCATAGAGCCTGTACTGGTCCAATGCAGTAGGGTCAGCTTCATCCTCAAAGGATGACTTGCACACAGTCGGCTGCGTACCCTATACACCAGCAGCTTCAATCTTAGCTCTGTATCCAGGACCCTACCTGCCACTGAACAGCACTCAAAGTTCCTGCAACTCAGCCCAAGTTCGGCTACTTCGGTTGAGAACAATTTTCAGATGGATGATTTGCGGGGGTGCAGGGGGAGGGGAGGACGCTCGCTTTTTGTGAACCTCCAGCTTTTTATTTAATACATTTTTAACCAGAGATCCCAGTTAAGCTTTTAATCGATGGGTTCCTGGCCAAGGGCAGTTGCAAATTGATTGCAGCCGAAATGGCAAGTGAAGACAAATATAGTGCAGGCTGCCTACGGGGAGAATCCACAGAGGAAACCGCACAGGCTATTTCTGGTGCATTGTCTCTGCTGCTCACAGTATTTCAAATCTTGGTTTCTCCTTAAAACTATTTTTCTGTGAGACGTAGGGAAAGTCACTTCTCTGGAGAAGGCGTTGAGCGTTCAGCTCTGCAGGGAATTCTAGGCCAAATGGTTGTGTCATTTGTTTAAGTCTCTGGGCCTGTTAGCTGCCTGAGGAATTAGGAGTTCGTTGGCAAGAGGTTTGGCTGGAGAGGCAGAGTGATCCTGGGATCTGACCCAAAGTTGATATGGTTGGAAGGGAAACACTAAATAGAACTACAGAGTCTGTGTATTTATCCAAATCGACTCCGTTAGCCTGTGAGCACAAATAGCTTGGACTAGAATGTAAATTGTGTTAGTCAGTCTCTGATAGACACCACACAGGAATTCCTATTCCACATGCACCTGGGGGAACATTGTTGATTTAAACCGTGTTACTCCAGAGTGGCACTACTATAAAGGAGACCAGACCCTGATACACTCTGTATT
Source organism: Malaclemys terrapin pileata (assembly GCF_027887155.1). NCBI lineage: Eukaryota > Metazoa > Chordata > Testudines > Emydidae > Malaclemys > Malaclemys terrapin. The sequence goes on along the minus strand of NC_071520.1, from coordinate 15,864,692 downwards.
GAGGAAGTCTTTGAAGTGCATTAATTCAGCAACATCCCACATTACCAACCATATGGAGCTACCGTAGCAGTGGACAGCCTCCGGTAGTGCCATCCCCCAGAAGCAGAACTCTGTAGGCACAACCATGAGGTCACTTTAAATCCCCCTTTGACTTTGGAATGTTGTGTAGGTTTGTGGTTGTTTCCAAACTCATTGGGACTCTCACAGATGAAATATGAACAGATACTAAAAGCTCTTCTGCATTTTTACCATTTGATATCTATACTTGTGGAATTCATAACAGAGTTTCACGGTGATTTGAGAAAAAGGTTGTGGTCTTTGAGTACCTTCAAATGCTGAATTGACTATGCTCAATCTCACGTTGCTTCTAGCCACCCTCCCCCAAACACACTAAATTGTGTTTGGGTTGAAATAAAAAAACCAATACTTTGCTCTTAGCGCCTGTGACCCGTGGTGCCCAGGGCAGCGCTCACTGGAAATGCCAAGGTCTGGGCAGGCTGCAAAAGGGAGAGTAGTTACTCCCAAGACTAGTGGGTGACACTGAAGTGAATCTCCCCAACCAGCCACAAACTGTGCTTCTGAATCCTCACACTGGTTATCAAGAAGCAAAAAAAGAAACCAGGCAGCCCCTTTTATTGCATTCCAGATTCCTGGCACCCAACCAGCACCTAGGGCCAGTACAGTGAGAAGCAGGGTGACCAGATGTCCCGATTTTATAGGGACAGTCCTGATTTTGGGGGCTTTTTCTTATATAGGTACCTATTACCCCCCCACCACCACCTGTCCTGATTTTTCACACTTGTTATCTGGTCACCCTTGTGAGAAGTTACTTAATAAACTCTGCTCACATATACAAAATATTCTTCTGACCCCAAAGGGTCAGCCACATTACCAGGTCAGCATAGGTTTGGATCTTACCAAAAATACCATGCTGCTAGCCAAGCCTTTAGCGTCTAAGGCCTTTTCTACACTGCCACGTTACAGCGCTGAAACTTGTATCACTCAAGGGTCTGAAAAAACACCACCTCCCCCCCCCTGAGCGATGCAAGTTTCAGTGCTGTAAAGTGGCAGTGTAGACAGTGCTGGTAGCTACTCCCCTCGTGGGGGTGGGTTTTTTTACAGTGCTGGGAGAGCTCTCCCCCAGCGCTGGTGCTGCGACTACACAGTTAAAGCAGCACTTTAACGGTGGTAGTGAAGACATACACCAAAACTAAAGGTTTATATAAAGAAAAAAGAAGAGAGATGTTAAATGGTAAAGCAGTCACATACATACCGAGACTTCAAAGACCACAGATCAGGTTCCTAGCAGTATAGGTGAGTTTGCTGGCTTGAAAGTCCCTTTGGAACTCATCCACAGCATGGATGGGTTATTCAGTGCTTTGTTCAGAGCTTTGGTTGTAGCAAAGCTCCTACAGAGGTAAGAAGCAGGATTGAAGACCAAATGGAGAAGATGCAGCTGCCTTTTATAGTATTTTGCCCTGCGGCCTTTGCTTCCTGTCTTTCCAACACAAGCTGCCTAGCACATGGCTTGGAAGCCTTTTCTGTCCAAAGGCATGCCCATGCCTCGCTGAGTCATAAGAAGAACAGGAGTACTTGTGGCACCTTAGAGACACGGCTGCTACTCTGAAACCTGAGTGATAAGGTGTATCCTCTGCCTTCTCTCAATGAGTCAATTGTGTAGCTGATGGTCCTTAATGGGCCATCAAGCAAGCTAGGCAGAGCTGATGGCAAACTGTCTGGGGGTGTCACCCAAAAGCATAGCACATGTTTTGTAATACAGACATATCTATAACCCAAAATACAAAGGTGATACATGAGATCATCATATTTGGCAAATCATAACAGTTTTGCATATATCCTATATGGCATATCTGACATCTCATTGCAATTTTACAATATTAATATTCATAATACCCTCAAGTGTCCCCAGATTCCATACAGCACCACAGAGCTCCTTTCAGCAAAAAGTCTCAACGCACTTTACAAGAGGGAGTTTGTGTCTCCAGGAATAAGGTCAGCATTTAGAAGAGGATCCATTGATTTTCAGTGTCTAACCTGACACCCCTTAAGCTTTGTGTTCAGTAGCACCGTGACCCTGCAACTCCTCCTGAAGTCAATGGGAGCTATAGGAGCTCAGCACCCCATAAAACCTGTACCAAATTGGGCACCCCAAATCAATGTCCACTTTTTAAAATTCAGGCTTTGGTGACTTGTCCAGGGTAACACATGGAGTCAGGGAAGAAGCCAATAGTCCCAACTCAGTCCTATGGTTCTAGTATTCCCTTATAGGTGTGATCTAGAGCAGAGATTCTCAGCCTGGGGGATCACACACAGGTGTTAGGGGGAGGGAATCACACAGTCCTTCCCATGTTGTATATGGGAGGAAAGTTCTAATATGTGAAAAGGGGGATGCCGTATGGAGAAGGCTGAGAACCAGGCACCACTGCTGGGGTTATATGGCTGCAAAAAACCGCACTGTTCTACCTCCCACGCTATTTACTACAGTCTGAGTTACTAGATTCCGAATTTAAACACCCAGCATTCGGGGGTGGGGTGTCATTTGATTCACCCTCTCACCACCATAGATTCCAAGGCCAGCAGGGTCCATTGCGATCATCTAGTCTGACCTCCTGTAGAACACCGGCCAAAGAACGTCCACAATAATTCCTTACAGTGTATCTTTTAGAAAAACATCCAATCTTGATTTTTAAATGGCCAGTGATGGAGAATCCACCATGACCCTTGGTAAATTGTTCCAATGGTTAATTATCGTCACTGTTAAAAACGTACACCTTATTTCCAGTCTGAACTGGTCTAGCATTGACTTCATAGAATATCAGTGTTGGAAGGGACCTCAGGAGGTCGTCTAGTCCACCCCCCTGCTCAAAGCAGGACCAATCCCCAACTAAATCATCCCAGCCAGGGCTTTGTTAAGCCTGACCTTAAAAACCTCTAAGGAAGGAGATTTCACCACCTCCCTAGGTAACCCATTCCAGTGCTTCACCACCCTCCTAGTGAAAAAGTTTTTCCTAATATCCAACCTAAACCTCCCCCCAGTGCAACTTGAGACCATTACTCCTTGTTCAGTCATCTGGTACCACTGAGAACAGTCTAGATCCATCCTCTTTGGAACCCCCTTTTGGGTAGTTGAAAGCAGCTATCAAATCCCCCCTCATTCTTCTCTTCTGCAGACTAAACAATCCCAGTTCCCTCAGCCTCTTCTCATAAGTCATGTGCTCCAGCTCCCTAATCATTTTTGTTGCCCTCCGCTGGACTCTTTCCAATTTTTCCACATCCTTCTTGTAGTGTGGGGCCCAAAACTGGACACAGAAGCCTCCAGATGAGACTTCACCAATGTCGAATAGAGGGGAATGATCACATCCCTCAATTTGCTGGAAATGCCCCTACTCATACAGCCCAAAATGCTGTTAGCCTTCTTGGCAACAAGGGCACACTGTTGACTCATATCCAACTTCTCGTCCACTGTAACCCTAGGTTCTTTTCTGTAGAACTGCTGCCTAGCCATTCGGTCCCTAGTCTATAGCAGTGCATGGGATTCTTCCGTCCTAAGTGCAGGACTCTGCACTTGTCTTTGTTGAACCTCATCCGATTTCTTTTGGCCCAATCCTCTAATTTGTCTAGGTCCCTCTGTATCCTATCCCTACCCTCCAGCATATCTACCACTCCTCCCAGTTTAGTGTCATCTGCAAACTTGCTGAGGGTGCAGTCCACGCCATCCTCCAGATCATTAATGACTTTCAGCCATCGGATCACGTTATACCTTTCTCCTCTACATTGAACAACCCATTATTAAACATTTGTTCCCCGTGTAGGTACTTATAGACTGTGATCAAGTCACCCCTTAACTTTCTCTTTGTTTAGCTAAAGAGATTGAGCTTCTTTGAATCTAAGGCATGTTTTCTAAGCCTTTAATCATTCTCGTCACTCTTCTCTGAGCCCTCTCCAATTTATCAACAGCCTTCTTGAATTGACACCGTATTCCAGCAGCGGTCACACCAGGACCAGATATGGAGATAAAATAACCTCTCTACTCCTACTCAAGAGTCCCCTGTTTAACTATCCCAGGATCTTCTTAGCCCTTTTGGCCCCAGGGTCACACAAGGAGCTCGTGTTCAGCCATTTATTCACCACAACCCCCAAGTAAAAAAAAAAAAAAAAAAGAGGATAGCTGAATGGGACAGTATGTTTGTACAGCACCTAGCACAGTGTGGCCCAGGTCCATGGCTAGGATTCCCAGGCACTATGGTAATACAGTAGGCTGATCTGGAGCTATGTAAATATTCATGTGCTATCAACTAAGAAGCGAATGCTTTTTAAAATGGCGAAATCTGCCTCGTAAGCTGGGGCTGTGCAGAGGTTCCATGGGAGATTTGCACAATGTCACACATGCTAGACAAGCTGTGCCCAACCCCGGCTTCACAGGCTGTCAGAGAAGCTGGAGGTGGTAGAATGCTGAGCTGACTCATGCAGCGTCTGGCTCTCTCCAGCTCCCTACCCGCTTCAGCTGCATTAAGCAAGGTGCGTTCATGCAGGACAGATCCTCAAGAAGAACGTGTGTGTCAGTAAGTAACTGTGTCATGTTTAAATAACACAGCTCCTAGTTTCACTGGCTGCCCCCTGGAAGGAAGTAAAGCAAGTGTGGGAGGGAAGGAACTAGGTCAGAAAAACACACGGCAAAATGCGACAGGACTCTGAGGATACTCTTAAGGTAGCAAGAGCATTTCCTTGGCTGGAGTTTGATTTACCAACAGTCTCTGCAGCTTGATTTCTAGAAAAGAAAAAGCCACATGCAATGTGCATGCCCACTCTTTTTATATGTCCCAGTGTGGAAATTCCAGTTCACTTAGATGAGGCTAGCTTTGGAGCGTGCATATGCTTATGTACTCGGGGACGGGGAACCACAGCTCAACTTTGCTTGGTGTAGGTTAAAAATTCAGCCCCAAATAGGGTGACCAGATGTCCCGATTTTATAGGTACAGTCCCGATTTTTGGGTCTTTTTCTTATATAGGCTCCTATTACCCCCCCACCCCAGTCCTGATTTTTCACACTTGCTGTCTGGTCACCCTAGCCCCAAAATACTTCATGCAACATGCACGTGGTTGGACCCTGCTGTACTTTCAGAGACGGCAAGCAGGGCAATATCTGAGGTGCAGTGGGTTTCTCTCGGGGGTTCCAGGCCAAAACTGGCTTGACCACTGTGTGGCAAACAGCGGCTGGAGAAGAAATTATATTGATTTGAAAACTCTTATGAGATGCAGTCATGGAATAAATCTTAATGGAAATTGAATGAGGGGGCATGTTATGGGACAAAGACCAAAAAGGACATGCGTTGCTGTGTGCACGGAGGCAGAGGGTTGGAGTCCTAGCTAGAAGCTACACCCAGACAGCTTGTTCAGAACTGGTATGTGTGTGTGCGGGGGTATGTGGGGGGGGGAGGGGCTTGAATCTGAATGATCTGCAGTTGGTTCCTAGAGTGAGGGGCAGAAAGTTTGTGGGTTGCGTCCTGTGAGGAGAGGAAGCACTGCTGGGCTCTTAGGAGCAGAGGCTGCCCCGATTAGGGGTAAGAAGGAGGAAGGTTGTTTGGTTTGTGACATGTTTACTTGGGTTCAATGGGGGGTTTAGGCGTTGAAGGGGCATGGTTGGGGGTTTGAAGAGATCTGCAAGGCCCCAGAAGGGACGGGTTGTGACATATCCTCTAGCTCAGTGGTGCTCAACCTGCGGCCCGTGGGCCACTTGCAGGCCAATCAGCACACAGCGGCGCCCCATGTGACACCCTCAGGGCTATACAGGTAGTATTGGATGCGGCCCACAATGGTAAATAGGTTGAGAACCACTGCATGGAGCTACTTTAAATAATCAGCCCTAGGACACTTCCTGCAATTGTTCCAAAGCAGTCAGGCTGGGAAGGAGCTTTTATTTAAATGACTGGGACCAAGCAGTTCTTGGCAGCTGACCCGGGTTAGAGAACCCTGGTCTGGAGCATCTACACTTTGTTTTAACCCTCGGTTAAGACTTTTCTAACCCAGGCTCAAACCGAGGGCTCTGGCATCCACACTGTGGCGCACAGACCTGAGTCAAAGTACGCATATCCCAGAGTGCCTCGTGCCCCCTCCCGAAATGTGGCCGCTCTGGCCCTAGGACCATGGTGCACGGTGGGAAAAACGTAACTGCCTGCCTTGCATGTTACTAGGAAGCAGCCTGCTTTGCAGAAGGCTTGATCAATTCACTCTCCATTGCAAACCCAGGAGGCTCTCTGACAGCCTGCTTGCAGATTGATGATCAGAAGATAATGCTGACCTGAGCTACTGCCGTTTGCCAAGGTGGGGAGGGGCTTCCATTTTCAGTGGAGCGGGTTGCAGATTGTTGGGATAGAGAGGACTAAGGAAGCTGTGCCATGGGATTGTGGGATACTTCCAGCTGACTCCTGGGACGCAAGTCAAGCAGGGCTGGGTCTACACTGCAAAGCAATAGGACTCGGACCCTGGGTGCCGAGCTTGGACCCTCCAGCCCTGCAGGGTCCTGGGTCTAAGCCTTGGGTTAGCACAATTGCAATGTAGATGCGGCGTGGGGGTAGCTTGAGTATGGTTTTATGTTGCAGTGTAGACATATCCTCAGTTTGATCCCAAACAGGGGTTGCAAATGTGTCCTTCGAGAGGTGGGTGTGGGGCAGGAAACACGAATTACACAGGTGAGAAAGACTTGGCACGTTCCAGTCTTGGGAGGCTAGGGGGTCAGAGAATCCTCCTCATTGTAGTTTGCACTACCTAAAATCAGGATGGGTGGGACAGGTCAGCTGGGCTCCCATTGATAAGGGAGCTGGGCTGGGCTTCATACAGGGGCTGACGTAGCTGTGGTCTGTGCTACACTGACTAACTCATTATGGAAACAAGGACAAGAGTAGAAAAGCCAAGGAAAGGCTACAGCTAGGTCGGTTTCTCCTGCACTTTAGCAGCAGAGTGGAAAGCAGATTTTCCCTTCTGTACACAATCTACCATACCCATCGCTGCAGGTCCCAGCAGTTTAGTGAGCCAGTGTAAATCCAGACCTAGCACCTCATCCTTTACTGCCTGACACCCATGGGAGTCATTTTCACGTGTGCAAGGCGAATGGAAAATGTTACCTTGCTGATCTGGTAACATTTTTTGCAAGCATATGTCACCCTGGAGTCTCTGACAAGGAGAATGGGGTTTACAGCCACACTATGGGTATGTCTACACTGCAATGAGTGTGGTGACTGCAGCACATGTAGCCATACCCGCATGACAGACATGCCAAACCCGTGGGAAAAACCGCAGAAATTTAGCTTGTTTTTGGCTTAATTGGCTTTAGTTGCTTGTTGGCTAGTTTTTGGCTTGTAGCCTCTTTTTTTTTGGTCGGCTCCTGGCAAGCAGGGGCAATCGGGGGGGAGGGAAAGAGAGTCAGGGGTGTACAGCAGGCCCACCACAGTCCTAGGCTGCACACGGGGGTGGGGGTGGGGGTTTAGTCACACAGTGTTGGGGTGCTTAGGGTTTGGCTTGTTTGGAAATGGGGTTAGCTTGATTTTTGGCTTATTGTGAAAGTCAGGGTGCTTATTTACGGTGTGAAAGTTGGCAACTGTGTTGAGCAAGCGTTGATCGAGTTAGCTCCAAGGGCAATCACAGTCCAGGCATGGGAGCACGGATAGCAGCACAGACTAGCTGCTTGAGTGCATACAGAGGGGTTCTGCTGCTGTGATTTCACTGCTGCTAGCTGGGACCTGGCTACAGATGGTGCAGTCACACATCTGAGTGCCGCTCAGACATGCCCTAGGGCCTATGGCAAAGAGATAGGGCTTTTGTTTTCTCCTGAATGCACTATAGCCTGCAGTCTCTGTTAGGCCTGGGGGCTAACCACAGGTTGCGCCTGCCTCCAGCTCCTGCTTGCCTGAGAGAGCTCTGTCATCCCGAGGGCTGCAGCTATTGCAGACAACGTGGGTACCAGGGGAGAGGTGGGTCTGATACAACTAACTGCTGGAATTTTTAGTGGCACCAGCCCTATGCTGGCTAAAGGGGTTACAGGCACTCCTCCCTGTCTCCTCCTGCTGTGTGTGGCTTCCTGGTCATCTGCATTCATGGAGCTTAATCTGCATTTTTCTGGGCTTTTATGGCCACCTTTGTCAGGGAGAGTGAGGCCTTAATGACAATCAGAGGCATGCTGAGGCTCAAGGAAAAAGTTAATTAACTTTTATGGCTCTGGTTGTTTAAGAGGGAACATTTCTGCAGTGAAGGGAGCTGGAGGGTCACATTTCAAGGCACAGATGCCCCCACCCCTGCCCCATTAAGGCAAATTGCATGCTTATTCACTAAGAATTTACAGGGGGTTTAGAAGCCATTGGGCCCTAGTGGAGATTGGCAGACACAGAGCATTAGTCAAGATCCAGACAGCACCACACAACAGTATGAAAGAGGGAATTGGTTTAAAACCTTAGTACATGGGGAGTCCAACTTTCCCTGCTTTGTGCGGCTCCTTCTCTGCCTTCGGTTCAGTTCATTTTTCCCACTCACTTTTATTCTTCACCCTTTGTCCTGTTCCTTGTTGCCAACTTGTGGCTGACCCTGAGGCAGTCAGCACAGACTAATAGCCAAGATCCTAGTGGATGGTGCTGCCAGGTATGGAGGTGGGGTGGTTGGATGTTTATTTCAACCAGCCCCTGCCTACTGAAGAGTGGAATTACTTTACGTTTCCGTTGGAACCCCCATGAAGTGCCCCCAGAAGGAGGGGTTACACTGGATTGACGACACCACAAACATTGATATTCCCAGTAAGTCAGCTTAGACCTTGGCTTCTTTTCCCAGTCCTGCCATGGGGGACTCTCCCTCTCCAAGCCACAGTCACCAGGGCCGGCTCCAGGGTTTTGGCCGCCCCAAGCAGCCAAAACAAAACAAAACAAAAAGCTGCAATCGCGATCTGTGGCGGCAATTTGGTGGGAGGTCCTTTGCTCCCAGCCGGAGTGAGGGACCGTCCGCCAAATTGCCGCCGAATACCTGGACGTGCCGCCCCTCTCCGGAGCGGCTGCCCCAAGCACCTGCTTGGCAAGCTGGTGCCTGGAGCCGGCCCTGACAGTCACATGAGAGGAGTGACCAAGATGGTACGTCCGGAGTCTTCGCGGCAAAATCCAGCCCCAGAAGTTGCTGGAGTGAGAAGCCCAAGATGCTTCTGCCTGGAGAAGAAAAGGAAAACTTGGGCTCTCAGCTGACTTGCTTCTGCAACGACAGCACAGCGGGCATTTCTGCAACATCTCTCTGCTCAGAGATGCTCTGCACCACGGTAGAAGAGTCCCTGAGTTCAGAGTGACAAGGGCCAGTCCCCACACACAACCTGCAAAGCTTTGTATTGCGCTCGCAAGCAAACAGCAGAACAGTCAGCTTTTCTCGTGCACACGGCACACAGCCTCTCGCTTGCTGCGTTCTTTAACCCCTGAATCAATAACGATGCCTTCGCAGAAGCTTGAGAACAGCTTTCTTTTCCCCTTCAAGTTTGTCCTTTTCTGAGCGGCAGACACCGGTTTGCTTCTCAGCCCCGAGGTTCCCATGCCATAAAATCTAAGATGGCTCCTTAGTTTTCTTGCCTTTTTTGTGCACCACCAGTCTGTCCCTTAAAGGTGGACATTTAGGACAGGGTAGTTCTCACTGCTGATTCCTTCAGGGAAGTCACTCATGGTTCATCAGCCCAAGTTTGATGAGCTCAGGATATGCTGCAAGACATCTATGTTCAGCCAGGACTTGGTTGATGTCACTGGATTAGGCTCTAATTGTGTAAGTCCATAACTCCTATTGAGGAGTGGAGGTGGTGCATGCTGCGTAGGCAAATCCCTGTGCTATCCCGAACGTCAATCAACTTACTACATCCTGTCTCTCCCCGCCCTTCCCTAATAGGGACTGAAATACAAGAGATGGTCTTGAAATGGCCATGACTGCCTTTGCAGGGCGATCTCCAAAGAACGCACTTTCTCTGAAGGATGCTGCCTTAAGGGGCCCAATTATCATTTTAAATAGCAAATCTGGTCACTTTTCTTTAATGCTGTCCCAGAGGAGGGTTTTGGCAGCTGGGAGCAGAGGTCAGGTTGGGAGCACTTGTCATTGTAATGGGGTGTGACACTATTCAACCCCCCCGCCCCCATCCTGTCTTCTGGCTCTTCACATCAGTTATGACTTGCTCCCTGCCTTTAGCGACTATGGGATCCAGCTCTCTCTCTACTTCACCCAGACTTCATGCCTCCCTAATGAGCTGCTGGATGCAACACAGTCGGGGGGTACTCCAAGTCCCAAAGCACAATGTCTGGAAACCGGTTCACTTGCACTGATCTGAGCTGCCAGCTGAGCTACAGGGCTGGAACACGTTAACGTGGAAGGATAACGACGTGCGCATCATCTGCGATCCAAGCGGTGTTACAAGCTGTGGTGGCAGCATAGTTTCCAAGCGCTGTGGAAACGCTTTGCTATGGAATAGCCCCAGGGGCCATTTCTGCAACCAGCTGCCATTGCTACATGAAGGGAGGAGGGGATCGTTGCTATGAAAATTATTGTGCTCGGGCAATTGCCCATCATCACCACAAATTAAGGGCAAAGCCCTTCCCCACCAGACACGGCTCTCGCTCCCTGACACGGCAGGAGGAGCCTAGCAAATGCCACACGCACACATTAAAGAGGAGAAAGGCCCACTTCAGATTAATCCGAACAACCCAAAGCACAAAGCCACAGTGGCTGGGCTACAAGGACTCTTTGTTTAGAGACATTGCTTGTCTATGACACCATTGGCTGAAATTCAGCCATTCAGCAGGGAATCTGCTTTCAGCTGCTCTAGCCAACTGGCTAATTCTAGGGTATATTTCTGATTGACAGCTTGTCAGGAGAGCAGAAGCAGACAGTGGATTGGCAAGGGACCAGGACGACACTTGTTAAAGCATAGCAGAGTGAAATTGATGGTTGAGGTGACGGGAGTCATCCCTGCTTTATTATTACTGGCAATCTTTATTTAAATTTAAAAAAAAAAGGGCCCTGGAAAATGATGTATTTGCTCCTCATTTAGTAGATCTTCCAGAAATAAATCCTTGTTTTAAAACACTCGGCAAGAAGGGAAAATCTGCTGAAAGCTGCTCGAGTTTGTATTGGCGGTAGCCAGCCAAAGAAAGATTACAGAGTATCCCAAAGTATGAAGAGAAGAATGAATCACTGCAGGGCATCACTTCATGTACAGAAGCAAAGCCGAGGGGCTGTATTAAATATGCTAATAAGATTATAGGCTACAGTAGTTTATAGCATTCGTGTCATTCTCTAGCTTTCATCTGAAGCGACTACAAAGGAAATAACTTGGTCTCTCCCAATGCATCTCTTCTATTTGAGGATCTAGGAAAAGGGGAACTGCCTCACCCAGTCCAAAAGGGGGAAGAAATCAGAACCCAAAGCAGGGAAGAGGCTAGAATGTAAGGGTAATAAGAGAGATGCTTATTAAGGAGAAGAGTGAAGCTGTCAACCCAGTGCAAGAAGTGAAATGGTAGGAAGGCCTGTAAGTAATTCTAGGAGCGCCGCCAGCTTTTCTGCCGCCCTAGGCAGCGGAAGGTCCCGCCCCGAAATGCCGCCCCTCACAGAGGCGGCGGAAGATCCCGCCACCAAAATACCGCCGCGGTCGCTGCCCCCCAAATTGTAGCGCCCTAGGCGACAGCCTAGGTCACCTAATGGGTTGTGCCAGCCCTGAGTAATTCTGCAGGGAGGTGAGGTGACAAGACCTGGCCAGCCCTGCAGCCAACCTGTAAGGACACAAGATGAATGTCTGCAATGATGAATGTTGGCAAAGTCTGCAGAGATTTCTTCTATGCACTTCTATCCACACACCCCCTCGCCTCCACACACAAAATCTGCGGTGTTTCTACTCTATTTACATCCCAGAATTCTACAGGGAATGTCATTCAGAGGAGCAGAGATCCCGGGGTTGCTTCCAAGTATGTCTAATCCATGGAGAGCCTCTGTGTTTAAAACATGTTACAAAGATGGTCACCTCATGGGTGTGGACCTTTCAGGAGTTGCGCCCTTATTTATCCCAGGATGACCTCACCTCATCACCATGTGCCCTAGATTACTGCATTTTCCCTCAATGTGAGTTTTCAGCAGGGCTTTTCCATCCCTTGCAGCTTGTTCAGAACAGCCCATGCACTCACTTCTTGGTGTGACTGATCGCACTACACTCACCCTGCCATTTTCACCCTGGCTGTCTATACAGTGGGGGGTTGTCCTTAAGAGGCCACAAGGGTGCAGGCACTGAGTATATCCAAGACCTCAGCCTGACGACTATCTCCACTCATCTTGCCTTTTAAGTATTGCATTTTAATTTGACATGAAAGCTATGCCTTTGCCATGGTGGGCCTTGGCACATGGCACTTGCTAACCCCCATGGCATCCATCTCAAGCCATTGCTCCTCAAGGTAATGAAGGCTTCAGAAGGTAAAAACACCTTCTCCAAGTTTAGAATGCCTTTGGGGGGGACTCGGTTTCTAGAAGTTAGAACAGGTTGAAACTTGGAGGACTGAGTCCTGGGCTGGTGCAGGTTTTTATCCCTCTCAAAACTCTAAGAGGAGGATAAAAGTTATTTGGAGACAGGCACCAATCTCTCATCTAACCGGAATTATAATGGCACATAAAGAACGATTCATAATTCACCTGCCTTTAAAAACCATTCACTGGAGGGAGGTTTAAAAGACATCTTTACATTCTCGAGCGAGAGATTGCCTGTGGTTTGCTTTAGCACCTCTGTGACATAAAAACAGTGAGATGATCCTAGACCTCAGGACTGATACAGCTGCCTGTGTTTTTCTAAAGGATGAATATTCACAGGAGTCAAGCAAGACTAGTGGGAGTGCAGCGCCTGCTTGCTCTGTCCGCGAGAATGTGAACTGCACTAGGCACTGGGCTGACTTTGCTTGCTCATCTCGACTTTGACATGCATTCAGCTTCCATTAAAATCAAGTCTTTATAGTGCAACAAGGCCTTGGGGAGGAAAATAAAATAAAACCCAACCAGCTGCCATGTCTTGCTATAATAGCTTCAAAGAGGATATCCAGGATATTTCCTCAGTGGCTGCACAGATGCATTTCCAGCGAGACCAAGGAACAGGAAGTTAATTGTATTGTAGGATCTTCAGCCCTGAAGTCTGATGATGCCTGTACTCTGCATAGCACTATAGCCATCTGCACCAGACATGCTTCTGCTCCCATGGTGCAGGGCTTTTTAAACATAGGTGAGGGCAGTACTGAGCATTCCAGACCACGAATGGCAGTCACCAAAGGAAGACGCATTTCTAGCCTGCTGTAAACACAATTATTATTTCAGGGCATTTGAAATGCTGTGCGCATTTCCAGAACTCAGACAAGAAGCTAATGAGTTCTACAACCCCTTCCAGGCTGTCCCCAGGTTAACAAAGAGGGAGAAGAATTGGGAGTGTCGTATAGTAAAGTGATTAAATTCCAGCTGAATCTCCAACTCTGAGAAACCCAGCAGGGCCATCAGGGCCAGATTGGAAACTCCACACAGCGCGAGAGGGGGAAGTTTGAAACCCTTTGAACCAAACAGCCTACATCTGCCATCACCACACTTCTGGTAAAGAATTCAATTACGAGTATATTTCAGGTCTAACAAGAGCCAAGCTTATTTTTCACCAATACCGGCAACATACTAGAAACCAAAGTTGGTTCCATGAATACTGCATGCCTGCCAGGTGAGGGGTCAAACCTGAGACCTTATGGCCAATCTTTTGAATAGCATATTGCAGAACCTTCAAATACCATTAGTCTAGGAAGAACTTAGAGACAACTGCTCCTATGTTCAGAACTCCCACATTGATACATAAAGATTCTCTCACTCATCACCATGCTACTAGGAGGTTACGATATGCACTCCAGTGCAAAGTTTTGAACTATTACGTGTCCCTCGCACTAGCTAGTGAGAGGAAGAAAGGTAGAGTGGTTAGGGCACTAACCTAGGATCTTTGAGACCTGGGCTCAAGGCCCTGCTCTGTCACAGCTTTCTTGGGCAAGTCTTCGTCTCTCCATGCCTCAGCTCCCCATCTGCACAATGAAGATACTAGAACGGCCCAACCTCACAGCGGGGTTATGAGGCTAAATACATCAGAGATCGTGAGGGGCTTGGACACCACAGTACTGGAGGCCTAGCTAAGACAGGCAGGCAGTTAACACAAAGCTGTAAGAAAAAGGAAGGGGTGGGGGAGCAGCTCATCTTAAGAAAACCCCACATTTAACATCTGATTCTCAGAGTTGAGACTTGACATCTCTGCACTCTTGTCACTTCCTTTCAACTGCCCCTGGGACACCTTTGCCTGCTTCGGCCTTCACGCCCCCTTCCACGTAGAAAAGTCACACTGGAAACAGACTGGAGTTTTGGTTGAAGGCCCAGCTCTCATTAACAACAGTGACGAAAACTTGTCCCTTCCACCCAGAGAAGTCAGGCCAATACACGATATTACTTCAACCACCTTGTCTCTCTTATCTTTGGACCAACACAGCGACAGCCCCACAGCAAACAATGACATTGACAGACATGCCGGCCAAATTCAGAGCAGCCTCACTTGAGCAGAGGAAGGCTTCAAAGAGAAATGAATCAAATGCACGCTGGCGGGGGAATCGTTCCCTCCTCAACCCAAGGACTGTGCTCTGTGCACAGCACTGGAGTCACCAGGGTGCTTCAAGTCAAGAGCCACTTCCTCCCACAGCATCCTTTCCCTCACCTCGCCACTCCTTTCATTCTCTCCTGTTCTAGCAGCACCGTTTAAAACGACAGTGCCTGGACCTGGGGAGACCTTTCCCTGAGCTCTGCCTTTGGACAGGCTTTTGTTATTAAGCTGGTTACTCCATTTCCCTTCTCTCCAGGAGACAAAGATCAATCGGAAAATGTTGCCGCTCCTTGGCTCCGCCCCCTGGAAGAGAGGTAAGAATCCAGCGGAGGGGCAGAACTCCGATTAACCTCCGTGAACCCATCACTTCACTCTCTGGAGACAGGCCAGGAGCACAGCAAACGCAATTGCCTATGTCTGTTGTGAGCTGTCACGGAGGCTCTGATTGATCCTGGAGAGAGAGAGAGAGAGAGAGAGAGAGAAAATAGGAAATCAAAGAGATTTCTTGAAGTCAGACCTGGAGAGCAGTATTCCAGCAGTGCTTTCAGGTCAGGCTGGGCCAGGAATTAACATGCAGTTCTTTCAGAGGCTTCACTTACTCTTCCCAGTTACAAGGGGAGTTTGCGTCCCATTTCTTCGGCTACTTTTCTAGTTATTTAAATTAACAATGAAAGAGTTTTCCTCCCTTGCTCTTAGCCTGAGCTTTAAACAGCCTAAGAGCAGAAGCCAGGCATCTGGTTCACTAAGACAGATGGGGGCCTGATTTTCAGAGGGGCTGAGCATTCAGAGCTCCCCTTGACTTCAGCTGGAGTTATGGGTGCTCAGGGCCTCTGAGACCGAAGCCCAAGGTTCACAGTGAAAAAACTGACAAATCACTAGGTGGCTGCAGAACTGCGCCATTGCTGGGGGGAAGTATTTTGAAGGAGGCTGTGTACCCGTTAGGGCTCATTACTAATAGTTCTGGGTAGGTGCAGGACAAGCTGCTTTCAGACAACCCTACCAGCGTAGCACAGTCTCCCACCCGCACCATCCCTGCTATTATAAGCTCTTTGCCTTTGCTGGTGAGAGCACCAGCCATGCCACGCTGCTCAGGTCTCAAACACTACACAAGTATTCTCCATCTGGAGCTTATTGACCACCAAACCTACGTCAGTCAAACAGACTAGACACAAACCTTCTTTGACAGGGTTACTAGCCTAGTGGATTGGGGGGAGAGAAAGAAGTAGATGTGATATATCTTGATTTTACTAAGGCTTTTGACACAGTCCCACATGACATTCTCATCAACAAATTAGGGAAATGTGGCCTAGATTAAATTACTATAAAGTGGATGCACAACTGGTTGAAAAAACATATACAGAGAGTAGTTATCAATGATTCACTGTCAAACTGGGAGGACGTATTGAATGGGGTCTCTCAGGGGTCAGTCTTGGGCCTGGGACTAGTCAATATTGTAATTAATGACTTGGATAATGAAGTGGAGCATGTATTTATAAAATCTGCAGATGATACCAAGAGGTTGCAAGAACTTTGGAGGACAGGATTAGAAGTAAAACCGTATAGGCTCACAAAGTGAATGAGTCAAAGATGTGATGCAGTTTCAGAAAAGGTGAATATTTTAGGGTGTATTCACTGGAGTGTCATAAGTGAGCACAGGAGGTAACTGCCCCACTCTGCTTGGCACTAGTGAGGCCGGAGCTGGAGCACTGTGTCACCAGGCTGTATGAAAGATGTAGACAAACTGGAGAGAGTCCAGAGGAGAGCAACAAAAACGATAAAAGGTTAAAAAATTGGGTCTGTTAAGTACTTAGAAAAGAAGACTGGGTCGGGGGGAAGACCTGAAAACAGTTTTCAAATATGTGAAGGGCTGTTATAAAGAGGGTGGTGATCGAGTGTTCTCCATGCCCACTGAAGGGAGGACAAGTAGTAATGGGCATAAATTGCAGCAAGGGAGATTTAGGTTGGACAACAGGAAAAGCTTTCTATCTATGAAAAGACAGTTATGCTCTGGATTAGGTTACCAAGGCAGGTTGGGGAATCCCGGACATTGGAGGGTTTTAAGATCAGGTTGGACAAACACCAGTCAGAGATGGTCTAGGGGTACTTGGTCCTACTGCAGTGGAGGGGGAAGTCCCTTCCAGCCTCCAAGTGCCATTTACACACACAGTGAGCATCGACTGAGCTTTCATAATTCTTTCAATTTAAAGAGTCAGGTAGGGCAATGGAAACATAAAGGGCATCCACCCCACCCCTCTGTTTGTCAAAGAACTTTATACTGCCTCCATAGAGTTTGGCTAGACCAGATGCAGATAAGCAGATCACCTTAGAGAAGGCAGGGAGGGAGGGTGACAGTCACACAAACATTTGAGGTACCGTATGTTCTGTACAGGAACAAACGCACACACTCCCCGGGCCACAAGGGGACAATAGCAGCCTGGGGTACATCACCTGCAGTTCCACTTCCAAAGTGCCGTGGGGAACTTTCCTGGGTCCTGCATGTGCCAGTCAAGGAATGGTGAGACTTAGACTTGCTGCCCAAAATTCTAGTCAGAGGCGAGGGGCAGAACTGTTATTGCTGATATTATTGCATGGCACGTCAGCACATAAACCAGCCTAGTTCTCACCAGAAATTCAGAGCTTTACTCATTCTGTACACTGTGGCTACAAGAGTGGAAAGAAATGCAAAGCCAGCATCCACAAACTATGAGAGAGCATGCAATAACTCAGCCTGCATTTACAGGCTCCTCACACCCAAGTTACATTGCCATCCATGGAGGGGCCTGCCAGGCTATACAGCCTTCAGTCCTCCAGCCCTACCTGCTTATGTCTTCATATGGGGCCTTCTTATTCCTCTCTGGCATCGCAGATGGCTGGACTGCTCTTCTCGCTGGACTTTTTAGTCAAGTTGCTTCTATTTTCCAATCTTGAAGACAAGCATTACAAATAAAGTTGCAAACACTTTGCCCAGCTCAATCCATTCCCGAGCAGCAGTTCGGGTTAAGCCAGGGCATTCCTTGACCTGCCAAGTTTTAAAATCTAACCCAGGTAACTTAAGCACAGTCTTGCAGAGAATCAGCCTGAAGCTGACTTAGCTGGTTAGATTCCTCCTCCTCCTCCTCCAACAGAAGTGGCTGGAGAGCAGCTGAAAGGACACAGGTGCTACCACTCCAGTTACATAAATGATTGCTTGAGCGAATGCACCTGCACTCAGGCCTCCGCACTCACATTGGACTGAATGGAGTTGCTCACAGGCATAAGGTTATTCACGAACAGGGTGACCAGACAGCAAATGTGAAAAATCGGGATGGGGGTAATAGGAGCCTATATAAGAAAAAGACCCAAAAATCGGGACTGTCCCTATAAAATCGGGACATCTGGTCACCCTACTCACAAGTATAGGCCTTTGGAGGACCTTTGGGGGTAGTTAGGTGACTCACTACCTAAATACCTTTAAGGATCTAGCCAAAGTGGTTTAATCAAAGTCAACGTAGTTGTAGCTGTGTCGGTCCCAGGATATTAAAGAGACAAGGTGGGTGAGGTGACATCTTTTATTGGACCAACTTGCAACTGTATTTTGCTGTGATCCTGCAGGTACCTTGCTCAGACCTGAAGAAGAACTCTGTGTGGCTCGAGAGCTTGTCTCTCTCACCAACAGAAGTTGGTCCAATAAAAGATATGACCTCACCCACCTGGTCTTTCTCAGTCAAAGTCACACACAGAATCTGCAGTCAAGCTAGGAATTGAACCACAGTCTGCTGAGTCCTAATGCAATTCAGTGCCTGAACTCCCAGACTATCCTTCCTGTCTTTTGTGTGACTTCTCTAAACTCTGTCATGCTGCATGGCCAGGGCTGTGATAAATGGGGCATCATAGGACAGAAGTGGTAGCATTACCCTGGACCGAAAGCATTCTTGCTGGCCATTTATAACAAAGTACCCAGGATTAATCAACATAAGCTGCTGATGAACCTGTTTTCATTCCCTTTTGAGACCAGCGTTTCATTGTTCCAGGACTCAGAAATAGCGACAGCATAAATGGATGCCCAGCTCATGTGGGATTCCAGCTCTGCAGTGCGGTTTGGAGTCGCCTCCTGTTTTATGTTATTAAGAACAAACCACAAAGCAGCACTTCGGTATCTTAGTACAGTTTATTTCCTCGTTTTCCTTGTTGTTTTCTGTGTCTCACATTTTTTTCCTGAGTCACCAAGGCAGAAAGCAACAGGTGTGAACAGCAAAACAGACAGAGAGGAGACATGACAGTGTTCTACACATGAGACATACTTTGGGGAAATTCACTCCATTAACTAGCAGTTGCCTTTTCTTATCTCTCTCTATTGTTTTAATTCCCTTAAAGCTATTGAGGGAACCTCGTCCTACCTCCATCCTCAACTACCCTCCAAATTCAAGATCTGAGCAGCTCAGCACTGCTTTAACTCATAGCAGAAGAGGAGAGGCATTCCTATCTAAGGTATTTATATGGCCTCCGTTACTGTAGTATCTGAGTACCTCTATCTTTAGTATATGCATCATCACAACATCTCTGGGAGGTAGGACAGTGCTATTATCCCCATTTACAGATGGGGAACTGAGTCACAGCCAGGCTAAGTGATTTTCCCAAGTCACAGAAGGAAGTTTGTAGAAGACCAGGGAATTAAACCCATGTTTCCTAAATCCAGGCCTGCCCCCAAGCCACTATACCTTTGGACCAGCTGGTCAGAGCCCTCTTAAAAATCCCAAACCTAGAAACTCCATTGGTATGGCTCACAACCCTCACTGAGACTGACGCATACATTCACACCCAGCAATTAACAGAACTGTAAGGATAAGTTAATTGTAAGCCCCCGCCTACGACAAAAGTGTAACATGAACCCGCACAGGAGTTTTGTGGGCTATGTGGGCAGAGGGACTTTGCTGAATATTGGTTTGGATAAGAGTGAGTGTGTGAAAAAAAGGCAAATGGCAGAGGACCAGCGAGCCACAGACAGCCTGAAAGAGCAGCTGAAAGCACAGTGTCTGACACTGGAAGAAGCCCGGGGAGAGGATTTTGCATCTAGGGGGCAGGCTGAAAAGAGTGCCCTTGGTGCTACAAGCAAAAGAAGCTCTTTCATGAAATTTGATTACTTCTGTGTTCAGAGATACAGGACTTTGGACATTATTTGTAAATAAGCAAAAACCGCATCAAAGTAGTACCTATTGCCCATTTCTGCTCCTCATGGGAGCAAACCTACTAGACCTTAAGTTTTTGGCTAGCCGCTCTGGTCAAAAAGCGGGGTGGGTGGGGGAGGAGAACACCATTCTCCTAGCGAGTAATGAGAGCACAAGGTGCCAACCATGAATAATTTAGAACCCAAAGCTGATCAGAGACAAACAAAATGGTTCACAGTGGGAGTGGGGAGTGCCATCTAGGAGTTCAGAGTTGGAAGTTTGAATGATAAAGGGGGGATCTGAAGGAGGCAAAAAGGGATGGGAGGGTGCCCCAGGGCCGCCGGGGGGGGCAAGTGGGGCAATTTGCCCCAGGCCCCTGGCCCCAGAGGGGCCCCCCATAATATAGTATTCTATAATATTGCAACTTTTTTTTAATGGAAGGGACCCCAAAAATTGCTTTGCCCTCAGGCCCCCTGAATCATCTGGGCAGCCCTGGGGTGCCCTGGAAAGGCTTTCCGAACCATAGGATGCAGTATGAATAAAAGGAGGGAGGCGTAGATAAAAAGAAGCAACAAGGAGAAAAAAAATGGACAAACGGTAACTTTCAAAAATGCCAAACTAAAAGCCCAGAGGAGTCCAGCTGATCTATTCAAGATGTGAGATCATTCTAAAGAGGATTTAACATTCACATGGAACAGAGGGTGTTGCAATATTTACTAATACGATATCATCCACTCCAGGCTGCAAATGTCCTGTTCTCACACTGTCTATTGCATCCTGTGATTAACATAACAGCCCCCAGTCCCCACAGAGGAGCAGAGAGAACACTTTGCTTCCATACATCGACGTCTGATGATGCCAATTCAGCTGGAAGTGCAGAACATCTGCTGCTGCTAACGAACTTACTTGCACTGTAGTGTGTGTGTGTGGGGGAACCCCACCACCAAAACACTCTCCAAAACCCAATCAAACGCCATGCTCAAGACCTTGGAATCTCTTGAGAAGAACATTCCAAAAAAACAAAACATTCTGTGTTTATCATCTTCCTCACACGTGTACCGTGAAAACTGGCCCTGTTTGCAACATGGCTGGGGGCTGTAGCTACAGGCAGACTTTGTGCAGCGCACCTGCTACAGCCCAGAACCCCATGGATCACCAAGTGTCCTGCTGCCAGATTCTAACCTTAGCTGAGATCCAGGGAGAGAAGCAGGGGGGCTTAGTTACATTGCAACACACAGGAGGCATGAAGGAGAAGTTGCCAGCCCTTAGGGACCTAGCCTCTTTCTCCACAGGAGATTTATGTACATAACACCAATTGAACTCCACTGCACCGTGCATCAATGAAATGAGAGTCCACTCCGGGTAGCTCCAGACTGTATTCCCAGGGCTCAGCTTGAGTCGCTGGGCTGGAAGTTGGTAATCGCTGTGGAATCCTTCTGCTCTAGCTAAAAAGCAGCAATAGCTTTCTCTCCAGCTATACTCCAGCACCATAGATGGAGTAGCCTCTAAGGCCCATATGTCCCAGCTCTACTTGGGTGGGTGTGCACATGGAAGGGATGGCTATAACTGGTCTAACTGTGTAGAGCGGATTCACCCTTTCCTGTCCTGCCCCCAAAGGGTATTTGACAGCCACAAGTGCACAAGGATCGCCCATGGAATTAGCCCCCATGGCATGTGGGATTGTACACCTACCACCACAGTTCCTGGAATACTCCCTCTGCCCCACAGCAAAGAATGCTACTGCAGGGGGTGCAAGACGGAAGGTAGGGTTTGTTCCTTAACATTTGAATTACTGGAGCATCAGCTATAGGCAAGACACTAGAATTCTCCCTTTGTATGACTCAGCTAACACTGCCTGGCCTGTAGCCTCACATAAAGTCAAACCCTCCTGTGATTTTACAGGCTCAGAGATCCACCCTGTCATTTTGCAGCTTATAGTAATACACATGGCAGAGAAGATCCAGGCCTGTTTGTTACTCATACTGGATAAGGGTGAAGTATTTTTTCATAATGGTATTTAACCCCCCCTCATTCTTTATGAGGGTGATCACTTAACAGTCTGTCCCTCTGGACAGTTATTTTGTATCACATCATCACTTCATGGAAACTAGTGTTCTGAACCATTATAACGATGCTGCCTTTGGTGGAACATTTCTGAGAGTACAGTATCAATTCAGAACAAATTGCTTAGAGCAGGGTGGTTACAGCCCAAGGCTAGGGTTCCTTTGTACACCAAGGCAAACCAAACCAGCCAAACAGAGAAGACTTAGGTTTTATCCCACTGGCTATTCAGAAGTCATACGAGCAATTCCCTTAGCCACTCCAGTTTCCCAGTATCACCACCAGTGCCACTCGTTATGGGATGAATGGTTATGAAAACCAATACCCAGTAAAAGAAAAAAGGTTCTCCCAATCCCAAAGGACCAAGCCCCAGACCCAGGTCAATATACAAGTCAGATCTTACTACAAATCATGCTGCTGCCAATCCTTTAGAATCTAAAATCTAAAGGTTTATTCATAAAAGGAAAAAGATAGAGATGAGAGCTAGAATTGGTTAAATGGAATCAATTACATACAGTAATGGCAAAGTTCTTGGTTCAGGCTTGTAGCAGTGATGGAATAAACTGCAGGCACAAATCAAGTCTCTGGAGTACATCCACAGCTGGGATGGGTCATTCAGTCCTTTGTTCAGAGCTTCAGTTTGTAGCAAAGTCCCTCCAGAGGTCAGCAGCAGGATTGAAGACAAGATGGAGGGGTTTTCAGGGCCTATATTCTCTGCCCATGGAAGGACCCCTTTTGTTCTGACTGTGGAAAATCGCAGCAGCAAGATGGAGCTTGGAGTCACATGAGCAAGTCACATGTCCATGCATGACTCAGTTTGCAGGCTGATGCCATTGTTTACATATTAGTTTGAAGGTTCCCAGGAAAGCTCAGATGTGGATTGGCATCTCCCAAAGTCCATTGTCAGTTAAGTGTTTCTTGATTGGGCACTTACTGAGAACAGTCCCTTCTCAAGAAGCTGACCAAATGCTTCACTGAGGCTACTTAGAATCAAAACACATTGAGATACAAGTACATAGCCAATATGCATAACTTCAACTACAAAAATGATACACACATACAGATAGCATAATCATACCCACCAAATCATAACCTTTTCATAGACTCCTTACACGACGACCTTTGTACAATATTTACTGCAAATATATAACAGTGGTTGCAACAATGATCTATACAGTTACAGGTTATGTCAGTAATGTCACAACCATGCATATGTTTCTGTGCACAAACTGATACCAACCCCCCAACCCATGGACAACTGGTTGGTGTGATGGTCACCCTTTGAATTTTGAGTTGGAAAGAACTACTGTAAGCCTCCTGGCTTAACTCAGCCTACACTGCCGCAATTAGCCTGGCTCCCTGTCAGCCTCAAATAGCTACCCAGCATTCTTTCCAAACTCCACCTAAGTTAGGATCATGTCTATTTCACCTGGATCCCAGTTTTATTACTCCCCACTCCCAGCCCCCAGCTGACATATCCCATTGTTACAAAAGTGCCTCAATGAAACATGCCCTCAACAGCCCCTCGCCTCAAGGCCCACTTTACCAAGTCTTCAAGCCTGTAAGATGGTCCCCTCAAAAACTGGAAAGGTGGCAGTTCTGTTTGGAATGAGCCCTCAGAACCTTGCAACAGAAGTGGCTTTCCTGAGTGATTTACTGCCTCTAATGCATGCACTAGTTTGTTGTGCTAGGGTTGCTGAAGTGCAGGGCTTTTATCACTGCTTTTATCTGAGAACAGAGGGTAGTGAAACAAGGACTGGACTGTTGGGATCCATATGGCAGAGGAAACCCAGTCGCAGCAGTGAATCAGAGTTCAGCCACTGACCGCAGTACAGTGCACAGCTGATTAGAGCCCGCTGGCTGCTGTGGTGAGCCAGGCTCGGGGTGGGGGTGGGGAGGATAAAGGTGTCAGGAGTAGGAGCCAGAGGTCAGTGGGGAAGGACAGAGAACCACAAGTTTGTGAGGTGGCTAGGATGGAATGAAATGTCTGTCCAGAACCTTAAACTTCTGGTGAACATTTCACCTTCGTTTATCTTTGTATTGAAGCATATGTTTGGAGATTTGAAGAAATACTCACTGTATAAAGAATTATATGGATTTTGTAAATACATACAAGTAGAAAGAAAGGGAAGGTCAAATTTGAGCAATCCCAACCTTGCCAGTATCCATTCAAAATGTGCCTCTTGCCTGACAATTATGCAGCTCAGCCTGAGATCTGCCCTGCATATTATTGTTACATATAGAGAGCTACTGAGATAATTGACAGCAGCAAGGCTCACAGTGGAGTTCAGGCAGCAGGATTTTCTTCCTCTCTGTGCTGCTGTGTTGAAATCATACAGCCCAACAGCATGGTAGCTACTTATAATTGTGCTGTCATCTTTCGCTTCCTGCTATGCAGCAAGTTAGGGGTTTGGACCATCCATGAGTCAGGGGAGCTTGGGAAATAATACAGTGTCTCTTCAACCAGAGCCCAGAGCCAGTCTAAAAATAATGCAGGGAGATGGGGAGCCCTCCAGAGAGTCCATAGCAGGAGACGATTTAACAGATCATCGTCTCACTGGCTTATATACAACATTTGACATTGCAACATAATTAATCTAGGAGTTTAACATTTATCTAATGCTTTTTACCTCAGGGATCCCATTACTTTTACATATATAACACACTGATAAGCAATCTATATACACTGGCCATGTCCCCCAGCTCTGAAAAGCAGTCCTCTCTGAGGTCAAATAGAGCACAGCAACATAACTTAGCAGTTAAGGAATACCATGTCCTGTTGAAACTGTACAGAGAAATTTGGGGAGTGGAGATAATTATCAAAGTTGGAATTTGGCCAGGACAGAGAGGCTACTCTTACGAAAAGAGTCACAAGATCTTTAACGGTCATAAGTATTCAGGACATCTGTTGTAAATCTCATTTGAAATAGATCAGCAACTACCATTTCATTTGTCTTTAGAAATATAGAGTTAAGAGCTGGTCTACATTAAGTTAGGAGATTGTGTTACAACACAATCCTGCACAGAGGGGGTTACGATGAAGTTTGGGTATTCTTATGAGATGGCATTGGACTAGGTTGCAACCCTGGATCTTGGTGCACTAACAGTTTGGTCACTTCTACACTGGATAGAATTCACCCGTGTTATACTACAATCTTCTGACACAGTAAATGTTGCTGTGTACATGGACTCTTTCTGAAAGCCACAGGAATCATTGTATGTTACAATATGGACAGCTTTGGTGGATTAGACCCAAGATTAAAGGCCTCAGGAAGGATTAGAACCTACTATTTTGAGGTTCCCCCCCCCCACCGTATATACCTTGTAATCTCCAACCTAAGCAGGATGGATTTAACTGTTTGTTGGTTACTTTCTGATACTCAGACAGCTATAGGTTCCCTGATCTCTCAGAGGCCAGACAAGGCAATAGAGAGTTTTGCTCTACTGAAAGGTATTTGTTTATATTTTACATGGAGCCTGTTGCTGGATAGTCACAGCAAGTAGAAGCGGACGTCTGCTTGCTCAGTGTTTCAGGATTAATGTAGATGAACATGAGAAAGAGAGTCATAAAAGTTAGGTATTAACAACCGTGTAAATTTTGGCTAGTAAGAGGTATCAGATCAAAGTCTATTTTTTAATGGCCATTGGAAGAGTGCTGGGATAGTGCTGGTTCTGTTTACTAGAGAGGAGCAAATAATTTCTAAGGAATAATAAAATAAAACAGTTTTAGCTTCATTTTCTATTTGTGGGTTATCAGCCAGGAAACCCCCAATTTCTTTAAAACTTTGTGAATGGGTTGCAAAAGTTCTCTCTTGATGGTAGTGGCTGTTTAATCTGTATTGTTTAGTTGCAACTGGTCAGATATGTATATGAAGGTAAAATTCACTTTCCACGTAGGTCACTTTGAAATTCACTTTGGGACAGTGCTCCTGCCAATAAAGCTTGATTATTGGTGGAAAGTAAGAGCACAAAAAGAGATACAAGTGAGGCTGAAACAAGTACATTAAAAACAGGAGGAAATATTTGCAGAAGAAATGTTTGTAGCATTAACCCAGCTCAGTTATTTAGTTTAGAAGTTGCAGGTCATTCTACATCCTCACCCTGGCTGGGAGACAAGCAGCTGACACCACTCATGGGGGCCCCAGAGACAGCACGTTAGTAGTATTGACAAAGAGCACAATACATTATTTTCTCTGTCAACTGTTAGCTAAACAAGCAACGCTAGCAAAGCAAATACTTACACTTTTGGACTATTGAACATTACAGAATTTCAAGGCCATATCAATAAACATACCTTTAAAATGTTTATTTACTGTTAGAACTGTAAAAAATAAAAATAAAAACCCAAACCCTCCACTCTCATCACCTGAGGCTTTGACATACCTAGTTGCAGCATACTGCAGTGCCAACAGTAGGATAATTCCCAGAATTCCAATGGCAACCACTAACTAAAGAAACATGCCCTCTCCTCTCGTTGATCCAGAGTGCTGCAAAAGGCCTGACCACAGAAAAGGGCCTTACATCATACCAAGTTCCAGGGCTGGCCAGTTGACACAGGGAACAAGTGCCAGAGTTAAGGATACTCCATCAAAGTCAAGGATACTCCATCAAAGTCATCCTTCCTCCAGAGTTCAGATCTTACAGCTGTTATAGCAGAAGTGCCTTGGCTAATCTTACACATTGACATAAATAGGAAGCCAGTGCAACATCTGGAACACGGGTGTAATGGCTTGCCCCAGTGAGTGAGGAACAACCACATGGAAAAGTGATAGAACATGGATTTTAAAGACCATCAGTGTGATCATACCTGGATTTGAGAAACCCAGGAGGCAGGTTATTAAATGGAAGTGACTTGTTTAATGAACCACATTTTTGGGGGGAGGAGGGAGATGAAAAGAAATCCAGTTCCCAAGTGAGCTAAATTGTGCTCAGCACCTGGATGTAGCAAACTTCGAGGGTTTGGCAGAGCCAGGCTCAAAGGGCACCTGAGAAAAGTGACTTCTTAGGGAAGGAGTGAAAATTTCTCATTGGTAACCCCATCTGGGGCACTTTGTCTCAACTGTGCTTCAGGGCACCACAACTTTGAAAGCTCTCTGAGCTTAGATTGAGAAAAAAGGGTTGCCTTTGGACTAATGGGATGGGGAAATAGGAACAGAGCACACCACAGATGTATGCCACTTCCAGAGGGATGGAGGGCCGTTGTTTTGACGCTACAGTAGGATCTTTGTTTGATTATGGCACGACAGGACAACACTCACTATATAAATGATGGACTTGAAATTTTACAGTAAGATTTTAATGACACACATCAGCTGCAGATCTGTTGTAGCTGTGCGAGCACATTGCTACATATGAGGTGGGAATTCTGGTGATAAAGACAACATTGGGCCTCCCGGTGCTTGGGGCTGGCTGTGCTTAACTCTGGCATGGATGTGAAGTGTTTCTTATCCAATGGGAGCAGAGTGCAGATAGCGCATCACTCCCGATCACCTACCATCATCCAGGTAATGGACCACTATGAAATTCTGGTCTCACAAATATCCATTAATTCTGTCCTTGTTCTGACAATGGCGCGAAGAAGAAGGATGATCCAAGAACAGCAAGGAAGTGGAATGCTGCAGACCTTAGATTATTAGAGACAATGTCAAAATCCATGAGGAGAAAGCTAGCTGAAGCAGATAGAAACACAAGCAGATTTCTAGTCATACCAATTATACCGCCTAGTTAAGCAGACTGCCTCATCCAATCAAAACACAAAACCACTAATACATATTTGCCTGCCAGTGAAAGACAGATGATTAATTCAGGACTATAAGGAGATTAAGTTGTGTACATGTAGAAATGTCCTCAGCCCCAAAAGGCAGATGTTCGGAGAGTTGTGACTTTATCAGGCATGCCGGGTTCAGCCCCTGTAATAACAGTCAAGCTGATCTGAAGCAAACATTGCCTAATTTTCCAGTGTGAGCCTGTGTCAGCATAGTTACTGGGATATGTGAGCAGTGGCCTACACCCTTCTGTGCAGGGTATACACAAAACACACACAGGGCTTTGTCTTGAGTTTAAAACAACTGTGATATATCACTGTCTGGCTTTGTGTGTGTATTTAAAATTGACGTAAGCTTTTTTTAGACAGTTGTGGGTTTGGTCTTGCAAAACACCCCACAGCATTGAACGTCTATATATGGTAACATTCAATAGCCAGTCCTGACTTCTGGAATTTGCTCCCACCAGAATTACATCTAATCCCCAGCCTGTCCATATGCAGAGGGTGCTGTAAATGCACCTCTTTGACCAGGACTTCTGCCAGGTGTCAGCTTCACCACCCCTACCCTCTAGTGCATTTAGCAAGGTTTGCTCTCTATCTGCCCCTCTAGGTGCCTAAATATTTTTGAAAGTCTGACCCTATGTCACTTAAGAGCTTTTGACAATATTACTTATCGTATAATACGAGCAACAAAAATGAATAAAAGTCTGGAAAACATGACCTATCAGGAAAGATTGAAAAAAAAATGGGTTTCTTTAGTCTGGAGAAGAGAAGACTGAGGGGGGACATGATAACAGTTTTCAAGTATGTAAAAGGTTGTTATAAAGAGGAGTGTGATAAATTGTTCTCCTTAACCACCGAGGACAGAACAAGAAGCAATGGGTTTAAATTGCAGCAAGGGAGATTTAGGTTAGACATTAGGAAAAACTTCCTAACTGTAAGGATAGTTAAGCACTGGAACAAATTACCTAGGGAGTGGAATCTCCATCATTGGAGGTTTTTAACAACAGATTAGACAAACACCTGTCAGGGATGATCTACATAATACTTAGTCCTGCTTCAGTGCAGGGGACCGGACTAAATGACTTATATAGGACTGGAAGGAATCTTGATATCTATGATTCTATAGATTTAAAAAACAAAAACAAAACAAAACAGAGAGTTAATTCTTTTGCAATTAATGGAAACAATTCAATGGCTATTGCTACAATAAATACTCATTTCAGGTGGGGAAAGTACAGTGCACGTCTTATGCATATGACAGATTTTTCTGAGAGGGAAAGAAGTTAATTTTTGTTTACAAAGCAGAATGGTTTTGTGCACATCTATCTGTGGTCCATTCTACAGGTACAGCCATCCACTCAGATCGTGAATAAGAAGCAGACTCCAGACTTTATCTCAAGAAAAGATGTGCGAGAGTGAATAACTGTTTGTGAGTGCTCTGGCAGAGGTGTTCCTGCCATGGACAGGGCTGGCCTTACCATGAGGTGAACTGAGACGGCCGCCTCAGGTGCCAGACTGTGGGAGGGCGCCACTAGGACCCGGAGTGTAGAAAATTATGTCTGCTGCTGGTGCATATGTATTCTCTCTGCTCTAGATGCACAGAGATGGTGGAGTGCTGTGCTGGAGGAAGGAGGGCACAAGAGACATAACAGGCAGGAGAAAAGGTGAGAGGGAATAACAGAAAGCAGCAGGAGCTGCAGCGAGAGAGAGAGGAGGAGGAGCCTCTTATGTACCTCTCTAGCACCCCCAGGAGCCTGGACTGATTCACACCAGCCTCCCAGGGAGCTTCCTGTTTCCTGCTGCTTCCCTGAACTTACTTGAGGAGAACAGGCAATCCACTGAAGTAGTAGGAGCAAATTAGGCCCTTAAGACACGGATATCTTCCCTCACTCAGGCCCTGCTACCAGCCTGCTTATTTGTCCCCTTCAACTGAGTGTTGAGAGCCACTATAGCTGGCACAGAACAGCAGTCATGAGTGAAAGAAGAAAACACCCCTCTGGGGCAGCATTCAGAAAAAGCAAGCAAGCAAAGGAAGCTTTTCTATCTAAGCAGGAAGGAGCTCTCCTGAGATACATAGACACAATGTTCACAGTGAGCCTTCCGGCTCCAGTGAGGATGTGAGTGGTGAGGAGATGCCTGATCTTCCAGTTAGTCAGAGTGCAGGTGACCTGGCAGCTACTGCAGCATCCACATCTCCATCTCAAATGGATGTAACCATGCACATTCCTGAAGAAAAGTGTAGATCAGAGAAGAGTGTGGTGGAGGTGCAAGAAACAGCTGCTGCTGAGTTTAGTTCCTTAAGTCTAGATGATCCAGGGCTGTGGACCCACTTAAGCAGTAGCCTGAAGGACTTCCTTGTACTGCATGGGCCACAGCTAGTGAAAAACTTCATGTTCCCCAAAGACAATGAAAATAGAAGTTTCCATCCAACACATTACTGGCATGAAATCCCCAATGGTGACAAAGTGGAGATGCTATGGCTTATGTACTCAAAAACCCAGAATGCTGCATACTGTTTTTGTTGCAAACTCTTCCAGTCTAATGTTCCAGCCACATTGGGTTCTACAGGAACAAAGGACTGGAAAAATATGGCTAGAAATCTGGCATGCCATGAGAAGGCAGCAAATCACCAGAGAGCATTCCATAGGTGGAAAGGGCTTGAGATGAGACTAAGCTTAAAGGCCACCATAGATGACCAGTGTCAAAAGAAGATTGCATTAGAGTCTCTTTACCGGCAAAATGTTCTGAAAAGGCTCATTGCCATTATGAGAATGCTTGCTACCCAAAACCTAGCACTGCGTGGCCAGGGCCGGCTTTAGGCCGATTCAGCCAATTCGGCTGAATTGGGCCCCGCGCCAAGAGGGCCCCGCGCTGCAGCTGTCCACCCCGCCCCCAGCTCACTTCCCCAGCCCCTCCTCCCCTCCCCTGAATGCCCCGCCCCCTCCCCTGCTTCCTGCGAATCAGAGATTCGCAGGAAGTCTGAGAAGAAGCAGGGGCGGGCCAGCAGCACAAGGTAAGCTGGGGTGGGGGTGGGGGCGCGAGAAGGGCTCCAGGGAGGCGCGGCCCGTTCCGTTCCGTTCCCGCAGGCCCCAGCGGCTCTGGCCCGGCCCGGTCCCTGTGGCGCGGCCCCCGCGGCACGGGTCCCGTCCCCCCGCGGCGCGGCTCCCCCCCCCGCGGCACGGCTCTCACCCCCCCCGCCCCTCCCGCGGCGCCCCCCCATCCCCTCCTCCCCCCGCGGCACGGCTCTCACCCCCTGTCCCCCGCGGCGCGGCTCGGGTCTCTCTCCCCTCCCCGTCCCCCCCCGCGGCGCGGCTCGGGTCTCTCTCCCCTCCCCGTCCCCCCCCGTGGCGCGGCTCGGGTCTCTCTCCCCCCCCGTGGCGCGGCTCGATTCCTGGGGGCGGGGCTTGCAGCAATCCCCGCCCCCAGGAATCGGGCCCCGCTCTTGCTAAAGCCGGCCCTGTGCGTGGCACTTCAGATCAGCTGTATGGGCCAAACAATGGAAACTTCCTTAAAATTGTGGAGCTGGTGGCTGAGTTTGATGCTGTACTCCAGGAGCATCTAAGAGGAGTCACCACCCAAGAAATGTACACACACCACTACCTTGGAAAAACCATTCAAAATGAGATCATACAGTTACTGGCAACAAAAATAAAACAGAAGATTGTGGCAGATCTGAAGTCAGCAAGATATTACTCTGTTATTGTGGACTGCACACCTGACATTAGCCATACGGAACAAATGACTTTAATGATGCGTTTTGTAACAACAACAAAACCTAGTGAAAATATCCCTGCAATGGTGACTGTCCGAGAGCATTTCAAGAATTTATTGACATTGATGATACTATAGGAGCTGGTATGACAAATGTGCTTCTTAAAAAACTGGAAGATACAGGAATTGCGATAGCTGACATGAGAGGTCAGGGCTACGATAATGGTGCCAACATGAGAGGAAAGAACAGAGGAGTGCAGACACGGATCCGAGAGTTAAACCCTTGAGCTTTTTTTGTCCCACGCAGTTCTCATTCATTGAACTTGGTGGTCAGTGATGCAGCATCAGCTTCTAGTGAGGCTGCTGAATTTTTTAAATGTAATTCAAAGCATCTATGTATTTTTCTCTGCATCAACTCATCGATGGCAAATTTTGAAGCAACATCTGGAAACATCCTCTCTGACACTGAAACCACTGAGTGCTACACGATGGGAAAGTCGAGTGGAGGTGATAAAGCCTATCAAACACCAATTTGGGAAGATAGATGATGCCAGAGTTGCCATTATGGAGGATAATGCTATGACAGGAACTGTTCGTGGGAGAACAGTGGCAGAGGGAAATGGAATCACCAGAAACATACATAACTTCAAATTTCTGTGTGGCTTAGTGTTGTGGCATGACATACTGTTTGAAATAAATGTTGTAAGCAAGAGACTCCAAGGTGTTGACTTTGATATATCTGAAGCAATGGAACAACTGGACAAAGCAAAGTCATACCTACAGTCTTACCGGTCAGATGAGGGATTTCAAAACGTTCTGAAGAGTGCAGAGGAAGTTGGCAGAGGAACTTCACACTGAAGCTATTTTCCCACCCATTCAAGAATACAAGAGTCACCGAAGAAGAAGACATTTTGATTACGAGGCACGGGATAATCCCATAAGAAACCCCAAACAACAATTCAAAGTTGAATTCTTTAACCAGGTGCTAGATTGTGCATACAGTCAGTTGAAGAACGTTTCATGCAGCTCAAGGAACACAGCAGTATATTTGGGATGTTGTATAATATTCCAAAACTCCTCACTAAATCTGAAGAAGACCTACGCCAGCAATGCAGGGCACAAGAGACAGTGTTGACACATGATGACATGCGCGATATTGATGCGAGTGATTTAGGTGATGAACTGAAAGCCCTTTCGAGATACATTTCAGCAAGATCAACTCCAAAGGCTGTTCTGGAATATATGTGCACAAATAAAATGACCACCCTCTTTCCAAATGCTTTTGTTGCTCTGTGCATACTTCTAACACTTCCTGTAACAGTTGCCAGTGGAGAACGCAGCTTCTCCAAGCTGAAGTTAATAAAAACACATCTACGCTCCATAATGACACAGGAGAGGCTGGTCAGCCTTGCAACCATCTCAATAGAGCATGAGCTGGCCAAGACTGTGGACCTTCAGGAAGCAGTGCAAATCTTTGCAACCAAGAAGGCATGGAAAGCACCACTTTGATTATTCAAATAGATAAAAATGCCAGTAAAAAGAACAGGAGTACTTGTGGCACCTTAGAGAATAACAAATTTATTAGAGCATAAGCTTTCGTGGACTACAGCCCACTTCTTCGGATGCATATAGAGTGAAACATATATTGAGGAGATAACCATGCCAGTGTTTACTATGCAGACAAGAAAAGTAACATTTGGTGTGCAGGAGTTTGAAAGTTAAGTGTTACTTAAAATTTTTGAACAAGGCATTTTAAGTTGTTAGTTCTCCTTTATTGGGGTAGATAGCAGAGCAGTACCATGAGAGGAGTAGAACAGGAAGAAGGCAGAATTGAGACCTTTCAAAGTTTTGGCCCAAGTTAGGGGACATGGGGGCGTCATTTGAGCTCCCTGCCTCAGGTGCCAAAATGTAATGGGCTGGCTCTGGCCATGGATCAAAAGTTTTGGGACACATGACCAAGGGCCTTCTATTGCAAGAGGGAAAGAAGCAGCTGGCTATTACAGACCTGCTATCTAGTTCCCTTGGTCCCTTTTGCATGTGCTTAATTATATACAGGCAAATAGCCCTCTTGGGCCCAATTTTGTTGAATTCATACCAGTGACAGTGGGCACAAAATGCTCATCATTCTCATTTGTGAGTGTTTTACACCCATTTTGCCCTGGTGCAAATGACTGCATAAGATGTCAGGTGATAATGAATGGGGCTCCTTGAACTCAATGGGACTACGCATGTGTGTCATGTCAACCACCTGTTTGAGTGCTGGCATGACTGAAGTGTGAACTAGTGAATGGCAAATAGTTAGATGGGAACAGTGATTATTTTGCACCAACTCCTGAAATCCAGCTCAGAAACTTGACAGTACTTAGACTGCTGGTGTGCTGAGACTGCCTTCTAGCATGCTGATTGTTCCAGGGTCACTACATCCACAGCATGCCCCTCATACTGCACTGCAGTACCCCTACCCTCAGTTTCCCTTTCTCAGAGCTGTTCAGTAAACTCCGCTCCATTCTTCTGCCCACCCTCTGGGAACGGACTCAAAGGGACTATTCTGATTCCGGCTATGTCTGATTCCAGTCTAAATGTATGTTGTATGATCAACAGACCTCTATTACAATTTTGATCACAGCCCAGCTTCCATAATAGAATCCAGGGGGCAGGTGATCAGTTGTATATGTTCACACACCAAGAGAAGTACATACCAGAATAAAATCACTAACTAAATACTACTACTACTTAGCTGATTGAGATCTTACGTAAACAGCACACTTGAGACTTTAAGAACAGGAAAACCCTGTTTATCAGAGGGAAGTACAAAAATCCTGAACAAAAGGTTGTCAGATTCTGAGGAGCAAGTCATATTATGGATAGAATCAGCATGTTTATATGCAACACAGCACAGAAAAGGGAATATCAACATAAGCTGGGCATACTGCCGAAAGGGTGGTAGCTCTTTTGAAAAATAGCTAATTTCTCCATCTTGGTTGAATATCAAGAATGCTCAGTGAGAGAGTGACAGATGGGTGGAGGGAGCAAAGACGCTTACTTGGGTCTTGTTCGAGAGATTTCTCCAGTTAGGAGATCAGATCAGATCACTGTATTTTCCTATGCCTGATGATGGTGAAGTGCCACTAACACACTGGTTCCCAAACTGTGATCTGAAGCACCTGTGCTCCACACAGCACTTGCTGGTGATCAGCAGAGTCCTGGCCAGTCACATGGTTCTGGTTCTTTCTGAGTCCAGCCATTGTATGGCATTAAAAGTTGCTAAACATAGATTTATTAATATTACTGTCTAAGCAATTGCTTTAGTTGTCATAGGGATGTTATTTGATTGCCAGTGGAAAAGGAGGTGGTCTGCTCAGTTATGAGTGGGAGACAAGCTTGCTCAGTCTCAGTGAAGGAAGGCAATCTACAAGCCAGTCTTTAACAAAGGGTGATCCATGTTATGGAAAACTGTGAGAACCCATGCACTAGGGGATTCTGATTTTTGCCAGGCTTGTGTGAAAGCAGAGTTATTTAAGGGAAGATCCCCAGGGTAAGCAGATGAATCAGCGTTTCCAATACCACAGGAATAGCTAATACACAGTGAAGTATGAGATTGTCAGCAAGAGCTAAAGGTGAACTTGAGCTTCTGTTCTGTGACTCGGATTACAATTTAGGAGACTTCCTTGAACCCAGGAATGTATCATTTGCAACCCTGCTGGCTCTGGCATATGGTTTATATTCAGAGTGAGAATGGTGGAGAACTTTAGAGTCTGCTTCCTCTCCAATCTACTAAAACACACAAAATACTTCAGAACCAAGAGACAATAACAGCACAAATGAGCAAATATAAATCCAAATAATAAGAGACAGGTCAAATGCATAAAAAGAAATATTGCTTAAAATATCATGACTAGCAGAAGCTCCTAAGAACTTGTACATTTTAGCTATTTAAACATTTCATAATTCTGAAAACTAGTAATGCACTTCAAGTAAAGAGGCTGAGTTGGAAGAAAAGGACAGGGAACAAGAAACTCGTGTTTAAGCCTGGCTCTGACATCAATTCCCTATGTGATTATGGGAAAGCCACTTATTTGCCTAAGTTTCCCCATGTGGAAAATGGAGATGGTAATCATTCATTTCTATCTTAAAAAGGACATTCTGAAGATTGTCAAATTTTAAGGTCAAGTGATATACATGCTATGTATTATTATTTATATATACCCTTCGAGGCAGAGCTCTAGAAATCTCTAACCTAGATGCCATCTGGCCCAAGACTGAAGTTAAGAAATAACATTTATCTATGGAAAATTCAGATTTAATGTTCAGAAGCCAGAATGTCCACAGCAACAGCACATTATTTCATGCAATCGTGACATGAAAAAATTAATAAGCATATATTACCTATTTCCCATAATTACTAATCTGTACTTAAGTCAATTTTTTTGAATACTCTGGCTTGTAATTTAACTTAACCACAGACTAACCTGCTTCTATGTCTGTAGAAGCATCCCAGAGCCTAAAGTCTGCTTTCGCTGTGCTCAGCCTCCAAGTCCCAACCAGTGACATCGCCAAAAATGAATGAGCAAATAACCTTCAATGGGCTAGTCTTTACAAGAGAAGTCGTAGTTAATATTATCACATTGTTCAAGAGATGCTCCAGAGCCAAAGAATTACACTGCTCAGCCAATGAATCCATAGCTGGCTTGCTCACCAGTTGCAGACACAGTTACTCAGCTGTTCCACAGGCTGTGCAAGACTGGGAAATCAACAGATGAAGGTGAAAAATGGTAAACACACTTGGACAAGATTAGCCTTTGAGAAGGGCTCTAAGTGGGTTAACTGCTTAAGCTGTAGTCACTACTGACACCCCATTTAGAATAATCAGACATCTGTAAATAGAGACTTTGTCATATTTTACCATAGGCTAGCCTCATGGCTGAGATATTTTTAAGGTGTAAAGACAAGGGCTTTCCATCAAGTGACAAATGCAGGGGTTAATTTCTTAAGATGAACAGTTTGTGTTCTCATAAAAGTTACTAAAAGGTGATGGAGTTCCCTACCCCCTAATGGCTGTCCAGCTCGAAGTCAAATATCCCAGGTGCACTTTTAAAGAGAATAGATAACATTCCAGTTCCCTTGGTGATGTTGATCTGATTGCCAAAGTGTACTATAGCACATTGCTGAGCATATAATGGCTGGTGTAGCTGCCTATATATAGTCATTGGACTATCAACACCTAATGTGTTATTACTGTGAGGTGCCTGGAGTATGAAAAGTACTACATTAGCTCCAAATTCTGTTCCAAATGGACCCTTCCATCATTTGGTAACATGTAGGTAGCTCAGATTCTCTCTCTTTTGCCAAAATTAGTATACATTTTACCAACTTTTATCATAAAATTCTGTTGCATCCGTATAAAAAGTGAAAATATCTAAGTTTCAAACATTAATGGTATTTCTAAACCAGTTTCTCAAAACATATCAGAGGTACTTTTTCTCATTGGGGACTGAATCCAGGAAAAGTATAAAGAAGCTGTTTGACTTACTCTAAATTATATATGCAGCAGTGAAATAGTTTTTTCCAGTATGAGATCAAACAGAATTTTACTCAAATGTAAAGAATCCCACACCCTTTTGTGAGACAGAATGCGAGATTATTGGAGGCGCAGCGTGAACCTGAGCTGAATTCATGGCAAGTAGACAATACCCATTCTTGTGCAGTTCAAAGGGGGTTATGTCCTGATCCAATATTGTAGCATTCAGCTATCACTGTACTTTCGAAGTTGGTAAAGCTACATAAGAAGAAAAAACATCTATGTAAGAGGTCCTGGTCTCTAGCCTCATCAAGAACACAATGTCACTTCCTTTCCTCCGCCCAAAGGAAAATGCACAAACTGGAACAATTGAAGGATGGCCGATAGCTTTGTATTCAGTAATACGCACTATGCACAATGACACTACAGGTTACATAGAGTCACGGAGTTTAAAGCCAGAAGGGACCATCCGATCATCTAATCTGACCTCCTGTATATCCCAAGTAGCCAGCAACAATTTACAATGCTAAGGAACTAGAACAAGTGGATTCAGCTGTATATTTTAGCCTATTTCAAAGGTAGGCAATTTTCTAGAAAGGATGATATTTTAAATCTTTCACACTGTGTCTAGCACCATTGTTGTGTATCTCCCCTAGTAATGCAAAACAAAAAACACCCCACACCAAAACAAAACCACAACAAAGCCCATGCTTCATAAGCCTCGAAGAACCGGTAGCTTTCTTGAACCATCCACACTTATGCTCCAGGAAGCATATTTTCCAATTCCGTTAATACCTTGAATACACAAAAGAATGGACAACTGTTCAAATCAGTTGAAACATTTTTGAAAATGTAACTAGTTTAATCAACTGGTTGATTAAAGGAATTTTAAGAGATTTTTTACTGACTGTAGGTAGGGCTCTGCAATAGGGCAGCCCTGCCTTGCACGCCCCCATGTCAGACCCTGCCATGACAGGTGCACCTGCCTTAGTTTCCCCTTGGTCCAGCCATAAAAGGAGCAGTCTCTCTCCATATCCAATTCTAAAGCTTGCCTCTAGGCATGATTTATTTATTCCTCTGCCTGCTCAATAGTCCACAGAACCCTTGTGATAAAACCATTCTCCCAAAATTCCGAGTAAAAAAAGGCTCCAAATGGATCCTTTTCCATTCTCCCACCTGCAATGTCATTTCCAGCTCATATTTGGAGTCATTAACATGGCTTTTCCCCAGATTCTTTCTGCCCTTGTCCCAGGCCTCCACTCTCCAGGACATTGCTGGAGAGCTCCCACAGTCGCTTTGTTCCTGTGACACTTCTTCAATAGCCCCAAGTCAGGTTTCCCACAAGAGAGCTCCCCACAATTTACCACTTACCCAGGCCTCCATGCCTGTGATTCCTTCCCCTGCTTTGGGAAGGACCTCTTGTTCTGGGCTCCCATTCCCACAGTCCTCCTGCAAGGAGACTTCCTGCCGTGTTCCACTCATTCAGGCCTTCCTGCTTGTTTTGTCCTATGCAGCTCCTAGGATTCACTCTCCAGCTCCCCTGTCTTGTTTCAGGCTTGACAGTTTCTAACCAGGCGGGGTCAGTTTAATTATGAGGGGATAAGAAGCTGGACACTTTCTGTTGGCATCCTCAGATAATTAATTTATTTTCCTTAACAGTTTGCCAAAACCTAAACATCAGCTGACCCCCAGACCATGCTGCAGGTCCTATTTAAGCTCTTAAGATTTTCCTGTGAAGGATGTTTGATTTGATGGGAGTTCTATTAGGAGAGATAGGGGTTTGATGAGTGTCAGATTATAATCTACATCTACACATCCAAACATGGCATTCTAATCAACTATTAAAATAACCTCTGAATACTTCTCCCATAGAACCCATAAGCGATGACTGATGGGAGACTCTGAATGATGTTTGGGGTCAAACTCCTATAAATCCCTAAGAAGCTCGGATACTGCCAGGGCATATTCTCAAAAGAGAAGCCAGGAACTATCTAGGCACTGGTATAGCCCCATTACCATAGCATAGGAGTGCCTTAGATATGTTAATTGAATTTATGCTGACAGCACACCATGAGGTCTCATTTTATAGAAGAGAAACTGAGATACTGAAAGAGTGACTTACCCAAATTACAAAGGCAGCCTGTGGATAGGGCAGGAGCTGAACCCAGATCACCTGAGTTCTAAATGAATTTCTTTAATCACAATATCTTCCTTTCCAGTTGTATGGTCAAAACTTTCTCTTTGCTCAAACAAATTTTCTGCTGGAACTCCTGAAAAAGTAATCATCAACCATCTCAGGCACCCCAGGAGAGATGGTGGAGGGTGTCCTAGCAGCCCCTATGTAGGTCTAGGGAATGAGATTAGCAGTTAATGGCATTAATGCTGCAGAGTCCTTCATTACTAGGAGACGCAGCATACTTTCCAAGGTCCTTGTACATACATGCTAGCTTAGATTTATACTTTCTGCAAAGTCTATGATGGCATAAGTCCTCAAATGGAGACGCCTGAGTTGCATTTCACAGAACTCTATCATACCCGTTACTGACTAAAAGTTGAGACTTTGTGTAATGTATATATTAAAAAGTGACTCCAAATATCTCTGCACTTAAATCATTGGAGTGAACTCCTTCAAAGGTGTTTTCAGCTGCCATCTAAATTAATGTTTACTATTTAAAAACTTTTCTGATTAAAGAGGAATCACAAAAGCTCCTCCTGACCAAAGAAGAAATACAAAAGAAAGTGTCTGCGTTTATTGTGCTTCCCTGAAATTCATGCCTGCTGTGTCAGGCTGGCCAAGTTTACTAAATAAAATAAAGAGGCATCATCCAATCTGTTTAGATCCCCAAATTATCTTCCTTCAAAAAGAAGGCAATTCCTCTGCAGAATCTTTTGAAAATAAGTTTGTTATGCTTTTAGGTTCTGAAAGTGCCATTAAGCATTCTCCAAAGTTGTGAGCAAGAGGTTTGAGACCCACTGACCAGGGACATATCCTA
Organism: Malaclemys terrapin pileata; assembly: GCF_027887155.1. NCBI lineage: Eukaryota > Metazoa > Chordata > Testudines > Emydidae > Malaclemys > Malaclemys terrapin. The sequence goes on along the minus strand of NC_071520.1, from coordinate 15,824,839 downwards.
ACTTCTTATCTTTAGAAAATACATTTTTATGAAGAAAAAGCAAATGTTTAGCTTGACATTATAACTCAAATATGTATTCACATAGCGTACCACGATTCCCATGACCACAAATGGCACAAAGTTAAAAAGTAATTCAACAAAACCATTGAAACTTTTATTGTGATACCTCAGATACAATATAGTGAAACAACAAATGATATACAGTATTGCTAGGACAAAACAGCAAAGCAGCCATGTCATCTGTAAAAGAAAGCATTTTAAAGTGTTTAAGAAACAATATGAGGCACAACTCAGTTGCCATTTATGACTCATGCTTTAGGCCTTAAATGATTTGTAACAGTCCTTTTCAAAATTACCTCTGAAATTCCTGTTCCTTTACAATAGATACTGCTGATTGACTTACACGAGTGCTAAATGAAGTACAATACAATATCCTACAAGTTTAACAATAATTTGATGGCTTCCTTCCACTCTTGTCCCATTATCATACAACTGGGATGTTAAAATTTGTCTCTCTTTGTGGCGCTCTGGTATCTCAATCTAGATACAGGTCTTGCAATTTGACTATATGATCCTCATATCTGAAAAAAATCTGAGAGAGCAATATATAAAGGAAAATTTTCAAGTCCATTGGAAATGGTACCGAGCACCCTACGTTAGCACAAATGTAGTTTACATTAGGGAGCAATATGAATGTATTACTATTTCCATAATCAAAGGGTTAATTGCTTCTGTTTGTTACTTTGAGGTATCGTTCACTTGAAATCAAATTAATTTCAAATCAAGTCTTCCACAAGTTGCTATAAGATTAGATGCATGAAAATTAAGCCAGTTACAGAGAGGCTGCTGATTATTTTTAAACTTGCCAAATATTTAGTTTGCAGTAGGGCATCAGGACTTTATTTGTACTCGGTTACAATTCAACCTACATCACTATATAGTTTATAGATAATTAAAAAGTTCACATATTCCAGCCCCTTTTAGCAACAGGCAGAAACTAGTCAGAAGAGGTTATGGATGGTTAAGAGGGTAATAAAATACTGTATATTAAATTGGCAACACAGTGAAAGAAAGAAATAAAATCCAAAACAGCAAAAGTGGTAAGGCTGATGTATCAGCAAGCCCTCCCTAATTCTGTCAGACAGTTTACAGGAAATTTTGCAACTTAACATTGTGTAAATGACAGTATTGCCTTTCATTGGTTAAAAAGATGTCCATAGTTATAAACCAAGGAAAGAATATTGGCATTTGAAGCAGACTCTCAATATTGTAACTCCAGTGTTACAGCCACTATTTAGGGCCTAGACAATGAAGAATGTGGCACCAGATTCCAAAATCATGTCAAATTATGATGCTTAATTATTTTAGGACAGCCATAGCTTTTATGAGTTCAAAAGAAAATCCTTTCAATACATGTATATTTTTCGCTAGCATATTCTTATGTATCCCAATGAACATTCTTTCCAAGAAGCCAGCTCGTAGTTGGTTCATTTGGTCCAAGAAAGAGCTAGCGTGAAACAAGAGTTCACAAAAACTTTTTGTTACAGTTTATAAAAAAAAATACAAAATAAATGGTAAGATCAACAATAAAAATAACCAGTACAAGTAACAAAAGTGCTCAAGTGGGAGAGGAAGTAAACTTGCCCAGAATGAACACACAAAACCTTTAAATATAATCTTAATATATTACAAAAAAAAAAAAAAAAAGTTAGAGGGAAAATGCTTTGTAGAATTCTCTTCAAGTAAGATTTTCTTTTTAATGTACTGCTGGAAGGTTCAGTGACCAGACTGACCTCTTCACATCAACCAGTAGCCACTAATATGTGGAACCAACTTTCACCAAAACCATTAGGCGTAACTCTCCACATCTTTACAATGGGAGAACTGTTTCAAAGAATCACTGCTCAAGTTAAGCAATAAGAAAAAAAAGGTTCACATACTCCCAGATATCATAGCAAGCATAAAGAATTATTACATAGTAGTGTGGAGTAGGAATTTTGTATTAGTTATAGCTCCTTCTCTACTCCCTCTTACCTCCCCTCAAAAGACTAATAAGAATATTGCTTTATTTGGTTCTCTTAAAAGCCATAACATTATACATAACTCACATTAACTCCTTATGCCAGTAGTTGAAGTTTTAGGTGCTAAGCACTTAATGAAATCCCAACCTTTGGCATCAAGGGTAATTAAGGTTTTGGTGAAAATGTCCAGTTTGAAATAGAAATAAATAATGCACTGAAAAAAGAGGTTGAGCATCTAAATAAGAATATCTTTTCTAGTTAAAAAAAAAAAAAAAGCTCATTAATAGGAAACATCCAAATCCACTATTTAAAATATTACTTGAGATTGTTCTCTCTCATAAAAAGAAAAAAATTAAACTTAAATTTGTACTCTCATTTTTATAGTGAAGGATCGTGGTGTTTTTTTCTTCAACTCAGTGTAATTCTTCTTGAGTCTGTAGCCAGACAAAGAAAATATAAATTTCCTATAGACATCTTCATGGGTTTTACATTTAGGCTTTGAAGCCAACACAAACTCCTTGTTGATAGCTGTTTCGGTGCTTTCATTGTTGGCAATGGACATTATATTAGAGGAAAATTGAAAAATAGCCCAAACAAAACAGAATTCCAGGTTCTTTCAGACTGAACAGATGGCAGCACCAGATGACCATCTTGTGCCAATGACATTCAGATAAAGGGGACTCCTGGGTTCAATCTAATTCTTGATTATGGAGGAGCAGTATAAGGCACCCCACAAAATCCATATTGGACCCAGTTGTACTAGACCAGTTCTTTGGACGTAAACCCAAAGGTTTTTACTATTTCTACTTTTTAAAATTTAAGTTCTGTAGATTCATTATCACAGCTCCTGATGTAGAGCTTCTGTATTGCTCCTAGTCATTGGCATGTTTGTAAATGAATGATGTCTGGTAATAAAGTGCAGTAGAGTTTTGAAAACCTGTCAGAGATTTATCCAAAATGTAACAGCAGCAGCAATGGCACACATTGCAATCTTCACAAATGCCATGTTAAAATAGTTATTAAAAGGACACTAACTTCTATTCTATTGTAAGGCTTTCGTATTGTTCATTCCATCATAGTACTTACGTAGTGTTAACGTAAAAGACGTTGCCAACCACTTTGTCCTCAAGCATTAAGGGAGCTAAGTACAAAAGGTCCTCCATAAATACTTTTCATTTGATAACAAAGATAGCAACTAATACAAGACACAAGATTAATTTTTTTAAAACCTCTCTGGAAAGTGCATGCACAAAACCCAACAGTAAATTTTGTGGATACACATCCACAGAAGGCTTTCTTACTAAATCACTCCAGTTAAGAAGCAGCTGGAAAAAAGCAAAAAAACAGAAAGGATGTGAGCTTTATATAAATTTTATTATGAAAATGTCTTTGGGGATGATTTATCCAGCAAACCAACAAACCCCTTTTTATTTTAAAAATTATCTTGCTATTCTATTTTATGAAGAAATGAAGTCAACTTCACACTTTCCTGCCCATCCACCAACCCCCACTCTTCTGCAGGTACAGTTACTAACTTCCATCTTATAAGCTCTGGCCTGTTGTCACACAAAAATAACTATATTTTTGTTGAAGTGTAGCAAAAGCAGAAGACTTCAATGAATTTTCTTTAGAACAACCTCTTTGTCCAGTGCATTAGACCACACAGCTACATGGAACCAGCCATAAAACTTCACTGAGGCACAAGTCCCTGTTACTGTTAAAAGGCACAGTACCAAAAACTTGTTTACACTGACTAATTTTTTATAAATACAAGATGCATATATTTTTGTGCCCTTTGATCTTGCAGGCTATAATTTTATCAACTTCTCCCTTCAAGACACAAGTTTGCTGGATAAGGAATGCAATTATGTTGATTAAATATATTCTACAGTATCACTGCCTTAGTATTCTTGAAAATTAGTTGCACTAAAAATACTGAATCATTAATGTATTCTTTTTTGCAAAACTTAAGATCTACTAATATGAGTCAGTGCAACCAAAAGATTTCTAAATGAGCACTGTTCCTTTAACTTACTTGCCTGCAAGATGTACACCGATTATGGTACTCCCAAATTTTAAAAAGCAATTAATGAATACTCTAAATACTGCATCCCTTTCACTGCCAGAGATATCAGAAATTGCTACATATAAAAAGACACCTCCAGCCCATACATTTTTCAGGACGACTCATATCAGTCTTCTGCTAGATTTGGTGTAGGTGTTTAGGCAAGAAGCATGCACAGCAAAAGGTAGCATTAAAGGCATAGGTCAAATAAAAATGCTAACCAGTAAAATTCATTTGCAGTTAGTGAACTGTTTCTCTAGAACTTGAGAGTTTAGAAAAAGGTCATCCAAAATGTTCCAAAACAACTGTTCACACAAGAATACATATACAAAAGAGGGAACTTACACAAGGAGAAAAAGGCAAACATGGCCTGAAAGAGCCACATAAACTACACTACTCATTTGTGAGGTTGCGAAGTTCAGTGATATTCTCAGAGCTACCTCAGCCAAAATCCTCCTTTCATTTGCATTAGTCTTTATAAAGCATGTTCCACAGAATATTGTCCAAACAGAGTGAAAAAATGCTTTTAATTTACTCCCAGCCATTGTCTTTGATCATATGGGCAAGTTCAATGATAAATTTTCCTTCTTTGTATTTCTGACTGCTCTCAAAAGCATGTTCCTAGAAACAAGAAAATAAAAATATTTAAAATACTGAGTTAGAGTTAGTTTTTCACATTATTTCATTACCAATTTTGACATACAAATAAAAATGAATAGATAATTAACATTTGTAACATTTATTAAGGCTTTCTGGGATATTTTATTTGTATGGATGTTTTCTCTTTCCTTATTGAAATATCTAATTTTTAGCACATATGGTGTCCTTTATATAAAATCCACACTAAAATGTTAATATAAAATTGCACATGCCTATGTATAAAACTATAATTCAACATTTATAGTACATACATATATCTATTTACCTAGATATTACTATGATCCCCATCAGTATAATATCTTGAGCAGCTCTCAAGGTACATTAGACATTTAACATGACTGTCATTTCTCTGGAATGCCAGGATCATCATGTTGGTACTTTATTTCAGAGCCAAGATTGTGTGTGTGTCTGTTCTTGGTCTGCTAAGGCCAATCTTTCCTCAATCTAACCCTGGGATTGCTGGATTCAGATTGTGATTTTTCCCATTTTTTGAATTTTTTTTAAGCCACAGCTTAATTGTAGGTGATTTCCTAGCAACAACTTAAAATTTTGGACAGGTGTTGTTTTTCATTACTTGAAAGAGTGTGGAGTGTGTTTATCAGAATATCATAGGTTCTGAGTTCCAAACCAGTCTTGCATGGTAAGAGAAGGGATGACAGAAACCAAAGTTAGTATATGGAAATGGAACCTTCTAATGTAGCTGTTCGGTTTCCTTCATTCCATGACTGGACAAAGAAAACAGTCCTGTCACAACCTCAGCTCTGGATGTTTATTATTACTATGAGAGGGAACACATGCAGCTGTTTTCCAGAAGATTCTGAAATTCAGCTGAATCGAGTACATTCTACACGTGGAAATATGCAAAGGTCACCTCAAAGAAGAATTCAACATTTTCACAGTGTGAAAACTGTAGCATGTTAGCAGTCTGGATTACTTTTCAGCCACAAAATTGAGTTAATTATTGTGATTATTTGTAGCATAGTGTACAATATACTCGCCATTTAACAACATAGTTAATGCTTTGACTACATCACTGTGTTTTCTTAAAATGACAGATAATTAAAGAAGAAAATAAAGAAATCTGAAAACTTGACATCCAAAGTTTTAATACCAAAATGTGTGTGGCACTTAAATTCCAAGGTAATAGGCACTATAGAAAAAATCCCCAGACTACTATAATGGGGCCTACATCTTACATTGGCTTTATTATTCTCAAAATGTGAGACGCTGAACCTGCTATAACATTCAAGTAATAATAGTTTTGCTTCTATTGCACACGCTAGTTATACATGCAATAGTTTTTTTTCCTGCTGGATGTGGATGCAATGGATTAAGAGTCACTCATTATAACAATAACGAATGGTGCCTCAGTAGATTAAAGACAACTTCTGTGGACTGTTACCTATATGAATGTTTGATCAAGAAAGAAATTATTATATACATTACTTACATATTTCCATCCAAGAGTGGTTTTACAGTTTTCACAATAGATATCTGCTACAGCATGTAAACCTGTCAAAAGAACTCTCTCCTCTGCTGGACCACAGCCCACATTTACCCTGTAACAAAGAACAGAAATAGTAGTATCTTAAACCGCAAGACAGATCTTGCTTTTTGTTTGACAACATCCTACTTTTCTCCTGGAGATGAAATAATTCAAGCAAAATCTGAGACCATGTCTCCAAGATATATATGCCACTATTTTTAGTCAAACATTTGTGAAATTAAGTTCTAGGGTTATACTTAAAGAGGCAAGAAGACAAAAGTGTAATCATTTTGTTTTTCATTGTCTACTGTGAAATGGTGTCATTTCTAGCATGAGTTAACTATCACTTGACATCACTCATGTCATCAAGTAACATAAAACAAAGCACGATAAATAAACCACATTTAACAGTACTTAAAACAATAAGTGATAGATGGCTTATATCTTAGGCCTTGCCCATGCTGGGAATTAGCTGCTTTCAATCAGGGGTAAGCGCCACCAGTGCCAATTACAGCTTTCCTTTTCTACACTAGGCATTTGTAACAATGCAATTACAATAATGTAGGAAAGGCTTTAGCAATATTTCTATGCTATAGACCATAGGTTAAAATACAATAATCACAGACAGTGAATATTAAAAACCAATTGAATGCCTCTTGCACATCTAGCTATGGAGTACTGCTCCAAAACGAAACTTTCCCAATCAAAAACATATGCCTAAAATACTAGTCAAATAGTCATTCTAGGAAAATCAAGCAACACTTTGTTAAACCTGTTATACTACCTAGATCTGTAGTACTCTTGACTATGCTTGGCATCTCAATTCTACATGAAGCAACTACAGATAAAAGAATAAAGATATCTGTAAAAGGTAGAGTCACATCTTTCAATCTTCACCGTAATTACCTGGTCTATAAAAATAAAACAGACACATCTGACTTGCATTCTACTTAGGAATTGCTTTGAGCAATTCAGCTAGTTAAAAATAGAGATGCAATCCAATGACAGCATATTACAAAATCTAAATTAGTTCATGATCTATAAAAGCAAGGTAACAAGCATGTATGTAGGACTGCAGTGTTAAGGGGCTACAGCAAACATTGGACCCTCTTGAGATATGTCTGGCTTTTTGCTTCTGACAAATCTGCAATTTTCAAGGCCAATATTCAAACATTCTAAAGGTTAACTTGAAAAAATAACGGCTTTGCTTTGGACTATAGTGATGATATCCGGAGTAAAGTTACAGTAACGTAATTTACTTGAATTTCAAACCTTCCCTAGTTTTCTGGAATAAAACAGTTTAGTGTCACTTGCCTCAATTCAGTTAGAATCAGATGCAGTTGAAAGTTTTATTTCTAATTAAGAGTTAAATGTGACTAATGATAGGATTTCCTAAATAACTGTAAGGAAGACTCAGACTACAAGTTGCACAATAGTAACATTCTCCTGAGAAAGGCCAGTTATCCCAGTCACACTTATCAACAGGGATTGCTAGTATAAGGCTATAGTCCATTAAGAAAAGAATTTGAAAGAGCAGATGAAAGTGTGACTGTTACTAATGTTGAGTATTTTGCCCATTTGAGGAACATACCAAAAGATGATACTGCATAGAAAGTATGTAATTGTAGTCCTACTTACACAGAATTAAAGAGGTAGGCTCTTCCCTGGCTTCCCTGAAAAGACTGTAAGAAAGAGAAAAATATAATCTTTAAAATACAACAGTTTCAGAAGTGATGTGTTATAAATCATTTAAAATAATATAGTGTTGCCTTTAAAGAAATTAAGGTTTATACAGAAATTACTTTTATTGCACATGACAACTTTTAACCGCATCTGTATGTAATATGAAAATAATGGAAGATTTTGTACCAGCAAAGAACAAGGAAACAAATAAAAAAGCTATACCATAAAAGCCTCAATTTGAAAACACAATTTTTTCTCCAAACTTCACATTTTCCATCTTACCGTTTTTTTTAAATTGAAAGGGTTGCATAATGTATTGGCTAGCAATCCCCTTAACTGTCCATAAAAATGCATTTAACCAAGTTCTATGGAGTGGGCCAAGTTACAATTTTTGTTAGAGTCCATAGTCTGGCCTATGTTAGCGCCATTTGTTACACTTGTCCCAAAGGAAATGTCTCACTGATGTCAATGGGAGTTTCCCATCAAAAGTTTAGAATATGACCCTTAAACAGAGCGTAGAAAAGCCCAGCAGAAGTATGTTTCGTTCCCCAATCATTCTGGAGTAGGGAATGTCAGAGGCTGATCTCAGACACTGATCCAGAAAAGAAACAAGATAGCAGTATTCTGCCACTAAACCCTTGTCTGCCCTAGAGAAATTTATCAGGCTAATTTCCATGTTATTCCCCAAGCATGCCTGTCACAGAGGAAATTCCTTCATAAAAACTATGTTAGATTGAATGGTTAAGCACTCAAAAGTCTAAAATTATTAGAATTAAGGTTGCATGCACAACCCTTAACTTTAGGGTTGACCAGACGTCCCGATATTTAGGTGTTTGTCCTAATATTTCACACTGCTTTTTTTTTCTCTGTTGGCGGGACTCTCCTTTTTTTTTGCTCAGCCGGCGGGACTCCCCCATCCCCTCCCCCGCTCAATGTGTCCCAATATTTTCTTCATCCCATCTGGTCACCCTACTTAACTTTGTCCCCTTATGCGTATGCATTACAATTCAGTTTTTCATTATGCAGTTACATGCCATTTCTCAATCATCATCATGAAATATTGCAGTTTTTTCTACAGTCTTGTAAAGTACCTTACATATACACACACACACACACACACACACACACACACACATCCTTCATTGCTTCCTTTTGATATATAAAGTAGTAGACTACACTGTACATTTGTATATCTATTTGTAGGGAAAAAAGCATATGCAACATTGTATTATTTGAGAAACAGTATAAAGGCCTACAAAGACTGTAGACACACTAAGAGGCATGCAAACTTAACAGGTTTTAGGATGTAATATGTATTAGATATAGCTTTATGGTCAGGTCACCTACTACTGAAATGCAGCCACACTGGTCAAAGAATGAGACAGAGTTTAACAGCTACAGCAATACTATTGCTTTGTTTAGATAAGGAACTGAAGACTATCATATCCAAATGAAAGTATAGAGGGAATTTAGAATTGAGACTGTAATTATCCAGGTTGGATGTTATTATCCTCACTGTCCTGACCAAATTCCATTTTCTTGGGAAAAGGGCCACAATGACTATCGTACTCAGGATCTTGATTTTAAATCTCATAAAAAACAGTACTTCCAAAAGTACAGTGCACACATCCCTCTGATACTACTGTTGGGCATCTGTTCAGAACACTCATTCTGTATCACCAGCACAACTTTCTGGGTACTCTGGTTGTTTTTTGGCTAGACCTCCCAAGAAAACACAACTCATCTCACCACTTTCTATTTCAAATGCAGGAAATAATTCTTTGACCTTGCCTTTGCTCATATAAGCCCATAGCACATCATACATACCAAATCCACCCCCACCCACTAACTTCAACAATATTCCATATACAATTCCTATCCCTATCCCCCCAAGCAGGAAAAGAGAAAAAGAAGGAAAGAACCACAGGACAGATGCTATTCAGATCACTTACTGCACTTTGGGATAGTGCTCAGATACCATGGCGCTAATGCACTATAAAAACTTGAATAGAATAGATCCAACACTATGTAGTTCACAAGATTACAGCCCAAGATGGTATGGCTACAATCATCTTCCCCTCTTCCCCCCCGCCCACCACAACAACAAAAAAAGCATTCTCATCAAAGGTTTTACCTGAAAACTTGAGTACTTTTTATTATTCCTTGAAAACTGCTTTATGGCAACCCACCATTAAGTGTACAATGAAAGTGTTCAAAATGCTCAGATGGAAATGTGTTTCTCCACTTTTTAAAATTGCTAAATCAATTATGTTATCAGGTATTATGGGTCATCTTGAGAAATATGGATAGGAATAAATATTGTAATAATAGAAATTTCGTTAGTTATTGAAGCAAGTTGGATATTTTTGTTAAATTATCCTCATTTTCCCTTACATATATTACTTCAAAAGAAAATGAATCATAATTTGAAGAGGAGACAGTGCAATTTGTTTGTCAATTAAGGGAGGGATTTTTAAGAATACTCAGCACTGACTTAACTTTGCTCTGACTGAATCAATGGTAAAACTCCCACTGAACTCAGTGAGAGCAGAATTAGGTCAGAGTGCTTTTGAAAAATCCCACTGTAAATATTTTCTTTGAAAGACTACATTCACGTATAACACCACTGAAAGGACTTCCCATTACACAGGATCTTTTCACAGAAATTTGCAGTACAGATTTTTTACTTTTTATTACCTAAAACCATTTGAATTATAGGCATCATTCACACAATGTCTCCTGGCCCCTTCCCCAACCCTAATAACTCATAGCATTTCCTGTATCATTAAAGCTTAAGACAGAGAGTTTGTCATGAAAGATCTAAATTATGTGCAGTAACTTTATGAGACTTTTCCCATACAAATTGTTATGCACTCAATCTAAAGTTGTCACCTCTATATACTGTGAAACAGAAGAAGCCAATAACTAAGTCAACGTAGTATATGTAAGTTCTTACACAGTCTGAAGGACACAAGGCATCGATACTAGTATCAGCTTTGAAATAATAATGTCTCATACACCCCGTTAAAATACAGTTAGCAAACTAGGGCATCAGTCAAAGGAAAAGGTAAAAGTGAATTATACCATTTTGACCAGGAATGGCCAGTGATTTGGGATGCAATTGTGGCCACCTAGCAATATGAAAGGAGAAATCTGCCACTTTGAAACACTATGGACAGTAGGCCTGTTTATACCTGGCTCCTATGCTCGCAAGGACAGATTACAGAGCACATTAAAGAGGCAAGGATGAGAAGCCATGTCAGAAAACAATCCAAATTGAAGTAGATGTAAAACTAATCATCACAAAATATTGAAAGGGAATTAGATTTTAAAAATACTGTTTTATAATATAAGGTGACTTTGGTAACAAAGATTTGCTTACAAAACAAAAATCCTCTTATTCTTAGCAACTTTTTGCCATTTATTTATTTAGATGTATACTGTCAATCAAAAGGAGCACCAAAGCAACTCCTTTTAAAAACATACACTACATACAAGGAATAAAAAGACTCATTTTGTCCCCGAACACGAATAGCAAAGATATGTTCCTCCCACTGGCCAGCATCACAAAACTCACTACTCCTCGCCACAGAGGGAGAGAGGATGGGCCTTGGGGCACACAATGAAGGTTAGCAAACTCAAGCCATTACATACCATGGAGAGGAGTGTTCCAAAAAGGTCTGGGGGCCTAACAGATGATGTAGCAGCTTTCTTGAGATCAAGACATGGCAACATTATGAACTACCTATGTGGCAAGTGCTGTACCACAGACATAACTTGTAGATTGTTACTTGATTCTTGATGTTTGACTAGTTTTTAATAACCAAAGGATGGGAGTTCCAGAGTCCCTTAAAACAGGAACCATCTTACAATTGATTTATTTCCCAAAAGTAACAGACTCAAACTACCATATATTTAAGAAATATTCTGCTGCAAAACTGTAAGCCCCATCAAAGTACTTTGATACATTTTGAAAGCAGAGTTCCAGAAAATGAAGTTTACTTACCTACAACTGGAGTTCATTGAAAAGGACTCTGCACATTCCCACTCATTGGATGTGCCAGCAGTGAAATTTTCTCACAGCAATGCCTATGGGGAGCACTCATGTGCCCCTCCCTACGCTCCCCTCTCCCTGAAAATTGTGATGGCAAGCTTATAAAAGGGGTGTGTGGCACTCCTGGTTGCTTCTGTTCCTTCCACTTTTTTCTCAGGCCTAGGATTTCATTAGGACTATGAGGAAGAAGGGAAGATGGGTTGGGAGCATGAATGTGCAGAGTCCATCTTGACAAATTCTGATTATGGGTAAGTACCCTTCATTTCTTCTTCCTTTTGTTTACTGCCACTCATGGGATAGTTTGATAAGCAGTACCTTATGTAAAGAAGGGAGAGCTCAGAGTCCTGAGTAAGGTTTGAATTATTGCTTTAGCAAACTGAGGGCTCGATTTGGACACTAGGTCTAGGGAGTAATGTTTTGTAAATGTACATATAGAGCTCCAAGTAGCAGCTCTACAGACTTCTAAAATAGGAAAATGTCTAAAGTAGGCCTGTCAAGCGATTAAAAAAATTGTGATTAATCATGCTGTTAAACAATAATAGAATACCATTTATTTACATATTTTTGGATGTTTTCTACATTTTCAAATATAGTGATTTCAATAACAGAATACAAAGTGTACAGTGCTCACTTTATATTTATTTTTATTACAAATATTTGAACTGTAAAAACAGAAAAAGTATTTTTCAGTTCACCTAATACAAGTACTATAGTGCAATCTCTTTATAATGAAAGTTGAACTTATAAATGTAGAATTATGTACAAAAATAACTGAATTCAAAATAAAACAATGTAAAACTTTAGAGCCTACAAATTCACTCAGTCCTACTTCTTGTTCAGCCAATCGCTCAGACAAACAAGTTTGTTTGCATTTACAGGAGATAGAGAATGCTTCCTACTTCTTGTTTACAATGCCACCTGAAAGTGAGAATAGGTGTTCACATGGCACTGTTGTAGCTGGTGTCGCAAGATATTTATGTGCCAGATGTGCTAAATATTCGTATGTCCCTTCATGCTTTAACCACCATTCCAGAGGACATGTGCAATGCGAATGCTTGTTCTTACTTTCAGGAGACACTGTAAATAAGAAGCAGGCAGCATTATCTCCCATAAATGTAAACAAACTTGTTTGTCTTAGCAATTGGCTGAACAAGAAATAGGACTGAGTGGACTTGTAAGCTCTAAAGTTTTGCACTGTTTTGTTGAATACAGGTATGTAACAAAAAAAATTCTACATTTGTAAATTGCACTTTCACAATAAAGAGATTGCACAACAGTACTTGTATGAAGTGAACTGAAAAAATACTATTTCTTTTGTTTATCATTTTGACCGTGCAAATATTTGTAATAAAAAATAATATAAAGTAAGCACTGTACACTTTGTATTCTGTGTTGTAACTGAAATCAATATATTTGAAAATGTAGAAAAACATCCAAAAATATTTAATACATTTCAATTGGTATTCTATTGTTTAACTGTGTGATTAAAACGGCGATAAATAGTCATTAATTTTTTGAGTTAATCGCGTGAGTTAACTGTGATTAATTGACAGCCCTAACCTAAAGACATGCTGTGGAGTTGCCATTGATATAACAGAGCATGACTTAACTCCTACAGATTGTGGAATAAATGCTACTTTATAGCTTTCCTCTATGGACCATCTAACTCATCTAGAGAGTGTCTGTGCAGTGACTGTGTGTCCCTTATAGTTGTCTGCATATGAAATAAAGAGATTAGGAGACTTGCAACATTCCTTGGTTTTGTTAGGATAGTGAGTGAGCCAAATCTCCTTTAACATTCAAAGTATGCAGCTTTGACTCACCCATAAGAGCATGAGGTCTTGGGAAAAATACTGGCAGATTAATAGTTTGATTAAGATGAAGTCAGATACCATTTTGGGGAAGAATCTAGGATTTGGATGAAGCAGTACTTTATATTTGTGAAAGACATTGAATGAAGGATTAGCCATGAAGCATGTAGCTCAGTCATTCATCTAGCCCACATGATGGCTATGATGAAAGCAGTTTTAATAGACAGGTGAAACAAAGAACACTCTCAAAGAGAGATTTCATTAGCTCCATAAAGGACTAAATTGAGATCTTATGATGGTACTGAACCCTTTATCAGTGGATACATATTGACAAGTCCTTTCATAAATTTCTTTACTGTATCATGCACAAAGAATTGACTTATCTACCAATGCATGGTGGGCAGCAATAGCTGCTACGTAGATTTTCAAAGAGGATATAGACATTTCTAATAGCTTTAACTGAAGTAAGTATTCAAGAATAGACTGAACTGGTACAAATGGTGGATCTATAAACATATCATTTGCCCACTTTACAAGGCCTACTCCATTTGAGATCATAGCACTTTCGAGTTGACTGTTTTCTACAATAAATCAATATTTGCTGCACTTTTAATAGGCAAGATTTCTCAAGATTATGTCCAGATACCCCCACACAGTGAAGAATTTGTCTACCACTGATTTCTTTAATGACCATTCATTCAGTTCTATTACATCCCTGCTATCAGGATCCTGGCTATGGGGCATGGGTTGAGGCTGGGATCGGAGTTGCAGGGGACTCAATGTAGTCTGAGTTCAGTCTAGAGGGTCAAGACCAGAAGCAGCAGCCCATACTAGTGTCATGCCAGAGGATCAGGTGGGAGTCAAGGGCTCCAATCCGATGCAGCTCATTGACAAATTAGTCAGCCAAGGTAGGGTTAGTGGAACAGAGGCCAGGAGAGGTGTCAGGAGCAGAGTGGGAACGAGGAAACCATGAACTGGGACCAGGAGCAAGGCAAGGTATCAGGAACAGGGCAGCAGGGTCTGTTTGTAGCAGCAAGCTGGGGATCTGCCTAACTGCACAGACAGCTTCCAGGTGATTTCCCTAGGCTTTAAATACAGTAGAACCTCAGAGTTACGGACACCTCGGGAATGAAAGCTGAACAAGTCATTATGGGATGCTCCTCAGGGCAGACTGCTCAGAACGGGGCTAATAGTCGTCCTGAAACCTTAGCATCTTCCCTTCCTACCTATCTGGGGCTGCCCAGCAAGTGAGGGTGGGGACAGGCAGCTGGTTCTAGCCCCCTGGCTGCAAGAGTGATGAGTGAGGCACCCTGGGACACTGTGGTGTCAGTGGGCGCACAGTGCAGGTTGTAGCCCTTTAAAACTGAGCCACTCCTCCAAAGTGCAGTATACAGGCAGGAGCTCAAGCTCTGGCTCCAGCAGCTCACACTCCAGGCCAGATTCCAGTAGCAGCTCCTGCCCCAGCACTGGCAGTTTTCTTGCAGCATCAACAGCTGGGTTGGGGAAGTTTCTTTCTCGGATTCGAACTGAGCTTTCCCCTTCCCAGTGCAGGAAAGCAGCACAGGCCCAGTGCTGCTCCTGCTCGGGGGCTCACAGCTATGCCTGTGAACCTCAGCATCTTCACCTCCTACCTGTAAGCGGCTGCCCCACCTGTGGCAAGTAGAGGGTGGGGGTGAGGACAGGCAGCTCAGATGTGCTTACCTTTAAGATGCAATACGGGTACAGTACAGTACGTGCTGGTTTGGGGGTTTTTTTTGTCTCTGCTGCTGCCTGATTGCCATGTGTCCAGTTGACCAGTTGGTCCGTAATTCTGGTGTTCATATCTTTGAGGTTCTACTGTAGTGTGACTGGGTTAATCAACATATTCATAAATGTTCTGGAAAAAGGGGTAAAACAGTAAGGGGGCAAAATCTGCAGATGATACAAAACTACATGGCAGCAGTCAAAAAAGCAAACAGAATGTTGGGAAACATTAAGAAAGGGGTAGATAAGATAGAAAATATCATATTGCATCTATATAAATCCATGGTATGCCCACATCTTGAATACTACATGCAGATGTGGTTGCTCCATCTTAAAAGAGATATATTGGAATTGGAAAAGGTTCAGAAAAGGGCAACAAAGATGATTAGGGGTATGGAACAGCTCCCATATGAGGAAAGATTAATAAGACTGGGACTTTTCAGCTTGGAAAAGAGATGACTAAGGTGGGATATGATAGAGGACTATAAAATCATGACAGGTACAGAGAAGGTAAATAAGGAAGTGTTATTTATGCCTTCTCGTAACACAAGAACTAGGGGATCACCAAATGAAATGAATAGGCAGCAGGTTTAAATCAAACAAAAGGATGTAATTTTTCCCAAACAATGCACAGTCAACCTGTGGAACTCCTTGCCAGAGGATGTTGTGAAGGCCAAGATTATAAGAGGGTTCAAAAAACAACTAGGTAAGTTCATGGAGGATAGGTCCATCAATGGCTATTAGCCAGGATGGGCAGGGATGGTGTTCCTAGCCTCTGTTTGCCAGAAGCTGGGAGTGGATGACAGGGAGTGGATCACTTGATGATTATCTGTTCTGTTCATTCCCTCTGGGGCACCTGATATTGGCCACTGTCAGAAGACAGGATACTGGGCTAGATGGACCTTTGGTCTGACCCAATTTGGCTGTTCTTATGTAATCAGGGAATGCAGTAGGGACCAGTTCATTATGGTCTCCATGGGTAGGACATCCAGCAGTGCTTGAGCACACAAGGGGCACAGACCACTGTTCACCACTTCACCAGGGCTATCAAGTGGCAATGTGGATCAGACTCCAGACCTATGGATCCTCACGATTGCTCAGTTGGCCACCAGGCTGTTGTCTCAGGCACAGCTAGGAAGGGTCAATCTCTCCCTGTTTGTTCATGCAACATATTGCCCTTATATTGTCTATGAAGATCTGTACTGCCTTATTTTGGATCTGAGGTAGAAAAGATTTGAGGGCATAATAGATTGCTTTCAACTCAAAGATATTTATATGCAGTATCTTTTCTTGAGAATTCCAATGGCTGGCTACAGCTGTTAATTTGCTGAAATGCGCTGCTATCCCTGGTTGGAAGCATCTGAGGCAATTTTCCAATGGAGATGGTGGGTTTAAAGCTACCTCTCTTAGAATGTTGCAACACTGAGTCCACCATGTCATGTCAAGAACAGAAATATCTTTTATGGGATGGTCAATCATGTATATATGCTGTCTGCGTTTGATCTGTAATTTAATGCTGCATTTGGTCTGTAATTTAATGTTGAAGACTTCTCATCCTGAGCTGAGAGTAAGAAGTTATCATAAGTGATTGCAGTCATAAGTCCCATGAGAACTGTAAAAAAAAATTTTTTTCAGAGTAGGATTCTGGTGATACACTGCTATAATGCATTGAAGCTTCAGAAATCTGTCTTCTGGCAGAAAGGCTCTGCCTACCCTAGAACTGATCCTAGAAAGTGAATCCTTTGAGTAGGCAGCAGAATTTTTTTTTTTTTTAAATAAGCTATTAACATCTTGAGGAGGGAACAGGTATAAGCTATGTCCTTGGAAAGGCCTTCTTCTGATTAGGCTTTGATCAGCCAGTTGTCTAAATAAGCGTAAATGGATATATCCTGGCATCTTAAATGAGCTGCTACTATGGATAGAAACTTTGTAAATACCCAGGGAGCAGCAAATATGTCAAAAGGTAAGACTTTGTACTGGAAATGGTCTTCAAATCACAAAATGAAGGTGCTTGTGGTGCCTGGGTCTGAAGGAGATATGGAAGTATGCATCTTTCAGCTCACAAGCTGAAAACAATCTTGGGTAGTTAGCGAAAGTATAATGGATACTAGTGTAAACATGCAGAATTGGAACTTTCTGATAAAGAAAATGTGCTTCTATAGATTCTAATATGCGATAAAGCCCTACATTTTAGTCCAAATATTTTCTGATATGGAAGAAAGAACTTTGACCTCTGAATTCCCATGGCATCTTCTCTGTTCCTCCTGCTTCCAAAAGGGAGCGAACCTCCAATCTTAAAAAAGTCTTGTGAGAGGGGAAGGAGAGTTAGGTGGAGTAGGGAATTGAATTGAATGACATATCCATCTTTTATTAGCACCAGAATCTATTTGTCTGATGTGCTGCAACGCCAAGCGTTGACAAAGTGGGAAAGGTGGAAACGAGGGTTAGCTGAAGCTCCCCAACCTCACATAAAACTTGAGGGCTGACGTTCAATCCTGAAGACTAAGCTGAAAGTTCCTTCCCTTTCATTCTGGGTTTAAAATACTTTCTCCTCTTTTGTGGCTGTAAAGGAGGTGGTTACTGTTGTTGAAACTCATGCCTTTGGGAAAAGTGAGACAAGGAAGCAGAAGGGTCTATTATGATACCCAAAGACACATCCTGAGGTCCTTCTTCTTGCAGGTTGGGAGACACCTAATGATCTTGCATCTTTAGTTTCCTTTAGTGTTTCATCTGTTTTATTACTAAACAAGCCATCACCATTAGAAGGGTGATGGACAAGAGGCGTACCTCTTGAAATCGGGTCTTTTAGCTATCATATCCACCATGGATCTGGGGAGCGGAACCAAAGATATGAACTAAAATATTAAATTAAACTTTTAGAATCAAATAAGAAACAGACTAACTAACCTTAACACCAGAACTAACACCTAAGAATATTAAGCTATGTCAATGGCTCTCTCTTAGAGAGAAGATCTAGATCTGATGGATCTAGTCAGGTTTATGGCCATCTGCTGCTGCTGTTGGAAAGAACTGAGGCAGCTGGGGTACCAACCGCTCTTTTATAGCCTCATACTAAGAATATTCAGGACTTGAGAGGTAAAGTGTGGGAGAGGCCAACAATACTCCAACAAGCATTGGTACAAGACGGTTCCATCATCACAGCTGCACCTTCCAGCACATTCCATGAGTGGGAATATGCAGAGGACACTCAAAGAGCAGCTTATTTTAGCACTGAAGCTGCAGATAAATTACAACTTTAGCAATTAGTGTGTTTGCTCACAGATAATAATTTCATTATGCATAACACCATTAATTTTATTCTCCATTGTGTTATCTTTTTTCATGTTTCTATTTCAAATATATAACAATTTTACAGACTGGGAAGCTGAGGTGGAGGGAATTTAAGTAACTTGTCCAAGGACTGGGAGAGAGAAATGATACTTCAGTGGCAGAACTAAATCTATAACTGTAAATGACTAATCTCCAGCATTAATCAGTATATAAAGCTCACTCTATGGAGGATATTGTATCAGTGCACTGCAAACATATAGTCCATAATGCTTGTTCAGCACTTTCAAGATGTTAAGTACCATACATGTGCTATTATAAACAACTACAGTACCTCCTGTTCAGAATGGTCATGTTGGCGTGCTCAGCTTCTGATTTATTCAGAAAAAATGGATTACAAGTGGCAGGAATAGACGGGAACAGAGATTCATGATAAAATGTGCCATCAATTATGAGATAGTACTCAAAATCCTGCCTAAGAAGTCAGATATTTACTTTGCAGCTGGGAAGCTGTTTTTATTTAAACATTACTGAAGGTTACACTGCAAATGTATTGCAACTCTGCTTTCTGATAGTCCTAGACAATGACAACCAAACTTATAGTTAGAGTACTTCCAAAGGAGACTGTGGAATACCCGTTACTGTAGGTTTTTAAGAGCAGGTTAGATAAAGATCTATCCTGGATGGTCCGGGTGTACTTGGTCCTGCCTCAGTGCAGGGGGGTGGACTAGATGGCCTCTTAAGGTCCCTTCCAGACCTTCATTTCTATGATTCTATACTTCCAAAGCTTTTTCGTGTTTTGTAGAACATCAACAAGAGCCAATTTCTACACACAGTAACTCCATTCAGTTCCCTCTCTCTTCCTATTTCATAGCATTGGGAAGGTCTAAGATATGTCCATTAAAAACAAATATTCAGTCAATAATAAGATTTTTTAAATATATTTAGTAAGCCTATTACAGTCTAATATAACTGCTTGTTGTAGCTATGTCATACAACTGGTAAGTACTGCACTACATAGTCAGTATGTTATAAAGCAATTCTAAATGTTTTCACTCTTAAAAAAGGGTAGGTACATACCTGCAAGTGAAGCTCTTTGAATGCAGAATTAGGTATGAGATGCACTCCTAAGTCACATGACCTCTGTTGTAGCATCAGGTTAACTAATTTTGCCCAGGAGAAAAGGAAATTGCAGTTAAGCAAACAATTCTATGTACACCCCTCAAGGCAGACCAAGTGGCTTTATCCTGATGCAAAAAGCATATCAAGCTAGTTATTGCTCCACAGACAACACACACTTAGACTAGGTCATGTGACTAGAGAGTGTGGCTGCATAGAAAATGACTTTAGGGGAATGAAAGATGCCTACCACGTCCTACCAAGGACTACTGCAGGCATTATGAACAATTCTGAAGTTTGGCAGAGGAAGTCATTAAACATAGTGGCACTATATGATAACAGTGTACTGTTGTTAGTTATTCATATGTACATATTCCTCATTTGTTATGCAGAATTGTAAAGAACAGTCTGGTAAGAAATGCAAAATGTTAATCTATCACATTATTTTAGATGGTGATCAACTAAACTAGGCAGAGTCAATGTTCTGATACAACACTTCCAAAGAAAAAGCATGTGTTGCAAGAAATGAAACTTGATAATTCAGTGGGTGGTACTCTTCCCTTTGAGTCAGTACTGGACCAATAGCTGACTGATCCTGAAAGCAATATCTTCTGGATAAGCTGTAAAACGAGGTCTTTAGCACTTTTGAATATTAAAGATTCCTTGGCACTTCACAGAAGTAGTGACAACTACTCAGAGGATTAAGAGTATTAAAGGAAAAAAAGAGGGAAAAGGAAAATTTGTCATACTGGTTAATTTCTTCTCTTACAAAGATTAGTTGCTAGTTCTCCCTAGATACAACTCTTTCTTCACACTATATGGAGGCAACTGGAGATAGCTCTGTTCTAGCTGCTTACCAGGGCAGAGTCACCAAAGGACTTCATACCAAATGGATATACTCCAAAGATTAATGATTGCTTAATAGAACAGTAGATGGAATTACACTGAAAACTAAAAAAGTCTAATGAAAGTTGAATTTGCAAAAAACTTAGTTTTTAAGGGTGGACCTCTTCTAAAATTGTCAGTGTACAATGGGTTGGCAGGCAGTATTTCTAGAAGTAGGCAAATTGATAGGCAAGACAAAATTATCTTCTTAGGCTAAAACATGTTGGGGGTCTTCAAAGAATTAGCTATGACAACTCTCCCATGACCCCTCCAAATATATATATATTGTGACAGACCCAGACCAGTGGGGTACAGGAGTCTGGTAGAGGGCAAATATACTGGTCACTGGATGAGTAGTTTTCTGTTCCCTGAGTGACCAGAGCAGGGGCTGCACTAGGGTAATCAGGAACCTGCTAGAACCAGTTAAGGCAGGCAGGCTAATTAGGACACCTGGAGCCAATTAAGAAGCTGCTAGAATCAATTAAGGCAGGCTAATCAGGGCACCTGGGTTTTAAAAGGAGCTCACTTCAGTTTGTGGTGTGAGTGTGAGGAGCTGGGAGCAAGAGGCATAAGGAGCTGAGAGTGTGTGCTGCTGAAGGACTGAGGAGCACAAGTGTTATCAGACACCAGGAGGCAGGTCCTGTGGTGAGAATAAGGAAGGTGTTTGGAGGAGGCCATGGGGAAGTAGCCCAGGGAGTTGTAGCTGTCATGCAGCTGTTACAGGAGGCATTATAGACAGCTGCAGTCCACAGGGCTCTGGGCTGGAACTCGGAGTAGAGCGCGGGCCCGGATTCCCCCCAAACCTCCCAATTGACCTGGACTGTGGGTTCTTCCAGAGGGGAAGGTCTCTGGGCTGTTCCCCAACCCACATGGTGAATCTCTGAGGCAAGAAAAATCTGCCAATAAGCGCAGGACCCACTAAGATAGAGGAGGAACTTTGTCACACTGGTGTCAGGAGTGGGATCTTGGGGTGCACAGCACGGTGGAAGAAGGAGGGTAATAAAAAAAAAAAAAAAAAAAAAAGGGGGGGTTTATTTTTTTTCACCACAATGGATGTAGTGGACCACAGCGGCCCAGCAGGAGGCTACCCGTGTCCAGGCAGCTGCCCAACAGGAGGCGATGCAGCTGCAGCAAGAGACTAATTGCCTGCTGATAGACCAGGCTGCTCAAGACCGAGCTATGTTGCGGGAACTGGTAAACCAGGTAAAGTCCCTTACAGAGCTGAATCATGGCCATGATGGGACACGGCTCATACGGGCCAGCCATTGGCTGCAGAAAATGACACAGGAGGATGATGTAGAGGCATACCTTCTGGCCTTTGAGAGGACAGCCCTACGGGAGGCCTGGCCTTGAGATCAGTGGTCTGGCATCCTTGCCCCATTCCTGTGTGGGGAGGCCCAGAAGGCCTACCATGATCTGCCTGAAGAGGCTGCGGCAGACTACCCCCAGCTGAAAGCAGAGATCCTGGCCAGATCTGGGGTAACGACAGCAGTGCGGGCCCAGCAGTATCACGGTTGGAGGTACCAGGAAAACAAAACCCCGCGGTCCCAATTGTATGACCTCATCCATCTCGCACGAAAGTGGTTGCAAACAGAGTCCTGGAAGAGATACTAGCGGTTCTGGTCATCGACCGATACATGAGGGGACTACCACCAGACCTTCGTGCCTGGGTAAGTCAGAACGAACACTCCACCTATGACGAGGTTGTCGCCCTGGTAGAGAGGCAAAGGACAGCGAGGGAGCTGACCCGACCAGTTAAGGAAGAGGCACCCCGGGTTAAACTAGCAGCACCAAGCCCTAAAGTTTGGGTGACTGGGCCACCAGGAGGGCCCAGGTGGAAAAAGAGAGAGGCTGAAGGCCCATCAGAGGCCACAAAGAGTCGGAGCACTGAGGGAGAAGAAGATCATGATGTTAGACTGCCCAAACCATGAGACCGGGGAATGCCTAGGACTCCATACAGATGTTATGCCTGCGGGAAGTGGGGACACATAGCTGCACAGTGTCCCAATGCTGAGGAGCCTATGCAGTGTAACTTGGGGAACTGGGCAGATCCATGCTCCCCTAATCCACCTTGTGGGGGTCTCACTAACCCCACATATGTATACCAGACCAGTGAAACTAAATGGGGTAGGGACCACGGCACTGGTTGATTCGGGGAGTGCTATCACGCTTATCTCAGGGAAGCTCGTGAAGTGTAGTCAGCTGCTGCAGGGTATACGTACGAGGATAACCTGTGTCCATGGGACAGTTAGTTACTACCCCACCATCCCAGTAAAAATCAAGATCCAAGGGAACACTACTGAGGTAGCAGCAGGTGTAGTCCCTAAACTCCCATACCCGGTGCTCATAGGGAGGGACTTCCCAGGGTTTGGAAACTTACTCCCAGTAGGGGGATTGGAGAAAGATGGGGACCCTAAAATTGGTGAGGCATCCACATCAGACTGTCAACCCATAATCTTCTCTGAAATATCCCCAGATTTGTTCTTCCCTCCCAGACAGCGTAGAAAGACAAAAAGGGAAAGAAGGGCAGCTAAGGCCTTGGGAACCCGAATACTGACCCAAAGCCAGAGGGTCGCTCTTGTAGGTAGGCGGACCCACGCAGCTGAAAAGGAGGCCACGCAGGAGGGAGAAGCACCTGAGTCTGACCCCCACCCTAATGCTTCTGAGTATAGGCAACAGAGACTGGGCCCCTAGATCTTGGGCAAATTAGCCCCGGGAGAGGAAATTTTGGACGGGACCAGGCAGAAGACCCAAGGTATGACAACATGAGGAAGGAGGTGACTGAAATAGATGGGGTCCCCGTGGCAGGGAAAACCCAGGGACCAGGACCTTACTTCATAATGAAGAAGGATCTCTTGTACCGGGTTGCACCAGTACAGGGGCAGAAGGTACAACAGATCCTAGTACCTCAAAAACACCAGAATGCTGTATTAAGTCTTGCTCATAGTCATCTTGTTGGGGGGCATTTGGGGGTAGAGAAGACCCTGGCACAAGTCCTACAACGGTTCTTCTGGCCTGGAGTACATGAAGTGCGGAGGTACTGTGCCTCCTGCCCGGAGTGTCAGCTGCACAGTCCCCGTACCCACTTGAGGGCACCTTTAGTACCCCTTCCCATCATAGAGGTCCCCTTCTAGCGAATAGCTATGGACCTAGT
This sequence comes from Malaclemys terrapin pileata, assembly GCF_027887155.1. Taxonomy (NCBI): domain Eukaryota; kingdom Metazoa; phylum Chordata; order Testudines; family Emydidae; genus Malaclemys; species Malaclemys terrapin. The sequence continues at coordinate 15,800,870 of NC_071520.1, read as the reverse complement.
GGGACCCCTGGAGAAGATGGCTCAGGGCCACCAATATATACTTGTTGTTTTGGACTATGCTACTCGCTACCCAGAAGCTGTCCCTCTGCGGAATACGGCCTCTAAAACTATAGCCAAAGAGATGGTGGGGATCTTTGCCCAAATGGGGCTACCGAAGGAGATATTAACCGACCAAGGAACCCCATTTATGTCAAAGCTAATGAAGGACCTCTGTACGCTGCTCCATATACATACCCTGAGAACTTTGGTCTACCATCCGCAGACTGATGGGTTGGTAGAAAGTTTTAACCGAACCCTCAAGGCTATGATAAGGAAGGTGGTAAGTCGGGACGGGAAGGATTGGGACACCCTACTACCCTATCTGATGTTCGCTATCCGGGAGGTACCTCAGGCCTCAACTGGGTTTTCCCTCTTCGAGTTATTATACGGGCGTCACCCCCGTGGCATACTAGATATCGCCAAAGAGATCTGGGAAGAGAAACCCAATGAGGGGAGAAATATAATAAGAGTATGTAATGCAGATGCGAGACCGGATAGCCCGGGTTACCCCTATTGTACGGGAACATTTGGAGAAGGCACAGGAGGCCCAGCGAACCCATTACAATTGCCAGGCAAAAGTGCGACAGTTCCAACCAGAGGATTGGGTTATGGTGTTGGTACCCATGGCAGAAAGCAAGCTTCTGGCCCAATGGCAGGGGCCCTATGAGGTGGCTGAACCCGTGGGGGAAGTAACCTACAAGGTGCGGCAGCCAGGATGCAGAAAACAAGAACGAATTTATCACGTTAACCTTCTGAAACCCAGGCATGCACAAGAGGCATGCACAACAGTCCAAAAAGATCTAACCCAGGAAAACAAGCCTTCCAAACAGGTGAGAGTGTCTCCCGATTTAACACCAGACCAGAAGAATGAGGTGTCTGAGATGATCTTCCAGAACCAAGATGCGTTCTCGACAAAACCAGGCCGAACAACCGAGACATATTACCACATCGTCACGAACCCTGGGGCCAGAGTAACAACGAGGCCCTATCGGGTGCCAGCGGCAAAAAGGGAGGAAATAAAAGCAGAAGTAAAAAAATGCTGGAGTTGGGGATCATCGAAGAATCCCACAGTCAGTGGTCCAGCCCAATCGTGCTGGTGCCCAAACCTGATGGCACCACAAGATTTTGCAATGACTTCCGGCGACTAAACTAAGTATCCCAGTTCGATGCATACCCCATACCTCGCATAGATGAGCTAGTGGACCGTCTGGGTAATGCCCGGTACTTGACTACCCTAGACTTGACAAAGGGGTACTGGCAGATTCCCCTTGCAGAAGACGCAAAGGAAAAGACTGCGTTCTCTACACCAGAGGGTCTTTTTCAATATACTGTCCTCCCTTTTAGATTACATGGGGCCCCAGCTACCTTCCAGTGCCTCATGGACAAGCTATTACGCCCGCATAACAGTTATGCTGCTGCCTACTTGGACAATGTGGTCATTCATACCCCAGACTGGGAAATCCACCTGGAAAAGATGGAGGCAGTCCTCGATACCTTCAGGCGAGCTGGCCTTACAGCAAACCCTGCCAAGTGCGCTGTAGGGTTTACGGAGGCCAAATATCTTGGCTACACTGTGGGAAAAGGTCTAGTAAAACCCCAAGTGAGCAAGTTAGAGGCCATCCAAAATTGGCCCCAACCAAGTCGCAAGAAACAAGTCCAGGCGTTCCTAGGTGTGGTGGGATATTACTGACGATTTATCCCCCATTTTGCCACAAGGGCAAGCCCCCTGACAGACCCAGTGAAAGCCCGTGGACCTGATCTGTTGAGATGGTCTGACGCAGCAGAGGAAGCATTCACAGACCTACAGACTGGCCTCTGCAATAACCCCGTACTGATAGCCCCTGATTTTACCAAGGAGTTTATCCTGCAGACGGATGCATCGGAAGTAGGGTTGGGGGCCATTCTATCACAGATGGTCGGGGAGGAGGAACACCCAATTTTATACCTCAGTTGGAAACTCCTTCCAAGGGAACAAAAATATGCAGTGGTGGAGAGAGAATGCCTCGCTGTAAAATGGGCCATGGAAACATTGCGCTACTACCTGCTCGGGTGCAGATTTGTCCTCGTGACCGACCATGCCCCTCTTCAATGGATGCAGCAGAACAAGAAGAACACAAGGGTGACCAGATGGTTCTTATCCCTCCAACCTTTCCAGTTCCGTGTGCAACACAAAGCAGGGAGCCATCATGGCAACACAGATGGCTTGTCACGTGTGCACTGTCTGGCGTCCCAAGCTGCCCAACCCCTTTGTGTTGAGCAGGGGGAGGGATATGTGACAGACCCAGACCAGTGGGGTACAGGAGTCTGGTAGAGGGCAAATATACTGATCACTGGATGAGTAGTTTTCTGTTCCCTGAGTGACCAGAGCAGTGGCTGCACTAGAGTAATCAAACCTGCTAGAATCAGTTAAGGCAGGCAGGCTAATTAGGACACCTGGAGCCAATTAAGAAGCTGCTAGAATCAATTAAGGCAGGCTAATCAGGGCACCTGGGTTTTAAAAGGAGCTCACTTCAGTTTGTGGTGCGAGTGTGAGGAGCTGGGAGCAAGAGGTGCAAGGAGCTGAGAGTGAGAGGGTGTACTGCTGGAGGACTGAGGGGCACAAGCGTTATCAGAAACCAGGAGGAAGGTCCTGTGGTGAGAATAAGGAAGGTGTTTGGAGGAGGCCATGGGGAAGTAGCCCAGGGAGTTGTAGTAGTCATGCAGCTGTTACAGGAGGCACTATAGACAGCTGCAGTCCACAGGGCCCTGGGCTCGAACCCGGAGTAGAGGGCATGCCTGGGTTCCCCCCAAACCTCCCAATTGACCTGGACTGTGGGTTCTTCCAGAGGGGAAGGTCTCTGGGCTGTTCCCCAACCCACATGGTGAATCTCTGAGGCAAGAAAAAAATCTGCCAATAAGCGCAGGACCCACCAAGATAGAGGAGGAACTTTGTCACAATATATAATATAAAAATCCTTGAAGAAATCAACCAAAGATTGATTTGAGGATTTAAAGTCATGCTTCTGACAGAGGTCTCCCTTTCTTCACAAAAAGGCGCATCTGGGGCAGAAGACTCCAGTTTAGAATGTTATGAATGGAGCCCTTTATGGATTTTTTTCAGTAGGCGCAGAGGTCTTTTCAGCCCACAAGGTGACCAATTATCTTTTAGAATATTCCTTAGGCCATAAAAGAGGGGAGAGATAAACTTCTGGATTTGGAACATTCTAAAATGTCACATTTACTTTGTAATAGTAGACTTGGGAAAATTCTCATCCCACCTCCACCAGCCAAAATGCAAAGAATGAAGAAAGCAGCCTTTCTAAATAACTTAGGATAAAACTGTTTTCCTGACATCCAATTTCTGCCAAGACTTGTCCTTCTCATGAATCATAGTAGTGTAGAAGTACTAATTCCTTGGAAGAACTGAATTCTGTATTCACATTGGGATAAAATCCAAGGGTCCTATTTTCCCAACAGAAGATGCAAGTAACTTCCACTGAAGTAAAAAAAAGTGTACTGATTCCTGGAAATGTTCACATCACTGTCTTGTTGTTGTGTCTTATGCAACAATGATGTTCAACCAACTGCAAGAGCAAAGCATACCTGAGCAAAGAGAATCTAAAGGACAGTTTGGATAGTCAGAAGATAAAGTAAAACTGAGCTAATCAGCTCAAATTGATACAATTAGGAGGATTAAAAACAAAAATTACTCTTCCAAGAAGAGTACACAAAAGCTTTTGAAGGCTTTTATATTTAGTCTTTCAGCAATGCTTCACATGGGGATCTTTGCTGGCCTTGAACAGAAAAGGAAAATATTCAACCCGTAGACCTTAGCAGAAGCAGTATTGAGGGCCCATTTGAATCATGTAAAATTATCAGCTTGGTAAGTGATCTGACAGCAATCAGGCTTGTCTTTATGGCAGAAAAACAAAAATCTCCAAATCTTAGTATACTCTGGCATTGTAGATATTTTCTAGAAACAAAGCTATTGTCTATGTAATCAGAATAATCTTGCTTTTTTCCCCACTGTCTCTCTTTCAACAACCATGCAGCCATCTTGAGAAAGAATAGGTTCTGATGGAGTACTAGGTCTTCCATGAGTAGATTTCATCTGTCAATCAGCCTGAACAGCTTTACCACAAAGTCCTATTTTCCCAGAAAGCCTTATCTTTAAGCAAGTGGAAATCTGTTACCCTCAGTTCCATCTTCCTGGATGAATGAAAAAGTATACAGAAGTTGACATGACCTTTTCAGTGATAACTTGTCCTTAAGAAACTCATCACATTTTCATTTGAATCAAACAAGTCTACCTATGGTTTCTCCTACAGAACAACTATCTGATTTAATAGTGGTCTGTTGGGACATTTCCCTTACATTATAGTCCTCCTCCTTAACCAGTCTGCTACTATGTTGGTCTTCCCTTACATGTGTACTGCCTTTATGGATGAATTTTATTTCTACCTATTTAATTAGAAAACTTGTCACCTTCAGTAGAGAAATGCTCTAAGGCCCAGATCCTCAAAGCTATTTAGGATCTTAACTCCCATTGATTTCAACAGAAGTTAGGTGTCTAAATACCTTGATGATCTAGGGCCAAATGCTTCCTACTGGACAATATATCCAGTGTCATATGTGAATGGACTTAGGAAATAGGCACTTCCTATGTTCAGGACATCTCTTTCCATGAGCTTCCTCACCCTATAGGAATGCACTGGCTGAGCTAATGATCCTTGCTTCGATCTACAACAGGAGAACTCTTTAGAATACTCTCCTTATATATTTCCAAGAGATCAAATAGATCACCTGTTATATAATAGCAACAGTTTATGAAAGGTCCAAAAAATTATCTATAGCCCCATGATCATCACTCCCAGAAGATCAAATCGAGGCTCTAGGAGACTGACTGGTCTTGTAGATTCCTTCAGCTCCTATTCTTTCCATTGATAGGAAGGCCCTTCCTCTCCTGGAAATGTATCAATATTCCAAGCTAAAAGTATGGGTTTGGGTTAAGGAGCTTTTTTCCAAATTCACAACAAATACTGGAGATGTTTTCTATGATCTTTGCTTAGGGGACCAATAAGTGTCTGCTAAGATTATGGACCAATAGAGATGAGGGAAACAGACTGTAGGATGACTGGAGGGGTGTTAACGGACCACTTCACCTTGAACAGCCCCTTGAAATATGTGCTACTTATGCTAAACAATCTGTTCCACCTTACATTTAGGAGTGACAGTCTGAGTACATTTCCCAGACCTGAAGAAGAGCTGCTTAAGCTTGAATGTTTGTCTTTCACCAACCAAAGTTGGTCCAATAAAAGATATTACCTCACCCACCTTGTCTCTCAAATTTTCATCAGGAATTTATACTTCTTCATGCTTCTATTGAGCCTTCCACTTTTGTTTGTGCACGTGTGAAATTCCAAAGAGTATGACCCCACAGAATTTCTTGTGCCCTCCATCATCAAAGATTTCAAAGTGTTTTATAAGGGTGGGAGAAGAAACTGGAGATTCCAAGAACTTCATTATTGGAGTATTAATAATTTCAAAATATTAACGTAAGCGTTCACATCCAATATCTGTTAGTCTGATGTAATTTAATTCACTGTGCAAGTTAATCAGATAGCCCAGCTCTATAGCTACAGATTGAAAGCCAAGGACAGCCCAATTAGTCTGTCTTCCTATTGAAGTGGTTAGAAGAGTGCTTAAAACCTTTAGCCACTTCTGTTTTCCAGGTAACTTGTGGTAATTTGTTTGCCACACTGGCTGACGGGAAGATCTGAGCTAGGTGTATGGTCTGATTACTCCATTTGATGATGGTGAGACATGCTTACCTAAGCTTAATCTAGGTTTTCACCAAAGTTCTGCCTCCTATAATCTTAGCTCATGCTAAAAGCCATTTTTTGTGGACATCTGCTTTTCATAGCCACATCAATAAGAAAGTTCCTCAATAAAGCATCTTTGCTGTCACCTTTCCTCACTCGTCTTCAAAATGGCATTTATGTACTGATCTCCAAATGTATTTAAAATCACCGGACAAGGTGAGAAGGGCTGTAACTAATCTTGTGGAAGCCACTGAAGTTTAAAAATCTACAGCTGAAGTTTAAAGTTTTGAAAGACCTCTCTATTGTGTCAGTCTAGTCTTTTGGAAGATCATCCCTGGAGAAGATCAGCATATCCTTGACCAAAAAAGCAAGTCAGTCATATCTATGTTAGCTAGAATGTGGTCGAACTTGTTTTTAACAGCTTAATGTTTCAAGGTCAGCCTATTAGAGTGCCAGTTTTGCTTGGCTCTCCCAATTCCCTTTGATTAAAAGGGATTTTTTTCTTTTATATATGAGCTGGCCGTATAGTATTTGCTTTTCAGAGTTCTTTACAGGACCTTCAATGAAATCAATGCCCTCCAAAGGATTTTTTTTTAAATAATGGGCTTGTATCACCTTTTTTGCACTGCATACTAAAGCAGTATACTGAAAGGCACTCCCTCCACTCTGAGTTGTTTTTCTTGCTTTAAAAATAAATAAATAAATAAATAAAAATCTTAGAAATGACATAGGTATCAAGACTGGTCTTGCTAAAGGATATCAGGGAGGCCTCAAAATGTTTGAGCTCTAAAGCAGTAACTTAAAAGACAAGGTATCACACCTTTTAAACACAATTTTCCTTTATTAAAAAGGCGGTCAATGATTTTTAATGGGAATTAACAAAAAACAAAGTTTAAAATACACTAAAAATATCCCTTCCCGTCACTTAAACAACTTGCACTCTTAGGTCTTGTGATAGCACTACTTCTCCAGGCACCAGTCTTTAAAGATAGACAGTGCTGAATATACTGTTTTAAAATGAATAAATAATGAGAGAAAAAATATATACATATTTTAAAATAGATGGGGGGGCGGGGGACGGGGAGAAATTTTCAGGCATTTCTTGTACACTATAAGGACGGAAAAAGACAAGTCCTGTTTTGCTCAGAGTTCAGGATTAACCCTTATTGTGCACGCAAACACACATTTTAAACAACAAAACAAAAAACAAAAAAACACCCAACCCTCTCCTCAAAACAGTCTATCCTGAGACTGCTCTTGGCCTAGTCAATAAAATTACTTTCCCCAGTAAAGAAGGTGGAAAAGACAGTTAGAGATTAAGATTTTTCTGACCAATTTTAAATTCTGGATTCTCTTCCCCACTCCCAGCGTCATGAAGAAGGTTGTGGGGGAGGGACACAGGGAAGAGAACATACAGAGAAGGAAGATTAGAATGAAGAACCCAGCAGCAAGACTGCTCTACTAGTTATGAGCATCTAATTTGATTTGGATTTCAAAGAAGGCTGTGGCTAATTCAAGCTTTCCATAGGCTTTAGGGAGGGAGACTACTTCAATAAAACTACACCCAAAGATGGTCTCAATCTATGTAAGTACTTCATAAGGCAAACTACTAAAGCATTCTGGTCTCTAGATCATTAAAAAAAGAGTGCTTGCTTACCATATCATTTGTGGCTTGAGTCATCTGTGTTGGGATGTTGCTTGTCAAGGGGCCTTATCTATCTGGTCTTCTACATGTCTATGAGATTTGGAGTAAGGACAGCTTTGTGGTTTCTCTGAAGATAGCTCGCTGTTGGGTGTTCCTCTTTCTAATGGAAAAGGTTTGCATAACCTGTAAAGAGGGCAACTGATACCCACATGCTGGGTATCTTAGATTTCTTTGGCTTTGCAGAGATTGTCCTTGTTTGTGTGTGTTTCCAACAGCCACAGTATAGCTAAAGGACTCATTACTGGAGCAGTTGACAGAAGAATGCTTCACTGTCTGAATACCCACCCCTCCCCCGAAAAGTAATGTTCAAAGCTGAATAAAAACCAATATAATTGTTGTTTCTATAGGTAGTTGCTAGTGCCTCTCAAAAATTAGCATATTCTATTGAAAGGTGGCCAAGGGGGTAGGGAGGAAGGGGGAAGATATAGAAAGTTCTACATGAATAGGCCAAAAGGCAGGAAAATACTGTCCAGAGTGGACTGGCAGAACTGTTGGCAGTAAAATGAAGGAGTAAATCATTTTAGTACTGCTCTCCTAACTGGCAACTGTTTCAGCTGACTGCTTACAGCACAAAAGAGGACACAATCCTCCAGTGAAGGTTGGCAGATAGGCTTTAGCAAAAAGAAAGGAGGGAGTATGCTTGCTGTTTTTGTATTTGGAGAAGAGGAAGTTTGTCTTAAAATTAGAAAACGTTTAAAAATGACTCAGATTTTTTTTGGCGGGGGGGAGGGTAATTCAGCTTTTGGTTAACAAGAATAGCATCTCAATCAGAATAAACTGAGAAAGTTAGAGTTAGAATTATTTTTATATAAGACAAAGCCACTTCAGAAATACATTATAGCTGTCTAGAGCTAGAGGAAATGTAAACTACAAAAGAGTATTTTTTGCCACACCGTAACTTAAGACAGGCCTGTAGGGAGGGAAAGTATTTAGGTTTTTTAGCTTTTCTATGACAGAAGGGCTGAATTTAAAAACAAACAAAAACTGCAACTACCACCACGGCAATCTAACACCTTAGAGTAGGGATCCCTAAGTGTTTCATAGCATGGACCACCTTCCCTCCCATTTTGTATTAAGAAGCATTACTGTGGAAGCTATAATAAATTGATTACTTATGAAAAAGTAATAGGAAATTAAATACAGTAACTCCTCACTTAAAGTCATCCCGGTTAATGTTGTTTCGTTGCTGATCAATTAGAGAACATGCTTGTTCAAAGTTGCACAATGCTCCCTTATAACATTGTTTGGCAGCCGCCTGCTTTGTCCACTGCTTGCAGAAAGAGCAGCCTGTTGGAGCTAGCTGGTGGGGGCTTGGAACCAAGGTGGACCGGCAGCCCCCCATCAGCTCCCTCCTCCCCTAAGTTCCCTGTGCAGCAGCCACCCAGCAGGCTATCAGCTGTCCCTTCCCCCACTGCCATGTGCTGCTCCTGCCCTCTGCCTTGGAATTGCTCCCCAGAGCCTCCTGCTTGCTACGCGAGGGAGGTGGGGAAGAGGGGGGGCTAATGTCAGGATGTCACCCCTCCCCCCTGCTCCCCACTTTCCCCTGCTCTATGGACATGGGGTGATATGACAGGGCTCAGGACAGAGGGAGCTTGCTGGCAGCAGCTGCTGTTTCAACTTGCTGATCTACTTAAAAAGGCAATGTACTTAGAGTGGGGTCAGCATACTTAAAGGAGCAATGCACATCTCTTTTGCTCACACACACAAGGTCTCTCTCTCTGTCTCTGTCTGCCATGCTGTCTCCCCTCTCTCCATTTGTGCTGTCTTGTAGAGTGTGAGGCTACATTAACAACAATGTATTAACCCTTGAGGGCTCAGCAGAGTGCTAGTTCATCATTTAGCAGTAAGGCATTCCCTGGGAAATATCCCACCCTCTGACTTCACCACCTCAACCAAGCTTCACAATCATCATTGTTTGTTTAAAACTTATAGTGTGTGTATATATATATATACATATAGTCGTTTATCTGGTGAAAAAAATTCCCTGGAACCTAACCCATTAATTCTTACGGGGAAACTGGATTCACTTAACATTATTTCGCTTAAAGTCGCATTTTTCAGGAACATAACTACAATGTTAAGCGAGGAATTACTGTTTAGCTGTCTTTATTTGATTTTTTTAAAAGGACAAGACATTTCACAGTCTCCTCTAACAAGTACTTATCTTTGCTGGAAACAAGAACCACCAGCACCACAGAGCCGTTTAGAAAGTGCTGTGTTTGGATTATCAAGTCTCGCTTGTCCTGTTTTCAACTGAGGAAGCCTTGGAAAACAAGCAATCTGGAGTAGGATTGTGTAGCCCTGAACAGAAGCAACACGGAGACAGAATCTCTTGCTAGGCTAGCTTTTCTCTAAAGTTAAAAATAAGTCTCAAAAGAAAAAAAAAGTTCAGCGATTTATCTTCTCCCCATCACCAATTTCCTTGTTTCAGTCGCTTGAAACATCATAATCCCATGAGTTCTAGTACTTAAGAAAGAACAGAAAGTCACAACCAGAAAATTTCAATATAAAAAACCAGCAGGGGAAGGTTTACAAGGTCTCCTTTACAGTCTTTTTTTAATACATGCTAAGACAGCACAAACATCTACATGGTTCCCATGGATCACTTCAAAATATGTTCTCAGAAAAGAAGTGTTGGAGCAGACAGCATAAGGGTTAAACCATTATTCCTTCTAATCTAAACAGTCTAACATCTCATGTTATATCCACAACTGAGTAGTATTCATAAAATGATAGCTTACATTTAGTTTTCTATTAATGAGGAAGTGACAATTTTAATGGTTGGTCTTTAAGTCATGCACTCTTTTCTTTGGATTTCAAAGTACTATTCTTCAATACAATTCATAGACTGCAGTTCAGCATATTTATTTATTGCAATTCTATACAATCAAAGTCAAATATTTTTGCTTCAGATGGCAAATGTATACCAACAGTCTCTGGAGTACAGAATCACCCCATTGCCTTTTATTATTTAAAGTATTTTTTTGTTTAAATATCTTCAACTGTTGCCACACACACCAGATATATTCATGTTCCCATTATTTTTAATGAATACATGTTTTAAGAGTGCACTACATTGGAGAGGAGATCCAGGAAGGAGGGACAGTTTGCAAGAATGACAGAAGAAAATTCAGAGTTACAACTACCAATTATGCTTGGGTATAATTCTAAATATAGTGCCTAAATATATAATTCAAGTATGTTAATGGTCTGTTTTAAGATAGCATTGAAGGTTAATATTCTAAACAGTAGAATTACAGTTGTTTTTTTTAAGTTAGTAGTGAACTCTTCATTTTCCCAGTGGGTGCACTATGTGTCGTAGAGGCTTACAGGTTACAAGATTCCACATTAGGAATTAATACTCTGTGCTGAAAGAAACCCCCCCTCAAATGTAGAAGTGTTCACACAACATTATATTTGTCTATGCACTCTTACAAAATCTCTTTCTCACACATGCTGAGCTTTAAATAATTGAACATTTTCCCTTTCATTTGCCTTTATTGCCCAGGTCCCAACTATAGCAGTACAGTATGTCAGAAAGCAGCAAAGAATCAAGTACATTTTTATTTACAAGCAAAAATACCTCACATTTAATGCATTTCTAGATCTGACACACAACATATACCAACAGATTGTGACAACATAAAAAAAGGCAGGAAATTCAGAGTTTAGGGAATGTTGGCCATAAATGTGATTTTGCTGACTTGCCAATCTGCAAACATTTAAAAGTTTGGTAGCTTGGTTTAGAGAAACCTTCACTGGAGAATAGGAAACCAGTATTAAACGAGAGACTTTATATTTTTATTATATATCCGAATCCTTCCTGTCTGGAAGACATTTCTTAGGCTAAATTTATCTGAACACACAGGACTTAGATTTTTTTTTTTTTTTTTTTTTTTTAAATCTCCATATGCTCAATAACCCCTCTTCAAAGTTTTACGGTGTCAGGCTTTTAATCCTTTCTAGACAATTTAAAGTTGTAGTATGAACCTATGATCCAACTGGAGCATATATTCAAGAGATATTCTTATTATCAAGACCTCTTTCAAAACCCTTATACCTATCTGCCTGTCTGGGAATTATGGTAAACCTTAATACTGTCAAACTATAGAGCTTTTTGCACCACATTTAGATTACCCTAGAAAAGTCTACTGGATGAGAAGGTAGATACCAACCACATGTGGTGGATCTCATTTTTTTTCTTGAAAGTTCGTGTTCTAGTTTTCTTTCTGAACTTTGCTGGTAAAGTCTGCCATACTCCTCCATTTGCTTAGTATGAAATACAATTCCCAGTAACTCAACAGATCTGGAAAACATTCCCCCCCTCAATTATTCAAATCTATCCTTCCACTTACTTACAGTGTGTGTTGAATAATGAAGTCATGTCTCCTTCTTGAAATTTATATTGGAGTGTTGTTGAAGAAAAGGTGATTCTTACCTTAATATTTTTCTTTGTGATTAAAAGAAATTTGAGTCACATTTCTGCTTGTATTTTCCTACAGTTTTTTGTAAAAGCAATATTTATGGTTACTAGAACTAAAGAGCCTGTATCTTTTCTGAATGTAATAAATGTATGCTTTGGACAGCACTTTGTATATAGTCAGTTTCAATGTTTTGCGTTTGATCAGTCACACTTCCTGCTTTGTGCATTAGCACAGCACATCACTCACCCTTTCTTTTTTGTGTGTGTTTTTTTTGTGTTGGGTGGGGGTGGGGGGGACAGAAGAGAAGAGGAACAGGAGGAATGGAAGAGGAGAAGAGCAGGCCTGCAAGAGGATATCTACAAGCAATATTGCTCGCATTTGTGTTTGGAGCCAGAAGTGTCATCTCCTCCCAGGAGATGTACACGGAGCTGAGGAGCACAAAAGGTTGAGGTGCAGGTAAAGGGGTGTGTGGCCCAAGGAACCTCCTTCACTCCCCAGGCTTCTGCCGAGGACTAGGGAACACTGAAGGTACTTAAAAGGAGTGGCTTCTTTGCTTCCTGGGACTCCTCAATGCTATTACTACCTCAATTACTTCAATGCTGCTAAAGATACCAGCAGGCAGGAGCAACAGAGGGTGATGATGGTGGGGGACAGAGAAGATGGGAAGAAATAAGGGACAGCCTCAAGAAGGATGTTCTCTGGCTCAACCACTCTACCTGTTGAAGAGACACTATCAGCAGAGGCAGTCCCATCCTTTCCCCCATCCCCAACACACACCCATTAAAAAACAACAACCCAAAGTTTGAAAATTGAATTGAATTTTTTCCTTACAAAATATTTACAGGGTGCTCCATCAGAAACCTAATTTGACTTAAAGCACCGTCACTTTACATTTTTCCCTCGGTATTAAATTTTACTACATGATTATGGAGTCTTAGTTTCTTTCAACAATTGATATAAAGGACAGGGCTAGATCATTTCAAAGGCTTCGGAATTTCTTTATGAAATTTAAACTTGAGCTTGAACATTCCTCAGAGTAATCAGTTTTTTAAGCTCCACAAATTAACCAGATGGTATATACTAATGAGAGAGAAGGAAGGGCTTAGACAATGTAGTGATGGACTTCATGTTGATCCACTGGATTGTGTAATACCAGCTAATTTTGTGACCTCTCTCTAGTAGATGAATCTTTTGAATCAATTTAACAAGAATAATTTCCCAATCCTGAGCTCTATACTTCCCTCAGACAGTTTCCTTCCTTAGCAAACTTATCACATCTAGTCCTGGTCTGGTAAAGATCAGGCACATCTCAAAAGTAGCACCTACCTGTTATTTGTGGGGGGTTGCGATGATGGGGCTTTACACGAAGTTTCTAGAAAACATCCATTCCTCAGTATAATGCATCTATGACCCAAGAATGGAACTCTTGGGAAGATACTTTGAAGTATGCATCAGATTTATACCACTTATGTATTGGAAGTACTGACCCAATGACAACAATTTTGGTTAAAAAACCCCACATGAAGTCTCTAAACAAATCACTTGCCTTGGAAATCAATTCATCGTGATTGGCTAGGTGGGCTCTGCAGTGGATACAGCTGTAGGTTCGGTGACAGTTCGGCAGGTAAGCCTGGAACGTTTTTGATTTTGTCATTTTTACCATCTCTGCTGGTGGCTCCTCACTCAGCTCAGGGCTGGCACTTGAAGAATTACAACTTTGCTGAACTCGCTGACAAAAAAAACACTGGAAAATGCAAGCAAAAGCCGTTGTTGTTCTGTAGTGTGTGTGGCACTTTCCACACAGATGCCACAAGAGAAACAATCACAACCTGCAAGTAAACAGAGAAGACAACTTTTTAAAAGCCAGGAATAGCTTATAAATACATTCAACTATTCTCTTGGATTTCAGAACTTTAACCTCCATCTCCCCTTCAAAAAACTCCAAAACCCACTAACGCAATGGACATCTTTGTTTAGCAGTCTCAGCAGAAAGGCAAAGTACTAAAAGGGATGGAGACTGAACTAGCTTTTCAACAACTTTGGTAGACACTAAAATAAGAAGTGGCAATAGTGTGGGAAACCTGCACTTGCTAAACTCATAAACCCATGCTAAACTCCAGAACACACAAGCAGTGGGGAGTTGTGTCTATTTTTTCAACTTCCAGGGCACTTCACAAGCACTGGACTTGAAGTCAAATGTGATACATACACACAATAAAATCCTGACCAAAAATTTGCACTATTTTGAGATCAGACTATTCCCCAGCTACCAAGTTAGAGCCTTTTAGACCAGTCTTCTGTCCACCAAGACTAATCAGTTCTTTCAACTATTATTTTTTTCCCTTACTCTACCAAAATAATCTTAATACCTAACAAATTTCAGTAGCGGAGAACAGATTTTACAGCCTTAACATAAATATTAAGAATTCTATTTTCTATGTTCAAAATGCTGTACACATTCTTGATCCTCAGATCTCCTTAGAGGAAATAATGTATTACACACACTGTGATATTTTATATAAATATACAAAAAATGAAGGCTACACTTTTCTATTATCTTCTACCTTGAAAGTAAAATTTGCATCTGCAAGCTACAGATCTGTTTACTAAAACATTACTTAATATCTTATGTGACTCAAAGCAACTGAACAATCCAAGCATGAAGGCTACTAATTCAGTGATACTGTACAAAAGATCACCTATTATGCCACCAATCATTATGCTGCAGGTACAATGGATCAATACCAGAGGTATTGAAATAAAAGTGCCAATGTAGTTCACTGTACTTCTGGTCTTTTCTATTAGCTTTATGAAAAGCGAGAATAAAGAGCACATGTACGGTTTACTAGCTAGATAATATGAGAGTTAAAGAAAAAAAGTCTACTCTTTCCTGTTAATAACAAAGCAGTAGCCTAAATATAGCTGGAAACTAAAATTGATTTGTTCATCTGTGGTTGATGAACCAAAAAAAACCCAAACAAAAAGTTTAATCAGCCCATCACTAGCTGCTATATGGAAGAAATAATCAACCACCACCTAAAACTCCAACTATTTTTGTTTAGGTAGAAATGAAATTTGGTTTGACAAAAGAATGAAACAAATGATATCAAGCATAAACCATATGTGAGACCACCATGACAATGTGTTTTCCATTTAAAGCCACCCACCCACCCTTACATAACTTTACATTTTATTTTTCAACTGCTTTAGTTAACGGTTGGAAAAACGGCACCACCTGAAATATTGTTAACACTTCAAAATGCAGAAAGGTGATTTACTTCTCATATTGCCACAAAATGTAAGTTTACACTCCTGAATTACATGTATTCCACTGATTGCTTCAAGGAAGCAATTTATAAGTAAATTATCACAAATCAGACTGTCTTGAGAAACAACCATATGAACATATAATGCCTGCTTCGGGAGGTATAAAGACCACAAGCATCAGCTCTTTTTGAATTTTTACCTCAAGCTAATAAAAGGATGGGTGCATATTTTATAAAATTAAAGGACTTCAGAGAATTCTATTTGTATAATTAACTGTAAGGAAACAGTCCTCAACAAAAGTCATTCTTCCGCTCTACTCTGCTCTGGTTAGGCCTCAGCTGGAGTATTGTGTCCAGTTCTGGGCACCGCATTTTAAAAAAGATGTGGAGAAATTGGAAAGGGTCCAGAGAAGAGCAACAAGAATGATTAAAGGTCTTGAGAACATGACCTATGAAGGAAGGCTGAAAGAATTGGGTTTGTTTAGTTTGGAAAAGAGAAGACTGAGAGGGGACATGATAGCAGTTTTCAGGTACTTAAAAGGGTGTCATAAGGAGGAGGGAGAGAACTTGTTCACCTTAGCCTCTAAGAATAGAGCAAGAAGCAATGGGTTTAAACTGCAGCAAGGGAGGTCTAGGTTGGACATTAGGAAAAAGTTCCTAACTGTCAGGGTGGTTAAACACTGGAATAAATTGCCTAGGGAGGTTGTGGAATCTCCATCTCTGCAGATATTTAAGAGTAGGTTAGATAAATGTCTATCAGGGATGGTCTAGATGGTATTTGGTCCTGCCATGCGGGCAGGGGACTGGACTCTATGACCTCTCGAGGTCCCTTCCAGTCCTAGAATCTATGAATCTATGAAAAAACTTAGAGGGATGTCTACATTACTTCATTTTTTTTTTTTTAAATGGGAACATGTTGCCAATAAGGGCATGTCCTCCGTTCATAACAAGGCCTACCTGTTTTCCCCACGAGTTTTTAAGGGTGGGCAGGAGTGGAGAAAGATGAGGTTTGAAGAATGGAAAGGATCTGGCAGGTAACTAATTTCACAGTTTTTGAATGTTCGCCTAACATGCATCCAGAGCCCAAGATGGTATATTTGAAATAAATCTAGACAAATAAGACACATGGATAAACACCAATATTGTAGACCTAACCCCAATGTAAAATGTTTTACTAAAAACCTATTAAAGTTGTCATACATTTTTATATTTCCTTTCCCCATCTTTGCCAGTGACAAGGATTTGTGACAAAAAATTCTTTATTGTAGGCCACTACTCCTGTCAGTTTCAATACATGATTAATTACAATGCACATCACTATGGCATCATTATATTCTCTTGGCATAGCCATCCTGAAATATCACTGCATTTTAAGATCTAACGACAATATTAGAAGTCTATTTATAGAAAGCTACTATGGATAAGTGCAATGTATATGCAAAGAAAGAAACCACACCTCAAAAACCCATCAGGGCTTGAAAAATCCACTTTCCCAGATAGGGGGGAGGGGACCAAGGCAATTTCTGCAGATTTCATTTGTAAAAGTAACCTGCAAATGGAGGGCAGGGGGGCTTCTGCTCTCTCATTTCTCTATGACCTCTTAAGAAGCCCTGAAAGTTGTCCATATCCCTGCCCCCTCAGATTTGGAGACTTTAGGCCTAATCCAAAACCACTGTCTGGGCTTTGTATCAGGGCCCATGTCTCTAAGACTAAACAGAATCTGAATTTCTAAAGTAAAAAATACACACAGAAATTGTAGGGTTTTGGATCAAGCCTCTTAGGATGATGACTGAAGAACTAGTGAAATAATAATGACATTACAAGAGGTAATAGAGTGAAAGTTAACCAATTTAAAATATTCCTTCTACTCTAAAGTCAGATTGTTTAAAACTCTAGTTTGAGTTTCATGCCTTTTAAATCCAAGTGATGGAAACTGAGTAAAGGAAGTCTTCTGTTAGAGATTTGACATTTTAACCCTTCAATTAAAAAGTGTTGCCCTCAAACATTCCCAAGACCTTCCAGAGCTCCTTTGGCAAAACCATATTCTCATCTCCAAGAAGAGAGACCCAACAGGTTTTTTGCATCTCATAAAGTAGCCCTTCATACGTTGCTTCAAAAACATGGAAGGCAAGCTTCCAAACCTGAACTAAGTCAATGAAAATGTTCTCTTCCTCAGCCTGCAGATAAAAAGTGCCAGATAAAAAGCACTACTGCCCATAACTGTGCCAAGAAGTAAAAAACCAAACATGTCTAGGGTCAGTTTCCAGAGCAGCTTCCCACAGGTCTCTGAACTGCAGTGATTGTCAAGAACCATGACAATTGCATATTATTGCTACTTACACTACAAATGTCTAGCCAAGACCATGACCCACAGGTTGCCCTGAAAATCTGAATGTACACAGAATTCTGAAGTCAAAAAATGAGAAGTTTTACACAGATTCCAAACTGTGCAATTCAAGACAACAGCCTCTATGTGCCCTTCCCTCCAGCAATATGGGTTTAGGGAAGGAATAGCAGGAACTTCTGATGGAAAGGCTTGCCACTTGCAGGCCAGCCTCTGGGAAGCAGGAGCTGCAGCAATGCATTTTCACAGTTACTGGACAGCAATGATGTCATCAGATCTGCACTTTCAGTCTCTTCTGACTGGCTGTTTGCCTTCTCCTCCTTCCAACTCCTCCCTCACCGTGTCTCTGTTAACAGCTTTATTTCCCCTGCCATCCTTTTCTCTCTCCATAACACCATACTCTCATCCTCTTCATATCCACCCTCAAGAGTGTTGTTGATCTATTTCCCTCATCAATTCTCCCTCACTAACACATAAAGTAACAAAGGCACGTAAACTATCATGATATAGCCTGAACCCTCCCCCCTCCCCCCAACAATTTATCTGGTCTTGTGGCTTTGAGGCTGTATGCCCTTCCAGACAGGAACGGTCTTCTTGAGTGTTAGTACAATTCACAACACAGTGCTCCCCATATCCTGACTGGGGCCTTAGGGCACACATTCAATATGTGATTAGTAAAGAATACCATTTGCTCCTGATTTATTTTGGGTTTCCCTCATTAAAAAAATTATGCACAGCTCATAACTTCAATGTTAGGTGGAATGAATTTTTTTTTAAATTGCCAGATTCCTTTTATAAGATTTGTCATAAAACCACTTTACCAACTCAAGCTATTTTAACTGTTGTCAAAAAGGGGACTGAATATTAGGTTATAGGCTTACTATCTATATCCCTGAAGGCATTAGCTGACTGACTTTAAGAAAGTTCTGAATTTTACTGTCACTAGTTTTCAAAATATAAATCATGTTGGGAAAAGATGGAGACTTAAATAATAACCCTCAAAGCAAAACCTTTTACTTGCTAGTTAAAACAGAAATTGTTTCTCTGATGCCAAGATGCAGGAACCACATGACTTCAGTGTATTTTTTCCCTGTTGAAATAACTCAACACACTCTATTTCTCTGCTGTCAAAAAGAAAAAAGCCACTAAATATAATGAGAAAAATATAAAATTGTATCCATGACACATTATGAAAATTAGAAAACACAGCCCCCAGTCCCAAAACAAGCAAATAATCCAAGAACATACTGAAGTACTTAACCTCTTTTCTTGATTGGAAAGCAAGAAATTACAGAATAACCACAAGCATAATACAAGAAAATAAGTCTGCAAATATGTACAGTCTAACCATCTTTTAAATTATTGCATATATGACTCAGGAAGTACTAGCTTTAAAGATACTCCAAAAGTTAGTTGCTTGTTCTAGGTTACTGATAATTATATTTATAAAATTCATCAGGATCAAAGATATTCAGCACTTTACCTTCCTCCTGGTTGTATCAAAAGTAGTGATAAAATCCTGATAGTGTCAAAAGTTACAACTCTTAGATACCATGCATAAACTATGCTTGGTGTTGATGAGCACATACAAACACCATGACAAAATCTAGGAGTCAAACAATCTCAACAGTATCCAAACATACTTTAAAATGTCTGCTTATGGGTTAATAGCTCAACTCTGCACAATTATCTGGCAACAGAAATAAGAGGGCCAGTTGCAAAAGGGTTCAGAGTTAAGAGGAATGATTCTTACTAGTCAAAAGCATTAAAAACAAAATAAATTTAAGTATTAGAGTGAATGTTGGAGGGTGTGGTGTAGGAGATGGAGCTTCAGAAACTAACATTTTAAAGGTTTCAGAGTGGTAGCCGTGTTAGTCTGTATCAGCAAAAAGAACAAGGACTACTTGTGGCATCTTAGAGACTAACAAATTTATTTGGGCATAAGCTTTCGTGGGCTAAAACCCACTTCATCAGATGCATGTAGTGGAAAATACAGTAGGAAGATATATGTATATCTACACACACACACACACACACACACACCCCATGAAAAAATGGGGGTTGCCATACCAACTCTAACGAGACTAATTAATTAAGGTGGGCTAATATCAGCAGGAGAAAAAAAAACTTTTGTAGTGATAATCAGGATGGCCAATTTCAAACAATTGACAAGAAGGTGTGAGTAAAAAAGGTGGGGAAAAATTAACATGGGGAAATAGTTTTTAGTTTGGGTAATGACCCATCCACTCCCAGTTTTTATTCAAGCCTAATTTAATGGTGTCCAGTTTGCAAATTAATTCCAGTTCTGCAGTTTCTCATTGGAGTCTGTTTTTGAAGTTTTTTTGTTGCAGAATTGCGACTTTTAGGTCTGTAATTGAGTGTCCAGGGAGGTTGAACTGTTCTCCGACTGGTTTGTGAATGTTATAATTCTTAACATCTGATTTGTGTCCATTTATTCTTTTGCGTAGAGACTGTCCAGTTTGGCCAATGTACATGGCAAAGGGGGCACTGCTGGCACATGATGGCATATATCACATTGGTTAAAGATAATTCTCAGTTTCACCTTGGTATTTACAATCTATTGACATTGCTTCTCGATCCCTCTGTTACTAGAGGCTGACAACGTTTACAATTCTTAAAACATGTTAACTTCTTGAACAAAGAAACTTAGCATTTAAATCTGAACTTACAATTCATATATTTCATCATGTAATTTCAGTTCTGCTGCCATCTAGCAGCATGACATCACTGAATGGGATGTCCAAATTTGGCAGCCAAGTATCAGCCAATCGTAATGAAGTGGGCAGTCCCCAACCATGCTCCCGGATGTGTAAACAAACAATGAGAGGAAGCATGTTAAAGCAGATGCAGTCTAAGGACAGTACTATTATCCACCAGGTAACGGACATGGGTACTGGAATTTCAGATCTAGGTAACTGAACATTTTAGTCAATCTTGTTTAACAAGGTTAGCAGCTGACCTATAGCTAGCTATTCAAAGCTTTTAACATTTAATAAATATGCCATCTTCACAGCATTTCTCATTGTTATTCCTAACAGCTTATTTTTGGAGAGGTTACCTTATAGAGTTGTGTGTAAACCACCGACTCCTCTTTCGTGCTTTAAAAGAGACTTAGCAAATCTATTCTTGATTTGAAATGTATTTAAGTTTGGCCCCGACATCAGCAACAAGGCAACTACAGACTAAAATTCCCAGTCCTTAAGAAATTCATAGCCAAGTTAGATATATTAAGTCAACCAAAATATATCGGTTTCTTGACAACTTAATAGTTAATTCAGTTGAATGACTATCTAGGCAGTTTTCCCACCACTCTTAGTAAGATCAACTCAAGAGTCACCAGGAATTGTAATGACAAAAATAAAATAAAGTAGAAAATAGTTAACTCAAGGCACCTGACTATTTAAGGGGCCTCTCTCCTAATCCATTCAATACAAAAATGGGGGAAATGAATGTTTTGTCTGGCACCAACAAGCCCGACGGGGTTTTTTGTTTTAAATACACATACACTGTTCATAAACTAAGATTCGAATACACTTTCTTTTAAAAAAAGAAATGCAGGAAAATCAATTTAATCAGATACGGTTCCATGTTTTCAGATCAAGCAAACACTCTGCAATATATCATATCGACAATTCTTAAATCTCATTACTGATTTTTAGTAGCCAGTGTATGGATAAATTAAAATAAACATAATGAAGCTGAAAGTTACCTGCACAGATCGATCTTGGTTTCCCTACTGGAAAGTTTTAAATAGTAAGCGATTATTCGTCTGTTCCCATTTCAAGCTCGTTTTGCAAATGAGTTTCCATCCTCACTATCAGCGCGCAAAGCTACCTCCGTAAATGGTGCCGCTTTTCGTTTGCAACAGTATCTCCGAGGCTGACAGGACAATGTAACTTTTCCTCGCAGCCGCCGCAGCGAGCAGGAGAACGCTCTGCTCTGCCTTGTAAACAGAGACCAGCCCTGCCGCCTGCCCGCGCTCAGCCCTGGGCACTGTTCAGCAGCAGCAGGTGGGGGAGGGGGGAGATTTCACAGGGCTTTGCATGCAAGGTAGGGGGGATCCTAATCCGTCAGGGCTCTGCAGTCCGGCCAAGCGACCTCCGGCCCCAGCAGCGATCCCCACAGCGCCTGTGCGCCGCGGCCTGCCTCGGATCGCACCACAGGACCTTGGAAAGGGCTCGACGCGTCCCCCACTGTTTACAAACAAAGCCCCGCGGCTGGCAGGCGCCTGCCGGCCGGCGGGGTTTGGCCGAGTTAGCCCGCTCCAGCAGGGGAGGCTGGGAGGCGCGGCGCTGGGACAGGGGGAGGCGAAGGGGTCGGGGATCAGCCCGGCTGGGAAGGGGCTAGCCGCCCTCTGGACCCGCAGCGCCGTCTGGTCTGCTGCCCCCGCAGCAATGCAAAGCCTCACAATCCGCCCGGTAACACGGCGGCTGCAGCCGGCCGGGGCAGCGCTGCCGTCACTTCCAGGCGCTATAAATAGAGCCCGAGCCCGCCGGGCCAAGCCAGGAAAGTTGCCTCTGCTTCCCGCCTCGCCGACACCGAAAGCCGCCGCCGCCGGGTCCTTGAGGCGCGGGGAGGAAACGCCGCGGCTGGCTACCGAGTGGGGCGGCGGTGGCCAAGCGGGGGAGGGTCCCTCGGGTTGGGGGAGCTGTTGCCTGGTTCGCTGCGCGGGCTGGGTACTCACCGGCGGCTCCGCTGCCCGGGCCGGACCCCCGCGGGTTCCGCGCAGCTGTGGCCCCCCTTCCCTCCCTCCGTGGGGGGCTGGCTTGGCACGGGGAAGGAGCAGCCTCCGTCGCTGCCAGCTGGGGCGAGGGGAGGGTCTAGTGGCCGTGGCCCCTCATGCCCCGCTCAGGTGGCGGCTCTGCGTGCGCCCGGGGGGGGGTCCTTCCCCCTCCCCAGGCTCAGGGGCGTCTTCCCTGCGGCGGCTGCAGCGCCCAGGGTCATCAGGGGAGCCGGGGGCCGGGCCCGGGTCTCCTCCCCTCGGGACTGAGAGGTGGCCGAGGCATCCCGGCGCCCGCGCCGCTACGCTCCTTTGTTTTGTTTTCCTCTCACTGAACCTCGCTGCTGCAGTTAAACCGTCTCCGAAAAACGTTGGCTGCGGCCAATCAGAACGCGCGCGCGTGTGCCGGTAGGGGGAGAGCGTGAGAGCCAGCGCGCTCCACCAGTCAACCCCCGGGAAAGCGCGAGACTCAAGCGCGCGACGCCACATCCCCCTTCCTCCTCCTCTTTTGTTGGGGGAGAGCGCGAGACAAGGGAGCGCGTGGTCTAGTCGTTTGCGTCCTTAGTTCCCTGCGTGCTTAGAAGTGGAACGTTGTGGGTGTCCAATGGGAATTGAGGCCTCGCGCCAAAGCGAGGCTGCTGCTTGCGCGCGGTCTGGCTCGGGAGACGGGGATTATAAATAATAGGCGGCGCGTGCGGTGTTCTCTGGCGATCGCGAGCCCTGCACGGTGACCCCGCCTCGCTACATTGTTTCTACCCCAGCTGGCGTCGCTGTGCGGCTGGTATCTGCGCCCTGAGCCACTTCATTCATAGAGCGGCGGCGGGGTTGGAGGTACGCGCAGAGCCACGCTGCAGCCGCAAGCGCGGCCTGCCGGGGCCAGGCTGGGACTCGGGGCAGACAGAGCCTAGGGCCCCGGGCCATCGCCACGGAGCGCGGGTTGGCACGGGCTCAAGGAGAACGTAACAGCCACAAACCCCCGTCTGCACAGGGAGACCTCCCCAGTGGGATCAGGCGCGGTTCGCCAGAGGGACGATGGCGACTGGGACCAATGACCGTAGCCCACAGCAGCGGAGCGCGCAGGAGAGCCCGACGGTGAAATCCGTGCTCTCCGGGGCACGAGGGAGAAGGGGGAGCAATGAAAGAGGGAGGACACAAGAGCTGCACAACAGGGCCCCCTGCCAAGCAGAGACTGGTCCACTGGGAGCCTCTCGACGGCTCCCATGATCCATCAATACTAATTATTTTCACAACCCCCAAAATTACTCCCCCGCCTAGGCTGACCAGATAGCAAGTGTGAAAAATCGGGACAGGGAGTGGGGGGTAATAGGAGCCTATATTAAAAAAAAGCCCCAAATAGCGGGACTGTCCCTATAAAATTGGGACATCTGGTCACCCTAGTTGGGGATAAGACTAAATCGGGGCCCCTTGAGTCCTTTGGGGACAGTAGCATGCTGCCACCACTAGTGCAAAGAAAAAGGGATTTTAGCCCCCTTCATTTCTCATCTCCCTTGATGCCTGCCATGGCCTGACCCCTAAATCATTGTTTCTGGGGGCAGCTCCACCTCACTCCAGCTAACACCCTGCACAGTTTCTCACAGGCAGGATCTTTCCTTTTTCTGTCTGTTTTTGTTTCTGATTAGCACACACTATTGTTCAAAGGAGACAAAGGAAAATGATTACATTTCAATAGACATATAGAGATAAGAAAAAGGCAAGGTAACCAGTAGTCCTAATTCTAAAATGGCCACAATAATTATGATGCTAATTAAAACATTTTACATTGAGAAAAATGGGTGAGAACACAGAAGTTTAGATATGACATAGGAAAGAAAAAGCCGCAATGACTTATGGTTGATTTTTTTTCCAAAGGAGTCTGAGGGATTTAGATACACATCTTCCATTAATTTTAATGGAAGATTTGTCTAAAATTCCTTATACTATTTTGAAAGTTTAAACCTATCGCTGTGTGATAAACTATATAAAGTTGCTACATCCTTCTTTTCTTATTTCTCTGCTCTTTGGGGGTTCTTATTTTCCTCATCCATTGTCTATGAAGAGATGAGGTAGATTACTGGGAGAGAGAAGCATATAGCTGTTTAGTACTGTAGAGAAATTCTTCCTTAGGAAGCGTCTTGCAAAAGATCCAAGAAAAGTAGAATGGGTCAAGCTGATATTTTCTGGAAAATTATTTTTAGCTGTAGTTCATTGCGAGTGAACAAGTGACTGTGGTTGACTATGTCAGTGACAGTTTTATTTCTGAAAAGCAATCATTCATTACCCAGTTAAAAATAAAGATTATGTAAATCTGAGGTGTCCAGAGTCTATTAACTTCTAGAGCAGCCGGGTCTATCGGACACGGCAGTGAACTGGAACTTCAGGAGACCTAGGTTCTATTTTCCTGGCTCTACCACTGACCTGATCCCTGATCCTGGGCAGATCGCTTTGCTTCTCTGTGCCCTAGTATCTCCATCTAAAAATGGGAATGGTGATGTTCTTCCTCTTTGTAAATTGCTTTGACATCTAAAGCTGGAAAGTGCTCTAAAAGAGTTAGGTATGATTTTTATCATTATTTAATTTTGCCTTTGATCTTTTTCAAGAGACAAAATAAATACCAAGGCTGGTTTGCTTTGGTTCTGCACTGAGCACATCACCGGCCACCGCCAATACCGAGAGTGAGCCGGGGAGACCTCGTGCACCCACATCCCCCCCTGCTGGACTCTATCCCCTGAGCCCTGAACCCACCAAACCTAACTGAATCCCGCCACGCGAGGGTCACCCCATCCCCATTACCCAGCCCGCTTTTATACCCATGACTGTCTCTACTTCCCGTATGGGTGATAGACCCTCACCGCTTATGGACTGTTTCCTGATCCCGCCCACCGGTTACCCACCCCTCATTGGGGACATTGCAGTCTGTATATACTATGTGTGCTGCCCAACCCCAAAACACCAACATACCCCTATACTCTGTATGTTACCCCCAATGACCAATAACTGACGCTTCAAATTTTCTGTATCGTTTATTTTTTAAATATTCTCTAATAAACTCCTCAGGCCAGCAGGAGTGTACTCAGACCATAACAAGCTAAGACTGACCAGAATCCCTCATTCTGCCATTTATGGCTTTAACCCTGAGTCCCAGTCTGTGTTACATAAATACTTCACAATAGTATTTGCCCCCTCACCTCATTTATTCCTAACCAATACTGACTCATTTGTTTCTTAGGATCTCCTACTGCACATCTTTAATTCTTACTGACTTCAGTGGGAGATAAAGGGGGCAGCAGAGTTTACTAATTAGAATAATAGTATTAACTTTATAGTTGCACTTGAGATGATTGGTTGTAATCAATAACTCATGTGTGAGTTGTAGTTAGTCATAGTTCTACATTTAAATATCCAGAAAACTACAGTGTGCATTTTCCTGTTGTATATTTCCACCTCCTCAGTGCTGATTTAAGTGTTATTCTCAGCTAGTTGCAAGTACAAGGAAAAATCAAATTTCCATGATAAAAAGTTAATGGAATGAGAAAAACACTAGGAAACAGCCCTTTCTAAACATTTATGGGGCCTCTACAGTAGATTTTTTTTGCCAAACATTTCCCACTCTTGATACAGTAATTTCAGCTCCATCATGGGTAGCAATGGTGTAAGTGCTAGTGCTGACAGGGCACAGATGGCTACTTTTTATTTAAGCATCTTGATGTCTATCCTCTGCCACAGCCCCCCAGACCAAGCACCCTAATCCAGTTGTCAGAGGAATCAAATAAGAGAGGAGAATCGCAACAAAAAAAGGGGATAAAGTAGAGGTATACAAAATAATGAATGGGACAAAGATGGTAATTTCAGGGTGGCTCTTTAATAAGAACAAGAGGACAGCTGATTAACTTAAAGGCAGAAAACTTAAGAGATAAAAGGAAATACTTTTTTACATAATGCATAATTAACCTAGAGAATTCATTGCCTCTAGATACCATTAGCCAGAATGTAGCAGGATTTTTTTTTTAATGGAGAATAAAAATCATAAGGAATAAATCCTCATGCTTCAGGTCTAACTGAAACAGTAGAAAGAAATTTCCTCCCATGGGATGGTTATTGTAAATGGTCCATGTCGTGTTTCTTGTGCTTTATTCTGATATGATACTGGCCACTATCAGCTAGAGAGATTTCATAGATTTTCTGGTTGTCCTAGTAACTGCAGGATACTGGATGAGATGGACCACTGCTGTGATAGAGTATGGCTGATCTATGTTTCATCCACTCAAACTCAACTGCCACTCTGAACTACCCAAAACCAACTGCCATGGAAAGCTTATATTCCAACATTTGCCCAAAACATCCTGTTGAGTGAAAAAATATCCCTCCATCTGTACTCCATACATGCACATTACTCAGCAGTGACCTCTCTGCCTATTAATACTACTTAACACTTATGTGGTGCTTTACCTGTTCAAAGCACTGTACCAGTCTTGAGTTATTAATCCTTTTAACACTTCTCTGTGAGATAAGAATTTTGCAGATTGGGGAAACCAAGGCAGAGACATCAAGTGACTTGTCCAAGATTACGCAACAAGTAAGTACAACACTGATCACTAGTTCTGAAGCAAGTCCCATCCAGCCCTCATCTTGGAAAATATGGTTCTGATGCTAGGTATTGAGGGTTTGTTTGTAGAGTTCCATCAGGAGGTGGAAGACACTTCCCCCAGAAAAAATACCACTCTCTCTCTCTTCTGTCTCCATCTCTACATGTAATTGTTATGATCTGGATGGGAGAACAACTAGTTCACACAGGGCTTCATCCTATGCTCATTGAAAGGAGTAGCCAAGCTCCCATTGACTTTGACAGTACAGGATCACGGGCCATAATTTAAGGAAAAGGCACAATATTTCACACATACTTGAGTTAGAACGATAATCTTGCACTTAGTACCTTTCATTGACAACAAGTACATAGTATCCCCATTTTGCATCTCATTTGAAATAGGACATCTGCAACATTACAACTTCTCCCTTCCTAACATCCAGCTGATGCATGTTTCCAATACTGACTCACAGGGAAGAATAACACCTACTGAATCACCACCACCTCCTGAGCCCTTTTTATATAGCATAAAGAAGCAAAAGAGGGCACAAGCCCAATTTCTTCCCTTCACAGGTCACCTTTAAAGTTTCTTTGTATCCTTACTCCCCACCATGCATTCAGTTTAAGTCCAACTCCTCTTTATGGGTGTCCAAAAATACTTACTAGCTTCAACCCTGCTTAATATGAGACATTTGCCATGACCACAGCTTGAGGTGGTTGGAGTTCATTAGAAGATGGGTGTGTTGCACACTGCTCAAGGATTAGAAAATATTAATGGTTCTCTGAATATATACCTGGGTGGCTCTCCTTATGAGTGACAACATGATGGGAAGAAACATATGTCTGTCATCCAGTGAGGACAGCACACAGTCCTGAAGGCAGAACAATGTCTTCATTATTTTAACGCAGGCCCTGTTTCCAGTTGAAAAAAATCTAAATGACAAGGACACAGGGGGTTCCTTTATTTTTGCTGTTTGTTTCCTTGGTAACATATAGACATGCTTCCCTGGTGGATAGCTATCCATTCCCCTTTGTTTTAAGATGTGGACAGGTCAAGGATGCACTCAGTTTTTCCCTTCAATGGTAGGTTAAGGCTTATCCGAATGGATCTGCATTTCTGTACCGATACATTACTTGGTTGAAAATACTGTGGATTTTCTAATGAGACTTTGGCGATGGACAGGAGTCTGAATACTAAGAAGTATTCATTTCTATACTAGTTAGACTATGAGTGTTTTAGGACAAGGTCTGTCTCTTACTATGTTTTTGTACAGTGCCTAGCACAATGGGACCCTGATCTTGAGTGGAGACAGTAGGTGCTACTGTCAAAAAACAAAAACAAACTCCCCTGGTAATGCTCCAGTTATACCACAGCCACCTTTTATCTTTGCTATTATAATATTCAGTGTTTTAATTACAAATGTTGATTTCTAGAGTGCGGCAACTCCTGCCTCTATATTTATTATGGACTCTGCATTGTGAGAGAACTTTTCAAAGGTGAGTTTAGAGAAGGAGGGTCTCTTATTTTTACAGGACTCTAATCAGAACAGTAGGGTGTGGTTTACAGCCTTGGAATTCAGTGGGTGCAGGACTTGGAGAGATGCCATGCAGTCATTACACTGCAGTGATGATAACGCTTTAGAAATAGCACTGATTTGTGATTTATAGCCAAAAGCATAAAAAGCCCTTCTATAAACAAGAATGCTAATAAAAAAGGTGTGGTGAGGAGGAGGGATGCAAAGGAACTTTAAAGGTGGCCTACAAGGGGAAGAGAATTGGGCTTGTACCTCTGTTGCTTCTTTATGATATATGAAAAAGGCTCAGAAATATTGGGATTTTTAAAAGTTCTATTTTTTTTTTAACTTTACAAATATAAAATTTTGTCTACCGTTTTGAGTAGAGAACTCTTTGGAGGACCAAAGAATTGGAGTAAGAGCTTTTTAGCCCACTGTTGAAAAAGAAGGGAGAGTTTGTTTGAATTTGTAACAAAAAACTTTTCTCCAAATATTAGTCAATAATTAGTCTTAAACAAAAACAAAGCATCTGCCTAAAAAATCCCATGCTCACTTGCTCAGATTTATGATGCCATAATCTCATTAGTTCATAGTGTTCATGGAGTACTTCAACAAAAACAGAGTATACACTCCCCTTGAGAAGCAATATGAGGGGGTCAGTGCACAACAAGCCACGTGCATAGTGTTTGTTTCTAAAGTGAGTGTGCAAAACAAAGGGGAACAAAACCAATTGGTTCTTCACAGTGGTAATGGTCATGTAGGGAAGGAAGCTAATGAGTTATCAAACTGTTTATTACATCCCAAAGAAAAAATGGCTTTGTACATTCATTGTAAAGCTGTTTATTCTCCCTTGAAGCGGATAAATGATAAAATGAATTGAAATACCCTGTTTCCCCGAAAATAAGACATCCTCCGAAAATAAGGCCTACTTACAGTTTTGCCTCTCGTTGTAATATAAGGCATCCCCCCGATAATAAGACCTCCCCGATAATAAGGCATCCACCGATAATAAGGCATTTTTCATTTCTGAAAAATAAGACATCCCCTGAAAATAAGACCTAGCGCATCTTTGGGAGCAAAAATTAATATAAGACACTGTCTTATTTTCGGGGAAACAGGGTAGCATCTCTCACATTTTATGCAGTTGGAAATGTGTGTAAAGTAATGTTAAGGGTGACGCAGTAGATCAACATTTTAGCATGTTAGATAGCAATGATTTTTTAACAAGTCCTTCCTCAGCTTGGTGTATCAGGAAGAAATCTTAAAATGCACTGTATAATACTGAATAAAGACTTTACCCCAACACACACAATGGTGCCATTACATAACGGGAATATGACCAGAAAAAGGGCAACTGTTTTTAGAACATAATGCAAAATTAAATGTCATTCTAATTTGTCCTGAAAATATGATGGGTTCTCACAGCTATCCTGAAATGGAGTAGTGAGATATTTGCAGAGAAATCCATTTGCTGGCTATAAAACTAGCAAATGAATGTTGTAAGGTGACTTTTAAATGGGCACACATACACATCTGCCCTTACACGCACACTATGTATACTAAAATGCTGCTGAATGTTGACTGAATGTTTTGCTTTTCATTGCAATGAAGTGACTATTTGGTAACTTTACTTTTAATCTCTGTCTGAGGCTATGAAAGTACCAAGAACATATTTTAAACTGTATTTTCTTGATATTCAAATTGACAAATACATGCACACGTAAAATAATTTTGGCAAAAGAAAACGTCCCACCTAAAGCAAAGAAGTTCACCAGAGTTAACCAGCCCTGTACAAAGAGATGTGTTGACAGCTTAAAGGCTTATTAGCTATATTTTTTTTTCGTACATCAACTAATTTGGCTCTTGGATTTGTTTTTGTAGCACTTATCAAATGTCTAGTTTAACTAGAAAAATCTAGACATTGCACTGACTGATAACGGTAACAACTTATTAGAGCTGAATGTTTGTTATATACAATGGGAAATGACAGCTTCCTGCAATATCTTTGTGAGACCTTAGTGAATTAAATTTAAGTATCTTTGGGGTCCATTGTATTAAATGAATGGTTTATATATTATTGTGGGCTGGTATTGTATGTAACCTCCAAGGGTGGAAGATGTGACAGATGTGAGACCTGGGGGTTTAAAGGACTATATTGAACCACATAGCAGCTAAGAATGGACTTTTGGAACTAAGGGCTTGTCTGCACTACCGACCAGATCGGCAGGCAGCGATGGATCCAGCAGGGGTCAATTTATTGCATCTAATATAGATGTGATAAATCAACCGCTGAGTGCTCTCCCATCAACTCCGGTACTCCACCAGAACGAGGAGCGCAAGCGAAGTCAACGGGAGACTGTCAGCCGTCAATTTACCGCAGTGAAGACACTGCAGTAAGTAAATCTAAGTACCTTGACTTCAGCTATGCTATTCATGTAGCTGAAGTTGCATATCTTAGATTGACCACGTGTGGTAGTGTAGATGAGCCCAAAAAGTGTTAAGTGGCTTTTGTGGGAAATATATCTAGGGGGTGATGAATGAAAACCTAGCTTTTTGAAGCTACACCCTGAGGAATGGGCTTTTGTCTGCTGATCACAAGGCTAAGATCAAAGATCCAAGCTGTATAAAGGAAAGACTGAACTATTCATGTTTGTTCTGGTTCTAAATATGAGATAGTTGTGAACTTGGTAAAAATCCATTTGTAGGTTTTGAAGGACTGACATCTACCAGAGCCCAGGGTTGGAGGTGGAGTGACCTCTGGTAAGATTTTTAACATGCACACAGGTTTTTCTAATGTTTTTAATATGTTTTCTCTATAATGCTTTCACCTTAAGAATAAATGTGCTTGCTTGTTAAGAACTAGGTGCTAACTTTTAACTATGGGATATTTATGCTATTCATAGCCTCTGGAGAGAAAGCAAAGTGCAGGTGCCTGCCTTTTAGGTGGTTTGGCTTGCTGAGAATATCACTGTGTAAGTAAGGAACTGTGCAGCCTGGAAGACCTCTAGTGAAGAGGGAGAGAGACAGTGGTCTCTGCCCAAAAGCAGTAATGGATAAAGAGCCAGGAATCAAGAGTGGGTGCCTTTGAAGAATCACAGAGGAGGAATCCAGGTGCAGTTACCCTGAACTGTGACACATACTGTAGTTGCCTTTCTTTAAGCAAACAAACAAACCTTTATATCAGCAATAATAGTCTCCATGTGTCTTTTTGATCTAAATACGTTAATGAGAGGGTACTAGCATTAGGACAGGTGACAGCCTTAGTTCCTAGAGTTCATCTGTGAGGTGTGGGCACTTGCCTCTTTTAGTATCTGATCTTTGGAAAGTATGGATACATAAAGATCTAATTGTCCTCAAAATCAGGGACAGCTGCAGAAGCCACAAGCAGCTGGCTGGCTGAGCAGAAGAAGTGGGGAAGGCCTGTAGCTGATCATTTTTCTGCCCTCCCTGGTGGTTGGCATTGGCACTCCAGATATTCTTTCGAGGGACACAGGAATAATTCAGACATTACTTACAAAAGAAAGCTATCAGCAATTGTTTTCCTAGAAGAGAAGCTATGACGGGACTCAGCTTGTCTCAAATGTATCCCATAACCTTGTATGATTAAAACCCACGTGTACTATAGGATTCACTTTCATAGACGACAAAAAGCTAGGATAAAAATGTAAGTCATGATAAAGGTAAAGGCCTAAAGTTAGCATAGTGCAATAAGTTTAAATGTTCTAATACACTTCAGAATGCTAGCAAATAAGGTACAGAAACAAAAATAGTTGTCAAAGCTATCATTAAGAGTTGACAATCTTTTCAATCTTAATTGGCATTATAGATTTAGCATGAGATCTAGTCTGAACATAGGACTGGGAGTCAGGAACTCAGGAGTTCTAATCCTGACTATCCTTGGGCAAATCACTCACATTCTCTGCCTAGGTTTCCCCTTCCATAAAATGAGAATAAAAATATTTATCTACCAACTACAGGATTGTTGTGAAGATTAATTAGATTTTTTTTTTAAAAGTAGATTAAAGATGGACAGCATCATGTAAGTGCTAAGCACTTTTAACACATTTTCTGTGGTCTTAATTTCAGAATTCAGCATTTGGAACTAAATATTTTGATTGCGAAAGTGGGTTAGTACAATATTGGAATTGGAGCAAATTTGTGCTTAAAATGGAGTTCCTCTCTCCTAAAGGAGTCGGACTAACTGAAAGGTGCAGATTTGGTTAATCTGTCAGAGCTAGAGTCCATGTCATGCAATTCAGGGAATTTCGCTTGCACTGGTTGTGTGCCTTCACGCCTGGAGGAGTAGCTTCATACAGAACTTAAGGATGATGTTCCCAGCTGCAGTGTTGCTTTGAAGCCCTGGGAGTGGCTGTGTAACTTCAGAATGAGGAAGGAGATTTTTTTTTCTGTAACCCCATGATGAGCTAACCCTGGCACTGCAAGGATCAGGACTTCCTTCACCGTGACAAGAATGGACAAAATCTCACCAGTTTTCCAATTATTCCCTTATAGAGTGTATGATTTCACCGTATAGAAGAGCATTTGGACCTCACTGTAGTGTGTCAACTGAGTGATAACATGCAATTAACTAGAGCAACAACACATGCACACTAATTGGGCCTTAGCAAGACCATGATATTTAATGCATGCAAGTAGATTATAGCATGCACTGTATCAGAACTAACAATGTATTTAGTAATAATAAAGCAGAAACAAAGCACTTTAGTTCAAAAGGAAAAAACTCAATAGACACATGCACATTATATAATCAATATTACACTTCCTCTTCTCTTTCTCCAGCTTTAGTCAGACCCTGGCTATTGTTAGCCTGCCATTGCTTGCTAAAAGAATTAGGCCTGTAGTTTGAGAGACATGGAACAAATCTGGTATTCATTTTCTGTTGACA
This sequence comes from Malaclemys terrapin pileata, assembly GCF_027887155.1. NCBI lineage: Eukaryota > Metazoa > Chordata > Testudines > Emydidae > Malaclemys > Malaclemys terrapin. The sequence continues at coordinate 15,767,548 of NC_071520.1, read as the reverse complement.
TGTGTCTTGTATAAACATGCCTTAAGTATATGTGTACAGGTAGATATCTGGTATAAACAGCAACAAGCTAAAGGCAGGGGAGTCAAGCTTTGTGCAATAGTTATTCAGAAAGAGGGGTGTTTCTTGGTCATTTTAAAACCTAGAACAAAACACTTGTAACCTTTCCCTACATTCTGTCCTGGCCAGGAGGAAACATTGAAGTATTTTACATGAGACTCATATTGTAGGAGTTGAATATTTTCATCTCCCTGCCTTTATGTCTGAGTAAATAGACCTCCAAAGTTAAAGGATTGGAGAGACGAGAGAGCGCATTGTGAAGAAGTTAATGGAGATGAAAATGAAATCTTGGAGAGACTGAGTTGCCTCCCCTGGCTCAAGCATATCTTTTAAGTCAGAGAAGCCATGCTAGGTTTTTAAAGAATTGTTATGCTGTCTCTATTGATGTCATGTATGAAACATGCACAAGGTTCTCTTTGGCTGCATAAACATTAAAGGTTAGATTTGGAAGGACACTAATGTTTAAGTAAATTTATTTTCCTTTAGTCTACTTACCCCACAGGCAGTATTTATTTTAAATAAAATGTGTTTACATGGTTTCTAATTGAATAATATTAGGAACAAACTGTATTGGAAAGATATAACCACCCTCAGAGAAGCGGTTTAGCGATTCTTTTTCCTGAGTGTTACCAGTTATGCAGTAAGATTACATGTAAAAAGGGAATGAATACATTCCCAGCTCAGTGAAAAGTGTACATGCTGTGATTGGTCTGTTCCTAAATTCACAAATACTTTCATCCTGGCGACTGCTACTGAGAATTTGATAAAGGGAAAAGAAAAAAACCAGATATTTGGCTGGCCATCAAAAAATGTCTCTCTTACTAGATATGCCTACACCTGGCGTAATACACCAGTCAAAAGCTCATCCATCATCTATAGGCATCAAAAGCAGCTTTGGCTTTTCAAACCAGTCGATGAGTGACAAGCCTCCACGAATGTCCAACAGGTCATGTGGATTTCTTTTCAGGAAGGTAGTTTATTTACTGGAGCTAGCTTATGCATGTGTTTCCTTAGCAAAGCTGTAGACAACTTCTATACCAGGAAAAAGAGATGAGAGGTAGTTTTACAAAGAGATAGCTAACAGAATAGGATTTTACAATGTATTCACTAGTGCAGACAAGGCACATTGTAGTTTTACTTTGATGGGTTCATCTTGACCAGTTACATCAAGGTAAAACTACAATGTGCCCTGTCTGTGCTAGGATTATGTTAAAAATAATAATAGTAATGATAATCATTTCCCACCTTGGTGTGGCATGGCCAGAGAAGGTGCTAGCAAGTGGAATGTTCTGCCAGTTCCTCATTCCCGATCCTTCTTTTGGCAGGAACAGGCAGAAATAAGATCTTTGTGCAATTACTCTGAGTTAAGCAAAGCACAACAGGAAAACACACATAAGCACTCTGTAGCAGTCTAGACACTGAATGGTAGAAATGTGACTTGATACTCAGGCAGCCCACAAATGGCAGGTTTTTTAAATTTCATTTTGTCATCTGAAGGGACCACAGCAACTCCTCTCTGTACCGGTGCCCTGAGAGATTTCTCTTTGACTTTGACACTGGCAATAATTTCTGTTGACTTTGTCCTCTGAGACTGCTACCAAATTCTTTACTGTTCTCTCCCATTTATACTGATCCACTTGAGTCTAAGACTGATCAAACCTTCCTAATTATTAGCCCTTTTCTTTTCTCTCCTCCTCTTTCCCTTCTGCTTCCAAATTTGACCACTCAGCCTACTTTTAACTTGGTGAGCAGGGCAGAGCCAACAACCCAGCTAAACATACTAGGCTATGAAAGAACCATCTCTGGACAGTAGCTTTGCAATCAGATTATCTGAGAGGTTTTCATTTGTAGGATAGTGTGATCTATATACATAAGTTGTAGGAAAAATGGATTTCCAAATGTAAGAGTATATTTCCTCTGTATTTCTTTGTCCTTGGTGCTTTAGCCTATACTTCGTCTCAGGTAGGTTTGGGAATGTGACCTAGTAAATAGGGAGAAACAAGTGATCAGCACAAAACCCCTATCCCTTTTGAGGATGCCAGAGAGAGAGAGAGAAAGAAATGCAATAGTAAAATGTTTTGTCAATGAAACACCTCTAGCAAGGTGTGTCCAACATTATTCTGGCTCCATCTTGTGGCTGAATCTGTAATCTCTTTTCAGTACTAGATCTGATCCTTACATTCTTATTATAGTCACTATAGACATTAGTAATATTAAATAAATAAAATTCCTTGCTTTTAAAAAAAATTGCATGCATTTTTATTGGTAAATAAGGGATGACAACACTGGCTAAAGACAAACCTAGTGCAAATCACCCACACACCACTATCAATTTTACCTCAGTCACATCACACCCCCGTCATTGCTGAACAAGCTAAGATGAGCATAGTGTAGGGAAGCAGTCAAAGGCAGATCTGTCAATGTATCTAAATCCCAACCTGCAAAAAGCCCAGTGTTCCAATTTGGGGCTTGATATCACCAATGAATTGAGCCTAAGGCATCTGCTTTAACATCAAGAAAATTGTCACACATTGTCAAATCTGAACAGTGATCTAGGGTTGATTTTGGTAATGCTTATTTGTTTCTCTAAAAACAAAATTCTGGGAAGTTATAGAACAGGTATAAATCATGCTGAAAAGTATCAAGCTTCACAGAATAAAAAGAAAACCCTTTCAGCTGTAGAACTCCCCCCCCCCCCCCCCCCCGACATACTCTGAGAAGTACCATCACCAGCCTTCCTATTCCAAAGCTCCACAAACCAAAACATGATCTCAGCCTGGAAAGGAAGAAGTCACTGCAAATTTGCAGAAATCACACAAGAGAGCCCATATCCTGGATTCTATGACAGGCTGGCTCAGGCAGGCCTATACATATTTCCCCATAGATATGGGTCCACATTTGGAGCATAACACAGCCACTGTGCATATACATTTTTGCAGTTTTTTTAAATTAAAGTAGTCATATGATTAAATATTGCTAAAGTTAAAGCAAAAATGTCTGAATGTATAGAACACAATAATACTTTACACTTCGATACTACTTCCACCCAACAATCTCAAAGCACTTCACAAAGAGTTGGCATTATTATCTGCCTTGTTTTACAGATAAGGAAGCTGATGCCCTGAACTTGCTCAACAACCCACTAGTCAGGGGTAGAGCCAGGAACAGAACCCAGGTCTCCTACCTGACATTCCCCAGCTCTAATCATGTTCTCTCCCGAATACAGTAGGTGGTAGAATATTTATACATCTAGAACTGCTATCTCACTCCTCTGTTTTCTTCACCTCCTCATTTTGTCAATGCACTTGCCTGTGGGAGATTCCGAGATTTAAAGTTAGCTCTGCATCTTTATTCACTTTCTACGAGTTCTTTAAATATTTGCCCCAACTTTCACATTGCTGTTAGATATAGTAATGTTTCTTCCCTCTGATCTCCAACTCTCTCTTTGCCCCCGCCCCGAGACTTAATTCCTTTCCCCTAGTTCAAATAGTCTCTTCAGTCCTGAATTTAGCCTCTTTGATCCACATACATTTAGGGGTATGGTGAGAATAGAATCATTTAGCTCTGCAGTTAAATTTGGCTATGTGCCAGATCTCATGCTCTGCCACAGAGTAGCCCCTGATGCTATTAGACGGTGTGAATTTGCAAGGTTTGAAGAACATGTGGGGTGCTGTACTCAGGGACTATTAGAATTGTCAAGACCCATTTAAGATCTCAGCAACGGTGATTGGGGCAAGGAAAGGGGGCACATAGTGAAACTAATCCAAACCCAACAAAGACTTAAGTTGGGGACAATTCTTCTTTCTTTCTAGCTTGGCTACTCCTACTTCATACGTGCAAAGTGCATTTAGTCTGCTTCCTAAATTCAGTACAATAATGTAAACAAATCTTTTTCCTGAAGTTTCAATATGGCATCCTTCACTTCCTGCACTAAATTGTTGTGGTGGCATTTCAGTGATGAGCCCTAGTTTGTAGAACATTTTGAAAAACCCTTTGGGAGATATTTCCATGAAATGTGCTATAAAAATGTAAGTGATTTTTGTTAATTAGTTAATTCAGCCATTTTATTGTTTAAATAAATTACATGAATTATAACTTTTCACCAGCAGATGGCATAGTAACAGGCTACAACCTACACTAAGATGAATTCTCCTAATAGTTCTGACATCACTGAAATACACTAGAGATTTGTTGATCACAGCTGTAGGCCACAGTATTTTCCTTCCTTTGACAGGTTTATTCAGATTTTTTGGGGGAGGTTAAATAAAAGGCTTCATTATATGCTTAGCTGGTCCAATCTGGGTTCTTTTGCCCTTGGAGGGCTGCATGAATTGGTTGATGAAAAATATCACCTACAGGCAAAATTAACTAACAGCAAATGCTACATGAAGCACCTCTCAGTCTTCATATATTTTCTTGGTTTCTTTTTATAGTGCATGTGAAATTTAGTGCTTGTGAAAGGTGGTAGATGGACAATCTTGGAAGAATGAAAATCCTCTTAGCCACAGAGCAGCTACAGTATAAGCAGAGGCAGTGTCAGCTTCTCCACTGTATTCTTGACTCCTTGAGGGACTACCTATACAGATGGGAGTACGTACCATATAGTATTTGTATTTCACTTGTACCCAAATGCCTCACATTGGGACCAGGGCCCCATTGTCTCTAGACACTGTACATACAATAAAATACAGTCTTGTCCCCAAAAGCTTACAATCTGCACAGACAAAAGAAAGGGGGTGTGAGAGAGAAGGGGGGAGGACACAACATGTAATCAGAATGATCAGCATGATGGGTGGCAACTATCATGTTAGTTCCACATTAAAAAGAAGAAATGTGATTACGTAGTGGGAGATCAGATGCAGAGGGGGAAAAGAGGGGAGATGAGTTAATAGAACAATGGGCACAGGAAAGAGAAGGGCAATGTAGAGTTGGAAGGGATGACAAGATAGATGGAATGGGTGGAGGACTGCAAGAATGAAGTTGCAGCAAAGAAAGTGTGAGGAAAGGTGGGAGAAAACAACCAATCAGAAGGGAAGAAAATATGTTCAGGGATCAAAACAAAGGAAGAAAATAGTTCAGGCTCCCAGCCCATCCAGGCCCTGGCCCTCTGCCAAGACTGTTAACCAGAGTGCCAATGAGCAATGATGATTTTGATGTAGGATTAGCAGAATTGGATTTTTTTTTAAGTTTATTTTTAAGCATTTTTTATTTTTATCAATGTACATTTTCCACAGTTGCATGAAATTTTGGGTGTTATGCATTTCCCCCCATTTTAATATTATTATTATATTTTAATAGTTGCAGGGTATTATAGGGGTGCCAGACAATTATTTAATGATAACCTTTATGAAGCATTCAAACAGCATTTTTCTCATTTTGCCTATCTCTAAATTTTTATCATTGATGGAAATATTTTTTCATTGGTTTGTGGGTGTCTGGCAAAATCAATGTTTATTGACACTCAAAAATCTAATCCTTCCTAGCCTACTTTTATATGGTCATTTGTCCATGTGAACTAAAATGAACCCACCATATTCACTCTACCTCGGCCACTGATTAGCTACCATATAGAAACAAATTTTGCTCACTGCAGCTCTAGGCTTTCTTGAAGTGAAGTGAAAGGGTCTATAATAGAGCCTATTACCAACCTTCTGAGACTTTCAGTTGCCTTGTTTCTGAGGAAACTCCAGTTCCCATACAAGCTCCTTTTGCTTCAGGCCTCTGAAGACCACCTGTGGGAGGTGGAGAAGCAAATTGGAATCAAGGATCTTCATCATCTTCTTGCTAAAATGAAGGACTGCTTCTCTCTTGATGTAGCAATACTACTGTTGATATCATCTTAAAAACACAAGCTGAGAGGCCCTTGGTTTAGCTGCAATAGGCTCTCAGGATGTTTTCAAGAAAGGTTCTTCCATTTTGAAACCTGCTTCCTTCCTTGGTCCAGCACAGAGACCAAGACTGTTGTCCTTAGAGGCACACTGCAAGACTTATTTTCCCAGGCTTTTGAGACAGGAAAGGGGTATGGAGAACATACGTGGGTTCAAGGGGTGAGAGATATTTATTACACCTGATAAGCTATTGGGGAGGGGAGAATATCATTTGTTATTAGTTTATTTGACAGATCTATTGTTCTTAAGACATGTGCCCAGAACACTGGAGGGGGAACTTAAAAAAAAAAAAAAAAAGAAGCGCAAACATGAGCAAATCAATTTAATTAAACACTATTTCTCTAGAGTGCAAGTAGAGGTGGCAAGTAGGTGCAAAGTACTTTCACCAAAACCAAGTCATGCTCCTTTTCACTGTGAAAAGTACTAGCTATTCGAGTGATTCATTAGGGTTACCATATTTCCACAATCAAAAGAGAGAACACGGGAGGGGGGAGCCCCACCCTAGTCCCGCCCTGCCCCCATCCACTCCCTCCCACTTCCCACCCCCTGACTGCCCCAACCCTTATCCACTCACATGGGTGTCAGGGTTATAGAAATTTTGGTGGTGCCCAGACCCCCTCCCCCCACACACACCTGCCTAAGGCTCTGGGAGGGGGGTTGGGTGGGGGGAGGAGGTCTGGGGTGCAGGTCCTGGGCTGGGGATTAGGGTGCAGGTTCTGGGATAGAGTTGGGTGCTGGGTGCAGGCTCCGGGCTGGGGCAGGGTGTGGGTGTGCAGGAGCGGGTGAGGGGTGCAGGCTCTGGGATGGAGTTTGGGGGTGGGAGGCGGTGCAAAGGGAGAGGTTGCAGGCTTCGGGAGGGAGTTTGAGGGCAGGAGGGGATGCAGGGGTGAGGACTGTGGGTTTGAGGATGAGGGGTTCATGATGCAGGAGGGGGCTCAGGGATGGAGCAGAGGATTAGGGTGTGGGGGGATGAGGGCTGGGGCTGAGGGGTTTGGGGAGTTGGAGAGGCTCAGGGCTAGGGTGGAAGGGCAGGGTAAGGGCAGCCTGTCTTCCCATTAGTAGATCGGGGACACTAGGACCCAGGGGCAGCAGACAAGGGAGAGGCAGATGGGGGGGACCCATGGGGGGAGAGGACGCATGGAGGGGGGGTGGCAGGTGGAGGCCGGGGACCCATCCAACACTCCCTGACTGCCCCCCCACCAGACTCCCTTTACCATTCTGGCTCCACGTGTTTGCAAAACACGCTGCCCGGTGGGTTGGTTTGTGTGTTACACAGGGCTGCAGACAGAGGGAGGGGGGGAGCAGGGGAGGGCTCTGGCTGCTGGAGGCCAATGGGAGCAGCTTAATCGGCCAAGCCGCCCAATCAGCAGCCGCACTCTGCATGGAAGGGAGGCGAGGGAGAAAAAAACCCCCGACATTTCAATCTTGTTACCAATTCCTCCCGGATGGCTATTTAGAGATGCAAAAGCCGGACATGTCCGGAGAAATACGGACGGATGGTAACCCTAGATTCATAGGTTTAAGTAAAAAAGTACATACATTCAAACTTTCAGTTAACAGAAAAATGTAGTCATGAATCCAACTTCAGAGGAAGTGAATACCAAGGCAATACTGGCATGTTTTGAGTAAAGCACCTTAGAGGCTGAAATGGACACCACTCGTTAATTGCTGCTATCTTTCTTCAAGGAAGAGTATGACAATTTGCAGATATATTTATACAAGCGTCACAAACTTCATTGCCGCTGCATAGTCCTCTATCCAGTCTAGCCTAAATTGAAAACTACAGTGGGAGGAGGGGCTACCTCCAAGGGAATTTGTGGGTAGTGGGTCAAGACTTAAGAAAAATCTCACTTTGATTGGGATTGCTTCTGGTCAAACAGGATGCAATTTTCCCCATCAAAACAAAAACCAATGGGAAGTAGTGGCATTGGCATGGAGGCGAAGACTATCAAGCCACCCTAGCAAGTGTCTATGTCAGGTTTTAAGGACTGCATATTTTGAATAGTACAGCCTCCCCACCCTGGTCTCATGAATCCATGGTGAAGAGAACCTGCTTCTGTTCAGAGGGTCAGTGTGCTCCCTATATATGCACACATGGAGTCCCAGATCCAGGTAGCTTTGGATGGGATGCAATTTATCCCTCCCCCATCACTGTGGATAATCTACAGCCAATTCAGCCTAGCCTAATACCATATTTAAGCTATTCCATAGCTTCCTCAAGGCAATCCTGCCTCATCAAAGCACCAGCCTCAGAAACTTAGAATTATTAATGATTAGTATTGTGGTAGTGCTGAAAGGCCGCTATTGTAGTAGGCCTTATGCAAACATGCAGAAGGCAGTCTCTGCCCCAAAGAGACTAAAATCTTGTTTAGGCTTATGCTACTACTTAATGCATTTTTTTTTCCGGGAGTTAGAGGTGATCTTGACCTTAGACATCTCTCTGCACGTCCCAACTTTTTTCCTGCTACCGTATCTCCAGCAGCAGCCAGACCTTCCACTGGCTGGGTCCCCTTGTGGGTACACAATAGCAGCCCTGAAGAGGATACAAGGAAAATAGTACTGCTATATTTGAACTAAAATGGAGTGTTTTATTTTTCTGAATTCTTTACGCAGGTCATCCCCTCTCTCTTTTCTGCTGATCCCTCAACTGTGTAGAAAACTAACAATACCCTGCTGCAGCTGCCAGGTTCCAAGGACAAAATGCTACCACAGCAACAGATTTCTAACCCCAGCCTCCATCCATAAATTACGTTGAAGTATATTCTCTTTCTATACAGAAAGCTGGAGATAAATAATAAAGAAGTACAATTGCTACATCGATGGCCAGTTTGACATTAGTGTTGATGTGTTTCATCGTCATCTAGCAAATTACGTTACAAAATTACTGGCTACAGGAGTGATTGTTTTCAGTGTGATGACTGCCTGGAATCTATTACTGGCACTGGACTGCTGTATAGGCAGCAGTCATAGAAAGATTTTTTTTTGGTAAGAGCACAGACCTCATGCTTCATATAAATCTCTTAGAGCAAGGTACACGTCCCAAACAAGAGGGTACAGTGTGGTGTAGAGCTAGGAGTGTCCCAGCAATGACAGATAGGAACAGGGTCCCCAAAAAACACTCTACTTTGTTACAGACTTTATTGTCTCACTGACAGTACCGATAACTTGGCCAGATAAGTACATGGTAATTTGGTTTACAACTCTACTCCAAGGCACTTGGAATACTACACTATTTAAAATGCTATTAGCAGCAAATACGAAAAAAGTGGGGGTGGAAAGGGGGAAGGAGGGATGGATGGATGGAGGTAGGCTCAGGGTGGATTCTATGGAAGCTAACAGGTTAAAACTAAAAATTTCTCTAGAAAAATAGTTTTCAGATGCATTTAAAAGTAGTGAGGAAGGATGTGCGGAGGCAGGTGTCTAGGGGGAGCAATTTCCACACAGTAGGAACTGCTACAGCAAAGAAATTATCATGAACTGACCCTTTGATAGAAACAGCAGAATTACAAGATGTAGGAAGTGGGGAGAAGATACAATCTCTTTTCTTCTCCCTTTAGAGCAGGACATAAAGTGAAAACAAAAACACCCATCACGTAGTAAAATTACACAGGACTGCCTTGCTACATGGCCAGAAGCAAGTCAGGAATAACTGGAAACAAAGGGGTGGAATTATATAGCAACAGAGAATTCACAAACACAATCAAATAGTTACCTGGCTGAAAGAACATCACCTCTGTGATGGAGAGTCATGTTCCATATTAGCAGGAAACCAGATGCTCAAGCTGTTTGTGCGAGGGGCTATTTATTGGTTCAAACAAAGAGAAGTGCAGGCATTAATCACTGAAATAAATACTCAACTACTGTGTACAATTATTCCTTTGGGTAATTCTAGGCTCTCAGAACATGAGATAATTCCTAGGCACTCCATATTGCCTGTGCATTCTCCTCCACTATCAGTCCAACTGAGCTTGTTTGCCAGCTTGTTACAATGTCCCATGACCTTTTACAGCCCCACTACCTATAAGTTTGGAGTCTAGGTTTAATGCAAGTGGAATCCCAAACCAAAGAAGAGCAGATTCCCCCCCTCTTAAGGTAAATCCAAGGCCCACCAGTGCTGGGCCTGGCCTTCTTGCAGAGGAAAGATGGGTAGGTCCGGGTCTGGAGAAACTCTACAGACCCATTAATAAAGTTTGGTAGCTACCTTAAGACAGTTATACCAGGAGAAACAAATTTAAAATAGCACCAGAAGCCACCATTGTGTGCTGTTAAACGCTATTAAATGGAAGTAGCAGCTCCCTAAAACCAAACAAAAAATGACAGTCAGGACACACTCTCCCACAGCTGTAATAGCCTGGAGAGACTGTCAAACCAACATAGTCTGCTCTGGTGACAACCAACAAAACAATGGGAAGGCAACTTTTAAAACAGAATTTGCACAGTAATTATTATTTCCACTACTAACTGCATACAGAATATCTTTGTGCTTTTGCTTTTGGTACCATACCACTTATTGTCACAAAGAGAAAACCAGTGATTAAGTTTATCACACTTGAATCATGCAGACCTTTGGAACACTAGAACACTACATTATGCTTGAAGGAATGTGCAGTGAAACATGTCAGCAATTTAACTGTAAATAGTCTAATACAGTTCTCCTAAAATACCACCTTCCCCAAGCTACTATTTTCAATGACAGAAAAAAAACCCTCTCTTTTACAGCTGAACTTTAATTTAAGTTATGACCTGACTATTCCCCCACATTTGACCACAGTTCCCCTTTCCCCATATGGAGCATCTTGTGACCTCATGTTTAGCTTCATAATGTTTTCCATAACAACCTACATATAGCCAAGTTTCTTGAAGTAAAAACAGAAAGCTATACCACTTATACTAGCAGAATTTAGCAAAACTCATCCGAATATTTAAGCTTAAAAAGTGGCCTACAAAGGATTTAAAAAAAATTGGCTTATGAGTTTTTCTTTATTTAAAGAAGGCCTGAAAGGCTTTTATGTTTTAATAAAAAGGCTGAAGTTTTTGCTTAAAAAACCCTAGAAACATTAGGAGTGTCAAGTTTGGTCTTCCTTTGTTTTGCTGGTGAACACCCAAGAGGTCTCAGAGATGTTTGCTAGTTTTAATACTTTCAACTGAAGAGGCAAATAAGTTAGAGCTTTAACCAACACTTCCTTTACCAAACGTGTCAGTCACTGAAGTGAAACAAGAGTCAGAAAAAAAAAGTTTTAAAAACAGTGACTAAAAATCCTTCACCTGATTGTTCAACTCATTTTTGTGATGCGTCTATTTCACTAGTTCTCAAGTCAGTATTCCAGCCTAGACAGAGTGACTTTCTAATTTTTTTTTTTTTTTAAAAAGGTAGGAAAAAAAGTCTTTCAGGCCTTAAGACATCACAACGAACCAAAAAAGGCATATGCCAAATCTTTAAGTGATCATAAATTCAAGTTTTAACATATTTTGGATGCTTTTATATTCCCTTTTTACCGCAGAAGTATAGTTTTCAAAGGTTCTATAACAAGCACTGTGGCTAGATAGGAAATGCTCTGACCTTTCTCCTCTCAGACTTGTATTCAAGTCTAGCATTAGCTCTAATAAAATTAATGATAACTGCAGTTCATATTCCCTACCAAGTAAATAAGATACAATTAGATGTCTATGCTAAAGGAATCCCCTGCCATCTGAGACAGAGACTAAGCTACCTACCATCAAAAGAAAGGGCAACCTACCAGATGTACAGTGGAAATAACTGTCAGTAATACTTGGAACTAGTAATATTTATTTCCATTTTAGAGATGAGGAACAGAGGGCAGGTGAGTTGCTCAAACCCACACATCAAGTTCTATGAGCAGAGCTAGAATCAAAATTCTATGTTCCCATCTCTATGATCTGTCCACTAGATCAAACTGCCTCTATCTGGGACAAGTTTTCAGTGCAGTAGCTTTAAGCTGTTTAAGTTTCTATTGCTATTCACTTTCACCTGCACAATAATTTTACAACAGTGCCAGTTAAAGCAGCTGTGATTGCACGGTCTGCAGTGGCGTCACATCTACTAAAAGTTGCCCTTTGACAGCCCAGCCTACAGTTGACATCTGCCAGGACTAGCTTCACCAAGTGTGGTGGTCAAAGGATCTACCATTTATACAAACAAGATAAACAATTTACTTTGTGTGTCTGAGACAGCCTGGACCATGCTAGTGTTGTGATTTCTCAAGAGTGATCAAAACAGACTAATAGTGTAGGAGAGACATTTTTAAAAATGTATTTGTATACATACAAACACACACAATAGTGATCTTGGGGCCAATTGTATCTTTTTGCATGGTGGGGCATGTTAAGAGTTTGAATGTTAACCACGTGAAGAATTTCAAACATAGAAAGTTCCCAAATGTCACTCAGCATGCAAGCTGCTGTGTCTCTTCACATTATTGATGGATCACAAAGCATTCTTTGCTTCCCAAAGCCTCCATTTCAGAGCTTTGCAACACCTTGAGGAACGTTATGCTGTTTTTAACTATGATCTTCAGCTACATAGTGTTTGATGTAGCAGGAATCTGAAAAGCTATTTTGTAAAAGCTTTAGCCACCATCTTTACCAAAATGAGTCCCAAACCATCAAATAACAAACTCCCCCTTTAACAGAAGTGGGAATCCATCAAAATATCTTTAATAGACAAACAGTGGAAAACAATTCACCCCTATTCAGGGGTTATAAGTGTTACAGCGAAGGCTATTCTAGCACTTAGAGAAAGGAAAACTACTTACCAACAGTCTAGCTAGAGTTCTCTGAATGCGAAATCTCTGCAGATCCCCACTGTAGGAATTGAGTGCCATCTCTCAAGTCTTGGAATCATTCAATACACTTGTGGGTCCTAACTGCAGATCATAGTATTCTGAGGCAATAATAGCCTGTGGCCCCAAACGTCCTCAGTTTCTCTTTGTCTGTTTGATGTCTAGGGTGAAATTCTAGTCCCACTGAAGACAGAGAGTCTTTCCATCTACTTTAGTGAGGACAGGTTTTCACCCTTAATCTTAAAATGCTGAAAGAGCATGGAGGTCAGTAGATAGGTCAGTGTGGCTCTGCAGAGAACCTTCACAAAACTCATTGCGGAGAACTCAGAACTAGTTATGCAAAGTAACCTTTTCTTTTCCATATAATTATCTCTACTGACCTCTGCTGTAGAAGATTGGTAAGCTCTCAAAATCCTTTGAAGAAGAGCTGGTGAGTTTAACTGAATAGAAACAGGACTACCCTTCCAAAATATGCCCCCAATCTGGCTCCAACATTAAGAGAAATGTAAAAGAGCCTCCTGCCAAATCCTTTTGGGGAAGGGAGTTCTGCCCCAACCCGAAGTCCCCTCCAGAAAGGTGGCTGAGAGCTCTTCAGAATTTTTTCATCTGAAAGAGCTTGAGTGAGAAGAACATAAGCAAAAGTTTCTTACACGTGGTCTTCATGGTCTTTTCCTTCTGAAGATGCTAAGGCTTTCCAGATGACTAGTTAAATATCCTCCCCTCTTTAGTCCAAGGTGACACAAAGGCCATGTTCACAAATCCTAATTAGTAGATTTGTCCTTTGTCATGACAGTACTGAAGTTCTTGCTCTGGATGGATGCCAGTGGGAAAGCTCACCCTGTTCTGGAATGATCTAAAAGTCCTACCTTTGGTAGGTAAGGTGGCAGCTGTAAAAATGCCCCAATAAATATGTTAATTTTTATTAGCACAGCTTTAGCTATGAAGATATGCATGTAATGTCAGTCACTATGATTGTTAGGTGCTACTGGCACCTTATTTGGGGTGGGGGGAGAACACTCTTCCCCAAAAGGAAATACAACCTTCTTGTGACCACGAACTAATTCTGCACATCTTGGCATGTGAAGCTACAAGGACTGTTTGCAAAGCTACAATGACTGCATGTAAATTGACTTGTCATACCAGTACCTCACACGGAAGGGGGAAAAGCAAGGGGGATAAGATGGGTCTTGAAAATGCAGGGAAGTGGTTAGGAAGTGAGCAGCCATAACCATTTACATAGTTGTCCATTACACACAGGCGACAAAGATTTTAAATACCTAGAAGGGGAGCATTTGAAGTAGAAGGCCTTTTCAGAATCTGATCCAGAGACTAGTTCCTCAGAGGCTAAAGTTCCCAAGAGCAGTGGGGGAATCCCCCAGTGAATAGGAGTGCTGAATACAAGAACTGCTCCGAATTCAAGAAATGTTAGAAGATTCCATAATATTCCTACAAAACATCACCTTCATCTGTTGAGTTGGCTTCTCTATCAGAACAGAGATGGATTTTGGATCCAAGTGTCCTACCTGAACTTATTGAGTCAATACGTATGCCAATACTGACCTGTGGATCTGAATTACTTAGAATTCAGGGAGGCTCTTTGCATCAAACTTTCCCATTGAGGGGTTTGTCTGCGCATTAGGGTGTGTCAGGATGAGTCTATAATCCTTTTCATATAATGAAGAGATTCTGTATGTATGGATCAGGATAATGAATGCTCCATCAAATGGCCTAAAGACTTCAAAATACTATTTTTAATAAAGAGGACAACCATAGAGAAAATTTGAGGTTTAATGGAAATAACCAAATTCAAATACTTTGATTTCAGTTCAGAATCCGACTGTACTGAAGACCCTGATCCTACTAATATCAAAAAGTAATCAATGAAGCTTCCTCAGAGGATAACTGAGCTTGTTAGCTCACTTACTGCATGCCTGATGAGTAAAACTTGTGCAAGCTGAACAGTCCTGAAGGAAATCCCTTCTAGGTATTTCAACCATCTGAAGTGCTGATTAGAGACATCAGATTTACAGAAAAGATACAGCACCTCTGAATCTTAAACACTTCTTTGGGTCTTCCATCTAATTATCTTGCTAATACAGAAAAGAGCAATACATTAAGATTTGATTTAATTAATTTACTGCCTATTTCACCAGCCTACACTTCTAATTCTTCCCATTGCCTGACTGCAAATGGGACTTTACTTCTCGCTCCCTGGCTCCACGGAACAGCACAGGGAGAATGCACGGTAATTCTGCTAAATACTACTTACGGAGATTGTCTTGTTTCAGGCTCTCTGCTGACAGGCACCACTGCATATTTATACTCATGTTTTCTAAGTTATTTGCACAAACTAAAAAACAAGAAACTGTTCAAGTGAAAGCTGGGATCCAGGAGCAG
The DNA here is from genome assembly GCF_027887155.1 of Malaclemys terrapin pileata. Taxonomy (NCBI): domain Eukaryota; kingdom Metazoa; phylum Chordata; order Testudines; family Emydidae; genus Malaclemys; species Malaclemys terrapin. Next base: position 15,752,406 of record NC_071520.1, on the reverse strand, counting down.
CTTCCATGCAGATTCTTTTGCTATGTAATCACAAAATACACTGTGCCATTACAGCAGGTCAGGTCTGCACTACAGAGTTATGTCGACGAAAAGCAGCTAAGTTCACACTGCCCTCACCAATTTCAAACCATAACCCTGACTCAACTCCCTTTTACACAGGCAAAACATTGATATTTTTTAATGTTAATAAAGTTAAACAGTATGATTAACAAAGAAAGATTAAAAAATAAAGCAGTAGGCATTAGGTTAACCAAAAAAGGCTAAAGATAAGAGATCCGAAGGCAAATGGAATAGGAATGTAATTACAACTCCTTTGCAACATGTCCATGATCACAAGCAGAATTACAAGCCTGGCTCTAATTCCACAAGGAAGCCAAAGAGTGGGATGCAAAAGTAACTTGCATCTGTTTTTCTTGTAACTAAAGTTAGTTTGAATAACTAGCACCCCAAAATGCTAGTTGTTGAATGTAACAACGAATTCCTCAGAGTTTCTTATACAAGTGTAAATCATGTATTAATATCAAGTATCAAAAGGACTAAAGAATCCTCATACATTGGAATTTATTTGCACTACAATGTATTCAGCATTTACTTGAAAGCCCCTGATGCCTTTTTAACGTTATTGCTGCAAACATTAAACAAAGGTCTGCCTACTGGTGGGGAATTTATCCTATCAACTTTTGGATGACCACAAGTTCTTATTTCAACCAGGTATACAGTACTTATGTATGGGGAGAGGGGGAGAAGGGAGGGAGGACCCAAAAACCCCAAACATCAGTTTCCTGTATATTTTTAAAGAATATTTTGATTAATGTATGTTATAGTCACCAATTAAAAGGTTAAACTGATAAAGTCAATTTTTAAATAAAATTGTAATAAGCTAATATGTATTGGTGATTTGTAAAAAGGTTGCAATTAGTATTAAAAAGTGAAATTCCAGTCATTCTATATATGCACAATACTATGCTACACTGGTAATACAGGAACGCAATTTAATGATTTTCTTTGCATTTGTTTTTACAAGAGTCAGATGCCAGAAACAAACAGAACATTCAGTTAACTGATTTTGAAAAAAAATTATGTACCTTTACAACATCAAAAGAATCAAGACAAAATATAAACCTTTGCTACTTACAATTGTTCTATACAGATTAACCAAATCACAACTCTGTCACAATATAAATGTTTAATTGTTACAATATAATGAATAAGAACATACAGAAAATGATTTTTATAAAATTTTCCTTTGTTTTGTCTTTTAAACCTACCATTGTAACTAAGTTAGCTATGCAGGACTTTTGGGGTACATGACTAAGAAGGCACCAACAGTACAACGCAAATACAAAGCAGTTCGAGTATTTTTTTTTTTTTTTTTTTTAAAAAGAGTGTTCTACACACTGATACAACACAAGAAAAGGCAACAATATAAGTAAATCCCCTCGAACCTTTACAAATTTGTTCTGGATTTACAAAGATATTCCAACTTTTAAATGTCTTCCAATGCATCACATAGTTTTGATCCAGCACATGCTACAAGTATCATTGTAAGCTTCATTTTACTAAATGTACACTTAGTGTGATATATTTCAATCATCACCAACTAAACCATTTGAAAGACCAATGTGTTCAAAACTTACGCAAAAGGATTGTTCAGTGCCTTTTTTAAGCCACTGCATTTACAAAAATATTTCCCCTAAAATTTGGGATTGCTTGAAGACATTGCTGTACAAATATAAAAGTACTATGCAAGGGACCCAAATCATGTGCGTATCTGTATGTCTGCAGGGACATATATTTATACCATATCACTGGCTGTAAAATCAATCAATAAGTTTATCAATAATCAGGGGGCTACATAAACTGCACTAACATAAGCAAATATATTAATAAAAGTTTATATCTACGGTATAGTTATTCAGCAGATTGTGTGTGACATGGTATAAATATATTGTAGCACATTACAGTGGCAGCAATAACAGGTTTTCCTCTCATTTGTTCATTAAGGATAACCATGCTTAACTCATCTACGGTTTCATTTGGCCATGTAATCATACCCAATTCCTGAAAGCAAATAGTGCATTACACTGTTCACCCTGTATTGTGGATTGCACACTCCAAATTTTATATACGATCTAAAATATTGATATGAGGAATTTTGATGCCAAAGTCATGAAAGCAGAGCTCAAAAAGCTTATCACCAGAGCCACCAAAACAGAATTTCCTTGTATTACATGTTTATGTATTTGCATTTCTTTATCTATAAAGGTTGGAATGTTTTTGATAGTTCCGTTTACATTCCTTATACGAAAAATGTCTTTACTATTAATAGGCATATCATATGTGTCACATCAATAACAATATGCCTTTCGGTTCTCTGCTAGTCTATGGGAATTTCCAGAAATATAATCTACAAATACACAGAATAGGCAAGGAAAATCAAGCATGAAGTGATGAAATAATTCACAAAACAGTGTTGTTATTATAGGCACCTTCTTTTAAAATATTCTCCAACCTGACAAAATCATGCTTTTGCAGTTGAGACAATGAGTTCAACTCAACATCATCCAATGACACTTTGATGAAAGCAGTTAGTGGTTTCATGCCAATCTGATTCAGCAATAATAGCTAAGGAAGAAAGCGCCAAAGCACCAGATGTTAGTAAATCAAACCCATGGCTTCTCTTTTTTAGAGATGCAACTTGACAGTAAATTCGTAATACTAAAAAATCTAATATTTAAAAGAAAAAGGTTAAAAGATGAATGGGAAAAGGGGTGCATGAAATAAGCTGCCAAAGCTCTTCCTTAATAAATTAAAGTTGAGTTGTTACAAACTAAATGTTTCAATAACAGTCTTCTTTCCATATTTTTCCAAATCAACTCCTGTAGTGACCATGATCATGCAAGCGTCCAGGCACCTAGATATAGTTTAGGTTTTAGAAACCGAGCAAGGAAAGTATTTTGGTAAAGATATAATGCGTAGAAACGTCAAAAGAGATTTTTACACTAGTATCAACAGTCAAGTGCAGTATTGTAGAAAAGTTGTTAGCATAGGCTCTATACCAGCAATTAAATGATCAACTTTGCAGTGTTCTGATAATGCTCTTAATATATATTGTATGCAACAAAGATATTCATGGACCACAGGATTTTTCTAGCAGAAAATGCCCTTTGAAGAGGAATCCTTGTTTATTAAAAATTAGTTTTGGCAGACTAACACCTACAACAAATGAAAATTCAGAATTTTATATCTGGTAAGCACCCTTATAAACTGAGAATCTAAGTTAATGGCTTTCTAAATTATCTTGAAAAGCAGACAGAGAAGTGCTATGAGGAAGCCTGGGATAACATACCAGCAAGCATCCTTATATACACACTACAGTAACAAACGGAACCTGATTTCCATTCAAACACATTATCCAAAAGGAAACCAAAAACTAATTCTTAATATTAATGTGAAGATATAAGATTTAAATTTATTTCCATGAATTACAAGTGCATTTTGTTCATATTAGCAGGCAGTCTTTATACAATCCGTTCTTCACTGCTGCCAAAATAAAATGAGAAAAGACAGCAGAGAAATGAAAAGCTAAAAATAAAACTAGTTTTCCTAAGTTATTTGTTGAATAGCATTTCAGCTGAACACAATTCAGAGGTAACAATAGATTTTTTTTCAATCATAGGCATGTGGCACTTAGACAATCATCTTTGCACAGAAAGCTTTAACAGTCATGCGAGGGCACAGTAATTATTTTAAACAAGGCAAGTTTCTCACCACAGAGAGCAGTGGGGAAAGAAAAGGAGGCACTGCACTGGAACAGAACATCTAGGAAACTCCACATTATACAATTTCAGTAACAAATACTTGAAAATATCATTAAAAGGTATACAGTTTTAAACATGATTTAGTGCTAGCTTTGTTTGGCTGTCCTAACTCAGCATTATCAGAAAAGTTTGATAGTACTTGACAAGAGAACAGTACTTCACGTCACGAGCTCACGGAGGCTTGATTACAAATCATTATAACGTAGGTTGCAAGAAATTAACTTGAGATGCTGACGTGCAGTAGTAGCAAAAGTAAATTCAAACTTTCTCATTTAAAGATGCAGTGTTTCTCTCAGGAAGAACCCTGAATGTTATTCATTAAATTCAAATGTTATATAAACTAATCACCCTCATATGAAGTGTTTCATTGGTATATATAGTAAGTAGACTGAGTTTAGTAACAGCACATTTTGGTTTCTCTGCTTACTAATGCATATGGATGCCTTCTACTAAGGAAAACATTCATAATTAGGTAAATATGCCATTGTGTTCTTTATTAATCTTTCAACACACAGTGAATAAATATATTAGTGAGCTGCCACTTTCATTCTTTTTGCATAAATCTCGTAAACACTACATATAGCATGAACTTTGGAAGTACTATACCTCCAGAATGGTACAAGTATCCACTATCTTTTTAGAAAAGGCAGAGGAAATGTAGGATTTTTTTCACTACATAGGAAAAAATGTTCTAGATGGGTAGATGAATTCTGTTAACTAAGTTGGATTCCTAGATATTCACTAATATGCTTTGTAGAATTTTTTATGTACAGAATAAGAAACCTAAACAAGTGCATAAGCAAGATTAATGCAAATGTGGCCTATGCTGTAATCTGTAATGGCGTATATACGAATGAGTTCCCATTGTGAGTAAACGGTTACTGTATAAAGGCGAAGTGCAAAAAAATTGGGATGTCACTGACTTAAAGTGCCCTGAATAGTAGCTTTCCCTAAAAAATGCCAGTGACTTCAGTAAAATCAGAAAAACACAGGTCATGGTGCAAACTTCTATGGGTTAATGAGTTATCTGCTTGGTTAATGATACAGGAGTGAAAGGAACTACTGCATCTTTCAAACCAGAAAGCAAGCAGTTAAAGTATGGTCAGCAGTGGGTGCACTTATAGTACAGTACTGCAACAGGTCAACAATGGGCATTACGGATAGGACTGTCAATAACAATTCTTCAGACTTAAAGAATTAATTGAAAGCATAAAAAGCCAAAACTACCAGTAACTGCCCTCCTGAATGGCTCAAAGGAGTTAGTGGATAAGCTGAGATAGGCCATAAGATATGACCAAGGATACAAGAACTGGGAAGAGGAACAGCAACGTTTGAGCATGCCCAGTCCTTTAAGTCCTTGTCCTACAAAAAAACAAAACATGTTTTAATGAAGGAGATCTGAACAGGAAATTGTAATTTAAAGATAAGAAAAATTATCAGTGTTTTTGTATCTCACATACATGCATTCGGACTGATAAGTTGCAGCTAATTACAAAAGTCAAAGGCAGCAGTACCAATATAGTCGTAAGATTTTCAAATCCCACCCATTTTTGGCCGTGTTCTATAGAAAATTTTCAGAACTCCTAATATTAATTGATTACCCACAGGAAACATACTAAACTACCAGGAGGATGTTCTAGATTGCTGTAACTGACATGCAAAAATATTTACGAATAATGAAAGATTAAGAGAATCATATTTCCGTACCCTCAGATCCACCAATCCAAACTGATGGAATCTTACTATCAGTACTAAAAACAGAACAGGGAGGAAGTTCAAACAGGAACCAACATTCTTAAAATGTATCACCTAACTGAAGGCAAAGCTATCCAGCTTGCAGTACTCAGTTAAAAGGCAAATATGGGGAAACTATAGTTCTGAGGAGTTCTTTCAACAAGCCATTGCCTTGGTGGCATGTCCTAACATTTGCAGGACAGTCACCTGAGTAAATCTTCCTCAAGGAAGTCTAGTATGTATAGTAGAGAAAACAGTTGACAATGACTACTACCCAGGAAGAAGCTTTTTTCAGGTAACTAACTATGTACATTCTTTTGTGGACTGAAGAATATCAGCTACTTTTATATAGGCTGTCAATGCCAGAGACCAGGCTCAAGACAGTAGATTTTGAATCTCTGAAAGTACTGTAGGCTTGACAGAAATTTAGATTCATCAAGACCACATACATTACAGCAATGGGACTGGATTTGTCTTTCTGAATCATCCTTACTACTTGGCAACAGATGCACAGAAACAACTGTAAGGGAAAGATGCCTCTCTCATTGCCACAGATACTTGCTGCAAAATATGTAGTTTAGTGCTAAGGTTGGATGTAAAAACTCTAAAAATGGGAGAAATCCATCTGGTTGACAGAGCAGAGAAGACAGGAAAGAGACATCCAAGGGAATGGCGTATCATCGTAAAGTTTAAACCAACTGCTAGGGGGTGAGCTTCACTAGAAACTTGTGTTAAAAGAATGGTGAAGAGTTGGACCTGCTGACAATGCTGATCATGACTGACTGGTCTGAGTGATCAGTCAGCACTATATAAGCTTATTGTGATTATATTACTAAACTAGCTGATGTTCATTATCATGTCAGCCAACTCCATTCTTCACAACGCTATTCAAACAGTAACATTTTTTAGTGAAGACAAGCCTTAGGTGATTCTCCTTCTCTACTAAGTGACAAGTCCTCAGCACCAATAGGTGCTTCTGGTCCACGGAAGTATCAAGTTGCATTCCTCCCAACAGTGGGTATTCTTGGTGACCAAACCCCCACTGTTCCTCCTTCCCCCAACTTGCTGATAGAAATCAATTCCTATCATAGGAATTACACAAGGGCTGTTTTTGCTACTTGCTATTTCCTGGAAGCAAAGACAACCCTCATTATCTGAAGTTTCAGGACACTGGTTGAACAAGAGACCACATTCCTCCGAGTTACTTTTCATAGCATCAATGGTTCAGTGTTTAGATTACCCAATTTACCACTAAAGCACTCTCCTCTGCACAACACTCTGAAAGAGGCTCTATTTCAGTACGCTTCTCAGTGACAGCCTAATTAGTTGGCCTGACTCTTCTGCCCATATAAACAGAATGGCCCAGCAGTATTAGGCTGCAGTAAAGCTCAATAATATTTTTCTTAAATTTTTCCTATGAAAATGTTTTAATTAAACTTTTTCCATAGAAGCAGGGACCTGTATTGTGACTACCTCTCAGGAAGAACTAACGTTGTGGAATGTGGAAGGGAGACTGGCATCATTAAGGTCTTGGAGCCACAAGTCTTTAGTTTTATTGGTGGTGAAGCCTGACTTTTCATAAGAGCTGCAACCCATTGAGGATAAGTTAATCTGAAGACACATAAATCTAGGTTTAAATAAGGCTATTTTAACCATTTTAAAGGTATAAATGCTAGCTATGTTAATATAGTAAACAAAAACTAGAAGCCATTAAAAGAACAAATTTCAAAATAAATTCTGTTGTACAAATGTACACAAATAATTGCCTATTCAAGCTAGTGACCGTGGTGGAAGTTAGGTTGGTTTGGAGTATAACAGTCGGCATTTCCACAAGTTTCGTCACTAAATACACACACACACACACACACACACACACACACACACACTGTTCATGAAAATGATCTGGATCAACCATGCTGGAAACTGAAATCCTATTTTCAGTGCAGGTAAAGCACTGGTTGTGGCAGAGAGGCCAACAGTCCACACGCTTCCCTGACACATTGCCTGAATCCTGACCAGCAGGAACTCCCTCTATGGATAAGGATAATGCTCAGGCTCAATAAATCCTTGGCCTTTCTTTTGAGGCTACCAACAAGGATGCCAGTTGTGGTGGACAGCTGTTGAACAGGATTCAGATCAATACACTCAATTTTACATAGGAGCACAGAACAGACAGTTTGAGCTGTATTCATGTTTGATCCAGAGGTAAAAGTTTGTTTCATTTCCACTTCCATGAAACAATCCAAATCTTCATTCAATGGCCTATTTAAAAGTACTTTAAATTATCAGCATCACAGAAAAGTTTTAGTCAAGGATTCTCTGAGTAAATCTGAATAATTCTGCAGGAAGTTGAGACTTGTAAATTTCACGGTATCAAAAGAAAGTTTTACATTAATATACTTTAAACCTATTTAAAAAAAAAAAAAGGAGGATCATTACAAAATAAGTCCAGGCGAGGAAAGATGTAGATAAAGGAGAGTGGGCAAGACTTTATAAGCAAGTTATACATGAGGTGGATTGTTCCTGCAAATTTCAGTTGTGTTTGTTTTTGCGGGGGTTAATGTGTTATTAAAAATTGCCAATGGAGAGAGTGAATAGCAATCAGCACAAAAGTACTTTGGACTTTAATCTTAATGATTTATACCGTCTTAATTTAATCAAAATGAAAATATAAAATCTTTTAGATGCCTTTGTGAATTACATACTCAAATATTTTGGAGGTATTTTCAAACAAACTGGGATGACTATCAATAAAACATTCTTCTTGTGTTTAGGTCAATATTTCGCCTCTATGTTATTTCATGTTTTCATTGTTGTAATATGTTTATTTTAAAATAGAAACAACCTAGAACAAGATTTTGAAATATTTTAAGTTTACACTGATATGTTTTAAGAGATCTTTTGAATAACATTTGAATATCAGTGTTGCCACAGCTTTTGTTAAAGCAAGCACCAATTTCACTCTTCTAATGTAATCTACAAATTAAATAAAAAGCATGTCAGAAATTGCTTGAATTCCCAGTAGGCATTTTAACATTGCAGAGAAAATTAAACCCATTTCTTTAACACAGTATGGCTGAGGTCAAATCAGTACTCTAAAAGCAATGACTAGATGTTAAGGGGTTGCTTTACAATAGTAACGAAATGACAAGCTATGAGTTTTGCGTTAATAACTACATGGAGTTCTATCATTCCTCTTTATCTCTTTTACATGGTTCATTATGTACCTATGCACAATTTAAGATCGATATCCTGGCTGGAATCTAGCAGTTTCCTCAAAAATTAGTTCTTTCAGTTTTTCCTTCGGCAAGTCATCCAATTCCATGTCAAACTTGAAGGGTGCTTCAGCTACAGGCTTTAAAGCAAAAAAAGCAAAAAACAGACATTAGTATTTTTTTAAAAACAAAAAATTGTCAAGAAAATGTTAAGACAGCAAATAGTCTGAAGTTGGTAGCACAAGCGTCTCATGATTAATTTTTTATATCAGATTCTACCAAGATTTAAATAAATTTCTTAGTGAACAGCTATTCAAAACTTAAACCACATTGAAATATCTGAGTAAGTGAAAGCTTGTAGCTGAGTAGCTACCTGAAGACAAATTACAGAGAGACACTTAACCTTCCATTATAAACCTAATTTTGACTTCCACTCTCCCCTACATCACCAAAACTAAACTAATCTTTCTGAAATTTCACTGGCAAGATCTTATGCCAAGGTAGAGTTTTTTCTGGAAAGTCTCAGGCAAATCTCAGCTACCTTGTTTCCCACCCCCACGCCTTGGAGGCATGGTAGTTCATTATGGGAGAATAGTTCATAGTAGGGGTCTTAGGTCTTTTTTTTCCTATTGTCTACCCAATATGTTTTTCATATTACATCTAGAGAACATGACAACACAACTGAAAAAAATCTAAAATAAATGAAAGTGGGAAAGTCATAGCAGAAATGAGAGAGTTAATCCAACTTTTTCCAAGCATTAAATATAAATTCTAAATTAGGATTGAAGTTAAGTAGATCTTCCATAATGAAAAGTTAGTAATACATTTCTCTAAATACAAGCAAATTTGCTTTCATTATAGCAAGATTAAACCTGCAAATATACTACAAACACTATGAAATGTGCTCACTACCAAGGCACCATCCAATAAGACTTTCATAGTAAAATGAGTGAAAACAACAAAAATCTAACAGTCCTTTTGTTGCTTTTAAATTTTTTGTTTTGTTTTGATAGAAAGAAATACAGACACTACCTTGAAGGGGAAACTTTAAACTCAATTTGCAAGTACTCAACTAAACAATGAAATAGCAAGGAATTTAGTTAAGTGTCATTTACGGCTCTGTTTCTGTAACTATACTTTAACACAAGCCCAATATAATTTTAAGTTTAGGGTTTGATTCGTCAGACAGTGTTTTTCCATTGTTTAATAAAGTCATGCCTAAAGTGTGACCAGACTCACATAGTATTTAAAGATTTCTGACAAACTTTCAAATTTAGGTTCCCAGAATTAATCTACTAAATCCATACTAAAATCCCTAAACAAATACTCAATTTAAAGTACCCACATTGTAAAATTTTAGCTTAACTACATTACTCGCCATTTATCTGCAACCAAATATGATTGTTCTAAAGTCCCAAAGGGAACTGCAATTCAAATATTTCCTGGTATAAGCATTGTGATTTTTTTAGATACACAGTGTACACACACAATTATAACAATTTTTAATATAGAACTGATTTATATAATTTAACTACTGGCAATTTTTCAAGATCCAACTATACAAACTGTATCCTTAAAAGGGCTTCTCTGATTTCTTGTACAATCATCTACAATATTTATGTTAAAAGAAATCCTTTACCTCATCACTTGGATCATAATACTGCTCCAGGTATGGATGGGCCAAAGCTTGCTCCACTTCAATTCTCTTGTGAGGATTAAAGGTCAACATTTTATCCAACAAATCAAGTGCTAAGAGGAGAAATAATTTTTTAAACAAAAAGTCAACATATGCTGCAAGTTCTATTATATTAAAAATAATACAATCACTGGTATTTGAGGTCTAACACAAATATTGCCCTTTGTTTTAAATGCTAATTGTAGTGTGAAGATGTTTCAGTTTACCCATAATAGGAGCAGAAGACTAGCCAAATGTAGTTAACAGGAATGCCAAAATTTTTATTTTATTACCCATTCCATATCCTCAAGTTCCTATTCGCTGATCACTGATTTCCTGTTCATATTGAGAGGTCTCAGAATACATTAGGTTTGCAATATTCATAATACCACAGGCCAGTACTAGAATAAGGAATGCGTCTCTAGGGATTCAGGAAGTCAACTTTATTCAGCACTGAATTCTTGAAGTCTTACCCTCTCCGCCCACCAATGTCTTAGAAGCGTAGATCAACGGTTTTATGGACTTTACAAACCTAGCACATTCTGTCACACTCAAAGTGAGTGCAAAGTCAATGAACACAGAACAACCACTGTGGGGGACATGCAAAACAAAGGGATAAAAAACCCTGGGTTTTAACTATAAATTTCTTCTGTAAAAAAGTACATCTGAATTCTGTATGCGAGTGGGTCCTATCCCTGAAGGAATGTTAAGGCAATTAGAACTGAATTATATGGCAGGCAACATTAGAAATTCCTACCAACTGTATTTCAGACTAATTTAAATAGCCGGTGAAACTATAAAAACTGGTTAATAATCTAAATACTAGTCCTTTGGTAACACAGACCCAGCGTGCTTTCCACTTAACCAGTTCTCTTCTCAAAACTATGGTTCTGAGTCCTGATCTGAGGGTGAACCAGGAATTGACTAACATTGGTTCAATGAAAAATGTACATGTAATGACCAAATTTTTCTCATAATTGCTCTGGCAATTATGTATATGTGGGATGTAACTAGCAGGATTCCACAATAGGGAGGGAAAGAATCAAGTACTCTTTCTACAAAACTCATTTTAGGGCTTTTACCAAATGAGTCAGATAAGGCAAGCTTAATATTTGGTAAACATATGGATTGAAATATGTAGCAGTTTTGCTTATTTCCATAATTAGTGCATGTCAGCAATCTTATGAAGAATGCTTTGAGCTCTAGAGAAGGATAGTTCCTTGTTGATTGAATGTCTCTCATATACATACAGTTTGTAGTTCAACTGGTCACTTTGTCATTAGCTACTTTCTTTCCTTTACACTGAGTGAATTGGATAGACTGAAGTTCAATTGCCCATACTACACCGGGTTACCAAAATTTTGGAGGATGTGATTAACAGGACCAACGTATAGACACCTGACCTGTACTAGGACACTGGGCTAGAACATTTATAGAGTTCCTTTGTGCATAATTGTCTTTGTGAAATATACCTGATCCACTACTAAGAATATTTAACTCAGACACCCTTCTGGCAAAAGTTAGGGGAGCTAGAATCCACCTTTATAGTTAAAATAGGGGATTAGCGCGTACTTTGTAAACCCAGACTTAAATTCTAAAATGGACACAACCTCAACTAGCTATTGCGCTGTGTTCCATTTTAGGATCCTAGCCCTACACAGATGCCTGCAAAACGCTCTTTCCTGTACCATCTGATTATTGTATTCAGAGCTGTTAACCATAACCCACAGTAACTCGGTTTCCAGTCTGCTGACACTATCCCACAGAAATTTAAATCTGTGGTCTGGAGGGTTCGGAGATTCATTCTGCACTCTGTGAACTTATGTTGAATCGAAGCTACATCCACAAGGATGCAACTGATGATTTCCTACTTTGCCCTCCAAATTTTAGAATCATGTCAGTTATCTGCCTAAACAAAAATCCTTGACTTTCCAATATTACCTTTAAAGTAGCTGGACTGCTAAACTTATGTAGAATGAGTCTGGATGGCAAATTGGGCTCAGCAGTGGTAAATACAACTATCAAGTTGTTTACCATTAAACACTTTTTTGGAGCAGAACCTACTCTGCCTGGTCATTGTTGGATGAGTGTAACATCTCTTCATTTTAAGACTTCTTAAACTGGTGGAGACTTGGATAGCAGTTGCTATGCCAAGATCTGCCGAGCCTGTGTTCCCTCATTTAAAGTAAATATTTATTTGCTTTGCTGTTTTGGGATGATGCAAAATGAGTATAAATTGGGGTCCTCTAGAATGGATATTATCCTTTGTAAGGTCTCATTCAGGTCCTAGTCCCCTTGATTTGTGGATTACCTGCTCTACTAATCTGCTCTGTAGTTTAATCTGCCTTTTAGGACAAAGTATTTCTTCTGCTTCCTGGATTAGAAACTGACTTCTTCTTCTTGTCTGTTTACTTGTATACCTGAAGTTGTCAAGTATGCCTGAAATCATGATACAGCCTTGCTGCCAGTAGCTCCATCCTGTTTCTAATTCTACTGTTCTTGTGATGGCTTCACATCTCTTGAACTGTGTGCAAGGTTAGCACCCATTGTTACAGTTTCCTTCACTGAGATTTGGGAGTGGAAACTGCATAATCTGCTGCTCTGATGGCCAGTCTGAAGAGGAGTGTACTGGCAGTGAAGCAGCTATTCCTTTTTCCAGATGCTCTTAAGATGGATCCTAAAGGTCAAAATGAACCAATGTGTTTTTTTCAAGTGAAGAAACACCAACGGATGCTGAGGGAAAAACTTCCGGCATCGGTGCATGTGGCGAGCACACACACCTAATATGGAATGGACATGAGCAAGTACTCTAAGAAGAAAACTTCATTCTGTCAATGCATCTCTATCTTGAAACACAAAACAATATTTGAGGTATTTTTAAGATGCCTATCACTTTGGTAACTAAGCAGTTCTAGGTCAGACAAAATCTGCCAATCTTATCCAACTGTACAATGATTTTGTGATATACAAAAACATCCAACAGGAACAGAGATGAGATTACTTTTCATTTGTGACCTCCAGTAAGTTCAAAATTGAACTGGGGTCTCTGGGTTCAAATTCAATTCCAACACTTAAGACAACTAACAATTTTTAACATATTAACTCCTCGATGATGGAAAATTGGGATTTCCATTTTATATATTTAAGTCAAATTCATTGAAACCAATTTTGAGAAATATGGACTGCTACAGCCAATGAGTTTAAAAAGGGCATCATCATCATCATGTTCCTATTACGCCTCTGGCGTTTAGGGCAGTGACGAAGCTCCTCCACTCCTGTCTGTTTCTGGCAAATCTTTCAATGGTTCCCCAGCTGTGCCCCAGGTTTTTCAGCTCGGCTTCCACAGCTCTTCGCCATGTTGTTTTCAGGTGGCCTTGTTTTCGCTTGTCTTCAGGTGTCCATCTTATTGCTACTCAGGTGATGGAATCAGTTTCCATCTGAAGCACATGACCTATCCATCTCCAATGCCTCCTGGGAATGATGGTGCTCAGATCCTCTTGGCTGCACTGTGTCAATAGATCTTGATTTGATATTGTTCTGGGCCAAAAGATAGGGAGGATTTTTCTGAGGCAGGTTGTATGGAATGAAGACAGTTTGGACATGTCATACTTTCTCATTCCCCAGTATTCTACACTATAAAGTAGTGTTGAAAGTACGCAGGTCTGATAAATCTTGAGTTTGGTTTTGGTGTTGTATTTTGATGATTTCCAGACTGTATTTAAGCTCCTGAAGGTGTTCCTGGCTTTATTAATTTTGTTCCACCGTCCTGGCTGATGGTACTGCCCAAGTATGTGAATGTTTCTACATTGGTGAGAACATAATCCTCTATCCGTACTGGTGATGGTGAGGTTAAGGTCATGATATCTGTCTTATTGTGGTTGATTTTCAGTCCAATTTGCTGGCTGAATATGTTGTGTCAAGTTGTTCTTTCTTGTATATGGTGTTGGGTATGTGATAGGAGAGCGACATCATCTGCGAAGTCCAGGTCTTCAAGGAAGGAGAAGAGTGTCCATTTAATGCCTCTAGGCATGTCTTCTGTTATACGCCACATTACCCAGTTGATGGCAATGTTGAAGAGGACTGCAGACATGACACACCCCTGACCTACTCCTGTTTTGACTTCAAAACTGAGCTCACTGTGATCAACAATGCATGGAAAGTTGAAATAGAAGCTTTTGATTATGTTGATTACATGGAAAGGAATTCCATATGCCCGCAGAATGTGCCATAGGCTGGTCCTGTGAATGCTATCAAACGCCTTCTCAAAGTCTATGAAATTTATGTAGAGTTGCCGTTGCCATTCTAAGCTCTGTTCTATTATGTTTCGTAGAGTGAATATCTGGTCTGTGCATCCATGCCCTTTCCGAAAACCAGATTGCTCTTTTCTGAGAATGCTATCAACTGCCTCTGATATACACTGGACTATGATCTTACACAATACTTTGCTTGGCACAGATAAAAGTGTTATACCACACCAGTTGTTACAATCACTGAGAGTTCCTTTATTTGGTATCTTCACTATAACCTCATTGGTCCACTCATCTTGCACTTTTTCCCTTTCCCAGACTGATGTAAATAGAGGGGCCAGGATAGATGCTGCTAATCCAGGATTAAAAAGGAGGTAAAAGTTGATAAAAAAAAACTAAGTGTCATGCTTATCTATAATTTTAAAATGAGATTTTTTTAAAGCAGTTTAAGCAATCCGTATGCCAAATGCTCATTAACTTTACTAGGAACTGGTGTACAAATCCCTAAGCAGTTCTGAAAATCCCACCATTGGTTGCTTTTTGTGTTTTCCATCTTTAAAAATCAAGACAAGTGTAACAGAGCAAAAATATAAAATACCTTTGGGGTCTGCATTTGGAAACAGCCTGTTCCATGGTACCTTATTTTTGTGTGGCAGAGAAAGCAAGTAGTTTCTGGCCTTTACATTGATTATACAATTCAAGTCTTCTTGAGAAGGAGATCCAAGTATACCTAAAAAATACAAAATAATTTCATTCATATGGAAAGTACATTGAAACAGCCACATTACAAGCTTTTGATAAGACTCAAAGATTTCTACTTTTACTCTGTTATTACTGCTCAGATTACTTTTAAGAAAAAGTTATAGATGAAGTAATTTGATATAAATAGCTTTCACAAACAATTCTGACCAGGTTTCATCTTCACCCACAGACATATTTTTATATTAGACTTGTATCAGTCTGATGGAAAAATTGATTTTTGATCAGCTTATAGAAAAATAGGTACTATCAAATATGAAATGAACTACATTTGATTCTCAACAACTAAAAATTAATCTCAATTTTTATTTTGTAATATTCAATTTAATATCATCATCAATACAATAAAGAAGAGATCATCTCTTCATTCTCCAGAAAAGTTATTTGACTTAAAGAAATGGCTTGGACTGTTCACTTAGTAAAGCGATACTGTATGAACCCTTCTTTATTATTACTATTATTACTAATTTATATATGTGATAGCATCGAGGGGATTCAATCAGGCTAAAGGCCCATTACTCTAGATACACAATGTGATTATAACAAATAATGGAAGGGAAGGGAGAGAGGGAACAAGGATAACAATAAAAATATCCCACATTCACATAGGCCTATAACATGCAGAACTTTATGGTTCTAAACCAGTTAAAAGTGTTTTCCGATATAAGTAAGATTTAGCTATCCTCAACTGCCCCTCAAACTAGGGTGGTCATTTCTAGTAGGCATCACAACAGAAGTATGTAGATGGAGAGTGTAGTGGTCTTGCAGAACACTTCAGGAAGAGTATTCCATACATATAATACACAGTGGAAGAAAGCATGGAGACAGCTGTTGGAGAGGTGGATAAATGGGTGGCCAAGCTTGGTGGTGTTGGTAGGGATCCACCAGTGAGGTAATAGACAACTGTGGAAACAGAAACTACTTTTTATAAAAAGCTTACCAAGGATATGGTTCAGCTGATCAAGGTAATGTTTTCCTGGAAAGATGGGTCTGTTGGAGAGCATCTCTGCCAGAATACATCCTACAGACCAGATATCAATAGACTTGGTATAACCCTGGGGGAGGAGGAGAAAAGAAGCCCTTTTGATATTTCATTGTATAATTAACACAGTAACAGGTTATATGTGCTAAGGTACTGTGGTTTTGAAAGATAGGGCACTAGTGTAATTTAGTGATTTAGATGAGTCATGCTTAAGACATCATACTGTTATATAATCATTCTTGCACAGCGAGGAATAATCAAGCATTGTGTCTCAAAAATATGAGTGAAAGTAATGCTTTACTTGGAGAAGAAATGCACAATATTTCTTAATCCAAGTAGCTGTTGCCAAATCAGGTCGAGAGCTGTGAATGCATTTTTGTGAATTCTCTGATTTCAGGGCCTGTCTACATAATAGATTTTAATAACATTTAGCTGTTATAGAACACCTTGTATCAGTAAATTGTACCAAGTTTGATTTTACCAAAATTGTAAGCAAGTTAATCCATTACATATCGAAATGTAAGACCCATAGTGCCCAGAAGCATGTTACACACTTCAAATAAATACACACATGGTCCTTTCCCCAAAGCTTCTACAATCTAAGTATTAGGCCACAAAATAGTCAGAGTAACAAGTCTTTGGGATGTGAGTTGGTAAAAAGAATAAGGAAGGACAAAAGTTACAAGAATAAGTTTACCTGGTTACTTTAGAGCATATATCTGGATAAGTGCCATAGTATATTTACATATATACAAAGAAACATGTATAAATGTTTTGGGTATATAGAATTTTGTAAAGAAATCATGTGCGATATCTTACACAATTTAAAAATTAATTAGCAGGCTTTTGGGAGGGTGAGGCATGAGAGGCAAGAGGAAATTGGGAGGATATGGCAACAGATAATCAGACACAGCTGTTCTGCCTTGAAGTATCCTGTGAGGTGCTGATATCAGAAGGGTGAGCAGCAAGGGTCCAGATGCTCTGAAGTTGCTACAGTTGAACTACCTGCTTCTATGAGCCACTTGGAGAATTTTGGGTTTTGAAATACCAGCCCTTGATGGCTGCTAGTACTGGTGCGGGAGAGGTAATATGGGACATGGTCTCCCCAGCTCATGGGGGAAAGGCACCGAACAGGTTCCACTCACACATCCCTACTTCACTTCTGCTATGAGTCACGAGGGAAGAGTACCATTCGTTTACTTTGTTAGTGATCCGGACAGATTTCCAGGCTCCTGCCAGCTTGTGTTATGTTTCTTTTGCTGTGTATATAGGACGTAACCAGGTTCGTTAAATCTAACTCTCAGGTGCCTGCTTAGGAGGACACCACAAAATGTGAAAGACCGCCTACAACCCTCTGCCTCTGGCACAAGCAGCTGGGACAACAAGAGATAGCCCAGATTTACCCAGATTACACTGTTACATGGCTATGCAGCATAGGTGGTGTGGGCAGTACACCATAATTAATACATAGTTGTGCCAGGAAAAGTCCTCCTGCACAGACATATTGAATCATGTTAGCTGTAACCTTGTCAGATTAACCAGGCTTTGATATGTTTCACTTAACATGGTTCTGTCTACAGTGTAAAGGAACTAATGTGCTAAGCAATTAAATTCCATGAGGAACGTGAGAGGTCCAAGAAAAAGTGCTATACACATATTTAAATTGGAATCTGGTAATCCTCCTGCTGTTAAATCGAAGTTCTCGCTGAAACATGCTAACATAATTCTGGGAAACCTCTACTAGCAGTAAAACGAGTAAAAGGAGTAAGTGATAATTTGAAATATTTGGTTTTCAAACTTAAAACAAAAAGGAACTGAAGTCTTACGGTCTTGCTGCTGATATACTAAAATTCTAACAAACTCCCACCTCCTCTCTTGGAAAACTAGAAAAAAATTATACTAGACTACATATGATATAAGCACTTCATATATAAAGCAGTACTGTATACATTAATGCAGGCTTTTGCTAGCCTGCACAAACAACCAAGTCAAACCCCTTAAATTTAAAACCTTCTATTGCTTCTGGCAGCCTTCTTGGTGAAGACATCTTAACCACCATTTAAGTTGCTCAGTAGCCAGCAATGACATGAACAATATGATTTAAATGGAACTCTACTGTAATACAAATCTAGGATATCTTTGTAGCATATTTTTCTTGCTGGTCCATCTACAGTCCTTACCTTAGAATTCAACATAATTTCAGGTGCTCTGTACCAACGTGTGGCTACATATTCTGTCAGGAACCCTGTGTGATCATGATCTGGATCTGCAACACGAGCCAAACCAAAGTCGCAAATCTGGTTTTAAATTAAAAAATAGTATTAGAAATACAAATTTTAGTGTTATAATTCACCTTAGTTACTACCCAAACTATCTTCCCTCAAGCCATTGTAAGGCTGTAAGCCATGCAATGATAGGGTAATTTTAACATGTAAATTTGTTTTCTCCATATCTAGAAAAATATATATGGTAGATTAAAAACCTAATTTAACTAATCTAAACAAAGAAATTATGAATATTTTGCATTCACATGCTGCCTGTCATTCAAAGATTTCAAAGTGATTTATCAAGAATGAGTTACGCTTCATAACTTTTGTACGAGATAGGCAAGTATTCCCCAGATGAGGAAACCAAGGCACAAAAGTTCATTACTACTTGCTCAAGTCACACAATGAGTCTTTGGAAAAGCCATAAATAGAACAGAAATTGATTAATTCCTGAATTGTAGAACAGAAATTGATTAATTCCAGAATTGTAGGTGCAGGTCTATTATTATCTTGTAGCTGGGTGGGGAGAGAGAGAGAGAGAGAGAGAGAGAGAAAATAGTTGAATATCAGCAGAACCACTTCTTGCTCATTAATGGTTTTCTATGATCTATCTACTTCACACTGCTACTACCTCCTCTGCACAGTTCAGTACTTCTATTTTAAGAAGCTATTGCCACCACAATGCAGTCAATGCAACAGAGGCATACTACTGAGCCATGAGATAACAGTAGACTGGGGAGAATGTACACTGATGAGGGAGAGAAGAGCTGCAAAAAGCTTATCAACCCTTTGGACAGACACACCAGGGCTTAATTTGTGCCAGGGCTTGCCAGGGTTGAGCCCCGGTACCTCTAGACTTGGCATTTCATAGCCCCAGCACCTTTGGGCTTGCCACATCAGTTATGAAAGAAAAAAAAATTGCTTGAGCCCCGGCACCTCTTTCATGATATATTAAGTATTAGACACACCTAGATCACAACCATGAGAAGCAGCTCTTATCCACACTGGCAAATTCAGCAGAAAGTAGGAAATCGCTTTTGTTTATCCTCTGGTGAAGAGACTGTAGAAAGTTGAACTCTAACTGATGGAGGGACTGGCAAGCCTTAGGAATGAGGGAGGTCAAGCTAGGCACATTTTGAAAAGGATGGTGCTTGCTACAGACTTTCCCTTTTCCAAGGCAGGGGAGGAGAAGAAAAAAAATGGTGAACAGGCCACTTTTTGTTTTTGTAAGAGAGAATGGAAAATTTAGAGACCGTTCTCTGGGAAACCGGCCAACTGCTCATGTCTATTATCTCACTGGGCAAGTGGCTGGCTCATTGAGTGACTTGAGATTAAGCCACATGAGAAAGCTTTCACTTCTCCTTCATGAGGAACAGTTTACAATATGGAACAGTCTACACAAGAAGTTTATCACAGAGGAACTTTCTCTCCATCAGAAAACCACTATGGCTATGGGTAGACTATTTCCTTCCAGAGAAACTACCAAGATACAGAATGTGTAGGATAATGAAACACAGATAAATATAGACAACGAAGTGGGATTTTTCCCTAGAATGGTTATAAACGGATAATGATGCTGTATACTTAATTGTGAATTCAAGAAAAGGAAATGACAATTCCTTACTTCATATATCCTGTAGTCAAAAATAGATTATGTAGTATCACATAGAAACTCAAGAGGCCTCATCAAGGAGAAACATTTCCCTCATCAGATGCAAAGTATCAACAATAATCCTAAGAGTATTTCTTCTATCCTTTATTCTGCTTTTCCATTTTCTGCTGGAGGCTGATTTTTGACAATTTAGTTTTTTTTAAATGTAATTCTTAATCTAATCACCTCCAAAATTTTCCTTTTAGTATTAAATCAAATGTTTGTAATAGGCTGGTGACATTTGGAAGTAAATAATGAAGTATGTCAGGAGAATCACATATGGTCAGTTACAAAAAGAAAATTAAAGTACGCATTGTGGCACCACAATACAGACCCTAAGTTCTCAGCAGTAAAAATAGAAAGGAGTTTTTCAAGTAAAAAAGTTACTAGTCAGGAAAAAAGAAATGGCTGCAGCAATTGAAAGTCTCACTTTCATTGATTAGAGGGCCTTTGGTAAGACACTTGAGCAAACAGTATAAATCAATAGGATGATCTCCAAGAGAAAAAAGTCCCCGTTCAGTTCAATGGCATGAGCAAAACCATATTTAAGGCCTCAATGAAGTTATTTTTCTGGCATAACCTGAAGAAATGGTAGCTGCTCTAACAGCTTCATTTCACATTGTTAGAACTCGGGTTCCCAAGAGAAACCACTAAAGATGCCTCTCCCTCCTTTCGCTATTCAAAAATATCCAAACACTGCTATCTGCAAAGGTGATATCTTATATGCCTTATACCTCCACCCTAGAGGGAACTGTTCCTCTAAAAAGGTTTGATTTTTTTTAAAGGCAAAATTATTTAATTTCATTTTAGCCATGATTTAAATCCATCTATAGCTATCATTTTACAGATGTTTAGATATAAAGACACAAATAGGCCAAGGACCAAACTATTGAACAGTATGCCCATAATCATGCCACTTGTGCTAGGATCTAGGAACATTGAAAGAAAACAGCTATTTGGCAGCAGACTAGCACAGTCCTGTTGTTCAACCATATACGTAGTAACTGTAAACATCAAAGCACCCTTCTAGTTCAGAAGCATGCTCTTTGGAACTGGGACTGTCTTTTGTGTTTGGAGAGCATATAACATACTTAAATAGTCCTGTAGTGCCTGAAGTAACACTCGGAATAAAGAGGATTAGTGCTCACAAAATTCACATTCCATGTATTTCTCTTGCCTCATGCCTATTGACTTTCTTTTTTGTGACTTTCTGTCTAGGGTCAAAATGGCACCTGTTATCCCTCGAGGGTATACACATACACACAGATTCTTCTGAAATTCTACTGCTGCCAGCCTCTTGCTTATAGGAGGCTGAAGATTTTTACCAATGCCTGTTTCCTTCCTTAAATGAGAAGGTGCCCCCAAAGGCTGCTGAAACCCCAGAGCAGGGGGTCAGAAGACACTGGCATATGACCAATATTCCACTATCACTTGCCTCCCATGCATTATGGGACTGGGGGCGGCTAACAAAACCAAGAACTCAAGGTAAGTATTCCAGAAATCAGTGTTTGGGATGAGCAAGTACACAACTGAATGGCAGAATGATTTTTCTTAAAACTAGTGACAAACTTACAAGCCTAGCTATTGGGCTTACATTTTGAAGATTGCCTTTATAAGAAGACAACTAGAGACATTTTTTAAAAGAAAGCTTAATTAGGTGGAGCAGAGCTTGTAACATTAGACCGACAGTTTAACATCAAAATAGAGGCTTAATTTTTTCTCTACTCCCATAATTCTTGATGGAAAGGGCATTTTAAATTCAACTCTTTCCGCGAAGTTATATTCTAGGCATAGATTACTCATAAGGAGTTTCAGGTGCCAAAACAAGAGTTTCTTAGGAAGTTAGTGGGAGAGTCAAAAATCAGCCTCAAGGTGGAAACAGTTTTTTGGCCTTAACTATATAGTCATTACTTGTGGTTCTATATTATCCTATGCTTTGGTTCACTGAAAGTGGCTGTCACAGTTTTCATTTGATAATTTTAAGGGGAGGTGAGAAAAAAAAATCAGTGCATCTCTGTCTATATACTGCAGGATACATTCAAGATTACACTAATTGATAGGGGTTACTTGAAAGTAAAATGAATGTGTTTATGGAAAGGATAGTCGATTCACAGGTGAGAAAGTTACGATCTATTATGCAAAAATCAAGTCTAGCACTAGTTTATAGAGACTGTTCATTAACCAAAGCTAGTTTAGCAATGTTATCAAGAAAAGCTCACATTCACAACAAAAATTGGTTTCATGATTACGGCAAGTAGTTTATTAAGTCAGGAGAGCTCTCAGCCTCTCTTTCTGAGGCCCCCCCAACATGCAATAAAAAACTCCACAACCCAACTGTGCCACAACTCTTTTTCTGCATATAGAAGCCAGGGCCAGCATTAGGGGGTAACAAGCAGGGCAACTGCTTGGGGCCCCACACCTCAGAGAGCACCACAAAGCTAAGTTGCTGAGGCTTCGGCTTTAGCCCCATGTGGTGGAACTTGGGGCCCCAGGGTGCAGTCCTGTGCAGGAGGACTTCAGCTTTCTGCCCTGGTCCCTAAAGAGTCTTATGCTGGACATATTGGCAGACCCCCTGAAACCTGCTCGCAGCACTCCAGGGGCCTCAGACTCCTCGTTGAGAACCACTGTATTGAGTCATTGTACAAGGGAGTTTAATTTAGCTGAAAAATGACTAATTTGCAAGAAGGCTCCAACTAACCTTGAGATCACAAGTGGTGTTAAGCAGCAAGTTGGAGGGTTTGAGGTCACGATGCAACACATTGGCTGAATGAATATATTTTAACCCTCTCAGGATCTGATAAAGGAAATAACAAATGTGGTCGTTGCTGAGGTGTTGAGTCTTTAAGAGCTTGTAAAGATCTGTTTCCATGAGATCTTGCACAATGTATCTGTAAGCCACTGGATGTAAGGCAGCAAACAAATCCATAACCTCATTTTAGATATCCACATAATGTGCTAATATGAACTACCCATTTTTAATTTTCAGAATTTAAAATTACTGCCAAGCCACAAATTTTGTTTCATTTTCATTTTAACAATCACAAAACTATTTGGATATTTTTGATTTTAAGATTTGGTTCAGATCAATCTGTTCAATGATTCAGTTGTTACAGGATTAAGAGACTGGTACGTAATGTGTCAGCTAATCATAATAAAACCCTTTCATATAAGAAGTTTATTTTATTTGGCTCTGAACATGAGAAACTGTGTCTTCAGAGGATTCTTCTCTCTGCCAAAAAGTGAATACTCTAGTTTAACAGATGATAAAACTATGAGGAAAAAACCACGTTTGTATTCAGTATTAAATAAATGTGAAAGAAATAAAGCTTAGAAGATACCAATTTCTGACCTAGGCTTCTCATGTCCAGAAACCAAGTTCCCTCTTCTATTGTATATTTGTCATGCTGGACCAATCAACCAACACCACATCTTTTACACCTAGTACTGGTCAAACCCTTGCCTGCATTTTCAAAGCAGATTCTTCCATCCCAACCTGAATTGCATCTCACCTGCTCCCAATTCATCCCCCCTTAAGGTACCTCTTGGAGAAAAATATTTGGATTTGTAGATCAGAGCCACAAAATCCCAGTGCAAAAAACTGGCTTCTGTTACACAACAAATGTTAGTCACGGTAGAAATCAAATAGCAATAACCCCTTGTAATTAATTTTCCCTCCCTAAATCAACATGTCCCTTTGAACTCTCAGACCCAGATGGAACACAACCTGCACTCAAAGTACTGTCATTCTATACTGCTTAGAGAAGAACTGAAGACACTTTGTACTAATGTGTAAGTCTTCCAACTGAGGCTTCACCTCATGCTAAACACATTATTAAGCCAAATTTTCCAGTGGAAGGCAAACTGGGTATAAACAACAAAATCCAGTTGCACATATCAGGCATGTTTAATTGCCTGTGAACAGATGCAGAATTTTCCGTATACATCAAGTACACCTAGATTTTTGCAGATTTAGATTCAGCTCACCTTTGAAACAGTCTAGATCATTTAAGCCAGGGGACTCAGGGCAGTTATATCTCCCCAACCCCAAAGTGGACAGCTACTCTGCCATTACTGTTCCAGAGTACTATGCTTTATTTTAGGATCAATAAGGGTTGAACCATTCAATTTAGTTTTAGGATAAAGTCGCTAGATAAACTAAAGACATCTAGGCAATGCCAGAATCTCTTGATCTAGGATTTAGAGGAAAAACATAGGAACAGTATTTTTGGGCCTGTTCTTGTAAAAGCTGGTGTTCACCTCAGGAATCAAACCAGAGACTATTTGAAGGCTTCTTACTGCGTAGTATTAAATATAAAATGCAATGCTGGATATTTTGACATTTTCTGAAACAATCTAAGCTGGCAGAGGCACACTAACATTACAGACTGGAATAAATAGGTCAACTAGCAGAAGGTATTTAATTACTTTTATATTGGTTGTAGGGTGATAGATAAGATCTAGATAAGATAGTCATTACAGATTGCAAACAGAACTCAAGTTTTACTAATGTTACAAAGCTTTCCTTTCAGTTTACCAGAGCACAGCAGGTAAATTCTTATCAGTTTACTAGCAAGATGAAGGATGAATGAAAAATAAAGTGTAACTGCCTCAACATGTAAAGCAGAGAACTAGAACTATCAAAGAGAAAAAAGTGCAATCTATACCATCTTACACCTTTAAAAGGATACACATCTTTCATTTGCTCAATAGTCGGAGCTCTGATAATGTCATTGATTCCGATAATATTCTCATGTCTGAAGCGCAGGAGGATTTTGATCTCTCTCAGAGTTCTCTGGCAATACGTCTGGTGCTCAAAAGGGCTGATTTTCTTTATAGCTACTCGAACTTTGTTGACGTTATCATAGGCAGAACTGGAAGAGGAATTCACAATATCAGATTGTACAGAATATTAAATCCACTTAGTCCACAAAGCAAGAATGAGAATTCTGCATAATCTAGGGTCTGCACATCCCTTTTACGTTCATGAAGTGTATGATGGTCAATATGACATGCATTTTAATTTTTCAACAAATACTTGGCTGTATTGCAGCAACTATTAGATAAATCTGGGTTCTCTGACCAGAGTATCTGAGTTATTCCCATGTATTTAAAATCATACTCAACACCAGGAAGTATCTATCTTTCTTATCAGCCTGTAAGAAAAGTAGGTTTAGGGTTATTTTACTTTGTGAACATTATTGAAAGAAAGGTTTGTCAAAGAGTTGAGCTTTGCATTGAGTTCTGAACATGGAAAGGCCTATGGTAATTCTCTTTTGAAGCAGTTACGAGTTTCACAGCATAGGTCCAACTTCTAAAAGTCTCCCAAACCCACAAGCCTCCTTCATTGATCAAAATTTTCAGTGTTCCAGTGAAATACAGCTATCATGAAAGGTCTTGATTGTAGGAGAGAGATGTTTTCACACACAAAGATACAATCCCAAACAAGGCTCTGATTATGAGGAAGAAGATCTTGAATTGGACTTCATTCAACGGAAAGCCAGAGCATGGAGCACAGAACCCAGGTAATGTGTTCAGTGACCTATATTTCTAAGCAGGTTCAGTGATGTAAATACACCACCCTGAGCTTTTGAGAGCACGTAGCTTCATTCTGAGATGTATCTATAAAGCAGTGTCCGTATTCCTTTTTAAAGTGCCTAATGTCAACAAATTATGTTTTATGTATTGAGATGGCAAACAAGAAGTCTCAATGAAACTTTAATGATTTTCTAAAAACCAGTTTTATATTATGTTGCAAAAAGATATAAATTTACGAACTTCAAGATGCTTTCTATGCTCCTATTATTAAAAATGACAAAGAACAGAAGTGTCTCATTACATTGTTATTTTTGTGTGAAGAAAATGTGAATCAAGGGGGACAGTTAATTCATAATTTGGTCAAAAATTAATTTTGTAAAAACCTCTGAAAACCCTAAGACAAAACAGAAATGGTTCCACAGTAGGGTTTTTTGTTTTGTTTTTAATTCCAATTAAAACAATTAGGGGTTTAAAAAGTTGTGTTAAATCAGATAGAGCTACTAAAAATTTAGGCCACTCAATCAACAGGCCCAACAATTTTTTCATAAACAATCAAAAAGTTCCTTGAGGTTCTCATCAGTAGGCCCACTCTGCTGAGAGGCCTGAATATCTTCTGATCAGGTGGAGTAGAGCTACATAGAAGAGATGCTCAGGAGAAAGGACCTCAAAAGGAATTCAAGAAAATGGCTGTCTATTTGAACCACTCTCCTACCCTAAGAGAGATTACTTGGAAGGGTGGAGGGCACATTTCAGACACTACAGTACTACTGCATATAAAACACTAAATGAAATGAACATTATATTTGCAAAAAATCAAGCACTTACAAGATACTCAATTTAGGTTACCACTATAACCTTCATTCAGCCCTCTTGTGTGTATACATCAGACTGAACCAGAAATTTTGAAGACTGAATGAGCCTATTTAGGAATGAACAGAAGAAATCTTAGCCTGGTTCATTTCATCACTGTACACAGACCACCTACTTCCCCCTCTGTATTTGTTCTCTCACAATAAAGAACCTACACTTATTTCATAGCACATGGATGGCAGATATATGACAGAGAAAGAGGAAGCAAATTGTTATAGGAATATTTCATGACCAGTATTAGGCAACTGATGTTGCTTAAATATAGAACAACATTTTCTATTTATGAAACACATTTTATTCTCAAGTTTTAATAAACAATACTGATGTCTTTGCTTTTTCAAATGAACACAAAGTCAGTTATTTGTGGGATAACAGTATTTATTCTCCCAGAAAGCAGAAATTCCTTCTTTCCTTTCACAGAATCACTAATTTTTATCAATTCAAAATATCAAATTTTGATATGCTGTAGTTCAAGAATTTCATTTACATTTCTTGAAACATTTTCCTAGCAAGTTGGGCAAAAAGTTTAGATTAGATTCAAAAACAAAACAGTAAAAACTCAATTCTCCCTTTTAGACAGTACTACCATGTACTGTATGAAGGCAGGGTGGAAAAAGCAGGGTACATGTGGTAAAGATGTAATCAGTTTCCTCTTTAGTGTACATCTTGCACATAGTCACTTTTCTCTCTTCATATCAAAGTATCTCATCACACTAATGTAATTACTATGTATGCATTTCTGTTATTGCCACACAGCCTGTGTAAGCTCACAAAAGCACAAATGAAATGGAAGCTAGCAATAAAGGAAACTGACTTGTGATCAGTTATATTTTCTCAAACTTTGTTTCATCCCTGTGCAATTAAGTGTAATAGAGGATTTTTTTATTTATTTTTTTTTTTTCTTACATTGGCAACCCGAGGATAACACTACTCTAGTTGTATGAGTGGGTGCACATTTGCCTCTGCAGCATATTGGTAGTAATGTGAATAATGTAGCTACACAGAGAATCTGTTGAATACCAAGTTAATACCACGTCTCTTACACAGAAATGTGGCCCCTTTGAGTGATTATTGCAAAAGAGTCACAGAACTTACATAGGAACATACCAGCACCTCTTTACTAGACATGTATTCTAAGACACTGAAGGACTTTAATATTAAAATTGTTGAAATAAGTAGATGGATTTTCCAGTCCCTTAATGTTGTCACCAACAGCATATTTGTCAGCATATACAACAGAAGACAGTGTCCCTACCTTAAGAAGCTTGCAACTTAAGTTATTAACTTAATACTAGTAAACAAAGTTCTATCTTGGGGCATTAGAATGAACACCCGGCCACTTTCACCTCTAAACTGATTCAAACACAGCCTGGGTTGGCTCAAGTAGAAATGGATACTTAATGCGAAAAAAGATGGTCTCAGTCCACTACATAGTGGACTAGCATAAACATTACAAAATTATCATAGTTGGAATTCTTGTTAGGAGTCTCAGAAAATAGGCCAAGGACCGAAACATCTCTTCAGTCCTTCAGATGGTCTCTACCCCTCACCACAACTACCTCATTCCTTTCTCAGATCATTGCTGAGGCATAAACTGGTGAAGAAACTTATGCTGATGATACCCATGCTGTCTATTTCAGTGGATAATGATCTTCATCTCCAGAAATGACAGTCTACAAGCATTAATTAAATTGACAAAAAAATTCCATAGAGCAGCTCACTTCTTCAGTGAGAAAGCACCACCATCATCAACTGTTTACATTTTCTCCAGACTAGATTTACTGCGACTGCCTTCTGAAGAAGAGAACTTGTTGACCACCACTAGCTTTCATCACAGGAAAAATTAGGATGCCTACCTGCAAAATGGGGGCAATATTTAGCATACCAATTCTCACAAGGGTTCTGTGAGCAATAATCAGTGTTCAAAGTTCTTTTGGGATTCTCAGGCGGAAACTGCTAGTCCATACCCTTGAGTTCTTAAAATAGCTTATTCTGTTAGTAAACTGGCATACAGTTCATCTTCATTACATGTAGTGCAAACTCCCTTCCTGTAATGGTTTGTATGTATTATTCATAGTTGCAATGAACCTAGTTACTAATACTTTAAGCACATTCAAAGAGGACAGATAAACCTTTTTTCCCGTTAATGTTCAGCTTTACAAGTTGATGCAAGCATATGGCTGTGAGTGCTCTTTAATTGTACCATGATAATTTTAAATGCAGATATTTTGCAACTACTGAACAAAGTTCCTAATTTTATACATAATGTTATTCCAATTTCAAGCTCTGGTGATTATATTAAACAGAGATTTGCTTTGGATTGAATACCTGTATATATTTAACATTACATTCCTTAATATTTAAATTTTTTTAAAGAGTTGAGCTATTAAATATTTTGCAAATATCTAATCTATATTGATCTCAGTTGAGCAAGTAAGTTTCAGTTAGACAAGTAATATTTATAACCCAAGAAGTTTTATAACGCAATTTTTAAAAACAGACTTTCTCCCTTTTACAACCTTTACTTTCACTTCTTGTTTAAAAGCCTAGCCTTAGGGCACCCTTCTGACAACGTACTGAGCAAAAGCATACACAGCTCCACGTGCGGAGCCGACAGAATGCATCCTCACTACTAAGCTGGGCCTCTGACGGGTACCCCGTTCCTCATTAACTCCTGCTCAAGAAGGAAAAGTCTTCCTCTGTACAGGATGGGCCTACTACTAAAACTTAGCTCCTTCTACCACCAGCAGCGGCAGCATGTTCACCCACCCATTTCTACTCCTCACGTGTTTCTTATGGAGCAGAACTGGAACAAGTGAGAGCATGTTGCAGCTGCCACTGGGAAGGAAGCCAATTCCTGGCAGTGGTCTCACCCATAGAGAAGGCTGTTTCCTCACACAACCAGAGATAAACTGCCTAGTCTGTCAGCACCCTCAGTCCTCCTTCCCCAGCTTCTTCTTCACCTCACCTTGCCGCCCAGGCCAGCATGGATCCTTAGGGAAGATGGTGTGGGAAGAATATTCACCCCCCACAGGGAGTTTTGCAGCCTGACAGTTAAGAAGTTATATACATACACAATCTACAAAACTACAGGTGACACTCACTGTTCTAAACTCCCAATCAGCCTGTCATTTATTTAAATAAGTATATAGAAAACTAAATAAACGACTGATTGGGAGTTTAGAGCAAGATTTGTTTTATCTGTAACCTAGTGTTACCTTGACAACAAGAGTCCAAGGGCATGTCCAGTGATAAGAAACTTACTGAAATATAGAATGACACTGTTAATAACTATGATAGGAAAACAGAAAATAATTCCAGCTGGTCAAGCCAATCTCAGAAAAAAATGGAAATTGATCTTTAACAAATACATTTATCCTTTTGATTCAGTCTGCATTTAACTCAATCCTAGGTATCTCTGCAACACTGACATTTAGGCCAACTTTCACTGTAAAAAGATTAAACTTAAGACTTTGCTTGTAAGAAAAAAATACTGCATTCTACCCATTGTACCACACAGAGTTGTTTCATGGATTTGCTACAAAAGTTACTCAATTTTTAATTTAGATTTGTCAGCCATTTTACACTTATTCAAAATATTTTATTTTCTAGTATTAGTTGGTTTCATTGCATAAAAGGAGCTAGTTTTTATTATTTGTCTGCATACATATTTTCTCCTCAAAGAGTAATAAATGGAAGATGACAAAAGTGTCATGGAAAAAAATATTTCACACTTCTGAAAAAGTCTTTGCAAACTTTCTATCTAAAATTGAATAAAGTTTTGTTATATCACTGAATGTGCTTTTTTGTCCACAACCCTAAATGTCTAATGTTAATTTCCCACCTGTTCACGTTGAAGTTTTATCTTCAAAGTTGATATGAAGGATTATACTACTTAAACCATTTTATAAGCATTGCTTTGTAGAATCAGTGCCTGCTTTAGAAGAAGGGAATGTCTGAAAATGTTTGTATTTAAGATAAATTTGTATAATTTAAATGGAATTCAGTTTATAAGACAAACCACAGTGTTCACTTAAAGTTTTTAAAATGCGAACTTAATAGGCTATTTTTAGAGATCGCTATTAAGCAGTCCTTTACGCTTGTTTGTGAACTTTGAAATTAAATACTGTAGTTTTGCATTCAGAAAGAAATTGACTAATGCTAAATTATATAGTTAACATTAATCTATCCTGTTTAGATTTTACCTTTAAAAAGTAAAAGGAATTGTTGCTGTGAGACATTAAGTGTATTCATAATAAAAATTTTTTTTTTTACCCATCCCTTATATAAAGCTGTTGGGAAAGGACAGGGAAGAGAGGAACAGACAGCAGCACAGAAAAGTTGGCAAATTCATATTTAGAGAAGAAAGTTTAAAGTTCACCTTTAGATATTTACATTTGTTTCCAGAATAATGCAAAAACTTTCAAGACTATTTCATAAATATATCTGGAGCATAATTTTCAAAGGTGCCAAGCACTCACAGTTCATTAGCTTCAAGAAGAGCAACAGGTGCTCAGCACCTGTGAAACAGGATCTAATTGTGTAACTATAGAGCAAAAATAAAACGGACTAAAGATAAAAACATTAGCAGTCTAGTATTAAATAGCAACTTTTAATATAGTATATTTAGTATTAGCACCAGTCACTTCTCCAGAACAACAGAGCACCATCAAAGCTGATGTTTTTATTGCAAATATGAAAGTATAAAAACAAAAATATTCTAGCACTGGAGCACTGGTTATTTGATACAGTTCTGCTTTTTCCTCTCTTTGAAACTGAGATCTATGCATGCCACGTGGAAATACTAATAGGTGTATCAATAACTCTGAAAACAGAGCTGTTGAAGAGTACTAGCTTCTAAAAAAGTCTGAGGCTTGAGGCTCCAGTTGTTATTCCAATTACGTATACATATTACATAGCCATAGGAACACACATCTCACATAACTTTACTTTTCCCCCAGAGGATACAAAAATCAAAAAAATTAGAATTCAGCATATTTTAATCATCTATTGATGTGTGTAATTATTGCAGCTCCTCCTTCCACCATCTTCCGCATAGGTTACTGAAAGCCAATAGTATATAAACTGGATTTTGTAATTACAGTGAAAAATGTATACTTAACATTTACTAGCACTTACTGGAGGAAAAAAACACTAGAAACATGAGAGTACTTAAAATTCAGACTACGATCAAACCCCGTACTTTTTTAACAGGAGTGATTATATTTTTTGAATATCTAAAATGAAAGAGTGTTTGAGGAGAAGAAAAAGTTCGCTTTTAATCACACAATCATGAAGTATGTAAGATTTTCTGCCCTGCAGCAGTAAAGTTTTCAATACTGAGCCAGCACAAACATGAATGCACATTCCACGGGCCCTCCTGAGCATATCTATTAATTCAAATATTTGTCTTTGTGCAATTTTGCATTACTACAAATACAAATTAACATGCACTACTTGAAGTAATACAATAACTATTTACATTTTAATAAGATAAGGGCCAAGGATTTATTTTAACTCTTTCATCCTACAAGGAGTCCAACTAGGGCCAATGTTTCTCACTACACTGGTAGCTCTACCCCAGAGAAGATTTCTAGTCTTTGGGTATTCAGCGGTCCACTCATCTTCTGCTATCTCAGGGTGAAACAGGAACTTTGGCTGCAATGATGGCAGCAAAGGAAATCCGTAGCACACAGACCTTCAAAATAACTGCAAAGCAGATCTGGCCCCACTTGTCCCGTATAACTTTCAGGCCTCAAAAATCATGGAACATGCCCAGAAGAAAAGCCCTTCTCCCCAGACAAGCAGCCTATCCTACAAAGTACCACCAGAGGCTGAGCAAAGTGATCAAGAAGAGAGTATCCTCAGATTTGGGGAGGGAGGAGTGGAGAAACAAGTACACCTCTACCTCGATATAACGCTGTCCTTGGGAGCCAAAAAAAAAAATCTTACAGTGTTATAGGTGAAACCACGTTATATTGAACTTGCTTTGATCCACCGGAGTGTGCAGCCCCCCCTCCCCCGCCCGGAGCACTGCTTTACCACGTTATATCCAAATTCGTGTTATATCAGGTCGCATTATAACGGGGTAGAGGTATAGTCACACTTTGCGCCTGACTTAACCCTGACTCAGTTGCTGAATTCTGACCTGGAGTTTAGGAGAGAGTGACCAGGCCCTTCTCACCCCTCTTCCAAGCTCCAAAACTACTGTGATTTTAGGCAGGTAGTGGGGCCTACTACTCCCACAGCAGTGTTTGTCAAGCATCCCCCATAACCTCTGCACCAGGTGTCACAGTCAGACTGAGTAGGAAGAGACCTGCCTCTTGAGGCATTAGGGTAGTTGGTCTCAGCTGTCAAATTCTGGGCATGCCTCTCTGCTTTCCCCAGAGACAGCTCAGATCTGAAAGTTGGTGCAGTCTTTTGCCATAAGGCATCCCTACAAAATTAAGAGAAAGAAGAAATATATGACTCAGTAGAAGATTCCTCTCCTACCTCCAGAGTAGGCAAGGTCTTTGCCAAAGACAACTTAGGCGCCTTTGAGGAAAAGGTGTCTTCTACCCTGGATTTGTCTGGACAAAACAGTACTAGCTGACAATGGCTAGGTAGGTGGCAAGCCATAACTGATGTTCGCTGTGCTAAGATATGGTTGTTTTACTGTTACCTTGCCCCTCACCTGTCCTCCCCTCAGTTTCTTTCATCCACTTATGGCATCCAGTTGTCACCTACTGTAAGATACTTGCCAGTGGTGAATGTGAAGCTTTCCCTGGCAATGGAGAGCGTAGGAGTTACCATGCTGGATCAGACAAGTGGCCTATGTATTCAAATATTTTATCTCCAACAGTGACCAGTATCAACTTCTTCAGAGGAAGAAACTCTGAAGCAGGCTGTTATGTGATAACCTGCCCCCAGGGAGAGTTATTGCCGATAATTAGAGATTGGGTTACTCCCCAAAGCTTGAGGGCTTATATCCCTTCCAAAGATCTCTCTTTAATATTTACTCTTACAACAGCAATAACTAGAATTATCTATAAAAATGTCTAATCCTTTAAAAAGAAATCCGCTAAGCTCTTGGCCTCAATGATTTCTTGAAGCAAGGAATTCCAGTCTGATTGTGCATTATGTGCAACAGTATTTCCTTTTATCAGTTTTGAATTTGCCACTTTCTAATTTCATTGATGCCCACCTGTTCCTATACAGGGAGAAAGGGTAAACAGAAGTTCCCAGATAAACCTTCTCTATACCATTCATTATTTTGTATCCTTTTAGCATGTCCCCTCTTGTCTCCTCAAGAACAGTACCAATATTTTTTACTCTCTTCACATGAGTTTTCCCATACCTCTAATTCTTTTTGTTGTTCATCTCTAAAACCCCTCAATTTCTGAAACATCCTTTTTGAGGTGGGGTGACCAGAACTGAACACAGTATTCCAGGTGATTTACCCCTGAATTGTAGAACAGCATTATAATATTTTTGTATTATTCTTAGTCCCATTCCTTATACATTCTAACATTTTGTTCATTTTATTGATTACTGATGATGCATGATTCCTGTTTTTCCTCCGAGCTGATGCACATAATTCAGAATCCACTAAGGTGAGCAGTTCAAATATAGTTTCCCCCCAATGGGCATTACCCTGAATTTCTCAACTTTGAATATCATCTGCCATTATGCTGATCATTCATCTAGCTCTGTTAGGTCCTTCTGAAGTTCCACAGTATTCTCTCAGTCTGGACTAACCTAAATAATCTGCAAATTTTGCCACCTCATTGGTCATCCCTTTTTTCAGATCATTAAACACCAATTCTAGTACAGAAACTTCTGACACCCTTCTGCTGACATTTTCTCATGATAAAATTGACCAATTATCCTTACTCCGTTTTCGATCTCTTAGGCAGTTTCTGATTCGTTATTGTATATTGTCTTTCACACCATGTCTACTTAGTTGCTTTACCCTCTTGTGAGGGATTTTATTAAAACCCCTTTGAAAGTCCATATAAGTTGGGTCAGTAAGTTGTCTTTTATCCACTATTTTATTGTCCTGTTCAAAGAAGTCTAAGAATTCTAAATTCAGGAGACAAGGTTTTCCTTTACAGACGCTGTGCTTGTTGGGCTCCATCAGAGCTGGCTCTTCTAGCTGTTATAATTCTATTTATGATTATTTTAACCAATTTATCAAGTACAGAAGAAAAGCATACTGGTCTAATTCCTCAGACTGCCCCTAGCACTTTTTAAAAATAGAAGTGCAATACTGGCTACCATCCGAGATAGCAGTTCATTTCAATGAGAAGTCATTTTTACTAGTAGCTCAAGCATTTACTTCTTAATTTCCTTCTTAACATTGGGTGGTTGGGACCAGGTGACTCGTTGCTTTCAGTTTATTTGTTCCAGAAACTCCTTTTTTGATCTCAATCTCTGAATGTGCCTTATCAGTGCTACCAGAAAAGAGTTACATCACCTCACCATTCTGTGATGAAGACTGATGCAAAGAAATCAGTTAGCTTCTCTAGAATGTTTGCCTTTCTTAGTTGATCTCCTTTCTCCAGGAGACCTATCAAATTCTCATGCAAACTTCCAGCATCATACATAAATAATTTCTTATTTGTTTCTATACCTTTAGCTATTTGCTATTAAAATTCCATCTTTACTCTCCCAAGTTCCTTCTTACTTTTTGCCTGCTGTAGCTTATACTCCTTTTAATTGACTTCATTAGGCTTTCCATTTTCTGAAGGATATCTGGCTTTAACTTTCTGAACCTTTCTATTTAGTCATACTGATTTACTTACTGCTTTCTGATTCCCTTTCTTGTTTAGAGGTTTACATGCCTTCTGACACTATTACTGTTTCCTTAGAGTAGTATCTATGCCAAACCTAAGGATTTCAACTTCTTTACATTTGATTTTAGGGCCTTTTGCCTAGCTTCCTCTTTTTTAAGTCCCCTTTATTAAGTTAAACATAACCATACTATATTTCATCCCTCAATGAAAGCCGATCAGTTTCTGCAGAAATTAAGCTTCCATTTAAAACAAATGAAATTAAGTTTCTAACCATTACGGTTGTGAAGACAACCTTCCAAATGTGAAATGCAGTGCTGACTTCCTCAGTCTGCAGAAAGATTGTTCCAGTCCTCTGCTGCTTTTCTTAGATCGGCCAAATAGCAGCAAAGTGATATCAAGACACTGATCAGTTTCATAACAGTGATTCCATACTCTTGGAAAAGCTGCATAGGAAAGCTGCGAGCAGAATCAACAGCAGGCACTGAAGTTACTTGAAGGATGATCACACACTTCAAAAGGGTTAGAGTAGTAGAGCTCTTCACCTCTTGCACAATCCCCATCATCTTTTCTATCTACCTTCAGCTAGCAGGCAAAGTTCTTCAGCTGATATGTCTACTAAACTTTTCAACTGTAACATCTCCTTGGGGTAGCATTTTGGAGCTTCCAAAAGAAAAAGGGGACAAAATTAATTTGTATATTCTATTTTATTTAGGTCTCGTAACTGAATTGTGCTATTTAAAATCCAAGAAAGTCTTACTATAGCAATTTTTAAAATTATATAATTACACAATCTTTTTACATTTATGTGTAAAAATATTCACAGCAATTCAGTACAAAATGACATAATAGCACAAGTATATGTGTTGCGTGAATAATGAAAAAATTCCATTCAGTAATTTAATTTACAAGAGTACTTGGGCTTTCCCCTCACCCCATTATCATTATTGCAGAGTAAGAGGCCAGACATCAGTGAGTGCAGCCTAAGAATGAGTCTGCCATATTCACACTGACAAGAAAGAAAACCGTGCATTACTGAATTAACTGTGAAATAACTGCCACTAATCTTCCACCTGCAAAAATCAAGAATGTCTTCAGTATTTAAAATGTATCTCAGCATTCATCTTTGGCAGAAAACTTATTTCCTTTTACTATATATTTCACCGTTTCAAAGCAGTCATATATGCAGAGACATTCAAAATACAATATTTAAGAAATGTTTTACTGTGTCATATGGTACATTCAGGGCTGTTAAATTCCAGAGAAGACTGAGTACTGCAAATCAGCATGCCCAATCTACTTCATGGCGCTTAATTCAGGATACTACATCAGTATCTGCCATAAAGGGAGCTATTTACCCCCAACTAAGCAGGAAGCAAGGTGCTGCAATGACAGCTGCTAATTTAGAGAAAAGGGAAAACTGGGAGATGAACTAATTACATATTATACACTGCAAATCTAATTACAAGTTGCCAGTACTTAAAATATACCCACAAAAAAACCCCAGATGAATTACTTTACCATGCAGCAGAGATTCTAACTCAATTCTATTTACTTTACCAGCAACAAAGTAAATTTCAATATTTTGTGAAAAATATCAAAATAAGTCGACTGAATTTAACAAATTCTAGAAAAAGCATTATTTGTATATGATTTAGGTACTACTGAACAGCTGAGTTTAGAAACCTGAGTAAGTTTTTTATTTGTTTCCAAATGAACAAGAAGATAATCTTAAGCTATCTGAAATCTGCTAAAAGAAAGTTCTAGTAATGTCCTATTACAAGCTATACCTACACACACAAATAATTTTGTCTGCCATTGAAGTGCAGCAAGCTCTAAGGAGGAACCAGCAACTGTTTTATGACACTGCCTCTAGATCAGTAGGAACAGCATAGTAGAGCACTACAAGCATCTATTGCACAAAACCATCCATGCTCTTATTCTTTAGGCACCTCCTCTCTCCGCATCTGCCTCACAGGCCACCATTATTAACCAGCAGCTTGAGACAGAAATAAGAGGGGAGGACGCTGGAATGTTGTAGACAGATGTACACACATGGAATATGAATAACTGAAACAGAACATTCTTATGCCAGAGCTGCAAGGAACAAGATGTCTTGCTTCTCCATTACAGCATCCACAAATTCTTGTCAAAAGAAACTATTCCATGTGATTAGTCTGATTAACTCCAATTGTCTTCACCAGGTCCAAGTTGAAAGTATCTCACAGCAAGGGGCTTTGAATATATCTCAGAAACAAGAACAATTTGTTTAAGGACAGTCTCTCCACAGCTGGGAAACGATGTCAAAGGAAAGGGAAACAAAAACAAACCACTTTCCATCCCGTACTATCATCCAACTTTGAAATTGTGGAGGCACTAAAGTCCACCCAGACATTTGAGTTAGAGATATAGCCTGCTAGGCCAGAGAAAGCCAGTGAAGAACGTTTGAACTTATTATTGTGGGGGATAATTATGGTCTCCCTAGGGGAGATAAAGTTTCCAGTGAATAAACATGCTTTCATCTGGCATGTACTCAAAGAACTATTCTTTGATATTAATGTTCTTACCAATTATCACCAAAGATCTGACCTATTCTTTCTGGAATTGGTCACTGAAAAAGCGATGGCAGACCAAATCCAACAGATCTTAATCTTCCAAGCTTTTGGATCCTAGACAGGCTTTAGATCTGGCTACAGCACAGAAACAGCATCAGTTTTAGTGGCAAACAACAGGCTTCTTTACACATCCCACTAGATCTTTCAGCTGCTTTTTATTGATGGGATTTTCAAAAGGGCCTAAGTGATGCAGAAACACAAGTCATGCTGACTTACAATGAGACTTACTCACCTATGTCACTTAGACATTTGGAAGGATTAGATTTTTATTGGTAAATGTTGATTTCACCATACAAAAACAAACTGATGAAAAAAATATTTCCATCGATGATAATAGAAATTTACAGATTGGTGAAGTAAGAAAAATGCTGCTTGAGAATTTAGGAGTTTGTGTATTTTAACATGTGACGTTAATGTGTGTTTTAATGCTTTAATTTTTTGAATCTCAGTGTCTACCATAATTTCCTTCAACTGTAAAAATTTGAATTGATATAAACAAACAAACATTGATATCAACCATTGAAATTACAAAAAACACCCCCCCAAAAAACAACAAAACAACAACAAAATCAACCTCACAAATTCTGCCAAGCCTACCTTTATCATTGAACATGAGATTCACTGACGACCATGAGACCGTCGGGGGGGGGGGGGGAGGGGGAGGTGTACGGGGGAGGAGACAAAGGACAGAACAGCTTTAAAAGTTGTTCCATTCATACCAGCGACTGCTGAGCGGAAAACTGGCCTTCCTGCCTGAAGGCTGAAAGTTATGATGTACCTCAAGAATCAGTCTTGAAACCTCCTTTCTACAATGCTTGTATATAACTAAGAGAAAGAACAGGAGTACTTGTGACACCTTAGAGACTACGGCTGCTACTCTGAAACCTGTATATAACTAGAGCTTGAGAGATGTAAGAGGATCAATATGCTGATGGCTCAGCTCTATATCTTCTTTTCACCTCAACCACACTAAGCGGTTCCCTTGCTCTTTGGATGTCAGAGATAGAAACCTGAATGAAAGACAGTTGGCTTATGCTCACCTTGGATAATAGAAGTGAAGCTGAGCAGAAGAGGAAGCATTTTGAGAATTTAAGGGTCCATGACTATTCTCTTAAATACGGCCCTACCTACTACTGAGAGTAGCTGTATCTTAGAGAGAGATTCCTGGCTGCTACTAGACTGTAAACATATGCAGTGACTAAAACACACTAAATATCAGCCCAAACCCCCAAAACATACTCTACTGTCAGATGTTGTATTCACACATTCTTTCACGCCCATTATCTTTAGGCCAGAATACTGCAATGAACCCAGAGATAATCTTGACTATCACTCAGAAGTTTCAGCTAACAGAGCACATTACCATCTTCTACAACAACATCTACAAACCTTAATCTTTCCTATATCTAGCCACAATGACTACACCACTTTAGTTGTAAGTTTCACCTCTATCAAACATCAGAGGGGTAGCCATGTTAGTCTGAATCTGTAAAAAGCAACAGAGGGTCCTGTGGCACCTTTGAGACTAACAGAGACTAACTTCTGTTAGTCTCAAAGGTGCCACAGGACCCTCTGTTGCTCTATCAAACAAGATCTGGAGGCAGGTAATTCTCAATAGAAAGCACTTGACCCTGGGATTCAGTCCAGTAAAAGATACACCTGAGCCTGAACTTGACCTCATTTAGAAGAAGGTGATAGATACATGCATCTAATTTTTCCACCAGGTGTAGTTTCTGCACTCTCCTCCCATTTGACCTACTGGCTAGGTTTTCCCAAGCTTACTGTAGATTATATGGGAATGCAAGGTAGCATACCTGACATAGTCTTTTGGGAGGTTTTTTATTTTTTAAATCTAAAACTCAAGCTGTGCCCAGAACTATAATGGTATTTCAGAAATAGCAAATACTAATACCCAAACTACACAACGGCTAGGTTTTTACAAAGCTGTCTACAACATACATGTTGGATTCTGTCTTTAAAATACAACCTGCACCAGCAAACATCTTCCAATTTTAGTTCTACTATCAGCAATATCCATTAAGTACATATGTTAATGTGTATGACTTGCTGTATGACTTGATAAGCAAAAAGACAAAATGCTTGCAAATTGGACCATGGAATGTAAAAAAGATCAAGTATATACTGAGAAAGTTACCTATCAATAGTTAACAAAAAAACTTGCACTGAAATTGATTTTTAAAATAACCAGAAAAATAAATATCACAGAACTGCAGAAACCAAAAAGCATTTGATTCAACATCTTTGGCTTGCTGTGATACTGGAGAAACAAATGACAGCATGTCTTTGCTTAAGAAAAGTCAGGAATTGGGAACAAGGGTGTGTGGGCCACATCTTGCAAAGTGCTCTTTGTTGGCTGACCCATAAGGCAGCTCACTGATATAAAAAAATACTACACAATGCTCACTTGGGCAAAGGTAATTAGTGCATTGCCAGCTATAAGAGGAAGACAGAGGTAATAATGGTACAGGAGGACAACAAATAGAAGGGCCACAGTGGAAGAGTAAAAATGGAATTCACAATAAAAGTTTCAATTTCTCCTTCAAAATAAGCTACAGAAGAAAAGGGTGTGTGAAATATAACCAACAAGTTCTGTATCCGTTATATGTTACCTAAGTTTTGTTTGACTATCAGTTACTCTCTTTGGGGTGGAATCTGGTCTATTTAGATGGCAACCTCTTTGGAAGAGGGTTTACTTTTCACTCTGTATTTATACAGCACTGAGAGCAATGAAACACCAATAATGATTGTGGTAAAACAAATAATAAACTTCCATTCTTGACAAATAAAACAATAGACTACTACTACTCACTGGTGGCTTTCATATAAATTCTAAGTTGAAATTGCCTGGGACTGTAACGGCCATCTACTACATTTCAGGTATAGTTCAAGTTTGAGTTGATGTGAGTTTAAAAAAAAAAAGTTTTATTCTCTAACAAAAATCTTGTTTCTCCATTTTCTTTAACTGAGTAGCTTAGAAGGAACAATGCTGCTATAAATAGCACTATAACCATTTACTAGCACAATCTTTTTAGATAAGTTATTTTAGATACCCTCCATTCAAATATGTTTGATATAAAGACACCTTTCAATGACAATATTCAATAACAAGTATTTTCTAATTAAAGACAGCAACATCCAACTTTAATGCTGACCCGCAAGATGTAGTGACAAAGAATTTTATGAAAATAATCAATGAATTCTAGTTGCAACAAAGCACAGTCGAAGAATCCGAGACCGCGCACCAGTATACAAGTGTCATTATGTGCTAAATTGATAAGACGCTATTTTCCAATTGACATTAAAATTATACTCCTACTCAAATAAGTAGGAGGTATGAATTCTTTCTATACAAGCTTCACTTCCTCACCTTGAAAAAGGCACAATTGTCTACAGCAGCAGGATAGCCGGTGGCCCTCATGGGCAAGTGTATTCAGAAAATGTATATTTGATTATGAAACAAGAATATATTCCCTGAGCTGCACTCCTGACTTTTAAACTCAAGAGCTTGAACTGTTCTCTTACTGTGGACAGGTGGAAGGGGGTGCTACTTTCCACCACCTCTCCTGCAGTATTAGGGGGCAGCACTGATATGGATAGAGAGTGCTGGGGTGGATAAAGATAGCTACTGTCCCTTCCCTGCTACACCTACCTTAGCAGCTCCCCACTGTCCATCTGCTGCAACACAAGGGAGAGAGGACAGTAGTTCTCGTAGAAACTTTGCCTGCTTCCCTGCCAAGCTGAGGGAACTCCAGGGACAACAGAATTTGTCCTCATATTTCTAGAATGGCACATACTGGTAAATGTTATACTCTACTGCTCTTGAAATGGTCTGTAAGAACAGAGTACCACTTCAATTTTCTTGTTTGATTTGTTTTTTGCTGTTTCATATCTAAAAGGTCCAAAATCAAAGATAATATTGCAAACGAATACAGTGTGCAAATCACCAAAGTGCAACAATTAACTAAAATTCTATACAATAAATTCTCAGGACTGTAACTCTCAAACAACCTTGAGTATATTAGTCATACATACTCATGATTGTTACCATTAATTAGTTCAATTAACATACATGGAAGTGTTTTATGTCCATTTTTCCCTCATTCCCTTCATCTTAAACAAAAAACAACCCCAGTTAATAGTCCTTTTAAATTTTAATAAAGGGACACTGTCAATGTAAGTCACACTTTTGTCTGACTCTTTTTACCTAAGTTTACTGAAAATGAAAGTTTTACTGAAAATCTTTCCTAGTTTATACAAATGATTGTCAAATTTATAATGTTTCACTGTTACCCACATAGGCCCTGATTTTGCAAGCACCTAGACACTCTGGTGAAGACAGATCACTGTAATGTATCTTTTTTTAATTTCTGAATATGAACTACACATTATCCACTTTGTCAATGGGAACTGACAAGATAATCATTTAACTGAATGTTTAACTTTTTTTTAATTTTTGGAAAGGAATGTTTAGTGGCAATGCGTGTAGGGTTGTGTGTTTTGTTTTTTGGAAGCCCTCTACATCTCATCAAAATTTACCCCAGCATCTGTGTGCATGAAGTATTGTCACAACCAC
Organism: Malaclemys terrapin pileata; assembly: GCF_027887155.1. Taxonomy (NCBI): domain Eukaryota; kingdom Metazoa; phylum Chordata; order Testudines; family Emydidae; genus Malaclemys; species Malaclemys terrapin. The sequence continues at coordinate 15,709,670 of NC_071520.1, read as the reverse complement.
AAATATTTTATGTCAGTTAAAATATAAATATTTGTAATTGAGAATAAAAGATAAATATTTAAAAGAATGACCAAATCCCATATCTGTTGGTTCAAATAGCTTGGGAACAGCATGTTGTGATTGCAACTGCTATGTATATCTTTGAGTCGCTGATACCATATAGTCTAAGTACCATATAAACTGTTGGAACAACTATTAAGTTGAATGTTTAAAACATAGCTATTCTAGTTGAGAAGTAATTATTATCAACAATCTCAGTTTAGAACAAATGTTTCCTATTAATCCCACTAGAATTGACCCACTGGGAAATTTTATGTGAAGAATTGTTATACATTTAATTTAAAACATCTATCCTCTTTCTTGAAGAAGTTGATTCATAAAGGGATTTAAGATTAGAGAGAGCCCACTTTCTAAGATTTATATTAGAAGTATTTTCTCTAAAAAGATGAAAATGGATTGATACTAGTATATTTTTCCTTTTATGACTGAGTGAAGCTTTAAGTCAACTTAGGCTCTGTCTACACTAGCACTTTTGTGCTTCTGTCTCCCACCTGACATAGCCACCGCCGTTCATTAGAGGTGGTTTAATTATGCTGGCGGGAGAGCTCTCTCCCACCGGCACAGAGTGGCTACACAGAAGACCTTACAGCAGCGCAGCTGTGCTGCTGTAAGACATAGCCTTAGACATAAGACAGTGTCTGTAGAGTGACAGATGATGTCCATCCTGTTCAGCCAGAGGGTCAAACTAATCTCAGAACAGTCAAGGGGCCACAATCAATTGTTTAGGATACACCTTCTATCCTGTGTGCTACGTAGGTGGCACAAAGGGAACAGAAAACTCCTGCAAGTTTTCCTGCTGAGTATTCCCTCAGCATGGAGGACTACGCAGAGGAAGGAGAGCAAACCCCATGGAGCCACAGTGGGGGAGCGGTGGGAGTGTTTCTAGTTATCTCCAAGTAGTTTATAGTCAGCCCCTCAGGGACCACAGCCAGCAGGCATGAGTGAGGCAGCCCCTAGTCTCCTGTAACCTGTGCCAGGATCAGGGCAGAGAATCAGGGAGCTGTAACTGGACTAGTTTTCAGCTTTCTTCCCCTCTTGACTTCCCTGGTTGACTGTTGGGAAGGAGAACCATCCTTCGGTAAACATTTCCCCTATGCTCAGGCTGAGCCAGTCAAGCTCCGGTCCTGTTCTCCGATAGCACAATCTGAACATGAATCAAACAGGCAAAAGGACAGAATCTAGCCCTTGGAGACAATTGGAACAGAATGTGTTATGTTGGCAAAAATATAACCTTTGAAAATTACAGAGTTTAAATTTAGGGGCATAAGATTAAGACACAGGTTCCTCTAAAATTACCCCTCAAATCAATACATAATTTATCCTCCTTTACTCTCTAAAATATAGGTGTGCTTTTTCAATAAAATATTATTTGACATATAGCTCTAATAACTCTGTTTTTACTCAAAATCCTGACCTGGCTATGGATGACTGAGTTAAAGGAAAGAATTTAACTATTATCTCTAGAGTTTTTCATAGTAGAGAAAGTTTGAACGTGAGAACATTTATACAAGCAACTTACTTGACCAGTATTTTCCTTTCTTTCCTTAACTATTGTTTCAGATTTTTATTGATTAAGGCTTTGCTTCCGAACATACTCAACTCTCTGCTTGACCCAGCTGTGAAGTCATAGTCATCTGTTTACAATATCACTGTCTTGTCATGGAAGGTTAAAGTGACTGTTGCTTCAATTTAACTTTGCTACAGGATCAAATAAGAGACTAACGTGGGCCATGAGAGAGTGCTGGTTTAATTGAACTCACAGCTTGGATAATTTACAAATATAATAAGAGAGGTTATGAAAAACACACCAGGTAGCTTTCACAACTCTCCAGTCCTTTACATTTCCGCATTATGAAGCCATGACACTATATACTGATGTATATGATCTCTCAAATGTTATATATTAACTTAGTCTAGAGTCACAAAACTTTAGTACCATAGCTTTATAATTTTTTCAATGAGCTAAAATTAGTAAATCTACTTCTGAAGCTTGCAAAAGACATCTTCTCCCTACCCCCATGAAAATGCCTCCACACTGTAACAATTGCACACACAGCTTGCCAAGCAAAGCATGAAACATCAAGTGTCAATCTGCATAATGAATATACTTCTAGTTGCTTGTAAGTAATCTTATGTAATCATAGTAGTTTGTGTCCTACATGCTAACAAACATTAGTTGCTATGACATCTCACTAGGACACATGCAATCCAACACTTTCCTTATCAAATATGCAATACAAATTTATGTTTGTTTCGTGTCCTTTCACACTTGAGACTGTATTGAACAACAGCAATTAAGAAATTAATACCTGATACAGTGAATGCTTTAACTTCTTAACTCCATAAGGGGAATACAGCAGCTCAACAAACCATAGTGCCTTTGGATCAGTAGGGTTTAACATTTTTATTTTAGTCCAAAAACACCTGTCATTAATTGTAGATAAAATTATTAATGTGTTGAGTTTTAAGATAAAAAGGCTACCTTATACAGACATTGTTTGAGGTGAAATGGAAAACTTATAGTTTTATCTCAAGCCACTAACCAGAGACCAAGTTGAGGGGGGAAAATAGTGATATGCTCCCTAGTCCTGTCCACAAACCACACCCCCATTCACCTGTGAAGCCAAAATAGGACATTATTACCAGTAGACTGCGTACCCTTTGTAACATTTCTTCCAGCCTTTGATCAGTAGTGAAATAGATAAATTTGAAGCTAAATTAAATGTCACCATTCCCACTTAGATAAATGGGGCAGTATACGCCTTTTAGAAGTACTATTTCAGGCTATCTTCAACCTCAGACATATGTCAAGTCTATCTACACCAAGGGTATTTGTACTAGTGCAGCTACACTGGTGCAAACCCCTCAGTGTAGATGTGCTGAAGAGGTGTATAACTAGGCTTGCACTGGTGAGGCTTATTCTGGTTTCTGAGGTACTCTGCACTAACACAAACCTCATTAAAAATCTGTACAGTGCATCCACCTTGATGATTTACATCAGTGTAGCTGCACTGGTACAAATAATTTGTACAAAAAATTGGTACAAGTATAAACAGGACCTCAAATCACATTTTGAGAGTTATCACCACATCTAAAAGGGCTAATGTCACAATCCAGTAAAAGCACTTAAGCATATGATTAGCTCCTTGGTGAATCCAGGCCTAAATGAAAGCTTAAATTCTGGAGTACAAGGTGACTGCCTCTCATGGAGCCATCAAAAGTCAGCATAATTCAACCCTGAATTAAAGGTTATAGCTGTAAAAAAAATGTTTTGAACAAATATATAACTAAACGTGATAAACCAAATTTATTTCAAAACATACCTTGTCTTTTAAAAATGAAATGTCATAGAAAGACAAAGTGCATTCCGAAGGAAAATCAGCATAGGGTTTGGAGGAAAGTTATCCTGTTTCATTTGCAGACTTGAAATCAATTCAGGGGGTAAATTTCTTTAATCCATTTTACAGATGGAAAGACAGACAAATAGGATAAATGATTTAAGCAAGGTCACAGAGCAAGGCAATCTCACTACACTAGTAGGAGATAAACACCTTAACTTGCTCAGATACATCTGTGCATTTCCCATCATTCTTATAGCCTGATTAAGACAGACAATGTCAAATAGTTGAGCGCACACATTCACATTGCATACATGTTTGTGTTTTAATGGGTTTCACTGGAAGTCTCTGTGATACAAAACAGTTTCAACAAAGAAAAATTTCACCAATATGAGAGATTTACTAGGCTAGACAAAGTGACTTGCCATTACTGGAGGGGAGGGGTGGCAAATCACAACCAAAGAAGAGAGAATTGGGGGTAATAATTCCTACATACAGAGTCTCTTTTTTTGTTTACCCAGTGTGGTCTTGGGGCATACAAGGTGAGCCCTAGCGCTTATAATCAGTCAGAGTCAGGATTTTGGTTACCTTTTCCATTTTGAACACATATCACACACCACCAAGAATGAGAGAAAAAAAAAAAGTTAAACCAACCCAACAGACAGTAAACGGAAAAGAATAGCCAAGCCTTGAATCAGGACTGGAGAAGGAAGGGGCAGCGACTGGGGCTAGGCGGCAGAGGAGGGCAGGGGAAGCGGCAGGAGACGGGGCAGGGGCAGCAATCGGAGCAGAGGCAGCAGCAGGCAGGGAAGGGGAGCCGGAGGCAGAGATGCTTAAGCCCCGGCCCCTGCGGGAGCGCCAGGAGGCTGGGGCCGCGGGCTGTTCCCCAGCCCCCGGGAGAGGCTATTGCGGGCCAGGCTCGGCGGGCGGGGTAGGGCGCTGCCCCGGCGCGGCGCGGCTCGGCGCGGCTCCCCGGCCGGTACTCACCAGACCATGCCGTAGGCCCCCTCCCCGATGTAGGAGAGGTTGATGTAGCGGGGCCCCACATCGAACACCTGGCCCCGCACCATCTCCGGACCCCCGGCGTTGGCCGAGCCGCCCGCAGCCCCGGCCCCCGAGACCGCCGCCATGTTCTCCGTGCCGGGAACCGCTATGGAAGGGGGATGTGGTCGCCTCCGGTGCCCGCGCGGCCGCTGCGCTCAGAGGGACCCGCTGCCGCCCGGTCCCAGGCCCGCTCGCCGCTGCTGTGAGGAGGCAGAGGCTGAGGGGGGCGCGCGCGCACAGACGGGAGGGGGAGGAGGGCTCGCGCACACAGCAGGAGGAGGAGCGAGGAAACCAGGCGCGAGAAGGACAGGAGGGGCGGGGCTAAGGGGACTGCGGTAACTTCAGAGCCGCAGCAGCACAGAGGGGCGGGGCCGGACAGGTCACGTGGCCGGTGTGCCTGCTGCGCTTGGAAAGCGCTGCTGCAGAGCACCATTAGGCGTCAGGTGACCGAGGACAGCCTGCCAATGGGCCGGTGCCTGCGCTGCTCTGGGGCGCCACCTTCAGCGCGCCTTCTCCGTGCCCCTGGGCTGCATCTCCAGAGGGGCCGCCCCAGCACGTTGGGGCCTTGAATTCTTCTGAGGCAAATTGGGGTCCCTTGTCAGGGAGTACGGTGTCCAGGATGGTGCATCTCACACAGGGCCTTCCGTTGGCCAATCCTTGACATGCTTCTTGTATGTTACCATTCCTGATGGCCGATTTGTGTCCATTTATTCTTTTGCGGAGGGACTGTCTGGTTTGGCCAATGTACATGGCAGAGGGGCATTGCTGGCACATGATGGCATATATCACATTAGTGGATATGCAGGTGAATGAGCCCTTGATGGTGTGGCTGATGTGGTTGGGTCCTCACCATCAGATACCATCAGAGGACCCAGTTCCCCAGTAAGGTATGATAATAGTTATACTTGACTGTTGTTGTTATCCTCCTGCATGGCCAGGTCTGTCCATCAGGAGTACCACTGGGCTACCCGTGTGTCTGCAAAATCCAGGTTTCTGGGGAACTTCAAATCGAGTTCCTTGGCTCACGCAGCCAGCTGCGGCACTTCGGAGAACTCACAGCTTCAGTGCTGCCACCAGGTTTCATTTGCAAAGAGTGAAGCTGAATGCAGGGTAAGCTGAACACATGGAACTCTGTGCACTGCTCTGTCCAAGTTGCTTCCAGCCCAACTCCACCCATGTAACCTGGTGTCCTATTATTAACAGTCCCTTCAGGGAGCATGGGCCCTCTGACTTCAGCTCCACAATACATCTTCCCTATTTTCCATACATTTTAATACAAACCCGAAAACCAAATAATTGATGCCCAGACCCGCTCCCCACCCCTGCGTCCCTTCAGCCAGGGCTTGCCAGCACATGGGCGAGTTGGAGTCTCATCTTTACCACAGACTCAGCTGGTTACATAGTCTTTGAGATAGTGTTTCTGACCCACTTTGCCTGGCTTCCTATTGGCATTCCTGCCCTGTCTATTGCTGTCTCTCTCCTCTCCACCTCAAGGGACTCCCTGCTTCTGCCACTGCACTTGTTTTATAATTCTGTCTCTCTCCCACCACTGCCTAAATCGTCATGCCATTGCATATACCAAGTCCAACCCTTCTGTTACCAATTGCCCCAAACCAACTTTCATTCCGACTAGCCAGTATCAGCTCCCCCAAACCAACAGTTATTCTCAGCGGCCACAGCCTCTCTCAACTGCTGCGGAACCTTTGGATTCTAACGTGCCATGCCACTTCATCGTAAAGCAAAACATTCAGCTCCCTGTTTGAATAGCTGTCAAGAGGAAAAGAATATCCCTGTTGCAACTGTACGTACTCTGCTACCCCAGCAGCAATCTAGTGGATCGCCTTCCATGCCAGAATGCACAGCAGGTGTCCCGGTTTCAGATGCAATACAATCCTCCAGTCAGCTTAGTACAGTGAGAAACATTTTGTGTGACTGGAATAATCTAATGATGAAAAGCCTGTGTTTAATACTCATTCAGCCATATGGTTTATTGTACGTGTATTTAAGTGGAACAGTTAACATTGCTTTGTATGAGTTATTTTTCCTTATATCTAAAACTCTTTGTTTTTCACACTATTTTTTCCCTTCAGAAACCCAGCATTACTTTTCTCAGAAATGTTAGACATCTGTAAATGTGAATGTTTCAGTAAATAAAAATAAGATTTAAAATGTTCCCTTAACAGCTTTAAAAAACAAAATTATGCTTACAGTTCTGAATATATACATAAATAAATCTGTCATTGGCAAGTGTAAAACAAATGCTTATGGAAAAATCTAACACACAACCAGTAATTGCAGTTTTAATGCAAAATTTGATTAAAAACTAGTGTATATCTAATATATTTCCCCCTTCCCTAGGATTTGTCAGATCAAAAACGATACCAATAAGGCAGAGCAATAAGTTGTGGAACGACAGCCATGCCCCCTGACAGGGTGCAACTATGGTCAGCCTGGACCATATGCATGTCTAGGCCAATATATATAAATGGGATAATTAGCATTTCATGTGTATATTTATTTTCATTACCTAATAGTTCATATTGGGTCTTTCCTTTCATGAAGGCCATGACCCTGCAAAGACTTACATATGTGCTTTAAGCACATGGATAGTCCCATGAAGTCAGTGGGCCTATTCATGTGCTTTAAGTTAAGTACATGCCTAAATCTTTGTGGGCTCAGATGTTTAAAGGGGGTACTTATGGCAAAATCTCCATTGGTGTGTGGAAGTAGGAAAAATACCTCCCTGAACAGATGCAATAATATGCTGCAAAAGTACCATTAAGAACCGTAAAGCCATACAAAGATGCTGTATTTTTTTAAAAAGACACTAGGAAAAGGTTAATAATTATAATGGTGAAGTTAAACATGCTATGGTTTGGACTAACTTTTCCCCCATATCCATGTCACAGCTCATATGGATGGGTTTATCCTAGAAGCTGGGTCTGGAAAGCCTTAACTTTGTCCTGTGTGACACGTGCATTTTAACAGCTCACTTTGTGTTCAGTGCAGTACTATTGAAAGTACCTGTGAGCCCTGGAGATTGAAATTGTCTGCTTAGCCACAGAACAGGTGCAGCTTGAACAACAACATGCATATGTGCCTGGAAGCACGGAAAGGTAGTTTAATCTCTGTGCTCATTCAGAACCGTAGCCATCTCTCCTAAGCCTGCCATCACTGTGAAGGAGGTTTTAGTTCCATGGGAGCCAATGGGACAGAGTTTGTCTAAGAGTGTGGTACTTCGGGAGCACATCAGAATGAGCAGGAACCTCCACACCTTCAGAACGAAATGCAAATATCGTACATTTCACATCGCCTTCCCCTGGTAATTTTAAAAAGCCCCAAATCTGTGTGTGGGTGTGGAGGGAGAGAAATGCGAAGTATTTCAAAAAGATATATTTTAACTTGTAAGGCACTCAGATACCATGGTGATGAATGTGATCTAAATCTTAACTACATTAGATGTGAACACTGGTCCACTGGGACCTATCCTTAGACTCTTAAAGAGCATCAGATGCTAACAACTTCTAGAGACTACTCAACTAGGCTTGCTTTAAACTGGTAATCTAGAGCTGAAACCCCAGGGTCTGACTTCCGTTTACACTGAGGCCACTTTACACCACGAGGACAGTGTAAAATGGCCTAAGTGTAGATGAGACTCAGGTCCTCTATATAGCCAATCCCCATAGCTAGCCTGTCTTCTCATACAGTAATTCAGTGAATATCAATGTGCAACTTGACTCAGTCTAGCCAACTGAAAACAAAAATCAAACACTGTTTTCCCAGCATTTAATTATACCCCTTTTTTTTGGGTCTTCCTTGCCCACCCAAAATGCCCATTGACTTCAGTGGAGGTGTAGGCTGTACAAGGAAGGCAGGATCAGGACCTAATTTGGTAAATATTTAAATTCATCATAGCTGAACGTTAATGCAGTGTATCTAAACTCTGGCTTCTTTTTATTTTCACTGAATGACTAAACAGAAGTTGGAAAACATCAAAGATTACCAATCCTCGGCCTATATGGTCAATAGCCACCTTCTCTTAATTACCTAATAGAATTCTGTATATCATTCTTTCGTTCCTGGTTCTAGGAGCAAGCTTGTACAGTCATATTTTTGTCAGACTCACTGCTCACAAATAAGCCATCAAACTGCAGCTTGGAAGCTTGGTTGCATTAGCAAGTCAATGATACATTTCCTAATTGTGTGTGAGTGGTTTACAATTATATTTTAAATATTAAAAAGATCCATTTTAATGCAGTCTTAAAAGCTTATTGCATAAGTCTCACCCTTGCAATTAATATGCTGATATTGTGCTGCCATCTGTATGAAATTAAGCTGCTTTTATTTTACAACAGTCGCAGCAACAGCATTCAGGCATTGTCCTGTACTTCAGTAATGGAAATTTCCCAGCCTCAAAGCACACAGTGTCTCAGTCAGCTGCAATCACCATCTGAGTAATTTCAATATCGTTGAAGGTTTTGCTTGTCTTTAATGTTATCTAGATCTTCTAACTTCTGGAAACTGACTCCTTATGAGACTTCTTCATCTAGAGATTGAAAATTCAGTAAACAAGCTGAAACTGATAAAGGAATTGAAACATCCCAGATAAAAATAATTACACAGGACCAAAGAAAAAACAACATAACAATATGTATGTAAAATGCTATAGAGGCTCTTGATGTAACCAAGCACCTTGTATGTGTGTGTAGTTTTCCTGCACTGGAGTTATACGTTTGAAGGCAGCAAGATTTTAAAGGAAAAAAGTCTCCATTAAAATAATATAATGTATAAAATCAGCCTCTCACCCTGTTTAATTTCTTGTAACATTGTTAAGCAAACAATATAATACAAAAAATGAGGAAAAACTCTAGGTCTGTATTATTAATTATTGTTGTTCATTTCCTCAATGCTACCGAGGGTCTGGGACTTTACAGACATATAGTAAAAGATGTAGTTTATCCCCTGAACAGTTGTCAGTCAAGATGTAGACATGACAAGTGATGATCACAAGCAAAGGTGGAGGAGTACAGGGCAAGGATTGCAACAAGAACGTTGGGTTTTTCAGATTGTCTATGCATTGCAGTGATTCCATTTAAAAATATTTCTTGTTTATAGCTGTTGGGCTTGAAGGGGGGAAAATGAGGGACTGAGTTAATAAACAGGAGGGTGGAGGGAGAAGAGGCTGAGGTGGGGATAAGCTGAATGGGGGACAGGCGAGAGTCAGGTAGGGTAGTAGCAGAGATGTGGTGGGGGGGGGGGGGGGAGGAGCACCAGGATGTTAACCTCAATGACAGATTAGCAAATATGATACTGGAAGAGAGAAGAGAAGCATTGAAGCTGGTCGCATTAGAAAGCTGCTGGTTTGGTGAATAGTCAGCACTTGTTGAGGGGGCTGCTTTTGTTGCTGCTGTTCCCATTTACTGACGGTTTCTTCATGGCTGCTGCCAGATGGTTACTAATGGTGTACTGTAAGGCATCAGTCACTGGGATATCTAAGGCCCCAATCCTGCCTCGGGCTCTGTATGGGTGAAGCCCCGTTGAAGTCAGCCGCACTTTTCTTGTGCACACAAGTCCATCTACATGGAGCCAATTGGAAGATCAGGGTCTCAAGGCCAAAACTTTTAAAAAACTTACTGGAACTTGATGTCAAGTAAGATAAAGAGGGTGCTATCACCATTAATGGAGCCGCTCATCAATCAGTAATGTTACTTTATTGTCTCTACAGTGCCAGAGATGTGCAGGGTGCTTGTCTATTACAGTTATATCTGGCTAAAGTGATAGGCACTCCCTGGTCAGAAACATACACAGCAGGATGAGATAGCACATGTTGCACAAGTGTGGGTTTTTTTACCCACGAAAGCTTATACCCAAATAAATCTGTTAGTCTTTAAGGTGCCACCAGACTCCTCATTGTTTTTGTGGATACAGACTAACATGGCTACCCCCTGATATATTGCAGTAATGACATTCACAGCTTTTCCCATAAAAGTTATTGGGGTTCACATTCAGGTGATTTAGTGACAAAAGCTGCCACTTGACAGCTGGTTGGTAACCTATGTGAAATGAGTAGGTGGGCTTAGACCAGTTCTTTGAAGACAAGCTTCCACATCACAAAAACCACCATCACAGCCAGTTTCCTTGTTGGCACCAGAATTCTAAGAAATAAAGTTGTGATGTGTTTCAACCTTTCAGCATAACTACTTATGTTTTTATCTAACATCTTTGTGTGTATGTTCCGAACATAAGATATTGGCAAGTCCTTGCAGGGAGATGCATATTGCTGCTCTCCATGCTGCACTAGTTCGGTGGATAAATAGAAAATATCAGTCTCTTCTACTGGCAAACCTGCACTTTGCACCAGGACTAAATTCACACCCACTATGCGGCTACCTCAGAGTGTATGTAAGCGTATTATATATAAATATTACATACATTAGAGTGTAGAAACTGACATCTGTAAAGTTGATAACGCACTGTTCATTTTCAAACTAACAACTTGCAATTTTGCACAGGCTTAGCAGAGAGGAGCTTGGCGGAAGTTACATGGGTTTCCTAGAGGAAGTGATGATACACTGTTTTGAAGAAAAAAAAAAAAAGTTTGAGCCGTTATCTTTTGGAATTTGTGTGGTGCTAGACTGGTAATGAAGTACATTCTAAGGCTTCCTGTTTATTGTGAGGAGATACAATGTTGACCACACTATAAAAACTTCAAGCATTTGATAGTAAATGTTGCACAAGAAAAATAATATCCAAACACAAAATGGCCTGTGGTGTCCGTGGTATTTATCAACAAAATGAGATTTTCCTGCCACGAATCAAAGAGACTACCGGTACTTGTGCAAGGCAGACAAGAATAGAATGGAAGCCAGGCTTCATTTGTAATGAAAGAGGTGCTGGGTGGGTGGCCAGAGAGCAGCGGCTTCTGGCCTGATACCCAGCTCTGAAGGCAGCACTGCTGCCAGCAGCGGCACAGAAGTAAGGGTGGCCTGGTATGGTTTATTGCCACCCTTACTTCTGCACTGCTGCTGGTGGCGGTGCTGCCTTCGGAGCTGGGCGGCCAGAGAGCAGCAGCTGCTGGCCAGGAGCCCGGGGTATGAACTGCCAAGCCAAGTGGTGCTGGGGGCTCAGCCCTGGCACAAAGTAAGCCCTGAATGGGAGCCAATTCCGCTCCCCCTGAAGGCAATGTCCAATCTCCCATTGATTTCAGTGGGAGCAGAATTAAACCTCTGGCCCATGCCTTTGTTTCTAGATGTGAGTTGGAAGACGTCTGAGTGAGTGAATGTTTTTTTTTAATTAATGTTTGTGGGGTTTTATACAACATTTGTATGCAGAGAATGAAAATCGGCATAATTACAGGATAAAGTATCTAGAAATGGCACAAGTAACATTTAGATTTAATTAAGATTTGTTTCTAACAACAATCCATAACAGTCAAAATAGCTAATCAAACACACAGTATGTACAGACACACAGAATTATGCGTACTTGCTGTGTGGTATCTCTCACTCAACAGCTTTGTTTTCTCAGTTAATTATTCTTGCTACATTAACACAAGCCCGGACCAGTAGATTTGTAAGAAACAGGGGTGCAAATTCTACAGCTGTACAGACTGAATTTAAAGTGAAACTTACCCTGGTGGCAGATAAAAAATATTTGGCAGGGAAATAAATGAGGCTGAAATCTTGAAACTGGTCCAAGATGGTCTCTGTGCTGGTGGTCAAGTCATAATTACTACAGAGGAAGCTAAGAAATTAGCATTGGCCTTGGTAATGTAAAATACAATAAAAAATGGTCCCTGCCTCAAAGAGCTTCCCGTCTAAGTAGGTTTGTTGACCTCAGTGCAGACTACAAGACTTATCTGTTTCTCCAGACTTCATTCAGTGGAGTGTTTGAACTGGATTGTTTGGTAAGTGTGGTGGATGGAACTTTAAGACCTGAGGTTGACTCAGTATAATTACTGATCCTTTAAAGGACTAACATTCTGTGTACTAGAATTAAAAATCTTGCCAGCTGGAATGGTTTGGAGCCTGAATTCCAGAATGGAATGAGCGGATGTATCTTGTCAATAAGGATCCATCCATTCTGCCAGCTCCATTCATTTTTGTTAGTACTTTATTCTTCTTGTTCTTCTGATCTAGTTAACATCATTGTAGTTAATTAAAAAGACATATGGCTTGTTGGCTTTTGGAAGACCTAACAGTGGGAGAGTTACTCTGGTTGCATTAGTATTTTTTTTTTAATTTCAGATATACATAGAGGATGATAGGTGCATGTGATAAATGGAAAATATAACTACACTATACTTAATGTAGATATATTCATACACACTACATCTCCCTCTTCCTCCTCCTCCCCATGGGATGGATCATGGTCTAGTGTTTAGAACAACAGACCAGGAATCAGGAGTTCTATTCTCAGTTCTATTACTGACTTGTGCAACTTTGTGCAAACAAGGTAGCCTCTCTGTGCATCAGTTTCCTGATCAATAAAATGGGGGGGAAATAATTCTAGTGGTTGCCTTACGGGGGTGCCATGCAGCTTACTCATTATTCATAAAGAGCTTTGAAATCCTTGGACTAGAGCAGCAAGAAGTATTTTTTATTATTACGATAAAGGCAGCCGTTCTTTGAGAAGATAACTCCTACCTGACAGGCAGTTTGTAATCACCCCCATTTTACACAGACAGTCTTGTCTCAAATCACATAGCAAGTGTAGGAGAGCAGGAGGCAGATGGCCTGATGCTCAGGCCTGTGCCATAACTAGTAGACCCTATGATGTAAACATATACAAATAGTTAATCAATTACAAATTGTTTGGACAGATGACTCGGAAAGAGTGCCATGAGAAATGAGTATTAGTAAGGTGAGTACCCTCAGCCCTCCTACAGATCTCCAAAGTACTCCATTTTCATATCAAACACTTTATACAAGGGCAGTGTACCATCACCATTTCCCATCACTTTCATGAAGTGCAGCTGGATAAATGCCAATATGCTAATAAATTCCCAACAGATTCTGAACAACCTTTACTGCAACTTATCTCAGATAATAAAAATACAGCAGTCGTCCTGTTAATGAAATCCCAAGCTTAGGGATTTCCCCTCATGGGGGTAAACTGAACTCCTAATGAATCCATCATGGTAATATCTAGGAGGAGTTCTTTGTGAAAGCACAAGGAGGAGATTTATCAGGGACCTTAAAAGAACGCCAATGGCAGAGCATTTTACAGAACGTTAAAAATACTTCTGTGGATCTCAGGCTGTTGGATACAATAAAAGGTTTTATTCAAAATGTATTGGCCACCATCAAAGCTGTCCAAGATAAGGGCCTTATCTACTGATGTTTGTTTGCGCTGGAACAAAAAAAACCCCGATGCATATACTGTGAGGCTGTCCAACAGTCAGGCAGCTGTGGAAAGAGGTTGACACAACAGTTAAAGCCATGCTCACTTTAAGCAGCCAAATCTCAGTTGAAAATTATATCCTAGGTTGTTTACCTGCTCAACTGGGTTTAGTCCATCACAAAGACTTTGCAGACCCCAAGAACCAATGATCACCAAGCACATGATTGTACACAAATTAAAAAGTAGGCTTATGCCCAGAATAGAGCAGTGGTATTAGGACGTGTCTGAATTAGCAGCCAAAGAAAGAATAGTTTATCCAGAGAAAGCAATTAAATGGATCTGAAGAAATTTGGACCATGTTTCTAGATACATTTGGATAAAAGTGTTCAGATGGCTCAAAGAATGCTAGAGTTCCATTCCACCTAATCCCGCCTCTTGTTCCCCCACCACCCCCAATACCCTCCTTCTCTTCTCTCCTTAGTCATATAGGTCTTCTCCTATTTTAATCAGTTACTTCCACTCTAGCATGTTATGTCTATGTAGTATTGTCTGGTCTTGTAACTTTGGCAAGTTGTAAAATTGCATAATTCTATTGGCGATATCATGAAGCATGCCGTATTTGGAAATATATACCACCTGTAAGTCATTTATCTTTTTGTACTTTTCATTGTTTGTTTCTTTATGAAAATCAATAATAGATTATTAATAATAAAAAGTCTTAGATAGCCCAATCTATCTAATCTAGCTATTATCCTTGTATACGGAGTGCTTCTCTGTTCAACTCAAGTGCACTTAGCAGCAGCCTGTTCATCTGAAGTCATCTTTCTTCCCTTCCTCCTCTTACTGTTGCCAAGACTACTATCCTCCCTGTCCCACTGGACCACAACCCACGTGTAATTTTTTAACCCTTCTCCACTCTGAGGACTGACACTAAGTCCTTCTGGGTTTCTTCTACTATGTCTCCAAAACTTCATCCATTACTCTCCCTTCCTACTGCCAGCTCCCCTGTCCAGGTGCTGATTGTCTGGTTCTGCTATCAGTGATGCACCCACCTACAATGAGCCTCTAGCTATTATCTTTGGAAAATCATGGGAGACAGGAGAGATTCCAGAAGACTGGAAAAGGGCAAATATAGTGCCCATCTATAAAAAGGGAAATAAAAACAACCCAGGAAACTACAGACCAGTTAGTTTAACTTCTGTGCCAGGGAAGATAATGGAGCAAGTAATTAAGGAAATCATCTGCAAACACTTGGAAGGTGGTAAGGTGATAGGGAACAGCCAGCATGGATTTGTGAAGAACAAATCATGTCAAACCAATTTGATAGCTTTCTTTGATAGGATAACGAGCCTTGTGAATAAGGGTGAAGCTGTGGATGTGGTATACCTAGACTTTAGTAAGGCATTTGATACAGTCTCGCATGATATTCTTATCGATAAACTAGGCAAATACAATTTAGATGGGGCTACTATAAGGTGGGTGCATAACTGTCTGGATAACCGTACTCAGAGAGTTGTTATTAATGGTTCCCAATCCTGCTGGAAAGGCATAACGAGTGGGGTACCGCAGGGGTCTGTTTTGGGACCGGCGCTGTTCAATATCTTCATCAACGACTTAGATATTGGCATAGAAAGTACGCTTATTAAGTTTGCGGATGATACCAAACTGGGAGGGATTGCAACTGCTTTGGAGGACAGGGTCATAATTCAAAATGATCTGGACAAATTGGAGAAATGGGCTGAGGTAAACAGGATGAAGTTTAACAAAGACAAATGCAAAGTGCTCCACTTAGGAAGGAAAAATCAGTTTCACACATACAGAATGGGAAGAGACTGTCTAGGAAGGAGTACGGCAGAAAGGAATCTAGGGGTTATAGTGGACCACAAGCTAAATATGAGTCAACAGTGTGATTCTGTTGCAAAAAAAGCAAACATGATTCTGGGATGTATTAACAGGTGTGTTGTGAGCAAGACACGAGAAGTCATTCTTCTGCTCTACTCTGCTCTGGTTAGGCCTCAGCTGGAGTATTGTGTCCAGTTCTGGGCACCGCATTTTAAAAAAGATGTGGAGAAATTGGAAAGGGTCCAGAGAAGAGCAACAAGAATGATTAAAGGTCTTGAGAACATGACCTATGAAGGAAGGCTGAAAGAATTGGGTTTGTTTAGTTTGGAAAAGAGAAGACTGAGAGGGGACATGATAGCAGTTTTCAGGTATTTAAAAGGGTGTCATAAGGAGGAGGGAGAAAACTTGTTCACCTTAGCCTCTAAGGATAGAACCAGAAGCAATGGGTTTAAACTGCAGCAAGGGAGGTCTAGGTTGGACATTAGGAAAAAGTTCCTAACTGTCAGGGTGGTTAAACACTGGAATAAATTGCCTAGGGAGGTTGTGGAATCTCCATCTCTGGAGATATTTAAGAGTAGGTTAGATAAATGTCTATCAGGGATGGTCTAGATGGTATTTGGTCCTGCCATGCGGGCAGGGGACTGGACTCGATGACCACTCGAGGTCCCTTCCAGTCCTAGAATCTATGAATCTATGTTGAGGAGGGCAAGGAGTGGGAGTGCAATAAGTGCCAAATCTTCACTTACACTCGAATAATAAAAAGTGTGGGTGTGTGGGGGGGAAACATATCCCTGATACTCTTCCTGGTGGTTGCATCTATGATCTCTGCTACTGCTATCTACATCTCTCTGTCTCTTGCATTGCTCTTCTCCAATCTAGCCATAATGCAGTACTAAAATTCATCTACCGTGCAGAGTACTTTAATGGTTACTCCAACCTCCTTCTCTCTCCCACACCTTTAGTCCCATAGCGGTGCCTAAGCCACACAACTAACAACTCTTTTGTTGCCTTCCCCTGCTTTCCTTGTCATGTCTGATTCCATGCAGTTACCCATGTCTGGAAACCCTTCCTGACCCAGCCCACTGTGCTTTAGCTTCTTCAGATCTCTCCCTTAAAAACCCACTGCTGCACTGAGGCAGACAAACACTAGTTTTACCTTCTAATACTTGTATCCAAAAAGCACAACCAAAAAAACTATACATAAGAAGGCACTCACCAAAACAATCACGTGGATCTTATTTCTGTAATCCTGCCTTTCAATGCTTGTTTCCCTCCATCATATCAATGTCTCAGAGACAGATTCTGATGACTGACACCTGTACAAATCCAAAGTCGCTGAGTGGAGCGACTGTGGATTTTTTAGTATACGTGTAATAGTGATCAGAATTTGGCCCTTTGACCATAAGCTTTTAAAGACAGGGATATTGTCTTTTGTTTGTTTTTAAAGCACCATGAACATTTAGAGCATTATATAAATAATATCATATTTAAACCTGCCAAGAGAAATCCATTGCTAACTGCGATTCTTTGCTTTTCTCTTGCTGATATATGGTTAAGTGTGATATTGTCCTACAAGTCTTGAAACACAAGACACACAGATCCAGTGACTGAAAGCTGAAACTAAACACATTCAAACTGGAAATAATTTTTTTCTAACAGTGAGGTTAATTAATCATTGGAATTGATCAAGGGTCATAGAGGATTCTCTATCATGGGCAATTTTTAAATCATTATTGGATTTTTTCCTAAAAGATATGGTCTAGCTACAACAGGAATTATTTGAGGAGGGGGGGGGGTTCTATGGCCTGTGTTATGCAGGAGGTCAGACTAGATGATCACTTTGGTAACTCCTTCTGGCCTTAATCTATCAAATCTATAAAATCTACAACCCCCCCCCCAACATACCATATCCTTATATAGGAATTGTAGAAACATTCATGTTTGTCTAGCATTTTTTTCTTTACAAAAAATCACACTGTGTCCTATTGATCTGAATCAGATTTTTTTTTTTTTTTTTTTTTTTAAGAAAAACAAAGTAATAAGTTACTCTGGTTTTGGCTGATTTGCACAGAAGAGAACTAACGAGACAGAGCAGAGCAGGTAGGATGTGTGCTAAAAAGTCTGATGCAAAAACAAAACCAAAAAAACATTCCTGTGACACTTTTACCTCCAAGCTTCAAACATTCTAAAAAACACTCTGTAAACTGATGTTCCTATTTGTAATAAAGAAAGAAAGAAAGAAAGAAAGATGCCAGGTAATTGACAATACTGAGAATCTCAGAACTTCATTATGAGCCCTGGAGCAAAGGAGAAAAAACTCCTTGGTAATTTATTAAATAGAGCTGAACACTGACAGAGCTTCAGAAAGTGTTGAAAGGTACCGCTGTCTGATCGGGTTAGCGTCAGATAACCATCTTGGTGTTTTGCTCAGTCCTGTCTTGGAACTAGAATGATTCAGCAGCAGCTGCTGCATATGTCATTTACCTTCCCAAGGCTAGAGCATCTTTCAATTGAACAGAAAAGGTTAATGTCTTTTGCAGTGATCGGTGCTTCATTCCATATGGCACAAGAATGTAATCTGTAATGATGCAGTGTATTAATTGAAGAATTTAACTTATTTGTTCAGCTGAGGGGTTGACAGGTGATATTGTTGTGAAATTCACAGACAGGATATTTATAGACCTTTTATCTCTACCCACCATCAGTCCTAAAACGTCAAAGAATATCTAGATGGAGGGCTGTCTCAGTCCAACTTTCCTGCTCTGTTGCTTTTTGAGTCTTCCCCCCCCCCCCCGGCTCCCCCCACTCACCCTTGGTGCTTAGAACTTGGCAGAGAGGAGCAAAAGGGAATGTGACTCACGCTGGTGACTTCATTTGTTGTAAAAGACCTGAATAACTGCTCTAGCCCAGTTACAGGAAAGCTGCCCTCCCCTCCTCCCCCAGCCTCAGAAAGACTTAGGCCCATGTTTGTAACATGAGCAGCCCAGCTGATCTCAGCGGTCATTATATCATTCCTCTTCTGTTCACTAAACTTTCTTGTTCTGTATTCAAGTTAACCCCTTCTTGGGGCTTTAAAGAGCCTTGAGATTAGGGGGCAGCTTCCTGCTACCAACAGATTTCTGATTAGCTTAAGAGTGGAGAGATTTCAAGTTCTCTCACATGGAGCTGTAGTTCTAACAAAGTGGGATTCAAATGCCTTCTTCCCTTTCCCTTTTGTTACTGCAACAATAAAAACAAATCTTAGACATGAACTAATCTGGCAGCAATTGGACGAGAGTAAAAACTTGTAGTGGGCTGGTTTAAAACAATGTCAACATAGAATATAATAAAGTAGTTTAGACACAACCCAAGAAAACTCAGTGTGAAGCAGTTTCCCTCTGATTTTTTTTTTTTTTTTTTTTTTTAGGGGCGGGATGGGTCAGGACTAGGAGAAAAATCACCACAGATGCCTATGCTGCGGTCTACCAAAATATATTTTCATTTTTAATTATGTAATCAACAATGAGCATGGCATTCGCACTGAGGGGGTGGAACAGATGGCCAAGGCTTAGTGTAAGTAAGATCTTAATTAAAAGAACTTTGGTTTCTGCTCTAATAGGGTTTTTGTTCAGCTTCAACATGGTTCGCATGAGCTTGTGTTACAAAGGACAACCAGAATGCCCCAGCCTACTGTGATTTCTTCCCCCACTGCTTCAAGGCTGATCCACATCCGTGTCAGAGCGGCAAGGATCCTCCCGTAAACACGTCAATGTCCCAAATCCTTGCAGTGCTAGAAGCAAGTGCTGGTTCCCCCTGGGAAGCTAGGAATCCTCCTTCCCAATGTAATAAAGCTCCTATTTCTAACCCAATGGACATACAATGACTTTAAAGTGATGACATTTTTACATACCAAGGGGTAATGGAGGGGGAACTAAGGTGGCTTTAAGTCACCTTTGTGCCATCCTGCTCCTGGGCTGTTCTGGGGGCTGGGGAGTCCCCTGGTGTAATTTAGAAGACAAACCCAGGGACCTGTCTAAGTTAGGGCAACCTCCTGGGGCTGCCCTATCAGCCCACAGACCTGCCCGGGATCTCCCTAATGGTGCATCCTGTGGACACACCTCTTATGCCAGATCTTGCAATGTGGTCCATAGAAGACAGCTTTATGGCTGCGTCTGCACCAGGAAGTTTCCCCCCTAGTCAGTTACACGCTTTCAGGACCCTTTACCCTGCTCTGGCCCTTGCACTTGTTGAAAAGGGGACCTAATGAGCTACTTGAAGAGGATGTTAAAATAGAGAGAGAGGCTCATGGACAGAAAGTAGGTGAGATAGACTTATGCATCTTTGACTATTTATCACGTGGCTTTGCAACTCATCACACAGCTATCATCTCTCCATCTGTAGTGTATATGTTTGTGTGCATGTGTAAACATCTACTCTAAAGATCTAAGTTCTTGTAAGGGTGCCCATCACCACAGTTTTTGTGCAAGACAGCATCCGACTTTATATACCACAGGCTAGACACCACGTTATGTAAAACAGACCCAGCCCCTGTATAAATGATCTGAACAGATCTCACTATTTGTGATGATTAAAAGTGAAGCTTTCCCAGATGTTGTGTGAGGTTTTATCTCCCCAATTTCCTATGCTCTACTCATTCTGATTTTAAATCTTAAGTAGATCACAGGCAGTTAGTGAGTTAGATTAAGTCTATGCTACAGCAGTGCAGCTACGGTGCTCCAGCTGGGCTGCTGTAGAGTAGATGCTTCCTACAGTGACAGAAGGGGTTTTTCTCCTCCGTGTAAGTAGGCCAGCTCTCCAATAGGTAGTAGCTAAATCAATGGAAGAATCCTTCTCTTGACCTAGCCACATCTATACTGGGGGATAGTTCGACCTAACTATGGTGCTCAGGGTGTAAATTTTTTCCAAAGCCCTGCCTGATGTAGCTAGGTCGACCCAAGTTTTATGGGTAGACCAGGCCTTAGTAAGAGCCATCCCAAGAGTGCTGAAGCAGAGAGCTACTTGGAAAGACATTTCTCAAAGAGCAACTACTATTATGCATGCACATGTACCACCTCAACAGTACGTCACAGGCACAGACTGCATTGGGCCACAACATTCAGAGCTGGAAAGTCTGGCATCTGCTTTTTACATTGCAATATAATGGGGGTGGTTAGACTGCCGGCCACATTCGAAGTGCTCCGTGGCCCGTTTGCCGATTTACCACTGCTGCTGCTTCCACTCCAGTGCCGAAGAACACAAAACAAGCTAGATAAGGCTCCATCTTTGGAGGGATTCTATAGAAATAGAAAGTTTGGTGGAGGCCACGGAACTCTTCTGTGAGTTTTCCCCATTCATCAATCGATATTTTTTCCCAGGGTGACAGGAAGGTGACAGTTCCAAGGAAGAGGATAGGAGCTGGGGGGAGGAGAGCAGGAGTTGTACAGTGGGGGAGAAGAAAAGAAGAGGGGAAGGAGAGAGACAAGGACCAGAGTCGGGCAGGGTGGAGATGGACAGGATCTGGGTGGATAGGAGCAGAAGGGTTTATAAACACTAGAGCATAGGTTGCCAAAAACAGTGGTATGTGAGCTTGTTGATAGAGGTGCGCTGTCATAGGGTTCTCTGTCTCCTTTAAGGGGTAGTGGGGCCTGTGGCTAGCCAACCCCATTCCATGACATGGCTTCCTGAAGGAAAAAGGTATTCAAGGGAGCAGCAGACTAGCAGAGGGAGGGAGCTACCTCCTTAACATGATAAAATACAGCTGTTAGATGCCTTCTAGGATGATTAAAAAGGAAAGGGCTAACAGCCTGGAGAGCAGAATTGCAGGAAGCATCAAGTGAGGAGAGAGAAACTCCCTGGAATGAGAATGAGAACCAGGAGGGAGAGGGGCGGGATGGGGAAGCCTTCCTGAATCATGGCCCAGTATCGAGGAGGGCGGCTGGAGGGCTCTGGGATCCAGAGGGCAAACGTGAGTCCCAGGACCAAGGGAGGCCTCATGGAATAGGGCTGGAACCTCAATACTGGTGGGCTGGGGAAGCCTGTTTGGGTCACTTCACAACCCCGTGCAGGAGGGCTGTGAAATCCCTTAACCAGGGAGGAACAATGAGACCAGGACAGGAGGAGACGCGAGGGAAAGAATCCAGCACGGTCAGGGGCTGCAGCTTCCTGGCTTAGAGGGAACTGGGAACATGAAGCTTTGAAAAAAAGGTGAATTGGAGCTGAAACAGCCTGATGCCAGGTGAAGTCCCACACTTCCAAACAGAACTCCCCCAGCTCTCTACCCCCACCCTGGTTTTATACATACCCCATCAGAGCCCTTTCTGCCCTTCCTCTCCTAAGCCCTCCCCACACTTCAGCCAGAATCCTTGTTAGACCTGAGTGGGAAAATGAGTTCTCCTGTTTTGTGAAACTTTTCATTATTTAAAAAATGATCCCACTCTGCATCAGGACAAACAACTGAGACCTTTCAAAGATAGCCATGAAAAACCAGAGAGAGAGACAGAGCCCCACCAACCCATCCTAGAATAGCCAATGGCCGGGTGGTCAGGGCACTCATCTGAATCAAACCAAGTAGGGACTATAAACCTGGTCTGCGCATCCCAGGTGAGCGTCCTGCCCCCAGGCTGTTCTGAGGTGTCCTGCTCTCTCATTTTGACTAGAAATTCTATCCTACACTGAGAAACTGTCCCAATGAAAGTTCTGTAAAAACTGGTGGGTTCCTGGAAAACATAAGTTTCTACAAATCAGCAGTTTCCAACTGCGAACAGTTTCACTGAAAAATTCCCAGCCAGCTCTAAACCTCATGGCTTCTAACCCCGCCACTTTGACTCCCCAGCCTAACTCCCTTCACATCTAATTTCCCCCAGGCAGATCTCCATCAGATACACTCCACAATTAAATCAAGTATTTACAGACTTGTAGTAAATTAAGCTATTGTGACCTAAAATAAATGTGCACATAAAGGAGAAATTTGCACGTGGTTCTTCAAACATCAGTTTAAGAAGGTGGCACAGGTAACATGGATCAATAATGTTTGGGAAATGCTGCACATTCCCCTAAAGAAAAGCAACCCATCAAACTAATTAAAATAAAAGGAACCAACAGCTCTTGCATAAACGTTAACATTGATTTTAGTGGAGTTGCAGGGATGAGTTTAGCTTGAAATCTATAAAGCACTTTTAAAGCAGGAGCATATTGCATACAAATGAGTAGTAAATAATTTGCATTGATAATAGAGCTCCAAGCAGCTCATATAGACTGGAAAAAAAAAAAAAAAAAAAAAAAACCTAAAGCAAACATATACTGTACAATTAGGAACTGGTCGTTAAATAGCATCTAGCTATCTACGTTTGTACATGCACTCATTACCATGGTGTCTCCGCAGCTATTATTCGCATGTTATGTTATTTATTGATTTATGTAACCCTTAATATACAAGCCTTAGAGTGCATTACAGATTGACAAACCTTATCACTGAAATAAGCAATACTTGGCATTTATTCAGTGTCTTTCAAAAGGTAGAAGAATACTGTTCTTCTGATTGGATTCTAGGATACCACAGGGATTAGTGCATTTGAAACCTAAATAGATAGGCAAATTAAGGCACAGAAAGGCAAAGGGCTTTAGCCAGGATCACCCAGGGAGGTAGAACCAGGGGTCCTGATGCCCAGTTCCCTGGTTTACCTACTAGACCACACAACCTCTCTAACTACTGCCACTGTACATCTTGGATAAAACATTGCAGTGGCTTTAGAAGCATATAGCAACACTACCTAGCAGGTCAGGTACAGGAAGTGAAATATGCAGCCAATTGAAGCTTCAGGGCAATTTAAAGTGGGTTGAATACATTTACAAATATTAGCAAAATGAAGAAGTTGACTTAATATGTATAGCAAGCATAGCAAAGCAATGAGTAGGGCAGAAGGTCCTAGGAATGAGTAGGGCAGAACAATGAGAGAGTCAGGAGATTGCAAGCCTACAAATTGAAGCAGAGATGGGAGGAATCTTTGAGTTGCCCCAAACTTCTGCCTTTATTAAAGTATTTGTATCTGTCGAAGACTGAGATTAGATCAGGCAAAACATCTGAAAGCAAAGGCCAATGGCCAACCCCCCCTTCAGTAGTCTTAAGCCAGGAACAGATGAGATCAAACAGGTCCTTGCGAAACACACACTGTGGCTACTTCCCATGCACCTGCCTCTGCTGCTGCTGGGAGTTTAACAGTTCATAGCAGCCATTACCATCACAAGCTGTTTTTATGCTGCCCCATTCTAGAGCCATTTCAGTGCCGGGAGCATCCCGGGTGGTCTCTTACTCACCCCGAGCCCTTGTCTTCCCAGGACATCTCAACTAAGACTTTGTGTATCTGCACAGCCCCTGTGAGCCCATGAAATCTCTGCTTCATTTCATTAGCTGCTGGCATTTGTGCATGTCACAGACGCTTGCATGGATCACTGATGGATTCCAAGCTCCAGCAGTCTTACCTATTGGTGGATGGATACAACTAGCCCACTCCAGATCTCACTGCCCTAGAGCAGCTCTGGGAGCTGTAGAGGACATCAAATAATCTTGTTCAATATTCACTGAAAACTGAGTCACTACTAGGTATTTAACGAAGAGTAAAAAAAAAAAAGCAGTTTGATCCCCTCCCTAATATGAAACATACGTGTTCAGAGCGCTCCAAGGGGCTACGGCTATTTGTAGTGGGATGAAATGAAAAACGGCAAAACTAAGGCGGAATAACAAGAAAGGCTTCCTGACCATGAAACCTATTAGCTGGTGGAGTAGTCTCCCTATGGGAGGACTAGAGTGCTTTGGCAGATCTAGCTTCAGTGCTCCTAGCAAGTTGCTGAGAGACATGGGGCCCTCAGCCATGCAGGACCCTCACCACTAGCCTACTAATGAGCCTCCTGGCGTGGCTTATTGCTGCTATCTGAGAACAACCCATTGATTTTAAATTTCATTAAAAACAAGATGTTAGACAACAATTTTCTGCAGTGCAGCTGCAGTATAAAGAGTAGCTTTTGGTAGCATGGGAGAAGATACCAGGGGGAACTTCTGAACAACTTTTCACTAATACTCTGAATATTTATTTTTAAACCTTTTCCTAGACTACTTAAACACTGCTTGAATCCCTTCGCTCTCCCCCTGCTGCCCTCTCCTAAGAAGCTAGCTGCTTTTTCAGCAGCACCCTCTGATCTAATAGCCACTTTCCTTTCTATTATTGCCAGATAAAACAAAAACTACAATAAAGAAAACTATGTTAAGGCAGCGTTAAGGTTGGGAATACGTACCGGTAATCAGTCATTTCAATAAAAACCATTAAAAGGATGCTGTAACTATCCCAAAAGCCAGCATTACAAGAAATCAAAAACACATTAAAGAAATACAGAATTAAGGCACGCAAAGTACCTTAAACATATAGTGTTATTACAGGGAAGAGTTACGATGAAAGCATTTGTACGAGTCTGTGGACCACTACGCCTCAACCTTAATTCCATTTTAACAGTTTGGTGTCTTGGAATTTCCTTAATTTGTAAAAGTATCATACCTGAACACTAAACAAGAAACCTAAAGAGAATGCTACCATACACTGGCTGCTTTGGTGTGCATTTGGCCCTTGAAATTTGCAGTTGACTTATTGGTTTAGAGGGCTGTGTTAGTAAGACTGGCACTATATGCAGGAAGGTAGGGAGAGCCAAATGCTAGTGTCTGTACTTTACAGGCTTTCCCAACACTGCTGCCTCAGTTCTGCCAGTAGCGCTGTTCCAATGGGCAGTAAAGCTGAAGCTGCAGTGTCATGGGAATCTTTCCAAACACTGATGCCAGAGCTACTATGCAGCCAGTGAGCCTCTAAACAGCAGACACAGTTGGGCCTGTTAATCTACCTATGAAAACTCTTGACAAGTGTCCAGCCTCCCTTAGATCACTGAGTCATTGCAACTAATAGAATTGCTTGCAAAATACCTGTAGAGAAAAGCTGGTGATTGGTTGAATTTCCTTGTCACAATGGCGCCACATAAGTTACCTGAGCCTGGCTATAACCTGTACAGTCAAAACAATTAGATACAATCATTAATTTAGCTTAGTTACAACCTAATTTCTTCACTTGCAGGTGCTGCTCAAGCTGTCAACTAAATTTTCATTATATTGAAGTGTCAGTTATTCCATTGGTAAGATAACTGGGGAAAGCAAAAAGCTGACAGGATGCTAAGTTTCCTAAAGAACCCACTTTTCAATTCATAAAGTAATTAATGATGAATGGTCGGAAAATATATTCTGCACGCAAAGAGTAAGTGTGGAAAGTTTGGGGGACACTAGGCTGTATTTTTCATACAAAACAAAGACTGAATCCCTTTCATTGCAAAATGAAGCTCAGCCTTACCTGCAACCAGCACCTCTGTAATAAAGAAGGGCCTAGTCTAACACTTGCTCACACAAGTATCTCTGCAGGACCCAAATATAGATCCGATATTACTATCAACGCTGGACACGCATGTTTACAGGAAAAGCACAAAACACCAACAAAAGAATTTTCAGAGGGATATAACCCTTGTGCTTCAGGGCTTAAACCAACCTTTAATTAATGGGAATTAGGAAGAAACTTTCCCTGGGACAGGTTATCCCCTCCCTTCCAAATGCAGGTTTTTTTGTCCACTTTTCTGAAGCAACTGGTATTGGCCACTGATGGAAACAGGACTGATGGCCCTGGGGTTTTAAGGCTCTACAGAACCTAATTTAAAGGTAGGGTCCAAACTACTAGATTGTGCCTTTCTATGCTTTTTTTTTTTTTTAAATCGTGTCAGTGGCAGGCTTATTGCACTCACAAGTATACTTAGCACAATAAACCACGCAGGCATTAATGACAGGTATTAATGTACTATGAAAACATTTCACATTTCAAGCTTCCAGAGACAAGGCAAAAAAAGCAGGAATGCAACATTGGCTGCTTGTTTGTTAATGCCAGCGGGCACCACCAAAAACCTTTTTCAGAACTCTTTTGCC
Source organism: Malaclemys terrapin pileata (assembly GCF_027887155.1). Lineage (NCBI taxonomy): Eukaryota > Metazoa > Chordata > Testudines > Emydidae > Malaclemys > Malaclemys terrapin. The sequence goes on along the minus strand of NC_071520.1, from coordinate 15,683,066 downwards.
AAAAGGTAACAGAGAGCCCTCTACAGGCAGGAAACACAAACATAAACCTAAAGGAAAGGAATGCACGGATGCCTGCAGCATCTGTCTCTCCTGCATATCAGAGGCCTTGTTCCTCAGGATACGAATGTCTGCCATTGACTTCTGCAAGGCCCCTGGAAACTATTGATTTATTCCATTGCCTTCAGCCTTTTGATTTTAATGATGATCGTTCTTCAGCTGCAATTAGGAACACAGAAGTAATTAAGTCAAGAAAACCAGGCATTAAGAATAAACATCACCTAAACAGCCCAGTCAATGTTGAAAAAATACCAAATAAATCATTTTATAGCTTTAGTCCCTCCCCACCCCCCAGTAAAATCCTGGCTCTGTTGAAGTCAAAGGGAGTTTTGCCATTCATAGCCAGCATTCAGAAGCCTAAGTCATTGATGCTTGTAAAGTGCATTTTACTATGAGCCAGCATTTGTTGTTGTTACTCCACTAAAAAGATTGCTAGAGAACAAGAGGGCAGATATTAAAAATCTGACTCCATTAAGTGGGAAGTAGAAACTCAGAGCTTTTTCATATAGATAGATAGATAATAAATTTTTGGAAAAAGCAAGAGAGAAAAATCATATTGAATGCCAGAAAGTGACAGGAGTGTAGGTTACCTTATGTAACAGTTTCCTGGAGGTATTTGCTATGCTGCCCAGAGCGTGATTTGGAAAGTACATCCTTTTACATGACAGTAGAATCTATTTTAGGATCAGGAAAATAGAATCTCAAAACTTCATACTCAAATATTGTAGCTAATCTGCTCCATTACAAACAGTGGAGTTAGAATAATTGCTTTCTGGCTTATTCAGAATGAAAGATTCTCCTCAAGGGGAAAAATGTACCATAAATGCTTGTATAACATGAGCAAGTTGATGTTTTCCCAGGCATATTTAGAACCTTTATGAGTGCTCTTTCTCATTTGATGTTTAAATAGCTGCTGCCCCATTTTAAACATTCTGCCCATTCTAATGGATAATTAAACTCTCTCCCATCTGCTCAGCACGCTGACTTATTAGAACAGTGGTTTTCAACCGGTGGTCTGTGGACCCCCGGAGGTCCGCGGACCCCCAGAGGTCCGCCGACTTTTATCTAAGACTTCCAAAGGGGTCCACGGCTCCATTTGAAATTTTGTAGTGGTCTGCAAATGAAGAAAGATTGAAAATCACTTCTTCAAGGGAATGTCTACACTGCAGCTGGGAGAGTGCCTCCTGGCCTGGACAGACAGACTTTGGCTAGTGGGGCTTGAGCTAGTGCGCGAAAACTAGTGTGGATGGAACAACTTGAGCTGGTCAGGTGGGCTTGAGAGCATGAACTGCAGCTCAAGCGGCAACATCCACACTATTTTTAGTGCACTAACTTGAGCCCTGCTAGTTCAAGTCCGTCTACTGGGCTGGGAGGCAGGCTCTTGGCTGCGGTATAATGTCCCTAAGCAGGAAAACATTAAGATTGATGAACATCTTACACATGACAAGGTGTAATACTATCCACTAGCCCATTGCCCTGGTCAACTTTTGTTTGGTTTGCTGGAGCTAGTCCCCATGGGTACCCACATCCAGCTACACCTACTTAATGTATATTAGATCAAAACCCACCGTATTCTCTTATACTTTATTTTGAACATTGCTTCTTGCTTGAGTTCCCCAGCAGTACATAGGTGTAGCTGATTAGCTTTGTCATTGCCTTGTACCACAGGGAAGAGGTTGGGTGAAGACACTTGGCCAGGAAGAGCTGTGGAAAGGGATGGTCACGGGCCCCCTAGTAGATGACTTGAGAACAAACGCTGGTGATTCACTCTGCCTAGCTGCAAAGCAACAAACTCTGGGACAGGTGAAGCCAGGTACCAGTGAGGAGGACCAATACAATGACAGGATGGAACTTCAGTACCAAGATATAATCCAGCTCTCCTTGAAGTCCGTATCTGATCGCAGTGGCAATGGACTCAAGTCCTTAGGGAGGAGATAGGTCCTTTGGACACCCATTGCCAGGGAGCAATGGGGATGTGCAGGACATATAAAGTGAATGCAACTTGTACATGGATTCTTTACTAATAGCAATCCCTTCTACAGCTGTCAATGAACTGCCAGTGCTCTAGATTATGGATTTACTTGGATCCTGTAAAAGCAGGAACAGTCAGGCAAAGGCTTGGTGGATCACAAACTGCCTAATATCCTAAGGCAGAGATTCTCCAATCTAGGTCTGGGTATTCACCAGTTTCCTAAGGGTTAATGCAAATGTATCCCCATCCCTCTAGATACTGCTAAGCCATCGCCCGCCAGGGCTGTCTTACTTCTAGCTCAATGATACTTCTGAAGAGCAATTACTTTGCTTTTAGAATGCGCCAAGCTGTACAAAGTGTCAGCTGTTTTCAAATAGTTACCCATTTCCCTGGCACTGCAGAACATTAGCCACTGGGCCAACTCAATCCTGGGTGTAGTTTGTGTTGCTAACTCCAGGATATAGAGAAGCAAAGGAAACACATAATGAGCCAATGAATTAGAATAGAATGGCATATACCTGAAGACAAAGTTTGACACTTTGGTTTTAGGGTATCCTCAGTAACGAAACATTTTAAAAGCGCTCCATATTAAATTATTGGATTTTTTTTTCCATTAGCCATGTTCATTGTAAGAGAGATTTTCAAAACCACTATTCTCAAGTCAAAGGGCTGCTTGTTATATTTTTGAAGGCAACTTTATGGTGGTCTTCACAATAGTCCCCTTTCATTCACAGGTGATGGAACTGAGGGAGCTATCATTCCTGCAATGGAAATACTGGGGGCAGATGCATGTTTCACCTATGCAAGGTATTTTGGGGGCAGAAGAGTGGGACCTGGGTATATTTCCATACCTGTATGCATAGGAATGGGGGGGAAGGAGCCAAAGGACACAAGATCAGGCTGGCTGCCACAGAGCATGTAGGACTCCCTGACCCAGTCCAGACCAGCCACCGCAAGTCCCAGCAGAGATATCCCCAGGGAAGAGGCAGGAACACATGTGCCAGCTAAAGTGGTGTGGGGGACAGGACAGGGTGCATCCATGCACAGGCACAAGAAACTGAGGGGAGGTTGAGGCCCACAGGGCACCAGCTGCCACTGCCTTAGGAACAGCAGCAGCAACTATTGGGATGCCTTTTCCCAGCCTGGAGTCAACTGTGCACCCCTCCACCTCATCTCCGTATTTCCCCCTCACTCCTGCTCCTATCCTATGCCCCCCATTAAAGGGAGTTTTTGTTCCCCCCACACTTTCACCTTCAAACCTGTTGTTCTGTGCTGAAAAAGTTCTTTCCTCCTAGATACTGCAAGGGTTCTTTCCTTCTAGAACTCCAGCAATCTTTTCCAGTAGAAAGCCTACTGAAAAATTCTGACAAGACTAAGCTGTATTTGCCAGCCTAAAATGGAAAAACATGATCTTGGAAGTTAGTCATATGGCCCATGTGTTTTTAAGGCACTTCTGTGATTAAAATGAAGAAACGAATAACAAAGTCTTTGGATCCTTGCAATTTATTAACACTTCAAAACACGTCCTACAGTAACGGAATCTCTTGCCCCTACTCCCTTTGCTACTCAATCACTGTTTTGAAACAATGTACATTGCTTACAATAAGCAAATAGATACTTGAGGCACTATGTGAATACAAAAGTGACAATATAAAAACAATTAAACTTCATGCAATACACTTAAATATATAAGGCAATGTAGCATCCTAACTCAACACACACAAGCACATCAGTGAATATACAATATACATAGCATGTTTAATAACAGGTTTACAGCTCATGCACAAGTAACCAGTCAGCCTAAATAGGAAAGAAAGTCTTAAAATACTGGATAACTGCTTAAGCCACAGCTTACAAAACCTGCTGTATCGCAGCCTCTCTGCTCAGAATTGCAAGTGCACAGTAACAGTCAAGATAAATAAGCGAGGACTATGTTTAAATGACACAACAGATCCCTTATTTCGAATAATCGGCCCTTCTTGTTTTCATCCAAGGTTCATTAGCCAACATGCTGAGAGGAGGTTGCTAGAATAAAGCAATAGTTGTGTACTCAAAAACTATTTTAATACTGATCATAATTGTGTGCATTTTCAATCAATACAAATGGTTACAAAAGTCTAATATTACTGCGAGATGTCTGATACTGTGCTTACATTATATTATATACCTAACACTGGAGAAATGTCTTGGATGAGAAGTTTGATCAGTCACTCAAAGTACAAAGTATAGGTATCAGATTGTCTTTCTTTTTTGTTCACTTGGGGTGGGGAACAAAGGAAGAACTGAGGAGGCAAATAATTCTCCTTTCAAACCAGTGTAAAATGGTTGGAAACAAGTGTGATTCCTCTCCAGGCAGGGTGATAGCAAGGCATGTCCCAGACAAGGATAGAAGTTAAGTAATATAAACCCCCATACTACAGGCACAAGCAGCTCTAACTGTCTGGATTTAAGATGAAGCATCCTCTATTGGCAGGTTATGGCACAATAGGAGATTAAAGTCGTCCTCTGAAGCATCTGGTACTGGCCAACGTCAGCAACATCAAACCAGTGGGTCATCTAGTTCTGTATACTCTGTATGGCATTTCCTATGTTCCCAATGCCATAGGCTTATTTGCAGCATCAGACCACAGATCTGTATTTTTCCAGAGGAATTTGAATCAGACTGGACAAAATTATACAGGGCATCTGCACCGAGCCAACAATTCAGGTGGAGTTTATTGTCTGAGTCACACAAAAACTTTGATGCTGGTTCCAAAGGAAGAAAATTCTTCCTTTCTAGATGAGGAGCTGCAAGGGAGAAGTAGGAGGAAAAGGAAAAATGAGGAGGGGATAAGAGGCAGACTTAGATCTCTAGAACTAAAGGTAAAAATAGATGCATTGTTTATACTAGTATAACATTTCCTCCCATCACAGAGAATCTTTAGCAAAGAAGGAGGACATATTTTATATACTATATTGCTCAAACGCTAGAGCAAACAGCATCATTAATAAATAGCTTAGCAATAACTAGAGTCACATTAGACAGCTAGAAAAGGACGATATGCAGAGGCAACTACACAAATGGATTGCATTGGGGGATCCCCCTCAGAAGCCCTTAAGATCCTTCTTGTTTTCTAGCTATGTCTCCCTTATCCTTGGAGTCCTAAAGGACACCATCCTTTTGACCAAGGAATGGACAATACTCCCTTCACAACTGGCAAAAAAGTCACACCTTAACTAGGTCACTGCTGAATGACACAAAACTCTAGGAGCTGAGTGCATTACCTCCCATATCTTGCTAGGCCTTGGAGATCAATCCACCAGGGGAGGAGATACTAGGGTCTTCAGTATGACAATATAGAGCAGTGTCACTAGGCTGGCCAAATGCATGAGTTATCATCACAAAAAAGCCACTACTAGTGATATTAAAGTGTTGTTGAGATTTGGTGCAATATGGCTCATGACTTGAGAAAGCAGAAAGCTCTGGTAAATCATGTTTTAACTAGGACAAATGCAGAAACAGATCCCCAGTCCTCAGCAAGTTAAATATTTGTCTTATGTACTTTTTAGCATACAGAAATATCAGCAACAAGACATGAACCCGTCAATAAAATAAAGCAGACAAAATGCGTTAGCTTAAAACAGTTGTTTCCTTAACTAAGATATGTTCAGACAGTGCGCTGCCAACTTTTTTCTAGCTTGGATTTTTTGTATTCCATTGTTTGTATTCCAAGAAGCTTGAAAACATTTTTTCTCTCTATTGATTATGTCCTCCTTTTTTTTGACAAACGTTGCATTTTGCAAAATTTCCTATGCTGCCAACACAGCTGTCTTTTGTTGCTGGTGCACAGGAAAGTAAACAATCTCGGCAGGAATGTGCACAGCTTGGAAAACCCACACAAAACTAGAACTGCAGAACAACTTAGGGTGCTTGCATGGGTTTCTTCTTTTCAGAGGGTCTCATGAAAACAGTGACTTTAAAATGCTGCACTGAACCAAAATTCAAGCTTATAGTGTGGATGGGACTAACCTAGTCTTGTCCATGCTACAAGTTATAACCCTTTTGGTAGAAATGGGGTTCTGGTTTGTAGCACAGACCTTCCAATGGTAGCATTCTGCCAACCAAATGGCTGCTTCAGAGCAGTAGTTTTCACCCTTCTCCAGACCAGGACACTGTTACAACAGGAATTTTTGGGATCACCTCCTCCACTTAACCAGAAAGAAAGCGGTGGGAGGTCACAACCGCCCTTCCTGTTCACAACCCAATCGAAAAGATATACACATAATAGATTCATGGGGAAAACCATTAAATATTCAGTACAGTTTAAATGATTTTGCATTAGTTTTCCAAACACTAATTTTTGGGCAGAGATGAAGCCTGGGAAATTTCAACCCAAAAGAAACGAGTCCAAACTTATGAACAACTGCAAAGAGGCTGTTATTCTGTGTTAGTATATTGCCTAGCACACTGTGACTAGGATATTGCACTAGTGCCTAAAGGCACCTGTAAGTATGAACAGAAGTTTTAATCCAAATTTAACTAACAGCGATCTAGATATATAAAAACCATCTGCAGTCTTCAAGTGTTAGACTAACAAGGATCAGAAAAATTCAGTTAAGGCTGACATTTCCCCCACACATCCCCAGAAGCATTTGCTTTTACTCAAATACAACACATGTGGCAATACATAACCTCACACTGTGCACAGTGATCCATTAATCTTTCAGCGTTTGTAGAACACCCATCACGGTGGCATTTAAGTGCTAAGAATGGAGTAGCAACCTTGACTCCAATTTTCCTAGCTTTTGTCTGTCAAGTCAGACCTTGAATTTCCTTTTAACATAGCTTTTTTAATCTTAAGAAGCTTCAACTGAAACAATCCTTCAATATATACCCTTCATAGACTTGTATGTGATTTAAGCAATCTCTAGTGACACCTTAGGAGCCAAGACCTATTGTCTAATACATATTTAAAAAACACCTGTATTGCCTTGGTAGTCTTTAATAGCATCTCTGTTTTGGAAAGTTCCTTTTAGGATTTGTGGGAGGTGGCTGCTAAGTTTCAGCTCAAAACTGTTCTTTTATTAAAATATCAAGTGAAAGCACAGGTTTCTAATGGAAAGTGCAGCAGACCTATAACCAAAACCCAGAAAGCAAGCACTTCTCAAACAGGGGAAGAAAGACAAAAAACAAAACCCACAACTTTCTTCTGGCAATTTTAGTGTCTTTCTACCATATAATGCTAATAGCACTGGGAATGCTTTTTTTTTTTTTTTTTTAAAAGCAATATATCATCTGATCTGAATTCAGATAAGTGTCTATTAAATGCTATTAAAGTCATCACTGTGATTAACACTATTCAACTGCCAACTCTGCTGAAACAACTCCATGCCAATTACTCATCCTATCAGATCCAACCAGCAGTATCAATTCATTAACACTTCATGGCATTTACTTACAGCAGCAACTGTGTGATAGCCAATAACCTGTGTACTCAGAACTGTATATCTCAGCCTAGTTCCCTTGCATGCAATATGTTTAGAAGAATTCCACTTATCAGCATGAACCTCTAAGGACACAACAATACTGAGCAAGGTCACAGAAATCACCCAGGATGCTTTTACTCTGATCCCATTCCTGACCCCACACCTCACTATTATAAGACAAGGTCATCACTCTCGTTCTGCCATTTTAAAAGTGTTTTTAATTTCTTCCAGAACTTGATATTTCTCCATAAGAAACTGACATTTGTAGCTCTATTTTCCAGCCCACTTCCTTTTTAAAATAGGCACTAATAACACTTAAATGTGTTCCTGTCTTGCATGCTCTCTTTCATTCCTCTGTCACTGTTAGAGGGTAGATTTTACTTAATTCCCCTTCCCCCACTGTTCTAAAAATTGCTCTGCCTCTATCTCTCTCTCTAGCTCTCAAAGGTTCTACAAAAATCTACATGTCAAACAGACATTAACAGGCTGTGACAGGAGTCCTTTTCCCTTGAACAACTCTCCTTGTTTACAACCATGAGTTATGAATTTCTGGTCCTTTTGTTTAGGTTAGACCCAGAACATTTGATTTATTAATTTATTTTACATTTCTTTCGAGGACTAAAGAATAAAAGTAAAAAGGATTAGAACTGAGTTGTTCAAGCACAAGGGAGACTTGTACCATATCTAAGTATCATGAAAAAAAGCAGGTTTTCATCTAACAGAAGATGAGGCTTTTAAGTGTGTGTTGCATTGTTTTTAAAGACTACTGTATTTTAGTGCTTGGTTACTCTAAACTACTTCTTAAAAGGGACACAATCCAACTTGAAATCTAGTCAGATGAAAAGTAGTTTCAGGTACTACATCTGCCCTGAGTCCCTCAGCCAATTTTTGTGGTTTCACATCACTTTCCCCGCCTTTACTATTGCTATGTAAAAGACCCCCAGAATCAGGGAAATCTGACTGACTACACAGAGGAAACAGTATATAAATTGCTGTTAAATGCAGAAACAGACTGACAAAATAAAGACTATATTCTCTTCCCTGCCCCCGTCTTGCTCAGGTTATAGTAACCTTAACACATGAAGGTAAAAAAATAAATTTCAGACAAATGTGATTTTTAAGTTGATGGTGCCCATTTGAACTCTGCTACCAGTATCTAAAGTGTGTCATGTCCAGTACTTCTCTTGATCAGACAGACAATTATACTAGTTTTCTAGTACACTCATGGATGATAGACCCATTTCTATTTCAAGAGCATGTTTAGTCCCGGAAGCTGAACTTAAGTTCCACAGAAAGATTCTGGGATTCTGCAGCCATTTGTTGAGGCAGACTAGAAATTCTGCAATTAGTTTCATTTTTAAAGGGAGTTTAAATATGAAAATTAATAGCACAATAGGGATAGTACTAATTTTAGCTCCCATATCTGAAAAATATCATGTCTTAGTCACTTGATAGTTGGTTAAGATATTCTCACCTGGCAAGGAGCTCAGTCAGAAGTTTCAGGTGGATTTGTTTAATTTTGGCAGCGTTACCGGGCAGAAGTTTATAACAGAAAGGTAGGACAAAGGGCTTGGCTTTTAAAGTCTGCCTGCTTCCCTCCATATCTTTGAAATGCTGGCAGAGTTCTGAAACAAAACAGCAACTTTATGAATCTTCCAAATCTTACACCACCTCTATAAGCTATCCTGGTTTTGAGAAAAGTAACAGTGAACCTGAGAGGTCCATAAGACACAGACAGAATGTTCTATTTCTCCATATGGGGACCTGTCTCTTCAAGATGCCAAAATGCACTACTGGTCACCAAAACCCCTGAAAACAAACCTAAGCCGAAGTTTCTGGGTTGCATCATTCTAGAGGTAGGATATGACAAAGATTCACTGAATTATTCTTATAATCAGGGAAGTCTCCAAAATTGAACAGCCAGATTTGGCACAAAAAATTCCCTCTGACCTACCACCTTACCTAGCTCACTTGCAGTAAGAGAAAGCTTCTCCCAAGCAGTTTAGAAGGTTAGCAAAATTTCTCTTTATAACAGAAAAATGGTTTCAACCTTAACTATGGAGAGGTTACTGCTTTTCCATAATACAATAACAGAGCCATTGTCAGAGTTACTAGGTGGTGGAATATTCCCCCACCCCCTACAAAGGGAGTTACCATGTTGAATTGTACCATCTTTTGGGGTAACCTGACAAATAAATCACTTGGATAATTGAATTATCTTGTGTTAGCTGACAGCTTATCATAGCATGAGCACAATCAGTGCTGCTCTGCCTCCTCGCCCCACCTCATTATTTTAAGGCTGCTATCTGATTAAGCTAAGACAAATCTCAATTTTCCATAGACATTTACTCCCCTTAAAACATTTCCGATTTAAAATATTCAGGGTATTTTAACCAACAGGACTGCTATATGACAACAGTGTGCCAAAGTCAAAAGTGATGTTACAATCCCACCACCTGATGGGCTGCTTTTCCTGTTCAGATACAAAAGTTATAAAATAAATTTGCAATACAGCTCTCAGATCCTGCTAATACAGAAAGCGTCACGGTGATGGGAACAGTGACAGAATCAGACTAGCGGCTCCAGCAGCACTGATCGTGACTGTCATGAGTCTACTACCTGCTAAGCAATGCAATTATATATGCACACATTCTGCATGCTTGCACCCAGGCATGTTATATACCGGTCACGTGGTTCTCTAGCATAATCTCAACTCACCTCCTCAGAAACTTACTGTATCAAATATATATCATAAATGCAGTATTGCCAAACATCAAGCAACCAGGAGTCAGACCCAACATTTTTTTTTTTTTTAAATTAAACACTTGGGGTTCTTTTTATTGAACATCTGCACAATGGTACTGGAGCACACAGGGTTTGTTTTCCTCTACAAAACTGAGGGTTAGAAATTTTTTTTAAACGAAATCAAAGATTCTCAGGTAAATAACCTGAGGCCAGCTAGCTGGGGCCTTTAAGAAAACACTAAATATCAGGAGTCTCACAATCAACACAAAGTTTGGCAACACAGAAAAACAAGATGTTCTCGGAACATAGTTCCTGCTCAGTCATTCACAAAAAAATGAAAGAGCTGTAAGTGCATTAAAATATTTATATTAATTAAATCAAAATTTAAAAACATAACTAGAACACTGTCACCTGAATTTGATAGAAAACTAACCTTTCCCATCCTTTTCTGAAACATTTAAGGCACTTGAAGGTGGCCAGTTTTTAAAGCCAGACAACAAAAGTGTACATTTTAAAAATCCTAATTATTTAAATAAAAAAAACCCCACAACAAAATACAGTAACACTGCAAAAAAAGTTCCCACAATCATAACATTCAGTAAATACTCAAAAACTTTATAAAAAAGAAAAAAATAAAATACTTCACTTTGTTTATAGCGAACCATAAAAAAGGATGTGGCAAGTACAGGGCCTATTGAATTGGCAGAGCATATACACACACAATTTCTATGGACCCCTTTCAAACACAGTCAGCAAGTGTCCTCTCTTTTCAGGTTACCAAAGAGCTAATAAAGGGTGTTTGTGTCACAGAAATAATTCACCCTTACTCTATAGTTAGTCTTTCCATATCAGTCAATTAAATTGATTACCAGACCATGCCAGAAAGTAACTAACTACAAATTGCTTCTTCTGTTTGGGATATTCCTAGTTTCCCTCCTTAAGTGTTTCATTTTATTTTCCCCATAAATGCAAAAAGTTAAATTGCTCTTTAAAAGGATGAGGTTTATATTACATCACCCTCTTTCACAATGTTGTCTTTGGTACCAAATGATGAAGTTGAGAGGTCTCTGAGGATATATAAGGAAGAACACAAGATCCCACTCCTGGACACCTAATCCTCTAGAATACTGAACCTGTTCATAGAGATAGTGTGCAGTAAAAAGCTTCTCTTTGATGATGGCTTTCCCCACCCCACCCCAAAATAGGTAACATTACAATTAACTATGTGCATGTTAGCTTTCTGTTTTAAGCACTATTTTAAATTAAAGCAGAACCCAAATAAGCATAATACAAATAAGTATTCTCCTCCATTAGCTTATATGTTCCTTACCACCTCCAGGACATGAGGGACATGAACTGGCAACCTGGCAAACACTTTAAAACTATTTCCAGGGAAGAAGTAGCTGCACAAGTCTTCCAGCCTGCTCAGCTGTTTCAGGGGAAGAGGGGACAATGGATATAGTAAGATGAGCTCTGACATTTTTCTTTATGGACTTTTGGTCACCTTATTCCTGACATTTTACCCATCCTACTAGAGGCTTCTTCAATGGAAAGAAAATTTCTTTTGTGGAACATATGTGAGTTAAGATTTTGTCGTTGTGTGGCTGTCGCTCTGATTGTTCATCTCAGAGCTGAAAAAGTTAAAGGGTGAATCCTCTGCACCCTCATCAACACTGAGGCTTTTAGGGTCTCTCAAGCAGTCTGCCAAGATGTCTTGGGGATCCCTTAAGAAGACCACCAAGACAGTGATGTTATCACTAGATCCATTTTCCTTTGCTGCAGACACCAGTCTCTCTGCTGCCTTGAGACCATCTCCTTTGTTTTGCTTTAAGTGATCTAGGACCAGATCCACTACGTCATATGGTCTAATGGCATCAAAGAATCCATCGCAGGCCAGGAGCAAGTAATCTTCAGAACCTGTCAGCTCAAATGAATTACCATCTGCATTTCCAGAGATATAGGGCTTCTGATATATATCACCTAACAAGAAAAGATACAAATCTGATGACTTCAATATGAGCCATTTTCTCCTCACCAGCCAATTGTTTCTATGATTCCCAGCATTGCAATGGTTTCTTTTAGGGCCAGATCATATCTCCGAGATCCATGCACAGCTCTTTCAATGCCCCATGAAGGAAAGAGATGGTTGGGGGCTACAGAGCCAATGGAGAAGGACTTCAACTCCTGACGATCCCCTGGGATTCATATGGATTTAAGGACATTTACTGTGTTTTGGGGATGGTACCATGGCTCATTATACCGCTCCTCTAGAACAGAATGATATGAGGAGCTCACCAAGGAAAACCTCAAATTTTCCTCCCTCAGAAAATGCTGGGATACTTTGGGGGTTGGTTTTTTTTTGTTTTTGTTTTTTTTGAGAGAAGTGTGTATCTTGTGAAACCCTTGGAACGCCAGGGAGGAAGTTTATTTTCATTAGCGATAAACAGGAATAAGAACATCCCCTTTCATGCAGCACAGTGCCCAAATACTTAAATCAACAGTTCCACCTGTACACATTCATTTCAACACAAGTGAGACAAGCTTACCACTTCTCAATTAAAAAAAGATACTGTATAAATGTATGATAACTTGCTTCAGTTCAGCCATTACAATTCTTCATTCACTGCTGCTGCCTAGGGTCTTTTCTCATTTCACTTTAAGTGGCAAGCGTCCAAGAAAGTTCTTTGCACGGCATTTGGGAATATTAGCATTTAAATGCTAATGGTCCACTGCTAATGTTTATGTTAGCTATTTGCAGTTTGAAGGATGACACTACAATTTGACTTCTGAAACACAGTGAAGAGAACAACTTGTAGATACTAAAATGGATAAATAAAAAAACCTCTAAGGTCAAAAGCTTGTCTCTTTATTTAACAGAAGTTGATCCAATAAGATATTAACTCACCCACCTTATATGGAGATATTCAGACATCTATCAGATCAGAAGCCAATATTTGCTCTAGTGTCATGTACAATATACTCTGCGAGCTTGTTGGGCTTTCATTTGCAACATGATATGTTATTATAGATGTTTCAAAGAAGGAATTGAACTAGTTTTATTTTTTCCTTCAAAAACTGATAAGGGTTGTGCTGACCAAGCAATTTAATACTCCATTATTCAAGCAATTACAATAATAGAAGCAATTTACTCTTTGGCCCAAGCTGGGCAAACACTATAATCTCTTTATTAATGAATGGTTGTCTACTTAATTCAGCACCAGGATTTTTTAGATTATGTGTTTAAGGATAATTCAATTCTGACTAACTTAGATGGCCTTACTTACCAATAGCCCTGGAAACAGCAAGGGTTCCATTGACCCTCCAGCAGTCCATGTAGGTCACACAGCCACCTAGAGCTTCTATACGCATTCTCTCATCCTAGAAGAAAGAAGCACATCAACTCTTTATACTAAGAGCATATCCCAGATCTCACTAAATTCACTGCTAGCCAGTGTTGCAGAGAAAAATCTTAAATCCCTTCAACTTGTATACTTATAGTAGGATGCAAACAGCTTTATATTTTTAAATAAATGGGAATCAATAGTGTTCAGAGAAAAATGTGATTAAAAAAAAAAAAAAAAAAAACCAGTCTTATTGCAATGTTCAGTTGAGTATACATGAACAAGACACGACAAGATATCTTCCCTATGACTGCACCATTGCTTGTTCGTGAAACAAAAGGGAAGAATCCCTGTCTAGGTCATTTCTATAGGAACAAACTAGCAATATCCCCATCACTGTGCAAATATTTAAGATTGTGAATGGAAGTAGGAAGAAAAGGATAATTGTAAAGCTAAGGTTTTTAGATGTACAAATAAAAAGTGCATTTAGAGGCAAATTTCATTTTCATTAATATAATCCATATTCCTCAAGCCCTACAAAAACTTTTATATTGTTCATACTATAAAGAAGAAGGTTCATGCAATGCCATCCCTAAAAACTTGCGACTGCCTTTTCAGTTTGTACATAAATCAGTTTAGTTATATTTGACCTACTGTAATAAAAAGAAATGTAAGATTAATTAAGCCAGTTATGATACTAGACTATTACTGCTTTTTGAACGATGCTATTATGTAAGCCAGGTCTGAAATTAAAACATTTATTTACTAACTCAATGGTGACTTTAAAAAAAATCAGTTACTTTTGTTAAATAAAAGGCTCGCAGTTGTAGATTTTTCATGGTTGCTATGTATGCAAAATTCCATAGTACTACAGTTTTCAGAAGGTTCTTTTTATTTTTTTTAAGGGCATTCGCAACTGAGAGTACAGATCAAGTCTGTTCTTCAGCACAATCCTTTTTTCCTTTGGAAAAACATGCATTGAGAACACACAACTAGACAGGAGAAAGGCAAGACTGACACATCATTACTATGCTCCATAACTGTCCAACTTAAAAGGGATGAAATCACTGAGAAGTGGATCCATCTAGTCCTGCTAGAGACTTTACATTTAAAAGCTGTAACTCATGACCATTTAACAACTGCTAACAGACCGTATCCTCATCCATTGCAAGGATGAGATCAGCCACCAATACCATCAGCTCAGTTTGTCATTCTAGTTATAGACTTGCATACGTGCCACACTCCAGGGAATCTAGAGATTCCAAATAGTTCCAAAGCTACCTAGAGACCTTTTTTATAAACTGTCTACAAAGAGAGCAGTTCAGTGTCAGCTGGTAGTTGGCCAGGTCTTCATTTAAAGAGATTCAGTGAGCCAAAAGTAAATTAATTACAGCCATCAGAGGAGAGAGCCAAAGAAAACAGGCTTACTTCTCTTTCAGGTTTGTGAGGTTCCATCAGGGTCACAGCTTTTCCCTGCTGCACCAACATTACCTGGGAGTCTCCAACCCAGGCTATGTGTAACCTGTTCCCTACAATTAAGGCAGATACACCTGTTGTACCACTCCGCAGCCTCTACAAAGGGAAACAGAGCAGTGCAAGTTAAACTGCAGTTTAACATCATAACATTGTAAATTAGGGTTAAGGCTACGTTTATGTCATGGAGGTCATGACTTCATGAATCCATGACTTCCAGAGACCTCCGTGACATTCTCTGCTTCAGCCCCAGGGGCTGCGGGACTCTGGAGCTGGCAGCCAGCAGGGCCATGGCAGGGTTCCAGCAACAGGCAGCCCCCTGCAAGGTTCCAGCGACAGGTGGCAGACCTCTGAGGGGGCTCTCATCAGGGTTCCAGTGATGGGTGACAGCCTCGAGTGGGGAGCGGGACGCCTCAGGAGAGAGGCTGGGGGTATCCCGTTTTCTCTTTGGGAAATATGGTCACTCTGCAGTTCTCAGATGCCATGGGCAGAGGGGAAACTGGCCCCACAGCTCCCAGCCTCCACGGTGGCAGGGGAAACCATGGAGCCGCAGCAGCAAAAGTCACAGACCGGTCACGGCTTCCATGAATTTTTGTTTATTGCCCGTGACCGGTCTGTGACTTTTACTAAAAATAACCATGACAAAATCTTAACCTTAATTAGGGTTAATTAAAGGTCGTTAACTATGCAGCAATTTAGACCTTTGTGAATGGCAATCCACTGAATAAAAGGTGCAGACATAAGAGAAAACACAGGTTTAGAAGAAACTCTATTCTAGCATTCAAGTGTCTGACACTGCTATAGTTATGCTCTTCCCCTTGTCTTCGCTAACTCCAGCGTTAGCTTCAAAGGGCCCAGAACCATTTGGTTATTTGGGTTTTTCTGAAAAGCAGAGGCATCAGTTTGATTTTAACTTCAGCAGCAAGAACCTTTTCAGTACTGAACGTGCCTTTTCTTCCCCAAACAAACAGATGTAGCCACCCTATCTCTGCCTTCCCAGCGGCAGTGAAAAATATTCTCAGGGTGAGCATTTCTTCACTGCTGTATTACAGTCCATTATAAAAAGCCATCCTTGTTGCACTTTGAATGGTCAAGTTTCAATGCTGCTGCTATAAAGATGGAAGAGTGTCCTTCATTTGACCTTTACCACTTTTAGTTCCTTTACAATACTTCGAACTCAAGAACCTCGTTTAACTCATTTTTAAAATCTCTCATCCTCCAGTTATCTTGCCATGCACCGACTTCACTCTCCCGAAGATGGGGAAAGGAGGAAGAGAAAGGTCAGTGATGGTGCTAGTGGAACCAGCCTTAAGAAAATAAATACAAAGATTTTATTTGCCTCTGTATTAAATTATGCAGATACAATTGGGGCTAGTCTTTCCCTCCCCCCCCACGGGGAAGCAACTCTTTGTTGCCTGTATATTCCCTGAGGTTAAGGATCCTGAAATAGCACTAACTCCTCACTTCAAAGTTTCCATCTCCCTGAATTTGCAGGCACTGGTTCTTATGAGAAGGGAGATTTTAATTTGACCAATGAAATACTTTCCACTTAGGATACTTGGCAAACAAATCAGAATGAATTCAAAGTCTAACTGTATGAGATCAAAATTCTCTGCATAACACCATTCCTTTTTACTGTCACCCAAGCAATTCTCCAACTGCTTAACTACAATGGAATCTGGCTCTACATTAGGGTTGCCAATTTTGATTGGATGTATTCCTGGAGGTTTCATCACATGACAAGCTTTAATTTCTGGAGACTCCAGGACAGTCCTGGAGGGTGGGCAACCTACTCTACGCACTCACCTCTCTTTCAGCTTTGAAAAGGAACATTTCATCAGTTTGCTGGAAAGAGCCTTTCAAGGCCTCAGTTGGGTTCTTAAGAATCTCCTTGTGTAATGCAACATTTACGTGCAAATGAGTTGCTGCATAATTGGCGGCATCCACTCCACCATGGCCATCAAATACAGCAAAGTATGCTCGATCAACGTCATCCTTTTGGCAGGAGGGAGATACAAAGAGTTCATAAATAAAAGTTAATTGCCAGATTTTATGCAAGCATTTCAGTGAAAGAATGTGTGCACATAGGTATGAGAGAGCACAAGCGTGTACATAAACACAATGCTACGCAAATACACTGAGAGCCACAAACACCATGATCTTCCCCGGGAAAAGAAAGTAAGGTGGCATGATCTAGCAAACTGACTTGGAGAGTAGGAATTAGGATGCCTGTATTTTACTCTGAGCTTTCCCACTAACTGTGTGTAACCTTGGGTAATTTGCATCAGTTTACCAATGTGTAAAATAGATAGAATATGCATCTCATGGGGGTATGTGTTATTTTTCTTTGCTCCTTGTTGATCACTGACCAGTTTCTTGAAAAGGAATAGGAATTGAGAAGGCAGATTGGAAGGTTGTGTGGTTCCATTATATCTTTAGTAAGCATCCCTGAATACTCAACCAAAATGCTATTTTTCATCTTTACGTCATCAATTCTCTCACAAAATATAGCAACAGCCCCCACTTCCAAAGTGAATTATTTTCCCTCTCCCCCCCTTGTGGTGGGAGCATATCAATGTCACAAAAAACTGCTATATAGCTAGCCCAAATACACAGATCCAGTAGGTCTCTGCTCCAGTACAGACCTGATAAAAGGACTGCTGTCAGTAAATCCTTCGTAGTACCTCCCAAAAGTGATCACTTTGTGATACTAGGACACAAGTGTGTTTCAAGGGGTATTTGAATGCTAGAACTGACCTCTCCTGGCCCCAGAGACTTACCGACAAGCCGAAGAGCTGATTGAATTCTGGGAGAGAAACATGTCTGTCCTCCATTTTCCGGCGGACGTTGCGGATGGCATGGCTGGAAATAATCAGGAAGCGCTTCAGTGACTTCAGGGATGGCAGTTGCTTCTGCCATTCACAGCAGATGTCTCGCAGCTTATTAAAGAAGCAGCGCTGCAAAGAGCCTCCATCCAGCACTGATGGCAGAGAGACAGTAGGTGACTTAGTTGTATGTTTGGGAAAAGGAGGAGGAAAACAAATGATGATATTCAAACCCAATATCCTCTCTCCTACTTACCCCTCACTTGTCTTTTCCTACAAGTTTCCTTCCCTAGGTCTACATGCATTCTCTCAACATATTCTGCCTGTACTAGCCTCTGACTTGGAGCCATAGTTCTATCCCTCCCTTTAATCCACTGGTACAAGAGTGCCTATGGATACACAGAACACTTCCTCCGAAAGTCACTCCATTGGGACACTATGAAAAAAGAAGCAACAAGTATATATTATGATGCTTGGTCCATATGCTTCTGAGTCAAACCCCTCTTAGAATCACAGGCAAAAAGTTCTGACCCAACAGTACAGTATTATGGACAAGAGGATCTTTCAGTCACCCAGTTCATTAAATAGTTATTACCTCTGAAGTTCATCGTGCTATCAAATGGCAGACAGTTCTCCAGGGCAATAGACCGCTTAAGGTCACAACGAGGATCAAAGTCAGTTTAGTAGATTGGACATAAAAGATTCAGTACTGGGAATTGAGAGTGCAATGTATTGTGCATAATGGTGGAAGTGTATCCGTTTATAAAGAAAATTAGATGCAGATCAGAAAACTCTAAGACTGTGCACAGGGCTGCTGTTGTCTTGACACAAGTCACAAATATTAGTCTGGGTTAGACCCGGGTTATGTGCAGTTGAATTACAGTCACCTAAAACAATGGATACACACAGAACGTATCACTTGAGGGATCAACTGGGTAGTAGCCCAGCTTAATCAGACTGCAAAAGTGTTTGAAGAAGACAACAGTTTAATCATTTTCACACAGAGAGTGAACTATCAGATGTTAAAAGCATGAGGGACAGAAGACCATCTCTGCCACATTACTGCTTTGCCATTACAGAGCAGAATCACAACACCCGTAGAGAGCAACATAAAAAGTACTAGCCAGACACTCAAATCCTTTCCTGGACTCATCTCAAATTTCATTAATCCCAGCATTCAGTCTGGTGAGCAATAAACTGTGATATTTGTGATAATTTCTAGCTTAGCAATGCAGGGTCTCTCAAGTAGGCTGAAATTTTAAGTTTGCTGTCTAAGTAAAAACTATCACCCAATGCTAAATCAACTTGCTTAAAGGGTGAGCAGAGCATCTATACAGCCAAAGCAATTAACTATCACAGATCTTCCTACTTTACAGCACTGAAATTCTTTACTGGGTAAACTACCTTCTCAATTTCTATATTATAGCAACTCTTGCTAGCACTAAGAATGTCTCAGCATTAACTCCAGTTTCTCAAGCACGTTCTCTTATCCATGGTACTGGATGTCCAGTTTCAGATACTTTCTTGCACCCTGAGAATGAAAAGAGCTTTGATTTAATGCACCAAATTTTGGCAAGTGGTTGGTCTGTGATATAATCACTTTTGATTTACTTATTTTTTAGAAATTTTAAATAGGCAAGATATTTAATTCTGAGACATGCACTCACCACATATGCAGCTATTTTTAAATTGAGAAGATCAATTTAGATGGTCTACAGATGCTGGTTAATATAATCTAAATATGCATGCCATTACACACCATAATGCCTGTGAGGCACGTTTCCTTAACCAGGCATTTAAACAGTATGGTGATATTGTGTCACTAACCCAAGTTTTTAAAATTAGTTTGAAGTCTATTTTCATGAAAGATCAATGGTATTCTAGTCTATCATGGCAAGTCTCATCTCAAGGCAAAAATTTATCTTTTTAAAAGATTAAAGTATATCCTAGCAAATCAACAAAGTTATTTAATATTTGTATTATAATAGTACTTATGGGAATCAGTGCGGAGCGAGGCCCCTTTGTGCTAGGCACTGTATAAACAGAGTGAAAGATGGCTCCTGCTCTACAGTTAAGGCAAGACAAGTGGGTTTAATAAGCAACTGAAAAGTAGGGCAAGGGAAACCCAGGGCCGGCTCCAGGCACCAGTTTGGCAAGCTGATGCTTGGGGCGGCCACTCCGGACAGGGGCGGCAGGTCCAGCTATTCGGCAGCAAGTCCCTTACTCCCACTAGGAGCGAAGGACCTTCCGTCGAATTGCCACCGCAGATCGTGATCGCGGCTTTTTTTTTTTTTTTTTGGTGGCTGCTTGGGGCGGCCAAAACCCTGGAGCCGGCCCTGGGGAAACCATAATAAAAACACACATATACATAGTTCAGGTATGTGCTTAGCTGGACGGTTTCGAGTGCTATATTTCCCCCCCATCCCCTCATACTCTAGCATAGTTTCTTGCGTCCTTTTTGCTTTCTGTCCATATTCTTTCCACAACTCCTGTTTTTTCTGTCCCTTTGTATCTTGTCTCATTTCTCTTTTTTCTGTGATTTTTGTTCTGGTTTTGCTTTATATTTTTCCATTCTTGTTTTTATTCTTTATGTAAGTTTTAAGTGGTTTGTGAACTCCATGCCATGGTTAGCGGACAGGTTTTTTTAAATGATTTACAAGCTAAAATTTTGAGTAAAAGGTTACTTGGAAACCAGTGTTTGGAAAAGATAATATGATGACATTAACGATATGTTTTTCATAACTTTTCTACTTAAATAAAAAGTAAAGGTTATGTTAATAAATAATGTAGGATGATATACATTTATTGAATTATGATATTGAAACTTGACGAATTGCTGAATGGTAAAAATAAGGGTTACATTTCATTAATCAAACTATTAACACTAAATTATGTGTAGTGAACAAGCTTAGACAGGCCAGGGTAATACTTATATTAAGTCTATAGCTTAGCTTTTGCTTGACATGAGTTGTCTTGCCAATTTCTCTCTTATGTAGGCTTACTTAAATAATACTCATAGCTGACAGCACAAAGGTGATTTGTTCATGGAATGTATTGTGTTGAAGATAAAATGTAATGCTAAA
This sequence comes from Malaclemys terrapin pileata, assembly GCF_027887155.1. Taxonomy (NCBI): domain Eukaryota; kingdom Metazoa; phylum Chordata; order Testudines; family Emydidae; genus Malaclemys; species Malaclemys terrapin. The sequence goes on along the minus strand of NC_071520.1, from coordinate 15,662,104 downwards.
AAAAAATCCCTATGTTGAGGAAAAACAGTAGTACGGTGACAAGGAGACATGACAAAAATAGCGTAGACAGCAAAAGTTATGTTAATTGAAGCTTGCACATGTGTATTGCACAGGTTACACAACACTCAATACTCAATGTTGACTGGAAGAAAGATAATGAATAGGTCATGTGGAAAGATATTAAACAAACAAAAAACAAGCAAACCAGGGACCAAGTAGGAGAATGCTGGACCAGACACTGAGAAGATCATCATGAAGTGTCTAAGAGCAACCCAGAACCCTGGAACTCAGTAACTTGGGCCCCCAGCTGTTCCATCTTATCTACTTATTATCTGCCAAATATATGATCAGAAACTATAAATTTTCAGAAAGTGATTTATTTATAAATAAAGGCAAAATTGAGTGGACTTGTGCCTCCATTTCCTACCTTACACCACACTGCTCAGACTACCAAAATTTTTGCAAGGTCATCTTCAAAAAGGTAGGTTTGTTGGTTTGCCTTTCTGTTTTTGGAATTTCTTTTAGTGCCATAAGAATGACCCTTGTTTAAAACATTTAAGCTTGCTTTTCTAGACTACATAGGGCCACAATGACATAGATCTCTGGTTCTCACCCAGTGACATGCACTACACTGGTGAAATCACATTGGCTACAGAACTCTAACCTCCACACACCCTATCCCCAAAAGAAAGAAACCCACATCTAGAATCCAATCAAGGGGATACAAATATTGAGCCACACTTTCACCTTGAGTACCTAGGGCACAAATTGCATCTCCTTAACCCTGTGTGGCAGTTGCTTTGGAAAGTAGATTATCCTGGAGGGTGGTAATCAGCAGTATCATGACCATACTGCCCTGAGGACTCTAACTGGTGAAGGCAGCTTTAAATTCCAGCCAGGCTCTATAGGAACCCCGCTGGCAGAGGCTGCCTGGGAATTGTGCTGGTCCCAACTCTTACTAACTGGTTTTATCTACTTTGGGAGCTGTAGCAGTCAACTGTGCCCTCCTCCCCCCAAAAAACAGGAAGCATGGGCAGTTAGCACCACTGTGTCCCCCTCTAGGCAACCTTCTGTTGGCACAGTCAGAATACAAAAGGATTAAATCCAATGAATCAGAAAACAGCAGCAGTCTATATGCAGTGAGTGAATACTTATGATTATTAGTGCTTTGTCCATCATGGGCTATTTTGCCATCCTTACTCACATCGAGTATTCTAAGTAGTTCTATTTAAATCAATGGGACTGCTCTCAGAGAAAGGTATTACTCAAGTGAGTAAGAATGGCAGAAGCTAGGCCTATGAGACTGAAAATTTATGAAAGGCTTATGAGGCATCCACAATGTCTTCTAGGATATTGCGGGAATGAACAAGCCAATTTCATAAAGAAATGCTTGCAGCTATTGAGAGATGATCACAGTTCTAAGGGTACATCTTCACTACACGCTGTATCGGCAGGTAGCAATCGATTTATCTGGGATTGATATATCGCGTCTCGTTAAGACGCGATATATCGATCCCCGAACGCGCTCACCATCCACTCCGGAACGCCACCAGAGTGAGCGGCGGTAGCACATTCAACGGGGGAGCTGTGGCCGTCGATCCCGTGCCATGTGGACCCCAGGTAATTCGATCTTAGATACTTCGACTTCAGCTATGCTATTCGCGTAGCTGAAGTTGCGTATCTTAGATCGACTCCCCCCCCAGTGTAGACCAGCCCTAAGTAGCTCAGCTTTCCGTAAGGGCCTGCAGTTTTCAAGTATCCCAGGAGATGGAGCCAATTTACTATCAGCTCAATTCTGAGAAAGCAAACTGGGTTGGCCTATGAATGAAAAATGTTTCCTGAATCTGTGGGACTAAAAACCTGCTAAATGTCTTGAGAAGACTGTGTTTAAAAACAATTTTGTTTATATTTCCTGCACTTCCCTTCCCACATTCTCTATTAAAGTCTACCACCACATAATTTTTCTATACTCTGGAGGAGGAGAGTTAGCACTAGCTATTTAGGTCTTGGCCAATTTGATTGAAACCAGCTCTTTGCATATAAAGAGGGGGAGTGATAACTGTCTACAAACACATGAAGTCTGTACACATCAAGGAGGGAGAGAAAATATTTAGGGAGTTGTAAAGGATACAGCCAAGAATTACGGGATGAAGTTAAGAAAGAAAATTTAAGCTGAATATTGGAAAAGATTTCTGGATAATGAAATCTAATGGCCAGTGGATTAGTCTTGCAAGGTAAGAAGTGGAAGCCCCATCCTGTAGGGCTTTTAAAAACAGATTGGAGAATGTGTGTAACAGGAAATAACGTTCATTGTCTGGGATGGACTAGATTACCCAAGAGATTATTTCCATTTCTAGCTTCGGATTCCTGCAGCATCCGACCCTCACTCTAGCTCCAAATCAAATGGTAAAAGGAGGTTTGGTAAGGCTTAAAGTTAAAAATGCTAGTGAATAAATGTGATGGAAAAGACGGTTACTCACCGTTGTAACTGTTGTTCTTCGAGATGTGTTGCTCATATCCATTCCATTAGGTGTGTGCGCGCCGCGTGCACGATCGTCGGAAGATTTTCTACCCTAGCAACACCGGCGGGTCGGCTGTGGAGCCCCCTAGAGTGGCGCCTTCATGGCGCTGAATATATACCCCAGCCGACCCGGCGCCCCCTCAGTTCCTTCTTGCCGGCTACTCCGACAGTGGGGATGGGGGGCGGGTTTGGAATGGATATGAGCAACACATCTCGAAGAACAACAGTTACAACGGTGAGTAACCGTCTTTTCTTCTTCGAGTGCTTGCTCATATCCATTCCATTAGGTGACTCCCAAGCCCAACTTAGGTGGTGGGGTCGGAGTGAGACATTGCTGTGTGCAAAACCGCTGATCCGAAAGCAGCATCGTCTCTGGACTGCTGCACTAGTGCATAGTGAGCTGCAAATGTGTGGACTGATGACCAAACCGCCGCTCTACAAATGTCCTGGATCGGAACATGTGCCAGGAAAGCAGTCGAGGAAGCTTGGGCCCTCGTGGAGTGAGCGGTGAGGTGCGGTGCTGAGACACCTGCCAGGTCATAGCAAGTCCGGATGCAAGACGTAATCCAGGAGGATAGGCGTTGTGAGGAGACCGGTGAGCCTTTCATTCGGTCGGCCACTGCAACGAAGAGTTGCGTCGTCTTTCTAAAGTGCTTTGTGCGGTCAATATAGAAGGCCAGGGCCCTACGTACGTCCAGGGAATGCAAACGTTGATCCTGGCGAGTGGCATGTGGTTTAGGATGAAAGACCGGGAGAAATATATCCTGGTTGATATGAAAAGGAGAAACCACCTTAGGGAGAAAGGCAGGATGTGGACGAAGCTGCACTTTATCCTTGTGAAAAACTGTGTAAGGGGGCTCAGATGTAAGCGCCCTGAGTTCAGAAACACGCCTTGCTGAGGTAATGGCTACGAGGAAGGCTGTCTTCCAGGATAGGTACAGAAGTGAATAGGTGGCCAGTGGCTCGAATGGAGGACCTGTGAGCTTGGAGAGAACCAGGTTGAGGTCCCACGTCAGGACGGGCTGACGTTGTTGTGGGTACATCCGGTCTAAGCCCTTGAGGAATCTAACGACCATCGGGTTAGAGAATACCGAGGACGCGAGTTCCCCTGGGTGAAAGGCCGATATAGCGGCCAGGTGAACTCTAATTGAAGATATCGCCAACCCCTGCTGTTTTAGGGAGAGGAGATATTCCAAAATGAGGGGAATGGGTGCCTGCAACGGGGACGTGGCTCGTTGTTCGCACCAACAGGAGAACCGCTTCCACTTGGCCAGGTACGTGGTGCGTGTTGAGGGCTTCCTACTGCTCAGCAGAATCTGTTGGACAGAGAGCGAGCATTGCTGCTCTGCCTGGGTGAACCATGGAGCAGACACGCCGTGAGGTGGAGTGATTGCAGGTCGGGGTGACGCAACCGGCCGTGGTCCTGAGAGATGAGATCCGGACATAACGGAAGCGGGATCGGAGTCTGAACCGAGAGTTCCAACAGTGTGGTGTACCAATGTTGTCTCGGCCACGCTGGAGCGATCAGAATTACCTGTGCCTGGTCTCTGCGCAATTTGAGCAGTACCTTGTGGACCAGAGGAAACGGAGGGAAGGCATAAAACAGGTGGTCTTTCCAGGGAAGGAGAAACGCATCCGAGAGGGAGCCCGGAGCTCGACCTTGTAGGGAGCAGAACACGTGGCACTTCCTGTTGTCTCGGGATGCAAACAGGTCTATCTGGGGAAACCCCCACCTCCGGAAGATGGAATGTATGATGTCCGGACGGATAGACCACTCGTGTGTCTGGAAGGACCTGCTGAGTCGGTCCGCTAGAGTGTTCTGGACTCCAGGGAGGAACGATGCCGTGAGATGGATTGAGTGGGCGATGCAGAAGTCCCACAGGCGAATGGCCTCTTGGCATAGAACTGACGAACGTGCTCCTCCTTGCTTGTTGATGTAAAACATGGCCGTGGTGTTGTCGATGAGAACTAACACACAACGGCCACGTAGTTGATTGAGAAATGCCTGGCACGCCAGGCGCACCGCCATCAGCTCCCGAACATTGATGTGCAGGGCTAACTGGGGTGCAGTCCACAGGCCCTGGGTATGGTGTCCGTTGAGATGGGCGCCCCAACCCAGAGATGAAGCGTCTGTGACCAGGTGCAGAGAGGGTTGTGGGGTGTGAAAAGGCATCCCCTCGCAGACCACATTGTGATCTAGCCACCAGGTGAGGGAGGTCAGGACCGAGTTCGGGACCGTGACCACCATGTTCAGGCTGTCCCGATGTGGACGGTATATTGATGACACCCAGGTCTGGAGTGGGCGAAGCCGAAGTCTGGCATGCCTGGTTACGTACGTGCAGGAAGCCATGTGACCCAGCAAGGTAAGGCACGACCTCACCGTGGTAGTTGGGAAGGCCTGGAGCCCTTGAATGAGGCTCGTGATGGTGCCAAAGCGGTTGTCTGGCAGGATGGCTTGTGCACGTCTGGAGTCTAGAACTGCGCCGATGAAATCTATTCTCTGGGTAGGTTCTAGAGTAGATTTGTCCTTGTTGAGTAGGATGCCCAACTCGTTGAATGTGTGCACTATTCTGTGGACGTGAGCTTGAACTTGCTCTTTGGTGCGACCGCGTACCAGCCAGTCGTCTAGGTACGGGAACACCTGTATCCCTTGCCGACGAAGGTACGCTGCCATGACAGCCATACATTTCGTGAACACTCTTGGGGCCGAGGATAGGCCGAAGGGAAGGACTGCAAATTGGTAGTGCACCATGTTTACCACGAATCGCAGGAAGCGTCTGTGAGGTGGGTAAATTGAGATGTGAAAGTATGCGTCTTTCATGTCGAGGGCGGCGAACCAGTCTCCAGGATCGAGGGAGGGGATAATGGCCCCCAAAGAGACCATGCGGAACTTCAACTTTACTACGAATTTGTTGAGTCCGTGCAAGTCCAAGATGGGCCGCAGGCCTCCTTTGGACTTGGGGATCAGGAAGTAACGGGAATAAAATCCCCTGCCCCTTAACTCTACTGGAACCTCCTCTATGGCCCCCATAGCAAGGAGCGTGGAAACCTCCTGTATAAGAAGTTGCTCGAGAGAAGGGTCCCTGAAGAGGGACGGGGAAGGGGGGTGGGAGGGGGGAATAGAAGAAAACTGGATAGTGTATCCCCTCTCCACTGTGCGGAGGACCCAACGGTCCGAAGTTATAAGGGACCAAGCACGGTGGAAGTGGGAGAGACGATCCCGAAAGGAGGGGGCTGGATCCTGGGGGATGACTGGGGCGCCGTCCTCGACCGCACCTTCAAAAGTTCTGCCTGGGGCCTGAAGGTGGTCTAGGTGGCCCCTGGTTCTGGCCGGGTTGAGGGCCGGCCCACCTTCTTCTACCACCTCGCCCTCGCCTCCGGGTCGAGTCCTGTCTCTGACGAGGCGGGGGGGGGTAGAAGTGCTGAGGCTGCGGCCTAAATGGTCTGCGCTGAGGGCCCACAACATGCATCCCCAGGGAGCGCATGATTGTTCTCGAGTCCTTGAGGCTCTGCAGACGAGAGTCCGTCTTGTCCGAGAACAATCCATGTCCCTCAAAGGGCAGATCCTGTAGGGTTTGCTGCAGCTCCGGAGGCAAACCCGAAACCTGAAGCCAGGAGATCCTCCGCATAGCGATACCCGAAGCCAGGGTCCTCGCAGCTGAGTCTGCTATGTCCAAGGAGGCCTGCAAGGAGGTCCGAGCCACCTTCTTACCCTCCTCTACCATGGCTCCAAACTCTTCCCTGGACTCTTGGGGAATCAACTCCTTAAACTTCCCCATAGAGTTCCAGGAGTTAAAATTGTAACGGCTCAATAGCGCCTGTTGGTTTGCCGCTCTAAGTTGCAGCCCTCCGGCTGAGTAAACCTTACGGCCAAACAAATCGAGCCGCTTAGCCTCTTTTGATTTAGGCGCTGCAGCCTGCTGGCCGTGGCGCTCTCGTGCGTTCACTGATGCCACCACCAGTGAACACGGTTGGGGGTGGGTATACAAGTACCCGTAGTCCTTAGACGGGACAAAGTACTTCCTTTCCACCCCTCTCGCTGTGGGTGGGATAGAGGCAGGAGTTTGCCATATCGTATCCGCATTGGTTTGTATCGTGCGGATCAGGGGTAGCGCCACCCTCGATGGGGCATCCGCTCCGAGGATGTTCACGATAGGGTCCTGTACTTCCACTATCTCCTCCGCCTGCAGGTCCATATTACGGGCCATCCTACGCAGGAGATCCTGGTGAGCCCGAAGATCTATCGGAGGGGGACCCGTACATGAAGTGCCCGCCACTGCCTCATCCGGAGAGGAGGAGGAAGACGCCTCCGGTGGTACTGGATCCAAGGGGGGGTCCTGATCCCCCTGCTCTTGGGCCGGAGCATCACCTGTACTCGGGTCTATGGTGTCAGGTGGCGTGGACACGGAAGCCTCCATGCCCCCTGGCGGAGGTCGAGAGATGGTGGATTCTGGGGCCCTTCTAACCGAGTGACCCGAGCGAGAGGTCGATGGTATTGGAGCCCCTTGCTCCTGGTGGTACGCCCACGGGGTCCAAAATGACCAGTGAGATGGTCCATGGGAGTGGTCCTCTGCCAACTCCTGCCAATGGCCCAAGTTCCGTTCCTCGGCTTGCCCTTGAGGGGGGTATGCCGATCTCGACAGGTCCTCCGAGGAGCGAGACACCGATCTTGACGGCCATGGCGGTGCCGAGAGAGATGAAACGATCCCCGTGTGCTGTGGTGCCGCACGGTACCGGTCCGGAGATGATCTATCTCTGCGCGGTGCCGGCGAACGGTGCCGGGACCGCGATCGGTGCCGATGACCTCGTCGGTGCCGGGAGCCGGATCTGGACCTCGACGAGGACCTGGAGTATGCCCGGTGCCGGGAGCGGCCTCTCGACGTCGAGCGTCGACCGTAGCGGTGCCGAGAACTACGTCTCAACGTTGATCGGTGCCGACGATCATATCGGTGCCGAGACGTAGAGCGGTGCCGCGAAGAAGATCTTGGCCGCGAGTACGACCGGTGCCGAGGCGATATTCGGTGCCGGGACTGCGAGCGGCGTGGGGACCTGCTTCGGGACCTGGATCGGTGCCGAGGTTCCAGCCCTTGCGATGGAGGGCGCATCAAGGCAGGTTTCCCCCTCGACTGGACCGGGCGAGTCAACGGTGCAGTCGGTGCCGGTGGTTGAGGCGGTGCCGGCTCCGTGAGAGCTATTAAGTCTCTCGCCGCCGCGAAGGTCTCTGGAGTCGACGGGAGGCACTGTATCACCGCCGGTCTCGGTGGAGACGCTATCTGCACCGGACTCAACGGCCTCGGCGCCGGAGTCGACGGTGCTGGAGGCACCTGTTTCCGGTGCTCCACCGGCGGACGCGGCTCTACCCCCGGCACTGGGGGAGCCGGCGTCTTCGGCACGGATGTCCCCGTCTTATGGGCTTTTTTATGCCCCGGGGATAATGACCGGCGCCGAGGCACTGCTTGCGGTGCCGACGAGGTCCGGTGCCGGGGAGGCTTGTCTGACGCCACTCGCGTGGTCGTCATAGCCGGTGCCGCCGGGGCACTGCGCACCGAGGTGCTAGGTGCCGGGGCCTGACTTGTAGATGGAGCGTCCGGACTAAGTGCCGCCTCCATCAGGAGTTGCCGGAGCCAAAAGTCCCGCTCCTTCTTGGTCCTTGGTCTGAAGGCCTTACAGATCTTGCACTTATCTATTTGATGGGACTCTCCCAGGCACTTCAGACAGGAGTCGTGCGGGTCGCTCGTGGGCATAGGCTTAGCGCAGGAGGCGCACTGCTTGAAGCCGGGAGCGTTGGGCATGAGCCCGGCCCCGCGGCCGGGGGAGAAAGGGGGAGACGACCCCCTTAATCCCCTGAACTACTTAGAACAACTAAAACAACTTTTAAACTATTTAACTATTTAACTATAAACACTGTGATACAACAAACTAAGCTAGGGAGAGTGGAGAACAGCTAAGCAGCGCTCCACAGTTCCAACGACCGTCAGGGGCGGTAAGAAGGAACTGAGGGGGCGCCGGGTCGGCTGGGGTATATATTCAGCGCCATGAAGGCGCCACTCTAGGGGGCTCCACAGCCGACCCGCCGGTGTTGCTAGGGTAGAAAATCTTCCGACGATCGTGCACGCGGCGCGCACACACCTAATGGAATGGATATGAGCAAGCACTCGAAGAAGAACTGGTTGTTACACAGTGCTCAAACAGTGTGCAACTGTCTGTTCCCTACCCCAATGTCAACTGGTTGTGAGGAAATGGAGGCACCAGGTAGAAGGTCCAAGAACAGTTCTCCACCAATCATCACGTGGTCCTTACAGTACTGATGATCTTACAGAATCATAGAAGATTAGGGTTGGAAGAGACCTGAGGAGGTCATCTAGTCCAACCCCCTCTCAAAGCAGGACCAACCCCAACTAAATCATCCCAGCCAGGGCTTTGTCAAACCGGGCCTTAAAAACCTCTAAGGATGGAGATTCCACCACCTCCCTAGGTAATCCATTCCAGTGCTTCACCACCCTCCCAGTGAAACAGTTTTTCCTAATATCCAACCTAAACCTCCCCCAGTACAACTTGAGACCATTGCTCCTTGTTCTGTCATCTGCCACCACTGAGGACAGCCTAACTCCATCCTCTTTGGAACCCCCCTTCAGGTAGTTGTTTCACGAAATGTAAAGGCCTGGAATTTTGACACTTGCAGGCTCAAGCGTGACCATAGGTACTGTCACCTCGATCCTGAGTGTGGGCAGAGATGCTCAAAGATTTAAATGGGTTGCACTTACAATGTTTAATGTAGCTGCATAGTAGAGACCCCACTGATTCCAGTGTGGGTTGAAAAGGCACATTAATGGACTACCACTAGCTAATCATTGAAAAGGTTACTCATGTAAAGAAACAAATGCACTTCAAAATTACAAAAGGTTAACAACTCAAGAAAGACTGAATCAACTCTTCACAGAAGTCTCTTCATTTAGCAACAGAGCTAGAGCGCAGTTACTCCTTCCAATGTGACTCAACTCTGATTTTCAAGAAGTAGGTAGCTTGGCATTTTCTGAAAATCACAGCCCTTTGCTGGGCACCCCAAATCACTAATCAGTTTTGAAAGTCTTGGTCCAGGTCTCCACACTCCATGCTTGCCCCTCGACCACAAAGCCATCCTTCATCCCACATTCTGCAGCGTGATGAAAGCTCTGCTCCTATTGGCTTGCCAAAATATCCCACCAGGTATTCCAGGAAGTATTTCAAACTACAAGTGTTCCAGCAGACACCCTGTGCAAATCCACAGAGGGATATTATACTTACAGGTGAACTTCCCCTGGTCTCCTTCTTCCTCCCCTTCCACACTCTGCTTCTTAAAAACAGAAAGATCAGTCTGTAGCACCTCATCAATTGCAGCGTGGATCAAAGATGATGCAAGAAGAGGCGGTGCATCCCTGATGTGAAGAAAAGAAAAAAAAGAAATATATTGGATTAAATTTAAACTGAACCGTGGCCTTCCTGAAGTCAGCAACCTCGGCTCAAAAAGTTAGAAAGCTCCAGCAGCTACTAATAATTGTGACTCCTGGTCAGGGATGTAACTTTAACAGTCTCCAGAGACCACTGAAAATAAGTGTCACACTTTGTATACTACAAATACTGGTAATAATAAAGACCTTTATAAGTCTCTAAACTCAGTTTAGACTCAAAGACAGCAGTTCCCTTGAGAACACAGGTGCAAGAAGTGTGATTTTGAATTCTGCCTCATCTTTACTCTTTCAATCACAGACTAAATCTTGTGCTCTTGCATTTTGTGATGGGAACTGTTACTTACAGAGCCTTGTTAGGACTGAGCTCAGGCACTTTGCGTCTCTCACTGTGTGCCATGTCTTATTTATTTATTTATTTATTTTTAAACAGATATGATAGGGGTTATTCACCTTCCCACCCCCAATACTCATTTCTTTTGGTGGGTTTTTGTGAATTTCTTCCTTGAAAAGTGGATAATTATCCATTGTGTTATTACAAAGCATATCAGAATCCCAGTATATGGTATGTGCACACCACCAAACACATAGCATCCAGAGCTCCAATACACTTTGGATGGGTGAAGGGAAAGGTGACTGAATTTTTGTGCCAAGAGAAAGTGTAACATCTTAGCACAGCATAAGGTCAGAGAGAGGTTGGAATGTTTTGCCTCTAGCATTACAGTCCCCAGGTTCTCCTGAGCTGAGGATCCACAAAACCAGGGCAGAGAGGAACTGAAAAAAGTGTCCATTGTGTCCACTGTGGACTAGGCTTTGAACAGATATAGTACATGCACAGTGAGAGTTTTGTATGATACACACAAGAGACTCATGATAAGGCTTTAAATAATGAATTTGCAGATTCAAGGCAAGCCTGTTCCAACTTTAAAGTTGTGTGACTGCAAAATTATCCTTTCATATGTAATATATCTGTGTAGCAGGCATCAAGAATTCACAGCTGACGATCTCTGGGAGGAGAGGCAGGGAAATAAAAACAAGAATACTGGGAACGAAGAAGTTCATGAACACAGGACTTCAAACATGGCTCTGAGAGTCTCTGAATATCCACAGGATATTAACACTGCATCCAAAGAAGTAAAGCAGTAAGCCATCTGGATCAGGTCAAGGACAAGTTTGGGTGGGAGCGGGGTTTCCTGGAAAGAGTTTGGAAAGGCCTGCATAAATTGGCTGGCTTTAACGTAATAAATACTCTATAAAGATTCAACCCCCCGTTTTCAAATCTTAAAAGAACATTTATAGTTCCTAGTGATGTTAAGAGCTCAAATGTACAGTAAAAGCTATTTTATCCAGCACTTCACCAACCGGAAATGTCTATAAACCAGCATTTCTGATCTTGATCTGGTTTACAGTCTGGTTGGCGCAGGGCCAGAAAGGAGTTGAGGCGCAGGAGACCTGGGGTGCGAGGTCCCATATCCGGGGGTGCTCACCTCGGGCGGCTCCCCACAAGCCGCGACCTGTCCTGGCTGCTCCTAGGTGGAGGCGCAGCAAGCAGCTCTGCGCACTGCCTCTGCCCGCAGGCGCCACCCCTGCAGTTCCCATTGACTGTGGGGTTCCTAGCCAGTGGGAGATGCAGAGCCAGCGCTCAGGGTGGGGGCAGGGTGCAGGGCTGCCTGCCACACCTCTGCCTAGGAGCTACGGGGACAGGTTGCCTCCTGCGGGGAACTGCCAGAGGTGAGCACTCCCTTGATCCGGCACCCCGAGCCCCCTCCTGCACCCAAACTTCCTTCCTTTTATTTAACTGGCATTTTTCACTACCAGAACCCCCCATTCACCCAACATGCCAGAGAAAACAGCTTTGCTGTATTTAAAAAATCCTTGCTGAAAGAAAGACAGACTTTGTCAAGTATTCATGGCCACATGTGCCTCCTGCTACAGCAAACAGAAATCTTCATGCAGGTCAGTTGGCTGCTAATATAGAAGCTTGTTTTATGCAATGTTCTGTAGCAGGGGTGTCCTATTTTAGTTTGAGAGTGACTTCAGTACCCCAAAACCACCCAGAAGCGTATTTGCAGTCCTCCTTTCATTTCAAAGCACTGGAAAACCAGAAGCTACTTTGCCATTTCTTTTAGTGCACGGTTAAGCCTGAAAAGGTCTTTGTTTTCCTATCCAATCCAAACAGACAAAAGCAAATCACTAGGAATATGCTAGCATGACTGCGCTGACGAAATGGACAACTCGAAGATTTAAGACCATCTTGCAAATGAGAAACGCAGTCAACCTACGTAGAAATGCAACAGCAGTAGGCAAGTATTAAGCTGAAAACGTTCTATTTCCCCCTTTTTGAGCTGCTGCATCTTTGCGGGGGGGAGGATAAAGGAAGAAGAATTAAATACAACATGAGCGCAAGAACGTTTCAGCCAGGGCCGGTGCAAGGAAGTTTCGCCTAGGGCGCGAAACTTCCACCTTGCGCTCCCCCCCCAGCCCTGCAGCAGCTCCCCCCACTGCCCTGAGGCGCTCCCCCCCCACAGCAGCTCCCCCGCCCCCCAGGGAGCTGTGCCGCAGCTCCCCACCTCAGCTCATCTCTGCTCTGCCTCCTCCCCGAGCACGCCACCCCCACTCCAATTCTCCTCCTCTCCCAGGCTTGCGGCACCAAACAGGGGGGGCGGAGAGCTACCGCAGGGGCAAGGGGGTGCCTCAGGGTGGGGAGGGGAAGCTGGCGCAGGGCTCCCCACCCCAGCTCACCTCTGCTACGCCCCCTCCCCGAGCACGCCACCCCTGCCGGCAATTACAATAATTGCATGGAACGGCCGCTGTGCTGGGAGAGGGAGTCTGAGCCGCACGTGTCAGCGTGCCGCCGGCAGCCCAGCCCAGCCCAGCCCAGGAACGCTGTAAAAAAAAAAATTGGGGGCACCGCTTTTTGGCGCCCCCAAATCTTGGCGCCCTAGGCAACCACCTCGTTTGCCTTAATGGTAGCACCGGCCCTGGCTTCAGCAACTGTCAGCTACACAGCTAGTCTCTGCATTGCAGAACAAGGTATAGCATGAGGAAGTCAGGCTTTAAGCCTTGTCTAGACTAAGGGCTTGTCTTCACTACAGCACTAAATTGGCACCGCTGCATTGATTTAGCATGTCTGTGAAGACGCATTACATCGACAGGAGAACGCTCTCCCGTCAACATAATTACTGCATGTAAACAAGAGGTGAAAGCTACGTGACCAGGAGAGTGTCTCCTGAGGACATAAAGCAGTGTCTACACCATGCTAAGTTGATGTAAGTTACGTTGTGGGGGGGAGGGGAGACTCACACCTCTGAGTGACATAACTTACATTGACTTAGGCAGTAGTGTAGACACGGCCTATGATGTAAAGGTGCTAACATGTTCGAAAAGTCTAGTGTAGACAAAGTAGCATATACATTAACCTGTGCTAGGCTGGTCAAGTTAAAGCCTATACTCCCATCTGAGCTTTCATTCAGCCAGATGTGTTTGAAACATCTAATGTAGACAAGCTATTAGTTAGAACATGTTACCTAAGATAGTCTAGCATCACACCTTTTATCTTAGCCTAGAAATGGTGCAAGTGTTTGTACCATGATTAAGTGTCAATATAAGTTCTATCTCCAGAAATGGAAACAGAAAATATTATGAGGAAAACAGCAGGAAAGAAAATGGGTGAAACAGGAAGAGAAATCATTTGAATGGCCACTAAGAGCCACAGTTAAGGATCTTTTCCAGACTTACCGATGGTGCCTTGTGAATGGAATTGAAAAGCTCAACCAGGTTTCTAGCTGACATTAGAATAGTGTTCAATACTTGGGTTCCAGGCTAGGCAGGGTTCTACCTTCAAAAGCCTTGGCTCAGTATGGGCTGGACCCTAGACAGAACTTTAAAGCATAGGAAATGCTGTAATGCACAAGTCTCACTGAGACCTCTAATCACAGGAAGTGTGCAACATTCCTGGTAGATTCTGCCCTCCGAGTGAAGGAAAGAATTACAAACCATCACATCACATCCTTCCATTCTTGCCAATTACCACTCAGCCCCCAAAAGGAAATTCACTGAAGATTCCTTAGCATTTTCAGGAAGCAGAGCAGGACACTGCCAAGTGAGATGTGGAAAAATAGCTTTGCAGTGTCCTTTTTAAACCTGAAACGAACCTAGATGTTCTGAGCTATATTTTATAGGGTTTTACTAGCAGCACTATCTACCATATTGGGCACAGTGGCGTATTCCTGTAATCCCAGCTATTTGGGTGGCTGAGGCTGGCAGATCACTCAGGGATTCTGGGCTATGGTGCGCTATGCCGATCGGGTCTCCAGTGCCACTGACAACCTAGCCAGTGGGTGGCTGAAGGACTGGCTAAAACAGGGGTTGGCAACCTTTCAGAAGTGTTGTGCCGAATCGTCATTTATTCACTCCAATGTAAGGTTTCGCGTGCCAGTCATGCATTTTAACATTTTTAGAAGGTCTCTTTCAATAAGTCTATAATATATAACTAAACTATTGTATGTAAAGTAAATAAGGTTTTTAAAATGTTTAAGAAGCTTCATTTAAAATTAAATTTTAAGGCAAAATTCTGCTTCATTGGCCACAAACAACTATTAGGGCTTGTCTCCACTTACCGGGGCATCGACACTTGGGTCTAGGGAAGACCCGCTAAATTGACCGCTAATCACTCTCCCATCGTCACCGGTCCTCCACCGGATCGAGAAGCATAAGGTAAGTTGATGGGAGAGTTTCTCCCGTCAGCCCAGCACGGTGTAGACACTACAATAATTCGACCTAAGGTACATCGACTCCAGGTACGTTATTCACGTAGCTGGAGTTGTGTAACTTAGGTCAACTTAGCCCTGTAGTGTAGACCTACAAATGTACTGGTTAGTTTAGCAAGCTATGTTAATAAATGACAGCACATTAACATTTATGTCATTTTCATCTTGTGTGCAGGACTCTAAAAAGATGCTTCTGATTCCAACAAGACCATGGATTAGTGTGAACAATGGGGTTTCTGAAAGAGGCAGCCATTTCTGTTAATCCCATGATTTCCTTCAATCATGCTACTACAGAGTACAGCTGTTCCCACCAAATACAGAAAGAATGATTTGTAAAGTCATGCTTCACATGAGATATCACCAACAATCTGTAACTCCTGGATGAGTCACTCTTATTCTAAAGGCTTGCTGTGAAAACAATGTTGGTATGCCCACTACATTCCATTAAGATATTTTTAATGTCTCTACATACTTTGCACTACTGTATTATATATATATATATATATAAAAATCCAAGTCACGTGAATCCATTCCCTATTGAAACTACTGGATCACAGTACTATTGAAAGCAGAGGTCATGTCAAAATAAAGTTACCAGCATCACCCAAAAAACGGAGAGATGAATAGAAGCTGTTAAGGAGGATTCAGGGGAAGGATAGGGACAAGACAGATCATTTTCTCTTTATATACATAATTACACAAAAGCAAACACTGACAACCTAATTCTCACATTTCCTAATTGTTGAGTGCTTGCCTTACAACCTGAATAATGTTCTTTTAACATACTATTTTTACCATAGCAAGTCCTAGCCTCATTCCTCCAGAATTCCTGTCCCACTCTCCTTGCCCAGGCATCCCAAGTTCCCCTCTCAACCTTCCAGCTCCTAATCACAATCTTCCCTCTTTGCACATTGGCTCCTCATCAGATCTATCACCTCTCCCCACATCACCTCCTTCCCCTTGTCCAAATGCTTCTCAGCTCCAGTCTCCTTGCCCAGTCAGTGCATCTCAGCCTTCCCTTTCCTACTGGCTCCCAGTGCTACTGTGATCCTATTTCTCTCCCTGGTTCCAAGTCCATTTTCTTTCCCAGCCAGCTACAGTTATTCCTCCCCTCCTCCACCCACAGCTCACAGCCCCCTTCCCCTTCAAGCTCCTTGTCCCAATCTGCTCCCCCTGCATAGATCTGACTCTTCTCCTCTTTGCATTCAGATCAGGCAGATTCCTCCTCCACATTGCCTGGGCCCAGCATTGGGAGGTGGGGTTTGGCCCTGAGAAACCAAGAAAGAGACAGTATCTTTGCTGGTTTCAGAGTAGCAGCCGTGTTAGTCTGTATCCGCAAAAAGAACAGGAGCACTTGTGGCACCTTAGAGACTAACAAATTTATTAGAGCATAAGCTTTCGTGGACTACAGCCCACTTCTTTGGATGCATATCTTTGCTCTCAGTTCTGGGGCACAACATGGCTCTCAGCAGCCCAGAGCTGCAACTGCAGGAAAAGTCCTGCTCTGCCCTGCATTGGAGTATACTCCCTGTGATTGGCTCTTTAGGGAATTTAACTGCTAAAATCTAAGTCACCTCTAAAGAGCATGTACAATTTTTCAAAGGCTTTAACCTGGCCAAATGTGGGCAGATTTTCATGGGGACAGCAAGAAGCCCAAACACAAAAGCCACTCTCCTGCCAAATTTCAAGTCCCTCCTACCAAGTATGGGGCTGCTAGAGCTTTTCAAAGTAAAGGTCCCTGGAATTAACATAGACAAAACATTTTTCCCTAGCCTCATTTTTGGAAACTGTTCTACCATTTTGGCTGAAGTTTTCCAAAACATCCATCCTGAGGTAGACACCCAGCATGGAAAATTTCAACCTGAATGGTTAAGATTTGGCAAAGTTATAAGACCCTGTTTTCAGTTGCTTATAACAGGAAGTGTCAGGCAACTTTAATAGGCAGCTCTATCAGCCCGGCCTAAAACAACAGATTTTATTATAGATTTAAAATATAATTAATTTAAAAAATAATGTAACTGGAATACATTCCAGGAATCTGTATACATCACAAGCTAATCAAGACTAAACCACAAGAGTGACTAGGATCCATCTTGTATTTAAAAGCCTAATGAAAACTATTTATTGACTTTCAATTTATACACATAGGATAACATTTTCAAAAGCACCTAAAGTGATTTTTTATCCTAAGTCTCAGTGTAACTTAGGTGCTTTTGAAAAATGTGCTCACATTGCACAAGGACTGAAGATTTCACTTGTCAGAAGCACAATTTTCCTTCCTCCCCCACTCTAAGACTTATTTCCAGTTCTGAGATAATTCCAGGCACTTCCAGTTATTTTCTCTCCCAATGCAACTGTACTCTGTACCAGATGTATGGCAGCACTATTGCACCCTTTTTCCTCTCAGATACTTCCCATAGAACATAATCTGCATATCTCTGAGTAATACTTGGCTCCCTGTCAGGGAAAATAAATCAGGATGCAATGGGGAAAAAGGTGAAATAATAGATAAAGAGCACAACGCGCCCTTTGAAAAATGGGAATGCTGGATCAGAGCGTTACTGCGATATAGTGGAACCGGTGTCCCAATTAATCTCGAGGCAAAATTAAAATAATTTAGATTTTCCTTTTAAAAAGTGTTTTTCTGAAACCAGAATGCCTGGAAAAGAAATTTAACATTAACTGAAGGAAAGAGAGAGAGGACAAACACTTATTGAGAACGGAAATATTTGACATTTATTGAAAACCATCAACAGGATGGTGAATGTGTACTGGCAAACATAAGATTAAAACAAAAACAAACAAAAAAACAGCCAGAAAGGCATTGGCGGTAGGGGAGAGAGTCAAAACAGGAAGTTAGGAGGAGTCCCACAACAATTATTGTAGTAGAGTCTCTTCAAACAGGAAACCTGCTTGTGTTTTATATTGTATGTAACCAAGTAGCCACCATATTCTAATAAATTTCAGCTCCTTTGAAAAGGGAATCTGGAACATTTCTACATTAGGAGGGGACACATTTCATTTTATTTTCTAGTATGGGTAAATTAATAACATTTCAGATTAATTCAAACTTTTAAAGCTACTGGAAAGCATTTCTGGATACCTTACGCATTGACTCATTTTCTGTAAGTCTTCATGGCAGGTGACTTTTACCTGGAAATATATTTCAAATAAAAAATTCTACAAAAAATATAAGAGCATTATTTAAGCTCTCACAAGCCCTCATTCTGCAAATGCTTAGGAATGTGTTTAACTTGGCAGAATGCAAACAATCCTGTTGACTTAAATTACACTACTCACAGTGTATAAAGTTAAGCCCATGTGCAAGTCTTTACAGGATCAATGCCTCAGACTGCACAATCTCTCAGACAAGGAAAGTATTTGACCGTGACTGTAAAGTGCTGTGCATAATTACAGAGCTAGAAAAAACTATTATTCATAGTGCCATCTATAAAGAAAACAGAGGGTATTGAGAGCAAGAGTTAGATTGGGCTTGAGCTAGCTAGCTGCTTCTTCGCCATAAATTGCAAAACTGGTGGTCCTTAGAGACCTTTGCAAAATCCCATTTAGCTTTCCACTCACTCCCAGGGTTCCCCAGAGGATTCAGGGGGCCTGGGGCAAAGCAATTTCAGGGGCCCCTTCCATAAAAAAAAAGTTGCAATACTATAGAATACTATATTCTCATGGGGGGCCCCTGTGGGGCCCAGGGCAAATTGCCCCACTTGGCCCCCCCCAGGCAGCCCTGCTCATTCCTCTCAAAAGCCCTGCCACAGCAACCCTTCTCCTACTGGTGGATGTCAGAACATGGCTCCCTCCAGAGGCAACAAGTGTTTTTCCTTGCATTAGACTGCCAAACAGCAACACTGGACGCAATCTCAAGAAACAAAGATGCTGTCAGTCCATGAATTCTGGGCTTGTCTATGTGGTGCAGCAAAGCACACCAGAAGGGTGTGATCTGTAAAGTGCTCTACTCTTGTGTGCAGATCCAGCTGGTGCACTCTAAGGATACCTAGTTTATATTAATGTACTCCTATGTTAATACAATCTAGATATTTTAGAATGCACTAGCAGAGTTTACACAAGGCAGTTAGAGTGCAGAACTTTAGAGCACTTTACAGATCACACCCTTCTGGTGTGTTTTGCCAGTGCCGCGTAGACAAGCCCTCAGACTCATCGAGAGTTGACCTGCACACCAATGCTGGCTACGATGGAAATGAAGTAACTGACAAAGCAGAGCTTATTAAAATAATCACAGGCAGAGTTTCATTCCAAACTGCAATCTGATCACCTAGAAGACCCTTCTTCACCACAGAAGTTGGACATTGTAGTGCCAAAATTTCAAACTACACAAAGCCTTCTTGTACAATTCTAGCTCAAACTAGAAGAAAAGAACGACCACCAAGCTTTAAACTGACCCTGCTGTTTTCTTGAAGTCTAACAGTGGTAGGTCTGGCTATATTAGAGCCTATTCCTGATAAGTGTCTGTACTGACAATCATCTTACAGGTGACTGGATCTATGCTGTGATGATCTTAAGTTTTGTAACTTGCTCCCATCCTTGACTATGGACAGCCTTCACCACTTTTAAACAAAAGCCCTAATGCATCGAATAGCTTTTTCTCTCTTAAATTATGGCTTTTAGAGCCCTTTCCTTTCTTTCTCCTCCCATGCCATTTCCTGGTCTTCTCCATTTGTTCGTCTGGTTTTTAGTTTGAAAATCTAATTGTGATTCTTTATCCTTTAAAACTATATTATGATTTATTGTGCAAAGCCTCAATATGGTGGGGAGGAGGAGTGAGAGAGACTGTATGAAACCATCAGTCTAGAGAGTTTAGTTATGGTCTTTGATTAGATTATGAAAAATGAGGCTGCATGCTGCCAGAATACTAGAGTCGTCCTCTGGTAGAGCCCTGTGTTCACAAACTTCTGTCGTTTCCAAAAATCATTTCTCTGCCCTTGTATGCAAATATTTGGACGACCACCTCCACCACATGGCAGCCCTTTTGGGAATAAGTTATGTTTTTTACCTCTGGTTCCAGAGTTGCATCAGCTCCAAGAGCACAAACCGAATGGCAAAACTTTTATTTGTAGTTGGACCTCAATATCTAGCATTTTAGATTTATCTGTACTGTGCCTAAGCAATGCTGCATGAGACTCCATGCTTCACTTTTTTGCCTTCTACGGAAAGGTAGGGGATAATATGAAATGACTGTGTCCTTCATTAAAGAGTTATTTCTGATTTTTCAGAGTGTTCCACAAGAAAGAAGTGTGTTGTGGGTCCCTATGCCATTTTTGTCTACTCTGCTTTGTTACACAGCTGCCTTGTCTCTCCCTCTGAATTTTTCTAGCAGTAGACCAAGAAAAAATAACCCTGGTTTGGGGGGGAGGGGGGAGAGAGATTAGAATGAGGTTTTGGGACTCAAGGAACTCTCAGACACAGGCCGTGTAATCACAACTGGCTGGAGGGCAGGTATGTGAAGAATTCTGCTACTGACAGGGTAAGCTCCTTGCTGTGTAAACAGCATGAGTGACAGATAGGATGAAAGCACTGCAAAAGCAGCATGGACTCTCCACTTTCACTGATTCACATAAGAACAGTCCTGAATTTGCAGCTATAAACTAGCAGAAGCGCCAGTTCCTAAAAGTTAGTTTTTTTTCAGGTGACAAAAACACAGAGATCTTCTTTTTCCTCCATAGAGTTCCTTTTAGGAACATCATCTTGGTTCACTTGGTGATTAGTTGGCTGGGTGTTTGTTCAAGACATGCACCACCGTGCATTGGTGGGATCCATAAAGTGCACATCCAGAACCATTCTAATCTCCTAACACTTTAGAAATCACAGAGCACACCTTTTATTTCAGATCCAACTTAAAATACAACACTTCCATTAAACAGTGCTCTGATCAAAGACAACTGTTACAAGTTCATAAATGGGGACTGTCTTGAAATCACTACACTACTTTTCATTTCTGACCTTAATCAGAAACTTAATTTGCATTTCTAGTGTTGGAAAGGTCTAGAGTATTAATCTAATACATCAGCCATAATAGCCTGACAATCACAGTTTTTAGGCCACTGATATTAGAGGAATATATTGTAATTGCATTTTTATTTAAATAGTTAAAGGATTATGTTAAAATGTTTGACTTTTGCAGAGAAAACTTACATCCTTTCAAAGCTATGCTTTTTAGGCACTCAAGTGCTGAAAATAAAATCATTGCATTTGTCAAAGAGACAAGGGTGAGGGATAGCTCAGTGGTTTGAGCATTGACCTGCTAAACCCAGGGTTGTGAGCCCAATCCTTAAGGGGACCAGTTGGGGATTGGCCCTACTTTGAGCAGGGGGTTGGACTAGATGACCTCCTGAGGTCCCTTCCAACCCTATGAGAGGTCAGAGCACTGCAATGGGGCCAGGAACTCTTGAGTTCTAGTCCCAAATCAGATTCCTTTTATGGCCTTGGGTATGTCATTGAACAAATAGATGTGAATTTCAAAGTCACCTAGGTGACTTGGGAGCACAAGTTGCTAAGAAAGTCAATGGGACTGGTACTTCTAAATTACCTGGATGCTTTTGAAAACCCTACGCAATGTCGACACACACACACCACACCAGAAAGTTGGATACACAGTTTACACATGTTAGGGGTGTGTGTGTACCTAAATGGAAGCAATCTTAATTTTCCTCTCATTCTTCACTTCATTAATCCCTAGCTGCTTTGACTGCACAAAGCCATCTTTTCATTTAGAAGACCTGTGAAAATCTACATAAATCCACAATATTCTTCCGCAAGTCCCCTGCAATTTTTACCTTTTATAAAGCACAGACCGTGGTAGGTGCTTTGCAGAACATATAAGATATGGTCCCTACTCTGAAGTGCTTACCAGAGACAAAATATAACAAACAGGCAGACAGACAATGGGAGGGAAGAGAATCAGACGTCAAAGGGTTACATAATAAGATAATATGGTTGTTCTGGCTGGGTAGAGAATCATCATTTACTGATTAAATTATAAAGCAACAACAAAGCCAGAGGTTATGGAGCCTACTACATGAGTGAGTGGGGGAGGTTCTGTGTCCTGCAATGTGCAGGTGGTCAGACTGGATGATCATGATAGGCCCGTCAAGCCTTAAAAATCTATGAGTCTATCAGAAGGAGCCTCCACCAATTAGGATCAAAGAGAAAAAAATATTTCCCTTGAAACTGTGATGTAGGATCATTAAAGCAGCATAAGTTTATAATGGCAAGTTGTTAAGAATTGCAGTCTTGAAGCTGAAAATGACAATGTCAACTTTGTTTAAATATTTGTATCTATTCTAGTTAGAAGTATCATACTTCAATTGAAGTCAGCTTGGGTAAGTCTGAAAAATTGTGTTTTTTGTTTATTTTGTGCATTTGACAGTCCTTTGTGCATAGTGAGCTGTGTTCCATGCTGAGTTAATCATTTAGGCCTTGATCCTGCAACTGGATCTACACACAGGTGGAACACAGCACCCACCAAGACCCACTCTGAAATCCCGGGCTCACGCACATAAATCCAGTTGGAGGATTGTGACCTTTAGTTTCCCCCATTTATGTGCATCTGTCACAAAGCAAAAAGAAAGAAAGAAACATTTTTAAAAGAAAATGAGACTGTAAAATCACAAAAGTTTGCAGGGGTTGGAGGAGCATGTGTATTAAAAAAACCTTGTGTTTACGTTTGTTTTGTGTTTTTAATACTAGTTAGATTTCAAGACAACATCTCTTTAAACTTAGTCCAATTCAAGCAGTAGATAGCACAACAACAATACCAAGGGCCCTGTCAAGGTTAGGGATGTTTTCTGAAGATTTCCTACCATACCGCACAGCTGTTAAGTTCCACGGACATTAGCAACACTAGGAATCCTAGTGCAAAAAGGATGTTGGTGTATTACGTCATGTAACCTGGCTCAGAGCAAGTCTAATCACATATGCCAGTCCACCTAAAGCTCCTAGTGTGGTGAACACCATTGCAACTAAACAAGCGATAGCAATGTTTTCCTATCCTAGACTCGCCATTACTCCTGTTTGCATGCATGGAGCTTCACTCTCTGCAGTTACACCAATGTACATCTGCACATCTTTGCCACCTTGTACCAGTTTCACTGCTTATCATGGGTGACTCATTCTGGTTCATGCCCCAGATGACTTTAAGGAGTGTTGTCAAGCCTGCATAGGAACCCTAGACACAGGGGTCTCCCAACTCTACCATGTAAAGTTGGAAGGGTCAGCACAATACAGATAGCTCAGCTTTCAGCACTGCATAGGGCAGAGAGCCAGTTACTCGGTAACAGCGCATGTGCCCCAACGCATGGGCATAAGAAAAGAGACATGGTATAGCCCCTCACTCCCCCGCACCAACCCACCCAATCATACACCCACATTATTTAAACCCCCCACCCCACTAACAGCCCCCATCCCCAGTGGGCACAATACTCTCCTTTCTTCCCCCTCCCGCAGAGTGGGCACTGCCCGCTCTCGTCCCCACCTGAGGGGCACAGGCACAGTCTCCCCAGCTGCCTCCTGGTTGGCAGGCACAGCCTCTCCAGCTCTACTGTGTGTCCCCCTCCCCCAGCTAATGGGCACAGCCCCCTCCAGTGCCCCCCAGCCGACAGGCACAACCCCCATTTCCCCCAGCTTTACTGCCCTCCAAGCCGCAGCTAACAGGCACAGCCTTCCCAGCCCTCTCCAGTTCTACTGTACCCCCCAGGCCCAGCTGACAGGACAGCCCCCTGCCAGCCCCCCCCCCCAGCTCTACTATCTCCCCCCTCCCAGGCCCAGCTGACAGGACAGCCCCCTGCCAGCCCCCCCTCCAGCTCTACTATCTCCCCCCTCCCAGGCCCAGCTGACAGGACAGCCCCCTGCCAGCCCCCCACCAGCTCTACTGTCTCCCCCCCCCCAAGCTCCAACTAACAGGACAGCCCCCTGCCAGCCCCCCCCCCAGCTCTACTGTCTCTCCCCCCCCAGCTCCAGCTGACAGGACAGCCCCCTGCCAGCCCCCCCCCCAGCTCTACTATCTCCCCCCTCCCAGGCCCAGCTGACAGGACAGCCCCCTGCCAGCCCCCCCCCACCAGCTCTACTGTCTCCCCCCCCCAAGCTCCAGCTGACAGGACAGCCCCCTGCCAGCCCCCCACCAGCTCTACTGTCTCCCCCCCCCAAGCTCCAGCTGACAGGACAGCCCCCTGCCAGCCCCCCCCCCCCAGCTCTACTGTCTCCCCCCCCCCAAGCTCCAACTAACAGGACAGCCCCCTGCCAGCCCCCCCCCCAGCTCTACTGTCTCTCCCCCCCCAGCTCCAGCTGACAGGACAGCCCCCTGCCAGCCCCCCCCCCCAGCTCTACTATCTCCCCCCTCCCAGGCCCAGCTGACAGGACAGCCCCCTGCCAGCCCCCCCCCACCAGCTCTACTGTCTCCCCCCCCCAAGCTCCAGCTGACAGGACAGCCCCCTGCCAGCCCCCCACCAGCTCTACTGTCTCCCCCCCCCAAGCTCCAGCTGACAGGACAGCCCCCACCCCGGCTGACAGGCACAGCCCCAGCGCAGCGTCACTCTCCCGCGCAGTCCCGCCCGGCGCGTACAGCCTCCCGCCGCCGCTCTCACCTGCCGCCCAGGAAGCGCCTGGCCAGCTCGGCCAGCTCCCCCGGCGCCTCGGCCCTGCTGAGGGCGGCGCTGCCCTGCGCGCTCCAGGGCAGGGGATCCTCCGGGCCCAGCGGGGACGGGAAGTCCCGCAGGAGGGAGCCCAGGACACCCCGGGCCGCCTCCGCGGGCATGGCCATGGCCGCGTTGGTACGGCCCGGCGGGCGCGGCAGCCACGTTGGTACGGCCCGGCGGGCGCCTTGCCTAGAGCGGGGCGCGCCACGCGCCGCCGGGGGGGGGAGGGGTGTGCGGAGCGAGGCCGCCAACCACCCGAGACGGCGGCTTTAAGGGCAACAGGGAGCGAGCGGGCAGAGGAGGGACCAGATGCAGGGGGCGGGGCCGAGCCCGAGGGGCGGGGCCAGGAGCCATCCGGCCGGGGGGTCAGTGGTGTCTGGAGCAGGGCGGGAGCCGCTGGAGGGGCAGCAAGGGCTGAGGAGGCGCGAAGGGGGAGGGGAGCTCTGGCTTCACTGCGGGGGGTGTTTACACAGAGGGAGCTGCCCGCTGCAGATCAGCTAAGGCCAGTGCTTAGTTTGTGCCAGCCTGGCTTGCCAGGGATGGACCCCAGCCCCTCTGGGCTGTTCACAGTCCCGCCCCCTCCTCTGGGCTTGCTGCACCAGTAATGAATGTAAAAGAGTGGTTGAGGCCCAGCACCTCTTTCATTACAAATTAAGCACTGGCCAAGGCCCCGGGAGCGCCAGTAGGAGCTGACCTGGAGAACCCCCCCCCCCCCCTTTCAATTTTTCCATCAAAGAAACAAAATAGTGCAAAGGATTTTTTAAATGCTTCACACCACCTCATTGACAGTCTCAGCGTGCGCTGCTGCTGGGGTCAGCCGCCTGTCACTTTTCCACGGGAAAACGCTGATCCTCCAGCACACAGCATATGATTGGGGCAAACGTTTCATTGGAAAGCAGGCCAGCCAACTGCACCCTTGGGCTCCTGCCCGCACCTGCCCATGCCCAGAGCCTCAACGGGGGCTCCCGAGGCTGCCCTGCTCCTTTTGAAATCCCCTCTGGAGATGGGAAGTACAAATTCTGGTTCCTTAGCTCTGCTACTGAGGTGTTACCATAGCAATCCTGCTCAGTAGGCACCCAGGGCAGCTTCAGACATTTGGTGCATATGCTCAGTTGAGGAGCCAAGGGGACAAGATTCCCTGATGACCTCATGACTCAAGTAAGAATCTCCCCCTAAGCCTAAGGATACTGCAGCACAACAGAGTTTTGGTTGGCCCTGCGAGGCAGATGCTCCCACTCTAGAGCACAGGACCTGGTGCAGGGAGACATTTGCCCTCACCCTTAACACACTGTAACAGGCAGGTACATCCATCAGGTTACAGGGACAGAAATTACTAATGGTTAGGAGTGGAAGTTAAGACATGCCACTGTAAACTAAATATGTATGGCTCAGGGGGGGTGTATAGTTTTGTGGGTTAGAAGCGGCATGGGTATTTTTCACCTACACTTAGTCATTTCAAGTCCTGATGTTCATATCCCAACGTTGGCTTTGATTCCCCCTGAAATGATAAACCTGGTCTTTAAGAACACTCACGTTCTCAGCTATAGGAGGTTCCTTCCTCCCCAGGTGATTCTTTTCAAAATGGATATCTGCCACATCTTCAAGGCAATAAGGTACCCCTGCTGCACAGCCTTAACATCTGTTTAACTTTAAGCATATGAGTTCCATTAACCTCAATGGAACTAGTCACCACATAAATGTAAGCATGTGCATAAGTCTTCGCAAGACTGGAGCTTAAGCAACTCAGTCCTATGTATTCCATTAATGAACCACTTGATCCTCTGTAGTTCCATGTTTCTGCCATTTGTCTCCAGGTTTAGTTGTATCCTCTCCCCTACTATGTTAATGAGGGCAATGTGACTGGGAAGTAGCACACTTTAAACCTATTCCAAAATCCTATTAAATAGTCCAACAGAAGGGGCAGCAGCAGATCTAGTCTATATTAATAATTTCAAACAACTTAAATTCAGAATTTGAACAAAAAGAGGAAACATTTATTAATCTGTCAGAATTTTTTTTTTAAATCCGCTACTGAGGTAATCAAAAAGTTTTCAAAGTTTGAAATTATTTTTGCAAAACTATTTTTAAAAGGTTTGTGCGACTGGGATCCCAGTGGGGGCCAGCTTGGTCACTCAGTTAGGGTGAACTGCAAAGAATGGGGCAGACAATCCCCAAAAAGCTGGTGGATATTCCAATACTTAGATTTACCAAGAAAGCATAAAACAGTTACTCAGAAGTCCGAACAACACAGTTACCTTAAAATGATCCAGTCTCAGGCCTCCATCCACGTACCTAAGTCAAATACAATGAAGATGCCTGAAAATCTTATCATATAAAATAAAAGGTTCTACCAATCCCAAAGGGTCAGACACATTACCTCCCAGGTTAATGAAGGTTTCAGATCTTACCCAAATACTCGCTACAGCCAATTCTTATTAACTAAACTAAAAATTTATTAAAAAACAAAAAAGAGTATGGTTAAAAGATCAATATACATACAGACGAGTTCAATTCATTGAGGTTCAGATTCATAGCAGAGATGGTGAGCTTTGTAGTTGCAAAGAGTTCTTTCAGAAATAGTTCATAGTCCAATGTCATTGCAGGGTGTTCCAGGCTAGGACTGGGATCTCAGTCCTTTTGCCTAAGCTTCCCCTGTATGAAGCCTCAAGCAGATCTGAGATGACAGAATCAGCACCCAAGGATCTTTTATACAATTTCATGTCCTCTTTGACAAGTTGGGAGTTTCTCTGGGAACAAAAGGTCATTAGGATGACTTTGAAGGAGGTCCATCACCAGTACTTAGCTATAGAATTAACATAAGGCAATTTGCTTGTACTTCCACCATTCACATTATATTTCAAAGAGAGGTGAATACCGAGATATCCCATGTTTACAATTAATTTAAATGCTAGGATGTTCTTTTGATCTCTGAACTACCAGGATACAGCATAGACAGGGGCTGTTGATTACATTGTCAACCCTACTCATAAATATGTAAATACACAAAACCACAAACATTATCCCTCCACATGTCTTTTGAGGGTTATTTATTTTGCAGGATGTTTAATCCTTTCTGGCCATGTGTCACAGTTTGATTTTCCCTCCTGTTTCTCAACCAGCTTTAGTAATTAATTAATTACTTTAATACTGTTGACTTGTCATCAACCATTACTTTGAATTTCATCCTCATCTACTGGCACCTCTGATAGAGAAATGGAGAAGTATCTATGTGACCGAATGCACCCCTATATTCACACCCGACACAGGGTGTCACCTGTATGCTGGTTGGCTGTTTGTGAGGGGCCCACGTTGGGAGTTACAGCAGCAAAGTTTTGTGAGGCACCCAGGCTGCGAGGCAGGTGGTGATGCAGCCCCAAACTGCTCTGGATCGTACCATGGGATGTCATAATCTCTCTCTAAACTAGACAGAAATATCCCTTTGAGGTCCAAAGTTGGGATCTTAAAAGAGGACTAAAGAAGATAGACTGATAATACCTTTACGCCCCTCTGGAAAAAAACAAAACAAAACTTACAAAAGAACACTGACACAAAGGCCCCTTTGCAAAGGTGCCCCTGTTCTCTGCAAACAGCTCTCATCTCAGACCTGACAAACTCACTACATCAGATAGATTGCTTAAAGTATTGATCCATAAAGGGAAACATATAAAGTCTCTTTTGAAAGCTTGCAACTTATCAGTGTTCATAATCATGGCGTGATGGGCGTACAGGTAGTATTTAAGGAATAATGTAATTACATTGAAGTTTATACCCTTATGGTTTTAAGGTTAAAAGGCATCACCAGAGAGTAATAGAAGGTGGCCATGAACTCCGCCATCCTCAGAACCGACAGCCAACTGTGAGCAGACATCGTCATCACCAATGAGGACCAGAAGAAGATCATGATGGTGGACGTCACATTGCCCTTCGAGAACAGGACCCCGACCTTCCACGACACCAGAGTTAAAAAGGTGGAGAAATACATTCCTCTGGCTGAAACCTTGAGAGCTAACAGTTACCAGGTTCAGACACACGCTGATCGTCGGAGCCCTGGGCGCATGGGACCCCAGTAATGAGCAAGTATTGAGAGAATGTGGAATCAGTCAGTGCTACACTCGGCTGATGTGGCAACTCATGGTGTCGGCTGCAATCAGGTGGTTGAGGGACATCTATATAGAACACATCACCGGACATCGGCAATACCAGGAGGGATGAGCTGGAGTGCCAATGAGAAGCGCAGTTGTGAAAGTAACTAAAATATTTTCCTCATGGATTGTATTTTCTAAATGGACAACCTACCCTAAATTCTCAGTTACTGAGGGACAAATCTTCACTCACTGCTGTAGTTGCTTTCCACAACCAACTCTCTGTATAACTTTTCATGAGTGATGTACCTGAATACTTGTATTCTAATATCTAAACTGTATTCTTAAATTTATACACCTAAATTTGGGTTATTACTGATTATGCACTATATGTATCTTATGACTTTAAAAACAAACTTTGTATTTGTGGATAATCTAAGCACTATGTCTGTACATCTGGGTACTCTTCTCTTAACCTGTGTACTATATAATATTTTAACATTGCTCCGTGATAGCCTATTCATGCAGGAGGGAGTTGCCACCCCTCCTTGGTTAGCCAGCGGTGCAATGCAAGGCTCAATTGTCTACCATTGCCCCATCATAAGACAGTTAATGGAAAACTATCAAAGACAACAGCAACAATCAAAACCAGCTCGAGGTAAAAAGAGAACATTGTAACAGACATAGAATGGCCCTGTCTATGAATAAAGACAAAAGACTGTTCTAGTATAACCCAGAATGGGTAGAGGCACTCTGGATTCATTAATTGAGGAGATATCTGTTAGAGTGGGGATGTTTCCATGAAAGGTTGGATCCTGGTTCCCATGAAGCCAGACAGCTCTGCGGCATACTGAACTTTGGGGGAAAACCTACTTTATTAAATAGGAAAGATGACTATTTGTAACTGTAGGCCCTAGTTTGCATTTTATTATTTCATTTTGTATTGTAACCATTTGTTTTCATCACTCTGTTTCTAATTGAATCTTTATTCTTTTAAAATAACCTACTTTTGTATTATTGTAAGTGCTCACAAGTGCTGTGTGTTATACAGGAGCGGTGGTTTATGGAAAACTGGTAAACTAGGGTACACAGCTCCTTTGGAGGCAGAGGACCCTCGGATTTTTGTGACTAGCAAACACCAGGAGCTGGATCACAGGGAAATGCTTCAAAGGGACTTGGGTGCCTCTATTGTTAACCTGCAAGGCAAAGACAGGGCTGGCATAGCCCAGAGGAGTGCCCTTGAGTGGCTAATAAGTTCACACTAGAGATAAAGGTAATAAGGTGACTTGGTCCTGGGTACGCTGAGAACCATCACAAGCACCCACCCAGAAGAGTTGTACCAGATGCATCTAGGCTACAATGCCATTCTTCTGATTTGACCCATATAGTCTAGAGATGGAAAAGATCTATTATTTTATCAAGTGCGGGACTGAATTTATTTCTTTGGTCTTCTAGTTAGTCTCAATTTTCAATGCCCCAACAGATGGGCCTTTTAGCACTTCCCTCTGGAGACTATTACACAATCTAACAGCTCTGTCAGAAAGTCTACCCTGATATGAAATCTAATTGCCTAAATCTCCCTCTTCATAATTTAAAATCCTTAATCCTAGTTATATTCTAGCCTCTCCTCCTTGACCCCAGGAAAGGCAACATGTCATCTATGTACACCTTAGCCATCTTCAGACTCCATCGACAATAGCAACTTCCAGTGTACACTTTGAGCTGCTGCTGGTAACAGTTTTACTTTCTTGTTGGGCCAAGCACCTTTTTGCGAAACTGCCTTCCGCAATCTCCCCCCTCCCCCAACAACCTCAAGCAACAGGCGCACACAAAAGCAGAAGCAAAACTTGAGCAAGAGCATTGAATAGCTCTAAGAGGAGCATAGCACAGCCAGCACACCACACAGCAAAATAATGTACCAAATGATGCTGTGTTGTGTTTGACCGAACAGGGAGCCATGAATATTGAGTCACTGAATCACAAGCTGTAATAAGCCAAATGTTCCAACCGTCCAGAGCATTCTAATTATTGATTTACAGCAGGAGAAACCTGGATTGTCATTTAACTACTCCACTTTTAGATGCCACTCGCCATGGCTTAGTGCCTTTCATATAAACTGCTCTGTACTAGGGTGCTATTTAACAGAGGGATTCTTGGCCTCCATCTTGTAGAGCTGTGGGTTAAACACAGACATTTCTGCTTCACTTTTTGCTAGATTAGCTCAAATGTCAGAACACCATACTTGTCTACCTCTTAGCCATAGTCACCTTGAAAATTGTGCAGTATCCAGAGCACAAGCCCCTCCCAATCCAAAATAAACATCACTAAAATCCAACAGGGCCAGTATTTTGCTCCGATAGACATGAAGGACAAATTCATTCAATTATTTCAGTCCAAGAACTGTTGGAAATACTATCTTTGCACTAGAGGGATTAAAAAAAAAGATTCTATGCTTATCACTTCCTAACTGTGCAATCATCAATTAATCCACTATATAAATCAAATACTATAGTAGCTTCAAGATGTAGTCCAAAATGATGGAGTGACGTAACCCATTTATACACAGAATTACTATTTTGGAGGATGAAGGAACAAGAAGCCGGCTGCTGGAAAGCCAGGATAGAGTGCAGTACCCAAGAACCAGGAATTCCTAGCCATTGAAAGGTGAGTTTCCTTACACCAGCAATTCTCAAAGTGTGAAGCTGGCCATCTTGGGGAGCCTCCAACAAAACAGGAGAAAGATAATTTTCATTTAAAATTCAGCCAAAGCAGAACCATAGGAAGCTAAAGCAAAGCAAGGCTATCCTATCCTATGGGAAATATAGTCTGTGCTCCATTGGTTTATACTAATTGGCTTTTGCAAAGTCCCAACTGGAAAAGTGAGAGAACAAGTAAGGGAAATATATTGGCTCCCCATGGCTATGTTAACCTACCAGAATTCACAATTTGTCCTCTCATCCCCGTTATGATTTTTCTGCAATGGGGAAAGTCTCCCCACAGCCTCATTAACAACAATTGTTTCAAAGCCAGTTAGTCGTAGAATCCCTTCTGAGAAACCCTACTAAAGTGACCACCAAATTCACTGTTCTGTTGATATATCAACCCTCATCCAGAAGGAACTTTATAATTATATACATAGCAATCACTTCATCCACCACTAAAATGCAGCCACTTCTAGGTTGAAACATGGCAGCTGCTAAACTGCAGATGGGGCCAAATCCCCAGCTGGTGTAAAATAAAAATTGAGGATTGTGTCCAATTAGACCAGCTTTAGAAAAAGAGTTGGCCATTGTTACCAGTTTATCTGCTCATTGTGCTGGCTGTTGACTCCATTACGGAACTCTGCTAGGGTAGCATTTCTAGCTGACTATAGTTTAAGCAAGTTCAGCAGTAACTAGAACTCAATGACTTCAGTATTGCTGCGTGTAGCTGCAATGTATTGAATCCCTGAGTCTAGTCCCCCCACCCCCATTCTTCCCAAACATGTCTATTCAAGACCGTTTAAGTTCCTGTTTCTTCCCCATCCCATCAAAAAAAGCTGATAATACACATTCACATATTTTGGAACACAAGAGCTATCTCTGGAAACAAAATGGGGAGGGGTCTTTGTGTTAAAACCCTGTGCATTGTTACATGTGGGTAGTTCATAAGGGAGTTTGTAAAGTTCTTTGAAAATATAAAGGGCTACATAAGAACCACGTATCATTATAACCTTTACCACAGGCTTTAAATTACATGGTTCAGGGCTCAGTTCTTCAAAGGGCTGAGCTCTCCAAGCTCCTGGTAATGGGAGTTCAGGACTCTTCTCAACACAATGCAGCATCAAGCCCTGAGTTAGCCATGTGTTAAAGGCTTCTCTGCTCCCAAGTTATGTTTTTTAGCCAGCAGGGCCAAGTTCATTCTAATCTTGCCCCCTCAGCTTTTAAATACATACTGAAAAGAGAAAAGGCCATTAGTAACTAAGACCCCAATCCTGCAAACTGCTCCACATGGGCAGAGCCTTGTACTTGTAGAGTCATGTTCTTCTCACACTTTGGGCCCAAGAAAGTGAAAGTGGGTTCTGTCATCTTGAGCTTCAGCTGAACTGGATTTGAAAACAGGCTTCTCCATAGGTCTGGATCTAATCCCAAAATTTTAAGGTTTGAATCTGGTGATTTCATTCTCAATCCTCCCAAAATGCAGGGGAAGGCACAGATTTTAGATTATAGGTCCTAGTTTAGCTCCATCTCTAGTTATTCTGGAAAAGATATGAGGGCGAAAGGTTGTGAGAACAAGTTCTGTTCCTACATATAGTATGTGTTTCAATCATGGTATAGTTTATTCACTTTTCATTTCATTTATGAGTCCTGAAACCCTGAAAGCATTTTGGAAAGATAGCAATCTAGGAAGTAAATTCTAAACCTGAGAAGCTATCAGGTGGGCAACTTCAAACAAATTAAATCTTTGTAGGGGATGGGGCACACTAGAAGTACCCTCCACCAGTAACATTATACAGTACTTTCTTTTGAGAGCAAAAATTACCCAGATATAAACAATTTACACGAGTGAGCCCAAACTTGTAATAAATTAGTTCTCTTGCTGCTTGCCTTAACATTACCCTGTCTACCACCCGTTCCATCTTTGTCCTCTTCATTGTATCGGTCTTCCCATCCAGAGATCACACCCCTTCTCCCTTCAGATAAAATCATCTATCCCCAGTTTCCTTGAAGTCCAGATTCTGATACACTCACTACTCTTAAGCCTCTTTCTTTCACTGCCTGTCCACCTTATATAGCACCTATGCTCCCAAGAAGCCTAATTGTTACTCCAGCTGTGACCGTAGGGTACATTAGTGCCTCCTCGGGCAGGGACAAAAATTGCAGCTGAAAACTATAAGTCACATCATTTATTTTTGTTGTCTTACATGTCGTACAGGAGCCAACTGAAGCCTGCACACAGCCACTTTTTCCACCCCACCCTCTCCTTTTCCAAAACAGATTGAAAAGTCACAACACACACATTTTAAAGGAAAGGTTTTAAATAATATATGCAAGTTATCCTCACAATGAGTTTACCCTAGGGAAGTAATGCAAAGGTAGAAGAGATCAATTTTATAAGCTATAGCTCACGGGTTCTCAAACTGGGGGTCGGGACCACCATCAGGGGATCGCAAGGTTATTACATGGGGGGTTGCAAGCGGTCAACCTCCACCCCAAACCCCGCTTTGCCTCCAACATTTATAATAGTGTTAAATATATAAAAAAGTGTTTTTAATTCATGGGGGGGGTGTCACAATCAGAGATTTGCTACGTGAAAGGGGTCACCAGTAAAAAAGTTTGTGAGCTACTGCTATAGCTCCTTTGTAACTTGACAGATCTGACTTTTCACAATAAGATCCATAAGCATGAGATATACAAAGCTCACCTGAATGTTAGAGATGCATCTCCAGGGGCCTCGTCCATTTGAAAATTCTCTCCCCCTTTTGTGCTTTTTAAAATAAAACCCAGAATGTGCCTTTCATCCAGTCTGTTTTAAATAGAAACTCAAAATTCCCAGTCACCTCACTCTTCTCGCCTTCTCTTCTGTGGGAAACAATTGCCAGTGACAGCTTGATGTGCAAATCTTCACCACACTCAGAAGAGGACAGCGAAGATAACCATGCCACCAGACACTCGGTTTCCTTCCCCAGACCTGAAGAAGAGCTCTGTGTAGTTTGAAAGTTTGTACCTTCCACCAGCAGAAGTTGGTCCAATAAAAGGTATTACTTCACCCACCTTGTCTCTCTCATATCCCGGGAACAACAGGGCTACAACAACACAGCAAACATGCCATTTTACTTATTCTTTGCTGCCCTCTGCTGGGCCATTTCCATCCTGCAGCAATCAGGGACCAACCCCTGTCAATACGTTCAAAAGAAAGGGCATTTGTAAAGACACAGGCACTTGGGAGTCTGAACAATCTATTAATATATTTTAAAAGCAAAATTGAATAAAGCCATCCTCAAAATTACAAACTAGAGGCCCACTCCTGTGATGTCAGTGGCAGTGATGGTACTCTGCTACTGGAACGTGCACAGCACCTTGCAAGATCAGGCCCCAGGAGAAATAGAGGCCCTGCATAGATAGAAGGGGAAAGGTTGTCTATCTGTGGCCAGAAGTTATAATAAAAGCAATTTCGGAAGGGAAAAATGTTCTCAGGTATTGTTCAAAAGCAAGAAGGAATGGCAGATTGCCAAGAGGATATGAATTCCACACTTTGGGGGCGATCACAGCATATATCACAGGAAAGTCACCACCAATTGCCAGTCTAGCACATGGACAGTGGAATCTATTAAAGCAGATAGGCATTTTCATTCTGCCCCATTAGAATGCTGCTCAAGGAGGAAGCACAGAAGAGCAGAGAGGATTAGAATAGAATGGAGTCAACAAGAGCTCCCCCATGGACACGAACATAAATGTTTAATTGTTATGGGGCTGGGGAAAAAAACTGTTGCAAACTGAACTTTAAGGCCTGAAAAGAAGCCATCTCATGTTAATGCTCTAAAACTCTTATTCCACTAAGATTCAGTGTTTATAGAAGAAAAAGAACACTTTATGCAAGAAGCAGGTTTTAGACGTCATGCCTTAGGCCTCGTACACACTAGCGCTTAACTTCAATATAACGTAAGTTGCTCAGGCGTGTGAACCCCTCCTCCCCCCCAGACCTCCTGAGCGACGTAGGTTACAGCAACCTAAGCACCGGTGTGGATAATGCTACGTTGGTGGGACAAGCTCTCCCGCTGACATAGCTACTGCTGCTTGGGGAGGTGGAGTAATTATGCCGATGGAAGAGCTCTCTCCCGGTGGCATAGCATTTGCACTAGCAGCGCTACAGTGGTGCAGCTACATTGGTACAACTGCGCCGCTGTAGCGATTCTAGTAGAGACTTGCCCTTATTTGGGTTCAGTGGTTCAGAAAATGCATAAAACAGACCAATAAAAACAGCAGGGCTCTCCAGTGCCATTGGCCGCGGCTTGTCATTTTTCTATTGCCAGCGAATCATGCGACCAGTTGCTGGGTGTATATTTCATGCTGGAATGCAGTTCTCAGTTTTAGAACACACAAGAGCAAATGCCTATTTTGAGCTATGGTAAAAACCCAACATTTATTCATACAGAGATTTATCTGACACCCGTCGCTTCTGCATCTGTGCTCCATATAAAATTTTGATGGCACCCTGCTTTTGCCAGTGGTAAAACAAGCCTTTGGGGTACAGATGGCACAAACCCTATTCATCATCAGCTCAACAGTAAACAAAAATCCAGGAAACGGTGATGGCACATTATGTATGACGAGGGTCAGGTTCTGTACTATGCCTCTCAGGAAGGAAGTGCAGCTCCTAGGGACTGCTCTAATTTACAGCAGCTTTATCTGGCTGCCTGAGTTGCTCTGCAGTCCAGAATTGCTGGAGCCCAGAATACTCTTACCATTCCTCCCCGCATACACACGTCTTCTTCTGGCTTGCCCCTATACCAGGGATCATGAGAGAGGACAGCACAGGGCTGCATATGCCCACCCTACACACTTCTTCCCTACGGGAATGCTCCTTGGGGCCTGCTTCTCCCTTTTATGCTACAAGAGCAGCATAAAAAGGACCAGAACAGGGGGTCAGAATTTGGCCCCGAGAGGTATTAACAGGAGTGTCATATGTAAGACATGGAGGTAACTGTTTCACTTTACATGGTGAGGCCTCAGCAGGCATACTGTGTCCAGTTTTGGGCACCACACTTTAAGTACTGGAACAGGTTACCTAGGGAGGCTGTGGAATATCCATCTTTCAAGGTTTTTAAGAACAGGTTAGACAAACACCTGTCAGGGACGGTGTGTATTTAAACCTGCCTCAGCATGGGGGAGATGGATGAAATGACTCCAAGTCTCTTTCAACCCTACGTTTCTATGATTCTATAATATTCACTGTCATAATGTCATCTTCATACTCCTTACAAATCCGTGGGCAACATTTTCCTCATACAGTAAGTAATTACAGCTTTGAAGTGACCAGTGCTGCTTTCTTCCTATTGCAGGTCCTGAGTTGACAATTTAACAGCCCATCATCATTCCTCATTTTCGAAGACCCATCCTAAAAAGACACAAATGAGCCTCATTTTCAAAGCCTCATTTTAAGGTTACAACAATGGGACAATGATCTTAATCAGCTCTTATAGCTCTGACAAAAGCTACTAGAGAATGATACAAAGGGAGAGTTTACGTCTCTTTTTCTGCCACGTACAAGTCATTCTTATAGGTAAGTTTCCTGAATTTTCCTCTGTCCCCTCCATGCACTGTGCCCAGATAAATGAACTCCAGTTCAAATTTTAAAAGGATTCAGAAGCATGTAGTTGGTCAGGACTAGTCACCCAGGGGGATTTTTTAGTATTTGCATTTGTGTGAATAACAATTAAGTTTGTACAAAGATCGAAACTGTTTTACTTTTCTAAAAAAGACAAATTTTAAATGATCAGTGATATTTTTAAAATG
Organism: Malaclemys terrapin pileata; assembly: GCF_027887155.1. Classification (NCBI taxonomy): domain Eukaryota; kingdom Metazoa; phylum Chordata; order Testudines; family Emydidae; genus Malaclemys; species Malaclemys terrapin. The sequence goes on along the minus strand of NC_071520.1, from coordinate 15,625,130 downwards.
CACTGAGAAGAAAACAAAATTTTATACAAAGTTTAATTTTTAATAGGTGTTGTGTGAGCATTATACAAAGTATGCAGCCAGAGCTGCCATTTTGTCCTTGGGTCTCTTTGGGTTCGGTCTCCTGCCCTTTCCTCTTCCTCGACCCTGCCTTTTCCCCTGTCCTCCACGATGCATAGGGTGCCTCGTGGCAGCGTGCTTAAGCTCCACCAGGTCCTGGAACACAGGGTCACAGAAGACACAGCCTGAATGCTGTGTCTCATCACCAGGGAGGGGAGACTTAGCTTTATTAAAATCCACATCCACAAGGGCCGCATCACATGACTCGCAGGTCTCTGGCGACACTCGCACTTTGTGGGCATTCTCAAAGAAGTGCACAATCACATTGCATTTGTTGCAGGCCATCTTCCACTTGGGACCTGACGTTGGGTCTAGTACCAGAACCCCGTTCTCGCATTCCACACACTGCCCGATTCCAAGCATGCTAAGCGAGTGCTGGCATGTTGGGTGGGTACACTCGTTACAGCCCATCCCTAGGGAAAAGAGTAAAACCACATAATCAGAAACTTTGTGTTCTATTTTTGCATTTTGCAGGAAATGTGATGTAGGATTTAAACAGAGCTAAATGTATTCTATATACCCTGAGAGCCCTATGCACAATACAGTGGGTTAAAGATGAAGTCTCAGGCTTAACTCAGTCTTCTCAGCCCAGAAGTCTAGATGTGGAAACAAGGAGAATTCAGTGGTTCTGGAGTAACAGACACCACCCCCACCCAAATGTTAAAATAAAAAAATCACCCAATGATATAAAATTGGGTCGAAGACTTAAGTAGGTAAGACCCCATTCCGATCAACCCATTACTATTCTGATGTTTGCTGTGGAACTACTCCATGGAAGTCAACAGTGGAGCTTACAGTATCAGTGAATCATAGCTAAGGTAGAGCTGAAGTAGGACATGCAAAACTCTTGCCCTGCACTGCCACTGTGATTGCTCTGAAGAGTTCTCAATGTCACTGTACAATGAAGAGTAATGGAGAAATTTATAATGAAAATACACTATATGTCCCACTGAAAATAGATTTATTATGTCCACTTGTTGTCTCATATGGAGACTGTAAGCTGTTTGGAGCAGGGAACCACCTTTTATTGTGTGTGTATTTTGTTACCATACCACGATAGAGCCCGAATCCACAACTAAGGCCTCTAAGGGCTACCTTAATATGAACAAGAATCATAATGATAAAAAACTGGCATTTTAGCTAGAAGTTAGTCTCACATTTCCCAGGCTAAACGCACCTCTGACACACACACCCCGGTCTCTCCTTGAGTGCACTCCTCTTTCAGGTATCAGGCTGTGAGCCACCACTTTGCCTGTGGTAAAAATCACACGATTCCAGCACTCTCAGACCTGTCCCTGGGCTGCAGTCCCTTGGTACCAACCATGATTGCCTCTGCAAGACTGACTTAGGTTCAGTACCTGCAGTTCCCTTTCCTCCAGGAGCTACAAGTAGTGGTATCTAGTGACCAGAGAGCCCTCTCAAAGAAAAGTATTGTTTATTTAGAACCAAAGCATTGCAGAGAAAAAGATCTTAAGACACTGACCAAATCTACACACATTCCTGTCTTTCCCTTAAATTTACCATTCCCTTGAAGCCAGGGAAGGCCCCAGTTGTTTCAAACAATCCTGCAGAACTTGTCAGCCTGTGTTCTCCAGGGACAGCTCATTGACAACTCCTCCCTTCCTCTCTCTCAGGATCTTTTATCTAGAGCCATTCTGTTTCCTTCTTGCCTGCTTTTACAATAGCCTCCTATTAAGCTAGGCCAATACATTCCCATGGGACGACCCAATAACCCAATATAGCTACACAGTGATTATCTCACTGATCAGGTCACGCACAGAATTCATAAAATTATTACACAGCAGCTCCATGTCTGCCACAATGAGATCTATGAAACTTACTGCATATTAGTCTGCAAGTTATTCTCATCGGAATGCTCAATAAGATGCATTGAATATATTGAGTGTTATGAAGGATTCCCTGCATGTGCAGAGAGGCTGCTTTCTAATTTATTTTAATTTATAAAAGCAGCTGCAGTTGTCCATCCAGTGCTCAGAGTGCCCGCTTTATAAACTGAGAAATAATACATTACTGCAAACAACAGTAAAGGGGTTTTCATATTTAAAAAAAATCCCACTCCACATTACGGGTGTTTAGAAAAAGGCTCTATTTTCAACATAACTGGCCAAATCTGAGACTGATAAATATCATGATATTTTGCAAATTATTCATTTTGGGGAACTGTGGCAATTATTTTGCCAACACAGACAAACTTGGTGGAATTTATCGAAGTAAAATGGTCACAAATAACTTTTTTAAAAATTAGAGTTGAGCTAATAATGAACACATTTTAAAAAGTTAGCGAACAAAAAGAATTTAAAAATTTGTTAATCCCCTATTTTCCCTGCCTTTAACTCATTGCTTTACCAGCTCTAGCAAGTATCTTTTCTCAGTCTAAAGGAAATTCACAGCAAGTATCAAAAAGATTAGTTCAGACATTAAAATCAATCCCTGTAGACAGGGATCTATCAAGGAAATCCTGTTAGATTCTTAAGTGCAGGAACAGCCAGAAATGTGACTGAAAAAAAATAGCACCTTCCTACTCAAGAGATCTGTTCCTGTGTATCTTTAAGTCATAGCCAATTACTTGGCTGACGAACAATTTTAAAAAGCAACAGAGGGTCCTGTGGCACCTTTAAGACTAACAACAGAAGTATTGGGAGCATAAGCTTTCGTGGGTAAGAACCTCACTTCTTCAGATGCAAGGCAATCTCTGTTGCTTTTTACAGATTCAGACTAACACGGCTACCCCTCTGATACTGAACAATTTTAAAGAATTCCTTTTAGCACAGAAGAGCCAATAAAGATGTGAAAGAACAAACTGGTTTCTACTATTCCTCATGCATCATTAACTGAACTAAAATCCAATTGCAAAACCTTTGTTAGTGACGATCAAGGGGCAGAGAGCAGGCCCCAGCTTGTTTTTAGAAACTTGGTTAGAAAAAGCACTTTTTCAGCTCTAAACTCGGCATATTTGATATGGAACCTTTGGGAGGCAACAGATATAGACACTTGTGATTTGGTTTCGAAGTTATTTAACTGAACAGAACAGCATTTTAACATTTGTACCACTGACTGGGAATCTACTAAAAATGCATCACAAAAGACCAAACAAACAATTGCTTTTAAAATGGTTACAATGTGGTTGATCATTCTCTCTCTCAATGGAAGCTCTACCTTTCTTCATGTCCCTGAAGGGTGGATGGTTGTAACAGTATGGACACAGTGGGTAGCTCTTTCCTCTGGATCCGGAAGACCACAGCACCAGCTCAAACTCATCCAGGGGGCAACGCAGCTCTTTGTAGAGTTTGATGGTACCATTCTGGGGAAGGCTGTATGTTTCATCACAGTGAGAACAGTGCAGACGGCTTGGCTTGGCCTGGAAATAGAAGAAGAATCTCCAAATAAGCGACAGCTCTGATCCACTTTGTAAGGTTCAAAACCTCCAGTAACCCAACTATTATTGCCACCTGGTCTGCTCCATGGGGAAAACCCCCTTTGGGCCTTTGGAGAAGCTCTATTATGTTTTACAGAGAGGCATCTGAGACGAGATACAGATGAACCCAAATGTATTAAGGCAAAAGATATTTTTAACTATTGATCTTCAGCAAGTAACTTTTGAAGTACAAACTCAATCTCTAGGTTACCTTACCTGGATGTACTTCATAAAACGATGGCATTTGCCACAGCGAGAAAGAGGTTTGCCTGTGGCAGCTAATGGTGAAAAAGACACTTCCATCAATTCATCCATACCTGCAGAAAAGAAATTGCATAGGTGTTGGAACCCTGCTGCTACCTTTTTCCCATGGTGAAAATCACCCTCTCTCTGCACAAAAAGTCTGAGAAAGGAGTCGGTTGGGCCAGAAGCAGATACAATATTTAGTGACAAACATGCTGTATCTGTACACTCTGTTTGCAAAACAAATATATGTATTAAAAAAGCTTTCTAAAAAGAGCTGTAATGAGCATGCATAAGACAATATATTTCAGCCAGTTTTAGTGTTTTGCTTCTTAATACCTACCACCTTGCATCCAGGTGACAGATTTCAAGTGCGACTGTGTGTGCGCTGTTGTGATGGGGTGTATTCAGCCTTAGCAGCTCCCAGCTGGGGGCCCCGCTGTCCTACTACACCCCACCCCAAGAAGCAAGTTTGTCTACAGAGGCTTCTTCAAAGTGGCTATTTTGGAACCCACACAGACTTGGCCCTCCAAGGGCCTGAAGTGCTAGTAACAGCCAACCAGGACCCTGCTGGCCCAGATAAAAGGAGCTGTCTTCCCTTAGCACTTCAGTTCCTGGCTCAGAGTAAGATCACAGGGGCAAGGCAGGTTGCTCCTCTCTGGCCAAACAAATGTAAGGAATAGCCACAGTTCGTTTTCTGGATGCATTTTGCAAAGCTGGGTTTTCAGGGAGAAAGAGGACCTTAGAACCTCAACCCTGGGATAGAAGGTAAAGCTAAAGGGCCCAGGAAAGAAGCAGCCACTAACAGAATTGAGAAGTACACATGGCTGTTCATAGGGTCCTTGGGTTGGAACCCAGAGCAGTGGGTAGCCCCAGGTTCCCAACCAGCCACAGGTAAAGTGGCATAAACCCCAAGAAAGGTCTGGAGCTTATTTGGGAGCCTAAATAAAGGGCTGAATTTAAAGGGCCCAGAGCTGGGGCTGAAGATCCTAGGCGAGGGCAGACAGACTGTTAGTTTATCGGACTCTTTAATACCTTGGAAGGGGTTCATTTGGACTTGGTGACGCTGTATCCTGACACTCAAAGGCACTCCAGAATGAATGCCCTGTTAACAGCTGTTCATTCAAGTTCTCTGTGTACCTAGCCCCTTGAAAAATCTCCTAAAGAATTATGGATTCTCTCAACTCCTTACCAACAATTAGCCAGAGTTGGAGAACTTTAGATGTGAAGGAGCCTTACCTGCAATAGAATCAACAAAGTAGTGAAACTTTCTTTTGAAGATATCAAGGGTGTGCTCCAGAACCTGCTGATAGTTTGCTTTGCCTTGAGCTATCAAGTTGAGTTGCTTCTCTACTGCACTGCGGATTGTAGGAAGCACCAACTCTGCATCTAACAAAGTCAGAGAGACAATGGGAAGCAGCAATTAAACAAGAAGGGAGATTGGCAGACAACATGGGGGGATTTGTCAGACAAATCGCTCTCAAAATGAACAAAGAATGCAAACTGAAAAAAAAAACGAATTTTTAGTTATAATGCTAGGGATTACAAGTACATCATTCTCAGACAAATGTGATTTGTAAGTTGGCAGTAGCCTTTTAAGGTCTACTACCTGGTTTCTTCTCTATGAACCCTCCTGTCCCTAGAGATGCAGTCATTGTGCTTTTCCTCTCTCCCAGGGGGTGAAGAAGAGACTTTCTCCAGACATCACTGCAGCTCAGCACGTGGTGGGGGGACAAATTGTGCACAACCTAAATCCTATGCTTCCACAACAAGAATGAGCTCTGCAGTCTGGGGTAGTGAATGATCCCTTAAAATCCCTCAGTGTCCAGGAACATAGTTAAATGAAAAGAAAACGACAGAAAATAAAACAGCAGCAACTGACCTATTTTGTAGTAACCATGAACCAGAACAATGCCAAGGTTTGTAGGTTTCAATCTGCGACCGCTCTCCACTGTGACGTAGTTCCGCTGGCAGATGTTGTTAATGTGAACTGGGATACTTGCATCAGTTCCTGTCACGCACGAACACAAATTACAACTTTACATGCAATTATTCTAGTCTCTCTTCCCCTTTCCTGGTTGTAAAGGAGACATTAACTCTCTCTCATGCCTTGGGCAAAGGCGAACATTCAGTTCTCCCCACTTTTCCACATCATTCTCCATTTCTCAGCTACTTCTTCCCTTCTTGTTTAATAATTCGTATGTTCTTTTCAAATCTGCAGGAATGACTTTTCCATTACAAGAATTCTGCAACACGTACTTTGCTTTTAACTCTTTTGCTGCTTCCAGGGAGACCACTATTATGGCAACAGCTTTCTCGTATTATATGTTGTCGGCCAATATATGACTGAAACTCCACTAGAATAAGCGGGATAACTAGGCCTCTTCAGCAGGACTGGAGGTGTGCAGTTCACTGTACTTAGGAAACAGTTTAGGTAAAAAATAAATATTATAATACTGAAATGTACATGCTACATTAAGATACCAGAGCCAACATGTACAAAGCATGCTGTAAAAGTCAGTCCTTGGATGGAGGGAGCACATATAATCTCTGGTTAATTGAGGAGTAACACTGATGGGATTATACAAGGAATACGGTTTGGTGCTCCTTGGCCATAGGAGTAGTGGACACGAAATGAGATGATAGGAGAGAAGGAGGGAGAAATGTGCAGGCAGATTCTTGAAGGCCACCTAAAAGATGCCAAGGACTTTGTGATTTGAGAGGAAACATAAGCCATCATTGAACATATTTACAGGAATACTAAAAGGTCATTCCTGACAGAGAAACTTCAGAAGGGCAACTCCTTGCCCTCTGGGAGGAGTATTACATCATGTAAGGGAGACAAGTTCCTACCAATGCCATGTTTTTCCATCAGTGTGATGAGTTCTGCTTCAGTCAGGTAATCGGGAGGATTTGTTTGTTTCTCCAGCAGTTTTACTTCACTGACTGGGAAAACATCTCCCTTCTCACAGTTGGGGAGGCTCTCCTCTAACGGGATGCTTTGCCAGGGCATAATCTCGGTGAACCCTGTAAATGAAAATAAATGGAAACTGAACCATTCCACAACTTTCATTAGGCAAGATACTTTCTAATTCTAACTGGGGCTGTACTACACAAGTCAAGGCTGAGAAGCTGACTTAATGGCTGTTTGCACTGCCACACAGAAGATCATGGATACCAGATTCCTGTTCCCTAAGACAAGGCTGGGAGCATTAAGGAAATAATGCATTGAATCTGTAGAAGGAGTTGCTTCCACCACCCAACATTAACCCCTCTGTGTTGATTCTGGAATGCTGGTGGCAGGCCCCAAAAGTCAGCCCTCCTTGGCCAGAAATAGAATGGTGTGAGATCGAACTTCAAAGGGGCAGGAGGGGTTTTTTAAAATACCAATTGTGATTAGGCAAGATTAGCACAAAGCCTTAAATTATTTCCTTTTAGCACCAACAATGAGTTTGCCTTAGCAAATATAAATAAAAGACTGAAGAGCATACAATCTAAAACAGTTCGTGTCTCCTCCTGCGTGCAGGGGCAGCGCTTCTTAGCATGTTGTGGGCACAACTGGAACAGAACTCCTAAAATGGGTCACACTGGGAAATCCAAGTGTGGGAATGAGAGCAAGAGTTGGTTTATTTATTTTAATATCTAAAAAAAAAAAAAAAGCTTTAAATCTTCCCCACCCCCGGCCTCAAAACCCCCGCTTTTAATTTAATTCCTCTTCAACTTTTTATTTGGGGCTAGAGAGAGAAGAAAGTCATAACTAAACAAACTGTTGTTCCCATGTTTTCCTTACCTGGTGAAATAACCATCTTTCCTACACAGGTAAAATGTTCAGGACCAATAATACAAGAAATGGTGGTTTGGAGATATTTGCAATCAGCGCAGAGAGTGGCAATGAAATGTCTAGTGATATATTCATATAATCGCCATCCATCACCGCCTGAAGACACACAACACCTTGTTACCCACATAAAATCTACTCATGTTGCTCTATAGAATACTCGTTTTAAAAAAAAAAAAGTTTTCTATAAACTTTTCAGGAAAAACTGGCACTTAAAGTTAAACAAATCTAAAAGTTCACCTATTTTCTCTTTTAATATTTCTTTCTTGAAGTTCCTGTATACCCAAAACACATTAGAATTCTGCACAATAGCACCTTGAGTTTATTTAAGCTATAAGTTAACTTAGTTCTCATGAAAGTGAAAGATTAGTAGCACTGGAATGAACTAGGCATAGGTCACGCAAGTGCTACGCAAGTTTCCTCACACATGTCTGCTACAGAACTGCTGCCAATACTCTCTTGAGCAAAGAATCCCAGTTGTGCTATCTTGTGAGCTGATTTCGTTGTGTGCGCAACTGACAGGATTAGGCCAAGATCCTCACATTTATTTTTATTTATGATCTAAAATCAGGATCTGAACTTGCATCTCTAGTGCTAGAATACTATTGCTGTATCCCACTGCAAAAACCTAACCCCAATTTTAGTCCTATTACTAAATTCTAGTGGCCACTCGCACAAGTGTTACAATAGATCACCTCTTGCTAGTTTTAATTTAGCACAAAGTCACAGCTTACATTTCATTGAGTTTCCAATGCTTCTGTAATAGTAATAATTAATTTATTATTATTATTATTAGCAACAGCATTTATAGTATCACCTGCGGATTTCAAAGCACTTTACAAAGATGGGTAAACATCATTATCCCCAATTTAAGGTAGGTCAACTGAGCTGCAGAAAGGTTAAATGGACTTGCCAAGATTTCACATAATGAGCTGCCGGCACAGCTGGGAATAAAAACACAGCTCTTGATTCCCATTCCCATGCCCAATATGTTCTACCTAACTGTAGGCCTCTATAAAAGGATTATGCAATCACTCAATCCCCTCTTGCCTTTTCTGTTGAAGCTATGACTATTTTACTGATCTATTTATGGAAAGTTGAAGGCATTCGTTAAAACTATAGATTAGTGCCAGCATCTCTTTTCCATAAAGATTTTAATTACAGTTTTTAAACAACAGTGTATGGATTATCCTTTTTTTTTTTTTTTAACTATACAAACTCCCTTTGAGAGATCAGAGTACAGGAAGGCAAAAATTAATTTAAATAAAAAAGACAAGTTATAGAAAATGCAAAAAGAGTCAGTTACTTTACTAAATATTTCACTTACAATCCCATAGAAAATAAATTCAGACTTAAAAGCTGTCATTCTATTCTAAATCCACTCTGTCAAGCTTTGGTATTACAGCATACATTGATTGCCCGCTGAACTTAAAGGTACTGTAATATACAGGCACAAGTATAGTATTTCATCTTTAGCTCTGAATTTCCTTGCCATTATGAGTTTAAGTCAATTTTCAATATTAATATAATGTAGTTTTCTGTACGTTAATCTACTGTTCCTTATACTTCTATTTCAGCTTTTCAGGAGTTCCGGTGCAGTCACTAACTTTACTGGGTTTTTTTTATTACACACCAGAACAGGATCAGTGACTCAGTTTTTCCTGAAAATACCAGTTGGTGTTTCCAAACCGTCTCAGGTACCCAACCCTCTTGCAAACTCCTCTGTTTTTTTTTATAGTAAGAATTGTGTGTACCTAGTTCTGCTTCTGTTGCAGCCCTCATTGGAGTAATTGGAGGATGGTCCCCTGCATCATGACCTTTCCTTGGACGATTAACACCTTCTGACAGCAATGCCTTTACCTACACAAAATGAAAAGGAGAAAGCAGAAACAAGTTAACACATCAAGTCTCTCTACAGACTAATCTGCTTACAGATCAAATCCATAAGAACACAAACCACAGAAAATAGTTACAGATTTGTATATTGACTACTTAGGTCTACAGACCGTTAAGAGATGCTTGTGCTATTTGAGAGCATGGATTTCTTGATATTGTTTTTCCTAGAACACTGGCCAAGAAAGAACTTGTAAAGCATTTCAAATTTTGCTTCATATACTTACTGTTTCTGCCCAGTAAGGGTTATTAGTCTGCTGTCTCAAAGATTCTTTCAAGTCAAAGTTTTCTGGATAGTGGGTTGTTTCAGTTCGAGGGTAGCTAATATAACCCTGAGTATAAAGTCGTTCTGCTATTTGCATAGTATGTTGTGGACCCATTCCTGGAAAGAAAAAAAAAAAATCATAGAGCTATGCAGAAGATTAATCTCTGCCATAGCAAACATTTTCCCATGACAGGTCTTAAATGCACTACTATGGTGTGTGTATTTTCTACAAAAGCATTTCATGACCAGAATCTGCTACTTTACCCAACACTTCACTGCTGACAAATTCTCTAAATTATATCAATTCTGCTTTGCTCAAACAATGATCTTATATTACATTGTAGCTAGTAATCACTTGCCTGCAATGCTAACAAAGTGTTCTAAATGTGCTTCATTTATTTCATGAGATGAGTCAGAACCCAACACATTTTCTCTTCAGAACAGTTTTAAAACTGAAACGTTTATATCTCCACATTATCTACATACCCAAAGCAGCGCTGGCAACTCGTAACATTTCCACCGTGTTCAGTGCCAGTGGTCTCTGCTTTGCTTTCTCCTTTTTACTCACAGATTCTACCTTAAAAAACAGAACAGCATTTCCCCAGTAAGTTCTGATCATGTTTAATTCGTGATACTAGCATTAGTTTCATAATTCATCATCTAACAGCACCACACAGGCTTGTATTATCTATTTTGTTTTATTCTCTGGGCTAGTGTCCCCCAAGTCCTAAAATATTTCTTATTTCAAGGAAATTTGATTGAGGGAAGTTTTAGTAAAGGTTGAAAACCTGGCCCTAAGATGTCTTTGTGCTAGAGGCCAGTTTAGCCCCAAGGTTAGAAGATGGAGAGAGGCAGCTTACTGATGGGGGAAGGGATAGCTCAGTGGTTTGAGCATTGGCCTGCTAAACCCAGGGTTGTGAGTTCAATCCTTGAGGGGGCAAAATCAGTACTTGGTCCTGGTAGTGAAGGCAGGGGGCTGGACTCAATGACCCTTCCGGGTCCCTTCCCGCTCTATGAGATAGGCATCTCCATATATTATATTATTACATCTTTACCTCCCACCCCCTCAGCTGCATGTCACTTCAATCAGCTAATGATTCAGTCCTTAATCCACGTACAGTATCAGTTCTATCTATGATCCACATTTTTAAAGGCTTCATCCACATTCTTGGAAACTTGCTGGGTTTAAGCACATAAATCCAAACATACTGTCAAACAAGTACTGTATAGAATAGAACTGGCAGTTAATTGGCTATACAGACTGTACAATATTATGTATGTATGACTTCTGTTTTAGGTTTTACCAATAAAAACCCACTATACCAAAAAACCCCTAAAATCTCCAGATGTTTATCTGAAAAATACCAGAAATTATTACTTGTATCTAAAGGCTTATCTATGCATTAGTGTGGACTACTGGGGTGTGATTTCTTAAATGCATTACTTGGTCCATATAGGCTCTGCTGGTGCACACAAAAGGTTCCCATGTGCTTTTATGTAGTGCTATCTGATGGGTCTATGCTGGTTATGTGATATGTATGTATCTTCATCCTTGCAACCGATACCTGTAATCCCTCATAACCCAAGCCTGACCCCAGATGTACAGTACCTTTCCTCTTAACTTGTGTATATTTAATTTTAAACATAAAATTTTAAATCTGTTTAAGAATACTAGGAAAGATTTACAAAGAGACTACTCTTTACAGTATGTACAAACAGAAAGCCTGGAAAACCCCTGTTTTTGGACATCTGCATAAAATTTAAAAATTGCTAAAAACAACCCCCCCAAAACAGAAACCCTAACCATACACACAACCAAGCGTTTCACTACAGGAATATTGTCATATAAGTAATTAAATTCTGATTTATAAAGTATCAATAAAAAAAAAAATCTATTCAGCAAGGACAAAGCAGTATTTCTCAGCAGGTTTAGTAATACAGACTTCTTGTCTAAAGGAAGCTGCCTTCCACCATGAGTGATGTCAACTCCCAAAGTCAATATTATTATTTGTATTATCAAGCGCCTAGGTGTCCCATCCATGGATGAGGACCCCAATGTGCTAGGTGCAATGGGAAAGGGGCTTCCACTAAGAAGACTACATGCCTGTACCACTAAAATGACATTAACCACAATCATAGCTCTTCTACCTTTCATTCTGCATGCACACTAAATGGAACTAAAACCAAGACAAAAACGACATTTTATTGAATACCTTTTCTATTTCAGAATTAAAAGTTTTTATACACACACACACACACACACACATATATACATATACACACACACACATATATATAGGGGAAAAAAATATATAAATTATTTACTACTTAAGCCATATGATATATGGCTTTACTTGTACTTTCTACTGTTCTTACCTTTGCTTCTCTTGCCATCTTTGTTATGTTTAGGAACATTTGAGCAATCTCCCGATCAAACACCCTCACTCTATCCCACTCCAAAGTGAGAGAACTTTCATTTTCATGGTTCACCTACAGGGGGGTAGGGGGAAAAAAAATCTAAGTTTTTTGTATTTAAGTACAAGCTGACACACTCAAGTATTATTAACTTCCAGGCACCGTCTAAAGCCTCCTTTTGCATGGACTTCTGAGAAAGATGTGGATTCTTAGGGCCAGGGTTGTAGATGGCCTAGCTGGAGTTTCAGGGTCTGGTTGATAAGTTTCATTGTACTTGCAGAGTAGTCAAATAACTGAAATGTTGAACAACCGATTTAAAGTTCCTTAGTGATTGTGGGTGTTTTAAATGACATGGAATAGGCAGCAGATAAATCAAAATAGTTTGTAAATATAGATAACTATTCCATTTGTAATTATCTTAGACAGAGATGACTAATACAATTCAGTTTTAAAATCCTGATTGTAAAAAAGTATCAACCTGCACCATCCTGGTAAAGATGCTAATAAACTTAGGCTCTTGGAGAACAGAAATCAACATTTCATGTTGACATTCAGGAGAAGCATATCATGCAGGACTGGTAAAGGAAACAAGAACTGACACACATTAACTTTCATCTTTTCATTTAAGATAGAGCAGTCTATTAGCTTTTTATCATCCTGCTACTACTTGTTTAAAGAAGTCAGTGTACACACAAACACAACTTTTTGGTTAGTTCTCAGAGCTTCAACACCAGCAAGGCTAGTGAAACTGGTGTGAGCTACCAAAGTATTCAAAGGACTCACCTGGCAATTAGCACACAGAGTGTTACACTTTGCTTCAAAACTCTCAGTCTCAGCACTGCGTTTTTGGCAGGCTAATTAAATCATGTATTGACTATAACTAGAGGATCAGTGCAGGGACTTACTTCTCTGAAGCAACCCATTTTGAGTAATCATTCTGGATGAATCCAAGTTTAGACTGCTAGGATTCAAGAAGGCTGACAAACTGTGCATATAATCACTTTAATTTAAAGCTGACATCTTTGAATCTGTTCTATGAAGAGTGATCACATGCATATAAAATTAATAAAAATCCATCCGTTCTTTAGACTGTAAATTATAGGCAATCTGAATTCTAGAGAGCTGTTACAAGTGCATAAGTTAATACATAGAGACAAAATAAAATTAATTTTACTGATAAAACGTGCACTAAATTTCACATATACAAAAACACACAACTATGAATGGCATAAAAAGTTACCTTGGCTTGCAGCACCCAATAAGTTTCAGGTTTGAAAGACTGGATTTTATCATGTCTTTCTACACAGAATCCAAGTGTCGGGGTCTGACATGGCCCAAAGGAGATGAGTGAACTGTCTAAATTGCCATATTTCCCCTGAAAATATTTAGTCTGAAACCTAAGAGAGAAAATATTGACAAAATTGTTTAAAATTTTTTGCATGTTAATAAATTCTATTCCCTTCAAAAGGGGAAATTTTCATAAACTCACATGGATACATATCAATGTAAGGACACACAGACCTCAGAATATTTTTTCAAGAGTGACCAAAATCTTTAATAGTCAATGTAATAAATAAATAACCCTTCCACATAGGATCCTGCTACCTCTTGAAGAGACTGGGAAGAGGGACTGAGATAGAAGTCAGGGTATACAACATTTTTAGAGCCTGGTTCAAGAAGACTCTTTAGCTAGAGAACATATATATCAGAACTGCAATGGACAATCAGTGGCTCTTTCATAAAAACGGAATTAAATTTCACAGAAAAGTTAAAATTAAAAAGAAAATTAGGGTTACAGTTTTAATTAAAAAAATATTATATGTATAAACTAGGTAAACAACTATCAGCACAAGAACAATCCTCTCTGTTACCTTGTAAATGCGCAGCCAATTCTCAGATCCAGCTCCTGACGGGCGTCCACTGACAGAGCCTCATTACGATTGGGTTCTCCCAGGCAGTTCATAGCATTACAGATGTCTGTGTCAGTAATGGAACTGAACTTTGCTCTGTAAACTGTCTTTTCAGTGCCACGAGGTTTATTCATAACAGGAAGAACAGCATCAAGAACCTAAGGGAAATAGAAGCATGTGTTAACAGTAATAGGAGGGCAAGGGTTTTCGTGTCTGTGCATCTCTATAACAAAGATTACACAAAATAATAGCCAATATATTACCACTTTCTTCCCACCAATGAGATTTCATGCTTTTCCATTAATACGCTGGCAAGAGCAGTATTGCTCATATACACATTAGAAACACATTAAGGAATAAGCACATCATAAGCACCTATTTACTAGACACTGGCAGATGGTGAAAGTGAAGCACTATTTCTAGACAAGTGCAAAGAAGAAATACCCATGGGATTTTGCTTGATAGAGTTCACAGCATCACCCTACAAAAGTTTGCCAGCTTCAATCTGAATTAACCTTTTAAGGCCTCAGACAATTCAGTCATTATGACAGTGCTAAATAAAGCTGCAGATGAACACTATTTTATTAAAACCACTAAATAAAACATAGCAAAATCCACTAATGTAGTGTGTTAATTGCAGGTGTGGGATAGGTACAGAAGTAAGGTTGTACAAAGTGATACATTATATCCTTTTGTGGAAAAATTGTTAATTTTAATTCTATACCTATTGTGTACCAAATCCAAATCCCTCGTGCACTTTAAGGTGGCCTCTACGAGCTAAAATTTCTACCTTCCCAATTAACAGAGCACTGTGGTGGCCAAGTTTTTACAAAGACAGTAAAACAACTATTCCAGCTGTGAGATGTAGAAGGACCTTCGCCACAGACAAACAAAAGCTACAAGATTGATTTATGATTTTCAACTAGTGCCCGTGACGTTGAAAATCCATGAGTTATTCACCAAGTTATTCCATGCCTTAAAAATCTACTAGTCTAATTTGTGTAGCCTTTAGTACATATCCACAAAATAGTAAAATGCCTGGTAACACAATGTGTAGTAAACCTACATGTGTTATGGTTTTATAATAAAATAGTAATGAAAATCTTACCTCAAAACAGATGTTTTCCCCCTCCTTATCACAATCCAACCATAAAACAATGTAGTCACAGCCTCTTCCTTCCACCTATAAAAGAAATTAAAGTTTTCCAACAATTGAAAAGCAACTTCCTTCTGATCCTAACTCTTTCAATGTTAGTATATTTATCTTCTACACTTGTGAACTCAAATTCCAAACTGGTGATGAAACAGAGACTTTATTTGGGGGAAGGGCCACAGTAGAAGGGAAGAGGAGTATAGTGGCTAAAGCATGGGACTAGTAGCCAAGACACCTGGGATCATATTCTCCACCTTCCTTCCTCCCTCCACTTTTTCAAAAAAATCCACCTGAAAAAAACCAACTTGTTCTGTGAATCAATATAGTTATAATGAACACACACTGGTGTATGATTGTACTGCACCTACTCATGCCTTTAAACTAGAAAAATCTCAGAGCAAAAACCTACTATTTATTTGGGATCTCTTAATGACTATACACCTCAACAGCTTCCTTGCATCTGGATTCTATTCCTGGCTCTGCCACAGACAGTGTGTATAACCTTGGGCTAGTCCTTTAACCTTTGTGTCTTAATTTCCACAGCTTTAAAACTGGGATATTATTATCTCATCTCACAAGGAAGTCATAAAGCTTAATTCATTATTTGAAAACGCACTCAATCCTCAGAAGGACAGAAGTGCAAATTGTTGTTATGATTTCCAAAAAGTATTATTTTGTAAAAGCAATCACCCCCACACTGCACATCCAGCAATACAGCTGCCTTCTGGAGACTGCATTTGTGGGGAGTGGTAAATAAAGGACATAACTAGTTTTAATAAACAGCTTACTTTCCAGGGCTTATGCATGCTACAAATGAAGTGAATTGTGAAATGATGAATTGTGTGCCTGTTGTGCCTATTGTACAAAGTGACACATCAAGGGTCAAATTCTGAAAGCAAAGGCAAAATTGAATTCAATGGGGCAAGGATTTAGCACGAAGCAAACAGCCGCTTATAACAATAAAAGAGAGAAGGCCTGGTGGATTAACAAAGAGCTGTAGCGAGGAAGACTGAGGCTATGGCTACACTACAGCTTACGTCAGTGTAAGTTATGTAGCTTAAGGGCATGAATAAGTCACCCCTCTTAGCGACCTAAGTTGCACCAATCTAAGCACCAGTGTGGACAGTGCTGTCAGTGGGAGAGCTTCTTCTGCCAAAAAAGCTACCTCCGCTTGCAGGGGCTGGAGTAATTAAGTCCACTGGAGAGCTTTCTCCCATCGGCTTAGAGCGTCTGCACTAGCAGTGCTACAGCGATGCATCTGCATCAGTGCAGCTGCACTGTTGTAAGCCCTGTAGTGTAGCCATATCCCCAGATTTAGGAGCACACTTATCTAGCTCTTTCCAGATGGTATTCTAGCACACTGAAAGGCACGACTCCCAAGATACGGGCTGTAGTGAAAATGGTGTGACAGTCAGGGTCCAGACACCAAGGGTTCCAAAGAGGATGGAGCTCGGCTGTTCTCAGTGGTGTCAGATGACAGAACAAGGAGCAATAGTCTCAAGTTGCAGTGGGGGAGGTTTAGGTTGCATATTAGGAAAATCTTTTTCACTAGGAGGGTGGTGAAGCACTGGAATGGGTTACCTAGGGAAGTGGTGGAATCTCCTTCCTTAGAGGTTTTTAAGGCCCGGCTTGACAAAGCCCTGGCTGGGATGATTTAGTTGGGGATTGGTCCTGCTTTGAGCAGGGGGTTGGACTAGATGACCCCGAGGTCCCTTCCATCCCTGATATTCTATGATTCTATGAATCCCAAAGAATAAGCAACTGAATCAACTGGTTATATACAATGTTATTGTGTATAAAAATATGTCAAATAAGGTCTTATGAAAGCTTGTAATGTCCTAGACTTGATGGTCACTAGGAGATATATGTATTCATTCATAACTATAACCTGTATACAAATACATGTGAAGAAAGTTGTAATTGTAACTATATTGCATTACCGCACCACCTCCTAGCAGTGTGGTGAGGCAATCAGACAGGGAGGAAACCTCCCAGAGCAGGCTCCAAGCACTGTCCAGTCAGGAAGAGACAACAATGGACAATTAAGGTTAATGGGAAAATCCTGAAACAACTTGAAACTGAAAATAAACCCCCAGTTTGAGACACACACACCCCTTCCCTTCCCATGAATTACCATAGTCTGAGAAAAAGGAAAAAACGACTACAGAGCATTTGAAGTGAAGGCAATCCAGAAACCGAGGGGCAGCATCTAAGTGAGATGCTGTCTATGAAGCAATGGATCCCCTCTAGGACAGAGGGCATGCTGGGAAACTGTTCAGAGGAAACAGGTAATTTGTATTAGGAAAAGGGTATTTAACTAGTATTGTACAGAAGTGTAAAGCCTGAGATGGTTTATTTTCTGTGTAACTTGTATGCGTTTGCTTTTCCTTATTATTTTATCGTTGAATCTATGATTTTTCTATTAAATAATTTTTTTGTTCATTTCTACCTCAAGCAGATCTCTGTTGTGCAAATTGTGTGGAGGGTATGTGCCAAAGTGAACTGAGAATTGGGGGCAGATTTCACACCTTCTGGGTGATAAACCAGCAGGGAAAAGTCCAAGTGTCAGGTAGTTAAGAACTCGAGAAGACAGACTTGGGAGGGACTCAGGATCAGAAGGGATTTCTGAGGTCACTCTGCACAAAGTAACTAGCCTGGGGGAAGCCAGGGTGGGATTATGCTTGCAGGCTGGCTACTGGTGTCAAAGTGCTGAATCATAACAGCATAGCATTAAGACATCGAATTTACAAGACGGGGTGCAAGAGAACATTACTGGTCTGGGTGATCTCCAAAATGTTACAGATGGCTACAATTCAAGAAGTAACATATATTTCAGACTTTGAGAAACCACCCCCCCCTTTGGGGGCAGAGTTGGAGGACATGTTACAGTATTGTGGAGGACATGGTACCCTTCCAAAATCATCCGAAAGGAGAAGGAAATGGTTGGGGGTAGACAGATTCGGTTTCCACTATTAAAATGAAGCACTGTAGAACCTCACAAGTTTACACTAATCGCCAGAAGACAAAGATATGGGATTTTGTTACCTCAGGTGGCTCCCGATCAGCAGCGTAGCGGGGGTGCTAAGGCAGGCTTCCTAACTGTCCTGGCGCTGCAGACCTTGCTATGCCCTGGAAGGTTCCCGGCTAATGGAAGTGCCGAGCCGGTGCTCTGGGCGGGGGTAGTGCACAGAGCCCTGTGGCTCTCCACCCGCCTAGGAGCCAGACCTGCTGCTGGCTGCTTCCAGGGTACAGCGTGGTGTCAGAACAGGTAGGGACTAGCCTGCCTTAGCCGGGCAGCACCACCGACGGGACTTTAACAGCCTGGTCAGCGGTGCTGACCAGAGCCACCGTGACCCAATGCCTTACATTCCACGACCCAGTACTGGGTCGTGACCCGCAGTTTGAAAACCACTGATCTAGTCTGACCTCCTGTATAACACAGGCCATACAACTTCCTAAAACTATTCCTTATAGTATATCTTTTATAAAAACTTCCAATCTTGATTTAAAAATTGTCACAATAGAGAATCCATTATGACCTTTGGTAAATTGTTCCTATGGTTAATTACCCTCACTGTTAAAAATGTACACCTTATCTCTAGTCTGAATGTATCTAGGTTCAACTTCCAGCCAATGGATCATGTTATACCTTTATCTGCTAGACTGAAGAGCCCATTATTAAATATTTGTTCCCTATGTAGGTACTTATAGGCTGTAAGGGGTGACAATTTTAACGTTCTCTTACATTCAGGGAGCTCAATCTATTTAGCTTATCAATTACTATACGGCATGTTTTCTAATCCCTTAATCATGCTCGTGGCTCTCCTCTGAACCCTCTCCCATTTATCAACATCCTTCTTGAACTGTGGACACCTCAACTGGATACAGTATTCCCGCAGCAATTGCGCTAGTGCTAAATAAAGAAGCCAGATAACAAGGTAATCTCAAGCAGGAGTAGAGAGGTTATGTATCCAAGGACTGCATTAGCCCTTGAGGCCACAGCATCGCATGGGAGCTTGTGTTGAGCTGATTATATACAGCGATCCCCAAATCTTTTTCAGATTCACTGTTTCCCCAGGATAGAATCCTCACATTGTGGATATGAAGCCTCTGTTCTTTGTTCCTAGATGCACACATTTAGTCATGCTTGTAGTTAGAGAGAACACTAACCATTTAATTTCTCCCCTCCCAAAAAACACCAGCTTTAAATAAATATATGGAGATATATCTATCTCATAGAACTAGAAAGGACCCTGAAAGGTCAAGTCCAGCCCCCTGCCTACATCGCAAAGAGTACCTGTAAAAATTTCACCATAGTCAATTTGGGGTTAGCTTCTTTCTTTTCTGTAGGGGCTTTGCTAAAGAGTTCTGCTGGATCCACTTTGTCCCAATTGTTATATTTTCCTGAAATGGGAAAGAGTATTAACTGGAGTTCTAAATACCTTAAATGAAACATTTATTGTACAAACACATGGCTTTCAAAGCTTATCATAGCATGCTGTCTTCAGAAATAGCATTCTTTAGGGAAGGTCAGTCCTTCATACGCCTCCACCAGGTACCATAATGACCTCTAACTTGGATTTATATTAAGATCAGTCATATTTTAAAGGGACAGCAATTAAAAACACATTTCTAAAGGAAATTTGTTTTGTAACACATTGCTATAATTGAAAGATTAAAGAGGAGAAAAAAAGCTATTTTTTTCTATTTCGGCAATTTATTCATTTTGAGCATTTAACAGTCCTTTATGCATAGTTAATTTCATTGTTTCTCCTATACAGTCAGTTGGGTCACATTAGCTTGTTTCTTTTATCTTCCATATCTCAAAGTCATTGTTGATTGTAATTTCTAGCACTAACAAGTGCCGTACCTCTTCAAAGCACTGTGCAAACTATTAAATCCTCCTAACATCTGTGAGGTAGTTAAGTATCATCTTCATTTTACAGATTGAAAAACAGTTCTCAAATGACAACTTCAATGTCACAGAGTGAATCAGTGACAGAGATAACATTAGAAACCAAGGAGTTCCTAGTTTCCAGTCATGTACTTAAGCCACTACACAATGCCTTGAATATTCCATCACATTTTAAACAGTGCCCTTTTAATAATATTTCGCATTTATAAAGTACCTTCCATTCAAGCATCTCAGTGTGTTTTACAAACTTGAGCAAATTTAGCCTCTCATCTCCCCATTTACAAATTAAAATAATGGAGGCAGAGAAGGTAAGTGACTTGCCCTAGATCACGCAGAGTCTGTTACAGTGTCAGGCATGAAACCTAGAGCTTCCGACCTTAGTCCATGTCTTAACCTGAAGGCTATCCTTCCTTTCACCCTCCTTTCTCTTATCCAATTTTCACTGCAGCGCCGACTCTGATTTTACCATCAAGAGTTAACTTTGCACCAGTGTTGTTGTTTTTTAAATAGTTGTACAAACTGTGCAAATTCAAACAGATAACAGATAGACAATACCTATGAAATCCAGAGTCATCACATGACCACACACAGATGTCATTTTGAAGTGGACACACTGTCCTACGAATGATCCAGTGTACTCATGCACAGAGCATGCTCCGTTCAGCCCTTTATGAGAGGACATGTTTCCTATTACAATAAAAATAATAATTATTAACAGGCGCTAAAATACTGAAAGTAATCTTGTTTCTTGCATCATGAAATTCGCTCTTCCCTCTGTTTCTAAACTCAGATTTCCCTGAAACTCTTTTCCACACTCTAAACAAGTTTCTCTCCTGCCAACTCCCACTTTTGGGCCTTTATTAACATATCACTTTATATTTGGAACACCCATCTATTTAAAATATCCCAAACTTCCTTCCTCTCCTCTTTCAAAAATTCCTTCTGAAAGCTCAACTTGTCCTGTGGATCAATACAAGTATAATGAACACATTCTGCTCTATATATGATCTGTACTTTTACCAGCTCATGCCTTTAAGCCAGAAAAACCTCAGAGCAAGGGATCTGCTATTTATTCGGCATCTCTCAACAACAGTACACCTCAATGTACAGTAAAAATACTATATTAAATAACAAAAGCAGACTCCTGTCACAGAAGCTGCTACATTATTTTTCAATTTTATGGTTGTCTGAGGGGACGGGAAAATGAAATGATGTAGGAGAGCTCTAGAACAATCTTTTAAATTCTGAATGCCATGCAGCTTCCCCATGATCAGCTGTCTGCAGCTGGCAGCCCAGATTAACATTGGGAGGTGACAGCTGCCCAACAGCATCCAAGTTAGCTGTCCAGGGCTTTTTTAGCTCCCAACTTCCCTGAAGTCCAGTAGCCTTTGTAACATGCAATCAGTAAACTGCTTCACTTCCAAGCAAAGCCATATGCTTACATGTTCTAATGGATTTAGCCCCTACAATACAAATATGCTGTTTGTCAGAAAGAGAAACAAAAAAGACTGAAGAGATTAGCAAATTTTCCATCTTACCTCTTGAGAGGATCTTGGCTATAGACTGAGCCAGAGAAGGCTTCTCTGCAACCATAAACACGGTCTTCATTTTCAGTTGAGGAGTTCAAAGGGCTTCACGCCTTAATCGTGGAATTTTAGCTTAGCATAAACTACAGTTTTTTCTCCCTGTGTTATCCTTCGACCTAAAAAGAAAAAAAAACACAACAGCTCGAAATTAAGTGAAATCATTTGTGGAAAAAATGGTATACAAAAGTGTACAACAATACACATTTTCCTGTTCCTTCCTATTCTTTTTCAAATAGCTATTCCTTTCCCTTAGCACTTTTTTAGCTACTCCTGTGGTTACTTACTAGTGGTGTCAGCATTTCTATTAACATGCAGAGGTTTATAGCTTGACTAAGAATTCACTCCAGGATGAAAGCTGCAATAGTTTTCCAACCAGGAACTCCTTTGGGGGCTTCAGACATTTTTAAATGACTAGAGAAAATAGAAATTTCCACTTTCGGAAGCCTAGTTTAAAATCCCATGATTTTTTTTTCCCACTCATCAAACGCAACTTTCCAGGATGGATGGTCCATAATGGGAACTAGCATTCTTAAACACTGTTTTTCCAAGTCCAAAACAAACAAAGTAGTTCTCTCATTCCCCATCCTCCTTTCCCAGGTTATCTAAACCAGTGGTTCTCAACAAGGGGTTTGGGGCCCTTGGGGAGGCCTCAAACAGGTTTCAGGGGACCCACCAAGCAGGGCCAGTGTTAGATTCACTGGGGCCCAGGGCAGAAAGCTGAAGCCCCGCTGCATGGGGCTGAAGCCCAGGGCACTGAGCCCTGCCACCCAGGGCGGAAGCCAAAGCCCTAGCAACTTAGGGCTAGTCTACACTGGCAACGCTAAAGCGCTGCTTTAACGTGCCTTGTGTAGTTGTGGCGCTTTCTAAAAAAAAACACCTCTACAAGAGGTGTAGCTACCAGCACTGGTCCACTGTCTACACTGGTGCTTTACAGCGCTGAAACTTGCTGCACTGGGGGGGGGGGGGGTGTTTTTTCACATCCCTGAGGCAAAAAGTTGCAGCACTCTAAATTGCCAGTGTAGACAAACCCTTAGCTTCGTGGGGGGGGGGGATGTCCCTGTGGCATCGGGCCACAGCCAACTGCCCTGCTTGCTATGCCCTAACACTGGCCCTGGCTTGTCTAAGCAGAAAACCAGCTGCAGATGGGATGCCGCACAGGGAGCGCTGTGCCCGGCCCGATCTCACCGCAGGAGAGGGGCCCTGTCACTGCCCAGCTGCCCGCCCCTGGGGGTCAGGCTCCCTGCGCCGGGGCGAGGGCAGGCCCCACCCGGGCTACAGGCTGCCGGTCCCACTCCCTCCCTGCTCAGCCCAGCAGTGCCCGGCCGCTTCCGCTGAGACACCCCGACAAGGCGAAGTGTTCCTGGGGCCCGTCCCGGCCCCTGCTGCGCCGCTCGACGGGCCGAGTCCCGCCGGGGTGGTACCGGGGTCTCCCCGCCAGCCCCTGACCCAGAAGGCGCCCCCCGTAGCGGCACGCTCACCGGCCCCAGAGCCTCCGTACGCCGCCATTGACACCGCAACCACTGCCGGGTCACACCGCGCCGGAAGCTGCAGGGGACTGACCCCCCAGTTCCGAGAGAGAGAGCGCGCGCGCGCGCGCCTCGCCGCCCTGCCCTCAGGGAGATGTTCTCCCCCCATTGGTTCCACCGCCTGCCCTCAGGGAGATGTTCTCCCCCCATAGGCTCCGCCCCTCCCGTCCTCAGGGAGAGGCTATCCCCCGTTGGCCCCGCCCCCTGGCCTCAGGGAGATGCTCTCCCCCCATTGGCTCCGCCCCCCCGTCCTCAGGGAGAGGCTATCCCCCATTGGCCCCGCCCCCTAGCCTCAGGGAGCTGTTCTCCCCTCACTAGTTCCCCCCCACTGGCCCCGCCCCCTGTCATCAGGGAGATGCTCTCCGTCATTGGCCCCTCCCTCTCCCCCAGGGACTCCCTCTCCCCCAGGGACAGCCTCTCCTGCCCCCTCATGGAGATGCACCTCCGCCTCCCCACTGAAAGCATCCAGTGAAGTGGGCCCTAGCCAGGGCTGGCACCAGGCACCAGCTTAACAAGCAGGTGCTTGGGGCGGCCAAGGGAGAGGGGCGGCACCTGTGGCAATTCAGGGGCGGCAGGTCCCTCACTCCCTCTAGGAGCGAAGGACCTGCCGCTGAACTGCCGCCGCCAATCGCGGCTTTTTTTTTTTTTCCAATTGCCGCCGCCGATCGCGATCGCGGCTTTTTTATTTTTTTTTGCTTGGGGCGGCAGAAATGCTGGAGCCGGCCCTGGCTGTAGCCCACGAAAGCTTATGCGCAAATAAATTTGTTAGTCTCTAAGGTGCCACAGGTACTCCTGTTCTTTTTGCGGATACAGACTAACACGGCTGCTACTCTGAAACCCCTTCCCTGTGCCTCCAATGCTCCTCTCTGCCCCAGGGGCTCTCCCATGCTGGCAGTCCGTTTCTGCCTGGTTTTTTCAAGGCTGTAACAGGGCTTTAGCCACCCACTCCCTCAGGCGCTCATTGGCTGGGAGGAAATCTGCTCATGCTGGCTCAGCTCCACTGGCGTGAACCACACTGGTACCCCAGTGCTACTGTGGTGCCTCAAGCAGCCGCTATTTGAATAGGGTTGCAGACTTTGTAATATTTAAAAGCCCAACACTCCGGCTGGACTGCCAGAACCATCCCTGCCCTGCCTCTTCCCCCGAGGCCCCACTCCTGTCCTGCCCCCCCCATTCGCTCCTCTTTCCTTCTCCCTCCGTTGCTCACTGCTTTTCCCTTCTCCCATCCTCCCTGCGTGGGTCAGGAGGGACTCATCTGCAGAGACGGAGGTGGCCGTGGCTGAGTAGGGGCTGGCATGGGTGAGGACTCAGCCCCTCCCCTGCCCACAATAACTGGACTTTGGGCATCTGGTCAGTAGATCTGACCGGACACTGTCAGGTCCCCTTTTTGACCCGACTTTCTGGTCGAAAACTGGCCACCTGGCCACCCTACATTCAAAGAACCATGGGTCCAACTCTCACTGGCAGTGCACAGTATTGCCACTCTAAACATTGAAAAATTACAAGATAGACACCCAAACTAATACATTTGAGTTCTTTTTATTCTGTTTTTTGAGCCTTTAAGATTCATGTTTTCCTGCTTTTGTCCATGACCATGAAGGCTAAAAACCTCCTTAAAAAAAAAAAAAAAAGTTGAGAGTCTCAGTAAATCACCTGACTCTGGGAGCTGGGGCTTTAAGAGTAATACCAAATATTGTGAGAGTCACAATAAAATCATGAGCATTGTCAAAACTGCCTGCACCTTATGCAATCATTTGCAACAGTGCATGTGGATGTAAAAAACAACTATTCTGATGTGGTAGTGTTTTGCACTCACTGCACAGGTATAAATGACTGCACAAGGGCAATGGAGCATCAGGACCCAGGTCATCTAACATTGATCAAAGTAGGTTTTATGGACACAGTGCTTATGACACGGGCAGCCATGGAAGCCCTCTCTACACCAGGGGTCTGATTCTTCATTATCCTGCACCTTGCACAGTTTACACCACCACAAAGGGCAAAGCAGGTGTGTGTTGCACCCACAATAACTACACAAGGTTCAAGGCAACAGAGAATCAGGCACTAGGGCTCCCAATGTTGCTGACACTAGTGGAGCTGAATTGGAAGCAATGTTGGGAAATTTTTGAAAATTGCCCCTGGTCCAGGCTGAGCTTAAGTTGGGAAAAGATTGAAAGGAGATGAACAATAGCTGCCCTCTGCCCTCCTCGTGCCTCTGTTATTGGACATGGTGAGAGAGAATTTCATTCTTAACTCCTCTGCTGGTAATTTTCTCCATACTAAGGTAATAAAAGCTGCCCCACCAAGTTGTTCTCTAGGATCTCTTCCACATAGCAGTTCCTGCCACTACCTGTTTCTTAGGCACCTCTATGTGGAGCGGACAGTGCAGACTTTGTAAAGCAGAAGTTACTGTTGCTCCTCAAAACATTAACCTCTGCTACAATAAAAAAAATGAAAATACCCTACATTAGTCCTTTGATATGCAGTTGAACAGTTGTGTTTAAATTCAATAGAGGGCTGTGGTAGACATATACAAGCCAGTTTATTACTTGAATCATGGAGTGTCCTATTTTACAGTAAACTAGGTTCCACTGGCACAATGAACTATATAGAGTTTCTGAATACAATGGTGATCTTTCCTATCAGTAGAAGAATTTATTTCCTTAAGTACTATTTTCTAAGACACCATTCTGGTATAAGTTGAAAATAATATCAATTCTAGAAGTCTCTCAGACTCTCATATATGTATTTTCTTTATTCAATGAATCTTAATAAAATAGAAACATGCAAGAAGCAATATTGAAGTACAATTAAATATCTTGGTGATCCTAATAATAGCAGGGATCCTAATAATCACAGTTAAGATTTTCACTTAGGTTTGTCTACAAACAAAGTTGTTACCAATATAACTAAAGGTGTAATTTTATACCTACCGGTATTTAGTTAAACCAGTGCAATTGTGTACAGATTTCTTCTGTCACTTTAAACCTGACTTACATCAAATGTGCAAGCAAAACTGATATGATCAGTTTTAAACCAATATAAAAGAGTCCACACACAAAAGTTGTACCCAGTTAATTCAACTAATTTAAGTTAAACCAGTGCAACTTCTGTGTTTAGAAAAGCTTTTCATCCTTCATTCACTTCGTGGTTCCTTGCCATAGATGCACAATTTATAGGTGACCTCTCTCACTGTCTCTGACTTCTGGAATGTAAAGGAACAAAGATGGAGTGTTAAGAACTACTTTATTTCCTCCCACATAATGAATTAAATAGAAATGGCTTTTATCTTAGAAGGTCAAGCTATTGGCAAGATCACTAAGGATTGAATAAAATATTAAAATATTAATCAGATTTTGATTGCTCACTTGCCACTTACTTACAAATGAAGCCTGACTTAGAAATGTGCCTTTCCAACTGCAGTAGTCTCTGCAGAGAGAAGACAGCAAATTCTGGGCCAGATCCTGGAACTGGTTAGGTTAGATTTCTTCTGGGTTGGAGGTAAGAATGGAATACTTTCCCCACACCACAGGGGGCAGCAGAGCCATTCCACCTCTGCTGTTGAGTTTGAAGGATGCTGTGCTCCCCTCTGAGGGTGACAGTGGGTCCGGTGTGTTGGTTAATGGATCAGTGTATTTGCATATCAACTTACAAACTCCGATGTGCCCGTATGTGCTACAGTGGAGGAAACTTCTGAAAAGTATAGCCCCCAAATATGCAAGTTTTGCAAACCCTTTATGCAGGATCCCAATAGGCCCCTACCTCAACCCCCTCCACAATGGAACCACATAATTTCCACTGCTTATTGGGCCTTCTGTGCCAGGAGGCACCCAGATACCGCAATGATGACTGTAGCATACAAACCTAAACAGAATAGAGTGGGAAGCAGTGAGGAAAGAATGTACCTCTCCATGCACATTCTCTGTAGGAACAAATCACTTTATTTGACTGATTGGAAGTAAGTTTTGTTGACTGGTGACTGAAATTACCTGTACAAGAAAAATCAAAATGAACAAAAAGTTCTTAGTTCTTTGGCTGCTCTGAAGTAGGGACTTGTTAAAGCCAATGCATTCTGCTGTTTCAAACTCTCTATTCCTCAGACATCTGGAGAACATCTGGAATAATCAGGATGAAAGTTAAAACGGTCTTCAGATATGTCAAATACATATTTTCAATTTCCTGTAGTAAAAAACCAACATTTTAATGACCAATTTAACATAAAAATTGTGACACATCCTTAACTATGGAGGTACTGTAGCATCTCTCTAATTTGTGGCTGAAAAACCCTGGGCCTGATCCTTGGCCCTGCTCCGGTCCCTTTGTGTGTGCATCTCTGATGGTGCAAGGGGTTGTACAGCTGGCTTATCTGGCCACATGAGGCCTGGAGGAATTCCAACTTAGCACAAAGCTGACATAGCCACCTCTATGCCAACCCTTTCCATCCCAGTATGTGTGGTGTGTCAGAGATTCTGGCAATCCCTCTTTGGATTGTTTGCAGCTGTAAATTAGACCAGCTTTGAGTTTGCTCTAATTTGCAGAGGGGGCCAAAATACCAGGTTCGGGGAGCCACAAAATTGGCATACAGCTGCCTTTCCCCCTTTCCTCAGGTACTACACTCAGCTAGACCTGAGAATTGGGCCCCTTGCACTAAAGAACACTTACTAATGCTCTAAATACATATTCTGTATACTCAAGAACAGCATCTCTTTGTCTGCCAGCTCAAAGATGTGCTAAAACTGCCTTACACAGTGTACGGAGGATTCCTCCCAGCATTGGGGTATACTCGGCAAATGTCGCGCTGCCATAGAGGTTCGGGGGGTAAGCCAGGGCATCCCTACTTCCCTGTTATCCTAGCTACTGGAATGCCCTGTAGGAGTCTTAGGCAGCCCTGGGGCTGCTCTAAGTTGCACTTATACTAGAGGAACCCATATGCACCCACACCCCGTGAACTGTGCTGAGTGCTCTTCATCTGCAGCTTAGGATCTGGGGAACAATGTTCTAAATTTTAAATAAATAGCATTGACAGGCTTGAGTAGTACTAGTTAGTTTGTAATGGCCCAAACACAATTCTGTCTCATTTCAAGCACACTGACAAGACACACACATTGACTATGCATCTAAGTCATATATGTGCAGGAGGTCAGACTAGATGATCATGATGGTGCCTTCTGACCTTAAAGTCTATGAGTGCAAGGCAAATGTTGGTAAAAAGTGCTAACTAATCATAGCAAATTGTCAGACCCAAGATTAGAATACAGGTCTTTTGATTCTACAGCCAATGCCTAATGCACTAGGCAACTGCCCAGGCAAGTCACTGAACTCCTCTATCTATCTAAGTACTACCTGGCTTCTGTCACTGTGATGTAGAATCATACAATACCAGGGTTGGAAAGGACCTCAGGAGGTCATCTAGTCTAACCCCCTGCTCAAAGCAGGACCAATCCCCAGACAGATTTTTGCCCCAGATCCCTAAATGGCCCCCTTGAGGATTGAACTCAAACCCTGGAGTTGAGCAATGCTCAAACCACTGAGCTATCCCTCCCCCTCTCAATGCTTTACTCACCCTGTCACAACCCTCCTGTGACAACATAAGTGGACCCAGTTGACAAGTTAAACAACCACCCCCCCATCCTTTTTAGTTTCTTGTATTCATAGTAGTTGCTTTTGTGTCAATAGGAAATGCTGCCTTGAACCAGTCATTTGAGCTGACAAGCATTCCTTGATCCCTGTCCTCAGCTTCCAGCTGAACTGGGCTTCTCAGTTCAGGGCCCTTATCTAAGCTCTCTCCTGAGGGTATTTTCTGGAGTCCATCAGTGGCTACCTTCAAAGTCCACCTTTGATCATCTTGGCCTCGACATTTTCACTTGATCTTCCTTTCTTGAAGGATGTTTAATTTTTAGCCCTGTTTATTTGCATGCAGATCCCTCTGGATTTGGGCCCAGTTTGACTTTACCTTTCCTGGGTTTGCACACACATTTATATTCCAATTGATTGATTTTATCATTATATGGTAAAAATGAGAAAGGCAGCAATTTTTCAGTAATAGCGTGCTGTGACACTCTTGTATTTTTATGTCTGATTTTGTAAGCAAGTAGTTTTTAAGTGAGGTGTAACTTGGGGGTACGCAAGACAAATTGGACTCCTGAAATGGGTACAATAACCTGGAAAGGTTGAGAGTCACTGATCTATGTGATACACTAAACCAGGGGTTTTCAAGCTTCATTCATTTGTGGACCCCTAAAAATGTTTGAATGGAGGCACAGCCCCCTTTGGAAATCTTAGACATAGTCTGCGGACCCGCAGGGGGCGGTGGACCACAGGTTGTAAACTACTGCACTACACAAACAGCTCCAGATATTTTAGCTGTACTGGAGTAGGTCTAGCATATTCCATCCACTAGAGGGCAGTGACACTGCAACATATTTGTTGGCCAGGTTCTGGGCTCTGGCTGGTAGCAGGAGACAGGCACGCAGTTGGTTACAACTTGGAATGGGGATCTTGGAAACTCCTGTTAGATCAACGGCACACATTTTACAGCATTGTTCTTACTTTCTTCAGTGCGACACTAGGTAACAGTGGGCCTGGCTCCAGGACATTATAAATTCACATTGTTCCCTTCCCAGTTGTATCATCTCCCACATGGAAAGCTGAACTGCGGCCCATGCATTCTCCATGACAGGCAGAACTCTCTCGCCAAATGTCTGACAGACAGTCAGAGTGAGCTGTGGGAAAAGGGTTGGAGATCCAGAGCCCTAGCCCTTTTACAAGGGCTTCTTCATGCTGTGTCACAGAATTATTACCACGTCGCATGAACTAGCCCCTATATTAGAAATTCTGTTGAATGAGTTTGGTACAGGAGGAAAGGTAACTGTCTATCTCTGTTCTGATACTGATGCCCATCACCGTTCTGGGGGAGTGTTCAGGCCATTAGGGAAGGGGGTTCATTCCTCATCACAAGAGTTAAAAGCCGGACAGCAGATGAATTCTTGAAGCAGAATGTTAGATTGGGACTACAGCCCTCATCTCAGTTACCCAGCCCCTAACAGTAACCTTTGTACTAGGTGCAATTTTTAGCCCATACTAACTTGACCCCCACCCCAATCCTTTCAACTGGTCCTTGTCTCTTCAGTCTCTCTCTGTCTGGGGCAGCTGAAAGCCATAAAAATGCCACTCTATAGCTGTCTGATTGGGGTGCTATAAAAAAGGAAGCAGCCCCTTCCCATCCTTCTTGTCAGAGGAAGACGCATTTCATTCCTAATTAAAATATTTAGCTTATATTTTCTACACTGAATTGCATAATACACTCATCTGCCTTACTCCTAATTATTGAATCTATAATGCTAGATCTTTGGCTAAATGCTTAAACTGAACTAAATAATCTCAGTTCCTAGCTACACCAAACTTCCTATTCTTGATTATTTCAAAGACTAAAGTCCCCCTGCTAGGTGAAATGTCTGTCTCATCTCTCTGACAGTTACTGAGAGGCAGATTATTTAGTGGTTAAAGAACGGGACCTGCAGTCTGGACTTCTGTTTTCAAGTCCCACTGGTACCACCAAGTCACTTTGTAACTTTGGTCACTCAGCCTCTTTGTGCATCCAATGCTTTCATCTGTAAGGTGGGGCATATTGCTCCTCTACCTCACAGGAATGTTTTGAGGACTAATGTTTGTGAAGCACGTTGATTTTGTCAGATGGAAGAAGATATAGAAGAATCACGTTGTTGGTGATGATGATTAATAATGTTGTTCCCTCTGTCAGAAGCACTGGGCTCATTCTTGACTTCAAATTTACTTTTCCCTGTTTGTTTCCAAACACACACACAAATGGCCATGAAATTAACAGATATTGACAGCAGGGTCAGTCAGGCAGAAACACATCTGGAAGGAAGCCTCAGAAATTTAAAAGGAGGAAAATGCAGGTCAAATTGTTAACATAAAACTTTATAAAACTATGTAAGAACTGCGCAGCCACAAAAAGGTGCTTGGAACTCAGAGTACGAAATCTATGTGCATGATTTTTGTGCTTTCAGAGTGAGCAGACAGAATTCCATTGTATAGATACAAACAATATCCACTGAAATGGATCTTACTGGAGGGCCATAGGTATGATAAAAATTATAGTCAGCTTCCATTCTACAAAATAAAAAAACCTTTGAATAGTGATTGTCATGCTCAGACGAGGACAGGGACAGTATATTATTAGCTGCTAGGGGAAAAAAAACCCAAACCAAACAGGATAATCAACTTGATGGATCTTGCTTGTACTTTTCTCTCAGATTCTTAGCCCTTTATCCAGGGGAAGAGAAAAAAGTTATCAGGTAAACAAGCTTCTATGCCAGAAGACATCCAGGCTGCAAATCCTATATACATCCAATCCTGTATACATGTGTGGTAGACAGCAATACTGTTTGAGGACAAAAAAGTGCTAGAATAAAGTTAATGGGAAAGAATATGAGGAAGGCAAGAACCTGGAGACATAAGGGCCTGATTCTCATTATATTAATTACATTTACACACACTACAAGGTCCCTTTACACTGCCAGAGAGATGTAAAAGGGCTGTAGTGTAAAGGAGAAACAGGCTCACAAGTATGGAAGAAAAACTGAATAAGTATGCTGTCTCCATTTTGTTTGATATTTGGACATTCATAGGACAATATACAGTACAACTTAATTTTGTTTATCATCTTCCATACAATCTATTTCCAAAGGAGTTACAGTAAATAATACAATTACAGAGTAAATAACAGCAGCTGGAGAGAGACCCTGTACATGACCCTGGAGGGGGTACCTGAAAAGAGTTTTGTCTGCATGAAGTGCTGCCTGATAGAGCTGATGGAAGAAAAGATCCGAGGATTGGAGATGCAGGTGGAAACTCTGGTTGAGTTTAGAAGGGGGTTCGAGCAGATGATGGAGCAAAGACATGAGGAGTCTGAAGGGAAAAGCTCAGACTTGCAGATGGAAGCAGGACCAAAGAACTCTGAGGGGAGACTGCTGGGTGAGGAAAGTGGACAGTGGAAGCATGTGACTAAGAGAACCAGGCAGAGGAAAAGATGGGCTAGTGAAGGAGAAATAGAGCTCAGGAACAGGTTTGTGGAGTTGGAAAATGAAGAAGGGGCACAGCAAATGGTCACTGAAGGTGGGAGGCAAGGAAGAAGAGAAGAGCAGCTAGTTCTATAGGAAGAGGGGAAGAGTCAATGGAGATAACACCAAATATGAGCCCCAGGAGGATACAGGATGGGTTACAAAGGATTGCAAGGGAGAATAGGAATTGAGAGGACTTGCAGCCAGAGGGAACAGGGGATAGACCAGAGAATTGCACCATCACCAGGAAAAGGCAGGTCTACATGACTGGGGACTCCTTACTGAGAAAAATAGATAGGCCTGTAACCAGAGCTGATCCAGAGATCAGAAGGGTGTGCTGTCTGCTGGGTACTAAGATACGGGATGTGGACCGAAGGCTGAAGAGGATCCTAAGGGAGCAGGAAACAATCCACTGATTGTCATTCATTTGGGAACAAATGATATGGCTAGAGTCTCGCTGGAACGTATCAAGGGAGACTGTGCCAGGCTGGGGAAGATGCTTAAGGAAATTGAGGCTCAGGTGATCTTCAGTGGGATTCTGCCTGTTCCTAGAGAAGGGCAACAAAGG
Organism: Malaclemys terrapin pileata; assembly: GCF_027887155.1. NCBI lineage: Eukaryota > Metazoa > Chordata > Testudines > Emydidae > Malaclemys > Malaclemys terrapin. Next base: position 15,592,182 of record NC_071520.1, on the reverse strand, counting down.
TGTGACAAGTTTATGATGATCAACAGATGGCTCAGGCAGTGATGCTATAAGGAGGGCTTTAGGATGTATGGCCACTGGGAGGCATTCATGGACAGAGGACTGTTCTCTCAGGATGGACTCCACCTGAGTAGGGCGGGAAATAGACTTCTAGGATGGAGGCTGGCATAGCTGATTAAGAGAGCTTTAAACTAGGAATTTGGGAGAGATGGTTGGGAGATGTCCAGGTAATTTCCACGCTGGATTTTAACATTGAGAGGGAAGAAAATGAAGTAAGAAAGGATACAGCCACGGGTAGGAGAATGGACATAAGGAGGAAGAGTAGTGTAGATATCAGTCTAATAGGTGATACTGGTGGTAGAATGCCTGTACCTAATCGGGTAAAGAATGTGAGAGAAGCAAACAGCAAAAATTAAGATGTTTGTACACCAATGCGAGGAGCCTAGGTAACAAAATGGAGGAATTAGAGTTACTGGTGCAGAAAGTGAAACCAGATATTATAGGGATAACAGAAACATGGTGGAATAGTAGTCATGACTGGAGTACAGGTATTGAAGGGTATGTGCTGTTTAGGAAAGACAGAAATAAAGGCAAAGGTGGTAGAATAGCATTGTATATCAGTGATGAGGTAGACTGTAAAGAAATAAGAAGTGATGGAATGGATAAGACAGAGTCTGTCTGGGCAAAAATCACATTGGTGAAGAAAGCTACTAGATCCTCCCCTGAGATAGTGCTTGGGGTGTGCTACAGACCACCGGGATCCGATTCGGATATGGATAGAGACCTCTTTAATGTTTTTAATGAAGTAAATACTAATGGGAATTGTGTGTTCATGGGTGACTTTAACTTCCCAGATATAGACTGGAGGACAAGTGCTAGTAATAATAATAGGGCTCAGATTTTCCTGGATGCGATAGCTGATGGATTCCTTCACCAAGTAGTCGCTGAACCAACAAGAGGGGATACCATTTTAGATTTGGTTTTCGTGAGTAGTGAAGACCTCATAGAAGAAATGGTTGTAGGGAACAACCTTGGTTCGAGTGATCATGAGCTAATTCAGTTCAAACTAAATGGAAGGATAAACAAAAATAGATTTGTGACTAGGGTTATTGATTTCAAAAGGGCTAACTTTAAAAAATGAAAGAAATTAGTTAGGGAAGTGGATTGGACTGAAGAACTTGTGAATCTAAAGGCAGAGGAGGCCTGGAATTACTTCAAGTCAAAGTTGCAGAAACTATCAGAAGCCTGCATAGCAAGAAAGGGGAAAAAATTCATAGGCAGGAGTTGTAGACCAAGCTGGATGAGCAAGCATCTCAGAGAGCTGATTAAGAAAAAGCACAAAGCCTACAAGGAGTGGAAGATGGGAGGGATCAGCAAGGAAAGCTACCTTATTGAGGTCAGAACATGTAGGGATAAAGTGAGAAAGGCCAAAAGTCATGTAGAGTTGGACCTTGCAAAAAGAATTAAAACCAATAGTAAAAGGTTCTATAGCTATATAAATAAGAAGAAAACAAAGAAAGAAGAAGTGGGACTGCTAAACACTGAGGATGGAGTGGAGGTTAAGGTTAATCTAGGCATGGCCCAATATCTAAACAAATACTTTGCCTCAGACTTTAATGAGGCTAATGAGAAGCTTAGGAATAATGGCAGGATGACAAATGGGAATGAGGATATGGAGGTAGATATTACCACATCGGAGGTGGAAGCCAAACTCGAACAGCTTAATGGGACTAAATCGGGGGGCCCAGATAATCTTCATCCAAGAATATTAAAGGAACTGGCACATGAAATTGCAAGCCCATTAGCAAGAATTTTTAATGAATCTGTAAACTCAGAGGTTGTACCATATGACTGGAGAATTGCTAACATAGTTCCTATTTTTAAGAAAGGAAAAAAAAGTGATCCAGGTAACTATAGGCCTGTTAGTTTGACATCTGTAGTATGCAAGGTTTTGGGGAAAAAAATTGAAGGAGAAAGTAGTTAAGGACATTGAGATCAATGGTAAATGGGACAAAATACAACATGGTTTTACAAAAGGTAGATCGTGCCAAACCAACCTGATCTCCTTCTTTGAGAAGGTAACAGATTTTTTTGACAAAGGAAACGCAGTGGATCTAATTTACCTTGATTTCAGTAAGGCATTTGATACAATTCCACATGGGGAATTATTAGTTAAATTGAAAAAGATGGGGATCAATATGAAAATTGAAAGGTGGATAAGGAACTGGTTAAAGGGGAGACTACAACAGGTCATACTGAAAGGTGAATTGTCAGGTTGGAGGGAGGTTACTAGTGGCGTTCCTCAGGGATCGGTTTTGGGACCAATCTTATTTAATCTTTTTATTACTGACCTTGGCACAAAAAGTGGGAGTGTGTTAATAAAGTTTGAGGATGATACAAAGCTGGGAGGTATTGCCAATACAGAGAAGGACTAGGATATCATACAGGACCATCTGGATGACCTTGTAAACTGGAGTAATAGTAATAGGATGAAATTTAATAATGAAAAGTGCCAGGTCATGCATTTAGGAATTAATAACAAGAATTTTTGTTATAAGCTGGGGACTCATCAGTTGGAAGTAACGGGAGGAGAAGGACCTCGGAGTATTGGTTGATCATAGGATGACTATGAGCCGCCAATGTGATATGGCCGTGAAAAAAGCTAATGGGGTCTTGGGATGCATCAGGCGAGGTATTTCCAGTAGAGATAAGGAGGTGTTAGTATCGTTATACAAGGCACTGGTGAGACCTCATCTGGAATACTGTGTGCAGTTCTGGTCTCCCATATTTAAGAAGGATGAATTCAAACTGGAACAGGTACAGAGAAGGGCTACGAGGATGATCCAAGGAATGGAAAACCTGTATTATGAAAGGAGACTCAAAGAGCTTGGCTTGTTTAGCCTAACCAAAAGAAGGCTGAGGGGAGATATGACTGCTCTCTACAAATATATTAGAGGGATAAATACCAGGGAGGGAGAAGAATTATTTAAGCTCAGTATCAATGTGGACACAAGACCAAATGGATATAAACTGGCCATCAGGAAGTTTGGACTTGAAATTAGATGAAGGTTTCTAACCATCAGAGGAGTGAAGTTCTGGAACAGCCTTCCAAGGGGAGCAGTGGGGGCAAAAGACATATCTGGCTTCAAGACTAAGCTTGATAAGTTTATGGAGGGGATGGTAAGATGGGATAGCCTAATTTTGGCAATTAATTGATCTTTGACTATTAGCAGTAAATATGCCCAATGGCCTATGATTCGATGGGATCTGAGTTACTACAGGGAATTCTTTTCTGGGTGTCTGGCTGGTGAGTCTTGCCCACATGCTCAGGGTTTAGCTGATCACCATATTTGGGGTCGGGAAGGAATTTTCCTCCAGGGCAGATTGGCAGAGGCCCTGGAGGGTTTTCGCCTTCCTCTGCAGCGTAGGGCATGGGTCATTTGCTGGAAGATTCTCTGCACCTTGAAGTCTTTAAACCATGATTTGAGGACTTCAATAGCTCAGACGTAGGTTAGGGGTTTATTACAGGAGTGGGTGGGTGAGATTCTGTGGCCTGCGTTATGCAGGAGGTCAGACTAGACGATCATAATGGTCCCTTCTGACCTTAAAGTCTATGAGTCTATAAATCAAGAAGCATAAGGAATGGTGTTCTTATAGTAAGTAGCCTCAAATGCAAGTCCACATACAGTGTCACCATAAATCAATGTTATACATTTCCTAGTAAATTCCATCTACTGTACGTAATCAATATAAATACATCACAAAAAATTTTCCAGTTTTAATTGATAAATATATTAACTGATATTTCCAATTTAACAGTATTCATTAAAAGAAAAAAATTAGATACTGAATTCAAGAGAAAAAGAATACATTAAAAGTATCCATCGGTCAAAGTTAAGATTGTAGTGTGATGAAATACATACTTCTTTATACTTAAGAAAATATGTTTGTTTCTTATGTGGCTTGCACAAGTTTTATTATGACCCTAATGATTCATTTCCTTGCTTTTAAAGGCTTGGATTCTATAAATTATGAGTATGATAACTTTGGGCTGTCACTTAGCAATCTTAGCTGGTTTGGGAAACAATTTTTTGTTTGTTTGATTGTTTTGGAACAAACCTTGTATTTTAAAATGTCTGTGTTAAATTAATAGGCTAAATCCTCAGCTGGTGTCAACTGGTGACTTCAGTGGAGCTACACCAATATACACCAGTTGAGGATTTGGTCCAATGTCCTAACAAAAAAAACCTGCAGACAATGTTAGCTTCCCATCCCTCCCTTGGCTTTAAGCTTGCCTCTCACTCCAGACATGGCCAGATGTCATCCTTAAAGAGACCCTGCTTCTGCTGTACTCCTTAGCTATGCTTTCATTAGCTCTTCCCTTGATTATTGCAAACCCCTTCCTCTATGGTCTTCCTATAGCCAACGCTAAGTTTCAGGTGTCCAACATACTGCAGCTAAACTGCTCCCTCACTCCACCCAGAGCCATATCACCCCCATCTTCCATCACATCTACTGGGATCCCATCCAGGTGGAAGGGATGGCTTAGTGGCCAAAGCACCAGACTTGAAATTGTTAGACTGCTTACAACCACAGTATCCAATTCCAGCAGGATCTTCTCATCCTTTCATCTTTCTTAGGAAGGAACAGTGAGATCTATATAGTTTATGCTGAATGGCTGTTTTGAATGAGACCTTCGAAACTGAGGTCCTGTCTGCTCTGCACTAACATTATATATTCCATGGTACTTTTCATAAGAGTAAACGTGTTTTGTTGCCTCTTTGGTCAAAATCCACCTCCAGCCATGTGCGTGCACACACGCACTGTTATGCTATTGCACTCCACCCCAGAGCTGGCTGTATTTCAGCGGTGTTGTCTATAGCTTATCAAATGCTCAGAAATCATTAGGAAAGGATGGTACATTACTATCTAGCAAAGTATTACTCTCTCAGAATTCAACAAGGAGCCTGGTGGCACCTTAAAGACTAACAGATTTATTTGGGCATAAGCTTTCGTGGGTAAAAACCTCACTTCTTCAGATGCATGAATTCTTCTCTCAGAATTCGTTTCACTATTATCCTCCTGGTTTTCCAAACTCTCTCTGGATCCGAGGCACCCTTCTTTTATACCCTACTTCCTCTGCTCCTCAATCCTTACCCTCTGACTCAACCTGGTCAGGGAGTTGCTGTTTCACTTAGGTGGTCTCTCCTTTTGAGCCACTTGCTTCAAATATTATAAAACTTCTTTGCTGTAATCCACAATAGACATTCATCTCCACCCACCCCTCTCCCCACCTTTAGAGTATCCTTCTATTCCAAGTGTAACTAGTATACAACAATTTACTTCTTTACTGCTTTGACAATGTAGCTTTCTTATCCAACTCCAGTGGTTCTCAAGCCGTTCAAGTCTGTGCAGCTGCTTCTGTCACAACAGGGAAACACCTATCATGTTGCAAGCAGTGAACTTCTTACTAATAGTAGCCCAATCCATTTCTACCATTGCCAGATACTATTTTGACCCCATGAACTAAGAAACAAGCCACTCTCTCTTGCCTGTGCTGATGTTTTAAATATTATTTCTTTGCCAGGTGCTTTTTTAGATGTAAACTGAATTGTGATCCCATTTGTGGACCACACCAAAACGGTGTTGGAGGTTGGACTGTAAGTGCCAAGTGGCAATGGTGACAGATAACAGAAAGGGTCACTTTTTTCACTGAAGAAAAAACTTTCATAGAATAAGGAAAAATAATATTATCCTCAAAGTTACTGGCCCCAATGTGGATGTATAGCCATTGACACCAGTGCAAAGTGGGTGTAAAATCCTACCAGATAAGAGTGACAGTATTTTACATCCTCCTTGCACAGGTATAAATGACTACCCAGGGTGTCAGGCAATGGATGGAGAATCAGACCCACCATCTTATTCTCTCTTTTACTGCAAAGCTTGTGTTAAAACCTTCACCAGCCCCGCTCCTACCTGGCGTCTTGGTAGAGTTTTAAAGAAACAATACATACTGTCATAGTAACCAGCCAACTGTGACCAGAACACGGAACAAATTAATTTTACTCTTTGCCTGTTTCCTTCTCTTTTAATATTTCATTTGCATGACAATCATTTCTTTCACTTTCTCAGTAAATGAACTCAGCCTCTGACGTAGCCCCGCAAAGCACCTGGCCACATGGATATATCCGGCATAAACAATCATGGGCCTGATTTTAAGAGGAGCTGAGCACCTGCACCTCAGCTTGACTTCACTGGAAGTTGTAGTCATTCAGCACCTCTGAAAATCAAGCCCTGTTAGAACTATTTTGTTAGAAGAATAATGGAAATCTTCATTTGGTCTTACTTCAAGGCAAGGCAGTAATTACTGAACTTCATCTGGTTAGCATGGGCAGTACAACCTACATAGATATTATCTTCAATGAATTTGTTAGCACAGCAATAACGTCAATCAGCAATTATTTTGAGCTAGGGAAGCAGCTTGACAGATTCTTTCAAAGGAGAATTAGGTTCCTAATTATCTGCGACCTTGTGTTTTTCAAAATCATTATAGCCATTACAGGACATTGCTTGTCTCCGAGATGGCTTTTCCCTCCTCCATTTGTGTTTTCCCACATTCTCTGACATTTCCTTTGACAGAAACTTCTTGGTAAACTAAGCCAAGGTCCTAAACTGAACAAGAAATGAACTTTTTTACCCTCCAGATGGTCAAAAACACAATGTAGTTTGAAGTGTTGTATGTTCTGAGACTGAAAATTGTTGTGAAAAACAGTAGTAAATTATGGGACAGACCAGAGGGACCTGTAGGAATTTAAAAAAATGGCATGAAAGATAAGATTATGGGCTGGAACAGAGGAAATTGTGGGAGCTTCACCCCACACTCCCATAATCCCCTGGGAGGACCACTGGTATTCCACAATGCACTGCAAAAAGTTCCACAGGCAGTTCACTGGATGGTGGCACGGGGACTGTGATGCCTACCTACAGTGCAATGTGTCTTTTGCCAGTACAACAACTCACTAGTCTGTGAGCATACGCTGCACCAGGAAAGGTTAGCCAAGCGTGAATGAGCGCTAGTGAAATTGCAATGTCAGCAGTGGTATGTTGGCACAAATACTACCTGTACAACTTTTTAATATTGATATGGCCTGAGACTAGTTAAAATCTAACACTTGCACTAAGAAAGCCATGGCGTCTGCTAGCCTTTGGTAAGTATGTCCATGTTATACAGGAGCAAATATCACTTACATGCAACTGTGATTCTCTGGTCTTACCAATCATTTCAAGCTCATTTGTAGGTTGTTGTTTATTACAGTCACTTCGCAAGAGTAGCTACTACAGTGAAACTGTTAACAAAGCAGAGAGCTTCATTTGTTGGCAGAGCTGTGTGACTGCTCCCGGTCAGGTATTTTGAAATTCCATTTCAGTTTGCAATTTGATAGGTTAAATGGATGGGCTACTGCCATAATTTTATCATCTGAGGTATGTGATGGGGTATGTGAGGGGAGGGGCATAGAGGGGGTGATCGGGAGGTTGGATGAGCTGGGAGGGTAAATGCAGTATTTAACATGTTTATTAGTTCTTCAATCTGTTGCATTAGCATGCATCTGAAATACAAAAAAACCAAAACAATTAGCAACCCAAATCAATTTCAAGGTGATGCTCTTAGGTCACTTTTGCATAGCTTTCAAAAGAACCCTCCATACTAACACAGAATGCTGTTGAAACTATTATTTGAAAGATGGTTTCTTTCTCTCTTTTTTGCATTTCCAGCAGCAGTTTGTAAAGTGAAGGAAGGGTTAACTGAACAAGAGAAGTACGAATTCTGAAGACACTTTCAGATACCTGGGGTACCTTCACTTCACAATGTTGACCTCTGACTCTTGGAGTTTATCAGCACGTTCACTAATCAGGGGTGTTTAATGGAACAGCCACATGGATTCTTGGAATTCTTGAAACGTTATGACCCTGTCAGTTGTATGAAGACTAAAAGTCTCTTGCTTTTGAACTCACTATAGTTTGCACTGCCTTAGAGGCCTCTGATAAATACTTGCTGATTTCTTTCCTAGCTGCTTTAATCTGCCCCTGGTCATCATTCCAGAAAAAGGGTTTTATTTTGTGGGCATTCATCACCTAACAAGGATCAAATCAATATTTTCTCAACTACAGGAAGGGAAACATTGTGTGCCACATTTATGAAATCTAGCAGATTCCAGATTTATTGTCCTGTTACATGTGGCCCCTTTGTGCTCACCTTCAATCTCCAAAGATCAGTAAAACACAAACACCGAATACGTTTTCCACAAAAATCAACCTTGCTTACGAACTTTTAATGCAAATATGCATTGGATATGTACTACACTGCCTGTGTTCAGAGAGTGCTCATCCCAGTTGGCTCATGCTGAGAGGTTTCCAACAAAAAGTTCAGGGTACAGTTACAATTAGGGACCCACAAACTAGATTGGATGAAACAAGTGACCTAAACTTTCTTCAGGATGCAAATGGCTTCTCAGCTAAACTTGCTGAAGTTTGAAGAAGTGATGCTAACTTGGTTTTAAATAAATATTATTTAAATATTTTTATTTATTATTTAAATCAAATAAATAGGTAACTAAATCCCCAAATCACAGAAGTTAGAGATGGAAGACCACCTCATCTTGTCCATCACTACTAAGAACATGCTGAACTTTAGGTACATTCTTAAGCCCTGTTGCAGTCAATGGGAGTTAAGCATGTGCTTATGTGCTTTGCTGAATAGGGCCTCAGTCAGTGCACTGTTACTCCTGATACTTAGAAATGGATAAAAACTGAAGAAAAAAATACTATTCGTTTGAATTCTGAATATCAGCCTGTGCTCATTCTCCTTGTGTTTGCCTCCTGCAAAAATCCAAACAAATGAATTCACTGGCAAGAGTGTTCACTCCAAAAACCAGTTTCATTATTACTTGTTATTCACTAAGTGGTGACAGTGTGCTAAAATATTTTATGGGGATATTGTAGAATATTCAAGGAATGAAAATTGCAAATTGAGTCATGAGTCTTTGCACCAGTACCCTGATTCTAAGAGTTACACTCACCCCAGGTAAATGTTTTAAAAGTGCTCAAGGGGACTCAAAAAGCAACTTCGGCATTGAGGAGCATAATGGAACAGAGGCTCCTCAGTCACTTAGGCACTACTGAAAAATTTGCTCCCAGTTCAGCCCAGTAACATGTGACTGAATTGTTTAATTCAAACAGCTTGAATTTTGAGTACCAAATATTTGTAATAAATTGTGACAGACCAACAGCCCAAGCCACAGGTGCTGGAACTAGAGGTGTTAGAGTTGCAAGAAAAAGAGGTCGAATAAAGAGCCTAATAAATTGCATGTTATGAATGACTCGTCGAACTCCACCTGCTGAATTTTCATGAATGTTGTGACTGATTACATTTTAAATTACATAGTGGGAGTCCACTTTATCCCTTGCGAGTCTCTTCCTCAATGTAACAGTCCTGCCTGATATCCCGCCTAATTTTCCTTTACCAAGTTTCATTTCATTCCTCGGAGTTGTATTCCCTTGGGCCACCTTACAGAACTCTTTCTCCTTGAAGTTTATATTCTTCAGATACCTGGAGATAGTTATTAGATTCCACGGCTTAGCCGCGCTATAAGATATTTAGTTCAAGATGGACGACAAAAAGAACCTGACCCTGTGTCAGAGACTTTTCATGCTCTCAGACAGGCAGCCTCTCTCTTTCCTCCTTCAATAAATTTCCCTCCCCCTCACACTGACAACAAACAGAAAAATCCTAAAAAATAAAGTGACATGAAATCCATGCTGGTGCGTAACATGCTGTTTTTGAGAAGAAGAAAAAAAAAAAAAGAGCGAGAGAAAAGTAACAGGACTTTTTGAAATGAACCATTCCTGAGCAGGCAGCAGCAGCTCGGCCCCACAGAGCCCGGAACCCCACTCACGCCAAGAGGCAGGCAAGCCACACCACAGGTATCCTACCCCAGCCCAGAACAACACTGTCTGGCATTTTGGAAGCCTCCATGTCTTTCACTCCTCTTCAGACCTTATTTTCAGGCATGTTGGTACCTAATCCCATGTCCTGCCTTGAGGATGCACTTTGCCCTGTAATTCACTACTACAAATAAAACAGTTTAAGGGCCCCATATAAATAAGCTTTGTCCTGAATTTATTGTACCGTTGTCTTTTATTTCCTTGAAACATAGGTCAATTTAAGACTGAAACATAGCTGAAGTGACTATGTGGCACGTGAAAGAAATTCCTCAAGATAAACCCCTCCCCCACCCCAAAAAACCCTCCACATACCACCCAGGACAAAACCCTAAGAGAATAGACAGACCTTGCAGTGAACCCTGAAGGTCCACAAACTTGACCAATGTGGGAAGAAAATTCCAGAGAGGAAGGCCACCTATGGAGAATGCCCTCCTGCAGCCCACCAGCCTTTCAAGTCTGAGAACTGCAGCAAGTGCATCTCAGGTAATCTTCCCTCTTAAGGTGGCAACCTCCCATATTCTGGTTTTACACTGATGCAACTCTATTGGCTTCAGTAGAGTTGCTGCTTGTAATAGATCCTAGGCCCTTGCAGGGGAACGTAGGGTTCTTCCATTCTGTCAAGGGCTTGATCATAGGATAGACGTCTCAAGTCACTCTGAGTTTAGATCAGGGGTTTTCAGTTAGCTACAGTCTAGGCAGATAAGGCTTTGTCTACTCCAGCATCAATCTTAAACTCTCCCACTGTTTCTCTCCCACAGGTGCAGCTCCACCAATGACAGCAATGGGAGTGCTAATATAGTCAGGGCATAGATGGATACTGGTGTTTTAACTGCTGTGTAGTCTGTGGTGAAGCAATTGTCACTGGAGTCACCTAAGGCTGAGGTTTGTGTTTTGTGGTTGTCATATGAGCTAACCTTAAAGGCAAGCCCACTGTCAAGTTTGGACCATATCCAGTGTGTGCAGAGCCAGGTGAGAACTCCTCCTGCTTAGAGTCCTGCTTGTCAGCTGTGTGAGTGACAGCAGAATCAGGACAGTGGTTGCTAATAAAGTCAGGGCCCAAACTACACAGGGCTTTGTAGAGCGAAATACGGTCACTAATATAACAAGTATCAAAGTAAAACAGGAAGAAACCGCCACACCGCAGGAAACACATAGAAATGGCAACCACCAACTGAAGGTGAGAAAGCACCCCTGAAAACTTCAAAGATTGGCTCATGTCTCACACAGGAGTGAGTCAACACAATGCCCTGCTATTCCAAACCCTCCCTCTGCCCATTAACCAAACCACCCAAGCCAGCGTAGTCCTGCCCACCAGCCAATTAGCTCAGCCTGACAACAATGGATACATTTATATAACCAGCTGGTTAAAAATAAAACTTTACAAATGAAATACCACGTAAATCACATAAGCCGGATAGCTGGGAGTGGGCAGCGTGATGTGAAATATTAGCACAGGCTAATAATGACCTAACAAGCCACACTTGAGAGTTTTTAAAGGTAATGGCCAACTTGTGAAATTATTGCTCCTATCACTGTCCTCTTTCAGCTAGTACACGCTGGCTGCTCTGAGGAGCGTGCTGGGGCCAGACTTGTGACCCTAGCTACATTTTCTTCCTTTGAATATTTTAGGCCCCCATGACTGTAGTATCTGAGCCCCTCACAGTCACAACTGTTAATGTATTTACCTTCACAACACGCCGGTGGTGAGGAAGGGAAGTCCCTTTATTTCCATTTTACAGAGAAGGAGCTGAGCCACAGGAGAGGCTAAGGCCTAGATGCTCAAGGCTATTTAGGTATTGAGATCAATGGAAGTTAGGCATCTAAACACCTTCAAGGATCTGGGCCACAGAAACTAAGTGGCTTGCCTGGGGTCACACACAGGAAGTCCACTGAGGTGCAGGGAACTGACCCTGGGTTTCCTGACACACACACACCCGGGCCAGCTCCCTAATCCCTGGACCATCCTTCCTCTCAATCTTTCATCTCATTAAAAGTGAACTCTAGTCACAAAATCTGAGCCATACCTTGAAAGTTCACTCATGTTAGGAAAATCGGAGGGGTTTTATTTTCCCCCTCCCTTTTTATTATTTTTTGTCATGGAAGGGGGGGGCTCTTTAAGACTGGAAAACATTTGAAATCTGCCAGCCACTCTGAGACTGGAACCTTTTCAGTTCCTAAGAATGTTAATGGTTTAAGACTATAGGGCAAATTGCTCATTAAAGGTGAAGCCAGTGAAACGTTAATGTGTTCGTATCCCTGTTAAGGCTGCAGGATACTTCAGCTGCTGGTGAAAGTTTAATCATCCGAGCTTAAGTGAACAGTTTAGCTAAAGTGAACAGTTGGTTTCATGCTTCACTTACTGAAATATTCTGAGCAGCAAGACGCCCATTTGGCTTTGTGTGTTGGAAACAGCTAATTCTTTATGCAATTTGTCATTTGTATCTGCTGGCCGGATTCTTATGTGCACTGTCGAATGTAAGACATTCTTGTAGAAGCCCTACATTGGATTGGATCAGTGAACATCAGCCATGGCATGAGGTGAGTCAGTAAACAGCAGAGGCTTATTGGTAGTGCAAAGTTCTCTGGGAATTCCCGAGGTGGAGTGGAGTCCAGATACTGTCCAAAGACTACTTGCTAGGAGATTCAGAGCACTTCAATGCATAGTCTGCTTGCCACAGACCTCTTTACTGTGATACATCACAGTAGTCTCTCTAGCCGTACTCCTTAGCCAAGAAGTTACTTTTCACAGTGTTGTGGTATTTTTAATGTTAGCTTCAAGCTTTCCTTTTTGTACATATGTGGTGCTTTTTCTGCATGGGTTTTATACGGTGTTCTTTTGACATTATTCCCATTGTATACAAGTAAATTGAGCTTTTGATGCACGATACTCTAATGGGCCAATACATATTGCTAGTGGGTGTAAAGCAGGGGATTAAATGAGCCTAAATTGTTCTGCCCCTGTATCATATTACATTTCAACAGATGCCTAAGAGGGATCAAGGAGTTCTGTTGGCTCTGGATAGTTACAATCATAACAGAATGGTGGGGTCATTAGAATTATAACTAAAGCCCTCTTAAGAGCCCCTTGATGTGGACAGATTTTGCATCTGTGGGAAAAATGTAATGACAGCAGAGTTGTAGTGTAGGATATCATGAGTTATTAGTCAGTTATCATTTTAGGATCCCTGGTATTGAGCTGAATGAAGTTATGGCAAAGCTGGGAGTTGATGATTTGAGGCAGAAAGTGGCGGGGGGGGAGGGGAACAAAGCAGGGAAATGTATATAAACTTGGACTTCATATATTGCTAATGAATATGGCATGCAGAAAGATGGTGGCACAAAAAAGGGAGGTGAAGGACTGAATCTGAGTGATAGCATAGACAGTGGGGTGAAGGAGTAGTGTGTTACGGGAGAAGAGTTCAGTCAACATAACTAAAGAGGAGTTGGCCAGAAAGGCGCAAAGTCACAACAGTAAGATACAGCCTGTGTTGGACAATTGGAGACAAAGATCATGGCTGTTCGTTATCAAATGCAGCACTGAGCTTAAGAAAGATGAGGAGAAAGAAGGTACCAGTGTCAGATGAGAGATCCCTAAACTGACCATTTCACTACAATGAACGAGTTATAAAAGATCCTGGAAGGTTTTTTTGGAGAGGGGGTTTGATATGAAAAAAGAATGACTTTTCCCTATTCCATGATATTCCTAAGAAATGGAGCACTGGCTGGACTGGCAGCAGGAGTGCCTGAAGGACTAGGTTGGGTATTGCACACCACAGCAGATTCTCCTTTTGCCTCACAGACTTACCACTGTCTTTACTAACGTCATTCTGACCTTTTTTGCAGTCTGTGGCCCTGAAACCCCATTTAAACGGCAACACTGTGAATGAGTTCCACTTTAGCAGATTGAAACATTTCTGGACCTCACATCCACCCAACTTCTGCAGCAGGTCTAGGCAACAATAGTGAGCAGGTTGGTACTGAGCTACCAGAGAAAGAGATTTACATATGATCATCCACAGCTCCCATTGAGGTGGGTAGGAGTTCATCACCTCTGAAAACCAGGCCATTTTTATTTAAGTGCCTAATTAGAGATTTCGGTCCGTAACTTGAAGCTCATAATTTTGAACGTTTTGACCAATTAATATAATAATTGCTAGTTTATTTCCTGCTCAGATAGGCAGTAAATCACCATAGTTTTAGAGAGCAGCTAGAACAGATTGGAAGGATTGTGGTACCCAGATGACAATGGGATACCTAATACAGTTACAATAGCATTCAGGACTTTTAGTGGACAAATATGGCTGTGTTATTAATGATTTATTAATTATTATTATTATTATTATTTGTGTTGGGTAGCACACCAGATGTGCCAGGCACTTTTCAAACATAGAAAGAGGTAGGTCCCTTGCCCTGAGAATCTGACAGTGAGCAATAGAAAACTGTGGTCTTGACTGGCTTGTTGTGTTGTGGTTAAATACTTGCCACCACTCACAGGAAAAGATCTATGTGTTTGAGTCTCAAATGGTGACTCTTGGGTTATGATTCCTGCTTGAGGCCCTGTCAAATGTATCTTAATTTGTTAACAGTTTTGCTCCATTAGGCTGACTCCGCTAAAAGGCTATAAAAAGTAATAGTCCATTTGTGAGTTGACTGCTATTAGCTACGAGTGTTAATTCATGCGCAAAAACTATAGGGCTATATACATTCAGCTAGTAATGAAGTGGAGGTGATTACATAGCTGGTAAGGAAATTATTCCCATTGTAGATTCAGTGGGTATTCGTCTGTAAACAGTTGTCCTCCTGCTTTAAGAAAAAAAAAGTGATAACTTCTTGTTTTTAATCACACTCTGTCAGTTCTTCTAATTGCTTCACAAACAACATCACAGGAGTGGTTAATTGGACCCTTCAGCTTTTCAGTCATAACAGTGTTACTGCTCTGCAGAAGAAAAAACAAATTCCAATTCATGGCAAAAGCTAAATTAAAAAAAATAAAATCCTGTGTGTGTGTGTGTGTGTGTGTGTGTGTGCGCGCGTGTGTGTGTTTTACGGAAAAAGGGGGAACAAAAGAAGGTTTCTGAAATGTGTTCATGGAAAGATTGCATTTCTTTTTATTATGTGACTCTGTGTCTATGTGGGGAAGGCATGTTAAAAAAGACAACACTTATGTTTTAACACAATTTAATAATTAAGGGAGGGCATTGCATGAACATTTCACTTGATGGAAGTTGTATAGGAAAAACAATTGCACTTGTAAAACTTCAAACTAGCATGTGCAGAATGCTGCCACCTGCCCTTTTACACATATAAAAAAGGTGGAGCCCATCATGCACCCTTCCACAATCTACTCCACTGGCTGGTCATCAGTTCTTCTTATAGACAAAAAAATTATGAAGAATACGGAGTCCTTCTAGAGTGGCGCCCAGAAGGTTTTGTTTTAATAGGGTTTTGTTTTTCAGTGGCTGTGCTGCTCTGAGTTTATGTGAGAGAAGGTAAAGTCAAAGAAGTGTGCCTTGCATATGAAGCTTCCCAAAACAGTACCCTGCACACACAACTATCCCCTTGGAGGAAGAGAGAGAACAAACCTCTGATGTTAGCCACTGTGCTTAATGTACAACTAGGAGGTGCTCAGATACCATAGTGATGAGGATGGTGTAGGAGCCTAGTTACAATAAAATAGACTACAGTAGAACCTCAGAGTTATGGAGGTTGGGGAATGGAGGTTGTTTGTAACTCTGAAATGTTCGTAACTCTGAACAAAACGTTCAGAAGTTTATAACTGAACATTGACTTAATACAGCTTTGAAACTTTACTATGCAGAAGAAAAATGCTACTTTCCTTTTTTTTTTTAAGTAGTTTATGTTTAACACAGTAATGTACTGTATTTGCTTTTTTTTTTTTTTTTTTTTTGGTCTCTGCTGCTGCCTGATTGCGCATTTCTGGTTCCAATGAGGTGTGTGGTTGACTGGTCAGTTTGTAACTCTGGTGTTCATAACTCTGAGGTTCTGTTGTAATGCATGTGATCAGGAATAAATAGAATGTACTTTAGTGGTGATAAGGTTTGTGAAGGTCCTTAGTTCCTGTGGGAGTTTGTTCCACAGGCTTCAGACCAGCTCCGGAGAAAACTTTTGTCTCCTACCCAGAGGAGCTTTATCCTTATGGCAGAACAAACCCACCTGCAGGAAGTGTGCTGACATTATTACTGATAAACAACAAGGAAATCAACAAGGCAGAATCATGTTGATTTATGCTCCAGAAGAAACAATGAAAAGAAATCAGTATCTGCCAGTGAGAAAGGGATAAAACCAGTGGGGAAAGAAATATTATTTTCATTCCTTCTGGGTATTGTAAGCACTGGAAAGTAAAAACTAAACAACAAAAAACTACAGTATATTTTAAAAAGGAACTTGATTTTTGAAAAAAGATAATAGAATTACAAGAGATGGTCATTATTGCTATTAATTATTTGTATTGTGGCAGCACCTAGAAGCCCCAATCATGAACCAGTCCCCCATGGTGCTAGGCGCTGGACAAACAGAGAAGAAAAAAAATGGTCCTTGCCCCAAATTTGCCTTCTAGCATTCTACTTCACTACATTCAATCATAACAGTTCTCTTCTGTAGCAGGAACTCCTGCGGAAAGCAGCTAGATCTACTCCTTCTCCCTCTTTTTTTCCAGTTATTTTGATAGGTTTCCAGGAAGAGCCTGGGCACTTGCAGGAGCAGCTAGCAGCAAAGAAAACCTGCAGCACCACAGGACATGCCAGACCTCTGTGGGCCAGAGGGGCCCAGCAGTCTTAGTGCAAGAACTGCTACAGTAAACTATTCCCCTGCAAAAAAAACAGGAGTACTTGTGGCACCTTAGAGACTAACAAGGTCTCTAAGTCGCCACAAGGACTCCTGTTCTTTTTGCGGATACAGCCTAACACGGCTGCTACTCTGAAATCTATTCCCCTGCACTATCTCTAAGATACTCCGGAGTGATTTTTTACCGGCCCCTTGATTCTCATGATTTCTTAACGTCTTCATTGAAATATCTACATTCTCCTGTCTGTTCTCTGCCTTTACATTCTTTTTTTGTTTCTGCAGCCTTCCAGCTCTCAGATGTGCCTTTTCCTTGGACCCAGTACTTTTTTGCATATCTTGTTCATCCACATTAGTCTTTATTCCTATCAGGGCCTTTTATTTGTTTGTGGTTCCATGGCCCACACATTCCTCGGGAAAACATTTAATTTTTTTCAAACCGTCCCCTTTATCGGCTGTGTTTTCCCAGTGCCTTTTGCTATTTGGTTTCACCCAACGTGACCTGCAGTCTTGTAATATTTTCCCTGCTCACACTCCCCATGCTTTACTCCATCTGCTCTCACTTCAGTGCTGTTTTCACTAACTCATTTGTGGTCGCTCTTGCTTTCCCCTTGTTCACCTCTAACTCTCCAGCCACGTCTGTTCTGTAACTTAAACACAAATAAAAATTGCTCTCGGTGCTGCAGCTCTACGGCTGTATTTCCCATTCAAGCTGAAAATGTTTCTCAAGAGTCTTGGGGAATGAAGTCAGTGGGGTTCCTTTGTGTGTTTAAAGTTATGCACATGGCCAAGTACTTGGCTGGATTGGGGCCTTACTCTTTTCGCAGTTATTCAGTATATTTAAGAAACTGTTTCAAGAGGTTTATGTTGGAGCAATGATGAGACACTGAGGTACAGCTGCTCATATTTTGAGGACTCCTGAAAAGTCAAATGTGTTTAAAAAAAATGAGGAGACTAAGTGTCTTCTCCAACAAGAAGAGGAGGCACTAAGGCCAGTTGTATCTGCCTGGCATTCGTTCACGCAGGTATTACAGTCTCATCAGTTTCTCCAATAATAAATATCCATAACATCAAGGACTCAGTTCTGAGTCAGAATTGGCCAGGGTAGAGGGAAGAAATACACAGTGAAGAAAATGTGCCTGGAGAGAATATTGAAAGTCATAATATCTTTGTAAACCCGGTGCAAATATGGGGAAAGGCACCTTTTGTTTCACCTGTACAAAACCCTCCTCAGTGTAACCATCCTGGTGAATGGGCGGGGTGAGGCCATGCCAACATGCTGATAGTGCTGGAAAACCCCACTTGTACTCCCCAGTGCAGAAAAGCAGATTATACCTGTGCCTGGGAAGATGCATTGTAGAGACAGAGCTCTCTGTGCCTTTTCCCCAGTTCTAAAGAATCCTAATTTAGTGCCGTGTATTTCCTAGAAAAAAACTAGTGGAAAATATGGTGGCTTTTTTGGGTTGCCGTTTGTCAGGATGTTTCCAAAATGTAATATTTTAAAATTGCTCTCTTTCCAGATTCCATTTTCCAATCCATGATATTTGACAATAGTCATGTACAATGGCCACAGACATAGGACTCAATGTATTCTTTCCACCAAGCAGTCTGATAGTTGAAATCTATCATCTATCTTTAATCTTGACCAACATCTTATATAAATTCTTCTACTGAGAATTTGGGGATCTCAAAAAAGATATATTGGACTTGGAAAAGGTTCAGAAAAGGGCAACAAAAATTATTAGGGGTATGGAATAGCTGCTGTATGAGGAGAGATTAATAAGACTGGGACTTTTCAGCTTGGAAAAGAGACGACTAAGGGGGGATATGATAGAGATCTATAAAATCATGACTGGTGTGGAGAAAGTAAATAAGGAAGTATTATTTATTCCTCATAACACAAGAACTAGGGGTCACCAAATGAAATTAATAGGCAGCAGTTTTAAAACAAACAAAAGGAATTATTTTGTTACACAACGCACAGTCAACTTGTGGAACTCCTTGCCAGAGGATGTTGTGAAGGCCAAGACTATAACAGAGTTCAAAAAAGAACTAGATAAATTCATGGAGGATAGGTCCATAAATGGCTATTAGCCAGAATGGACAGGGATGGTGTCCCTAACCTCTGTTTGCCAGAAGTTGGGAATAGGCGACAGGGGATGGCTCACTTGACGATTACCTGTTCTGTTCATTCCCTTTGGTCTGACCCAGTATGGCCGTTCTTACATAAGAACATAAGAATGGCCCTACTGGATTTTAACTATCTTTAGTAATTTTGTATCATCTGGAAATTTTGCCACCTCACTGTCCCGATATTTATACTTCCCATCTGGTCACCCTATATTGGTAAGTGATGAAACCCCTTAGTACAAGTATCAGGGGGTAGCCGTGTTAGTCTGTATCTGTAAAAAGCAACAAAGGGTCCTGTGGCACCTTTAAGACTAACAGAAGTATTGGGAGCATAAGCTTTCGTGGGTAAGAACCTCACTTCTTCAGATGCAAGACTTGCATCTGAAGAAGTGAGGTTCTTAACCACGAAAGCTTATGCTCCCAATACTTCTGTTAGTCTTAAAGGTGCCACAGGACCCTTTGTTGCCCCTTAGTACAGTAGATGCAGGTTAGAATGGAAAGAGATTGCTGGAAGAGAGTTATGGGACTTGTCCCTAATGGGACAAGTTTGATTCACTCTGTATATTAGTGACCTAAGAGGAAGAAGAAACATGCAGCCAGGTGGACATAATCTGCTGAGGATAAAAATTTTGGGTGTAGGGAAAAGGGAATCAGTCAATGCGGATTCATCTTTGGAGCTGCACAATCAAGATCTGACTCACTTGTGGCCATTAGAGAGTCCCTGACATTTTCCCTTAGGAATAGGGGCATTAAATGCACCGTCTCACCCCATTCCAATCCACATTGGGAGCACATTCTGCTTACTTAATGACATCCACACTGCAGTGTCAGTTGAGTATGGTATTCATCACTTCCTGTCCTAATTGTTGAGTAGTGAAGCTGTGCACAGTTAGGTAGCTTCTGCATTCTGCTCCAGAGGTGACTGCATTTCCATGACAGGCGAAACAATGCTTAAAAGAGTCTGAGATGTTTGTGAAGCGTGTTGGGTTCCTCTGGTGAAAGGCACAAGGAGGACAATAACACTTCAGAATTACTTAGGAAGCTGAGGAACACAGGCAGCAACTTGTGCAGTAGAATGTAGAAAAAGCAAAACTAGGTAATGGCCTTAGGGATTAAAAATAGGTAAATAAGAGAAGGGATCATACCCTCAAGAATCAGAAGCTACATTACCTGGAACAGGACAAAGATCTAATGGGGGCTTAAAGCTCCAAAACCTGCTCAATGCTTAGAAGCAGAAGATAGCACATACCATTTCAGAATGTATGAAGAGAAATGTTTATAAACCCAACAGAAGTTATTCTGACACCACCTAGGGGATTACTGAAACCATCTTGCGAATACCATGTCCTCTTCTTCTTGGTCCCCCAACAATGACACCTGGCTGGTCAACTCCCGGGTTTGTTGTCATTTTCCTGAATTTTAAGAGGGTGTTATTTATGTTTTTATCTTATTTTAATGTGTATCCACTACCTTATACAAATTGCCTCTTCAGGAAGGTGCTTCATAATACAATTCTGTTATTAGTAGCAGTGGAAGAAATTGCAGTGTTAGAGTATCAACAGAAATGGCTATGCTATTTTAGAAAAGAGGTGGGAAATGGAAGAAAGGAGGGGGCAGTCAGCTGATGTGTCAAACATACCTATTCAAATAACGAATTAAAGAGACGTTGCAAGGGTACCAACGCTAATGAGACACTACAGATAAAAGTAGTGGAGACAAAATCAAGCTCATTTTAGTCTGAGTATGTTATAGAGCTAATCAAGAGGCTGAGAAGGACAAATCATTGCTTGGAGAAGTGGAACACATAGTAAAAAATCCCAAATGAGTCAGTGCTCCTGGTTTCAGCAATCCATGGATTTGATGGGAGAAGTTTGCAGGGCAGCATCAGGTTCTTCAGAAATGTTGTCAAAATGTGTGTTATGCCATTTATTGACTTAAAAGGTAAAAATATAGCAAACGGGGAATGCAGTCCTAAATCTGATATTCACAGATATGGAAGGAACAAACCTAATGGGAAAAGGAGGCTCAGGAATAGAAGACTAGGGAAACAACCATGTCCACTCAAGAGGTGCATATGGTCATTGTTTCAGCAATCTAATATAGTTCTGTTGGCTAAACCTTTGTTTTATTGTTCCATGTGAGTGTGCGCATGCATCTTTTAATAGCTCATGGCTTGTCATTTTGAAGTTTTAGATCTACAACTCTTTCATGACCCTGCTCTCAATGTACCATGAGATCCACTTGGTGTGTTACAAATGACATTCCAAGTTCTCTCAAGCTAAAACAGCCAACCAGGCCAATGAAAAAGGCAAAAATCCAATAACAAGTAGGTGGAAAGGATTTAGATCTGGGTCGTCGAAATGAAAGTGCATCAGACCCACTACGCCACTTAGGGCCAGACTTTCAAAAGAGCTCAGCTCCCATTCAGGCACAAAAATAAGTAGCCAGATTTCCAAAATCTTTCAGTGTCCATTGGCTGCGGAGAGCTTATGAAAGTCTGGCCAAAAATGTCACAATGGGAGTTGTTGGGGGCAGAGTACTTTTGACAACCTGGCCCTTATTTAGGTACCTAAATGGGAACTGGTCTCTTTTGAAAATCTGGCTCAAATAGTGAGTGCTGAGCACTTGGAAATCTGGCATTTAGACGCTTCACTTTGTAAGGTCACAGAAGCTCACGGAGTATATTACATGTTACGTAGTGAACTATCAGAAAGTGCTTGCTATGGAGACACAGAGAAGAATAGCAAAGTACTGAAGAGCACAATAAGCAATGGAAGATCCTGGACATATTTCCATAATACATGTAGCCCCTTTGTAGGAAATGATATGAATGCCCATGTAACTGATTAATCCTCAAGCACATTTAGGAGAAATGCGTTGAATATATCCATGACTAGTCTTTTGTAGGCAATGCTTTCTATTAGCCTGCATGGCTTGTCATAATATATTCAAAGTGATACATGATGATGGTGAAATCTGTTATCCATTAAAAAGGTGCTGAACACCAGCTTGTCAGAAGACATTTTTTCCCTTTAGTTTTGCTCCTCATTAGTTTTTGAAGCCTGGAAGTTATAGAACAAAGTTCATGTTAAAGGCTACCACCAATATTAGCATGCTGCTTTAACGCTGAAGCAATCAACTATGTGAAAAACTATATTCCCTGATCCATTGCACCACATTTTTATTCTAAACATTGGGCGAGCACACACATCCTGGAGAGAAAAATGTTTGCAGCTGACCAATAGTTATCTGAAAAGTGTGATTTCCTCAAAAGCAGCTTGATGTGGCTTCCAGTCTTGAGGTTCCCTAATGGTGTCTGATTCTGAACTCACTTACTCTGTAAAATAACACTTTACACCAGGGTAATTTCGTTAGCTTTAACTGAGTTACTCTAGATTTGCTGTAGTGTGAATGAGATCAGAAGAAAGCTCTCCACTTCTGATTCTGCAATTTAATTCTCGTTTCATGGGAATGGGAGCTTTTTGTAATAAAAACACGGGCAGGTAGAATGACTTTGATTCTCTAAGCAAATTCAAGATGGTGTGTTTTTGTAGACAAGGGTCTGGTTTGCTTTCAGTCCTCAGGCATTGTCCTCTTGTTGAAATAAACCTGGTGCTTTCTAATACTGCCTTTGCAATCAAAATGCAAACGCTAAGGGAGCTCAGCTGCTGCAACGTTCCTCTTTCCATCACCTAAAGAGATTCCAAAAACTGCTCCAAAAAGTTCAAGCCGCAGAGCAAAAGATTCTGTGCTCCCATCTTCTGGGTACGAACTTTGTCAAAGAAAACATGCCCCGTCTTCGTGGCACATTTCCCCTATGCACTGAGACTTTGAAGAATATGATTAAAAGCCAATGATAAATCTTTGCACAAGCTGTTGTGGAAAATAAATGGCTCTCAGTACTGTTCATCAGATTCTGGGACTGTTGCATCAGATTATTAGATTGATAAAGAAAGGAGTGCAGACAGAGTATGATTCTGTTGCCATTGAAACCGATCGGGAAAACTCACACTGGACCTTAATGGTACAGAATTAAACTCTCACAGAAGTGAAATAACTGATTGCTAAAGTGCTGAAGAGAGATGGTACTGAACCAGACCTCTAGATGTAGACATCCTTGAACTTTGAGGTGTTCCTGGATCTGGATCTGTATTTTGTGTCTTGGTCTCATCTCTATTGTTTATTTAATGGAAGGAATTCAGGGCTGCATTCTGATTACCGGGATATAGTACATGGAAATGAGCATGTCCTCCTCAGTACCACAAGGTCAGAGACATTTAACCATATGGGTCAGATTCTGCCATACATGCTCATTAAGATTAATTTTTGAGTCAGTTACTACACAGAGTAAGGGTAGCAGAATAGGACCAAAGCGTTTGGCTTGATTGGCTTTTATTTTTCTCTTGATGATCACTGAAGGTGGGCTTTTCAAAGTTACCTAAGAGATTTGTACACCCATTTTACATCCATTGCCCATTAGCTTTCATATTTTCAAATCAAGAATTTTAATATTTTGGAAATATTATTTTTTAATTTTGGAATTGAACAGCCAAGTCCCTTAGGCAGCTTTGACAATTTATTTCCTTTTCCTTTATTCGTCTTCTCTGGATGACATCTCCCTTCACAGACACAAGCCTTATCGATTTTCAGCCAGGTAAGTTTAAAAATAGAAGTGCAATGCAAACCACTTGATTCAGTGCTTGCTTTTTCTTTCACAGAATTCAGCATGGCAATGCAGCAGTTCTGAGGTGTGTCTGAGGTAGAGAGAAAGGGACTGGTGAATATTTTTGAGTGAACGCAATAAGGTTGACTTGCTTTTACTTGTGGGATCACATTCTTAGTCATTTGTGAATATTTAGACAAACACTAGGTTATTCCTGAAAACATTCATGAGCCCGACCATATGAATTTTGGCACCAATGATGATTTATCTGGGAATTTGTTCTGGAAAGTGTGTTATTCAATAGTCATCATTCATCATGCTCCTGTTTAAAAATTTTCAGTCATCCAATCAGTGACCAGGAACACACCGTGTGAAATCAACAGGGTTCTGCATGGATCTGACTGTATGATCAAGTGGATAATTATGACAAGGAAGCCAACTCTCTGATCCTATAAACTTTTAAAAACTAAACCTTTCAACACTCAAACACTCTCCTTGGTAAAACAATACAGTCATCAAGGGACAGTTCTAATAAGGAACCCTTTTTCTGAAGCCATCACCATATAGCATC
The DNA here is from genome assembly GCF_027887155.1 of Malaclemys terrapin pileata. NCBI lineage: Eukaryota > Metazoa > Chordata > Testudines > Emydidae > Malaclemys > Malaclemys terrapin. Next base: position 15,568,018 of record NC_071520.1, on the reverse strand, counting down.
TTCAGAATTTCCAGTATAAATTTTGTTTAGCCTTTAGTTAGAGATCCACCTTTACCAGGAAGTTGATTCTTGTTGGTCCCTTGAATTCCCTGCATTTTCACTGTATTTTGTAAGGCTTTAAAGACAATTTACCGTAAAGAGAAAAGGAAAATTCAATGACACCCTGTGTGAGCAGAGAACAAGGCTTAGGGTGAATATTTTAAACCTCCATACCTTCAAACTCTCTCTCCCATAAAGTGAATGGAACCTTAGTTTACGTCTCCATTAGTGCACAAAACTTCCAGCCCCATTCCAAAGTGTGGGTACGAACCGGTGGGACAACCTAAAGATATTGTTGTTTATACTGAAGCAGGATAAATGACTGCAGTTCTCCATTAATTTTAATCGCTGCAGCAAACCTGGGAGTGCTTTCTTGTGTGAAGAGATAGCGAACCAGCCAAAGAGCTCAATGGAAGCCTCTTTGAAGGCTCACTTGGCTCCCTGCTCAGTGACATTTCTGCTATTAATGTTATTGCTATCATACCAGACAGCACATTAAAAGGCAGCAGCTCACAGAAAGGCTCAGGCTAGAATACACTGAATTAGTACTCCTGGAATTACAGTGTAGGATGAGCTCCACAGACTATCGCCATAAGACTACGTTAACCAGTCATTGTGCTCCAGCATGATTAATTGTATGACATCACCACCTAGAGGCCCCAACCAAGACTGGGGCCCATTGTGCCAGGTGTGCACAGTAAGGGTACGTCTTCACTTACCGGAGGGTCCGGCGGCAGGCAATCGATGTTCTGGGATCAATCCCGGAAGTGCTCGCCGTCGATGCCGGTACTCCAGCTCGCCGAGAGGAGTACACGGAGTCGACGGGGGAGCCTTCCTGCCGCGTCTGGACCGCAGTAAGTTCGGACTAAGGTACTTCGAATTCAGCTACGTTATTAACATAGCTGAATTTGCGTACCTTAGTCCGAAGTGGGTCTTAGTGGGGACCAGGCCTAAGAGACGGTCCCTACTCCCAAAGAGTTTACAATCTAAATAGAAAAGAAAGGGTGGGAAACAGGGACAGAGAGAGGGAAATGAATTGTCTAAGGTCACAGAGCAGGTCAGTGATAGAGCCTTGGTCTCCTAAATTCAAGCCAAGTGCGCTAACCACTGGACTAAGCTGCTTCTAAATCCAAAGAGAAGTTGGGCTGTGAGTAACAGAGTGGCCCCTTTTAAAAAGTTTCACAGGGAAAAGCATTGGCTATTTTTTAATCCTTTAGATGCCCCAGGATTTATAATATACTATGGTGTATTGAAAACTGTGTAAACATTGTAAGCGATCACTTTAAATTCTCAATGAGTTTTTTGCTCCTGCTTGCAGGCTGGGGGGCCCTGTAGAGAAGCATGCAACCTGGATCTTGTAGCAAAGAGCTGCTTAATCTGCAACGAGCCAGTTTAGAATGAGGTGAGGCGAGTTAGGCCTCTGCTTTGCAGAGCAGCCTGCTTTCTTACTCTCTGTTTTGGGTTTTGTGTATTAAGGTTCTGGATTTAAAGAAATAAATCTGTGTTACCTACACTTCCAAGAAGAGTATTTTAGTTTTTTATCCAACTTCTCTGTTTGTATGCTGTGAACATAACATAAGTGGTTCTCTTATTGATTGGCCATATGAATGCCTAACCCCAGGTAGATTTTATGCTCATTCCAGAGCCAGGATCAGGCTTTTCAAACATCAGATTCCACAAGGAAAACGCAAGTCAGAATGGTGCAGCCCTGAAGCCACAGATATCTGGAGCTCTTATTCCCCTTAAAGTGGGAGGAGTTGCACCTTCATGGAACATTCCCCCCAAACCTCACAGAGCCCCAGTATCACCAAGAAGCCAGAATGCAAATGTCGAGGCTTCTGCATGGAGGGTCTGCCTCTTTGTATTGTCTTGGGAGACCTCCTCCCACTCTGGAGCCATTCAATGCCACTCCCAATGGCCGAACCATAGACACTGGGGAGGAGTCTCTGGGGGAGAAAATGCTGCGGTTGTTTATTTGGTTGCTTTTTGCCACTTATAAAATAGACCCTTTGGTGCAATGACAATAAACAATATCTAACAAACATCATTCCGCAGCTAGAGCATTATTAACCAGTGCCGACAAAACAAGTCCCCCGCCATACAAACAAAAACCTCAGACTTCCTGCCCACAAAAACCACACAGCCCCCGCCCCCCGAAAGACATTGGATCAATACGTTAGCTTTGCAATGTTCCCTGAAGGTCACCAAGCTCAGGCTCTGTCACACCAAAGAAGGAAGCGAATTCCAGAGTCAAGGACCCTCTACCAAGAATGCTCGGCTTCCAGCCTTCCCATGTTCAAATGGAGGGACCCCCAGATTGAGCATTCCACATAATCTCTGCTTCCGCGGTAAGACACAAAGAGTGAGGAAATGAGCAGGAACCAAGCAAATAGGGCTTTATACATCAAAACCAACACCTTGCCTTGCACCTCCCAGAAATGAAATGACAGCCAGTGCAGTCTACGGAGCACAGATGTAGCATGTTCTGTTCACTAGCCACTGCTGCGTAGACTGTCCACTGTAGCTTTGCTAGCTCTGGTTCAGGAAAGCACTTAAGCACGTATTTAAATCCATCCCTATTCAGGACAGCCCTTGAGCACATGCCTAACTTTAAGCATGTGCACAAATGCTCTCCTGAATAAAGAGACTTTCCTGAATCAGGGCCTGGCTGAAGTTTGGTCTTCCAGACTAGCCCCAAGTGGAGCACATTACACTGATCCTATCTGGCTGTGACAAAGCCTTGGATAACTATGGTGAGGTCCCCGCATCCACAAGGGAAGGTTCAAACAAATGTAGGAAAAAAGCATCCTTGGCCACAGCTGCTATGTGAACATGCAGAGGCAGCTGGGGATTCAATAAATCCCCTACGTTGCAAAATTGAGGAACAGGAGGGGGGCACTGTCCCCGAGCCAGTAGCATCTCCACTATTTCTTCTGGTTACTTCTTCCATACCAACCAGAATCACCTCTGTCTTTTCTGGGTTGAGTTTCAGCTACGTAGCTGTCATCCAAGCTCCAAGCCCCTGCACTATCTGGGTATAATGACACAGACAAAGCTGAATGACATCAGCATTCTGCAGGCACTGTAGCTCCTGGCCATCACAATCTCTCTCTCATCAGCCCTACATATGAACTGAACAGGAGAGGTGATAATATAACTCCACGTTATCCCCTGTGAATGAGTCCTAGGGACATAGGAGCAATCACCCAAAGGCCCCTGGTTCCTCTCAAAGAGAAAAGAACAAAGCTGCTAAAGCACAATTCTGGCTGTCCCAGACAGGGTCCACAGCTGTGTCAACACCTTGTGGTCAATAGTATCAAAGGCAACTCATTTGCTCTAACAAAATCAGCATGGATACTTGATCTTCATCCATCTCCAGAAGGAGATCAGCAACCAATGAAACCAGTGCAATCCCCTGGGCCTAAAACCAAACTAAAACAGGTCAAAGAAATCTGAGATGCTAGGTATCACCAGAGTTGCCTCCACGTATTCATAATCTTCCTCCGCAGTAGGGAGCAGCGCCTTTGCAAGGATTGCCACTCAGAAATCCTCAGGGTTCTGAAGCTAGCATGTCATGCAGGTGGAGTGCTGCTGATTCCCAGATCCAGGCCCTCCCCTATAATTTGCCCATCACACCCCAAGGCCCAAGCCCAAGAAGCTCATGTAAAAGGGATTCATCATTCTGTGTGGGCAGGGGGAATCATCATGCAGAGAAACAGTTCTCTTCTCTACATGTTTGTGGCCTTTTCTGACCCATTTTGTTCTTTCCTGCGAGGTCTGTAGCTCATGGACCCTGGGATGGAAAATGCCCCACTGCCCCAGTCATTTGGAGACTTCCAGTTTATTACCCAGAATAGAGATGCTAAAATATTGCACAGCCTGGGCCTCAGAGCCTCTGAATTTCTGAATGTCAGGGGGAAAGAAGATACAAAGAGCTCCAAGACCCCCCAGTCTGGCTTTCTATAGACCTCAACGTAGCAAATTGACATGGGCCTCTTTTTGCCCCTGGCTCTTCCTATAATTTAAATGCTTTAACCTTAAAAGGCAGCATTCAGGAGTCATGGTACTCAAGTGTTAAAGCTAATTCGGGGGGTGTTTTTGTAAAGGGGCAGGAGGCCTAAGGGACTCTCACCTTTGGGACCTGATGTTTTGTTTCAGCACAGGTCAAGCGTGGTGCTAGTACCTACAGCAGAACCCTCCCAGGCTACCTCATAACACCAATTTCCTCATTCCTGTGCTGCAGGGATCAACAGATTAGAAGCAAAGAGGATTTGAGGTTTGTTTCTCAGTGGTGCTGAGTGCCTGCTAATTCCATGAATATGGATAGGAAAGGTGGGTGCTCAGTACCCCTGGAGAAGGAGACTGTTAGTCTTTATCAGTTCTCTTCTTTGCATTTGTTTCTAAAGGGCTTGTGAAAGGTGCTGAACTGACAACACTGACAAATATCAGAGGGGTAGCCGTGTTAGTCTGAATCTGTAAAAAGCAACAGAGGGTCCTGTGGCATCTTTAAGACTAACAGAAGTATTGGGAGCATAAGCTTTCGTGGGTAAGAACCTCACTTCTTCAGATGCAAGTATTACAATAGAAGAACCTCACTTCTTCAGATGCAAGTATTACAATAGAAGAACTCACTTCTTCAGATGCAAATATTACAATACTTGTAATACTTGCATCTGAAGAAGTGAGGTTCTTACCCACGAAAGCTTATGCTCCCAATACTTCTGTTAGTCTTAAAGGTGCCACAAGGACCCTCTGTTGCTCTTAACACTGACAAAGGTGCCAATTGTGATGATGGCTTGTGTTGAATGGAGGCCTGTCCAATAGGACCTGTATGAAGACCTTTAGTTCTTTTCATACGATTGCCATTCATACGGTTACAATTGGAGTATGCAAGTAATTACCATTACAGTGGGGGATACACTGTATTCCTAACTTAACACTAATGAGATCAAATTAGTTTAATAGCCACCAGATAAGGACTCACTGTGCCTGCTCTAGATTTGACCTAGGGGCACACAAGGGAATGGCTCTATACCCCATTAATCCCATGAAGCCATCCAGCTTCTGTTATGGAGTAACTACTGAAATCAAATGTCTTGTCAATGATTTTGTGACAGTAGATCACAGGGTGTGGAGCTCAGAGTATGAAACTTCAGAACAATGTGTTCATCCCCGTACTGTAGCACAGAACTTCAATGAGCCCTCCAATACGCTCATTCCAAGATTCTAGCTGGGTTCTTTTCTAAGAATTGAACTAGAGTAATGTATAATATACACACACATTTATACCAGTTCAAAACTACTGTAACTAACCAATCAGCAAAGCTTCCTAGCATCTCTCTCCTCTTGTGTATGATATTTTTGCATTTTGCTGCTCACCGTCTTCTTTATCAACTATAATTAACATGCCAATGTCTCTGGGCACAGGAGGGTCAAGAGAGCAGATTAATTTAACTGGAAGCCAATGCCTGTGGTAGTTCACAGATTTAGTTGTATGTGGTGTGACAGACCCAGACCAGTGGGGTACAGCAATCTGGTAGAGGGCAAATATACTGATCACTGGATGAATCGTTTTCTGTTCCTTGAGTGACCAGAGCAGGGGCTGCACTAGAGTAATCAGGAACCTGCTAGAACTAGTTAAGGCAGGCAGGCTAATTAGAACAACTGGAGCCAATTAAGAAGAAGCTGCTAGAATCAATTAAGGCAGGCTAATCAGGGCACCTGGGTTTTAAAAGGAGCTCACTTCAGTTTGTGGTGGGAGTGTGAGGAGCTGGGAGCAAGAGGTGCAAGGAGCTGAGAGTGAGAGGGTGTGCTGCTGGAGGACTGAGGAGCACAAGCATTATCAGACACCAGGAGGAAGGTCCTGTGGTGAGAATAAGGAAGGTGTTTGGAGGAGGCCATGGGGAAGTAGTCCAGGGAGTTGTAGCTGTCATGTAGCTGTTACAGGAGGCACTATAGACCGCTGCAGTCCACAGGGCCCTGGGCTGGAACCCAGAGTAGAGGGTGGGCCCGGGTTCCCCCCAAACCTCCCAATTGACCTGGACTGTGGGTTCTTCCAGAGGGGAAGGTCTCTGGGCTGTTCTTCCAACCCACATGGTGAATCTCTGAGGCAAGAAAATCCGCCAATAAGCGCAGGACCCAGCAAGATAGAGAAGGAACTTTGTCACAGTGGGCAGAGCCCCCAGCCAGCCATGTCCCTAAAGAAATGTACCACACAATGCATGACTCCTTGTTACTTGGCATGGGAGAGTAGGACCCCCCTCAGCCCAACATTGCCACCCAGATGAAATGCAATCCACTAGCCAGACAAGCAAATACATGAGGTGTGACATCTATGAACAGCTTCAGAAAGGAAATAAAAGGCAGATGAAATGCACTTAAAAAGAACCTACAGTTTCTTGAGTTTCAGATTAGCTGGGACCAGTGTTCATAGGCATCTCGAAGTTGTCGTCAAACACTGGCACCATTCCTGACTGTCATTCGCGAGAGCAGACTCCATATCTGAATATGTTTGAGATGACAGCAAATATTATAGCTTTTGGGTCCCAACAAGACCCAGCTTGAGGTGCAAATGGGAAGAAGAAACAACTCTCCAAATAGCACTGTAAAGAACGTCACAAGTTCATTTACTGCTTGTAGTTCCACCCTGGGATGTTATCAACAAGCTTGAATGTATTTTCAAATGGAAGCTTTTATGGTGTTTTTAAGTCGTTTATTGTTAAACAGGCTTCATCTTCCTTAAATTGCTGTTTCCCTCTCTCTCTTTCGCTGGTTAAATCTTGGCTGAGATTTGATTGCTGTAGGACAGAGGTATGTTAGGAAATTTGATGCAAAGGACAAGAAAACAAAAATCAGAGGTATTCAGCCTGAAAAGAGGCTTTGTCCAAGGCATAATTCTTGTGTGTTTAAGGACAGAGTAATAGATTTGGAAGGATAAGTCATATATCTTAGGATTTTCTTCCCTGCCCCCTTTGATTGATTAATTCCAGTCTCTTCAGATCTTTGCCTGTTCCCACAAACCTGGAATCTCAGGATTGTTTGATTAAGTCATGGTTACCATGACAATAAAAGTGCCTCTGGCCAGTTTGACCTTTGACTGGATTCAATTCACTGAGGGATGGACAGAGACTATAGAAAAAGCTTTATCTTCAGGTCCACTACTGCATAAAACTGGCTATACCATACTGGCAATAAATGATTTTGTCTATCCTTTTAAAATATAAATAAGGCTGAAACTCTATATGGAACCTTGACGAGATTTTGATAGTCAATTTCTCTGTTAATATCACATCATATAAAATAAATGCAATCAAAAGGCGGGTTGTTTTGGGTTTTGGTTGCAAAATTTAGGTTTTTTAGCACAATCAAAAACACAAGCCAAACTCATGCTGCACTTATGAAAGAGCCCCTTGCAATTGTGACTTTATAGATGTATTTTAAAATCACATCCGATATAAAGGATTCCTTTCTTCTTATCCTGCCCCACCCCCAGCTTCATTCGGAGGGCATTGTGTTTCTGATGCTCACATAGATGATGATTCCTTTTCAGATACTTTCGTTGTAAATCCATTTCTGCAAAAATAAGAAAAAAAAATAGGTGGTGGGGGCAGTGATTTCAGAATTAAACCTGCGATGTGATTTGTAAACGGGCCTGACAGAATGACAGCAGTGCAACTCATGCATGCAGGATTTCCAAGATCCCTGGTGGGCGAGTGGGCTGCTCCTGTGTGTGGTGTGCGCCATGTGTACTGTTCTTCTGGCTGCTTTGCTCCCTGCACTTCAGCCCTCTGCAGAGGACAGAACCGGGTTCACCAGTCCACCCTGGAACAAAAAGCCAGTTAAAAAGGGACTTAGCAGCTCGGCAGTATCCCTGCACGATCTGGCTTGATGCTAGAGGTGGTCTGCTTCCCAAAATGGAGTGGATCAACAACATGACAGTCGGAGGATGAGTGAATCGAGAGATGAAGCCATTTGGAAAATGTGGATTTAAATGTGCACAGCCACAGTTAACCGCTACTGATGTGGAAACCAGAATCCCATCCTTAGTTTGTTCAGTCAGGGTAATCAACTAACCAAGGACATAGTATAAAGCCAAATAAATAGAAGAAAAATAAAATGCCAAACACTCTAAAGGAAAGTGGAAAGAGGGGTCGGGTTGAGGCCATACTTGGGTTGGTTTTACATGGGTAAAAAAGTGTGTTTAATTTAAAAGATGGTTCCATGCAGCAAAATTGGGATCTGAAGATAAAAACTTCCCCGATGTTCAGACACAGGGTTTTGGTTTGGACTCATCTCTCTTATTTTCAAGGATCTTTTCTTCTACTGCTTGCTTAGGGCTTCCTTGAATTGTGAAGTCATGTGCCTTATTTCAGCCTGAATGTTCGTTCTCTCGTAAATGGCCCATTGGACCTTTAATGCTTTTGTTTTCCATCCCACCTGCTTGGGAATGAGTGGTGTCTTGTGCCATCATTCTGACAGGACACTGCCATTGCTATATCATTTTGGTTCACAGGTAGGGTGACCAGATGTCCCGTTTTTCAAGGCACAGTCCCGTTTTTTGGGACTTTTTCTTATATAGATGCCTATTACCCTTCCCCCCTGCCCCATCCCATTTTTTCACAGTTACTATCTGGTCACCCTATTCACAGGCCACCTACAGCTAGCAAGTTTGATGGGTTTTTTTGTTTGTTTTCATTTTGTAAGGCAGTTGGGCAAAATGGCAAGAAAAATGTAAACAAAAATGGAAATGCAGACGAAAGCCTCCCTGTTCTGGTGCAAGCATTTGTGCTTTTAAGAGAAGACAAACAGTAACGTTTTCAAAAGCACCTAGATTCCTCAGGAGCCTAAAATCACACTGACTTTCATTGTGGTCTGGACTCCTAGGTGCCTACATCACTTTTGAAAATGGTTTAATGCTTTTGAAAATGTTACCTGAAGTCATCTGCTTCTGTGGATCCTAAATAAAACTTTACAGAAGTGTGGGTGGGGATTCTGCCATTTGACTAGACATCACCAATGTAGGCGCTTACTAGCCCCGTTTACCATCTATAGCAGCAAGACTGGAAAGCATTATTAATGTAGAATTAGACTGTTCCATCTCTGTCTTCTCCCTCCCCTCATTCTTTTGATGCTGAGTGCTTCCAGTTGTGCCCCTACAATCTGTAAACTCTTGACAGTATTTTGCATTTCCCCGCAGTCTCTCTCTTTCTCTGTGAGACTTCACCAGCCTATTAGTGTTAGAATGTGAGTGTTTATTAAATCCAGATATCTATTTATCTATTGGTCTATCTTTATGCAGTTCATATACGGGTATGTCTGCAGAAGCAAAGTCCTGAGTATAATGTTCCATTAGAGTGAAATGTTTACATAAAGGAAACTGAGGAGTTTAGCTATTATAAACCTGGAGACTGTCAGTTTAGTTACAAGAATGTCATATACAGTCTGTGGTAAGCCTTAAATTGAGACCCTTTCCCATGTCTCTCCTTTTATATCTTTCCTTTTCGTCTTCGCTTGTAGTCGACCGGAGATGTAGCAAAGGCTCGTTCAAATGTGATGAGAATAGTTAGTGAACATCGTGGTTATTGACAAGACATTGGCTTGGGTATTTGCGGGTGGCTGTTGATAAGCCATGTAGCATGTTGACCAAGTTGGCATCTCTCCTTTAACTTCATACAAAAAAAATCCATCAAGCTCCCAATTCCAGTTATGCCCAGTTCCAAAATAAATCCATACACAGCCACAGATGTTTTGTTTTGTTTTTCATATTGGAACTGCCACTTATAGAAAGGTGAATGTTATCCTGTCTCAGGCCATCCTGTGGTAAACCATGACTTAAGATATTGGCCTAACAAATGTACAGTACCTGCCTATCTTAGGTATTTATATGAACCAAATTACCATAGTTTCTAAGCCCCTAACAATCATGTATTTACCCTCCCAACCCCCATTGTGAGGTAGGGCAGTGCTATTATCTCCATTGTACAGATGGGGAACTGAGGTGCACAGAAAATATGACATGCCTGAAGTCACACAGGAAGTCTATGGAGGGGCAGGAAATTAACCTATGGAGGGGCAGGAAATTAACCTTGTTCTTATAAGCCCCAGGCTAGTGCTCTAACCATTGGACAAGCCTTTCTCTCTAAGATCATCCTTTCCTTCACCAACTTCTCCCCTGACTCCTGCTGATAGCATTCAAACTGTGATTTTTGGCAGAGGGGGGATTAACTCCCTGGATGGGTCAAGGGGGGGATACCATCCCCTGGGAAAGTGATTTGAAAGTACCTGCCATTTGGTGCAGTCTGGTGCATTCCAAAGGGATAAAAATGCTCTTTAGGAGAATCTTTATGAACTGTGGGTAAAAGTCATCGCAGGCTGGGAGGGTTAAAGCAGACTTCAGAGAGTAGATGAATTGCTCCAAAGTCAGCTGGCTCCTACCATCTCCTCTTCAATTCCAACCCTGCCTGCTGAATTCCACTTGGAGCAACCCAGGGGCATGTGAGAGACACAATTCATGACAACGTTTTCGGAGAATTTCTGCATCAAACCTGTGGATTCTGCACTTCATTGCCTGCCCAGAGGCCAGAGATTTCCTCCTGTTGGAAAATGGATGCTGTCATATTGCATGGTAACTAACATAATAGTAAGCACTCAGTGTGGACAAGGTGTGGTCATCCCTAGGGTAGCTCTAGGCTTAATCACAGCCAACTGACATGATTTTAAACACAAGGGCTAGGTCATGCTTAGCAATGATGTTAGTTAATGAGATGCCTTCTCTCAATTCTCCCATTGCCAAGGTTTGCTGATCACATGACAAGCTCTCAGCCCTCTGAGAACCATATCATTGTTTGTATATGGATGTACTGTGTGCCCAATTCTCTTCTCACTTCCACTTGTGGAAAATTGGTGTAGCTCTAATGATTTCCGTTAAATTACTCCAAATTTACACCCCTGAGAAAACAGAATCAGAACTGATGCATCTAAGACCATTTTCAATCTCTGGATAAAAAGCCTCTAATTACACCTTGTCTCTCCATCTCTGACCTGCAATTGTAACAGTGCCACAATTTTTTCCGTGCATCCCTTCTAGCCCATTCCAATAGCAAGCAAAACTTAGGACCAAACCCCCCAAAAGCCAGGAATATGGTTTTGAGGGTTATTTGGGCTCCCATCCATTTAGGGTAGGGGTAACTAGGATCAGGGAGGGCCGGAGTTCGCTGATGGACGAACTGATCCTGCAGGGTTGAGTGAAGGAAGGATTGCAACCCATCCACGTTGCTCTCTTCCTTACTCACTGCTTTCAGATTGCTCATTTGAACTGGTATGTTCCTCTCTTGAAACAGAACAGCAAAGGAAGGACTCCTCCATCTGCTCCTTCCCCTCCAAACATACACCAAAGACCAACTTTTCTTCCCCACCCCCATATTTCTATCTCCCTCAGCTATCAATGAAAAGAGAACGGTCACCAAACAAAAGGAAAGAATAACTGAAGCTTTCTTCTCTTTGGTATTTTCCCCCTGAATCCTCTTCTCCCCTCCTTTATTAACATGTTAATCTCAGCCCGCTGGTCTCATGGGTTATATTCCAGCACTTGTACCAGCTGCCTTGGGAGCAAGTCATTTGAAGCTGAATTCACATGAGCAAGGGTGTTGCACATTATCGAATACTGGAACAGTGAGCTTCATGTGACTTCTCTGTAAACTGGACTTAGAATCTTTTCTGTGGCACAAATCCTGAGGACATTAGCAATAAGAAAAGAAGGGACATGAGCAACTATTTCTGAGGTGTCTGTGCTCTTTGTACAGCATTGGGTTCTCAGCCCGATCCCTTTTTTTGTGAACAAAAAAGTTGTAACATTTTACTCAACATTTTTATTGAAAACATTATCTGAATTTTTCATGTACCAGAAGCTTGTTCTTTTTCCCCCAGTGAACCAAACACATGTTGATAACCGCTGCAACAATGTTTTTGCTAAAAATGTTGGTGGAAAAAATTGAAAAAACCCACCAAAATCGTTCTATTTGAGAATTAAACAACTTCAATATTTTAGGGGGTTTTATGTGAAAGTGCTTTTTCATTTTCCAGCTTACTTTAATTCTCTAGCACTCCTTTCCATTGAAAATGGAGACTCACAGAAAGACTTTCTGTTCTGGCTACGTTCCTCTTCTACAGCACAGGACAAATAACCATTCCTGCAGGTTCCTACTTCTCCTTTGTTATTGATCCCCCATCTCAGGCTACAGACTCAGGGGTTCTTTCCGTTCAACATTCCCTGAACTCAGATGGGTTCAGCCTGTCTTTGGTAGATGATTTTCCTTCCAAAAATGAACACCTGGGTTATGTGTTGCTCCTTAGGCCTTAAATATCTTCCACTGTTTTTTCCCCCCTGTGCTTGTACATCCATGTTACCCACCCTTAGCACCATCAAGCCATCACATCTCCTATTCCTCTTCAGAGACTGGAGAAAACCAAAGCCTCTTTAATAAACAAACAAAAAAACCCCGCTCCTCCCCTAAACTCTAGTGGTTCAGATAAACTGATTCTGGGATTAAACCACCTCTAGTTTGGGGTTTGCGCTGCAAAACATAACTAATGAGATTTTTGCTCAGTCTTTTTTCACTTCTTCTCCAGTATATTCCCCCTTTGCAGCTCCTAACCTTATTCCTAGTTTTTGAAGCATGGGGATCACCATTCAGAAATGTTTTAAATTACTTTTTTGCTGAGTCCAAGGAAAATGCCAGTGGTGCTAGAGAACAGAGTGGTCAGTTTAATTCACTTCTTTTAACTGGTTCCTGACTCATCTAAATTGCCTCATCTCCTGCATCCCTGTAGAAAAAAAGTCAAGATTGGAGACTTTCTCCTCATATCGTCAAAACACCACTTGTCCTTTCCCCACCCATTGGCAGGAAGTCTTGCGGAAATTTTGTGATCAACAGTGGTAGAGTGGTGTTAGCTTTTGAAAGGCTCCTGTAGAAAATTTTGCACCTCTTCCCATCCTAGCCACTTTCCCAGGAGTTGTGCTTTAAGATCTGCCCAAGGAAGGTGAGATACATGTGCAAAGTAGTATTGTCCTTATTCACTTGGATTGTCAGTTAAGCCTTCCGTGCAAGTGAGAATAGGAACATGGCTTCACTTGGGGAGGTTTCCTTCATTTTCCTCTACAGCAGAGTCCAGACTCAGATAGCCCCTGTCTCTTGTGTGTCTAGAAATCATGGTTCCTTCAAAGACCAGCTTTATTTCCTGTAGTCCTGGAAAGTTCTTTTTAATGCAAGAAGGACACTTGATTATTAAACACTGCAGCATTTGAGCTAATCTGTTCTGCTATATTGTTAGTATCATCACTGGAAGCTGGAACTTCTGAGGCACATATTACTAAGCCCCATTCCAGGTAATACCCTGCCAAGGTTAGTCAAAGAGCAATCCACTAACAACAACCTTTTAAGTGTATCAGAGACATACTCTGCACTTCTGCAGCAACTTCCATCCAAGTCTTCTATTCTAACCAGGTTCTTTTCTCATGACCATATCTGAGCACCTTCCAGAAGTATACTAAGCATCAGTATCTGTGTCTTCCAGCACCTTAATGACACTAATGAATGAAGCCTTACAACACATCTCCTGAGGTGAAACCCACTGTTATCCCTAGTTTACAGATGGGAAAACTGACACATTGAGGAAACAAAGATGGGGTGGGAGGGAATTGTTGAAATGGTCTGCAGGATTTTGTTTCAAAAAGTGGAAGGGGCTGAGGTGACTCCATCTCATGGATTTGTGGTGTTCTCTCTGATGGCTGACACGCTTAACACGAACCTGGCTTCCCTAGCCCTCATGCTACATTATTATTAACCAACCACAGTTCAGCATTTTTCTTTAATTTCCCCTAAGATTACAACCAGGGCAAGTTTGCTGCTACTTCAGAACAATGTTTCTCCGATTACAACCTATGCTGACAATTATAGTGATTTAAAACCAAACTAATTGTGAAGTACTTTGATCATGCTTAGCACAACTTGTGGTTTGTAGACTGAAAATAGTTGAAAGGAACCATTAGAATCACAATTTCCCTTTAATATAAATTTTATGTTGATATATAATGTATGATTTTAATGTTAAAATTAACCTGGTGATTCCCTCCCACTTGCCTCCCCCCCCCCCAATTCTGCTTCTTATCTAAATATTGCTGCTGGTCTGATTTCTCTACCCTTTGGATTAACAGTTCCTATGCAATTTGTTTTAGCTTAAGCCCTACTTTCCTTATGTATTTGCTTTCAGTGAGAAGAATATTCTGAATTATTTAGTCACTGATTTTGGAACATTGTTCTTTTTTGTTAAATGTAAACAGAACCGTTGACAGTACAAGTTATTTTCTTACAGAAGCAGTATTAAAGCTGGCATCTGACCTGCCACAGGAGAGATTACAGCGGAGTTGGAGCAGGAGAAATTATGTGCTACCGTGAGGATTTGTTCAAATATAAATGCCCTCACAATCTGAGAAGTCTGAATCATTCATTCCATTGGCTCAATTTTTGTTAACTTAACACAAACAATTAGTCTTTCTGTTGCTCTTATTATATTTTATATTCACATGACAATTTCTATTGTGGCCATTTGTTTTTGCAATAATAACAAAAGACATGGGCTGGCTGCAGTAAAATATTTTCTGAACAACTGATTTTAATAAAGAGTTGCGCTTTTGTATGTATTTTGATTTTGCATTGATTTGTTTAGAATACTCCTTGAGTAAAACTGGCAGGGAAACACATATGTTGGGACTTTGAGTGAATTTATTTTTAATTTCTCCCCTTTATAGTCATCCACTTCTAGAACAATCCCACATCCAGAGCTATTCAGGGCTTTTACTGTCTCTGATCCAATGTGCTTATTTTAAGTTTTATTTCAGGTATGAGTGGCTGGTTCAAAGGGAGGTGCACATGTTGGCCCCATCCAAGATCTGGCGCCTCTCTGCCTGGGAAACCTGAGAGTTTCTGTCCTTGCTTATGAACCGTGACATCTGTGCATTCCATGGGTGCTGACCCTTGGGGTCAGAGGTCACTCCAAGGTCAAGCAGTTTCCTCTTTCACCACCAATAGAGACCTTGACTAGAGGTAAATTATGTTGCAGTTTAAGGAAATAATTTGAAACACTCTTGTAATTATAATAAATTTTGCTGTTTACATTTTAATCTTCAACCCTTTCACCCTCTGGTCTCTTGTTTTTTTTAAAAAAAAGGGGGGGGAATTATATATTTAACAGAAAAACTCCTGCCATGATGGACAGTCAAATAAATAGCTTGAGTTCCAATACACAGTTATTCCTGTGTCTGTATCTCCATTCAGGATGAGTATGCATTTTTGTAAGTGTAAGGTCTTCAGATAAGTATATTCATGCACTAGACTGGAGGTATAACATAAGGGATGCCACATGATTCCTAGAATTCCATGTTGAGCAACTGTAAAGTTACATGGGGGCAAAATCCTAGGGACTTTATTCATACAAAATTCCAGTTAACAAAGTTTATAGTAAAGTAGGACTTCAGGGTTCAGCTCATGCTTTGGAAAAAGGCAGAGGTTATACTGAACATAGTCCAATCATTGTCCCTTTCTGCTCATGAAACTGAAGGAGATGAGAAGAACTTTCATACAGAAGAAGAGGCTCCAGTACATTGGATGGGAAAACAAAAATTCTGTTACCTTTCAGCTACATTTCCTTACTCTATTTGCAAGTTAAGCAATTTGTGTTTGCATACAGTTGCTCTCCTACAGCCCTGTTTCTCCTTTTATCTGTTGCCCAATGCCATCATAAAGCTGAATTTGTGGCAACATGCTAATTACTATGGCAGGAGGCTGTGATTATATAAATAAATACAGGATCAATCATTGCAGGATCAAAGCAGAAGAAGGAAAAAGGATGTTCTTCTGAATAAAGCACAGGGCTGGCAGTTACAAAATCTGGGTTCTGTTCTTGACTCTGCTACAGACATGCTGGGTGAATTTGAACAGTCTCGTTGGGCATCAGTTCCTCAATCTGTAAAATGGGAATTAAATTACCTAGTGCTCCTATTAGTGGTGTTATGAGGCTGCTACACTTGAAGGATTGTGCCTGTATGAAGCACAGTCAGTCAGTAGAAGCAATATGGCCAAGGGGATAGACATTGAAGTGTTCTATTCCTGGCTCTGTTACTGGGTGACCTAGCACAGGTAATTTAACCACTCTGTGCCTTAAGATTGCCATCTGTAAAATGGGGATAAAACATACCTGCCTTTGTAAAGTCCTTTGAGATCTACAGCTGAAAGCTGCTATTTTAATTCTAATAAGTATTATTATATTAGTGCTATGTGCCCACAGAAACTTGGATGAGGGCTACTTATGAGGAAGGCCATCTCTTCAGGAACAGGAATAGGGAAAACTGAACATGAGCTAAAGGTACTCACCAGCAGGTAGGGAGATAAATCCAGTTTCAAAATAGCCACTGTAAGGCTGCAGCAGCTTGGCTTTGTCAAACGTAAAGGACCACACCTTCCCCAGTCCAGAAAGGCATGCTGGGAAAAAAGCTCCTATAAGAAGGCAGTCCTGTTGTGGGGAGGTTAGTAGGAAGAGGCAGTTACTAAGGCAAGTTCTCTGGGGGAAATGGGTTGCTTCAACATTGACTGTCTTACCTAGAGTCAAGTGCTATTGAAGTGTAAAGAATTACCAAGATGAGCCATGAGGCTAGTCCCTTATTAAACACAACCATGGGAGTAACAGCAATGGGAATACAGAAAAATACAGGACAGGTCTAGCTTTCTGGTCTAAATGTGCTTGTTTCCAAGTTTGCTCCATTGTGAAAGTCCTTCTCTGAGGGGAAACCCAACTCTCTGACATTGGTGCAAGCACATGCAGGTTGTGCTGGGAGAATGAAAGGGATACTTCAGCTTCTGCCTTTCTGGCCAAAGTCTTCCACTGGCTGCACATGGAGCTTTCCTATAAGTCAATGGGAGCTATACACTTATCTCCCCAGGCAGAAGTTGGCCCTTACATTTCTTAGCCAATGTTTAGTATCTGAAATCCCTGTCCTACTCCAAAGCAGAGACTTGAAATGGACTGAAGTTGCAGAGGTTGGATAGGAATTGGAAGTTCTCCAGAGTTCAGATCTGGGCTTTGATTAGAGGCCATCTCTTGTAAAGGTATGCCCTCTTATTTTGTCCCAGGGAGCTACCAGAAATTAATGGCTTAAGCCTATATCTATTTAAAGTCATCAGCAAAACTCCCATTGAGTCCAAATGGGATCAAGCTATAAATCTGTGATTAAATGGACAAATTAGAAATTAACCAGCTACTTCCTTGTTCAAATGCTAGAAAACATTGGTCCTCCTTGTCTTCTTTGACCATGAAAAATAAACCATGTATGGAGTAATTCACAAATGTTGTTGAAGCAAATCCTTTCTAGATGAGTATTAAACTGGTAAATAGCTGATAAACTGGGAATTGCTTAACTTTGTTTTGTTTTGTTTTAGTTGGTAGTTAACTGCTACTGCCAATCTGTTCTGGTCCCAGATTTGACCTAATTTACAACTGGTATAAACTAGTGTGAAACAATCTACATCTTTCATTTTCATCCGCTGTTTTGTTGCTGAAAGACTTATACAAATAATCCCTGTGTTTTACTATAAAGGGGCATCACACACAGCATGGGCTGGAGATGGATTAGATGAACTCCCCAGCTCTAGTCTTCAGGATTAGATTGGTATCCAGTTTCAGACAGCAACCAGAGCAGACTGGCCACTCCGATGATCTGGTATGGCCATTCCTGTGTTACCTGTATGGTGAGAGCTCAAAAATAATTTGGTTAGTGGGCTCCCTTGGGTGCTCTCTAGCAGCAGCAAGTATCTATAATTAGGACCAAATTCTTCTATCAGGGAAGGCACGTCAGTGCTAATCCAGAGTGGCTGCCCAATGGAGTTACTCTGGATGGATGAACATCGGCGTAAATGACGCTAGAATCTGGCTCTTAGACTGCAATGCAAGCTTTTATTTTCTACCTTCTAATAGGGTTTGTGGAAACAACGGAAAGCCAGGAAAAGAGAAGTGAAAAACTATCACTAAAAAGATTGATGGTGCCCTTCTCTCGTCCAAAGGTGCCCCTGGAGCCTATTCCTCCCTCTTCCCTGAGGAATTGCAGTGTCACAGTGGGCCATGGTTACAGTTCTAAGGCCACGTTTCCCTGGGAACTTAACCACAGCTTCATGCCTGCCCCATTAGCCTATGATACTGCAGGATTGTGCTGCTCTTAGTAGCCTATTCTCCTTTTAAAGCCCCACCCTTTCTCTCTGGAGCTAGAATCTGTGTATATTACAGTGAGGTCTTTCCCGTTACGAGAGGGAAGGTATAACAGAAAGCCATGAATTATGGGCTCCAGAGACAATGGCATATAAGAGCACATTAAGCATTAGGACTCTTATCGGTCTCACTGTCAAATACTTAGAAAGCATTTTTTAAAAGGATACCCAAACTGCAAATCCTCTCGCTTCCCTCACACAAAAGGTCCCCAAGGTTTAACCAGGACTGTTGGTGCGACTCAGGTGTGCAAGGCTGGTGCCCATACAGGTGTGCACATCAGACTCAGACTGTAAACTGAGTTGCCCTGCCCTTTTCTGGTGTGAAAAGGCAGAAACATGTGTAAAGACCACACAAACCTGGCCAAAAAGCAGCCGCGGAGTCCATGTGATATCCCTCCCCTTGCCCTTGAGCTCCTCCACATTAAGATATGTCACACAATGAAGCTCAGCAGGTGAGGGAGGGTGGCAGGCTGGGAGTAAGGGGCAGAACCAAAGGGCAGCTGTTCTGGGCACCAGCATCCTTAAGAAATGTGCAAATGTTACAGTGGAAAATTCATGGGAGCTAATAGTGCTCGTAGCAGTATTAATTCCCACTCCATGGTTCCCACCCATCTCCAAGCAGGGCAGTGTGTAAGCACAGACTCAGCTCCCACACACTAGCTGTCGGACCAGGGGAAAGAGGAGACAAAAGAGTGCTCAGAGAAGCTTGCCCGTGCTGATCTCTCATTATCCAGGAGGCTAAGGCCTGGGTTCCAATGGACGTATGAGTTTTGCATAGATAGGAAGAGACAAGCCAGGGTCCCCTTCACGTGGCCACCATCCCCTTGCCCCCTGACAGGAGAATGCCTTGGGAATTCTTTCCTTTTCCTCCCTAAGGGGTGATTCAGACCCTTATCCTCAACTGAATTCCTTGAAGATTTTCAAACTGGTCTGGCTAAATCTGTTTACAATCATTTTCCCCATTTATCGCCTCCTCTTACCCTCTTTAATTTTGGCCCTAGCCCCACAATTTATCTATATGCCTTTTGTCTTACACTGTATGTAGTATTCTTTACAGAGGGTTTTGTCACTGTGAGGTTGCAGCATTGATCTAATTTATTCCAGGTACCTCCCACTTGTTGAATTGCAACCTTAGCTGTTAGAATATTTGGATGGAAACTCAAGCCTTGATAGTTAATATAAAGCTCAGTTGGTGCTCTGGTAAGTACATACACTGCAAAGGAGGATTCTCTGCAGATGAGGAAATGGAGCAGCAAACCAGCAAGTCTTTCTCATCTCTGGTTTCTAAAATTCTACACTGCTCACATGACAAGTGAAACATGCACTGTGCTGCTGGTGCACGGTATGGACCCTGGTTGCCAATAAAGTCAGAAATGGATGAGTTGGGATAAACACCCCGTGGCCTGAGCTTCAAAGTAGTCTCAGCAGTAAACATTGCAGACTGGTGACAGTTCAGGAAAAGGAAAGAGGCAAACCAGGCTGAAGTCTTGTCTTGAGATCTGGAGGAGCCTAGCTAGACACCTTATGCTCTATTCTGCCTTATATCCTTGTACATGAAGCCAGGCGGATTCCAAATGGCCATCTTGCTGTTTAGTTAAGGACACTGGCAATAATAAAAGAAGGGACATGAGCAACTCCGTTTCCGAAGTGTCCGTGCTCTTTGTACAATATTGTATTTCTCTGCCTGATCTCCAGTTTTTCCAGATTGGTACTCTTTTCCTGAACCAATGCAGATTATGTTGGCTCCAGTATTCTTTTCCTCCCTCTCTGCAGGGCACTGCAGTTCAGAATGACCAGTTTACTTCATCCACTCAGATTATCCATTTATCTGCTTCTGGCCTGCAGTCTGAATCTGCCCTTTTTGCATTCTATAGTCCCATCAAATTACTTTTGACTACTGCAATAGAGGGAGAGAGAGTTGCCTTTCTTTCTCTCATGGTGTTATCAGGAACCAAGGAGTTTCATGGTGCTTGTTATTCAGGAAAGAGGGAATTTGCACATTTGGATAGGCACTAGAGAAAACTGGTGCAAAGTATTGAAGACTGGTGGAGAAAAGGGGTTTTAAATTTAGATCACATGCTCTTCAGGGCAGGGCCTGTCTCTTACTATCTGTATGTACAGTACCTAGCACAAAGGGGTTCCTGATCTCAGCAGCTGCCTGTAGACACTACCTTAATGTGAACAACAATAGCATTCTCAACAGGGCAGATTTTATACAAATGCCCTGTTTAGTCAATGGAATAACTTTGCACTCCAAGAGCGCTTACTGCACACTGAAGAAATTGGTATATTCTCCCCAGCTCATTATTTATTTTATAAGAGTTCTGCCTGCAGTAAAAGGAACAATCTTTCTGACCCTCTGCCCTAGCGAAAGGCACATTTTGTGTGTCGAACGGTTTCAGAAAGTTAATGGCAAAGTGCACGTTACTAGTCCAGCAGAGAAAGCATTTGTAAACATCATCACTATCAAAGAGAACTCGAGCTGCAAAGGCTGTTTTTCGCCTTGTGAGTTCATGTCTGTAAATGACTAATTGGTAAAGTTTTATCTGCAGAAGGTGGTTGCCGGTGGAAGATATTTACAAGAAAGAAAAGCAGGAAATAATTCATCTTCAGAAGCCGAACCTCGTCTGAGATGGTTGTGAGTTGCAATGGGATTTAAAGATGGCTTCATTTCCTTTACAAAACAATGTTAGGGGTCTGATCCCTGTTTATATTATAGTCCTTTTACACACCCAGAGAGATGTAACGGGGATATTGTACAAATGAGAATCAGGCCCTCGCTCTCTGGTCAAAGAATCACAATTAGACTATAGACATCTTTTTGGACTCCACCCTTGAGTCCACTTGTTACACTTATTACTGATTTGTCCAAACCAAATAAGTTACAATACATTGAAACAAAGAATTGTACAATGAAAAGCAACAATATGCGTTATATTATTTCACAGGGTTCACAACATATCTCCCATCCCCCCCCAAAATTAATTTTCTTTAAAAACAAAAAAATATCTTGCTGTTATGGCCTTGAGTGTAAAGTTTTCCTTTAGGCCATGAAGTTGTTAAAATCATTTCAAATGAGCCTGACATTTAGTCTTCACTGCAGGAAACATTGCTCTACCTATCTGGAATAGCTCTTATCAGGAAAATAGTGCTCACTACCTCTGCTGAAAAACCAAGAGGTGACTCTTTAAAATAGTTATATGACCTTTAAAAAGTACACAAAATAAAAGAACAACAAGGATGTTGGAATCCCCATTAGTTAAATGACCTCCTAGGCTTTCATAGGGCTATGGATGTATTTAACTAATAGGAAACATCACCCAGTCTGATGCCTGTCTTGGAAGCAAAATAGGGATAATTTAGTATGAGGAGTGATTAATGTCATTTACTTACTCATTTTGTTATAGCTGTTACTGAATTTAAAATGCTACTCACAAATTAAACATTTTACAACCGTTTTGTTCCTAATTGGTTGCAGATCACAGATTTCCTTTAAACATAATGGCTGTTTAGGTGGTGGGGTTTGAAATGCACATTGTTTTTTTACAATCACTTTTGAAGTTTTGAGAATTTGTTTAATTTTGATGTATTTCAGACCAAGGCATAAAATCTCTTTATATGACTCTGTTGTTTCAAAATGTGGTTTTAATGCATGATGTTCCTTATTATTGTGATTCAGACTTGGCCATTTTATATGATATTTATATATGAGATACATGTTGTCCAGATCATTATTTGGAGCAGGATCGATAATTATGAGCTTAGTGAAAACACATTCCCATTCACACATGGAGTCTGAGGATTTGGGGGTTTGGGTTCCCCCCAGATACACTTTAATGTTAGGTTTAATTCAAATACAAGTGATAAGAGAGTAAAGGAGCATATATCCCTGTGTGGTTGTGACCAATATGAATGGCTGTGAACAAGCAGAGAAAAGTTAACATTCTCTTTTCTAGTCTGTTCCACCAGGGTGAAAACCAACAGCATTTCAGTGGAGACCAGTAACATCTGAAAGTGAGCAGTGAAACTAACACAAGGTGTGTTCAGAGCCAATTAACAGCAGTAAGTAATAAAATAATAATAATCAAGAATCAGAAGTGATGCTGGAAGCTTTGGAAGTTATTTTGCTACATCTGAGACTGTCTTGTACCTGACTCAAACCAGATTAGACAAAGCTAACCTGCCTACTCAGATGAAATCCTAATAGTTTGTTTTAATGACTTTCAAGATGGTTTATATATATGTGTGTATATATATATAAACTTATGTACAAATATGTCCCATCCCTTCACCTAAATCTTTACATGTGAATAGGTAAGACAGTCTCAGATGTAGCAAAATAACTTCCAAAGCTTCCAGCATCACTTCTGATTCTTGATTATTATTATTTTTTAATTCCTGACTGAGATTCTTGATTTTATTTTAAAGATTGTTGTTGTTGTTCATCATTGCTTCCACTGAAGCTTGGGTCAAAAGCACATTGATTGAACCAGTTGACTTCTAACAAGAAGTGCAAGTTGTGCTTTTTATTAGTAAGATTAAGTCATTCAAATATTCGGAAGACAGTGTACAATTAAGGATTCTCCCCCCCCCCCCCCCCCATATAGTCACCAGTTAGTAATATAAAAAAACAGCTGTCTGGTTGGTCATATCACTTACCAGAAGATACTTATCTGCCTAATGGACTTCTTCATTAACTAAATCTATTGAACATCTACCATCAGTTCTGAGAAGGAACGTTTCGGTGGTTCTGTCACCTATTGCACTTTATTGCCTTCATTTCCACTTGACATTCGTTATTGTCTTCTTAGAGAAAACTTTGTCAACTGATAGTGTTCACTCAGTTTCTTGGAGTGTGTGTTAATATATTCTGAAAAGGCTTTAAAGTATCTTCCTTTATTTCATAATTAGAATATTTGTTCTGTGATTATCCAGATAGTGTTTGCTTATAAGGGTCTTATAAGGTCAGCTTGGGAGATACATTTGGTTATTTCATGATGGTCTAAACTCAATCCATTACTAAGAGTAGACCCAGACTCTTGCTATTCTCCAATT
This sequence comes from Malaclemys terrapin pileata, assembly GCF_027887155.1. Classification (NCBI taxonomy): domain Eukaryota; kingdom Metazoa; phylum Chordata; order Testudines; family Emydidae; genus Malaclemys; species Malaclemys terrapin. Next base: position 15,544,613 of record NC_071520.1, on the reverse strand, counting down.
AGCTAACCCAGCACTAGTTATGTTAGTTACTAAATTCATCTAGTAAAACAAATGAAATTTTTGAGAAATAATGTTTTGGAAAGTATCTTGAAAGGGAATTGTAATCGGACCAATTTTAACAGATTGAAACTACTGTCTAATCCGATCTCCACTTATAGAAAATATGACTGTCCTACAAAGAGTTCATTTATGGTAAGCTTTATGTATATTTGCTCTGGGTTTGGCTAAAGCCATAATCCTAATAGTTTAGAGCTCTGGGTGAAGAATTAGTTTTGTGTGTGTATGTTTCAGGTAAAGGTTTCAATTAACATAAAGAAGCTCTAGGTCTTAGATAAATGTTTTTCACTATAAATTGGTACCTTCAAACAGCACTTGGCTGTTTTTAGGTGCATATAACACCAACATGTAATTGCTGATTATTTCTCATTCACATGAAATGCATACATATATTTCCCAAGCATGATAAAGGTCTAAAAGTGCTTGAAATATTTCAACTTTTTTGGACCTTTAGCACATGCTACTTTCCTGTGGTTAAATGCACAATGTATTTGAGGAATTGACCAAATGAATTCTGTACATCAGAAAATTATTACTCAGAGCTTGTTAATACATTTGTTTCTATTCTACACTTGAACCAACATCAGATTGTTTAAGTAGTCTGGCATCTTTCATTGTAAATGATGAGGAATAGTAGATTTTAATGAAATTTAGGTGCTCTGCTCTGTTAACCTGAGGAGTCTGAAGACTGGATATTGACTAAAAAATGGTATTTGAAATATAATTGCACCACTGGTCTAAGGTTGACTTTAACAATTAGCATCCAGCTTCAGACTAAGTAATTAAACAAAATATCAATAGCAATTTGTTTAGATTTCTAAGAAGAATAAATCACACAAGTATTAAAGGTGAGGGAAATTAATTCTGAAACAAACTTTTGAGTAAATGTTGCTTGTAATAAAATATCATTGGTACAAATGAGCAAGACTGGGGTTATAGTTAAGCTAGAAAGTATTTATTGAGGCTGCAGGTTAAAACCAAAGTCATATTGGTTAACAAACAAAACCAAATGAAACCAATTTTCAATTCATTCCTAGAACTTAATTCTGTACTGCTGCTGAGTAAATTTGTGTTAAGTAATGTTAAGTAAAATTGTGAACACATCTTTCCACTGTTTGCAATTTTTTTTTTAATTACAATCCATGAAATGGTAGAAATAAAAGAATATAGTGTAACACACTCACCCATTTTATCCCAACGAATTATTAATTTGGGGGTACACAAGTCTTGTGTATTAAACCATTTGTTTAATATTCAACTCAAACCTTAAGTTTATATAGTGTGTTTTGTTAGATCAGCTATTTTTATGCATGTAAAATTGATTTGCATCAAGTGATTTTAAAAAAATCAGTATTATAGATAAAGGGGAAAGATGTTTAATTTTTAGTACAGTAACAAAAATCTGCGTTAGTATTAGACACAGACATTATATATCAAAGTTATACACACAATAAACATAAAGACAGTCTGTGTGTTTAGCACATACGTTATTTTATAGATAAAATAAGAAAGGGGAAACCTTTACAATTACTTATTTTGATATTAAATTCTTAACTCAGAAGTGAGGTGTGTCCCTTAGGTACATACTACACAATACCCTGCTGATTTTTCCCATTTGGTTAGGGCTAACAGAATTATATTATTTGGCAACTGTGGTATGTGAATAAAGAGGTATTTTTTCCAGTGAGTTTTCTTGAATGTCAAACAGATCAGAGTATTACAAAGTCTGTGAGATAAGCATATTAAAACTTGCAAACAATTGAGTTTAGAAAATTGTTTGTTAAGATCAATTCTGGAATCCTGTGAACTAGGCTTTCTTTTCCATACTGTCTGGACTGTAGGTCCTAACAATTATTTTTTTAAAATTACAAGAGGAAAAATGTTCATGGGGAAGGAGGGAGTAATTAAATCCCACATTTTGTTGTGATCAAGTTTTGTGGATTGTGTTTATTTAATGAAATAACCTGAATGTTTCCCATTGATACTAAAACAAAGAATGAGATCCTGAAACACTTGGAAGTGTGTATTTTGTTGCTGTTGTACACTCCTAAGAAGTGCTTGAATCTTTTAAAACACAATTGTGTTCTATCCCTGGCCATCTGAAAGTTCATTTTAACTGTTTGGCATTGCAAGATGACCCTTTTCAGAAACAGTTTAAAGTTCAAATTCACACCAGTATGAAAAAATATCTCCTTGTGATTTTAGGTAGGGGGCTTATTTGTAAATCTTCTTTGTGAAACAATTATCAACCTATAATAGCAAAATAATAAAATTACTTAAAATATACTTCCTTAGAAAAGTTCTTTGTGTTTAAAATGTTGTTTATTACACACACAAAAATTTGGACTCTCTAAACACAAAATATTGGGAATCTTTCCACTATGTAGTCTGAGCAACTTAAAAATAACTTCTGTATTAATATTAATCAATCAGAAGTGTTAGGATTATTCTGCTTTAAATAAAAAACTTTAAGTAAGAATTATGGAACACATTAAAATAACAATGTAAAATAAAATATGACACCAACCAAAATTAGAGAATCTATTTTTTTCTTTTAATTTAAATAGTGAATATTAGCTATAAAAGAAATTCATTTACAATTATTATATGAAGTAACTTCTTTATTTTCAGTACCTAGTTAAATTATCCCATTCAGAATAGAGTACTCTTGAAAAATAATAAACTTAATCTCGATATACAGCTAAACTAATTCCAAACAAATATAACTCACTGACAGCACAGAATTTAGACAAGAAGTGCAATTACACCGGTAAATATCAAACTATTTTATTGTTCAAGCCAATGTGAAATTTGAGAAATCTACTAGATTTCTTCACCAGTTATTGCAGTAACCTGGGGATGTTTTTAGATACATTGACATGAAGTGTTGCTGATTAAATAGGTATTGAACTTCTTCGATTTTTTTTAAATTTTAGATTGAAATGAAGCTTTAACATATGGCTGTAAAGTATTTGTTCCTCAAAGTGACCACTGAGAAATGCTTGCATTCTAATGAGAGAACGTAGCTAATTCACTTTTTTGCCCCCATGCCAAACTTCTGCAATATTTCTGTGAGCTAACCTTTATCCCCCTTCTGGACTTGTATTGGTCTCTGCTAGAAAGCAAGTCAGCTGTAATTACTTACAGGTGAGTTATTCCATACTCATGAAATAGCTCTATGAAAATGATGTTATTGAATTGAAATGTAGATGGCAGAAACACATTGATTTATTTTGCATGTTTTTAAATGCTTAACAATCACTTCTACTTCCCCCAATAGTAAAGAAATCAGGATCTAGCAGAGAAAAGAGTTAACATGAAGTCCACTTGTAAATTGAATTAATACAATTTGAGCATTTTTTAAAATAAATAGATTTAGAAGAATAAAAAAAAATCAACTCATGTTAAGAGTTGAATTGTAAAAGGTTATCCCTTCTTTGCAAACAGTTGGCTATTTGACACAAAGCTGCACAGCATCTCTGCTAGCTTACCGTTGAAACTAGTTGAGAAATGAATTTGTTTACTTTGTTGTGCTTTTTTGAAAGTGTGGGTAACTCCACCCATAATTCTGCAACTCCCCCCCCCCCCCAGCAATTTCTTTTTAACCTTTTAAGCACTGCTAATGATTCCAGAGCTTCTCTGACAAGAGATGCTCAAACCAGGTACATTTTTATTGCCCTCAACCAAAATAAAACACATACAACCATTGGCTTCCAACCTGATCCCATTGAAAATTTGACCCCAACAGCTGTAAAAATAGGTGTTGTTGCAAACCCTATCCAAAGTTGCACTAACCATGTGTTTGGTAAACACCAACACGCAGCAGCTCAGAGATTGTGTGTGTTTGTTTGTGGAGGGGGGGAGTACAGATTTTGTTTTGGTTTTATAACAGCCATACAGAGCTCTGGCTATTGATTTTCGGGCACATGAAAGGGCTTTTTTACAGGCCTTCCCTGTGGAAGGGAGAAGCAGTAAAAGGTGATGCCACCCACTCCGAAGGAATGCTATGCATGCAATTAGGAGCAAACTCCCAGCTAGGGGGTTAGAATTCAAAGCAAGGCAAAGGCTCCCCACCTCCCACAAACAACAAATCCATTAAACCTACCAAAGCCATCAATACTGATCAATGCGTCCGGGGGCCCTTAACCATTTCAGTACTCAGGACCTTTCCCCTTCCAGGTGACAGCCGCATCCCCTCCAACACACAACTGGCTGAATTTCCCAGAATAAATAGCTATTTGTTTACTATTTTTACACACACACACACACTCCGGATGTGCACTCGGTGCATTGCAGCCAGTCTCATGAAATGCCATTAAGTGAAACTAACTTCAAAAGGCTGGCTGGGATGGCCAACAGTGAAAAGCCAGCCTTTTAAAACAGGGCTCACGTTGATGGTTGGTCGAAGTGCAGCCTGCTCCCAGTTTTTTGCCCCGCAATAGGAAGACAACCTAAAGCTGAGTTTTAAAATAGAATAATCAGAAAGACCCAACAAATCTGTAGCAGTGAAGTGGTTAATCAATACCAGGGCTGCAGGCAGAAGGAGGGGCAGGGTGGGAGGAGGATAAAAAAATGCAGAAAGGAAGGAAATGGAGGGAGTGAGAATTAGACTCACTATAAAACCTCCTCATTCTGATTTACTAAAAAAAAAAAGGGGGGGGTGGGTGAGCTAGCAAGCAAGCAAGCAAGCACAGTAACCTCTTTTCCTGTGGAGAGAATGTTTATTAGGGATTGTACTATGTATGTTTTTAACTATTAGTTCCATGGAACCTTTGGGATCTGAGGGGGGAAAGTCACTTGAATGTAAAATACATGGAATTAGACTGATTTTTGTATTTGCTTTGCCTCTGCTCATTTTTCTACATTCTTCATTTCCCCTTCTGCCCTCCCTCATTCATAACTTGCATTTAATAACTGTTTATCTCATTCATCACTGCTCCCTCCTTTCCCTAAACACTGTCAAAACCGAACACAAGAGCCTGCTTTATAAAGGTTTGATCAGAAGAGATTTGGGATCTTTAGGGTAATTGCATTTGGTTACCTGCAATACATTTTTAACCTATTGATTGGATACATTTATGGAAACCTGAATGGGATTTTTGGCCATCTTTTAGATTTGAGATGGTCTTCAGTTAACAATGTTTTTATTTTATTTTATTTTTAGGAAAGAGACTAGGAGATTTCTTTGGTTTTCCTATTTTTATTCTGCAGATGGGAGAATATTATTAAGAAAATTGTACATTTTTATCATATTATAATAATTTATCCACCTAAATAAGCATATATGTGTGGGGGTGAGCTGAGGCATATTTAAAACTTTTAAAAATCGTTTCTGACAGTTTTTAAATTGCTGTAACATTTCAGTCATTTTTTGGGGGGTCATGAATAGTTCTTTTGTTTTTTACTTTTTGAAAACTCCCTTTAACCAGTTGCTTTTTTAACAAAACATATATTAGGATTGAAAAAAATGAATAATTAAATGACATCTTGTATTGCAATGATGCAGACACAGTGAGATTTTAAGTTATTTTATCCCATCACATCTGACCATTCAAACAACACGTTTTGTAAACTTCTTAGTTAAAAAAATAGGGGTAAAGAAGTTATACATTTTAATGGTAGACTGACAGTCAGGATAATTCAAATTGATATTTAAATAAGGGGTTGACTTGAAGAAGGATCACATTCGTGTAGAAAAACCTGTGTCAATGTGTTAAAAGTGAGGAATGTGAAGGGTTTAGAGAATACCAGTAATGCTTTGGTTTCACTCTCCAAAGCCCATGTAAAATAGTGACAATTTTTTTTTTAAGTTGAGGCAAACCAAACCTCAAATCTGTTTGAGCTTAAACATTAGTACTCAATGCTGCCCTGTGAACATTTTATGAATGTATTTGTTCCTGTCCCCCACTAAGTTTTATCAATCCTTTTTAATCTAACTTCACATTTTTGTTCACAGGAGTGTTTGCAGCTCATGAGCTGGGAATAAAGGCAAAACACAAAATCAGATCTAAGTCTTCCTAATTTATATTAATCTTCCACCAGGAGGGATTGTAAAGTTAATTCATAACAGTCTCTGTAAATACTTTGGAAACTTTGTTAAATAATTTTGCTGCCTCCAAGTTTTCTCTTTGTCTCTCTCTCTCACACACACACACACACACACTGACAAAACACATGTATGTTCTAGGTCTAATTAGGAAGAGTTTATATGATTTTGTACATGTGTTTTCACACTCATGCTAATTCTGAAGTGTGTGACTGTGCAGTTAGTGTGGGGCTATTTTAACACTGCAGATGGGAGAATATTGGTACGAAAATGGTAAATAATGGTGTTAAGAAGTAGATTAAAATAAAAAAAGTGCTTTGTTGCAGCAGGGGTCTCATTAGGAAATAGTCATGCCTGTCTGCCACAGATTTAAAGCCTTTCACCACACCAGGCCTTGAACTGAGGCAGATATAGTTTAAGCAAACGCATCAGAGTCTCCACCCCCTGTGATATCAGATAGAGTTACACTGAAAAAAAACCACCCCAAGATCTGAGGGCAAAAATCAGCACTGCTTCCTTCCCCTCCACATTCAAAAATATATATTTTTATTTCTCTCCCCCCCCACACATTTTAAACTTTTCAAAGCCTCCTTGTTAAAACAAAACAACAACAAAAAATACCCTCCGTGGTTCAGACTCCCTGTCCAAAGAAGAGGCACAAAACATTACTTTTAGAGTGCAAAAAAACACCCCACAACCAAAACAAAAGCCCCTCAACCCAGGCCTTTTAGCAGATCAGGAAAGAGCACATTTGTAATAGCTTTGGGAGGCAAGTAAATACCAAGGACTGGAAGCAAAAGGTGGGTGGTGGAAACTTTTATGAACTTAATTTACAATTTGGTCAAAATTAAATTGATAAACACATTCTGGTTTTGCTGTAAAGTTACACATTTTTAATGTAAACTTCCAAGGCAGTTGCCTTTCTTCATGACCTGTCATTTCCTGTATAGCCGCAATAATATATTAGTTAAATGTATAGCAGTGAATTTACATGTATGTGTCTCTCTGTGTATGTGTGTGTATATATATATATACACACACACACACACACACACACACACACACACTATACATATGAAAGACACTATACTATGTATATGAAGTACACTATGTATATATAGTAAATCAGTACAAAGCATTTTGTTTAAAAGCTTGGAAAGTCACCATGCTGAAAGAAAAAACAACAGCACACCAAGTATTCTTGGCATTCAAGACAAAGCTAGCAAGGCAATACAAGTTGAAAGGTTTGTGGATGACTCAATGTGGGGCAGAAAGCTTCTATGTTTAATAGATTTGAGGCGAGGGTTGGGGAGGAATGTAATAATGGAGATACAGGTCACAAAAAGATCTACAAAAATAATCTTATTCTTACCTGCTTATTATGATTTTTATTTAACTCTGGTTGGTGCAATTGAAAACATTTATCAATGTAGTCTAGCAAGAACTTCTAGAGAGTTCCAAGTTTAAGCTGTATTCAGAAAGGAATGATCTGTATGGTATATAGGGGCTCACCTTTCCTCCAGGAAGCACATCTTTCTTTTGCTGCAAGATATGTACTTTTTCCCAGCAGTAAAGTGCCAACCCCACAAAAAAGCGATATAATTAGTGCTGGTACCTAGTGCAAACTCTGATCTCTAAGAGAAACCATTACAGCTTTTCAAATGTCTACCATTTTGAAGACAGAAAAACATTTTCTAACAGACAGAAGAATCCCTCTTGAATCCCCCCTGGCCCTTTTGAATTCACGCCCTGCCTTACATCAAACGGTTTTTTGCTGATTAACTGCACAATCAGGTCCCTGCAGATCAGGGGGAGAATGGAGAAGAGAAAAGCAACCTCTTTTCCAGAGAACAATACCATTATTTCAGCTCCATTGGACAGGAATGTGTGATTTCACAGCCCACTGCCCCTCTCTCACATCTCCAAAAACACTGCCAGAGATCCACTGCTCAAAAGTCCCCACCAGTGGTGCTGGAGCTAGGGGTGCTCCCGCACCCCCTGGCTTGAAGTAGTAGTAACAAACACCAAATGCATAGTTTCCATGGTTTCCATCATCAGCACCCCTATTAGAAAAAATTGGGCCAGCATGCCCGGTCTATCCAGTTTCATCAAAATCCAGCATTTACAACTGTGTCAATACTTGTGAGTTTTTTTCATAGTTTTTTTTTTAAATCAGCTCAAGAAAACATACAATTAAAGTTTAGTTTTGAAAAGCCTAGTTAGTATTCACAGGTTTTGCTAGATTTCTAGTTCACACACAGAAGATAGATTTTGGGTGGAGTTTGGGTTAGGGCAGTTAACAAATGAAAAAAAGATTTTTGATTAAAACTATTCAATATTTTAGGGAGAACTCAATTTTTTTGCAAATACAGTGAACCCCTTATTCATTTAATAAAGTCTTAACAAATAAGAATAAACTTTTAAAAACCACTTTTTTTAAAAAAAAAGGATGCATTGATTCCTCAAGATTTATCTAAAGATTCTTTTGCAGTTAAATTATCTCCTTCCAGTCTGAAACAAAATATTTTAATTGCACAAACCTATAGTGAAATGAATTATTGAATTACTGTTTGCACAAGGTCACTATTTATTTTAAAAAGACTAAAATGATTGAACAAACGTTTTTTGCTAGTTAATAATATTCTAGTAACCTTTTAAAATTACCAAGACATTTCTGTGTTAGGGTTACTGTGTCAGAAACATCTCACCATCTTTGTTAATACATTTTAAAACGATTCATGTGTTTCACGATTTGCAAGAAAAATATTAGAATACTTTCCCCTCTGCCTCTCAAACTTTCGTATAAATTGTTCTCAGATATGTTGCATCATATGTAGTTTTACAAAAGCAAAAGTTCTTGGTGTCATTAAAGTGTACTGAAGTGACCTGGTGTGTGTAATAGTCACTAACAATTAAATCCCTTGTTTTGTTCGGTCCCATAGCAAGTGTATATCCAGTACAGTGAGAGTGTGAAAAAGCATGGCAATCGACGTTGTAATTTACTAATTTGATACAGGGAGAGAGAGAAAAAGAGGTTCTTATGGGAGGCATATACAAAGTTTCTCCCCCACCCCCAGAAATAAGTAAAAAGCTAAAAATAAGTGATAATAATACAATAAATAATAATAATAATAGGTTTATCGATTTGTTTGATCAAAGTACAAGTTAGTTTTCTGCTACTAGGAAAGAGGTCAAGATTTAAAAACAAAAAATGTAGAAACTAGTTACAATGTCTTGGGCAAAGCAGAAAACACTGACCACACCTCTCAGATAGAAGCCAAGTGGGGATCAGTTTGTCTCCCCAACACCATCACTACCAAACAAAAGAGAGAGAGGGAAAATAATATTTGTTCAGGTTTCCCCTCTGTTCGCCTTTGATTTATCTGTTTACAACCAGGACCCCCTCAGTTGAAAAAAAAAATCAATGAAAATGTAGTTCGAGAAAAGGCGGGCAAAGTACAGAAAAAAATTTGTGAATGGAAGAATGTGTTTGTGCATTCATTGTTAAAATAAAGAGTATGCCGTGACGTGAGCTCCCGGATGCCAATGGGAAAGGGGATAATATTTTTAAATATCCTCCCCGCGAGCCAATGGGAGAGGCGGTGGCAAAGACTAGCGCAGGGATGCGCCAATGGAGAGGGAGGTATGCTAATGAGGAATTGGTCAGGCAGGAGCTGAATGTCAACTAGTCAAAGATGGAGGCTGGAGCTGGAAGGCCATGAGGTTTGTACTGGAGGATTTTCCCAGATTTTTATTGATTAGAAACTGAAGCTGAAATACAGCCGGCTCTGCCCAGGACCATGGAGCCAAGCCCCCAGGAGATGGGGGGAGAGAGCTGGACAGTTCTTGCTGCCTCTTTTGCTCTTCTTTTGACAACTTTTTTTCTTCTTGGTGAGAGGATCTGTCCCTCCCTTGGCCAGGTACCATTCATAGCATTTGGGGGTTCTCTCTCCCTCTCCCCCTCTCTCTGGCTGTGAGTGAGTAGCATCCGGGTGATTGGGCGGAAATGGCGGGAGCTCAGGGCTAAAAGGGGGAGGTGCGGGGGGGATGCAAAGGGATTTAAATCAGGTTAAATGGGGGGCGATCGGAATATCGGTCCAATGGCCAGGAACGTGCTCCCGCAGCTGCTGCCATGGGAGTGAGAGAGAAGCGGGGCAGGCGTGTGCGCTAGGGAGCAGCTGGGCAGGCCTGGGGTTCCCACTCCCAGCTGCTGAACGGGAGGGATTCGGTTCTTCCCCTAAGCGGGATTGTTGTAACGAGACTCCGGGCTGGAGGATGAGTGTGAGGGCAGGAGCAGAGGAAGGCGGTGTAAGGGAGGGGGGGGGGTTAAGAAAAGTCCTGCTTTTTCCTTCTTCTTTCTCCTCCCCTCCCATTCTCACTTCTTTCCTTCGAGATCTGGAATCGGGCCTCTGTGCCCCACCAGTTCTCGGACTTATTCCCGTCTCTGATCTGGGACTGGCTTCGCGTCCTGAGGGGGCAACGCTCGGAGCAGGAGCATTTTCACACCCTCTGGCCATTGGGAATGGGCAGGACACTTGTGTGTGTGTGTGTGCGCGCGCGCGCAATGCTTGGAGTAGATGTTCTCGGTGAGGTCCTGCTTTGTGTGTTTAGATTTCAGAAGTTAAGTTCTTTCTTGTGGTTGATTTGGGGCGTTGTTTTTTGTTTTGTTTTGTTTGTTTTTTTACGGTGCAGTAGATACAAAGGATTAAAGTTTATGAAGCTGTTTAAAACACGTAGGAGCAGCCCCCCGAAAGGCCAAGGCAACAGAAATAAAACTCCCGATTGGAAGGAGTAGAGCCTAAACTGGATTCCTTTGATCAACTAAAAATTAGGGGGAGGCGAGGCGGGCAATAGCGATCTATTTAATGTACGTGTTGGGTACGTATTGTGAGAAATGCTTTCGGGAAGGCTTGTCTGAAAAATAACTAGAGAATGGTGAGCTAATTCCCCCCCCCCCCCCAACATTTCACCTATACAAACACTTCTGAGAATTTGAGTGTGGTCCCACGAATCAAATCCTTTTTGCCAGAGTAGACTCCGTTGCCTCGCCTCCCCCTCTTTGCACACAGACACAGTTAATCGCTGAGTATTGTGTTTCAGGGGAGGTTTTCTCCCTGTGTTGCTAGCTTGTATTGTGCTGTAAAGCTTTGCTAGCCTGGAGAAAAGTGAAACGATTCCGATTTTTAACTTTGAAAACAAAATATTTTTGCTGAGGCATCATCTGTTGAAAATTCATCTCTTCCCTCCACCCCTTAAAAACAAAATAAGCGAGGCAATAAGTCACATGCTATCGCCAGCCAGTATTTATATTGGCTTAATATTTAAATCTCATAAAACTAATGCTTTGCTTAAATAGTCCAGAGTTTTTGCAATAAACCAGGGTGTGCAGCCCAAAGTGTTTCTTTGGCATTCTTGCACTTTGCCCCAATTCCACTCAGCTTCCCTCCAGTGTGTGGTCTTCGAGCCGTGTAAGGAAACCTCGTCCCCTAGAATACAAACCCAGGGCTGTGGAATTTAAAAACCTTCCTAAAGTTCAACACATTCTTTCTTCTTACCTCCCTTTTTTCCTTTAAACATCTCCAAACTAGTCGAGGCAGCCGGGCTAACCACTAAACTTTGTGCAAAAACAATAACGATAATCAAAAATAAAATAATTCGGCAACAAAATACAGATTCAGATTCAAATGGCCTTTTAGCAGAAATCCAACTGGATGTGAATTGCCAACTGCCCTGTAGATTTAGAAAGTAAACCTCACTTAGAACACTTTTTACTCAGGAAAACTCCCCATGACTTTAATCAGCTTACTGTTTTGACTTACTTCACTACACAGTGTATGAAAAGTTGGTTAGATTTTTTGGTATTGTTTAAAGTTTGAAACCAAAGTATTTAGTTTTATAAAGTTTTATTTTATAATTTTGCCTTATTTAACTAGCAGTTAAGTTTTTCAGATTTTTTTTAAATTGAAGTAGTTTAAGGAAACAAAAGGTAAACAGTTTTAAATCTAAAGAATAACAAGTTGCTTTTTAAATGTTACAAATTAGACATTGTAAATAATTTTAGATAATGTTTAATTGCTATTTTTCTCCTTATTATCAATATGCTTTTTAAAAGAAAAAGTTTCAGTGCTTTCGTTTTATTATGTAAGTGGATGATTTTGCCAAGTTCTCACACTTCTTGATGGCAGTTATTATAAGGCTTATTTAGTAAAAATATTTGTTTAAAAACAGCAAAACCTTATTTAGTGTTTAAAAGATAAATTAATCATAATACTTGGAAATAGTATCAAACATATTTAACAAGTATCAAACATTTCAGCTAGTGATTAAAAAAATAGTAAAAGCTGTTCATTTCTTCTAAATCTTGTCTTTAATATAAAGCTTCATATAACTTATACATATTTTTGTAATATGTTGACTCCAAAATGTAAGGGGTAAAAAACAACTCTGGTCTTTCCCTTCCTACAATGTAATACGGTACCTTTATTATAAATTAAAAAAAAACTAACAAAAAAAACTTGAGTTAAATTCTGGAACTTTTGCTGAAGTTAATGCAAGGTAAAATGTTGATATTTCACAAAGTTAATTTAGAAGAATGATGTTGCATCAGTGTGGCTGTTGAAGATACTCCTGTTGTTGAATTTAACATATCTGTTTTTGAGTAAATTATGCACAGAAGGCAATCTCTTTGAGAAGTTACTGATTTATCATTTATATTGGAAAGTCTCTGAAGTATACTGTTGTCCAGAGCCCTTTTTCTGTTGTACTACTGGCAATTATGATGAGCAGTGCAATATTAAAAGGGCATTGGCTGGCAGAAACATGACCCCCTTTAACAGCCCACCCTCTTCAGAGTGGGCAAACAACCCTAAAATAGATGCCTCCTCCAGTATATTTATGCACATGTGTGAAAGAAGATTTTATGCATGTGAAATTGTTATTAAATAAGGAGAGATTGTGGATTGTAAATTCTTACATCTCTTAAGATAGATACTGATTTAAATGTCATGTTTACAACATAAAATCCAAACATTTCTGTGAGTTTTCAAGGCATCACACTACCTATTTTGTTTACCGGTATCTTGTGAATTGTGAGTGACTCATTGTTCATTTTTCACCCAATGTAGTGTCTAGCTTGGAATTTTATAACAATTTTTTAGGGTTTTTTTTCCTTTGTATTAAATTTTTCCTATATGTTTAAGGTGATCACCAACCTTCTAAGACTGAATTTAATGCTCTTATTTTGTATGTGAGATTCTGTGATGTTTATATTGGGATTTTTTTGTATAGTGGCACACTGACAAATATACGTGTGAGAGATTGTAACACCCACACCCACAAATACACACTTTGTATATGTCTGATCACACTGATGTTTAGGAATTCTGTAACATTTTCCATAACACATTAAAGATGTGTATTTATACCATTATATACACCCCCCTCCCCCATGTTTTATAGTCTATGTTGTTCAACCATCATGAAAAGTACAGTACAATCTGGAGAACTTTTAAAATTAATTGTGGATAAATGCAACCTATTGAACATTTATTTTAAATTGTGTATGTGAGATTAATTTACTGCGCAATTTGCCTTTTATGGAGACAAATATTTCTGGGGACGCTGAATTTTATACCCATCATTCTTTTATTTCCCCTATTTAAATAAATATCTGAAAAGTGTACTGGGAATGGCTATACTGGGTATATAGTGAAAGACATGAGTGAATTAAGGAGCCATGTTTAACAAGGGTCTGTTTGTTTTTGTTGTTAACTAACTTTTTGTTGTTCTTTTACTTTGTCTAATTATGATCTCAAGTAAACTTTAAGCCATGCAGAGTTTTATTGGGGCGAACATAAAAACCTTATTGTGGTCAACAATCTAATGTAACAGTCCCTTACAAAAGGATGCAGGGACAGCTGTGCACAATGTGACAGTGGCTGCTGGTATCGCTGGCTCTGACAATGTTGCACTACTGTCTGCACAAATAAAGCAGTGCAATAATATTGTCAAAGCATTTGGTTCCAGTCTTAATACATCCTTATGATCAGTTACTGTTGCACACCCAGTCCCCTTTGTGGAACTTTGTGTAGTTATTTAATGTGTCTTAATATGCAACTATCCCTCTACTATGTTTTGTTTTTTTCCTAAGGCTTAGGTGACCTTAAGATGCCAAGATTGTGTAAAACCTGGCCCATAATATATATATATTGGTTAGTTTTTTCTTGGTCTATATAGAAATTCCTTGGTTTTGTTCCCATTTGTGACTGCTTCAGTGTACAAAATGGATTTCCTCTCCTGCCACTCCTGTGTGTTTGTGTGTCCAAGTTGTACAATAAAAAGATGGCCTATTCAAATTTAAAAGCCCTCTTGTCCTCCTTTAGAACAAACACCTTTACTAAAAATCCCCCTCAGGTTTTGATCTTCTTTTTGCTTCTGGTTTTAAACCAGAGTTATAAGAAGCTAAGAATGTTACTGTTGTATATGGAATTCAGTGGCTTTTGTATCTATTCACAGACTATTTAATTTCATGCTTCTTCCTTGCTGTATTTTTCAGGTTGCATTGTACTTCTTTGATTTTAGAGGAAATTATTATTTAGATTCAAGTAATAATGGCATAGCCATTTCCCTTAAAAAACAAAAACAAAAACAAAAAAATAGGCATGTAAATAACAATAGGGGTTCCAAAGGCATGATCCTGCCTGGATTCCTGAATAGCAAAAGTGGAATGAATCGGGGAGCCGCATTGGTGAGGCAGACTTGGTAACAGTAAATTGCGTTAAGAATTGATCTTTAAATAACAGTATGTTGTTGACTGTCACTCGAATTTTTGGAGGCAGATGTGGAATTTTCACTTGCAGCTGCTGAGAAAGCAGTGGTGGGGGGGCGGGGCAGGAGAGGGGACCTTTTTGCTGGGGCCCAGGGCTGTTACCTGGGGGCAGGGAGAAGGGGAACAGAAGAAGTAGAAGGAAAGCTGTGAGATTGGAACCCAAATCTATGGAAAAGAGCATTTGGGATTGGAATGCATATCTAAACCCAGCCCAGGGCGTGCTAGTGAGTGAGGCATGGGAGACAGAAAATGGAGTACCACTTCCTATGGGTTGAATCCCATTTCAGAGGGAGCAGGGGAAGCAGTGTCGACAATAACACACTCCAATTCTTTAATAATAAATAAATAAGTAATAATAATAAACCTTGCAGTTCCGATATTTAGTGTGAGGGGTTAGGAAAGCCTCTTCCTGCTCCACAGCCAGAGGAGGGGGGGGAAGGGGGAAGAGGGCCTAAGCCTTCCAGTTTGAACCAGAAGGCAAAGTGATGGTGGCTGAAAAGAAAATCAGGCAGCTGATGCGGTATCATACTGAAGAGGAGGTAACATGAGCCTTCTTGGCTCCCTTTCTCCTAGGATTTTTTTTTTTAAATGCATCTCTGTGCATTGTGGCACGTTTGCCATTTGTGTGTGTGAAAAAAACAGGAGGGCCTGGTTAGTTTCGGGTCTCCCCTCCCGCCCCCCCACCCCTGATACTTGATTAATCAAAAGCTTGGAGAGACTGAAACCTGCAAAGGCTCCGTTTGTTGGCATGACCATACTCCAGATTACCGAACTGGGAGCACAAGACTAACAACAGCTCGTTGACCTGAGTGTATAATAAAAGGGATCCCTTTCATTGGGGGTGGGGGGGGGATGGAAGTAATCCCATTGCACCTCGATGCTGGGTAGGGGCACAGACCCATGGAGGATCCCAGCAGTAAATTAAAATGAGCCTCGGGGAAGTCCTTGGGGGGTTGGGGTGCAAGGATGTAAGATGGCCTCGCACTCATGGCAGCCTGGCTTGTTGTCCAGCCTGCCTGTTGTTTAATGAGTTTAAGTTTATGAATTGAACAAGTTCTAAAACATAGCAAATGTGCTTGAAGATGCCTCCTGGGGGCATCAGGGTCTGGGCGTGAAACTTACTGGAGGCTGTTGGGGGGAGGATTTGTGGGTTTTTTTTTTAAAGATACCTAGGGCAATGCTATACGCCAGCCCTGTTTCCTCAAAGAGGCTCATCGGTAAGGCTCAGCCAGTGCAAACCTAGTCATGCTGTAGGTGAGACAGTTAATTCTATGCATGGGGCGTTTGCTGCTCCAACGCAGCAAAAGGCAGAACCCCAAAGAGGGTAGGGGGCCTTTCTTGGGAAGGAGAGGTGTCCCTGCCGCTTTTGGTCTGGAGATAGAGATTATACATTCCACACCCTCCCTTCCAGGGTTGTGTTGTTTTTTTAAACCCTGCCTGGTTGAGGAATTTTAACAGTAAAAGGGGAGGAGGAGGGGAAAGAAAAAGGGGGATTCGGAAGCAAAGGCCCCTTCAGGAGTCCCTATTTGTGTAAGGGAAACTATTTGCATGTGTGTGTGTGGAGACTCCAGGGCTTGTCTCCAGTTGGGCAGTGGAGGGGGAGGGGGTATTTTGTGGAATGCAGGGAATCAGGTCGGGCGGGGGGGGGGGGAGGGCTTTGGGAGAGCTTCCATCCTGTTGTTGCATAAACTTGTTAAAAGAACCCCTCCTCTGTAAAGGCAGCTTACATAGGGTATTAGTGTGCTGGAGGAGGCCAGACCTGCGCCCTGGCTACACAACCAATTGGAACGGAAAGTGAAATCAGATGGTTTAAGTTTTCAGAGGGATTTTTTTTTTCCAGGGGGACTTTTTGAGTCATTGCATTTAGTACCAGATTCATGTTAAGGTCGCTCATTCTTTGGCTTTTACTTGGGTGGTTTGGGGGAGGGACCTAGTCCTGCAGGGACAGGAGGCCCAGTTTTTCTGTGAAAACAGTTCCTGTCATGTGTGGGGGTAATGCAGGGGGAGCCAGCCCCTCCATCAAGGCAAACGCATTTTGCTAGCTGTTCAGATCGCTCAGGAGTGAAGTCTACAAGGGGACCCCTTCCATCGTGGGGGAGGGGATGCATGCACCCTCTGATTTGTGAGCAGGGTAGTGGAATTTCACAATGGCCTGGCTACCCCAAAGCCAGTCCCACGTGTTTCATCGGGCAGCAGGGCATTTTTAAGGCATTTTGTTTGCTTTGCTAGATTTACTGGCTCAGCATTTTGAAGGTGATAGGACTTAGCCCTATTTTGCTCCTGCATTTAGTACCATGGTGCCACTTTTTTTTTTTTTTCCACCAGACAGCAGAGCGCTGGTAAACACCATGCAGAAAAGCCATATTGTGGGGTTACAAAGTCTAGGCTGTTTAAGGAGCTCTGTCATTCCTTTTAATGGAGCTTACTGACGCAGAGCTGGCTTCTGCCAGCCGAGGAAATGTTACTGCTGAGAAAAGGGTTATTGAAACCCACAAACTAAATATTTTAAGCAAGAATCAAATAGCAGGGCATTCTGGAGTGTAATCCCCTCTGATTTCAAGAGAAGGGGAATGTACTGATAAATGGCTGTGGGTGACAGAATTCCCCCAAGCTCAGTTGAAATCCACCTTGGAAGCTAGTGTTTTCAGAGAGGATTTACAAACTCTTACTTTCTGGAATCTCTTGCACACCTAGACAGGTTGACTCTTGCATGGAGGCAAGAATCACCTTTTTATCTGGAAGGATTTGTACTGACTTGCTCGATAGGCTTACGGAGTCATGAATGGAATGCTAAGAATTTGGTTTAAAAAAGAAAAAAAAATTAAAAAAGCAACACTTCCCTGTTTTAAAACAATGATTTTTTTTTTTTTTTAATGGAAAACTCTAAATCAAGTCTCGGCATCCAGCTGTTTCCACAGGGTTTGGCTTGACCTTTGGTAATAATGTCAATTCCTTTTCAGGAAAAACATACTGTAGAATTTCATGCATGCATCTATATGTATTGCAAGATGGCTTTATGAAACATCTAGCTCCCCCAGCTATAAACAGCATGAGGAGGTTGGTGGTTTGTTACCTGGCCATTGTTTGTGAAGTAGCAACTGGTTTGAAAACAAAAATCTGCCTCCACAGTGGCACCTTCTCCAGAAAGAAAGGAGAGAGGAAGACAGAAAACCCAGTAAGGGAAGCAGGGAGAGAGGGACAGTGAAATAGCTTCCTAAACTAAACCAGAACATCCAAGGTATGATCTAATAAGTAAGCAGGAGGCCTCTGAGCTCTGGGAGCCAGTTCACTACTTTATTTAGCCCTGAGCTCCATAATAGGGTCAGTTTAGTCTATTCTGCCTGTTAATATCAGGAATGGGGGGGCTGGGTTAAAACTATTGCAATGACTCCAGCACTGCCATGCAGGTTAAAACCTCAACTCATTTCCTTTACTGGGCAGCATTTAAAGCGTTATTTCCATACTAGTCCTGGTGACATTTCCATTTAGTTTCTATGAATGTGATTAAAGGCAAAAGAGTTTTCTAAACATATCTAGAGACGCTCAGCCTTGTGGTGTATAAATAGAATGCATTTCATAATCTCGTGTTTAAATGCTTATTTTAAAATAACCCCCATATACATTCCAGGGAAGCATTCCTGCAAAGGGGAAGGGATCAACACAAGATTTACATATTGTTTGCAAATGGTGTGATTATTATTGGATGTTGATTCAACCTTTATTTTTCTCTCCTGTAAAACGGGGTGTGTATGTGGGGTCCTACACAAACACACCACCCCAGCGACCCTTGAGTTTACTTGGCGTGTTGAACATAGAAATTCTTGAGACATATCTAGGCTACAGATCCAGCAGCACAGACACAAAGTGACATAAATGTGCATTTTCCTAGACTTTTAAGCTATGATTGAAATTCATAATTGTATCCCTTACTCTCTCCTGCCAGCTGCAGGTTTCATAATAATGTCACAGATCAAAGATGTATAGAGATTGTTGAACAGTGGTTTCCCCCCCCTCCCCCCCCCCCAGATTGCTGAGGCAATAGTAATGTCACCTGAAGTGTGTTAACTGTAACTTTAAGCTATAAACTCACCAGTGGGAACAGTTGTTTGGGCCATTAGAGAGGTTAAAAGGATGTGGGGTTGTTTTAGTTCTGTTTGAAATAACATCCAGGCTGAAGGAGGAGAAAAAAATTGGTAAATGTGAATGAAAGAGAGACTGGAATTATTGGACTAGAATAGATGGAAAAGGTAAGGTTGTGCATAGCTGTATCTTTTAAAATGTCATCAGTCTAACTAAAGATCTGGCTCTTGGAGATTGTTGAAAAGCAGGATTAACAGAAAATAATTTGCCAGGATAAGGAAAATACTCAACACCATTCTGAGCAGTTTACAACAACTTTCTGTGAACATGGCCTTTTAATTACTTCAAGGAAAGGTTAATACAAATAAATAATGAAGGGAAAAAAAAAAAAAAGATTCCTATCTGCCTCCAACCAACACCTGAAAAGGAGGTGGGTGGAAAGTGAGGGGCAAATTGGATGTGTTTTTTCTTATCAGTCCATTTAAAAAACAAATAATTAATGCTGCCTCTGTCCTGGTCCCACTTTTGGGTAGTGTCCTTGGTTTTTAGTTTCATTTGGCTAGTGAGCCATCAAAGGGGATAGAGGGTTGTCTCCCACTAGAGTGCCAAATGCCAGGGATCTTTAATGGCCAAGACCAGATCAATGCGGAATGCATAAATTAGCCAGGAATCCATGAATTAGGGGATTGTCTCTCCATTCCACTCTTATTTAATCCGCTGGAAAGCAGGCTGAGGAAAGAGAAGCTTAAAGTGTCAAATTTGTGAATTGGTTTGGGATGGCCTGGGAATAAGATTTCCTTCCTCTTCGCCCCAGATTCTCAAGTGTTACGAGATAACAAGTATAATGGGGCAGGTTTATTTAATAGCTCAGCTAGAGCAAAGCAGGTTGACTTAGCGGAGCAGCTCTGAATTTGGAGAAGATGGAGAGGTGTCCTGGCTCTTTGATGAGATTTATTCATGTGGTCACCAATGTGTTGAGAACAAAACAACGTGTTGAGAACACCAATGTGTTGAGCAGCCACCGCTGTCTACAGAACCTTCCTGCCCTTTCAGTTATGCACAAAACGTGCTGAAATGTTCTGAGGGAAACATCAGCTTGAATATTAGGTTGTAATTTGTGCATGTTATTCTAAGGACTGAGCTACAGGGCCACCTCTACAGACCTTGTTTTGCTTTCTAATCTCTGTTGTGTGTTTAATGCTGTTGTTTCCAATGCAGGACGCGGAGAGATACTTTAAAACCCTGGCCTGTGTAAGCAGTAAAGCCCTAGAAAAGAAATTCTACAAGGACCTGAAGCATGTTACTATAGGTTCAAAATATAACGATCTAGTAATAAAATAAATAGCAGACTTTCCCTGCCTCTACTGTAGGCAGCTAATTGATCTGGTGTTTTAGATAGAGGGGAGAAATCTGGATTTAAGAAGATGATGCCCCCTCTCCAGAAAAATGTATACAAATCTGGGTAACATCCATGCTGGAATTAAATATATGTCATGGAGGGAGGGGGACCAATGAGATTTTGTTTTCCAAAACACTCAATAAGTGTTTCTCACACTCACTCACCTTTTTTATTCCCCTTTCAAAGGTGCATCATTATTTATAGGAATGCTCTATTTTGTAGGGATGCTTTATTTTCTAACTTTTTTACCCCTTCCACATTTGCAGACCTGTAATGGAGATCCAGTCACCTGCTGCAGGAAGCACAATCCAGCTTCCTAACCTTAAGGAAGAGACCCTATCAATATTGCCTCTGCTTTTGTGATCAGGGTAGTAGTGCAATATTGCTTATAGGGTCTTTTCTTTGGAGGGTATTCTTCACAGGAAAGAGGAAAGCAGCGTGCTGGGCAAGTTAAGGCAAAAGTTTATGTAAATTATGAACATTGTTAGCTAGGCAATTGATTGTGCAGAGAAGCTATTGTGAACATAAATGCTCCTGTGACAAATAATTGTGCATAGATGCTAATGCGATGACTCAAGTTGTGAGTAATTGGTATATTTTTGATGTTATTAGGCGGGGTACTAAAACAGCCTGGTATTACAAGCACGAACAGTTGTACATGTTTGAAACTGGAGTAACCCAACATACTTACATTTTAAAATAGTATGGGACAGGAGATGTTTGAAGGGGGCAGATTTTACATAATGCTGTAAACACCAATCAAGGAATGGGAGGATATACTTAGCCACATGCGCTGTTTGTATTCCTGCACTTAGTCTGAAAACCAGCACAGTTCTGTGAAGCAGGATTTTATATAGCAGCCGAAGCTATAATCCCAATAACCTTCAAAACAAATCTAAGTTAGCTGATTAGCAAATTAAGTTTGATCCAGTAGGGCCTGGACACACCGGCAGCAGTTTATGGAGCTGTGATTTATATTATACTACGTGTAAATAGCTGATGGGGTGGTTCTCGTCGATGGCCCCAGCCCCTCTGTCTAATCGTTGTTCAAAGGCTGGGCCCTCAGAACACGCAGGCAATAGCTGTGAACCGTTATCTGATTAATAAAGGTTCTTTCTGCGAGCTGTATGGTAAGATATGTGGGAAAGTGGTGGGAGAGAGGGGTGTTAAATCTCTTATTCCTCTTTGTAAATTATCAGCTGAAGGAGGAGGGGTTGACAGAAGCCTGAAATGACTGAGTGGGTGGCCTGTACCAGTATTTTCAGGTGGTCCCCTCGCTCTCTTGTGGGACCTTTGAGGCCCAGGAAAAGGGCATAGAGGGAGGGGACTTCAGACCGGATTAGAAAACAGTGGAGGAGCCCTCGGCCAGAGAGGTTTCTAATCAATTCCCTCCAGCAGCAGGGCTGAAGCCGCCTTGGGAGCGCTGCGCCCCTCCTTACAACGGCAGCTCAGGGCTGAGCTGTCTCCGCAAGGTTGCGACAACAGCTCTGATCCCTTGACACAGAGCTCTGGGGAGTGCAATTGACCTGGGGGAAGCCAGGCTGGGTTTGGGAAGGGGGAGTTTTTCCCCTCCCCCTCACCCCCCACTTGTTCCAAACCTGAGCCCGGCCTGCACTGGGAACCACCAGGCAGGCTGCCACTCTTTCCCTGTTGCACTACTGTTAAACTTGTAGCTAGCAGTGCAATAATGAAAGGGCGTCGGTCTGCCAGGGACCAGCCTTCCTCCAGTGACTGCCTGCAGGGGTGGGGAGCTGGGGCAATAGGCCCGAGGCCCCTCAGCTAAGAATTAGGTCGCTCTCACCTCCTTCACCACCTTAAAAAGGAGGCCTCGTATTGTGTAACTTTGTTTTCAGCCATAAAGCAGTTGAGATCTGGGGACTATGAATCAGTTTCTGCTCATTCGCTCTGGCTGGGAAAGGTGAGCTGAGCAGAGCTGCTCAGACTGAAATCAGACATGCCTGGATAGTTAACAGAACAGAAGACACCTCAGCACAATTTGGTATCAATGGGAGAGGAAGCGCAGGCTTCGGAGAGAAATCCAAAATGTCTCTACCTGACAGGGGGAGGAGAGGGAAAGGTTAATGCACTGGTCCAAAAAAATAAAGTAATTTCACTCATTTATTTTTCTGCCTGGTTGGTTTTATTTCAGGTTGCCAGAAACTTACCAATATTCAGCAGCACGATGTGGATTTAAAAAATAATAAAAAAAATTTAAAGGCTCCTCTCGTTGTAGTTCAAGTTGTCATTGGGGGTGGGACTGGGGCAGGCAGAGGTAGTGAAGAGGGGGTGGGGGAAGAGAGGTGAAGTGGGGAATAGAGTAATGGGGTGTTTGTGGGTGTTGCGGGAGGCTATACAAATGAATTAGATCAGAACAGCACTCGCTGCATGTGTGAGCTGGGCTGGGCAGTCCAGGAAATAGCCCTTTGGTTATTAGTGACTATGGTGAAATGGATTTGTCCGGGGCGGGGGGGGGGGGGGAAGAGGAGGGACTGAAAAGGGTATTTCCTTTAGTAAAGGACATTTCCACGCTGGCCTATTGAACCTGCACTTCTCTCTGGCATGATTCCTGCTTCATCATGACTTTTTGCAGAGGAAGATTAGCACAGAAAGCAGGCTGGCTGTACAGGAGGGATGCAATCTAATCCTAATGAAAAGACTTTTACAGTCCATGCTTCATTTCCTATTTCTTTGGGATACTCTCCCCTCTCTCTCTCACACAGGCAGATCTAAAAGATGGATCCTTCCCTGCAGTCTCTCTCCCAGGGAGAAGTCAGCTCCCTCCCTAGCTTCACCTTCAGGCTTTGCACACATACAAAATGGCTGCAGCAGCATGTGGGTGGGCATGGATAGCACAGGAAACCGCTTTTCTCTTTCCCACCCGGCCTGCCCAGGAAGCCCCTTGTGCATTTATTTGCTGGGGTATTTTGCTCTGCATAACTGGGTGGAAGCGAGGGGTCTCCCAAGTGTCAGTTATGCACAGAATGGGGGCTGGGTAGGGGAATGGCCAGTTTGCATGAGAAGGGGACCTGCCGGGCCCCAGTGTTTATTTTTTTGCTGACCTTCTGGGGATATGGTCAGTGAGAGCTGTGACAGCTGCTGGAAGCGGCAGGGGCTTTGAAGATTGCAGAGGTTGTGACCTGGAGGCCCCTTTCCTCTCTCCGTCCCAGGAGCTGCTGAGTCAATCAGGGAAAAGGGGAGGTGAAGTAGGGGGGTTGCTCTTTGGCCATTTTTCAATCGGTGAATGAAACAGGAAAGGACAAATGCAAGAAGAAAGAGGAGCAATTACTTCCACTGCAGTGAATTGCTGAGAAGGGGAATCGCTCTCTGGTCAAGGCTTAAAAAATAGTAATGAAAAAAACATGTGCTCACAGCTCCCAGCCCATTCCAAATTAGGGGCTATTGCAAATCAATATTGATAATGGAGTCAAAAGTTGGTTCTTACAAACTGTTCTGGATCACTGAGATACAACCGCCTGCCATTTCCACCCTGACCCCAAGCTCTGCTCCTTGTGGGGGAACCTCTCCCACTCCTACCCCTTCCAGTCCAACTTCTCCACTGCCCCTTTCCGAAGGGGCTCCCACTGAAACTTCTGCCTCTTTGCAGAACCGCGCTGCACCGCATTGACGGTCCACGACAAAGTGTCATAAATAATGACGCCGGCGCTGCCCTTGCCAAAATAAATGAACAAAGTACATTTTGTGATGCTGGATCCTTGATTTTATTTTTTTTAAATGTTTGTTCACTGGGGAATTTGCACCATTTGGCAGCCTGCCATGGGGCTCCCACGCCTTACCATGAATCGGGGAGGCTCCTCTTGCCTGGTGAGCCATATTTAATTCAATTCTTTTTTTTTTTTTTTTAAAGTTGTGGGATGACTTGGGCCTATGTGTCTTTCCTTTTAGGCTAGTAATCAGAATAGCAAACAGGGTGACTGCCTTCAGCTGACCACCATACGACAGAGGCAAGGAAAGCAAACAGCAGGCTTTTCAGTTAGTTTACACAAAGGTCACTTAAGTCCTGTGTGTTGGTTACATAATACCATTTGGGGTTTGGGTTTTACACCTTCTTCTGCTAAATATTTCTACAAGAGTTGTTATAAAATGGCCAACATAAATCCAGCCCCGGCTTTAAAGGAAAACTCCAGTGATTAGGTCGAATACCCCCAGGTAGCTCATAGGCCATTTACTAACAAACATTCACAATAAGAATGTCCTTCTAGGAATACCCGTCACTGTTGTCAACTGTCCCTTACGGAGAATGGCATTGGTGGGTCTCAATGAAGGCTGCCATTTTTACTGTTACTTCCCAGCAGGAAGGTGAGTCCGCTGCCTTTCAGGGCCATATCCTGCCATTGATCCACACGCAGAACTCCCACGGATTGAACCCAGTGTGGAACCAAGGCAGGATATGGGCTGACAATTTGTGACAAAAGAAGTGCTAATGAAGCAGATGAGTGCATGAGAAGGGCTGGAGCCCATCCCAGCTGCATGTTACATTTGATTATTTACTAGAAAACAAGATGGAGGAAATATATAAGCATTGTTCATATTAACAAAACCATCCTCTTCCCTTTGCATCTTCCCCCCCCTCCCCCTATGCCCCTTTCGCTTGGAAACCCAACCCTCAGTCTCCTCCATTCTGTCTTCAGTCACATCCCTCCTTAAAACACACCACACTTCCCTTCCACTAATCCTTCCACCCGGAGTCCCCCAAAGGGAGCAGGATGCGTTAGCAAAACTGCACTGCTCTGAAATTTGAGTCCCCTCCCCCCACAATCCGCCCACCCCAGGTCGTCAGGAGCCTGATTCAGAAAGTGCTCTGAGTGCACAGCTCCTGGTCCTCCTTTGTGTGGAAAGCTTCCATATTCAGGGCTTGTCTCTATCTGCCAGATCCTTGTATCGTGCCCATCTCTGTAGTATCTGCGTGGGTGACCAGCTGGAGGTAAAAATCTCGAAGCAGCACACCTTTAAATAAAGGCTCTTTTCTATGATGGGCTGCCAGGGAAGGCTGCACAGAACAAGGATTTGCCCTTTAGAACCCTAGCAGAACTAGGGCTGGGCATTTGTTGTGTCAACAGATTTGTCTAATTTAGAATTTAAGTTCCTTGGGGGCATTGTTTTCATCTGTGTTCTGCAGAGCACCAAGCACGCTGCCCTCAAACCAGACTAGTAAAATCCTACTTGCCCACTTACCTTGGGGTGAGGGGCGAGTATTTTTTTTTAAATAGATTAATAAAGTATCAGATTTTTTTCTTTAGAATCATCTGACCTAACTAGATCAGTAAGATGTAAATTGGCCTACACCACAGCTAGTGACCGTTCTCATGCCCATTTTGTAAGGTTGTAATAAACCAATATCAAATATCAAATAATAGAATTTACCTTGAAACAAATGACAATCCTCAGCCTCTCTCTTATGTTCATCTGCTGATTGCCAACAGTCTATGCAGAGCTCCCAGTTCAAATCAATGGGGAGTTCTGCTTCATAAGAAAAGCCCACCTGTCACAGATCATAGTACAAGACAGACAAGCTGGCAATTTCTTGTTCCTTTAGTATTATTACTTTCATTAAGCTAAGAACAACTTTAAAATACTGATGATCAGTTCCTCTCTCCTCTACACAAGCAATAGGGATAAAACTCAGAGGGATTTTTAAAATTTGGGGTTTCCTTTAAAATATCTCCCAAACTTTTCCGGGGGGGGGGGAGGGCGGGGGTTCTAACAAAAGAGATTGTCCTTGGGAGCTTTTACTGATCGAAGGGGCTAAGTGGCAGAAAAAAGGTTTCTAGATCCAAAAGAAATGGATCCCTCAGCAGCTGGGTCTAGAACTTAGACTGGAAGTGCAACAAGTGCTTTGTAGTTATCCGTAAGAGTGGTTAACTAGACAAGGCTGAACTAAAACAACATTCCCTGCAGATTTTTTACTTAGAGATTCTCGCCTTCAAAGCCACAAATATACTTTGTATTTGGAGTTCGGAATAAACAAACTGACAGTGCTAGTGTCTCCATTATTTCAGGCTCTCCAGTCAAGCTTTTCTCCTGTTGTCAGAAGCCAACCAAACAACCCATGCGTACCATTAGTGAATGGGAATGTTTAAGAAAGTGAGAGAGTCACATTTTGGGCTGAAGGGGGGGAAATCTAAACAGTTTCTCACTCATGCCTAGATCAAGTTATGGGACCATCCTTAAAAATCCAGGATCATCTGAGCAACTAATCCACCAAGGTAGGTAGGTGATTTGCACATGGCAAAGCACATTTCCTTACAGATGGGTAGGCACCCCATGGCCATGAGAGACCCTGCCATGCAGCAGCAGGATTATTTAGGGTAGGGACAGCTGGGCTGGCTGCAGGTCTCCAGCCAGGGGATGGAAATCACTTCCCTGCTGCCTTGGCAGGAAGATGGTGCTTTCTTGGGGGAAGTTTGAATGAAGAGATGCACTTTCCGGTGGGGGCTGCTGTGAGGTCTAGGCAATGGTATTTACAGTTAATCGTGCATGTTAGAGTAAGTTTCTTGCACTCTTTCCCTAACATGATCTTGAGCTTTTGTATCACCAAGCTACAAGTCACCTGACCTGACTGTGAGCAGAACGTGACCCAAAGATCATGAATCCGCAAGGGATCCTTTGCCAGGAAGTGGCTTTAGGCCGCAGGGATCCTTTTGAAGTGCCATTAGTGTCCGAGTCTCATCTTTGCCGCTATGTGAGGGATGGGGAATCACAGCAGCCACTGATCCTGACGGTTGTTAGTAAAACCCAAGTGCTGATTTCTGAGAGTCTTCAGGGTAGTGACCCTTGATTGAAAGGACCCTGCTCTTGATAATTAGCCTGACAGTATTTTTGTGTCCATACTGTTGTTTCTACAGCTCTACCCAATGGGAAACTGATGAGGGGAAGGAGAGTGAATCCAAGGGAGTCAGTCTGGAAGGAACTCCCCCACACTCCCTCCAGTGAGTGCTAGGGATTCAAGAGGGAGAGGGGTGGTGGGGTGGAAATTCTGTTTCTTATGGAGACAAAGGTGTTTCAAATCAGACCCCTCCAAATTGCCGATTCCACCGAGTTTATCCCTTGTTAGTGTTTGATACAGCTTACCTTCCACAGGGAGGAGAGGAGGTTAGAAGAGGTGGAACAGTGTCACAAAAGGTGTTGTTTTTTTATAAAGCCAATTTCTAGGCTAAGGAAATGCTATTTTGATGAGCCCAAAAGTGTGCAATATAAAATAGAGGGGGAAGGGGTACCCACCAGAAGACAACATTTTTGTCCATGCCTTCTGTTTCCCAGACTTCTGTCTAAACCTGAAAAAGCCTGAAACCCTCAAATACATAAACTTTTCTTGATCTGCAGAAACAAAATTTGAAATCTATCATTCTCTGCAATCTAGAAATTATCCATTACAGAATCTACTGTTTCTCTGATATTCTTTCCGGGAACTCTCTCTTGCTGGGTAAGCACCAGGTGCTGGACAGATAGCTGTGAGAGGGCATCAGGTTCAGAGACTCTTTCACTGCCATTTGGGGTTTCCACCAAAAAAAACCCAAAACAAATAAAAAATAAAAAATCCACCACACACCAATGTGCTATTTTGAGTCTCTCACGTGGAACAAAAATACGATTGCTTTGATTCCTCTCCCAGTAGAGGGGACGGTAGTGGGGTATAGGACAATGAATAAAATACCTGGCCTAGAGCCTCGGTCCCATTAGAGTAAGTGGGGGAGGGAGGGAGAGAAAAAACACCTGCATGAGGGCCAGGATTTACACCTTGTGAATAAACTCATTATCCAGGGGTGTTTTTTCTTGATCATTTTTCCCCACTGTATGTTGAGGTGTTTAGATTTATCCTCTGTTTAGAGACAGGGAGGAAAAACAAACAAACCCAAAACTAGCAATTCTAAATCCTTAAAGTCTTGAGACCCCAGTCAGGGATCAGAGATCACTTGTGCTCTGGGCTGTACACACACCACTCTCTGGAAATGACAGTCTTTGCCCTGGAGAGTTTAAGACTGTGTCTACACTAAGCAATGCAACTGTTGCTAATTGAACCAACAGGATAGCTCCAGTGTTAAGTATGAATCATGCAGACTTTGGTGTGTGACCAGGTGTCCAAGTAGCTATCTGAGATGGGGGACCAGAGTGATAAGCAGTGCACAGAAAAGATCCAAGGGGCCAATGTCACAAGACTGACGAGTGTCATAGAATATGAGGGTTGGAAGGGACCTCAGGAGGTCATCTAGTCCAGCCCCCTGCTCAAAGCAGGACCAATCCCCAGACAGATAGTGTCAGCACGATGCTGGGCAGAATCCATGGAACCTAGGCTTCCTCACAGCCAAGAGTGCTCTTGGAACACATGACGGCCACTGCTATGGTGGGTGACCACTGTGTGGAAACAAGCTGTTTTACATGCGTGCTAGAGGACAACATGGTGTTTAGCACACCCAGTTTCTCTAGGCCTAGGAATTTCTGAAACCGACAGGCTGCCTATAATAAGACACGACCCTCTCCTGGCTTTATATGCATCTTTTGACTCCAGATTTCCTGTCCAGTCTCCCTCCTGCCATGAGAAGAGAAAGGCTTCTTCCCATACAGGAACTCCCATCTTTGGCCTTGTCTACATTAGGCACCTCTCAATATCCTCCCACCAGTGGGAATTCTAGTATAGACTGGGCATGGGTGGCCGCAAACATTTTAATCACAATATCTCCCAGCTCTAAGCACTCTAAGATGATATGGAAGTCAAAAAGCCAGCAGCTGATCTACACTAGAGCGTCCACCCTCACTATCACCTGGGTAGCTGCACAGGTAGGAAATAAACAGCCTGAGAGGGTTTTCCTGGCCTTCCTTGAACACACATTTCCCTTTGTTCCACTTTTTATTTTTATTTTTTTAATTCCTGATAGATTGTTTCCCAGACAGTCATATAGAGCCTGCATCTTAAACACGATTGTTGGGGTCAGGGATTTGCTGCTTCCTCAAAGACTCACACAAGCAGCTATAGGTAAGAAACAAAAAACTAAAGCAAGCAGTTCAGAGACAAAAGCAGCACCCCTACTCCCCAGAGCCTTGTATGCGATTCCACCACGGTCTTTCCCAGCTATTGTAGACCTTGAGCAATTAGTAAAAAAAGTTTGACTGTAGACTAACAGATGTGGGTCCCACTGTAGCAGGCACTGCTCACTCAATAATAATCAGTCACTGCCCCAAAGAGGTAACAGGCTACACAGACAAAACAGATAAAGGAAAGATTATTATTCCCATTTTCCAGATGGGATGGAGGGAAACATGAAGTACACGGAGATTTTGTGATCTTGTGAAAATCAAAGAATCTGTGGCAGAGCTGGGAATCAAAGCCATCTCTCTCAACAGGACTTCCAGTGACTTAACCGCATGACCATCCTTCCTAGAGGATGTTAGATCATTCAAGGCATATATAAAGTCCCCTTGCCCCTCATATTAAATTGTTTATTTACCAGTGAAACAATGAGTCATTTTCCTTTGGTTTCTTCCAGTGTTAGACAGAAGGAAAAGTCTGATGTTTCACTACCAGGTGCTTGTACTGAAAATTCTAGGGTGAACAACCTATGTGTGAATTAAGGTGAAAATAATAATTGCATGGAGATGGTAAGAGCTTTCTTCAATTGTTTCTTCAGAAACACCTTTTAACACATTGCCACACTCAGCAATATCCTTAACAGGGTTGCTTCATGCAGCTTTCTATCCTATCAAGGGATCATCTTCAGCACTGGCTGCTTTCTGCTAGTATAGGATTTTCCACCCCAATTCAATTTTAGTGTGAATCTAAGCACAGACTAGGCACAGAGCATAGGATATTCTTGCATTTGCACAAGGGGTGTTGGAAGGAAGGGTGAAGCAGAATAAGAAGGGGCACAAGGCACAAGTGACTTGAAGGGTCAAGCGGAGGATGACTGAAGTATCCTTTACCTTCACATTTCTTGCCATGTTGTCCCCACAATGCACTCTTACCCTCCATCACACTCATACTCCTCTCACATGCCAATTTCTGCTTTAGCCCAACAGCCTTTTTTCCTGTTTCCCCTACACACACACACACACACACAATTGATTGGGGGCGGGGCACAGTTCAGTGTAAACTTTTCTCCAGAGAAGTCAGTGTATTATAGTTAAGGTTGCAACGCAATTTCCACCAGAAGCCCTTGTTTTCACACCAATAACTTTGTGGTTCACCTTTTGATCTGATATTTTCAGTGTTTGATTTTTGCCCATAAGGTGACTTTTTTCTATAGTATGAGCAAGAATCCTTAGATGTTTTTATAGCTATGAGTGTCTGGGGGATGGGACTAGGGAATACTATTTTCCCATTTAAAATCTGATTACTTCCTTTTCCCTCTGTAAATAAAAGTCTAGATAAATAACTATAAGAGCTGAATTTTCAAGTTTCAAGCCTGGCATCTAAGCAGTGGTTCTCAACCTTTTCCATACGGGGACTCCACTTACTACCTTTTCCATAGGAAGAGCCCCCTTCCCATCTATCTGGATTCCCTTCTCATTGACCAATATGGGAAGGGCAGGGTGATGGCTACCCTCCCACTCAGACACCTTATTGTAGAGACAATGACCCTCAGGTTGAGAATTCATAATCTAAGGATTCCTCACTGACAGGTAATAAAGTTATATGCCATTGAGACATCACTTCTGTGCATGCGCCGTAAGACCTGCTAAGTTTTTTTTTTTTTTAAGCCTAGTGAAGCCATGTTCCCTTGTGATATTATAATGCACCTTTTCCCTGAGCAAAGAGCCAGCGGGCACAGAGGCTGCTGTCAGGTTGCTGCTGGGACTTTTTGTACAAGGGAGACTGTTTCAGCAAGTTGATAATATTAAAAATTCTGCCACAAATCAATGCTTTTGCATCAGGAGAAAATAGTGGGCATTAAAATATGATGTCTCTCTTTCTCCCCTGGGATTTTAGGGCCTTTGTTGTCTTTCTCTGCATTGTCCGGTAGTGTAGAAAGATGATTTTTTTTTTAAACGAAAGCAATGAAATTTCATTGCTAAGATACAAGGCAGCAGCACATCTGCTTTAATGGCTGTAATATAACTTTACAGAAAACTGTCTCCAGGTAAACAATAGCTTCCTTTCCATCCCCATTCCACTGGTGGTACACATTTGACAGCAAAGAGCAATATATTAAAAAGTTACCACTGTAGCAAGACAGACAGGAAGATACACTGCTATGTATGTGCAACTTCAAAATCGGGAACTGCAGCATCCTTTACTCAGTGATTTTAGCTGGGCAATCTTTATATTGCACTAACTGTCCCCTCACTCCCACACACACACACTCTATATTCACTCATGTTTAAGGAATATGTGATTGTGTAGTATTTGCATGAGTTTGGGATTTGCACATTATGCACAAGTGAAGCCACATATAAATTACATGGATCATCCCAAAACAAGCGTCGATAAAGCCTTTGTACCACATCACACCTGCATATATTCTGTATATGACACATTACAGAAAGAACTATTCTACAAATGTTTTAGAGTTTAAAAAAAAATGGGATCGGGACTATTTCTTGTATACTTCCCCAAGTGATGTCTAGAGCATTAATTAGCATGAGGCCAACTGTACAGGGCAATAGAGGAGTAACAAACAAACAAAAACAAACAAACAGTTTTTTAAAACGGCTTTTCTACACAATGGGGGACATTCTGGGGCTAGAAGTGAGTGAGCTTTGTTGGGTGGATCTGGGACAGGTGCACATTCCTTGATGGTATAAATGCCTGTTCTCTTGCACTCCCTGAATCTGTTCATTGTAACCATCTCTGATAGCTCATCTTTTACATAGATTGTGAGCTCTTTGGTGCAGAGACCAACTTTTTGCTACAAGTTTGTGCTAGGTGCTGCACAGTGGGGCTTAGGGCTCTAGGTGCTACCATAACATTAATGACAATACAGCACCCTTTCCAGCCTTTTGCATGGTCATGAGACATCACATTTTATTATTTATCTGTAATACCATAGTGCCTAGAAACTCAATGGGGCCCTCGGCCGTCACTGGTGGTAACCATTGTATAAACACAGAGCAAGAACTGTCTCTACCACATGGAGTTTACAATTTAAGTATAAGAAAAAAGACAACAGATGGATACAGACAAATAGATGGGGGAGTCCAAGGAAACAATGAGACAATACTGGTCAGCATGGTAAACAGTGAGATAGCTTTAAAGCGGTCACTGGTCGAGGAGGGAATACTTAAGTTTGGGGAACAAAATCCACGTTTGAAGGAGGGGAGGAAACAGTGTACAAATAAATGATGGTTGTTTGAAACTGCTCAGAGATTTGGAATGTTATCAGGAGCCCCAGAATAGAGGGATTAGCGGGCAGGCGAGATGGTCAAAGTGGCTTTATCCATGGCTATGTACTATATCACAAGAACGATACATACAAGGTAGCATGGCTTTTGTTGGTTATGGTATTGAATAATATTGATAATTCCTTTTAAATTCTAGTATCAGAGAAAAATTTGATCTCCATGGCTACTCCAGTATTTAAAGCATTAAGGCTAATACCACCATGTGTTCTAGCATCATTACTGGAGACTTGGAGTATGCAAGAAACAATCTTTATTAAAAGTCTTATCACACATTAATTGGTGTTTTCCTATAACTGTCACATAAATTGCAAAGGTTAGGAGGGAAAAAAAAAAAAAAAAAAGTATCGAGCACCAGGATTTCCAATTCTTTCGTACTCACATCTCCATATGGAATCCTGAAGAAGAGTGCAGGTGGCCGGCTCCTGTTGAGGGTCAGGAAAGGATGACCTCCAGGAAGCGGTGACCTCCAGCCATCTGCCAGACCCTATTTATAATAAGTTACACATATGCCCACCAAAGCTAATTAATATGCATGAGGGTTGAACCCCCTCATGTCCATCTTTGGGAGGGTCACCCTGATATTATCATCAGGAACTCTTCATCTGATAGGCCACTTGGATAGATTAAAAAAAAAAAAAATCTATCCATAGTTACATCACCATAGTAACCCGTGGTTAGCTTACAAGTCTCTAATATTTCCCCCAGCTACCAACACACACCTTGTGGTGTCTACTGATCTCTCAGACATTTTCTTCCAAACTCAGCAGTTTTTTTTCAAAACAATCAATATACAAACAAATATAAGCTCAACAGATTTATAATTTACTTGTGCTAGTTTATCTTTATACTATAGCTAACTTAATCTAAGTCCCAAGGCCTGAGTGGCTAAGCTAGGTATCTTTCAGGCATAAACCTGTAGGTTTCTTGCATTTCAGCTTTAAACATTAAGCTTTATTTAAACCTGTTACCTACCAGGTATTAGTGTCTTATATCCAGCCCTTATAATAAATTAATTTATGTTACAAGCTACAGTGGAGTGGTACAAAGTTGTCATTGATACTTGCTTGGAACGCCAGGCGTAATTCACTCACATGCCATCACTTGTGGACCATAGGACTCCTGCAGATAAGCTCCCAATCACCATGTATCTCATAGAGAATACTCACATCCCTTGACTATCTCCTATAATAGCCTTATGTCAACGTAAGCTGCCTTCTATCGACCTAGCTGTGGAAGTGTCTTCACTTAAATTTGTCTCCCTCTGGCATAAGTGCCTCTCTACGCCGATCTGGGAACACCACCTCCCCCAGCAGTGTAGAGTCAGGGTCAATGTAATCAGGTTGATGCCCCGTCAGTGTAGACCAGGGGTAGGCAACCTATGGCACACCTGCCGAAGGTGGCACGCGAACTGATTTTCAGCGGCACTCACACTGCCTGGGTCGTGGCCACCAGTCCGGGGGGCTCGGCATTTTAATTTAATTTTAAATGAAGCTTCTTAAACATTTTAGAAACCTTATTTACTTTACATACAACAATAGTTTAGTTATATATTATAGAAAGAGACCCTCTAAAAACGTTAAAATGTATGACGGGCACGCGAAACCTTAAATCAGAGTGAATAAATGAAGACTCGGCACATCGCTTCTGAAAGGTTGCGACCCCGTGTAAACACTGCATGGCTTATATCCATTGTTACTGGCTTTCAGGAGATGTCCCACAGTGCCCTGCAAGGACAATATCATCGATACAAGTGCTCCTGCTGAGGACACACGCCACTGGTGTCCACACACACACACACACACACACACTCGATTTAATATCTTAGGTCACGGTTTAAGTCCACATAATTCTGTTGTGTAGACATGGCCTGTATTTCCTTTCCCACTCTCTCCCAGTCCCAGTGAGCCCTTTGGCCAGCCTTCGGAAATCACCTGACGGCTCCGCTGGCTGCCTAGAGGGAAGATCAATGCAGGGTCTCCCAGGAACTCCGAGCCAGGACGGGTTTCCTCGGGATAGATAACCAGCCTCCCCAAAGCTGGAGCGGCTCAGCCCCCAAACCCTCCAGCAGCTGCCTCCCGGAGGTGAGTTTTCTCTGCGCAGTGCAGACCCCTCGGTTTCCCTACAGAGCCGTGTTGGGGGCTTGGGAGAAGGGCCGGGGGGGGGGTATCTTGATGTCTGAAGAGCCGCTAGAGCCTGCAATTGCTGTGGAGGCAGAACCGGCCCACACCCACTGCGCGGTGCAAGGAGGGACAAGCCCCTCGCAGGCGAGTCTCGCGGCTGGGCACATATACGAGGATCGGGACCCTTCTGCTCCCCACTCCCATGCCGGTGTTTTGACGTGACCGCAGGCGGGGGCTGAAGCAAGAGACGTCATTTGGCAGCCGACTGGAGAGAGGATCGCGAAAGATCGGGGAGGAGCGGCCCGAGGAGGGGGCGGCCGCCGAGCTGGGCAGGGTAGGGGCCAGGATCACCGCCGCTGCCAATGGACGAGGGCGAAGCGGGGGAGCACGGAGGCTTGCATGCTGCTGCCTGATGCCGAGGCGAAGGAGGCGATTGCAGAAGGGTCCTAGGCAACCCACACCCCTTCCCCGCCCCACTACACCAGGGCAGAGCGGGCCCCAGGGAAGGTCACGCCGCAGACTGGAGTGACCGGTGAGTTTGCAAGGGGGCCACGCTCCGCAGCTGGGGGACAGCGGCCCCGAGAGCTCTGCCTGCAGCCGCCCTTAGCTCCCCGCCGAGCAGGGTGCGAGGCGCAGGGCGGCAGAGGAAGGCGGCCCGGGGGCCGCCGCACCGCAGAAACAGAGGGAGCAGCTGGATTTTGCGCAGAGGCCGGACGGTTGCCTTGTAACAGATGGACCGTTTCGCACTCAGGTTCCCCGGGAAGGCGAATGTGCGCGATGGATGGCGCGGGCCCGCCCTAGGGGGTGGCCGGAGAGTGAAGCGCTCTCTTGCCGGGGCCGGAGGTGTGAGATCTTGGAAAGCATGGCTAATTGCAGCTAGCGGAAAGGAGCATCTATGTAAGTATTACCCTGGATCGATGGCCTGTATCCGGCGTTGGCTAGAGACGGATGATGATTTCAGCGCTTGTTTCGGGGAGATCCCAAACGCAAACGATTTGCAATAGTTTAACAGGGAGCTTTCTTCTCTCATTAAGCCTAGGCCTTCCAGCATATTTCTGGCAACCCCTTTGTGTATCCCTCTCTTCCCCTCCCCCCAATAAAATTAGAAACCGGTTTGCATTTTAATATAGGGGTAATTGCTTTAAATAAGTCTACTGGAAGCACATAGACTCTCGTTTTGGTTGAGCTTTCCGGGTCCCGTGGAAAGACAGTAAACAGAGACGCCTAATGCACTGCTTTACGGGCTGCGCTAATGTTTTAAACTTTCCTTTTAAATAGCCGAGTAGTAGATGACTTGGCAGAGTCCACCTAACAAGCAAGACGCGGCTAGAGGTATTACAGTAGTGGATCGCCTTGGCAGTTGTAAGGCGAGGGAAGTGGATGTTATTTGTTTCCCCCCGAAGAGTATACATTTGTAGGCAATCCAGGCTACGCTGCTGGGTTGCCAAATCTGCAACATTCCCATGAAGTTCTGCACACAACAAGCGAGCTTTTCATTGCTCAGAGGCGTGACAATCACCGCTCCAAACAGAAAGAAAGAAGAGCAGCGCTAGCTAGTGGCCGTGATAGATACTGCGCAGCGTCCCTGCCTCCGGTACCCTGGAGTGCTGCGTATTTCCCCTGCTAAAACCGTTTAAAGCACATAAAATAGACATTGGCAACATTTGGGTTTTAGATCAGGCTTAGTCTGAAGCTCGGTCCCCTCCATCTCCTTGCGAACCAAGGGGAATGTAGGACAGAAGTTTTACAGTCCAATCCTGGCTCTCCCACTCTCCAAGCCAGCAGGATCGCCTATGAGAGGAGCCACCGGTGATGGTCAGGCAGCCGTTTGGGGTGTGCATCTTATTACAACATAAATATAGTAACTGCCTGGGCGTCCAAGCCTTGGCGATAAAAAACATTGTTAAGAGACACAGAATGGTACGGTTCCTGTTCCCCACAACGAGCAGCAGAGAAAACAGCTGCCAATGCTGTCTAATCCATCATATTTGCCAGGAATTGAAGCAAATCAAAACAAAAC
The DNA here is from genome assembly GCF_027887155.1 of Malaclemys terrapin pileata. Lineage (NCBI taxonomy): Eukaryota > Metazoa > Chordata > Testudines > Emydidae > Malaclemys > Malaclemys terrapin. The sequence goes on along the minus strand of NC_071520.1, from coordinate 15,507,713 downwards.
TGGAGCAGACACTAAAGTGAATCTTAGGCTGTGCTCTGGGGGAGCTGCCAAAGAAAGGAAGTTCCAAAAGGATGAGCGCTCCACTACACAGCTCGGCTGCCAGTCCTGGAACACACAATTCCAGGAACTGGAAAGTAGCATTTTGTGTCTTCATACCATGCTTGCTTGGTATGAATCTAGGGGGATTCCTGTTCATCTCCATTTACCATGGCAGGATGCAAGATGAGAGGTGGGGGTGATCCCATGCCCAGGAATATTTGTACTAAAGGCAGAAATGAACTGGAGGGAGGGCAGAGAGACATTTGCTACTGGACAGAATATGGGCACAGAATGAATGGGATATGAGCACCCATTTTAGGGGGGTTACTTCCAGGGTGAGCCTGAAGTGTATTGTATTGACAATTATTCCTTATCCCTAAGCTTCCAACAATATTTTAATATCTCTAACATGCACTTATTAATCACTAGGCATTTTAAAGAAGCCATAACTCCCCTTTGGACAAATGCACACTTATTTATTCATCAACCCTTTCAGAAAGTGAAGGCTAGGTAAACATATCGGCCCTTGTATGTGTCCTGAAGGTCAAACTTGGGCTGTCTTAGGTAGGATGCAGACTTGAAGACCCTCCTCCACTGCCAACGCTGTGCTCCAAGGCATACAAAGCTGACACTTGTATGTTAATTTAAATACAACAAAGCTGTATGTCAACTTTTGAGCAAACTTTAAACTGGCATATGCTTCTGGTAAATTGGGGGTGTCTTTCATTAGCCTCAAAATGCCACATGGCTCTCCACACTTCCATAGCATTCTTCCATGCCAAGATCTTATGTGAATGAATTTTTCCAAAGGTTTAGAAGGATCTGAAATCCTTCAAAAACAGGAGTTTGAATAAACAGTAAGCAAGCATGGTATGAAGACACAAAATGCTACTTTCCAAGCAAAATTTTGGAAGTTTCCCTGAGTACATTTAGATGGGAAGCTCTCGGGGAGAAAAAGTTCTGGAGAGTGCAGGTGTAATAAGTATTTTCCTTTCCATCTTCTGCTTTCCCCTTGCCATTTGTTCTCATAGACTTTAAGGTCAGAAGGGACCATCATGATCATCTTGCACATTGCAAGCCACAGAACCTCAACCACTCACTTCTATAATAAGACTCCTAACCACTGGCTGAGTTACTGGAGTCCTCAAAAATTATTTAAAAAGACATGAAGTTACAAAGAGTCCACCATTGGCACTAGTTTAAACCTGCAAGTGACCTGTGGCCCATGCTGCAGAGGAAGGTAAAAAACTCCCCAGGGTCTCTGCCAATTCCTGACTCTAAATATGGCAATCAGTTAAACTCTGAGCATGTGGGCAAGACCCACCAGCCAGACACCTGGGAAAGAATTCTCTGTCCTAACTCAGAGCCCTCCCTATCTAGTGTCCCATCAGCAGCCATTGGAGATATTTGCTGCTAGCAGCCACAGATCTGCTACATGCCATTGTAGGCAGTCTCATCATACCATCCCCCCCATAAAACTGATCAAGCTCCGTCTTGAAGCCAGTTAGGTTTTTTTGCCTCCATTGCTCCCTGTGGAAGGCTGCTCTAGAACTTCACTCCTCTGATTATAAACCTTCATCTAATTTCAAACCTAAACTTGTTGATGGCCAGTTTATAAGCTGTCATGGGATAAGAGGGAAGGTTCTCTCATGCACTGGTAACTGGTTAAAAGATAGGATACAAAGGGTAGGAATAAATGGAGAGGTGTAAATAGTGGTGTGCCCCAGGGGTCTGTACTGGGACCAGTCCTATTCAACATATTCATAAATCATCTGGCAAAAGAGGTAAACAGGGAGGTGGCAAAATTTGCAGATGATACAAAAACTACTCAAGATAGTTAAGTCCAAAGCAGACTGCAAAGAGCTACAAAAGGATCTCTCAAAACTGGGTGACTGGGCAACAAAAATGGCAGATTAAATTCAATGTTGATAAATTCAAAGTAATGCACATTGGAAAACATAATCCCAACTCTACATATAAAATGATGGGGTCTAAATTAGCTGTTGCCACTCAAGAGAGATCTTGGAGTCATTGTGAATAGTTCTCTGAAAACATCCATTCAATAATGTGCAGAGGCAGTCAAAAAAGCAAACAGAATGTTGAGAATCATTAAGAAAGGGACAGATAATATCATATTGCCTCTATATAAACCCATGGTACACCCACATCTTGAATACTGAGATGTGGTCACCCCCCGCTCAAAAAAAAGATATTGGAATTGGAAAAGGTTCAGAAAAGGGCAACAGAAATGATTAGGGGTACAGAATGGCTTCTGTATGAGGAGAGATTAAGAAGACTGGGACTGTTCAGCTTGGAAAAGAGATGACTAAGGGGGGATATGATTGAGGTCTATAAAAATCATAACTGATATGGAGAAAGTAAATAAGGAAGTGTGATTTACTCCTTCTCATAACACAAGAACTAGGGGTCATCCCTGAGCGCTAGCTCCACAGCTCCCATTGGCTGGGAACCACAGCCAGTGGGAGCTGTGGAGGCGGTGCCTGCCGGCGGAGACAGCACACAGAGCCACTCCTCTGCCTAGGAGTGGCTGGCACAGGTCACTTCTTGCCGGGAGCCACCCCAGGTGAGCGGCCCTCGGATCCAGCACCCTGCACCTCCTCCCGCACTCCAACCTGCTGCCCCCCCCACACCCAAACTCCCTCCCTCTTAGTTAACTGGCATTTTTCACTTACCAACACCCCCTATTCCTCCAACATGCTGGATAAAACAGCTTTTACTGTAAATTAATGAAGGATAGGTCCATCAATGGCTACTAGCCAGGATGGGTAGGGATGGTGTCCCTCTGTTTGCCAGAAGCTGGGAATGGATCACTTGATGATTCCCTGTTCTGTTCATTCCCTCTGGGGCACTGTCAGAAGACAGGATACGGGACTAGATGGACCTTTGGTCTGACCCAGTATGGCCGTTCTTATAGTCATTTGTTCTTGTTCATTTACAGTTTTATGCTTAGTATATATTTAAATTAGTATGTTGCTACAAAATGGTGGACCCTATCTTCTTACCCTTATAAAACCCCACTGAGGTTAGTGTGAAGGATGTAAGGATGTGGCTCTGGGGATGGCATTTCCTCCTTCCTGCAGGAGGAAAGCGTGTTATTAACTATAAGTTATTAGGTCTCTCTAAAGCAGTGGTTCCCAAACTGGGGTTTGTGAAATGTTATGGGGGTTCTTGGGAAAAAATTCCCTAATGGCAGACAGAACGGCCCCTAGGGACCCCGGGCAGCACGGGGCCAGCAGCCCAGAGCCCCTGGACTTCCAAGAGCTCAGCAGATCAAAGCAAGCATCTCTATCACACTGAGGAGATTTAAACTTCAAGGCTCCTTATAAGAAATGGAAAGGGAGGTGGATATTTTTTGCTGTTTTTAAAATTAAATAGGCAGCTAGTATTGTTTTTAAAATTATTATGAAGAACAAGTTTAATCTTTGTTGTAATGTGCATTGTTTGCCTGAACTGCTCAAGATCTGAATGCTTGTGTAGGAGGAACTCTGAGTTGACTTCTTAAATACCTTCATGCTGTTTCACATCTGATACTCCTTGATGAAACATAGGAGCCTTGTCTTATAACAGGCTTATTCAAAGTGATACAAGCTACGAAAGTGAGCTCTTGGAAGAGTGTTGCTATTTTCATAATGTAATAAAAATACTGTAATGATTAATAATAGTGTGTAATAAGCATGTCATAAAAACAATTTCCAAGATCACTGCTTTTATAATTTATACTCAGGTAAAGGAGAAAATCCCTGGAAATATTCATTTTTAGGAGGGGGTTCACAAGACTTGACATTTTAGTGAAAGGGGTTCACAGGTTGTTAAAGTTTGGGAACCACTGCTGTAAAGGATTGTTACAAATATGGGCGCAATAAAACGTGCTTGGGCTATGTATTAATTTAATCAGACATTCATTTTCCCAGATCTATGTATTTGTTATATTGATTTTTAACTGTACTTTAAGACCCAAAGTCTGCCTTTATTAATTACACAAGAGTACCCGTAAGATATGCACACAGTAAATGCCATACATCTTTAGGGATACTCAAATTGCCCTATGCCCCCAAAGCAGCCCCAAGATTGGCCTGTCTGTTCCTTCCCCAGGCAGGTACACTCCATCTCAGCTTTCTTCTCTATGGGAAAATTCAAGGTAAGCTGTGCGAAGGGAACCTCATGAGTTTCTGGCTGGTAGGTGGGTATTTCCTTGTAGGAGTATGATTTCATCCTAAGTTTTTTCCATTGAGTTTTACCACAGCACAGATTGTAAAAATTGAGTAAAGGACCTTATGATGTAGCCGCAGGTCCTAAGAGCACTATGATGCAAAACTTACACATTGAATCACTTTTTATGAACAAACACTTTTGAACAGTGCCCCAGAGATAGATTAGAGTAGGAAGTTATACTTGAACAGAGTACATAAATTCAAAGGTAAGAAATAGAAAGTGAGATACAGAAGGGAAAAATGATCAGGCAACTCTGCATTCTTCAACCCCTGACAGGCTCATGGCTAATTTCCCAGCTGCCAGCAGGGAACCCAACCAAAAAAAAAAAAAAAAAAAACCCCAGCAAATGTGCCAGCCAAGGAATCAGACGCCCAACAAGATGCTGCTGCTGGAAAAAGATATTCTACAGCTTGGCTTCTGTGCAGGACAGCTGTCAAACATGGTCCATCTGTGGCTACAGCTGTGGATTCCATTGCTGAAGGAAAGGAGCAGGCAGAAGACAGACAGGGGGTTTCCACAGGACTAGCAGGGTCAGAAATACTGTCAAGTCAGCATCGCAATTAGAGGGTTGTGCCAACTTTTTTTTTTTTTTTTTTTTAATTGCACATTTTAAAATGTGCTTTGCTCGCTCATTCAGTAGATGCCCAAATGTAATGGCTGAAAGAACATGATGGTTCAGGAATAATTCCTCTTCACTGACATTCAGAATAGAGAATCAAGAACTGATAGTTTCTTCTGACATTTTAAAGAAACCAACACGACCTTATTGGTCCCCTTTCATATTTCAGTCACTACAAATGAGACCTCTATAGCTCCTGACGTGGCAAATGTACACACATTGATCAGTTACATAGAGCTGTAAAGTAGAAAGGTAAAGAAAATAGCATTTTCCATAGACATTTACCCCTAAAAATTAAAACAAGGGCATCAAATATTTGGTACAGGATACATTTCAGACTGAACTACAAGTGTGTGGAATTAATTCAGCATTAAGCAGATACTTTGAAATAACTACAGCCTGTACATTCAAACTACAGTAATTAGATTTTATAAACCAACAGTCCTCATATCACTCACTTATTTAATAAAAGTTATCCCCAATTCTGTTTTCCAAAAGTTTTTCCAGTCCACTATTTTGAATTAAAATGGGTCACTGTTTCTCTTCCAAACTGTCCCTATTTACAACACTGATGTTCTCAAGGTTCGTTGTGCACCTTTCCCAGTTATTTATACAAATTATCTACTAAAGTCACTGGCCCCAATAATTGAGTTTATGATGTAAGCTTACATGCAGACATCAGTTCCGTTCAGTGACAAATATTGTAAAAAACAGTTTGGTGCCCTAAGAATACAGCAGGAACCAACTAAACAGTGTCCCAAATCTCACCATTTTCATCACAAGTTTCAAACTCATGTGTTTCATAAAGCCCAGCTCCTGAAGTCAGGCAGGTACATGAGAATCTCAACTCCACACACCCACCCCACCCCGCCCGCCCCCCTCATAAGTTGCCAGCCTTCACTGGCGTGGAGGAAAATGTGAATGCTAAGGGCTCCAAAGGTAAATAAAAATGCCCCAAATTAGTTATTTTCTAAAAATCTCATTATTTTTAAGCCAATCTCATGATATTTAATACTTGGCATAGAGGACACTGAAGAATAATAATGTAAATATCTATCTCCAGAGTGCTTCACACATATAGGAGAGCGTGCCATCACTGTTACAAGCCATCCGTTTCTACAGCTGTAGCACCACATTTCCCAAATGCATTCAAGGCTTTTGAAACTGGTATTTATTAAATTGATTTGGGTCTGTGCTAGACCTTGACAATCCAAGCCTTGCTGTATTTTACAGCTAGGTCAATCTATAACAGTGGTTCTCAACCAAGAGTACATGTACCTCTGGTGGTACACGGAGGTCTTCCAAGGGGAACATCAACTCATCTAGTTATTTTCCTAGTTTTACAATAGGCTATATAAAAAGCACTAGGGAAGTCAGTGCGAACTAAAATTTCATAGACAATGACTTTTTTATACTGCTCTATATACTATACACTGAAATGCAAGTACAATATTTATATTCCAATTGATTTATTTTATAATTATATGGTACAAATGAGAAAGTAAGCCATCTTTCCAGTAATGGTGTGCTGTGACACTTTTGTACTTTTACGTCTGATTTTGTAAGCAAGTAGTTTAAGGGAGGTGAAACTTGGGGGGTACTCAAGAGAAATCAGACTTCTGAAAGGGGTACAGTAGTCTGGAAAGATTAAGAACCACTGATCTACAAGATCTTTATCAGTCTGACTGCAGGTATGAGAAGAAATGAATGTGACACAATATTCCTGTTTGGATGAAAGATTATTGAAGCATTTAAATTATGGCATCAATTCATTTAGAATCAGAAAATAAATTAATCTCAAGTTTCCAGATGTCTTATTTCTTAATTTGTCAAGACATCTGGGGGAAAAAAAAAAGAGGAGGTCTTCATTACTGTTAAACTTGTTATACGGAGCATTGAGAAAATGTCAATATCACGCTCAGAGAAAGAAGTGTGCCTACTACAAGAATGATGGAGAAGGGCTTTAGAATGAGATAGCAGAAATCTGTGATTTAATAGATAGCTGTCTGAATTCCTATCTATTAAATTTGTATTATCTTCAAAAACAAATAATGGAATATAAAGGAGGCTAAAGACCCCTTACTTTACTAGGTTTTTGCCTGGAAATCAATTTCTCTTACATATAAGAAATAACACTTTACAGTCTCATCCAAATGCAGAATGATTGCTGTACACACAAAACAATTGTTTATCAAAAATGTCACAAGGATTTTTGTTAAACCCACAAACTGGAAATAAATAGTTGCATGATACGCCACAGTTTCACTATCAAGGAAATGATTAGTGTGTTTAAGGTGTTCTAAACATGGAAACCATAAACATAGAAAAATAGATTGTCTAGTCAGTCTCCCGGTCAGTATACCTAACAGGTTTTTTCTCACTATTGTTAATGATTCTCTGAATATCCAAGGCAAACTAACATTATTGTATATGGCTCTAATCCTGCAGACACTTGCCAAGGTCAATAGTTTTACACTTCTGAATAGCCTCATTAAACTAACCACAAATTTGCTGGACTAGGGCCTGAAGTGTTTTAAAACTTTGTTAACATGAAAGGGACAAAATGACTTGTATCCTCCTAACCAAAATAACCATCTCCTGTTCTTCTCGGCTCTAGAAACAGCCACCTCAAGAACAGGGAAGGATATGCTTGTTGTGGAAGTCAAGCTGTATTGCGAAGTTAAAGATCAACTTGCTGAGGGACAAGCACTTCATACATTGACCCTCTGTGCTAAAGACTCAAATGTTGTAGGGAATGAGGAAGAGTGGTAGGGTAGATCTCCCTGGGTATTTCAGTAGGCTTTTACGCCTACATACTCAGAAACAAAAGTATGTGAGTACTTATAGCCCTACTCTCAGTTTTCTTTCTCTCATTTCTGCTTCCAGTCTTCTTGTACCAGTGGTCATAAGGGCAAGGAAAAAGGGCCAAGTCCAGCAAGCTCCTACTCAGTTATGGTAATTGGAGAGCTAAATGTCCAGGCCAAACATATGGAAGAGAGACCGAAGGGATATGAAAAGTTAGGCGGGTAAATCCTCTTGGGAAACCAGCCTGCTCGTGTCCACAGGCACAATGCTCTGCCCCTCTTTTCCAGCCAACTCAAAATCTTCCACAGGACAATGAGTGCATATGCCTAACCTCCCACCCCCCACACCAAAGCTTCTGGGTTTGTACATAAAGGTCCTTGGCTCCTGGCAACAGTACAGATAAGAAGCTGTAATGCCAACTATCTAGCACATGCTGCCACCCCTCTTGAAGTTATTTATAATGCTGGCTTCAGGGGAATGGTCTTTCATAGAACAAGGAAGGAAAGCAACAGCTTGTATTGCAACATTTAGAAGAAATATTTTTGTAATTATACATTTGGGACTATCATTTATTGATCTTTATTTTAAAACGGAGTATTAGTAAAATGAATTCATCTATACTATAATGGGTAATACAAACATTGATCCTTCAGCCTAATCCAATTCCTACTGAACTCATTAACTTTAGTGGCAGCTAACCCTTAGTTCTTGTACATTTGCTAAAATGTTTGACTAAAAAGTCAGTGAAAAAGTCTGTGCACCCACAGTCTCCAGCTAAAGTACTTGCAACTTCTGAATAGCAATGTTTAGTGAATTTCTGCAGCAACAACAAAAAACAGTCTCACTCACCTCTTTTTGTAAGTAGGAAAAGCAAATAAGTGCTGCAAAAAGGCATGGCAACAGAAGAATTCTTCCACTGGCAATGCTAATTACAAACAACTCTAACTCTTAAAGGAAAAACTGAAGCCACCATGTGAGGCTTAACAGCATAAATGATCACAGGATATTAAGCACTTGTCACCACATTTAATTGCAGTGGGCTGTGTTTGAGCCAAATAGTGGTATAGCTCCTGCATGCTTCACATTTGTAACAGTTGTGACAGTAGCAGTAAAGGGAGTAAATGTAATAGCCCAAGCCAATTTCCTGCTTCAGTAATTGATAGTTCAGTGATTCCAATTGTAATTAACAGTGTATTCTGGGAGATAAACGCGCCTAATTTTGTTACCTTTCGCCCACCCTGCTGTGCTGAGCAAAATGAGGGCAATTTCTGTATAAAACAAATAGAGTAAGCAACTTACATAGCAATTTGCATCTTAAAAATATTTTACAAACATTATTTAACCTTCCTCATACCCCATTGTGACAGGTGAGTGTTATTCCCTTTTTACAGGTGGGGAGAAAGAGGCACAGAGAAATTAAATGACTTTTTCAAGGTCACAGAGTTCCTGACCACTACTCAGAGACATGAGGGCTTGAAGGGAGCTCGAGAAGTCATCAAGTCCAGGCCCCTGAAGAGGCAGGACCAAGTAAACCTAGGCCATCCCTGACAGGTCCAACCTGTTCTTACAAAACTTCCTGCGATGGGGATTCCACTTCCCTTGGAAGCCTATTCCAGAGCTTAACTACCCTTACCACTAGGAAATTTTTCCTAATAGCTAATGTAAGTCTCCCTCGCTGCAGACTAAGCCCATTACTACTTGTCCTACCTTCAGTGACACAGAGAACAGTTGATCACAGTCCTCTTTATAGGTCCTTAACATACCTGATGACTGTTATCAGGCCCCCACCCAGTCTTTTGTCAAGACTAAATGTGCCCAGTTTTTTTAACCTTTCCTCATAGGTCAAGTTTTATCATTTTTGTTGCTCTCCTCTGGACTCTCTCCAGTTTGTCCAAATCTTTCCTTGAGTATGGCACCCAGAATTGGACATAGTACTTCAGCTGAAGCCTCACCAGTGCCGAGTAAAGCAGGACAATTAGCTCCTGTCTCTTACATACAACACTTCTGTTAATAAATCCAAGAATGATATTAGCCTTTTTTGTAACTTCACATTGTTGACTCATCTTCAACGTGTGATCCATTATAACCCCCAGATCCTTTTCAGCATTTTGTAGCTGTGCATTTGATTTCTTCATTCTGTGAAGTACTTTGCACTTATCTTTATTGACGTTCATCTTGTTGAATTCAGGCTGATTCTTTAATTTGTCAACTTTTTTTTAGTTCTAATCCTGTCCTCCAAAGTGCTTGCAACCCTTTCCAGCTTGATGTCATCCATAAATTGTATAAGTCTACTTTCCTCTCCATTATCCAAGTCATCAGTGAAAATGTTGAATAGTCCAGACCCAGGACTGACTCCTGCAGGATCCCAATAGATACATCCCTATTCTAATAGGGAATCATTGATAACTACTCTTTGAGTACAGTCATTTAGCCAGTTGGGCACCCACCTTATAGTAATTTTATCTAGACCACATTTCCCTAGTGTGTCTCATTCTCAAAAATACATTAGCTGAGGTTTGCTCTTTTTTCTAAATCTGAACAATCACGAACACATAGCCCTATTTTCAATTCATCTGGTTTCTTCTAGTGATCTTTCAAAGTGATGTGTGAGTACAAAAACTAAATAAATAAAATGAAAACATTAAAGTTCAAATGCAATTGCTCCTTCAGACTATTTAGAAAAATTTGTTTAATGAACAGAATTCTATAAATAGTAACTTTCTGTAACAGTTCTCAGAACAATCTTACCACTTAAGTAGTAGCAGCAGTATCACTACCAAAATGCAAATTCTTTAAAGAAAAAAAAAAAAAAAAAAGCCAAACAAAACACCACACATCTAGAGTGAAAAATAACTGTCTTTACCCCATCTTACACAATATTTACATTTTCCAGTGGGATGTCTTTAAATGCAGATACAGCACACATTGAAACCCATTACAAACATTAGAAGCAATTTTCAAGTGAACTACAATTTTTTTCTGGAAGATTGGATTGTTGATTCCATCACCTCTACATGATGCCATGTTTGAGAAATATTTTCCCCATTCTAGATCTATTCCATCTTGTCATTTAGTAACGTTCATTCACTAAACAGCAGAGACTAGTTTCCAAAATTTTAATTATAACTGCAAAAAGAACACAAAATATAAATGTGCATTATATTTGGGATTGATCAGAGAGATGCTTTACTTCAAATCTGTCACTTCCTTTTGGATTGGGTAGAGGGGAAGAAATAAGCAAAGGGAATTACAGTGAAAACTAACAGAAACACAAGCTTTTTCCCACCAATTAAATTAGAAAATTCAAACAGTACTTTGCCAAACAAATTTCAATATGTGATCCAGGAAATTGCAGTTCCCCACAGAAGTGTTGCATTCTTAGAATATCCTAATGCCCTTCTGTTGTACAGAGAGTCAGTTAAACAGACAAGACAGTATTTACAAGAGACCCAGGATTGGCAGCTCCTACTCCTGGATTAACAGATACATTAAAGTCCTTTAACCATTCATAGCTCATCGTGTTTTGCAGGGTCTATGCTGGGTTTAATGAAAACTCCTTCCATTGCCATCCAGTAGTTGTGATGATTAGGAGAATGCATGCCATGAACTTCCCGTTGGCCTCTGATTGGGTGGCCATATTGTTCTCCCGTTATTGAAAGGAAGACGTCAGTTCCTATGTGCTTGAAACGCACTGCATCCTCCCGCTCCCAGTGTGTCCCACTGCACTGTACTGTCCATATATCCAAGTCATCTCCTTCACCATCATCACCAAAGGCACTTACTTCCTGAATTAGAAATAAGGGAACACCAATGATACTTAAGACACCAATCACTCAGCCAGCAGGGGGATTGTAAAGAGAAGGGTAGGTGGGAAACAAAAAGTGATGTTGTATTGCTTTTATGACAATGGATCTAACCCGGATGGGATAATTTGCCCCCTCTATAGTCCAGAGGTGAAATGCCCAAAATAAAGGCATTATGAACAAAAATAAAACAAGGGAAACGGGACAATCCTTTCAAGAAAAAAAACACCTTGAAATCTAAAGAATAAAATACTCCTCAGATACAGGGCTCACCTTCCTTCCTCTCAGCAAGATAGTATGGCATCAATCAGGTATTTAAGTCATTCTTAAGAAACATTTCCTCGCCGTCATTTATTTTATTACTATTTATATTGCAGTAGTGCCTAGAGATCCCATTGTGTGAGGCACTGTACAAACACACAGTAAAAAGACAGTTCTCAAAGAACTTAGAATCTAAGTAGACAAGACAAATGGTGGGAGACCATGTGACTTGCCAAGGTCACACAGTAGGTCTGTGACCAAGTCAGAAATAGAACCCAGGTCTCATATATCCCAATCTAATGTCCTATCCACCATACCATGCTACCTCTCAGGAAGGAAGACTCTAGTGAATACTTATGGAAACCCACAACAGCTAAATAAGAAATGTATTTTAAGACGTACACTGGAACCCCGCTATAACGCGCCCCGTGATAACGCAAATTCGTTTATAACGTGGAGCGAGTCTGGCCCCGGCGGCTGCAGCAGGCGCGTGTGGCAAGTCTGGCAGGTGTGGGACGTTTGGGATCCATGCCCCAGCAGCTGCAGCAGGAGCGACTCTCCCTGCAGCCCCGGCCTGCCCCTGGGGTTCTCACCTCTGTCCCCGGCAGGGCCGGCTCCAGCCCGCATCCTTCCCTCCGCGGACCGATGTAGGGGGCGGCAGCGCGGAGGAGGGAAACGCCCTGCTGGGAGCGGGCTGCAGGGTGGTGCGGAGCCCTCCCGGCAGTCAGCGCGGCAGGCCGGCGGTGGTAGTCTTCGGGGGCCCCGCTCCCCTGGCCAGAGCCCCGGCCAGAGCGTGGCAAGCCCCGCGGCTCCACTCTCCCGGCCGGAGCACAGCAGCCCCGTTCTGCCGGCAGGACTCTGGCCGGAGCGTTGCCAGCCCCGCGGCTCCCCCCCGCCCCAGTCAGCAATCTCAAGTGCCGCCCCAGGAATCGGGCCCCACCGGCCCTGGCGGCAGGAGGGGCCAAATGGCCAGCGCCCCAGCTGAAGGAAGCCCTGGCCGCCCCCCTTCTCTCTCTCCCTCCTCCCTCCCTCCCGCATTTACCGCAATTGAAGTTTTTGGACCCCAATGATCGCGTTATAGGGGGTTCCACTGTATTTTCAAATTTTGCAGAAGCACTTGCTTAATGATGAGGGAGGGAGCCGGGAGGACTAAGAAGGGGAAACACTGATCTTCAGAGAAATACAAAGATGAAGTGTGTAAGTGTGGAAGCAAAGGGTTCTTTTGATGGGGTGGGAAGAGAGCAAAATGAGGATAGAGAGAGACTTAGGATATGTCTACACAGCAGCTGGGAGGGTTTCCCAGCATGATTAGACAAACTACTCGAGCTAGTGCACTAAAAATAGCAGCGTGGCTAAAGAGCGGCATAGGTGGTGTCTTGGGCTAGCTGCCTGAATACAATTCTGCCTGACCCCTGGGTACGTACTCGGGCAGGTAGCCCGAGCCACTGCAGACACATTGCTATTTTTAACATGCTAGCTGGAGCTGAACTAGTGTGTGTCTGTCTACCTGCACTGGGACGCACCCTTCCAGCTACTGTGTAGATATACCCTAAGTGACTTGCCCAAGCTCACACACAAAGTCTGAGGCAGAGTAGGTCTCACAAGTCCCTGGCCAGCATCCAAAACCCTGGACCGTCTTTAGTCTCATGCTGGTCTCTAGCTTCGCAAAAACTTTTACTTTACCAAATGACTGCTCCAAATTAGGGTGAAGACTATTTTAGATATTTTTTCCCACACACAAGAGAAATTAATAAAGCACAAGGTTTGAAGCACAACTCACCATCTTACCTGATTATTGGACAGCGGTGACGGGAAGTGATGTGTGTGTAAGTTTTTTCCTGTGTTAACATGGGTAAGTCGGATTGCTTGCCCACACTTCACTGGTGTTCCTCGTTGGCAAGTGTCGTCATTTTTCCCTCGAATCCGCCAGTAACTGTTAGCATCATCTGAAACTTCAACTCCAGTCACCGACTGCTGCCCACTTCCTGTTTCAAAATAATTTAAATGGTAATTGACCTAACCCACCTTTCTCCAGGTCAGGGAATCAAAAATACTTTATTACTAAAGAACATCAATCCATTCAGACTAATAATTGGAGGGGAACAGCAAAGGAGGGTTGCAAGACTAATTTCCCTTCTCGCCCTATTTTTACACCACTCCTGAAACTAGTACAGCTTCTAGATCAACATCCTCACCTGTGATGCAAACCCAGAAAAAAATATATACTGAACAGTTGAGAAGCAGAAGAGTCACTAACACACAAATATTACCAGGGGATAACACGATTTTCCCGTGCCAGGATTCTCATAGGTGTTGTGCCCTCACATCTCCCCTACTGACTTCAATGGGAGTTGCAAGTACTCTGCACCTTAGAACAGTGGTTCTCAAATCAGGGGTCCAAGGCCCCCAAGGGGGCCATGAGCAGGTTTCAGGGGGGCCGCCAAGCATGGCCAGCATTAGACTTGCTTGGGCCCAGGGCAGAAAGCTGAAACCCCACCGCATGGGGTTGAAGCCTGGGCCCTGAGCCCCGCCACCTGGTGATGAATCCAAAGCCTGAGCAATATAGGGTTGGGGGGGGGGGGGGGGAGGGCGCAGCATGAGACCCCAGGCAATTGCTCTGCTTGCTATCCCCTAACCCCAGCCCTGGCTTTTATATGCAGAAAACCAGTTATTGTGGCACAGGTGGGCCATGGAATTTGTATAGCCTGTTGAGGGGGCCTCAGAAAGAAAAAGGTTGAGACCCCCCCTCCCTGCCTTAGGATATCAGGTTCTGAAGCTGTTGAAACTGACGACTGCTCATTAAATGAAGCATTTTTAAATTAAAGTGACTGTTGCCAATGGCTCCAGACCCCCTTTTGGATACCCCCTAACTGTTCTGAGTGGCTCAGTCCTGGATATTTGCTTACTCCCGCTAAGGAAGGAGTCAGGCTCCGTGGTAAGTGCTGCATGTGAGAACTTGGCTGGTGATGTGGCCTCCAGATGAAAAACGAAACCTGTGGGATACCAGCAGGACACTTTTGCATTTTCTCCCCCCCCCCGACTTTGTGCCAGCGGCATTTGTCCATGGGAGCTGCCCTTCCTTTCACCCTCTTCCGTAGCCCCGTGCGAGCCCACTTAGCAGCACTTGCCTAGCAGCCGACTTCTTCAGGAGCCAGCCACCCTCCCCACATCAGCTCGGCGGGCAGGGCCCCGTCAGGGCTCCCCTCTCAGCCCGGGCAGCCGATCTCAGACCGCCACAGGGCCGGGCTCCGGCCTTAACCCGCGCCCAGCCCGGCATCCCCATCGCCCTCCTCCAGTCCCCGCCTCCGAGTTCTCCCGCCGCCCCCTTCCTCAGCCCGGCCCGGCCCGCCGGACCCCTCCCCACCGCCCCCTCAGGCCGCGGCCTCCCGCCGTCTCCGGCCCCGATCCTCACCCGATCCGTACTTGACCTCGTGCGAGTGCAGCCGCACGTTGTGGCGGGTGTTGAGCAGCTTCAGCACCGACCCGCAGGTAACAGCGCCCGGCCCGGGCTCCCTGCCGCGGCCCGGCCCGCACAGCAGCGCCAGGAGCAGCAGGAGGCAGCAGCGGCGCCGCATCTCTCCTCAGCCCGGCGGCCCCGGTGCCCAGCGGCTCCACACACAACCAACCCGCCCGCTTCCGCAACCGACCGGCACGCCGCTTCCGCATCCTGGCCAATCATACGACGCCAGCACCGCAGCCTGCCAATCCCAGCCCGCCTCTCTTCCAACATCGCCTCCGCATTGGGCCGCCACCTGCCGACCGCACAAAGTGTACACGAAGGAGGAGCCCATTGGCCTAGGGAAGATGCCAAAACAACCAATCAGAAGAAGCGGCGTGGCACCTCTCAGGGAACGGACCCAGAGGGAAACTAAAAGTTGGAGTCCAAGGGAATTAGTCAGTGGGGGCAGGTGGGAGCTAACAGGTGGGTTGGACCTTCGATACGTGGGGCTACCTCATGGCCAGTCCCTGCTATAGGGATTGGCAGCAACAAGAGGCCCAATTGTCACTCCTTGCGGTGCCACACAGCCAACCCACCCCAAAACATCAGCGTGTTAACCTTGTGCCTCGCCACCCTCCCCTGGCACCCGCACATCAAGCAAAGCATCAGCATGCCTCAAGGCCAGGCAGGGACACTCCCCTTGCACTGGAACATCAGCATAGTACCATGAGTAGAGTTGATCTGACTTTTTTTATCCACTGAAAATTCCTACCTTTCAAAAATAAACAACCCCTCCCCCCAAAACTGGAAACTCTTCAGTTTTCAGACAAAAAAAACAACACAAAACAAAAAAGATTGCTTTGAGGACAGCAAGCACGTTCTGCTAAAATATTTGTTTAGCTGAAACCCCAATTTTCAGTTGCAAAAATGTAAATGGAAAGTTGTTGCCCAGCCCTAATGATAAGGGGAAAACGGGACCCTCAAATGGCCTGGCAATGAGACTGGGCTATTAAATAACATGGCATCCTGGAAATAACAGTTCCAAGAAATTCAGTGAGCCTCTCTGCCACATAGTTCTTGTCGTTCTCAATGCCACATTTAACAAAGGGCTGAAAAGAAAAGTCAAAATATTGTAGCAGATTGGTTAGTGTGTGTGTGTAACACTGCCCCTGTACTGGATAAAAGCTTCTCAACCATGTGGCATAGCCAACATATTGCTAACAGCTAATAATGACTTTCATTCAGCTCAAGTGATTGTGTGCCTGTGCTTTTGGAGCAGAAATGTCACTTTTTTATCCCAAGTGCTACTATGAAGTTATTGTAGCATAAAGCAATGATTAAATTATAAAAACTATCACAGAAAAGTACTCTGTATAGAAAGTAACTGAGACAATGAATGGATCCTTTTACACTTCTAGTGCAGTTCTGCAGACTGAAGCAAATTTTCTTTCCTTACATGGTTCTGGAAAGAAGAAGAATGTGTTTCTCATCACTTTATCTACAGGAGCAGCTGGGGCAAGAGGTGACACTGAGGGAACTATTATGTGGGCTCTCTTAGGTATGCATCTGATAGTGGATACAGGGCCTGTAACAACATACCATGTTCATTGCTGGAAGCATGGTGTGAGGATGCCAAGCTACCAATTTAATGCTCCTATGAGGGCAACATAGGTAGTTTTCTTGGGACAAAGCAAAAAGTCTCCAACCCTCCAAGCCACAAGGAGGTAAATAGGAATGGAATTGCATGTGTGCAGAAGTGGGCTCTCCTCTAAGTTATCCTGACCTGGATAGTTTGGGCAGCACATCACCATTTTGGGCTAGTGAGAGCGTCATGAGATACTCAGCTGACTCCATTTTCCACCAGTGCTGAATCCGTCAAGCCCTTTGCGCCCCACATGATGCAACTCATTCATTCGCTCACTCAAAGGTTTGTTATCTGAGTTGTTGATATTAACCTATTACATATGTAGAGAAGTGTCTCTGACTTTTGGTTCATGCGTGTTCAAATTGCCTGTATTAAATTAAGTTTCAGTCCTAAATCTCCCTCAACCACAACTGTACCCCTACTCCCTACACCGTGTACATTTCTGTTCATCAGAAAATCATTTTCTATTGCTTGATGTTTGTGTCTGATCCAAAAGAATGCAAATGAATATGGTGCATTGTTTGGCACTTGAAACCTTATTTCTGTTTCTTCTAAAAGGCTTTCCTCTTCTTCTAACTAAGACAACAGCTCACTTTTGTTACTGTTTTTTAAACAGGGCAAAACAGATGTCTGTGGTTGCCGTTTTAGCCATGGAAAATCAATCATATGGGGCTTTAGCAGGCACCTGTTTATCTTTCTGGGAGGTCACTAACTCCGAGTGCATTTAGTGCAGTTTATATGGTGCTCCCTACAATGCGTTTCAGTTGTACTTTAGAAACATAATTGGGTTAGAAAGCTTGCCAACAAAGAACCCCATTGGTGCCAAACAACTAGGGCAATTAACAGCCACATTATTGCTATAGGAACTGTTGTTGTTTTTAGTAGGCTGCTGTGAGCTGCAGGTAAACTCTCCCCTGAAATTATATGATGGGGGTGGGATTGAGATATATGCTTCTTGGAGGGGAACATTATAATTCCTCTTTATGCACATGAAACAAAAAACTCAGTGAAACTGAACCAGTATAACAGACCAGACCAGCAAACAGCTATAATGCCTTAGGCCCTTAGTCACTTACAGGGCCGGCTCCAGGCACCAGCTTAACAAGCAGGTGCTTGGGGCGGCCAAGGGAGAGGGGCGGCACCTGCGGCAATTCGGGGGCGGCAGGTCCCTCACTCCCTCTAGGAGCGAAGGACCTGCCGCTGAACTGCAGCTGCCGATCGTGGCTTTTTTTTTTTTTCCCCCCAATTGCTGCCGCCAATCGCGGGGCAGAAATGCTGGAGCCGGCCCTGGTCACTTAACCTTACAATCCTTAAGTTGTAGTCTTGATTTTTAGAGATACTAAGCACTCACAACTTCCTTTCCACTGTACTTGTGGCTACTGAGCATCCATGAAAATCAGGCCATAATTGACTTTGCAGTAGGAATCAGTCCTGGATTAGAAGTGCAGGGACCCATAAGATACAGGGGTGTACCTTGAGAGGAGTATTCTGGCACAAAGCACTTTATTTTACAAGAGGATTCTCCTTTCTATTATATTGGTCTTTGTGAAACAAGCTTTGAGCTTTCTGTTTAGTGTGTATGACAAAAGCGCTAACTGACAATGAGGCTAACATGGCAGGCAGCTCTCAGGTTTGATCTACACACCAAATTGTACCGATTTAGCTGGACTCGTGACACTTCATATACAAGTGCTTGGGTATGAAGAATGTGATAGGACTCTTGGCTTCTAATCCTCAGATTGCTGCTAATCTGAGGCAAGACATTCAGGGCCTGATCCAAAGCTTGTTGAGGTCAGTGGGTGTAAATTAGGACTCATTCCACTGAAATCAGTGAAATTACAGTGGGAAGAAGGAAATTACCCTCCTAACTGCTCTGTGGCTCACTACACCTATTTTCCTTTGCCACTGTCTTTTCCCCCACATTGATAAACTGGTTGTAATGATGCTTCTCCAGATTGAGTACCGTAATTTTATTATCTCACTTCATTTAGCATAAATGGGGCCATGATCTCAGCTGGGGCTCTAAGCACTGCAGTACTACAAATAATAAATAATAGTAATCATCATAATAGGAGTCAATCACCCAAGGAGAGCTAGATGTAGTTAAAAGAAAGGGTAGATTGCAAAGAATTTTTGGAAATGTATAGCTCCCTGCCCCCTAACAGACATGTCATTTGTGGAGTGGGGCCGATAATAGGTATTCAGGTGTGTTAGCAATACATGCAAATAAACAGAAGAAATTTGACAATAAAATACAAATATATTTGTTTTATTTTAAACTGGTAGGGTTTCAAATTTTGGGGAGAACAGTTGATGATTTTCGGCTGCTGTCCCCTGTGATGCTAGTCCTTTGAGAAAATGAGGATTGCCTTAGAGATTCTACAGAATTCTGGCCTTCAGTGTCCGGTAAAATAGTCGATGATTTTCTATTGCTCCCCTCCATGATACTAGTCCTTCGAGAAGATGAGGTTTGCCGTAGAGGTTCTACAGAATTCTGGCCTTCAGTGTCCAGTAAAACAGTTGAAGATTTTCGGCTGCTCTCCCTGGTGATGCTAGTCCTTCTAGAAGATGAGGCTTCCCATAGAGGTTCTACAGAATTCTGGGCTTCAGTGTCTGATAAAACTGTCGGTGATTTTCTGTTGCTCTCACTGGTGATGCTAGCCCTTCGAGAAGACAAGGATTGCCTAGAAGATTCTATAGAATTCTGTCCCTCAGTGTCCAGTAAAGCAGCAGATAATTTTCTCTGGCTATCAATGGGAATGATAGACTTCCCAGAAAATGACATTTGTCTTAAGGCTTCCACAGAATCCAGACCTTGCAAATCCTCTCCACTTTGTGGTATATCATCGGGGAATTTTAGAGGAACTATTTCAGTTATTTCTGGCAGAGAAGAGATGTTTTGTTCATTGGGTTTCTCAATTAATTTTACCTTGCCAGTGATCATTTTTGGTTTAGAATGAGCGGTTTTTTTGTCACCACTCTTTGAAGTAAGCTTTGGGGGTTTAGCGGGTCTTTTTGCATGTACCTGCTGATATACCTCGGCCCAATCAATCTGTGATGATAACCTTATGCCGCTGCCCTTTAATTTTTTAAAGCCAAACATTATCTCAAGGAGTATCTTTGTTACAGGAACTGAAATAAACCCAAGTTTCTCTGACAGTGACTTTTCATAGTTATACTTGTACAATACATGTCTGGCTGCATTTTCAACAAGAAAGTCAACAATCTCCTCTTGTCTTCTGTAAAGCTTGCCTTTCAAGCGTCCACCTGATAGATCTTTTTTTAAAATCTGTCTGTAAAACTGATGTCTTGAAAGAAAACGACCAGTAGACTATCCATAATTTCAGTGGGCAAAACAGAAAAAAAAGGTTATTCATTAAAAAGTCTATTTAATACCAACATTTTAAATGCAAAATTTAGTAAGTTAAGTGTTTTAAACCTATGGGGCCCAACTCTGCAACCACTCACTAGTATATCTCCATGGATTTCCATGGAGTTATTCTTGATTTATACCAATCTGAGAGCAGAATCAAGCCCTTTGGGCCAAGTTCTGCTCTCTGTTAGGTGTAAATTGAAATCAATAGAGTTAGTCTGGATTTCCACCAGCCTAACTGCAAATAGCATTTTTTCTATCAGCTGTGCATATTTTGCAGCAGATCCAATGTGAAGGGAATCATCCAAATGTTGGTTTTGATTGCTGTTTGTATTTGATTTCCTTTTAGTTATTTGAAGGTGGGGGAATGCAACATTTTGGGCTAGATTTTTAAAGGTATTTAGGCCCCTAAAGATGCAGATGGGCACCTAGTGGGATTTTCACAAGTGTTGAGACACCTACCTCCCACTGATTTCAATGGGAGTGAGGGCACCTTTAAAAATCTGGCTCGTTGTGATCTGCATGAATGTGATATGCTACATACCTTCTTAGGGCACTTTCCTTTACATATTTACATTAGAAAATGATTAAGAATTTGTTTTCAGACATTGTCATTTCATCTGCAGTTGTGAAGTAGTTTTGCTGCGATGAGCCCGTCACTTGGATTCGAGATGAAACCATCACTCCTACCACTTAGTCAAAGTGTTTGTATGTTTGATCCCATTATTTTACTCTTTGTTAGGGATTCCCCACCTTCTTCCTTCCCCCTCCCAATCTCTTTTAACTTTACAAACTCTTTTATATTTTCTAATTCTTGTAAGAATGTGGCATAAAAGCCGTTTGTGGTAGGAACAGACAAACCTATTTTCAAAAACCATGGACTC
This sequence comes from Malaclemys terrapin pileata, assembly GCF_027887155.1. Taxonomy (NCBI): domain Eukaryota; kingdom Metazoa; phylum Chordata; order Testudines; family Emydidae; genus Malaclemys; species Malaclemys terrapin. Next base: position 15,486,612 of record NC_071520.1, on the reverse strand, counting down.
CAAGTTCATCTCAGACTCAAATGTTAATGGATTTGCATTGTATGTAGGAGAGACTATGAGGAAGAGGAGGGGGAATGGAGTAAAATCAGCTGTAAATGAACATTAATTAATTTAAAATATAGAAAGGTTTGGACATTCTGACTTAAGGGTGGTGTATGAATATTAATTCTAATTAATAGCCAAATCTTGGTCCAGTTGAACTCTAGTGCAGTGGTTCCCAAATTCTATTGGTATATGTACACTTCCTTAAAAACACTGATGTTTGAAGTGCTTACCACATGCAAATTTCTCCTTTTTGTGCACATATATTTTAGCCTTAATAAGCTTAATGTAAGTATTTATGGATTCACAGTAAAATAAGTTTTGAATTTGGCTGGTGGAGATCTGCCTGGGGCAAATTAGAAGAGAAGAGAGTTTGCCTGAGGGAGTCTGGGTGGAAGAATTAGAGGCCATGAAGTTTAAACCTGGTAGGGAATTTTCTGACAAAACCATTATTCATAAGAAAATGCCAGTTTGTCAAAATTGAAACTTTTCATACCAGTTTCAACAAAACTTTTGCTGGGAAAGATTTTGCAAATCCAGGATGGAATTTCTAGTCAAAACCAAAGAGAGCAAGAGCGAGACCAACCCCATGATAACCTGGTGACAAGGGGACTCACTTGAAATGTAGGAGACCCAAGTTCCAGTCCCTGCTCTACTGCATATTTGATTTATACCATGTTGAACAATTGCACCTGAAGATATTGAGAAAGACCCACCCACTGAATAGTCTGTGGCCAGGGGACTTACCTTGGGTATGGAAGATACAGGTACAAATCCCTGGTCTGGCTGATTCAGACCAGGGACTTGAACCTAGGTTGTGCACATCACAGGTGAATGCCCTGTTCACAGGCTATTGGCTAATCTGAGCGAAGGCAGAGGTTTCTCACTTTGTTGTTGTGGGACAGTTTTATGTGAGTGTTTGAAAGTTCTCAGTTTTGTCCTGATGTGAAATATGAAAATTTTTGAAATCCCGAAAAATGTCACGAGATATGAATACCATTTCTTGGCTAGCTCTAATGAGGTTAGACTTATGTTAGTGGTTCCAGCTGGAGTGCAGGGGAGCTCTGGTGCTGTGTGTGTGCGCAGCCCCTGGATTCTCTCTGGATTGTCTTTCCTACATGTCTCCTCCTCCTGTCCTCACAATTCTTTCCTCTTGGTTAAGGGATTCCACAGCTCTTCTCCATGGGATTGTGCTGTGATTCAAACAGGTTTCCTCATCCCACCAGTATCCAGGTTCCAGCCTTATTCCATGAAACCTCCCTTGGTCTCATTCATTTCTTCCCTTTGGTGTAGGCCCCCACAGCCCTCCTCTGTGAGGCTGTGGAGTGATTAAGGCAGGCTTCCTTAGCCTGCCAGTCTCCCTTCTGTTTCTAGGCTCCATCCTAGGGATGCTTCCCTGTAATTCTCCTCTCCAAGTGGCCTGCCCTCTGTCTCCTCCTGGGAGCCATCTAACATCAAGGTTTTATCATGTTAAGGTGATAGCTACCTGATTAACACTTGGTCCTATTCCCCAGCTAGTCTACTGCTCCCTTGAAAACCTTTTTCCTTAAAGGGGTCATGTGATGGAATAAAGGTTGCCTGGCCTCAGCTCCCCTCCTCCCGCTTTTAGAGGGGACAGACCATCCTGTTACAGTGTATCACTTCCAACAAGACCACCTACCACTGTTTGGGAATCCCTGATATAGGGTAAAACTCCAGTTGACTTCAGTGGGACTAAGATTTAGCCTTAAATGCATATTTAGGTCCTGATCCTGCAAGATACTCCAGCACCTATGCAGAGTCCCACTGAAGACTCTGGAGTCTGCCCACATGCATTTCCTTGCAGAATCAGGGCCCGAGTTTAACATTTTCTTACTGGAAAATTAGCCATCTAATATTAAACCCGACATGACAGTAAAAGCCACCACAATCACCACCAAAGGCCAACTCCTCCCTTCATTTACCCTGTGCAGCCTCCCGCCCTTCCCCTGGACCAGGTTCTGATCTAATTTACCAAAGTCCCTGATCCAGCATGGGAATTAGAAACCGAGTCTCCCACATCCCAAGTGAGTGCTCTGAGCATTGGGATAGAAGGTTAAAGGGGCAGAGGCACCACTAACACCATTTCCTCAATTTTGTAAATGGCTCCAAAATGCGCTTGTGAATCCAGCCCTTTGTTTCCAAATTTCCCTTGCCTTTATTTAAAACAAAAAAGCCTGAAATCTAAATGAACTGTTTAGTTTTGGGTTGAGTTTTGTTCAATTCAAAATTAAAATGTTTTCGACTTTTTGATTCACTGAAAATTCCAACAAGTTTTGGTTTCGGGTTGACACCAAATAATTTTTTTTTCAATTTTTCAGAACTGCCAGCAACCTAAAAAATCAGTTGTTCACACAACTCTGCTCCTGCGTGGTTGAAGTATGAGGACTGCATAGTGACCTCTGTGAGCTCTCCTAAATTGAACACAGTCCTATAACGACTGAATCTGAGTTTTGAGTCCATGCTGTTCAAGTGGGCATGAAATTAGGCAAAATGAGTTAATTCATCCCTGATTCTTAAATAGACCTCATACATTATGAAGTAGGTATAAACAGCACCAAGCACTATGGAATGATAACAGTACTCAAGTATTCCACAGATATATGATTATAAATAATTTGGTTGAGCTAAAAAAAGCAAAGGTACCTGGGAAAATGAAAGTTCCTCTTCTACCATCGCTGGTTTCTTTGGTTTAGGCTTAGGAAGTGGGGGTGGCTCATATTTTGGTTTGGGAGGAGGTTTCTCAACTGGCGGCCTAGGCTTGGATTTAGGGAGCGGGGGCGGTACATATTTTGCCTTGGGTGGAGGTGCCTCATCTACTGCCCTAGGCTTGGATTTAGGGAGTGGGGGTGGCACATATTTTGGTTTGGATGGAGGTTTCTCAAGTGGTGATTTTGGCTTGGATTTATGAAGTGACTGTGGTTTATGTTTTGATTTTTGTGTAGATTCTTTTAATGTCTTCTTTCCTGTCTTTGACTTGGATTCCTTTCCCTCTTCTGTCTTTTCCTCCTCTGTCTTTCCCTTCTCTGCATTTTCTGAAGCTGTTTGAGTCGACTCATCTATTTTTCCAGGTGAAGAACTTTTTTCATAGAGACTTGTTACATTCAAATCATCACCACATGGTTGGGAATCACCAGTAATGCCAGAGTCATCGGCCATGTTAAATAAAGGGGATCCATCTTTCTTTGTTGTATTCAATAATTCTAGAATGGCCTGATTTACAATATCTTGAAGAGCAGAGAATAATTTATTTTCTTCTAAGAAATCAAGCGTTTCAAATGGTTGCTGACCAGGATAATAGAGAGCAGTATCAGATGGAGTGGGTCGTTTCTGGACATTTGTGATTTCTTTTTCAATGTGTTTAGTATCAAAAGATGAGTCTTTCTCAAACTGAGACTTATCTTTCTTCTTAATCTTAGAGAAAAAATCTGATGTAGCTCGTTGTCCATGGAGGCCAACAGAAGACTCTGCCAGTTGTGCCCAAATGTGAAAGTGTTCTTGACGGAAATAATAATCAGCTGATTTTTCTGTAACACTCTGTAACAGAACAGAAAGAAGGTGAAGATCTGAAAAGAGTAAATAATGTAATGGATAAAAGCAAAAGGAAGCATTAGGACATTGTAGCAAAGGAAGGAAAAGAGGTAAGGTTTCAATAGACAAATCCCATTTCAGATTTGAGAGATGGGTCCTTGAATCTGAACCCCTGTGAAATTCAATGAAGACTGGAGTTTAATCCTTGTATCTGAACCTGTCCTTTTCAAATATTGGTTCTGGGATGGATCCAAAACCAGAGAGGCCTATTTTCTGTTTGGATGCAACACAACTCTTATGAGAACATTCCCATGAACTAGCTGCATGTAGGGTGGAATTGTTCTTCCAGCACTTAGGTTTAAAATTGCAAGATTGCAGTATAATAAAATCAAAGCCTGAACTGCAGCTTTCATTCGGCCTCATACTCTGTTACCAACTTTTGCAATTTTATCACAAATCTTGCGATATTTGTATTATGCTTGAAGCCCCAGCTCCTGGAGTCATGTGAATACAGGAGAAGCTGAGATTTCATATTTTTAAATAAGTAATTTTGTAGCATCATGATTGTAGAGAAGAGCCTGAAAATGTGACCCAAGTACACCCTAAAGAAACCAGAAGGCAAATAAAAAGAATCACAAATTAATTATATGTGATTTTTAGGTACATGATTCATGGTTTCTGAACCATTGGGGTAGCAATGCTGCCCACACCTGAACCTTTAGAGTAAATCAGATCCAGACCCAAACTCCACTTTCTTGGCCCATTTCCAATTTATGTCCCTATTTTACAGTTTATAGTACCAGTTAGCTTCATTGGGACTACTCAAAGTGCATACTGTGGTGAAGGGAAAAGCAGTGGAACACCCATCCAGGGGAACTCTGCAGTTCCACAACAGGTTTGAGCAAAGGAAGGGCCCCCACGCCAGCTCAGGAGATGAGCGGCAGCCCACATCTGTAGTGCAGACCACAGTCCCTTCCATGACTATGCAGCCCAGGCCAGGACTAGGGAGCCTTCTGTGGTGACATGAGGCAGTACACACTGTACTTAGTGAGGCTGGAAGCTGGAAGCTGGAAAGCAAAGTGGGTAAGGTTGCCCAACGTTTTCTATTATAAGACCCTGTTTTCAGTGGTTTATAATTTTGCCAAACTTTCACCATTCAGGCTGAAATTTTCCATGGTTGGTGTCTGCCTCAGGATGAATTGTTTTTAGAAAATTTCGACAAAAAATATTCAGCCATTTCTCAGAATGAGATGGGGAAAAATATGCTGTTTTGCCCTTATTAGAAAATTAATATAGCTGTTTCATTGACAAGTTCTAGCATCTTCATGCTTTGGAGAAGGCCAGGGAAGGGGGACCTTGGTGTCAGGGACATGCCTTTTGCTGTCCCCATGAAAATAGACCCAAATTTGGTCAAATTATGAATCTCTGAAAATCCCAGTTTGCATAAGTAAATCAGAGACTTGTTAAGAGTCTGGCAGCTAAATTCTGCAAACAGTCCATTTGCACAGGGATGCAGGAGCTGAGCAGGACTCTCCTGGCAATTGCTCCAGGGGCTGCTGTAATGCTGGGGATAGGAACTGAGAGCAGGGAGACTTTCTCTCTTGTGGTCTCAGTGGTTCCCCTGTCACCCAGGAGAAGGAGGAGGAAATAGCCTGATTGGAATACAGAGGGATGAGGAGTCAGGCCTGGGGTAGTGATGGGGGATATGATGTGTTGAGGAGCTGAGGGAGAGTGGAGAGGCACTGAGACATGGCACTGTGACATGGAGGAGGAAGACAAGCATGAAGAGTCAAGGATGTGTGTGGGGGGAACTGGGACAAGAAGCAGCTACACGGACTAGGGTGAAAAGTGGTCAGGTTTTGGTGGGACAGGGGCAGATGGGTCTGTAATGACTAGAATACACTCCCCTCAACACCTGGAACAGAACCCAGAATTCATCCACGCCAAACAGCTCCACCCCTTCAGCAACTACTGTAAAATATTTCTAAAGTTTCTATCACAATTCTGTACCTTGGTTTGTTAGATCTCTAGTCTGCAATGATTTTTGGTGGTTCCTTGGCTAATGGCATAAACCAGGTTTCCCTGTATCTTCAATGCATAGCTTTGGTGCAGAGAATTCATGGCTCTTTTAATAGCTGGATTCTTCTACATTGTGTTTAATTTCAGAGATGGCTATGCCATTCTTAACTCACCATATTGTGCCTAGATAATGCAATGCCCTTCAAAAAAGGGGGACACATACTCCCTGAATTTCTTTATGGTAGACTAACATGAAGCCCAAAGGAGAAAGTTCAGGATGAAATTTCAGCTGGAACTTGGAATTGCCTTGCTTTTATGGCAAGTATTCACAACTGCATGTGTACACAAAAACATGTGTGCATTTGCACCCATAATTTGTATGTGCAGTTAGTGCATTTGCATGTGTATTCACGGCACTGGTGCATGCAAAAGGCAAATTAGATACACGGACACTTATAAATGCATATGGATTAGATATGTGATAGATTATGGGTCAAATCCAGTGCTGTGCTGCATGAGTAACCTAGCTTGGGGGTGGAAGAACAAGGCATAAGAAACCTCTTACCTCCTACCTCTACAAAGCAGCCAGCACACCACAGAGCACTAGAGTGGGGGAGTTTGTCTGCACAGGCAAGCACAGCACAGGCCTCATGGGATATGATCTGGTGACTAGATGGCATGGCCAAGTCCCCAGCTGGTGAGCGTACATGCTCCTTGGTATGTGCTACCCCAACTGTGTATGAAAAGGAGGAAAAGTATGTGCTTGGAAGCTGCCTGCCCTGAGCCATTCCATCACACTCTTGCAGAATGATTCTTGCGCTAAGTAAATAGCGGGCACAGATCCTTATCTCTTCCCCTGTCAGTGAGGCACCTACTGGTAAGGGCAGAATTTTGCTGCTTGTGTATGTCTATGATACTATAAAAGTAGTGTCAAGTAAAAATTGGGAGTACTTTCTTTCCTACTTTAATCTTACGGAAAAGAGTCCTAGTGCCCAGAGAATTAGAAGAGAGGAGTAGAAATACCTTTTTGTGGACTATCCCAGCCACTTCTTCTGTCCTCCTCCTTGTTTCTTTCTTTGGGGCTTGAGCTACAAACTTATCCAGCATGCACTGATTCTGGAGTTTGGTTTCACTGCCCAGCTTATCCCCGGCCTTGCTTTTGAAACATTCCTTGCAGTCTTCCTCTGAACTGGATGTGGAGGGATAATGACTTGAGCTGAAACAATCACACTGCTTTCGACAGGAGATGGTCCAAGACTCACTTTCTGGACTAGAACTGACATCCTCTTTGAAATCAAGTAAACCCTCTTCATCCTCCATTATTACTTCCCTTATTTTCCGGATTGCCTCTTCCATGGTTTGCTGGAGGCTGTCCAATGCATCCATGTCGACCAAGAAGTCCACAAAATTGGAGAAATCCTGTGCAGCCCTGTGGACATTAGAGATGGGATCATCCTGCTTCCCTTTTTCCTCCACTTTATTGTCAATCTCAAATGTGCTAAAAGCCATAACAGCTGGTGATCCACAGGGAGAAGTTGGTCTCAGCAGGGCTTTCCAGTCATGTGTTTTTCTCACTTGGGTGACAGTTGGCTTGTTTGACGATTTGTCTCTCTGTAACTAAGCAAAGCAGGGAATGTCATTAATGAGGAGACTGGGAAGATCTGAAGCCCCATTGCTTGAGACTGAAAAACTAGATTGGCTTTTGCAGTCTTAACTGTCGAGTAACTATTGTAACTCCATAGTAAAGCCCGAGAAATTACACTAATTTTGGATGGTTTCAGAGCAGCAGCCGTGTTAGTCTGTATCCGCAGAAAGAACAGGAGTACTTGTGGCACCTTAGGGACTAACACATGTATTAGAGCATAAGCTTTTGTGGGCTACAGCCCACTTCATGGGATGCAATTTTGGAATAATCCTGCATGTGCAGGAGGAAGGACTAGATTATTTAGTAAGTCTTTGATTAATAAGAGAGTAATCGTTTAAGAATACCTTTCACTTTCCTGGTGCTTTCTATCCATGATCTCTAAATTTTACAAGCATTAGTGAATGTAACCTCACAACAGCCCATGAGAAAGGAATGTTTTATCACCCCGATTTTACAAATGAGGAAACTGAGGCACAGAGCGGTTAAGTGACTTATCTCAGCTCACACAGTGAGTCAATAGCAGGGCTGGGACCAGAGAACCCAGATCGCCTGTCTCTGTGCTTGACACTTTCCTTTGCCAGCTCTAACTGTTGTGATTCTAATATTCACTTTGCAAGGAAAGAAGGTTAAACGTTATTTCTGGTGAACAACTTTGAAGGTGACCCTGACATTGGTTGCAGGTGTGGACAGGCCAAGTGTCAAAACTGATGCATTAATGGGGATTGTTGAAAGTTTATATAAGTCCAAAAGAGGAAACCATCTCACTCAGCTGAGGAAACATTAATATAGACATTGTGATGAGCTGTAATAACCAGCCTGTTCTTTACAAAAGCTACTTGTCGTCTCTCTCCTCCCACACTGCCCCCCTGCCCAAAACATACGTTTTACCTACAGCAAGTCGAACAGAAATATCATGGGCAAAATATAGGCCTGATTCTCCTCCCTTTACACCTTTTTCACACCACTGCAACTTCACAGGAGTTACAATTGATCTACACCAGTCTCAGTGAGTGGAGAACCAGGCCCAAAGGACAAGTCAGGCTGACTCTGGTGTGTGCAGGGTGGAAGGGGAAGGGGGCAAGGAGCATGTATGTGATACTGGTGTATATAGGGGTGAAGATGAGGTCTGCTGGGAGGTACTAAGGTATGTCTGGATAGTGTATGAGAGGGCTGGGGCATCTGCTGTGTGTGTCTGAGGATAAGGTGTGCAAGTGTGGGCAGTGCAAGTGGTGGTGGGGATAGAGGTGGGTGAGGGGGTAAACTGGCAGGGAAGGATGACTTGCACATGTGGAGCAGTGAGGATGTTGTGTATGTGAGTGTGTTGGGTGCATGGGTAAGTGGGGGAGGCAGGTGAAGTGTATGGGGAGCAAGGGGTGTGTATGAAGGATATTTGGGAGTGTTAGGGCGGTGGGGGGACAAAGATAAAATTTGTGGGGTGGGAATGGATGTATAAGAGGGACCAGAAATCTTTCCCGTGGGATTGGAAATAAAAGGTTATTGTGGTGACTCCAGGTAGGAAAATGTTGCAGGCCCAGGGCCCACAACCCCCATTGTGTAGACCCATGGCAGGATGTGTCCCTAGAAATGCAAGCTAAGGGGATGTTTTCTCTTTCTCTGTTTCTTACCTGGGCTCCTTGAAGATCTTCATCATCTGCCAAATAGCCTGAGTAGTAGCGGCCCACCATGGTGCTGAAAGGACAGCGACTCTCCGTCCTCTCCTGCCTGCAGCTCCCTCTTCTTCCTCTTCCTGCTGCAGCTGCACAAGGCTCTGGAAAGAGTTTCCCACACAGAAGGGCTCTCGAGGGATGAGAGATACACAGCACTGGTGAAATCCTGACCCTGTTTAAGTCAGTGGCAGTTTTGCTATTGTCTGCCGTGGGGCCAGGATTTCACACCATCTGTCAAATAACCCCCGCCATCTCCCTCTGCACACTCACCCCATCCAAAAGCCTTAGAAGTACCTCAGGAGAAAGTCTAAAAGAAAATCCAAGCACATTTCTATATCAAATGAATTTGTCACAAGGACAATAAAACAGTGTCAGAATAATTGGAGCCATTCTGGATTTACCCCAGTGTACCCCAGAATTTAGCCCCTTATAGCATATTTAAAACATCAAAATGCCATCAAATATTTAAGTGCTATAGGTCATTTCTTACCAGCAGATAAGAACATAAGAACGGCCATACTGGAGCAGACCAAAGGTCAATCTAGCCCAGTATCCTGTCTTCTGACAGTGTCCAGTGCTAGGTGCTTCCGAGGGAATGAACAGAACAGGTAATCATCAAGTGAGCCATCCCCTGTCGCCCATTCCCAGGTTCTGGCAAACAGATTTACTCCTTCCAGCTGTATTTAATACTTACAGCTACTTTTGTAAAGGCTGAACTATCCGAGCAATTAGAGAGTGTGGTATCCAGGACTTCGGTTCCTTACGATTTCTTTCAGTTCCATAAGATTTGAATATGGGAAGTGCCTAATTCTGAAGTCAGCAGAGTTTCAGTGGACGAGACCTTGCAACCATGAGGGAGAAACCTGACTCGAAAGGTTTAGACGGAAGCCAGAGAGTTAAGCACATCACAACCCCACCCTCTCTTCCAAGCAGTCTTCCCCAGTGATTGTTATGCAGGAGATTCTATTTGTTTGTGCAAAAGATTCCATGCATTTGCATAGTGGTTTCTGTGCATTTGCATAGAGGATTCCATTCTTTTACATAGCATGACCTGGCTGGTGAAAAAGCAGTTCCAAGCTCTCATTTCACTGATCCTAACAATCATCTCTCTTTAATATTCTTCAGAAATCATAAAGAATGCTCTGCATAAAATGAAAGGATGCATAGTTGTGCATTAAAAGTTTGAAAATATGTCCAAAGATAAATGATGTAGAGCCTGATCCTTTTCCAGTTGAAATTTGGGGGCCCCCACCATGTGAGACTAGGAACTGAACTTGAGGAAAATGAATGGTTCAGGGAATATGGAGCCTTTCACCTCTCAGATGCTGTTTCAAATTAGGTTTGATTTGTTAGGAACCAAAAGTCATTACCAGATAATGACCTACACGAGGACTTGAAGACATATTTGTTATGGAGGCCTATGTGAAAGGACTTCATGGTTGCAATCATAGGTGCCGACACTGTGGGTGCTCCGGGGCTGGAGCACCCACGGGGAAAAATTGGTGGATGCTCTGCACCCACCGGCAGCCAAGCTCCCCGCCCCGCCCCCCCCACCCCAGCTCACCTCCGCCTCCTCCCCTGAGTGCGTGGTGTCCCCACTTCTCCCCCTAGCTCCCAGCACTTGCCGCCGCAAAACAGCTGTTTCACGGCGGCAAGTACTGGGCGGGAAGGGGGAGGAAGGGGAATGTGGTGCACTCAGGGAAGAGGCAGGGCCGGGGTGGGGATTTGGGGAAGGAGTCCAATAGGGGCAGGGAGGGGGTGGAGTTGGGGCAGGGACTTTGGGGAAGGGGTTGGAATGGGGTTGGGGAGGGGGTGGGACAGGGGTGGAGTCAGGGCAGGGCAGGGCCGGGGGGGGGAGGGGGGTCGAGCACCCACTGGCGCCGGGAAAAGTTGGCGCCTATGGTTGCAAGCCAGTTCCTTGCAGACAACTGCCTTTATCACAAAACAGAGTGTGACAACTAGCCTCCTTTTGAGCAGTCCCACCAAGAGCAAGGATTAGGTGAGCATAGGAAATGAATTGGTGGCCTCTAGTTACCATGCCACAATTCAACCATGAGCTGTTCCAGATTGTGACTTCCCTCTGATGTGACAATTCTAGAGAAAGGAGGAGAGAGAGAGAAACAAGGAAAAGGGGGAAGAGAAATGGAGGAGAGGAATAGGGGGAACTGCCTCTGATGTCACAATCCTATCACAAGATAGGATATTCCCAGCAGAGGGAGAGGGAAGAGAAAAGGCGAGGAAAGGAAGGGGCCAGGTAAAGGCTGAAAAGAAGATCAAGATGGGACATGGCAGGGGGATCAGAAGAGAAGAGAGAAGGAAGGAGTCAGGGCTGTGACCTACCCCTGATGTAAGTACCCCCCCAGTCAAAGTGAAACAGTGAGAAATGGAGGAACGGGCAGGGGAAAGAAGAAAGCTGTTTAAGGTGCAACTTGCCTCTAGTGTTGCATTCTCACCACTTATGAGTGATCTGCGGAAAGGCTTAAAGACAGTGTTGGCTTAGGGCCTCAGTGCAAGAGCAGCAGAAGGAGGAAAGCTGAGGAAAGGCAAAGAAGAAAGGAGTGGTTGGGGGCTACTTCTCCTGTCAAAATCCCACTAACCCACCCATCCTCGATGAACTACCAGCTAAGCTGGCTTGTATACCACAGTTTCTTCAAGGTTGTTACTTTTATGTGTGATGAGCACAAAATCATCACCTTCATCCAGTAAAACACTCAATCCTGCTTTCATTAAAGTTAATAGTAGTTTTGCCATTTTCTCCAATGGTAGTGGGCCTAGATCCAGAACACTTTACTTTCCATGCCCTTTAAGGGGCATCTGAATGTCTAAAAGCACCCATTTGAAAACAACCTACATATACAGCATGGGGCACAGGACTTTCAGCTCAGACTGGTATATTCTAGTGCAGCAAAAGCTGTATCAATGTGGGGAGAATTCAGGCCCAGTCACCATCTCATGCAGGCTGGAGCTCTTGGGCTGCCATATTTCTTTGATCATAGAATATCAGGGTTGGAAGAGACCTCAGGAGGTCATCTAGTCCTACCCCCTGCTCAAAGTAGGACAAGATTTTTACTCCAGTTCCCTAAATGGCCCCCTCAAGGATTGAACTCACAACCCTGGGTTTAGCAGGCCAATGCTCAAACCACTGAGCTATCTGATGTGATTTATTTATGGATTTGTTTCAAGAAGCATTCCCTAGGAATGGGAAAATATGCGCTCCTATCTCACTAAAGCAGTGGTTTTCAACCTTGTTTCATTTGTGGACCCCTAAAAAATGTTGTATGGAGCTGTGGACCCCTTTGGAAATCTTAGACATAGTCTGTGGAGCCCCAGGGGGCTGCGGACCACAGGCTGAAAACCGCTGTTGTAGGGTAATGACAACCTTTCACAGACCCCTTAGACATATTCTGTGGACTCCCAGGGGTCTGCGGACCACAGGTTGAAAACCACTGCACTAAAGATTGGAATTCACCTTTCCTGTCAAATTGTATGAAACATGGTCCCAATGGACCTGGCCCTCGGTTCCTGGAGTAATTATGTTTTTTTAATAATTCTACTCTATTCTATTTAGGTTCTATCACAGTGCTTGATAATGACAGATGAGCTGACATTGCCAAAACAGGCTTTGCATCCAAAGCTGTTGGAATTAAAAATAAGGGAGAGAAAGACATTTAAAATCCAACATTCTTATGCGAGCCATTAAACTGTCATGAAATATATTTCGTAAAACAAGTGAGACTGGGTCAGAAAAGAAAATTATATTTTCTATCATTTTAAAAACAGTTCGTGCATCATCTCATTAAAATGTCTTTCATATTTTATGAAACACACTCATTTCAAGTAAATTTTATCCTAGGGAAAAGATCCTGTCCTATTTAGCAACCACCATCATCTCAAGTGAACATTAACTCACAGCAGCTGAGGGAACAGAAAAACAAAATGCATTTTAATGTCAGCATGTACAAACAAACAGATTTCCCAGTTTGCTGGAAGCATTAATTGTTGGGCAAATGACCTTCCAAAATGCAGGAAACCCTTGACAGTGCTATTGTTAATCAGGAGTTTAACAGATCTCTGGGAAAAGTGAGCTAGCCCCTGAGCCAGGAAAACACTTAAGCTCACAAGCAACTTTAGGCATGCAAATAATCCTATTGAATTCAGTGACTTCAACTTAATTCCATGAGCTCAATAGGTTGGTTAAAGTTACGCACATATTTAAAAATCTGATCTAAAGACCTTTCAAGTCAGTGGGAGTCTTTTCATTGACTTCAATAGTCTTTGGATTAGACCCTAAAGCCCAGATCCTCAAAAGTCTCCCAAGCAATCTTATGGGACACTAAGGGTGTGTCTACACAGCAAAGAAAAACCCGTGGCTGGCCCCTGCCACTCAACTCCGGCTTGTGGAGCTCGGGCTGTGGAGCTGTTTCATTGCTGTGCAGAATTCCTGGCATGGGCTGGAGACCAAGCTCTGGGATCCTGCTTGTATGTGGAGGAGGAAATTGTAGCCCCACCACCATTAGGATCAGTTCTAAACTCAGACTTCTACTGTTTCCCTAGGGAGAAGTTGGTCACAATTGTGGCTATAGGAAAGCCTAGTATCTGGTTGCTTCTAAATTTAAAAGCCATCCCTTATTATATTCAGAGTCTTCAGTCTGGGGTCACTACAAAATTTCAGTTGCCCATAGACCCATTCTGTGGCCCCATTGGATTAAAAAAAGGGATTTTGAACACTCACCCCATAATTGAAAATGATCCCTTCATGTTCTTGCCTCGCTTTAGGGAGATTCCCACTGGCCCCAAGCCCCCAAAGAAGGAATAACAATACCTTCAACTTAAACATGCTCTGCAACACCAGTGGGGGCTGGATGCCTTTGAAGCACCTGACCTCTGAGGCTTTCTAAAAAAGTTACACTACCTACCGAGGCCATTGGCCAGTCTGTAGCCATATCGGGCAAATTGGCAATCAGCAGTGCCAATGTTATTAAGAAAGGGGAATGTGAGCTGTCAGTTTCCCTTACCAACATTGTTGCATTCCTTATCAGTCTCAGACCTGCTTATCTGTGACCGTGCAAACCTGAAATTCCTGCCTCTGCAGCACTCCTCAATTATATGTAAAACAAAACTATGGAAAGAATGTGCCTCAACCACATACTTGTTATGAATAGTGCTATTTATTTACAATAAAACAACTTCCCTATTGCATTTTGACTGTGTTACAAAAATGTTCCAACCTAAGTCTACAGAAACAATATCTATGTATAATGGTAATTTAATAATAGTAGGGCTGTCAAGCAATTAAAAAAAATAGTCACGATTAAAAAATTAGTCATGATTAATCACACTGTTAATAATAGAATGCCATTTATTTAAATATTTTTGAATATTTTCTACATTTTCAAATATATTGATTTCAACTATAACCCAGAATACCAAGTGTACAGTGCTCACTTTATATTTATTTTTATTAGAAATATTTGCACTGTAAAAAACAAAAGAAATATTTTTCAATTCACCTAATACAAGTACAATCTTGTAATGCAATCTCTTTATCATGAAAGTTAAACTTACAAATGTAGAATTATGTAAAAAAAAATGCACTAAAAAAGGAAACAATGTAAAACTTTAGAGCCTACAAGTCCACTCAGTCCTACTTCTTGTTCAGCCAATCGCTCAGACAAACAAGTTTGTTTACATTTGCAGAAGATAATGCTGCCCACTTCTTGTTCACAATGTCATTGGAAAGTCAGAACAGGTATTCTCATGGCACTGTTGTAGCCGGCGACGCAAGATATTTACGTGCCAGATGTGCTAATGTTTCGTATGTCCCTTCATGCTTCAACCACCGTTCCAGAGGACATGCGTCCATGCTGATGTTGGGATCTGCTCGATAACAATCCAAAGCAGTGCGGACCGACACATGTTCATTTTCATCATCTGAGTCTGATGCCACCAGCAGAAAGTTGGTTTTCTTTTTTGGTGGTTTGGGTTCTATAGTTTCCGCACTGGAGTGCTGCTCTTTTAAGACTTCTGAAAGCATGCTCCACACCTCATCCCTCTCAGATTTTGGAAGGCACTTCAGATTCTTAAACCTTGGATCAAGTACTGTAGCTATCTTTAGAAATCTCACATTGGTACCTTCTTTGCGTTTTTCAAATCTGTGGTGAAAGTGTTCTTAAAATGAACATGTGCTGAGTCATCATCGAGACTACTATAACATGAAATATATGGCAGAATGCGGGTAAAATAGAGCCGGAGACATACAATTTTCCCCCAAGGAGTTCAGTCACAAATTTAATTAATGCATTTTTTTAACGAGCATCATCACCCTGCAAGCATGTCCTCCAGAATGGTGGCCAAAGCATGAAGGGGCATACGAATGTTTAGCATATCTGGCACGTAAATACCTTGCTGTGCTGGCTACAAAAGTGCCATGTGAACGCCTGTTCTCACTTTCAGGTGACATTGTAAATAAGAAGCAAGCAGCAGTATCTCCCGTAAATGCAAACAAACTTGTTTGTCTTAGCGATTGGCTGAACAAGAAGTAGGACTGAGTGGACTTGTAGGCTCTAAAGTTTTACATTGTTTTGTTTCTGAGTGCAGTTATGTAACAAAAAAAATCTACATTTGTAAATTGCACTTTCATGATAAAGAGATTGCACTACAGTACTTGTATGAGGTTAATTGAAAAATACTGTTTCTTTTGTTTATCATTTTTACAGTGCAAATATTTGTAATAAAAATCATAATATAGAGTGAGCAGTTGTATTCTGTGTTGTAATTGAAATCAATATATTAGAAAATGTAGAAAAACATCCAAAAATACTTAATAAATTTGAATTGGTATTCTATTGTTTAACAATGTGATTAAAACTGTAATTAATCGTGATTAATTTTTTTAACTGCAATTAATTTTTTTGAATTAGTCGTGTAAGTTAATTGCGATTAATTGACAGCCCTAAATAATAGGCATACTAAGCTTTGATAAAATAGTGTTTGGTTAAAGAAATAAACTGAAAGCCAAGGAACTTTATTCATTGGTATGTTTATGATTGATCTGTGATCACACCAAAACGTCTGGATTTCCACAAGTCTCATAATATCATAGGAGAATTAGTTGAATTCTTGAATAAGTTCCCTTGAAGTGTTTTTTGGAAGACAATAGTGTACTTAACTGACTAGTATTTATGTGCAACCCTGCCATCTACTGGAAGAAATTAAAACTGCTCAGCTGCATGTTAGGTCGAAATGGGCAAATAATTCACAGAGAATTATTTCTGCAATGAATTTCACCTTTTTCCCCCCTGCTTGTGAATCGTCCAAACACATCACAAAATCCTTGAGCATATTTGTTGTTCACATTCAGTCACAAATTTCTTCATCAAATTAATGCTAGTTTGCAGATTGCTTGCAATTTGTTACAATATTGTGATGCAGACAATTCAGAGTTATTGGAGGGTAAGCTAGCAACAGCCAGAGCTCACAGCAATAAAACACAAATAAACAAGAAAACTGTACATAAATGTTTTTGAGAGTTTCCCAAAACAAAGTTGGGAGGAGCAGTGCAATTAGATTTTCTTGGACAGATTTGGAATCCAATTGGCAATCAAACTATATATAGCTCTTCTGCCTATCTAGATCATGTACTTATAGCCTTTATTACTATAGTATGTGAGTACCTCACAATCATTTAGCATCACAATACCCATGTGCAATAGGACAGTGCTATTTATCCCCATTTTACAGACGGAAATGAGGCACAGAGAAGCTAAGTAACTTGCCCAAGGTCACACAGGAAATCTGTGGCACTGCAGGGACTTGACCCAGAACTCCTAAGTCCTAGGCTAGTGTCCTAACTACTGGACCCTCAATCTTCTCTTGTAAGCTACTGGTTGTCCCCTGTAATTTTATGCTTCTGAGACCCCTGTTTGTCCTGACCACAAACCAGACAGATCACTAGCTTTTATCTTTTGGAGGACACAATGTTAGCTCACAGGAAATAAAGTTTTCTCACAGAGATTTCTCAGCTTGGTTGGAGAAAGGTTTCCAGCCCTCCATCAGCAGGTGTTTGCACAGAGGGTCAAATTCAGAAATAGTGTGTTAGATGGTGTAAATTAGGCTATGCTTCCCCTAGATCTACACTGCTACCTCGATATAACGTGACCTGATATAACATGAATTTGGATATAATGCGGTAAAGCAGTGCTCCGGGGGGCTGGGCTGCGCACCCGGTGGATCAAAGCAAGTTCAATATAACGCGGTTTCACCTATAACACGGTAAGATTTTTTGGCTCCCGAGGACAGCGTTATATCAAGGTAGAGGTGTATTTACTCCCACTCTACCAATGTTTGAGGACACTGATTGTAATTTACATGCTTAGAAGCTGGAAGAAGCTAGTATTATTTAAAGTAGAGTGGAAGAGTCTAAAATTTACACTTTCTTCTAGCTCCTTAGCATGTAATTTACCTAGGGAGGTGATGGAATCTCCTTCCTTGGAGGTTTTTAAGGCCTGGCTTGACAAAGCCCTGGCTGGGATGATTTAGTTGGGGATTGGTCCTGCTTTGAGCAGGGGGTTGGACTAGATACCTCCTGAGGTTCCTTCCAACCCTGATATTCTATGATTCTAAGTTCACCAAGTTTGCTCCTTTACTCCTCAGCTGTGTGTGTAAGCTGAGCTAAGGCAGTCTGAGGGAATGAAAGGGGGTCTGTACATTACACCACCTTATGCAGCACATCTGCATTTGGGCCAAAGGTTTTGTAGCTGGTCCACATGAATGAGTTTATTAGTCAAAGACAACTTCAGCCCTCTGTATTCAATAGATGTGATAGTCCTGGCTGCATGTCGGATTAGGTCCTTACAACCTGTGTGGGAGAGCGAGCTTGTATAGTCCCACCACCACCAGTCCTGCCCTCAGCTAGGGGAGCCTAGAGCCCTTTCAGTGTAAAGTCAATGTGGAATATTATGTTTTTGAGCAGATTAGCTGTGTGGGGAAGGGAAGAACAGCCAAGCCAGGTGGTTGTGGGGAGGGGAGAAGTGTGCAAGGGGCAGGTGTGGGCAAAGACAGAGAGCTGGTTATGAGGGGAGGAGGAAGGAGAGACAGGCCTCTACTACCCACTTAAAGAAGAACTGGAGAGAACTCATTTATGCTTCTGAAATGATTCACCCCTCAAAATCAAGAGAGGAAACACCCAGGCACTTGTCGCTTCTGCCATAATCTTCCTAGCCAAGAAGCTCTGCCTGCCCAGGAAACGCTTGAGGGATTTAACTCACAAAACCAGACTCACTACTATTTGATCCACCCTGGAAAATGCAGATTGGGTATTTTTTCAAAACTTGCTATTTTGGAAACAGCAAATAGATGTCTGGATATTAGGATATGGGCTATGGACAATCATATCGCATGTAGAGACAGACAAAGGCCCAAAACAGAATTTGAGAAGCCTGGTAATGAAGGTATCACAGACATGATCACATTGATGGACAGCCTGGTGCTCCAAGTACTAAAACTTAACATTCACAAAGACCTGAGTTAAAGTCCCTAGAAATACCTGTTCTGCGTGTGTCTAAAATGAGGAGACCAATTTTTAAACTTGGGCTTTGTTAGGGGTCTCAGTTCTCCATCTGGGCACTCACATTGGCACCTGAAAGAACAACATGTCTATAGTTCCTTCCGTCTGAGGCTCTCAAAACACTTGGCAAATATTAAGGAATGAGCCTCCAGCTGTCCTGCGAGGGAGGTGATATATCCCCATGCAGCAGGTTGAGAAACTGAGCGACAAGTTTAAGCGACTTCTCCACCGTCTCTCAGTAAATCTGTGACAGCTGCGATTGGAACTCAGGTTTCCTGATTTCCAGTCCTGTGCTTTATCCAAGGACTATTTATCCTCCCTCTCCTGGACTATTTGAGTGCAGATCCGTGCACCCAAAGGCAAAACTGGGTGTCCTAACTTACGTGTCCGAGTTTGAAAATTGGGCCCAATGTCACTGTTTGCTCACAAATACCTAGTCCACCTACTTGCCGCAGCTTGTTTTACTCTGATTGCTCGTAATTAAAAGCCTAGAGTACTTGGGAGTAATATATTCCTGTTTATCTTTTGACAAACCAATAGATCCTAGAACCAGCAGCACGATTAAAGACTCAGAAGACTAATTTTTCAAGGTGATAAAAACATATTAAACGTTTCATTACTTATTGATGGCAAATTGCCATCCTGTTGATCATTAGTCGGCACACAATTAAATACTGATAGGAATAATACACCAAGTGTAATGGATAGTCTACTAACTTACAGTATATAAAGAATGCTCTTTGAAAGCAGCTTGGAATAAAAGTGCTTTTTAAAAATATATTTCTAGCTGCGTCACATGCTTGGCTTATAGTCACTCCAGTTCTTTATGCATTTTAAAATGTCGGTCTCGCTTTCTGTCTGTCTTAAGGTTTTAATCTATTGCCTATCAATGTTGTGTTTGAGCACCTTCCCCGTAAAACTGATAGCGCTCAATTTCCTATCATCACTCACAATTTCTCTGCCACTAAAGCTGAAAAGGTTATTTATTATTTGACAGTGCTCGGCATGTACTAGGTGCCTCCCAATACAGATAAAAGAACAAAGGAGCTTACAAGCCATGTCACAGATTCAACACATCTCTTAAGCATGCGCTTAACTTTAAGCGTGTGAGTAGTCCCATTGACTTCAGTGCAATAACTCACAAGGTTGATGTTAAGTATGTATATAAGCCTTTGCAGGATCTGGGCTTTGTTTCAGACATCCTCCCTCCCTGCATAGTGTCATAAGAAGGACCTGATCCAAAACTACTGAAGTCAATGGGAATCTTTCCAATAACTTTGATGGAATCTTGATCAGACAGACCCCAAGACAGCAAGAAGAGCAGGGGTAACATTAATATGCAGTTGCTCAGGCCAGATCTATACTAGGAAAGTTTTGCCAGTATAGCTACAATCGGCAAACTCCCCTAAGCTTTGTCTACACTAGCACTTTTGTCCATAAAATTTTTGTCAGGGGTGTGAAAAAACAACCCCCCTGACCGGCATAAGTTTCACCAACAAAAGCACCAGTGTGGACAGCGCTATTTTCGGTGGGAGACGCTCTCCTGCTGACATAGCTTCTACTGCTCGTTAGGGGTGGTTTAATTATGCTGGCGGGAGAGCTCTCTCCCACCAGCATAGAGTGGCTACACAGGAAAGCTTACAGTGGCAATTTTCTTCCTCAATCAGTGCCACTGTATGGTCTGTAGTGTAGACAAAGCCCTAGTGTAGATACAGTTTATATCGAGGGGAAATGCTTTTGCTGGTATACCTTATAACAGTTCCTTGACTGAAATAAACTATACTGTCAAAAACAATTCTATGACACTATTACTCAGTCTACTCTAGGGTTTTTGCTGGTATAGGACTGTCATAAAATAAATCACACCCCTAACTGACACTGCTATACTGGCAAAAGTTTCTAGTGTAGAACTGGCCTCTTTGAAGCTAATGCCCAGCACAATGGAGTAAAGAACTTGTGCTTGGTTAAATACGTGCAATATATAAGAGTCCTTGCTGGCTAGTTTTCTCATGGCATAGGGTAGTAGCCTTGGGATCAGCTCAGGATGTGATTTCTGGGAGGAGGGGGCGGCATGGAAGGGATTCAGAAATGTCCTCAATTTGCTGAGAGAGAGAGGGAAAAAAAAGATTTCAAAAGGGGGCAAAATGGCAAACGATAAATGTCTCTTAAGGTGTAGCTCTACCTCCTGCAGCCCTGATTCTGCAAAGGTTTAACATATGCTTAGCTTTAAGCATGTGAGTTATTCCAGTTAAACCTGCATGAAAGTCTTTGCAGGATTGGGGCCTAAGAATAAAACATAAATAAGAAGAATAAATAAAATAAGAAGAATAAAACCTGTGTTACTACAGCATGCCTAGCAACCTTCTTTGCTCTTCTCTGTCCATAATGGCTCCTGACAGCCCTTCTGTGGCACTGATTGAGGAAGAAAATTGCAGGCTCCTTCTGTCTAAAACCTTGTCCCCAAGCTGTTACTTAATCCTAGCTTTGCCTCCCCTGTGATTAGAGCTCAGTTCCCCTCCCCAAGGTGCCCATATATAACAGCTAACAGTTACTCGTTTCAGGTCATCTTATAGAATCATAGACATGTAGGGCTGGAAGGGACCTCAAGGGATTATCAAGTCCAGCCCTCTGTGCTGAGGCAGGACCAAATAAGCCTTGACCATCCATGACAGGTGTTTATTCAACCTGTTCTTAAAAACCTCCAATGCCGGCGATTCACAGCCTGCCTTGGAAGCCTGTTCCGTACCTAACTATCCTTAGAGTTAGATTTTCCTAATATCTAACCTAAATCTCCCTTGCAGCAGATTAAGCCTGTTACTTCTTGTCCTACGTCTCGTAGATATGGAGAACAATTGATCACCATCCTCTTTATAACAACCCTTACATATTTGAAGACTGTATTCAGGTCCCTCCCCCTCCCCCACTCTTCTTTTCTCAAGATTAAACATGCCCAGTTTTAAAAAACTTTCCTCATAAGACTCCGTGGGTGCTCCGGGGCTGGACAAGATTTTTTTCATAGAATATCAGGGTTGGAAGGGACCTCAGGAGATCATCTAGTCCAACCCCCTGCTCAAAGCAGGACCAATCCCCAACTAAATCATCCAACAGATTTTTGCCTCATATCCTTAAATGGCCCCTCATATCCTTAGATGGTCATTTCCTTTGTGGGAAGCTTGCTCACACGACACATTCCTTTTGGAAACCATTTTCCACTGACTCCTGTTTAACTTTCGCCCTCTCCCAAACATAAATGACTGTTTTCTGGGTGTGTCCATGTCTCATCTCTTTCTCTCTGAGAGTTGTGTCCATATACAGTCATTTGTCGGGCTAATGACTCTAAACAACATCAGCATCTGCAAGGAACTCCCTGAGATTTGGATTTCTTATCCTCGGATTCCACAGAATTGAGAAAAGGCTTTTGGTTCCTGGAGAAACCTGCCAAAAGGGATTTGTCTAAATACAGGCAATTTTAACAGGATCCCGCACACAACAATGGAGTACTTTGGTTAGCCTCTACTTAGTCCAGTGGTTCTCAAACTTTTGTACTGGTGACTTCTTTCACATAGCAAGCCTCTGAGTGTGACCCCCCCCTTTTTAAATTAAAAACACTTTATAAATGCTTTATAAAACCATTATAAATGCTGGAGGCAAAGCAGGGTTTGGGGTGGAGGCTGACCGCTCACGACCACCCATGTAATAACCTCCCGACCCCCTGAGGGGGTCCCGTCCCCCAGTTTGAGAACCCTGCCCTAGTCCAACACCAGCTACTCTATTTAATCTTGCTACTTCTTCTTCTGGCCTATGCAAGAAGAGTACAGCAGTAGTCTGAACATTTAAGGACAATCCTAACAACTGAGATGAGGCTCACTGAACACTGATGAAACTTGGTCTCCTACCTTCATAGTTGAGAACATTGATAATATGTCTTACTCAACATTTTTGGGACTATTCACACAATCTATTAAACCTTTTTTCTCTCTGTATTAAGGAAAAGAAGCAGTTAAAAGCCCAGAGAAATAGGATTTTACATACAACATAAGGGATAGGCCTGAATCCATACTAAATGGTAGCTTGTGATCTAAGCTATGTTCCCCCAGACACTTATCTATTCCACCCAATGCCCCTCCCCATCCCAGGATAGGAAGTTTAGGCACTTCCTGATTAAGGTCTGTTGGATTGGATTTCAGCACTAGATCAACACTTAAGCTCAGAGCTGCAAACAGACAAAGGTAGGTAAAAAACAGGGCTGAGCGGCTACCCTGGCAATTCATGAACCAAATGTGCCAGTGAAAGAAGATTTTGATTCATTTTACACTGAGGAAACAAAAGAAAACATCTCGTGTGATTGCACTAGTCATGCCATTTACAGCTGCAGGTACAAATCTAACTTCATCAGTAGGTCTGAGAAAGGGAATCATCTCTTTGTATGGTGAGTGTTGTGGGCATGTTGTCTGGGAGAAAAGGATATTCTATCTATCTGTCTATTTCAGGGCTTTCTATACCACTCATTACTGTAGTGTCTAAGCACTTCCCAGACATGGTAAGGCTGTGTTTGGGAATAGTTTTATATGTGAATCCGTTGGGGCATGTTGGGGTGCAACAGGGGGAAATATACACCAAGGTCATATCAGAAAATATTAAATACAGTATAACCTCAGTTTTATGAATGTCTCACAGGACACCCAAGACCTTTGTAAATGTGAGGATTCAGATAACTCAGGTTTTCTTGATAATTGGTTGGTTGATTTAGCACACAAGAGCTTCAGTTTCATGGATCTTAGTGGCCCTGTAGAGCTTAGCAGATGGCGAGGAGTGTAGCTTCAGTCTGCAGCATTTGGGGGCCTACCTACTGTATTGTTGGATAGAGTTTGGACAGTTGGATTTGCTCTAGGAAGCCCAGTGTAGTTGATCCAATAGGGGTTTCTTTCATTCTGAATAACATGCATTTCCTACTGGTGGGATTCAGGTTCTCATGAACCTGAGAATGCAACACAAAACTCAGCTGAAACCAGAGCATTTCAATTAGTTTTGTGACAAAGCTGTACAACGATGCAAACTGATGTGAAACCATAAATCAGCCCCAGGTTCAGCTGTGGAAAAAAAAAATTAGCCTAAGGTCCCTGGAAACATCCAGCATTTTAGTGCATCTTTGCATAAATGTAGACTGAGTTTTTGCATTCATAACAAAGCAGGAAAGCAGGAGAGGTGCCTGTGTTTTCTAGTTTCAGGAGTAAAGTTTGGTAATAATACCATCCAATCTTCTTGCCGTCTCGTACCATGGTGCTGGGTTAGGAGCACCCCGCCCTTTTGGTATAAATGAGGACACCCGCCATGCTCAGGTACTATGGCAATGAGTTCTATGGAAATGCCCACCAACAATGACAAGGTAAATAAAATATCTTTTATTGGATCAACTTCCAATGGGGAGAGAGAGAGAGACAAGCTTTCCAGCCATGCAGAGCTCTTCTTTAGGTGTGGGAAAGGAACTCCCAGGGTCAAAGCAAAATCCAAGGTGGAACAGATTGTTAAGCAAAAGTAGTTCACACATATTGTAAGAGACCATTCAGGGTAGAGTGGCCTGTTAATACCTTTGTTGTCACAGGACAAAAAGAGGGGGTTAGTGGGTTATATATTGTTGTAGTAAATCCAGTGTCTCTGTTCAGTCCATGATTTTTGATGTCTGGCACAGTAATGAATTTAAGCTCCCAGGCGCATCTTTTGAAACTGTTGTGCAGGTTTCCTGTGAGGATGACAGGTCAGATATACAGAAATCGCTTTGTGAAAAATGTTCGCGCACAGGTGATATGGTGTTTTTGTGTTTTATCATTTTCCTGTATGAGTTCACTCAAGAGCATAGTGATTGTCTGGTTTCATCCACATAGTTGTTATTGGGGCAGTTAGTGCACTGGAGGAGGTATACCACATGTTGTGATAGGCATGTGTGGGACCCATGGATTTTGAAAGGTGTGTTGTTTTGGGGTGTGGATCGTTGTAGCAGTGTCAATATGTCTGCAGGTTTTGAATCTGTTGTTCTGGCAGGGTCTGGTGCTGCTTTGAGTTGGTGTGTCCTGGTCTGTGGGGAGCTTGCTTCTGATGTGAGCTTGGAGAAGTTGTGGGGTTGTTTGAAGGACAGAAGCGGGGTTTCAGAAAGATTTATTTCAGGATGGGGTCCCCATCGAGTAAGGATTGTAGGTATTTGATGATATCCAGTATGGTTCCAGTGTGAGATGGTAGGTGACAACTAGGGGATGTAGGCAGAGGGCGTTTTATTTCTGTATTGAAGCAGGACAGGTTTTCTTGGGGTATTTGGGTGGCCTATTCCATGATGCAATCTACTTCTCTGGTGTAGTGTCCTTGTTTGGTGAAAGTGGTTTTAAGTGTGTTAAGGTATATCTTGGACTTTCTCCTTGGAGGATATTCTGTGATATCTGAGTGCCTGGCTGTAGATAACAGATTTCTTGGTGTGTTTGGGGTAGTTAGTGGATCTATGAAGGTAGGTGTGGTGATCCATGGGTTTCTCATATATAGTTGTCTGTCGGGTTCTATTATTGAAGCTGATTGTGGTGTCCAGGAAGTTGATGCTAGTGTGGGAGTGTTCCAGAGAGAGTTTAATGGATGTGAGTTTGTTGTTGAAGTTATAGTGGAAATCTATGAGGGAGTTTAAGTCGTCTGTCCAGTGGAGAAAACATCATCAATGTATTTCAGGTATATCACTGGTTATGTGGTGCATTTGTCTAGAAATTCTTCTTCAAGGTGGCCCAGGAAGAGGCTGGCATATTGGGACGCCATCCTAGTTCCTATGTCTATGGCCGTTAGGGTTACCATTCGTCCGGATTTACCCGGACATGTCCTCCTTTTCGTGCTAAAAATAGCGTCCGGGGGGAATTTGTAAAGCACTCACAATGTCCGGGATTTCCCCCCTCCCCCGGCAGAGCGAGCGGCTGGGAGGGCTGCAGGGAAGTCCCGGGCTGGACTCAGGAGCAGCTGTAGAGGAGCCGGATCCGCCCTGCATTCTGAGCCAGGGGCAGCTCTCCCCTGCAACCCGGTCCGGCAGCACTGTGCAGGGCCAGGGACCGGGTTTTGTTGTGCAGGGCCAGGGACCGGGTTTTGGTGTCGGGCTCCGCTCGCACAGAGCCCAACACCCTGTTCTGAGCAGCAGGGTAAGGGGGGGCAGGCGAAGGGGCAGGGAGGTTCTGGAGGGGGCAGTCAAGAAACGGGGGGGGGCTTTTTGGGGGGGAGTGGAGAAAGTTTTGGGCAGTCAGGATACAGTCCTGGGGGGCAGTTGGGGGGGGTCTTAGGAGGGGGCAGTTAGGGGACAAGGAACAAGGAGTCTTAGGTAGGGGGTGGGGTTCTGGAGGGCAGTTAGGAGCAGGGGGTCCCAGGAGGGGGCAGTCAGGGGACAAGGAGCGGAGTGGGGGGCTGGGAGTTCTGGGGGGGAGCTGTCAGGGGGCAGGAGTGGGGAGAGGGATCAGAGCAGTCAGGGGACAGGGAGCAGAGGAGTTTAGATGGGTTGGGAGTTCTGGGGGGGCTGTCAGGGGGCAGGAGTGGGGAGAGGGATCAGAGCAGTCAGGGGACAGGGAGCAGAGGGGTTTAGATGGGTTGGGAGTTCTGGGGGGGGCTGTCAGGGGGCAGGGGTGGGGAGAGGGATCGGAGCAGTCAGGGGACAGGGAGCAGAGGGGTTTAGATGGGTTGGGAGTTCTGGGGGGGGCTGTCAGGGGGCAGGAGTGGGGAGAGGGATCAGAGCAGTCAGGGGACAGGGAGCACAGGGGTTTAGATGGGTTGGGAGTTCTGGGGGGGGGCTGTCAGGGGGTGGAGAGTGGTTGGATGGGGCTTGGGAGTCCCAGGGGTCTGTCTGGGGGTGGGGGTGTGGATAAGGGTTGGGGCAGTCAGGGGACAAGAGGCAGGGAGGCTTAGATAGGGAGTGGAGTCCTGGGGGGCAGTTAGGGACAGGGGTCCCAGGAGGGGGCAGTCAGGGGACAAGGAACGGGGGGAGGGTTGGGGGTTCTGGGGGGGCGGGAAGTGGGAGGGGCAGGGTGGGGGCGGGGCTAGGGCAGGACGGGGGCAGGGCCAGGACGGGGGCGGGGCTAGGGCGGGGCTCCTCCCGTCCTCTTTTTTGCTTGCTGAAATATGGTAACCCTAATGGCCGTGGTTTGGAGAAAGTGTTTGCTGTTGATTGTAAAACTGTTATGGGTGAGGATGAAATGGATGGAGGTGTTTTCTGGCCACTCTACCTAGAATGGTCCCTTATAATCGCTGCTAACTATTGATGCTAAACAATCCCTTCCACCTTGGATTGTGCTGTGAGTTCTCTGTGTGGCTTGAAAGCTTGTCTCCTTCACCAACCGAAGTTGGTCCACGAAAAGATATTACCTCACCCACCTTGTCTCTCTAATATCCTGGGACCCACTTGGCTACAACTACCCTGAATACAACAGTGACGCCATATCAGCCCCCCTCCTTTGGGAAGTGCCCTTCAGAGCTCTGCCAGCAGTGCTTTCTTTGTAAGGAAAGAGGTGATGGGGCTCAAAGAATTTTTTTTTTAACATTCATAACTGAGGCGGCAAGCCCAGAGGTGCAGGGGCTATGAACTGCCAAGCCCTAGAGGTGCCCGGGCTCAGCCCTGACACAAATTAAGCGCTGTCTGCCCATCACTCCAGTGCACGGGGTACATCCCTCTTTTTACTGCCTGCTGCTCGGCCAGTGCCCCAGCTCCAGCAGGGCCCTCGAAATCCGAGCCACCGCCGCCCGCTTTCACCACTGGGGGGCGCACACGCCACAGCCCGGGAGCCGCAGAGCCTCCCCCGGCGGCTCTGTGCAGCGCATCACTGCGGAGGCGCCTGGCTCGGGAGCGAGTCACGGATATTGCAGCTGCTGCCGGGGCGGTGCGGGCGCTTCATGATGGGTGAGTCCAGGCACCCTCCCGGCCACGGGCTTGCACGGGCCCCGTTTCCCGCCCTTTGCCCCGGAGCTGGAGGGAGGGAAGCGGCAGCGCCGCTGGGGCGTTCCAGGGGAGGAAGGCGGCCGCAGCGCGGGGCTGGCCCCTGTGGACGCCGCAGCAGGTTGGACACTAGCTTAGCGGCCCAGCGCTGGCTGTAAGTACCTGGGCCAGGGCGGCGCTCCTGGGAGTGGCAGCCTCCCTGCTCTCCGCAGCCCCCTTGCAATGGGGGGGGGTCCCCCTCCTTTGCTCCGTGCGGGGGAGCTGGCCGAGGAGCCCGGCTCGCAGGGCGGGGATTGGGCAAGGGAGTTGTGGGGCTGGGGAGCCTTGTGTGCGGGCAGGGGGCTTAACTCAGGGACTAGCCAGGAAATCATTAGGGCAACGTCTTCACCCCAGGGCTTTATAGGGTCGAACAGCAGCTTGCAGGGGTCAGAAGCCCTCCCATCCCTGATTGATCAGGGGTTTTTGGTGCCTGTCTGTCTTCTCCAGGACAATTCCATCCTCGCCCCAGGAGGGGACCTCCCCTGCTCCTGGTTGTTTCAGGGGATCAGGGCATTTGCTGTCACTCCACAAATGGGATCTGAATGTCCCTGCAGTTAGGACTTCTTGTGATGAAATATTGTAGCGGACAGTGTTAAGTGCTCCAATTAGGATGACCAGATGTCCCTGATTTTATAGGGATAGTCCCAATATTTGGGGCTTTTTCTGCTATAGGCACCTATTACCCTTCACTCCCATCCCGATTTTTCACGCTTGCTATCTGGTCATCCTAGCTCCAATGGGGGGTGGTTTGTTGCTATATTTTTATATGATTTATGAGCAAAGACAGCATGGCCCTGTGAATAAGCCGATTGATTATACTGAAAAATCACTTACAAAATGAGACAAGTACGCTATTGCTTCAGCCAGTTACTTTCTGCCCTGTTGATTTTGGGCCGCTGTTATGAATTCTAGGTCTCTTACCCTCTTCGTAAGCAAACACTGCGTGGCGTATATAAATAGCTCACTTCTCTGCTGCTTGATTCACTGCTCCACACTTCCTGCTTGTTCTCAGCGCATGCACCGCAGCCTCCTTACTATTGCTGGAGTTCCAGCTCAAAAACAAAGGCACAGAGATGATGAACCGCTTCTACATGGAAAAAAGAAAGGAAGAGCAATAGAAGGGGTGAAAAAAAACCAAAAGAGGGTGTGATTGACTCCCAAGGTGCGCTCTGCTCTCAGAGCTGTTCTGATGAAGCAGAAAACCTCCAGCTTCCTGTGTGTCAAATGCTGAACAAACACCCTATGCTCGATAGTTAAACAAACCTCAGATCTGTGTGACAGGAAAGTGCGAATACGGATGTGAAGGAATCTTGCTTACTCTTCATCAGAGGAGGCATGCAAATTGGAAAGGGAGAGGCAGTGTGAGGAAATTAAGACTCTGACGTCTTTCCCTTGTCCACTATTTTACTTAAAAAAACCCACCCCAAATGTAATGCCTGTTTGAAACCCTGACGTAGGAGAATGTAAGCTGCTTCTGTGGAATAACTGCAGAATTCAGACAGCATATACAGAACCAGGAACCTTCTTTGGACTGGACTTTCATTGAGATTTGGCTATTGGAAGAAGTCAGTCTTTTAACATAGACTAACGGTTTAGTTTCTTCTAGGGTCTGAGTTCTGCATTCCGGATGTTTCTCCTCTTCAGATACCGTAAGCTAGCAGCTCAATATGATGGAGTCCAGAAACCAGAGGGTTCTGAACCTTGATGTACCATCAGTCATTTAAATCATCATGTAAATCAGTGACCTGTTAAACTGGAAAAACTACTCTTAATCCAGATTGGTAATATAGCATGACACTCCTTCCTTCCCTGAATAGAAAAGTGAAGGAGGCTGATCTTGGCACTGAGGGAGGGACAGAGTACTGTCTGAGAGAGCCACAATTACGGTAAAATGAAACTAGCACGCCAGTACATTAGTCATTACCATTGTAAACAGCTAAGGTGGAGCAGCAGATCTGGCAGGAGGCAGAGTCACTTGTTGATTCATTTCTCTATTCTCTCTCTCTGTCTCATTCATATATACTGATCCTGCCTTTTCCTGTATCCCTTTAATGTGCTACAGTGATCCTTGCTTTGATTTTGTCTCCTTTGTTTTCCTGTCAGGGCTGACCCCTAAGGATGCTTCAGGCCAGAGTGAAGTTAATTGTAACCGGAGATGACTTTGGCTACTGCCCAAGGAGGAACCAAGGAATCGTGGAGTGTTTCCTGGCTGGAGCAGTTTCCAATGTTTCCCTTATGGTCAATGGCAGCGCTGCGCCAGCTGCAGCACAACTGGCAAGAAGGTGAGCTACTTACTTAGTGCAACCTCCCCAGGCCATATGAGCAGAGCCAAGACTGTAACATTCACTGAATCCATAACATTCATAGCCAAATGGAAAAACTCAACTTTCCCAGGCTTTTGCAGGAAAACTAGAGCTAGTGCATAGAGAGAAAAGGTGGGTGAGGTAATAGCATGTATTGGACCAACTTCTGTTGGTGAAGAGGAGAAGTTTTTGAGCTTACAAAGAGCTTTTCTTCAGGTCTGGGAAAGGTACTCAGAGTGTCACACCTTGTATTTAGTTGTAACAACTTCTTTAGCATAAGGACTTAACACATGTTGCAAGAGTCCACTCAAGGTCAAGTGGGCCGTAATTTCATTGCAGTTGTAGGACAAGGGAGGGTTAGTGGATTACAGATTGTTGTAATGAGCCATACATCCAGTGTCTATCCAGTCCATGATTTTTAGTGTCTAGCACAGGTATGAATTTAAGCTCTCAGGCTCGTCTTTTGACGATGTTATGCACATTCACCAACAGAAGTTGATCTAATAAGAGATATTACTAGCCTGACCCACCTTGTCTCTAATATACTGGGACTGATATAGCTACAACACTATTTTATTAACATAGTCAAACAAAATATACTCATCTGCAAATGTTACTATAAGGGTGCATCTACACTGCAGTTCAACACCTGCGGCTGACCCGGGTCAGCTGACTCGGGCTTGTGCTAAGGGACTGTTGAATTGCAGTGTAGATGTTTGGGCTCAGGCTGGAGCTTGAACTCTATGACCTCCTTCTCCTGGGATCCCAGAGCCTGGGCTTCAGCCGGAGCTCCAACGTCTGCACTGCAGTTAAACAGCCCCATAGCCCAAGCCCCACAAGCCTGAAGCAGCTGGCACGGGCCAGCCGTGGGTTTTTAATTGCAGTGTAGATGTACACTAAATGGTTCTGCTTCCTCTTAGCCACTACTTTGCACATTTTTCCTCTGACATGTAACGGGGGTGGAATGGAGATTATCCTGATTGTTATTTCTTTCATTGTCACAATCTGGGTTTGTTGGTCTCTCGCTTTCCAGAACACTTCAAGGGACACCATCAGGTGAAAAGTCCATGCTTTAAAAAGCAAATGTTCTTTCCGAACTGCTTACACCCTAGATTATTAGAACTGAATGAATTTTAAACATCTCACTTATTTTTACCATTTATGCTGTTTGTTTACTTTTTGCATTTCACTCAGCTTGGACACTGAAAGTAAACTAGTGGGTTCCACTCTCTGGTTCTCAGGCACTAGCACAATTCTGCAATGTTTGGGTTGCAAACCTGTGCAATTCCAACCAAAAAAAACATTTTTTTTAACACTCATGAAAGCATTTTACTCATATTAGGTTTTGTAAAACCATAAATAACACACACACACACACACACACACACACACAATGTTTTGGGGTGTCAGGTACCTGAATTATTTTATATATTCCTGATTGCTGCAGAAGCTCTTTAAGAGATGCTGTCACACTTGGCTCTGTATCACATCACATGGTATGTTCAGGGCTCCTGGACTAACCCAGCAAATCCTTTAATATGAAGTATTATTTGTAACTCATTTAGAAGGTAAAACCCAGCTTATACCGCAGCTCCAGACAGGGTTAGCACTTGGAAAGAGAAGTACGTCCTGAAACAGTGAGCAGCTCGGTAACCTGGACAGCACTGTGTAGACTTAAAAAGCATCTTTTTAAAAAGAGGGCTCTGCTGGGACTCTGAAACCTTGTGTCTCATTTCCCAACTCCAGTTGTTCACAGGAGACAGCTTTATATTAGCAACTTCATGCTAGTTCTCTGTGCGCAACCAAAGCCACCTTTGGAAGAGGTTTGGATATGCTTGGAGGGTGGCATGTGTGTTTTGCATGATGTGTATAACTGTAGTCATATTTTTAAAGACAAGAACGTCTTCAGAGAATTTGGCCATCAGGGAAGGGGCCCAATTGGCAGCCCTACGGACTGTGATCTTCTAGCCACAGATCATAGGTGGCACCAGCGCAGGTTTCCCACCATCATACATCAA
The DNA here is from genome assembly GCF_027887155.1 of Malaclemys terrapin pileata. Classification (NCBI taxonomy): domain Eukaryota; kingdom Metazoa; phylum Chordata; order Testudines; family Emydidae; genus Malaclemys; species Malaclemys terrapin. The sequence goes on along the minus strand of NC_071520.1, from coordinate 15,454,827 downwards.
CCCTGAGCTAGGGACTTTCTCTAAGGGAAAAGGCCTCCAGGCCCCTTCAGTCCACGGCCTCTCTGCCTACAAGAGACCAATTATTAGTGGCAAGTTTGTCTGTTGTTAGAAATGACATGGAACTGTTTCCAGGAGAGCAGATCAGGCAGAAGGAAGTGTCAGGGGGAAATGTAACCTAGAGGCCTGCTTATTAGTAAATCAAAAAAAATCACGTAAAACAGTGAGGTTAATCAAACACTTTCCCAAGATACAGATATAACATGAAAAGCTTTAAACCCCGGCACTCTGGTAATAGTCTGGCATTATAACTCTACTTTTGAGCCCTACTCACTGCCAGGTTTTTAAATATAGACTCCACCTGGCCTAGTTTCTGGTTACGTACATTTCTGTATTCAGAAAGTAGGCCATGTGACTGCAGTTTAAAAAGGCATAACTGAATCCAGGTCAGAGCATTTATACTGTCAGCTGACTAAGTGTGCTAGGGCAGGGTTGGAGGGATATTTGTCAGCACAAACTACAGCCCTCCTTTCCCCTCCCTTATTTTATTAGCACAAACAGGGATTGTTTTGGATTCTAAATGTGTGAAATTGATTTAAATCATTTCTGGGAAAACAAGCTGGTTGGCCTGGGAAACATTTTAATACTGACAAGTGTCAGGGGGTAGTCGTGTTAGTCTATATCCAAAAAAACAACAAGGAGTCCGGTGGCACCTTAATGACCAATAAATTTATTTGGGCATAAGCTTTTGTGGGTAAAAAACCCACTTCTTCAGATGCATGGAGTGAGAATTACAGATGTAGGCATTGTTATACTGACACGTGAAGAGAAGGGAGTTACCTCACAAGTGGAGAACCATTGTTGACAGGGCCAATACAATCAGGGTGGATGTAGTTTACTTCCAACAATTAATGAGGAGGTGTCAACTCCAGGAGAGGAAAAGCTGCTTCTGTAATGAGCCAGCCACTCCCAGTCCCTATTCAAGCCCAAATTAATGGTGTTAAATTTGCAAATGAATTTTAGTTCTGCAGTTTCTCTTTGAAGTCTGTTTCTGAAGTTTTTTTGTTCAACTATGGCTACTTTTAAATCTGCAATAGAATGTCCAGGAAGATTGAAGCGTTCCCCTACTGGCTTTTGTATGTTACCATTCCTGATGTCCGATTTGTGTCCATTTATTCTTTTACGTAGAGACTGTCCGGTTTGGCCAATGTACATGGCAGAGGGGCATTGCTGGCACATGATGGCATATATCACATTGGTAGATGTGCAGGTGAATGAGTCCTTGATGGTGTGGCTGATGTGGTTGGGTCCTCTGATGGTGTCGCTAGAGTAGATATGGGGACAGGGTAGGCAACAAGGTTTGTTACAGGGATTGGTTCCTGGGTTAGTGTTTCTGTGATGTGGTGTGTAGTTGCTGGTGAGTATTTGCTTCAGGTTGGACTGGCCTGCCTTCCAAGGTCTGTGAGAGTGAGGGATCGGTTGTAGATCGTTAATGTGCTGGAGAGGTTTTAGCTGGGGGCTGTATGTGATGGCCAGTGGTGTTCTGTTATTTTCCTTGTTGGGCCTGTCCTGTAGTAGGTGACTTCTGGGTACCCGTCTTGCTCTGTCAATCTGTTTCCTCACTTCCCCAGGTGGGTATTGTAGTTTTAAGAATGCTTGATAAAGATCTTGTAGGTGTTTGTCTCTGTCTGAAGGATTGGAGCAAATTCGGTTGTATCTTAGGGCTTGGCTGTAGACAATGGATTGTGTGATGTGTCCTGGATGGAAGCTGGAGGCATGTAAGGAAGCATAGCGGTCAGTAGGTTTCCGGTATAGGGTGGTGTTTATGTGACCATCACTTATTTGCACTGTAGTCCAGGAAATGGATCTCTTGTGTGGACTGGTCCAGGCTGAGGTTGGTGGTGGGGTGGAAATTGTTGAAATCCAGGTGGAATTCTTCAAGGGCCTCCTTCCCATGGGTCCAGATGATGAAGATGTCATCAATGTAGCGCAAGTAGAGGAGGGGCACTAGGGGACGAGAGCTGAGGAAGCGTTGTTCTAGGTCAGCCATAAAAATGTTGGCATACTGTGGGGCCATGCGGGTATCCATCGCAGTGCGGCTGACTTGAAGGTATAAGTTGTCTCCAAATCTGAAATGGTTGTGGGTGAGGACAAAGTCACAAAGCTAAGCCACTAGGTGTGCCATGGCCTCATAAGGGATACTCTTCTTGACAGCTTGTAGTCCATCCTTGTGTGGAATATTGATGTAAAGCGCTTCTACATCCATGGTGGCTAGGATGGTGTTTTCAGGATTGTAGTTTCCTCAGGAAGTCGGTGGTGTCTCGAAGATAGTTGGGAGTGTTGGTAGCATAGAGTCTGAGGAGAGAGTCCAAATAGCCAGATAATCCTGCTGTAAGAGTGCCAATGCCTGAGATGATGGGGCGTCCAGGGTTTCCGGGTTTATGGATCTTGGGTAGCAGATAGAATACCCCTGGTCGGGCTTCTGGGGGTGTGTCCGAGTAGAGAAGGAGCCTTAAAGTAACTGGCCTCAAATTTATCAGACGCAGACATAGCTTAACTATTGAGTACAAATAAATGAGGGCTCTTCTCTCTCTCAGATATCTCCTTTCAGAATGACGTGGGAATTAGTTTATTTTTGTGCCACACTATGGATTTGTCTAAATGAATACTTAGTTCATTGCTAGCTGGGGTGTGAACGTACCCTGCTGCAGACTGTCTGCATGGACCCTGCTGCCATGCAATAAGAGCTCCCTAGTGCATTTTAATCTATCATGGTTTGACACAGGAGTAGATCAAAGTACACTAGGGAACTATTAGTGAGCGTCAGCAGGGTCCACATGAAACTTAGCGCACAGCAGGCTAGTGCGGGGTAGATTCACACCCCAGCTTGCTGCAAACTAAGTATTTGTTCAGACAAGCCCTATGATGGTGAAGTATGTGTCATCCTAGACTTCACTTCGCCACCACTTTGCTAGGCCTCCTTTGGAGCACCATATGTTGCCTTATGCTGTGGTTGGGCGACTCAGCAGGAATTAGCAGGTCTTCATAGCAGCTACAAAGCAAAGCAAGCGGCTATAGACTGTAGACTGTGTGGGAAACAGCAGCAAAAAAATAAAAATACCAACACCCCCCAACTTGCAACATCCAGATGTAGATCTTTGCCTTCCCACAGTGTCCCCTGTCTGGCTGTTCTCCAGCCACTCATATCGTCCGTGAGCCCCCATGCAAGGAATACCAGAATTCAGCCTTATTTGCTGTGGAGCTGTACTGCATGGCCCTCTGCCCCAGGAAACTTTGGGGGAAGTCTGTGTGTAGGTTTTCAGCATCTGCAAACATCTGTAGTGAAGTGTTGCTCTAAGATGCCCGTGGATCTGCACGCATTAGTGTTGTAAGGAACAGTGAGCATGGGTGAAACCCCACTGCAGAGAAGCAGTAGCTGTCAATGGCGTCTCCGGGAAATTGCTTAACCCTGCACTTTGACGAGAGGAGCTGCTTCAGCCATGGGGAGTTCTGAGTATGGAAGTATTTAGGCAGTCTCTGTCCCAGGCCATCCACAGTGGGGACAGATGACTTGTGTTTTCCCCCCAAGCATCTGCAGCCTTTGTGAGCCAAACAGCCAGCACATAATTATTCCTGTGCACAAGGCAGGGCTGCCTTGGGTAACGTTAACTTGCAATGTCTTTGCAATCAGAAATTATGCAGTGTTGAGATGGACAACTTGGCAAATATCAAGTTTCCCATCCCTCACGGCCCTGCTTTGCAGATCCCACCCTCACTTTCACTGAATCTATGACTGGGATTATCGATTCCAAGGCCACAAGGGACTATTGTGATCATCTAGTCTGACCTCCTGTCTAACACAGGCCATGGAACTTCCCCAAAATAATTCCTATAGGAGAGCTTTTAGAAAAGCATCCAATCTTGATTTAAAAATTGTCAGTGATGGATAATCCACTACAACCCTTGGTAAATGGTTCCAATGATTACGGTAATTATCGTTACTGTTAAAAACGTACACCTTATTTCCAGTGTGAATTTGTCTAGCTTCAACTTTCAGCCATCGGATCACGTTATGTCTTTCTCTGCTAGACTGAAGAGCCCATTATTAAATATTTGTTCCCCATGTAGGTACTTATACACTGTAATCACATCACCCCGTAACCTTCTCTTTGTTAAACTAAATAGATTGAGCACCTTGAGTCTGTCACTATAAGGCGGTTTTCTAATCCCTTAATCATTTTCTTGGCTTTTCTCTGAACCCTCTTCAATTTATCAACATTGTTCTTGAACTGTGGACACCAGAACTGGACACAGTATTCCAGCAGCAGTCACCCAGTGCCAAATACAGAGGTAAAATCACCTCTCTACTCCTGCACGAGATTCCCCTGTTTATGCATCAAGGACTGCATTAGCCGTTTTGGCCACAGTGTTGCATTGGGAGCTGATGTTGAGCTGATTATCTACTCCATTCCCCAAATCTTTTTCAGACTCACTGCTTCCCAGGATAGAGTCCCCCATCGTGTATATAAGGTCTACATTCTTTGTTCCTAGATGTATACATTTACATTTAGCTGTATTTAAACACATATTTAATCGATCCAGATCACTCTCTATCAGTGACCTGTCCCTCTCCATTATTTACCATGTCCCCGTGTAGACATCCGGGGTGGGGCTCGTCCCTTGCAGGGGCGACTGGGAGCCAGGCCGCCTCACGTCACGAGGCCGGGAAACAGTTCAGTCTGGCAAGTCCAAGCCCTAGGTCAGGGCGGGGCAGCAAACAAGCAGTACTTCAGGGGCTCAGGCCCTCAGGCAGGACTGAGCCAACACACAGTCGTTCAGGGGCTCAGGCCCTCAGGCAGGGGCTGAGCAAACAAACAGTAGTTCAGGGCTCAGGCCCTCAGGCGGGCTGAGCATTGGCGTGAGGGTAGGGGAGGAGGAGAAACTGCCACCCGGGGTGGGGTGGCGGGGGGACACAGGCCCACCCACCCCACTGTGTCCCAGCCCGGGGCCCTAACAGCAGCAGTCCGTCAGTGGGGATCCTGACCGCAACACACTGACATGGGCTCGGGGTCCGTTATCCCCGAGCCACTTCCAATCTCCCCCTCCATGGGTACCTGCACGTCCTCAGTCTCCTCCACCGTGTCCCAGACCGTGGGCTCCTCAGGGCACCGAGCGCAGGGTAGGTTGGGCGGCTCCTCTGGACCCTTGGCGAGGGGAAGCTCAGGCCGCTCCTCGGGACACCGGGCTCGGGGCAGGCTCGGCCAGTCCTCCTCAGGATACCGGGGTCGGGGCAGGCTCGGCCAGTCCTGCTCAGGAGCTCGGGCACCTGCATCTGTCCTCTCCCGCGGCCGGCATCCAACTGACCGCTGGGGCCGCGCCTTTATACTTCCTGTCCCACCCCTTGACTTCCGGGGAGGGGGGGGAGGAGAGGGCGGTGACAGGCGGCGGTGACTCCGCCCACTCGGGCGGCTGTTCTGGCTCGTCCCTCTCAGGGGCGACCGGGAGCTAGGCCGCCTCACTACACCCCAATTTTTGTGTCATCTACAAACGTTATCAGTGATGATTTTATGTTTTCTTGCAAATCATTAATAAAAATGTTAACTAGTATAGGGCTAAGAACCGTGATCCTTGTAGGACCCCACTAGAAATACACCCTGTTTGATGATGATGATGATTTCCCTTTACAATTACATTTTGAGACCCATTAATTAGCCATCTTTTAATGCATTTAATGTGTGCCATGTTAAATTTATATCTTTCTAGTTTTTTAATCAGAATGTCATATGGTATCAAGTCAAATACCTTACATTAGTCTGTAAGTCTGTTACATCAACACTATTACCTTTCTCAACAAAACTTGTAATTTATTAAAAAAAAAAAAGATAGTTAGTTGGACAGGATCTGTTTTCTGTAAACCCATGGTGATCAGCATTAATCATATAACTCTCCTTTATTTATTAATTTAGTCCCATATCAGCTGCTCCATTATTTTGCCTGGGATTGAGGTCAGACTGACAGGCCTATAATTACTCTGGTCATCCCATTTACCCTTTTAAAATATTGCACAACATTAGCTTTCCTCCAGTTTTCTGGCACTTCTCTGGTGTTCCAAGACTTATTGAAAATCAGCCCTGACAGTCCAGCGAGCTCTTTAAAACTCTTGGATGCAAGTTTATTTCAATCCATACATTTAAAAATGTCTAACTTTAGTAACTGCTGTTTAACATCCTTTGACATATTAGTAGAATGGAAATAATGTTATCATACGATATGACTACATCATCTGTTTTTTCCCTAAATAGAGAACAAAAGTATTTATTGAACACTTCTGCCTTTTCAGCATTATTATTGATAATTCTATCATTTCCATCTAGTAATGGACCAATACCATTGTTAGGATTCTTTTTGTTCCTCGTATACTTAAAAAACTGCTTATTGTCCTTAACTCTGCTGGCCATACATCTCTCCTTGTGTCCCTTTGCTTCCCTTATCCATTTTCTAAAATTCCTAGTTTCTGATTTATATTCATTACTGTCAACTTCCCCTTTCTTCCAGTTGTTGCATTTTTTATAGCTGCTTTCATATCTCCTCTAAACCAGGTTGGTTTTTTAATCAATACAGCCTTCTTCCTCGATTGTGGCTTTGGGGCATCTAGTAAAGCATTCTTAAACGATTTCCAATTTTCATTCACATTTTTCTGATTGAAGTCTTGGTTTGCATATGGGAAATCCCTTTGCATATGTGGGGTTTTATACCACTGTTGGGGTTGTGTTCTGGTTTTGTCTCACAACACTTAGCTTGTCAGTTTTCAGTATTGCTTGGCTTACTTTGTACTGCTCTTCTTTGTTCCATAGCTCACAAGACACTAGTCTACAGCCATGTCTGCAGGTTTTAAGAAGCTGAATAAATACAGCTTCAAAGAAATAAGATGCTGGTCTAGTAGTCTGAAAAAATATATACAACCTGAATGTCCCCGGGAGTCAACACCTACAAAGTTTGAAACATCTTTTTTCCTTGTTAGGCCCCTCATTATATCCTGCTTTGAATATTGGCTCCCAGTCTAATGTGGCACCTCCCATCATGCCCCAGCTGAAGACACCTCCACAGCCACAGTAGGATATTGGGTGTTCTTGCAAAGTTATATTAAAAAAGCACAATGAAGCCTGGCTTAAGACAGCCACCCAATGGGCCAACAAAATTTGGTTGCCTGATGTAGACAGGACGTTCACTGGAGGTCAACTTAATTCACACTGGAAAGCTTGGAGACATTTTAGAGATATCACTGAAGACAAGGCTTGCCTATTGGAAATGGCCCTGAGTGCAGGTTTCACTGTATCACTCCCCAGTGGGACATAAAAATATCTAAGGAACTGAAGTATACTTAAGGGGAATTCCCTGCCCCCTCTGCTGGTTTGGTTGGACCAGCTGTGTGCTACAGCAGGTTTGTGTGGCTGGTGGGATGCTGCTAGCATCAGTGCAGGAGTTGGTGATCAGAACAAGGCCTGGATGTTGCAAGACTTGAAAAACAACTTTAATATCTTGTCTCTCTCAGGTAGTTGTGTGACACTCGTAAAAAGTTTATTGTTCACCCTGAATTGCAACTCCACCAGTATCAACCGCAGGACTTAGGAGTGGAGGAGACTAAGACCTGCTATTCTTAGGTTATTTTGTTGCGCTATGTAGATAGATTCCAACATCTTATCTTTACTGGTCTTTTTAAACATTTTCCACAGTATTTTCTTCATTCTTTTGTCAGCTCAATTGTGATTGAACATCAATGTCCCTTATCTGTTACGAGCGGCTTAAACCAAAACATTCAATGAAAAAAATTAAACACTGTCAAATGGAAGTTGATAGTCTTCTCTAGTCTCATTTGTTTTTTTGTAGCTTAGTTGCACAAACTCTACCACATCTGGGTACATTTAGAAGAAAAATTCTAACCAAACCACATCATTGCCCTCTGCTTTCACTTCCTTTCCTGTCAACGCTAATTGCAAAACGTGTGTGTAAACAGTGACTTCATTCTGATCCTCCTGCTTGACATTTACCTAATCTGGAAGTATTTCTGCTGCTCCCTCCACCCTCTTATCTGATTGCTAACCACATCGGCCTCACTTTCTCAGTGAGCTGTGATGACCCAACCATTGAATGAATGGGGGCAGCACAGTATAAGGCCTTGTCTGCCTGCAAAGTAGCGTACTCAGCCTCCAGATCACCCCTCTGACATCAGGGTGCAATGCTGCAAGGGGCCCTTGTCGCCAGTGACTCCTGGAAGCTGTCTGCCTCTCACCAGGTCTCTTGTGGCTCAGCCCTCTGGCCAAGTCAGAAAGTTCAGTCCCCTTCTGGGGTAGCACAAGGTCCAACTGACAGTCCAAGCTAAATGTCCAAATAATAATTCTTCCACCCTCTCAGGCTCCATTGCAATGTTTCTATGGGCCCTTCCTCAGGCCTCCCTCACAGGAGCCTGACCTGCTCCGGCAGAGCTTTCCCTTTGTTACTTCTTGTCCTAGCAGGTTTTCCCTCACTGCCTCCTTGGCAGGTTCCCCATGACATCTCCTTACTCTGGTCAGCCCTGGTTCAGGGCTTCCCCCACAGGAGCCTAACCTACTCCCTGGGGGCCCTTCTACCTGACTTTGTCCTTGGTTAAACCCTAGCCCAGAGCTTCTACCCCCACAGGTGCCGGACCCTGCTCTGCAATCCACTCTCCCCCCACTGAACTCCTAGCTCTATGTAAATAGCAGTTCATGATTCCCTGCAGCTGGGATCACTAATGATTATTAAACTGCCATATCACTATCAGCTGGGGGCTAGTTAGTATGTGATAGAAAAGGCTGAGCCTGGCTTGCCTCGAGGGCCAGCCAGTGGCATTACCCTAGATAGGGTTTATTGGGATAGCTATTCCAGCAAACCCTCCTACTGGAGGCGCAGCTTATACCAGCAAAAGTGTGCTTTTGCTGTGTCGTTCATTTCATTCAGGTAATTGGTATCTGATTACTCCAACAAAAGAGTGCTTTTACCGGTATAGCTTATACAAGCTCCCCACATGAAGTAACTTACATGGCAAAAGGACTTCTTTGCAGGTATAAACTGCGTCTACTTGAGGGCTTTTGCCAGTATAAAAGTGTCCTAATAAAACTACACCCCTAACCAACATTTCTATACCAACAAAAGTTTTTAATGTAGATCAGGCCTAAGAAGCCTTGTCTCTGTATAAAAGGCTTTGTAATCAGAAATAATGGGAAAGAAAAACAAGAACAAGATGCATGACAATTAGATGTGTTCTTTGACCAGAGGGAGGCAGTGACCAACTCTTATGCAACAACCTTATTTGCGTAAATGTGTTTGTATTTGCCAAGCAGAAATCCAAAGGTGCTCCGCTGGCATAAGTTCTTGTAAGCATTGCACAGCAGAGCATTGCTTTCCCTGGTGTCAGACACTGTGATATTTACTAACGTGACATCTGTATGCAGATATTTCTGTCTTTATCCTGTCACCACTTGTCATAAAAGCCGACAAGCCCAGCCAGCTGGCGGTTTCCAAGGTAGGGATATAAACAGGATGCCAACAGAGATCCATTTACTTATAAAGGAAGAGAATAGACTTCACCCACCAGCACTGCTATTCGATGACATGCAGCTTAAAGCAAGAGCTCTGTGTGAGGGCCTAGGAAGATCCCTTCCAGATTCCCAGCTAGGAATTCAAAACAACTGACGATACTGGTCTCAAAGAATGAATCCCAGGTTTTGCACTGGGCCCAGCATATGGCTGGTCAGGACTTGGGGTCAGGAGACAGACATGTTCAGAAAGCTGATGGATATGTTAACAGCAAGTTTAATGCAGTTCTGCATGAAGCTCCCAGTAACCAGAGATACTCAACTACATTCTGAACTCGGCATTTATTGTGACTGCGGAAAGGTCAATTGTTTCAGCAGGAACATTTGCTTAGAGCACTCAGGCTGAGAAACAACAGATCCTTGAAAAGGAAACGATTCCAATGACTCATTTACCTGGTTTATTCCCCTCCCTTGTTTGCATTTACCACAAGAGTGTGTCCTTCCCTACCCCTGATTTGGATGAGGCATAAATCACAGCCAGTGGGCTGGCTTTGACAGTTACCCTTCACTCAGGAGAAGTAACTGGATGCTGTCCCATTATTGAGTGCTGACAGTATGCTCAGTGCGGTACAGAACACAAAACAGACTAGAATTCTGCCCCAAGGAACTTACTAAATCCTCCTTGTCTGATTCCTATGGATAGCTCCATTGGGTATTAGTCACGAGGTGTGTGCCCAAGTTCACAGAAACTGTGTTATTTAGGCTTTGTTTAATCACAATTTAGTTAAACCCTGATGCTGCACAGCTGTTGCCTCTCTGTATATTACCCAGAGATTATCCAGACAATCCCTGTGGATCCAGCGGCCACTAAAGCCTTTCTTCAGGCTTTCCTATCCCCGCCCCACAACTAGAAAACTCCCACATGCAAACCAGACAGAATATCCATTGTAAGTATTCCAGCCTCATCGAGTGCCCTGTCGTTGGGAAAGATCAAACCCCATAAGCAGAGCTACACCGGGGAAGGGTAACATAGTTCCCAGGTGGGTTCAGCTGCATTGGTATTAACTGCATTGGGGCCCTTGTGTAGAAGATTCTCTGGCTCCAGCAGTGGTTTTCCGCGCTGTGTCAGGTAAATGTGTTCAGAGGACGTGGCTGGAAACAGCTGCTGGAGCCAGAGCCCTGTCCATACTAGGGCACCCCATGTAGCGGACACCAGTGCTGCCGCCCCAAGTAGTCGAAAAGGGGGGCTTATAGAAGTCAGGACACACTGGCCCAGGAGTGGGGCTAGTTAGTGTGTAGAGTTTTGAAATAATAAGTTCACTTTTGCTGGCTTTGTTGTGGAATCCATCATGCCAGAGAGTTCCTACTGCCCTTTGTAGCAGCTACATGGAAAGGTCACATGAAAGGTTGGACTTAAATTGTTAAAAACCCGACAATTTTCAGTTATGAAGGTACAATGGCAAAGTCCCTCAAAGTGGCCACTCAGAGACTCGTACTTGAGAGAGTTGGGAGCGCTCTAACACAGCAGCCTTATGGCAGCAGAGCTAGAGAGAGAGGCACTATATTATTCCTTCACCCCTTCCTGGGTCTTTAGGAGACCCAGTAGCTCTGGGAGAGGTTTCAAAGCAGAATTTAGCCAACACAGAAGCGTTTCCAGAAGCAATAGAGAAACTAACAACATATCTAAGCACTTGTGGTTCCTGTATTCATTGTAGGGGAAACCATAATAAACACTGAGCAAGAAAATGTAATTGCTATGCAAAGCATTTCAGTAAATTACATTTTAAGAGATCTGCTGGCTTTTGTTAATTTTTAATCCGCAGTTATTAAGTCAGACCCTTGCTGTTATTTAAGTATAGGCTTTGCATTTATCCTCTGCCAACTCTCTACTGTTACCATCCTTCTCTAATAGAGAGAAGTGCTAATTTGTACACTACCATCCATGTTGTTCAGTCAGCAATTGTCCTTGTACATAAGAAGACGACCTGGGCACTGTCTGTGATCACAAATCCAGCCTGTTGAACTGAGTTGCCCTTAAACTCTGGTGTTTCTTACCATACACTCGTAGCTTGCACTGTTACCATAATATCTACATGTCTTATGTACTGTCTATAACTGGATTTTATCAAAGGGCATCTTAAAAACAAGCTGTCAGACAAACCTGGAATATCCCGTAAACAATGTATTTTTAATGGAATAAATGCCATCTCTGGATGCATTGTCTATGAAAATACCAATGAACTGCTGTCAGAAGCAGGGTGATGAGGGCCAAATTCACTACAGTGGAGTTACAGCGGGGCAGAGTTTGGCCCAAGATGTTTCATTGCTACTGTTCCTGCCAGTCTGTCGCACAGAATCAAAGACATTTGAAGTGGAAGGGACCTATCAGATTGTCTCCCAGCAGACAACACAGGATTGATCCTTGGAGAGGATCTACTGTTGTTCAGCATCTCGCTCTGCCTCTCTTTCCAGAGGAGCCGCATCTCTAAATTCCATAATTAAAAGAGACAATGAAACCCCTCCACCTAAATCCAGCTCCTTAACTAGGCTCTCACCCACTGGCTACAGGAAGGGGAAACTTAACCAGCCTTTTGTTCACATTCTAGGCATAACATTCCAATAGGTCTGCACGCCAATCTGTCCGAGGGCTCTCCTGTCTGCACGGCACTCAAGAAGAACTCCTCCCTGCTCAGCAAAGACGGATTCTTCCACGGAAAGATGGGATTCAGGACGGTTCTAGCAAAAGGTCTCCTGAAAATGTCAGAGGTGGGAGAAAAAGCAGCCGACGCTACCCAAACACTTTCCATAGACATAACTTGCCCTAAAAAAATTTTGCTTTATTGCTCATCCATAGGTCATGTGGAAAGCTTCTCCAGGTCAGAGCTCAGGGTGTAGTTGGAGCAGGAGCCTGGCAGGCAGGCGCTCTGGGTTCTACTCCTAGATCTGCCTTGTGACTATGGGCAAGTCACAGCGCTTCTCCGTGCCTCAGTTTCCCCACATGCGGCTATATTATAACCGCTTACCTAAGTGGATGGGGTTTTACAGGAATTATTGTTTATAAGGTGTCCTGAGATCATTGCATGGGAAATCAATAGAAGTGCTTATTAGGATTAATTCGCCTGCTGAGAAACTGTTTGATTCTGATAGTTGTCAGCTTGAATCATCAGATTATGTTAAACACATTGACTTGGTGGGTTGGTGCAAGAGGTTTTCATCTGTGTTCAAACAGGATTTTGGTAGCAAACGAGAGACATTTCGTGGCTTAAATCTAGTCCCTCAGAACACGAAGCCACCACACAATTTAGCACCTCTGGGTGTATCTTCAGGAGAGGCCCAGGAGCGTAGTAACAAGTGCTAAGGTGCATGGGCAGGTCAGGGTAGGAATCACCCATACAAAGGTTGGCGAAAGCCAAGAGCCTTCACTTCCCTGTTGCTTGTGAAGAGCTGCGCATTCAGCCATGGATAACAACATTCAAGGATCAGAGGGGTAGCCCTGTTAGTCTGGATCTGTAAAAAGCAACAAAGAGTCCTGTGGCACCTTATAGATGACGAGGTTAGTTCAATCAGGGGGGATGAGGCCCTCTTCTAAAGACTGTGAATGGCTAGCCAACCACAAAAGCAGTCTTTCCTCCCTTGGTGTTCACACCTCAACATTCAAGGAAAGGCTTCTCAGCGAACCTGGCAGTGGTGTCTAAAGGCCCCAGCCAGGACAGCCCCATTGCACAGACTGAAGGGTCGGCAGTGCCTGCCTCAAAGAGCATACAGGGATGTTGGGCTGAGATTGTCAGAACTGAACTATTTCCCATTCACTTTAATGGGAACTGGAAATCCAGCTCCCTTAGGAAGAGCTGCAGCAAAAAACTTCAGGACCAGACTTCAAAGAGAAACTGCTGAACTTCAGTTCATTTGCAAATTTGACACCATCAGCTCAGGATTAAACAAAGACTGTGAATGGCTAGCCAACTACAAAAGCAATTTCTCCTCCCTTGGTGTTCACACCTCAAGTGCTAGAAGAGGGCCTCATCCTCTCTGATTGAACTAACCTCCTTATCTCTAGACTGATTCTTGCCTGCATATTTATACCTGCCTCTGGAAATTTCCACTGCATGCATCTGACAAAGTGGGTATTCACCCACAAAAGCTCATGCTCCAATACGTCTGTTAGTCTATAAGGTGCCACAGGACTCTTTGTCGCTTTTTACAGATCCAGACTAACACGGCTACCCTTCTGATACTTAAGTGGCTTTGACAATCTCACTCTGCCTGTATAGCTCCGTGCACACAGAAGGTGCTCTAGGGGCCTGATCCTAGAAAGCTAATGGGAACCGAGGGCCCTTGGCAAATTACAGAGCAGAGTCCAGGGTTGGCTTTGCTGCCAGTTGAGGGTGCTCAGCACCTCCGAGGAGCAGGCCCTACATGAGTAATAATGGATGGTGTCATGGATGGGGCAGGGTGTCCTCCAGTGAATACCTTGTACCAGACGTCTCCTATTTGCTGCACTAGTGACAACTCTCTTTCTCCCCCCCTCCTTCCCCCGCCATCTTCATTATTTAGGTGAAACAGGAGCTAACGGCACAAGTTGACCTCTTTCGTGAATTGACAGGTCATGTCCCTCATCACATGGACGGACACCAGCATGTTCATGTTCTCCCAGGTAGGGTGGTGGTGATATTCCTCCCAGCCCCCCACAATTAAGGATAATTCTGCTTTGAGGGAACCCTCCCACTCTCGGTTTGTTGAATGATCCTTTACACAAAGGTATTTGGTCAAGAACTATAGCATGAAATGTTCCCATCCAGCATGAGAGACTGGTGACTGACTATATTTTGTGCCTTTGAACATCTTCCCTTCTCCCCCCGGATGTCTGTGCTGGGCTCTCCTTTAATGGCAAGGCTCTCTGGCTTGTGATATGCAGGAGATCTGGCTAGCTGATCGCAAGGGTCCCTTCTGGCCTTAAATGCTCTGAATCGTTCTGACTCCCTGCCCAAACCAGCAGTTGTTTTGCTGCCATTCACTGCAGCTTTATAATCTCAGCAGCACATTTCTTATCATTAAGAAGCAGGAATTGCACACAATACATTAGAGCTCATACGTTTCTCCCTCTTCACTGGGCACAGAGGAGAGATTTGTGGGTGGGAGGAAGGGAGCTATGCTATACCGTCCTGTGCCCCTTCCTGTCACATACATGCAGTGCAGAGGTCTGTTTTCAAAGAGGCAAGTGGTAGGTCCAGTCAGAGAGGAGTTGGGAAGACATATAATGCTGCCCGTTTCCCAGACATGTCTGGATCATAGATGCTGAAAACATCCAGGGAAGTTAAAGCTTCTGAGTGGAGGGTGGAGATTTCCCTGGCTTCCCTTCTTACAGAACAACTCAAATGCTGCCTGTTAATATTTAATTATAACAACAAAGGGCAATAAATATTAGATTTAATTATAATAGGAAGAACTGATCAAATTACACTTTCAAGAGGACCCGGCCTGGTGAGAGAAGTTATTGTACTGATCACACTGTCCTAGGGGGATTTTGTGTAGCAATAGGAGATGCCAAACCTTCTGAAGTGCTAACACCAGAGCTTCGCCTGCAAATACCCAGAAGTATATCATGCACTTTTGAAGGTTTCAGCCAAGCTGTTTATCCACCATAGCTATGGTGCTGGCTTCAGGGAGCAGTAAATGGAGTACAGCTGCTGACAAGACGAGAGGTTTTCATTTCTGCCAGTCTCCCATGACAACAGTAATTGATCAGCTGAGCCTCACTCAAAGATGTACATTGGGAGATCTGACAGTGGGCCACAGAGCTGCTACTTCTAGGGTGAGGAATTTCTAGGGTGAGGTCCCACTCTTCCAGCAAGTCTCTGAGAATCACAGGGCCTGACTGGAGTCACCTTTCACCCATCAGCAGAGATTCAGATAGAGAGCGAGCCTCATTGTAGGCCAATCAGCTCATTGCAGCAATGGAAAACTTCACTGGAGGCTGGTGATTTTAAAGTAACTAGGTGAAATTGACACATAAAGGTGCACTCAGAGCCAGCTTGTATCAGCAGGGTCACGATGTATGAGGCACAATATCTCAGGATGTGTCCATCCTGAAGAGCCTCCACTGCAAAATCCCATGTTAGCAGATCACATTAAAGCTGATGATGTCTTCAAGGACAAACAGCTCCTAGTGCCAATAATGCTTTGCATTTATGGAGCACTTTCCATCCAGAGATCTCAGTGTGCTTTACAAAGGTGGGGAGAGCATCTTTATTCCCATTTTACAGCCAGTGGCACTGGAACCCTTTTAATAGTGGGGATGCTGAAAGCCAGTCCCCGTACCCCTGTCCGCGCCTCCCTCCCCCCCACAGCTGGGACCGGGAGCAGTGCCGTGTCTCCGGGAGTGGGGGACCCAGACAGGGGTAAAAGGCTGGGGGCGGGCACAGGGCCTGCAGCTGGCACCGCATGTGCGGGGCCAGTAGCACAGCTCTGGCTGCAGAGTAATGTTACCAGGTGCTGATGGGATTCTTTGGACACTGTGCTTTGTGGGTTGGAGGGAGGTAAAGGGAGAGGGTCTTGGGACGCCCCACCGCTCACCCTTTCAGGGGGAGAAAGGCCATGTAGGATTATATTTTTCAATCGTAAGGAAAAGGGGAGCTGATTTCCTAGTTATCTAATTTCTAACTACATTCTCTCTGGCTTTTCTTGTAGAGGTTAGACATGTGTTTGCACAGGTGTTAGAAGAGTATGGGATCAAGTATACACGTGTGCCAATAGAACTAGGCCTTCACAGCTGTGCGTGGATAGAGCCACCTCTAATGGACTTTTATCTGGGAGTAGAAAAAGATTCCCTTGACACAGTAGATGTGTTTACAAGACACGGAATAAGGTAAGACAGACACACCCATCGCATATATACATTAAAGAATTCAGATCCTACCAGTTCTTGATGTTCTTCATCTTCCCACGCAGACCATTACAGAAACAGAGCACAGGCATTCTCCTACCTCAAAGGGGCAGTTTCTGTAGTGTTTTGTGTCTCTCTTGGACTCAAAGGCACAGATACAAACACTAGGTTTCTTACAGGAAACACCATCTTGAATCAGGCAATTGGCCTACAACTGCTGCTGATTTATAGCCTCCCACAGCACCACGGGGTGGTAGATATGTGGCACTGCAGGTTGCCACTGAGACATGAGGAAAAGTGTAAATATCAACTTCGGTTTGCAGTGTTGTAGCCATGTCAGTGCCAGGATATTAGAGAGAGAAGGTGGGTGAGGTCATATCTTTTATTGGACCAGCCCTCTATTGGTGAGAGAAACACGCTTTCAGCTTCAGGACCTGCAGAAGAGCTCTGTGTGGCTTAAAAGCTTACCTCACTAACAGAGGTTGAGCCAATGAAAGAGATTACCTCACCCACCTTGTCTCTCTAACTTCTGTTTGTTCGTGTCTATTTTAGTTCCACTTCTCCATCTGGCTCCTGCTGGCCAAAGGCGGCAAACGGTGATAAAACAAACACATGCCACAAAAAACAATCACAGAGAGATGGAGGGAGACAAAATGGCTGAAGCCAAAAGGAAGCAGAGCCAGAGACCCATGAAACTGATCTCTAGCATCTGTGCAGGCCGTTCAAACCCAAGTTCTTAAAGTGCTCTGGGCACGACTCTGTATAATTGATATGAGCCTGTGTTTATTGTGTAGTAATGGTGCTATGTCAAATTTCATCAGTTTACAATTAAAAAGACTGAGTTGCTGTCAGACCTGCAAACTCAGCCTGAAATCTGAAAGTCACGTTGGGGTCTTGCCTGCTTATGTACCGTTAGCAGTAATACAGATTAAAGCAGCCACTCACACGACATTCTGGTGCTTCTGGGAGCAGCGTGGGCCTGCCCCTGCTGGCATGATCTCATATGCCCAGTGCGTGAGGTCACGCCACACAGAGGCGGCTCCATCTTTAAGAGCTTGCTGCCCTGCCCCCATCGGCATGATCTTGTACGTATGGTGCATTCAAGGTCATGCCACACAGAGGTGCCATTTTTAAGAGCTGGAGGGGGCAGAGCAGCATTCTCCCAGCCAATACCAGACAAAACCACATCCAGTACCAGACGGGACAAACCTTTCAAAAAGAGGACCGTCCAGTTTAACACCAGACAAGTGGCCTTCCTAGGCCAAGTTCTGCCCTCAGTTATACCTGGGAACTTCAATTCTGCACTCCCTTACGCCTATCAAACCCATTTGGGATTGCACAGGTGAAACGGCAAGAGTTTGGCCCTGCAGCTGGAACATAGCTAACAATTCTGTTGCTAATGCGTAAGAATGCCTAGCCTCCCTGTTGGGTTTGTTGGCTCTTCAGTACGAACTGTAGTAAACCCCTGTAATTTTGTCCCTAAAGTAAGCAAGCATGTCTCTGCTATACATGGGGGCAGATCTGTTAGCAAGCTTTCCCATTTTACAGAGTCAGCTTTACTCAAAATTAAGCTATTAGAGGGAACTCTAACCTGAAATGATGATTTATTCATTTTTTAAAACTGAAACTTTCAATAAAAACACACTTTTCATAGACAGTAGTAAACAGTATCCTGCATGGTCACCACCCTTCCTCCCCCCATTCTAAAGTGGGTCTACAGCCACAGGGCCCCAGCAAGCACTGTATCATGCCCCCTTTAAACATTCTCCCACCAAAGCAGCGGGCCAAGGGTTGACTTCATTGGGGCTCTGTGGGAGCAGGATCCTCCCACACCGCACAGCCTGCAGGAATGGGGCCTTTGTTCAAAAACTGATGTGTCAAATGACAATGCTCTGTGTTGGTGTATGTTAATAATGAAAGGATGAGTTATCCTGTTCAGTGGTAGTTGTATTTGGTATTATTCTGTATTTAAATATTTACACTAACAGAAGATCATTTGAAATTAACTTTTTTTTTAAAGTCTACACTACAGCTACATTTCATGCCTTTTGTTCATATTAATTTTTGTATCCTCCCCCCAACAGGTGGGCTGACATTTATATAGGTTTGAGTACCATGGGCAAAAACATGTCTGTCAGCAACATTCAGAGCGCCATTGATACTGCCGTGGCGGCTTTTGCTACCAAGGAAAACTCTCTGATGACTCAATTTTCACCTCAACATCAGCAAGGCAGAACAGTCACAATTGAACTGATGGTACATCCAGGGTACCCCACTATTCCACCTGTTGGAGGCTGTGGAGAAGGACCAGACGATTTTTCACAGTCATGGGAACGCTTGCATGAACTCCAAACATTAATGAATCCAGAGTTGCAAAGCTATTACAAAACAAGGAACATTCAACTTTGTGCATTTAAAGATCTTTAAGCAAGAGAAGATAAATATAGCTTGTACCGAGAGGGGGGAAGAATCTGTAGCTGATAGTATACCTCATTAACGCAGAAGGGAACTGTGAATGGACTGGGAGCAGCCTATAAACTAATTAGAAATATCTGGACTCTCCAATGCACCTAGCAGCAATATCCCAGCCTGTATCTCTCTCATTGTCATCAGATTTGTAAGACACCTCAGCTGATCTGAAAGTGATGGATTTCTTTTGTGTATCATATTCACGCTCCACCCCAAAATTTAACTTGAAAGCCAAGGCCCAACTGTCAGACTAACAAACAGTTCCTGCAGATGCTGCAATAGCAGATAGCACATCCACCCATGGCTGACAATCATGCATCAACTTTTTGAAAGATTTTTTTTTTGTGCAGTGACAGGGAGTAGTTGCAAAAAGATACACAGCCTAGAAAGTAAAGCCTCACCTGGCCAAGGGAGGCGGATTTCTGTAAGCCTAGTAACTTTGAGCATTCCCTTCAGAAATTACTGTATTGTCCTTTCATTTTTTTACTTGAACTGTTGCATCTTTACTCATGCCTACAGAAAAGGAATGGTCATTGCAAACATTTTTTTTTTTTCACTAAAAGTAATCAACTTATATTAGCCTTCTGATGTCTTCAATCATACTCCATGCAAGTAGCTGGATGCAGAGTTACTGTTCTATTTAAGTAGGCTCCAGCCATTACACAGTCAAAAGAAAATTTTAATGCCAGCACTTCCAGACAGGCTTTTTAGATGATTTTACAAGAACAGCAATCGTTGACCCAATTAGCTATTTCATGATGACTGTTACCTGTAAAAATCCTACCATCACCTGTCAATACACCACACTCTGCCCTTTCTACGTGCTGTGATGGCCACTTATTGTAAACATAAAGATGTTCTAACATCTAGAGGGGGCAATGACAATGAGAAGGGAAAAACTCTGATTATCATCAAAGCTTTCTAATTTCTACAATTCCACTACAGGTCAGTTTTCATTCCTCTGGTACTTTCTGAAAAATCCTCCTTGTTGTATGAGATTTTTCTGAGCTTCACGGCTGCCCAAAGCATAATTTAATATGTCAGTGCTGTTCAGCCATCTTGGCTATATAAAGAGATGGAAAAATGCACTTCATCCAAGCCTGACCAGTATTTTCCCGCTTTTAGCTAATTCGAACCTCATTTTAGCACAAAGCCTTTATTTTTATAAAGTCTTAACTGTTTGATGCATAACCTGTAGAAAAATCAAAGTCTACAAGAGCCCAGTCATACCAGGGCTGTGTGCACAGAGGGCATGATTAACAGGACTTATTTGGCCTCCGGTTCCTAGCCAAGTGGAAACTTTCTTTGTGTAAGGAAAAAACAAACAAACTTAACATTAAGATTGCTATATCAAGCACCTTTCAGGCAATTCCATAAACTTAGATTAGGCTACAGTATTAATTCCAGATTTACAGTCTCTATTGTAATAGGTACATGGTGTACAATGTGGCTGAGGCAAAACTACAAAAGAAACCAATTTTTGGAAGTGCTTGATATGTCAAATAACTTTACATTAACACCAGTCTTTACATTTAGTGGTAAAGTTTCCAGGTTACTGATTGTGATAAAGTATAATAAAAGAACAAGGGATGTAAGAGTTGCACTCAACAATGAAAGAATGAGATTGTAAAAGTGCTGTTAGAAGTATGAGTGCCACCTAGTGTTTACTATATGTTGTTCATGTGCAGTAATATGCCTGGAGGCACTGTGGATTATCTAATACTGTATCTCAGATTTTTACACGACATGACCTTGTTTTATTACATAATTTTTAACCTTTGATTTAGTCTCATGAGTACTTACTATGAATTTGCTTTGATCACACAATCATCAGAACATCCCTTCTCTTTTCATGTATTGTACTGTTATTTGTACTCATTTTCTGCTTCCTTCACACTAACTGAACCCTGTGAAATCAGAACGAGAGCAGCCTTAACCCATTCAGTTCTGTACTGTGAATATTAGACAATTTTGTAAATGTCCATATTTCTAAATAAATAGGACAAAAACAGGCTTTTAACATTCAAATGAATTGAAAGCACTTTAAAGTAGAAGTGTGAGTAAAGAACTCCTCGTTTTAAGTACCTGGACTTTTAGCTGAACTATTTTTATGTAAATAGGGAAATGATAAAGTGTTCTGAGAAAGTCTTGAGAGATACGAAGTTCGCAATAAGAACATTCAACAAACCAACTCTAAGCTTTCCCTGTATACAGATATTTTCAAAATTCAGTCTAAAAATAAACCATGCCACAAAGCCTTTGAGAGCATTTTTATTACAGGTAGCAGAATGGAATTGCAGAAAGCCTATACCAATACTCCTGGGTGTATAGTTTCACCAGTATGCTGTAGTTTTGGGTCTTAAACTGCACGTTTAGAATTGAGCATGGCTTAGGGAGCTAGAGAGAACAGCTTGAATTCCTGAGTTAACACAGGACTGGCTTAGTACTTTTCATTTGTCTACTCCCACTTCAACCATACAGTACACACACTTATTTGGTCTGTATCTTTCGCAAAGTCACCTGTAAGTAAAAGCTACTACTTGTGTTTTACATCTTGTGGTTTGGGTACTGGACTATAAAGAAAGCAAGAAGAGAATTGAGATTAATATTTTCTTCCACCTGATCCCTAGACATAAAATTAGATAATAGGCATGACCTTGCTATAGGCTGATGTGAATTTGAACTGCAGTTCCTGGAATTATCCAACCTCTTCAGTTCCCTTTAAGTGGTATCTAATGGCACCAATTCACATGTATGCAGCATTTAACCTGAGAGGTTTACAATCAGAAGGTATATTCACTTTTTTTATAGAAACAAGAGTGACAAACAGGTGCTACAGTTTTTATAAATATGAAAGGATAATTTGGGCAATGGCAAGTTTCCATGCTAACAGACGTGATCAAGAGGAGAGAAAAACAGTGGGTCATTTAGGTATCTGATGCAGAAGTTACACACACTTCAGTTTGACAGATAATTTGGCATTTTTTTTTATTATGAATCAGTGAGCGTGAATGAAACAAAATCAGTACCAACTTTCTGCAAATGAAGACACAAAGATGTGAAAATTTGGTAATAGACAGTGCTCTCACCAAGCCTGAAAACACTTAGGAAATGAAAGTTTCCTTAAATAAGGTGACCATGGTTTAACTTTATTTACCTGCCGAAGAATCTGTCTAAGAATACTTAAACATAAAAGTTCTTAAGCTCCCTCACTTATAAAATGTTTTACTTTTCAACAGAGGTACTGGGCTGTCATTCTTTATGCTAAATTCTAAATCAAAGCTGGATCTAGATAAAAAGGGCTGAGCAGAAAAGACAGGAAACATACAAGACATTAAAACCAAAAGGGTCTCTCTACTGCTCCCCACACACACAAGTCCTGAAACATTGCAAAGACAGATGCTGTACTAATGCTGATCGTAGGAGTACAAATAACCATCTGGGTGTGAAGAATTTACTAATACAGCTTCCTGCACATCAAAATGATATGCACTCCTAATTTCTGGAAATAACCCTGCTTGTTCAATAAGATATCAAAATTCTAATGGTTGGGAAGAGAAGGCGGTTTGTGTGGCTATGACCTCACTTTAGATTTGGGCGGGAAAAACAGGCAGCTAAAAAATATGAAAAACAGTTAGATTATAAAGGGTATTGAGTCCTGAACAGTCCTTTTATCTGAGCAGGCATGCCTTGGATTGAAGGGAAAATAACTTATTCAAGTAAAAATAAGGTAGGAGGGAGTGTTACTTTAAATACTCATTGAATCATCTAACTCAAGCGTAGTATATTATTTCTTACAGATATTTATGAACAGTACTAGTGAAATGTATTCTATTTATTAGTTTATTGCTTAATGCTATTCTCATACCATTTTCAAAAAAAAAATCATACAATAATTGGGAGGGGAAGGGGCAGGGGAGGGCCCATCCCAAAAAATACAGATGGTTTCATAATACATTTTGATGGAAAGATGTACTCAAATGACTAGCCGTGGTGTCAGATTTAACTTTTAATTTCAAAATTAACATTTCCAAAAAGTATCGATTTTTAATTCAAACACAGTTTGTTACTTTGGTACCTATTGGTCCCCAATTTCTGAAACTCTTCTAAAGTGGTTGCAATGCTGTTCTGTGCAAGGTTTTCCTAGCTAGTCTGCATAGATATTAAGAATTAAAGTGAAAGAACTTCATAATCACATTCCACTATTCATTTGCTATAGAATTTTGTTTTCAGTTTTCCGAAACCAGCACATAAGTCATATTTTAATTCAATCACGCACACAAAACTTGGGTTTCCCCATTTAATAAACATTATTGTGGTAACATCAGCCAGATTTACATAAGACCTAGGCTTTGTTTCTGATTGTTTTTGTGGGGGTTTGTTTTTGTTTATTATGTTACAAACTGAAGTTAAGGGGAACTTGCAACCTAAGTTCCACAAAGCACAGTGCAACATTTAAAGAGAAAAGTAAACAGAACTGCCAAACATTCAACCATTTTCTGTCAGGACAGGAATATATTTTCTAAGACATCAGTTTGGGGGAAGAAAATTAAATGAAAAATTAAATGAACGCAAGATAGTGGGAACTGCAAGGGAAAAGAAGAAATAACAGCCACAACCTTTTGAATTTTTAAGGGCAGAATATAAGTCTAAGATATTTTTGATAAATTCTGACAAGAAAAAGAAACAGCATCCTTTAAAGTATACTGAAGCAGTGATTTTTAAACAAAGAAAGCAGAACTAGAACATCTTAAATGTTTAATCCTTTCTTTACAGGTTACCTAGACCACTTTTGATTAAGAAAACTGTAGAAAGTTAGTAACAGCCACAAGTAAACACCAAAAGGTGGCACTTGTCAATTTTCCATAGAGTCCTGCTTTGTGGTGTGTCTGAAATGCACTGCTCCGGATCTTCTAACACACGTTGCTGACATCAATTGTGTCAGATTTTAGTCCACTGGTCGCTTTTCACCATATTTCTTTGTAAACTCTTCAGCGTTCTTACAGAATTTTTTACGGTCCTTAGAGTATTCTTCAGCTAGGTCAGCCCGAAGGGGGTGCTCGGGCTGTGGGTCATTCACCAGTGCTATGAGGGACTGGATTACTGTCAAAAGAAGTACAAGTACTGTCAGTGACTTGAACATTTAATTTTTAAATAGCCAAAATGTAAGTGATGCACTAAAAATAAGAGTTTAAATGTGTTAAAGAATGTCCCTATAAATCTGTATGCTTTCCAAAGACAGACCAAAACATTATATAAACAAGTACAAAGCAACTGCACACTGTTCAAAATTGTAGTTTGGTAGTGATTCTGAATTCATAGTTCATCTCAAGAAGGAAAAACTGGAAGTTGACACTAGAAAACTAATAGACAAATCCCATACAGCTCAAACTGCATTCCAGATTTTCTGGCTAAGTAATGGGCGAGATTGATGAAATATATTTTATCTAGCTACATATGGATGAAACTACCATTGTTACAAACAACCTGGTCTAAAATGAATACAATAAATTGGATATTCTCTCACTTCCTGAAACAATTTCTACCATTACTCGGACATGAATTGCCAAATATACCTGCTGGTGAAGATATACTGGATGAACAAACTGGTAATACTTCAGGGTGATTCTCACCCCAATATTCATGACCATGCTCTAAAACAGTCAATGCTCTTCATGAGAAATATCAGTCTCAACTAACCACATTAAATTAAACTAGACACGGCACTCAAATGATGGATTTGACATACTGCTGTGAAATCTAAAGCTACTTTTTTTTTTTTTTTAAATGAAAAGCAACAGAGAGTCCTGTGGCACCTTTAAGACTAACAGCTGTATTGGAGCATAAGCTTTCGTGGGTGAATACGAAATATGTCTGACATGCGTCTGATGAAGTGGGCATTCACCCACGAAAGCTTATGCTCCAATACAGCTGTTAGTCTTAAAGGTGCCACAGGACCCTCTGTTGCTTTTTACAGATCCAGACTAACACGGCTCCCCTCTGATACTTTTTTTTTTTTTTTTTAAATGTTCCTTTGGCCATTAGGAACTAACTAGCTAAACGGACAGGCTGCAGCAATCACAAATTCTCATACTGTACTACACTGTGTGCAGTCATTAAGAGGAGGATGCACAAATGGAAGGTAGGTGATCTGCGATAAATATCTTAGATCTACAGAAAACAGGTGTGTGGAAAAAAAATAAGAGTTCACTGTCTGACGTTCATTCATAATACCCCAATCCAGTCAATATACAACATTGCTCCCATGCTTTTCAGGCAACTATGTCAAAACTTTATTAACTGAATATTTTCCACACTGGTAACCAGCTGTCATATGGAATGGAAAACAGCTCTCTGGAATGTTTGGTTATAAAAATCGTTTAAAGGAAGCTTCCTTCCCTCAACACCACAGTTGCTTGATAAATATAGTACTTGTGTAACAGGGGGAAGAGGGAAGTCTCTACTATAGTAAGTACTGTAGAACACTAATGCTGCTTCTCTCTACCGCAGTGGTTTCCAACCTGTGGTCTCTGGACCACTGGGGGTCCACAGACTATGTATAAGATTTCCAACCAGGTCTGCACCTCCATTCGAAATGTTTTGGGGTCCGCAAATGAAAATTGCTCTATATTTGATAGACAGGAAGTAGTTTTATAGTAGCAAAATTTTGAAATGCCCTGGAGGTCAGAAGACTCTAGCTAAAAGCACACTGCAGACAGACAACTTACTTTTTGCTATGGGATTATCAGACTCTTGCAACAACTATTCTGAACTGCAAGTTAAAAATAAATAAATAAATAAAAAACTACTCAGACTTCCTGGGAGGAAGAAAAAAAACACTGACAAAGGAAACCAAGGGAAATAAGTGTAATAGGATTAAATCAATCACTGGTTTTCCAAAGTTTTATAGGAGATTACATAGTCAAAAGTACACAAATTAGTAAACATCCAAAAGCTTTAATTCACTTTTATATAGTGTCAAAAGCGAGCAGGAGCTTTGGGAAATGAGACCAAGACACATTACACATAAGGGTGATGATCAAGAGGCAGGTGATCTCACAGTTTCAGGCAGCACATTCTTGGATATCAGATACATGCCTTGGAATATA
Source organism: Malaclemys terrapin pileata (assembly GCF_027887155.1). Taxonomy (NCBI): domain Eukaryota; kingdom Metazoa; phylum Chordata; order Testudines; family Emydidae; genus Malaclemys; species Malaclemys terrapin. The sequence continues at coordinate 15,428,815 of NC_071520.1, read as the reverse complement.
ATATATAGGGACAAAGGCAAACTAAGATTTGTTTTTTAAACACCTGCTCTGAAATAAGATGGACAAAGTGTCAATTGCAAGTTTCTTGGGGTAGGGACCATAACTTACTCGTCGTTTCGTACATGGACAAGCACATCAGTAGTGCTGAATGTCGAAATTTTAAACAGGTCTGTTATAGAAATAACACTGGTTAAATGAGGATTTCTGCCCTGTAATTATTTCTACGAATGGCATGATGGTTACGGCTATGATTCTGTCACGGACAATTAACAAAAATTCACAGAAGTGTGACCTGTCCATGACTTTTACTAAAAATGTCCATGACAAAACAGAGCGGGAGGAGGGTTGAGCACCCTGCCCTGTTGCGGCTTGGAGCTGCGGCCCCTCCCCCACCCAGTGGCTGGGAGGGACCATCGCCTGTGGCAGCTGGGGAGCTGCAGGGGATCCCCTGCCACCCGGGAGCTACAGGAAATTTCCCACTACCCAGGGAGCTCTGGGGGATTCCCCCCCCAGACTGGGGAGCTCCAGGGGTCCCCAGCACCCATGGGGACTGGGGAGCTCCGGGGGATTTCCCCACCGGCAGCAGCAGCAGCTGAAGAGCTCCCAGGGATCCCCCGCCACAGCTGGTGAGTGGACATGGATTCTCCACAACCCGCGGGGGGATCCCCACATCTGCGGTGGCTGGCGAGCTGCTCGGGGCCCCCGCCATTCTGGGTCCCCCGCAGCTCCCAGCCACCACGGAAGGTGGGGGTACCTTGCAACTCAGCTGCTGCGGGCTGAAGTCATGGAGATGTGCGGAAGTCATGGATTCCGTGACCAAATCATAACCTTAATGATGGTGCATGAAAGACTATCATGAATATGTATTATAAACCGAGTTTGACAAAAGTGGTCTTGATAAGTTATATTTTATCTATAAAGTACTGAAAGAGGTTCCCAATGTACAAGACACATCACTCCCATGTTAAATATGTTGACACTATAGTCCCAACTACACTGTACAACAACCTTTACAATACAACCTATTGTGGTTACAACACAGCATCCTGAAATGTGCTACAGACTCTTGTAACATGTTGCAAAGGCTGTAGCAAAATTCAAGGGGCATGGTTAAAACACGGTTCAGTCTCATCAATGCTATAAGGATGAACCAGAGGATAACTGTGTTTGGACATGTTTTCGAGAGTTTGGAAAGCCTCAAATCAGGCTACAAATTACTGTTCTCCTGCAGGCAAATCATCTTCCTTCTCCATACCTCCCAACTTTAAATGCACTCAGATTTCCCCATGCTCCCCTATTCCCTCAACTCCACAACAACGTCTCAGCAGATGAGGATTTGGACTCTGTTCATCACTCCGGCATCCATCACGTCATTTCAGAGTTCACCAAAGTGGTTACTAGAATACTACATGCGGTGCTTCTGCCAGAGGGTGTAACACATTGCATTCACATCACTCTTCATCCCTTGCCAACCTGAGAGCAAGGAACACAGCTCGAGACCAAAACTTGGATCCCAGTAGGATAACCTATTCCTCTACTGCTAAGGTAGGGGCTGGCTTACATGTGCTTACCTTAAACTAGAGTTGTTTAAATAAAGTATCAACACTACATTTCTCATATTGGCTGATTTCACAATTGACTTATGAGACTGCTGCATCTGAGAGCTGTTGCCATAGTAATGCTTGCATACCAAGCCATGTATCAACACTACAGTATGCCACAGCTCCTCTGTCACACACATTACATAATTCAATTAAAAATATTACAGCGATATTTAACACACACAAGTCAGACCCTAAAATAGTATTAAGATGAGTCTTAACAGTAATTCCATCACACTGCACATGTATCTTTTTTAATATTAAGCGGCTGTAACCTTAATATGTAGTCTAGCCTTAAGAGGTGCACTTAGTATATGAAAGGTGGGATGAGTTGAGACCCCTAACCTTCCCCTTTCCTGACATTTGTGTGTTTAAAGCTATCTTGCTATTGCATTGAGTGATGTTGCTTTTTTTCCTTTGGTTCATGCAGACTTTGAAAGTCGTATCTCACAGCACAGAACGGGGATGAGGAAGAGTGCAGGGAACTGGACTAGATGACCTCGAGGTCCCTTCCAGTCTTACGATTCTATGATAAGAGGAATGTGCACCTCAGCCAGACTGCCAATATTTGGTTGCAGACAGTTTTATGCAAAGCTGGGGTAGCAAGACTCTTTGCCACTGCTGGAGAAACTGAATTCTTTTAAACACAGCTTAAACTTGCAAAATGCAGCAAAAATGGTGGGATCGGAAATGTTTTTTCACATTCCTGCTTTTAAGCCAGTTTTATTTTTTCCCTTTATTTTAAAAGAGGATTTTGCTATTTTCAATTATTAGTATCAGTTGAAACTGCTGAGCAAAGTCCAGGTGTAAGGCCAGGTAGAGAGACTGTATAGTTCTCCTTTTACTCTTCTGTACCAGTCAGCAGACTGCTGTAGCACCACCTTAAGTTTTTAGCAGATGCACAGTTCTAACTTACATTTTTCCTCAAGTTTGGCTAAAGAGCTTTTCCTCTTGGAGGACTCACCACATAATAGATTTGGTGGCTTTTATTTGGCTATTTAAGTTACTGGTGGGCAAAAATACCTCAATTATTTTCCTAAATTCTTTTCTGGGCTGAGCTCAAGTATAGTATTAGGAAGTTATGAGTATATGGAAGTGAAAAGGGGAGCTCAGAGATGTAAGTGTTTTCATGGACATCCATAGGTATCTGTAGTATTTGGTTCGGTCAACACATAGTTCACGGCGAGAAACTGACAGATGGGGGCTGGGAGAAGGGAAATTTTTGGTCAAGGAAACCTGCACAGACTCTGCCTCCTACATAAAAAAAGCTCTTTGTGGTCACTAAAGCGCTGATGAAAGATAGAATCTCTATTATTAATTTGGGTTTATAACACTAAAAAACCCATACAAAAAAGGAGCTCCCTAACAATAGTTATACTTACAATAATCACCCAACAGCATTCAATACCAATGTATAAACAAATTAGCTCTGCCAGCCAGCATCAAACGGAGACAAATTCTCACCCTGACAACAAATGGAAACAGAAAAGTCCTTCAAACCCAATTGTACCCTAAAATGTTTACGGTCTTATCCAAGAGACTTCCACACCAAGTCTGATAGTACTCAATTTATCATGTTTTAAGAACTAAGAGAGGAGCCATCTCTGGTAGGATTTGAATCTGTAGTTCTATGGTTTCCAGGTATTTCAGACCTGATGCTCTGATCATCAATGACAGAGCTCCACAGCAACACATGCTAAGTCACTGCATTATCCTAACGTATAACTGAAGATCAACTACCATTGATTCACTACATTCCCAGAGGGAGTAATCCATTGCACAAACCTACAGACAACTGATACCTTGGGATATCAGCCACCACACGATAATACCAAGCATCCATTGGCTTTAACCAATGCAGTTACTTGAGATTAAGTTCACCATACAGAGTGTCTTACCTTGGTCAGTTTTGGTTGCTGGCTTCCAGTTTTCAGCACTAATTACTGGCAGACAAACCTGCCCCTTTTCATCGATGTTAGGGTGATAGATCTTTGTTTTAAATGTAATCTTAGGAGGTTTGAATGGATACTCTGCTGGAAAGTTGATTTCGATTCTGAAGGCTCCCTTATCATATGGAGGATTGTCCTGCAACGAGAAGACAGAACATTAAGGGATTTCAGACATCAGAACAGATACACTTGAAGGGACTGCGTGCTATAGATCTCAGTCTTTTGAATGGTCCATGTTTAAGATGCACCTGTTGTCTGTATAGGCCTTCAAGTCCATTCACATGTCTAGATTTAGGTTTACGTGCCAGAAAACATCAAAACCATAATATTATTTTGCAAAGGGGTAATAGTGTTTTATCAGTATCTGTATTTATCTTGAAAGGGGGGAAAAAAGCCACACGTGTTATGGCAGCACGGAGGGGTGACTGACATTTCTACTAGGTGAAAGCAGAACTTTGTGACATTGATAAAGAGGCCTCCAATCTCACAATTGTTTGTTAGTCCCAATTTCATAAAGTTTTCAGGTCCTTTCTTAGATACCAATTTTCTTCCTCAAGTAAGGTTTTGGTTTCTGTCTCTAAACCTAGTTATTTCATTTCTCCCGATATGGTGGTACAAACAACAGAGCAATTTGACTTGTCAGGTTTCCCTCTATGTTCCAAGAGAACCTTTTTGCTTTAGCTGACTGCATAAAATCTGCTGACCATTCATTTTTTTTTTTTTTTTTTTACTAAACATAGATATTCACTGCATCTGCTGATGAGAACACTAAATTAGTATGCAGTTTCAGGTTCCTTTAATCAGATCATCTTGGGAGGAGTACGGTGAGAGGACTATGAAAGTAGGGAGAGTGATTCTTCATGCTGAAACTGAACAAGACAATGCTCAGAAACTGATAGCAACTCCTGCTAGACATTGTAGTCCTAGTTTCAAAAATGTTTTCCAATTATTTTTGAGAAACCCAGAAGAAAAATCAACTTGATATTTTTAGAGTTTATCAAAATATTACATTTTATATTGCAAACAATGATTTCAGCATGATAAAACTACTCGGGATACTGGGGAAAGGGAGATGCAGAATAGCTGGAAGTGAGTTTTTACTCAGCGTACAGTTTAACTTCCCCCACCTAGCAGCCAGTCAGTCCAATCCCTTTAATCAAAGCCATTTTAGAAGTTAAAAATGAGCTCTCCAGTATTAGCATCTTTAAGAAAAACAACAACACTCTACACGGAAAGAAAAATGGTATTAAACCTATGGGAAGAGATTCTGTGTTGTCCCTGAAGACAGAACAGAATTCACAAGCCAGGATGTGGGATGGCGAAGGTGGCTTTAAGCCACTTGACATCCATCCAGTCTTCTCAAGTGACCCTGGAATAATTTTGGTCAGCCTTGGAATCCTGTTTAACTTACAACAGCGTGCACAGGGTGTCCTATGAGCTGTAGTGCTGCCTGGAATCTCTGCAACACTTCATACTGAGGCTTCACCCTGGCCCAGATACACTCTTGAGTCAGGGCTTGCAAATCTTTCACAGATCCTGTGCTGGCCAGATCCTGGGCTTTTACAGCTACTTTATACAGCTATAACCCTTATTTCCAGAATCAAGAGGTCAGAGCAGGGGTAAGGATCTGACTCATGAAGTGGAATTAAAAGACTGCATGCAAAGGGTTGTTCTTCACTTACACTTTAACATGAATGACTGTAATGCTCACTTGGAATGTTTGTGCTATACCTTTCACTCCCCAAAAGGCCATCCATTGTGACCAGTATTTAAAAAGAAGATTTCGTTAATGATACAAGGGCACATGGAGTCTCAGACAGGTGTTCTTTTATGTTTCATATGTTGAAGTTGAAACAAATATAGTATAGAAATTCAATGATATGCATAAATTTATTTCAATGTATAGAACAAGAAACTATCTTATCCTGAAAGGTTTTTTTTTTAATTAATGTCCTGTTATAAATCATGTAAAACAAGCAATATAACAAAAAAAAATCTGACACACGCATCTGTAGAGGAAAAACCCAAGATAACAAGCTGTTTTTGACTTGTTTCATAACCATGTGACTGCTTATTTCTTTAACAATGTTCTAGGGACAAATATAGCAGGCTGGGCTACTTCTAGAAGTGTATCCTCCACAACAACCTTAACTGAGCATTACACAAAATATCACTCAATAAGCCTGCCTACTGCATATGCCAGATAAATGCTCAATTGTACATCAAGCATCATTTCTACAAAAGCTGTGGAGAGGGGCTGCCCAGAAGGGAGATTAAAAATACACAACTAGACAATCAATAACTAGCCAAAGCTAGTTGAAATACTGATAATTTGTTTTTAAAAAGTGCCGATAATGATTCTAAAAAAATACATATACCTGGTACTTCAAAAGCAAATTTAACATCAAAAAGCTTTCCTCTGTACCCAGATTATGTCTGCCGATTAAAAAAAAAAAGTTTATTCACAGTGCGATAGCTGAATTTCAGACAATTCTAGACCAGTGAAGCAAACAAAGGATAGGAATATTATTTGTATTGATTGTGTCCTCCCTTTAAATGGTGACCCAAGGTGCTTTTTAAACACGTACAAAAACTTAAGATCCTTAATACATGTAGATTCAGTGACAAAACGTTATTTTAAAATAATTTCCTCAATCCTGCCAAAACACGAATTCAAAGTTCTGTTTCTCCTGCAAAACCACGTAACAAAAACCTAACGCTGTCTTTGGGATGCAGCTCCCTGCAATGCTGTTTTTGGTGTTTGTGAGGTCATGAACCTTTGCAGAGGAAAGTATTCCAAATTCAAGTCTTAATGAGCAGAAATCTTTATTTAAAACAGACACCTCATTTTTAAAGCTACATATTTTCTGTTAATTTTTTTTTTAGCTCAAACATTTTGAGGTGGGTTGTTTTGTTCTTTTTTATTTGGTTTTTAAGGAATAGATCACCATAAAATGTTTTTCTTTCAAAAGAAACGCATACTCTCAGCTTTATACTGGTTAGGAAGAATGCCAAAGCAGTAAAATTCTGTACAAGAGCCATAAACAGTGTTTTATTAAAAAGATATTACTTAATAGAAATCTCCTCTCTAAAGTTCAAATCCTGCTCACTTTATTCACAAAAGAGGCACCAAAGACTCAAAGGGATTATTTGCATCAGTTGTTCTACAGTGTTTCAAATCCAAAGGATCAGTAGGAATCTTGATGTAGCACGCATGATCCATGTTCAGGAGTGGCTTTTACCTAACAAAGCCAGAAGCACTGTAGAGTTGATGTTGAAAGTTTTTAAGATCACATGCAGATTATATTTCTCTCCAGCTTTCTACTGCATCTAACCAAAAGGTAGCATTGATGTCCAAGTAGCCCAACTCTCCTTTCCGAAGACTAGATGCAGCTGTTCATCCAGGAAAGGGAGCACGGAACTCGGTAGTGGAAAATTCCCAAAATAAAGAAGGTGAAAATCCATACGACTTCAACCAGACAATCCAATACACTGGATTCCTCCCTTCCCCTTTCCAACAAATCCCTCTCCGGCTCCGCTTTAGCTCCAGGCAAAAACCTGCTGCTCCATATTCTGCTCCAAAGCCCTGATTTTGACTAGTATAGTAGTAATTTACTTTTAGGGTTTGTCTAAACAGTGGGGTAATGCGGTCTACAGAGGTGTGATTTCTAAAGCGCTCTAACATATCAATTTATCCCTGTGGATCCTGCTGGTGCGCACTAAAGATTCCCTAGTGAGCTTTCACATAATACAAAAGCATGCTGTTAAAGCACACCAGCAGGTTCTACACAGACCAATTAATGCACAGCACCTTAGTGCACTTTAGAAATCATACCCCCATGTAATGCGTTACCCCACCATGTAGACAAGCCCAAAAGTTGCCTATTAACACTTCTCTTTCAAAGATACAAAATAATGGGCAAGGTTTTTAAAAGTGGATGCCTAAAGTTAGATACCTAATCCTTAGGTAAGTGCATAAATAAGTGGCCTGTTTTCCAAAAGGTGCTGAGATTTTTTAAAACCCAGCGCTTAGAGCCTAACTTAAAATACCCAATCCTGAAAATCCAGGCCAAATTCTTTCACACACCTTGGACTCCAGTTATTTTTGTACTGCCTGCACCAGTTTAAGACCTGTTAGTTTAGGCCCACCTACACTGACATAAAAAGCATACTAGCAGAGCCGTTTTAAAACAATTTCAAAATTATTCCTGCTAAAATGAGGTAAATATGGTTTGCCTGGCTCAGGGCCGACTCCAGGGTTTTGGCCGCCCCAAGCAGCCAAAAAAAACAAAACAATACAAAAAAAAGCCGCGATTGCAATCTGCAGTGGCAATTCGGCGGAAGGTCCTTCGCTCCGAGCGGAAGTGAGGGACTGTTCCAAATTGCCGCCGAATGGCTGGACCTGCTGCCCCTCTCCGGAGTGGCCGCCCCAAGCATCTGCTTGCCAAGCTGGTGCCTGGAGCCGGCCCAGGCCTGGCTACTATGATACAACCATAACTGTTTTAATACTCTTATCACCATGTCATAATGGCCAGGAAAACTATGTTTACACCAAATTAGCAGGAACCATTTTAAAATAGTAAAAATAGATTCACTAACATGATCTAAGTGCCAACACATACAAAGCATTAGAGCTTTTGTATCTGCTTAGTCTAGCTGTTTCAAAACACAAGATTCTTTACATGTTACTGCGTGACCCACGAATTATGAGCTACCTCCACATAAACAGATACCTGGAAAATAGTAGCGTGCCTACATCTCTCTCTCTCTCCCTCCTCCAACTAAGTTGACAATAAGTGATTGTTAAGCAACTTAAATGCTCAAGTCACTTTACAACAGTGTTGGTTTTACAGTCTACATAGCTTTTTAAAAATCTCATTTAAAATGCATAATGCCTTTGAGAGCAAGTAAAATTCTTGGATAAAATTTTCAGAAGTGCCTAAGTAACTTAGAACCCTAAGTCTCATAGAAAAATCAATGGGACTTCAAGTGCTTTTTAAAACGTTACCCCTTATATATACACTAAACTCTAACTTCCCCATCTCAGACTAAATTATGAAAAATTCTAGTTGCTAAATTTGGACACAATCTTCATACCTCCGCATTCAAAGCCTCATCTAGCTTAAAAGATGTTAAAACTTAATGTTAAATAGGAATTCCATGACAGGGTGTTTTTTTAATTGTAAGATAACATTTGTTATAAACGTGATTTTTTCCCCCAGAGAAAATTCTGGTCTCAATACTATGATAGAACACTGGGACTATAAAACAATGCCATTTGGGGACTATGACACTTCAGTTAAACATACTTTGTTTACAAACTAACCTGATACAGTTTTTTTTTTAATTTAACATTTTAAGATTAAAAGTGTCTATACACTAAAAAAGCAGGGCAGCAACATCACAATATGACTAAGGCCCCAATCCTGTTCACATGGAGCCAGTTGCAGGATCAGGCCTAAAGTTTTCAAGCATCTAAGTACTAATATGATGTCCATCACAACAGCACTGGAGCCTCTCCCAAGTATCTATGGATTTATCCTCACACCTATGTGAGATAAGGTAATACCTACACCCCAATTGTCTCAGATGATAGGAGATAAGTAACTTGCCCAAGGTCATGAAGGAAGGAAGTCTGTGACAGAGCTGAAAACTGAATCCAGATCTCCCAAAATCCACTTTAGCACCTTAATCTCAAAACCTCCTTCCTCCCTTGAGGCTTCTAAAAATTTCATTATGCATCACATACAAACCTAGGTTACATTTAGTGCTGGCAGAACTCAATTTTTTCTATTTTTTATTGTTGAAAATAAAAATAAAATTTATTTTTTTATAAAAAGGTTTGTTTCCTATTTTAAACTATTTTGATTTTTATTGTTGTGGAGGGTAGGGCTGGGGTTAGGGCAGCGCTAACAGCAGGGTTGCAGGGGGTTTCCTGTGCAGCTGAGGGACCCAAGACACCAGGTACATGTGAGGCTGCAGTCATCCTGGCCCAGTGGAGATCTCCTTCAGTCCTGGCCAGGGTAAAGATTAGCCCCAGGGAGGCAGGCCCCAATGCTGAACTGTTCCTGCTTGGGGATGGCTCCCATGCTCTGGGCTGGTGAATCAACAAGTGGGGCTCTGACAATGGAGCTGCAGAGGGCTCCCTGCAAGGCAGCAGGGTCGGTGACACTGGATCCCTGCAAGGCACAAGGTGCGGGGAAAGCTGGGGTCCTGGCGGGACACAGCAGAGACCCCCATCCAGGACTGCAAGGAGGAGGATGATGACAGACGAGTCCCTGGCTGTGGGGGAGGCCACCCCACTGCTAAATGGCTCTTGCCCAGCAATGGAGCCATTCAGCAGTGGGGTGGCCTCCTCCATGGCTGGGGACAATACTGACTCCTCCTCGCCAGGAGGTCCTGGCCAGGGGTCTCTAATCTGCCAGGCCAGTATCACAGCTTTCCCTGCATCTTGTGCCTGCAGTGATTAGGCATCACCAGCCCCACTCACTCACCCTCCAGCCAGGAACGTGCGGGCCATCCTCAAGCAGGAACTCTTCAACGACAGGGTGGTCTCTTGCACAGCCAGGGGCTTGAGGTCCTCCTTTGCAATCCTGGCCAGGGATCTCTGTGCCGATGGGCCAGGATAATTGCAGCCTCCCCCACACCCAATGCCTGCAAGGATTGGGTGTCACTGGTGTTGCAGCTGTCTAGAGAGCCCTCTGAAACTCTGCTGTCACACAAGTAAGGGAGTGGGGCGGAGACAGCGAAGTTGCAGTGGGCTCCCTACATGGCCACAGCACTGGGGATACCCGATCCCTACAGGTGCAAGATGCAGGGAAAGTTGCAGTCTCCTGGCACTCTCAGCTGGTGTGTGAGAAAGCAGGTCCGTGTTAGTGAGGCTGCAGAGGGCTCCCTGAACTGTTGCAGGAGCCATTCAGCAGTGGGTTGGTCTCCCCCACAGCCAGAGGCTTGTCCTCCTTTCCCTTGCAGTCCCAGCCAAGGGGCTCGGCTCTGTCCCCATTGTGGGATCAGGTGAGGCGCCCAGAGCCCTCTGCAGCTGGACCCACTCACTCACTCCCCTGACAACAGGGGTCCGGAGTACTCCCCGAATGGCCGGAGGGCCGAGCGACACTCGATTGCTGGAGGCACAGTGACTGTTACCCATTGATTTTCTTTTTTGTCAATTTCACTGTATCATCTGAAATCAACATTTACCAACAGTTATAAATTAAAACTGAATCCTGCTAAGCCTAGTTATTTTTTATAACCAGTAAACAACAGGTATGTTTTCAGTGCAACCATTCACTGGATCTTTTCTTCTTCAAACATAACCAGAATAACCAAAGTAATGTTTTATAACAGCAAATAATCACCCATTTGTCAGGGTGCAACAATGATGTAATGGCCACCTACAGTACTAATAGACTATGGATTTGTAAGAGTTTTTTTCCCCCCTCAACACAAATCATCACCAGGTACAAATGGTCTGTGGATTGCTTTAAAGCACAATATAAGTGTTCTATACTCACAGGAACAATAAGCCCTTGCCAAGTCAATAAATTAGCTTCATCAACCTGGATATTACGGAAGTTTTTCATTCCACATTTGCGGATTTCTTCAAGCTCCTGAAAAGCAAGCAGAGGGTAAGTCTACATTAATAACAGTAATAAGCAGCACGTTCATTTATTTTTTTCAAGAAGCTTAGAGATGAAAATGGGTTCCTTTGTTTTATATTAAATGAGTTTGTGGTCTCAGAAGTGACAAGCCACGTAATTAATAAAACAAATGGAATTCCTGCACCTATAAAGAATCAAGGTTATCTAAGCCAGGGAATCAAAATCTTTATTTGTTGAATTAAGAGATAAGCCATGAAGCTACAACAGAAGCATGGTTAATAATATCGCATCATAGCTATATATTTTATTTACACTTTTGTTACACTCACTTATATATCAGATATTCATTTGTTTAAAAAAGTTTATTCTCAAAGAATTTGTGGATTGAGAATATTTTATCAACTTGCCAGCTACAAAAACAAGTAACAGATGTGTTAGGACTTGTTTACATGAGAAAGATAATACCTTTAAATAAATCAGTGTATTTTAAACCAATCTAATTAAACTAGTACGAACCACTGTGTGGACACTTATTTTGGTTTAAGATTTAAGCTAATCTGAAATATGCCCATTTTAAACCAAAATAAGTTTCCACACAGAGGTTTGTACCAGTCTAATTAGATTGGTTTAAAAACCAATCCAGTGCACCTCCATCATGTAGGCAAAGCTCTAAGTTAAGGTTGAAAACAAAATATAAAGTTAACAGCAATATTACAGCCATTTGGATACTTACTACTTTCAGGAATTGTGATATAGTTAACTAACTACATGAGCTAAGAAACTATATTTTCCCTTCCTTCAGAACTTATTTCTGAGAGAATGACAGGCCTTGTGAGCCAAAACGTTATTAATTTGTTTTCAGTGAAAAATAAGCCAATTACATACAAATGTACACAATATTTTGAGAGAGTTTAGGTCAAGGAAAACACACACTGTGTTTATTTCCTTTATTAATAAATATATCAGTAGTTTACAAAGGGCACTTCCAGTGAAACAAAAAAACTACTCTTATTCTTTCAGAACTAGAGCGTTACTATGGCATCATGACTAAATGAAGTTCAACAGGAAGACCAAAGTCCAAACTCACATACAACATACACGAGAAAATGAATCTTTAAGTATGTCAAAATAGATATAAGCACAGCTAAGGAGCATGTCCAGAACATAAGGTTCAGACTGGTCTTCGGGACACGAGAAATGACTAGTTAGTCTGGTTCCCTGGCTCCATTGCCATTAAATGTACCCCAACTTGTTCAATATTACAGAAATAGGGTTTTGTGATAAGATCATGCTTTAGAGCATGAAGTCACACATCAAGAGTCTCATGGACTTCCATTCACAGGGATATGCTAAACCTAAACCACGCTGTTCAGTGGAAGATAACCTTTATTAGCAGCAGCAGCAAGGCATCACATGTCCATTTTAACTAAGAATCTAGTACTATGCTAGGTATTTGGTTTTGGACACTGAAAGTACAAAAGGTCTCAGTTCAAAAGCGCAGACGATTGTGGTGTTTTTCTGAGAGGCTCAGGAAGGTAAGTAACTAATTCAGTTGCGTTTTCAGCTGGTTCATTTTTTTGCATGTAGCACTGTCGTAGAGTCACACTGAACTACCCTTTTTCATAACCCACAATTTTAAACAATGAAGCCCATTCTAAACCAAAAATAACTCATGAGATATCATGGAAAGGGCAAGTTACAGATACAGATAGATCACCAGCACACATTTAAAGCAGAACTTATGCATGACTGATGTCTTCTCCCACAAAACAGAGATGGATAGAAAAATTGGTTATTTTAGACATTATCTAACTCTTAATAGATGTATAATTTACATTAGTTTATCTCAAATGGCCCCCATCTAGGATCAAAATCACATTGTGCTAGGTGTTATACAAAAAACACAGGAAGATATGGTTCCTGACCAGAGAGCTTACAATCTAATACATATAAAAACAGATGAAGGATGAAGTAGTTATATAAAGAAAAGTTAACTATCAATGTGATCAGTCTCTTTGTCTCCATCAAAATAATTAACACATTTAAGTGAGGTGAGCTTTAGAATGGAAAAAAAAAAACACAAATGATGTTAATTTAAAGAGGTAAACTCTCACTTTTGTTTTAAAAACTTGACATGTCTGTAATGTGGTTGATTTAAGAAATGCAATAAATACAGTGCAGAAGTTAACTGTGATCACCACAATTTTATTAAGCTTTGTATGTAACCAAAGAAAGTTTCAAATGAACCAGCAAGCCTCTCTTTGGTTTCCTTAAAATCCTTCACTCAAAGTTGAGAGAATTACATTTTTTCACCCACTAACCCTACTGGCTCTGCAGCGCTTCCATTTGAAATGACATAATAGTTAAACCCGATCAAGAGACACCCCCCCCCCCCCGCTCCATCAAGTATCACCAAATATCTGAGCCTGATTCTCCATGACCTTTCACCTACTGTAGCAACTTCTACTTATGCAAAGGAAGTACAAAATAGATATAAAAAGTTGCCAACTCAGACTAGAATCTAATACATATATTTTAAACAGGCATAGACTATACAAGGTGCAAGATTGTGGAGAATCAAGTCTTTGAGTACAATCCTACTCTGCCTTTACTAGAAGGCCAAGTCCATTAGACAAATGTTTTTTGTCAGTCCCTTGTGTGGTTGCTTAAAGTTTCACTTTATACTCAAAAATGACTGTCTGAAAGTAGCACCTTGAGGTTCCATATTTATTGCAAATCGGTAACTTCCATATTAAACTTATTCAGTTTAGAAGAGGCTTTTTGCTTACTGACCCCCCTGCAAATTCAACCAGGAAGCTGCAAATCAAATTGTATTCTTTGGCTGCTGCACTGCTAGGAATAAAGATTTTGTAACAGAAATTTAGTTACTTTTGTTGGTGAGACACAATTCATAATGCAATACTAGCACAGCAAAGGCAACATAGATAATGAATAAAAACATACTTTTGTCAAAGAAGAAAGAAAATATGATTCTGCTGAATGTCCACAGGCAACAGGCTGGTAAAAGGTAGTACCATGTTCAGAGTCAGAAAAATGACTAATTTCACCTTAAGATCACTGACTCTGAAAGGACAAAAAGGACTTTTGGAAGTGAGAGAATGAGGCCAAACATGCAATTTTTTTCTAAAAGAAATCTTAAGGTTAGAAAAGTAGTGAATAGCTGAATTCCCATTCTCTCCCATCCCCTTTAATGTTGTTGTTTTAAATAATATAAATTAGTGACTATGAGAGAGTGCACTAATAGCTAGAACACAGAAGTGGGAGCGCACACTCCTAATTCTATTTCCAGTTCTGCCACTGACCCTGCGTGTGACCTTGCTGAATCAGATTTCCCTTTTATAACATGAAGATATCTACTGATTTTATAGGGATGTGTTCAGACTTCAAGTTTGTAAAGCATTTCAACATGTTCAGATAAAAAACATAGTACAGTATATAAAATGGAGAACATACTGTTTGATATGTAATATTTAATCTTCAGATATAGCATTTTTTGTGATCACATCCCTTCAGTATTTAGTATTTTTCCTTACGCATGTTACATTACTGAAAATGAAAAAAGTACTTTTCACCATTTATGCTATTTGAAAGCATAAATTTCAAATTCAGGTAAATTCAAAATTCAAAAGCAAGCAAAAAGTAAAAGAAATGCCACCAACTTGAAATCTAGTCAATTAAAAAAAAGTTAAAAGTAATTTCAAATACTGCACTTGCACCTGAGTCCCTCTGCCAGTTTGTGATTTTATAAACAGGTTTAAAAAAAATGAAAAAGATGTTCGGACTCCTTTCTGAAAAAGCCACACAAACAAGGAAAAATGACTTCCTTCCCAATTCTGAAAACTCTTGCACATATGAACCATCCCAAGACTGGTGTCTGCCTCAATGATTGTCTACACAGGGAAACTGACTATACACAAAGGGTTTAAACCCAAAGCCCATTGAAATCAATGGGCAGACTCTCATTGACTCCAATAAGCTTTGCATCAGGCACAAAGTAAATAAACTGAATAGAGAAAAGATATTCTGTAATCTGTTATTTATGAACAAGAGTAGGTAAACAATTTCTAAACATAAGTGTTTTTATGATGAATATGTCCCTTAGCCAGTGGTAAGAAGTTGATCTATTTCAATTTCTAGTTCTCTGGTACTGCAAGGTAGTGCTTTGTTTTGTTTTGTTTTTAAACTTCAAATTTAAATAAAAAACCATGAGAATATTTAATGTTCATAAAAGCTATAGCTAAGGCTCCATTGAAACATTACAATTTTGTGTTTTCACATATTCTTTATTTTCTGAATAATTCTTTCTGGCAGAAAGTTTCTCTGTTTGATCTCTGCTCAAAAGTGAATTTTGAGTAAAATATCATCACGCATTTTTGAGTTATAAAATCACACTGTTCTCACTCCTGCTGTAAAATGTGTAAGCTTTTTTTTTTTTAAAAAAAAAAAAAACACCAACACGAAAACAGACAAAGTTTGTTTCTTCTGACTAGTTGTTACTGAGGAGTAAAGGCCAGAACAATTAAAAACCTACAAATACAAAGTATCAACGCTATAAACTGAAAAAAATCTGATTAAAAATACAAAATTCTCAATAAATTTGGCGTTGTTATACTGTTTACAACACTAAGGCATAATGTAAATACGTGCATCAACATTCATTACATGGGTGTGGTTCTGATATTTATTTCACTGTGGAGTTCATTGCTTCATAAATGTTTGACTATGCAACTGTGGGAGTACACAAAGAAAAGATTATTGTAATCTTCCTTCTGCCCTTCATCACTTCCTTAAAACACACAAAAACAAAAGCTTACATTAACAGAATATTAATTATACTTTTTTAAACATTAAAACAAAAACAAAACAAAACAAAAAAAAAAAAAACAGGAAATGGAAACATTATAGACCTAACAGAAACCTTTACTAGGCCATATTATAGTTGGGACTTCAACAGGAGCTTTACCTGAGGAAGGAGGGTCAGATATTGTCCAAGAGAGTCTTCTGGACTACTAATTATATTTTTAAGTATATATCTCTATAAACAGTAGTCCCAACCCAATTTAATAAAAGAACAAGTTCCATACATGGTATTTTATATTAACATGATATATACCTGCAAAGACAAGTAACGCCACCATCTTTGCCATATAAGCCTCCCTCCCATCTTTAATTGTAACCCCAGCTAATGTCATCTCTCCATCCATCTATCTTAGGGTTTTATACTGGTGCCCATCACTGTGGTATCCAAGTGACTTCCGCATAAAAACAGTAGCAACAACAAAATCATTTATTATGGACACCATGGAGACTCTGGCACTCCTTCCTTTCTGGGATCAAAACTCTGCTTGGGGTAGGGTTTTTGTGGTGTTGGTGGGTAGGGGTTAGTAACAGTTTGGAAATAAAAGAGGTGTTTGAATTGTGAGCATCAGCTATGGTGTAAAAACTCTCTCAAAAGGGAAGGCCTTACAGGGTTTCCTAAGACAGACTCCAGATTTACCACTTCTCTTCTGAAAGACTGTTCCATAGCTGGATCCCCTCGACAGAGAATGCTTTGTCGCCAGCTCTCACATGCTTTGAGATCTGCACTGTCCTAGAGCACAGCTGTCACGGTGGCTCATAGATTAAAATTGGGTCTTTGATGTACTCGGGGCTTAATCCGCTAACTGCATTTGTTATGATAAACTTGGGGCCTGATCCTGTAAAATGCTCATGCAAGTAGCCCCCAATGACTTCAATTAGACTATTCAGATGAATGAGAGTTTGTGACAAAAGGCCCCTATCTATTTTCTGTTTGTACAGGGCCTAGCACAATGGGGCTCAGGCCCCTAGACACCACCACAACACCCCCCTCCCTGTTTTGAATGTTTATTATGGTAACCATACAATTGCATTTATGTAAACTTTAGTATGTCATATTAAGATTTGTAAGTTATTAAATATAATTTTAGAAAGATTTGATTTTTATTGGTAAATATCAATTTCACTGTCACAAAACAAAACATATTTCAATCAATAATAACTAAAATGTATAGCCAGGCAAAGAAAGAAAAATGCAGCTTGAGAAAAGAGTCAAAATCCAGGGATTTAGACTTTTGAATTACACTTGTTACAAATGGACTAACAAATGAACTAATAAAAACAGCTATGATTTGTTGATTTAAGGATATTTACTTTGTATATTTTGACATATTGACAATTTGTATTTTAAGTTATAAAGCTTGAATTTTTTGAATCTCAGTGTCTACTGTCATTAAAAGTCTTCTGATTCCCCAGTGCTTAAGACCCATAATTTCACACAAATGTAAAAAATTAAATTGATAAAAATCTAAAAAATGCTCAAAACAAAACATCAATATTATCTATTGAAATTATAACAAATAAAAATTGAATTCTGCCAAGACTAAATAAATACTGGCTCACTCAATTTAAAGAGAGAGATCAGTTTTCACCTGTAAAGTGGGGATGATACTCCAATCTCCCACACTTTGTTTTGTCTATTTATACTGTAAGCTCTTCACAGCAAGCACTATCACCTACAACAGGACTCTGATCTCAAGTGCAGCCTCTTGTTGTGGGTATAATACAAATAAATAACCATGATCTCAATGGTTCCAAACAACTCCAGTACTTTTAAAATAAAACAATTTCCATTCACTTACATCCCTGTTCACGTGAATGTTATATTTTGAACAATCTGCAGGAGGTTCCAAATTTATTTTCAGTTATAAAACAAACTATATTTAGTTCAAAGATCTGTAAGAAAATTAAGAGATTATTATTATTATTAACAAGTGTGAAAATACAGACCTAAAATTGGGTTTCCTTTGAGGTTTCGAGCATTCATTACATTTTATGACCCTAAGCTTTGTTTAAAAAGTATAATTTAAATAACTAACTGAGAAAACATCCAATTATCATCACTATTTAAAAAAAAAAAAAAAAGACAATCTGTTTGGCAATGGAACACTTACGGGTGCAGTTTGTGGTACTATGGAATAGTACTATAGTCCAAAATCCTGAAACTGGGGAGGGATGATGGGGGTGAGTAATAATATCTACTAATCATGGTGTATAAGAAGGTAATTTCTGAACCGTTAAGAGCATAATGCAACTGCTGGACTCATGGGGAAAAGTTTCTAATTGCCACGATTCATGAACACGAAACAAAAATGAAAGTAAAATCTAGTAATAGATTCTCTATTCCCAACACCACGCTCCCCAATCAATCAATGTCTGGCCACAAATTTCTTCTAGAAGAGATATGTCTAAGTGCAGACAGAAGAATCAAGTACTTCAGAAAACTAACATCTATATACTGTCTCCGTAAAAATACTGCAGCAATACCATTAACACCATAAAATGTAGCAGAATGATAACTAACTTTGGTAGCTACTTAGCAAGATTAACTATTGCCTGCCTCTGCAGCCCTCCAGATTTTTAAGATTTTATTTTTTCCTCCTGTTTAGAAATGTACTAGGAGTATTTATGTACATTTTTTTACTTTACAAAAATTTTAAAAGGGTAAATATGGCTCTGAATATGAAATTCAATTTCAAACAAAACAGAAAAGCTAAGCTTATTAAAACATAAAATAACTACTCTTGTTCACCATGTAAAATAGAGGGGGTTCTTATTCTGACATATTTGCAATAGCTTCATAGGTGGTAGCATGAGAGATATTATTAAAAACAGAATATATCAAAAAATAAACAAAAAAAGTAAGTTAGTTCAGTCTCATCAAGCTCCTTAGGAGCAGTTTATGTTCCTCGCTGAGGTTATGGATATTATCTTGTGTGCATGACTCTGCATCGAAGGTGTTCTACTGTTTAAATTACAATCTACACTCAGAACAAATTTAAAATAGCAAAGCTAATCTTAAATGAAATTAATATTAAACTATCACAATTCTCTTTATCATTATAATCCTCAGGAACTTTTGAATGTATAAACTATGCATCTGTGTAACTCAAGTTTCAGACCCCAATCCAGCATCAGGCGTCTATCCTTGTCGAGCCAATGTCCGGGTGGAACCCCATTGATCTCAGTGAGGCTCTGGGCAGGGCTCCACCTGCCCGAAGCCAGTTTCAGGATCAAGACTTAAAAGAACAAAACTAATGGACGTGGCACCAAACTTCTCTCCCATCAAGTACAGGATATGTAAAAAAATGAAGAACATTTCACAACAGTCAGTTTGGTCCTTGCATCTATGTATCATGTGGTTAAATTATATCATCTATCTGAATTAGGTTATGAACACCTAGGTGCAAAGATCATAGTATCTTTGTACAGTACCAGGTACACAGATAATTACAGTTGTTGCAGTCCCACTAGGTGCTATACAGAAAGTGTGGCAGATCCCTGCCCTGAGTAGTATACAATCTGAACTGATGATCATGATGTCATCCACTACATAAAACTGTAAAATTTTAGGGGCAGTGACTGTTTTCCTAGGCATCGGAAAAGCATCTTACACATTGTGAGAGCTATTGCAAGAGAACAAATAATAAAGATACAACACTGAACAACAGACTAGAATAAAACTATTAAATAAAACCATTCTTAAGTAAAAAATCAACCACCACAGGCTACGGCCACTCTTTACATCATTATACAGAGGTCAGAAGGAATAAATGTTTAGAAACATAAGGATTTATGTTTAAGACGAACTCAGTGAAGTAACTTCTGAACCCAGGTCCATATTTCAACTTGATAAACCAGCCATGTCTCCCTCACATGCGGGGCAGATTAACGTTAAAAGCACAAAAACGCCTGACAAGAATAAACTTAAAATAAGCTTGGGAGGGGAGAACCCTCAGTCCGTCCCACCCCATCCTAACCTCATGGTCCCGGCGGGTCGGGGCTCCTGCCGGCCAGGGGCGGCGGGGCGCTCGGGCAGCACTGCGGCCAAGTTCGGGCTAATCGTCCCCACCCCGGCCCGGGGGGAGAAAGCCCCAGCCCCCGGCAGGAGCCCAGGCGGCATTTCCTCCCGCACCAGCTTCCTCTTTGCTTAGTCACGGCAGGAGCCCCCTCGGGGAGGAGCCTGGCCCGGGCACCCCAGCGCCCTTCGCTGGCTCCCCACACGGGGCCGGGCAGCCGCAGGGGCTCCGGGACCCCCTGGAGCCCGGCCCCGGGCAGAGCGGGTGGAGCGAGGCCCCTCCGAGGCGCGGCCTAGATGCCGGCTGTTCCCGTTCCGGTCTCCTCGTCCCGCGGGCTGCCGCGGGGGGAGGGGAGAGCTCCCCGCGCGCCCCGAGTCGGCGGGTCGCTGGCCCCCAGCACGGCAGGGGCCCGGGGCGGTAGCGCTCCCTCCCCAAGCCACCCCCCGCCCGGCCCTTCCCCGGCGCGGCGCTGGATGTTACCTTCATCAGCCTCCTGCTGGCCGCCATCTTGGATCTGCTAGTGCTGCCCCACAATGCATGGCGGCTGCGGGCAGGGCGGCTAAAGCCCTGCGCTTCCTGGAACGGAGGGAGGGGGAAGCGAGGGGCCCCCATCCCCCGCGCCTAGGCTGCTCCCCTCCCCCGCCCAGCGCCCACCTCGGGGGGCAGGAGAGGAGAGGAGACGAGACCCCTCCCAGGGGAAAGGGGAAGCTAGAGGCTCCCCACCCCACCCATCTCCCTTGGAGAGCCTGCAGCTCTGGGCAAGGGGAGAGTAAACACCCCTTCCCCTCCCAGGGGCTCTGTACCCGGGGGACAGGAGCGAGGGGGCCCCTTCCCGGAGGCCTGGATGGGAAAATAAACCCCCCCCCCCAGACACACACGGCGAGTGAGAGCTGCACACTCATGGGAAGGGGGGACATAGGGGCTGAGAGAGAGAGAGACTCCCCTGGACCCTTTGGGGGGGCTCCCTCTCAATACTCCTGGCGGCCCCCGTGCGCGTGTGTGTAAGAGCAGAGATCCTCTTGGGGCACAGGGGGAAAGAGGGGAGGGGACCCTTCTTCCAGCCCTCCACCCCTCTTGGAAAGCCCTGATGTGGGGCAGAGGAAGAACCCAGCATTCACACTTCTGGGTTGAAGGGAGGGAAAACTGGAGAGTGCATTGCACACACCTTTCTTTGGCACTAGCTTTAAGACCGTTTTAAAAGCCTCTTCCTTTAGGCTGTTTGCGTTGGGCTGTTTGGTATTTTCCATTTTTTACTGTCTTTATTATTGCTGCTGCTGCGTTGTATTTTATTTACTGTACATCATCTTCCATGGAAACATCTGTGGAAAGAGGAAATGTTACTGAATAAATCCATCTGATTCTTTGAGCCGCAAATACTCCCTCTTTGGGTACCCTTACAGGAGTGGGGAGGGGGGGCTGCGGTTCCAGCATAGACCGGGAACTATCATATGCCCCACTGATAGCAGACAAGATGTGCGGAGTAGCCCCACCACAAAATACACTAGTAGCACAGCTAGTTCAGGTGCCATCATCCTGTTGGCTTCCCCTCTGTAGCTGTGCATTCCTACTTTCTCCAGGAAGAATGAAATCTGTGGAATAGTATAGCTAATACTAACCAACACAACAATTTGATGTGCTTTATAGCCTTTTCCCAAGTCTCCAAACATGGCTGCTCCCCAACTCCATCTCTCCCCAGCTGGGTTCTCAATTTTCAGTAGACCCTCTAATGCATATTGTTGGCACAATCCTTTCTGGGAGTACTACCCAACTCCATTCTGTTTGTATTTGTGCCCCTTAGTTCCTCTCTGCATTGGACATGTCCCCAAGTGACTGAGACTTGGCAAATCTAACTCTTTAGGAAATGTTGTTCCTCTTTCCTGAAAAGCTTTAAGTCTTACAACAAACTTGTAGAATCATGTCAAACTCAGGCAATTTGAGAGGGTGAAATTTCAAACTGTTATGAGAGATTTTAAAAGTCTCATTAAAACATACAGAATAAATTCCTTTGAGTGCCATAGAATGAATCCACCAAATAATAATTATTATTTCATCAAATATTTTGCCTTTTTGTAGTGCTTTTTGTTCCAAGAACTCAAAGAATGTTACTAACATTAGGTAATGAGTTAAATCATGCTACACCCTGGGCAACTAATTTAGTACCTACCTCATCAGGGTGTTGTGAGAAATAATTAGTTTGTAAAATGCTTTGAAGGTTAAAATGCTATATAAATATTAAGTGTTATGATTACTTTATTCTAATATTAGGCATTTAGGGATTATTATATCCATTTTGCTGATGGGGAAAATGAAGCACAGAGAGAGGTTAAGCAAAAGGAGCAGGTTGACTCAGAGAGGTAACTGTATGTGTAGAGCACTTGCAGCTGTGCCTAGCAGGTACACAGCGGGAGAAAGCTGAATATTGCTCAGGAAAGAAAGGAGAACATTGATATTTGATTAAAAAGGGTTAGTTGAAGTCTTACTGTACTGAAACCTGAAATATCCAAATCTGATACCATACTGACTGGGGAGAATATCACTTATGATGTGTCTTCCAGTCCTGTAAATATGTGACACATCAACCATTTCAAACACTATCTTCATTTCTTCTCTGCCAAAACTCTTAATCACACGTGGGCTGTATAGTCCTTCAAAGACACCATAAATCCCTATTCTTTAAACTTCAGTTTTTCCAAAATACAACTGCTCAGATCCCCACCTGTTGCTGGAAAAATCCACCATCTTCTTCTTCAACATGAAGTCCTAAAAGCACTACATGAAAACTGAGTCATCATCTGCAATTCTGATCCATGCCCTTCATGGCTGGTAAAACAGAGTCAAAAAAGTATCTGTGACCCTTACTAATGGAGATAGTCAGCACTTCCTTTGTAGAGGAAAAGCTACCACCCATGCTATAGTAAGCTATAATCCATCCATTCTTAAGGAACCATTGTTCATTGCAGTTCACTTCCCAAATAACCACCTGATATCTAAATCCCTTTTCTAGCCAGATGATTGAGAAGCTTGCAAAGAACTATGTACATTCCACCTACCAATATCCTGCATACCCCTCAAATCAAGTTTCAGATTGAACACAGAACAGATACAGTGGTGGTCACACTGGTGGATGATCTCTTGTCTGTGGACAAGGGCTGTGTAACAGTGGCCGTGCTGCTGGATCTCTCCAGGATATTTGTTATAGTCAGTCATGAAATGCTGCTGTATCATCTCAGAGACGTGGTAGGGGTTTCCTCCCACAGGGGACTGCTCCTTTGCCTTCAGAACCTGTACCACCATTCTTCCACATGTAATGAGACCAGGACCCTCAACTGTCCTGAATTCGCAGCATGTTCTGCATTTGCCTAATGTGATCCCTGCTTTTGTGACCTTCAGGCTTGACTACTGCAATACGCTATACCCAAGAATGAAACTTATGACTTAAACAGAAACAAAAGAAAACACCTCCAAGAAATTCAAAATGCATGATTGAGTTTACTTGACAATGAATACTGTCCAGAGCACGGGTTTCAGTCCTTATCTTCCAAATCCTCCAAGGGCCTACCCTAAACTACCTTGAGGGCCTCTTCATGCTCAAAGATCATGATCTCCCATGACAGTTCCATTGTTGCAGGATAGATAACTCATCCTTGAGAGGAAATAAAGTTTTCTCATCAACTGCCCACAACAGCAACTCAGTCCCAGAGGATATATTAGACATATCTTACAGTCTCATTAGACAAATATAAAACCCATATCTTCGATTAAGCTTTCTCATAAAAACAGAACAAAACACAAAAACCCATGCTAACCTGGGGTGAGGGTAGGTGGGGTGGAGCAGAGAGAAAGAAATCCTTTATTATGTTTACCTGTAGAATTTGTATATGCTTAAATAGAAATTCAATTCAAGGCTCTAGTTCTAATCTAGTACTGTGACATTCACTTCCAATAACTACTAATAATAGGATAAAACATTTACAAAAATCCATTTTCCATGTCCCAAACCATTTTATATGCCTCTGAATTGCAACTGTTAAAAGAATAAAATGGATAAAAGAATGAAGACATACTTTAACTTTTTTCATTTGGAATTCTTCACCCTAAGTTCCCATAAATTTGCTGACAAATGCTGTTTTTATATGTGTTGTCTTATCTCTTGAGTTGTTTTCTAATCGTAAGCATTTTTAAGCAATGAATTATGTATTGAGGTGGTTATTGTGACTTTTACTCTCTCATTTGAGGATTTAATACAAATTTATAAACTTGTTTTTTCTCCCTCTGTCTTTCCTTCTGTGATTTGTGTGTAATATACATTGTCATATTAATTCTGTTTTAGGCAGATGCTCTCTTTGTTATGGAACATTTCTTAAAGCATTCATGAAAAAAGTAAATACAGTCTCCCAGTCCCTCTCCCTCCAGAAAAAAGGTTCACAAAGCTCTCCATCCTGAGAAAAAGGCTGGATGTGTTAACTTAATTGGTATTACTTGTGTGTATAACACTAACATGAACAGATGCACAAAACCCCTCATACAGAGGTTTCTCAAGCTTTTAGATAATATGGGCCATGTCTTAATGGAGAGATTGACTCACGGACCACTGTTCCTCCCATTCACAGCAGTCGCCTACCCTTCCATTCATGGTCACATAACACCCTTGTCACAACTGCAGTAATTGCCTACATGGAAAAACAATATTTGAAAATATGAAATATATTTTTAGCTTCCTTTTAATGTGATTTACCAGCTGGAAACAAGGAAAGCCTGCACCAGGTCACCAGCCTGTTCTGCACAGACCAGCCTTCGAAGACTGAGAATTGTTGCTCTAAGAGCTTGCAAGATTTCAGGTAATACATTACATGGGATCCACATATACATAGTTTCCCCAAAGCTAGGAAACAAGTTAAAACACCATTTCTTCAAATACATTTATGCTGGATAAGGTGAACGAAGCATAACTTCATTGAATACATTTTTGAAAAATGTCCTCAAAACCTAGTCTTGTGAATTGTTTTATAGATAGATAGATATAGATACAGATATATATTTAAAAAACAATTCACAAGACTAGGTTTTGAGGGCACTCTATCTATCTATCTATCTATGTATCTAGTTTTAACAGAGATATACCCAATTTACACTGGCTGGCATGATAGTTTTTGCAGAAACCATGTTTAAAAATGGTTGGCTGACACAGGAAACTAGTGTACAGAATTCAAAGCTTTGGTGATGTAAACTTGTACAAAGTATTAAAATCAATGTATGTATAAAATCAATTTTTAAATTTGTATTGCATCATTGTCTAGATGCCCCAATCAGGAATTGGGGTCCTATTGTGCTAGGACTGTACATACATATAATGGAAAGACAGGATCTACTGAACTGAACAGAGGCCAAGAGTACATCCATATCTGAATAAGCTATGGAGTTTGATGGTTCTAAAAAGTAGCATGACATTTCTTGCAAGCTATTCAATTATATCTTAAAATAGATAACTTTATGGCTAATGTTACTCTCTACATGTTGTGCATATTCTTTAGTTCCTGTTCCTCTCTGATGGAAGTTTGATTATACTTTAGTTCTAATCATATGAACACAATAGCAGGTGTACACATAATCTCAATTCTAGAAATTGCTTTATATTCTGGAGATGAGGCCTAATTTGAGCATTTGCTACACGTGCCATCTATTTCATGAGCAACTGGTTTGTGACTATGTGTACCAGTGCCCTCTACTGGACATTTTATGTTTTTGTCTTTTGCTTTTTAATATTTCTTTTTCTTTCCACAACTAAGATTTATACACAACAGAACCTATTCCAAAAGCAGCATGTTGTGCCAAATCTGAATTTGGTCCACCATGAATCATAAGATGATAATATAAACAATACATCCAAAGAAACTCTTATGTGTAAGATAATAAAATTACAAAGTAGATGAACAAGAAATATTAATAATAAACTACAAAAAATGGGAAACAGAAAGAAAACCCAATGAACAAATGTCCCATAAATTCTTCATTTTTATCAGTCAACTGAAAGGAATCCCACTGGCTAGACCCAGGTCAACCTCCATCAGTTCCTTCTACTCTCTTTTCTCTGATTCTAACTCATCAGGAAGTTGGCATCAGTTTGGCCCCATCTACAGTGGTATTTTACATTTTATAGAAATCATATTTAAATTGTATTTAAAGTAAACAAGCAAAATATTTTAACGTGGTTTAGCCAACCAGCCTGGGAAGGGGCAACCTATTTTAAAACTCTATTTGAAAACATGATCTAGCATAGCATAGACTGTATTCTAGAGAGCTAGGCTTAGATCTCCAGGCCCACATTCTCCCCTGATTTCAGGCTGCTTTGCAAAGCTGACTCCAGGAGAATTAGTGAATGGTGGCACAGAGCTGGTATAAGCACTTCTTCACTCCCGCTGTAGCTGGGGCATTTCTGCGCTAGTTGAAAAATGTAGAGGAAAAAGACATAACTCTCTCATAAGGGTGGATGTATTTTGTCTCCAAAACTGGGCATTTTCCTCAATAAAAGTTGCCTCACTGTTTGGATCGACAAACGGCAGTTTTGGCAACAAAGTGGAGATAAGGCCTTTGTGATGGTAAATGGGAAAAAGGTGATTCCTATAATCAGGAATGGGAAGGCTGCCAATGAGATACTTCTTGTATTACAAAGTGGGTCATGCCATTACAATGTTTGACAACCCCTGCTCTGAACGCAATGCAGCAATTCCTCTGGAGTTTTAGCATATGGCATCTTTGGGTATGTCTACACTACGGGATTAATCCGAATTTATATAATTCTAATTTGGAAAACAGGTTGTATAAATTCGAATGTATGCAACCACACTAAGCACATTAATTCGGCGGTGTGCGTCCATGTACTGGGGCTAGCGTCGATTTCCGGAGCGTTGCACTGTGGGTAGCTATCCCATAGCTATCCCATAGTTCCCGCAGTCTCCTCCGCCCATTGGAATTCTGGGTTGAGATCCCAATGCCTGATGGGGCCAAAAACATTGTCGCGGGTGGTTCTGGGTATATCCTCCCCCCTCTCCAGGAAGCAACGGCAGACAACCGTTTCGCGCCTTTTTCCTGGGTGAACAGTGCAAACGCCATACCACAGCAAGCATGGAGCCCGCTCAGCTCAAGACAGCAGTCATAAACATTGTAAATACCTCGCGCCTTATCGTGCAGTTTATGCTGAACAAGAACCTGGAAAACCTGGCGGCGAGGAGCAGGCTACGGCAGCGCGGCGAGGAGAGTGATGAGGATATGGACATGGAATTCTATCAAACCGCAGGACCCGGTGCTTTGGAGATCATGCTGTTAATGGGGCAGGTTATAGCCGTGGAACGCCGATTCTGGGCCTGGGAAACAAGCACAGACTGGTGGGACCGCATAGTGTTGCAGGTGTGGGACGATTCCCAGTGGCTGCGAAACTTTCGCATGCGTAAGGGCACTTTCTTGGAACTTTGTGACTTGCTTTCCCCTGCCCTGAAGCGCCAGAATATCAAGATGAGAGCAGCCCTCACAGTTGAGAAGCGAGTGGCAATAGCCCCGTGGAAACTTGCAACGCCAGACAGCTACTGGTCAGTCGGGAATCAATTTGGAGTGGGCAAATCTACTGTGGGGGCTGCTGTGATGCAAGTAGCCAAAGCAATCACTGAGGTGCTGCTATGAAAGCTAGTGACTCTGGGAGATGTGCAGGTCATAGTGGATGGCTCTGCTGCAATGGGATTCCCTAACTGTGGTGGGGCGACAGATGGAACCCATATCCCTATCTTGGCACCGGAGCACCAGGGTACCCAGTACATAAACTGCAAGGGGTACTTTTCAATGGTGCTGACTTGCACAGTTTTTGCTGTCTCCAGGGGTTGTTGTATTAGTGGGAAGAGTAGCAGCCTTTCATTTTTAGGAAGATAATCTTGATTTGGTAACAAACACTTTATGCTTAATTGTGCATGCAGTCTAATTCATGCTGCTGCCTGTGTTAACACTACACACAACAGGAGAAATCCAGGCACTGGGGATATGGGAGCGGGGTTACCTAGGGCACACTGAGGTGAACTCTGATGACTGCCACTCTGCTGAATGTTAACACCCGCTCCAGGGGCTGGGGGAAGGCCGGGGCAGGGGGATGGAGGCAATCGGGGGCTCGAAGGGGCGGCTGCCCCGCTCGGGAAGCCGTTAGTTAGCGCCTCGCTCGAGGGGCCCGAGCCCAGCGCTGAAGGGGCCGCGCGCGCGGGCGGCGGTTGGCGGTTGGCGCTCCTCGGCCGGCCCTGCCCCGACGCCGCGTCTCCCCTGGGCCATGACCCGGGACAGCCCGGGCGGGGGCCCGCCCCCGGGGGGCCGGCTGTCTCCCCGCAAGGCCCCGGCGCCGCCCGCCGGCAGCCAGGCCCAGCACGACGAGCACAAGCGGGAGCTGGAGGCGCTGCGGGCCGAGCTGGACGGGGAGCGGCTGCGCTCGCAGGAGAGCCGACGCCGCTTCGCCGCCGAGGCCCGCGAGCTGCGGGAGGCGGCCGAGCGCGACCGCCAGCTGCTGGCCGACCAGCTCCGCTCCAAGTGGGAGCAGCAGCGGGCCCGGGAGCTGCACCAGCTGCGGGAGCTGAGCCTGCGGGAGCGGGAGGCCGAGATCCGCCAGCTCATCCGCTGGAAGGACGCCGAGCTGCGCCAGGCCCAGGAGCTGCTCCAGCGGGAGCGGGACGCCGCCGTGCGGCAGGCCCGGGACCTGCAGCGGCAGCTGGCCGAGGAGCTGGTGAGCCGGGGCTACGGCAGCACCCGGGGCTGCCCCGCGGGGCTGAGCAGCGAATGCCGCGGCAAGCTGCAGGAGGTGCTGGGCAAGCTGCGCTGGGAGACCGATGGCGACCAGGCCGCCCGCATCCGCCACCTCAGGGCCGAGCTGGAGCTGGAGCGGAGCCTCTTCCTCAAGTACATCCTGGAGCGGTTCGAGGGCGAGCAGCAGCCCGCCGGCTGCCCGCACAGGGCCAGGCACGGCCCGCAGCCCCGCCTCAGCAGGAGCCTCCTGGAAGGGCCGAGGCCCCGCTCCTTGGAAAGCCTCATCGCCGCCGCCTCCCCGGATGGGGGAGCCGCCAGGTCTCGCTCGCTGGACAGCAGCCTAGCCAAGCCTGAGTCTTCGCAGGCAGGGCACCAGGCCCCGCTGGAGGGGAGCCCCCCGCAGAGCCCCTGCCCGGAGCAGCCGGCCCAAAAGGCCTTAGAAGAAGATGCCCACCCGCAGGAAGGAGCTGCCAAGGAGCTCCCCCTGAAGCCCACCAGTAAGGAGGGTCCCCTGGAGTGCTTGGACTCGCCTCCTGAAGGGAAGATGGGCAGCTGGGGGTCTGCAGGAGAGGGTGGCACCCAGGCAGTGGGGCAGCCACAGGAGTGGCTCTCTGGCAGCAGTTACAGCCAGCTGGTGACACAGAACACCGACCTGCTAAGTGCCCTGGAGGATCTAGAGCGGCGATGCACGGCCCTTAAGGAAGAGAACGGCCTTCTGAGGAGGAGCAGCTTCCCCGAGATGCAGGAGAAGGTGAAGCGGCTCAAGAGGAAAAATGCAGATCTGGCCATCATTGCGAAGCGATTGGAGGAGAGAGCCAGGAAACTCCAGGAGTCCAACCTCAAGGTGGTCAATGCTCCAATACCCCTATCCCTCAAAGGCTCCAATGTGGAACTGTGCAAGAAAGCATTTGCCCGGCAGCGGGCTAAAGACCTGAGCGAACAAGCTAGCATCCTTCTGGCCAAAGACAAACAGATAGAAGCCTTGCAGAGAGAGTGTTGGGAGCTGCAGTCCAAATTGGCCACAGGCAAGGAGGGCTCATGCTGGCTCCATTTAAGTGACTTTGATCGTTTGTTGCGGGAGTCTCAGAAAGAAGTGTTACGATTACAGAGACAGATCACGCTGAAGAACCTGAAAGAGTCTCTACAGTCCTCCAAAATGGGTCCAGACAGTTCTTCTCCAGCTGCTACCATGTGCCTAATACAGGAAACACTTGCACCAAACATTGATGCAAGCTTAGATGGTTCATCTTTGCCAAAACAGACACCACCAGGATCAATCACTTTGCCAAAGGATATTAAGCCAGTAGCACTACCTCTGGGAAATGTGTCTGAGGAACATGAAAACATCCCTTTAAAAACAGACCCAGACAGCAAAAATCAGATACAGCATTTGGAAGTAGAGCTTAGTAAGAAATTTAAGCAGTGTGAAACCCTTGAACAAGAAATGGAGAAAAGGCAGAAAAAATGTGAAGAGTTGGAAATGCGGCTTCAGGAGGTGCTGACTAAAAATGCCAGAATGACTGAGGAAAATGCTCAACTCAGTGGGAAAACTAAATGGACAGAAAAGGTTGAATCTGAAAATGCTGACCTGAAGGTAAAATTAATGGGAGTGACAGAGGAGTGGAATTCTGCTGTCCAGTTGACTAAAGGACTTCAAACCAAGGTGGACGATTTAGAGCATGTACTGAAGGACATGAAAGAAATGGCAAAGAGAAGGCAACAGCTGGAGGTTGACCATGAGGAAACACTGTTAGCACTGCAGAAGAAAGAAGAGGAGGTCAGATATTTGCAGCAGGCTCAGGTAGAAGCAAAAAGGGAACATGAAGAGGTAGTACAGCTATTAGAAGCCCAGGTGAGAGAATTGGAGAATCAGTATCACAGTCAAACTGAACATTTTAATCTTCTGTCTCAGGAACTCGAACAATTACAAATAAAAAATTCTGACCTTGTGACTTCAGACTTGCCACATGCTATGTGCTGTTCCTCAGAAGATTGCCATGTTCCTCAGTGCAGTAAGAATATTAATGATGTAGACTTTGTATCCACTCCTGCTGCTTTTAAGAAGCAAAGCAAGAAACTGGAGTTCCAGTCAAACTCCTCAAAATCAGAATCCACACAGTACAGTCCTAAGTCCTGCCCCACTCCAGAGGGGGATAGTGCAAGTGAGATGGATGAATTGGAGACGGACAAATTTTCCCTGATCTTGGAGCCTGAGAGACAAGGTCCTGCAAAACTTCAAGTGTTTTTAGCTCGATACAGCTATGACCCTTTTGATGGTCCTAATAAGAACCCTGAGGCAGAGCTTCCACTGACAGCTGGAGAATACATTTATATCTATGGAGAGATGGATGAGGATGGCTTCTTCGAAGGAGAGCTGATGGATGGCAGAAGAGGGCTGGTTCCCTCTAATTTGATAGAAGAAGTTTCAGATGATGACCTCATGACCTTTGTGCCTCCAAAGACAAGTGACGTCTCTCATACGTCAGATCATGAAATGAGTTTCCTCAGCAGAAGTGCTAGTAGTGGAGAAAAGAGTGATTGCCATGATGAAGAAATCAGTGTCAATCTATTGCCTAATAGATTAGAAGGAGACATGGAAATGCCTGATCATACAGCGGTGCCTTATCCAAGAAATTTGACTATAATCAAACTGTTTGCAAGAAGTGTTGTTATAGGCTGGGAGTCACCACTCATGCCAGCTGGCTGGGCAGATGTGCAGAGCTATAACATATATGTAGATACAGAACTTTGCCAAAATGTGAGTTCTGGTTGTCAGACTCAAGCAGCAATTGAGAATCTGGATTTAAAGATTAAGGCATATCGGATCTCGGTACAAAGTGTGACAGAGAAGGGAAACTCGGATAAGATGCAATGTACCTTCCTTGTAGGGCAAGGTTTCCATATAGCACCAGCACTTCTGAAACTTAGGAGCATCACTGCCACTTCAGCAGAGGTCACCTGGTTACCAAGCAGTAGCAACTACACTCATGCAGTGTACCTTAATGAGAAGGAGTGTGATGTGACAAAGGCAGGGATCTACTGGTACACTTTCCATAACCTGCAACCCAACACTCAATACAATGCAAAAGTGGAAACACAGCCTCAGAAGACAGTATGGGATTTGCCTCAAGAGAAATGGGAGCAGAAATCAGCAATGATTAAGTTCATTACTCCATCAGCGGGACCACCTGATGCTCCACTTGATGTCCAAGTACAGCCTGATCCCTCAGCAGGCATTCTAGTTATCAGCTGGCTACCAGTGACAATTGATGCAGCAGGATCATCCAATGGGGTACGAGTTACTGGTTATGCTGTGTATGTCAATGGACAAAGAGTAACAGAAGTTATATCTCCAACAGCTGGGAGTGCCATAGTAGAACTGTCCCAGTTAGAGATTCTACAAGGGTCTCAGAAGGTTTCTGTGAGAACTGTCTCCCCCAGTGGAGAGTCAGCTGATTCTGTGCCAGCTCTGATTCCCTCAGCCATGTTGAATGTTCCCAGTTGTTGTTCATCATCAAAGTCTATGTCTACCAGCCTGACCTCTGAATTACTCTATGGGGAATTCATAGACTCTCAGCATGTGGAAATCCCTCTGATGCACTGCACATCTTCACCCTCTTCAGAGATGTTCATGGCCAGTCAAGATAACAAATTCACCATTCACTTCACCTCCAACTGCGGAGACTCAGTAGCTTCTCTGCCAGCAAGCATCCCCCCACACCAGTTGTTCTCCTCTCAGAGTTCTTCTTTGATACATGAGCTTGCAATGTGCAACATTGGTGATAACGTAGCAAGAGATAAAGATGATAAATGTTTAAAGTCTTATCAGCAGACAGCAGTCAGTGTGCAACCTTCAGGCCTTGTCTTTCCAACTAGATGGTGTGAAGAATCAGTCAATTCCAGGATGTCAGCATTAAAAGAACTTGCTGAAGACAGCCAGAGAAAGAGGATAAAAAACCTCTTTGTTTCTAAAAAAGCTGTACTTGAAAATCAAATGGACACTAGCAACATGAAAATGTCTATGATCACCCACTATGTGCACTCTGACGATAAGTCTGTGAAAGATTCAACCACTCAAGATATTGAGGGATATGATGCGAGCTGCTTGAGTTCTGGGCCTCAGCTGTGTTCTAGTCAGCTTGAATTGGAGGACAGTTACAGAGACATAGGTATACCTAATATCTGTGTTCAGGAAGTCCCAGATATTTCCACTGAGAAGAGACAGACGAAAGAATTATCCAAAGAAGTCCCCAGCCTAGGGATGTCTAGAGATGAAAAGCAGGAAGACCAAACATCAAGAATAGGAAACTGGCAATTGAATCCTGTTGGTGATCACAGCCACAGTTCTGATCTTTCAGATATTTTGGAAGAGGAAGAAGAGGACCTGGATTTAGACACGCAGGAAGAGAATAGAATAAAGGTGTTTGGTAATGATTCCAGGCTGCCGGAGCTTCCAGAGTTTCCCATGCAGTGGGCTCAAAACAGAAAAATGAGCAAGACTTTAAGACTAGGTCAAGCAGGGACATCTTCATTTTCCAAAGCAGGCCCTCTGAGAAGCTTCGTCTCAGAGGAAATAGTTAATGATGATTCAGTAAGGATATTTGTGGCCCTTTTTGACTATGATCCCATATCTATGTCACCTAATCTTGATGCAGCTGAAGAGGAGCTCCCATTTAAAAAGGGGCAGATTCTAAAGGTGGTTGGTGATAAAGATGCTGATGGCTTTTACAGAGGTGAATATGCAGGAAGGGTAGGGTATATTCCCTATAATATGGTGTCTGAAGTGCAGGTGGAGAGTAATGAAATGAAACTGCACCTGTTAAAACAAGGTTCCATTACTGATGAAAAATCTGTGATTAACTTAGTGGAGGTGGATACAAAAAATAACAATAAGTCTCACACAGAACATAGCTGGCAGGATAGCAAGGCTGAACAGCTTACTTCTAAGACAATGGTGGCTGTCTTTGACTACAACCCAAGGGAGAACTCATTAAACGTAGATGTGGAAAGTGAGCTGACATTTAATGCTGGAGACATCATCACAGTATTTGGGTCTGTGGATGATGATGGATTCTACTATGGGGAGTTAAATGGACAGAGAGGCCTTATCCCGTCTGACTTTCTAAAAGCTATCTCTCGGGATGAAGAGTAAAAGAGGATTCATTTAAAAGACAGCTCTGCAGAGAGTTATAGAAGAAGGAAAAGAAGAATCTGATATATCAATTAAAAAAAAGCACAAAATGTAGATGAAAAATTGAATCTTTAGTGAGGTCTAGCATTAAAAACTATCCATGAAAATGCCTCCTACAAAATGTATATTTTTAAGAATTGAACAACTGGACAATTCATATGTACTTGAATCTCTGCTCATATGAGAATAATAGTATGAACTATTTGCAGAAGGCTCCAAATAGATTTTTAGTTGTAAAACAAACTGGGTAACTTTAAATTTGTTACAAAGACCTGTAAGAAAGAAGTGAATTTTAAATATTTTCCTGTAGGGATTATGAAAAGAGTGCATTGCAGAGATAAAAGTGAATTTCACATACAGTTTAAAACACTGTACGATCTTAATCTTTTTTTCTTTTTAATGGAGGATATGTACATGTTTTCTCTATGTTGGTACTTAATGGATCAACTTCTACCACTTTCTACAGTACATACAGTAATGGTGTGGAATGGCTGTTAAAAGCATGCCAGATAGTATTTTTCTTAAGGGGTAGGTGAACTTCGACTACTTTTTAGCATGTCTTCCTCTACACAAATAATTGATTCATTAGCCCACTTCTCTTCTTCATTGAGAGTTGCCGTTCAAAGAGAGGAAGATGTTCCAAATGTGTAGAATGCTACAGTGACTGTGGGCAGAATGTTCCAATAGCTGACACAGAGCAAAACAAAAATATTTAAGGGTAGATACCTACCTAGTACAGTGTCCAAATGATTTCCAGCTCTGAACTGAATATAAACCCTTTTTCATTTTAGATTTTGATTTTAAGGAAGACACTGGTTTCCCTCTAGCCAGTTGCTCCCATTAAAGCTTGTATTATCTAGGAGAAACGTAACAGCTGCATATGCTTCAATACTGTGGTTTCTTTGTGTGATTTACACTGAAATTTCTCTTTCCCATTTCAGAGTGGGAGGTCTGTAATACCTCAATGTTTGTTGCAAAGAATATGCCCTCTCCTGCTGCCATTGAAGTCAGTAGGAGTTTTTCAGTTGACTTCAAGGAGAGCTGGATTGTGTCCACTGGTTGCACTTCATTGTCTCATATCTCAGGGGTTACTAACATAGGCATTTGTCCTATAAATATGCATTTGTGCCTAGGATCACATAAGGCATGCTCCACATAGGAGTCAATACCAAAAGCGTTCTTGCACGAAGGGCTGTGTTAAATAGCTTTTGCTCATTGCAAGGCTTACATTTGCTGCAGAGAATAGTCATTCCAATGACAGGCTTTAATAGGAAGGATTCTGTTGGGTTAATGTTAGGTTCCCAATCTGGAGATGACTCCATTCAGGCACAGGAGTCCGCTTGCACAAACTTACTCTCAGGAACTGGGTGTCCTTTTGTGCAGTTTGTATTGAAAATGGAGGGGTCGGTTTCTGTCCTTTAACTTATTTAAATATTTTACTTCACTTATTTATGGAGATATTAAACTGTTTTACTTGTTTATTTATTTAAATATTTTATTTGTTTACATATCTAAATACTTGTTTTACTATTGTATGATTCAGACTGACTACGGAAGCTATGAAGAGTGACTCAAAGCTCTTGAAGTAGGATCAAAGCTGTATATGTAGATGAGTTTGAAAACAGGAGAGTTTGCAGATGTTTCCTTATGAGATGTATTCTTTGTGTTATGATGTTACTTGTTAGATCTATGGGAAGTTTCTGTCTTTTATACCAATGTTAATTTCCTTGCATATTTCACTTTAATTGTCTTAAGAAAGCAATTTGTTTCATTTTGAAATTAGAATTTTAAAAGCGATATCCATAGGTGCTGGTGATACATTTTTATTTTTAAAAAATTACTATAATAAAGCTTATTTATTATTTTCTGAGTATTTGCCTCTGTTCTTCATTGACACTTAGAGTGGTATTATGAACTTGCAAAATTTTGATTAAAAGTTTTTTGACTTCTCATGTTTGGTTTTCCCATTTCATTCTGTGTCTAAACAATACACCAATCACTTTGAAGCCTAATGAATTTTCAGATTTAAGGCCCTGATTTTGGGTTGTGGCAGACTTGACCTTGGTTTATCCCTAACGGTAGAGATGGTATCTTTATGAACCTTTGCACCTCCTGGATTCTGGGCAGCTGGGGGCTGGTTTTGTCCCAG
The DNA here is from genome assembly GCF_027887155.1 of Malaclemys terrapin pileata. Classification (NCBI taxonomy): domain Eukaryota; kingdom Metazoa; phylum Chordata; order Testudines; family Emydidae; genus Malaclemys; species Malaclemys terrapin. Next base: position 15,392,661 of record NC_071520.1, on the reverse strand, counting down.
AGACAAGTAATTGCCCAGTAGCCTAGAATAAACAGAGGGAGCACAGATTGTTCCAGCTGTGCCTTCTTCTGTTGTGCACCCTTCTGTGATTTCAGATAGTATTTCTTTCTAACATTCATTTATTTTCTAGATTTAAATGAGCATGCATGGTGGCAACAAATACTTGTTATGAGAAAATTGTCACCCATGCAGAAAACAGCAGTATATGGTAATTATTCATTTATATAAATAATTATATGGTACCACTAGATGGCAGCAGAGCCCACGGTATCAGACTATAGTGCAGGGGTAGGCAACCTATGGCACGCGTGCCGATTTTCAGTGGCACTCACGCTGCCTGGGTCCTGGCCACCGATCTGGGGGGATCTGCATTTTAATTTAATTTTAAATTAAGCTTCTTAAACATTTTAGAAACCTTATTTACTTTACATACAATAGTTTAGTTATATATTATAGACTTATAGAAAAAGACCTTCTAAAAACGTTAAAATGTGTTACTGGCACACAAAACCTTAAATCAGAGTGAATAAATGAAGACTTGGCATCACTTCTGAAAGGTTGCTGACCCCTGCTCTAGTGTATGCCACTGTTAGCTAAAGGACATGGTCAGTTTAAACATCACATAGTTTTGTTGGTGACACCTTTAGATTATTTTTAAAAAGAACTGTTAACACTGAATTTACTTTTAACTATTTATGCTGTTTATTTTTTGCATTCCTCTTGCTTCAGACAAGGAAAATAGAGTAGTCAGATTTGCTTTGGTTATGAATACTGCAAGTGAAGGTTTGGTTTTTTATTTTTTTTTAATTAATGGAAGCATTCCTGTTAATCTTAATTTTGGAAAAGCTTGTTAAAAAAAAATCTAAATTTGGGACCAAACTTGACCTGACAGCATCCCTTCAAACTGTGAATGGCTGAGGCCCCAATCCTACAAACACGCATTAATTTGTTCTTAACTCAGCACAAGTTGTCCCATGGAAGTAAATGGTATTACTCAGATGCTTCATGTTAAGCATGTGAATAAGTGTTCACAGGACTGACACCTGTTTTAATTGCTTGATGAAAGGATGCTATGAGAACCTTTAGGAAACCCTATATTCAGATTGTTGTCAACATTGAATCTGCATTATTTAGATATTCTGCATTACAGAGCATCTGCAAGATGGGAAGAGGAGTTTGAAGATTTGAAACATCATTTAGTGCTTGGCTTCCTTTCACTCACCGTTAGTACATTTTGAGAATTTTTATTTCACTGAACTTTTCTCAAGTTAGAAAAGAAACATATTTTTTTATTTCATTCAGAGGTTAGCCAGCACATTTTATTACATTACAAATCAATTTTCTGTTTTTTAAGGAAAGTAGGGAACATCTTTTTATGTGTTTGTACACTGCCTAGCACAATGGTACTGGTGTCTCTAAGTGCTACGTTAGAACAATTAATAATTAGGCATCAGCTTCCTACTTTATATTTTCATTTGGTTATTTAACTACCGGATAGAAAATTCAAAGTGCCTTGTATCCAAAATAAAATGTAGTATATATTGTGCTAGATTTATTTAGTACCCATAGATTTTCATGGCTCTTTATGGAGATTAAAAACAAATTCCCAACATAAGTAATTTAACAGCTATTCTAGTGTGACAAGGTGATTACTTTCTGCTGGGAAATGTAAGGGAAGAAATTATATAGTGAAATTTTAATTGGAGACAAAAGTACCTGATGTTAAGGCTCAAATCCACAAAGGTATTTTGCGTTCTAACTTCCATTGATTTATGGATCTGGGCCTAAGTCTCTTTGTTTAGGCTTTGCATGACTTAAAAAAAAAAGTAAACTTCCTAAAAAATTCAGTTTTGTTTTGTTTTAGCATTCCCTCCAATGTTGGTAACCCCAAGACTGAAGCATTATTACTCCACTGGGGTCCTAGCAGTCCGTTGATGGTGTTGGAATTTCTCATTAGACCATTACAACTGGATCCCTTTACCCTCTCAGTTTGTCATATCAGCATTGTCTAATAAAACTGATTCTGCCCTGCAATCAGATTCATTCCTTTCTTCTTCTCATATCACCTCCATCTTCTAAACTGTCCACCAGTAAACTTCCTCAGTGTATCCTTTCCCTATCCCTCATCCAGTTATTTCTTCAGTCTTACTGAGGTACCAAACCATTCTCTGTGGAACTCACACACGTTCTTGAGAGAGAGAAGAGGTGAGTGAGGTAATATCTTTTATTGCACCAACTTATGTTGGTGAAAGAGACAGCTTTTGAGCGACACAGAACTCTTCTTCAGGTCATTGTGTAGAGAGCTCTGTGTTGCTCAAAAGCTTGTCTCTATTACCAGCAGATGTGGAGGAATAGAAGAAAATTCCTCACCCACCTTGTCTCTCTCATATGCTGAGACCAGCATAGCTACAACAACACAGCAAACAACATAATCTCTAGTGGGTTTTAAAGAAAAGGGCACCACAGCAAAATATGTATGTTGGTGGTTATGTTAAAAAAAAAGTTAAATAAATGGATTGTTTTTGAAGTGCTGAAAACAGTTTTTGGAGAGAGACATCGGACCATAAAGATCTTCCTCACTCATCAACAGGTTCTCATATTTTAGAATAATTTCAGGGAAACAAAGTTTTTAACACCAAGAAAAACAGATTTTGATTCCCCAAAGCTATGCTATTATTATGCTAACATTAAACAGCTAAGATAGGAAAAGCAGGAAACCTACCGTATATGTAATATATGTTGTTATAGGAAAACTGGTCTTAATATGGCCAAAGTGCTTGTAAATCTGCACTGAAGTTAATAGAAAAAAGACATCCTAAATATAAGGAATGAGAAGAAAAACCTGTAATGGATCAATGAAAATGCAGTTAACATAATGCTAACTGAAAATCCTAAACTTGCTTTTAAATTGCCCATATCATTCTTTTAAAGCCCATGCCTGACAGTGATTGTAAATAATAATAATAATGAAGGGTGGCTTCTTTGCACAGGCTCTTCAGAATCCACCCCAATACAGTTACTGATGTCAAGGTCAAAGTTAAGCTATCTGAGTGGTAAATTGCTCCAAATAATACTTTAGGGAGGTAATAGCCCCGAGATGCTGGAAGTCAGACTTTCTTGTTGAAAATGGAATGCACTTGAATCTGATTTCAGAGATAAGAACATGGTCCAAAGGGGAGGCCAGATTGTATGCAGTTGCATATTATATGTGTTTGAGCTAAGGAGATCCTGTGTACCACGCCACCCAGACCCAGTTGGCTTGTAAGCACCTGGAACCCAGCTATTGGGGCCACTCATAACCAGCTGGTGCCATACAACATAATACTAGGCCAAGTTGCAACAGAAGACAGTGCAGTAGAGGTAGTAAAGAGGAGGGAGTAGCTGTATAGGATACTAAAATTAGAAAATTAATGTGTAGTTGTGTCAAATTGTGAGCTCTTTGTTGTGCTGAGTGAAAACAAGTCTGGAGATGCCCAAAGATAGCCTACTATAATGCATTCAGACCACTGCTCTGCCCAGGTGTTTGACAGCTCGTTGAAAGACTAACACTAAAAGCCATCAAGAACACAATCTGAAGTGATCCACCTGGAAGACTCAACTGCTGTCCTCCTCCACCATGGAACAACAGTTTTTCTGCACTGGTGGGGTACACATGACTGGGCAAGGCGACTGGAGCTTTCCTGTGGGGCACATCACAGAGGAGAGACCCTACTAAAGACTGGGTTCTGTTCAGTGCAGGGTGTCTAACAATCACTATATGTAAGCAGAACAGGCAGGAGAGAGGGCTGATGATCCTTGGACTCACAGGAGGAGTGAGATCAGATTAGGGGAGAGTGCATCTGAGACCTTTTGTTGTTTTCAAAGCTCTGGAACTCTCAAGTGCTTTAAGAGTAAAGTTTCTGTGGTTAAAAAATTCCTTGCCTAAGCCTGTATTCCTTGCTTTCTTGCTATGTTGTCCCTGTGGGGGTTAAACTAGAAACACAAAGTGCCCAGCACCTAGGCAGAGCTCTGGGGGAGTGTAAACAGCTGGGAGTGGGAGGAATTTTGGAGAAACACTCTGCTTTCACAGCCTAGGGAGGTTGGTTGGCAGTGACCCAACTCCCAAGGGAGGACATCAGACAGGCAGTCTGAGCCTGCGAATGAGCCTAGAGTCCTAGAGCTAGAAACAGTGACTAGACTTCATCCAGATCCAGTTGGCTTGGATACATGTGAAACCAAATGATTGAGTTTACTCACAACTAGGATGACCAGATAGCAACGGTGAAAAAACGGGACGGGGGTAGGGGGTAATAGGCGCCTATATAAGAAAAAGTCCCAAAAAACGGGACTGTCCTTTTAAAAACGGAACATCTGGTCACCCTACTCACAACCAAATGGTGACCGTACAGAATGGTAGTGGGCCAGGCTGCAATAGAAGACAGTGTTAGTAGGTATAATATTTGGATTTTATTGAAACATGAGGACTTAGCAATGTCTCATGAAATCCTACTTAGAAAATCTAGTTGTCTTGGGTATTATTACCACTGCCTCCTGGTCTGTAAACTGGATGAAGGACCGTATAAAGTAAACTAAGGGCAATGATGTTGTTACAGTTGGCAATGGACTTTGGAGGATTTGTGTAGAAGGATGCTGCAAGGGTCAAATGTTAAATCCACTCTTACTGTATCTTAATTTGGAAGTGTGACTACACAACATGTTGGGTGCAGTGTTGTAGCCATGTGGGCCCCAGGATATTAGAAAGACAAGGTGGGTGAGGTAATATCTTTTATTGGCCCAACTTGGTGATAGAGGCAAGCTTTCGAGCTTAAGAGCTCTGCATAAGCTGCAAAGTTTGTCTCTCTCACCAACAGAAGTTGGTCCAATAAAAGATATTATTCACCCGCCTTGTCTTTCTACACACTATGTTAACAGGATTGGCAGGTGCTGATAACAGAGAGAGAGGTTAGTTTGGAGTCTTGGTCAATCTGAGCCCCATTTAAACTTACTGATTGCGTCAGGCATATGATTGTGAGACCCTTTTCCCACTTCCCTCTGCAAAACCTTTAATTTATGTAGAGATAGTTATACAACAAGAGGACGGATGCCAGGTGTTGTAGATCACCTCCATATTGTCTCTTTGCCTCTTCCTCTCTGATTCTCAAGTGTCTGTGTTTTTAGAAGGTATTTACCCAAGTCCTGCCTCACCTAGGATTTTAGGTCGCCCTTGTTTGTGATTCTATTTTCATTACATTTTGTTACATCTTGGCTTCAGATCACACTGCTAAATTAGTTCATGAGATTCTAACACATCATGCTTTATGATGACATGTTTGTGATGTGAAAATCAGAAAGTTTTGTCCTCAACTTCATGAACAGTGATATGCATCCCATGACACAGAGACAAGAAAAAAGTTTTTAATGATTTCTAATAATTAAATCATAAAGTAGAAACCCATTCTATTAACCATATCATACATTGCTATTCTTCTATCAAGCTATATTCATGTGTGATAACAGTACATTTATTTGTGTCTTTAGCTGCACTTCATTACATTTTTGATTGCAAAAATAGCCTTCAAAACTCTACCAGAAACCTTTATTACCTATCTTATCCTAAGGAAGAAGCACAAAGAGAAATATTCCAGGGAGAATAATGCTTCCATGGCTTATAACTTTTAGAAATTACCTGCCGAGTGTGTAATTTTAAAGTGATTGTCTTCCATTAGGGCTACAATAAACAGCACGGTGGAAAAATTCAATCTGATTAGCTTTTCTAATGAGCTGTAGGAGGTCGTGGAGGCCAGAGCAGAAGAAAACTAAACATTTCATCATTCTGACTACAAACATGCCTTTGACTTAAAGAGATAATGAAGTGCATGGTCTTAATGAACCCACTGCTTATCAACAAATTATCAATGATCCCCATGGGCTTTTGCTGTGCTGAAACTCATTCTCTCCAAGATTTCCTAAAAGAGTGAGGTTGCAAACAGCATACATATTTCATCTGATATATAAATAAATAAAAGTTATAAAGGTCACTGGAAGTCAACCTCATAGTTAAGGTTGCAGAATGATTTCCATTATAACCCTGTTTCCATTTACTCATAAGTTGACGAAACTTCCCTGTTTGGTCTTCTGGTTGGTGGTTGTTATCTAAGAGTCAGTTTGGCCAGGACACTAAGATTTAACACCATGAGTTAAATTCCACTGTCTAGTCTATTGGCACAACCCCACTGACTACAGCCTCGTTGAAGTCAATGGCTTTCTATCAGTGCAAATGAGAGCAGAATTTGTTTCATGTGCTGCATGTTGGGTAATAACAGGAGAAGATTCCATGTTTCTAAAATAAATTTGGCACTTTATTAAGAGGACTATAGAGAGAGATGGTGCAATTGTAACTATGTTACAATTCCAGCCATGTGCTCACAGGCTGATTTACTGGTACCACCTCCCAATTCTTCCCTCCTGCAGTCTGTGCTCCTCCCTCCCACTTCCATGCAGGTTACTACAGAATTTAACTAGATATTTGCATTTGCAACAGAAAAACTTATACCGGTACCTGAATGTTGTTTTTTCTAGCTAGGCAGGAGGATATACATAGGAAAAAATAAATAGCGTTGGAGTATAACACTATGTTTATGGTTTTAGCAACATCAGCATTTCCCAGGGAGGATTAACCCCAGGACTGCACCTAAGCAGACTAATATAAATTCTTGTGAGACAGGGAACTAGAACTCGGTTTGAAGCATAAAGAGAAATTGCCTCAATCGCTGTTATTTCTGTGTTTTGGGACATTCTGCTCTTGGGATCTCTGTTCAATTGCTGCTTTGTCACCACCATAATCCTTCGTTGCTTTCTGGATAACAATCATATATCCTCCATTTAGAATACAAAGTAAGAAACTAAAGTGCTATAGGCAAGCCTTTCAGTTAAATGATCACTTATTGATTGATGAAGTACATTTCACTTGCATTTTTAACAGGCTGCTGTGCAAAATAATGTTTCAGTTTGACAGCACCTTTCATCCAAAGATCTCAAAGGGCTTCACAAACATTACTGAATCAAGCCTCATAACACACCCCTATCAGCTAGGTGATAGTATTGCCCATTTACAGTCGATACACAAGTAGACCCTTCCCTGGACACAGTTGAACTCCTGAACAGTACACATGTGCCATGTATCTTCATTTATTTGTTTTCAGAATTAATCAGATAGAGTCATTACTAGAGATCTTGTGCTATATCCTTCCACCTATTGTTCCTGTATGTTTTTAGCTGAGAGCAGACTTTGTATTTACTGTTAGCCTATTCCCTCCGTGGTACTGTAGAACCCTACCACTCACACTGTTCTGCTGCCAGTTTCCTTCTTTGGTGTTTCAGATACAGGAGCTAATCTATTGGGAAATCCTGCTGGTTTTCTGTAACAGACATAGACTAAAGCACTTTTTTGATGCAGCTAAATGACCAAATCACAGGGAACTGGGAAATTCACAAGGCCTATTTTACATTTGTTTTTCAATTCACTTAAGAGCAGAACTGATGGCACGTCGCTACAGAAAGTGAAAATGTAGAATCATTAGAATGAATTGACTTCTATTTTATATTATGCCAACATTTTCTGCTTAATTCCAGAAGCTTGGTTACATCTAAACAATGAAAATAAGTTAGAGGAAAAACTGTATTTTAAAAAGGTTTTATTTAAAAGTCCGTTAGAACTTGGCTTCCTTTTGTGTTTTCTTGTATGAGGACAAATAAAATCCCCAAGCCCCAACCAAAGACTTTCATTTTGGTTTCTTAGACTTTGAGTTATCTTGCTTAAATGTAACTCTCAGGGAGGAACTTCATTTCATTATTTTTCTGAATGTCCATACATGTACCCATACTGTGGGCTACTGGCATCCAATACGTAACTTTGTTGCCTTAAGCTCTGACCCCGCAATGAGATCCATGCAAATGGACCTCTGTCTATCTCAGAGCCCTACTGAAGAGCTTCTCAGGGACATAGAGCTCTGCCTGAATGGAGCTCATTGCAGGATCTGAACTATATTCATTAAACTCTATTATACAAGCTTGTTCTTGTCCCCTTAGGGTCTTCAGTTGTCTGAACCAGTTGACCAAAGAACGCAACTCACTTATGTCTTTCACTGGATGGAAAAATATTAATATAGATGAATGCTGACCCTCCTCCAGAGGACCTGTACTTTCCTGCTCTATAGTGATGTCACAAGGGTGTGAGGATGGGGATGAAAAAATGTAATGTCTTTAAAAACCAGTTTAATCTAATCTGGGGCCACAAAATAGAAACATCTTAATCATAACGCTATTGCATGATGTCTCTACAGGGCAGAGTTAAGGTTGTTTGGGAACCATGACTGTCCATTACTTACCTTTAAAGTCTCTGGGTTTCTTTTGACTGTAGTCTTAATTCTAAATTATCTGGGTTTATAATTCTTGGCTTGGGGGTAATTACATCATCCTCACAATGCTTTTTACCCTTACATTACTGATATATACATTCAACCTTAGCTCCATCTTAACACATTTTTTTTTTAGCCTGGGATAGATATAGCCTATCAGAAACATGGGCCCTCTTAATCTCAGGGGTCAATATAATCGCTTCAGCCCCAGTTCCTCAATAGGGTCCCCTGCTTTTCACCTAGATTATTATTGTATCAGGGTGTCGACTTTGCTAAATGGATATATGAAACAGAAATAAAAGCAATTATGTGAGATTTATATTGTTTTAAATAAGCAATTGGGTGCTGTTTGCACCTGAGAGAGAGAGTATTAACTTGCCTTTTTATTTGTGAACATTGTTGTTAGAGCTGAGTAGATGAATAGTTTGATTGCAAAATTGTTCATTATTTGAGTTTATTTTCAAATATCATAGGGGTTGTTGTGAATTCATTAAAAAAATCAAACAAATATTAACAGAAAACTTTTACATTCACAGCTCTAGTAGTGGAACAATAACATTAATAACTTCCCAGTTTTATCTGTTTTGTTATCTTAAATGGTTGTCTCTTTGATTAAACTTTTTAAATATTATGTATTACTCCTTTTCTTATAAAAACATATCAACATTTTTCTTTCTATCCCAGTTGCTTGTGTTGGTTTAAAGGGAAGGAGGTAGTTACAGGACTATCACAGAAAGAAACAGAAGCTGTCAGTCACATGGGCTAAATCATTATCTCATTGAAGTCAATCCGAGTTTTGCCATCAAGTGCAGTTGGACCATGATTTGGCCTAGCTGCTTGGAAAGTGGCTACTCTGTTTTAATTCCTGTTTATTGCTTATTTGTCTGTGACACGATTTAGCCTGCAATGTCCAGCATGTGTGTTTTGACTACACTGCTTCTAACTACAGAAAACTCTGGAAATCAAAGGTGCTTCAAATGGAAATACCAGGGTTTCTTTATAAAGCAAGATTAGTAAGTAATTTAATTTTTATCTCAATTACTGATTTACAGAGGCTCAGAGTCATTGTGGGGTTGAAGTTGGCAGATTACTTTTGAAAGTAGCTTCTATTAACCATTTTTATCGAAGAGAGGGAATAAGTCAACTTTTGCTGCTATAGACATTTTGCAGGTTATTGCTATAATCAGTGAACCACTGAATGCTCGTATGTCTTTAAATGGTTGTATGAACATGTTCTAAGTATGATACCTTTGAGATTCTGAAAGGATATAAACACAAGAGGTCAACTAAACCAATAGATATGTAATTGCATCTAGAAATGGACTGGGCTAACCGTGAAACTCTTAGAAAATAATTTCATTTTTTTCTTTCAATTGCAGATAACATATTGCTCACTGCAGGATTGAAAGTGACATATGGCTCTTAAAAATGGTTTTGTGAGAAGTCTGTATAAGCTGCTTCATTGCTGCTGAGTTTTGATGAGAGGCTTCATTTATAAGAGGCAGAAAAGAAAAAGTTGGGGCTTCAGCAAACTCTGTCAGGAACACATTTCAATGACCCTTATGAGAACAGCCAGTATTGTATTAGACACCATCAAAAGTGAAATGGAAACACAGCAGCAGAACAAGGACTATTTTTTGAGCAAACTTTTTAAAAAGTGAGAACTTGCTTTCCAGAGGTGCTGAGCACCCACAGATCGCACTGACTCCAACTAAAGCAATGCATACTCAGCACTTCTGAATATCAGATCCTAAGTAAATGTAATAGCAGACAATCAAGATGACCAAGAATTGATACCTATGTTTTACAAACGAATAGTCAAAAGGTAAAAAGGTTTGTCCCTATAATGGTGCTCCTCCACATTTATACAAGTGTAGCTGCCCAGGTTCAGAATTTGGCACATGGTCTAAATATAGGATGAACAGAAACCAAAAGAACGTGCACACATTTCTCTGTATATGTGCTCATTTGAGTTCAACTATCTGGGGGAGCAGTTCCTTGTTACACTGGCTTGATTTTTCCCCTTTTGCTTACATAAACAAACAAACACACACACACACACACACACACACACACACTCGCTGTCTCTTTGCAGGAAATCTCTAATGCGGTTAAAACAACTTGCAGATATAAAATAGTTATATTATTTTTTGTTTCTTAACTGACCTGCCATCATCACTTCTATTAAAATTAGCTTTTTATATAAAACAAGTTTCCTAGAAAGTCGAGACACATAATCTGCCTTTCACCTTCCCAAGTTTTGTAAAGGGACTCCCCAGTGCAAGAAATTAGTCTACTCACAGGACTGCAGGGTGGGAAACTTCCTGCTTAATTTAACCCCTGTAGAGGGGGGGTAGAGGAACTCCCACTGACTAAAACAGGAAAGAAGGGAAGGGTGGAGTACAGTTTCATCCCATGATACTCTGGATAACTCCGGTTCAGCCTATCATGACCACCTTACTAACGAGGGTTGTCAAGCCTCCAGGCTTGTCCTGGAGTCTCCAGGAATTAAAGATTAATCTTTAATTAAAGATTATGTTGTGTGATGAAACCTCCAGGAATATGTCCAACCAAAATTGGCAACCCTAACTACACCAAGTACTTCGAATATTGAACCTATGACTTCAGTTCACACCTGCCAGATCATATAATATCATAGAATGGTCATGATTAGAGCTCCCTTTTGGGTATTTAAAATCCAGATCTGAGTTTTGCAGCTTGACCCATCTCTAAATATTTCTGGTGCTTCCTGCTGGTTAGAAACATCACAAGAACAGCACCTTCTCATGGTATTTTGGAACTTTGGCTTCCAGACCTCATCAGAACCAGGAAGTAGGGCTATGCACAAATGTGAAATAATTGTAAAATAGGAGTTAGCTTTTTGAAGCCTCTGCAAATAAATATTCACTTCAAATTCAGTTCATGTTGAAGGAGGTGATTTGGGGTTTGTATTTTTTAGAGACCTTCTTATCCCTGAAGGGGGAAATAATTGCAGCCTGCTGGAGCTGGGAGTTACATTCACATTTGCTGCCCGAGTCTAGCCCCACTGAATTTTCCCATTGACTTCAAAGAGGTCATGATTTGGTCCTTGATTTTAAGTCTTCCTTCCCAGTATTGCTCGCATTTGAAATACTTATTCAATCCTAAGCAACTAGTAACCTTTCTGCAGTTCCCTTTGGAGTTATGCCATAAAACAGTTCTCTCCCCATTCCAGCCTTGTATAGCAGAAGTTGTCCACGCTCTGAGAATTTATTTCGGGGAGAGCTGGGGAGTGCTGCTCCAAGTCACTGAGGGAAGGAATTCATTCTTGATTTTAAAACTAATTAAAATGATCATAAAACAAAGAATAAATGAATTTCTCCGGGGATTGGCTGATAAACACGAACAGGATGGTCATGACTTTGTCCCTTTTAATGCTGGCCTCTGTGCTTTGCAATGCTTGCATAGAGACAGTACTGCAATCCTTACTTTTAGTGGATAGAGAAAGATAAAATCATTTAAGAGTTTAATTACAATGGTCTCACTATACCAGTATAATTATATAGGTAGAACTGGACACATTTCCTGTGAAGATATATAGTCCAGACTCTGTACATAGCTTCCTTCTCTCTGCATTTCAATGTGCTTCCTCTTTCTTCTCCTGTCACGTACTACTTCACACACCTTTACCCAAAACAATACCTAATGAAGCCCTCCACTCACATATTCTAATTCCTGGGTAGACTTCCCTGTACCTTTGTTTTAGGTGGGGGGCTGCTATAAAGGAGCTTAATTGTTCTTACAGCTATCTTCAATGAAGGGCTGCAGTTACACCCCCCAGCTTCAAGTATGTTTCATTCATCCCACAACTATAGTAATTATAATCCACAAGCGGCCGGGGCCAAATTCACTGCTGTTGTACACAGGCACGACTCCATTGGTTTGATTGGAGTTGTGCCCTTTTACCAGTGGTTACTAAATCTATTTGCCCAAATACGTTCTAAAACTCTCAAAAAGTCTAGTCACATGACAAGCAACTGCTCGCTAGATTAACTGCTCACACAAATTTGTATGACCTGACTGACACACTGTCACTAATCACTTCAGGTCTGTTGGAACCTTGGGACATGGGGCTGTTTTTTCAGTCATGCAGAACTGTGAAGGTTGCATGTCAAACACTCAAGCTGAACAAAATGACTCACATGCCACTTTTTAAATATATAGCTCTATAAATCTCAGTATGGCCTTTTGAACTGCATCTTACGATATCACTGTGGGAAAACCCCTTTGGTGAGAGAAATGACACAGTTGATATTTATCATTGCAAAGTCTGTTGCAACATACCGTATCTTTCCATTGAAAAAAATGCTTTTGAATTACAATATTCAAACATATTCACACCCAAAGCGAAACCAACACATTTCTGGCTTTTTGCCAGTATCAGCATGTGTGTGAAATTCTTGATGTTTTACATTAGGTTTTTTTTTGTTTTGGGTGTTTTTTTTACAGTAACAAAAGCACTTTTTCCCAACAGAAAACTCCTCTGTCACCTGGCACATGCCACTGGGCTTTGGGCTAGTGTATACAGAGTGGAATGACTCTGTAGGCCCCAGGGCTGGAAAGAGCGGTAGTACAGGGCTTTGTACCACTTCATCTTAAGTACACTGCCAGTTAATAGAAGCCACCATGGAACAATCCTCTACCTCACCTGGGGACTGGACACCCTGGAAACTTGGTGACCATGTTTTTACTTTAAAACAACCAGGATATTAAATGCAAGATCTATATTAAGACAAACTGCACAGTTAAAATAGTCAGGAAACACGAGTGTTAACATTCTAATAGCCCAATATATGAAGCCACATTGCACATCCTGAGTATTTTGAGGTATGTATTTAGAGAGAGTTATATTAAGCTACACATGTAACCAGTAAAACAAGAATAGGCAGTACTGCATGTGTGCATATGTGGATGAGTTTACACTGACATAGAACCGTACATCTGTATTTCCCAAATTTCTAACTGTGCAACCTTAATGTTGCATTAACGTCTCTTTCTGTGTTTATTTGTAATACAGTTTTTTTTTTGTAATATAACATTTGCTTCCTTTGAGGAAGGAGACATTTCATCAAACTGGAAGAGAGGGCAATAGGCTTAGAACAGGGATCAGAGCCTTATAAGGAGCAAGTTCTAAGTTCAGTTGTAATACTTTCACTTAAATATTTGTGGTAACATGCATATTCATTCCAATATGACAGATCTTTATTTTGCCTAGGAAGGGTAAGGATTCCTCTGTTACAAGAAACCAAGAGTAAACCCTATAAAATGGGACCTCTGGCACAATGAAGAGTGAAGATGTTGGACAAATCCGCAAGGAACAGTTGTAACAGTAACTAACAGCTTTCAGATTGTTCAGATGTCCTCATACCTATAGTGGGATTCCTAAACCTTACTATGACACTGCTTGGGAGGCAGATCACAGCCTTCACTCTGCTTGTGACTTCATGCCTAGACAGTTACATGCTTTTTTCTCTAGAAGCCAGAATCTCTTCATGTGCACCAGTAAGTAACTGGCCTCTCTGTTTTCCCAAGCGCCAAAGCCTCTCTAAGTTCACCCTTCTTTCAGGGCCAGGACTCACAGGACTCTTCCCCTGGAATCCCCAAATCAAAAGTAAAAAATTAAACTGACTTCTGCCCTCCTCAGACTTGACCTTTCATCCCTCTTCAGTTTCCCCTGCTGCATTCCTGAACTGAATAGCTTCCAGAGCTCTCTCTCCCTGGAAGTCCAGATCCTGCCCTATTAGTGCTCACCACTGGAGCTTGCCCCACCCCAGAAAGTGCTCTGTGTCTCTCTTGACCTCCTGACAGACTTCTTTACTCAGGAGAGTATCCCAAGGCCAACTCTCCCCCTCGGACTCCTCTTCAACTCTGCCAGTCTCACCGCCTTCTAGTACCAAGAGCAGGACTACAAAGTCCTTTCCCTCTCTCTCTGTAGCCAACCTTCTACTCTGAGCTTCCTTTCTTTATACTAACCACCCAGCTCCACCCCAGCTGGGATTCATCTTTACTTGGGTCTGGCTCATCCTCCAGGCGTAACTAGGTGCCTTAACTGAGCACCCCAGCTCCAGTTAACCCATTCATTATGCATATGGTGTACACTCCCCATCACAGTACCCGTGACTAGACACATTACCAGAGCATTCTGAGTGGTGAACAAGTCCAGAATATTCCCCAACTTTAAGAGGTGGGAATTCTAAGCCTTTCTTATGGCAGGTTGGAGCATCCTTCCCCGATATGCCTGTGTACTTAAGAACTCCTTATGCCCAGAAGATTTAAGTGTAAAAAAGTTCTGTTTTACAAGTGAACTATTACAAAATTAATCAACCAATTAATTAATTAATTAAAAATCCCTATAAAGAACATATAATATATTAATGAAATTGCATTGGCATCTCTTAAGTCTACCGGGGCTTGCTTACGGGCTTATCATAATAGAATCTCTTCTCCTATTCATTGAACATGGTAACACTCATGGCCAAGAAACAATGATGCACGTCCGCCTGCAGCGTGCAAGTGGATGGGAAATGTGACAAAATGAGTTTGCCCATTTCTCATTCACACAGGCACAAGAAAGCAAATAAAGGAAAGTAAATGTAGGTGGGAGAGAGAGAGGACCCACACAAGGTTCCAGCATAATACAGTATGGCTTTAAATGGCTACAGTGTTTCTACTGACTGCATTTCACATTGACAAGGCAGACCTTTGGGTCAGCATATAAAGTACCTTGCACGTGCAGAGGATAAACGAGAACAAAAGACAGTGTGAAGCATGCATTGGCCGCACGCTGCCTGAAATGCTGAAAGCCACTTTGTAGGACACAATCTGCAGAAAAATAAAAATCTTTACAAACTTCTTTATGAGACAGTTAAATGGTTGGGGGTGGGGGCTTCCCTCTAACTGACTTATAAGAACAACAAGAATCTGAGGAATGGGCAAAGACCTTAAGGCCCAACATGCTTGACCTCATTTGGGTTAATGGCACTGCTGGTTCTCTCACTATAACCTTCAGCTGGGGCACCGTCCCTAGAAATCATTTAAACTTTTTGCTTCAGTTGCCTTTGTTAGTGTCTTAGGCAATAATTTTATAATGCTTTTTTGTAAAATAGCCCTGCCGGAGTGCCCTAATGTTCAGCGTATGCCTCTTAGGTTTTAACCCTTTACTGGCAGTGGCATGAACATGTCTAAGAACTTTGTCAGTACGTCCCATAAATTTGCTAACATTCCTCTGGTCGCCTCCAAGTTGCCTCTTTCCTTTCAGAATAAGACCACCTCCCTTAACGTTTTCCCCTCCTAGCGTCTATCCTACTGAAGCGATTCTCACGCCTAATGTTACATGCTCTCCAAGGCAACAGTATACTTCCTGTGGGATGGTGACCAAGACCAGTGGCAGATTAGCCACTGGGCCAATGGGGCCGTCTGCCCAGGGGCCCCGGCCAATTGGGGGCCCCCAGAAAAATGGGCACCCCTGTGCCCTAACCTGCTCCGCCTGCCCAGTGCTCCTGCCAGGGAGCAGGGTTGAGGTGTGGGGGCTTGCCCTGCCCTACCCACCCGGCGCTCCTGCTGGGGAGTGGGGGGGGAAGTGCCAGTGCCCTGACCCCATTTTCCCAGCAGGAGTGCTGGGGGGGACTGCAGACAGAAGAGGTGGGGAGGGGCCCCCACTTGCTCTGGCCCAGAGCAACACAAACCCCAATCTGCCTCTAACCAGGACTAAATGCATGATTCCAATTAGGAGATCTAAGGGCTTGGCTAGATGAACAGTTAGCATGCCACAAGCAGGGGTATGAATCTACCCTCCACTAGCTTGCCTCCCACTAACTGTCCATGTGGACCATTCTGCCATGCACTAAACATTCCCTCATGCACTTTGATCACCTGTGCTTCGAAACGGGAGTAGATCAAAGTGCAAGGGAGCAAGGCAGTTAGTATGCAGCGGCACCACTAGTGCACTGTAGATTTACACCCGAGCTTGTCATGCCGTATTTGTCTAGACAGGGCCTAAAATCCTAAATGTATACAGGAAGGGCCAAATCAGGAGAAGTGGAGAGCACCCACAACTCCTCTCAATTCAGGTTTGACCCGAACACTATCCCCTCTTTTCCTCAGTATTCCATCCTTCTGCTGATGTAATGTAGTGTTTGTCTTTTTATCTGTGGTCATACACTTTAATGGCTACAGTGATTTTTCTGTAACAATCCCCAGATCTTTTTCCTCCTTCATGTACATGATGGTGGCTGAATTTTGAATATACCCTCTCACTTAGCTCCTTGCCTTCGGACTAAGCATTTTACATGTCTACATTGAACTGCATTATCCCTCTCCTGACCTGGTCACCAGTGCCATCCAAATCATTCTGAATCTGGCTTTCTTTGTTTCATGATTATTTCCCTCTGTTTTTAATATCAAGATTATCTATGAAGTTTTGGTTCATGTTCTCTGTAGAAAGACAGATGCTTTCCTCTTTGATTCCTTTGCAGAGAGTGCTCAAGCCAACCTGCAATTCAATTTGCCACCATTTTTGTTCACGAAATCTGAACGAAATGCTCATGAAGGGTATATCTACACCGCAAAAAGAGAAAAAGAAAAGGTGTGGTCTTGACCCAAGTTAGCAAACTTGGGTCAAAACAGCAGTGAACACTTGGCAATTCGGCTTTAAACTTAGGTCAGCAGCTCTAGTTCAAGCCCAGGCTCTTCTCACGGTTTTAACTTGAGCTGCTAATTTGCATTAAAAGATGAATTGCTGAGTCTTCACTGCTATTTGGAGTTCGCTCACCTGAGTTAAGAACACACCGGGGTTTTTTTTCAGTGCAGACAGACTGAAGCAGCGAACACCCCTGTTTGAATCTATTTGTGGGCTCATTTTTTCGTTTTTAATAGTAACACCACTGCAACGCTAGAAGCTCCCACAACCTATTTACAATGGGGTCATAGGGGAGCAGAAGGGGTGGAAGTAGGCACTGGTCCTGATTCTGCCCTGCTCTTCCCCCTGTGTGGGACACCCATTTTGTACAGATGTAACAGATCACCCAAGGTGCAGCACAGAGGAGAACAGCTCCGTCTTGCCTTCCTAAGACACTACGTTGCTGAGGTGGCAGGGGAACATGTTGGGTAGTGGGACTGTTACACCTGCCCAGCAGTGTCCCCTTAGTGCAGGCCCACCCAGAGGAGCCCCCTCTGGCTATTGGGTTACCACCTTTCAAATGCAAAAAAACCCAGCCTCCCCCACCACAACCTCAACCCCCGACCACAAGACAAGTCCGGAACCCCCCCTTTCAACAGCTTCTTATAGTATCCAGAGCGATAACACATACAGGTGAGATTGATACCATCACAGGTCTCCTCACTCTCCTGTGACTCAAACCCTCTCTCACACGCACACACGTGCAGTGCACTTGCATGTTGGTGGGCAGACAGCTGCTGTATTGTCAACAGTGTTAATCTATTATCTCTTAAACTGCGGCAATGGAACACAGCAGCATCTTTAGCTGGACACACAAATGTTTAACATTAGATATCCCAGTGCATTGTGATAAGAATGCAAATCTTTAGACCCATGTTAAAAAAAGAAACCAGCAGATTAAATTATTTTTCTGGCAATTTGCAAATCCATAAAAGAACTGGCCAGGCTGGTCAAATACTGGCCAGGTGGTAACTCTAGCTGGCTACCTCCTAGCACTCTCCAGTCAAATGAGAGCAGCCTCTAAGGTGTTGGAAAGGGATCCCTGAATCTTCTTCCCCCAGTGCACCTGAACCGAAATTAAAATAATTTGTCCCATATCAGTTTCTGCACAGAAACTCCTGAGTTTTACTCCTGGCTGTAACACTGTCAGTATCGCCGTGGCCCTGGGTTAAGTGACAACCTTTCTGCCTCGGTTTCCCCATCTGTAAAATGAGAATAACTGGGTTTACCTACCTCTTAGGAGGTTTGGGGAGGATTAATTACAGGCTTGTAAAGTGCTTTGAAGATGAAAACGGCATTGTACAGTAAGTGCTAAGTATTAATTATTAAATGGCAGTCAGACTTCAGGAGCTTTATAACAGGGAAAGGTTAAGAGAGTGTAATAACAGAGATACCTGTAATGAAGCACTGCACTGCCCTCTAATAGTGCATGTAAAAAGCTAATAACCCACAGCAACAATTCCCTCTCTGTGGCCTGTGCAGAATATTCTGCTCTTCTGCTATAATGATGACACTTAGAATTAGACCGACATAACCCACAGAGCTCTGGGGACTCATCATCTCTGAGATTTCACTTAATTATTGGCAAACTCTGTCATTTAGTATCCTGAGCAGGCTGCGCTATGTATAACCAACACATCTAATTTGATTTCATCTTGAATTGCTCCTATGAGTGGTCTTGAATGGAACCACATCTGGTATCTTGGCAACATCTCTTTTTTTCTTGGAGAGAGCTGTCCTTGACGCTATAAAATGGATCTCTCAAACAGGGGGTGTGTGAAATAACCCCCCCCCCCCGAGAGCATGATGGAAGGCTTTGCTCACATGTACATTTGATCAGTTTAGGCTTTTAATCATTTTGTCTAGGTAAATTAAGTCCATGAATGTTTGTGTAAGTGAGTTGAAGCCAGGATGGCAGCTTTTAAAACGCATTGAGGCTTCTTTGTCTTTAACTGGAGCTTTGAAAACAGATTTGGCTGCTGCTCTGCATGGTATGAAATGCTCCTGATTTCCCCTCTTTGCAATATACACTTATAGGGGAGAAAATCAAGTGTATGAATGAAGAAAAGAAAGACTTAAAAACATGTTCAGAACTCGATGGCTCAGTTTTGAAATGTCACCTAATGAAGTCCAGAATGTTCATATACTCAGGGCCAGCCTTGGGCACGAGGAACCACTTGGGGTTTGCACTTGGCCACTCACTGTCCAGCCTGCTCTCCCCTCCAGCAGAAAGTCTGCAGGGGAAGGAAACTCTCCCCATCCATATCCTCCTTCTCCCTTTATCTGCCAGACAGAAGCGGGAGGCAATTCATAACTCAGTTCCTTCCCCAGCACTTTGGACCCTGGTTTTGCTTGGCGACCTGTGGAATGTAAAATGAGCCCTGGTGAACGAATGAGGATAGAACAATTTTTTAAAGCAGAGACCTCACCTCTGCACTCACCTGCTCTGATTCCATATTGTGGGAAATGCATAACTGTAACATACACAAAAGCTATTTCCATCACTTCCTGAGTTTCTATTTCTCCTTGTGAAACTGCAGAGTAAGAGCTTCCTCCGTGATACCCAGCTTCCTTGCCTTTCAGTTATCATAGACTTATGAAGTCATTAGATTTTCTTTAGAATCACACCCGGTCCTAGTTTGCAATAAGAATTGGTCCCACAAATCTGAAACCTGAGGATTTATTTCTTTATTTATTTTAGCACTACTGGCCCTCCACAGGGAATTCCAATCAGCTTTATAACGGGACTAGGATTGTGACTATAATTATGGAAAGACTGTCCCCGCTCCATAATAAACTGCACGCGCCTGCAGAGGCAGATTTGGAAGTGTTCTCCCAGCTTCAGAAAACAGGTCCCTGCTGCCTGAGCAGAAGGAAGATCTCTTGGCTGGTATTTATAGAAATAGTCTGATGTTCCTTCTAATCTGCACCAACCAAGAGAAACGTCTTTGCACAAAAATATAGAGCAATCCTGCTCCCACTGAAGTAATGGCAGAATACTCCCAATGACATCAATAGGAGTAGGAGCTGGCCCTGAATTAATAATAACTTCGGTTAATTTCTTCCTATTTTCTTCAAACGTAGACAAAGGCACCTGTTTTCAAGGAAGTTTAACTAGCTACAAGTTTGAAGGGGTAGAAATAAACTGTTGTTGAGCTGGAAGGAGAAATAAACTTCAGGGGGAAAAATAAAAAATGAACCGGAGTTGAAATGTTAACGCCCTGTAACTCAGAAACCATTTGATTTGGGGTTGCTTTTTTCCAGACTACTCTTTTGCCTTCAGAATAAATACAGCAATTTTCAGGCCAAACCAATGTTCCACATTAAAGTTATAATGGGACAAGAATCAGGGAAGAGGGTCGCAACCCTAGTTATGGAGAGGCTGCTGCCTAGTTTGTAAACAAATTTTCCTGTAATATCAGTCCTTTCTTTCCTCAATGGTGATCCACCATTTCTGTACCGAAAGGGAAACCTGTGCTATCTTTCATGGGAAGATAGAAGAGATCCTCTTAAAAGCTAGGATGACATAAGTCGTCATATGCAATATCTACTGACTCTTCCTCTCCTCCCCCACACCCTGTCACAACCTCTCCTAAGCAGACTGCATCACCAGTAACATTGGCATTCGTTTAAACCCGCAGTGTTTGAGTGGGCCAAGTGCATTCCCCAATCCCTAATAACAATAATACTTGGCACTTGCATTCTGGATTTACATCTTCAAAGCACTGGACAGACATTCATTAGTTAATGTGCATGAGCTAAGCAGGTACTAGCATTACAAACCCTCCTATGACATTAACATGAGGACTCTGGAGCTGCGGGATGCTGGAAGGATGATGTTAGGATGGTAGAGTGACATACTGTACAGTTTAACAGACTCAGCCAAGGAGTGGCATACCCTCACCCAGGCAAATGAGGAATTAATAATCAAAACATGGTCTCTTCAATTAGTGTTCTTTTATGCAATTATACCTTTCACTTAAAGGACATCTTTCTGACTGGTTACCCTCCTGCATCATTACAGCCTGCTTCTTTCAGGTGTGGGATGGTCATTACTATTTATAATTTTTTTGTGGCTGTGGTTTGGCACAGTATCGTTCCATGGCCTCTCAGATAATCTTAGGAAATAAAAATGGCATAGGCCCGATGCGATTTCTGATCAAGTCTGAAGGGAAGAAACATCTGGAATGAACCTGGACTTGGTTATGCTGCTGATATAGTTCACATCGAAGTGTAACCTCCCCAGGGTACGCTTCAGGAAGCCAGTGAAGTGATGGTATGGATGAAAATGGCACTTCCAATTTAAACATAGACTCCACAGTTCATGTCGGTGTACACCTAGTCTAACCAATGCTCGCAACATATTCCAAAAGTCAGGTTAGTCAGCAGAGTCCCAAGTCTGAATGGAGCTAGGAGACTTGTGCTTGGTTTTAGTAGCGATCGGCCTGATCCAAAACTTTTGAAATTTTAGATCCAAATCTGGATACAAACTGTGTCTAGTTTGGAGCGACCTTTCACTTCAAATCTGGCTAGAACACAGTAGCTGATGTATTATACAGTAGTTTCATACTAGGGATGGTGCAACAAGGCAAGTCCTCCTTAAGTGCCCCAAGCATGGCAGGAAAATACCCTGTAAGTGCTCAGCCTCAGTTTCCCCCTTCCTGGGATCCCTCCAAATCCTCCTCCAACACTCTCTGGGGCAGAGAACACCCTTGTCACATCTCAAAGGCATCACCCTTTTTCTTTAGAAGAGAATTCCTTCACCCGCATTCCTTCAGCTTGTCCCTCTTCCAGTTCTCCTGTCTCTCCATGTATTAGTGATAGAATCATAGAATCATAGAACTGGAAGGGAACTCGAGGCGTCATCTAGTCCAGACCCCTGCCCTCAAGGCAGGATTAAGTATTAGCTAGACCATCCCTGACAGGTGTTTGTCTAACCTGCTCTTAAAAATCCCCAATGATGGAGATTCCACAACCTCCCTAGGCAATTTATTTCGGTGCTTAACTACTCTGACAGGAAACTTTTCCTAATGTCCAACCTAAACCACCCTTGCTGCAGTTTAAGACCATTGCTTCTTGTCCTATCCACAGAGGTTAAGAAGAACAAATTTTCTCCCTCCTCCTTGTAACAACCTTTTATATACTTAAAAACTGTTATCATGTCCCCTCTCAGTCTTCTCTTCTCCAGACTAAACAAACCCAATTTTTTCACTCTTCCCTCATAGGTTATGTTTTCTAGACCTTTAATCATTTTTGTCGCTCTTCTCTGGACTTTCTCCAATTTGTCCACATCTTTCCTGAAATGTGGCACCCAGAACTGGACACAATACTCCAGTTGAGACCTAATCAATGTGAAGTAGAGCGGAAGAATTACTTCTTGTGTCTTGTTTACTATACTCCTGCTAATACATCCCAGAATGATGTTTGCTTTTTTTGCAACAGTGTAAAACTGTTGACTCATATTTAGCTTGTGATCCTCTATGACCGCCAGATCCCTTTTTTGCAGTACTCCTTCCTAGGCAGTCATTTCCCATTTTGTATGTGTGCAACTGATTGTTCCTTCCTAAGTGGAGTACTTTGCATTTATCCTTATTTAATTTCATCCTATTTACTTCAGACCATCGCATACATCGCATATATCTTCCCATGGCTCCCTGGAAGGGTCCATGTTTTTGCTCCATGCCCTAGATCACTGTTCACAATCTTTTATTTCAAAAATCCCTTTCAATTCACTGAAGAAGTTAGTACATGAAAAGAAAAAGTGGCTGGTTTGCTATGTAGGAAAAGGGAAGTGATTTTGCTGAAGAGCAGTTGGGTTTCAGTAGGAAGTGATAGCTTTCTGATTGGCCAGCTGTGCTCAAACTGGGGTTTGTGAAAACTTCCTAGCATGCAGGCATCCCAAAAGTACCAGATTTTTTCTTTAAAACTTGCGCATTTCCTGAAAATCATGATGAACTGAAATGGGGAAAGGCTGCGATTTTTTAAAAGCATTAGCAGATAAAGTTCCTCAACAGCAGCAGCATCTGAGACACAATGTTCTTCCATATACGGAGCTGTATTATCATTTCAGGGCAAATGTCACAGATTTTAGATCAACAGGAACAAAGCCAACGTAACAAAAACAAAAAAAGTGATGTATTCCTGGGAGAGCACCGTGAATACGTCCTTTGTAACACTCAGCGTTCAGTCCGCCTCTCTAATTACAGCTGCCCACAAACAGGGAGCCGCCTTCAAAATGGAAAGATGTACTAAAGAGAAAACAGTCATATCAGTCACCTAGAGACAGTATAGATACCTCAGCAAACCCTTGCAGTGCTGCATGCTGCCATTTTGTTGCTGACAGTACTTTGAATCATAACCATGAGCTGGGACTCAGTATGTGATGGGAAAGTGTCCCCATGCTTATCTCTGGTGGCTGTATGCCTCCACCTATTGTGTCGTTATAAATCTACTTTATGTGCCATATTCCTATGTGAGAGACAGAGACCTGAGGCTAAATACACACACACACACACACACACACACACACACACACACACAATCACAGAGACACAGACTTGCATTCTAGCTAGGAAATATTACTTCATTTTGGAGTGCAGAGCAATAAGAGTGCATAACTCAACCACACCAGATTTCAAGACAGAGTCAGCGTACCGATTTGTTTTATTGGCTTGAGCTACAATACTTCTATAGTCTCTTTCACCCTAGCACCAGGAGAGGGTGCTCTTAACAAGCATTGTAAGAGACCTCCAGTTAAGCAGAAGGGGGAAGCAAAAGCCAGTACCATATTATGAATCTTGCACTTAATATTTGCAATTTAAACACACTGTTCTTGTTGGCCTGTTTATTTTCCATTCACCTGATGGGCACTCACCGATCTGAGATGCACCTAGGAAAAATGAACTTTCTGAAGAAAAGCATAAAAGCTCATTCTACAGTTAGCCTCTCTGACTTACAGTCAGGATGTATTCTGTTTGCCAAAGAAAACAATGATCCCCCCCCCCCCCCACCACCACCACCAAGCTATTGCTTTAACTGCACTAACTGGGTTCACTACTGGTGCATTAGCGCTGTGACTCTGAGTTCGTTATTTACTCAGAAATGTGGAGATGCACAAATCCTTGCTTTTATGGAGCAGGTGAGAATTCCAGGGTCTCATTCTGCTCTCCAAGTCCCCTCCCCAAATCCTTCTCTTTATCGCTTGTCTTCCACTACTAACCGGCCACCCCGTCTCACATCATCATCCTGTCACTTAGCTTATATTACAATTTAACCATTAAAGACAAATGTTTAAGAAGCCATTGGAACTAGGAGGACATCTCTGCTCAGTCGCTCTCCTTTTAGGTTGCATCCTGCATTGCTGTTAGCGTGTGCATTTAGACTGGGAGCTCCTTGGGGCAGGGACTGTATCTTCTGACCTGTCTGTGAACCATGTGTACAGATGGCAACATTGTCACAAGTGGTCTCTGCCTTTGGGTGCTGAGCCTGAGACACACTGTGCCTGATTTTCAAAGGGTGCCGAGCATCCGCAGTTCCCACTGACTTTACTCGGAGACACGCGTGCTCAGCACTTCTGGAAACAGATTGTCAGGTGTCTCAAGCTGAGGCGGCCAAATTCACTTATGACAATTTGGGCCCAGGTGAGTAATATTGTTGGAGATGCATACCCAACCTTAGGAATTTTCCTTTGAGTGCTTAATACATTGGTTCCTAGAAAAGGCTGAAAGGAGAATCTAGAGATTGCCCCAAATTTTTGCTGTATATTTGAGATCTTGTTTTGAAAAATGCAGTCTGTGTTCAAAGGCACATGCTCAGCCTGCAGTAAAAACATGCTTGCTTTTGCCCTTAAGTGAGCAGATGCATGTGCTGTGTACCAGGGTGAGTAAGTGGTTCACGGTCTGGCCCTGAGCTTCATTTAACAGCACAGCTGTCTGAGGGTTGACTCTTTAATAATGGTTTTTGTTTTGGTTTTCCCTCTCAGGCTGTAGCTCTCTCCACCTTTTGAGTCCCATCTTCTCCCCTCCCCTCACCTCAGGGAAATTACTTCAGGATTTTGCCAGGGGTTGGGGATGGGAGGGAGCACAGATTGGGGAGGAAAGGAAGAGAAGTATCAACCTTTTCTCCCCGACATTGTGATTCTAAACTGTTCTCACTCATAACAAACCTTCTTGCTATTTACTAATTAGATTATTGCCTCCCACAAGTAAACATTAAAAAGAGGAAGCAGTCACTTTCCCTCTTAAGCATTTAGGAAATATGGTGCATTTTAGAAGTAAACCCTGAAGAAGAAGCAGGAGGGCTTTGGGCTGACCTGCCCCACTGAAAGCAATGTGAGTGGGATCAGGCTGGACCTGAGCCACCACTCTGAGCGGGAGCTTGGCCCACCCATAGATTGATTCCTCCAGTGGGAGAGGACATCACACTGACACCCCACCCTGAAGATTGTACTCCTGCCAGAGGAACGGAAAACTCTTCCCTTCCCCTGCCACGTAACCTCTGGGAGAAAACTGAAGAGAATAAAAACAAATATGGGCTGGCTCTGGGGAAATAAATGTAACAAAAATGAAAAAATGGCATCATGTGTGGTGGGGAAATAGTTCCTCCAGCTGTGCATATTCCTCCAGCTGTGTATATTACACCTCTTGTAATAGGTTCTGTTCAATATTTTCATCAATGATTTAGATAATGGCACAGAGAGTACACTTACAAAGTTTGCAGATGATACCCAGCTGGGAGGGGTTGCAAGTGCTTTGGAGGATAGAATTAAAATCCAAAATGA
Organism: Malaclemys terrapin pileata; assembly: GCF_027887155.1. NCBI lineage: Eukaryota > Metazoa > Chordata > Testudines > Emydidae > Malaclemys > Malaclemys terrapin. The sequence continues at coordinate 15,366,770 of NC_071520.1, read as the reverse complement.
TTTGGACAAAGTGGAGAAATGGGCTGAAGTAAATAAGATGAAATTCAATAAGGAGAAATGCAAAGTACTCCACTTAGGAAGGAATAATCAGTTGCACACATACAAAAAGGGAAATGATTGCCTAGGAAGGAGTACTGCGGAAAGGGATCTGGGGGTCATAGTGGACCACAAGCTAAATATAAGTCAACACTTATAACACTGTTGCAAAAAAAAAAAAAAGCAAACATCATTGTGGGATGTATTAGCAGGAGCGTTGTAAACAAGACACAAGAAGTAATTCTTCCATTCTACTCTGTGCTGATTAGGCCTCAACTGGAGTGTTGTGTACAGTTCTGGGCGCCACATTTCAGGAAAGATGCGGAAAAATTGGAGAAAGTCCAGAGAAAAGCAACAAAAATGATTAAAGGTTTAGAAAACGTGACCTATGAGGGAAGATTGAAAAAAAATTGGTTTATTTGGTCTGGAGAAGAGAAGACTGAGAGGGGACATGATAACAGTTTTCAAGTACATAATAGGTTGTTACAAGGAGGAGGGAGAAAAATTGTTCTCCTTAACCTCTGAGGATAGGATAAGAAGCAATGGTCTTAAACTGCAGCAAGGGTGGTTTAGGTTGGACATTAAGAAAAATTTCCTAACTGTCAGGATGGCTAAGTACTGGAGTAAATTGCCTAGGGAGGCTGTGGAATCTCCATCATTGGAGATTTTAAACAGCAGATTAGACAAACACCTGTCAGGGATGATCTATAAAATACTTAGTCCTGCCATGAATGCAGGGGACTGGACTAGATGACCTCTCAAGGTGCCTTCCAGTCCTACGATTCTATGATTGTCCAAAAATCCCAGTCTCAGGAGCTGTTTGTGTTTACCTGTGGGTCAGATTCTACCACCAGTTACAGCAGTACAAGCCTCGGGTAACTCCACTGACATGTAGATCAGACTCTGGCCCAGTACAGATGTGCAAAAGGGTATCAGTCTATTGCTGATTGTTATTTTAAAATCTCAAACTTCTGATTCTTATGTGTCCCACAACTTGGAAATAAACCCAACTCGCTTGTGGAGGGATCTTTTATTCTTCTTCTTCTTAAGAGACACGGGACAGATTGCAAACAAAGAGCTTGCTCCTGCCCGCATTGAGGGAATGGGATTACACACAAAAGTTCATTGCATGTTCCTCTGTGGGATCTCTGATACAAAGAAATAAGTCAGAACCATAGAAGGTAAGAAGGCGAGCACTGACATGCTAGCAGCCCGCTGATCGCCTTTGAGGGAAGAAATTCTGATATATTTATACATATATAAATTCACCTTCCCTTTAATGAAAATGAACAAATTCCAACGAGTTTCTTCCTCTGCCTGCTTTGCAATCTGCTTCAGCTTCATTTCACATGCTGTCTCACACAATAGCCTCCAGGGATTCTCAGAGGAAACATTTAGCTGCCTCACCTTCCATACCCAACTCTTGCCTTACTGCCTGAAACTTATTTGCTTCTTTCCCAACAAACCAGCTTTAGTTATCACTGTAGTTAAGACTATGTCAACATGTCTTGTTCTAAGCTTTTCTTTTCGGGAATTTACAAGTTGGCTGTAAAAATTCCCTTTGGACTGAATCTTGGCATAGCCCGTGAAAGCCTCAGAGCACATTATTAAAAATATATATATATATTTGTTTTTAACCTGTTCGAAGAACTGTACATTTCAGTATTAAGGGTACACACTGTATCATCAGGCATAGAGTAACAACCCAAGCCACAGTTGTAGTGTGTAACCTCCATTAAAATAAGTCACCTTGGAATGTTCTGTGTTATCAGGCCTCTGTAGTATTGACAATACGGGAATTTTCATATACTGAGTAGTGTAACAGGAATGAGAATACCTCCTCCCATGCTCTTTACGCAGTAATAAATACACTGCAAAATATCCTGTTTATCTACAGCTAAATCCTGTCTTCCATGCTAAGCAGCTGGTTTAAGGCGGGGAAGAGGGGCTCTCTGGAGCTGAGGAACAATTATTTACATCTCTATCTTAGGTACAAATATGGCTCCCCCCTCACCATCCCAGCACCTCACAATCACTAATGACTACCCTTGCAACACCCTTTGTGTCACAGAAGGGCTGTTATCCCTATTTTACAGATGGCTTACTGAGACCCCCTCTATGTCTATACTGCAGTCATAGAGTGCAATCACAGTTTGCGTAGACCTACTCGAGCTAGCTTTAATCTAGCTAGCTCAGGTCCTGAGCAGTGAAGACATGGTGAGATGTGCTTCAGCAAAGGCTGTAGAAGCCTGCCTGGAACCCTGGGTAATTATTTGCACAGCTAGCCTGTGCTGAAACGTGTGTTGCCACAGGCTAGATTAAAGCTTGCTCAGGTACGTTACTTGAGCTTGCACTCACACCCTGTGATTGCAGGATAGACACTCAGTGACCTGCCCAAGGGCACTGAGGGCATCTGTGACAGAGCAGGGAATTGAACCCAGGTGTTCAGCTAGCACCCTAACAACTAGAGCATCCTTTCTCTCATGGAGGGTGGGGGGTGGCAGAGCAACTCATGGCCCTTAATATAGCACTGATGCTGCTGACTTGGGTTCAGGGGCTTGGGCTGCAAGGCTAAAAGCTGCTATGTAGACATTTGGGCTCAGGAATCTGGACTCTGGGACCCTTCCTTTGCACATGGTCCCAGAGCTCAGCCTCCAGCTCAAGCCCGGATGTCTACACAGCAATTTGACAGCCCCACAGCCAAAGCCTGGCAAGCCCAAGTCAGCTGACCCGGGCCAGCTTTAACTGCTGTGTAGATGTACCCAGTGAGTACAAGTGACTTCAGTGGGACTGCACGTGAGTATGGTGGGCTAGATGTGATCCTCAAACTCTGTAGGCCTGATTCTCATCTCACCTTGGTGTAAATCAAGAATTCATGCCATTGAAGTCTGTATAAAACCAGTGTGAGATCAGAATGGGGCCCAATAAGAGTAAAATAAATGTACAAAGCATGCTTTTGAGTGATAGGGTCGAATAGCTTTTAATAATAAAAACCACATTGTAAATGGCCAAGAAATTAATCTTTAAAAAGGCTGCAGTATCCCCTGTGTATTAACTATTTTTCAAAGACATTTCTTCTGGATTTTTGGTTACCTCCTTTAATATGTGTTGCTAGCTAGCAGAGCTGTTATGCTCTGTGGAGTAAATATAATATGCATTTTTAAAACATTTATAAATATGTATTCACCCTATGGACCAGAATGGCCTTGTACGAGCTGGGTTCTGATCTGTCTTGAGAGTAATGCAATCTTTAAAAATAATTATAAATATACTGAGGTATATGCTCAACACAATGCATGGGGATTTAGCCACATAAATTTCATTAACACTAATGAGAGGTGTGCGGCTAAAGCCCAGCTATCAAGACGTCGTGCATAAAGAAAAGCCTGCCTAATGATATATTTACTTATTAAATCAGCACAGCTCTGAAGGGCATGAATGTTGATCTATTTTTATTTATTCTTTTTAAAAATGAAATTAACCCCACACACATGTAGGCACTGTAGAACTGAAATTACTGACTGAACATTCGTTTTTGCTCTATTCATGAATTTGAAAAAAAATCTGTGAAAATGACTCTTCAGCAGTTATTTTTGGCAATCGGCAAGTGGCACGCATCTTCTGTGGAGGCTGCTTTGGAACATGCATTGCAAATAATTCAGTGTAAATACGGTCCCGGTCGCTTTTGTACTAGAATAAACAGACACTAATGTAAAGAGTATCAGGGGGTAGCCGTGTTAGTCTGTATCTACAAAAACAACAAAGAGTCTGGTGGCACCTTAAAGACTAACAGATTTATTTGGGCATAAGCTTTCGTGAGTAAAAACCTCACTTCTTCGGATGCATCCGAAGAAGTGAGGTTTTTACTCACGAAAGCTTATGCCCAAATAAATCTGTTAGTCTTTAAGGTGCCACCAGACTCTTTGTTGTTAATGTAAAGAGGACTCTGGTATATTTTGGTATTGTTGAGGTTCTGGGCACACGCCACTCAAAGCTGGGAAATTCACACTTCCGGCTCATTTATAGTTCAGCTCACTCACTCTCTGATGCCTTTTAAAAACGTTCTTCTTTCAGGAATAGTGTAAATAAAGTGCAGAGTGTCCTTGTTAACTGAATGCCCTGTTTTTAGTGCATGCACTTGGGTCACAAACTTGGGGATTCTGTCACTACACTTTTGTTAATTTCTGGACATGAAAGAATGCATCGTTATTTTGGTTGTAGTATCAAAAGCAATTTGCTTATTTACTTCACTATATTACAAGTGGTCCCTTTGTTCAATGGATACCACATACGTTTGCTGCCAAGTTCAGGGTCTTAACATGTTGCTCCAATGTATCATTTGAAGACTTCGGTGCCATCTACTAGATCATTGTGTTATGGGGCCAAGTAAGGGCCAGCAGGGTAAAGGCAATTTATAACCCACATTGTGACATCAATCTAACCTAGCAACCTCCTTAGCAACACTGCCAAAGCATCACAATGTGGCCCCCATCACTCAGATGATATGAAGATAGCAGCATTGTTAGGGTGGGAGGCTGCCACTTTGGCCTAGCAACAAACAACTGCCTGACCTTGGGATCTATTGAAAGCTGAGAAGCCAAGCAGAACAGAGAGAGCACCACCAAATGAACCCCCCCGGGTTTCTGCCTGTTTCTTTTATTTAACCTAAACAAATTCTTCAGTGAAAAAATATGGCTATCCATCCAGACAGTCTGCATGTGTATATTCAAGATTGCCTTTCCATATTGATGGGTCTTCTGCACTGTGATTCTGAAATCTTAAAATCAATACATACACACCAGGAAAAATAATCACTGAAAAAAATTCTCAATGTGACAAACAAGTTAAATATTATTATTACAGTGCACTAGCTATGCTAGGTCTTATATTTCAGGTGCTGAGCATTGAGCTCTAGCAGCTGCAAAGAGGGTATTTGCCCACGGAAGAAAGCCAGTTGTAGCCAGTTTGTGGATAAGCATTCTGTCACTTAAAATAACTAAATGGACATAAATCACAGGTTTTCCTCTTCTCTTTCCTCTTGTTACTTATTCAAATGAGCCCCCTACACATGCCATTGTGTCAATTCTTCTCCACATGCAGCTGCTGATGTAAGGTAACATTTTTCTCTTTCGCTTATACACACACACACACACAAGCGTAGAATCACTTTAATATCTGCTACTGTATATCCCCTGTTGGGAGGCTAACTATATTCTGGAGCTGTAAGGAGAAAGACGATCTAATTGGTCTTTTCAGTAGCTAACTATGATATTCCTAAAATGGGGAGGAGGGACGTTGTATTTTTAAGTTAAATGCCACTTCTTAAAGTGTGGCCACACTTACAATGATTTGACAGGAAATTGAGAGAGAAACAAATACTAATTATAGGGGGAAAAGTCAAAGAAATGTTCTGAGAACTATGTATTTCTAGACAGGTGGCGCTGAGTCAATACGAGACGCTGTATATTCTCCGGGAGACTCAGCTTCTAGCCTGGTGCAGAAGCTAGCCTTCTAAGTGAAATTCAGCTAGTAATATCAACACAGCAGTACTTCCCAGTGAGTAATAACCCATCTTCTAACAAAGCCACCTTGTACTCTGGCTAGTTCAAGGACCAAGTTAGTGAGGACAACTCACCCCTCCCCCACTTTAGCTGGCCAGTGCAAAGAAGGGCAAATCACAGCTGCCTTTACCCTGTTTAGCATTCGAGAGAAACCGATGACTTTAGTTTGCAGCAGCAAGACATGTCGTGACAACCATTACATTTTCATAAGTGTGAATTGTTTCTGTCAAGGAAATTCACACTTGTACAGACTGTGTGTTTATATAGATATGAGAAATCTCTACACCTAATTATAAATATTTGAAAGGGAATTTCTTTGAGCATTTAATAATTTCCATTTGGTTACATGTTTGTTTTATTTAACACTTGGTAATCATCTTCAGTTTATAACCTGTCTTAAGAGAGTAGCCACAAGTCACAGTCAGTTGCACATTAGTGGTAGACTTTAAAGGGTTAATATAGTTAAACTTGAAAGCTGACTTTGGTGATATTGTAAAGTGCTTGCATAAGACTGAGGTACCTTAATATAGGCAACCATTAGCATAGGTTTCATTGTGGTATATTGCATATGTTTATTGGATCAAATTTCAGCTCTGAGCCCTGGCAAACCCACTGAACTTAAGAGGGTCAGTTGTATGATGTGACAGAGAGCAGAATCTGATCCATGGTGTGATTCATAAAGTACATACGTTATATGAATTTAAAATGGGTTCACACAGGAGCCGAGGCTGGGAGAAATCTCTTGCGTTATTTAGTCCGGTTTCAGAAACTACCAGAGTTTTTAAATTGGAAAACTGGCTAATTTTGTAATAGTGAGCCCAATTGCATCCCCCTACAGGAAAGTCCACAGCAGGGGCTTCCTGGCCTAGGAGTGAGAGTTTTCTCCAAGTCCTCCTGGGAAGTGATGGGAGGAGGGTATAGGCCAAGGAACCAGTGGGTTTAACTCCTATCCCTGCAAATCAGCTGGGATTCACACAGATCCTGGGGGAACTGCTGCCTCTCCATGGCTTCCTAGCCCCTTGCAGTTATCCCCCGCCACCAGGCTGCCCTGCACATTGTCACTTTCCCTAGACACAAAAATGTCAATATAACCTCTAAAAAAAGAACAGGAGTACTTGTGGCACCTTAGAGACTAACAAATTTATTAGAGCATAAGCTTTCGTGCATCCGAAGAAGTGGGCTGTAGTCCACGAAAGCTTATGCTCTAATAAATTTGTTAGTCTCTAAGGTGCCACAAGTACTCCTGTTCTTTTTGCAGATACAGACTAACACGGCTGCTACTCTGAAATATAACCTCTGGCTCTCTTACTTTTCTGGGCTTGACAGGGAATAGTATGCATCTCCCCTGGCCCCAACTCTGGCCTTCCTGCTCACAGCCTGCCCCCTCTTTGGCTCCCAGAGCCGGGGGAGGGACAGTGCCACAGAGGTAACTGAGCCCCCACCCTCTGTGGGATGGAGTACGCCTCCCTGCCTGGACTTCAGAGGGATTTTGCGCATAGTGTAGTTTATCTATTTTCCCATGTATGGTAATCTGGCCATCTGTAGTAGATAACAAGTGCAATGCACTTTGTAAAATATATGAGAAGCATCTTATCTCCCCACCTAGTACTCAACACACAGCACCTCTGCATAATACTCACATCACGGGCAGTCTGAGCTCTCTCCAGTTCCGGTGTTGGTATTCTCCGGGGGCTCCGAATCTGGCTAGGGCTGTTTTCTCTAATTGCCAGTGCAGTGCCATTCATGAGCTAAAACTCCAGTGTGATGAATAACAAGAGGGAGACCCAGTGGGACCCAGACACCAAGAAGGTGACTTGCTCTCTGTGCTTGTGATTATTCAGTATGGTTCATTCCTTTCCAGCTTCTGAAACAGAGTAATTGGGGCAAAGACCAAAGTCAGGAACAACTGCTCAGAAGAAGGATAAAAGATTCCTTCATGAATCCATTCAAGAATGAGATGATGCTTTCAGGTGACAGATAGTAGATAATGTTTTCACGCCTCAGCTCTATTATGCATACATTTGACTTTTTAGAAATCTGTAAATTTCGATTGTTTGTAACAACAATGGATTTTTAAACAAAAAGCTACATTAATCCTTAAAAATTTAAATCTTTATCTCATGCTCTTAAAATTGCTGGTTCCCCCAGAGTGACATGAATGAAGCTGGGCCATTGAAGCCAAAAGGAATTATTTATATTCTACGGAGGGAAAATAAAATCCCGTGTCTCTACTGAAGGCCAACACCAACCTGAGAAATAATGAATTTCTGGGGCAAAGATGAGGGAGGAAATCTGGAAAAGCTTGGGATGTTTGGATCCGGGGTCTTTGGTTGATGCATTAAAGGCAGGGTGGCAGGCCCAGATTCTGAATCCAATTCAGCTCCCAGATTTAGCTTTGCAGCCATCTCTGGTGTACAGCATGTTAAGTCCATATGTAAGCACCTAGGAAGATGCAGTGTCACTTGAACACATACGTGCTTTCGGGGTGGAGGGGGAAGCAATCCAGCATTTGAGAGAGGCTATATATAAATATAAGGATCTTCAGTGCCTGTGGCTGTAGTTAATGCCAAGGTCAACTTTTTCAGCTGACACTTGTGCCTTCAGGCTGGGTGGGGTGGGGGGTGTTAGTTGTATTGTGCAGTGAAGCCACAAGATGTCAGGAGACCGCTGCTCTGTTTCACTAATGTGTTAGCTGGGTACAGTGTGTTTTAAGGGATGAAAAGAGGCTGCAAGGTTTTATCCTCATTTTTAATGCTGGCCTACATCTTAACTATGTTGTCCGGCCTAGTTCCCCGCACCCCTTCTGTTTCTCAGTGCAAAGGAGCGAGCAAACAAATGAGAAATTCTCCATCTTGGGATAGCTGTTCTCAGCCCCTTATTTCCTTGGCTTGCTGACTCCCTACTTGTATGTCTCTAGGCATGTTTCTTCCTTTTTAACTGTGCTTTGGTTACTGGTGGACACTTCCATTTGAGGTCCTGTCAGTTGCAGCATATTACACAATCATTGACTAACCCACTGTTTTAAGCAACCTGCATCGTATTCACTTACAGGTCCCCCATGTGAAATTCAAAACTGGGCTCGTCACGTCCAAGAGAGCAGCTGTTTGCTAGAACAATCACATTAATAAAAATTTGAACACAATCTTACAAACTGGTCATGAAACTGCTGGGACCTGCATCCGAATTCACCATGTTGTGCCTGAATGGTGTTAAAAATAAAGGAAAGTGAATAATGTGTAGCACATTGGCAGTATGTGTCCTTCTAGTGCGAACTGTGATGCTAGTTAACATCCTGAGTGAAATGTGAAAATACTGCAGGATTCTGCTTAGGGGATAAACCCTTTCCCTGCAGGTAGAGTGCATTCATTTGGGGCTTATTAGCTGTTTGTGCCTAAGGTAGATTGCAGTTTCTGCCCATAGTTCACAATGAGAAATGCCCTGTTTGCATGGTTCAATCCCTATCCAGTTGTTAGGATTCGGGTAATTGCTGTTCCTTGCACAGAAATTACACCTGGGCCAAGAGAAAGCATTCCTTTTAATCCAGATCGATCACAGAGCTAACATCTGGAATTTTTGTGCGGCATTATCCAAGGGAGCACTAATAGCAACCATTTTGTTGCTTTCTATCAGAGCAAGAACAAAATGGTGGCCTGGAAAACCTGCCTCATCTCTCTCTCACCCACATACATTCAGACATGCACTTGTCTATACATGCAGAGCGAAACCCTCTTATGGAGAAGTCTTTTTTTCCCACAGAACCGCCTTACTGTAAGCAGAGTTTACTGTAACCAGGACCTGCACAGTGCAGTGTGTGAAACAATCTGGGACCTTCAGGGCCCAGTTCTCAACTGCTTTGCTCCCTTTGTAAACTGCTCACACAGGTGCAGACTGGCTGCAAATTGCTGCTGTTCTGAATTGGTAACAAGTAACATTTTACACTCATTTTGCACAGGAGTAAATGGCGACACAAGGGACAAGGCAGCAGAAAGCCACTCCCACATTCTACCACGCTATAACTCAAGTTTTACTACAGGAAAAGGTGTACAAAAGATCATCCTTCTTAGGCAATCTCCTGCCTTAAGGTACCTTCCCTTAGATATTGAGTCTGGTTCACCAGGCTGTTACATCAGTTTTATGACAGCGTAACGCCTTTGATTTAAATGGAGCTACATTGACGTAAATGGAGTCATACCAGTATAAAGCTGGTGTAATGGAGTGGTGAATCAGGCCCATTGAGTGCAGCTGAACTCCGTCTTTGAAGACTAACTGTGCTCACTGAGTCTCTCAATCCCTTGAGTCATCACAAGTCAGGTTTCGCTGTATATCCAACTTCCCTAAAAAGTGCTAGTTCTGTGGATAAAACTGTGCACGTATGCACCAGTTATTCCTTTCACATTGCCCCACAGCTACCCCATTCCTGTCACATGAAATCTCATGTGCTATTTTTTGTGGTTGCTGCAAAAGATCATTTTAAAAGAGTGTAATAATCTGTTAAAATGATCATTCAAATTTGAAAGTAGTACAGTGTTCTGAACCCCTTGACCGCTTTGGGTGCGCACACCAGGTACGTTCTTGATTTTGCTACATGCTTTGCTGGCTGGATCTAGCTGGCTCACCATGCAGGTCATGGTCTTTGTCTTCTGTCTTCTGACTCTGGTCCTAGAGCTGGCTGGATATTGGATGAACGGAGTGAGGTCTCCTCTCTGAGATCAAGCAGCTGGTGTGAGCAGTTGCATGCCCCCCGGCTCATGGCTACCTGTATACAGCCCACAAGTGAAACAACTAGACCATGGGCTCTTCTGATGCTCCCTAGCCAAGACATAACTGACCAGTTTGCAGCTGAGCATGGCTCTTTGTTAGCATCCCCTACTGATCCCTAACACACACCACCACTAAATAATACTTTACTCTAATTATTCCAAAGGCATTTAAGGCTAAGCATGAAATGTTTTTCCTCCTATACCTTCTCCTCCCCATTTTTTAATGTGAAATGGGGGCTCCATAGGTTAAGACAGGGCCTATGGCAGCCATTGTGCAGGCTTCAGGCACTTGAAATATTCTTACCATAATGGAGTACTGGGACAGAACTGAGGGTATGGCTACACGACATCCACTTCAGGGGCATAACTACGATACTGCCTCTGTGCTGCTATAGTACCATCGTGTAGATATCTCCTCCATCAACAGAAAGGATTTTCCCATCGATATAGTTATTCCTCCTGTCCCCCAGGCAGTAGCTAGGTCAGGCTAGGTCTACACTACCCGCCTGAATCGGCGGGTAGAAATCGACCTCTCGGGGATCGATTTATTGCGTCCCGTCGGGACACGACAATCGATCCCCGAATTGACGCTCTTACTCCACCAGCGGAGGTGGGAGTAAGCGCCGTCGACGGGAAGCCGCAGAGGTCGATTTTGCCGCCGTCCTCACAGCGGGGTAAGTCGGCTGCGATACGTCGAATTCAGCTACGCTATTCGCGTAGCTGAATTTGCGTATCTTAAATCGCCCCCCCCCCCCCCCCCCCCCCCCCGTAGTGTAGATGTAGCCTAAATGAAGAATTCTTCTGTCGACCTAGCTGCAGAACTCAGGACACTCAATTTTTCACGGCCCTGAGCAAGGTAGTGAGGTCAATGTAATTTTTAAGTGTTGAGCAGGCCTCTGTATAAAAGTATGAGTGCCGGAGGTTTGGAACTCTGAAGATGAGGGACAACAATCTCTGTTTTTCTGGTCGTAAATGACAATGTTACAGCTGAAATTTTTTACTTATTTTTGACACTGCTGAGGGCCTATCGAGAGGTCAAAACATATGGTGAAGCCAGGATTATTTAGTATAAATTATTAATAGGAAATATTTGGGGGAAAGGGGAAGGTGGTATGGAAAGAGATCATGTAATACCCAGGGGTCAAGCTGGTCAAAGGACAGATCAGCGGTCAGAGTTCCCACAAGAGGTCCGATAGGCAGGAGATGCAATCCAAGAGGAAGGTACAACAAGGCAGCTGGCAGGGTCAAGCAGGGTCCAAATAGCTGCTAGCAGGCAATGGCTTGTTGTTCAGACAAGGCCAGAAAGAAAGCAGGAAGTTTATATATGGTCACCAGCCAGTCAGGGTGAAGACCACATGCCCAATCAGGAAGCAGATCGCAGAACCCTAGAAACTGGCCCATCCAAGTCTGTGAATTCCCTGGTATGTAGACAAGTTGGTGTGGCATGATGGCCCAAGCTGCTTCTCAAGAACCCCGTGGGTCTGGGCTCAAGACCAGAGTCCTGACCGATTGGCTAAGTAAGGGACTGTGGCACTGTAGCTGTGCCAGCATAACTCTGTTGTGTAGATGCAGCTTACAGCAACAGAAGGGGTTTTCATGTCGCTGTAGGAACACCACCTCCCTGATCAACATTAGTTAGGCTGATAGAAGTATTCTTCGGTCAGCCTAGTTGTGTCTCCAGTGGGGGTTAGGCTGGCATAGCTACACAAGTCAGGAGTGTGAATAGCTATGTTGACCTACATTTTAAGTACAGACCAGTCCTTAGTTAGAATCAGTCACCTAATGGCATGAAATGCTTTCTAATGAAGTATCTGATCAATGAATGGATTGTTCAATTCATCACGGGCAGTGGCGATTCAAGTATGCACCCAGAGTCCTGGGTAGGCAGGGATAGCCTGTGCTGCTGGGCTTCACTACTATTGTTACACAAGCTATCTTTGATCTAGCTTTCTCTAGCGCTGCTGCAGTCACACCTCCAGACCGCAGTGGAGACATACCCTAAGGTGAATGAAAAGTATGCACAGTGTTAAAATGACACCTACTTTGCCAGAGTAACATGAAGAAATCTGACACACGGAATAGTTTATCTCCATTTGCTTATCTTCCAGTCCCAGTAAGGGTCAATGACAATGGATCTTGGAGTGGGAGGTTTAAATATGGGCTCAGGTCCTGGGTACTGGGATAGACTTTAACTCTTAGGAGACTGGTTCCATTTTGGGCCTGGTAGTGAATGGAAATAATCCAATTGTTTGTCAGCAACTTATATGAAATGACTTGTAGGCCAACAAGTTCTTATGGACATGTGTCCAATCTTGGCCCCCTTTATGTCAATACCAAAACTCTCATTGATTCCAATAGGATCGTGACTTCACCTGAACACAAAAACTGTCCTCTCTATTCTAGAGGTTGGTGCTATCTGTCAGGACCGAGGCTCATTAGTGAAGTAGCACCGAGAAGCTTGCACTGTCCCGGTACATTCTGCAACTGCCGTGGCTAGTAGATTTAGATTTCGAGTGCAACCAATCTAGGATCTTTCACCAGCGCACAGTCAAGTTTTTTTTAAAAGCCTCTTCTCTTTTCATAACTTTAGAAAATATGGACTTTCCAGTTTTTTCCTCTGTTTTCAACCACTGGTCAGGCAACCAATAAATGGGTGGATACCACAAAGTGGAGAGTAGTAAATGTAAGCATTTACTTAAGGCTCTAATCATGCCCTCCTTTTTGTTAATGTTTCACTGCAGTAAATAGGAATACCCATATGAGTAAAACTTGCTATTTGAGTAATGGTGGCAGAACTGGGCTGTAAAGCTTTAGGTATCTACAGAATTCAGAACTGCCATGCAATGGTTCACATCCTGCATTTGGTATTGTAATCAGAGTATTTCAATTAATTAAAATATATGCATATTTTAATGACAACGTAGGGCATATCGATGATTTTTACTGTGTTATCTTACACTTGCAAAGTCAAGGAACATCAGGGAGGCAAGGAGTGCAGCCCTCAAGTCTATTCAGTTTTAGAGACTGTATACACTTGCCAAGGTACAGCTTCACTGTGTTTTGCCACAGCAACCTTATTTATGTGGTCACCCTGCAGATCACAACTCTGTCAACAAAAGAGCACTGTGTCAATTAGCAGAGGAGTAGCCATGTTAGTCTGGATCTGTAAAAGCAGCAAAGAGTCCTGTGGCACCTTATAGAGTAACAGATGTATTGGAGCATGAGCTTTCGTGGGTGAATACCCACTTGCATCCGACGAAGTAGGTATTCACCCATGAAAGCTCATGCTCCAATACGTCTGTTAGTCTATAAGGTGTCACAGGACTCTTTGCTGCTGTGTTAATTAGGATACCTCAGGAAATTACAGGAAATTCCATTTTAGCTTAACAGCACATTTCCCAAAACTATATGGAGAAAAAGGACTAGAGACAAAGGGATGCCTCTTCCTAGGTGGATCTTGCTTTTATTTCAAAGAGAATTGGGGGATAAAAATAATAGTAATGAGATATGGAAATTGTTACACATCTTAGCAGTTATCTTTTACATGTGCTTGTGTCCCAGGCTCTCTCATTGGTAAGGTACTGTTTTGGCATGCCAGAATTAGGATGTGTGCCATATAGCATGGTCTGCAAACAGACTGGAGAAGTAGGAGATTGATTTCTATGGTGACCAAAACAAAGTCAGGTGTGCAAATAACTTCATATAGTATTGATAGGTAACATTCCCAAGCATTCAAGTGTGGATTGTACCTCCACTTACAAATGAAGATTCTGATTCTACAGAGCCTGGTTCCCCTTTCTCCTGCTTGATAGTTTTCTAAGTATTTTGAGATATATTTCTAGTTTCTTGCAACAGAAGCCAGTTGGGGTTTTGTAAATTTACAATTAGTTATTAAACCAAGACAGAATGTTTTAAGGTGTTTAGATCCCTGGAAATTAACTAGATTCCTCTACTTCTACTCTTTATGTTCCTTCTGTCCCTTTTGAGACCTTCCTTCCCTTGAGCCAAGTGCACACCTCACTAAGCTGCACATCTCAAGCATTGTGTTTGGAGCCAGACAAAACTTTTCTGTCAAAAGTTTTTGAGTGAAAAATGCAGATTCCGCAACATTGAAGTGTTTTGTGAACGTATGTTGGTTCAACATTTTAGAAACAAAATATTTTGGTTTTGGGGGTCAAAATAACTTTTTTTTCAAAATTTCCTTCAATTTTTAAAAAGTGCAACAAAAAGAGAGCTTGAAATCAGAATGAAATATTTGTTCAAGTCAAAGAAAATTTTCCTTCAGCTTTTCAATTTGCTGAAAAATTCATTTTTTGGGTCAATGGGAAATGATTTTTATTATTATTTTTCTTTTTATTAATCAGAACCGTCAGCAAACCAAAAAACCCATTAGTCACACATCTCTAACTGTGTCACCTTTTCATCGGTGTTGACATTTGCTTGCAGAGAATGTAGAAAATACAGGGAGACGGCAGATTTCCTGAGGATGGAAGTCAATACTGAATCCAGCTGAACAGCTCTGCCTAAGCAAACTGCATCACTGGAGCCAACTGAAGTTGCTGCAGGCATTCCAAGGTGCAGAGGGATACTTTATAAGAAAGAAAGAACTTGAACATGAAGTAATGTCCCTAAGTGAACATTAACAATAACTGAATGATGACGTTGTTTTGACTGAACCAAAAACTCCTAAGTGATTATGTGTAGGATTGTATGATTTTACAATGCAGACAAGTGACAGGTCAAAAAGAATGACACTGTTTTTCTGTCCAACAGAGTTTAGATCTAGGCATTAATTTATTGTCTTGTGGAAGAGAATACAAAGAAGCAGATTTTGCCAGATGAATCAGAATTTTCTTTTAAATAGTTGCAAACTATTTTTTTCCAAGAAAAATACTGTCATTGCTATTTGATTATTCACTAATAGTATTGTTTTCAGCATATACATCACTGAACTTTGTATTAAATGCACTTGTGGGTACAGAATATAGTGATCGAGCACTTTTATTTTTCACTTTCTGGGAATGTTCTTCTTGCAAAACTAGCTGACTCAAACTGAGTGCTCACGTGATGATGGATCATTTTAAAAATAAATATTAAAAGAACCTGTGTTCCATCCGCTCAACCATTTCACAGAGGAACAAGGACAGCAATGTGTTAGGACTGCAGCATGGAGTAGTGTGGTTTCATGCTTCACATTAGCGGAAAAAACAAGTAGACGCCAGCACAATTTGTAAACCAATTACAGCCTCTGGAATTGATGGTCTTGTGCTGCCAACTAGAGTTCTAAGAGAATCAGGTGTTTGACTGCAGCAATGGCCAAACAAGGAGAGACAGTAAATTAAGTGCCATTCAGAACGGCAAAGAGAATATTAAGTTTCTTACTAACAGCGAGTCATTAATTAAAACTTTGAAGTTTTACTTAGAGCACAGAGCAGTATGTAGCATTGTGACCAGTTTGCTGGAAGAAGCAACGATGCTAGATTAAAAAGACAACTCAGAGTCAAAAAATCCTCTCTTAAATGTAACCTTGGGGCGTGCATTGAAGAGACCACAAACTCAGTTAGCATTTCCCATTGGATCATGTGATGTACCTAACCCTGCCTGAAGACCATGCATTATCACGGACATTATTGGCTACACACATGACCTCACCAAAAAAAAAGTACTTCTGCAAAAAAGGAAATTTTCCTCATTCAGAAATGGGAACTAGGAGTTTTGCATTCTTCCCAAAAGAGAACTAAGCTTTTCTCTTACACTAGTGATTGGATTAAGTAATGACTAATTAGATGAGGTCACCACATTTGATGTGGTCACATACGGACAATATTGATGGAGAATTTGCTCATTCTAATTAACAAAGTAGAAATCGTTTCATTTTCCTGAAATTAAGAGCCTTGAATTTGTTCCACTTTTGATCTTTCTTCGGTGGCTATGTTTGCTTTACATTAAAATCACTTCGAACATTCCCATTCAGGATAATCCCACCAGCAGCCACAGTATGATATTTCTATATTCATCTTTTCAGCATTTTAGAAAAGCAAGGTTTCATGTTTTAATAATCACAGTGTTTTTCTCCAAGGAGTTGTAAAAATTGATGGGGCCTTTCTATCCTATTTGACTTCTACCTCTTTAGAGTTTGGTGCTAATGGCCCATTCAGCCAGCTTACTCTTTGACTCCCTTTTTATTTCTTTTTCATCTTCTTGCAAAAGAAAAATTGCTTCCACGGCGTATGCTGTTGCCGATCCTATTCAAGTGGTAAGTAATTTCAACCCAACTAGGTGAAAAAATATAGTTTACCCTCCTCTCAAAATCACTTGGGGGCGGGGTCTTCACTGTACATATCTGCATATACACCCTTTAATTCTTAATTACAACGATTGTAATTACTTTTCAAACAAGGCCAACAGATTTCCATGCATTTTTTATTAGGGCACTGTCTTTTTTTTTTTAATATCTTTTCTCATTTTCCTTCAATCTCAGAATCTCACTCCTGGATGCTGAGTAGCAAAGTAACAGGAATAGAGGCCATATATTTGTTTATTGTGATATTTTAAAAGACTAAAAGAAGTGCCTCTGCAATACCCCTAAGAGCCTTCACAGGTGCTAAAATGTTGCACACAAAATTTTAAAATACAGAAAATCATTCAAGCCAACGAAATCCAGACATTCAGTGAGACCCCACCTTTCCAAATATCCAGGAAAATACATCGTCTCAGTAGCATGCCCTGAAGGTCAACACATTTAAGCCATTTTGGACCAAAAGGGAGCAGTAATTCCAAAATGGAAGGAGAATGGCTTGCCAGCAACTCCCTGTTACATAAATCAAGTGGCCTCTGGCTCGATTGCCTCTGGTGATCGGTAGGTGGAACTTGTTCTCCTCACCTCCATCTTATTTTGATTGAACTTCAGCCAGTTATCCTTCACCCATGACGCAAGATTCAGTTGCACCAGCATGATTAGTTAACATGAAGGTATAGAAGTGAGTGACATCAACACACTGATGCCGCCACCAGTCATGTCTCCGCTCTATCTCACTTACTTGCCCCACATACATACCGAACAAGAAGGTTGATAAGATGGAACCCCGCAGCATCCTGCAGGACATCAATGAACAGTTTCCTGATACAGTCTTCTGAGACCTAATTATGACTGCAGGTGACTCAACATCACTTCATGATTAGCAGTACTAAAGGCAGCCGAAACATCTAATACTATCACCATGGACACTTCAGAAGACCATTGACCCGTGTGATAAGTGTAGTTTCTGAAGCATATCCAGTACTGTAACCCTACTGACATGGGTCTAGAACAGAAGTTTTCAACCTGTGGTCCGCGCACCCCTGGGGGTCCACAGACTATGTCTAAGATTTCCAAAGGGATATGCACCTCCATTTGAAATTTTTTAGGGGTTGGCAAATGAAAAAAGGTTGAAAACCACTGAACTAGAAGATCTGAGGCAGCTTTTATTAATTATTATTATTATTACCATAGTGCCATAGTGTTGTTTTACCGTTCCAGTTGTGAAAAGCCCTTGTTCACCTGCATACTGGAAGTAAGAATTTGTCCACATTTGTGGAATAATGAGGATAATATTTACTGCCCTGTATCTTAGAAGGCTGTCTGCTTAGAAGACTTAGCTACTGTCTGCTGAAAAGCACTATGTACATGCTACATTTTATTTATGATACAGAGATATATTTTTTGCAATTATTGTTCATGATGTCAACGTTCTCTCTCTCTCTCTCCTACATCAACTTTGATCTTTACTCAGGTTTTAGATTAAGCAGAATATCACCTGGCAACATGTTATACAGTTTGCAAATATTACACCAAGGAAACGTGTTAGCATAAAGAGTTAACAGACTCTACCCCTTCTCCCCCGCAGAGATCCAAGCTGGAAGCCTGCTGAGCACCTCTTGCTGCAGTTACTTTACTAACAGCCTGAAACGATGGCCGTGATAAACCGGTGCGCAGCGCTCCATCCTCCCCTGTGTCTGAACTCCACTTTGCACAGGAAGCGGGGGAAATGTAAGGGAGCCAGTTACAGCTCCCTGATTCTGCACCAGCTTGGCCCCGGCATCAGTTAGAGATAGGGTGGCTTTAGTGTGGGTTCAATTGCACCCACAGAAATCACACAACCAAGGGTGCCAAATCTAAGTGGCACTGCAACCCCATGTGCCAGGTTGCAATGTCTGAAGTGGCGAGCCAGGCCCAGCCTTGTGGGACAGGAGGTGCCGCTGTTGGATGAGTGCAGAGAGGGCTCACTGTCCTGCCCCACCACACCCCATGGCCTTCCTCCACCGCACCAGGCCAGGATTAGGATTGCAGTGCCCGGGCAGTGGGTGCTGCTGTGGGTGGTCAGTGCCCTCCTTCACTACAACTGAAAATGATGTCCAGGAAGCTATTATCTGATTTAGTGCAATTACACTAGAGTTTAGTACAGTGCACCCATTGAGTCAGGAGACTTCGTTCTCCCCTGGTTAGAGCAAACTGAGGGAAGCTCTATCTTACACCACTAACATATGATCCCTAAGAGAGGGTCCAGGGACCACACTGCACGGCATACGCCTTGTGTGCCTTCTTCAGCTTCTTAGCACTTCATGTTGTACTTGAATGTGAGGGCAATGCCATGTTCTTTCTGTCTTAAAGAAAAATAGAATACAAATCTTAATGAGAGAAAAGAAAAAAATAATAACTGGAGTTCTGTCCCCACACTATCAACCCTGGACTGGTATCCCACACCCAAAGCCAGTCGGAAAGCCACACTCATACCACGGTGCCAACGCAGACAATCAGGAGACTAACCCTTTCCAGACACTCATAACCAGTCTTCTTTCTGTCGGCAGCTGAATAAAACCCCAACCCCTTTATTCTTTGTCCCCTGAACTATAGTCACCTTCCATTACACGGTATGAAATGACTTGCAAGGCTTTCCATGGTGATCAGCATTAATCACAGAAGATGACTTTCAAAACTGACCCTAAGTGTTTATAACCTCATTTAAACCACGTCAAACACTTGGCTGGATTCTCCTCTGACATACACCAGGGTAACTCCATGGATGCCAGTAGAGTTACTCCTGATTTCCACCAGTAACAGTGATATCAGGATCAGACGGGAGGGTGGTTTTGGAAGACAAGAAGAAAACAGTTCAAAATCAACAGAAGGGAAAGTCTCAGTGAAGCTATTTTCTCCTTTGTCAGGTGCATTCAACTGCCTCAGCCTCTCAAATTAGCAGAGCATCTGGTAGAGTAAGGCGGTCTGGCCTCCAAGGCAAATCCTCTGCCAACATAAAGCAACACATACTCCACACCCATATTTTTGCATTAACATTTTAGGTCATAATAAACACATTCTGCTCTGGTGCCAAACAAGATGACTCACTGTTGGTACAGAGGCTTGAATCCGCAGTCAGTGCCGTCCTGTTGGCAAAAGGACATATGGATTTTATTAGCATTCAGCAGCCTTTGTTACCGTTAGCCACTAGGTGTTGCTGACCTGCCAATGGGCACTTTCACAGGTGGAGAAGTAGCCACTCTGTAACTGTCACCCACTCTTGTCAGTGTGTTTGCACATTGCGTGTTCTAATTCATATGAAGGTGCAGGAGACTGAACTCATTGCTGAGCATGGAGTAGCCGCTCGGTCCTCTTTAGCACCCGCTGCAGGGAATCGCTCTGTTCCTGTGCAGGTCTCTTTTCCTGCGACTTGACCCACTGGACAGGTAAGAGAAAGTCCAACGGGAAATCCAGTGTCTTTACACCTAGTCCGCTCCACCTCTTGATCCCGTGGTCTTCACGCTCTTCTCTCACGGCTTTAAATTGTCCTTGCTCCCTCCTTCAGGGAGCTTCGCAGCACCTTCCTGCAGGGTGGTAGGGGAACCCAGGCTCACCCACTACACTACACTGGGTTCCAGTCCAGAATCCCAAGGACAAGCAGTCATGTTTTGCTCCATCAGACACCTCACCATTGCCTCCCATGACTCCTTCCTACCATTAGCCGTCTACAGGCCTTCCCCCCATCCCCTTCCTGAGCTCTTTGTGACCAGAGCGCCCCCCAAGACTTCTCCCCAGAGGTCCGGTTTCTACCCTTGTGTCAGGGTCATGCACAGGAGCTTGCTCCAATCCTGCGTCTTCCAGGTGTCTTTTCCCCTTTCACCCCAGGCTTCCTGCTCACCTGCAGGAGCCTTCCTGGTCCCCACAGGTCTCTCTACTCTCCGCTACCAAGAGAGTGACTGGTCACAGCAGAATTCTCCTCTCTCCTTACAGCCCCCCCTCTGCTCCCGACTTCCTCTCCTTATAGCACCAACCAGACCCTCTCCAGCTGGGTTTAATCCTTAATTAGGCCTGACCCACCCTCCAGGTGCAACCAGGTGATTAACTGACCCCTCAAGCCAACATTAACCCTTTCACCATCTGTATGGAGTAGACCCCATTGCAAAGAGTAACACAGAGTATCCAGAAAAAAAGTTGATGGAAGAGAGTCAGATAAAGATTATGGATGAAATTCTGATTCCATTGAAGTCAATGGCAAAACTCCACAGAGTCCAGGATTTCACCCTACAGGCATATAATGAGACAGAGAAAGTGATGTTTGCATCTCTATGGATATTAAAAAGCAGCTTTTGCCATGCAGCTGCAGTGCAATATGTCCTAACATGCCAGGATCCTCTTTGCATGTAATTGAACCTAATAGAATCTTCCTTGTTCATCTCATCTGTCTCTGGTGACTATCTTCTTCACCATCTTAATTCAGAAGACTGCTTTGGATTGTCCAAGCCTGGAGCATTTCCTGAATCTTTCATTCGGTTCTGGACAATTTTCCCCACCCTTTTGGGGCTTGTTATTGAGGGCTCTTCTCTTTGGCTACATCTTTGCTGCAAGATAGGTGTGTTTGTACAATGAGTTAGCTATCTCCATGTAAAACCCTAGAGCAGACACGCACAGGTAGTTTTTACCTCAGAGTAGCTAGTCAAGATC
This sequence comes from Malaclemys terrapin pileata, assembly GCF_027887155.1. Lineage (NCBI taxonomy): Eukaryota > Metazoa > Chordata > Testudines > Emydidae > Malaclemys > Malaclemys terrapin. The sequence continues at coordinate 15,345,435 of NC_071520.1, read as the reverse complement.
AACCCCAGGTAGAGGGGTATAAGGTTGACCTCCATTAGATACATTGAGGTAAAAACTGCCTGTGACATGTCTCCAGTAGGATTTTACACTAAGGCTACATCTACACTACAGCACTTACAGTGGCACAGCTTGTGGTGGAGTGGAGATGCTTTAAGCTGACAAGAGAGAGTTCTCCCATCAACATAGCGCTGTCCACACTGGCACTTAGGTCAGTATAACTGATGTCGCTCAGGGATCTGGATTATTGACACCCCCTGAGCAATGTAAGTTATACTGAAATAACCTGTAGTGTAGACAAGGTCTGAGATAGCTAACCCAATGTAAGAACACATCTCTTTTTGCAGTGCAGACATAGCCTTTGTGTTCCTCTTCTGGAATAAATTCTATTTCTTCCATCACGCTTACACCGGTGAATGAGCCATCTCACACCATTCCGCAAATAGGTTCCAAAGCATTCAGGCAAAACCAGTACTTTAAATTCCACCTAGACATCAGCTGGCAACCAGTGTACTGTTCTCCAATACATGTTACTTCATAATGCACTCCTACTGTTGGAATTGCTTCCTTGACCATCTTATCTACTTTACCTCCATCTTCTGATAGGTTAATCTTTCAGCATGCAATCTTAATTACTCCTATAAGCAGTACACACATTCATTCAAACAGGTACACACACAAAGAAAGTAAAAAAGCATTTATTTATTGTTGTATTTGCTTTTGTAATATTTATTTCTAACATGTAGACAGAGAGAGATTAATTCTAGGCTACATATAATCTGAAAATCCTCTCCACAGGTATTTCAGAAGACCTGCATTTTAACAAGCACTTGCTGGTTCTATGGTTTGTGATAGACAATGTAAAATAGCACTTAGTACTCCTATCTTAGCAAAAACTCTAACCAAAGATGTTATAAGTACAAAAATAAAAGTAGAACTGAGCAAATCAGTCTGAAATTTGTACACCCACTTACTGATCACTTGTCTTCCGCCTGTGATATTGGGTACCCATAGTCTAATGGAGATACACCACTGCACAGACTATAACCGCTAACATGGCAGACATAGGTATTTTGCAGTGCATTAATAAAATGTTTGGTGTAAAACAAAAGAACTCGTCTTATAGTAATACAACTGTCCCTCCTTCTCCCAAAGAAATTAAAATTCTATATCATTGTGTATATGATATTGGACTGTTTGCAAAGAGAATCTTCCAAATCTGAACCAGTGCTGGATCGGGCCACTGAGTTTACAGCTAGGCAGACAAAAACAATAGCTCTGAGAGGTTGGACCTAACCAATTCATCTCTTCACTAGATAGCTCTGGATTCATATTATGTTTACAGGAAAGTTTTCTTCTAAATTAATCACGTGTTTCTTAAAAACTTGTGTTTTGCCTTTCAATTCCATTGGAACAAAGCTCCATGAAAAATGAAAGTGAAATTCCAGCACTGTCTAGAATGTAATTATTAAAGAATTTTTTTTAGAGGTGGAGGTTTTTATATGCAAGGGTAAAAAAGTAATTTTCCTGCAAGCATCCATCATGCAATAATAATTCGAGCCGCAATAACCCACAAAAAGGGGTTGGAAATTGAAATAACCTAATTATGAAGAGGTCTTAGTGAGAATAGTCTAATAGTGCATAGATGTATTTACAGCTGAAGAGCTAGAAAAGATGGAGTGTCTGTTGTTGAGTGGGTTAGTGAACATGCCTTCCAGGGGGTTATGGTCTGATTGCAGAAGAACCTCTTTGTCAGACATTGGTACGACTACATTGTATATACTATTACCAACAGGTCTTTTTCCACTTGAGCACAATTCGCACAGTTGTCTAGGTCAGAACTTCAGTACCAATGCCTAAAAAGATGCATTTCAGTTGCTCGTAGGCAATCTTATGTTCTCATCCTCATATAATTAAGCAACAGTTTTTTCAGTGGGACGCTTAGTCTTCTCCCATTCGGGATGCAGTAAATCAGGCAGCAGACCATGCCTAGAAAATGTTGTAGCCACTTCTTGTCTTTGTGGAGCTGGTAGGTTAGCTATTGCCTGTATTTTCCTTTCACTCATACCTTTGGTGGTATGATTATTTGCCCCCATGTACTTTGCTTCCTTACTAGAACTGCATTTGATTCCTGATTTAGTTCAAAATTTTCTTCCTTTGTACATTTTATACCCTGCCGTCCTTTGCAGTCAGATTATTTTCTATGTTGCATCTGCAATAAAGACATTGCAATAAGCCAATGAAGTGGCTCTCTTGTACCTCTCTGAAAGTTTCACTGCTGGAAAATTTCCCTTGCTGCCTAACAGCAAAAAGTGATTATTTAAATCTGCACCTGCATACAAGGTGCAGAAAGACAACACAGTGTCGAGTTTAACTCACCCATACCCACCCTTTTCATTCACTATTGTAAACAACTGCATTGCCTGCTAGGTGGCACTGGACATCCACTGCCGTTGGGAGAGGTGGTGCTGAATGGCTGTCAGGGCACAGGGGCACACCAGCTCCGGAGTCCTCTTTATTTTCTGCAGTGACATGTTCTTTTCTGTGATGGCTTCACTGCTGACCCACAGGGTAGGGATACAACTCTACACATCACAGCAATGTCCTCCTGCCTTTTTACCAAGAGCATAAGCCAGCCATCAGCATAGCTTTGAAAGGCTGGCTTTAAAGTCCATCCATGGGTGGCGAGTGCCTTTAAACTCACTTCAGCCCTGAAAACCCTCTGAGGTTTCATCTACCAACTCTTGTTTTGAACCTAAATATTTTGCCTGCAGCGTCTCCATCTTGTATTTAATATTAAGGTCCACAAATGCTTCTCTGCCCAGAAACAGTGTCACTGAGACGTTTATGAGGAAGGGCTGGAGACTAATGTGAGTAGGGGATATAATTCCAACCAGGTTTACTAGCTCTTCAGGTTCTATGCTGAACTATGAATACACTACTAAGATGAAATCTGTTTGTTCTACTTGCATTGGATCCAGTGTTTTCAACATATTCACCACGATCCACAGGACAAGGTCAGTGTCTTTGTATGTGTCTGTACAGCACCTGGCACAATGGGTCCCAATCCTGATTGGGACCTCAGAGGGCTCCTGCAGCATATATATATTAAAAGATAACAGCTATAAGCACCAGTATCTGATTAGAACTGGAATGGTTGTCCTCTTCAAGATATTACTGAGTACCAAACGTCTCTCAAAACTTACTCATATGTGCCACACCACAGTCCCCAGGAACAATGTATTTATGCCAGAGTTGTCTTTCTCATTTGGTCTTAGCCCTGACATTGCTGCTGTCCATGCGTGAGTAGTACTTTTACTGGGCACATGTACCCAATGCTAGACATGCCCACAGTGGGTGTGTTTTGGGGGCACTGTTTGTTTGGATGGCAACATCCATGGCTGCGTGCCTTGTTTGGACACACTATAAGTATCTTGGTATCTCTCTTGTATGCCTGTAAGTCTTGTTCAGATGGAGGTGTAGTCATAGCCCTGTGCCCTACTTGTTCCAGCAGATAATCAGATATCAACAGTTTTAATGGAAGGTCCAGGTCTAGCTTTCTCATTAGCCCCTCTTTAGCCATATAACTCTTACATATATATTAAGCTGAACACAGATGTGTGTCCTATCGTAGCATTTTCCCCTGTGACAACCTCTTAATTTATATTTTTTTTGTCTCAGCTCCATTAGATATTTGTCTCTGTCTCCATTTCCTTAGAGTGGATGTGTCCAGAATGGATGGTCCCCAAACCTATGGAGATTTGGGATGAAAGTAATTTTCTAAACTTGGCTAAAACAGCTTCCAGATTTGTTTCTCTTCCCTGCTAAATTCACATGCCACAAGGATTGGGTATTATCCTACAACTCCTCCAGCACAGCATGGAGTGAGATAGCTGCACCTCTCTAGCTTTTTGCAAGGCCACTAGCTTTAAAATACAGCTGGAAACCAGTCCCATCACCATTTCCCTGTGAGCATTAGTGAAGCAGGAGTCTTGAACTGATCTCTATCTAATTCGCTGTGTCTTGTACTCACAGTCAGTTCTGCTGTTCTCTCCACTGCTGAGGATTTCTGCTCTTTACTGAGTGTATGGTGAGAGTACTGCAAGTCCAGACCCTTCTGACACTCTGTTGTGATCTGTCTTATCTTTATTTGTCTATTCAGGCCTCTATGGTGGGACTGAGAGACCTCTGTGGCAAAAACTTTGAACCCCAGGTGAACAACTATGAAAGGAACTTTATCATCAGACAAGGCTAATGTAGGCTGTGGGGCTATGATGGAGCTTAACTGCCTGGATCTGCACAAGAAGCCCCTGAAATACTTGATATTGCTAGGGCTACCATCAAATTCTCAGAGACATTACAAATTACAGGATCAACTTAATTAACGTAATCACCCTGCCCAATGTAAAAGGGACTTGGGTCCTGGGCGATATTGAGGACTTTGCTTCTTAGAGGCAAAACCCACAATAATTTCCTCCTTTATTAATAAATATATAACATATCATATAAAAAGAAAACATTATCTCACACTTGCAAATATTCCAATTATTTCTATGTGGGAGCAAAAGAATCTTATATCTAATTGCCATAATATGTGGTCACATATGTTGCTTCATTATTACGGGTTAATTAGCTAAGTTCTGTATAACATTTTGAAAATGTAACACATTTGAAAATGTAATACTAAATATTATTCCTATTTAGCATTACATGCATGTTGCTGGCCATGCTCATCAATGTGGAAAAGTTGAAGCTTATCTATCGGTTCACATTTTTAAAATTAAAGCCCTAATCCTAAAATAAATTATGCACATGATCAATTTAAGCACTTAGTCCCATTTTGTTCAAGGGAATTACTCTTGTGCTTAAAATTAAACAGGTGTAAGTTCTTGCACGACTGAGGATGTAAATTCCAAACAACTTTCCCCTCCAATATAGTTCCAATAAATAAAATCAATCTTAAATTCCTATTGACTCCTTGGGGCCAGGGCTATGTCTCTATTTGTATCTTGTATGATACAGAACACACTGGCAGTGTTTAAATAATGGTAATAATAAACTAACAACATACAGATTGCATTGTAAATTTTTCTGGTTTTGCATACAGCATGAAACTCATTTTTTAAAAAGAAAATCTCAACACATTTCCAGGTTATATTCCCTATCATTCTTTTACAGACAGTCTAGATCTCACTAGGAGAGAAAAAAATAATCTTCACAAATGCCTTTTTAATTACTGAAAATCGGAGCGTGGGTAGCAATATTTAGATTGCCATAAACTAGGGATAGGATTGCGGGGTTGAATTCGGAGGTGTGGGTGGTAGGGGAAGGGGGTGGGGGAAGCCTGCGTCCTTTAATGGGAATTACAAAGCTCTCTGTCCCTCTCTCCCAGCTCCGCTGCTGCAACATTTATTGCAAAAGCAGGAAATTGCTTATTACTAAACTAGCTGGCAAGAGGGCAGGAGCTGATGTGTTATTGGCGCAGCACTTGCTTAGCTGTTGCCTTTCTCTCTCTCCTTCTCTTTCTTTTTGTTCTTCCCCCTCTCCCTCTCTCTTCCCCCCTCTCCTCCTTTTCTTTTCTTTCTTTCTCCCCCCCCTCTTTTTTTTTTTCATTTTGGCTTCTATTCAAATGTGGGTCAGGGGTGAGCAGCTCCCAACGTCACAAGCTTGCAAGATGGCGCTGGGAGGAAGGCTGTGAGATGAGGAACAGGCTGGTATAGCCCGAGAGCCGAAGGGGAAGGGGGAGCAAAGCGGCTGCAACCGATGCAATAATAATAAAAAAAGGTAACGAGACAAAGTGGCCGTGCAGGGTCCGGGGCTCGCGGGGCTCCCCGGTCGGGGGCCGGACGCGGCAGGCAGGCTCTCCGCCCAGCCCGGCTGCCCCCTGCTCTTTATGTGCCCACTGCATGGGTGCAAGGGGGGCCCACGCTCAGGGAGTGGGGGGTGTCCCCTGCCTTGCAGTGCCCGTGTCTGGCAGCCGCTGCTCTCTCCCCCCATGTGCTGTCCCCGCTGCAGGGGAAGGGGGCGGGGAAGGGGGTGCATTTGGATGGATCTCGGGATGGTAAATCCTTGCGATTTGGTCGCAGCGGCTGGAAAGTTTTTGCCCCCCCCGCCGGTGCTCTGCCCCTTTTGCTCGATGCCTGGCGCTCGGGGGGAGGGGGCACTGGGAAGCTTGCGGCAGCTGCTGCCTGGAGGAGCCCAGGGGGACCAGCAGCCCCCGGAGTCGCTGGCTGCCCTAACCCCCTCCCCGCCCCCTGCTTGGAGATAGCGATGGAGCCATTCTTGGGCAGGGAGGGAGCCGTGCATTGGGGTGGGGGGCGTGTTTTGCATTTGTCTGTATTGTGCTCGGGGGGTCCCGTGAAGATCCCCGTCCCCACGGTCCACCTATTTCCACCCCCCACCTCCCCGGGGGAGCGCTAAGGAGGGAGAGCGAGACACGGGTGGCAATCGCCGGTTCCCTGCCGCTCTCTGGACCCCAGAGGCCAGGGTTCCTACCCCTGACCCCTTCCCCCAAACAGGCACCCCTACCGCTCAGTGGGATCGCATTGAACTTTTGCCCCATCTCCTCCTCCCCACCGCCCTTAGATCAAGGAGGGACGGACGGAGGAGCCGCCGCCGCCGCTGCTCTGTGTGTGTGTAGGGGGGTGTCTCTGGCTTTTGTTACCGACTGCACCGTCTCCAATGCAATGGACGGAGCAGAGGATCCTACGCAGCCCCACTGTTTGGGGCTCGCTAGGACCCGGCTTCCCGGTGCATCCCCCTCCCCCATCTATTTAGTCCCCGAGCTACCTGGGGGAAAGATTTAAAGCCTGGCCAAGCTGCTGTTAAATCAGACCGGAGCGTAACATTTTATATTCCACGGAGTGGGGCTTCTGCCCCCCTTCAGCTGTATACCCCCCCCCTCGTTACAAAGCAAGACCCGGTGGGATCCCCATGGCTAAGCCGTGAACTCTTCTTTTTCTCAATGGGGGCGCCGAGGCTTACGTGGGTTCCCTCTTCCCAGATCAATAAGAATTGTAAAAAGTGTGAGTCAATCTTTTACCCCCGCCGAATTCTGAATGAAAATCTCTCGCGCCTGGGAAATGACCACGCTCGGCAGCTGCTGCGGGGCGATCTCTCGTAAGTCGCCCATTATGTTCGCTGCAGTTCGGGGCGTGTTGCAAACACCCAGTCTGAGTTGATAGTGACCATGCTACAGGGGAGAAGTCAATAATTTACTTCTGTTTGAACTTGTCCCACGTAGAAGTGGGCATCTTAGTGAGGGGTGGAGGGTTTTCCGGCGTGTCTGTTTATCCCTTTATCAGTGCTGCCAGCTGGGCGCTCTTATTTGGTCATTTTACAGCAGTGCTGGATACCGTGCATGGAGTGTAGCTAATGCAAGCAGAGAGCCTTTTATTTAGGCGCAGCTTTGAGTCTTTTGTGTAAATTATAACATACTCTGGGATTTGAGAACTTCGGCAAACTTTTTGCTAGGAAGACTTGCAATTTAGAAACACAACAACAGCTACTTCTTGTTACTGAGGGAGCTGTAAGTTTGCATTCAGTGTCTGTGAGTGTAAGGGTGTAGAGCTCTACATAAAATTAATGAATTATATATGAAACCAAGTATGTACCAGAGGGCTACTCAAATCCCACTGGATACGACTTAATTATGGAATATATTCATGCAGGAAGCCAAAAACCAATAAGAACATAATTTATTACAAAACTACCGTTTTATCTTTTGATTGAAGGAAGCTTAAAATACTGCAAAATGCTGTTTGAATTTGAATCATCTGGTTGAATGTATACACCGACTAAGGGAGAAAACAATATGCTAGTCCTAACAATTGTTTTCACTGGAAAAACATCCTGAAGTTTGAACAAATATTGAATTTTGATGTTTAAGAAATGCCCTGTACATCTAAATAGCACAGTCAGAATTCTTTGTGACTTCAAGCTATTGCTTATGCTGCTGCAGTTCTGGAGAGAGAACCATAAATGGCTCCTTAGGATCATATCACAGTAGCTCTGCTTGGAGAAAATGACATATGAAAGGAAAATTGACTTATTTCCACAACTGCAAGTGGCCTCTTTTTTGTGCCTTTTCATTAGCAATCTAATCCGAAAAGCATTAGGAGCAATTATTTGTGGTGGTGCCTGACATTCTAGGTCTAATTATTTAAATCAGTTTAACTCTTGATGGTTGACCCATTAGGTCAAATCTGGCTGCCCTTTGTTGTAATATTTATTAAAAAGAAAGAAAGAAAAGAAACAACTCCCATCCCCCCTCAAACTTGCCACCTGCCACTGGCATATCATTTTAGTTATAGGGGAGGTCAGCATTAAGAATAAACTGCTGCTTACATTTGTTACTTTCTAGTCAAACGTGGGGAAAAGACACCAATCGCAAATGCCTTGTTCTCTGGGGTCTAAAATATATTGCTTGATCTACGTGTGGTTGGGTGCAAAAGGGAGTAAGTGGCGAGTGTGAACCTGTAGCGCGCGTTCTTAGTTTATCCTCTCTATTCTGAGTGAAATGAAGAAAAAATACAAAAGCATCTCTCCCCTCACTTTTAAAAACAACTCTCTTGCCAAAGATCTGGGAGAGATTTACATCTTCAATGCAATAACTCATGTTAGTATCCACATACATTGCTGTGCAAAATGACTTATAGACATGTAGATAGTAATAAATATCGTAAGATGCTTGAAGCACTTGTTATCACGTGGTGTGTTGTAGTGGCAGTACTGAATTGTTTGGCAGAGGCCAATGTGTGAAAGGATAAAGGGGGTGAGCAGGCATCAGTCCTGGAGGTTGCATGGCTAAATTTACTTTGATTAGTATCATGTCACCCCTCCCCCCTTTCTTTTAATTGCTAGTCCGTTTTGGTGTGGAATAGATTGAAAAGACCCAAACAGCCACTGCAATCCAAAAATACTGATCAGATTTGAATATCCAAATTTTGACTAGAGGATGTTGCTGTAAGTTCTTAGATTCCAGCATTTTTAAAGCTTGTAGTGATAAACCTAAAGTGCATATTACTAATTCTTATGACCTTGTAGAAAATGGAATGTATAGCTCTGTTTTGATTCCCACCCACACTCCTGGCTAATAGGTATAGAGAAATATGATTAAAAAAAAAACAAGGAAAAATCATGGAGGAGGTCCTCAAGGAATCAATTCTGAAGCACTTAGAGGAGAGGAAAGTGATCAGGAAAAGTCAGTATAGATTCACCAAGGGCAAGTCATGCCTGACTAACCTGATTGCCTTCTATGATGAGATAACTGGCACTGTGGATGAGGGGGAAGCCGTGGATGTGTTATTCCTTGACTTTAGCAAAGTTTTTGGTACAGTCTCCCACAGTATTCTTGCCAGCAAGGTAAAGAAGTATGGGCTGGATGAATGGAGTATAAGGTGGATAGAAAGTTAGCTAGATTGTCAGGCTCAACGGGTAGTGATCAATGGCTCCATGTCTAGTTGGCAGCCGGTAGCAAGCGGAGTGCCCCAAAGATCGGTCCTGGGGCCGGTTTTGTTCAATATCTTCATTAATGATCTGGAGGATGGTGTGGACTGCACCCTCAGCAAGTTTGCAGATGACACTAACCTGGGAGGAATGGTAGATACGCTGGAGGGTAGGGATAGGATACAGAGGGACCTAGACAAAATAGAGGATTGGGCCAAAAGAAACCTGATGAGGTTCAACAAGGACAAGTGCAGAGTCCTGCACTTAGGACGGAAGAATCCCATGCACTGCTACAGACTAGGGACAAAGTGGCTAGGCAGCAGTTCTGCAGAAAAGGACCTAGGGGTTACAGTGGACGAGAAGCTGGATGAGAGTCAGTGTGTCCTTGTTACCAAGAAAGCTAACGGCATTTTGGGCTATGTAAGTAGGGGCATTGCCAGCAGATCGAGGGACGTGATCGTTCCCCTCTATTTGACATTGGTGAGGCTTCATCTGGAGTACTGTGTCCAGTTTTGGGCCCCACATTACAAGAAGGATGTGGAAAAATTGGAAAGAGTCCAGCAGAGGGCAACAAAAATGATTAGGGGGCTGGAGCACATGACTTATGAGGAGAGGCTGAGGGAACTGGGATTGTTTAGTCTGCAGAAGAGAAGAATGAGGGGGGCTTTGATAGCTGCTTTCAACTACCCGAAAGGGGGTTCCAAAGAGGATGGATCTAGACTGTTCTCAGTGGTATCAGATGACAGAACAAGGAGTAATGGTCTCAAGTTGCAATGGGGGAGGTTTAGGTTGCATATTAGGAAAAACTTATTCACTAGGAGGGTGGTGAAGCACTAGAATGGGTTACCTAGGGAGGTGGTGGAATGTCCTTCCTTAGAGGTTTTTAAGGTCAGGCTTGACAAAGCCCTGGCTGGGATGATTTAGTTGGGGATTGGTCCTGCTTTGAGCAGGGGGTTGGACTAGATGACCTCCTGAGGCCCTTTCCAGCCCTGATATTCTATGATGATGCTTTTTAGTGGATGCACAGTTGCTTTAGAATCAGAATTCCTATTTGCATTGATTATGATGTTTTGCACTGCCATCGAGTTTGATGGCTGTATCGTGGCTTGATAGATAGCAGGTCTTGGTACTGCTAGAAAGATGGTTTTCAGTTTCCCCACCATAGGACACCAAACTTTTGGTCCACTAGCGAAATCGGACTTTATTGTCACTTAATGATTCATTGTATCCCAAAGCTGCTGCTGCAACTTGTGATTTAATGGCAGTCAACAATACTTGCCACAAAGTGATTCAGTGGGTTTCAACACAGCAGCAGATACAGTCTCAGAGTGGGAGAAAATGGAATTGCATTTGCGATGCAGCCATTACATAGGCTGTTCTGTGACAGGCAAAGCTCGGTGAGAAGTGGGACCATTTCAGCATCAGTGGACATGCCTACCCTGCTGGGCTTGGAGAAAAATTAACAGGGCTCAGCTGTGGAATTGCTTACAACACTAGAGTCCTGGCCCAACCACAAGCAGAAGACTATTTTTAAAAAAAATATATTTTAAAAAGCCTTCCCTGTTGGGTTGGCTGTGGTTGAAAATGACTGACTGTATCACTGAGGCTGCTTAAGTGAGTTTACAATACAGTCTCCGTGGCAGGGATAGTGCATTGCAATAGAGATTTCTGTCTCCTGCACTGCAGCTTCGGTGCTAAAGCAACTATTTTAAGCTGCCGCAATGGTACATGTAATTATTTTTTCTTCTGCCTGGAGTAGTTCAAAATCTGCCTCAAAATATTCTTTCAAGTTGCATTTTCCTGTTAAATTGGCCCATCAGACTTCCACCAGAATGCCAATTTGAAGACCAGAATATTTTCCCTGAAGAGTGTGTGCATTAGAAGCTAGCTGTCAAAATTTGTAAGAGTTAGTCACTTTTTATTTGCAATTTTGTGGAAGGAAAATTCACCCTCCATTGCTGGTTGTTGGCAAAACAAGAAAGAAACAAAATAATGAGGTCATCATGAATGTGAAACTGATATAAAAGTGATTGTTACAATAGCTGTAGGAGAGAGACTACAACACTGCAATAATTGTACCTGCTTTAAGTGACAGGTGGGAGAAAACTTCGCTCCTTGTCATCGGTGTTTGGATGAAGGCCCAGTGTTGGCCACAAACTGCAATCCAGGATTAATCCCCAGTGTTTTCTTTCTATATATCAGATTTCCTATTTTGTTAATGAGCACAGCCTACTATGTACTTGAAGTCAGCTGTTCTGGAGTGCAAGCAACAGGGTTTTGCATTATTGAAATGACAACCCTCGTGCCTTCCTAGAGCCTATATTGTTTAAGGATGAAGGGGTGGAGAGTGATCCTGGTAATTGCTGATCCCAAACAAGGGCTTTACTTGCAGATCTGAGTTATTGAAAAAGTTAGGTAAGTCAGATTCCCCACTGCTTTCCAAAGCCTACATCTCTTATATTTCAGGTTGCCTGATGTGCATATTGCAGGACTTGAAGGGACAAGGCTGCACTTACATAGTAACTAAAATTGTAACCTGAGAGCCGAAGGCCCTGTCTCTGCTAGTGAACAGACCTGTTGTAGAAAATGGTAGTCAGAAATGGGGCCGCTTCAGCCAATGCTGAAAGGGTTTCTATTGCTAGCATAGATGGAACAAACTGTTCATCTCCATCACACTTTCTGTTACAGAGTTGATGTTCTACCAGGCTCAACAGTCAGCATGATGGAGATACTAGATGCATTCTGTCTCCCTACTCTGGCAATTCAGCTGGCGTTGAAAACTGTTTACAGAAAAGCAGGAAGTCCACTTCTGAAAACCATTGTCATCAGTGGATCATTTTCCTAATACCACTGGACCCAAAACTGGGATGCATCATTATTCGCTTTTTCCTTCCTTTGCAGAAAGCTTTGAGATGTATTGATAGTGCTGTCCAAGAGCTAGATATGATTCTACCCATTAGTTAAAGCAGGTGTCGTCTGGCAGGACTAGGTTTTAAAAACTTTCCACTGTTGCCCTAGCTCATCCTCTGGTTGAGAGAGGTAGAAAGCATTGCACTTTAGCAGGCTGGCCTGAGGCATTATCTGTCCTTCAGTCTCTTGGGTAAAGGGAGAAGGGGTAACTTTCAATAATACATGAACTTATCAAACCAAAGCAGCTCTTCTTATATTCCAAGGCCAGAAGGGACCATTGTGGTCATCTTGTCTGACCTTGTGTAGAACACAGGCCATAGAACTTCCCCAAAATAATACCTAGAGCAGATGTTTTAGAAAAACATCCAGTCTTGATTTAAAAATTGTCCATGGTGGAGAATCCACCACGAATCTTGGTAAATTGTTCCAATGGTTAATTATCCTCATTAGTTTAAAATAAAAGTGTCTGTCTTATTTGCAGTCTTAATTAATCTAGCTTCAGCTTCCAGCATTGAATTGTTACACCTTCCTCTGCTAGATTGAAGAGCCCATTATTAAATATTTGTTCCCTATGTACATACAGTACTTGTAGACTGTAATCAAGTCACCTATTAACTCCCTCTTTGTTTAGCTAAGTAGACGCAAGGAGCTCAATCGGTCACTATAAGGCATGTTTTCTAATACTTTAATCATCCTCATAGCTCTTCCTGGAACCCTCTCCAATTTATCAACATCCTCCTTGAATTTTGAACACCAGAACTGGACACAGTATTCCACCAGTGGTTGCACCAGTGCCAAATACAGAGGAGAAAACCTCTCTGCTCCTACTCGAGGTTCTCCTAGTTACGTATCCATGAATTTCATTAACCCTTTTGGTCACAGCATTGCACTGGGAGCTCGTGTTCAGCTGATTATCCACCACGTCCCTCCACATCTTATTCTGAGTGACTGCTTCCCTGGAGAGAGTTTCCCATCTTGTAAGTATGGCCTATGTTCTTAGATACATACTTTTTACATGTAGCCATATTAAAATACATTGTTTGGTTGCACCCAGTTTACCAAGCGAACCAGATTGCTCTGTCAGTGACCTGTCCTCTTCATTATTTACCACTCCCCTCATTTTTATAATATCTTCAAACTTTATCAGTGATGATTTTATTTTCTTCCAGGTCACTCATAAAAATGTTATACAGATGAGGGCCAAGTACTGCTCACTGGGGAAACCTCCAGAAGCACCTCCTCAATGGTGATTCCCTGTTTAGTTAGTTTAAGATCAATCCATTAGCCACTTTTTAATCTATTTAACATGTGCCGTGTTAATTTGATATCTTTCTAGTTTTGTAATCAAAATGTTGTGCTATACCAAATGTCTTACAGAAGTCTAAGTAGATTACATCAACACTATTACCTTTATCAACCAAACTTGTAATCTCATTTAAAAAAAAAAAAATCAAGTTAATTTGATGGGCTCCATTTTCCACAAACCCATGTGGCATTAACAATATTATCACCCCTTTAATTCTTAATTAATCTAGTCCCATATCAGTGTCTCCACTATCTTGCCCAGGATCAGTATCAGACTGAAAGACCTATAATTACTCACATCATGCAGCTTGCCCTTCTTAACTATTGTCACATTAGCTTTCCTCCAGTTTTTTGAAGTTCCCCAGTATTCCACAATTTCCTGAAAATCAAACATTAACTGTCCAGCAAGCTCCTCAGCCAGCTCTTTTAAAATTCTTAGATGCAAATTATCTGAATCTGCTGATTTAAAGAGGTCTAACTTTAATAGCTGCTGTTTGCAGCATTGCAGCTGTGTGGATCCCAGGATGTGAGAGAGACATGGTAGGGGAGGTAATATATTTTATTGGTGAAAGAGAGGGTTCTGTCCCCTGAGTGGCTGCTGTTTAATGTCCTCCTGAGATACTAGTGCAATGGAAAGAGTGTCGTCCGATGATATGACTACATTATCTGGGTTTTTTTGTTTTTGTTTTCCCCCTGACTGCAGAACAGAAATACTAATTGAACACTTCTGCCTTTTCTGCATTATTATTGATAATTCTGTCATTTCCACCAGTGGATAATACCATTGTTTGGATTCTTTTTGTTTCTAACATACTTTAAAAAACTCCTTATTGTCCTTAACTCTGTTGGCCATAGACTTCTCCATGTTTCCCTTTGCTTTTACGACTCTGGATTTTAATAGTGATGCATGATATGGTGGCCATTGGAAATGCTGCATCACAGAAGTTAATTTACTGTGCTGCTTGACATTTTGCAAGCCCATCTCATCCCTAGGTTGCCTTCACCTGCTTAGGTATGCAGAAAATTCTCACTCATGAAATGTATGTATGTAACTTCTTAAAAGCAGCATTCATTGTGCATGGATCCAGTCTTCATTATGCCACAAGAAGATGCTGTCATACAGGACTAAAATCATCATGCTTATTATAGTCTTTCCATGTGCTGTCAATATGCCACTGGCCTGTCTCTGAGTTTTGTGTGACCCTGTGAAACCTTTCCTTTTGTACAATAAAGAGTTCAAAGCCCTGTTTGTGGGGAATTTTTTTGAATTAAACTCTTTGTCTCGTGAAAAAAACCTGTTGTCCGTTTTCAGAGGAGATCGAAAGCTCCTGATACTCTTTGATATTGCTGACCCGACACAACCTAGTTTTCAAAGAAAAATCTGTAAGTGCTTTGGGGCAGGGACCATGCCTACCAATGTCTGGATGACGCAGAGAATGTATCCATTCACTCCCTTCCCCCCCCCATACACATTTTCAGAGCTCTGCTCGTATATTTCAATCCTGACCTGTGGGTGATGTCCTGAAAAGACTTCCTTTTGTCGGAGACTGCCGGTTGTGTTGTAGCTTTGTGAGGCTCATAGACTGATGTCTGCTAGGACTAGTTTGAAAGTAACTTCACTTGTGACCTGAAATCCAGTTATACCCAAGTTTCCCAAAGCTGAAGCTTCTCCTTAAAACTGCTGAGTTGGTTTAATAAATGGTCTGATATTGTTCATTTAAAAAGGAGGGGGGGAACCTTGTTCTGCCCTGAGTTGGTGCATATGAATGCACCACTGGCTTGTATGTCAACTTTTTTGGATGGTCTTGATTGGGACTTCTGGCTTTGGTTTGTGGCCCTGCCACAGACTCCGTGTGTGACCGAGGGCAAGTCACTTAATTTTTCTCTGCCTCAGTTCCCCATCTGTAAAATGGGGATGATGTCCTTTGTCTATTTAGCTCTCAGCCCTCTGGAGGAGGGACTGTCTTTTGCTATATCTTGTCACATTGGGACCCTGACCTGAGTTGGGGACCTTTAGGAGCCACCATAATACAAATAATAATCTTTTAAAAAAACCTCTAAACTATTGATGCATCCTAAAGGGCTAAGTCAATTATGTTATGCAAAACATGCTGTGGGTGAAGAACTTGATATCCAGGCCTCTTGCAAGTTGTGCTTGTTAGGCTCTGTTGTATGGTTATTAAATCAGTGTTGCAAAATATCATGAACATTTACCATCCTGAGTATCAAATCTACTTGCTTAACCTTACCACAAGGATGAAAATGTGAATGAGATTTTGTTCCTCTGTGGCGAATAGCTCTTTAGAAAGACTCTCTTGCACCACCTACTTCTTCCTGGAAATGTCCCCGAATAATTTGAAAGCAGTCATCTGTCCCCCTTTAACCTCTGCTAGGAGTGGTTTCTTCTCTTGTTTTTGTTTTCCCCTCTTGGGTTACGTGGTCCAGTGCCAGCGTACTGCGTGACTCAACAGCCTTAGAGATTCTTGGAAAAGCACTTCCGTTTGCTCTAGGTCAAAATTGTATTGGCAGCAAAACTGACTCTACTGTTTACAAGTTGGCAGCATTCTTAAGCGAACTCCAAGAAGAGCAGTTGAATGCGTGTTGCGCTCTGCATCTATCCAAGATGCGGAGGTGTTTGAAAATGCTGGCCTGTTGTAATGGGTGGGACTCATTGAAAAGGAAAGAGCATGGTCTAATGCAGAATTTCCCAAACCGTGGTCTGTGGACTACTTGATAGTGGGTTGTAGACAGCTGGCTGGTCACTTGGTGCTGGCACTTGTAATTTCCAGTTATTAAATGTCAGCAGTTGCTGTAGTGCTGTTACTCAGTTACCAGTTAGAGGCAAGGTGGTCTGGCTTGGAAGGCTACAAGGAGATCTCATTGTTAACTTGCAGTACACAGTATGGAAAGAGTCTGAGAATCCCTGGTTTAGTGGCTAAAACAAAGGCATGGGTGTAATGATTCCTTTGCCGCTGGCTGTGTAATTTTGGGAAAGTCACTTACCCCTCTGTTTCTCCATCTGTATAATGCCCATGATATTTGAAAGATGGGCTAGATGACCTCCTGGGCTTTCCTTCACGTTTTATGAAAGGAAAGTTGTAATAGCTGCTGCCATTGTCTAAGTTCTTCTGGTGAAAACTGCCTGATTATTTCAGGCTTAACACTTCTGGTTCAGTTGCCCATATCTACATGGAGAGCTGGTTATTAAGAAAAAAGTTCAAACTTGCAGTGGGAAGCAGTTTGTTAAATGGAAAGCTGTTTTAGGGGTGGGACCAGCTACTGGAGGCTGTGGGAAAAGGAATATATACAGTAGCTTTACATTAAAACAGTTGTGGTTACAGGCTGGAGGTGGTAGAATACTTATCCTTATAGCATTTCCATCCAAAGAGCTCAAAGTGCTTTATAAACAGTTAAGCCTCACAACTGTCAGCTTGATGGTGCTAACCCCTCTGTGCCTGCATTTCCAGATCTGAAATATGGCGATTGTGTGATTTTTCTCAAGGTCACAGAGTGCGCCAGTGGCTGAGCCAAGAATAGAACCCAGGGCCTTAACCACACAACCATATTTCCTCCCCACGTAGAGCAAACTAAACGGAAACACTTAACCAATCTTTTCTGACTCCTTTTCCCCTCCCGGAATCTGAGGGATTCAGATGAGTGGGATCTGTATCTGAACCATATGCGAGTAGGGTTTTGTGAAACGTAACCTCATCCAACAGAGTCCTGAGAAACCAAATCCACCCAGTATATTCCCCCTCTAATGGCAGGGAAACTAGCTGCATCCCTGGCAGAGCCCGATTTTACTGATGGCAGTGTACTAAATCTGCCCAGCACATCCAGTAGTAAGTGTCAGAGGCTTGGGGGTTCTCCCCCACTCTTAGTGAACTGGTTAGACAAGAGAGAAGGGACAGGAGTCCAGATAAGTCCAAGCAGGTTTACTGATGTGTAGTTCTGATATTCAAAATATTTGTTGACTCGCCTTTGTCTCCTCACTGATAGACACAGCATGGGTCTATGTACTGTCTGTCTGAAACTGCTTGATCTGCACCCTCTCTCTCTCCTCTCCCTGCCCTCCTCCAAAACCTCTTGAAGCAATAGCAATGCACATGCCTGTTTGAGGTTGAGAGAAAAGCTGCATTATTTCAATAGGTTTGGCCAGTCAAAGTGGTGAGTAAGAGGGTATCTTACAGCCCTAGGGCTGTAGATTGATTGGCTGAGGTCACGTTTTTTGTAAGTGAGAAGGTAGCAGCTGTCCTTTGTGGCATGCAGCAATTCAAGGGAAGTTTCAGAAAGTCCCCCCCCACCCCCACCCCATAAGAACTGCTACATGACGTGCCATGTTATTGCCCCACCCCCACACTGATCTGTGCTTCACGAGGTGGGGGAGGAGTGATTTGTGTTGGCCAGGAGAGAGAACCCCATTTCTGCTAAATTTAATCTAAATGATTGGAAACTAATTGGGCATGTTTGTGCTAGAAAAACTTTCAGTTCCCACTCTTCTTAAAGCTTCCAGCAGGAGGGAATGCCAAGGCCTGAAAGGTATCCTGGCATTGCACTGACTTCACTGCTGTGCCATATAGATATTTCTGCAAACCAGGGTTTGAATATTAAACAAGTGGTAATATGAACACACAACTTTTGCAGTAAAATAAAGACATGGGTTAATTAGTGCAAACTAGTTGTTGGTCAGAGCTAAATGTTCAGTGGAAAAAGCCCCTATGAGCATATGATGGAGTGTAGAGTTGCTCTTAGTGCCACAAATGGATGTAGAGCACTTCGCAGCTGATCGAATGTACTCAAAAACCAGGCCACCTTCCTGGCTTAAGGAGTTTGCAGTTCAAACGCTCAGATAGGTGCAAGATAGATAACTGATTGGGGTCAGAATCTGCAAACGTTTGGGCACTTCTCTGCAAGTCAGTGTGACTCTGCTGGCGTAAGGGCTTGCACAATCAGGTCCAAGGAGTGGAGACACTGTAGCCGTTGAGCGAAAGAGAACTGCTGGTGGATATTTGTGTGTGTGTGTGTGTGTGTGACTTATGCAGAGGGCTCTTGGCAAAGGCCTGGTTCTCACACCTTGAGCGAGACCATTTATTTTCTGTGATTATTACTCCAGCTGTAAAATGGATAATTACAATTGAAAAAGCACTACAGATACATATGTGAATGCTCTGTACACCACCAAGGCAAAAGTCAGGTCAACTTTTCCTACTTTGTAACTGACACTCGGTATGGTCCAGTCTTTTGGGGCAGGGGCTGAAGATACTATTTCAAAATGGTCCCTGGGTCACAGTTGATAGTTTGGGACAGATTCTCGGTCCTATTCTGCTCCCTGTGCTCTGTAAAGGGAATGGAAACCACCTGCAAGCCTCCTGCTGGAGATTCTTCTCTCAAAATGTGAAGGAGCCTCCAACAGGTGTGAAGCTGCCATAGTCCCTAGTGCAGGAAGTGAGGAGGGGCATGTGCCTGGAGCACATTGGGGCTGGGGCTGAGCATTGGAGAGCCTTCACTGGGTGTGGGTTCTCAGCTTCTCTTACTTCAGTCCCCACTCCTCCCACCCTGCTGCTTTCCGGGCTATCCTTTGCTAGGTGTGCCCCTATGCTCAGACAGAGGCAGCTAAGCTCAGACCTGCTCACCTCCTTTCTCCCAGAGCCTAGCCAGGAAGCAGATAGTAGAGCCAGAGCCACTCTTCTCCCTCTCCTGTGCGGCAGCGGGGGAGCTGCGACAGAAAAAGGGGCAGCTGCCCATGCAGGGTATTCCATTTTGACATTACAGCTGCTCATGAAGCTGCAGAGGAAGTGGTGGGGGCAGTTGGAGAAGCGGCACCCTCTACCTCCTCTCTCTAGCAGTGGGACTGGCTCAAACACTTCAGTTTACAACTTGCAGGAGACAGTTTAGGGAAGGCATGTTTGAGTCCTAACCCTATGCACATTTTCTTCTTTGACCAGTTGGCCTCAGGCCACAGTTTAGAGGTTTGAGATAAGACATGACTCTTCCACCTGGACACATATTTCAGGGTTTTGTCCTAGAGCCCATTATCACCATGTCAGAGTGCCTTCCATGTAAAATAGATTGGCAAGAGTGATTCCCAGTGAGTCTCTGGCTCTTCTTGTCTGTCTGTATTTTTAAAAAGAAGAAAAAAACCCTAAAACCTACTGAATAGGTTTGTTAGTCAATGAATTACCAAAAATCCTTTTCTCTGATGGGCCTGTGGATCCAGAGATTTTTTTTTTTTTTTTTTTTTTCCCCCTTTGGACTTACTCTGAAAACTAGCTTATTTCAAGAACATGCAACACTTACTTGACATAATGTGAAAGAGAGACAAGGTAATATCTCTTCTGTTGATGAGCGAGAGAGAAGCTTGCGAACTTACAGAGCTTGCAAGCTTGTCTCTCTCACCAACGGAAGTTGGTTCAATAAAAGATATCTCAACCATGTTGTCTCTTTAATATCCTGGGACCAACACAGCTACAACAACATTGCATATAATAATGTGAAAGAAGCATTTGATGAGAACATAAAGCCTTCATTTGAAGGGCAGGGAAATGGATAACTTATTATCTTACTTGCAGTTCTCCTGCTAATCAATCACCTTGCTAAACTTTTTTAATGCAAACATTATCACTTTGGTGTATCAAATGAAAACCACCTTTTAAAAAAATGGTACTTTACTTGTTTAAGAATGGCTTTCTAATGAGACCTGATTCTGCAAGGCACTAGAGTCGTCAGAATTGGAGCTGTCTCTAATAGAAGAGCAACTCTTCACTATGCAGTAATTAGTAAAATGGACTCTCTCTCATAGTAATTGTTTCTAATTCACTGGTATTTGAGTGAACAATCTCTCCCTCAAAAGCAGAATTTACAATGGACAACTGCACAAAAATGTCAGACTTTATTTTAGAACTGTTTGGGAATGAACATCCATTCTGTTTTGGGTGGTAGGCAGCTTGATGATTTGAGCAAGTTGGTTCCTAGAAGTCTCTGTATTCTTTCCCTTCTTTTGTTCTAGGAATTGAGAGGATGAAGTCAGCCACCTTGTTGATCCAGTTCTAGCAATATATATTCTGTCCAAGACTGAACCAGTACAATAGTGCTGTTTCACATGCACTGTTTTGAAATAAGTTGTTTTTTTTTCCCTATCTCAGGGGTCGGCAACCTTTCAGAAGTGGTGTGCCGAGTCTTCATTTATTCACTCTAATTTAAGGTTTCGCATGCCAATAATACATTTTAACGTTTTTAGAAGGTCTCTTTCCATAGGTCTATAATATTTACTTTTCATACAACAATAGTTTAGTTATATAAGTTTTTTAAAATGTTTAAGAAGCTAAATTTAAAATTAAATTAAAATGCAGAGCCCCCCGGACTGGTGGCAGGACCCGGGCAGTGTGAGTGCCACTGAAAATCAGCTCGGCGGCACGCATGCCATAGGTTGCCTACCCCTGTTCTATCCCATTCATAAAAAGCTTAGCTTAGCTTTGTAGTGGATGGAGATGGGATTTAAGTTCTGATGCTTGAATGACTGAGGTGGATTGGGAGGAGAATTTTAATGGTGAAATAATTTGCAGTCCACTGAATCCAGTTCTCCTATGTCAGTCACCTTAATTGACTTATCTCTTCTATTAAACAATTTGGTGCATGACTTAACTTTTTTACCATGCCAGTTCTTAAATTCCAGTTGACCATCAGATGTCCATGCTGACTTCCCCCCCCCCCGCCCCTTAGTCCATATCTTTTAAAGTCAAGTTTTTTCCTTTCTTCTAAAGCATGTTCCTGTGTTTCCAATTCTGCCTTCGTGTCTGCCCTACTTTCTCCTATGTACCTTCCCGTTCTTAGCACTATGCTCATTCCTGTTTGCTGTCTTCCCCCTTTTTGTCTCCTCCATTCAAATTTGCATTGGGTCTTATGCTGCACTTTATATGGAGCAGCCAGCCATCTAATACGTACTGAACCACCCCATGAAGCATTGCATCTGTAAGGCACCCACAGTGCGTTGTGCGCCATACCTGCTTGCGCCTATAGGCTGTTTGTTTTTTGAACTACTCTGTGTACACTGGGCTGTAATAATACCTGACCACGGTTCAGATGGAGTTTGTCAGGAGTGTCCATTTGCTGCTGCTTCTGCTTTTCTTACCTATTAGGAAAGCAGGAGAACTTGATGTTGGAGCATATGCTTCGTTCTTGCTGGATGCCAGTAGTTAAACTGAAGCCTTCAGTTGGACAGTTCATGTTTGTTCTTGTTCTTAAAAACGTCCAGCCTGCCCACCAGGGTGCATCTGTGTTCCTGGGCTGGCCTCCTCGGGGCTATCCAGGGCCAACTGATTCTCTCTTTTGGGGGAACCTGTGACTGTGGGCCTGATCCTATAAGGTGCTGAATGCCCTCAGATGCCACTGACATCAGTCAGTTGAAGGTGCTCAGTATCTTGTGGCAATTACTTAGCTTGTAAGCCCCTGGGGGCCGGGACCCTCTTTTTGTTATGTTTGTATGGCGCTTAGCACACTGGGGTCCTGGACCAGGACAAGGGCCCTAGATGCTTTGTTAGGACAAATAATAAATACTCAGGCCCAATCTCCGCAACCCACAGACTACATCAGCTCTTTCTTTGGCCATAGAACCAAAGAGGAAGGCAACATACAGTCCACTTCTCTTTCCCTCCCTGGGCAGTACTGGGGCCTTATCATTTAATTTGGGTCCCATATATAAGACCAGAGAAGAGCCTCCCTGTAGGGATAACTAAAAATAAATGTGGTGGTGGGTGGGATTACAAAATATGAAAAGAGAAAATTGAGCCTTAAGTTCACTTTTGCAATTTAAAAACTTCATGTCTGAATTTCATAAGTTTTGCATGAAAATAGGCAAACATGCAGCACATAGAATCGTAGGACTGGAAGGGACCTCGAGAGGTCATCTAGTCCAGTCCCCTGCACTCAAGACAGGACTAAGCATTATCTAGACCATCCCTGACAGGTGTTTGTCCAACCTGTTCTTAAAAATCCCCAATGATGGAAATTCCACAACCTCCCTAGGCAATTTATTTCAGTGCTTAACCACTCTGACAGTTAGTTTTTCCTAATGTCCAACCTAAACTGCCCTTGCTGCAATTTAAGCCCATTGCTTCTTGTTCTATCCTCAGAGGTTAAGAAGAACAAATGGTCTCCCTCCTCCTTGTAACAACCATTTATGTACTTGAAAACTGTTATGTCCCTTCTGTCTTCTCTTCTCCAGACTAAACAAGCCCAATTTTTTCAATCTTCCCTCATAGGTTATGTTTTCTAGACCTTTAATCATTTTTGTCGCTCTTCTCTGGACTTTCTCTAATTTGTCCACATCTTTCCTGAAATGTGGTGCCCAGAACTGGACACAATACTCCAGTTGAGGCCTAATCAATGTGAAGTAGAGCGGAAGAATTACTTCTCATGTCTTGTTTACTATACTCCTGCTAATACATCCCAGAATGATGTTTGCTTTTTTTGCAACAGTGTAAAACTGTTGACTCATATTTAGCTTGTGATCCTCTATGACCGCCAGATCCCTTTTTTTGCAGTACTCCTTCCTAGGCAGTCATTTCCCATTTTGTATGTGTGCAACTGATTGTTCCTTCCTAAGTGGAGTACTTTGCGTTTGTCCTTATTGAATTTCATCTTATTTACTTCAGACCATTTCTCCAGTTTGTCCAGATCATTTTGAATTTTAATCCTATCTTCCAAAGCACTTGCAACCCCTCCCAGCTAGGTAGCGTCTGCAGACTTTATAAGTATACTCTCTATGCCATTATCTAAATCATTGATGAAGATATTGAACAGAACCAGACCCAGAACTGATCCCTGCAGAATTCCACTAGTTATGCCCTTCCAGCATGACTGTGAACCACTGATAACTACTCTCTGGGAATGGTTTTCCAACCAGTTGTGCACCCACCTTATAGTAGCTCCATCTAGGTGGTATTTCCCTAGTTTGTTTATGAGACGGTCATGCGAGACAGTATCAAAAGCCTCACTAAAGTCAAGATATACCACATCTGCCACTTTCCCCCCCTCCCTTCCCCATCCACAAAGCTTTCTTTGACAGGGTAACAAGCCATCAGGTTGGTTTGACATGAGTTGAAGTGCATAAAATGAAAGTTAGCATGTATAATTATTCAGTATGTCAATCTCTTGCTGTTTGAAATAAAATATGAATTTTCTGTACCCTTCTAGCTGTGCTATGACAAAATGAAAGTTACAGAGGTTTCTACTGCCAGGAAAGATGAGGGCAAGATACCTGCTCCTCTGTAGAAAAGACAATGAAGCTGCAGCCAGATCGCAACTGGGAAGTGACAGAGTGGCAGCTAATCGCCACCAATGGGCAGATATCTAACCATGTGACGGCTGACATCTAATATTGGGACACTTGTCTCTGGGGACAGTTGTGGTGGCTGTAGCGTTTTTCTCTTTTAGGTGCAGAGAGCTTGTTGCCAAATAAAAGTTGTTTCCGTTTTAATCATTACATAACTTAGCACAACAGCAGTCAGCGTGAGGTGATCTCTGCAGCCTGCCGCACCAAGCTGGCCAGAACCCTCCGTTCCAAAATGGAGGATGAGCCTGGTGTAACGACAACAGCTATCCACACTGCGGTGAGGAAGAGAGAGTTAATTCTAACGTGAGATGTTGGGAAAGTCTTTCTAAAGGCCTAAGCGCCTTTCAAACGTGGAGTGTCATTGCCAGCTGTGATTGAGCTTGCACAGTAGCTGTGGCTGCACAGTTGGAGAGAGGGGCTAGCCTCCTGAAGACAGGTCTAGGGTCTTGGATGGGATTCTGCTGGAGGTGGCTAGCCTGTCCTGTCATGGCTACACTTCTGTGTTTAGCGCCCTAGCTCGATCAGAGAGAGCTCGGGTATGTCTGCCTGGGCTGGAAATTGCACCTCCAGCTCACATATACCCCGTAGCTCCATTCTGTGCTCTGTTCAGAATCGAACAAATGCAGGCCAACAGAGAGCTGGGTGAGGGGGGAAATGTGGGGAGCACAAGTATCACTTAAACTAAGCCTGGTGAAGAGCAGCTACTGATGGCTTTGGCGTGGCCTTTTTCACAGACAGCTGCACTCCACACAGTGTGGGTGTTACCTAGCATTTAGCAGATGTAGTTTCCTATTGATTTTTGGGTGGAACTGATTTATAGAGCTATTTAATGGAATTGATTCTTTTTATAACTTTCTTTTTCTCTAAGACCAGCTCTGTTTCTTGAGCATTCTCTACAAGTTTGTGGGTGTACAAATACACAAACACACTCCAGCAGTCCCTACTCTGTCCTGTCCTTTACACTCTACCTTCAAAAAAACAAACCAAACAAAAAAAAATCAATCTAAATCTTGAACGCCTCCTTTTGACTTGCTTGATATGTGAACTATAATAAATTCAACATGATGAAATCCCAGTGGTGGGTATAACCACAAAGTGGTGCTCCATTAAGCCAGTGACGGTTGGGAATGTTTGTTGTGGTTGTGTCTGAAGTGAGGGGAGGGCTCCCTTTTAGCTTAGCATAGGCAGATATTTTTAATTCTTCCTGGCTCATGAATGAGGGAAAGAGAATCCAGAAATCACCCAAGATGTGTAGGATTGTGCAGTCTCTTACTTTGTAAGTGACCATGTAGGGATGACAATATTACTCCACTTACTGTCTTTCGCTCTCTGTCCCCAACATGCAGATTGTATTAAGAATATTTTATGACTAAAGAATATATTTCAAGACAGTGGAAATATTTCCAGGTTTCTTTGTTTTTACTGTTTGCAGCCCTATTTTGTTAGCGTGTTGGTAATCTTACTTAATACAATAACTTTAGTGTGGAATTTGGTTGTGCATGTTAGACTTGGGATAGACTCTTGATTGGGTGGCATAACTACCAGCCTACCACCCTGCTAACAACTCGGTGTTAATACACAAGAAGAGAGCTGATCGTTAGCCAGGACCCAAATGATGCAGGGCTTAGGTAATTAAAATCACCACCTGGATTTACACCCAGTAACTAAGTGGAAGCCACCACAGAACCCAGCTGTCCTATAAGATTTCTGTGAGACATGCAGCTAAGTGAGCAGGCAGCTGTATTCTGCACTAGCTGAAGTTTCAAAGTATTCTACTGTAGCCCCAAGAAGAGTACATTGCAGTAATCCAACAGGGAGGTGACACAGACATGGGTAACTGGCAAAGACCCCATCTGAGTGGGGAAAAATCCCTTGCTCCTTGCTGACTGCAGACAGAAAACCTCCGCCACAGATCATAGTTCACCATCTCAAGACAGTTCAGGATCCAGTAGGACCCCTAGATTGCACAGTCAACTGCTTAGTTTTACAGGACTACCAAAAAAAGCATCGTGTGTACGCTGAATCTCCTACTACTATGGGAGTGTGTGTCAGTGGGGCTTGGCAGATACATTCTAAACAGTGCATGCATGATGTAGAGCAGCTAATAGCAGTTTGGTCAGTGGTCTAATATCTACAATTTTAAATACCAGACATCATCAACTTTGGGAAAGGATTACAAAAATAAGTAAATTGCCCTGGCCCAAATTTCAGCGGTGCAGGGACTTGCATTCACACACCAGAAATTCTGTGCATGTATGGTTGCAATACATGCTTTTAAAAATGTGGAAAAAGAACAGGAGTACTTGTGGCACGTTAGAGACTAACAAATTTATTAGAGCATAAGCTTTCGTGGGCTACAGCCCACTTCTTCGGATGCATATAGAGTGGAACATATATTGAGGATATATATATATATATACACACACACATACAGAGAGCATGAACAGGTGGGAGTTGTCTTACCAACTCTGAGAGGCCAATTAAGTAAGAGGGAAGAAAAACTTTTGAAGTGATAATCAAGGTAGCTCAGTACAGACAGTTTGATAAGAAGTGTGAGAATACTTACAAGGGAGATAGATTCAATGTTTGTAATGGCTCAGCCATTCCCAGTCCTTATTCAATCCTGAATTAAAAATGTGGGTCTGCCTTGCAGTATGCTACCCGTACGTAGCTTCCCAGCAACAGTAACTACTGTTAGCCCTGTTTTGGCACTTTTATGCAGCACCTTAGCAAATCCTAAAGGGCATTCTGCAGGGGGAAAAGGAATTTTATTGTTGCTTCATAAATGAAACCTGCAGCAGTTGGATTATACTGTTGTTTTATGGAGGTGTTTTATATACTCTTACCATGCTGTAAACTGCAGTTTGTTTACTTGGCCATCATTCCAGCTATTTGTAGTCTGAGTCTCTTGCCGATGTGATTCATAGGTTTTTAAAGCCAGCGGGGACCATTACCATCTTGTCTGCCCTCCTGCATAGTACAATCCAGAGAACCTCAGACTGTGATTCCTGTATCAAACCCATAACTCCTGGTTAAGCTACAGTGTATCTTTTAGAAAGAGGCACCCAATCTTGATTTAAAGACTTAGTGATGGAGAATCCACTGTGTTCCAATGGTTCATTACCCTTGCTGTTAAAAATTTACCCCTTTTTTCCAGTCTGTCTCCTTCTTGCCATCACATGCCCTAAGCATCCAGGTGGACTTAAGAATGCTTGCCTTAGCTGCAGGTTTTGTTATCTTTGTCACCCCACTGCCAAGCCTCTCCTCTCCATTCTCTGTAGGGAAATAGAAGAAATTCCAGACATTCTTTGGAAGGGAGAGGGTTAAGTTTAAAGAGCTGGATGTCTTGTCTTTCACTGCTGCTGGTGGAGGAGGGGGTTGAACTGAGCCTGCTCCCTGGAACTGCTTTATTATGGGTTTGATGACATGGCCTTGGCGTGTCCTTGGCGGGTTTGGTTAGATAGCTCTTCCTTGTCGAAGGGTCCTCAACACTGAGCCTGGCAGCAACAACGTAGAAAGCATTTACTTCGGAAGATGAGATTTCTTTAATAAAGAGAGTTGCAGTTGTCTAGCCCCTACCTGTTTGAAGCTAAATTACACAGAAGGGCCACGTTAGTTTAGGATTCTGAAGTCACTAACGTTTTTGCTAGGTGCTGTACTAACATAGTAATAGACGAACTCTGCCACCAAGAGCTTACAATTTAAACAGACAAGACAAAGGGGAAGTAGAGGCACAGAGGTGAACTAATGGGCCCACGGTCACTCAGCAGGTGAGTGGCAGAGCCCTATCTACTGAAACATGCGATCTCTCCTAAATCCCTGTATCTCAGTCCTCTTACTTGGGACTCTTGTCTTAAGGCCTTGTCTACATGGGAGAAATTGACCGATATAGCTGTTCCAAAGTAACTATCCCACTATAACTATTCTGGTAGAATTTAGCATTGAGTGGATTAATTATTCTGTAATAGTCACTTTATTTCAGAACAGTGTGTCCACACAGGGAATTATTCCAGAATAGTTGTCTTCCCCCCCTTAAAGACAAGCCCTTAGAGAAAGAAGAGGCTACTGGCACTCGTCTTCCCATTTTCCTAGATGACTAAGTGAAAATAACTTACTTGTGGTCTCTTGGAAAGTTGCTAGGCTTTACTTGATTTAAAGGAGATGCTACCTAATAAGAATTACCAATCGTGAAAGGACATCTAGAACGCCTGGTGCCCAGCTCTGCAAGTAGACCTCTCCCTGGGCTCTTGGATGTAGCACATCCTAGTTGCCAATACTTCTCCAAGGACTTTTATATACTGGAGGAGACCTGTGGCAAAAAACCCCAAACATTAACTTGATGTGGCCATTCTGGGATGTGCAGTATGTGCCCTATGCGTCTTTTCCCCAGTGTCTTTATAGAATAAGTCTCCAGCTGTAAGTGGGTAAGTGGCCAAGTCTTGGCTCCCTAAGCAAACACATAACTCATAGTTTCACCCACTGTAAAATCCATGGTCCCTTCAGACAGACAGCTAAAGTATGACTGCATCTCCAGTTCTCACTAGGGAAATCACTGAAAATGAATACCAGTTCTGTAGGTAGTGCATGCACCAATACTCTCCCAGTTCACTGTACATTTTAATGTAATAATTGGATTCTCAGTCCTTCCCTGACTTCTTGCATGGGAGAAAGTTGAAGAAAATATAAAGGGCAGAGCAGTTGAGGTCTTGGTCACCCAGGTCCATCCATGAAGGCATGGACAACAGCTACCCACCTATCACTAAGTTCAAAAATATTATGTTCTCCAAGTTGTTTGGTGTTGATTCAAATGGTAGTCCTCAGATTGCGAAAGGAAGTGACGACAGAGAGGAGCCGAGCTGCTAGAGGGTATGAAGAGTTGGTTCCTCACCACTGTTTGTCCTGGCTTTGCTGCCTTTCACCCCTTCAGGTATGTCTACTCTGCAATTAGCCGACTTGGCTGAAGGGGCTCAGGCTTAAGGGGCTGTTAACTGCGGTGTAGACATTTGAGCTCTGGACCCTCCCACCTCATAGGGTCCTAGTGCTCAGCCCAAGCCCAAATGTCTACATGGCCATTAAACAGCCTCCTAGCCGGAGCACCACAAGCCTGAGTCAGCTGGCACTGGTGGCCTACGGATTTTTAATTGCAGCGTAGACATACCCATAGAATCCAAGCTGCAATCGGAAAACACAATATGTGACTCCACTGTCTCATTCACTCGCTGCACCAATGTAGCAGGCTCCCTTTAATGGCCCTTTATTTAGTTACTAATCTGTGTAGGCTGCAGTGTTTGTCTATATCCTGCTGGTCACTAGCATTTTCTGTTTATTGGGGTGGGAGGTGGGAAGTCAGTCAAGAAAAGATTTCACTGACCAGAAATCCAGTTTTCTCTTTTGTCTAACATAGTCTAAATTGAAATACTGCCTGTAGCTGGTCAAAACCAGTTACACTTTCTGTCCAGAACACCTTTGGAAGAACTTTCTCCGCTCAGCCAAACAAGTAGATATCTCAGCTCTCGTCCCCTAGTGCCCCTCCTCTACTTGCGCTACATTGATGACATCTTCATCATATGGACCCACGGAAAGGAGGCCCTTGAAGAATTCCACCTGGACTTCAACAATTTCCACCCCACCATCAACCTCAGCCTGGACCAGTCCACACAAGAGATCCACTTCCTGGACACTACAGTACAAATAAGTGATGGTCACATAAACACCACCCTATACCGGAAACCTACTGACCGCTATACGTACCTACATGCCTCCAGCTTCCATCCAAGACACATCATACGATCCATTGTCTACAGCCAAGCCCTAAGATACAACCGAATTTGCTCCAACCCCTCAGACAGAGACAAACACCTACAAGATCTTTATCAAGCATTCGTAAAACTACAATACCCACCTGGGGAAGTGAGGAAACAGATTGACAGAGCAAGACGGGTACCCAGAAATCACCTACTACAGGACAGGCCCAACAAGGACAATAACAGAACACCACTGGCCATCACATACAGCCCCCAGCTAAAACCTCTCCAGCGCATTATCCACGACCTACAACCTATCCTGGAAAATGATCCCTCACTCTCACAGACCTTGGGAGGCAGGCCAGTCCTTGCTTACAGACAACCCCCCAACCTGAAGCAAATACTCACCAGCAACTACACACCACACCACAGAAACACCAACCCAGGAACCTATCCCTGTAGCAAACCTCGTTGCCTACTCTGTCCCCATATCTACTCTGGCAACAGCATCAGAGGACCCAACCACATCAGCCACACCATCAGGGGCTCATTCACCTGCACATCCACTAATGTCATATATGCCATCATGTGCCAGCAATGCCCCTCTGCCATGTACATTGGCCAAACCGGACAGTCCCTCCGCAAAAGAATAAATGGACACAAATCGGACATCAGGAATGGTAACATACACAAGCCAGTAAGTGAACACTTCAATCTCCCTGGTCATTCTATCACAGATTTAAAAGTCACTGTCATTGAACAAAAAAACTTCAGAAACAGACTTCAAAGAGAAACAGCAGAACTAAAATTCATTTGCAAATTCAACACCATTAATCTGGGCTTGAATAGGGATTGGGAGTGGCTGGCTCACTACAGAAGCAGCTTTTCCTCTCCTGGAATTGACACCTCCTCATCTATTATTGGGAGTGGACTACATCCACCCTGATTGAATTGGCCTTGTCAACACTGGTTCGCCACTTGTGAAGTAACTCCCTGCTCTCCATGTGTCTGTATATAATGCCTGCATCTGTAGCTTTCACTCTATGCATCCGAAGAAGTGAGGTTTTTACTCACGAAAGCTTATGCCCAAATAAATCTGTTAGTCTTTAAGGTGCCACCAGACTCTTTGTTGTTTAAGTAGATATCTCTGCATTCATGTCTTGGGCCTGGTCCCCACTAAGCCCCCACTTCGGACTAAGGTACGCAAATTCAGCTACGTTAATAACGTAGCTGAATTCGAAGTACCTTAGTCCGAACTTACCGCGGGTCCAGACGCGGCAGGAAGGCTCCCCCGTCGATGCCGCGTACTCCTCTCGGCGAGCTGGAGTACCGGTGCCGACGGCGAGCACTTCCGGGATCGATTTATCGCGTCTTAACCAGACGCGATAAATCGATCCCAGAACATCGATTGCCTGCTGCCGGACCCTCCGGTAAGTGAAGACGTACCCTTTTACAGCTATCACGAGCCCTTGCTGGTCTGAAGATGCCCTACCTATTGCTTCGTACTCTCACTACCTAATTATCCTACAGTGTAGCATTAGCTCTGCCACACACACGCTGTCACCCAGGAACTTGAAGCAACTCTTGCTTTCCCTCTCAACAGCCCTGGCACATGTATATCCTTGGACTGCTTCTAAGCTCTACCAGCTCGCTGGTTGGGTTGAGTGATAAGATGTCATTCTTGATAGTGCATCTCTTGAGCTACAACATACTGCACTGAGCCTCCCTGCTGTGTAGGGTGACCAGATGTTCTGATTTTATAGGGACAGTCCCGATTTTTGGGTCTTTTTCTTATATAGACTCCTATTACCCCCCCCCCCCCCCCCCCCCCCACACACACACACCCTCATCCCAATTTTTCACACTTGCTGTCTGGTCACCCTACTGCGGTGTGCTCTCTGAACGAGAACTGGACAAGTTTTTCCTATACATGCCTCCCCGTGACAGAGCACCAACAGATTAAAACAGTGAATTCTCATTGGTCAGCCTCAAGAAACACAGAGACCACAAGGAATGTTTACTGATTCAAAACCTCCTACCTCTCCAGTACTTATCTCACTAGCGTTTAAGTTGCTGTCCTGCCTTGCCAAGTGCCCCCATGATGGCATTTGTTACTGCTTGGCTCCTAAAAGTTACCAAATGAAAACTAGCTTCCCGATGCCACAACATGGTAACGACCCTCAAAAATGTTACCTACCATTTGTGCTGTGATTTCGCTGTAGTAAATGCTATAGCAACTTCCTTTAAAAAGCTCTTGTAATCTAGCTAACTGTTGCTCTGGGTGCTCGAGGTCCCCTATGCCCTCATGGTTTAACATCTATAGTTCGGGGGTGAGGGGAACTAGAATGGTGTTTACTGAGCTAATAAACTTCTCACTAAACACAATTCACAGGCTCTAGTTGGCTAATACCCAGGACCTCCAGCTCAATGCTGGCCCTATACATTTTAAAACAAAGCTTTATTTGATGTGAAAACTTTAAAAAAAAAAACTACTACTACTAATAAACTACAGGATTTAATTCCTCTTTTTACTATTCTGCACGCCCACCCCCCCAAGACATGAAAAAGTCTATAACTATTGAGTGCATTTTAGAATATTTCCATTACAATTCTTTGACTAATGCTAGTAGCCACCAAATCTCTCACCTCCCCCGGAGTCTAGGGGTGTGTGTGTGTGTATTAATCTAGACGAGCCCTCATCTTTAAAGCTGCACTGCGTGGATATTTTTTTTTCCTTATTAATATTTTAAAAACGGAGTCTGACCATTCTACCCTCTGTAGGCTGTTTGTTTCCGCTGTCTGCTATGGGAGTGGGGGAGAAGTGAAGTAATCACTCACTTTTATTTATTTATTTAACTCCAGTGCTTTGAAATTAATTCCATGATCCTTCTTATACCCCCAGTTGAAGTAAGATTTTTTTTTTTTTTTTTTTTTCCCCTCTCCCCTCCTGCCGAGGAGAGAGAGCTTCACTTTAGCAGGTTTGTTTAAAATGTCTGTAGGATTAGTAGCAGGATTTTCCTCCTTTCTCCAAGTAAAAGCGTTCTGATTCTGCAGGTTCATTGTGTGGATGTTCTTCCTTGTAACATCATAGTGTTCGTAACTCAAATGGGCTTAAAATGCTCTGCTTTTTCAAGGGTGCACAAATTATACCACATAGGTAATGTGCTCAATATTCAGCTGCTTCAGAGCTGGGGTGATGGGTTAAATACCCCTGGTGATGAGGACTATTCTCTACTAGATACGTACATCGCTCCCGTTGTTTAGGATGCAGTGTTGCATGGTTAGATCCAGGGTTTGGGAGTCAGTGAACTTGGGTTTCTATTTTTACTCTGCCCCAACTTTCTCCATGACCTTGGGTGAAACACCTGACGTGTTTTTGTGTGTGCGTGCCTCAGTTTCACCAGGGGCAATAACACATCTCCGTGTTCTGTAAATCACTTTGGGACCTGTAGACCAAAGATGCTATATAAATGCAAAGTACTAACCTATTAATGTTTAATAAGGTGTTATACATGTGCCTTGAGAGGACAACAGACATGGTAGTTTTCCCCTCCATCTAATGGATTTGTTACCCATGTCCTTGTACAAAGCTTTTTGGGGAATTCTATAGACTGCCCTTTTTGGAGAGGTGGAAATGAGATGTTCTGAAAAGCAGTTTTCCTGGCCATGATGTACAAGTTTGACTAGGATTGCCAGCCCTCCAGGATTGTCCTGGAGGTCTCTAGGAATTAAAGATTAATTAAAGATTGTCATGTGATGAAACCATCAGGAATATGTCCAACCAAAACTGGCAACCCTATGTACAATTTTAAAGGATAACAGTAAGTAGTAGTTTTTGAAGAGGTAAGGGAATCATTAATACATATATACAATATGGGTTTGTCAGTCACCCTGTGCCTGCTTAATTCTTCCTCCTGATTCCCAATCTTTTGAGGACTTCTTTTGTGATACAGACTCAGGGTTTTGTTTTATTGCTGCATGGAGACGTTAAATTTTTATGTACTGATTTGATGAGATAATGGAATAAACCCCTTGGTTCGTTCATGCAGCCCTTTTTGGTCCAAAAATAACAAGTGTTTTATGTCAATTCTTCTTTAATGAATTAAATTGAAATATTGCTAACCATTTTAGGCAAATTTGTATCTAATAGTAACTCAGTTAAGAAATTCAAATGAAGTTAAACAGTCATCAGTGTGGACAATTATGTAGCTTTCTCAGTCTTGCTTATTGTAAAACAATCTTTAGTTGTAGGTTTTGGATTTCCTTGCTTTTATTAGCTAGTGTTGCAACTCCATTTAATGTTGAGGTTTATTTGTCTCTTGTCTGTGGCGGTGCCTGCTGCTAGATATCTGGCATGGGTAGTTGAATGAGGATTCGGGGGCAGGAGATATTTTTGTTGTTGTTCTGTTTGTACAGCACCTAGCACAGTGCGGTTCTGGTCCATGTCTTGAGCGCCTAGGTGCTAGTATAATAGTTAATAAAAATGAATAATGCAACAATGGCAGCTGATTTCAAGCACAGTGTCCGCAAAGCAGGGGTATGAGCGAGCTGGTTTTCCAGGATGCTGCTCTGGGCAGATATCTGGTAGCATGTTCTGTAGTGTAGAGTACACCCCACGAGGCCTCAGTCACAGGCTAATCTGGCTTGGAGCCAAAGCCAACGGGGATGCTTCATCCAGAGACATGGGTCTAATTTCCCCCAAATGGCAATTTCCTCAGCTGACTCAGCCTCCTAGCTCAAGAGGAAGACAGAGGCCATTGTCTTCAATGCCTTTCTGGAGTGGATGCAATGTCCTGGGCCTGAGGTTTACAAACTGGTG
This sequence comes from Malaclemys terrapin pileata, assembly GCF_027887155.1. Taxonomy (NCBI): domain Eukaryota; kingdom Metazoa; phylum Chordata; order Testudines; family Emydidae; genus Malaclemys; species Malaclemys terrapin. The sequence goes on along the minus strand of NC_071520.1, from coordinate 15,310,883 downwards.
TATGAATTTGCACTACCGCTCTGCTGTGAGAGGTAAGGCTTATCCAAAGGCTAATAGAAAACCTAGTTTTCTTGGCGCTCTTTCCTAGCTGCAGAAGCACTCGTGGCACAGGAGAGTGATTGATTGTGTTTGTTTTTGTTTGTTTTTTTTTTAAGCTTGCTCTTGGGACCTTCATGCCTGACGCTGTCAGTATTTCTGCTTTAAATCTAGCATTTTACAGTACAGTCGTCTGCAAATGGCCGTTTTGCTGGTCCTTCTTTTCTTTTGTAACACATCTACTCCAGAGCATCCCTTCTCCCATTGAGGGGGGCTTAAAGGGCCAAATTTAGCCCCCTCTTACACCTAAGCACCCACAACTGAAGACCAAGTTTGGCCCTTGGTGTTTTGAAGCAACCTACCCAGTGCCATGCTCTCCTGCTTCTCACTTGCCTGAGTGCAGGGCCTGATGGGGAGCGAAGGCTATCTAACAGGGTTGTCAGTGGAACTTGCTATCTAATATTCTATGCTTTTCCCAGCATGTTCTTTCCTTTCCAGCTTGGAATGCAAGAATTGCTATGCCAGATCAGAACCAGGATCTGTCTGTCTAGTCTGGCATCCTCTCCAATAGAGGCAAATGCCAGATGTTTCAGAGAAAGGTGACAGGAACCATAAAAGTAAATTTTGTTAAGGAATAACCTGCCCATAGGAGAAATAAGTAGTTGGTTTTATGCCCTGAAGCATGAGGTCTTGTATCCCTCAGATTTGTATTCAAATTTGTGTAGCTGGGTAGTCACATCCATTTTTAAATCATTTTTTTAATTCTCCTAAGCTCCCAGCCTTTTGTATCTTGTGGCAATGAGTTCCATAGGCTAACTGTATGTTGTATTTCAGTTTTAAACCTCCATTATGTCTTCTCTGTGAAGTAAACAGCTCCAATCTTTTCTTTCTCTACTCCTACAAAAGTCTTTTCATGCTATAAATTCTTTTTACCCATATTTCAATCTTTTTTTCTATTTCTGTTGGTCATGCTGGCTGCTCCACGCCTTAAAATAACTAGCTATGGAGATGATCATCTCATGAGACTGTGTTCCAGGATACTCTAAACAGACACCTCAATATTTTTCCTGTTCAGTAAATCATTGCATAAACTCTTCCTTCTCTCTCTCGCCAATGAACGGGAGGGAGCTGCTGATCCATTCCATTCAGTACAGACTTGAGTTCAATAAGTGAGTACCATCAAGCGTCTATTGCAGGACGAGATAAGAACTCCCTATCTTCTCTCCCATGCCTAGTGTTTTCCAGCAGCTAAACCCTTTATCACAAACTACATGCATAAACAGCGTGTCCTGCCACGTAGGAATATTGCTGGTCGCTGGTGTGAAATAGCCTTAAGCAACACAGCACAAGGAGGAGAGGCCTTGCCAGCTCCTTGCTTGAGAGGAGCAAGATCTTAAACTGCACCTCCGTTTCTGGTATTGATGCAGAAGCCAATTTTAGGCAGGACCAGTATCCACCTCTGGGAGTGGCATATTTTAATTTCTGATTTGCTAATTCTTCTCCAGTCACTCAGTGCCCAGGCTTCCCCAGAATTCTGAAGCCGTATTGTATTTAGCTAACTAAGGACATTGCTCACGGAATGCTTGGAAATCTTGACTCGCTTGGGAGGGGAGTTTTCCTCCTGGTGGAATATTCCATTGGGGCAGGAGTGTCTCTTAACAGATTTATTGTTTAAATTGATAGAAATTCTGCCTCCAACCCCCCCCTCCCCCCACCTCACCACCACCACCATCAGGGGAAAAAAGCTGGTGATAATGACGATATATAAAACTAGCACATATTGTGTTTGGAAATGGTGCCCTGCTTCATAGCATATTCACCTTAGCAAATACTCTTACCCTAAACCCCTGATCAATGACTTGTATGCCAGCTGAGGTACCTTATTGCCCACCTGTACTTAATTGTTTTCTCTCCTACTATACAACAGTATAAAGGTGAAATGTAAGACCACATGTCTCGTGATTAGAGCACGGAAAGGGGAAATTTGGGACCTCTTGGGTTCTCGCTTGCTCTGCCTTGGCGCAAATCACTTAACCTCTGCCTCAGTTCACCCATCTGGAAACTGGGTATAATAAATCCTCCTCACTTCTGAAGAGTGCTTTGCTTTGAGGTTATCTGATGGAAAAACACTATATAATTGCGTGTATTTTAAGTTACGTAGTATGGCATTTGATAGTGCTGTACTACTGAGCTTACCGTCTCTTTGGGGCAGGGATTCTATTATGTGTTTGTGCTGTGTTCCGCCCAAGGGGGCCTTCTCAGCATTACTAGCCAAACAAATAATACAACTTAAGATGTTTGAGAGTCCCTGTTTCCAGCAACCTGGCAAGAGGGTCAGTGGGCCCTAGCTAAGGAGTTAAGATCTGGATGCAATTTCAGAATCAAACTTCTCCAGAGATGGGGTGGGGGTGTTTAGTCATGTGGCCTGGTCCCCCTCTACGTGACAGTGCTCTGTGAGCATCTATGTATTCTATGCTTTTCCCAGCATGTTCTTTCCTTTCCAGCTTGGAATGCAAGAATTGCTGTGCCAGATCAGAACCAGGATCTGTCTGTCTAGTCTGGCATCCTCTGCAATAGAAGCAAATGCCAGATGCTTCAGAGAGCATCCATGTATAGGTGGTCTTTTTCTCTCAAAGTCTGGAACTGATTTCATGTCCCCTTCTCCTCCTTCCTATGTTGTCATTCTTGGACCCAAAACCATATTGTACTCACATGCACATGACTGTACTGTTCATGGTTCCAATGGATTGACATAAAATGGAGGGCAAATGCAGGACTAGTGGAGTTTGCCCAAACTTGTTCAGAACCTCCCAAGAGTGAGCCCAGGGAATGGCAAAGCCATTTCTGTCCAGTAATGACCCTTTCAGTGAGGGTTTCTGGGCTTTGAGTGGCATTAGCAATTGGGTCAGCCTGCCCACTCCTTTTCTCTACTTCCGTAGCACATCTCCACTCCTCCTCTATCACTGCTCTAAGCCACTTGTGTATAATCAAGACAAGTCATTTTCAGGGTCTAGGAATTTATTTTGTGATCTGAAAGGCTGTGTCTGTCTGGCAAAGGTTTATTTAGATTGTGCAGGACAAGCCCAGGGTGAGGGGGAAATGTGACTTGCAGCTATTTCACTGTGCAGGTCTTCACAGCGAAACTCAGCTGGCTTTTCATCTGGATGTGAAAGCCAAACCAGAAGAGTTGCACATGAAACTATATTTTTCGATCGGAACCCAAGCAAAAGTTTGTGTCTCTCTGGATGGGCATGCTTTTCTGTCTGGAAACTATTTTGTAGTCTTGTTTTTCCTTTAGTAAGAAAGTGTGAAACTGGTCACGTGAGTTAAATAAACCCTTGCAAACGCTGCTTAAGCAACTTGCTGGCTTCGTCAAACTCAAGGAGTGCCAGGCCACGTGAACGCTGGCCGGCAAGCATTCCCAGCTCCATTTATTGCACTGTGTCCCTCCGAGCTGTAATGCTCTAATGGAAATTCCAGTAGACTCATTATAATGCTTTGTCTGGCTTCTCATTTCTGCTGGAGGACTAGTAGGCTAGGACCCACTGTATTGCTCCAAGACAGAGATGAAAATGTTTCAGCTGGAATTTCCAGTAGGCTGGTTGTGTCTGTTTAAGAGCAACTGGGAGATAGGTAGTACTATTTCCTTTGTATGTGATTCGGGTATGGGGACAGGCAGACCTAGGGAAAGTGGTTCTTTATGGACCAGTTAATGAGTAAATGCTCTTCCACCTGGCAAGAGGTGTGTCTGGAATAAAGGCTGCAGCAGCTCATGAGTGCAAAAGCCCTCTCTAGGCTTGTACTGCTTCTGAAAGCCTGGTGCACTGTATGCATGTCATATAAATAAAAATAACTTTTTGACAACCCTATTTAAAAAACACCTCTGGCAAGGTACATGCTTAACTGAAACCAGCCTGGTGATGGCCACCTCATGTGTGTTGAAAGGGGACTGGAGGGGGGGGGGGGGGGGGGGAGAGAGAGAAGAAGTGGAGACTGTTCTGAGAGAACAGTCTCTTGTTTGTAGCTTTCAGCTGCCCAAGCTCTAGGCATCTCAACCTTGGGAAGTCCCTAGGGACTCTTGATATTTAGCCTTGGTTTGTGTATGTGGATGGAGCGCTCAAGTACTAACAAACCTGCATGAGCAGACCTTCAGTCCACTAGCAAAGGATCAAACCTACTAAATACACTTTGGCATTGCACTGTTCTTCAGCTTCAGAAAACCAAAGGGCTCTCAGCAGTTGACTCAATGGAGTTATTTCCGTCTGTGCCCTTTTTACAAAGGCACTAATGCAGAAGACTATTAGCCACAGGCCATTAAGGGGTTAAATGAAATGCCCAGACCTGAGAGCCCATTCTGTAAGAAGGCATTGGCTAGAGAAGGGTTTTGCCGCAGACGCAGGCTGATGCACTCCCAGCCAAGATTGCAGGCTTATCAGTAAAGATAAACACAGTGGGGTTTCCAAAACCATGCGCTCCAGCCACTTATTTGAGATCCTTTTTCAGAAACCAGGCAAAAATGCAAGATCGTCTTGGAGATAGGAGCTCCTTCCAGGAGAGCTGCCAGCAGACTTTGTAGAAACAGAAGCCATGTATTATGTGGTTTGGAACAGGTACAGGCAATATTAGTTTACCTGCTTCAGAATAGCACTTGAGCTGTTGCAAATATTATGTAGGCTTAGTTCTGGCTTCTTAATTATGAGCCTTTTGCTGAGCATCCAAACCCAGGGCAATACCAGCCCTCTTGCCAGGGATTTTTGCTGCCTTGCACCCCAGGGTTTTGTCACCTGTTTGTGTACCACTCTCCATAAATACCCTGCAGGTGCTTGCTTTCCTTTTTGTTCTGGTGCTAGGAGAGGGAGGATGGGGGTTCACGATGCTTCCTCATACAGGTTGATGTAAAAATGTCAGAGCAGGTCTTGAAGAATTTCAGGATACTGAGTGTAGGCAGTTTGTCTGTAAAGACTGTCATCCATACAGTGCCTAGCTCTTATATAGCTTATCGATAACTGGTTTCTTTCCCTCTTTTCTTCTTCACTACCAAAAGTGTCCCTTTGTGTGAAACTGGAGATAGAAAAACAAAACTAGAATGAGAGTAGCATCTGGCTTCTCCAAGTGCCAACCCCTGAGTCAATAATAACAATTCAGAGAGTGTTCCAGATGTGTTAGGGGACTGGCAGTTTCTCTCACCCCCAAAACATTTGTGCCATTCTGAAATCTCAGCCTGAGCTCCTCTGTTTTGCCATAGGGGCTGATTGACACATGTGTGTGTGCAGCCCCTTTATACAGGACTGGACTTGAGTTTTAAAATCCCAACATTTCTGGACTGTGACAGCAGTTGCTTTGGTGTTTCAGGCTATGTTTTAGCTTAGTTACTGGCAGTTTAAAAATAGTGTTGCAAACTATTGTACAAATCAACTGGTAGAGAGATTTATAAAAACAAACATTTATCCCAAATCTAAGAAAGGGCCTCTGAACTTGGGAACAGGGGAGGCTTTTGATTATAGGTGCCCAAACCCACATTAACACAGATTTAATTTTCACATTTAGATGACTAATGTTGGGTTCCATGTGCTAAAAGGTGTGAGTGAAGAGGATAGCGTTGGTGTGAACATGGGATTTCCTGGCTCTGTGCTTTTTGTATCATAACGGTAGCATGCAGTGGCACTAACTGAAAAATGAACTAACTCACCCTATCAGGAAAAGACCAGCTCCAGCCAAAAATTCTGACCCATTAGGGGGAGACCAGAGGAAGAGTGTTGTTGCTAGTTTGTGTTTGATCTCAATTGCTCTTTATTGCTGACAGTAGCATGCTAATGATGTCAGTGGGTGTTGAAAGATGGGTAAACTTCTGCTAGGGCTGAGCTGCAGTTTTAATTTTTGTCATCTGGGCTGCCCTGTATTCATAAAGAGGAATTTCTTGTTAGACTAATCTTTGGTCTTTGAGCAGTTTGGAGCACTGTGAATCAAAAAGGCTCTTGGTATTTGACTCAGGTGGTTTTTAGTTTTCTCCCCTCTCCCCATTCTTGTATTTAAAGTCATGAACTGTTGATGTTTAAGGGAAGTGACAGGTTCGAAATTCTGAGAATAGTCTGAGCCCCGGTGATCAGTGGCCATCTGTCGACCACAGCATGTTCAGCTTTTGTTTGACTTCTGATGCCGAAATCTCAAGTGCCTCCTGAACGCCCATTATTTACCTCTTCCAGCAGGGGCAGATACCCTGACCAAGGCTGGAGTCTATTTAAATAGACTTTCAATCCCCTCTTGGTTTGAAGTTTTATCCCACTGATGCAATTTGGGGCCCTTTCTACATTGGACACCTACATACTATTTGTATGTTTTGCCACAGACTTGCAGCGTGAAGACAGGAGCAGCAAGTGAGCACTCAGAAGGGATGCTCAGCAATCTGTGATTTGGAGAGTTGACCTAAACAGTCTCTGGGTCCTTTTTATAGGCTTGTAAAGCAGGGATCTGCTAGAAAGAGCAGTAGGGCCACAACTAGGGTTGCCAACCCTCTCGGGCTCGCCAGGAGTCTCTCGGAATCGGAGTCTATCTCCTGGAGGCTACTGAAGCCAAACCGGAAGATTTTGGGCTGCTAAAAGTCCGGTGGCGCAGTGGGCCAGGGCAGGCAGGGAACCTGCCTTAGCCCCCGTGCCGCTCCCAGAAGTGGCCAGCACGTCCCTGCGGCCCCAGGGAGGAGGGCCAGGGGGTCTCTGCACGCTGCTCCCCCCCCCCCCCCCCACGCCCCGCATCCCTGGCTCTGCAGCTCCCATTGGCCAGGAGCCTGCCTTAGCCCCACTGTATTGCTGACCAGGAGCTGCCCAAGGTAAGCGCTGCCCAGTCAGGGCCTGTACCCCTCACTCCCTCCTGCACTCCAACCCCCTCCCGGAGCCAGCACCCCACACCCCAGCTCAGCCCAGAGCCCCATTCCACACTCCAAACCCCTCGGCCCCAGCCCAGAGCTTGCACCCCCTCCTGTACTCCAACACATTGCCCCAGCCCGGTGAAAGTGAGTGAGGGTGGGGGAGAGGGGGCGATGGGGCGGGACAGGGCAAGGGTGTTTGTGTTTGTGTGATTAGACAGTTGGCAACTCTAGTCACTACTCCAGTGATTTAATCCTAACCCACTTTCTTGGTTGGTAGGCTCCAGTTGTGTTCTGAATGAAAAGCAGGGCTCTGTCCCTTCCTTTACAAAATGGAACTTCTCAATGCAGGTGAAGCATGTTGTGCTACAGATGGATCATCCTGGATGTTTCTGCAACTAAACACTTTTTTTTAAGTGTTGTTGAAAGTCAGCAGTAAGCACTGTGCCAGGCAACTTTACTACACTGCTGCGGTGCCCAAGACCTGTATTATAGATCTGGGCTAATTTTGCCTTTTATAAATAGAGCATTGTTTTGCCACTAATTAATTCTAATTAAACTTCAGCTGTGTGCGGACATAACTGACAGTTTTTTGTTTTTTTTTAAACTGGGTTTATTTTCTTTGTGAATGCATCTAAGTAGTTAGAGGGCAGGTGGAATACCTCAGTGATGGGTGCTGTAAATGCCTAGATGGAATAAGAGGAAACAAGATAGGTGTACAGGGGGCAAAAAACCTGCTCTTTTGAAAAATTCTCCAAATCAAGGAGAAGAGCAAACTTCTAAGGTTCAGATACTAGTTTATCAAAACCTGATGTTTAACTCACTAAAACGAATACAGATGAAGAGCTGTGCCTGCCTGCTCCTAGAATCTAGTGCCTCTGACAGTGCTGAACACTTTAACCCTGACACAGTACTGGACTAACGTCCAAGTACACTTCCCTTGCTGTTGTGCCCTTTCATTAGCGATCACCAGAGGGAATTTAGATGCTGCTACAAAGAAGTTTGTTTGGGGAAAAATGTAAATCCTCTCATGCTCTGGTTTTGCATTGTATCTTCATGTCCGGGCCCTTAAATGAGATATGGAGATAAATTGAGTGCCAATTAACTGAATTCTGGGCGACAGAATGGGGTGGGGTGGGGCTTGGAATATCCAGTTTCCTCAAATGCGACACTTTCCGAATTGACTTGTGGGGGTGGGGGGGACTGCTGTTCAGTGAGAGGGATAAGCCACCACTGAGGCTAGGTTTTTCTTTTAAATTAAGATCTGGGCCTGGGGAGGACCTCGAGAGGACATTGTCCATCTCCCTTCACTGAGGTAGGATGAAGTATACCTAAACCCATCCATGACAGGAGTTAGTGTAACCTGTTTCTTAAAAGCCTCCAATAATAGGGATTCTACAACCTCCTTACATGACCTGTTAGGAAAAAAGTTTTAATATCCAATCTAAATCTCCTTGCAGCAAACTCAGCAGATTATTACTTGTCCTATCCTCGGTGGACATGGAGAATAATTGATCAGTCCTCTTTTAAACAGTCTTTTTATTCATTTGAAGACTGTCATGTGTCTCTTCAGCCTTCTCTTCCCTAGGCTAACCTTGCCCAATTCGGTCAACCTCTCTTCATAGGTCATGTTTTCTAAACTCCCCCCACCCCCTTCTCCCGACTCTCTCCAGTTTCTTCATGTCCTCCAAATGTGGAGCCTAAAACTGGACACAGTACTCCAGCTGAGGCCTCACCAGTGCTAAGTAGAGCGAAACAATTATCTCCCCCTGTTTTACATATTGCATTGTTAATGCATCTCGGAATGGCATTTCCCCCTCTTCCCTCCCCCCCCCCTTTTTTTTAAGCAACATCATATTGACTCTTTCTTTCAATTTGTGATCCACTATAACCCCACATCCTTTTGTGCAGTACTGCTGCCTAGCCAGTTATTTCCCATGTTGCATAGGGGCTTTTGATTTTTTTTTTTTCCTTCCTAAATATTGTACTTTGAGCTTCTCTTTAGTGTATTTCATCTTGTTGATTTTCAGAGCAATTTGTCAAGATCATTTTGAATTCTAATCCTGTCCTCCAGTGCTAGCAACTCCTCTGACTGTGGTGTCATCTGCAAGTTTTATAAGCATACTCTACTCCTTCATCAATCATTAATGAAAATATTGACTAGTACCTGACCCAGGCTAGATCCCTGTGGGACTTCAAGTGATACGTCCTACCAGTTTGACAATGAGCCGTTGATAACTGCTCTTTGAGTATGGCTTTTCAATCAGTTATGGTAGATGTGCAAAAGTCAGTTGGAAAAAGCTGACTGACTAACCATCTACTTTAGGTGTAAGGGTTTTTGTTTGTTTGATTCAGTGACCTGCTGCTACCAGTTCCATGTTTTAGATAACATGCCCCTACCTAGACGCTACACCACCCTTGACACTGAAGGTGTTCAAAAGTAGGCAGCATGGACTCTGGATACACGAAGCAGTTCTTTACCCATGTCATGAACATCCAGTACCCACAGTAATGATCCTGTTGCCTGCGTTTTTTCTGAAAATCTCCCACCATGGTTGTAGCATGAATGTGAACAACATGCGTTCTTCCTCACTGCCCTTTCTGGACCTGTTCTAAGCCGTTAGATGATGCAACTGGAAGTGTCTGAGTCGCGTCTACATTATGGTTTCCACTGCTGCCACCACCATTAATCAAATCTAGGTCCCAGTTTTCCTAGTATATATACAGCCAGTGCGTGCACCTGAACCAGGGGTGAAAGCTTACAGCAAGTGTACAAGGCAACAAGCCATTCCAGCATTGTTCCAAAAAGCCTGGTTGAGGTTTGCAAGTTTGTTTGCAGGAATACAGGCTAAACATTTTTAAAGTGCTTAAGTGACTTAAGTCTTCCCTGGGGACTACATCGTGAGATGCAGCAGGAAGGCTTGTGTGTTCAAATGACCCTTAAAGCTATGCTGGTGGGAGCTTTAACTCCAGGAAGGACTGTCAAAGGGTAGGGACCACTGGAAAAGCAGCCGACTGGCCCTCCAGCCTAACCTGTCCCAGTAAAAAAAAGTTGAGTTATAGAAACACAAAGTAGGCATTCTGGCAAAGAACATGATAGAGAGGGAGGTGGGGTCTTGTTCATGCCCTAAGCCAGTGGTCTCCAACCTTTTTATGCCCAAGATCACTTTTTGAATTTAAGGTCAACCTAGGATCTACTCCACCCCTTCCCCAAAGCCCTTGCCCCGCTCACTCCATCCTCCCTTTCTCTGTTGCTCGCTCGCTCTCCCCCACCGTCACTCACTTTCACCGGGTTGGGGTTTGGGAGGGTGTGTAGGCTCTGGGAGGGAGATTGGGCTGAGGCAGTGTTGGGGTGCAGGAGACGGTGTGGGGTGCTGGTTCTGAGAGGGGGGGGGTCAGGGCTGGGGCAGGGGGTTTAGGGTGCTGGCTCCAGGAGGGGCTGGAGGTTGGCGTGTGGCCTCCTGCCGGGTGGCACTTACCTTGGGCGGCTCCCGGTCAGCGCGCAGCAAGGCAAAGGCAGGTTCCCTGCCTACCCTGGCTCTACGCCGCTCCCGGAAGGGGCTAACGCATTCCTGGCCAATGGGAGTTTCGTGGGCAGTGCTCGCAGGCAGGAGGAGCGCATGGAAGGAGACCGCCTCCCCCAGGGCCGCGCTGGCTGCTTCCGGGAGCGGTGTGGGGCTGGGGCAGGCAGGGAGTCTGCCTTAGCCACAGCCCCACTACACCACCGGAGATCATGATTGAGAGAGATTCTCTAGGATTGACCAGTTGGTGACCACCGCCCTAAGCAAAATGTGATGGCATGGGAAGGATTCAGATTCAGAAGTGACTTAGTAGCATTAGTCCTCTTGACTTTCTTAGGCCATGTCTATGCTACAAAATTACGTGGACCTAACTTACATCAGCATACAGTCACAGCAGTTATTAAATCGCTTGTGTGCACACACTTGGCTCATGTCAGCAGTGCGCGTCCTGACCAGGAGCACTCGTATGAATTGTATTGTCCATGCGGGGCCTTGTGGGACGGCTCCTGAAAGCCAGCAACAGTTGATGTAAGCAATGCAGTGTCTGCACTGACGCAGTGTCGACCTAACTACATCGACACTGATTCTACGCTGCTCGGGGAGGTGGTGTCGCTACGGGCAGGTCTACACTAAAAATGCTAATGCCACTGTCGCACTTAAGTGAAGATGCTGTGGTGACCATGGGAGAGAGCTCTCCCATTGGTATAGTTAATCCACCTCCCTGAGAGGCAGTAGTGATGTCGATGGGAGAGCTTCTCCCATTGACACAGCGCTGTCTTTGGGGAATGGGGGAAGGAGGTTGGTATAACTGTTCCGTTCCCCTCCCCTCCCCCCGAGTTATACCAATATAGGTCTGTAGCGTAGGCCTGGTGCAGAGAGGCACTTATGTTGGCGGTAGCCAAATTTAAGTGAAGACATTTCCACAGCTAGGTTGACACAAGGCAGCTTACCTCAACCTAACCGTGCAGTGCAGACCAGGCTAAAGTGACTTAGGAACTTGTGTCACATTTTGAAAATTTTACTCAAGGTCTCCTTTGCCTGGCTGCCAACAACTGTCTTCCATGCCTAGAATGGGAATCCTCTTCAGCAAGGCAAGGCTGCTAAGGAGGCTCAGAATTTTCCCCAGGAACTGGGCTGGGAGAGGCCTTTGATTCTGTTGCCTTTGATCCCCATTGTCTTTAATATTAAAGAATAGGACTGTGGGACCCTACAAGAAACAACTGGCAAACAGCCTCTCTGGAAACCACTCTTGCTGCCTGGGGCCATGCTACATTCCGGAGACTTGCTGCAAAGAGCTACCTTCTCAGCATGCCTCCCAGGCAGGGTAGGGGGTGAGAAAGGCCTGCGATAGATCCTATTCTAATGTTGCCTCTGCCATTGGACTGCAATACTCAGAGAGTCATGGCCGGAGCCTGGGACCTTTCTGAAGCGTGTTCAAAACAATAGGTTGGTGCTATTTGTGTTCTGGTTATGATGGCTTAAAGCAGAAGCTGAGCCGTAACACGTGTGTGTGTGTGTGTGTGTGGCGGGGGGGGGGGTTCAGTCATTCATGCTGCACAAAAAAGTATACTGTGTGTGAACTCCTGCCACACATTACTAGGAAGCAAACATCTCCTGCATTTTAACCCTCCTCTTCCCCCCACCCCTCCCAGTTGTTCAATGATGTTCCTAGAGGAGGGATATTTCTTTAGATGAGAGAGAAGAGAAAATTCTTATTTCCCAGCTGATTTGGCCGATGTTCACAATGTTGTTCTATTATTAATGTGGTGTGTGGGGAATAAAGATCTACATGAGTGAAAATGTGCCCTGCTAATATTAGAGAGATACTGTATAACTTTGCCTAAGGATAAAATGTAACTTTAATTGAAAGCTGCTGTAACCTGGTAGGCAATACTCCATCTCCAGAATATCTCGTTTAGAAAAAAAAAAAAAAATTCAACACGGAGCCAACTCTTACCGCTGTCTCTTAGCTCTACATGTCCTCTTTGATCCATGCATGAACTTCACTATTCCCAAGAGCAGGGTGGGTAAAAATCATATTTTTAATAATTAAAAAAAAAACCCTACAGTTTTATTTAAATTAGATTTCATTTAAATACAGGTTGTCTTTTTTTTTTTTTCTTTTTTTTTTTTTCACCTAAACCTATTTAAAGTTAAATTTGAAATTGACAACCTACATTAAGGCCTAAACTTCATTATAATCTATTAGAATAATTTAATACAAAAAATTAAGCAGTATGTTTGCTGCCAAGTTTTAAAGAAAGTCAAACCACTGAGCTGCTGGAAGTTACAGGCTAAACTCCTGTAACCACAGTTGTTAAAGAGCTAAACCAGCTTTTAACAGTAGTCTCTCCTGCAGCTGCAGAGAATATTTTCTTCATTTTAGTTCAGTTAATTAAAACAGTTAAACCAATTGAGAACTGAAAATGCAGGAAAGTTTGTTTTCCTCTTCCAATCTATGAATTAAAAACTAGGTGTGAGAGGGTAAGATCTACTAGTTTTAAAATCTTGAAGGTCAGGGTGACCAGAAACTATCAGTTCAATTCATTGACTATTCATACTTCCTTCATTTAATAAATCAGTTTTCTTACCAAAACATGTGTTGGTAAGAAAAGAGTTAATGTATCAGGCACTTTTAAAGTAGTTTTAATTTAAAAAAATTAATTGTATATTTTGAATTGAATTTCCATCCAAATAGAGCTTGACACAAATCACATTTCTTATTTGCAAAATGTTTTCTTGCATCTTTAAGCATTTTCTAATATAGTAAATGTAAAAAGTAAGAATCTGAATAAAGATCAAGTTGAGCTATATAATTTAACTGTGTATAGATATAGTGTAGTCTCCTGGTTAGCAAAGAGAAGCATCAAAGTTAGTGTAAAAGCTATATTTATTTGTAAATAACATGTTAAAAAGAAACCACCTACTTCAGGAAAATTAAAGTACAGTGCAAAATGCAATTTAAAAATCAATAATTTAAATCAGGGTTTCCTGCTTGCTGATTTAAATTAATCTACCCTGCCCAAGAGACAGACCCCTTGCCCATAGCCACAGGTTTTTATATGAAGATGTGTGCTTCCCAAAAATATATGAATTCAGCAGCAAAAAAACTACATTAATGCAGAGTTAAGGTTGCTTGGTGGTAGGTGAGCCCCTTGCAGAACACTGAGCTGAGCAAAACTTAAAACTTCTCAAAACCAGGAAATGCTCACTTAAGGTTATCCATACAATCTTAACTCTGCCCTCATTTCAGCAACGCCTCAATATGCCCCATTAACACACTGTTGCAACAATGTCCAAGCTCTTCGCATAGCCTGGTCACACTCACTCGCAGGATTCTATCTAACACTGTTAAAAGATAAAAAGGGCAGGGAGTGGTGGGGGGAGAAGTTGCCCAGGCTACTTTCCCTCTTTGTGCATAGAGGGACAAAGGTTCAGACTCGAAACATCATCAGTGGCAAGGTGTTCACTGGGGCAATGGTGTCAGCACATTCCCTTGAACTACTCAGGCAAGCACAAAGGCTGCCTAGAAATCGTTTTTTCTTTATTGGCACATGCACACTTCAGTCCTTCCAGACTGCACACGTGTGCAAGGGAAGTGAACATGTTCTTAAATACCATTCACAATTTGGGTCCTCCAAAGACTTAGTGGGTGCCATGCACTACCTCGGGTGAAAATTGACCGATTGGAGACCATTTTGACACACATCACAGCAATACAGTAGTTTGATCTTCAGCTCCGTACAAAAAAAACCCAAGACAAACCCTAAAAACTCTTTCAAAAAATTTTTTCTCCGTTATTGTATCTCTGGAACCCTGGGCTCAAACTACTCCAAATGTGGGTCACTAACCCTACTGTGCATTCCCACAAAGCATAGTAAATTTCAAGAAAATCCATGGAAGCATTTATACCCCTGAGCATAGGCGCTGACTCCGTGGGCGCTCCAGGGCGGGAGCACCCACAGGGAAAAAAAAAGGTGGGTGGAGAGCACCCACTGGCAGCCCCCCTATCAGCTCCTGCCCACTCCATGGCTCCTCCCACCCACGGATCAGCGCCTCCCCGTGAACAGCTGTTTCGGGGAGCCGGGGAGGAGCAGGGATGCAGCCTGCTCGGGGGAGGGGGCGGAACTAGGCGAGGAGAGATGGGGCAGAAGTGGGGCCTTGGACAGAGCCAGGGGTTGTGCATCCCCCAGCAGGTGGAAAAGTTGGCGCCTGTGCCCCTGAGCAATGCAGTTACCCCGATCTAACTCCCAGGGTAGACAGCACTATGTCAATGGGCGGGCTTCTCCCCTTGACACAGCTACTGCCTCTCGGGCAGGTGGAGTACCGACACGGAGTGGGAGAAGCCCTCTTTTTGGCATAGGTATCATTTTCACGGATCATCGTCCTTTAAACAGGAGGGCTTGAGGGACGATGGAGGGGAAAGGCTCCTCTGCTTGGCCATCTGTAGCATTGGAAGCTCTGAAAGGTCCGAAGTGGCCCATTCCTCACGCTGTGGTGATCTGAGCTGAATGCGAACACCCCATGGAGCTGAACACCACTTGAAACAGCAGTGAGATGTGTGAACTGTTCCATCCCTCTCGTGTGTGCTTTAGAGCCTATGAAATAGATGACGTTTACCTGTTCTCTGCACCCCACTCAAAGGGGCAGATCCTGGCTCATGTGGGGAGGGGGCCTCTGACTCTTCCAAAAGGACAGGCTCCCCCCAGAACCAGCTCACATGGCGGGGGAGTAAGGAGGGGGTTCAACCCCCTGTAGATGGGCATGGTCCCTCCAGATCCTGAAGTGCACAAGGGCAGCAACAAGAGGGGCTCAGACACCCCCAGAGGGGCAAAGCTCCCCATATCTGAGCTATAATAAAACCATGCAACACCCTATAGTTTCTCCCTTTTTATAGAACGCATAACTGAGAACCGGCAAGTTTGTGTGTTGCTTGAGTTAATACGGTAAGTCACTGTAAATAGAGATTAGAATTTAAGACTTGCTGATTCCTGGTCCCTGGCTCTAAGTTTGACTATTATGATGTACCTAGTTTCAGGCCCTACTTTATTTGTTTTCTCCCACAGTCTCTGAAGCAGCAGCACAAACTCTTTTTTGGGAATAGAGTGCATTGCATGTCTACATTGTATGGACTAAATGGGTCCAGAAATGAGTGAATGAAAATAACTTGATCTTCTGTGTTGTTCTCCATAAGAATTGTGGGGTAGAGGAATCCATATCTGCCAAATGAGGGGGGAAAAAAGGAGGACTGGCTCTGTAGGTGGCAGGTTTTTTTTTTTTTTTTTTTTTTTAAGGGTTTTATAGAGAACCATTTGAGTGTGCCTTTAATCTTGGAGTATTAAAACCTTTGTAAAATGTCAGATTGTAAAGGAAGGATGGCAAATTGTAATCCAGGTCTGACCTGGGCTATTTCCTCTTCCTCCGTTTTTCACATAGCCTATGGGATGAAGGAGCACAGCTGAGTGTGCTTGCTGTGCAGTTGCCACTTGCTCGCTGCAAACACCCCAGTTGCACAAGTGCCTCAAACTTTGATCTTTTTGTTGTGGAAATGAAATCTGAGACCAGGAAACCTGCCCTTAGTCACAAACAATGCGGTGGACATTACCCAAACCCAGCTGGAAATGCAAGTGCAGCCAAATCTGAGCAAAACAGACACTTTTCCGCCCAGCCTTTGCCCTCTGGTGTATATGACCTGCTCTTACCAGTGGCTTCCACTCCAACTTGCCCAGCTCTGTTTGTGAATGCAGGCCCTAGTCCCACACCTGAAAACCCAAATCCAAATACTCCCAAGTGCTGTTGGGGATAATGTTTAAACCACGGGTGCAATTAAGCTTTTAAGCAGTAAGCCTATTTGGGGAGGGACACACCTATTGCCCAGGACAAGCAATGAGAAATTATCAGTCTTTCAAGCTGACAGACTGTTCCCCAAATACTGCTGGGAGGGCTAGAAGATGCCACAAGACTCATAACTTCTGGTATTTATTGTAATAACTCTGAACAGGCTCTGTGTGGATGGTCGATGCTGCCCCAGCAAGGTGGAGCTCTCTGTATTTGAATAATACATTGGGTAATGGATTGTGAAAATGGTGTTGCTGGGATCCAGGGCATCATCTTTACTGCCCCTTAAAAACTTGCTGTAAGCACCTTGGTCATCACTGGAGGAGGAAAGGGGGCAAGTCCAGTTCCCTTCTCTTACGAATTCAGTGATTCCTTCTGGCCTTGGAATCTGTGTGGTCATCTAGACTGACCCCCCTGTGTACCAGGTCATAGAACTTCTCCAAAATAATTCCTAGAGCATATCCCTTAGAAAAACATCCAATCTTGATTTAAAAATTGTCAGTGATGGAGAATCCACCATGACCTTGGGTAAGTTAACCACTGGAACAATTACTCCTTATTTCCAGTCTGAATTTGTCTAGCTTCCTCTTCCAGCCATTGGATCGTGTTAGACCTTTGCTAGATGGAAGAGCCCATTATTAAATATTTGTTCCCCATGTAAGTACTATGGCCATCCACCCCTGAGTGACGTAGTTCTATTGACCTAATCACCAATGTAAACAGCACCATGTCCCCAGGAGAGCTTCTCCTACTGACATAGGTACCATCTCTATGGCGATGAGAGAAGCTGTCCCATCAACATAGTGCAGTGGTCCCCAACGCAGTGCGGGGCCTGTTGGGGCATTTATGTGTGCCCGCCTAGTGCCCAGCAGGGGAAAGAAGCCGCGGCCCTGCGCCTGCTGGGGACAGAGAACTCCGGGGCTGCAGGCACCGGTGTTCTCTGTCCTCACGGCTTCTCTCTGGATTCATATATTATGTAATATTAAATATGATTTTTTTATGTTATTTAATGTACAAATTCAAAATAAGCCTTGAAAAATTGTTGGTGCCCGCCACACTCTTCTGAAAACATGAATGTGCTACTGGCCACAAAAAGGTTGGGGACCACTGACCTAGTGGCATCTTCACTAAAGCACTACGGCAGCATAGCTGCAGCGTTTTACATGTAGACAAGCCCTTAGACTTGTAACCCAGTCACCGCTTAACCTTCTCTTCGTTAAGCTAAATAGTTTGAGCTCCTTGAGTCTATTGCTATAAGTTAGGTTTTTCTAATCCTTTAATAATTCTTGTGGCTCTTTTCTGAATCCTCTCCAGTTTATCAACATCTTTCTTGAATTGTCAGCACCAGAACTGGTCACGGTATTTCAGCAGTGGTTGCACCAGTGCCAAATACAGAGGTAAAATAACTTCTCTACTCCTATGTGAGATTCTCGCATCCCAGGGTTGCATTAGCTAGTTTGGCTACAGCATCACATTGGGACTTCATGTTCAGCTGCTTATCCAAAATCTCTTTGAGTCACTGCTTCCCGGATAGAATCCCCCATCCCGTAAGTATTCACCAAACTCCCACAAAATAAAACTTCAGAGTTCAGTTTTAGAGTTTCCTTGCTCTCCTGCTATACACTCTGGAGCCATAAAGACCAAGAAGACCAGGCCCCAAATAATGCTTCCCCAGCTCTAGAGAACAAAGAGACCATAGGCAAGAAGTGCACCCCACTTGTTGAAGTAGGGGTGAGGGTTTTGGTCTCTGTGGCATTGGATAAGTCACTTTTAGGTGCCTAATGTTAGACAAAATTTCCAGGCTTCAATACTTAAGTAAAAGTAGACTTTTCTCCCCCGCCCCCCTTTTCTTCCAGAAATGACGAGCACCCACAACTCACATTGAAGTCAACATCTTTGGGTCAAGTATGCCCTCAATCACAGCCTTGCAATCTCGGTGACTTCAGAGGGACTGTTTACCCATCTGTCAAACGGGTATAATATTTATAGCTGCGCTCAAGGTAGGTGAGTCATTGATTGTAGAGCAATTTGAAATCCTCTGATTTGGAAAGTTCGAGGGGAGTGCAAACTAGTAGTTGAATCCCTTTTTCCACTGGGTAATGGGGCTTTGGATGGAGCATCAGAGAGAATACTAGCCATGTGGTAGTATCTAACTACAAAATTATACTAGAAATTGGAAATTAACTCTTCCACATGCAACCTTCAGTCTGAGAAGTACAACTTATTCTTGTCTATTGAATATAAAATACACCAGAACATAGATGCAAGGTGCTCTCTATTGCTTGTCATCCCAGTGATCTCACACCACATTATAGCTTTGCTCTTAGTCCCTGTGATGTCATCAGAAACAGGATCTATATAGACTTGAATGCTTGGACTAGGATTTAGAAATGTGATGTTAGCTAAAGTACTGACCAGCTTAGTCTGCACAGGGTCTTAGAAGCTGCATGGTTTGGTTGCTAATCAGCACCGAAGGGGGAAATTATGCTGCCCTTCAGGATCTGTGCTGTTTCTGCGCCTTTTGTCATCTTCCCATCTTCCTTTCCCTTTTCTCTGTCTTCCCTGTCTGTGCCGCCTCTGTTCTTCCCTACAGTAACTCCCATTCCATCTGCTCAAATGTAAGCCGTGATCAGCAATTAAATAGTTAATGAAGTGTTGTGGTTGGGCTTCAGGATTAATATCCTAATGAGATTAATGAGGGGTGGGCAGTCCACATCTTTCTGGCTGCTTGCAGACCTGGAAAGATGCTGCTGCAGGGCTTCACACACTTATTTGGATTTCTACCTTCGTAACCATGAAGGCTAGAAATGCTTTTTCAAAACAAAAGCTTCAGATTTTACAGTATCTGAATGTCAATGGCCAGACAAGTCCATCAGCTGAGCTTGATCTGGCCTGCAGACCCCATTGTTTGAAGTCTCTGGTCTAGAGGAGGTGGGCTCAGAATTGGAGAAGTCTGGGCTCTATGTCCAATTTCCCTCTTTATTGCTTTGCGACCTTGGGCAAGTCATCTAACCTTGCATCTGTAAAGTAGCGAATAGCACTGCCAAGCGCTATGAGATTCTTGAATGAAGTGAACTACTTAAATACAAAGGACTAGTCGTGTTCTCGAGTCACAAATACCTTTTTCTAATGATTTTTCGGAATTGTATGCTGTGCTGAGGAGGGGAGCTAAGCAGGAGGGGAAAAAAAGGCACTTCTCTGGATAGTGAAAAATACTCGGTCTTTTAGCTTTGTGCTTCAGCAGAAGCATGTGGGGCTTTGCTCTATCAACACCATGCGGGGTGCTGTTAGTTGATTGGGTGTCCCCTGATATCAGATGTTCTAAGTATCCCTGCATTGGCTGTATTTTGACTTCCATTTACATCTAGAATACCTGCTTACTTCAGCCAGCTGTAGCATAATACACCTAAAAATTGGGGGGCCAGGGAGAGATGGTTTTGGAATGCCTTGAGAGTTGACCAGCAAACAGGTGTGGGTGGCTAGAATTGCACTTGGAACCTTGTCTGGTCTTTGATAGGAAAAAGAACAGCCTGAAAGATTCTGAGGACTTGAGAATGAATTAAATGGTGACATTGCAAGAGTCAAGACTGTGATAGTTGGAACAATTAAGTGGGAAAAGGGATTTTTAGTCAGACTCAAGCTCTTTTCATTAATACATATTTAACTTTGGGGAGAGAAAGTTTTTGTTAAAGACTCGATACACTTGCACCTTCAATTAAGGAGTCCGCACTCTCAAAATACATCCTCAGAGACCCCCCTAATGACTAGTATCCCATTGCTGAGATTTCCAAGGAGGGAGGGGGACGAGGAAGACAACAAGCAGAGAAAAAACACAACTATACCTTCATTAGCCATCACAAAGAAGGAAAAAAAGCACGCATATCTAATTTTTAGACGTTTTCTTTCAGCTGCTAAAGGCCATTAGCCCCTCTGATAAGGGGAGCTTAAGCTTCTGAAACAAAGCAAACTGGTTTGAGATCCTACGCATTTAAAAAAAAAAAAAATGCAGCTGCCTTCCTAAAGTGCTGGGCAGGATTCTGATTTCAGTTTTTCTACTGTAAAATCTGCCCCTTTTTGTAGACTGAAATTTTTGGCCTATTTAGTGTTGTTCAAGGGCCACTTAAAATTATACCCCATCTATCATCCAGCCGTGGTTTAGAGATGGCAGCGACTATAAAAGGAGATTTCCATGTGTGAGTTTCAGATATTGTCACCAAAAAATGCAGTGGATTTCCCTCCCTCCATCCCCCTTCATCTGTTTAATTTCCAGGACATATGTCTCAACTGAATTTGTGTTGGAGTTTGTAAAATGGCCTGGATAATAGGAGAAATCTGATCACACAATTGGGGTTCAAAACCTAACCACCAAACAGAAGTTGCAACTCCTTATCCACATATTGTCTCAATATAACATCTAGTGACATGTATTTCCCTCCACCCCATCATGAAAGTGGTATCACAATTGAAATGAGCCAGGACAGGTATTTCTCCTACCTCCCTCTTTCTGGTGGCTGGGCTTTCAGCCTTTTGCTTTCCACTGCACCCCCAAAGGGCGTGGGTATTAGGGAAAGGGGGGAGAGAGAGGCTCTCACACCTTGTTGTGCCTTATTGCTTACACTGCAGAATCTCTAGCTTATCCACCCAGTGTAGTTGACTGTATATGGAGGAGGGGGAGAGAGCTTGTGTTGCAACCTCTGAGAAAATTAGTTGTCTCTATTTTATCTTTTGCAGCTGCAGCACTTCTCCTCCTCCTTTCCTCTCCCCCCCCCCCCTTTACACGACTGGTATGTCTGAACCATATCCTTCAAAACCAGTTTTCTAAGCAGATTAGATGGGTAGCAGAGACAGCTATGCAATCAGGCAAAAATGTGAGCTCAAGCCTTCATTTTTTTGCAGTGGCCAGAGCAATAAGCGTCTCACACCTGGATATTTTTTTCTCTCTCCTGTCTCTCCAACATGTTGTAGTCTGTCCATTGCTGTAGAATGGAACTAAAAGTTCATCCTAGGCACTAATAATGTTACAATTTAATATTGAGCAGGGAGGTGATTGGCTCCCTGCTAGCAGAAGGAATTCGTGTTTGAAGCAGTAGGCAACTGCTTCCTGGCTATAGTTATTCACCACATGAACCGATGTCCCTCCGGTATGTTCTGACGTTCTTGATGGGATTATCCTACCTTGGGTGACTGGTACTGAGAACCACATGCTCAGGCCAAGTCTACTGTGAAAGGTTATGTGGGCATAGCGGCATAGGTCATGGATATGGAAAAACCCCACACCCCTGACCAATGTAGCTATGCTGACGTAGTTCCATCTACGCTGAGGCTTATGTCAACCTAAGAGGGCCTCTGCTGACCTAGCCAACGTTGTTCAGAAAAAATGCTTCTGTTGGCATAGGCGTCTATGCTACGGCACTATGCGAGAATGTAGAAAACTCTCTTCAGTATCCCACTAAGTCAGCTGCGCTGACACACGTGGTTTCATTGGTCTTGCAACTGTTGAAACCAGGGCTCCCTGGTTCAACACCAAAAGACTTTGTAAGCATCAGTAGTGGGTTTCAGGTCTGGCTCCTTCTATATGCAAGCAACTATAAATTGCATTCAGGGTTATCTCTTAATCTCTGTTTGGAAAAACCTACTTAACCGCTCTTGCAGGGTGAACAGGCAGTTGGGATCGGTTAGAGGGCTGAGTGGCAAGTCCGGGGACAGGAGGATTGAGTGAGCTGCTGTCTTCCTTTCTGGAGGAAAAGGTGGAGTTGCACGTCCTAGGAGACATTTGCTACTTCTCTGGAGGATAGAAAGGAACCAAATGTGGAGTGGGCCAGAATTCAGTTCCTTTCAGCGAACAGAGGAGTGTGTGAGTGGGTAGGAGAAAGAAGGGAGAGATTTAAGACTTAGATAATATTTGAATTATTAAGCTAGAGAAGAGAAGCAGGGGACTGAGATTTCAGAGGAGAGAAAATAGAGAGGTGGGGGTGTGGGGAAAGGAAGGAAAGATGAAACATGCCCTAAAAACAAGGCAAGACAACCTACCCTATGATCTGTGCTAGGAAAGAAAGTGGAATGAAGCTAGAAAAGGAAAAACTAACATTTCCAATATTAAGTAGAGAATTGATATTAAAAACGTTGTTGTATACAATGCATAGTTATTGTATTCCTTTACATTTCAGGTAGCATAGCTTTGGGGAAGGCATGGTAGCAAAGGCCCCGTCCCCCCACCACATATCTTACTGTAATCAGAAACAGAAAAATCAAATCTCCCAGCTAAAGGAGGAAATAAAAAGCAAGCTGGTCATATGTATCACAGCCATATTGAGAATGTCCAACAGCAGTAAAATACAACTGTAAAACATGCATTGAAGGCTTAAAATCATGAATAAAAACAAAGGTATTTTTTCCACTCTGGCTAGTAGGCTTAGTCCTTGGGCTAGTAGGTGCTGGGTTGAGAAATTTACTCTGGCTTCAGGGGTAATTTAAGTTTAAGATTCCATCAAATCCATACTCAGTCTGTATAAGTTAGTCTCCTTGTTGCCTTTATATTAGATGTGACAGATTAATATGTTTGAGGGCAGATCACTGCTAGACTAAATCTTTCTCTGGTTATGATTCCTTACAATTATAAAACAGTCACAGGGTTATAGGGTTTATAAAGAGGTTTATTATAGTTTCCAACATTGGAATTCTGTGGGCTAAGTGTTTTTTAAAGAAGTAAATCAAAATATATGCACATCCCATTTCCCCTTCCCTAAGATGTACAAGAATTAGGAATAAACTATACTACTTTTATAGAGGAAAACTACTAAAAATGACTGACTGCACATTGGTCCTTATGCAGCATCTTGTTGTTTGCAGTGGCAGGGTAACCCTGCACCCATTCTTACAGTAGGATCCTCCATTGAGTTGTTATGGATGATCTAAACACATACATGTGGGGTAAGAAAGAACTTGCAACATAAAGAACCTCCATACACACTCGCTTCTTCACTCACTGGGTTGAGGCAGTATCAATGGCTCAAGCAGTAGAAGGATGGGCTCTACCTACAGGCACCTATGTTGAGTAACCTCTGTAGCAGGGGGTCACAAAATTCTTTCCAAACCCCACAGTCTATTCTTGCCATGATCTCGATCCTCCAATCCTTTTGAGGTCATGGGGGGTGAGGGGGTAAGGGTGTTTACTCTAATTTCTAAAGACCCTTTTCATAGGTGTGAAACAAGTCTAAAATACCGTTTTAGAGAAATTTCTATGATAGAGAATGAGCTTCAATCAATAGCTTATTTTTAAGGTATCCCAGAATTCTACAGCACAGAGAGAATTTATTATAACTCCACAGAGAAGTTATCCTTCTATGTAAAATTTGATGGAACTTTTTATGAAGGTAATGACAGCTGGGAATAGGTGCCAAGGAAGGGATGCAGGTTGTAGCTAGTGGGTAAAGGTGTACGTGGGGTTGTAGAATACCTTCTGTGCCCCTCGAGCCTGTTATGCTTCCCAGAAGTGCCATTTACAAATAGCGAGACACAGAGCTACCTGGAAATTCTGTCAATGATTGTCCAAAGGAAAATGCAGTTTCTGCAAAATCAAAGTCTTCTATGGGGAAAATTGATTTTGTTGAAAATCTTCAGCTCCACCCCCAATTAGGAAAATCAAAACGAAATAATTTTGGGTTGGTTCAATGAGGGTTTTTTTGTTTGTTTGTTTTGTTTTTTAAACTGATCTGAAATATTTTGTTTCCAATCAGTTCAACAAAACATTAAACTGCATTTCCCTGACAGCGCATTCCCTTATGGGAGTTGTTGTTCAGGCCACCTTTATCTTCTATGGGCCAGGATTCCTGGAGGATTATGCCTTCCCATAATGAAACACAGATTTTCCTGTGACGGAGGTTTAATAGCACACTGACTGGAAATGAAACATTTCAGCTCAGTTCAATAAACTGAAACTAAATAACTTCAGTTTGGGGAATGTCTAACTGGTTTGATGGAAAATGTCAAACTGAAACATTACAACTTTTTGGAAACACACTTTTCAGACTCTGTTCTGCAAAAAGTTTCACAATTTCACCTTTGTGCCCTGACTCGGGATGAAGACAAATGTTGAAGTGTCAGAATTCCCTGTGGGATGGAAATTCTGGGTTTTGCATAGCTTTAGGGAGGAGGCAGGTGACAGCTGTGAGCTACAGGGTCAAGGCAGCTGGTTCCTAAAACCTGGTTCTTCTCTAGAGCAGAATATGAGAGGAAGGGAGGAGGCAGGAATGAGAAGTTGCTGTGGGGCAAGGGTGAAGCAGTGGCAACAGCCAGAGGAAAAAAATTGCTCCTTAATCTTCCTGCCCCCTTAGTTCCTTGGAGTCTAGTGGCTGCTAGGTTTTGGTGATCTTGCTGTGCCCCCATACTCCTGCCTGGTATGAGAACTCTTATCTTCCTGGATCATTTGCTTAAACACAGTCCAGTATGATACACCATGGATGGTCAAGATGCAGGGCTTCATCTTCCTCAGTGAGGTGGCCTGGATAGCCCCTCTTTAGGGTCAGTTTGTGGTGCTTCTTGCTGAGAGCAGGAGTTTGTTCAATTGGATGCCCTGTGGTGCTCCCTCTGTAGCACTGTCTGTTACGAGTATAAGACTCGAGAGGTTTCTGAGCAGTTCGCTGCCCTGTACTGAATGGAACTGGGTGCTTGGGCACACTCGTCAAATTTTGTTACCGTTCAAATTGACTTACTCTTTTTTTCCAAAGAGGGACTTGTGGCCAAGTGGTCTGAACACAGGACGGGAAGTGGGGAACGCCTAGTTCTAATCCTGGCTCTGACCAGGACTCTGACCTTGGGCAAGTTTTCTAACATCTCTCTGCCTCACTGTCCTATCTGTGAAGTGGGAATAAAAATACTTCCTGCCTTCACCTGGATGTTCAGATAAAATAGTGCCTGTGTGTATTGCACTGTAGAAGCATTTATTATTCATTATTATTATTAATTATTATCGTTAACAAAATTAGTGTCTTGTGTAGAAAATTGATACATTTCATCCATCAGCAGTGCCCTTTGAGAATGAGTAGCTGAGTAAAGAGGGACTTGTGAAAAGACAAACCCAGGTTACACATTGAACAGGTTTCTCCAGTATTATTGCCTACATTACCAGCCAAGCTCCCTTGTAAGTAATCATCAAATAATCAGCCTGGCTCCTTTTGTGAATGGCTTGAATCTGTGTGGTCCTTCTTTGTTAGGGCAGCTCGTGGGCTCTGAAAGCTTCTACACCCCCTGTTCAGTACTGCAGAGGCTGGTGGCACCAGCTGCTTGTGCCTGAAACACGCATTTGCATGAGACAGTGGCCTTCTCCCCCACCCTCTTTACATTTCAAAATGTATTTCCCATCTTTTCAACCCCTTCATTTTTATGCCCCTCTCAGAACTTTTGATGTACTTTATTTTTATTTTGCCACATGCCTATTTTTACCAAGTAAAGCTCAGAGGAGAGGGAAGTCTTCCTTCCTTCAGAAATAAAACCGCAGCCAGTGTTTGGAAATTTCTTAACAATAGGCCATATGGGAGTCCCAAACTATTAAGCTTTATTATTCAGAAGGCAGAAAATGTGGTTTGATATTCAATTGATGTACAGCATAAATGAGAGCCACAAACTAGGCTCCCTTGAGCTGGGATTCAAGTATTCTTTTGAATATAACAACTAATACTTTGGCCTAGTTCCACAGAATGCATCCAGCTTGCTGATCATAAGCCAAGAAACTGTAGGCTATTCCCTCTACCCACCTCCCCCTCCTTCTCAGAAGCACTTTCCTCTCCTGCCAGCATGGGCTCTTGCCCTGAATATAAATCTCCTGATATTAGTTGCTCAAAGAAGACCAAGAGGGCATAAGCACGGGCTGTTTGTTCTTTTCCTCCCCTTCAGAATAAAGTTTACCCTTTGCAAGATTCTGGTCAGGAACTACAATGGCTGGTCCAGGTGGGATCCTCTTGGTGCCTGTTTCTATAGCCACTGAGGAAATAGCGTACACTGAAACAGGTGAACATGCCTCTTCCCCAGGTTACTTTGAAGTGGTGACGGAGGACACATGGGAGAGGGATTTGTGGGATCCAGAGATTGGAACTGGTTTCAGTTTCCTTCTGTGACCCTATTTGATGTATATGTACATGTACTATAATTTTTCTCTCTCCTCTGTGTTGACTATTCCTCTTAGCTATGCTGTTCCCTGGGGAAATGAACCCACAAAAGTTGCTTCAGGCTCCAATTTTTTTATAGCCTTGAGCAGCCCCCAAACCAGGCAAATTCAACTGAGAAAAATCAAGTTTGTGTTTTAACAGATGGTCTGTAAATGTTGTAAAAAGCAATCACACAAAACTACATTAAAAGAACATTAGTAAGGTTGCTAAGTCAAGTTATGAAATGCCACTGTTAAGGTTGCCTGTGTAACCTTAATTCAGCCTTTTGTGCATATGCATTGATTCAGGCTTTAGTTACATGATCATAGTATTTTTTTCCTCATAGGATGCTTGTCTCATACATTGCAGATGGATCTGCTCTGGGGATGATTCAGGGTTATGTATGTCTGTAGGACCCATGCTTTGCTCGTTGTAGCAGTTGGAAGGAGTGTAATGAGTGAGGCCGGGGATTGCAGGAAGAGAAGGGACAGTGTCACAGTTAAGACAGCTGACTGCTGGAGAATGTGACTATTGCTGCCTCTGCCAGAGTTACTGTGTGATGCTAGTTAAGTCACTTAAACCAAACGTTGCCCAGTTGCTCACTAATTGTCTGTTCCTCATTTTCTGGGTGCCCAGCTTGAGACCCCGGGTCTGATTTGCAGAAGTGCTGAGCACCCACAGCTGCAACTGAAGCAGCTGAGCTCTGCTTTGAACAAATGAAGTGCAATACGATAAGTGCTCCGAGGGCCTAGACCTCTCAAACGGTACACCCAAACTCAGTGTTAATTTTGACCTTAATCTGACTCAGTTTCCCAGCTGCAAAATGGGGATAGTATTCCCTCAGCTCACGGGGTGTTGTGGAAATAAATTCATGAATGTTTCTGAAGTACTGAGCCTACAGTGATGAGCACCATAGAAAAACCACTGTGGAAATTGATAACGGTGCCTCGGAGCAGGGTTTGGATAGAATACAGTGACTAAGGCACAGGGCCACACATTGTGCAATGAGAAAACACAATTGTGAATAGCTGCTCATTAAGTGAGCGCCATCCATCCCGAGCACTGAATGAGGCAGGGGGCCTGTGGAAAAAAAACGTGCTCATGCATATGTGTAAAGGGACCAAATTAAGGCTGCACAGGCAACTTTAATTCTGGCCTTTCCTAAGTAAGGATGCCTTAGTAAACTGCTAAGTAAAACTTCAGTAAAACTGCTGGTAGTTCCTAGCTTCTGAGTGCTTGACTTTACGACATTAATGTCCTTTTAACATGGTTGTGTGTATTTTTAATGGCCTACTTTAAATAAATAAGAATTAAAAAAAAGCAAACTGAAAAAGCTGATTCCATCATATTGGCATCTAAGTAGGTCATCGGCAGGGTTGGAACCTTTAGGTGCACCACACAGACCTCTGCCACTTCAGCAAACAGAGTAGCTGATAACTGTAGTAGGCTGTTATCCTGTGTGGACCAGCACTAGAGGAGGATGGGACACTTTGCCAGTGAGTTTCACAGATAGTTGACAGTCTGAGGGTTTGTCTATACTTGACAATTTACCAAAATAGCCATTCTGGAAAAGGTATTTAGAATGATACACCTCTACCCCGATATAACGCTGTCCTCGGGAGCCAAAAAATCTTACTGCTTTATAGGTGACACCGCGTTATATCGAACTCGCTTTGATCCGCCGGAGTGCGCAGCCCCGCCCCCCCGGAGCATGACTTTACCGCGTTTTATCTGAATTCGTGTTCTATCTGGTCGCGTTATATCGGGGTAGAGGTGTAGTAGTAATTAAGCTGCTAAAAACCTGAAGTCTGAGCATGAGAACTCTTTCCCCCCCCACCCCACCCCAAAAAAAGTCTCCATAACTTGCCCAGATTTGGTCAGATTTTCACCAGGGCCACCCCCATGCTAAAAGTCAAGTTCTACCTTCAACACATTAGGGAGACTAGAGCTTTTCAAAAGAGAAGTTTGCCAGAATTTAATATGGGCCAAACAATATATTTTCCCCCATATCCTCCCTTGGAAATGGCTGAACTATCTTCCTTGAAATTTTCTTAATAATAATAATTAATAATAAATCAGTCTGAGGCAGACACAGCATGGAAAACTTCAGCCCAATCAGTTAAAACCTGGTAAAATTATGAGCAACTGAAAACACAATCTTATGATGAAACGTATCAAGCAACCTTAATAGGCAATGCGGTCAGCCCCACTTGTAAGATTACATTATATAAAGCAAAATGGTGGTTTGTTAAGATATTTAGGTGTATCTGTATTCTAGGTTTTCCTAAATTCTTGTGCTGCAGGACTCTTGGCATGTCAATAAATATTACTACTCTCTGGTTTTATGATAAAATCCTTAGATAATCCAAGTTTGGGGAGGTTCCCCCCCCCTCTCTTTTTTTGAATCTGAGTTCCACAAAGGAATTTAGTTTGGGCTGCTGTAATTCAAACTGCATAGGTTGGAGGATTCCAAACTTGGCCTGACTTGTACTTTCCTTAAAAGCATGCAGAGCCCATGTAAAAACTTCTTTATGAATGTGTTAATGCAATTGCGCGTGACAAGCCTTCGCATAGCAGTGGACATAGGTTGTGCACACTGTAGTGAAGGCTGAATTTCAGTGTCTTTTTTTTTTTTTTCCCTCCCCCCCCCCCCCCCCCATTTCCCCTTTCAGTTGCACATAATACATGAAGTTTTCTATCTTGACTCCCTTAAATTAAAGGGATTTTTTTTATTTACACCTGCATCTGTTTAGTGGAGGGAGGGGAGAGAATTTGTCATTTATTTAATTTAGTCAATAATGCCTAGCATCCCTAATGTGCTAGGCATTTTGCCACCCTTTTTGGATCAGAAATCTTTTACCCTAATAACTTAATAATGGAGGAACATAGAAAGCTCAAACATCCCTTTGACTTGTGACCTCTCTTAGGTCTGAGGAATAAGCCAAATTGGAAGAAAATCGGTCCAAAGGTTTTAAAGTGGGGAAAAATGTCACATATGTATAAGGCCGTCTATGCTACAAGTACAACCGTGGCTTTTTAACTAGTTCTTGTCTCAACTGTGTGTGTTGTAACAGGCATAAGTTAATTTTATGTCCACATAGCAGCTCTCTTCACAGCACAACTGTATGTTCATTTCCTTGGTGTAGACACATCTATCACACTGGCTAACTCGATATAATTGCATTCTGGAACAATCCCATACTGTCTCGGCGGTATTCTTGGAAGACTTACAGATAGAGCAGCATTAGCAGTGATTGGAGCATTACACACTGATACCCTATTACTATTAGTTGAGAGGGAGCAGAAATAGCAAAATTGCACATGCACAATAGGGTGTGTAGGGGGAGCTGTTCTATCCACGGTGCAAAAAACTGCATTGAACTGGTTCTAGGAAGACAGTCGTGTCTTCTGGCAGGGGTGGAATACTGTAAGTTGCCAAACAAGGATTAACCTTGTGATGTATGAACACAAAGTATGTTTGGAGCTGTTTATGCAGGTAACTGAGGTCTGGTCTATACTACCCACCTGAATCGGCGGGTAGAAATCGACCTCTCGGGGATCGATTTATCGCGTCCCGTCAGGACGCGACAATCGATCCCCGAATTGGCGCTCTTACTCCACCAGCGGAGGTGGTAGTAAGCGCCGCCAACAAAAAGCCGCAGAAGTCTATTTTGCCGCCGTCCTCACAACGGGGTAAGTCGGCTGCAATACGTCGAATTCAGCTACGCTATTCACGTAGCTGAATTTGCGTATCTTAAATCGACTCCCTGCTGTAGTGTAAGTGTACCCTGAGAAACTTGGTTTAAAAGTTGTGGACAGGACCTGTGTATTTAAATACCATTAATTTGTTTACGTGCAATACCTCTAACATACGAACAATCCCTACAATTACAAAAAATCTGTGTATGCTGTGTCAGGACAGGCCTGTCTAAGACTGACTATAAAAACCAACAGGCTTAACTTTATTTTGGCCTGGAATTTGATATGAGCTTCTAAGACTGGAAGTGAAGGTGTGTGGTTTTTTTTTTTGGGGGGGGGGGGGAGAGAAGAGGTGCTCTTGTAGAATTTATTTTGTGTGAGAGAGCCCACGATAGTGCTTTTGGTATCCTACTCCTGACATTGGCATTGTTAATTCATAGTTTTCCCATTGACTTGTGGACTCTTCTCCCCCCACCCTTTTTTTGGGGTGGAGGGGTGGGGGAGAGAGTGGAAGAGAATGGCATGGAGAAGCTCTAACTACAGCACTTAAGTTAGTCCAGGTGGCTACCTCCAGTCTCAAACCTAACTCATTCTTTCAATGAATCACCACCATGATTATCTTCCACGTGTAGGATTCTCTGGAACACACAGATTGTAAGCAGCTCAGGGCAGGGAGCTTTTGTCTGGTCTCTCTAAAGTGTTATGATATTTGCATTTAGATACTACAGTGATAGGCACCTTAACTGTTACATTTTGCATGGCCCACCATATAGATCTGTGTGTAATGTACTGTCTATAATATTATTTTCTAGTGGCTGGCCCTCAGAAGAAGGGCCTTATTATTATAAGCTATGGGGGAGCAGCTTTAGCCCAAGTGGTAGAGGTCATTGTATTTTTTGTTTTGGGGGAGCTGGAAGATCAGTGCTCTAGTCCCAGCTATGCAGATACATAATTTACTTAACTGCCTGTCTACTATGTTGGATTTGTTACAAAAGGACAGCGAGTTGGGTGATGTGGGTTCTAGATAATGCTCTTCTTTGGGACCTCGGCCAAATTACTTAACCGCTCCTCCGCCATTTCTCTGTTCAGTATACTACTTTAATTTGTCCTTTTAATAAGGGGGGTTGGGGGGAGGAAAGTTGGTGCAGCAAGGAAAATATTAACTTGCTGGAAAATCCTAAGAATAATGGTTTTTAGAAGGTATGCCCAAACACAGCAAAACCGCTTTAACGTATCCTCAGGGTTTCCACTATAATCTTGTTCAACCTTTTAGTTAAAGATCCCCCTTTAGGAGGCAACAAACTCTCTCCAGTCCCTTGGATGGTTTCAGAAATATTCATATAAATGGAAAAATAATATTTCAGGTCACTTCATACTTGTCAGTCTTTATAATTCATTTCTATAAAGGACGAATTTGAGTCCTAGTATTTATTCTACACCAGTTTGTTGGTGATTGCTTTAGTTTCTGTTCAAAATATTCATCCCAAATTGCAAAGTTCTCTCCCCCCCCCCCCCCCCTGTCCATGTGACTTATGGGTAAAATTTTCAGAAGTGCCTGTGTCTTAGCAGCAATAACTTCTCTTCACCAAGTATCATGCTGCGCAGGGGCAAAGATTATGAAGATGTGGAGGATCTTCTGGAGTGGTATTTTCTGTTGTCTTGTGGTTAACAGTGTTATTGGCTACACTTTTTAGGCTCTTGTCTTCATTGGGGATAGAACACTAGCAGAACTAGGGCCCGATCTACACTGCAAAGTTAGCAGGGTTGCCAACCCTCCAGAATTGGCCTGGAGTCTCCCGGAATTGGCGTTCCTCTCCCAGTGACTATTGAAAGCAATCTGGGAGATTTTAATAGGATATTTTCAGAAAATGACATTGTCATGTTTGGGGGGGGGGGGGGGGAAAGGAAGGTGGAATCTCCCGGAATAGCTTCAGTCAGAGTTGGCAACCCTAAAAGTTAGGTTGACATAAGTCGCCTTGCCATAGAAACTTATGAAAAGATTGCACAGGGGATGCAGCAAAAGGGCATAATAGGGACCAGCAGCAGCACCATATGAAAGCGAAGGAACTTGGCCAGGCATATCACAAGGCCAGGGAGGCCAACAATCGATCTGGCGCTGAGCCACACACCTGCTGCTTTTACAACGAGCTGCATGCCATAGTTGGCGGAGACCCTACAGACCACCATGGATACCTCCTGAGGAGCCAGAGCCACAGATCCCTACTGTGAAGAGGAAGAGCAGGGAGACGAGACTCCAACAATGCCACAAGCCAGGACCTGTTTGAGACTTCACCCCCATCTAGCGAGTCCCAGCAGGCGAGCATGGACGAGCCCGTGGAGGGGAAGGGACCTCCGGTAAGCAGGCATTTTTCTTTAAATTGTTGAAATTTCAAGATGGCACCTGGCCCATCCCCTGGTTAACAAGACAAATGTATCTGCTTTTCATTGTTCTGCTCCTACCAGACGAGTTAGAGCTGGCACCTGCTCTTCATTTCCCCTGTTGGGTTAGATGTGGGGGCTGGCGTGGGGAGCCACATGGAGCTGGTTTATGTACATAGGGAAGTCCCTTGTATCCAAGAGATACTCTGCAGTAAACAGGTTAGAGGCATATGGACCTAGGCGGCCTTGGGCAGCCAATGGCAGCTGAGTGTTCTATGCCTTTGTTACCCTCCTGGGCAAGACATCAGCTAAAACCGCCGCTGCCTTAGAAAATAGTGCCACTATCCAGTGCTGTTGCCCTGCACATGTAGCCATGGAACAGGGACCAGAATTTTGTTTCATGCAACTGAAATTCCTTCCTTGCCCCTGGTGGGCTGCTCTCCTTGTGGCTGAGCTCCAAAGCTGAAGTATCAATAAGCATTTCATAGTAAGTGTTTATGGGAACAAGGTTAAGGGAGTTTTGAAACTCTTTTTCCCTTTCCATTGGGACTGTAAATACTATGACACATCTGTCTGTTTTTATCAGCAGCTGCTGCTGTTGCAGCCTTGAGAGGCGCCCCTCCCTTGCTCACAGAACTCCTGGCCCTGACTAGGAGGAGAACAATGAATAGGGAGGACATATTCAGGGAGATCCTGCAAGCTAATGCTGCACTGGACTGCAAACAAATGGCCTGGAGATCAACACAGCAGATGGCATGGAGAAGGAAAGAACAGACAGGAGACAGGCCCAGGAATCCCATCAGGAAAAAGAGAGGGAGATGAACCAGCACATAATGGGTTTTCTCAGGCAGCAAACCCAACTGCTGTAGACCCTGGTTGACCTACAGATCCAAAGATTCTAGACTCTTGCCCTTTGCCATCCTTGGAGAACTCCATGGTAGCAGCTCCCTACATGCCCCCCCTGTGGCATCACAGGCTGCATCCTTAGTCTTCCTACTCCACATTGGGTGACAGCAAGGAAAACCACAGCTGCACGTACACCAACCTTGGTTCTTACAGGTCAGTGTATGTGTAGCCACAACAGACTACATTTGTGCCCTGAAATGGGCAGAAATGTTTGCTGCCTTTCCAATGTCAAAGTCCCATTCTGTTAAGTTTAAAGTTTGTATTTTATTGCCTGCTGTTTTTTGCACATTGTTTTTCTGCACTGGTTTTGCAAGTCAATAAATGTCTATTTTTGAAGAATACCATTATCTGAGTTGACAAGAAATATTGCAGAAGGCACAGCAGTACTCAACGCACACAGCACTTGTAAGTGTACAGCAAGCACCGCATAACTCCTAGCTTGAGGGAAATACACATTTATAAATGTACAGCAAGTACTACATAGTTCCTAGCAGCACCAATTCTCCAAGCACAGAGAACAGTCCAGCACCGAACATTACTGTGGCTGATCATTGAAGGGCTTTTTCAGAACCTCCCTCAACTGCATAACTCCATGCTGAGCTCTTGTAATGGCCCTTGTGTCTAGCTGTTCAAAGTAAGAGCCGCTCCACCTTGACCCTCCACCCTGGTGGCAGCTTTTCCTCTCAAATAGTGTCCACCACACTAGGCAGCTCTAACCATTGGTATTTTTCCTCACTGCCAGCATCCCATCAATCTGCCAACAGTGCATTCAGCAGTTATTTGGCACCTGCTGAGCCAGTAACTGAATCTCTCCTTGGTGCTGTCAAGGTGGCTGGTATACGACTTCGTGAGCAAGAGGGAGTCTGGGTCCCCCAGAGTAACTATGGGCATTTCAGTTGGGAAAGAATGCCCTTGTCTGCAGCTTTATGAACAGTCCTGTGTTCTTACAGATGCAAGTGTCATTCGCCTTCCCAGACCAGCCACGTTGGATATTGGTGAAGTGTGATCCACCAACACTTGCATACTCGTAGAAAGTAAGCCGTTTATGTATTCTGTAGCAAGGCGGGCTAGTGCCAAAAGTGCTGCACGGGTTTGTGGGATTTAAAAAAAAAAAAAGCCAAAAAGATAATGGGATATGAATGACGTTCTGGGATGGCGAAAGTTGCATGCTGGGAACTTGACCCCCTAGCTCCCAGAGATTCCTGGGAGAGTGATTTCTACCCCAGAACACATTGAGAAAAGGCTTCATGCTAGATAGCAGCACGTGGCACATTGGGATACCTATCTATGGTGCACTGCACTTTACATTGAGAAAAGCACTCCTGGTGAGTACTCATGGTGTCAATGCAAACAGCCAAGTATGCCAATGCACAAGTGATATATAAACTTTAGCAGCTGTTTGCCCATGTAACTTGCATCAATTAAAGTCTGTATTGTAGACCCGGCCTGAGTTTAAATGCATTTTTCGCGAACAGTTTGTCTGTCAAATATTCCAAACCTAGGTCCAGTCAGTACTGGGCTTCTGACAGAGTAAAACCTGGCCTGGAAGGTGTTCAGAACATGTCACTTTCTATGGCATCCTCAGTATCCAGCCAAACCATTATTGGAAACCTGTTTAGCTGGAACTGTGTGTTTAGACTGAGATTAAAAGTATTTCCTTGGCTTATGCTGAAGCTAGCTAACATGGCATACACACCACCTCCCCGGGGGTACCTATCGGACGTAGGGGGTGGAACGTGTTGATGCTCAGTTCTTGGCCTAGAGCATTCCCAGCAGCCAAGCATAAGGCAGCCAATGCTAGCTGCTTTTTGATGCACATGCATGCTTTCTCTCCCTGTGATCAGCATCCATGAGCAGATGGTCACATTTTTATTTGGCAGCTGTTTTGTGAGTTATTTTACTCTACGAATTGCTCCTGTTCATTGTGTGACTGTTCAGTCACTGCTAGTTATGATTGGTCACATAGACTACCTGGTACTGTTTCTATTCCCTGATTGGAAGAAGGTACTTTATCATCAGGAGGCAACCTTGGAGAAGGCATCTCTCAGGGATTTAGCAGTTTTGGGAAAGGTTGAAGATAAGCAGGATCACGGAATCTTAAAAAATTGGAAATGGTTTTCCCCTTTCTGGGCTATACACAGTCCTTGCCTGAGGTATTATTCAGAGAGAGAAGTTAAGCTATGGTAATACTTATGGGCTGGGTACAAAGTTTAAATGTAATGTTCCATTCACACAAAGTTGTTGTGATGGGTGTGGTCAGGTCTTTGCCGGGCTCTAGCAAGGGTCTTGGGAGAGCTCCTGTTGTGCCAAGATGGAATTAGTCTCTGCTTGATTTATATAACAAAAAACTGGGAGTGTAGAAGATTTGTGTGTGTGCAAACCCTTGTCTGAGTAAAACCCAATTGCTCAACCATTCTGTCGGCAAATGAGCATTGTACCTGCCCACTGTGCCTGATTTGGTGCCCCTCTGGTTAACGCTAGGCAGACACTAATGTCTTCTAAAACCTCCACGGAATGAGGTTCTTGGGAGTCTACAGTCTTGGACTGCCCTCCCTATCTGACAGGATTGAACAAGCGTGAAAGTAACTACTCCTTTTTAAGCAGTTTTTAATTCCAAAGGCCTCAAGCACACAATATTGGTCTTATTCCAGTTTTAATTGATGGATATTTAGTCACTTACTCATGGGTTTTCTCCCTATCCCACCCTCCGACAGTCTTGTCTATTTAGATTGTAAGCTGTTCAGGACAGTGGGGCACTTACCTCAGGCCTGGTCTACATTACGAGTTTAGGTCAACTTTAGCAGCGTTAAATCGAATTAAGCCTGGACACGTTCACACGACGAAGCCCTTTCTGTCGACTTAAGAAACCGGTTTAAAGGGCCCTTTTACTCCACCTCCGACGAGGGGATTAGTGATAAAATCGGCCTTAGCGGGTCGGAATTGGGGTAGTGTGGACGGAATTCGATATTTATTGGCCTCCGGGAGCTATCCCACAGTGCTTCATTGTGACCGCTCTGGACAGCACTCTCAACTCAGATGCACTAACCAGGTAGACAGGAAAAGCCCTGCGAACGTTTGAATTTCATTTCCTGTTTGCCCAGCGTGGAGAGCACAGGTGACCACACAGAGCTCATCAGCGCAGGCAACCGTGATAGAGGCCCAGGATCGCAAAAGAGCTCCAGCATGGACCGAACGGGAGGTACGGGATCTGCTCACCATATGGGGAGATGAATCAGTGCTAGCTGAACTCCGTAGCAGTAAAAGAAATGGCAAAATATTAGAAAAGGTCTCCAAGGCCATGAAGGACAGAGGCCATAACAGGGACGCACAGCAGTGCCGCGTGAAAATTAAGGAGCTACGGCAAGCCTACCACAAAGCCAGAGAAGCAAACGGAAGGTCCGGTGCAGAGCCGCAAACTTGCCGCTTCTACGCGGAGCTGCGTGCCATTCTAGGGGGTGTAGCCACCACTACCCCAACAGTGTGCTATGACTCAGTCACTGGAGAAACACACAGGGAAGAGGGTTCGGGGTATGAGGAAGAAGAGGATGGAGGTAATGTAGATAGCTCACAGCAGCAAGGAAGCGGAGAAACCGGTTTCCCCAACAGCCAGGATATGTTTGTCACCCTGGACCTGGAACCAATAACCCCCGAACTCACCCAAGACCCTGAGGGCACACGGGGACCTCTGGTGAGTGTACCTTTTGTAAATATTACACGTGGTTTAAAAGCAAGCGTGTTTAATGATTAATGATTAATTTGCCCTGGCAATCGCGGCCAGTACAGCTACTGGAAAAGTCTGTTAACGTGTATGGGGATGGAGCGAAATCCTCCAGGGACATCTCCAGAAAGCTCTCCTTCATGTACTCCCAAAGCCTTTGCAAAAGGTTTCTGGGGAGGGCCGCCTTATCCCAGCCGCCATGGCAGGACACTTTACCACGCCAGGCCAGTAGCACGTAGTCTGGAATCATTGCATAACAAAGCATTGTAGCGTATGGTCCCAGTGTTTGCTGGCATGCAGACAACATCCATTGCTCTTTGTTATCCTCAGGAGAGTGATATAATTCACGGTCACCTGGTTGAAATGGGGCGATTTTATTAAGGGGACATTCTGAGGTGCCCGTTCCTGCTCTGCTGAACAGAAATGTTCCCCGCTGTTAGCCACGCGGTGGGGGGAGGGGTGAAGTGATCATCCCAGAGAATTGGGTGTGGGGAGGGAGGGGGGTTAGTTGGGTTTGTGCTGCATGTTAACCCGGAAACCACAGCCCCTCCTTTTACATTGCAAACCCATTTTAAATGGCCAACCCAATTCATGCTTGATATG
Source organism: Malaclemys terrapin pileata (assembly GCF_027887155.1). Lineage (NCBI taxonomy): Eukaryota > Metazoa > Chordata > Testudines > Emydidae > Malaclemys > Malaclemys terrapin. The sequence continues at coordinate 15,273,182 of NC_071520.1, read as the reverse complement.
GGAAATGAGGGCGCTGCTGTTTGAAACCATTCCCACATGTTAAGAAGGTTAAAAAAGCCAAAAGACTGTGGCTTACCATGGCTGCCTGCAAGCCAAAATCTGTTGCCTGGCACTGCGTGAGTGATCTCTCACACGAAACCGGCAGGCCCTCACTATAAGAGGAAAAATGCGACCTTGTAACAAAAGCACATGTGCTGTGTAATGTGAACAGCAAAATTTAACGTGAAAGAGTGTACCTATTGTTCTCTAAAATGTCTTTTTTAACCACCTCTCCCTTCTCCTCCACCAGCTGTAAATGTTTCTCCTTCACAGAGGCTAGTGAAGATTATAAAGAGAAAACGGAGGACGCGGGACGATATGTTCACGGAGCTCCAGATGTCCTCCCACGCTGAAAGAGCACAGCAGAATGTGTGGAGGCAGTCAACGTCCGACTTCAGAAAAGCACAATATGAACGAGAGGAGAGGTGGCGGGCTGAATTGCAGGATGAACAGAGCAAGTTGCGGGCTGAAGATGATAGTGGTGTCAGCTTGCAGACAGAAGGCAAGAGTCGTCGATGCTCCGGCTGCTGGAGCATCAAACTGATATGCTCCAGTGTATGGTTGAGCTGCAGGAAAGGCAGCAGGAGCAGAGACCGCTGCTACAGCCCCTGTGTAACCAACAGCCCTCCTCCCCAAGTTCCATAGCGTCCTCACACAGACGCCCAAGAACACGGTGGGGGGGGCCTCCGGCCACCCAGTCACTCCACCCCAGATGATTGCCCGAGCTTCAGAAGGCTGGCCTTCAGTAAGAGTTAAAGTTTTAAACTGCAGTGTGTCCTTTTCCTTCCCTCCTCCCCCACCCATCCTGGGCTACCTTGGCAATTATCCCCATAGTTATGTGATGAATTAATAAAGAATGCATGAATGTGAAGTAACAATGACTTTACTGCCTCTGCAAGCGGTGCTCAAAGGGGGAGGGGAGGAGAAGGGGGAATGATGGTTTATAGGGAAGTAGAGTGAACCGGGTGGGTGGGGCGGAGGGTTCATCAAGGAGAAACTAACAGAAGTTTCACACCGTAGCCTGCTCAGTCACAAAACTCGTTTTCAAAGCTTCTCTGATGCGCACTGCGCCCTGCTGTGCTCCTCTAACCACCTTAGTGTCTGGCTGCGCGTAATCAGTGGCCAGGCGATTTGCCTTAACCTCCCACCCCGCCATAAATGTCTCCCCATTACTCTCACAGATATTGTGGAGCGCACAGCAAGCAGCAATAACAATGGGGATATTCTTTTCGCTGAGGTCTGAGCGAGTCAGTAAGCTGCGCCAGCGCGCTTTTAAACGTCCAAATGCACATTCCACCACCATTCGGCATTTGCTCAGCCTGTAGTTGAACAGGTTCTGACTCCTGTCCAGGCTGCCTGTGTACGGCTTCATGAGCCATGGCATTAAGGGGTAGGCTGGGTCCCCAAGGATCACGATAGGCATTTCAACATCCTCAATGGTTACTTTCTGGTCCGGGAAGAAAGTCCCTTCCTCCAGCTTTCGAAACAGAGCAGAGTGCCTGAAGACGCGAGCATCATGTACCTTTCCCGGCCATTCCACGTTGATGTTGGTGAAACGTCCCTTGTGATCCACCAGGGCTTGCAGCAGCACTGAAAAGTACCCCTTGCGGTTTATGTAGTCGGTGGCTTGGTGCTCCGGTGCCAAGATAGGGATATGGGTTCCGTCTATGGCCCCACCACAGTTTGGGAATCCCATTGCAGCAAAGCCATCCACTATGGCCTGCACGTTTCCCAGAGTCACTACCCTTGATATCACCAGGTCTTTCATTGCCCTGGCAACTTGGATCACAGCAGCCCCCACAGTAATTTGCCCACTCCACATTGATTCCCGACTGACCGGTAGCTGTCTGGCGTTGCAAGCTTCCACAGGGCTATCGCAATTCGCTTCTCAACTGTGAGGGCTGCTCTCAACCTGGTATTCTGGCGCTTCAGGGCAGGGGAAAGTAAGTCACAAAGTTCCATGAAAGTGCCCTTACGCATGCGAAAGTTTCACAGCCACTGGGAATCATCCCACACCTTCAGCACGATGCGGTCCCACCAGTCTGTGCTTGTTTCCCGTGCCCAGAATCGGCGTTCCACGGCATGAACCTGCCCCAGTAACACCATGATTTCCACATTGCTGGGGCCTGTGCCTTGTGAGAGGTCTATGTCCATGTCAATTTCCTCATCATTCTCGTCGCCGCGCTGCAATCGCCTCCTCGGCTGGTCCGGGTTTCACTTTGGCATGTCCTGGCTCTGCATATACTCCAGGACAATGTGCGTGGTGTTCATAGTGCTCATAATTGCCGCGGTGATCTGAGCAGGCTCCATGATCCCAGTGCTAGCTATGGCGCCTGGTCTGAAAAAAGGCGCAACCCCCCTTCCCCCCCCCCCCCCCCCCCCCCCCAAGATTGAACTCAAAACCCTGGGTTTAGCAGGCCGTTGATTTCACGGAGGGAGGGGAAGCAAATGAATACAGAACAAATCTATATTTTACATCTTAAGCTGGCAGCCGACGGTGCAGCATGACTGATAGCCACTGCAGTACGACGACGACAGATACCAGTCGTAATATACCATCTTCTGCCAAAAGGCAAGGGGCTGCTGCTGTGTAGCAATGCAGCACCACGTCTGCCAGCCCCACGTCTGCCAGCACCCAGATCGTCCTCGGCCTCTTCTGGGTGCTTAGCAGAAAATACTGGGCGATTGGCAGAAAATAGCTTACTACGACTGATAGCCATCATCATCGAGACAGTTGCATGTCTGCCCAGGTGCCCATGATTGACAGCCACTGCAGTACGATGATGACAGATACCAATCTTAATATACCATCTTCTACCAAAAGGCAAGGGGCTGGTGCAATGCAGCCCTACGGCTGCCAGTCATACTGCACTGTCTACCGCCAAAAGGAATTTAGCAGCTGCTGCTGTGTAGCAATGCAGTACCACGTCTGCCGGCACCCAGATGACACATGGTGACGCTGAGCTGATCTGAGCGGGCTCCATGCTTGCCGTGGTATGTTGTCTGCACAGGTAACCCGGGTAAAAAGGCGTGAATCTATTGTCTGCCAGTGCTCTGACTGAGGGGGAGGGGCCTGACTACATGTACCCAGAACCCCCCGCGACACTGTTTTGCATCGTTCAGGCATTGGGATCTCAACCCAGAATTCCAATGGGCAGCGGAGACTACGGGAACTGTGGGATAGCTACCCATAGTGCAATGCTCCGGAAGTCGACGCTAGCCTCGGTACTGTGGACGCGGTCCGCCGACTAGAGCACTTAGAACATTTTATGTGGGGACACACACAATCAGCTGTATACAACCGATTTCTATTAAACCGGCTTCTATAAATTCGACCTAATTTCGTAGTGTAGACATACCCATTGGCCTCAATTGAGGGTATTACTACTGTAATTCAGATTAATTCCAGAAAAGACTTCTCCCCTTTTTAAAGAACAGCCCCTTCCCCCCCCCCCCCTTAAGGGAATTGACATCGACACTGGTAAAGTATTGAGGGGAAAAGTCATTTTATTCTAACACTGAACAAAGAACTTTGTTAGATAAGGAAAGCAGTATTATCCTAAAACTATTCATTCTTTCTGAAGTTTCTGCCCAGAACGTCCTCCAGTCCTTTTAAAGGAACAGTACACGAGTCTTTGAACCATCCACCTGTCTGCCCCCCACTCGCATGCAAACAAGAATTAATATAGATAGCAACAAATGTGTAGCTCCAAAGGAGTCACCAGATTCACTATTTGGCCAAATCTGGTGTTGAATTTTAATTTTCAGGACTTTCTGTTCCAAGTGTGCGCCGTCAATCTCCCCTCCCTCATTAGTCAATTAAAAAAAGTTGTTGTTGATGTTTGTGTGTTAAGAGTTTTGAGATCCCCATATGGAAGGCCCTAGGAAAGCACCAACTCTTACACCACCTGGGGCATATGCTCTGGTGATTCACACCAGGCCTGCCCATCACAAGAAGCAAAAATACATGACAAATAAGCCACATGCCCCCTCTTTCTCCTGCTTATTCAGTCCATAATACTAAAGTTCAGGATTTGATTGCCCTGCCCCACCCCATTTGAAAACCAACAATATTGTTAAACTTCACAGAAAGTGTGAGTGACCAAGTGGCATTTGCCACGCTTGGCCTGACACATGCTTGAATTAGGAAACCGTAGCTCAGTCTAATGTAGGATTTCTTTTATTGCTATAATTACACCAAACAGGTTACTGCATGGCTGATCTTTAGGCATGGGTATGTGTTGGATGGGTGGGTGGTTGGGTGGGTTTTTTTAAATTTTAAGCCAGTCAGGGACCAGACTAGTAATTATGTACTTTTGTGGTTAACTCTGCCTCTTGATTGGCTGAAGTGTACAAGAGGTCTGTTCCTAAAACCAATCTGAGTGTACTACATTAATGACAGGATACAGTGAAGAACTATCATTCTACCAGTAGCCATCAGATTAAATAATCACTCATTTGATGTATGAGAAACAACATTGCTGGGCAAGAAACCTCATCACACTCTTGATGTAAAAACCAAACAGGTTCGCTTTGCATTGATTTAGCTGCAGGAAATAGTTAGCATGTCCTCTTGCTATGAAAGTAAAAGTAATAAGTGTATCTATAGTCTTTAAACTAGACAATGTGAGCTTTTTACTATTCTACACTAGGCATAATGGTGTGGGTTCTTTACAATGAGAAAGCTATCTTGTAAAAAACACCTATTTACTAGTATAGACAAGGCTCAGGTGGGGATAAATCTCATTACTCTCTTCCTCATGACAGCTTCTTACTCTCCTGTTTGTTCTCTTCAACAAGCTGCAGGACTCATTAATTTTCACTCCTAGTTTTGTCCCAGTCCCTGACTCTTACATGGCTGTCCTGCACGGTTTCACTCTCTCCTGATGAGAAAACATTTTTGGGATGGATGCTCCAGCCAGTACTGTGGGCACACATGCAGACAGCCAAAAGGTAGAACAGGGAAGTTGCTTAGTGTTAGTTTCCATAGGAACCGTGTGATGAATACTTGTCTCCTGCTTTTTCATGTAAAGTGGGCTCTGCTTGGGAAAAAGGCTGTGTTTTTGTTTGTTTGTTTTTTAAATATACTTTCCCTGATGGCAATATATGCTTCATCTTTTTATACTCAGGATATGTTTTATATTTTTCCGTAACCTCCTCTCCCTAATCCAAGCAGCTAAAGGAAATGTAGATGGATAACAGGATTAAATGGTAACTATTAATTGGAAATTTGTATGATTTTTTTTTTAAACTGACACAATGCCCATTTTCTAATAAGGGATATTATGAAAGTGTGGTAGAGTTCCAGCTTCACCAGTATCCAGCACATCAGCCTCTCCATCATTACACCATGGAAAGCAAAGCAGAATGGAAACTGACCTCTGTTTTCTGGGGGGTTTGGGTGTGGTTTTATTATTACTTAGGCTTTCAGAATTGAACATTAGTAGAGGCTTGGAGGATGTTGTGGGAAGTGTACAGTAGGTGCCATTAAGAAATGGTTGCTAACCACCCATGGTACTTAAGAATAGGAAACATCATAGCAAGTTTATTACAGGAAATATCGCAAATACTGCAATGTGACAAATGTCAAAAAAATTTAATGGCACCCACTCTGCATGTGAGTGTTTATAATACACACACAACATAGTCTTAGACCTTCCTTTCTCCCCTCTTTTTTTTTTTTTTTAAAGGGAGGGGGGAACAGCAGGCATTTAACACCAATATTCCATACGTCTCAGAGAGCAAATCAACTATAGGAATCCATGAGAGCAAAATTTAAGTGATATGGTGTTGTCAGCATGTTGGCATTCATGTACAGCTGTTCTATCTTCCTGTGCTCTATGTATTGAAAGAGAAAACCTAAGGGGTTGTTTTTATTTAACCCTTTAACCGTATTTGGTCTTGTAATTTAGGAGTGGGGAAAAAGTGATCTAAAAGGCAGTCCATCCAATGGTAAAATTAGTTTGGATGCTGAGCTGCTGGCTAAAATTATTTTAAAATTTGGGTTGTTTATACATTACATTTAAAAAAAAACATAATTTATGGCTATGGTTTCACAGTTATCATTACAGCTGTTCAGTAGCTCATTAACTTTTATTCTTAATGTCAGTAGGATTTTTGCAGTTTCACTAATAAAAACTCCTTTCAATTATATAATGCATTCAGTCAAGTTTAAAGGGAACGTTGCTAGGAGTTTATACCCCCAAGGCTGACATTTCTCGAAATAGCCATAGTTTGCTGCAGAACATCGAGTGGATTAGGTGCTTAGCTATGCTGACAGCAGTGAGAGTTCAACACTTGGACTGAGTCCTGGATATAAGCTATTGTACAGCTCAATTCCCACATAACTAGTAACTGGCAGCTAAATCCTTGTGCGTCAAGCTGAAATTAGCTAATTTTCCCCATAGAACCTGAACCCTTTTCCTCATTTACTTCGAAATGAAGACCCAGTGGTTCTGTGTGGAAACAGAAAGGTGTATGTACTATCCCAGTCCAGAGCTGGGCCCGTTCGGTCAGAGTAATAAGTTGACCTTGTCCACGGAGGCAGGAGTTCCTCCAGGCCTGATACTTGTATTTGGCAAAGGAAGCGAGTGATAGTACTACAGAGCTGAAGACAATATATTTTATTGCTCTCTTAAATAAGTCTATATCTAACCAAGTAGCAATTCAGTATGAAAGATTCCCTAGGTTTGCATACTGTTTGTTGCGAGGAACAGAAAAGTAGTTGGGTTGAAACTTCTTTCCAGGTGAGGCAGATGTGATCTTGTGGTTGGTTTTCAGTAGCAGAAATGTCCTGCGTTTGGCTTTATGGAAGTAAAACAGCAGAAGAGCTGGGTTGTGTGTTCATTTTCTTGTGGAGTGACTTGTGGAGTTGAAGGGTCCTTAACCCAGCTGGCCACCTAGGGTAGGTCTATAGCGCATCTGGGAGCGAGCTTCCAAGCCCAGGTAGACAGAGTCCTGTTAGCTAGCATGCTAAAAATAGTACTGTGTATGCAGCAACTCAGACTCTCAAGCCCACCTGACCCCTGGGTTTGAGCTCAGGTGGCTAAACCAAGTCTCCGCCAGAGTTGTGACGTCCACACTGATATTTTTAGCATGCTAGCTTGTGTAGGACTAGCTCAAGGCTGGCTTCCAGCTACAGTGTAGGCATACTCTGCCAAGAAATCCCTGATATAGCAGTCACTATAATAGCAGTGAAAAGTGGAAACTGTTTAAAATCTTTGGGATAGGAAAAGCTTAACTGTTGAACTTTGGTTGTCACAGAACATCGGTTGGTGGTTATGCCACAGATCTTTTCCTGGTCAAAGACCAAGTTGAATAAAGAATAAGGATACAGCTGACAGCTGTTTGTGTAGATGTGAATTGGGATCTCTTGAAAAGAGGGAAAATAGCAGTGATTAGAGCTATATGTGTGTTTTGCCTACACAAACCTCGAACCAGAACTGCCAGAGGATGCCCCAGCTCTAGGCTTCACCTGTGCAGACAGAGCCAGTTTGAGATTCTGTGGGATAAATGGATGCAGGTTTACTAAGGCCTAGACTGAAACCAAGGACTCCTCTCTTCACTGGTGACCTAAACTGGATTCATCTAACCTGCTCTCACCCAGCCCTAAAAAAGCTGGGTATCAGAAGATGATTGAACTCTGGATTCTGCCCAGCCCTACTAAAGGCATTCAAGCATCCATTTGCTTCACGCCTGCAGGCTACTCATGATTTCTGAAGCTGTCTCTACTTTCACAACAGTACAGATGGACAAATATGCTCATCTGTAGGGCCCTGCCAAATTCACGGCCATGAAAAACACGTTACGGACTGAAATCTGGTCTCCTTCTGTGAAATCTGGTCTTGTGTGCTTTTACCTTTATACTATACAGATTTCATGGGGGAGACCAGTGTTTGTCAAATCGGTGGTCCTGACCCAAAAAGGGGTTGCAAGATTATTTTGCAGGGGGGAGCAGGGTCACAGTATTGCCACCCTTACTTCTGCACTTCCTTCCGAGCTGGGCAGCGGCTGTTGGCTGGGCGCCCAGCTCTGAAGGCAGCGCCCCGCCAGTAGTGGTGCAGAAGAAAGGGGGGCAATACCATACCATGCCACTCTTACTTCTGCGCTGCTGCTGGCAGTGGCTCTGCCTTCAGAGCTGGGCTCCCCGCTAGCAGCCACTGCTCTCCAGCTCTGAAGGCAACATTACCGCCAGCAGTACCGCAGCCCCCTCTACAATAACCTTCTGACCCCCCCCCCACACACACACAGCTCCTTTTTGGGTCAGGACCCCTACAATTACAACACTGTGAAATTTCAGAGTTAAATAGCTGAAATCAGGAAATTTATTATTTTAAAAATCCTATGACCGTGAAATTGACCAAAATGGACCATGAATTTGGTAGGGCCCTACTCATGTGAGTTCAGACCGTTCAATCTGAATTAACCATTGGAACAGTTTACCTAAGGATATGGCAGATTCTCCATCACTTGGAGTAGTTTTTTTAATTTGAGGTTGGATGCCTTTCTAAACTCTACTCTAACTCCACCAGAAATTATGGGCCTGATGCAGGAATCACTTGGTGGAATTCTCTGGCTTGTGTTACGCAGGAGGTCAGACTGGATGGTCACAATGCTCCCTTCCGTCCTTGCTCTATAACCCAGTGGTCCCCAACCTTTTTCAGTTGTTTCTCACCTCACCCAGTCCACACCCCCTGGGTACTGGGATTCGGGCTGGAGCAGAGCAGGGGGCAAAGTGGGGCTGGGGGGTGCTCCTTCCCTACCTCCTGTGAGGGTTGACCCATTCCCTGCCGTGCCTCCCCAAACTTCCCTCTGCACCCTCCTTAGGAGGGTGCGCCCCACAGTTTGGGAACCAGTGCTATATCCTATGAATATCATCCTGGGACAGCTTGCCACCAATGGTTCCCAGGCTCTCCACCACATACTTTGAGCTGTCTTTTGTGGGATAGGAGGTGATGCAGTGACAGTACATGTGTGTAGGGATGTCCAGCTAGCCCCTTTGTGGTGGAGGAGGATAGAGAAGTAATGACTGGCCACCAAACTAGCATTGCTCTTTGTGTTACCAAGAAGCTTTTACTATTCAATTTGCCCTTCTTTGGTATCTGCTGTAGGCGATGGCACTTACTGACCTGCTGCCTCAAGTCTCCTCTTCGTAACCTGCAGCCCCTTTGGCAAATGCTGGGTCTTGGGCCAACAGTTTCTTAAGAATTTAAATCGGAACTTCACTATCACATCAAACATAAACTGCTTCTATTCACTTGCAAGGCCCTTCAGTCAATCCCCACCCTACCTGCCATCTCTGATTCACCGTCACACTGCTGGTGCTTGCCTCTGATCGACCCACGATGCCAGTCTCCACTGCCCACGTGAATTTTCAAACACCCACCTTAGTGCTTTCTCCCACGCTGTCCCCGGCGCTTGGTGGCATCCTCGCCAACATCCATAAGGCCAACTCATTAGTCACCTTCAAATCCCTCCTTTACCACAGTGGCTACAGAAAACTTGACAACAGGCTGCTGGTGTGCAGAGACCACACCCTATCCTGCTGACCAGTATTGTCTCCTGGATTACTTGTACTCCCCCATCTGTTGTCTCTTGTCTTACACTTCAGTTGTGCCCCCCATATGGCAAGGACCATCTTTTCGTTCTGTGTTTATACAGCATCTAGCACAATGGGGTCCTGGTCTAGGACTGAGGCCCTTAGGTGCAACAGTAAAACAAATAACCAATAATAATACCACCACCATGACGGCGGCGGCTTTTCACTTACTTTTAGATGTCTCTGTTGCTCACTTTCCTTTGTTGCAGATTCTTGTCACAGTTTAACCTTCTCCGAGGCCCTGTGGCTTCCCTGCCTCAGTTTCCACTCATCTGACTTTTCAGTCACTCCTGCGGATGCACATGGCTCAGCCTTTTGGCCTTTTTGGGCTGAGACTCTGTCCTCTTCCAGTCTTTGACCACAGCACTGACTCTCACGCTTCTTCCCTCAGAGTCCTAACATAACAGAAAACTGATGGTTGGTCACCTGCTCCTCCAGGGCTCAACTCTCCCTCCCACAGTAATCAAAGTCCCAAATGTAACACCTGAATCTTCCACTCTAAGGGTCTGCCCTGACTTTGCTCCCAGTCTTTCTGGGGTCCCAGGGAACCCAACCATCCTTCTGGCTTCCCTCTGGCTGAGCTTGCCCAGCTGTGTTATTAAAAACCCTCTGACCTCTCCCCAGCTGGACCCAATAATTGACTAGGGCCCTCTGATCCCTAGTTAGTTAGGACCAGCTGGGAGGATGGCTGGCCTGCTGCAGGGAAGGCTGAGCCCTACTCCTCTTAAAGGGCCAGTCAGCCTGTGATAATCCTGTATATGCAATATTTGAATAGCAATTCCTGCTTGTGAAGAGAGTCCGAGCAGGTGTTCCCTAGTTATGTAGTTCTGTATCCTCCTTCAAGGTGATCTTCCATGTTTTCATTTGGCATAAAATGAGCCAAGGATTTGCAAGTAATAAATGAAAAATAACCAGCATAATTATTTGAAATGCTTTGTACATTTAACTTGAAAATACACTCGTCGTTATATTAGTCTAGGGGAGTGGGGCATGGCATTTGCTTCCGTATTTGTGCATGCACCGAGAGCACAAGTGTTTGTAAGATGCCACTGCAAATCTGTAGAATGTCTTTAGAAGGTCATATGGTGAGGGGCTCTGTACGCAATTGAGAGTAGTGCCCCCCCCCCTTTGCAGGGTGTTACAGGATACCTCTGTGGGGTCAACTACAGCTGGTGTGCAGTGGTACTAAATAATCCCTAGAACAGTGTCCAAGGGACACAAGTGTGACATGGGATGTATTTAATGGGACACACCTGTTCTAGAAATGGTCATGGCTGTTGCATGCCTTAGGAATGGAAGGTTTTAGGGAGGTAAAGGAAAGGTTTGCTCATCTATCCACACTGTTTTCCCTCTTCTCTCCCCTCCTTCCTATTGAATTCGAAAAATTGATCTAATTTGTTTAGAATCCTAATGTTCAGGTTGTGATGGGCTGTTTTGAGGCTGAGAGTTGCATTTGAACTTACCTTACTATGTGTTTCCAGAGGGGTTAGCACAACAGAACAGCTACTGGACTGAGGCCTGGTCTACACTTAAAATGTAGGTGTGCTTTGAGAGACATAGTTAAGCTTACCTAACCCCCCAGTGTAAACACCACTAGGTTGACAAAAGAATTCTTCCATCGATCTAGATACTGCCTCTCAAAGGGATGGATTTACTACAGCGATGGAAAAACCCTTTGTCACTATAGCAAGAGTCTACACTACAGTGCTACAGCGGTATAACTGCTGTAGTGTAGACATACCCTGACTGATGGTTTGGGTGTAACCACTTCCAAGAAAAGGCAGGGGAATTCAGAGAATGTTTTATTATTATTCTTTGATAATTTAAGCATTCCTCTGTTTACGTATGGTTTTTATTAGAAGACCTCAAGCTTTGCACTTTGCAGCAGTAAATTGTGCAAAAGTGATTATATTTTCACAGAACTTTGTTTGAAACCGTTTCATCCTATTGTTCCAGACCATTTTTTGACCCAAAAACTTCGGGGGTATTATGCCAAATCCTCATGAAATGGCCGCTTTCACATCAAAAACCTGTGAAATGAAAAGTTTCAAAGTTTTCTAACTTGAATTGATATTGGGTTTGCTTGAAAATGAGATTTCTTTTCCATGGAAAGGGGACCATTTTGGGAGTAGAAAAAACACTACATTTTGTGGGGCTTTTCCACACAATTGGACCACTTTTCTTCTATTTTGAATGGAAACACTCTCTTTGACTTTTTCACACACCTAAAACAGAATGGGTCACCTTTTGAAAGCCCTAATCTGCAAGCTGGCCTGTGTGACTGGATCGCTGCAGATGAGCACAGGGACTGGTCTGCATAAAGCAGTTTGCAGGATTGGCACCAAAGTTACTTCCTAACTGTATGTATGTATGTATGTTTGAATTTAGCAGTGGCTTTAAGTCACCACTTTAATTGGTCAGTAAAACTCGGCATACTGGTCCAATAGGTCAGTTGCCTCTAGCCCGCAATAGCTGATAGGGACGGGGAAGAGAAATTAATGTGTCCTTTTTGCTGTTCTTGTGGGGCTTGACTAGCTTTTTGTGGCTATGGGCCTAAGGTCACCATTCACTTACCTGTGAAAACCCTGAATGGGCTGGAAGGACTGACGGAAATAACCCGAGCCGACAGGAACAAAAATATTCTTTAAAAAGGAAGTGTCCTTATAACAAGGTCCTAGGAGTCGCGACTCCCGGGGTCTAGACTTTGCTCTGCCACTGACCCATGCTGCGGCTTCTCCTTGGCCGAGCTGATGAACTTAGGTATAAAATGGGCATAGCACATTTCAGAGAGGGATAAGGCCAGAGGCGCGGGAACAGTTTGTATTGTGGGGGTGCTGAGAGCCATTGAACCAAACTGTAAACCCTGTTTGTGATGGAACACACTTCAAGCCGGCGAGGGGGGTGGGTGGGGAGTGGACAGCATTGCAAATGCCCCCCCCCCCCCTTCCAGCACCTACGTATGAGGCTTAATGGAAAGATGTCTCTAGCGCTTTTTGAGTTTGGCGTAAAGGCGCTAGAGAGCAAACTGAAAACGAGGTGGTTGGCAGAACACGACAAAATAAACCCTAGTGGGGGCAGGTTACCGAGTTCCCTTTCTAGCCATTATGTGCTGGGCTTTCAGAAGAAGCTGAGGCACCAAAATAAGTGGTCAGATCCTCCAAGCGCTCAACCTGCTGGGTGATGGCCACTTCTGGGAATTTAGCCCTCGGCTTTATGCCTTAAAGGATGAAATAGAATAAAGACAAATGCAAAGTGCTCCACTTAGGAAGGAACAATCAGTTTCACACATACAGAATGGGAAGGGACTGTCTAGGAAGGAGTACGGCAGAAAGGGATCTAGGGGTTATAGTGGACCACAAGCTAAATATGAGTCAATAGTGTGACGCTGTTGCAAAAAAAGCAAACATGATTCTGGGATGTATTAACAGATGTGTTGTGAGCAAGACACAAGAAGTCATTCTTCCGCTCTACTCTGCGCTGGTTAGGCCTCAACTGGAGTATTGTGTCCAGTTCTGGGCACTGCATTTCAAGAAAGATGTGGACAAACTGGAGAGGGTACAAAGAAGAGCAACAAGAATGATTAAAGGTCTAGAGAACATGACCTATGAAGGAAGGCTGAAAGAACTGGGTTTGTTTAATTTGGAAAAGAGAAGACTGAGAGGGGACATGATAGCAGTTTTTAGGTAACTAAAAGAGTGTCATAAGGAGGAGGGAGAAAACTTGTTCATCTTAGCCTCTAAGGATAGAACAAGAAGCAATGGGCTTAAACTGCAGCAAGGGAGGTTTAGGTTGGACATTAGGAAGAAGTTCCTAACTGTCAGGGTGGTTAAACACTGGAATAAATTGCCTAGGGAGGTTGTGGAATCTCCATCTCTGGAGATATTTAAGAGTAGGTTAGATAAATGTCTATCAGGGATGGTCTAGACAGTATTTGGTCCTGCCATGAAGGCAGGAGACTGGACTCGATGACCACTCGAGGTCCCTTCCAGTCCTAGAATCTATGAATCTTAACTGGCACATGGGGATTTTGGTCCAACTTAGATATGTTCCAACACATTGTGTAAAAACAAATGAGGAAGTATTGAAGTGACAAAGCCTTATAATAGAGGGAAGAGCTCATGCTATATAGTCTCCTGAACCCTGCCACCTTTTAAACAGTGGGGTGTCTTCCCCTGCTGTCCCCCCAAAAGTTAATTGAGTGCAACACAAGTGTGTTTTTTCCCTCGGTCACCCCACCCCACAAAATGCCCTGCCCTGCTGAATTGCTTCCAAATACTGGCATCTCTGGGAAGGGGTTATAAATCACCAATTTAAAGTCTACAACAGGATAATTAACTAACCAGTTTGATGTAAATGGCTTAATGGGGCTTTACTAGACTCTTTGAACTTAAAGTAGCACTAAAAAGTAAACTGCAAATACCCTCAAGGAAAGTAATGCCATGCCTGAATGTGTCACTCCTGGGAGAGAGCGAGCCTGTTTTACTTGCTTGGAATCCAGTGTCTCATGTGACAGCAAACATGTCAATGGACAAAACACCCCTTTGAGAAGACTGCAAATCCTCTGGAACACCAGAGCTTGTGCCTTTTGTGGGTTACTAACCCCCTTTCCCTGCTTCAGAAAATAAATTGAAATCTCAGTTGAAGTGCAACTGTAATGAAGTGCATCTGGATTGAAGAAAAAGCCCTGAGGGGGGAGGGAACTATAGAGCCCACCCTTATTTTCCTGGGGCTGTATTTGCATTAAGGTCTTTTGGCAAGTCCAGGCAGGAACACTAAATCACTTGAGCTGTTCGACTTGGTTTCAGAAGACTTGTTACCTACTGAATCGGCTGATACAATGCATGGCAGCCTTGCAGCAGATTCCAGCTGTAGCTTCAGGGCCATTTGGGAGAACCTCTGAATTCTCCATCTCACTGGGCTGTTGCATCATTTCAAGGAAGAGGCTAGACAAGCCAATAAATATCCTCACTGAGCTCCTGAAAGCGAAGAGAATTGTTTTTAAAAGTAAAGTGCATCCTGCATGGCTTGATCTTCATATCGCTTTAGCCTAAAACAAAATGGGGTGCTGGGGAGGAGACTTCCAGACCAAAGTGAGGTAGGGCTGCTGCCCCTCAGGAAAATCCCATGTTGCCCTTGGGGTGGAGATGCAGCTCATCCCTGCACAAGGAACCACATGCCTTTATTTAAATACCCATTTTTTCCCCCTCCTTCTGGCTCTCCATCTCCACTATCGCCTTCTTCCTCCTATTGACAGGAATTCTCCATAGCTACTCTAAAAAAAGAGAATCGCAAACTTCATGGAAAGGAGCCTTTCCCTTCCACAAGATGAAGAATGATCTAGTGATTAAAGATCTAGTGATTAAAGCATCAGACTGGGGCTTGGGAAACCTGGGTTCTGTTCTAGTCTCTGTCACTGACTTGGAAGTATGACCTGGGGGGAAGTCACTGATTTCTCTGTGCCCTGTTTTGCTCAGCTATAAAATGGGAGTAATACGCTCTCCCTCACAACCGTGTCCAGGAAGGTTTGTGAAAAGCTTTGAGATCTGGTATGGAAGGTGATGACAAAATTCAGTACTGTACTCTCATTGCTCAGGTAGCTGCCTGCTTTATTGTAATCAAAGAGTAACTCAGTTTACTGTGTCATGTAGGAGAAGAGACAATAAAATGGCCCCAATTTGTTGACAGAAGAAGTTGACACAGTTGGCATTCCCGGCTTGCTGTGTGTGTAAGGGTGGGCATACCAGTAAGTCCTGGTTTAATTCAGGGTTGGCATATGTTGGCAGAGTAATTTGGGAAAAGCTTGCCCAGAGCCTGCCTGCACTAGGCCAGAGCTGTTACTCTTTCTCAAATATCAAACTTAAAAAAACAAACTCCTCTCTCTTTCTTATGCTGCTTGCAGTGTCTCTATTAGGTAGCCACCCCCGCCCCAAGAAACACCAGTGCACCTTAGTATGCAGGCTTTGATATCTCAGCATCTGACTGGGAAATGCTGTGAATACTTGATCTTAATCCTTCACTCCCACATGCTGACTTGAATCCAAGGGGAACTTTTGTGAATATTCTAATTATTTCAGTGTCGTTATAACCATCTTTTTTTTTTTTTTTTACATTTCTTATCGGGCACAGTGTTCACCAGGTCTTTTATGCTGGAGCTTTCAGATTCAGTGTCTCAGACGGGGAGGCAGAAAGGCATGTAATGGTTGTGCGCAGCAGGGGAAAGGAACCCTGCGGTGGTAAAGTGCTTTTTGTTTTGTGGAGTTTTTTTCCTTCTAATTTATTTTTTTCCTTCAAACTATTTTTAAGATAATCTGTCACTGAGTTCTCCTATAATTTGACTCATTAAAAGAAAAATACTCTTTACCCTTTCTAGGAAAATAGCAATTAATTAAAAATAAAAGTCGAATAACTAACCATTTTCTTTTTTTAATTAGCAATGATCCAAGAAGGATGCATTGGGGCTAAGGTTTGAATTCAATGGTGCTGAATTCCAAATGGCTGAGATCCAGCAAGATCCACTGGGATTTTGGCCATGTTAAGTGGAGGATTTTGTAGTAGATTAGCATTCTCATGAGACTTTCCACCATCCTTGGCAAAAGTCTGGCATTTTCCTGTGAAATTTCAGCTGCCAGAACTGGAAAGAGGGATACTTACAGTTGTATTTTGTTTGTTTGTTTGTTTGTTTTTAATTCAAACCAGGGAAAAAAGCATTAGGTGTTGGTTTCAATTTGGAGATTTAAATATCTCGCTCACGCAAAATTATGGAGGTTTTAGATTTTCGGTTTTGTTTCTTAATTACAAGCAGTCCTAAATGTAAAATTCAGATCTGAATCTGAATGTTCTTCTCCCTAAAGTTCTAATGTGTTAGATTGGCCCATGTCTTTTTTTTTTTTTTTTTTTTTTTTCTAAATCTTGTTTTATATCCTAAAATGGGAATACTATTCATCAGTTTTCTAAAATTTGTAGTATGTATAAACAGTCACTGTGGGTGGGGATTTCAACAGCTCCTAAGTCACTTACAGGATGTCTTCACTGCAATTAGAGACCCACGCCGTGCCCGTGCCAACTGACTCAGGCTGCAGGGCTGTTTAATCGTGGTGTAGACAAGATGTTTGGGCTGGGGTTGCAGCCTGAGCTCTGGGACCCTCCCACCTTACAGGGTTCTAGAGCCCCAGATCTGGACATCGACGTTGCAATTAAACAGCCCCTCAGCCTGAGGCCCGTGAGTCCAAGTCAGCTGGCACGGGCCAGCTATGGGGTTTTAATTGTAGTGTAGACATACTCTTAGGCTCCTTTGTAAATCTCAGCTTGTGTGTTTAGGCCCAATACAGGAATTTCTATTAAAACTACCCTAGTGATGGAGGGAATACAGAACTCCAAAGCTCTGTTTATTTCCTCCACTTTATTACTAAAACCACGTTTTTAAAAAAAAAAAAAAAAGAATTTTCTTCTGAGAGACACCAAGCCTGCTGTCCAAGATCCCTTTGGCTCTACAGTTTCAGGAACCGAAGCTATCCATAAGCCCTGCTGTTAGCACTGTAGATGTTTCTGTGGCTATCAGTGATGTCTGTTCTTTGTATACCAGCGAAACCCAACAGACCTATGTTGAGTTCTCCCTGTTAGAAACTCCAGGAAGGGGTGTCGGAGAATCTCTTTGCTAAATAGTCAGGGCACAATCAGTGGGAGAGAGCAATAGCACTGAAAATAAAAATGCTAACAGTAAAACGTAGTAAAAAAAAAAATCACAAATTTAGACCAGTGTCTGTTTCAGGTTCTTGGGTGTATTCATTGAATTGCCTCCCAGTTAGAACAGGAGATGAGAATTCAACTCCTTTCCCAACATGTCACGACCAACCTCTGCATAGGATCCAGCGGTTGTGCCAAGACCCATTACCTGTTCAGAAATGAATATGTACAGTTGGGAATATCTCTGTGAGGGAGCCAGCATTCTCATATACAGCTGGGATGCATTAAACCAGACTGATGAAAAATTGGCTAAAAAAAGTTAGTGTTTTTTTTAAAAAGGAAATAACCCCTTTTGAAAGTGGAATGTTTCTCCAGGCTGCTCCCAGCCATCTAGGATTTCTCCCCTGTGTAAGATGACGAGGGGCCCAGTAAATACCTTGTTACAAAACTCTTATTGACTTCAGTGGGAGACCTGGATATGCAAGGACTAACTTTGTGAGAACTCAGAGATACGCGGACTCTTGGATACGGGTGTATTGTCGTTGTTACTCTAAGGTCTGCAGGAACAGTGGTATTAATAAGGAAGCTGAGGAGAAAAGCCTCTGAAAACATTAGCATCATAGTAGTCGGGCATGGAGAAGACCTACTACTAGTACATTATCTTCTCCTGTCGCAGGATGGACTAGATCCCTGTTGCAGGATGTATGTATGGTGAGGCGGTTTTTGCTATTCTGATTCTTTAAAATGGATGAACAGTTTTTATTTAAAAAAAGACTAACATCTCTGATGAATTCTAGAGAAATCACCTTGAATACTGTATAGCTAGGGTAGTAGATTGATTAGGCAATCAACCAACCAAGGGTTAAAGACTGCTGGATTGCATCCGAGTATGGTTGTTTCCTACCTAGTGTGGTTAGGGTTCTTGGTTAGTGCGGTTTCTTCACCTGCTTGAGCCTCACCAGGTGTGTGTTTGAGGGAGCAAGGATGCAGAACTTGTGTTGATGCACCTGCACTGTGGCACAATGATGCTTGAATTTAAGTTAACCCACCTCAGTGGTAGGGTTGTATGTGGTTAAATGCTGTTCAGCCAAGGTCCTGCAAGTGATGGCAGTTAAGTACTGGGTACAGGTGTTGAGAATACACCATGCCAAGAGTGAAGTTTTAGTCCAAATATATTCTTCCAAAGAGCACATCAGCATCCCTTCTGGAGAGCGCTTTGATGCTGTTACTTTATTTTAGTGGGCTCAGATGGAAATGGCAGAGTGGTAACAATACTTTTTTTTCCCCCCGGTGTGTAACATCCATGTTGCTCGAGGAGGTGGTTGATAGAATTTGTTCTCTTTCACTGGCCCAGATTCTGATCTGATGACTGTAAACGTGTTGGGAACAACTACTCCATTTAAACCAGTGCAACGGTTTCAGTCCAGCCTGCTGTTTTTACCACCCACCCCTTCAAGTGGGAAGGGGAGAGAGTTATAGGCAGTGACTCAGCAGTCTTTTATAGTTAAATAGCCTTTTAGTTCTTCACTCCTTCAGCAGCTTTTGAATACACCTATGTGAATTCTCCTCAGGAGTGCCTATGAAACCTGCAAGCCAAGAACTTGAACATGGCCCCACCTATTGCATGTTGTGAGAGCTTTCTTTGTCACAAAGACTGTGCGCGTTTGCACCTCTTGCTAGATTCAGCATTGTCACAGCCTCACCCCTCATGGTTGATTCTCCAGTAGCTCCTGTTTCTTCCAGGGTTATCCTCTATAAATAGAATCTGCCTCACCTCTCTGCTCCCCAGCACCCTTGGGGGCAATTGCCAAATGAGGTTGTGCTAATATAGCTTAAAGAACTACGGGAATCTGTTCTGTCCTCATATAAAATGTTCCTTGAGGCTTCTGTCCTTCAGCAAATTAATAGGCAGTTAAAGTAGCAGTTGCATAGGTGGTAACTGAAGATGAATGACTTTTGAAATACTTAACCCTGGGTATTCAGGCAGTTACTAACAAAACACCCATAGGTAATCCTGATAATGGGACTTTCCTAGTTGCCCCATTCTCATGGTTTGATTTGTTTTGTAACCCACAGAATGTACTTTAAATTAACTTAATAGAATTGTTATGACAATATACCTGCCCAGGTCAATATCTACTCGCTTGCCTTTATTATGGTGGTGATGATGGAAAATACTAATGGCGTCTCACTCACTTCTCTAGGAAACAAAAAATCGCACACCCCAAGCAAATAGAATTTTGCAAGGTGTGCTGTTAGATCTGCTTCAGATTATGCCACGTTGAATTCAATCAGTATTTGAAACTGGTGCCAGAACACGTAGGAGTGAAAACTCGGCGACGCAGGAAGGTGGGGAGCTAAAAGAGAGCCATGGGGGGTAGGAGGGCGGGGAACTCTTCATCACTGTGCTGTAGACTCTGGTTCTACCAACTCAGGCCAAGATTCTCATGGAGTAACAGCAAAATCTGGTTCTCCAAATTATATGAAGCAAGTGGTATGCTCAGCATGATATAAATGCCTAGACAGACACAGATGCTTTGTAAATGAATCATTAGTGGTACACAGGTGCAGACTGGCAAATTAGACTATACTGGATGAAGGGAAGAGAAATCTCCCATAGTATTTTTAATCCTCCCCATCACCACTCTGTTAAAACATTAATCTCAACAGTGTCAATAAAAGCAGATGTCCAGCATAGGAAATCTTCCAAATCACCTCTAAAATAAAAACAGGGGTGCTTGTTAGAGTAAGTCAGCTGAGGGCAACCAGTATCTCTAGCAGTCCTACCAACAGCACAGATTAAGGTATGGAACAGCCGTGTTTTTGCAATTTGACAGACAGCATCTCTGCTCCATGACGATTTATTATTTACTACTCCTTATTTGGTGCTCTGTAAAGTTTAAATGGTGCTTTACAAAGTAAGACATGTGCCCGGTCCTGAAGAATCTGTGGCCAGTTTAATCTTTCACTAGTTTTACTCTTTTGCCTTTTATTGGTGGGAGGGGGAGGACTTTCCAGGACAATAGTCTCTAGCAGCTCACTCAGAAGTGGAAACTTCTCTGAGGTGTAGAAATCTGTACAGGGCTGAGGAACCAGTTAGTACTTGGCAAACAATTCATAGTACAGAATGGCTGTTCGAGGTAACTGCGCGCCAAAGGCACCTCCTTCATTTCTTGCTGAGGAGATGGATGACGACTTCGCTGTTTAATGCATTACCTCACCACTAGCTGCACAGACATTTGGGTCTAGGCAAAAATTTCATACCTGTGATAACAAAATCTATTTCTTTGTACATTAAGCACACCCAACTTCAGTGCTCTCTGGTAGTCAGGACGTAGAAGTGTAATGACAACTTGGTCTAAGTTCTTATAGCTGCGCAAAATGTGCTCATATACCTTCTCCTCTCCTCAGCCCCTCCCATCACTGCCTTCTCACGGGGTTTTCGTACAGCTGCTGCAGCAATGGGTGCATGGGGTTATTGCACTGTCACGCTGTGCAGTCAGCTCTGTGTGGAATGCTCCTCTTTTGACACAACCAGCAAAGCTCACTGAGCCCAGGAGCTTCAGGGGAGGACACAAAATAAATGGGACTTGTGTGGCAGAGTCAGTCTCCAGTTCTGCCCCGTTCCCTCAGCACTCCGAGGCCTAGTTTAACAAACTTTATAACTCTTAATTCTCTACTGGCAATTGCAACAATGCAAGTGGTAGAGACAGTCACAGTCGGGCAAAGGAGAGTGCCAGAGATTGAGTGGGGCACTCCCTCCCACTCCAGGATCCAGGGTACGTCTACACTATGGGTGCTGCCGCAGCACAGCTGCAGCAATGCTACTGTAGTGCCCGCAGAGTAGGTGCTTCCTGCATTAACAGAACTGCTTTTTTTCTGTTGGTGTAGTTAATCCACCTCCCTGAGCAGCGGTACTTAAGTCAATGGAAGAATTCTTCCATTGATGTAGCTGTGTCCGCACCGGGAGCTAGTTTAGCTTAACAATGGCTAACAGTGGTGCTCAGCGGTGTGAATTTTTCCCAGCCCCGAGCAATGTAGCTAGATTGATCTAAATTTTAAGTGCAGACCAGGTCTGAAAATCTAAAACCTGATTTTCCTCTCTTCTCTTGCCAACTAAACTCCGTAGCCACTGCTTCCTCCATCCTCCAAGCTGGCCAGCACACTGATGTCCAGCTCCTCTCTTAGGACATTGGGAATGTTTGCTCCTTTCCCATCCCTGACCACCTCTTCATTTACTGTCACTGCTGGAGGGATAGTCATAGTTGGGTTCGCTGAGGAGTATGGCTTCACATTGGAACAGGTCTTCAGCAGAGTATTCAGAGCTGCTGACAGCAGCAGTGCATGTGCAGTGCCCACTTTCAAATCAGGTGAAACAATCACTAACACTGAGCAAAGAGTTAGTCTATAAATGATGGGTGGAAGATGCACCCCTAAGCAGCCTGTACATCTCAATGACCTAGAGCTCTGTGTCATTAGCTGTATCCTTGGCAGGATGCGGGGCTACACTGCTGTGTGTGGTCTTGGATTCTCTGGGGTTTACCAAGTTTCTCCTCTAGTGCCCTGTTGGAAAGGGAGTGAAGTAGGGGTTGGAAGAACGAATGATGGGATTGAAGAATGTAGCTCTCTTGGTGTGTAAGTTAGTTTGTGGCTGTAGAGTCTGGATGTTGATGTTATGTGATGCAGCATAGGGTCAGGCAGGCATCTTGCTGGTGCTGATGGTGGACTTGGTTGCCATTGTATGTGGCGCTTGGTTTGGCAATCACACTAGTTTTATGCAAAGGAAGATCGTTAAAGGGGAAACCTGCCTGCCTGGAGGTTTTAGACTTCAGCTTTAACCCTATAACCCAAAGAGGAAATGTGCTTATTCTTGAAGCTCTAAAAT
Organism: Malaclemys terrapin pileata; assembly: GCF_027887155.1. Taxonomy (NCBI): domain Eukaryota; kingdom Metazoa; phylum Chordata; order Testudines; family Emydidae; genus Malaclemys; species Malaclemys terrapin. The sequence goes on along the minus strand of NC_071520.1, from coordinate 15,250,977 downwards.
AAAAGCCTAGTGAATCCCATCCCCGTGAATGGGCGAAGAATCTCCTGGACTTTACACCTCTCCTGAGTCACTTGCCAGCTTTGGCAGGGAGTTGTTCTATGCCCACTCGCCTAGCCTGCCATCCTAAGGTGAAACTTGGCAAGCCAGGGCAGGTAGGGGAAACCTTGACCATTTGACTTGCTCTAGGCAAGAGTCCCTCCCTTGTGCCACCTCCTAGGACTAGAAGCCTTTTCTCTTCCTATCCCGTGTCATCGCTGCAGTCCTTAAAGAGCCTACCGCTTCAGGATTAGCTCTTGTCCTATGAATTAACCAATGAAAGTCTTTGAAAGGTCTAGGACATCCAGATAAATCTTAAAGGAAGAACTCTGTATATCAAGGCCCGAAGCTAACTGGCTGTAAGAAGCTAGATGAATTTTGCATACATAAGAACGGCCATAATGCGTCAGACCAAAGGTCCATCTAGCCCAGTATCCTGTCTTCAGACTGTGGGCAATGCCAGGTGCCCCAGAGGGAATGAACAGTCAGAACAGGTAATCAAGTGATTCATCCCATCGCCCATTCTCAGCTTCTGGCAAAGGGACCTGGCTGGTAGGTGCGTTAGAGGTGTCTTTTGCTTGTGTGTGCTGGGTCTGCTTAAGGATATGGACATCTTTCTGAAATAAGAGGCTGTGTCAGATGACTGCTTGGCTTTAGGGCTGCCTTTGTCTGGTGGGGTTTTGTCGAAATGCAGGTTTTGGTGAGCTTGTTCAGCCAGTTGTGAGTTGCAGGAGTGTCAGCGTCTATTGCTTGCTACCTGCTCCTCCTGTCTCTTGTGGTTTTTGTTTCATGGTTCTGCTACATCCCTGGAGTCCATCATGCTTGGCAAATATCACAAGGGTTTCACTGCTCTGTGGTTGCTGGTTCATGTGGGCAGCAGTAAACAAACGTGTTCTGTACAAGATTTCTGCTTAGGGATGGGCAGCACAGGCAGAGACCAGTGGGAAGCTTGGCCTCAGTGTGAAGTAGGAGGCTCCACCAGTGGGAAATGTATCTTTATTTAAACAGTTCTGTGTTGTTTCTATTAGCAGTTTTTCCCTTACAGCAGAAATCACTGAACAGAGCTGCTTGCTTCACAGTAGCGAGTAGCAAATTGCTGTAATCTGTGTGTAAATCTGCATTTGGGCTGCTGTCTCACTCCAGATTCCAGAAATGCTTTAATGCCTTGCTCAGCACCCCCCTCCTAAGCTGGGTATCTCCACGTGCTTCACAGAGTTAGTGTTGGCACATGCAGCCACCATTATGTACTCAAGAGGTAAAGGTTCCAGTTCATGGGTGCTGAAACCCTTGTGCCTAAGCGAATACAGACACTCTGTTTAAACACAGCTTAGACTTTTCACACTGGCAGTGGTCTGGTTTTTTAAATCGGTTCTGCACTGCTGATCCTGGTCCAGTGTAAACTGGGTCAGTAAGAGAGTAAATGCTTAAATTTCGCCTCTTTGATGAAATCTTATCAATAAACAATTTGGCCTGTTTTGACAGCTATAATCTTAATACAAAAGGAATGTTATTTCAGCATAAAAATGACTTAGTTATGAAACTGTAAGGATACAAGTGGTATTGGTTCAGCTTTCCGTATATTTTGGGCCTGAACCCAGCAGACGTCCAGGCAGAATGAAGAACCTTCTCTCTGCATTTGGTATCCTCTCCAGGGAGGAGCTTTATAGCTGCAAGGCCAGTGGTCCTCACTTACTATCAATCCCTTTTAAGGAAATTCATTATAGTGAAAGTGTCTTGCAGTTTGATTTTTCTGGGGCATGGAAATGATAGCCAGGATTATAACTTACTTGAGAAGTGCTATCAGATCATTAACTCCCAGCTGGACAGGCACACAAGGCAGGCAAAAAGAAGTAGAGCTGTGCAAATGTATAATATTTTGCTCCCTAATGGGGGAGATGAACCTCATTGCTGAGAGTCCTGTGAAACTAGGCAAGGTTTCTAGTCCATGAGTACCTATGAAGCTAGGCAGGGGTTTTATTTCCTCTTGGACAAGCTTTGTAGTTTGTAATTTCTACTTTTGCTGAGAAAGTTATGAAATATCAATGCAGTCCCTCATAAAAACTATGCTTGACAAGCCAGGTAGGCCTGAGCCCAAATCAAATGCCCTCTGGGAACTTTCCAACCATCCTTCCTCTTCCTGAGTTTTACCTTGTCCTCCTTTAAAGTCTACCCCCCCCTCCCCCGAATCTTTCGGGCGGGGAGGGAGGTGTACAGGAATGTCCACAGGCTTCCAGGCAGACCAATAGTAGGAGGGATGCTGGGAGACCGTGTGCTCCTAACCCAAGAGGAGCTGGGGAAGGGAAAGAGTGTTTGCCATGTTCTGCCCTTGAGCCCCTGGTTTATCAGGCCCAGACACACATTGTGTAACTGTGGTCATTTGACGACAAAATTTACAGCACTAGAAGTGCTTTGCGGGTTCTTCTCCTATTTGAGGCAAAATTTAGTTCCCTGATTTCACAAGTGGTATATACCACTTTGACAAACAGCCCTATAAAGGGACCCATATTTAATGTCTCATCCAAAGGATTATCCATCTCAGTAATCCTTCTTTATTTGATTATGGTAACTCCGAGGGAGGAGGCTCTGCGGTTGTAGGAATTGCACAAAATTTCACAAGCCTGGAGCACCTGTGTAACAGTCACTTAAAACAGGGAAGACGCATCATTTTTTCTTGTAGGCAGGAAAGGGTGGTTCTGAATGATACAGTTCAATGTATAACAACATTCAGCTGCAGCACGGCAGTGTAGATGCTTCCTGCAACGATGGAAGGGGTTTTTCTCTGTGAGGCAGTAGCTAGTCAATGGAAGAATTCTTCTGTCCACCTAGCTGGGTCTACAATGGGGAGTAGGTTGAGCAATCTGTGTCACCCAGGACATGACATTTTCACAGCCCTTGACGCTGTTGTTCGATTGACCTAAGTTTTAGGTGGGGACCACGATGTAGTTTGCCATTAGTCGGTTTAATCCTCAATCACCTGAGACACAGTGAAAGTCCTAAATCGCCCGAGAGCTCCATTATCATTGTGGTACACTGAGGCCTGGTCTACACTTAAAAATTAGATCAGCAGAGCTACATCACACAGGGCTGTGAATATTTTTGTGCCATGATCACTGTAGTTAGGTTGATCTAATCCCTGTGTAACCAAAGCTACCTGCTGCCTCTTGGAGAGACTGATTAACTAGGTAGATGGAAAAGCCTCTTCCGTCAGTGCAAGAAGCATCTACACTATGGCACTACCGCGGGATAGCTGCAGCACCATAGCTATGCCACTGTAGTGCCTGTGCGGTAGGCATGCCCTGAGGTGCTGTCTTGGAATAATGGACTCTTTCCCCTTTTATATATAACTGGGTCCACAGGAAACCAGATTGGCTTAATGCGATGGCAGCTCTATGACAGAGGATTTCAAGGTAGGGCAATGGCAGCTTTTGAAAGTGCTGCTTCAATAGCCATGCAAAAAGCATTGTGTAGAGCAGGAGCGGGCAAACTTTCTGGCCTGAGGGCCACATCGGGTTTCCAAAATTGTATGGAGGGCCGGTAAGGGGAGGCTGTGCCTCCACAAACAGCCAGACGTGGCCCGGCCAACGCCCCCTATCTGACCCCTCCCCTGGCTTCTTGCCTCCTGACAGCCCCCCCGGGACTACTGCCCCATCCCACCCCTCCCTGCCCCTGTCCCATGACTGCCCCCAGACCCCTTCCCGCCCCTGACTGCCCCCCGCTGCCCCATCCAACCTCTCCTCTCATTCCTGACTGCCCCCTGGGACCCCTGCCCCTAACTGCCCCCTGCTGCCCCATCCAACCCCCTCTCCTTCCTGACTGCCCCTCCAGGACCCCTGCCCCCATGTTCCCTGCCCTCTGACTGTCCCAACCCCTATCCACACCCCTGCCCCCTGACCACCACCCCAAACTCCCCTGCCCTCTATCCAATTCCCCCTGCCCCCTTACCGCACTGCCTGGAGCACCGGTGGCTGGCGGTGCTACAGCCACGCTGCCCAGAGCACCAGGACAGGCAGCCGCGCCGCCCGGCTGGAGCCAGCCACGCCACGGCGCAGCACAGAGCACCGGGTCAGGCCGCGGCTCTGCAGCTGAGCTGCCCCAGGAGCTCACAGCCCTGCTGCCCAGAGCATTGCGCCGGCAGCGGGGCGAGCTGAGACTGCGAAAGAGGGGGAACAGCAGGGGAGGGGCTGGGGGCTAGCCTCCCAGGCCAGGAGCTCAGGGGCCGGGCAGGAGGTTCCCACGGGCCGTAGTTTGCCCACCTCTGGTGTAGAGTATGGGACTCTGAAGATTGTGGCATGAAGCTTTTAACTATGTAGAAGCATTTCTAAATCGCCAATCACTGTAGTATATCTAGTTGCTAGATATCCTTCAAGGGGCAAAATGAGGCGATGAAGGTGTTTTACGGACAGCTATTTCCTGGCAAGCATTTCCGTGTTCCCATCTGAAGCTCTTTTGGGTTCTTGTAGTTCTGAGAAAGGAGCTTGCCAGGGAAGGGGATCCAAGACGTTTGCAAGGGTTTCCCCATAATGTTTGCACATCCCTGCTCTGTGCAGCTCAACAGTCTGAGAGGGGGTTAATAGAAGCAGTTGTTGTCTTTGAATTAGGTGGCCGTTTGAAATGTACATTTCAATTTTGATTGCAGTTTTTTAATTGCATTTAACAGCGTCCCTGCTGGTTCTTCATTCAGCATCTGTGCAGCCACGTTCTATTGATGGCCTGTTGTGATTTCAATGGAACATCATGGGATGTACCTGGCACGTCAGGCAGCACTGGATGGAGGTGCCCTTAGTCCAATGTACCTGGCATGGTAAGCGGCAACAAAGTGGTTAACCTGCATTCTAATGCTCATAGTTTCAACACATAACAAGGTGCCCCTGCTTTGCTGCAGCTTTACGCAGACCTGATGTCCCTTTGTTTTCCTGGTATTGTCAACACATACTAGCCTTAAGGAATCCCTGCATTCTTCACCCTCTTGAGGTTTTCTGCCCTGTGTGCAGTTTGCTATGCATCAGGTATCTGGCACTGCTTGTTATCTTTTGGGCAGGGGGACAGGGTGCTGCAGGAATCCTCACACCTTTTTTGCTTTTCCGCTTTTCACATTTTGAGAACAGAAGCCAGGGGTCCCTAGCTGCTGAGCTTGTTTTGCCCTAGTGCTTCATGTCCAGACATCCCAGCACAGGCTACCAAACCAAAAGATGCTTGTATCAAAAACCAAGCAGAACAGATTCTGCAGCAGTTCTGAGGCATTTGCTTTAGTCCGCAGAGACTCCCTTTCTTTTTGAGAGCAGTTCTGCACAGTACTGATTTCAACACAGCAGCCCAAGTGTGGCTCACGTTAGTTTCTCAACATCTTACCCTACTGTTTGACAAGATATCACAATCCTCCCTTCTCTCCCCCATCCCCATTCCTACTGCTTCAACTGCGCAGCCTGTTCCTACTGTGCGTGCTGCTCGGCCCCTGCTGTGCACGCCTCTGTCCTAGCATTGCTTGCAGGGCTAATCTGAACTATATTGAGATGAAGTGTGAGACTCCCTCTCCGTGAACACCATGGTGCTGCGGCCAGTCTCCCACCTGGATCTCCTGGTGTTTCACCCCTTCCACCTACAGCTCTTGCTTATCTTTTTTTTTTTTTTTTTTTTTTTTAAAGAGAGAGAATGAAACGGAGCACTTCATTGACACTGCTTCCAGCTCCAGCGCTTTGACTGTGTTCAGGAGGTGGGAGGCTGCCATTTGTGATAGCACTGTCAGCACATCCCTAGGGCTGGCTTTGACTGTTTTAGAGCTGAACCCAGGCCCCCTGCCTGTGTTTAATTAGGTGGCATTTGCAGCTCCCCAGGGGAATCTGTGAGGCACCACCAATCTGCAGGGAGGTGAGCATCCATGAGAGCCCATGTTTCCTATGCCTCGTCCCAAAAACCTCAATGAAATGAACATGCGGGGAGTCATCCCGCTGTGCAGATGGTCGTGGGATGAAGGGAGCATTAGAGTAGGAATACATCCTGATAAAGCACTTTTTCACCCAAGCCTCTCGCAAATAGCTAAATGTTCTCACCCCCATTTTACTGATGGGGAAGCTAAAGCAGAGAGAAGTGAAGTGACTTGCCCACAGGAATTTGGTGGCAGTTGGACACAGAGTGCATTCTTCTAACTGGTAGAGGGACCCAAATAAATTGGTGGAAGAAGAAAGCAGAACAGGGAATAAACTTCCCTCTTTTATTTATTTTTCATGTTCACTGGCGTGCACAGAGCTGCTGGGGACAGCAGGCAGTCAAGGAGAATACCACCTTTTCCTTTGTATATTAAAATGTGCATGGTAGGCTAAAGATTAATAGCATCTAATTTGATACATAGTTTCTAATCTCCACTTGTTAGATTTTATCAATAGTAGAGTTATTTCAATAAACAGCTTCTCAGTTTCTAGCCTCTCTCCCACCTACAAATTCTCTAAATGAAACGACTGATTCGTTAGGTCTGCTTTGGAACGATTCTTGCTTCACTGGTGTTCCTTTTAAAATATAAACACTGTCTAACACTCCAGTCTGAAACTCAGCAGTGAAATCAAATAGTGTCTCCTGCCGTAGGTTGCAAAGATAGCTACAGTCTTAGGGCAGGTCTACACTAACCCCCCAATTCGAACTAAGGTATGCAACTTCAGCTACGTGAATAACGTAGCTGAAGTCCGAAGTACCTTAGTTCGAACTTACCTCGGTCCAGACGCGGCAGGCAGGCTCCCCCGTCGACTTCACGTACTCCTCTCACCGAGCTGGAGTACCGCAGTCGACGGTGAGCACTTCCGGGTTTGACTTATCTCGTCCAGACAAGACGCGATAAGTTGAACCCAGAAGTTCGATTTGCTTGCCGCCGAACTACCGGGTAAGTGTAGACCTACCCTTAGTTTCTTTGGGATTTGCTTTGGGGGATCGGTGTAATTATCTTTTTTTATGGTCCTTAAACAATCCTAAAGCACTGCAGTGGCATTTTGTATTTCATCCTAAGTAGTTATTTTTGGTTACTGTTTTTATGTGTTTTGACAGTCTAATTTTAACCAATTTCCTTTCCAGAGTCTTGATGGTAAATGGAGAGAGGATTAAGTTGTTCTCACTTTGTAATAAAGCAGCAAAGCTCTTAGAGCACGTGGTATGTTCTACACTGTATTCAATGCCCATCAGACCAGAATATGCCCTAGTTTGGCTTTGAGCCACTGATTTAATACATTGATTATCAATTCTCACAAGCATCCAGTTCCTTAGGCAATATTGCTTATGAAGACACTGTCAGCTCCTAGTTAGCGTAGCTTTATTTTAACGATATTCATTGTGTGTAATATCTTCTTGGAAGCATAACATTTCTGTTCTCTCCCACTTTTCCATTAGCTAGATGCTGGCTGTGGGCGAATTCCCTATAATGCTAAGACTCCATTTTGTTTCCTTCCTTTATTGTGCATCAGACTCCTTGATGAGGTTCATACCTCTGGAAATGGTGCATGCTAAGTGGTTGTTGTTACTGCAGGGTCACTGAAACTGGGCAGGAGCCTTCCTTTATATCTGAGTAATCTCTACTACTGTGTGACAAACACACTTCTAGTCCTGTTTGGTCCTACACTGTATTCAAAGGACACTCCATTGCGTTTGAACACAAATGTCAGTAATAAGTCTCCTAGTCAGCAAAGAGAGTCTGCCATGTTTTTAAATATCTTTCTTAATGGAAAAGCATCTGAAATCCCTCTGTGCCCATGCTACTCCTGGAATGGAACAAGTTTTGCTTTTTATTTCCTTCCCCTAGAACAGAGCCAGGCTTCTTTCAGTGGGCCAAAAACAACCTTGGTGTTTGTGATGCTCCACAGTTGTTGGTTTTGGCTTTTTCAGGAATCTCTCTTGAGCATGATACAGTTGTAATGCTTTAAGATCCTGTCCCCTTTCAGAGCTATGATACAGGTGCACAAGGTATTTATTATAAAGTTGTAATGTTCACCATTTATTTGGAATGCTGTGGTATTTTTTTTGTATTGGATCTATGCTGTTACTTACTGTTTGGGAGCATCCTAGGGATTATGTGTAGTCTCCTAAATGCTGTGGATTGCTGAATAATTCCTGCGCCCATTTAGTGAACAAGAAGGTGCACGCTCTCAAGATGCATCCCTGTTTAGTAGGTGTTTGGAGTTGGTCAGTTTTGGACCAATGTCTGTAATGGATTTATGATGATTTGCTCAGCGCTTCAGAAGATGCAAATAAAGGCCAGGTCTACACTACAAATATCTGCTGGCATAGCTTTTTCAGTCAGGGGTGTGAAGAGGTGTGATCTGTGACCGACATAACTGTGCCACCTGCTTTTGCTGGTAAAGTTTATTTTGCTTGTGGGGGCTGGAATAAGCGGTGTCCATACTAGGAGCATTTGCCAGTATAGCAAAATAGATTATAGCTATACTGGCAAAGCGCTCCTAGACCTGGCCTGGGACAGTGCTGCTCCATTGAGTTCACTACACTGTTGTTGCTAAATCAACAGGAATCTCTAGTCTGGGGAACTCTTAATCAGTTAGATTGCATTGGAGTGCCTGGAGTTGAAAATTGACTACTGGTTTTAAAATCTTCTGCCCAATCTCTGCTACTCCATGGCTGCTTTAGAAAGCTCACTGTTTTTCATGAGCCCTACAAAATAACAACGTGTGGTAGTAGTTACTTAATACTTGTGATGCTGATGCACAAAGACACATAAGGAAAACTGAAGCACTGTTATAAGAGACGTCATTAAAGAACACACACCATGCTAAAAAAGCTAAAGAAGACAGGCTGAGGAAGGAAGGTCACAGACGTATTTTCAGAAATCGTAAACAAGAGTTAAAATGTAAAACTTCCTTCCTCTTCTCCCCAACCCCCACTCCCAGGTACTGACTTGCCCATTTAGGATAGTTACTTCCATAGTTGGCATTTGTGCTGTAACATGGAAATGAATATGCCAGCTACTTCAAGAGGGGCCTCCACAGCTAGTTCCCTGATATATTTGATATGATGTAATCAAAGGTCTTTCCCCTGAGCAACTGCATTAGAGCTTTCTCTCTGCAAAGCCTTATATCAAATAGGCATTTGCAATTCAGGCATACTGCATGTTCTGGACATCACTATTTCCAAGTGACACAAACTGTGAAATAAGTTGGGTTTTAGTTCAGTAACCTACTAAATTTCTCATTTGTCTGGCTAGGCAACCTATTGTTGTCTCTCATTTCCCTTTCCACATATCTCCTTTATAGAACAGCTTAAAATCACTCTCTCCCTTTGCGGGGTGGGGTGTTATGTGCACATTAGAACAACAATCATACTGTTAGTGAGAACAATGCAACTAGCTGACCATTTGCTCTGATTGAGCAATAGGTATTTATTTATATGTAGGTGTTGGGTTTAGTTATGTTGTAAGTAACATTTTTCTCCCCTTCCCTATCCATATGGCTCGATGACACAGAAGTTAGTCATATTTTACATGACTAGATGATAAATGTGGGTATCTGGTGCCTTTGTGTGCTGCTGTCTCTTCCTCTTAATCAGGAGTTCCGGAAACAAGCCATGAAAACCAGACAAATTGGATGTGTGCTGTGACTCTCCAGTATGGCTAATTACAGCATGCATAGTTTTTTAAAGTGCTTGTCAGTATCAAATAGTGGAGATCCTAGTCTCCTAGGGCTTTCATGCAGCTAGTGTGTGCTTCCCTACCAGACACACATGCCATATGGGGAGGGGAGAAGAAATGAATAATTACTATTTTGCTCAGGCTTGCATTTTATTCTTTGTCCTCCACCCTTTCTAGCATCCACCCGTCTCTGGGAACAGTGTTAAACTTCTGCACATTAGAGGCCGGATTCACCAGTAAGCTCTGGCTGCCTTGTGTCGCTGAGACAGCACAGAACAGCCAGAGTGTACCGGTGAATGTAGCCCTCGGTTTTTAAATTTAAATAAAAAGTATGTGTGCGCGAGCACTAATTTGCATTGGCTTATATTTGGAAGGTTTTTCTATACAGCCATAAGAGCTAGAAACTCATGTATCCAGTGAAAGCTTGCATGGCACAGAAATTGATGACGCAGGCCACTCTTGCCAGGGAACCCTTACCGTTCATCACTGGCTAGTGGAAGAATGGATTTTTTTTCAAGCCTCGAGATTGACAACATCATTCAATATTTCTTTATCCTGAGTACGTGAGACTTTACCCAGAGGGATAAGGTGGGTCTGAACGTGGTAATGGGAAGCACAAGTAATAAAAAATATTAACTGGTAACTAACTTACTGATCTTAAAAAGAGAAAGTTTAACCCCTTCACTGCTACCAGAATGTTGCTACATTCCCGGCCTATTTCCTTGGAGAAAACCATTTGAATGATAGGACAGCTAGAGTGGGAGAGAAGCTTGTAATGCTGAAAGAGACCTAGTGGAAGCAAATTTTCAATACAATTCTGGATTGCATGTGAGTATGGAGGGAACTAAAAAGATGGAGACAAATGGGAGGGAGAATATTTTGGAGTATTCTAAAGGAGTTGTCAGCACATTGGAACCTTCAGACTTTGCCCACCCTGTTTCCCTTCTTTTCCTTTAGAAATCCAAGGGCTGGTTTACATGCCATTCCTGTACTGCTTTACCTAGATTGATCTGAAACTGGTATTGTTCAATTGGTACAGCTCCTAGTGTGGCCACAGTTATATCAGTGCAAAGGTACTTAAAGTTATAGTAATAAGCCTTTATACCAATATAACTGTTTGTGTGTCAAGTGTAGGGGTTATACTGATTTAACAATATCAGTATAAAATCACAGCATTAACTGAAATAGTTAAATTGGTACAAAAACTGTGTGGAACAGGCCCAAATCAGAGATGGTTAAAAGCATGAACACGCTCTGGCAGATGCTATATATCCAAGAGAACCCAGCCAGTGTTCTTATGGCCTCCAAATGCTCTGCTTAATTCTCTGTTCTCACTTCTCATGTTGCTTACAGCTGATTTTTGGAGGCCAGTCCTCATATTCAATGACTTCAATATGAACTCTCCCTGGGTAAGAGCTTCATATTGAAGATGATAGTGGTTTTATTCCAGATCTGGGTCAAAAGTTAATTGGAATTAATTCTTGAGGTTCACCAGAGGGAGAAGAATGGAGGATAATCTACAAACTAATTAACCAAGGTCTAGAGAGTGTGTTGACGTGGTGTATGTTTGGTGTTTAATAGAGATCAGTGAATTAAAGCAACCATTTATAATGAGAAAAATCACAAACTTTTTTTTTTTTTTTTTTAAAGAGGAAATTTACATTTCTATTTGGAGGAAGGTCATTAACTCCAGGCTGGTTACCCAAAACTCATTTGGCTGGGAGGGAAAAGGTACTTTTTAAAATAGATGTCAGGGAAATGCCTCCACAGAATTTGAATGCTGAGATCAGTGAAGTACGGGGCTGGATTTTGCATGTATGAAATCCAGCTAATGAACTATAAAAGGAATTGGAAATCCAAATACAATGCGCATAATAGAGGGTTAGTGTCAAGTATTCCATGTAATACCCAGGAAATCCACAAATGTAATTGATCTTGATGTTCCCCCTGCCATGCATTTCAAAAGATAAAATAGTGCTTGGAAAGCTAGTGGATTTTTATGATGTTTAAAAGTCCACATATATTAGCGCTGTGTGTGTATAATAAAAATATTCAATATATGGATAGAAAAGGTGTTTGTGGTCTTCAATCTCACCATCATTCAGGGGACAGAATGAGAAAAAGGAAACAGTGTCATGAGACAGGCGATTCATCTGTTTAAACAAAACCCTTATGTACTATTTCATTTTTCTTTCTTTTTTTTAATCCAAGAAAATAAAGTTATTGAGAGCTTTTTTTTAGCAGTGGTAACAAGAACATTTAGCATTTTAAAGAACTTTAATAATGCTAATTAATTTGGAGCCCTGGTTTTGTCGTCCTTGTCATCATGGGGACCAGGATGTGGATTTGAATGGGGGGGGGGGGGTCAAACTCACATTTTATACTCTTAAAAGTTCCCTCTCTCCCCTCCCCCCGATTTCCCACCTCAATGTAATTAAATTGCATTGCATATGGAATAAATTGCTGCATGTAATATTTTTAACTCCAAAGACACAAACCACATATTTAAAGCAATGAAAGCTGCTGCTTATGATAAATATTTTACATGTTTCAAGAATACAAATAATGGTGAAACAGCTTGCTTTTTTCCCCCCATTCCCCCCACCCCCTTAAAGGAGTTCAAGCAGAAGAAAAAAAAAACTGCAAACTAACCATTGCTTCCCTGCTGATGCCTTTGGATAGGTAGTTTCAGCCTATCATGATTGTTTAAAAATATATATATTTTAAAACCCCTGAGGCTTTAGCATGAGAAATGTTTCTCCCTGTATTCGTAGCAGGCGCACAGCTTGCAGTGCTGGAATGCACCCAGAACTCCTTAGTCAGTGTCAAACCTAGTATTAAACAGCAGTCTGTTAAACCAGTCTATTAAACACAGGTTTGTCCAAGTGGAAATGGTGGGCTCACAGACCTTATTCTCTTGTCTTGCAGGTGGTGAAGAGAAGGTGAAAGGAAGAGAAGGTGGAGATGGAACTGCCAAATCATGCCAAACAACTGCTACTGCAGCTGAACCAGCAACGAGCCAAAGGTTTCCTCTGTGATGTGATTATTGTGGTAGAAAATGCCCTGTTTCGTGCCCACAAGAACATCCTGGCAGCCAGCAGCATGTATTTCAAATCCCTCGTCCTGCATGACAACCTGATTAACTTAGACACGGACATGGTGAACCCCACCGTGTTCCGACAGATCTTGGACTTTATTTATACTGGGAAGCTCTTAACGACTGACCAGCCCGGTGAACAGAACTTTAATGCTCTCCTCACCGCAGCAAGCTACCTCCAACTGCACGACCTGGCAGCTCTCTGCAGGAAGAAACTGAAGCGGAATGGGAGGTCTTTCGCTGGCAGGGCCGGCGGCCCCAGTGTTGGGAGACCCCCCAGGAGTCAGAGGCTTTCTACCACTTCAGTCATCCAAACTCGTTATTCAGGGTCAACTGAGGGCACGAAGGGCTCGCAGTCAAAAGAGCTGCCAAAGGGAAAGGTCTCTGACGATGAGATCTTCATCAGCAGCTCTAACCAAGAGAACTCTCACTCCTTAAGCCGGGGAGCCAGCAAGAATGGTGGCAGTGCAAATGGAAGCAGCGGCGACCAGGAGCTCGGCCTCGACCTGTCCAAAAAAAGCCCGTCGCTCCCCACGGCAGCCTCCCAGGACGACACGCAGCACAGCGAAAGCCAGCACGGCTCTCCCCAATCTGCCTCAGCCCCCGCAGCCAACAGTGCCTCATCATTCGACGAGTCTGCAGCCGGAGCCCCCCAGAGCGCAGCAGACAGCAGCGAGCCCATGGAGATGGACATGAACGAGGAGAGCCACTCCCTGGTGGAGAGCGGCCAACGCAAGAGCCTCCGGCACTCGGCGCGCAAGAAGGAGTGGATCAAGAAAGACAATGCTTTTGACCGGAAAGAGGGGGGCAAAGGTGGCGAGGAAGGCGAGGGGCTGCCCAATGGCATCCTGGTGGGTCCCTTGTCCAAGTCGGCTGAGCGGAACCTGAGCAACGCCTATGGCCCGGAGCAGGCGTTCCAGTGCAAAGAGGAGATAGAAAACGGCAAGGAGATGAGCGATGACAGCGGACAAAGCGAGTGTGAGAGCGGGGGGCACACCAGCGCCAACTACGTCTACCGGCAGGAGGGGTTTGAGCCTGTGGCCTACGGTGACAACCTGTATGTCTGCATCCCCTGCGGCAAGGGCTTTCCCAGCTCCGAGCAGCTCAATGCCCATGTGGAGACGCACACCGAGGAAGACCTCTACATCAAGGAGGAAGGCACGTACGGTGGCAAGGAGGAAGCTGAAGATTTGTCCAACCCTAACCAGCCCTACGCTGCAGAATCCCGGCCCTTTAAGTGTTCAGTATGCGAGAAGAGCTACAAGGATCCAGCCACTCTGCGGCAGCATGAGAAGACTCACTGGCTGACACGGCCCTTCCCTTGCAACATCTGCGGCAAGATGTTCACACAGCGGGGCACCATGACACGGCACATGCGCAGCCATTTAGGGCTCAAGCCCTTTGCTTGCGAGGAATGCGGGATGCGCTTTACCCGGCAGTACCGACTGACAGAGCATATGCGTGTCCACTCAGGAGAAAAACCCTACGAATGTCAACTGTGTGGTGGAAAATTCACCCAGCAGCGCAATCTGATCAGCCACCTGCGAATGCATACCTCTCCCACATAAGCCAAAGACTCCAGAATGAGCTTCGAGCCCATCCGCAGTGATTTACCTTTCTGTAGACTTGCTGCTTAAGAGGGCAACTCCCCTCCTCTGTTCAGTCATGGGCGGCCTAAACAAACATAGCTTTAAGATTTTTTTTATTTTTTTTTTTATAAAAAAGAAACATAGGTCCACAGCCAAGCTGATGCCCTTCTCAAATCATTCCCCAGCCCTCCCTTTCTAAATCTCAATGGTGTGGCAAGAAATGCCATCTATTTTTGTGGGTGTTGACTTAGCCTCTCTTTTGATCCCTCTACCCAGGTAGCAGGAGTGAGGTCTCCTGCCTGTTGGATGGTAAGTGGGAATGGGGGGAGAAATTCCATCTGATCAACTAGGGCTGTACCAACTCTTTTTATTTCCCCCCTCTCTTCCTTGGCACTCCTGTAGTGCTTTATAGACATTGATCAAGTGTTATTTCCTGCACTAACGAAAAGTGCAAGTGGAACGTGTCATCCACTGGCTACTCTGTGGGCTTTGCCTTTCCTTTTGCGTTCATGTTACATTACTAATGTCCCTACAACCAGATTCAATAAGGGCATATCTTGCCACTCCTTAAAAAAATGAACCCCATTTTCTAACAGCCCAAGTGGCTACAAAACCACAAAGCATTGCTTTTGCTGTACCCAGTGCATAAGCTGTGGACTGACTGTAACAGGGTTGGTAGCCCATTTAAATTCTGTGGGAAGCTATGATGGGAGTTGTCATCCTTCCCCATGAGGTGGAGATGGCTAAAGCAGTCTACCTAGGTGTGTGCCAAGTAGTATTTCAGTTAAGGAAATGGCAACACATTTTTTTTTCTTTTGGGTTTAGTCTTTAATCTTGGCATACCTAACCACATGCCTCACCCCTCCTCTCCACCTCTGCAGCCTTACCCATGACTGAACAGGGGTGTGGATGCCCTGGAAATTTCTTTCAGTGAGCAGGGGGTAGTCTTTACTTTTCTAGTAGTTTCGTATGAATATTCTTTGCTTAGAGGTACTTGTTTTATTAAAGGAAAAACCATTGTAATGTTTATGTGAATGTTTGAACTGGAAGGTCTGAGGTTAATTCTTGGGGTGGGTGGGGTAGGGAAAGGGTTTGATGTAGGCTGGACTTGCTACAAGTTACTTAGGTACTTTTTTTTTTTTTTTGTGTGTGTGTGTGTGTGTGTGTGTGTGTGTGTATGTTTTTAGCTTTCCTCCCTCACTAAAGAGCGAGTCTGTGTGAACAGACCCGTTACCTTTGCTACCTCTTGAATTCATGAGAACAATAAGATGGCTAGTGAAAGATTAGGCAGGTATTTTTTTCTTTTATTGTAAGTAAATGTATAAAGTAGAAGCTAAATTAAAATTAAGGGATTTTTTTACCACCCCGTCCTTCCATCAAAAGTCAGCTAGAAAAATATTAAAGCAAAGCTCGGCCAAAGACAAAAATGTATTAAGCCAGAGACCCCAGTGGATAGATGCTTAGAATGGTTCACTCAGCAAACTCCTGGCTTTTTGTAGTCACTTTTAGAGAAAAGAAAGGAAACTTCTTAGAGCTTTTGGGCCCTTTCCAGCTTTGTTTATTGAACCTGGATGCTATGGAAAAAAGGTCCCCTCATCCTCCATTCTTCCAGTACATCTGGGTCAGTGTGTAAACACCTGGCAGGACAGAGGGTGAGGGGAGTAGCAGCCTATAATTTACTAGAATCCAGAGTGCAATATGATGGGGAGGAGGGGGAAAAAAAAAAACCAAAGTGTTTCATATCCTCCCTTTTAGAAAATTGCTCACACACACACACACAAAATGAAAAAAGCAACAAAATGTTTTTGCAACATCTGCCTAAGACATCACAGCCAACAGCTGCTATTGGTTTAGGAGAGAAGACAGAGAGTTTAGCCTGCCGATTCTTGGCCCCTCGACTTTGTTGGCGTGCCCTTGTGGAAAGCTATGGCTTATTTCAAGCCTCCCATGACTGGTGGAGTGTGGTGGTAAAAATTCACAGCCAGTAGAATCATCCCTTCTGAACTGAGTAAGGTTTACACCCTTCCCTCCTGGCTCAAAACCATTGTCCTCCCTATCCATTGGGTTCACTGAACCCTGCCTGGCTTGTTTTCAAAACAAAAAAAAATTTTTTTTTAAGTTTAGACCAAAAATAGACAAGTGAGCACGTTCAATTAAAACAAAGACATATAAGCTTCATTTTGACTAGTGTTTTTCTGTTAAGGTAGAGTAGTCCATGAGAAGTTTATTGGGTCATTTGAATGAACTGAGGAAACTGGAATCCAGGCTCCATGCAATAGACAAACCCCAAACCTTGCTGAGCCTTGGCCTGGTGTCCTATTCCAGAGAACACACTTGCCCCCACTCTTTTGCCCTCCCCACACCGCCATGGGTTTTCTAGTGCCATTGTCTTGTTGCTCCTAGACTCTGTCAGTGAGAGTCATGGGGAGAATGGATCTCTTGATCCATGTGCTGATATGCGCTGTTCTTTAGTGTCTAGCATTTCCATGTTTAAAAAAAATAAAAATCTTCCTCTGAGCCCTTGCCAAACCCTCCTGAGAAAGTCCCTTGAAACATTTGAATAGTGAAGGCCTCATCTATCAGCCTTCTCCTCAGAGAAGCCTTTAGCTGGGCCAAGGAACACCAGTGCAAGATTAGCATCTAGGCTTATTTTTTTTATCCCTCTTTCCGCTTTTGCCCCTCCCTCTAAAAGCCCTAAAGCTGAATTGAATCCCGTATGGGTTTAGAGTGCAGCCAGAGCAGAGTTCCCATTGCCGCTGGCTGGCTAAGAAACCACCGAGTCCAGAGTTTCAAAATGATTTTTCAGCTCTGTTGTTCAGGAACACACAGCTGTCGATGGGGCTTTGCTTCTTGCTTTGTGGGGCGTTCCCTCCCTCCCCTCCCCACCCCCCGCTTGTGGTGCTACAGTGAATGTCTCCATTCCGTGCTGCATATTCCTGAGGTGCATCTGCCACACGCTTCTATCCTCTCTCACGTGTCAGTGATGGGACTGGCCAGGCTATGAATTACTAGAGCAAAGCTGGTAATGGGAAGGGGGGCGGGGGAGTGTGTGGGGGCAGAATCCAGCTTTAGGAAACTAGCTCAAGCTGGGACTGAGCCAAGACATGGAATGCAGAGAGCATGAAGACCAGAGCTAGGCCCTATTATTGAGCAGATACCCCACTCCCCCTTGTTTGATTAGACTTACAGGTGTGTGTGGGTGTTTTTGTTGTTTTCCTCCTTGATTTGTTTCTTAAGCCTTGAGAATCATTTTGAAGTTTCAGGACCCAATGCTATATTTTTTTTTTAAAGGAACCTCCTTCCTCCCCCCCCCCCCCCCCCAGCACTTAAACAATACGACATAAAGTCTGTGTACAGCAAGAGTATTGTACAAAAGGAAATTTTCTTTTTCTTTTTCAAGTAGCTGTGTAGAGGTGTGTTCCATAGACTGAATAGAAACAACATTTTCCAAATTGTGACAGTAATAATGATAAATAACTAATAATACTCAAAACTTCAGGGACTGTTTGAGGCCTGCTTGGGGGCCTAAACACTCAACTGCATTTGTACGACATAGTATTGTATCAAACATTTTTCTGTATTTTAATGAGAAAGCAAAACACTAGTTTCATATTTAAGATTTTAAGAGTTCTAGGGTTGGGGGGAGGGAGTTACATTTTTTTTAATTTTTTTTTTATTTTTTTTTAATTTTTTTTTTTAAGATACACAAAGAGCCTCAAGAGGAATAAAACAATTTAAAAACAAAAATAGAGGCCAGGCAGCTTAAATATATGCTTTAGTCACTTAGTTCCAGAATGTTTTCGGAGTAACAGGATAAAATAGCAAAAGTTGTATTAAAAAATAAAAAAGCTCATACCCAAATTCACAAAACTATTTTTTAAACCAAAGCACATTTGAATGAGTATGGAACCTCACTTGGCTCAGAAAAATACTAATATATTTATCTCATTGTTTACATAAACTTTTACAGTTTCAGACCTCAACAGATCTAGGGGCCAGTCAAAATTAATCTTTCCTTTTTCCATTGATTTGTCTTTGAAGGCTATAACAACATTTCTTAAACTAGAAGCACCCCTCCCCACCCCCAAAAAAGTCATCTATGAACCAAACTGCATTCCAACACTACTTAGGGTTTGGGAGATGTAATTAGGGAAATGGGTTTATTTTATTTTTGTCCTCACAACCCATAAGAGATGTCTTAGAAGAAGAGAGACACACCACACCTGCAGGGTTGTTTTGGGTGTGGGTAGCCTCATCTGCTGTGTTTCGTTGCTAAATTACAAAAAGAAAAGTCTATCATTGACAACTAAGGTAGAGTAGGCCTTGGGTCTGTGCCAATGGGAAATGGGGGCAGAAAGAAGAGAGTGGGTATTAGTCCTAAGGAGCCTGACTCTTCCTCTAAAGGTCTAGCTGTGTTACCAGCAGCGTGGGGAGGAATATATGAGACTCGAGAAAGAAGAGACTGATGTCGCCTGCAAATGGCTGAAGCCGCTGTAGCCAGTACATTTCCCTAACATTGGCCACAAGAGCTGGGCTAATCTCACATTCTATCCCTTTAGTGGGAGCTGCCAAAAGAAACCCAAAAGCCCAGCCCAGTGCTGTGGGGTAGCTGACAGAAGCCACAAAGATCACAGGAGACACCAAAGAGCTCTTGCCATGCAGCTTCTGTGAGTCTTTGTCGCTATGGAAGAGAAGGGAAAGTGCAACTTTCAACTGGCCCTCTGCACGGAATAAAAACTATTGCAGAGCCCACACAACTCCCTGATGGAATGAAGAGGCCAACCTGGTTAGCTTTAATGGCCTGGGTTGAGGGCAGTAGTATATTGTACATATAATGCCCTTCCTACATTCAGGATTGTGCAGAAGCATGAGCCAAATAGTTTGGACTGTTTAATCCTTCTGTTAATTAAGATAGCTCTACTAATTCACTCCAAACCTTAATATCTTGTGTAGAAGAGCCCAGTCAAAACCCATGTGGAAACATATGCTTGATTTGCATGTTAGAATAGTCTGATTGCCAATGACGATGGTTTGTTAAAATACTGCTGACGCCCAAAAAAAAAATTAAACTCAAAAAGTTCCCCACCCATAGTCTTGATTCTTTCTTTTTAGTTTATAAAATTTGACACCAAAGCCACTTCAAACACCTGAGGGAGGCTGATGGAAAATGAAACATTAATTTTGCCTGGTCTTAATATCTAACAAAGATGGTGCAAACACTATTTGACAGTGTTGTTTTTTGTATCAATATGTATGTGCAGTAATGAATGTATTTATTTCTCAGATTCTGTATGCACAGTTTTGCAATGAAATTCAGAACAGTTGCAAACACAAAGATGTGTCCGCAGGGTCTTCTCTACAGGATTTCAAGAAAAAAAAAAAAAAAAAAAGGGAAAAAAAAATATATTAAAAAAAAAAAAAAAATCTCAGAGACTCAGCATAGCCATAAACCATAACCTGTGAAGACAATACAAAGACTGGACTTTTGTAGCTTTGCATAGAAGAGGAATTTATGTTTTGCTGTATTTAAATGTTTCCAGTTATGTCACTCTTAAGATTCCTGTCTTTATTTTTTTTTTTCCTCTCTCTCGTGCGTGGAAAGCATTGTTTTAGAGCAGTGCAGGTTCAAAGTCTGGCTTAACAGTATTTTACCGTGTTGCTTCAGTTCTGAAATGCAGGAGTGTGGGGCTTGACCAGGGACACATCCAGGGCATGTTGTAAAGCAAAATCTATGGTTTCTGAGATGACTGGAAAAACGTGGCGTGGGGGTAAATGTAGGGGAGAAGGATGGTCCTGCACTGCTGATTAGAACTGTTGACTGATTATTGCATTCCCTTCCCTCTCCAGCCTGCTCTTCTACCATCTTCTTGATATTTGCTGTGAAAGCAGTAAGAGTCTCCAAGGTGGGGAGTTGGTGCCCAAGATAACTGGAAGAAGTCTAATCCCAGCTGCAGCCAAAGAGCATCCTGGCATGGTGATGGGATTTGCAATTTAAGTTGAAGCACTGCATTCACTGTTGTAGCTATGTGGAGTCCAAGATCTATATAAAATATAGCTGGCTGTGACACTTCAGTCGTAAACTGATGCGTGTTGAAGCTAGACAATCATAGCTGGGGTGTAAAACAAAGAAGCCCTTCCAATCAGCAGTGCAGGGCTAAAGCCAAAAGGAATATTTTGGAGGGAGGGTGGTAGACCTCAACCCTGTAAGTAGGTCCACAGCAAAGACAATGCATGGAAACCACTTCCCCTTCACACACTCACTCTTGCAGTCTATACCTAGCCATATTCTCTAGAAGCAAAACTTGAAAATCCGATTCATTTAATTAGTTAACGAGTTTGTTACAAAACACATGGTTCTCCAGACTCTCTAGGAGCAGCATAGGCAGGCTGTGTCAGATTTCCAGGCCCCTTCCTTTCCAAGTGTTCCCTTGTTGTAGGTCAGGAAGAGAAACTGCATTTTCTCTCACTGGTTTCTGGCATTACTTCTATCCTTTTGAAAGGAGATGGTGCCCAGAACTTCACTGAGATCTCCCCCTGGGCACTTCCAACTCTCATAGAGCTCTGAGCTGGACCTCATTGAGAGGTGCGACCCTGATTCCTCTCTGTCCTATGCAGACCTGCTGTGCTCACACTTTTCTGTACTGTAATTTACTGCTCTCAGAGATGCTGGACCATGAACTTAATGAGAGAGGGAAGTGTTTTTGATAGATTAATTCCACCCCACTCCTGCCATTTCCCTCATCCCATTTTTCCCCCCTGGGGTATTTGCCACACATTTTGTAGCCCAGTATTAACCATGTGGGCATTGGTGGGGCTGATGCTTATAATACTGAGCATTCCCTACAGGATGGAGTGGGGAAGGTTTAGAATAGGGCACCGCATCCTGCTACAATGTGCTGATGGCATTAGGGAAACTTTATAGGTTTTGCTTTCATCAAACTGTTGGATGTTTTTAAACATCATTATTCACAAATAGCCAATCAAAGCACCCAGGATCACTGTTACTATAATTTCCCAAACAGCTTGGATTGGCTGTTTCTGAGGGGAGGGAGAAGGGTCTCGTTCTGGGTGGGTTTTCTTATTTTAAATAAAACTGGAAAAGGGAGGCTGCATTATCTCCTTTTTAAGCCTTAACTATGTCAGTCCAAGAGCCCTGGATGTTTCCTGCGGAGGGACCAACACTCCTGCAATATTCTGTTCATTTCCTTCAAGAGCTTGAATTCAGGTCAGAGCCACATGCTGTTGTGGCTCCAACACAAGTGTCATATAAAAATATACAGAAACTATAATATGATCTCAGCATTCAGAAATTTACAGTCTTAATGTACAGTGATAAGAAACTGTTATTTTATGATCTTTTCATTAAAAGCTTGATTGAAAATTAGACCACCTGTTTGGATTTGACTTTTTCTCCAATACTGCATATATCTGTGCATGCATGCCCGCCCCAACATAAAATCATTTGTGTTTAAAACAGGAATTTTTGCCCTGCTGCAAGAAGTAAAATGCTCAACTCAACTATGGCATCACCACTGCACCTACATAAGCGCGTATGCACGATGGTCATTAAAGTACAGGAAAGGATTTAATTGCACTTTCTAGGGCTAGACCCAGGCCTGTGCATGTGTATCACATCCCCACAGCCACTACAAAAGCACCTCAATCCTGAGCCTTGCTGCAGGCCCTGAGCAAAGCAGGCTAGAACGGCCTACTAGGAATAAAGGTGAGATGCACAAACCCGTTTTCACTTGTGTCCTAACAAGAATTTTAAAACTGGATCTTCCAAGAGATTTGTGCATGGGCCTACTGCTGCAGTGCGACCCTTGCAGAATGTTTCCTCTGTAAATCTAATGGCCCAGATGCATACTAGGGAGCAAGAAAGCAGAAGATTGCATGCTGTCTAACACAGGGCACTTTCCTACAGGGAATTCTAGGTCCAAATTCTACCATCAGTTACACAAGTATAAATTTGGACTTACTCCAGATTCACCTGGGTGTAATTAGTGATAAAACTTTGCCTATATTTATTTTAGATTTCAGCTGCAAGGAGTTGAAGGACCAAAGCTATTTTTCTAACATATTTTTATACCATTTGATTATGGCCTTAGCAAGAAATGATGAGCTCTCTTGGATCTGAAATCTTAATGGCATCTCCTGTTTTCCATGGGTACCTTTTCAGGTGGATGGTTTTGTTTCTAATTGCTTTTCTTTATTAACTGGACAGATCTGGTTACCTTCACCACCACAACACAAGATCCAAGCTCAAATATTTTGTGACTGCTTCTTCTGCCATGTTGCCTAGCACAACATAGTTTTACTTAGATTCCTGCTGGAGCTCCTTGAGATGCAGCAGAGTAACCCTGGCTTTGAATTAGTATATTTCATCTTTTAACGCAATGCTGACTATATTTTAAAGTGACTGACTGAAAGAGCTTCAAGTTTAGTCAGTTTTCTGACAGGCTGCAAAGTCAGCAATGCTGGTAAGAAAATCATTTTTATTTGTCCTTGGAGATGTTTTCCCAAGCAAGGTTAAAGAGAAGGACAAAAATGAACAGAAAAACAGATGAAGAGCTACAGAAAAAGCAGCTGCGGTTCTACAGTTCAGATGTGGTAATGAGCCCCTACTTTTCTACCAAGTACTTTTTTCCCCCTCCCCCGGGAGCTTCTATTTGTTGGCACATCTTCCTGTCTGAAAGTCCACCCCTCAGTAGCATGAGTAGTTTCCAGCAGAGCTCATGGTTTCATGCTCTGTTTTACTTTCTTTGCAGTGGTCAGTTCCTTTTAATCCCATAAAAATCCTATAAATGCAATATAAAACTGCATGTGTAATGCACCACTGAAAGGCAACTGTCTATAGGGTGGAACACTGCAGCACACAGCAATTTTACACACTGGTTCAGGACACAAAGAATACCCTAGATGTTTGAACTGCATGGGAATGTGTACCCTCCTTCCCTCAACACCACAGCTCTCCATTTTTATTTCTTCATTCCCACTTTCATCCTCGTGTCCCATAATCTACCCTCCCCTTCTTGAAAAAATAAATCACTAGAGCTGGTCAAATCTTATGCCTGAACATTTCTCCGTTGAAAATGGTACTTCATCAAAATCAAAACTTTCTGTGGGAACTTTTGTCAATTTTGACAACATTTTGTTTTGGGGGAATGAAACATTTTATTAAATTCAACACAGCTGCATTGTCCATCAGAATGGAACACTTTTCATTTTGAAGTCATTGCTTCAACATTTTTATAGTCTGTTACAAATTATAATAGAAAATGTAAAGTCAAAATTAGAACAAAACATTTCAGTTTTATCAGAATGAAACTGGGTGACCTGAATACAATTTTTCAAAATATTTTGTTTCAGTGGAAACTTCAGGGTTTTTTTGTTTTTTGCTCTCATTCCAATCTTGCACCTAAGATACTTATTAGAATTTCCTGCAGAATGGAAATTCCAAGTTTTTAAACCAGTTCTAATAATCACTAATAAAACTTATAAAACTTTTATTTTTAGAATCACCTGTATCTTGTAAGGCTTTGTCAGTACTAGACAAGCTGCACTGGTTTAAACTAAAAATTTTAATTTAAATGGTGCACACCCCTAATGTCAACACACTTAAGCCGGTGCAACCCTTGCTTAAATCAGTACAGCTTGCAATTTAAGCAAATACTAACCTGCTGTAAATGCATACACACTAGGTTTATATTGATTTTAACTAAACTGATTTTTAAAATCAATAACCATTACAATGTTTTTGGCATTGATGAGACTTAAGAAGTTTGCAAAGCTAACCAAAGAAATCATGTGCTCTCTTCGTTCTTCCTTCCACAATCCTCTCCCCTCCTGTTAGTCCTTTGTGCAGTCTGTTCTTTGGGACATGGTTTGTGTCTTGGCTGTAAAGCATAGCACAACTGGGATGCTGCACGCGTGATTGTGTAGGGAGATTGGCACTCGTTCACTGGGTGCTTAGTATCAGATATTACCATTATCTTTCACCTTGCACTGTATAATACTCTCCCATAAGTGCTTGAACACAGACATTTGTTTCCACCCCATTTCTGTTAATTTCCAGATGTCCAGTGTTACTCAAAGACTCTCATTTCTCTCCTCCCCCTCCCCCCCGCCCCCGCCTGGCATTCTTTCTCTTTACATATCTGGTTGTGTAGTGGGTTTTCTGGTGTATGAACAATCTCTCTTTTCCCCCGTGCTGGTGCAGCTCCGCTAGCTCTTCTGTATCTCAAGCCTCCATCCCAAACACACTATTTTTACTTATCCACTAAGCTATTTTCTCTGGATCCAGCTGAGTTCTAGTGTCATTGCTCCATCATCTGTTCTGTAAAAGTGACACAGCTTCCACATCCATCGTTAATTCACTCTCCCTTTCTCATCCATTTACTGATCTCTGCCTGATGCCTCAGTTTGCACCTGGTAACGCTATCGCTTCACACTGTTAACTGCTTTAAGATGGTGTTCCCCTTATAACATAGTAAGTCTGACTTAGTACGCTTCCAGAATTTGGCATGTAGCACCAGGAAGATACCGGAATTTACCATCTTAACCAATATGTCCCTTGTTTCCCTATCACCCCCTCCTAGAACACTTCTTAGATGGTCTCTTTCCTGGATTCTACCTCTTTAGTGATCCTTACTCCTTTGGATCATCACGCTACATCTTTACCCTTGTAATTCTTCCTTTTCAGGGGTGGCCTGGATGTGATCTGTGGTTGCCTGTAACCATGCTGTAAACTCGTTACAAACATTGAGAGGCCTAAATTCTTATGTTCAGATTCCATTTGGTTAGAACCTAGGGTCACTAGTTATAAGAGCACATTATCTCAGTAGTAGCAATGCACCTACACTCAGTGCAGTGAAGCAAAACCCATTCATCTTGTTGCCTTCTGTTGGCCCTGATAGCATCTCCAGGTGCTAGGAAGAGAGGCCAGCCTTATAAGTAAAAATCTGAACAGCTAGAGAAGGAGGTGGTGGGTGGTCTATGTCATTCCTTTGCTCTCTTGCCACTACTCTTCATTTCTTACTTGGCTGAAGAAGAGTGCAAGGCTGGTGTTGGCACACGAAGCATCTGAGCTCTTTCAAAATGCCATGGTGGGTTTTTGACAAGAGGATACTATACCATGGAAATCCTGACTCTTTCTGCTTGTTCACCAGCTCCTTCTTATAAAGTGTAATCAAAACCCTCCCCATCAGCTTCAAACTCAACCTCATGTTAAAACCAACAGATCTTATAAAATAAACCTTGGACTTGGTGCAAATAAAGAAATGCCTTAGGAGGCCAACTCCAAGAAAGTAGGAATCAAGGCATTTTTATTAATCTAGTAAAAACTAATACCCAGCTCCTGCCCCTTCTGTTGGAGTCTGGCAGGATGTATGACCACCAATCATCCCTGCCTTTGTAAAGCAGGAGGGCTCCAGGCAGGTGCCGGCAAAGCCCGCATGATGGCAGGGCCAGCTCCAAGCACCAGCACAGGAAGCAGGTGCCTGGGGCAGCCAATGGAAAGCGGCGGCACATCCGGGTCTTTGGCGGCGGGTCCCTCAGTCCCTCTCAGAGAGAAGGACCGGCCGCCGAATTGCTGCCGAAGAATGAAGCGGCGCGGTAGAGCTGCCACCGAAGTGCTGCCGATCGCGGCTTTATTTTCTTATTTTATTTTTTTTCTTCACTGCTTGGGGCAGCAAAAGAGCTGGAGCCGGTCCTGCATGATGGGGTGCATGTTTCTGATGTTCCCAAAATGATCACTGTGCCCTCCATTCTGGCATATGCCACAAACCTTACGGTACGTAGGCTATGGATGTAGGCCCAGCACCCTGGTCATACTGCCCAACCCTATGCTCAATACTGAGCACAAGGCAGCTATCCTACCCCACAACTGCGCAGACTCTTTCTCTGCACTGCCCCAGTGATAGATGTGTGTCTTGTGTGTGCTACTGTAGCATGGCTGATTATTCAAACACCGTTGAGCCACTGGCTGGATAGATCTAGCTGTGGAGTAGTGAAGAGGACTGAACTCCAGAGGAGAGAACAAATGATGTCACGTATCACAATCCTGAACTGCCCAGGAGCTGAGCAGCTGCCTAACGTGCAGAAATAAAGTACCAGTTTCTAGGATTGTGGCCACTGAAGGCTCCTCATTGGCTCTTGGTGTGTCCCTGACTGGCAGTGACCAGCAGTCAATTCCAGCTGTTCCCCTTGCCACACTAGCAGCTAAAGGCCAATGAGGGAGGATTGCACAACCAGAGTTTGATCTGTATTTTCCACGGCTTAGCCAGCAAAGCCCCTCCTTTTTCCAGCACAGCTGTTTTCCATCTTTGCTCAGGAAATGTGCACTGTTTTTTTATTCCTGAGGCTGGCGTTACAAAGCAGTCATGGCCAGGCTGGCTGGGTGGAATGTGCCACAAAGTGGC
The DNA here is from genome assembly GCF_027887155.1 of Malaclemys terrapin pileata. Classification (NCBI taxonomy): domain Eukaryota; kingdom Metazoa; phylum Chordata; order Testudines; family Emydidae; genus Malaclemys; species Malaclemys terrapin. The sequence continues at coordinate 15,224,223 of NC_071520.1, read as the reverse complement.
CATGGAGTAAACTCTGGATTCTTAAACACAATGCAAAGATGATTCTTGCAAAAGCTCATGTGGGGGGTGGGGAGGGTCAGTGCACAGATACTCAGATGAGGTGGCCACAGACAGGATTTTTTCTCTTGGGTGTGGTATCCAGACACCCCCTTTCTCCACTGTTATCTTTCCCATATTGATACAGCTCCTTTCTTTGTTACCAGATTTATAGGAACATACCACTAAGGCTGGGAGGTTTAAGAAGGCACCTGTGTTGTCTGACCCTATTTTTTTTTTGTAAAAATAGGGAGGTCAGTCGGCCATTAGTTGCCTACCCTCAAGGTGGCTCTTGTGGGTGGAGAATTTGATAAGCTAAAATGTTACCCTCATCTACACTATTTAATTTACTGTGTTATTGGAGACAGCTGCAGCCTGGTGCCACTCCATAGAGTTAAACAACAATTTGGTCCCATCACCACAAGCAAGTTCAGACCAAAGCAGAGCATGGTGGGACAGTGGGGAAGGTGTCACGGCACCAGAGAAGACCAGGTGGAACAGGACTTGTTCCACCAGAGAATCCCATTGTGCTTGCTGTGGCCAGAAACACCCTGGCTCCATGTTCCCTACTTCCCCCAAAGCCCTGGTAATTAGCAGCTCTCTGGTTGCACTGACCTGGAAATGAGCCTAGTTTCCTTAAGGGATAAGGCCATAATGTTAATGTATAATAACTAAAAGAATACGTGTGCATCAGGGCACAGAACTACAGCTGCTAAGGGAGCCGTACCATGAATTTCCTGACTCCTGTGTGTGTAAAATGTCCGTCTCTTTCTGCTTGCATTTGAATACAGATAGCGGGTGTTACAATGAATGGCCTTGGATCACAGTAAGTATGTGCTCTGGAGCAGACCTTGATGGGGGTAGGAGTGGAAATTACCCTTCAACCTAAGGAAGGGACCCTGCAACACCTGGGCAGCAGCCTCCAGAAGGCTCATCTCGTTTGTAGCCCCTCATCACAGGGCCAGAGGCAGCTCCTTGTAAAGCAAAGCAGCTGGGCCCTGCAATACACTATCTACCTCCTGCAATTGCCAGCCAACAGTGATCTGGGGGGGGGGCAGGGAAGCTGAGCCCAACCCCCTCCCTAGTTTTGGCTACCAAATTAAGCTAAAGCAGTAAGGGCCACTCAAAATCAGTTTAAAAGCATCCACACAGTTTAACTGAATCCCATTGCCAGGGAGAGAGCAGCCCCAAGAAGAACAAGCCTCATAGGCAGCAGTATGGAAATCAGTTGCATTAACAACTTGTTGGCTTTTAGAGGAAGTCTTTCATTCAGGATGGGGGATGAGGCAGGGAGATGCGATCACCTGGCAACAATGCATCCCTCAGTCCGGCCCTTCAAATACATCCTGCTTTTCCAATCCTTGTGAGCAGAGCGTGCCACTTGTGCAAAATCAGTTGTGTGATGCATATGAATGTCAGGAGAATGGAGGAATGCAAATTCTCATTTTAACCTGTGACTTACCTTGGTTTCAAATTAGTGCAAGTCACAGCAGATACTGGTACAAGGTGCACAGACTAGTGGTTTATCCTAGGGTAGTTACACCAGTGCTAAAAACCCATGTAGCCAAGGGCTGAGAGGCTATTCCATACTCTGCCCTCCTACCAGACCTTTCTTGCATAGACTAGAACTGTACTTATGCTCCAACTACCCATTTCCTTCACAGCTGTTGGGGTCTTTGTGCCAATAGATCCTTTGCAGGGGATTTTAATGTGCCTGCTCAGCTCCTTTACTGAATCACATTTACCTTCCAAACCTCAACCCAGCCCCCATAAACACTGGTCACCCTGCATACCTTCCTCTGTGGTATGTGAAGGTCTCTTGAATTTTTTGACAATCCATCCACTCAAACTCCAGTTCTGCCCTGCCTGTGCAAACTGCCTACAACCCAGAGAGACTGTGCCCAGAAAAGACCAGTTCCATTGATCGTAAACACCTCAGCGCAGGGACTTTTTGGTTTTTTGTTAGTACGGTGCCTAGCACACTGGGGTCTTGGGCCACAACTGAGGGTCCTAGGTACTACCACAATACAAATACTAAATAATAATAATTTTGGAGTGTAGATACCAACTGACTTCTAACTTACTGTTGGCCACTGCTGTGCTACTCTCTGAGTGAGGGCTAAGGCCTTGTCTGCACTTAAAAGTTTTACAACTTTACTCTGCCAGCATAAGAACTACACTGGCCAAAGAAAAACTTCACACCCTTTACCTTTTACAATGTAAAGCAGGCATAATCTACCCTTCCATAGGTGTCACGTATCCCACCTGTGGCCTCATGCATGCTCTAAGTGGCAAGCCTTCCCATCAGCATGGCCCTTTCACACCCTAGGGAACTTGTGAGGCAACATTCTTGAGCAACAAAGAGATGCGTGACACAGTGGTACATAAAATAAACTTGTAAAATCTCTCCCCCAATTATCACTGTTTCTGAGGGGCTCTAATTTACCTTTCCCCCAAATCTAAGCACCTTTGATTTAAATCCACATCCTTGTTTTTCAAAATAACTTTTACGTTTCTATTTCTTTGCATGTGGCGTTTAAGGGGGAGCAGGGTTGTTTTGTTTGGGTGCCAAAGGTTGATTTTTTTTTTTTTTTAAAGTTTTATGGAAAGAAACAAAGTGTCTTTTGAAAAGCTGCTTTACCGGGGCTGCTTTTGCCCTGAAAACACACGCACCTGGAAATTCCACTGCTCAAGAGTAGCTGTAAAAAGATTAGTACCTAAATGTTCTTGCTGCGCCTGGGGAGCTGGGAAATCGGCTGTGTACCATGGTTGGAGGCCTCTCTCTGTCCCTAAAAACAGAATTAGAGAGGGGGGTCATTTATAAATAGAAAAGCAGACTGAAATGTCAGGTTTCTTTTCAAAGCAGGATGCCATTTAAATGCTTCTTCGACTTCCTCTGCTCCTTCCCCCCAGTCAAATAAAAGTGTAGCGACTCATGTGCAGAGCAGGCCTCGACTAACTGATTTTAAAGTGTATAATATGCCAGTATAGGGACCACATCATCCAGAACTTTAAAAAGAAGAACAGGAGTACTTGTGGCACCTTAGAGACTAATAAATTTATTAGAGCATAAGCTTTTGTGGACTACAGCCCACTTCTTCGGATGCATAACTTTAAAGGTCATATCCTATGAGCAGCTCACAGCAAGCCTTCTTCAAGCCATCACAGAAAAGCGGGCTAGCCCTGAAATCTCCTGCACTGTATCAACTTCCGTGAGATCTCCCCCTGCTTGTTCTACCTGTCCAATCTGTATGTTATTGGGGTGGGTGTGTGTGTGTGTGTGTGTGTGTGTGTGTGTGTGTGTGAGAGAGAGAGAGAGAGAGAGTTAATGTTTTGGGTTTTTTTAACTTGGGAAAAAAAAAAGCTGCTGGAGAATACGGAGTCCTCCTACCCTCGGTGCACCTGAATCATAGAACTGTAGGAGTGGAAGGGACCTCGAGAGGTCATCTAGTCCAGTCCCCTGCACTCAAGACAGGACTGAAGGGTGCCTTTATGAATACACACAAGTGTGTGCAGCATCAAATGAGTCACAAAAGCTAGGAAAACTGTAGTTGAGCTGCCCTTAGCAGAGCTGCTAGATGACACTATGCCCTAAAAAAGTAGCTAGGGGGACAAGCGGGGATGAGGTAATCTTTTTTATTGGACCAACTTCTGTTGGTGAGAGAGAGCTACACAGAGTTCTTCTTCAGGTAAAAAGGTAGCAGCAGCCTGCAACCCATCAACACTAGAGCTGCCCATGTCGCTATCACCAGTGGAGCTGAACAGGGGCTAGCAAATGGTTGGGAATTTTTAGAAAATGTCCCTAACGTGGGTGCACTTTAAGGCTTTTACTTTTAACTCTTCCTGAGGTGTTCAGCCCCTAATACATACAGGGTGTTCCACAGAGTACTCAGGTCTAGGGTGCAGGGTGGTTTAGAAAGGAATAAGAGATAAGCTAAGGTCATGTCTCCAGGGTTCATTTGGTCACCAGGGAGGATATGGACTGTGAAGAGCTGGTGAGGGTGTGGTGAGTGAGAGAGGATCCTCAGAGCCCTGAGATGGGGGGAAGCAACAGCTGCTTCTCACCTACCCCAGGAAAATTAAACAAAGGGGTAATTAAACACTGGCAACTAAATTTCATTTGACACTTTTAGTTAGAGGGATAAATTCACCAGTGCTGGTATGTAAGGTACACAAGCACCCACAGCTTGGTCAAACTCTATTCCCTGCACATTCAGAGTGCTTACAAGTGCAAGCTTCCTTGTTTTGCCTGCACACAGGGGTAGTTCAGAGGCTCTGGGGCTGGCCACGCACTCAGCAGCTGTAATTTACTCCTCAAGCTTTGAAAGTTTAGCCCAACAATAGAGATGGGGCCCAAACCAAAATCCTGCCTCAACCTCCCCTTGCCTTTCCCTCTAAAGACGGAGTCTGAACTTTGGGCCTTGGCCCCCTCGCTACCAAAAACAACTGTGCTGATTGATTGATTTATATTTTTCCATCCCTCCTGAGCTGAGCCCTTGTTTGCCAAGTTTTCAGCCTAAAGCAAATTTTTACAGTCAAATTATAACCCCTTTGAAAAAGAGAAGTTTTTCTGGATATTCCACTCTCACGCCCATTACTCACCTTGTCGTAATGAGCCAGGGAATATGACATGGTTTTTAACTATATGCTATCCACTTCCCAAAGCTCAGTGTCTCAGGTTAACTCACCTCGTTAATCCATTTCCTTTGCACCTTGGCTCCAAATCCTCTGTTAGGGCTTCTGTCTTCTGGGATAGCTAGTGACGGGACACCTGTCCTGGGAGCTGTGAGGGAAGAGAATGGATAAGTGATCATGTTTTCAGAAAGGAAAATGCAGGGGCTGGCTAGGTAGCCAGCTAGCATGCCACATATCATAGGATCCTCGTGACCCTCTCTGGTAGCATGATGCTATGCTGCAATGATGCATACGCACCTCACTTAGAAGCCACCTTTCACATTATCAGCGCTCACAGTAGCATCTTGTGTCTCAATATTTGATGTTTTACTTAAAGCCCCAGATATCACTTGATTACATGAGCCTCTCAGGGTCTTTTTTTATTTTGTTTGTTTGTTTTGGTAAGTAAGTTCCTCGCCCGCATGGTTGCAGACAAAAGCCTGAAAACACAACTCTAACGGCTCAAGAGCCAGAGAGCACATTTAAAATGGAGACATTTTTAATCCAGTCTTTTGACTTTGGGGGAGCCTGATTCATGAATTTTGCATGCCTAGGGTGACAAACCTTTACCCGTACAAACATATATGAAGGCCAGACCCTACCCTGATGAGCTTACATTCTATGAACCTGATCCTGCACTCGCAAGAGTAATCCTATTGGAAACAGTGAGCAAGGACTGCTCCTGGAGGTAAGGCCCTCAGGATCGGGACCTAAATTAGACAGTTTACACATGAGTAGTAGACTCAGCTGGGGGGGTGGGGAATAATGGCACACTTATGAGCCCCTCATCTGCAACTGTGGCCTTATCTACACTACAAATGCTTTGCCGGTATAGTTAGACAGCCAGAGCCTCCTAGTGTAGATGTCTGTGCTGGAAAGGGAGTTCTGCTGCTGCTATGGGAATGCCACTGCACAGAACAACATCAACTATGCCAACAGAAGGACTCTGCATCTACGCAGAGAGGTTTGCCAGCATAGCAAAGTGGGATATCACACCCCTCATTGACTTAGCAATGCCAACAAAACTTTACTGTAGATCTGGCCTGAGACATCATTTGGCCACACCATACACACTGTGGTTAACACTCTTCGGTCAGTTATTATTTCACTGTTCACCCTTGAACACTCTACAAACAGGGGATGAAGAGAGGAGGGTATAGTGTCCAGTGACAGAGGGGTGCCAGCAATGGGTCCATCAAGTCAGAGACAGATGGGCAGAGGGTCCTCCTTTCTTTTCTTTCAAATGAGAAAAAACAAAACGCCAGGATTGTGCAGCATTCGATAGTAAAAAGGGTTCAGTGAAGCAAACACGACTGTCTAGCAAACTATTACTGCAGGCACATATCAGAGAAAAACATATCCTGTTGACGCAGTGGGAAAAGGAAGACAGTACCTCCACTATTATCTTAGATAGCGGCGATGGGATGGGCTACCCCTAGCTCAAAGGAGGAACCAGATGACATGAAAGTAATTGTATTTGAAAGCTGATGCCCAAATAAATCTGTTAGTCTTTAAGGTGCCACCGGACTCCATGTTGTTTTTGTGGATACAGACTACCCCCTGATACTGGTATTTGTTTAGGCTCTGGTTTTCCACAAGAGCTGGTTGGGTGCTCAGCACGTTGGAAAATCTGGTCTCAATGATGGGCGCTGATCTCAATGATGGGCGCTGAGCACTTGAAAATTTGTTTCTTAGTGCTCCATCACATTGCGTCTGGCAAGCACGTAGTGTTTAACCATCAAATAGAACAGCCTAACAATTTAGCCAAGAAAATGGATCACTCGCCATCTCACTCTTCCCTCCTCCCCACCCCCAATACCAACAACAAATAACCTTGTTAGCGTCTCAAAACCAAGCTAGAAGGAATGTGGCTTAAAAGCAGAACCTTTTCAGGGTTCAGAAAATGGTCCCTCCAAACTGAGTTGCTTCAATGTCTCAAAGTGTCCAAGAGGCATGAGCTAATGTTCCTTCTCTTTGCAGAGCACCTACTGCTTGATACCATTAATTACTCTTCTAAATTATAATCCTAGCAAGTACAGTTTTGCATAGTCATCAAAACTCCAGTTACCTCAGTAGAGTTACTCCCAAGTTACACTGGTGCCAGCATGACAAGAATTAGCCCCAAGGATTTAGTTGAGAAGGAAAATAGGGCCTCATCTTTCAAGGTGCTGAGTATCTTTATGGAAGGTGTTTGCCCCCTCACAAGATCCCAGCTAGAGAGGGCAATTACCCACAAGGCTTTGGTGACACTCTGCCAGACATGGCTAGAGCACTGCCCAACTCTGGCTCAAAGGAGTTTTGTGGTGAGAAGGCAGGAAAATGACCATCTGTTGTTTCCTGTGCTTGACTTGGAGCCCAGCTCTTTGTAGCTATGGAAAGGAGCTACTATGATAGGTGAGGCCCCAGCTGCAGATTAATTAACATCTAGACAATAGAGTCCATGGTCTCACACACACTGGAACTAAGATGTGGACAAATGTCAGGGTGACTGTGTTGCTGAGATTTACATGAGCATGGAGGCCTCCACAGGCAGGGACTTTTCAAGGTGGTTCCAAGCCTTAGTAGCTGCAAACCTCCAAAGCCTCTGTTGTTTTTTGCTTTGGTCAGTCAGGGCATGTCTACACTGCAGCTGGGAGTGAGTCTCTCTGGCTAGCAGACTTGTGTTAGCCGGGCTCACACTGGTGTGCTAAAATAGCAGTGTGGACACTGACGGAGGTGTGGGCGAGCCACCCTAGCTCAGATTCACCCTACCCCGCAGGGGCGAGGGTGGAGGACTAGCCTGAGCGTCTGCCAATGCCACAAAATCCACACTGCTACTCACTCCCAGCTGTAGTGCAGACATACCCTTAAGTCCCAGCAGCCAAGGGCAGCAGTGAGCTGCCAGGACAGAGCCTCAGAGAGGATGTCTGTGACCGATAAAACAATTCACGGGAGAACAAGTAATAATTTGTGTTCTGATTTTACTTACAAGTCAAAAACCACGATGCCAACCATCAGTGGATGTCAGAGTCATGAGCAGAGGGATAGTTCAGTGGTTTGAGCATTGGCCTGCTAAACCCAGGGTTGGGAGTTCAATCCTTGACGGGGCCATTTAGGGAACTGGGATAAAAATCTGTCTGGGGATTGGTCCTGCTTTGAGCAGGGGGTTGGACTAGATGACTTCCTTCCAACCCTGATATTGTATGGCCACAGACATCTCAACTAGACTCATGTGAAAAGGGTCAATAACCTCCCACCCCTACAATCTCAGCTTTCATTAAAGAAAAGGTTGCCTCCCTCCTGGCTGTACAGACAAGCTTGAAAATGTGACCCAAGTTTTACTGGGGCAGTGACATCTGCCTGCCCCTGCAGAGATCCTGAGTGGTGTGAATAGCCCCGTTTATCTCCATGTGGTAGTTAATGCCAAGATCCCCTGCTCTGGAGGGCCACAGGAAAGGAGGAGAGCGCAGTCGGCCCAGCACGTCCAACCCATGGCATATGTACTGTGGGGTCCCCAATACTGCCATCCCTGCACCTCTCCCAGGTTGGAGAAGGGACCCTGCTGCAGCTGAGAGGAGAAGGGCCTCTGCTCCCCCACTGCCTCTATGGGCAGGAAGGCTGCCACTCCATGGGGGAACTATTTTGTGGTATGCCCAGAGCTCATTGATTCAGCCCTCCGAGGCGTGTCATGCAAGCAAATAAACACACAGTCCTTGCCCTGAAGAATTTACAATCTAGGGTTCGAACCCTGCAAAGATTTAAGCACATGCTTGGTTTGGAACTACTCATAAGTGAGGGTTACAAGCAAATAAGAAATGGGCGAGAGAGGCAGGGTGCTGGTGGGTGTTTATAGCAAGCTGCTGAGCAGTGGAGGAACAGATAAGGCAGCAGACCTTGTTTATCAATAGGAGGTGGAAGGCTCTACCAGCTATGGGGCTCCAGTGAACTTTATAATTCCTATAGATTATATTATTATATGTAATATCCCTGCATTTTAAATTACCCTTTGAGAATGATCTAATCAAGCAGAATTCCTTTGGTATTAATCAGAATACCAGACAGGCTCTTTGCGGTTAATGTTATCAATGTGGATGTCATAAGGACTTTGACAGGATTACCACTGGAATTCACCATTCATTAACCAGACCATTATTTAAAATGGCAGGGGCAGGGGAGGGGTTGAGTGGTTTTGTTTTTAACATGGGACCCTGTTTGTTTGGAGGTGCGGACGCTCAGGGTGGCAGAGGCGATACCTTCAGCAGTGTCTTGTTGCTGTCTGATTCAGAGATCAGAATCCGCTGCCCTGGCAGCACTGCGATCTCTCTCCCCATCTGCACGTCTTCACTCTCATCATCTGTTTCCCTGATTGGGAAACTATCAGAATAGAGCCATGAGGTTATCCTGGAGAACCCTCCCCACCACAATGAGTATGAGGCTGTAACCCAGTGAGGGAGACAGGCAGCTGAAACCAGTCTGCAGCACTGATCAGCAGATCATGTCTGAGAGCTAAAGTACTGAAGCCAGGACACCAATAAAGGGAGCTCTGTTGCAACAAATGGGGGCCTGTTAGAAATTCAGAAGCAGCTGGGATTCAAGGTGAGAGCAGGAGGATATTTAGCCAAGGGGGGGAAAAAATCTTATTTTCTTTTCTCTTCCCCTAAAATCCAAAATGAGCTCTTTACTGTAGCCTGGCTCCGCACGACAGGAAGACAAAAGATAAACATGATTGGGCAATGGAATGGAATGATCAAATATGTAAAAGGAAACGAATATGAAAACAAAACTTAAAAACAGGGCGGTTTTCTATTCAAAGGGCTAAATACAGTAGATATCAATTATCTAGGCTCCCTGCTGCACTCCAGGATACTTTACATGGGTTAATATTGGTGCGACGTTTCCAAACTCTAGCGTCTGGGAATAAATCACTGGCACCAGAAAGAGGCAAACAAAGGCACTTGGCATCCAAAATGAAGTGTAGAAAGACAAAACAAAAGGTGAGGGGGAAATTCCCTGGTGACAGGGTATTTTTTCATTCATTCCCCATTCAGGCAGGAGGGGGAAGAGCCAGGTTCAGTGCTTTTTCTATTGCACAGTGCAGCCCACCTAAAATGATACAAACAATCCAGCTTCTTAGGAATTTAATCTCATCTGCACTGCACTGGGATTCCCAACCCTGCAGGGTGACATCCGTTGAACAATACTGAGTTCCTGTAACCAAGGCAGCCTGATTGAGCAAGACCGATGGAGTGTTCTCCAGAACCAAGCTTACAGAATCCTGTGAGGTGCTGTGGGCCCTGGACTCCCACCAAAGATGTGTAATGCCTTTGCATACTACTAGTCCTGTCGCACCATTCAAATGCGCCAAATACTGTCACCATGGTAGTGTTCATTTGTATTGTGATAATTCAGATGAGTTGTGGAGACACAGAGTGTTGCAAAACTAGAACAGTCAGGTGCATTCAGCCCGCAGAAAGAAATATGGTACTGCTTCTAAAGTAAAGTGCAGGCTGTAGTGTAAACAAATGCAAAAGCATTTAGCATTGCTTTCTCTCCCCACTGCCCTACCTGCTAATCTACAGGGATAATTAAACCAGAGTCTGAAAGCACATTCAGTACTGTAGAGTTAGACCAACAGGAGTAGCATAAACGTTCCACACATACTATCACGATATTGATTTAATCCCACACAGAACTACTCTACTTTCAAACACACTTAAGGAAGTGGGGATAGGGGAAGGAGACCCCAAAACTCAAAGATGACTTACAAAATGGAGCCCTAACAGAACAAGCCAAAAGCTCCCATCAGTCTTTCACCATCTACGCAATAGGAGTGGAACTGACCAGGAGTTCAAGTTGAACTGTTTCAACTGCTAGCCCATAATCTAACTTTTCACAGCTCCTATGGAAAGCCTCATGTCTCAGAGTCCAAGGCCAGGTGTGAAATTCCTCCTCCTCAACTTGTTCCAGGAATCCATCCACTGAGAGACCATCCCAGAAGAGGTACTCCTTAGTGGGTATCCAACATAAACCTGGTTTCCAGGCTCGCAGTCCATATTCTAATGCCTTCTTGTTCTTCTTAAGCACATCACTTAGTCTTTGGTTTTTTAAAAAAATCCATGGGATCTCCCTTAGCTTTTCCTTCAGGGAGCTTGCTCCAAAGAGGTACACCCAAAAGATAAATGAAAAGCCAAAAAAGTGTCAACATTAAACAGAGATTCAACCTAGAAAAACTGCTCCTGATATTCAGGACTGTTAACCACATGCATCTTGCCTGAACAATTTCCAAACCATAGATGATGTTTAATGTGGAAAAAACTATAAATGTAGAAAAAGTTACTTCTACGTCCAAAACACAGAGTTCCCTGCTTACGACTTTGATGAACGAAGTGTGTTGTATTCTGGCAACACACTTTTGGCACACTGAAGAACCTTTTCATGGGCTGGAAATTCATGGCATCACCCATCAGCATAGCCATTACTTACAATAGACAGGCGGTTTTCTATCACAGTGCAGGCTCTCTTGTCTCTACATTACACAAGACAATACACTCTCCCCTCCTAGTATTGCTGTGGGTAGAAAGACCACCAGAATGAGCTTAATGAACATAAAAAAAAATTGATGTCCATTGTGTTCTATTGTTCCCACAATTCTTATCTTCATTTCATCTGTGTTCTCTATTGTCCTCCCAGTCCAGCAAAAGACAATTTCTGAGTTAGCTGTGCACCAGTCAGTGGTGCCTAGCTTACAGTAGAGCAGATTTGTGTACCTCTCAATAAAATACAGGCTCTGAGGAAACAGTGCTATTTTCTTCTCTCTCTTACTGATGATTTTCAGAACATTTTCAAGTACATTCCACAGCTACATTAAAATTAAGGCTTTAAAGCAAACAAGTTGCACTGGCCTCCAAGAATGCTCTAACTCCACAGGAGAAAAGCTTCCCTAGTCTGGCAGATACATCACCTTGCATTCTTCCAGTGTTTGCTGAATAGGGAATCCAACATGCAGAGCATTTAATTCAGTGGACGTCTTTTGACAAGTCACAACTAAGAAACCCATTTAACACTGACAACAACCATTACTCCAACCGAGTGCAAAAAATGTGCTTGTCAAGTTTGTTATCAGATTGTGCAAAAAATTTATGAAGTATCTTCCTCTTATGAAGTCTGAGCTGAGAAACTTTGGGGGAGTAAACTGAAGACACATGATGCCCAGGCCATGAAGAACATACAAGAACTACTCTTCTAGCCTCCTATCATAGGAGAAAGCATTCCTCCTTGGGATGGGATGGGATAGGACAGGAGAAAGCTAGAGAGCAGGGCTTTGCAAGCTTTTTTTGTAAGGCACCCAACATCTTAATAGAGAAACTGGCCTTCTGTGATCAAGCAACGTCCCTGTGCCAACTACACCAGTTGCTTACATGGAGAAGCAGTATTAAGAAAATATTGCAAGTATTTGATTTTTGTAACTGTGGTTTAGCAGATGGAAAGGAGAGAGAGAGAGAACCATGTGACCTGTCAACTCTTTGCAGACCACCAGTGGGCCACAGACTGTGGCTTGAGAAATACTGCTGTAGAGTCTTACTGTTCCATTGATATTTATATCCTAGCATAACAACCTCGAACTTTTGTGACTGAGGAGCTTTGTGTGTTCACCATCACAAAACATGCTAAATCATTGTGGTTATTCAGTGTCGGCAATGACCACTATACCAACCGAATGTCTTCCGCATAGAGGGCCAGATCCTCAGCTGGTATAAATCAGCGTAGCTCCATTGTCTTGCAGTTTACACCAGCTGAGGATGTATCCCAGAAACATGTTGCTTGTTATAAGAAACACTGGGAGTAGAAGCAACTAAGAACACACATATTTACTTTTTTCCCTTGTACATGTGCATGGAAACACCACTCCTAGAGACCCAGGCTTAACAGACTTATTGTCAACGCTTAATGATGCATAGTCTTCCCCTGCAAGGTTGGATTGTTGAAAGATATGCATAGCTGAAAAAATTCCATCAGCAATACAGGATTCATTTAAGCACATGCCCCAGAGATTTGCTGAGGCATTACCCCTATTCATATAAAAAAATGCCACCAGTCAATGGTTTCTTTTAAGGCAGATCCTGAGATTTTTCATCATCACTAATAAGGAATGGCTCAATTTTCCTCTTCCCCCTCCTGTCCTTCATTCAATAAACCAACTTGATGAATGGCCAAGTGCTAAAGAACCAGGGCTAGCCCTCTCACTTTGTGCTATTATTTTGTTGTCAGGGCACATTTTCAGGGACAACTGCCCAACACATGCAGTTACAGCCAATGATAACTGTAGTCAGAAAGGAGAACCTCAGGACAAACCCTCCCTAACATGAGAGCTAATAGGCAGTTCCAACATAGGCAGCAAAAGTCCAATTGTTTGGTTCATTTAAAGCTAGACTGGACAAAGCACTAGCAAGTATATGGTTAGAAGCAACCCTGCACTGGCAGGGGGATGGACTAGGTCATCACATTGGGCTTCTCCAGCTCTGTTTTCTAATTACTGTAACACCAGAATGTTTTGTCTTGTCGCCATGAGCACCTACAGCAGTGTGTCTGAGCTCCTATAGAAACTGGGGTTGGTAATGGAATACAGTGCTCTCTACTGCTAGGCCTCCAGCTTCAAAGCAGCCTGAGAGGATAGTGATGGGAAGCTGTTACCATGGTGCCCTCTGTGAAATAAGCCTATGGAGTCATTCCAGATGCCAGAGCACAAGGGTCCAGAGCACAAACACATTAACACAATGGACCCGAAGGGTCTGACCCAACTTCCACTGGAGTCAATAGAAACATTGGGGATCTTTCTTCAGTAGGAGATCATCCTAGTTATGACCTGACCTCTCAGCAGACATGCCAAACGCTGGATGGGCACTAGGTGTGCTCCCTCCAGGTCTGGTGTGAAGCACATTGGTGGGGTGGCTCAGGGAAGCTTGCACTGTTGCTGCCCAGGCTCTCCTTGGTGGCTCAGTAAAAGCCTGGGGTATCTTGTTAATGTGACCTCATATCCTGTAAGCTGATCCTGTGAAATGAGAAATGTGACAAAGAAGTGAACTATTGAATGGAAAAAAGAGTGGGTGCACCAAGCTCTGTAACCTGCCTGCACGCCCAGCCTTCTTAAATGGATAAAGGTATTTTCTAATGAAACAAAGAATCTTGTACACAGATCCCTGCTATAGGAATACAATCACTGTTTGCTGAATTTGTGTGTAAAGGCACCAGCCTTTTATGCTGCTGGGAATGGTGCTGCTCATGAGGTTTGCAGCGTGAAGAGCCTGGGTTTTTTTAGCCTCTTTCTCTATTTCACAACAGTTCCTGGAAGTTTCTGAGTTCCAGGAGAGCTGTCTGATTTCCTCAGAGCTGCTGCCTTGAAGCTGCATCTGCAGCACTGTCAGCCCTTGTATTTCAGGAATGTGAAAAACTGGCACGGCAAGGTCTGTGATTCAGCCAAGATGATGCGTCGGGACATGACTGAAGTTAATTAAAAGGGAGCTTAAGAAAGATAAAGAAAAAAAATTGCAAAACTTCTTAAAGAGCCAATTAATTATTGTTCGTGGCCACACACGCCAGCCAGGCCACACCATGGAATCTCTACCACCCTGACCACTCACCTAGGAGCCATGAAGAAAAGCGACACACAGGTCAGCATTTGGAAGCGATGGGCCAAATTCTCTGGGTGCTGTAAATGAGCAAAACTCCACTGAAGTCGATGGACTGGCACACATTTACACCAGCGGATCATTTAGCCCCTCAATTTGAAGTTCACCCTTGGAGATAGTGGTGGAGCCACTGATGGCAGGACTGGGAGAAGGGAATTGTAGGAAGACCGTAAAGGACTATCTACATGAGATCTGGGATTATCGTGTTCATGCACACACCAGAATGCACCAGAATGTTCTACGAAGCTGATCCTCTTCAAAGCCCAGGCCACCTATATGACCGAGAGAGATCAATAATGGTCTGCCAGTATTTCGTCAAGGGGCTCTCACAAAAAGCATCCCCTCAAGCTGTGTTCAAGCCTGATGCATGTGCTACAGAGGCTGGGGAGGGACTGTTCATTCCTTTAGTTTCCCAAACACATTATCTTACAACCATAACACAGGTGGGAGGTGATATCAAACGGCAAACTTGCATTGAGCTGAGTTGCGCGAATGGTTTGTACCTTTGTTCCTGAGATTCATGCTGAATATAGTGATAATATAGCAATGTCCAGCTGGGGTCACCTGCAGGTGAGTGAAAGATGAAAGCCTTATGGGGGACCGGGTGGGAGATCCCCCCCAGGGAAATGTTCCCAAAATACTCGACACTTGATGCTCTCAAGGGTGATGCTCTGAGGCCCAGGGACTAATCATCTTCTACAGGAATGATTCAGCAGCATCCACAGGGCATGAATTCCAGTCTTCCCTTCAATTTGGTGATGGGATTTTAACAGGAAGCTCCTGGGAATTCCCTCTACCACAGCACTGAGGTAGATGGATTAACAAGAACAATGGTGACATGGGGTGAGATCTGCAAAAGTATCCAGCATTGATCTAAATCTGCTCCCACTAAAGTCCCTGGGACTTTTACCATTCATTTCAATAGCCTCACCCTGCCCCCAATAGTGGGCGCTTCTGAAAAACCCTCCCCTCGTGTTGGCCTGTTTAGAGCCAACTAACACAGAGGACTTGAGGACAGTGTCTATCCTGAACACTTTCCCCTCCCAGACTTACCTGCTTCCTCCCAATCCCCTTTACCCATCTGGGATTTTTGAGGACACTCCCGCTTTTTCCACCAAGCAGCAGCTCACAGCTCCATTGCGGACCTAAGGCCCCAGAATGAGATGGAGGAAGCAAGGTCTACACTACGAGCTAGGGGTGTGATTCCCCAGCCTGTGCACACATACTCGTGGTAGCTCCCACTGCGCGAGCACAAGTACAAATAGCCGCGTAGCCGTGGTAACACAAAAGCGGCAGTGGAGGCAAGGCTGAGCACAAATCTGCCTGAAAATGGTGGGTACATACGGTGCCGCGCTGCTGACCAGGCTGCTGTGGTTATGCTACTATTTATACTCGCGGTACCGCTCATCAAGCTTCCGTGAGTATGTGTACATGAGAATCACACTCCAAGCTTGTAGCGTAGACATGGCCGGGGGGAAGGGGTTGCACACGTATGTGTGAAGTAAGATATAAAGGACCCCAGCCAGCTCCTTCTCCGCCTATGAATGGGCCTGTCAGGCACCACACAGCCATCACATCGCTTCACTCCCTTCCTCTTCAAGTAAGCCTGAAGTCTTCTGGGACTCGGAGAAAGTGAGCACAGTAAGTTACACAGGGACAGGGGAGTGAGATAGGAAAAATCTCTGCTATGACTCTCAGCTAGCCTGTGGGGCTCTCCCGAGACGGTGGAAGGAAGAGAGCAAGGAGGAGGGGCCCGCAGAGTACTGGAGAGTAGATGTTCTGTTGGCAGCTTTGTTATTGGAGCCATCAGCTGCTTGGTGACAGAGACCTTGCTTGCATGTGGCTCTAGGTGACTACAGGCCTGAGGCAGGGAGATGGGCAGGAAGCAGAAGGACTGGGAGCAAGAGAAAGAGTGACTCAAAGTGGGGGAAGATGGTCTACTTACAGTGCCCACCATCACCATTACAGGATAGTGTCCATTTTCAGAGCCATGCTGAGAAGCGCATGGCTATAAATCCAGTAGCCCCTCTTTCCAAATCAGTTCCCTGTCTGTGATTCCTCACATCCTTAGGAATTCCTAAGGAGGGGCTTCAACCAACCAATAGCTCAGTGATTTGAGCATTGGCCTAGTAAACCCAGGGTTGTAAATTCAATCCTTGAGGGGGCCATTTAGGGAACGGGGGTAAAAATCTGTCTGGGGATTGGTCCTGCTTTGAGCAGGCGGTTGGATTAGATGACCTCCTGAGGTCCCTTCCAACCCTGATATTCTATTCTATTCTGACCTTCCAATCCAGCAGAACCAAGTCCCGTAGCACCACACTGGGACACCAGAGCAGCACTGACACAACAGAACACCACCTTCTGCATGGCCAGTGCATTTCATTCAACTCCTTGGGGTTTCCTGATCCAAACACTGCCCCAGTCTAATCCAGCATAGCACAGAGAGAGTGGAAAAGATCACTGCACAAGCGGCTCTGGCTGCAGACTCAGACCTGGGTGATATGCAAGGAAAGCCAAAGATGTTGGAGCAATGTCATTGTTTACCCCTTTACTGCATGGACTGAGCAGACGGGGTTAGGGGTTAGGTTTAGTTTGGGTTTTTTTTTTGCATTTTCACACACTAAAGAGTAAAGTCCCTCCTCCCCCTGCTAGTGACTGACAAATGTTTAACGGGGGGCTGGAGTTTTAACTGTTCAGTGGCTTTTGGTAGCTATGGCAGATTCCAAGACGGGTGTGGGTGTGGGTGGCACTGCTGCTCCCCCTGGCTGGATGGGCCCTCCTACTGCTGCAGGCCTCACACCTATTCACACAACCCTTCCTGCACGTACACCTTGGCAGTCCCTGTGGCACTTGCTGGGTGGGGGTGGGAAGCCCACAGAGTCACTTCAAAGGCATGTTGAGCAAACCAGTCACATTTAGTCTGGGTTTGGCTGAAACCTCCCCCGCCCTTCTCAAGCTATTTAACCCGCCAAGTGCCAAGCCCTTGTGCATGCCAAGGGCCACAATGAGCAGTGGGAGATGTCCCCTGGACATTAGACACCTCCCAGGTGCCTGTGTGCCCTAAAGGCGTTAAAGGGAGTGAAATGCCACATTGCAGACCCCATCCCCGCCTCTGCTCCCTTCTCTCAGCTCTCTGACACCCAGGGCTCCAGCTACACTTATCTGAAAATCATCTTATGCAAAGTGCTTAAAACACAGTTTAAACCCACCTCAGTCTAGGGCAGACTGGACACAGTTTGGCTCCTCTGCATTGTCTGGGGACTCTGGACTAAGCCATGTCAAAACAAAACAATGTTTTAAATCCCTTCAGGGAGCACCGCTCAGGGTCCCGCATGCCTGAGATCGGAGGGGCCTGGAGACGCTGGTGATTTCAGGGAGGGCTCCTGAGGTGGCAGTAGCTCTGCTGGCGCTGCGCTGGTGTGGCAGTGGGAGATGTCTCATGCAGAGAGCCAAGCTAGAAGCAGTCTCTGCAGGTCAGCACTGAGGCAGCATAGGAAAGCCTGCATTGCCCTGGTACATACTGAACCTGGATGGAGGGGGATTTCAAGCAGTAACTCCCCCGGATGGGAATGTTCTTCTGCACAGCTGTGAAAATTAACACACACCCCAACATCAGCCACTCCCTGCCCCAGCATAGGTTCCCTTAACCCAGCAGGGGAGAGGAGCTAGAGATTCCATGGAGTCCAGCAACAGACTACTTCCCATCTCTTATCTGAAAGGTGCTCTGATGCAATGGAGATGGACATCAGGACAAAACCCTAAGATAGATCATGCATAGGGACCCCCGAGAATTGCTTCCTATAGTGGTTGCTGTTAGATCACACAGACTGGGCCAAATGAGTCCACTGTATGTGCCCAGGTTTCACACCTCCCAAATTCCCAGGGTGCCTGGAACTGGGGTGTTATTTCAGTTAAGTATCTATTTTTGTCTTTCTAGTCCTCTCACAGACCAGAGAAGCTAGAAGCAGGGGAGGGGGGGATTTGGGAACTCCAAATTGACACCTTGTTGGATCCTCGCCCAAAATGGTTTCAGATTAAGACCTTCAAACCAGCAGGGTAAATACTTCTCTGTGCCCCCAGGGGCTCACTGGGAGACACAAGCAGGGGGCCTCTACTGAAGGCTCAGCCTCTCAGCTCTGACACAAACACAGAGGTACACCTCTACCCCTATATAACGCTGTCCTCGGGAGCCAAAAAATCTTACCGCGATATAGGTGAAACCGCGTTATATCGAACTAGCTTTGATCCACCGAAGTGCGCAGCCCCGACCCCCAAGCTTTACCGCGTTATATCCGAATTTGTGTTATATCGGGTCGCATTATATCGAGGTAGAAGTGTATGTCCACCGGGGGTTGATGCCTGAAATAAGGGTCGGACAACGCTTGCTTACAGGACGGCACAAAGCCTGCAAACACCACAAGGAATGGCCACTTTTCAGCTGCACATGAAGGAATTACAGCCTGGCTCTGCCCCCCTCCCTGACCAGACCACACCCCTTGCTGCATGGCAGGAATGAGGAGCCTTTCCCAGACAACCAGCCCAATCTAATCAAGTCTGACACACAAGCCACCTAGTCAAAAGGCCTGCCTCAGGCACATCAACCCTTCTTCAGCACCACAGCGCCCCCCCCCCCCCCCCGCGCCCCGCCCCAGTATGGTTCCGTGTGCACTGCTCCCATCCCAGCAGTAGTAGAACCATGCCAGCCCCTGCTGGCTGGCAGTGGCACAGCCACTGGTTCTTGCCACTCTAGGTCCCCTCCTCCGATCCAAGATGATGTGCGATCTCTACTAGCATACCATGTGCTGCAACCCCTCATCATCAGCCCTCGTTCCCAGCAACCAGGCACGGAGAGAGCCGTCCCCTTCCCAGCAGCCAGGAGGGGAGTCCCTGAATGATTCCACCCTGAGGGAAGGGACTTCACATGAGGAACCAGCAGCTCAGCTGGCTCTCTCCAGCCCCCACAACATGCCAGCCCACATGGACAGGAACAGGGTGCTGCCCTGCCCTTCACAGCACTCAGCCAGCTCACAGGCCACCTCTTCTTTCTGTACCTAGCTCTGAATGTGCCACATCTGTCTCTTTTGCTCCTCCTTCCCTCTCCTGCTGTAGCAAACTTCTCCTCTGACCTAATGGGCCAGTTCCTGCCCCACAGCACACAAGCCACTCTGGCTATGTCTACACTGCAGCTGAGAATGAGCATCGTTAGTATTCATTTAGTCCCAGTGCTTAATTTGTGCCAGGACTTGCCAGGGCAGAGCACCAGCACCTCTGGGCTCAGCAGTTCATAGCCTCAGCACCTCTGCGCTTGCCACGTCAGTTATGAAAGTAAAAAAATTCCTTGAGCCCCAGCACCTCTTTCATTACAAATTAAGCCGTTTACTATCTACGGTGTGGTTAGTGCTGCTCTAAAGAGCTTAGAGTTCCAGGGCCTGGTCCAATGTCCATTAAAGTCAACCGGAGCTGGGGGAGGCCGTAAATAGCAGAGGCTTCTCTTTTGCTAGCCCCCTCTACCCCCGCCCGTGATTTTAAGAGAATTTAAATGCCCTTGGAAGCAAAAGGTTCACGCTGTCAGACTAGCTTCAGAATAGCTGGAGAGATTCTGCATGCCCTCGGACTGTCCCCACTGCTCGGGCCAGCAGAGCTCACCATGTTCCAGGCAAGGACAGAAACTAGCAAACAAGAGCTGAATAAGCTTTCGCTGGAAGGGAGGCAGAAACTCAGCAAAACGAATGGCGGGGAGGGAGAGCAGCACTTTGCTTTTAGAATGACTGGTGCCAACTCAGTCTGCAGCAGCCAGGAAACTGGTCAAAAGCCCCATGACCTGAGCACAAGATATCCAGGCGTGGGAGCCAGAGGAGAAAGGGACTTGGCAGAAATTCTGCTGTAAAGGGAGGAGTAATTTCTACAGCACTGAAGTCAGAGGGGTCTGGGTTTTCACATGTCCCACTGTAGACCTGGTCATGTCTCCAGTGTCCCAGCACCCTGCTGTTATGCAAACACAGGCTTTTTTAACTCTTCACCACCACCTCCATAGTCGGTCTGATCCTCTGAACAATGCATGAAAGGGAGGGAGAGGAATCTACTTGGGGGACTTTAAGGACTCCTCCTTAGCCAAAGGAAAAGCTAAATGTCTCCTGCACAGTGCACAGGTCTTGGGAGTGCAACAATGTCACCTGCAGCAATAATATCATTCACCCCATTGCCCCTGGCCTCCTCCCATACACCCTCTACGTGCACTTGCACTCCAGACATGGTTGTCCTCTAAATGGCGCTTTAAGAAAACAACCCTCTGTGTTCCTCCATCTCCCCTCACTCCCCTCCCCTTCAGGAGGCTAGGACGCATGGTATATTGCAGGCTGTAAATAGCTCTCCTGCCCTTGTTAGGGTCAAGATAAAAAGACAGAGTGTCACACAGCTGATGTGCAATTTCTCAGGCACCATTCATCTTTGCCTTCCTGCTTGAAACTAGGTAGGTGCAGGGGATACATGAAGGTATAGTGTGGTATAAAGATTTCATTGGCATGAGCTTAGGATGGCTATAACTCTTGCAAGGAAATTTGGCAGTCAGGCCAATATCACAGCATGGCATTTATTTTCTTAATGGTGCCTGCTGTACGTACACGAACACAGCACAAAAAGAGAGAGGATTGAATACAGGGCGGTTGTTATGACTGACACGTTCATGAATAAAGAGAAGATAATGCATAAATAGCCCAGTTAGTGGGTGGGATAAAACTGTACCTAGCTGTACTGTAGAAGACTAGGCTGATATCAAGGCTTTGTGGTAACCCTATCTGCCATGAGGGCAGGTTCTGAGGGGTTCATATCCAAGCCACTAGCACTTTAAGAGGAGAAACATATAGCTTACAATAAGCACAGATATTTTAAAACTCCACCCCACTAATTAATGCCACCTAATGACTTGCCACATATATTATTCTTTTACAAATACCACCCTGTGTTAATTCAAACAACAAACTAGGGCATTTCTGAGTTCTGAAGACATCTATCCAGCACGCTGCCACATATTAAATCATTTCTATGCATCATATTACAATAGTCCGCATTTTATAATACTGCATTCAGATGCTCAGGTGTGCATGCACATACTCCTACACACAGGGATATGTATATGCTTGAATTTTTAGTTGTGTTTTAACACATTATCTAACATGACTGTAAATGTCTGTGTAGACACAAACATTTGTTACTAGATATGTATAACCCCAGCTGGAAGTCTAGGACTAGTAACATTCATGCTCTGGAATAAGTGCCTCTGTAGTGTGTATTTACAGTCATGTTCATTAACTTGACTAAAAATTCATATGTTGGCATACCCAGTCCTTCCCTCGTACCCCTGCCCCCCACACCCACCATGGAGGAACGTCAAAAAGGTTCAGATAAGAAAAAGCTTTCAATGTTTATTTTTACTCTGAAGCTCCTTCGTTTGCTGTATCAGGGTTGAAACCCCACAGGAAAAGCCTCGCTAGCAGCACTCCCAGTTCTAGATCTTTTGCCCAATAAATCTTGCAGCTGGCAAAATTTCTCTCTTCTGCAGAATCCTCTCTCTCTGCTCCTCCATGCAAATGTTACTGTTAAAAGTGATGGGATGGCTGCCTTCTGGCTATGATCTGGTGACTCCAGCCAACCTGGGGTGGGGGTGTGCAGAGTGGGTTAAGAAGCTGGTGGGGAAGGAGATACAGCTCTGCAGGAAGTTACATTTAATAGCTGATGACTTTAAATAAGAACTGGCCTAACTGGTCAAAGCCCACTCTTTGCACACCCACTGGATTCTGATCCTCCCCTTCCATCTATTACATTTTGGCAGTGAATTTAGTGCTAATCAGAGGCACCAGATTTTTTTTTTTTTTTTTTTTTTTTTTAACTCTCCTCCACATCCTTTCTTGCTGGCTTTGCAGTAAGAGACATTCTAGGCAGGATATGAATAAGGCAGGGAGGTGACTTGGTGACTAGGTTCAGGGACAGCATCATGGAGACTTATTAGAGGAGGAGTGAAGGGGATATCAAGATTGGCATTAATGGAGGAGTCGAGAGGATGGGGGTAAGATGAAAAGTCAGTAGGTAGGGGCTTCATGGCAGGACCCCGAATGGAAGATCAGGGAATTTAACCTCTATGCGCAGTGCAAAAGGGAGGCAGTGTAGAGGGACTCTCGAAACAATGGGTGAAAAGGTGACTTTGGTGCTGGCATTTGGGATGGCCTAGAGGGGAATGAGGTCAGCGCCAGGCAGACCTGTGAGCAGGAAGTGGTTCTGTAATGAAGGCAGGAAAGAGACCACCCATTTGCCTACTGGGACAGAAATGATTTTAGAGACGTATCAGGATTTGGCCATAGCCTGGATGTGAGAGGAGGAGGCAGCTCAAGAGTCAAAGTTGATCCCCAGGTTGTGGGACAAGGAGTATGGTGGAATTGAAGAGTAAAGGATAATGTGGGCAAAGGAGAGGTCTTGAGAGGAGAGAACAGGAGCTCTGCTTTGAGCTAATCTTCTGCTTTACTTTAAATGCACAACATTGTGACATTGCAACACACACACACACACAAAGTATCCATATGTATGCAATTGGCTCCAGCTATTTCTTCTTTTTTTTTTAATTGGTCCCACGTGAAACATCAACAATCACATCTGGAAATTTTTATACAAATGGCAGGAAAGCCAATGACTTGGGTCACAAATATTTCACGCTTTCCCTCTGCCAGAAATACAGGACAAATGTGGTATACATCTGCCTCCCTATAAATACATACTCTTGCGGTTGCAAGGTCCTCCACCATTACGAAGATTTCTAAATGCAAAATCAGAGTTGGCTGATTCACCTTTCCTCTCCTCCATTCTTTATTCCACTATAACCAATATAGGGAGACATGGGATCAGCTGTGGAAAACTGCAATTCAGAGAACTTCAGAGACGGTAGAGACATCCCTATTGATCACGCAAGTGAACTGCAAAACTTTCTGTATGGACAAGTGCTTACAAAAGCTGTTGCATTCACAGCCCTATGGAATGAAGTCCTGTATTTATTCACAGAACAGGCTCCTCAGGGCAGTTCCAGCTTCTTCACGCTGCCCCACACGCCAGTTAAAGACGACATCCTCCACATCAAGGCAAACGGGGAGATTCTCCATGCTTCATTTAGCCTTTCTGCTGAGTCTGCCAAAGCATAACAATGTGGCAGCAGTTACTGCATTTATCCATTAGGATCAGAACTGAGATCACTTTTTTTTTTTTAATTATACGCCAAAATGTAAGTGGGGCATTGGCAGCCTGTTACATTGCATCACATGGTGTATTACTGCTGTAACATGGCATACGAAAACACCATACTTCAGTAGTGAAGCCCTCTCTAGGGCACTGGAAACAGGCCTCCAGCACAGGATAAAACCAAGGTCAATGATGGCATTGTTATCTGGCAGACAAAAAGTACAGATGCATTTAGGGAGTATGTGAGACAGCAACAAAGCGATGAATTAGACAAGTATATATTTCCTGAAATCACATGACCCCAATTTACTGCACCCAGTTTCTCTCCAACTTCATTAATGAGCAGGGGGTCCTCAGGCTTTCGCCACATGGGCATTTCCGTGTAGCAAAATATCAGACATCTCCATTTCTAGCCATTCTCTCAACGTTCCCATCTATTTAGAAGGACTTGAGGTCATCATCAGGGCTTTGCTTTTTGAAGATGTCCCTCTGCAGTAGACACGCCCATCCCCTAGTGTGGTAAATGTTGAGTGAAAGGCCTCAGAAATATCTTGGGGGGAAGAAAAGAACTTAGAATTCAATTGGAACAGCTTAGATGTACATAAAAGGCTGAATCCTGGGCCCTGCTATGGTACTTTTGCATGACTCTAGTGGTGGGAAGGGACCGTAGAGCCGGCTTACCTGGCTGATTGGGAATTCTCTCAGTGTTGGGAAATCCTTGGGTGGCACAAAGCCAACAGAGCTGGCATTACACCACCCTCTCCTACAGCCCCAGGCACGGCCCAGACGAGGTTGCTTTAAATTGCACAGTGGGCTTAATTGACACCCATCCCGCCTCAGGATCAGGGAGTTGCTAAGGTGATTTAAAGCCAGATTTTCTCCCTGCAGCACTGAGCAGAGCTTGATTGCAGCTGAAGATTGATCCCTAAATATCTCTAAATACTATACGTCATTCTTCATGGCATAAGAATCTGTAACAGACTAATAGGCCCTGTCTGTCATTTACGCTGCTTAAGCTATGGCATTTAGGTGGAGCACCTAGACAAGTTTTTCCCCTCTCACAAGGTTGTCAACTAAACCCCGTGGGCAAGCACTGCCCTTAATTGTGCCATTTCCATCAGAATTCTTGTTCAAAGATTTGTTCTTCAAACGGAACAGCATTGCAAGAGGCACACTTACCCACAGAAAACCAGCAAAATTAGAAAGGCAACACATTTTAAAACAGGTAAGAGAAAGTTATTTGTATGCAATGTTTAATTAACCATTCCAATTTACCTCTATCCTCATTACTGTGCTATTTGGCTCTATCTTACAGCAAGACTTTTCTTCAAAAGGATTAGACACAAACGATTAAAAGGTAGCACATGAAATTATATTAGCCAGTTTAAAAAGTGGCCATCCTCGTGCAGCAGGGAACACCCTCTGTCAGACTAGGTCAGGAAGACATACTTCTGTACAGATGCACCCATGACAAAGGATTGCACAATTGGCCAGTTTCATTATGGGATTTTCCTTGGCAGTCACTTTGACGGGTCACTGTCACACCTGCCTAGACGGAACGTAGAACTAAAATGACTATGAAATTCCTCATTCAGGTCTAGAAATATACATTGCATCTTCTTCACATGAGTTTCCCCTTGAGATCTTGTTGAGTTGTACTTGGCTTAGCATGAATGGTTAGTTCACTGCAGAAGGGCAGTTACATACAACTCATCGAAAGAGAAATATAACTAATGTGAATACAAATGCTTGGAGCTTGTATTTAGAGTTTTGACACTTGAAGGCTGAAGGGTCCTGCCATGCTCTGACTGATTCTCTGCAGCCCTTTCCATGGCACACAGTAAAGTGGCCTTCCCACACATCGCCACCAGCATTCATCTGGTTTGCCACACATGTGTTTTGTTGTTGCCGTTCTTAACATCTTTTGAATGGTCCACCAGATGAAGAGATGAATTCCCTTTGTCCCTTGGAGATGGAGTTTCTTTCATTTCTTACATAAGGATGCAGGCCAAACTTCTCTTAGAGAGAACAGAAGATGCAGGCCCAGAGGGTAATGGCGGATTTTATGGGATGGGTTACCAGAGGTCTTTGTGCAATCATTTATGCCCACTGGTGTGTGACTGGTCACAGTAGTACATTTTTAAGGGCATATGTGTTTTGTGATAGTTCAATTGGAAGACGAAGCCATCTCTTTCAATCACCTTGCACTCAGCTGATGGACTCTTTTTAAAACCAAGGATGAATGAAAGGAGCCTGATGTGTCTAATTTGCATATGTGATTATGCAAATCAGGCCACCGCTTCTTATCCCATAGCAGCAGACCTGCCGTAGGTGACTGCAGAAGTGCCTCTAGGTCTATGCCACAGTGAAGAAGATTGGATTGTAAGGAAGGACACGTGTGTGTGAAGGCAGGTCCACACTGTACATTCAGAATTCACCAGCACATACATAGGAAAAGTGAAACGTAACCTTCTGTGATCAGAACGCTTCAGTGTGGGACGTAGGGAGAAGATTAGTATAGGAGACAGGAAAAAAGAACTATATCTATTCTATAACAGCATTTGCTTGAACATATTTCAGAAACATAATCAGCAGCAATAATCACCACCTGTGATAAAAGCCTTCCTTGCTGATGGTAGCCCTGCTGGGCAATCTGATTTTACAGCTGGTGCAATGTGGGTTAATTGTGACAAACCCAAGACATGCAAAAGGTAACCACAGGAAGGTACAATTCTAATGTTGTCCCCAGACTCTGGGGCTTCACAAGACGAAACTTCTGTGCTACCTCATGGATGCGTACGGTCTGTCCTGATGCCAGGCAATCATCACTATGGTGCATGCCCACTGCATTTTGATGGCATGCATATTCTGCTTTGTTGCACCATGCACCCCACTGCCTCTCATCTGCACTGGGCATCATCTGCCGGAATGCCATACTGCTCGTCTCCCACCATGATCCACATACACTATCCCCCTCCCCAATGCCATATATATGCCAGAATGCCATTTACTCACTACCTGCTTGCTCCACTACCATACACGATCACCTGGCTGCCTGGTGCACTGCACATCTCAATACCATCCAATCACCACCTACCTGGATGGAATGTGTTTTAGTTTATTCTGTTACCAGAGAAGCTCCACGTTACTGGCTGACTGGATAGATGCTGTTTGGGCAGAGGCACCTAAAGAGTTAATGCAATCCCATTCCAGCATATCTCAGCATCTGTAGGAAGTGGAACATTTTTAATGCTGTGAGGAAACTGCTGTGTGGACAGCAGCAGCAGCACTCCGTCCCCAACAGGAGGAAATGGTAGCAATATTCAGGGATGCATGGAAAGTGCTGACTTTTCACAAAGAAACTTTTTTTTTTTTTTGGCAAACTAAATTATCTCTGACTGGGGCTAATAAGGCACCTCTTGCTTGGAATAAAAACTTCACTAGCAAATGAGTGAAGGACTGTTGCTTCTGGAGAAAGCATTAACATGACCAGCCCAACTCCTGCGGAGAAATCAGGACCAATCCCCTCTTGATCTTGGACAGAAGTGGTAGCATTTTTACAGCTCTGCAAAATGTTCCCAATCAAAGCTAAGAACCACATGAAATTCACCTGGATTTGCATTTTGTGTCAAGCTTGAAACCGAGTCCAAATTTGGCAAAGGGTTCAGTCAACATATCAAACCAATCTGGCCCAATTCACGAGTTTCCAACCCAGGGCAAACACAGTGGTTTTGGCCAAGTTTTGCACTGAGGGTTTTGCATGCATGACACAAACTCAAAGCAAAAAATCCTATCTGCACCAGGAATAAGTGGTGTGTTTAGCAACGCCTTGGGTTGCCAGTGACCTGCTAACACCTTTTTCAAACACACATTTATTTACTCAGCACCTAGTGCAGATCCAAGCATGTTCGTTAACATGTGTTCACTAACATTTGCTAAATACACCTCATTTCCCTAGTGTAGACCGGGGCCAGGCAATGGAGGGGGAAGAGGGGAAGTTGAACCAAAAATATTTGCAAAAAAGTTCTGCAAAGTGAAACTGCAACATAATGCACTGCCCCAACTACTGTCCTACGAAACCTCACTTCAAGCCCGCAATGGCCAGATCATCAGCATGAAATCTACAAAGATCCCTCACCTAAAAGATCGCATCTACCTCTGCCTGCCCCATCTTCAGCTTCCATGGCTCTTAAAACCAGAAGCAAACCTGGTTTGTAACTTCACTCTCATCTTGTAGATTAGATGCCATCTAGAGTAGGGTTACCATATTTTGTGCCTCCAAATGGAGGACACTCCCCGGGGCCCTGCCCCCGCCCGCAGCCCCGCCCCCAACTCCGCCCCCTCCGAAAGTCTCCGCCCCCTCCGAAAGTCTCCGCCCCCTCCCCTGCTTCCCGCGAACATTTAATTCGCAGGAAGCCTGAAGCAGGTAAGGGGGGCGGGGGGAGGAGGCGCGGCCCAGGCTGGTCCCCCCGCGGCTCCAGCCTGGGTCGGCTCGGGCCCTGGGGTGCCGGCCCCGACCGACCACCCCCCGGCTCCCAGCCCCGCAGGCCCGGCGCGCTCCCCGACCCCGGCGCACTCCCCGGCTCCCCGACCCCGGCTCCCGGCCCGGCGCACTCCCCGGCTCCCCGACCCCGGCGCATTCCCCGGCTCCCCGACCCCGGCGCACTCCCCGGCTCCCCGACCCCGGCGCACTCCCCGGCTCCACGACCCCGGCTCCCCGACCCCGGCACACTCCCCGGCTCCCCGACCCCGGCGCACCCCCCGGCTCCCCGACCCAGGCTCCCGGCCCGGCGCACCCCCCGACCCCGGCCCGGCTCCCCGACCCGGCTCCGCGGGCCCGGACCGGCACCGCGCCCCCGGCTCCCGGCCCGGACCCCGGCCCCACGCCCAGCCCGGCCCGGCACCATGCCCCCGGCCCCGGACAAAGAGGCCCCGGCTCCCCGACCCCGGCGCACTCCCCGGCTCCAGCTCCCCGACCCCGGCGCACTCCCCGGCTCCCCGACCCCGGCTCGCGGCCCGGCGCACTCCCGGGCTCCCCGACCCGGGCTCCCCGGCTCCCCGGCGCACTCCCCGACCCGGGCTCCCCGGCGCACTCCCCGGCTCCCCGACCCCGGCTCCCGGCCCGGCGCGCTCCCCGGCTCCCCGACCCGGGCTCCCGGCCCGGTGCACTCCCCGGCTCCCTGACCCCGGCGCACTCCCCGGCTCCCCGACCCCGGCTCGGCGCACTCCCCGGCTCCCCGACCCGGGCTCCCCGACCCCGGCGCACTCCCCGGCTCCCCGACCCCGGCGCACTGCCCGGCTCCCCGGTGCACTCCCCGGCTCCCCGACCCCGGCTCGCGGCCCGGCGCACTCCCGGGCTCCCCGACCCGGGCTCCCCGGCGCACTCCCCGGCGCACTCCCCGGCTCCCCGACCCCGGCGCACTCCCCGGCCCCGGCTCCCCGACCCCGGCGCACTCCCCGACCCCGGCTCCCGGCCCGGCGCGCTCCCCGGCTCCCCGACCCGGGCTCCCGGCCCGGCGCACTCCCCGGCTCCCCGACCCGGGCTCCCCGACCCCGGCGCACTCCCCGGCTCCCCAACCCGGGCTCCCCGACCCCGGCGCACTCCCCGGCTCCCCGACCCCGGCGCACTGCCCGGCTCCCCGGTGCACCCCCCGGCTCCCCGACCCCGACCCGGGCTCCCCGACCCCGGCGCACCCCCCGGCTCCCCGACCCGGGCTCCCGGCCTGGCGCACCCCCCGACCCCGGCCCGGCTCCCTGACCCGGCTCCGCGGGCCCGGACCGGCACCGCGCCCCCGGCTCCCGGCCCCGCGGGCCCGGCTCCCGGCCCGGACCCCGGCCCCGCGCCCCGGCACCATGCCCCCGGCCCCGGACAAAGAGGCCCCGGCCGAGCCTCCCGATTTTCCCGGACATGCCCGGCTTTTGGGGATTTCCCCCCGGACGGGGATTTGAGCCTGCAAAAGCCGGACATGTCCGGGAAAATCCGGACGTATGGTAACCCTAATCTAGAGAGTTCCTCTCTAGTAGCAGCAGTACTTAGACATCGGGTAAGTAACGTCTGAGAGTTTCTGTTTTATAGCGTGACCATATGTCCCGTTTTGGCCGGGACGGTCCCTTTTTTAAGCCCTGTCCTGGCTATCCTAACCTTTTTGACAAAAGTGCACATTTGTCCCATTTGCTCCTGCCAACTGATCAAGTTGGTAAAAACAAACGGGAGAAATGCCCACTTTTGTCAAAAAAAAGTGGAGTGCGGAGGAACGTGCAAGGGGGACGAGCAGCTATGCCAGCCTTGTGCAGGGAGGAGGCAGGGATCGCGCAGGAGGCAGGCAGGGCAAGAAAGTGGCTCAGGTCAGCCCAGCAGGAGAGGGCAGGGGGAGGGCTCAGGCCAGCCTCATGCAGTGTCCCGTTTTCCCTTTGGGAAATATGGTCACCCTATTGTTTTAGTATCTCTGAGGCTCGGAGAGGAGGAAGCCCCAGAACCCGAACCCCATCGCCTGGGACACAGCACTGAGTTGACTCTGTGCTCAGAGAAATGTGGAAACAACATCCCTACAGTTTCAGCAAAACTTCTCTAGTAGCTCACTGTACTGATTGCAGAGCTCTTGCTTATTTATATTTGTTCCCCATAATGGCATTCAGGGTACGTGGTGCTGGATTCTGATCAGCCCTACCGGCTAGCACATTACTGCAGGGACTGCTGCTGAAGAGGGGAAAGTCAATCGGAAGAAAGGAAGGAATGCACACCGAGAGGAATGGCACACCTACAGCCATATCCGGCCTGGTCAGCACTGCAAGGGGGCACAGAATGCTGGGAGATGTGTCCTCAGATACAGAAGCAGAATGCTATGGGGTGGACACTTGGCTGGTCTTCTCAACAGAAGCAGCATGTGCTGCCTACTGGAGCATAGCATACATAGTGAATACTCACCCCCATGCCCTCGGCTGCCAACTTATGCCCCTTTGTGGTACAAAGCCAATGCATTCACTGACGCTCTGCCCTGAGAGCTAGCCCTTATGGGCTACTGAATGATCCTGGCCTGAAGCCTGCAGGCAGGAAGGTTGGAAGAGGCTCCCTTCTTCACACTCTTGCAGAAAAGAGAATCTACTCACGGACGGATGTGTAACCCACACACCTTCTGGGTGTGGTGATCTGTCCCCTCTACTGGCACTGAGACCACTTAGAGACGAATGAGTCTTCTCTACAGCCTTAGCTAAGGGACATGCAGGGCCGCCCAGAGGGGGGAGCAAGTGGGGCCCCGGGCCCTGCAGGGGCCCCCACGAGAACATAGTATTTTATAGTATTGCAACTTTTTTTATGGAAGGGGCCCCCAAAATTGCTTTGCCCCAGGCCCCCTGAATCCTCTGGGCGGCTCTGGGGACATGTGGCTTTTAGCTCATGCAGTAGAGGCTCATGCATTTAGCTCCAGAGGCCCTAGGTTTGATCCTGTCCGCCAATGACTGGGCTCAGTCAGTGTTACAGACGGAAAGGGAGAAAATGTTAGCGTGTTCTGCAGGAATAGCCCCAAAGCAGGTTAGCTGCACTGTGATCAGCTGTACTGTTTGGGAAAGTCGCTATTTATTCACACGGGAGGTCCTGATGCATATCTTCCCTAGTCAGCTCTGGCAAACCTCCCCAGGAGGTTATCATCAAGTCCACATAAGCCTCCTAGCACTTCCTCTTTTATTCTGTGCTGCCTGTCTCCTTTACATGTCCCTTCCCCCACTTCTCCCCCAGTAGTCACCATGATCACAGCAGCCACTCACCCTATTACCAGAAAGGCAGCTCAAGACTGTACAGTGCTCTGGGAGCAGCTGCCTGTGAGACAAAAGTGCCCTCTCACTGGCTAGGCCCAGGAGGAGAACATCATCAATGTGTTATTCTCAGAGCCTCCAGCTGGACCGAGAGGTTAGCGTCCAGAGGTCTCTTCCCAGCCCTGGCCATCTCCCACTATTCACCCAACCACTGGCCCAGCCCAGCAGTGTTTTTATTAGAAAACACTGAGGCAGCCTTTCCAAGCCTCAGAAGAATCATCTTGTAAAGATCTGGGCTTGAGATGCCAAATGATCGCTGCTTTGGCGGAGTCTGCACATTCATATTTTATTGGTCACAAACGCTTTCCAGATGCTGGCACGCTGGCTGCAGATTGCAGCTCTGGGGACTTGGCTCCTAGCCCTAGTCACTTTGTTAAACTCTTGACCTGCCGTGGGTTAAAAGAAGCAGGGAATGGGACTGAGTCACCACCAGGGCATTGCTGTGAAAGAGAGAGAGCACACGCACTATACAGTGGAGACCATTTCAGCAGCTTTCTGCGCTCAGCTGGCACGGAAAACATTTAAGGTGGTCCACAGCAATGCTCCCAGCTCAGTTGCTAAAGGTGGTGAGAACTGCAGTCTAGGCTAGCAATTGGTTTGAGAGGAGGGACAGGAAGCAGCTCATGCAGTAGAGGCTCATGCATTTAGCTCCAGAGGCCCTAGGTTTGATTTCGCAGACCATACCCTTCCCAGGTTCCCCCCTCCCCCTGCAGAGATGGTTTCCCCCACCCTGCTCCAATACCCAGCAAGCCCCTCTACCACCTATCCAGGGCCGGGTGCAACATACAGGCTGACAACTGAAGCCAGGAAGCCTCGCTTGGATTCAGGTTTCATGGCAAACTGAAACCGAGGCCACCAGGTCTGCATTACAAACTAAGGCTATGGATACACTACAGAGCTTACAGCAGTGCTAGTGCAGACACTCTAAGCCAATGGGAAACAGCTCTCCCGTCGACTTAATTACTCCAGCCCCCGTGAGCAGCGGTAGCTATGTCGGCAGGAGAAGCTCTCCCATCAGCATGGAGTTGTCCACACCGGTGATTAGGTCGCTGTAACTTATGTCACTCAGGGGGATGGTTTATTCACTCCCCTGAGCAACATAAGTTATACCAACGTTAGTGTAGTGCAGACATCGCCTTACATCGGTATAATTCCGTTGCTCCGGGGTGTGAAAAATCCACACCCCCGAGAGACAGTTGGACTGACCGAATCCTCAGTATAGACAGCGCTGTGTCGACGTCAGGGCTTCTCCCATTGACACAGCTACTGCTTCTCCTGGCGGTGGATTCTCTACGTCAATGGGAGAACTTCTCCCATCGGTGCAGTGGTGTCTTCACCGAAGTGCTATAGCAGCGCAGCTGCACTCCTGCAGCATTTGAAGTGTAGACCTGCCCTAAGTCCCCACTTGATACAGAAGTCTCCTCAGATTTGCAAACCTTTCAGGGAAAAGACTAGTTGTATGTAAGGTTGTCGCATGGCATCCCAAGCAATGGGGAAGAGAGCCGTGAACAAGAGGAGAGAAAACATGATTTGGTAGAACCGTTTGAAATTTTTTGACAAAAAAAGTTTGCCCTTCTAAAAATGGGGGGTTTGTCAAAAATGAGTTTTTTCTACAGGAAAATGTCATTTTTCAATACATTTTTGGACATTTTGATAGGAAATTCTTGAACTATATGAAACATTTTGTTTAGTTTCTAACTAAATTTGTTTTATTCTAATTTTTTTTAAAGTTCAAATCAAAATGATTTTTTAATTTGAATTGAAACAATTTTTTTTTGTTCTGTGTTGAAATTTCTAGAAAAAGAAAAATGTTAAACAACGTTTTTTGGGGGACAAGTGAAGGTTGGAGTTTTTTCTTTTTAAAGCCAGCTTTATTGATTTCTGAGTGATCCTTTTAGTCAGGATCCACATCGGAAACAAAACTGGATAAGGAGTCAAGCAGCCCTTCTTTATGGATTGGTTTCTACTGGAGCTGGGTTCCAATCAAACCCCCATGTACAGACACCAAGCCTTAGGGAACTTTGAGACCAGAGTCAAGCTTTGTGACTCAAGTCCATCTGTAATTTGGGATGTGCCCACCCACAGGCTATTCTTCATTGGGTCCTTAAGGTTTCCCATTCTGTCCACTCCTGGGCTAGTCCGCATGTGGTCCTGTGGGTTACTCCTTCACCTGGGGCTGACTTCTTTTTTAAATCTCTGTTTTCCTCCACAACACCTTACCTACATACAGCCTTACTGAACTGGAAAAGGCCAGGGTACATGGTCTTCTCCATAGATGATCACTGCTACTCCTGAGATCCCCTAGAAGCAGATAATGAAATACACTGCTGTGGGGTGCTCAGCAAGATGGTGACTCTCCCAGAGGAGCATGAAACCAATCTCTCAGGAATGCAGGAGGATGTTGAAGTTCCGTAGCAATGAATTAACCCCCTTCTACATTAGGAAAATGACCTGTGGTTGGTTAGCACAAGAAGAACATAAGAACAGCCATACTGGGTTAGACCAATGGTCCATCTAGCCCAGTATCCTGTCCTCTGACAGTGGCCAGTGCAAGACGCTCCAGAGGCAATGAACAGAACCGGGCAATTCTCGAGCAATCCATCCCCTATCATCCATCCCCTATCATCCACTCCCAGCTTCTAGCAGTCAGCGGCTTTGGACATTAGGCTAATAGTCATTGATGGACCTATCCTCCATGAACTTTTCTAATTCTTTTGAACCCAGTTATAGTTTTGGCCTTCACAACATCCCCAGGCAACGAGTTCCACCAGGTTCGCTCTGTTGCCTGTTCAGCTAGAGAAGAAACTTGTTAATACAGATGGAAGATTTGTTGCTTTGCTGCAACAGTGCTGTAAATGTTTTGTCCCTGCTACATTAACAGCCAGGGGCAGATTTTCAAAAGGCACAAATGGGAGTTAGGTGCCCAACTGCCATAAAGTTTCTCTGGCAGTTGGGTGCCTAAACTACACGTGGTGGCTTTGAATATTTCCTCCCAAACTGTAGCCAACCCCAGCTGGGACCCATTGTCAGCAACCATTCATTTTTCTAGGGCAGGCAGGGCCTCAGTATCTTGACTATAACGGGAAGGGAGATTAACGACCCAGCACCACTCCTCTATATGAGAGGTGTTAAAGGAGAAGGCTTTGGCATGTCGACTGAATGTTCAAAGCAAGGCATGGGCTGCAGCCCATCCACTCCCCTCAACTGAACTCTGCATATCGCTCTCCTCCTCTCTTGCTGGGAATGATGGAACATAACTCCAGGATTATTTGCACATCTAAAAGCCTCTGCAGTTCTGTGTTAGTGTCAAGATTTTATCCCATGCAGCTGGTCCAGCTATGTTAATTAAATCATCACGTTAGAGCTAGGGGCTTTATTGAGCAAATGTTACCACAGGAGATGGATCACACCTCGGAGAAAGACCAGGTGTGCTGCCTGGACTCCAGAGAGCCCTGCCAAACTCATTTCATCTGTGACAATGATGCCAATTCCAACTCAGTCCCTAGAGGTTAATAAAACAGTAAAGCAATTCACAGTAAACCTAAAACCCTTCAGGTTCAGCCAAGTGGAAATCCAAAGTGACTCTCCACCCCAAAACAAACAACGGGGGGGGGGGGGGAGGAGGAGGAGGGAGGAAAGAAAGAGAAAGTTTTCCATAACAATATCCAATGTTACAGCAGACAGGGTTTCTCCAAAGGCATTATGTAATGTCTCATAAGGGCCATCAGCTGAATTATCAGGTGAAATACACTCTTACTAAAGAGAAAACCAGAAGCACAGGTAATCAGCCAGTGTGGGAGTGTAACTGCTTTGCAAGCCTTAGCGGCAAGGGAACTGGTTCAGATACAATGAGATGTCACTAGTGATGGGATCATGCTACAGAATTCAGATTTGGGATTCAAACCCTACAAAGCCCATGGCTGTTTGGTTCTGAGGTTCTGGTTTAGGCCATCTCTCTTAGTGCCACAAACCATCACCCGTGAATTTTTGGTACAGGCATAGAATTATTTCAATGACTTTTCTCCCCTCCTTGTTTTGTGGTGCCTCTGCATTCACTAGTTTTGCTCTGAGGCTCATTGTTTGGGCCTCCATAGAGACCTTACAAAGGAGAGTCCTTGACCCTCCTCTTGCATCTTGATTAATACAACCTCCTTCTCTTTGGCCTTGACAATCACAATTTTGCCCCAGTCATCTCTATTTCAGATATTGCTGCAAAGATCATTTTCCTAGCCTGTCACTTTGACCATGTCAACCTTCTCCTTGAATCCCTTCACTGGCTCTTCCTTCTCCATCACAACAAACATAAGACACTTGTCTTCACTTTCAAAGCTCTTCACAGTCAATGCCCACCCTACCTACCATCTCTCATTCGCTATCACACCATCGATGCTCATCTCCGATTGGCCCATGCTGCCAGCCTCCACTGCCCACTTGTTAAATTTTCAAACAAGCACCTCTGTGCTTTCTCCTGTGCTGCCCCACATGCTTCGGAGGCACTTCTTGTGAACATCCACAAAGCTACCTCATTATCCAATTTCAGAGCCCTCCTCAAAATTCTCCTTTGTTCTGACCCCTACAAAAAACTTGACAATGATTAGGTTGGTGTGCATAGACCATTGCCTATCATTCTGACCAATATTGCCTCACTGTTTACTTGTATTCCCCTCCTTGGTCTGTCTATAGCCATCTGTTGTCTCTTGCCTCATACGCAGATTTTAAGTTCCTTGGGACAGGGTGGGACCATCTTTTTGTTGTGTTTGTACAGCACCTAGCACAGAGTCCTGGTCGATGACTAGGGCTTTTGGTGCTATGGTAAAACAAATAATAAGTATAATAGTTTCTTTCTCACTGTAGCCTGAGGCCGGAATGACAAGGACACGTTGCAGATGAATCCATGCCACTCAGACATGATTATTGTTTACTCATCCATTCTTCTCCCCCTCCCTTTCTTCCTACCTATGAAGAGTCAATCCCTTTTATGGGGGAAATGGGCATGGGGATGGAAGATGACTTGCCTAATAGCTTTCGGGGTTTGTCCTTGTACCAAAATGGTTTGAAGTCATCTGGGCTGAGTGTTTGAGCAGGGAGCTTTGCTTTTATATTTGCATTGTGGTTTTAGTAGAGCACTTACATGCTTTGCAAGAGGCACCTTACATACGGATTAAATGAGCGAACACATAGCACTACTGATGTGCACAGTGCTTACCAGCAGGATAAACACTCAAATCAAGACACAGAACTACAAGCAGGTACAGTACTATCAACATGGATAGTGATTACTGAAGCTGCAGGTGGGTATTAGAACACACAGACTATGTGGAATGAGGTGAGTGGTGGTGTTAGAAGAGAAGGCTCTTGGCAGCAGGAATAAGAATTAACTTTCAGACATCTGGCGAGAGAGCTAGTGCTCATCTTGAAAAGCCCCAGGGCAATAAAACCAATCCCAGACTGCAATGTAAGGAAGTTTTCTCAAGGAAAAAAAGAATATTGCTACAATTTTTATCTGCTGATTCCCATTCTACTGACAATTCTAGTAATGTCAGAGTAATTACACACACAGCATCATAAAACTACACCACAATAATGTAAATCCATAATAATCTCCCACTTACACCATAATCAAATTGCTGGTATTGTAATCTTATTGTGGTAAAACCAGTTAGACTAGCATATGAGAGCATCAGTGAGACTAGAATACAAGAGCCTTGCATGTCGTTTGGATAAGATACAAGACTGAGCTCCTGGCTTGAGATCCCATGACACTTTATAAAAAGCAAGAGCCTTAGACTCAGTATTCTAGCCAAATTCCTGTTTGTGAAATTTCCTACAATTCTCAAGTAGTTTCAGCTGGAGATGTTTTTAAGGCCAGATTCTGATCTCAGTTACACTGGGGTAAAATTAGCAAAACTCCATTGACTTTTGTGAGAGTGACTCCAGATTTAAACTGGTGCAACTGAGATCAGAATCTCAGCCCTTACTACCCCTCCTAAAATCTATTGTGTAGTATTGCTGGCTAGCTGGTGTCTTCATTTCACTTGAGAGGCAGCTGCATCACAATAGGGAGTAAATAATCCTCATATCTAATCAGTTGAACTCTTTTGGATCCTACAGGATGAAAAGTGCTATACAAAAAATAATTAAACAAAGAAATACAGTTCTTGGGGCAGAATTTTTAGAGGGAGATTCACATGGCAAACATCTTGGATCTCATTTAAAATGTAAATCCAGCTATTGTATCTTTTACACATTTAATACAATTCCCTTGCCAATTCTGAAGGTTATCAACATTTGCTATTTAAATGATTGATTTCTAACAGCTCTTCTGCTCCCCCTACCAGCTGCTCTTATTACTGCAGATTATCAGTAATTGGCAGTGCAATAAATAATGTGACATTGCTATTATTACATAGTCAGATCACACCATCCCACGTGAAACTTGCCAAAAGAGGCTAAGGGGAAGGAAAACTTGGAAAGATTCCATCACAGTTTCTCTTTGAGCATGCTGTCAGTGTTTGGATTTACAGCCTGCCCCATCTGGGCCTCAGAAACCAGCATGGACTGGTGGTATAGGATCATTCTGCGGACCTGGGAGGACCAGCAGTAGCAAGAGAACTTTAGGATGGGAAGGGATACCTGTTTTGATATTTGTGCAGAACTGACCACAATGCTTCAGCAACAGCATATCAACATGTGGTGCCCCAAACTCATGGAGAAGGGGAGAGCCACTACCATCTGGAAGCTGCCCATCCCAAAATGTTACAGGGTCTGTAGCCAATCAGTTCCGCATGGGGAGATCAACTGTTGGGGCCATTCTCATGCAGGTCTGCTATACCACTGATAATGCTGGGTAATGCTCAGGAGATTATTGATGGCTTTGCATGCATGGGATTCCCAAACTGTATTGCAGTAATTGATGAAAACGCACGGGCCTATCATTTGACCCCCACTCCCCCTAGCACCCGAGGGCAAAGAGTTTATAAACAAAGAGATACTTCTCCATGGTGCTCCAAGGATTGGTTGACCATGGAGGAGGTTTACAGTGGTCTGGAAGAGTCTATGATACTAGGATCTTTTGGAACTCAGCTCTATTTAGATTAATGGAGAAAAGACTGGTTGCCCTCAGGACCACTGTGGACATTAATGTTGTGGAGATTAGTCCGGGTAGTCTGGGGGACCTGGCTTAGCCTCTGATGCCCTGGCTAATGAAGCCATACACAGGTCGTACTATAGTTATGTAGAATCCTGCCCAGTTCATTAAAAAATTGACAGGTCACATGTCTCCTTTTGTTCCTTGTTTTAACGTACTTTCTCCTGAGCTGCTTGCTCTTTATCCAGCATTGGTTGGCAACCCGGTCCTGGCCCCTCTCAGATATCTGCTTTGCAATGTCCACAAAAAGATCTTTACTTCGGTGCCTGGCCTCAAGAGCTTCAACACTTCTCTCCAGATGGTGATGAGATCCAGAGTCCTAGCACAGCTCCCAGCGACTGCACAGGGCATTTTATGGGACCGCCCAAGTGCTATCGAGGTTCTATCACAAGAACACTGATACACTGGGATCCAGGAGCAAAGGGGCAACATCTGGCTCCTCATCAGCTTTTAAGGAGGGGGTGAAGGGTCATCCTGGGAAATTGACAGCAGAGCAGGGAGGGCCCAGGTAAACAGACAGATTAGTAACAGCTGACCTGTAAAGCACTGTGGGATAGCTGTTGGAAGCATGCAAAAAGTGGTGCACAGCAAGTGCATCCACACGAACAATAGATGCAACTAATTCAATCTGAAGCAAACCCAAGTACACTTTGCAAGAGGATGCTAGATTTCGCGATCAATGTGGAGTTAATGCACAGTGATGGATTGTGTCATGTGTATGTAAGCATTTTCAAACCAGATTAACTCGACATGTTCCAGTTTAAACCCCTATGTAGACAAGACACTCTCTCATCCATGAGTTAAGTGATACATCACAGAGGGACGAGGCTGGGGGTTGGTGGGGGAAGCTGAGAATAAGATCCCTCAGGGTAACCAACCTTTGCAATTATGTTGAAACACTTCTGGAAGGAGAAGTCTACTTAGGTTCCCTGACAGGAAGAACTCCTGAGAGTAAGGGAGGTGGGAGCTCCCCAAACCAGTCCCTGGAATGGACTAGGAATGCATCTGACTACCTAGTGCGGCTCCATTCTTTCCCCTGGAATTTAAGGCAACAGTTGCCCAATGGAAGGGAACAGTTAATTGCTTGTGACTGGGACTTACTTGTGATCCATGTGTCTCTTATTCTCTTGTCTTCTTAAGGTGGCTGGCCAATGTATTCCTCTCTCTCATGCATTTTCACCTAGTTTTTTCTGTCACTCACTCCCTGTGCCAGCTTGTGATGTGGGGATGAACGAAGAAAGAACAAAGATGTCCAGGGAAAGTCTGGTCTGGATGACTAAATATCTGGATCCGGGGCAGAGATTGGCAAGGATGCTCATCAGAAACAAAAACATCTAGAGTCTCAACTAGAATAGGTCAGCTCTGCCTCAGAGCATGATGGGAATCAATCCACTGACAGCACAATGGAGAGCAACATCAACTTCCCTAATGCTGGTACCCTCTTGTGTTAAGTTTCAGCCTAGGGCATAATTTAATGGATGGGTAATAAACCCTTGAAATATGGTTTTCTAATAGAAACAGTAGTAGACCCTTGACACAGGTATATTGATATAACAATTATGCTGTATAGCATTGTTATACCAGCTACCATAATACATTGTAATAAACTAGAACATACCAGGATATTTTACATTAACACTAAAGTAAATATTATGCTGAACTATTGTGTATGCTGCCGTCTACTTCACATGCTTCTACCTAGCAAAACTACAGCAAACAATTTAGCTATTTTAATACACAGTGAATTTAATTTAAAATGTAACTGTTAACAAAAAGCAAGCTGCTTTAGAGTCCTGGTACAAAGGCCACTGAAGTCAATGGAAAGAGATTAAATAAATATACTCTTTAAGATTGCCATTTGCATTATTCCCAGAATGCAATACAGGAGATGCTCTTGATTTCACAAATTAAAGTAGTGATAAAATGGAAACATGAGAACCTTTTAAAACTGGGAGTAAAATTATTGGCTCTTTAGCGTGTGTGGAGGAGTAGGTAGGAGAAACCAGGGCTAAATTAACAGCTAAATAACCACAAAGAGGTTTATTTTCACAGTAATACATGGGATTAAAGATGTGTGATTGAGCACACGCCTGCGGTGACAAAAGAGGGTGTTATATTTGTTTAATACAAAAACGATCTCAAGAAAACACAGAGTAAACATCCAAAATAGAATTATGCTGCTGTTCCTGTTGTAACAACAGCAGACATCTTAGTTGTGCCATGATCTACCATAACCCTCAATGGAGCATTAGACTATCACACAACCACTTCTCATGCCCTTCACTTATACACATAATATGGCAACAGAGGGACTAGAATAAGCTTTGAGAAAAACCTAAATGATGTCAGAATACAACATTCTTCATGTGCCAGAGGTGAATGACAGTGACTCCTGAGAGGTGCTTCCCAGCTATCAATTACTGCGTGTTTTTTAAAATATGCAATTGGTAGGCACATCCCAATAGGCCAGTAAGCCCAAATCCACCCAAGGTCAACAGAACTGAAAAGAAAAAAAAACTTTCATTAGAAAAAAAGGTACAACAATATTTTATCGCAATGGTCCCAAATACCGCATTTCAGGGTCTGAGGTGATGGCTGAAAATACTGTTATATTTTTTATAATAGCACAATTATTTTTTGGCTTCCCCCACACCCCAGTTTTGGTTAGTGTTGGTTGATTCAGGTGTTTACAGCTGGGTGTATAGTAGCCTTTTTAAAATGTTGCTGATTCTTTCTTGGTAATCTCGCTGTCTGATGTGGCCTATTTAAAGGCTGCAGTATGCAGGTTGGGAAGATCCCCTGACTTACAATGGTGACTGACTAGGATGCCTTCCTGTTCCATGAAGGACTCTTTATCTAATATCCTTCTCTTTTTCTTGTTGAACAGCTGGATCCATGGAATACATGAAAGTCTAGGAAAGCCATCGCTTGAACAAACAAACAACGGCTCCAGCACAACCTCTGAACAATGCCTATTGGTAGGGCAGGCTTTAGCATTTTTGATAGGCCTGCAAAATGTTTTGCGTTCGACCCCTACAATCCACTAAACAAATAGAGTGAATGATCCCCCCTCCTCCCCACCCAACCCTCCAAAAGAATAGTAATAAAATAGTGAGACTCATCCGCTCCAATCTCACCCGCTCTGCATTAAAGTGGCTGAACCACATTGTCTCTGTTTTCATAAACGAACAGCTTAACCACACATCTCTGAGAATCAGGAGCATCCCTGCCAATTTTACAGAAAACAGTGTGTTTTGCTCTGGTTTTTGAGTTGGAGAAATTGGCAGCCAGCTAGGTACGCACATACACACTTTGTAGGTACACACCTAGGTCTGCTGTACCGTAATGGAGTCACCATGCCCTCCATGAAATCCTCTAATAAGAAAACAAGGGTGTGATTTTCCCACTGCCTTGTATAGTCACTCACACCTGTGCACAGAGTGCATGGAGCACTGTCATTTTGACTGGGTAGCATCGTGTGGCCAATTCACATTGATTCAGGGAGGCAAGAGCTAGAAACTTACACTGTATGCAAACTGAGATTCCCCCCTACATTTCACCCTAGGGTACTTAAGGAACTAGGTGAAGCAATCTCAGAATCACTAGAACTCATTGAGGATAGGTGACATCCCAGAAGGCTGGAGAAGAGCAAACATGGTACGTATCTTTACAAAGGAGAACAAAAAGAATCCAGGGAATTATAGACCAGTCAGCCTAACTTTGATACCTCAAAAGATCCTGGAACAAATCATTAAACAATCAATTTGTAAGCACCTAGAGGATGGGTTATGAGTAATAGCCAACATGGATTTGTCAAGAACAAATCATGTCAAACCAAACTAATTTTCTTCTTTGACAGATTTACTGGCCTACTGCATGGGGGTGGGGAGGAGAGCAGTAGATATGATATATCTTGATTTTAGAAGGCTTTTGACACAGTCACATGTGACATTCTCATAAGCAAACTAGGGAAGTGTGGTCCAGATGAAATTATTATAAAGGGATTGCAAAACTGGTTGGAAAGACCATACTCTAAGATTAGTTATCAGTGGTTCACTGTCAAACTGGGGGAGGAGGAGAGAGGGGTGTATCTAGTGTGGTCCTGAAGGGCTCTGACCAGGATCCGGTAGCATTCAATATTTTAATTAATGATTTGGATGATGGAGTGGAGAGTATGCTGATAAAGTTTGCAGATGATGCCAAGCTGGGAGGTGTTGCAAGAACTTTGGAGGACAGGATTAGAATTCAAAATGACATTGAGAAATTAGAGAATTGGTCTGAAATCAACAAGATGAAATTCAGTAAAGACAAGTGCAAAGTACTACACTTAGGAAGGAAAAAATCAAATGTATAACTACAAAATAGGGAATAACTGGCTAGATGGTAGTACTGCTGAAAGGGATCCGGGTTATAGTGGTTCATAAACTGAATGATAGTCAGCAAAAAAGTCTATCATCATTCTGGGATGTTGTGATGGGATTAATGTGGGTTAGGGAGGCCAATATAGTACCTGGCTGCACCTGGAGGGAGAGCCAGCCTGCAGTGAACATGTTCCCAGCTGGGAGAAGCAGGCTGGTTAGTATAAAGCCAGGAAGTTGAGAGTAGAAGAGCTGGCAGGGAAGAAGTATGCAGTCATTCTCCAGGGGCAGAGAACTGTGGCGGAGGAATTGCAGAGGGGAGAATAAGCCCTGGGATCCCAGCTCCCATTAATTCATACTGCAGGGATCCTAGCTCCGAAAGAAGGGTCAACCCAGAGAAGTTACAGAGAAGAAAGGCT
This sequence comes from Malaclemys terrapin pileata, assembly GCF_027887155.1. Taxonomy (NCBI): domain Eukaryota; kingdom Metazoa; phylum Chordata; order Testudines; family Emydidae; genus Malaclemys; species Malaclemys terrapin. The sequence continues at coordinate 15,180,896 of NC_071520.1, read as the reverse complement.
GGGTAGGAAGAAACCCAGGGAAACAGCAGCAAGGAGTAGCACTGTGCAGCCCTTGGCTGCAGGGCCTCTGGGCTGGAACCCAGTGCAGAGGGAGGGCCTGGGTTCCCCTACCAGCCACTGGGAAGGTAGCATAAAGCTCCCTGATGTAAGGGGAATAGAGATATTCACAGCCCTGATGCATGGACCATGGAGCTAAGAGTTGGGGCTGAAGACATGTTATAAGGGCATTGGACTGTTATCTTTGGAACTTTATTACCGTGGAAGAGGAGGGCTATACATGTATCAGAGGGGTAGCCGTGTTAGTCTGAATCTGTAAAAAGCAACAGAGGGTCCTGTGGCACCTTTGAGACTAACAGAAGTATTGGGAGCATAAGCTTTCGTGGGTAAGAACCTCACTTCTTCAGATGCAGGGCTATACAATGACCCCTGGCCGGAGGACTAAGTCACAAAGAGGGGGCACACCATGGCACAAGCAACTGATGCAAAGGGGTGCCAGACCGGAGGTGAGCTAATCCCCAAACCCAGCCACAAGGAGGTGCTCCAATGATGAGTGTACCCTGTTACAAGTATATTAACAGGGGTGTCGTACATAAGACCCAGAAGGCAATTGTTCTACTCTACAGGGCACTGGCGAGGCCTCATCCAGAGTACTGTGTCCAGCTCTGGGTGTGAAACTTGAAGAAAGACGGGGACTTACTGGAGAGACTCCAGAGGAGAGCAACAAAATTGTTCAAAGGTTTAGAAAACCTGACCTATGAGGAAAGGCTAACCAAATCTGGGCATGCTTAGTCTTGAGAAAACAAGACTGGGGGAGACCTTATAACAATGTTATAAAGAGGACAGTGATCAACTGTTCTCTATGTCCACTGAAGTAATGGACTTTATCTGCAGCAAGGGAGATTTAGGCTAGATATTAGGAAAAACTTCCTAACTCTAAGGATGGTTAACCACTGGAACAGACTTCCAAGGGAGTCTGTGGAATCCCCATTATTGGAGGTTTTTAAGAACAGGTTTGACAAAAACCTGACAGGATTGGTTTAGGTTTGCTCAGCCGTGCCTCAGTGTGAGGAGATGGATTTGAGGTCCCTTCCAGCGTAACATTTCTAAAATTCCTAGGTCTCCCAAATTAGGGAGGAGTCCCATGGCTGTGGGCTTCACAGACCCACACAAGCCAGCTCAGTCTTGGGGGGGCTGCAAACAATCCCTAGACTAGGTGATTATTTCAGGTCAATAACTTCAGTAATTTGCCTACCTGTCAAGCAGCCGCTTCAGTGCAGAAGGATCTAAAGAGGAGGTTAAATGCTGGTGGGCTTTGCTGACTCGAGATTTGTGTTAACAGCATTGTGGCCAGTGCTGCTTTCCTGGACAACAGCCATCTCATATGGGGACCGCCTGACTGGTGGTGGTTCTCATTCAAAACAGCTGGCTCCTGCAACAGAATCAGTGGTTAGATTTCCCCCACCCCTTCTCCAAGCAGGTAGTATTTAGATGGGGGCTCTATTTCTCCACTATTATTAGTAAGTCTACATATTTAACGTGTGGAATCTTAAGCTTCAGGTCATATAAGCTGATTGTTACAAATGTTTAGTAAAAAATTTCCGCCCCACGTACAATATTACACGATTTGCTAAGGGCATCAAATGTTTTTCCTCTGCTGAGGCATCAGTTCTTGTCTACGATCAGAGGCTGGATACCACACTTGAATGACCAGTACCCTTATTCAGCATAATGGAACTTAGGCCCTATTACTTTAGTCATGTCAGCACCCTTACCGGCTGTCACACAACCCTTACAGTCATAGGCATCAGTACCCACAAATATCTGACAGGAGTCCCATACATAACTGAGTGAAATGGTGCTTCTAGACAGCAGCACTGGTAGCTGCTGAAGAGTCTGCATGCACATTCCTAAAATGCTGGAGGAGCAGGCTTTAAAAATATTGCTGCATGTTCTTGTGGGTGCATTGTATTTTGATTCACTATTTGCATTGTGGTAGCACCTAATAACTCCAATCAAAGACCAGTGCCCCCCATCATGCTCTGCACTGTACATGCATCACAAAATGAAAATTCCTGTCCCAAGGAGTTCACAATCTAAGTGCTCAAATCAATTTAACATCATATTCCATTCATATTAATCTTTTTGCATCAAAAGACGCTTGTTCCTTGATGGCACAGTACTCTTTGACACTTGAGCAAATAAAAATATGGTCTAAAGGACAAAAATGTTAAGTCATATTAGGAAGCTATGAAAGCAGCATTAAAATCTCTCTCGCTCACACACACACACACACACACACACACACACACACACAGAGAGCGAGCTGGGGAAGACAATTCAACATCCAACAGCCTTATGATGTGAATTTGCCATTATGTCACAGCACTGACTGTACTAAGGTCAATCTGTGAAACAAACAAGCTGAAAGCTCCAGTACAGGCAGTTTGCCATTTGTTTTGCAGCAGGGTACAGTAGGTGGATGATGGAGGAAAAGGAGGAGGACTGGGCTAATTTTGAGATGGATAAAATGGGTATGTGTATTTCAATAACAGTACTTTGCATGTATAGATCCGCTTTCCTCCAAGGACCATACAGCACTTTAATTAATTAACTAATTAAGTTAATTAAGCCTCACACCACCATGTGGGGCAGGAAACTCTTTTGCAGATAGGACAACTGAGGTGCCCAGAGAAGTAAGGTGACTTGCCCCAGGTTACACAGTGATGAAGCCAAGAACAGAACCTTGGTCTTCAGTCTACAAGCCCCCTTCTCTAAACACCCCCCTTTCCTCTTAACAGAAGGACAAGGGGGATGGACTGATTGTGAGAAGAGGGGAGCAGGGACACACGGATTTTAGTAGAGGAGCAGATTGGAACAAGGGATTAATGTGGTTTAACAGGTCATTTGGGGAAGAAAACTGCCAATTGTAAATACCCCCCTGTTCAATAAAGAGAAACTAGTGAGCAGACCATGCGCAGATCTCACTAATTTCACAGTAAAAATGTTTTCTGGAGCGACCCCATAGTTGCCTGTACTCCTATATGCATACAAGCCCCCTTTCCTCCTGTCCCTTGGCCTAGTACCAGCACCGTCTCTGGTGCAATGGGCAATGACATTTCTGAATGCTTTGCAACCCCTGCCAGAGGTGCTGGTGCTTTAGAAACCTGGACACTCCAAACAGCAAGAGTAGGGTTCTTTGTGGGGTGTTTTTGGATTGGCTTAATATGTCTGGGGGTGGGGAGAGAAATGCAGCATCACCTTCCATTTTATCCCCCTTAATGCAGGACATGTCAATCATCCATCTGGTCTAAAGAAAATGATTATTGAAATTCCATGTCAATCTCCAGATCTAATCTCTATAGTGCAGCTTAGCTGGGGAACTCACCAAAACCCAAAAGAATGTTTCCAGGGACAGACAGATATGCAAAGCCAGGGGAACAATGAGAGTTGGAAGATCCTTCGCAAGTGAATTACATTAATACTGAGCAATAATTGTGCCAGACCACCTTAAATGGACACTGCACATCTGCTCTTCCTCCCTTCCCCCCTCCCCCCGGGTTGTAAACCATCCTGCAATATTTAAAATAGCATTGTCCCCCCCACCCCTTCCAAAGCCCATGGACCCATTTGAGTGGCTGTGTATTCGCTCTGTACTGTTTGTTATTCCTGAGGACATGCACATAGCTGAACATACTAATAAAAATTTCATCAGAGGTCTCCAAAGGGTGGAGGGAGGATTTGTAAAACTCTTCCCCCCACCCTTCATTATTTAGCAGGGGCTGCAGCAGGCTAAAACAAATGCCTCTGTGCAACAAAAAGGAACAGTTCTGCTGCTGAATGGGATCAGACAGCAATAGGTAATGGGGCATCATCCCCTAATTCCAGTATAAACAAACAGGAGCATATTTCTTGCAAATCCCCAGCAAGCTGAGTGAAAGAAAAGAGGAAATAAAAAGAAAATGCCTGTACAAATCATGCCGGTATAATACTTTAGTGCATGTATTATTGTATTTCCTCCATATTCATTCACTGGAAACCTGCTCGATATGGACCCTTAGTGCATAGAGATTATAATAGTGATATGGAATAATACTGAGATTAGGTATTCATTTATGAAGGGTTCACCGGTTTTTATTTTATTTTAATGTAATGCTGGATTGTCAGCTCTGGAGACTGAAATCCTCTATTTATCCACAGATCATATACTGTATAGAATAGGCAACATTAGTAGTTACTTCCATCCATGAGTTTCAGTCTTGACCTGAAGAGATCACCTACAGGAATGCAAGAGTGGTTGGGTCTCCATGCCTATTCCATCCTCCTGGGTGTTGTCTTTGCTGAAATTGTTAACAAGGATGACTACTAGTGCCAATTTTGGTAGTGGGTTTTGTGGTATGGAATGAGTCTGAGACCCTCCACATTCATTTCCTGTAAGGTGCCAGTCAAAACTAGGAGGGCACCGCTGCAGCTACAGCTGACTAGTTATCCTCAATTACTTATTTGTGGGGATACCAAATTCTGGTTCTGCAGGGTGCTCCTTGACCACAAGCTGGGCTCAGTACAGCACCTCTGGAACTGTCACATTACTTCCACTAACACTGTAATGGTTAAAAAGGAGCCAAACAATGCTGAATTTGGAGCACTGACCACAGTTATCAACCTGCCAACACCTGCAATTATACCCCCTACCTTCCATGGGCTGGGACATTGTCTCAGAGCTAAGCAGCTAGGTCTGATCTGATCTTTGATGGGTAGCCTCCAGAAATCCCCAGTTGGCTGAAGGAAGTAGTCTTGGTGGTTCGTTTGGTAACACTTTTCCCTTTGAGTTAATACTGACCCAATACACTGGCATGGTTCTGAGGGATATTCTGCTTAGGAGCATAAGTACCATTGACTTACATTAGGTCTTGTGGCTGGGAAGAGGAATCCCTAACTCTCTTTGGCTCTTCTGAAAATTCCAGCCTGTGTTCTTAAGTCAATTAGGTGCTCTGGAAAATTGCACACCAGCTTTCAGAAAGGCCTTAAGAGTTGAGACTAACTACTTATGGTTTTTGCAAAAGTGTTAGTCCTGGTGTCTGGCCAAGTGACACTTTCTGTAATTTTGTTCTATTGATCTGCAATTCCCTCTGGATATAGTTTTCTTCACTTCCTGTCTAAAGCTGTGCGCTGCTAAACAGCTGCTTTGTCCCACCCTAGAGGTGGCTGTATTTCCGTGGTGAAGTCACACACATTTTATTTTCTATGGGTCTCTGCCTTCTGAAAACATAACATAGTGGCATACATTTATAACTCAATACAACCAGAAGAGAAGTAAATCAAAACAAAACAAAACACACACACACACAAAACTCCACTAGAAAACAAACAGGATATGAAAACATATATTAAGAGTACCAAAAGCACAGATCATTTATCTAATTGTAAATCAATGACCTATCCACGTCAGGATCTCTGTTAAAAACATGCATGAGGAAATTACTAAAATGCAGGTTAATGCCCTCTAAGAAACAGCCCATTTGAAACAGTTATGGTACTCCATTTAGATGTTTTATTATAACACATTTGGAGGTCTCATGATCTATAAGTATGTATTGAGGAAATGTAAACAGATGAGTTACAAGGATTGACCTTAAATATGGGCCAATTTTGCCTTCGATAAATAAAGGTTTCCTCAGTATTCACAGAATGCCCCATATTTACTACTATAGCAAACACCAAGAGACTATTGCAGATATCAATAAAATAATAGTTATCTAAGCCAAGTGACAAGTTTTTGAGGGGCACCCTATTCTAAAACCCCTGGAAAACAGGATTTATATAGAAAAATTGCTGGGGAGTCTACTGGTGGTGCCTCTCCCAAGCTTCATATATATGTTATATATACAAAAAGTGGGCGTTCTGGATGCACAGAGGGTCAGAGCCCCCTATGCTATTAATATTTGAAATCTGTACTGTACATCACTGGAAAGTAGAGTCTAATCGACCCCAGCATAATAGCCCCCATATTTTACTCCAATATAATGAGTATTAATGCTCTCTGTACAGTTATTATACAAGCAAACAAATGTACAATTTTCCTGTTTTATGTACACTAGCGAGAATTAATGTACAAAGAAACTAATTTAAAAACAAATTATTTTCTAGAATATGACTTGTTTACACTGAATGTTCCACACCCATTCACCAGCCAAGAAGCTTCACTAATGTGTAAAGTAATGTTCATTGCACATTGCAGATTTTGTTGAATATCTTTTAACATTTCCCCATATGCCTCTGGAAGTGTCTGAATTTATGCCACAATTGAACTGGGCACCAAATTCTTCTCAGAAACCCTGGCTTAGGAGAGCAAGGTATACTTACAGAAATTAATTTGAACAATCAGCTGACAGTTCAGCTAGAGAACCTGGAGTCAAGTGCTATTTTTTCTTGTTCTGGGAAGGACGAGGTTTTTTGTTTGTTTGTTTCTTTTTGTTTTTTAAGTCCACTCCAGAAAAGCACTAAAATCCTGGCCCTTGGCCTACTCTTCTAGATGAGGGGTGGCCAACCTGTGGTTCCGGAGCCACATGCAGCTCTTCAGAAGTTAATATGCGGCTCCTCGTATAGGCACCGACTCCGGGGCTGGAGATACAGGTGCCAACTTTCCAATGTGCCCCTTCCCCCCACCAGCCTGTTGTATGCCACGGAACAGCTGATTGGGAGGTGTGGGGAGGGAGGTGGAGGCGCTGATCAGCAGGTCCGCTGGTGGTTGGGAGGCACTGGGAGTGGGGTGGGGGCGAGCTGATGGGGGGCTGCTGACGTATTACTGTGGCTCTTTGGCAAAGTACATTGGTAAATTCTGGCTCCTTCTCCGGCTCAGGTTGGCCACCCCTGTCCTAGATGAAGTGTGCTAGTTAACGGGTCCTGCTCAATATCATCACAATCATAGGTAGTAAGGTTAAGTGTTATTACCCCATTTTACTGATGGGGGAAATCTGATGGTCAGGTCTACAGGGTATAACTGTCAGAGCTGGGATTAGAACTCAGATGTTCCTAGTTTCTAGTATAGAGCTGGGCAATTTCCCCCCCTTGGTGAATAGTAAAAAAAATAAAAAAATCATTTTGAGGAGGTACCAAAACTATTTGCAAATTCGGGTGAAATGTGGCAAATCGTTTCAGCCAATAAAACCTTTGAAAACAAAAATTTTGAAAGTGTCAAAACAAATCATTTCAAAAGTGTCAATTTGAACCAGGCTGACAATTTCAAAAATGTTGTTTCAGATTTATTTGGGTTTTTTTGGCTGAAACAATTTGCTGGATTTGGCCCAAATTAATTTCCCTCTGTTTTTGCTTCTTCAAGAAGATCCCCAAAATTTAGTTTCAGTTGGGAACTAACCCCATTTTGGGGGGACTTTTCAGTTCAGCCACCAAACTGAAAAATCAGTTATTCGTTCAGCTACAGTTCCTAGCCGTCACTGTGTTTGTACAGATACGCTCACGTCAACATGTGTATGTGCTACTGTGTGCACCAGGCTCTGTATGTGTGTCAATATAGGCATGGGTTTGCATGCACATCATTTCATGGCTCTACGTCAGTATATCCATGCATGCTGCTGCACTGTGGTAAACATAGCATATTTCCTGTGTATTGGTACATATGCAGATCAGGGTGTGGGGGCCCAGTCACTCAGGTACGTGTACTTGTGCAATGCTGTGATGAGCCAGTGAGCCATATGAAAATGCATCCGTCTGACATTACATTGAGTGATGCAGCTGCATCACCTCTCCTGTCTCTCAGGAACTAGCCCTTGCACCCTCCTTCTCCCCACAAAGCTAAATTTGGAGTGACCAAATTGAGTGCTGACCTCACCACATCCAATATTTTAATTGTTATCATTTGACCCTCTGGCCCATGCTTGTTCAAGGCAGCTTTATTTTTTATTACCATCTCAATGCGCTGTGTGACAGAACTTGAGTGTGTCCTAATTTAATTTTAATTAGTGCCGACTTTTGCTTTCCTCACTAATGAAACAATGCTCATTATGAAGTGTAATTGAAGACCCCTAGAGGGAGGGGCGCCTAGAGACCTCATTGTGTTGGTATCCGGCATCCTGCCCAATAAAATTCCCCTCTGAACGAAAGCAGTTTTATCATTAATTCATACTGCAGGGGAGCTAGCTAGCTGCCAGCTGCTGAGCTCATACTGCTCCTAGGAAAAGCCCAAAGCTTTTTCTCCTGAGAGACAACTCCAATTTCTAATGATTAAAACATAGTATAAGTCCTTCACTCTTGTTGTTTAAGAGCATCTTTGAAAACGGACTGTTTTGAAACTACATCCATGCATTAAAAGCAAACAACATTGATGAATATTTTTACTCTTAAATTGAGATTGAGTAAAACAAATATTGAATGTGGTTGATTTTTTTTTTTAAAGGAGAAATGTTGCTGTTTACAGCTGTTCCCAGATGAACTGAGAAGGTATGTGGAGAAGGCAAGTAAACTCACAACAGACACGTGAACCAGTGGTCAGTCAGGCGAGATGTTCAACAGGCCATCTTTGTAGGTAAATATTCAGTGAGATTTTTAAAGCTGCATCGGAGATCTGGATGTCCAAATCCTCCAACCAGTTTTGAAAATCTCAACACCATACCTGACATGTGTCTAGGCCTGGTAACTGCACACACAAGTTTAACACCAGGATTGCATGCACTTTTTTATAGGCAGATCTAAGGGCTTTTTAAAAATAAATAAATAAAAATCTGGTCCGGGAGGTGGTTTCTCTAGGACGGCTCCTTGGTGGGCTGTGTGAGATGAGTTGCATGTATCAGTTCAGTTTCTGACAGACAGGTGTTCATCTCACAGGTACAGCCTCACAACTGACATCTTTAGCAGTCGCTGCAGTGAACTGAGAGGCAGAGTGGTTATGGAAGCCACTAGAAGCACCCCCATCAGCTCAGGGAAAAGTGTGCAATAGTAAAATTACAGTTTGTACAGTACAGCTATAGCGATATGCAAGTATGGAATACCTACTAATACCACAGTTTTGAGATGAAACTTCTATGATATACTATAACTCTAGTTTTTAGTATAATGACACATTCATTTAAAAATATAACACAGCTATGACTAATAGATCAAAAATAATGGGTCAAACCCTGCTGTTCTTAGAGAGAACATAGGCAAGATTGCCATTGAGATGAGTTTTGTCTGAATAGTGTCTGAGTCAGGACTGGAGGTTTTGACCCATAGATTTTAAATACAGTACACAATTTTGCATTTGTTATCCTTTACTAAACTTATAAGTTTACATTAACTTGTGTGACCCAGGGACCCCCTGGTGCCAACTTGCAGAAGGCACAGGGGGTGCATAAGGTTTCACATGGTCAGATATATGCATGACAGTTCACCAAAGGGTGGCATGTGAGGTCTCTACTGAGAGCCAGTATCCACTGGTCATCATAATCACTGCAAAATTTGTGTACAGAAAATATTTAAGGAGTTATGTACCTAACCTTAACTAAAAATGATGTTCTGAAGGTGTTGGAGTTAAGGCAAGTCACCAGGAAGTGACAAGCCTCAGAAATGTTCCTTTCAGGCAGGAGGTAACAAACACCTATCTCCCTGTCTGGTCATTTGTGCATCATATTCCTCACATTGTATGACAATTTGCATATGGAATCCAAGGCGGAATGAATGATTGCGAAATCTACTAGAGAGGAAATTTACAGGATAAAACAAACAGGGCACACCCCTACTACTTGAATAAAGACAACGGATTTTTATGGTATACATGGTATATTTTGGGTGCAGGGAAACACCCAAGATGCCTTCACTGAGGAGGCAAATGGACAGCATCCTTGTCTTGGGAAAGGAGGGTCAACAGCCAATGTGGCTGTAAAGCGCTGCAAGGATTTTGAGTGACTACTACAAAACTTGAGAGTATCTTATTACTAAAGTCTAGGCTCTAGAATGTGTGTTATGATTTTTATTTGATATGTAACCATTTGTTTCCAATACTTCTCCTTGCTACTACTGGAATCTCTATGTTTTATTAAATAAACTTATACTTGATTTCACTATGTGCTGTGAGTGAAGCAGAGTGGTGAGCTGAGGTGGAGATGGGAAGCTGGGGTGTACTATTTCTTTGGAAGCAGTGAATCTGTGAACACTGAGCATGTCCAATGGACCAGAGGCTGGACACTCCAGGAAGATGTTCAGAAGGCTCGAAGGTTAAAGTGTGCCTATTGCTAACTAGGGCTGTCAAGCGATTAAAAAAATTAATCATGATTAAAAATATAATTGCGATTAAAAAAAATAATCACGACTAATCGCGGTGTTTAACAATAAAAGAATACCATTTAGTTAAATATTTTTGGATGTTTTCTACATTTTTAAATATATTGATTTCAATTACAACACACACTACAAAGTGTACGATGTTCATGTTATATTTATTTTGATTTCAAATATTTGCATTGTAAAAAACAAAAGAAATAGTATTTTTCAATTCACCTAATACAAGTACTGTAGTGCAATACCTTGCAATGCCAGCTACAAAAGTCCTATGCGAACGCCTGTTCTCACTTTCTGGTGACATTGTAAATAAGAAGTGGGCAACATTATCTCCCATAAATGTAAACAAACTTGTTTGTCTTAGCAATTGGCTGAACAAGAAGTAGGACTGAGTTGACCTGTAGGCTCCAAAGTTTTACATTGTTTTGTTTTTGAGTAGTTATGTAACAAAAATATACATTTGTAAGTTGCACTTTCACGATAGAGATGACACTACACTACTTGTATGAGTTGAATTGAAAATTATTTCTTTTTTTAATCATTTTTACAGTGCAAATATTTGTAATCAAAACCAAAGTGAGCACTATACATTTTGTATTCTGTGTTGTAATTGAAATTAATATATATGAAAATGTAGAAAAACATCCCAAAATATTTAATACCAATTGTTATTCTATTGTTTAAGAGTACAATTAAAACTGCAATTAATCACGATTAATTTTTTTTAGTTGCGATTAATTTTTTGAGTTAATTGCGTGAGTTAACTGTGATTAATCGACAGCCCTATCACTATCCTATAGAGTGACAGCAGGGCCTGCAAGGCCTGGAAGGGAGTTCTTCTGTTGTCCCGGACCAGAATGTGATAGCCTGCTGATGCACTAGTGGGGGATTAGATGCTTAAGTGGATTTTTAACCTGGCACATTCTGTGGCTAACTGGAGGAGATGCTAATAAGTATCACTGTGAACCAGACATCTCATGCCAACAAATTCACTAAAAATCATAATGGTCCTTATTACCAGAATTATTATTTAAAGAGACTTCCCAAGAACCAGCAGTAGTGTGGCATATGCCTTCATAAAGGTATTTTATGGCTGGGAAGAGCTTCACCCCATGTGCCAAAAATAAATACCTGAAGAGTAAATGCCCCAGCCCAAGTTTACGGGTTTTGTTTTCCTTGTGATTTTGGTGCTTGTGAACATAAGTGACTATGGGATCAAATCCTGATGTCCTTGATTGTAGACCAAAGAGCCAGGAGTTCTTCATACTTGTCATCGTAACGGAAGTTTAAACAGAAATTACTTGCTTTTAATTTAAAATTAATTCTCAGCAGCTCCTAGCAATGTGTGGGAAACCATCTGCGTTGAGGCTAGAGGAAAGCGTGTTTTAAAGGCACAAGTTTAATAAGACTAATAATGTGACTTGTACCATTCTTCCCTGTCTGTCTAGTTCTGAGGCTTGCGAGGCTGAGTTGACCCTCAAACTAAGCTTTTCACCTTTGGTGCAGAGATGTACCATATGGCTAGCTCTGCTCAGATTATGTGTTTTAGTTGTATCATTGCTCATGGTAATACAAAGTACATGATACAAAATCTAGTTTGGTGGGTAAAAGCAACACAGCGAGGGCCATGTATAGCCCTCAACCTTCTCACCCAGCTTCCCTTGCCCTAGTCTGCTACAGAACAAGAGTTGTATCTGACCCTTTGTGATTACACATACTCTGTTGTTGGAGTCCAGCTCTTCCTATGTGTGTCCAGGAAATGCTGATGAGACCTAAACCTGCAGCTTTAGAGAAAATGTATTCTAAATGGTGCGGAGATGCCACCTCAGGCTGTTTCTGTGCATGCCTGTGGCCCAGGGTTAGCTTTTCTAGTGTGGTATAATACAGCTAGCTGGTGGAATGCTGAGAGTGAGGTAGGCTTGGCTAATTGGAGCACTGGGAGGATGTGAATTGCACAGTTTCCATAATGAGTAGAGAGAAAAGAAAGTTTACAGCCCCTAATGTAATGACGTCAGGACAAGATTAATAGCAGAACTGCTGTGTCTCTGTCTATCAGACGCTTCATAATGAAAGGCACTGAGTTTCATTAATGATATTTTGCTGATGATTGGTGCTGAGAGAGTCAGTAGGGCATAACTCCCTCCCTGAGCCTCTTCAAACTTTTTCATCTCCTAGGCTCAAACATGTAACATACATATGAACACACACCGACACATTGTAAGGTGAAATTCAGTTATGTTCAGCTCCTGAACCAGTGTGGAAATGGAATCATAGGAATGTGTGCTAGTCCATGGATATTTCCCTCTTCCCTTTCTGCTTTATATCAGGTCAGTTCAGAGAAGTTAACAAAGAATCAGTGGGACTTGGGGCTATGCAGACATGCTGGATTTGTAAATATGCTAATTTTTTTCATGTCTAGAGACCTGGGAACAGAATCTGGACATATTCGCCATGAAATTAAGTTCGGTCTCAGTCCACTCCCTAGTGACTGTGTCTGTCCATATAATTAGAGCATCACCCCATTTAAAACAATTCAGCCCTTGTGGCAGTTGTTGTACAGGAATGGAATAGCAGGGAGTACTGCAGCTGTGGATTGAGGACTCTGGCTTGTTGACAGCCAATGAGAGGAGTCAAGAGGAAAGTTAGTACACTGGACTGGGACTCAGGTCTCTGTTCAGTTCCCTGTTCTGCCACAGACTTCCTGTGTGACCCTGAGCATGTCACTTAGGTTCTCATTTCCTGAGCTGTAGAATGGGGAATGGAATAAGCTCTTCCCACATAGGCTGTTTGTTTGTTTTTTTTCTAAGGTATATACAGCATCTAGCTAAATGAGACCCTGATCTCAGCTGCAGCCTAGCAGAGCTATAGTAACACACAACAACAGAGGATGCAGAACACTGGCTTGTGGTGCCAGTGACACCCTTGTTTTGAATCTGGGCAGCCGGTATCATATCCTGCACTTACAGGAGCATGGCACGTGCAGGCTAGTTGACACCCCCTTGTTTGGGTTGTGGATCAGGGTTTACTTCAGTAACTGACCAGTTTCTGAACCAATTCTGCCTCACAAGTGGGGGATTAGGTGCTTAAGTGGATTTTTAACCTGGCACATTCTGTGGATAACTGGAGGAGATGCTATCCTCTATGGAGTGACTAAATCATGCCCTGTCAAAGGATGAACGCAGTGACCTGGAAAAACTCCATTATAGTTCTTGTCCTCTCTGTGTGGGCTGAGCTGCTAGTGACCACTACCACCATAGGGGCTCTATTTGCTTCTGCAAAATTTAAGTTTTAGTTTCTTTAAATTAACTTTCTAGCACTAATGGCTATGGAGCAAAGTTACCTAGTGCGAACTAGATACCAAGTCTGCAGCCAGATACACACACCTCTGCAATTCCTCCCATTCATTTCAAAGGGATGTTAACGCGACAGCCAGTTAATGCCAAGATCATTAACAATTTCACTGCCAAACATTTTAGTGGAAACATCCAGCTATTTTGGGATTGTGGGCAGAGCCTGAGTAGAGTACCACACGATTTGTACTGCTATTCTGTGAGATATAGCACAGAGTAAGTAGTCTACCTTGCAGCAGCCATCTTTAGCACATTTGCGCTGTAGCAAGACAGCACATAAAAGGAAGCTTTTGCTGCTGGCCCACAGCTGATGCATTCTTAGTTATATGGTGCCTTTAAGTTCCAAACCTGACACCATTTTTTATGGGCCACACTTCCTTCCCCAAAGTTTGGGAGATATCTGGATCTGAGAGGTTTTGGCGTAGCCCCATCTCTGATATGGATACACGGTGAGAGACACGGACAATGGGGTATTTCTTGCTACACAGAGTTTTCTAAGGTCTCTCTGCTCTCCTTCTAAATGAAACATGAACTATGCATATGTGCACTAGCAAAAGGGCACATTCCACTGTGCCCAGAGTGAGCCGTTATGAGATTAGGTCGAGGTTACAGGCACTATGGAGAAGCCAACTGATGTGTGACTCCATTAGGGTTGTTACCAATTCAAATGAACTATTTTTTACCACTGTCACAATGGACCAAGCGAAGAATTCAGCTCTGGTAAACTGCCTGCATGGGATTCTCTCTGTATCTAGAGCAATGGAATAATAACCCACACAGATATATAGCAGGCTAATCTGCTTTAGGTATTACTACATTTTCCATGTTGAGCTATCAAAGACAGGTAGAGTACAAGGGGGCTGGGAGGGCTCTCTCTAATCTTCCAATCACTGTGCTCGTTTCTAGCACTGAGCCACTACTAGGGTCATTGTGCAATTTGGTGCTATAAATTTAAATTGGTTCAACTGAGCTCTTGGCGCTTATTTTCTCCCCTTCAGATGCTGTTCTAGAAGTCAAGCCAGTTTACACAGCAGCAGCTATTTGGTATGTAGTAGCTATAAGCTGCATCTCATTTTTCCCTCTGTGCATTGCACCTTTAAATTTCTGAGAACACTAACTTTTGGCAACAACAGCAGCCATTTTGTTCTCAAAGTTACTGCTCTTAAGAGTAGGTATTGTACCTTTAGGAGCAGAGCACATGCTAGTGAGAACGAGTTAGAAGCAGCCCAGAGTCAGCTTCACCAGATAAACAGCTAGAGCACCTAGCTCTCCTTTGTCCTAAAACAGAGTTATATAATTCTGATAAAGTCTTACTTCTAAGAGTCCAACTGTGCTTCCTTCTTAGAAATACACAAGACAACACATGGTACCAGAGTGAGATAGAAGTGAGCACTGGGAAAAGAGGACTGTAGCAAAGGAATCATCTAGCACAGTGGTTCTCAAACTGTGGGTCAGGACCCCACAGTGGGTTGCGGCCCTGTTTTAATGGGGTCGCCAGCATAGGCACCGACTCTGTGATGGGGAAAAATTAGTGGGTGCTCTGTACTCACTGGCAGCCAAGCTGCCCTCCCCTCCCCAGCTCCTCCTTCCCCCCGAGCGCGCCGCGTCCCCGCTCCTCTGCCTACCTCCCAATGTTTCCCGCCCGGCCACCTCCAAACAGCTGTTTGGCAGCATTAGCATGCTCCAGGGAGGAGGGGGGGGGGAAGGGAGCAGGAACGTGGTGCGCTAAGGGGAAGAGGCAGGGCCAGGGCGGGAATTTGGGGAAGGAGTTGGAATATTGGCAGGGAGGGGGCGGAGACTTTGGGAAGGGGCGGGGCCTCATGGAAGGGGTGGAGTAGGAGTGGGGCCAGGGGCAGAGGAGGGGGTCTTTAATAGCATGGAACTAAGTCAGGCAGAGAGAACAATTTGTGACACAATTTTGCAGAAATTTGAAGAGTATTGCATACTTTAAAAGAGTGAAGCATTTGGAAGGTACAAGTTTCACCTTAGAATACAACAGGAAGGAGAGTCCTTTGAAGAATTCCTAATAGAACTAAAGCTAATGAGCCCAACCTTCAACTATGGACAGTTAACAGATTCAATTATAAGGGATCAAATTGGAATCAGAATCAGAGATCCAAAGCTGCACGAAAAACTATTGGAAGATATGGAACTTGCTTTAGATACAGCAATAAGACTGTGGCAGGCTGCAGAAATCACTCTTAACAAAATAAAAATAATGGAACGAAAACAGGACACTGCCACTCTGGATAGAGTGCCAAGAGAAAAAAACTGGTAAGCAGCCAGTAAGTCAGCCCAGAACAAAAACCACAGAGAAGCATGGGGGTGGGGGGGGAGAGCTAAAACAAAGCACAAGATTTTGCAAGGGACAGCTTCAAGGACTTCACAAGATGCGAACATGAACAGTGACCTCAGCAATTCCCAGCTTTTGGTAAGTGCTGCATATTTGTAAGAAATACAGCATTTGGCCAAAGGCTGCAACCAGCTCTTCTGCAGAAGAGGAAGCAAAGCCTGCATGCTGATTCAGTAATCCAGGAAGAGAGCACAGACAGCAGCATAGAAGAGTTCTCTTTGGGAGCTGTAGCTCAAGGGGAAGGAACTGACGAATGGGCAACTTCTTTAGGGACTAATGGGACTCTTATAATGTACAAACTGGACATTGGTGCTCAGGGAAATGTTGTTTCAGATATTAGAATTAAAAGGCTGACACAAAAATCAGGCAACATGGTGAGCAAACAGGTTAAATTGAAAGCTTATAGTAAGGAACTCATTCCTACCAGAGGTACGTGTGTATTAGAAATAAAGGTAAAAGATCAAATAGATAAACACGGTAACAGTTAGAATGAAGCACCTATATTGGTTTTTAAAATATGCCACGCCCTTGGGTTTATACAAAGAGTGCACATGGTAGAGGAGATAACGGACGCATTGTCCAGAGCATTTGATAAAACTGTAGTAGAAACAGAGGTGGAGTCAGACATAGTGCATGTCAGACTGATTAAAAAAAAAAGAGCGAGAATTGTCCAGTCTCAAAAAGGAAGTGGAATGAATTTGCTGAGGCTACAGCTAATGATGAGACTTTACAGAGGGTAATTAAGGCTATTACCACAGGACATTACATACCAAGTCCATATTTCCATTTCAAAGCAGAACAGTCCGTTATTGATGGCATATTGTTTAGAGGAAACAAAATAGAAGTGCCTAAGATGTTACAAGTGGACATGCTCACAAGAATACATGAAGAACAGCTGGGCATGGAGAAATGTAAATAGAGTCCGAGACATACTGCACTGGCCACAATGAACAATGAGAGAGAAAAAACAGATAAAATGTCTGAAACCTGTCAAAAATATAAAAAAATTGAGAAAAGAGCCTATGTTGATAATGAACAATTAAGGGCATGATCTAAAATTGGTGTGGATTTATTTACATATGCAGGTAAAGACTATGTTTTGATTTTGGATTATGATTCTCTCAATCCAGAGGTTGTTTTATTAGAAAAATACTACATCCAAACATGTAATAATGCACATGAAATCCATATTTTCCAGCCACGGAATCCCTGAAATTATCAGGTCTGGTAATGGTCCGTAGTTTGATGGACAGGATTTAAAAAAAAATTGCTAGAGAATGTGGAATTAAACATGTATCCTCAATCCAACAGTTTTGTAGAGAATAGTGTAAAAATGTTCAACAACTTTTGAAAAAAGCCAGTGACTCAGGTACAGATATATATTTGGATATACTGAATTATAGGGCAGCACCAGTGAATCATGGACTGTCACCTACAAAGATTGTTTAGCAGGATGTTGAGAACAAAACACACTAACTTAATAGTGACCTTAGTGGCACTATAGACTTAGATGTGTATAAACAACATGACAGGTGTAAACACAAAGTGCATTATGGCAGAGGGCCCAGTGTGTTAGAGCCTTTGAAGCTCAGAGATGCTTTGTGGATTCATGATGGTACTTGCTGGGCTCAGAGGGCAGTAGTGACTCGTGTGGTCACCACACAATCTCACGAAGTACAGACGTCTGCAGGACATGTGTTTTGAAGGAGCAGGAGACATCTGCAGCATCTTCTTGAAGAAGAGGGGGTTAAGGAGGCAGATACTTCACTGGCAGCTACAGGACAAAGCACTGAGGAAACTGTACTGAGGATCATTCAGATCAGCAAGTGGAGCAGTCTGATTCAGCCAGTGCAAGGACTGAAAGGATGCCTTGTAGATCTAACAGACCACACATAGCCCCTGAAAGACTAATTGAACACTGCTAACAAAGTTGGTTGTGTTACGGTGTTTGTAGAGAAACAGTTGGTATGTAAGTTAAATTGTTAAGAACTGATTTGCTGGAAAGGGGAGATGTTAGGAGTAGGTAAAGTCTCAAAGCTTCATAACCACCAGCTAAATGACTCCTTTCCCTCTTTAAATGGGCTCATTCTCTAGAGATGCTATTTCTGTAGTGTCTTCCCAGGGCTGCTCTTGCAAAACAGAGGGGTAGCCGTGTTAGTGCCACCAGACTCCTCGTTGTTCTTGCAAAACAAAAACCCTGATAACAACCTAAAAGGGAGAAAGGGACCATCTATATCTCCACAAGAATTATCAGAAAGAAAAAAAATCTGTGACCAGGATGCATCTTACATGGATGAGTGACAAAGTCAGAAAAATGCTGAAGGAGGAGATGAATTGAAATCTGCTTGCCCTGTGTGGTGCCGTGTTCACAGAGTTGTCTGGTCTCCTGCATGCACACAGCAATGCAGTACTTGAGTGTTAACTTGGCCTTGGGAAACCCAAGTCAATTGGTCCACCACTGGTTGGAGAGCTACTGGAAGGATAGTTAGACAGGATCGTTTGAGGCGTGTCTGTGGATAAGGAGAGCAATCCATCATTCTCTCTCTCCCTCATCTCTCTGCTCCTCCTTTTCTCTTCTGCCTTCACACACACATCTATCTAGTAGTGGGGGTGGCAAGCTCCACGGTTATGGCAATCTAAATGGCAAGTGGGCTGGCACACAATTGTCCAATGAGAGTTAATGCCAAGAATAAAATCCAATTATTTTCAGAAAGCAAACAGTCCATAGCAAAGGAAGCAGAAAGCTCTGCCGCTGATATAGCATTATAAGACTGTGATGCAAACCAAAGTGCCTGCATACAGCTTACATCAACAGGGACATTTAATAGCATATACTGTGCATAGAAAGCTTTTAAGGCAGCAGCTGACAGCAGCTGGGAGAGACTGAACTGTCAGCTCCAGAGTAATAAATGTGAGCACTCAAAAAAACAAACTCCAAGCATAAAATCACTTTATTCTTTTTTCTCATCATCTTCTCCCCCCCGCCCCCTTTCTCCTGCTTAGGATCCCAGGCAAAAAACTAAATGGCCATTCTGCGTCTTGATCAGTATGATGACCAAGAGTTTAATGAGGTTAAAACTTGACACACCACATAGGAAAAGTGTATGCTCATGTGCATTGCCCTAAGGTGCTCTCTAGCAGTGCACACCCCTCGAGTAGCAGACAGGCAGTAGGTACTGGGTACAAGAGAGGAGGTGGGGGGCCATAGAGACACTGATCTGCTCTGCATGCTCACTATACAAAAAAGTACATTGTGCAGCAGTGCTAGGAGAGTGTATCTGACAGCAGCCCCAGAAGCTTTAACTTACATATTTGAAAGCAGGACCCATTTGCAGAAACTGCATTAGGGAAATCAAGTGACTTGCCCACCATCACCCCAGAGTTGTGTGGCAGGTCTGGGAACAGGATCTCCTGAGTCCCTGTCCTTCCACCATAAAAGCATCCTCTCTCTAAAACTTAGGAGCACTGATTTAATTTAAACATGCCAGTGTAGGGCTGAAAGGCAAGCGCAAAGGGGATTTTTCCAAAGAACTCCAAACAAGTTCATAAGCAAAATGTAACATATCCCTCAGAATACAGCAGTTTGCTAAGCCCCGCAAGTGTCTGATATGCCTGATTTTGGCTGCTCATCAGCCAACCACATCCAACTCTTGAGCACAGTTTCTGAGCTCTCCCCTTCTCTGTGCTGCAGAGGTTCAAGGCAACAACACTGTTCCAAAGGTTTCTCAGTGTCAGTATCTCTGGTGGCAAGACTGCAGAATGCACACTTGACTGCACAGACAAGATCAGCTGTCTCTAACTCTCTTCTGCAGGGACTGCTGGAAGTGTTCAGGTGGTGGATGACAAGAGTCTCCGCCCCAGTCCCAAACAGCTGATAGATGACTGAGTGCTGGGGGGGGGGAGGGACGAGAGCAGCTGTTCAGAGCCAGGTGCCCAGATGACACTTGCACATCTCCAAGGGCTCCCCATTTCAATGAGCATTATTAGCCTTTTTCAATAACAGATGTAAGTTCATTTTGCAGGGTACTTTCCTTTTGCATTCTCAAGGTATGCTCCCTGTAACATGACCCTCTCCTTATCAGGAGTCCATAATTCCTATGATTCATGGGTTTGTTTTGTAGCAGGAATTCATGGTTGTATCCTACACATTTTCCACATTCTTTTGGGACTCTTGAGACCCCAAAGCCTTCCCCCTTTCCTGACACACCTTTATTCTTTGATGCAATGGAAGTGATGCAGTGGTTAAGCAATGGAATAAATTGCCTAGGGAGGTTGTGGAATCTCCATCATTGGGGATTTTTAAGAGCAGGTTGGACAAACACCTGTCAGGGATGGTCTAGATAATACTTGGTCCTGCCTTGAGTGCAGGGGACTGGACTAGATGACGTCTCGAGGTCCCTTCCACTCCTATGATTCTATGAATCCCTCTGAAGGCTACTGGGCAGCTCGTTTCTTTAGGATTTTATTCTCATAGCAGCATTGCTCACAGGCTTCATGCTCTTTCCCCAAAACCCTTTCTTTTTTGTGTGACTCCCCTAATTGTTCTCTTAAAGCAAAAGTTAAACAGGACTACCTGATAGGCCCTCACTAGCCCATTCGCTCTTCCAAATACCTCCACCTCATCTCCCCTCTCCTTTCTAAACACAGTTCTGTTCCTTTTGTAACCTGAGTGTTTTAAATCTAGCCTTACACGTCGCATCCTGTATGTCGAATATTTTTGGTTGCCCTTTTGTGCAGTATACCAAGTGGGGATGTGGTATTAACGCTCATCTAATGGCATGTCGGTAGTCTCCATATTGCCTTTTGCCTTTTTGATCACTGCTGTCACTACACATTGTAAAGATGAATAAAGTCAGTGTTTACAGCATCACTTGTACTAGCTTTTGCATGAGCACAGGCTCACTGACAGCTGTAGAGATGCTGTAAAGCCAGGGGTGCTGCACCGATCGGCACCTGTCCCTTTCACAGAGGTAAATCCCCATGGCGCTCCTTTTTTCTTGAGGAGATCAAAACGGCTGCCCACTGTTAACTTCCTTTATATTTAGATATGGGCCCAAGCCAGACATTTAGAGCCAAAGTTCCTCAAAGGCTCAGGCTACACAGGCTTTGGGTCTGGCTCATCGCAACTTTCTATGAACAACAAGGGAACGGCCCAAAAGATTGAAGCCTCCCCTTTCTGTGAAATCGTGATCATGCTAACAATGGAGACACAGCTGTTCATAACCTCTAAACTGACTTAATATCCCTTTTAAAGCAAGGAATAAGGAGATAAACATACCCAGATTTTTAAAGACACACATCCCACAAACATATGTACAACGTGCCCAACTTAACCCAATATGCAGACACCCACCACAGAGTTACATTCAGCACACACACATGTACTTTAACCTTGGCCAACTTTCAAACTGAAGGAAGATTTAAAGTTTCTAATTTTTCCCTTCCCTTGATGAAGGATTTTCACTTCCTCAACCCCCTTGGGAGGCGCAGTCACAGCAGCAGCAGCCGTGCACTGTAAATCTTTGAAACTAATAATTATTAAACACATAAATCTATTTAATGCACAGAACCCCAAACACGCTGAGTGGATAATGTGCTTTAAAAAAAAAAAAAAAAAGGGTTGATGCTATCAAACTGCTGAAGTGCAGAGCACACCTGCTGCACAGCGCTGGTGGGGAAAGCAGGCAGCACGTTCTCTTGCCCCTCCTACTGGAAGCCTGGCTGCAATGGGTAGCGTGAATCAACTCTACATGCCATGGAGATGGGGTGAATATGCAGGAACGAGAGTGCAATGGTACTGCAAGCAGCTCAAAGCAGGGATCTGTCCTTTAACTAGATGGATGAACTCAAACGCTTGGAATGTTAAAAATTGCCTCACCACGCAGTTTTGCCAAAGCAACTCCTCTATGACCTGCAAGAAGCTCCTGCGCTGTAGAAGCTGGGCTGGTACATAGCTGTCTTAAGGTTCTTCAGAAAAAGGACCTGCAACACTTGCTGCTATTCCAGTCCTGAGGAGTTGCTTTTAAGAGAACCTTAGCAACACCTAGTATGCTAGTCCTGACCCCCAATTCCAGCTCTGCCAATGAACATTGTTTGACCTGCAATTCCATTCTGGGGCTCCTAAACCACTCTAGCAACGCACCTCAATCCTTGCCAGCCATGAGCTCATTATTACCGTTCGAGGTTCTTCCAATGCACCTTACTCTTCTTGATATTCCTATCCTGGACTTTTCCTAAGCAGAGGCTTCCAATCACGACAAACTATATTCTGTTCTTAACGAGGTGGACAAGCATGCTCTAGGGAGAAACTGGGCTGAAACCACCACACTCGTTTCACTTATGATTTAATCCAGATGTGAATCAGGGACTCCAAGGGTGAGTGGCAAGTGCGTTCACCCAGTGGCACCCCTCACCCCAGGCATGCTTTTTCCCCCTTTTTCCCAGGAGAGGAAGCCAATGAAAATACATCCGAGTTCATTTCCCAAATCTCTGCTGCCTCTTGTCAGCTTTCTGACTGAGGAACTGCTGCAGACTGTCAGGAAATCAATACATAACAAAAGGACCTTGCCGAGCTAGAATTATAATTCAGAAAGGAGGCTGATTTGCTAGAGATTTTGTGTGTGTTTGTGTGTGTGTGTGTCTCTCTCTCTCTCTCTCTCTCTCTCTCTCTCTCTCTCTCTCTCTCTCTCTCTCTCTCTATATATATATATATTTCAGGAGGTTGAGTAACTTTTATTTGAATTCAGATAACTCTTTGGGCCGTCGCATGATGCCAGTAACTTGACTAGGAATTGCATGTGTCCAGTGGTGGGAGAACTGGACCTCTTGATTTCTCTTGCTGGCCACAGCTCCTACAACTCTTCTCCTTCTCTGTCCTAAGTTCTAGCAAGTCACTCCACGGAGAGGGAAGAAGGATAGTTTTGTGGTTAAGGCACTGGATTGGGACTCATGGGACCAGGGTTTGAGTCCTGGCTCTGTCATAGGCTGCCTACATGACCTCTGTGTTTTAAATCTGGACCAGTGGATTTAGGTGCTCATCTCATGATAAGTGACACAGACACATAAGGGTCTCTCATAGAAGAGCAATCTCTTCTCAGCCACACAGTACCCAGTGCACTCTCCTCCCTGAATCAGAGTTGTTAAGCATTGTGCATGCCCAGCGGAGAGTCACTTAGGGCCCGCTACTCCATCAGGGCTGGCTGGCAGCCAGAAAGAAGAGGGTGCTGCCTCCTTGCAAAGGAATGGAATAGGTGCTGAATTTGCGGTTATGACCACCAGTTGCAGGATATAACTGCAGGGTCTGGCCCCACAGCACTCTCTTTTCCTGCAGATTAACAACTGTAGCACTTCATGCCAGCAGAGAGTTTCCATGCTGGGCACAGCCCTATGTTCTGGCTTCCTGCAGAGACAACAGGGGAAAGAGGACAGGCAGCATTCAGCAGCCGCAAGAGAATTAAAATCCCACTCAGCATTGACTTGAAGCAAAGCGAAAGGGTAATGAGCCTTTGCAGGTTGCATCTTCCATTACGTTTCTCTCTCCCATGGCCTGTGGCTCCCGCGAGCCCACTGATTTTGCACATTAATACCTACAGTAGCCTTTTGCAGGAGGATGTGGTGGGAGCATTTGCAACTCATCTGTCTTAGCTGGCACTTATCTGGCCTCCCTTAGGGAGGTCCAGCTTTAAGCAAAGAAGCTTCCCTTATGGAGCCTGATGTGAAGCAGCAGTTTTAGATTGAAAGAGGAGCTATTCACTTGGAAGGCAGCACTTCTGTAGATCTCTTTTTCCACACGCCCCCCCTGTACAAAGGAAAAACAGCCCAGATCACCTGCCCATTCCAATGGGAGCTTTGCCATTGACTTCAATGGGAGCAGGATGGGGCTGCATGACCCAAGTTTGGAGCTAGGGTGGGAAATGGAGAATGGATGAGCTTGCACTGCCAGTTGGAGTGTTTTTCCCATGCCTGGGTCTGTACTCAAGCTAACCGATGCCTCCATGTCTGCACTGCTATTTTTAGCTATGTTAACACAAGTAAAGCTAGCATGGGTATATCTAGCTGTGCTGCAATCACACCTCAGATTGCAACAAAGACACACCCACTGTCTACTTTCTATCACACCTATGTGGGGCCATGTATGTCAGGACTAGTCTGAACACGCCCACATTAAGTTATGTTGTGTTTTTGAAGCTGGGAGTCAAGTATGGTGGCACAGGGCATTCCTTCCCAATTGTGTATTTCAAATCAGGTAGGGAAAGTTTCCTGCTGCTTACTCCTCTCCTGGCATCATAGAAATTTAGGGCTGGAAGGGACCTTGAGAGGGCTTCTAGTCCAGCCCCCTGTGCTGAGGCAGGACCAAGTATTCCTAGACCATCCCTGAGTCACAGAGGTTTGTCTAACCTGTTCTTAAAAACCTCCAAATGACAGGGATTTCACAAACTCCCTTGGTAGCCTATTCCAATGCTTAACTATCCCTATAAATTATACTTAGTTTTTCCTAATATCTAAACTAAATATCCCTTGCTGCAGATTAAGCCAATTACATCTTGTCTTACTTCCAGTGGACATGGAGAGCAATTGATCACTGCCCTTTTAACAACAGCAGTCTTCAAATATGGTAAGGGCTATAATAAAGGCCCCCCTCCGTCTTTTTTTCTCAAAACGAAACATTCCCAGTTTTTTAAATCTTTCCTCATAGCTCAGGTTTTCAAAAGCTTTTATTATTTTTGTTGCTTTCCTCTGTCCACATCTTTCTTAAAGTATGGCACCCAGGACTGGACAGAGTATTCTAGCTGAGGCCTCCCCAGTGCCAAGCAGAATGGAACAATTACCTCTTACACAGAACACTCCAGTAATACACTCTAGAATGATATTAGCCTTTTTTTGCAACTGCATCACACTGTTGACACATTGTGTAATTTGTGATCCAGTATAAGACTCAGATCCTTTTCAGAAGTACATTTGATTTTTCCTTCCCAAGTATAGTACTTGGCACTTATCTTTACTGAATTTAAACATGTTGATTTCTCCAATTTGTCAAGGTCATTTTTAATTATAACCTTATCCTCCAAAAGTGCTTGCAACTCCTCCCAGTTTGGCATCATATGCAAATTTTATAAGCATACTCTCCACTTCGTTATCCAATTCATTAATTAAAATATTAACGAGTACCAAACCAAGGACAGACCCCAGCAAGACCCCAATAGATACATCCCCTCCCCAGTTTGATAGCAAACCATTGATAAGTACTCTTACAGTCTTTCCAACCAGTTTTGAACCTCCCTTACAGTAATTTAATTTAGACCACATTTCCTTAGATTGCTTATGAGAATGTCACATGGGACTGTATCAAAAGCCTTAGTAAAATCAAGAGATATCACATCATCTGCTTCCCTGGTAACCCTGTCCAAGAAGGCTATTGAGTTGGTTAGGCATTATTTGTCCTGGACTAATCCTTGTTGGCTACTTTGGATAACCAAATAATCCTGTAGGTGCTTTCAAATTGATTGTTTAATCATTTGTTTTCCCCGGGGGTCCTCTTTGTTCCCCTTTTTAAAAAGACTTGTACTATGTTTGTCTGTCTCCAGCCCTCTGGGACATCCCCCATAACTTCTCAGAGATAACCGCTAATTTTTCCAAGACTGTTTCAGGTAGTTACTTAAGTACCCTAGGGTGCAAATTGAATACATCTAACTTCTTTAAATATTTCTAACCTGTTCTTTCCCTGCTTTGGCTTGCATTCCTTTTCCTTTTTAGTTCATATTACTTGTGTTAAGTATCTGATCACAATTTACCTTTTCAGTGAAGACTGAAGCAAAGTAGGCATTAAACACCTCAACCTTCTTGATCCTGTCTATTCTTAGTTCTCCTTCCCCATTAAGCAGAGAGCCTCCACTTCATCTTTTCTTACACCTAATGTATTTCTAGAACCTTTTCTTATTACCCTTTACGTCCCTTACTAGGTGTAACTCATTTTGTGCCTTTAGTCTTTCTGATTTTGTCTCTACATGCTTTGCTATTTTTCTGCAGTCCTCCTTAACAATTTGTCCAGGTTTCCACTTTTTGTGGAAATCATTTTTGATTTTCAGGTCACTAAAGAGCTCCTGATGGAGCCATTTTGGCTTTTTACTATTTTTCCCCATCTTTCCTTCATATCAGGATAGTTTGCTGTTGCACCTTTAATATAGTCTCCTTGAGAAACTGCAAGCTCTCCTGAACTCCTTTATCCTTTGCATTTTCTTCCCATGGGACCTTAAAGTGTTAAAGTCTGCTGTCCTTATTCTGCTGCTCTCACTCCTTCCTTTCCTTAGAATCATTAAATCTATCATTTAATGATCATTGTCACCCAAATTGCCTTCCACTTTCTGATTCAGAAATTTGTCCTGCATGTTAGTCAGAATCAAGTCTAATATGGTTGTCCCCATGGTCACTTCCTCCACTTTCTGAAACAAAAAGTTGTCCCCAATACATCGCACGAACTTGTTGGACATTTTGTGTTTTGCCATATTACCTTTCCGAAAGACGTTAGGGTAGCTGTCCCCCATTACCACCAGATCTTGTGTTTTAGACACCTCTTATTTGTTCTAGAAAGCCTCATCCATCTCCTTGTCCTAATTTGGTGATATATAGTAGACTCCTACCAGGATATCTCTGTTCAGCTCTTTTATCTACACCCCGAGACTTTCAACTGCTCTGCCTTTCACCTCCTTCTGAATCACAGTAGGCATGTATATACTCAACGTATAAAGAACAGGAGTACTTGTGGCACCTTAGAGACTAACAAATTTATTAGAGCATAAGCTTTCGTGGACTACAGCCCACTTCTTCGGATGCATATAGAGTGGAATAAATATTGAGGAGATTATATATATATATATATATATATATATATATACAAATACATACATATATATATATATATATACACATGTATGTGTGTGTATATATATATATATATATATATATATATATATATATATATATATATCCTCAATATTTATTCCACTCTGTATGCATCCGAAGAAGTGGGCTGTAATCCACGAAAGCTTATGCTCTAATAAATTTGTTAGTCTCTAAGGTGCCACAAGTACTCCTGTTCTTTTTGTGGATACAGACTAACATGGCTGCTACTCTGAAACCTGTCAACGTATAAAGCAATCTCTCCTCCCTTCTTCTCCTGCCTCTCCTTTCCGAACAAGCTATACCTCTCTCTACCGACATTCTAATCATGAGATTTATACTATGCCGTCAATTAATTCATAATTTAGTTATGGACTAATACTTCCAGTTCTTCCTGCTTATTCCCCATACCCCTTGCATTTGTATATAGACATTTAAGGCCTGATCTACAACTGAAATTTAGATTGACCTAGCTACGTTGCTCAGGAGTGTGAAAAATTCACACCATTGAGAGACATAGTTAAGCCCAACTAAGCCAGCATAGACACCTCACTACTGCCTCTCGGAGAAGTGGTTTTACGATAGTGATGAAAAAACCACTTCTGTCACTATAACAAGTGTCTACATTCTGGCACTACAGCGGCACAGCTGCACCTCTGCAGCTGTGCCATTGTAGCATCTGTACCATAGACATACCCTATGATGTTGAGCAGATTCCCCCACTGTTTTCCCTCTTGCTGCCCTTATCATCCTACTGTAATTTTCTATTTGGAGATGAAAATGACCATCTCCAGGGCAACGGACTGGGTTGCCACAGAGAGAGGATTGCAATTCCAGCATAGAAACAGATGCATGCAGTTCTGGATGCAGAGCTAAACTTGCATCTAGAGCCATCTCTTGTCTTTGAGAATGAAAAGACCAAGGAAATAACAGAGGAAAGAGAGATGTCAATAATATAAGCAGGACTGGCTCCTGCTAGAAAGTTTCACAAAAGGCTTCGGCAGATCTTGAAGTAGACTGCACCGGAGCATCCCATTCAAATTTGGGAAATGAAAATTCGTAAATTTGGGGAAATGTTTTAAACTTTAGTTTAAAAAAAAAAAATCCTCAAGTCTGTCTGTTCCCCCTCCCCCTTCCTCTCTCCTTCCCTCCATTTCCCTCCTCACTGCAACAGAATACAACCCAATTAAGTTAAAAAGTTTCATATATTTTTGAGTACTTGCACTGGAGAAGTTCTAGGTGGCTCTGAATCATACTTTACCGGCACTCCTATCTTTAATGGAAACATGCTGACTGGAACTGGCTCCACTTTGAACTGGCAGATCAAATGCTTTGAGTGACAGGTTGAGAAAGTGAAACTGAATCATCTCCATATTTTGTTGGAGGATGTTTTTTTTCCTCGAGAAAATATGAAAGTGAAATGTGGTGGACAGGTCCAAGGAGACTGAATTTAATCTTCTTTTGAAGTTGTTGGTGGATGGCAAGAATAAATGTGAAATGGATTTTTGGACAGCTCTCCTTTCATTCTGCCAAGCTCATGGAATTTGCTGAAACAAGACCACCAGCTGTTTTGCTTGTATTATTTTTGCAGTAGGATCCAATACATTCCTTTCCCCTCTAAAAGCTACAGACTCCATTCCATACTAAAGGATGGCCCTGAACCAAAACTCTAGATCCAAATATGCCGGCATTTTGGATGTGTTGAAAATCTGAGCTCAAATTTTGCAGCTGGCCCTGGCTTTTATAAATGAGCAAAACCAAAACCGATTCAGACACCACAATCTTTAGGATGTCCCAAATTCAGATCCTGGTCAGCTTAAACCCATCTATAAACTAAAAACATTAGCTTAATCAAGAGCCTCATGTCTAATGATGGGCAAGGTAAGAAATATGTCCCATTATAAGAAAACATCTTTGCCCAAATTGAAATCAAAACTTTTTGGAGTTTCAAAAGAGTCCAGACAACTCTTCCATCCCACTTATTTTTCATTTTTGTGTCCATCTATATTTCCTGGTTCAGGTCAAAGTTAGGCCCAATGGTACTTTCTGCCCACTCTTGCAGACCCAAAGGTGCTGGATATGTACCTGAACCTGGGTTCTTAGGCTAATTTAAAATCAAGCATTTGAACCTTTGAGGGTCACCCATCTCTACTTGTACCCTGCCATGGGTGAGAGATAGGAAGGGCAAAGAAGAATAAAATGCAGGGGATGGGGAAATGGACCTGGACAGAAAGGAAGCAGAGGAAAGATTAGAAGACAGGACACACACTCTGGTTACCATTCTCACATTGCTGGAGAGAGAATCATTGAACAGGCTCTATGGTGTGCATACCTTCAAATGCAGAGTTTGGAGACACTGCTGTGAAATCACATGGGTAAATGATAATCATGTTCCCGGTGCACAAGTCTTTCCATTTGAAGTGAGACTTAACTTGTACTCAAGATCTGGGCACAACTATCAACACAAGAGAGGTGACTCTCAGAGATGAAACAGATGGCAGAGTCTGTACAGAGAATTTCAAAAGATGATCCATCCTGTAAGTCCACAGATCATACAAGGTACTTGGACAAGCAAGTCAGTAAAGATCACCAGTTTGATCAGAAGTGCTGCACTTTACATCTCTAATGCAGGGGACAAGGATAGCCTGGTGAGTAAGACATAGCATTGGGACCCAAATAATCTGGGCTTAGTTTCCATCTCTGCCACAACCTTCCTGTGTGACCTTGAGCAAGTCAATTAACTTGTTTCTCTATCTGTTAAATGGGAATAATACCTCCCTGCCTGAAAAGGGGCTGTTGAGAAGCTTAATTCATTAACATTTGGAAAAGTGCATTGAGAGCCTCAGACAGAAGGCTGCCATAGAAATGCAAAGTAAGCACTTTTACTTGATGCCTTGCTATGCTGCCACCTAGTGGCAAAATGGTACAAGCAGCAACTGAGTAAATATGGCTGACTAACATTTTCAGACACTTTGTGAGACCTGTGGTCTGCTTGCAGATATCTGATTGCTTTCAAGCACCTTGCATTTGAGCTAACGCTGCTCTTCAGGAAATCCCTTTCTCCACCTGCAGCTGCTGCGCATTCCAATGAGCACACAGAGCCAGGAATGCAAGAGAACCACTGTTATTTACTATTCATACATAAGTCATTGTTATTACCTCAGACTCTGTCCCCTCCGTGCATCCTAGTCAGTAAAACTTCCCCTGCTGTGTCACATATGCATTAAATATCCATCCCTGTGATCCACGCATGATTGATCTCCCCATACCGCATTACAGTCATGATTAACCTTCTCCCGCTACGTCACATATTCAATACACCCCCTTTACTTCCTTCACTCAGACAAAATGAATCTCCTTAGTATTGTCAATAATAATTTTCTTTATATCCTGCATAACAACATGAGGCAACCTGACGGAGCACTCAGGCAATAATTCAATCTTAGCTTCCCACCGACGTTCATTAAACTGAATATAACTTCGCTGGAGCTGCCACTAAATTATACTCTCATATCCTTGTGGGGATTGTATATTATTCCCCAGGGAATGGTTGCAATGCCACTGAAGATGAAATAATTTGTTTTTAAAACCCAAAGATTGTATCCTATAGCGCATTATTCCTTCATCTCACTACTCATTTTGCATATCAGTAATTAGCAGACATTCCCCGCACCCGACCGTATCATTTTGTGGCTGATAACACTGTTCTGTGGGAGATAAGGTGCAATAGAAGATAAGGTACAATCCGTTTTTAGACCAGGAGGAAGCTGGCTGACAGCCTGCAACTGACGTGAACAAGGTGAGGTCTTCCTTAGTGGCAGGCAAACCCAGGAAATTCAGGTTTGGGTGTTAACCACAAAGCTTGACAAAGGCGCAGGGGGAGTGGGGGCAAATCAAACCTCCACATTTCCTCCCTGTGCTCTGGGACAAGTCTCCCCATCCCTGCCTCTTGAGAGCAGGGCTCTCTGGGGCCAGCAATCCAGCTGGATGGCATGTTTGTGTTGCATGATCCCCATTCAAATGCTATAGCATCACAACACTGTTCCTGTCAACCTGAGCTCCGAATGTCTGGTTTTGGGATTGGCTCTGATTTTACCCAGCCCTAGTTATAACACGAGACTCCTCCGAGTCTCCAGGCAGGTTTCTGGTAGTGACTTTGGCATCTTTTAGGCAGGACTGCTACATGAGAAATAAGAGTTTGCAACACTTTACGGACTCTGAGAAGACTATTAGAGACCTGTAGAATCGATCTTTAAAGCGACCAAATGAATCAAAATAAGATCAATAGAGGGGCTGATCCTGCCTGGTGCTGAGCACACAACTCCCAGTGGCTTGTAGGGGGAGTGACCCCCCTATCTATAGCACAGCTCTGCCCCACTATACATCAACAGTTCCCCAAACAATGTCACTGTCAGCAAGATGGCTGCCACCCAGACGGCAGCTGAGAAGAATCATCCCTAAGAACAGTGTCAGACCCAGTTCACAGAAAGCTTCCCACCTCCCAGCCTTTGGGAAACCTCCCTTGAGCAGAAAGAGGATGCTCAAGAAAAAAAATAATAATCTGTTCTAGCCTGTGAAGTCCATGTCTACCTCTGCTAGGGGCTGAACAGCAGCCAGCCCGCCAGGCTCCTGCTTCCTCTGTTTTTCATGGGCTGTTTGTTCCTGTGATGCTTGGGGACTGATCCCAAAGCGCCCCCCCCCCATCACTCTCCTGCTCTTTACACACTGCCCGCTGTTAAACTTTATCCTGCTGGATACCATGTGTTTGATATTAATTACAAGTCCGAGCCCCATGAAAGTGATTGAAATTTAATGAGATGCAGGGATGGAACCACTGAGCCAATGGCATTCATTAAGGGTTGCCATGGAGACCTGTTTGCCAGGCTTGATCCACATTAAGTGCCACTGGTCACCTCCCAAAGAGGCAAATAAATAAATAAATAAATAAATAAGCAGAGCAAATTCCTGAAAGAGACTGAGCACCAGGCACTCTCCTGATGCTCAGCAGTGTTCCGGTTTCAGCCTGTGGGCCTTTCAAGGCATTGGGATCTAACAGGAAGCAGGACAAGCTTGAAATGGCTCCTAAAGCTTGGGAGAGATGCCCCTTCTGAACGGTGGGCAGCAAAATCCTCGCCCTTCCCTTAAATCCCGATGGGGTCAGGGTGGTGGCCCCATGCTGTGGAAGATCACCTTCTCCCGTTCTCTCACTCAGTGCACGTTTGGTGCCCTGTTTCTGGAGTGCTGCCCGTCCCCTGGGCTAGTCCAGCTGGGACAGTGGGGCCAGAGAACAAAACTTTACGTTCCAAATTTTGGGAAAAAACTTCCAAGAAAATGGAGTTTTAAGACTGATTTTTAGGACAATAGTGAAAAGAGAAAGGTTGGGAGGAGCGGGGAGGGGAGAGATAATTTATAAGACAAGCTAACCCAAGACTACAAGAATTATCACCATAAGCACAACTCAAGAAAATGGAGAGCACAGCAGCAAATGTATCTATGTTCATCTGGTTCCTCTAACCTATCCACAGCCCTGGAGAAAGATCCCCATTTCCAGAAATGGATGAAGTCTTATCCTTAAAGCCTACAAGGGTTCAGATAATTTGAAGACATGAAAACTCAGAGCACACAGAAAAAAAATGGGGGTGGGGAAATGTCAACTGGATAAAGGTATGATCTCTGTGAAAAGGGTCATGTTAGAGCTGGGTGAGCCATTTACATGGCCAAAATAAATACAATCCACTTAGGGCTACCTTGTCTCACCCTCTGAAGTCCTGTGTATGGGTGTATAAACCTTAGAAAAGGGACCAAGTTATTAGTACTTGCATCTTATTTAACTTGGCCAACTGCAAGTCCAGCCTTGTTCTAACATGCGACCTTTTTGCAAAGGTCACATCTTTATGCTGTGGATTTCACCCCACCCTCCATTTCCAATATTTTTGTACTTCTCAAATGCTTTTTGATCAGATATTGCTCCTCTTTGTTTTCTTTAGAAAGAGAAAATGTTGAGAAGGAAAAGAGAATCTGAACCCGCTGCCTCCTACACCAAAGTCAGCAAACCTTATCCTTCTGCCCCAGGCTGCCTAGGGTCTTTGGTTCAAATGAAAGCGCAAGAATTTCCAATGTGTTTAATTAGTCACCGCAGGGAGCCTGGTACAGCCCAGCAAATATAACAGCAACATATTGAAACTGGCAAAGGAAAACGAGCTAAACATTTTGTGAAAGGGCCACACAGTTCAAACCCTCTTCTGTATGGATACAGAATTTAATGGAAATCAGCCCTGAGCAAGCAAGGCCTTGTTCCCACAGATAGCCCGAAACCAAAGCCTTGGATCCAGCCATCCCCCAAACTTTCAGGGAGTTCAGGCCTAGGTTTAATAGTTCTACACCGTAACTAGCATACTGAAGTGTGTAATAATAATAAATAATAATAATAGGAGTACTGCGGAGTACTTCCCTCTTCAAAGCCTCTTTACAAATACCATGAGCATAGTATCTGAGCTCCTTTCTTGCTGTTAGGACAGCCTTGATATTACTAGTGAGGAAACTGAGTCGGGGGAGAGATTCCATCCCCTGCATTTGCTTTTATATGCCATTCTGGCAGATACAGAAGCCATTAATGCACTACAATTGGCTGGGAAAGTATAGCACAGCTCCACTTCCTGCAGCACAATCCACTGGCTATGCCCCGGATGGCCTAGCGATGCACATGGGTGAGTGCAACAACGCCAGTGAGGACACGCTCACTCTGGTATGGCTGTGCAATGTGGCTGCTCACACTGAGGCTAAGGTAACCCCAGCGCTTAGCCCCAGACTGGGCCAATCACCCAGACTCAGTCTGCAATGAAGACATGCCCTAGAAGTAAGCTAATCTGTGCGGGGACTGTATGTAAAAATGACACACAAACATGCAGACCTTCGTCCAGGGGAGGTGACCAGATAGCAAGTGTGAAAAAAGAGGACACTTTTTTGGGGTGGGGGGAGGGAGGATAGTTACATACAAAAGATAAAGCCCCTAATATCGAGATGCCTGGTCACCCTAGGGCCCAGAGAGCAAGCTCTCCACAAAGTTCTGCAGAGGCAAGTCACTCCCTCTGCTGGCGGTAGGTTAAGCATGGGTCTATGAGCAGCATCAGCCAAAAACTGGGTCCTAGTCAGTAACACTTGCTTGCCTTAGCTGGGCTCCAGCCATTGAAACAAGGCGAAGTACAGTTAAACGCACACTCTGTTCATAGCAAACTGGCTCTTCCTTGGGGATTCATTCATTTATACCCATGGCCATGTTTTACGGAAGAGCAGATCTGCCTCTTTCTGTGGCATTTACTCCATCGTCACCTTTTCAGCATGCTGGAATTCTATCCTTTGATCTAGTTAGTTTCTTCACCACACGCCGTAGTATCCAGTGTAAAAAGTTTCCCGGCACATCTATAAATGTTTCGTTTGGCCTGTGCGAAATCTGTTCCTTTAATAAGGCCTGAGATCCACTACTGATGGAGGGCAAAATTCTGATCCAAGTGACACCGATGCAACCCCATTGAAGTCAGAGGGAGCTTTGTGGCTAGTAAAGTAGGGATTTAATCTCAGCAAAGTGCTTTGAGCTCTCTGGATGAGAAGTCCCACAGAATCCCCAGCTATTGTAATTACTGTGATTAGCACCGAGAGCCCGCAGACCGTGAGAGGGATTTGAACTAGATATGCGAGCCCATTACACAACCCTCTACCCCAGTCTCCTCCAGCGCAGGTACATTTGCTAAATTCAGCGTGGCAAGGGGGAAATGCTCTCTTTTCCAACAGGTGCCTGAGAGCCAAAAGTATCCCAGATCTCTGTGGGTGAATGTGCCAGTTGGCTTTTAACCGCAGTATCAGGTTCTTGCAGTCTCTGCGACACCAGGCATTGACCTGGGAGGAGGAAGCAGGGAAAAAGCACTGAAAGAGTCTGAGAGAGAAAAGCAGCATACAATGAGCCACCTCAGGCTGCTGAACAGCCCTTTTGGGGCCCTCTGGTCCCAGAGCAGCACCAGCCACCACTCCCATTTCTGGCCGAGGGGCTGGCCTCATCCCCTGGCTGCTGGGAAGGGGAAAGTGCCATCTGGGCCTGTGGATAGGAGAGGAGATACACCAAATAGGGTAGGCAGATGAGAGAGAGAGAAAGATGGGCAGGCAGAGAAAAAACAAACCCCCTCCCCAGTAAATTTGGAGGACTGCTCCTTCCCAGTTCCTCCGGCCTAGCCGCCAGAGGCATTCCCCGTCACCACATCTCCGCTGTGTTCCTTTACAGCTCCCCCAGCACTTCCCTGCTGCAGCTGCCTGCAGAGGGGCAGGAATTCAGCTCAAGCCAACTAGAACAGAAACACCAAGAAGAAAAATCCAGCCGCAGAGCCCCCTCCCCCCCAATTCATCACTGTCAGGCTGCAGTAATTAAGTATTTGCATCCCTGATTCCACACACACAGCCATTCCCTACCCCCTCCCCTCTGTGAATTAACAGCCCACCTTTATTTACATTTCAACATGCCTGCCAGATATTTGTTGGTGAGTAGAGGTTGCAGAGGAAGGGGTGATGGTTTCTACTCCTGGTATGATATAGAAAGTTCTCCCCCCAGGGCTGCCAGCCATGTTTCCTCCCCCCACAGCCTCCCTTCCCCGCCCCCTGCAGTGCAGCTGGGTGTTGTTATTGTGGGTTTGTTCTGTTTGTTTGCATTATTAACACTTTTATCTCCTTCCTCTGCAAGCCCTAGTGGAGGCGTCTGTCTCCATTTAGTATGCAGGCCTGGTTGGCCAGTTGCCATAGCAATGCATTGGAGTCTTCATAATGCCACACGAAGCAAGATCAAGAAGACTGGATTGTAATAAAGCAAAAAAAAAAAAAAAAAAAAAAATGCATCCCTCTCAGCCCACCCCCCACCCCCACTTCCCAAGAGCATAGCTTTCTCTGGGCTTGCATTAAAGATGGAGCACAACCTCAGCCAGTCAGGCTGCCAAAAACACTAACCACCCAGAAAACAATCGTTATTCATTCCCAAGCATGGCAGCGTGTGTACAAACTGCCTCTGCACCCAAACCACCAGGTGGATGTTTATACATAGTGTGCAATTCCTCTCTGTCCATAATACTTACCCAGCCCCCATTTATAGACACGGCTTGTTCCTCCTCCCCCACCCATTTATATATTGGGCTCCCTCCCTACCAATGTGCAGACACTGCTCCCTCTGCCCCTTCTCCAAAATACCTGTTGCAGATGTATTTACATGGCTCCCCCCACACCAAACTCACCTGGAGCATATTTATATGCACAACCCCCACTTCCCTTACGCCAAGTACCACGTGCACATTTATATACATAGCTTCCCTCAACCCCAAAGGAGCAACTGACTAAACAGAAATTTCAGAGGCTGGCAAGAGTTCTCATTAGCTGGAGGCTGGACCCTTCTCCTCCCTTTATTTCCCAACAGCAATCTACTTGGTTGCATTGTCTGAAGCTAAGGATGAAAATGGCACAGAGAGGACACTTATAAAGTCTGTGGACGATACCAAGCTGGCAGGGGTTGCAAGTGCTTTGGAGGATAGAATTAAAATTCAAAATGATCTGGATAAACTGGAGAAATGGTCTGAAGTAAATAGGATGACATTCAATAAGGACAAATGCAAAGTACTCCACTTTAGGAAGGAACAATCAGTTGCACACAAACAAAATGGGAAATGACTGC
The DNA here is from genome assembly GCF_027887155.1 of Malaclemys terrapin pileata. Classification (NCBI taxonomy): domain Eukaryota; kingdom Metazoa; phylum Chordata; order Testudines; family Emydidae; genus Malaclemys; species Malaclemys terrapin. Next base: position 15,144,328 of record NC_071520.1, on the reverse strand, counting down.
CTAGGAAAGAGTACTGTTGCAAAAAAATAAAATAAACATCATTCTGGGATATATTAGCAGGAGTGTTGTAAGCAGGACACAAGAAGTAATTCTTCCACTCTATTCCATGTTGATTAGGCCTCAACTGGAGTATTGTGTCCAGTTCTGGGCAGCACATTTCAGGAAAGATGTGGACAAATTGGAGAAAGTCCAGAGAAGAGCAACAAAAATGATTAAAGGTCTAGAAAACCTGTTTTATGAAAGAAGATTGAAAAAACTGGGTTCGTTCAATCTGGAGAAGAGAAGACTGAGAGGGGACATGATAACAGCTTTCAAATACATTTGAAATAGATTCTCCTTAATCCTTAATCTCTGAGGATAGGACAAGAAGCAATGGGCTTAAACTGTAGCAAGGGTGGTTTAGGTTGGACATTAGGAAAAACTTCCTGTCAGGGTGATTAAGCACTGGAATACATTGCCTAGGGAGGTTGTGGAATGTACATCATGGAGATTTTTAAGAGCAGGTTAGACAAACCCCTGTCAGGGATGGTCTAGACCTAAGTTCCCTGTAAACTGTGTGGCCGTGCAGGGACTCAGGGAACCCACCCGGGGGACCTGCCGCAGCCAGGGGAGAGGCGCCCATCCCCCGGCCCCAACCTACCCTGGCCTGAACCCAGCCACAGCCCAGCCAGGCCCGGATCCAGCCGCGGCCAAGGCGCCCCTCCCCCGGCCTGAACCCAGCCCCAGCCTGGACCTGCCGGGGAAGGGACACCTACCCTGCGGCCCCAGACCCAGAGCTGCCAAGGCGGGAAGATGGCCCTCTTCCCCCCAGCCCAGGTGCTGCTGACCCCACCCCAGAGCCCACACCCCCAGCACCCAACTCTCTGCCCCAGCCCTGAGCCCCTCAACCCCGGCCCCACCCCAGAGCCTGCACCCCCAGCTGGAGCCCTCTCCCTCCCCCCCGCACCTGAACCCTCTGCCTCAGCCCTGAGCCCACACTCCGAACTCCTCAGCCCCACCCTCACCACATGAATTAACAAAATTCAATCCACACATGGAAAAATTAGAGGGAACACTGGTCTAGATGATCATAGAATCATAGAATATCAGGGATGGAAGGGACCTCAGGAGGTCATCTAGTCCAACCCCCTGCTCAAATCAGGACCTATTTTCAACTAAATCATCCCAGCCAGGGCTTTGTCAAGCCTGACCTTAAAAACCTCTAAGGAAGGAGATTCCACCACCTCCCTAGGTAACCCATTCCAGTGCTTCACCACCCTCCTAGTGAAAAAGTTTTTCCTAATATCCAACCTAAACAATTAACAATAATACTTAGTCCTGCCATGAGTGCAAGGGACTAGACTAGACGACCTCTCGAGGTCCCTTCCAGTCCTACGATTCTATGGCCCACAAGTATAAATCAAAGAAACCAACATGCCTGGTGAGGGAACAGAGATGAATGAACCTATACCACAAAGGAGCTGCATGGCTGAGCAGCCGGCCGCCGAGCACACACTATCCTAGAGGATTTCACTTCCAAAGCAGGGACCAGAAGTGCATGGGCTGAGAGGACAACCAGGCTGATATTAAACCAATCCATCTGCAGACTAAGCCTAAGGGTCCCGTTGGTGCAATGAGGAGAATGTCAGCAATGCAGTCTGTGCACATGCCAAGATATATTTGGCAAACAGGCGAGACTCATGCGCTGTGGGCTGACAGGTTGTGAAAGCTAAGGGTGGGCAAATACCTTAGCCAGCCCATGCTCTATGGATGACACTGCTTCTATTCTATTGCTCAGCTTTAGTTAGGGGTGCATAGTTTGGAGCCAAGAACGCCAATGAAAGGTTAGGAAGAACTGCACTGTCATATCCTAACAAGGTGTGAGACCCTCTTAATATGCGTCATAGGAGAGGGCCACCTCTTTCTCCCCACCCCACTAACTCCTCTAGAGATGGGACTGGCTTTCATCCCCTGAGCTAAGAGCTGCCAGCTGTTACTACTACAAACCTTCTGTTCTTGCAGGGGGAAAATGTAGCAAGTGTAAGGTGTGATGTGAATATTTCCTATAAAGCTCTTTACTGAGATACAAGTTCTTCCCCTTTTCTACTCCCCGCTTCCCCATTGCACCAGATCTCAATGAGAGATGCACATGCATTGATACTCACTGACATTTCTGGAGGTTGCAATCATGTTGTGCTTTCCTGACAGAAGAATACCCTTCAGATAAACTGAGCACTAGGATTGTAAGAGCCTTTTTATTAATTTTAAATGATATTCCCAGGCCTAAAAGTATTTTATTAAACTGGAGCAAAAGCTGCAAATATCAGTGACTCACTGAAGAAGAAATAAACCTGAATTGAGATTTGTAGTTTTCTCAATGTAAAGCGAAACTTCAAAAATAAAAAAGCCCAAACATTAAAGCGTATAGAAATACGCAGTTACTGTCATCTAATAACTTTAACTCTGCCCACCCCACATTGACAGTACACCCTAGGTACTGTCAGACCTTCCTTGTCAGCTGATGAATGATTTTTGATAACAGAAGTTTTTAAAAAGACAGCTGCAGATATGTTCAATCCCTCTGGTTTCTCAGGGCCCAGATCTCCTCTCACTCACATTGTTGTAAATCAGGAGCAACTCTGCTGTCAGCGAAGTTACACCAGTGAGCGGAGAATCAAGTCAAAACTGCTTTGAAAACAGGAACCAACTCCTTTGCCAGGAGGTGGCTCCCAGCCCTGCTCCATCTAGGAGAATTTTCATCTATTTCTTCTCTTCCTTCCTCCCCAGTTTTCTCCAGGTTTAGACATGTACATTTTCCTGTAAAAATGTTAAAGGAGCAAATAATTGTTTTATTCACATTATCTAATCAGTCTGCATAAATGAATAGATGGAGGGAACAGCCCCAATGGCTGGCATGTTGCTAAAGGGGAGATTTAATTTATCAGAAGCTCCTCACTCGGTTGTAAGCCCTGCTCAGCATATTAAACTGGTGTCTTACATCTTCTTCCAGTGCAAGAAATATTCATTTCCCACATCATAAAGACCCATCCATGAATAATAATATTAATAATTAAGCACCTGACTCGAGGGCTATACTTTGAGCATCATAACACTCTAATCACTTGCTTATCCCATGATAGTTACACTCCTCCAGCTTATTTCTATGCTGTGCCTTATTGGTTAACTATTTAAGGGAAACAATTTATTTATTGTATCCTGTCAGGAATCCTAAAGGGACCAAGGGTTTGAGACCCCAAGTCTGACCATTCTCAAACAGGTGGAGAGAGCACTCCAGACCTGAAGTGCCCCCTTTAAAACACAATACGCTACTTGTGCATCCTTGAGAAAGGAGGAGAAAGGAATCCACGCACTGCTTTGTTGGTAGGGGAGCACAAAACCAGTACTTTGCACTCCTTGCATGGGGTTTGGTGGCAGCGGAGTATTCTTACAGACAGTGGTGGCAAGGCTCTGCTGACATCAGTCAATCTTGCTGGCAAGGCAGGGCAGTATGTATGTGGTAGTTACTCATGTTGTGACTAAACAGAAAGAGCCATGTTAATTTCAGCTCCATTCGAAACACAAGGCTGGGTTGCTAAGGCAGGGGGGAAATGGGCAAAGGCAAAACCCACACCAGACAATCTCTGCCACATAGAAATAGACAGAAATAGGTAAGATCACACCACCCCCACCTACTACTGGGCACAGGATCACCTGAAAGGAACACTTGTAAAGAGATTGTGTCCAAATGTTACATCACTTCTTTCCCTAAAAGTTATGACCCCAGTGCTGCCACCCTTCCTGCACCAGCTGTTCCATAGATTTTAGTGAGACTGCTATTAGTTCAAGCTCAATACGAGTAAGGGTAGCAAGATCTAGCCCTATTACTGTTGCATATGTTCCTCTAATACAGAATTATTTATCAGCTGTTCTGCAGCAAGGACTACAATGGCATTAAAATCCTAGCTATTCAGGAATCCATCCTCCCTATTCCCCACAACATAAGAACGGCCGTACTGGGTCAGACCAATGGTCCATCTAGCCCAGTATCCTGTCTGCTGACAGTGGCCAATGCCAGGTGCCCCAGAGGGAGTGAACCTAACAGGTAATGATCAAGTGATCTCTCTCCTGCCATCCGTCTCCACCCTCTGACGAACAGAGGCTAGGGACACCATTCCTTACTCATCCTGGCTAATAGCCATTAATGGACTTAACCTCCATGAATTTATCCAGTTTTCTTTTAAACACTGTTATAGTCCTAGCCTTCAAAACCTCCTCAGGTAAGGAATTCCACAAGTTGACTGTGCGCTGTGTGAAGAAGAACTTCCTTTTATTTGTTTTAAACCTGCTGCCTATTAATTTCATTTGGTGACCCCTAGTTCTTGTATTATGGGAATAAGTAAATAACTTTTCCTTATCTACTTTCTCCACATCACTCATGATTTCATATACCTCTATCATATCCCCCCTTAGTCTCCTCTTTTCCAAGCTGAGAAGTCCTAGCCTCTTTAATCTCTCCTCATATGGGACCCGTTCCAAACCCCTAATCATTTTAGTTGCCCTTCTCTGAATCTTTTCTAGTGCCAGTATATCTTTTTTGAGATGAGGCGACCACATCTGTATGCAGTATTCAATATGTGGGCGTACCATCGATTTATATAAGGGCAATAATATATTCTAAGTCTTATTCTCTATCCCCTTTCTAATGATTCCTAACATCCTGTTTGCTTTTTTGACCACCTCTGCACACTGCATGGACGTCTTCAGAGAACTATCCACGATGACTCCAAGATATTTTTCCTGATTTGTTGTAGCTAAATTTGCCCCCATCATATTGTATGTATAGTTGGGGTTATTTTTTCCAAATGTGCATTACTTTACATTTATCCACATTAAATTTCATTTGCCATTTTGTTGCCCAACAACATCCTTGAGAGTTGCAGTCCTGCACACGCGCGTGCACACACACACGACCCTGCTAGGTAAGCTTTGGCTGTTCCTAGATTTCCTACTGCGTGTTGTTGTCCCACAAGGACTCTCTTACAATGTATCCGGCAGCATATATAAATGAGCCTTGGGAAAAAGAGCTTCATTGAAAACAGGCAGATGCAAAAGAAGTCAGGAAAGCCATGAGTCAGAGGAAAGCTACAATGCAGAGGACAGAGCAAAATGGGTAAAATCTGGTGTTTTGAGAGCCGACTTTATCTAAAATTTAGTGTGGCAAAGAGGATTTAAGAAAACAACATGAAAGCAGCAGGACAGAGGACGCCTGGGTGATGGGGCAAAAAGGCTGGTGGATCTGGAAAGATCTGCACTGTTTCTTTGAAGAAGGAAAGTTTCTGCCTTAGCTGTACCCATCAGAGAAACTGTATTTGTAATTGTTCCCTGAGTGCATCCCAAAAGTAACACAGACACTGGCTTATATGGATGAACTCAATCTGAATGGTGGTAAGGGCCTGCTTGGTTTGTCAGTCTAAACATTATATCAAAGGAGTTTTTTTCTTGCTGATGATGGCAACCTCGCACACACACACCCCTCCCCAACTTGAACTAGTGGCGGAGGAAGGGACACCTACCCCTAAGACAGACTCTAAACCTATGCATGTACCACTTGCCCCACTTCAGCAAAAGTACATCCGCTTAATACAAATGGTGACAAACAGCCTCGTCTTGCAAGCTTTACTGACATAAATAAGCTCATGTGAGGACTGCTAACATGAGTAAGAGCTTGCAGGACTGGACACCAGTCCTGGGTGGTGTGTTTGGAATAATTATACTTTGAAGTCTGGCAATGGTGTAAGAAAATACCCTGCTTTTTATTAAGAGTTGTATTGAACTAAGCAAGCAGGAGAGGCAGTTCCTGTTCAGATCAGTTTGACAAAAACTCTGCCCATCAGACTTCAACAAGATTATCAATAGACAAGTATTATTACATCATGAGCATTTACTCTGATTAGATTTCAGTGCCTTGAGGGACTAACACATGCATAGTAACATCTCAGGATGCATTAACCCTGTTTGTAGATGTCATACATACATTAGATTTTTATTAAGGAAAGAAACTTGCATACAATGCCCCAGTAAAACATGAGTTACATGGCATCAAATAGGAACCCTAGGAATGTTGTTTGAATGTTATTTAACTCTAAGTGCTTGTCTACACTAGAAACATGTATTGTGTTAATTATACCAATATACAACCCTTCCCAAGTGTGGACATACATCAGTTTAAAGGAGTTTTACATAGGTACAGCTATTCCTGCACAAGAAGAGGAGAACTATACGGTTATTAGTCACCTTTATACCAATATAACTCCAGGGCTGGAGCACCCACGGAAAAAAATTAGCAGGTGCTTAGCACCCACTGGCAGCCAGCTTTCTCCTCCCCCTTCCCCGCCTCCCCCAGCGCCTCCTGCCCACTGGCAGCCCTGCCGATCAACTCCTCCCTCTCCCTCCAGGCTCCAAGCACCACGGTCAGGGGCTCACCACAATCAGCTGTTCTGCGGCATGCAGGAGATGCTGGGAGGGAGGAGGAGGAGTGGGGACGGGGCACGCTCAGGTGAGGGGGTGGAAAGAGGTGGGGCGGGGTGGGGACTTGGGAGAAGAGATGGAGTTGGGCAGGGCCTGGGGCGGGAAGAGGCAGTATGGGGTGGGGAGCTTGGGGGCGGGGCCTGGGGCGGAGCAGGGGTTGAGCACCCCCCAGCCTGGAGGAAGCTGGTGCCTATACTTGTGTGAATAAGTTGAATAAGCCACCCCTCTGAGCAATGTAAGTTACACCAACCTAAGCACCAGTGTGGACAGCACTATGTCAGCGGGAGAGCTTCTCTCCCGCTGACATAGCTACCACCTCTTGGGGAGGCAGTTTTATTATGCCAATGGGAGAGCTCTCTCCTGCCAGCAAAGAGCATCTTCATCAGATGCTAGCGTTTCCAGTGTAGACCAGCCCTACGGCTTTTACAAGTGTTAAAAACAAAACAAAAAAAAATCCTCAAAACAACAACAGCCCCATCCCTAACTGTCAGTTATACCACTTTAAGGTGTATGTAAGTGTAAACCAGATCTAAGTCAAATTATTTAAAAAAATTAATATCCACTGACAATCACTATTTTAACAGCTCATTTGTTCATTACTCAAGCTTAACTGATGCATGGTTTATGCAAACATGTTTTAGCATCTGGAATAATTGCAATCTCTTTGCTATGACTATTGTAATTCATTATACATGCCGTGTGACTGGTCACCTAAATCACAATGTATTGTTATTGCTCCGTGACTGGATGACACTCAAAACCAAAATCAGCCTTCAAAACGGCTGCCAAACCCTTCTACCATGAACACTTTTACAGACACTCACATAAACAAGGGTCAGCAGCACTCTCTCTTCCCCCCGCCCCCGACCCACAATATCTGTGAACAGAACTGTGCAAGTAGCAGTATTTGGGGAAAGCGAATGGGGATCTGATATACCATGGTGATGAGTAAAGTATAAATACTTTTGTCTATATAATCTAATGTAAACTATGAAGAAGCTGCACATGCCACTGAATATCCATGAATGCTGTTTGTCAGTATTTTCCCATCTCTATCTGGGATATGGCGGGCCCCTTATCTCCAATTATCTCAGGCTTCTAGTCACTTTCAGGCCAGCCACAAAGAGGATGGCACCTTTATAAACTGATCATCATACAAGCAAGTCTGTCACATTCCATCCAGGAGAAGGCAAACTAAACATACCCATGAGGCCAGTGCATTACAGCCTGGAGAGCCCAGGGACTAGAAACCTAGGGTGATACTGGAGAGGCATATCCACTGCTTTACTTATAGTCCTCTCACTGTGACCCTGGACACACCCTCTGCCCATCTGTGTGGCTTTCACCTTGTACTTTGAGTGCAAGTTCTATTATGAGTCTGGAGCAAACTCCATGTACTACTGTATCAGCCTCCCTAGCACATTGCAAAACCCATCTTTTTTGTGGGCTTCTGGCCCAGAGGTAAATTGTTGGGTTGAGGGCTTAAAGGACTAATGGGCTTGCAACTGGTGCTGTGCCGTTATTATGGGACAGTCGAGGAAGAAAATGACTTGAACTGTAATTTAAATGTGGTATTGAATGTTGTGGTTTAAATAATGGGATGTGTGATGCCACAAGTAGGCACTAGAAATTTTAACAGGAATAAACAAGAGCAGCTGGGGGAATAGCTGATTGATACAGATCTCTGGACTTCCAAACTGTGTCAGTCTTGCTCTTTTAACTTTATTCTCATGTTACTACCTTTTATAACTAGATTAGCCTACCACTCAACATAGGCAAAGCTACCTCATTCTGTTCCCTCCAGGGTTGGTCCTACTTTCAAATGGGATTCTAAATGCATTTTTGTGGAGCTCCATATTTATTATCTGCTAGTAACTTGAGGTCAAGTTGTGCTCAGTTTGAATATAAAGGGATGTTTTTTCAATCAGTCTGTGAGGCAAACTCAATCCTGGGCTCAGAGTTATGCTAGGTTCTTTCCTTCTTATGGATCCTCTCCAGCAATAAAGATTCTACAGGCCAAGTTATGTCACTAATGCCATCTCCTGTCTTCAATGGGGGCACACAGATCTCACTGAATGGAACTTGGTAAACCAATAAAAAATAAGGGGCCTCTTGTGCCAGGAACTCTACAACAACCATGTCATTACAAAAAGGCGGTCCCTGCCCTGCAGAGTTTACAATCTCAGTTAATGACAAGACACAATAGGTGCATGAAACAAAGGAGGGGGAAAGGGAGAAGACAGCATGCTGAATAAACTGATCATGTTTTGCATAATAAGCAGCAACGTCAGTTTCCAACACCACATCTGAATGCAGACGGGAAATAGAAGAGACCATTTCCACACAGCCCCTTTTCACAGTAGAACCTATTCTTTATTTGTATTTATGGTACAGTAATGCTAAGACAAGGGCAAGACTGTTAGATACTGTACAAACATATCATGCCATTCCTGCCCCAGAGAGCTTGCAATCTAAACAGACAAAACAGGGAGGGAAAATGGGAACAAGAGAGTTGAAGTAACTTGCACAAGGTCACACAACAGGTCAGTGGCAGAACTGAGAACAGAACACAAGTCTCGAGTCCCAGTCCAGTGCTCTACCCACTAGACCATGCTGCCTCTCAACCGCTCTAACTCCTATTTGTCCCAGGAGGTATTCCAGATTTAGTGACTATCCCTCACCACTCTCTGTCCTATATTTCTTTGTGTCATCCTATACTGTCTCAGATTATGTCTTTAGTATATGGGAAGGGAGTAGTTATTTGCCTCCCACCATGCAGTGTTAGACAAACAGGTAACCATTAACACTATCCTGAATCACTTTTTGATACCTGGTTATCTCTGTAAGCAGCAAGTTCCACAGAAGAGCCTGAAGCTGATGCAACCCTAAAATCCAAAGAGCAAGAGACCACGAGGTTCAAAGAGAGCACGTGTCCTGGACGGGTCAGATAAATAGTGCCCAGTAGCCGGTCAAATAGACTCCAGTATGTACATTATTTATGGAGATCATTAGTGAGTCAATGGCTGTTAGACATTTCCTCTTCAGGCTTTCCCAGTTCTATGTATACTGCATATGATCTCAGATAGGAACTGGAGCGGTGGGGCTGAGGATTGGGAAGATGCATTGTAGTCGGTGGGGGCGGGGGAGGGGAGACAAGACACCGGTAATGCAGGAAACCTGAAAAAGCACCTGCCCACAGATGCGCTTGATTATAGACAGTGTCAGGAGTCCCTCATTGTTAGGGTGACCAGATAGCAACTGTGAAAAAACAGGACGGGGGTGGGGGGGTAATAGGCGCCTATATAAGAAAAAGTCCCCAACAACGGGACATCTGGTCACCCTACTCATTGTCATGATCTCTAAATTCTTCTGGGCATTAAGCCCTAATGAATTTAGGTCCCTGCTATCTCTTGTGCCTTTACACACTGCCACAGCGGGGCTGATCTGAGAGCGATCCCTAGATCTGCACAGTGCCTGAGAAAGCAGAGGCGCACTATACCATACTCTGACCTGACAGGGCAACAAAGCCAGCTTCCATCTGACCACAGGGGGTGAGAGTTCCAGAGCAGGGCCCTCCCCATTCTGCAGATGGAGAAACCAGAGGGGCCCAGGAGAGGTTCCGTGATTTACTCAAAGCAGCACAGCCAGCCAGGATTAAAAGTAAGGAGTTTGCTGGCTCCCGGCAGCCATGAGACCACCCTGCCCCACCCCCACAACCCTCCAAGCTGTGATGCCAGAATCAAAGCTGTAGTGCGGGCAAGGAGAGAGTTAAAGATGGGAGGATTTGGATCTAAGATGCTTTCGAACTTGGCTCCCCGGAGGTAGCTACACAGAGATCCCTAGCTGCTGCTTTCCCGAGCTAATCTGTGCCTGGCATGTCTGTGCTTTAAGTGACAGCTGAGCAAACGCACAGCGACTTGGTCCCCGTAAAATAACTGCGAGCCAGGACTGGAGTGGCTGCCCCAATGCACTGCAACTTTTGCAAGGAGACAGACAGGGGAGAGCCCTGAGAATAAGAGTTTATCAGAGATCCCTGGACCTGCCTAGAGCCTCTCAACGAGAGCAGCCCAGCGCCTTGCCCGTAACTGCTCCTGGGATACTGCTGTTTAAAGGCAGGCAGCCAGCCAGGGGCTGGGAGTACCTGGCTACATGGCAGCAGTGCCAGTGCTACCCCATGGGGACCCTAAGTCAGGGTACCGCCTTTGAAATGAATAAAACAGCACACCCACCCCTCCCTGCACAAGCCCGCCACAACCCCAACCACAAGGCAGCTCTGCAATCCCCCTCTTCGACAGCCAATTATACTATCTGGAGAGATAACACATGTAGATAAGATTGATACCATTGCAGGTCTCCTCATGGGGTGACTCAAGCCTTCTCTCACACACACACTCGTGTGCGGTGCACTTGCGTGTTGTTGGGGAGGCAACTGCTGTATTTTCAACTGTTTTGATCGGTTGTCACTTAAACCGCAGAAGCGGGAACACTGCAGTATCATTAGCTGGACACAAACGTTTAACATTAGATATCCCAGTGCATTGAGATAATAATCAAGTATCAAAGGGGTAGCCATGTTAGTCTGAATCTGTAAAAGCAGCAAAGAGTCCTGTGGCACCTTATAGACTAACAGACGTATAGGAGCATGAGCTTTCGTGGGTGAATACCCACTTCTTCGGATGCATGTAGTGGAAATTTCCAGGGGCAGGTATATTTCCACTACATGCATCTGAAGAAGTGGGTATTCACCCACGAAAGCTCATGCTCCTATACGTCTGTTAGTCTATAAGGTGCCACAGGACTCTTTGCTGTGATAATAATGCAAATCTTTAGACACACGTTAAAAAAACCAGCAGACTAAGTTATTTTTCTGGCAACTCCATACAAAAATCAGCCAGGCCGGTCAAACCCCGGCCCGGGGGTAACCCTAGCTCTAAGCAGGAAGATTTTTGTCTCCCCTCCCCCATACATACTAATAATTGAGCTTCTCCAGGCCTTAAACCATTGCTTCTCGGTTTATGCCTAGTGCCGCCTCTGCATGGCAGCCACCTTCCCTAAGGCGGGTGGATTTGCAGGAATTTCCCACCCTCAGCGTGGCCCAGCCTGACTCTTTCCAGCCACTGTCTCTCCCAGCCTGGCGCTTCACGGGTTAAGAGGAGGCGAAGCTATCAGAGACTCCCCAGTGGCTGCGGTGCGCTCACGTGGGGCCGAGAGCCCCGTGTTGTTGCCTGTTCTCTGACCCCAGGCATGTAAACACAGCCGCATTCTGGCAAGGCGCTGAATGCCCCTGATTATGGAGCAGTTCTGGGCCCGCTGCCAGCCGGGAAGACCCTGGCGAATGCTTCCCTTGGCAGGCTGCCCAGCCCTGCACCGACATGCAGGCAGGCAGGCTGCGAGACAGAAGCACCCGCAGCCCCGCGTGGGGTTTTCCCCCCTGCTCCCTTTCCAGTTCCTGCTAGCAGCAGGAGCAGAAACAGATGCAGGAGCAGCCCTGGCTTTTGCACCATGACAAAGGAGAGCAGAAGGCTGCACGGAAAAGCACAGAGCCCCTGGCCTAGAGTGTCATACCCACTAGGTCATTCCAGCAATGCTGGAACAATTTTTATACTTGGGGGGCTGAGAGCCACTGAACCAAATTGTAAACCCTGTAGGTAATGGAATCCACTTCAAGCCAGGGGGTGCGGTAGCACCCCCAGCACTCCTAGTTCCAACACCAAAGCATTCCTGCGTGATCCCAAGGCATCGCTGGGAAAGCTGCTGCTGCTGGGCAAAATAAATTTTAGACCAAAATAACTCCCCCTCTTTTACTTTAAGGAATAACCATCAAAATCAGCAATTTGCTACACACGTTTGCAAAAGCCTGTCTCTCTCCTGCCCTTCAGGACTATTTTGTCTTTTTAGCAGATGTGAATGTAAGGAGAGTAGTATCATTCAAGTAGCCCCCTTGCGTTTATAAACAGGTTAGGCAGTGAGAGCCACTGGGAGATTCCCTGACATGCCACAAACCAATATAACCCGCATTACATCTTGCGGAACGCAGCACTGCATTGCTGTAGCAATCTGCTCCCAGTGAAGTCAATTGGAGCTTTCTCAGGGACCTCGGTGGAAATGAGTCAAGCTCTATATATCTGTAGATGTTACATGCTCCCTGCTACAGCACCTCAATATTGTATAACCAGCGCCATACACAGTACACTTCATACAGTCTTTTCACAACATTCTGCAGAATGCGTCACACTCCTGGTATACACAACAGTATAGACTAACTGCAATGCATTCTCATTGCACTGAGCTACAGCATATCAATATAATCTGCATCTCATAGGCTACGGCTGAGGTTTTCAAACCAAGGTAGGAGATTTAAACACGTCTTCCATATCTCAGCATCATATTGCAGAATGCAGCCTCTTGCTATACAAATCCACCTACTGTAATTACAAACAGATTCTTTGCAATAGCATGCTCTATATATAACAAAAAAGAACAAGGTCAAATACTACCCTCAGTCACAACAGTGGAAATCCAGAGTAACTCAACTGAAATCAATTGGATTACTTCAGTTTTACAATGGTGTAACAACTGACCAGAGTCTGGCCCATAATCTGTGTCACATGGGCTGTCTCCAAGCAGTGTCCTGCAGCATATTGCAATCCTGCTCATCTACAGATCAGTATAATCTACACTATGCTGTGCTGTGTTACTGCACATTAACATAACAATCCACACCAAAGTATGGTGACAGTAGTTAGTAATTATGTAGCAGTCGCAGACTCTATGCACTGTATTATAAAGCAATATAAAATGCATCAATATGGTATCTTTAGATTCTCTCCACAGTATACTGCAGGAGCTAGCAATGATCTACTGTAGCTGTATAAATCAGTATAATCTCTAATTTCAACACATTCTCCTTGCACTATACTCCCTGCTCTGTGGTGCTGCAAGCCATAACAGCACCTGCCTCCCAATACACAATGGGCCTGATTCTACCATCACCTTCACAGGTGTGAGACTCACTGAGCCAAATTCTCCCCTCACTTGCACCAGTTTTACATCAGAGCAACTCCACAGGCACCACTGGGGCAATTCTGGATTTACACCAGTGTCAGTAAGAGCAAAATCACCCCAATTGACATCTGTGGAAGTTGAATTAACAGAACAGAAGTTGGTCCTCCCCCATTGTCTTTCTGTCTCTCTCTGTCATGATATGAATTTTCTGCAGCATAGTCTGCTGGGGTTTCCAAAATGTTTTTCAAATGTATATAGGCCTTGTCTACACTGGAAAGGTTTTCCAGAATAACTTTAGGGATTTTTTGTTTGTTTTGATAAACTACCCTGTGTACACCCACAAAAGTTCTTTTCTCAAATTATCTGGCGTCTTATCCTGCACTAATTTATCTGCTTTGGAGGTGAAATAATTCTGTTCTGGAAAAAGTTTTTTCAGTGTAAGGTTTGCGTGGACACATTTGTATTTTGGAGTAGCTGTTCCACTCTGGCAGTCGTCCCACTGCTGCCCCACACTACATTGCTTCACATTGGGGTCGGCTTATCTGTTTACGCCTTCTAGTGCTCTAAGCGCATCTTGACCGGATGTCATCTCCTCATTTAAATGCTGGCATGCAGCCAGGTGTGTCATTTGAAATCCCAGCTGGTGGTGAATTCACACCCATTATAACAGCTATGCCCTGTCCTTCCATGTGGACTCATCATGAGGTCCCCTGCTTCGTGCCTCTCCGCAGAGGGGAAAATGTACAAGCCCATTAAAAAAAAAAAAAAAAAAAAACAGTCGCCACACACAGCTGGCAGAACAAATGAAGGAGAAGGGGTACTCCCAGTACAAAGACCAGTGCCGCTTCAAAGCAAAGGAGTGCCACAGAACTATGAGAAAGCAAGGGACAAGAACAGGACTTCTGCTAACGCTCCCACTACATGCCCATATTACAAGGAGCAGGACTGGATTTTTGCAAGGGGAGGACACCACCAAACCCAAGCATGAGGTTCTTCTGGCCAGTTTGAACCTGACTGTGGAAGGCAACCCAGCGACCACAGACGCCGACCAGGAGGGGATTCCCGCAGACTACCAATATTACTTCAGCACACCCAACCCTGACCCAGAGATTCAGGCACTAGAAATGCCCTCCACAACCCAGGCAGAGAGCCACTCTGAAGGAGCTATGGAGGCAGCTCTCCTAGTAAGCATCCTGGCCCAGATTTGTAAAGCTATGTAGGCGCTGCTGAGCTCAGCGTCGCAATGCCTCACTGATTTAGGAGTCTAAACTTCATTTTCAAAAGGGATTTAGGCACTTGGGGAAATGAGATTTAGACTCCTAAATCAGTTAGGCATTGCAACACGGAGCTCAGCAACGCCTAAGTAGCTTTAAAAAGCTGGGCCAACGTGCTTGTAGAAAAATGACTCACCCATTGGCACACCCCCAGGTGGCTGAGCATGGCATTGAAGGTCCTTCACCCTCAGGGGCATCCTTCTGACAGCAGTTCACCCTTTCCAGGGTATCGACATCTCAAATAAAACAGCGTCCAACCCAATACTGCTCACGCATACCACATCTTCCACACCCCCTGGACTCCTCAGCAAGCCTCACTTTTCTTTCAGAGTAGCAGATTCCCAGGTTTCTTCCTAGCGTCCCCAACAGGGCTCAACCCCAAACAAAACCAAAGCACAACTGAAGCCACTTCTGCCCATCTGGGCTTGAATATGTAGTCCCTCTGGGTTTTCCCAAAGCTCCAAGCACAACGACCCACAGGGCTACCTCCCACAGGGCCTTGCTCCTGTTTCAGAGCCCATCACAGGGCTGGCCCCACTCTGTGGTTCTTTTCACAGGGAAAGGGCATTTTAGACCCCTTGTTTTCTCCTAGGTCTCCACCCTGCTGGTCTCCACTCCTTTCTTGATCAAGCAGCCCCACCCCACAGCAGGGTCTGATAAGGAATTGAGTCCAACACCTCTCCAGGTACAAACAACATGGGCTAATTGAGCTTACAGGCTCCTATTAACTCCTTGTCAACCAATGTGAGGTTTATAGACCCCCATCACAGTGCAGTATTACATGCCACTGTATAGAGAGAATTATACAACTTTGTTCTAGGTTCACAAGCATCCAGCGTTGTCATACAGCACTTCCACATTCTCGGCGCACGCTCTGCCGTCATTCCGCAGCTACTCAAGGTATAGTTAAACAGCTCCTTTCTCCAGTCCAAGTGTCCAGTAAAAGGCTTCAGAAGCCAGTGAAGCAGAGAGTAATCTAGGTCTCCCAGAACAACAGGAGGAAACACACTACCATTAATGTCCATAGTGTCCTGGGAGCAAAACTTCCCTTTTGTCATTGCAGTAAACAGGGCTGAGTTTCTAAAGACCCTGGTAGCATGGACCTTTCCAGACCACCCCACTTTAATATTCATGAACAGACTGTGGTAACTGACCAGGCCTTGCAGCACCATAGAGAAATACCCCTTTCTGTTGATGAATTATGAGGCCTGAGGCAAGGGACAAAGAATAGATATTTGGCCCACTCCTGGCCACAGGACAGTTCTCAAACTCCAACTGTGCAAATCCATCAATAACCTCATGCAGACTGTCAAGCTTTATGACCTATACAGCAGCACCCTTTCAATAGCCATGCATATCTCCACGAGAAAAGCCCTGACAGCTGACCTACCAACACCAAACTGGTTAGCTCCTGTCTAGCAGCAATCGGGGGTGGCAAGCTTCTAGATGACAACAGCCACACACACCTCCATGCGGAGGGGAACTCTGATGTTGGGGTTCTACTACTGCAGCTCCAAGGTGAGCTCTGCACAGATTGCTAGGAAGGTAGCTGTCATTATCCTGAAGTTTTCCTATCACTGCTGGTCATCCCAAGTCTGCGTCACTGCCCTTTCCCACCAGTCACTACTAGTTGGCCGAGCCCAGAAGTGGCACTCCACTGAGCGAAGCAGCTCCAGGAAAATATCCTGCAGAAGTAACTGCTCGGTTTCATCATTTTCTTCTACCTGCATTTCCACAGAATTGCCATGTCTGTCTCCCAACCCATCCAAAGCCATCCAGCTGCATGAACATCAGTGCACAGTGCTTCATCCTGTTCCTATAGTATGAATGACTGTCACAATCATGGTGCTCAGAAGTCTTCTCTCCATGTTGCCTGAGAGAAATTCAGATTAGTCTCTCACTTACAAAAAACAAAACAAAACAAAAACAAACCCAAAACAAATAGATAAATTATGAGAGTTTGTTTAGTTTGACCCCAAATCCCAGAATTCCAGTAGGTTCCAGTAAGCATCCCACAATGCACAACGAGAAAAAAAATCTGAGAATGCATAGAGCCTAACAGTGGAATATTGGACCATGGAATATCTGCTCAGCATGCTGTGCGGTTATTTTCAAAAAGTGCAGAGCTGTGTGGACACAATGATTCACAAGGGAAGTAGCTTAAGCAAGCATAAGCAGAGCAGTGTGGACGCACACTTTAATCTGCTTTAGTTATAGTGGAAAAAGTATATTCCCCCCAAAAAATCTTTCCTGCGTAGACAAGGCCTTGGGCTCAGTGTTCAGTGGACAAAATAGAAGAAACATATGTCAATCAAAGACACAGAAAAGAAATGCTATGCATGTTTGAATAAAGATGTTAAGAACATAAGAATGATCATGCTGGGTCAGGCCAATGGTCCATCTAGCCCAGTATCCTGTCTTCAGATAGTGACTGGTGCCAGATGCCTCAGAGTAGGGTTACCATATTTCAACAAGCAAAAAAAGAGGACGGGAGGAGCCCCGCCCTAGCCCCGCCCCTGCCCCTCCCACTTCCCGCCCCCCCAGAACCCCCAACCCTCCCCCCGTTCCTTGTCCCCTGACTGCCCCCTCCTGGGACCCCTGCCCCTAACTGCCCCCCGGGACTCCACTCCCTATCTAAGCCTCCTTGCCTCTTGTCCCCTGACTGCCCCAACCCTTATCCACACCCCCACCCCCAGACAGACCCCTGGGACTCCCACGCCCCATCCAACCACTCCCCACCCCCTGACAGCCCCCCCCAGAACTCCCAACCCATCTAAACCCCTCTGCTCCCTGTCCCCTGACTGCTCCGATCCCTCTCCCCACTCCTGCCCCCTGACAGCTCCCCCCCAGAACTCCCAGCCCCCTACCCCCCGCTCCTTGTCCCCTGACTGCCCCCTCCTGGGACCCCTGCTCCTAACTGCCCTCCAGAACCCCACCCCCTACCTAAGACTCCCTGTTCCTTGTCCCCTAACTGCCCCCTCCTAAGAACCCCCCCCAACTGCCCCCCAGGACCCTACCCCCTACCTGTACCCTGACTGCCCAAAACTTTCTCCACTCCCCTCCAAAAGCCCCCCCCGTTTCTTGACTGCCCCCTCCAGAACCTCCCTGTCCCTTCTCCTGCCCCCCCTTACCCTGCTGCTCAGAACAGGGTGTTGGGCTCTGTGCCAGCCGGACACATGGCTGAGCTCCCCTGCACAACACAAAACCCGGTCCCTGGCCCTGCACAGGGTTGCCGGAGCGGGCTGCAGGAGGAGGAGCTGCCGGCCGGCTCAGAATGCAGGGAGGGGGGGGTGGGAGGAGGAAGCTGCTCCGGAGTCCAGCAGCAGGACTTTCCTGCAGCCCTCCCAGCCGCTCGCTCTGCCGGGGGAGGGGGAAATCCCGGACATTGTGAGTGCTTTACAAATTCCCCCCGGACGCTATTTTTAGCACACAAAAGGAGGACATGTCCGGGTAAATCCGGACGAATGGTAACCCTACCTCAGAGGGAATGAGCAGAACATGTCAATTATCGAGTGATCCGTCCCCTGTCGTCAAGTCCCAGCTTCTGGCCGTCAGAGGCTTAGGGACATTCAGAGCAGGGGGTTGCATCCCTGAACAGCTTGGCTAAGTTTTTCATTAGGTGTCTGTGGTTTTGATTGCGCCCAAGTAGGCCAATGGCATGTGCCCAAACAGTCCATATTCTAAAGCTAGTTTTAAAGTCACGGTTCAAACAACACATGCTATCAGAACTTGGTGCTAACATCACCTTGAATGTCTCACACTTGGACATAGTTTATCCTTTTTGTATTAGTCTAGCCAAAAATGACCCTGCTTTCAGGTGTTTTTTTAATGAACTGTAAGATGTTAGATGGATTAATTTTAAGGATGTAGGTGGGCAAAACTAAGACAATGGTCTATTTCCATCCTGGAACATTACTAGATTAAAAGTTTATAAATCACTGGAACGTTCCCTCTATTGGAATTAGCAGACAATGCCATTTTATAAAGGAAAAAAGTCTGAGCTCAGCAACTCTGACATAGTTTCTGTACGCATCCTGTAGTACACTGGCTAGCATGTGTATGCACTGCTGCCCTCCCTGTTTTAGATGGAAGGACAGATCTGATCAAATGCATGTGATTATAATGCCCTCTTGTGTCTGCAGACCACACAGGGTACAAGTTCTAATACTACTGGGCCAAATTCATTCCCAGAACTCCATTCACTCCAGCTGAGTCATATCAAGGGTGAATTACCCCATTTGGGTTGAAGGAGATCCTCATTTAGCACCAGTGAAGCCTGCACTTTGGGAGCAGAAAAGCCTGCATTCCATCAGCAATGCCACATGTGCGTGATTTAGCTGGCGGGCATGTTTTTCTTTGTAGCTGCATACTCATTACACTCCAATTCTGGGAGAGGTAAATCACTGAGGCGCTTATACATTTATTAGGAAGCATGAAAAATTAACTGTAAACTCAGACAAGAGTTCAGAAAAATCACTTCCACTTAAAATACAATTAACAACCTCCTCCTCCCCTCCCCCAAATTTAACAAAATTGAACAGTCCAGTCAGTGTATAGTAAGAATAACTCTACTAATAGCAGCACCCACTGTTCTAAAATCACTGTGGGTTAGGAGCTGGCCCCTGCTGATTTCAGTGAGAGCACACACTGACCCACTGAGTCATGGGCTGGAATGATACACATTTCAATCATTAGCACAAGACCTGGTACCATCGGAGACATTTTCGCTGAGGTTCCATGAGCAGATCTGATGATGCCTACAAGCTATGGGGTATTTGTGTTTCCCTTTCTCTGTGTTAAAATTCCCCTAGTATGAGAAACACCACAGCAGCCAAACTATGGAATAACCTGCCCACAGGGGAAGTTCCTTCCTAACCCAGTCAGTTAGAGTTTAGATTATGCCCTCAAGCATGAGGGGTTATAGCCTTTAAGGTTTCTTTTTTAGCCTTTTCAGTGCAACTGTGGATGTTCTCATTATCCATATTAATATAGACACTTATGGGAATTAGGCACCAAACTGACATTAACTGGGAGTTCATTACTTTGTATACCTCTAGCATGTCCTTTTATTATTATTCTCCTCTCTAAACTAAACACGTACAGTCTTTTTACTCCTTTTACTCCATCTTCACATGGAAGCCCTCCTGTATGCAGGGCCGGCTCCGGCATTTCTGCCACCCCAAGCAAAAAAAAAAAAAGCGCAATCGCGGCGGCAATTGGAAAAAAAAAAAAAGCCGCAATCGGTGGCGGCAATTCAGCGGCAGGTCCTTCGCTCCTAGAGGGAGTGAGGGACCTGCCGCCCCCGAATTGCCGCAGGTGCCGCCCCTCTCCCTTGGCCGCCCCAAGCACCTGCTTGTTAAGCTGGTGCCTAGAGCCGGCCCTGCCTGTATGTCTAATAATTTTTATCACATGTCTCTGAACCCCTTCTATTCTTGCAGTATCTTTCTTGAGACAGGATGATCCAAAATGAACACATTACTCCAGGTACGGGCATATCATTCATCCATTTGTACAGTATCATCACATTATGTAAAGAAATGTATAGATTTTGACCCAAAGCAGTGCTGCCTGCCCAAGACTGCTGATAGAGACTCAATCAATAGAGGGTGGACTTCCCCATTCAGCTCAATAGGATGTTAAGGCTGCACCTTAATGATGGCAACACGAATGTCAGCCTTTTGAACTTGTTCTCATAGTGATCATTAGTAAAAGCATCAAAAAAAAAATAAAATAAAAAAAACAACAGAAAAGTTCAACCAAGTTCAAATTCAGTGCAGAAGTAATTTTTTCAATTAAAAAAATATTGTAACCATCTCTTCATGGCTTAATCTGCAGCAAGAGAGATTTAGATTAGATATGAGGAAAATCTTTCCAACTCTAAGGGTAATTAAGATCTGGACTAGTCTTCCAAGGGAGGTTGTGCAATTCCCATCACCTGAGGTTTTTAAGAAGAGATTGGGCAAACATCTATCAGAGATGGTCTAGGGGTATGCCTGGTCCTGCCTCCGCACAGGGCATGGACTTAATGACCTCCCAAGGTCTCTTCTAGACCAATATTTCCATGATTCTACGTGAGCATTGAATCCAATAGGAAAACCCACATGTTTAAAAAGTTACACACATGCTTCAGTACTTTGCTGAATTGGGGGCTGAATCAGTCGCTAAGTCCCTGATATTGTATGTGTTGGCAGTCTCAGCTGAAACATGCCACAAATACCTGATTAATGCTGACTTTGCAGACCTGGCCTCTGTGCTGTGTCCCAGCTACTGCCCACCTCCAATTCCTTTGTGCTTGACCTCACCCCTGTTGCAGCTTGGGGGTTTGCACTCTGCAGTGGTGAGTCCTGCAAGCTACTATTGCATGTTAGATGTCACGCAGATGAACAGGAGACAAGGCTGGGGCAGCACACCAGGCCCCACCACAGCTCTGAATAATTTACATATGCCTGGAATGATGGGCAAAACAGCCCTTGCCTAATAGTTAAGTAATATCTTAAAGAGGAGATAATAATGAGAAGTGCAAGAGGAAACAGACAGCATGACCTGCCTCCCCTGGCAACAGCATTGGGATTCTCTCTCCATTAGGGGCACCAAAACCAACATGCCCTGCATTTATCAAGTGATCACACTGTAGTCATTTAAGCCAGGTTTATTACAGAATTCTCTGCCACCCCCTTTCCCAGGATTCACAGCTACAGAGCTGTTTGGATTCAGTGCAACCCCCAGCAGCAAAATAGGATTAAACGACTTCCTCCTAAAACAAGGGCAGGAATAGAGAAAATTTATACAAAATTAATCCAGGCTGGTGACAACCTGAAGATGGCGAGGGGAGTGGGAAAGGGGAGACATTTATTCATTTTCATGACAATAGCCATGGAGAAAGAGACACTCTCCTGGCTCTCCCTGGGGATTTGAATTGAATTCCCAGGGCTGCCAATCAGATCAGGACTTAAACAGCATTTATTCAGCAGGGAGACTGTCTGGAGCCAGCATGTCAGCATCTGGATGCTGCCCTGAGTTTACACCAGCAGAGCAGCCAGGAGTCACAAATTTGCCCATATTGCCAGCTCTCATACAATGTGGGATCTTGTGCGCGCACACACATACACACAGACAGTTTCCTATCTCAGTTACGCCAGTGTAAATCCAGAGTAACTACATGAAGCCAGTGTACACCCATCGCTTTTGGGTGTATGGAACATTGTTACAGGCCTATCTCCCACAAGGCAGGACTTCGATTCTGCCTCACTATAGGAGCAGTTTGATCAAGTTCATCAGAAGCGGATCCCACTGTAACTCTTGTGTGTACTGTTTTGTGGGAAGGAAATCCCAGTGTAAACACAGGAATAGGCTCAAGACTATTCTATCATCAGATTCCAGAGACAACCTGATCCTAAGGGGTCTGATTTCTGCAGTTCAACCCATTGACAGAGACCGTTAAACTGAGGTTCATGTGCTTGTTGAGCCATTGCTACCAAAGTAAATTCTAATTACAGGCTGCAGATAAACGGACCCAACCAGAGCGTACAGACTCAGAGAGACAACCTCTGCCTGCCGACAGCGTGTGTGTGTGTGGGCGGAGGTGGGGGGGCAGAGTGAGGGCAGCCAGCTTCAGCAGTGTTACTGAGCATGCTCAGTACAAGCCAAGCAGCAAATCTGGGGTGGGGGACATGACTCCCGCATGCCCCCCCATACGTCGCTTCTGCAGATTCATAGGGCCAAATCCTGCTCTCAGATCCACATGTGCAGCTCACACGGACTTCAATGGGAGTTCCATGTACACACCTAGGAGCAGAATTTAGCCCCCAGATATTAGACGTGGCAAAGTCGATCACCTCCAATAGGCTAGTGGGCCCTTCCCCTAAATAAACGAACTCCAGGATATTTATCACTATGAACAAAGTTTAAGCAGCTTCTACAGAAGCCTATGGGACCACAATCTGCCATGACAGTCTTTCCCTCACTGGCAGTTAGATCCTTCCCTGGCTGCAGTTTCATTGTTATTAAGCGCTCACCCTGAGACAGCCTGGCAGAAAGGATGCCAAGCAGCCCGGTGTTCTTTCCTGGAACATTTATGACAGTAGCAATTATAGATGTAGGGTGTACGCAGGATGGAGCATGGCCAAGGAACTGGAATGAATTGTTCAGATTTGTACTGTGGGGACCTTGCCAGTGATCTCAGCAGCCAGGAACAGAAGATTCCAGATTTCACTGGCAGCTATAGATCCTGTGGGAAAGGGAAAATCCAGACCACAGGTCCTGGCATGAGCTTCAGATTATAAAACGTTTATTTTGACAGAGTGAAGCAAAATCCCAGGAGACAAATGTCAGTCTAGAACTAAAAAAATAAAAATAAAAATCTGTATTCTTGAGCTCCAGCATACAGTGATCTACATGGGCACGCATGGGTCTGCAAAGGGATTTCTGGTATCTGATGTCCCATTCCAGGATATTTTCATTGAACTAGGAGGTACCAAGGGGATGTCATGCAGCAAAGAAGAGTTTAGCTCAAGTGAGTCTGCTCATGGGTACAGGTTTCAGAGTGGGAGCCGTGTTAGTTTGCAAATTAATTCTAGTTCTGCAGTTTCTCATTGGAGTCTGTTTTTGACTTTTTTTATTGAATAATTGTGACTTTTAGGTCTGTAATTGAGTGACCAGGGAGGTTGAAGTATTCTCTAATGGAAAACATAGGGCCTAATCACATCAGCCACACTATCAGAGGCTCGTTCACCTGCACATCTACCAATGTGATATATGCCATCATGTGCCAGCAATGCCCCTCTGCCATGTACATTGGCCAAACCAGAGAGTCTCTACGCAAAAGAATAAATGGCCACAAATCAGACGTCAAGAATTATAACATTCAAAAACCAGTAGGAGAACACTTCAACCTCCCTGGTCACTCAGTTACAGACCTAAAAGTCGCAATTATTCAACAAAAAAACTTCAAAAACAGACTCCAATGAGAAACTGCAGAACTAGAATTAATTTGCAAACTGGACACCATTAAATTAGGCTTGAATAAAGACTGGCAGTGGATGAGTCATTACACAAACTAAAAACTATTTACCCATGTTAATTTTCCCCCTACTGTTACTCACACCTTCTTGTCAACTGTTTGAAATGGGCCATCCTGATTATCACTACAAAAGTTTTTTTTTTCTCCACCTTAATCAATTAGTCTCATTAGAGTTGGTTTGGCAACACCCATTTTTTCATGTTCTGTGTGTGTGTGTGTGTGTGTGTGTGTGTGTGTGTGTGTCTTCCTACTGTATTTTCCACTGCATGCATCCGATGAAGTGGGCTGTAGCCCACGAAAGCTTATGCTCAAATAAATGTGTTAGTCTCTAAGGTGCCACAAGTACTCCTCATACTTTTTGCTCATGGGTAGTTAGGAAGAGTCCATCTGCATGGGTCCAATTGCAGAGGCAGGGCAATAGTATTAGCAATGTCACAGAATGATGGATTTTAACCCTCTTCTTTTAGTACACTAGTCATTTTCTTGTGTTATGCTGGAATGATTTGGATGACATGTACAAATAGGTACATGTTGTCAAGTATCAGGGGGTAGCCGTGTTAGTCTGTATCTACAAAAACAACAAAGAGTCTGGTGGCACCTTAAAGACTAACAGATTTATTTGGGCATAAGCTTCCGAAGAAGTGAGGTTTTTACTCACGAAAGCTTATGCCCAAATAAATCTGTTAGTCTTTAAGGTGCCACCAGACTCTTTGTTGTTTAAATAGGTACATGGTATCCATTGGAAGTTCCTGAGCCTTGCTTTCAAAAAAGATTGTTCTACATAGAAAGTAAAATAAGGTTCCTGAGAAAAGCATCCTGGGTAAGGATATACCAACAATTGTCAGAAAGGCAGAGCATACCTTAGGAGAACCAACAGTCTGATTCAAACTGAGAATTCTGTATTATCATTTTTCACCCATTTAAGGTCCTATTTTCACTTCAGTTTCCATAGCAACCTCTTGTCCTAAATCTGCAGCACTTATAGCCTTTTAGTGTCATGGGTTCTTTCTTTACAGCTCTAATTACACCCTCATCCACAAGGGGAAATGGCTGGAATGCCATTCCCACCACAGAAACATGCAGGAAGTGCTGCTCTGTAGACAGAGGGGATATAAAACTGAATCATAAACCTTCAGACTTTATCCTTTTTCGACAATTCCCCTATGTCACAGCTGCATGTTTTATGGTTGGATTTTTGAACATGGGCCACGGCAGACGTGTGCATGTAACTTTAAGAGGGGAAAAAAGTTTAGGGTTTGGGTTGAGTTTTTTCTCTCTGTGTCTTTTTATGGTCTATTCCAAACACAGAAGACTAAAGAAACTGGAAAAATACTTTAAAAGAATGACTCTGATGCCAAGTGGATATTTGATCCATACTAGTGCTGTCGAGGCATGATGTCCTGCGTGCCCTAGAAAGCACAGCTCTGGGATGAAACTCATACGCTCTGCGTTCACTGAACCCACCCTACAGGTCTGCGTACATTTGCTTTTCAGCATTGGAAGGGTTAAGTTTCCCACCTATGCATTTCATTTAAATTCAATAAGACTCTTTCAGTTTGTTAATATGAAACACATAGGGACCTTTGTCTTCCTACCCGTCTGTAAAATGCTTGTTGCACTTTGCAGATTATTAATAATAATATATTTCTGGCACTGTCATCCCTTGCTATAGTTCTTCAAAGCAATGACAGTAAAAACATAGTGGCAAGCAGCCCTGTAGCAAAGAAACAGTGATTGAACAACAACTTCATAAACATTTTACAGAACCATTTGCTGAAACATCTGAGGAAGTGTGTCAGGGTTAGTGCAGATAATTAGAAGCCAGTACTCCTGGGGTCTATTTCTGGCCCTGCTACTGACTTGCTGTGTGAACTTGGGCAAGTTGCTTAAAAATTAAATTAAAAAAAATGAAAATGGAGATCAATAAAATAAAATTGGACCATGCCCTTCTTTGCTTCTTTATGATGGATAAAGAAAACTGAAAGTTTTGCTGAAATTTTGCTTTCTGGATACAAAAGTTGTACTTGTAACTATAGAGAAATAGTTAAAGCAGTACAACATCTCTAGTATTCACGCAGTTATACTGGTAAAAAGGTGGGTGCTTTAAACTGGTATAGCTTTTCCCTTAGGGAAAGGGGAGTAAGTTATACTAGGACAAGTACCTGGTATAACTGCATCCACACTAGGGGCTGTATGGAGTTAACTATATTGGTACAGAGTCACACCCCTTAACTGACAGTTATACCAGTACAAAAAACTGGGTGTAGATCAGGTTATAGAAGTATCAGGACTATCAAGTTTTGTCTTTCCAGTATTTGCTGAAGGACTCCCTGTAGAACCAGAGTGGGAACTTTCTCGACCCAGAAGGGTGAGGCTGTTGAATCTTTTCTCTTAAGCCTTCGTTGGGAATTTAATACTCAGGTGTTAACAAAACCAAAGATTTTTAAGTGCCTGACTAAAAAGTTCCTGAATTCTGGGCCTGATTCTCCTCATTTACTTCAGCATAAGTCAGGAGTAACACCTTGGAAGTCAACAGAGTTACAAGATGAAACTGGTGTGAGTGAGTAGACGATTTTTGGATCCACTCTTCTGGTTTCAGAATCACATTTTCCAGGTTTACCATGCTATTTTCCCCCTCCCCTCTGTTGCTAGGTGAAACATTCACACAAGCAGCAACTGGGAGGACTGACTAAAGCCTTGATCCTGCAAAGGCTTATATACCTGAGTACCTTAACTCCTATGAGATTCCCATTAAGTTCAATGGGACTAACTACCCACATAAGTCTTTTCATAGCTCAGCCCCAACAGACTGATTATACAGGGAAAACACTGAAACGGACTACACAAAGCATTGTCACATGCTCAAAGTACACTGAAGAAGAAGATAGGGGAAATATTTTTTGCTCTTTAGTTTGAGTATTCTTAGGTAAAAATTTTACAGAAGGAAGGGTGATAAAGTTGATGATTCACATTAACTTAAAAAAAAATCCCCCTTCTTATGCAAAGTCCTCTTGGTACATCCCGATTCTGTGAAATAATCTCCAGCACATAAATTACTGTGCAGATATAGATTTTCGGCCAGGTCTATGTTACTTTTCCTGCACAAAGGGTATCTAGTAAAATTAGAATGGGAGGCCCACAAACCCAGAGCTTGTCTAGTAGACACCTTCTCTAGCAGCAGTTTGAACTGGGCGGGCAAAAGTTCAGTCTGGCACAAGTCTGGGAGGTGCCTTGACCCTGGGCTGAAGAAATGGAGTTTTGCCTTCTAAATCTTTTTATATTTTGGAGCTGCTCCAACTGTTAGCATGTCTGGTTAATCCTGTGATCTGGCTCTCTGGGGCCTTCCAAGAAGGGTCTGGAAAGAAAAGAACAACCAGGGCCCCTCTAAGTCTGAGGTAATATCGCATTACAATTGCAGCGCTGCTCCACAGCTCAGCAGTGACCAGGAACAGCCCTCACCCACCAAATGCACATAATACAAAATTTTAATGAAAATGATGAAGAGAAACAGTAAGCAAATGAAAAAAAAGCAAATGCATTGGTAGAAAATGCCTTGTGGGTGCAGGAATTACTGTCAGTGAGGTTAAGAAGATCATGGTTATGAGATTTCCTGAAGGTTTTGACCAAGGTTTTCAAAAATGATTAGTGATTTTGGGTGCCTCAGTATTTAGATGTCCAGTTTAGTCTTTGACAACCAGCCCCCAAATCCAAATTAATGTTAATATTGGGGCACTAGTAATGAAGAAGGTAACTTGTATTTAGATTATAAAATCTTTGGGACAGTGAGTGCCTTTTCATTGTGTGTGTATACAGTGCCTAGCACAATGGGGCCCCAATCCCCAATTGGTGCTTCTCGGCGCTAACTAACTGCAATGCAAATAGGAAACAACAATGGCAACAACTTAAAAATTAGAACATCGGAGCCCCACACCTGATCCTCAGAGCAAGTCTGGCAAAGGTATCACCATGAATAGTCACTTGGATTTTAGGAGACGTTCTGTTATGAACTGGGTGAAACCTTGTTACGGGTTGAATTAAAACTTCATTGAGATTGAGTATGAATGCACCCTTCAATTAATGTAAATCTCAGGATGAGTTAATGAGAAGCCCCCACTGAAGACAAAAGAGGATTGTGAACCTGCCCAGGAGTTTGGACTGCATGGGCAAAGGGCTTTTGCTGAATATTGTTTGGGGGGGTGGGGGTGTAAGCAGAACACACAGAAACTGAGAACACGCAGAAATGGAGAACAGACAAGGGCCGAGAGAGAAGCAGAGGCAAAAAAAAACAAAAAACAAAAAAAAGGCAAGAAATCCCAGACTAGCCTGTGAGCACTGTTACCCTGGAAAAAACTAGGGAGAGAGCTTTTGGGTCTGGCATGGCGTTAGCTAAAGAGGTTTGGGGCTGCAAACCAAGAAACTGCTCCTCTCCGTTCTTGGTTCCTTCTGCATTTGAGAAGCAAAACTTTGTACTGTGCATTCCTTGTAAATAAACAAGATTGCATCAAATAAAATACCAGACTCCATCAATTTCTACTTCCAACTGGAACATCACCAGAGCTCCAAAATTTGACTAGCTGACAGGGCCGGCTCCAGGCACCAGCTTAACAAGCAGGTGCTTGGGGCGGCCAAGGGAGAGGGGCGGCACCTGTGGCAATTCAGGGGCGGCAGGTCCCTCACTCCCTCTAGGAGCGAAGGACCTGCTGCTGAACTGCCGCCGCCAATCGCGGCTTTTTTTTTTTTTTTTTTTGCTTGGGGCAGCAGAAATGCTGGAGCCGGCCCTGCTAGCTGCTTGGGTCAAAAAGGGGCAACAATTCTCTTTGACCTTGCTTGTGACCCTTGCAAGTTCACTTTCTGCAAACATTCAAATGATTGAGGTCTATTAGTATGATCTGTTGTGGAAAGCACATCTCAAAGCCATCTGCATGAGTATTCACAGAAACCAAATACTAAATTAACACACCAGAATGTTGTTTGTGTGCTCATCCTGTCAGCGAACTCTACCACCATCATGTGACTTGCCTGGCCAATCATAACCAATCAACACAGCTTGAATAGCAGTTATTGGCTATAAGGAATTGCTCACAATCAATCCATAATGTTAAAAATATTGCATGGAAACTCGCTACTTTTGAATAATGAATAGAGCCAAGGAGAACACAATCAGCTCCCCGATAACTCCATGAGCAGGAAGCTATCACTTGTCACGAGCTACACTTGTCAGGTAAATTAGCTCTTGTGAATTTTTCCACATCGCTAGAACCGCTGCCCACTGCTTTCCATCACCAGTGGGCTGCCATGATTTACAGTGTTTTTTCTGACCATAACTGGGCTTTCGAGTCCAACAGAAGAAAGTGTTAACCCCACCAGCCATAGCTCTTTGTCCTCGAGACCCGTGTACATCTGGCTGCAGTTCTCTACTGACCTTACCCTCATCAACCTGTCACCCACCCCAAGTGCCTGCAGATGTTTCCCAGCTGCATGAGAGAGTACAGTTCTGACTTTCAGTTTTGCTGCTAATGACCCTTGGAAGGTTTCCCTTGAAGGAAAATAGTTCAGACCTGCTCCACCTAAATGCTAATGTGAAGGATGGAGCATAATTTATGTCTCTCTTTCACAGCCCTGCCCTTCCACATGAAATGAGAGGAACTCCCACATGTGATGAGCAGGATGTGGGATCCAAATCACTGCTTGGGCACAGACAGTTTCTGCAAAGTGAAAATATTTCCAGTGTACACCTTGGGACGATGAGATGAGCGGTCACCAAACTGCTTGTTTCCATATGCACTGGAGTGCATGCCAAGGTACAAGCATCCCCTACAGTAAACTGCACTTCAAGATCATCCAACCAGGGACATGGTGTTGGCTTGCAATCATTCTGGAGTAACGCAGCAATGAATTACTTATCTTGATGGTGAGGAAATCGAGAGGGCCACAGCCAATAGTAGCTGGGAGATGGTACTTCACATACAATCGAACTATTACAGAGCATGGATATGAGTCTCATCACCTCTAATATCGCTATAGAAATGTATCCATCCCATATAAACCTAATTTTAAAGTCACTGGCACAGACTCTCAGAGTATGCCTACACTAGAAACGCTACAGCAGCACAGCTGCAGCTCTGCCACTGTAGAGCTGTAGCATAGACATTTACTGCAACAATGGAAGGGTTTGCTATAGTAAATCCACCAGTCCAAGAGGCGATAGCTAGGTCGACAGAAGAAATCTTCTGTTGACCCAGTGGTGCCTACTCCGGGGCTTAGGTTGGCTTAATTACATTGCATAGACTGTGAAATTTTTCACAGTCTTGAGTGATGCAGTTAAGCCGACATAACTTGGTAGTGTAGACCAGCCCTCAGTTAAACTAAGTCACATGCAGAGCTAGGAACAGAACCCAAAACTTGAGATTTGCAGCATCATGTTCTAAGCACACCACCATATTCCCCCCTATTGGGTGAACCTGCTGGGTCCAGAGAGAAACATGAATTATGAAGAGGTGCAAACAGGTGCTTTATTGGGAATTTATTAGGCACTGAATCACCCAGGATTGTCCTCCGGCAGAAATTGGATCCCTTGGTGGCTGGGCCACTGGTCACATCCTGTAAGGATTTGATGTTCCAAAACAGTTTGATCAGTTCCCATGAAACTTGTACCACACTAGGGACTAAGAGAAAAACGCAGGGAGGGGAAATGAAAGGAAGGAATGAGAAGGCAAAACAGACAAGGGATGAGAAAGCAACAGGATGGAGGAGATGGAATGGCAAGCAGGTGCCCTCCCTTGTCCCTCATTGCCAAGGGCAACCCTCTTACCATCCTCAGGGGCTGGTGAGCAGCCTCTTCCTCACCATGCCAGTGATGGCAGGTTAATTCCAGAATTAGCAAAACCAAGGAAGATTCCCACCAGTCTCCCTAGGCACCATTTCAGACTATGGCAGCATCCTGGAGATGCTCTTCTCTGCACCACTGGAAACCCTGGGCCTCACATGGCTTCACCTCACATTCATTTTCCACATCCACAAAGCCCCGATAATCCCATCTATTTACCCCCACTCACAAAGACATTTCTCCTCTGGACCGGCGCTGAACTTGCTTTAGAGCTTTGTTTGCTACATCAGCAAATACAAACCTTCAAAGAAACAGCCAGCAACTAAGTGCCTTCGGGGTGGGGGAATGGTTTATGCCCAGTGCAAATCTAAACCAGAGAGAAGTCCCCATATAACAGCATCCCATATAATCGAGTCCTGTACATGAGAATTCTCTACAGAACCAGAATTAAAGAACCAAGGAAAAGAAGCAGGGGTAAAAATAAGCAGGGGCAGGAGTGCCCTGACTTTACAAACACAACAAAAGCCATTGATATTCAAAGTCTGTTGAAGAAGCCCAGAGCTCACAAAGATATTCTTAATGCAGCCTTCACCATAATCACATAATCCAATAATCTACAGTTAAATCAAAATGCCTTTGTCCCTAAAAATATACAATATAAGTGTTAATGTATATAATAATGTATATGTGGTACCATGGGGAGGCAGAAAGATTTTTTTTTTTTTTTTTTTTAAATCTTTCCAGCTGCCCATCTAAGTATTTGTAAAACACCCATCCCTGCGGTAGCTTCACAACCACTCTAGAGATTTCTTTAAATGGTTCTGACCTGACACCTTATCTTTCGGCTGCCTCCATCTCCAGTGTGTGGATCCGGTTACACGAGGCAAGAACAATGTTCTAGGACGAAAGAGGGAGAGAAAAAAAGTTTGTTCAAAGGTAACTGAGTGCTCCCCTCCCTGTAGGCCTGACTGCTGAAGGCATCCTGCATGGATGACTTTAAAGTGCTAGTTTACTTTTTAGGTGAGGATTAGGATTACAGGCCGAACTAAAACTCACAGGCCCTTAGAGAAGCAAAAGTATTTAATAGAGAAGTGCTGGGCTGATGATACCTGCACCCCATCCTTTATCCACACAGTGTACTATGTCATCCTAACTCACTGCAGGTGTGACATTAGTCCCAGGAGTACTTCCTCAAGAGGGTATCTGAGCTAGCAATTAGAGATGAACCCCACCAGAACTCCAGATCTGATCCTGCACGCACTGCCTTTGGGAAAGCTCTGATCCAAATCTAAACTTGACAGTTCAGTCCTTCTCTAATGGGACAAACTGGATCCCTGCATCTGAACAACCCTGTATTCAGGGAAAATGCAGACCCTACATTTGTGGTTTGGGCCCTAGAAATGTCCCAGCCTCAGTTTGTGCCAACAACAATTTCTAGCCCAGTGCATCCATGTTCATAATATCTGCAAAATGAAGGCACTCGCACATGGTGCGGGGACGGTTAAGGAAGCCCAGGGAAAAGCTGGCTTTTAGTGACCTTTGTTGGGGGAAGTTTGGCTCTGTGCACTAACTGCAATGTAAAGAGGGGGAATGGCTGCAGTGGAAACAATCAAAGATGGTAACATAATGCCCAAACCCCCATGTGGAATAAAGCCAGAGGGGATCAATGACTCCTTTAAATTCCCTGCCTTATGCTACATGAAATCACTGTCTGTTGATGCAAAACACCAAGCACCTTGCTCTGGTTATTCAAGAAAATCCATATCCTTGATATGTAACATATATATACACAGCTGAGCGGCATGGATGTACACATTTCCTTGATTGGAAAGCATGCTTTCAAAATGGGGAAACAGCAGAAATGGGGAGGAAATTATGAATTGCTGTACATGATTTTTTACATTGTGTGTTATCAGTTATTTATGTAGCAAGAGTCTCACAGAGTTAATTCATGATAAATTCATGAGGTGTGTGCTTTTGATCGTAAAGAGCTCCTCTCGCGTCTTGCTGCTTCCAGTTCACTATTCAGCTTCCAGAGCGGATTTTCTACCCCGCCCGGTAAACTGATGCTGTCGAGAATAATGACTATTCAGCATCAGCTGCCTTTTTGACATGCCATATTCAGGTCGTGAATTGAACTCTGGGAAAAAATCAGAATTTGGGAAGATTAAAGAGGGATCCTCTGGTGATAGGAATTGTGAAGCTGGGATTTAAAACTCCCTCTGTTGTTGTGTGGAAGGGGGCTTCTGCTTCTCAGCCAGTTGACTCCAAACCAAGAGGCTCCGTGGTAGAAACATTTAACTGAATTGTCCCAGTGTCACAAATAGCTCAATGAAAGTATCGTGCTTATTGCTCGCTTGGTGGTGGTGGTTTAGATTCAAACCCTAGAGGCTGTGAACTTTAGGGAAGAAGGAATGGGAGGAAGGAAACAGAGCGTGTGGGTTTAAGTGGTATAGTGGGTTAGTGGAAGGTTTAAGTCACAAATGACAGGAGTTTAGCAAGCTCTACATAACTTCCTTGTGGCTGTTTGTCACACCAGAGCTTCAGGGAGGCGGACAGCCCATGTCTAGAAGAAACTCAAGGCTGGAATATTAGGGGGATGTAGCCAGGACTGAGCCATGTGCAGAACTAGCATAGGGACAATAGGGATGCTGCTGGCGAGGCATGAGATGCAGCTGGCGAGGCATGAGATGCAGCAACGGAACTGCTTCATGGCTGGCACCACTGGGATGCTGCAGGTCGGAATGGATGTGCTTTGGCAAAGCTAGACGTGTGGGCCCAGGACTGAACAAAAAGGGGTGCTGCATTTCTGTACTGAAGTGTCCCAGAGGAACAGTGGTGAGGGGCAATTTGGAGACAGTTCTTGCTGCATGCCCTGCCTGACACTTGCCCATGGCATTTAGTCTCTTCTAGACACGTTTAAATAAAGGACTACTCCCCTCTCCCTACCCCACCCATCCAAGCTGTGTCCAAGGCTCACTCCTTCCTTCCCTACATCTCTATGACCCAGCCTTTCCTTTCTACCCCTGCAGCTAAAACTCTTGTCCAGGCCCTCATTATGTCCTCCGATTACAACAACTTACTGCTCTTCAGCCTCCCCAACACCCACATCTCCCTCTGCTGCCAAGAGAGCACAACACAAACACACACTTCGAATGGCTCAATACTGGCACCTCCTCCCCCACTGCACCAAGTTCTTGTCACCACCTTCCAAACCCTACACAACTGCACTCTGCTCATCCAGTCTTGCCTCCTTCTCCTCTGCCGCTGATCTCGGTCTCAGCCGTTTGTTTGTCAGCTCTTCTCATGTGTAGCTCTCCTGCCAGTGCCCGCATGCCCTTCCCATGCTCCTCTGCAAGACTGCTGCTCTCTCCACATTCAAGTCCCACCTCCCCAAAGACCAACTGCTGTGCAATATCTATGAGAAATCAGGTGGCCGACAATAGCAAGTGCAAGGGGCGACTGTGAATAGTTTAGATGCACACTGTTGAAACACAACATAACCATTGTGACAGCATTGACACCGCCTGTGATTTTTATCATGAGCCTTGCACTATTTAGGGGTTTTCATAGAGCCCCAGCTTCTGGAGGCATGGGATTAAGTGAAAATTTCAGCTTTCTTTAAAAAAAAGAAAAAAAAAATCAAGAAATGAAGTTTCTATCCCTTGTTTGGGGGGAAAAGCTTGAAAATGTGGCCTGAGAACAGCCTAACAGGCTCAGAAACAAAACAGCCACTAAAAAGAACCCCAAATTTGTTACTGATTTTTTAAAAAGCTGAGTTTTAATCCAATCTCATGAGTTTTGAATATGTGGTGGTGGTGACACCGTTGTGGTGATGTAACCCTATTGCCTCCTCAACCTCTCTGGGCCTGTGTTGTACCCTTTCCCCCTGTCTGTCTCCTGGGGGTAGCAACATACCCAGTGCATTGTAGTCACTACTGGAAATGAATAACACTAATGAGAGGAAGATGAGATCAGCTCCAACACGAGGGACTGGCTGCATATGAACCATCATTGCATGGGCGGTAGGAGGCAGAGACCCAACAGTCAGCCTGGACTGGCTACTGCAATAGAAAGAGACCGCCTCAAGGAATGGGCTCGCAGCTGGTGCTGCTCCCTACTGGCCATCAGGTAATGAGGGAGAGGAGATGGGGCTGTAGGAGCATGTTGGGGTCCCTCACTTCCCCTTTCACTCCTGACTAGACCCCGGAGCTGGGGAAATGGAGGGAAAATAACCCTCCCTCAGCTATTTGGAATCTTCCAGCATTTCCAGAAATGGGCTTAGGGGAGGGCAAAGGGGAGTGTAAGAACATGCCAGCGCCTCAGGAAAGAGGGAGAAACCCGGAGGGAGACCTGGGAGGAGGTAAGGAGACTCACCGGCCAGGAAAGGGAGGTGTAGCAAGTTCTACAAAATGGCTACCTCAGGGGTGCTGTGGTTTGGCTCTGCCCTATTTAAAGAACCAGCCCCAGAAAGGAATGCTGGGACAAGAGAAGGTTCTATAAGAAGGCAACCCTATGGTGGGGGAGGGGCCAGGCTGTTACAGAGGAAGAGGCTTTTTCTGGGGATTGTAGACCAATGTTATATCACAGGGTGAGCAGTTTCCCAAACTGATTCACCACCTCTCATTTCAAATAGGTGTAAGGGGAGGAAAGGAAGGTCTTGCAGCTAACAGACAGGACTGAGCCAGGAGTTCTGAGTCTGGCTCTGCTGTGTGAAACTTAAACCTCAGTGTCTGCTTCCCCATCAATGGACTGTGATCATGACAGTTTCTTGCCTCACAGAGATGCAGAGAAATTTAGCTAACGAGGGTCAGATTTTCATGTGCTCAGCCCTTACATTGGAGACCAGCACTGAATGCATGGGGCTCTTTTGAAAATCTAGCCCTTAGAGTTTGTAAAGTGCTTTGCAATCCTGGGCTCCTCCAGCTGCTACAGAATGGCAGAATAATCTCAATTTCCTGTGCACATCTCTAGGCAACAGGACTATGTTATATAGGGGGTGTGTATGTGGACTGCCTATGGGGAGACATTATCCAAAGTGACTCCTTTCTCTGGGTCCCCCTGTGCTCCTTGTCTGCCTACTAGACTACAAACTCCGCAGCACAGAGGTTGCCTGCACAGCACCTAGCACTTCAAAAATAAGCAGAGGAGTGAGTGTGAAAGAGAGCACAGGGGGTGTGCCATGCACACTTACGCACCCTACCCCCATTGCAGTCATCAAGGAACTCCCTGCTGGAAATGCTTAATGCAGGTTAATGTGGCTTTTGATTGGAGAATGCAGGGATCTCTGCAGCACTGTGTACCTCCTGCCAAGAAGGGAGAGGAGATAAAAGGCAAACAAAGGGGCAGGAAACGGAATGAGAAATTAAGTTCTGCTTCATCCCCCCAGCAGTCTGGGAAGCAAAATAAAAATAAACCACAAGGTGACAAGGACACTCCCTGTACTACAAACTCTCAGCAAATTAGGCTCCTTAGGCCCATGCCACTCTCGCTGTCAGCCCTGGTAAGCAGGGAACAAGATTTCCTGAGCTGTCCCATGGAGGCTGAATGCTGTAGGAGGGAGTAACAAAGCCTGGGAAGGCTCTTCCAATGCACAGAGAAGGTAATCACAGGTGATAATGAAGAGAAGAAGTGTTTCCTGTCAATAATACCAATAGAGGCCTTTCATGGGGTCTCTTCAGATTCACTCCACTGCTGTGCTAGGGTTTCTCTGGAGCTGACAAACAGCAGTGTGGTCTGAAAGAATAAGCACCAGGCTGAGAATCAAGAGGCTGTCAGCTTGAACATGACATCTACCACTGACTTGCTGTCTGACCTTGGATGAAAACTTAATCGCTCACCCTCAGTTTTCCCCATCTGCAAAATGGGTATAATAATGCTTACTCATCCACATCTCAGAGTGTTAAGGGTAACTCATTAGTGCAATAAGTATATTATTATTCTCTATGGAAGCGACAAATGACAAACCACTATGTGATCAGAAGGGTGAGATGAGCATGACCTCAGAGACACAGAAATATAGATTTAATTGCAGCTTTGCAAGATAAAGGCAAGAGTAAATACCCCAGCTCACAGGGGCAAGTTCATCAGTGTTCACCAGAAGTAAAGATTCCTAGGGAGAAAACATCAAGCTCACCTCCACGATTTGTTATACACATGCAAAGTTCACAAACCAACCATGAGTCAGGACGAGAAACAGAAGGTCATGCAGAAATTTTGTACTGTTTTTACAAAATGCATTAAATTTTGCAACATGCTTAATTGTCAAAGCAGAATTTGACTGTGGGGAAAGAATTTCAATTAGCTGCAAAAACTGCAGACATATGTGCACTCATGTTCAGTTCTGCATCGTTCTAATCCCTGTGGACCTGTAAAGGCACTTTTAAATTCCTACACCCATTTGAACTTGTTCCAGTACCCGACATCTTACAATTAAGCATCCAACTCAGTGGTTCTCAACCCATTCACCATTGTGGGCCGTATATGCAGCTCTCTATGTGTTATATGGGTCACACAATATATATACTACCTGTATGGCCCTGAGGCTGTCACATGGGCCACAGATGTGTGTTGACTGGGCTGCAAGCCGGCCGTGGATTGAGAACCACTGGTTTAACTCTACTGTCTGTGTAAGCTTCTTGGGGCAGGGAATGCCTTCCAAATGCTTGCACAGTCCCTAAGACACTGTCAGAATTTATAAATGAACTCAAACCAACTTCCACTGAAGTCAGTGGAATGAGTGACTCCCATTAACTTAAATGGGAGTTAGATCAGGCTCTCAATTATCAACTCCGTCTCTCCCTCCCCATCCTTATCATGGCTACAAGTTCTAAACTTGTAAACTAGTAAAAAGGACATGTGACTCATACACACCTAAAGCCAGAGAAAGGAGGTGATGAAGCTGTCTGCACTCATCCATCCAGGGTCCCATTGTATTGGACCTGCCTTAACCCCACAAAAGCTGTGACCTTTGGTTAAATACAGGTGGTTGCTTCCAGAGATATTCCAATTCAGGTTTATGTTCTGCTGTTGAACCAAGGAGTCTGGGAAACCTGAATCTTTCTGAAGGGCATATTTCGGTGATGGTCCTCTCTTGCTCCAGCAGGCACAGAAGAACATCTGATTATCTCTTGTCAGGGCACAGTTTAGCAGCCTGGAATCTTTCACACTCAGATTCAGGTTTTTAGTAACCATCTGGCTTGCCTGTAGAATTAGGGCTGCCAAGTTCCACTTTCATTTATAAACCACCTCATTGTGGGCACAAGTCTGAGGAGCTGAGAGCTGTCAACTCATCTTCCATTGACCCCTAGCCCCACTCAGCAGCTTGCAGGATCAAGCCCTGTGTGCCTAAGTAGTGCTGCTTTCATGGATGGAAGATTCGTCCCCCTCCTGAGCCTCCAACCCATTCCCAGGCATAACAGAGGAGCAGCCTTCACTTATGGCTTCATGTAGACCCTGCGTTATTTCTCATTGGATTGATATTTTGTAAAGCTAATAGCTGCATCAAGGCTATCAGATTTATTAACTCCATGGTCTAGTGCTTTCCCAGAGTCAGGAATGCAAGGTGACCAGCAGACTTGCTGAAACAATAAACCAGTCACATTAATACAGTTATCCTATGCTAATTTGTTTCCACAACACGTGGGTAGGAACTTTTACAAAAAAACACCGATGAGGTTCATCACTCTTGAAAGTTTAACAGTGCAAAAGTCCCGGGTGCCAATGTTTTGTTTTAGTATTTATGTGTTTTAAGACTAAACAGTGGAGTATTTACCTTGGATCATCACTGGGTTTTGATATCTTGAGTGGAATATATTTTCATTGGACTTGACTTAAGTGTTTAAAATAAGGCTAGAGTTTATTTGGAAACTCAAAAGCTATATTACACACACACACACACACACACACACACACACACCCACACACCCACCCCCACTTGGAAATTGTAGGTAGTGCAGGAATGCTGATGCCCTCTCATTAAGGATTTTTGCCCCATGATCTGCACTGGATACCAATTGATATCTATCTCCCTGCATGATACCATGATAGTTGTGATAATTCAAGTGACTTGAACTAACAGTCCCTTGATTTAAATAGGGAAGGGAGGTTCCAGGGTGTTCTCTGTGAATTCTCTGAATTCACTTTCCCTTTGGCTTGCCAGAGTCTGAATTCAGTGACTGACCTTTAGGGCATGCTGTAAGACTTGCCTGTTATTCTGGGATTTTGCTCCAGGACTGAGTTCCTGGGAGGTGGGATGAAGTTTTTTCTGGACTTGAGAAATTTTTTTAGGTGGTATGTCTTTTGTAAAGATTTTCATGATTGCTTGTGGTCTTCATTTTTGCAATTTGCCAGCCCTAGAGAATTCAGGGCAGCAATTGGACCAATGTGTGGAAGGAAATACCAAGAAGTAATTTTGGTGGATTTTATACCTGTGTGAACCTTGCCCCAAATCAGGTGACGTGAAATGAGTGTCATGGTCATAGGAAGATAGGAATTGCCATAGTGGATCAGACCCAAGATCCATCAGTGTCCTGTCTCAGGTCATGGTCAGAACCAGGTACTTCAGAAAAAGGGTCAAAAAACCATGCAGGAGGCAGGCATGCAATAATTCCTAACCTAACCCCCTTTTGATGAAGATTGTCTTATGCCACGTAGCTTGAGGGTCTATATCCCTTCCAAAACTCTCGTTTTTTTTAAATATTTCCTGTTGTAGCTGGATAGTCTTGTTATCTATAACAATATCTAATCCTTCCTTTGAATCCTGTCAGCTCTTTGCCTCAATCATATCCTGTGAGAATGAGATCCACAGGTGAACTGTGCATTGTATGAAAAGTATTTATCTGTTTAGAATTTAACACCTTTCAGTGGCCCCTTTTTCTTTAATTATGAGATGGGGAAATAGTAGTTCCTGATCTACGTTTTCTAGACCATTCCTTATTTTGTATCCTTTTATGAGGGTCCCTCTTCTTATTAGTCTCCACTTTAAGGTAAATGGTCCCAATCATTTCAGTGACTCTTCATATGAGTTTTTTCCCCATGTTCCTGTTCTCGTTCTTTGTCTCTATCAGTTTCAGGCCATACAGCTCCTAGCAGTAGGGTAGTGACTGCAATAATAGTGCATTGTGCATCCCCTGATGAAAGACTGAGCTATCTGGACTCTTCCCAAACCAGCACCAGAGATGTTTATCATACAAAGCCTGTGCAAAGTTTCCTATTATCTCAGAAGCCACTTCCCGTGCTATGTGCTCTCTCACTAAGAATCCTTGCTCTCTCTCTCTCTCTCCCTTAGAGCTACATCCAGCACCCATCACTGCTGTGTCTCTAACTATAATTGGCACAGTTATGAAATCCTTGAGCAAAGAGGGTGGGGGTGCAACAAGATGAGGGCCAAACCCAAGGCACTTCCCCTGCAATACCTCTGGAACGGAGGGGAAGGGAGCCCAATAAAGAAGCCACAAGCACCCTCAAGGGCTCTGCTCAGCTTTGTCTGCTCCAGAATTAATGGGCCAAGGAGGTCTCTGTGAATGTTAAGTGTAGCTCCTCCTCCTCCTCCTCTCTTGCCCTTCCCTGTCTCAGAGACAGTACAGAGCACGAGGGAGAAAGGGAAAGACATCTCTCAGGTTCACAGACAGCTAAGCCAGCTTTACCCAGTGTCTGGAAGCAGACAGGCCCTTCCACTGACACTGTACACTTCAATGATGCTGCAAACTGAGAGATTTATCTTGCTTTGAACGCAGACTCACAGCTACCACAAACTTACTGGCAATCCCTGATGGACAAACAACGTTGCTGCAAAGCCAGCAGCCATTGCAAACATGGATTTCAGAATCACATGGTGACTGACTTTTAGTAAGAGGCCTGGTTTAGTGTTTCTAGGGCTCCTTTGGACAGACTTCCCTTACCCAGAGAGTCCTGGAGGCAGCCCCAACCGTGCTGCCTAGTAGGTGAAATGTCGTTTCAGCAAGCCAAGTTGGAGCTGTTCCACCAGTTGTCATGTCCTGAATCTGACTACGTTCTGCTTGGTTGGAGATGGAGAACCTCAAGCATGAGAATTGACACATCAGCACACTAGTGCCTTCAGCCACTTCACTCTCTATCTTAGGTAGTTCTAAGCCCCCTATAGTTGTGGTAGGAAAACGAACTAGGCAAACTCACTTGGGCGGCTAGAGATTTAAACGAGGAGCCATTACCCTGTTCACTGCCATCCTTTTACCCTGCTATTGTCATGACAACGCATACCAGTGTATGGCACCTATGTGCACCAAGCAAACCTCTAGCAGACACGAGAAAGACACGGACTCCGGAAAGCTGCCCTAAGGTAGTCGTGGTCTGATTATCACTGTAATCTTATGGCTACTCTGGCACATCCCTCCAGCCATCTGTACCTAACCATAACTTGAGCCACACGTGGGATAGGAACCTGGCACTCAAGGATCCACAAGAGTAGTAAATCTGCCATTGAGACAAAGAGGGTGCTGCTATATTCAGTTAAATCAGGATTTGGCATAGTCTTCTAACCATCTCCGTGCCTCTTTCACAGCTGTGAATTTAGTATCATAGAGCTTCCATCTTCCAGAGGAAGGTTCCCTGCTGGTGGCAAGTACCCCAGAGAGGATGTATTCAAGGAACAGAGACCAGGCTGGAAGATGAGAGATGGATTCTGTCGCCAGCTCTGGCACTGACTTGCTGTGTGACCTAGGGCCGGTTTCTGAAACCCTCTGTGTCTCAGTTTCCCAGCTGTAAAA
This sequence comes from Malaclemys terrapin pileata, assembly GCF_027887155.1. NCBI lineage: Eukaryota > Metazoa > Chordata > Testudines > Emydidae > Malaclemys > Malaclemys terrapin. The sequence continues at coordinate 15,102,952 of NC_071520.1, read as the reverse complement.
TGGGGATAAAGTTACTAGCCTACCCGTGTTCACAAAGCACTTTATAAGAGACAAAAAACACCGTGTCAGTGATAGGTGTTAATTACTGTTATTTCATATGGGAGAACTAGACATACAGTAACACCCACAATGCCCTGTAAGATGCTGGTGGGGAGGGAATTATCACCCTCCTTTTACAGACAGGGAAACAAAGAGACTTGCCCCCAGTAAATCCATGGCAGAGCAGGGTCAGAACCCAGTTCTCCTGAATCTGAGTGCCCTGCTGCAGCCTCTAGCCCACAGCGCATAGTGCCTCTTCCAGCAGGGGCTCTGAAGCAGCAGGGGACATCCGCACTTCACTGAAGGCTCAGCAGAAGGCTGAGGACCTCTTTGAAAAGAGTTCTTAACTAGTGATCAGCTAAGGCGGGTTACCTGCGCTGGTCCCTGGGACACAGGTGGAATGGGGTATTGCTGGAGGGGATGCACTAGGCGAGAGCGGGTTCTTGTTTGGAGAAACACTGGAGTCACGTACGAGGAGAAGAAGCCCCTGCAAAGGCCATTCCTCTTCACTTGATCTTTCTCCTTCCCTATCCACCATCCATTTCCCTTTCCAGCCAGCATTCCTGCATGCCTGTTTGTTGGCTGTGCGCTTGCTGAATAATTTACCAGCCTTGCTGAATTGAGAAGTGGCAAAGGCAGGCGAGTGAATCCCACCTGAGACTGTGCCAGAAAGAAGGAGCAGTGTGGGGGGGGGGGGGGAGGGTTTGCTACACAGGGCTTAATTAAGTGTACAAACCCCTTCCAGGCAAAGCCTTGTGGAGAGATCGCTCCTCTGTCACCATGGGATCAAGGCAGAGGCAAGCCAAGTGCTCAGCTGAGCATCAGAGCACTCACTCTCTGCTGATGTTATTCTGAGCCCAGCACAGGCCCCACAGCTGGGAGGTGCCTTCATCTCTCACAAGTGTCATGTCGACAAACTGGGACACGGCGGGCCTGTCACGCTGCAACTTCCCTCTGCTTTGTCAGCTCCTCGCCCTTTCCTAGTTTTCAGTTATTGTTGTTTTGCTGCGTGGGGTTAATGAGGATGTTGTACATTATTAGAGACTGAATTGGCCTCATGTTAATTGTTGCATGTCCCAGTGTGCCTCAGTTAGTAGGAGCGTGTAAAAGGACAGGGGCTCCAATGTCACCCAGCAAGAGGGGGTGCAGAGAGTACATGCTGTAAGGAAATCCTCCTTTACCCACACGCTCACTGAGCAAGAACTTTGGAAATATTCATAACCATTAGCAGTTCAAACACTGAACATAGTAATAAACTTTAGCCCTTACATGTCACCTTCCATCCATGCTCTTTACAAAAGGGGGTAACTATCACTATCCTCAATATTACAGATGGGGAAACTGAGGCATAGAGCGGCTATGTGACTCCTCATCTGGTGCCTAACTCACAAGAGCACCCTGCTGATTGGCTATCTTTCCAAGCCAAAATTTATGACAGCAATATCAGAGCATCACCGTCACACGTGAGTATATTCATGTAGCTGGTCTAAAGGCCACAGATCTATCCAAGATTCTTCCACCAGGTCACACTCATCGGGCATCCTGCACACTGTGAAAAATGGACACACAATTCACAAGAGTCATGAAAACTAGACAGCTTTGTGATGGGTTAGATCCAGAATTTAGATAAACAGGGAGCACATTTTGGGCCACTTTCTGAACTTGTGTCCCTTTTTCCTGCTATGAACTATATGGCACACATAGGTGGTAAGTCATCCATTATTTATTGTTTGCACAGCACTGTAACCATCCACAGGACTTTACAACAGGTGGGATATAACAAAAACAAAACCTCACCCACATCTCTGCTCCCAAAAGCTTACATTCAAAAGTCACAGACAAGTACAGAACAGATAGCAACTAGAGAGCTGTGTGGGGACTTGGGGAAGGAACAGCCTTTCCTGTTCTTGTGGGCTCTGATCCAATGCCCCCTGAAACTCCTATCGACTTTAGTGGGCAGGGCACTGAATCAAGGCTGAAAGTAAGAGATTACACTGAAAGCATAGAGCACTTTGCCACTCATCAGCAGGCTGGCTCATAGGTTATTGCTGAGAAGAACTAGTTCTATAGTCTGCTGCTGTTAGCCCTCGGCCTCATGTTTAGGTAGACACATGGATAGCAAGTTGTGCGGGGGGCTCATAATGCAGGCATTTTGGAAATGCCTACATCAAACAACATACATGGCGCTGGCTCCTTATTATGCTGGTTTGGGCATGAGAGCTGTTGTTGGGGACAAGGTGGGAGAAAATGGGTTCTGAGATGAGAGGAAGGAGAAAAGGGAGTGCAAGGTTATCTTGGGGAATCCTTATCAATGCAGCCCTGCCAGGAAGCCTAGCCATCAGCCAGTGTTTGCAAACCTCTTGGAAGCTGGAATCCACTCTGCAAACGCTAAGAATGGTCATGGCTCACTTTCCTAACAGTCCTCGTAGCATGTCGCATGTTCCTATTAAGAGAATCCTAGAAGTTACACAGGTGGGGGACGTGAAATAGCAGAGAAATGATCTGTACATACAGAGCAGCTGCGAGAACAGGCCACTCTCCAGGAATGAGAAAGGGCAAACAACAACAGCTAAAAACATTTACGCAGCCAGAAAAGAGGAAGACACAGCAACAAGCAGCAGCCAGCTACCAAATGGGCATTTTTAGGTTGCAACTGCTTGCCTTTGTCAAATTTAAAGGGCCAGAACCCAGAAAGGCATGTTGGGGCAGGGCGGGAGGAACATTCCTACAGTGGGGAGAGCTGATAGGAACCAGGTAGTTACAAAGCAAAGTGCTCCTGGGGAAGGTGCTGCTCCTGCATTGTATAAACCATCTTTGTGCCACAGTGGTGTGATCAGTTAGAGGTGGTGCTCTCAGCTATGGTTGGTTGACAAAGAGGGGCTGGATGATTTCTTAGTGGATCACAGAACTAATTCATCAAGCGTGGCGGCAGTAACTAAGACCTGATACTTCACAGGAAGATGACCTCTCGTAATGCATTTAATTAAAATAATTAATAATATATGGAAATATACCTATCTCATAGAGCTGGAAGGGACCCCAAAAGGTCATTGAGTGCAGCCGCCTGCCTTCATTAGCAGGACCAAGTACTGTTTTTGCCCCAGATCCCTAGGTGGCCCCCTCAAGGATTGAATTCCCAACCCTGGGTTTGGCAGGCCAATGCTCAAACCACTGAGCTATCCCTCCCCACCCTTGGCAAAGCTGCATGGATGCAATGCCCTTCCTATCCCCTGCTACTTGCTATTCCATATTTACTGTAAAGACCAGGGAAGGCTGCTAGGGTCAGCAGATAATCTTGTCAGTATAAATTCTAAAACAGCCTCAATATACGGCACATCATCCAGCTGCATGCCTCTCTGCACCGACCCTCAAGCCTTATAATATATACAGCTTAGGTTGCTGGCAAGGATCCACGAGAACAAGGTGGTTTTGCTCTCATAGCAGGAACATCTTTCTCAGGAAAGGGAGCATGGCTATCTGCCAGCAGGAAGCTAGACCTCTCCACGGAAAGGACGTCCCTCAATCTTACAGATGTGCTTGGGTGTTCGAGACACATGTGAGTTTTCTGAGACTGCAGCTATTACTCTACAAGGCTGCAAAGAGCCAGGGCCACCTTTAGAATGGGTGCAACATCAATGGAGTCAGACCTGCCCACTGCCGGTCTGTTTGCTCCCCAGTGTTTTCCTGGGGACTGGAGGTGTTGAATCTGATCTCTGGTCAGGGAGGGGAGGGTCTGTCCAGTTTTACTTCTCTCTAAAATATCCTTATAAGGCAATTTGATTATGTACATCCACACTCAATTAGACAACCTGCTCATATAGGGTTGATACCTCTATCTCCTTACAGATTCTGCAGAATATGTTTGATACTCTGCTGGCCTCTTCTTCTAATTGGTAAGGACCACATTCTGTGACCTATACTTGTGTACGTTGCTGTCTCGTAGCCTCATTGAAATTAATGGAACTATTCACAGAAGAAGCTACACTCAGCATGAGTAGAGAGGCAGAATCGGCCCTAACTCCATAACTTTTTCTTTCCAACGAGAACAAAACTCCCCTTAATCCGAGGAGCTGTAGCAAAGAGAAGATATTAATAGGAGTGTTAGAAAATTGATTAACAGTAAAGTGGGGCCCAAAACTGCACATTTGGATCAGGGGATTGGGTTCAAGACTAGGCCCACCTTTTGTTAATAGGAGAGTCACATGGCATCTCCTTGCTGCATTTCACAGTAGGGTTCTACAAACCCTTCCCTGGTTTTTGCTCCTGGCTTCATATTCCCTGAATCTCAGCATGAGATTTTGTTTCAACCGCATGCAGGCCCTGCGAGCAAACCACAGCCACGATCAGCCTGCTTTCAAATCTAATGTTCACATGGCTTCCACCCCAAATCATAAATCCCACCCTGTCACCTGGAATTTAGCCCAAACATGGCCAAACCTCAGCCTGCGTTCATGGGAAACTTGACCTAGGTTCACGGAAAGGTTCGTAAATGCAGCCGGCCTTCTGGGTTTGTAACAAAACCCCAAACTAGGCAAAACCTTGTTGGGTTTAGGGTGCTTTACAAGGCTTGAATATGGATCTGGTTAATGGGCCCATGGTGTCACCTAGTGGTGACAGACCACACTGGCTTGTGTAAGCACACATGCCACATGTATGCTGCCCCCTACACACCCTGCGTAAATCGTGACTGGCCTGTAATTGCACTTTAGTCAATAAATCTCTCCACCGGTGCACGAATTATTCGAGAGATGGCACAGCTTTCCAGTCCCTGTGAAAATCATTCAGTGCTCACTAATAAAGTCAGGGCAGACTCTGCTTTCCCTGTCATTTTCATGAATGTAGCATACACGGGCTCCTGGGGAAAGAGCGAACTACAGTAGCTTTGAAGGAAAGCAGCCTGCATCGAGCTCAATCTGAAATCCGTTTTAAAGGGTCAACATCAGCTTTAAAGTCACAACTTGTTTAAACTTTTGTATTTACTTCTGTTGTTACAAGTGACACCTAAAAGCCCTATAACAGAGATATTAGAGGAAAAATTGATCTTTCTGTTTGCACTCTGTACTTTGATGGCTTCCCCAGTGCAGTCAACCACATGTGCCAGTTTTCAAAGGTGGTTGCTGATTTTTGGAGGACTTTGGACCCGATTTTCATAAGCACTGAAAGTCACAGTTCCAATTGACTTCAAATTTAGCTCAGCTCTTCTGAAAAATCAAGGTGTCCCACGTTGGGCATTTCTGAACACATTGGCCTTAGACACTTTCCGCTGTGGTTGGTATGGGTCTCCCACACAGCAACAGTGGAAAGAAAAATGCAGTGAAAGACAGAAAAACATGATTGGAAAGCCACCACATTGGCAGAGGGACTGGGAACCAGGGGGAGAACCTGAAAGATCAGCTTGGTATTTGAATCTGACCAGGATTTCAGGGTCCTGGTGTCCCTTTAAGGTGTCATCATGGAGCTCTCTTAGTTGTTTCTTTTCTGATTCTAACAAATTTATTTGGGCATAAGCTTTCGTGGGCTATAACCCACTTCATCAGATGCATGGAGTGAAAAATTCAGTAGGCAGGTATAAATATACAGCACATGAAAAGATGGGAGTTGCCTTACCAAGTGGATAGGAGAGCACTTCAATCTCTCTGGACACTCAATAACAGACTTAAAAGTGGCCATTCTTCAAAAAACCTTCAGAAACAGACTTCAACAAGAAACTGCAGAACTGAAATTAATTTGCAAACTTGACACCATTAAATTAGGCCTGAATAAAGACTGGGAGTGGCTGGGTCACTGCAAAAAGTAATTTTCCCTCTGTTGATATTCACCCCTTCTTGTCAACTGTTAGGAATGGGTCACATCCACCCTAATTGAATTGGCCTCGTTAGCACTGACACCCCCTCCACGTGGTAAGGCAACTCCCATCTTTTCATGTGCTGTATATTGATACCTGCCTAGTGAATTTTTCACTCCATGCATCTGATGAAGTGGGTTCTAGCCCACAAAATCTTATGCCCAGATAAATTTATTAGTCTCTAAGGTGCCACAAGGACTGTGTTATTTTTGCTGATACAGACTAACACGGCTACCCTTCTGAAACCGTCTTCCTATCTGGGGCTTAATCTTCCCTTCTAATCCAGTCTGATTCTCTTCCGAGTCATATCTGCCTGCCAAGGGGCAGACTACCCTTTGCATGCTCCCACACACTTTCTGCAATGAACCTCTCCTTGTAGCTCTTAGCTGTCTAGCTAGACACAACTGGCAGGTTACGATAGTACTTGCCTCCCCTTTATCAATCATTGTCACCATGTAGGTGTAGGGCTTGATGATGAAAACAGAGACAGGCCCAAGGCACAAAATTCTGATTTAAATCCAAACTTGCCCAAAGCTTTTGGGGGTGGGTATAGAGTCTGCCTAACTCCAAGGTTGTTGTTAGGGCCCATTCCTAGATGATGGTATTAAGCATGATAATAGCACAGATCAGGTGTCATGTTCATGTCAGGCAGTTCCAAATATCTGATCTCAACCATACTATATAAAATTGGAGAGGGAGATTTAACCCCTTCATGCCTGGATTTGAAGTAGTCCTGTGCCTTTAATATACTCTTTACAACATGGGGAAATCTCCCAGCATTGAGTCTGCGAGCTCTTCAGAGCTTGGTTCATTCAAAGGGTTTCCATCTCTCCTGTGACCTATAGAGTTGTTTTCTCCCCCTCCTATAGCCTTTGCTCTATTTACTCTAGGGTGTTCTGGATTTCATAAGCTGATCTCACCCCTTCCACAGAAGGGTCACTATCCTGGATATAGCATTGAGAAGATGCCTTCTCCGCTGAGAATGGTAGCAGTTTTATTACAGGGAGCAGGATTAAAGGAAGCAAATATCTCCCAAGTAACTATAGAACATATTAGCTGCCCAAGAATATTAACCAAGATAGCTATTACATAATGCCACCTTACATTTATAGAGCACCTTTCATCCCAAGGCACTTACAAAATACATATGTACAATACCATTGAAATCCAGCCATCTTTGAGGGGAAGGGCAGTTGCTAGATGGACAACCAGCACACAGCACAATAGTGAGAGGGAATTTGGGCCACAATGTTCAGGGCATCGGCCACTGTCGGAAGACAATACTGGGCTAGATGGACTTTTGGTCTGACCCAGTATGGCCATTCTTGTATTCTTATGTTCAACCCCGCTCTTTGTAAATGTGCTTTTGACTCTATTATTGACACAGGGCAGACAGGACCCATGTTTTTAAAGGTCTCTCTGAGAAAACACAAGAGGCTGCTGCATGGATCGACCTTGGAAGGTCAACAAGCCCATCTGACCATGCCAGGATAGGAACTCTGTGATGTGAGCTCGTCTAGTGATTCCAAACCTTGGGGACAGTGTAGGGGTCTAAGCACCACCAGCTTGATGCCCTCTCTGGCAGATGTGTTGTGCTGAAAGTCACAGGCTCCACCACTGGTCCCAGTGAAGCCAGAAGAAGAACAGGAGTACTTGTGGCACCTTAGAGACTAACAAATTTATTAGAGCATAAGCTTTCGTGGACTACAGCCCACTTCTTCGGATGCATATAGAATGGAACATATAATGAGGAGATATATATACACACATACAGAGAGCATAAACAGGTGGGAGTTGTCTTACTAACTCTGAGAGTGAAGCCAGAGATTCTTTCCCCCCGCCCCTAACAGCTTTCCTTCGCCTCCCTTATAGCTTGTTGTGGAGTGTCCTCTGCTGGCAGCTTTGTGGAGCTGCTATGAGGTTACAATCAACAAGGCTGAGGAAATTTGCTAGATCCATATCAAGCCAGGCAGCAATTAAATCACAAGCAATGATTTCACACGTCAGCCCACAGGCTCTGTGCTGCGAGGTAGGAGACCCAAATTCAATTCTCCAAACCCTTGTAGCTCTGGGGAGCTTGGCCACCTGTTGGGGGATGATTGGTCTCCATCTCTCCTCTTCGTATCCCTGGAGGAACAATAGCCTGAGGCATGGCCTCCTAAGCCTCGCCCAGTTCCTCTCAATTCTCCTGTTGGAATTCTAGACAGCAGGGTCATCCCTGCGCAAAGGCACTTCCACCGTGGCTGCAAGTGCCAGCTTTACCCTGATTTCCAGCCAGCCTGGGAATCCTGCCAGGCTGAGTCACAGGTGGCATAGTGGGAGCCTTCTTCAAGCAGCAGATCAAACAAGCAATTTGATCGGACGGTCGCCTCCAGGCCCCCGGCAGCTCCTCAGCATGTTAGTTTCCTTGTGCCCCTTTTTGGCCTGGTAGGAGATGGGCATCCAGTTGCTATTTCCCTGAGGCCGCTGCACTTCCTCTCGTGAGGTTTGTTTTCTTCTCTCTCCTGCCTTTGTACTGTGGAGGAGCCATACCAGTAACCCCTATTCCTCAGAGGGGAGCGGGAGTCAGGAATCCCTTGCAGGGGGCTCAAACAGCTAGACACAGTTTCCACCTGTGTGGTGGTATATCAGAAAACACAGGAACCTTCCATAATCTTACGACCACTAACCTGCCATTTACAGCCAAATCATCTCCCACCTCCAAGACTCCTCTTCCTCGCCATTGTCAGACAGGCAAGTATTATCCCCGTTTAACACCTAGGCAAAACGAGGCCAAAAGGTTAAGTGATTTGCCCGAGAGACTGGCACGGACAGCCCGTGTTAATTAAAACTAAGATCAGAACTCAGGAGATCAGGGCTCCTGAAGCCTCTGCTCAGAGCACAAGCTGTTCTTGTAAATTTGTTACTTAATTAAAGTAATAAAAATACTTCTAAGAGAACACCCATAAATACCATCATGTACTTAGATCACTTGTTAATTTACACCTGGCTGCCATGCATGCACAGCACAGCCATGGGCTGGAAACTGCTTTGCAATGTGTGTGGGCATTGTGGCACACACTTTCACTTGGGCATTGTGGCCCAGTTGGATTTTTGTTCACAACAGTACCACCCCCTAATTCCTGTTCATGACTCATCACCTGGAAACACACAGGCTCTGAAGATGCCTGATTTGAATGTCGTTGATGAAATACTCCAGCCAGCGCTCAGTTGGATGGTAAGCGGGCGACGCTGTGGCAAAGCACTGGGACTCCCATTTCATACCTGTCTTTGCTTGTCAGTCAAGCTGAAGGCGTGAGATTTTGCTTTGGAGTCTTCTCATCCCATTGCTCCTTCCCTGCTGCCTGGCCATGCATTTGTCTTGGCAGCCACCTGCTGTGTTGCCAACTCTTGCAATTTTATAACAAGTCGGTTGTTTTTCTTAAAGCCTCAGCTTCTGGAATCTGGAGACTGTATGAGAACCTTTGCTTTCATTTAAAAAAAACAAATGTTTCTAACCCACGAAAATGTGGAGTAAGTGTAACCTAAAGGCTCAGAATGCAGGAAAAGTGAATAAAAAGAACCCAAATGTATTCTTTATTTTTTAAAAAATGTCATACATTTTATAGCCATCTCATGATTTTGGGGCCCGACTCATAATATTTGAAAGCTTGAAGTTGGCAATACTGGAACTGCAGCTCGAAAAGAGGGGAGAGATTCAAATGAATGGAATGTAGGATGCTTTTTGGGTATCCTTCAAAGACTACTATGCAAAGCTCTCAACCTCACCATGAAAATGCAGCATTCAGGGAAAGTGACCGTCGGCACTAGAAAGTCGTGCCAGCACTGCTACAATACAGCAAGCGAATAGTTTTGGGGTGGGGCTTTTTCAGATGACACCTTGGAAACAGGTTGTCTGTTATACACAGACATTAAAGATCTTATGACCCTTTGAACAACATGGGTTTGCTCCAGGGCCTTTGGCCATGAGCCTTGTTCTGGTCCGTTGCTAAGTTCTACCCTCCCGCTCCCAGTGGTGTTGTGGATAGCTTGGAATGAAATGCAGCATAGGGCAGATTTGGAGCTCTAGTATACCAGTGTACATGGAGATAGTGCAGCCTGAGATCAGAACCCGGGGCTGCACACTTTCCTTTACGAGTCAAACCTCATTATTATAAATGCTTCCAAACGCAGCCTACAGTTAGGAACATCCTTTTGTTACACTTGTTTTGACCCACTTTGACAATGGTGATTTTATAAGGGGGGGGGGTTGGGGGGAGTAAAAGTGTGTGTGTAAATCTGTGGTGAAACACCTTCCCCCGCGCACACAGCAGCACCAACTTACTCGGGATGTAATCCAAACCACACTGGCAGCAACATAGCCAGAATTTCCTCTGAACACTTTACAAAGTGGAATCCAGCTCCTGTTCCCGTATTTACTTTTCTCCTCAGCTTCTTCAATGACCCATGGATCCTTATTCTCCTAGCGTATCAACCTCAGCTGGCTCCAGGCATTTTCCGGACAAGCTGCAGCCTGTGCTGATTATCCGTAGGGGGTACTCAGACACCGCATACCAGCCACAACATCTCACAGCCAGATTGCTCTGCTACACACACACACACACACACACACACACACACACACACACACAATTAGCATTTAAATAGTGCCCATCAAGTTACCAGCAGCACAGAACCCTGGGTCCAGCAGATGCAAATGAGTGGCTATAAATTTTGTTCCTTTCTCCTGCACTGCAAACACAAACTGAACCGCGACTGACTCTGACCCTGAAACTCAGGTCTCACTGGGACCCAGAATTCCTGAGGGCTGGGGAGGGGCATCTTTGCCTGGATGGAATATATATATAATTTTAATACCTCAATCCCCACACAGCTGAAGCACTAGAACATAAGCACTTTTGAAAATTTTACCCACAAATTAAACTAAGTCTCTTTTTCAAAACTGATTTAGGCACTTAGGAGACAAAGTCACTGGGACTTCACCACCTTAGTCCCTTTTGAAAACAGGATGTAAGCACTTTTGAAAATTTCCCCCACATAGTCCCTTGGGCTGCTATATCCTGCCGGGGCAGGTAGATGCACTCAGAAAATGTCCCGTCCAACTACTGATTCAATGCCTCGAAAGTGTCTGGAATAGTCTTAGGCATCTCCCCATTTTCTCTCCTTCTCTCCTCAGCCTAGCACAGTCTGAAAGTGAAGGTACAGAATGTGACACAGTTAGAAAGATTTGGCACTAGTGTACTGATTTGCATGATCAAATGCAAAGTCGTTAATCCTGTCCACTTCTTGGAGGGGATTCAGTTCGGAGCAATCCTCTCCATTTCACATCTCAGTGCTGTCAGTTTAAGCCAGAGAAATGACTGAAGACACTGCTTTGGGCAGTTACCCTTTCAGAGGGATGCACACTTGACTTATTAAAATGAGATCTGCAGCTGTGAGAGCACAAGTGCCCCTGGAACGCACTGTAGCTTGGAAAATGGGGGTGGGAAGAAAGGAAGTTGCAGGAGTGTTTTTTCTTATTAAAGAGGAGTTCATCGTGTTCACCAGATTTCATGCCAGCAAATACATTACGTCGGCGTGATCCTAAGCACAGGTCCTTTTCTGTTTTAAATATAGTGCAAATATGAGTGAACTGACCTCATGTGAAGACAACAGCTGTCCTTGAGAATGCATTGTGTTCCGATAGATTTTATTTTTCTGTGCACGTTTGACACAAAAACAAACAAAAACAAAACAAAACAAAAAAACAAAAACAACACAACAGGAGCCTGCCAGATTTCAGGACAGATTTACTTGCTAGTATTACCAAAATTAGTAAAATTAATTGCTCATTTTCTTTCTAAACAGCACCACTAAATGCTCTACTTGCATTCTCACATCTTTGGGTTCAACTACGTGATTGGAAGTGACCTTTTAAGCTAATCCACCTTCTACATGGCAAGACTGTATTCATTATTCCTGACTGAATTCCCAGTAGTTGTTTGTTGTGTCTAGCTTTAAATCTCTCTAATAATAATTCCACTAGTTTAGGATAGCTTCTTCTATTGTCAAATTGTCTTCAGTCAGGGCTTTTTCTTCTTCATTAGCCTAAACTTTCCTTGCATTCTTTTAAAACAGTTGCTTCTTGGGTCATCTCCATTTACAGCTAACAGTAGTTGCTCCTCCCACTTTATATCCTCGCTTGAGGCATTTTTATTTAGGCTTTCAGTTTATACAGTGCATTTCTTAATCACCCAAAGTGCGCACACATAAGCCATAAAAATAAAACCAAAATTAGCTCAATCACAGAACTCCCTGATCCCCTAAAAAAAGGAAATCCAAGTCTTTCCCTTGTCATTCCAGCACCTCAGAAAAAGCCTGAACAAACCGATTTTGCTGCAAAGGTCAAACAACTCCTACTCAATCAGGGGAAACAAACTGTAGAGGCTAGGGATGTCAATGGGAATGCCCTGCCTCAGCTCCAGGGTATGCTGATCTAAGGCCTGTCACGGCCCAACTGAATTTACTGTTGAGCTAAGCCAGGTAGACGTGTGTATTTTAAAATACCCATCCCACGAAGCCCTTTGCAGATTCAAGCCAGCACCTTAAATTGCAAGCTATAGAGCACAGACTTAGTGTTCTCGCGCCACAGACACCACGATGTAGCCTCATTTTGCATGAACTACAGCTTCTACATGGTCTTCAACAGCCACTCCACATGGAGTGTGTTGCAGCAATTCATGGTAGGTAGCAAAGGTCACTGTGTCAAAGTCTTCATTTCCAATAGCAGCAGCAAGCGTCCTAGCCAAGTAGAGATGGAGGCAAATGAAAAAAAAAAATCTGAACAACAATTGCTATCTGGGGTATCCTGAAGCTCCAGGATCCCAAAAGTAAGCGAGTGTGACTTCAGTCAAAGGATCAGATACCTCCTTCTTTCTGCCTAGCTGGAATGACCATAGCATGTGTCTTGGCTCCCATCCAAGATTGGATTGTGGCCAGGCACCGGGAAAGCCAAGCAACCACACCGTGCAGATCAGAGCAATGGTGATGGACGGCTGGCATGTGAACAGAGCTTTTACTCAACACCAGCTAAATTAGTACTGCCTGTGCCACACCCAAGTCCAACAACTGACTGAATTAGATCTTAGGACTGGTTGATCTTCCTTTCGTGAAGGAGAATGTGGCAGGGACAGGGCAGTAATTGGGCAGATTGTCCCCATCAAGAGACAGCCTACCAGTCATCAGTGTGATGCTGGCACTAGCCCTCATCAAGGGAGGCAAAGGCCAGCTCTACCAACCAGTGCTTCCCCCTCCCCACCATAAGAATTTATCAGCCAGAGTGTAGGTCCAAGATCTAAGCTCCTTGGGCCCTACCAGAACATCAGCAAACAGCACATTGCTCTCATCCTTAAAAGGTGTGAGCACACAAAGGGAGGACAAGATGTTGCTCAATACTAACACCACCTGCATCGGCTCGGTCACGACTGCAGTTTTGAATCGGTCAGAAATCCTAGCCCCTGACAATCTTAGGGGTTTGCCCTAGAACTGTTACAGCGTTCTTCTGCTGGAGTGGGTAGTACTACTGATCATTATGAGCAATGTCCCTAATATGTCTCCTTCATGTGAGACAAGCGCAACTCAGTTAACATAACTTGATCCTTAAGGACAGCATTAGCAAGTCAGGGCATGAGCCACCTCCACACGCCACCACAGAGTGTAACCACAGCCGTTGGATCCTTCCTGACATAGCAGAAAGTGAAGGCTCCCCAAGGGAAAGTAAGCCAAAATGCTTGAAAGAGACAATGCCTCAAAAAGATAGATTAGAAAAAGTATCAAGTGCTGTTCATCTTTATTAAAGTTCCCCTGCAAACTCTGAGGGGAGATGTATGGGGAAGGGAGTGCGAATCCTAAAATATGATGGCCAAATTGTGAGCCCTACTCCAGTGGTGCAAAGAGGCCATAAAGCAAGCAAATCTGGTCCCCTGAAGACTCATGGGCTACTGCAGCATCATTGATACCATTCACAGTGAAGTGAGCGGCAGGGTGCCCCTAGCCCACAGCAACCTCTGGCTGTTGGAATGAGGCTCTGGATAATAACACATACATGAGAGCAGTGTTCAATTTGAAACGGGGTCTGGATCAGGGGAGCGTACAGATGGCTGAAAGCCAATTGTGGCCTTCTGGGTGAGATGTGCTTGGCAGGACTAGAGGATTCGGCTCAGTATCTTCAGTGAAGTAGGATAACAGGTAAATAATTATCTCTTCTCGATAGGTACCATCTGTGCAGGTTTCTCACTGCTGCAAAGCTGGTCATTCAAGGATCTCCTCAGACAAAAAAAGAACAAAAATAAAACTGCCGCTAGTGGAAAGAACAAGGCCCATGCCAAAAATGTGAACACGCTTTTTTGTTTTTAAACAGGGGAAGATGAGAGCTCTACAAAACACCATGGGTACAAACATGGCTGCAGCATGGTTTCAGCTTTCACTGTTGGCCCTTGCATCCTCTTTCTGTCAGACTAGTGATGACCTGCAACCTGACCTCAAGGTTTTAATTGAGTTACATGTAGCTGGGCTCCTGTGTACCCTTGTTGTCTGTTGGGACTCTGGGTATATTACCACAAAGTCTGGTAATGCCAACACGCTGGTAAGAAGGTGGATTGTGCTTCTGACACCCTGCAGAGCAGTGTTCTTGATCAGCCAATCATTCACCTAGGGGAACGGAGGACTACAAGCACTGTCAGCTTCTGAGGGTAGGCCTTAACTACCACCCAGACCTGACTGGGAAGCAGGAAGGGACTCAGGTTGATCAGCTACTCAAGGCAGGACTGACCCTGAGCAAGCTGAGATGGGAGCTGTTTTGCTGAACTCAAAGGGCAAGTAAAGAATTGACCTACTGGAAGTTTCCAAGGTCACAGTTAAGTTCTGTGGTAGCCATAGCGGAAAAAGGGGTGATTGGTGAACGTAGATACTGTCAGAATGAGGACTTGATGCTGCAACTGCCCAGTCTCCGGGCAGCCCATGAGCACAGTTGAGCCACAACAGGGCCACTTGATTGACCACTCTGCTTGACTGGCTGAGGAAGTCAGCAACCCCGCACTTAAGTCCAACAGTAATAACTGATCTCTGGCTGCTCAATGCTCTTTCCCGCAGCTACAATCTCGCCAGTGCCTGCCTGTTCCTAGTCTTGCTTCAGGCCTTGTTCTCAGCCATGCTACCGTCCCATCCATCCTGCTCAGTTCCTGATTCCGGTTGTGACCCTTGGCTCTGACTTTTGGTACCGGACTCTTGCTCTGACCTTCAAGCATTGTTCCTGGCCTGACTGCCTCTTCTCTGACTACTAAGCCTGACCGCCCATATCCTTGATGGATCATTTGATGATTACCTGTTCTGTTCATTCCCTCTGAAGCACCTGGCATTGGCCACTGTCGGCAGACAGGATACTGGGCTAGATGGACCTTTGCTCTGACCCAGTATAGCCGTTCTTATGTCCTGGTTCATGACACATACTACTGCTGCCCTCGAGGACCAAAAATCCTTAAGCATATCAGGAGCTCTGCTTAAGTCATGTTAGGGAGTTGAATCCAGGTGCGAGAACCCTGCACAGAAAATACCTTTATAGGAATAATAATCTACCATTTAAAAGTGAATATGCCCAAGGCTGAAGAAGGGTTGAGATTCCTCTTGTAGGTAAGTTGGGGAAAAAACCCACAATGAACATGAATAGTAGTCACTGTGTGAACTTGCAGAATGATGTGCTGGACCAAACCCAAGCAGCTTATAACCCTTGGGTGAAAGAGGAGTAGATTTCAAAGGATTTGTAATACAGGCACAATTAAGTCTAAGATCTTTATTACATTTTATAGATTAAATATATCTTCAGTAGAGTTTTATTTTAAAACACACAAAAGGGAAAAAAATACATTCTTCATGTACATATGAAATACTGACCATGTAGCAGGGACCATAGACAGTGCAAAGTCTTAACACAGATGCAAAGACATCACCACCTTGGACGATTATCATTACTTTTCTACAGTATAATTAGAGCAAATCAACACTTCTTCATTGCTCCAAAGAGAACTTCAAACCCTTCACTTTCAGGGGATTCTACTGGGTGGAGTGTTAAGGGTTTTTAAACTCACTATAAAATCTTTGCATTGCACAAAAACTCCCATACTTCCAAGTTTTACCTCTGAGGATTTACACATTCATAACCAGAGGGGGATGTTCATTTATGATTGCAGCCAACTCCAAGAAAACCACAGAAAAAAATATACATCCCCACTAGAGAGAGGAACTAATTGGATTTGTTGATTGTTGCAGGGTCCAGTAAAATGTGTACATGCACACGAGAGACTGGAGACAGTGAAGCGTGATTGAACAGTTCCTATTACTAGTCTGGAGAAAAGGCATTGGGATGTGACGAGCATCATTTTCCCCAGACTAATTCTCCTCGTCTCTCAGTATGGAATATCATTCTGGTAGTACTGGATCATGTCATATGTCCTACTCCTACAAAACAATAGAAGAATCATGGGTGAATGAGAGGCTATAGAAATGCATCAGCAGATCAACTGCAAAAATGAAATCCCAAAGAAATGCACGATACATGGATGATAACCTCTAATTAAACTTAGACCTCCACATTGAAGGCACTGTGAAAGCAGTGTCATGATGAGTAACTCATAACAGTCTGCTCCAGTTTAGACTAGCAGAGCTCATTTGGCACTGACGCCAGTCAGCTGAAAGTACATAGAGAAATCATTCCATAATTTCATGATTAAATCAGCAGGTCCTTTGTTTTTTAAAAAAAAATCATACTACTTCCCTCTCTACTTCTTAATCCTGAGCTGAATCCCATTAAGTGGAAACTGTGCTACAGTACAACATTACAGTTGAGCATGTTAGTGACTACAAGGCTAACCTGAGAGATGCTGTGTCACTGACACAAGGACTGGGGCAGCAACATCAAAAGGAGAGACTGACTTATAACATAGTCAGAGTTACATCCTCACTAACTGAACTGGCTAAGCATGGCTCTGACTAGCCTTCCACCATTGCGGGACCAAAGAGAATAACTTCTTTGCACTTTACTAAGGTGAGAAAAAAGGGACAAAGTTGCAGTTGTTTTACTATTTTATGCAATAGCAGCAAACAAGCTTTCAGTGCTTAGACTTGCAAGAGGCACCTTAGGCAGCTTAGATAGACTCAACTCTTCTATTTAGGGGAAAGAAATACATAATTCACTTAAGTAGTATTCAGAGTACTGCACAGGGGCAGGGTCACATAAAAATCCAAGTAACCTAAAATAGACCAGGAACAACAATGGAAATAGAAGTAATCGGAGTAGCAATAGCGGAGATATTAACAAGCAAACCTAAATATTACTTTTATGTTTGACACCGATGAATCTGACATGATCTTGTATCTTATGCCATAGTAGGAGTTGAGGCAGCCAATGTCAGCTTTTACAAAAGAGGAGCTAAACCTAATATTTAAAATATATATTTTGCATTTAATTTCATTTTCTCTTTAAATCTTTCATAGAATAGCGTAAAACTATTTATGTACCGGGGGCATGAACACAGTTACCACTGGGTAATGAGTTAACAAGGCTTTTGGGGTTTATTGTGAAGCCAACGTGGTGCTTTATTCTATTCAGTACACTAAATACCATATCCCACCCAGACTGGCTTGGGCGAGCCAATCTGCCAAACCGTTGTCTTTGCTCCCCAAGGTGCTGTTCTCATTTTGAACCATTGGGCATTATGCAACGTCATGTCGAGTAGTCGGATGACTAATGCATCAGTGTGATACACAGGTATGAAGAGAAGTTTGATTGGAAAGCCAGGAACGGTTATCACAGAGAAGGGTAGGTTATACTTTTCTCCACAAATAATAATTTAGCACTTACATAGTGCTTTACATCTTCAAATTGCTGCACCGACAGCAGGTACTACTCTCCCTGTTTTACAGAGCTGAAGTAACTGGGCAAGGCAACACAGCAAATTGGTTGCAAAAATTATTTTAAATCCCAGCATTCCTGTCTCTAAGCCTGATGCTCAGTCCAGTCGGCTGTACATGCTGCTTCCTCTGCATATATACTCCCAGCTTTCTAAAAGGCAACGAGCACGAAGCTCACAATCTCTCTTCATTCAGAAAAGTAGGCAAGAGATCCCTGTGGCCAGCCAATACCATTCTTTGGCAACGTTATCCCTGCATAAATCAGAAAGGATTCCCAACCCCCAAACAGCATGGCACAATTAGCTAGGTGCAATATTAGGGCTGGGGTGCTTGGCTGCCTTGTGAAGCCATCAGGCATAAGTCACTGCTGGAGGCAAACTGCTGAACTTGATTAGGCCATTGTCTGCTATAGCACAGAAAATCCCATGTTCTTTAGACCAGCCAACAAAAACTGCTGCAGACCAGCCTCAGCTTAGCACTACTCTACTCTCACACTAGGGAATATATGGTAAGGTACAGTATGGTCACAAGCTAGGGCCGCTATCTTGCATTACCATGAGGTCAACTACCGAGCTTTATGCCCCCTATGGTTCAGTAGTTCAACAAAATCTTTAACCCCCTCAGAGGCTAACCAACTAGTGTCCAGTCTAGGGAAGAGACCGGGAGAAGACAGACAGAAGATGCCAGACCTGTTACTGAGGAAGCAGCTCTGAATGATCTTAATGATGAAGTTTGCTGCCTCCCGCTCCGTCATGTTGGGGCTGAACCTATGCCTGTATGGGGGGGAAAAAGCACACATTAGCTGTGCTCCTCTGGTTCTTACAGTGGGGAAAAAAAAAACAGTTGGGTATTAGTTCTGTACAGCTTTTCTCCTGTAGTAATTATTAGCACCCAGTGTATTCCACAGACACGGACACTCGAAGAATCACCTAAGTGTTGGTACTCATAAGAGAAGAGATCAATACTGTAAAACTGTGGCTGGATTTCCAGCGAGAACTCTAGGAAGAGGAGAGACCTAACCACGCTCCTTTTCTCTTGCAGCTCCTGCCCTTCAAACATCTATACTTTGGAGACCGTAAGTTGGGGCTCAGATGGTCTCCTCCCCATCATATGGAATGAATGAATGTCTGTAGGAAATGGTGACTGCAGAGCTAACGCTAGAGTCAGAAGGTTGTGGGTTTGATTTAAGTGCCACGCTAGGAGCTGGACGTACACCAAACTACTGATGTTGTAATGCAGTATTAGGGGAGTGCTGTACTGTAAGAATAACACATTTAGATCCTTGGTGCCTGTCCTGGTGAACGTTAAAGATCTCAATGACATTTGAGAAGAGTGCAGGGGATCATCTTAGATTCTGGACAACATCCCCCTTCCTCAAACAGGTTCTCTCCTCTATGGTTATGTGTTTGCTAATGCTGAACAGTGGAAGCGTGGACTTTCTAGTTTCCCTAGGGGCGCTCAACCCCGGCTCCACCCCAGGTCCCACCGCCACTCCACACCTTCCCCCAAGGACCCACCCCTGCCTCTTTCCACCCCCTCCCCCAAGCACGTCCCACTCTCACTCTGCCTCTTCCTGCCCCTGCCCCTTCCCCAACCCCGCCCCCGGCCTCCTGCACACATCCGAACAGCTGATCACCAGCAGGCAGGAGGTGCTAGAGGGGAGGGGAATAGCTGATCGCTGGGGTCCGCCAGCGGGCAGGAAGAACTGCGGTGGGGGTGGGGGAGGTGCTGATCAGCAGGGCCACCAATGGGTGCTGCGCTCTCACTATTTTTTTTCCCCATGGGTGCTCCAGCCCCGGAGTACCCACGGAGTCGGCGCCTATGCTGAGCAGTTAAAAACGACTCTATTTACCTGCACAATCACAGCACTAGTTGAATTTAACTCAGTTTGTGCACAGTGCTTTGAAATCCCTATTGCATGAGAGATGCTATAAAACAATCAAGTTCTCCTTCAAAACATTTATTAGGCCATACTTGGCTAGGGTAAAACTACATCTGCTGCTATGTTAAAACAAACAGTAGAGGCAATGCTCCTATGGTGAAAAAATAATGAAAGGGTTAACGGATATCTGCATGACTTACTTCAACAACTTGATTGTCTGCCCTCGGAAACAGGGGAGCCCTGTATCCAACATCAAGGTAACCAGAGAGACCACAGCATCCATGTAGGGTCTAGAGAGAGAGAGAGACGGCAAAAAACAATTAGAGTTCTCAAACTTTTCCTGCCTTTGCTGGGTACAGAGCATAAGCTGAGGAATTCAGCTGGGAACTGGATCACACCTTTTACTGTAATTAAATCTACACAGTTTAATCCTTTTATGTTTGCTGATGGAGCTGTACTGCTGTTCACAGTCTGTCACCCTAATTAAATTACTGCGACAAAGGCAATTTCGTTCCCCTGTGTTTGGCAGCCAGATAAGCAGAATGGTGTGAGATGGATAACAACCTCGGGGAGAATGGTACTAAACAGTATTTGGGTAAAGTAACATTCTTTAGCAATAGTAAAAATGTAATCAGCTGGATCCAACAGCACACTGCTCTTAAGCCAATAGCATGGGAAATCCATTAGCATGGTACTATTTCCTAATGCCTCTATGTAGCCCTCCATTACTTATCCCCCACCATTAGGTTTGCCAATTTTGGTTGGACGTATTCCTGGAGGTTTCATCATATGACAATCTTTAATTAAAGATTAATCT
The DNA here is from genome assembly GCF_027887155.1 of Malaclemys terrapin pileata. Taxonomy (NCBI): domain Eukaryota; kingdom Metazoa; phylum Chordata; order Testudines; family Emydidae; genus Malaclemys; species Malaclemys terrapin. Next base: position 15,082,426 of record NC_071520.1, on the reverse strand, counting down.
TTAATTCCTGGAGACTCCAGGACAATCCTGGAGGGTTGGCAACCCTACCCACCATCCACTATGTGAATACTCCCAACATTCAGATGATATTTTTGCCTCAATTTAAGACCCTTCCCAGGCCTGCCAAAATTAACACATTGAACTCTGCTGATATGACGATTGCTCCCAGATGGACACAGGTTGGGCTAACTGAGGAAGCTTTGATTTTTTAAGTTAGCATCAATAATAGTTAGCACTTATAGAGTACATCTTCACTGCACAGTTAGCTTGGGCTATTTTACTTGGGTGTTGCCCCTAACCCTTCTCCTGTCCACACATGAAACACTCTCACCCAAGTGGGGTTGTGCTTTCAAACCAGGCTAGCTGGCTCCCCTGGGACTACAGACTAATGCTCGGGTTGGCTTTCACTTTGGCAGGTAATCTTCCCACTTTTCAATTAGGACACAGGTTAAATCACTCAAGTGCTGATGATCCTCCAGTTCCTTCCCCCAATTCCTCTAATGTGCCTAGAAGGCAGACAAGTTCTCACAATTCAATGAATAAGAATTGGCTCCACTTAGTGCAGCACAGAAAACAACAGGATATGCCGTCAGAAATCCTAGCAACACACGAGTGAGTGCAGTGCCCGTGAGGACACAGTAACTTGGCAAGGGCTTTGCAGTGCAGCTCAGACCTGGGGTAGGCTAACCAGGTGCCAATCCCCTGAGTAAACTCAACATCGAAGACATATCCACAGAGGGCTTCCCACAGAAGCATCTCAAACGCGTTCTATAAAAGGTGGGAAATATCAGCCACATTTTAGACAGAAAAAATCTGACAGAGAGAGATTAAAGGGTAAATTTTCATAAGGGCGGCCCTCAACCTGTCTGAAAATATACTTTTAATGATTTACCCAAAAGATTCACAATGAGGGCTGGTCTACAATAAAGCTGTAAGTCAACCTAAGTTATGCTACTTCAGTTACCTACGTTACATAACTGAAGTCAACGTAACTTAGGAGACACTCTCCCGCCGACTTCACCTCCCCAAGAAGTGGAAGGCGAGTACAGACATCGATGGGATAGTGCTCTGCCATTGATGTAGCTTGTCTTCACCAGACCCATTAAATCGACACTGCTGCATCAATCGCAGCAGTGCCGATTTAGCTGTAAGTACAGACAAGCCCTGAGATAGTGGCAGAAGGGGGAACAGAATCTAGTTCTCTTAACCGCCAGTGCCCCATGCCCTATTCAGTAGGCAACACTGCCTCCCTTGCTCAAGTTAGATGGTGCTGGACTGGTGCTAACACCAAAGTAAAGATTTAAGAAATCTTCATTGGGACTAGCTGGCTGCAAGTTGGACAACTGGACTCACCAAAATGTTATGTGCTTTTTACAATGGAAGTTCTGGTCCCACCTCCTATGGCCCACCTGATAAACATCACATCAGCTGGAGTTAAATGTGGTTGTCCTATTAGTGCTGATGGCAGAGGTTCCAAAGGAATTCAAAAGATTTCTCCATACCCCAGATTATTAACACCATTCACACCAAGTACCGCGAAGCAAGGAAAGGGCTACACTGAAAGATCAGCATGGCAGGAATTCCCCCATGTGACGTACAAGTATGAAATGAACAAGAAACCAGGAAGCTCAATCAGAATGAGAAGTCAATGCAAACTTTGTAAGAAGCCACCTTGCCACACACTCTGGCATTGTTAGAGAAGAGGAATGCATGTTGGGATAGGCTCAGGCCCATGACAGAGTACTCTTCCCTTCCCAGATTTTAGATCATATCCATTATCTGCTGAATACAGGCTGATTCCTTACGGCAAGGGCAGAGTTTTCACAGTTCTTCATAGTTCAAAGCAAGGTCTAGATTCTGGAGTCATGTCTATTATCTAAGGGAAGATTATCACTGTTTTGGGGAGCAATGATTCCATCTGCACAGGACCTGGCTTTCAGATAAGCATGAGATTCAAATGCACTAAGCAGTAAAGAAAGCTCATTGCTGCTTATCCACTGAATTAGATGTGGAAGCGCTTCTGGCTGTGAGCAAATGAGGAGAGATGCAAAGCCTTCTCACCTGACTGCTAGGTACCCCCTGACACACATCTCCATGAACCACTTGAAAGGGGTGGCCTCCATTTTTCCTCCCATTATCATCACCATCTCATCTGTCAGCTTGATGTCTGGTTCCCAGCCCAGATTTCCACCAGGTGAACTTTCAAACATGAAACCAAAATCTGCACACACACAAACACACATAATAAACCAGTGAATGTATTATATAGGTTAACAGGGCACTGATCGCTGTAGAAACTAAATGCTTAATTACATCCAAAGAGAACCAGGAATCCATGTGGAGACTTGAGCGTAAACGGAGTCAGCCTATCTTGGCTCACCCCCTAAAGAAGGGCCGTCAGTCTTCTGTACAGGCTGGAATTTCTCTGTGGTTTCAAGCCTTATGTGACAACAGCCTAGCTCGTGGTGACAGTTAGTGTCCCTTTCATTAGCCATATTTGACCAGAGACTGTGACCATTCCTCTCCCATGCAGACCTCAAATCACTTCCATCCCTGTGTGAACTCCAGACTAGAATATGTACTGCACACCTCTAAGGGCTACCTTCAAGATCTCCCAGAATATCTAATTAGTGCAAAATTCCCCTCAGTATCCCACCTCTCCCAGAAATACTCTTTATCCTTCCTGGTACTGTCCCCAAAGTATGGCATAAAAATCCATGGTTTCTCTGCCCATGAGGATACCAGTCATGGAGCTGTTCCAATCTGGCTCTCCTAAAAGTGGGGGTAACAGCTGAAAGGGATAACAGAGGTGGGCCCAAGACCTCACATTATGACTACATGTTGTACGCATTCCTATTGCCCTCCTCTGAAGTGTGTTTGCAGATGAACTTGGAGTGCATGAATACAAAAGTAAAGATAAAACTTAATGTGAGGTGTTTCACAACTCAGTACATAAGTAAATTTCTCATTGACACATTAGCGGAGTTCCATAAACGCAAATTCTGTGCAGAGGTTACACAGCCTTGGTTATGTAAACTTACCAGCTAAAGCACAAAATCTAAAAATCACCCATACAGTGATGAAAGAAATCAAATGATACTTCACTAGCATATCTAAAATTTAAAAACCAAACAAGTACTTGCTTAAGGCTGGTAGAAATTTGCAAGTCTGCATTACAAAGCAGCAGACAATCACACATACGGTACAGAAATGCACACTTCTTTCAGAAATCAGGAAATCTTCCCATCCTTTTGATAATCATGAAATCACTGAACAGAGAATGACTTCAAAGGAGGAGAATTCTTTTTTTAAACAATATCTTGCAGCAGAATGAAAAGGCAGAGACATACAGAGGGCCAAGGGGACACAACTGACCAATATGAATGATGTGCCCCTTTTTGTCCAGCATGATGTTGCCATTGTGTCTGTCTTTAATCTGGAGCAGAAACAACAGGAGGCTATAGGCAGCCATACTGCGGATGAAATTATATCGAGCCTGCATAAATGAGAAATTAGAACAAATTCAGAAGAGGAGAGCTAATGTGCTACACCATCCCAAGAGCAGATATAATCCGATAAAGAATTTCTTCCATTTATGGTTACACTATTTTAAATGAATGACATTCTCCAGTTCTGCAACAGCTTCTGTGCATAGCCTGCTCACAGCTGAGAAGTGGATTATCTGCATCTGACACCATGTACAGTATTATGGTAATAATTATACAATATAGTGTCATGGTATTTCTTATAGCCAGAATGCTTCTCGAGTCAATATTTTGCTATGTCTGGCCAGTTGGTATGTTACCTTTTGGAAAGCGAGGCTTGACTCGTCTCCATATTGCCTTGTAAAGTAATCATACATTCCGAAGTCTGTCTGCCGGCCCAGCTGGTCACGGGAGGTGCAGTCAGGAATGCATTCAATAACACCACACTGAAGGGGAAGACAAACAAGACTGCAAAGCACGTTCCCAACATACATTTCTCATGGCTGATGGCAGCTATACAGATCCCATGGGACACATGGGTAAAAATTTATAGAACACTGAATATACATTTCCCATTTATTCATAAAAAAGAATGTCCCGAACTTTCCACCTTTCCTATAACCAACTGACGAGGAGATTCATGACTGCTTCCCAGAGGTACTTCTCTCTGGTGCTTTCTGCTGCTCGCACAACATATTCTCAAGGGAGGGGGGGTAGGAGTATCTCAAGCACCAAGAGCCCAGTCAGAAGCTTAGGGGAAGGTGATCTGGGGATAAAAATTCCCTGCTCTAGAGGAATATGGGCTGAAAGACAGATGCCCCTTTTAACAGTGCTTAATTGTGTTCAGAATAGTTAATCGTCCACTTACCCCTGGGGCTGTGGCCACCACTCTATAGGGGAACACAAACAGGTCCAAGCCTACCAGCTGAAATATATTCTTGAAGAGATCAATGATTTGTAAAGCTAACATGTCCTGTTTACAAACAAAAGGAGACATAAACATTAGAGAGATCATGCAACAAGATCCAACTGGTTATGAAAGTGGTCTGAAGAACAACAGAGCAAACAAACACTCCACAGAAAGTTAGCAGATGTGTACTTAGTGCTGCACTCACTGTATCTGTAGAGGAAAAAAGCAAGGGAGGAAAATGCAGTTTGGGTGAGCAGGAAGTCAATGTACACAGATGTCATTCAGATAAGGTGTTAACACTGAAGACTTATCTGCTTGCCTCGGATGGATATTAAAATCCCTGGCATTCCTTGAGAACAGGAGTAGGAGTAACTCCAACATAGTAGCCAATATTCCCCCTCTCAGTTAAAAAGAAACAGGTTTGAATACATAGCACACATCACTTTGGAAGCCACCGCTGCACTACCATTATCTACACTTTTAAATAAAGTTTGCTGTTTGGAGTGTGAGGCTTAAACAGGCATTTTTGGCACTGGGTAAAGCTGTGTCTTGAACATATGAAATTTTCTTTCCACCATTTTTCCAGGATGGGGTAATATAGTTCTCCCTCTTCACTCTGTCTCTGTAATAAGCTGAACATTGACTCTAAGAGCCGCACGGAGAAGTGTGATTCTTACTCCCTTTTAAAACACAACTGCTGTCAATCAATTTTCGATTACTATAGAAGCTTTTTACCTGTCTGCAGTCATCGCCCACTTTAAAGATAGCTGCCTGCCAACAGATTTTCTTACTGTCAACCCCTTCTTCTCCACTTTCGTCTATGGAGTCAGAGCGACAACGCAGACCTGCAAATAGAGCACGAAGCAAAACCTGAACATGGAGCTTAATTAGCAGCCTTGAATCACAATAAATGACAGTACTAGAAACTTAACACTTCACTTGTCTACAGGAGATTTTCTGCATTGCAGGGTGAATTGTACTGAGTAACACTGAATTCCTGAAGACGTTATGTTTCCTGCAGTACAGGTGGAATTTATACATACAAATTATATTCCAAAATAGCCCTCATGGTCCACCTGAAAAGTGCATGTACAAGTTAAGCCCAGGAGCTAAAAATCCTTCTGAAATTTCTGATTTAAAAAAGGATTGCACAGCCGCATTAACCTGAGTTTCCCTGTTTTCTAAACTACCCAAAGACACTTAATTTACATGCTGGACTTAAAGTTATTGGCAAAATTTCTTTAGTACACAAATATCTGCCCTGTTTTCACAAGATCTGGTTTGCCTCTTGAAACTCAAGCAACAAGCTTATTTTCCCCTCACAATTTACAGAATTCAGTTGAATTATTGTGCCTTATGTTAAAATTTGAACCCAATTTTACTGGAATGATACCATCCACCAAAAGCATGAAATTTCAATGAGTCACTGACTGTTAACTAGTAGTACAAATGGTTAAGAACTATATTACTGACCTTCTTTTTCAAGTTCACTGACTCCACACCATTTAACCTTGAACTTGGCCAAGTATGGTGCTTTTGCAGCACTGAAAGCACAAACACACACATAAGGAAGTTGAGTTTCATGTATCCAACCAACAAAATGTCCTAGAAAAGACCTAAATATTGTAACTAAGATTATCTGAGGGACAAAACAACACGATGTTGCCTCTGCACAGGAAAGAGACAAGGTAGGTGAGGTAGTATCTTTTATTGGACAACTTCTGTTGGTGGTAGGTACAAGCAAGAGCTACTCCTCTGACACACTGCTTCCTTTCCCAGACCAGAAGAAGATCTCTGTGTAGCTTGAAAGCTTGTACCCTCCACCAGCAAAAAAGTTGGTCCAATAAAAGATATTCCCTCACATACCTTGTCTCTTTCATATCTTGGGACCAACAAGGCTACAACAACACTACATATTACCTCTGCATAGGAGTTCCGGACTTGTAGTCAATATCCAAAACAATCGCTTCAGGATTGCTGGGCAAGTAACAGCCTACAAAAGGGGAGAAGAGAACTTGATAGACATGAAGTGAATTCACCAGCTACCGTGACAGAGTAAAGTTCTAGAAGTTTGATAATACATTGATTCATGTAATTTTAAAATTTATATTGAAGTTAGAAATGGATACGTTACTGTCTACCATCATAGGATAGTCTATAGGCTGTAGCCTGCAGTCTGTAAAGGACACAGGATAGCTTTTAGATTGGTCATTAATTGACAGATAAAACTTATCCCTCAAAAATCCCTCATAAGTACTGATATGGTGAGGGCCCCTTGTAATGGACACATGGTACAGAAATAAGGATGGGTTAGGGCAAGGCCTAGAAAGGTTTCCTTCTAAACATTTTAAAGGTGAGATTCAGAGGGAAAAAAATTGTCTTGGAGCAGTAGAGACTTTCAAAGTACGGGACATGTATAGAAGGGATAGAGGGCAGGGAGAGGGAAGGGCAGTTAGATGGATGTTTCTCATCCCTGAAAACTTATTTCTTCACGTGCGTAGCCTGCCTGCCCATCATCTACTAACAATATATGACACAAAGCAAAAGGTTTTCTTAACCTCGCTCTTCAATTGCACTGCTCCCTTCATGTCTGTCCTTCATGCTCTTTGGGGCAGGGATCTTCATATTTGGATTGTGACATGCCATTCACACTGTTGGTACTATACAAATATTTGTGCTACCATGTTCATGCTTAGCTTGACAAGGAACAATAGAACAAGTCACTTCTTAGCCCCAGGCAGCAAAAATATTAAAAGAGGCAGAGAAGAGACCAACTGTTCTGAAATTCCCATGAATCACTCCTACAAAGTACAGTATTCATGCTAAATGCGAAAGGAACATACAATATGATTAGACCACTTCTTACCAGGCTGCACTTTCACCTCAGACAGAGCACTCAAACAAGCTTTCTTTCTTTCATCTCCTTTAGGGAATGGCCTGGGAAGAAAGACAATTTATTTTACTTACTGAAGTCTGTTGTTATTCTAGGAAGAAACATTTGTTTTGTTTGTTTAAATGTGAAACAATCTCTTACTGCACTGCTGCAGCTTTATACACACTAATTCAGTGTCGATTCTGAACCTTTTCCTATACTAATACTGATTAAAGCCTTTTCATTTTTAAAAACTCTTTTCTTACCTCTGTGCAGAACACTGGATAGGAAAGGTAGTCACATACTGTATGGTAGCTGGCAACAAGCCTTAGTAGTCTATTTCCCTTCTCTCCTCAGTTGAAAGGCCACCTGGAGTATAATTTTATTTTCCAAGTGTGTGGGGGCGGGTGAAGCTAGCACCCTAGCGATCTGGTGGCAAATGCACTGCATGTTTTCCAAGCATAAGATATAAAACAGATCCTTAAAGGGCTGAGCTACATGCTCACAATACATGATCGCAGGAGGAACAGTTTCTCATATGCGCAGGCTCCAAGTCCTTTTCAGAACTGGCCAGGAAATCCTTGGATTCAAAGCCCTCTCAAAGGCCTGCAGCCCTTCTCAGTGCTTGTAGTTTATACAGTACCAAACTGTGTGCAATTATAAATGGCCTTTCCCTGGCAGTCATAGAAAAGCTCTATAGAACAACATAACATGAGTAACGTGAAGCTGCCCAGACAAAATAGGAAATTTGCCTGTATGACAAATTATACCTACACACTAAACCAGGGGTTCTCAAACTGGGGGTCAGGACCCCTCAGGAGGTCATGAGGTTATTACATGGGGGGTCACGAGCTGTCAGCCTCGACCCCAAACCCTGCTTTGCCTCCAGCATTTATAATATTAAATATATTAAAAAATGTTTTTAATTTATGGGGGAGCGGGGGAGGGTCGCACTCAGAGTCTTGCTATGTGAAAGGGGTCATTAATACAAAAGTTTGAGACCCACTGCTCTAAACCAAGATCCTTGAATTCTCAATCCAGGCTCCCATTCAGCACAAAGGGAAGCAAGTGCTTTGCAGCACTTAACAGCAACTCTGGTTGATTAAACAATTAATTTATAAGCTCCAGAGTTCTGTTCAGCCAAGGATGATCATGGCTGTGACCTGCTGGCAAAAGTCTCTGACTCAAGTGCACTAGGCGTAGATACACCTGCAGTGGAAGGCATATGTGCGCAACCACTTGAAGGAGAAAAAGGTGTTTTATTGGCATAGCTTACTCTATAAACGTACTAGAATAAGATACCCAGCATAAGCACCTTCTTACCAGAATAACTGCATCTGCACTAGGGGATTGCAGTGCTTTATCTATATTGGTGTCTAAACCAAGATCATTAAAGTGATACAAAACCTGTGTGTTGACAGGTCGTAAGCCATGTAAACAGCAAAATAGCATCAAAGGCCTGAAGTAAACAAGTTCAGGCTTGTCTATACAGGGAAATTTACCAGTATAATTATACCTCTGATAGTTCAACCACTATAACTCCCCTTATGGGCATTTATTCCAGAATAAGAGCACCTTTTCCTGGTTTAGGTTAGACCACTTTCAAAGTGACAGACAGGCAAAATGTCTGTGCAATTACATTCCTAATTTGTTCATGCACTTACCACCCCTGCAGGTGAAAATTGGATAACTGGAAACATAATTATAAATTAACATGTACATTTCCCAATTTGCACATGCAGTCATGGCAAATGTCTGTGGGCATTAGGCATGCAATTGTAAACTTCCAAGGATGTAGAAGTCAAGTACCTGAAAGGCGTTCTTTATGGTATACAGCTAGGTGGTACAGTGGGTTACTGCACCAGCTTTTCATTTCTGGAGACCAGAGTATAGCACTTAGGACATTCAATCATGCTAGGTCACATCTTCATTCACATTTGTGCCCTTTACAAACCCCCCACACGATCCATCACATTATCTGAACTCTTTGCTTAAGAGGTGCCTGGAATGGAGTAGAAGACGGAAATGCCTGCAAAACGCCTACGTGGTTAAAGCCAGTGCTATTAAGCTATTTATTCATAACCTTAAATAAATAAAAATGAGTGGGACATTCACTCAGGCACCAATGCTTTCAGGAGCTAAGACAGAAATGGCCCCTTTAAGCCCATCCTAATGTATCCAACCTTTCAACATACATAAAAAAAGTCTCTTAAGGTCTGGTGACTCCTGTGACAGCTGTACCACTTGGCCTGATCTTCCTGGATTAACAAAATGTTAATGTTAATTAACAAGTAGCAAAATTTCATTTTAAAAAGTAAAACCAAATTTGTTTTATAGGGAAGATATGCTGCAATACTTTCAGCTACTTTCTATGTCAGAGAATGTTTTAAAGTGTTTAACAAAAGCACACGCTTAGGTTATGAGCTTGTGTGCTAAGCCACTGCCATCCTCTGGCAAACTTTAAAAAAAGTTACTTGATGTACTTTCACTGCCCTTCCTTTCTATTATGACTGTTGTACAGAAGCTTCATGTTCATTAAGTGATAACAAAATCCAGTGTGAGACATCACAATCTATCTCCATTAAAGCTGGTCTGCTGCTCCAGAAACAACGAATTATAACAGCACTTTATGAATAAGACAGAACACTGCTACATATGCAGGATAAATCTTCTATTTACAGTACACACAGAAATGCCTTTGTGAAGAGAGACATTTTCATGGAGATTTTAGTAAAATATAACGTGTATCCTTTGCTGGAGCACATCTGTGGTTCTTTAAATCCAAAACAAAACGTTTCCAGCAAGTTGTAATTTGCAGAAAATAATGGAAAACCCTGACATACCTACATACTTCAGTGCTGCTTTTCCTGCGTGAAGCAAGCTTTGCTAACTTTCCAGGAGAATGCCTCTAACCTATCCAAATGCCCATTTTAATGAGGCAGGTGACACTAACTAGGCCTGTGGGATTTGTTCTACTGGCGCAAAAGCATCGGTTGTTTTACAATTTTCATTCCTGCCGAGCTGCACTTTCCTACTCAATGTCATTCCACCAACACTGAACTCCCAATGCTTGCTTGCAAAACAAAGATAAATCAGATTAATTTAAAACCAAAGTTCAATCTATGACCATTTCTTTATGGCCCAAACTGCAATGCGTATTTCAGATGGTGGGGCTACTAAAATAGTCATTGCTTACTTATAGTTTACCCAGGTCTGACCAGATACTAATCGATAGAAATATAAAGCAAAACAAGCTTTTGTATCTTACTAGCACAGATCCATAAGCTGCTGGGAAAATTTATTTAATTTTTGATACACCATTTTTTTTTTTTTTTTTTTAATCTTTCTGGGAATTCATGGTCTCAGATCCCATCCAAAGCAAAGCTTCCTATTCAGGACAACAGTTATTTGCAGAATAGGGAGCTATACAACAGCTCAATCTCCCGAACTCCCACACTTACTTGATGATGGCTGAAACATTGGTGATTTTATTAAAGAAATCAAATTCCCGTTGGTAGAACTCCTTGGCTGGCCCAGATAATGAACTGGTTATCTCTTCTACTAGCTGCTCCAGCAGTTCCCCGATGTCAGCTGCATATGTAACCAAAAGAAGCAAGCCTGAGTAAAATCTTGGACACCTACCCAGAAAGACATAACTAATAAGAGGGAAAAAGGGAGATTTTCCTTTGAATCACGAACACAAGCATGCATGCACCTACTTCATTGAATTCCACAAGAAAAAAACCCTCAACAAAATGGGTCTTATCTGCACAAACAGAAGATTCATAACTCCGAAGGAAAAAAAGATGGGGGGATTCAATCCATGAAATAAGGAATAGGAGAGATTAGGCCCAAGCATGCAGTACTCACGATCTTTCTGGTGTCCCTCTTCATCCAGGAAGATATTGGTTTTCATGTTCCAGATAAACTGGTGGGCCAAAAGCTGGGATTTGGCAGCCGCCCACAGGATGTATTCCCTAACATAGCCCATCTGCGACAGTACAAATTCACAGTCACTCAGAGACAAGTGCCCCAACTTAATCCCATCAGCACCATCTAACCTTCACATCTGAATCTATTTAAAGACTGGAAAGAGAAGACAATGGCAATGTCTGAGTGCTTTTCTAGGAACATGAAGGTGGCACCATGATCTGGTGGACAAGGCACTGCACTAGGAGTCAGGAGGCCTAGAGTCTACTCTCGGCTCTGTCACTGACCTGTTTTTTTTTTGTTTGTTTGTTTTTGGAAGAATCACTTCAATCTCTGTGCCTGTTTCCCTTCCTTCGTTCAAGAAAGGGGTTAACATGTTCAGGACAACTCAGTCCTTTCTAAAGTGCTTTCTGTGGCTTGAGTCTTATGACTCCAGGGGGCAAGATTTCCTGATATGATGTATTAATGCAATGCACAGCACAATCAACGACAATAGGACATCTGGACCCACTGGCACTAAACTTGGAGAAAAACTACACATGGTGACCTATACTACAGGTTTAAGGACATTGCCCGGACCAAAATATAAATAGTCTGTGGGTGGATGGGAATGCTTGCATATCTGGGAGCCAATTCCTGGGTCTACCATGGAGCCAGTTTTGCCCAAGGCTTCAACATGAACAGGATATGACCTGGTATCTATGTAGTACATCTGTGTACGTATCACTTTGCACTCTAGCTCCTCTCTGTTGTTAGTAACAGCTATTGCCAACTACATGCCGGGGTACAGAAAGTTTGTTCATGCAGACTCCTCCAATTCTATGATGGGTTAGCGATACAAAGAACCTCACATCTATTGAAGGCTACTTATAAGTTTAATATACATGGGCTATGCAGAGTAAACAAGTGCCTCTAAAAAACACACCTGTCTCTAAAGACCATCACTTTTCTTATAAATACTGGATATGAAGCAGCATCATTCGAATCCTAAATTGTGGCTATTCTGCTTCTCTTAATTCAGAGCTAATAAAACGTCTTTTGAAAACGCTCTGAACAAAATGTCTGCATCATGCAGTATTTATACGCTCTCACCTTATCGTAGCGAAGGGCTTGCACAATCTGTGGAATGTAGAATAAAATGGCATCCTAAAAAAAAAAAAAAAAAAACAGAAATCAGTTAGTTTTTTGCTAGTATCAAGGAAAAATGTTTTTTTTAAAAACGCATGGGCATCAGGAATTTCATTCTTCATTCAACTGAAAGTGCATGCCCATTTCCCTCTGCCCACACTGCCCCGGCAGAAACGCTATTAACAGGGCTGATGAACACTTAGTATTTTACAGACCCTTGTAACTATTCTGACAAGTATTCAAAACCCCCAGCTTTACACAGTTCCAGAAAGAACACCTTTCACTGAAGGAAAGCAGTTTTACTCATAGAAGCAGTTTGAGACACACGCGGTCTTTAAAGAAATAGACCAAGTACTACAGCACAGAACAATGACTGACAGCAAACACACTGCAAAACAACTGAACCAAGATTATATAGGACAATCAATGTTGATTTCCAAATGCAGCTTCATCTACTTTATCTTCCCAATATAATGAATCAATTAAAAGAAATTTGTTAATTTCTTAATACAAATGAAATTAAGACACGTGGGCACAAAAACCCAAAGTCCTAATTGAGCATGAGTAGGTTCTCTCTCGATCTCTCCTGGAACATAGTCTCTTACCGGAGGGAAGGACCGCAGGACTTTAACTCCATACTGAGCTGTTAGAGGATGAGGTGGGTACATGCTTGAAAAATATGAAAGGCCAGTAGGTGGATCTGTTGGTGCCCAGCATAGAACATGGCTGAGCTCAGGGGCATCTGCATCAATTGTGTGCCATGTAACCAGGTACTGTAAGCAGAACACAGAACAGTATGAATTTACAGGCCCAAAATAATTTCTGGTGCAACACACACCAGGGATAAATTTGGCTCACAATGTCTAATTATAAAACCATAACCTATGCTGCTACAATAGAGAAAAAAGTGACGCATGAATCGATTTTTGCAAATTAAATGTGCTGCATCTTTAGGTGCTGTATTAAATAGTAAAAGGCATTTAATTTTCAGGCACAAACATAGTACCATTTAACCGCTAACTGGTCTCAGGTTGAAAATCGCCAGGTGCAGTAATTTACACATATTGAACTGGAGTTCAGGTCAACCAAAACAGGGATATAGCTGTTTAATCAAATCATCCCCCCTCCCCCATAGCTGGTCCACTGGCTATATTACTTATGAATGAGTTTTAGTGTATTGTGGGAAGTTTCATATACTTTGGGGAACATACTTTGTAACAAGATGTGAGCACAACTCAGCAACCACATAACTTTGTTTGTGTAACCCTCATCTGCACATCCTATTTCCCTATCTATGGCTGCAGCTCTCACTTACCGAGTCACATTTACAATTACAATGTGAGTTTTTCAGAGTAAGGACTGTGGAGTTCTGTATGTCTGTGCAGCTCTTAGCAGAATTTGGGCACTGTTATAATATAAATTACTGTTAAAATTAATTACCTTTATTGCTTCAGGTACATCACTAACAGCTCCTGGGTCCAACCGAACTAGGCGGGTCACTTCGGTTCCAATAGCTTCAGTGTTTTTAAATCTGAATGTAACCAGGAATGTGTATGTGTTAGTAGGTCAAGGTGAGCTTCAATTCTCACTTCTACTTTTGTGAAGAGAACAGTTAGACCCAGGAACACACATGCTTTAACAACAGAAATACCCCACATAAAATCCACGTACAATAAGGGACAAACATGCTGGCAAAAACTTACAAGTTGGTCAGAAATATCTAACCTCATTTTGCTAGTGTTTCTCTTCACACCACTAGTTGGCTCAGCCAGTCGCAAACTTCCTGGCTGAAGAATTCTCTGTGGAACCCTATGGAAGCCTGCCTCCACAACTCTGCTTGTGTTGCAAGAGGCAAAGTACTTCCTTTCCCTTCAGGGGCTAAGCAAGCTACTTCTGTTGTCTTACTTGTTTTAAGGCTCAAATCAATTTAAGGCTAGAACACTCTTTTCAAAGAGGTTTCTAATTCAGTTTTAACTCTGTACCCACTGGCTGATGAAACAGTGTGAAGTTGGTTTAGTTGGAATGGTCTTCAAACATCACATCTGGGCTTTATGGTAAAAGAATTGAACTCAGGCTCCAATTTATTGAAATGGGCTAGGATCTTCAGTAGACTAATTCTTATTGTCTAATGGTCTCAGCCAGCAGTGCAGGGATGCAAGAGGGGTAAGGAGGTGGTAAATGTGAATGCTTGCCTTGAGTATTTCCTATGCAGCAGAGGGAATTATATTGGTTCTTTTTTTCTTTTTTTTTTTTGAGTTGCATCTCACCTGGTAGGCAGCTGCACAGCAAGATGAGGGGAAATGCTCCAAGCCAAATTCACATTATCCTTCCACTGTTTCTCAGTTAGAGTGATGTACTTAGATCTCCAGTTTGCCACTGTGTTCTCTGCAGTTTGATCCAACTCCAGTTCAGGGGAGGAGAGTGGGTTGTACCAGGTGATCAAACGCTCAATCTCAGTAGCCTGAGGACAACACAAAAACAAATTGCTTTCTGGATGTAGATAAAACATTCCAGGTTTTTCTCAAATGCTAGTTTAGTCTATTTGTGCTACAACAACTACAAAATGTTAGAAATCCATTTCACACCCATGCTCTTGTGAAACAAAGGATGACCTACCAGCAACGAGAGCAGCAGTGTCCTCCGTTTCATGTAGTATTTGTGTAGCTGGGTACCTCTGTTAGTCTTCTTAGACATCCCTTGAGAAAAGAGGGAAAAAATGCATTCAGTCGCTTTTCTACAAATACACTGAATGCAGCTTTCAAATTGTCCCTTACCGGCCGTCTCAGCAGACAGGAGGAGGACTGAAATGGCATGGAATGCTCCTAAGATGGGACTGAGTACACTGGCAGGGTGATGGGAGGAAGCCTGCACTTCAGCTGCATGTAGTGTTCTTGTTCTATGAATATGCCAAGGACTTAAATCTACAGGGCTATCAATCTGGCACCTTCACCAGCATTACGTCCACTTTAATAACTTATAAAAACAATAACCTGCAGCTTGCAACTGTACAAATGTACATTCAGGCACCTGACAAGCTCACGTCCACTTTGCTGTCCAAGAGCTCTGGCACACTGATGAACAATAAGCAATTTCCTCTCAGGAATTTAAGCTACCGTAGCCTCTGGTCTTACATTATCTGCATTAT
The DNA here is from genome assembly GCF_027887155.1 of Malaclemys terrapin pileata. Lineage (NCBI taxonomy): Eukaryota > Metazoa > Chordata > Testudines > Emydidae > Malaclemys > Malaclemys terrapin. The sequence continues at coordinate 15,066,956 of NC_071520.1, read as the reverse complement.
ACAACGAAATGATATGGAGAAAAAAAATTGCTAGTTTCAAAACCTTGCTCTTTGCTCCCAGTGAGGCACACCTTTCCTCAGCTTTTTGCAACAACAGTCAAGTCACTTGACTCAAGTGTAACATCAGTAAAACCTGAGCCAAAATGTTAATGCAAATATTGGCCTTAAAGGACATTGAATGGAAGTGTACTCTATGGTTACATGAGTAGCTAGTGACAATAAAAGAAAGAGACCTGATTTTTTGGAGATGGTTGACATGCCACTGGACAACGGGTAAGTATTTATCCATCCCTGTGTGGCCTGTTGCCGAGATCCAACGGTGATATCCAGGTTACTCCGGTTGTCTTGATTATCTAAAATAAAACAAAATGTTTACACACAGACCCAAATAATCAAAGAAACAAAAAGGGTTTTTGAACCGCACATCAGGAACTCACCAGGAGGCACCAACTGGCTGGCTGTTAAATACTTCTTATCAGAGAACATGGCAGTCCAAAACTTGATCAATATGCTGATATCCTCACGTAGCCTCTTCTCCCCTTGTGTGGGGAACTTTGGGGGATAACTTAAAAATAGATATGCAAATGATTATAATGCAAGAGTCTAAAAAAAACTATGTTTTTTCTTCAGACCAGGGGCAATGAGTGAGCACAGATTAAGTCTCATTGTGTTTTATCCTTACACCTTGAATCTATTGCACTGGGATGTGCAGCCTTCCTATCAACTTCTGAAGGGTGAAAAAGCAGCCTCTTGGTGTCTATGAATAATGTGGAATTAAAAACTGACATACTTCTCACCATCCTAACACTGTCATATGGTGCTGTCACTTATATTACTTTAGATTGCACCCATGCCAGATACTAAAAAGGAACATTTGTCCACATATTGCATAGGGGTACATTTTCAAATCGGAGTATAAATTTCAGCCGCACACTCTCAATGGCTTTCACAGGAATTCCATGTCTAAAATCCTTTGAAACACTGAAAAATTTATCTCAGTAGGGTCTGTAATCTTCAAAACCAAATAGATTAAAAGAAATTTGGATTTCCCCTAGTAAGAAGGTACAAAGCACATCAAACTATTAATTCCTTTTTGACTTCTTGAGTATACATAATGAACAGCGTAGAAGCACAGGTGACATGGAAAACGGCTTTTCTTGGGGAATTGGTGAAAAGAAAATAAATAGTACCTGAAGTAATCAAAGGCAGTAGAATAAATCTTCTCTCTCAAGACATTGCGAATGGTTGCATTTGGAACGACATCAGCATGCAGCAGAAACAACCCGAGTGTCAGCAACCTAAAGTTCAATATATACAGAGCATGTGAAGACAACCCTTGCACTCTAAATTGCTAAGAACGTAAGAACGGCCATACTGGGTCAGACCAAAGGCCCATCTAGCCCAGTACCCTGTGTTCCGACAGTGGCCAATGCCAGGTGCCCCAAAGGGAATGAACTGAACAGGTAATCATCAAGAGAGCCATCCCGTCGCCCATTCCCAGCTTCTGGCAAACAGAGGCTAGGGACACCATCTCTGGCCATTCTGGCTAATAGCCTCCATGGACCTATCTTCCATGAATGTATCTAGTTCTTTTTAAAATCCTGTTATAGTCTTGGCCTTCACAATATCCTCTGGCAAGGAGTTCCATAGGTTGACTGTGTGCTGTGTGAAAAAAATACTTCCTTTTGTTTGTTTTAAATCTGCTGCCTATTAACTTCATTTGGTGACTGCTGGTTCTTGTGTTATGAGGAGTAAAAAACACTTCCTTATTTACTTTCTCCATACCAATCATTAACAAGCAGGTGCTTGGGGCGGCCAAGGGAGAGGGGCGGCACCTGCGGCAATTCGGGGGCGGCAGGTCCCTCACTCCCTCTAGGAGCGAAGGCCCCGCCGCTGAACTGCTGCCGCCGATTGCGGCTTTTTTTTTTTTTTCCTCCCCCAATTGCCTCCACAGATCGCGACTTTTTTTTTTTTTTTTTTTTTGCTTGGGGCGGCAGAAATGCTGGAGACGGCCTTACCCCTTAGTCATCTCTTTTCTAAGCTCAAAAGTCCCAGTCTTATTAATCTCTCCTCATATGGCAGCCATTCCATACCCCTATTATTTTTGTTGCCCTTTTCTGAACCTTTTTCAATTCCAATACATCTTTTCTGAGATGGGGCAACCAAATCTGCATGCTGTATTCAAGATGTGGGCGTACCATGGATTTATATAGAGGCAATATGATATTTTCTGTCTTATTATTTATCCCTTTCTTAATGATTCCCAACATTCTGTTTGCTTTTTTGACTGCTGCTGTACATTGAGTGGATGTCAGACCATACTAATAACTATGGCACTGTCCAAGCCAAGCATGAACAGATTTCTTTAAGCAAAAGATGAACTATGTCAAGACACAAAGTAATATCATGGACTGAACAGAAATCTGGTGTATGTGGGTGCAACTCAATTCTCTTCAGAGTTGAGTTGCTTCTACCAGGTCTAGGGATAGTTAAATATGTAATGTCTGAATTTGGCTTTGTGTGTTGAGCACTTCGGAGCAATGCAAACTTGAACTAAAAGAGGGGAAAAAATCTTTATTTAAAAAAGCAGAAAACAAAATCATGAAACATTTTTACCCTGCAATGTTTGCCTAGTATCGCACTTCATGGCCAAGGCATGTGACATACATATTACATAAAGGATGCCGATTTGTTTTGTTGGAACGAAGGCAGCACTAGTCAAAAACAGTGCTTTATTGCGTCATCTTTTTATTCTCTCATAATTGGAATGTGGTGGTCCGTTTTCATGTTTCACTGGCATTGACGCAGGATGAATTATCTGAAGAGATTCAAGGGAGCCAGATCTCTCTCATTCAGACACTCTGGGCAAACTGCATATCCTTCACCATCAACCTGTTCCTGAAACTACGTCTGGAAAACAATGGGACATGAAAATCTCCAAGCTAGTAATCCAGAAAAATGGATACAATGTTTCTGCCAAATCTCTGGGGTGATGCATGAATTACACCAGAGACTAATGCAAAACTCCTGGTATTTGGGGTAAAAAAAAACTTTCAGAAGGGCCTAGAATAACTTAAAAGCTAAGTCACACTGACTTTTAATGGACTTAGCCTCCTACGTGCTTGAGTCACTTTTGAAAATGGGACATAGCCTATTATATCATTCTAGGCACTTCAGAAAGTTTTATCCTTTGAGATAAAGAACAAGTCCTGTACTCGGCATTTAGCTCTTTGTCCTCCTACCCCATGCTCCTTCTAAGAGGATAAGCATCACTCACTTGAAACGGGGTCCAATAGCTGCCACGTGTCGGTTCAAACTGCTCTTTGCCCCTCCAATATTCAGAGACAGGGATCGTTGCAATAGGCTGGAGAAGATCTCAACCTGATCAGAACTGCAGTACTTGGCTATTTCAAATCTCTGCACCAGAAACTGAGGAAACGAAAACCAAAGGAAAAATGTAGCTCAATAAAACCAGAACCCCCCTTGCATTTCTCCCATTCTTATGCACCTCTGCAAACATGAAAATGTCGCCCCACACTAGGCACAAAAGTACTGCAGCCATGAACAGTGCTACTGGTCCAAAGGCACAGAGCATCTCATTCTTGGTGCCTGTTGCCTGCATCCTCCCATCCCATCATTATCCGAAGTGGAACACTGCAGAAAGGGGGTACTTGCATCTATCCAGATGTAATGTGGTGTGACCTCTGGAGGGCAAGGCCGTGGCTGACTCTCTTCTGAAGCAGCTAATGGATCTGCTTCTTTCTGCTCAGCAGAAAACAGGCCGAATTTCTGCTCCACTGTCATTTGCCAGGCTCCTGCCATTTCTCGCATGAACTGTGAAAACAAAGATGAGTGTTTGTTGCTCTGAGGGCGTTTACTTGTTTGCAGGACTTTGCATTAGCAAGGAGCACACTAGTTCTGAACACCCCACAACATCTGAAACTTTGAAACTCATTAGAAAGGTATGGGGCTAATCATCGCCGTGACTAAGCCTACTTCTCCATTGCAGCATAGCTCCCTGCACATATTGGGAACTTCTCCCTAAATTACCTGAGAGAAAGTGCTGGTTCTCAATCATTGTAGCTGTTTCGACATGCAGTGGTTTCAGCATTTCACTGGCTGCCACTACACCGAGGAGTTACCACGCCATTACTGCTAGATTTACTCACATTTCAAGAAGTACAACTGTTTCGCCCGTTACAGGAAAATAATAGCTCTAAAAAACGTATCTTGTAATTCAGGGTATTAATGCCAGAAACAAAATGGCATTGCAAGCCAAGTTCCTTTCACTCCTCAAAAGAGGTGTTATGGCAAAGCAAGAGAAAGGAAAACTCAGGTCTGGTCTATGTACAAAAGTTGTATCAGTTTCTTAAATCAGTGCAAAACGGTTGTACAGACACTCTTATTTCAGTTTAAACAAGATTTATTTAAGGTAAACTGAAATCAGATACTTTGAAACCAAAATAGGAGTGTTCATGCTGGAGTTTGCAACAGTTTAATTACATTGGTTTAAAAACCTAATTAAGTTAAACTGGTGCAACTTCTGTGTGCAGATAAGACATGAGCCTGAAGGTACATATCTAGAGTCTGTAATTAATGCTATATAAGGGAAAATTGCCAGCACATCTAGCTTAATCATCCATGTATTCTGAAAGCGAAAAAGCTTCTCAACTGAACTGGCTGAAGGTACAGCAGGCGATGTGTAAATAAATCCACCTCCAGCAGTACATCCAGAGAGTGAGATTATCCACATGATAACATCAACTCATTAGCATACTGGGAAATCTTGACTCAAGAAATCAACAGTTGTATTTAACATGCCTATTTTGCACGGATTTATTTTAAATGAGATTTTACTCCTCTCTTTTTTCTTGAAAAAAACCCTAAATCATTGAATGAAGCTCCTTACCGGTACTTCTATTCCATTCTTAGCAGCAAGTAACCACTCCCAGCAAGCAATTGCTGTTTCCATGCCATGTTCAGTAAACATTCGCAGGGGGCCCCAGCACAAGTGATGCAGGAGCTGAGGGTCACAGTCTGAAAACAAACATTCATACAGATTTCTTTGACAGAGAAAATAGGAAAGTTTTCAAGTCAGCAGGAAATTGGTCTGCACAATTTGTGACAATCAACTCCAAACAAATACCGTCTAGCTGTGACTTCAAGAGGTTTCCCCTGAATTAAATTTACAGGATAGAACACTGTTCTGCTTCAGTTTATACTCACTGGGTTTGTGTATATTGCATCTATAATTGTAATTTAGTGCTAAGAGCATCAGCACTCAGAAGTAGAAAATAAAGTTCCATTTGTTTTATTACCTTTGCTACTTATTAGCATTGCAGTCAACATAAACATGGCCTGGGTGTAGAGTTCAGGCTGGCCTGGTTCTAGTGCATCATTTAGCTGCTTGATCATCAGTTTATTCAGGTCAGATGCCCGACCTGTAGCATTTGAGAAATGAATCATTCCAGCCACCTGTAAAACATATTTCTTTGGTCAATGGTGATGAGAAAAATCTCTACATGGCTGACTCTCCCCCCCCCACCCCAACTGTCTGGTACATGCTGGAGTCTAGGTGTATTCACAGCTCAGCATGGAGATCCAATGCAGGCCTTGATGCTACATTTTGCTAACATTACCAAGTATACCCAAAGAGGAACGAGGGCTTTATTTGCAATTGAAATATCAAAAAATCTTTACAAGACCAGAAGTGAAATGATCTCCTCAATGAACGGTGTGTATTATTCCCTAAAACTAGAAAAGAGAATGTTCATTACAGTCCTTGTTTAGATATACAGGATGATGCCTCTTTGCCATTATAGCTGCATTCTACTTAATCCTCCATTTGAAAGCAAGTACAAGTTAGAAAAGCAACACGACCACTTGGGGAACTCCATGAGTTCAGGAAAAATTCTATAATTACCTCTCCTGCATAGCGATTGCGCAAGTTAAGAGAAGACATAAAGTTGGAGTAATCTTTCTTCACACAGGCTGGTCTCTCAGTTAGCTGTGTTGCCTATAAACAACAGTTGTAATTGTTATCAACTGTTAATATTCAAAAATTGTTTTATCCATATAAACTGTCTGGACTTTTAAACAGATCATCCATTCAGTGTCAAAAACTGAGAACACTAACAACTGAAATATTACCATGGCTACCAGAACACTATCAAAGAGCATATAGGTTGATCTCCCTAATACTGCGTTATGCTGGTGTTAATGAACAAATAAAGGAATCAGTGGTGACAAAGCTCCTTCCCCAACACGTGCAGCCCCGTAGGGCTTTGCTGGATCAAGAGTTCAGGTATAGGTAGGGCCCTACCAAATTCACAGCCGTGAAAAACACATCACGGAACATGAAATCTGGTCTTTTGTATGCTTTTACCCTATACTATTCAGATTTCATACCATGCCACCCTACTTCTGTGGTGCCTTCAGAGCTGGGGGGCTGGAGAGCAGCGGCTGTTGGCCGGGTGCCCAGCTCTGAAGGCAGCGCCCCACCAGTAGCAGTGCAGAAGTAAGGGTGACAATACCATACCATGCCACCCTTACTTCTGCGCTGCTGCCTTCAGAGCTGCATGGCCAGAGAGTGGTGGCTGCTGACTGAGGGCCCAGCTCTGCATGCAGCAGCTGCCACACTCCAGCTGCCCTGCTCTGAAGGCAGCGCCACCACCACCAGCAGTGTAGAAGTAAGGGTAGCAGTACCAGAACCCCCCTACCATAACCGTGTGACATCTCCCACAACTCCTTTTGGGGTCAGGACCCCTACAATTACACCACCGTGAAATTTCAGATTTAAATCGCTAAAATCATGAAATTTACCATTTTTAAAATCCTATGACCGTGAAATAGACCAAAATGGACTATGAATTTGGCAGGGCCCTAGGTATAGGGAAGAGCAGCATTCATGAGGCTGTGACTCCTCTTCTGAAGAATAGCGCGGAAGAGGGGGAAAGGGGCAAGGAGCATGCAGAACCATGGCTCAGCCCTCCTCATGTGCCAGCTTGCAGAGCTGTCTAGGTGCAAAGGAGGGAGCATTCTGCCTCTGACAATAGACTGTCATGCACTCATCATCCCCCTACCCCTTTGCATAACACAAAGGCTCCTGAGAAACATGACTCCGAGTCACTACTCTGTTTGGGATCTCCTGGGGGAGCACATTTATGCCCTAAACTCAGGACAACAAGTCTTGATACAGCCAACATTTCAGAACTACAGTACTTGTATTGAAATTTCAAAACAAATAAGCAAAAATATAATTACGTCTCTATATTCCCCTTCTCAAAAGGGCCAAAATTCCTACGGATTACAAATCAGTGTGATTAGCTAAATGCAATCAGGCAAGGATCATTTAATTTCTATTTTAAAATCACCATCCTGATATTGAGTCTTAACAGAAAATCCACATGTCTCAGCAAGAACACTGAAAATCCAGCATTCAGCTAATAACACTCTTCTGCAGTCCTGCCTAGTGGCTTGCTCGGTTCACTGGCAGGTAGATAAATTTGTGACAACTATTACATGCTTCGAATGTCATGCTCGTGTAATAACCAAGCAGCAAACCAAGGTTCAAAATAATAAAACAAGAGATGAGGAAAAGACCGTGAGCCTCTTTGATTAACAATGAAAGAGTTTTATTTTCATGTTGATATGCAGGGCCTTAGTCACTCAGATCATCATTAAAGGAAGAATTTCATGTATTGATTTGAGAAAGTATATCGTCAGAGTATAAACATCTAATGCAGCTTAACAGTACATATGAAATAGTGTAATGTAACGAAGTCCACATACGTATATGCACATGGGCAGTCACTGCCATCAATGGAAAACATGCAGTGAAAAGACATGTTTTGGGGTGGAAATGTAACAACATTCATTCAATGGCACTTGGCCAACCTTGCGCTGTTATTCTGGGAAGCATTATCATTTGCCTTTTCAGACATACAACTACAAGAAGTAGTTATATAAATGGAAATACTCTATCATTTAAAAATGACATACGTAATACTAAACCCTTGCTAAAAGTACATCAAAGACTTTAATATAAAGTTTTGTGCTTAAAGACACAAGATTTACAGTTTAACTTGTTGTATCTCTTACCTCCCAACCATTCAAATGAGGAAGAACATGGTTAAAAGACACATTTCCCTTCATTTCAAATCAAGGGATGCTCCAGAGAGGACACCTGGTATGTTAGTTGTGATATGCTTGACTTACAGCATATAGGATTACTTTGTTGATGCCTGATACTCACCCCCAGGGTGATGTTTTGTCTGTTGTAGCCTGCAAAGTGGAGAATGCTTTCTGTAGCCATAGCCAGCCCGGTGTGCTGAGACAAGCCTGACACCCAATTCTGATGTTTGTTTAGGTATTCCTAAGAGACAAGGAATTAGATTCTTTTGAAGAGCACTGTAATTTTCAAGAGCAGCTAGCTCATTTCAAGTATTACCCATACTTAATTACCAAAAGATTTATTATACACACATCTGACAATCTATTTAGTTAGGTTTAGTCCTTGTTTTCCTTTCCAAATATTGCTCCCTCAGCACTAGGAAAGCAGGACTTTCGTTCCCAAGACATTAGACCTTTTGAAAAATCTCATCCTAGAAGCCTAAAATAAAAAGGGACTTTTCTTTCTTTTGTACAGGGGATAAAGCAAACCTAATAGGGATCTAAAGTTTGAAGCAAAGATCATGATTTTGAAAACCAAGCACAAATGTTCTACAAAAAGAGGCATTTTAGACTCCATGTAAGATGAAGTGAGGTGGAAACACTAACTGTCTTGATCTGCTAGAAATAAAGACTGAAAAACTAGTGTTCACTCTTCTTTTACAGGAGGGAATACAAATGTCACAGGTAGATCTGAAGTACTATAGACTATTCTTGAGCCTCTCCAGAAACTGCCACATCAGTGCTGAGGGGGGAAAGAGAGGTAACAGAAAGCAGGATACTCTAGAAACTCTAACCTGCACTAAAGCTTAACCCCCACCTCCCAGCACAGGGTTCACAGACATGTTATTCTGCTCCCATACTACCACGACTTCTTTTTGATTTTATCAAATATACAACAGCACATTTACTGGTACCTTACAAATGATAAATAATTAAAACGAAGCTGTAATTGAGTAAATAAATTAAAGTACATTTCGTGACACATTCTCTGATTCGTGTTTGTGCAAACACATTCTGCTGGGCTCAGCAAAAGGTATTAGCAGCAGGATAAAGTCCTTACTTGCTAACAGTCACAAAATTCAGTAGTTTACCATAGTCTTGTAAGTTAGCATGGTTCTACTGTATTTGAAAGAGAATTAAAAGTCTGAGAAAACCTTCTCTCTAATAGCAAAGCAGCAAAGATCTTGTGTTCTGATCACCTGCTGAGAATTTTAAAATGCATGAATTTTTATGCACGTTAGTCAGAATTTATCACTCTCATAACACCGAATCAGAGAGTAATTAAACCTCCACAACATTCTGCATTCTTAACATAGAATCAAAGGTGAACAGAATGGTTGAAGTACTCAACATTAATTTGAATAACTTAGCAAAGATATTGTTTGAAGATACCTTCAAAAACAAAATTAAAAGGATACTGATTTTAGTGATGCTTCCATTATTGGGGGGTGGACGAGGAATAGGAATCAGAATAGCCAAAAAGATACAAAATAAGTATAAATGCATTTAGTCGAATTATACTGTTATTTCAAGGGATGTGAACTTTGTACTTTGCTGAGGATCATAAATTATTTCTTCACAAATTCAAGTTAGTTACCTGAAGGTGGGACTTTGTGACAGAAGGAGCCCATTTCATTGCTTCTTGAAGAATCATCCCGCAGCGTGCAGCAAAGTCCTTCACTATACTCTAGGAAAAGTGCATTGATACACGAGTCAGCCAGCCAATAATTCACAAACAGCATTATGCTTACTGGCATAGTAAGCAACATTAAGGGCACCAGCAAGAGACAGCTGAAGAGACTTTTAATGACATTAGGATATTGAAGGCTATTTACAAAGTGTGTTCTGGGAGGCAGAGAACTGTTACGCTTTGGTAAGGTGCAATTCTGAAATAGGGAAATTCAGAATGAACTTCAAATGTCTGGTAGCTAAATTACAGCACACAAGCCTTACCTTAGAAGGCACCTTCAAAACAAGACTGTTCAGAGTGGCTGACTGAGACAAATCAATTAAACTACTTTTTGCCACCAAATCAAGAGACACCACTTACCTCTCTGGATTCATACGTATCAGGGACAGTGATTCTATATGGGGTGTCTGGAATGTCATAGTATGGTTGGTCCTTGTGAATGTCCTAAAATAAAGTATGTTAAAGTCTCAATAAAAAGCAATTCACCCAGGTCTGATTGACTTGTTCACTACAGGCTACACTTTTTGCTTTGTTAAGTCAGTTTGCTAATGACACTATCCATCCCACATATCAGACTCTTGCATTTTGGTTTTGTTTTCAACATGATCATAACTATAAACTATGTTATGGTTTAAAAAGAAACATTAGAAAATAAACAAAATAGTACTTCTATAGCACTTTTCCTTCTTCAAAACACTTTACATACAATAATGGATTAATCCTAAATTAAAATAATCAAACAAGACTGCACACTTCTCACCTCACACAGGAATTCTGAGTTTTAACTGATTAATAATGTTTGTAACAATTTATGATCTTTGGATTTAAGGTGATTTCAGAAATGTAAGTTATTATGAAAGGTGTCTTTTCTTGGATATTATCGAGCAACTTAAAACTCCAAATAAGCAGATCTTCAGGCAAAATCGTTATCACTGTGAAATGAATAATTTAACTCAAAGAAAAAAAAAAAAGGGGGAACACTACACCACTTAGCCACTTCATTGCTGAATGATGTATAAGATATGTTTTGCAAACATGCACCTTCAGTATTATCTGGTATCTCTGTTCCACTGTTATGAAAACTTCGGTCAATATATATGCACTTTCTATCAGCAATAAAAGGGTTAATTAAAAAGTACTCACCGCACTAAGAGAGAGTGACAGAGTCTGGAGGATATCTAACATGGTCTTCAGAACAGTTCCACTCCACAGTAAATGAGGGAACCTAAAATAAAACAAGTTCACACTGAATAGACAGAGGTGAAAAAAATTATGCCTTCACCAAAAGGCGCAGAATATACACAAAGAGCAATGTAGCTATGTGTAAACCTATACCAAACATAAGGGATTAAGCTGATCATGGCTCACAACAGATTGGAGTTGTCAAAAGCTCTTTTTGAAGGCAGACTCTAAGAGGGGAGATTTCCAAGGGCACAGAGGCAATCGGGTACACATCTCCCATTGAAAGTCAAGGCAATAACATCAGGCTAGACTACTTCAGCTCCGTATCACCCAAGTGTGCCAAGGAGGAAAGGAAAGGGAACTAAAGAGCAGATTACCATTTTAACCTACATTTTGTTTTGTTCTTGATTTTCGGTATTTTCTGTCACCACACATACTAAATGCACTATAAACTACTGGCCAGCAGAGGGCACTGACGGCTTTGTAGAATTGCACACAGCATGATAAAGCAGAGTATATTTTTGCATTTATTTAAAATTCTGTGATGTGATCATCTTGTGTGGATACTAGAAAGAGGATTGCAATAGTAACTAAGCAAGGATTTCAGAACCAGGATAACATTTTAGTAGTCCTATAGGCCTTCTTTTAATCATCAGAAATTTTCATCTTTGCTACATACAAAATGACTGTTCAACAAGAACTGGCAGTCACGAAATCTAAATGAATGCCCTATTCAATTGCATTCTTCTTCTTGATAACCAAGTAATCCGTGTGAAAAAGGTAATATAGCAGGGATGTCTATACTCACTTATCTACAAGACCAGATAAGTATTTGTCTGCAACCCTCCTGATCCTCTTGTGAATGTGGTTAAAATTCACTAGTAGAAAGTGAGCATGTCTCTCCAGCTCCTCTTCATTCCCTTTAGTTTTAGCCTAGATATTCCAAAGAGAAGCATGACACTTTTGTGTTTTTAAAAAGACTTTCACAAAATGAACACACACACACACACACACACACACACACACACACACTTTACACTGTAGTTCTCCTTCCCACATAGCTTACTTTATCAGCCATCATTGTAAGGAAAGCTTCAAACACCTTATCTGCAACAGCTATCACACACTGCATCATACCTGGAGAAGAATCAAGAAAAACGTTGTGCTTTGTTATAAGAATTAAATTTTCCTTGGATACTGCACCATTAACAGTTAAACATGTTTATTTGTACTCAGCCAACACTGAATCAAGCTGCTTTACAATTCTAAATAGTATCAGGAGGCAGCCGTATTAGTCTGATTTCACAAAAACAACAAGGAGTCCGATGGCACCTTAAAGACTAACAGATTTATTTGGGCATAAGCTTTCGTGGGTAAAAAACCACTTCTTCAGATGCATGGAGTGAAAATTACAGATGCAGGCATTATATACTGACACATGGAGAGAAGGGAGTTACCTCACAAGTGGAGAACCACTTATTTTAAATAGTGTCCATTCCAGCAAGAACAATTTTTTTTTTTAAGTTGAAAATAAGCCACCACCAGTTGAAAGTAGCATTTAGTAGTATCCTCCGGCTCTTATATGCCATAGCTCTGCAGAATAGTCACTTTGTTTATCAATAGAATATCTCAAATTAAAACATGAATAGTTTAGCGAATTGGTAAGAGTGGTTTCTACAGGTTATACTGTATTTTAATAGGGGGTATTTATACTCAAGGGACCCTTCCTACATCTTTACTACCTTACACTTGCTGCAGTTCTATATAATCCAGATGAAATGACAAGAGATAAACAGGTACATTTCTCAGTGGGGAATGGGGAGGAAGCGTAATTCCAATCACATTTGCAGACTAAATTAGAGCTATTAATAATCCAACAACAAAGTGTTGATGGGACCAAGTATCAACTTCAGGAGTTTCAGAAAAAAGCACTTGGGCAGGAGTTGCGCAAAACCTCACTCTGAATACAAATCTTTGGCAATGGTTTTGAGCCAATGGGCTATCCAAAACATGTTGAGAACCAGAGAGTAGTTCCATAAACTGCAATCAAACCTCTTTATGCATATAGTGCCAAGTGACCATAATGCTGTTTCATCAGTGAAATTTTCATGGAGAAGACTGTCCTGTCTGATTTAGTCCTCTTCCCCTCATGGTTTTCAGCTAGTATCAGCTGCTAGCATAAACTTTAAGCAAATAAAAAATATCCCACACAATTTGTAGGAAATTTGACTGAAACACTGAGTATACCTACTAGATACGGCTATATTTATCAGGACTTATCTCCCTGGGTACGCACATACTGCACTGACTCAAGTAAAAACTTAATAATGACCAAACTACTCTAAACATAAAGGTGACTTGCAATTCTCTAAGGCTTTGTCTATACTGGCAACTGAATGATAATGCAGGTTCTTAAAATTGACCTAATTCCATTAATTTTGTTCTAAAAGATACTAGCCAGACAAAGGCTACTTTCTCAGGTAGCATATAGCCTAGGTAATCTTACCAGATTTGTCTTTTTGAATAGCTTTATCCTCAAAATAGCAAAACATCACTTGGAAGCGATCTTGGTCTGTTGAACGCAATACCCTAGGAGGATAATAATTTAACACATTCACACAAAACTAAACATGGAAACCATGCCTCATCCCTACAGTGCAGCGATTCTCAAACTTTAGCAACCCAAGGACCCCCATTTTGATTTAAAATTTGTCAGGGACCCCCAAGCCTCCCTGCTCAGCCCTTGCCCTGCTCCCTTCGCCGAGTCCCCACTCCATCCCCGCCCTTTCTCTGAGGCCCCATCCCTGCTCACTCCATTCCCCCTCCCTCCATTGCTCGCTCTCCCACACCCTCACTCACTTTCACCACGCTTGGGCAGGGAGTTTGGGTGTGGGAGGGGATGCAGGCTCTAGAGGGAGTTTGAGTGTGGGCTCTGAGAGGGAGTTTGGGTGGAGGAGGGAATTTGGTGTGGGCTCTGGGCTGAGGCAGAGGGTTGGGGTGTGGGGTGTCCCCAGCCAATGGGAGCCATGGAGTCGGAGCTCAGGGTGGGGCAGCACGTGGAGATCCCCTGCCCCCACCCATGGCTGCAGGGATGTCAGCGGCTTCCGGGAGCGGTGCGGAGCCAGGGCAATTAGGATGCCTGCCTTAGCCCTGCTGAGCCGCCAAATTTTTAGTGTTCAGGAGGTACTGGGAGGAAGGGGGAGGAATTGAGGGAGGGAGGGGGAGGAGTCAATCAGCAGGGGCCACAGACACCCTGGGATACCCTTGGGGACCCCAGTTTAAGAAACATTGCTATAGTACATACCCACACATCAAGAAACTAAAATACAGGAAGATTTAACACCTGAGCCTTTGGGTCTGTTTTCAGTTAAAGGTTTAGGGAAAACATATTTTGCTACTAGGCAAAAAATTCGCATTGCTGTTAGAAGTGGAAAAACTTGCACAAAGTTCACCAATTTAGTGGGTTGTTTCTGGTGTATTTCTACAGAGACCCCACTCTTCTTTACATGCTGCATTTGCTCAATATGGCAATGCCTACCAGTATTTAAAAGACTGTACTTACAATATGTTTGAAAGGCTTTTGTGAATAAAAATATTTGTCCTTATTGTTTAATGCCAAACAGGCATACAGCTTAGCAGTTGTTCCCATCTTCTCCAGTAAGAGCCCTCTTCAGCTCTCACCCACAGACATTCTTTGATAGCAGTCATTAGGAATTTTGTATCAATTTAATGTACTGACTTGCCAGTGTCCATTCCTGTGTATTTTTATTTGCAATGCCGAAATGCACCAGTCAAAAGCAACAATTGTATATTGCATCTACTGATTCCATAACCATGATAACTATGAAGCATCATGGATGAGATTCTGTGCTATGCCTCCAAGAGGTTTAGCACAGGACTCGTAGTCCAGGGGCGAGAGAGTTGAGGATGTTTTAAACTTAGAAGAGGTTCCTCGAAAAGCAGCATTATGGCTGTCTTCATTGTGCCTGCACCAGGAGTTTGGGGCTTTTGGGATCACTTTATGTCACAGCAGCCCTTTTGCCTGCCATAAAGGGGCCTGGGCAGAGATGAAGATTTCACTCCATGGGTGAAATCCTGGCCCCACTGAGGTCAATGACAAAATTCCCATTGACTCAAACAGAATCAGAATTTCACCCTATGTTGTCCAAGTCTGGCTGAAGGGTTCATGAAATGCCAGAAACCAAAGATTACAAAACCAACCTGTAATAATAAATATATACCTCATGTACTCTAGACGGTAAACAGACAGTAGATAGGTAGACATGGCAAAGTCCAGCTTATTGATCAGAGCAGACACTTCTGGAGGAGGATCCAAGAGATTTATGATGGTGCTCCGTAACTCATTCAGTTCAGCCTAAACGTAAGCAACTTCAGAATAAGAAGAGATAGCCAACGTGGTGGCAATATCTTTATTTGCATTCTGAAAAGGTTTAATTTAGGTTACACACTGATTATACCATGCCTTTAAAAAGAAAAAACCTTCACACTGTCATTTGCATCCAAGTAAAGAAGAGATAAAAAGGCACATAACACTTATTGGTGACACACAGTGAAGTACTGGAATAGTGCATATGATGCATTAGTGCGGCATCAGGAAACATCAATGCTCTTACTCAGAAGAGGTCAAGCTCAAGAAATACAGCTCAACACAGTTCATTAAAAGTGAGGGACAAACTGTCTGCTGGAGTACCGAATGAAGTTATACTAGCAAAGAATTTGGCTCTCAGTTTTACACTTGTCATTCATCCTTGACTTTTTTCATCTTACATTGTAAACCTGGGTCCCTGCCGCCGGCCCCGCTCAGCCTGCTGCCGGCCTGGATGGACGGAATCCCGGGCCTGCAGCGGGGCCGGTGGCCGGGACTGGCAGCTGGAACCGCAGACCGGCAGTGGGCTGAGCCGCTCAGCCCGCTGTCGGTCTGGGGTTCCAGCCGCCAGTCCGCTCAGCCCGCTGCCAGTCTGGGGTTCCATCCGCCGGCCCCTGTAAATGTAAAATGTGTGACTGGCACGTGAAACCTTAAATTACCACGAATAAATGAAGACTTGGCACACCACTTCTGAAAGGTTGCCAACTCCTGTTGTAAACAATAACACACATTTTTCTGTTACAGTCTATCATGAAAAGATAGGGAGAGAAAAGTGGACAAATACCAAGCCATAGGCAATGGCAAAAGATGAAGGCTCAGCTAGGAGCCACTTTAATAAAGAGAACTACAGAACGACATTTTATTCCAAAACCAAATTCATCCCATCACTGTTCTGCAGATTTCATCTGCCAGACACACAAGGAGAAAACACAAAAACATCATTAGGTTTCCCTTCCCACAAAGGCCTGATTTCTGTAGTTAGCCAATAGAGGATTGTTGCCGCTAACAAAAACACACTTGTACTACTTAATACTCTTGCTTTTTGTTCTGTTAAGTCATGCACAGCTTACAGGATGCAGCAGTGCATTTGGAAAGCTGCTGTTATTTAATGAAGGGAGTCAGTGAAAACATTATATTGCTGTTCTAAGCAGCATCTACTTGTTACTATCCAATATATTATTAAAAGTCTGAAGGAGCATAATGGAAGAAACTGTTTCTTACAGAAGTCACTGTATCATTTTTCATGGCAGAGTTGTACTGAAGGACAGATCGAAGAGGTTCTTTGCTGGGAAATGTAAGTAGTGGAGACTTAGTGGCTATCTCACATACCCCTTCATACCATTCTTCTGGCCAAAGACCTGTAGTAGAAATTTGGAGGGGCAGGAAGGGGAGAGAAAGACAAACCATGTCTAGGAGAAACATCCTAATATACTTCCATTATATTGTGTCAACTGATCTGGCTACTATAGAAACCTAAAATTAGTTTAGTGATTTTTCTACTGATCCTCAGTTGGTTATCGCCAACCTATATTAAGATTCAAACTGCGAAAATAAGTATCACCAAGTTTTGTGCTACCTCTTTAAACCATCTTTTCACACATTCAGGTATGTACATTCAAACTAATGGCCCACTTTCCAAGCACGTAATAGACCTGTTCAGATGGCTGCAGGTGAAACCTCTCAATGAATAAGCAGTTTCTAATTTGCCTGTGTCTCATCCCTGACCCTTCCATGCTAGTTCACAGCCATCACACACTTATATTTTCACAGAGTCCAACTAGCCATGCCACTTGTGAACTGAGGATGTAAACAATAATAAATTGTACACTTCTGTAGTCTAGTCCACAGCAAAGTACAGCACTTTGGACACAATGCAGTCTGTCATCAGAGGTAAGACACCTGCCTTGTGGTCCATTCCCAGTTACCCCTAGTCCTTCTAGATCTCCACAATCTCTGCTAAACAGCTGATTTGCAAACTAGATAAACCTAAGTCTACCGGAACATCAATGCATCTTTTCCCACTGGAAGTTTTACTACCTGATCCCTCCACAGCAAATCCCATAAGCACCGAATACAGCCAAAAGTCACGGAAGAGCTTCTGTAACCTGGGTTTGGCCTCCTTGATGGGTGGCAAACGTCTGGTGAGCTAACATGAAAAGGAGAAAATAATTAGGGGATTTCAATATTTAATCACTTGTTAAGAATCAGTCAATATAGCCTTATATTCTGATGTTGTTCTAGCATTTCAGAATTTAGTTTCTCCATCTGTTTCAATATATTAATAAAAATCATGTAGTTACTGTTAAAATTACTCATATTGTAAGAATAGTCATTTAATTGTGTTGCACCGCCTTAGCAATAATAGTTTTCAAAGCTGATTAAACAGTATCTTACTTTCTGCTACAGATGAAATACTGTAGAGCTATAGACTAACTATAAGACAAAAGATAATTTAGCATTGCAGAACATGTGGCTTGAGGATTAAATGCAGATTCTGATCACCACCTCCTGCAATCTGTAAGGTGAGGACAATGCTGTTCAACTTACTTTATTGCTGATGAACTCGAACAAGCAGCGATTTCTATTCATCTATCAAAGTATTACTAGAATTGTTTATTATTATTTGTTTTGTAGTAGTACCTAGACGACCCAATCAGGGCTCAAGCACTACACACATCCACACACATTCCCACAGTCCCAAAAAAACAGTCCCTGCCTCAGGGAACTTACAATCTAAGAAGAGACAAGACCAACAGGTATATACAACAAACAGAGAGAAGAAAGTCACTGTGAAACAATTATGACCAGTGTAATGAACAGCAGTCACTTTTGAGTGACTGACTTTGAAACCTTAATCATGTTATTTTAACTTTGTTTTGTGTGTGTCATATGTATATATACAGCGCACAGCTACAGAAAGAGCTAGCGAGTTACATCATCCAAAAGTATACACATTCTTGCACGCAATTTTTGAGGAAAATCTTTCACATCCTGCAAGCCCACAGACACAGAGCAAAAGAAAGTAGGCACTCCACAAAATCATAAAAACCTCAACAAAACATCCACGGAAGAAGCAACAAATCACTTGGCAGAGACTACTAAGCAAGTAGAGGGGTTTTGGCTGACAAGGCAAATTTAGCAGTGTTTGATTTAGAGCCTGTTTACTTTGGGAGATATACAATTTACTAGCATCAAAGTTCAGATTTAAACCCAGCAATTCACTTTATTCTAGCTATTCAACGTATTCCTCTCTACACAGTGGCTTGGAGGTAAGGAACATTACTATCGTTTGAACTGGATTTAAAATCTTAAAGAAAAATATATTCCAATAGCGGGGGAGAATGCTTTGCCCACAATAAAATGAGGGTAAACAATACATTATTCTATGGAAAAGGTGAGAATATAAAACTAGGAATCACAGACAGCATTGTCTTTCATTAGTGATTATTGCACAGAAGTGGTTTGCCAGAGAAGTACCTTAACCTCTAACCGTATGGAACAAAAATGTAGCAGTCAGTCACTTTAAAAATAATGATAATAAAAAAGGTGAGCTATTAAGACTACAATATTTCACTTACTATTTAGCACAGATTTTAGTACTGTTCTGTTACAAGTCCTTAAGGATTAAATAATGTTCGGTTTCAATCTAGAATATTCATCTCAAATGGTTTTAAGGTTCCCAATGCGAAGATAATTCATTTTCATTCTTTATGTACATCAACAGATGGGAAAAGGAGAGACTGATACATTACCTGGATGCTACAAAAATGTTTAAATATTTCTCTTTCCATCTCCCTCTTGGTTCTCTATTTCATTGTTTAAGAACAGCTTTACATTCTCTTCTTAGAAAACTTCTTCCAAGGTTTTTTTTCCTCCACTCCTTGTTTTGTTTTTTAAACATTTTGTCTGTTTTAAATAAGGGTCTTTGAAAGTCAAATTCAGGATTTCTAAACCAGTTTCCCGTGGCTACACAAATTACCTCAGATTTTGTTAAAATTAATTATTTCTCTTGTTCCAGATAGGATTTATTTTAGCTAAAGGTAAATGTTTAGAACCTGCAATGTAGGATAGTACCATTGAATGCCACTATTTCAAACTGCTTTCACCCCTTACCGTCATAGAACGGCATATTATCAAATCCTTCCATTCCATCCTTAGTTGATATCACAGCAGCCAATTACAGTTTTTGCATGTATTTTAGGTCACTAACCAAGACAATCAATATGATCAATTAAATATCTAGGGACTGTTTCTGGGAGCTGTGGGTACCCAGCTTCTTGGCAAGCCAGGTCTCTAGTCTCTTACACAATATGTATGTAAGCCCAGCTCTTGATTTTAAAGCCATAAGTCCAAATTCTACCCTCTGAGACATTCATGCTACTCAGTGGGATCAACAGGAGTTGCATGCATATAACCGAGGAACAATCTTCCATAAGAAAAACAGGTTCTACCAAAGCACTTTCCCTGAGGAAGTAACTGAGGCTACTTTCATTTTAATTTGATCCTAAACCCTTCTTTCTAAGAAAAACACTGGCATTTCTAATAATTACAAAAGCTATTGCTGCTCTAGTTTTAATTATATAGAGATCCCACCTTTGGAAAAGGAGTACCATATATTGTATAATCCTACACAAAAATCAAATAAATAATAGGTACAATGCTCAGAAAACCAAAAATTAAAACCAAACAATTCCCTCAAAAATCTAGGCAAAAAAAAGGTAAATGATGAAGTGGATTGGAACAGAAAACCTATACAATTAAGGAACCAAGCACCTCAATATGGCAAAGTCGCACGCATGTCCCAATTATACTAATCTCATAAATAAAGTGCATATGTCCTGTGGGATTGTGCTATATCCATAAATCTCCTTTATTCCAGCCTCATTCAATTCCATCCTTTCAAAGAAACTGCCCATAAAAATTGCATTTGGGTTACGTTTAAAGTATGTTTTACAAATATAAAGCATTTGTCTGTCATGTTTTCTTTGCATCTCTGATGTGCTCTAAACTAATGATTTCCTACTAAATCCAAGCATTTGGAAACTTTTGTCCATCAGACTTCAGCCTTTTTAATTTTTTTTAAAGTACACATACTCTTACAGCTTAAAGTTTTATAATATACAAGAGACCTGGGTATTTTAGTAGATGGCTAATTGTGTGTAAAACAAGCTGGAAGCAATGACACTTTCTCCAATGACAGAAATCAACTGCTGTTTAACTAACTCGAAGGTCTCAGACCAGGACAGGTCCAGGCTTGAGATATTATATGAGCATGAATTAATTATACTAGGCACCACTAAAATGGAAAGGCTATCACACACCAAAAAAATCATTATAGGAGCCAGCCAACTATCCAATGTAGGACTCAACATTAAATTAAACAACCTACTGAAGAAAAGGGTAACCTCTTAAAACTCAGGTACTATATGGTTTCTCACGATGATATATTGTGTCTTCCAGCTTCTGACCTGTCACAATGAAGCTCCTATTTCATTTGTTCGTTCTCTCTTTCGTCATAACATCTGCATTTTGTGGGATCAAAGACTTTAATAAGCACTTTGAAAGCATTGATCAAGCTATAAATCCACGTTCGCCCCATGAAAATGAAACCCACAATATGCCTAATTTTCCACCAGGGTTCCATAAGGCAAATACTATAACCAATGACTTGATTGCTGAGGAAGATGAAGAGGAAGACTATCTAGATTTGGAAAAGATATTTGATGAGGATTATTATGGTGACATAATTGATGCTTCTCCATATCCCTATATGGTTGCTGAAATTCAGCAAGGAAATATTCTTGAGCTATTCCCTGGTAAAACCAGAATCCAGCGTCTCAACATCCTCAATGCAAACTTTGGCTTCAACCTTTATCGGAGTCTGAAGGACAGAGCCAATTCTTCAGATAACATTCTGATGGCTCCTGTTGGTATTTCCACTGCAATGGCTATGATTTCATTAGGGCTGAAGGGACAAACACACCAGGAGGTACTCTCTGTTCTAGGCTTCAGAGATTTCATTAACGCCAGCTCCAAGTATGAGATTATGACAATTCACAACCTCTTCCGTAAACTAACTCACCGGCTCTTCAGACGCAATTTCGGTTACACGCTGCGATCGGTCAATGATCTTTATATTCGGAAGCAATTTTCTATTATGGATGATTTCAGAAACAACATGAAAAATTATTACTTTGCTGAGGCTCAATCATCTGACTTCTCAGACCCTGCCTTCATCACTAAAACCAACGAGCGCATCCTGAAACTGACCAAAGGATTAATAAAAGAAGCTCTGGTGAACATCAACCCCACAACATTGATGATGATTCTCAACTGTATTTACTTTAAAGGTAAAAAAAAAAAAAAAAAAAAAAAAAATCGAAATTTCAATTTTCAGTCATTTTAATTTATGTTTCACAGCACACGTCAATCTGAGGAACCAAGAATGAATCAAAACCCTAGACCAATGATTCTCAAAGCCAATCCACCGCTTGTTCAGGAAAAGCCCCTGGCGGTCTGGGCCAGTTTGTTTACCTGCCATGTCCGCAAGTTCGGCCAATCGCGGCCCCCAGGCCAATGGGAGCTGCGGGAAGCGGCGCAGGCTGAGGGACGTGCTGGCCGCCGCTTCCCACGGCCCCCATTGGCCTGGAGCGGCAAACCGCGGCCAGTGGGAGCCGCGATCGGCCGAACCTGCAGATGTGGCAGGTAAACAAACCAGCCCAGACCGCCAGGGGCTTTCAAACCAGCCCAGACCGCCAGGGGCTTTCCCTGAACAAGCGACGGACCAGCTTTGAGAAGCACTGCCCTAGACTACAACTTAGGTCACAACAATTGTTTTTATTTCATAGTCCCACTGGGTATTAAGAATTTGTATCTATTATTATTATTATTATTACTACTGCTACTACAATGGATCATGACCCCACTGCGTTAGGCACTCTACAAACACAGAACAAAAAGGCAGTCCCTGCCCCAAGGAGCTTACAATCCAAATATAATACAAGGAGGCAATTGATGGATACAATCCATAACCTCAAGAAAAACAGTCACAGCTGAGGGACTCTATGCAAAATTATTCTTGCAGGAAGAATCACTGCAGTGTGTGTTATAAGTAAATGGTCAAATTAAGTCCTACCTTAAGCAGGTGCAACTCCACTGACTTCAGGGGAGATACAGCGGGGTTGAATTCAGTCCAACGCATTTATAAAGAGGTTTAAAGTATTCAGAGTCCAGAGAATCAGCCAGGGACAAAGACTCTGAGCTTAATGTATACACAGTGTGATCCGTACTCAGTCTACTCAAGGGCCTGACAAAAGTTATTAGCTTAACAAAAGTGGTCTTCTAATAAAAGGTAGAGCAGAACAGCATTCGCTTGATTGGGATACTTTGGGCGAACAAGTGGGTGGTGGTGGTTTTGTAAGGTGGTCTCTTGTAAGGTTTTTAATTATGGGTAGAGCTGGTAGTGCTGCCTGGAGTTAAACTGCCCAAAAACATCACATTATAAGACACTGTTTTCAGTTTCTTATAACTTTCAGCCCAAACAGTTAAAGTTTGGCAAATATGCTTTTTTGGCCATGTAAAAATACTGGGACTGGTGCAGGGGAGGGGCAGAGAGGGAAGAGAATGGTATGAAGAACCTGGGGAGAGGGTCTTGGAATGGGTGGGAAAGACTAAGATTAGATGGGGTGGGGAATGGGTGGGAAAGACTAAGATTAGATGGGGTGGGGGGAAGGGAGGAAGAGACTGGGGCAAATGGCCAGTGGAGAAAGACAGGAATGGGGCAAGGAGTCAGTGGAGACAGACAGGATTCATCATACCCACCCTACCCTCTTTACATTGGGTGCCTATATAGTGGGAAACTGACTAAGTTGCTACATAGCTGGTTTTTAAACCCCTTTAAAAGGTGTAACAGAAGTCTGGGACTATTTTTGAGACTTCTTTCTTAAGCCCTATCCTGAAGTTTGTGCATTCACACCCCGGTCCTTTAGCGAACCCACCATCCCGTATTAGGTCAGCAAGTTATCATGCCTTTGCTAGAATGAGTCCTAGGGTTAGCACACTGCTTCCCTTTGACATCCCCCCGTCCTTTAAAAAAAAAAACAATCTGGAAAAAAAAACTTCATCCTCCCAAAAGGTGATTTTTTATTTTAAATCTAACTATTACTGGCTCAATACTTCCCCAGTATTAGCTCCTCCATGCACTTACTGTTGTGCTCTACACTTATTTGCTCACTTACATCTAATACCCCTGATTTTAAAAGGAGATACCAACAGCCAAAATAAAATAAATGTAATATATAAAATTCTAACTGTGCCTGTCCATCTACAAAGAAACAAGGCTAATTCCTTCCAGAGCCATCATTATGAATACATTACATTAAAGAAGCAGATCATCAACTACATTCTTTTAATGTAGTATCTTCACTGGACTACTAATGCATACTTGGGACCCTCAGAGTGTCTTCACGCAGCCCTGATCCAAATCCCATGGACCTCAATAGGAAGACTTCCTCTGACTTTAACAGGAACTGGATCAGGTCCTTTGGGTCTGATTCTGTCAGTGCTGAACTTCCTCAGCTTCACTGGAGTCAAGAGTGAGCAGCACCTCACAGAGGGATAGCTCAGTGGTATAAGCATTGGCCTGCTAAACCCAGGGGCTTGTGAGTTCAAACCTTGAGGGGGCCACTTAGGGATCTGGGGCAAAAATCAGTACTTGGTCCTGCTAGTGAAGGCAGGGGGCTGGACTTGATGACCTTTCAGGGTCCCTTCCAATTCTATAAAAAAAACTGGGTAATCTACCCCACGATGGTCCAGGAAGAAGCATATTTGTTTAAATGTGTTCAGTTTAATGAAGTCAAAGCTTTGATATACAAAATGTAAATGTTTTGTTCCACATGGAAATTAAAATTTAGCTGTATTTAGTTAATGTTGATGAGACAGTATAATACAAGATGAATTCTAATTTTGAGCAGAATTACACTGATCTGCAAACATCAACATCAAATCTTTTAAAGCTTGTAATCTGCACAAACAACTCAAAGAATTATGTTTTCTCTCAGGTATCTTTTAAATGATTTCCACTTTATATTTTAGAGTGATTTTTGAGACCAGCCTGTGCATTAGAACTCCTTTAAATGTGTACAGCAAAGTCAGACAAACATCTAATTGGTCATCTACACACACTTGCAAATCATGTGCTTACATTTTTACATGTATTCATGTTTTGAAAACTAGCCCTTTACTTTTAAGATGCCACAATGAATTCCCTCTTATTCCAGCCACAACTTAAAACCATCAGCCAGGCTACATTTTGCAATGATATTTGCAAATAAGTCTTCCTCACTAAAATTATATGTTAACATCTTTCATTTACAAACTATAATTATATATAGAAATAAGGATGAGGTTTTCTGCTATATTACCAGGAACTTGGGAAAACAAGTTTCCAGTGGAAATGACAAACAAACGGACCTTCCGACTAAATGAGAAAGAAACAATAAAGGTTCCTATGATGCAGACCAAAGGAAACTTCCTGGCTGCTGCAGACCATGAGCTAGACTGTGGTGTGCTCCAGCTGCCATATGTGGGGAACATCAGCATGCTGATTGTGCTGCCAAACAAACTATCTGGCATGAAAGCACTGGAGAAGCAACTGACCCCTCAGGTGGTGGAGAAATGGCAAAAGAGCATGACAAACAGGTAAAATGAATCTTGTCAAACAAGCTTGATATAGTTTCCTGATGATATAAGTTTAAATTGACAAAAGTAAGAGTGTTGACATAATAGACTTCTGGAAGATATTTAACTTAGTACTGCACTACATTCTGATTTAAAAAACTTAGCACTATACAAAATCAATGCAGTCTATATTAAATAGATTAAAACCTGGTGAAATGATAGATCTCAAAGAGTAATTGTAAGGGGGAAATCATCCAGTGGGAGAATTCCCAGTGGGATCCCACAAGGATCTGTTCTTGACCCAATGCTATTCAATCTCTTTATCAATGATCTGGAAGAAAACAAAATAGTAGGTGGTAGAGTTTACAAATTACATAAGAATTGGTGTGTGATAAATAATACCGACAGGTGTATTCTACAGAATTATCTAGATCACATGCTAAGCTGGGTTCACTTGAACAATATGCATTTTAATATAGTTACATACAAGGTTATACATCTAGCAACCAACAATATAGGTCATAGTTATAGGAAGGGGCAACTATTTTAGAAATCAGTGACCTAGAAAAGGACTTGGGAGTCATAACAGATAACCCACTGAACATAAACTCGTAGTGCTTTGTGGTGGGTAGGAAAGCAAGTGTGATACTTAGATGTATAAGCAGGGGAATGTACAGTAGAGTAGAGCAGAGCTTGTACAGTGTGTTACCACCATATAAAGCATTAGTGCGACCATTACCAGAACATTGTGTCCATTTTTGGTGTTGACACTTCATAAAGATGTTGACAAAATGGAAAGCGTTCGGAAGGGACACAAGAATGACCTGCCCTACAAGAAACTCAATCTATTTAGCTTAAAGAGAAGGTTAAGAAGTGATCTGATTGCAGTTTATAGCTACCTATATGGAGAGATTTCTGATCACAGAGGACTCTTCAATCTAGTGGACAAAGGCATAAATGAGATCCAATGGTGGAGAGCTGAAACTGGACAAGTTCAGAGTAGAAAAGAGGGGCACATTTTTTCCACAGTGAGGGTAATTAATCATTGGAACAACCTACTTAGAGATGTGGTGGATTCTACATCACTTGAAGTCTTTAAAACAAGACTGGATGTCTTTCTAAAAAATATTGTCTAGCTCAGGGGTTCTCAAACTTCACCATGACCCTCTTCTGACAACAAAAATGATGACATGACCCCAAGAGGAGCGACTGAAGCCTGAGCCTGCCAGAGCCTCGCTGCTCCAGGGAGGGGGGGCAAAGCCCAAGCCCCACTGCTCTCTGGCTTTGGCCTCAGATGCAGGGGCTCGGGCTTTGGCCTGGGGCCCCAGCAAGTCTAAGCCAGTCCTCCAACTTTGGGGTCCCAACCCACAGTTTGAGAACCGCTAGTCTAGGTCATCCAGAAGTTATGGGCTTGATGCAGGAATAACTTGGCAAAACTCTATGTTTGTGTTATGTGGAAGGTCAGACTAGATGATCATAATGGTTCCTTCTGGCCTTATAATCTATGAATAAACAATGAATTCTCTTTTAAAAAACAAATACCGCTGTTGTATGTACTTGGTAAACCTCTAACCTATTGTGGCAGGGAGTTCCATAAGCTGATAATACCTATGTCATCTGAACAGGACTATGTACTGTAGAAATACAACTGATGTTAAACCTTTTAAGTATTATAAGCATGTACTACATTAATAGTTTTTTTACCTTAGATTTAGAAAAACTGCTTAGACAGACCAGGTCCTACCTTTTAGAAAGTTAAGCCTGGGAGAACAGAGAGCAGGACTCCTGTATATGTCAGCGTCATGCCTGCTTGATAAGAATGGAACTGACATGCATAGTTAAGGGAGGTGATATATATTTCTCTAAGACCTTTAATGTTTCTGCTTCTTACTAGAACAAGAGAGGTAGTTCTGCCTAAATTTAAGCTGGAGAAGAGCTATGACCTGACTGATTATCTGAAATCCATGGGAATAGAAACACTGTTTGACAACAATGGCGACTATTCTGGAGTATCAACTGAGAAAGTCATCATTGATGTGGTAATTTTTCCCCTTCTACACTCATTCTTCCTACTTATTAATTCCTGTCATCTGAAGTGTGGCAACAAAGCACAATAATTCACAGTTTAGCTAAGCAAGTAACACAATATCCCTGCCTCTCCTGGAACATAAGGGGTCTGTTTTTCCATACATAGTGGAAGACCAGTGGCTCTCAATCTTTCCAGACTATTGTACCCCTTTCAGGAGTCTGATTTGTCTTGCGTACCCCCAAGTTTCAGCTCACTTAAAAACTACTTGCTTACAAATCAGACATAAAAATACATGTATCACAGCACACTATTACTGAAAAAATTCTTACTTTCTCATTTTTACCATATAATTATAAAATAAATCAATTGGAATATAAATATTATACTTACATTTCAGTGTATAGTATATAGAGCAGTATAAACAAGTCAGTCTGTGTGAAATTTTAGTTTGTACTGACTTCAATAGTGCTTTTTATGTAGCCTGTAGTAAAACTAGACAAATATCTAGAGGAGTTGATGTAGCCCCTGGAAGACCTGTGTGTATCCCCAGGGGTAAACGTGCCCTTGGTTGAGAACCAGTGGTGGTAGACTATATACATCATGAAGGTTATGCCTTTAAATCTCTGAGAGGGGTTAGGTCATGACCAGTCAGGAAAGGGTTTTTGCCAAAGCCAGAGGACTGATGCCATATAGGAACTACCAGTGAAAACACAAGAAAGCCATGTGCAGGATAGAAAAGATGTGATGTTGTAATTAAAGTTCACCATTCTTTCAGCAAATTAATTCTAGTGCAATTCACCGAAAGACAAAATACTAAGACTTCAAAGTCTAACCAAAAGGATTCTGCATTTTCTGTCCCATTTTTTACAGTTCAATCACCAAGGCACGATTACTGTGAACGAGGAAGGCACAGAGGCTGCAGCTGTGACAACGGTAGGGTTCATGCCCCTTTCCACTCAGATTCGCTTCGTCGTTGACCGCCCCTTTCTGTTTCTCATCTACGAGCATCGCACCAGCTGCCTACTGTTCATGGGCAGAGTCGCCAACCCCAGCAAGTTTTAAAAAACAGAGGAGTGCTCTCATATCCAGGTTGTATGGTTACATTTTAGTATAGCTGTTTTTGAAAGGAAGTTTTTACTTATCACATTAGTCAGAGGTTACTGTCATTACACATGACTCACCATTTATCAGTGGAAAATGCAATATATACGAGACCATTCATGTGTATATATATATATCAATATATATACGAATGGATTCACAGCAGTAGATGATTTGACTGCAATTTATAAAGATTAATGACAGGCACAGATATATCTGTATTAAAATCTCATTAAATAACTTACACAGTGTTATATTCAATGTATTGAACTTAACCAGCAAATAAAACCTTAGACCAGGATTTTTAAAAGTGGATATCTAAAGTTAATTTCTTAAATCTGTATTTAGACACTTACAAACAGGCAGGCCTAAGGAACTGCTGAACCCCTTGCAGTTCTGGGGTTATCTTTTCAGGTACCTAAATACAGAATTAGGGACCCAACGTTAGGTGCCCGTTTTTGAAAATCTTGCCCTCAGAGCCTGATTCTGCCCTCTGATATCCCGTAGGCCAAATTCAGCCTAGGGGAAACTGGCACAATTCCCAGGGAAGTCCCAGCCAAACCCAGGAGCAATCTAAATGGAGGTATAAATAGTGAAGTAGAGAAACTTGTACTGATTTCACATTCAACAGGTTTATAAAACATGAAACTTACAAACCAATGAGGCAGAAGAGGGATTGTAGGAAAAACCACTTACAGTAGGAAAAGTAAGGTACCATTAGGTCTGGTTTTGATTTCATACCAGTTCTACATTGGCATGACGCCAATGATTTCAATACAGTTACTCCTGATTTCCAGTAGTGTGAAATCAGAGTCAGGCCAAATGGGTAATTTATACCACTGTAAACTGTCACCAAATTTAGCCTATTGTGTATAGACACACACCTGTGGGGAGCATAAGCTCCATAACACAGCTTATATACAAAAAGGCATTTTATATAAATGAAGTAGACAGAGAAAATCTCCCTCCCCCCCATACCCTCAATACCTGAAGTCCTACATTTTCTATCACATTTTATTTTCTCCATTTCTTTACAGAAAACATTTATATAAACAAAGCATCTAGCCAGAAAATAGGGGCTCTAAAGCTCACCTCAGGCTCAATCTAATGAAATTTAGTGGGAAAAACCTGATAAAAAATAATAAACTACTGGTGACCTTTTCAGACTTTATAGTAGGAACATAAACACTGTGTAATTATTCTCATCATCCACGTAGATGCAACGTACTTCCATTCTAAAATGCTACCCCTTGACAGGAGGAACAAATTTACACTTTTTCGATGAATTGTCAAGATAAGTACACTGACAACACATATATTCACATTTCAAAAGTTCCCTTTTCTCTGTGCCTTTTAAAGAATTCATATTGTAGTCTCACAAGTTTACTGTATTATTCAGGATATCTAATGTTATACAAAATCTAAATGTTTTCAATATTAAACTTTCCTTTGCATATTTTCTTTGGTAGCATAAGAGAAAACAAACAATAGTACCTTTATGGATTTACAAGTCTTTAATGAAGTCTTTAAAATGCAATTTGTAGTTGATCCTGCTTTGCTTTTATTCAATATGTGTCATTTTGAATTTTGTGCCCAACCATAAATGAAGCTGTTTAAACATTCAAGTAAATGAAAAATACCTATTGTATAGGAAATAGCATGGTGAAGAACTGATCTCAAATAATTATTCAACTCAATAAATAGTTTTTCCCCCTTTCAATATTCCTACTTCATATACAGTCCTTGTTCAAGAAGTTTTTTGCGCACACATACTTTCTGAGTGTTAAAAAGCTTTGCCACAGAAAACATCAAAGAATAAATGCAAGTATGGGAAGGTTATCTTATTCTTCACAAATGTGGAACACATATTAAAGAATATAATCAAATCAAGAAGCTAAAAGAAACCTTTGGCAATCAAGAATGAGGCTGTCAAAGACTACGTTAGTTGGAAAAAAAAAAGTTCTAAAAGTTATTTTTGAGGCCAAGACCAATTCCTGTAACCAGGGAAAGAGGACAAACAGAAAAGCAAATGTAGCTGCAGCTCAGAACTCATGATCTTTATGCATTGTGCAAGAAAATCAAATATTTGCTTCTGCACCCATAATGTAACCATTAACTCTTGCTACAGCTTCTGACACTAATTTATTTTACTCCATATAAAGGTCACATTGGTTAAGAAATACGCAGTATACATCAAGTATTCAAATCAAATGCATTTTATCAACCAACATGTGAAACAGAAAATAGTCCCTTGCAGTATGTCACAAATGAAAGAGACCATTTTTGTACATTTTTAAAGGCCTGATCTTACTCCCTTTGAAGTCAATGCCAAAATTCCCATTGATTTCAATAGGAGATGGAGCAGGACCTGAAAGGGCAAAGCAACACAGCAGTCACCACTGGATTACAGGCCTCAAATAGGACTACAATTAGTCATTTAAAAGTTGCTCTGTTTTTGAGCAAGCTACCTTTTGTAGCAATAGCTTCCAAACTAGTAGGGGCCCAAGATATTTCTGTAAATGTTCCAGTAACCTCTAGATCTAGCCTTTATAATTACGGATGAATTCAGTGGGAGCTGATGTTGGGTGCTCAGCACTTTTGAAAGTCAGGCAGGTGCTGAAAGACAGATTTAGGAGCCTAACTTTAGGCTCTTGTTTTTGGAAATCTGAGCCAAGAAGTTTGTAAAGCTAGGTAGGGTTGCCAGGCATCCAGTCTTCAACCAGAACGCCCAGTCGAAAAGGGACCATGGCCGCTCCGGTCAGTGGTGCAGTGGGAGCCTGGGACTAAGGCAGGTTCCCTGCCTGCCCTGGCTCCATGCAGTTCCCGGAAGCGTCTGCCAGGTCCCTGCAGCCCCTCGGCACATTGGTGGCCACGGCGGCCAGGGAGGCTCCACACACTGTCTCCACCGCGAGTGTTGGCTCCACAGCTCCCATTGGCCAGGGACCGCAACCAATAGGAGCTGTGGGGGCAGCGCCTGTGGAGGCAGCACCTGCGGGCGCGATGGCAGTGCGTCGAGTCTCTGACTGCCCACATGCCTAGGGCAGAAAGGACCTCATGGCCACTTCCTGTGAGCCGTGGTAAACGCCACCGGGATCCCACACCCTGAACCCCCTCCCTCACCCGAACCCACTGCCCCAGCACGGAGTCCCCTCCTGCACCCCAAACCCCTCATCCCTGGCCCCACCCCAGAGCCCACACCCCCAGCCGGAGCCTGCACCCCAACCCCCTGCCACAGCCAGGAGCCCTCTCCCACACCCCGAACCCCTCATTTCTGGCTCCACCCGGAGTCTGCACCCCCAGCCCAGAGACTTCACCGCCCTGCACTCCAACCCCCTACCCCAGCCCAGTGAAAATGGGTGAGGGTGGGAGAGAGTGAGCGACGGAGGGAGGGGGGATGGGATCTCGGAGAAGGGCAGGGCAGGGGTGTTCGGTTTTGTGTGATTAGAAAGTTGGCAACCCTAATGCCAGGACAATAGCAAATGTGTCGTCATGTGTTAGAGCTGCAACAACTAGTCGTAGCAGCACCGTTCTCCAAATACACCTCTACCTCGATATAACGCGACCCGATATAACACGAATTCGGATATAATGTGGTAAAGCAGTCCTCTGTGGGAGGGGGGTGGGGAGGTGGGGAGAGGCTGCATAGTCCAGTGGATCAAAGCAAGTTCA
This sequence comes from Malaclemys terrapin pileata, assembly GCF_027887155.1. NCBI lineage: Eukaryota > Metazoa > Chordata > Testudines > Emydidae > Malaclemys > Malaclemys terrapin. Next base: position 15,035,048 of record NC_071520.1, on the reverse strand, counting down.
ATATAACACGGTTTCACCTATAACGTGGTAAGATTTTTTGGCTCCTGAGGACCAGGGCCGGTGCATCCACTAGGCAGCCGCCTGGGCGCCAAAAAGCAGTGTCCAAAATGTCAGGGAAGCTCACCTTGCGCCGGCTAAATGTGTAACCCTCTTCCCGCCGCTGTGCGAGGGGGCACTGTGCTGCTCCAGCTCTTGCCCAGGGCCCCGCCCCCACTCCCTGAGCACTGCAGCAGGGCTGGGGCTGCACTCACCGGCAGCGGAAAGTGCAGAGACCCGGCCCCAGCCGTGCTGCCGGTGAGTGCTGGGGGGTGGTTCTCCCCTTTCCCCCAAGCCAGCCCCGACCCCACGGAAGCCGGGGCCTCCCCCTGCTCCCGCCTCCCCCTGCGTAGGGCCCCAGAATATCTAGGGACGGCCCTGGTACCCGCCATCCTGTCCTCAGACAGCCCACACCCCCTGCCCTGCCTCCAGCCAGCCCCTGCAGCACTCCTGTACCCGAAGCCAGCCAGCCCCACACCCCCATCTCCAGCCAATCCCGCACCCCATCTCCAACCAGCTCTGCATCCCCTGCCCTGCCCGAAGCCAGCAGCCCCACACCCCCGTCTCCAGCCAACCCCTGCCGTACCCCCGTGCCCGAAGCCAGCCAGCCCCACCCCCCGTCTCCAGCCAATGCCGCCACACCCCCGTGCCCGAAGCCAGCCAGCCCCACCCCATCTCCAACCAGCTCCGCATCCCCTGGCCTGCCCGAAGCCAGCCAACCCCTGCCGCACCCCCTGCCCCAAGCCAGCCAGCCCCACACCCTGTCAGGTTATTCATTTATTTTCATTAAATATGTAGTCTAAATAATGAAATTAATAAATTTTCAAGACAAATATGTATTAATTCTAATGAACAATGCCATATTATGCAGTATTCATTTTTGAAAGTTTATAATAAGCAATGCTCCGGGGGGGACGGGTGGAGTTGGGAGGCGCAAGGTGGAAGTTTCACCTAGGGCGCAAAATATCCTTGCACCGGCCCTGACGAGGACAGTGTTATATCGAGGTAGAGGTGTATTTGACACGGTTCCCCTTTTTGCTCACTAACTGTATAAAATAAACTTTCCACAGAGAATTCAACAACAGGAGAGGGAAAGGCAATCACAGCCATTTCCGGTACTCGCTTGAACCTGTCCATCAGCATATTAAGGCTCAGATTTCGAGTTAGGCACCCAACTCCTCCCACTGCTATTTAATCCCAGCCTAGACTATTAAATGTCATAGAATCATAGAATACCAGGGTTGGAAGAGACCTCAGGAGGTCATCTAGTCCAAACCCCTACTCAAAGCAGGACCTAATCCCCAACTAAATCAAATTTGCTGCTGTTCACCTAGAAAAGCCATGAATCAATTCTGTCTTTGGCTGGACTACTTGTTGGACTTGGTTTAGAAGTTGTTCTGGCTCGGAAAATCCTCTCCGTCTAAAAGGGCAAACTATATATACGCATCCCTATTTTGCACTAGTTTAGTCTTTTGTTTATAATTGTCTTCAAACCTCAGCACACTTGAACATTTCATAAAATGTGTATATCACAAAAGCTAATTAATATCCACAGAAGATATGGAGTCTTTCCTCTCGCCTTTATTATAATTAATCTGCTTTACAGACTCTCGGTTATGCTGCCTTCTGGAATTTATTTTTAACTAATTTTTCTAATAACTTTTGTTTTTCAGTCCTCTCCCTAGGCACTGTTTTTTTCAGTTACGTACCTCTTACTACATTGGCTGCCAAGTATTAGTCAGTATAATATCCCCTGTGGTATTATTTGGATCACAAATCTCTTGCACTCATGACTAACAATAGAGCCTCTTTCTGAATAAGACAAGATTAGCGGCTTTAAGAGAGACGTCATGATCAAACAAATGCCCATTTGTTTTTAACTTCTAGCAAGTAAGAAGTTATAACATGTATTTGTCTTTCATGGCTACTTATCAGTCCCATCTGCCACCCGTCCCCTCCCCGCCCCCACACAGATACTTGAGCTTTTGGGGAAATGATCATTCAGCTTGCAAACGAACACGATGAACACTCACCACAGCAATAACAGGAATAAGCACTCCCAGGTTCCCTGCGCTACTGGAGGCCTAAAAAAGAAGAGAGGTTTTAAAAGATGTGAAAATGTCAAAGAAACACAAAGCAATATGAAGTGATATTTACTACAAAGCTCACTTCCAATGGCTTACGTTCTTTAGCTATTTGTATCCGTATTGATGCATCTGTACATCGCAGACCACAGCCCTGAGCCTACAAAACCACTGGGTCATCCAACCCGAGCACCACTGAAACCAGTGGGCCGTGCATAGGCACAGGGCTCAAGTCTACATGAATCACTTGGGGTTCCAAACAGGGACAACGTCTGCCCACGTGGAGCCAGCAGCAGGATCAGGCTCTAGAATGTAACAATATGCACCACTTTTTCCCCTCAGGGGGTTACTGTTGTTAAGGAACACACTATTTTTAATCAAATGGATGAGCTGAGGGGCCTTCTTCCATAGACACAGCACTGTTATAATTACAAATCAAACATCACGCTTTCAGTTCGGGAGAAAAACATACATTAATCATCATCTCTATTCCGAAACATCCAGAAACTGAAAAGTCTCCTATTACTCTACACGCCTGAAGCTAGCTGTCAAATATTTGCAGAAATCAGATTTTACTTTTGAACTAAAGCCAAGATTATGAATCTGTAAGGGATAAGGAATTTAGGGGACTCACTCCAACAGAAAATACTGCCCATCCAACTTAATCATAACAAGTTAATTTCCTTTTCTAACAAAAAAAACAAACAAACAAACAAACAATTTTGCCTGGCTGCAAAATCTGCTGACAACTAGTTAATTTTGAAATTAAGCAAAAAGAATCAATGCAAAGTGGTTTAACAGACAGGTAAACAGATCTGGAATAATAACAGGCCTGTAAAGAAGCACAGGAGACTTGACAAACAACAAAACATTAAAGCCCTGACAATGCTATACAAAAAGTGAGAATTCTGCTTTTACAACCATTGCTAAATATAGAAATGGTTAAGCAACACAGTTTGGACCCAGCATGGACAGGGCCTAATTTAGTATAAATTACTTTTTAAAACATTCAAGGGTAAGAAGTTACAGTCTTAAGAATGATTTTCAGAATCATTTTGAGCAGATTATTCCCTGAACACTGGGGTCAAGATTGTACTGGAACCCAAACCATTTAATATTTTTAAAATAAAGGAATGTTGTTTTCTAGCACAGATGAAGCTTAAAGAGGATTTGCCAGGGGTGTGAATTCAGCTCAGATATTAGTTCCTGGGAGGTGGAACATGGGAGAGAGACAGAAATTGCTGGGTTATCACTGAGATGGGGATGATGAAATCCAGTATAAAGGTGTTGTTTTAGAACAGAGTTATATTTATAAGCATCACAGTCACTTATCTTTGAGACCAGAATCTAAAAATCCTGGACATAGGCAGGATTTTCCATGATGGCATTCACTGGGTTTGCTGAAACAATAAACAAACTGTGAATTGAACTTGTTTCCCTCATAAGAGCTGAGTGGCACCCCAGATTAGGGACTCTTATCCTTATGAAACAAGTAACCCAGCAGCTTTACTGAGTTGGTCAGTGACATAAAAGGCATTTACTGGTTACAGATGCAGTTTATCTTCAAAGCAAACAGAGCTTCTATTCATTTCAAAGAGATTTGCCAAGAGAGTTCACCAATCCCATACCTGGATAAAAAAGGAACTTTGCACTATTAAAATTTGAAGCGTGTGTGTGGGAGGTGGGTGTGCGTTGTGTTGGGGATGTTAAAAAGAGAAAAACAACTCTTATTGTACTGCTAGCACAGCTTTAGGTATAATTTTAGTCACTAACATTGCACTAATTTAAATGGAATATAGACACACACACACACGGTATGGAAAGAAATTCAACTTTTCACAGTAATTTTTCCTTTTTTTTAATTACAAAACATCTGGGAGGTTTGAGTGTCTGGAATAGCCATATAAAATCACAAATGGTGAAGTGTTAGTTCATCCCCAATAAGCAATATGTTCAATTAACTTCACTCTTCATTCTTGAGCAGTGAATGTGATTGTCTATAATCAAAAGCAGGATTTCCCCCTCCTTCCCCTCCCGCCCCCAAAATGAAGGTGTTGCAATTCAGTTCAGAGCCAAACCAAATTTACAACTTGTAATATATTTGTATATCCTTCCATTCATTTGAAGAGAAACACTGTTCTCATTTATTGTTCCTTGTTTTCACACTTAGGGTAGGTCTACACTTACCTCCGGGTCCGGCGGTAAGCAATCGATCTTCTGGGATCGATCCCGGAAGTGCTCGCCGTCGATGCCGGTACTCCAGCTTGGCGAGAGGAGTACGCGGCATCGACGGGGGAGCCTGCCTGCTGCGTCTGGACCCGCGGTAAGTTCAAACTAAGGTACTTCAAATTCAGCTACGTTATTAACATAGCTGAATTTGCGTACCTTAGTTCAAAGTGGGGGGTTAGTGTGGACCAGGCCTTAGAGGTGTAAGTTAACACTGTAAATAGTACCTAGCTGTCATGTCAATAAACTCTTAATATGTCAATAAGTGCCTGATCCCGAGTGGTATCAGTTTGATTTCAGTGGGACTTACTGGAGCACAGCACTTTAGGAACAGGCCATAAGTGATGTAAATTGTATTCACCTCACCTTTGGAAATCTATCCTGTAAATACTAGATAAGATTGTAAAACAATCAGGAAAGAAGTCTTGTTATGGTAGAGTATTAAAAAAAAATTGAAAATTACATATGTTTAAAAATACTTATTTTAAAGGTCTTTAGGAACTACACCTAAATTAAAATATTGCAGCTATTTAATAAGAGTCAGTTGCTGAACTGACTTACGGTCTACAATCCTTTCATATCATAAACACAGATTTAATAAATTATAGGCCGAATCTTGTATTCCTTGCACTACGAGAACTCACTGAAGTAAATGGGAGTCCTGGAGCAATAAAACACAGACTATGGGTTGCTACAGCAGAAAAATGTCAAAGAAAATAGCATACAGCAGGGAAAGGTAATTCAAATGGCTTATTGGGTTCCTCTTCTCAGGAAAATGTACATTTTTCAGGGTGGAAAATTGTCCAGCTGGACTAAAAGGAAGCGAATCCACTAGAAATTGAAAATTAAGAAATTAGGGAATATTAACATTGAGAAGAACAGAACTAAAGGAAGACTCAAATTTCTAGTGCTTTAGGAATGAAAGCAAAATATGATTCCAAGTGATAAAACAGATTTAGACTGCACACAGGCCAAGGCTAACAACGTGTCTCTGAATGTTTTAGAGGAAGGGAGGGATTGTGGGAAAAGGTTTGTTGTTTTTAAAAAGTGTTTAAGTACAGCAAATACGGAAGACATTTATAAAGCCACAGGAAAAATGCTAATAATATGAAAATAAAGCAAAAGAAAAGCACAATTACAAGAATAAACTGGAGAACTACAAAAGCACGACAGCTTATAGGGGGAAAAAAAATAGCCCAACTCTACTGTGCAAGGGGTACTATAATAACCATTCACGCACATTTAGTTAGCACTTATTTAACGGACTCCATTTCTAGACCTTTGCACGTATTTTTTAAGTATTAGTTTACATTTTACAGGCAATTGATCATAAAGACCTGGAAGCAGTCCACATGCAGGCTTGCAGTAGTTTACTTAAGGTATGATTTTAAACCAATTCAGTTAGATCAGTGCAAAAGTCTGTGTACACACTTTAATTTCAATTTAATCCAGGCTTATTTTGATTTAGCTACTTGTGAGGGCATTCTGTGCCAAAAAAATAAAAATTCTGTGCACAACATTTTAAAATTCTGCAAATATTATTTGTCAAATAAATGTGGAGGTTCCAACCTGGCACTGGGGAGCACAGGCCACTGGCTGCACAGAGGTAGGAGATCACTGTGCAGCTCCCCCGCAGGACACGACTCAGTGGTGAGGCTGCACCCAACGCTGATATAGCACAAGGACCAGGCCTGTCCCAGAAACACCCTAGGGCCCTGACCCTCCATGTGAGGTGCACCAAGCATGGGCAGGCAGGCTCAGCAAGGCAGGATCCAAGTATGGAGGGGCTTAGTGTGGGGGGATCCAGGTTTGGGTTGAGAGGGTTCTGTGTGGAGCAATCTGGGTGCAGGTGGCTCAGTGGGAGATCCGGGTGTGAGGGGGATCTGGATGCACAGGGGCTTGTTGGGGGGGGAGGGGGAGGGGGAGGGGAAGGGGTGCAACGGTAATGGGTGACGGTGAAAGTGGTTGGGGCTCAGCAGGGGTGTATGTCTGGGTTTCAGGGGAAGAGAGCTCAGCAAGGGGGTCTGGGGGGCGCAGCGCGGGGCCCAAATGCTGAGGGAGTGGGGCTCAGTGGGGTGGGAATCCAGGTGCAGCTGGTTGGGGCTCAGTGGGGTGGGGATCCGGGTGCAGGTGGCTCATCAGGGTGGTCTAGGTGCAGGGGGAGTAGGGCTCATTGGGGCAGTTCTGAATGTGGGAGGATGAGGCTCAGCAGGAGGATCTGGATGCATGGTGGTTGGGCAGATGGGGGAGCAGCTCCCTGTACGGGAATCCCTCCGTCTGCAGCTGAGGAGTGAAGGGTGCATGAAGGTTGCATGACTGCTCTTGTGGCTTCCCTTTGCTTCCTCATCAGAAAGTCATTTTTCTGCGAGAAAGCAAAGAAATCAGCGAGAGACAAATTCTGCACATGCACAGTGGTGCAGAACTCCCCCAGGAGTAATTTAGCTTAAATCACTTAGCTTAAACTTGTTCCTATCCGTAAACAAGCTGCTCTTAAACCAAAATAAAAGAGTGTCCGCACAGGGGTTTGCACCAATTTAACTTAACCGGTTTGAGGATAACAGGTAGTTTGTGCATAGACAAGATCTTAAAATACAACAGAGCACTTACTTGAAAGCTGGAGAGCTGGATTCTAACATAAGCATTAACCTCTCATTTTAATTTTATTAGCAATACAATGCCCCCTGGAAGACAGCTCACTGAATTTTTTCACATTCATTCCCAACACCAAAGAAAACCAGCACTCCCACTCTACTTTTCTGTTAGAGATCACTGACACCACCAGTCAATTAACATTTCTGATTTCCCAACAATGTCCAACACTTCTTTTCCTGTGTCACCTTGCACTCTCAGAATGTAAATCAGGTGTGCTGATTCCCCCTATTCACCCCCCCCCACACACACACACACACACACACCAGGCCCCACACACAGTAGGGTAACATACCAGTGTAATTCCCATACCATTAGAGAGAATACAATGATCACAAGGATTTGTAGATATGAACACATACAGTTGGAGATTACATTTAACAAGGTAAGAATTTGTACTGCACATGTCAGAACTGCTCAGTTTTGTTCTGCAGTTCTTACACTTGCAATGCATATGAGATTGCACTTCTAATCAGCAAAGCATTATGGTTTCTCTATCATCCGAAGAAGTGGGCTGTAGCCCACGAAAGCTTATGCTCAAATAAATTTGTTAGTCTCTAAGGTGCCACAAGTACTCCTGTTCTTTTCGCGGATACAGACTAACACAGATGCTACTCTGAAATCTATCATTCATGTGAGAACATCCCTGTAAGTTTCTCTTTAACAACCAATTCCAATTCATGCTTATCCAGTCAGGGTAACCCGAACTGATCTCACTGCATCTGTAATTCACACCATGCTGTTCCATTCTATGTAGTCTATTGTAAATTTAGTTATGTAGGCCTCTGTCGACTCTAATATTGGAAAATCCACATGTGTAATCACAACAGTAGTTATTCAGGAAAAGTCAACATATGAGGTAGCTGAGATTAGAACTGCAAGTTTATAACACTTCACTATTTCTTAGGAAGTGGTAATAGCAGGAGCCTAGAAGTCAGGACTTCCTGTTTCTGTTTCCAGCTCTGTCACCAGTCTACTGTGTGCCTTAGACAATTCACTTAACATCTACCATGTCTATGGGTATGTCTTCACTACCTGCCGGATCGGCGGGCAGCGATCGATCCAGCAGGGATCGATTTATCGCATCTAGTCTAGACGCGATAAATCGACCCTCGAGCGCTCTCCCTTCGACTCCTGTACTCCAGCTTGGCGAGAGGCGCAGGCAGAGTCGATGGAGGAGCGGCAGCAGTCAACTCATCGAGGTGAAGACCCCACGGTAAGTCGAGCTAAGTACGTCAACTTCAGCTATGTTATTCACGTAGCTGAAGTTGCGTAACTTAGATCGATCCCCCCCGATGCCCTCCAAGTGTAGACCAGGGCTCAATTAGCCTATCTGGAAAATGGGTATACCGCTACTAATTACCTACGCTTACAGATACTATGTGAAGTTTAATTGATATGTGTAAGGTTATGTAGGCTCTATATTATTAATAGGCACCAAAACACACACATCCATTTCTCATTTGTTTCAGTAGTTAAACGTGCAATTTTTAAGTATATACACTTGGTTCAGAGGAGATCAGAATAAGAAGTTTCCATTAGCCATATCAATGCAAAGAGGTACTGAACTAAACCCCACACATTTTATACCATTCCTCACCTTTAGTGCTGGCCCCTTTTCACTTGCTCTCTCACTGGCTCTCTTTCCTTCCAGTCCAAGCTGTACAAACAGTTCCAGCAAATTCATTAGTAATTCATCCACAAGGTGTTCTCCCTGAATGTTAGCAGCTATGTTAGCCAAGGCATTAATGACAGCTAAGGAACAGTGTCTGACAAGAAAGAAAGAGAGAAATTAGAAACAACCAACTCTTTGATGAAAAGGTTTGTATTTATTTTATAACAGTTTCTCACTAACACTGTTCAACAGCAAATCTGCATAATATTGGGAGTGGCGGGCACATTTTGTACATCGAGGATTTAGTGAGAATGGATGGCACACTGGGTTAATGCATTAGCGTTCCAATTCAAAAAGCCAATTAAATATTGCTTGAATCATAACTAAAATGCATTTAGTGGTCTCAACAACAAAGAGCAGACGGAAGGAGCACCAAAGACAGAGAGGAATGGAATAAGCTAGTTTCCTCCCTGTGCGCCAACACTGGTGTGTAAAGAATGAAATGTAATGTAATTGGTGGTCTCAATTTCATCTCTAGGGAATGTTTTGTCTGTGCTGCCACCATCACCAATTCACCAGGACTGACCATGTTTGGTATGGGAAACCTAAACCTAAAACAGCAGAAAGATATTGTATTTCTGGATTGGAAACATTGTAGGGTGTCAGAGAGATTCAAATTAACAGCTGCAATTAATTACTGGGATCCACTGGGCAGGACAGCGTGTGAAAGCCTGTATAATGAGCATGTGCCAGTAAGCTCGTTTGTAGTTATTGTCAATCCCTTACCCTCATTAGAATTGAATTCAAGTATTTTTAAAGGTTAAAATAATGCAACATAACTCTGATACAAATGACCATTTCACATTCCTGAATACTTCAAAAAAATTAACTCCTCATATGACATGATGAATACAGCAGGAATTCTGTGCTATGCAGTTTTATACTTCAATATCTTATTCAAATAGGGCTTGATCCAACTCCCAGTGAAGTCACTGGAATATTTTCTATTAGTTGTAACAGGAATTGGAAGGCATGCCTAGTTATTAAGCATTCTTTGATAAATTATTCTTAAGGAATTCAATACCCCTTAAGAGTACTGGGCCCAATCCAAAACCTAATGAAGCCAATGCAAATTGTTGACTTCGTTGGGATGTGGATCAGGTCTATTAAGAGGATAGCTTGCAACTACAGCTAATGCATTAGAAGTTATAAATAAATAAATAAATTAATGGAGATATCCCATCTCCTAGAACTGGAAGGGACCTTGAAAGGTCATCGAGTCCAGCCCCCTGCCTTCACTAGCAGGACCAAGTACTGATTTTGCCCCAGATCCCCAAGTGGCCCCCTCAAGGATTGAACTCACAACCCTGGGTTTAGCAGGCCAATGCTCAAACCAAGTTTTTGACACCAACTAGAATTTACCAATCAATCAATCTTTTAGAGAGACAAGGGGGAGGGGTAATATCTTTTACAAGCTTCCAAGCTTACAGAGAGCTCGTCTTCAGTCTGGGATACTTACTCAGAGTGTCACAGCTAAATACAAGATGGTACAGATTGTTTAGCATAAGCAGTTAACATATATTTAAAGGAATTATTCGAGGTGAAATGGCCCCTTCACACCTATTCAGTTATAGGGAAGAAAGGATGGGGAAGTGGGGAGGAAGCTGCTGTGGGAGGTTTGTTAGTGGATTACAGATTCTTGTAATAAACGATAAATTCAGTGTCTCTGTTCAGTCCATGATTTTTAGTGTCTAAAAAAGTGTTATGATGTTAAGCTCCCAGGCTCATCTTTTGAAAGTGGGGTGACAACTAGGGATGTGCAGTGTGTGTGTCGGGGGGTATTTTTGTATTGAAGCAGGTTTTCTCACGGGCTGTTCCATGATGTGATCCACTTCTCTGGTGGAATGTCCTTGTTTGGTGAAGGTGGTTTTGAGTGTGTTAAGGTGTATATCCTGACTTTTTCCTTGGAATGGTGCTTAATATATGCGTTAACTACTCATGCTAAACAATTTGTTCCATCTTGGATTTAGCTCTGACACTCTGATTAAATTTCTCACATCTGAAGAAGAGCTCTGTGTAAGCATAAAAGTTTGTCTTTGTCACCAACAGAAGCTGGTCCAATAAAAGATATTACCTTACTCACCTTGTCTCTCTAATATCCTGGGACTGATAAGGCTACAGAATCTTTTGAGACAGAAGTTGGTACTGCCTGATGCTAACAGTTTCTGAAAGAGATCTAGGAATCTCCATTATCTTTCAGTGTCAACTTCTAGCACCTTTGGACTAAGGCATCATTGCATCACTGAAGAAATAATTGCCAGCTGCTCAACAAGAGAAAAATAAAATCACAAGCACATTGTTCATTCTTAAATCCAGCTAATGGAAGTGAAATATACACACCAGTCGTTTTTAAATATTAAAAATGTTACTTTAAACAATACAGGAATAGGAGACTACATGAGATCTGCATATATTCAAAACACCCACCCTCTCAGAAATGGACAATTAACATTAACAAACCTCTGGAATACAACAAAGAAATAAAGCTGTAATGTCTGTTGAAAAAAGTGAAAGTGCATAACAGTGCATAAAGGAAGATGTTTGATTTAAATAGTCATGAATTCTAAGGAGGCAGTTATATCTGTTACCTGTATCCATGATCCTTGTGATCTTTAGTGGCAGAGTAAACAACTGAGCTTGCTTTTACACTGATTTGCTGGAATAGATTCCATACCTCCTGGTAAATATATTGCTGTAAGAAAACAAACTAAGTGGAGTACATTGAATACAATACCTGTTAAAGGAATAAACCTGTAAAAATAAATTCTATCCAACCAAATAAACGTCTTATATAGAATGCTTAAGTATCTTTAAAAATCTGGGCCTAAGTGACTTAGGAGCCTAAATCCCATTTTCAAAAAGGATTTAAGTTCCTCAGGCCTAAATAGGACCTGGGTGTCCTAAGTCACTGAGGAGCTTTTGAAAGTGTTACCTTCATATTTTTTCCTCGACATTAATTGTTTTAGTATATATCTGTGGGAACTAAGGTTTGCTGGAGAGGCTTGGCTTTGCTAGTTACTAGTGACACTGTACAAAAAGGTACATGCAAACAAATGATTGTAGAAGTGTGTGTATGTTACGAAGACAGGACAAATGCTGCAATGCTGCGTTTAAGGAAACACTTTTCGGGCTTGAACAAAGTTCACAGCATTACTTTAACTGAAGGAAATAAATAGACAACTGTAATTTAGGGGTCTATAGTCTGGTTTGTTCTCTTGGCCAGCTCTTCTCTCCTTACGTTTCCAGTGATAACTAAGCAGCCCAGCTGGTCAATGATGAGCACGTCAAGTGGAGATGGTGGTTGGCAGAACTTCTGCTGCAGGATCTGCAGGATCGGTTCCATCACTTTGGGAGTGTCCCTAAGTGCCACTGCAATGTGCCCCAGAGCTCGAATTGTGTGGTCAGGAATCAAATGGGCTTCCCTAACAAAAACCAAACGAACAAGCCACATTCATATAAACATCCAGAAACAATTACACATCTAGCTCTACAAGTTGAACTACAATCTGCCTGAGAAACAATGTACACTGATGCACCCAATAAACTGTAATATCACTTAATTTCATTTTAACCCCTTAATGCTGTTTTTCCCTTTCATTATAATCCAAAGTATACTTAGTACAGGAAACAAAACAATTGCTTTTATAGTACCAACACTGATCGGTTAACAATTCACTATAGTAGAATCAGTAGAAAAAGATAAAAGGCTTGTCTGGAATGACTGACAATTTTTTTTTTTTTTTTTAAAAAGAACAGTTGTGGTACAGTGGGGTAAACGTAGTGGGAGTTTCCCTTGGAGAGGCCTTGTCAACTATCTTAGCCCAGACTTGGCAGACCAACCTCTCAGTAGGAGAGGGGCAATTCAGACTCCACAAGCAGTAATCAATTGTGCCAAACATTAAGTGATTGGCTTGTACAGCCCACTGAAGACTTAGCAGAGACAACCTAATTTCACTTAGTACTTCAAATAAACTAATACTCACTGCAGACATGAAAACAGTATTTTTATCCAGTCAAGTACGTAGGCCCGTCAGTATTAAAATAAAGGCCCAATCCCACAAAGAAATCTACACAAGCTGATCCATATTCCCACATGTAATCTTCCTGATGTCTGTGGCATTTCACACAGGAGAAAAGCTCCTCATGCTTAGATGTCTTAACAGGAGTGGGTCTTAAGTTAAATTGACTGAAGACAGAAAAAGATTGGCATTATGCCTAACAACTTACTTGTCACTCTCCTGTGAGATGTACAGACGGTTAGACAAACTGGCTAGGAAAGCCTCAACAATCACCGGGTCTATAGTCAGGCCAGCTTTCAAGCACCTACAGAACATTAAACACAAAACTTGTCAGGACAGCCAAACAGAAAGAGTTATATTTTCACATCTCACTTTAGGTGAGAGTAAGGATCCAATACCAAAACCGCTACACATAAAACTGATACACTCTGAATGGTTCAGTCAGAAAATTATTCTTATGAAAGAATATATTCACATTAGCACATATTTGGCATCCCCTAAAACATTCATGAGAGCCTGGCATTCAGAAGATGCTGTTCAATTATTTCACGAGTTCAGGATTCTTTACACGTTCATGCTTATTTACATATGAAATATAAGCAGAATGAACAAACAGATGATTTTTTTAAAAATTAAAATTGATTTTTTAATTTAAATTAAATACATTTTTATTTTTAAAATAAACCTATTTAAAATTACAATTAAAATTATGACAAGCTACATTAAAGCCTAAATTTAATATTATCTATTAAAATCATTTAAATAAAAAATAATATTTAACCAGTACGTTTGCTGCCAAAGTTTTAAAGAAAATCGAACGGCTGAACTGGCGGCTAAGCACCTGGAACAACAGTTGGCTGAAATGCTAAAGCAGTTTTTGACAGCGGTAGCCTCTTTGGCAGGTACGAAGAAAATATTTTCAGTTTATTCAGCTAGTTCAGTTCAATGACTAGTTCATTCAAAGTTAAGAAACCAACTGGAAGTTGAAAAAGCAAGAAAGCTTGTTTTCCTGTTCCAAGCTATAAATAAAAACAAGATGTAAGAGGGTAAGATCTACTAATATTAAAATCTTGAAGGACATGGTGACCAGAAACAATTAGCTCAATTCATTAACTACAGATAACACTTCCTTTGTCAATTAGTTTTACATGTAAAGCATGTTTTGATACATAAGAAAAAGATTAGTTTATCCAGCATGTCTGAGGTAATTTTATTTAACTAATAAAAAATAAAACTTTAAAATGGTGTTTTTGTTCATTTTGTGCAATTTCCATCCAAACACATATTTATTAATATAAATCATGAGTAAAAACTAATCATCTTCTAGTAAATAAGGTGTCATTCATCATTTTCTAACAAAATAAAAAATGTAAACACTAAGAAGCTGAATAAATGTATGTTAAGATACATAATTGCTTAAATAAATTTGAATAGACATTGTATGCCAAAGTAAAACCTTTTTAAAAGGAAAAGAAAAAAGTACAAAAAGTACAAATGCAGAACAAAACTGAAACCAGTTATTTCAATCAAGCTTTCCTAATTGCCACTTTAAATCATGTTTAAAATACAAGTGACAATGAACACTTCTCAGACACTCGTGTATTTTGCATCTGATTCCCTGCCCTCCAGTGTTTGTATCTGCAGAGCTGGAATTACCTCAACCCTCTTTCTTCCAGATGGAGACAAAAGGACTGAGGGAGGCTGTATGCAGTGTACCTTCCATGGCATTTTAAATATCCTTGACAAGTTGGCCCAGCTCACCATCCTCCCAAGCACCAGATGGTGGATGTGGAGGGAGGTAAACAAGGTCTTTTATAAGCACCCAACAGGGTTCAGGAGAAGTATCTTTTAGGAAGAGAATGGGATTAGGCTGTCCTGCTCCAGCTGGAGCCTCCCTCTCTCCATCCATCCAATCAGCAGCTACTCCAGACAGCAGGGGCAGAGGGTCTAGTGTGATGGTTTAGAAAAATGGGAAGGTGGTGACTTTCCATTGCCTGAGGTTACAAGGGTTTACCAGCGCATCTGCTCCAGGAGAGCTTATTGTGCCAACCTCAGGAGGCACCAGAAGCCTACTGAGCACTCTGGAGGTCACTAGGTGGAGTTAAGGGTATATAAAGCAAGTGGCCCAGTGGCTAGACAAATACTTTTCAGCTGTACAAAAGGTAGCAGGGACCATCTAAAACACTCTGTGTTACACAGCTTCTCCGTTTAATTGATCGTAATGTTTGTCCACTTCAGTGAGAGAAGCACCTGTGTCTTCAAACTGATATAAGTTAGTCCTTCAGTGTTTCTAAGCACAATTCTTACCTGCAGATGTTGTCTATGGCAATGTCTCGAAGCTGTTCATACATGGATGGTTGACTTTTCTTGCCGGGCATTACATTTAGAGTGGACTCTGAATGCTCATTTGTTACGCTGATTTTGATGTCATTGCCACCTACTAAGAACAGAGATGGAGCATAAGAGACAGTGTCTTTTGCTATATCTTTCCTTGAGTTATGTATACGTAAGTAGAGAAATACCTGGCAAGTGAATGCAAAACAGACTAGGACACAGGTGAGAGAGAGACAGGTGCTCTGAAGAACTTTGGTACCATGTGAAGCATGGCTACCAACATGAGCTATAAATTTATTTCATTACTCAATTCACTTTCAGAACTCTCTACCCTTCTCACTTTCCATGGTTTTGAATATTGCTTTAGTATTAGCTAAAATCATTTAATTGGCCGGCTCAAAGCAGAATACTCAAACTTAACATTAGGATTTTTCAAATCAAATCTGCTGGATGTGAATAATCAGTAAACAATTTATTAAACTGATTTTACATTGCCTTACTTTTAATATTTGCATCTACCTTCGTATCTCTAACACTCTGAAATACCTTGAGCCAGATTCATTCCTGGTGCATGCTGAAGTAAACAAAGCTACAGGAGGGATTAATTTCCCTTCGAGTGTTTTAAAGCGTGGTTCTACCTTGGGCATCATTAACAAAATTGCCATCTAAATTTTAGCTGGAGACTCTTTACTAGTTGTGGTACTGTAAGAGGCAGAAGGAGTACAGATTCACATTCAAATCCAGGGATATTCTGCAGGACTGGCAGTTAGGGGGGAAAAAAAAAAAATCAACATTCAATTTGTAATTGAAAACTTTGATATGAAAATCCTGGAGAACAAATAAAAATGGAACTCCACGTTGTCAGTGAGTCGCTTTTCCGAAAGTAATCATAGCAATATCCAATATGTAAAAAAAAAAAGTTTATGATTACATTTTTGGTGGTCAGGGAACTTACGAGTCATAACATTGGCTCACTCGTCTATACACCAAACAGTCAAAGCGTGTCTTTAAATAGACTAGCATGCAGCAATGAGCATACACTTCTGCTTTCCATCTAAACTGTTTGATTTGTGGTTCTCATCCTCCCAAACCATCCCCAACTAATTGGTCTGTTTCATCCACCTAACACAGACTGAAAGCAGCCCAAGGCAACTGGCTGGCAACTCATGCTGCACATAAGAAGTGGTGGGATTTGCTGGGGGGGGGGGCACTTAATCTTCCTGGGTATGAAACAGAGGATGGATGGATGGATGAACACAATTCTTTAGTTACACTTCAATCTATGCACTAACAGATGAAATTCTAAGCGTAACCAAGATGTCACAGTAATTTTAAAAAACAGGCTTAACATCTTTAGACATGACACAAAAAATAGACCATTTAGAACCAACCAAAAAAATTTACAGAAACTAGGTTATTTGACCAACATGAACACACATTTGTTGTACCTTCTATTACAATCTTGCTATTTCAAAAGTCATAATTTTCTGCTGATATATTTGTTCATAGATATATATACACTCTCTCTCTCACACACACACACACACACACACACACACACACACACACACACACACAACAAATTTAACACCTTGATACCACTGTGGGTCAGAGGGGACACTAACTGTTTAAGAGAATGAAAGTTACCAAAATTATAAAATATATGACAGTATTAGGCAAAACTGACTTTGCAGGGTTGAGAGAGTAGGATGCAATGGACTTGTATTTCTGTATGGTTATTGCTAGCCCTGAGACATCAGGGTGTATTTTTGCATGAATTTTTTTTGCATTCCCTCTCTTCCTCCAAAACAAAACAAATAAACCCAACCCACAAATAAATAACTTGGTAGAAAATGAAAAAACCTTTAAGTAAGTTGTAATAATAAAAGGAAATTTAAGAGCAAATTAGTGTTGTTTGTGGTACACCACATGACTGGACCATAGATGGAGCTAATATTGCTTTCATTTACCTGTATGATACTGGCTGTGGTACTTGTAAAGTTTCACTAGCACTGGGGAAGGAATAACGAGGAAGTCCCTCAAAGACGGAGTGACAGAATGAACCACAACAGGGAACCTCTCACACAAACGACCTAGACCCTAGAAGAAAAGAATTGACGCATTAAAACTTCTAACTTTCTTGCTGTATAAGCAGACCTATTTTTATTTTAACTGTGTGCTCATGGCTTTAAAAACAAAACAAAAAATCACTGCTGAGGGATTTGTACTCCAGTGAAAGAATGTTTCAAACCTCTGATCTAAAGATCCCTCTGACAGCATGACAAGTAAGCAATTTCTTGCCCTTTTCTTCCCAGGGGTTTCTCAGAAGATAGCATCCAATATATCAAATGAACAGGCTTCCCTGGAAGCAAAGTTATGGAATAAACACATTTTAAAGAGCCCTGAGGAGTAACATGTCTTTGCTATTCCGGTCTTGATTACAGAATGACAACTGTGGACTGGTTTTGCAAAGTGGATCAGTTTCCAACTAGAATGAGGCTGATAACACCATACTCCTTTTTCCCTTTTAAAAATGAATTTTCTACTCCTGGATAACACCACATTGATAATCCTAAAGGATCACGTACATTTATCGACAGATCATGTGCAGTATGGGCACGTTTCTGCACACTAACCTGCCAATATGAATCAACCCTGACCTGAAAAGAGACCACCATAGCAATGAGAAAGGCAGGTCAATCTCCAGGACTTTTTCCACATTGCCCTCTACAGACTGTCAACAAAGAGGTTAATTAGTTCTAAATATGGTAGGGCCTTTATGAATGGGACACCTCACTTTCTAGGCTGGTTTGCGTCCTATTTAATTAATTTCACACAGGCTACTGAGGCATCATCAGATGGTCTCAGGTTTTGACCACTACCAACCTCTGTTGGATTTAAACTGGTGAACAAGAGGTGAAAGGTTTCATATCTCAACTAATCCCAGGAGCCACCTAGTCTCACTTAACTTTTTTAAATTGGTCAGGTAAAGCAAATATGAACCTAGGGTTGACAGAAATACATGGCTGATACAATAACCTGTTGATTGCGTCCCACAAAGAAAATCTGAGCTAAGTAGATTCTGGGAAGCACCACCTCACTGTGGTTTCGAGCCCCTAACATGCAGAGGACACTGGCAAGTAGTAATATAACCAGAAGATGAGAAAACTGTTAAATTAGTCTGTAAACACCCAAGCAATTTTACTAAATGATTGCTGAAATCAAAATACTCCTTTTCAATCCTTTAATGACAGACCTGCAAGCAGCAGATCAGCAGCGGCAAGTGAGCAATGATGACTTTGCTGGAGGTCTTGGACTGCAGCTTTTCCGACAGCTTGATGCACAGGTTTTCTGCACCTTTGTTCCAAAAGAAGGAAATCAATAATAGATCTGAAGAATGTATGTGAATTTATTAGCCTAGCTAGTACTATGTGCTTACTGAAGACCATAAAACAGGTAGGGAATTTGCTGGATCCACCTACTCCAGAGTGCAGAAACTCCGAATAATTTCAAATATCAGAGGGGTAGCCGTGTTAGTCTGGATCTGTAAAAAAGACGCGTCTAACGAAGTGGGCATTCACCCACGAAAGCTTATGCTCCAATACATCTGTTAGTCTTAAAGGTGCCACAGGACCCTCGTTGCCTTTTACGAATAATTTCAGTTTTACAGAATGTTATCCATGGCGTTTTGATTTGGCTTGAATGGTTTAGGAGTCTTTAAAACTTTGTTGGTAATATTTTGGTAAAAAGTTTGGGAATCTTATTAATATCTGCAATAAACAGTTCTTTCAAATATTCTGAACTGAGATAGCTACAGGTCTCAAAGACAGCTTGGGTTTGTTTGTTTAATTGGATAGCCATCCACAGGTATTTAAACAAATGTTTAATAGATCAGTGGGTAGAAGTTTAAATTTAAAGAAAGGAGGAAAATGTAGGTAAATATCAGGAAAGCTTCCCAACAATATCTACGAAAAAGTGGAAGCATCTTGTTGAGACATTCGTCATCTGGATGAACTAATGGGCCTTTTCCACATTATTTCTATCAGTAATTTTGCAAGATTTTTAGAAGATCTTGCATGTCCATGCCTATATTTCTGATACTGTAAAGTTATCTTTAACGGCAATATATGCAGTATGTATGAGATTTAATGCAAATATCACTTTTAGGGGGATCTTTCCACTCAAGTCAGAGTATCCCACATAACACAAACATAGTATGACCCTAAGTCAGGAAAACATCCCTATTCAGAAAAGCACTTTCTTACTTTAAAAGCACGCGATTAGGTGCTTTACTGGATCAGGTCTATATTAAAAAGATATTCAGAATGATTTATAGCAACTAGAGTTAACAGATTCTGCATTATGGAGATGTCAAACCCTCTCTGTAGGCAAGGATGAATTTAGATTTGCACTTCATGGTGCAATAACATAGTGCATTCTCTCCAAACTTACACAACTTATTCTCTGAATTCAGAAAGTTCTCAGAAAATCCTTTAGGTCAGTTAACCAGCTTATGAGTTACAAGCATTTTAAAATGACCCTTGTATTTTTCTGGCAAGGTTGACTTTCTTTGGCTTTCTCTAGCAAAAAAATTCCTGAAGTTTATCATTAAATGTATTTTATGGCAAGCATCATGTAATAGAAATGATCCTTCATCAACTACTGACAATGGAGAATGAGTTGTACAAAACACTTCTGGCAAGACGAAAAGACATTCTGATGAGACAGAAGCATGTATTTTTCACCTTGCTCATCTTTCACAGCCCACACCATGAGATCCACACAGGCTGCATTAGCCTGGCAACGCAATTTCAGAGGGCTCAGTTCATTGTGTAGCCGATCTACATCATGCAGGATTTTCTGAAGCTCTGACTGGCTGCTGTTGAATTGTTCCAGCACAAAATCATGGATTTCCTTAACAAATGAGTTTGGAAGATCTGCAGGAATAAGAGGGAAAATGTATTCTAGCACAAAGAAAGTAACTGTTCCCCAGATAGCATATACATGAGATCAATCCATTTTTATATTAAATATAAAACATTATTCATAAAAAGATTTCTTTCCAAATGAGAAGTAAAATAATTTCATAGCAAAGACCACTGGGAAATTAACAAATTGGATGCTGATTGTCCCCCCCCCGGCAGATGACCACAACAGATTAAATAATTACATTTTATAGGGCAACTTTTATACCCAAGTGCTTCACAAACTGTATAGCATACATACAGCACCCATGAAGCACTGCACCCCTTCCAACCACTTGGAGCACAGCATTCAATGCACACAGTGCTTTATATTCTCCCCCGTCATATTAATACTACTACTACTACTAATATATGGAGATATACCAATCTCATAGAACCGGAAGGGACCTTGAAAGGTCATCGAGTCCAGCCCCCTGCCTTCACTAGCAGGACCAAGTACTGATTTTGCCCCAGATCTCTAAGTGGCCCCCTCAAGGATTGAACTCACAACCCTGGGTTTAGCAGGCCAATGCTCAAACCACTGAGCTCTCCCTCCCCCCATTACTTAGTAGAAAGTCATATTACTATAAGTACCGTACCTTTCATGTAGTATAATGTGTCTCTTAACATTTTAAACTGGGCAAGGTAAAGCGGGTCACTGAATGTTTTATAATAGAGATCTGCATTAGGACTTATCTGTAAAAGTAAAAAACAGCTGTAAGTTTCAAAAGGAAACGAAACAACATTTTCCTATGAAATAGAAAACTGAAGAACAAATAAAACCCCTTATTCAGATCAGGTAACTCATTTTCTATATTAGAGATGTAATTGTGATAACTGGTACTGTTTACATTATAATCACACACGGAAAGGGTTTGGGTTTTTTTTGTCTTCACAGTTAACCAAGATGCCAACTATACCTGTTCAATGCATTAAATAGTACTTAACTATCCCATCTATTTAAACACCACAAACTGTAACAAAATTCTCTGTCTGAGAATCCAAAATCATTTTAATTGGAAAAGCAGGAACAGAGACGACAGTTGTTTCCATCAAAACCTACGTTTTGCACTAGCAAGAAAGGCTGTAGACAAGAGCATAGTTCTTTTCCACAGATGAAAATATATGGGTTTGCTATAGCTCTGAACATACACTCAGCTCAGAACAGCTCTATGTCTAAAATTTCTGAGATCACTAGAGGTGACGTTGATAGAGGATGCTGAGCAATTGTAAACAGTGTGAGCAATCATTTAGCCCCAGAAAGACTTATTTTCCATGCAAAATATGTTCATTGAAAGTAGTCATTCATTGGGTCAGAAGCAGCTAAACTTGGAGGACATCTTGAAAATACAACAGTATCAAGAACTTCCAAGCCAAAAACAGTGAAAAGCAAACGAAGGTCAACACATTTTTGTTTTGTTCAGGAAGTGAGAATGAATGGGAATTAAATTAAAGGCCTTTACCAAAGTTATACCTTTAAAAAATAATAATAATAATAATAATCTTTTGGTTTACTCCATTTAGGAAGTATTAACAGGCTTACCCATCCTTGCCATGTAAATATCGGAAACAAAGCAATAATTACAATGGTGAGTTTTTTTTTAAAGAGACGTTATAAAGTATTATAATCATCAGCGCTCTCTATTTAACAGGGTATTACCATATTACAGAATGAGCATGATCGCAACAACTATGACATGTAATTTCTAGTGATTTTATTAAACTTGAGTGAAATATCTGATTATGTATATTTAACGTCTACCAAATGTTGTTAATAATAATAAAAAAAAATGGACAGGTGTGCGGGATTTTTTTTTATTTTCAGATGAACATACTTTGTCTGGGTATTGAATAAATGGTACCCAAATATCTAGTCTGTTTTGCTGGGTACATAATTGTTGCATTAATTATTCCATTACTACCATCTCCCGTATTTGTTAACCATTCTTCTACAGGTGTACTACTTTTCTTTTTCCCATGAGAAGCTATGAGTAGGCTAGTAGCTATTAGCAGATGGGAGAATAATAATTTGTTTTCTTTTGTGTGACCACTTCCACTGGGAAGCCCCAGGAGGATTACCAAGGGATCATTTGGTAATATATATCCAACAATTTGTGATATGTGGTTACAAAATGCATCTCAATACTCTCTAATGATTGGACAAGTCCACCACATATGCATAAAATCTCTTTCCAAAGAATTTTAATAACTAGTTTCAAATTCTCCCTGCTGAAGTGCTTAGGATGCCAATGCTGCAGGGGAATGTGTGTTTAAAAACAAATATTTCCACAGATTTCTCATAAGTTAATGGAAATATTTCTACTGGTCTTAGGCTTTGAAAAAACTAAATTCTTATGAATCAAAAGCATAAAGCAAACATTAGTTGAGTGTCCCTAATCACGTCCCTTATTTTTATTCATTTTATTTTTAGTCATCTCTTACCTTTGATTTCACAATAGTTAGGACTTTAAAAACCATGTGGGATTCTTTTTAAACATTTCAAATGGTAAATTAAACTAAGACATACCTCTGCAACTTCATCTACAACTGCATCTAAGCTTTTGAGAACAGAATCCCCAACAATCTGTTTCACCTACACAGAAAATAGAAGTTTGGTTTTATCATTGGCATTATCTTGGTTGATAGTTTGTTTTACAGTCACAATTTAGGCTGGTCAAAGAAAGCATTCAATCATTTGAATATTAAACATCAGACTAAATTAAGGCAGCAAAAAGTTATATAGTAATTCCTATTATCACCCTTTGTATTACCATGGTGCACAAAGGCCCTGAGCAATTACACAGGATGTGTCTAGAAGAGCCACCAGGCTCTGCCATCAGATGTAGTCCAATAAACCATCCCCCACTAGAAAACGGCACTGTTCTCAAGTTACATCAGATTAATTTGCCTGTCAGGTGCAAACAAGATGGCTTTGCCAATACAAACATTTCAATACTAACTTTATTACTTTAAATTACTAACATTTCATGAGCAATATTAATCAACAATATTAATCAGTAAGGCCTGATGTTAATAATAGCATAGAAAAAATATCCTTCTATTTATATGTTAAGGTAAACACAGCATGGACACAACCTACATATGTTCATACACACACACACACCCCTTACATTGCCTAATTACACAAGGCACCTCCTCTTGTACACCTGAAAGCTGCTCACTCTGCAGCTTACACAAAATACCCTCAACTGCGGTGTCTAAAATGAGCACATAAAACCCAGACCTTAAAATCAGCTCATACTGTACCATGAGCAGCAGCTGCCGGAGCATTTCCAGTGGAATATCAAATTCCTTGTTACTAATACCATTAAAGAGAGGAGAAACTGAGAAGCTAGAGCTGATTGTAGAGAAGTAATAATCAGGGTCCAATGCACTCCCATCAGGTAGGTAGGACCCTGCAGACAAGAACAGACAAGAACACAATAACATTAGGTTATTCAAAATGTTTATTGTGTTCTTTGTTAAATGTGAAGGAAGACTCGGGCAAACTAAGATACTTTGATCTTAAATTTCAATACGGTAATGGTCTATCCCTGATAAACCATGAAGGGCTTAATCTATAACAACTATAATAATGGACATCCATCTATAATCTAATGTAAACTAGAACTACAGATTCAGCCATTTGATACATACAAGCTTAGAGAAGAAATTCCGTTAAAAATATTTGCATTCATTTTGTAATCAGCATTTGGTAGGACTTTTGCTCAATTTCTGCAGTATGTTTACTTCAAAAAACCCTCTGTGCACATGATTTTGGATGGAAATATAGAAATACTGGCTAACAAATTAATGAGAAAATCTTGCAAAACTACGTAAGTTTAAAGTCATATTACACCTTCCATCTTAAATAGAAATCAAGATACTGTTACAATTTGAAGGTACAAGAGAAATCAATATATAATTTTAATACTAGAGTACACTGGTCATCAAGAAGCCACGTATGAACTTTTGGCACTCCATTCCCTTTCTGGCATCACCATCTTGCTTTTTGTAACTCCTCAGCTGCGTGAGTTAATACAGTGTTTTTCTTGTGATTAACAGACTTTCAAAATGTATTATTTACTGAAGAACTAAAAAAAATATATATATTTTGTCCAACTCCTGTGTCTTGGATAGAATAAAAACAACAAAGGCCATCAATTCTCTTGCATCAGAAAGTAAGACTATTACAAACCCGGGTCAGGAAAAACAAACAAGTGTGTAATTGTCCAGGTGCATTATGGGGGATAATGCAAGGTTTATCTGCCTTTTAAGCGTTTGATAGAAGCTAGTGCTGAAAGCAAAATCCCGAAGTAGAGGGACTATTAGTCTGTTCCAGTACTGTAGTTCCTATGGTTCAAAAAGGGAGCCCCTAAGAAATTCCACATACATATAGCCCAATCCACAGTATGCCCCATTCATCTACATTTTTCATTAACAGCATAAGAGAAGAATTCTCTAACTCCCCCTTTCCTTTTTTTTTTTAATCCAAACATGAATACCTGAGCTGAAGAGGTGTAGGTGGGTATGACGGGTTGTACAGACTGACCTAAGACAGGAAGGAATTAAATGAACTGCCCTGTGACCAGTTAATTAGGCGAGCCTTACTCTGAAATCCCTGTTCAAACTATTGATCCTGAAGGGAGAGTCCTCCAGAAATAATTAATAGGAAGGACAGATAGGAAATAAAAGGGAGAAGACAAACTTAAGCCAGAGTTGCCCAGAAGAGGGAGAGCACTATTCAGTCAAAGGCTGGGAACAGCCCAAGCAATAAGGCGCCCAAAAGGGCTAAACAAAGCCAAAAAATAACAAAAGACCCAATAAGTACAGAGCTCACTCTCCTCCCACTTCATCAAGAGTATCAATTTATTTTTTCAGCTCTGCAAGTGTCCCACTGAAAGGTGACAGGCTCATCTCATTCACAACTGGAATTCTACCACTTGATTTTAGTATTGTATCCATAGCAATGAGTACATACATAGTCAGTATAGTCTTTCAAGATCTCCCTTTTGTGAGTTTTAACTTTGACTTTTCCATGACAGTTCACAATTTTGGCACGCCAAAGTAAGAGTTCCTATAACCTACACATATCAAATTTATTTCTAGTAAGGTGCGTTACTTTGGGCTTATACAACTTGCCATCAAACAGGATTCAAGATTTCAATCCTCAGTCTGCCATTTTAGCTGTACAGTGAAGTACAATATAAAACATTTGTTATTTAAAGTTATTCTGCCTAATCTTCTAAACTATGTTTTGCCCCAGTGTGATTAAGCTCTCTAGGACTAGGCATAGACTGCTTAGCAGTCAGAAAATGTCTCTCTTGGAAGCTAGACAAAAAAACATTGTTGTTGGAAACCACTATTGCTGGAAATAAAGATTATCCAATAACTTGTTAATGCAAAACGTATCAGAACTCTACCACATACATGCCAAAGAATTACTACCAGCAACCCTGAAGGCAAAGAGAATGCACGGAGGTTTGGGTTCCCTAGCCTTCCTATTGGTAAAGAGTGACAAAAACCACACTGCTCTTTGGCAAAATAGTAAAGACTGGAAGCTGAAGCTTTACCTTCAAAGTAATGAATGGCAGATCCTCCAGGGGAGCTGGGAGGGGGAATTCCACGTTCAGGACTGACCTGAAACACAAGATAATAGTTGCATTTTATCATTAAAGGCCAGTGAAGCCTTGAGAAATCTAAGATGATATGGCCTCAAATATATTTTCTCTTTTAACAATGCATATTATCATTAATATATCCAGAAAGGTGCTGATGAGCCCACAATGCCTACTGAAGTCAATGGGAGTTTTGAGTGTTTAGTAACTCTCAGGATCAGGCTTGAGTCAGGCCACAACTTCAAACACAAAGAGGCACTGATGAAGAAGGGAGTGAGTGTCCTGGTTAACGGAATGCAGTAGTCATCAGGATTCCTGGGGTATATGCCCAACTCTGCTAATACCTCATTCTGTGATTCTGGGCAGGTCATCTGAAGTCTGATTTTCCAAAGGGGGTGCACGCTTACAGCTCCTCCTGAAGCCAAAGGGCATTGTCGGTGGTCATCACCTCTGAAAACTCAAACTGTTAACTTCTCTGTCTAACTTTCCCATCTGCTAAACAGGTATGCATTATTATACCTGCTACACAGGGATAGTGCAAGGCTTAATGATTGCAAATCCTTGGAGATCTTTTAAGTAAAAACTATTAATATGGTGGTAGCTAGCTTAACTGTCATCAATTATTCTGTGGTTCAGGGAGAGCTGAACAACTGAAAAAGAGAGAAAGCTTTGAATCCGTTCAAGTACAGCACTGAATGACTGTCAGTAGACATAATTTTGAGCATCTCTTAATTCCACCAAAGAACAGAAAAGGACTTAAGCGCGGTCTTCATTGTAAAGGTGGCCACACAAACCTGTGAGATGCTGGACACACTGCTGGTCTTTCTCTTTAAGGTTCCTTCTTGACAGACAGTGAGAAGAGAGCTGGGAAGAATTGATCTAAAATCATTAAAAGAACGTCTGCGAATTCCTTCAAGTTCTTCCGGGACTCTCAGGGAATGTGGAAGAGCTTTAGGGAAAAGCTTTGAGAGGAGAGACTCTTCTGAATTGCTGTAGCGACCAAATGCTCGTGAAATTCCAATCAGGCACGGGACTGCATATTTGCACAAGTACTCTAGAAAACAAAATTAAGTCATGTATCTTTCTTACTACAGTATACTACTAGCAGCTTATGACTTCTTCTTGCCAGCTTTGCTACAAGCTCACTAAAAGCATTGCAGCACAATATACATCACAAAGCCAGACTTGCATTATTAGAGGAAGAACGGCAAATTTACATCATATAAGTAAATATGTATTTTCAGCTTAGCTCAAAATTTACCAATCAGCATACAAACAAAAGACAGAATGCACTCACCAATTATGGACATTTTGTCATCAATTACAGCCCAAATGATTAATGCTAGTTATATAATACACCTTTTAAAAAGCATGGTGGTGAAGGTGAGAGAGCAAGTGAAGTTCAGATGATGCTAAAATAAAGATGCAACACCAATTTAAAGAACTGTTCCAATACCTTTCTCCTGGTTTTGTGGGGACTGGCACATTCCCAGCAGGAACTGCATCACTTGCAGAATTGCCTCTAAAACCTACAACAACCAAGGAAGACGTACAAAAACATTCTTCAGTGAACACTTTAAAGCTAGCACATGCCAGATCATTACATTAAGTCAAATGAAACTTGCAAACAAACATCACATATTTTAAATTGAATGGGTTTTTGATACTGTATGAAAGAAAGATATGTTTCTCTCTAACTCATTTAACTAAAGAAACCTCCTTAGCTAAAGTAATAGCCTAAACAAACTCATAAGCATTAGCATTTTGAGAAAGCAATATCTCCAACTCTGGTATAAACACAATAATTCTGAGTCACTTGGCTTTATTATGGGCAATGTTTTTGGGCTTAAACCTCAAAAGACATGTGTGAGTAACTTTTGAGCACCACAGGACTATTCACAGAAGTAAAGTTATTCAACTGCAGTGTTTATGTGATCGCGTCCTTTGTGAAGAAAAGCAGCCATGGTATTCTTTATTTTAAACCCTTTTTGCACCTTTTTGAGATAGTTATTTAAGCAACAGACGTCTAAGAGTGCACATTGAAAAATTTCAGTGAACTCTACCTGTTCTCTAAGAGTGGCATCCCTATAGGCAACATCTGACAACAAAGTCACCAAGCAGAAGCTGAAATTTTCTGCAACTGGAAGCATGCCTGCAGAAGCGGGGAGGGAAAGGGTGGAGAAAGGAGAGACAACATTACAATAGGACTTGGGTCAGCCATTTGAAAATAAGAAGTAATATTTTATTATTGTCACAAGAAGCCATAAGGCATCCTTTCAATAATGCCCCATGGCACAGCTAAATCAACCAAGTCAGTTTATGAGTAACTCACATATACATGAAGATTTAAATCATACGCTTTAGCCAGTAATTAGTGAAAAACAAGAGAAATATGTTGCTTTAGAGGGAATAATAAATATTCCTTGTTTCATATATAAGCCATGGCAGAAGACAAAGATTAAAATAAAGTAGTCATTTGGCATTAACATTCAGACAATGAACAAATTCCAGTGTTGAAAGAAAGCGAGAAAGAAAGGCATACTGATTCCAAGTCTGAGAACTAATGAAAGATGCAATAAAGGAAAAGGAGTAAGCGCAAAAGAAGCAGAAAGATTTGCTAATATGGAATAGTCATTATTGCAACAACCTATAAAGCTAGCATATCTGTTTCAGAAAAGCCAGTGTCTTCCCAACATGCAGGAGAAATCCTACTGTTTAATAATCATAAGGGCCGCAGGATCAGGCCACAGGACAGGACTGACATAGGCTGCAAGGCAGGATATGCTGATGAGTAACAACTTTACTACCACATTATACCCTGACAGGTTATCCACTGGTGACAATAATGGACTGGAGTGCAGACAAGACAATAGCATCATTGTCCAAGAGAGCTGGCTGTATTTTAAAGAATCCTTATTGAGGTTGCAGGAACAAACCATCCCGATGTGTAGACAGAATAGTAAATATGGCAGGCGACCACCTTGGCTTAAAAGTGAAATCCTTGCTGCTCTTAAACACAAAAAAGCAGCTTACAGGAAGTGGAAGCTTGGACAAATGACCAGGGAGGAGTATAAAAATATTGCTCAGGCATGCAGGAGTGAAATCAGGAAGGCCAAATCACAATTGGAGTTGCAGCCAGCTAGGGATGTTAAGAGTAACAAGAAGGGTTTCTACAGGTACATTAGCAACAAGTAGGTGGTCAGGGAAAGTGTGGGCCCCATACTGAATGAGGGAGGCAACCTAGTGAAGAAGGTGTGGAAAAAGCTAATGTACTCAATGCTTTTTTTGCCTCTGTCTTCACGAACGAGGTCAGCTCCCAGGCCTACTGCACTGGGCAGCACAGTATGGGGAGGAGGTGACCAACCCTCTGTGGAGAAAGAAGTGGTTCAGGACTATTTAGAAAAGCTGGACAAGCACAAGTCCATGGGGTTGGATGCACTGCATCTGAGGGTGCTAAAGGAGTTGGTGGATGTGATTGCAGAGCCATTGGCCATTATCTCTGAAAACTCGTGGCGATCAGGGGAGGTCCCAGATGACCAGAAAAAGGCTAATGTAGTGCCCATCTTTAAAAAAGGGAAGGAGGAGGATCCGGGGAACTACAGGCCAGTCAGCCTCACCTCAGTCCCTTGAAAAATCAAGGAATCACTTTTGAAGCACTTTGAGGAGAGGAAAGTGATCAGGAACAGTCAGCATGGATTCACCAAGGGCAAGTCATGCCTGTCTAACTGCCTTCTATGATGAGATATCTGGCTCTGTGGATGAGGGGAAAGCAGTGGATGTGTTATTCCTGGACTTTAGCAAAGCTTTTGATACGGTCTCCCACAGTATTCTTGCCAGCAAGTTAAAGAAGTATGGGCTGGATGAATGGACTATAAAGTGGATAGAAAGCTGGCTAGATCGTCGGGCTCAACGGATAGTCATCAATGGCTCCATGTCTAGTTGGCAGCTGGTATTAAGCGGAGTGCCCCAAGGGTCAGTCCTGGGGCCGGTTTTGTTCAATACCTTCATTAATGATCTGGAAGATGGCGTGGATTGTACCTCAGCAAGTTTGCAGATGACACTAAACTGGGAGGAGTGGTAGATACACTGAGGGTAGGGATAGGATACAGAGGGACCTAGACAAATTAGAGGATTGGGCCAAAAGAAATCTGATGAGGTTCAACAAGGACAAGTGCCGAGTCCTGCACTTAGGACGGAAGAATCCCATGCACTGCTACAGACTAGAGACAAAGTGGCTGGGCAGAGGTTCTGCAGAAAAGGACCTAGGGGTTACAGTGGACGAGAAGCTCGCTATGAGTCAACAGCGTCCCCTTGTTGCCAAGAAGGCTAACAGCATTTTGGGCTGTATAAATAGGAGCATTGCCAGCAGTTCGAGGGACGTGATCATTCCCCTCTATTCAGCATTGGTGAGGCCTCATCTGGAGTACTGTGTCCAGTTTTGGGCTCCACACTACAAGAAGGATATGGAAAAATTGCAAAGGGTCCAGCGGAGTGCAACAAAAATGATTAGGGGTCTGGAGCACATGACTCATGAGAAGAGGCTGCAGAAGAGAAGAATGAGGGGGGATTTGATAGCTGCTTTCAACTACCTGAAAGGAGGTTCCAAAGAGGATGGACCTAAACTGTTCTCAGTGGTACCGGATGACAGAACAAGAAGTAATGGTCTCAAATTGCAGAGGGGGAGGTTTAGATTAGATATTAGGAAAAACTTTTTCACTAGGAGGGTGGTGAAGCACTGGAATGGGTTACCTAGGGAGGTGGTGAAATTTCCTTACTTAGAGGTTTTTAAGGCCCAGCTTGACAAAGCCCTGGCTGGGATGATTTAGTTGGGGATTGGTCCTGCTTTGAGCAAGGGGTTGGACTAGAGGACCTCCTGAGGTCCCTTCCAACCCTGACATTCTATGATTCTATGATCATTTGAATCTCTTGGACAAAAAAAAAAAAGCTAACAGTGTTTGAGTAAATGTGCCTTTCAGGTGGCAAAGATTTTAATAAAGCACCCCTACCAATCCTTGCTGAAACTAAGTTGAATCTGAAAAGAACCTGAGTAACTCATTCTAAGAGGTTTTAAGCACAGAAGGCTGGACATTCTCAGTAGGAGAGGAAAGTACAAAAACCAGCTGATGTCAGAAAGTTGCAAACTATGAAGTTCAGAGTTGTTCCCTGGTAGGAAAGTGAGATTTGAGAGGAGAGAGAAATGCCCTAAGAAAAACATATCAGACAGGTGGGCTTAGTCTTTCCTAAAGAAGGGAAAAATAGGAGTTTCCAGTTTCTATAGCCTTGCTGTGAAAAGGGAAAATCCTAAATATGTCGCGCATAATTTAATAAAAATAAATAAATAAACGAACAGCAGCAGCATGCACTCTAATTAGGAGCTTTTTGGGATTTCAAAATACTTTTACAAACATTAGCAAACTAAACCTTACATACCCCTACATGGTAGAGAAGTATTCTCTCTACCATTTTAACGATAGGTAAATTAAGACTCCAAGTAGTTAAGTGTTTTACCCAAGTTTGAACAACAAACCAGTGGCAAAGCTGGGAATAGCACCCAAGAATCTTGACTATCACTCTCCACTCTAGTCATTATACTATCTCCTAACAACTTAACCCTGAAGATGTGACTGACTGGTATCGAATTATTTGGAAAGCAGCTAAGCTGACATCAGGAAAGGTGTGAGCTATTCAACTTCCTTTCTGGCCTCTCAAGAAGAATCAGTTTTACTGCTGTATCTTTCCAACACAGGCAGTTATGTCAACAGCTAAAAGCACAAGGGAGCTGATCACTTCCCTTAGAACTAAGTTCTGGACTGAGTTCAATTTCCCAAGCACATTCTCTGAAGAGTAAAACTTAAAACAACCTCTGCCTTTTCGTGCAGTGCTTTCTTCTATCCATTGCACTTTGGGAAGACCCCTCAAAAGCCGGAGAAGATAAGGAACCACACTGTCTTTGTGCTGAAAGAGAAAACATTTGTTTGAAATGGAGGATAAAAATTGAGTAACAGTTTCAATACACATTAGTCATGCAGAGGAAGGGTAAAGTGACTATATATATAGAACTCAAGTCATCTAATGATTATTTACAGGCTACCTAAATATCGCATAACAGACTTAATACAGATAAGGTAAATCATGTAACTAGTCCAATGCTATAGATAAAATTGTTCCATCCTGCCAATTGCTAAATGAGACAGGACACTGTTGGTCTATCATGCAATTTGGGGCTGATTATATGTCTTGATCTTTTGTCTCTAGTATGTTGACTTGAGTCTAACAAGAAGCAGAAAATCATTTTGCTATATTGCTAAAACAGTGGAAACTCCCAAATTCTAATGCCAGCCCTTCCTCTGTTGCATTCCATAGCCTTGAGCAAATCACTTAACCTCTCAGTACATGCGCTCAGTTTCCTAATGTATAAATTGGGGACAGTACTAACTTCCCTCACAGGGGTGGATTAACACTTGTTCAATGCTTTGAATACATAAAGCATCATATAAATGCCAAGTTCCATTACAAGTGATGTGGTTTGCCCAGTTCTTAGTAATGAACACATCACAAAATTAAAAAACAAAAAAACAGCAAAGCTGTTAATAATATCGCAATAATATCGATCAACCAAGGGGGAGGCTAAAACAGAAGTGGCTTATGGCCTGGTCCAAAACCGACTGAAGTCAATGAAAAGATTCACATTGAGTTTAATGGATTTTGGATCAGGCACTTAAGGCATCACATCTCTCTCCTTCTAGAGATGACACCACCTTTGGGCAGACTGAAGCCTTCGCATCAGCTCACAGAAACATCATGGCTGCCTGTCCCAGAGAGGCCAGACGTTTAAGATGAATGTTAGTGAACAACATGAACAGCCTTATATGTATAGGTTTTCATCTTAATCCCTCCCATGCATAAAAAGGAAATTATGGGCCTGATTTCCAGGTGTAGGTATATGTTCAAACATAATGTGTGTGAAAATTTAAGCAAGCAATTGCACATTACATTTTTGTGCAAACCGTTCTAAATATCGAGTCTAGATAGAGGCTACGTTCACTTCCATACTTTGCCATGTCTTATTTCAAGCAAGGAACTGCCATACCTACATTTCATTCACCAACCAACCCCATTTAGAGATTTATTCGAAAGTATTTCAGCTAAAGAAAGTCAAAATGAGGGAGAAAGTTGTACCTGAAGGTCAGACTCAATGAGAAAAATTCCCAAAGCAATCACAGCATCTCTGCGGCGCTCATCTAGCTGGAAAATCCCATGGAAATCCACCGGGCACATACATAGCAGCTTCTGTACCTGCAGAAAGAAAAAGAAAAAAAAGGAATGTTAGAACACTGCATTGAGGAACACATAACGCACACATTAAAACTCTGACTGCCAATACCCACAAGTGACCCTATGGCTAGGTCTACACCAGGGATCGGCAACCTTTGGCACGCGGCTCTCCAGGGTAAGCACCCTGGCGGGCCGGGCCGGTTTACCTGCCGCATAGGCTGTTTCGGACGATCCTGGCTCCCACTGGCCGCAGTTCGCCGCTCCAGGCCAATGGAAGTGGCGGCCAGCACATCCCTCCTCCCGCGCTGCTTCCCACAGCCCCCACTGGCGCGCCAGGGGCCAAAGGTTGCCGATCCCTGGTCTACACTATGAACTAGCTCACATACACATACTCGCCCTCGTTCAATGAGAAAGCAGAGCGGCGGTAGTATGGACAGCAACAGCAGAGGCATGGCTGAGCTGTGCAAAGTACAAACCCACCTGAAACTGCCTCCATTGCCACTGTCCATGCTACTGAAGCTACACTACTAGTTATATTTCGGCTAGCTCTCATTGAACTACTTTGAGTGTGTGCACACAAGCACAGGAATGACACCCCTCGTTTGTAATGTAGATATAGCCTAAGAAAACCAAATTAAAAGCCTTGGCTTTTCATTCTTAGAAATCAGAGATGGAAGAGACCTAAAAGGTCATTGTGCCATTCCCCTGCCAAAACAGGGTTCTTCCATACAGTACATTCTCTAGTTTTTTAAAGATACCAGGCAATGGGGCTTCCACAATTTCCTCTGGGTAGCCCCCAGTGCCATCACTAATGTTTTTCAGGGAAGAACACTGAGTTTACTGCATCAAGTCAATTCAAAGAGTCAATTCCACACCAAATGTCCTTTATTATTCAGCCTTTTAATGAAAATAACCCCCAGTGGAAGTGAAGAATGATATTTAAAGAAAGAAAAGAATGGATGCCAACTGTCCACTTTTATACTTAGGGTCATTTAACAATTTTCTTCTACAATTGTATAGTCTTTAGATCTCCAAGAAGTCTTTCTGGAAATCTTGAAACTTTGCATAAATATCATATAGTATATGACAGGGCCCGATCCTGCATTCCTTGTGCACTGAAAACTCCCTTCCACTGAATTCACTGGGTTTCTGGATGTGCAAGAAATTCACAATAGGGCTATATACCATTATATTTGCTCATCTCCCTTGAATACGGAAACCTTTTCTTAACCGTGGATGGAAGTAGATGTTGTCATTGCCACAGCGATGCTTTCTTCATACACAGTATTGCTAAAGCAAACAGTATTGCCTAGCTGGGTGGGACAGATTGTTCAAATCCTTGTAACCACCTAACAGAATAAGTTGCCAGAGCTAAGTATTATTCTACCATTACCTTATCTACTACTGTAGTATCTGCTTTCATATTTACTGAATACACAAGCACAGAATATATCAAATCTCACAGATGTCTGCTTTACATACAGAAAGCGGACATTATTTAAAAGGAGAAACCTGTAAAGACAAGTCATCAAAATGCCCTGACTTTCAAAGGTGTTGAGTACCCACAGATCCTACTGATGTTGAAAAGAGGTGCTCAGTACCTTTGTCTGTCAGGTCACTTCTTACTTAAGTGCCTAACTTTAGGCAGTCAGGTTGAAAAAATGTTAACCAAGTATTTTAATATCCGAAAAGGAGTATTTTCTACTGTAAGACCAGAAAGGAAAACAGTTATTTTTATTATGAACTATTATATAAGAGTACTCAATATGTCTTACTGGATAAGTGTCATTTCATTTGCAATTCAGATTTTCAAATCACTGTATTTCATGGTTCTCTCATCCAAACTTCTCTAACACTGAACAGTTTTAAAAAAGGTTTCCAAACAATATGCATTAATTTATAGTACAGAAGCATAAAAGCAATGTCCCCCCCAGCATCCTATGTTGTTCAACATATTGATAAAAAAAGCTGGAAAAAGGGATGAACAGTGAGGTGGCAAATTTGCAGACGATATAAAATTACTCAAGATCGCAGTCCACTTTGGATTTAGGTAAGACTTACAAAGGGATCTCACAAAACTGGTTGACTGGGTGACAAAATAGCAAATGAAATTCAGTGTTGATAAGTGCAAAGAAATGCACACTGGAAAACACAATCCCAACTATACATATAAAATGATGGGGTCTAAATTAGCTGTTATCAATCCAGAAATATCTTGGAGTCATCATTGATAGTTCACTGGTAACATCTGCTCAATGTGCAGTGGCCACCAAAAAAGCTGTCTCCACACCATTCAGGTGTGATGGTTAAGGTTGAGCATTGCTTACTGTTAAAATATTTTATCATACCACACAAATGACATTGTTTTGACTGATGTAAAATAACACCATGGGTGGTTATGTGAAATAAAAATCCAGTTTATTTTAATGCTCTTTGTTTACTTTTTGCATTTCCCACAATTTAAGGACAGCAGAAAATAAATCAGTTTCACTCTCCCTTCTTCCCCCTCCCCCAGATTTCACTTTCAGGTTCTTTAGTAGTTATAGTTCTGTTCTTAAGCACTTTGGGAAATATTTATTTTGATGAAATTTATTTTGGGTCAAAATTGAAGGTGACATTGTCTGGTAAGCACCATCAGTGTAAAGAAAACTGCGGAGGCTTGGAATTTACTCCACTGGGTTTGCAGTCTAAGAGCCTGTCCCTACCAACAGTTAATACCAGGCATACTGCTTAATATTCTGAGTAGATTACTTAAATGAGAAGTAAGCATTCACATTAGTAAGCTCTGTGCCTGGTAGTCTGAGGGTATGTCTACACTACGAAATTAGTTCGAATTTATAGAAGCCGGTTTTATTGAAATCGGTTGTATACAGCCGATTGTGTATGTCCACACAATAAAATGCTCTAGGTGCTCTAGTCGGCAGACCGCGTCCACAGTACGAGGCTAGCGTCGACTTCCGGAGCATTGCACTATGGGTAGCTATCCCACAGCTATCCCACAGTTCCCGCAGTCTCCGCCGCCCCTTGGAATTCTGGGTTGAGATCCCAATGCCCGGATGATGCAAAACAGTGTCGCGGGCGGTTCTGGGTACATGTCGTCAGGCCCCTCCCTCCCCCGTCACAGCAACGGCAGACAATAGATTCGCGCCTTTTTATCTGGGTTACCTGGGTTACCTGTGCAGACAACATGGAGCCCGCTCAGCACAGCTGAGCTCACCGTCACCATATATCCTCTTGGTGCCGGCAGACGTGGGACTGCATTGCTACACAGCAGCAGCTGCTAACTGCCTTTTGGCGGTAGACGGTGCAGTAGACTGGTAGCCTTCATCGGCGATCTGGGTGCTGGCAGCCGTGGGGCTTGCCTTTTGGCAGTAAATGGTGTATTATGACTGTTAGCCGGCCTATTACAAGTCGGGTCATCGCACATTAGCAGAGTCTTCCCTGAGCAGCAGCTCGTGCAATAGGCCTGAAGACCATCGTCATACACCGCCCCGTATTTGCTGCCAAGCACCCAGAAAGATGCCGAGGGCTATCAGTCACGCTGCACCGTCGTCTTAAGATGTAAAAAATAGATTTTCTCTGTATTCATTTGCTTCCCCCTCCCTCCGTCAAATCAACGGCCTGCTAAACCCAGGGTTTTCAGTTTAATCTTTGGGGGGGACCAGTCTGTGACAGTTGTTTGTGTCTCTCCCTGATGCACAGCCACCGTTCTTTATTTTAATTCCCTGTGCCTGTACGCCATGTCGTCACTCGGCCCCCCTCCCTCCTTCCCCTAGGCCGTCAGATACTACGTTCGCGCCACAGCTCGAGCCGCGAAGCGGTTCACGCCTTTTCTTTGAATTCTGGGTTGAGATCCCAATGCCCGGATGATGCAAAACAGTGTCGCGGGCGGTTCTGGGTACATGTCGTCAGGCCCCTCCCTCCCCCGTCACAGCAACGGCAGACAATAGATTCGCGCCTTTTTACCTGGGTTACCTGGGTTACCTGTGCAGACAACATGGAGCCCGCTCAGCACAGCTGAGCTCACCGTCACCATATGTCCTCTGGGTGCCGGCAGACGTGGGACTGCATTGCTACACAGCAGCAGCTGCTAACTGCCTTTTGGCAGTAGACGGTGTAGCATGAGTAATAGCCGTGGGGCTGGCAGCCGTAGGGCTGCATTGCACCAGCCCCTTCCAGGCGATGGTATATTATGACTGGTACCCGTCGTCGTCGTACTGGAGTGGCTGTCAATCATGGCCACCTGGGCAGACATGCTACTGTCTCGATGATGACGGTTACCAGTCATAATGTACTATTTTCTGCCAATTGCCCAATATTGTCTGCTAAGCACCCAGAAGAGGCCGAGGGCGATGCTGGGTGCTGGCGGACGTGGGGCTGGCAGACATGGGGCTGCATTGCTACACAGCAGCAGCCCCTTGCCTTTTGGCAGATGATGGTATATTATGATTGGTACCCATCATCATCATACTGGTATGGCTGTCACTCATGCTGCAGCGTCGGCTGCCACCTTAAGATGTAAAAAATAGATTTATTCTGTGTTCATTTGCTTCCCCTTCCTCCGTGAAATCAACGGCCTGCTAAGCCCAGGGTTTCCAGTTTAATCTTTGGGGGGACCATTCTGTGTGACAGTTGTTTGTGTTTCTCCCTGTTCCTGTACCTGTACGCCATGTCGTCACTTGGCCCTCCCTCCCTCCCTCCCGCCCTCCTTCTCCTGGTCCATCAGATACTACTTTCGCGCCTTTTTTCTGACCAGGCGCCATAGCTAGCACTGGGATCATGGAGCCCGCTCAGATCACCGCGGCAATTATGAGCACTATGAACACCACGCGCATTGTCCTGGAGTATATGCAGAGCCAGAACATGCCAAGGCGAAACCCGGACCAGGCGAGGAGGCGATTGCAGCACGGCGACGAGAGTGATGAGGAAATTGACATGGCCATAGACCTCTCACAAGGCACAGGCCCCAGCAATGTGGAAATCATGGTGTCACTGGGGCAGGTTGATACCGTGGAACGCCGATTCTGGGCCCGGGAAACAAGCACAGACTGGTGGGATCGCATCGTGCTGCAGGTATGGGACGATTCCCAGTGGCTGCGAAACTTTCGCATGCGTAAGGCCACTTTCATGGAACTTTGTGACTTGCTTTCCCCTGCCCTGAAGCGCCAGAATACCAAGATGAGAGCAGCCCTCACAGTTGAGAAGCGAGTGGCGATAGCCCTGTGGAAGCTTGCAACGCCAGACAGCTACCGGTCAGTCGGGAATCAATTTGGAGTGGGCAAATCTACGGTGGGGGCTGCTGTGATCCAATTTGCCAGGGCAATGAAAGACCTGGTGATAGCAAGGGTAGTGACTCTGGGCAACGTGCAGTCAATAGTGGATGGTTTTGCTGAAATGGGATTCCCAAACTGTGGCGGGGCCATAGACGGAACCCATATCCCTATCTTGTCACCGGAGCACCAAGCCACCGACTACGTAAACCGCAAGGGGTACTTTTCAATGCTGCTGCAAGCCCTGGTGGATCACAAGGGACGTTTCACCAACATCAACGTGGGATGGCCGGGAAAGGTACATGATGCTCGCGTCTTCAGGAACTCTGCTCTGTTTCGAAAGCTGGAGGAAGGGACTTTCTTCCCGGACCAGAAAGTGACCATTGGGGATGTTGAAATGCCTATCGTGATCCTTGGGGACCCAGCCTACCCCTTAATGCCATGGCTCATGAAGCCGTACACAGGCAGCCTGGACAGGAGTCAGGACCTGTTCAACTACAGGCTGAGCAAGTGCCGAATGGTGGTGGAATGTGCATTTGGACGTTTAAAAGCGCGCTGGCGCAGCTTACTGACTCGCTCAGACCTCAGCGAAAAGAATATCCCTATTGTTATTGCTGCTTGCTGTGCGCTCCACAATATCTGTGAGAGTAAGGGGGAGACCTTTATGGCGGGGTGGGAGGTTGAGGCAACTCGCCTGGCCGCTGATTACGCGCAGCCAGACACCAGGGCGGTTAGAGGAGCACAGCAGGGCGCGGTGCGCATCAGAGAAGCTTTGAAAACGAGTTTTGTGACTGGCCAGGCTACTGTGTGAAACTTCTGTTTGTTTCTCCTTGATGAACCCTCCAACCCCCCCCCCCGACCCGGTTCACTCTACTTCCCTGTAAACCAACCACCCCACCCCACCCTCCCCTCCCCCTTGCAGAGGCAATAAAGTAATTGTTTTTTCACATTCATGCATTCTTTATTAGTTCCTTACAGAGGTAGGGGGATAATTGCCAAGGTAGCCTGGGATGGGTGGGGGAGGAGGGATGGAAAAGGACACACTGCATTTTAAAACTTTAACTCTTATTGAAGGCCAGCCTTCTGATGCTTTGGCGATCATCTGGGGTGGAGTGACTGGGTGGACGGAGGCCCCCCCACCGTGTTCTTGGGCGTCTGGGTGAGGAGGCTATGGAACTTGGGGAGGAGGGCTGTTGGTTACACAGGGGCTGTAGCGGCGGTCTCTGCTCCTGCTGCCTTTCCTGCAACTCAACCATACGCTCGAGCATATCACTTTGATGCTCCAGCAGACGGAGCATTGCCTCTTGCCGTCTGTCTGCAAGCTGACGCCACCTATCGTCTTCAGCCCGCCACTTGCTCTGTTCTTCCCGCGATTCAGCCCGCCACCTCTCCTCTCGTTCATATTGGGCTTTTCTCATCTCCGTCATTGACTGCCTCCACGCATTCTGCTGTGCTCTATCAGCCTGGGCGGACATCTGCAGCTCCGTGAACATCTCGT
The DNA here is from genome assembly GCF_027887155.1 of Malaclemys terrapin pileata. Classification (NCBI taxonomy): domain Eukaryota; kingdom Metazoa; phylum Chordata; order Testudines; family Emydidae; genus Malaclemys; species Malaclemys terrapin. Next base: position 14,995,400 of record NC_071520.1, on the reverse strand, counting down.
CCCTCGTCTTACGTTTTCTCTTTCTAATGTTCACGAGCCTCTGCGAAGGAGAAACATTTGCAGCTGGTGGAGGAGAAGGGAGAGGTGGTTAAAAAGGACACATTTTAGGGAACAATGGGTACACTCTTTCATTACAAGGTCGCATATTTCGGCTTGCAGGCAGCCATCGTAGGCCACAGTGTTTTGGCTTTTTTAACCTTCTTAACATGCGGGAAAGGTTGCAAACAGCAGCGCATTTCCCATATCAAGGATGAATTGGGTTGTCCATTTAAAATGGGGTTTCAATGTAAAAGGAGGGGGCTGCGGTTTCCCGGTTAACATGCGGCACAAACACAAGTAAACCACCCCCCCACACACACACACACACGATTCTCTGGGATGATCACTTCACCCCTCCCCCCCACCGCGTGGTTAACAGCGGGGAACATTTCTGGTCAGAAGAGCAGGAACGGGCGCCTCTGAATGTCCCCCTTAATAAAATCACCCCATTTCAACCAGGAGAGCTTTCTGGAGATGTCCCTGGAGGATTTCCGCCCCATCCCCATACACGTTAACAGACTTGCTTGCTTTTTTTTTGTAATGTTTACAAATATTTACAAAGTTACACTCACCAGAGGTCTCCTGTGTGCCCTGAGGGTCTTGGGTGAGTTCGGGGGTTACTGGTTCCAGGTCCAGGGTCACAAACATATCCTGGCTGTTGGGGAAACCGGTTTCTCCGCTTCCTTGCTGCTGTGAGCTACCTACAGTACCTCCATCGTCATCTTCCTCGTTCCCCGAACCGTCTTCCCTGTGTGTTTCTCCAGTGAGAGAGTCATAGCACACGGTTGGGGTAGTGGTGGCTGCACCCCCTAGGATCGCATGCAGCTCCGCGTAGTAGCGGCAAGTTTGCGGCTCTGCCCCGGACCTTCCGTTTGCTTCTCTGGCTTTGTGGTAGGCTTGCCTTAGCTCCTTAATTTTCACGCGGCACTGCTGTGTGTCCCTGTTATGGCCTCGGTCCTTCATGGCCTTGGAGATCTTTTCTAATACTTTTCCATTTCTTTTACTGCTACGGAGTTCAGCTATCACTGCTTCATCTCCCCATATGGCGAGCAGATCTCGTACCTCCCGTTCGGTCCATGCTGGAGCTCTTTTGCGGTCCTGGGAGGACTCCATGACGGTTACCTGTGCTGATGAGCTCTGCGTGGTCACCTGTGCTCTCCACGCTGGGCAAACAGGAAATGAAATTCAAACCTTCGCGGGTCTTTTCCTGTCTACCTGGTCAGTGCATCTGAGTTGAGAGCGCTGTCCAGAGCGGTCACAATGAAGCACTGTGGGATAGCTCCCGGAGGCCAATAACATCGAATTCCGTCCACACTACCCCAATTCCGACCCGCAAAGGCCGGTTTTATCGCTAATCCCCTCGTCGGAGGTGGTGTAAAGAAACCGGTTTAAAGGGCCCTTTAATTCGAAAGAAAGGGCCTCGTTGTGTGGACGTGTCCAGGCTTAATTCGGTTTAACGCTGCTAAAGTCGACCTAAACCCGTAGTGTAGACCAGGCCTCAGTGTGTTTGGTCTTCTGCACAGAACTATATTGTATGCTGGGGCTCCGATTTATCTTAAGACTTCATAGTCATTGATAGGGCCATAGTTTCTGAATGTGCATGTCAGAAGTGGATGGTTGTATAGAAAGTGGGCATAAATGTAAATTTTTGTTATATTAACAAAGTGCCTGCATTTTAAATAGTTGTTTTTTTTTAAATTAGACATTGTATCTTATGACTGCCACCTGGGACTTGTTGTTCATTGTATCAAAATAAGAACGGCCATACTGGGGCAGGCTAATTAATGGTCCATCTACCCCAGTATCCTGTCTTCCGACAGTGGCCAATGACAAATTTCTTCAGAGGGAATGAACAGAACATGGCAATTCTCCAGTGATCCATCCCCTGTCATCCAGTCCCAGTTTCTGGCCAGTCAGAGATTTAGGGAAACTCAAAGCATGAGGTTGCATCCCTGACCATCTTGTCTAATAGCCATTAATGGACCTATCCTGCACAAACTGATCTAATTCTGGGAACCTTAACCATCACAGTACTGCCATTGATCCTAAAAACACATCCCTATCTCCTAACTACATTATTCATAGCATACTGACAGTTAATCTTCTGCATCACATAAAATTGCTCAAATAGTAAAAAAATAAATGTAGTTACTTTCCTTTATTTTTAATAATCTCAGGTAGTTAACAACACAACAAATTTATTTACCGATAAATAATCTGACCGCATCCCTTAAAATCAAATAATAACCCTAACCCAGGTTCGCATAAAATACTCTAAATACGGGTGAATCTGTAATGAGAGGACTTTATTTTTAGTTGACCACCACATCAGAGATAGACGTCTTGGTGGTCCATCAAACAAAATTAATTCTAAAAATGTACAAGAATTGGCTAGGGACAAGTCAGATACTGTTGTTTACATTAATGCAGAATTTTCATTTTGGAAAACTCAACTACCCATTCATTTATGTTTTAGTTCAAACAATTTTATATGCAATAATAATCTAGTAAATTATAACTTATCATTTTATCATTGTTATGTACTACAAAACAAAAATTGCTCCTACAAGCCAACTGTTCTTTGTGAGCATTAAACACCTACGTTAAGGACTTATTCCAGGCCTAATGTTCACATATTTAGGCTTTGCTCTCGTAGGCTTGCTTTCACTAGATGTTTTTAAACTGATTGCCAATTAACTCAAGGTAAGAAGCATAACAAAGACATACCCATAGGTCTAAAGTCCTAGACCAAACTGATGCTCCGCAGGTACCATGTCCTACTCAGCACCCTTGGGAGACTTCCTATGCCTAGTCTAACTATGCTAAAAAAACCTGTTACAACAGCACACTTGCCATCAACCTAGCCTTATACATTCCTAGCTCCACTACATACCAATACGAGGCATTAAAGAATGTTGCTTTGAGGCATTAAAGAATGTTGCTTTAACTTGACATGACACAGGAAAAAATAACTTGATTTCTTATACATACCATAAAAACAGATCTAATTATTGTTATGCTAATTCAGTGGTTCTCAAACTTTTGTACTGGTGATCCCTTTCACATAGCAAGCCTCTGAGTGCAACCCCCCGTTATAAATTAAAAACACTTTTTTATAAATTTAACACCATTATAAATGCTGGAAGCAAAGCGTGGTTTGGACTGGAGGCTGACAGCTTGTGACCCCCCATGTAAGAACCTCATGACGCCTGAGGGGTCCCAACCCCCAGTTTGAGAACTCCTGTGCTAATTCCCCTTAAAAAACTAGGTTCCTTAGGTATCTGGGGAAAACTTTCTCTCAGCAGGCTGTTAGGACAAGTGCTCTTCAAAAACAAAACCACCGGGATATTTTGAAAACCTTCCTGAACTTTCATCAACGTTCGTAACCTGAAACCAATTTCTGTCAAGCTCTTCTTAGCTTGGTTGCCCTATAGGTGAGCCACACAAACATCATGCATAGATCCAGCATCCACATAGAGACATATAAACTCTGACACACCGCCTTCACCACACACTGACTCCATCCCCAGGCGTAACACCCAGCTTGTCACAGGAGACACACACGCTGCCTCACATGACACGTCCCCCCACCCTCCCAACATGTATGACGCACGGAGCACCCCCAGGCATGAAACCCTGTTCCCTCCATGTATGACACCTACCACAGAGCGCGCACCGCCCTCCATGCAGGACACGTCCCCCCCGGGACACACGCTGCTCCACATACATGACGTACAACTCACATACGTGACACGCCCTGACGCCCCACATACATGACACCTGCCGCCCCAAGAGGGGTGGGAGGAGCAATGGGAGGAGCCCCACCCCTGTTACCTTCTCCAGGGGAGCGGGTCTCTGCACGGCCAGCGAGCGGGACAGCGACAGCACCGTGTTGAAGTAAAAGCCCCGTGAGGAGCCGGAACCGGAGCCAGATCCGGAGCCGCTTCCCCTCCACGCAAACCCGGCAGCAGCCGCCACCGCCAAGGCCGACATATTGCGGGCCAGCCGCAGGGCGCAGCGCACCCTACGCTGTTATCCTCTCCCTAGCCCCCTCACCATCCTCTCGCGAGCATCCCCCACTCCCCGCGGGAGCTCCGGGCTCCAATCAGATAACACATATGGCGGCGCCTACGTTGACTTCACTTCCGGACTCGAAACCCATCCACTCACGGGCAATGGATTATCCCAACTCTCAAACCACACCCCCCACTCCAGTACTAGCAATGGATTATCCGAGCCCCAGCCTGAAGGTTCCCGTTTCCCCAGCCTAGAATGGTTGCACGCACACCCCCGCCCGCGGGTAGTGATAGTTTATTCCAGCCGCTTCCCCTGCGCAGGGGCAGCGATGGTTTAAGCCAGTAGTCACGGGGTGGAGGAGCCCGGCGGGTGCTGGCACCGCTCGGGCGGGAGTCGGGGTCGTTGGAGGTGGCAGCGGGTGAGTGAGGACCGGCGGCCCGGACCGGCTCGGCCCCTCACCGCGGGAGCGAGGCCAGAGGTGATCTCGGTCGCAGGGCCCCTCGGGGGAAGCGGCTCCCTGGCCCCTGCGGGGGGCGGTCCCGGCTCCGAGGGGTTGGGGCCCGGAGCGCCGGGAGTGGGGGCGTCTCGGAGACGGAAGGGGCGTGGGGGGCCCCCGATGGGCGGCGGGGGGGCGGTATAAGGTGGGGGCTGGGGAGAGGGGACCGCGCCGCGTCTGTCCGGGGTTCAGACCCCCCCACCCCCGGACCAGCTGTGTGGGCCGAGGATACACACGTACCCCGGGGTGGTGCTGGCGGAGTGATTCCCGAGCGCTTCCCGGGGAGCGGCCCACAGCGGGGCCGAGCTGGGGATCGGGGCCGAGACCGGGAAGAGCCCCGTCCCCGGCGGAGCTGCCGAGGAGAAGGCTCTCCCGTCTGCCGCGGGACAGGTCCGCGAGGAGAAGGCGAGAGCTCGCTAGCGGGAGGCTCCAGGAGAGAGAGGCTTTAGCTGTCTCGTGGTGTCTATTAAAACAAGCTGAATGCCAGGGCAACTGCAGTAGCTTTGTGTCTGGAATTACTTTGCTTGTCAAAGGGTAATGCCGACTCCTTTCCCCGCCGCTCCCCCTCCCCGTTTTAAATAGCAAAGGGGAGAGACATCTACTGTGATTTGTTTCGTCAGGATAAGAACCTGTAGAGAACAGCCTCCTCACCGTAGTATCTGAGCCCCTTCTAGTAGTGTATTAAGCAACGTGACTAATATCTGTCACGTGTGCCTCATTCTTTCTCTCATCCTCTTCCGCAGGGGAAAATTGAATGTGCAGTGTAATGTTTTGTGTTATAAATTCTGTGTACACTGTGCTGTAAGTGTTAGCAAAAGTAATGTTAAATAAGTACCTGTTGTGCGTGAAACAGAAGGTGGTGCGATCTATGATGGTGTGCAGATCCTGTGGGAGTCTGTTCCACAGTCTTGAACCAGCCCCTGAGAATTTCCAGTTGCCTGCACAGATGTTTTACCTTACAATGGAGAGATCCATTGTGTCCCAGAAGAGGCGTTTGTTCTACTGGTGGGAGGAAGGGCCCTGCAGGATTATGTGCAGAGGATCCGTGTATGTGACTGAAATACCAAGATGCCATTTCCCACCCAGATATATAATGTATGTGCTCCTCTCTCCCTTATGTATCTTCTGTGGCTCATATCACAGCTTATATTTGTATACCTTAGTGAACAGTTTTTCTTAAAAAGAACGAGGAGTACTTGTGGCACCTTAGAGACGAACAAATTTATTTATTATTAAATGCGCCATCCTGATTATTACTACAAAAGTTTTTTTTTTTCCTCCTGATAATAGCCCACCTTAATTGATTAGTCTCGTTAGAGTTGGTACATATGGTATGTTCTCTGTGTGTGTATATATATCTTCCCACTGTATTTTCCACTGCATGCAGCCGATGAAGTGGGTTTTAGCCCACAAAAGTTTATGCCCAAATAAATTTGTTAATCTCTAAGGTGCCACAAGTACTCCTCGTTCTTTTTGCTGATATATAATAATACAGCTACCACTCTGAAGTTTTTCTTAACTCAGTGTTCTAAAGATAAGTAAAAACTGTTTCCTTTACAGGTAAAAATCTTTCATCCTGTTGAGGTTCAATTCCTCTGAAACTAAGCAATTGCTGTAGGCCCTGGGAATACCAGTGTGACTCCAACCTCACTTATCTCTAGTTTCACTCGCACTATAGCAAAGGGAGAAAACAGGAATTGGCATTATGTCATCTTACACGAAAAACTATAATCCCTTTGATGATGATGATGATGATGATGAAGGTTTGAAGCCAGTAAAGTGGAACAATGGAAATGACATCTTTGATGACCCTACTGAAAGGCAACATAGGGAGGCTACAGATAAACAGAGGTATCTACAGCAGGAAGTTCTGAGGCGGGCTCAGGCCACAGAGGCCAGCACTAATAGATCTCTTTCCCTCATTTATGAATCTGAGCAAATTGGAGTAGCCACATCAGAGGTAAGTTCTTAATAACAGTAATATTGATTTTTATACCAGATATAATCAAAACTTTACATAAGTGTCCTTTTGGTTTATTTAGTCACCTATTAGACTGACTCACCAATATTAACACTAAACATAGAGATCGGTAAGGACCAGATCTTGTAAACATTTAAGCATGTGTGTAACTTTTCTCAGTAGAGTAACATGGGTCTAAATGAGTGCAGGCTCAGGAGACAAGTTTGATTGTGACAATATTTTCATGCTGAGTGGCTTCTGTTTTTAACTAACCCTATCAAAAGGGTCCATAGTGGCCTACTGGTCTTATTAAATGTCTGAGTAGTCTACACAAACTTCAAAAACACCTGAAACCAGGAAAAAATCTAGTTCAATACCTTAAAAAGCCTTAAATAAAAGTGCCTGCCAATATTTTCCCTGCTGTCATGGTGAACTGCTTTATAAACTGTATTTAAGGGGGTTTAAAGTGAAAACATTATAGGTCTTTTATCAAACACTTCTATTAGTTTCTCTTGGTAGTCTGTAGAAACTGTTCATTGTTGCCGGGGCTGGGAGGTGATAATGACAAAGAAGCTGTTAATTAGTTTTTTTGTTTTTGTTTTTTTAAATCCAAGTTGCAGCTTCCTTGGCTTCTTTAAAGTCTTGAGGAGAGCATACCTGAGTTCTCACAATAAAGCTTTCCTTTATAGAGTCTGATTAAGACTCTGATAACATTAGTCTGATATGTATTTTGATAAAAATGCCAGTTAAAAATTAGCAAAACCTATGCAGGTATTCTGTTACCACAATTGTTTAATGAAAATGATTGTTCTACCTGTGTAAAGTCTGATAGACCTTCTTTTTCCTGGTAAGTTGTGGCCTGAAACTAATACAGCACTTGATGCAATGTGCTTAGACTCATCCCTGTTAATCATTTCCCTTAGTCTGATGGAGATGTTTCAGAATAAGTGGTGATGATACTTGTTCCAAGTATTTAGAGTCATTAATTTGGTCTTCTGGGCTGCATCATCTGTTGAGGGAGGATGTTTGCTCAAATGATAGTAATTTGTTTACATATACTATTCTGAGGGAATGCATATACACAAGTCATATAATTGTCTATAATAAATTGCGTGAGTAACTTGATTTAGATGGTGAACTCTTCAATATACACACTTTGAGAGATAATAAAAATCCTCTAGTAGTGAAAGGAAAAATCCAACCCTTATCACCAAACAATTTGGTCTGTTACCGAAAATCTGAAAGAAATTTGCAATGTAAGCCTGATTTAGTGTTAATGGTAGAGTCTGAATGTCACAGAACTGGTTGCTTGAGTGGGGAAACGTAAAATAAAAAGACACTGCAAGACTACTCATCTAAAATTCCGTAAATCTAGGAGAGAATATGGACAGCAGTTCTGTTTTTCATTAATGCAACTGCAAGCAGATGAATTCTGGCTGCGTATCTTTAAGCCATTGAAATATCAAACTGCATACCTGTGTGCTTTAGAATTTTAAAACCATAGGCTGTAGGAATCAGTTAATGCAGAAAAGACTCTTATAAGAAAATAACACTAACATTTTTCTATCAATGGATCCTTTCTGAATGACCTAGTGCAGACTCTTAGTGTGAAAATGATACCCTTTGTTAGTGAAAATGTCAACCAGGAATTGAAATAATTCTAACAGCATTACTTGCCTCACTAGCGTAGATTCTACATTGGTAATCTCTTTTCAGCTCTGTACTTCCATGGTACAATGTAACATACCTTAGCAAGGGCAGATAAAGGTGTTAGGACCTGATAAAAATTGTGACTATAACAAGTTTCTAGATGTTGTTCACAGTAGGTGGCAGGAAGTTGGCATGTCTTAATAAGAATTGTGGAGCTAATGAAGGCTACAGTTGCCTTGAGCTGGAGTTGGCAGTTCTTGATTTTAGTGCCACAGGGCTGGAGGCCTTAGAAATACTTCAGGGAGAAAGAGGCACTTTTTTGTTCAAGCATGTCTGTTTTCCTCTGTCTCTTTGCATTTTTTGCTTTCTCTTTTTTTGGTTCTCCTCCTCTTCCTGGAAGCTTTTAGTCATCCTTTTTCACAATTGCCACCACCCTGAAATGTAATCGTCAAGTTCTTGTCACTTTTGTTTGCATGCATCTAATGCTGAAGACAACATTAAATTAATAAGGAATCCTGTTGTTTCCACTTTTCTACTGAGCTTGTACTAAGGAATAGGAAAGTGAAACTAATTCTGCTTCTCCATTTTCATGGAGCAGTAAGAAGCAGTCCCTTTGGGTGGCGGGCCAGAGAGCTTAGAGAGATGCTGGTTTGATTCCTGATCATAGCCTGCTTACAACTGCAACATTTGTACTAGCAGGTAGAGTGGTTCAAATCTGGACCGTTTCTATTTGTCACTTTCATCATCCACATTAGGAATTGCTGCATACATAATTAAATATGGTATGAGGCAGCATGGTCTAGTGGATATAGCACTAGGCTGGGACCTAGGAGAGCCATGTTCTGTTCTTGACTCTGCCAGTGACCTGCTGTGTGATCTTGCCCAAGTCCCTTCTTTTTGTGCCTCTCTTTCCCATCCACCGTTTGTCTGTCTCTTTAGACTATAAACGCTTCAGGGACTTCAAACAGTGCCTTGTGCAGTGGGCCCAAAGGTCAGTTGAGGCCTCTAGGCACCAGCATAATATAAATAACAATTGCATAAAGGAAAGTTAGAGCCTGGAGAACAATGGGTTTAAAATGTAAGAAAATTTACACTATATTTATCCTTGATTCTTGTGAAAATCTCCCATTAACATTAATGAAAATTCTGCAGGTAGAATGAGAATAAAATAGCTTCTTAAATTTACATGTATTTCACAAAGCTGTGGTATATCGTAATAGTAGTTGATGGGCCAGGAAATTGAAATTTTATATAAAATTTCCACATATATAATATAAATTAGAGGAAAAAAAGTTACAAAATGTTGGAAGTAGCATGTCATGGAGGGGGGTGAATATAACTTGTTCAGTAGTCTAGACATATGTAAGCAAGGAGGGCTTAACTCAAACTTCAGGAAGGATTCATTATTCTGGCTTCCTGTTTCCATCTAACTGGCTCTCCTGAGTAAGAGCAGTATCTTAAAGCTGTGACACTTTAAATGCATGTGTGATAAACAAAGAGGATCTCTTATATGCTAAGGAGACGTATAGCAATTCTATATAATTATCCATAAAACACAGCCCACTACAGACTGAAAAGGGGAAATGCAGCTTTTGAAATCTTATTCCTAAATGTTAAAACCATTGACATCACAATCCCTTGACTTGACTGACTTCCGTTTTTCTGTTAATTTCCCTTTAGGAACTTGTACGTCAGGGTGAGGCATTAAAGCGCACTGAACGAATGGTGGATAAAATGGACCAGGATTTAAAGATTAGTCAGAGACACATAAACAACATTAAGAGTGTCTTCGGTGGTTTTGTAAACTACTTCAAATCGAAACCTCCAGAGACCAAGCCTGAGCAGAATGGAGCCCCTGAGTACCAAGGAAACAGCCGGTGAGTACGATGAGAATTTTAAGAGTAGTAGTGGTCAGCTGGAGTTGGCAGCAGAGGCGGGGCATAGGTGGGGCATGTGGGGTTTTATTCATCCTTTTTCACAATTGCCATTGCCCTAGATTGGCCTGTGGAAGAGGGAGAAGGGCTCTGTTCTGCCACTGCACCTGCCCCCTAGCATGCTTGGCCCCAGTCCCAAGCAGCCCCCACATGTGACATGGGACGGGGAGAGCACCCAGGCTGGTTGCGGGGCGGAGGGGGGTGTCACTGGGCAGAAGAAACACGTGGGATGGTCATGTGTCCTCCTCTTTAGATTGTGCCCCTTCCACCTCCCAGTATGGGGAGGCATGAGTCATCTATGGTTGGCAGGAAGACCTGCCTCTTAGCAGAGAAGTCTTGCAAACTGATTCCGTGCACTGCAAGGTGTAGACAAATAGAATACTACTCCATCATGCCACCCCTATGGCAGCAATAGCTTTCTTGAGATGATCTGCAAGGCCACTATCCCCTTCTCTATTCCGATTCCTTCTTAAAACCTACTTCTTGCACAATTTAGAAGAAGCCAACACATTTTAGTTTAAATAACATAACCTCCATTCTCCTTTATTCCATGCTGTGTACTAGCCTGAGTAATGGTCATCTTACTGACTTCTACTCTGTTGTGCTGTGTCGGATATTGAACCCCAATTCTGCGCTGGAGTCTGCATAGGGACCAGACTGCAGTGTTGAGGCTTTAGTTTGTAAGCTCTTCAGGTCAATGACCAAGTATTTCATCTGTATTGTGATCTCCTAGCACATACTTCAGTACTCTATACTAATAAATATAAGCCTCTGGAATTTTGATCAAACGAGCATGCGTTTCTGCCCACTAAACATGAAAAGTCTTCAATACTTAAATGGACAATCAGTCAAATATTGCAAAAAATATTTGCAAAATAACTTGTTCATTATATGTAAAAGGCAGCTAAATCTTTAATTTTCTAACTTGATTTTAAAATTTGGAAGAATGAAAATGTTTTTAAGCCTTAGTCGTGGAAATCGTATTGCTGCGAGTTTGTACTGGTACATGCAGATATATTTCATGGGGTAATAAGAAAATTGAATATTTAAAGCATTTGAAGACAAAAGTGCTGTATGTGTGCTAAGTGTTTTTCATGATCTCTAGAGAATCAGTATCATCACAGGATGGTAAGAAACTATATTAAATTTGGCTGATCTAAAACTGAATCATTTTAATTTTAGTTGTTATAGAATTTGCCTTACAGTAGTTCTGAAATGTTCCAGTTCTCCAATGACTTGTAATGGGAAAGCAGGTTTTTTCAGTTGTACGTTGTAAATTAGCAAGATGGTGACTATATTTTCTTTTCTGATGCTTTTGCTAAAAAGTTCTGTGGGTTTTTTTTTTTTTTTTTTTTTTGGTACTTGTGGTAAGAATAATTTCATATTATCTAGAAAGTTCCTTTAATGGGAACTGTGTAGAGGTTTGTAGCTGTACAGCCTTGTAAATTTGCGTACCAGCTTTTTTTATTAAAAAAAAAAAAGGCGGGGGGGGGGGAATCCAGAGCTGGACCCCTGCCTTAATCAAGCATTCTGAAAAACTCCCTCTTAAATATCATGTGGTCTTGAACTATTTCTCTTCCCAATTTACTAACAACTCTGAATAAAAACAAACAAAAGTTAAGCTAACTGACTTCTTAGAGCAGAACCATGTGACATTCACTTTCAAAGAAGCAGCAATGTGTGAATAACACAGCAACATTGTACGTGTATTGTTGTTTCGGGGGGAGAGAGGACAGGTTAGTGTATGGTATTTGGCTATATGTCTTGGCGAGTGCCTCTACTGGTAAAGACTGAGGGCTTGATTCTGTTCCCACAGAAGTTTATAGGAATTTTGCTGTTGACTTCAGAGGGGGCATGATTGAGCCATGTAAGGTTAAAAACGAATGTCAAGAGAAGGGGAACTGGTTCTAAGAAAGAAGCAGTTAGCTATTCTTAAAGGAATATGGGGCCTAATTCTGTTCAGTCGGTACAGAATTCAACCAGTGGGCACCAAGAATATTTCTTCTTTATTTTTTTCTCTCACCAGATTAAAAGAAGCCATGGTCTTTAGTAAAGAACAAGAGTCAAAGTACCAGGAGAGTCATCCAAATTTAAGGAAGCTGCGTAATTCTGGTTTGTTAATTTATTTGATGTTGCCCGTCACTTTGGGTATACTTTACATAGCTTAGAGCTGTGTCTATTTAGCCTTCCTGGAAAGAATATCATCACATTAGATGCTAACAATAAAGAGGGTTAGAAGCTTGCAAAATTCAGCACCGTTCCTTCCTCCTGCAGATGCAGCCTAAGCAGTGTACAAGAACCTACCTAGTGTGTTCAAGTATAGCCATATCCTGTCTCTGTCAAATGACTAAAAATGGTTCAGAAGGAGCATATTTGAACCCTGTCTTACCACAGCTTTCAAATGTGGCTGATTCCCTTATCAGTACAGACGTAGCTGACCCTGGTCCAGGAGACGCATCTTATTCATACAAAATAGCATGTAGGCTTTTGTTCTGTCCCTTGCTCTTATACTAAGCAAACTTCAGCTAATGTTGTCTGGTGCTGAATGGCCATAGCCTGCTTTAAATAAGGGCCCATTTTATAACTAGTTTTCATTTATATTTGTGAGGGTTAGAAAATACTGAAGTCTTTGAACTAGATCTATAAATAAAGCAACACGCTGTACCTTACTGATCTAATGCACGCTGAAAACATAACAATTGAGTATAATTGTGTGAACTTGGTGTTTGGCACTTAAATGGTTAATTTCACCACTTAGCATTTACCTTGTTATATGGGGTGCAGAAATGACACTTCTGGCTCGCTCTTGTTTGTCTGCCAACAGATTAGAGAGCTTCACTCTGAAGATAGCAAAGCATTAATTTACAACAGAAGGCTAGAAGCCTTTCAGTTAAAAAGCAAACACAACATTTGGGATTTCTTGCGTTTAAAACATCTAAATAGATCTCCAACATATGAAAGCTGACCACTAGAGGGTACAAGAGCTTCCTAGCGACTTGCCCTTAAGGGGCACTGTTTGGCTTTTGTGGTCCAGTTTTTTTCCCAGCTAAGTAACAGAACTACAGAAAGCAACACACAGACTTTAGTTACTGCTTTAATTTACAACCAGGAAATCCACTTGCAAACTTGTATCTCTGCATATCATAAAGCTAGACCTACTGATAGTGATGTTGGATTGAATCTATTAGGTCTCACTGACAGAGTCAGATGACAGAAAGCCAGCTGTCAGTCAGCTAGAGCAATTCTTAATAGTTCTGAACCATTCCTTTGTTTATTTATGTGGACTAGAAATGTCTTATGTTGTTAACAGACGATGATTTCAGTGGAACCAATTCAGAATCTTCTGTCCAACCCGATGTTTATCCAAAGAATCAACATCTCCGAGCTTACCACCAGAAAATTGACACCAACTTAGGTGAGTTAGAAATGGAAGTTCTGTGACTTCACATGATTTCCATATCTTGCTGTTTAAAGCCTGAGAGAATTCAGAGCAGTCTATTCCCGGCTAGCTCTGTCCTTAACTTGTAGTTCACACACAGACCTTTGATCATAAAAGATTCTCTGTGTATGCAGTTTCTATTTCAAAAGCTTCTGCCTGGTAGATCTGCTACATGCTTTAGGCCAGTCTTCAGGATTAAGTCCACATACTATGAATTTTAGTGGTCCACTTCTTGTCCAAAATGGATTTTGACCAGATGGCAGACTGTTGTAGGACAGATGACACAGGTTAGTAATAGATCTGAGTTAAAAATGCTTTTAATGTAAAACCAGCTATAGATTGCAATAATCCTAGCCAGTTTCAATAATATAAATCTGTATGGAAACTAACATCTGCAATGGGGTATCCCTGCTGGGGTCTCAGCATTTTCTGTTCCCTGTGCTCTTATGGCTTTTCTTTCAGTATTGGACTTCACTAAGACAAAAACAATTATTCAAAGATGTTTGGTTACTGAACTGCTGAACAATTTATTTTTTAAAGAAAGCCGCACCACAGTCATCCCAAAACTTTAACCTGATACCAGTTGCTACTTTGCGTAATTTAAATATCTTGCCTTTGACTACATCAAATTAATATCTGCTGTATGTTTAACCAATTGCTGTGCAGATATTCCTATGCAACATCTCTTCAAATGAATGGAACAGGGCCAAGCAGGTTCATCCGGCTATGCTGAAAAAGCACATTAGCTGGGTATTACTGATAAGAATACCAGTGAGGAAATACCCATGTTAGCATTTAAATACCAAAAATATGAATACCATAGTCTCCTGTAATGTAGACTGTACCGTTTATTTTGCATAGAATGATTGAATTTATATGAATGTCAGTAGTGCATCAATTTGGATTCTGAAGCCTTCATAAGCAAATACTTAAAACTTTATTTTAATGAGCTTAAAATTCTGGAGAAAATGGAACAAATTGGAAGGAATGAAATCCTTAATGTGTGGATTTTATTATCTTTCTGCATATATCTCTGAAGAAAGTACAATCGTAATCTGTTTTATTCTGTATAAAATGCCTCTGTAGTTGTCTGCTCTGTCTGACCTGGAAAGAGTGATGTGGAAGAAAACAAATACATGAAGAATCAGGAAGCTGAGCCAGAAATGTTAGGATAGATATAACAACTGTTCTACTCCCACCTCATTCTGAATTTGTTAGTTTCCAAAACATTTCTGCCAGCCAGTTGTGCAATAAACGGCTTTTCTGCAGCTAAGTACTTCAAAGAACGCATTCTAGGATATGGGAACAAGTAAACCTGCTCCTCCACATTAAACAAACGTGTACCTTATGGAAGGAAATGCTCTAAAAATCCGTGTACAGAAAGTGGGTGTACTGCAAGGATTGGGGATTTATAGAATTAACCATTTTTACACCTGTATATTTTGATCTTTCTTGACAGTAAATATCAGTTTAAAGAACTGACTGTGTTGAGAGACTGCTCATGTTAGGGTGTCAAATGTACAGAGGCAAGGAAAAAATATATCCATCCTTAAAGTAAAGGGAGAAAGTTAACATGTTTAAATGTATTTTAGACACGACAAATACCTTGGTTTATAAAGATCAAATTTAGTTTTCACCATTTATTGTGTCTTTTAGTTTACAATGTACTCACTTTGAGCAATGAAAATAGATGAGTCCCTTTTCAGGTACCAATGCACTACCATTGTTGTAACATTTGTGTTGCAAATATTGTAGGGGAATAGTTAAGCAGCTTTCACTGACACTTGGTTTAATTAAAGGTTTTGGGGGAAATGGGGGGGAATTTTGACAGCACCCATTTAAATGGCGCCCTATATCTTGTAATTCCTGCTGTTTGAACCTTCATACTCCCTCTCTCCATTGGCAGATGACATGTCCTCTGGGCTGGGCCGTCTGAAAAACCTGGCTTTGGGTCTGCAGACAGAAATTGATGAGCAGGATGACATTCTTGATCGGCTAACTGGAAAAGTAGACAAACTGGATGTCAGTATTACAAGCACTGAAAGAAAAATCCGACAACTTTAAAGACTTCTCAGAAATTCTTTCCTACAGTGTAAGATCTTCTTGGATGTTTATCTTGCTGGGGGTTTTCTTTGTTTTTTTGTTTTAAATCTTGGGCAATATCCATTTCTTACTTTCAGTGGCTTAGCTATCATTAAAATTGCAGAATTTTGAGTGCAACATAAGATCTTAAAACACTTCTTAATATATACATATGTGTACATTGGACAGCACATCTTTCTGCATCTGGTTGCAATCCTTCACTCTGGATACCTGCTCATTTGTATTATGATGTGCCATGTGCATATAGGAATTTTCAGTCTACATGTTTCAATGCCCTTACACTTAGAACTGTGGCAAAGAAAATAACTAAATTTTGCACCTGTTTTGCAAGGAATTGTTTAAGAATTTAAAAATAGCTATATGTAAACATACATATTACCAGCTGTAAAAATAATTCTGAATGATGTCCCCTAGCATTTCTGTGTTTGTTCCTGAGGAATCTCAGAGGTCTCCAAACAACTGGAATAGTTGTCAAATGTGACATGCAGTGATGCTGGTACTAACACTGTGCCAACACTGTGCCTAGGGGGAAGTGATTCTGCGCTCTCAAAAATTCTCCACTGATGGTGGTGGTTGTCCTTTATGTGCTGCTTTTCACCAGCCTACTGAGTAAGTGGCTATTTGAACAGCAGCATCTCTCTTAAAAATGGAAATTTGGACTAGTAATTCAATTTTTAAAATTTTTAATGTTTTGAAATAGGAAAGGTGGAGTGGGGGAGCTCATGCCATAGTCTTATGTGATGACTATTTCTTCCACCCCCATCACCATTGTTGAGAAATTAAACTTGCACATATACCTACATGCTCTCCAGCTCTCTGGCTTTGCAGTTTTTAGTTCCTACAGATGACCAATGTTTTAATTACTTCCAGTTTTCCAAATCCAAATTGGAATCCACCTGCTGGGTTTTTTTTCCCCTTATGCCTTTGTAAATAACACTGTTAAACAAAAATCATTTTAATTCTACAGCCGTGGGAAGGTAACAACCAAATGATCATCATCTATCTGCCTGATTGGTGACGTCTCTAAAATGAGCAGATAATATCGATTCAGATCTTACTGGACAAGTGTCCATATCGCAAAATTCACCACCACATTTGACAGTAAGAACCTGGTTGGCAGTCCCAGCAGAGAGGCCAGCAAATTAAAACCCCGTTCGCTGCACCTGGTCCCTCCAGGTTGTCATGGCATATCGATTGACCCTGTGAAGAAACTTGCTTTGTATATAGTTGCCTGTGCTTCATGTTGTGTTGATAAATGGAAAACCAAAGTTTTCCAGGTCTGTTGATTCAGTACCTTTCATAATCACTAAATTCACACATTTTTCCCTTTTAAAAAAAGACTTGTTCAAACACTTAAAAATCCCATCTTCTGCCTTGGTGTGAACATACTCCCTCTAGCGCATAAAGGACTTAGAGAATTTTCAACCCTCTTGTTCTATACAGTCTGTGGAGGAAAGTAAATCATTAAACCATCTGAACTTCCTTGCTATTGGGGGCAATGTTACTGGAAAAGAACTCCTCTAGTTCTCCTGGTAATTACATTTCTCTGATGTGAAACCATTTGAAAACTAGTTTATGCTGCACCCTGCCCTGCTGGTGTCACAAATATCACTTTGCAAAGAAAGTGGCTGCCACCAGCTGGAAACATACAGGTGCCAATTATAAGAATATTCTGCCATATATCTTTCATTACCTTTAATTTTATTTTTATCTCCCATTTGGAAGTTTTGAAAAAGCCTGTTACTACCTACACGTCTTCTGCCCTTGTGTATACATACCATTACTAGTGCTTTTCCCCTATTGCCAGGATATTCATGAGTGATTAGCTGTCTCTTCTTAATGTTAAGGCATTTATTTAGGAAGTAACAGATATCATTAACTTGTAAAAAGCTGAAAGCATGAGAGAGGCAGGAAGATTCAAATGTTTGTCCTGCCTACCTTTGATGGCTTATTTAAGTACTCATCAGAAAAAAATGTGGGGAGGAGAGAGGGAGGTTTTTGTCTTCTTACTATAGAACTTCCAGAACACAGTGCTGATTGACAGAGGCATCTTTCTTTTATGCGCCCAAGCTGTGTGTATATGTATTCTATCCCGAGTTTAAAAATTTGTGGAAAATTCCACTACCAGTTAGTAACACTGTTAACGTATTTGAAATCTGCCTTCACGTGTATATGCTTACCCCGCAACTAGACTTTTTCCTAAAGCAAGACCTTGGTAATCAGCGTGCAGGCTGAATAGTTTTCTCCATTGAGTTGTAGCTAATGGAGAAGAAATGTAGCTAGAAGATCCAGCTATGTGTTCATGTATATTGAAAAATGAGAGGAAGATGGGGCTTGGATATGAACAGTGATGGCAATAGATCTGTTAGTTTAACTTGGATGCTTTCTGACATAATTTATTTTGTGAAATAAATTCTATTTCTTCTTAAAACAGGACTTTTTTTTAATAATGTAGTTTTATCAGCCTTACTAAAAGCTGCTTGTGTCCTTGGGGGAGACCTTTGCTATAAGGAATCTACTTTGGCTTTTAGAACATTTTGATCATTACACATTTCAAACCAGAACTCAGAAGTACGTGGGAGTTCTACAAAGGCCTAATTTCTCATCTCTTTACCCCATTCACCGTTGCCAGTTGGTGACATCTGCTATTTCCTCATTGTTTACAGGCTTCCTGCTCTACTTACATCTAGGGTCCCGTTTTTTAAAGGGTTGCTTTCCACATTAGGGCTCTTTTGTGTGGATGAGAGTTGTGTTTAAGCATAAACTAAAATCGACTGCAACCTGAACTCCTGTCCTAGCTTTCATAGAAAATACTTTACACTGTCTGCCGCTAAAGAACATAAACGTTAACAATGTGAGAGAGCAATGCTGTGTTTTGTAATACAGTGATGAAACTCTTGCTGACTAAAAACTATTTTACAAAAAGAGGAAATAACTGAAAAACTGACTTTTTTTCTTTCCTAGAAATTTCTGCCTTCCCATGCTGCTGAAGGGTTAATTTCTGTAACTAGTCTTTTAGATCCTGTCTAAAATACCATTTCATCTTTCTGTCAGATACCATTGAGAAACTTACCCTTTCATGTTGGCCTAAGCTTTTTAAAAATGATTCTGCAAGCTTATCCGTGAGTGCCAGTTCAACCAACTATTCTGCTTAAGTGTGCCTGTTAGCCTTTCTTTACAGCAGAACTTCAAAAACAGACTCCAACGAGAAACTGCTGAATTGGAATTAATTTGCAAACTGGACATCATTAAATTAGGCTTGAATAAAGACTGGGAGTGGAGGGGTTATTACACAAAGTAAAACTATTTTTTCCTCTACTATTACTTACACCTTCTTGTCAACTGTTGGAAATGGGCCATCCTGATTATCACTACAAACGTTTTTTTCTCCTGCTGATAATAGCCCACCTTAATTGATTAGTCTCGTTATAGCTGGTATGGCAACACCCATTTTTTTTCATGTTCTCTGTGTGTGCGTATATATATCTTCCTACTGTATTTCCCACTGCATGTATCTGATGAAGTGGGTTTTAGCCCATGAAAGCTTATGCCCAAATACATAGTTAGTCTCTAAGGTGCCGCAAGTACTCCTTGTTCTTTTTACTGGTAATACTGTAGACTAGGCACCGTTTATTGGCTTGAGTGGCAGTTAGTGTTCTATCAAAATAAGGTTGCAAAAACTTCTATGCAGGCATCTTTATAAAGTAAGACAGGCTCCCTTGTAGGAAGATTTATTTCTTTAAATGAGGTTAGGGGTATTCCGATTATTCAGAATTTTTATCTGTCTGAGCATAGATTTGACAATAAGCAGCCTTCTTTTAAAAAAAATAGATCTGGCCATTGGTTTGTAATACATTGTACCTATAAAACTGTTCTTGAGCATTGAACCAAAACTGCACTAAGTAATCGAGGGCAGCCAAGATGTAGGCTCTAAGGCCCTGTTCTTGCACTGGGAACTGCACAGGCTGAGTCTGACTGAAATCATTGGGGCTCTGCCTGGGCACACAGGTCTCCCTGCATGGTACTCAGTGCAGGATCATGGCCTACGACTTTGTGTGTACATACAGAATGTCTAGAAGAAACTCTTTTGCTGTATTGAGGCTACTGTATTTAGATTGTATGCAAACAATACTCTGAAATTTTAAACCTAAACAAGCTAAATTTTCAGTTTTTTTCCATGATTGAAATGTAAAATATTTTGCTGCTTAATAGCTTTTGTGAATGTTCAGCTTATGTAAAACTAGGAAATAGAAAATACTTTTTCTAGCCCTTCAGCCTTCAGAACAAACTGACTTTTGTTGTTCCTTTTACATGGATAAGTCCATAGAAAAGATAATGTTTTTGGCTTTGAAATGTGTGTGACATCAGCCTTACAGGTCGCGATTATTTGACTACAGCCCTGGCCATTTTTTTTTAATAGTAACATAATTATACACCACACAGATTTAATAATTTTTTTATGCAAGCAAAATTGAAGTCTTTCTCTTTCTTTCTTAATGAAAGATTAAAGTGGATTATAATTCAGCAATTTAAGATGTCAAATGGAATCTATATTGAATGGTGAGATGCTCAATAAAGGTGCTTATTGTACATGAAGACTTGTTGCATTTTATTTCCAGGATGAAAGTATCGTTGCCAGATGCTGGACACTATCAAAGTATATTGATTGGATTTCTTCCAGTAAAAGGATATTCTTTAACTGAGGATATTTCCGTTATAAATAACGTTCTGTCCACTCCCATAAGCTGCTATAGTATCGTGTCATTCTTAGGGACTATAACTCTGGAAGAAGATGCTTTAGTAAATCTTGTAACTTCACCAATCATTTCCTGCTGAATGACAACCCTTAATACTATATAGGAAAACTAGGATTTCCAACGCATGGGCCTATTGGGATTGCTGTGCCTGGTAGCAGATGCTTTTGAGAGTGGGGTGAATTTCTGCCTGACTCTGGTGATCACTCTAGTACCTGAATCGTGGGGTTTGGCACGCCCTCAATTAACATGCATAGCTTTAATTGTTGGTAATAAAATGTAGACTTCATTTAAAAACATCAAAATCCTGCCACAGTATTTGAGTCTAGCAGTGAATATCACAGGTTGGCTACATTCTGTGTAAGGGGCACCTCTTAGGGAATAAGGCAATCAAATTATGTAGTGTGTTGCAAGCTTTAAACTAGGAGGGATGTAGTTTAGGGCATGGTCCCCAGTCTGGTCATACCAGTATTTTCGAAGGTGCCTGTAACCGTGGTAGTGATAGTACTTGTATTTGGGGAGAGTAATCTAGATTTTGGCAACCTCTGTATGATAGGGATTTAAATACCTTAGTGCCACAGGAAAGACCCTTTGAAGGTCTTATTGCAAGAAATTCTCAGTAGAAATGAGGAGCTAGTTCTTAGACTAATCAGAATGATGCTTAGAATTTAAGTATCTACTACAATTCTAGGTCCACTTGTGTCCCTCCTGTTTGTAGGAGATCCATGCGGAGTTGAGAACCCCTCTGTCCTCCCACCTTGTAAATGTGGCAGACAAATCCTAGAGTACAGCAGAGATGTTGGAGAGAAGTTAGAAGCACTGTGTACACTAGTCTCTTCTGGGTCTCTGCTCACTGTACTTACGTGCAAACTTAGATTTCTTTCACAATTGCTAGAATTATCTGGCTTCATGTGAAGGTATGGGGGTATTTTCTTTATGGCTGGCCAGGTATTTTCTCCCTTTTATGCTCTCCTAATGGGTTTCCTTGACCACAACTGAATCTTTGGCATTCTTGGAAGTGAGAAAGGGAAAGGAAGGTGAAGGAGAAATGCTTATGCAGTCATGTCGGCAAAAAATGGAATGAATGTCCTTTTGGAAGAAACGGATACCCTAACCTCAGCTGTCTGTCTCTTTTCCTCCCCCAGCACCTTCTTTCTCGTCATTCTCAACTCCCCTCCCTCCCCCTCCACCACACAAACCTCCAGGAAAGAGGGAATTCTCCCATTTTTCATTTCCTTCAGTGTGCCTTTTCCCCAGGGGAACATAAGATTTATAGAATCCCGGAGCTGAGAGAAAGATGGGGTTGGCCCCGAAATAAGAGGGCTGCCAAACTGTGATTAGGAAGCTGTCTGGATGTCTCACTAGGGGCAGGGTTATCTAAATACAAGAACGTGGTAGCTCTGCACCAGCTATAAAGGGCCTAGTTGGAAAACAAGCAGGCTGTGACTACACTGTAGATGGAGTGGAGGTCCCTAGCAAACAGATTCCCATTGCTGTGCATTGATGCCTTGTGGGAGAACTGACCTCATTGACATCCTAATTCTGTTTTTCTTGGTTTGTATAGCTTTCTTAATTAGTTTATTTGTAAATATGATTTTCCTGTTTATGGAAAATCAGTTCTATCCAAAGATGAGCCCAGCACTCTATAAGCAGGTGACATGCTGCTTCCAACAGTGTTTGGTCTTGTCAGTACCCATGACATCCTTCTGTTTTTCACAGCAATTGGGGCAACAGAGATGTGAAATGTGCTACTGAGACACTCTGGGTTTCTTTTTCCTTCATCATGGCAAGGAAGGGAGAGGAGAGGGGTTGGAATTTATAAATAGTGTAACCAAAATGTCCATTGTCCCTAGAATGTGCTGGACATTGCCCTTAAGAGTTTATACTCTAAATAGACAACATGCATGCACATAGCAGTGGGTGAAAGAAAGGCAGTTGCATGAGATGTTTTTAATCTCTCATTTTAAAATGTTTATCATTTGCCTTTATTTATGTAAAGCTGTACCCAGACTTATCAGATGTGTTTTTAAGTAAAACACACAAGGATTAATGTTGATGTATTTTGTTTTTGTTTCACCAATACCAGTCTATTTACTCCTGGGTTTTAATCCCTTCCTGTGTTCATTTTAATTCTGCATTCTCCTCCTCTAACTTAACCCTGTCCCTATACCCCACTTTCCCTTCCCCTGTATCTCTGCACTGTGACCTTTAGCTTTCCCCCCAGCTTCCTCCCTATTCCTCCATCCCAATATTTATCTCCTTCCCTTCATTGGACCTATCCCTTCCCCAGTGGAAAGGAAAGGGTTCTGCTGATGTTGATAATTAGACCTCTCTTCCCTTTGCCCCTCCCTTGAGTCCAAATTCTTCTCAGTGCAGGTAGTGGGCTGGAATTCAGGAGACATGGGGTTCAGATCCTGGTTCTGTCAGTTTCTTTGTGTAACCTTGGGCAAATCCTTCAGTACCTTAATTCCCTTTCTGAAAAATGGGGATTGTAATATTCTCCTATTTCACCGGGGTAATGTCAGGTTAAATTAACCAATGATCAGGAGCTGCTTGCATGCTATTGTGATAGGGGCCATAGTTAGCTAACTAAAAAGCTGTCTCTGCTAGCTGCTTATCCGTTATTGGCTGGATCCCTTCTAGATGAGCACTGTGCTGTTTTAGCTCATTGAACAGTTAGTGGTTGGGTTGTGGTGTCTGGGGGAAAAAGTTCTTCAGCCACAATCACGGCCTAGCTCTTCTTTTGAGGAAGACCAATACTGTAATTAGGCTTTCATCACAGAAGCTGAAAGCAAAGGAGATGATGATTCACAGGTGCATAGTACATTGGCCAAACCGGACAGTCTCTACGCAAAAGAATAAATGGACATATCAGACGTCAAGAATTATAACATTCAAAAACCAGTCAGAGAACACTTCAACCTCCCTGGACATTCAGTAACAGACTTAAAAGTGGCAATTTTTCAACAAAAAAACTTCAAAAACAGACTCCGAGAAACTGCAGAACTGGAATTAATTTGCAAACTGGACACCGTCAAATTAGGCCTGAATAAAGACTGGGAGTGGATGGGTCATTACCAGGACCAGCTCCAGGGTTTTTGCTGCCCCAAGCGGCAGGAAAAACAAACAAAAAACCCGCGATCGCAATTGCGATCGGCGGCACTCTGTCAGCAGCTCTATCGCGCCGCTTTCTTCTTCGGTGGGAATTCAGCGGCAGGTGCTTCCCTCCGAGAGGGACCCACCACCAAACAGCCCGACGTGCCGCCCCTTCCCCTTGGCTGCACCAAGCACCTGCTTGCTGGGCTGGTGCCTGGAGCCGGCCCTGCTCATTACACAAGCTAAAAACTAATTTTTCCCACTAGTGTTACTCACACCTTCTTGTCAACTGTTTGAAATGGGCCACCCTGATTACCACTACAAAAGTGATTTTTCCTCCTGCTGATAATAGCCCACTTTAATTGAATTGCCTCGTTAGAATTGGTAAGGCAACCCCCATCTTTTCATGGACTATGTATATATGTCTTCCTACTGTATTTTCCACTCCATGCATCTGATTAAGTGGGTTTTAGCCCACGACAACTTCTGCCCAAATAAATTTGTTAGTCTCTAAGGTGCCACAAATATTCCTCATTGTTCTGGCTACACTGGCTTTCCTAGCATTTCTAGGTTAGAATTTCTGGAAAGGCATTTCCTTTCAACAATCTCCGTAAGCTAAATAAACAATTTAAAAAAAAAAAGTTTGTTTTACTGATCTGCATCTGGACTGTACTATTTCCCACTCCAGCTAGTGTGCTCCAGAGCTGGGTTTATGTTGGCAAGCTCTCAGGAGCCTGAAGGCTTCACGTGTGTCCAAGGGAGGTGAGCATAACCCCTCCCCATGTGTATCACATGGTTTCAGCTGAATCCTTAGGCTTCTACCAGGCAATAACAAAGCTCATTCTGGTTAAGATGGAATAATGCTATTTTCTGGACTGTGCCCCGTTAACAGAGATGAAGGAGGCAGCAACCTGTCATCCTAATTCAGCAAGGCATGTGCCTAACTTTCACCATGTGGATAGTACAATACAAGTCAATGGGGGTGTTATTCGCATCCTTAGTAAGACACATGGTTACCTACTTGCTGAGTCACTCAGGGCCTGTGTTGTTTGGTATCTTGGAGCATCTTCAATAATCTAAGGAAACTTCTTTCTCCCCCAGGCTTGGTGAGTGTCAGTACTGTGGGGACAGTTCTTGTGAGAACATATTTTTGTTGTTGTTTTTTGACCTTTTGTAGTTCTCTTTCAACTTTTACTCCCTGGGAGTAATGGCATATAATAGAATTTGAACAGTTCAAAGATTTGGACTGAAACTTGATAAGCTTTGTGAAATTGTTGAGTCCTTTTGTTGGGGATGTATATAAAATGAGATGTCTTAGCAGAGAAAAGAGATTCATTCTTGAGATATATTCTTACCCTCTTTCTGCAATGATTTTTAAACTATTCACAAAAAGAAGAACGGGAGTACTTGTGGCACCTTAGAGACTAACAAATTTATTAGAGCATAAGCTTTTGTGGACTACAGCCCACTTCTTCGGATGCATATAGCTGAGGTTGATGGATTTCCATTCCATACGGCTAAATGCACTGCCTTGCATAATGACAGGTTTCAGAGTAGCAGCCGTGTTAGTCTGTATCCGCAAAAAGAAGAACAGGAGTACTTGTGGCACCTTAGAGACTAACAAATTTATTAGAGCATAAGCTTTCGTGGACTACAGCCCACTTCTGTTAGTCTCTAAGGTGCCACAAGTACTCCTGTTCTTCTTTTTGCGGATACAGACTAACACGGCTGCTACTCTGAAACGTGTCATTAAACTGTTCAGTTAGCCATTGGCCATGTACTATAACAGCCCTACCTGACTTTTATTTTGAATTTCATCAACTGCTTTCCCATTTTGATACCTCCTTTCTGCAGTATATCATGACTGGAATGTTGTCAAATAATGAAGGAGCTGGGAGAAAACAGCCAGGAGGGATAACTTGAAAATCTGCTGACAAGAAGCAATTAAAGGCAATGTTGGGATACAGTGAAAGATGGAAAATATTGAAACTCACCAGAAGTATCAAAATAAACATCAGCAACCATCGTGTCTCTGAAGTAAATTTCTCTGGTGCTTTGCATAGCTATCATCGAAAGAAAACAGATGGACTGTGAAATGTGTGAGCAGACTGACAAATTGGAGTCTGATCTTCAGGAACTTGTCCATATTGATGTTCATAATATCTTTTCCCTAAAATAAGGAGATAAATAGCTTCCATGCACTATCATATTTTTATAATACAGAGAATAGCTGGAAAGTTAGCCTCAATGTAGATCAAATATAACTGAAACCAATTTTGCTTGTATTATGTGATGGTGAGTAGATATGAGCAGACAAGCACTTCAATACATACTAGCTTACCCCTAAGTGAAAGGATAATATTCCCATGAGGCTAGTCAACTGAGGGCCACACTGGCAGTTTGCCAGGATCATGAGGGCCCCGCAAGTTGCGCAGAATGGATCATATTGCATCTGCCTCATTTTTAAGATGTTGTTTATGGTTGGTCAGGATGGAGCAAAGCATTTTGGGATCTGTAACCTTGCCTGACCACCCTCATTTGTAATACACGGATAAACTCAGGCTCTGTTATAAGTCTGTGGGCTGTATTTGGCCATCCCTGTTTTAATCCAAGGGTGTAATGGGGTTGGAGGGATAGCTCAGTGGTTTGAGCATTGGCCTGCTTAAACCCAGGGTTGTGAGTTCAATCCTTGAGGGGGCCACTTAGGGATCTGGGGCAAAATTAGTACTTGGTCCCACTAGTGAAGGCAGGGGGCTGGACTTGATGACCTTTCAGGGTCCCTTCCAGCTCTGTGAGATAAAAAGCTCTCCATTTATTTATTTTTTTTAAAGCGCAATAAACTTCCCCTCCCCAATTCCCAGAAAATTACCTATATTTAGGGTTACCATACCTCCAGATTTTCCCAGACATGTCCGGCTTTTTGGGCCTCAAATCCCCATCTGGGAGAAAATCCCAAAAAGCCGGACGTGTCCGGGAAAAAAGGGAGGGAGGGGCCGTGGGGCTTGGGTCCGGGCTGGAGCCGCTTGGGCCGGAGCCGCTCGGCCGGAACCAGGGCTGGCGCCCCAGGCCCCGAGCTGAGCCGGGCGGGAGACGCTGGGGCCAGAGCCTCTTGGCCTGGGCTGGCTGGCTGCCGGAGGGAGCCGCTCAGCCGGGGGTGCCGGACTGGGCCGCGCCCCGCCCCAGCCCCAGCTTACCTGCTACCTCCCTGTTTCAGGCTTCCTGCGAACATTTGATTCGCGGGAAGCAGGGGAGGGGGAGGAGCAGGGGGGCGGAGCGTTCAGGGGAGGGGGCAGAGTTGGGGCAGGGACTTTGGGGAAGGGGCGGGGAAGGGGCAGAGTTGGGGAGGGGCTGGGGCGGGAAGGGGCGAAGTTGGGGCGGGGCCGGGGCCCCGTGGACTGTCCTCCTTTTTTTAAATTAAAATATGGTAACTCTACCTATATTCTTTCTCTTTGTGAATGAGTATGGTCAATCACAGCCCAGGCTTTGCTCACTTCATCACCTAATCAAGGCTTACCAGTATGTAGTAACTAAAAGTAGCAGTCAAACTGTCAGGAGCCACATCTTAAGCTGGGCCATTCATGTTCAGGGTTGCTAGAAGAAGATCTGGATGTTATTGAGGCATCTTTGGGAGGACCCATGAAAATAATTTATTTTAAAAATAACTATTCATGTCAAAATTAATTTCCTCCTTTCACGCACCCCTTCTCCTCTTCAAAGGCAACCAAAAATCAGTTTCAGGACTGAGGCTATTAGAATAGGAAGAATTGTTTACTACTAACAGTTAAATTTCAGCCTTCATAAAATGAAAATAGGCAGAGGCTGATACAAAAAGGAGCAGATTCATTTCTGACACTGGCTACACAATTTCACTTGATGCAGGGTTTTTTCATATGCTCACATTAGGACATTGTTGAATCAGAGAGTGATGTGTGAATGGTCACAAAAGAACAGATGGAATTCTGAAAGGTCAAAGTAGGACTCAAGAACATTTTCTCCCCTTGTTCCTTTTCCTCTTGAGTGCGGTACTGCTCAGTGCTGCCAGATGGTGGCTCAGCTGCAAGCCGCTTCACCAGAGGACCTACATAAAATCTTTGGGGCTGTCGATTAATTGCAGTTAACTCTCAAAATTAACACCAAAAAATTAATTGCAGTTTAAAAAAATTAATTGCAATTAATCGCAGTTTTAATTGCACTGTTAAGCAATAGAATACCAATTGAAATTTATTAAATATTTTTGGATGTTTTTCTACATTTTCAAATATATTGATTTCAATTACAACACAGAATACAAAGTGTCCAGTGCTCACTTTATATTATTTTTTATTACTAATATTTGCACTCTAAAAATGATAAAAGACATAGCATTTCTCATTGCACTACAGTACTTGTATGAGGTGAAATCTCTTTATCGTGAAAGTGCAACTTACAAATGTAGATTTTTATTTTTTTTTGGTTACATAACTGAACTTGAAAACAAAATAATGTAAAACTTCAGAGCCTACAAATCCACTCAGTACTACTTCTCATTCAGCCAATCACTAAGGGTACGTGATCAATCCCCGATCGCTCTGCTGTCGACTCCAGAACTCCACCGCAGCGAGAGGCAGAAGCGGAGTCGACGGGAGAGCAGCAGCGATCGACTCACCATCATTCTCATGGCCAGTAAATCGACCTAAGATGGGTAGCTGACATTGTGTATCTTAGGTCGATCCCCCTCCCAGTGTAGACCTAGCCTAAGACTAACAAGTTTGTTTACATTTACAGACATAATGCTGTCTGCTTATTATTTCCAGTGTCACCTGAAAGTGAGAACAGGCGTTCGCCTGGCACTTTTGTAGCCAGCATTGCAAGGTATTTACATGCCAGATATGCTAAATATTTGTATGCACCTTCATGTTTCTGCCACCATTCTAGACACATGCTTCCATGCTGATGATTCTTGTTTAAAAAAAAATGCGTTAATTAAATTTGTGAACTTTTTGGGAGAGAATTGTATGTCTCCTGCTCTGTTTTACCTGCATTCTACAATATATTTCATGTTATAGCGGTCTCGGATGATGACCCAGCACGTGTTTTGTTTTTAAGAACACTTTCACTGCAGATCTGACAAAACGCAAAGAAGGTACCAATGTGAGATTTCTAAAGATAGCTATGGCACTCGTCCCAAGGTTTAAGAATCTGATTAGCCTTCTAAAATCAGAGGGATGAGGTGTGGAGCATGCTTTCAGAAGTCTTAAGAGCAACACTTCAATACAGAAACTACAGAACCCGAACCACCAAAAAAGAAAAACCTTCTACTGGGTGGCATCTGACTCAGATGATGAAAATGAACATGCATTGGTCCGCACTGCTTTGGATTGTTATCTAGCAGAACCCATGAGCAGCATGGATGAATGTCCTCTGGAATGGTGGTTGAACCATGAAAGGACATATGAATCTTTAGTGCATTTGGCACGCAAATATCTTGTAACGCTGGCTACAACAGAGCCATGTGAACGCCTGTTCTCACTTTCAAGTGACATTGTAAACAAGAAGTGGGCAGCATTATCTCCTGCAAATGTAAACAAACTTGTTTGTCTGAGCAATTGGCTTAACGAGGAGTAGGACTGAGTGGACTTGGAGGCTCTAAAGTTTTACATTGTGTTATTTTTGAATGCAGGTTTTTTTAACAGAATTCTACATTTGTAAATTCAACTTTAATGATAGAGATTGCACTATAGTACTTGTATTAGGTGAATTGAAAAATACTATTTCTTGTTTTATACCCTGCAAATATTTTGAAACAAATAATTCTCAGATCCATCTTCCATGAGGGAGAGTGGAAATAAGCATGAAACCCTGGCCTTGTAACCACCTACCTGGACATCTTGAGTGGGAGAGTTGGAAAAGTAAGGATGAGCTAGCTCATGCAACAGCCAGACCACATCCTTAAAGGTGAACTACAAAGCAAAAATGAAGACTGAGGTAAGTACAGATTTCTGTACAGCTCCATTCACCAGGCTTTGGAGGGTATTCATCAAATAAATGTTTTAACTAGCCTTTTCAAAATATTTTCCCCTTTCTGAAATTAGCATTGCACATCCTCGCTTGCTGAAGTCCTGCCCATTCTGAAACATCCCAAATACTGAAGTTTGCAGTAAGACTTCTTGCATGTCTGATGTCACAGAATGATACCTTTTGTGATTTCTTCAAAAAGCAGGAACTGCCAAGAACACTTTTAGAAGGGAAAAATATTTTTAAAGAGACTTCTGTAGCAAATTGCCCCGATATCTTGGTTAGGCTGTGTCTGCACTAAATTTTTTTTTTTTTTCCTTTTTGTGCCACTGCTACCAGCAATGTTGTTAATACTGAAATCACTAGTAGTGATGGGGCACAGACATTTTAATCACTGTCATCTATATGTGCTCAAAGCAGCTCTAGATGCACAGTAGCTAAAACACTTATGCCTTGTCCATTGTATCTCTATCACTGGTGTGAGAATCAGTGGGGCACTTTTTTAAAGAGTGCATAGGCCAGGCCTGTGTGGGGAGGTTCATCACACATCTGTGCTTAACTCGATTTTATTCTTGCTTGGCAGTTTGGCTTGAAACTTCTTCAAAATCAAAACTCACTAACAGTTTCCTAACTGCTGAGCCTCCTTGAGAATAATCTGCATGAGGGATACTTGTCTTGAGAATCCCAGCTCGGAGCTAAGTTCTAGAAAAGAGATTCCGTACTATAGCGAGACAGTGTGTTTCATTAAGATGCATGGTATGGAGGAGGTTTAGTGAGAAGTGACACTAAATGCTATTCCACAAATGATGTTGGAGAAAGGGAAAAGAAATGTGGACTCCACTTATGGTGAGGTCTTGTTTCTTCCCATTAGCTTGGAGGGTTCCTTCCTGTTTGGAGACATGGCAAAATGTCGCCCAGATTTTTTTACCCATCACAATTTTCTATGTATCTTATAATGGAAGCTAGAAGATGTACTTGTGACCTTCCAGGGTGCAATACAGATCAGTGAGGTGCTGTCACCACCTGCCCTGCAAGGCGGGGTGCCTTACGATGCCTTGCTGTTTGCAGCTCTCCCCTAAATTGCTCACAAACAGCCTGCTGGCATGTAATTCACTCCCCGAGCGTCTGTGTGCAGCCACAGCCCTGTCCAGAACCTCTGATTCCAACATCCTGTTAGCAAACACCAGCCACACCCATGCTCCCATGAGCCGAACTCCTAATATATATTATTTCACAAATCATCTATTTATCTATGGTAGAAAACTGACTCCTTCAAGGCACACTTCCCCTTTTTTTCCTGAGCTGTATTTAACGGCTCAGTGTTTTGCTGGCTCTTCACCTAGTCTATTATAACTGTAGCTGGCATTCTGTCATTCTAGATCTAGAAGAATTAGCTAGAGAGGCATGTTTGAGATATATTAGTTAGTTCATATTTTTTCATTAGTTATATTTTCAAAGGGCAGGTTTAACAGCTATCCTTTTGAGGGATGGGTTGCCACAGCAAACACTCTGGAGGAATCCAGTTTCTAAAACGATTGACGTAGTGAGCGGCCATGACCCATCTGTTGTGATTTTGAACACAGACATTGACTCCCATGCATGCCCTTCACTCTGTTTTGCATCACTGTTCAGTAGACCTCTGTTTTATAAGGCCAGGACACAGAAGCTGCAATTTCAGCAGCCTAATACACAGTCATGCAAGTAATTCAGGATCTGTACTGCAAGCCCTCGAGAATGTAAGTAGTTTAGTGTCTAGTGACAAATTACCAAACTATAGTGCAAATACTACAGAGAGCCTGCATGTCAGTGCATTGTACAAAGCAGGATGAAGATGTGTTCATTAAGTGGTAACGCTTCTGGGAGAAAAGTCAGGGATATTGCTTGCAAGTCATGAGTGAATTACATACCATCATGGAGCCAGCTCTGTGGGGGATGCTTGCATAGCTGCTGCCTGCTTTGTGACTGGCTCGAGAGATATGGCTATTTGCTTAGACTTTAAATGCCATGAAAGTTTGTCAAATAGGACAGTGATAGTTATGAACATTTTTGAGCTGGAGCTTTGTCTGACTGAGAAGGAGTGCACCTGAAAAAATGTAATAGTATCAATTCATAAAGTGAGCTGTACCAATTTATTATGCTTGGAATTAAACATAAAGAGCGAACACACTAGCATGTGTTTGTTTGTAATTTATTTCCTTAAACATATATATGTGTGTGTGTGTGTATGTATGACAGAGAGAGAGAGAGAATGCATGTCTGCTTTTATCCTATCAAAGTATCTTTAATTTCCAAATTGTTTTTAGAGCATTAAACTAACAGTTAGTTGTCAGGATTGTGCACAATGCTTTCTAGAAACCTCAGAAGAGACCCTCACAGGCTCCTGAAATCCCTTACAGGTCTCCAGAGCCATGGCTTGAGTATTACTGCCTTCAAGGGTAAGACAAAATTATAGCATTCAGTAATAGTAACAAATAAGAGCAGAGGAGAATTAGAAGCAAGGGAGAAAAATAAGTTTCCAGTGGAGGTTTGCAATTAATTAGAGAGCCAATAAGGGAAAAAATAGGCAAGAAGTTTCTAGATAGTAGGAGATAGAGGAGAAAGGTCTTGAACCAGCAGTAATGACTTTCTGGAGAAGGAGAGAGAAGAGGCAAATGCTAGACAAGCGGAAGAAAAGGGGAGGACTCCCAAGTCTCGGACATAGGCTGGAAATAAGTCTTTGTGGAGAGGGAGGTGATTTTAAGAACAAGCAAAGCAATTTTGAACTGGATCCTGAAAGCAATGGTGGACCTCTTTACGTGGGACAGGGCGTCATGTTTCTTGCATGTGCTAGAACAGGAACTTTGGCACTATTATGATGTTATTGAGTCTTGCTATATCATAACATGTGCGTACCATGAAGCACTGGCACACTTTACTTTCCTGAGATTTTGACGTTTCTGTTTGTTAAAATCCTGACAATCATATCGACTACAAAAGATCAGTTATCATGTGAATGGAAACAGATCCACAGCCACCAAAGATTCAGTAGTCCTCACTGTTCCTAGAACTTTGTGTTCATAAGCAGAGAGAGTATGTAGGATCCTCACCTTCTGAAGTGTAGTTTCCTACCACTTGAGTCAGTATTAGGACTTCACGCTCAAGGAAGTCTAACATTCTGTCCAGTAGAAGGCACTGGCAATCATACACACTACCCAGGACACTTATGAGTGCTATATTTGTCATCAAACGAGCAAAGGGGACTAGAGATCTGCAAATTAAACAGTTTCTAGCTACAAAGCGACCCTGAAGAGTTGTGGTAAAGTGGGGACTCAAGAAGGAGCGCTTTAAAGGGGTATATGAATCTTCTGAAGAGAGACTTAAATGGCTGATTTTGTTGGGAAGGACGGTGAGGAGTTTTGTAGTGCTATTAGCTTCTCCATTTAAATAAAAGCTCTTCCAAGGCATAAATGCTGTTCTTCTAAGAGCTGTGAAAGATTGGCACCCTACAGGCCAAAGAACAAGCAGCATCCAGAGGAGAGCAAATGTCCCAAAACTGCGGGGGGAAGCAGTTTGGTGAATGATAGGCAAGGCTACCCCATTGCCAGGACCGGCTCTAGGCACCAGCAAAACAAGCTGGTGCTTGGGGCGGCACATTTTTAGGGGCGGCATGGCCGGCGCCAGAATGCCGCCCCTGCCGCCCCTAAAAATGTGCCCCAGCCGCCCTAGCTCACCTCCGCTGCTGCCACCGCTCGCAGCAGGCTTGAGAGCCTGGGAGGGACGGGGAGACTCTGAGTGGCCGCGGCGCGCGCGCCGCTTCTCCCCCTCCCTCCTAGGCTTGAGAGCCTGGGGGGAGGAGGCAGGGCTGGGGATTTGGGGAAGGGGCGGAGTTGAGGCAGGGCCGGGGGGTGGGGTACGAAAAAATCAGGGGGGGCGGCCAAAATTTATTTTGCTTGGGGCGGCAAAAATCCTAGAGCCGGCCCTGCCCATTGCATTGTATTGTAGTAAATGGAAAGTCTCCCACAAATTTCAATACACTTTGGATCATGCCAATAATGCCTTTCTCCTAAAGGATCCCAAATTACATACACACAAGCTGTCCCCATCTCTGAAATGCCACCATCTCCGGAGAGGAAGGGCACTAGGCAGACCACCATCACAACAGCATAATGCACAGGGGCTGGGAGGACAGGAAATTCTAGCCAGAGACACCAGGGTAAATCCTTACCCTTTTAAAAAGTAGCATAGGATCTCGAATGTCCACAAAGAGCAGACCGGACCTCAATTTGCAAAGTCTCATCTGAAATGCCCATATACAGTAGACTGTGTGGAACTCAAGGTATCTACCTGAGAAAAGTCCAGGAAGTTGAAAAATTTAGGAAAATTTCACAAAAAGTCAAGATTATTTTTTGTTTAATTTTGTTAAAATTTTAGAAACTTTCAAACAGTTCTACCTGGAAGGAAGAAGAGCTGGGTCAATTCTGTCAAGGATCAAATCCCTGTAGCTAGAGTGTCTATGTAAATAAAAAATCAGATGCTTAGACTATTAAGTACCCCCAACAAAGCAGTAACACAGTAGGAAGGGCAATAGATTCACAGGGAGATGTGCAACAGAGGCCACATGAAGAAAGATGGTTTTTCTCTTGACTATTAAACACTGAGCACCATGTTTTGAGTGGTGTCCATTTAACAAGAAAAATAATGGAATACTGGAATCAGGATGACTTGGCTAATTGGTAGAGTCTATCGGTATTGGGCATTAGGTAATTGCTGGATTTAGGAAGCTGGATTGGAGCGCAGAAAGAGACTAAAAGAGCCCATTTATTTTAAGAGTCTTTGTCATTAAACATGTAAATATTTGCTTATTTGTAATCTTTGCTAATAAAGTTATTTCTGCCTGTAAAGCTTGAGATTCTGTATCCTGCCAAAACTTTGAGCTTCCCCGAATTTTGGAACCCCTGATTTACATTCCTTATATCAGTCCTTAGGAGTCAGAGCACCATAATCAGGGTTGGGTATAGTATGCAGTTTTAAAAGTAGACTCTAGAAGAAATTACATTAATGCATATTTTAGACTTGTTTGCATTTTGGAGCGTATTTATAAAGCTCCCAAAGACAAATTTCATCAAGTTTGTCTTTGTTACTAATTTCTTTAAAATGTAACATTTAAAATGAGTCAAGTCCCTACTCTATTTGTAAAATGGCTGATTTTGCAAGCCCATGATTCCAACCCTGAAGATTTCAAATATTGTTCTCTGTAAATGATAAATCATAGGCCCCTTGATTCCATTAAGCTTTACTGTACAATCAGCAGGGCCGGCTCTAACTTTTTTGCTGCCCCAAGCAGCAAAAAAAGCGCCGCCCCGCTAAGCCCCCCTCCTCCGCCGAGCGCCACGCCGCCGGAAACCCCCCCCGAGCGCTGCCCCCCCCGCCTCGCGCCACGCCACTGGAGCCCACCCCCCTGCCGAGCGCTGTGCTGCCGGAACCCCCCCCCCCCGAGCGCCGCGCCCACGCCGCCCCCCCCCCCCCACCAAGCGCCATGCGCCACACTGCTGGAGTGCCCCCCGCCGAGCGTCGCACTGCCAGAGTGCCCCCCCCCCGTGGAATGCCGCGCCACGCTGCCCCCCGCCACCCCAAGATTGGCTGCCCCTTACCAGGTGCCGCCCCAAGCATGTGCTTGGTTGCCTGGTGCCTGGAGCCGGCCCTGACAATCAGGGAGTCCAAAAGAAATTAAACTTGCTGATCATGCAGCAGCCATGACTGTGCCACTTTAGTGAACTAAATAATTCCTATTAAAAGAAATTATTGTTTACCAGAGCTCGCTAGTTTCAAATTTAGGGGACAGGAGTGGGTACCCTCCAAAATTGCCATGTAGGGAACAGAGGTGGGAGCACCAGCCCTTAGATTTTGGCAATCACGATCATCAGTTTGAATGTGCGTGAGGTGGTCAGACAGATACAAGCAGAAATATATGATTTATGTGAATCAATAGACTATGTCCTGCATGTGGATTTGTCTACACACAGTTTTTGGACCTGTTTAACTGCATCAGTTTAGAATCCTTAAGTGATCAGCTTTCATCCCAAAGCATAATAGATTATTGCAGTTGAGCATGAATACTACAACTATCAATGTTATTATTCACCTCTCTACCCAATAATGATAATTCACCAACTGAGGGAGAGAGGGAAAGAAAAAGGAAATGCTTATGCACCCAGTGCTTAACATAAATAATAATTAGCCATAAAACTACTGAGCCACATTTTTAATGCAGCATCATTTGACATAGCATGTTACCAATGTAATTACTCTGCCCCAAGATAGGTTGGGGTTACCAGGGATTCCAACTATGACTCAACCTCTACTTTAAATAGCCAAAGCCACTACTAGCTCTGTTAGCTAACGCTGTGCCAAGCTCATAAAACATGGTCTGTGGCCTAGCCACCACAAAAAGGGAACACTGTGCCACACTAAATGGGATACACCCAGTTTTTGGCATGATTTTCACAGACATTAAGTGCCATTAGTACACATTGACTTCAATCAGAGTTGGGGTTAGTATCTTTGAAAAACAAGCTATTTGCTTGAATTCTGAAAAAAATAGGGGCTGGTAGAAATTAACAGTTTGCTGGCAGGGATTTTTGTTCTGGCCTTTGTAATGCACAGGATGTAGATATTACGAGAAAGATTGATGGGGTAGCGGAGGGAATTCTGCTTATGAACAATTTGATCACCCACTCTGTAGAATATGATCGGGATGGGGGCGCGTTTTGCCAACCCCAAGCTTTTCCTTCCTTTTTGGCAGTGTGTGTGTGTGTGTGTGTGTGTGAAATTAACTGCCTTAGTATTAAATCACAAGGGAAACCCTCTTGCTGCTGCTGACAGATCAGCTTTGACAATAAGGGAGATTTAAAGAGAACGGCGCCAGTAAGATTTTAAAGGTCTCCATGAAATACATAGGGATGGAGTGGGACAGGGAGAGGGGCAGCTTCTGAAAATACAATACGTCTTACAATAAAGGCAAATGCTATCTGTGCCCTACCATAGAGGCAATCGATATTAATGGAAAAGAAGGGAGCCTCTCTACCCCCCAAACGAGAAAGCCTTGGCAGCTCTGCTGGAGTGAGAGCTCTGCCCTGGGCAGCATCCCTGAGCCTGGCCCCACTGCAGGGATCCTGGACCAGCTAGGTGGAGGATGAGGGGGTGGGGGTCAAATCACGTGACACCTTGGGGCAGGACCGGACCCAGGCTCTTGCGGAAGGATACCTAGGTCTTGTCAACCGACTCTGTCTCTCTTCTGGGCTGTGCATCTCTTTAGAGGATGAAGCCCCTCCACAGTCCCGTTATGAACGCGGTGATGCCTTCTCCCCCCTCCAGTGGGAATGGGAGATGGAGGGAGAAAGGTGGCGGAGGGGTGAGGCTAGTGAAGGGACTATTTGTTTGGAGACCCCGGCAGGCTGAGGAGCGGAGTGATTCCGAACAGGGTGAGTGGGCCCGAGGTCTGAGTCAGAAAAGGAGCTGAGGGGGCTGGGGACAAGATCCTTGAGCGCCGTTCTGCGCCTGCGCCACCCCCCGTCTCCTCCCTGCCTGTGTGCGTGCGGGGTACAGCGGCGCCTGCCCCTCAGCCTGCCGCGGCCGGGTCCTGCGCTCTGCCCTGGGCACCCTGCACGGGCTGCGCGCAGCCATGGCCCAGATCCTGCCCATTCGCTTCCAGGAGCACTTCCAGGTGAGCGGCGGGGCCTGCGGGGCTTGGGTTGGGAGTGCTCGAGCTTCCTCTGCCCGGCGCCTGGGGTGGGGGCTGCGGGCCGGAGAGGTGGGGCGGCGGCCGAGGCTGCTCTCGGGGGTCAGGGCTGTGGGAAGCCTGTATCGGGGCGTAGATCTGTCTGGGGGGGGCATGGAGAGCGGAGACCCCCCATGGAGGGCCAGTGGAGGGGGGAGCGGAGACCCCCCCCTCCCGTGGAGAGGCTAGTGTAGCGGGGGGGGGAAATGGGGAGCGGAGACCCCCCCGTGGAGGGGCCAGTGTAGCGGGGGGGGAATGGGGAGCGGAGACCCCCCCCCCCGTGGAGGGGCCGGTAGCTGTTGGGGTGTGCGTGGGGTGGCCTTTCTGCCATTCCCTCGGGCTCCCCCTCTGCAGGCGGGACCATGTGGAGGATACACACAGATTGTTCCTGCCTCTTGGCTTGACTTTCCCACGTCGTTGCACAAATATCCCTGCTTTAGACTAATGCAGGGGAGGGCTTGGGTTGAAGCTCGCTTGTGGGGAGTGGGAATCAAGTCAGCTTAAGGTGCGGGGTCTGGAACTGGCCCCTCATTCATTGCTATCTCTGTTTTTGTTACAGCCTGTGCTATTTGTGCAGAGTCACTCCCTGCCTGAGTGACTCTCTTTTTAGGGCTGAAGGGGGAGGTCTCAGAGCTGCTTGTCGGCTTTACTCCAGCAACGGAGTGTATGAGGAACAGGGATTGGCATTATTTGTCTCTGGGGCTGTGGGCAGGAGCTTTAGTTTAGGTGAGCTCCCTAATTTTACGCTGCTGTGTTGCATAAATGCCCATCAGTCTCCAGATTGCAGAGATTCCTGGGGGACCTTGCAGCCTGTGCTGCAAATTGGGAGGGATTTTGCAAGATAAGGAGCAAAAAAAAAATCTGGACTTGAAAGCTGCCCACCTTCCTACAAAGAACACTAAAACCCTCCCTAAACATGATCTGTAGCTATTTTCTTTTTCCTCTGTAAGGAATAATGGCAGCATTGGAAAATATCCATGAATATAACAGGGCAAATGTGCTTGAATGATGGAAACAAGCTACAGCAGCGATGTATAGACTAACATATTTTTCTATGAATTGGTGATTAGGGAGGATGGTGTTTGTAAACTAAAAGTGAGGGGAAATAGCTGCTTCTGAACAGGCAGTTCAAGGCAGGAATTAAATGAATTCACTAAATGAATGAGAGAACAGGAAATGGACTTGGCAAGTGCTCTTGTCTTTGCACTGTCTCTGTCAAATTAGCATCCATTTCAAAATGTCAGTTGTCTGTCACAGTGCAGGTTTATTGACTTTAAATGTTCTCTACAGCATTTTTTTGACTCTATTATATGCCACTCCCCCTGTCTACTTGTGTTGAAACTTGCATTTTGTTTTCCACTACTGAGCTTTAGAAACTCTATTTACTATTAATATTGTGCCTTCTTTTGAGATGCTGTTTATTGTTTAAAATGGGAAGGATGGGTCAGAAA
Organism: Malaclemys terrapin pileata; assembly: GCF_027887155.1. NCBI lineage: Eukaryota > Metazoa > Chordata > Testudines > Emydidae > Malaclemys > Malaclemys terrapin. Next base: position 14,956,711 of record NC_071520.1, on the reverse strand, counting down.
CTGACAAACTTCATTTAGAGGCTATCTCTTTTCCTTCTTGCTTAACAATAGGGGAGCAAACCCTTTCTATCCCAACCGGCTCCTCATGGTTTGTGTTCATGAACACTTGAACATAATACTGAGGCAGGAAGTGGGAACTAGCTGGTATGGACAAAAATTATGATTAAACATGACTTTCCCTAAATTAGGGATACTTATAAGCGTGCCTCTATATGTAGCATCTTGTCTGCTGTTACTTAACTATTTGAGCAAGCTAAGCTAGAAGGTCCTCCTGAATGGCTTACTTTTTTTTTTTAGTTCAGGAGGAGAGTGTTTAAAATTTGTGCAAGCACACTTGTCTCAAATTACCTCTCCTTCCTGTCTGACTCTGGCTCCCTTTCTGTTATTGCCAGCCCTTTTTAGATAACCAATTGTTGCTGTGGGGACAGGATTGAGTGCAAACAATACTAAATTGTTTCTGAATAATCAACCATTTAAACTTTGAAGTGCATTGTAGGTGTAACTTCATATATGGTTTATAAAGGGGAAGTGGTTGTTAGAGAGGTGTTAATTTGAAAGTCAAAGCTTACTGAGTAGCATTTTAAATATTTGAAGTAAAATTGGCTATTAAAAGGGTCAATTTCATTGGAGAAAATGAAGCCTCTGCTCCTATTTTGTTAACTGCACTCAAAACTGGATTAAAATCCTTTTGCCAAGTTTGCTCCTGAACATGCATAAATTTACAAATTCTGGAGAAAAGTGAGGGGGGCTAGTCAATTCATTAACTGTCCCCTAATGCCAAAACAAAATGTGTGAAAGACTTGTGGCAGTGGATATTATGACATGGTGTAAAATACTATTTTGTTAGCTTATTGAATTTTTTTAATTGTAAAGGGTTGTTGTATAGTACTGAACTTTCTTCCAGCCTATCATAAAAAAAACACTATCTGTAATTATACATTTTACTTTGCATTATTGCTAGATGTTTCTGACTTCTTACACTTGGCCATTTAAATGATTAATGTTACGCTTCAGGCATGAGTAATTCTAAAAGATGACTAAACCATACTTAATGTTAGCAAAACATAGCTTTAACTTGCCTCAGTGCATTTCTAATACTGTATGGAGTTCATCTATATAATAGTAATCCTGCTTAAAGAAAACAATTTTTCTTGAATAGTGATGAAATATAGGTGAAAAGCTCTCTAGGGAAACTTGAAATATTACCAGCTGTAAGAGATGGTGTAAACTAGGTAATCAAAGTTAAAAACATTGAAAAGGGAATTGTATGCATCTAGAAATGGGTAAATGGACCAAGTCAAAAATAATTCAACAATATGCCTGCTGCCTTAGGAGGGTGGGGGAGAAAGGCTGACGAGAAGACCTACTAGACTTTTGAACATATGCAGCAGCAGATTCAAGTGGTTATGATGTAGTCATGGTGGTGTCTTGAATGGACTTCCATATCAAACAGTACCTTGCAAGTCATCTTTCTTCAAGAATCGGTGGGGAAGGCTTCTTAAATTCCTCAAAATAACATTTTCCAACCTCATTTGTGATCTGCCTCCTGAACTGCTTTCTTCAACTTTAGGTCTATTAAACTTTCTATAAAGGCATATCTACCACCTTCTGCACATTAGACATGACTTCACTATTGTGATTCTTATTCTCAACTGGTGTAAAACTGCAACTTGTTGGATTGTCGAAGTATCTTCTCACTTGTGATGAAATCAAACTTATCGGATTTCTCTAACTTTTGACGCTGAGAACAGTTTGATTTCCTCTTCTGAGCTGTTAACTTGCCATGTTTCTGCTCCATGTAAGTTGTCATCACTCCTGCATTGAACACTCAAATCTTAGTTGTCACATAGATATCCTACTGCCCAAACAGGCCTCTGAAGATGCCAAAATGCCATTGACACAATAATAATCTGCTGTGTGACCTCTTTGGTTGACAGCAGGAGGTTCTGTATCCCATTACCCAGATGTATCTCATATATGTATATGATGCACCTAAAGCAATCTAATGGAGGATTCTAGTGATCATTCAGACAATAGTTAATATTGCTTGACAGCCTACATTGGTCTAAAACCCTATGTGAATGCTGAACTACCAACACAATGCAAACTAAATGTGAAAGATATCTATAGTTCACAAGTGTAGTTCCCACAATGTAGTATAAACTGACACAGAATCATGAGGGAGTGAATGCAATGAAGGAAAATAATCAATATTTAGTGAATTAATGGTATGATCAGTGCAGTAAAAAAGACTTGAGCTCTGTTTCAAGGAGTTAACTGTCTGAACAAATTAACTGATCATCCTATAAACTTGTTTTCAATGTAAAGCCATTTTAGTGAATAGTGAAAACTGGCAAAGGTTGTCTCATAACAACCTTCTAATCAAATCAGTAGTACTTCAGAGTTTGCTCCCATGATCATCTGGTTTAGCCCTCTGTTACTCTGCAGCAGAATACTATGCTCCGTTCTGGCTTCATTATCACATGTCAAGTTGTTTGGCACACAACTGTTCTTAACCATGTGCATTGTAACTGGGATGATTCAACCCACACCAGTACATGGCTCCCTGTGTTAAGCAGCATCACTCCTCCGTACATCTGTTGTGAGGCTGCTACAGCCAGAATGGTTGAGGAGATCAGGCCCCAAGCCTACCACTATACAGACCTCTTTGATCACCCAAGAGCACTCTTGCCCTACCCAGCTCTCTGCGATATAGATGTCATGAAGAATGGTTTGCATCTGGTGTCAGAAACCTCTTTTATAGCTGACCCAACCATGCATATACCCATCTTTGATTTGCCCTGCTACTCGTGGACCCTTCAGTTTTGAAGAGGGCAGGGTCAATGTGCAGCAGGCCTTCACACCTGAGGCCAGTGAGAGGCTCCCACATGTAAGTGTGGTCAAAGATCACACTGACAACTGCCCTTGAGCAGATTTGATGGTGGTCTGAGAGCTCTGTATTTAGGTGATGGGGCTGCCACAAATTGGCTTGGCAGGCTGAGTGTCTGCTAAGGAAGGCGTGGATAGTAGCTTAAGTTTAACTTTAGATCTGTCAACCTATTGGCTAGTAACGAATCTTTTTCTACTAGAGAACTGAACCTAATCTTATACACGAGCTTTTTGGGACTCTTACACTGGAGGATCTTGACACATACCATTATAAGATTCTGAAGTTCCCCTGTTCTCATTATAAAGCAGAATAGTACACCAACATGCCTGCACACTTTTCTAAACAAATAGGCTAAAAATTACAATTATATTGTCTGACCTGAGCCTCTCTGCAGGAATTACTGTCAGAGTTTTGCAACAGGCCTGTGACTCAAGATGAACAGTAGCGGCACTAGACTGAGCAAGGCTTTCATGGATCTACTGCAGCTAAATATTTGACCTCTGAGGAAAGTATTCATAGAATATTTGCAAGTTGTAAATCCATGTTTCTTGGAAACATGACAACTTAACTAAATGTTACTGTATCCTAAATTTTAGTAAATGTAGTTCTGACTTTCATACTTCTGATCTTAAGCACTTTGAGCTGTCCAAGAGGTCATGATTGCTGTGAGTGACTTGTTCTGTAGTGGATAGAAAAGTATGAAGCATAATAAAGATAACTTATCTTTCTACTAAACATGTAAACTGATTCAGTTTTCTGACATAAGCATTGAATTGTAACCAAAACCCAGTCTCCTCTCCTATGCAATTGTCACTTAACACTGAGCAATGATAAGTGTACAGAGATTTGATTCAGAAATCAAGAGGCAGCATTCTTATCTATTTTGGTGATGGTTCGTAGGGCTGTTGCCTTAAGCTGTCAGAGCACAGCATGATGGAGTCCGACAGTTCTATATAGCTTCTTTTTTTTTTTTTTGAGGCAAGAGGGTGGGGATGGACTTGCGCTTCTATTGTAATTGTTCTCCTATTGTATGCAAACAGTACTGAACATTTACAGTGTGTACAGGTCTGTAGAACTGCTGTTTAGAGCTAGCTCCCACCATTGTCCAAATACTTAAGGGTTTTAGAATCTTGAATTGCCATACTGTAAGTTATGCCTGCAGAGGAGATACTTTACTATAGTCAAAATTTCTTGGACCAATCTCACCTAAAACTCCACTATTTAGTGGGAGGAGGAAATAAGCAAGTATACAGAGTGCAGCCTGATGAACTAAACTGGTCACTTCATACCCCTTCACCGTATCTAAAGGCTATAATTGAAATGCTTGTTGGCCCTTATTATCACCACTGCACCACACTGTTGTTTTCTGACCCTCCACTCAAGTAGACCATTTGGCAATAACCTGACTATAAAAATTTTAAGGCTGTAGACGTTCAGATTTAGCTGACTATTACTGGTAGGATTAATACTTGCCCCAAGAAACTATCATTAATTTAGATTTAAACATCCTTTGGGGAAATAAACTGACCTGATTAGGATGAGCCAACAGAATAGGAAGTAATATCCAGTAATTTTTCTGCACTTCATACTAACTGCTTTGGTTCTATGGCATACAATAGCTTTATAATGGAATGAAATTAACAAAAATGGATTTGTCAATAAGGACTGAAGGTTTTTTTGAATACTAATTACAAAAGAAGGCACATGTACTGTGCCTTCGCCTGACTCTGTAACAACATGCACCCCTCACATTAAAGTGTAGTGCAAAAGGTGTGGAAGTAGAATTAAATAGTTCATGGCACATGCGTAGGCCTCCAAGTAACCCACAAGTTCGCAAGACTTTCCTTTTGGGACCTAACACACTTGCATTTTTGTCTCTAGGTAACAGACTAATCTGATCTACATGTGGTGCTATTGTGTGGTTGGTCTCAACTTTGCCAATAAGGGACTTCCATCCACATTATCAAACCCAATGACTATTAAAAGTAATGTTTGGCAGAGCACATAGTGACCTAGGACTGAAATTACATGTGTTCTGCAAGTCAGATGCAATATTAACTAGGTATTGGGTAAACTTGACACCATGCTGAGACTCCTTAAACAGATAAGGATGGAAAAAGCATAGTCAAGCACTCCAGTGTAACCTTGTTGCTTTTAGGAACTAATTCTTATTTTTGTTTTTTTTTTTTTGTTAGCTTATACTGGCTAGTTTAGCTCAAACATTTTACATACATCAAATTAAGCAAGAATAGACCCAACAGATGGAGTTTTTCCTTGTCTCTACACTTCATAGCTAAATAACACGACACAGCATGATAGAAATACATGTCTTACATGAAGTTAGGTTATGACAGATTTTTTTTTTGGATAAATGTGATTTGCTATTAAACTGTTCATCCTGTTCTAGCATAATAGAGGGGAAGTAATATTGACTAAAGGTACTCAGATCATACAAAAACAACTTCCAGGGCCGTCACTGTAAGAAGCAGGAAAAAGCTGAATTAATATAACTTAGCAGGTGAGTCTTCAAACCTGACACATCTCACTACACAAAATAAACTGCATAATTTCTCAATGAAACTCTAGGCATTCACCTGTAACTATATTACATTCTAAGACCAAATAGTTGTCTACAGAAACTTAGTGCAGGATATAGACTTAACCCAGAATTTGACTCAAAACCCCAGGTAACTTGGTTCCCAATTGGCAAGATGGACCATTAAGAGTCTAGTCTAGAGTCTGGATTACTTTATAGCATTTATGAAGTCTACCAAGTGGTGCCTTTTAGCCATGTCAGTTCTGTGACTTTTTTTAAATGCATACCACCTTAGGTGGTAGCATATAGATGGCATGACTTGTACCATATTTTGTAAATGGAATTGTCATTGGGGAGGAAGTGTTAGAGGAAGCTTACCAGGTGGAGTAGTGCAAATCACCCTCAAGGGGAGGGGAGCTAACTTTGTAACTTAGATGCACAAACTGCCACTATTTGACTGATATATATATATATATATATAATCAGCCTTTTCTTGTCTATATCAGTGTGCTTTTCTACAAAATAGGAAGCTGTGTTCCTTATATGTAGCAGCTAAACATGTTCTGATGACCATTACCTCACTGACTTCACCTGAAACTAAAAATGCTATGATCAACCTGAGAGCTACACTGTAAAAGATACTCTGTATATATGCTGGGGATGGGGATGGAAGGCTTACATTTAAAAAGCTCTAGAATGTAACTGACTCAAACATGGGCTGATCTCAAAGCTTGTTGCATGTTGACTATATATCACTTCTGAAGCTGCTGAATTTTGCCCTTCTAAAAGAAAACTATGGAGAATAATCCTAGTGTTATCTAGAATAATAATTCTGTCCTGCAAGAACTCCTGCAAAAAAAACATGCTTTGTTAATCAGAGAAACAGTTCTGTTCTAATGACTTCAGTATCCCTGAAATTTACATCTGAGTTTGTTTGCTGGTGAAATAAGATTTGCTAGTAGATCAAAACAATATTTAGAGAATTAGATTTGGGTGTCCCATGGAAGAACTGGGCTTTGCTGAATAAAGCTTACCCTTGCTTCTTGTGACATTATGTGGCAAAACATCCCACTTGACCCGAGTGAAGTAAAGTAGCAAACTTTGTACTAGCAGGTAGAAGTTCTTGCATCAACTTATAACAAGTGTTGCATTTCTATAGACTAGTCATCTTACAGAAGAGGTTTAGGATTGAATATATAGTGGATTGGAGCCAGTGGCAGAATGATGTAGGCTGGCTTGCATTGGGCCTGTTGGCACTATATAAAGGCTGCTCAAATATTCTCAAGCCTATAAAAACATAAGTCCTTTGCCTTCTGCAAAATGGCCTCAGGTTAGGAGTTTCCTCCCAACTTGAATAGATGTGGAAGCTCTTCTAATTTCAGAATTGAGAAGATTATACCAATCATAACTTTTGTGTATTTGTCTCGTAACAAATTTGTTACGAGGTCATTGTCATCACTCCAAAAACAAAACTTCATATAGAAGTTTCACTACTAAATTTCTACCAGAATACTATCCAAAAGGATAAAGGCAACTTCAGGAAATAGCACACAAGTGTAACTCTTTGTGGCAAGTTGACCTGTGCTTCAGTGTAGCAAAATTCTGCATTCAAACGAGCAATTAGTAATGCTAATGTGTCTACTTTTTTTTCCAGAGGTGAATGCTCAAAAACAGATATTGATGTACTTTAATATATCAGCTTGTAAAGATGTGACATATAAACATAATCTAGTTCTCTTTATTCAGTGGGCTTTGGTGTTCACTGAAGGCTAATCCTAATATTAAAGTAGGATATGTTAGGACTGCTGTCAAGACTTCCTATTCATAACAATGTATTAAAGTCCTAATATTAAATACCTCAAATCTCCGGCCATTCCCATTTGGGTCAATTATGTGCAATTGCAGACTTGATTTGCTGATACTTGCTCATAGGCTACAATGAGACCAATGTACTTCACTATCTCTCAGGAGCCAAATGAGCCTACTGTGCTATCTTGCCTCTTATTTAATGTACTAATTGTTTAATCCATGCTTTATCTTATCCCTCCAGATTTACTTCAGGTGGCAGGTAAAGGTGAACTGCAAAGGCTAAACTCTTCTGTACAAATCCAAAAAAGGAATTGCTTATTAACTGCAACTTGTACAGTATTCACCACTGGAGGCACTTGCCACCACCGCCATCACCACAAGATCTTAGAAAACTGAACTGCAAATTTGTGAGGTTATTCTGACAGAGGAGCCGACAAATAGTATAAACAAAGGGGGTAAAGGGTTTCTATGTGGGGGACAGTTCATCAGGTTAACGATACTGTATAATCCCTGTGTAAACGCACATTCTAGTACAGTAATTATTTTTTAGTGTAGTTTAAACCCAAACCCTTTTTGTACTGAAATAAGGGCCTTTAGAGATTATCCCAATTATATTGGCTTAAAGTCACACCTTTTTAGGTTAGACTTTTTTCCTCTGTGAAGACAAGACCTGGGAATAGAAATGTAGAACAGAATGGTAGTTTTGATAGCTCTCTGAACTGTAAGTCCTTGTTGGCTTCTCTATCAAACTTATCCAGCTCTGAAGGCGGCAACATTAAAATGCTAGTGTTCTAAAAATAACTATTTAGACTCTGCATATTGCATACAAATTTTAACTGTTCAGTTGGCATTGTGGACAGCACATAGGGTCAGTTATGACAGGTAGCTTTTGGTGAGTTACTTTGAGATAGCTGTTCTTCCCATGGGATATAATTTAGCTAGCTAGAGAACAACATGTGGTCGGGGGGGCGGGGGAGAAGATATGCTAGTGAAGAGTCCTAACAGAACATTGTCTCTGCTCTAAGCTTTTTGTATCTGCTCTTAATAACTCTGAGGTTCTACTGTAACTACCACCTCAGGAATGGAGGTTTAACACTGAACAAAAGATTCTGTTTGTTCTTTCAAAAGTTGATTGAAAATTTACATAGTAGCATTTCAGAGCTTTATTATACAGAAGAAAAATGCTGCATATAACCACTTTAATTTAAATGAAACAAACACCAAGTTTCCTTACCTTGTCCAATTTTTTAAGCTTTCCCTTTTTTAGTATTTTGTTTAACACAGTATTGTGCTTGCTTTTTTTCTCTGCTGTCTGATTGCATATTTCCAGTACCAAATGAGGGTGTGGTTGACCTGTCAGTTTGTAACTGATGTTCTACTGTAGTATTGCAGGTGTTGGGAAGTTGCAGCTGCCCCATTAGCCTCATACACCACACTGGATGAAGGAGGAAAAGGCTGTAGAAGTACCAAGGTCATACTCTAGAAAATACTTTGAAAGCTGTCTAGCATACCTAAAGAAACAGCTTTCCACTCTGCCTTGGATAATGGAAGATTACTTCCACAGTTCTTCTTATAGGTGGGTTGGGGACATGAGGCTTACGTTCCTAAATGTAATCCTTGGAGAAGAATGGTTTAGACTCCCTTGGGCAGCTAAAGCAAGATAAAATATATGGAAGGGCATTCAAATGAGAACTGTTGGAAAAAGTTCTAGCTTAGACAACTTTATTTATGTTGTGCTTGAAATGATAGACTGACCATCAGGGTCACTATAAGGCTCTTTAGCATTAAGAAGGTTTGCCAAAGTTTTGATTTCCTGGGGTTTTTAACTGTCTTGATCAATTGGTGGGGGGTGGGGGGGGGAACACAACGGCGGAAGGTGAAACAAACTTCTGAAAACTGTTTCTAGAGTTGGGTGCAGAATAACTTGACTTTATAGCTCAACTAAACAAGGCTTTATAGAATGGGAAAGTTGACTTGGATAGTCCCGAGCAACCTAATAGCAGAGAGTGAGCATCAGTTATTCTGACCATGAAACTAGACCTCTACCCCCATATAACATTGTTCTCGGGAGCCAAAAAATCTTACTGCGTTATAGGAGAAAACGCATTGTATCAAACTTGCTTTGATCTGCCGGAGCGCACAGCCCCGCCCCCCCCTCGCCCCAGAGCGCTGCTTTACCGCGTTGTATCCAAATTCATGTTATATTGGGTCCCTCTATATCAGGGTAGAGGTGTATTGAAATAATGGGACACCTGCACATGGAACAGGGGAGAACACATCTCTGAGTTTCAAATGAAAAGTGATACTGCGGGGGCAAAACCTGGATGTCAGAAAGCTGACTTTGAAAAAGTAAGTAAAGTCTTCAGGAGTCTTTATCCTATATCTGAAACAATACTAATGAGTGACTGATAAGCTATATACATGACATCACTGAAGTCTAATCAGGGAGGAGGGTGATATTCTAAAGGAAAGAGTAAGAGTAATAAGTCAGGAGGGACTCTTACCCTCTTTTAGAGTATAAGTGGGGTAAATAGCATTTTTTGTTTGGTTTTTTTTTTTTTGCTCTACTTCTAATTGAATAGTCTCTCAACAAGATTCTTGATAAGACTAAAATGAAAACTGGATTGCTAAAATACCGAGGAAGTAGAATATCCTGGGTAAAGAAGGGACAGATCTAGCAGTAGTTCACTGCTATCTCTACTGTAAAGGGGATGCAGGTCCCAAGAGACTGTTCCTTGTAGCTAGGTAGTAAGTATATAAAGAGGTAGATCTAAAATGGACAAAATACCAGATAAGGTCCTCCCAGCCTCTTTGAGAAGAGTAAACATTTATATTTAAGTTCTAAAACCTCAATGGGATTCCCAAGCACTGTAAAATATTATCAATAAGTTGGACAACTATGTGTTGGTGAAATTTTAAGGAAGGTATACCACAATGACTCAGCATTGCAGGTTCCATGGGAGTCTGCAGGATAATCTAATCCTATGTAGAGGATAAAATATCAAAGTGGCAGGGGAGGAGGGAGCAGTGGAGAAATCACTTATATACCATTCTTCACAAGTGAACAGTAATTTCACAGGATGCAAAGCAAATATCAAGAGACTGGGAAGAGGGGGATTATAGGGGACATGAAGTTCAGTGCTGGTTTACTGCTACAGTGAACATTATAGAAATGATAAATGAAGTCCAAGCAAAACAGGTTCCTCCCCCCACCCCCATTCTTTTTAAAGTTGGCACCTGACTTGGCCTAAACCCTTCTGGTTGGCTAAATATGGAGGCTTGAGGTAAAATGCCCAAGAGAATATACACTATTACTTCCAAATAAGCATGTGTGTCTTGGAGATTCTCTGTATGCACAAATAGTCAGTTTCATAATCTATATGATGGCTAAACTATAAATGAGGGACATGCTTAACTGGATATTTATGTAGAATGACAAATGATTCTTTCCTTCCCACTCTCTATACACTAGAGGAGCTCAGTCCCGCTCCTAGTCACATGCTCTGACTTGGAACTCCTGAGTCCTAATCCCTGCCCTTGTGGCCTTAGGCAAGCTATGTAACTTCACTGCTTATTAAAGGGTGGTAATACTTTACACTCCATGTACTTCAAATACCACTTCTTACAATAACCCTTTGAAGTATTATGTGAATTGGAAATATAAAATTCAGATAGTTAATGCTATAAATCTCTACTACAGGTAGCAAATGGCCTTGGCATATTACACTGGGGGCTGATTGTAAATGGCAGTCTTATACTTGGCAAAATATACTGACTGCATACACAGTTAGAACTCTTATCAAAACTCATAATTCAGAATCCTGAAATCTGACTTTAGCATACAATTTACGTATGCATTAAAGTCTCTTCTTTTACAGCTCTTCACTTCCAAAACACCATAGTGAAGAGGCTGCCAGTGCTTAAACACGGCATGAACACCTTTTTGAATGAATGACCAACAGTGCACATGTTAGTTTGTTACCTGGGCATATTTAGATACTATGCTTTCATGTACAGCGTGGGATGTGGGAGGGTCCTCCCTTGAATTGCCACTAGTGCATTTTTGTCTCAATGACTTCCCAGATGTCTTCACACCTGTTGGCTTTCTGTTTTACATTTTCAGTCTTTCGAAGCAAACATGGGTCTGTCAGGACTAGCCCAGAATTACAGCAGTGCGTTTCAGCATTGCATTAGTAACAATTTAATAATTGGGAGTACAGAAGTGATAGCTGAGATCTCTAAAGATGCCTCAGGGAAGAGTACTGGACCACCAACAACAAATGTAATATGTTATCAGTTATATACCTAATGTATGGTTTAGTGAGTCTCACTTCAGTTGTAGCCAGCTCTGATCAACCAGATCAAAACATATTTAATAGCGTATACATGACACCAACAGTATGACCTGTTCATTGCCTTGGTGATTTTAGTCTCACCTTAAAAGCACTGCTGGAATGGATTGGAATGTCAGTTGTGATATCCCTGGTGTTTTGGTTCTAGGGCAGTTTTTATTCACTTCTAGTACAATCAGAATGGGGTGTTAGTGTCAATCTCATTCAGTCAGAAAGGGAATCCTATTAGTTTAATTGACGCTTTTAAGAGATTAGCAATAAGATTCAAAAAGTCCATAAGTGAAGCTACTAGTTGAGATAGTGAGACTTGCAGTTTGCTATACTTGGAAGCATTTGGCTCTGTATCTGACTATTTACATATTCATAAAAATTAGAATTTGCTTAAGGCTACCTGTCCCAAAAAGATGGGCTCTGAAGTAGAAAACAGTAGAAGGAAGCAAATTCTAAACTAACCCTAAAGGGCTAAAATCTACAGGAGATGTTTCAAGTTTATAGTAACCAGTCATTAGACTGAGAACCGTAAAAGGAATATTAAATATAGTATCGAAATGGCTCCTTTCCACCATGACTGATAAACATTAATTCTAGGTGGTGCTTTCTGCTCTGCTAGGACAACCACTGAAACTGGAATTTCTTTAACCAAGCAATCACCTAGGTTCAACTGTTTAAGTAGAAGATAGATAACCTATCTAGAGATCACAGAAGATCTTAAGTTATGTACTTGAGTGATATGAGACTAAGTAGCATGGCAATGAATTTGTATGTAGTAATCAAGTAACTGACCAGAATGACTGTAGTTATTGCTTTTCTGGATTTGATTCTTCCCCAGTGGAGGTTTTTATGGATGTTCTCAAACTAAACCAGAGCTGGGCATAGCTGAATTTCAGTGACCCAAACAGTTGTTACCTGTGTCTGGCAACTTAACTTTAGAGCCTGGCTATAAGCTTTTTAGTGCTAATACTTGCCTAAAAATGAATGGGAAGGGGGCAGCAGGAGTGAGCAAGTGTTCCTTTCTTCAGACTTAGGGTATGTCTACACCACCCGGCGTGCAGCAAGTGATCCAGCGGGGGCCGATTTATCGTGTCTAGACAGACGCGATAAATCGACACACCACCACCACCCCCCACACGCTCTCCTGTCGACTCTGCCTGCACCTCTCACGGTGGTGGAGTATAGGAGTCAACAGGGGAGCATCAGTAGTTGACTCACCACGGTGGCTTCACTGCAGTGAGTGGGTCTAAGTGTGTCAACTTCAGCTACATGAATAATGCAGCTGAAGTTGCGTAACTTAGATCAGTTCCCCCCCCCCAAGTGTAGACCAGGCCTTAGACTGGGATTTTCCTGAGGCGCACATGTCTTGCCCCAGACACACAGTCCATTGATTGACAGTGATTCAGTTTTGCCCAGGTACAGTGCAGTTCCAAGTGCATTCTTCAGTCTAGGTTGAAATAGAAGTGCTGAGGCTTCTAATTCCTTTAAATTATTCAGTGATGGGGGGGGGGGGGGGAAATTTGAGTGATCTTTAACTCCAGTTGAAACTTCCCTTTGGCTCAATCCTGTTCTTGTACTACCTTGTATCTTTACCACTCTAAACTTCCACTTTAAATATTCAGTAATTTGTATCCTCTCCTTTGCTTATTTAGAAAAGTCTCTCTCCAATTAAGTTCTGTTGCTCTTCTCAGCACTTTCATATTTGTCCTTCTGGTAACAAGGAGCCTAGTACCAAATATAGTATTCCAGGAAAAGACTCTAAAGCTACATGACAGCTCTCTGCTAGTAGGAACTTTAGTCTCCATACTAATATTACTTCCTTGATACAGGCTAGTCACCAAAATCTAGTCAAGGATGGACCTTCTGTACTCAAGATTATTGCACTCCTAGCTCTGTTATCAAGCTGCTAGTAGAAGCTCTCCATTAAATAGGCTGTATCCTTCTTTAATGCCTAGAGCTTATAGGTGAGACTGCATCATCTTAACTAGCATTTTATCCCACTTTCTAAATCCTGAACTAAGACCAGGCAACTTGACACCCAGTCTAGCTGCTTCTGTTCTTTTGTTGTAATTGCTCTGTTTTGGACTTACTTAAAAAAAAAAAAAAAAAAAAAAAAAAACACACGAATTCTATACCTATCAGAGAATGAGACAAGGTAGGTAGAGATCTTTTATTGGGCCAACTTCTGTTGGTGGAATTACAAGCTTTTGAGTTAAACAGAGCTCTTCAGGTCTAGGGAAGGAAGCAGTGTGTCTGAGTATTGTATTGGAGAATGTCAGACATGGTACACTGACAATTTATTGCACAATCATAGTCCAATTAAAAATACTGAGCTATTACTACCAAGCATCTGGTGCCTTGGTTCATATTATCCAATAGAACTGTTCATAAAACAATGTCTCTCTCTCTCAGGAAATTCCAACATCTCAATCTTTTTATCTCAAATTGGGATGGAAAAATCAAAATAGCAAAAACAGTGACATTTAGACTACTCATTTTAAAAAATCCGTTTGAAGTGGTGGTTGATCAGTCTTTTCCCTGTGGAAGACTAACAAAAGCACACTTTCTAATGGGGATGCTCTTCAACCTGCTATATCCAGTGTTCTATTTGTTTAGTTTGTGCTTGCATTCAGATTCTTTGAGTAAGGAGAAATGCCTTGCTTCCAGAGAAGATTATACAAGCCATCAATTTATTAAACAAGTATTTGTTGAAGCATAAACAACTTTCTCTTTTGTTTAGCTCCAAAACCTGGGAATTAACCCAGCGAACATTGGATTCAGCACCCTAACAATGGAATCTGATAAATTCATTTGCATCAGAGAGAAAGTAGGGGAACAAGCACAGGTCGTGATAATTGATATGAGTGATCCAACTACACCCATCAGACGTCCAATTTCTGCAGAAAGTGCCATCATGAATCCTGCTTCTAAAGTCATTGCTCTGAAAGGTGAGTTGATGCTGTTTTCAGTAATATCTAACATACAACCAAACATGGCAACATTCAGCCAAAAGGCAGTTCTGAGTCTGTAGTGAACCTTAGTTTTATGCAGGACTTGAGTTTCTCATAAGTTTTTTGACTGTATGGTCTTGGTTATAGTATCCACTCTGTCTTGGATTTAAGAGGTTGAGCTAAGCTTGCGTACACAGAGTGGTAGTAAGCCAAACCCCTGTAGAAATGTATGACTGCATTCCATCCTGAAACTGGGAGGGCATTGGATATGGAGAGTCCATAAACTTTGGACTCTCCTACTTAAACAAATTTGCTGAAAAGGTCTTTTCAAAGACTTAAGTGCCAAGACCAGCATGCTGAGTGAACTTTGCAGAATATGTATAGAGAACACATCAGACTGCTGTTGCAGGGTAACAGATGTGAGAATGAAGGCCACTGTATAGCTTTTTAAAATGTAATCTAAGTCTAAATGTGTATTAATGTCCTTAACCTCAAAATACCAGATACATTTTTAAGTATCTGGAAAGATGTTAATCTTAAAATCAGATAAGGACAGCCAGTAGCTTATTGTAAGCTGAAATACTTCTCTAAATAGACTTTTTATACTTAAAAGTTGGCAGAAGTCACAGACTTAAAGTGGAAATTTGTCTCTGGTGCTAAAACTTTTGAATGCAGAATATATAATAAACACTTGGAAAAGGGGTTTTTGTGATTAATTTTAAGCTAGTTAAGTTGCTTTTGGCTTTCTGGGTACCACTTCATGAGCTACTGGAGCACCATGGAATAAAGACTTCCCAGCCTTTCAGAAAAGCAGAATAACTTGCAAGCTAGTTGTTTAATCTTTGAAATTAAATGCTTCACTCTGTTACTGACTGTGTACTTTTCTTCCTGCATTCTTGTCTTAAACAGATGGTGAGTTAACTTGTCCTGACATTTCATGTTTTAGTGGTACAAAATGGTCTAATCTCATAAAAAGTACTGAAATATTTACCAATCGCCATTTGCTATCCTTTTTTACTTTACAGCTAATTGGGAATTTGAATCCTCAACTTAGTAACTGCAGAGGGAAGAAAACCTTCTCCCTTTTATTGATGTGCCATTGACCATTTGGTTGCTTTGACTATTGACTGTACCAACTAAAGACAATATTAATATATGCAATTATAGTACGGTTGATAGACAAAACTGAGTCGCAATACTTTTATGAGAGACCTTTGCTAGCATGACGTCTTGTGTGCCAGTCATTTCTGCCTAAGTGTGCTATTTAGTCTGAAAAGTCATGGTGATATTATCTAGGGGTCCAAGAAATCTGTCTAAAATCTAGTTTTGAAAACTGGAATAGGTTCTCTGTTTTCTACCAGCCTAGACTTGAGGTCAAGGCTGTTTTTTAAAGCAAATAAACAGTCAATGTTTTGATTCCAACTCAAATTGTATCTCAGCTGTTGCATGCATTTCCTTCAGACTACTGTGAACAGCCTCCATGTATGAGAGGTGGGCAGAGGTGCTGAACAATACACTTAATCTCTTAATTGGTATTCCCCTGAGGTTCGGTACCACATTGATTGATTGGCATCCACTCTCCTTAATCCTAGTCTTGGACCCCTGTAAAGCAACCTGTTGGCAAGGAAAGTGCATCCTGTGTACTAGTAAAACTTCATCCAGCACTTAAATGGAAAACTGTTAGCCTGCCCTGATCTGAAACTAACCTACTAACTATAAAATGGG
The DNA here is from genome assembly GCF_027887155.1 of Malaclemys terrapin pileata. Lineage (NCBI taxonomy): Eukaryota > Metazoa > Chordata > Testudines > Emydidae > Malaclemys > Malaclemys terrapin. The sequence continues at coordinate 14,940,457 of NC_071520.1, read as the reverse complement.
TTTAGTGTCATCCAGCTTCTAACAACCTAGATTTATTTTTACCAACATTCGACTTGATCAAAGGCAATATTGTCCTGCTACTGCAGTGTGAATGAGCTAATGTAGTCTTCCGAGAGATGTCATTAGACAATGTGTGATGTCAGAGTACTAAATAAAAATGTTTGTCAAGGTCCCACAAACCTGTGGGGTGACACGGGAGATACAGTATCTCCAGAATGGATGTGGGTGAAAGGGGGCGGGGGGCAAGGGGTGTTTAAAGACCAGGGATACTGTCACTTGCTTAGCTATCTTTGGACTATGGTACATAAACTATGGAATTACAACAATATGACTTTCTTTCATAAAAATCCAGTTTCCCAAAAATGTAGACTAGATCAGACTTTCTCTAGCATTTAATACTTTGCTCCCTGACTAAAGGGTAGAGCAAGTCAAACTTTCCCTGCTGATGGATTGTGAAGACAGCAGTCTAAGCTGTTACATACTGTACCTTTTTTATAAAAGTATGCACCATGACTGAATTGCTCACTAATGCTCAAATTATGAGCAACAGAATGTACAATCTCAATCTCCAATGGGAAATGAAATATTTCTAAAATTAGCAACTATTATGGGGTGTGGTATAAATGCATAAAAATTGCATTTCTGGATTGCATGTAGCATTCCCCTAGTGTTCTAAGTATGACACTTTTTTTGTCTTTGTATCCATGTATTTCTTTCTCTTGCTATGTTCTGTACCACAAAAGCACAAAACAAGTAGGGAATGCAGTTTTTTCAGACCGCATTTCCATACATTAATCATGGGAATGTAAAAATGCAATTTCATGCTCTGGTCTTACAGAAACGTACATTCTTCTCTCTCTAGTAGAGAGGACTTTTCTTATAAGTAGACTGAGGAAATTCAGACTTGCATTGACAGGGCAACTGAATGCCGGTGGGTTTTTTTAAGTCACTTAATGTTTAAAATTTGAGTTTGGGCCTAATCCTTTTGAGGATACTATCTGTTGCAAGTCTTGCCCAAGTAAGCTAATGGGATATTGGGGTAGAAGAGCAAAAATCTTGACACTTGCCTCTGTCCTAACTCCTTAAAGCAGAACGTTAACCATTCCAATAAATGTTACTTGGATAATTAGATGAAAACTATAACACCATACTACAACTTGCCCCTGAATGCAGTGCTGGATATAAGAAGAGGAAGGCTCTCCTAAACAAGTCTGTTACCCAGTGATTAGGGTCTGTAAAATTCAGACCTAGAGTATAGTTTTCTTTCATTTTAAGATATACCATGATTGCCACTGCTCATTTTGTCCATTAGATCAGGGATCATTTAGCTGAGTATTCTGCACTTCTAAAACAAGTACTTTTTCAAATGTTAGAGCACAGTAGTTAGAATTGCTTCTAGATGTAGACATTAAATATGCACTTTAGGCATAGCTGATCCAGATCCTCCATTCTGAAATAGTGATGCCAGGATGACTTGAGCTGGAAACTTAAAAGCCCAGAAGACAGTCTGGGTGTCCTTCCTTTATATACATGATACATAAAGACACTCTGATCAAAATTAGCTTGCCTTAATCCTGCTAATATCTTCATTTGAGGCTATAGCAATTCATAAATCTCTGTAGCCCTCCTAAATGTGAAACTAAAGTTTCCAAAGGAGGCTGGTGAGAGTAGGATGCTTTCATAATCACTTAGCAGCTTCTGCCAGAGGAGGTCTCTAACCTACATAGACAGAAGATAATGTAGCAGTGTTCTGCTTCTTGAAGTCTCTGTAATCATATGGCGTCTGATACCTTCAGTGATATAGTGACTTATGCTAACTCTGTCTTAGTGTCATGTGTAGGGCTTTTAGTATGTAGCTATGCAGAAGACTTTGAAACAAATCTTTAAGCTTTATAGTGTAAAGTTAGGGCGAGTCTTTCTGGGTAATGCCTTGTTTGAAAGAAGATGGTTAGGGGTGCTTTGTCAATTTATAAGCTGCCATTTGGGTAATGTGTCTTCTGGAATCGTCTGAGTTTCTGCTTCATTAAAGGGAAACCCACTTTACCCTTTTCGGGAAAAATAACTAACTCAACCAGTTATTAGGACTATCCAGGAACTAGCAGTTACAGTTTATCTGGTATTCTGTTCCTGAGAGACCCACATTCATGCAATAGTCATATCTTAAACAATGCTGTCTTGGCTCCAGGCTGCAGTTTACACTTTTCCCACCCCACATATAAAAGGAAAATCTCTATTTAAATTACTGTTTAATTGCTGCCTACTAGCTAATATCCTAGTTAAATATTACTAACCCTCTTATTGGAATGGGAATCCGTTTGCAGCTCCATAATCATATCTAACCACTGCAAGTCAGGCTAGGCCATTAAGAATTAAAACAATGTGAAATTAATTCTCATCTGGCTTCTCTTGGATGAAAGGAATGAAGTTAAAACTAAGCTTACAGGGCTTCTGCATGGAAGGTAGCAAGGCATTTTCATAAAAATCTAAGCCCCTCCCCATCTATTTAGCATGGTAGATTCATCCCTGGAAATCTTGAACCCTAAACTGGCAATGGTTTTTTTTGTTTGTTTGTTTGTTCTTGCTTGGTGGAAGCTAAAATATTTGCACTCTAAACTGCTAATTGCAGCCCATCCAACTATTGTGCTTTCTAAGACCTGGTCTACACTGTGGGGGATCAATCTAAGTTACACAACTTCAGCTATGTGAATAACATACTTACCACAATGTCTTCACTGTGGTAGGTCGACTGCTGATTTCACCTATGCTTCCCACTCAAGTGGAGTACTGGAGTTGATGGGAGAAGTGCTCGGTGGTCAATTTATCGCATCTTCCCTAGACGTGATAAATCAACCCCTGGAGTGATCAATTGCTCCAGAGGTATGAGTAGACATGCCCTTACAAACACAGATACTTTTACAGAGCCAGATCTGCTCCATAAACAAGGGACAATGTAAGTGACTACGGAACCTGTAACTTTTCCTTTAAAGTGGGAATATGGGCAGACACTAGTGTAGTATACAAGTTGGAGGAACTGGGTATATTTAATTAGACCATTTAAATGGCACATGGAGGGCCTGCCTCACTTGTCTTAAAGTAAGATTCCTTTGAAGCAGATGTTAGGTTCTGACACTACTGTAAACTTTGAACTTTCCAAATGTGAGCTAATAAATGCCAAAATAAGCAGAGGCATGCTGATTGGAATACTGTACATACTTTCACTAGAGATTATGAAGTATGACCTATATCTTTGATCTCTAACTTCACTATTGAACCACTTATCAAGATAGTCAGCTTGATATGCCAGTGCTACTTGCTCACTGATTATTATACCACACTCAAAAGGAAATATGCACACAAAGGGGTGTAACTTCGTATCTGTGTAGCTGTAGGCACTTGGCTATAGTTTAATCTTGATGAGGCAGTTACTTGTGACTTGCTGTAAAGTGTTATCGGATCAGCCCAGTCTTACTTCATAAGTCAGGACTTGTCTGTCTCCATTGACTCACTTCTCTAGGACCCAGTAAAGAGGAAACTTGTATTTAAAACATGTTGCCATAAAGTGTTCATTGCCTGTGCAGAAATTAATGTTACATCTGTGTGGTGCAGCATCTGTTACAAGATCATTGAAATGGCCTAAGCTGTAGCTGAAGACATTCTGTTAAGTTGCCATAGTTTTGCCCTATCTTTATTCTACTCTTTATTGGAATGTTTAAACTGGAAAACTAGCTGTTTGCAGCTAAACATGCCTCCCAATACATGCAAATTATAGGGCTGAGTATAATTTAATGTCCAGAGGTCTGTGATTCTTTTGTATCTCCCACACCAGCAGGGAAGACACTTCAGATCTTTAACATTGAGATGAAAAGTAAAATGAAAGCCCATACTATGGCAGAAGAAGTGATCTTCTGGAAGTGGATATCGGTAAACACAGTTGCCTTGGTGACAGAGACAGCAGTCTTTCATTGGAGCATGGAGGGAGAATCTCAGCCCCAAAAGATGTTTGACAGGCATGCTAGTCTTGCAGGCTGCCAAATCATCAACTACAGGACAGATGAACACCAAAAATGGCTACTCCTAATAGGAATTTCAGCCCAGGTAAGGGACTCTTCAGAATAGTATACAGGAAAAGTGCATTATGAATACAGGTATAAATCTGAGAACTGTGCAGGAAAATAGGTCAAAATTGGAACAAGCACTTGTTTTCATTTCATACTGACTGTAGTTCCTCCTGTTTAAGTTTTGTTAAACCTTATTTCAAGAGTGTTCTGCAGTAGGTGGGAGACCTTTTTCCAGAAGAATGTTTTCTAGCCTTTCCTTTCAGAAGGATGTACAGCATAGTAAAAAAATTTTGTTTTTGCTTCTGTTCTGAAAGTGTTAGTGGTTCAATTCCTATGCTCTTGATGCATATGCAACTCTTAAGTACTTAGAAAAAAATTTAAGCTGACTTCTCCTTCTCCCTCTTCCCCTCTCTCCCCCGCCCATATCATTAGCAAAATCGTGTGGTTGGTGCAATGCAGTTGTACTCAGTTGATAGGAAGGTTTCCCAACCTATAGAGGGTCATGCAGCAGCCTTTGCAGAATTCAAAATTGAAGGAAACTCCAAGCCTTCCACGCTCTTCTGTTTTGCTGTACGGAGCCCTGCAGGAGGCAAGGTAAAATTTATAAACCATACTGACTACTTTCAAGCTAATGTAAATGATCAGTAACCTTAAATCTTTCAGTTACCACTAGAAGCTTTACAAATTAAGACCAGTTGTTAAATACTTCTAATTGTTAATTTAATGCAGTTGACTTCAGTAGGGTTGCACTGATTAAATTAAACAAAGTTGACCCCTTGTTTTTGAGGAATGGTGGCTGTAAAAAAGTGGGTGCTGTTTGTTCAGTCAAGGCTTTGTTTTACTGTGAAGTAATCTTCTGCCTTTTTTTAAGGAACTTCATAAAACTAATGTAAATATTGAAGGCCATGAAATACCTGAGTCTAAAGGTGCCTTGACTCTCAATCTGAATAAAGCTCTCACATCTTGTATCATGGTTCTCAGCTGAACAAGCTCACTCTGCCTCTTGTAGGCCTTAAATTGATGGCAATTATAATATAGCAGCCTTGTTGAAAAGTTAAAGCCTAACTGAGTCTCAAGTATTGACTCGGAAGAAGTTAGATTTTTGTGTCTTAAATTTTTAAAGTTGATGGAGTTTTGATCAAACGTTCTAAAAGATCACAAAATACAAAGTGCCACACTTGCTAAGCTGCCCTGTAGTGTGGAGAATAACTACTTGAGTTTAATGGGCTGAATAATATTTCAATAGCTTCTTACAAGATGCAACATCCCTGGAAAGACCAAACACAATTTTTTTGGACTAAAATCTTGACAACTTGTCCATGGCAAACCTTTTGCTCTTATATTGAACTGTTCAAGATTGAGTACATCTGAAACTGCCTAATCCAAGAGATGGCAGCGATGGTGTCTTAGAACAAGGCTGGCACTTTTTTTAATGTGTCTGGGCAGTGCTTTATGACTAATGATTTGGAAAGTGAGAAATGCTTTTTATCAAAAGCACAGAGGTTCTCTCCCGCTTTAAGTTTTTTTTATTAAAACAAGCATCTTGGACATCTCAAGTTCTAGAATCATGAATATTGGCTGAAAAGCTTCATGGGTAAGTTGCATAAAAGGTGTTGAAATAGCTAATTGCCTGGTTTGTAGCTTGTTTGGGAAGCATTGGTTGGATAGAGGATCAACTTGTTTCTTAGCAGGATTTTGCTTACAAACTTTGTCTTGGTGACATGCAATTCCTTCTTCCCAGCTGCATATAATAGAAGTAGGTCAACCTGCTACTGGAAACCAGCCCTTTGTAAAGAAAGCTGTTGATGTGTTTTTCCCTCCTGAGGCTCAGACAGACTTCCCTGTGGCAATGCAGGTAAGGTATACAAGAGTGCACACTAAACCCATGTAAAGCTGCTCATGAACTGGCCAACATAGGCATGTATAATAGCATTTCACATGCCTCTGTGGTGGAGGATATGTGGATGTAATATGTATATGGCACATCTCTGAATAGAATCCTAGAATAAGTGTCCTCTGTTCTTATTCCTCGTCCAAGAAGATGCATTCACTTCAGGCCATGTTTTCAGTGGTGATATCTACTTTTTATTTAGACTTGCACATAGAGACAGCTGATTAAAAAAATACCAACACTTTTTTTCATGGGGAATTCAAAGTTTGGGGCATTTGAAAGCCAAAACAGTCTCCTAAAAACAAGAGAACTGGACCAAAATGAGAACTGACTTTGACCAAACACTCTTGATGATAAAGATTTTTTTGGCTAAAATTTCAGTCTGTGTGGAAAATCTAATTCTCCATTTTATGAACTGAGTCCTTTAGGAATCCATAAACCTCACTTTAAATAGTATCAGTCAGAGCCTTCCCTGTAAAGAGTGACTTCACCATTGCTTCATAGATGTTGCTGTCAAATCAGCCATGGATTTTATTCTTCCATAACACAACCAATGCTGGAAGCATAGCTCACTCTAAAGGTAGAGATCTGAAGTGTAGCACGGGGAGGACCACCCCATATAGGTGATACTTCTCAAATTTAGTACTCCAAAACTGCTTCCAACCCACTTCTGTAAAAATTGAACTAGCAATAAAAAGCACCTCACTGGATACAAAAACTCAAGTTGCTGTTACACATGAGCATTCTATTTCAGAAATTCTCCTATCTGTCCAAATACAAACATACTATTAAAGTCTGCTGAAATGAGCTGTAGTTTTGTGATTTGGGGATAGAGCTGGGAATAAGAACTGCAGAAACCTAATTCTGGCTCTGACAGACTTTCTCCTTGATCGCATCATGTCTCCCCCATCATGATTTGAGAACTTGCATAAGGGGAGTCAGTCATCTTTTGACCAGATTTGCAAAGTATAGTGGAAAATGACATATGTTCAGAGGCAAAAGTGCTAAAATAACATCTTTGGCTGTCATGGATGTGAAATTGCTAGCTAGCATAGTAGTCCAATTTTAGCAGAAGATACTTGTTTAATTTCAGATGACTAGCTATAGTGAGCAATTTTGAGACTGATCTTGGGTAACAATAGACAGCTGCCTCTTGACCTAATAGTATCAGTGGATTAAAAAATTTCATAAGCAGTTGTATACTGGTGACTACTTCCAGTTGAGGCTTTCAGTCATAAAGCCATCTCTCAACACCACTACTTGACATGGCTCAAAGTGAGACTTGCATAATTTTACAACTACATTTGACATTTTTAGGTTAGTTGACTGGAATAGCTAGAGAAGTCAATCTGGCTGGCCTTCCTAGAAAAGAACGGGATTGTAGCACTAGTTTTCATGTTAACTGAAGCTCTTAATGCAGATATTCTAGCTTGTATAATCAACATCCTAGCTTAGCCATGCATGGGATATCTTAACTTCTACCCTGGAGACCAATGTCTTGTCTTCTGCCTGCCACTAGTATAGAATTACAGCTCTGTAAGTGACCAACAGGATTGTTACACTCCTTCCTTGCAACCTGAGAGCTTACAGCTGCATCTTCACCTTTTGCCAACTAAACCATGTAGTGAGAATATTCTCCTGCTACACAACACTGCCTTAAGTTTCTAGTAGCTTGTATTTTGACAGTTCACTTAAACTATATTCAAATGTTCCTAATTGTCTTTCCCTTTTGGCAGATTGGAACTAAGCATGGCGTTATCTACCTGATTACGAAGTATGGATACATTCACATGTATGACTTGGAATCTGGAGTGTGTATTTACATGAACCGTATTAGTGCGGACACAATCTTTGTAACTGCTCCTCATGAACCTTCCTCTGGCATTATTGGTGTGAATAAAAAAGGACAGGTAAATTTAGTCCTGTCTACTCTTGAGCCTCTGCGTATAGGAATACCTTAGTGACTTTTGCACAGGACAGCTAAAGGCACAGTCAGTACCACTATCTAATCAAGAGTACCATACTACTTTAGATAACAAGATCTCAGACCTTTGATTTACACTGCCACAGCTGTACAGGAAAAAGTGTGCAGTAATGTTTTGTAGTGTAAGGAGGAACACACAGAAGAACATTCTGTTCCCACAACTCCTTACTGAACTTGGGTAAACTGCTCTCCCAGTTTTGAGCAAAATTGTTTTACAAGACAACTATCGTGCATATGGCAGACAGCTCAAGGTTGTCATGGTTTGTTCATTGTTGTTTAGTGAATGCAATACCTGGCTTCCCTGTATCTGGCCACATATTTTCTTGCAGTGGTTTGACAATAACTTCTCAGCCTTTCTCTCCTTTTAGTCTGATGGGAAATGGCAAGGAAACGTGCTGTGACTTGACTGTATTTAGACCATGTAGAAAATCGTTACCACAATCCAAGACACTCAGCATGCCAACTTGCAACACTAGCATGTACTTGGAATGGAAAAGTTCCTTTTAATGTGCAAAAGGTGTGCCACTGAATGGCTGCTTAGAGAACATGCATCTCCAGACTTATGATGTAAAACTTTTCTTAATTAAATCTTAGTGGAAATCTAGCACCTGAAACGGTTTTAACACTTATTTGCCACCTATAATGTTGCTGATTATTGGATATATTAAGGTATGCCAGCAATGCATACCTCAAAGTGAGCCATTACACACTCAGCAAACTTCAGATTAGCATTACCTACTGCAGTGTGTAATACTAGAGGCCTTGGCCCAATTGTGAAGGGCACTGTACAAACATAACAGATGGCCCTTTCCTCAAAGAGCTTGTATAGCCTTAAAAGGCATACAAAACTTTAGAATAGTAGGAAGAAACAATGTGGTGAAATTGCCCTCAGTTATAGGTTGCACTTTTAGACAATGGGTAGACTGACAAGCTGAGTTCTAAGACCCAAAACAACAGCAATAGAGGAACTATAGCTTTATCTACGTTTACTGATGAGCTTCTTGGACTCTTAATTCCTTTGCTCTATTACTTTGAGCTGCTGTTTTCAGCAGGATGCTCCTGTTAAGGCTTTTTTTATCCTTTCCAGGTGCTTTCAGTTTGTGTTGAAGAAGATAACATTGTGAACTATGCTACTAACGTTCTCCAGAATCCAGACCTGGGTCTGCGTATGGCTATCCGCAGTAACCTGGCTGGGGCTGAGGAACTGTTTGCCAGAAAGTTCAATACACTCTTTGCACAAGGAAGCTATGCAGAAGCTGCTAAAGTGGCAGCATCTGCACCAAAGGTGAGTGCTTTCAAAGATGAAGACTAAAGATTTAAGGTGATGCTTATTCTAACATCCTAAATACACAACTAACTCTGCCACTTGGCAGTTACTGCACTTTCAGTCAAATGTCTTTATCTTAACCAAATTATCTTTGAGTTAAACTTGATGTACAAAGAGTAAACTAGTAAAGATGTTTCTGGTTGAAGAATCTAGCTTGTTGTGGACCCTACAGAAGAGGAATAGCTTTTCACTAACAGCTACATTCTAGGTTGGGCATAGTATACAGAGAAGAGCACAATTAAAAGCTGCTCTTGTTGTTGGATCAAAGAACTGATTGCAAATTAAAAATACCCAACACATCGGCATGTTTTGAGTTGGCTACTACGCAAATAGTTTAGGTACCAAAAAAGGCAAGAATTATTCAAATGGATGTAACTGAAACCTTTTTTTTAAATCTTGGGTCTCTTCCCCTTCCCGGTATCTTTCAGGGAATCCTGCGTACCAGTGATACTATCAGGAAGTTCCAGAGTGTACCAGCCCAGCCCGGGCAGGCCTCTCCCTTGCTGCAGTACTTTGGTATCTTGCTTGATCAAGGACAACTTAACAAATTTGAATCTTTAGAACTCTGCCGTCCTGTCCTGCAACAAGGGCGCAAGCAGCTCCTGGAGAAATGGCTGAAGGAAGATAAGGTAGGCAAATGTTTTTTGGTTAAACTTAATGCAGCAGTGTGTCTCTTATAGCAGTCTACTGGCACATGTTTATGTACTTAGTGGAGATGAACCAACTATCTGTCTCTTCTCTGTTCTGCCTGATCAAATGCTACTTCTGCTTTCAGCTGGAGTGCTCTGAGGAACTAGGAGACCTGGTGAAGACAGCTGATCCAACCCTTGCACTCAGTGTTTACCTTCGTGCTAATGTGCCAAACAAAGTCATTCAGTGCTTTGCAGAAACTGGTCAATTCCAGAAAATAGTGCTCTATGCCAAAAAGGTAAATGTTTTTGTTAAAGGTGTAAGACTGTGTAATACCTCTACTGCTAGACTCCCAGTACACATCTGTGTGCAATACTCTAAGCTGTACATACTCTGGGTATCTTCCATGAGATAAGACAAGGCCTTAAACATTCCAGAGTCTGTAAAACTGATAATCAGTTGAGAGCTGCCTTGCTCAATTTTTCATGTCATGACACTCCTTTCTAAATGAACCATGATGCAGTTCTGTCCCGTGGCAGGACGAAGCATCCGCTTAGCCCACAAAGAATCTGAAGTCACAAAACTCTCAATTTTGGAACACTGGTGAACATGGTCTTAGACCAGCCATATAATGGAGACTGAACTTGATAGATAAGATCTGCAGTTTCATTTGTGTGGTCACAAATACAGTAACTTGTTCTTTGTCTCCCCACCTTAAACTTTGGACAGCAGTTGGTCTAAAGCATTCCCCACAAACTAGTCTTCAAGTGTAGAGACTGAGCATCTGTGTCTTCCCCAACTGGAAACATAAGGCTAGTCTACACTGTTATATCTTAATTATCAGTGTATGTGGAAACTTTAAACTCACTATTTTCACAGCTTGGGATGGGATAGTCTTGTGTGAGTAGGTTGCATTGTGCTGGGAATAAACATGTCTGCAGCAGGCGTCACTGTACTACAGTATGAACTTGGGAGCAAAATCTTGTAAATTTCTAAGCATTTCCAGGGAGCTTTAACTGTTAAAATTGTGTAATTGTTCTAGGTTGGATATACGCCAGACTGGATCTTCTTGTTGAGAAGCGTGATGAGAGTCAGCCCAGAACAGGGACTACAGTTCTCTCAGATGTTGGTGCAGGATGAGGAGCCCCTGGCTAATATTAACCAGGTAAAAACTTGCAACTGGTAAGGACTTAGTTTAATGGACACGTAGTCCCAGCTGAAACTAATGATGTTTGTAAAATAAAGTCCAATCCAGTGAACTTTGCTATACTCCTAGTATTTGAATTAGCTTGATTGGGCTGGCCTATGGCCATACAGTATTTCTAGTAATACTTCCTGTAATCTGGCATGCTGTTAATCTCCAGCCAATTCTGAAGTTAGAGTTCTGCAGATCTTCTTGGCTTTCACAAGGAGAACAGCACCTCCTACATTGCAAGTTTTGTTATGCTGATTGATGGAGATTGCCAAGCTTCAGAGTCAAGAAGGCTGCTGCTGTTAGCCCTAATTGTGGGGGAGAAGGGGGGGAAGACTTCCATTCAGTAGGTAAACTAGTCCCCAGAGACTGATCTAGATTGTAGCTTTTTGAGGTTTTTATTGTAAAACAAATGGGCACTTGATATTGAAATCCTTTTTTCTTTGGGGAAATAGTCTTCTACTTATGAAGTAGAATACTATAACTTGTACATAAATCTGTCAAACTTGCTTCACTTACTGGTTACCAAATACTTGTTTGACACATCAGCCAAAATGACCTCTGTCATCAAATTCAGACACTAAAAGTACAAGTCTGAACTCTCCCTGATACAGTGAATAAAAACATTTTAAGGGAAGTCAGTTTGAGAACACTCTCAAAAGGTAAAGTGTAAGTAGAAACACTGTAGTACAATGCTGGAAGCTTTAACATAACTTAACTAGTTGTTTACATAGAGGTGCTGCATATGTTGTGAGATGGCTCTTTTGAGGATCAGCTGCAATACTCCTGACTTATACTCAAAATTGTATAAGAACTTATGTGGGTGAATGACTGATTTGATTACTGTCCACTTCAGATCGTAGATGTATTCATGGAGAACAGTCTCATTCAGCAGTGCACTTCCTTCTTGTTGGATGCTTTGAAGAATAATCGCCCTGCTGAAGGACACCTTCAGACACGTCTGTTGGAAATGAATCTGATTCATGCACCACAGGTAAGATTCCTCAATCTAGTCTCCTTCACCCCTTCTAAAAATTTGCTTGTTTTTTTCAAGAACTCCAGCCATTTAGAAAACAATGCTTTTGATGGTAGCAGTCTCCAGCTACAGGCACAGTTGAAACAAAGCATTACTGTGGAGAGTGAAAGGGTGGATGTGCAGATACCTATTGTAAGGGTGTTGTAAAGTGATATTTTAGAATGAACATCTGTAGAAGTGCGGTGTAACTGACTTTAATGGTTACTCTATGTGATCTGTTTCCCGGAAACTCTCCTTTTATGTAGTTTCCTTGCATGATAACATTACATCTTGATTGTGGATGGAAACTGGAAGCTTAAAGTTCAACAACAAATTATATCCTCTTAGGTTGCAGATGCCATCCTTGGAAACCAGATGTTTACACTCTATGATCGTGCTCATATTGCCCAGTTATGTGAAAAGGCAGGCTTGCTACAGAGAGCATTGGAGCACTACACTGATCTCTATGATATAAAGCGAGCTGTAGTTCACACTCACCTCTTAAACCCTGAGGTAAGACTAGTTTCAGCTGATTTTTACTTTGTGGGTTAAATGTAACTAAATTTCTCCTGCTGTCACTTACCTATCCATAAACTAATTCCCTTTTCAGCAGGAAAGCTTAAAGTAATACATTAAACATTGCAAGCACATGTAACGAAATCCCTTAGACCCATGGTTCTCAACCAGGGGTACATGTATCCCTGGAGATACAGAGGTCTTCCACAGGGTACAGCAACTCATCTAGATATTTGCCTAGTATTACAACAGCCTACACAAAAAGCAATAGCAATGTCAGTACAAACTAAAATTTCATACAGACAATGGCTTGTTTATACTGCTCAATATGCTATACACTGAAATGTAAGTACAATAGTTACATTCCAAATGATTTATTATAATATGGTAAAAATGAGAAGGTAAGCAATTTTTCAGTAATAGTGTGCTGTGACACTTCTATATATTTTTTGTCTGATTTTGGGGGTGGGGGGAGGTGTTAAGCAAGTAGCTTTTAAGTGAGGTGAAACTTGGGGTGTGCAAGACAAATCAGACTCCTGAAAGGGGCACAGTAGTCTGGAAAGGTTGGGAGTCACTGCCCTAGACGAGCTCAAATGAGAAGCTTCAGTGACTGGCCAGTAGGTGTTCAGCCATACATCTGTAATTAACTTGAGGAAAATTTTAATCATTCAAACTCAGTCTAAATTGCCAGTAGCCATTCTAAACCTGAAATCAATATCTTGGCAGCAAAAACGCCTACCTGGTGAAACGAATTCTTGCCCACAACAAAATCACATGGGTGTTCAAAACAGAATATTTGACTTAATGAACTATGAGGTCATGTGTAGCAGAGTCCTTGTTGCTATCCTTAATTTTTAGGAGGGTTAAACAGCACTATTGTCATTCCCGAATTCTTCCAAGTACACACTCCCTCCTGTGGCACATCTGAGACAAGTACATATGTTTCCACCTGCCAACCATGCAGAATATAATTACTACTTCCCCTGCTGCTGTTCAGCGAGGTGTATACAACTTCTAAAACCATTTTAACTTTTGTTCTTAGTGGCTTGTAAACTTCTTTGGCTCTCTGTCAGTTGAGGACTCTGTGGAATGTCTGCGTGCTATGCTATCGGCCAACATCCGACAAAACCTACAGCTCTGTGTGCAAGTAGCTTCTAAATACCATGAGCAGCTTGGCACCCAGTCTCTCGTGGAGCTTTTTGAATCTTTTAAAAGTTATGAAGGTGAGGTGCCCTTATGTTCTGAGGAAGGTACTTGCTTTCAATCTGCTTTGAGATGGAAGGAGAGTTGACTGGCTTACTAGTACTCAGTCTTTCAGTTTGAACCAAGCATTAGGTTTACTGTAGTCTGGTGCTTGCAACTGTTTTGCAGAAGACACCTAGTTGTTATGATGCTCTCCTGGAGATGTACATATGTGGGTGGAGGAAGGCAACCATATGCGTAGCTGACAGTCTGAGTATTCCTGTTGGCAGCTTTCCTTTGAGACTATTGTGGGACTATTTAAATTCACCTGTCCTGTCTCACCACTTATCAGTGGCTTTCTTCCTTATTCAGACTAAATTATCAAAGCATACAACTCCTTATCTAGGTGATGAGTTGAACTCTAAATGTTCATAGCTATAAATAGGTAACTTCTGCTTCTTTCTAGGATTGTTTTATTTCCTGGGTTCTATTGTGAACTTCAGCCAGGATCCAGATGTCCACTTCAAATATATCCAGGCAGCCTGCAAGACGGGTCAAATTAAGGAGGTAGAAAGGATCTGCCGTGAAAGTAACTGCTATAACCCTGAACGAGTGAAGAATTTTCTCAAGGTAATTTTCCTGACTGTTGGCTAGAATAGTAATAGTAGAAAAGTAAACTTTCCTCAGAAGTCCAGATCTTCTAGACCTCCTGACTATATTTTTGCTTGCCCCTGGATGTTCTTGGATTTGTCCACCTTTCCTAAAGTTCACTGTCCAATTTTGGGCACGATCTTCCAGCCCAGGCTTCACCAGTGCCAAGTATAGCAGGACAACTCTCTCCATGTCTTACATGCCGCTCTCCTGTCATTACACCCAAGAATGGCGTTTGTGGTTTTTTTGCAATTGCATCAAGGTAGCTCATATTCAATTTGTGATCTGCTTTAACCCCCAGATCCTTTTTAGCAGAACTCAAGGATGTTTGTTGTGTTATGCTTGCCCAAGTTTCAGGGGGAACTTACTTCCACTGACTCACCTTATTAATCAAATCAGGCTTTTTACTGGCCATTCTATAAGAGTGGGGGGAAAAGTGACATTATGCAGCTTGGCCCAGGTGCATGTTCTTTCTTGCTTTAACTTTTGGCTTCCAGATTCTTAACCCTGTTTTAAGTGATTCTGGGTGTCCAACTTGAGACTCCTTTTAAGGGGCCTGACTCTCAAAGTGCTGAGCATCCACTCTCAGCCAAGACCTCTAAAGGTAGATATCTAAGTGCATCCAGGATTTACTAGTAACTACTTTACTTTAAAAACCAAAAAAACCTTGCCCTTTAAAGTAGAAATGCACCTCATTTGGCTGTCTATGATGGGCTCTTTAATTGTATCAAAGGATCAGACTGCAGTCAATTTAGAGTCAGCATTTTTCTGAATGGTAGCCTTTTGCTGGTCCTAAATTAGGAAAACAGTTAAGGCTCTCTACTCACATCCCTGCATAATTTGTAAAGATAGTGACTTATGTTTTTGTTCTTCCTTTTCAACTCCTTTCCATTTCCCTCCCCCCAAACATACAGGAGGCCAAGCTCACAGACCAGCTTCCTCTGATCATTGTTTGTGATAGATTTGACTTTGTTCATGACCTGGTTCTCTACTTATACCGCAACAACCTGCAGAAGTACATAGAGATCTATGTTCAGAAGGTAAAATACAATCTCTTCTAAAGAATAAACTCTGAGAAAGGGTCCAGCCTGTATAGTGGGAGCTTTGGTTTACCTGAGGCTCTGTGGTTCAGAAGTGGTTCAGCCCCATAAGACTTAAAAACTTCTTATTGGCTAGTAGAGCAGAATGAAACACCAAGAATTCAACAGTGTTACCTAATTCTCACATATTGCTATAGCAATTTATGCTTATTGATCACTCTGATATATGAAACCAAGGAATGCTGTTTCCCCAGCACTTAGGCTGGGGAAGATTGTCACTAAAGTATGTTCCTGATTAGATATTGGGGGGGAGAAGGGGTCAGTCTCAGGTAAGTAAGACTAGTCTTTTGGTGAGCTTTGTAGAATATTGCTGGTTGACACCAATTTAGTGATGGATTAACTTGTACTTGCTAAGTCTCACTTAAGAACACATCAGACAACTAAGGTAGTCCTGTTTCCTACATTTCTAAACATTAAAGAATTGGTTTTTTAAAAATCCCTCCAGTTATGGCATAGTCCAGAAACCATTCTTATGGTGGTTTATTCTAGGTGAATCCAAGCCGTATACCAGCAGTGATTGGAGGGCTTCTTGATGTGGATTGTTCTGAAGATGTTATTAAGAACTTGATCATGGTGGTTCGAGGCCAGTTCTCAACTGATGAGCTGGTGGCTGAAGTGGAAAAAAGAAATAGGTAAAAATAGAATATAAAGGTACTTGGTATAAACAGTCATTCCATTTTGCTCCAGTAAAAGGTTTCCCCCTTGGTATACCAGAGTTGCATCCGTTGCTCTAAGTCAATCCCATTTTGAAAGATCGAAGTAAAAATCATGAAAGGAATTAATGCTAACTAATGTGGGGCAGTTCTCTTGAGTAAGCAAAGGAATTCTGCATGTGGAGTTTCAGACACATGAGTACAGCATGTAAGAGGGTGTCACAGTATCGCATTCATTGATAATTCAGACCATATATGGCAGTCTTCAAATCTGAATAGCTCACTTTTCTTGTCCCATTCATGAATATGGGATCAGGAAGATCACTCAGCCTTGTGTAATGGGAGAAAAGAAACAACCCCATGTCTAGACTTGAGTTTTGACACAGTGCTTGACTAGAACAAATAGCTAATTGTAGGGAAGTATACATGTAGCAATCGGGAATGTATGTGTAAAAACACACAATGACTTTGACTAGCTTAGTAGAACAGGAATGAAGAAGGGGCAAGATATTGCAAATGTTGAGACAATATGGTTCCTCTCTCCCACTTCCTCAAATTCAGGGAAGAAAAGAAATAAATCTTTTTAACAGGAAAGCCTAAAAAGCCATCGCAGAGCATTGTCTGTCAGCTGAAGAACTTGGTTTTTGCTGCATTTTTTTTCCTGTAAGTAGTGGGACCAGGAAACTAATCATACAGGGTGCACTAGCTATAAAAATAAGTGTCCACTAGGCTCAAATCCTAATCACAACCAAGAATTTGCCAAAACATCTTGTTCTGAAAACTTCCACAAACTATTTCTACAATACTAGAAGTATGGAATCCATGAAGTATCCTTTCACTATATCATTTAAACTTAAAGCATAAATGACTCTCTTCTCTCCTAATAAACCTTGCCATTCTTAACACTTGCAAAGTTCATTTTGCTCCTATCTTACCCTACTGAAAATATCTGTGGTCTGGTTAATTCTGTCCTTAACCTAAGCAGAAGGTTACAGTAGTCATAAACCCAAAAGTCAGTTACTAAAGCTCTTTTCCTACTGTGTTTAATTTTTTTTTCTCCTACCACCAAGTTTTTGCTCTAGCTTCCCCTATTTTAAACTTTGGGTTTAAACTATTCTGATGTACTTGTGTTCATCTACCCTTGCTGCGTCCTGAGTTATCAATCCTTTTCTGACTCTGTCCTCTCCCAGTACAGCCGCTTTAACATTACACTTTGCAGCAGTTTCCCAGTTGATGTATAGCATGTTCCATATGCCCTACTCTCAACTTGTTAAAGGAGTACAGTATTTTTGAAGTGAACTCTCCTCTGAGGGACTTACTGTGCACCAATCACCTGTACACTGAAACTGCTTTCATCAGTTAGGTTTTACTCTAAACAAGCATTCTTGAGGCACCTATGGCTCCAGAAGCACTATCTTTATTTGACCTATGACTAGGTTTCTTCCAGTCTCTCCCCTCTGTCCTTCCTATCAAGATTTTTTTCCTTTAAAAGGATTAGAGAAACTCCAAATAGTCTGTCTGTATGCCCCTTAATGAAAAGCTTAGGGGCATTTTAAACCTTAAATGGGTTATTTTGTAGATCAGTCAAGGTTAGAATGATTTGATCCAGGAGACCAATATACTGGGACCACAGCCTTTCTGGGGAATAACCTTGACCTTAAAGTTTGCTGGCACTCCTCTCAAGTTAAGGAATCGAATTGAAATATTTAGTAGCACATTTGGTCTGCAAACTTAACAAACTTTATTTTCCCCAAAAGGCTTAAGTTGCTGCTGCCATGGCTGGAATCTAGAATTCATGAAGGCTGTGAAGAACCTGCCACCCACAATGCTCTGGCTAAAATCTACATTGACAGTAACAATAATCCTGAGCGGTTTCTCCGGGAGAACCCATACTATGACAGCTGTGTTGTAGGCAAATACTGTGAAAAAAGGGACCCTCATTTGGCCTGTGTTGCTTATGAGAGGGGGCAGTGTGACCTTGAACTCATCAAGGTTAGCAAAACTTGCTTTTGTATTTACAAATCTGCTGTAGTCTAATATTAAGAGGTTTGAGTGGTGGTGGGTTTTCAAATGTCAATAATAGTGTAACCAACGTTCTGATTAGATTTTTAACCATGAGTCTTTCTAACACTGGCCAAGTCCTACATGCCTTAACTTAAAATCCCATTGAAGCTAGCAAGATTTGGGCTATGTAACGTTTAAGTTATGGAACAGCTGAGGTGGCATTTCTGTTTAAATAGCCCTAAATAAAAACTTACAGTAGTCTTAGGGTCCACAGTAAAAAGAAGGTACCAGGTGCAATTGGAAAAAGGCCCCTGAACACATTTCATTCTAGTGTTAGTAGTCTTGGATAGATTGTCTTGGTTTCCAGAGTCCCAAATGGGAATGGACTCCCTCTACTATGTATCCCTTGTCAGCTCTTCCCATTGCTTCTGCCAACTGGTCAACATAAGCCTCAACAAACTCAACTTCATCAACAGTTGATCACTTGCTCCAGTGCACAAGCCAAGTCTGTGGTGGAAACAGCTGAGTAGTATCAGCATATGGAGCACCCTCTAGTGCACACTTCCATAACCTGTCCCAGCCTGGAATCGCTGCCTGCTGGAATGTGGTGGGGTTCCTTAAGGGATTAACCTTCCTATAGGTGTGCACCAATTTAATGATTCAGCATGAAAGGCTTGGCTGTGTCCACTGTGTAGCAGTTGAGTCCAGTTTTTACATGCTGTCTTAAAGTGTGGAAGGGAGAATATAGCCACAAAAGTGGTGGTCTTAATAGATTAATTCAATATCTGAATCGAGTAGTTTACTCAGAAGTTTTTATTTAGAAACAGTTTTCCGGGTTCAGCTCTTGAAAGTGGACAGGTATGGATTGTGACTATTCCATGCTCCCTTCTTGGATTGTTCCATGCTCCCTTCTTGGGTTGTGAATTCTGTGGTACACTTGCTTTCTCCTAACCAAGGTGCTCTGCAAAGGGCTTTTTGTCTTCCAACAGCCAAATTTTCTACTACAGAAACTGATCTCTTCCTCCCTCCCCCTACCAAAAAAAGAAAAACCCCAAAGGTTCTCCTCTGGGCATAGACCCTTTCCTAGGGTGAACTGGGAATCTTAATTTGGCCACCTGTTACCTGTGCAGCTCACTGCTGTGAGAACTGCATAGAAATTAAATGTAACCTTTACCTACTGTGCACATATCCTCTTGAAAGAGCCTGGCAACCTCCCCTCCTATCTGCACTTACATGATTTGAGACCAGCTCTGGTCAGCCTTCAGTCCCAGAACCATTTTAATTATAACAGTTGGTGTTATAGGCACTCCATAAAGTCAGGAAGTGCTAACCTTGGTACCCAGCCTACTTATTCAGTAATGGAAGGAAGGATTGGACTCTAGGCTCCTATTAAAATGGCTTGGAAAACAAAACCTACCTTTGCTGTCCATTGAAGCTGGTGCTGATAAAATGTAACCAGGTTACATTGAGTCACAAGATTCAAACTGTGCAATTAGAATCAGTAGGAAAATACAAAGCCATTGTGAGAATTTACTTCCTCTGCTGTATCATTGATAAGCTTCTGCACAATGTTTCCATTAGGTAAAACTGTAGCCCTCAAACAGTTACTTAGAAGCTTATAGTTGTGGAAACATTCTGTGAAATTCAAAAGATTTTACAAAATAGAAACATTCTGGTGCAGCTTGACAATGAAGCTGAGTGAAGGCTTCAGATAAAATAAAACTGACCTAAATTTTCTCCACTCCAAAATGAATCCCCTTCTAGATCTGAAATTTGTCAGAAGCCTGTGTAGTTCATGGCTTCTGACAGCAGTAGAAATATTACCATGAGAAGTTGTCATAACATTTCTATTGGGCAAAAGCAAGAAAAGCATGTAACTTTGCACGAGATCCTGTCTGCTGAGAGCCTTTTAGATTAGAGGCTAGGTAAGAAGCCAAACTTGCGCCTGTGTGGCACTTAGTGATGGCCAACAACTAGTTCTATTCAGAAACTATTGTCCGTTGAGCATGGCTCATTATTAATGTCAAAAAGCCAAACTTGTGTTGGGTGGGATCACATTGTAAGTGTTCCCTTAACTATATATGTGTTCATGGCTTTCTCTTTTTTTCAGGTATGCAATGAGAACTCCTTGTTCAAGAGTGAGGCTCGCTATTTGGTACGCAGAAAGGATCCAGAACTTTGGGCAAATGTCCTTGAGGAAAACAGTCCATTCAGGCGACAGCTCATTGATCAGGTACAGTAAAGTAACTGGTTCTACAAATAGAAATGAAAGCTGTTATCCAGTGTCTTATGACTTCAGAATGACTCCAGAATCCCTTGCTCGCACACCCCCCCAATACTTGTGCCAACCCTATCAGTCCCTCTACTTCAGTTTACTTTAATTTTATCTTCTATCCGAGGGGTGGGCAATAACTTTTGCTGGGTGGCGGGGCTGTTGTGGGAGCAGCAGTGATCTGTGTGCTCTGTAGAACCTGTATGTTCAAAAGGTGTTACACCTCTCCCGCTCCCCCTTGAATACCTGTGAAGTGGCTTTCCCCCTCCCTCCTGGAATGCTTGTGGAATGAGTGGGCTGCTTGAACAGCTGGAAGATCAGAAGCGCTCCCAGGTAGACAAGGGGTACATCCAGACACAATATATCGATCCCCGAACGCGCTCCCGTCGACTCCAGAACTCCACCAGGGTGAGCGGCGGTAGTGGAGTCGACGGGGGAGCCGCGGTCGTCGATCCCACGCTGTAAGGACAGGAGGTAAGGCAAAATAAGATGCGCTGACTTCAGCTACGCTATTCCTGTAGCTGAAGTTGCATATCTTGCATCGAGACTCTTCTCCCCCATCATTGCCCCACACCACTCCCAGAAGCAGCTGGCTGCTGGCACCATAGCACATCTCTACATACCCCTTGTGGGGAGGGGGACAGCGGGTCTCCATGTGCTGCCTGCAACTGCAAGCACCACCCCCATAGTGAGAACAGTGCTGGGGATGGACAGCACATGGAGCTGCCTTCCCCCTCTTCCCCTGTGTGGTCCCCCTGCCCCCCTACCAGGGGTGCGCAGAGACATGCCAGCCAGGAGCACCTCGCTGTGCCACAGGACTTTGGCTGCTATCTCTGGACCAGACAAATGTTAGGCGGGCCATATTTTGCCCACCGTATTCTATAGTGTCCAGATTGTTTCATCATGGACAGGGGCCAGTATAACTAGCACTTGTCTGGTCTCTTCAATGCAATGCTATCTGTAAAAGTAATTGAATCTTATCTGGGATAGTTAAAACTAAGGGAGCCTGCTCATACTGTAAGGCTAGTGCAGTGGTATGATTTATTAAATGGATGTGAAATGCCCAGTATCACACACTAATACTGGTGAATCAATATTTCAAAGCCATCTACATGACAGATTGAAAAGAATCTTTGGTAGCCAGAATCCTCTAACAAGAAGTTGCAGTGTTTGTTCAGCTTGATGTTTGTGAGGTTCGTGATTTAATGTGTGTCCTACCTCAGTGGGCTGATAACCCCTTGTTTATGAATCTAAATTAAGACTAGGAAAAGCCCTTTCAACTGCTTCTTCCAAATGTTTTCAAAATTAGGTTGTCCAGACAGCCTTATCTGAAACGCAGGATCCTGAAGAGGTTTCTGTTACTGTGAAAGCTTTCATGACTGCTGATCTGCCCAATGAACTAATTGAGCTTCTTGAGAAGATAGTCTTGGACAACTCTGTGTTCAGCGAGCATAGGTAGGTGGAAGGTGATACCCCTTCTGTTGGAAGAAAAGTAGAAGTGTTTTGTGATGTTTTAGGTTGTCCCCTAAACTTCTGAAATACCTGACTGCTCTGCACTCTATACAGTCTTTAAATGGATATCCTCTTTTTAGCTACGCAAAATTTGATCTAGCAGCATTCGGTGATGTGTACTAGAGAAGGTGAGCAGCCACTGAAGTGATTAAATGGTGGTATTCAAGGATTTTAATTTTGACTTTAACTTTTGAATACAACAGAAGTAGTGCAGACAGTGTATTAATACAAAGGAATGCTGACTCCTTTTATTAGAAAGGGAATTGATAGTGTAACAAGTAACTAAATCTTGTACTTCTCTCCATTTTGGCTATAAAAATGGGCTAGTCAGTTTGCTATTTCAGGAGACTGTCTAAAGCCATCGAATCTACTAGACTTCTATAAAACTCATTTTAAAACCTTAATTTTGGACTTCACTGCCTGATGGTGGCATTTTTAGGTCAAATAGTGGGTAGCACCTAATACCTCCTCTTTTATAGACCATTTTTGTCCTGCTTATCCCATTTACAGGAACCTGCAGAATCTTCTGATCCTGACTGCCATTAAAGCTGACCGCACTCGTGTAATGGAGTATATCAATCGTCTGGATAACTATGATGCCCCAGATATTGCCAACATAGCCATCAGTAATGAGCTATATGAAGAAGCCTTTGCTATCTTCAGGAAATTTGATGTTAATACTTCTGCAATACAGGTGAGATGCAGTCATGGCTACCAGCTCATGCTTCCTAAGGGTGTACAGTTCATAGGAACAGGTAGAAAAAACAGGTAAATAACTCAAGGGTGGCCGGTTGACTTTTTTCTAGAAAAGTCATACTGTACATGTAGATAAAACTAGTCAGCCTACCACCAATACAATGTTATAAATATTCTGTGGAAAAAGCTTCTTTTCAAGCACTTGAAAGTTGGGAATGGGGCAGAAGGGAAGACAAATCCTGAATCTGAATGTAGGTAACATATTTGTTCAGCATCCAAATGAAGTAATTCAGACACCAATCTCTTGGGAGTTTACATGAGTTAAATTAACACCTGTCAATGTTGCCTTTTTGCCCCCAGGAGATTGTTCCTCTTAGTAAGAGGAAGACATTCCCACCCTGAAACACAACCATTTATAGATGAGTTTGAAAGGGCTGCTTTAAATCCAGAATATGTGGTTGCATGCTTTCATATCACTATGGGGTACTTTTGCTGCTCTTCCTCTGGTATGGGGAAGAGCTCTAGGCATTTGAAGATTAAAGGACTAGAATGTCACACTTGAAAAAATGTTACCTTTAATATCATAGGTGCTGATAGAGCACATTGGCAACCTGGACCGTGCCTATGAATTTGCAGAGAGATGTAATGAACCAGCTGTATGGAGCCAACTGGCTAGAGCACAGCTCCAGAAGGACTTGGTGAAGGAAGCCATTGATTCCTATATCAAGGCTGATGATCCCTCTGCTTACATGGAAGTTGTTCAAGCAGCTAGTAGAAACAGTAAGCTAAGTCCTCATCCGTTCTGTAGTTAAGCATGTCTTGTTAATGAGAACACAAGAAGACTGAGCCAGATTAACAAAGGAGTTCAAAGTGAATATATATAACAATACTGATTAGTGTCTGCAATGACTAATATATGAAGTCTTCAGTTCCAGTGTTTCAGCATGGGATCCATTTTAAAGTGCTTTCACTGACTTAAATTCTCAAATCTCTACATAAAATTAGAACTATAAATACTAACAGCACACAACTCATTCTTGAGTAATCATGATCCAGAAGAGATGTATGGATGTTAAGAGTTGATCACTCAAGGAATGGTACCTAGCGCATTTTGTTTGGATGTGGGGTCAGCTAGTCCCAGCTGGGCAGTATGGCTCTTCAGTGTGTCAGTTTCTGTAGAGCAGCTCATTAACTGACTGTTCTCTTGAACATAGTTTAGACAATGGGAAATAATTCAGAATGAAAGGAGTGGAATAGGAAACTTTTTTGTTTTTCTTCTGTTTATTTAAGGTAACTGGGAGGATCTGGTTAAATTCTTGCAAATGGCCAGAAAAAAGGCCAGAGAGTCCTATGTAGAGACGGAACTTATCTTTGCTTTGGCAAAAACCAACCGCCTCTCAGAGCTGGAAGAGTTTGTGAGTGGCCCTAACAATGCCCACATTCAGCAGGTATGTCTTTTATGTTCCTAATAAAATAGGAAGGCCTTTACAAATAGCCTTATCAGGTCAGAAATTTCCTGACACTCTCAAAGAAAACAGGACAAGCTTTCAAAGTTTGCTCATTATCCTTTCCTGCCCCCATCAGTCCAACTCCGTTTATCCTGGTTTTCTCTCTAGGTTGGAGATCGCTGCTATGAGGAGGGAATGTATGATGCAGCAAAGCTGCTCTACAACAATGTATCTAACTTCGCCCGCCTGGCATCTACCTTGGTGCATCTTGGAGAGTACCAGGCAGCAGTAGACAGTGGCCGCAAAGCCAACAGCACCAGGACCTGGAAGGAGGTAGTTCATCTTGCCTCATCTTTAACACTGTCAACCCAGTCTGTAGAATCCCTTTTCGTATGTGGTGCTGCTTATAGAAAATAATGTGCTCCTTCTCCCAGGTGTCAGATTCATATTAGCTTGAAATGGTCTCTTATTCCTAAACAAATCTGGACTACTAGTCTTCAGAGCACTTGCTGGCCATGTAATGCTGGCTTGCCATGCTTCCAGCTACTAGATCATATCCAGATACACAAACATGCTTCCTTAATAGTATTCTTCCATATGAGCAATTTCTTAGTTGCTATGTTATGCAGTCATGAATAAGAGATGAGGTTTCACAAGAGTAATATATACAAGATATGGTCTACACTTTGGAAGTCAAAGCCTCAATGGCTGTTTTAGAACCTTTGTCTTAAATGAGATAAGTCTTACTCCTAATGGAGCATGAGGATACTGCTTCCAGTCTATACTTCCAAGCGCCTTGATTATTTGTCCTACATCTGGTAGTGTCTTCAATCTAATGTATAGAAGGAACTTTTTTAGCCTTGCAGTTATCCAATTCATTTTGGGTAATGTGTGGTGTACTAGTCTGGGTGTCTAACATCAGTTTGACTAAAATGTTCTTTTGTTACAGGTGTGCTTTGCCTGTGTGGATGGAAAGGAGTTCCGCCTTGCACAGATATGCGGCTTGCACATAGTAATCCATGCAGATGAACTTGAAGAGCTGATTAGCTATTATCAGGTTAGATTGTTTTAATGGTCTAAGGGAATAATTGGCTGCTCCCTGTTTGCAGGATTTGTTAATAGTGATCCTTAAAATCTGAGATGGCAGCAACTACGCTACCCTTCAGTGCCATGGTAACAGTTGGCGTTCCTGGAACTTTAACACATCCCTTTGAGGATTTTTTTTTTTTTAAACCACTAGTGAAACAAGCTCATTTTAAACAAGGAGCTGTGTTTAAACTGGAGACCCATCTTCACTGTGCAATGGAGTAAGTAAAAGGGCCAGTACTTCTCAGAAACCTCAACCTTGAAACCCCTGTCTCAGACTTGAAACTTCAAATCACTGTTTTTCCCTACTATGCTGCAAAGGGAACTTTGAACATCATCTCTTTTCAATCAGTAACCTTGGCCATCTTCATCTTAGGATCGTGGCTACTTTGAAGAACTGATTGCCCTCTTGGAAGCTGCTTTGGGCCTGGAGCGTGCTCACATGGGAATGTTCACAGAACTGGCTATCTTGTACTCCAAATTCAAACCTCAGAAGATGAGGGAACATCTGGAGCTCTTCTGGTCCAGAGTCAACATTCCAAAGGTAGGTATCTTGCTGCATTAAACTGTTGCCTAGCTGTGTAAGTGTTGAGCAACATGCAACTCCTAATATCCTTTTCCTATCCCTAGGTGCTCAGAGCTGCAGAACAAGCTCACCTCTGGGGAGAACTGGTCTTCCTTTATGACAAGTATGAAGAGTATGACAATGCAATAATTACAATGATGAACCATCCCACTGATGCCTGGAAAGAAGGGCAGTTCAAAGACATAATTGCTAAGGTAAATAGCTGTGATCTAATTACTGGTCCCAGGTAGCTGTTTGTGGAAAATTTTTACTACAAAGCAAAAATTGAAGTGATAGAGCTTTAATCTTACAGCTACAAGGTTCAAGTACCTGTTCAACAAACTCCTGAAATAATAAACAGGAAGCTGCTGAACTCTCTTCTCTCTCCTTTCCCCTCCCTCCCCCCCCCCCCCCCGCCCTCTTAACTCAAGGCTGTAGCTGTGCTAGTAAAATGTTTTGTACAGTCAGGTTGGGATCTGAATCTTGTATAGATTCCTGGAATCAGGCAGAGCAGGAAGCTGACAGTGCTAGCCATCTAAGTGAGAAGTTTAATTTCAAATTGCAGCTGTGTACATGGCCAGCACTCGGATATCTGACATCTAGACTTTGGCAGAGTTGACACTTTTTTTTTTATTTTTTTAATCTGGTATTCTACTTCACTTTCCCTGCAACATAGTTAAACTTGCAGATGCAGAGGCAGCCTTTGATCTAATTAGTGTTTCCTTTATCCAGGTGGCCAATGTGGAGCTGTATTACAAAGCCCTGCAGTTCTATTTGGACTACAAACCTCTGTTGATCAATGATCTTCTGCTGGTATTATCTCCACGGCTGGATCATACCAGGACAGTCAGCTTTTTCTCAAAGGTGAGCTATAGTCTTTAGTGTCTATACCTGATCCATTTATAAACTCTGTTCCTAAGGATTTTTTAGTGCATTCTTGTCCTTGCCCTCTGAGATGAAGCCTTTGGGGTCTAGAAGATCTCTGCCTCTCGCAGTAGCAAGCATGCTGCTAGTGCTCATCAAATCACTTGGAATAGGGCTGTTCCACAGTCCCAGCATATGGTGATGGGAAATAGGTCCAAATACTTCTGTAAACTTAAATCCTGACTGTCTAGCTCTTTCATGCCAGCAATTAAAGGATAATTTTTTCCTAAATATCTGAGTTGCTGGCAGCTATAATAGACTTTCTTGGGCTGGCTTAAAAATAAGTCTCTAGTACTAAACTGGAGAGCCTGCTTCTCTAGAGTAATTTCCTTCAAAGCAGTACTCTTAATCTAACATGTCCTTACTGCTGTTTTGCTTCCAGGTTAATCAACTGCCTCTAGTTAAGCCTTACCTGCGTTCAGTCCAGAACCACAACAACAAAGGAGTCAATGAGGCTCTAAACAATCTCCTGACAGAGGAGGAGGATTATCAGGTGAGTCTCCCATACAGTTGAGTTACAGCAGGCCTACAGCATCTGAGTAGAGCAGACACACTTGCATTTGCACACTGGTGTGCAAATGCACTCTCCCTTCACTTCACATGCCTGCTATTTGTTAATCAGCCATGCTTCATGCATTGTAAGAATTATTCACTTGGTCTCAAATTGACTGAAAAGTATTGGGTGGAATGTAAAGGTAGGGTGGGGTGGGGATATGTCTACCTCTTCTGGAGGAATAGCAGCTATGACCAAAGATTTCAAAGGTCAGGATAAAGTAGTGATAGGTAGAAATACCCTAAAGCACCCCGCACATAAATAGCAGATTCCTTCTAAAGTTATTTCTCTAGCCTGTATTAGAATACAGAGTCGTTATATCTTGGCACGCTATATGTGCCGCTGTATGGGGATCTCTTTAAAAATAAAATGCCTTGTATGTAAGAGGTTGCAGGCTTCTGTTTTAAGTGGACTAGGGAGGCAAACAGACCAGTTACTTCAAGTTTGCATAACTTGTCCACTGCTAATGGGACACTTAGCACTTATATCAATGTTTCTGTACGTCAGCAATTCCTCTATAGGCAAAGTCAGCATCATGGCTTTAAGTTGGGGGACTGGCTTCTTTGGAGCAAACACCTCTCTTCTGAATTTTCTAATCAGAGCAGCTAGAAAGCAGCCAAGTCCATACTGCAGTAACCTAGAACTGGCAGCCTCCAAAACCAAAATTAATTCATGCTAGCCATACTTCTCTAGAGCCTTGTTTCTCCAGTGGCGTTTAGAAACTTACTTGCTGTTCTGATAGCTAACAGAATTTTTCTCTAAATAGGGCTTGAGAGCATCTATTGATGCATATGATAACTTTGATAACATCACACTAGCTCAGCGCTTGGAGAAACATGAATTGATTGAATTTAGGCGTATTGCAGCCTACTTGTACAAAGGTAATAATCGTTGGAAACAGAGTGTGGAGCTCTGCAAGAAGGATCGTCTCTACAAGGTCAGTTAACATTGAACTTTTCCTTTTTTAATGGTATGGAAGAGGCAATTCTAAGATATCTCCAAAACAAGCTGCAGTGAGCTTTCTGCGCTGTCACTGCAGCATGGATTGCACCTGCCTTCACAAAACCTGCTCTAAATTTAGGATTAGAACTAATCTAAGACAATGACATTAAAAGTAAATTCCTTTTCACATGTATCTTCTCTCCTCCCTTCCCTCCCCCCCAATAGGTTGTCTTATAACAAACTAGTGCTAATTAGGATGCTCACTTGGCAGGAGTAGGTCTCACTTTCTGTGGTTTTTTTAAAAAAAAAAAAAAAAAAAAAAAAAAAATTGAAGGTGCATTGTATCATACTTAAGATGTGGAGCCCTGATGCAGCCGAATCAATGTGCCATTACTGAGGCTCTAGCCTCCATTAAAACTTAAGTGCAAAACAGTATGTGACGTGGATAGCTATATACTCAGTGGAGGTACAACACAAGCACTATATATAATATATCTTAAGCAAAAAACCCTAGTTTGTGTTCAGACTTGTGTATGAGACAGCTTTGTCTTCTGATACTTGAACCAAAGGTGGAACTAATGGTTACGCCTTTGCCAACTTCTTTGGGGCAAAACATTCTAGAAGGAGGCACTTGAAGACCCTGTAAACCTATCAACTCTAATTATAGACTAGCTTAAGGCACTTCTGATTTTGTGTTGAAGACTCACTGATATTAGTGATTTTGCATATTGGAGTCATCCCTATTTTAAAACGTCAGTACAGGGGCTGCAGTGAGATGCTAGAAACTGAGGCTTACTGCTTTTTTTAAAACACTTTTACTCGCACCCAAACACCATCTGTTTTGGACAGAGACTTCATTTGTAGTTCTTGGAGGAAGTCTCTCTTAATCTCATCTGACTGGCTTCCTTTAATGCCAGCAACTGGTATTTTATTGTTATAAATCCCATTAACTGAAAGGTCAAGTTGACAAACCAAATCTGATTTTAAAATGGATACTGATAGACAATAACTCTTTAGCTAATCTATAAGCGAATTCTATGATCCTATTCTAGGTAGAATAGGATCTCTCCATGACACTCTAATGCTTTTGTATAGTCATGGAATACATGCAGAAGCTGTGCTGTCCATTCTTGGCTTCTCCTGTAAATGCTTTAGTTCAGTGGTTCTCAACCAGGGATACATGTAACCCTGGGAGTATGCAGATATTTTTGCCTCTTTTTGCAACAGGCTACATAAAAAGCACTAGACAAGTCAGTACAAACTAAAACTTCATACAGAAAATGACTTGTTTATGCTGCTCTATATACTATACCCCAAAAAATAAGTTCAATATATATTCAAATCATTTTTATGATAAAAATGAAAGTGAGCAATTTTTCAGTAATAGTGTGCTGTGACACTTGTGTATTTGTGGGTGGGTGTGTTTGGTTGTTTTGTAAGCAAGTACTTAAGTGAAGTCTTGCATACCCTCATGTTTCACAAAATAGCCTCCTGAAAGGAGTACAGTAGTCTGGAAAAGTTGAGCCACTGCTTTAGTTTAACTGACATAAGTTGATGATAGATAATTACTGCCGGCGTTATGACCACTAGTGCATGGAACCAGTGGCCTCAATTTAAAAATACCCACTTGGAAACCAATTACATTTGGCTTTGCAGCATTTGGTGTTCTCCTGCCTTAGGATCAGCCAGACTACCTCACTTGGGGGAAACCTGTCTGCAGAATTCACTAAGGGGGGGAAAAATAAATAGTTTGAAGGGGCCGGGTGGTAACTCTTAAAGTATATGGCATTTCACTTGTAGGATGCCATGCAGTATGCTGCGGAGTCCAAAGATGCAGAACTGGCAGAGAAACTGCTCCAGTGGTTCCTGGAGGAAGGCAAACAGGAGTGTTTTGCAGCATCTCTCTTTGCATGCTATGACTTGCTGCACCCAGATGTGGTCCTTGAGCTGGCATGGAGGCATAACATCATGGACTTTGCAATGCCTTATTTCATCCAGGTGATGAGGGAGTACCTTACCAAAGTGAGTATTGCTTCTGTTGAAAGACTCGCTACTTTGTACTAGAGTCTTGCACATGTTTAGCATTGTCCAAACTGAGCTAGGTAAGACCGTGCTCATGGATTGTTGAGATACTGAACCTCTGTTCCAGAAATACCAGTTTGAGGTGGAGGTACATAAACTTCAGCACACCTCAGTGAACATGCTACATAGTACATAACAATGAACCAATCACAATTAAACCTGATGCTTAGAGGCTATAACTGTTAATTGATGAAAAGACTGAACTGTTTCTCTAGCTGGTATCTGTTCTTCTGGGAACTGGTGAATCTAGACTCCAAGCAAAAGGCTAATACTGTGCATGCTGCTTTCTTAAATACAAGGGTGGTCTATTTCTCTATGGTACTCTAACCATTTGACTCCTTAGGTAACTGTCATGCTTTTTGCCTTCCAGTTTATACATAAACTACTTTTTTCTCTAAAACTTGGGCCCATGAGCTTTCAAGATGTGATGTCTCTTACCATTCCTCTGCCTTTTACCAATTTAATTTTAGGAGGCCACAGTCATCTTGCCTGAGACATAACTAGCTCTCTTCATGGGAATGGGGGCGGGGGGGGGTAGTACTTTGTGAAGCAGCTAGCCTTCTGAAGCTTCCCACATCAGCAGCTATGGGAATACATATGCGTAGACTCATAGTTGTAGACCTATGGGACTACAGAACCTTTGTCAGGCTAATATATACACAGTGGATTCCTATTTTAAATGTTTCATTGCTAATCTTTTAAGCTTTCTGCGTTTTGCTGAAATTGTAGCATCAGTATTTACTGAGACATTCAGTAGTTCAGGTCATGTTTGTGTGACCAATGTCAGGAGGGGGAAGGAGCTACTGTTAAAGCCTGAAGTTGCATTCGTGTCATCTCCTTAGGGTAAGATTCTCAGCTGATGTAACTCATAGTTGCACCACTTCACTAGAGCTATGCTGACTTACACAAGCTGTGGGGGGGATCTTGCCCATAGTCGTTTTAACCATCTGTCTGCAAATCTGGAGCTGCTAAATCCCACAGCATCAAACAAAACTGACTTATCACAAATGTAAAGCTAGAAGAAAAGTGCTACTTTCCTGTAGATGCAGAGGAGATGCATGCCTCCAGATCAGTCACAACAAGGTGGAAGTCACTTTTCTACCTCCTTAACATGGGTAACTATTTACTTTACCGTGCACAAATATGCAAATACTGTCCACGCATAGAAATTCATGATTTAAGTACATGGCAAATACTATGTACTGGTGGAGGAGTTGCATTTATCATGTAAATGGCATGTCTTAAACCATAGCAGGTTATACATGGTAAATCTGCATATGCTGTTTAATTACCAAGTAATCTGCCAAAATAATTAGCGGTCTGCAAGTCTAAGTAAGCTGTAATGTACATGATTAGACATAACTTGTGCACTGTAAAATAGTGACCAAATGATTTTCTTAGCACTAAATACTCTTGCCTTTATTGTCCCAATGTTTAGATATGGTTTTTTGCTTCAGATTTGTTTTTTGAATAGTCACTTGATAAGTATTCCCTTCTGAACTTTCTTGCAGGTTGATGGGCTGTTTAATAAGGTGACAGTCTCTGATTTTAAACTTTGTGTTCATTTGTGTCCCTTAATATATATCTCCTAGGATTCTGTTACTAGAACCTAGCTGTAGTTTCCGCCAGAAGAGCAGCATAATCTAGCTTTTTGTCTAACTCTGTTTCCTATTAACTTCTAATGCTGTAGAAAGACAGCTTCTTACACGCAACTTGAGAATCCAGCCAGACTTAGCTCACTTTCAGCTGGGGAAAACTATTAACTGAAGAACACTGTTAACAAGCATTTGGGCTAATGATTCAAAAAAGAAATAACTGCATTTTTTGCCTTGAGTCCATCATCCTTAACTCCTGTCTGATGTACTACGTATTCTTTTTTTTTTTTGTAGCAGATAGCCCATTATCAGAACCTTGCAGCATAGTAAACCACAAGGTCGCAGGATCAGTTGTGAAGAGGGAGGAAATCTCTAGATAACTGATATTCCCAAGTGTTCTGTCTTACCCACAGTCTACATGTAAACAAGTCTAGTAGCTTACGTACAAAGTAGTATGACCTCTTTGGAGAAGTGATGGCCCCTGACTTGGCAAGATAAAGCTTCCCAGCAGACACTCTTGTCTGAATGCTCAAACTGCTTTGGACTGATCTTGTATGTAGAATCTTCTGTATTGTGCTGAAATTCTGTAGCTTCAAATAAATCTAAGTCTAAGCCACTTGCATATAAAAGAGTGGGGCAGTGGATTTCTCAAATAAAAAATGAGGCTGAGATACTAACTTTAAACTGCTGGCTGGATTTACAGGTGACAATTATCTACTAAATACTATAATTATTTTTCCTAAAGTGAAATATGCATGATGAGTCTGATGTGCAGTGAAACTAATTTAGTCTGTGGAATTTGAAAATGGGCTTCCTTTACTTAAATTTGATATGTTCTGTACTTCCTGTCATGTGGGCTGAACACTGTTGCTGCTTCCCTCTAGAGGGAGTAGTATCCCCTATTTTTGGATAGATGTTAGTTACGCTATGGACTTTACTAAAGTTGTAAGCCTCTATCTTATTTAACAAAGGTCCTTTTTCAGTCCAGAGAGTTGGAAACTTTGAAGGTGTGATACTTCAGTAGGTATCAAATTTTGGGGGGGCATGGGTGCTAACTGACCAGACCATTTAATTCATAGCTAGGGATTTTAGTGCTAGCAGTTGTATTGTGGTGATAAGTAGTGGCTGTCTAAGGATGCGACTACACTACACTATCCACCAGATTAGCAGGTAGTGATCGATCTATCAGGGACCAATTTATCACATCTAGTGTAGACGCAATAAATCGATCCCTGATCACTCTGCCATCGACTCCTCGTATACTCCACTGCAGCAAGAGGCGGAAGCGGAGTCGACGGGGGAGCAGTGGCAGTCTCTTCCCCTCCCTCCCCCCCCCCAAGTGTAGACCAGGCCTAAGATATCAGACTGAACTAGGTGTGTATAGAGCAAAATAAACAATTTTTGAGCTATGCCCTTAGCTTCAGCTAATTCCCCCTATAGGATCTCCTCAAACTGTCTTCCCGTTGAAGTCCCAGGAGCTTGCATTACTATCTAGTAGAAAATAAACTTACTACCTCTAAATTAAAGTGAAAATATTTTAAAGCAATATACCTATAGTACTGGCTCTGTAGCCTATTACTAAAAGTTAGCTGACCTTATCTGGTGTGCCAGTACGAGTGAACAGAGCTTACTATTTGCTGTTTTAGATCTATTCACTTTACATTGATTATTAATCAAACCATGTTTCATGCTGTCTGGTATGTATGGTTTCCAAAGTCAAACATACTGTAGGCATGTGTTTTCAGAATTTCTTATTGAAGATGTGGTTAGGTAGTAGCTGTCTGCCAAACAGTTCTTCATGCAGACTTGACCCTGAAGCTCTGAAATGGAAATTGGCAGCTTGTGTTGCAGGACATAATGTTCCCAATGGATGGAGAGCAAGTGCAAGTATTACACTTCAGGTAGTGGATCTCTTTGTATCCAGCTAAGCAAAAATTGATGCTTATTTCAGAATTAGTCTCCCCTCTCCTTTTGGGTTTTGGACAACTTGGAACACACAAGTATGTTCTATGGCTTCAAAATCAGACTTGCAAGGGCAACACTTAAATACTTGAAGCATTTGGTATGAGACATACCATCAAGAGGACATGACTCTTAGGCAAGGCCTTCATACACTTCTCCTGTTCACTTTATAACATAGGTGGATAAACTTGATGCTTCTGAAAGCCTAAGGAAAGAAGAGGAACAAGTAGCTGAACCCACTCCAATAGTATTTGGTAGGTGAAAGACTTGGTGTATTTTTTTATTTATTTCTAGCAAGATAATCTTATCAGTTAGGGCTCACCATGTTGGGCTTTAAATAGGCCACAGGAAAGTGACTATAGTATGGATATCCTCCACCTCTAGTCAGTGAAGCAGTTTGTCTTCTCCCAGCTAGCGATAACTACTTGGGGCTCTTATCCCAGATAAGTATAGCTGGTTATACTTATTAATATGCTTGAAAGTTTTGTGCAACACTTAAATTTTAAACATTTGAATGAATAGCAGTCTTTAGCTGAAACAATCAAACTTGGCTTATTCCTCCTTTACTGTACCACTTGCTTAGACAAATCCTAAATCCCAAGTCTTTCAGTGGTGGGGGAAGGGAGGAGAAGGAGCTTTTGGGTTACCAGAGTCTCTTCTGGATTTCCAGGAGAAACCCATTCCTCCTTGTACTTCCTGTCTGATACCTTGCTACCTTTTAAAGATTGGAAGTCTGCCTTTCCACTTAACAAATCAATCAGTGAGTGGATTTTTATTTTATTTTTTTAATGACCTGTCCTAGAAAGACCTTGTGTTGAGCAGGTAAATGGAAGGTCTCTTTCACAATGGACTCTACAGAAGGCTGCTTCATAGATTTTTGTGACCAGGCAGATGCTGCTCACTAGCACATCTTGTAGCAGCTCTGAGGCAGAGAAATACATGACTCTGGTCCACTCTCCAATGGAAAGGTTATCCCTGAGTTGATTGTCTGCATGAGGCATGTGTGCTATTGGTGTTCATAAGATGCATTTGCAATCTGTAGACTTATTACATGTACACAAGCTGCTGAAAATTCAATAGCTTGTATTGCTTTGGTCAAAATGTTGACCATGCATGAATCCTAACCATATCAATTGTTTCAAGGAATCAATATTAATCTGTTTTATTGGGAGGCTATGTAGCTGTCTCAAGCTCAATGAATACTATTTTTTTTTTTTCACCCACACTTTCTATCTCACCTTGTCCTGTCAGAGGTGGGCAGATAATGGATTTTTCATTACATTGGCAATTTCAAAAACCCAAAACTCTTCTCCGGTCTAACACTTTGACCCAAAAGAAGATGCTTTAAAAATGCTCAAAATCAGAATAAACATTTTAATTTTATTTTAAAAAGCAAATTTTGAAACTTTTGGTTTTCCATTTTTCAACATTTCCTTCTGAAATGTTGAAACAAAACACTTTTGGGGTTTTTTGGAATTCTTGTAGGGTTTTTCTAAATGAACAAATGGACATATTCATGAAATGTTTTGGTGTCATTAAGGTTTTTTGTTTGGTTTTTTTTTTTGGGGGGTGGGGGGGGAGAGTGGGCTTCACCCAGCTCTCGATACTGTGAATTGCTCTTAAATCTGTCTGGCAGCAAAAGCTAGATACAATGATGTGAACAAAACAGGCTATCCTCTCTCCTCAGCGAAGGAGGTGGACTGAAAGGTGTAGTTTAGGTTCTCCCATCGTTTGTATTTTAATATAAACATGCTTGTTAACCAGCTAGATAGCCTTTCTAAATGCTGGCAGTTTAACACCACCTCATCACTATTTCAGGCATTTGCAAAGCTTTGTTTAAACAAATTCCTTCTTCCCTTTCCAGGCCAGCAGCTAATGTTAACAGCAGGCCCCAGTGCAGTACCTCCCCAGGCCAACTTCCAGTATGGATACACAGCTCCAGGATTCACCCAGCCGCCTGTTTATGGTTTCAATATGTAACTAGCTTTGACAGATCTACAGTCTGTTTTTGGTTTTGTTTTTTTTTTCCTCCCTTCCTGTCCCGCTAACTTCTTGGAGAAGTTTACAATGGTCCTAAAGGCACAGATGACCCCTCGGTTGGTTGAATACTTGCTGTCCCACTCAGTGAGGAGATTTCCAGAGGATACCTGTTACCATTATTTATTGCTATTGTCCGGTTACATTTCAACCTCAAAGGCAGCTTTTGTTAATTATGTTGCAAGACTCTTGACTGAAGTTGAGGCACTATTTATCTAAAACTCAGAATATAGCAATAACTGCTTGAGGCCAGGGGGAAGAGGGAGTGCATATTCCTTGCTGCAAACCCATTGCCGGCAGTGGTTGTGCTGGGGAATCACCTGGCACCAAGTCGTTAAAGCTTTAAAGTACTGTAGCTGAAGCTACTAAGTAGGTAGCATGGATGTTCAGAATTGAGTTCAGCATCTTCTTACTGGTGGACTGTTAGAAGTTTGCTTAAATCTGACTACCCCCATTTTATTTGCAACATTGTATGCAAAAAGGAGAATGGGCTTTCAAATATTTCTTAAAGTACTCTGCAAATTGTTGGAGGAATATTGGGGAAATTTTTTGCAGAAAGTTATTTGGGGGGGGTGGGGGGCAGATTGAGCCTGTTGTGTACTTATGGAGTAGGTTTGAGACTTATTCTCTTCCAGTAATTAAATCTGATCCTACCAGAGAGCGAGCAAACTTCCCAGATGCTTTTTTTGTTTAACAAGAGGGGAGAGCATGTTACTCATTGACATTAAATGGTACAAAAGGAAATCTCAGCTATGTGTATGCCAAGTTGAACGCAGCAGGAATGTGTGTGTGGGCTGCCAAAGTACTATGAGCATATGCTAAGGTAACAGTGATTCAGAGTGCAGTGTCAGGATCAGGGAGGGATATATTGCTGAAATACTTGAGGTAGTGGAGAGGGATATAATCCTGGTTTTGCACCTTTATTAACTCTGATGCTGGAGTCAAGGTTTTCTGCTCCACCATGTTGGGCTGACTCAAATTCCTGACCCTGACTGGCAACTAGAGGCAGTGTCATCTGATCTGACAGGGTCGGCAACTCTTGGTTTTGCTGTGCTGTAGTAGTATAAATGGCGCATCCACCGCACACTCTTTTCTTTGAGAATGCCAACAGGGCTGTATTACTTTGTGCCACTCTTCAAATACATATATCATTAACGTTTTATGTACTGAAATTAGATAACAATGTATAATTTATGGTTATGAACTTTGTGCTAATCATGAATATTATAAAAGTCCAATTATAAATGTAAAACTGGTGTACACAGTGGTTGTAGTCTTGATATTTTTTGGCGGGGGAGTTGTATCTACCAACAGTGATGGTACCAAACTAGCAACCGTCAAAGCTAGACTAGGCATTTGATCACTGCCCTCCCCTCTACATTGCCTGCACTGTAGTAGGTCCAGAGCACTTTGGACTAAGAATACTGTACCTTCCTACTGTAGATGTGCTGAGGGGTGAATGAGGAAAATACAAGTATCTGACAGTTCTTCCACCCCTTGCAGAGTGTCTTGCAAGCCCCATGTGACACTAACTTTTATGTTATGAACACAGTGCCCTAAACTTCTTATTTGTCCGGTCTTTCTGCTATACAAATTTTAGATGCATTTGTTTGTCCATTCTCATCTTGGGAACAAACTTAGTCACAGGCTTCAAGAAGTGCCCAGCCTAGACTTGTGTCCTTTACTGTACTTCAGTTGTACTGTAAGAGGCAGCCTAGCTTAATACTGTGATGCAGTCTTTCATGGGTCTTTCCCATGTAAACTAAGCAGAACTAAGAGAAGGAGAAACTCAACTACTGGAAGCTACCAAAAGAACTAGCAGAACATCCTCTGCTGTAAGTCATTCAGTGCATCTTGGAGCTCTAGTATTCAAGAACAGAACACAATACACACCACTGCCTCCTTCAAACCAGGAGCATGTTGGAGTAGGAAGACCCTACACATGCATGTGCAACTGCCAGCCATATGTGGGAAGGCTGAAGGCAGTTGGCTTTAAGCATTCAAACCATCAATAGCAGCACTTCTGCTAAAGGGCCATTTAAGATACCTAATGGTATAGGCAAGCTCAAATTCACAACCTCACTGGTAAGAGTACTATAGGTCTTTCTTCCCCGTGTCCCCTCCTCCCCACCCACTTAATCTATTCTAGCACTCTGCTGTTGTGCAACTGCTGCTCTAACTTGTATATCCCACCTACAGGAAAATGCCGTAGGCTTTTTTAAACCTTTCTTCAGTTGTTCATCAGGAACTCTACATAAATATTTCCCATATACTCCCACGAGACCTGTCCTCTAATGAACATGAAGAGGAAACTATTAGAACAGATGTTAACTTGGATACACTCTTCTAGAAGCATGTGTTACACTTCATACTACTGCAGATGGAGGCTCAGCTTCTCCTACACAACCAAAGTGTTCTCCTGATAGGAAACCATCTGTCAGTTATTGATCCTAAATGAAAGCTAATAATTCTTACATTCCTTTTTAGTTTAAGCTAGTATCCTTTTAACAGATATGGAAGTATAGCAATCTTGCTATCAGCTGTTACTAGACCAAATCTAGGGTGGTGAACAAATTTGATCTCACTTTTTAGTGAAAGCAATCACAAACACTGAATCCTAAAACTAAAATCTCTTTTAAAAGAAAATCAGATATCCCATAGAAGGAAATGCACTACTACGATATAAAGATGTCTTCTGTAGCTGTCCCATCAGACCTGTTCCATATGTGACTTGGCTAGCTCAGGAGAGCAATGATACTGACTTCATCAGGATTACTTGTGTGAAGAAAGGCTTTAGA
This sequence comes from Malaclemys terrapin pileata, assembly GCF_027887155.1. Classification (NCBI taxonomy): domain Eukaryota; kingdom Metazoa; phylum Chordata; order Testudines; family Emydidae; genus Malaclemys; species Malaclemys terrapin. Next base: position 14,901,782 of record NC_071520.1, on the reverse strand, counting down.
GTGGGACCCCTGGTTCATATGGTAGGTTGATTGATTGACCATTGCTGCTTGTAGGATGTCATGGCTTGTGACCTTACTTAAGCAGTGGGAGGAAGGAAAGAAGGCTTGAAAACAAACTGTAGTTAGTTGCTATAATCATACTGTGCGTTGGTTGGGACAGTTCCTGTTAATTTACTATGGCATAAATATCAGATGAAATGTAGGTAACTAATGTAGTTCATAGGGGAAGGGAGATGCAAAGAAGAATTCTGCTTTTAAACAAGTGCCAAAAACCTGTAAGATTCTAAACTAGTAACAAAGACTTAAAACTATAAAAATTTGTTTTTGGATACCTGCCAAGATCCAAATTAGGCTTTCTCCAGCAAGAGCTATGATACTTTAAGGAGCTGAAACAATTGCAGGGAATAAAGCTCCTAACATGCTGCTCTAGTGAAAATTTGCAGTGCAAGCACCTAAACCAGAGAACCTCAATTGAAAGGGTCTGTAGATGGAAAGGAAAGGGATTATTTGTAATTTCTTAAATGCAGTTCTGGCAAGTACTTGCTTTTAAATTACCAACAGGTGTTTAGGCATAGGAGGAGGGACCAAAATGTCCTGTTTCTAGTATGGCCCCAGAGATGCACTACTTCTCAGCATAAGACTGACAATCTATTGCTGCTGTTGGAAGGTAGTTGATATAGAATGGGTTACTCTTCAAATCCAGCCACTATAATTGTACTTTCAGTGTAAATGTGACAACCCTGCATGCTATAAGGTTACTGTTTCACTACCTGCTCCTCAAACTCCTCTGCAATAAAAATGCAGATTTCTAAATGGCAGGAAAAATCAGTCTGCAAAGGTAATAGTAAAGTCTTTTGTTTAATCTGTTTTAAGTGTCACACATACATTTTCCAATAGAATAGACGACCCCCCCCCCCCCGCATAAGCCCTAAAGAGGCTACACTACAGAAAATCAAACTGATCACATGCTTTAGTCTTAAAATCAAGCTTATTTGTGGGTAGGAAAGTGGAAACTAAGCCAGTAAGTCATCTTGTTCCCAGCCTTGCTTAACTTGTACTGGGGAAGAGTGCTCCTACTGAGGAAGTAATGACTAGCTCCCATGTGTCTTTTACAACAATTGCACCAAAACTGCTGTGATGTATAATGTTCCAGCAAAGGAGGGTGTGAAGTTCTCTGCTCTTCTAACAGGATAACAATCTTTGTTGCCCAAGACTCTTCACCCACTTCATGTAACTAAAGCGGCACATCAGCAGTTACTGCTGTAGGGGAATATCCATTCACATTAAAGTAATAAGTCATGGGGGGGTGGGGGAGGAGGCTGTTTCAGGAAGGATATGAGAAAATTATGCATAATAGAGGACGCTCATATGTCTGTCACCTTGTCCGTTCACCGTCGGAGAATGGGCTTCTTTCTTTGCAATTAGCCTTGGCTATACATCAGTCCACATGGGATCTTTGTTTCCCTCTCTACTTAACATGCTGTGGGAAAATATTAAACCCTCTCTACTCCCACTCAGCAGGGAAAGCCTAGCCCAAGGTATTGGGGATCCTGCAAGCATTGCAACTTGGCTGTTGTGACTCACCAGGCTAGATAGAAATAGATGGCTTAACTCTCAAGTCTGTAAGAGACCTGTGCTGGTGCAAAGATGTGTACTGTTCCTTGTGCTTTTGATAGAAATCCTGGCCTGTGTTGGGGTGGGCTAGCTGGGCATCTACTTGCATAGAAGCTACCATCACTATCCTTTGCTCCCTCCCATGGAGGTTGGTTGACTGACTGGTTCCCAGAAGGTCACAAACTGATGCTCTGTTACTTGTGGAAGTAGAGAGAAGGTAGAAGGATGCCTCTTGCACAGAAACAAAGTTGCTCCTTACGGCTGGCTTTTCTAAGACCCAGCGCTCTGCTCTGGCATCAAACCCATGGGCTAAGCCAGAAAACTCAGGAAGACCATATTTCAACAGTAAGCTCCATTTTCTTGGCTATAAAGAAAAACTTGATTTCAGGAGCTGTTCTGCCTTACTTACTGCAGTCATGCAGAAGCCCTGCCGTAATGCCCTAAAGTGCTTCAGTCCCATTTCTAGTGGGGAATGCAGAATGTACATACTGAAGAGCTCCAGCCAGGCAAGATCTGGTTGATTTTGTGATATTGTTATGGCAGTGTTCCAAGTGCACATGGAATAAAATGGAAGTAATTACCCCCGGGTACCAGAGTTCATTTCAATCTGTTTAATATATTCTTTATAAAATGTCATCTTTAACCACTGCAGTTCTAACACACAAACAGCTGGTATTTAGCCCAATATGCAACTTTGTCTGTGCAAATAACCCTACCAAAGACAGCTTGCTGTCCTTTCCTAGCAAATTGGCAACAGGCATTTTGTAAGGTATGTCACAGCTTGACAAATCCTTGACCTATATTTGTATTGAAAAGGGGAAAAAAAAATAGGAAAGAGTTGTTTACCATTTCTTATGTCCTCTGCTACTTATTTATATGGTGTAGACAATTTTAAATTGTCTGTCTCTCTTTATAAATGAGGGAGCTGAGTAAAGCCAGTTAGGAAAACTAAAATTACTACATAGCTAACCCTTATGTCTGACCATATCTGACTGAGTGTTAGGAACGCTAAAACCACATTCCTAAAACAGAGTGCTTCAGTGAGTCCAAGTTGCATTGAAAAGGCTATCTGACCCAAAATGACAAGTTAGAAAACAACTGGATCTTGGAGGTTTTCGACCTGCTTGCAGCAGGTCACATACAACTATCTGTTCTGAAGGTTACAGTGGAAACTGTTAGGCAATGGAATGCCTATCTCATTTATAGCATTTGCTACTATGTTGTTGTAATCTCAATATTCTGCTATATATAGCTTGGCTCATCTCTTTGCTCCCAGTCTAAACATGCTTGTGTGCTCCCCCTAAAACACACCCCAGGAGAATGCTTGCTTGAATCCCATTAGTTCCCACAGGGAGTGGAGTTTTAGGGCATTTTGAACCTGTAATAAAATGCTGTGCACTATATATGAGAGGGGCTGTGTGGGAATAATGGGAGTATTCTTTATAGCACTGGAATATATCTTTAAATTGTGTAACATTGAGTGCTTTGTACTTGCTATTGTAAGCTGCAGGGGCATCATTCTAGCATAATGGTCATTCTACCTACTGTCTCTTTCTGTTGTACCTTACCCTGCAGCAACTTTCAGCCTTTAAGAAAACGGTTAAGTACAATGGACGAGAGCTAGTGGTCTTATTTGTAAGTGTCGGTCAGTGCTCACAATGTGCTGTGTGCTCATGAGGCAGACACATGGATCCTGCCTCAATGAACGTACAAGCAAGATTTAAACTCTTCTAGACAGGAACATTCCTACCCTGAACTTTAGTGTTGGAGCCTGTTAAATATTTGAATGAAGCAGGCAGGAGTTGTGCTTTTTTGAAGCTAAGTATTAATAGTATTGCCAGGTGCAAACAGTCAAAAATCACGGGTCAGGCCCCAGAAAACTGAGATTAGCTTAAAAATCATGAGATTTTGAAAACAAATGCACTCTGGTTTCTCTGTGGCTCCTGATTTTTGAGCCTTGTAGGGTTTGACTTTGTTTTTCCTCAAACTTTCCTCCACCAAGAGGCTTAGATGAGGCTCTTGCCTTTCATTTAATAAGATTCTTATTTATTTATTTGGGCAGAAGCTTTCATGGGCTAAAACTGATGAAGTGGGTTTTAGCCCATGAAAGCTTATGCCCAAATAAATGTTAGTCTCTAAGGTGCCCCAATGACCACTTCTTGTTTTTGCTGATGCAGACTAACACGGCTACCCCTCTGTCATCTAACTAAAAGATTCCTGCAGCTTCAAGAAAAATACCAAATAGCACAAGAGTCTTCATTAAAATTGGCAGAGTTGCCCCTGGGAGGAATCTGTGGTGGTGGTAAAAAGGTTGTTCATAGCAAGATGACCTAACTTGAGTGCTGAAGTCCGCACAAAGAAAAGGCATGTAACTGCTTTGTCAGCCCAGACAGCCTCTCTATGTGCTTCATTGTGTGTCCTGAATGTGAAAGCAGACTTCATGTTTGGGGAGGTGTGTGTGTAAGGAGCTGTACTATGGCTCTCCTTTCTGGACACAAAATTAGCTCCGAAGACTGATGGGAAGTCACATGTGTATGACCTGATGAACTTGACAATACAATATGTCACATCAGCCATTTGTGTAGCACCCACCTAACTACCAGCATTCTAAGGGGCCATACGACATCTGCAGATTCAGCCATACAACAAAGCTCAAAGCCATAATATAAGAACATAGGACTCCTAAGGCTATGGCTACACTGACGCTTTACAGCTCTGCAACTTTCTCGCTCAGGGATGTGAAAAAAAACTAATCCCCTCGTGGAGGTGGAGTACCTGCAGCGCTGGGAGAGCTCTCTTCCCAGCTCTTGAGCCGCGACCACACTCGCACTTCAAAACACTGCCGAGGGAGCGCTCCCGCGGCAGCGCTTTGGAGTTCTGAGTGAAGCCACGGCCTAAGTGTACATGATGCTTTCATGGTATTCCCTATAATCCTGCCTAACATAGCTAGCTGCCAGCTCATCACAGAAGAGCTACTGCGTGACTTTGGCTTGGGGTCATTACTGAAGATGGATGTGATGAGGATCCTTCCCCAAAATACCTCGCAGAGATGGATTGAAAATGATATTTGTCTGGGATCCTGGGGAAAAGATGCCATGCATGTATAATGAATTAAGGGGGACTGTGTCAGCTTACACTTAACAAGTTCAGGACTCTTTTTTTTTTTTTTTTTTTTTTTTTTAAACATCTTAGCTGTTCTTTTTAAAAGTTCTGATAATTAAATTCAAAATGGGTGAAGAAACAGCCATTTAGTTTCACTTCTGTTTCTAGTCCGTTTCACTATCATTCTCACACTAGCACATAGGTGAGGTGTTTTGGGTTGCAAACTCTGCATTGGGAATGTTTAAATCCAAACAAAAGTTTTAATTGGATTTTTTATAAACAGCCAAAACATGGAAACATTTCCTTTGCCCTAATGTCTGTAAAACCTTGCTTTTTTAACAAACTTGAATTTGGAGCCTAAAGTGGATATTTTAACTTTTTTTCCCCAAGGGAGGAAGAGGAAGGTGGAAAGGGCTAAATTTTGCAAAAAAGGCCACAAGTAGGAGCATGACTGTCTCCTGGCATATCCTTTCCCCAAATATGAAATGCAGACCAGTACAACAGTAAAATCTGATTTGAACTCCTACCTGTATGAGTGTGAGGCTACGTCTATGCTATGAACTAAGGGTGTGATTTGCCCAGCTCACGCTCATACCTGCAGTAGCTCAAGGAAAGCTAGCACAAGTATAAATGGTGGTGTAACCTATTGGTGTAGTCGTGATAGCATTTTCAGTCACAGTGGTGGCACAGCTTAGCTGGACTGAGTACATATTTTCTCATTTCAGGAGTGTTTGTACTTAGCACAGCTAAGCCACGCTGCTGCTGCCCGCACGACTGCAGTTACAGTTATCTATACTTGCCTTAGAGCTCAGGAATCACACCCCTAGCTCATGATGTAGACATAGCCTTAGGAGCTTGTTCTTTAAACTGAACGGATCGGTTATCAGTCCAGTGCGAACAGATCAATGCTGCATCCTGTGTTTAGCTTTTGATCAGGGCTGGTGGAAGATAATCTCTTTGTGCCCAAGAGAATTAATGAAATTGAGGAGTTAGAAAAACTGTACCAAAATCTCAGTGAGATTACAGCTGGAATGAGATGTTCTGACCCATTTTAAAGTACTGAACACTTCACTTTTAAGAACAAAGACCTCTGAAGTATTGGGCAATTGCAAGGAATCGAGCAGAAGAAAGCTTCCTTAACTTAATTTGGGCAATTTAAAGGCACTGTATCCGTTGCTCTGCCCTGCCCCGCCCCGCCCCAAGGTATAAAGAAGCATTGATTTCTTTTGGTGTTGTTGGTACTTGGAATTCCTGAAAATCAGGTTTGCATGCATTCATGGCCTACCCTGCTCTTAAAGAGATGCTTAAACCAGTTGACCTAGAATTAGTTTTGTAAAATATAGTACCTTTTTCCAAAAGCCTTATACCACTAGAAATGTTCCCATTCCATTTTTAAATTCTAAGTTTTATCTATCAAACCTTCTCCTGTAGTGTTTCATTGACCCAGCTGAGAAATGTTTTGTGGACTCTTAAAGATTTAAAATCTCTTATCCTAAGGCAGTGTTTGTAACCTTTGTGGAAAAAGGGCACCCAGAAAGGACTAGCAGAGCCTCTGGCATGTACGTTACCCCAGTGGCAAGGTTCTGAAGCATTACAATGTATGATTGAAGAGAAATCCAAGATTCTGAATTGGGGGAGTATGTGGGAGGGTTGCCTATCTGAGAACTTGAGGGTTTTTAATCTTTTGGAATGCTGTTGTTTTTGCAAGAAATTCCCCTTCCTACCTCCCCCCTCTTCTGAGTCAAATGGATACATTTAGGGTAAGTTCAATCCTGGGTTTGTCAACTTCAACTTTTTTTATTTGCCTTTTTTAAAGCAACAACATAGATCATGCCATGGAGAATGCTCTTACCATGCTATGGTGGAGTGGTGATAACTTGTAATGTCCTATCGAGCACATGTCACAGTTGTCTTCTCCTGGATGGAGAGTCAGGCTTGCGTAAAGATGGTAAGACCTTTATTCTAGCTCTGTTGCTAGGGGGCCTGTGCCTTTGGATCAGAAGCTGAGTTCTACCCCCACTTGAAGGTTACAAGCCCCAGAGGGCCACAACATACCACCTAGTGGGGGAAGGGAAATCCTTTCAGAATTAATGTTGCCTCACAATGGACTCTTGTTTGCAAATGCTGCTCAGACTGGGGCCCTGTGAGACACTGTAGAATAGTGTCCTCAGAATCCTACTGGTTCCAGGAAACATCTAAAGCTGACTGCATGCTCTGCCTCAAAAGCCCTAACATGACATCTCTTCATCTTCAGTCTGCATGATCATGCGTAGCACACTACAGACTTGATGTAAGGAACCTGTTGGAATACTGGTGAACCTTCACTGCTGGAGAAAGGAAATCTAGCTCACTACCTCCTCATCACAGAATAAACTGGTGTATTTTTGTAGCAGGTTGGAGGAGCTTGTAATGGTAAATTTCTGGGTAGCGTATCTTGACCAATTCTACTATTCAGGTAGTGCTTCACACTTTTCAGATTGCTATATAATTAAAGTAGCTGTGCTATAGTGTGTGTAGGTGTGTGATAAGGTGATTGGCATGCTTTTGGTGCAATACTTCAACCATCTAAAGATTTCTGGTAAAACCACACCATTGGACTTACTACGTTTCTAACTGAAAACAATGTTCAGTGCCCGCTGGAGGTGTCAGCAGTAATATTAATAATCCCCGTTCACTCATTGCTTGGAGTCACTGCATCCTGTGTTTTGGGACCATCTTTAGATTGTAAATTCTTCAGGGTTAGGATTGTCTTCATTGTGTGTCTAATCAGAACCCAGACACGTTGTCAGTTTATCAAATAACATGATCATTTTATTTTGTAAAGATTTTTATAGGGTAAGAGTAGGAGTGGAAAAATATCTTTCCATCTGAATGGCCCCAGACTTGAGGTGTTTTTGGGTCTGTAGCCAATGCTTGTCAACCAGCCCTTGCAGTTTTCAGTTCCCACTCAGTCCTCGAGATCCGAGTCCTCCCTCTGTCTGATATCCTGCTGCCCTTTTGGTTCCCAGTAGCTTTATTAACCCCTGGAATCGAGGGGACAAAAACGAAGGGAACAGTTAAAGTTTTATTCTAGTACTGTCACAAATATGGTAATCGGGCATTTGTTTCCATGACAGCAGAGGCAAGAACCCGCCATCAGTAATGGAAATGGACACTGGTTTTGCCAGATAGTTTGCTTCCATAAAAATTGTTGGACTGACAAAAATAAGAGACAAGACTTAAAATTCTACCTCTTAAAGTTAACTCTTCTTTTTATCTTTGGCCCATGTACTAGCCCAGGGTAATACTCTTGTAGGCTTCAGCTGGCAGCAGAAACTTGCATGTAAAAACCACCCATGGATTTTAAACATCTCATTCTCCAGCCACTAGTACAAAGGTCAGCTGTTCTCTACAGAGTACTCTTTCTCTCTGGTCTCTTTCTGGTGATGGGTATAATGATTTCTTGGAGGGCAACTTGTGTAACAACTTCTAATCTGTGCTTGTGCTTCATTACTTTGCTGAACAGGGAAGGAGTTCATCACATCTTTAAAAGTTAAGCACCTGCTTATATCTCAGTGAGGTAAATGGGATTTAAGTATGTACGTTAGATTAAGAGTGCACTTAAGTACTTTACTGAATAAATTTGAGATCATGCACATTGCTTAATGGACTTGATGAATTAGGACCTAAAAAAGCCACTATATTGCTTAATGAAGAGTTGGTGTGTACTGAGGACTGGGTAAAGCAAGTGACCTCACCTACAATAGCAATAGGCATGTTATAGCATTTGCAGACACAACATACAGTAGTGGCATGAGAAGCAAGCAGAGCTGCGGAGATCCATCACAAGTTTAAATCTCTTGTTGTTTTCAGACAGTTTACAAGCTTTGTTTTCTGCCATCCAAACAATGCTGTTAACGGGAGTTCTAAACAGCTGCCCCAAATCTATGACCGTGCCTACATTCCTTCCTTCCTATAGGTCAGGTAGGTGGGAGGAAAAGGACTGATGGTTAGTCATCCCGCTCTTCTAGCAGATCCAAGCTGGAGAGAACCCAGAGAATGGCTTGAGTGGTGCTTGTGGCACCTTTCATGTAGCTCCTGTAAACTCAGATGATCTGGATTGGGGGGGGTCAGGGTGGAAGATGCTCAGCAGTGCACAATGGCATAGGCGCTGACTCCGTGGGTGCTCTGGGGCTGGAACACCACAGGGAAAAATTGGTGAGTGTTCTACACCCACCAGCAGCATCCCAACCTGCCCCTCCACCTCCTCCCCTGAGTGCACCGCTGTGTCCTGCTTCTCCCCCTCCCTCCCACTGCTTGCGCCGTGAAACAGCTGTTTCGCACAGCAAATTGGGGGGGGGGGGGGGGACGTGGCACGCTCAGGGAAGAGGCAGGGGTTTGGGAAGGACTCCAATAGGGGCAGGGAGGGGATGGAGCCAGGGTGGCGCGAGCACCCACCAGCACCAAGGAAAGTTGGCACCTGTGGACGATAGATAAAGCAAAGCGAGCTGAATAATAACTTAACAATCTCAGCAAACAAATGGCATAGCATCGTTCCTGCCTCTGCTGGGTCAGTGGGGTTAGTAGGAAAACGGAAGATTTGGGTTCTGGGTGTCTAGCTTCCTATATAGGGATGAAAGGTTTGGACCATGAGTGGGCATGAGATGTGAGCTGCATATTTCCACTGCTGCTTCTGTCTGTGCCTGGCCTCCCATGCCATAAATGCTCTTTTGCTGCCAGTCCTTACAGCTCTTCCGGTCTGGTCTCTGACTCCTAACCTCCTTTCTCATTAAAATTACAACCTGTTCCAAGCTTTCCAGCTTAATTAGTTCCTCTGAATCTTGGCCTTTGTACTCTGTTACTCTGCCCGCACCTACCTATGCATACTGCATTTATGGTATATTATACACTATATCAATATGATGTTTTAACCATGCTGTGAAGCCACCGGTAATACCTCTTCTACAAGTAAACAACTTCTGTATTTCACCTATAGTAGTTCATCTCATTTTCCAAGAAGCTGCTGTGGATTGAATGTAATGATTCAGAAAAGGGGATGGAGGGATGAGCTCAAAGGAGAGAGGAGGCCAAGATGGATGCTGGTGCAAAAAACACAGCTATTTTGAAAGCTATAGGTCATCCTTCAGCTTTGTGCCAGGGCACTGGTGAGACACAATGAGGCACTCAGGAAACCACTTTAGCTTACAGTTCCAGATTCATGTTAAGGTAAGTAATAATATTACCAATCATCAGGATTTTGGAATATATGCTTGCTACGAGTGCTGCGACTAGGGTATGCCAAGAGAGCCTGTAACGGACTGGATATTAATGAGAGAGGATGGGGCCTGACAGTGGAGTCAGACAAAGTAAAAAGCGGACTCAGTATGGGATTTGGATTGAAATCCAATGAACAGTTGACAGCCATTACTGCGGGAACTTGCACACTGAACAGGCACGGAGACCATCTGCACTGCACCCCTGGCTGCATAGAACCAAACTACTCCGCCCAGCTGGATGTGAGGAGCGAAGAGCCCGTTTCTCCTAGCCGTGATGCAGTCCATCTCTGAGACTGAAACAGCACAACCCACACTCATTGATGATGCATCTGAAATTCAATACAATCCCTTAACAGTAAAAAGAAGAACAGGAGTACTTGTGGCACCTTAGAGACTAACAAATTTATTAGAGCATAAGCTTTCGTGGACTACAGCCCACTTCTTCGGATGCATATAGAATGGAACATATAATCATGATTATATGTTCCATTCTATATGCATCCGAAGAAGTGGGCTGTAGTCCACGAAAGCTTATGCTCTAATAAATTTGTTAGTCTCTAAGGTGCCACAAGTACTCCTGTTCTTCTTTTTGCGGATACAGACTAACACGGCTGTTACTCTGAAACTTAACAGTAAAAGTATTGCAAGTCCCATGAGTTCTGAGCAGGGAGCCTCATTGTGCCATGGCTATAGATTTGAGAACCTAAGGCCAGGCATTGACTGCCTGCAAGTGGTGGCTGAGGCTAATATAAAGTATCTGAATCAAAGATGAACATAGAGCCTGGCCCTTAATGTTCACTTGAGGCTTGACTATATAAGAACACTGACCGTTACATCCTATGTCCTTTGGGCTGAATAATTGCACTGCTGTAATGGTACCGATATAACCCCCTGGGGTAGAACACTCTGTTCCAGAATAAATAGGACTTTACTCTACTCTCAATATATTCACATAGTAACCACTATTTCTACTAATTGCCTTGTGTTTAAAATACAGATAAAGGAGGACAAGTTGGTGAAGGGAACTTAGGGTGAGGATATAGATATCTAAGCCACCACTTCAAGTTCAGCTAAAGTAACAAGGGCCAAAAATGTACCCTACTGGGAGAGCCATTTAGTGGCTGATGTGAAAATCTGAATAGTCTCTTACTATACTAGTGTGTTCTTTAATACTGAGTTAGCCGGTCAGGGCTTATGTCTGTCTTACCTGAGGAAAAGCCCTTCTACCCATGCAGCACTAACAGCTGACTCAAATCTAGTTCTTGGTAAAAGACTCAGCCCCATAATTTTGGGTCTTGGGAGAGTTCTTTTTAGCCAGGCCCTAGTGACTCACTGAGGGCTGTGTGTGTATATATAGCCTGTTAAGACCACCTCATATTAGGTTCACAGTGTATGACGTTGACTTTTTCATAGTTTGTTGGGGGGAAGGGAGCTTCCTGTTTAGAAATCATCATTTTACAGCTTGTGAAGGTTGAGAGGGGTACAAATGGGGTGGTGGTGGTGGTGGTGGTGTTTTTTATGGCCTTGGAAACAGCTGTAATAAAAAATGCTGAGATGCTTTTCTTCAATCAGTCACTGCCAGCACTAACAAACCAGCCTGTGTCCAACAGCCAGGCAGGAACATTCACTAGGGACCAGGACTTAATTTTTAAGCTTCTAGGAGGTTGTTTACAGGCAGCAGTCAGAAAAACAAATGACTTAAAAAAATAAAATATGAATGCCTGGATGCTTGCAGGTGCCTCTTTTGTATAATTTATGGACAAATATAACTCAGTGCAGTTTTCATCAAGGAGCTCTAGTGCTGACATTAAACCCCATGAGCTAAGTTGAGTGGCTTAATAACAACCCTGAGCTGGAATTAAACTGCTCTCAAACTTCCATAAATTAAGATAACAACATACTGGTAGAAAAAGTGAAGAGAGGAAGATGACCCACTCCCTGGCAGAGGCGGGGTATGTGTGTACAAGGCAGCTGTACATAATCTCTAATGTCCTAATCCTACAGCTACTTACAGGCGTGCTTAACTTAAACCATGTCCTTTAGGATGAAAGTTGCAATATAAATCAATTATAGATAAGACACCTGCCTCTCTATTACCAACCAACTTCATGCAACAGTGCCCTGACCCCGTAGCCAGACCCCTCAAAACGCTGTCTCATCTACTGTCCTTGGCAGATGGCATCTTAATAAAGTTGCAAACGCCTGGATCAGCCTGCCCTAGGTGTCTATTTCTAATAATTATTTACAGTGAAAGTTGCTATCATTCTCCACATTTCATAGCTGGAGAAATGGGGGGGATAAAGGGACTTGCTAAGGAGCAGACCACAGGGCTTCTTAAATCCTAGGACCCTGGGTTCGATCTACTAGGCCACGATACCCTCCCGTTAGAGCACGGATGCTACCGGGCTCATGGCTTCTTCCCCCGAGGGCAGCGATTGTGGTTTCAGGGTTTCATCCCCGCCTCCCCCCCACATGTGATTCCACAGTTGGGAAGCAGCAGGTGCTGAGCCAAGCCGCTGCAGTAAGGCCAGGGCTTAATTTGGGCCAGGGCTTGCTGAGTCCCGGCTCCCCTGGGCTGGGCCGGGCCGTTCCTGACCCCGGCTCCCCTGGGCTGGCTTCCTCAGTTATGAAAAAAGAACAGGAGTACGTGTGGCACCTTAGTCTCTAAGTACTCCTGTTCTTTTCGCGGATACAGACTAACAGGGCTGCTACTCTGAAACCTGTCAGTTATGAAAGTAAAAAACTGCTTGAGCCCTGGGGCTGGTTGAGTGAGGGGAGCCCCTGGGCTGCTGGAGCTGAGGCTGCACCGGGGCAGAGCCGAGCCCCTGAGGGAAGGATTTCAGAGCCCCCCCCGAACAGCAGCCGCCTGGCTCCCCCGTTGGCTCCCTGCCCCCCACTTTCTCCCCGCGGGCGAGGAGCCGGCGGCGGAGCTGCAGCCTGAGTCCCGCCCCCGCGGGCTGCCCGGGCCCGCCCCGCCCCGCGTGTTCCCGAGGATGTGACGCCGCCGGCCCCACCCCTGCTGCGGGCGGGGACCGGCTGCCGACAGCCGCTCCAGCGCGTAGCCAGCCCGGGCGTCCGCGGGGGGCGACGTGCCCTGCTGCCCGCCCCCTGCCCGGGGACCCGCCCCGAGTCCAGCCCCGCACCGCTTAAACGGGGCCAGTCCGCCGGCCTCTCCCGCCGCAGTCATGTCCGCCCGCCCCGCGTTCACCAGCCCCTTCCCCAGCCCCCGCCGCCTGGCTGCCGCGGCCCCGGCCGGCAGGGCGAAGCTCACCCACCCCGGCAAGGCGATCCTGGCAGGTGAGTGCTGGGCGGGGGCTGCCCGTAGCTTGCCCGGGAGCCGCCGTGCCCCGGGTTCCGCCCCGGCCAAGTGCTCGCTGCACCCTGGGGTGGGGGCCGCGCCTCGCGTGGGTGCAACTGATGGGACAACAACCTCCCCTGCCCCCCGGAATTCCCTTTGCTGCTGCCCTGGCGGGGCCAGTCGCCCAGCCCCGCGAGTTGTCTGGCTCGGCACCCCGAGGTCTCCGTGCTGCTGGCAGGTCTCCTGGGCTGCTTGAAAGAGTCCGTGCAGAGTGCGTGCCCTGAACTTTGTCCCCCTGTGTGTGCGGGCGGCTCCGTGTCTGATAGCGGCACTCGGCTGTTCGCAAGGCGCTGGGCATCCCTCCCTCCCTCCCGGGCAGTGTCGGGTTTCCATGGCCGTGCTCCCCGCTCGTTATGTTGCGGGCTGTTTGCAGGGCTGGTGCCTGAGTTTCGGCAGCTGTGTCACTGTCTGATGCAATTGCAACTTGCAGCCCTGCTTTGAGAAGTACCCGGCCCCTTCCTGGCATGTCCTGCTCGGTCCTTTCAAATTTCCCGGGGACTCAGGGCAGTGTGAGTGGTGATCGCTTTTCTACCCGGGGGTGAGGGGAGATCTGGGTACAGAGCTGAGGGGCGGGTCTGGGCCAAACATCACCCATAGCTGTGAGCACACCCTGGGATTGACTGTGGCATCTTGGCTGCTGTGGGACCTTCCTATGCTGAATTGCAAGACTCTGTCCTGGTTCTAGATTATGGCTTGGATCTGGGCTGAGCCAGACTTTAGTTTGGGATTTCCTCACCAGGCAAGAGAGCTCCCTGTTTACCCCTTTGGGGGATCTGTCACACTATGGCCTATTTATCTTGAGGTTTAGCACTGCCCCTGGGGGGCAGAAAGGGTCACTGCAGTGCTCTTCACTCAACTCCTGGTGTCTGTGCAATCATGAATGTGTATATTTGATACGCTGCAGGCCCTTTCAGTTTCCAAGTCATAGGTGCTGACTTTTGTTTTTGCTGGTGGATGCTTTTGAAGAGGGGTGTGTGTGTGTGTGTGTATGTGTTTGGGGAGGGAGGGGGCACTCTGCCAGTTTGGGGGGAAGGCTATTTTCAACCTATTTATACACTTCTTTCATATTCTAGTTATTGAATGTGTCTGTCATTGGTATCGTTACTATTTTAATAATGATTAAATTGTTGTGAACTACATAATTACATCATCATGAATTACACTACATTAAAATCATTGCAATCACCTACAAGCTGTCTTCACTAACGTCCCTGTTGAAAGACATTATGCCGAACTGTAGCTTTCTGGATGAAACTGTCAGCAATCTTATTTACATTTAGTTCCCTGGTATTGTTTTGATGGACATTAAGGACAGTTTGGTTATTCAGTTGCATCTGTCCCATTGGTGACAGGAGATCACTTTTAAATCTTCTGAAGCTTGAGAATGAGTTCAGGATGATACAGGCATCGTGAGAAGGATTCTTATAAATTTGCAGTACTCTGGAAACAGTACTGCAAATGACTCCAAGATCTCTTTCTTGATGGGGAAACAGCTAATTTAGGCACCATCATTTTGTATATATAGTTGGATTATATTTTGCCATGTGCATTACTTTGCATTTAACATTGAATTTCATCTGCCATTTTGTTGCCAAATCACCCAGTTTTGTGAGATCCCTTTGTAACATTAAGTCCAAAGCTGACTGCAAAATACTGAGTAATTTTGTATCCTCTGCAAATGTTGCCACCTCACTGTTCACCCCTTTTTGCAGATCATTTATGAATAGGTTGAACAGCACTGGTCCAATACAAGCCCCTGGGGGACATCACTATTTACCTCTCTTCATTTTGAAAATGGACCATTTATTCCTATCATTTGTTTCCTATCTTTTAACTGGAGTGCCTGGCAATGCTTTCAGGATCATCTAACAAGCCTTAATTTAATTTAACTTGTTATCTTAATCAGCCTGCCTCTGTTTATAAACAAACTCCCTCATCACATTCCATACTCAAGCTCTGGCTCCTGGGTGCTGAGCACCCACTATGTTTTCCATGGGTGCTTGAGCCCCGGAGCACCCACGCAGTCAGTGCCTATGTTCCAAGTACAGAGTTTTCCTCACTGATTATCTAAATTCACAATCTGCCGATAATCGGATGCAAGGACGTGTAAACATACTGAAATGGAACAGGAGTGGGGCTCTCCCCACTGAAGTAGTGACCACAGAAATGTGACTCCAGAGCCTGAAAGTGCTGCCTAGATTCAACCCCCAAGCTGGTTCTTTCCATGCCCTCCTTGATCCATCTCTGCCTTACACAGCGTTGCTGCCTTTAGAGGAAATGGGAGCGCTCCTGTTTTTCATTCCTCCGTGCCTCTGGGGGATCTCTTGGTGACAGAGAATACGGGAAAGGAGTTCTTGGTGGAAGCTATGTAGCTCCCTTTGAACGGGAATTATGCGTGATTATACCCGAGCTGAGTTTGGCACTCAGTGTCTTGGAGAGGTGGATGTTCAGTTTCAAGTGAGTAGCTACACAGCCCCAGGCAAATGAACGATCAGCGCATTACTCTGTGCCCCTCTTCCCCTCCCCCCCCCCCCCCCGAAAGGTGTGTAGGTGGGGTGGCATGTTAACAATCTGTCTCCTCCTTCCCCAATGTAATCTACTGATGCCATGTTCCCTTCAAACCTGTGTGGTGATAATGAGCCGAAGAGAGACATTCTGATTTCTCTTTCATTTTGAATTCCAGGATGCAACAGGTACATCCAGGAAGTGTGCTAGCTCTGTATGGCTGGATGTAACCAACAGCCAGACATTCCATCCACGGGGATGTTCCATTTAAACCCGTTGCATGGACACGTTGGTGGTCCAGCAGCAGCAGGGGTGTTGGGCAGGGATTCTTAGTTTACTTTGCACCTAACTGGGGCAATCAGATGCCCACTCCCCATGGACCATTATAAGTCGACGATACTGACCTATGTTTCCAAGTACTTTAGCTGTAAGGTCTTGACTATGAACTGTGACTTTGATATCACAATGTTAGTGATCTCTGTTCCGGTAATATACAGGCAAACACATACCGGCTTTGGATGGGTTTGCTAGAATTATTTCATCTACAAGAACAAACTTAGCAGAGTGTATCAGTGATTAGAAATTAATTTATTTGCAGGAAAAAAGGGACCAAACCCTCTGATGAGGAGTGCACGGAGCTTATCACATTGAGGGTGAAAAGGAGGGTCGGGGAACAGATTAACACTGTTGTTCTCCTCATAGCTCATTCCTACTCTGTTGCCTTATTGCTCCCTGGTGTGATGGAACAGCTTTTGGGTTCTCACAACAGCTCCGCAGCTGCCCCTCATCTCTTGTGGGATGAAATTACTTCCACAGATCAGCTTGTTTTTGGATCAAAGTCTCTCTAGTTTAACTCCACTGACCTCAGTGGAGCTACTCCAGGGATAAACTTGGCCCATTGTATCTGTTAAAAAGTGGGAGCCCAGCCAAGGGAAGGCTCGTAGAACTCACTTGCAGTGGCACATTATCTCACGTTTCCTCTGCCCAACAACAGGGAAATTCCTAGAATGGAGATGGAAGTCTTTCCTCTTTAATGAAATATAGCCATTTTGATGTGATCTGCATCGTTAGAGCTTTTGTGTTTCCCAGCTAATTCCCTTCCTCCATGATCACGTCCACCTCTTTGTTCTTCCAGTCGACTGTCCACCTTTCCTTGGGGTCTGACAGCGAAGCGCTGGCTTAGCTTAACAGAGACCTCAGAGGGAGCCTTACCTGTCTATTGCTCTTCCTGCATGGCTGCTGGAGCCGTTGCCTGCTGCCAGTCAAGTTCTGTTTGCCATCTGTGACCTCTGGCTTTGCTGTCAGTTGAGATGCATTAGTTAATGTCACACTCTCTGATGCTTGCATGGGCCTGTCAAAAAGAAAAACCACTGGAGAAGTTGCAAGGTTGACTCGAAATCAATACTCGAGCTGCATGAAATGTATGCAGCTCCTGCAGTACAAAGGGAGCCTTCTTTGTGAGGTGTGACAAGGAGCTGGGGCCTCAAATTAACTGGATAGTCCAAAAGCTTGTGACTAAACTGTTCACCCCAGGTTATCTGCAGAAGGACTGGTGGTGATATCCACAGTTACACATTTTGTCTGGGTCATAAACCCATATGTATCAGGGCATACGCCGGGGATTGGAAGACATTTCTGTCTCACTGGCAGGCTGTTCCATCACTGTCCATTGTTCGGTTTATTGAATCTTCCTTTGAAGCTTCTGGCACTGGTCCCTACTGCTGGAGTAGGTCTCTGGTCTGCTCTGCCAGTTCTTGTGTGCGTATCATGGTTTGGTTTGTCTTGTCTTTTAAAAATGGACCTTAATCCAACCTTTGGGGAAGAGGGAAGCGGATCCCACCAGCTTGTTCTTGTGAAAAGTAACTGTGCCATACACGGTGGGCCGACTTATCTCCTGCCCCCGGATAGCCACATCCGGCTTCATTGGGAGTGGCTGTGCACGCAGCTCTTCGGCTGTGCTCAGACTGCAAAGCTCCAGGCTTGGGTGAAACGGTTGTAGGGTTATGAGTCAGGCTGGGGAAGCCTGTGGGTCTTCCACAATCAGTCCAAAGATTATGAAAGGTTGCATGGCACATTGAATGTGCCCCTGCCAAAGGCCTTTGCCATTCCCTGGCTCCTTGGGAGCTCACTGATCACTGGGGAATCAGTGGCTTTCCATTGTCTATCAAGGTGTCGTGGTTCCTGAGTCCGCAGGAAAGCAGGAATTACCTGGTATAGGTGTGCACAGAACTTTACAGGTATGGGGGGGGGGGGGTGGTCCCTGTCTTGACTGGCTTCCAGCCTAGGTCAGGGGTAGGTCTCTGTAACATAGCCCTAAGTTATATATTGCTTGGTCTGGAGGAGCTCCCAGTTTCCTGATCGTGAAGCAAATGAGATGAAAGAAAGGCCCTGTTGAAATGCTGGCCCCTTCCTCACATGCAGTAAATTAAAATGCCCTGTAATGTACAGGCAGCGCTGGCCAGCCTATTCCTGGACATAATTGCGTTAAATAAGCTGATCCGTCAGGATGGTGCCTGGTACTAACTGCTCTGTTCCTGCCAGCGCCGAGTCATCCGTTCCTTTAGACAGGGAACACAAGGAGACCCATGTATGCCTATTAGATTAAAGGTGCTAGCTGATAGTTACAGGGTTTGTCAACTGATCAGGTACCGATCAACTACCTCATTGCATTCCAGACCCTCAAACCCCTTTAAATTGAGGGTGTTAAAGATGGGAAGAGACCTACTTAGACCTTGTTATCATTCGGAAGGTATAGTTCAAACCGTACAACCCCCCTTTGACCAACATCGTTATACCAGCGCACAAGCTGGATAGCCCAGGCCTCTCTGCCAATGCAGGGCAAGTCCCTATTCACTAGGGCTTTGTTCATGTCCCAAGGATTGGGGCTTCTAGTACTGCCTGAAGAAAGTGTAGCTCTCCCTATCCGCTCGCTCCTTATAGTCCTCGCACAATGAAGAATTATAACACCGATCTGCCATCAGACCAGTACTGATGAGAACGAGATCTCGGACTGGCTTCTCTGGCTGGGAGTTCAGTGCCACTGTGCTGTAGAACAGTCACTCCCCATCGTCTCCTCTGAGTGCTTCACTCCCAAGGAACCTAGTATCCAAGGGCCCTATCGCCACAGTATCTCAGCGCCTGCTGTGAATTGTAAAGAGATTCCCAACATGCTCTCAAGCAATATCTTTTTTAAATTTAAATGGTGTGATTTTTTTTTTTAGCCAGCTCCCACTTCTCTCTCATCCTTTGTCCCAATTCCTTCCCCCCCTCACTGTGGATTGTGGGGGTATTTGTGCCTAAGCAGAGGGTTCACTCTTTAGAACTAACCTCTTCCTCCTGCTGGATTCACTCAGTAGCATCCCTCGGTTGTTTTTTTTTTTTTTTTTTTTTTTTTTTTTTCCACCCCCTGGAACCGCTTTTCACACGTCACTGGCTTGAGGCTTAATTGAAGAAATTGGGCTGGAAATGAAGGGGAGCATGGCTGCTGATGCACAGATGGCTGGGGTCCCAGGGGGAGAGAGAGAGTGTGTGTGTGTGTGTGTGTGTGTGTGTGTGTGTGTGTGAGAGAAAAATCCAGGCACCTGATATGACGGTCAGCTAAAATGATACTCCTTTTTAAGGAAACAATCTACTCCTTCAGGCTCCATGTCCCATATCGCTTGCCCGTTGCTTCTAGCTGACGCTGAAGCCGGCCCCAGTTGATGGGACGTCTGGCCACATGGGGTTCTTCTTTTGTGCAGAATAGTTCTGGCCTTTGTCTGGTTCTAGAGCCGACAGGTGCCTTTGTCAGCTTCACTCCCGGCAGTGGAGGCTCCTCGGGGAGGCTTTCCTGCCCTATACCGGGTCCGGTGCAATGTGATATTTTACTTGCTGTTCTCAAACCGCCTTTGAGGGCACCTTTTGGGTTGGTTTTGCTTACCCACTTGCAGATGTTACCAGTTGCCTTTGATCTTTGGGTACTAACTGGCTCCCTTGCAGGCCATCTCAGCAGAGAGGGCAAAGACTGGATGTGCCAGGGAGCATGAGCCCTAGAAGTGATCATCCCAGGTCTGGAGAGAGGCACGTTGCTGAGGATGTTCTCCTGGATGCTGCCTTAGGTTCTCATTTATCCTCTTTTGTGTTTGAGACTCTCAGACTGGTATTTCTCACCAATGCTAAACTCCGCTGGGAGATTGAAATCTCCTCTCTAGTGATGTGTATGGACAGGCCCCCTCTGAACAACACTGGGGACACCTCTACTGCGGGAGGAGGAAGGGGCTCCAGCTCAGGGCCTCTCATTGGTGAAGCACATTCCCTTTGCCTGGGATGAACAGTAATGCACAGGGAGTCATGGGCTGCTGAGCTCTCACACCGCTTTGTTGTCTTTTAGTATAAAAAGGTAATTAAGTGTCCTGCCCGTCACTAAGATTCCCAAATCATTCCCTTCAGAAAGCCCTGTCTCTGCTGG
This sequence comes from Malaclemys terrapin pileata, assembly GCF_027887155.1. Taxonomy (NCBI): domain Eukaryota; kingdom Metazoa; phylum Chordata; order Testudines; family Emydidae; genus Malaclemys; species Malaclemys terrapin. The sequence goes on along the minus strand of NC_071520.1, from coordinate 14,881,501 downwards.
GCATGGAGGCACGTCCCACCTTAGAGCAGTAAAACATACGGCTAGCTGCGTTTCTAGAGTAGGTTTCCCAGCGCTCGGCTAGCGTATGGGACTCCTCTCTGTGTGCTGGGGGATGGCGTGAGACCCTGTGGCGCTCAGTGGAGGTTGAGGTAGTTCTCTGCATGTCTGTAGGGCACTGTGAACGTCCTGCTCAGGATCCGCACAACATGTGTGCGAGGAAAGGGAGCCTTATCCCCAGGTTACAGGTGGGGAAACGGAGTCCCAGCCATTCCAGCTGCCAGAGTCCAAGCCAGGCTTTGTACGACATGCGCCATCAGTCGTTTCTGGGCTCATTCGTGCTGTTCAACACTATACAACAATAACTGGCAACACCCTGCTTAAAATGGCCCCGCCCACCCCACGTGGGAGAGTCACTAGCACCAAATCACGGCTAGGGAAAGGCACGGGCTACTCCTCAGCTGTGCAGTTCTGGGGGTGGCTTTAAATTGCATTTCCTGAGAAGCTCAGTGTTGAGTTGTGGGGAAGGAGGTGGGCGAGGCGCTGAGGGACTGCGGAGGGCAGGGGAAGGAACAGTATTTTATGAGCAAATCTAATCAGGCCAGATTCTCCCCCACACTTGTGATTGACATCAGGTGGCTGTAAGGCCAGGGTCTCTGCTTGGCTGGGGATTCCCTTAGCATGCGGGAGTCCCCAACTGGTGTAGCAGCCTCCACTTTCAGACCCCTTTCCATTGTTTATGGATGTGGCCAGGAGAAAGGGGCTTGGCTACTGAGTTTTGATGATCCCTGGCTGATGGGCTGGGCCTTAAAGGCCATAACTAGCTAGTGTAGCTTGGAGCAGCCTTGAGGTTGCTCCAAACTATGCTGTGGATTGCGCAGGCAGAAAATTCCCAGGATGGGAAGCTGCAACTGGCTGCTTAGCTGCACCCAACCTAACTTCCTGGTGCTTCAGTTCCATATTGATTCAGGTGTGTCTGTGTGTTGTGAAGAAGGGGAGGCTGGGTGGGGCTTGGAACCAACCCTTTAAAGGTCGTTATTGTGATGTAGTTTATACTCCCTATGGATGCTTGGATTTGTATTCCGCAGGGCACTTCTCTCTGTGTTTATGTAAGCATCTGGAACAAGCCATCGCTCTTCCTTGAGTTAATCAGTACCTCTAGCTGACAGTTGAGTGATGTTACAAGCCTCTCTCTCTCTCCCCCTCCCCCCCCCCCCTTCCCTCAGAAAGGCTTGGCATTGTGAATGTAAATGGTATAATTCTCACCTCTGCCTGGAGAATAGTGACCCTGGATTTACAGTGCAGTGTAGCTTGGGCTCATCCTGTCAGCTGGAGTTCATTTTGGAGCCTCTCTTCTACCACTGCATGCCAGCTATTAGCGAAGCCCAAGACCCAGCCGTTGGACTCCCTTGATCTTTAGCTTCCAGAGTTGCTCTCTGTCCAGGACATAAAAGCAAGGAGCTTGGAGAGAGTTGCTTGTTGGAAACAACTGGAAAACCCGTTTAAAATGAAGGACGCATCAGAGCTGCTGGCTCTGCATGAGAGAATTAGCCGAGGCTCTAGGTAATATTGTATTCTCTTTCTGCACTGACTCTCCGAGCTGTGCTTTGCAGGAAACGCCAGCTAAAGCAGTCTTGCCTGGTAAATTGCATTGTGGTGATGAGTGAACGGATGCCTGGATAGTTAGTAGATCAGTTCATGGCCAAATGCCACTGTATAAATTCAAGGTATATCATTAGCTGTTTGCTTACAGATGCTGGGATTCGGTACCTTTCATTAGCTGCTGCTGGGTGAACAAAGAATATCTCCTGCAAAGTCTTACTCAACCCTTTCAGTGCTTTTATTAAATCCAGTTTCTGGGTCATTCTTACTAACAGTGTTAACCTCTTCCTGTGCACTTAGTAAATTCATGGTGGTTCAGTCTGGCTCCCGGTGCGCGTGTGTGAGCATCACAAAACTGGCCACGTTAATACAATGCCTTTCCTGGTGGTCAGTCCAGGACAGAGTGGGCCATGGAGACTGAACTGCCCTCTGGCCTTTAAAGATGGTGCCCACCAGGTCAGTGAGGCACATTGGCAGGGCGGTGGGGAGGAAGCTTGCCCTGCTGAGGCCCATGCTCTGTAAAGAGCCGCACAGCTGTCCACCTGGCAGCTTGCATCAGCGCTGCAGCTCACTCACTCGTATAAAATAAACGGGGCCCTCGGCTCACTCTCTCTCCTACTGCTCTGGCTTAAAGAACACACGGAGGGAACCACTCAGATCCTCCAGGCTTGAACCTAAACTGTCGCTTACAGACAACCCCCCAACCTAAAGCAAATACTCACCAGCAACCACACATCACTGAACAAAACCACTAACCCAGGAACCTATCCTTGTAACAAACCCCGATGCCAACTCTGTCCACATATCTATTCAAGTGACATCATCATAGGACCTAATCACATCAGCCATACCATCAGGGGCTCGTTCACCTGCACATCTACCAATGTGATATATGCCATCATGTGCCAGCAATGCCCCTCTGCCATGTACATTGGCCAAACCGGACAGTCTCTACGCAAAAGAATTAATGGACACAAATCTGACATCAGGAATCAAAATACTCAAAAACCAGTGGGAGAACACTTTAACCTGTCTGGTCATTCAGTGACAGACCTGCGGGTGGCTATATTACAACAGAAAAACTTCAAAAACAGACTCCAAAGAGAGACTGCAGAGCTAGAATTGATATGCAAACTAGACACAATCAACTCCGGTTTGAATAAGGACTGGGAATGGCTGAGCCATTACAAACGTTGACTCTATCTCCCCTTGTAAGTACTCTCACACTTCTTATCACACTGTCTGTACTCGGCTAGCTTGATTATCACTTCAAAAGTTTTTTTTCTCTTAATTAATTGGCCTCTCAGAGTTGGTAAGACAACTCCCACCTGTTTATGCTCTCTGTATGTGTGTATATATATCTCCTCATTATATGTTCCATTCTATATGCATCCGAAGAAGTGGGCTGTAGTCCACGAAAGCTTATGCTCTAATAAATTTGTTAGTCTCGAAGGTGCCACAAGTACTCCTGTTCTTCTTTTTGCGGATACAGACTAACACGGCTGTTACTCTGAAACTTGTCCTTTGAACAAGTCATCCCTGTCTTACTAAGTCTGTGCTGTTCTTCCTCTTACTGAGGCTATGTCTACGCTGTGCACCTTACAATGGCACGGCCGTGCCGCTGCAACCGCACCATTGTAAGGTGCGCTGTGTGGCCGCTCTTTATTGCTGGGTGAGAGCACTCCTGGCAACATGATAAAACCATTTCCAACAAGGGGCAGTAGCTTCATCGCCCAGAGTGTGTGTTCCGCCGGCGAAGCACTGTCCACACAGACGCTTTTCGTCAAGACTTTTGCTTTCAGGGTGGGTGGGTGGGATTTACACTCCAGAGCAACAAAAGTTTTAACGAGGAAAGTGCCAGTGTAGACGGATCCTGAGGAGCTGCGGAGAATGGAAGTCCTCTCCTTTCTGTTGTTTTTATAAACAACAAAAGCTTCAGCAAATCAGGCCTTTGAGGGCTTTAGATTTTACGTGGCTGTTCAGTTTAGTGTTTATCCCTTTTCTTGCCAGTGAAGTCTATAAAATGACGTACATTCTCAGCTGATTATTTTTTCGTTAAAGTTTGTACAGGAGGAAGTTGGGAAATGGCGGAGAGCTGAGGCAACAGAATGATTCCAGTGAAGTTAGGGACAAATTACTCCATCCCGTTCCGTAGTGTTATCGACAGCTCTGTTTACACAGGGCTATTTACCAGTCTGACAACATAGTGTGCAGAATAGTGAAGTCAAATATTTGCAGTTCTGTGTATTCCCCACCTACAGAGTATGAGGATGTTGCTGTCCCAACTATATGGTTTTGTGTGTGTGGCTGTGTTCGTAGTGCTGTTTACCACTGGTGAAAGTGATGAAATGTAACACGCAGCGCCATCCTTGCTTGCTATTAAATACAAAATGTTCCACCTAATCATGACACAGCGAACAGGATGGACGCTTTGCTGAGGGAGGCTGTGGTACGGTAGTAAGTTATTTCCCTCCCCTAAGCACTAGCTACATCTTATTCGCTTGGCAATCTGTTTTTCAGGGAATGGATGCCATCGCTACATGGATACAATCCTTCCTGTCTTTAAGGCCCCCCCCCATTCATTTTCAGGGAATGGCCCAATGTTAGTTTCCTAGTTTGATCTCAAAGCTTTTAAAAAAAAAAAAAAAAAAAAAAAAAAAAATCCTCTTGTGTGAAAAGCCAGAGTGTGTGTGTGTGTGTGTGTCAAAATTAGACAGTTTACACTCTAAACCAGGGGTGGGCAAACTTTTTGGTCTGAAGGCCACACTGGGGTTGCAAAACTGTATGGAGGGTTGGGTAGGGAAGGCTGTGCCTCCCCAAACAGCCTGGCCCCCACTCCCTGACTATCCCCCTCAAAACCTCCAGCCCATCCACCCCCCCTTCTCCTTGTCCCCTAATTGCCCCCTCCTGGGACCCCCCGCCCCTAACCACCCCCAGGACCCCACCCCCTATCTAACCCCCCTGTTCCTAGTCCCCTGACAGGCCCCCTGGGATGCCAAGCCTATCCAACCCCCACCCCCAATTCCCCGTCCCCTGACCGCCCCTTCCCGAACCTCTGCCCATCCAACCACTCTCTGCCCCTTATCCAATCCCCCCCCCGGCCCCCTTACCATGCCACTCAGAGCAGCATGTCTGGCAGCCACGCCACCTGGCCGGAGCTAGACACGCTGCCACTCTGCTCCGCCCAGAGCGCTGCCCGCGCAGTGGCATGGCTGCGGGTGAGAGGTGACAGCAGGGGAGGGGCCAGGGGCTAGCCTCCCTGGCCAGGAGCTCAAGGGCTGGGCAGGGTGGTCCCGTGGGCTGGATGTGGCCCGTGGGCTGTAGTTTGCCCACCTCTGCTTTAAGCCTTACAGCCTGAAGTCTAGAGTTGCTACCTTGGTTTTTCAGCTGATCTCTGACCTGTCCTGCAAATCACCTTGCCTGAATGGACTTTGAGGGGAACTTGCTGATCCCCAAGGAGGAGAGAATGTGTGTGGAACGAGATGGCCCAGAGGATTGTGGTAACAGCAGAGAGTCGTCCTATCTGCACTTTCCCAAGGGGCATAGTTGTCTGTTCCACACAGAGCCCTGTGATTAGCTGATGTGATTGCAAACCACGTCTAGAACTCAAAACACTCATACTAGTGTCTCACTGCTAGCGGTGTATTTCATTCATGAGTGCTCAACCTCTCCATAGCTAGACGTAAGAAAGAAGCATGACGCCAACTGTACGGATGGTTTGGTTTGTCTGTCGGCCCACAAGGCAATGTTGCGTTAACTGCTAGGTTCAGTGTCTGCTGTAAGGGCCCCTGACTTGGGAATCCCATGAGTAGAAGATGTCACTGCATGTCACACACTTCTGTGCATAGGACCTCAGCTTGTCTTGCCCCAGCCTGGGTCAAACAAAGGTTTTCTCTGTGGAGCATCATTAGGGAGGTTCTCATGGACTGGGACAGGCCTGGTGGGGGGGCTAGTGGTGGTGAAGTCTCAAGCAGGCAGTTTAACAAGTTGCTCATTCTTAATTTCCTTCATGTGCCCAGAGGCCACAGTGTTGGGCACATTAAAATCACTAATTAAAAACAAATGGGAAACCTACTGTGTGTGCATGCACTGCCATGTGTGTTACATGAGTCACAGCTGGATTAAAGCTCTAACCCTGGCAAAAACTCCACTGTCCTGACGTTTCTAGCACGTTGGCAGAGCTTTGTCTGAAGACTTGTCATAGAACGGTTGTCTCGATATTTCGGCCCATAGAGAAATTAAACCCACTTTTGGGTTTGTCAACAACAATTCTAAATTTTCCTGGGGAGAGAGAGGACCCTACTTTTCCCAGCAAGCTCTAGTTCCATGGTGGCCATGGGGGCTTGTTCACTGACCCTTTCAGTCAAGGAGTTCGCATGCTAACTAGAGACATGCTGCAAATGATCCTTCTGCTGGTGCCCGCTCCCCTCCTACCCATGGCCTTGAACTGGGAGATGTCATCGCTTGGCCAACTGGGGGAGCAGGAATCCCTTCGATTGCCAGAGACAAAGGGCGACAACTGTCCCTGCTTCTGACTGGTGCTTGCCAGAATGGGTGAGCTGTGACCTTCACTGAAGGGCGTGATCTTTCTCTCCTTTGGCTCGGGGGTATCCAGCTAATGATTGAGAGCCTTGGTGCAGAGTCCAAGCTGCTCACCCTCCCTCCCTCTCGCTAGCTCTTTCAACTCCCAAGTAATTAGAGAAGAGTTGACTGCTGCTGTTCTGCAGTGTTGCAAGAACTGGCTCTAGGGGTTAAAGTCCTGGTAAACAGGTTACAGAGCCCTCTGCAACCTCACTGGCCATTGGCAGCCCAAGGGAGAGGGAGGTCTGGAAATAAGCCGGTGCTTAGCCTACAGGCTGTTGTAGGCATTGGGGCGCTTCATGCACATAGAATTAATTGTCCTGCATGAATAAAGCGCCGCATGCTGAAGGGGATGAGGCCATGGTGGGGAGGGCACTGTAAAGAGCATTATAAATCGTTACCTTATTTTTAGCCTTCCCAATTAATACATCGGACTCTAAGGACAGGAGCATGAGAGAAAATGGTGGTGTCTGTACCACAGCATGATTACTGCCTCCCAGATACATGTCCCCTCTTCCCATCGTCCTCTGTCGCGCTGCTAGTCATTCAGGGGGAACTGTTCCCTGGAACTCAAGAGCCACTTCTAAGGCTGTAGATCTGCTCTCCCCACCTGCTAGGATCCAGGATTCAGTGCTAAATCAGCCAGTGAAAACCAAACACTGCTAAGCAAACCTCCCTGACCAGACAGGCCTTGGGGAGGGGAGCCTCAGCCAGTTCAGACAGAGCAAAGGGGCTGTGCTAAGAAGCAAAAGGCCTCCCTGGCATCATCCCCCACATATATTGCCCATGCGGGTGTATGCCTATAAAAGGCTTCCATGTGTACCTGGTACATACAACCATCCATAATAAGAGTGTCAGATAAGCAGTAAGTTTATATGTGAGACTCTCTCATTTCACCAAGCCGTTCCAGAGATGACTGAAACCACAAGGGAGGAGTTTGCATCCCTGGAACAACCACACGGCTGAATTGTCTCCTCCTTCCGTATTCTAAAAGTGAGCACAATGATTGCTTACTGCTTTGCACTTCCATAGCAGCGTGGGGTTGATTGTGAAGCAGCAATCTGGCTCTGATGGCCCACTAAGACAACGTGGCACTTGGACACCTGTTGCTCTGTAGGAGTTTCAGATCCCATGTGCTGTAGCTAGACGAGAATAAAACCACCTGCAACTAACATTGGGTATCAGAATGGCTTATCCCAGTGGGTGACTGTTAATGGAATATGGAGCCTTTTGCATCTTGCTCGACAGTTTGAATCCAGCCAAGGGCAGTAGTGACTCATTCATTACCACATGGTGGCTGTATAGTGGACTCTGTGAAATAAGCTGGTGGCCTTGGTCCAGTTCCTAGTGGACTGGTGTTTTTAGCAGTCCCCCACCCGCCATGTCCTGAGTTAGCCCTGATCATCTCTTTGGCACGCCATGTGCTAGCCAGCACTGGGTGTGTTGTCTGTGCTCCATAGATAAGGGGGAGGTTTGAGGATGGCTCTCTGGGGGAAGTTTGCATTGCAGCTGCCCATGCGGTATCTGTTCTGGATAGTAGATAGCAACCCAGACTGCAGGGCTGTCAATCCAGTACTTGGCCACAGCAGTAAGAGTCACCTCTCTGCTTACCCCTGTAGTATACACAGGGTAGGGCACGGCATTCAGAGCTGCTGGGCATGGGTATGCATAACCCGCTTCAGCTCCCCCATTTCCCTCCCTATTTCCACCTGCAGTAAAGAAGGTCTGACACTTCCCCTCCACCCACCACCTTCCTGTGCATTCTCCAGATGTCGCCTTTTTCTCTGTAGTGTGGCCCACTTGTGCCCCTGGGAAAATCCTCAGGCCAGTCCCCAGCCTGAGTACTTAGATGGCCTCCTCCTCCCTGTGTGGGGAGTGGCTACAGAACTGCACCAAGGCACTTGGGATTTGCCATATTTGATCACACCCCTGGGCCAATGGGGCTGACGTCCTTTCTCCCACAGGCAGCCGTCGGTACCAGATGTTCCAGAGGAAGGTGTTTAGAATCCCAGTAAAGGACAATTCTGGAGTAACCTGCTCGTAGTAGTAATTTCTTCCTTACCCGTCCACCCCTCTCCTCCCCACCCCCCTGTGAGTTAGCAGGTGGATTTTTACAGGGAGCACATGGGTTTATATCACTGGGTCTTTATCCTGGCCAATGTAATTGTGGATGATCTCGCTAGCCATCGAAATGGCTAGTGCGTCTGGGAATCCTGTTAAACTCTCAAACTCCCTCTGGTGGTCATGGATGAAGGAGCCCTGTGTACCCCAAATAAGGCTCCACCCTTTGGGTGTTAGGCCTGGAAACCCTAACCTGACGGTGCCCCACTCCCAACCACCACCTGGTGTCCAGCCCAACCCATGTGCAGCAGTTCCTCTCATCGGGGGGGGGGGACCTTTGTGGCCATGGAGGTGAGGAGTGGCTTTGCGTGAGTGAGCGAGAGAGCGAAGTTCCCTGTTATTAACCTCTATGCTTCATCTTAAAGGGGCAGGGATGCCTAAATAGTGGTTCACCGGCTTTGTGCAGGCTGGCACGGGGGCACACATATATACAGCGCACTAGACTGCCGCAGCCGGCTCCTGTCAGCCAGAGTTGCCTGCTGCCATTGCAGGGCAGTGGCCCGTGTCCAGGCTCCATGCTCGGTGGAGTGATTCGCAGCGTGGTTTGTCAGAAAAACAATCCCAGCCCACAGGGGTAGGGCAGACGTGCTGGGCAGCCCTCCTGGATCCCAGTCGATGCTGGCACAGTTTGGCGGGTAGGGCTCAAAAGGGGCCCTAGGAAGCTCTGAGCATGGGCTGTTGCGGTACAGTATCCATAGGGGCTCTGCCTCTGTGGGTTTGGTTGCTTTGACCTCGGTGCTGGTTTCCCTCTGGGGCTCGGTTTGTTTTTCAGATCAGCTCTGGGAAGTGCCAAGTCAGCAGCTGCTGCTCAGCCGGACGGAGCTGGAGGAGGAGCTGGGAGCCGGCAGCTCGGCCTTGATATTTCAGCTCATCCCCTGGTGGTTCTCCTCAGGCCTCTGTAAACAGTGGAGGGGGGTTGGGTAGTGAAGTGAGGGGCCAGTGTTTGGTGGGATGATGCCAGCAGAAAGGGATGCAGGGCTCCAAGGGCCCCCTGGCCCTGGCCCAGCCGCTGAGCTCTGACCCTGAGGGGGGTGGGTGGTAGTCCAGGGATGCTGGGCGGTAGCCTGGTCCCAGTACACACAGCTGTGCCCTTCACCTGTCAGGCCTCCGGAGCTCAACTGGGGCTGGCGGCCTTGGCAGTGGTTGTCATTTGTATCTCTTCAGTGTGTAGGAGCCCTGGTCACTTAGACACGGCTGAGCTGCTGGGCTAGGCCCATTCCTGGAGGTCGGGGTGGGACTCAGCACGTGCGTAACGCTCTCCATTTCCAGAGTGCCTGGTGGATAGTGACTCTGGGGAGGGAGGTGTTGCCCTCGTCTGTGGGTGGGCACACGGAGACACACCAAGGGGATGGGACTTGCCCAGACCCCTCTTCACTTCAGCTATTGCACAGGGATCCAGAGAGTGCTGCTGCGGAGGGAAGAGCTGTGACCATCCAGAGATGCAGGGCCATGGGCAGAACAGTCCACAGGCCTTTGGCTCCCTGTGTCCCACACAGCGGGCACCAGCGTTACTGGATTGCCAATCCAAGCAGCAACCGAGAACCTGGCCACAGCATGGGATGCGGGTGGGAGAGCTCTCCCATCACTGGATCGCTGGCCCGTGCAGGGACTGTGTGTGTGGCGGGGAGGGGGTAGGGGGCTCTCCCAGCACTGGATCCCCAGGCTGGGGTTGGGACTGGATGGCCGGCCTGTGTGTACAGTAGGGTGACCAGATGTCCCGATTTTTATAGGGACAGTCCCGATTTTGGGGTCTTTTTCTTATATGGGCTCCTATTACCCCCCCCCCCCCATCCTGATTTTTCACATTTGCTGTCTGGTCACCCTAGTGTACAGAGACTGGCTTGTGTTCAGTGGTGGTTTCAGGTGCAGTATTTTGCAGGCAGTTTTCCCACATGGGTGGGGCTGAGGGAAGCAATGGGGCTGAATTGATGGGGGCGGATGAAGCTCTGCAACCTGCTGCCTGAGGGGAGAAGCAGCTTTTCACCCACTGAGCGCTCTCGTCCCTCCTCCTCTTCCCAGCCTGTTCGGCCCCTACAGAGCAGGCCTGCAATTAGCTGAGCCGTTCACTTCCGGCTGTTTCACCGTGGCCCTCTGGATTCCATCCGTGGCTTCTAGTCTCAAATCCCTGTTAAATGGAGGTTTTCCTGCTGCCTGTAATACTTTCCTGTATTCTGCTTTATCGTGCTTTTTGTCTCTTGGCTGCAGCGGGCTGAAATATAGTGAAACGTGGGTGCAAGAACATGCACTGTGGCTAGGGGTATTGGTGTTGTCTTTAAGGGGGTCACAGAAGGCTGAGAGGAACCAGATCAGTAATTGCCCCATTTGCTTATTCTCTTGCTGCTTTCATTGAAAGAAAGCAGAGTGTCTGATCTGCCCAGATGTTAACATCAGCCCTTAGTTTGCCCGGTGCTGGGAGCAGAAGGAGCCACGGGCTGGGGTGAGCCCCCCTGGCTGTCGAGAGTCCCATCCTAATAGCATGGGCTTGATACTGAGAAATGTTGGGTGCATCCCCCAAATCCGAGAGACTCTCTCGGCTTAATAAGGGGGTTTCTGCTACTTGCTGGAGACTTGCCGGGCATGGGGCTAAGTTCTGCTCTGTTACATCAGTGTAAATCCAGAGTAACTGCATTGACTCCAGGTTGTCTCTCTCGGATTTACACTGGTGTAACTGAAACCAGAATCAGAGGGGTAGCCGTGTTAGTCTGAATCTGTAAAAAGCAACAGAGGGTCCTGTGGCACCTTTGAGACTAACAGAAGTATTGGGAGCATAAGCTTTCGTGGGTAAGAACCGCACTTCTTGCATCTGAAGGAGTGAGGTTCTTACCCACGAAAGCTTATGCTCCCAATACTTCTGTTAGTCTCAAAGGTGCCACAGGACCCTCTGTTGCTTGAAACCAGAATCTAGCCCACATGCTTTGTTCTCTTCAGAGTTAAGACCTCAATCTTTACTCCATAGTAGAGTTTGATGTAAGAAGTTCTGTAGCAAGTGTCATTCCCTTCCTGATGGTGCCAGAGGCTGGCTGGAAATGCTGACAATCCAGCAAGGAACTGGCAAAACGCACCTGTCTTGCAAGCCTCAAAAAGCCTGCTCCTCTTGCCAGCTCGGTCAGGCCACAGTGCTCTCCTCCTCTGGCTTGGCATTTTAATGTCGCTCCGGCAGCTCAGAAGGAATCGCGACAGCTGAGTGTCTGGGAACTGATGACTCACAGCTCTTAAAATGTACAAGACGAAATCATTGGCTCATGGGGAGGGTTGGAGAGTGACTTTGGCTGGGAAGGTGACTTTAGCTGTGCAGAGTTGCATTGTTGCCAGTATAGGGTGGGATGTGAAGCACAGTCAGTCTGTGCATGGAGCAGTGAAACTCCATTAGCTTCTCTCCTTGTTGGCCAGTAAGCTAATCAGCATCTGTAGGACGGACTCTGCTGTTCTCTTCCTTGCAGTGGGAGCTACTTACCAGGGACCAGTTAGAGCTGGCCCTGACCCAATCTATTGAAAGCCAAGGCTCTTTGCATGACAGTGCAAACCGCTTTGTTGGGTGCAGTGACCGTGCTGCTGGGTCTCGTGACCCAAGTGTTTGGATCCTCAGACCGTGGACATCTGGGAGTGGGAATCAGTGCCTTCCCCGAGAGGCAGCAGAGCCTAGTGGATGAGGTGTGGCACTGGGCAGCCAGAGAGTTGGGGATCAATTCCTGGCTCTTCCACTACCTCGCTAGGTGACCGTGGATAAGAGACATCACTTTGGTGCCCCATGTGTAAATAGGAATCCTGATGTGCTTGGAGTACGTTGGGTGAAAGGCACTGGGTAACTACGAGTATGTGTTCCCGTGACTGTAAAGCCATAGTGGATGAAGCAATCCTACAAGCCAGGTGGCCTTCTGCTCCTCAGCACGCTTTGTAGTTGCACCATGCTGGACGTGGATGGACGGGGGATTGAAGGAAAACAAGCCGCCTCTGTGTCTGTTGCAGCCTCTTGCAGTTGGAGCAGAGTTCTCCAGCAATGTGATTTGCAGGGCTATGCAGTGCTGTTGTAGCTGCGTTGGTCCCAGGATGGCAGAGGGACAAGGTGGGAGAGGCAATCTCTTCGATTGCACCACAAGACGAGCTCTGTGTAAGCTCAAAAGCTTGTCTCTCCTCAACAGAAGTTGGTCCAGTAAAAGCTGTCACCTCACCCACTTGTCTCTTTATAGGGTTAGGAAGCCTCCTCGTCAGCACGGCTAGGTGGGGGACTTGCTGCAGCAGTGTTGCCACAGCTCAAGGCAGGAGTTCCTGGGGCACTTTCCATGGACTTCCCAGAGGAAGATGAAAAGAAGCCTTTTTCTGGCCCTGTCAGGCAAACCAGTGTGTGTTTGTGAAGTCAGCGGCGGTGTCTGCAAACAGCAGCCCTGGGAGAAAGGAGCATGGTTTGCAAGGCTGTAGGATTACAGGCTTAAACCTGGCAGGTTGCTAGGGTATTTTTAACGCTGCCTGTGCCCAATTCATCCCCAGAGTAACGTGAGTGGAGTTACACTGGGGAGGAGTCTGTGGGCTGGTCCCATTGTGCTGTCCAAGGAATGTGTCCCCATGACTTTCTAATAAAATAATAGATGCAATGGGCCAAATGCAGTAGAGACCGGCAGCTCTGCAGGGTACACATCCGGGATGGGGTGGTCCGGCAACAGGGGCAAGTGGGAAGACCGTGTGGGTTGCACTGATCTGCCATCCAGCCGGGGCACAAAAGAGTGGGCAGAATGGGCAGCGTGCATGAATAGACACTGGGGATGATGATCATGGGAACCCCACTTAACAGCTGAAGGTCTAAGCAGCTCTGCACAGGTTCCGAATGGTACCAACACTTTTCTGGATACCTGTCCTGCTTCATCAAGGGAGGTTCTGGGTGGCTGTGGTCCATGTTAAACCACACTAGCCAGCTTCTCCCCTTGCAGATGAGATCCAGTGGAGGATCTGGCTGTTCTGACTTCCGGAGCAGCTGCACTTCCTAGCGCAGGTTTTGCCTGGCCGTGGGAAGAGACCGTGTGAGACTAGTTCTCCAGGGGGTAGCTGTGCTGCATTCCTCCCACTGTTCGAAAGGCAGCTGCCTGCCGTTTTCCTCTTGGCTGAGTGGAAAAGAAGCTTGTGCTTTGAGGGTGTGAGCATGAAACCAGTTTCGCCAGTAATTAAGAAGGTGGCGAGTCTGAGCCTGCAGGAAGGTGTGACTGTCAGTATCTCTGGGAGGGGGCCAGCCCCCTTGTTCTAGTTACTCTAGTGTGGAAGAGCTACAAGACAAGGTAACCTGCTTTAAGCTCTGTTATCTTTGGCTACATAACAGACTAAGTGACAGCACAGTGTGTAGGAACTGAGATTTGGCGTACACTTAGGGCTCTTGCGGGTATTGCCAAGTCAAGAACCCCATGACATTTGATTTTTCTGAGAGCTCCACCTCCTGGAGTCATGTGATAACTCCCTGAGAGTCTCCCCTTTCCATTCAAAATAAATGTGTTTCTAGCTCTCATAATTGCAGAGAGGGGCATGGAAAGATGAGCACAAGAGGCCCAAAATCAGAAGGTCCCTCCCAAATTATTTTTAAAAAGCTCAGAATTTTTCAGGGGCTGACTCCTGGTTTTTGAATGTTTGGGGTTGGTAGTATTGCTCTGAGACTGGCAGAGCTCCATTGAGTTAAGGCTGTGATGATTTGGGGTTGTGGGGTTGGGTTGGGGGATGACTGTTGTGGGGATGGGGATGTGGAGGGACCCCTGAATGAAAGGGCAGTTGGGGGGTGTGCTGCAAGTCCAGGAGACCTTGGAAGGGTAGGCTGTGAAGGGAAGTATTAAATGTTGGGCTAAGCATGACTCTCTCTCTCTGCCCTTCCTTGCTGAAGTTGTTCTACTGGACAAGCCGCGGCTCATTATCCACCCTGCTCCCGACACTTCCTCTGAAAATCAATGCTGCTTTTTTTTTAATTTAAATTGTTTTTTTTATATAAAAAGCTTTTTTCCTCAAAAAGCATTCTATCTAAAGATATACATTATAGCGCAAAGATATCTCGTCATGGAATAGGGATTATAAATTCTAATTCTATGGTATGAGACAATATATTCATGTAATGTTTATGTGCAAAACTTTTCTTAAGTTCCAATAGTTCATGGATTAGGGACCCAATCTTATGGGGTTCCACAGGCTTCTGTATAGATTATTTAGGTTAATCTTTCTATCTACCCAATGTGTCTCAGTGCTCAGTCTAGAAGATACCATCAGAGATGCTTAGTTTTACCGTTCTCAAACTGTGTATTTGTGTCTCCAGAGGTAACATGCTTGTTAACAGCAAAAATGTTTTAAAATAAATAAATAGAGGTGAGAAATAACAGACCTCAACTCTATTGTCCCTCTGCAAATTTGTGTACACAGAGTCAATCCCTTACCTCTCTAAAAGTGCAAAGTTTCAAAAAGTTCAATGAATAGAAGATTGTTGACCGCTCGTGGGGAATATCCTGAGTAATACAAATACATTGACAGAGCAACTTCCTTCTGAGGTTTGAAGTGCTTTGCTAGTGTGAACGGGCAGTTTGCCAGCCCAGAGCACCCCAAAATCATGAGTCATGGTCTCAGACACCATGAAATTGACTTTTAAAAAAACAAAGACCTCCAAGATTTTAAAGTAGTCCTTCAGGGATTTTATCTGCCTTCTGGGCTTTGAACCTTTTGGGATTGTGAGGGCTAGAAATCTACATCTTCTTTTAATAATAATAATAATTAATAATAATAATAAAAAAAGCTGAGCTGCTTCTCCCGTAATCCCATGCCTCCAGGAGCTGGGGCATTAAGAAAAACACCAGATGTCACCAGAGTGGGAAAAGCTGAAGAGGTTAAGCCTGTCAGTGAGGGAGGCAGTAACTGCAACGCTGGTGAGGTTGGGGCTGAATTTTCAAAAGTTGTCTCTAATTTAGAACTACAGTCTAGGGGAAGGAGGCCTATGAAATATGCAGTGATGGCCAGACGGATGGAGGAATTGCGCTGCACATGGAATACTGAACCCTTCAAGCACTGCGCTCTCTATGCGCCGCTGGTTGGGAACCACAATTCCAGTATTGGTGCTTCCCTTCCCTGACTCTGATGGGGAGTCTGTGTGCTGGGCCCCAGTGCAGTGCACATGTTCCGGGCTCAGCGGTCCAGACTCTGTCCTAGGGAAGGCCTAGTGTGTGGCCTACTGGCTAGAACACGGGACAGAAGACTTGGGTCTACTCCCAACTCTGCTACTGGCTTGTGGGGTGAACTTGCACAAATCATAGCACTGCTCCGTGCCTGTTTCCCCAGCTGTGAAATGGGGATAATGATCCTGACCTCCTTTGTAAAGTGCTTTGAGATCTAAAGATGACAAGCGTTGTATCCGAGCTAGATATTGTTGTCTTGTTATAGAGCTTGGCCTGCTCTAAACGCCCGTCTTGGAGCAAACCAAGCACATGTCCAAATGGCAGACTCGGGGCACTGTCTGCTACAGTGGCCCCAAAAGGCTCAGAGTTGCTGCCCTGCTATAGGCAGTGACTTCAAGCAGTGGTGGGTGCCTGCTGAACCCTGTAACACCCACCCCGCCTCCCCTCCCCCTGCAGTTTCTTTAGATTTCCTGTTAGTACTGGGTGTCTGCCTTGAATTTGCCTCTCCAAGTCAGCAGAGGAAGCACAGGCAGAACCTCAAGTTCCTTATTCTTGTTGCAGAGCGGAATGTAATCTCCAAGTGGGACGGCTCTCATGGTAAAAGTTTCTCTTTGTTCTCCCTCTGGGCCATTCATAGCTCTGTCCATTATGAGCTGTTCCACATCCCTGCTGACGCTGCAGCCACGGCAGATCGTGTTCCCTTCATGGGGTGTTGTCTGTGAGCCAATGACAGGCAGAGGACCTCTCTGCTAAGTCATGCTGAGTAGCTGTTCTCTGTGAATGAGAGCAGCATGGAAAGGGAGCTGGCCAGGCCACTAAGGGGGGTTAGGTTCCTTCTTCTTCCCTGACAGTGGGGAGGGAGAGGCTGTGAGAATGAGCTGTGTAGGTGTATCCCAGCCTCCTCCACTGCCACAAACCTCACATCACCTCCGGTGTCTGGGGAGGAGAATGGGCACCTGAGACCACGCCCATCTCTGGGGCAGCCCCATGAAAATCACTGGACTCTGTAAGCTTGAATTTGGGCCCTTCTTTGAGTCTTGTGACACTAGTCAAAGATCAGGGGAGGAGTCCAGGAGCAGGCCTGCTCTCCACCTGAACGGTGCATGCACCACTGGCTGGGGCAGGGGTGTGAGCCAGGCAGGGTTAACACGCGCCCACATGATGGAGACAATCCCCATGGATCCCCAGGGCTGAAAGATCTGAGTGTTTGACTTGTCCTAGTACTGGTCCCAAGCACTCTTGCTAGCGTGAGCGTCGCTAGGGGCCACAGCTGCAGGGCTCCATAATGCTCTTGAAGGTTTCTCCTCCTCCTCCTCCAGGGAAGGAATCTGAACTGGGCGGGACACAGAGTGGCAGGAGATGAAGCTCATATGGTCAGTATGTGCCTCCAATGCTGGTAGAAACCAAGGGCTGACACTGACCCTTTCATTGATCACAGGCACAGGAGACTGCAGTTTCAATAAGGCACGATCCAGTGTCTCATCTCTCAAAAGGCAATAGTGTGCACAAGCCTTTGACGGAAATGGGGCTTTTAGGTTGGGCACTTGTTAGCATCCATTTCTCTGCTCACTGATTGTAGCCCACTGCTCCTTTGTTTGATCTGAGTTACACTTCCTACAGCCCATAAACCCCACATACCGAGTGTCTGCGTTCCAGGAGAGTGTTATAACTGAACCACAGTCAGAAATGCACCTGATGCAAATGTCCCGAACACTAGGAAAATTCTCATGTGGATCCAGACTTCACCACTAGGCCAAACCAAAACCCTGGAGCCAAACCATGCTAGAGACCTCCTGAGCTCTGGGAAAGCTCAGATCCAAGCTTGGTAGGCTTCGCTCAAACGTTTGGCTCCTTTGACCTCCAGGATTGGGGATCTCATGGGAACAGGCTTTCTACTATCCTCTTGTGCACTGCTCATTTCTACCGGGGCCAGAAATCCAGCGAGAACAGCCTGGCTTGGTCTGATCAGCACTTCCAGATCCTGAGTAAATTCAGAAGCCGCAACTTGGAGGCACACAAAACATTAGCTCAGACACCACAGATTTAACCTAACTCTTGCCAGAACTGCATATAAGCTTAGGGCTACCGGAGAGGGCAACAAGGCTGGGTCAGGCTAACAGGGTTATGGGTAGGGCCAGTTCCTTTTACTCTATGAAGGCCAATTTGCCCAGTCTGGGTTGAAGTGCATCACGAGTGATCGGTCTGGTTGCGTTAATTTCACAGCTGGAATGTGACTAGGGATCTCTAATTCAGTGCTAAGGGAGTTGGGAGACGAGTTCTGCTCCTTGCCTGTCTATGCTATGGGGAGTACAGTGGCACAGCCATAGTGCTGTAGCTACGCTGCGTAGCGGCCTTAGCGTGGGCACTTCCGATGACAATGGAAAGAGTTTTTCTGTTCCTGTAGGTGATCTATCTCCCCAAGCAGCAGTAGCTAGGTCAATGGAAGCATTCTTCCATTTAAGTAGCTGTGTCCACACTGTGGGTTAGTTTGCCGTAGCTAGGATGTGGATTATTTTCACCCCAAACGACATAGCTACGTCGATCTACATTTTAAGTCTAGACCAGGCCTTTTGAAAAGAACCAAACTAGAGAGAGGCAGGGAGTGCATGTGGGTGCAGGCTCGGTTCTGCGCAGACTTCTTGGGCTGCCTTTTGAATGTAGCTGGAGGGAAATGGCGCGGTCGGAATGCGAAACATGCAGTCGCTTAGCCAGCTACAGGAGTCCTTGTGTCTCGAGGCAGTCTCGTTCTTAAGGTTGTTTGTTGGAGAATCACTATTACAGGGCAGGAACTGCGGATGCTTTTTATACTTCTGCTGCTGCCCATGGGCAGTTCTGAAAGGGTTCCTTCTTCTTCTCATCCTTTTCCCCCCCTGCTACTCTGGGGTGTTTCTTCAGCCATTTCATAGCTATTTTAATATCCCTCAGTACTAAAAGAGCTGTTCCGATTGCAACACAAAGCACCAGCATCCAGTGAATTCAGGGTCAAATCTGACACTTTATCCTACTTCGCCCTACTGAAATCAGCCTGTGCAAATACGGGTGTGGTGCCAAGGAACTGGATCTGCTGACTCTTGAGAAAAGTTTGGGGGTCTGTGGAAAACGCATCTTGGCCCCAAATACGCCTGTCGCAAGCTGCTTGGATGCCAGGGACTCGTCACACCGAAGTCTGGAATTTCTTGAAAGGGAAACTCTTTTTCAAACATCAGAGGGGTAGCCGTGTTCGTCTGAATCTGTAAAAAGCAACAGAGGGTCCTGTGGCACCTTTAAGGCTAACAGAAGTATTGGGAGCATAAGCTTTCGTGGGTAAGAACCTCACTTCTTTGCTTGCATCTGAAGAAGTGAGGTTCTTACCCACGAAAACTTATGCTCCCAATACTTCTGTTAGCCTTAAAGGTGCCACAGGACCCTCTGTTGCTCTTTTTCAAACGACTCTAATAAAAGCACACTAACTTCCCACTGCTCTCGACACCAGCTCATCCCAGAATGTCTCTGCAGGCTTATTTACAATTACACGGACGTTCTGGCACTGAGTAGCTGCCTGTCAGTTACAGCACTTGGCTGCCAAACCCGAGTGCCAGCTAGGTTCCTGTTGCTGTTCTCTCTGATGCTAAAAACGTAGCAGCAGGGAGCTGCACTTCTCCAAATCCTGCCCTCTGTCACATACTGACACCTGCCACTGACTTCAGTGAGAGGTGCACAGGCGATCCATAGGCAGCCTTGGCCCTCTAGCAGTTGGCGGGGGCTGTGGTGTTTGATCATTTCTATAGCTAGACAGGGTGTGCAGGGCACTCTGTGATTGGCCAGCATGAGTTCTCAACACCTTGCAGTCTAGGAAGGGAAGCGGGGTTGTGACCCCTGTGTTGGGAGCCTGTGGTACAAGGAATACCCAGTCTGCACCGTAAGGTATGCACAAGCTAAAGATTGGAGTGGGAATGGTGTAAACACGAAGAGCTGAGAGATCACTGTAGACAGGACAGTCAGATGCCTGTGTGAAACTGTGGCTTTGTTTTGAAGTCGCTGCTAATATTCTATTGGCATCTGGGATCTTCAACACCATCCTTGGGGTGTTTTAATCTTTGTGGTGGTGTTTAAAAGGTGAAAAGGGCTTTTCCAAGTGGAAGCTGTTTTGAGTAATCATACTAGCTCATCCCTGATGAATGTGACATTTTGTCTGGGCATAAGCTTTCGTGGGTAAAAACCTCACTTCAGATGCATCTGAAGTGAGGTTTTTACCCACGAAAGCTTATACCCAAATAAATCTGTTAGTCTTTAAGGTGCCACCAGACTCCTTGTTGTTTTTGTAGATACAGACTAACACGGCTACCCCCTGGTACTTGACATTTTGTCTGTTCTCCTCTTCTTGTTCTTTGCGTTTACACTACCAGCTTCCCTTTGTATCCTTCCGCCTCACTCACTCTATCTCCTTGCAGATCTGAGCTGCGAACACCCTTCCCCTTTGTCTAATTCCTCCCCCGCTATTTATCAGTTAATCCTGGAGTTCTGCATGTGACTCCCTCAGCCCAGCCTGAGCCGCAGTTGGTGTGGAAATTGCTGCCTGGACTTCAGTTGTTTTGTGAAACCGTTACGCGCTCTTCACGTTTATGGAGTACCAGGCTGTGCGGGTTGGCGTGGTATCTGAGAGCAGACTGGCCTGTCCCAGCATGGCTTGTGATTGCCATAAGGATTTCACGGTCACGTGGGCCCCATTGTGTTGAGTATGGTGAGAATTCTAGGTAGGGCTCTGAGCAGGACAATCTGGCCTCTTTCCTGTTCTCTTAACCCCCCTGCCCACCCCCCGCAATGGGCTGGAGTAAGGGCTGGCCAGCATTCAGGGCTTTACTGCAGCGATGACGCGTTCAGAGGAGAGCTCTCTGCGCCCCTCTTGTTTCATTTTTTTCTGGCATGGTGCTTCTCTTGTTCTTGTCCTGGTTAGTCATTCTGCAATTATTTGGCAGTTAGCAGTAATGATTTGTTGCTTTCCAACTAAACAGGAGTATTGCAGCCACTAGCTACCTACCTCACGGGACACTCAGATTAAGATACTATCCTCTTCGCACATATAGAGAAACTGAGGCACAGAAAAGGATGTGACTGGGTAGAAGAGGCAGTGTGGCCTTGTGGATAGGGCACCAAACTGGGAATCAAGAGACCCGGGTTCTGTCCCTGGTTCGGTGGCTGACCTTGTGCAACCCAGTGTGGGCCCCTTCACTTCCTGTCTCTATTTCTTCTTCTACCCTTTGTCTGTCTGTCTTGTCTATATAGATTGCAAGCTCTTCAGAGCAGGCACTGGGTCTCCCTGTGTTTGTACAGGGCCTAGCACAATGGGTGGAACCTCTGAGCATCACCGTCAGAGACACAAATAAGAACATTGGCCACCCAACGGGTCCGTACCAGAGCTGGAATTAGCACTTTGGACTTCCTGGCTTCAGTGTCTATATTACAACAGATGTGGCAGTTTTTTCCCATGGAGCATTTATTGTGCACCTGTGGAATCTCGGCATTCCCAGGCTGACTTCCTAAGGCAGGGGAATGCTCAGTAGCCCTTTTGGTGGGGGGGGTGTCACTGCAGACCGACAGGGATGGATGTTTGCTTAGGGCAAGAAAATCCCTAGAGCTAGTTGTGCAGGCAGCTCTGTGCCTGTGAGCTTCTGGGAGCGGGGGCCTTGCTCAGGTAGCTCTCTTTAAAGCAGGGCTGCCTCCTCTTAGAACCAAGGAGGGGGGGAGATTTTATCATTAACTTGCTGCCTTTAGCGGGGAGTGCTGGCTTAGGGGCTGTTAACCTATTAACTCCAGGCACTAAAGGGGACAAAGGCAGAACAAGACCCAGTGGCTGGAAGCTGCAGCCAGACAAATTCCCATTAGAAATTAGG
Source organism: Malaclemys terrapin pileata (assembly GCF_027887155.1). Classification (NCBI taxonomy): domain Eukaryota; kingdom Metazoa; phylum Chordata; order Testudines; family Emydidae; genus Malaclemys; species Malaclemys terrapin. Next base: position 14,860,206 of record NC_071520.1, on the reverse strand, counting down.
GCCCAGTTTTTAACAGTGAGGCATGGGATTACCCCTGGAAGTGGTGGATTCTCCATGACGGCAGATCAAGTCTGGATGCCTTTCTGGAAGCTTTGCCTTAGTCACTGGGCACAGTGCACGGGTAACTGGGTGAAGAGCTGTGCCCGTGTTACACGGGAGGTCAGACTAAGGCCACCAGGGACCTTTAGATCATCTAATCTATATCCTTGGCCATGTCCCTTCAGGCTTGGGCACTGGGGTGCTAGAGACGCGGGGGTTTAACTTTAAACTACTGTAATAGGAACCAGGTGGGAAAAATCCAAGCAGTTCTGTGCTGCTTCTAACTTAGTGTGTAACCCCGGGTGATGCTGGTGTCTGTGAGCCTTGTGAAATTGCTATGGAAATGGACCAGACCAGACACTAAATCTGCTTGCCCAGCCTCACCATACCGATTAAAACACAAAGCAGTTTTTACTTGCCCACCTACTATAGCTACTGGCCTGGGGATCAGACAGTGACCAGAATTTCCTGGTGCTGGTTTGTGTCTCCACGTATGGATAGAAACTCCTGACACAGGGAGTGCGGTAAGCACACAGTGCTGTATACCTGGTGAGCTGTGCTGCGCAAACAGATCCTTGGCCTGAGGATTTCACAATCTGAAGGCACAGGCTGGTGCAAGCATAGAGCAGGATGTGTGCTTTACAGCTGGATTGTGTCACACGCGTGTCTGCTGGAGGAGCAGAGGGTTCTTGGGGTGAAAGGAGAGGCTGTTCTAAGTGGGGGGGGGTGAAAGGGAGCAGTTGGGACAGGGCTTTGGCAGGAATGTGGGGAGCGTTGGAGGAGGGGGGACAGGTGTCTCTCTGCTGCAGTTACTGCATACCCAGCACTGTATCTTTAAAGTACTTTATTGACATTTAGTGAATTTTCATGCTAACACCATGAGGCAGATAATTACCATTATTCCCATCTTGCAGGCTGTGGGGGGGCGGGGAGGCAGAGCACGATTACATGACGTGCCTTTGGCACTGACTGCCTCTGTGGCCAGAGCTGGGGCCAGAATTTGGGAGTTCCTGGTTCCCAGATCGTAATTCAGGCCTTTAGTCTGTATCTGTGCACGCCTGTCCCCTGCCTGAACTGTCTGTGGTCTGCACTGAAAGCTCGTCTGGTGCTATGAAATGATGGCATTAAATCAGGGCTTAAATTCTCCCTGAGTATTTCCCGGAGCCTCGGGGTTCAGGGCTTCAGCCCTGCGGAGCACACCAGGGCTGCTGCAGGTTGGAAAATATTTACTGGAGCTCTGCTCAGGACCGCTCTGGCTGAATTTAAGTCCTGCATTAAATGCTCCTCTGCCGGCAAAATTATTATTATTATATGAGAGTAGCAGCAAGGGGCCCCAAGTGAGACCAGGGTCCCATGGCCCCCGGCGTTGTACAAACACACAGTAAGGGCCAGCCCCTGCCCTGTCTAACCAGACCACGCAGAAGAGGAGGGCAGAATATGTCTCACTTGCTCTGCTGAAAGCATCGAGGGCCAGATTTTCAAAGGAGCAATTGTTCAAACGTGCTCCCATGTAGGCACCAAAATAAGTGACGAGCTGCTCAAAAGAGCTCATGAGTTGCTGAGCACTTCTGCAAATCTGGCCCTTACCCAAGTGCCTACCTGGGAGGTGACTCCACTCCCGACTCTGGCTCCAAGTGCTGAAAGGTGGGGCTTGGGCAGTTAGAAACAGGCATCAGGGAGTTGCTACTGAGATGCTGTGCAGTTCCCGGTTCTATCTCCCCCTCCTTGTTCTCCCCAGGTGGTATTGCCGGTGGCATTGAGATCTGCATTACATTCCCTACGGAGTATGTGAAGACTCAGCTACAGCTGGATGAGAAAGCTAACCCGCCCCGGTACAAAGGCATCGGTAAGCCCAGAGCCTGGCAGCCGTGGGCACAGAGAGACTGGAGTAGGGATCAAACAAGGGGACTGGCGATTGTCAGGGGCTATTGGAGCCGCTGCAGCCAGTAGTGGGCTGAGATGCTAGGCAGAGACTGGCACCGGTGGGTGGAGTGGGAGTGAGCTGGGTCTTCAGGTGCCCCTCACAGAAGGACCCTCCCTTGGAACTTGAGGGCCTGCCTCCTTCCTGTCCCACAAGGGGGGGGGGGGAGTAGGGAAAGGGGGGAGAAGCCATTTCAGGGTACAGAGGGTGGCTCAGCGCGCTGGGCCATCGGGTCTGACGTCCTGCCCCCACCAGTCCCTAGAAGCTGAGGCATCGCAGTTAGATGAGCGCTCCCCTCTAACAGACCTGGCCAGTTGCGCAGTGCAGCACACCTGTTGTCACTGAGGGAGACGGCATGTGCGTTAGAGCCCTGTTGGCGGTAGCCTGGTTGGGTGCCCAGGCTGGAGGAGTTCCAGGGATGACTGCCTCATTCCAGCCTGGAACGACTGGCAGGCATCCCTCACTGGCAGGATCATAACCTTCTACTTATGCACAGGCTGCATTGCGGCGTGCTGTACCGTATCACCGCTGCACTCTGCTGCTTACGCTGTCAGCTGGGGCCAGGCTGGAGGGCAACAGTCACTGGGGTGAGAGAGAACCCAGCTGGCTTGGAACCGGGTCCTGAGGATCTGCAGCCACATGGCTTCTGACTTGCTGAGTCCAGGGCTGAACAGTGCCCTGTGCCATTCTCCCATCCTGGATCAGCTCTGCAAAGGGCTTGGCATTGCCCAGTTCTAGCTAGGGAGCCTGAGTCATGTAGTCAGACACCTGCTGCATGTGACTTGAACTTCACCAGCGGGGGGCGGGACATGAATCAGGACTTCACGTTCCACAGCTGCAGCATGCTGGAGGGGAAATCCATTAACTGCAGCAGCGTTGGGGTCCTGGCCTCCTTGGCTTTAGCGACGAGACGAACACGTCCACTCGGACAGGGACGGTGTTCTCTCCGATGGTGCGTTTGCAGCCTGGCGTTGGTTACTGCGTTACCTGAGTTGTTCCATCCTGGCACTCGCCTACCCTGCCCTGAGCGCTCTGGCTGTTACCCAAGGACAGCAGGGAGTGCGTGGCCCAGGGAGAGCCTGAATGGTGGAAGGTGATGCCGTGCTGGCTTGTGGGGCTGGCTAAACCCCTCTTTCCATGCCTTCTCCCCAGCGGACTGCGTGAAGCAGACTGTCCAGGGCCATGGAGTGAAGGGGCTCTATCGAGGCCTCAGCTCACTGGTGTATGGCTCCATCCCAAAGGCTGCCGTGAGGTAAGGCGCTCCGGCTGTGACTTCCAGCCTTGCCCCTGAGGCGTTTGTGACTTGCAGTTGCTACAATCTGAGCCCAGGTGATCCTCCTGCTCTCCTTGACATCCACCAGGCCCCCAAACAAGCAGATGAGAAACCCCGTAGGAGTCCCTTGGAGTGGCCCCTTCTCCCCATCTTGCTGCTGAGGGAGTCTCAGGCCGGGGGTCCGTTTCGCACAGCCTCTCCGCAGAACAGCCCTGCCCTAAAAGCCAGGCACGTGGGGATAGGCTGGTGAGGGCCCCAGGCTAGCAGGCCGGAGGGCCATGGACGTGCCTCCTGCAAAGGAGCACAGTGCAGGGTCTGTCTGTCTGCAGGAGCCCTGAGTGACCCTTCCTGAGGGCTGCCTGCCATGGAGCTTGCCTGTGTCCGGAGGTGGCCTCGTGTTTGGAGATGTGCTGAGGCAGCTCGGTCCTGCTGCGGGGAGGGGAGGGAATGACTCAGGGTAGTTTGGGATCTATCCGCAGACTGTCTCAGTCAAGGTGGGTCTGGCCAATCGTTACTGGACAGCGTGCCCAGTTCCCTGGCAGGGGTGGGATTGCCTCCCTGGATGGCCGTTCCCTTTGGGATGGATTGAGAAAACCATCCTGCTCTTAGCAGGACTAGCCTGAGTGGAGGCTGCCGGAGGGCTGGCTCCAGGGATCGCCCTGTCTGCCAGCAGGCCTTGCTGTGGGGAGCTCCCCCAAGGCACTGCCAGCAGTGTGCTCTTTGGGAAGCTCCCAGCTCCTCCAGGCTGAGCCTTTCCCAGCAGCAGGCACTGTAGGGAGTGGGGAGACGTTGCTGGCCCTGGCTGCTGCAGTCGCAGCCTTCCCAGGGAGGAGATGCTGCAGGGGAAAGCGTGTGATTTCTGAGCAGTTCGGTCCCCACCCTCAGCACCAGCCCAGGCGGGTCAGGGCGGTGGCGTTCTGGCAGATCAGCTTCACTCTTCTCTGGAGCGTGAGGGCGTGACTCAGAGACGAGCAGGATGGCTGGGCCGGCAGGGCCAGCAAGAGCAGCTTTGCAGGAACTGCTCTGCTGCCTTCTCTCTACCCGCTGCCAACGAAGAACCAATAGCTAATAGCTGTCAGCAGTCCCAGCCTGCTCGGATGGGGGGGTCGGGTGCACTGCCACCCCCCTTCCCCTGGGCTTTCTGGCTTACGATGTTTGCAGGTGCCTGCCTTGCCAGGAGAATAGTGTGTGGGCATCTGTGCTTCGCCCAGTGGGAGCCACGAGATGGGCGTAGAGCGGCTGGGTGTTTGGAGCCAAGGAGCTACGGAGGGGCTCGGCCAGGGAGTCACTTCCTGCAGTGGCCTTGCGCCCAGGCAAGGGGAAAGAAGAGCGAGTCCTATTCAGAGGGCTCCTAAGGCACCTTCCCCCTCCTGGGGGTCCCTGGCTCTCTGCCTTACAGACAGAACAACCTCAGCCTCTGCAGCGGTGGTGTGGCAGGAGGGAGTGCAGCTAGTCTACTCTGGGTTATGCAGCCCCCTAACCAGCCTCTGGGAGGCACAGAATATCAGCCCCCGGCATCCCTGGTCTGTTCTCTCCGCTCCCCCCGGAGGCAATCCAAAGGCCAGACCCGTGGCTCCATAGCGAGATGCCCCCGGGGCACGGTGGGAGCTTCCAGCCAAGCTGGTTGGCCCAGCTGCACTAGAAGCTGGCTAGCCCTGGCCCCATCCCTGTGCCCAGCAGCTGTGTCTGCCCAGGCCAGTGGGGTTTGCATTGGCTGCCTTTGTCCCCGGCCAGGTTCGGCATGTTCGAGTTCCTCAGCAACCACATGAGAGACGAGAAGGGCAACCTGGACAGCAAGCGCGGGCTGCTGTGCGGCTTGGGAGCCGGGGTGGCCGAGGCCGTGGTGGTGGTGTGTCCCATGGAGACCATAAAGGTACAGCACAGGCCCTCTGATCCCTGGTCTGAGTATAGGGGGAGACCAGAGATGACGACTTCAGAGGGGACAGCGGAAGCCAAGCAGGGAGCACCATTGCCCTGTGAGCGCCTCCTGCTGTCGGCCCCAGAGCTAGCCTGCTTGTTGGAGCAGGGTATTAACCCAGCAGAGCCTCTGCTCTGCTCCCCGCCTGGCGTCACACAGGGAGCTATTCTGTGCATTGGTGCTCCTGCCCAGAGGAAATGTCCATGGGCTTCAGGTGCCCACTAGTGGTGAACGGTCAGAGGTGCAGAGAAAGTCTGTGTGTGGGCGTTCCCTCTAGTCTCTCCTGTTGATGGGAAATGTTAGCAAGAGCTCAGACAGGATCTGATTTTCCTGGGGCCTGCAGTGAATGGCGGTTCTTCTCTCCAAGGCCAACCTTTGTGGCCTGACCCTGACAGATTCTGGGTATCAATGCAATGAAATATCCGCTTAGCCACACCAATACACTTGCTGGCAGAAGTAAATGCAGCACACTGCATGAAATACCTAGCCAAGGCTCCATAGCAGCAAAAGGCATTTTGCATCATTGTTGCTTCTAATTCCTTGCCAGGCTGCCCCACGCCACGAGGCCATTTCGCTATCTCTGCTCTTTCTCCCCGTGTTAGACTCAGGGTTTTCTTTTCTCCTTGCTTTGTAACTCCCAGGCCCAGATTCAAAAATGATGCATTGCCTGGAAATCCTGTTCAGTTCTCAGTAAAATGTGCCCTTCTCAGTGATATCTGGATACAAACGCTTCCTATACTGTGTAACATGAGAGCCAGGGACTGGGCTGGAAAACTGGCCTCTGCTTGCATGACTCTCTCCGGCGTAATCCTGAGAAGAGGCTGAGAGCTGTGAGCAGCAGGACTGGGACTCAGCAGTCTGTCCCCAGCTCTGCCACTGATGTGCTATGTGACCCCAGGCACGTCCCTTCACCTCTCTGCTCCTCAAAGCTCCCATCTGCAAAGTGGGGATAAATAGATGGACCCTCCTTTGCAAAGTGCTTAGAGATCCTTGGATGAAAGCTGCCCGATAAGGGTGAAGGGACTGTTATTTACTGACATGTTATATGCTCTCACGGGTGAGCAATAGGTTAAGCATTGGGGAGGATGCACTGCTGGCCTGAGCTAGCAATAGCTACCCTTCTTCCCATCCTGGGACTTCCAGACTCTCCCCTTCCAGGTGCCGACCCTTGTGTGTTTCAAGTATTCCAGACCTAGCTGCAGTCCTTTTGTCCTAGACTGATCCCTAGGCTGATTCCCTAGGCTGCATGGGTCCCTTCCCTTTCTGACTGCATGTGGAGTGCATTAGCAAACTCTTACGCAGTTGCAGGTAAATGTCGGAGAGGGGTTTCATTCCGCTCTGGAATGCCATCAGTATGGTGCTGCCCCAGATTAGCAAAGACCCTTGCTGCTGAATCCCTGAGCAGAGCCCGGCTGCCAGGCATCTGACTGGGATGTTTGGGCTCCTATAGCTTGAGGGATGGGGGGTCTCTTCACATGCAGATTGGGATTAACAAGTCCTAACCTTCTGTCCGCCCCAGGTGAAGTTTATCCATGACCAGTGCTCCCCCAAACCGAAGTACCGCGGCTTCTTCCACGGCGTGCGGGAGATCATCCGCGAGCAGGGTGAGGGCCCTGGTGTGCAGCGTGCAAGGCCCCGCAACGCTGGCACTGGGGGCTGGGTTGTGAACTCTCTCCTCCCACCAGAGTGGCAGACTGGTCTGTGAGCTGCCAAGGCAGCCAGCACTGTAGGGCCTCGAAAAACACTGGCTTCCAACTGTCTGCTCATCCCTCAGGCAGTCTGGTTCTTGGGGGACTTGCTTCCCAGGCCCGAGCGCCTTTCCTCTCCCAGCCCAGCCAGGGGAAAGCAGTGCGGCCCTGTCAGCATGTCCATGGGAGGGCAGGGGAGGCCAAACGATAGGTGGGTCTAGCTTTTTGACAGGCCACCAAAGCCATGGAGAGCCGGCCTCACCCCACTGCCAATGAGAGGAAATGTCTCTCTTCCCCCCTATTAAGAGAGTTGGTCAGAGGTGGGATTCGAACCCATGCCTCCAGAGGATACTGTGACCTGAACGCAGCGCCTTAGCCCATTCGGCCATTCTGACGGCAGGGCCAAGTGGGTGGGGTGTGAGGAAGAGCTGAGCTCTGTGCTGTGGGCCCCGCCGGGGTGGGTGTATGAATGGGGGAAAGGGGAAGTGGTGTTGTGGGCCACAAGAAGGCCTGGGGTCGGTGGTGTTCCTGGGGAGACCAGTGTCCTGCTGCTTCCCCTTCTCGAACGCTGCCCCTTCTCCCTGCCGCAGGTCTGAAGGGAACCTACCAGGGTTTAACCGCTACTGTCCTCAAACAAGGATCAAACCAGGCCATTCGCTTCTTCGTCATGACAGCGCTCAGGAACTGGTACAAAGGTATCCGCGCTCTGCCTCCCTCCCGCTGCCTCACCCCCACGTCTCCACTCCGGGCCCTGCCTCTTCCAGGGGGCGCTGCAGGCGGAGAGCCACACAGCACGGTGACCTGCTGCAGCCAGGGCAGGCTCTGGCTTCTCCAGCCTCCGCTGAGCTCCCGCGCCTCCCTCGGAGTGAAACGCGCCCACCACCAGTTTCTTGTGGGGTCACTTTGACAAGATGGAGGAAGGGCCCGGGGCAGGGCAGAGCTGGGGCGAAGGGAAGCCTGCGTTAAAAGCCCAGGGGGATGCAGACGGCGAGTAAGTGGGGACTCTAATGGGATCTGTTCACTCTGCCCCTGCTCGCACCTGTCTGCTGCAGTATACACGTATCTCCTTTTCCTGTGCACACTCAACGCCCCTACCCCTGCCCACGCACACTGGGCCTGGGCCCCTTTTGACAGTTTGTTCAGAACTAAGCCAGCAGGGGGCGCTTTCCCACCCACGCACTGCTAGCCCTGGGTGTGCGTTCCCTGCCTTACCACCTGTGGGGTCTGAGGGCTCTTGTTTGCTTTAAAATCTCCCCAAATGACTCTTGGCGGCAAACAGGCAGCCAGGCCCCTCTGCTCACTGCGCACACCTGGGGAGAGAGAGAGCATCTCTGACCCCCTTGGCCCCTCTCCCTCTTCTCCAGCTGCACTGGGGGCTCCCACTTGCAGGGCCCCCGTTCCTTTCACCGCCCCTCATTGTGCCCCCTGCCTGTCGGGGCCTGTGCAGCGTCACTCAGTGATGTCTCTGCGTGCTCCCACCTCTTGGGGCTCATGAGCTCTGGCCTTGTCTCTCTCCACCCTTTTCCCCTCCTCCTGCCCCCTTTGTGTCGCTCTCCTTCTTCCCAGGGGATGATCCCAACAAGGTCATAAACCCCCTCGTCACCGGGGTATTTGGGGCCATTGCCGGAGCGGCTAGCGTCTTTGGCAACACCCCCCTGGATGTGGTGAAAACCAGAATGCAGGTACAGCATGTAGTCGTGTGGCTCCTGGGCTTCTGCTGAGACCCCCTTAATTCGCCTCTAGGTGCTCCATGTCTACTGCTCTCGTCCAGACCATAGCCGCTGGGCCAAGCGCCGAAATGGGGACATGGCTACGTGCCCTACGGCGCCCTCCCGCTGGAGGAGCAGGAGCTGGATCTGAGACAGGACCTTGGTGGGGAGCAGTCTGCCCTAGAGAACGACAGCTGGGGTGCCTGGCCCGATGGGAGAGCGAGGCCCTGGGCAGCAGTGTGCCCACACTAGCCATGCTGTGCTCTGTGGCTGTGGTCACGCTGCCCTCTGGGGACCTGAATTAATGGCCAGCGATTCGCTCCTAGGCAGACCAGACCCAGGGCTCCCCTGTGCTAGAGGAATTTGGCGTGTTCCTCTCCTGGTGGTCCTGTAGCCCAGTGATGCTCAGACCTCAGTGGTTCAGGAGCCAAATCAGCGTTGCCCGAAAGAGCCACAGTCGTGTGAATTCATTGCTTCGTTTACCAGCTGTATATTATTCTCCCAGCAAAGTGACTGACCACGTATTATTGTTTTGTCAGCTGCGATTGGTTAATCACATAGTAAAAGCATCCTGATTGGTTAATAAATTGGCTAATAATTAAATCACAGTGTTTTAATAACATGGGCTGCCAAGAGCCACCTGCGGCTTGCAAGCCTCAGTCTGAGCATCACTGCCGTAGCCCGTCTCAACACACCTTGCATCCACCCAAAAACGCCTGCAGTGGGGCATAGGCATGGCCATTGCTATTTGGGTTAGACCCCGTCTAAGCTCCACGCGGCCCTCCTCGGGGCCAGGCTCCTGCACAACCAGGCTGGCGAGGATGGAGGTCACTGCTGTGACCGCTCCGGCTGTGCAAACAGAAGCCCCCCTGCCCTCCAAAGCCTTTCCAGAATCTCCCAGGACGGCTCCATGGCTTGTGGGAGCTGTGCTGGGAACTGAGGCATCGATCCCACCATTACAGGTCTCTGACCCTTCTCTCTGCTTCCTCTAGGGGCTTGAAGCGCACAAGTACAAGAGCACCTGGGACTGCGCCTACCAAATCATGAAATATGAAGGGCCCATTGCGTGAGTCTGGCATCTCATTTCCATGCAGGGTGCTCAGGGCTGGGTGAATGTAGAGAAACAGAGACAATCCCTGCAGCCGAGTGCTGGCGAAGCAGTTCAGACACGTATGGTGAAACGGGGAATAGTGCCATAGGAGGCAAAGGGATCTGTCACCGTCATGGTTGAAAGGCACCCTACAGTGGGATTTGCAGAACGGGGAGCAGGTCACTGGCACACGAGAAGAGGGAGCCTGTCCCTAAGGCATAGGGGATAAGATGGGAAAGGCAAGGGCCTGGTGAATGGTAGGAGTAGCAGTGAGCCCTGGCTGTGAAGGAGGAGCGGAGACACACAGAAGAAGGAGGGGAGAGAGACTTGTATGGATTTTATTCGCCTCTCTACACATGCCACAGAAGCACAGGCCTAGAGCCTCAGCTACGTAAAATCAGGGAAGCCAACGGTGACCCACCCCGCAAGGAGCTGGCCTGGAATCTGAAGAAGTGGGTGGTGTGGGGAGCGGATCCTGTGACAGGAGTGGGGCAGTTGGCCAGAAAGCCCTGACTGGGAATCTTAAAAAGTTGGGGTCTCTGGGTGGGGTTTGCTGGGCGGGAAGCAGCCCTTCCCCAAACCCCTTTCATTCCAGCGGACTGGGCTGGTCCCCGCTCATGTTGAGTGTGAAGGTGGAGGGGGGCGGGAGGCTGAGCTGGAGAGCAGGATGATTCTCACAAAGTGTGGTTGCAGGACCTTGGCACCACTTTCCACCAGGCTGCCTGCTTGGCCAGAGATCGCTGGGAGCGGGTGGGCTAGGCCTGCTCCCACGCCTCGCCAAGCTGTACCTTGCCCAGGCCTGCATGGGGCTCTCTGCTTACCCCTCACCTCTCCTCTCCTGGCAGGTTTTACAAGGGCACTGTGCCTCGCCTGGGCCGGGTCTGTCTGGATGTGGCCATCGTCTTTGTCATCTACGACGAAGTGGTCAAGGTCCTCAACAAGGTGTGGAAAACCGACTGAGCCGGGCAGCAGCACCGTCTCCTTCACCACCGCGAGGCAACAGCTGGAGAAAGATGACCAACCCGGGAAGAATCATATGGACATTTCACCAGGAGCGGTGCCAAGGTTCAAGTCCCCCACTTGTGTGAAAGCAAGGGAGCTAGCCCTGTGCTCAGCCAGTCGGGCTCGTATCAAACCCTGACCACCTTTATTTATAGGAACGAACTGTGGAGTAGTTTAAATTATTGATCATGTGCTAAAATGATAGATTCCCCTCCCCCCACCATCTGCAAACTTGGCAAAGGCCAGCTCTGCCAGCCTGGGGGCGGAGGGGGCGGGGGAATAGGTCAGTGCCCAAAAGTGAGAAGAGAGGCCACGATTCTCCAGCCAGATTAGAATTCAGTCCACGTTTCCTTTTGCCTTTGAGAAAACAGAGCCAAGCTACCAAAGGTTTCCACTGAGCTCACTGCCATCTCCTGCCTCTCCCAGCAGGATGCGCTGGAGTGCTGGCTGCAGGGGAGCGATTGCAGTGGTGTGATGTCCCTAGCTATGGGGAGCTCACTGCTACTCCAGTCCCATCCTCTACTTGTAGGAGGCGCTCTAGGGAATGGTGTGGGACCCCTGGCTGCGAGCCATGCATGGCTAGTCCAGACCCAGTCTCGAGAAGCAGGAGTCGCTAGCGGGGGAACCCCTGGTTGTGGGGGAGCTCCAGCTGCCCTTACCAGAGCTGCCAAGTGCCTCAGTCACAGCATTTTCCAGTGGGAGTCACTAGGGCCAAAGAGGATTGCTCGTGAAGTGAGCTGCGTGACCCACACTGGCCCTTTAGCCTCTTGTTTAAGCCAGAAAGCTGAGTGGAGGCCCTCTGGGGCAGGCAATGTCCCTGCCTCCGTGAGTCAGATAGTGTGATCCAGACTGGTGGCTCTGCACGTGCGCCTTCCTGTGGGAGCTTTGCCTGCCCAGCCATCTCCACTGGAAGAGAGGAAATCCACCCTGTACCACCACCTGGGAGCACTGGGGGGCTTTGCTATGGAATCTGCAAGGGACCCAGTGCCCAGAACATGTCCTCTACCATCCCAGCCTCTCGCACAGGCTCCTGGCGGTGCGGCAGCTGGTGTGGTAGAGACCCTGCACTGCGCGGTGGTGCCTTCATTTTCATTTTCCTCGCTGAGGAAACTCATTCCCAGGGCATGAAATTCCTGCCTAGAATGACCAGGTTCCTCACCCCTCTGACAGAGAGGCACCTTGTTTACATGTGAGATGAGAGTGAGAAAGGTGAAGTGCTCGCCTGCCACTTGACCTTCTCTGATTAAACTGCCTCTTCCACTCTGCCTCACCACCCTCACCCCCTCCGCTCGATATTCCAGTGCTGAGAGCCAGGCAAGTACCTAGCTAGGCTAAATGAACTTCACACTTCGTTATTAACACTTGTACTGTATCCCCTGGGGGGACAGTGACCCTGTCCTTGCCCAGTGCCAAGAACTTATAATGGTTCCAGTGCAGATTTGTGCCAAAATCGTGTGTCTGTCTACAATCGTTATGCAGGGGTTTGTCTGTTTGTACTGTCAGTGACAAATGCAGCCTTAACACTCTCGTATGCGCAGGCGAAGAAGGAAAGCACAGGGAAGAGTCACTTTCCGGCTCTCTGCTCGCAAGCCATTGAGGTTTCTTTGCATTTGCAACTTGAATAAAATAAGAGCCTCGCTTTAGAACCCACTGCTGGCTTTACAGATCCTGGTTCAATTCTGAAATCAACCCTTACATGGCGTGTGTGCTCACACCCTGATGCCTATAATATTGCATTTACGATCATATTCCTGGCAGCATCTGCAGTCCCTATTGTACCAGGCTGCCTAGGCAGCGGTTACCACGCTGGCAGCCGAGCCAGATGCTTCGTTTTTGTTCCTGCTAATATTTTAGAGTCCAAAGGTTTCTTTTCAAGCTGACTTGAGTAAAACGTGTTAATGTTGCGCTTGCAGCTGCAGGCTGGAGTGACTCTTGCCATTTTCAAGGCCAAATGGGGGCGCTCTGGCGAGCACCCCGACAATAAACCAAAGTTGCCTGTTAACAAAGTCTCCATTGCTCTGTGTGGGTCAAAGGCAGCCCTGGGTCTGTTGCAATTTAAGCCTTTTGCTCACATCCCTTCAGCCACTGAGAGCTCCCCACCCTTGCGTTCTGGATGAGCAAAGGGATTCGGGGGGGGGCCAGGCCCCAACTCACTGGTGAATGCATTTTGCCAATGCAGCTAGCTACACTGCAGCGACATGGGAATGATGATGTGTTCTGTTACACTGGCTGCAGATCATTTGACACGTTAGCCCATGTATGCTGCAGTCTCCTTTGCCAAGTGTCTCCCCTCCGAATTCCAGGGTACTTACCCTGGGATTGCACTGGTCACCACTAGGTTCCGAAAAGGCTGGGAACTCTTCCTGCCCCCCTGTTTTGTGTTTACCGTCCAATTCAGTCCATTGCCTCAGCGCTGTGCTGATAAGGGAATGAGATTTGATGGCCTGTCTAGGCCCTGACTCTTCTCAGATGCTCCCGTAGCACATTAAGAATGAGATTCTGAATGACTGAAAACTAAACTGGACTGTTTCATGGGCTCAATAGAAATGTCCAAGGTGCTGATCCTGTAAAATCCTTGCTTGGATGAGTAGATCCCTTGACTGTGGTGCTGCTAGTGAGGGGATCTGAAAGCCAAGCTGGGTTCTTCATGCCTGCTGACTTCAATGATGGGAGCAAAGATTGTGCCCTAAATCCAATCCAATGAAAATCGGAGGGTGGGGGTGGGTGGGTGCTGAGTGGAAGAGGGGGACATTTGGGAAAGGCTCTTCCTACCTGAGACTAGTTCGGGTCGTCTCTGCCAGGACCAAGGAATTATTTCCTGTGTTGCTTCTCGTTGTTTGGCTTCTTCAGGCTTCAGAGGAGCTGCTCCCTCCCAAAGCTGCCTTTGGGCTAGAAAGAGATACTACCAGACAGCTGCCTAGTGCACGGCCGAGAACTGCTGCCTCTGGGCTCGGGAGGTGGGAGCCACTGTTTCCTTTAGTCACATGCTCGAGGGCAGACTCTCTACCTGGAGTGACATTTTATGGGTGCAGGCCATTGCCCGACACCCATCCCTCGGGGTGGGTGCCAGAGCCAGAAGAAAGCTCTGCATAGGAGTGTGTGCACTGTGTGGTCTCTGCCTTGGCAGAGTTTGTGTGCTCTGCTCTCTGCAAGGCTGTGTCTTCTACACATGTTGTGTCAGCCCCTGCTGCTTTCTCAGGTTTTACTGCATTCAGAGATTATGTAATAAACTGAAACCTGCTTCAAGCTGGATGTGTGTGTGTCTCTCTCCCTTCTTTTTTTTTTTTTTTCTGGTGTGTCTGTGTATCTGCTTTTTTGTCATGGATGCCTCTGAATCACATGGCATCGAAGCGCTGGTTAATTTCAAGAATGGAGTATGTGTAGTATCAAAGTTCAGAATTCAAAGGAATTCTCTTAATGAGCACACCCTGATGGAGTGGGAAATGTGCTGACTAAGGAGTCGGGTGTGCTGATCGGAGTTCCATGCTGCAGCCATCTGCTGTACTGGTGAGCACTCACTTTTATCTAGGGAATCACTAGACACGGTACCAGTTAGCTAACCGAAGGGCTAATGCCTTTGGCATCTGGAGCAGAGCAGGGATGCGGCATGAAATGAACAAAGGCACGGTGGTGAATGTGATGCTTACTGCAGTTGCCTGTTCTTCCAAGAGATGCAAATCCCCCCCAGAAGTTTGCGGGAGAGACACAGCCGTCTCTCTGCTGCTGTGTGCATCTCGAAGAGCCACAGTCTGAAATGTTCCAGTGTACCGGTTCATAGAGTTTTGGCGTGGGTACAAATCTTTGTAAGGTAAAACAGGGTGAAGTCCAGGGAAGCTCTGCTCTGCCAAGTGTATACAAATGGACGTGGAGGGGAGGGGGGCAGGGAATTTGTTTTGTTTACAAATGTGTTTGTTTTTTTTTCCCCAAAACTGCCAGCCCTGCAAACTCCCCTGGGGATCTGAAAGTAAAGCTGGGTTCTTTCTATCTTAGTGCATCACCTCCAATAAAGACTCTGCAGGACAATTTTTATCACTACTGCAGCCCCATGTACTCCAAATATACAGGGGTTCTGTTATCCAGGGAACTGCCTAAGTTCTTTGTAGCTTTGAAATCCTGCCTGATCTCTGTAGTTTCAGGCTTGGGCTCCCTATTGGCCAAAGGGAGTAGAGCGCCTTGGCTTGTCAGGTACCTGAGCGGCCTTGTGTTGAGCGATACAAGTCGGCAGGATAGTGTGTGCTTTCTTTGGTTGTACAATGCTGGCCTTCTCTCTGCAACCTGTTAAGCAGCCAACCAAGGAGCCTGTTTTAAATTGTCTGCAAATCAAGCTTCACAGGGGGAACTGTCATGGGGTTCAAAGCACCTAGCCTTTCTCACAGCTGAACTTGGTTTCTGCCTTTGCTTTGGGTACAGCTGGGAACTGGCCCAGGCTGCATTTGAAATCCTGGGCAGTGCTCTCACAGTGGAAACAATACGACTAAGGAAACTGCTGAATGGGCCTCGCAGGACTTTCAGCTGCAGCGAGGCCACCCTGAGCAGAGATGCATGTACCAGTACCAGACACCACCTCACTAAGCATCTCAGGTCTGGGGCTGGTCCCTAAATCACCCTAAGCTATCTTTGTTCTGCTAGGGTTTAATAGCAGCAGGAGCGCCCTGACTCAACTCCCAGGCTTGCAGTTAGGAAACCATGTAAGGGTCTGAGAGCTGAAACTTGCCCTCTGAACAGCAGGAACATATAGGTACAGAGCCTGACCCCATCCCCATTGCAACACACAAGTAACTTCTCGCTGTTCCTTAATGCCCCTGAGCCAGGCTTTGCCCCTTGCACAGAGCGCTTCTCAACGGTGAATGGCCCTTGAGGGGCTTCTCTGACTGTCCCAGCAAAGGGGAAAGGCTCAAGGGAGCCAGCCATCTCCTGGCCTATACCCTCACTCCTCCTTGTACTTCTAGCAAGAGGGCAAGAGCCGCACTGAAAAGCTCCCGTCATTGTTCTAGTTGGAACTCTTCTTCCCATCTTCACACAATATTCTGTCTGAGATTGTCTGAAACACGTGTCCAGGCCATGAGTATTGCTGCGTGCCCCAAAACCTGGCCTGCAGTATTGAGAAGAAGGCCTCATTCTGCCACTGCCCTGCACAGTCACCTCAGCGCCATCGTCATGGCTCCAATTAGAAGAGATGCTTCTAGGCTCCTAATCGGCATTCAGCACCTGTCAGAACAGGAACAGTCCTCCTTGTAGTTTAGGGAGCCTGCTTCCCCTCTCACGTCTGCGTCAGGCAGGAGTCAGCCAGTAGAGTTGTACTGGTGTCCAAGTTGTGAAATTGACACACGAGGCCAGATTCGGCCGTGGGACAAGCAAGATCAACTCTTCTGACATGAGTAGAACTCAGTCCCTTGACACCAGGACTATATGTGGCTCAGGGCGTTTAGAAGAAACAGTTCATGTTCTAGAAAAGGGATGTGTGTTATAACAGTCTGTTGCTGGGCTGGAGTGCTTCTTAGGTTAGGGCTGGCAATGCTTTACAAACAGCAATTAAACCTCCCAACACCCTTGCCAGGTGAGTGATTGCTGGATCCATTTTATAGGTGAGCATGCTGAGGCAGAGACCCCCTCAAGGCCATGTCCACAGCACGAGCAAAGCAGAGATTAAAACTGACATCTCCTGACTTCCAGTCCAGTACTTTAGCCTCTGAACAACTGTCTCCTGTCAGTCACCATGTTACTGGTAAGAGGTTTCTGTGCAGTTGGGCTCTTTGCTCTCTTGTTTACTTGCACCACTGCTCTCTACAGGATGGAATAATTCAGACCTTCCTATTCGCTGCCTTCCAGGATACAATCCCCTATTCTGTAAGTATGGCCAGCCATTCCTTGTTCCTAGATCTAGAACTTCACATTTGCCTGTATTAAAACACATTTTGGCTGAATGGGGCTGGCTTACCAAGGGACCCAGATTGCTTTGTATAACTGCCTGTCCTCATTTTTTACCATTCTGATAACGTGTATCAGCCACAAATGTTATTTGCAGTGATTTTATATTTACTTCCAGGTCATTGATTAAGACGTTGAATAGGGGTGGGCCTAGTACCAGTCCCTGAGGAACCCTATTAGAAACACCCCCATTCAATGATGGTTCCCCACTGACGACTACTTTTTGAGATCAGTCAGTTAGCCAGGTCTTAATCCATTGCATGGGTGCCTGATTGATAGTGCATGAGTAGTAATTTTTTAATCAGAATAGCAAGCGGTATTAAATCAAACACCTTACAAAAGTGTACATGACATCCCTGCAGTTACCGTTATCATCCACCTTTATCATCGCATTGTCCTATTTTCCATAAAACAATGTGAGCAAAGCATCCTTACAGGCCAAAACAGTCAAGCTTGGGTGTCAAACAATGGGCTCCTAACTCCATATTTAGGCACCTAAATGAAAGTGGCTTGATTTTCTGAAGTGCTCAGCCCTCCAAATCCGCTTGAAGCCAAGGAGGGGTGCAAATGCTCAACACCTGGGAAAACTGGGCCACTTTATTCAGGGACCTATGGATTGAGGAATTTATTATTTTAGGCACCTAGCTTTGAAAGTTTGGGCCAAAGTTGTTTATTCTCATGTGACCTCTACACTTGAAACGCTGCACCTGTAATGCTTCAGTGTAGATACTTCCACAGTGATGGGAGAGGTTCTCCCCGGGATGTAGGAAATCCACCTCCCCATGAGGCAGTAACTAGATAGAGGGAAGAATTCCTCTGTTGACCAAGTGCTGTCTACACCAGGCATTCAGTGGATTTTTCACTCCCTCAGCCATGGAGCTGGGCTGACCTGTTTTAGTGCCGACCCGGCCTTAGCCACTGAATGACTTCTTCCTTTTTTATGAATTGCTTTGCTCCCTGGCTCAGAGGTGAGCTCCTGCCAAAGCAGATCTGTGCAAGGGGGGGTCGCGTGCTGGCTTTAAGACCCGGGAGCAACCTTCGCACTGGGCTTGTGGGGAGAAAGTAGGTGGAACGGAGAGAAAGTGTTTTCCCTCATGTCCGGCCACTGGGCGTGTGCAGCCCGGGGGATCTCGCTGCTCCTATAAAGGACAGTCCATGAGGAGCCGGGCTTGTCCCCCCAGCGGGCTGCGCCGGGCCGGGCCAGCATGCGGCGGCTGGGAGTGGTCGGCGAGCGGGCTCCGGGGCAGCGCTAAGCGGGCGGCGAGCATGGGAGGAGCGGGCGCTAGTCCGGGCTGCTGGCTGCTCTGCTGGGGCTGGCTCCTGGCGGCCGGGCACCTGCGAGGGGCAGAGGCGGGCTGCGGCCGGCGGGGGAGCCCCCGCTGCTGCCCCGGGCGGAATAACGCCTGCGCCGACCTCAGCGGGTCCCAGGCCCCCTGCTACTGCGACACTTACTGCGAGAAGACGGGCGACTGCTGCGAGGATTACCCGGGCGTGTGCCAGCGAGCGGGTGAGTGCCGGGCTAGGACGGGCCCCGCCGCTCCATCTGGAGTGACTCCGTCGGAGCCGGGGGGGGCAACAGCTCCGCATTGGTGAGCTGCGAGGCCGGTCCCTGGAAGGGCTAGTTCGGATTCAGCCGGGCTGGGCTGCCAGCCCCGTTAGCAGCACCGCGCTGTGCGTATTGCTGGGGGGCTAAGGAGGCTGGTTTTTCAATGGGGCTTCCCAGCACTTTTTTGCCAGCTGTTTCTGCCGGGCTTCTGCTTCCTGTGGGCCGATGCTGCTGCCGGCTGAAGTCGGTAGCTCCGCTCCCAGTGGAGCCGGGGCCGGCTGTACCCCTGATTCTGTGCTGGGCTTTTCCTCTCTTCTTCCTGCCTAGGGCCGGGGGGGTCACCTGGCAGCGGCTTGGTGTCTGCGGCCCCCCCAAGGCAAAGACGAGCCTGGCAATGTCTCTTGGGCTCTGCGGAGGAGAACCGACGGGGACAGTAGTAGGTGTGAACACGGGGCCCAGCTTTCAGAGGGAGTTAAGGACTGGTCTTGTGCCCCTGGTGGTGACAGTCTGTACCTGGGCGCTGGTGGGAGGTGTGGCCTGGCCCAAGGCAGGAGGTGTGGTGGATACAGGCCAGCAGGCTTTTCAGGTGAAGAATCTGCCTGTTAGGAAAGGCAGGGGGCCATTGAAAGTTCTGGGGTCTTGGTTCTGTTGGGGGTGACGGTCCGGAGAGACATTCGTGGCACATACAGCAGTGCTCTCCCAGGCCCAAGGCTGCATTCAAACTCCTCTGGTTCTGGTTTCATCACAGTGGGGTCACCGGAATATCCCCTTGCACCAACTGCTCTCTGCCTTGGACTGTGTGGCTTATTTCATCATGGGATTTCTTCCACTGAAGAATCTGGTGCTGGCACCAGTCGAGGACAGGATATTGGATGGGCCATTGGTTGGATCCAGGACTGGATAGTGTGTTTAAAGCAGAATTAATCTGTTCAGTATCTACTGTGTTTTTAAACTGAAATATTAAAAGAATCCAGTTTTAAAATGGAAAAAGTGGAAATGCATTTATAGCTTGAATTTTATCCCCTTACTACTCAAAATACACCTTACTTTGCTAATGGGCCTGTTGATGTCAGTTACGCTAGTGGTGCAAGGTACTATTTGTTGCTATGTAGGTAGATGTAAATAGTTACTATGTTGCAGCATGAGTGAAGGAATCGAGATTTCGCCTGTAGTCGTTGTTGTTATACCATGTGCTGCTCTTTTTTTGTTTTGTTTATTTCAAACATCTCAGCAAGAGTAACCTAGTCTCAGTTAGGTGATGTCGCACTTTGTTTGTTTTTCCCTTGGATTTTAATCTTCATAATCAAGAGTTTAAAAAAACTCAGTGAAATTCTCCTAAGGTTCTTTTTGCACGTCCTGCTGGTGTTCAGTGCATTGGGTTCTGTGAATCACGCAGGACATGAATTACAGTTTTGTAGTAACTCCAGTTGTATAAAATTTAATACTATGGTCAAGGGGTCTCTAAAACGGTATTGTTCGCTATCGTCTAGCATAATAAGTTATTTACAGTCAGTGTGTTGTATCTAACTTCATATAGTAAATATTAAACCAAATATTTGCCATGAAGAATTACAGTCTGTGAAGTAGATGGGTGCTCATCAAAGCCTTGTACCTTAGTAGTATTAAATTGTGTGACCTTATGTCACATGTAATCATGCTGTTAACTGGGCTTCACTGCAAGCTAGTTCCAGTGACCTCGGGGTCCTAAACTCCGAGGCAGAAGCTATAGATTCACAATGGTATTTTAATTGCGTTCTCTAAGGCAAAGTTTGCCCCAGTGGAGCTGGGTCAGGTTCAGCAGTGAGCCGAGGTGAGAGGGGACATCTGAGGCTATGGGTAGGAAGCATGCAAAAGGAAATGTGTGCTAGTGCAGTGGTTGTGACGACCCAGTACTGGGTCGTGGATTGGAAGGCACTGGGTCGCGGCGGCTCTGGTCAGCACCGCTGACTGGGCTGTTAAAAGTCCCGTTGGTGGTGCTGCCCGGCTAAGACAGGCTAGTCCCTACCTGACACCGTGCTGTGCCCCAGAAGCGGCCTGCAGCAGATCCGGCTCCTAGGTGGGAGGGGGGGGCCCCACAGGGCTCTGTGCACTGCCCCCACCCCAAGCACCAGCTCTGCACTCCCAGTGGCTGGGAATTGGCCAATGGAAGCTGAGGGGGGCGGTGCCTGTGGGTGAGAGCGGCATGGAGCTGCTTGCGCACGTCTCCACCTAGGAGCCAGACTTACTGCTGGCCGCTTCCAGGGTGCAGAGTGGTCCGCGGTGCCAGGCAGGCAGGAAGCGTGCCTTAGCACCCGCACTGCGCCGCTGACCTGGAGCTGCCCGAGGTAACCCCGCACCCCAATCCCCAGCCCTGAGCCTCCCCAAACCCGGAGTCCCCTCCACCCCAAACCTCTCATCCCCATCCCCACCTCAGAGCCTGCACCCTGACCCCCTCCTGCACCCTGACCCCCCTGTGCCAGCCCAGAGCCCCTCCCATGCCCCAAACCCCTCATCCCCAGCTCTGTTGGGGTGTCTCTCTGGGGCTGAGGTTCTGTTCCCTATGGGCAGAGTGAGAGGCACTCCTTGATGGTTCTGGCTGCATTTGATGGCACTGTTCTGTTGGCCTGAGGACGGATGGACCCTGAGCACAGGTGACAATGTTGCACAGTGTCCAGGAGGCTTGAGAGGGATTTGGGCTGGGGAGAGAGAAAGTCTCGGTCCCGTTTCCCCAGTCTGAAGGCTGCCAAGATCATGGTTAAATAGCAACGCCCTGGATTCCAGGCACCAGAGCCTTATCCCTAAACCTGTTTGATACGTGCTGGCATAGCCGGGGGTGTGACCTGCTGCCCTTTCTCATGTAAGTAGTGTCCCGTTGGTTTGCTCACAGGAGTAAGGGCAGCAGGACCCAGCCCCAGGAAGGTGACGGCCTGGGCGGCCGCTCTGTCCTTGTAGATGTGTTAGAGGAAGAGAGTCGCTCTGATTCTTCTCACACGCTGGTGTAAACCAGGCCTAATTCTCCA
The DNA here is from genome assembly GCF_027887155.1 of Malaclemys terrapin pileata. Classification (NCBI taxonomy): domain Eukaryota; kingdom Metazoa; phylum Chordata; order Testudines; family Emydidae; genus Malaclemys; species Malaclemys terrapin. The sequence goes on along the minus strand of NC_071520.1, from coordinate 14,839,093 downwards.
TCAGAGTCAACGGCATCACACTGGCGTGAGAGCAGAGTGGAGATCAGTGAGACTGTGTGAGGAAAAGAGAGGGGAGGAGGAGGAAAGAGAATGAATGAATGGGGGTGTGGGAACTTGTTGTGTTCATTGAATTAAGCACAGTGGGATCCTAAACTGAACTGCAGGGGGAGGCTATTGATGGGGGTTTGAAAAGATCTATCTGGGGCTGAAGTTCAAGCTATTTTCTCTTGTCAGAGACTTGCCAACAATAGACTTTCTCTGTGACTTTTTCAATGGCTGAACTGGCCAATGGCTTTCTTGGTGTTGTAACCAAAGAGCAGGAGAGACTCTTAGTTTTGGTTTTTTTGAAGTCCTGGAATGAGCAGAGTAGCCTGCACCTGCCAGCCACTCTTTGGTGGTAGGTGCGAACATTCCCATTCTAGCATAGATGTCACATAGGTGTAACACATATGATGAGCATGCATGTGCATTGTAGTGTTGGGGTACCTGAATCTGTGTAAAGTATTTGCATGGCCACCACGATCTGCACTGTCGGTTTATCCTCCCCTTGCTGGGTGAGGTAGGAAGTGCTATTATCTCCAGGTTACAGAGGCACATAGGGTAAAACTTGCAGAAGTGACTGAGTGACCACTTTTGAAAACTGGACTTAGTAATTGAGGTGCTTTTGAAAATGTGACCCCAAGAGATGAAGTGACTTGCCCGGGGTCACACTGCAAGTCTGTGGCAGAATCCTCCATGTCTCCAGAGTCCCTGGCTAGCACCCCAACCACTGGACCCTCCTGCCTGTCATTTGAATGAAGGAGATGAGACCACGTCCTCTTAAAACCCAGCAGTTCTGTAATGCAGCCAGAGTCTTCACACAGCAGTGCCCTGGACTGGTGGGAGACAGCACCACATTGGAGAAGAGTCCCTTGTTTCATTTCCCACTCCCGCTCTCAAACAGCCCTGTCTGCAATCCAGCAAATGGGGAGGGGCAGTCCATTCCCGTGTAGAGAATGTGTATCTATCTCAGAGAGCGGGAAGGGTCCCCGAAAGGTCATAGAGTCCAGGTCCCTGCCTTCACTAGCAGGACCAAGTACTGATTTTTGCCCCAGTTCCCTAAATGGCCCTCTCAAGGGCTGAACTCACAACCTTGGGTTTAGCAGGCCAATGCTCAAACCACTGAGCTATCCTTCCGGATTCCTGCAATAATATGAACTGTGTCCTGCCTTCCTGTGTCTGTCCCATACAGGACTGCAGCTCTGGGCCTGGTTTCACACACCTGTATGACCGCATAGCTACTAGTACCAAGTGAACCGTATGCTCAGAGTTGCACGTCTTGTGAGCAGCCTAGCTGTGAGGACAGTGGGATTAACGCACGGTGTGTGGCTTAGGGGAAGGAAAGGGAGCTAATGGTGTGTGTTAAAACTGGAATGTCAGCACAGCCTTCCAGGCTTAACTTGGAATCTGCTGGTTTTCCTTGGTCTGAATGAGACTCTCTTAGAGCCAAATAGGCAGCAATGCCCAAGGTGCATTTGAGGCTATTTAAAAAAATCTATCTCTTGCCTCTTGTTGCCTCAGCACCATGTAGAGTTTGTGTCCCGGGGCTGTGGTGTTGTCGTCTCATGGGGATAAGGGCTCTGCTGTTGTAGGTCAATTGAGGCTTTGCTGTGGGTGTCTGGGTGATCTGGGCCCTTTTGGAGCTCCGTTGCGGGTGTCAAGGCCTTGCTAGCTGCCAGCTGTCACTCCCGGTGGTGTCTGCTGAAGGGCAGTTGGATGAGGAAGCTGGGTGTGGCTGAGGCACAAGCTTCAGGAGAATCCATTGTTCTTGACACCCGCGTGATTAAGAGCAGAATTGCCCAGTGTCTGTGACCGGCTGGCGGAGGGCGCACTGCACGGAGAGCGGGTGTGGAGAGTAGGAAAAGCACCAATAGGCCTGTGGAGGGGGCCGTGCATGTCACCGCTCGTCGCCCAGGGACTTGGTGATGGGAGATCCTGTGACAGGGCCACAGCCAGCCACTCCTGATACCTTCCCAGCCTTGCTGAGCCAGCAAAGCGAAGAGCCAGTGGGGCTAGCGGGAGGCCGGCGGGTGCTCCTTGTCTAGCCGAGTCGCTGCTGGAGGAAGTCGGGATGCACCTTGGCCACTGCTGTAGCATTCTCCCCTTGCATTGAGCACAGTGATGCTCCCATCCTAGTGACGCAGAGAAAGGGAAAGAGACGCAGGGAAGAGGCTCTAAAAGAGAGACTAGGGAAAAACAAAAGGGGAGCAAGAGGGAGGAACTGAAGAGGGGCCGTCTGGGGGAGCATTTCCTTGGCGTTTGCTAAATCGCTTTGCGCGTCCCCTTTATTTCTATTTCTTTCCCTTCTGTGTAGAAGTTAAGTCCGTCGAACCCTCTCCTGTGAGTTTGTGCCAGCGTAGGGTGACCTCAGGAGAGCGAGACAATGGGTCCTGTGCAGGAGGCTGAAATGCAGGGAGACCGCTCCTAGCTTTGAAATGACAGGGCACCATCTCTGAGCCAGTTAGCCAAGGCACATGCCACAGGTTGTCACATGTGAACAAAGGCAGCAGGGAGTTCCGAAATACCCTGAAATTCTCATCTGCTTTGTTTCCTTTCTGGGCCGGACAGGAGAACAGTCAGCTAGGCCATAGAGTGCTGCCCTGTTCCCACAGAGCCAGTGGGCTGGGCTAGCTTGGCCCATCTACCATTGATCCCTATGGATACCTCATCTGCTGTTTCCTAGCAATGCTGGGGTTTGTACATCTCTCTCTCTCTCTCTCATTCCTCTTCCCCCCCCCCCCCCCCCAACAATTTCTGTGGCTGCCTCTGGTCTTCCTGCTTTTGGCCAGAAAACCCGGGACTCTGAGACTCTTGATCAGGACAATGAAGTCCTGGAAATCTTCCAAGAGAGCCTTTTGTCAGGACACTACAGAGATTGGGAGAAGCACCAAACTTCTGGGGGTTTATCTGAAGCGAACAGGAACGTGGGACTTGCCAGATTGGAGCAGACCAGCCACCCACCCAGCCCAGTGTCCAGTCACTGACCAGCTGCCTCAGAAGAAGGGGCCGGCAGCCCTGCAGAAGGCAGGGATGGGAGAACCTGTCAAGGCCGTTCACACATTTTGGTCTTGTCTTTATCCGGTCTAATCTGAAGCCCCCAGGCACTTGGAGGATATTGACCAGCACAAGTTTACTCCATCCAGCAAGTTGTCTTCATTTTGGGTGCTGTGTCCCAGGTTGGCTAACATGCCCAGTGGTAGCCTGTAGCCATGGGTAGCACCTGTTACAGGAGGATTGTGTTCCTACTCTGACAGTATACATCCAGAACAGCTCCATCCAGTTCCTTTGGCCTGATCCTCCTTTCTTTGTTCCTCATCTCTTTAGCAGTGCCGGACGTCATTTGGGTAGGACGGTTCCCGCATGAAACCATAATGTCGTCTTTGCCAAACCAAGACAGCTGCTTGCTGGGGCTTTTCGGTGCGTGGAATGCTTGTTGTTTGGTCTCTGTGAGTGACCTTTCCTTAAATGACAGCAACTTGTTGTTGTTGGCACAGGTCTAGAGTCCAGATGTTGAGGGTTTGGCTGCACCCATACGCAGATGTTTATTTTCATAGGTCTCCCAGAGCCCTGGAGTTTACAGAGAGGACACCGCTCCTAATGCTGTGGGGATTCATAATGGATTACGCAGAGTACACCTCTACTTCGATATAACGCTGTCCTCGGGAGCCAAAAAATCTTACCACGTTATAGGTGAAACTGTGTTCTATCAAACGTGCTTTGATCCACCGGAGTGCGCAGCTTCCCCCCACCCCCAGAGCACTGCGTTACCGCGTTATATCCGAATTCGTGTTATATCGGGTCGCGTTCTATCGGGGTAGAGGTGTACATTGAAATCCACTAAATTGGCACCTCGTCTTTACCTTTTTGCCTTTGACGTACTGGACGGGTTCTTCAGTCACTTTCTATATGGAGTTGCTAGTGCACGGTTCTGCATTTGCATGTGTAATGACTAGGAGCAATTCTTCCCATGCATGATTTTTACTTTGCTCTTTGGAATATCCCTGAGCCCCTTCGTTTTCAGTTTAAACTGATTTTTACTGAAAAAATCCTGGGTATTACAAAAAGTAGTACTCGTGTGTTGTTGTTGTTGTTGTTTTGTTTCCCCCCTGATTTCCACCTTTTGTATCATTTAAATATATAACAAATAACTTTGTTTTTATTAGGAAAATACAATCCATTGCATGAGATCTATGTATTACGACAATACATTAGTCTGTTGAAGTAAGGCTGTGTATTAATCTAGAAGATACACACAATAAAGAAAGTGCGTGCACATCTGAATCTCAGTCCCACCAAGTACACATTTCAAGCTGTTAGTGGATAACGGGTTAAAGATCTGACCCATGAAAATGGGAAGAAAACAAAAACTGGTCTCCGAATACATTTCAGAGCATCAGGAAGTATTCAAAAGGGTTAAAAAAACAAACCGGAGGAAAGGATGAAGTTGGGTGTATGTGCTGCAAATAGTGTGGCCCAATTATTAAATGTAAATATTTATAGGCAAATAGTTCTAAATCTAAACAGTTTACCAAATGAAAAGTTTTATTTGGGGATTAGAGATGTATTGTTTTCTTAAACTCAGAGGTGACGTTGTGTTTGGAGTTCTGTTTTTAATTCTGCAGCAAACCACATTGAATTCCATTCATCAAAACATTGCTCTACTGAATACTCCCCCCCGTCCTTCCATCTGACAAAATAAACTGGAGCCTGGGGTCTGAGAACTTCCCCCCTCGCTGGGTTTCGGAGCCCAGGCTCTAGCCTGAGTCTACACTGTTCTGTTTAGCCCCATAGTGCAAGCCCAAATCAGTTGACCCAAGCTCTGAGACGGGCTCCTGCAGATCTTTCTTGGCGGTGCAGACACACTGGCACGCTACTCCATGGTGCATGAACGTCAGGACACTTGCTTCAATCTCCCTAGCTTAACTGAAGAATGAACTAGGAAGTGGAAAGTTCTAGCATCAGTGAACAAGAGAAAAATGACTGCAATGAGAACGTTCCCTACCCCTTCCTTTCTCCCAAGCCCCCTTGCTTAGCGAGAGCTGAGCGAGGATTTCTTGTCCTGGAGCAGTGCCTGTAGGCAAGAACTGATGTCTGCAATGTGCCAGCTGCTGGGGAGGGAGACCCTCCTCTCCCCAATGTGGAAATGAGAACAAACACGGAGTGAAACTTGTGCTGCAGGTCTGAAGAGCTGCCAGCAATTAGAAGTTCTCTTTCTGTTTGTTCCTCCCTCTGTGACATGACTCGCTCTTGATGCTTATTCTCTCTCTTCATGTTTCACAGCTGTATAAAGAGCCTGAGCTCACTTTGCAGTTAGCTTGGGTGGGACCAAAGATAGTAGGTCTGCTGGAGGCAGGCAGGCCCTTTGGTTGGGGAATGTCTAAGGAGCCACCAGTTACATGTTCCAACGCGACAGATTGACCAGGAGGCTGACAGCCCCAGGACGAGGGCTCCAGCCGACTCACATGTTTCATGTTCCAAGCAAGTTTTAAAAACCCCACCCTGGCCACATCCACATTGCTGCCTTCTTGGGCCATGAGCATTTGAACCCTAGTGTGTCCTTCATGCTGTGCTTTGTGGCAGTCAGCCATGCGCTTCCCACGAGGGGACAGCCTGGTGCTGTTTGGTTGGCATGGAAGGCAGCTGATCCACAATGGGATAACAAATGCTGGGAATAAGTCAGGTCTGGGCACCACAAAAAGGCCCAGGATGTTCCAGAGAGTTCAAAGCCAGAAGCTCCTGGTTGCAATCTGCAGGTTTATGATGAACGGTATGAGTGCTGCTTCTCCTCCTTGGGCACTCCACTCCCATGGCCACATAAAGGGCTGCAGCAGGCAGGTGCTGCAACTTCTCCGGGTGGCCGGGCTGGGAGTTGGAATCTCTGGAGAGTGGTGGTGGATGTGACCTCACAATCAGATGTGGGGTTGCCTGGAGTGACAAAGGCACAGATGATGGTAGGGCCCGTAGCTAAAATAAGTCAAGGGCACTTCCGCTAGCCGCTCCCCTCTGGGTCTGTGTGTGTGAGATCAAGACTGAGGCAATGGGTAGCAGTGAGGTATAGGCTTGGCCCCATATTGAAGAGCTACTCAAGGGAGTTCACCTTTCATGCAGTGTGGAATGCCTCTGGATATCCAGGGTTCAGAATAATCCCCCACCAACGTTGCCTGCTACTTTTGGGTCCCTCTACTGAAACCTGATATTCCAGCCTGCCCCACTCAACTGTGGAAATCCTCCTCCCCACAATCTGCCTTCTTTCCCAAGACCCCCCCACCCCCGTCTGCTTCTCCCCTCCCCAGCCCATCCGTGGCCTCTGCAGAGCTGGTGAATGGCATTCAGTGGGATAGCAGCACGGTTCTCCCACATGGGTCCTATGGTGACACGGACGTTGTCAAGTGTGGAACAGGCAGTCTGGGCAAACGCTGTCTCTCCCCTCCGCCCCCAAGGGGAAGAGTGGGAAGGAAGGCAGAAATGCGCTCGGCGTGAAGGGGAACTATGGCGAGTAGTTTGCTACAGTTGCTTCTGATTCCAAATGCATCAAGCTAGGTGCAAACACAGACTGTGTCCATTCCTATGCCACCTGTATTCTGAGGGGGGTATAGATATTAACAAGGGGGGTAAATATTAGAAAGATGGGGTGTGATTCCCTCCCTCTGGCCCCCAATGAAGCCCACAGGAGCTGTATGATCCTCAGTGTTTTGACCAGTGTGTCCAAGTCTGGGTGATGGCGGGAAGGATTTGCGGGCTGAGTTCCTGTGAGGGAAGCTACATTTGTGGTTCGCTGGATAGAAGTGTCGGGGTGGAGGGGAGACTTTAGTTCATCCCCCCCCACTGGAAGTAAAGAGCCGCTGCTGATTTCTTCCCTTTATACCCCCCAAGGCACTTACGCTGTCAGCCAAGTCCTTCTCTGCTCCTTGGTTGCACCAGAATGGGAGCAGAGGGAACAGCGGTGAAGCCCAGCTGGTCCTGGCGCTGTGGGTGTTTCAGAGCGACCCTGTGTGATGGCTGGTGCGCCAGGCGTGTGATCTGACCCGGCGTGGGCAGGTGTGATGGAATAAATATGGTTGGTTGGTGGGCGTCTCGCACCTCATTCGTGCCCTGCAGTGGTCCCTCTTCTGTCGCAGTCCCATTGGTCTGCTGAGCAGAGACCAGAACTGTGAAAGGCCTTGGGCAGGGAATATGATCTGCCTGGAGGCTGGGCCCGTCAGTCTGGGGGATTTAAGCAGAGGCCTGCAGAGGTGAAGGGTTAATGCAGCGTTTTGCGGTGATGCACAACTCCCCCTCCCCCCACTGCAAAGGGGAGCCCCCCCCCCACACGCATGCAAAGCTGTTCGGGGGCAGAGCAAGTGCCCATGCCGGGCATGTCAGTCACCGTGCTCATGGGAGAAAACAGTGCCAATAAGCCCTCCCTATTCTCCCCGGAGATTAGCCCAGTCACAACTCAGCTGGATTACAGAGCCGTGGCCTCTGCCCAAGAATAAAAGGGTCGGGAAACTGTGAACAATGTAACCGCACCTTGTTGGGTTAGAAACAGATTCGCTGTCAAAAGGTTTGGCGAGTTCAGCTGTGAGCCGCTGAGCTTGGGCTCCGCTGGTTTCAGGGAAACCGTCCCCTTGGCGGAGAGGGAGAGCTCCTGGAAACGCTCCTGAAGCCGGGGGCCTCCCGTCTCAGGAGAGACCCCTCTGCTTGCATGGACCCCCAGTGAAGTCATTGGGGCACCGTACAGGCTTAAGATGCTAGAGAATCCCATTGCAAGATGGGGGTCTAAGTCCACAGCATCCCTTTGAAAGGAAGTTTGTTTGTGGTGGACCCCTCCTTTGGAGGAGGAGCTGGAGAGTCTCTGATCAATGTGCTGGGGGAAGTAGCAAGTTCTCCGGTCACCATGACGCCAGCCCTGCTTGGAGCAAGTCAGCAAGGAGCTCCTAGGGTGTTGGACACTCTCTCTCTCTCTCTCTCTGACTCTGCAACTCTTCCTCTGCATCTCCGCATTTGAGAAGAATCAGGAATGGGTTCTGTTGCTGGGTGAGTGGGTAGGGTTGACTGGCCCAACCCGGTCCTGGGGTCTGTAGGTCCGACTGGAACACAATACAGTAATTCCATTGCAGGCCCCAGTGTGAGTGCATCCCCTTTCCTTTTGGAAGGGAAAGGCTCCCAAAGAGAGCCAGTTGGAAATGAAGCCAGGAGAGGTGGTTTTTCAGCAGTTAAAACAGCCAAGCGATGTCAGGGCCTGGCTCCCTGCTCTGGGCATTGTGACATGACACGTGGGGTCAGGTGGCGTGGTCATGTTGTAATGCCACTCACTCAAGTTTGGCTCAGCCACCCCTCCATCCATCCTGGCCAAACCTGAATGGTACTGCGACCCCATGCACCAGCTTGCAATGCCCGGAGTGGGGAGCCGGACTCGGCCCTGCAGGACAGGAGCTGCTGCTGCTTCCAGGTGTGGGGCAGACTCATTCTCCAACCTTCTCTCTTCTCCCCCCTTCCGCTCCCCCCCGGGGGCCTCCCCTCTGCGCCAGGCCAGGATTAGAGTTGTGGTGCAGGGCAGGTGGCTGGTGCCATCTCAGTGGGGGTGGAGGAGGAGGCACCCAGTGAATAGTTGCTGCACTACTGTGTGTGTGTTTGGTGATAATACACAGGTATGGTAATGTGTAAAATTGGCAGGCCAGTGGGTATAATTGAAGGTGGCACCATCATGTCCCATTCTCCCGCTCCACCCCCGCGGGCTGGCTCCACCACTGCTCCCCGTAGGACACCGTGCCCTCTCTAAGCAGCAGCATAGGCCGTTCACCACAAGTCAATTCCTAAGAGCCCTCTCTTGTTACTGGTAGAGACCATATGTTAAATTGTTCTCCTCCAATTTCTGTCCAAGCTGTAAAGGTTGTTAGGAACCCCTTTAACCTGCGGATAAGTCAGGTATCTAAGCACCTGGGCTTTTATTTGCCATTGGGGGCCACCTGTTTTGATAAGTGAAGTGATACCAAATCAAGGTGGTGGTGGTGGTGGGGGTTGCTACTCCCATTACAAAGTTCACCTAATGGGTGTTTTTGCGCCTATCCATCTCAAGGCTCCAGAGGAACCAAAGTAACATCCACGTTTGCTCAGGACTGTCATTTTATATGTTTGTACAGCACCTAGCACGATGCAACTCTGACCGCTTTGGCCTCTAGACACTCCCACGGTATAAATGTTTGATAATAATCATTTAATGAAGTTGCATTGGTAGGGCCTGACTTGGACAAATGCGTGCATACAACTGCATGTGTGAAGATGTATGTGAAATTGGATGCCCAATTAGAGTGCACAGTTCTCATGGAAAGTGGGTGCAAGTTGAGTGTTTATAATTGCAAAGGGACATTTATGTATCTAACCATCCTCTTGCAGATGCAAGTCCCTAATATGTGTGTGTGTATATTAGAAATACACCCTTGCTAACATGATATCACCAGCCTTGATACTCGTGCTAACCTGATATAGAATCAGATGGTCTTAGAAAGCCATTCTTTAATTATCAGAGGGGTAACAATTCTTTAATTGTTAACTTATGGTTTTGATTGACAAGGTTCAAAGGTCAGACAAATGGCTCTTTCATCTTAAAGGGTTTTTAAAGGTTTAAACTCACTTGTGTGTGTGGTGGCTTTTTTTTTTTTTTTTTAATTTGCAGTTAATTGCTGGTTAGTTGGAATTGAGATTCAAGACTTCATGAGTAGGCACAAGTAATTCCCATGTCCAAGCGAGCCGAATAAAGACCAAGTCTCAGACTGTTGGAAGTGTTTTACAAGTGAGATTGCTATTTGCTATTAATGGCTTAAAAGGAGCATCATTGAGTATTAAACAGAGAGCTGACTCTGGGAGAGCATGTTTCAAAATTACAGTTCAAGGCTTCAGCAAACAGGCTGAAAATGTCAGGGAAAGGACAGAGAGTGGGAGAGAGAGGGTGGATTCTTGCCCTTTAATAAGGATATTTTCCTAACGTCTGATTATGGGCTGTATGCACCTGCCTTTATCTTGGTTTGGCACGAATGGATGAATCTCTAGGATTAGAGTTAATATGAACTAGTACTTCTGGATTGGGGATATGTTCTGGTCTCCTTGCATCTTGTTACAATCAGAGGGAATCTGGGTGACTTGAGTTACCTGTTTGTTGTCACATTTGTACATACATCCAGATTACTTTTTGCAATATTCTGTGTGCCTGACTGTTTTCTTACACAAGAGATTGACTGAACCACAGAACTCTTGGAGGCCTACCCATAACCATTCCATCTCTTCTGCAATGCTTAATGTTGTAACTAGCATTTCATTCAATTATCGTTTGAGACCTCATCCTCATTAACATTTGAGATGATACAGTTGTCATTGAATGTCTGCTTCAGCACTATCATGAGTGTTTGACAGTTTGCATGAGATGCATTTAATAACATGAACCCTAGTTTGTCTATTGTTCATCTGCTGCATACCAGTTTCATGCTGCATGTTGTCTGGAACCACCCAAATGCACCACACCTGCTTAATTCAGTGTTGGGAGACCAATTCTTTGCTAGGGTAAATGGGCACAACTGAACTGGAATCAGCGGAGCATGGCGCTGTGCCCACTTATGCCCATAGAGAATCTGGCGCAGTTTTTAATGCAATAAACAACAACAAATATAGGACTTGATTCACCACCATAGTTTTACACCAGTATATTTCAGCTGCATTCACAGGGAAAACTAGAGTAATGCAGTGCTGAGTTAGGCCTATTCTCTCTTCCTAAAATCAGTGTCACTAACCCCAAGCATTCAAAGCCATGAGTCAGCCCTCCTGCCCCCCTCCCATGAGATTATTAGAAATAACAGCTTTTGGGTTCTTTTTATTTGCCTTCTGGCATTGTATCCTGCCAGGGTCACATTTTCAAGCTTTTCTTCGCAGCCATGAGGATTAGATGTTGTGTCTCATTTAAAAAAAAAAAAAAAAAAAAGAAATTTAAAAAGGAAAGTTGCTATTCTCATGTGATCACAGGACTCCAGGTGCTGGGGCTTTCAGAAAAGCCCCAGATATGAGACTTGAGGGTAAAATCATGAGAGCTGGTAGCACTGTATTTTAAACCTTTTCCCTCCTCCCAATTGCATGATAGATCTGAATTTTAGGAGGCTCCTGTGCTGTAGGGGCTGTGTAGATATAGTACATCCATTCCCATCTGGGAGTAGACCTTGTATTTACTGCTGACTGCCCCCTGGGCCTTGCTGCATTGTGTGTGACTATCTCAGGATTTCTGGTTCTCCTGCCGTCACCTGCCACCCTTGGTACTGCTGGCAGGTCACATGCCCGCCCGCTGAATAGCGTGAACTGACAAGCCCTGGGATTGAGCTGCCCTGCAAGGCCCCGCTAAGAGGTGAACATTTCCTGAGTTTCCATTTCACACAGCTGGGTGCGCTACAGAGGCGGGCTCTCCTGGCAAAGGTTACCTGCCATGTGGGACCCGATGGGAAGTCTAGGCAGGAGGGCCGAGCGTGGTGGGAACAGTCAGAGGGAGTGGGAGAGATGCAAAGAGATGGATGCAGTGAGTCAGAAGGCAGGAAAGTTAGAATGTTTTGCCAATGGAGACAGGAGGCTTTATTGATCGACTGGGTTCCTGGTCTGTTTGGCCTCCTCTAAATCCGCAGGGTTTTCGTTGCTCTGTCTCTGTATGCTGCTGTCTGACTCAGAAATGAGCTGGTCATCAAGGCTGCTGCTAAGAAGGTCGGGCTCTCCCTCTCTGTTGGACCGGGGATGGGAAATGTTTGGTGTCCGCTTTTATTGCCCTACTGATCTCTAGTCTCGTCCTCCCTCTTTGTTCCTCTTTCACACACTCCTTTATTCCCCCTCTCGTGTTCTCTTCCTGTCGCTCATTCTCTTTCTCTGGTTCAATCTGTTCCTATTTCACACCTCTCACTTTTGTTCCCTCCATCTGTCTCTCATTCTCTGTCCCCTCCCCCTGCCTCCCCGCCTTTTTATCTCGTTATCTAGCAGCCATCCACTGCGTGGTGCGGCCCTGGGGCCCTTGGAGCGAGTGCAGCTCCCTGTGTGGGGTCGGTAGCCAAGACCGGACTCGGCAAGTCGCTGTCCCACCCCGAAATGGAGGGACCCCCTGTCCGGACCTCAAGCAGCGGAGAGGGTGCTTTGGGGAGAACCCAGCCTGTGATACGGCTAAAGGTAAAGCGAAGCGTGTGGGGCAAGGTCTCTGCGCCCGTCTGCACGTGTACAAACGCTCCCACGACCCATTGTGATGTTTAGCACAGCTCAGATGTGACGGGAGCTGCTTTGCCCTGTGCGATCCCAGCACAGTCCCTGCGATGGAGCTGGAAGATGAAGGGACCGCAAAGCGTTTTAGCTGCAAGAGGGCGCTGTTTTTAACATGTGGCAAAAAATGGTCTCTGTTAGCACCAGGTTAAACGCAGCTTGCCTGGCCATTGCACGTGGCAAACTTGGGTTAAAACAGAACTGGAAAACCATAGGCTATGGCTCACCTACCCTCTGAATTACAGGTCAGTCATGACACTTGATGACAACAACTACACAGCAGATTAGTTCCCCAATATGGTTACAGTTGTTCCAATTTGCAGTGTGGATGGACCCTTAATTGTGTTCCTTCTAACTGGATTAAAAAGACGTTAGTAGTAATTAATAATGTCTAGCTCTTCTATAGCACTTTGCGTCAGTAGGTCTCAAAGTACTTTACAAAGGAGGTCAGTACATTATCCCCATTTTATAGATGGAGAAACTGAGGCACAGAGCGGTGGAGTGACTTGCCTCTGGTCACCAAGAAGGTCAGTGGCATAATGGGGAATATAGCCTAGTTTGCCTGAGTTCCAGTGCTCTATCCACTAGGCAAAACTGCCTCCACTATAGACAGCTTCCCTCTACACTTCTAATTGAAACTGTGCAGTAACCAGGTTCCCTGACTAGCGCAGCAATTGTAGCGTAGACAGGTAACTGAGGTATAAAGCCCTACATGGTGTCGTCAGGTTCTCATGACACGTTGCTACCCACAGTGAGAATGAAGTTAAACTATCATGAGAAACTCGCTCTGTGTGGATAGTTTTCCTGTGTTGCACTTTAAAAAGCTGAAGATGTCTTACTGTATGTACTTTTATGGTCCACAGCTGAGCATCTCACAGCTTTAATGTACCTATCCTCACAATCCCCCTGGGAGGCAGGGCTGTGCTGTTAGGGATGGGGAATGGAGGCAGAGACTAAGGGCAGGCCTTCACTACGGGGGGGGGGGGTGTCGATTTAAGATACGCAAATTCAGCTACACGACTAGCGTAGCTGAATTCGACGTATTGCAGCCGACTTACCCCACTGTAGGGACGGCGGCAAAATCGACCTCTGCGGCTTCCCGTCGACGGCGCTTACTCCCACCTCCGCTGGTGGAGTAAGAGCGTCGATTCGGGGATCGATTGTTGCGTCCTGACGGGACGCGATAAATCGATCCCCGAGAGGTCGATTTCTACCCGCCGATTCAGGCGGGTAGTGTAGACCTAGCCTAAGTGCCTTGCCTCTGCTCCGGGTCACACGGAGAGCCTGTGGAGGGGGGACTCGACCCTGTGTCTCCCGAGTCCTATGCTAGTGCTCTAGCCACTGGACTATTGTTCCTCTCAAGATAACACCCGATTTCAGCAAGAAAATCCTGATTGTTATTAAAACCTTCTACAGTCCCTCCCTTTGTCTCTTTCCAGATTTCACTTTCTCTAAAGAATTTGTGGGTCACATTTAAAGATTAAGATTCTAGGCTAAACTGGCCCAAATCGGGCCAAACACTAGTGCATCTGCAAATTTTGCATTCATGTTTTCTACCCCAGTTCGTCTGTGGGCACAAAGCTGAGAGCCTGCACCTCCAGCTGCAGGTACGCAGAGGCTCTGTTGTATCCACGGTGATCCTGTGTTTGTTTCGTATTGCCGTATATTGACATGGGAGTAATCCTGATATCCCACGTGCAGGAATGTGGCAAAGGTGACCTCTGTTGGAGACCATCCAGCCTTTGCTTCAGCACCATGCCAAATACACCAGGGGTAAATGGATACATGTTTGAACAGCATCCATTTCCCCCCCTCTGTTTGGAATTCCCATCTTTGAGACCAGTTCCTTTTGGCTGGTCTGTTGAGAATTTGTCTTTAAACTAGGGCTGTGGCATGTGAATTAGTGGGGTGTTGGAGTCAGGAGAGATGGGTTCAAACCCTGACTCTGCCACTGACTAGCTGTGTGACATTGGGCCAGACTTGAATTCTCCATGTGCCTCAGTTTCCCCATCTGTAGAATGGGGTTAATGATACTTGGCCGCTTTGAGATTTGCCATACAGTGTAAGTTGGTAACAGTAACAAAAATGGGCCTGATCTAAATTCAGTCAAGGAAGTCTGTGGAAAGACTCCCATTACATGAGTGAGCTTTGAATCATGCCCCATATTCACATTAATATCCTTAATTGCAATGGACATTATTCCCTTCCCTGCTGGTCTGGGTCCCCCACTTTCCCAGAGCCTGGGAGCAGGCACCAAGCAGGCCATGCTCCTAATAATTCGCTTTCTGTGCCCTCTTAGCTCTGTCTCTGTGATTGAACCCCTCTGCCAGGCATTGTTGTCTAACCTTCTGCATCCCTCCTCTCCGCACCCCCTGTGCTCTTTTGACAGAGGTGGCTAAGATTTTGCCAGATTCCTTTAAAAGGGACTTTAAGGACCCCTGGAGAAGACCTCACGTGCTGGCGAAGGAGAAGCAGCCAAGGTAGGTGAGGCACATCACGGAGCACACTGTCCCCTTCTCAGGGTGATTCTTTCTGTGACAAGCGCTGCTGACCTGGCTCAGCCTGACTCTTAAGTAAGAACTGCAGAATAAACGCCGCCCTCCTGTATGGCGAGGAGAAGACAGTGACCAATCCTGAAGTCCTCCCCAAATACTCTGCAGGGAAATCAGCATTGTATCTTGGCTCTTCTTGGACAAGCGCTGCTAAATGTGTCATAAGCACCAATCCTGCATCTGCCCCTGAGAGATGGACAGATGAGCTAATAGGTGTCTAATGTCTGTGATTCCAGCATGGTCATTACCTGGGCCGAGTTTGGGGAGGGAACTAGATCTGCATGAATTCTGCTGTTAAAAGGGACGGCGCTCTCTGCTGAGGGGTGTCTTCAGAGACATTGCACACAGCCAGGTTGGAGAAGAGGGGCGATTCTTTCTCCTTCTCCGTGCCTCAAGTGAGGCTCCTAGATTCATATTTGGGCCCCAGTCCAATGGTGCACCTCAGCACGTGCCAAAGTCCTTTCTATTTCGGTGCCATGTACTTAACTGCTTTGCTAAATTGGGGCCTTGCACAGCTCCGTTAGTAGCCTGTTTGTCAAAGGCTCTGAACTCCCAACAGCCTCCAGGGAAGTCCATGAGAGTCAAAAGTCTTCGTATCTCTGAAAACTAGGCCACGTATTTAAGCAGCTAAAGATGACTGTGGAAGCCTAACTTTAGGTATGTTGGTGATGGAGATTGCTCAAACCTTCATCCCTGTTTCTACTGAGAATCCAGAGCAGAGCAACAAAAATAATCCTGATCTACGAGGGGAGGTTACAAACCCTGGGGAATGTTTAGTCTTGAGAAAAGCAGAGTGAAGTCTTCAGACTGATAAGTCTTCAGATATGTAAAGGCTGTTTATAAAGGGGAGTGGGATCGTTTGCTCTTCATAGCCACGTCGGGTAGGACAAGCAGTAATGAGCTTAATCTGCAGCAAAGGAGATTTAGGTTGGATGTTAGGAAAAACATCCATACTGGAGCAGGTTACCTAAGGAGGTTGTGGACTCCCTGACGCTGGAGGTTTTTCAGAACAGGTTAGACCAACACCTGGAGGGGATGATCTATGTTTCTTTGGTCATGCCTCAGCAGAGGGCCATGGACTAGCTGACCTCTCAAGGTCCCTTCCACCCTACATTTCTGAGATTCTATGTAGCAGGGCTAGGACAGCTCATCTAACCTATCTACATCCTGGATCCCTGAAGACAGGCATTGACCACAGGCATGTGCTTCTAAAGCCTTTGTTCTTCCCTTCAGAACCTTTGGGAGAACCGTCCAGCTCCCTTCCATACCGGGGCGGCTGCCGTATGTGTATGCCCTTGGCATCCTCCTCCTGGGAGCTCCTCAGCTCCTTTCCAGAGACGCTGCTCGTGGCATAACTTGTTCTGTTTTGTGCTCTCCATTAATAATAGGAAGGTGCCGGGGCCTAGGGGCAAGATCTACAGATTAGGGCTCAGGAGATCTGTGTCCTACCCTCAGCTCTGCCACTGGTCTGCTGTGTGACCTTCGAGTCACTTCTGCTCTCTGCCCGAGTTCCCCACTTGGAAAATCGGGCTAAAGATGCTCCTGTGTAGGGTGCTAGATAAGAGTTCTTATTAACACAGAGACATTTTGCTGGCATTGAGGGTTCAGCCAGGGGGGTTAATAATAGTACGTTGTGCTTTTAATTCTGCGACGTTCACGTCTGCAAAGCACTGCACAAATGTTAGTTAATCCTCCCAGCCCCTGTTATCCTCATCCAGATCGGGAAACCGAGGCACTGCTAAGCGAGTTCACCAAGACTCAACGGGAGACAGCGTCTGAGCTGGGAGCAGAAACCTCGTGTCCCTGGCTCCCAGTACTGTGGTCAGTTCACACTGCCTCGCTGGGGACCTAAGAAAAGCCCAGTTATAACAACAGCCCAGCAGAGCTCAGATTATACTCCTGACAGAGCTATTCGTAGCTGGGGCCCTGCTCCGGTCCCCTTTCTTCCTTGGTCAGGAGAGAAGAGGCTGTCTGGAATGAATGAATAAAAGTAAACTAGCGGGTCCTTTTTGAATGGCGCTGAGCCCCCAGGGCTGGAAACAGCACATGGAACAAAAACCCTTCTTATTTACAAATCTCCTCCGGTCCAATGACTGTGTTCTCGGCCCCCTCTGTTGTAGAGCTCTAGCGAGGCATCCTGCCCTCTGCCAGGGAAGTTCTCTCTGGTGCCAGCCCAGGAGACAGATCTGGGATTCTGAAATGGGGGAACGGCTGGTCAGGGTAGGAGGAAAGCTGGAAAGAATTGGGAAGGTTTTTATGGGGGAGGGGGAGAACGGCTGAGTGGGAATGGGGAGCTCCTGTGGGATGATTGGGGAAGTTTCTTAGCAGGCGGGAGAAGATCTGAGGCCTCATCTGCCACTGGGCTCTTTTTTGTGATGCATCAGGAAGTGTTTTTGCATGAAACACCCTGCAAAACTCAGCTGCAATTGTTTGTTCATTAGAGACAGGCCCACGTCTCCAGGTCTGGATCTAGAATGTGAACCAGCCAAAGGTTCGGGGTGTTCATAGCCAGAGTTTGGGATCAGCCTGGTATGTAGAAAGGGGCCAGTTCTGGATCTGAACCTCCCCGAAGTTCGTGAGTGTTTAGGTCTCAGGAGAGATGGGCCTGAAGCAGACTCTGTTTGAAGGTGATAGACTCAACCCCACCAAGGTTTATCCCAATGCAGGGACCCCATACAGGCCCATTCACAGGCGTTGGGGCAGCTGCGCTGGAAGAAGCTCACAGCCAGGGGAAGATAAGTACTTTCTGTTCGCTCTTAGACATTTCTTCATGGGGTGCCCTTGCTGCAGAAACATTGGCGGCCAGCCAGGGTTGGCCTGAGGGTCCCACCCCTCCCATGGCACCCAAGTGGGTGGTGCCAGCTGCCCCATGTATGGTATGACTGTGCTGTGTCCTGGCTTGGGACCCCAGGAGCGGGAGGACTGGCTTTGTGGCCATCTCCTGGTGACCTGAATTGTTCCTCCTTTGAAGGCCTGTGGATTAGTGTGTGCTGGGTATAGGACGCTGCACGCTCAGGAGAACTTGTGCAGCTTGTTGGGAGTCCAGACGTGTTCCTGCACCAAGGCACCCCCAGGCCCGTTGGGCTGTGACCCTCGTAGCTCCCTGGACTCTCCTTTGATCTGGTTCTAGGGCAAGGGTAATATTGGGCCATGGAAGGGCAAAAGGCAGACTTGCCTCCTGGCTAAAGAAATCAGCTCACAGGAGTTCTCTGAGAGCGGTGGAAAGACGTGTTGGGCATCAAGTCCCTTTCCCTGCCAGGGCGGGACTGGCCCTCCAGGGATGTTTCCTAGTGTAGGTTAATTTTCAGTTGTGTTCTGATTGCCAGCAGCCCAGCAGCGAGGGGTGGAAAGGCAGACGCTGGGAGAGCCAAGTCGAGTTAAGAATGAGGCTGGACAAGACCCCGCTCCCCATCGAGTGTTGCTCTTCAGCTCGGCTTCTCCTCACCCAGCCCCCTGGCAGCTGCTGCAGCCTGTGCTGCTAACTCAACAGGGAGACTCTTCTCTGAGGGGCTCTGTGCTGTCGTCTCAGGAATCCCGTTCCAGCACTGAAGAAAGCCCTGTCCCTTCGGCCTCGCTGGGGCTCTGCCGTACCACGGGCTGCTAGGGACTTTCCGCACAGTCCCTACCAAGCTTGCTTGCCCCTCACCTCTAGTCTTGCTGCCACAGCTACCTTGCAGGTTCTCCTGGGGGGTGTTAAATTCTGACAGTAGCTTGTGGCACTTCTGATAAATCTGTAGAATTGCCAGCATATCTGGAACCACCCGTGTTTGGAAGCAGGCGAGCCCGTGACTCCCCCACGTGTCCTTGTGGGCATTTCCGGTGATCACGCAATCCCATCAGCCATGGCATTGAGTGCACGGTGCTGCTACCGGGCTTCGAGGCGAGTCTATCCGGAAACCGCGCTTTAAATACGCAAATGCTAGAATTTGCACTGGTAGTCGCCCCTTCAGTCCACGCATGGAAACTGTGCCATGTGATCTGGCTGACCAATCGAAACGAAAGAGCAAATAGTGACCAGTCACAGAGGAGTGTTCACGGTCGATCCAGAGAACTAAAACAAGATGTGCAAGTCATTTCGGATCTCGACTAGACCGTGACCTGCTTGTAAGTGTTCCAGGAGGAGAAGGGATTAAATTTGTCCGGTTAATTTATTTGCTCTGTATGATTTGCTCATCTGCAAACTGCAGCGGACTGGCAGGGAGAGGAGAGAACTGTAGTAGCGGGTGTCACATCTGGGGGGAAGGACCTGGGCGGAGTCGTGTGGGAGAAGCCAGCTAGTACGTGATGTTGCTTTGTTCCGCCCGCATGGAACAGATTGCAGGATCGGGGCTTATGCTTGGTTCTGATTAACGCGATCCTCCTTTACTTCCAGAAGTACAGAGATCACACACATAGGGGAAAAAACTATTTAACAAGTGAGACTTATTTGTATCTCGACATTCTCAGTGGTGTTGGCCAGTAGATGTAGGCAGCCATCTAGTGCAGTCGCAGGATGTGAGCTGCAAATGCCCCTTCTGAAAGCCTCTTAAAGGCGTGGGTGAGAAGTACAGTCACAAACCCATCACACTGATGAAAAATCATTGTTACCAATGTTTGTTCCCAAAAGCACATCTGCTGTTAATTAGGAAACGCTGAACCGCTGCCTTGGGGACCACGTTACACAAGGTGGGTCTGAAATGCATCATTTGCATGCTGGCTTCTGAGCGTGTCCATGTTGAGCATGCCATGACCTATGGAAAACAATCTTGGGGCTAGAGCGGAGTGTCACAAACAGCATAGACCTGACTTCTGGGGTGCGGGGGCGAGGCGGGCCCTGGGACCCCTGCATTCAAACCAGCTCCAGTGCAGACTGGCTCAAGGAGTGACTTCGTGCTCCATCTCCACAGAGAATACAGGGGGGGGGGGGCACCAGCCCAGATTGCCAGCTGGTGTCAATTGGTCTTGCTTCAGTCAAGCTATGCTGACTTATGCCAGTTGAACATCTGTCCCAGAGAGTGGTTTCAAACTGCTCAACTATTGACAGATGCATCCTGATGGATTTGCAGGTGAATCCCTTTAAGCAAAAGGATTGAGTTCCTCTTTAGAGCTGGTGTAGTCAGTTTGTCTGATATCAGGGGGTAGCCGTGTTAGTCTGTATCTACAAAAACAACAAAGAGTCTGGTGGCACCTTAAAGACTAACAGATTTATTTGGGCATAAGCTTTCGTGAGTAAAAACCTCACTTCTTCGGATGCATAGAGTGAAAGCTACAGATGCAGGCATTATATACAGACACATGGAGAGCAGGGAGTTACTTCACAAGTGGCGAACCAGTGTTGACAAGGCCAATTCAATCAGGGTGGATGTAGTCCACTCCCAATAATAGATGAGGAGGTGTCAATTCCAGGAGAGGAAAAGCTGCTTCTGTAGTGAGCCAGCCACTCCCAATCCCTATTCAAGCCCAGATTAATGGTGTTGAATTTGCAAATGAATTTTAGTTCTGCTGTTTCTCTTTGAAGTCTGTTTCTGAAGTTTTTTTGTTCAATGACAGTGACTTTTAAATCTGTGATAGAATGACCAGGGAGATTGAAGTGTTCACTTACTGGCTTGTGTATGTTACCATTCCTGATGTCCGATTTGTGTCCATTTATTCTTTTGCGGAGGGACTGTCCGGTTTGGCCAATGTACATGGCAGAGGGGCATTGCTGGCACATGATGGCATATATGACATTAGTGGATGTGCAGGTGAATGAGCCCCTGATGGTGTGGCTGATGTGGTTGGGTCCTCTGATGCTGTTGCCAGAGTAGATATGGGGACAGAGTAGGCAACGAGGTTTGCTACAGGGATAGGTTCCTGGGTTGGTGTTTCTGTGGTGTGGTGTGTAGTTGCTGGTGAGTATTTGCTTCAGGTTGGGGGGTTGTCTGTAAGCAAGGACTGGCCTGCCTCCCAAGGTCTGTGAGAGTGAGGGATCATTTTCCAGGATAGGTTGTAGGTCGTGGATAATGCGCTGGAGAGGTTTTAGCTGGGGGCTGTATGTGATGGCCAGTGGTGTTCTGTTATTGTCCTTGTTGGGCCTGTCCTGTAGTAGGTGATTTCTGGGTACCCGTCTTGCTCTGTCAATCTGTTTCCTCACTTCCCCAGGTGGGTATTGTAGTTTTACGAATGCTTGATAAAGATCTTGTAGGTGTTTGTCTCTGTCTGAGGGGTTGGAGCAAATTCGGTTGTATCTTAGGGCTTGGCTGTAGACAATGGATCGTATGATGTGTCTTGGATGGAAGCTGGAGGCATGTAGGTACGTATAGCGGTCAGTAGGTTTCCGGTATAGGGTGGTGTTTATGTGACCATCACTTATTTGTACTGTAGTGTCCAGGAAGTGGATCTCTTGTGTGGACTGGTCCAGGCTGAGGTTGATGGTGGGGTGGAAATTGTTGAAGTCCAGGTGGAATTCTTCAAGGGCCTCCTTTCCGTGGGTCCATATGATGAAGATGTCATCAATGTAGCGCAAGTAGAGGAGGGGCATTAGGGGACGAGAGCTGAGGAAGCGTTGTTCTAAGTCAGCCATAAAAATGTTGGCATACTGTGGGGCCATGCGGGTACCCATAGCAGTGCCACTGACTTGAAGGTATAAGTTGTCCCCAAATCTGAAGTGGTTGTGGGTGAGGACAAAGTCACAAAGCTCAGCCACCAGGCTTGCTGTGGCCTCATCAGGGATACTGTTCCTGACAGCTTGTAGTCCATCCTCATGTGGAATATTGGTATAAAGTGCTTCTACATCCATGGTGGCCAGGATGGTGTTTTCAGGAAGAACGTCAATGCACTGTAGTTTCCTCAGGAAGTCGGTGGTGTCTCGAAGATAGCTGGGAGTGCTGGTAGCATAGGGTCTGAGGAGAGTGTCCAAATAGCCAGATAATCCTGCTGTCAGAGTACCAATGCCTGAGATGATGGGGCGTCCAGGGTTTCCGGGTTTATGGATCTTGGGTAGCAGATAGAATACCCCTGGTCGGGGTTCTGGGGGTGTGTCCATGTAGATTTGTTCCCGTACTGTAGCTGGGAGTTTCTTGAGCAGATGGTGTAGTTTCTTTTGGTATTCCTCAGTAGGATCAGAGGATAGTGGCCTGTAGAATGTGGTCTTGGAGAGTTGCCTGGCAGCCTCCTGTTCATAATCTGACCTGTTCATTATGACTACAGCACCTCCTTTGTCAGCCCCTTTGATGATAATGTCAGAGTTGTTTCTGAGGCTGTGGATGGCATTGCGTTCTGTATGGCTGAGGTTATGGGACAAGTGATGTTGTTTGTCCACAATTTCAGCCTGTGCACGTCTGCGGAAACACTCTATGTAGAGGTCCAGTCTGTCATTTCGACCATCAGGAGGAGTCCACGCAGAGTTCCTCTTCTTGTAGTGTTGGTAGGAAGGTTCCTGTGGGTCAGTGCACTGTTCAGTGGTGCGTTGAAAATATTCCTTGAGTCGGAGACGACGAAAGTAGGCTTCCAAATCACCGCAGAACTGTATCATGTTCGTGGGGATGGTGGGACAGAAAGAGAGTCCCCGAGATAGGACAGACTCTTCTGCTGGGCTAAGTGTGTGGTTGGAAAGATTGACAATGTTGTTAGATGAGTTGAGGGTACCATTGTTATAGCCCCCAGTAGCAGGTATTAGTTTAGATAGCTTACAGTCCTTTTTCCACTGTAGAGAAGTGAAATGTGCATTGTAAATGGCTTGTCTCATTTTTGTAAAGTCCAGCCACGTTGAAGTTTGTGTAGAAGGCTGGTATTGTATGAGAGTCTCCAGTTCTGAGAGCTCATTCTTGATCTTCTCCTGTCTGCTGTACAGGATGCTGATCAGGTGGTTCCTCAGTTTCTTTGAGAGTGTGTGGCACAGTCTCTCACCATACTCAGTGTAGTATGTTGATTGCAATGGATTTTTTACCTTCAGTCCTTTTGGTATGATGTCCATCTGTTTGCATTTGGAGAGGAAGATGATGTCTGTCTGTATCTGTGCAAGTTTTTTGTTGAGGTTGATGGATTTCCACTCCATACGGCTAAATTTAGTGCCTTGCATGTTGTCAAGTATCAGGGGGTAGCCGTGTTAGTCTGTATCTACAAAAACAACAAAGAGTCTGGTGGCACCTTAAAGACTAACAGATTTATTTGGGCATAAGCTTTCGTGAGTAAAAACCTCACTTCTTCGGATGCATAGAGTGAAAGCTACAGATGCAGGCATTATATACAGACACATGGAGAGCAGGGAGTTACTTCACAAGTGGCGAACCAGTGTTGACAAGGCCAATTCAATCAGGGTGGATGTAGTCCACTCCCAATAATAGATGAGGAGGTGTCAATTCCAGGAGAGGAAAAGCTGCTTCTGTAGTGAGCCAGCCACTCCCAATCCCTATTCAAGCCCAGATTAATGGTGTTGAATTTGCAAATGAATTTTAGTTCTGCTGTTTCTCTTTGAAGTCTGTTTCTGAAGTTTTTTTGTTCAATGACAGTGACTTTTAAATCTGTGATAGAATGACCAGGGAGATTGAAGTGTTCACTTACTGGCTTGTGTATGTTACCATTCCTGATGTCCGATTTGTGTCCATTTATTCTTTTGCGGAGGGACTGTCCGGTTTGGCCAATGTACATGGCAGAGGGGCATTGCTGGCACATGATGGCATATATGACATTAGTGGATGTGCAGGTGAATGAGCCCCTGATGGTGTGGCTGATGTGGTTGGGTCCTCTGATGCTGTTGCCAGAGTAGATATGGGGACAGAGTAGGCAACGAGGTTTGCTACAGGGATAGGTTCCTGGGTTGGTGTTTCTGTGGTGTGGTGTGTAGTTGCTGGTGAGTATTTGCTTCAGGTTGGGGGGTTGTCTGTAAGCAAGGACTGGCCTGCCTCCCAAGGTCTGTGAGAGTGAGGGATCATTTTCCAGGATAGGTTGTAGGTCGTGGATAATGCGCTGGAGAGGTTTTAGCTGGGGGCTGTATGTGATGGCCAGTGGTGTTCTGTTATTGTCCTTGTTGGGCCTGTCCTGTAGTAGGTGATTTCTGGGTACCCGTCTTGCTCTGTCAATCTGTTTCCTCACTTCCCCAGGTGGGTATTGTAGTTTTACGAATGCTTGATAAAGATCTTGTAGGTGTTTGTCTCTGTCTGAGGGGTTGGAGCAAATTCGGTTGTATCTTAGGGCTTGGCTGTAGACAATGGATCGTATGATGTGTCTTGGATGGAAGCTGGAGGCATGTAGGTACGTATAGCGGTCAGTAGGTTTCCGGTATAGGGTGGTGTTTATGTGACCATCACTTATTTGTACTGTAGTGTCCAGGAAGTGGATCTCTTGTGTGGACTGGTCCAGGCTGAGGTTGATGGTGGGGTGGAAATTGTTGAAGTCCAGGTGGAATTCTTCAAGGGCCTCCTTTCCGTGGGTCCATATGATGAAGATGTCATCAATGTAGCGCAAGTAGAGGAGGGGCACTAGGGGACGAGAGCTGAGGAAGCGTTGTTCTAAGTCAGCCATAAAAATGTTGGCATACTGTGGGGCCATGCGGGTACCCATAGCAGTGCCACTGACTTGAAGGTATAAGTTGTCCCCAAATCTGAAGTGGTTGTGGGTGAGGACAAAGTCACAAAGCTCAGCCACCAGGCTTGCTGTGGCCTCATCAGGGATACTGTTCCTGACAGCTTGTAGTCCATCCTCATGTGGAATATTGGTATAAAGTGCTTCTACATCCATGGTGGCCAGGATGGTGTTTTCAGGAATGTCTGATGTGCTCTGTCTTGGGGGACTGTATCTTAAATTGGAAGCGAGATGGGCCAGATTATTTTAATGGGCTTTTTCATCTCTCTTTTATTTTATCTGTCTAGGATTTTCCTAGTTAGCTGTAAGCCTCCCCCCTTGTAACTGATAAGCCACAGGGTAGCTGATTAACTAGCCCCCGGGCTGTAAATCCCCTTGTCACAAGCAGCGCTGTGCTCGGGCGAGTTGGGTTTGTGCAGAGCGAGGGGCAGAGGGCTGGGATCATTACATGAGGCGGGGCTCAGCACAGCTTGCACAGATCCGATTGGCGAGGTGCTCGGTAGGGTTTTAGTGCTGCTTGGAGGAGGAAATGGCTGTGTGGATGAGGGAATGAAAACAGAAGTGCGTCCTGCCGCCTCTGCATCCTGCGGGCTGCTGGGTGTGGGGAGTGGGGCGGGTCTGCACCTACGGAGGAGGCAGCCAGCCTGAAACGAGAAACACATGACCTTTGTGTATCAGGCTGTTTAGAGTCGTTCGCCCCTCAATCCTGGGCACTCAAATCCCCATCTCTGCTTTTTTTTCATCCTGTCCGGCCTCTTCTTTCCCATGCTAAGCAGCCCTGGTCCACCCCCTTTTTACTCTCATGGCCAGGTCTTCTTCCAGCCTCCTCCTGAAGGTTAGAACAAGCCCCCAGCTCTCCAGCCACAAACTCCAGCGCATCTTGGTCAGAAGTATGGAAATGGAGGAAAGCGTGAGACCAATACGAGGAAGAATAGGTGGGCAGAGCTGTGTCTTTACTGCGGTTATTACCACGAGGGCTGACCCACTCCCTGGTCCTGGGAGCATGCTTCCCAGCGTGGCTGGGCAGACG
The DNA here is from genome assembly GCF_027887155.1 of Malaclemys terrapin pileata. Classification (NCBI taxonomy): domain Eukaryota; kingdom Metazoa; phylum Chordata; order Testudines; family Emydidae; genus Malaclemys; species Malaclemys terrapin. The sequence continues at coordinate 14,813,680 of NC_071520.1, read as the reverse complement.
CACTAGCTGTGGTCCAGCTAGTGAGTAGCGTAGCCAGTGGAAGCGTGGCCAGTGACTTGGTCTAGCTGTCCAAATACAACCCCCTTGGCATGTATTCAGGCAGCTAATCCGAGTCCCTGCTTGCCCATGCTCCTCCCAGCTATAGCTCGAGCCGAGCTAGCGTGTGTCTACCTGGGCTGGGAAGCGCGCTCCCAGCTGCATGCAGACGTACCCGGAGTGGCCATCAGCACACGTTCTTGTGTGCTGTCCTAGGAAGCCGGCCCATAAGGAGGGGACATAGAGGCCTTATGAGTGGCTGCCTGCTCCAGCCGCAAGGAAGGGTTTAGGAGTTGGTAAGGGGGAAGTGTGGTAGTGGCTGGGGTATGGCTTGGAAGGGAGTTGGGGCATTTCTTGGAGCGGCATAGTAGCCCCAGAGCCCGGTGTGGTAATGCTAGGGCCTCCTGCTGCTGTTCCACTGACTGTCTGGCTGCCGAGTTCTCACAGCTCCGTGCCAAGTAGCGCCTTTGGGCTAATTAAGGGATGCAATCAAAGCTGTAGCTTGGAGCAACGGGGCTGGAATACAGCAGAACCCTCTGCACCTTCACCCTTGGCCTCCGCTCCTGTCGCATAATGGCTGCAGCGGTTGTCGCACCCAATCTGTGCTACCTTATCGCTCACTGGAGCAGTTGCCGTTTCAATACTTCTTAAAGGTGTTCTGTTTCTCTTTGGTTTCACCCCAGCGGGAGCTCCCAGAATGGAATTGTTCGCACCCCACAGGTCACTCTGAGAGCCACGCGTCCAAGCCCAAGAGAACAGAGACGTTTGCATTTTGATGGATGTCAGAAGTGGTTTAAATGTGCAAAAACACCCTCACAACAAAGCTCCTGTGAAATCTGGGGGAAGATGGTTGCATTCAAAACGATCATTTTGGGGGAGCAGTTTCCCAACCCTCATGCAGTGGAAAACCACCTTGCTGTCCTCCATGGCCCCGTCCCCGCCATGGGAGCTGCGTTGCTGTACTGTCTCCTTCCTGAAATTCCCTTGGATGAGTGTTTGAAACCTTCAAGTGGAGCAGAAAGTGGGAATCCGCGCAGGGCACGGCGGCTGCTTTCCTGTTCCAGCCAGGCCTAGGCAACGGCAGCTGTCGCTTGCACCTCCTCGCAGGTGTGCACGTCTCCGTTATTTTTACCTGCAGAATCTCATGGCACTTTCTTTGCAGCCGTGGCAGCTGGTGTGCTGTGAAGGGAGGGTGTGCAGGGAGAACACTCTGGGTGCTGACACACACCAATCCAGCAGCTCTGTGCACATGGGTGCCTGGGCTTCCACTCTGCGCGGAGAGAGATGTCAGAAATGTTTGCCATCGTTCTGCCCCTCGACTGGCTGCAGTTGCTTGTCTGCCTTATGTTCCTTTCCTGGCCATTCCCAGCAGCTGAGTTTATTTGAGCCTTAATCACCTCTTCAAACAGAAGGGGGGGGGGGGGGGGGCGGGACAAAACCCTGAAGGCCCCTTGGAGGAGGTGGAGGAGGCTTGGCAAGCTGACAGCTGTAAAGCAACCAGAATGCACTGGCTGACTTAAGGGAATTGCTTCAGATCAGAGCTTCCCCTCCCCCTGCCTTTGGGAAAGCACGGGCCCTGATCTCCCCAGCGGTGCAGGCAGCTTTGCTTTGAAGTGTGTGGCCTCTCTGCCTGCATCCCTTCTTCCCCCCCTCCTCCACACTGGCAGTGCCAGGGAGCCAGCCTGCAAGGGGCACCTGGAGCAGCTTCTAGCTTGTCTCTACCTGGGGTCATCGTCCTTCCGGGGAAGGCGAAATCCGCAGCAGGGGCCCGTCTGGACAAGAGCATGTTGTGGAGGTTCCTTTTGCTGTGCAGCGTGGCGGTGGGGTCACCTGACTGGTTGAGGGAGGCCCTGCTGATCAGAATGTGTCTCCCGCTCCTCTGGGGCGACTGGGATGCAGTCACGCAGAGCACAGTCAACTTGTGGAACTCCTTACCTGAGGAGGTTGTGAAGGCTAGGACTATAACAGAGTTTAAAAGAGAACTGGATAAATTCATGGTGGTTAAGTCCATTAATGGCTATTAGCCAGGATGGGTAAGGAATGGTGTCCCTAGCCTCTGTCTGACAGAGGATGGAGATGGATGGCAGGAGAGAGATCACTTGATCATTGCCTGTTAGGTTCACTCCCTCTGGGGCACCTGGCATTGGCCACTGTCGGTAGACCGGATACTGGGCTAGATGGACCTTTGGTCTGACCCGGTACGGCCTTTCTTATGTTCTTATGATTTCCTGTTTGCAGGGGGAGTGGGAAAGTCAGTGGGGCTGGCCAACCTCACAGCCAGTGCTCCTAACTCTCCTGCATGCTAGGTTGCCTCTTCCCTGTGGCCCTGCAGCAGGCAGCCTGTTCTTTCTGCAAATGGCTGCTGGGCCAGGTAGGTGGGGAGGGGAGGTGGCCAGCTGGGAGCATTTTTCATCTGCTACATTTAAAATACCTGGGGTACATTTGGGATTCATAACCCATTGGCTCCCTGCTGTCACCAGCACGTATACCCAGTTTCTTGGGCAGAGGGACCGCCCAGATTGCATGCTGCCTTCTTCCCTCGCTGGCTCCATCTCTGGGACTGGTGTGAAAAGAAGCCATCTGATTTTCAGCCCATCCTGCCCATGTTCTATGGCTTGTCCTGGCAGCATCTACCCGTGTAGTCCTGACTGCAAGGGCGCCCTGAGTCTCCTGTTCAGCATCAGCTCGTCTGCGCTCCTCAGGCCTGATCTCCATGCTCCTCCTCCGGCTTTGGTGTCCGGCCTTGTACAGAAACCCCTCTACTGTTTGGGCATGTCCAGTTCTCCCATCCATCTCTCACCATTTATCCTGGGCTGGTCAACACTGGACAACTAGGTTGGCTTAACTACATCACTTGAGGCTGTGAAAAAGTTCACGCCCTGTGCGATTGTAATTAACCCGACCGCTCGGCCGATGGAAGAATGATTCCATCAACTGAACTACTCCTTCTCGGGGAGGTGGATTTACTACAGGGATGGAAGAATCCCTCCCGTTGCCGTGGTACGTGTTCACACTACAGCGGCTGTGTCAACGTACCCTCGGAGACAAACACCCAGGCACAACGCAGTGTGTGTCTTGGGAACAGTGGCCCCTGTTTCCCTTGCCACGTGGAGTGCGCTGGGAGGCTGACCTATCTCTCTTCCTGCCTGGAACCTTCTCTGGACAATGCTCAGCATTATTGACCGCCATGATAGCATCAGGAGCAAAACTCATCCCGCTGCCTACCCAGGGCAGGGGATCAGACTTCTGCCTTGACACGCCATTGGGGAATGAGGGATGAGCAGCAGCCAGGTCCCATGCGGGCTCTGTCTCGTCCCCTGAACAGAACCTTTGTCGTCCCCTCCTTGGCCCGCTGAGACCATTCTCCTGGGGCAAAGACTGGCCTATACTCCCCTTTCCCTCCCTCAAACCAAATCAAACCAGGAATCCGGTGTCTGCCCAGCCTGAAGGGGCACGTTCCCACTCTGAACCTTGCTTGGGAGTTATGAGACGTGCAGTAAAGACAAACCCCAAACTGCATCTCCAAAGGCAGCAGCTGGAGCGAGCTGTGTGGATGAGGAGTCTGAAGGGGGCAGGCTGCAGGTAGAACCCGCCCCTCCCAAATAAGAGGCCTTGGATTATGAATCCCACGGGGAGGGATGAATCTCTAATAGTTGTCCCCCTCAACCACCTGCCCCTAAGCAGCTCTCTGCTGAAGCAGTTACTTATAGAGACAGTAGCTAAACGAGGGCATCTCTCTAGACACATTACATAAGGAAACTTGGCCTTGTAGGGGCTTTAGGCAACATTTATGTTTCCCCACTTCAAGGGTTGCTTTGGCCCGGGGCACAAGTTTAGAGCAACTGGTCAGCTGTTCTGGGGGTGGCTGTACCTGGCCACCCCTCCTCCCGCATGGCACTGAAAGCAGCAATGAGTTGGCCGTGCCCCATTGCAGTGCCATCTCATCGCCAGCAGAGGGGAGCTGGCAATTTCGGCATCTCCTTATGGTAATTCAGCATCCTAGGCATGACTGTGGGATGTCTGACTGGGGAAGCTCATGCCAGATACAACCCCAGGGCAGAACCTCTCTAGAATCCAGTTGTCTTCGCTCGGGCAGCAGCTAGGATCCACTCCCCTTAGCAATGGGAGAGGCGGGCAGGTGTGATTCTTCTAGGGTTGAACTGGAGATCCTTTGGCAGGGACGTGGTGAGGTTCAGAGGTGGCGGCAGGATTTGGGTGACCATCCTGCCTCGGGATTTCTCATTCAGTGGCAAGGCTGCTACCAGGTTGCTTTTAGCATCAAGCCGTTGCTAGTGGAGGATTTGTGTGAGTGCCTCTTGGAGTCTGTGCTCATGGAGTACTGATCCTGGTCGGGTTATTCAAGCAGCTGGTGGTTTAAAGTCTGGGGATTTCAGGGAGGTCAGCTAGTGCTAGGAAAGTGTGCACTGGGCCTATCTCTAGGCAAATAGAGCATTTCCCCAGCAAATGCAAGCCTCTCTTCTCACCACAGGCCACCCCCTGCCCCTGCGGGAGCAGAAACCCATTGCAGAGGGGGGTTGGCATCCTGGCTAATTCTCTCCCTCTCCCTTTCCAGTTACTGTGTCTACTTCCGCCTGAAGCAGGTGGGAGCCGCCTGCCGCCTGCACTTGTGGAGCAGCCAGCTGATGAGAGAGAGGCGGGTCTGCGTGGAGTGCCGGCCGGATGCTGTGGCCAGCGGGGCCCGATGCGAGGGGGATGGGCTGGAGGGAGCTAGGTAAGTGGCTGAGGAGTGATGATCAGGGCTGTTACCCAGCCAGCTTAGCCCAAGGGACTGTCAGTGTTGCTGAGGAAGGATTTTGTCCTTATTTGGTTTATTTCCTGCCCCACTTTTTGTATCTGGCTGGGAAGCCCCCAAGCCTGGTGCCAGAATCGCAAACCATCTTCGGGGAGAGCGAGCAGACACATCCCCTGTGTCCTGTGCCTGCCCCAGTCCTGCCCACTGGGTTTGGGCAGTGTTAGACTCCTTGCAGAGTGGCCAGCTGCATTGTCCTGGCAAAGGGGTGGCATGTGCTCCCTGCATGCCCCAGCTTCTCCTGCCAGGGCTACGTTTCCAGCGGTGTGTGCCCGAGCCACGTACAAAGGACGGGCCGCTGGCAGGAGGCGGGATCCATAGGCAGAGGGAAGGCTTGTGAAGTGAGGAGGGATCCTCTGGAGGCAGGGCAAAGCTATACAGGACCTGGGAGACTAGGACAAGAAGCTAAGCTGGACCTAGAGAGCAGCAGGGAGCCAATGGGGCATTTGAAGAGGGGAACAATGACCTAGACTGAGCAGTATGCGAGAACAGTGCTGCTCTCAACAGCCCAGGGCATGGGGTGGGAGAGTCTTCATAGACCTTCCCTTTTTGACTTCCCTTCCCTACACAGAACTGAGACAGCGCTGCCCCGGCCAAGTAGGGCTGAATGCAGCTTGTGCCCCCTGGAGCCTGTCTATGTCGCTCAGCGCCCCAGGGTTTCGATAGCTGGAATCCCAGCGGCTGTTCTGGCCCGTGTTGTGCTGTGTGGGAATCAGTGTTGCCAGTTCTAGTGGTTTAATTATGAGTTTTATGCTATCTGGTGGTTTCCTCAAAACCTGGAGTCATGTGATCACACGAGACCCTTGGCTTTCACCCAGAAAAATACGCTTCTGACCTTCATTTTTGCAGAGAAAAGCTTGAAAATGTGACGTGCTCGAAAATCAGAAGGCAAATAAAAAGAACTGTAAACTTATTAATATTTTTAAGCCAGTGATTTTTTGTGGAGGTGGGGTGGAGGTGGGGGGGGGGCTGGCTCATGATTTTCGAACACCTGGGGTTGGCAATGCTGGGAGCTCCACTTACGGGCCACCCTTGCTCATGGAGCTGTGGTGGATTCTGCGAGATGGAAGATTTAACCCAGTCCTGCTCCTGGGCTGTGCTTTCAATTTCAGGACATTCTGGACTGCCACCTCCATCGCTGGGTGCCAGGGCTCGTGGATCCAGGAGTCTCGGCATGAGAACTGTATGTGTCCTCCGCTGTCGCTCATCTTTGTGTAACCTTCTGTCAACCTGGGTCATGAACTTTCCAGGAGAAGGGGAGAGTGACCGATTGAAGCTGATGACCCAGCCTTTTCTGGCTATCACTAGAAAACAGGCAGAAGAAGTGAAGAGTAGACCTCCTCTGAATGAAGTCCTTGCTACACTTTTTACCTCGTATCAGTTTCATTAGAAACTCTCACTTCCTATGAAATTTATATTTTTGGCCACATACCTATGTGTTGTTTGAAAGCACAAGACTGTCTTTGTTCTTTTGAACTTTATATTCCTGAAACCTTGCTACCTACCTCCAGCACTGCAGCTAGAATGGAAGACCACTCTTTCTCTGTGTCCCATTATTTTGCAGATTTTAACAACAAAAGAAAAGAAGAAAATTGCAATAACCCTATTTAAAAAAACATTTTTTTAAAAAAAGAGAAGAAATTTGCTAGAACCCCAGCACCAAAGTTAATGATGGACGAACATTGGAATGAGGCCAAATCTGAGCGAGGAAGTGATGTCATGGTTCTTTGGGATGACCTGGGAAATGATGTCCCAGTTAACTGTGAAACTGTTTCAAAAAAAAAACCCAGAGTCCTTCGACTTTTTTGAGAGGAATGTGTGAAAGAAATAAGAATGTTTTAAGATTGGCCAAAGTCTTAAAAGATGCAACTTTTCTTCTCTGTACTTCTGAGCTTTTAAAGTTGATTGTGTTGCTTTTCTCTTGATACTTGAGTGATTCAAACAGGATGGTGTATTACATGTCATTTAATCTCCTCAAGATCAGAGTAAAGGCAGTGACAAATCTGCACTTCTGTCTTGGAAAAAGTCCAGAAAATAGCAAAAGAGGTTTTTTTTTTTTTTTTTTTTTTTTTTTTCTCTACTTATTTGTAATGCTTTAACATGAGTGATATAATATATCTAAATATATATGAGCTCTCTCGTGCTCTCTATCTCCCAGTAAAATATCTCAGCCACACCCCTGCTTGCACCCCATTTTTCAGCTGACAGTATCACACGGTTTAGGACCTTCAAGCTTTCTATTTATTGAATAAGGTTAGCCCTAAGTGCACTTTGGTCTTGAGTTTTCTGAAGCCCTTGGAATCGCCACCCCCTAATCGGAGGACTTTAAAAGCAAGAGGAAAATGGTTAATAGAGTATTCCAGTTGCTGCTCTTTTGATGGTGGATCATCATGTCCCAGAGCCCTGGGGACTTTGGAATAACTACAACTGACAACTGCCTTGGCTTAATGTCTGGAAAAACAGTCTAGGATATTTTTGGTTCCTAGGTTGTATGTGATTACATGATGACATACAGAATCCTGGGGCTACTCTCCCAGGTCAGACCACAGGTGACTTCCCCCTTCGACACCGTGCTTCCTTGGGCCTCTTCCTGACGTGGTTCCCTCCATTCTGTGGGCTTCTCCCATGGCACCGTTATTCCCCAGGACATGCTGTGCTTGCTCCTTCCGAAAGAACTTAAGACCAAAGGTGGCTTTTTGCAAATTACATTTAAAATAAATTATTAATTGAAAAATAAAACATCTCCCAGTTGGAAAGAGGCCAGACAATCTGAAAAGCCGGAAGACTGACCGTTATTCAGAGAGAATTCATTTATTAAACAAATTTGTTAGCTGCACCTTAGTTTATCCATAGAAACCCAGTTGGCCTTTTACAACCTCTGGCTTGACTGAGGAGCACAATAAGGACCTGATTCTGTGTGCTGCTGAGCACCCGTAACTTATAATATCACAGGATTGGACTCTACAGGGCCCACCCTGTGCTTACTGAAGTCATTATCAAGGCTTTGGAACAGGCCCTGTGTCTACTCCTTTGCTGTCCCTTCACTGCATCCATTCCACATCCGATAAAATGACCAGATCTCCACTGGTTTTTTGGTGTAACAGAAATCACACTATTGCAGGGGAATATTATGCAAGGATCAGTGGTTCCCGCGTTAACAATGTGTGCCTTGGCTTTGCCTTGCTATTTATGTGGCAGTGAGACCGTTATCTGATGGCAATGTTACCTTTGTCTGTCCACTGATGTTATCTCTTCAGCATCTTCTGGTCCATTTGAGTTGGTGGCTCCTATATCCTCCTCTGTCATATTGTCCGTGTCCAATTCAGGGGCCATGTTCTCCTTTTTCTAATGGAGTTGTGTATGCTGGTCAAATCCATTCTTATGAAGTCAGGTTCAAATCTCAGGTAAAACAAAACAAACCCACCTAGACAGCACATATGTACGTGCTCCAACCTGCCAGTCAGCTCCTTCATGGGTCCTTCATGGGAGCTCAGTCATATGGTCCAACTGTCAAGCCGCTTTCCCCCACCTCCGTGCCCTGACATGACAGAAACTGAGCCTTCATGGATGTTATTCATAGGCAGAATTTTTTTCCAATGGGGCCTAAGGGCATTAGACACCAGTCTCCTCTTGACTTTCAGTGGGAGTTGGGCTCCTAACTCACTTAGCTCCTTTGAAATCACCAGCTATAGATGTTCAGGCCAAAGGGAAGATTATGATCCAACCTCCTGCCTTATAAATAATCTCTACCAAATATCATATTTTTTTAAGCACTGACCAATAGACTCCTTGTTCTTCTACTGGCTTTTCCTGTTGCTCTAAGCTCCACCGAGATCCATATAGCACAAGAGCGTGTCACCATCTCTGTATGTACCAGAGAATTGGCATTTGGAATTCATAGTGTTGTTCCCATGTCTTTTTAAATGAACACAATTCTGGAGTGAAACGAGCATGGCTTTTTCCAGTTTTTAATATTGTAGTAATTGTTCTGAACCTTATCACTTCATGTATCCACAGCCATATCCTATGCCAGGCCCGCTGTTGTACAAAAAACATGTACTTGAGTTACTTTGAATAAAGACAGTAAAAAACCTAAGGTTCATGGTTGGATACATTTCACAAGATTAATATTCTTGACCATTATAATCCCTTTTTCTTTCTAGGATAAAGATGGATCATATGAGTGAAGATGGTACAGATCCTAGAGGGCTCCGAGTTAGGAAAATAGTGTGTGAATTCAGGTTAACGTTGGATGTAAGGCAAATGGCAGTTTACTCCCATGACCCAACTATTCCATTATGTGGTTTTCTTAGAGACCATCTAACTAGTCACTTAGCTGGTTCCTCACAAGTTCTTGACTTGTTTCTAAAATGTAAGTAATCCACTCAATCTGTAACCTCATTTATTCCACAGCGTTCTACCGTTAGAGCAGAGCATAGGTCTGCCTTGTCCAATAAATTGCCTCTAGTAATGGTTTCTGCCTGAATTAAACTGAACACCCATAAGGTTTTGATTAATCTAATTTGAATGACACTTACCCCCTAGATCACCAAGTGACAGTGATACCTTTCAATAATGCATTGTATTTCTCTGATGTTGCTTTGAGATGATGATTTCAAAGGGAGTGGAGATAGATACAAGGTATGTTTGTTACATTATAATTGAAGTACTGTAACTGAAGTGTGTAATATAACCCACCCCCACACCACCACCTTAAATGCAACATTGGTTAAACATCCCTCACCCCTCACTTTAATTTCTTCTTTAAAGGGGAAGGATGGAGGTGAGAGGTGCACGTTTTACATACGGACAACACAAATGCTTTGCCATAAATATATCTGTGTTACACCTTTTCTAGGTAATATTGCCATGATGGCAGTGTTATGTATTTAGACAGGATGTACATAACTCCTGGCTTATCACAAATGTTTTTCTAAATTGGCCTGTTTGCTTTGCCTTGGCACCCATCCGTGACAATCAAGCTCCATTATGTAGCATTATCTTTTTTGCAACAGCTGTTGCTCTTAAAAGGGCATTTTTATACAGTCCATTCAGGTTGTCAAGGTCTTGAAAATCTCCGAGTATCAGAAAATGAGTCATTAGGGGATGGCAGTTTCCAAAGCACATTTAATCTGTGTATTACTTCATCCCCAAATGGATTTACCCTCCAGTACGATCAAAGTGTGTGGAACCAATTACTGCCCAGACCCGTTACAGCTCTTTCTGAGCAACGTTCTCTTGTAATCCAATCTCTTTTTTTCATCCATACTGGCGTCCAGACAGTCCTAATGTGACTATTCTGTTGGATGACTTTGATCCTGGGATCATGCATGGTGTAGCAGGCTGTACCTCTCTAGTGCTCCCTTGGGGCAAGAAGAGACGCTGCTCCCGTCTGAGCCCAGAGCACAGCCCTCCGGCTATGCTGTTTAGGGGCTCTGCTCCTGTACAGGGGGGTTAAAGTCTAAGCCAAAAAGTTAGTCTGCTTCTGCAGCCCCCGAGAAGCACAGTCCTAGGCCTTCAGGAAAGGGGGGGGAAGAAACATACTGACTCTTCTTTCTGCAAGAGCCTGGGTGGTGAAAGCTCTCAAGCTGTTTCCCCCTGTCAGAAACCTCCTTTTCCAGGGCCCAGGGAGCTCTGAGTTGTAGTCCTGCTCCTTCCGACTGCATGTGCAGTAAGAAAACCACCTGCCCCCAGAGGTATCTGTGCAATGACTGCCCAGAGCGCCCTGCTCTCCCAACTCTGTGCCACTCAAACAATAGGTGGAGCCCACCTGCTTTGGCCAGCTCAGCACAATGCTTTGTTGCCCTGAAATGGCCCATGGGAGAAAGGGATGTCAGCAGCACTCCTTGAACCCAGCTTAACCTTCACCATTGCTTTGTCTCCTACCCCTCCCTGCTTCCTGCCCGTAGGGCTGGCCCAAGACCCCCCATCTCCCCCATGTGTGAGACCAGCATAAGCCCCCTCCCCATTGCCTGCCCCTGCGGGGTCAGCCCGAGGGCCCCCTGCTACTGCCTGGGCTGGGCTGGCTTGGCCTAGCCCAAGCTACTCTCCCACGTCCTCCCTCCCGCACAGGGCTGGCGTTGCCGCTTGTCCCCTCTTCTCTTTTCCCCCCCCCCCCATATGTTCCTCCAGGCCCTGCTAGGGGTCACACCCCACTTTTTAGGCAAAACTGTGCATTTATCCTGTTTGCTCTTGCCAACTGAGCCTTAAAAAAGGGACAGTCCTGGCCAAAACGGGACAGACGATCACCCTAGTCTTTGGCTCGGTGTCTGATTGGCCCTGACAGCAGCGATGGCTGGGATTAGCAGCACTGAGGGGCAGGGGCAGGCCAGTTCTCAGGACCATTGTCATACAGCTGGCCCCTATACTTAGCCATAGGAGAGAGCTGGGTTAGGCCCTTGTGTACCGCAGCTCCACCCAGCTCAGACCCGGGGGGATGTCAGAGAGGGAGAGATGGGTGGCAGAGGGCACTGCGGAAGGGAGAAAGAGAGAGATGACTCCTAACAGAGGAACAGTGAGGGAGGGGGATGTCCGAGAGAGGCCTAGTGTGGAGGGAGACCTTGGCAAAAGGAAGCCGCATTGGAAAAGCGTGTTTGATTTCCAGGCAGCGAAGGCCCCTCCTAGGGACGGACCAGGAATGTGACGTTTGTTGGGGATAGGTGATCGTGTGAGGTCCAAATGCAGACCTAGTCCCAGCTGCCGTCCCTTTTAGGGTTTCCCCCATCAGTGGTTCTCTCACCCGGGATGGTAGCTTTGCACAGGGGCGCATAGGTGCTTGCGCAAAGTTGCCATGTCAGGCGAGACGTCACAGTGAGATGCAGATTGATGCTGCCAGGGAGCAGGGCAGGTTTTTGCTTCTGGCTCCAGCAGGAAATATTTGCTCCCCAACCAAAAGCAGTTCCCTCAGAAGCGGGCCGTGTGACGGAGACGAGGGCTCACCAAACCTGGTGGGAGAGGAGGCGATGAAATACTCCCAACATCCCTCTTACAGAACAGTTACACAGGCTGGAGCTTGGCTTCTAGCCCTGCGGCCCCCTCCCAGTCCCACCCCCTGGCCAAGCCAGCATTCCAGACCGTTTAAACACTGCCCTGTTCCCAGACAAAAATGAAAATGTCAACACAGCCGGGCCTGTGAACACAGCTCAGTTCGTTAAGAGTAACATTATTCAAACACAGTGGTTCCAGAAAGCCAGAGTGCTACGGCCAACGTTTTCAGCTGTGGGTGCACAGCTGTAGGCCCTTCCATCCAAATGCAAAAATCAGACCCTTGCTCTACGTGAATTTTTGTGCCGAGGGGTGCGTATTTAAGTTTGAAAACGTTGGCTTCCACCTTTCTGCACCTCAGGTTCCCCAGAATCACAGAGCTTGGAGATAGAAGCAACCGCCTGTCCTGTCATTTGGTCCAGCTCCGTAACTGTCGCTGGTACTGCAATAGCACATAAAGCCCCCAACCAGCTCGGCATCCCCAGTACATGATGGTCCCTCAGAGCATGGCTAACCGGCACCAGACAGCCGAGCACAAGCAGGCTGGGAAGATAGAGCGGGGGGGGTGAGTGTTGCCTGTAAGGATTAGAGTTCGCCCTGGGGCTGTAAAAGCTCCAGGTTTGAATCTCCACTCTGCACTTTGGAGGAGGTCTTGAGCCTGACTTCCCATGCTCAAGGGGAATGCCCTAGCCTCTGGCTCAATAAATATCTAACTAATTATACAACGTCCAGCTCCCACAGGAGAGTTTGAGAGAGTAGCCACTTGCCTGCTGCTTAGGGACATGGCTTCTAGTCCCTGCTCCAAATCAGGCAGAGCAGTGGTTTGAATCCCAGCTGCATGTGCTGGGCTATTGGCTATGATGGGGCGGACGTGTGTGGCTCCTATTTTCCCTGAAACAGGGTGCCCCTGGCTTAGGCGCCTCGTTCCAGGAGCGGGTACGCAGTTGAGAAAAAAAGCAGAGATAGGTGCCTCCTTCTAGCCCATCCGTCCAGCTTGGAGGAGCTGGGTTTAAGCCCTGCCCCTCGCTGCAGCATGTCCTACTGCCTAACGTAGGTGGCTCCCCCCAACGCTGTGACGGGTGTGTGAGTGCAGCCCCTGAGCTAGCTTTGATCCCGCTCGATCACTGCTAGCTCAAGTGACATTAGCAGCGTATCTGTGGCAGTGTGGGCTCGCAGCGTCTTCCGCGACCAACCCCGCCCAGGACCCTGAGTAGACGTGAGCGCCGAGCCCGTGCTGCACTGCTGGGGTTACTCAAGCTAGGTTGGTGCAGGCTGGCTTGGGGAGGGCTATGCCTGCTGCAATCACACCTCCCAGGGCTGTGCAGACGTACCCTCGCTTCGCTGGCTTCTGAGAATCCCTTCTTTCGGCACTTAACTCACCCCAGATAATGCATGGGGAGGCTGGGCCCACCAGGGAGCAGAGCAACCAGGAGCTGACAGTGACTCTACCCCAAAGGACCATCTCATCCCCAGGGCTTGCTGCAGCCCGCACAGGGGAAGCACCCGAGAGAGTAACCAGCACCCACGTTGTGTGGCTGCGAAACGATCCCGCCCCAATGCTTTGGCTGTGCTACGGACCCGGGGGGAGGGCATTAGCTACGGCACAGACCCCTCCCAGGTGGCAGGCTGAGAAGGGATACAGGGCCTTTAAGAGAGGGGTTTAGTGACACTCAAGCCAGACTTAGCCCAGCACCTCGCTAGCATTTACAAATGGCAGCTCGCTCCCTGCCCGGGGCTGCCCCTGTCTCAGTGAATGACCCTGTTTGATGAGCAGTGCCGTGAACTCCACAGGCTGCTAAAGCAACCGGGCCTCCACCGGGCTGGAGCAAGGCTTCTCCGTGACCGGGAGTCTGACGTGTACGAGGAGCCTGAGACTCACGGACTGGGGCTAGCAGGAGTGGGCCCAACCCGTTCACCAAGGGCACTCAGTTCCTATTGGCTTAACCTGAGGGGCTTAGGACCGCACAGAATCAGGCCTTAAAGAGACGCCTACATAACAGGCCTAGGTCACATGCTTGCACTTGCTGCAGCCTGCGTCCGTCGGGGTCCCTGCAGCCGGCTACTCCAAGTCAGAAAATCCTTGTTCTCCCGCTCAGGGCTTAAACCATTGATGTTTGGCTGGGAAGTGCTTGTGACTTAACACCATCGCTGCTAGGATGTACAAGCTCTGCCATAGCAACCTCGAGCCCCTCCCTTTGGGGCAGCCTGTCCCCTACTTCCTCTCTCCACTCTAGGCTTGCCCCCTTTCCCAGCAGGCCTTTCAATGGCTGGCCCTTTAAATAGGGCAGAGCCAAGCAGCTGCAGCCCTACTGGAGCCATTTTGCACTGGGCGCTGCCTTTCTGAGCTGGTAAGTCTCCTTAGCGCCTGCTGTGAGTTTGCTAAGAATGTGGTGTTTTCTCCCAGCTGCCTTGTGCTACTGACAAAGCATCTCCCTGGAGGTGCCAAAATTCCTACTAAGATCCTTTCATTTTTCCTAAATGCTTTTCCTTGCCCAAACCCCACTGGGCTAAACGCAGCCCGGCTGCAGTGCCATTGACACCCCACCCCCGACTTACACCCAGGATGACTGTAGCACACCTGTTTACACACCCACACCGTGTAGCGTAAATTGATTGTTCCCCTCCACTAGCACGGGCTGGCTAAAAGAGCAGGTCCAAAGCAGGCTGTCCGGGTCATCTTGTCTTGTAACAACTGCCTAAAACCAAGCGAGTAATTTCTGCTTTGAAAAGCTGACCTAGAAATGCAGCAGGATGGGTTCTATCAATCACTTGTCAAAGGTAATCTACCTTAGAGAGAGAACTTGTGCAGGAGAGTTTCTTTCCCTCCTGTCTGCTGCACTCATTCTGTTTGTCCTCAGAGGAAGTCTAAAGCATTTCTTTGGTATGAATAACCTGTGCCAGGATTGGGCTGTGAATTAACTAGGCCAGAGGCTTTGAATGCTCATTTACCTCCCCCAGTTCTGGGCTGGCTTAGTAAGTCTGACTGGTCCCAGCTGTTTGGTGAGTGGACAATATGGCTCAGCTCTGAGGGCTGTTCACATACAGGCTGATCGCTGCTAGCAAAGAGCTGGCGTGTTTTTCACGATGCCCTGGTGGCATACGCAAGGAGTGCTTTGCACGGCCATTGCCCCTTGCTCAGCACAGACATGAGTAAATGCGGCTCTGAGCCAAAAGCCCTGAATGGTGGAAAATTCGTAAGAAAGCAAATCTGGCTCCAAAGGTTCTGGCTGAGCCCTCTGTGTACTATGGGCTGATCTGAACTCCGGGGATGGTCAGATCCAGATTCTGAACCGGTATTTCAGGGGAGGGGGAAGCAAACTCCAGTCCCTTTACTCCTGGACAGCAGGCACCCCATTCCTGTCCTCACTCATTCCCTGCTCCCCCCAGGGCTCCTGGGTCTTCCTTGGCCAGGGAGCCTCCCTCTCTCCTACCCACACAGCACGTGAGCTGGTGCTGCCAGGACAGGAGTAGAGTTCTCACCAGGCTCCCCTGCCGTACAGAAAGAGAATCCCTGTGTGCTCGGTCACAGCACCATTTGGCCCAGCCACTTCTCGGTGTAGAGGAGTGGCCAGGCCAACTTGGCTTGGTGGTGTGACCTCATGTATGAGATCACATCACCACGCTCTGAAATTTGGCCTGGCTGTCCCTCCGCCTGTACGCGCCAGACTGCTCGGGCAGCACCATACGTTAGTATGGGATCACTGCTTAAAAGTGGTCAGGCCATGACCCCCCCAGCTCCTTGGCCTATGGAGCTTTGAGCAAGTGCTAAGAACTTGGAGGGGCATTCACCCTCACCCTCACCCCCACCCCCACCAGCAGCCAATCGAACCCTCTCCCCAGACAGGTCTGTCTTCCCAAACAGGCAGCTCACATTAGGTACCCACAGGGCCCATCAAAGAGAGGAAACTTACAGAGTCAGCAGGGTTTGATCAGGCAGGAAGTACAGCTGTTTGGTTGGCACTTGTAGGCTCCCCACAGACCCTTAACTATGCCCGGCTGGTTCTTACCAGACTCTAGAGAACAGGCATGGCTGTCTGCATTGCCTAAGTCATGCTAAGGGAGTGAAGGTAGATTCATGGGAGTGCTGCTTATGCAGAGAGTCCTGCTAAGAACTCAGAGTAAGGCCCACGAGGGAGCAGGTCGCTAAGCACATTAGCCTGACCGGAACTGTGTTCTTCAGTGCATTGATCCTCATGTTCCCTTCTCTACCCCTCATCCCTTGGTACCTTACACATTGCAAGAGGAGCAGCGTGCTTGAGAATCCCTCCCACTCACTGCAGAGGACTGCACCTAGTGCTTAACCCTGGACTCCATGCTCTGCCTTCCCAGAAGCAAACATGCAACGCTGGCAGCTGAGCGGGCCACAGACATAGTGACAAGGACAAAGGTGTGAAGTGACATGGGATCCATTTCATGAACCTGCATAAAAAGGCATCCACAGCCGCTGCTTTAAGCATGTACAGCAGAAATAAAAGTGGAACTCCAGGCATGTAATGGACGGGGCGGAGAGGGTCTGATGTTTGTGTGAACTGAGGCAGGCATGAAAGGTCTGTGGTGCCTATGAAATCCCTAATTCACTGACCAGCTGGGCCTCTGAATTCCAAGGGGACATGGACTGGTATTTTAATGAATCTAGTTCTATCATTTGTAGTAGTTTGTCAGTGGAGCCCTTTCCTCCCAAATATTTAAGGCAGTGCCTCAGGGGGAATGGGTGTTGTCCATTTGTGCATGAAGATTAGAGCAAACAGCTGGAGACTGTCCGTGGTGCCAAAAGGATGGATTCATAAACCATGCATCAATATTGCCACCTACAGATCTGTGGAGAACCGCTGCTCTGCTTCTTCTGCTCTCTCCCACTAGTGCTGTATTGCCATCAAACGATGCCTTCAAAAACAGCCTGGCAGTGACATCTAGTGCCCTCAGCAGGGCAAAGGAGATACATGCTCTGTCACCCCTAGTTTCCACAACTATACTACATGAAACTAAAAAATGTTTAGAGTATCGCAAAATGAATTTGCTTTGTGCAGTTGGTCTTTTGCTTGGGGATGCTAACACTGGAGGAGATCCTCAGTGCAAGTCTGACTTAGGAAAATAATACTTCTGTGGATCTCAGCAGTGAAGTAAAAAGAACAGGAGTACTTGTGACACCTTAGAGACTAACAAATTTATTAGAGCATAAGCTTTCGTGGACTACAGCCCACTTCTTCGGATGCATATAGAGTGAAACATATATTGAGGAGATATATATACACACATGCAGAGAGCATGAACAGGTGGGAGTTGTCTTACCAACTCAAACTGTCTGTACTGGGCTATCTTGATTATCACTTCAAAAGTTTTTTTCTCTTACTTAATTGGCCTCTCAGAGTTGGTAAGACAACTCCCACCTGTTCATGCTCTCTGCATGTGTGTATATATATCTCCTCAATATATGTTTCACTCTATATGCATCCGAAGAAGTGGGCTGTAGTCCACGAAAGCTTATGCTCTAATAAATTTGTTAGTCTCTAAGGTGTCACAAGTACTCCTGTTCTTTTTGCGGATACAGACTAACACGGCTGCTACTCTGAAACCTGACAGTGAAGTATGATTTCAAATCCTTTCTTTAGTGAGTACCTATTAGCCTCAGTTTGCAGGTGAGGAAATGGAGATGCTGAGGTTAGCTGGCTTGCTCAAGGTTCCTGTGTTAGCGCTCAGAGAGCACCCATCAGGATCCTAACTTCCAGCTAGGAAATGCCTGGTCCTCACTTGTGCCATGTAAGAAGTCGCCAATTTTCAAACTTATTTAGTTCAACCACTTTAGTATTTCAAGCTGCCGAATGTAACCCTGAGCCATGCCGTCTCCGTTGTACACTGGGGTCAGGGTCACTAGGGATGATGCCTACGAAGGAAAGAGCCCAGCTTGGCTGCAGGATCAAGGTTAATTTGGCAATTACGAGTGGGAGTCACTGGCAGAGGACTAGGCATGGAACCCCAGGATACTGTTTTGCTTGTCACGGCAATCATTTCATTGGGGTTCATGGGTAAGACAAGGGAAGTGAAATCAAGCGGCAGCTACCCCTTCAAACCGGGTTATTTCCTGTGAGCAGAAGATGCCCATCTGAATGCCACCTGAAGCATTCGGTTACCTTTCAAATGTATTACGTTTCCTATGGACACCCACGTTCCCCCAAGAGAGACAGCCAGTCTGTACGCTTGTTATACTTGTCCCCACAAGACAAGCTAGTGTGCTGCAATCTGACAGGTGTCACCACCTTCTGGCTCCCAGATACCACCTCAGCTTTGTAATGTCCTGCTTTGTTTCACACAGTGATGGGCAATAACCTGACCTAACCCACACCAGACAGCTCACAGGCTTTTTCTTTCTGAAGAGCTCAAGTTTATTTGGCTTGGCATCCACGCCAGTGACTGGTACAGCTGCTCGTCAGAGCACTAGCTGAGTTTGCTAAAACCCTCAAATGCGACAGGAGTCATCAGGCTTCTGAATGTCCAGGGAGCAGAATGCAACCAAACTCAATGGAACCTTATCCATCCCCAGCATTTAAAATACTCCCCCCACCACTCCCTTGGGCAAGAGCTGCATCAGAGCAACCCCCATCAACGCTGCTCTGGGTTCATCCAACCAACACAATGCTCACTCCTAATTTCCTCTCCCAGGGTGGAACATGCTGGCTGCACTGCTCCTCCAGCCAAATCCTGAGGTCTTGACTCAGGCAGCCCTCGGAATACGTCAGCAGGTGGGCATCTGGGAATGGTTCTGTACCATGGGAGGGAGGAGTTCCCCAGGAGCCTCACTTCCTCCCCACGCAAGGATCCCCACCAAAGAGAGGGCTGGAGATAAGATGGTAATGCAGGAAGATGATGCTTGCAGTAAACTAGTGCAGTGACCTTCCACTTCTGGATGCCTCAGTTCCCAGCTGAAAAGAGGTCATCTCTGATCAATCTAATCACTCTGACCTAGTTCTCTGTGGGCTTTTGCTTGCATCCCAAAACCACCACATGATTTGGGACTAGCAGAAGTGATGGACCAGGACTGTCATGGCAAGGCTGATCCAGGTCACACTGGAGATTCTTTGGCCGAGTTGTGTGGGAGCTTGTAGTGTCTGCTGGGATCTTGTCTGGCTCTAGCCAGGGTCAATAGCAAGGCACTTTCCCAAGCACTAAAATTAACACTTAAGAAAGTCGTATACAAACAAGGCCGTTCCTGAACGGTGGCCTGGCTGGACAGGACGAGGAAGTGGCTAGGAGTAGGTGTGCCCCCTAAAGGTATTTGGGAGAGACTATCCAGCTTAGGCATGAGATAGACAATCCTCAGAAGGGGAGGTCAAAGCAAGCAGACCCCTGTGTGCGCTCTGGTTCTTGTTGCCTCTGGCAATGAGAGGAGAGCAGAAAACCAGGCAATGCCAGCAGGGAACGAGTCTGGCTGGGCTCACTTGTTTATTTTAACTTAATACTTAATCATTAAAGGCCAAACCCTAAGTTCTTACTCAGGTAAAACTCCCGCGCTCTTCACCAGGAGTTTGCCCTGGGAAAGACCCTTTGGCTTTGCCCCGTAGCTCCTTACACTGTAGTACAGGGCTGGATCCTGGCTTGGAAAGGGAGTGAGCTGCTATGCTGCTTCTCGACTTAGTGAGTTTATATCAAGGTGGAAAAAAGAAGATACTGGTTTAAATTCCCTGCTCGTGGCTTAGTGGCTAAAGGGGGAAGGCCCCGCAGGGGCAGGAAGCAATGGCGCGGCTACATGTTCAGTCTTCTCTGCAACGCGCGATGTAGCAGGTGAAGCCTGGGGTGACGCTCTGTGCTGCTGTTCCATACACAGATACGGCCCGGCCCATGGACTGCTCTGGAACCCTGCTGAGGGAGGGGCCCCCCGTAGGCCCACGCAGAGTTATTTCCTTGGTGCTGTGGCTCTTCCAAACCTATGCGAGTTTTACGCTGTGCCACCAAAGCCACAACGGGTGCCCCCCGATGTCCTGGGTGTGGCTCTCACTGCAGGTTAAGAGCATCAGTGGAGTGATTTCTCTCATCTTTTCTGCACAGGAAACAGAGTCCCTGCCATTCACGTCTGTGAGGTTCAGCACCAGCTCTGTCCTCTCCTGCTCAATTCTTTTTTCACTCAAGCACATGAAGCTCCAGGGAACAGGGAACTCGGGTCTGAACTGGGCTCTGAGCTCCACAGACTGTGGAGGGGCAGATCATTCCCCGGCAGCTGGTCACGTGTCCAGTTCTCGCCGCAGTTTGACAATTTCCAGTAAGAGTTTCTCTTTCTCCAGCACGATCTTTTCCTTCTGCAGCTGCAAGGTCTCTTTCTGCAGCTCCAGGATCTCGGTGTGCAGCCGGCTGTGCTTCTCCCAAAGCTCCTTGGCTGGCCCGACACAACCCCTCTGGCTGGGCAGCGAATCTTCGGTCACAGATGCGCTTGCTGAACAAACCAAACAACAACCCCCCAAATGGTTAAAGCAAACGGAGTCAAGAGAATACAGAAACGGCGGTTCATCCCAGATCCCAGCCCCCGTGGGGCAACGTCCCACCCGCCACTAACAGCAGGATCCAACCTCCTCAAAATAAGGGTCATGCCCCCGTTCTGCCAGGACCTAATGCTGCTCTGTCTGCATCCAGGAAAGCTCGTCCAGGCTACAGGAAGCAGCTCTACAGAGATGCCCTTTCTGATCTAACACCGCTGTGTCTCTCTCTCCTATCTTCTCTCGTCTTTCCCTGGTTACCTCTGGCCTCTTTTCCTCCCGCCCCCCACCTTGATACTCCTCTCCTGTTACCCACATAATTTACCTAGACATGAGATGTGTGGTAGCTCTGATGTCCTAGAACCACTAGTCGTGCCAAGCATCAAATAGTGGTGAGGCCTGTAGTGCCTGATGCTACAAACGGGCATTTAAAGCTGTCTAATTTCACTGAGTGCTGCCAGTGAGCCAGGCCATGGGACAGCCTCCCATGCAATCCCAGGCGGATGAACCGCAAGCAAAGTCAGCATGGGCTCGTGTACTCAGGGTGCGACCCTGCTCCGAGAGCAGATGAAGGTTCTTTCAAGCTGCCCGAGCATACTTAAGGTGGAGGGTGGGGCTGTCTTAATGGCAATAGGAGATCTGCAGCTGCCCTTCCCAGGGGGGTAAGCCTTGCCCCTTCTGTCAGGTTTAACCATAGTGCCATGCGGAGGTTGTTAACACTGGCTGGGGCAGGCCACCGCCAACTTGTGCTGAAGTTCTAAGCAGCCTGGTTGGCAAGCTGGACAGAAGCAGAGCTGGAGACGCCCTCACTGCAGTGGGCTGAAGGGAGCGAGTGATACCTTAACGCCAATGTCCAATGCATTCTGGCTTAGGAAGGAGCATGGTCACACAGACAGCAGAGTGGGGTGAAATGTGATTCAGTGGAGAATGAGTGGGAATACAGGGCAGATCTGTGGCACGATTCTACGCATGATCCGGAGCTTCAGGGCAGTTTAGCAACACTAAAAACAGACACAGGGAACTTCTCCCCAGCCTCAAATTGTACATCTACTCTCTTAAAAGCAGCAGGTCTCAAACTGAAGGTCGTGACCCCTCAGGGGGTTGTAAGGTTATGATGTGGGGGGTCGTGAGCTATCAGCCTCCAGCCCCAAACCCTGCTTCACCTCCAGCATTTATAATAGCATTAAATATTAAAAAAATGTGTTTTTAATTTGTAAGGGGGGATTGTACTCAGAGACTTGCTGTGTGAAAGGGGTCACCAATACAAAAGTTTGAGAACCACTGCTTAAAAGCAAGGTGTCCCTTCTCACTGGATTTGATCTGTTCCAGCTGACCCGCATTTAGTCTCTAGCTACAATAGTAAGGAACCAAGATGGTTCTAAGCCAGCGGTTCTCAAACTGTGGGTCAGGACTCCAATGTGGGCCGGGGTCGCCAGGGCTGGCTTAGACGTGCTGGGGTCGAAACCCGAGCCCCACTGCCCGGCGCCAAAGCCCAAGAGCTTCAGCCCTGGGCAGTGTGGTTCAGGTTACAGGACCTCAGCCTGGGGCTGAAGCCCTTTGGCTTGGGCTTTGCTTTCCCCTCCCCCCGGCCTGGGCCGATGGGGCTTGGGCTTTGGCCCTCCCATCTGGGGTGTTTAGCTCGTGTGGGCTCAGACTTCACTCCCTCCTCCTGGGGTCGTGTAGTAATTTTTGTTGTCAGAAGGGGGTTGCAGCGCAATGAAGTTTGAGAACCCCTGTTCTAAGCTGTTTACAACCCTGGGCCCTGGGATGGAAATAGTATTTGTCACTTGACTGTTATCACAGCAGGGGAGAACAGGGCTGTATTTCTGCAAAGGCATCTTAATAGTGGTAGTAGGAAAAATGCTCCCTGATGGACTGGAGACACAAACACACCCCTGGGGGCACTGCTCACTGACTCAGAGCCATTCTCAGGGGAGACGTGTTTGGCCAAGCACTTGGCAAGGGGCTGGGAGGAAAGGTCCATTCTTGGGAATTCTGGGCAGCTTAAAATCTATTCTAAATGGTCACTTGATAGCAACGTGCTCCTCTCATGGCAACCATGGCCTGCTTAGAAAGGGCTGGTGCCTATTAATGACACTCCATAACAGAGGGCAAAGCGGCACAGGCAGCTCTATCACCAGGGTCAGACCAAGTACAAATCCTGGCTCAGCTCACACGTGAAATGAGATTGGTGCCTCTTCCCACCCACCAGGTGACCTGTCACTGATGGAAACTTGTACTCCAGCCAGGAGCAGGACAGTGACTGGTCAGGGCTGAGAGATACTGGCAGAGCTCACATGGCTTCTGCTCAGAATAGGCTGAGTTCTGCTCTTGGTGACACGGGTAAGTATCCAGAGTAGCTCTGCTGAACTGCACGTAGCATCTACAGCTATATGTGGTGTAACGGGAGGCAGGATCGGGCCTGTTTGCCAGGCTGCTGCTAGTAACTAATAGCCTCTTCCTTTCACGGACCAATTAAAATACTGCTGGGAAGGAGGAGGAGGAGCCGGGCACTGTGTGGCCTGGCTAGCGGGCATGGCTGTCTCACCATTATCATCCATTGCTGTGTGGATGCCTTCGGAGCTGGGGCTGTCAGTCCTGCTGCTTTGTGTGACTGGGCTTGAGATGACCCCTAGGCAAGGCCATTCGAATACAGGGCTCAAAGGGCACTTGATCTTATAGGCCAATGCAAAGTCTGGGGAGCAATTCAGAGGCACCGGAGTCCTGCCAGGAGCAGGCACCTCAGGTCCATGGCTTGGTGGCGAGGTAGTCCTGGGAATTGGCACAGGGCGTGTCTCAGCTACAGGCGCACAAGTCAGCGGAGGATCCTTACTGGGGCCCAACAGTCTCTTTTCCACACTCTCTTGAGATCCACCCAAGCACAAATCGCTGGGCTGCGGGTCCCCTGGCGCACGGATGAAGCTCTTTCCTGGACAGCCAGTCCCTGGTGCCATTTCTTTGTCTGCGTCCAAAAGGACTTCCGTTTTGCAGAGCAGTTTGTTCCCCTGGCTCAGCTGAAGCCCATCATTCTGGCTGTGGAGGAATAAGTCTGACGAAGACTCCCGCATCCCCTCCGCTGCGCAGAGAGGCACTGCGGTTCCAGCTGGGCCGCTGGACGGCTTCGTTCTGAACCCAGGGCCCAGAAGCAATGGTTCTGCCAGCTCCGGCCCTGTCTTATTGAAGAGAGCAAAGATGTTGTGGAAGAGCCTCTCCTGGGGCCGCTGCCTCAACAAGGGGTGTTTCACCGTGGTCAGCTCCTTGCGGGCGTCAATGACCATGTTATGCCACTTCTTGCGGATCTCGTCAGGCGTGCGCTGCACGAGCGGGCTGAGGGAGTTGACGGCAGCAGTGATCTCTTCCCACGCTCGCTGACGGTCCATCGTGTTCCTGTAGCGCCCGCTCTTGGGGATCAGGATGTCCTTGCGCAGGCTGAATTCTTCAAGGATGAGGAACTTCTCTTCTTCGGAAAACTTGAGTCTTTTTGGCTTGGCTGTGGTCATGTTGCCCCTGCGATTCAATTACAAGTCACCATTATGGCACTATTTACCATGAGATCCCACTTAACCGTAGTACTGAGCCCAGGTGGTAGAAGAGGATATTGTACAAGGTGGATCGTGACTCCATCCAAGTTTGGGGTTTTTGGGAGCAATCAATTGGTTGATAATTATGTTTCAACCATCAATACCCATAGGACCCTCTGCAGCTTTAAGGTCAGGTGATTTAAGCACGTAAATAAGATTACCCTACGATTAGATAATCTGGCCTTAGCCACAGATCCAGTTGGGCGCCTCACAATCAGCAGTGGCTGAACTTTGCCTAACCAAGGGCCTCACTGACAAACTGCCCCAGCCTGAGAGGTGCACAGGATCTGCGTCCAACTGAGCTGCCTGTAGCCACACTGGCCTTTAATGCCAAAGTGAGGCCTGGCGGAGCACCGATCCCAGCCTGCAACACAGCAGCTTCATCCAGCAAGGCCCACCATGGAGTCTGCATCTTAAAAGCACAAAATCCTTCCTATTAAGCAGCTACCCTATATAACCACATAGAATCTCACAGGGCTTTATGAAGGAAGGTAAATATCATTAATTACCACATTAAATGCAGGGAAACTGAGGCAAAGGAAGGTGAAGCAACTGGTCTGTCACAGAGCAAGCCGAGGACTAGAACCCTGGACTCCGGACTCCCAATCCCGTTCTCCGTGGAAGTATAGCCCACAAGGACTACAGCTTGCTGGGGTCAACAAGCAGTAGCTCACATGGGCATCAGCTGTCCCCGAAGGCCGGACCTTTGTACTGAAAGTGCCACCTGTTACTTTGAGCTGGAGAATTACAAGCTGCATCCAGCCAGCTCTGCAGGGCCGGCAGCTCTCTATTGTTTTGTCAGATTTGTAGCATATGCTCCTTGAGGCAGGGATCAGGCCTTCAAAGGCACCCATGGCAGAGAGAGAGAGAGAGACAGGAGGGTCATCACCGCAATGCTGGGAACTTTGACCTGCAAGGACACTGCCTGACATATGGTTCATCTAGCCCAGCATCCCGTCTCTGTGCCAGGGGCCAGCACCGATGCTGCAGAAGAAGGTGTAAAAGCATCCCTCAAATGCACAATTACGCAATAACCCCCTGATAGGGGAAATTTCTGCCTAATCCTTAATTCCTAGTGCCTGGCTGATGCCCCGAAGCACCAGCATTTAGCCCCCTTATTTTTCTTCTCCTGGTGCCTGAAACTCCAGATGCTTTTATTGCTGGTCTAAACCCCTAACTGTGCTGGCCCCCTACTCAGCTCTTTCCCGCACCAGTATCCAGTGGGGGTGAGTTCCGCCGGCTAACGAACTGCGGGGCAGCGCGCGCTGGGGGCGGTCCCCGCGCTGGGGTGGCCCCGCACCTCTGAAGATGGGGCGCAGCGCAGGCCCATTGCGCGGCGGGCGGCTGGGCTGGGGCGAGCCCGCGGGGCCCGGCCCGGCCGCGGGGCGGCACCTACCTGCCTGCGGCGCTCGCATGCCGGCGGCCGGAAGCGGGAGCCGGGGGAGGCGGCGACTGCCCCGGGCCCAGCTCGGCAGGAAGCGGGGGGTTGCCACGTATCCCGTGACACGCGGGGGCGCCGTGGCCACGCCCCGGCCTGGCTCCGGGATCCCGGCCGGGCCCTGCCCCGTCGCTGGGGCTCGCTCCCGGTGCCGCCGCCCAGCCCGAGCGCGGCCTTAGCCCCCTGCCCAGCCGGAGGGGCAGTGACCGGCCCCGGCCCCGGCCCCGGCTTGGGGGCTCGCTGCTTTCCTCGCCCAGCAGCCCGCTGCCGCCGGCCGGCTCCCCTTCCCCGGCCGGGTCTTTCCTCCCGGGCCGCTCACTGCTCCTCTGCCCCGCTCCCCACGCCCAGGGGCCGTGTTTCCTGGGGATGAGGCGGGTCTGGCCTGACGGCAGCAGGTGGGGTGCTGGGGCCAGCCCTTAATGCGGCAGGAGCTGGGGCAGGGAAATCGGGGAGCCGCACGAGCAGCAGGAAGGGAGCTGGGGGGGGTGTCAGAGCCCAGGCACATGCCAGTCAGTGGTTAATGGGGTGGGGAGGGGGGCTGTACCTGTGATGGAGCAGAGATGATGAAGGCAGGGGGAACTCCTGCAAGTGTTCCAGCCTTTCAGGGATTGGCCTGGGACCAATATTTAATATTTTCAGTCATGACTTTGGTGCAAAAAATAGGTGTGTGCTAATGAACTTTGCTGACCACACAGAGCTGGGCAGCGTCGCCACTGCAGAGGATGATCAGAATATTCTACAGGAAGACTCGGATGACCTAGAGGACTGGAGCGATAGACGTGGGATGAAATTTAATGGTACAAAGTGTGAGGTCGGGCCGTGCACACAGGGGCGGGTAAGAATTTCTGCTACAAGATGGGGGCTCATCAGTCGGAAACAACAGAAGGAGAAAGACCTGGGTGTGTTGGTTCATTACAGGTTGACTATGAGCCATTAAATGTACTGTGGGCCAGGGCCCACCCACTTAGCATCCAGGCCCAACTCCGGCTTAGCTCTGCCCCACTCCACCCAGGCAGCAGGGTTGGGGTGTGGGGACTTGTCCCACTCTGCCTATGTGCAAGCCCCTGCACCCCAGCCCCGCTTCCCAGCTGGAGTGGAGCAGGTGGGGGCGCCCATTTTTCCAGGGCCCCTCAATTGGCTGAGGCCCCTGGGCATGGCCCTGTTGGCCCAGTGGCTAATCTGCAACTGGGAGGAGGGCGGGCGAGTGGCGGTGGCAGAGGAGATCCTCAAAAAAGGTAGGCCTGCTGCCTCTGGGAGCCGGGCCCGGTGTGAGGCAGTGGGATGGGGAGGGGTGCCTTGTGCGCTGGAGAGCGGCATCTCCTCCCAGAGCTGGGTGCGTGCTAGGGCCCTCAGGGTCCCTGGTCAGAGCATCCATTGCCCCCAAGGCCGGCTGGAGGAGGGAGGGCGGGCGGGCTCACCGATCCCTCCTGCCTTCCAGCCCCCCTGTCATTGCCCACCCACCTGAAGTTGGGGCCCACCCAAATGTCCTATCCTGGCTACGCCACTGCTCTGGGCATAAAAATGGCACATGTGGTCATAATGTGTAGCAAGTGAGGTATTTCCAGAAGAGAGAGGATGTATTAATGCCATTGTGCCAGGCACTGGAAAGACCTCACCTGGAATACTATGCATAATTCTGATCACCCATGTTCAGGGAAGCTGAATTCAAACTGGAGCAGGTGCAGAGAAGGGCCACTAGAAAGATCAGGGGACTGGAGAGCTGAATGTCGGTGAGGAGACTAAAAGAGCTTGTTTTGTTCAGCGTAGGAAAGTGAATGCTGAAAGGGGATATGATTGCTCCCTATAAGAACATCCATACTGGTCAGACCAAAGATCCATCTAGCCCAGTATTCTGTCTTCTGAAAATGGCCAATACCAGGTGCTCTAGAGGGAATGAACAGAACAGGGAATCATCAAGTGAACCATCCCCTGTGGCCCATTCCCAGCTTCTGGCAGAGGCTAGGGACACCATCCCTGCCCATCCTGGCTAATAGCCATTGATGCACCTATCCTCCATGAATTTATCTACTTCTTTTTTGAACCCTGTTATAGTCTTGGCCTTCACAACATCCTCTGGCGAGGAGTTCCACAGGTTGACTGTGAGTTATGTGAAAAAATAATTTGTTTTAAATCTGCCGCCTATTAATTTCATTTGGTGACCCCTAGTTCTTGTGTTATGATGAGTAAATAACACTTCCTTATTTACTTTCTCCTCACCAGTCATGATTTTATAGACCTCAATTATATCCCCCCTTAGTCATCTCTTTTCCAAGCTGAAAAGTCCCAGTCTTATTAATCTTTCCTCATATGGCAGCTGTTTCATACCCCTAATCATTTTTGTTGCCCTTTTCTGAACCTTTTCCAATTCCAATATATATTTTTTTGAGATGGGGCAACCACATCTGCACTCAGTATTCAAGATGTGGGCGTATCATGGATTTATATAGAGGCAATATGATATTTTCTGTCTTATCTATCCCTTTCGTAATGATTCCCAACATTCTGTTAGCTTTTTTGACTGCCTCTGCACATTGAGTGGATGTTTTCAGAGAACTATCCACAATGACTCCAAGATCGCTTTCTTGAGTGGTAACAGCTAATTTAGACCCCATCATTTTATATGTATAGTTGGGATTATGTTTTCCAACGTGCATTACTTTGCATTTATCAACATTGAATTTCAGGAATAAATACATGAGGAGGGTAAACACAAGGGACAGTGAAGAGCTATTTAAGGTAGAGAGCAATGCTGGCACAAGAACAAATGGGTATAAGCTGGCCATGAATAAACTTAGGCTGGCAACGAGACAAAGGTTTCTAACCATCAGAGGTGCGAGGTTCTGGAGTAGCCTCCCAATAGGCGTGGGGGAGGGGGCAAACAATCTAACTAGTTTTAAGATGGGGCTTGATCAGTTTATGACTGGGCTTGTATTTTATGAATGGAATCGTGGGCACATTGGACCCTTTATAAACAGGTAAAGGAGTTGGGAAGTGAAGCGATGGGGTTACCTGTGACAGCAGGAGACTGGACTCGATGGCCCAGAAGGTGCCTTTGAGTTCTGTATCTTAATTCTCATTTGAAATGGCCTAAAACTAAAATGTCAGGCTCTTAATCTGAATGTCAGGCTTTAAAAACGTTATTTCCAAAACATTTTGAAAATAACACTTTTCTGCCCTGGCCGTTGCTTTGTGTATTTTAAGTCCTGTAGGAGCGATTAGCACAGCTGAGTTCACTTCCCTAACGAGGCTTTAGATGTTTCATTGAAGTATTGGTGATAGACAGTCAGTCAGCCTGGACTTTAGTTCCTACAAAGAGGGAAGCGAAGGAAAGTTATGGCAGCCCTGACTTTGTGTGTGTGATCTGCTCTCAGATGGGATCAGCTCCTGTGCATATTCCCCACCCTCTGACTACATCATACTGGAGAGTGACATGTGAAGGGTCCCTTCTGTACTCTGAGGACAGGAACTCTGGGACAGAGGCTGAATCAGTGAGGCACGTGCTCAACAGAGACAAGATGAAGGCTCTGTTGGTATGGGAGTGTTGTTGCACCAGCAGTTTGGACTAGAGTTAGACCATAAGTGAAGCAGCAACTAAGCTTTGAGAGTCAGAGACTAACATTTGAGGAATCAGAGGGCATTTGCTAACTGATTGAAAGGCTTTTCAAATGGAAAATACAGACACCCAGATTGCTTTATAGCACTGAGTAATAGCAACACCCAATTAGGACTCTTTATTAGTGATAAAGTCAAAGCGACACTTTATTCAGCCAAAAGCATGTTTATTGGCTCCTTATAACAGAAGCCACAAACATGGATAAAAAACAGTGAAATAAGAGCAGGGGGATCGGAGTTTGAGATGTGACCTCCTTCGAGCCGTGTTCTCTCTGGTCCTTCGGGGAGTAGTGCATCCAACCCTCCTCATTACAGGGAAGGCTGACTTGACCTGAGAATATTGGGCATACCAAGGAGCCCATGCCTTTCAGGTAGAGAGGAGCAGAAACATGGTCTTAGCCCATCACTGGTATTTTATGGTGGTGGTAATGTAATTTGTAAAGCTGCCTCTGAATGAAGAACTGGAAGCTGTCACCTCCTGGCCTGATCCAGAGAATGTGTGGTTGATAAAATAAGTCTGAGGAACCAAGCTAACCTGAGGGGGAAAGGGGCCTGGATCCCGGGTAGTAGGACAATGTACCACCTCCCTTTCCTGGCTGGTGAATGGGGAGCACCTGAGTTACATCAATAACCTACCAGTTCTGGATGGCTCCCAGCAGAGGAGAAATCAGGAAGGTGAGCACAGAGATCCAGCAGTGTCTCGGAACAGACATCCAAAGCACAGTGTGAAGAGAGCACACTCTGCCCCTTGGCTAATGGCTCATGGTAACTCAGTACAACACAGTTCTGCCACCCGGCATGATCAGACAGCCCTTACTGAGAACCTTGTATCTGTGATCCCATAGTCTAAACTGAAGGTGGGGGCCATTCCATGCTGGGCCAGCAGTTCCTGGACCAGCACAAGGTCACTTCTCAGCTCCTGGGAAGTGCAGTGGATCTCTGAAGCACCGAGGTGGGTCCTTTCCAGGCCATCCAGCGCGTGGGCCAGAAGTGTAGCCTTCACCAGTAGCGCTGTGACAGCAGCATGCACCTTTGCACACCCCAGAGCTTTCATATGCAAAGGTGCAATGGCCTCTAAAAGGGAGCAGAACAAGGCATTAATAGGGTTAGGGTGTGTATCGGATATCAGTGGCATTCAAAAGTAATTTAGAGAGACAGACGAGAGGGCAAATATTCCTGTTCACTGTCCCATCCTCTCCATGAGCCAAATTCCCATGTACGCCAGAGTGCAGATAAAGCACCACGCTGCTGCAGCAGGAGTTGAGCTGTCACTGAAAAACCAATGCCGCCTTGACATGCCCTCCCAGCAGCAGCATGAGGGTGCAGAGCCATGAATACCCACCCGGGACTGCTGGCTTTTTTCTGTTCCTGGCACAGGTGAATTCCAAGAACACCTGACTTGGCCTGTCCACACATGGCCCAGACACGGGCTTGTGCTAAGCTGTTTGTTATTTAGTTTTCTTCATTTACACAAATGCCAGGCAGCTCCACTGGGCGTTTGCCTCAGCTTACCTTGGCTGCATGGAGCACGGCCAGCCCCTGCCCAGCTTGACAGCTCTAGTACAGAGACTCTACTGCAGTTTCCCTTGCCAAGGGCAAATAGTTTATTATGCAGGTAACAGCAGGGGGTTTCTGGAGGCAATTTCCAGTTATCCAAAACCTCCAAGCTGTTTCTCATTCTCCAGTTTCACCTCTAAGCGCTATTTGTGATGCGCTACTAGGAGCTGGTTGAACTGTGTGGTGTATTTGGCCAAGATACAGAAAACAAGTTGGGGTTGTCAGTCAATGGCACAGACCCTGCAAAGGGACAATTATGGAACATAGTGGGTGTTCCCTGGCTTTTCCTTTGCACTCGGTTTTGTTCATCCCAGTCTCGGTGCTGTTTGAAGGGAGGCTGGTTTGTGGGGGGGAAACATTGGAACAAGAAACCTAGACGTAGCAGGTTTCTCTGCATGTGGATCGTGGGCTAGAGTCCAGGTGAATTGTATTAACCTGACTGAGAACAACATTGAAAAAATGTAAAGAATACTATGAAGTCACTTAAACCCCAAGTTTAACGTAGCTTTGAAGTTGCAATATGGCAGGAAGTAATGTGCTGCTTCTTCCACTTTACTTTATTTAAAGCAATTATTCTAGCACCACATAGTTAGTTAAAGAGATCGGCAATTAGTGCAGGTCCTACATATAAACAAATCTGTGCTTTATAAACAAGTGTCATATATGCAACCAGCTTTGCTTTGGTTTTAAGGCCGACACTGGGAAGGGATTAGATGCGATGCCAGTGCAGCTACGTACCTTGGCTCCACCAGTGCTTGCAGTGCTGCAGGTTGTGTAAGATGCTGGGTCCGGTGGCTTTCAGCCAGCGTTGAGCGAAGTCACAAAGCTGAGTAGAGGCGGGCACCCTGTCCAGCAGCTGAAGGAGGAAGGGGAGGAGCAGCCGGGATAAGACAGCTGGCTCTGCAAAAACATTGGGTTCGTCCTCTTTATACAGACTGACGGCTCTGAAAGGGAAGCCAAGTCAAACGATAAATCCCACGTTTTGTCTCATTCACTAATCTGCTCCTCCAAACACCTCTGCACGATGTCACGCTATGTACCAGCTGCGATAGCACAGTAATGGGTGTTACATGAGCAACCGGGACTTTCTGTATTGGTGACTAGAAAGGATGGGATTTCACATATTTGGTGTTTACAGATTGAAAGGCCCAAGGCCTCCCTCTGTGGGGGACAGTTCCCTTGGGATGCTGGCAACAATAATGTTTCCCATCTATATAGCAGTTTTACAGCACTGAACCCCCATTAACTCCTTAATCCACACAACTCCCCTGGGAGAGACTGAAGTGTCATCTCCACTGTACAGAGGGAGCAGCAGAGAGATTAAAGGCCTGGTTTTCAAACTTGAGTGCCTAAAGCAAGGCACCTACGTAAGTGGCCTGATTTTGAGAGGTGCTGCGCACACGCAACCACCAGTGAAGTAGGAGCTCTGGGTGCTCAGAACCTCCAAAATAAATAAATAAAAAATCAGGCCACTTATTTAGGTGCTTGAATAGAGATTTAGATGCTTAAGTTTAGGCCAGGATTTTCAAATGTAGGTGGACTAAGTTACCTGCCCCAGGTGGCACAGTGAGACTGTGGCAGAGATGGAGACAGAACTCACTAGGCCCTGCCCTCTATTTTCAGCCTCACTTGCATCCAGTCTGGACATTTTTATTTAAAAAACAAAACCAAAGAACCCCCTAAACAGATCATTTCTTTGCAGGGCCTAGTTTTTAATCTGCCCTTATAAAAACAAGTCGTCCCTATGGCTTTTATTCTGGAATACCACCTGGAGCGGCTTCCTCCAGAAGCAGAGACAAAGCCAGGCTGCATTTGCTCTTTTCACTCCTACGAGGAGACGGAGCATCCCCTCCTTGCCCTTTGCCGGCACACGGCGATCACTGCTTGCAAGTCTGAGCTGTCTCTTTACGAGCTGGTCACTTGGGCTCCCTCCTAAGAGGCAACCGAATTCTTGTGATTTGCCTTTGTTCCTGAAGACAGGTTTCCCAATCCTAGTCTGCACTGTGGCTGCTTTGCAATACGCTGCTGGCATAACCAGCCATGGCGGGATCTCTCTAGTGTATTGGTGTACTCCTGTGGCATGAAACAGCCAGCGACACTCTTAAGCCATTTCTAGTGTCTGCAGCTAGTGTTGGGAGGACACGGCCGGGAGAAAACTAGGAGTGGCCTGATCTTCCTACGCCACAACAATCCCTAGCTCTCCTCCTGGCCCCTTGGGGCTATTGCCAGGCAGCGGCTCTAATATACACTGGGATATTGGACCAGTGCAAAGTGGGATGTGGGAGCCTCAAAGCAATCTTTGTATCCCTTCGGGAGTTGCAGTGTGCCCTCCCCTTGGCCACAGCTGAAGATGGGTACTGAAATGTTTCTGGTGTATGTCTCCTTAACGCCACTTTAGAATCTTAGCTGCTCACTTGTTGGCCTCCAGTTCTGTCAAGATGTTGCTGAGATCCAGTGTGGGGAGGTGCCGTAGCAAAAACTCAAAGGTTTCTTGGCAGCCCCAGAACTTTTCCAGCAGGACATGCAGCAGGCACACCAGCCCTCTGTTACCCTGGATGAAGACACAACTGTCTTTAGGCCGCGCTCCCGACACGTGCTGAACAAGGCTGGCGAAGACAG
The DNA here is from genome assembly GCF_027887155.1 of Malaclemys terrapin pileata. Classification (NCBI taxonomy): domain Eukaryota; kingdom Metazoa; phylum Chordata; order Testudines; family Emydidae; genus Malaclemys; species Malaclemys terrapin. Next base: position 14,780,581 of record NC_071520.1, on the reverse strand, counting down.
AGGCTTCACGCCGTACTTCCTGATCCTCATCTTGTAGCAGGTAAATGCCCATGTCCATCACACTGAGTGGAAAAAGAAAGCAGACTTCATTTTAGTAGCATATGGTGCTATCCGGAGCATTTCTAAGCTGTCCAACTGCAATGCCAGGGGATAATCTTACACAGGTTGTAACTAACAGGAAACTTGGATGGTCAATATCATCACTACTTGTTTCTGGTAGTGCTTGCAATGTGTCAGGTGTTACATACATGAAAGGCCCTGTCCCCATGAGCTTACAGTTGAAAGAGACAAAGCTAATAGATGGAGGCTAGGGGAAAGGGGGAAATATACCAGCATAATGGTCAGATGGAAACTAGCTATATCCTGGTAATGTTTAACAAAGATCCTTTCTTCTCTTTTGTAAAGTGACATGCAATATCCTCAAGTACTCCATAACCTTGTCACAGTCAGCCTGTCTCTGTTCATCAGTGCAAAGTGCCCCATCCAATATTATATTGAGGATTTTCATGAGGATACTGTTGGGGAGAGTTGGACCCAACATTTACATTTTTTTTTTAAAATATTGTTTTACAAACCCTTAGGTCAACAGAAACGTTTCCGGTATTTTTATTTAAACTCCAACTTACACATCTTTTGTCTAAATTTCAATATTCCTATGTTGTGTCTGCAACTGGAATATTGCAGAGCTGAGTTATCCTGCATGAGGGCCAGAAAATGAAACTGACGAGTTCATTTTCATTGTCCAGGCGGAGTGAAATGCAGAGAGTAAATAAACAGTACTTGTAGCGAAAAGGAGCCGAGGCTTTCAGGTGTTAGCAGCAGCACAGGTAACAGCATCTTGTTTTTAAAAATGTGACTTGTAACTTGGCAATGTCCCCTTTAATATTCTTCAATGCGGTTTTCCTAGTGCAAGCCTTCGATTAAATAGGCAAGTTATTAACCTTTAGGGCCAGAAACTGGGATTTTGGATGCTGGAGCAGTACTGGTAATGTGTATTGTCAATGACCATCACGAAAACCTGACTTTCATGCCACAAGTATTGCTCCAAGTCAAGCTGAATTAGCTCTTGCCAGGAAATTAAAAATAAATAATACAAGGTTTTTTAGTTATATCAACAACAAGAGAATAAGGATGGATGATATTTACCCCCACATACATGAGGGGGTAAATAGCAGGGAGGGTGAAGAGCTATTTAAGCTACAGGACAATGTTGGCACAAGAACAAATGGATATAAACTGGCCATGAACAAATTCAGGCTGGAAATTAGAAGAAGGTTTCTAACCATCAGAGGGATGAGGTTCTGGCACAGCCTTCCCATAGGTGTTGTGGGGGCAAACAATTAGTTTCAATAGAGAGATGGATCCATTTTTTTAGTGTGAGTGTATGATGGGGTCGCTTATGCTGGTAGGGGTTAAGGCTCAGCAGCCCTGAGGCCCATTTCTGGTGTGTTCTGGGTTGGCAGAGTTTTCACCTTCTTCTGCAGCGGCTGGGTGCGGGTCAGTTACCAGGATTACGTGGGTGTATCTCATTGAATCATTTCCTGCTGTTGGGGGAGCCTCAGGCACTGGTGCACTGCAGCCCCTCCTACTCTCTGCCTGTGGCACATAATACTCTAGTCCCCTGAGGGCTGGAATACTTTGGTCTCATTTCAGTGGTTGGGATCAGTGTGCAGGAGGTGGTGGTGGTGGTGGTGGCCTGTGATACGAGGTGTGAGAGGTCTGACGAGATGATCTGCTGGGTCCCTTCTGGCCTCAACTTAAGTGTCAGCTACGTACCGCACAGCCACCGACAGCAGGGATGGGCAGGAGGCTTCCAAGGCACTCTGAACCACGTCCGCTCCTGCCAGCTTGAGAGACCTTGCTGCCGCCAGTCTCAGCACCTCTGAAGAAATGGATTTGCTGCATCTTTCCAGCATCACACACCATCGCTCAAGCAGGGGATAATCCCGAAGCTTGGAACTGTCACAGGATGAGTGAGAGAGAAGAATGTCAAAGTCAGGTCATTCCTTCTGGCTCCATCAGACACCGGCACTCAGCTGACTGCCCCAACACAGAATTCTCCCTTTTCAGGGAGGTTCTGTACCAATAAGCCAGACCCATGTCACTGCACCAGACTAGTGAAGCTGCCATGAATCCTTTGACATTGGCGCGTTTGTTGATGTCCAATGCAAAAACGAAATCAAGATGCACTAAAGTATATCAGGGCCTGCAGCGAAGGGTCATGGGTCTCTGCAGAACACGGGGGAGAAGCAGTAGCACCTCTGGTTCTGTCCCTCTCACAGAGACTGGATCCTATTCTCCATCTGTTCAAGCACAGGGTCTGGGAGTCGCGAGAAGCAGGGCCACTTGAGTTCAAATGCTACACCAGGCACAAAAGGATTACTCTAGCTGCCAGTATTTAGCGTGGTACCTGCCCCAGAGCTCCTTGGACACACAGCATTGTTTATGCTGTACCCTGCCTACTGGACAATTATCTCCTGCACCGACACCTCTGTAACTGGTACCCCTACGTTTCTACGTGTCGCTGCAGGCATGTAACTACAGCTCCTGTTCAGCTGCAAGTGATCTGTCTCCTCGCTTTCTTGGGGAGTGGAGTAAATTGGTATCCGACGACCTACCACGCAGGGCAGAGCTTGAATGCAGCGCCAGTTAAATTGGTATCGTGGAAGGCACATGCCTCCAATAAAATTCAATGCCAACCAAGTAAGAGCAAGAGGAAAAAAGCCAGGACAGAAGCACAAACCTGAATATATTATATAGGCAATGCCAAAAAAGTGTCTTCTGTTGTAGGGCTCAGTGCCCAGTGAACCCAGGGCTAAACTCTTATTGACATCTATGGCCCATCAGAGAATTCGAGGGAGGGTACAGGAGAATAAGACTCTACTTACCCCAGGACAAAGAGCAAGCTAATCACGGAGAGTGCCTGGAAGAGGAGGTCTGGGCCAGGAGACTCTGTTTCCACCATAGATAGCAGGACATCCACACATGCTGCTGCAGGACCCAAGAGTTTATGGAAAACATCCTGGGCCTGGGATGAAGGATTGCGGCACAGATGCACCAAAGCCTCCAGGTATAACTTCAAGAACTCTTTGTCCCTCCGACGTTGTAGCACTGATTTTAGGTTCTCCTGATGAAGAAAGGGAAAGTCCCAGAGAAATAAGGAATCACTGTCCCTCTTGGGGGAAAAAGTCCTTTCAATTCGGGAAGAGCAATGACACTTCTAAAGCTAAACTGCAGCTGTGGAAGTGTGGTGGATTAAACGCTCTAGCCACTCACCTCTAGAGACTTGGGTTCAAACTCCCATTAGGATGCGCGGGGAAAGGCAGACGGGAAGTGAATGGCCTCAGCACAGTGATTGCTGGGAACACCTAACTAGCCCAGCTCATCCGAATGAGAGCTCAGAAAGGCACGATCTGTTTCACAATGTGGGGGTGTTAGGACTGGACAGCTCCTGAGCGTTCGCTCTGATTTAAAATCTCTATGGAGCCTTGCCTTACCAGTAATGTCAGCTGGAGACTCTTCTCTAAGTCCTTGCTTCTTTCTTCCTCCCCTTCAATCACCCACGTCAGGATGGCTGATTGTATATCAACATCTGCCCCTTGGAGGAGCAAGCAAATGGCACCAACTCTCTCAGCCCCAGCCAGGCTTGCTGCCTCTTTGCAGAGGAAGTGGGTGATAACTTGATGGAACACAGCGGAGCCCACCTGCAAGAAAACCAGAACAGCTGCTTGTATGCTGCTCCAGGAAAGGCTGTGCTTTCCAGACAGGGACAAGATCCCCTTGATGTGGGCCAGGTTTGGATGAATGCCCGACACTACATGCCCACTGCTAGCACATTGAATAAAAGTGAAATAGCTGGAGAACTAAATTTAACCTACATTTTCCCCTTCAGCAGAGATGCTCGAGGTTAAAGGCCATTCACCATTTTTGTAAGAGCACCAGAGACTTTTTAAATCCGAGAGCATTCCTCTCCTGCTCCAAGCACTTTACAAACACCAGCTGGTTAAGCCTCAAAGGATCCCACTGTGAGCATGAATGCTCCTCCTCCCTATCCTGTCCTCCAGACCCAGCAGAGAGTTTACAATGGTCCATTGTGTCTGCAGCTTGACTGGTAGCATCTTCCTGCTGCATATTCCTTCTCCTTGAGCTGTTTGAGGCCCCAGTGAGCCACAATGAACACATCCTCAGGAGAGGCAAATACCTGGAGCTCGGAAGATCTTGCCTTCTGCGCTGGCCCGAGGCTGTCCAGTTCACTGCTCACAACCTCTCGAAAACGCTTCGCAAAACCCTGGGTGCAGCTCCCCGCCAACAGGGAGATGACTTGGAGGTAGGCTGAGCGAATCAGAGGGCACTGCTGTGCAGGGGTGACCAACCAGAACTGGCCTTCCATCTGGTGAGCCACAGACAGCATGGCACATGGTGACAAACTGAAAGGAAACGTCAGAGTTTACTTAACGAGGTACTAGAAACAATAGTTATGGGTTAGCTGTTACTAGCCACCTTGGATGCAGGAGCGTTAGCTTGTCTCTTTGAAAGGTGCTGGCCCAGTTCCCTCTGCAGAGCCATGCATTACAATTCTGTTTCTTGGAAGGGGACAGGGTACTGCATTGATAAAGGCTGGGAAGGTCAGTCGTTATTAGACCACCCTGTATCCTGTCTTATGACGGCATCATTGGGCTCTTTCCTCCTGTTTCTAGGGTGTGTGATGGAACCTTTTCCCCCACCCTTGCAACCAACCAGAACATGAGGTCAGTGTATGTCCTTCTGCATTGTCCCTAGCACTCCATGAAGCAGCCAGCAGGGCTCCATGCAGAGTCCTTATTTCTTGCCCTTTCGATAACAAAAGGCAGGATTGCGAGTCAGCTGGTGAGTCTGTGATGGAGCCGCTGCTCTGCCACTCAGCTGGGAAGCAACGTTCCTGGGTTAATTTCAGCGTTTGCCTCGACATTCCTTGCCAGGCTGCTCACATTACACCCCTGGCTTTGGAGTTTGGATCTGAGATCATGCCTTGCTGCCGTGAAAACAGAAAGGGAGTAAGGGAACGGCACTTAAACCCACTCACCAGTTCGTGTCTGCAGCGTAAGCCAGCAGAGCCCGTATCTGCAGCAGACGCCCATGCAGCGTGTTGTGGGATAGGACACCGCCTTGCTTAGCTAAGTCCTCACCCAGTCGCAGCAGGATCTTCCCGTATTCAGCTGTAGGGACAACAGGGACTAGGGCCTTGGCTGCCATGACTCGCACAGCGTAGATGGGGTTTCCTGCAAGCTGAAGCAAGGGCTCCAGGAAGCAAGTGGAGACGCTGCAGAGCGAGCAGTGCAGAGTGGGAAACAAAGCAAAGATTATCCTGCTGCTGGTCTAGGTCCCTGCTAAACACCTGAACGGAAAGGGCTAGAAAAGGACCATGACCGCTCGAGAGCATGTCTCGGCTCTGCACGTCAGCTCCACGGGGCCTCTGAGCCCTCAGGACCAGCAGTGCCACTGCAGCGTCCCGCCATCGCGCAGCCCATCCTCTGCCAGGACGCGAGTGACTCAGACGAGGGCAGGAACCCTCCCCCGCTGCAGAAGGTGGCGGATGCCGTTGGCTCTGGGAGGCTGTCAGCCTCACGCAGGCCATAGGTAGCAGTGCCCCTGTGTGGACCCCCAGCCTGCACCCTGCCACCTGCCCATGGGGTGGCCTCCTCCCCATTTTCTCTACCTGCTCAGTCCATCTGCCCCGGGTTGGAGTTTTGCCAAGAGCGTGAGGATGGCGTGGAGTGAGGGGCAGAGGTGAAACCTCCCTCCCTCCGGCTCTCCTGCCGTCTCCAGAGCTGAGTGCAGCTCTCCCAGCAGGATCTCCCTCAGCTGCGGGTAGCGGCTGAAGAACGCCTGAGGGCTCACCCCGTCCTGAGCGCAGCTATCGTCCCGGCTCCGCTTCGGACCCAGCACCCGAGCTGTGAGGGCGCCTGAAAGACAACAAGTGGGGGAAGGGCATCAGGAACCACGGCCATTGGCACATGGCAGGGATGAACCAGCTACCCCCATGTACGCTGCCCTGCGCTTCAGCATGAACAGCAAGTCCACCAGAGCCGTGTTCGGGCAGAGGAAACATATTAGTGGTTTGAGCACGGAGACTTCCTGACGTCTCTCCTTGGACCCTGCCTCAAATCCTAGCAGAGCTGGCTCAGTCATTCGACCTTCCCAGGCAGGGAGATGGAGTCCCATGCAATTTACTCAACGGGGGGCGCTCTCAAAAGAGACTCAGAAAAGTAGGTCCCCCCCTGCTCTGCAGGGCATTAAAGATGCTGTGGCCTGTTTGCTGGGGTTTGCCTCGGGCCCTTGTCCAGCACTCCCACTCCACTCGCTCTCATGCTGAGCCACCCTCCACCCCAGAGATGGCTGCATTTCACTGACGCTGTGTGTAATGGGAGAGATGGAGACAAGTCAAAATTTAGATCCTGACTGGGACTGGCCCAAAGGTCAGACCTGGGGTTTTGCTTGGGGCCATCCCTTGAGCGCAGTTTGGAAAATGCTTTGTGGGGGTGGGATTCTGGATAAAACATTCTTCTGAGACCCTTTAGGGAACAGCTACCCTCAATAGCAAAGGACGCGGCTAGCAGACCTGGCAAGCTGAGCATTCCTGAAGTAGCCCAGCGCTGGCCTAATCTGGGACGCTAACAGATACAGGAATTAGCCTGTTAAGACTCCCCATCGACTGGAGGACACGTTTTGCAAACCGTACAACACGCTCTCCTCCCTCCTCCCCACCGCTGTTCACAGCAGCGCTTCTGACGTGCTCGTCTTGCTTCCTGTTCCATTCCGAGGGCACTCAGCAGAGCAATGCCCTTGCTCCTATGGAGGTTGACTGATGGAAGGACACCCGTGTGTGCACCCCACGGCACTGCTAGGAATAAGCAGCTGTTACTCACTGAAGAGCTGGATGGCTGCGTTTCTCATGGCCCAGCTAGACGAGCCTAGTGCCTTCAGAAGCAGAGCCATCATAGGCGTGACATACTGCAGCAGCGCCGTTCCTAGGCCGGAGCCACGCACCAGTGTCTGCAGCACGTGCAAGGCGGAGACCTGCAGAGAACACACAACAAAGAGCACTGTGGTGGCCAGGGACATCTTGGTGCCCACTGGCAGAAGGCAATGCCCTGGGTCTGGTCTCCACAGAATCGGTCATCAAAGGGTGTCTGGTAAGGTCTCTAGTGAAAGCCTGTGTCACGCTGATTGTCATAATCACTGACGTGTTTGTACAGATAATATGTAAGGTGTGTGTGTGTGTGTGTGTGTGTTTCTTTCTCTTTCTTTCTTTCTTTCTTTCTTCAGGTGGGAGCTGCTTATCCACCTGTCTGGCTATATGTAAACTGAGTACTGTATACTTCACAACAGCTCTCTGTTTACAGACTGACCGCAGTGCTAATCAAGAGATTGTGAAATCTCCATGGGAGATTCTCTGCAGGAAAAAACGAGCAGCAGGAAGTTCCCTGTTTACAAGTGATGACAATGGATGGCTGGAACTATATCTGGGCATACAATGGTATGCCCAGGTATCCTTCACTGAGGGGTCAAACTGCCAGCTGGTTTGTCGTATGAACGAAGGATCACAGCTGGTCTGGCACTGATGAGAAGAGAGACTTTGGGTGAGTGATCTTTATGAGACAGGGGAATGTCTTGTTAAGTTTAGGCTCTAGAAAGCATGTTATGATTTTATTTTATATGTAACCATTTGTTTCCATTAATTCTGTCTGCTTCTTCTCAAATCTCTGGTCTTTGTTAAATAAACTTTTACTTGGTTTCACTAATCCAAGTGCTGTCAGTTGAGTGGAGCGGTGGTTCTGAGGTGTGTACTGTGCCTTTGGGAGTGGTGGATCTGTGACTGCGGGGAGCGTGCAGTAGAATACAGGCTGGACTCTTCCGGGGGAAGCCTGGAGGGCTCAGGGGCTGCATGTGCCTGTTCCTTATGTGGAGAGGGACCATGAAGCCTGCGTGGGCTGAGGGGGGGAGTGCTTGTGTTGCCTATGGCTGGTGGAGTTTCTGAACTAACCCCTCTCAGATATGGCTTCCTCACGCTAAGGGCAGGTGGTAGCGAGGTGCCTTGCAGCCCTGGGTACCTCCCCCCCCCCCCCCAGAAGTGTTGCAGTTATTTCCCACTCAGAGCAGCTTTCATTGCAAAGGAGCTTGACATACTACACAGAATGCACATGGGTCATTTCTGGGAGGGGGGGACACAGCAAACACTAGGCAATCGTTCGGGGCAGCGAAAAGAAAGCAGTCTTCCTCAGTTGGATCGGCCAGGGAAGTCAAGTGGGTGTGACGCTGCGGCGAACAGCTCTACAATAGTGAAAACCAGCAGGACTCCTGGAGTGGGCACAAGTGGTTTGCTTGTGGGTTTGGTCTCCTCTGAGAGACGGTGTTGCAGGCAGCACGGTGACCCCAGCCGCGTTCGGAGGGCAGGGTGCTCACTCAGCAGCACCACTGGCCGGGATTCAGGAGGCAGCCTGCCTGGCTAACCAAGAGGCAGGTCTCGTCTGCTGAATATCATCCACTCATGTGGGAGCTGAACTGCTCGGCGCTCAGGCCTCTTACCTGAGGGAGGTCCAGCGTCTGGTCCCAGTTCTGCGGGAGAGGCGTGTTGGCCAAGGCCAGTAAAGTCTGGATGCAATGTGCTAGCAGAGGGCGCGCCTTGGAGGGATCCTCCCCACCGACGATACACAGGAAGAGCATGGGGAAGCCGGCTGCCCTGCGGGTAATGGAGCTGCTCCTGGGACCACTTAGCAATTCCAAACCCTGAGAAACAAAACCAGCCAGGAAGCTGCAGGTGGCTGAGATTACACCTTGCGGTGGTCAGACTGGGATTGCAGTTTAGGAGCTCCTAGCTCCCGGGCCTGCGCTCACACCGCTGGTAAACATCCAATGCCCATGTTTGTTCTAGAATTAGTGCTGGGCGTGAGACAGTAACTCCTCACTTAATGTCGTCCCGGTTAACGTTGTTACCTTGCTAATCAATTAGGGAACAAAGTCGTGTAATGCTCCCTTCTAACCTCATTTGGCAGCTGCCTGCTTTGTCTACTGCTTGCAGGAAGAGTAGCCGTTGCAGCTAGCTGGTGAGGGCTTGGAACCAGGGTGGACCGGCAGCCCCCACACCCCCGCCATCAGCTCCCCGCTCCCCTAAGTTCCCTGTGCAGCAGCTGCCCAGCAGGCTAGCAATTGCAGCTGTCCCTCCCCCCCACTGTCATGTGCTGCTCCTGCCCTCTGCCTTGGAGCTGCTCCCCGAGATTCCTGCTTGCTGTGCGGGGGGGGGGGGGAGGGAAGAAACGGGGGCTAATGTCAGGGTGTCCCCCTCCCCCCTGCACCCAGATTACCCCATCTTCCATAGAGCAGGGGGGACACACCAGGGCTCAGGACAGCAGGAGCTTGCAGCAGCTGCGTGTACTTAAAGGGGAAATGCACATCTCTCCCTCCATTCCTGCTGCCTTGCAGAGCGAGAGAGTTAACCCTTGAGGGCTCAGCCAATTGCTAGTTCATCATTTAGCAGTAAGGGAAATATCCCACCCTCTGACTCCTCCACCTCAACCAAGCTTCACAATCATCATCACCGTGTACCAGTATTAAATTGTTTGTTTAAAACTTATACTGTGTGTATATGTGTATATATATATATATGTATATGTATATATATAGTCTTTTTGTCTGGTGAAAAAAATTTCCTTGGAAACTAACCCCCCGCATTACATTAATTCTTATGGGGAAATTAGATTTGCTTAACATTGTTTCGCTTAAAGTCGCATTTTTCAAGAACAAACTACAACCTTAAGTGAGGAGTTACTGTTCAGGGTTGGTACACGAGGACTGAACAGCCGAGAGGGGAGAGCAGGATCCAAGGGGCGTTCTGCTTAGTCCTCGGCTGTCGGCTGGTTTGGGAAGAGGGGTTCAGTGGAGTGATAGGGATGCTCAGACCTTTGGGGTGTACAAGGCCCCAGCAAGGGATTTGTGGGAATACAGCGATGATCTTTGATCCTTAAATTTACAACTGTTCTAAACCTCTCTAAAAACAACACACATGGGTATGTGCTCAGAACAATACATGAGTGAGGGGGCAGAGGTAACTGATTTGCCAATCAGAACTCTGAATTGATTAAAGTTAATTAGTCCATATCCCCTTACAGAAGGGGGCTGTTTTCTCCTGTGTTTGAACATGTACTGGTGCCCTGATCCTGACCGAGGTCTTCGGGTACCTCTGTAATATAAGTAACAGTTACCTTTAACTGAATGACCTTCTCCCCCCGGTGCCTAGAGCAAGAAATGGTTGCAATACCTGTGCCAGCATCGCTCTTGGCACTGCCTGCAGTTCTGCATGAGGATGGTTCAGCAAAGCACTGCAAAATTTGGTGAATCCCATGCTGCAACCTTCAACTGCTCCCTAGGACAGAAGAAGACTCAGGGCTCTGCAGGTTCAAAGGGCTTTCCATCTGCTCTCTAATCAACCCCCACCACAGCCCCATGAGGGAGACACTCGCCTCTTTTCACAGATGGGGAAGCAGAAGCAGATAAATGTAATGACTTGGTCGAAGCTGCAGCAGTTAAGTGTCAGCGCCAGGATTAGCAATCGGGAGCTCCTGACTCATAGTCCCATGCTTAAGCCAAAGCTCCTGGCCTACACGATAAAACATTAAAACGGAAGATTTTTGTGGCGCAGAGAAGTAGATTTTGTGGGTGACGCTAATTATGAACCTCCACTCTCCACTGTGTGGGTTCAAAAGGGACAGTCGAGCCACTCGCTTGTCTCACGTGATACATCAAACCCACACTGGGGTTACCACACATTGTCTAGCCCCTGCACTAGCCCAGAGGCTGAGTGACAGAGCCCACAGCGCTATCCAAGAAACAGTGGCATGGCCAGTTGCATCCACCCAAAGGGATCCAGGTTCACTGCTGGGACACAAGGAAGGTAGGTCAGGAAGAAGAAGTGAGGGGATGTCGGACGCTGTTCTGTGGTCATTGCCGCTGTCCAAAGCAGTAATGACTGGCTCCAAATGGAGCCCTGCCGTCTCCTTGGCCAGGAGTTGGCCCTTGTAAGGGTTAAATGGAGAAGTACTGGTGAGGACCCACATTCGGGAGGGAAAACACCTGCTGAGTAATGGACCACCTGGAGCTTTCCTTTGTGCTGCTGTAAGTCCCCAGTAGCCCCATGAAAGTCAGTGGGGTTGTTCCAGTGTCACGGGGTGTAACAGCAGAATCTGACCCAGGGACCTGACGAATGGCCCTTAAACGACAGACCTTGCTGCCCCCAAGGGACAGTGACATGAGCCCTGGGCCATTCAGAAGGGAGAGCGACTCCCCTGTCAGGCCTGAGATGGGAGGGAGGGTGTGGCACAGCCTATCCATCCGGGCCGGACGCTGTTCTTACCCAGTGCCGGCACTTCAGCAGCACTTCCTGAAACACTCTAGCCGCCATCTTGAACACAGTGAGTGGCAGGAGTGGCTCAGGCCCTGCCGGTGGTGCCAGAGGGAGAATCTTCTCCACTAGGCCTCCCAAGAGCAGCCCTATTTCCTGCAGGGGCCAAAGAAACAAACCAAATTAGGCGTGAGATCACGACCTCGCTGAATTGACGTGGCCTCTTCTCCTTGGCGCTAGTGAGAGATTTGGTGCATTGCTGGCTAAGAGCATCATTATGTTCCAGGGTGCTTTAAATTGCCGAGAGCACATGGCGCCCGGCAGACATGCCTCAGCCCTGGTTTCCACTGGCACAAACTGAAAAGTCCCCTCCAGCTGGTCTTTTGCTTTGCCCTCCCCTCACTCCTGCCCCACCCCAGTCAATGCTTCAGTAAGGTGGGGAATTTTTACCTATGCAGTCTCCGGCAAGGATCAGTCTAACCCAGGTTTGAGCCTGCTGCCATTGAAATGGTAAAAACTCCCACTGATTTCAGTAGGAGCAAGAGCAGGTCCCTGATTATCCCATCACCTTGATCACTGATGTTTGAGAGTACCCAGGAATCAACGAGCTTCCCAAACCAGACAGGCAGAGAGCAGCAAGTCTCTATCGTGCAAGGACCCGGCAAGTTCTAGGAGGCATTTTAATGCCAAGGCAAATCAATCAGGTTGTCGTTTATTATTTCTAAAGGGCAATAGCTAAGACTAGTGCTTTGCAGACTAATGTAAGAAGCCCAGGTCCCTGCCTTGAGAAGTTGAGTTAAACAATGTACAGATAAAGGAGGTGGGGGGATGGCTAGAACAAAACCATCTGATTTTGTAACACTGAGGCGTGGCACAAGTAAGCAGGAGAGGACAGGTAGCAGAAGGTGCTAGCAGAAGTGAATGTTCAGGAGGGCCTTGAAGGAGGAGAGCAAGGTGGCTAAGAAACATGGCTCTAATTAATGCTCCCTCAAGCTGTTTACAATTCTTTACTGCTCTGGCAGCCAAGTGTAACGCAGAACGGTGCAAAACTCTCTCCTGCCTTTCCAAACATGCAAAAATAATTTCCTAGCTGAGTCTGGCACTCAAAACCCTCAGTGAGCAGTGTAGGAATTGGCTGATCCACCGAGTCAAATCATCACTAAGAGCAAAATTCTCCTGGAACAGGGGCAGTACTGCTGCAGCCAAGAGCTTCTGTCCTGCCGTGTTCCTTGTGACAATACGACTCAGCAGCAGAGTTATCATTCGTTTAAGTATCTTCATCTAGGCCTAGATCATCGGAGGTATTTAGGCTCCCCCCTTTCAGTGAAGTCAATGGGAGTTAGGTGCCTAAACAGCACTGTGGATCTGGGCCAGAGATTCTAGAGAATTACACAGAAGCCTCTAGTGATAGAGACACCAGACAGACAGCTGGCACATTGTTCCAAAGGCTCCATGGTACTCTCTCTCTTACTAGCCAACAGCAGGAAATGCTTGGAAGAACTGCCCTCATTTAAAAAGCCATCCTATTGCAAGACTATATAGGAAGGGATCCATTCCCCAGCTGGTGCCTGGGCCTAGCAGTACAGGAGCTGAATCAGGAAGACTCAGGGTTTGGTGCAGAGAGGTGAGGGGAATGGGGCGGGACCTGAAGCAGCTGGAGCCCATTAGGGTCCCAGGAAACCAGTCAACTATTTAAAAGGAGGAGGCAGCAATGACATTGAGGCAGTAACTACTAGCGCGCCATAGTGAGGAAGCCAGGTGAGTCAGATCTGTCCACACCAACCGGGAGTTTGTCTTGGCTTGTATTTAACCCTGGGGTAAAGGAGTTTGGGCCTGTTATTTATCTGACAGAGGAAATCAGATTGAGGCCCGGGAAAAGGGCCCTTTTCGTTCCCCCTGAGTGTGAAAAGGGGGAATTCCAGCACTGGGGTTAGGGCAAGCTGTAAAGGGAATTCTTTAAAAAAAAAAAAACAAAAAAAAACCTTAGTTGCTTGGGTTTTCTTTGGCAGAGGACCCAGTTCACGCAGTGCACTTCTCAGCTAGAGTGACAGAGAGGATGCAGGAGAGGAATATGTATCTTGCATACTTCCCCTGCGTCCCAAACCAAAGGTGTCCCCCTGTCCTGGCTGCCTCCCCTGTCCCAAGCCTCTTGCTGACAGAACTCTGCGGGCAGGGTCTCAGCTCCCTTCAGGCCGCTTATGGAAGCTCCTTACCTTCACTGAGACCCAGCAGCAGGTCAGGATAAGGTTGTGCTCCTCGGACAGCAAGATGGAGTCCTCCCCATCCTGCTGCTCCAGGCCTTTCCCCAGCATGATAAGGGAACCAATAGCATTTACCATGTCTGCAAATGAAGGGGCAGCAGCTGCAAAAAGACAAGCAGAAGGCAGATTTATTTTAGCCACAGCGTAGGTAATGGACGGGGAGTTAGAGCAGAGCCTGCTATGGGTATGGAATCCAGAGGAAAGGAGAATGGAAATGGCCTTATAAAGGTAGATGGTCACCTGAGGTCTTGCTTAAGTCTGAGCGAAGGATCAAATCCATGATCTTCTGATTGGGGGTGGGGGGGAGGGAGAGAGAGAGAGAGTGTGTGAGTGTGAGTCTCAAACTTCCATAGCATGGCCAGTAGCTACAGAGAGGATGTGGTGTGGACCCCACCCTTCCAAACCATGATCCTGTGGGCCCTCCCTGCTTTCCCATTGTGACTGTACGACATCCCTGTTGTAACTGCAGTTGTGTGTTCAGGTTTGTGTTGTTTTTAAAGTGCTGTGTTCCTTCTTAAAGTCCATTGCTGTCTCCTTCTGCCCTTTATTTCACTTTTCCCCAACCCCCTGGTCTGCTCTTCTCTCCTCCTGCTCATTCTTCTCTGCCACCTGGGCCCCTTCTCCACTGTCACTGGGTTGCCTTAACCCTTGCTGCCCTAGCCGTTGTCTGGCTACCTGAGCCCCTTCTCCTGCTGGGCCCCCTACCTTGTGTCATCCTGCCCTGGGCATTCCTCCTCTCCTTGGCCACTCCAGTCCCCTTTCCTCCTTTTATGGTGCAGCAGCCTCTTTTAGGGGCAGTCCGGTGGAAACAAGAGGAAGCAGGTGGCTTTAGCAGACCGGCTCTTTGGAAAGAAGAGCCTGGAGGGCTGCAGAGGCAGCTGGAAATGAGACCACCTGTGACCAGCCGGCTCTCTGCAATCCACAATTTAAGAGCTCTTGGCACTTAAGGCAGGCGTAGTTGAAAGGGCCCGACACCGTGGGGTGGGCTGGCTGGGAACCCTTCCTCACCTGGCTGGTTGGCGTTGGGCCCCTGCCTGCTCTGGAGCACCCCCAGGAGGAAGGTGCTGATGTCTCCCAGCAAGGTCACCAAATGGCTGAGGAGCTCCTGCCAGCTCTGCACGTGCTCTCCCTTCAGCATAGAGACTGCCCCCTCCGGTACCTCGAGCAGACACCTCCGCAGCGCCGCCATCACTCCTACACAGATAACACTCCAGTTATCACAGGGCCGGATACTTGCATGTTCCCTTCCCATACAATCCCCCGAATGAGCTGGGTCACTGAAGTTTAGTGAGACCTAGAGGCAGCCTGTGGCAAAGAACCGCTGTCCCTAGATGATATCCGCACAGTACTGACAGAGGGCCAGGGATGAAGTCAAGATCCCTTCCCGGAGACGTGGCGTGCCAGCTAGATAAGAGACATAACTCCGACAGGAGCTGTTTAACAGCGTGCGGAAACGGGGCTGACGTTTGGGACAAGAGGGGAAAGAATATTGTGCTGTGGGGGATCTGAGGCCAGGGAAAAGTCAATAGCCGCTTGGAAATTTAGCCAGAGCGCCACGGACAAGTAGCCAACACCTCAGCTCTCCATTCCACAGCAAGCTTGACCCCTTTGCCCCAGCCCATAAATACACAGCTTGTTTCATCTCCAACGGACGTCTCAAAACACTCGCCAATCTTCACTAGGCCTGTGTGACATAGCTAGGGCTGCCCCAAGCCCAGCTGGGAACATGGGCAGAGAGGTGAAGCGACTTGTCCAAGGCCACAGGGAATCTCTTTGTCGTATCTGGGAGTGGAGTTAGTTGTGCTGTGCTCAGGCCAGTCACTGGCTGCATGATTTGCTGAATCACAGACCTGATCCATCACATGACACAGCTGTAGTCTGACAGGACTGCAGGAGAGAGAAGGGGCATGGGGGCTCTGATGTCTCCTTCCCCACAATGCCAGAGGACGCACCATGCATTGGGTTAGTGCTCGCTGCCTGCAGCAGGTCTTGACAAGCCATGGCGTAGTGAGCTTGCAACATGCGGAGAAGATACTGAGCAAAGCACAGGCCTCGGTGCTGCAGAGTTGGTGCTGCTTTCCCCTTGGGGAATAGTCTCTTCAAGGTGCTGCCGTCTGACCTGGAGGAGAAGGAGGCAGATGCTAACACCATTGACAAAGCTCAGAGGGAGCCCTCGCCTAATCGCCATAGTGACAATCCTCATTGCCGAGGGCTTGAGGCCTTGTGTCCTAACACTGTAACACACCATCGCCTTCAAACTTTGTAAGGTTACTTCAGATCACGGGCCGCTGCTGTCTGGCCTCCAGTCCTGCTGAGGTGAATTATAAATAACCCCTCTGAATAGTAAGAAATATTAATAGTTTCCCTTCATAGCTACTTCTTGTTTTTGTTTTTTGTTTTTTTTTAATGCTACATCCTTAATGCTAAGACAGATGTTAGTACTGTTCCCAAAGGAAGCAGGAGAAATCTATTTGGTCAGGGAGAGGGGGGTATGCTGAAGTGCTGAGAGAGCAAAATCAAGTAGTTCTATTTCAGATGGGAATCATAGAATCATAGAATATCAGGGCTGGAAGAGACCTCAGGAGGTCATCTAGTCCAACCCCCTGCTCAAAGCAGGACCAATCCCCAACTAAATCATCCCAGCCAGGGCTTTGTCAGGCCTGACCTTAAAAACCTCTAAGGAAGGAGATTCCACCACCTCCCTAGGTAACCCATTCTAGTGCTTCACCACCCTCCTAGTGAAAAAGTTTTTCCTAATATCCAACCTAAACCTCCCCACTTCAGACTAACCCTAAGGATAGTTACTTTGCTATTCTGTACTGATGTGGTGGTGGGAGGCTAGCGTCCCCAGCGCTGTCCCTGCCCAATCTCGATAGGATCCTCTGCTTCCGTTCAGTTAAACAGATACTTCAGACAATATCTGGCATGAGGATCTGTCCTCTGGGATCACAGAGGCAGAGGATTAAACAAGCGGGTGGATGTTGATGCCCTGTCAGAGTCTGAGATCAGAGTAACTGGAAAGACATTTGAGTGCTATGTAAGTGATATCAAACTGGTTGGAATCGGGAGTCAGCTAAGCAAGTCATGGTGAGCCGTGTGTGTGGACAGACAGGATTATGTACACACTACCGGTTCTCCTGGTCTCCTTCCCACATGTCCCCTAAGTCCTTTCTAGAGTAAACGAGAGCGACAAGCCAGTCAGTACTTCTGGAGGATGGTTTTCATCAGCACCGCTCCGGCTTCTGCCTCCTGCACTCTGGGGCTGCTCACAGCCTCCTGGGCACGCTCAAACAGAGCCACAGCAATGGGTTCTGGGAAAACCGGTGGGAAGTAGCGGATGAGCAGCTCTGATGCCAGCTCTCGGACCTGCCAAGAGAGGAGGGGGGTGGAGAGAGGGGAAGGTTATGGCAGGACACAGGTGAGGAAGCAGAGAGGCTTTGGGGAGCAGGATGCTTGGGAATCCAGAGCCAACAGAGCCCATTCAGACCTCTAATTTTGGAAGCAAAAGGGGCACCCGTTCTTACTTGGCTATTCTGTACTGACGTGGTGGTGGGAGGCTACAGGGGTTCCGACAGAGCCTAAGAACACAGGCTCCCAGCAGCACCGTGCGCCAGGAAAGCTGGCAGCCAGATCTGGCTCTTTACAGAGGGGGACAGCCTCCCCAGCGCTGTCCCTGCCCAATCTTGATAGGGTCCCCTGCTTCCGGTCAGGTAAACGGGCCACTCCTGCTGCTCACGCCACGCAGCTTCTGTTACTCATTCCAGCTGTCCACAACATCGAGCTGTGGCAGTGTTGGGGACAGAGGGCTGCTTACCTCATTCGTACTGTCCTGCAAGCAGCTCAGCACTGCCAACAAGTTGCTTCTAGAGAAAAAGTCCCAGCAGCCCTTCTGCCTGGCCCAGCTCAACAATGCCGCCATGTTCTCTGTGGTGACAGAAAGGCAGGTCGGTGAGATGTAGGCAGCAAGTGTTGTCAGGGCTGGGCTCAATCGAAAGGGTGGTGGCAAGCAGCAGGGAAAACGGGTCCTGCTAGTTCATAACGACTCTGGTTTATTCTCTGCGGTCAGTGCTGGGAAAGAAGGGCTTTTTATCCTGTACAGAGTCATGCAGCTGCCACAGAACCTTTGTCCCCGACCTCAAGGGCTCCCCTGTGCTAGGGAATGCGGGACAGCAGAGTACCCAACACAGCTTCTGCTACACAGTGTATGGCTGCAACAATGCGCTGTGCAAGTTAAAGTTAACTGGGCTGGGGGCTGCAAACTAGTTTCTATCAAATGAGCCCTTGGGTGGGTAAAGATTTCATTCCACTGAGCCTTGTGTCATCTCACACACATGGGAGCTTATCATAGGTAGGGCCCTAGCAAATTCACGGCTATGAAAAACGCGTCACAGACCATGAAATCTGGTCTTTTGAGTGCTTTTATCCTACACTATACAGATTTCACGGGGGAAACCAGCGTTTCTCAAACTGGGGGTCCTGACCCTAAAGGGAGTTGCAGGAGTGTCGCAAGATTATTTTAGGGAGGTTGCGGTATTGCCACCCTTACTTCTGCACTGCTGCCTTCAGAGTTGGGGGGCTGGAGAGCGGCAGCTGTTGGCCAGGCGTCCAGCGCTGAAGGCAGCGCCCCACCAGCAGCAGAGAGTACGGATAGGATGGTCCTTACTTCTGCACTGCTGCCTTAAAGCCGGGTGGCCAGAGAGTGGCAGTTGCTAAGGGCCCAGCTCTGCAGGCAGCAGCCTAGAAGTAAGGGTGGCAATCCCATAGCTGCCATCCTTACTTCTGCGCTGCTGCTGGCAGCGGCTCTGCCTTCAGAGCTGGGCTCCCGGCCAGCAGCCGCCGCTCTCCAGCTGCCCAGCTCTGAAGGCAACGCCTCTGCCAGCCGCAGTGCAGAAGTACGGGTAGCAGTACCGCACCCGCCCCTACAATAACCTTGTGACCCACCCCCAACTCCTTTTTGGGTCAGGACCCCAACAATCACAGCACTGTGAAATTTCAGATTTAAATAGCTGAAATCATGGAACCCGTGATTTTAAAAATCCTATGACTGTGAAAGTGACCAAAATAGACAGTGAATTTGGTAGGGCCCTAATTATAGGCAGGTCAATGCAGAGTCCCCAACATTCCTCATAAAATGTCAGAGGCTCTTGATTTTTTTTCCCCCCCCCCACCCGAATCCCTCCAGGGACCTAGACTCCCATCTGCTCATCAGCAGCCCCCAGAGTTGAGGGCCAAAGCACGTAGAAGGAGTTTGTTTGTAAAAGGCTGCAGGATATTTTTCTGGATTTGATACACACGCCCCCAAATCACTACAACCTCCCATGACATGGAGAGGCCATTCCACGAGGGCATTTAAATGTGGCCACCCTGCTGACGGGGGTCAGAAACAGACAGGCTGAGGAATCTACTCATTCCGTTCAGGGGTGGCCGGCTGTTACCCACGTGGAGGCTGCCCCTTCTTCCTGGCGGGGCTCCAGGTGTCGGTGCAGGTCTCCAGCACCGCAGCCAGGAGCAGCAGGGCAGTCTTCTTCCTCTGGTAGTTTGACCCTGGGGTCAGAAAGGAAATGCTTAACTGCAGCAGCCACTCCACAAAATCTGCATGGGGGGGAAAAAGCACCTCTGGTTACTTGTGAGCAGTGCACAGAGGGAGGGCAGGGCGAGCCCTTTGGAGCATGAGGGTGCACTAGATTGACTATAAGGTGGGAAAGTGGATGGCTACCGAGGGGCTTCTCAGCATCTAATGGTCAACTGGTACTTTGTGACAACAGAGGGACTAGGACTTGGATCCACCTGCTCCAAAAGCACAGGCCCCTGCCACTGCGGCTAAAGGAAAAGCTGTCAGCTGTGCCAGCCCTGTGACACCCAGCTGGTGGCTTTTATTTCTGTCCCACAGAAAGCACCGACATACGCGTTAGCCAGTTTATCTGCTTCAGATTAACTCCACGGAGGATTTTTTTTACTTGAAAATCCACTTTTTGCTTTTAAGGGTGACTCTTTGCTCAGCCTGGGTAATGGAAAACCCACTCATGAGTTTCACGTTGGTTCACACTCTGTTTTGCTATGTTCAGAGAAAGTACCCCCCAGCCTAGACCACTTGGAGAAAGGAACTTTATTTCTGGACATGTTCAGACACAGTTTGGTTTTGGGCCAGGAATGCCAAAATGTCCTATCGCCCCAGGCTGTTGCAATACGACCAACACCTCTCTCTTACATAGCACTTCTCGAAGCGTGTTACACAGGAAGGTCAGTATTGTTCTCCCCATTTTTACAGATGGGGAAATTGAGGCACGGAGCGATGAAGTGACTTGCTCATGAGGCCTATGGCAGAACCAGGAATAAAACCCAGGTCTCTCAAGTCTGGGATTAACCCACTAGGCCTCGCTGCCTCTCCTCTGTAAGCTTTCCAGTTTTTCAGACTCTTGACATGTGGAGAAGCGTCCAAATTTCAGGGTGTTTATCCCAACTGAACCCAAATGTTTGACCCACTGATGTTGGCCCAGCCTCATTACCTGTACTACCAGCGCCAAACATTCTAACATCAGGCGTCAAGCCCCCCACATTTATGAGATTAACAAAATTATAATCTCCCTCCCCCCAATCAATTTATTTGCCATCTGCTTTCTGAGCCTTTAGGGGGTCACATTTCCCAGCTTTTCTTCACAATCAGGGAGGCTAGAAAAAATAAATAAAAGCCGAGAGTCTCAGTCACATGACTCCAGGAGCTGAGGCTTTCAGAAAAAACACCAAAGACTCTGAAATTCATGATCAAATCACAAGAGTTGGTATCGCTGAGTTACACGCCCGCTGGTCGGCTCGGCGGTAGCAGGACTGGAGCTCGGAAGAGAGCAGTCCTGGCAGATCGCGGTGGAATCACAAGGCCTGGTGCCAGAAGGCAGAATAAAACTTCCATTAAAGGTCCAAGTTGCCCCACCCCCACTGTCCAGGCCCAGTTGCACGACCCACCAGAGCTCCCTACGCGCATCCCCGCTCAAGTGGGCCACAAAAGGGTAGTGCCAGGTGGCGGCTTTATGTGTGAATGCTGGAGGCCGCTGAGGTGAGCAGAGAGGAAAAGTTAAGCAGCGATGGGAGCCTATGGGAGTGAGATGTCAGGAACGGCTCACTCACCTACTGCTTGTGCAAGTGCTCCTTCTGGATCCGTGCTGGCAGAGCGCTCAGTAGCTTTGCTCTGCATCTTGCTTCGCAGCTGAGAGAGGGCGCTGTCCCTCAGCCTGACCAGAGCCTTCTTCACTGCAGCCTGGAGCAGCTGCCGGAAGGAGGACGAGTCGCAGTTCAGGTTCAGTGGCAAGAACTCCTTCAGTAGATGGACCTCTACCTCTGACAAGGCCTGGTTGGTCCTGGGGCTACAACACAGGAGACCCAGAGCTGCTAGGCGAATGTTCTCCTCCCTGGAGTGCAAGCAGCAGCAGAGCCTTTCCAAAGTCTCCCCATCCAGGGGCAAGGCCCCGGTGATGATCTTGCGGCCGTTCAGCAGGGCGACCCACGCCCGAAGGTGGGCAGAGTCCCCACCACTGCAGCTCTCAGCAAGCAAAGCGTAAGAGGCGGGGAAGAGCCGCAAAGTCCAGACAAGAAGGTAGTTGGAAGCGTTGCTCTGAAGGAAGGAGATGGGAGAAGTCAAAGCACTGGCCAGGGTGGGCAGCCAGTGCAGTGCCCACTTCTGAGCCAGCTCCTCCTCTGTGGCAGGTTCCTCTCCCGCAATCCAGTGCTTGCGCTGCTGTTGCAAAATGGTTTTATACACGTCTGATGCAGCTGGGCACAGGTGGTTAGTGGAAAGGCAGTTCAGAAGGTGCTGGGGAAGATCCTTGTAGGTATCCAGAACCTAGAAAACCCCAAATAACTTTACGGTCCTTGTTTGCTTCAGGCGGCCCCTGAACTCTCCTAACGCACCAAGGAAACAAGCCTTGCTCATCTTATTAGTAGCTAAAACAAAGGCTGTATGATGATAGTGGAGGACCAGCTGCCTTCCCCACCAAGGAGGGGTGGATCCCAACACAGGTGGTAATTTCTGGTCATTGGTGACACTAAGCAATGCTGAGATACCACAGTGATCAGTGCTTTTGACTAAGGCTGCATTCAAATCAGGGACCCAGTGGTAAAAGGCTGCATGATCCAGCCCCAATTTTCCCAAGCTACCTATTGCATTTGATGTATTGTTTCTGTCCTCTTTCATGAGCTGGCTATTCTCTGTACAACAGCTAAAGAGCTAACCTGGGGCTCCCGGTTACCAGGTCAGAGAGACTGGGAACACCCTAACAGCAGTACTGGGTTCAAAACAGAAGACCCCCAGTAACCCA
Source organism: Malaclemys terrapin pileata (assembly GCF_027887155.1). Taxonomy (NCBI): domain Eukaryota; kingdom Metazoa; phylum Chordata; order Testudines; family Emydidae; genus Malaclemys; species Malaclemys terrapin. The sequence goes on along the minus strand of NC_071520.1, from coordinate 14,758,637 downwards.
AAGACAATCGTAGCGAAATATTCTGTCCCCATCTCTAGTGAGACCACAATGGGGCAGGAAAATGCTGCTGTGATCTCTGCATTGACATGTCTTGGCATCCAGAAAGGCAGGGTGGTTGGTAGGAGGGGCAGTGGCTCATGCCCTTGAGAACCTCCTTGTGGTGGATCTTGGGGGCTATGGGGGCCACAGTTAGGCAGAGATCCAACCATTTCTTTTCTGCCAATGCATAAGAGAGCTGGATATACGAGGTCCCACAGGGGAAGTAACAAAAACACAGGCTGCTACCACTTGAGCCAGAAGAGATTCTCTATTAGCAGGCTAGGGCCTATGACCCATGGCAGAGCGACCTGCATCCCATCCCCTAGGGTGCAAGGTGCACACACTATCTATCTTTCTGATTTTTTGATGGAGGCTGCAGGGAGACCCAAGTTATCCAAGCACAAGCTCTCTATGCAGATTCTCAACCCATTGTGTGTACCAATGTGCCCCTCCTTTCTTCAAGCAGTGACTGAGGACTCGCAGGCGAGTACAAGTTCTGGTGTCTGGTTTTCATCTAGCCCTTTGTGGGATGTTTTGGCATCTGAATCACGCCCTCCATTCTTTTCTTAGCTGTGCCTGGCACGCGCAATACCTGTCCCTCTGTGGGCAGCACTCGCTCATCCCACCCACGCGGTAAGTGTCTTGGACACTGCATGTCCCCACCAGGTTTCCTTACTTTCTCTGTGCCCACGTAGGGGAGAATGGCGCACAGGGGGAAATATCTGGCTTTGACCTGCCAGGGCATTGTGATGATTCTCTGCAGGAACTGTTCATAGAGGGGTCTCTCCAGGTCCTCGAAGCGATGGCACTCCAGGCGGTAGATCTCCAGGAGATGTTGAAAGGAGCTATGTATGAACTCTGACGCCCCTTCCACCTGAACAACCAGAAAAGAAACGCAAACTAAGAAGAGATTCTCCATCATGTCTCACTGGCGGAAGTTGTTAGAGGGGCTTTATAACATCCTCCACCCTCCTTTATCTGTCACTAGGGATTGCCTGTCCTGTGGCAAATGATAACCAATATTAAGTAGTCCCATTTTTGCCACCAGCAATGGGGGCAGGGGACCCAACACAACAGCCTGATGTGGCTTGGTAAAATCGGCCCCACGGTGTCCCCGTTAGGGCTCCTTAATGGCATTTGCCAATGGAAGGCTGTCTTGATGAACCTGACAAGATGGCTTGCTCAGTACGGGACTGTTCAGTGGGAACATGGCTGTTGGAGTCTGGCTCTGCCAAGCTGCAAGACAGCTGGGCTCTCCTTGCAAAGCGCCAGCACTGACCGAACGTCGCGTCAGCCAGGAGGAAAAGGCAAGGCCAATGCGCCCAGCCCTATAATGCAAGGTCAGTCGTATCTTAGCAACCCTGCTTAGTTACTATGCGGTGTATTCTGCTCCCAGTGCATGTGAAATGAGGTAGGGACAGACTAAAATCCGGCCAGGCTGCACTGTGCACTTCTCTTCAAGTGAAAGACTGGGATGATGAGGGGGAAAGAAGGGAAGATTTCTGGCTGCCCTGGAAGAGGGTGTGGCCTGTAGGAGCTATGCCCCCCCGGGCTGGGTGCGTTACCGGGCTTTCTGCATTGTTCCAGATGAACTGGCTCAGTCTGTGGAGCAGTTCAGAGTTCTCAGCCAGCATGCGGCTCTCCTTGACTTTCCAGATCTCGGGCAGACACTCCAGGATACGTTGCAGCCAGAGGGAGAAAACTGAAAGCACAGAACAGACTAGTATAGAGTTCTTCCAGCAGGCAAAACAGCAAAACCTCCCACAGCTCTTCCCAGCTGGAGTGGGCAACCAGGTAGTGGGCAAACGCCTGCCTCTCTGAACACCATTTCCCCTGAGATTTCTCTGTGAATGTACCTTACGCAGCAGGGGCTCAAAGCAAGATTAAGGCAAGCGTGTGCGTTACAGCACGATGGTACTAAGGGGCCCAGGCTGGATTTGATTGGGCTTTAATTTCAGAATTGAGGGAAAGATCACTGCTGGTGGTTCCCCTCCCCACCCCAAGGTGCCCTAGATCTCCTCAAGCAGCTGAGTCACTCTTAGAAATTCCCCTTCCCATACGGCATGTCTAAAAGCTATGGGGGTTTGGAGGTTCCTGCTGCAGTGGGTGGCAAACCTTTAAAACCCTCTTGGTGTATATTCGGGGTGGAGGGGCAGATCTTTATTACCTTGGAAACGGTAGTAATGATAATCCTTCTGCCCTTCGCTCACAGCCCAGACAGCTGGAAACAGCACGTCCAGCAAGAGACAAGCCTGCAGGGCATACACCAGTGTTAAGCAATAGCTGTCAGCTGAGCTACCACTGTATTTGTGGTGTTGGGCTTTTCTTGCTGATTGACAGAAGAGATTCCTAGACACCAGAACTTCAAAGAGGACCTGCTAGGTCATAATTAAGGCTAAGATTTTTGTCATGGATAGTTTTAGTAAAAGTCACGGATATGTCATGGGTAATAACGAAAAATTCAAGGAAGCCTGTGACCTGTCCCTGACTTTTACTAAAACTATCCATGATGAAATGGGAAGGGGCTGGGCAGCTGTGGGATGGTGGAGAGCTGCGGGGGTCCCCCTGCTCCCCCATGGCAGCTGGGGAGCTGCAGGGGTCTCAAGTGAGGAAGCTTTCATCACCAGAGCCAGGCCGAGCTGCTACAGCAATGGGCACTATGTAAATACGCTGAGTCAGACAGCCTTTAGCCAGGGCGGGCTCCGCTGAAATCCAAGGAGGTCTCCCCACATGCCCCCTAGCTGGGCAGGTTCAGTTCTCTCTTGGACTCCTCCTGCAAAGCTCTTTGCCATGACACCAAGTAACACCGATCTGTTCACGTGCAGTTTTACTCTTTGGCGCTTGAGCCACTGAACTTTGCCTTCTTACAGCTGATATGGCAGCAGCGGCTTGATTAATTACACAGAATGTTCCCCCTCCATCCAGCTAAGGCCCTGGCCACAGCAGGTGAACCAGCAATAGCAACAGTCATGGTGCTGCTAACAGACTTCTAGCATTCTTCTTCTCTTGATTCCCCCGTGGTGTGTTCATGCCTATATCCGCTACTGAAGGGGTTACTCACAGCACAGCTTGACTTCCAAGATTCTCCTGGGGAAACAAATCTATCCATACTGATCAGGGAAACAAAGGCCCCCTGGCAACAACTACATTTAAACACAATGCCTGGCGGGAGTGTAAGGCCTTTGCCAACTGTCAGGGCTTAAACTCGCTGCTGGTGCAGGTTGGTGCAGCTAGATCCAAGTAAATGGAACTGGCTTGCTCAGCAATGAATTAGCGTGCACCTCCCCCCCAGTATCTAAAGCCACCCCAAGTACTTGCTGAGCCAACACCCAGCAACAGGTGAAAGGTTTTTCTAAACCCTTTGCCCAAAGCCCAGTTTGCTTGTCCTCTGCATTCCCCAACAGAATCTCGTTCGAACTTAGAGCTCTCCTACCCGGGGTGGGAAGCTGTCCAGCCGGCAGCTCAGGATCTCCTTCTTGCAGCAAGTTAATAAACCCCTAGTGAGCACCAGTCTCGCTAAGCCGTCTGAACTCAGGACAGACGTCTCCACCTTGAGTTCTCCAAATCTCAGCTCTCCTGGCCCTAGGGAAAAATCACCAAGTGAGGACAGAGCAAAGACTTATCCAGACACTGACTTTCAAACCGCAAATCAGCCTTTTGTTTCTCAGGTTAACTTTAGTCCTTCACACCCATTAGTATTAATTGTAGCACAGGTCAGAGCCAGGCACAGCGTGAGCAGACAGCGCAGAAATATGGCCCAGACAACACAGGGCCTTCCCTGAGCAGAGCCTCCCAATCATGCTGAACCCGCCAAATGCAGTGTAAACTGCGTGCTCCAGAGTGGGAGGGGCTCAATCTGCAGAAATAAAAGGTCAGTGCATGTAACCTACTGTGCCGCCTTGCCCCATGGTCCGAGAGCCCCATATCTAGGCTTTGCTGGAGACTTCCTCCCCTTCCTTCACCTGGGAAGGCAGAATGGCCTCTAGGGAATTGTGATCTGTTCCTCGTTCAGCCACTGACTCCGTCACCTTGGGCAGGTCACTTCCCCACCTTTGGAAAGCACCTTGAGATCTAGTGCTAACAAGGATCGTTACTGAAGATCAAGCACGCACCTTGGTCGACTAGCTGGAAAAGAGTCAGCACGGCTCTGGCCCCTCTCTCTGGCTCAGCAGCAGTGTTCACCAACATGCTCACGGCAGTGCCGGCCAGCAGGCGGGCGTCCTTGTTAGCTGTCTGAGGAAACTCACCTTTTAAAAAGCTTGTCTTTACAAAGCCATTTAAACATCACTTACTGCCCTCCCCTCTCCCTGCAAAGAAAAGGCACTTACAAAGCCACTGGGGGTATGCTGCACTTTTGCAGCACATCGGGTGGACTGGATCCCTCTCATCACAACGCCCCCTGCCCCACTGCAGTCACACTTACGCAGCAGTGTACATGGACATACTGAAACACGTGTATTACACATGTACAGATGTACGCATGGGTACGTCTCCAGCTGGAAAAGGTGGAGACACCCATTACCAGCAGCGGTCACCTAGCATGGCACTATCACTGCATTCTATCGTGGCTTCACTTTAGTGCAGTTATTGTTCCCCCTCCACTAATCACATGGGAGCTGTGAATACTCAGCACCTCTCCGTAGCAGGCAACTTTTGTGTAGGTGCCTATATTTGAAAATGTTGGCCTTATGTTTTCTGCCTCAGTTTCCCCGAGGAAACTGTAAAGTGGGGATCATAAAACTTGCCTCCCTGGCAGGAGTGCTGAGAGGTGAAATTAGATAATGTTGGAAAGTGCTTTGAACAGGTAAAGCATTATCCTTATTTCTCTAACCAGGAACAACTTCTCCCCTCAGATCCAGGCTGGCCTGGCTTCACGTGGGCTCAAACTCTCTGCAGTAGCTTGGCTGCGGTCTCATCTGGGCCATGGTTGGGTAGCTGCCTGGACTATAATCACCTGCTCCATGACGACTTGCAGCAGAGATCCCAAAATGCTCTGCACGATTTCACTGTTCTCGGCTTCGCTCCACACCAGAGGCGACACTTCCTTTGACATCGCCTGGAAAAGCTGCAGGCAGGTCTGAGGAAGAAAAAGGATAAAGCGCAACCCTCTGTCACCTGCTAGATCTTTTTCTTAACAGTTCGACTATGCGCCTCCCCCCACCCCCCAACATAGGGGGAACTTTTCCTTCCAACCCCTAAGTCCTGCCGTCTTGTCTTACGGGGGAGGACACCAAATTCCAATGAATGTTTGGGTTTTTTCTCTTCCCCTAGTGCTCGTGGGAGTTTCAGCATGTTACAGGCATCCAGAGGAGACTATAACCCCCAAGCGATGTGGATCTTACCTTGACCGTGATGTAGCTCCACTCCCCGCTCCTGGCCGTTGGGTCCTGCAGCACCCAATTCAACGTGGTAGCTACACGCAGCAGCAGTGGGGCTAGGCTGAGTCTCCAGTGGTGTCGGCCTAGGCGGCTTTCCTCTATGAACATGCAAACTGTGGATGGGGGGAGAGGGGCACACAGTGCATCAGATGCCAGGCACTGCAGCCCGAGACGCTGGGTTAAACACCTCAAGAGGTGGCCAGCAGCATCTACATGAACGCTGCAGCGAGTTATGATCAAACAAACTGATCCAGACGCCCACGCTCCAAAGGGGGGCCCTGCTCTTATGCAGGGCTGGGGAACCCCCTGCCAGTTGGTTTGGGTCCCAGGCTTTGAGGCCGTACGTTTGAGTTGAATCCCTCCCTGCAGGGATGAATATCCCTGCTAACTCTCACGAGTGGAGATTCACAGATGACTCTTCCCCGGCCGGTGTTGTTAACTCATGAAAAGAGACTGGGAAAGGACAAAGCAAACGAAGGGTCTCATCTCTCCATTCTTGGATGGAGATCTGGAGCTGGTGATTCCTAGTGCTCATACCACTTTTCATCATCAACTGCGTGTTCGCTAATTCATTCACCCCACCCTGGGGAGAGAGGCGAGTATAAGGCTCCCTACTGTATGTGTGGAGAAACTGAGGCACTGAAGTGACACGACTTGCAGAAGGCTGCACAGAGTGCGTGTCTTCACGCCCAGATCCTGCTCCTGACCATGCTGGGGATTTGCCCAGAAAAGCTCAGTCCACAGACAGCACCTGGCTTTTGGCGTGGGAGAAGGGCCAGGACATCAGTGACACTTCTGCTCATCTCGTTCCCCAGTCAGACTGAGTAGCGGACAAAGAGATTCAGGGACTCGTCTGAGGTGGGCCCCATGAATCGGTAGCTCAGCTCATGATGAGCGTCAGGATGGTCTCAGCTCAGTCTCTTATTAACCACCGAGGCCTCCATTGTGGACATTTGGATTCGTGTGGTTCTGTGGGTTAGTGTCACGGCTTTCAAAGGGGGCAAGGGGAGTCTTTGAGACTGACCTGTCTGGAGGTCTCCTGGAGACAGCACCTGCAGGGAGAAGGAAACGCAGGCACGTTTAACACTCATGGAGGGCACAGCTGCTGCAGAATTGCAGCTAGAGGGACGCCGTGTGTGCTAGGAGAGGACTGAGGGGTAATTGGAACCCGAGCAAAGCGTCTGCCAGCTGAGCTTAGAATCAAGCCTTCCCCCCAAACCACAGCACACAGTTTCCCCTACCCAGGGCAGCACAGCCAGTGGACCAGACAGATCAGCGGGACAGGGCTGAGACCCTCCGTTTGTCTCTGCGGCCCCGGGCCAGTGGAGCTGGGTGTTCTGCGGGAGCAGAGCTGACATACTCACCCCTAAGGGAACTAATACACTTCAGTCAACTCCTTGAACCGTCACAGACTCTGTGCTTTCTCCCCTGCACTGATGATGAACAGGGGGTTGTTTGTAAATAGCTTCCTTCTTTAGAATCTACCTCTTCTTCCTGCCAAGTTCTCTTTGGCGTGGTCCAGATCACAAAGACTTGCCATGTTACAGTTCACTACCGAGGGGACCACCAACCCAGCACTGGGCTGAAACACCACCAGCCAGAAGAGCAGGAGGCTGACTGTACCAAAGGCTGTTTTTATTTACACACAAAGTTCTGGTGAACCCGCAATCCTAGGACAGGGAACAAAAAGAACCTCCAGGCCAGGTACCGTGGAATGTGCTAACACGGTCTCATTGTACAGGAGCTTTAAAATACTATGGGAGTAAATACAGGGGTCCTAGTCCGCCTGAACTGGGCCTTTCCTGCCATATCGCCATCCCCAGATCCAATGCTGCCCTTTGCACTAAGACCCCAATCCTGCAATGCTATCTGCTAGCTCAGACCCGCTGACGTCAACAGGACTCTGCACAGGCCTAGGGGTCCAAGCTGATGGCTCCTGATGCGGGATCAGGGCCTCCCTTTGTCTTCTGTGCTGCTCTAAAGAGAACTGAGTTCCTCTCACCTGTTTGGACTCGGTCAGGCTGCTCATTAACTTATTCACTTCCTCAGCAACCAGGGATTCTTTACCTTCCGACAACTTCGTAACAATCTGGGGGGAAAGGAAACCTCGAATGGTCCAGGTGTTCCAGGATCGTGCACAAATACCCAGACCAATATGGGTCTGTCTACACTGCAGCTGGCAGAGAGCCTCCCAGCCTAGCTGGATGGACTCGTGATAGCTCAGCTGGAGCGAGCTCGCTAAAAATAGCGGTGTGGACATTGTGGCTCTGGCAGCAGGCTGGGCCACCTAACGCCCTGGACCTGAGACCAGGTGGCTACCCCGAGTCTCCAACAGAGCCACAGCCTCCACCTTGATATTTTTAGTGAGCTAGCTAGTGCAAGTCTGTCTACCTGGCTGTCTCCCAGCTGCAGTGTAGACATACTCTGTGTGCTCTCAGTTAGGTAGATAATATGCTATTGAACCCAGAATTAGGATTTAGACACAACAGACCTCTCCCAAAGAGACAAGTACGGCCTCTTGAGTAAATGACGTGTGATTAAAACTAGCTGTGAAAGTCTAAAAAATGCACAACAAAAAAAGGGTAGGAATTTCAGAAAAAGAATCCATTTAATAAACGCGTTCATGTGGTCAAGCACTGTGCCAGATATGGAAAGTTAACGCTAACAGTCTGTCTAAGGTCAGCAGGTTTTTCTATTAAATCGCTAAAATCCGCTTTAGTGTTTATTTTCAGTCAAGGGCACAAGTTACAACATTTGGCTAGAGCTCTAAACTTTCCCGGAGCTCAGGAGCACTGGGCTCTGGGATTTTAGTTCAGGCCACTCTCTGGGTTTGTCTACACGGCCCTGCAGATTGGACTACGGATAGGCACATTGCAGCGCGCACACTGAAGTCCTTCAAAGAGGACAACGTTAATGCGAACCAGGTACCTTTTAGTCTGTGTCCGCAGCATCCACAGGGGGCACTTCCAGCATCGCACTATGGTGCACACTGCAATTCGCCTCTCCAGACTACAGGGCCATGTAGCCATAGCCTCTGTTCTGCCTTTTTTTTTTTTTTAATATGTATTTATTCTCTTACATAATGAAAGAGCTGAAGAAGAGGTCTGTACAGCTCAAAAGCTTCTCTCTTTCACCATCCGAAGTGGGTCCAGTAAAAGATATTACACCTCTACCCCGATACAACGCTGTCCTTGGGAGCCAAAAAATCTTACTGAGTTATAGGTGAAACCGCTGTGATAGACCCAGGCCAGTTGGGTACAGCAGAATAGCAGAAGGCAGATATACTGGCCACTGGATTAACAGTTTTCTGTTCCCTGACTGACCAGAGGAGGGGCTGCTCCAGGCTAATGAGAACATCTGACTCCAATTAACCTGCAAAGAGTCAGGTGAGGCCATTAAGCTAATGTGACCACCTGACTCTAATTAAGGCCCCACTGATACTATAAAAAGGGCTCACGCCAGTCAGGCAGAGGAGAGTAAGTGCGGCTGAAGGACTGGTTAATGAAGACACCCTCAAGTTATTGATAAGGGAGCCCTAAGGTAAGGGTGAAGAAGAGAGAAGCAGGAGAGCTGTGGGGAAGTGGCCCAGGGAAATGTAGCAACTCTGGCAGTGAAAGGTTGGGTGCCAACAGCTGCTACCATTAGGGTCCCTGGGCCGGAACCCGGAGTAGAGGGCAGGCCCGGGTTCCCCCCAACCCACCACCACTCCAGGAACACCTCCTGGGAGGGGAAGTCAGGCTCCTGTCAGGACAGGAGACTAAACGGTTCTAAAACAAGCCCTAGGGACAACAGAGACTGTGGCAGTTCTCTCACCAACCTCCTTGCTGGCTTATGATGAAAAGGGCTCAGTAGACTGTAACCTGGCCCTAGAGAGAGAAGGGCTACGTGGAGGGTCACAGAGAGCCACTGAGGCTAGCATATACCGCCTAGAAGTGCAGGACCTGCGGGGACAAGGTCAGCGCTCTGCCACACCGTGTTATATCGAACTTGCTTTGATCTGCCAGAATGCACAGCCCCACCCTCCACCCCCCGGGAGCGCTGCTTTACCGCGTTATATCCGAATTCATGTTATATCGGGTCGCGTTATATCAGGGTAGAGGTGTACCTCTCCCACCTTGTCTCCATAATGAAAGAGACCGGACAGAACGGTGATTCTCCACTTGCTGGCTCTCCTCCTTATGTCTAGCTGCTAAATTCACAGATTTTGAAGGCCAGACAGGCATGATGGTTGTCTAGGCTGAGCTCTTATGTAACACAGGCCAGAGAATTTCACCCGGTAATTAAGGCACTGAGCTCAATCACCTGTGATTAAATGACATTACTAAGTTAAAAACAAATGAAATACTTTCCCTACTATTCACTTTCCACATAGCAACGGCTGTAGGAGTTGCCACCGCATGCTCTTTGATTGCAAATAGAAGGCGGGGTAGTCTGCGCAGTCGTGAATGGGAAGGTGGGGTGCCCAGTGCAGTTGTGAATGGGGAGAGAGGTGTCCAGGAGCCAATGTGGTCTATGTTGCTAGAGCCCTGGTACAAAAGTCAAGTGTAGGTGGCTAAGCAAAGGGCCAAGCCTCAGTTTTTATTCTTGGTTTTCCTAGAAGGAAGGCACAAGGTGAAACCTTTACTCCCAGGGAAACTCAGTTAAGATTCAACATCTAGTTTGCAGTAAGGTTCTTTGTGTAGACTAAGGCACAAGATCACCCCGTAAGTGAATGGTCCAGGCAGGTCTCAGTCTCGGTTCTGAGTGGCAGGAGCCCAGGCGTCTATTCCTAGCTCTGACTTGCTGTGGGACCTTGGGTAAGTCACTTAACATTGCTATAGTTCAGTTTCCTCCGCTATAAAATGGGGATCATAACCCCTGCCTACCTCACGCTCTTGTGAGCATCCCTGACTTTACAGCTACGTCTATACTCCAATTAAAAATCCATGGCTAGCCCATGCCAGCTGACTCAGGCTCCCGGGCTGTTTAATTGCGGTGTACTCGTTTGGGCTGGAGCCCAGGCTCTGGGATCCTGCAAGGTAGGAGGGTCCCAGAGCTCAGGCTGCAGCCTAAACCCCAACTTCTACACTGCAGTTAAACAGCCCAGCAGCCCAGCCTGAGTCAGCTGCATGGGCTAGCCCCGGGGTGTCTGTCTGCAGTGTGGCCACCCCTTCTGAGTCATGGATAACAGGTGCTGGAGAGGCACTGAGGGTTTATTATTTTGCAGACGCCCCTGCAAACAATGGAAATGACTGTTGTAGAGTGAACCGTGGCATAGCATTGCAGCCTGACCCACCCAGATGAATGGAGCGGCCGCTATGTAACACGATTTACCTGCTCGAGCTTATGGAAGGAGCTGGAACTGCTGGTCGTCTCCATTTGGAAAGCAAGCACGCAGCGCACTAAGGGAAGCACGTCGGCATCGTCTAGCTCCCATAACCCCTTGCTCAGCTCCTGAAAGAGCAGAAGAGCCTCCTCCAGATTTTTATCTTTACACCTCTTCACAGAACCCCTGGAAAAATTAAACACGGGATTGTCATGTTAACGCTGACTTGTTCCAAACACCTCCAACTGAGAGAGGGAAAGAGTTCAGACTGCAGCTACGGTCAGTAATCACGGAGCGGGACAGGGAAAACTGCCTGGCTTTTGCTTAGCACCCATCCCGATAGTATGTATAGTGCGCATGTTTCAATTATATTTATTCATTTAAACCTCTCGGTTTAGATCTACAGCAAGACTGATTTCAGCAGGAATCTGCGGACCCACTTGCAGGCTGGGAGTCTGCGTTAGAAACAGGTCAATATCTGAAACAGGATAACGTACCACAGTGGAAATGAGCAGTTGCAGGCTGAAAACTAGCATAGTTTTGCTTTGCGTAAGGCAGTGTCTATGGCCCAAATGCAGGACTTTAGCTGGGTGCTGCTGGCTCTACTCGCCAGTCAGAATCGGGGATAACAATGCTTCGTTGGAGGTGGGAGAGAGGGAAAGTGAAAGAGGAGTAAAACTGATTGAAAGAATTACCCTCTCTCCCTACAGAACTAGTTTAGCCAAGACATCCATGTGTCCCTTTTAGTTGCCTGCACACTGAATATTCCTTGACTTGCTTTCAGTCCTTGCATTACTGTCATTTCCAGCTCTCTGTCTCAGCTGTCACACAGCAGGTTAGTGCAGGTACTTTTTACACCTCTGAGGACCTGGCCTGGGTATATGTCTGATTAAAACAATACATGCAACGAATTTGGTTTCAAACTAACGACTGACTGTTCACATCCCACACACACACACACACACAGACAGGAAGTCTGTGCAGTGAGGAGACAAGGGGCTGCGGGTCCAAACGAGAGGCTAGGGCCCAGCAAGTCAGTACAGAGGTGTGCTGGCAGTGGTGGTGAGAAGGGGCAAGGACTAGAAATGCAGGGGGTGCGGACGCTCAGGATTGAAACGCAGTGGCAGAGTCCAAAACTGGAATAGCCTGACGGTGCTGTAGGTCAGAAGAGAAGTGAACTTTGTACTCAGCCTCGCACAACACCCACCCCCGCTGCTCAGCTCTAGCCAGGCCCTCACTTTCAGGAACACTAGTATTTAACCCACATTTACCCAACTACTAAAAACAAGGGGACGTGTTGAACTGGCAGCTCCTTTTTCTGTTCTGTGTTTGTCAGTGCCTAGCAAAAGGGAGTCCAGGGGCATGCCTCCGCTACCCAGACACTACAGTAATACAAACAATTAACCCTGAAGAATGGTTACAGAACGAACACTTTTGATCCTTAAAGGGAAGTTACATTTGGCCTTGAAGTTAAACCTGGTAGAAACTTTCCCACCATGAAAACAATCCACTGAAATCCCTTTTTCTCAAGGAAATAGACGCCCGCTCAGTGTGCAGCCCAAACACGGGAGCAATGAAACCTGACAGCCAGAGCGACTATAATCCAAAGTGAGACCGATTCCACTGACCCTTCCTGGTCCCCACTGCCAGCACTGCACGGAGTGGGGACAGCGTGTCAAAGGGGACAACAAGCTGAATGACAAGACAGACTCACCCACGCTGTGTTAGTAAAGCAGGTAACACCCCAGCTTCTTATCACATGAGTTTGGTTTTCAATTGGGTGTCTCTTTAAGCTGCCATGAACCAGTCACCGGGGGCCCAACTGTCACAGGTCATTGCCCGGCGACAGGACAGCTCCCGGCCCCACCTTCGCTGTGCAACCGGGGCAGAAGCCCAAGCGCTGGGGGGCACAGAAGGGAGCGGGCAGGGCGCCCGGGTGCAGAGCGGAGACGGGGGGGGGGACCAGGGCGGGACCGCCGGCAAGGGGCGCAGGCCCCGTCCCGGCTTCTGCCCCCGGCCACCTCCCGGGAGCGCCAGCACCATGCGGGGGAGATGCTCTCCAATGGCCCCCGTGGCAGGAGGGGGTTCACTGCCCCACGGGTCCCCCCAGGAGCTGGCCGCCTGCAGCGGGGGCCGGCCGGGGTCCGAAGGGGGCGCCCAGCACTCACCCTGCGAACTGCTCCAGCTTCTCCAGGAAGGCGAGCACGGCCCGGCAGAGATCGTGCAGCGGCTCCCTCCGCCCGAGCCCCCGGTAGAAGGCGAGGCAGGCCTGGGCCTCCTGCGCCGAGCCCATGGCTCACGGAGCGGCCCGGGGAGGGCGGCCGGGACGCGCGCCAGGCTGCCCCGGGGATCGAGCGCAGCACGTGGGCTTGGCAGCTCCGGGCCGGGGCCGCGCTCAGCTGTGGCGGCCACCATAGAGTCGGGCGCAGCCTGGGCCGGGCCGCCTGGCTGCGGCCGTCACGGGGAGCCTCTACCCTGCGGGCGCGCCAGCCCCATCTAGCGCCGCCAGGGGTCCGCACAACCAGCTCCCGCTCCCATTGCCCGACTCCGGGGGCACTGCGCATGCTCACCCGCACTGCGCATGCCCAGTAACCTTCGCTGTTGCCTCTGCCCTCACTTCTACTTGCCACTTGCTGTCCGCTGTGTGATGGGGTTTAGAAGCGGCGGGGGGAGGGAATCGCAGCGGGGGCTGTCAGGGTCTGAGCAGGGGGCAGAAATTTACTGGCCGGGGGGATCAAGCTATGTAGGTAGCGGGAGAAGAGGGGCTGAAGGCGGAAAATCGGGGGTGGGAGCCGGGGTTAAGGGGGGGGGGGAAGAGACGCTGCCAGACCCTGTGCGGGGACAAAACCCCCGTTTAGGGAGGGGGAGAGGGGGGAGCAGTGACCCCGGGGGATGTGCTCGCAGATCTGGCGGGTGGGGGGTGCAGAGGCTGGTTTCGTTCTGCTCACAGGACGCTGCATGTCAGACCCGGCGCAGAGGGCGGGTTCCTGGGGCTGGGGGTCTTAAAAGCACAGGCAGCCCAATTCTTAGACCGTCAAAGCTTAGACACCGCAGCTCCTCTCTATCCTATACAAGTGTTGCGGGGCTACGTTACTGCTCCAGCCGGGAGACTGAATGTGGTGAACTATTGTACAGACACTCCCTCCCTCAAACGCCGCATCTCACATTTTGAATATGTAAAAGTGTCTTCTATCAGTTTCTATGTCTATATGAAATCACTGAGCTCCTTTCTCTTATATAAGTGCTGAGTTGCTAACTCCCTCCCAGAGCCCACATGTCTGCACCCCCCCCCTGCCCCAGGTCAGAGCCTGCACCCCTCACCCAGCTCGGCTCGGCTCCCACCCGCTGCAGCCACCGCTGGAGAATTCCGTGGGCGCAGCTCCGCGGCTGGGACCCCGTTTCTGCTCCTCTTTGCACTACTCGGCCGTGGTCCCCGTCATGCCTGTTCCTTCCTGGGCTCCCCTGACATCTGCTGTGTGGTTGGGGGGGGCTGGCTGAACTCGGGCAGTGGTTTTCAACCTGTGGTCCCCGGGGGCCCACGGACTATGCCTCAGGTTTCCAAGGGGTCCGCACCTCCATTTGAAATTTCTGAGGGGTCCGCAAATGAAAAAATGATTGACAACCGCTGAATTAGGGGAATTGAAAAAAAACATGTTACTTAATGGGCTTTAAAATGTGGAGGGGGGCAAGCTGTGTATGAACACCACTTACCCGGTTTGGGGTTTTAACACATGTGAAAACACAACTTGCTCTATCCGGACTAGGATTTTAAAGCACGTTGGTTAACATGGATTTTTAAAAAAACACATTTTATCCTAGTCTAGACAGTCCCTTAATGGGAAAAAGACAGGGATCCTGATATAAGTCAGTGCAGGTAAAATTATGGTGCTTTGCAGTAGGGAGGAGCCTGTAGGCTGAGATACTTTCACAAAGCTTTTAATATTGTGCGGGCACCAGAAATATTTCCCAGCGGGTTGTTTGTGGGAGTTTGTGCTTTCATTGCATGTCGAGTGTGAGCCTTTTTCTTAAGGACCAAGAGCTCAGCGAAGTGGTGAAAGAGCAGCAAATGCCATTAAAAAGAAAATTGTAGAAGCTGCCCATTCTGCAAAATACTTTTCAATAATACTGGACTGTACACCAGATGTGAGTCATGTTGAACAAATGACGATCATTCGTTTTGTAGATATGGAAAAGTCTGCAGATGAAGATAATGTTGAAGTGCTCATAAAGGAACATTTTTTCGGTTTCGTACCAATGAAGGAGACGACTGGAGCATTTATGACTAAAACTCTTCTACAAGACCTTGAAACAATGTCATTATCTGTTGAAAACTTAAGTGGCCAAGGCTATGATAATGGGAGTAATATGAAGGGTAAAGGAGAATGATGGAAATCAATCCTAGGGCCTTTTTCTTTCCTTGCAGTGCGCATTTTCTGAATTTGGTTGTCAATAATGCTGTTTGGAGGCAAGCAGTTTCTTTGACCAGGTGCAACATGTTTATGTATTTTTCTCAGGCTCAACACACCATTGGGAGATTCTGACTCGCCATGTGAATTCTCTAACTGTGAAACCACTTAGTCAGACAAGATGGGAGAGTCGCATTGATGCTTTGAAGCCTCTTTGCTATGAACTTGGAAACATTTATGATGCCCTAATTGAAATTTCTGATACTACCTTTACTGGATCATCTGGCAGTATGGCACGTTCAAATGCAGAAGCTCTTGCAAATGGCCTTTCAAAGTTTAAATTTGTGACTTCGCTCATTTTTGCAGTATAATATCTTTTTCGAGATTAACCTCACTAGTAAGCAGCTTCAGGAAAAGAACCTGAACATACATTCTGCTATTCAAAAACTGCAGCAAACTAAAAATATTCTGGAGGAATTCAAAAGTAATGAAGGGTTCGAAAGAACACTGGTAGATTCTCTCGAGCTTGCTGGAGAAATCGATTTCCGACAGAATTTGAATCAGAGCCAGTTTGCATTTGGCAAAAGAAACAGCAGTTTTCATATGAAGGACAAGACACACCCATTCAGAACCCAAAACAAAGGTTCAAAGTGAATTTCTACTTTGCGGTCCTTGGTACTGCTATTCACTTGGTTGAGGAAAGATTTCAACAGATGCAGCAGCTAGAGTCAGTATTTGGCTTTCTATATGATATCCACAGCTTGCAAAAGAAAATAGCAAAACAGATAAGAGAATTTTGCATAAAACTGGAGTTGGCATTGACTCATGAAAATTCAAAAGACATTGATGCTACAGATTTGTGTAGTGAGCTTCAGGCTTTTTCAAGAAGACTTAAGAAACATTCCACTCCTGAAGAAGTACTGAAGTTTGTTTGTGAAAATAAACTCACAGACAGTTTTCCAAACATTTGTATAGCTCTATGCATTCTTTTAACTTTGGCAGTTTCCGTAGCTAGTGGGGAACGTAGCTTCTCCAAGTTAAAATTGATAAAAACATCTGCGTTCAACAATGGTACAAGAGACACTTGTTGGACTTGCCACAATGTCAATAGAGCATGAAATAGCTGGAAAACTGGATCTAAAAGAACTAGTGACTGAATTTTCAAAACTTAAAGCAAGAAAAGTCATGTTTTAAGAGCACAGAGTGTTTTTTATTTGGAGTGTTTTGTAAATACAGGTTAAAGTTCATTGAAGAGTGTTCTTGTTTCTATATTGGATGTTGTGGTTATGGCTGTTAAAGCAGGATAGTGTAATGGATGATTTTGGATTTGTAATAATAAAAAATATAATTAACATTTTTAATGCATTTTTATTTGAAATTGGTCTGAAATATCATCTAGCTGTCATGTACAAATCTATTCTGAAAATTTCGTGTCTCTATTTTATCTGATCTCAGAAACATTGGTTGGACGGATGGACAGACAAACCGAATAATTAAGCCTCCGTTTAAAAAAAACGCTTACAAAACATTAAAAGAAAAAAAGGGACAAAATATTTCCCAGTTTACCAAAAACCTCAGCCTAGATCTGCCCTGGGGGTTTGGGAGCAGGGGGCGCTGATTGCATGGTTCGTCTAGGGCGCCAGTTGCTGACAGCTAGTCTAGGGCTGCCCTGGGGCAAATAATACCCATCTCAAAATGCAAGAAGTAGAGAGTAATGCCATACTGTGCCTTCTCTCTTGCACTTTCTCTCACACACAACACCACACCATAAGAAAATGAATAGTAATTGACAACAGTCACCAAGCCGAGATCCAGACAATACCCCTTAACATGGAAAAGCCTATGGAAGCTGCCACCTCAGATTTCTGCTGCTCAGTTGGGAACCAGTTTGGTGATGAGAAATCCATCAAAACGGGTGGTGTTGTGGGACCTGCAGGATCTTTTGCAGGGATTACTGATCAAGGTGGCCAATATTCCTGAGATCACTAATGTATTTAAATAGTTGGGTTTCCCATATGGCGGTGGAGTCACTAAAGGAACTAGTTTTCCCATTCTGTTCTCCCTGTCAGGCACAAAAATACATTAACAGGACGGGGTACTATTATTGGTGTTCCAGACCTTAATTGATCATCACAAGAAGTTGATGGACATCTGCCATGTGGCCTGGAAAAGTCCGTGATGTGAGAACTTTTAAGATCTTTAGATTCTTCCAGAGAGGACAGAATGAAACACAATAGTGACATTGATGGTGGGCAAGTTCCCACCATGATCTTTAGGGTCCCAGGGTACCACAATCCATGCTGAGATGGTTGAGCAGGCCAAGCGAAATCTCTGCTCCTGGCTGACACATTGGTGAGGTCTGTGCCAAGATGGCTGAGCAGTTAGCAGGGAAGTGTCATTCACAGAGACAAGGTCAGTAATCAATGACACGGAACCAGGGAGATGTGTGTCATGTTTTTCAAAGCTCTCCCTTCCCTTCTGAGTGCGGGGCCCCTATTCCCACAGATTGCAAAGCCAACAGGAAAGTTTTGTAGGTGCTGTCTCAGGCACAGGGGAAGGCAAGGTTTCCCCATAGCAGCCAGGAGGAAGAAATTCCTGCTCCTGGACAGCAAATAGATAGGGTCTGTGTCCAGCTGTTGGAGAAGGCAGCAGAGCACCTCCCATTCCTCTCAGGGTTGTCTTACCTATCATGCCTCCATTGCTGGAAAAGGCTCTGACTGCACCCTCCTCAGATACCAGTGGATCCTCTGTCTCCGGCCCCTTCCACTCTTCCCACTGTGCGGTCAACCCCCACTCAATGAAGACCCAGCTGCAGGAGGTTGTGATATACAAATCTCCTTCTCCATGGCAAGAGCTTACCTCCTCTCCCCTTCCAGCCTCCAGCGTTCCCACAGGCGGTGGTAGACGTGCCGGGCACATGCCTCCATCCTGTCCTTGTCACAGTTCCTGGGTGAACGGCATCGCTGATCCCTCCTGGTCTCATGAAGTGCATCACCTCCCAGATCTCAAGCCTTTGGCCACCACCTGGCTCTGGGTGGAATCATGCAATTCTCCACCCTCAGACTGAGCCTGGGGTTGCAGTCCCATGGTGCTAGCCGTGATTACCTCAGCAGGTATGACTTAGGCTCACACCCTGCGGTTCTGTCCCCTCCTAGAACAATGCCAGTGGTTAATACAGTGACCAGACGGGCCTCCTTAAAGCAAAGTATTTATTTAGAACACAAGCATTTCAGAGAAAATATGCCTTAAAAACAATACAGCAAACTGGACACATTTCCCCTAAGACTTACTGTTCCCTGAAAGGCCCATTTCTTTAGATGCCTCTATCAGCCTGCCTCCCTAGATGGATGCTGACAAATGACCCTCCTCTCCTCCCATTGAGAAGTGCTTTTTAACTCTGCAGTATTCCTATGCTCGCCAAGTCCCCAGCCTGACAAAACAAGCGTGCTTTCTGGGAAACAAGATCCTTGAAGCTGATACCTTCGAGCCCTAGAAGGTCATCCAGGAGTTCCTGGACCAGTGCTCTTTGTGAGCTGCTGAAGACCTCACTCCATTGGCTGGCCTGCTTTCCCGCTGACATTCAGGTAAAGAGAATGGGCCAGATCCACCACTGGTGAAAATCGGTGTCGTTCCATTGACTGTAGGTGCTGGTTGGGATAGCTCAGCTCTTAATCTGATCGACTGGGACGATTGTGTGGAAAATGGCATCTTGCTGTAACTGGTAGTGACTGCTACTTCCTGGGATGGCCACAGACAAATCCCAGTCTGCAGCTTGCAGCTACATTTGTTATACAGTATCCACTGTCCTGCTTTACAAATTAACATGGAAGCACAATTCCAACAACTGCAGACATCAGCTCCCTCGGATACCTGTTTTATACTAGTGCAAGTGCCCTAATTTCACTGGTGTTACCCCGGAGTAAACCCAGGATAAGTGAGTGGAGACTCAGGCCCTACGTGCCTGATTCTCTACTGCCCTGAACCTTGTGTAGCTACTACACCTGTGCAAAGTGGGGGAGGAACAGTACCAAGTCAGAACTCTCTGCTCACGGGTGTGCTAGTGGTGGCATTGTACGTCCACTTCCCACAGGTGTAAATGGCTTCACGAGGTGCAAGGCAGGCCAGAATCAGGCCCAGGGTCTGGTGGTGTCCGTGCTGTGTGAATCTGGCTCAAAAGCCCTTGTGCTGTTGACAGAAGGCTGGGGAGGGAAGGGGGCATTTTTCTCTAGTTTCCCCATAGGAGGGATTTTTAAAACCTATAAATTCACTTTTGACAAATGAACGGCTAAAGCAGATTAACCTTTTTGTTAATCCTCTATAATGGCTTTCGAATCTCCTTAACCAATAAGAAAGCGATAAGAGCCCGTTTCTTTTCTTTTTATCTAGATCTACATTGTTCCCCCTTGTCTATTTTTTTCTTGTTTTATTTTCCTTTTCTTTTCTCCTATGAAATAGCCCTGAGATCTTATCTCTGGAGAGGCTCAGTAAACACAACATCAATAATCCCTTCCTTTTATTCCCTGCCGGTAACAGGGTGCAAAGAAGTGTCTGCCGATTGGGATTTGATTACCAGCCGCTATCGAAAGTCTCTTTGTAAGATCTGCGTGCTAAATCCCATAATTCTTTGATAAAAGAAGTATTACCAGTCCATTTTCTGAAGTGAAAGGTATGGGGGGAATGAAAGAAAGCAATCAGCAGAGATACTAATAGGCTAAATGCGTGTGTCTGTGTGGTGGAAAGGCAGGGATGGCAAGGGGAAGCTGGGGAAAGAAGCCCTTTGTTACAGACGGGAAATAGGAATTAATCCGTTTCAGGGTGCATGATTATTACAGCGAAAACCACACAGGGGAAGATTCTGCTCACACTTACACCAATTTCAGTGCCTTTAGTCTGGATTGACATCCGTGCATCTGAGAGCAGTATCTGGGCGAGATTCTCCTGATGTTTGTTCTATGCTTCAGTGTTTTGTATAAGGGAACTTCTAATAATAAATAAACTCCCGTATAGTGGGCCTGATTCTCCACTGCCTTGCATCCTGTGTAAAGTAGGTAAGAATATAAGAACAGCCATACTGGGTCAGACCAATGGTCCATCTAGCCCAGTATCTTGTCTTTTGACAGTGGCCAGTGCCAGGTGCTTCAGAGGGAATGAACAGAACAGGGCAATTATCAAATGATCCATCCCCTGTCGTTAGGGTGACCAGATGTCCTGATTTTATAGGGACAGTCCTGATTTTTGGGTCTTTTTCTTATATAGGCTCCTCTTACACCCCACCCCCGTCCCGATTTTTCACATTTGCTGTCTGGTCACCCTACCTGTCGTCCAGTGCCAGCATCTAGAAGTCAGAGGCTTAGGGACACCCAGAGCATGGGGTTGCATCCTTGGCCATCTTGGCTAATAGCTATTGATGGACCTGAACTGAACTAATTCTTTTTTGAATCCAGTTATAGTTTTGGCCTTCACAACATCCCCTGGCAATGAGTTCCACAGGTTGACTGTGTGTTGTGTGAAGAAGTACTTCCTTATGTTTATTTTAAACCTGCTGCCTGTTAATTTCATTGGGTGACCCCTGGTTCTTGTGTTATGTGAAGGGGTAAATAACACTGCCCTATTCACTTTCTCCACATCAGTCATGATTTTCTAGAGCTCTATCATATCTGCCCTTTGTCGTCCTTTTTCCAAGCTGGACGGTCCCTGTCTTTTTAATCTCTCCTCAGTGGGAAGCTGTTCCATATCCCTGATCATTTCTGTTGATTACAAACCCGACCAAGTCAGAAGGGAGCAATGAAATTCTCCCCTCACTCCAATCCCAGTATATTTACAGAATTATAGAACAGAGTTCTTATAATACATGATTCCAATACAGAGTAGCAGAGGGAGAAGGATATTAAGAGGTAAAGAAAGGAAAAGGAGCAAAGATACTTATATGCCTGAGACAAAAGATCTGTGTTTTCTAGTGAGATTTGAAAAGAAAGGGAGGCTCAATTGGCAGAAAGATATAGGGAGGCTTCCTCAGATATCAGGAGCGGAAGAGGAGAAGGTT
This sequence comes from Malaclemys terrapin pileata, assembly GCF_027887155.1. Classification (NCBI taxonomy): domain Eukaryota; kingdom Metazoa; phylum Chordata; order Testudines; family Emydidae; genus Malaclemys; species Malaclemys terrapin. The sequence continues at coordinate 14,737,466 of NC_071520.1, read as the reverse complement.
TTCACTCTGTCAGCGATAAGATAGTGAGGAGACTCAGAGAGAAAGTCGGTGCTAGATGAGAGAAAGGAGACAGACAGGTAGTAGAGAGAGTAGAGAGGTATGTGGATGGAGTGGCTCTCAAAGAGGCTCAAACATGGAGAGATTTCCCAGGGTAGTGCTAGTGGGCTTCTCTTTCCTGGAGAACCCTCCATTCAGTACAAACTCACTCTGAGGGTACGTCTACACTGGCAGAGTTACAGTGCTGGCAGTTACAGCGCCGCTCAAAGAGCGCTAAAGGGGAACCGCTATTGTGTGTTCACACTGTTAGCTGCCTGCTCAATTGTGTGTTCACACTTGCAGCACTTGCAACAGTCGTCGGAGCAGTACACTCTGGGCAGCTATCCCACAGAGCATCTCTCCCTCTTCTGCCACTAAGAGTTGTGGGAAGGCGGAGGGGGTCGCGGGGCATCCTGGGTCATGTCCCAATGCCCTGTGATGCATTGCTTCGCATTCCAGCGATCCCTGTGCTTCCGTCTGCATTTGGCGCCACCTTTCAACGGTTTGTGTACTGCGCGCTCTGCTCTGCCTTTTCCGTCTGGAGGAATGGACCCCGCACCAATATGCTGCTTGCTCTCACTAACGCTTTCCTGCACTTCAGGAGACTTCAAAATATTTCAAAATGAAAAGTTGATGCCAGTCATGTAAATGCACTTTAACAAATATGGCTCCAGAAATGTGAATTACTGTTATACAGAATTACCCAGAAATTCAGGTGTTCGTAAGTGAAAATGTATTCACCCCACACAGGAGAAAAAGAGAATCTAAGGAGTGAGGGGAGGATTTCTTCAGCCCTTCACATAAATGTGTCTCAGGACAGCCAGGAGAGAGCATATTAACCACTCTTAATACATCTGAGATGTGGAGTTCTCCTTTACCCAATTTGCTTTGAGTCAGTGAACTGAAATATTGGTACTCAATAGGAAGACATCATATAGCATTGCCTGAAAAAATATAAGGAACTGGCCTTTATACAAGTTTTGTTTTGGTGGATCAAAGTTGTATGTAAAAGGAAATTGATCAAAATGTTAATCAAACCTTGTGCAAGGTGCTATTTTTCCCATGGGGAGTCCTGTTAGGAGAAGAAAGGAGGTTATGCTAATATTTACTTGAAGGAAATAATGAGAGAATGAAGCAGTGAGAATATTTGTGATCAAGTGTACTTTTATTTGTTTTATACGTCAGGTGAAATATACCTGTACTGGAAAAGGCAGTAATAAAGAGACACTGAAACCAAGTAATGAGTTACACAGGAACTTGGTTATAGAGCTAATGATCAGAGAGGCCTGGCTAACTGCTTGATTAGTATAATTACATAGACACAGCTCAACAGTTCATATACGGATCCTACTAGCATCACTGACTCAGAAAACGGAAAGTGGAAGATCTATACAGCTGTTTCATCCTGATGGAGAAAACAATTTCTTAAGTGACTTTATTTTGCTGCATAATGAACAAAAAGAATTTAAAGTGGACTTTTGCAAAGAATTGTTAAGGGGTTTGCATACATGACCTTGTGAACCTTAAAACGGACGTTTGTAAATTGTCCCTTTAAAATGCTGAGAGAAAATGCAACTTGAAAGGCAAAGAGAAATATGCAATGCTGACCAAAGGACAACACCCAGAAGATGACCATGGAAAACATCTTGTGAAGACAGGCTGTTGACCATAACCTGATCTGAGAGGGTTTAAGGTCTGTGGTGTCACTCTTAAAAAATGTCTGCAAACTGCTGTGGCCAAGATGTTTTGCACTTTAGGATTATGGATTTTTCCAGGGATAAACACACTGAGGAATAGTAAGCAACTACCAAAAATAAATAAATACATAAAATTAGAAGTAAAATAATTACAATAAAATAAAAAATCTGAAGAGGTTCCCTGTTTTCTCGTTGGATGGTGAGAAGATGACTTATGGATCGTGACTTATGTTCTGTTGGCAGGGCCGGCTCCAGGGTTTTTGCCGCCCCAAGCGGCGCAAAAAAAAAAAAAAAAAAAAAAAAAAAAAGCTGCGATCGCGATCTGCGGCGACAATTCGGCGGGAGGTCCTTCACTCCGAGCGGGAGTGAGGGACCGTCCGCTGAATTGCCGCCGAATAGTTGGACCTGCCGCCCCTCTCCGGAGTGGCCACCCCAAGCACCTGCTTGGCAAGTTGGTACCTGGAGCCGGCCTTGTCTGTTGGGCCATTTCAGATTTTTGTAAGAAGAATGAATTGCGTCCTGATTGGTCCACATCAGCTTTTTGAAAGTGACCAGCCCAATGGACAACTTCCTAATTGGATAAAAGAGACTGATTTTGTTAACCACTTCACTTCCTGAAAGCCAAAAAAATCTGTATGAGAGAAGACAGATTTCAGACTGGCCACCTGAGGTGTCCTCCTGATGACATCAAGTACCTATACTGGATAAGCACCTTTAACTTTCTCTCTCTCTTTTTCTCTCTCTCTCTCTCTCTCTTCCAGCTTATTCATGTTTTCTATTAGCAAAACCAGAATAAAACCATTCTATCTGTCATCTGCTTCATCTGCTGTGCAGCAACAGTTCCAGCACTGTCCTGTAACTAAATTGACCTCTGGGTTGACCTAATCTGGTACCACGATTCCAGCACCATTGACATGACACTGAGGTTCCCCAGTCCCTTTGGCTCATCCTAGTTTGGTGATGAGGCCCCATGCTAACCACACACCACAGAGGGGCCTTAACCCCTCTGGGTCGACCTAATCTGACACCATTGACACAGTACTAAGTCTCCGGATCCCCTCCCCAATGCTGATGTGACAGAATGGAGCAGCAAATCGAATTCCAGATGTGTGAAGAGAGTGACACCATCCATGACCAATTGCAACAGACTCCAGGATGTGAAAAGGCCAAATGAAGGCAGGATCCCATCCCTGGTCTCGTGTGTCAAGCTGTAGGGCCAGAAGCATCTGAAAAGAGAACACTTGACGTGTAACAGGTGATACTGATAAAAGTAGCGAGACTTTGGGAAAGAACTACGAGTGGCTCATTGTCTGTGGCCATATCTTATGCCTTGATCCCATTAGTTTTGATGAGCTAAATGGGGCAAGCTGCAATGGTACCTAGATGGGAGACCTTCAAGAAACAATTAATTAAGTAGCACTCTTCTCTCTTAGCTATTATTCACCCAATGCCTTGGCATGGTCTGGGAGGCACAGTGCTACAGACAGTGTTATTTTTAGATGAGACACTGTTGCCGATTCTTATGATTGTATTGCAAGTCTTGTGATAGTTGACATTTTTCTTAAAGCGTCAGTTCCTGGAGCCAAGTTATCATGTAAGAATCCCAGCTTTCATTTAATAAAGCAAAATTTCTAGCCCTCAAGGCTGCAGAGAAAAGCTTAAAAATGTGACACCGTCCCCCCAACGGCTCAAAAACAAGAAGGCAAATAAAAAAAGAACCCAAAACATAATACTTGTAAAATCTCATGATTTTGGGGACTGTGACATGATTTTTGAATGCTCATGGTTGACAATACTGGACATAAGGCTCTGACGACATCCTGGTCATTAAAGATTCCATGGCAGATTTTGTAAGAATGGAATGTTAACTCTGGTGTCATGACCCAACTTGAGTGACTGGAGTGTCTAGCTCCCTAAATTCTCCCTGCAGTTCAGTATTCATCTTCACTTCTTCTCAACTCGAATGTGGTGTGGCTATGCCCTGGGATAAAGCAGACATGTTCCACCTCATATGTGGCTGCACCTCAATGGTGGGTGATTGAGCCCTTTACATACCACTTGCCTACCTCACAGGAGTGTTGTGAGCCTAATTAATTTTTATAAAGCGCTTAGAGATCCTCCTATGAAGCATATGAGACACATACAAAGTATCTGTAGTATTGTTATTACTTGGACAGTGGGGAAAAATACAATTTCCCTGTGGTCTGAGCAGAAAATAAATCAGCAGTCACGGAGAGTCCTCACCTAGCAAAGGGCTGCACTGCTGCTAAAAATGATTCCCCCCCCAGCTCAGCTCCCCTCCCTCGCTCATATTGTATGATATGACAGTTCCCTTTTGATGGGCAAGCTTTCATTTGGCCAGAGAAAGGGATAATTTGCTTCTTTTAAGGAGTTAATCCTCTGGTCCATTTCTGGGCTGGAGAACAGCTATTCTCCCCCTGCCTTGGACCGGAGGCTCCAACACAATGGAGATCATACCCACCTTCAAATCTACACTCGAGATGGAGAAATCAGATTTCCTTCCGGAGTCATTTCTGTAGGATTAGCTAAATCTTAGATCCACACTAACCCCTCACAAAGCTGCCAAGATTAGTTAGAATTTATTTTATTCGCAGGGGGGTTTACGGTTTTCTTTCCAAAGGGATTATATATATATATTTACTTAGGGTGGCCTCAGTTGTAAAGCAGCTAGCTTAGAAGGGGGGAAAAAGGCATGTATGTGTATATATATCAAATAAAAATCCCAGGAGAAGACAAAACAATAATTCTGTCTGGCATCACTGGTCTGGTTTAAAAAGCATCCAAGTGTCAGCCGTCTTTTCACTGGGGAGCCACAGTTTGGTCTCTCCCAGAGAGCCAGCCCCACTGTTTTCAGCTGCTGAATGTGAGCTGCCAAGTGCCACAAATACAGTTCCGGGAACAGGATGTCTTCAGAAGCCCCATTGGACACAGAACTCAGCAGAAGAAGCCTCAAGAAGCAATGCTCGTTCACCATCGAGAACATTCTCTCCAGCCCAACAGAGAGAAGTCCCCAAGTTCTGGTGCCCTTCTGTCTCCAGGGGATCTTGGACTGTGAGCCCAAGGGGCTGTGTGGGCTGGAGGCCATCGCTGCTGGCTCTCTGCAGGAGGAGGAGGAGGAAGAAGAAGAACTGGAAGCTGCTGGGTGCAGCTGCTGTTGCTGTTCTCATGCAAGCACCCGTTCCCTGCAGGATTCTTCAAATTGGCTAGGTAAGTATTCTCCTGTTTTATGAGTCATTGTGTGGATCCCATAGGTGGCGGGGCGGGGGGCATTGCAGCTGGCATTGACGAGAGCACCAACACTGTAAAGTAGCAAAACCTGGGACTATAGTGACATTGCTGCATTGTGGCCTGTAGCCCTGTCATCATGCACAGGGATTTTGTTAGCCCTCAACCTCAGCAAAGTTGGGAAGGGTCAGTTCTCAGATGCAGGGCTCCAAGGAACAGCGCGGGTGTTGCAACATATAAGGTAGGTGATTCAGTAGCTGGCACACTTCTTTCCGAGGCAGTATTATATCAACGTCCCAACACTGTTTAAACGTGGCACCGGGCTGCTGCTCACTAAGATAAAGAAGGAAGGCCCTGAATTCTGATAGTCATCAATGAACCTATGGCATTTGTTGCAACCGTAGAGATGTTCTAATTCAGGTAACTGTATTCTGCCAAACTACATTGCTGCTATAGCTGGATATTGCTCCTTGAGCCTGTGGTTTGTACAGGACTGATGTGCGTTTAAGCATGTGTTTAAAGTTAAGTACGCTTAAGTGCTTAGACGAATCAGGACCTATTTGCTGTCGTTCACTCCAAGAATGGCTGCATTTCAGGGCGGATGAAGTGGTTCATGTATGGAATTTGTATCTCAGTTTAAGTGTGTCAAATGCTTTGGGACAAAAGGTGCTATATACATTTAAGACATTAGATTATTAGCAATAATTTATTGTTTATATTTTTACAGAGTAACCATTGTTTTAAAATGACTAGTTATAATTTGTAAAGCACTTTGAAGATGAAGAGCATGGTATAAGAACTCAACACTTTACTGGGCTAAAAGCAAGGGCCAGTGAGTAAATCTTCAGTAAAGTATGCAGGATTTGGTTCATTATTATGGGAGTGACTTAAGTGATAACATTTTCGTTTCATTATATGTAAAAAAAAGTTATATTTCTATATCAGTTAGTTCTGGAACAGCTGTTGTATAATTCCTGGCACAGTAAAGAAAAAAGAACATGCAGAGATTTCTTAGTTACAAGTAGTTATGATGAAGTCTCCCACATTTGGGTTTAAACTGGTTTTTACTGGTAAGCATCTTCCAAAATGGGACTTGCAGACCTGATGGCAAATACAAGCTCAGACCAAAGGAAAAGGCATTTTTTCCTCATTACTCTCCATGACTGTCAGTTTCGTGCCATTACTTTGAATGTGAGCATGGGAGAACTTACCCTGAATTTCACATAACATTCTGAGTTTGGTTTGTGCTACGGAGAAGTCTCCATGGACCATTGCATGGAGACTACCAAAGCCGTTTCACTTGAGACCACAACATGAGTGTCCTGATGTGAAAAGCTAGTGTAATCTGCATTACTTGGCACAGTCTTTTCCTACCAGGGACCGCAAAGCCACCTGTGGATTCTTGCTGTAACCTAGCCAGTCCCACAATCCATCATGACCACAAAGGCAAACAGTGGCTGTCCAGTCTGATGTCTCTTTCCTTTACCCTTCTGTGACCATGGACCCAATCCTGTGACATCTCAACTGCTGGCTGAAGGGCTCTGAGCACCCTCATCTCCCTGTGACCTCAGTGAAAGCTGAGAGTGCTCAGTACCTCGCAGTAGGGGGCCCTTAGCCTTTACAAACTCCAATGAGGCTCTCTGGGGGTAAAGACCCGAAACCCCTGGCAATGAAGGCACTGCCCTGCATCAGCCATAGAAGCTGATGCAGGGCATCATTTCACAGAAACATTTCACAGTGGGGAAGCAAAGCTGACAGTGTCACTGTTTTCTGTGGGCTAGCTCCCTTTTCTCCTGTTGCTTTCCTTTTCATCTGCCTCACAGGGAAGTTTCTGCAGACCTCTGAAAAACAGGTCAGGAACTGCCTCCGCTGCCTGCTTTCGACCAGCAGCGCTCAGACACTGGTGTATGCGCTGAGATTGCTGTCCGAGTCCTAATGGGAACCCATAGTGGCAGTGTTAAACCCAGCTCAGGTTGGAAGGTGTTCTTTCCTGACCCTTCCTGGAATTCCCCCTTCCCCTTTGATACCACTCGAGTTCTGCAGAGTTAATCGATGCAGATATCTGCTGCTTCCGAGCACTCTACAATCCTCCTGAATTCTGTGGGAAAGAGAAAGACTTCCCGTTAAATCTTGTAAGATTTTTGGATATTCCCTTGAGTTGTGTGATGGCGAGGGTAGGGGTGGATCTGCTATAATGGAGCTTGGGACCCTACTGGAGAGCTGCTGACTCTCATGACTTCGGGTGTTTTTCTTAAAGCCCCAGCTCCTGAAATTAGGAGGTTCAGTGAAAATCTCCCCTTTCATTTGAAAAAGAAAAGTTTGTTTCTAGCCCCCCTGATTGCAGAGAAAAGCTTGAAAATGTGGTCCCAGTGCATCCTGAAGGCTAACAAACCACAAAACAAACAAAAAGAATCCCAGATTTATTGTATTAAACCATCTTGTAGCTTTTAATCCAATCTCATGGTTTTGAGGAGCCTGACTCGTGCCATTTTAATGCTTGTGGTGGCAATACTGCAGCTGGGCAGTAAACCAGGAGAACATAGCCAGAATTCCTTCACCCTTCCCGAGTGGAACCCTCGTTTCCTTTTTGTCTTTTTCCTCTTTCTTCTTTTTGTCTCCTTCCTCTGAAGCATCTGGGACAGTCCCAGAGCTGGAGAGGAGACACTGGAAGGGGCTGGCCAGGGCTCTGAGGTGGCCCCAAGCATTCTGTCTCTCAGGTGCTCGGCTGGCTGGTTCTTGCTCACATGCTCAGGGTCTAATTGATTGTCACATGTGGGCTCGGGAAGGAATTTTCTCCCAGTTCAGATTGGCGAGGGCATTGGGAGTTTTTCACTTTCCTCTGCAGCTTGTGGGTGCAGGTTGCTTGCTAGGACATCTGGGAGCATCTCATTTCCTTGCCATTGCAGAGGCCTCAGGCACTGGTGCACCTCAGTCCCTCCTGTTCTCTGCCTGTGGCACACAGTCGTCGAGTATCCTGAGGGCTGGAATACCTTCCTCCAAGTGGTTGGGTTTAGTGTGCAGGTGCTGGGAGGTGTTGGTGGCCTGTGAAATACAGGAGGTCAGACTAAATGATCTGGTGGTCCCTTCTGCTCTTCAACTCTATGCCTCTCCTGGAACCTAGAGAATTCCAGTCAATCGCTGTCTCCTACCCCAGGCCTCACATCATGGCAGCCATGCTTTCATTTCATTCAAGGGGGCTGAACGTGGCTCTGTCCAAAGCCAGTCAATGCTGATTCATCATGAATCACCCAGAGGAGCTCAAGCAGAGTCTGAGTATAGCAGTATAGTCCATAGCAGCCCCAACTTCTGCCTACGTGGAATTGAAGGGGGACAGGCCTTTCTTAGTTTGTTTTGGTTCTGTAATCAAACTGGTAAATTCTAACTCTCCTTTTATTAGACACCAGGTTCCCCTGGCCCATGAGGCTAATTCATCCCACTGCCAGGGCATGTAAGAATCTTCGTGGGAGCCAGAATGAGCTGCAGACCTTCCATCAGATCCAAAGGCGGACCCGCCGGCACCGGACCATCTTCACTGAAGATCAGCTACAGGCCCTGGAGGCCCTTTTCAACCAGAACCAGTACCCAGATGTCATCACCAGAGAGCATCTGGCCAACCGCATCCACTTGAAGGAGGAGAGAGTAGAGGTGAGATTCTTCCACACTACAGAGATCAAAACAATTTTTGCCCCTGTTCACTAAAAAAAATAAAGAGGAATCTGGTTCAGGAGCCGTTTTTATGCCCCCTCAGGGGGCTGCAGATGTAGCCCCTCAAAGTGCAATTGAAAAAACACATTGTAAATTCCGTAAGCCATAGGATAAGGCCAGTACACAATGGATGTGTGCAGAACACTCACACATTGTTTTTATGGCCTGACACACTCACAGGCACTCTTGCGCACGCTCTCACACGCGCACACCGCTTAACTCTGCAGTCACTGCCCTGCTTTCAAACATTTTCATGTTCTGCAGAACACTTTTGTTTACCATTGGGATTCCTGTCTCACCTGCCCACCTTGAAAGTAACTGAACATGAACTCCAGGGCAGGAGTCCTCAGGTGGCTCTTGTCCTGAGTTACCTGTGCGGGAGCAGCCTTCATAACCAGAGTAGAACGTACTGCCAAATCCTAGCACTTCCCGTCTTGCTGTAAAATCCAAAGTTGTAAATGCCAATTGCTTTCAGGGCTGGGCCGTTTCATGGAGTCTAGAGATAAATGTTGCATTTTTTTTATTAAATGTCTAGGTTTGGTTTAAAAATCGACGGGCCAAGTGGAGGCATCAGAAAAGAGCTTCTGCTTCGGCTCTGCTCCTTCAAGGCACCAAAAAACCCTCGGAGGAGAACTGCTAAGGGACTGACACTAAGTCTCACAGGGCTATTGTGAGAAGCACCAGTTGCCCTGATCCACTGGTTTTGCAGCAAGGTGGGACAGATGGAAGAGGAGTGGGGCTGGAGAGGGAAAGCAGTGAGGGAATCTTCTGATTCGATGAGGTAAAGGGCAGGTAAAGGTAGGTGCTGTATTTTCAAGTCCTTACCTTTTTCATCCAAAAAAAGTTCATCTCATGACAAATAAAACAAACGAGTCATAGGGCATGTTCCTCAAAAGCTTAAGCTGAAAAGTTGCCAAATGCCAAAGGTGGGGATAGAGCTTGTTCAATGTTAGTATTGTAGATGCATGTATGGATGATGGAGAAAGATTTCTCTCAACTTGTCTTTGTTCCTGTACAGATAGCGCTGTGCCTGTTTTGTTGTTATAAAGTAGATTCGGAGACTATTCTGGATAATGGCCTGGGGTTTACATTGTTTTTACAGTGTCATGATGGTGTCTACAGTTGCATTTTGGGGTCAAGGTGGATACTGATTAATTACACAACTCATTCCTTAAACAAACTAACAAAGGCTCTATTTGCATTCTTCAAAATAAATTCATTCATGTACAGAGTAGGGGGCATCAAAGTACTATTAGTACTTTCAAACTAACATCTTCCACTAACCTGTGCTAACGCATGGCTGTAGTACAGTTGGTTGTTAGTACAGACAAGGCCATTTGTATACTGAGCAATCTTCTCTTTCCATGACGGACCACTCTGCAGCTGCTCTGCCTGCAGTGTGGGTTGGGTTGCCCAGAATGGGGCAACAGCAGTTGCCAACCCCAAACAAAATGGCAAAAGAGAAATGAAAACTAAACTGTAGCACTGCAGAGGAAAAGCAGCACCTGCTGCTATGGGTATCTACTAGAGTTTCTACTGCTAGAAGGGTGTATTTCACCAGAGAAGCTGGTTGTTTCCTTTTTTTGTTTTGTTTCACTCAGCTTGGATAATTAAACTAGATCCGTCAGTTTCACTTTCTGGTTCTCACGCCCTAAGACCTTGCTTTGGGGTCTGGAGTGGTGCATTGGGCTTCACAACAACACAGAGGAAAGTTTCAGCCCTAGAACTGTCTATGTGGTGCCCCACCTGCTGTGTAAGTGCTAAGGATGATAACTGTTTGCAGTGTTGTAGTCATGGCAGTCCTAGGATATTAAAGAGACAAGGTGGGTGAGGTAATATCTTTTATTGGATCAACTTCTGTTGGCGAGAGCTTGTCTCTCAAGATATTACCTCACCCACCGTGTCTCTCTAAGGATGATAATTGGCCATGTCCTACAAGGCCAGCCAGCTTTTGAAGAATCGTTCCTGATTTCCATCCCCATTCTATGTTTTATTCCTTGCAGACAGATTCCCTTTCATTTTCAGACTTGGATCCCTCCATGATAATTGTGGGGAATGGGGTGTGTGTGTGTATGCAGTAAATGCTGCTGGAGTTCTTTTCAAGTAAAATAAAGATTCATAAATCAATGTACTGGGGAGACAGCTGTTACTGGGACTGGAGCCCTGGCATCAAGCCTGCCAAACACGATGCTCCTGACAAAAGTAGTAACGCTACTAATTTAAGTCCGCAAAGATTCTGTCACTGTAAATAACACTTTGCACTTCCACAGCACCTTTGCCTTCCTTCTGTGCTGCAGGGCTGACACCAAGAGCCACACACCAGTGTAGAATTTTCAACACAAGGCAGGGTATTGAGTTAATCCTGAGTGATCTATATTCTGGTGGAGAATGTGCTCTACTGGGGGTCTGCAGCTGAACAGTGCAGCCCTGAAAGTTGGGAGCGCTGGCCAGGGTGTGGGGCACGGCTAGGGGATAACATATCCAGTGTTTGAATGCTGGGAATTGTAATCTTGTTTTAGGATAGGACACGCATACAGGCAAATAATACCATTTTCCCCAAGCCAACTACCTGAAAAGCACTAATTGAACATTAACGCATTATTTATCTTTTCAAAGATATATATAGGGTTGGCAGGATTAGATTATCAGTAAATGTCAATTTCACCAAACACATACAAATCAATGAAAAAATATATCCATTGATAATAATCAAAATTTACAGATGGATAAAGTGAATGAAAATGCTGCCTGAGAATTTAAGTTTAATTTAAAAATATTTACTTTGTATATTTTGACATGTGATGCGGACAATTTGTGTTTTAACGGTTGTAAAGTTTTAACTTTGTATATCTCAGTGTCTTCTGTCAATAAATAATGATTGTTTGACCCTTCAGACTTCCTGCAGCTGTGAAAATGTAAATTGATCCCAATAAAATAGCCTAAAACCATAATTTTGTGTAACTGTGGAAACGTAAATGGATAAAAATAGAGAACAGGTTTAAAAATAAACATTGAAATTCTCCATCAAAATTATGAAAAAAGTACAAATTGAATTCTGCCCTGCCTGGGTATTTAGCATCAGTGCAGTAGTTCCTGCCATCTGACACTTACAAGGACAGTACAGAAATAAATATAGGACTGTGTTACGTTTACTTTCAATTGTGTGTTTCTGGCCGGAAACCCCCGGGTGTGTGCCAGTCACTGCAGTAAAGGGCTTTCTAGTGTTCAGAAATAAGTGCATTCTAGGATTACTATTTGCAGCCCCGCTGTAGAGAAGCTATAGACTCCATAAATCAACTCTGCAAATCAGGCAGCGCATCACTGTAGTCAGCATCGTGCTTAGTCTGGTATCAGTCTCCGGGAGGCCTTTAAATAAAGCCTCCCGCTCCCGCCCATTGCCCTGTGACCCAGAGCCAAGGCAAGGTCCCCTCTGGAACGCTGAGCTGCTGTCAAGCCAAGGGAGCGTCGGCCCCCTGCTCACGGGCGCTCCTCCCCAACGCGCATGCGCCTTAGTCGCACTTCTTCCTCCTTGCCGGCAGGGGGAGCGCTCTCCCTTTGGGACGCTCTAGCCGCTCTCTGTGGTTTCCCGTTAGCCCGCCGCGCTAGGCTTTCCAGGCTCCTCTCGGCGGCGCTGCTAGCGCCTGGAAGCGGGACTAGTGCGCTAAAAGAAAACTACAAGTCCCGACTAGCAGCGCGGTGCGACGGTGGCTGGGAAGGGTCAAGCCACCCCCTCACCCTTCCCCGATTCTGGCCGTGTCGGCTCCTGCCCTGAGAAACCGCGGACGCCCCTTGTCCTGGCTGACAGCGATCCTCGGCCTGGCGCCATGGAGGAGCCGGGGGCTCCCGTCACCGCCGCTGCCTCACCCCTGGCGCTGGTGCCCCTACAGGCCGACGGGGCCGCCGTGGCTGTGCTGCGGGAAGCGGCCCAGGAGCCCCCCAAGCGCCGTAAGAGGATCCTGGACGAGGAGAGCTACATCGAGGTGATCGGGGGGAGGGAGGCCGGGGCTGTCTGGGGGGGAGGCTAAGGGGGGGGGGGCTGTCTGAGGGGGAGGCCGGGGCTGTCTGGGGGTGGGGAGGGAGGCCGGGGCTGTCTGGGAGGGAGGCCAGGGCTGTCTGGGTGGAGGGGGGGTTTGAGGAGGCAGGCTGGGCCTGTCTGGGGGGGAGGCAAAGGGGGCCTGTCTGGGGGGGAGGCAAAGGGGGCCTGTCTGGGGGGGAGGCAAAGGGGGCCTGTCTGGGGGGGAGGCAAAGGGGGGGCTGTCTGAGGGGGAGGCCGGGGCTGTCTGGGGGTGGGGTGGGGAGGGGGGAGTGGTCGGTCACTGCAGATGGGGTCCGAGGATCAGTGGGAGTTGGGTCCTACCTGCTTTTCCTTGCTAGGCAGCCCCAGCTTGTGCTATTCATGGGGGGTGGGGGGGCAGGCTGGCATAGCGAGTGATATCTCCCCTGCCCCCCCTACCCCGATCGGGTCGCCCACTGTGGCTCAAACCTACGGTCCAGGGAGCCACACTTTGTGCCTCTCCCCAAAAGGGGCCCTGACCACTCAGCATTGCCCAGAACATTGTTAGAACAAGGGGGAAAGTGGTTTCAGACACCCCAGCCACCCCAACCCGTCTGTACCAACGTGGGTGGCTATACAGCCCCACTGTTCTGTGTTTAAAACTGTTATCAACCCTGCTTCTGGGTGGAGAACCCATCCAACCAGCTGGGGAAAACACTGACCACACAGGGAAGGGGGAAACTGACGGTGTACAAGGTGCTGTCTAATACACAATAAACGAAGAGGAAAAATGAAGGGGAATATTTTTTTCCCCCAATCTCTTTTTAATTATAAAAAGAATGAGGAGTCTGGTGGCACCTTATAGACTAACATATTTATTTGGGGTTTTTTTTACCCACTAAAGCTTATGCCCAAATAAATCTGTTAATTCATAGATTCTAGGACTGGAAGGGACCTCGAGAGGTCATCGAGTCCAGTCCCCTGCCCGCATGGTAGGACCAAATACTGTCTAGACCATCCCTGATAGACATTTATCTAACCTACTCTTAAATATCTCCAGAGATGGAGATTCCACAACCTCCCTAGGCAATTTATTCCAGTGTTTAACCACCCTGACAGTTAGGAACTTTTTCCTAATGTCCAACCTAGACCTCCCTTGCTGCAGTTTAAACCCATTGCTTCTTGTTCTATCCTTAGAGGCTAAAGTGAACAAATTTTCTCCCTCCTCCTTATGACACCCTTTAAGGTGCCACCGGACTAGGATGACCAGACAGCAAATGTGAAAATCAGGACAGTGGGTGGGGAGTACTAGGAGCCTATATAAGAAAAAGACCCAAAAATCGGGACTATCCCTATAAAATCGGGACATCTGGTCACCCTACACCGGACTCCTCGTTGTTTTTGTGGATACAGACTAACACAGCTCCCCTCTGATACTTTTTAATTATAGTGGCCATAATTCTTTGTTTCCTGTCCCAGATTGCAGTGTAACATTACAGTGCAAGTGCACTGCTCTGCAGTTGCTGGGTTTTGCTCCAGAGCTGGCTGCGTTTCAGCACTGTATAATGTGACACCTGTACAGTATATGTTTATAAATGTTTTTCGCAGAGTATTTTGGGATCCTTCAAAATGAAAGGTGCTATATGTAACAACATTTTGCGAAAGGGCAGAAAAATCTGCCAGAGGGGGCCAAATGGGTCAGGTTGGATCGTTAACAGTGTGTGGCCCTTTTCATCTTGGGTTGTTACACTACTAGCCAGGGCCAGATAAGATGCAACAAAGGGTAGGTGTGAATGCAGATTGGCATACAGGCACTAGCTTTAGTTTAGCTAGTACAGCAGTGGAGATGTGGCGGCAGGGACCCTGGCTCGGGCTAGCAAGGCAAGCGCGTACCTGAGGTTCTGGGTGGGCTTGCCCAGCCAGGGCCAAACTCCGTGTCACTGTATCTTTACTGCTATTTTTAGCCGTGCTAGCTAGATGAAAGCACGTTGTGATCATGCCTTCGATTGCAGCAAAGACATACCCAGCAGAGACATACACTCTGATAGATCGTTAGTGGCCTATTTTAAATGAGTTGGGTTCCATCCATTTCCTAGTGAACAGACGTCTGCTTCACAATGCCACCCTCATGTTCAACGCTAATTGGCACCCTTAAGCGGACTCAGCAAAGATGCCAAGGATTGAAGGGTGATGGTGATTAATCTCTCTCACTCTTAGAGCTGATCCATCTAGACCAGAGATTCCCCAACTGTGCACCCCACTACACGTGTGCGATGAGGTTATCAGGGGTGTGTGAGGAACAGATGGGGCTGCACTGTAGGGCTGGAGTCAGGAGGGGCTCTGTCTGGTAGGGGAGGCGGAGAGAGGTCTGTGTGGGTGGTCTCAGATGCTGGGACCAGACTCCCTGCCTGTCTCACATGCCAACTGCTTCAGCTATCACCTGGCAGATACCCTCCTCTGCTGGGGAGGCCAGCGGGGAGCTGAAGGCTGCACCTCGTAAGTATTGACTCTTGCTGGACAGAGCCACTTCCTGACTGTGGTCCCAGGACACAGTGCTTGTCCACTTCCCTTTCTGGACAGAGCTTGCCCAGGGGAAACAGGGCTGGGGTCAGAAGAGACAGGATTAAAGGAATGCAGCCTTCTGCTCCACCCTGACCCTGCCTCCTCAGTGCAGCCCATTTGCTTCTCCTGTGGGTGGGAGTGAGACAGGGAGGGAGCCAGGTCCTGGGAGCCAAGACCGCCCAACTGCTGCAAGGTGAGTATGGGCCCCCATGGGTGTTGTCTCCCCTGGTCCCCCTTAGAAAGAGGGGGGCATGCATGGAACATGAATCTCCACAGGGGGACTCAGCAAATAAAGTTTGGGAACCACTGCTCTAGATCATAGTCGGGCCTGCTGCTGGGGCAGTGTCGGGGAAGCCAGCACTGGTATTGTTTGTGCATCTGTGGTACCTCTTGTGGATAAATAGGACTTCAGTATTAGTCATGCATTGCAGTCAATCAAGGCCTTTCATGGAACCCTAAATCCTTATCCCCTTCCAAGAAAGCTTCCCCAAACTGATCTTGTTTTTTCTTGCTTGCCAGGTATGCTTAGAATCGTTTGTTCTCTTTTTTTTTTTTTTTTTTTTTTTTAAACTATAGAGTTTGGAGAAAATTATTCAGAGGGATTTCTTTCCTGATGTTGAGAAGTTACGTGCTCAGAAGGAATACTTGGAGGCTGAAGAAAGTGGCGACTTAGAGAAAATGAGACAAATCGCTATCAAATTTGGCTCCTCATTGGGGAAATGGTCCAGGGAGTCACCTGCACCATGTAAGGGCTGGCGCTTCAGTGGCTGATTTCATGGTCAGGCTATTAGTGTGGCTGTGTGTCATAAAGTAAAAGCTATGAAGTGCTACTGTCTTTTTCTCACTTTTATGGACTGTTTTATGCTAGCAGGGTACATTGTTGTGGTGTGGAGTGACTGGGAACCCAACTTATTTAAGGCACAGAATTTAACCTTGTAGCTGCCTTCTGATCTAATTATGAAAAAGTAGTGATTGCACGGGAGTTACCAGCCTGGATGACACAATGGTGTATTGACAGTAGCTGGTATCAGCTGCTATAGAGGAAGGGTACAAGAAACCACGCAGAGGGGCGGTTATAAAATAAACGGCCCATTGGAAAACTTCTTAACTCCCATTTTTTAGAGGTCACCTTATGCTCTGAAACGTGAGGTGTTTCGTTTCTTTGGAAACTCTTGGCTGTCTCTTTAATCCTTACTATTGTAACTCCAGATAGTCTTGCTATGTCAAGCCCTCTTCTGAATCCTGCTATGAAGCTTTATTTAATACAATGGGGTATCCTCTTAATTAACACACTCTAGTGGAAATAGATGACCTGATTATCAGAGATTCATGTCGTAGGCCTCCACTGTACTGGTTGATACCGGCTTCTATATCAGGAATTGCTTTTAAAAATAAACCTAGTACAAGCTTTAAAACGTTTTAAAAGCATTTTAAGGTAAGAACTTGTTTAGCATCAGTAAGCGCTCAAGGAAGCAGCACGCAATGAACTGAGGGATGTGCAGTCGCAAAGTATGCCAGCAAACACCAAGTCACACTAAGCTGCTGTGAAGATGCTCATAGGCAACAAATATGTGCTGGTCAGAATACATGTGCAACTTGTTTATTTATTTTAGATCCATTGCACAAAAACTGTTTGTGTCCCTGTCATTTCAATTAAGCGAGGATGCCATTTACAGGGCTTGTGGGGGGTGAGGGGGGTGTGGGTGTGGGTTTTTTCTTTTTTCTTTTTTCTTTCTCCTTTTGGGTTAATTTCCCTCCCTCCCTCCTTCAGCCTGGTTTTAGGTGCTATTTCCCATGTCGGCCTGTAACTCTCATGCTGGGTAATTCACAGGCTTCCCCACAGTAAAACTCAGCCCCTGGTTGACTTCTTGCTATGGAGTTGGGGTGTTTGCTCGCAAAGGGGCAGCTGCTGCACTAGTGGGAACTTGTGACTTTGTGGTGGAGGACGTGTACCATTGAATGGGTTCCCTCCCTGTGGTATTGGTGTTGCCGTTTGCAACTGGCAGTCCCTGGCATTGCCCTGAGTGAGGGCTGGCATGAAACACAAATCATTGCCTGCTTTTATTTGTCATTGTTTCAGATAAAATAAAGAATGCTTAGAATGTAGTCTCTTTCTCTCTTTCTCCCCCCCCCCCCCCCAAATAAATGGGAATCTTGCCATTGGTGCCCAGCAGCAGTAGGACCAATTATCTAGTTGAGCAGAAACTTCATCAGTGGTTGGAACCGATTTACACAGAAATCGTTTTAAACCCTTCCCTAACTCTAGTTAAAGAATTCCTCCCTCGTAGTCACAATCTTTAGGTCACCTAAGACTAATGAGAGCTGGCAGACAGGTCCCCCGAAGAGGCTGCAGCTTCTTGCTTATCCACTAGGGGTAACATGATGACGTTCTGCTCCCCAGTTTTGTGTAACATGCTGGGATTTATTTCTCTGGTGCAGATGTTACTCCAGCCACATTTGAAACACCCGAAGTGCACCCAGGCACCTCTTCCTTGTTGAACAAACCCAAGATCGGGCTCAAAGCTGTGGAGGAAGGTAGGGAAGGGGCTATCCTCTTTATTTGGGTTCTCCAGCAGGAGGGTAAATACTGCTGTGCATGTTATCGGGTGTTAACCTTCCACTAAAGTGGCCCCGTCTAATATCTGCTCTAAGTGAAACTCCATCACAGGTTGGGTGGGATGTGGGTCTGCATGGATCAGTAACCGTCTCTGATGTGAGAGCTTCATTGCTTCCCAAGAAAAGGGTTTCTGCCTGTGAGCAAGATGGTAAGAGCACAGCTATTCATGTACAGGAAAGTATGAACACGGACTTGTCATCTGGCAGCAAACTACGTCTGAATTGTCCTTTAATGTGAATAAATGAATGATCCGAAAGGGGATGGGTGTTGAAAAGTGTCACTGATCCTTCAGTAAGTCAAGTCAATGCTACTACTACTCTGTATTTCATATGTACTTTCATTTTAGATACAGATTCCTCATCAATGCTCAAGTTAAAAGTGGACCAGTGGGGGAAAATACCTGCATGGGGGATTAATAACCAGGCATTGCTCATTACAGAAAGGGGAGTGTGAGCCCCTTCGTCAGACTTATTCCCTCATCTCTCTAGGAGAAGTGGAGAAAGAACAGAGTAAGGATATTCTTCCCAGCCTGGACAGCTTCTTAATAAAACACACCAGTGAAGATAATGCTTCATTTGAGCAGATCATGGAAGTGGCCAAAGAGAAGGAAAAGGCCAGGCATTCTTGGCTGTACGAAGCAGAAGAGGAGTTTGCCCAGGTGGGGAAATGGCTCCTGAAAGCTGAGCTTTTCTAACATAGTACTGTGGACATGGGCTGGCTTCTGTTTAACCAAATGAGGGAGAAAGATGATTTCTGGTTTTTCCCCTTGCCTTTGACAGGGAGAGGAGAGAGTATTAAGTTCCCTTCTATTGTTGAGTCCCACTTGAACCCATTGTGATTGTTCCTTGTCTCTAGAGATGTGACTGTTGAATTATTCAGACTGATGCATCAAGAACACAACACTGACTGCTTGCTTTTGAGTTGTGTGTGCGTGAGGCAGTGAGATCTAGCTAGTGAGCTAGCAACTCCAGAGTTTAATCCTGGCTCTGCCCCAATTTGCTGTAGCATTTGACAACTCACTAAACCCCTTTGTGCTCCTGTTTTTCCTATCTATAGCCTGGGGAGAATATTGACATACATCAGGGGTGTTGAGGATATATGTTATACAGAGTTTTGAAAATGTGAAGCACTGTCTAAGTGCAAGTGTCAGAATTCTTGGCAACATCCCTTAGCAAGTTGTTGAACTGTTCTTCGTATTCATCTGTCAATGCCTTATTCTTTGGCAGACAGATTCCGGTTCTTTTTCAAGTATTGGCATTCAGAATCCTCTGTGTTGCTGATATGAAGTGTGTTAAATATGACAGGAAGCACTGAAAAAGTGTCTTGTCTAGTTAATAAAGTTTTATGGGACTTGGGGAGAGGGAAGCTGTTACTGGGAGCTCTGCTGTCAGTATTTCTAGAGGACCGCTCAGCATTTAATCTCAAAGAGCTTTGTGTAATTTAAGTTTACAAAGATTCTATAATAAATAATGTGCACTTTTTTTGTAGCCCCATATACATCCTGTCCACTCAAAATATCTGATACCAAAGTTAAAAGGCCGACACCAGAGTAGCATTCTCAAAACGCAGTGATTGAGTCAGCCTAGGGTACAGAAGAGCGATTACAGAAATGCAAGAAGCCATTCCAGGGCTAATATTTGTACCTCTTCCTTTAAACTTCATATCTTATTGTATAGCAGTTAAAAAGCAACAGAGGGTCCTGTGGCACCTTTGAGACTAACAGAAGTATTGGGAGCATAAGCTTTCGTGGGTAAGAACCTCACTTCTTCAGATGCAAGAAGAAGTGAGGTTCTTACCCACGAAAGTTTATGCTCCCAATACTTCTGTTAGTCTCAAAGGTGCCACAGGACCCTCTGTTGCTTTTTACAGATTCAGACTAACACGGCTACCCCTCTGATACTGTATAGCAGTTGCATCTGGTCTCTTCAAATAAATCCAATCTCTGAACTGCTCTCTTCTGAAAGACAGAAGAAGTAAGAGATGAAAAGCCGAGCAACAAGGAGATGAATTATCAAGCTGATTTTTCAGTCTGAAATGAGAATCTGAAATTCAGGCTTTGTTTTAAATTTGATTCCAGCGACGACTTGAGAATCTGGCGCTTCCCTCAGCAGAGCAGCAGGCACTAGAGAGCGGGAAAGCTGGCGTGGAGACCTGGGAGTACAAGGCTCAGAATTCCCTGATGTATTACCCAGCAGGTAAAGCAAACTGTCCCCTTCAGAGGCATCAGCAGATTTGGAAACATGCACTAGTTCAGGTGGGCGGATGCCACACAGCACCTGCATTTCAGCTTTGCTTTCCCCAACGCTTGTTCGGGTGTCTGACTTGCTGTCACTGTGGTAAGATTGCACTTTGCAGCTTTTCCTTCTGCAAGGCGGGGATCTGCTCAGTTTCATTCTTTCCCACGTCATTTCTGCGTCGTTTCGCCCCGGCTGCCATTTGTCATCCTGTCGCTCATTCCCCACACTGCAGTGGGTGTTTGTTTTCAGGAGTCATAGCTCCTTCCTATTGGGTTTGCCTTGTTAATGAGCACTTTCAGTTCCCCTCTTTCCTCCTACCGTCCTACTCAGCTCTGTATACGTGGGGTTTGCTGGTCCCTTGGCTGGGCCTAGATGCCTTTTTCAGCTATGAATGCATGGTAAATTGCCTTCATGTGAAATTTGGGAACTCTTGTGTGTATCCTGCTTTTCTAACATAGCCTTGATTTGTCCTTGTTTTTCAGGCGGTAGGTTGGACACCTAACTGCATTAGTGTGAACTTTATTTTAAATGGGTGGAAACGGCAAAATATAATTGCATCTGTACATTGCGTCTTGCAGAACTGTGTACTGACCACTGAGATTGTGTGTTTGTTTGGGGCTTTAGGCCAGCCTGCCCGTTAGTGGGCCCTCAGCCCTTTCCTTGATGCCTTTGCTTGCCATTCCAGGTGTGCCCGATGAGGATGATGTGTTTAAGAAGCCTCGAGAAGTTGTCCATAGAAACACCCGCTTTCTGAGAGATCCATTCAGCCAAGCTGTGAGCAAATCCCAGCTCCAGCAGGCAGCAGCCCTCAATGCCCAGGTTGGTTTACAGACAGGACACGCTTGTGACCGAAATACCCTTAATTGGGAGAGGTGCATGAGCTATGAGAACTGAACGTGGTGAATGCGCCTAATTGATGCCAACTTTTCTGTTCTAGTACAAACAGGGCAAAGTAGGGCCAGATGGGAAGGAGCTGATCCCCCAGGAGTCTCCAAAAGTGAATGGATATGGATTTGTGGCCACCCCCTCTCCTGCCCCTGGTAAGAGGAGACTGTTTTGCTCTGATGTAAAAGCAAAGTAGTTTGCAATGCTGACCTGTTCCAGTGACCTTTTGATATACACTCCACCCTAGGAGTCAATGCTTCTTTAATCAGGCAGCTTTGACTTCCATTCTATATGTCTGCTGAGCCAACGGGTCTCTGGGGTAGAGAATATGCCAACTTAGTGTTCTGTTAAATCTCAGTCCAAAGACCAAAACGATGCTGGGCTCGGGAGGCTCTGAGAGCTGTATGCTGCTTCGCTGGACTCAGGCTGAATGGACTAAATCATCCTAGGAAAGGCTTCTGGGAACTCTGAGGGGAGCACGGCACTTGTAACTTTCTGGTGGTGATTGTCCTCTAGTGCCCATAGCCAAGGATCTCAAAGCATTTCACAGACATTTACTGCCCTCCTCTCTCCCCGCGCGAGCAGTTCTATTCTATATAGATTTTTTTTTTTTATACAGTACTCATCACTAAAGGAGCTGAGTGCCTTCCAGTAGCGCATTAAGCACATCTGTCACGTGTTGTTTATTCTGTCGCCCTCTTCCCAGAGGGAGAAGTGTGTGGGGGAATGTCATGTTTTGGGAGGGCTTTTTGTCTTGTCTTTTTTTTTTTTTTTTTTTTCCCTTCAGTTTTTAATGGTTAAATAAATAATATACTGGTTGCTAAGTGCTTATATTGGCGCAGGCACGTCAAAGGAATGCGCCTTGCACTTGAAGTGGAAAGTGGGGAGGTTTGTGATAGTCCTCGGCTCTGGAGGGAATTCATTCCACAGTCTTGGGCCACCCCTGGAGAAGGCTCCGTCTCCTGCACCGACAAGCTTTACCCGTGTTGTGCAGAGTTCCCTTGTGCCAGAGCAGCAAAGCTGGCCACCATGGGCTTTGGCCTGGAGCTTTAGACGGGCTTTTAGATCAGCTGGACCCAGGCAATGGTGCGGTTTGAAGATATGGTCTGAGACCTTGAACTTGATTGACTATTCTATGGGAAGCCAGCGTAGAGAGCGGAGGACAGGTGCGATGTGCTTGCAGCAACCTGTGCTGCTGAGGAGACGTGCTGCAGTGTTTTGTCCCAGCTGGAGTTTCGGTTTCATGCCCAGGTATATCACGTTGCTGTAGTCCTGCCGAGCAGTGATGAAGACATGAATAACTGAGGGTGGGTTTTCGTCTGCCAGGATGGTACAGAGTGTCCTAACCAACTAGAGATGATAGAAAGCATTACCCGCAGCTGTTGCTATGTGAGAGTTCAGAGTCAGTGAGGAATCCAAGAGTCTTCCTAGACTGTGGACTGACGTGACCAATTTTGCATCAATCAAAGGAGATTGCACCGTGGCTGCAAACTCCTCAAAATCCCTTTCTCTGCCCAGCAGCATCACCTGTGTTTTGTTCAGGTTCTGCCAGCTGTTCTTCGTCCATGAGTTGATCTCAGCCAAGCACTGGGCTGTCGTGGTGCTAGTGATGTGGACATGTGATGTGAAGGATAGGGAGAGCTGTGAGTCTTCTGCATGTTAGTGGCACTTGAGTCCATGTCGATTGAGCAGTTCACCTAGTGGCTGCATGTCGATATTGAGAAGGCCTGGAGAGAGAATTGATCTTTGTAGAACCCACAAGTGAGGGGTCTAGTAGTGGAGGTGCAGTTTCCCTTCACTACTCTTTGGGTGCATTCCTCCAGGAAGGACTGAGACCATTTTAGCACATTACCTTGCACTCCTGCCACCCCTCTCAGGTGAGATCATAGCATCTCATGGTCAACGGTGTTGAACACTGCAGAGAAGTTCAGGAGGAGGAGAATGGAGTCTCTCTGCCCTCTAGCCAGCGACAGCAGGAGATCATCCAGCAGAGCCACTAAAGGCAGTTTCAGTTTTGTATCCTGGCGTGAAGACAGATTGTGCTGGGTCTAGACCGTTGACCTCAGTTAGATGAGCTAGTCGTTGGTCTCTGGCTAGCTTCTTTGTAAACTTGCTCAGGAATGGGAGGTTTGACACGGGCTGAAAGATGACTAGGGCTGAAGCATCCAGGGTGAGTTTCTTCAGTGTTGGTAGGACTGCTTTGTATTTGAAGGCGGAAGGGCAGATTCTGTCTCTGGATGAAGCTCTGGCTGTTTTGGTCAGGAGCGGGACTGTTGTGAAAGAGGGTCACGAACAAGCCTGCAGCAGTGTGGGTCAGATTCACAAGTCTTGTGTTGGGACTCCTTTAGGGTGTCCACAACCTCTTGGTGAGTGAATGCCCTGAACTCTGGGAATGCAGGTGGGCTGATGGGTGCAGGCAGAGTGGATCCATGCTGGTTGAGAAGCCTTCCTGAATGTGTGGGATCTTTTCAGCAAAGTAAGAGAGTTCTTCAGAGCACTTGGTGCCCGGCTCTAATGCAGGTTGTAGGTGGATTAATGATGTGGTTTGCCATCTGGATAGCTCCTTAGGAGAGATTTAGCAGCCTCAGTGGAGGCTGATAGGAAGTTCTCTAGCCTCTGCCCAGGCTTTGAGGAATTCATTGTTTCATTCTGTCTGAATCAGCCTTTGTTTTCTGCCATTGGTGCTTGAGTTTGGTCCCGTCTCTTTTCATCCAGTGCAGGGTGTCAGAAACCCAAGGAAATCTGTGAGCGTGACGGGGAGGAAGGGACTGTTTTGGAGCCAGTGTGTCAGTGGCTGAGGCCAGTTCAGAATGGTAATGATTCACCATCTCATCCAAAGGGCAGCCCCTGTACTAGGATAGATCCAGTAACAACACGCTGGGGTTTTGTGCCATTCTGATTCAAACAGAGTCTCTGTGATCCATAGTGCATTGCAAGCTCCTGTTCATTTTGCAATCCATTATCCCCACTCCCAGTCTCCCTCAGCCCTACCGCTTTCTCTCCCTCCCTTCGAATAGATCTGTATCGTGGATTCTGTATAATGACCTCTCTGGTACTTAATCAGAATCTAATGGGCTCTGTTTTTACTGCGTGCTAACTGATCTTATGCTGACCTTCCTGCAACCATTTATTTTTCATCATTCGTACTGAAGACTGGGGAGCCTTGCGTCCTTTCCAGCACCTGGCAAAGCCTGCAGCTGGCATGTTCAGGGCAGATCCTTTCCGTGGTGTAAATCTTCTCTACAACAGAAATCAGCTCGGTGGAAGATCCTGTTGTTTATCCTGACAAGTCAGCTACCAGATCAGGCTCTGGGAAATTGCCCTGCAGCTCTAGCTATTGTTAAAGGGATGGTGTCTCTTTCCTATAGTGAGTGTGATTGTCTCTGGAGTAATGGCTGTTCCATTGGGTGACCAGTGATTTATGCTGTTTCATAACCAGCTTCTGTTTACTGTTGTGGGGAGAAGACCGCCCCGGTGTTAGGGCAGAGGGCAGACGTTCTGCATGTTGCAGTCTCTACAAATGTCTTGCATTCCAGACTGACGCTTTTTAACTTGTTGCTAGGTGTCAATGACTCTCCTCTTATGACGTGGGGTGAGATCGAGAGCACCCCATTACGAGTAGATGGGTCAGAAACGCCGTATGTGGACAGGACACCTGGACCGGCCTTTAAGGTATTCCATGTCAGAATTCATCACTCAGATTTTTTGGGGGGATGGACTGGGGTGGCAGGGTAGGGGAGGAGTCACTAATAGATTAACACTGATTATTTTAAGAGTTATGATTTGGCTGTGGTACTGGCTATCTAGGTCCTATGGGTAGAGTTTAACTGGATAAAATGCCTGGCCATGAGCTACCTAGTGTTCATGGTCCATCCCAGGCATCCTGAGGTTGGGGGTCGAATATTCTGGGGTTCTCCAGGAGTCTGGAGAAGAGGAGGGTGTCTCATTTTTGGGATTTGATCGATAAGTAGATAGGGAGCCTTAAATCAAACTTCCCCTGCTGGGTGGCTTCCTTCCAGCTTCGTCCTGCTGGCCCATCACCACCAGCTGAGACATCTGAGTCCAGTGAGGTTTGGGGAGGTGGTGTGGCTCTACTAGTTGCATCTCACCTTAGATGCAGGACATCTCCCATTCCCTACCTGGAGACAGTGAGGATCTTTGGATGTGATTCCTGAGGTAGCAGCAGTGGAACTTTTCTGTCTCTGTTTTGTCAGACCTGGGCAATGCAGTTGGTTGGTTTTCACGGAACTTAGCAGTGATTGGGGCTTGGATGAGAGCTAAGGTAAAACAGAGGTGATACATTTTGTTCAGGGGAGACAGCTGGAGGAAATGCCAGAGTTCAGCTCAGCCAAGGAGGCAGTTACTGTTTTACCATTTTTGTTACACGGATTTTCAGCTTGGAGATCCTGCTATATCTTTAACTGCCTCTGGCTGTCCAGATAGCAGCAAAGCCAAGAGTGGGTTCTCTTCCCCTCCCATCCTTAATGTAGATCCTTACGGGTTGGACTCCAGCTATGAATGTGACTGGTTAGCAGCCTGGAGACTTACCTGGTTTGGTGTATTTACAGATCCTGGAGCCTGGGCGCAGAGAGCGGTTAGGACTCAAGATGGCCAATGAGGCGGCTGCTAAAAACCGAGCAAAGAAACAGGAAGCATTAAGAAGAGTCACGGAAAACTTGGCCAAGTGAGATTTCTCCACAGTAAACTGTCCCTGGCAGTGGGGGAGAATAGCAAGTGCTGTCTAGTAAGAGAGTTAAACCAGCATGCATAGAGGAAAGGCATTTGGGTTAGGAGAAGGAGTACAAGGATCAGGAGAAGGAGGGGCTTTGAGATGCAAGAATGGATACACTCAAGCTGGGAAGAGACTTTATATGTGAATAAGCCCAGTTTCTAGGAGAAGGCTGTTGGCAGTATGGTGGAGAGGCATTTACTTTGGGAACTTTCCTCCCAGGCCAAACTGCCCTTGCTCCAGGAGGGTAAGTGCCCCAACTGATCACAAAAGGCAGAGAAGTTCCAGGCCTTGATTGTTTGTGGTGGGGACGGAGAGGACTCAATGGACCCAAAGAAAAGGCCAGGGAGCATTGCTCGCATATGAGGCGCTCCTGCTGTTAATCAGAGAGAGACACAGCGGGGCTGAGGTTTAACCACACAAGTGAGGGGGGAGAGTTCAGGCATTGCTGCCAGGAGAGCAGAATGGCCAGGTTCTGTCCTGAGCTGTGCTCTGAATGATCCAAGTGATGCAGGAGTGGAAGGAGAAGGGAGTGTGCGAGTCAGAGTTTGCAGGGCCTGGCAGGTGCTGTGTCTATTCAGTGCTCTGTGTACTCTGCTACACAGCATCGCTTTTTATTTAAAAAGCCCTTTTGCTTTTTTTAAAACTACTCTGCTTCTATTGCAGCCTCACTCCAAAAGGACTGAGTCCAGCTATGTCACCAGCGTTGCAACGACTAGTAAATAGGACTGCGAGCAAATACACTGACAAAGCCCTGCGAGCCAGTTATACCCCTTCTCCAGCACACCCAGGAACCCCTGGATATAAGACCCCAGCAGGAGGGTCTCACACACCCACTAGCACCCCACCTCCTAGGACTGTCTCTGAGACTCCAGTAACACAAGATCCCGCTTCAATCACAGACAACCTGCTGCAGCTCCCTAAAAGACGAAAGGCATCTGATTTCTTCTAACTACCATCTTCACCAGCAGGGGGCTGCATAATTGGCTGTGCAGGGCTCTGTGCAAGCTGAGGGCAGTATACTTTGCCAGGAGCCAGGGGCATTTGCTTAAAGCTGCTAGAATGTGATCGAACAGTTGCTGGATTTGGGACCATTTCTGCCCTTGAGTAGTGCATAGTTCCCGCATTTGACATGCCATTACTAGAACAAGAGTGGAGCAGCCTGCGACATGCGTTTTGGAAGCAGAATATTTACCAGTGTGGTATAATTTCTCTTAGTACCATGTGGACGTGTTACACAGAATCGGTAGGGGACAAGGACGCTTCCAGAAATAGCATAAAAGGGCGTGGACTTTTGGAAAATAGCCAGAAATGTTTGGGATATTTTTTGTAATTCTTCTCGGTTTTTTAAAAAGCTTGACCCTACTGACTGCATTTGAGTGCCTCTCTTTCTGTACAGATGTGTCTATTTATAAAGTGTAGCGAGCCTTTGTATTAAGGCCTGAACCAAGGTGTGAAACTTCCTTGCTTATGACTTGCATTCCGCTGAAATGCTGTTCTGCTGAGTAAAGAAGAGATGTAGGCAAGTCTCCGTATTCTTTCCTCTTCCAATCCCAGTTCTACATAAAAAGAGCCAAAATACCAGAAAGCCTCTCTAACTTTCCATCCATTTAAACTGCACTCTTCAGTGTCCAACAGGCCCCATGGCGAGCATTAGTCCTTTGAGGACACAGGGGAGCAGCCTTCAGTGCACACATTTTCTATTAGTCTGCCCTCCTCGATAGAGTCCAGAAACGTGGCGAGTATTTTTGCCCTGCAGTGAAGTACAGCAGGAGATAGGGATGTGAGTGCGCATCTGAAATACCCAGCAAGTTGTAGATGTCATAAAGAACTTCGGAAATCTTAGAATCTGAGCAGAAAAAACAAGTCATCAGTGTTTGGTCTGAAGCACACAGGCATTTTACAAAGCTCTGACATTGAATGCAGTCATCTGAGGGAGAGGCCAGCCTGGGACAGTGAGATTTACTATTGCTGTGGCATCACCTTTCAAGTGCAGAGGCCTTGTTTTTTTAGAATGTAGAGGGGGTCAAAGTGGAAAGTCAGCAGCCTTTGTAATTTCTTGTGCACTAGGAAATTGCTACGCACTGCCTCTGGTTACAAGGAATGCATCCCTGTCTTTTTGTGTGTCTCAAATATAATCATTGCAAATAGAGCTGCCACCTTGACCATCTGATGTGGCTTAGGGAACCACAACACAGCTCCATATGGTCCTGATCCAGTTTCCACTGACTTCAGTGGTCAGCTTCTCATTGACTTCAATGGCCATTGGCTCAGGCTGTAGTTGAATTGGCGAGATCACTTGGCTTTTCCAAGGTATAAAAATTCTATTTTTTGTTGTTAATGGCCAGTCTGTGTGTGTGTGTGTGTCTCTCTCTCTCTCTTTAAAAGCAGAACTTTCCTTACAAGCTTGAAAGTCTCTGATCCCCAGTCAGTCACTTCAGTGAGCTGCGTTTTCTGCCTTGCTCTGCTTGGCAGTAGAAGCGTCAAGCTGACAGAGGATAACCACCACGGCAACAAGTGCTGAGCAGATGCATTAGCACGGTTTGCTTGAGGAGAGAGTGAAAGTAGGGGTGGGAGATGTTTCTAAAAGCTACAGAAAAATATTTTTATTAATGTTGCCATTCAGGGTTAGAAAAATCTGCTTTAATGAATGGAAGCATTTTCTGGTGAGGGAGAGGGGCATAAACTGTTAATTTTGGCAGACATGAGCTTTCACTTGCTAAATATTTCTGGTGAGCTGTTGTGAAGAGAGCTTACCAAATGCAAACAATGCCTCACCTTCCTCCCTCTGCAGATGGCGCCAGTGCTGCCCCTAGCTCTGCCCTGCAGCAGCAGAATGAAATTAAGACGGGGGGTCAGTTTCACAGCTGCTGCTGTTCGGAACACTCTGGTGGTGGTGTTTTGGGAAGGCTGTGAGGAGCAGGAGTGGAAGCTGGAGTGATTGGTGGGAAAGGAAGACCTAGAAAGTTCCCTAGCTACACCTCTTCTCATCCCTCCTTCTCCTTGGCTCCTTCAGCAGCCTGGAGGAGGATATGGAGTAGTGGAAACACACCTCCCCCGGTGGCTCACAGCAACCAGGAGGCTGCAGCAAAGGGAAAAGAGGAAACTCCTCCCTTCCAGTAGCTAGAGGGCTGTGGTGCTTCATGGTGATTTGACACCTAGCACCTGAGAATCGATAGAGCCTATAACCAGTGCCCATGGAGTGCGGCTCACAGTAATTGCCAGGACTCTCCCCTTCTCCCCAGGCAGGGTCTGTGCTGGGGGAGGGGGTCGGGGGAGTGAGACCTGGA
Source organism: Malaclemys terrapin pileata (assembly GCF_027887155.1). Classification (NCBI taxonomy): domain Eukaryota; kingdom Metazoa; phylum Chordata; order Testudines; family Emydidae; genus Malaclemys; species Malaclemys terrapin. Next base: position 14,708,468 of record NC_071520.1, on the reverse strand, counting down.
CCTCACTGCTGTGCCCCTCTCCCAATCACTTTTGTAGCTGCTGAGGGCTAGTAGGGATCTGGTACTTCTCTCTTTTCCCCCAACCCTGCTTCTAAACTGTAGTAAAGATTTAGCTCCCTCAGGTATTCTAACCAATCGCTATGCTTTTCTCAAAGGTGGCTGAATGTTTGTAATAGCATCCCCTGGGCAGGGATTGGTGTAGAACTGTAGGGAATTATTTACAGTATATGCAAAAACTACTGTTAACTCAAGTAGTAGTTCAGTTTTTATTGGTGTGGTTTCAAAGCTGTCCCAGTGGGAGCGGGCGGTATGGTCATTTCCTAGTAGGGCAGTGAGCACCATGTCCAGTGTGGCTTTTGTAACCCTGACTGGGGCTACTTGCAATCTCTCCTTAGTGGAAAGGGGTCTCAGCAGTTGACCTTTCAGGCGTGGTGCTAACCAGAACCTGATTTGCCCCATGCAATGCCCAGGAAAAAGCTAACATTGTTCCGGATCTCCCTCCCTGCTCAGGTTGCCAAGAACGTTAAGGCTGGTTATTCCTAAATGGTTAATGTAACACTGGAAAGTTTCATAAAATGGGACAGTTCAGTGGGACACGGTCACTTGAAGGTTGGGCAGCTGGTAGAAAAGAATCCAAAGTAGTTTCACACTCTACAGCTGCCCCTGAGTCCCTCCAGCCAATTTATGGCTTTACAATCACATTTCAAAATGCTCCATCTCCTCTGTGAATTAATCCAGTACCTGCCTCTGAGTCTCTCACAAACAACAGGAGACATTGATTAGCTAGATACACTGCTGTCAAATTTACAAAGGTGAAGTGAGGCAAATCTAGAGTTACAGGAATCTCAGGTATTACTTCTAACAGGAGGCACGTTTCCAGGCCGAGTTATGGTTTGTAAGGGGAGGGCGTCCCCTTTGCTGCGTTTTTAAACAATAAGAGTTCCCTGTTATTAGAATATGACAAATCGAGGGGTCTTAGTCGTGCAGTTTGCCTTTTCCCTATGGGTAAGCATATCAGCACTTGTAATAAATTGCATATCAGCGCTCCATTTACACTGTGACATGGTTTAGCAAAATCCATTTCTTTGCATCAGAAAACGGAGACAAAAAATTGCCAAACCTGCTGTTGTGATGCTGCTGCATTGAATATTTAGTAAATCTTAGTGAGGTGAGAAATTGCCATACCCAGTAACTCCAGCACCACTGCGGCACTGGACAATGAAAGGAAACAGTGATCATTTCTTTTCTATGCACATAACAGCACTGGCTTGGAGAGGGCTAGCTGCCACTCTTAATGCCCAGATGTGAAAGGGGCATGAGATGGTGATGAGAAACCTTAACTCACCGCAGCTCTTTCAGCATTCGACAGTACTCCATAGGCCTTATGTCACTGAGGCATACAGATCTATTAGGTGGCTTGGAAAATCTATCTCCTTATTTAACCCTTCAATTCAGCAACATGGTTACCAAGTTAGAAGAAAATTTAATAGAATTGCTATAAAATAATTGCTTGTTATGAATGGACTTTACTTTCTCCTGTTCTGGGCTCTTGTTTTTCAAAACTAACTTCATAGTCTTACTCATTAATTGCGCGGAAGCCATGCAAACGACTCTTGCAGGTGGCTATTCTTTAGTCATCGCCATTTGTGATCGCTGTTCTTTGCATTTCATCTGTAAGGTCATTAACTTCTGCTTGCTCTTCCTCGGAACCGGCATCCTCTGCTTCCGGTACTGCCTCCAATCTGGGCACTGCTTTAGACTCGGTTTTGTAATCTGCTCTATCTGGCTTAGATTCCCCCACAGGTTCTATTTCCTGTTTGTGCTCTGACTTCAACTTGCCAAGATTCCGAGAACACTCTCCCTCATTTACAAATGAAGTTGCTGAAGGAACTCTGGATTTTGGAGTCTGCATCCAAATATGATTTAAAATCTCATCTACGTGCAACCTCCGAGCCACATCTGGCTGCAGCATGCGGTAAATAAGATCTTTGCATTCAACTGTCAAGTTTTTAGACTTGGGAAAGTGCACTCTGTGTTCTTTCTGAATCTTTAGCATTTTTCTAATGTTTGAGTCATCATATGGCATTGATCCACAGACCATTATATACAAAATGACACCCAGACTCCATATGTCATAAATCTTAGGCTGATAGGGAATGCCCTGTAACACTTCAGGGGCTGCATACGCAGCAGAACCACAGAAGGTTTTACTGAGAATAACTTTGCCATTTTCATCTCGAGTCAGTCGTCTGGAAAAGCCAAAGTCTGACAGTTTGATATTAAAGTCTTTGTCTAGAAGGAGGTTCTCACATTTCAAGTCCCTGTGAACAATATCCAAATCGTGGCAGTACTTGATGGCAGAAGACAGCTGGCGAAACATCTTGCGAGCTACATCTTCAGCCAAAGCCCCTTTGTTCTTGATGAACTCCAGTAAGTCTCCTTTTGTACCCAGCTCCATCACGATGTAGACTTTGCCATCAGATGTCTCAAAAATCTCATAGGTCTTGACCACGGAGCAGTGATTCACTTTGGCCAAAATCTCTATTTCCCTGGGGAGAAATCTTTCCAGGAAGTCACGAGGAGCTTTTTTCCGGTCTATGATCTTTACTGCTACATCAAATTTCAGTCGATCGGAGTAGGCAGATTTCACTTTAGCGTAAGACCCTTCTCCCAAATTTCCCCCCACGATGTAGCCTCTCTTTTTAAGGACTGCAGCATCATCCATGGTGCCAGAGGCAACAAGTGATGCATAAGTTGAAGTTGACTGTGCATCACGTATGCCAGAAGCCTGTTGTTATATATTCCATGGTGGCCATCTGAGATGCCCTGCTTCTCTTGAGTTGGATGCTGTAGAATCTTCAGCATTGTTTAATGTATGATGTGGGGCTATGATGTCACAAAGCAGAGCTGCTGTTACTAGGGGTTACTGACGTTAAATGCCTTTTTTCAGACCTACTGAAAAGCAACTGGAAGCCAAGAACCAAAGCAACATTCCAGCACATCATTCACAAGAGCTATCACCTTGTTTGTACTGTAACATCCTGGTAAAATGATTATTCCATTCACTCTCACAAGAGGAGAAGAGGAAAATTGAAGTGGGGTTTTTTGTGTGTGTTTTTTTTTTTTTTTCATTCTTTGGCTATGGAAAGTATTTGATTCCTGTGCTTTGATTATTTATATATGCTTCTTAGCCTGCTACTCCATTCTGTATTTTGATCATTGCTTGGCTAAGAGAATTGATTAGTTTCAATTAGTTTCAATTGTTCGTGTGGCTTATGAAAGTAAAATGAATACAAAGGGAGTCTACAGAACAGCATACACACACAACATTAGGGAACAGCTTTCTCTTTTAAATCTGTTTGTCTAGTTTTAGAAATGTTATTCCATGAGATAAAATGAACAAGGAAATGCTTATAATATTGCTTCTAAAATACATTCTATTTGCTGTAGCATAAAAACTAATAAGGAAAATCACCTGTTCAGAAAATACTCTAAAACCTCTTCTGGAATAAGTAGAGCACAGCCAGGAGACATTGTAATTATTCAAAGGCTTGAAGCTTTGCGCTTTTCACATTTAATAAATCAAAACAATCTTTACTCTGCTTACTACCACTGCTTTTAAATGTGGAGTTTTAATAATCGACTCTAATTTACCAATGGCCATTTTTGTTGTGTCTGTTTATTTTTGCATTTTACTCCATGAGGACAGTCCGAACTAGATGCATTAGTTGCAATATCTGGCATTTATGTCAGAGCTCAATAGAAGTGTGTTCTGAGTGTCCAGCACCACAGCAGAATGTTTCAATTACAAAAGAAGATTTTTCCCCTAGAAGCTAAAGTGTGTGTGTGTGTACATGCTTCCACACCCTTTTATCTAGGGCTTCTTTTTGGGGGGGATTATTAATTTCACTTTGGGGAGGTTATTTTTAGCAATTTGAGTTTTGTCCAAAAATTGGGGCTCTTTGTGTGTATTGTAATGAATAATGTCGATTTTATACCTTACTTATTACAGTAATATATTAATGACTGCAGTACTATTTTGAAGTGCACTAGGGAACCCTTAGTGCACACCAGCAGGGTCTACATGGACTAAGTAAGATGCAACATGTTAGGGTTTTCTAGAGATCACACCATAGAAGTCCATTCTACTGCTCCATGTAGACAAGTCTTTGGGTACAAGTAACCATTTCTGGTGTTTTGGGGGATAAGCACTGCTTTTTGTTGTTTTATATTGGGGGTGTTTTTCAGTTAAAACTAAAAATCAGAAGCCCTATATATGTCTCACACAACATACACACTTATATGTGTATATATGGAGGCACTGGTTATGGTTAAAACTTAACTTAAAGTTGAGTTTTGCCCTTAAAGCAGGGATTCAACCAGTTTATGTAGGAAGAATATAGCCCCAAAATTACAGCACTTATTCTTTGGACAGAATACGTTTTTTTTTCTGAGAATTTACAAGTAAATGGTCTGTTTAAGAAATGTTGTACTTTATCAGCTCATTCTTCATCTGGACGATCTTAACAGAATAACATACTCTTAAAATGTCCATCTCATAAAAACGTATTGAAACCTCCTGCATAGGCTCCAGTTGAAGAACTGAAGTTGTAATTGAGCTAAGTTATTAATAAGTGTTATGTCTAATTGTCATTATATAGACTGGGCAGCTCACAATGCTCTGAAAAGGAACCACTGTGCCATAGAAGATCATTCAACTAACCACCAGCTGTTCTGTACAGCTAATGTGCATGATACAGTTCTATTGTTTGAAGGAGTCCGTGATATATAGAGTAAAATTCCAGTTTCATATCTTAGAAATGTACGTGCAGTGTATAATATATGAATGAAATGTGAAAAAAATATTCTGGATAGCTCAAACAAAGTCCAAGCCATACTCCTCACTACACTCCAACTGCTTTGGGCTCCTCTGGAGATGCAGAGCAACTGTAAACCCAGTTTAACCTGCCCCATACACACTGGTTGCTTTGCATTGTTCCAGAGTGGCAGAAAGCAGCCAGAGTATACTGGTGAATCTGCCACTAAAGGTTAAGATTATGAATATTATTTAAGGTTAAGATTACATATCTTCAGATCACTAGAAATGTCCAAGATGAGTACTTGTTGGTGTCGTGTTCATGTATGAACTGTTTAACAATTCATAGAGATTCATCCATTTTAAGGCCAGCCCAAACCCTTAGATCATCTAGTCTGGGCTTCAATATATCAGACGCTGTTACATCTCACCCAGTTCCCTCTCTATTGAGCCCAATAACTTTTATGTGTGGCTAAAGCGTATCTTCCAGAGGGCATCCAGTCTTCATTTGAAGACCTCAAGAAATTAAGGCTCTACCTCTTCTTTGGTAATTCATTCCGGAGCTTAGTCCCCCTCCCTGTTAAACATTTGTGCCTTATTTCTAATTTGAATTTGTCTGGCTTCAGCTTCTGGCCATGGGTTTTTGTTATGCCTTTCTCTGCTAGATCAAAGAACCCTTTAGTGTCTGGCGTGTTCTTCATGTGAACGTACTTATTCTCTGAAATCAAATCACCTCTTAATCTTCTTTTTACTTCGCTAACCAGAATGAGCTCTTGAGTGTCTCACTGTATGGCATTTTTTCCAACCCTCAGCTAATTTTTATGGCTCTCTTCTGCACCCTCCCCAATTTTTCAAAATCCTTTTAAAAATATGGTCACTGGCACAGGGTGCAGTACAGTAACTCCTCACTTAACGTTGTAGTTATGTTCCTGAAAAATGCAACTTTAAGTGAAACAATCTTAAATGAATCCAATTGTCCCATAAGATTTCATGTAAATGTGGGGAGTTAGGTTCCAAGGAATTTTTTTCGGGGCAGACAAAAGGCATTGTACTGTACTGTACTGTGGTTGGGAAGTGCCCCTGGCTTACCCCACACAGGCACAGCCCTCTGCAGGCAAGGACGCTAGGAAGCACCTTTGCCACAGCAGCAGCAGCTTCCCTGGAGAACAGGCTCGGATTTTGCCGGGAATGTTCCAGGCCCGCCTCTTCCTGTCCCCGCTCCTCTCCAGGCCCGCCTCTTCCTGTCCCTGCTCCACTTCCTCTCCAGAGCATGCCACATCCCTCTTTCCGCCCCCCCCTCCCCAAAGTCCTAAGCGCTGCCAAAGAGCTGTTTGGCAGCGCTTAGGACTTTCTGGGAGGGAGGGAGAGGAGCAGAGACGCAGCGCTTCCCTGCTCCTGCCCCTCCCTCCCAGAAAGTCCTAAGTGTGAAGTGCTGGGTGGGGGGGCAGGAGCAGGGCAGCCCCGCATCTCCACTCCTCCCCCTCTGCCCCCCAGAAAATCCTAAGCGCCGCTAAACAGTTGTCCAATGATTGCACTAACCCTTTTTGCCACAGTCTCCCCCTGAGAGCTCATGTTGAATTGCTGGTCCACTGTGTTCCTTAAATCCTTCTCAGAGTCGCTGCTTTCCAGGATACAGTCCTCCATTCTGTGGATGTGGCCTTCATTCTTTGTTCCTGGATGCGTAACTTTGCATTTGGCTGTATTAAAATGCCGTTTGTTGGAAGGTGCCCACTTCCCTCTGTATGACTGCCCTATCCTCATCTTTATTTGCCATTGCACCAATCTTTGTGGCATCTGCCAATCTGATCAACAGTGATTTTATATCGACTTCCAGATCATTAATGAAATGTTGACTAATGTTGGGCCTCTGCTGGATCCCACTCCAAACTCCCTCCATCTGTTGATGATTCCCTATTAAAGACCCGTCAGTCACTTTTTAGTCCCCTTAATGTGTGCTCATTGTTTAATGCTATTTTTTTAAATCAGAATTCTGTGTGGTAGTAAGTCAAATGCCTTATTAAAGCCCAAGTCTATTACACGTACACAGTTGCCTGAATCAACCAAACTTGTAATCTTCTGAAAGAATCAACTCAGGTTTGTTTGACGAGACCTATTATCCATAAAACCATGTGGACTGGAATTCAATATATACCCGTGTATAAGAGTTTGCCGGGGCTTGACCCTCTCCGGGGTGGCGGGGAGCCACACCGGCTCACTACACACTGGTGAGCTTGGGAAATTCGTCTGGCCCATGGGGTCTCCCTTGGCAGCTCTTGCTGTAACCGGAAGAACATGGTAAGCCCGGCCCAGCTCAGGGCGGCTACGTCAGGAGCTCAGGCCCTCAGTCAGGACTGAGCAACAAACGAGTACAAAGTATTAAGCCCGGGCCCTAGGTCAGGGCAGGGCAACACACGCTGAGTTAGGAGCTCAGGCCCTCAGTCAGGGCTGAGCAACAATAGTAGGCCCCAAGCCTCAAAAGGCCTGGGAGAGGGGGAGACTGCCACCCACAAGTTGGGTGGCAGGGGGGACGCAGGCCCTCCCACTCCACTGCGTCCCAGCCTGGGGCCCTAGCAGTGGCAGAAGACCCGCTGCTGTCCTGGCCGATCCTAATCTACTTAAAGAACACCTTACTGTCTCTAGCCCCGCCGCCCCCAGCTGTAGATTTCTCCCTGTCTTTCTACACTTCATAACTTCTGATTTATAGTGATAGCTATTTCTCCTTTTTTCCATTTGTTATATGTTGCTTTTTTTATTTCTAATTGCTGCTTTCACTTTGCCACTGAACAAGGATGTGCTTTTAGCCAAAGTTGTCCCATTTCTTGATTGTTGAATTGTGGCTTTTTGGCCATCTAATAAACCCTATTTAAAGAACTCCCCATTAAGCTGTCACAGAGGGAAGGTCCTCTCATGGATTGATAACTGGTTAAAAGATAGGAAACAAAGGTAAAAATAAATGGTCAATTTTCAGAATAGCGAGAGGTAAATAGTGGGGTCTCCCAGGGGAAGGGAACAGTCCTAATCAACATCTTAAAAAATGATCTGGAAAAAGGGATAAACAGTGAGGTGGCAGAATTTGCAGATGATACAAAACTACTCAAGATAGTTAAGTCCAAAGCAGACTGTGAAGAGCTACAAAAGGATCTCTCAAAACTGGGTGACTGGGCAACAAAATGGCAGATTAAATTCAGTGTTGATAAATGCAAAGTAATGCACATTGGAAAACATAACCCAACTCTACATATAAAATGATGGGGTCTAAATTAACTGTTACCACTCAAGAGAGAGATCTTGGAGTCATTGTGGATAGTTCTCTGAAAACATCCACTCAATGTGCAGCAGCAGTCAAAAAAGCGAACAGAATGTTGGGAATCATTTGGAAAAGGATAGATCAGACAGAAAATATCATATTGCCTCCATGTAGAACTATGGTACACCCACATCTTGAATACTGAGTACAGAGGCGGTCGCCCCATTTCAAAAAAGATATATTAGAATTGGAAAAGGTTCAGAAAAAGGCAACAAAAATGATTAGGCGCATAGAACAGCTGCCATATGAGGAGAGATTAATAAGACTGGGACTTTTCATCTTGGAAAAGAGATGACTAAGGGGGGATATGATTGAGGTCTATAAACTCATGACTGGTGTGGAGAAAGTAAATAAGGAACTGTTATTTACCCCTTCTCATAACACAAGAACTAGGAGTCACCAAATGAAATTAATAGGTTTAAAACAAACAAAAGGAAGTATTTTTTCACACAACGCACACTCATCCTCTGGAACTCCTTGCCAGAGGATGTTGTGAAGGCCAAGACTATAAGAGGGTTTAAAAAAAGGTAAGTTCATGGAGGATAGGTCCATCAATGGCTATTATGATGTTCATGATGACCTGTTCATGATTACCCATTCTGTTCATTCCCTCTGGGGCACCTGACATTGGCCACTGTCGGAAGACAGGATACTGGACTAGATGGACCTTTGGTATGACCCAGTATGACTGTTCTTATGTTCTTAAGTTCATTTTCATTCATGTTTTTCAGTCTAATTTTTTTCTCCCCATCAATTCTGCTCATAATTTTCCTCATATTTGGGAATTGTCCATTTTGAAGCACCAAATATATTTATTACTGGTTGGGACTGTCCTCTGTTTGCCTGTATTGAATGTAATCAGGTCAGGATCACTCATTCCTAGTCAACCAACAACTTCTTTTCGTGATTAATTCATCTTGCTCAGTCATAAAGCGGTCCAAAACAGTTACCGCATGTTGGGCACAATACCTTGTGTGTTTTAAAATTATATATGATGATTTACTTCTGCCTTAAGCAGCCCTCCAGCCTATGTCTCCCAAATTGACATCCCCCAGAAAACAATTTCCCCCCCCCCACACATTGCAGATAGGTGCTTAAGGAGTCACTCATCCTATTTTCTAGTTTGATTCAGCGGTCTGTGACGACTGTGTATCTCCTGGGCTTTGTTATTGTAGTTCTGAGTTATCAACAGCTCTAAACAGGTGATGGTGTCTCTAGTGTAGAGTGTACATCTCTCTTACCCCTCTGTGCTTCCTAGGCAGTTTATAACCACTAATTTTAACATTCCAATCATTGAATTATCCAACCAGGTTTCAGGAAAGCCAAAATAGATCTTTTTTTTTTTCTACATCACTGAAAATTCCAATTCCTCTTGCTTGGCACCCAGACCCCCTAACATTGCTATATAAGCAACTGAAAATTTTCTTCTTTATGCAATTTTCTTTGCCACATAGGTTCAATTTGTTCGTGACAAGCTGCGTTTGAGTTTGTACTACGTTTGCCTTCTTAGCTTCCTCCCTGTGTGTTGCTAGTTTAATGTCCTCCTGGCTGGTCCAGCTAGCCTCCAACCAAGATTAGCCCCCACTAATTGTGAGATGCAGATTGTCCTGTTCACACAGACCCCTCTTGCACTTGAATATGGCCCAGTGTTCCACAAAACCGGACCCTTCAGCTTCACACCAGTCATGCAGCCAACAGTTCAACAAACTGTCATGATTGGCAGGTACTTCCCTGGCCTGGATGGCCCTATTAGCTCTCACCTAGGCATTACAGAAATAATCCACATTCTCAGAGAATTCCTGCCCTACTAGGGGTCCAGAAAAGTTTCAAGATTCCCAGCTCTGTCAATATCACGTGCTTTCAGGGAGCATTCTCCAATCATAGTCCCTCACGCTCTGTCAGAAGACGACGAGTGACCTGCAGCTCAGGAAGAATATCAAGAGTTGGAGCCAGAACTCGATGCTGAATCTTACCCCAGTTGCAAATGTTGGGATTGCTTTGGCTTCCTCTCCTTCTGAGGATGCTTTTCTGTCCATAAGTTCTGGAACTGTAGGGTGACGACGCTGATCACTCTGGAAGAAACCTTCCATTCTGGTTCTCCATCAAAAATAAGATTACCCTTCCATGGACTACTGCACCCTGTGAAGGCAGTGTGGTCTACTCTTTCATCATGTCAGGCTACCTCAAAAAATACTGACATGTGATATCATTTATCCTACAAAGGGTTTTCATTCATTCACATGCACCCTACCTTAGCTCTCTGGTTGTGGCAGTAGCTGTCCAAAGATCCAGAGGAGGACAATCACCCTCCAGACTTTCTGATCGGGAGGGAAAGAAGATGGATTCAATCAGCAGAAAGGTGTTTTAATCAGTAGCGCTTGGAATTACAGTGGCAAATTGCCAGGGGCATGAGTAAACTATGTGTCTTCATGGCTGAGTTTCCATTCACCGTCTTTCACAAGGATAAGGTGGTGATCTACCCAAACCCTAGATTCCTCCCCAAAGTGGTACGTGATTTTCACGTTAACCGAGTGATAAAGCTGCCAGTATTTATTTCCCCCTAGATTTCATGCTCACACAGGTGAGTCAAAGCTGTGTTCTTTGGGTGTTGAGAGCGTTTTTATGCTACAGCAAATAGAATGTATTTTAGATGCAACATTATAAGCATTTTCTTGTTCATTTATCTCATGGAATAACATTTCTAAAACTGAACAAACAGATTTAAACAGAAGTAAAGGATTTTGTAAGTTTTCTAGTCTCTTTATTTCACGTGCAGACATAAAGGTCATGCTGTCGCTTCACAGATGTTCACTAGTGTCAGTTAATGCACAGCGGAAAGTGTAAACTAGCATCTATTGCACCCTGCATAGGCATTAGGTCACACTCTACCTGAGCAATGGCTACCTCCATTATAGCATGGTATAGATGTATTGCTATTGCAGAAATCTGTAGGGTTGTTGCTTGGAGCGCTGTACGTACATTTACAAAGCACTACTCCCTAGAGCTAGAATCTACATCGGCTGCTCAGTTTGGTAGAGCACTACCTCAATTCCCAGTCAGTAGGACTCCGAATCTCACCTTCCATTTATGGGGTACTGTTTGCCAAACTACCCCAGGAATGGGAATATGCAGCAGACACTTGAAGAAATGAAGGTTACTTAGGGCTTGTCTTTGTGTACAGCGCTGCTGTAGCGCTTTAGTGTAGACTCTCCTATGCTGACAGGAGAGCTTCTCCCATCCCCATAGCTACCGCCTCTTGGGGAGGTGGATTAGCTATGTTGGAGACCTAGTACTGTCTACATGGTGGGGGGGTGAGCTTGGTACAACTACAGCATTCAGCAGTGTGGATTTTTCTCACCCCGAGTGACACAGTTATGCCGATATAGGTCTGTAGTGTAGACCTGCCTTACCTGTACCTGCACTTCTTGGAGCTAGACCCTGCATAGTCGCACTTCCAACCCATCTTCATCCCTTCCTTTAAGTCCTCCTAGAACTTGACTTGGAGGAGGTGGTGGAAGGAATTGAGGCATCAGAGGGCTCCACTCCCACCCCTCCTTTATAGCTTCACCCTCCGAACGTTCAGGAATGGAGAGGGGAGGGTCATGTGTGTGTTCCAATGGCCACTGTTATGAAAATGTTCCATGTCTGAACTGGACCTGCCAGCGCTCCCAGGAGTGCGAATGTGTAAAGATCACCTCAAAGAACTCCAGTTACAGGTAATGAACCATCATTTCTTTACTGCCCAATCAATACAGCCTCCCAGGTGCCTCCAATATTACACAGTTTAGATCTCTTAGGAGAAGACAGTGACCAGCTGTGCTGGGAAGCAACGGTTCTGTTTTGTCTGTGTTCATCTCAAAGTAATCGTTCATCTTCTAAACCTTAGTCTCTGCAGAGCTTTTGACAATGCAGTAGTAGGAGCCTGTGATATCTGAAAGGGCGTTGGTGAGGGTACTGCCTGGAGCCAATACACAGTGGCAGGTAGCGCTCACACTGTGTCTGACCCAAAACAGAGTAGGCAAAGCCCTATGGTTGGCTGCTGCAATGTCAGAGGAACTGAAATAGGGGCTGGGAGTCATTGACTAAGCTAGGGCCATTAGTGACTCCCTGAATGATGACTACCAAGGGGCTGTATGTAGGTGTAAAACATGTTCCAGTGAAGATGTGTAGAAAGCCAGTGGATACAGAGGTCTGAAGCAGTTCACTGGAGGATAGACCAGATAAGATCTATATCAATACAAAGGTGCGGTTGCCAATATCACACATGACAAGGGAGTTGGAGCGAAGCAGAACGCTGTTCCCCAGCTGTGCCAACATTTCTACAGAGCCAGGCTCTGTAATCAGAGAGAAATCTATTCAATAGACTAGTTCTGTGGTGGGCTGCCCTGGGAGCTGAAGGCATTTTGAGCTAGTGTCTTGTATTTGGGATTAGGAGCCAGGCAAATCCGATTTCTAATCTCACCTCTGCCACTGACTTGCTGTATGACCCAGGGTGATCCACTTCAGGTTTTCATGCCTCAGCTGACCCACCTGCAAAGTGGGGGTGATTTTGCTTGGCTGCTGCACAGGGATGTTGTGCAAATGAATTAACGTCTGTACAAGCTCTCAGAAGATGTAAAGCGCCATGTACGTTAATATGTAGGTTGCAATCAGGTTGATGTCTGGGGAAGCCAAAGGAACGCTGGAGAGGATCTGATCATTAGAATGGTTGGGTTTGGTACAGTGTGAGCTGCTTTTGTGAGAGGGAGAAGTTACCAGCATGAGGGATGACAGTACTTAAAAGCCAAGGGTCCAAGCTGAGTGCAGGTCCTGGCTGACCCTGGCATAATCCTCGGTAGTTTGTCGAGAAACAGAAAAATGTCTAAGATCCATTGAGGACAGAGAGAGACAGAGCAGTAATGGGCCTATGTGCTGGAGTCTGGGGGCACATCACTGCTATCTCTAACATGCCCTTCTGGACATTGGAAAGGCATCAGTGCTTCTAACTTGCCGCCTTCCTCCTCCTCACCCCACACTCTTTTTAAGGGCTTTGGGGAGTTCTTCATTCTTATGAAAGTGAGGCAGTGATCTAGTGCAGTATGTTGTCCATGTTTCACCGGCATTGCTTTGCTCAGAGACATCCCGCTGGAATGATGTCAGCCCTTTTAATATGTGCTTGGGACCCTAGTGCCAATGTCTACAAAACCACATCCACACTGTACAGTACTTCCACCTGAAATCTTTAAAGGGGAACCAGTACTAGAAGACTTTGTATTAATGCTTCGGTGGGTGGATAGTCAAACGTACAGCGAAGCCATCTGACTTCTTTAGGCTTGCCTTAATCAGGCTGGGCATCTGGGTCCCCAGAGATGAGATTAGAGCATTAACCCACTTTGCCAGGAAACCCCTTAGGTGACATTACATTAAAATAATTAGGCTAGTGTGAGATCCTGTGTGAAGCAAGACTTGCTGCATCCTTACAGCTTTATGGGTCAAGCTTTATAGGACAAGCCTGACATGGGAACAGCTTTGCACCGAACTAGGAAACTTGGCAGAATAATTCCAATGAAGAGGCCAACGTTCAGGACCAAATAAATGTTGGAATTCTGCAAAATCAATCAAAAACAAATCCCTTGGCTGGTTCTATAGACCTGGTGCGACAGTCAGGGCTGCCAGGAATAGGCAGAGTTGGGGTAGGGAGGCTGCAGCTACTTGTGCTGCTGTCCATATAGACCAGGCAACCTTTGATTCTTCAGCCCAAAGGGACACTCCCGTGCAATTGTTTTGTAAATTGCAGAATTCAACCTTGTTTTCCCCCCCCCCCCCACTACATGACACTGATGGTGCAAACCACAGCCCCCAGGACAGAAAGAGGTGGGAGAAAAGAGGTGCCCTTGAGGTGCTCACAAGGGGCCATTCCAGAGCTTGGTAGGGAGTGGCTATTCAGATGGAAGTTTGTCTTTGCAAAGCCAAGCCTCCATCAGAACATGCAGGGGGTGTTTTCCTTCCAACCCCCCGTGAACTGAACAACAGAGCTGATTTGATGGACACCATCAAAAATGAAACCCCTCAGGGTTCACGTAGCTATAGCAGAGAGACGCAAGTCTGTGTCAAAATGTACCTTTATGCTCCTGCCTGCATTGGAGCCACGTAAGCACAGTTGGAGCCCCATAGTGTTTTGGTGGACCTAGGTCTTGTTAAGCCTGAATTCGTCCATATGGGGAGAACTGGCAATGCTGACTTGCTTAGAGGTCTTTCCAAGTTCAACTGTGCATTTTCAGATGACTTCAGGAATTGGCACTGAGAACTAGCTCAAAGATACGATTAATGGAAGGAGACAATCACTTTTTGTTCTACTGCTTCAGGGAACAGGCTGTCAGAGGCTGGTTACAGCTCAGTGCGTTCCCAAATATCAAAATGATGACAGATCTCATAACAGCTTCACAGTGACAGGAGACATGTAGCAAAAGAAGCCATGCATTGTAGCAGTGTCTACACCATTCTACAGCCGGATCTGACTAGGAGAAAAAAATACTCCTTTCCTTACATTTACACTTTCGTTATGAATGTAGTGATTTATTGATGGATTGTTCAGCCATGTCGCTACCAATATAGAGATCTAAAAGAATTCATAAAATTGTTTTTTACGTCTTTCTGCTTTGGTCCTTTTCATACTCCTCACTTCATAGTCTTGTCAATTAGTCCTCTGGGGGCTAGATAAAATACTACCCTTGGCTATCCTTTAATCATCACTATTTTTGATCATTTTTGATCCCCGTTCTTTGCATTTGATCTATAAGATCATTAACTTCTGCTTGCTCTTCCTCGGGAACAGCAGCCTCTGTTTCCGGTACTGCTTCCAATCTGGGCACTACTTTAAACTCAGTTTTGTAATCTGGTCTATTTGGCTTAGATTCCCCCAGGGGTTCTATTTCCTGTCTGTGCTCTGACTTCAACTCTTTGAGATTCTGAGAACACTCTCCCTCTTTTACAGATGAAGTTGCCAAAGGAACTCTGGGTTTTGGAGCCTGCATCCACATGTGATTAAAAACTTCCTCTATGTGCAACCTCCGAGCCACGTCCGGCTGCAGCATGCGGTAAATAAGATCTTTGCACTCAACTGTCAAGCTTTTGGACTTGGGAAAGTGCACTCTGTGTTCTTTCTGAATCTTTAGCATTTTTCCAATGTTTGAGTCGTCATATGGCATTGATCCACAGACCATTATAAACAAAATGACACCCAGACTCCATATGTCATAAATCTTAGGCTCATAGGGAATGCCCTGTAACACTTCAGGGGCTGCATACGCAGCAGAACCACAGAAAGTTTTACTGAGAATAAGCTTGCCATTTTCATCTCGAGTCAGTCGTCTGGAAAAGCCAAAATCTGACAGTTTGATATTAAAGTCTTTGTCTAGAAGGAGGTTCTCACATTTCAAATCCCTGTGGACTACATCCAAATCGTGGCAGTACTTGATGGCAGAAGACAGCTGGTGAAACATCTTGCAAGCTACATCCTCAGAGATGGCGCCTCTGCTCTTGATGAACTCCAGTAAGTCTCCTTGTACGCCAAGCTCCATCACGATGTAGACTTTGCCATCGGATGTCTCAAAAATCTCATAGGTCTTCACAATTGCGCGATGATTCACTTTGGCCAAAATCTCTATTTCCCTGGGGAGAAATCTTTCCAGGAAGTCACGAGGAGCTTTTTTCTTGTTGATTATCTTCACAGCCACGTTGAATTTCAGTCGATCAGAGTAGGCAGATTTCACTTTAGCATATGACCCTTCTCCCAGATTGATTCCCAAGACATAGCCTCTCTTTTTAAGGATTGCAGCATCATCCATGGTGCCAGAGGCAACGAGAGATTTCTAAACTGAAATTGACTGTGCATCACACACGCTAACAGCTTGTTCTCGTACATTCCATGGTGGTCATCTGAGATACTGTAGTTCTCTTTAGTTGGATGATGTAGAACCTTTAGCATTGTTTTATATGTGATGTGGGCACATGATGTCATAAAGCAGAGCTGATATTAGTGGTGACTGAATGTATAAAATATGACTTATTTCCCACAAAACTAGCTGGACAGGAAGGGAACATAAGGAGGCCTGGAAGAGATTTTTAGCTGTATGGCGACACAGAAAAAGGTTGAATCCTTGATATTTTATGGAGGAAGAAGAGGCAAGATTTGGATACAGTGTAGATATATGGCGCAAAGGAGAGGGAAAAGTCAAAGAGGATCCTTAAGTTATGAGCCTGAGTGGACAAGAGGAGAAGTGGGTGGTGTTAACAGTGACAGAGAATGAAGGGAGAGCTGTGTATTTTGGAGGGAAAATAAGGCGTTCAGATTTGGCCATGTCAGCGTTTTGATAGTGATAGGAGATCCAGGATGAGATATGGGATTGGATAATGCTTCTTTGCATGGAATGTGATCAGTATTGCCTATAAAAATGGGAAGTCCAAGAGAATTATTTCTAATATATAAAAGCCGTGAATCCCACCCAGCAACTTTCAGGCCATAAAGAAGTAAAAACAAGAACAAATCCCAACTTGTTTTTTCTTTGCAGGTCACTAGTAAGACAATGGTGAATGGTAAACCCATTTTCCAACACACAGGAACGAATAACGTGGTGAGACTAATCTGGCAACACAGCGAGGGCTATGACTGAGGGGTGCTCTGTGTAAGCATCCAGACCAGGTGATGCAGTCCCGACTTGAGCAGCGGTCATGGATGGAACATGGAATCTTACCGGTATTTGAATCTGGGTCTTGTAAAAACAGTGTTGTAGCCTCGTGTGTCAGGCCCGGGTTTATGATTCTTGTGGGGGAAGTGCAGGAGTGAGAGGCATGGGCTCTAATTCTAGACTTCTTTTGTGACTTTGAGCAAATTCATTAATCTCTCCCTGCCTCATTTTCCTCCTCTGTAAAATCTATGTAGAAATCCATCCACTATGGCCCCCATCGCCTCTCCTTTTCCTTAGTGACTTGCACAAAGTCACACGAGAAGTTTATGTCAGAGCAGGGAACTGAATCTAGGTTCCTGTGTCCACGGCTAGTACTTGAACCACTGGACCCTCCTTCCTTGTTGGAGAGGACAGTACTTTCCTATATCAGCAGGTTGTTGAGGCCAAACTACTCGGATGTTTGTCATGAGGGTTGAGATCCTCTGATATTAGGGACTATGCTATAAAAGTGCAAAGCGCCATTATAGAGTTGCTTGAGAACGGTTTCATTGTTTAGATTGTAAACAGGATTTAGGTTGAAACACAGCTCCATTAAAAGCTTGATTTTTTCACTTCCCTGATTACTTAGCTCAGAAAGGAAGCTGCGGTTTGAAACACTTCTTTCTTGGTATTTTAAAGACCTTTCCGGGGTCTGTTACCTTTTCATTTCAAACTCTGATCCACAGTCATTGGGCTTCGGACATGCTCTGGTCTGACTGCAGCCAGATTGCTAACATTAATTTCTAGGAAATGACCCCTTGGCCGAGACTCCAAGCTGGAATTAGGTCTAGATGCCCAACTCTGATCTCCTCCTCTATAGGCAGAAGGATCATTTACTTCCCCTCGGAATAGATGGCAGCAATAACTCCCCAAACCCTTGCCAACTCTGACTTAGTTTAAATACAGTACATTAATTCAACAGGGAGAATGGAGAGGGACTAAAGAAACGTAAATTGCAAAGCCATGTCAGAGTCGAAGGTTACGCGCAACCTTGCTGGGGAGGCCAAGATTCTATTGAACAGGAAGGGCTAATCGTACAGGTTATGTAGAGATCAGTGAATCTTAGCATGAGATCAGCCACGTCCCTATTTGGCCTTCTGAGCTGAACTTTCCTGTTCTCACTCCACATCTGGCTCCCATGTGTCCTCTAGTTTGATCTCTGCTTCTCTCGCTCTTTCTCGTCCCCTGCCTCCCCCCATCTTTTCTAGTCAAGTGATTCACTTTTGTTCCTATCCATTGGTTGACTCCTGTTCACGCTGCCTGATCAGTTTAGGGGATGGTTTAGTATTCTCCCGAGCCTTCCTTGGATCTAGCCTTCTAGACCAGTGGTTCTCAACCAGGGGTCTGGGGCCCCTGAGATTTAAGGGGGTCCACCAAGCAAAGTTGGTATTAGACTTGCTGTGGCCCAGGGCAGAAAGCTGAAGCCCCACCGCATGGGGCTGAAGCCCGGGGTTCCAAGCCCCGCCACCCAGGGCTGAAGCTGAAACCTGAGCAAATTAGCTTCACAGGGCCCCGTGTGGTGTGGGGCCCTGGGCAATTGCCCTTCTTGCTACCCCCTAACGCTGGCCCAGCCTTTTATATGCAGAAAAACAGTTGTTGTGGCACAGATGGGCTGTGGAGTTTTTATAGCGGGGGTGGGGGCTCAGAAAGAAAAAAGTTGAGAACCTCTGATCTAGACCAGTCTTTTGTCTGAATCAAGAAAAAAAAAAATCCAGACATAGTGACTCTTCTCTGTGCAGATTCTGTATTAGCTCTTTAACTAGGCAATACCTTGTGCCATATGACATTGCAGACCATGCCTCTGATTTAACAATGAATTAGATTATGACCTCATAATCTCATCACAGGATGGTATGGAAAAAAATATGGAAAACAGAGTGATAAGCATCTGTTATCCCTGTTTGGCTCTCTATCCTGTGGCCAAACAGTCAGCATCTAACATGTCAAAACCTCAGTATGTTGATGGGAGCTGATTCAGCTGGGAAAAAAAGCTCTTAACATTGGAAATTTCCAGATTCCACCATTTAAAATGATCTATGGGCCTATGTGACATTCTGTACCTCGGGGGAACATGCAGCCACCCCCATGTTCATCCTTATAATGTGATTGCGTGGTATCTAATGCAAAGTTTGTCATGTTGGGTGTCTTTGGAAGGCTCATGATGCACTGAGAGCATTGTTGTTATAATAATGTTATAGCAATGTTTGTTATAGGTTGTAATTTCACGTATATAGTTATGAGGCTGAGAATGTGTTCTCATGGCTTAAAGCAAGCCCAGGCAAAGGCTCTCCAAGAGCAGAGGGGCAGTTCACACCTCATCAGGGCATGTATGGGACAAACCCAGCCCAGCCTCACAGGAACAAAGGACACTGGCCTAGGCAACAACAAAGGATCTGTTGGACTCTCGAGTGAGTCACCCCCTTTCTTTTGGTCAGTTTGGAACTGCAATGAGGTCATGCTCACCTGACTCTGAAGGGGGGCAAAGCCAAGAGGGAAGAAAGGACATGATAAAAGGGAGAGATGTTTGCTATGCTCTTCCTCTTTCTTCCACCGACATCTACAGTAACTCCCCTTGGGATAACAAGCCTGATGCATATCAATTTCTTTGTTAAATTGACGAACTCATATAATCTTGCAGCATCCAGTGGGCATGACTGGACACTGCAAGACGGAGGTTCCTAGGGTTGTGCCTGGGACCGGAGATATTGGCTAGTGGCATTCGGTTGCACAATCCAAGGAGTAGCTTACTTGCCAGAGGCTGTGCATGAACAGTCCAGGAGTGGGGGTTCTCACACCAGAGCAGGGTAAGGCTGGCTCCCAGAGTCAAGGATTGGAGTGACCTAGCAGATCACCGGTCCAGATAACACCAGAGGGGAATGTCACAGCCTAATCCTGCGAGATACTGAGTGCTCGCAACTGCCGTTGACTTCAGTGACTCTCTTCTTCTGGCCTGTGTGAGGAGTTTCTGTAGGGTAATAACTGTATGTGCGGAGTTGGGGAAGGAAGAGGGGTAGCCTTGTGTGAACAAGTCTCTAAGCAAGTGCCCTCCTGCAAATATTGCCCATTAAAGCTGATATGCTGAACAGCTCCTGTTGCTTCCCCATCTATCTACTGTTTAAAAGTGTGGGGAGGTTTATGCAGAACCAAGCACATAAGGGCTGATCCCCAGAGTTTGCTAAGTACCTGCAAATTCCATTTGAAATCAGTGGGATTTTCAATCGCTCAGCATCTTTTCAGGCTAGGCCTACACAGAAAAAGGTGCATGCTAAAAAAATGAATTACTTATCTAAAGTATCTTACACATGCACACCCACATGCAATACTTTACCACAGAGAGACATCACATTTTCTTTAATATCATGAGTCAAGCACCCATGAATACTTTACAGTCATTTACCTCATAGTTCAAGGAAGACTTTGATCATTCACTTATGAACTTTTCATACATTACACAGCAAGACCAGCCTAAAATGTATAAACAGTGAAATTAATGCACATTTGGGCAAGAACTACAAAACAGTAACAGCCAAAAAGGGAGGCCAAGAACCTGTAAAACTTAGAGTGGCCAATATTTAAATGAAATGCTTGCACTGACCGACAGTTTTTCTGGGCATTGTTAGCTAGTTACAGATTGTGTCTACAATGTATGCACAACATTTTCTGCTTGTTTCATAAGCTTAATGCATGTATTTTAGCTTAATTCTGACATTGCTAAAATATGTATTGGGATTCTAATATAAAATAATTGGAAAGATTTTCTGGCACTCTGGAATAATGAAATCTTTACGTTAGTGACAGTACACCCAGTTTTATGAATGGGTAAAGCCCTGTCTGCAATATGTGGCTTGGTTGTGGATGCAGAATCTGGCATTATATTAAACCGGCCAACTAAAGTAGCTTATAACAAATGTTTGAAAATATCTTGGCGTTTCCAGCCTCCTAAGAATTACATCAGACACTAAATGGGGCCAGCAATGAGTGACTTGATCTTAAACTACAGTGAGTTGGGGACAATGCAGAGTCCACTGAATGCACAATGCACGCAAAGTCTATGGTGTGTATTTATTAGACAGCACAAATCTTTGTGCATTTGGGTAAAATGTCAAAGCTGAATTAAACAGGGCTTTTGAGACCATTGTTATTAACGAAGATAAATATTTTAGCAGCAGCACACGGCAGGGAGGCTCATGTTAAAAAAATCCATCACTAGATTACAGGGAAGTGGGGATGATTTTCCTGCCTCAGGTGGACTTTGCTAAATCATCCCTGCCAGAGGTGACATATCACTGGGCATTGTAAAAATACTTCAGCAGCATCAGTTTGTCTTTGCAATGGACCAGATTGTGCCGAGTGTGGAGTATTAACAAAGAATGCCTTGGGAAGGATATAGCCAGACTAGACTCCTCCCGCCTCTACCGTTGAGACAAGCTGACCACTGATACACGACCAATATACTCAAGCTATCTTCCAGGAACGCATTCCCAGCAAAGTGCCGCTTGATAATATTTGGTTGTTCAGTCGTGTTGCTTCACAAGGTTCGGAGAGAGCATTTTTTAAAATCTGAAAGTAAATCAATGGCTTCTTCAGGCCTTTATCCTGTCCCTCTGCAAGCCTCCGTCCTACTCTGTCTTCTGCCCAGCTGCACAGGGCGATCATGGCTCTTTGCCGAAATATCAGAAGGAGAAAAAAATGCATATTGTCAACAGAGAGTGATGATTGTTATTCTTTCATGCTGTATATTACAAGTGAGCAAGTTACAAAGAAATTGACACATTCCTCCCTCCTCCCCCCAAGAGCTGCCTCTTTCCCTCCTTTTCTAGCAGTGGCTGCCTTTTTGGTCTTCTTTTCCACTTGGGTGACTCCCCTCTGATGTTGTGGCTCCAGTTCTGGTGACAGTTTAAGTGGCCCCCTTAGGGTATATCTACACTGCATTGTAAATGTGGGTCTGTGGGTTCTGGGCTTGTGGACTCAGTGTTTCCAGGCCTGTGCTTAAGGCCACATCTACACTACCCGCCGGATCGGCGAGTAGTAATCGATCTATCAGGGATCGATTTATCGTGTCTCATCTAGACACGATAAATCGATCCCCAAATTGACGCCTGTACTCCACCTCGGCAGGAGGAGTAAGCGGAGTTGATGCGGGAGCCGCGGCAGTCGACTTGCCGCCATGAGGATGGCCAGGTAAGTCGAACTAAGATACTTCGACTTCAGCTACGCGAATAGCGTAGCTGAAGTTGCGTATCTTAGATCAACCCCCCCCTCCCTCCCCAGTGTAGACCAGCCCTAAGTGTCCACACTTCACGCTAAACCTGGGCTTACAATTGCTGGACCTGGGTCTCACTGCACTGCACTACACAGCCGGAGGCAGAGTCCTGAGCAAACCATGCCTCACTAGGAAGGGAAAGAGACCAATGGAAAGCTATATAACTCCTGTCTGTACATCTCTTCCCCATGATTTTGTAACTGGTGAGTGGTACAACCCCCTTGACCAGTTACAACTTGTGCGGTGCAGATTGTGTCAAATGGCAGCTTTTCTGCCATCACAGCTGAGTTTGTGTGTCTTTCCTCACTTCCGTGCCACCTAGTAGTGTTTGTAATAGTGCACTCTAGGAAAATCGGGACAGCTATCCCATAGTGCCTCAGCAGGGGATAGAGCACCCATAGGACACAAACCCAACGGAATCAGCAGCTTGTGCAGCAATGCAGTCTGGGATGTCCCATTTCATACAGCTGGGAAGGGAGGACCACTGACCAAATTTACAACACAAACCTGATTAGAGGATTCTGTCCACAACTGAAACAAAACTGAACATCCTGGACTGAACTGATGTCAGCTTAGGCACTGGCAGGGGCAAAAAAATCCTAGCTGGCATGGCTATTAACAGCTTTCACCAGATTGGGCGTGACAGAAACCCTGTGTAGGGCCAGCTGTGACAGATATAGCAAGTTCCTGCAAAATCTCATTGAATTAAGTTTTACATCTCTTTGGGTCCATTTTAGTAAATGAATGGTGTATGTATTATCATGGGACAATGTGCCAGACAGGAATAGACTTTTGGACAAACAGGGTCAAGTGGTTTTTCCTAGGGAGTATCTAGGGGGAGGGGAATGCAAATTCCCACCTCCAGTTATGAAAAAAACAAGCCTTTTGAAGCTACGCCCTGAAGAGAGGACCATTGTCTACCTCGGAGTCTCAAGATCAAAGGCCCAAGCTGTCTAAAGGAAAAACTGAGCTTCCCGGGGGGTGGCGGGGGAGCTAGTTCTGAGCTAAAGCTGCTATGAACTTGTAACACAGAAAAATCCCTTGGTGTGATTTGAAGGACTGACTCCTACCAGAACCCCTGCTGGAATTGGGGGGTGACCTCTGGTAAGCCTGTTAGCATGCGTGTAGGTTCTTTTATTGCTTTAGTATGTTTTCTCTGTAATGAATAAATGTGCTTGCTTAGAAAGAGCTGTGGGCAATCACACTGTGTATAGGCTCTGAAGAGAGAGAGCAAAGCGCAGATGCTGGCCTGTTTAGGCACTTTGGCTTGCTGGGAGTATCACAGTGTAGGCGGGGAATTCTGAAGCCTGGATGAACTCTCGGTCAGGAGAGAGAGAGCCATGGGTCTCTGCCCAGAGAAGTGACAGCTCAGAAGAAGGACCATGGAGGGGAAAACCAGGTGCAGTAGCTTTGAACTGTGACACCAACCCTGGCACTAAGTGATCACAAGTTCAAAGTTGGAGTGAGAACAGGGACTTAGAAGCCATCAGCTCCCATGACTTCTGGTCAGGCTGACTACAAATTACCTTCTTCACTAGTAGATACCAGCAACAGAGGAACAAATTCCACCTGCCCTGGATTCGGATCCTGAGCCCCTCTCTGATTGGCAGAGGGTTCTGTTTGAGGATGATTAGGAGGAGAAGCAAGAAGAAACAATATTTGGAGGCTGAGAAAAGCAAACAGCTACTCTGAGGAGCTTCCAGGCCTTTCTACCACGACTGCCCCTGGAATCAATAACCAAGCCCTCTCTCCTGCCGACACTAATTCTACGGGATCACTATGGGAGGCCCCTTCCTACTCTGCTGGTGTGCCCCCATCTCTCATCATCCTGTGTCAACCTTAACTTGTAAGCAGCTCTTTGGGGCAGCACAGAGCCTCTGTCCATTGAGCACCAAGGCATGTTTATGACACACTGAATAAGTCAGGTAACAGTGGGATGGGCAGAGGCTAAAATTGCTGGCTGGCTCACTGGAGGGAGAACTACTGCTAAAAATCTGAGTGCCTTGAGAAATTGTCATTCATGTTGACCTCAGCAGCAAGGCAAATAAAGGAAATAATAGCTTCCACGCAGCAGCTGGCTGCAACTGAATTGGTTTCTAAATATGCAAGTGGATAGAAATCTCACCATGAGAATGACAGGGCACATTGAGCAAAGGAAACCATGGATCACAGCCGCAGTTACAGCACTCTGCGGTGTGACAGCCTCTAGAAACAGATATGCCTTCCCCTTTGTTTGTGCTTAGTGGTTTATTGATTGATTATTCAAGCATGGTGTGTGGCTTCTGGCGCTTCCCCTGCACCCAAGCATGGTTCAAAACATCTTCGATTTGTAGCCGGTGAGACACATCGGGTTGCAGCATACGGAAAATAAGATCTTTGCATTCTTGTGTCAAAGACTCAGGGAAGATCACTCGGTGTTCCTTCTGAAAGCGGAGCATTCTCTTAACGTTGGAGTCATCGTATGGCATGTATCCGCTGACCATCACATACAGAATGACGCCCAGGCTCCAGATGTCATAAACTTTGGGCTGATAAGGAATACCTTCTATCACTTCAGGAGCAGCATAAGCAGCAGAACCACAGAAGGTTTGACTGAGGATCACTTTCCCATTCTCATCCTGGAAGCACCGTTTGGAAAAGCCAAAGTCAGACAGTTTGATGTTCATGTCTTTATCCAAGAGGATGTTGTCACATTTTAGGTCCCTGTGGACAACGTCCAAATCGTGGCAGTATTTGACGGCACAAGATAGCTGGCGAAACATCTTGCGTGCTACTTCTTCAGGCAGACCTCTGTTTCTCTTGATGAACTCCAGTAAGTCTCCTTGTACACCAAGCTCCATGACTATGTAGACTTTTCCAGATGTCTCAAAGATCTCATAGATCTTGATGATAGAACAGTGGCTCACTGTTGCCAATATCTCCAATTCCCTGGGGAGAAATTTTTCCAAGAACTCAGGAGGAACATTTTTCCTATCTGTAATCTTCACTGCCACGTGGAATTTCAGGCGCTCAGAGTAGGCGCATTTCACTTTGGCAAAAGAGCTCTCTCCTAAATTGCTCCCCATGATGTAACCTTTCCTCTTAAGGACTGCAGCATCATCCATGGTGCCAGAAGCAACAAGTGCCTCGGAAGGTGAAACCTACAACTCATCTGTACATAAGCTAGCAGTGTATTCCTTTGCACTGCATGATGGTTGACTCTGGTGCCTGAGTCCTTTGGAGGTTACTGATCTGAAACCTCTTGGCATTGTTTAATAGATGATGTCAGCAGGTGAGGTCATAAAGCAAAGCTGTCATGAGTGGTGACAGACTGTATAATTCAGTGGCATTATAAAGTGAAAGCCAAGCACAGGGATGATAAAGTTTCATGCATCAACGAAAAAAGACATCACCTCGTGTTCTGGAACTCCTTAATAGAGGATTGTTCTATCTTGCAAGGGGAAAGAGGTTGGTTTTAAAAGATCTCCTGTTTGGTTTTGAAACTAAAATCGCTTCATTCCAATTATTTGCTCAGCCTAGTACTTAGGTATTATATATCCCTTCTTCTGAGCCTGCTACTCTGTGCCTCTACTGCAGCCTCAACGCACACGAATTTTCTAGCCTAAAAATCCTTTAATTTGGTCTAAAGTACTATCCTTAGGGTGGATAGCTGTACTGATGCCAGGTTTGTACATAGGAAGGAGAGGTTATGTAAGGGGAAAAATAAGGCAATGCTCATTCCTTGCTGTTCATGACCCAATCACATAAGCACTAAAACTTCAGTATGTATATTGGGAACTCCATCACAGGTATTTGTGACAGACAACAGCTATGCGTGGCTGGGGATGCCCAGCACTGGAAAAGGTTGGCCAAACCCAGAACAGTGGGGGGAAACTTCAGGGAGTTTAGGTGGTTGTGAGACCAGTACGTGTTGGGGGCAGAATCTATGAAACCAGCCTTTTACAAAGGCAGGTGGTATTGTCCATTTTTCTGATTGAGAAACTGAGGCCCAAAGTCAAGTAGCAGAGAGCAGAAGAAAACTCAGATCTTTTGACTTCCAGTCTGGTGCCGTAAACCCTGAACTCCATACCTTCATATCATGGCTAAAAATCCAGACCCACTGCCGCATTCCTAAAGAGGTGAGCTATTCCTCGGAGCTGGCCTACAGAATTTGCAACAGGTGTTTCAAGATGTGCTTTGGATACAAGTCTTGTAAACATGTCCGTGTGGAGTCTTATATATTAAAAATCCCAACAGCAGACCCAAAAGCCAGCTATCAAAAGGGAGCTGGTGTCTTACTTTTAGAGGTGAACTATAATTCATCATCATCATCATGTTCCTGTTACGCCTCTGGTGTTTAGGGCAGTGACAAAGCCTCCACTCTGGTCTGTTTCTGGCAAGTCTTTCAAATGGTTCCCCAGCTGTGCCCCACGTTTTTCAGCTCGGCTTCCACAGCTCTTCACCATGTTGTTTTGGGGCGACCTCGTTTTCGCTTGCCTTCAGGTATCCATCTTATTGCTACTTTAGTGATGGAATCAGTTTCCATCCGAAGCACATGACCGATCCATCTCCACCGCCTCCCGCCAATGATGGTGCTCAGATCTTCTTGACTGCACTGTGTCAATAGATCTTGGTTTGAGATTGTTCTGGGCCAAAAGATACGGAGGATTTTTCTGAGGCAGGTTGTATGGAATGAAGACAGTTTGGACACGTCATACTTTCTCATTCCCCAGCATCCTGCACTATAAAGAAGTGTTTTAGATTAATAGATTCTAGGACTGGAAGGGACCTCGAGAGGTCATCAAGTCCAGTCCCCTGCCCTCATGGCAGGACCAAATACTGTCTAGACCATCCCTGATAGACATTTATCTAACCTACTCTTAAATATCTCCAGAGATGGAGATTCCACAACCTCCCTAGGCAATTTATTCCAGTGTTTAACCACCCTGACAGTTAGGAACTTTTTCCTAAACCTCCCTTGCTGCAGTTTAAGCCCATTGCTTCTTGTTTTATTCTTAGAGGCTAAGGTGAACAAGTTTTCTCCCTTCTCCTTATGACACCCTTTTAGATACCTGAAAACTGCTATCATGTCCCCTCTCAGTCTTCTCTTTTCCAAACTAAACAAACCCAATTCTTTCAGCCTTCCTTCATAGGTCATATTCTCAAGACCTTTAATCATTCATGTTGCTGTTCTCTGGATCCTTTCCAATTTCTCCACATCTTTCTTGAAATGCGGTGCCCAGAACTGGACACAATACTCCAGTTGAGGCCTAACCAGCGCAGAGTAGAGCAGAAGAATGACTTCTCGTGTCTTGCTCACAACACACCTGTTAATGCATCCCAGAATCATGTTTGCTTTTTTTGCAACAGCATCACACTGTTGACTCATATTTAGCTTGTGGTCCACTATAACCCCTAGATCCCTTTCTGCTGTACTCCTTCCTAGACAGTCTCTTCCCATTCTGTATGTGTGAAACTGATTGTTCCTTCCTAAGTGGAGCACTTTGCATTTGTCTTTGTTAAACTTCATCCTGTTTACCTCAGACCATTTCTCCAATTTGTCCAGATCATTTTGAATTATGACCCTGTCCTCCAAAGCAGTTCAATCCCTCCCAGTTTGGTATCATCTGCAAACTTAATAAACGTACTTTCTATGCCAATATCTAAGTAGTTGATGAAGCTATTGAACAGAGCCAGTCCCAAAACAGACCCCTGCAGAACCCCACTTGTTATGCCTTTCCAGCAGGATTGGGAACCATTAATAACAACTCTCTGAGTACAGTTAGCCATCCAGATATGTACCCACCTTATAGTAGCCCCATCTAAATTGTATTTCCCTAGTTTATCGATAAGAATATCATGTGAGACCGTATCAAATGCCTTACTAAAGTCTAGGTATACCACATCCACCGCTTCTCCCTTATCCACAAGACTCGTTATCCTATCAAAGAAAACTATCAGATTGGTTTGACACGATTTGTTCTTTACAGATCCATGCTGGCTATTCCTTATCACCTTCCAAGTGTTCACCTTCCCTGATACAGAAGTTAAACTAACTGGTCTGTAGTTTCCTGGGTCATTTTTATTTCCCTTTTTATAGATGGGCACTATATTTGCCCTTTTCCAGTTTTCTGGAATCTCTCCCGTCTCCCATGATTTTCCAAAGATAATAGCTAGAGGCTCAGATACCTCCTCTATTAGATCCTTGAGTATTCTAGGATGCATTTCATCAGGCCCTGGTGACTTGCAGGCATCTAACTTTTCTAAGTGATTTTTAACTTGCTCTTTTTTTATTTTATCTGCTAAACCTACCCCCTTCCCATTAGCATTCACTGTGTTAGGCATTCCTTCAGACTTCTCGGTGAAGACCAAAACAAAGAAGTCATTAAGCATCTCTGCCATTTCCAAGTTTCCTGTTACTGTTTCTCCCTCTTCACTGAGCAGTGGGCCTACCCTGTCCTTGGTCTTGCTCTTGCTCTGAATATATTGATAAAAAGTCTTCTTGTTTCCCTTTATTCCTGTAGCTACTTTGAGCTCATTTTGTGCCTTTGCCTTTCTAATCTTGCCTCTGCATTCCTGTGTTGTTTGCTTATATTCATCCTTTGTAATCTGTCCTAGTTTCCATTTTTTATATGACTCCTTTTTATTTTTTAGATCATGCAAGATCTCGTGGTTAAGCCAAGATGGTCTTTTGCCACATTTTCTATCTTTCCTAACCAGCGGAATAGCTTGCTTTTGGGCCCTTAATAGTGTCCCTTTGAAAAACTGCCAACTCTCCTCAGTTGTTTTTCCTCTCAGTCTTGATTCCCATGGGACCTTACCTATCAGCTCTCTGAGCTTACCAAAATCCGCCTTTCTGAAATCCATTGTCTCTATTTTGCTGTACTCCCTTCTACCCTTCCTTAGAATTGCAAACTCTATGATTTCATGATCACTTTCACCCAAGCTGCCTTCTACTTTCAAATTCTCAACGAGTTCCTCCCTATTTGTTAAAATCAAGTCTAGAACAGCTTCCCCCCAGTAGCTTTTTCAGCCTTCTGAAATAAAAAGTTGTCTGCAATGCAGTCCAAGAATTTATTGGGTAATCTGCCCCGCTGTGTTATTTTCCCAACATATATTTGGATAGTTGAAGTCCCTCATCACCACCAAATCTTGGGCTTTGGATGATTTTGTTAGTTGTTTAAAAAAGCCTCATCCACCTCTTTCACCTGGTTAGGTGGCCTGTAGTATACTCCTGGCATGATGTCACCCTTGTTTTTTTACCCCTTTTAGCCTAACCCAGAGACTCTCAACACTTCCGTCTCCTATGTCCCCATCTCCACCTCAGTCCAAGTGTGTACATTTTTAATATATAAGGCAACACCTCCTCCCTTTTCCCCGTCTATCCTTCCTGAGCAAGATGTACCCATCCACACCAACATTCCAATCATGTGTATTATCCCACCAAGTTTCAGTGATGCCAACAATGTCATAGTTATATTTATTTATTAGCACTTCCAGTTCTTCCTGCTTATTACCCATACTTCTCACATTTGTATATAGGCATCTAAGATACTGGTTTGATCTTGCCTCCCAATTTTGCCCCAACCCTCCTTTCTCTCTGCCATTATAGCCCACGCTCCCTCTTGTTTCCGACCCATCTCCCAGGTCTCCATGTTCCCTACTTACCTGTGGGCTTTGCTCACCTGTCCCCGTCAAACCTAGTTTAAAGCCCTCCTCACGAGGTTAGCCAATCTCAACACTCAACACTGTTGAAAATATGCAGCTCTGCTAAATCTTGAGTTTGGTTTTGGTGTTGTATTTTGATGATTTGCAGACTGTACATAAGCTCCTGAAGGTGTTCCTGGCTTTACTGATTTTGTTCCAGATGTCCTGGTTTGTTCCACCGTCCTGGCTGATGGTGCTGCCCAAGTAAGTGAATGTTTCTATACTGATGAGAACATAATCCTCTATCCATACTGGTGATGGTGAGGCAATATTAAAGGTCATGATATCTGTCTTATTGTGGTTGATTTTCAGTCCAATTTGCTGGCCGAATGTGTTGAGTTGAGTTGTTTTTCCTTGTATATGGTGTTGGGTATGTGATAGGAGAGCAAAATCATCTGTGAAGTCCAGGTCTTCAAGGGATGAAAGTGTGTCCATTTAATGCCTCTTGGCATGTCTTCTGTTGCACGCCACATTACCCAGTTGATGGCAATGTTGAAGAGGACTGCAGACATGACACACCCCTGACATACTCCTATTTTGACTTCAAAACTGAACTCACTGTGATCAACACTGCATGTAAAGTTGAAATAGAAGCTTTTGATGACGTTGATTATAAGGAAAGAATGCACTATAGGCTGGTCCTGTGAATGCTATCAAACGCCTTCTCAAAGTCTATGAAATTTATGTAGAGTTGCCGTTGCCATTCTAAGCACTGTTCTATTATGTTTCATAGAGTGAAGATCTGGTCTGTGCATCCATGCCCTTTCCGAAAACCAGATTGCTCTTTTCTGAGAACGCTATCAACTGCCTCTGATATACGCTGGACTATGATCTTACACAATACTTTGCTTGGCACAGATAAAAGTGTGAACTATAATTAGCTTGCCATCAAATTAACCCTGTTTAATGTTCAGTGCTCAGGATTGTTACCATAATCCCTCTCTGAAGTTAAAGTGATGGCCTCAAAGATGGTCACATTAAAATGCTTCACTCCTTCCATGATCACTGTTCCTTAGGACTTAGAAGCAGCAGAGACGAAGTGAGAGGTCAGGCCTTTTTCTTATGTCTGATATAACCACGCTACAGGTATATAATACAAGAAAACAAATGTTTTATAAAAGCAATGGCAGAACTATACGCACTTTATAACTAGAGCTGGTGGAAAATTTTCGGACACAAGCGTTTTTCTGTTGGAAAATGTTGGTTTGTCAAAATCAAAAGAGTCTGAGGGAAGGTGGCAATGTCAACAACATTTAATTTTGAAAAAAAAAAGGGAAATGAAGCATTTTGATAAGGTCAAAATGTTCCATAATGAGAACATTTTGCTTTGAAATGATTTTTTGGTTTGAAATTTATATTTTAAATGACAATATAATATAACAAGAACAAAATAAACAAGGTCAAAACAGAGACAACACTTTCAACTTTACCAAAGAAAAACTTGTTTCATGAGAAATTTCAAAATATTGTCTTTTTATTCTGGTTCTGAATTAATTTTGTTTTAAACGTCAATTTCCCACAGAGTGGAAATTCTGGTTTCTGACCAGCTCTAATTATGACAGGCGGGAAATACCTTGTATTAACCTTTCACAGAGATTTAGATCAGGCTGGAGACTTCCTCTGCATTTCTTTTAGATCTTCTGGGGAATTTTCATTACACACCTCAGCTAGAGTTGTCTCAGGTAGGAGAGGCTGAGCTCACGATTAACTCCCCAGTTTTTTCTTATTAATTCCTCTGACCTCCCAGAAAGCAAACAAATCCTTTGTGTGACTTCAAGCTCCCAGCTTCACAGAGTGGATCAAAGCAACTTAAGACTCTGGCTTCCTGCTCCCTCCAAATTGAATTTGGAAGCAGTTAAGTCTCCTGATAACTGATTAATGCAACATGCATCTGTGTGCAGCCATGCAGACACCTTGCAAACTTCTCTTTGGGCTGTACAGCACCCATTTGTAACAGTCCTACATGGCAGTTAGGAATGTATTTATATCTTTATGCTAACTTGTGCTGTATAGATATACATTAACATCACTGATTTGCTCTCTCACTTCTTGGGAAAGCAGAAGGGACAGCCTGTCCAACTGCCAGGGAAGGGTTAACCATACTTTGCTCTGCAATGATACCTAACGGGGGTGATCTCTAAGGGTAGTTCTTTCTCTTAAAGGGCTGCCAAGCACTGGAAAAGGCTGGTCAAACCGGGAGTTTTAGAAGTTTCTGAGAATGGCAGTTGGGGGCAAAACAGTCTCTTCGGTTGGGCTCAGGGCCAGTGTTACCATTAAGGCAAACTAGGTGGTTGCTTAGGGCGCCAAGATTTGGGGGTACAAAAATGCGGTGCCCCCAGTTTTTTTTACAGCGTTCCTACGCCCCCTCCCCGAGCGTGCGGTCGCTGCTCCACTTCTTCTGCCTCCCAGGCTTGCAGCGCCAATCAGCTGTTTGGCGCCGCAAGCCTGGGAGGGGAGAATTAGAAAGGAGGCGGAGCAGAGGTGAGCTGGGGTGGGGAGCTGCCGTGGGGGGGGTGGAGCCTCAGGGCAGGGGATGGGAGGTGCTGCGGGGGGAGCGCATCAGGGCGGAAGGGGGGGCAGGGAGCTGCCGCAGGGCTGGGGGGAGGGGCGCAAGGTGGAAGTTTTGCCTAGGGCGCGAAACTTCCTTGCACCGGCCCTGGTTGGGCTATGGCCAATTCCTGCCAGCAGAAACCCGCCTTTTACCAAGGGAGTGAGTTGCACTTGTTCATGTTACTACTGACTTCTTACTTAGGTGGCAGAAGCTACTGTGGGAAAAGGAGTAACCTCCTTGATCACTTTATATCTACCTGCCAAATTGTAGCATGTTATTAAGAGCAGGTCGCTGTGTGAGATCGGTCTCTCCCATATTGCTTATAAACTAGGCATAATCAGTCAGAGGGCGAATAAAAAGATACAAGTGGATTGCTGTACCTTAGCCCAATAGATGTATACAAATATATTGGAACAGTATGCACATAAAGTGCAATTCTGGCCTCATCAAAATCAATGACAAAACTTCTATTGACTTCAGTGGGGCCAGGATTTCACCTGCTCTTATGAACCAAAGAGACAGTCCTATACTCACTGGCCCTTAACTCTAAACAAATTATTAACAGACTAATCCTCAACAGGTCATACAAGCCTTCAGGCATTTAAACTATAAGAAGCATAGCTCAGGAATGATCTTAGTGTGGGTTCCGGAAGGTGCTGTATAAAAAGCATTGTTTATTTTGTTTTAGACAACACCCATAGTGTGAGGCATTTTACGAAACAAAGGCAAAGACTGAGTTCCTGCCCCAAGGAGCACGCAGTCTGATTACAGATGTGATGCAATGCGTGACAGTAACAAACCAAAGGAGTATGATGGAGTGAAGAAGGAGAACATACACAGAAAGCTTCATTAGAAAGGAGTTAAGGCTGAAAGTGGGTTTGCATGGACTGTGCTATTCTGCAAAGCAATATTACTTACCTTACAAACATTCCACATCTTCAAACCCCCAAACATCAGGCTGCCAGGTAGTGAACTTTGAAGTCAATTTTTAGATATTATAATTTAAAAATGCCTTTTCTGATTTTCCCCCCTAAATGTCTCAGAAAAACACTAAGCAGGACTGAGACATGGCATGCAAAGTTTCAAGACAATGGTTTATTA
This sequence comes from Malaclemys terrapin pileata, assembly GCF_027887155.1. NCBI lineage: Eukaryota > Metazoa > Chordata > Testudines > Emydidae > Malaclemys > Malaclemys terrapin. The sequence goes on along the minus strand of NC_071520.1, from coordinate 14,675,039 downwards.
TGGCAGAGTGGGAGGTCAGTTGTTTGAATAATTAGGCTTACAAAGGGAAACTAGCTTCTGCTTCAATATTGGGTGGTTACTGCTACTCTATATCAGGATCACATGGTTACTCATTTATAGTGTGCACACATCTTAGTGGAAAGAATTAATTCATAATAACCTGCTGAAATTAAAACTCACTCTCCTCTCCCAGCTTTATAGGTCTGCAATTTGTGATACTGCAGGAAGTATTGCTGCATCCAGGCAGTCCAGCCTCCTTCCTTACCAGCTTGACTAATTTCCAAGATGCTCTGAATTGCATAATTAGTTTCCTGTATATTTTCTTCTTTTCTCCCTCCTGGATGGGCTTTGACACCTGGGATGAACTGTCACCGCTGGTATGACAAAACAAACTGATTTATATTATTTTGCTTTAAAATGTAATGCTTTTTGTAATTATTGAGCCTACACATACAGTGAAACTAATGCATGATGTGGCAGTGTTGGATACTTGATTGCAGTAATAATTGTTAGCGTGATTTCTGCGATGCTGAAAAACCCTTTTGGGGAGTTGGCAGTATCAGCAGAGGCATGTGGGAACATGGAGTCACTCACTCCCATATTGTAGCTCAGACAGCATGGCGATAGGCTCCCTAGGAATACCTTAGAGAGGTTAGACAGTAATAATATTGTTGCCAATTGGCCAAGTGATAGTCGATTTCAGGGCGTAGCAGCAAGTCAGTTTCCACTGAGAGAGAAATTTGGATTGTGGAGTCAGGTATCTTTCCTGTGATTGATTTATTTACAACAAATTCATAAGTGATCACAAAGACTGGACAGGAAACTCCTCAAACCTTAGGTCAGTCCCCACTAGCCAGGAACAGCTGCCTCCATCTCTGTTGATCCACCTCGGAAAACTGTATTCTGCTCTAACTGTCCATTCCCCTACCATGACCAGACCCCTGCTTGCTCTATCTGGATGCACCTTAATCCAATGCCTTAGCACCAACCGTTTCCATAACAATATTTAGCGTGTACATTGTGTCATGAAACCAGTCCTTTACAAAAATGGGAATAATTGTTTCCATTTTGCTGATTGAGAAACTGAGGCCCAGAGAGGGAATGCTGACTTGCCCAAAGTCACATGGTAAGTCATTAGTAGAGTGAAGAATAAAAACCAAGATCTCTTGACTCCTGGGCTGGTGCCCTATTCCTTGGCCTCTCTACTTCCAAGTTTGGCTTGAGATGTATTGGCGAGGAAGATTGAACTGCTGCTGCCTGTACTTTTCTGTTCTCTAGAGAGAACTTAAATCTCAATGATTGTCAGGTTGGTACCTTTAATCATCACTAACATGGGGACAGACTGTGATTCCCTTACTCAAAGTGATTCATTATTTACTCCATAAGGACTACAGATGGCTTGTAGTGTAAGGTAGTATTCACTGTGAGTGATGGTATCACAAACTGGCCCCTATCTGGAGTTAACATTTCATTGAATTAAATTATTTTTAAAAAATACAATCTTTTGCAAGAAAAAAGCCATACAAGGCGGGACCTTGCTTTCAGATGTGCATTTTTCCAGTCGAGTTATATCTCCCAGCACTGGGGGCTTCTGAACAGCTGACTGTGCTCTGTGTCGTCAGTGCAATTTGTGACTGTCAGTGTTTACATACAAAGGTAATTCAGGGGATATATGATCAGTAAACTGCAGCATGCTGTATTGCAGCGGCTTTAACTCTTTTGTGGGTATTGGAACTACTGCGCAGGGGAGACCTTGCAAAGAGTGTAAATGCCCTCTGTAGATAGCACATCAGCAGGAATTGCCTGCATGCTGCTGCACAGGGGGAAATGGGGGCTGGCTATGTGAGGGACAAGACTGGAGGATCTGCTGCTACCAGTACCACAACAGATCTTTCTAGGCATTCATGACTTGTACTATGACATAGTAACAAAGCTAGGCACTTAGATACCATAGTGATAGGGTGACCAGACAGCAAGTGTGAAAAATTGGGACGGGGGTGGGGGGTAATAGGAGCCTATAGAAGAAAAAAACCCAAAAATCGGGACTGTCCCTATAAATTCAGGACATCTGGTCATCCTACATGGTGATGAGCATGATATAAATGCATAGATGGAGAGATGAGTTAGACTGTAAGCTCTTCCAGGAAGTCTTGATGTTGTGTTTGGATAGTGCCTAGCACAAAGGGGCCCTGATCGGAACTACTAAGTGATACCACAATATAAATAATTATAATAATTAGTCCTTCTCCATGGCTGATGGAGAAGACTCCATCCCTCCTTTGGGCCCAGGGAGTTCCCCTGCTCTTCAATGTACTTGGGCTGGATTTGGACCTACAGAAGGGCTACTGAGGGACTAACTATGAAATGATTGTTTACCGCCTCAAAGCTTACTTCACTGAGTCACTGATCTATTAGAACCTATATTAAAAATCATAGTGAAAAAGAAACTACATACTCCCCAGCTGATTTTAAATCAGGTAGCCCAGCAACTGACTGATGGCCACTAGCTACAATTCTTACTAGCAGATTTTTAGTTTTAGAGGGACTTTCATTGTCCTCAGAGAGATAAGGTGCTGTCTCTCTAATATCCTGGGACGGACACAGCTACATTTCATTGTCCTTTTCATTTTTAAACACTACTGTGTACAAAGCATCCCGTTTGAGATGTTTGGGGTGTGTGTGTCTGCACCCCACTTCAAAGACCATTCATTTAAACTACTGTAGCAGGGGCAGGACCAAGTTGTCTCTAATACTAGTGATAGCCAATCAAAGATTTGCACTCAATGCAGATTAAATCTGGGGTTCTCAATGTGATGAGGGCAACCACGAAACAGATCATAATATACCCGCACTCGATGCAACCAAGTCTCAATTCTGCATCTGCACTTATCCTGAACATGGTTTTGTCCCATCTCTTCCCCAGTCCCCTCACTGTTTGCAGGATGAATGGAAACTAGTGGCAGCTACTGGTCAGTTTCCCAGGTTGTGTCCGCAGTAGATTCCCCCCCCCCCCCGGCAGTTCCACCAGGGGTAGCAATGGCTGGAGCTCTAGTGAAGACAGAATCCTGCAGCCCCCCCGGGGTTTTAACCGCCGCGTCCCCTCCCCCTGTTCAAAGCGGCCACCCGCGCGCCCAGAGCCGCCCCTCACCTCAGTGAGGAGGCGCATATGCAGATTACCACCCGAAAGCCCCGCCCCCCGGCGCTGATTGGCTGCCTGTCTTTGTTGTGGGGAGGAGGGGCCGGAGGGGGGGGTGCGGCCGCCATCTTGTGTGGAGCCGGAGCCAGAGCCAGGCGAGCGGCCCTCGGCGCCTGTTCCTGACCTTCCTGCCGCCCCCGCCAGCCTCCCACCTCCTCCCAGACCGGGTGCCAGGGCGAGCCGCAGCAACAGCAGCGAGAGCCGCTGGCTTCCAGCGGGGGGGGGGCTCGGTGCGGACGGGGCCCGAGCGGCCCGGCGGCGGCTCCTCCTCCTCCTCCCTCCTTCCCCCGGGTTTATGGTGCTGCGCTGGGGGAGGATGAACGGAGGATAAATGGTGCCCAAAGCGGACAGCGGCACCTTCCTCCTCCTCTTCCTCCTGGTGCTGAGCATCACCGAGCCGCTGCGGCCAGGTACGGGGGCCGCGAGGGGCGGGGCCCCAGGGGTACCCAGGCGGGGGCACCGGGGGAGGGAGGGAGGGAAAGGTGCATGCGAGGGGCTGGCAATTTGAGAAGGGCGGCGGGAGGCTCACGGTGATGCAATAGGGCCACTCGTGGAAGAAGAGGGCCAGGGAGGGGCGAAGCTTGGAGGGCAGGGGGCGGGCTGTGCAGTGGGGTGTGCTGGCCCTGCCTGCGGAGCAAGTCAGGGTTTGTGGGGTTAACCTCAGTGGAGGCATGGGGTGTGTGTGTGGTCCTTTCAATGTTCTGCTTGGGGGGAGTAGCATTGCACCCAGGGTTGCTTTATTTGTAGTGAGGACTGTGCTGCTCAACGTTTGTTTGCAGGCTGCGCTAGTAAATTTTGTTTATACTACCGTTTCCAGGTAGGAGGACTGTGTAGCTGATCTGCTTCTGCCCCTCACTGCATTCAGGGGCTGTTTGCTCCCCTCATTCCCTTATCCCACACAGAACTTCATGTTGTAGTGGACCCTTCGTTAGCAGCTGGGAGTTGGATTGCGTTATTTTGTAAAGTGGTTTGTTGTCGTCGTCGTAAATATTTCTGAGACTATTTAAGTGATTTTTTCAAGTTAATAGTGTTCTCAGTTGTCTGAAAGTTTTGTACCTATTGTAGTTACATGTAGAGATGACTTATAAGCCCTGGTTGGGTAGTAATAGATCAGTTTGTATATTGCATTTTGTTTTGTCAGAGGAATTTGGGCTTTGCATGTAGCTGTAGGAAAACATACTGTGATGTTTTGTTTTAATGAGCAAGAACTTAGTTCTAGCTGGAAATCATTTGTTGTATAATAAGACTAAGCAGGCTTTTATAGAAAATTTAACATTGTTGGGGTTGTATTTTTAGTGGAATACATCTGCGTTAAAACTAGTTTGTATTATATGTGGGTTGCTAATGTGGCCAAGAACTGAGAAAAGTTCGGTTTGCCTCCATCTTGGGGCCTCGGAGCTGATTTGAAATTCAAGTTCTTGATGGGAGAACCCTCGCTGTGTTAAATTGTGCATGCAGATTCTACAGCAGTCTTCACTGTTAACTCCTTAGTAAATATAAAATGATGTTGGTTGTGATTGAACAAGGGGAAACGTCAGTCACTCAGTTTGTTGGTTGGTCTTCTTGATGAAATTGGCATTCTGTGGATTGGGAGTTAATATTTTATAACCTTTGAAAACTTCAGTAGAAAATATGTAACTGTTAGTGTTGAAAGATTTCCATGTGCTACTGCAGTGTGATTCCAAGTTTCCTTTCCTATCAGAGTCCCTAAATTCCATTTGATCACTTAAAGGATTCTCTTCTCCTTGACCCCTCAGTCCCCATTCCCTGGTTTCCCAGTTGTGTTTGGGTAGTGATGGTATTAAAAATTAGGTCAGTGGCTTTTTTAAATGGAATTTGGTCCACTGGGGAAGCTAATGATCCAACCAGCGGACCAAATTCAGTGACGAATCCTGGTCATGTGCCACTTGAAGCACGTTACACGTATGCTAAGAAGTGACTCATTAAAATGTTAGTCAAGATATGGAAATTTGAAAAGTCATTACTGTTTACCTCTTGTTAGCTGCTGCTTATCTAAAAGTACAGTCTATTTGTATTCTTATTCATGGGTGTCATGGCAGGGCTCTCTCATCTCTTAAAAAGTATTGACACTAGAGAGGAGCTGTAGCAAGGCATAGGTTGAGCCAGGACCCTACTGTTTAACACTCAGTTCATTCTTGAATGTGGTTGGCCATTTTTGAACTGAGATAAAAAGGGTAAAGTTCTAGTCATAATTTTGAATCTTCTTGGTTTTGCTTGTTTGCGTCATAACTTTGACCTTAAGACAAACTGTTTTATGAAACGGAGATGTTGGGAGATGTCCTTATGAGACAGTATTTCCCAAACACAGTTAAAACATAGCTGGATCAAATAATGTATTCAGTCCCACCAACACAGTTCAGTGCCATGTTGTAACTGGGTTCTCCTGATGAAATTGGTTTTATAGGTTAGTAGGAGCTTGTATTAACATTTCTATAGTCATAAGTTTTCTGTTTTAAAACTAACTAACAAATTAGCTGATAGTAAAAAGACTGAATATAAATCAAATCATCTAAGGGTACGTCTATACTTACCTCCGGGTCTGGCGGTAAGCAGTCGATCTTCTAGGTTTGATTTATCACGTCTTGTCTAGATGCGATAAATCGATCCCGGAAGTGCTCGCCGTCGACGCCGGTACTCCTGCTCTGCGAGAGGAGTACGTGGAGTCGACGGGGGAGCCTGCCTGCCGCGTCTGGACCCGCGGTGAGTTCGAACTAAGGTACTTCGACTTCAGCTACGTGAATAACGTAGCTGAAGTTGCGTATCTTAGTTCGAAGTGGGGGGTTAGTGTGGACCAGGCCTAAGTGTAATAGTCAGCAGAATTGCTACTTACAAATACTCTATAGAGATTCAGACTTTCTACATACTCTTGCAGGTTGTGAAATTTGACCCTAAACACTGATGGAGTGAACATCTGATCATTGTAGTCTTTTAGAAATTCATGTAACAGAGGGATCCATATTGGATAAGACCATTGGTCCATCTAGTATGACATCACACCTCTCAGTGGCCAATCCCTCATGTTTCTTAGTAAGTTCCGACCTTCATTGCGGTATGTTGCACTGTTGCAAGCCTCATCTTACATTGGTGCAGTATGTCTACTTCAGGGAGTTTGTGCTGGTGTAGCTACACTAGTGAAAACCTCCCCAATGTAGACAAACCTTAACTCCCCTTGTCTCCTCTTCAGGTCAAATAATCCTAGCTTTTGAAGGCAATAACAGAAAGATTCTCCTATACCTATAACCGTATCCATTTCCCCCTCTCTGGACTCTGATCTGTTATTTTGAGGTAATCAAAATCAGATACAGTATTCCAGATGGAATGTGCCATTTGTTGTTTGTGGAATTTCTTAATCCGATTGTGAATATACCCAAGCATCCTATTTACTTTGAATGCTAATGCTGTGTGGGCAGAAATCTTCATTGAGCTGTCCATGGTGACTCCCACATCTTTTTCTCAAAAAAGCCCACAACTTCAAAGCCTGTCAGTATATACAAGAACTTTAGACTTTTTGCCAGTGTTGTTTTCTTTACACTTAATGTCTTCAAATTACCAGCCACAAACAAAGCTCCAACTGTAATGGTGTAAATGAAATCATCTTGCTGTATCCCACTTGTATTGGATCTGATGACTCCAGAGTTGCAGACTGGAAAAGACTTGCTCACTTAAGTGAAAGGTGTGTACGAAGTTCACTTCATATTGCCTTAAAATCAAAGGTGTGGGAGGCACAATACTTTTATTGGAAGTCAATAACAGTCTAGAAGATTCATGTTCTGAGGCCAGGTCCACCTTTAGTAGGGTGGTGGTGGTGGGGGCAGTCTTGGAAAGGTTTTGGAACGCTGAGGACTTCAGTCTTCCCAACAATGGTTCTCCTGTCATTTTCTGAAGGCTCCTGTGTTGCAGCAACTGTCCCATTGATTCAGGAAGGATGGCTGCAGCTTACGTAAGGCTGTTCTCAAATAACCAAAAGGGTGGTTACAGAGCAATATGAGACTTCCTACCTTGGGCAGAAGGTGCTGCTTGCATAACTCAGTCCATTCTCGTCACGCAGCTCCATATTCTATTGTGTTAATTCTAGACTTGCCATGTGCCCCTGTTGTTGCTATAGAATATTTTAAAAATAAAGACTCAAAACTTTCCTTCTTTTCTCCAAGCCTTCACAAGTGCATAACCTTTTTAGAGCAACCCCACAGAAAATAGTTTGAATGGCCCTACATCTTGTATCTGGCATGTTCTGTTTTTTTGCAAGTTAATACTAAGAGCAAAGCCAATTAGAAGAAAAATCAACCATGCTATCTTCCTAGGGTTGTTATAAATTTGTTCGTTTTAGGCTATTGTGGTCACCCATGACTTTATCAGGCACTCCTAAAGCACTAGACATTAGGTCTGTCCTTAGACACTTGGGAGGCTTTCAAAGGCAAAAGGCAGTTGGGTGCCTAACTGCCATCAAATTTCCATGGGAGTTTGGCACTTAACCGTACCTTTGAGACTCAGTTATTCTGTTGTACATTTAAAAAGTGAGATTCTATTTTTGATCAAGAGAATACATTTAAAAATGTCTAAAATATTCGGTATAAGGCACTGATTAAGTATTCAAGGGGCATTACTTTTTTTTGTCCGGACAGTACTTGCATTATTGGCTGTGTATTTTTAAAAGTTGAGATGTGAACTTTGAACTATAAAATATCAGAATAGTCCATTTATTAGGGCTGTAATTTATTAGGGCTGTATTTAAAAAAAAGTTGCAATTAATCAGTTTTGATCGCATTGTTAAACAGTAATAGAATACCAATTTAAATTTATTATAAATATTTTGGATGTTTTTCTGCATTTTCAAATATATTGATTTCAATTTCAACATAATGCAAAGTGTATTGTACTCGCTATATTTTAATTACAAAAATATACTGTGTAAAAATGATAAAAGAAATCATATTTTTCAATTCACCTTATACAAGTACTGTAGTGCAGTCTCTTTATCATAGAAGTGCAAGTTATGAATGTAGAATTTATTTTTTACATGGCTGCACTCAAAAACAAAACCATGTAAAACTTTAGAGCCTACAGGTTGAAACATGAAGGAGCATACAAATGTTTAGCATATCTGGTATGTAAATACCTTGCAGTGCTAGCTACAACAGTGCCATGCGGATGCCTGTTCTCATTTTCAGGTGATGTAAATAAGAGCGGGCAGCATTATCTCCTGTAAATGTAAACAAATTTGTTTGTCTTAGCGATTGGCTGAACAAGAAGTAAGAATGAGTGGACTATATAGAGTAAATAATTTAATGCTTAAAATCTTGTGTGACTGGGCTAATTAGTATTAGCTACAAGACTTGCCAGCGCAGGTAGTTTAATTAAAATTTGATTTCAATCTTATCGTTAGCTGTGAGGTTAAAATTTTGATTTGCTTTGATGCAAGCGTACTGCAGGTGGGTGAATGTTGTGCTGCGGTTTGCCTTACGCATATGCTGACGCATGACATGCATTTAAATCACCAAGAGTTTGTCATCCTCTCCCATGTCCCAAACAGTTTTATAGGTCTTAACATCACTTCTATAATTCAACATTTTTGTATTTAATGTACTAACACTAAAATGTCATAGATATGAAATACAGAATTGATCCCTTTCTTAGATGAAGAAAGCTAATCACAAGACATGTTAAAATTGTTCATGAATGATCACCCGTATTTGTGTATTGTGTAGAAAAAGTGCACTTTTATGACTGGATGGTTTTTACCCTCTCTTTTCCAGTTGAATTAAATACGTTCTTCAGATACTAGCCCCCAGGGCCGCCTGGGGGTGGGGGCGGCAAGTGGGGTAACTTGCCCCGGGCCCCACAGGGACCCCCACGAGAGTTTTTCCTGACAGCCGGGACTGGGTGGGGAGTGGAGGGGGCGGTACCAGCTGCTTCTCATACTGGCCGCTCTGCGTCACTACTCTGTGCAGTGCAGCAGCTGCCTGAGAGAGCCTGGTTGGGACACCAGTTCACCCTGCCTACAGCTTGGGCCCGGCTGCCGAGGACAGGGGCCGAGTGAGCCAGAGGCCCCCCTCTCCACCAACACATTTCCGGCCTGCTTGGCCCCAGTCTCCAGCAGCTGGGGGAGGGGAGGAGGGAGTGGGCCGCCACCAGGCTCTCGCAGGCACCTGCTGCACCGCACAGAGCAGCAACCAGGGATGTAAATAACATGTAAAAACAGTAACCATGTAACTGATTAAAATTCTGTTGGTTACACGGTTAAACGTTTACCCAGGGAACTAGGAGTGCGGGGGGTGCTGCAGCACCCCCACGTTTTACGTGGGGATCCCTGTCCTGTATCCCAGCGAGCCCGGGGTCTCAGGGTGGGGTGCAGGCCCCGGTGCGGATCTCGACAACCGGGATGGACGCTGGCAGCCCGGAGGCTAATCGAAGCGCAGTGATGCAACACCTCATCCACACTGGCGCTGTGGCACTCCAGAGGGGGTGCAGCAAACGTTATTCCACTTGCTGAAGTGGAGTACCAGCAGCGCTGTAGCCGCGGAGTCAAAGTGCTCTATGTGCCTTGCCAGTGTGGACGGGTAGTGAGCTAGGGTGCCCAGGGCTGCTCTTGTTGCACTGTAACTCGCAAGTGTAGCCAAGCCCTAAGTTTGATATGAAAGATGGAGAAACCCTTAGCTAGGTCCCCACTCAGTGTATGGAAAAATATATAGTGTAAGACTTGAATTAGCAAATCAATTCTCTGGAATTAATCCTGTCCTTTTTTTGGTTTTGATCTTTATCTGTAATGCAAGAGTTGTAACTAGCTCTAGAATCTGTCTTCATGAGTAATGCCTCTTAACTTCTGAGCTCTCTTTCTAATATGAATTGGATAATTTCTTGTAACTTAATCAAAGAAGTTTGTTGTTATCCTGAGAGATGATTATAGCTGACATTTTCTACCGAGTTTATTAAGTGTAGCAAAACTTCTATTTATATTCTATATGTTTATGCTTATCCAATAGAAAATTGTCTACTTCATTTATCGTCGTTATGGGATACAGAATATAGAAATAGCTCAGTAGCAGGTATACTGTGGACTAAATAATTGACTGAGAATGAGTGTTTATAAAGTGAATTGAGTGTTCATGAAAAGGGCAAGATTGACAGCCCCAGAGAAGGAAGTATCAAATCCTCTGGAGAAGTAGAGCGTGCCTCTCTCCTAATCTAGAAAGACCACCTCTGCTGGTGAGGTTTGTTGAGATTCAGTGCTAATCATGCTTTTGTCCTTGGAGATTGTCTACAAGAGAACCAACTGTGGGGGTTGCTTTTTTTAGCATAGACACTTATTCACTGAGTAGTGGACTAAGCCCCCGACTAATTTGTCTCTTGGAATAACTACGGGATTATAACTCTGTTGCTAAAAACCTGGGCTGAAGTTTAACCTGCAACCTAGAAATGGTATGCTCTGTTATCTCCCAAGCCAGCGATTTCTGGAGACTCCAATGTCTAGGGTGACATTTTAACCTCTTGTCTCTTAATTAAAAAATCAGTCTGCTAACCCTCTATGAGGTAACAGCATTTTAATGGTATTTGTTAATTGTATGGAACTTTTGAGAAAATGAGCTAGATATTGTAGAACAAGACAGCATACAGGACTTGATGCCTATAAGCACAGATTTTTTTTTTTTTTTTTTTTTTTTTTTTACTCTGGTCACCGTGACACCCTCCGTTCCATTCAAGTCACAGTTGTCATGTTTATTGTTTATGGTACTTAAATGAAACATTAATCCATTTCCTAATTAATATTTTTAAAAAATTGACTTACTACTTGGTCATACAGCAGAACAAAATATTCAGTGAATAGGTTCAGTTAATTTTACTGGCGTTTATCCCTTAGTACTTGACCATTTGTAGAGATGGTTGACCATTGCAAAGTGTGTCTAATAAAATATTCAGTCAATACTGGTGGAATTAGTCAAAATTTATTCATCAAATGCTATTTGACTACTTGCTACATTTCTCACTTTTCTATGTCTTGGCTTCCCGATTTCAGTCCACTGCTTTTTTTTTTTTTTTTTCTTCTCTGTAATGGATCACAGTGTGTCTTCTCCTGAGTTGTCATCTACTCTCATGTGCGCTACCTCCTTGCCATGGTCAACCATGCCTTTCTATCCATAAGATAGGACTACTGTATGCACTCTACATTGGGCAACACCTTAAAATCATTTGGGAAGTAAAGCTACTGAAAAAGGCATCTACGTTAAGTGATGTTTCTCTCAGAATGCACATCTATTCCATGTTCTGTACTGGCTGACACTGTGGTTTTTGGATGGAGTTTAAGGTGTTCTTTTTGAATATTCTAAAGCCCTGAATGTTTTGGGTTTCACCCACCTTAGGGTATGTCCACAAAGTGATTGCAGCTTGTATAGAACATGCCGGACTACTGGTATCAAAGAAGCTATGGTAGCGCTTAACTTCTTGAGTAATTACCAAGCCTTCTGGGCAGGCTTGTACAGCCTTCACTGAAGTCAGTGTGGCTGCAGCTTCACTGCTACTGGTACCTGAGCTAATCAGCTTAAAATGCTAGCTTGGGTATGTCTAGGTGATCTGTAGTCACATTCTCTGATTACAGTGTAGACAAACCAGTAGAGACCACCTTGGGTGACCCCACAGTTGCAGTCATCTAGGGTGACCAGACAGCAAGTGTGAAACATCGGGACAGGGGGTGGGGGGGTTAATAGGAGCCTATATAAGAAAGACCCCAAAATCAGGACTATGCCTATAAAATCGGGACATCTGGTCACCCTACAGACATCTGAGGTGCATGAGTTAGAGGGTCTTTGGTTTAAATTGGAAGGAGCTACAGGTGGGTGTTCATGGTAAGGGATACTTGACCCTGGAACTCACCTCTTCTCCTTGTTCTACCAGAACCTGGATCTGATGACTTTCAGGGCTTAGTGCAAGACACTGCTGTTCTTGTGACTTTTTATGGGATTGAGGGTTTTGAGAATGGTGTTAGGCAGATGGCTAGAATGAGCCTCTGTTGGCATTGAGTCGGTATAGTTTTATAGGTTTGGATTTCTTCTCATCTAAGATGAATATGCCTTGTCCAGGCTAGAATAAAAGGGGTGTGTGTGTTTGCCAGCATGTTCTAACTAAGATGATCTAACAGTGTAACGTAGATAAATCACACTGCTGCTAACACTGGCTTAGCTGGTTGAATGTAAGAACTTTTAGAACATGTTGGTTGGAATGTTAGCTAACACTACATCATTTTTTCATAGTCTAGGTTAGGTATTAGTTGTGCTAAGTTATAGGCCGTTATTTTTCTACTGTGAACAACTTACCTAATGAGATCTTATGAGTTTTCCTTACCACTGTCATTTAGAGTTGCAAACTGCGTTTGCTCTGTGATCTTTAGGTTATTAATTTATCTGCTTAGCTGTGCAGGTCTTGGAGAATGATTTGGGCTATATTTCAAAGGTGCTGCTTAGTCACTAAATACAGTAGCAGAACAGAAATGTACTCTGTAATATCAGAGGTTGGAAAATCTTGCTGCAAATATATAGAAGACAAAGGTAGGAATGCTGCTGCAGCAATACTCAGACAAGCCTACTTGGGACCCTGGGATGTACTCAAGCAGTTACTCCATGCTGCTGTGGTTTCACTGCTATTGTATTTGAAGCTAACTAGATGAAATCTAGCTCTCATATGTCTACAGATGCTCCAGTCACACCTTGGATTGCAGTGTAGGCATGTACCCAATGACACAGTAAGAAGCATTGCCCCCTGCCTCTGGTGGTATCTGGGAAAGAGTAGGACACTAGGATTTCTGTGCTGCCACTTGGACCTGGCTGAGGGGGCTTATGATCTTGTCAGTCTCTGGATAATAGGTGTTTTAATTTGAATCTGCCTAAAGGAGGCAGCTCTTTTTTCCACATTCAGAACCTTCTGGTTGCTTTAAGAGCAATTATGTCTCCATAATTCCATCCTTTCCCATAGTCTCTCTTAAGTCTTCCTTCCCTGTGCATAGCACCAATGTCTTCTGGTGCTCATAACGTTACGAAGCATTAGCAGAACTACACTAACACGATTCTAACAGCAGCTTCATTTTTATTCATGCGGCTCTGAACTTAACCTCACCAGTCTCAAATTCACTTTGCTGTTGCTTGACAAATCTGTGTGCTGCAACAGTCGTACTGGACCTTTCTTTAGACTCAGGAAGATAACACTGCATCCGGTTCTTGGTTCTTTGCAATCTTACAGACTAAAAGTTTGCTTGCTTGTTTGTTTTGAAGAATGAAGGCTTAAACTCCAAAGCAGCGGTTATCAAATTTTCTTTTTCACCATTGGAAATTGTTTAAGATCTTGGTGGACCATTTAATGATCTTTCCAAATGTTGTTTGTACCGTTAGCTAACTATTGTAAAGTGCTTTGGATAAAAGTGCTATATAAAAAAACCCGAGTAATTAACTTTTTTTGTTCTACAAATAAAAACACAGAACTCCTATTTTAATATCAGTAGCCTTACCCTTCTAATGCAATGAATGTGCCCTCTCTCCCCTGCTGCCACAGCCCCTGAGTTGGGGCTGGGAAGGAGGGGGAGTCTCTCTCCCACCACAGCAGCCACAGAGCTGAGGCTGGGAAGGAGGGCCATCTCTCCCCAGCAACCACAGCCCTGGAGCTGGGGAAAGTTGCCTCTTTCTCTGGCCACCACAGCCCGGCATGTCCCAAATTCCCCACACCCCCTCTTGTCACCCCACTGCCCCCTCACACCTACCCCCTATCCCCCAAAGGCCACCACCTCACCTTACGTGTGCGTCTTCTCCAGGGTCCAGGCACCTAATTAGTGGAGCCACGCCTGCACGGCTCCACTAATTAGGTGGGTGCCCCTTCATTCTCTCATGTGCGGCCACCCAGGAATGCATCTTAGAGGGAACTATCCGCTGACCACCTGAATGGAACTCGTCCGCAGACCACAGTTTGAGAACCTCTGCTCTAAATAAATTGATAGCTTAAATCCCTGAGCAAGTCAGGGAAAAGTTTCTGCATGCAACTGACAGATGGATTTTTTTTTCAGGCCCTGTTATAAATTGTCAGCCCTCTGTATCTTAACATAACATGACTGTAATAACATGACTAATAACAAATTATTTAATATTTATAGTGAGGTAGTGCCCACAAACCATAAAGATTAGGCTAGCACAAACATGAGTGATAGGCCTTGCCTCAAAGAAGCTTGGCATTAAGTTGACCGTTGCATAATGTGGGGCCTGGTAGCCTTTTGTATAGATTTCTATATAAACCTCTACCCCAATATAACGCTGTCCCCGGGAGCCAAAAAATCTTACCATGTTATAGGTAAAACCGCATTATATCGAACTTGCTTTGATCGCCCGGAGTGCGCAGCCCCGCCCCCTCGGAGCGCTGCTTTACTGCGTTATATCCGAATTCATGTTATATTGGGGTAGAGGTGTACTTAATGCAGGGATCGGCAACCTTTGGCCCGCGGAACGCCAGGGTAAGCACCATGGAGGGCTGGGCCGATTTGTTTACCTGCTGCGTCCGCAGGATCGGCTGATCGTGGATCCCACTGTCCGCAGTTTGCCGCTCTAGGCCAATGGGGGCTGCGGGAAACGGCGCGGGCTGAGGGATGTGCTGGCCGTCGCCCCCATTGGCTTGGAACAGTGAACCTGCGGACGCGGCACTGGCCGAACCTGCAAATGCGGCAGGTAAACAAACCGGCCTGGCCTGCCAGGGTGCTTGGCCTGGCGGTCTGCGTGCCAAAGGTTGCCGATCCCTGACTTAATGGATATGGCATCTTTCAAAGACCAGCCAATTATATTGGCGGTTTCAAACACAACTTTTAAAACTCATTATTACCATGATATTTTCGTAGGTCTACACTGGATTCTAATATCTGGAACTCTTATTTGGGTTAACTGCATTTATTCGATGGAAGAATAAAAGTGAGTGGCTCAAATAATCTGGATATATGTAGTAGTAACTAATATTGACTACATTCCTATCATGTTAGGGCTTAATTTAAGCAGTGGAATGCTATTCAGAGCATGAACCATTTGCTACAATTTCTGTCATGTATTGGATCAGCTAGCTCGTAAAGGAAAGAATACTCACTTTCATATATACAGAGTCAAAATAAAATGTTTCTATGTAACTTAGTTTTGGACCCTGCTTTCAAGTGTTCTAGAACTTTCCCGCTAAGCCTTTTATGGGTGTCTATGTAACAAGTATTATGAAAAATTAGAACAACAAATGATTTTTCTTTAGTGTAACCAGTATTTGAATGTTGCGGATATATGTATGTGCACTTATATTGTGGTATACATCCTTTAGATTAGAGGCTTTCAACCTTTTTTCATTTGTGGACCCTTAAAAGAAAATTGAATGGAGGTGCGGACCCCTTTGGAAATCTTAGACACAGTCAGTGGAACCCCAGGGGTCTCCAGACCACAGGTTGAAAGTCACTGTTTTAGATGTAGGTTTAATACTGTTTGGGATCTTATATGAGGTAGTCTCTTACAATTTACTCCTGTTTAGTATTAGAATGTCCTTTTGGCTTTGGAAGTTGGAAATAGTTTTAGTGGTTTAAACTACTGATGATTCCATAGAGTAGATTTGAAATGCATGCTTTCACTTATTCA
This sequence comes from Malaclemys terrapin pileata, assembly GCF_027887155.1. Lineage (NCBI taxonomy): Eukaryota > Metazoa > Chordata > Testudines > Emydidae > Malaclemys > Malaclemys terrapin. Next base: position 14,659,199 of record NC_071520.1, on the reverse strand, counting down.
AGTTCTGGGCAAGAATCATGCCCTGATTCAGGAAGGTATTTGTGCCTAACCTTTAACTCTTGAGTAGTAAATTCATTTGGGCTTCTCATATGCTTTAAGTCTAGGCATGTGCTCCAATACTTGCTAAAGGCGTTTTAATTTGTGCCTGTCTTCCTCCTCCGCCCCACCCCCGCCCCGCAGACTAGAAACATCTCTTCCCTTGAGGAAACAAATCGGTTACTCACCAATATTCCTAATAAACTCTGAAAGCGTTGTTTAATATTGTATGATTGCTAAGAGTTATCCTGGGCTGCTTTGGTAGTTCACGTGATGGAATTTTGTAAATCATGGCTCATTTGAATGTACTCCATATTTCCTTAATCTCAGATTTTTACACAAGTGCTATTCATCTAATATTTTGGAATTAAGTTTTCCATTTCTTTAGAGGCAATTTCTCAAAGCTCTATACAGTAGTATTGCTCTTTTCTGACTAGTTATTGTATTCTGCTGTGGAGTCCCTATGCTTCTGTTGAAGTTAGTCATTTTTGCTAGGTAAAGAATAAGTACACCTCTATCCTGATATAATGCGACCCGATATAACCCGAATTTGGATATAACGCGGTAAAGCACCGCTCTGGGCGGGGGAGGGTGCGCACTCCGGCAGATCAAAGCAAGTTCGATATAACGCGGTTTCACCTATAACGCGGTAGGATTTTTTGGCTCCCGAGGACAGCGTTGTATCGGGGTAGAGGTGTACTATCAGCTTGCGCTTGTAGGTGGTTATCGGTAAAAGTTTGGCTGCATCTGAAGTGCACTGGATTGACCCTTAGAATAGAATTGAGTGGTTAGGAGGGAAAAATGGACTATCCCGCAGTGCATGTCTTCCACATATGTCAATTGTGAACATGCTGCAATCAGTCAGTAAAATAGGATGTTTTGGTGCCCTCTGATGGGTAATCTATAGCTCTCTATTTTCTCTGGCTGTATTTCAGAGGTGTTTTCCACAAAAGCTGTTTGTTGCAAACACCCTCAGAAATTGAGGAAAAAGTAATGTCCCTGTGCCCAAATGATCCCAATTTGTCATGCTGAGGGCTGATGGTACCAACATAAGAGTCCAGAGTAACCTTGAGGGGACCAGGTTAATGGAAAGCTAGTGTTTAATTTGTCCCAGGAGGTGCAGATAGTTCCTCCAATTTAAGAGGCAGAGCCGAGAGTCTGGCCCCAAAATTTACTTCGTTCTCTGCCTGTCTGTTCTGAATGACCCCTTCCTACGGGAAACCAATAAAAAAGATCTAAAAGTGTGCATATATTGATCTAAGACTTTATAGCACTCACGTATATAGTGTATTATTCTTTAAAGGGAAATTACAAGAGGGCTGCAAGACAACTCTGCCTACTGGTTACTAGTGCATTTTTGAAATGGAGTATACTGAAGCCTATCTGTAAGGGTGGATTGATTTAAATCACTGACTTTTTAATCATGGTTTAAATAATAAATTGTAATCTTATGCATTCTTACATTTTAGGTGCTTTCCTAAAGAAAGGTTGATTATCATTAAAATATGATTTGCAAAAAAAATAAAATAGCCTTTTTGCTAAATTTCGTACTTTTTGCTAACCAAGAGGATATACTATATATACACACTTATTTCAGCCATTATATAGCTTAAGTTTTTTAATGTTAGAAGATGGTGAATGACATTTCTTATTTGTTAGATTAATTTTTTTTACTCATGATTTGTCAAGCACATGCACTTGAATGGAAGTTGGACTTCAATAAAAAATGCACAAAAACATCATATTAGAATTGTTTTTTAAAATCTACCTTAAATGTGCTGGCTACATTTAAAAAAAAGTTTATCAATGTTTTGTGTTATTTAAAAAAAAATAAATAAATAAAATCACTTTTTTAAAGCAGAGGAAGTATAATCTGTGGTTAATGAATTTAACTGATTGTTTCTGATCACCATGTCCAAGATTTTTAGAACTAGTAGAGCTCGACCTCTCATATCTCATTTTTATTCATCGACTGGAAGATTTCCTGATTGTTTCCCAGTAGATTTTTCAACTTTAAGTGAACTAGTCATGAACTGAACTAGTTAAATGAACTGAAATGAAGAAAACTTTCTTTCTGCATCTGCGAAAGAGGCTACTGCTGTCAAAAGCTGGTGTAGCACTTCAGCAAACTCTGGCTCAAAGTTCATTGTTTGACTTTTTTTAAAAGTTCAGCAGTTAACATTAAATGAAATGGTAAATTAAACACAAAAATAATAATTCTAATTATAGTAAGTTTAGGTCTTCATAGAAGTTATTTCAAAATTGTTTGAAATTATAAATTTATTTAAAAAAAAAATCAAATCCAACTTAAATAAAAATATCTATTTTTTTTAATCCACCCTGCTGTTTGGTCTATATGGTCATTTGGATTGTACAGAAAAAATTATACTTTTAACAGCATTCCTTATTGGATAAAATTTCCAACTTCTTTAGGATGCCAGTGCTCTTGTCTTCCTTCACTGAGTTTTTTACTCCTATGTCTGTTGGTTACATCTTTTGGAGGGATTAATATGATGCAAGTATAAAAGATTGCAAAAAATATAGTTTAAACATGAAGGTTAGTTCTAATTCTGCTCACTTGCTTGTATTGTTTTGACCATCTATAAAATTCACTAAAGGATAAGAATCTTGGTCATTACGGACTCTTTCTTTTGTAGTAAATATTTAAACATTTAAAACCCCAGTACTGTGGAAAAAATTGGCATTATGCAGATTGCATTCACTTTGCAGTTTCATTTTAAATTTCTAAATTTAAACATTGAGCAATAAAACCTTACAAAAATGCCTGAAGTTCCAAGCAGAGTGATCAGTGGAGTGGACATGGAGGCTTTAATTCAGAACTTTCTTAAAGGGCCCTGGAGCAAAGGTGGTGGTGGTTTTGGTTCAAAACTGGTCATGGATTGCTCTCATTTGACTTGTGCCAATATTTTTGTTACACACTTGCTTCTTGTTCACTTGCTGTCATGATGTAATAGTTACTCAGGAAAGGTAAGCAAGCCTGTTGATTAGTTGGCCTCCTTAGCACTGACTTAGAGGTAAAAAACCACTGTTCCATCCAAAGTCCTAAATTACATAATCCACAATATTTTTGTTTAATTGAGGCTGCGAGTTCTCTCTTTTTACTTCTGCTTCATATTGGGAAGCCTGAGGAATTCGGAAAAATATATTTTTCCTGCCTTAGCATAAGAAATGTGTCCACATATTTATAAACCATTGAAAGTCTGTTTTTAAGAGCACAAGGACACGGCATCTGTCCTCTTCAGAACAAAGAATAGAAAATGAGTTGGAATGTGACACTTGTGAGCAAGAGGAATCTGGCTGAGTTCCGAGCTTATATGTACAAGGGGCAGTTTAAAGGAAGGTGGAAAATATTCTATTAGAATTTCTTGGAATGATCCAAATTCCATGAATGGAATTGAGGTTAATCTGGCAGTAACTTTTTGTGCCAAAACACAACCAATAAATAATATATAAAATGTATTAATTAGGGCTGTCAACCGATTAAAAAAAATTAATTGCGCTATTAATTGCACTGTTAAATGGTACTGTATTATTTAAATCAGGGGTCGGCAACCTACGACACACGTGCCAAAGGTGGCACGCGAGCCAATTTTTGATGGCACGCGGCGCGGGCTGAGCCACTCAGCCCGCTGCCGCTCTGGGGTTTCCACCGCTGGCTCCTGCCAGCCGGGATCCCACCGCCGGTTCCACTCAGCACCCACTGCTGGCCTGGGTGAAGGAACCCCAGGCTGGCAGCGGGCTGAGGCCCTGGCTGGCAGGAGCCAGTGGCCGAAACTCCAGAGGGGCGGCGGGCTGAGCCGCTCAGTTGCTGCTCTGGGGTTCCAGCCCCACTCACCTTGTGCAGGCCCCCTGCTAGACAGGATCCAGGCCTCTGGCCCTGCTTAGTGCTACCAGCCGCCGGCTCCACTCACCTCACCTGCTGATCTGGGATTCCAGCCGCTGACCTCGTGCCAGCCGGGGTCTGGATCTCCAGCCTTGCTCAGTCTGCTTTCCGCCCTGGAGTCCCAGCAGGCCACCCTGGGCTCTGCTCCTGGCCTTGGATCACTGCTCTGCAGCCTCCCCGCTATGGCCCACTGTCCCCAGCCTGGGACAGTGAGGGTTGCACAAAGGCAAGAGGGGGTGCTGAGCTTAAAATTGCTTATATCAGACCACACTGCGTTTGACCTTGTGCCTGCCTTCTATCGCCATATTTTCCCCCACTGAGCGTTGAAGGGAACACTTGACAAAATGGCAGCTCCTAAGAAAGCGAAGCCAGATGTCCGATCATTTCAGCCTCCTTGGACAGATGCACTTATGAAAGTGTTGTTTGTCGCACATCAAGTGTTCGACATTTTGAAACGAAGCACGAGAACCTTTCTTGACGAAGCAAACAAGACTGAATCAATCAAAAAGGCAGTAGCAGCCTATGAGAAGCAAAGCAATGTTTTTAAAAGCTTAAGTGTAAGTAAAAATCAAGCTACAGAAGGAAGTTACAAGATTGCACAGTGCATTGCAAAAAATGGAAAGCTGTATACAGATGGGGAATATATAAAAAGTTTTTCTCAGCAGTTCGGAGGTTTTGTTCAATGATTTGCCAAAGAAAGATACAATCATATCTAGAATAAAAGAACTGCCCATCTCTGCCAGAACAGTTGAGAGACGCGTAAGTGAAATGGCAGAAAACATTAAGGAAAAGCAGACTGCATTGAAAGGCACAGCAGTGTTTAGTGTTGCAGTTGATGAGAGCGTGGATATAAACGACGTTCCACGTTTGGCAGTTGTTGCAAGATACTGTGCTTCCAATGAAATCCAAGAGGAACTTTGTTGCCTAAAACCCCTGCATGGCACAATAAAGGGGGAAGATATACTGGAAAGTTCTGTAAACTGTTTTGAAGAACGAGGAGTTGACATCAGAAATATTTTGTGTGACAACAGATGGTGCTCCTGCCATGGTCAGAAAACAGAAGGGATTTGTAAAGTTACTTGAAGGTCAAATTGGCCATCCGACAGTCAAATTTCACTGTATCATCCATCAAGAAAACCTGTGTGCTAAAATTTCTAATTCAGAGCTGCTTAATGTGATGAATATAGTGGTGCGAATTGTGAATTTCCTTGTTGCTCGATCTACTTCGACTCAGACAATTTCAAGCACTGCTAGAAGAGATGGACAGTGCTTATAATGACATCCCACTTCACAGCAACATTCGGTGGCTAAGTTGTGGCAAGGTTTTGGTGCGCTTTGTAAACTGTTTTGATGCAATCAAGACCTTTTTGTTGGAAAAAGAACAAAACTACCCCTAACTGGATGATGACAAATGGCTGTGTAAGCTCGTGTTTCTAACTATCACCGCTCACCGAAACGAATGCAACCTCTGTCTTCAGGGTGCAGGGCAAACAGTTCTGGATCTTTATGAAGCCTGGAAAGCATTTGTTGTGAAACTAGAAGTTTTTTCCAGAGATATTCAAACTTCTACTTTCCACTACTTCCAACTCATAAAAGAGCTATTGACACGATGCACTGTCAGTGTCGATGAGATTGGAAAGTACATGCAAGAACTGGAATCAAGATTTCCAGCGATTTTGGCCCAATGCTTTCTCTTCTAATTAAATCTGAAAAGTTCAATGAAAGCGACTTGGATTGGTCTGTATTTCAGTGGATGGGTGTTGAAGATTTCGAAATGCAACTCATTCAGTTAAAAAGCTCAGAATTGTGGACATCAAAGTTTGTGGATCTGCGGCGCACACTTGACGCTACCGCGAGAGATCATGGGGCCTCTATTCTAACCTGCTGGACGTCCCTGCCAGTGACATTTAACTGTTTGAAGAAAATTGAGTTTGCAGTGCTTTCAGCATTTGGATCCACATACCTGTGTGAACAGGTATTTTCACACATGAAATCTGTCCTCTGTCCCTCTTGGAGCCGATTAACAAGTGATCACTCAGAAGCCTGTGTGCAGCTTAAAGTATTCAAATACATGCCAGACATTGGAAAACTCAGCAAGGAAGAGCAAGGATCACACTAAACTGATAAGATCTACATTCTAATTTAATTTTTAAATCTTCTGAAAGATTTTGAAAACCTTGTTTACTTTACATATAACAGTAGTTTGGTTATATATTAGACTTATAGAGTGACCTTCTAAAAAACGTTAAAATGTATTACCGGCACGCGAAGCCTTAAATTAGAGTGTATAAATGAAGACTTGGCACACCGCTGCTGAAAGGTTGCCGACCCCTGGTTTAAATATTTGTGGATGTTTTTTCTACATTTTCAAACATGTTTATTTCAATTACAAGACAGAACACTCAGCGTACAGTGCTCACTTCATATTTTTTGCTTACAAATATTTGCAATGTAAAAAACAAAAGAAAGGAGAGATTAATAAGATTGGGACTTTTCAGCTTGGAAGAGAGACGGCTAAGGGAAGATATGATTGAGGTCTATAAAATCATGACTGGTGTAGAGAAAGTAGATAAGGAAGTGTTTACTACTTCTCAGAACACAAGAACTAGGGGTCACCAAATGAAATTAATAGGCAACAGGTTTAAAACAAATAAAAGGAAGTATTTCTTCACATAATGCACAGTCAACCTGTGGAACTCCTTGCCAGAGGATGTTGTGAAGGCCAAGACTATAACAGGATTTAAAAAAGAACTAGATAAATTCACGGAGGATAGGTCCCTCAATGGCCATTAGCCAGGATGGGCAGGAATGATGTCCCTAGCCTCTGTTTGCCAGAAGCTGGGAATGGGCAACGGGATCGATCACTTGATGATTACCTATTCTGTTCATTCCCTCTGGGGCACCTAGCACTGGCCATTGCTGGAAGACAGGATACTGGGCTAGATGGACCTTTGGTCTGACCCAGTAGGGCCGTTCTTATGACAGTGATTTCTTGTCCGTTTTACAAATTCTGCTATCTAATATGAAAATTGGGCAGTAGTACTGGTTATCAAAATGTGCTTACTAAAAGCAGGGCCTTGTGTTTATAAAGTACATAAACATTCAACAATTTATGTAATATTTATATTTATCGTTGAAAAGTCTAGCTTTCAAATGCTAGGCAATGGCAGAAATGACGATTGTTTGTAAACCCTTACTTCTGCTCCTTTATGTGCATTATGATGCAGTCTTTAATTAAAACAATCGCATACTAGTTTTTTCCCACAAGATTTCTGACTATTTAATGAGCAGAACACCATCACATGCAATTGTACAGTTAATCCACTGAATAAATAATCAGCAAGGTTTGAACCTAGAACCTTCAACGGTGCTGCAGAAATCTCTGCTACTTGAATTCGGGAAGTAATAACCACCTTCTTTCTGCTAGCTACTGTAATCTTCTGTGGAATAGCTGGAGGGTGCACATATAACTCACTGAAACACTCGACTACTTATATAAAAGTAGTCCCACTTTACTGATGACATACTTAAAGTGCACAGATTTGGAGTCACTTTCTGATGATAGGCAGTGTGGCTAAGTGGCAGAATGTAGAGTCTGGCATATTGGAGACCTGGATTTTATTGCTAGCTCTATGAGAACTGACTGTACAACCTATTGGATTTTTCTTCTGCAAAGTGGACATGGACAAGGCAGTGTGTGGAGGGGCTGATGGTTTTCCTTCTCAGTGGTTTGAGCATTGGCCTGCTAAACCCAAGTTTGTGAGTTCAATCCTTGAGGGGGCCATTTAGGGATCTGGGGCAAAAATCTGTCTGGGGATTGGCCCTGCTTTGAGCAGGGGGTTGGAGTCACTAGATGACCTCCTCAGGTCCCTTCCAACCCTGAGATTCTATGATTTGCGGCATTGCTTATATTAGAGGTTAGGGAATTCAGAGAATTAACACCAGTCAGAAGAGCTGTTTCCAGCTCAGTCCTCTGTAGGACAAAGGTTACCTCTGTAAAGGTGGCGATTGTCTCTTATCTGTGCAATCTGTTCTGGTCTGTGTGGCTGCTCTAGAATGTTGCAGGAGGGTAGGCAGGACTGGGGAACATATGCACAGTGCAGATTGAATGCTCAGAATTAAATACAAGCTTCTAGCAAGTTCTTCTGTGCATGCAAATAGGAATTTTCTGTGGCTTATTCCTTGATCAAATCTGTCTTGATTTTCATGCGGATAGCAAAAGGCACTTTTCTAACCCTAGGACTATTGCTCCTTGTAACTTCATATTCCTACTCCAAGCCCCTGAGATGCTAGAAATATTTAAAAGAAATAAATCAAGTCGTCCATTTGCCAACAATAACAAAATTCCCCAACCAAGGTAAAAATTGCCTGTTTTTAATTAAATTCGTTCAGCTAAAATGGTGCAAACATTTCTGAGAAACTATCAAAGAAAATCAACTGGAGGCAGCAAACGTCCACTGAAAATTTGCCTTACTGTCTTAGAGCTGCTGTAAACCAGTGGTTCTCAACCTTTCCAGACTACTGTACCCCTTTCAGGAGTCTGATTTGTCTTGCGTATCCCCAAGTTTCACCTCACTTAAAAACTACTTGCTTACAAAATCAGACATAAAAATACTAGTCTCACAGCGCACTAGTACTGAAAAATTGCTTACTTATTTTTACGATATAATTACAAAAAAATCAATTGAAATATAAATATTGTACTTATATTTGTGTACAGTATATAGAGCAATATAAACAGGTCATTGTCTGTATGACATTTTAGTTTGTACTGACTTAGCTAGAGCTTTTTCTAGTCTATTGTAAAACTAGGCAAATATTTAGCTACATTAATGTACCCCCTGGAAGATCTCTGTGTACCCCCAGGGTGAGAACCACTGCTATAAACTACCAGGACCTATGTAAATGCACAATGTGATGTCACTAGGGTGCATCAGAAGGAAGTACAGTGGCAATGGTAGTGAAGCAAAGAAACCAGGTTTTGGATGAGTGGCTACAGATGGAGAAATGTCTCTTTGAGGCCTATAGCTGAGAGGAGATCCCACTGAGCTATGACTTAATTTTTGTATCCTTCTTTTGAGACCAATGTTTTGTATAGGGACTTTGTACTGTAGAGCACTCTTGATCAGAAATGAAAGATGAGCTTAAAGTGGACAGATGTATTCAAGAGGCTGTTCTTATTCAACAACCTGCCATCTGAATTGACCATTCCATAGTATCCTGAAATGTATTGAGTACAATGTTACGTGTCTTTCATTAGAAGACTAGCTCCATTTGAGCGCCTGATTTTTGTTAGTGCCTTGAATGATCATTTAAGACAGGTTTCATGATGATTTGTTTCATGATCCTTTATTTAGGTGCTGATAGTTTGATTGTTGTATAAGACACGGGGAGACAGTTCCTGCCTCAAGAAGCTTTCAGTCAAAACCAGAGACCTAATTAAAGTGGATAAAAGCAAGAAAATTGATTTCTCTGTTACCTGTCCTTAATTTTGTCCATTGTGCTTGAAAGATTTTTAGTCCTCTGAAAAGTGGGTAATTTTAAACGCCGACAACTTATGGTACCACTGCCACCATGCTGGATCTATCAAAGATATTTTGAAGGATTCTCTTGCCTTGATACTGAAGAGCATGTAGATTTAACTGCGACAAGTTATCAGTAGAATTGTTAGCATCTTTTCAAATGTATGTGTTGGGTCATATGCAGAATACATATAGAAATATAAAGTACCACTTACGTATGCATGGCACTTGCTTTTAAATTTCTATAAACAAGATGTGTACGTAATATATAATGGTTATGATTTTCAAAAGTTATTAGTGATTTTGTCTTTATTAATATGTAATCCTTAGCCAAATTATTGGCTAAGATCAATGTTTAGGTAAGCACATGCTTAGTTCCTATTGATGTTAGTGGGAGCTAATTAGACTTGAAGTTAAGCATGTGCTCAAGTGCTATTCTTAATCGGGGCCAAAGCATCTGCACACCTTGTTTTAATTGAGAGCCAGCTGAAGTTCTCAGACCAGTATGGTGAATGTTGCATCTCTTTTAAAAGTGGTAGTGCTTCAAGCTCTTCTCTTTCTGAGCTGGTAACTTTGCTAGATTTCAGTATTATGCAAATTTAAAATAATTTTATAAGGTTTTGAAAACTGAATTATCTACATATTTATCACGTATACCTTTTTGAGTCGTATGGCCTCTGGTATTTTTATTGGAGACATAATTTATGACTTGATTAAACGGAGTAATTCGCCAAACTTAGATCCCAAGTTGAGTTTGGATGAAACCGATCTCAAAAGGCAGATTGGTAGGTGAGGGAGAATTGAGATATTAACTTCAGAGAAGCATTCTTGTAGATAAACTGCCTTCTGGTCTACGAGGGATCCATACTTCTGAAGCTGAAAAAGTAAGAGTGCTGTTGTAAACTGGTGGAATAACTTGGCAGAAAGTCCTAGAAGGATTCTTCTGCCAGAGATAGTGATTATAATTAGTAAAATAATGTAATATTAGAAAGTATATACTCCCTAGACTGTAAAATGGAAAGGGGAAGATGAGCTGGAGTTAAGTACTTCTTCACTAAAGAGCAGATAGTGCTCCTGCCATTCAAACAACTTAAAATACATATGAACTAAACTGGAAAATACAAGTTACTTACTTGCTTTGGGATTTAAAGTAACTGATTCTGGTTAGCTCAACATGTTGTTCTTGAGAATTGTGCTTAAGGATGTGACCTTTTAATGTTCAGGCTTCCATCTAGTAAGAATAATGTAGGGAAAAAGTCCTACATAGTGCAGAAGAGTTAAATCAGATGATACAAAGGCCTCTTGGGGCCAAAAATACTGTATTTGTAACTGAGGAAAGGTGTTAATTTACTGTATGAAATTTGTGAAACTGTACCAGATTTTGGATTAAACAAAATGATCTTTTTATTGTCCAGGAATTCCAAGAACTTGCTAATGTTAAACTGTGACCCAGTTCCTGCTACAAGTTCTTTCCTCTCACATAAAGACCTAGATTTCAGAGAAATGAGATGCTTGTGATTGGATTACATACACTGGATCCTAAATTTTCTACTGTGTGTCATTGACTTGAAAAGTAGTACTTGGTCGAGGGAGATACAAATTTCCTGCCATCTTGTGTAAATGATATTGTTTTAACGTACTGACAGTTTTATCCTTTATTTCTGGTGTTTGATCAATTACGTTTCCAACTGTTTTGTAAGTTTTCTTTTAAATTTCAAATTACAGGTTCACGACTAGCTCTGGCAAGACTTCTTTCAGGTGAGTGTCTCGTCTGGACAGATTACATTACTACTTAATACATTGACCAACAGGCTGTCTCTTCTTGAACTCGTTAGGCTTTTGAAGTTTAATATTGGATTCCATGTTTTCCTTTTATAACTGACTTGAAAACTAAATTAATATTTCAAATTCATTTTTTTCCATTTCCTATCTACCTCACCCCTCATGCTTACCCCATTGATCATCTCACAGCTATTGATAAGCTGTTGCTATTCCAGAAAATGTACTACCACATTTGATGAACATTGATATTGTCTAAAGGACAGAGTTTGTTCTATTTAGAAGTATGCTGATGAATTGAAAAGCCATAGTGGTGATTGATAGGGAGGAAATGTGGCTTTGTAGTGAGTATGGAACTGGTAGCCAGGACTCATTGGTTCTGTTTCCAGCTGTTGCTGACTTGAACTCTGACCTTGGTGTTACCAGTTTTGCCCATTACTTTGGGGTATGCTGATTTATTAGGGTTACTCTTCTGGGGTGGGGGGTGTTTCTGTAATTCTATCAATGTACTGCTTGTGCCATCTGTGCTCTCATATGGAGCTCTACTTCTCCCTTCTGCAAGTTCCCTCCCAATGGAGCTATCCTGCAGGACCTTGGTTCCCCAGGGCTGGGTTCTTTCAGCCCCAGAATCAGACGAACACACACACATTAACAGAGCGCATCTGACAGGACCCGGTTAATCAGCACTCCCAAGCTGACTCCTAATATGTCCCTGGACTTGGTAGGCTGGGTCGAGCAGCACTTCCAAGCTGTCACCCTCATATGCCCCAGGTTCAGCACGTCCCTATCCCCACTTTCATGTTATAATTGTTCTGGTAGTAGGGTGGCCAGATGTCCCGATTTTTATAGGGACAGTCCCGATTGTGGGGTCTTTTTCTTATATAGGCTCCTATTACCCCCGTCATGATTTTTTCACATTTGCTGACTGGTTATCCTATCTGGTAGTAGCCCACTTGATTAGCAAACCCCACAGGATTTTTGGGCGCTGCAGGGATCTTTAGCTTAGTTACGAGAAGTGTTGCTGCAGAGCGAATGGGGAAGCCAAAAAACACCTACAAGGGGCAGAGGGGAAGAGAAAGAGAAGCAACCAGCTTAACCATGGAAGTTATTTATTGCTCGGTAATAACCATACACAGGGAGTCAAACAAACACAACAGTTATAATATTAAATCAAACTTTTATTTGATTATAAAAGTCAGGTTTAGAAAACTCAACTTTAACTAATCATACAAGACCAGGTCAGAAGGCTATACCTAGAGAGAGAGCGCTGGGTTTTCACTACTTTGTGAAGCTTGAATCGATCAGAGTTCCCTGGTGGTGGTGGTGGTGGTAGCTGAGGGTCTGGAGTGCTGGAGACAGGCAGAGCCCCTAGCACGATCAGTCAGAAGAAGATGCAGTCCCAATAGAACTGATGCAGATTTTGGATCCAGGCATCAGAGCACTTACTTGAGCATGGGTAGGGGCTTTTGTAGGGAAAAAACAGTGGTTCAAGGGAGAACACTAGATTTGTTTGTGGGTAAACTGATGTCTCAAGGGAGTATACCAAAGTTGTTTTTTTCAGGCTAGACAATAGGAACTACTCATTCCTGGCTATGGGCAGTGTTCATTCAAGGGAGCTCACCATGCAATTAGGCAGCTTCAGTATTTTGGATACCAATAAAGGATTTATTACTAGAATTGGTCTGATAACTACTGAGCTGGGTATGTGCAGGCGTGCATTCATTAACATCTGGAGGAGACGTTCCCATCATGCAGTGCTTCCCTGCTTTTCTGGTCCCATAGTCCAGTGCGGTTCTTGCTTTGGAATCTCTGTTCTCCATTCTGTATGCTAATGGAGATGCCTCCCTGTCTCATCTTCGATGCAAATGAAGCTGGTCCGGAGGGGTTTAGGTGTCTTTTCCACTGCCTTTTCATTGCTTTTTGTAAGTTTGGCTTTGGTTCAAGCAGAGGCTGGGGTGGGGGAAGGTCTTTCGTGAGTCAGACAGGCTGGGTATTGTGCTTTGGTTCCCCCAAGACCACAGAGCTGATGGGCAACATATTTAGCCTAATGTTACCTTTCTTTTCTTCAGTTTACCCACTTGTAAAAAAGATATACTACTTGAGGCTTGATGTTTAAAAAGTACTGTCTTTATATAGTCCCTTTATTCAGTGTTTTGAAGGTATCTTATGTATGTTTTTCAAGTCTATTTCCACATCCTCAAAATTAAGGGAAAACCAAACACTCATGAACCTTCTGTCCTATTAGTAAATTCAAACTAAAGATGTCGGTTAAAACTGTTTTCATGGGCTATTTCTAGTGCTATTTTTGTCTTTTTGAGGACAGATGTCATCAGAAATCCATCCAAAACAATTTAAGCTACTTTCTACATTTCACGTTATAGCACAGTGATTGTGTGCTTGACCCTTATAAGAAAAAGGATCCTGCAAGAACAATAATCCTGCGTCTGAGGTCACACAATTGGTACATACTCTAACCCAAAGATGTCTATCAGATTAAGTTTTTTTACAACTAAAACTCCCCAAAGCAAACTAAAACAGCAAGCCCTACATACAAAAATCCCTCCCATATTCATTCTGACACTTTTTATCTCCTTCCAGAAAAGTATGCAAGCTCTCTTCCTGGTTTAATGGCCTAGCAAGCACTGCTAAAGTAGTGCTTAGCCCAGGGGTGTGCAAACTTTTTGGCCCGAGGGCCACATCAGGGTTGCGAAATGGTATGGAGGGCTGGGTAGGAAAGACTGTGCCCACCAAACAGCCTGCTCTGTGCCCCCTGACTGCCACTCTCAGAACTCCCAACCCCCTCCCAGGATCCCTGACCGCTCCCCGGGACCCCCTGCCCCTAACTGCCCCCCTGCGACTCCCCCATCCATCCCCCCCAGCCCCTTTCAGAATGTGGCCCTGCGACCATGGGCGGAGGACTCAGGGGGAGCAGGGGCAGCCGCGCAGCCAGAGAGAAGAGGTGGTTTCCCCTTCAAAGCGCTACTTCTCTCCAGCCAGCTGTGTGGCCTCCCAGTGCCGCTCCTGAGTCCTCCGCCTGTGTTCCCTGTGCTCCCATCACCCACACCCGCCTGCTCCCCTCCTCCGCAGTGCAAACCCACCATGGGGGGTCTGCCAGTGCTGAGCTGCCCGAGTGCCTGGCCCTGGGGCCCCCTGTTGTTGGGGGGGTCTGTGCCAGGGCTCCCTGGGTTCACTTGTAAATCTGCCCCTGAGCCACGCTGCCTGTCCGGAGCCAGCCATGCCGCTCCGCTGCTGGCACGGTGAGCTGAGGCTGCAGGGAAGGGGGGACAGCAGGGGCGGGGCTGGGGCTGGCCGGGAGCTCAGGGGCTGGGCAGGACGGCCCCGTGGGCTGGAGTTTGCCCATCTCTGGCTTAGCCTCAAAAGGAGAGAAAACGGTAGACTCCTTCACCTAAAAGTCCCATCTAGTCCACTTTGGCTGGAGGTTTGTGGAAGATGAGAGGTTTTTAAATGTGTAAAATACTGGGCTAGAGTTGGTATATAGAGATGCCACTTGTGTGAAGAAGGGGGAGATCCATAAGACCGACAACCTGGGTATTTCTGTGTTGTCTATACTGGTGTTTGTACATCACCAGTGCATTCTCCATACTTCTTAGTTAACAATGGGACTTGAAGAAATTATTTGATACTGTGCACTTGCTTCTTGAGATAAAGCACTTTTTCTACATATAGACTTTTTGTTTATGTAATCTCCAAGATACTAAATGCAAAATAAATACATTTTTCTACTTGAATGGTTGAAAGTATTACTTCTAAAAACCAGCAAACTTCTTTAATCGAAGTTTTACATTTTACTGAGCACTCTAGATCTGTAAAGGAGGGTGAATTGAGAGGAATAGGGGGAAGTAGTACAGAAGAGATTTTTCTAATACCATAATTATGCATATTATTGATACTGTATCTTGGATATTTGGTATTTCTAGTATTTCAGTCTTGCTATATTTGGTTTCCCCAGGGTAAACACAGTTTTTTGTTTTGATTTTTGAAGACAAGTAAAATATCTAGTGTCCCTCCTCCCACCATTCTTAGTAATCATTATCGGATTGCATGCAAATACATAAGGGATGAGAGAGATCAGTTGTTTGAGAAATCACATAAGCATAACTGGTTTTAAAAGTGTGCAGTGATTAAATATGTGCACCTCGAGCAAGTCAAATGTTGTGACAGCTGCTACCAAGTCTTCAGAAGGACCTCTGTGTGATGTAGGATATATAGGCATAGTCTCCTATGACCTAATGTAGTTGAATCAATGTGTTCCATACATGCTATGCATAATTACCTTTTACAAAAGCTCTGGGTGGTCAAAAGATGTTGCATTTCTCTTTGCTAATGCTAATTATTCTTCAGAGGTGCAAGGGAGTTTTATTATATTACATTTCTGGTCAATTATTGCCCTGGCCTTTGCAGCAAGGGACTAGGATTCCCTGAAGCATTATTTAGTTTTGTGCTGTTATGACGTAGAAATAGGCTGTCAGTCAGATGGGATTCTTGATTTGAATCTAGTGATTAGTACTTACACCTTGCATGTGTGCCTTGCTTTTAGATTCTAACTTTGGAGCAAGTGTTCAGTTTCCCATTGGTTCAGTACCTTCTGAAAAAGAAAACATTTAGTCTCTGCAACCAATTCATTCTGTCTAAGTCTTGGCTTGGTATTCTTGAACACAGTATATAGCACTGTAAATTGGAAAGGATGTGTGTAGAAATGGGGAGAGAGTTTTAAGTCAACCTAAGTGCAGAAACGTTAGCTACAGTGCTAACAAATTCTCTTGTAATTTTTGGGGGTATTTTCTTTAATTCAATAAAAACATTTTTTACCAATAAGTTATGTAATTGGAAGAACTGTCTCATAATACTATAGACAGAGTACATATTGATGCCTGGAGCTAAGATTGTCCAAAAGTTTTAAGTCTAGAGGATTGTAGCTGTTTGTAACTCTTCTTCTCCCCCCCACCTTTTTTTTGGAGGGGGGGGGGGCGATTGGTTCAGAAATGGCACATTTGATTTCAGCCCAGAAGCAAACTTCCTTTAGAAAAATAGAGTTAAAATGTTTGAGAGTGCCTACTGGAAGGAGATGCCCTTTTCCCATTTTAAAAACTATATATACAGTATTTATTTTAAACACTTGCTCTGGCATTTCAATGGTATTTACCAGAAACTTGGAATTTGGCATGGCTTTAACTGCTAGGTCACAGATGTATCTCATTAGTGATTTTGTGGAGATTGGTTGTGGTTTGTTACTATTGTAAGGATTTAAAAAGTCCACTTCTTAGACTATTCACTGATTGTATTTTTATCAGTGTTATTTCCACCCTGCACAGAAGTGTGAATGTAAAGAAACTTTTTATGGAGTCTTGCCTTCTTCCATATGGTGATTGAAGGCACATAGTAAAGGAGTTAAGACCCCCTATGGAGGATGGAGTTCCGTCAGTGCAGTAATGTGTTAAGTATGGGCACACATCAAAAAGTGAAGATACAGATATTTCAAAGCTTTCATTTGGACAGTATTGTCCAAACTGCATAGTGAATCAGGCAGTTCTGTGTAAAAAAAAAAAATGTGATCTTATCATTAAACTTCAAAATGTAGGGAAACAAGGGTTCAGAGTTAAGACTGACAGGAACCTTATTTTTGGTATTTCCAGAGAGAGTTTCACTTTGTAGTCGGTGTTCCTTTAATATAATTTCTTTGAATGGAATCGAATCATATTACAATTCCTGCTTTTCAGTTTGAAACATTTTGTTATGTGGCATTAGTAGTGTGCTTGGCATTTGGAGAAAATATTCATTGATACATTCAGTTGATTATTCTAAACTTACTTTTTAAAAAAAAAATTCTCTACTTAAACTTCTAAAATGTACACACATTTGTGATAAAAATAGTCTAATGTGGGAGGTATTGACACTGGGAAGATTGGTATGGCATGTAATTTGCAATCACTTACCTTTCTTGCTTGAATATGTAGAAGAGAGATCAAATGAATAATCAAGGCAACATTATATAAACCTAATTATTTAGTGCATTTACGATCCATATAAGGCTGTAATTCCATTGAGTATTTCTGTTGACCTCATAAACTACTTGAGCATTGCTTAAGTAGTTTAATGCCACTAATGATAATATCCTTTTATCTTGGCCTCTGAGTGTATAATTATTTGTGCATAAAATAGTAACGCTTTGGTTGTTTGTTAGTATTGTCCTTTTGCTCCTTCTACTCCTGTCGTTGCATCCCTTTTCGCCTCTACAACCGCTCCCATGCGGTGTCCTATAATCCTCATTCTGTTGATTCTGCAAGTCAGACAGATTTCTCTTGTTACACAGTGTGGTAGAATATCTTAATTTACATCCCGCATGTGTGGTTTGCATTTAAACAGAAGTACTCCAGAATTATTTATTTTTATATATATTAAAAAATCTGGTGTGATAAAGTGCAAATTAAACTCTGCCACAGCTGCAGATAAAGAGTGATAGAAACTTGTAGCTGGCTAGAATGTAAAGGGTTTTGTTTATTTTTTTTAATTTTAATTTCTGCAGCATTTCCATTCACAAAATTACCATAGTCTCCAATGCAATGCCACATTTGCAATGGCAACAAGATATTTCTGACATCAGCACTAAAATGATGAAATCAATGTCAGTAACTTAGTGAAGTGTGACCATAATACCATAAACTTATAAATAGGAATATTTGGAAGTTTCACCCTACTGCTTACATTAACTGGATTTTTCAAATGTGGCCCTTATGATTTTTAATCTCAAAAACTTTCTGGTTATCTAAGCTTCACCTTTCCTCCCAACTCCTCCTTTTTCCTCTCTCCTTTTTTGAGACCACTTGGTACTTGCTATAGTTATATTCTGAAAAACTTAGTTTTCATTCTCACTTTTCTCAGTATTTGCTTTATTTCTTATGGTGTTAGAAGTGGTTCATGCATTGTTTTTGGATTGTTGGATATGTTCACGCTGAATAAAATTCTGTAAATGGGTCAGAAGTGTCTTGCCTAGTTGTACCATATGTTGTTGTCAGTTGTAGTCTAGCAGGTCTGTCTGAGTTCTTAGCTATTTTGTGACCTGAGTGTTCGTTCTGCGTAGGTGGTGTGTTAAGAAGCGGATATGCCTATTTTTATTTTCTAGCTCTAATGTGAACGTTCCTGTGCTCTGTAAGGTAAAGTGATGCTTATAAAGAAACCATTGAACTTTGGTATGCTGTAGGAATTTATCCACACGGTATCTAAAGTAAGTCTGCCTTGATTTGTGTTTAGTTTGGAAGTATACATTTCAGTAGGAAAACAAAAAACATGATAATAAACCTTATTTAATTTAAAAACAAACTTCATTAAGATGGAGCTCAGGTTGAGAATACATGTTAATAACTGAAGGTTTAAAAGAATAAGGATTTTGTATCTTAAAGTAAAGTCACATAAAAAGCCCTTGTAAATCTACATCTTTCAGAGTTAAGATAAGGTTTTTTATCTTGTTTGGCTTTTGGGTTTTTTTGTGCCTAAAATTGTGAAAGTATGGAAATGCAGCTGTTCTCCAACCTAGATAAACTGGGAGAACTCTAATTCACTAATAGGAAAACAGAAATGTTGTTGATAACGTAGGAGATTCAGGGGCATATAGTCACCTTCTTTAAGAGATTTTAATTGCAGTGACAGATGGACTTCTGGTGATATGAAGGTGAGTCCACTGAGGTTAATGACATCTTGCAGTCAGATGAACAGCTCTAAATTCCCCTTTAGACAGTCGTTTGTATTGATCTCTGCAAAATATTTTAAGGAAAATTGAAAGAGCAGCAGAATTCTTAAGCTGTGGTATTTGATAGAAGGGAATGACTAGAGCTTTGGAAATCTTTATTTCTATAATTATTTTTAAGGGCAGCAAAACCATGATGTGAAATAGTGAAAATATGCCCATATAGTTTCATTTAAAGGCTGTACTTGTGTAGAAATTCCACAAGGGTGTCTTAGTAAATTATAAAAAGCAACAGAGGGTCCTGTGGCACCTTTAAGACTAACAGATGTATTGGAGCATAAGCTTTCGTGGGTGAATGCCCACTTCATCAGACGCATGTCAGACGTATTTTGTATTCATCCTACAGAAAGTTGGGGAATTGCTCTAATCAGTTTGCATGTCCTTCCTAGAATGAAGAAAAGTACTGATCTCTGAGAATACTGAAATTAAAAATGTAGGGTTAGAACTTCAGTTGGTTTAAATTAGAGAGTTAGGTTGATTTAATTGGGGCTATCTATGCCTACATGGACCAGCTGAGGATCTGGCCTGTAAATTTTACATGTGGCTTTAAAATGTTGACAGCTTCAATATAAGGTTCTTGCTGTAAAGCGGTCTGATAAAGTGCTTCCTCAAGTGGTAGTCTGGGCAAAGAAAGTCCTATTAATCTTCCCCTTTAAAACAGGGGACAGTATGAATTAGAGATCTTTTTGAAGGGCCAAGTTGCTTAAATATTGTCTGTAGTGTGCATAGTGGTGGACAATTAGTTTTCTTTGTAGCTTTATTCAGGATAGAATATATCTCTTTAGGGGGAAAAAACTTTCCTTTTTGTTTCCATAGAGCTCCGCTGTACCCCAGGGCAGTTTGCATGTCGCAGTGGTACCATCCAGTGCATCCCTTTGAACTGGCAGTGTGATGGATGGCCCACCTGTGAGGATGAGAGTGATGAAGTTGACTGTCCAGGTAAGTAGAACTAAAAAGAATTCTATTCTCTGAACTGTTACTTTGTGTGGCAGTGTTACGCTTCAGGTTTGGTTTTTATAAAATGACAGCAATTCCAGGTTCAAACAGACGTCACTATGGGAGGACACTATTACATTTGGTAGAGGATGTTCCTTATGATAAACCTTGACTCAGCTTCGCTTTTCAGCTTATTCAGTAACATCACAAGCAATTTTTCCTTGATTGGGTTACACCTCTGTTCTTGCAATCTATGTGTAGGTATTCTAAATGTGAAATGAGTTGCTAAACTGTTTTAATTCTTAAGGGACAGGAAAAACTACCTTTACAGTGGAATCAAACAGATACCCTTATCTGCAGTTAAAGTCTAAACTTGTCTCTTGCCCTTAAAAATGTACCACACAGAAACTGGATTGAGGCACACTGTTGGACAGTATAGGGGAGGTTGCCCTGTTGCTGCCTATGCTGTGCTGTTCACTTGCATAAACAGAACACGTCAGTGCAGGAAGCAATCAAACTGTTATTTTTTGCCCTCAAACTTGCATAAGGTCATTTTTCAAGAGTTGATCACCCATCAGCTCCATTATTCTAAGTGGGAACAGCTGTGCATTGGTCTCTGACTATTTGGCCTCAGTTGTGACCAAACACTCTTGGAAATCTGGCCAGTACAATTTAAGATAATTTAAAAACAGGAGGAAATGCCCAAGGCTTTCTTTTGGGATAGCGAAGTAGAAATCTGGAAATGACAACTAGAATTAAATTGCAGCTTGGGTTAGATTTTTAAGTTAGGGTCTTTAGAGAGACTCAAACTACACTGAAGTATTGCAGTTTTTGAGTTCATTCTCTGTTTGAACTAATGAATCAGAACTGTAGAGCATCTAGTTAACTCCTTTGGGCTGCCCAGCTGCATTTTGAATTCTGGGCCTGAGAATTATTTTTACAGTATTTCCAATACTTGCAGTAGAGTAAGTATTTTATAGGAACAGTCTCTGCCAAACTTTGCTCATTTCTT
The DNA here is from genome assembly GCF_027887155.1 of Malaclemys terrapin pileata. Classification (NCBI taxonomy): domain Eukaryota; kingdom Metazoa; phylum Chordata; order Testudines; family Emydidae; genus Malaclemys; species Malaclemys terrapin. Next base: position 14,638,248 of record NC_071520.1, on the reverse strand, counting down.
ACATCCTTTACATATCTGTATAGAGCACACTTTGTGTGGATTTTATGAGCCTGACCTTCATAAATCCAGAACTTGTCTTAGCTAGCCTTGATGCAGCTATCTTGCATATTGTGTTCAGGGTTTTACCTGAACAAAATTCGTGCTATGCATATGGCTAAATGGGGAAATCAGTCTCGTTAGGGTTAACTTTTTGTCAAATGTAGCAGATTTGCTGGGTAAAATAGTTTTTACTAGAAAGCATTTCAGCTTTCAATTGAAGGAAGGATTTATGAAAATGTGGGGTAGATATCTCCTGTTCACCATAAACGTAAGATGGTTACTCCTGCTGTCATAATTGCTCTTTACTATGGAAAGAAGCTTTACAGATATGGAAATGGGAGGATTGTTGGACTGCTGTAGCAGTCCAGAGGCTAGAAATTGTTAGTCATGCAATTTATACAGTAAAGGTTAATGAAAGGTGATTAGGTTCTTGTAGTCTCGGTGGGAATGCACACTATAAACTTGTTACTGTGGTGTATTTCCCTTTCCAAAGGTCAATGAAAGGCCATTATAAGCTATATCCTATTGCCTGCCTATTTCTTTTAGGGCCTGGTTCCATTCATGTTAGCAGCAAAACTCCCTTTCACCCCAAGAGGAGTTGAATTGTGTATGATATGGGACTTTCCCAATAAATTCAGTATGTTCTGAGTTTAGCTATTGTCCCACAAGCAACAATTTCCTTTTGCTAGCAGCAGTTCCAATCTTTTTTTTTTTTTTTTTTTTTTTTTCAAAACCCATTTTGTCAATAAATGGTTAATAGCCATTAACCAGTCAGGATAAGTATACAGGATGCATATTTTTGTTAGTGAGCTGTAATATTTATCTTTCAAAAGCCAATGTGAAATTGAATAGCCTTTTTGTCTCATAACATCCTGTTTTCCCTCTCTCTTCCCTTCCTAAAATACAGATTTATTTTTAAGATAGAATTATTTTCAATTCCAAACTTTAGTTTTAAGCTCTGGTATGTAGAAATGCTTGCTTTTCTTCCATACTCTTGCATAAATATTAGTGGAATCTTTGCATCTGTGTTTGTCCTTGATCCATGGCTCTAGTAGGATAAAGCCCTTTGACTGCTGATTCTGTCTGCATACTAGAAATTATTGGGAGGATTTACACAGCACGTGCTTGCAACTCCTTTCTGCTTTAGTCTTGGAGTCACATGAAATGATTCTTTTCTGATCCTTATCAGGAGTAATAGATTTGAAAGTAATTCATGGTGAAACAGTATTTGCTGTAAAATTTCTAGTAAATAAGAAGGTCATATCTATTAAGGCCTTTACTTGAAACTCACTAAAATGGTAGTAATTTCTTAATTGTTAATACTAGTCTCTACTTCTAGCTACTTGCAGTTTAAACTTCGATGTAAATGGTAAGAATCTAAGAATGCCAATATATATTCAGAGGTAGCAGTAGTTGTGCTTTTCCACCTTCACCCTCTGTAATTGTACCAATAGGAGATGAGAATTTTGATATTTTTCTTACTCCTCTTTGGATTCCCCAATTTCTTTTTTGCCACTAAAAGAGCTCAACTGTGTGGATCAGCTTCGTTCAGTAATGAGAATAGTGGGAGTGAGCAGATAAACAGCCAGAATTGTGCAGAACGTCTTCAGTTTGTTCTGCTTATACTTTATGTAACGTGATAAAATAAAATCTGTTCACGGACAGGGAATGGTTGTCCTAAATTTACCCTGTTAACTCTTTTTCCAAATCTTCTCCACAGCAGTTGCTTCAAGCAACTATAGCTGACAATCATCTCTGTCTCTTTCTGTTTTCTATAGCCCCTATCACTGGAGTAAGCAGTGCAGAGTTAGCAGTTCATGTCTGACTGTTAACATTTAAACTCTTGTGATCAGACACTGTATCACAGCCCTTTTGTATAACTTCATCTTCACCCTGAACTAATTGCCCTACAATAAGGCTTTTCCCAAGGGCCCTTGGTCAGGAGACCTCAATGTTTCAAGATGCTCTCCAACAGAACTTTATGGTTCCATTCCTGGGTCTGCAATCCAGCTGGTAACAAGGTGTCTGTGCTGAACCCAGTAATCTAGGAGCAACATCTTTGAGAGGAAACTGTGTTGGTCTCATCCAACATCCACTCAATTACTTTTCGTAACATGACCTTTTGTGAATCCATAGGAAGAACTCCTATGTGGTCCTGCACTCCTTCACACCCACCCTTCTTCACAGAAAAATCAGCCAAAGATATGGCCATTATTAAATCTTTATAAACATAATCATTTAGCAGTAGTCTGATTGCTGTGAACTCAAGCCTTTTGAAATTATTCTTCTGACTTGGTTCTCATGAAAGCTTAAAATACACATGCACTATATGTGACCTGAATTAGTCGTCCCATGATGTTAAGTAATGTTAGCCAATAGGAATTTATTTGCATAATGTCTGGGCTAAACTTGTTGAATGTCCTTTGCACAATGAAAGTAGAAAACAGGTAAAAAAAACACTTACAACTGGAAGTATTTATAAAAAAAAAATTGGTGGGTTCATTTTAGGCCCAAAAGGCAGTTAATCTTGAGATCTAGTTCCCCTCCCACCTCCACTATAAATCAGAATTGGAAACTTTATTATCCAGTAGGTTGTTCTGTGCAGTTAAAACTGTCTTGTTGGACAAAACAGCTGGAGAGTGTGAGCGTGTGTATGTTTTAAAAACAACAATAACAAAAAACCCCAATAGCTCCTGCATTTCCCAGCAGATGAGCACATTAGCAGCTCATGTATGGAAACCAGCAACCTTTATGGAAATGTCATACAGAAATCTACATTAAAAGAATGTTTAGGTCACAAAGCCTAGCACTCAAATTAGGAAATGCCAGAATGTAGGTTGCCTTTTGTGTATGCATTGAGATGGTTAATTACATGATTACTATTTTCTTCCACAGGAAGTCGGTCTCATTCAGCACATCAGAGGGAGGGTGTTTGCTGAATGAGCAGCTATTAAATAGCTTCATCCTCATTGTGCGGTCCGAGGACTACTTTATTGCACACTGTTCAAATCCTGCTCTGAACATAATTAGTAATTTCCTTCAGGGCTGTTCTGTAGCACTTATCACTATAATATCGGCGTTACCTATCAGCAGTTTAGCCGTACTTGCTTATTACACCATTTTATCTTGTGCTATAGGGTCACTGTTGGTTAGTTGCTCATGTAGAGACTTTTAGGCCTTTGGCCTCAGTTAATTTGCCAAGGCTATTGTCTTACAGACTTGAGGCCTGTAGGCTTTTGCGCTACTGCCTTAATTCATACCTATAGGCTATAGTCCCTCCTCTTTTGTGGATCCCCAAAATCAAAATATCCCAACTGAAATGTCTCTTTGCAGGCTCAGTTCTTCTGCTGTGTTGATACAGGGCCAGTTCAGTCCCAGCTTCAGTAGCTTCCTGGCCTGACCCCACCTCAGTCTGTTTATCCTGTTTGAAGCAGGGCACTCTTCAACAATATTGAGCCTGGGGAGGGCAAAGTGTGTTTTTCACTCTCCATGGGTTTACTTTAGTGGTCCTTCTGCATGTAGCGGGTTATGTATAAGCTGATACTTACCTCAAGAAATTAGACCTTCATCTGCCTTGGGAGTAAGTGGAAAAGTGTTAGCCTGTTGTCTGGAGATTGCCTTGACAAGCATCTTAATTTTGTCCAAGAATTTTGAAAAAGCTTTTGAAAATGTATGGAACAGAGAAAGCTCTCGAATAACCACACTCATGTAACTGACAAACTGAGCAGCAGGAGCGTGGACTGTTCTATGCAAAGAAGAATAGATAAACTCTGGGAATGACGCATCTGCTGGAACAGCTAAAACTGCAGCATGTCAAGCTCTGTGCTGCATTGATTGAAACCCTGCCACAAATATTTAGCTTAATCAGCAAGACTCATGTAACAGTTTGGCTCTTTTCCGTGGTAGGTGTTTCACATTGGCATCGTCTGTATAGTTTGCGTGTGTCTTCTTACAGGCAACTACAGTACAACTGAAATATATAATTACTATTGTCATTTTTTATTTTTTATTTTGTCTGTCTTGAATTCAAACCTAGAGAGACATTCATGAAAGAGTTTACCTTTGGCTAAATGAAAAACTGCCTTGCATGTGCGTTTCTTTTATCTATAGGCTTGACAGGGGACCAACGATCTTATCATGGGAAAGAAAATGTGGACTCCAGGCACAATCGAGGAAGAGGAGGAGACACAACTCGCTTTCACACTGTCAATGTGGCACAGCCTGTCCGGTTTAGCAGTAAGTTGCAGACTGGGGAACCTGGTTCAAATTCCTAGAAGTCAGTTCACAAAATTAGGCCATTTCCTCTCAAGACAAAGATTTAATACTTCAGGATGCAGGATTTATTTATTTATTTTTGTATTAAAAGTAGTGGTTCCAGAGCTAGTAGACAGTAAAATGTCCAAGGACACTTAATTTTAAAAAAAGTTGTCATTAAATTGCATGCTTTTCTTGAACTAAAGTGCCCCGAAGAACATACATGCCAGAGATCTAAATATTTGTATGCTATCCTTTTGATAAGGTTATTTGTAACACTGGTGTATATATAACATGGTAATTATGAATTGTTTCTTAAAGCAATTCTAATGTCATGGTAGATTGAGAATGGAACCCTAAAATACATCTTTGTCCTTGTGTTTTATTGTTGCTAATATATTAATATAGAATAGTACTTCATATTAGTGGTTTTGTGAAAAAAGAGTTGCAGTTTTCTGTTGTAAATTATGGGCTTTAATTTTTCTGGGCTGCTTTGTCTTCAGTTGGAAGTATGGGTCTTCAGTGGGTGTGAAAATCTGGTCTTTTTTTGTCTTGAGAGACTAGTTTCAGCACAGAAGCATTCTTTTTAAACTAGTGCCCCAGTGTTACAAATACTTATGCACGTGCTTTAAGTAAAGCACATGAGTAGTCCAATTGGCTCATTAAGGGTAAGTTCAGGTGCTCACATTTATAAGTGGGGAATAAAACCTTACTTATTTGAGTTTGCTCTAGAAAAATGGTGGGATAAAAATTAGACCTAAGTCATTCACGTTTAATACTTTAAATTTTCAACAGTGAGTTCCTAGGGAAATATTGAATTTTTAAGAAAACTGGGAACTATAATAGCAGTTTATCTGATAGTATGAGTGTTAGCCTTCAAGGAAAAATGTTCTTAAGAAATAAAGCACTTTGGAAATTTGTTACCTCTCACCCCTCTAAAGGGAAAAAAAAAAAAAACCCACTCAGAAGTCAGTTACCTAAATTTTGTTAATGATCACTTTAACCTGTCCTTGCTCAGCTGTCATGAATATTCTCCAACCTTGGCACAGGTGCTCTTTACTTAACCTTGATGATGATAACTAGGCTGAGGTACTTGCCAGTCAGAAAATGACCCAGTCTTGGTAAATGGGAATACTGTGTAAAACTTTTTGCATGGTTGTTTTAGCCTAGGTTTTTAATCCCTAGCATTCTTATTGTGATAGAGACTAAACTAAAAGCAGATACATAGGAGCGGAAAATCCAAATAAGTAAGGCTTAAGAATTTCTTTTATTGGAAGCAAGATGCAGAAAAATGTTGCTTCACCATTTAATATGCTATTTAAAATAAAATGCCTTTTGACTAGAGTAGAGAACTCTCCTACCCTATGCTGAAATGACTAGTGTTAAACTTCTTAAATGCTGCTTTTTGGGTGGTTAATGCAATTTCTGGATAGTAGTTAAGTAGAGTTGAAGATCTAGATTCCAACAGGAGAACTAGTCTGTAACGTGTGTGGTGGTGACTTTACACAGAATGCATTTTCTGTAGAATGAGGAATTTCATTGATAAGTGGATAAGGGGACAGGTGTTGAAAGCGGTAGTGAAATTTTTCAACCATAGTATTGCTATAAACAGAAGCTGTGTCACAGAGGCAGACAGCTAACACAAGCCAAAATTAAAATAAACATTTCACTAAGATTAAAGAAAAGCAAAGAGGTTTTTTAAATATATTTTATAAAATTTGTGATGGACTTAACTAGTTTTGGTAAATTGCTGATTTTTTAAATTACTTAATTCTTTTATAACAAATTGGTATGGAAGTAGTTCTGGTGGCTATAACTTAATATGCCATGTAATCCAGTGTGTTGGCAGACCATTCTATCTGTTCTTACGCCACTCACACCACTGTGGTAGCGTTTTGTCTCTGAAATGTAACTGCAAATAATAGTCAAGGAAACCCTATTTTATAAAAAGGCTTGAGAGCTGTAGTTCAGGAAGTAAGTGGTAACTGTGTTAACCCACTGCATAAAACTTTTCCTCTCTTCCCTGAAAGCAAGCTGTTGATCATGCACTTAAAAATAAATCAGGCAGAAGGGGGGTACTGAGATTTGAGTATTTAAACATGATTTATCAGGTCATGGTTTCAGTTATGCTATACTACCTATGTCTGTTTCAATGAACTCCGCATAAATGTGACTCCTCAAATCCTGGTTACGTCATTTTCGTATTTGGGTCAATAATATGGTATTGCATTCAACCTGTATCTCATTCAAAGCATTTGAATGATTACAGATTAGTCAGATTTTTATTCGTTTAAGACATTAAGTAATTCTAAAGACGTGGGTTGGAAGATCACAAAAGGACTTCAGAGCTGTAAAAACCTTGATAATTCTCTAGCATGTGAAAAATGAATATTCCACTTTGTTGAATTTTAGCAAATTTAGAAAGAACTTGGGTATGGTAAATAGTTGTATTATTTCACTACTTTGACAGAGATCACGGTAATTCCAAAGCAAGTTTTGGGGTCCTTTTGGTTATGAACAGAGACCAGATAAATGTTCTAGCAAGAGTTAAGTAACTGATGAGATCACTGTGCCCTGGCAAGTGTTGCAGAATTAATGTTGCCTTGCTTCCAGTCCATACCAAATGCAACAGCTAAGATCATCTTTCTTCCTGTTAACTCTGATTGTGCTTTCTCTCTCCCTAAGTCCCACCACTGGATGCTCATCCACTCCAGTAGTGTCAGCCTTGAATGTCCATTTCTTCAACAAACATTTCTATGCTTTCTTCTGCACTTCACCTTCCTTATAAATTGCCCTCCCTGAACTAATCCATAAGACCACCTTCACATCCTTCTTAAAGACCCACTTCTGCTGTGAAGTCTACAAGAAATGTAACGGGTTACTAGTGGCTGTGTTTAATGACAATAGAGGAACATGGATACTATTTACTTAACAATTATTACTTGTAATAAAAGAAGGAAAAACCTTTGGAAGCATCAAGTTGTGCATGTTGCTGACTTGTGTAACTGCATGATCATATCATTCTCTTCCTCCTGCTCCCACTCTTTTCTTCCTACTGTTTATTACACTTTTTGCTGCTTGTTTCAAATTAGACTAAGATCTTCAGGGCAGTGATGGGGTGTGATCAGGTCTTTTTTTTATGTTTGATGTCTTGCGTGGTAGAGCCTCTAACCTGATCAGGGCCTTTGAGTGCTACCACAGTGCAAATGAAAAGTGGTAAGAAGTAAATCATGTTTAAATGAAATCCTAGAAAGACAAGTTTTTGTCAAGAAACTTTTTCATCAGGAAACGTCACCATACTCTTTAATGCACGTCATCTCACAGTTGTGGGGTGGATTTTAGACTGTGTGTGTGTGTGTGTGTGTCTATATCTATATACGTAGGGGTGTGTGTGTGTACATGTACGTGTACACACACACCCCTCTACCCCAATATAACGCTGTCCTCTGGAGCCAAAAAAATCTTACCACGTTATAGGTGAAACCACGTTATATCGACCTTGCTTTGATCCGCTGGAGTGTGCAGCTCCCCTCCCCACTTCTACCCCCCCTCCCCCCCGAGCACTGTTTTACCGTGTTATATCTGAATTTGTGTTACATTGGGTCGTGATATATCGGGGTAGAGGTGTGTATAGTGTTCTGAAAATATTTATAATATATACTGGCTTATTTAATTAGTAGGTCTGTGTTGTCTCAAGTTAAGATCCTAATTTTGGGGGATGGTTTTCCCTTCTATTCTCCATGTTTCCTAGGAAAGTGCCCAACAGGATGGCATCACTATGAGGGCACAGCCAGTTGTTACAGGGTGTATTTAAATGGAGAGAACTACTGGGATGCTGTGCAGACATGTCAGAGGGTGAATGGATCGCTGGCCACTTTTACCACAGATCAGGAGCTCAGGTTCATCCTGGCCCAGGAGTGGGACCTAGAAGAGAGAGCCTTTGGAAGGAAGGACCAACGTAGGTGAGTCAAGAGGAAAAATAACCATTTCATATTGGATGAAAGTGATTTTTACATGAATTAACAAATAACTGCTAATGTTGTGCAAACTGAGTAGTTCACTTTGCTTAGAATTTAATAAAAAATTTAAGTAACTCTGTTACCATTCTGACTAAGCTACTGCCAGTTGTCATCAGTTTTATATATTAACCAGCATTAATGAATAAACTGCAAACTTCATATGATTGCTTGCAGTCAAGTAAATAACTTTTTTCAGTCTGAATGTCTTTGCATTGCTGAACAGAAAACAACCGTAGCGAAGAATTAATTATTTTAGTGCGGTGTGCATTATGTTGAGGTTTTCAGTGGAGTACTGGGAGAGTTCTAGTTTTCTCTAAACGTTTAAACTGAATGTTCAAGTTTATTGGCAATAAAAGACCAATAACACGGACAACGTTGCTAGCGTGAGATAGGAATGAAAGGGCCATTCTGAGAGAAGTCTCTGAACATCTGCGCTAGTTTAGTTTGAGGCGAGGATGTTCTCAGCTGTTCTATTTGAGAGAGGACTACTCCCCCAGAATATAATTACTTAAAAAATAGAATTACCATTATTTTATCCATTATTTTATCCATCAGTTCTCTGCTGTGCTGTCCGGTCACCAGTACTATTACTCTTTTTTGTTACTGTTGCTACTTCTGGTTCTAATTCAGCATCAGACAGGAAATGCATTTGACAGATATTTTAAGAACATGCACTGCAGTAAGTTGAATTTGTGGTGCTTCAAGATATTTCAGCGCTATCAAAGCAACAAAATTATGAGCTTGATCTTTGTGTATAGTTTTTACAAATCACAACATAATGTATATCAATAAAATAAATACTGATATCTATGTAGTATTATCAATCCCTTTTTAAAAATAAGTTACTGTTGGTGAATATATTTCCAAAATGTGGACTTGGAATATAGCAATGTAAAGCATTAAAATATTTTTAGGTCAATTTAAAAGTGGAAAAACAGGAAATTTAGTAGTAAAGTTCTGTATTACTTGTTCTCATTTTTATGGTAGTATTTTTCTCCTCTTGCTTTTTGGAATTGTTTAAAAATGCCTATTTTTTAACTACTAGGTTCTGGGTTGGATATCAGTATGTCATAACCAACCGAAATCGTTCTCTAGAAGGTCACTGGGAGGTGGCTTATAAAGGTAAGTTTCTGAAATTAGATGCTAACTTCCATGCAGCTCGCTTAAAAATAAAGCTAGTTAAACATAAGCTTAAAACAGCTATCCTCAAGCATGAATGTAATCTATAAAGATAGTTTCATTCAAGGGGAGAGAAGTTGCTGTAATTCAAAGGGAGAACTGCTTCACAACATCAATTGGAATGGTAACTACCACTTTAGTTTAGGCTTTAGAAATTTCCTGGTACTAAATGACTGCAAAATACAATAGAATGGAAGATTTCTATCCTATGTGGGGGTTTCCTTTGAGAAAGATGGGAACTACATTTGGCTGAATTTTGTAGTTCCATATACTAGCGGTTAATCTTATTTACAGAATCTCCATAAAAAACATTGTCGTCTGTGGGAAACCACTTTGTAGAATAAGTAGGTTTAGCTGTGATGAGGTAAGTTTGTGGTTTCAGTGTAAAAAGAATAAAGAACACTGAAATGCATGGGTATTGCCTTCTCTCATTTTGTAATCTGACCACATTTTTGGAAGAGTCACTCAATTCTCCAGACACCTGTGAAAGTATTGCTACCTCTTTTATTACTCAGATGTTAATCAGAAGCTGTTTGCAGCAGCTCAGTGTTAACAAAAATAAGTAAACAACTGAATAGTTTATTAGCCCAGGAAATTCCAAGATTAAGCTTTGAGCAATCTGAGTTTTAAATCTGCAGTGTTAACAAAGTGAATGTTACATACAAGTAATCTACAGTTTAATTTTCCCACATTTCCATAAAAATTAACAAGTATCATAAACAGGTAGGTATGGAAATAGAAGGTGTCTGTACCAGAATGAGTGACAAAATTGTTTCACATTGGTGTTTTAAAGTGAGTCTAGTTTGTACGGGCCAGAATTTTCCATATAGCAGGTATCATTTGATTCCTCTGATAGAGTTCATTGAAATAACACTTAAAAACTCAGCGATACTATCACCTGTTTCTTGTTCTAGTTTAATTTTCAAATTGTTTGAAATGGAGGTTGAAATATTTGCATTTATACCTTCTCCAGAACAAAGATAAAGCACATTGACTCCTGGGTACGAAGAAGCTTGCACCTATGTTATACTATTTATACCCAAACAGCCTCAGTCTGCAAGGCTGTCAATTTACAGCTCTAATAGCTGTAAACCTCCTTAAAACTTTTTAAAAATGTAAAAGAAAACTCTTCTGAAATGCTGATGTACAGTGTTGTCTAGGTTATAAATAGTTTCTCCCTTAGTTTATCCAACGGAACAAAATGCTCTGCCAGTGCAAGACTGCCAAGCTGATTGACTTTCAAAAGCAGCTGTACTCTCAAAAGTGAATGTAGGCCTTTTTGGGTCTGTTTTTTAAACCACCCTGGATGTTTGCTTGCAGTAATGTTCAGATCAAATATGTCCACTGCCCCAGTACAGCAAAGCATGTCAGCATGAGTCGTTCCATTAAAGTCAATGAGTCTACTTGTTTGTGTAGAATTAAGCACGTGCTTAAATGCTCTGCTGGACTGGTGCCTTGACATGTGGAAAAACAAGCTTTCGGATAGGCAGTGCTGCAAAGTCACCTTAAAATCTAAGTCAATCTGCCTTATTTCCTTCTCAGGCATCGCTTTTGGCAATAGAGGATGTGCAGGGTAAATCCTGCGCTCACACCCTTCTAACTCCATTGTGTGCGAACCGATTATACGTAAACATAACTTAGAGCAGAATTTGACCAAACAGAACTTGGTTAACCGTTCAGTTGATGTGCAAGAATTAGTAGCAATGGGGTAGCCACTGACACATCCCCAGTATACAGAACATCCCCTCAGTTGTCCCTGTCCCTGCCCCTGCCAGCATGACCTTGCACAGTGCACGCAAGGTCATGCTGCACTGAGGATGCCATTTTACCGAATGTGCCACCTCACCTCCTCTGGTGTGACCTCATACACACCATGCATTTGATGTCACACCTTTTCAAGGTAAGGTGGCATGTTCTGCAAAATGGCATCCTCTGTGCATGATACCAGACCAAACCACATCCAGTTTTATGATAGAACTGGGTAGAGAACAAACCATACAAAATCAGGACAGTCCAGCTTAAAACCAGACGAATGGCCTGCCTAAGTAACATACAGCTCAACTGTTCCCCAGTAACATTGGCTTTACAGTGCCATCAGGAATCGAAGTACTTAAACCTATTTTTGCCACGAAAGTGAGCAGATCTGACTCTGAATATTCATAGAGCACTTCTCTGTTAAGCCAGGAAGTACCACTTTCACAGTTGCTTTAGAAGACTAGAGCAGCACTTCAGTGTTTCTCGAGGGGGAAAAATTGCAAACTCTTGGATTGGATTGCAATGGATCTTGATGGACAAAAAGTATCCTAAATTATCAGTTAACCTATAAAACCTAGGGAAAATACAGATCTCTATTTCTCCTGAAGGGAAATGTCATTGCTCTTTACTGGGAAGCTGACTGCACTACCATCTGCTGGTGAAACTATTTAGAGCAGTTATAACTTTATTTTTTTCTTAATGTGTACCATTTAGTAGTTAATGTTACAATTCTGACTTTTCATTTGTCAGATGGTGGCATCAATTCATGTTTTCTTGATGCCATAGAACTTTGCTTTAAGAAAGTTTATTAAAAGTGGGCTATGGGGGAAAGTTTCAAAAGTACCCAAGTCCCATTTTCAAAAGTAATCATTTAGCTACTTCTGAAAATTTTGCTCCATGACAATTCTGTATAGTTTGGTGGATGGACTCTCTTCTTAGGAGATAGCAGTAGAGATCCTAGTTTCATAAAAGAAATCTCTCCTATCAGGTCAAACACTACTTCAGCAGGCTATCAGAGGATCATTTTATCATTTAACCATATGATGTGTGGGAGTCAGGGCATTAAGACCAACATTTTCAAGCCTGGGTACCTAATGTTGGGCTCCTAAATCCATATGCACTGATCTAATTTTTTTTCACAGCTGCTGACCCTGGAAGTCAATGGAAGGGTCCAAGTGCCCCTCAACTTTGAATATCAGGCCACTTAGGCTTGATTGTCTAAATATTAATTTAGACACCTTAACTTTAGGCACTTAGGGTCAAAATTTTCAAACCTATTACAAAACACACACTTGGCTCCTCTAATCTCCAGCTACATTATCTGTATCACTTTCGCTTGTCATTAAAATGTATAAATTAGAGAAGTTGCCCATATGGAACATTCATGTTCTTTGGATTGTGTCATGAATCACATTTAATCAGTGTGTTCTATATTTCAATTATACTGAATCTCTCCAGAGTTGAACAGATTAGTAGTTTAGTATTGCTGATAGCAAATCTGAGTTTAACAAAGGTGATTTATATTCGTATTAGGGCTGTCAAGCGATTAAAAAAATAAATCGCGATTAATTGCACTGTTAAACAATAATAGAATACCATTTTATTTAAATATTTTGGACGTTTTCTACATTTTCAAATATATTTATTTCAATTACAACACAGAATACAAAGTGTACAATGCTCACTTTATATTTATTTTTGGTTACAAGTATTTGCACTGTAAAAAAAAAATTGTATTAGGTGAATTGAAAAATACTAGTACTGTAGTGCAATCTCTTTATCATGAAAGTTGAACTTCACAAATGTAGAATTATGTAAAAAACAAACAAAAAAAATGCATTCAAAAATAAAAGTGTAAAATTTTTAGTCTACAAGTCCACTCAGTCTTACTTTTTGTTCAGCCAATCGCTCAGACAAACAAGTTTTTACATTTGCGGGAGATAATGCTGCCGGCTTCTTGTTTACAGTGTCACCTGAAAGTGAGAACAGGTATTCGCATGGCACTGTTGTAGTCAGTGTCGCAAGATATTGACATGCTAGATGCATTAAAAATTAGTATGTCCTTTCATGCTGTCGTCAGACGCCACCAGTGTGGTGCTCTGCTCAGTACAAAGATAACAGTTGGCTGCGTGCGTGTGTCTCTCTCCCAGCTCTGCACAGATCACTGGCACAGCAGATCTTGAGTTAACCGCTCAATGACCACAGACTCCAATAAGGTACGAAGGCACCCGGCCAGGTTTATTGTCAAACGAAGCACAGTAATAGTTTCCTGCAGACTCTACAGGACATACTCCGAAGACGTGCCCCCTGACAATCAGCTCAGTCAGTGGTGGGATTTGCCATTGCCCCCTAGGCCAGACAAAGACGTCCACTCAGGGAAGCATTCTTATACACCGGTACAAACAGGTTTTGCATCATTGAATGCACTGAGGTACAGCCCCTCTATGCATTACGGTGTTGCCTTTCTCATGGTGCGGATTGGTTCGAACAAATAAGTCTATTCATCATATTGTCTATTCATCGTGTTGTCCTTTCATACTGTCTTTAGACTGGGTCTGCCTGTTCCTTGTTATCTGTGTGGGTGCCATCCTGGCATACGTTCATCTTATTAGTACTTACATGTGTATATGCTCTTGCCAACTTCTGTGAGCAGGGCCGGCCTCTGGCTCACAGCCTAACTTTGCTTTGTTAGCAATGTCTTGACCATTACTTCAGTTCAGGCCTTATACTGGGCCTCTGATACCAAGGGTTTGTTTCAGGGCCTCATCTTACTACATTCCCCCGCTATTTGTCTTTTTATGGGGAGGGAGTTTACCCATCGTCCCAGAAAAGCATAATGCATGGACTAAAGATAACCGTGTTTAGCCCACTGGGTTATGTGGTCACTTCATTTTACCATCCATACACTTATGCCCCATCTGTCCTTAGTCTGCACATTCCCTCGTACGACTGATGGACAGATTTTATTGTTTAATAACTTTTAGTCCCTTATGGTGGGCCTGGGAATGTTAGGCCCGGGACCATGACTGAGGAATGTAGTATTATGATTGAGCCTTAGAGGGGCGCTCGCGCTTGCTCGCTCTCTCTCTCTATGAATAATATGGATATGGCATATATGTATAGTATGTATACATACATATAACAGCACTTTATATTTAAGCATAACAATTCTTTTTCAATCTGTGTATTTTGGCCCTTGTGGTACTGCAGATAGCAACCCACTTTTATTAGGGCAATTACAGTTACCATTTGTGGTGTTGTTAGTAGTAGGCTGAGTGTTTTGAAATACTGGGATAGGGATTGTGATAATGTGTTCTATGTATATGAGAAGTAAAACAGAAATTTGGAGTAGTGACACTACCACTGAGGCCTTTATATATAAATATACTGTAACTAGTTACTACCCAGTACTGCCCATCCATGTTATAGATTACCCTTACTGCTGGTTGTCACCCTCTGGTAAGCTTTACTGGCCAGGAAACAGAAGTGGCTAGCTTCTCTGTTCCATTGGTTGAACTGCTCTGTGATACACCAGTTGTTGATGTAGATCCAGTTGTTTTTTATGGATGCTGTCTTCCAGATAACCTACTGAATGGACAGTAACCAATTTATCAAATATTGCAGTGTTAAGATGTAGTATTGGTATTCAGACACTGAGCAAGATTGTTTTGAATAACATTTGTCTTAGTTAGGATGCAGTGTCAGTAGCCCAAATTATGACGGGTACTAACACAATTTGTTTACCCAATTGTAGTTACTGTGTAACTACATTTTTTTTACCAATTTGTTTTTTTTCCTTGCCTTCATTTGTTGATTTCTACCTGTGTGTTGGTTAAACAGTTTAGCAAGGTTATGCTGAACAAGAAATAGGACTGAGTGGACTTATAGGCACTGAAGTTTTACATTGTTTTGTTTTCGAGTGCAGTTATGTAACACAAAAATCTACGTTTTAAAGTTGCACTTTCATGACAAAGATTGCACTATAGTACTTGTATGATGTGAATTGAAAAATATTATTTCTATCATTTTTACAGTGCAAGTAATTGTAATAAAAATATACGCTTTGATTTCAATTACAACACAGAATACAATATATATGAAAATGTAGAAAAACATCCCAAATATATTTAATAAATTTTAGTTGATATTCAATTATTTAACAGTGCGATTAAAACTGCGATTATTTTTTTTAATTGCAGTTATTTTGAGTTAATTGCGTGAGTTAACTGTGATTAATTGACAGCCCTAATTAGTATATTATTTAAACGGTTTGCACTCACAGCAATTTTTTCATAGTTTTTGAAAGGGATTAGTATAGATGGGTAAGTGTAATCCCCATTTTACAGGCAGGGTAGCTGTGGCACAAAGACCTTGAATTATGTCGTCTCTTGCAGTCAGTGGCATTGCAAAATAGAGTCCAGGAATGTTGACTCCATGCATTGTGCTCAATCCGCTAATCCACAGCTGCCCCTTGTGCCCCAAGACATACACAAATGTGGGAAAATGAGATTACCTTGTGAAAACATTAGCATGAAAAACATAGGCTTAGATCCTCAGGCCTGGCTGTTGGAAACCATCAGAGTTGCTGCGGGTGGGAGAAATAAAGATGCTGGTTAATGACTCCAGACGGCCATTACAGCATGATGGAATCCTCAAATAACCAAACCAGCATTGCAGGGTGGGCTGGAGCAAAGCAGCTGCAGTGGGATCAGGATCTGTCCATGTTAAGAATAAGATTACAAGGGTATATAAAATGACATTTTGGCACCTTAAAGTGTAGCTATGGCAGCCTTTCCTCTTACCAAACACCTTTTATCTTAAGAGACAGCAACTTGTCTTCCTGTTCCTCCCAACTCCCTTCCACCTCAAGGAGCATTGCTAAAATTAAAGGATAGTAGCCTTGTACTAGAAGTTGGCTGTGCACGGAGTAAATGACACTCTAGAGAGCTTTTCTAAAGCTTCATAAACCTGCAGGCTGCTCACACCAATAATAAATTCTCACCCTAGGTTCCTCAGAAGTATTCTTGCCTCCGGATCCTATCTTTGGTACGGCTATGTCTGAAAATGAAAACGTTCTTTGTGCCCAGCTTCAATGTTTCCATTTACCCACCCTTCGGCACCATGGTTTACACAGCTGGTACGCTGAAAACTGCTATGAGAAATCTTCGTTCCTCTGCAAAAGGAGTAAGTTGTAATACAGTGCAGATAATCGGATACAAATGTTTGTGCAGATGACTTATAAACATGCAGAGCTCTGAGTAGAAGTCTGTTTTGTCCTTCGGGCCTCTTGTCCTGCACCAATGAATTTCAAACAGCTGCAAAAGTTCTCTGAATTAGTTGCCTGTTTAAGTGGAGAATTAACACCATTGGTTGCCAGTTGTAGAAAAAACGATTAAAGCATTTGAATGTGAAGAAGTAAGACTTTCTTATTCCCTCTCAAGCTGTATAAAGTCGTCTCTTTAGAAGGATGCCCCTGCTTCACAATCTTTTCTGATGGTATTGAAGATGGATGGTATTAGTGGCCCTTTTTGGGAGAAAGTTTAGATCATTTTGAGCTGTTGTTGAAGTCTGACTTTGTTATAAAGGAAACAGGATAAGATTAACTCTCACAGAAAGGGAGGAGAAAAATAACTTCTATCTCTGGTGCTTTCTGCTGCTTGCACTCTAGGTGCTGAGAAATTGCAGACACAGCACATGGTCTTGACTGCTACTCCTGAGACCTGCCAAACTTCTAGCATCTGACAGTTTAAGGCATTGTTTTTAGCTTGCCTTTCTGGTCACTAGTTATAAGCACAGTGTTTCAATGACTGGAGTTGTCTTGTCCAGCTAAGCAGACTGTTAATAGACAGAAGGCAGGAAGAGAGACAGGAAAGAGGAGAGAGAGAGATGATGGGGGAGAAAAATAATACATAAGGGAAGGAATGACAGCAGAAATTGAAGACTTACATCCTAGGTGGTCAGACAGTATTACCACCTCCACCAGCTTTGGCTAAATTCTGGTTTCCTCTCTCTGACTTGGTCTAATTAAGGCATCTTTCAGGATCAGTACAGCAAAGTGGCATTTATGGGTCCTAGGAGATGGCAGGAGCAGAAGTCCACTTGCACTGCTGTTTCTTTCAATGACCCTCAGATAAGAAATGTCTAAAAGATTAGCAACTACGTCCTATTAACATTTGCCTTCAATTTAAAAAAAAAAACCCAAAACAACCTTGCATGTCTAGAATCTTTCAGCTTTGTCATGCCAGCCCATGGTATTACCATAACCCTTGAGGATTGCTTTTCACAGTTCTTTTAATGTAAACAATCCAGTTTGTACTTGTCTTTTCATTTCCAGCTTTTGCTTATTTTTAAGCAGTTTTACATACAGGTTGAGTTAGGTGCCTGTTACTCTAGCAGGAAGAGCTGCACAAACTATTTCTTTTGGTGAGGTATTGATACACATTTCTGTTCCAGGCCAGACCTGTGTTGATATCAAAGACAACATTGTTGATGAAGGCTACTATTTCACCCCAAAAGGGGATGACCCCTGTTTGAGCTGTACCTGTCACAATGGGGAACCGGAGATGTGTGTGGCAGCCCTGTGTGAACGGCCCCAGGGTTGTCAGCAGTATCGCAAAGACCCAAAGGAGTGTTGCAAATTTACATGTTTAGACCCAGGTAAATGTTTTAAATTGCATATTTTCGGCTGAGTGAAATGAGATCTAACGCTCAACTGGATGGCGTCTTTGTAACATGATAACTTTGGAATGCTATTTCCCATCAATTACCACATTCCAGGGAAGGTTCTAGGTATCAGTGGGCACAAACCTCCAAATTTGCACCAAATTAAGGAACACTGGAAAAGCCTAACTGACAGGAAAAGTAGGCTCCCACTCTGCCTGGTGCTGCAGGCAGAAGAATGTCTCCTGTGGCCCCCTGCTACATCCAGATACAGGTCAGAGGCAGCAGCTTGACTTGGGTGGAGTGGGGAGTACAGGTGGTGGAGGGAGGAAGTAGGGAAATGGTACTGCTGGGGATCTTCTGGGGAAGCAGGGATATGGAAGGGGGTGGACTTGGTGACTGGTGGGCAGCAAATCTGGGACCCTCAAGGAAATGCAGGGGGGCTGGGAGGATTGGAAGCAGGGCCTGAAGTGGGGAGGGGGGCATCTGGAGATGGGTGGAGAGCACAGACCCTTGTGTGAGGAGTGACAATGTGGGACTCTGGCATGAAGGAAGGGATGAGGAGACTTGCAGGGGCCTTGTGAGGGTGGCACACAGAAAACTGAGGAGAACCAAGATATTGCTCTTCATCTTGGTGGGGCTTGGTATGTCCTTGACAGAAACATTAATGTTAAGGTGATCTTGCCAGGAACAGATTAATAAAAGTATTTGAATCTGTATTGGTAGAAAGTAGCCTTTTATTAAACTTGTGGTACACAGTGCTCCCTCTCCTCTTTCCAGGTGCCTCTGATGTTGCTGACACAGAGTGCCCTCCTTTCTCCTCATTTACCCCACAGGAATAGCTTTAGGTTCAGTCTGGAGGTGTAACCCAAGAGCTTAGACTGGCCAACAGTGTCTAAAAGCCTGCTGCTGGTGGGACTGAGTAGGGGCCTATCTGTCTGCCCCCTCCCTCCCAAGTGTCCTGATGGTACCTGCTGGCTATCTATGGATAAATGAGGGCAAAACATTCTGCAGTTTTGAGCCTGTTCTTTATATTAGCTGCTGTGCCTAATCCCCAGAGTGTATTTTAATGTATCTTAATTGTATTTGTAACTTTGAATGTTCGTGCTCAGTGCATTTGCAGTGTTGGAGCTGTGTTGGTTCCAGGGTATTAGAGACACAAGTTGCTCAGTATAGACAAATATTTCAGTCTGGAGATGAGCTCATAAGAAGCCTCTTCTTTCTATGTTCATCAGTTCTCCAGAGTTGGGGATATTCAATGACATTGAAAGGCAGCAGATTCAAAACTTGTAAGGTTTTGACACAACATGTAATTAGGCTGTGGAATTCATTGCTCCAGGATGTCACTGAGGGTAAAAACATAGCAAGCTTCAAAAAAGGGTTGGATACACAGATGGATAACACGACTGTTCAGAGTTGTTACAGTTAATGTTATGCTGGAGTCCTGGGTACGTCTCCTTTTCTCTGGTGTCTATAATCTTATTCATGTACTTCTATTATTTTTGTTCTTAAGTTGATTTGTTTCAAAGGCTTTTTGGTGGTGGTTGGTGTTTCAGGATAGAAAGGGGTGTCAGTGGTGTGTGTCATTCTTACCATATGGTGGAAAGTTCTTGGTATTGGGAATATTGATACCCAAGAAGATGGTGACAATGAAAATCATTTGGTGCCTTGCCTGCCACGTGTATGTGGTCAGTCTCTCAAAACATGTAGACAGAGTTCTAGTGAGTGGTGGTCAGGGGCCTATCATGGTACGTATTACCACCATTGACTTGGGGGGATAGAAGAGAAGTCCCAGCACCTTAATTCAGATTAGGAAAGTCTATAGGTTCAAATGCTTTTGGTTCCTTGCGCAGGACCAGCTAGATGAGGAAATTCAAAGCCTCAGTGTTAGGTGATATAAAGAGGTTTAAGTTTATATGGCACTGATGAACTTTTGGGGTAGAGGAAAGCTAACAACAAGAGATGTGTTTCCCACAGAATCAAAGTGAAAACAGCACAGAAAATTGGCAAGTGTTTGATGTTCCTAAACTGGAAGATAGGGAACTGATCCACAGGGTCTGAGGAGCATTCAGGTCCCAGTAATATCTACTAGGAATGTTGGGAACACCAAGAACTCCATAAAAACATAAAGGAGTATCTGTAGATGGTAGTGAAAGATAGGACAGAAATTACTACTGAAATGGAGAAGGGACAGGTTGAAATCTGTGGTACGGTTCAGGGCCAAAATACCCATGATGTCTACTATGAGGCAAATTTAAACCTGATAAATAAACCTGTATGTGCCTGTATACCAATGCAAGAAGCTTAGAAGCAGAAATAGGTGACCTAGAATGCCTAGCAATGGAAGGGCATTTTGCCATAAGTGTTGCAAGGATTTTGAGAATTATAAACCAGTGAATTCTTATTTCAGTACTGAGTGAATTGGTTGAAAATTTTAGAAATTTAGATCCGTGGTTCTCAGCCAGGGTATGCAGAAGTCTTCCAGGGGGTCCATCAGCTCATCTAGATATTTGCCTAGTTTTACAACAGGCTACATAAAGAGCACTAGCGAAGTCAAAATTTCCTATGGACAATGACATGTTTATACTGCACTAGTTACTATATGCTAAAATGTAAATTCAATATTAATATTCCAATTGATTTATTTTATAATGCGCTAAAAATGAGGAAAGTAAGCAATTTTTCAGTAATCTTGTGTTATGACACTTGAATTTTTAAGGCTGATTTTGTAAGCAAATAATTTTTAAGTGTGGTGAAACTTGACTCCTGAAAGGGGTACAGTAGTCTGGAAAGGTTGAGCCACTGATCTAGATACGGTAAATCAGCAGGGTATCTATAAAGAAAAATAATCTCCAGTCCAGAACTCCTGAGCATGTCATCATCTAGTGCAGTGGCTCTCAAACTTTTGTACTGGTGACCCCTTTCACATAGCAAGCCTCTGAGTGCGACACCCCCCCCCCCCCTTATACATTAAAAACACTTTTTTATATATATATTTAACACTATTCTAAATGTTGGAGCAAAGTGGGGCTTGGGGTGGAGGCTGACAGCTCGCGACCCCCCCTGTAATAACCTTGTGACCCCCTGAGGGGTCCCGACCCCCAGTTTGAGAACCCCTGGTCTGGTGGATAAAAGGGAATTGCTAAACTATAAAGAGAGAAACTCTTCCTTCAAGCAGGCCAGCAACTGCTGCAGATTAGGGGAAAAAACCTTCTTCTATGGACAGGTTTTCATAATTGTCCATTACAGAAATTCTTGCACTTTCCTCTGAAGCATCTAAGTACTAGCCACTTCTAGACCCTGAATGTTGGACCAGATAGACCACTAGTGTGATCTGGTATGGCAATTCCAGTATACCTTGGTTCAGACAGCAAACAGAAGCTTTTGAGCTTGGTTTTGTTTTTTTTCAGTAATGTTAAGTAAAGACTGAGTTTATTTTTAACAAACCTATTCACTCGTCAGTTTCCCCTGGTTTTCGTTGAGAATAGCATGATGCTACTGTTTATCAAAATTCAATCAGAACAATAGCTTTGAACAAGGCAGCCTGGACTAGAACTCATTTTCTTTTTTAGTGTGTGCTAGCCAGTAGATGGTGCTGTTCATCACTGTACAGAATTTGGTGCAAATAATCTGATGATTTTATTAGATTCAGTTATTTAAAAAAGCAAATGTCCTCACTGTTCTTTTTATTCTTCTGTACCAGCCCAGTCATTTGGATATACTTCATTCAAACCAGCAAGTGGAGAGAGAGCACTCTATGCAATTTGACATCCCATGCTATGTAAGGTGCTTGCCAGGTCAGATTCCCAACTTGTTTCATCTTCATTAGGTGGAATAGTTCTCTAGGTAACAGAGTATTTGGAGTTCTCAAAGACTAGGCGGACTGACAACATAGGATTTTTTTTTAAGTCACTTAGAAAGATTTTCTATAAGTTTCTTCCTGATGTCAGACTGGTATTGCACTTTTGCACAGTGTCTAACTGAAGCTTCAGTGCCCATGGCCTCTCGTGCATTAACTACTATGCAAATAGGTATACAGACTGGCTAAGATCCAGAACTCTCTCTAACCAGGGTTACAGCCAAAATGAGAAGGTGCAGTCTCTGTGGAGACACAGTTTAACCCAGCATGGCCAATTCCTTTTGCCTCAATTGTTTTAAGGGGCTTTGGCCATCTAAAAGCACGAGATAGGAAATCTATACCTGGGGTACCTGGGACCACCTCCGCTAGAATTGTTTGGAAGCAGGTTCCTTTCTTTCACTGATAATCCCTACCTCACTGAAGCTTATTTTTCTCTGCCACATTACCTAACTGGCACAAGAGAAACCTTTGCCCTAGAGCACTCATACCAGAATGTGTTTGGTTTTTTTTTTTGGGGGGGGGGGGGGGGGGGAGAAAGGACTAATGTTCACTTGGTATTAAGGTACATCAGACTTTGTGTTGGTACAAATACTGTGTACTGTGAGTTATGATTTTACAGGATGGTCCAGGAGAAATTGATCTAAGTTTTCTTGCTTGCATTTGTCTAAGAATCTATTGATTCTGTTTTCTCAAGGGAGTTATTGGATGATTATGGCTTTGTGTTCCAGGTATTAGCTACCTATATGTAGGTATAATTCAAGAAGTAGTTATAAATTGTGCAGAAGAGCTTCAGTAATCACTCAGTACACATGCAACATACTGATCACTTGAACAGATATTTGAAAGCTGGTTGTTTTTTTTTTTTGTTCTTGAGACGTACAAATTGAAGTTCATTCTACACTGTATTACTTGTAAGTTGGGATGTGAATTTAAGTCTTGGTTTCCCTTTAAAAGGGGCTTATTCAAAAAACAATTTTTTTTATTTGACATTTTTCTGCATAATAAAATCACCTAATTATATTTCAGGTTACAAAAGATGTGGTTGTGTTTCAGAACACCCTACCATACGGCATGTGTGGAGATTCTTCTCTTCCCTCCACCCCCACCCCACCCCCAAAAAAAACCCACCCCCAAACCCTTCTACTGAGTGTGTGGCAACAGAAACCTAGCAAGTGCTTATCGACTACAAATCTGTCCGGAAGCCATGCTTATCATAAGACTGATCTGTAAGTTATGTTCATGATTAAAAGCTGCTAGCTGCTTCCTGTTTTCAGTCACATTCAGTATGAAAGTTAAGCTTAAACTTGCACTAGGAAGGGGTGGGGGGAATGACAGCTTTTCTCCTCCTATTATCAGCAGTGTTAAGATTTGCCTATACCCTAGCACCAAATTCTTATCTTAAACTATTTTACTGCAACATCGGCCAACAGACAGAATTGAGATGACCTGGGATAACCTAGTTGCGGTGTTCTTTAATCCTTGTTTATGCTGTGGATTTTAACTATTTCATTCATGCAATTTTTGAAGAGTATATTTTACCTCTCTGTACTCCCTGTCTTAAGACGCTTCATTCTCTAGTGAAACTGAAGACACCTTAGAAATAGCATTGTATTCTTGTCTGAGAAGCTAGTTTTGTTTTATTAAGTAACTTAATTGTTGGGGAAGAGATTCATTAAGCAGCTGTAAAACTTAGTTCATAATGAAGTCTGCGCTGGTGGTGTTCAACACTGACATTTCAAAATGAAGCATGTCAATTTTCCCCTCTGAGGTTTTACAGATATTAGGTGACTAAACTAGGCCTTGTCTACACTACGAGAGTAGTTCGATTTTACTTAAATCGAATTTTTGGAATCGATATTGCAAAGTCGAACGTGTGTGTCCACACTAAGGACAGTAATTCGACTTTGTGAGTCCACACTAACGGGGAAAGCGTCGACATTGGAAGTGGTGCACTGTGGTCAGCTATCCCACAGTTCCCGGAGTCCCCGCTGCCCATTGGAATTCTGGGTGGAGCCGCAAATGCCTTCTGGGTAAAAAAAATGTGTCCAGGGTGCTTTTGGGTAACTGTCGTCATCCGTCCATCACTCCCGCCCTCCCTCCCTGAAAGCGCCGGCGGGAAATCAGTTCGCGCACTTTTCTAGTCAGTGACAGCGCGGACGCCACAGCACTGCGAGCATGGAGCCTGCTGCAACCATCACTGCAGTTGTGGCCGCTCTCAACGCCTCGCAACTTATCATACACCTTTCCCTGAGGCAGATGCAGAAAAGTCAGGCGAGGAGGCTACGTCAACGCGGTGATGGCCTGAAGTCTGAGAGTAGCACAGACCTCTCAGAAAGCAGGGGACCCAGCGCCGAGAACATCACGGTCGCAATGGGTCATGTTGATGCCGTGGAAAGGAGATTCTGGGCACGGGAAACAAGCACTGAGTGGTGGGACCGCATAGTGCTGCAGGTCTGGGATGAATCCCAGTGGCTGCGAAACTTTCGCATGCGGAAGGGAACTTTCCTGGAACTTTGTGAGTTGCTGTCCCCTGCCCTGAAGCGCAATGACACCCGGATGCGAGCAGCCCTGACTGTCCAGAAGCGAGTGGCCATAGCCCTGTGGAAGCTTGCAACGCCAGACAGCTACCGGTCAGTCGCGAACCAGTTTGGGGTGGGCAAATCTACCGTGGGGGTTGTTGTGATGCAAGTAGCCAAGGCAATCGTTGATGTACTGTGCCAAAGGTAGTCACCCTGGGAAACGTGGAGGCGATCATAGATGGCTTCGCAGCGATGGGATTCCCAAACTGCGGTGGGGCCATAGATGGAACTCACATCCCTATCCTGGCACCGGAACACCAGGCCAGCCAGTACATTAACAGAAAGGGCTACTTTTCCATGGTGCTGCAAGCACTGGTGGACCACAGGGGACGTTTTACCAACATCTACGTGGAATGGCCGGGCAAGGTTCATGACGCTTGTGTTTTCAGGAACTCTGGTCTGTTTAGACGGCTGCAGCAAGGTATTTACTTCCCGGACCACAAAATAACTCTTGGGGATGTGGAGATGCCTATAGTCATCCTCGGGGACCCAGCCTACCCGCTAATGCCCTGGCTCATGAAGCCCTATACTGGCGCCCTGGACACTGAAAAAGAACTCTTCAACTACCGGCTGAGCAAGTGCAGAATGGTGGTGGAGTGTGCTTTTGGCCGTCTCAAGGGGAGATGGAGAAGCTTACTGACTCGCTGTGATCTCAGCGAAACCAATATCCCCATTGTTATTGCAGCTTGCTGTGTGCTCCACAATCTCTGTGAGAGCAAGGGGGAGACCTTTATGGCGGGGTGGGAGGTTGAGGAAAATAGCCTGGCTGCTGATTACTCACAGCCAGACAGCCGGGCGATTAGAAGAGACCAGCGGGAAGCGCTGTGCATCCGGAAGGCTTTGAAAGCAAAGTTCCTGAGTGAGCAGGGTAACCTGTGACTTTAAAGTTTGTGTATTGAGAAGCTAAACCTGCCCCCGTTTCTTTGCCCAGTTAATGTTGACTATCCTATCCAGTTACATACCCCCTTCACCCCACTTCCAACACACGTTTCAAAATAAAAATAGTTGTACTTTGTTAAAGCACACCGTTTTCTTTAATACTGTATTCGCGGGAATTTTTTAAAACTGGGCCGCAGACTGTGGTGCGGAGCGGGTGTACTGTAGTGGCGCGAATGCAGCTTCTAAACTCAAGGATTGACAGGCTCCGCTGCGGTGGGATGGTTGTTTCAACGGAGCCTGTCACCCCTCCTGATAGGGACTGTGTGTATGGGGGGGTCTATGTGACTTTGTGGCAGGGGGAGGACGGTTACAGATCCCCTGCTGTGTGGCTCTGTGATCCTGCCTAAGGACCGCCGCTTAAGATCTGTAACTGCCCTCCCCTGCCACAAAGTCACAGAGCAACCCACCCCCCACCACATAACATGAAAACAACCTCCCAGACTAACCAGGGTAACTAGTCACTGCATCACTGCACTATGTATGTGCCCTGCTGCTGTGCCTGCCCCCGACTATATACCCTGCCAAAGGTGACTGTCCTGTCGAATTACCAACCCCCTATCCCCCCCTCCTCCAAAAGAACATGATGGAAACAGTAGTTAACAGAAACGTATTTTTTATTATCAACCAAACATGGAACTGGGAAAGTGAAACTTGGACGGGGGCTTGTGTCAGGCGGGAAGGAAAGAACTTGTCAAATTTTGGGGAATGAGAGCCTTCTGCTGCTCGAGCTCTCTGCAGGGGTGGAGTGAGAGTTAGCAGGGACTCTGCCGCCTCTCCTTCTGTGCACTTTGGGTGAGGGGAGTATGGGACTTGGTGGCGGGGGAGGGCGGTTAGAGATGGACTGCAGCGGGGCTCTGTCCTCCTGCCTCCGTTCCTGCAGAACATCCACAAGGCGCCGGAGCGTGTCCGTTTGCTCCCTCATTAGTCCAAGCAGGGTTTGAGTCGCCTGCTGGTCTTCCTGACGCCACCTCTCCTCCCGATCCATGTTGGCTTGGTGCATTCGGGTCAAGTTCTCCCGCCACTGGGTCTGCTGTGCTGCCTGGGCTCTGGAGCAGGCTATAAGCTCCGAGAACATGTCCTCCCGTGTCCTCTTCTTCTTATGCCTAATCCGCGCTAGCCTCTGGGAGTGTGATGACAGGCTAGGTTGTGAGACAGTCGCAGATGGGGCTGTGGGAATGGGAAAAAGGGAGTGAATTCCTCAGAAAGATAAATGTAGTTGTGAACAAAGAACATAGTCTTTCTCTGTTAACAAGACCACGCACAGCACCTATCACACGCGCACTCAGCACAAGGTCGAATTCTCGGCCTTCGCATTCAGTGCCTGGGGTCTTCTACAGCAGGCTTTGAGAAGCCTCTCAGGAGAACGGAATTTCTGTTGCAGGCAGACATGGTAAGCCGTAGACTTGTGGCAGCTTAAAACTTTAATATTAGCAATGGCCTCATTTCACATTGAAATCAATGTCGGTCCCTGCTGCCAGCAATTCGGCAAGCAGGAAGTCTGCTCCTGTCCCACACCCTCGCGGCTGTCCCCGGGAACGATCCCTTTCGGCTGCCCCTCTCCCGCCTCCACCGCGTGGCTGCAAACCAGCGGTTACAGTTCTGTAAAGGAACGGCAAAGCAGTCCCAACACTAACATTCCCCTACCTCATTCAAAGCAGGTCATCATGAGCGACATCACCCTCATGAGGATCTCTGACAGCGAGAAAGAGAGAATGCTCCGGGAAAGCCTGCAAAGACCAGGGCCGTATGCCGCCATGCTGTGCAGAGCAATGATTCCAGAGTACTTGATAGTCTCGTGGCGTGGCAACGTGTCCTACTACGGAGGACCCAATAAGGCCGCTCTCCCCAAGAACCTAATGCAGCGGATTTCCAATTACCTCCAGGAGAGCTTCCTCGAGATGTCACAGGAGGATTTCTGCTCCATCCCCGGACATATAGACCGCATTTTACTGTAGCTGCTGTAGCAGTGACTAACCAGTAGAGCGGCTTGGGCAGGACAATCATGCAAAACCGGACATTGCTAGATTTTTTTTCAATAGTTGCACTGCCCATGACTGAACCGTTAAGCTAATCAAACTAATCATGAGAAACCCATTTTTTAAATTGTTAATATTCCTGTTCTGTTACAAATAAATGTTTAGATTTTTACAACACTTACTGGCTGATCCTTCCCCAGATTCTGTGTCCGGGGTAACGGCTGGGGAGGGTTGGTAGGGGATCTCTGTAAGGGTGATGAAGAGATCCTGGCTGTCGGGGAAATCAGCGTTGTGAGCGCTGTCGACTGCCTCGTCCTCCTCATCTCCTTCCTCATCTTCCCCGTCCGCTAACATGTCCGAGGATCCAGCCGTGGACACTATCCCATCCTCAGAGTCCACGGTCACTGGTGGGGTAGTGGTGGCGGCCGCACCGAGGATGGAATGCAGTGCCTCGTAGAAACGGGATGTCTGGGGATGGGATCCGGAGCGTCCGTTTGCCTCTTTGGTCTTCTGGTAGCCTTGTCTCAGCTCCTTGATTTTCACGCGGCACTGCGTTACATCCCGGCTGTATCCTCTCTCTGCCATGTCTTTAGAGATCTTCTCGTAGATCTTTGCATTCCGTCTTTTGGATCGCAGCTCGGAAAGCACGGACTCATCGCCCCACACAGCGATGAGATCCAAGACTTCCCGATCAGTCCATGCTGGGGCCCTCATTCTATTCTGAGATTGCACGGCCATCACTGCTGGAGAGCTCTGCATCGTTGCCAGTGCTGCTGAGCTCGCCACGATGTCCAGACAGGAAATGAGATTCAAACTGGCCAGACAGGAAAAGGAATTCAAATTCAAATTTTCCCGGGGCTTTTCCTGTGTGGCAGTTCAGAGCATCCGAGCTCGTACTGCTGTCCAGAGCGTCAACAGAGTGGTGCACTGTGGGATAGCTCCCGGAGCTATTAGCGTCGATTTCCATCCACACCTAGCCTAATTCGACATGGCCATGTCGAATTTAGCGCTACTCCCCTCGTCGGGGAGGAGTACAGAAGTCGAATTAAAGAGACCTCTATGTCGAACTAAATACCTTCGCGGTGTGGACGGGTGCAGGGTTAATTCGATGTAACGGCGCTAACTTCGACATAAACGCCTAGTGTAGACCAGGCCCTAGTAAGTTGCTTTCTTTAATCAGCACAGATTTGTCTTTGTCAAATATTTCTGGATATCTTCCCAAAACCTCTATCTCAGGAGAAACAAACTGTTTAATTTACCTACTGTTGATTAGTAATCCTCCAAAGAGAGACCATGGGGAAATAAATCTTGCTGCTGAGTTGGCAGATTGTAAGCTCTTACTGTCTGGGTAAGCAGCAACTGTAATAGTACACAAGACTATTTTTTAAAGGAATTGGGAAGGGAGGAAACACTTCAGTGCTAGGAATTTGCTGAGCTGTCACATCTGCAATACTTCAAAAGACACTGTATCCATTTTGACTTGTTGAGGAAGAATTATTGTAGTGCCTTGCATTTACAATACCACAACTGAGGAGAAGTATGTATGTGGTTCTATTTGCTCTCTGTGGGAGTGACAAAGTAATACATTTGTGTGACATCTGTTCAGACAGATCCACCCGTATCTTTCAGTGTATTTTGTTTCTTTTAATATTTCTATGAATTAGAGAGCTCAGTGTGTAGAAGCCTCTGTAGTGACTGTAAATTGATGCATAGTCATAGGATACTGTTGCTGTCTCCAGTTCCGGAAAGCTGTTGTACACTCAGCTGCCAGCATTTGGTGAAATAGACAATTTGGGAATAAAATGTCACACTAGAGACCTATGTTCTGTACCTCTATAAAAGTAGAGTAGAATATCATCCATTGCCAGGACTTGGTTAATGGTACCAGGCCAAGCAGGCAGAATTTCTAGGCAAACCTTTCAGGACCATGACAAGGGTCACTTTGAAAGAGGGCTGTGACCAGAAATGAGCTGAGACTTGCAGCTGTGGTAGGATGTCAAGAGAATACATGGAAGCAGAAGCAGGCAGTATATATTGTGTTGTGGGCAGGGGTGAGGGAGTGAGTTGGGGATGACCACAAACTGATGATTGCGAGCAAAAAGAGGAAGGCTGTTGTGTTAATGTGTTCACACTGAGCAAATGAGGTTAAAGGGGCAGCTTTAGATAAAAGTGAAAATGATAATTTGATAAATCCACTTAACTTTTTGTTGTGTGCCATTAGGAGGCGGCAGTGACGAGCTAAAGAAGGGGATACTGGAGGGGAAGATAGATAGAGGGAGGCTGCAGAAGCTTGTTAAAGCTATTCTCTTACAGCGAAAGTAGAGAAAGTACTGTTTCATTTACATTGTTAAATGCAGAAAACTAGGAGAATAGCAGAAAAGAAAATGAGATGGCAGGTGAGGTAGGTTTTATATCCAGATTTATTGTTGATACATTTAGCTAAAATACTGAAAATGTAAGTCATTTGCAAACCCTGCATGTGATTTTATAGTTGTTTGGGTGGTTGCTTAGTTCTGCTTGTGATTAAGCTTAGGGAACCAAGATAGTTCTGGGTTACGGTGACGAGTCAGGAGGGTTGGTAAAGCTATTCGGTCGAAATACAAGATTTCCTAAAGGATACATCTCACTTGCTGAATTTGACAGAAAATGAAGGAAAAGACTTGGAAGAGCCTTATCCTACATCCCCACTTCCACTGTCTTTTCAGAAACACACACACACACGCTTTGTAAAATGGCACTTAAACTATTTCAAGGTAAATTTTGCTATAATGCAAATGTCAGGCAGCAACTAAAGAGCAGTGCAAGCTGGGAATGGTGGCTTGGGATGCATAAGCTTCTGAAGGGGGAGGCAAATATTGTCACTGGGAGTGGAGAGCCCAGTTGGGATTGTGGGTGTTCTCCGAGGTCGTTGAACAGCTGGGTGGGAGATATCTGGCTAACTTGTGAGGGGGCACATATCGATGAAAGTCCATTGCGTGGGGAGGGCTTCTATTACGAATTAAAAATAAGATTGTGTGTTAGCTGTGAGACAGTAAGTTATAGAAACAAGCAGTGTGTATAAACACTAGAGGTGGGATTCATAACCTCATAAACACATAGAAAATAAACCCATTTGAAATATTTCACAGCTATAACCTCATCTGACCGTTTTATTACTATAATAGCACCAATGCAGAATACTAATAGGAGTACATCATGCAGAGGAAATGTTTTTTTTGTGTGTTAATTTTATTATCTAAAGTTAAGTAGTTCAGTTTTAGAATCAAACTGGAAAGTGTAGAAGACCTTTTGCAAAAATTCCTTGTAGTAAGTCTCTCTAATAGAAGCTTAGCACAAGTCAGACTATTTTGTATGTGGATGTATTAATCTGTTGTGAGTGATCCATAAAATGCGACATAGGAAGCTGGGAAATGTCCAGCTGTAAAAGAGCAGCCCTTCCAAGGAACAGCAGCACTGAAGACCGTGCCCAATTAGTAATTCCTTAGCACAGTTGCTTATGTTCCCATGTTTCTGGCTGTTCTAGTAGGGCAGTCTTTGGATCAAGTGATTTGTTTTCAAAATCAATTATAGAATTGTGCTCATTTTACAAAATAACTTGGTGCATGACATAAAAAGTGCTGGAGATTTGTGGTGAAGTTCATTCTAGAAGCACAATACTTAGGATAAGGTTTCAACCCTTCCCACAGCTCATGCGCAGAAGTTTGCAGAGATCCGTGTAATCACTGCTTTTATTTAACAGCAATATGCAGGTAATCTACAGCTGTGTCCTCTTCATCCAGTGCAGACAGTCTTGTCTCTTAGCCGTTGCTGTACCTGAAAGAAAAAAAGGATGGATAAAGCTAACTCCAGGCGACTCTGAACGGCTAGCGTTCATTTGATACAAGACCTGCTGCTAATCAGGATAGGATGCAGTCTTTGAGTCATGTAGAACTCCTCTCTGTTACCTGGATGTTCAGGATCAGTCACTAAAAATACTTTCCATCTTTGGCTAGCAAGAAGACTGCTGAATCCTTGGACGGTGGATCTAGTTTTTGTGGACTATCTGATGGACATCTTCAGGTTGGACTGTTGTAATTGCTTCTATGTGGGAATAGGCAGAAAGTTCACAGCAGCTCATCCCTGAAGTAAAACAAGCTAAACCGAGCGTATCTGCAAAGTGCACTGACTCCATGTTCATGTCGAGGTTCTGATGCTGATCTACAAAGCCCTTAATGGATAGGTCCACGTTATCTCAAAGATGTCCTCTCCCTCTGCAGCCCACCGCCAGAATTTCAGTTGTCTGGCATGCTGCACCTAACAAAGCCATGGGGTCACAAGAGCTAGAGGCAGAACCCTTTCAACAGACCAAGTCTCCGGAATGGAGACCAGGAAGAGTACAACACTTGCTGTCTAGAAGTTTCATGTCAGACTCTTTGCCAAAGCATTTGTTAAATAGCCACAGTTACTGCATAAACTGGCAGCACTTGCAGATGTAGAAGCTGACAGCTGAAGTGAAAGTAGAATGGAGCATTGACTATCACTTTTGGGCATATATCACTATTCTGTTGTTATTTGTTCATGTAAAATACCAAAGTTCTGCTGTGGTACGCGCTTTATAAATGCCCAGATTCAGCACTCGCTGCCGGCTTTGGTATCTCAGCATCGTGTCTTGCATGTTTTGAACCAAAACTTATTTCCAACTTCAGTGAGTTCATTTAAAAGTTTAAAGTAGCTGTAATAACATGATTTGAATTGTGACCGTATCAAGTTTCAATATGTACGTCTAACTCAGTTAAAAATTTAAACCTTTTTAAAGATTTAAAAAACTCCTACTCTATTTTAAAAAGGCTGTACATTAGAGCCAGGCAATGCCATTTGTAGTGTCAGCGTTCGTGTTCTGGAAGTAGGACCAAGGGCAGTCTCCAGACTGTTCAGGAAGTTATACTGGAACCTTCAAGCAGCCTGTGGTGAGCGCCACCATTCTGTGATAACAGTGGAGAAGATTTTATGGCTCGCAGAAGTTTTACTTTCTATACCTGTCATGTTTGGCAGAGTATTATGGCATATGGCTTTCTGTGGAGTGGTGTCGAATTAGAATATGGGGATGGTACATTCAGATGGACAACCTAACCTACCACTGTCTTGGGATTTGAAACTGCTTAATTACCAGGCTTCTACATCATCTCAATACTTTAAAAAACCCTTTTATCTTTATTAACATAACACATGGTTAGCGATTCAAAAGTGAACGAGGCAATAATTTATGCAATAAGTGATTAGTCAGCTAAACATGATATTTAACAAAGCATTAGTTAAAGGTGGTATTTTGTGATATTCGTTAGCACTTAGGCCAAACTGCAAATCTTTGTTGTCACTTCATGCAGGCCTTCTTTTTAACTATCCTCTTCCTATAAATGGATTCTCCCAGCTCTGACGCAGCTGACAGGAGAAGGCATGTGGGAGACATAGTCTGAGTTGGGTGGGCCAGGTAGTGGCTAGTGGATCTGTGAGCTGCCCTGATTCAGTGGCTACAAACCCGTCAGTGGAATGTTTATTTGGGAGTGAGGTGCACACCTGGGCTTCTAGTTAGTAGAGCTTGTGATCTGCAATAACTGCTGTAGCCAAGTTGGACAAATGCCCATGTCATGCTTCAATCCCCTCCTAACCCTGTGGTGGTCCTCTACTCAAAGGCCTCTAACATGCGATTTATGTGAGGGGACAGGATTTGGCCACTTGTGTATATTTTCATACAAAAAATCTGCATGTGTACCCTCCTTAAAAATGATGATGATTCTTATTTATGGTACAAATAATACACTTCTAGTGCATGCCATTTGAGGAACATGGATACTTTCTCAACAGGAGGTCCAAGGATCTGGAACTAGTGGATATGGCGTAGAAGTGGGAGTGTAGAATATCTGGTACAATTCCTGGATCCGCCATTGGCTTGCAGTGTGACCTTGAGCAAATTGGATGGATTTCCTAATAACTTTTTATTATACAATTTTCTGCATGTATGAAATATAGATACGTTTTTAAAACCTAGTTATTAATTTTCACTCTTCCCCAGTATTGAAAGAAAACTTCAAGACAAATAACACTTGGTCAAAGTAGTAATTGTTTTTTTGTTTTTTGTTTTTAATTTAATTCACCTAACAGATGGCAACAGTTTATTTGACTCGATGGCAAGTGGAATGCGGCTGATAGTAAGCTGCATTTCCTCCTTCCTTATCTTATCTCTGCTGCTCTTCATGGTCCACCGGCTGCGCCAGAGACGCAGAGAGCGCATTGAGTCTTTGATTGGAGTAAATTGTAAGTATTCTGTAACTGCAGTTTTAGCCAGTTGTGTTGTAGCTGTGTTGGTCCCAGGATATTCGAGTGACAAATGTGGGTGAGGTAAT
The DNA here is from genome assembly GCF_027887155.1 of Malaclemys terrapin pileata. NCBI lineage: Eukaryota > Metazoa > Chordata > Testudines > Emydidae > Malaclemys > Malaclemys terrapin. Next base: position 14,604,609 of record NC_071520.1, on the reverse strand, counting down.
ATCTTCGTTGGTGAGAGAGACCAGCTTTTGAGCTTACACAGAGCTCTTCAGGTCTAGGAAATGTACTTAAAGGGTGTGTCCGCACTGCGATTAAACACTCACGGGTGGCCTGTGTCAGCTGACATGGGCTTGTGGGGCTCAGGCTGCAGGCTGTAAAATGTGTAGGCGCTCGGACTGGAGCCTGGACACTGGGATCCTCCCCTGTTTACTCATCAAAGAATAAACCTGGGAGCTTAAATTCATAACTTTGCTAGGTACTAAAAATCATGGGCTGAATAGACACACTGATTTATAGCTGTCCCCTTCATCTTGATTGGTTCCTTGAAATGTGTGTTTACTACTTATACTAAACAATCTGTTCCACCTTGTAGTTAGCTGTGACAGAGTACACTTCCCAGCTGAAGAGCAGCTCTGTGTAAGCTTGGTTCTCACCACCAGAAGTTGGTCCCATAAAAGATATTGCCTCACCCACATTGCAGCTTTAGCTCAGTTATATAAGCGTGCTTCCAAAGTGGATTAACCTAAACTGCACACAGGCATCTTAGTGTGGAATCCAAGTGTCCACATGGGGTGATAGTGTGGAATAGCTTCTGCGCCTTACATTCACAGCCTAGCTGTTGCACACTAACTTCCCCATGAATTCCCTGTGTAGACAAGCCCTTAGTAATAGAATTACAAGTCTCTACCATGTAAAGAGAGCAAGTGGAAATGGGAGTCTGGCTATGAGCTGACCTGTTCAGTGGCTGTACCTGAACACCTCTGCATACTGGCTCTAATTGTCATGATTTTCAAAAAATTGAATTCTGTGGGGCAGGCCTGATCTTTCTAAAGATCTTGTACTGACACCAGTCTTGTTTCTCCTTCTCTGATTGGTAGGCTAATGGGTAGAAACGTTAATGTGCCTGATTAGTATACTTGCTCACATGATAAAGTCCTCATTTGACATGGTACCCTTATCAAGAGTTCCAACATTCTTCTCTTTATCCATTCGTTGAGGGAATATCAATGGTAATAACATTTGTACCATGCCCCGAGGTGTGCTTGGGCGCCTTGTAGAACAAATAAACAAGATCACTACCTTAAAGAGTTCTAAAGTCTAGAATTTAGATGTGACATGGGTGAGGACAAATGAATGGGGGGAGAGAGAAATGATAGATGTTTTGTGGTGGTTTGCTAAGGTTTATATATGCTTCTGGATGACTGACATTTAGGCATGGCAGTAGCATTGTGGGATTTAGGGTGAGTTTGAATGAGGCAAAAGTATGGCTTCATTATGTAGGTTTTAGGAGAGATTCTGTGAATAAGGGGCAGAATGGAAGAAGGCGCAGAGGTGGGCCTTAGTCTGGAGGGAAAGGAAATGGGATAAAGCCACACATTTTTCTCATATTTTATTCTTTTCAACAGTGCACCATTTTAACTTGGGCCGCAGGATGCCTGGTTTTGATTATGGTCCAGATGGTTTTGGAACTGGCCTTACTCCACTGCATCTTTCAGATGATGGGGAAGGCGGGGCATTTCATTTCCATGACCCCCCACCACCCTATACAGCTTACAAATATCCTGATATTCAGCATCCTGATGACCCGCCTCCTCCCTATGAGGCTTCCATCAATCCAGACAGTATCCTTTGTTCTACTCCAGGTACGTGGGCAGGAGTTTCATAATTTTACGAGCTTGGTAACAAATATCTTACGAGGAACACTCCAGTCCTCTTTTGTTCTGCTTAAAGGGAAGATAATCTAAACTAAACTGGAACGTACACCTATTTTAAGGATTCTATGATAGAAGAGCAACGATGTATTTCAGAATCAAATCTTTCACTTTTTGTGGCAAATGTTTTAATACAAATCTTGTTCTATAATAATTTTACTCTTAATACTAAAATTCGCTGGGCCTCTAAATCAGTATTTGTCTGAGTGCTGCAAACTTGTTTTTAGCTCTTTAAAGTTTTTTATGACTTAAATGTGATGGAGGAAACCTAAACTACAGCAGCTGGAGGCAGGAGAGTGAACAGTCTCTTGATAGGTAAATTGGGTGTACGCTGGTGGAGTAATCACAACGGGAGGGTTCTTGATGCTGGAATTTGTTTCCTCCATGCCTTACAGAGCACACCTTTCATGCACAGCTCACCTGTTCATACAGGCCTTTGCCTGATGAAGGTTGTGTTTTGTTTAATTGAAGGTTTTAGTCCTTTAGTTGTCGTAGGTGGTCAACTAAAAGTTGATATTGTTGTATTACATCCTGAGCTGAGATGAAGCTTGAATTTTTATAAAACAAACGGTAGGTCACTAGCACTTCAGTACGCTTGATAGCAGGATGATGGACACCTTGGGGTATTTTGAAGTTCGAAAAAAAATTGACAAGTGTCTTCAATATATTATAAGCTTTTTGAGGAATGTTTTATTATTTTGTTTTGGGTTGAATGTTTATAAAAGTAACTAAAATGTAAACCAGTAATATGCTCTGAGAGCTCTACATATACATGCAGTTACCATCACCTTTGAGTATACTCTTGCTATCCTGGAATTCTTGAAGTGTGCATGTGTTAATGGCACACAAATGAGGAACACAGCCAAACAAAACTACCTAAATAGGGGAGACTCAAATGCAGCAACAGTCTTTGTACCCTGAATTCTGAGCCATTGAAGTTATAAATGCCAGTATTTGGCATCAAGGAAGAGCAAGGTAGAGTTCAGGGTTCATAGTATAAGAGATACTGACCTTAAATTTAGGTTTTGCAGATGCTATCTATCAGAAGCTTTTATGAAACTTCAAAACAAAAATAATTTTGGTGAAAGCAGTTAGTATAACTTTAAACATTTTTCTATAATAATTCCTAGCCAAAGCATTACAGCACTTTCAGTGCCTGAGAACGTTGCAAGTAAAACTAACTAGAAACATGAAACTGACTTGTCTGTTTCAAATGTCCTTGGATGAATAGCCTACAAAAATAGCAGAGTAAACTAGATTTTGCAAAATGTTCTCATTTTTAATAGATTTGTATGTTAGTGATACAGTAACGGTATTTATATTTCTAAAGTGACGTAAGCAACCAACCCCTTATTTGTTTTAAAAAGTGCACATTCATGAAGTGCTGCACACCCAAAGTATACATGTTGACTAATGAGTCACATCCTGTCATGTTGTTGCTTATACCAAATATTGTCTCTTTGGACCAACTAGCTAGATTTAACTCCTGCCAGTTACTTGTTTGGTCTTTCTGGGGTTAGGTGTGAGGAGCACCTCATATGACAATCAAACAAACTTAAATGCAACTTCCTCATAGAATAACCACCCAGAGTACACACTGATAGGCCAGAGCTTTCTGATTCTTCTTGCCTTTCTCCCTTGCAGATGGCGTTCTCTCCCAGACAGTGCAGAGCAGTCAACCATCACTAGGAAACAGTGATTTATCACCACGGCTTACTGAGGAATCTCATCCTCCCTCAGTTGGCCCTTCTTCCGTGGAACTAGAAGATTCTGCAGATAGTAGCACCTTCCTTGTACCTCCCGACACGCCCCTCAGCGAAAACACACCGTCAGAAACTCTTGCAGGAAGCCGCCACAGTCACTGTTCTCTTAATACCATTGTATAAAGGAATAAAATGCTTACTGCTGGCAGAAATAATATGAGCAACTGTTTACACACAGCTGTACAGGCAAACACTAATCCATGGGGTGAACTTCAGAAGGAAGCTCCACTTTGATTTTGAGCACCCTGCTTTTATGTTCTAGTATAGGACTGTGCCTCTTGTTTTTGGCTGTCATTTCATTCACTAATTAGTTTGTCCTGTAAATACGGATTGTTGAACCTGTGCTTTTTTTCCACTGGCTATGGGAAAGAAGGTGCAGAGAATTTTCTTTGACTTCTAAAGAGGAAAAAGCATGGGTAGCTTTTTTCTTTTTTAATCACAGAGCAGAAACAAAAAAAATCGACATCAGAAAAAAGCTTGTTTTGAATTTGAATACCGTGGGACCCAGGAAGTGGACACTGACAAGAAAAGAGGAGAAGGGGCAGTTGCCATGTAATCTGTTGTCTTTTGTGCTCTAGTGCTACACTCATGGAAAAACTGGAGGATGAAAAGGATCAGCATAACGTTTGATTTCTTCTACTTTCTATGGAAATGGGTATTGAGCAAAACAAAACTGGGATTTGCAGTTACAACTTATTTATTTATCTGTAGCTGCAAATCTTGTACTGAGGGGTAAACTTCTGATTCATAAACAAGGATGTGTCTATAATACTGGCATCTCTTTAGTAGAGGCACAGCACGTGTTAGGTAGTGCTTTGGGGAAGAGATGGGAAGGGATTAACTCCCTAATTGATACTTCAGTCATTTGAGATTTTTTCCGTTGTGTTTAAACCTTTAAATCATCCCTTTCCATTAAATCTAGCTTCATTTAAATTAGCAAAACTAACTTGTGTACTACAACATGAGGCTCTTGTCAATCACTCACTAAACTTAACTTTCAAATTAGGCAAAGATGGATTCTATTGGCTTGGATTTTATGAATATTGAATACTTTTTTTAGTTTGTGTTCTCAAAATGAAGTGGGATTTTAATGTACACGGGATTTCCTTTCTCTTCTACCCCATCTTTCTTGCATCTGATTCTCCCTGACTTACTGTAGCAGTCCCCACAGTCAGAGCAGATCAAGTTAGTCATATAAGGAATTTGTACTGAACACTTCTCATGAGTGTTGTCCTGTTGCCTTATGAAAGGTAGCAAGCCTAGAGGGACAGGAAGAAAGCACTGCATGGGAAGGGTATTGTGCTGTTTTGGTTAATTTTGCTAGTTACAGAGAAACAGTACAGGATTGATTAATGGGATCCTATCCCAGCAATGTGCTTTCCCAGCGTAGCTGACTTTCCCCTCCATTGTAAATGCTGCTACTTTCTATTTGGTATCTTGCTATCTGCCCTATTGTACTTGGGGAGTGGCTTGATAGTTCAGCCTGTTCGCACAAAACACCTGATTTTCATCATCCAGGTTGTATTTAGTGTCTCTTGAAATTCAGGCACTTGCTAACAATCTTAAACCCCTTGGAGTGTATAAAACAGCTCTCACATGTGCTGCTAATGCAGGTGTGAGTGCATTAGGAAGCACTGTTAGAAAAGCCCCTCCACTTGGGGAATCTTGTAAACATGGCCTGTTACCATTCACTGTTTAACTTATAATCTGTTTTAAAATGAGTGGCACAGTTCTCCACCCAATGGAGTCATTGCCAGTTCCTCCTCTGAATTCGAGTCCTGGTCCAGTCAAGTGGAGGGGATAGCAGAAGTCAGAGCCATGCATACAGCTTATGACTATATCAAGCATTTCTGAAGTATGAAAATAAAGCGGGTTTTGTGCACTTTTGGAGCACATTCATACGTTTTATACATTGTATGTACTGATTTTTCTTTAGTTTTATCTGTATGAGTGCGTGTTTCTGGGTGGTGATTAATAAATACATGCTGTAGATGGTACCCTTTGTGCTGCATCAAACTAGGTGAAGCTAAGCTCTGGGATATGAGTTTGTCTCCCAGGCTGCAGAGTTAACGCTTCTATAAAGCTGGCTACACTATATGATAGGACAGAGTATCCTAGTTCACATGGTTAGGATACAAAGTCTCTACTCCGAACTGTTCCAGAAAGGATTTTGTTAGCACTGGCCAAGGATTTTGTTAGCACTGGCCAATGGCAAGCTTCTTTCTTATCGTTCCTTTAAAGCCAGGTGGAATATTCATTCTATATAACTTCCTAGCGCAATAATGAAAGGCCTTTAGGCTTGTTTTTGTCTCTTCTAATAGCTTCCTGGCTGAGGTGAACAGATACCTTACCTCACATGTCTCACAAGACTGCGTGAATCTGACCTCAGTCAGTTTTTACTTTCACTTGTTTCTCAGTGGTACATTTATATGAAAATAAGCTTGGTTTCAACTCAATTTCGTGATGGCTCATGGTTTGTAATTATTCCAAATACAGACTCTTTTCTGTAGATGTCTGAGTGTAATATGTTTCATAGCTTCTGATCTATTCCCACTTCAGTGGTGAAATAAAGGCTACAGCTTTTCCCTGTTTTTGTTAAGGTTAACAGTAAATGGGAAAACTCTGCTGTGAACAAAGCAGCTCACTCGGTACAGATCTTGTTTACCTCTCCATGAGCATCTAATTTGGCAATAAAATGGTCATATTTCTCTTTTCCTAGATCACTGTAGCATTTTTTCATATATAATACTCCTTCTTGGAGTAAGATCCTTTGTCTCTGAAAATGTCATTTCTACCAAGACTTCAGGACCAACTGGGGAAGAGTTAGTTTCTATGAGAGCAGCTGACTCCTTATCAGAACTTCAGAGCCAGTGGAAAGATGGCAGCTGTGAAGCTCCTGTTATGAACCCAATTCAAAAGACACTGGTGCTCAGCCTAGGAAACCCTTCCTCTTAATGCCAATGGGTTGATTATTTCTTTGGAATTCACATTTATTTTACGCATTGATTCCTTATCACACTCCTCTGGTTGCTGTTATTAAATAATAGTGGTGTATCTTGAACCTTTCTCCAAGCATGAGGGAGCGAGTTGAAAAGATTCCTGTTACTTCGTCATTCCTGGCAGTGCAAGTGAGTGAAAAATGTGCACTTCTCTCCACTTTGAATAATTGTTCATTGCAGTTAGTTTTGCAAGATTCCAAGACTGTTCCATCTAGGGCTTGCTGATGGGCTCCATTTTGGCTTTGTACAAAATACTCTTCCTCAGATCTCCCTCCCCTACAACAAAATGTGGTGCCATATTGTTAAGGTTTTTGCTGTTCCTCCAAGAACTGTTTAGATATCCACTTGTATCGATTGTTATCAACTGTGCATGCCCACGTATTCTCACTGCAGCATCTAGTGTTCTATTGGGTGGGTTAATAGCCTATTTTAATTTCAGAAAGCTAAAAGGTTTTAATTCTATACCAGAGATTAAAATTATGGTCATGTAGGTGTGGCAAGAGTTATTTTGTTTGCATGATGTTCAGTCTTGGAATAGTTTGAGGTTCAAAATTAGACTTCTGTCCTGTCATGACGGTGCATGATTGAACAGAAGTGTGAAACGAATTTAACATTAAGGCCTAATTGTGTGGCCCTTGTTCAGGCAGTCTTCTCGTTGAAGTCACGGTTCAAGGGGAACTTTCCGGTGTAAGGATTGCAGTATTGCACTCTTAAACGTTGTCAGTCTTCATTTGGAAAAATCAGCTTCATGAACTTTAAACTGCTCTCCTTCCCCACCTAAAGCCATAAGGGTGTTTTGAGGATTTTTATCAAATAATGAATTTCTGCACACACACAGTTTGGCAAACTAAGTGTTCTTCCCTTCAGTGGTGGATCTCCGTTTCAAAGCACTAGTTTTTTCTGTACAAAGCATAGTTTCTTTCCTCTAGAAAATCTGCTTTCCCATTAAGTAGGTGGGGGAAAGAAAAGTTATCCAACACTTGTTTTATGTGAAATTTCCCTCTAAAGCCCTTATGCATGACTTGGAGGCTAGACCCTTAAATTACAGCTTGCAAAGATAGTGAAAGTGAATCAGTAGCAGCCCATGCATTTGGGTTCTGACGTTGATTCCACTCCCAATAAAATATTGGCTAGATTAATTAAATGACAAAGATCTGCTTCCCATATCAATATTCTGGATCAAGCAGCTGCTGAGGTACAACGTAAGATTTTTTTTTTCTTTCAGTATTGTGCACCTTGCAGAGCAGAATGTGTTGGGGGTGGTTCTAGAAGAGACTTGCTGCACTCTCAGCCACTTTCATCACCATGCTGTATTGTGATCTGAGTGCCAGACTTTTGTATGCCTGGGAGGTTGCGAGAGAGAGAGAGAGAATGAGACCCAGCTTTTTACCTTCTCTTGAAAAATACTTTCAGCCAAGGCTGCATTTGCAGACTCCTCCTGTGTAGTTGATTTGTGACTGAATGTAACCGTGGCAGTGTATAAAAGATTTTGATATTCCATGAAATTACCATGTAGAAATGAAATTTGATACTGTAATAATTCTGTCTGTGACATTTTGTGTTTTTATGTTTTAATTTCTTCTTTGGGGTTGGCACTAAATCTTTTTTTTTCTCAAGATGCTGTGAGAAACATTTCATCCAAATGCCAAATAAATGGTGTTCTGTAAGAGAAATGGACTGTTAATGTTATGGTGGTGTTTGAATCTGCTCTGTTCTGAACAGTAAAAGATCCACTGGTCAAATCAGTCTTAAACCCAGATCTTGCAAAGTCTTGTGCACATGCTTAACTTACACACTACGTGTAGCTCCCTAGAAGTCCCCTTGAATAAATATTGATATACTGTTAACTATCACAATAAATTCCATTGATACCATTTCTTTGGAGAAAGGACCTTGTTTCTATCCCTCAACTAACCAATTGAGGCAAAAGCCTCACCCAGTGTTGCTGACCTGGCTTGGTAAAACACTGTTCCATTACAGTCTGTGAGTTAAAGCAAGTCAGAGTCAGTTACATGCCTGATCCTGCCACTGTTGTTTACCCACAATGCATTGGGACAGGAGGTGAGGCATAGAATTCATAGAGCCAGTGTCAAGTGTCCTATAGATGGCAGTCAGCTCTCTCATAGAGGTGCTGCGAACAAAGTCCTTCCACAGTGTGTTGAGTAAAGAGATTGCAATGCAAGTGAATTAGGTTTAAAATTTAAACAGTTTTTACCCCCTCCCATTGTTGTCAGCTGTTGGCCAAATGGTATTTGAAATGTCACTTGGATCTACACTTCTGAAGATAAAACTAGACACATTAACATACGTTTTCCCAGACCTACCTGTATGAGCTTAGTAAATATGGAGACATTCATATGTAAAGCTTTTGCATGGTATCTGGATAAAATAAAGTGGGCACCTGCTGCATAACTCTTGAATTCATCAGCTAACCTCGCAATCCATTCCGTGCCCTCTCCACATACCTCAGCGAGTCTGTTCATGTAGGATCAGGTCTCTGGGCTACTCAGCAGCAGCCGCTGGACCATTAGCTGGTCTTCCCTCTCTTCCCCTTGCCAGTTGCTTAGTGCTCGGTGTGCCACTGGGGTAACCAAAGGCAGGGAGTGACTTGTTTGGCTGACGGGGAGGCCCCTAGTTCCACCTACCTAAGGCCTTTTGTTATGTGTTTACTGATTTTTCTCTTCTTCCCTCCCCCTTCCCACCCCCCCCACAAAAAAACCCTCTCTGCTTTTGAAAAACCCACTCTTTAGGTTTTAAAGATGTTTTTCACCCAAATTTTAGCTTTTTCTGGATTTTTTCCCCCTTTTTCCCACAGGGGAAGCACAGGAGGCCCTGCTGAAGGGCTGGCAAGGTCAGGAGAGGGCTCTGTCCAGCAGGGGGCCAGTACGGACGGTGCCACCTTTCACTTCCTTCCTGACCCCAGGCCTTCAGTGTGGCCCTGTCTACTTCCTCTGTGCAGTGAGGGAGTGGGACGGGCAGGGAGGTGGGTCCCGGCAGCCAAGACAGCCCAACTACTGCAGGGAGTGGAAAGGTTCCTTGACACCCGCATGGTGGGTATTTCCTGCCTTCCCTCACCCTGCTGCCCTTTGTTTTAGTTTTTACTGATTTTTTTTTTTTTTTTTTTTGCCTTTTTGTAATTTAATAAAACCTGGGAAATTAAAACACTTGCCCCTGATGCCCACCTCAGTAGCCTGCCAAAATCTGGAGAACCCTGTGGGAGGCCAAGCTGGGATCGGGTAGCCAGAGCTTCTGGCTGGAAGCTGAATGTCGCATGGGCCTGATGTTCATTCCCACTCCTGTGCTGTCTCCAGAGCCAAGACTGGAATCTGGGTGGGTGGCGTTTAATGCTGGTTTATATAGCAGGGGCGGTAACAATGGCGCTTCAGCACAACTTGAATGGTTGAGGTATGCGGGGCTCCGTGGAGTCGGGAAGCCTGGCTCCTCCTCCCCAAGCTTCCATTTTATCTGTAGGAGGCAGGCGTGAGTACGACAAGGGTGGGAGTTTTGGTAATATTTTTGATTACTATCTGCCTCAGTTTCTCTCTGTGCTTTGCATTGCTATGCACAGATTGTAAAAGCTGCTTTGGAGGCAGAGGGGGAGGCATGAGGTGTTGGGTCACCCAACTGTCTAGGGTGGTGTGAATGGGGTCTTTCAGGACTGGCTGAAACCCACTCCTATGAGTGGAGGCTAACAGGCAATGGAAGCCCCAAGGGCAGAGGCATTCCCATCCAATGACTGACAGCCCAGGGGAAGGAGAGCTCCATCACCTCCTGCTGGGAGACAGAGCGAAGGTCCGGAGCTGGAGAACAAAGAGGAAGGGTGTTACATGGCTGTTAAGAGCTGAGCCTGCAGAGAAACATAGGAGCTCCTACCAGGGATTGAGCCACAGAGACAACAAACCAAGATGGTTCCTACAGCAGCGTGGCTCATGAACTGTCTTCACCTTTGCTTCTCTGTGCTAACCTCAGGACTGCCCAGTGCTGCATCCGGCTGATGAGTAATTCCTACTTTGTCCCTGCAAATACATGCCACAATGCATTGATCCCTGAAAGGGCAAAAAGTCTCTGAATGGGCGTCTGTCTCCATTGGACTCATAGGCAGAGCTTCCTGTGTGAAACAGGAGTGCTGGAGCCCTCCGGCTCGGTCTTGGAGGCTTTGAGGCTGTGGCCTACCCTTGAGGAAGTGTGGGACCCTTTGGGGGTCGGGCAAACTGAAGAGGTTCCTCCAAGGTTATGTCTAAAAGCTGGGGCCTAGCACTGATCCGGTGTGATACAGTTCATTGCGAAAGCAGCTCGCTGTAAGCCGCCTAGACTGAAAATAGCCCATGGGAGGCGGCACTGTTCATGCCCCCCGCACATGGCGGATTTTTCTAAGTCAGTTAATTGGCTGGGTTGGTTTCCGGCGTAGTGTGTTTTTGCTTTGACTCCCTGCAGTGCTGTGAACACTTAAACGGCTGCCCCAAAACTTTGTTAATGCAGAGATGGGCAGAGCCCCGGGCCCTTCCAGGACACCAAGTGTGCCTTTTCTTAAGCCTCGGAGAACCAGGCAATCCAGAGCTAAGGTAGGTACCATGGGGCTCTGAGAGGAGCGTTAGATGGTGTCTGTTCTGTGGCACTGCAGACTTTAGTGGCATCAGTCTTTGCTGTTGTTCTGTCAGGCCACAGCTGCTTCCCCACGCACGTTACTGAAAAGCTCTGAGCGTGGGTCTGTTGTATCAATAGTTTCCCAATAGTGCAGTACAGAAAGACGGTGACACATCTGTCCCTATCTAGCAGTGTTCACCTGGGCAGTAGACCCCGTAGTTCCATACCATTTCTCTTGGCCTCCCTAGGATTCGATATTTGGACACATGGGAGACTTCCTATTCTGTGGTCTTTATCTATGACGCACTGAATTCCTCTCTTATTGTAATGGGGCTTCCTCTTTAGAATAATCAAAATAAGTGGGAGACATTTGGGGAGTATTTAAGGAGGCTGCCACTCTCTTCCGTTACCCTTGGGAGAGCGAGCACACCAGCACTGCTTTTCCAATGCAGAGCTCAGAATTACACCGGCGCAAGATTCTCTAAGGAGCTAGTGAATTACACCTTGAAAATCTAAGCTAAACCATCATGAAAAGCTGCCCATCTGATTGTGAAGTCTATGGTACAGTCTCTTGAATTCAGAAAGCAGGTCTCTTTCTAGACCTTCAATTTAAGATGCATTTTTTAAGTTTCATTGGGTTTCTCTCACTTTAACATGCTCCTGTATGTCTCCCCGCTCCCCGTGAAGTCCTTTGGGGTGTCATTGAATGAGAAACGCTCCGTCTAGTACGTTGATGTGTGTGTAAAGCTTGTTATTCTATTGACGTTCTAGGTCTCTGATGGGAGGGTCCCAATGACAGATTTTGCTTTTCTCACCTTTATGGGTACAGTTGAGCAGGTGTCTGTTTTATCCCCCAGATCTTGACTTTCTTCATTCCTGTACATTGGTCACTGCTGTGGGGTTTGCTTTCCAGGATCCATCCAGAGAATGCAATCCTTGCAGCAAACTGAAACTTTGCCCTATCCAACCTGAGACTGTCTCTGAATGGAAAAACTGCATTTATGCAGCTATGTCTCCTATTGCTGGTGATACATTTTTCTATCCTTCAGACCATTCTTCTTTTATTTGTGAGGAGTGACAAGAAAATGATCAAGCATGTCCTGGAAGTTGATAAATAGACGTTATAATTTATGGGTAACGATAAGGGGGAAAGGGGCCTAGTAGTTAAACTGGAGCTGAAAGCATCCACCAAAGGACAGTTCTCGCTATTCACGGTTACACTAGTGTGTCCAGTGTGAACACACACTACTCCTGCTTTCAGTTTCCCTTTCCCGTTTCGTTTACATGGTAGGGGCCGAACAATGCAGAGTTCAAACGTGCTCCAGATTTCAGACTTGGCGTGATGGGCCAGATTCTCCGCTAGTGTAAAGCTTTACAGCAGCGGAGTATCTGGACTATACTGCGCCCACTTCACGGACCCATTGGAAGCCACCTGCTATGAAATGAATTTATCTTTCAGGCATCCGCATCCCTGAACTGTTTTCTAATTTGCAGGGGCCATTCCAGAACCAGGTCCCCCACTCCCACCGAGCTGTGCTCATAACTGCGGGGAATCATCCAGTGTCTGATAGTGTCACCCAGCTCCTTCATTTCTTCCATCCGTCCATTTGAGTACCATGGAAAGCGCCTGCCATGCCGCTGTCTGCCTCCAGAGGGCAGCAGCAGCAGCAGGCGCAATGTGTTCTGGCTGCAGTCTCTGAATCAGGCTTGCTGTTAAATCAAGTTACTGTGACGCTTTCTGCAGGCGTCCAGAATTGTGAGTGATCCTGTTACCCCTCTGCCTTAGTGAGAGAGAGATTTGCTGCTGCTAAGTTGTCAACCCCCTGCTGCTCTGGTCTGTTAGCCAGGCCAGCAAACTTCTCAGGCCACTGCCAGTCTAGTCTTGCCTTGCCTTGCAGGGAACTCTTCCCAAGACCTGTTGTGCGGGGTGGTGGAGGGGCAGATTATTACAACAGACCATCCCTTCCTCTGAAACCTCTGGTGCTAGCCACTGTCAGACACAGGACGCTGGACCAGCCCCTTCCGGAACGACCTGGATGAGCATTCCTCTGCAGTATCCAGCCCGTCATGGTCCATGCACTGCAGTTACCAACCCTGCGGTCTCCAAAGACCAGGAACACCCCCCAGCCGGCTGGCTCCACTGAGGATGGACGCCTGGCTTTAACAGAACAGCCTCCAGAGGAGTTTATACTAAAACAAGGATAAGTCTATTCCTTGAGAACACAGATTGACAGGATACCAAGCAGAGATAATAGAAACAGAAAATGGTGACAAAGAAAACAAAAGTAGAACGCGGTTCTGAGCGATTACATGTGAACTTAGCAGGCTCCAAACGTTCTCTAAGGCACTTTTCTCACCTACAGCTACTTCTCAGCATCCTCAACCCACAGGGTTAGGGATTCTCTGTTCAAAGAGAGCATGTTGACTTCTTTGTGACCCTGAAGTCATGGATAACAAAGGGATTCTCTCCCCTTCCTCTTACAGTCCACTAACCCTTTGAACTGTGTTCTTTAGAAGTATCCCCGCATGAAGTGCTTCTCCCCTGCGGTTTGTGCTTCAAGAGCCGGTGCCGTGCTGTGTTCTCTGTCTGATAACTTGCTCTTCTGTTGACTTAAAATGCAGATGAAGCGTCCTTTGTTTTGGTTTCATAGTACTTAATTCACAACTGATTCCAAGGCAGACCCGTCCATCAACATCCCCCGGTCCGGTGGGGAGATGAATATTTTTTAATTAACACCCGTACGCGGATGAGCTGTGGGGACCAGGCTGAGGTATGTTTTCATTTGACACCTTACACAATGTTCTTTACAGATAAATATTGGGGCGGCAGTGTGCTAGGTGTGGCGAGTTGTCAGGCCTGAGAGGAGTTACAGAACTGTAGGCCCTCTGTCAGTCGGCACTGAGGGGCTCTTAGCACTTTAAAATGTTGCCACTTCAGCCTCGGTTTCTTCCAGCCTAAAACAATATGGCTCTGGACAACTGCAAATTTGTCCTGCTAAAATTAGACCATGCACAGGACTTGGTTAGTGGCTCAGCAACTTGGTATAGTACAAATGCCCTTTCTTTATGGCAGCCACCTGACAAAGGGAAATCCTGCTGTACGAAGCTGTTGTGTGTGGTCTGGTGCAAGGTATAGGAATTGTCAGATTGGATCAGAACCAAGGCCCGTCTGGTCCAGCGTCCTGTGTCTGACCGTGGCTAGCACAGAGGTTTCAGAGGAAGGGTTGATCTGTGGAATAATCTGCCCCTGCCGCCCCAACAGGTCTCATCCTGGTCTGGACTAGTTGGAGATGGGCTTAAACCCAAGTGGAAATGTAATCCCCAGCTGAGGAGCTGCTATGCAGATATAGACTCCTAGGGCACCTTGTCGTAGTTCTTTTATTCAGGGATTCAGAGCATCTCTGTCTGATAACTGAGCACGTTAAAAGCTAAAGCCGTATGGCCTGGCTGCCTCACTGGCGGGGATGTCACTGCCGCCACGTTACACCGTGACTGGGATCTCTGTCTAAACGAAGGGATCAAGTGCACATATCACTAGTTCATATCCCAACGGCTACTGCCCAGGCTCCTTCAGGGCAGGTCAGTAAGAAAGCTGCTGTGGTGTGTGTTTGGGGGAGGGCAAGGTTCACACAGGAGAGCAGCTCTTGAGCTTTGCAATCAGGTGCTACTCCAGGAAATGCATCTCCTGTCGTGTCTTTATTTCACATTGTGATACCTGTTTAGAATGTTCCGGGGTGGAGGAGAACACCAGGGGGTTTGGGCACTCGCTCCAGAGCACCTTGTCGCTGCTGGCGCCTGTGGTGGCGGTGTGGGTTGAACTGGGATGACGGTAGCAGGGCTGAAGAGCAGAACGTTGACAGCAAACCTCCTGGCTGAGCGCCTAGCTCACAAGAGGCCTCGGTGAGCGAGCTCCCCCTTTCTCCGGCACACAGGCCGGGTGCAGGGTTGAGCCTGGATTTGTTTGCGGAGATTGAAAGACGTCACTGCTCACGACTGGTGGAGGGAAGCGGCGCCGTGAATGAGTGGGTTGTGAAGTCAGCCTTCAGCTCACATACATCTGCTCTCGACACTGCCTCCATTGTCATCTATTCTGGTTCGCTTACGAGTGTATGTGTACGGATGGTCTTTACCTCCCAGCTCCACCCCCTGTTAAAAGTGATCAGGGGCTTGGGAGAGGGGCTGTTTTAACACTTTCTAGTACATGGATCTGGCACTGCAGTGCTTTCAAGGTCACTGATTATCCCCCGTGATAAGTGTCTTGTTCCATCACCCTGGGTGTTCTGCAGGTGCTTTAGATCTCGGCAAATCTGCAACAGGTCACTTAGTTTGATGGAACTGGCTTCTCTTTCTGTTCACAGAATGTCCATTTTTGTAGCTATTGAAATTATTCAACTTTTTTTGTTAAAAATTCCAATTACCCTTGACCATGTGAATTGTGGGGCTTAGCACTGATCAGTCAAGTCCCATGGGATTGTACCTGCCCCCAGCTCTCTCGTTGGGGTTCTCGTGGGAATGCTCCCAGAAAAGAGGGGGAAGATTTGCTTTCCAGGAGTAAGGTACCTGTGCGCCTCCCACCCCCTGTGCCAGGGCTCATGTTACTAAGACTTGCACACCTAAATGTTTGCAGATGGCGCAGGCAGAAGGGAACTCCTGGGTGTGCTGCATGTTGCCCAAAGGCTGCGATCAATATCTCACAACTGAAGCCACTGGTTTTGCCCTTCAGCAACGTTTTCTGGTCTTGCCCTTGACGTCAGTCCGTATTGATTGTGTTGTGGGAATCCTCTGCCATGCACCAGTGGCTGGGGGAGCCTAGGGGCTGCCTTCTTGGTCTGAAACCCTGGGAGAGAAAGGGCTGCTTCTCCTTGGAGAAGTTGGGAAAGCTTTTGCAATTTGAGCCGCAACTCACCCATGCCTGAGGAAATGCACAGAGGGATCACCTCAGCCCACTAAAATGCAGGCTTCTCTGGGGGAGAGCGCAGCAGCTGTTTGAGGGCCTGATCCAACTCCCACTGAAGTCAGAGGGACCGGGCTTGGGCCTTGAGAGCACATAGTGCTGCTACCAATAGCCTATTGCCATATCCAAATGAAACCAGCGGGAGAACGACAGTGGCTCTCCCTCCATGGTGCTGTGTGCGGTATCTGTGCCCAGGGAGAGACCATTCAATTGTCAAGTATCAGGGGGTAGCCGTGTTAGTCTGTATCTACAAAAACAACAAAGAGTCTGGTGGCACCTTAAAGACTAACAGATTTATTTGGGCATAAGCTTTCGTGAGTAAAAACCTCACGTGACCGTTCCCGGGGGTACTGGGGGCTTCGTGATTACCCCAAGAAGGCCGAAGCTCTGGATTTTGAGACTCTGCTGGGTGGCCCTTCCCAAAAGGTCCATATTAAGTCGCTCTTTAAATGGAACAGCTTGATCTGTAAAATGGGGACAAGAACGCTCCCTTTCTCCTATTTCCGGCTGATTTCGATTGGTGGCTCTCTGCAGCAGGCTGGCTGGCTCTGTTTGGATAGTGCCTAGCGTGAGAGGCCTTGGTCTCGCTCGGGACATCTCGGTGCCACTGGGCTACCGGCATAACTGGCGGTTGGTAAAAGGTAAGTTTTCTGCCCAGGTTTCACTGGGTCCCTGTAAAGTCTCTCTGAGGCTCTGCCTCCCTCTATTTCCTCATCCCGCCGCCTGTCACTGTTCAGCCGCCCTCAGGCCTTTCACAGCAATTTCTTAATTGCTTTGGCAGCCTGGAAGAGGCACGTTTTACAGGCTGTCGCCGCTCTGTGCTGCTGGGGAGAAGACTGAGGGCTTGTCTACACTGCTGCCGTGGCAGCGCTTTCCACGTGGCTTGTGTAGTCGTGGCAGAGCGCTGGGCGAGAGCTCGCCCAGAGCGCTAAAAAACCCCCCTCCACAAGGGGCGGGGCTGGTGCACTGTCTACACTGGTGCTTTACAACGCTGCAACTTGCTGCGCTCGGGGGTGGTTTTCCACACCCCTGAGCGAGACAGTTGCAGCGCTGTAAAGTGCCAGTGTAGACAAACCCTGAGGCAGGCTGCTTCCCCAGCCCGGTGCAGAGAAAGCTCGGTGCCTCCAGACCTTGCTTTTCACTTCTCTACCCTGCCCAGTCAGGGGGCTGCAGTTGTGCCCTCCACAAGACTCGGAGGCCAGGTGTCTGGAGGGAACTCGATCCCTCTCTCCAAGAGCACTGGCTCTTCCTGTGTGTTTTTTTTATTCCAGCACCCTGAGAACTGGTGGCTCCTCACATCCATCTAAAGCAGCCGGTCAGACCTCAGCAGGGATTCCCAGCACTCGGGTCGCCCGTTCTTGCCTTTAGTTGTTCTTCCAATGTACTTCTGCCTTCAGCGGGTCGACTCCCCTGGGTCGGGGCTTTGTGTGGTGTTGACACTTGCTTTTCTACCACTGTAAACTTGCAGGGCACTTCGCAAATGTGGCTCAAGTCCCATTCTTGGGCCCAGGAGCAGATCCTCCAGTTTTCATCCGGATCTCAGCATTCCTTGCTCCAGGGGCACAAATGGCTTCTGTTTCTGCCACTGCTGACTCTGATGTGACATCTGTGCCCCCCTCCCCCCCACACACCCATGGAAGCTGGGATAACACTTGTCACATGGGGATTCTGAGCTGGAAGGTGATCTAGAGAAGGGTACATTCCCCTTTGGCCTGGCATCTTTCATGGTGCATAGAGAGGCCCATCTTTCCTCTCTGATGTCAGAGGCACTATCTCTGCTTGGAGCTGGAGGGCCGTCCAGCTCTATTGCTCTTATGTTAGCTGCTGCCCAATCTGCAGCCACCAGCAATCCCAGGCAGTGAGCTCTGCTAGTACCCAAGTGTTCTTTGACAATCGAATACTCTCAGCCCCTGGCAGACTGTGTCTAAACGTCATGTCGCTTATTGTCCCCATATATTTGCTCTTCAAATGATTTCTCTATTAAAGCCCATAAATCCGGGATTCTGCTGCGGTTCTACAGCTGACCTGCTTTACGCAGTTGGGGTTTTGTTGGTGCTGCAGCACCAAAAACATCAGGGGGGCAAGTGTCCAAAGCCACATTCCATCCTGTTCTGTGGTGAAGCGCAGGGCGTTGGTGTCAAAGCAGCGATGTGGCCGTTTCTGAGAAGAGCGTGAATGTGGCTGCAAGGTGTCTGCACTACACAAACAGCCTCTCCTCGGTTCCCTGTGGGCCTCACAAAGGTCCGTTTACACCCGCCAGGCTGCAAAGGGAGCTGAGGGGCTTTGCCTTTTTAGAAGACTAGCACCTGTCGCTGTACAAGACTTTTCCAGCCCTCCAGAAAGTCGTTACCGAACCTCATGCCACCGAGCAGGAAATGACCGCTTCCACCTCTGCACGGCTCACAGCTGGGGTGTTGGCTCCCCACCCCCCCCTTTGTTAAAGACAAAGGGCTCTTGGGGGGGTTTGTTGCCGTACACAGAAGGCACTGGAGGGTTCCCCCCTCCCATTTTTTTTTATCAAATTAGACTGACTGCCTTCTGCGGGGCCACAAGGCACTCAGTGTCTCTCCAGCCTGGGTGAGAGATGGACCTGGCTGCCTGAAAGAAAAAAAGGTACTTTAGTCAGTGCAGTGCTGGGGAAGTGCAGGAGGAGCTGGGGGAGCTCCAGCCGGGCAAACCCCCAGGCAGAGGCCTTACTTTAAGGGCTGGAGGAAGTACCAGGGCTGTGGAGAGGCAGCCAGGGAAGGTCCACCCCCCTGGCCGATGAGTGGCCACTTCAGACTGCTCTGTGCCCCTGGGGGAAGGGGC
Organism: Malaclemys terrapin pileata; assembly: GCF_027887155.1. NCBI lineage: Eukaryota > Metazoa > Chordata > Testudines > Emydidae > Malaclemys > Malaclemys terrapin. The sequence continues at coordinate 14,585,791 of NC_071520.1, read as the reverse complement.
TAGATGAAGACTGGCAGTGGGTCACTGAGGCGAGGTGGGATTAGGGGATTGGGGTTCCCTGGTTAGGGGAGGACCCCGAGTGAGGGGGTACTGCTGCAGGGCAGTACCCAGGAGGAGGAGTGCCACGGGCCAGGAGGGACGCGGGGCCTGAAGTAAAGTGGGGAGATTGATAATGAAAAGACAAGTAGCGACAGCAGGAGAGACACCGGCCAACAGGAGGCGCTTTGAGGTTGGGATGCGCCAATTCCCAGACGACCAGCAGGCGGCGCCGCGACAGTGAGTGCTCGACTTGTTACAATGGGCCACATCCACACAATAGATACACTCCCCGTATGGCCCTCAGCATGTCACATGGGCCGCAGCTGTTTGCTGATTGGGCCATACAGGTTGAGAACCACTGCTGTGGAGGCTCCAGGCTCTCTGCCTTAGCATGGTCTCTGCTCTCCATGGCTTGTGCAGTTATTGTGCGTTCTCCTGTTTGTAGAAGTGCACCTGTCTCAGGGCTGGACAACAAGGGGCCGAATTCTGCTCAGGTTAACTAGAGTAAATCCAGATGAACTCAGCAGAAATCGGTGCAGTTGCCCCTGCTTTACGCCACGAAGAGAGGGCGGTGGCCAAGTGCAGGCCTGCCGGTTCGGATTGGTCCCCGGCAGTGACTCGTCCCAAAGCGCTCGGGGGAGAATATCACTGAGTATTTATCAAGGGAAATCCAACTCTTCCTTTTTCCTATGGAACAAATTGATGCCAAAGAGCTGTTTGCAGCCAAGCTTCCATCAGGCTGGATCCCTGAGCTCAGACGGGGGATATTTATCCCAGCAATAGATCTGCAAAGGCATCTAAGCCAAGGGTTGTAAGCACAAAATATTAGCACTTGGAGAAGAGTAATGGGCCCCGTTCTCTGTTTTCCTGGCCGCTGAGAGTGTCAGGAGGCTGGAGATATTTTAGGGCAACGAGACAGGGCAGCCAATCGTGCGTTCCGACCTGCGCAGTGCAGGGAAAGGGCCATTCTTTGGCAGTAATTGCTCCCTCCGTGAGGCCCTGTGATGCCGGGCTGATGTATGGGACGCGAGGCTGGCATGTGACGCTTGCATTGCCTTGGAAGGCTGCTCGTTAGGGTGTTGAAGGCCCACGTAGCCATTCCTGCTGCGTGGCCGGCGGGCATGGCCGGCGTCCCGCCTGACAGTGTGGTGATCCCCCAGGTGAGCTGGCTGAACCAGCGGCCCCTTAGGTCTAGTTATGCTCATCCTTTGGCCTGCTGCCCTGCTAACGAACGTGGGGGCAGCCCTGGCCTTACGGTGGCTAGCTGGGGTGGAAAAGGGCCACCTGAAGTCACTGGCCATGAATGCCTTGTTACCATCCCTGCCAGGACCCTCAGCTGCTCTTGGATTCTCTCTTCCCCCCCCCTGCCCCCCCCCGCCTCAGCCTGCCCCCCTCCCAGGCCCTTTGTACTCAGCCCTGCCCTTGGAAGAGAGCCGCCTGCAGCTGCAGGGCAGCACAAAAGGGCTGCTGTGGAGGGCAATTAACCCTTGCCCACCTCTTCTCTCTCATGCTGGAGCTGATGGGGCAGCTGTCTCGGCTAGCGCTTTGCTGGGGGTTGCAAACTCCCCCTCTGCCCCATTTTTGCAGGGGGTGGGGCTGAAGGGGGGCAGGACCCTAGCTGGACTCCCTCTGGAGAGGTCAGGGTGTGTGTGTGTGTGTGTGTGTGTGTGTGTGTGTGTGCGCGTGCGTGTGTGTGTGCGCGCAGTGCTCCTGTCTGTGATCAAGTTATCAGAGCTTATTGCTGTCCTGGGGCTTCCCCCTTCCCAGCAGCTCAGCTGGCCCCTCCCCACTGCGGCCAGCCCAGCCCTCCTCCCAGGACGCGGGGGAGATGGGCTGCAGATGGCAGCGAAGCTCCCAGATTGGGAACCAAGCGGTTTGATGAGATGGTTTGGGCTCTGGCCTAGTGAGGCAGGGTCTGTGATCCCTGCTTCCCATTTACGCAGCACCTTGCACTCTGGAAGAGCCTTGCAGAGGGCATGGAGAGGAAATATCAGACTGCCCTGCAAATGCAGCCAGCTCTGGGGTGGAACATAGTAGCTGCCTGGTGCTGTACAGCAATGCAGGGTAGGACGGCAAGAAGGACACCTCTTGTGAACTTCCTTTCCCATCCGTGCTTTTAAAGGACAGTCCTTTCCCACAGGACGGTCATGCTGGGACAGCCATGGAGATCATAGAATCATAGAATATCAGGGTTGGAAGGGACCTCAGGAGGTCATCTAGTCCAACCCCCTGCTCAAAGCAGGACCAATTCCCAACTAAATCATCCCAGCCAGGGCTTTGTCAAGCCAGGCCTTAAAAACCTCCAAGGAAGGAGATTCCACCACCTTCCTAGGTAACGTATTCCAGTGCTTCACCACCCTGGTGAAATAGTGTTTCCTAATATCCAACCTAGACCTCCCCCACTGCAACTCGAGACCATTGCTCCTTGTTCTGTCATCTGCCATCACCGAGAATAGCCGAGCTCCATCCTCTTTGGAACCCCCCTTCAGGTAGTTGAAAGCAGCTATCAAATCCCCCCTCATTCTTGTCTTCTGGAGACTAAACAATCCCAGTTCCCTCAGCCTCTCCTCATAAGTCATGTGCTCCAGATCCCTAATCATTTTTGTTGCCCTCCATTGGACTCTTTCCAATATTTCCACATCCTTCTTGTAGTGTGGGGCCCAAAACTGGACACAGTACTCCAGATGAGGCCTCACCAATGTTGAATAAAGGGGAATGATCACGTTCCTCGATCTGCTGGCATTGGGAGTCTTCTAGACCCAGAACAGGCACAGTGTGGGTAACCGTGGGCTAAAGCACACCTGAGCCTGCCCCTCTACTGGACCTCACTCCTAGCCTGGGGCACCCAGCTGTAGAAGTCCCCAAGGAGTTCACCTGCCATGTCCCGTTGGCACTCAGAGAGTACAAGTGAACGAAGGGGGGGGGGGGGAATTTTTGTGAACCAGACGCTTGCCTGTTGTTTAGCCAGCCCTGAACAGCCATCACATGAGCAGCTTTTGGTGGCATGGGCTGGATTTGAGCCCGTTGATCTACTCCATCGTTGGAGACCATTCCTACCCTGCACTATCGCTGCAGGAAATCCACCCAGCAGTTCATCCGGGGCTCGCTCGAATAGCTGAGTTTGCTGAAGCAGGAGATGGAGCTTGGTACCTGCTCTCTTGTCTTGGACGCACAGAACAGGGCTGCTGTTTCACCAGTGCCCTCATCTCAGGAACCAGGGTGTAGATGAGATGTCTGTCTCAGCCTCCTCCAGCCCCCTGTGCAAATTAATCTGCAATTTCTTTAATCCTAGAGCTCATAAACTGATCCCAGCATAGCCTGTAGCCACACACATTCGCCATAGGATCTGGCATAACGGAGTTAAGTCTGTTCCCTAAGGACCGCTCCGCAAGTCCTTTCAGGCACTTGGTTATTGCCGCTCGAGGACCAATTGCTCCTCCCAGCCGCCATGGGAATGTTTTCTTCAGTGTTTGCGCACGTTCTCCACAGGCCCAGAAACATTCTCTGCGGGCGACCGCGACATCATCACGTCCCAGTGAAATGAAGATGAATAATATCGGCACGATGGGCAGCCCAGTTATAAATCCAACCACCCTGGAGGCGAGGCAGGCTGGGGCTTGTTTTCTTTGTGCCTGCGTCACAATCCTGGCCTTCAGCTGCTGAGTCTGGACTTCTCAGGCCTTAGGACAGCCGGTGTTATCACCTCAGACACAGGGGGGCACTGTGGCTTAATGCCCTTCGCCTGCTCAAGGAGAGAGGGGAATGGATCATCTACCCCATGCTCTGTATTCAGTGAATGCAATGCACAGGGATGGTGACTGATTGACCGCCCTGGAGACATGGGCCGTAGCAGGGACATCTTTCCTCCCCCAACCCTGCCAGGGTGCCTCAACCCTGACCTGGAGGGAGCCACCCCTCAGCGTGAGAGTGGAGCCATGTCCAGGGCCTGCTCAGTCTTTGGCCTACCTGCTGGAGCACTAGGCCTGTGGCTGTTGTCTGTAAAGCAAGGCCCTGGCCACTTGGAACCGAGAGCAGCAGCTCACTCCAAGTGGGCCATGGAATCGCCGTTCCTCAGACTATTGCCACAAACCTCTGACCATTGCTAACCTAGGCTGGATTGGACAAGTGACGTGTGTCCCTGTCCTAGTCCCCGGGGCGCCCTGTCACTGGGGTAACCAGGCCAACCAGGCCCCTTTCTCAGTGTGATGGGGAGTGCTTCCTGCTCCTAGCGGGTACCTCTACAATTCTCTCACCCCTCCCGGCTGTGCTGCCTCCCTGACTGCGGCACCTCAGTGTCCTTCAGCGTTTCACGCCCTGTGGCTCTGGGGAGTGGTGGTATACCAATAAAAACTAGCAGGATCTTATTAAAGGGGACAAGATAAAGATGCCACATTTATTATAACCATTTGATTTATGACCAATAACTAATATCTTAATCCTTATACACACACATTATACCTAATACCTATACACACACACACACATTTACACACGCACACATCCACCAGATGTTCTGCAGGTGCTGCATTGTTACCAGTCCTGCTTGAGTTTGCAGCTTGGGTTCATAGCTTGTGGCGGCTAACTGGCCAGGAAAGCCGGGCACAAGGACGAGCTGGGTCTCTGTTGGGCATGCACCAATGCCCTTCCATGTTGGCAGCAGAATGTTACCCTCCTCCAAAGTTTTTCATCTCACCCATCCTTTTTGTAGGTTTTAGTTTGAATCCAGAGTCTATAGGTCTTGCTGTGTCACGCTGCCTGATCACTCATCAATTGCAGACATAACTTTCAGCCTTGGACCGGGCTTTGATCTTCCTTCTATTGTACCTTTTCTTTTTAGGGTGGATTCTTTTTACTTTGTTAGGGCTCTTGTCTGCATTTTCAGCCGTTGGTGTTTGAACTTTATTTAATCAGGACAGGCTGGGGCTGGAGGTTGATTCCATCATCCATACATACCTCATTCCCACATCTAAACTAATAAGATTACAGCAGGGTTTGCAAAAATGAAGGTTGCAGCAAGCCCTTACAAAATGGAGTAAGCGTTTTTAAAATGGGGTTTGAATTACAATATGGCAAACGGTGAATAGAGGTTACACTATAGGCAAGTGTAATAAATGGTGTAACTTCTGTTCAATACTGAAGCAGTGCAAGTCTTGATGATTTAAGCAGGAATTGGATTGATAGTGAAATTTACAAAGGCAGCTGACTGAACAGCTATGGCTCTTAACAAGCATCTTAATTGTTAATTAGCCAGTTATTGGGGTAACCGGTTTTATCAATGAATATTGTTTCATTCATAAAACTTTACTTATGAAGTTACATTAATAAAGTGAACAATTAAAAACAATTTCATCAGTTCTACGGTGGCGCTTCTGGGGCGAGGTGAAACCCCCAGGCACCAAGGGACTGGCGAGGGAGCTTCTGTCAACGGTTCTCATTCTGCTGGCCATCAGCAGGGCCGGGAAGGGATCCCACCCTGGGACTTGATGTCTTTCTAAAATCTGCTCTAGGGATTATTTTGGGGGAGTTCCCTGGCCCGGCTTATGCGGGAGGCCAGACGGGTCCCTTCTGCCCTTAGAATCTGTGCAGCACTGCACAAGCAGCGGGGACCATAATGAGGGGAGGGTGGATTTGCTTTTTTCCACTGCCAGGAAATTGGACTTCTGTCTCCAGCAGCTACTGACTTGATGGTCCCCTGGTCTGATCTAGTTAGGCAGGGCCATTGTAAATCTCTTCCCACCCATTATGGCCTGAAGGCATCTAGCAAAGCCTAATCCCTCTGGCATTCTTACTTGGGTGGCGTAGCAGGAGTGGAGCGCAGGCTTTTCCAGGCTTGGGTTTGCACAGTCCCACCAGCAGCCCTTGGCCAGCCACGCTGGCTGCGTTAGTCCCTCCCTGGGGTATGTGGACAAGGCTGGGGGGAGGTTCAGTGGGTGTTAAAGGCTGGCTGCCCCTTTCTTTCCCCTGAAGACAGAGTCCTGATCAGTGGATCTTGACTAACGTGTCACGCACAGGGCGCAGGCCGGGATTTCCTGCTGGGGGGCTCTCCTCTGGGGCTCCCTTCCGAACACCTGCCAGAAGCCGTTCCTGGCAGGAAGGCATCTGGACAGCCAGTGCAGACGTGATCATCTCCCCGCCCGCGCTTGTTGCCACATCAGCGCGCCCTCCCTCCCGAGGGCGGCTCTCTCTGGCCTAGCCCGACTGTCCTCCTCTCGCGTGGCTGGGGAGGTTTGTCTGGACCCAGCGTCTTGTGTCCGCCTGCAAGGAGACAGGGCTCATAACTCCCTCTTAGCTTTATGCTGCTCTACATCGGCTATGAATTATTGACAGGCTGCGAGGCGCGTTCGCTGCCCTTGGTGAGGGAGGGACGGGGCCTGCCCGCGTGCACTGCTGAAGGAGCACAGAGGGGCGTGTTAGTTTAGACACTAAGAATAACCAGGCAGAAAACCCCAGCTTCCCAATCGATCGCAGCAGGACTGCAGCGCCACGCTGCAGGGGAAATTGTTCTTGGCTTCTTTCTCTCTTCCCACCCTGGGCTCTAGAAACGCACAGAAGAGGCTCAGACCAGCTATCCCACGCAACAGGAGCCAAGCTAAACAGGAGGTCGCTACATCCAGCCCTTCCCACCCACAACTGGGAAATTTAGACTGAACTTGTCCATTCTTTTCGGCTCCCATTCTCCATTCCCAAGCTGGGGGGGAAGCGGGGGAGGCATCTCTCAGGCTGCTCCCTGGGCTCATTGATTTTCATTGTGTGGCCTTGGAGGATGGAGTTCAAAGCTGGGGTGGCACCCAGCCGTCCCCCTCCCCTTGTGTGCACCTGCCACTCTAGGCCTGTCCCGTGCATGATTCATGCCAGCTGACTGCTCAGAGGAAGCTTCCTTTGCCAGTAAAAGCTTTCTACCTAAAGAGAGAGATGTCCTGCAATTAGCAAGGTAGTGGGAGGTGGGGGCAGGGGTGCTGCCCGGCTTTTCCTTCTCTCTTCTGCCCTCTTAGCTTCTCTGCAGTGGGGAGCTCGTTCTGAGTTAACAACCTGTGAACCCCTTTCACTAAAATGTCCAGTCTAGCGAACCCCCTCCTAAAAACGAATATTTCCAGGGATTTTCTCCTTTACCGGAGTATAAATTATAAAAGCAGTGAGCTTGGAAATATAAAATGTGTTTTTATGACATGCTTATTACACGCTATTTATTATTAATCATTACAGTATTTTTATTACATTATGAAAATAGCAACACTCTTCCAAGATCTCACTTTCGTAGCTTGTATCACTTTGAATAAGCCTGTTACAAGACAAGGCTCCTATGTTTCATCAAGGAGTATCAGATGTGAAACAGCATGAAGGTATTTAAGAAGCCAACTCAAAGAGTTCCTCCTATACAAGCATTCAGGTCTTGAGCAGTCCAGGCAAATAACTCGCGTTACAACAAAGCTTAAACTTGTTCTTCATAATAATTTAAAAACAATACTAGCTGCCTATTTAATTTTAAAAACAGCCAAAAATATCTACCTCCCTTTCCATTTCTTATAAGGAGTCTTGAAGTTTAAATCTCCTCAGTGTGATAGATATGCTTGCTTTGAGCTGCTTAGCTCTTGGAAGTCCAGGGCCTCTGAGCTGCTGGCCCCGTGCTGCCAGGGGGTCCCTAGGGACAGCTCTGTCCGCCATTGGGGAATTTTTACCCCAAGAACCCCCTGTAACATTTTGCAAACCCCCAGGGGTTCACGAACCCGTTTGGGAACCACTGTTCTAACTCTAGCTGCAAAGGGGGATCAGCATTAGGGGGATGGTAAGTGGACAGTTGCCGTCAGCCGTCTGGCATGGGTATAAGGACCTGAGCAGCGGGGGGTGGAGGGGGGACAGTACCTGAGAGATGGAAGTATGAAGGAAGGTGAATCGCTTGAGACACCACACTGCTTGGTATGTTCTAGCTACGCTGGGTTAGGCTGAAATGTTCAAGAAGCAGCGAGCCCGTTTGGGATCTCAAAGCTGTACGAGCAGAGTGACCCCGTTCAGCTCAGCGGAGTGCCTGTAGGTTTGCACGGGGGTAACTGGGCTCAGAACCTGGTCCAGCCCCCATGGAGAGAATGACAGGTTTCAGAGGAGACAATGTTTTGTCTTGCTCTCCAGTGACTGCTGTGGTCAGGCAAGGGACAGCACTGAGCGGCAGCAGCAAGGGGCCTGGGCCAAGGGAGAATGTTGTGATGCAACCATGGGAGCAGAACGGGGAAGCCCTCTGCTAAGAGGGCCACAAAACAACCCCTCTGGCTTCACTCCAGAGAGCAATCCGACTGTGCTGTGACAGCTCCAGCACATGCCATGCATGGAGCTGTCTGCCCCCGGTGCCCAGGCCGTCTTGGTGATCTCTCTGCAGATCCTGAAGCCAACTCCAGGGACCACATCTGCCCAGTCACTTCAGTGGAGTTACAACAGCCGTGTGTCAGCCCATGTTACCTCCACTGGGATGGTGTCAAAACTGGAGGGTTTTTCACATTGAAGAACTGAATTAGCTGATTCCAGGGCCCTGCCACTTTCAGATGATGCGCAGATACCCACTGGCGGCGGTGAACTAAAGCAACAGCACCTATGTCTTGTGTGGCACGTGCATTGGTGCTCACGTGCCCATAAGGAAATCCCTGGGTATTGACCCCTGCCGTGGTGGGCGGCTACCCTGGCTAACTAGAGAGAGCCCCAGGCCAGCCTAGGACAAGACTCAGCTATGCCTGGGCACGAATGAATGCAGCTCTCAGACTGCCCCTCGGCCCGTTGGGGTGCACCAAGGACCTGGGCCTTCCCTGCTCCCCAGCAAACAGCTGAGGAGCAGGGGGCCCTTTTTCTGGGGCTCCCCAGGACACCAGCGATAGAGTAATGTACCAGCAGTTTAGCTGCAAAGTGCCCCATTCTGGGGGGTGGGGTTGGTGGGGAGGAAGGGCTGGGGCTGTTGAGAGAAGGCTGAATGCAGGCTTGTGTGTGTCCGTGTCTCCTGAACAGCTGCTGGAGAAGCAGCTGCCCAGTGAAACATCTGTTTAGAACCAGAGACCGAAACCCCCTTCCCTGTTGTGCGTGCAGCGTGGGTGCGTCCTGCTGGCAGGCTGATCTGGAACTAGGCTAGGAGAGAACAGCCCGCTGACGCGGATCCATAGGTCCAGGGCTCTGGAACAGTCTCCGTGGGCCCGCCCACTCCCAGGAGGGTAGGCCACTTGGCTTCACTTGCCTCCTTGGACTGAACCACAGTCTTCAGCACCCTGCTCTATGCTGGGAGCTCCCTTCAGCGAGTCCACCTGAGATGGACACCTGAGAGAGGCTTGTACCCCCAAAGGGAGCAATGTACCCTCCACTTCCCTTAAGCGGGAGTGACTCTCAGCCAGTGTTGTAGAAGTGGGAGGTGGGTGGGGGGGTTTATTAGACGTCTGGAACACAGCAGAGAAAGTCCTCAGTTAGCACAGAGAACAAAGTTACAGCATGGCCGTCTTGGTCAGCCCAGAGCTCAGAGCCCTCTGACCCCTCCCTTGTCCTAGTTCACAAGAGTCTCCAGCTTCCAGCAGCCCACACTTAACACGGGTGCCTGGCCCCTCCTCTGCCCTGTTCTCCAACTGGTCAAACCAGCTGGCTTCCCATGGAGGGTCGGCCATCCAGGGTCGTTAGTTGCTAGGTGCCAAATGTCCAGGCAATTGAAGTGGCCATTGTCTTCTCGGATTCTCCATGGATTGGGGGCCCAGGCCCTAGACAGCTAGGCGTCAGTCACTCCTGGATCTCTGGGTCTCTGCAAAGACCTTTTCCCACCACTTAGTTAACCAGGCAGCACATGGGGGAAACTGAGGCACATACCGTATATTCATACAAAATATTACAGAAAATGCCCACTCCGTCACACCAGCCTCAGTTGTTGGCTAACTGCCTGATGTTACTGCAGCATCAGGGAGTCCAAACTGCAGGCTTAAGTGTGCTGGGGCTTGGGAAAGTGGCTGTAAAAATGGCATTTGCCGGAGGCTAATTCTCTGGCTGGTGAGTGGCAGAGGGGGAAAATCCCCCATTTGGGATGGAAGAGACAATTGCACGATCTCTTGCTGTGGAGACAATAAAACCCTTTCTCCTTTCTCTCTCTCTTTTCTGACAGCCAGCAGCCCTTGGTGAGCTGATAAACCCCTCCCTGTAAAGTCAGCCGCAGCGCCCGCCATTCCCAGGTCATCCCATGCTGGCATCGCTTCTCATCAGCCCAACAGGGAGCTGGTGTCAGCGTAACCCACACAGATGCTTCCTGAACTGATGATGAACGTGGGAGGACACTGGGGCATCGACAGGGGCCAGGTGAGCTGCTGATGAATGTCAATCATCTAATTTGCCCTCTGCGGAGGCCGGCTGAGCGTTGGAGTGGCACAGTCCCGGAGGGCCAGGCCTGGGGCTGATGCAGAGAGGAGGCTGAATGCTGATGAAAGGGGTCAGTCTGTCTCTCAAACAGGTGGGTTGTTCCAGTTCCAACCAAATAAACCAGCTTTATAGGAAAAAAACGGCCTCTTTTCCCTGACAAACAGGTGACTCCGAGGGGAGCCCCGTTGGTTTAACTCCCCCTGGATCGTGGCTGGTCACTGCAGGCTGAGCCGACCCAGGAGTGCCAAGAATCCAGCAGCAAGAACAAGTGCACGAAGGGCTCTCTGGAGGGGTAATTTCACAGGCTTTGATCGCATCTGCAGGCGCACACACCTCTCTCTCTCCCTGCAAAGCCTGGAATGTTTATTTCATAAGTGGCCGTGGCCGTGAGTTGCCTGCGGTGGTGTTGTAGCTGTGTCAGTCCCAGGATGGAAGAGAGACAAGGTGGGTGAGGGAATATCTTTTATTGGACCAGCTTCTGCTTGCGAAAGAGACCAGCTTTCGAACCACACTGAGCTCTTCACTTGACAGCTTCTCTCTCTCATCAATAGAAGTTGGTCCAATAAAAGCTATTACCTCACCCGCCTTGTCACGCTAAGTAGCCATCAGTGGCTCATTTGCTTCTGCCCCAGAGAGCTGCCCCAGCAGTGCGGTCGCTTCCCTGCCTTTAGAATCTCAGCTCCAGCTGAGAGCGCCAGTTCTTGAGATGTGCAGCCTAATGTCTTGCCCACCCAGAGCAGCACCCCTAGTTTCAGCCCCTACGAGGGGCGTTGTCCATGGGCTAGGGATAGAAATACAATTCCAGGTATGTCTCCCGATGACTCAGAGAGGGGGGGAGCAGATTGTCAGTGTGGATGTTGGCAACATAAATCCATCAGCGGATTAGTGCTTGGCGGGGGTAGGGATGGGCTACTCCATTTCTAGTGTGGTTTGTTAGGTGGGTTAGCAGAGGGCAGCCTCTAACTCACCACTCACTTGTGCAATTACCTCACGTGTGTTTCAGCTGCAGACAGATGCTGAGACAAGACAATCAATGATCCGTTTTTTCTCATGCCAGGCCGGTCCCCCTCCAGGTTCCTGACCAGATTTTTGGAGCAACTGAAGAAGACTGGGGAAGCACCAGTCTGAGCAGTGATTTTTCTTGGGCTTGCTTCATTGGCTTCCAGGTCTGTTATGCAGGGTAGTTGTAGCCATGTCAGTCCCGTATATTTGAGAGACGGGGGGGGGGGGGGGGGTGAGGTAATATCTTTTATTGGACCAACTTCCATTGGGGAGACAAACAAGCTTTCGGGCGATGCAGAGCTGCTCTTCAGGTGTGGGAAGGTACTCAGAGCATCATAGCACACTGCAAGGTGGAACAGATTATTTAGCATAAGTAGCTAGCACATGTTCTAAGGACCCATTCACAGTGGAGTGGCCCCTTAACCCCTCTGCAGTCACAGGACAAAAAGGGGAATTAGTGAGTTACAGGTTGGTGTAATGAGCCATGAATCCAGCATCTCTGTCCGGTCCAAGTATTGGGCAAGTTTCCTTTGAGGCGGAGGCCTGCAGGTCAGACAAGGGTGGGCAAACTGTGGCCTGTGAGCCGCACCATGTGGCTCGGCCCTGCTCCGGCGCTTTGGCTGGGGCACTGGGTCGGGGGCCACACCACACAGCTCCCGGAAGCTGCAGCATTGCCCCACTCTGGCTTTTACGTGCGCCAATGGGAGCTGCAGGCGCAGTGCCTGCCAGTGGGGCAGCGTGCACAGCCACCTGGCTGTGCCTCTGCGTAGGAGCCGGAGAAGGGACATGCCGCTGCTTCCAGGAGCCGCTTGAGGTAAGTGCTGCTTGGAGCCTGCACCCCCTGAGACTCTCCCCACGCCGCAACCCCCTGCCCCAGCCCTGATCCCCCCTCCTGCTCTCCAAACCCCTCGATCCCAGCCTGGAGCACCCTCCTGCATCCTAAACCTCTCATCCCAGCTCCACCCCAGAGCCTGCACCCCCTGCTGGAACCTGCACCCCAGCCCTGATCCCCCCTCCTGCCCTCCAAACCCCTCGCTCCCAGCCCAGAGCACCCTCCTACACCCCAAACCTCTCATCCCAGCTCTACTCCAGAGCCTGCACCCCCTCCTGCACCCGAACTCCAATTTTGTGAGCATTGATAGCTCACCATACAATTTCTATTCCCTGGTGTGGCCCTTGGGCTAAAAAGTTTGCCCACCCCTGATCTAAGGCCCAGTGAGCGTCTCTGCTGTTTCATTGCTCTTGTTTTCCTCCTTTCCCTTTATTTTTGGCTCCACTTGTGCCTGGACCTCTCCTAGGAACCCCCGCCCCCTGCAAGTTTACTGGAATAAGCACAGCTTGGTTGTTCCTTTTAGCACTAAAATCAACACACGCTAAAAAACAACCTCCCCTCTCTCCCTGCAACTTCCCTGTAGGGATGGCGCCCTGTCCCCCTTGCCCCCAGCCCTCCTTAGCACACTGGCTAGGCCAGGGCCTAATCCCTGCAGCCCATCAATGGGGTGTGAGTGAGGGTGGGAGAGTTTTATTTATATGGCTGTGCCTGCACCATCCAGTCAGAGCCCCAGGACGTCCGCATGGGGCTATAGCTCCTGTGTTAGATGTTTCTAGAGGGCCAGAGTCGGCACTAGACACAGGCAGACTAAGCAGTTGCTTAGAGCCCTGAACAGCTTAAGGGCAGGGCCGCCCAGAGGATTCAGGGGGCCTGGGGCAAAGTGGGGTAGCTGTGGCGCTTGTACTCACCCAGTGGCGGTCCGGGTCTTTGGCGGCATTTTGGCGGCAGGGGGCCCTTCAGTTGCTCTGCGGCAACACTGAAAGACCCGCCACCGAAATGCTGCCGAAGACCCGGACTGCTGCCGGGCCAGGGCTCACGGGGCCCTTGGGGCAAATTGCCCCACTTGCCCCCCCTTTTGGGCAGCCCTGTTTAAGGGGGCCCCTTATTTGCTGTGGGGTGTGTGTGTGTGTGTGAGCGCGCGTGCTCTCTCTCTCTCCCCCTGCTAGGCCCCCCATGGGCTAACACTGCCTCGGGGAAGGAACTGGCTTTCGCCCTCCTCTCCGGCAGACCCCTGCTCTTCGGGTAAATTTGTTGTGTCTAGCTTGCCTATCCAAGGGCCAGAGAAGTGGGGTGTCAGTCCCGTGAGCTCATGGAAACGGGCCGACCCTAACAGCGGCTATCTTAGCTCTGGCCTGGCCTGCAGGCAGCATGGCACTTGCTGGGTGGGGAGGGGTGGCACTCTAGGATATCCTGCAGTGCCCCCGTTTACCAAGAAGGGAGTTGTTGCTTTGCGCAAAGGTGTGGTCAGCAGTGTGCGGGACATGCAGCTAGAAAGGCCCTAGCCGTGCCCCTGTTCAAAATAAGGCTGATCCTTGGCATGTCTCCGGCTCTGGCTGCAGGGGCTCAGGAAGGGCGTAAGCCCCTAGGAGAGCTGCGGCCTGGGGGTCGTGCTGATGGGCACAGGCCCCCGCCCCGCTGCAGCAGTGACTGGCTTTGCCAGAGCCCTGCAGTCCTGGTGCGGGCAGAGCAGGCAGGTGGGACCCGGGAGTCCTAGTGGCCAGGCTGCAGCTCTAACCACTGGGCACCATAGCCTGTGGAGAGCGAGGAGTGGGGCTCTGGGAGGACTTCCCCCGTGTCTCCCTGCAGGGGAGGCCGGGGCTTGCGGGGCTCCCCTGTGCCATGCGCCCGCCCCGCCCCAGCCCGCGGAGCTATGCCCCCCCCCCCCGCGGCGGGGGCAGGTGGGCCGGGCCGGGCCGGCGCGCGAGGGGTTAAGCTCAGCCCGGCTCCCGGCGCTGAATATTTAAGAGCCGCGCGCAGGCGGCGGCGCAGCCCCGGGTTCCCCTCGAGCCCCGGACTGCCGAGGCTGGGCGCGAGCCGCAGAGCGCGGGGTGGCCCCGGGGACAGCAGCCGGCCGGAGGATGCGGCGCCTCGCGCTAACTTTCCTCGCTTTGCCGCTGGTGCTCCGCGCCGCTCCGGGAGGTGAGCAGCCCCTGCCTGCGCCCCGGGGCTCCAGGGACCGGCCCCGGCTGCAGCCAGGGACGGGACGGGGGGACTTGCCTGGGTCAGGACCGAGCGACCCCTTCGGGATCGGGCTCTGATGTCTGGTGACTGCGGCGCTCTGCCCCCCAGCGCCCCGGGCATGGCCCCGCGGGGGGAGCGGGACTCTGCCTGGTGCCCCTGCCCAGCTCGCTTCTTCCAGACTCTGCAGCTACCTGGCCTCGGTCCCCGCCTGCTGCCGCTGCTTTTCCTGCTCTTCTCCAGCTGGGGCCAGGGGCTCGTCCCCTTTCCTCCGCTCTGGCTGTGTGTGAAAGGGGGCAGGTGGGTGGGAGGGTTTAGAGATGGACCCAGGGAGTAGGGCTGGCTCCGTCTCCCCTCTGGCTGTGTGTGGAAGGGAGCAGGTGGGTGGGAGGGTTTAGAGACAGTCCCGGGGAGCAGGGCTGGCTCCAACACCCCTCTGGCTGTGTGTGGAAGGGGGCAGGTGGGTGGGAGGGTTTAGAGACAGTCCCGGGGAGCAGGGCTGGCTCCAACACCCCTCTGGCTGTGTGTGGAAGGGGGCAGGTGGGTGGGAGGGTTTAGAGACAGTCCCGGGGAGCAGGGCTGGCTCCGTCTCCCCTCTGTCTTTGCGGGCAGGGTGGCACACAGACACTGGCATCACCTGCCTGCGAACAGCACTGGCGGTTCAGGAGCCTTCCACCTGCTGCTCTCAGCCCCTGGCATTCCCAGCTTCTCTGTGGGCTACAAACAGCCCTGCCCCTCTGGCAAGGTCCGAGTGCCCCAGCATCCCCTGCCATTCGTAACCCACCCTGGGCGGGGCAGGACATAGGCGCAGCAGCTGGGGCGAGTGGCTTGCCCTCGCTTTGGTGCTGAGTCCCAACCGGCTCAGAGGCTGGCCATGGAATTGCTGGCTCCCCCGGGCAGGGCTGAGCTGCCAGCAGACTGGTGGCACCAGGATCATTTCAGTGGGAGAGGGGGGCTCATTTCCATAAAGCCTCGTACCCGGTTGTTTCTTGCCTTAGCGAGGCTGTTTCCTGCCAAGCTGTGGAGAAGCCGCAGCTGCGTCTAGGGATTTACTGTGACTGGATCAAGTGCACAGCCAGTGGCCAGATTCTGCTCTCCCAGCCGTTGGTGTAAATTCACGGTAACTCCACTGATGTCGGTGCGGATCCAGGCCAGTGATGGAGTTCAGGGGTTTGGCTCATTCTCTTTATTAATTAGAACTGGCTGGAAAATATCAGCAAATGAAATTTCAATGAAAGACCAACTGAATCTCATGGAAATATTTGTGATATTTTCCATTTGCTGCCCAGCTCTGCTACTGGCAATAACAACACTCAGCAGGTGCCTGGCAGTAAGCGTGGTTAAGGTGCTGGCCCGGGATGCAGGAGTTCTGGGTTTAATGCATGTCTCTGCTACAGGTGACCTTGGGGGAGTTGCTAGGGGCAGATCTTCTAAAGAGCTCTGCTTCCATTTAGACACCACAAGATGCATCCAGAACTGAGTTTTCTGGCTCTCAAATCGCCAGAGACCAGGACTCCTGCCCCACCCAGGGAGGAGGCTTCCGGCGTGGATTGTGTCCTGCCAGCCGCTCCTGGGTTTGAGCCTGAAGTTCTCTGAGGCGTCCTTGTGAGAGGTGCTGGCTTCACAGCTCAGCAGGCTGGTTTGCTGTGCCCAAGTACCACGTAGGCAGAGACTGTGTGAGCCTTTTGCCCTGTCCCACCAATGAGCCTCACACCTGATCTGCAGGGACCATGTCGGGTGTGAGGGGGAAGAGCTGTCTCCACAGCTCAGCCGGGGATGCCAATAAATGTCTAGTCAGTGCTGAGGTTACACAGGAACAGCCAGGCTCCCAACTCCTCTCACTGAAGGCCCTGATCAGACCCCAGCTGCTAATACTTTTTGTTTATGGAACTACTGACCCGTGGGACCAGGGCGCTCCAGGCGAGAAGAGCCGTATCTGATTGCTGAGCCTCTGAGCCATTCGGTTCAACGTCCGCTCCTACTTCTCTTCATCACACGCG
Organism: Malaclemys terrapin pileata; assembly: GCF_027887155.1. Lineage (NCBI taxonomy): Eukaryota > Metazoa > Chordata > Testudines > Emydidae > Malaclemys > Malaclemys terrapin. Next base: position 14,569,378 of record NC_071520.1, on the reverse strand, counting down.
GACGCTTCAAATGGTGCAGCAGCTGCGGTTGGCCAGACTAGCCTGAAAACCCACAAACCTGGATGTAGAGCAGGGGTGGGCAGACTACAGCCTGAGGGCCACATCTGGCCCTTCAGACGTTTTAATCCGGCCCTCAATCTCCAGCTGGGGAGCGGGGTCCGGGGCTTGCCCGGCTCCATGCATGCCAGGTCTCCGCGCAGCTCCCGGAAGCAGCAGCATGTCCTTCCTATGCGTAGGGGCAGGAGGGGGCACATGCTGCTGCTTCTGGGAGCTGCTTGAGGTAAACGCAGCCCGGAGCCTGCACCCCTCATCCCTCCTGCGCCCCAACCCCCTGCCCCAGCTCTGATCCCCCTCCTGCCCTCCGAACCCCTTGGTCCCAGCCCAGAGCACCCTCCTGCACCCCCAACCCCTCATCTCCAGCCCCCCCCCCAGAACCCACATCCCCAGCTGAAGCCCTCACCCCCTGCCGCACCTCAACCCCTAGTTTCTTGAGCATTCATGGCCCGCCATACAATTTCCATACCCAGATGTGGCCCTTGGGCCAAAAAGTTTGTAGAGCCTTTGCTCAGCCACTCGGACTGCAAGATGAGGGACCTTGCAGCACATCGCTGTGCACTGGGAAGGCTGCCTAGTGCAGGGTGGGGGACTCAAGGGGTCGGCACTGAGATTTCTTGGCTCTCGCTGCCAAGTGACTGGTTCCAAGCCATCCCAGGAGGTCCGTGAGTGACCGGAGTCAGGAAACTGCTCTGGAGGCTTGTGGCAATGTATGATTGACAGCTCCAGTCCAGCTCCCTGGCTGACACTTGCTCCAGTCCAGACAAGTGTCTGTCTGTTGCATTTGGCACTTCCGGTAGAAGAGCCAAGAACTGAACTGGGTGTAAAGACTGACCTGCCCCTAGGTACTGGTGGGGAATGGTGTGTGTGAGATGTAACACTGCCTCTCCTCTGGCTTTGCCTGACTTGCACCTAATTAGACAACTTCAGAGCCCCTTGAAATTGTGCATTCAGCACCCAGACATGTCCTCGGTCCGTCTGGATCGGTGGCTCTTTGCACAGCCCCCCTACCAGGTCCTTGTTCCTGCCCAGGGGATCAGCAGATGTCCAGTGTCATAGGATATCTACAAACAGGGAAGTTGGCCTGCAGCACAGCTCTGCTCCTGTCAGAGCAAACTCAAGCCCCTCCAAAGCACAGGAGGTTTCCCTGTTGGGCTGTGGGGATCATGCTGGAGAATTGAAGTCACTATTGCAGGAGTTCACAGAAGAACCTGAAAGGGCAATTGATGCTCTGCCACAGTGGGCAGCAGAAGGAACACAATGGCCTCCCATTAATGTGCCAGCTAAATCCTCAGGTGAATTGATTGGCTAGTTAGGCTTCTGATGACCTGGTCTGCAAACGCAAATGAACATTTTCATGCAGATTTCACCACATGCAAATGGAGATGCCTGGGAATGCTCGGAGTGCATTACTGGAGGTTGTTTCAGGTCCGGGTCATCTGAGTGCAGTGCCTAGAGGACCCGACTGGAATTTGTGATCCCACTGTTCTAGGATCTGCTGGAAATTGAGAACCGGTGGAATTATAGACTAGCTTGGGCTAGGACAGGTGGGGTTAGAGGGCCTGATCCAAAGCCAAGGTCAATGGGAATCTTTCCATTGACTTCAATGGGTTTTGGATGACGTCCATAGTGTGTGTGTGTGTGTGGGGGGGGGGTGCTTGGGCGGAATGAATGAATTCTTAAGAAATTGTGAGTAACAGCACAAACATGGGAGTTTGTAGCAATGGCAGGAGTGTGTATTGTTCAGTACTTTGAATTCCTGACTAGACCAACCACAGTGATGAACTTACTTTGCTGATTGAAGGTATCACAACCTGTCTACTGCCCCTAAATCGGAAGGACTTTATCTTTTGATAGCATTTGGCAGAGAGGGTTATGGCTAGTCTTGAGAATGTCTGGCGTCCCCAAGAAACAGGTCAAGCTGATGAAAAACATCTACAGCAAAGTGATGAGTGGTGGGAATAGACAAGAATCTGATGGAATGGGTCAGGATGAGCTAGGAGCAAGGATGCACGTTATCACCAGATTTATTCAACTTGGTACTGGAAGCAGTAGTGGCTGTTGCATTGAGAGATGCAATGGGAGGCGTCATGTTGTGTGGGAGGACAGTGAACAACTTTATTTTCGCAGATGATATTGACCAAGAAGGATTTACAGAGAATAGCTGACAAGGTGGATCAGAAAAAGTCAGACTGAAGATCAGCACAGAGAAGACAAAAATTATGGCAACTGGAAGACACGAGAGAGAGGTAAAGATAAAACCCAGAGACAAAGAACTAGAACAAGTGGAAAAAATGTATCAGGGGGGTAGCCGTGTTAGTCTGAATCTGTAAAAAGCAACAGAGGGTCCTGTGGCACCTTTAAGACTAACAGAAATGTGTACACCTTGGAGGTACTGAAGAATGGAAACTGTGAAGATGGCATAAAAAGAAGAATTGAAGTAGCTGCTACTGCATTCATAAAACTCTGTAACATCTGGAAGGCCAAAGATATTTCAATGAAAGCAAAAATCAGCATATGTGAGACAGTTGTCCTGCCAATGCTGTTCTATGGGTTGGAGTGTGAGGAAAGCCAACGAACAAAAGGTGTTGACTGAAGAAATGGACTCGCTGAGGGGAACACTGAGAGTTTCAAGGCATGTCCTTGTAATGAGGAAACGAGGACTGTAGGTTCTAATGACTCAGTTACTGAGAACTTGAACACGAAACAAAAGATAAGTGAGAAGAAAACAGCTAAGCAAGTAATAACCCTGTTACCGAAGAAAGATGACTGTGGGTGGTTCGGACACACAACCTGAATTGACCCAGAAAGTATACTATACATGGTGATGCATACTAGAGTGCAAAAAGCTAGATACAGGGGAAGACTGAGGATGCATTGGATAGACATGGTGAAAAATGACACAGGACAAAAAGGTTTAAAGATGAACAGAACCGTGAAGCTGGTACAAGACAGAATGTGGTGGAAAGACTTCATCTGGCCCCATTGTCACTGTTGAGCTGATGGACAGGAATAAAAGCCAATGGCTGTCCCTAAAACAAGAGTGTTCTTTCCAAATATCACATCTAGATCTGGGACAGATTCCCTACAGGGCTCACCTGGGCTTCTCATCCTCCTGGATGTCAGTGTGCTTGACGTGTGGTTGGCATGTCTCCTCAGAGGGCATTGGGTGGTAGGGGCAGGACTGATATTCTTCGATAACTCTCAGGAGTAGTTTAGTTGGCCTGTAGCTATGACTCTTTGCTCTACCTGAGCACAGCTGGAAGAGAGAGGCACAGTCGGCCCCATAGCGGGATGCAACATTTCAAGCTCACAGCCCTTGGAGGATATCGCCTATTATTTATATAGTGCCAGGAGCCTAGTCATGGCCAGGACCTTGTTGCGCTAGGTGCTGTACAAACCCAGAACAAAGAGACAGTCCCTGCCCCAAGGAGCTCACAACCTAAGCAATGCCTGGGGGCTGAGGAAGGGTGTTCTCTCCTGGCTTTCTTATACCCCCCCCCCCCCCCCCCCCCCGCACAACTAGGCAGAGAGATGCAGAAAACTTCATGTGCACCCTGGAGTAAACGTGCAAAGCTCTCCAATACCATGCTGGGGGACGCAGGATAAAATGCCGAGATAAATGGCGGGGTTCACTCCCCTTTGGTCCGACACACCCTGAGTTTTGCTGTGCTTCCGGGGGTTAGGGGTTGTCAGGACAGGGTGCGGAGCGTCCTTTGAGATGGCTGGTCACTCTGGATGTATCACTGGGTATGTCAGTGGGACTTTTGCCTGCCTGAGGAAATGGGCCCTGAAAAAAACATGAAGGGCCTTTAGCTTTTCTTGGTGGGGAGAGCGGGGAGCAGAACCAATGGCAAAGGGGGGGAGGGAGGGAGCAGAGCCCGCACTGGGGCTGTTTGTGAGCAACCAGCCGTGCAGCAGCACTGTCCGTGTCGCCCTCGTGAAAGCTGGGCTGGCCCCTTTGCTCCTGGGGTGGGAAAACCGCGGGGCGGGGCTCAGCGGCTGTGCTTAGGGCGGGATAGCACACAGCCCAGGGAAAGGGAGAGCGGGGAGCAGAGTTCCCTGCTCAGGGTGTTTGCGGAACCTTCAGCAGCCAATTCAGCCCCGGCGTAAGTGCGCCTCACGCTGCCCTTGACTTGGGCTGAGTTAACGCAGCGTCTGCCAGGACTGAGTTTGGCCATCAGAGCTCAGAGGAGAGAAACGTCTCCTGCATGCACCATGGTGACCAGGTCGCCATGTGCCCTTCCCCGTGCCTCGCCCCCCTAACCCCAGCTCCCTGGGTGCCCCTTTCCATGCACGTCCCATCTGTGTGTACTCACCACCCCGTGGAGCCTCTCCCTGCCCATCCTCCACATCCGCTTCCCCATGCACCCTTCATTGTATGCCCCCCAGCCTGGGACACTTCCCCTCCAGCTTCCACCCTGTACAGTCTCTCCCCACACGCCTCCCATTCTGGGCGCCTACCTAGACACAACGAACCCACCTAGTCCCCTGCCTAAGCATTGATGGCCTGGAAGGGGAGGATGCAGACTGGACAGTGCTCGGCCGGGCTGCTGGTGGGGATGGTGGGGGGGAGTGGGAAGTGCTGGCTCCAGTCACTTGCCTTACTTCGCATTCCTGCAGTGTGCAGTGCTGCACTTCCCTGCCATGCTGAGGCCATGTTGCAAATGAAGCCAGCGCTGTGGGCTCAGAGATTGGGGCCAGCGGGGCACTGACCCTTGTTAATTGCTCTGGTGTGTCTGGCTGGAGACCTGAGCAATGAACAATGTGCCAGATGAGGTTACGTGAATGATCTTGAGGCCTTGTCAAGGCAGGCGGCTCCGGGCTTACGGGCAGGGGCCACACTGTTGCTGAGGCGGGTGCTGCATGCCCTGGTGCTCGCCAGCTGAATGCTCCCTGCTCGGGTGCACTAGGAGCGACTATTTCGCGGGGCTCAGAGCACGTCTTGGCCCTGTGTGCTCAGGCGTGGAAATACAATACGAACTGTGACAGAGGGGGGTTTTGACAGCTCTTGCATCCAACAGCTGATTTAATCTTTGGGAGGGGCGGTAGCATAGGCAGAGGGGAGTTTGGAGAAATGAATGGGTTGGGAGATCAGCACAAATGTTACCTGGAAACGTCAGCTGCAGGCAGGGTCGTCCCTAGGGGGCCCGGGAGCCGCCCCCACTCCGCACTTTCTCGCAAGCCCCTGCCCTGCCTTTTTCCGGCTTCCGCCCCCTCCTCCGAGCGACGCCAAGAACCGGCGGGGTGGGGTGGGCTGGGGCCGGGTTGCTCATTGCTGCTGGCGCCAGGCCCCCTGCTAACCCCTCAGGCTGCCCTGGACCCCGCCCCCTCGAAGCGTGGGGCCCAGGGCGGTTGCCCTGATCCGTCCTATGGACAGGACAGCTCTGGCTGCAGCCAGGGCGAGGGAGGTGACAGCCAGCTGTGTGCAGCAGGAGGCGAGTGACCCCAGTGGGTCCTGGCAATCACACCCTGCACGCTTATTAGCAACAAGCCTGCTCCATCCTGTTCTGTGGGGAGAAGCTGGAGGAGCCGTTGCTTTCCCTGGTAATTTGCCTTTGCTGGGTCTGGATGGTGATACTTCGATGGGGCAGGGTGATGTACAGACTGCTCCAGAAGTGTGTGAGAGCCTCAGGGTGCATTGAAGAGGTTTCCTCAGTGTCCCAGCGCATGATGTTTTGCAATTTAGGTTAAAATTATGGTCCGTCTTTGAAATTCTCAGTCTTCCTGGTCCTGCTTACAGGCTAGGGGGCTCTGTAGGGATGCGTGCGATCAGAGTCAGTTCTAGAGCAAGATGGGGTGAGTTGTGACTCCGTTTTTAGGGAGCAGCCTGTTCTAGCTTCCTTTGTTTTGGGGTTCCTGTGTGGTGGTGTACCGAATTCTAAGCGATAAAGCAGTGTTATGGTGCACCTTCCGGCAAGTGTATTTCTGTTTTCAGCAAACTTCTCTGCATGTATGCTGTGAACATAACCCAGAGCACAGGGGGATTAGCATCATGCACACTCTGCTGCAGGCTAGTCTGTAGCTCTGATGGTCTCTGGCCATACAGAGTTCTGGGGGCAGAGAGAGAGGACTAGTAAGTAATTACCTTTGAAGTTCTGCAGCATAATGCCTTCTCTCGGCAGAGATCAAAGTGACTAATGGGTTTAGCCTCACAACCCTCTGTGGAGGTAGGGAAGGATTGTTATCCTTGCTTGACAAATGGGCAAACTGAGGCACACAGCAGGGAAGGGCCACAGGGGACCTGGCTCTGTGTTCATGAGTTTGGCTTTTGGAGACAACTGAGGTCAGATTTGTCCCTGAGTGATTGCACAGCAAGGCAGCATCAGAGATGGGAGTAGAACGCAGGAGTCCTGACTCCCAGCACCATGTGCTAACAACTAGCCAGCATGGCCTCTTTCACTGTGCTATGCAGGTCGCTTATCACCTAGGCCTAAGCTAATGGTGATGGCTCAGGCTGCCACTCCACTGTGTGTATGTGTGAGAGGAGGGGAGGAGATGGCAAGTCACTGGGGGCAAGGGCAGCTGTGTTTGGGAGGGGTGGGAGGAAGCAGGGCTTGGCAGATGTTTGGTTTTGAGACGGATCAGACTCAAAGCTCACACGGACAGATGCAGAGGTCCCAAAGGCAGGAGATCAACATTTCCCCAAACCACCTGGACAGTTCCTTGCGCCCAAACTGAAATTCATCCCCACCTCTGGCTCGGGGGACAGAGGTCCAGGGAGCAGGAGAATGACTGAGTGCCAAGACGTTTCAGTGCGTCGTCCCAGAGCTTTGGAGAGAAACAAATCAGCCAACGTGACGAAGCTGGAGCGGGATCCATTGTAGCCTTGGGGACCAAGTGATAGTTTAGCTGCAGTAAATTAGAAAATGATGAATACGGGGCTGCATGCTGCCTGCCTGCCAGCTCGGCAGTTTCTGAAAAGAGAACAAACAAATAACCAGTGGATTTCCTTGGAGACAGTCGGGTGTGTGTGTGTGGGAGGTTAAGGGGAGAGGGGGGTAAGAAAAACAGCCAAGCTGCCAATAAGCAGGGCAAAGTGAGAAACAGAATCACAATTTCCATGGGTAGTTTTGGGACAAAGACCCCAGGACTAAAGAAAGTGGCTACGGGTGGCTTTCATTTTCGGAGAGAAGACTAACGAAACCTGCGAAGGGCCATGCAGAGAGAAAGGAAGGAAACAGTTCGCTTTAACACGGCATCAGAAAAGGACAGTGTGGTCGGTTGGGTGACACTTATCTATTGCTGTAGGAGCCTCAGGCCAATGGACCAGGAGGTTTATTCCCCAGTGCCAGGGTTAGAAACGAGGACTGTAGGTTCTAATGACTCAGTTACGGATTGTGAGAACTCAGCAAGGGAGCTTTCTCCTGGGGGGACACGATTCGCTGCAGCAGCCAAGGTGGTCACCTCGTTAGCCATCGAGCCATGGATGAGTGATGGGTGGGGTAGGTTGTAGAACCTTGATGGTCGTGTGAGTCCATCATTGCTGGATCATTGAAGGCTGGCGGGCTGTGACTGCTCCTTACTGAGCTTTAATCATGTACTTGTTACCTTGTGCTGCCCCATCTGTTATAGCTCCCTGTTCTCTCATTTTGTACTTAGTCCCTGCCCCAAAGAGCTAACAATCTAGTGTGCGTACACACAGTACTTTGTGCAATGGGGCTCTGACTGAGGCCTCTGGGGACAACTGTAATATATGAGTAACAACAGTAATGGGAAGTTAGAGAGACCCCATGGCCCAGCTGGCATGGCACCAGCATGGGAAACAACCCTCCTGAGCCTTGTTCACATCTCTGCCACTGACTTTCTGTATGACCTTGAGCAAGTCCATTAAAACTCTGTGCTGCCACGGAAGGGGCTTTGCTGTCCGTGGCTGAGAAGTGCGAAGCGTTGTGGGAAGGAGAAAGGGGTGTCTGGAAATGGAATGTGGAAATATGTGAAACGAGCCGGGAGGGGACTGTTGCTGAATTTTTCATCTTGATTAAATCCAGAGTAAACACACAAAAGGGCAACAAAGGCCAGTCTGGTTAAGTGGAGATGTAAAGAACAGGACAAGCAATTATAAGGAGGTTAAAAATATAATCAATCTGCTCAGGGAGAGGATTGCGAGAGCTATAAAAAATAAACAAAAGCAGGTTACAGGGATAATTAGAGGAGCAAAAGCTAATATTGAATGCTGGATTGCAGCGAAGATCTCCGCTCCTAAGAAAGGTCTCTTTAGATCTATTATTAATAGGCAGAAGATAAAAGGGAAAATTGGTCCAGTAAAAATGATGATGAGGAATTGAACACAAGTGCTAAAGAGAGGGTGGATTTTATGAGAGCTTGTTGCTGTCTTTTTGGGGTGGGAAGAAGACCGGGAAATGCCTGAGACAGGAAGGCGTTTATTGTAATTGGACAGGAAGCTGTTGCCCCCTATTCTCCTCCCTCCAGTGTGTCCTCCCCAGCTCTCCTCCTAGTCTGTCCCCTTCATCCACTCTTTCCCCTGCCATAGTCTGTCCTCCTCCTCCCCTTGAAAGCAGCCCTCTGGCTGTCTCCCACCCTGTCTGGATGGGAGAATTCTTTATTAGCCAGCAACAGGGCATGTAGAGCCCTTGGATGCTGCCACATCCCTTTCACCTGGCGTACAGGGGCTGGAGCAGGGATGAGGAGCTCAGTTCTTGTCTCCTGCCTTCTGTCTGTCATGTCTACTTTGGTGGTGAGCTCTTTAGGGCAGGGACTGTTTGACTATGGGTTTTCCCAGCACCTCTCACAACGGTGCCCTGAAGTCAGGTGTGACACCTAGGTACTACTGTCATAGTAGCGATGATGATCATTGCTAGATAATAATTAATTTAGGGTGACATGTAAAATGAACTGTCCCTAAAGAACAAGTAGGGGACTAATTGGAACGTATGCAGATTGCTTACTCTGCATCACAAAACCCTGATGTGTTCAGAACTGACAACGAGGATGATGCTGGAGAGTTGATGGAAGACTGGAGAAAAAGCACAGAGAATATGAAGTAGGAGTGATCCTGGCAATTGCCAACCTGCAGATCTTCCTAGTAAAACAGCACAACAGTTATAAAGCGGGGACTGAATCATGAAACACCTAGAGAGAAGAGAACCATAGTTCATGAGCACTAAGCAGGATGGATTCAAGAACAGATCCGGCCCGATGAACTAGAGTGTTCCTTTGATAGCAGGACAATGGTGTCAGTGGATGAAAGGCATGCAGACAACTGCCTATTGTTTGACGTTCACTAAAGCATGTTGATATAGGGTCTCATGAAATCTTGCTCTCATAATTCATTCCAACCGGACCGGCCAGGATTAGTGACACAGATCCAAACCCGTGGCAGCACTATAAACAAAGCAATGATGCATGGCAGCGTATCAGCCTGGCAGGCGATTCTAGGGCGGGTATTGCAGGGATAGAGGGTAGATCCAGTCTTAATTAGCATCTTCTACAGTCATCTGGAAGAAGGGGTGAAAAGCACATGATTGAAATGTACAGGTGATATTTGGGTGGTGTCGCAATTGCTGGCGAGGACAGAGAATTAACACAAAGGGATCTAGCAAGGCTAGAACTACGAGTGTGATCTATACAAATGAGATTCAGTTTAATGTGTGTCTCCCTTATATGTGTGTGTGAAGGGCCTGGGCAGTTGCTGTACGCTGCAGGGAAGAGGAGATCCGCAGTCCCATGAAGTACAAGAAGGGCTCGAGCCCATCAATGGTTTTGAGGCAAAACTCCCCTGGCGGTGAATGGAATGAGGCCTGTGGAAGGAAGACAGGCTACAGCCCAAAGTGCTTTTGGACTGAACCCTCTGGGGCTGCCCCGAGAGGCTCCAAAAACCTGTATGAGCATGCGTGAGGTGTCCTGCGTGAGCATGAGAGGTGTTTGCTGTTGAATAGCTCAGTCCTTCCTCGTGCCGCGTCTCGGACAGAAGACGCTGAACGGTAGCAAGCAGAAGGCCAGTACTATGGGCCTGGTACTGGATGCAGGAAGAATAAGATTTAAAATGCTCGGTAATAAGGGGTTCTAGTAGGTTTGTTCTTCACATATTCCCCCTTCTCTATCGGTTTAGCATCCGTTTTTCCTTTGGGCAAATATTTCTGGACAAAGATAAACCCAGAGGCGTAGCGAGCGCCCTCCGACCGGAGGGGGCCCCGCAAGGAAGGGGGCCCCTAAAAGTGGCAAAATAAATACCGCATTCCAGTTTCTGCATTGTAAGGGGCCCCGCCTGGACATATGTTCGGAGGGGGCCACCGTTCGGAGGGGGCCATGTTCTTTGTTGCTACGGCCCTGGATAAACCCCAGATTACCAATGTAGCTGCTCCAATGCTAGTTATAGTAATGATGACCTGGAGGACAGACCTGTTCCATTTGAACTGCGTGGAGTGCATCGATGTGACGCTGGACTAGGTGTATCATGTACTGATTTTTCAACCCTCTTCCCCTTCACTTTCCTGCTCCGCTGCTGTAGACCCCAGGAGAAAGGGGGCAGGTATGTTCTTGCATGCTGGCTTTTGGGCACTCGGGTGTGAACGTGGTGGGTGGATGGGCTTGGGGTGGAGCTAATCCTCCTCACAGCCTGGCCATGCCCTGGAGAACGGGGGCTATCATCACTGGTCATTTCCAAAGCCTTTGTAATCAGAAGGTCACTGAGGCATTCACCGAAATAACGGCAATAAAATATGGTGCTCATAGAACAAGCTGTAGCCACATACCGGTCCAGTCCTGCAAAAGGGCATATGTTTCACTTCAGTGACTAGTCCGCTAGAAGTCAGTGGGACCACTCACGTTCTGGCCATTGGCAGCAGGGGCGGCTCCAGCGTTTTTGCCACCCCAAGCGGCGAAAAAAATTAAAATAAAAAAGCCGCGATCGGCGGCACTTCGGAGGCAGCTCTACTGCTGCCGCTTCATTCTTCGGCGGCAATTCGGCGGCGGGTCCTTCCCTCCGAGAGGGACTGAGGGACCCGCCGCCAAAGAGCCGGACGTGCCGCCCCTCTCCGTTGGCTGCCCCAAGCACCTGCTTGCTGCGCTGGTGCCTGGAGCCGGCCCTGGTTGGCAGGTTCAAACCCTGCAGCCTTAGTCTGTACCGCTGGTGCGGAAGGAGAGCACCTGTTGTGCTCAGTAAGTGGCAAGCTTTTATACTGGCTGGGCACTGCTGTGAGAAGGAGGTATGATCACATTCACTACGCTAATGTTACAGGCAGGGTCACGTTATTTAAGGGGTGGCCACACCGCGTTAGTGACAGAGGTTTTGATAATTCAGCTAATTATTGGTCCACATTTACCTCTAAAACGTCTGGTTTTAGCAAAATCCAGTGTCTGCAAAAAAAGAGAAAATGTCACCAAAACCACGATAACCTGTTGCCAAAATGACCACGGGTACATTTCAGTGACCGCCCAGCCCAGACAGGAATGGACAACTTGCTGAAACCGGGCAAGAATCTGCTGTGAAAACAGTGCTGGGTAATTCCTGTGATCTCCTACATCCCCTGACACATCAGTCACGGGCAGGTCAGGAAGCCTGGCGCTCGGCGCAGGGGGCAGAGATCACGGTAGCTGCAGTATCTCCGTATCTCCTGCTTGTGGGGACTGGTATTCTGATGGGTGACCACAAGAGGGCTCCATGTGGATCCTTCTCATTTAGATTCCTGGGCTGCTAAGGAGCAACTCCGCTAAGTCACCTGGGGGCTTTTGAGGCTATGGCCCTGTAGAATCAGGCCCACGTCAAGGCCTGTGCATCTAACTGCATGTTTTCCTGCAAACCCTTCATGGCTGCTTAGAATGATGGGTCAGGAAAAGTGAGACCGCAACAAGCTCTTTGCCCCTGCGAAAACCTGTGGATTTTAACGCCAACTTTTTCCATTCCTACCAGCCTGTATTCTGAATTCTTCTCTCTCTTGCAGTTCCCTGGTGCTACGATTCCCAGGATCCCAAATGTGGTGAGTACAGAAATTGTTTCAAGTGGGGGTGTGTGCGGAGGGCAAGTGTGCTGGGGTAGCGTGTCCGTGTGCACGCCCGGGTCTGAAGGCAGTGTGAACGTGCGTGGTATGTGAACATTTGTGGGGTGTGAACGTGCGTTCATGGCCCCGGGGACAGAGATCATGGTAGCTGCAGTACCTAAAACTGCCCTTGCAACCCTAGAGTTCAGAGAGATTTTTAAATTACTTTTTGCAAAGCACCTACGTGGTTATTCCCATTGAGCCTAATCCAGCTCCCTCTCCCCCCCAGGCTAAATCAGGGCTGTCTCCCCTGAAGTCAGGGCCTTTGCACTGGTGCAGGAGCAGAATACATCCGCCCAGAGTCAGGCATTTTGGGTCTTTTTAATTTTTTGCATAAATATTCTGGGCCAGGCAGAGCCCTGGAACAGCGGTGCGAGCACTGGGACAACGTGTGATCTAATTCACCGTGGGAAACCCGACTAAGGGAAGGAGAAGTGAACCCATATGATGGTAACGTGTGAATTATTTGAGTGCACATTGAAGCCTAAATTGCCCACATGCTAATATATCAAATAAGCAGATCCGTCTGAGCTGGGGTCAGTGACCTTAGGGACAGCTTGAGAAGCAGTTAGCAGGGGAGCCTATATTCTGCATTGCTGTGGAGATGAGGCCTGTGCTGGCCCCTGGGATCAGGAGGTTTTCCCCGTCACTTCAACACCGAAGTATTGTGCATGTTCACTCCTGACATGGCTCTCGGGAGAAGCTCAGCACCGTGTGTTTTTTCCAGTGACTGTCTCCTCTTTGTCATGCCTAACTCCATGGCTCTCTTTGCTCCTGGCCCAAAAGGATTTCAGGGTCTCACTAAATTCAGAGCAACTGTTGCATCGCTTTGCTCTGAGCCGACACTGAGTCGAGAGCTACCAGCAGCCCTGCCAGGCCCCGCTCATTTGTCACATGTCTCGCTCGTGGTTGGGAGTCCTTCACTTCCCCCAGGCGTGGGATTTGGTTTTAAGTGTCATGCTCAGAGTGCTGTGGATGCGTGTGGTCAGAGCTTCCCTGGACAGCAGGGGGGTGCATTGGAATGGGACCCCCTGTACAGAGGACTGCAGGGCCAGGCTGAGGGAAAGGAGCCATATGCACTCGGCTTCCCCATTTTTGTTGAGGGCAAGATTTGATTTGTAAATAGAAAATGGCTGTTGAGCAGTGCGAATGGTGCCAGGCTCTGAGCAGAGGCCAGAAGTCAGCAACATTAGTCAATATCCTGCTACCCTAAAGAGAAAACAGAGATGGGATGTGAAACGTCAGCCCGGCAGTCTGACGTGTATGCTCACCGCCCAGCTCTGCGCTGGGAAGAGCCTGGGAAACACAGCGTGGGGTGGACGGTTACATTTCAGAGGCCAGATACGCCCTTTGCTATGTCACCAGGAAAATAAACTGGTTGCTTTACCCATACTAAAATATAGTTATCCATCTAAAATGTCAGTCACACTTGATATTAAAGGAGCGGTTATAAATAGTTGATAAAGTGTTAAAAAGCTTAATAAATGTTTAAATGAATGGTTAATCAATTGTTAGAGTTCAGCAGGTTGTTTATAACCATGGCGTATAGCCATTTATAATGCCTCTGAATGATGTGCTGATAACCATCTATCACACGTACTGTTCATGTCTGTAACATACTTATAACATCTATGAATCATTTATTAACTCTTTATAAACTATTTATAAAATGGAGTCTTAATATAAAGTGTAACCAAAACGGGTAACTTCCATGGGAATGGTATATAACTAGTGTAAATTTTATATGCCAGTATTGGACTTATACAGGAGAGTGACTTCTTTGAGGACTTATTTGTGTATCTGTGCGGTATTTTATTTCTGACATATATGTGGCCCTGTAAGGACTAGTGTGATTTTTGAAGCCTGCCATTTAGTACATGTTGTTATAAGAACGGCCACGCTGGGTCAGACCAATGGTCCATCTAGCCCAGTATCCAGTCTTCCAACAGTGGTCAATGATAGGTGCTTCAGAGGGAATGAGCAGAATAGGGCAATTCTTGAGTGATCCATCCCCTGTCGTCCAGTCTCAGCAGCTGGCAGTCAGAGGATTAGGGACACCTGGAGCATGGGGTGGTATCCCTGACCATCTTGGCTAATAGCCATTGATGGATCTATCCTCCATGAACTTCTCTATTTCTTTTTTGAGCCCAGTGATCCTTTTGGCCTTCACAACATCCTGTGGCAATGAGTTCCGCAACGTTGACTGGCATTGTGTGAAGAAGTACTTCCTTTGGTTTGTTTTAAACCTGCTGCCTATTAATTTCATTAGGTGACCCCTGGTTTTTGTGTTACGCGAAGGGGTAAATAGAATATCAGGGTTGGAAGGGACCTCAGGAGGTCATCTAGTCCAAGCCCCTGCTCAAAGCAGGACCAATCCCCCAACTAAATCATCCCAGCCAGGGCTTTGTCAAGCCTGATCTTAAAAACCTTGATAACACTTCCTTATTCACTTTCTCCACGCCATTCATGATTTTATAGACCTCCATCCTATCACTCTTAGTTGTATCAATGAAACACATCTGTATTGAGACATATGGGGATGCTCCTCACAGTCCTTCTATGCGTGAGTGGTAATATGGCCCAGTGGTTTGGGTGCCAGCTTTGGGAGAGCACGATTCAGTTCCCTGATCTGCCGCAGATTTCTTGCGGGCCTTTGGGCAAGTCACTTAGTGGTTTTTGGCCTCTGTTTCCCATCTGTAAAATGGGGCTAATAGCACCACTCCCTCTGGAATGCTGTTTCAGTGCCTGACGCTGATCAGGTGTGGCGCAAAAGGAAAGGACCCAGCCGCTTTGCCCCATGGGCGTCCAAGTGCCTTCCTGACTGTCCAGTGACAGGAGTAAGGCCCTGACTCCCCCTTCGGTTCAGAGACAGCCAAATCTCGGTGACGTCGTTCCTGGGCTCCAGCTGATGTGGCAAGTGGGCGGACTGCTGATGTGTGGGCTTAGTGTTCTGCTTTAATTGTGGCATCTTCTCCTCCCAGCCTCTGGGCCGCTTCAGTAAAGCAGATGTTCCATTGTGCCGCTCATTCTAAAGTGCAGCGGCTGGATTTCAGCAGCCAAAACATTACCGATCAGGGAGACTGTCTGGCTTCCTTCCTCGTTACAAGGTTACGCACCTCGCAGATTAGTGTTACTCACCATGGTTTCCACTGAAACAATCCCAGCTCCCTGGCAGCCTACAGCTGTAGACAGCAGAGCCAGCCGTTTGCTGCCATCGGGCTCACCGGTGGTGTTGTGATGGTTCCTCAATCGCTGGGCACCGGTTCCCTTCCATTGCTACGTTCCATCGCCGAGGCGGTGCCGACTGCGGTAGCCCAGTGACGCGTTTGTGTTCGTGGCCTTATGGGATGGCTTATCAGAGGTGTAGGGCAAGAGTTTGCGCTGCCTTGGTGCGAAGGCCTCAGGCTTACAGGTGACCATCATGGTAGCTGTGGAGAACCCAAATGGTTGCTAGTGCACAGACCCATGAGAACAGCCCTGACCAGACAGGGCGAGGAGGCCTCGGTGTCTGAGGGGGCTGTGTGTGGCGAGGAAAGACGGCCGAAGCAGGGCGAAGGGGTGGGGCTGAGAGGGGTGCGGCTGGGTGCGAAGAACCTCTCCAGGGGAGACGTGGGAGGAGCAGGGGGAAGAAGAAACCAAACCCAGCGAGGAAGCTACTAGTGGAAGCAGCCTGCTCCTCAGGGTCTGTAACTCTAGCTCAGAGAATAGGGGCCGCCTGTCAGGCTAAATATAGGCCCTGGCCCAGCAAGGAAATCCTGCTGAATTATGAATGAGGCTTGACTAAGACCTGTCTCATTACTATTCATGAAGGTCGGCTAAGCGAGCGGCCGTCTCTCATGGGGTGGGGCGGGGGGCCATGGAGGGAGAGGCTAATGAAAGCGCTGGCGTGCGCTGTGTCCTTTGCGGCCAGAGAGCACTCGCGGGCGGACGTGCTGCATTTACCAGCACTTGCTTGTTGAAAGCAGGAAAGCCAGGAGCCCTTGGCAAACCCAGCTCCATTTTAACATATGCCCCAGGAAGCTGCTCTCGCTGGCGTCCTCACGGGACGACACCAGGACCCTTCACTTCACAGTAGGTTGTCCCCATGTGGCCCATGTTTTACCCACTTCCCTCCCCCCCACTCTCTCTCTCTCTCCAGGCCCCAGGTACTGGAAGGATCTGGCAGCGGGCTGTGGAGGAGATAACCAGTCGCCCATTAACATTGACAGGCGTAAAGTGCAGAGGGACAGGAACCTAGGAGATGTCCTCTTTGAGGGTTATGACCACGCCCCGCCGGGCAAGTGGAGGCTCATGAACAACGGGCACACGGGTGGGTATTTGTGCCAGACTCCCTCTCTCCCTCCTTCCTTGGCCCCTCAAACTCTCTGATCCAGGGCGTGACTCGCCGCAGGATTCCCTTCAGTATGATATATTTATTATTTCTACTGTGGTAGCACCTGGGAGCCCTGTCATGGCCCAGGATCCCATGGTGCGTGCTAGGTGTTGGACAAACACGGAACATGATCCCTGCCCAGAGCAGTTCACGGTCTTGCATCTGGCTCTGTTATTAACCTGAGAATGCATTGTGCCTGAGAAGAATGGCCTTGAGGTTTGCCCAGCTGCATGGAAATTACAGAGGGGTGAGCTGGCTGATTGGACTCTTTTATGTGCTCCTCCATTCACATGCATTCACTCCCACGCTCCCAGCCACCCCTACCCCATCTGCTTTGTGTACATGAGAGGTCGCCGCTGTCCTGGGTGAGGCTGGTGGGATTGCAGCCATGTGTTTCCCCTCTGTAACTTCGCCCTGGTCCGTTTACAGTGGTGATGAGACTGGAAGGCGTGTCTGTGAGCGAACATATCAATATCACTATTGGGGTGCTTCATGAGAAGTACCGAGCCCTGCAGTTTCATTTCCACTGGGGGAACCTCAAGGGGAACGGCTCGGAGCACACCATTGACGGACACCAGTTCCCCATGGAGGTAAGTGGGGAGAGGTGGTCATGCCTCATGGGAGTTGTAGTTCATAGTTGCATATTGCTGAGAACTCCACCTGTTGCTGACAAAGATAATGATTCAGACTGTGCACAAGACCCCAGATAAATGTGTATATCTTAGGTTCAGCAAACCCCTGGTGAACCCACATCTCTCTGGATTTTGTGTTTGGCAGAGCTGGTTGGAAAATATCCTCCCCTGTCCCCCTGGAAAACTTCAATGAAAAAATGAATGAAATTTTAATGCAGCCTTAAAACACCAAAGGGGCTAGAGCCTTAAAACAAAGTACCCCGGCGCTAGAGCACCCACGGAGAAAAATTAGTGCCGGCAGCTCCCTGTGGCCTTGCCCCGTGCTCCAGCTCGCCTCTGCCTCCTCCACAAGCGCGCCGCTGCATCCTGCTTCTCCCCCCTCCCTACCAGTGCTTGCACCGCGAAACAGCTGTTTTGCGGGGCAGGGAGGGAGGGGGGAGGAAGGGGAATGCGGCGCGCTGGGGGAAGAGGCAAGGCTGGGGTGGGGATTTGCGGAAGGGATCCAATAGGGGCGGGGGGGGAGCGGAGTTGCAGCAGGGATTTTGGGGAAGGGGTTGGAATGGGGGTGGGGCCAGGGGCGGGGCCAGGGCGGAGGTGGCGCGAGCACCCACCGGCACTGGAGAAAGTTGGCGCCTATGAAATACCACAATGGCCTGGAACAGGTCTCACCCTCCTTCTGTGTCTCTTTCTCTTTAGCTGCACCTTGTTCACATGAACACCAAGTACAAAACCTTCAACGAGGCCAAAGGGCATCCGAATGGGCTGGCTGTCCTGGGCTTCTTGTACAAGGTACGTCAAAAACACCCTGCCCCTGGCTTGCACGTTCATGGCCAGATTCCTCCAAGTGACCCTGAGGAGGTGGCAGAGAGTAGCCTGCGTGCTAGGCCCTTTAATAAACAAAAATCCCCTTGATTGTGTTGAACTGGCACATGGCACCATGGCATCAATCTAGAGAGAGACCCTCAGGCTGGGGCACGCAGGCGGGACATTGCCCGGAGAGTACCCACTCTGGGTCTAAAGACCCTTGACGCTGCCAAGTCAGCCCCTTTAACCAGCACCAGAAATGGCACTTTGCCTCCAATGCGGATGGAAACATTCCCGCAGCACAGCCACGGTGCCCTGGGGTCTGATTGCCACAGCTCAGGTGTGCTGCGAATCCTCAGTTCGCAGGCTGTGTGTTGCCAGGCCTGAGAAACACGTCTGTGGCTCGCTTCAAAGTCACTGCGTTCACTGTACCCTAGCGGTAACTATTGGTTTAATCTCTGATTTGAGATTTTAATTTACCATGTAACTGCTGCATCGAGTGCTGGGGAACAGGGCAAAATGCAGCCTCTGTGCCTGGTGCATCCGATGGAATGCAGCAGGGAAAGGTTTGAAATTCACCCCAACGGAAGAATAACCCAAGAACGCAAACCCTCCGGACAGAGTAGAAATCACCACTGAGTTGAACTGCCGCTAAACCGAATGTGGCATCTTGAGGCGGTCATGGGGGTTCCCTGTTTTTGTAAAGCAAATGGACAAATGTGTATTTTAACACAGTCTGGTTCACCTTGCTGTTGGGAGCTGCCTAGAATGTAGCCAAGTTCTCATTTCGTTCAAAGGCTGTTCCGTCCCGAGAGCTGCCCCATTGCTCATTCCAGCGCCAGGACACTTAGCGTGCGGAAAGTCACACATTTCCATTTCTGAAAACATTCACCTTCTGGCTGGCATTGCAGCTCCTAAGAACCATGTGCTTTTTGCTGCAGTTTGACGTGCCCAAGAGTGAAAAACGACCTGGAATGCATAAAGAGGGTCATGGTGTTAGATGGACCCTATTGATCATTTCCTTCTAGAAAGAATAGGCTTTAGCACACACTTAGCCTTTTCTGGATTGCAAGTAACGTTCCAGACTCAGTAAAGCACTTGAACGCTGCAGGTGCATTTCTGTATCTGAGTTTTGATCATTGCAGGTTTTGGTCCATTAATTATGTAAGTTACGTTTTCCATACACCGAGTAACGACACACTTATAGTCTAAATTACTTCTGATTTGTGATTAAGAAGCAGCAATAAAACAAGAAAGAACAAAACTAAAGTCTCCAGGAGAGAGCACAGTGTGGGTGTCTCTTCTGCGGCTAATGGAGCCCAGTAGATTTTTAGAAATGTAAAGGTGCAATGCACAGAAGACAAAACCTTCTACATTACCACATGTGATGTAACAGAGATCATCAGCCAGTCAGATTGCTCTCTCTGTCCAAAACGTTTTATAAACCTTAAAGAATACTATTGAAAGACTAAAAATAAAGGTTAAGCAGATAGGTAGTGGGAGGTCAGCTGGGAGTTTATAGGTTTGAGAGACCATTGTTGCAGCTGGGGCAGTGCTCTCTTCCCCTGCTCCCCTGGATATGAACTGTGCAAAGCCAGCGTGGTTGGAGTCCGGGTCGCATTGTAACCAGCTCTCCAAAGTACAGGTGAATGGTGAGGGCTGAATCAGACTTGTTTCAATCAGTTACATGATATCCCCCTTCCGACAATGGTGTTAGCAGCTGGGGATCCAGATGCCTGCCAACACCATTGAAAATAGCTTTCCTGACTGCCCATTATGCTGCTTATGAAAGAAAGTCACACGCAGTGGCTTAAGGGTTCTGGGAAAACTTCAATTAACTGACGTGGGAGTGAACCTGTGTGGTTTATATCAGTGCAGCGTCATTTCTCTGGAGCTAGGAGTGTGTGTGAGACATAAGGGAAGAGGAAAGGAGTGCAAATGTTTACGTACAGTGACTGCACTTAGAAAGCTGCCTCTGTTCTCGCCATGGGGAGAACGCAAAGCATGGAAAAAAATCTTGTTAATAATAATAATAAACCTTGCGTTTCTATAGTGCTTTCTGTCCACGGACCTCAAAGTGCTTTGAAACACTAGAGATGAAGGGGGATTATTATTCCTTGTTTATAGGCAGGGAAACCGAGGCCCTGAGTAGCAATGTGATTTGCCCAAGGTCACCTTGTGAATCAGAGGTAGCAGTATAGAAATCGAACCCACGGCTTTTGACTTGCAGTCCTCTGCTATAACCAGGAGACCACGCTTTCTCTCAGCCTTCTTGGCTTCGTTCTCAGCCCAAAAAAGAGAAGTGTTTTGGTCCCCTGCTGCTCTCTCTCTGCCTCTTTGCTGGTAGCTATGACTGAGTTGTGTACCGGAGGTGAAAACCAGCATCGCGTCTCACAAAGACGCTTAACCCACCAGCTATCCAGGCAGCACACCGGGGTGGGAGCTTCAAGTCTCCTGGTGGCCTCCCTAGTCACCTACTTTGCTGTTTGCTGGGATAGGATTGTAATCAGGAGGTTGTCTGGTTCAGTGATCTCGCCCGCCCCGCAGAGGAGCTTACGATCTAGCAACCTGAGATGGGTTTTGTCTTGTGATCAGAATGGGATCCTTATCCCATCATAGCCGTCGGCTGCAGTTTTGTCTGCAATACATGGCTGCTGGAGTGTTCCTCCATTAAGCTGTCACTCAAAAACATACCGAATCTTGGAGATTTAAAAATACGCCCCCACCCCCATTCCGCTGTAGATCAGGGCAGAGAAAGGGCAGTTTTGACTGACAGCTTGAGCAGACAGCATTAAACTACTGTTTAAGAACTGAAGTTGACATCCCGGCTTTCTATTGTACTGCTTCCCCTTGCAGAATAGCAGCTCGCTGTGGGCATGGCTTAGGGAGCAGCTGTGAAATCTCCAATAGGCGTGTAAAGGAAGTTTCAAAGCATCCTCATGTGGGAAATGTCACTAAAGATTCTCCGGCATGTTTCATAAGAGGTGGGTGGTAACTCCAGTGCCGGGGCCCCATTCCCCCTTGGTATTGACCTCAGTCTTCTGAGAACTCCTGCAGCGTCTGTAGGACACCGTTATTCACTGCTGGGTAGAGTTGCTGCGTGTCGCTGAGCAATGATTGCACACACCTTGCAGGTGGCTGAGTTTCAGTGAAGGTGGACGTGAGCCAATTGTATAGTTCACACGTTAGTTTGTAAGCACTTTGGATCCTATGAGATTAGCAGGTGCTATCGAAATAAAAATCTCCATCATTGTCCAAGGTGGGGAAGCACAGCACAAGCATAGGTGTCCAGACACTCATCGCTGTCCACAAGAGCTGCAAACGCACTCGGGTTCTGGGGGACCCAGTTTTTGTCTGGTACCATTTGGACTCCCCTGGTAAATAGAATCCTTGAGATCTGCCCTGGGCTGGTCGTTCATTCTCCCCCTGTAATGCTTGGCAGGTGTCGGATGCTGATAACTCCAATTACAACACGATTGTAGCTGGCCTGAAGAACATTTCCCGTCAAGGTGAGTCCTCCTGCTCCTCTGTCATCTCCACTCCAGGGCAGGCAGAATAGAGGAGGAGAGGAACCCGGAAGCAGGAGGGAAGGGGATAAGCAGGGGCACCAGTCACTGGTTTCAAGGACCCCTTGACTCATTTCCATGCCACAGTGTAACTGGGTTGTTCCCGGTGGGTTAACACAACGTGGGCACAGGTGTGTTACTGCCATCAATCTACATGGCCTGCCTATTGTCTAATTCAAGGATTCTCAAAAGGGGCTGTTCATAGCAGAGCATCAGTGGCATTGAGCTTCCTGGGGTCCATGCATGGTGTGGAAAGTCTGGAACCCAGGGCCAGTTCCGGGCTGTCTGAGCCAATGACCCACTGATGCCGTGTTGGGTTCTCATTCTGTGCTAGGGGAGGAGCCATGCCTGATGCCCTTCTGCCCGTGCTCACATTGTAACCTGTTGACTGACTTGTGGAGGTGCAGTGAGGGCAGCCTCCACAGGGTCTGCCAAGCAGAGCCAAGATGCTGCTGTTGCACCTGGCAGTCTACCATCTGTGGTGGCAAAGGATGCAAGGTGTGAGGCAGGGTTGAATGGTGCCCGCTGTAGCTTTAGAAATGTCAGCTCTTCCAAGCCATCCATCCCCCAGATGGGCTTTTATGATGATGGATTTTCATTCTCTCTCTCTCTCTCAAGGGGATTTTGTGGATTTAGCATCCACATTTTGCTTGAACAACCTTCTTCCCAGCATGGCCAAGCTGTCCAAGTACTACCGCTATCAGGGCTCCTTGACCACCCCGGACTGCGCGGAGGTTGTCGTCTGGACGCTGTTTGAGGAGCCCATCCCTATCAGCCAGTCTCAGGTAAAAGTGCATCACAGTTCTGTTGTAACTACTGCTCTGGTGAATCCAGCAGAGGGTCTTCAGTATGCAGAGGTCCTTCCCAATCCCAGCTCGTGGGCAGCAGTTCAGGGAGCAGAGATACTGCTCAATTTATCTCCTCTTACCATCCGTGCCCACTGAAATACCACACAGGACCATCTGCTGCAGGTGCTGGACTTGAAACCCATTCCAGATGGGCACAAATAGCAATTTCACGTACATGTGCTCCCAAGGGAAATAGCATCCAAACAACACGGGCTTTGCAGTTCTCACCTGGTGCATCTCCTCCTGGGGACGATACTCTGCATTATTCTGTGTCAGAGCTGGGCAAACAGTGGGGAGTCACCCCACTCCCCCCCGGCGTTCACACTCTCATTATCTTTGAAAATAAGAGTGTGGAGTTCCTGCTGCTGTGATTAGTAGTGTAATATTATTTGCTCTTCAGTGAGTATTGGGCAGTTGCCAGTGTACCAAATTGTCAGGAACACTGTCGGGTTGTGTCCACAGAAGATGGCAGCCTGTTACAGCTCTCAGGCTTGGTCTACACTGCGGGGGTCGATCTAAGTTATGTGACTTCAGCTACGTGAATAACGTAGCTGAAGTCGACATACTTAGACTGCTCACCGCGGTGTCTTCACTACGGTGAGTCGACTGCTGCCGCTCCCCCGTCGACTCCGCCTGCGCCTCTCGCGGTGCTGGAGTACAGGAGTCAATGGGAGAGCGCTCGGGGGTCGATTTATCGTGTCTAGTAGTGTAGACATACCCTCAGTTGTTTAGTTCATGCTTCGAGCTCTGGAGGCCCCAGGTCATTTTCACTGTTTTGTGCCGGAAAGTGAATACAGTTGTTTCTTCTCCTTGATTGGATGACTGCAGCAATATCATGTGCCTTATGTAGCCACTTTTCGTTTTATTTCTTAGATTGAAACAATAATAAATCACTTGCACAAGAAGCTCTAGGGCCCTGATAACTAACTAGTTTTCTAGCAATTTAATCAATCATGACCGCTAGGCAACATTAAAAAATCACATATGGATAGCGCACGTTGCCTGCCAGCGGCAATCCGCAACCAGGAACAGGAACAAATTAACTAAGCCAGGCAGTAAATCAAAGCAACAGAAAAGCTGCTCTCCACCCCCAGACTCTCCAGAAACATCCTGGCAACCTCCCCACCAAAACCCTGCCGAATAAATTGGGGATCAGTTGCTGGCAATTCCCAAAAGTGAGCTACATTTGTCACAAAGGTTGTTCAGAACAAATAGTTCAGTCAGCTGTGCTTTGGGTGCACTGCTCTGCTGCACTGGCATGTTCCCTTATAGGACCACTGGGCAAAGGCTGTATGGGCAGCGGTGTCCCAAGATAACATGCTGGTTCCCTTTCCTGATTCCAAGAGGAACAGGCAGACTGGTGGAAAGTCCTCTTTTCCTGGCTCAGTGCTGCTCTGCAAACCCAGCTTCCCTGAGGCAGGTGCTGCCTGGCCAGCTATGTGCGTTGCAAAGCCATCCGTTGGGCCTCAAAAATAATGAGATTGGCTTAAAAATCATGAGATTTTACAAAAATTATGATCTGAGGTTCATTGTGTTTGACCTGCTGGTTTCTAAGCTGCTGGGTGCACTCAAGTCCTGTTTTCGAGGGTTTCTCCACAGGTGTGAGAACTAGATTAAACTTTTTTTTTTTTTTTACTTTACTGGAAGCCGAGATTCTCGTGGGATCACTTGACTCCAGGAGCTGGGTCTTTAAGAAAAATGCCAAGTATCAGGAGCCTTGTCCAAGAGTGAGCAACCCTGAGTCACAGGGAAGCATGGGGATGGATTTTGATGTCTGCCTAGGCCCCACTTTAGCAAAGCAGTTAAGCATGTGCTTAACCTGAACCATGTGTTTAAGTCCATCCCTGTTCAAGAAAGTACTTAAACGTGTATTTAAAGATGAGCATGTGCTTAAAATCTTTGCTGAATCAGGGGCCTGAAAAGTATTTTGACTGAACATAATGAAGTGGCTTGAAATCTCTCTGTCTCTCACATCTGCAGCTGAACGCATTTGTCAACACAGTTCACTTCCCGGCCAATGGCACCGGCACCTCTCTAGTGAAAATGACCAACAACTTTCGACCACCACAGCCTCTCAAGAACCGAAAAGTCTCTGCGTCCAGAGATGCCACAATCAGCCGCAGTGCCATGCCCAGCATCAGCCTCCCGCTCCTTCCTCTGCTCTTGGCTCTCCAGATTGTCCACTTCTCAGGCCCCTCCTAAAGGCCCCTTCCCCGACTCCCTCCCTTCTTTGTCATGAATGATTCGTGATTATTTTATGATGTCTTCATATCCGTGATTCCACACTGTGATCATTTTCTAGCCACAGGACTGAAAACGACGAATGAAATGAAAGCAGATTGGCAAGGGGTACATAAGAACGGCCATACTGGTCCAGACCAAAGGTCCATCTAGCCCAGTATCCTGTCTTCTGACAGTGGTCAATGCCAGGTGCCTCAGAGGGAATGAACAGAACATGCAATTCTCGCATGATCCATCCCCTGTCATCCCAGGCTCTGGTAGTCAGAGGCTTAGGGAGAGGCAGAGCCGGGGGTTGCATCCCTGACCATCTTGGCTTATAACCATTGATGGACCTATTCTCCGTGAAAGTCTCTAATTCTTTTTTGAGCCCAGTGATCCTTTTGGCCTTCACAACATTCCCTGGCAATGAATTTCACAGGTAGACTGCGTTGTGTGAAGAAGAACTTCCTAATGTTTGTTTTAAACCAGCTGCCTATTAATTTGATTGGGTGACCCCTGGTTCTTGTGTTGTGAAGGGGTAAATAACAATTTCTTATTCACTTTCTCCACGCCAGTCATGATTTTATAGATCTCTAGCATATCCCACCTTAGTTGTCTCTTTTCTAAGCTGAACAGTCCCAGTCTTTTTATACCTCCTCATATGGAAGCTGTTCCATACCCCTGATTATTTTTGTTACCATTATCTGTACCTTTTCCAATTCTAATAAATCATTGTTGAGATGGGTGACCAGATCTGCATGCAGTATTCCAGGTATGGGCATACCATGGATTTATAAAGTGGCATTATGATATTTTCTGTGTTATTATCTAGCCCTTTCCTAATGATTCCTAACATTGTTAGCTTTTTTTGACTGCTGCTGCACATTGAGCAAATATGGTCAGAGAACGATCTACGATGACTCCAAGATCTTTCTTGAGGGGTAACAGCTAATTTACGCCCCATTGTTTTGTATGTATAGTTGGGATTATGTTTTCCGATGTGCATTACTTTGCATTTCTCAACATTGAATGTCATCTGCCATTTTGTTGCCCAGTCACTGGGTTTTGTGAGATTCCTTTTACAGCTCGTCACAGTCTGCTTTGGGCTTAACTATCTTGAATATTTTTGTATTGTCTGCAGACTTTGCCACGTCACCGTTTACCTCTTTTTCCAGATCATTTATGAATATGTTGAACAGCACAGGTCCCGGCACAGATTTTGGGGGGACCCTGCTATTTACCTTTCTCCACTGTGAAAACTGACAGTTTATTCCTACCCTTTGTTTCCTATCTTTTAACCAGTTCCTGATCCATGAGGAACTTCTCTCTTATCCCATGACTGCCTACATTGCTTAAGAGCCAATGGTGAGGGATCAAAGGAAAAGAAATGTTCATTGCTAGTTTAAAAAATAATAACTAAGACCTTGATTCTGCCAAGACTTTCACGTAACTTTAAGCACATGAGAACTCTCATTGAGCTCTCCCATTCCTCACCTGCTTAAAGTTAAGCATTGGCGTTGCAGGACTGGAGCCTCACATCCAGTAGTGGCATATTGACAAATGTGACCCCTTTGGTTTTGCCAGCTGCGCTATACTGGAGTGACTGATGATATGACACACACAGTGCTTTCCCTGAATGAGAAGAAATTTTTAACTGATGTCAGAATGCAATTGTAATAAATCTGGAGTTCTTACATCTCTGGTCAGAATCACCTGGCTTTTTGTTGGTTTCCATTTGATACTTTGTGTGTCTCCGCGGCATCCTGCACACGGGGGTTGCCCCATTTGGCTCTAGTGGATAGTCAATGTTCGAGGTCTTGCAGGGGATGTTTCCGTTAGGAGGCAAAATCAATTATATGAGTCAGGTTTATTCTTGGGCATGATCTTGTTTAGTGACCAAAAATGTGCACAAAGTCCTTTCCCCCTGAACACAGTAGAAACAAACAGCAGCAGAAATTCTTGCTCAGAAATCCCCAAGTCTCCTCTCCCCCTCCGCCCTCCCCACAGTGACCTCTGTGCTCAAGAAGCCCTGTCTCTGCCCAGGGTCAGGCTCAGAATTGCTTCTCCAGGCTTCCCGCCTCTACCATACTCAGGTAGCAAAACCAACATTCTATTCTCTGGGTTTGCAACCAAGGAAACCCCTCAGTCCACATGGTTTAGCTCTGTCCTGCCATGTGCCTTGGGCGGTCCCTCCATTTTTTATAGGTGTCTCTTCTACATAAACAGGCTTAATTGCCCTTCTCCTTTGAGTCTGTAAGAGTGCATGGCACATCCATTAACTTTATGTGGGCCTGGGATAATCTTTGGATCAAAGACTCACCCTTTAGCACCTTTCAACTGAAGAGGGGCTTGGGCCTCCCCCTCCCCCACCCCTTACTTTGATGGATAAAAAAGCCTGGAAGATTTTAATTTTTATCAAAATGTTTTTTTGTTTTTGTTTTGTTTTTTCCCCATGAAAATTCAGGTTCCCTTCCTGGAAGGCTTGGTGGCCTTATCTAGGCCCCTGGCACCTAGAGCACTAGGAATTTGTCATCCCCCAGCCTTGCCATAAACAGGGCTGGATTTTTTAGCCTGCGTTTCAAAGCACAGGCCAGAGGGTTAGATGGTACTTGAGTATTCTCTCGTCGGAGACATGGAACTGCAAGCAGCTGAGTCCAGGTGTAGACCCACACATCAGGGAGGAAGCACGGGGGACACCATCCACGGATGGTTTGTAGCTTCTGGACACTCCCGCAGGGTGTTCCTCATGGGCTAAGTGTTTCCTACGGGTGATGAGGCATGGGACTTTGAGTTGAAGGGCCCGATTCCTCCTCTTGTTTACACCAAATCTATTGACTTAATTGGAGTCACTCCTGATTCACACTTGTCAGTGAGAGGGGAATCCAGCCTTTCAGTCTCCTCTTAAGGCACTGCCGAGAGTATAATACAAATTGGCCGTACCAGCCTTCACCTTGTGTTTTATTTCTGTCAAGAGCGACATCTCCACGTGGTGAATCCTCTGGTCTGGCAGGGGAACGCAGTTGGTCGCCTGCTAGAGGAAACTATTAAGGCTAAAATGACTGAAATGCAATGAAAGTGTACCTGCCAGACCTGCTCTTCTGTTCCCCGTCGCCCTTCATTGCTAAGGACGGGGACTAGCGGTGCCATGGGAGGGGGGGGAGGGAATTGGGATGTTCATCATTTATGTGCTGAAATTTCAGACTTTAGTCTTGTCCCTTCCTGAATTCTGGAAATAATAACTCAGATCATCTTCTAAGAGAGGAAAGAATGGGCGGGAAGGAATGAATAGAAATTCTGTTTATTTTTTAATTTCCTGTCCTAACTAGCACTGTCATGCCGTAGCAGCTGCTGCTTTCGTCCCAGAGTTTAGTAGTGAAAGAAACCCGGAGTATAGTTCGTATGTCAGATTTGCAAACATGTTTGGGGGATCCTTCAGAGTGACAGGTACAATGGCTGGGATTTCCCTAACAGCCTAAGGGAGCCCACTGACTTTCAATGGGATTTGGGCAACTAAATCCCCAGCTAATAAACATAAGATTATCTGCATCCCTGGGTCTCTCTAATAGCCCCTTTCCTGTGCACTCCCCGTAATGGAAATGTCAGAGATGTTTAGAGCAGGAAAAGACTATTGAGATAAAAATCGCCTGCCCTCCTGGGGTTAACACGCAGAGGGCTGAGGTACCTGGCTCTTTTGCAAAGAGCGAACCTGATCTCAGGAGCCTGAACTTTTCCTTTTATTCTCAGTAATTGCAGGTTTAAATTTAGAACCGGAGAAAAATGAATGGAGTCTAAAGTTAGCTCTGGAAAAGGTCAGTCAATTTTAGTGCCTATAACCCAGTCCCCTGCATCCACACAGGGCTTTCAATTGAGCCTTTTCCCTGGGGAAGGGCTTTCTCTTTCACTCCCTGCCCATCGTTGGTTTTCCCCGTTCAGAGAGCTCCGTTATTTATGGAGGGGCAGCAGTCGGCTCTAAAAATGCCCGTTTTCAGAGAGATGCTTCCGAGCTTGAATGCCTGAGTTAGAGACCTCTAGGGCTGAGGCTGGTGGGTCCGGCCCAGGTAAGCTTCCTTTCTTTGCATTTTAAAGTCTGAGTTCCAATCCTGGCTTAGGTCCCAGATAGAATGAGTCTAGAGGTCTCGTCCGAGCTGAGTGGACACTCAACCACTAGCTGCAAAAAAGTCACAACGGTGCTGTGTGGGGTTATTAACTAACGAATATACATGCAGCGCTTGGAGATCTTCCAAGGGAAGGTGCTAGAGAAGTGCAACATATTAACAATCAAAAGGGCAAGATTTCCTAAACTGGATGACTAAAGTTAGGCAGCTACATCCAGATTAAGACACGTAATAAATTGCTTGATTTTTCATTGGTGCTGAGCACCCACGGCACCAGGGACTTCAGTAGCAGCTGCCGGGTCCTTCTGAAAATCAGGCCCCTTCTTGAGGGGCTTAAATATGGATTTCTGCACCTAACTTTAGTTGCCCAACTTTCAAAATGGGGACCACTGGTTATACATTGGTTAAAAAGCAGATTATCCAGAAGAATGAGAGGGCTGCCCCTTCAAAGATCCCCTCCCCTAGGCAGAACTTTGGTAAAAGTAGAGGAAGATAGGAATTCATTTGGCCATGGCTGCTTACTCCTTGATCTAAGCGTAAGACAGACAGACAAATAGACGTGGGGGTACGTGGAAATGATGAGACAATATTCGTGATAGGCAGTGGTCGCTGAACACTAGTGGCTTAATGCTTATCAAGTTTTTTGTAGGCATCCCGGCAAAAGAGAGTTTTGCAGAAGGAGTTGATGGAAGATAATGAGGCAGCTTTGTGGATGTTTATGGGGAGCCCCTTCCAACTGTGAGGAGCAGCGTGGGAGAAAGCACAAAGTTGCTTGTTTGAAAACGTAACAAGTAGCTAATCGAGGATGGCATCAGGGGCCGATCGGAGGTGAGGGACATCTTGCAAGGAATGAAAGCTGATGGGGGATAGGTGGGGACTAGGAAGGGTTTGAAAGTAGGGGGGAAGCCAAGTAGCTTATGTTTCATGTGCTAGAGAAGGGAGAGCCCGGGGAGGGATGCAAAGAGAGGGATGACCCAATCAGTGACAGGCTATGAAAATGATCTTTCCCGTGCTGTTTTGAAGACAAGATTGTATTTGTCAAGGGCAGAGAGAAGAACGTTGCAGGAATTGAGATGTGAGATGAGAGCTTGGATGAGAATTTTGACTGTCTGGATGGATAAGAAAGGCTGTATCTTATAAATGTTGTTCAGAAAGAATCAGCAAGGTTTGGACGTAGCCTGGACCTAGAGAGAGGTCCAAGTCGAAGATGACACCCAGGTTACAGGCCTGAATGAGAAGCAGGATGGTGGTGTTGTCTTTAGCAATTCAGAAAGGAGGTAGCAGGGAGGACTTGGAAGAGGAGGGAGATGGAGAGTTCTGTTTAGCCATATCGAGCTTGAGTTGATGGCTGGAGATGTCAGAGACCGGCCAAGATTTTAGTTTGGACAGGAGGTGACAGGTCTGGAGTAGAGAGGTCGATCCATAAGTCTTCAGCATACAGATGGCAGTTTAATGTGTGTTTGAGGATGAAATTACCCAGAAATAAGCCCAGAGCCATAAGAGAAGGGGACCAAGGACAGAGCCCTGTATTTGGTTGATAGTGGAATATTTAGCAGTAGGTGTCCCCCCCCCCCCCCCCACATTTTCACGTGTGCAAAGACTGATAAAATGTATCTGAACATTCCTGTGACATACATGAAGTTTACTGAGAATTATAAAAATGCCATAGCCAAGGAAGTTTTTCTGAGCACCCCCACCTGCCTTTGTCACTGAAGGTGTCAGCTGTCTTAGGAAAAACATAGATTACATTTAATGAGAGTGCTGTGACATTTCAAAGAGCAGTCATTGTGCGACAGCGGGAGAAATTCACTATTGTCTACAACGTTCCAGGAAGTTCTTCTTAGTGATTACTGTGATGGGATCCCTGGGGTGCAGCCTGGGACTGTGGGACCGCTGTGCCCCCTTTACTCCCCAACCTGGGCTGTTTCTCACAATGCTTTGCTAGTGACAAGCAGCAAGCCCCTCCAGGTGCTGTTATCAGCACAACCGTATGTGGAGCTTCACACCCAGCTAGATTGCATGGAATGCTCCCAGAGCCACTCATGAATCACACAAATAAAGGCACCAGCCAAATCCCCACAGCTCCCAGCCTTGTACCTCAGGAATATAAAGACGAGCAGTGCAAATGTATTAATTGCTTCACCACTTCATCGATGGAAAGTGGATATACCCCAGCCTTTGTAAACCTGAGCAAACACCCTTACCAAACACTTCAGGCAAACTCACTGGTAAAGATAAACAGTTAAACAAATTTATTGACAACAAAAGGTAGATTTTAAGTGATTATAAGTGATAGGCAAAAAGTCAGAGGTAGTTACCAAAATAAAATAAAACGTAAGCATGCCATCTACACTCTCAACCCCATCAGACTGGGCAACATTTAGATTAAGCAGTTTTTCTCACCCCACTAGATATTGTAGTTCAGAGTACACAGGTTTCACCCTTGAAACCTGAGCCAGTCTCCTCTCTTGGAGTCTTCAGTCTTCTGAGTGTCCTTGTTGCTTGCAGCATAGGTGGGGGAAGGAGAAAGGCCCGGCAGGTGGCCCCTGTGTTCTCTTTTATACCTTTAGTCCATGTGCTTGGAGAACACAAGTCCAGGCATGTCTGGGGGGCATTGCTGAGTCCCCCGGCAAGGTTAAGCAGTTCCCCTGGGCTGGCCTCATGCAGGTGAGTCCTTGACTTTTAACTCCCTTGCTGGACAATGGCTGGTGATGTCTGTTCAGTACCCACCTGGGCATTGGTTACCTCTTCCCTTGTCATGGTCTCTGGAGAGCTAGGATCTGGGCGCGTCCCAAACCCACAGCATATTTTAGTGAAAACTATACAACATAATTCTTATACCTTCATATGCATTGATGTGATAGAACAATGGCTTTCAGCAGATCATAACCTTTCCCCTGATACCTCACACGGCCTGCTTTATATGCAATATCACAATTATATATAGATGTGGAATACGAGGGTTACAGGGTGCTCCCCTGAGGTACAGAATGTCACAATTACCTCTATTGAACAGTGAGACACCCAGGCCCTACTCCTTCAAGTGGCTCCATGTATGGGAACCGCTGAGTGCTGCAGGATCCTG
This sequence comes from Malaclemys terrapin pileata, assembly GCF_027887155.1. NCBI lineage: Eukaryota > Metazoa > Chordata > Testudines > Emydidae > Malaclemys > Malaclemys terrapin. The sequence continues at coordinate 14,537,683 of NC_071520.1, read as the reverse complement.
TGCGCTGGGGTTCTTCTGCATGGGACAGACATCTTGCAGGAGCAGGGCCTTAGTTAGTGAGGGCAGAGATGGATTAAACCTATAAGGTGTCTGCACCAACGTCCAGTTTGTGTTGGGAACTGCAGGTCGTATTCTGGGTACGGGCTTGGTTCTACCCCCACAGGACCTACATTTGGTTCGGATTGTTTAAAACACAGAATGAGTCTCTTCCATAAGTAAATGAGGGAAACGCAGCAGGTCAATAATGGCAGAGAACACTGAGCAACTGCCCGCCCCAGAGTCCATCTGTGAAAACCATTCCACCCACGTCGTAAATCTTTTGGTCCAAGGGAACGGAACGTTGTGATCACAGACTTTTGTCTGGCACCAAGAGCCTTTGCTTTGTGGCTCTGTGGTCTTCTGCCATTAGTTCGTAACTACAGGATTTTTATTGTAAAAGAAAAGGTTATTTTTTAAAATAGTATTTGTTAAAGGGCATCAGGAAAATCTTCTGGGACGTGAGCACATCAGCAAATTCTACCTTCTCTTTTTCTCCCATTTAAAAAAAATTGAAATAATAGTTAAAGTAAATAAATGCTCTAGCAGAACTCTGATTTCAATAGCCTGTAAGGCAAACTACTCTTCTTCTACATAGGTAGGACATATGACTTATGGCACTGGGCTAAATCAATAACTATAATTTAATAACTTCAAAATAAATAGCCGTCAGACAACAGGCAATGGATTAGGGCAGGGGCTCTCAACCTTTCCAGCTACTGTACCCTTTCAGGAGTCCGATTTGTCTTGCGTACCCCCAAGTTTCACCTCACTTTAAAACTAGTTGCTTACAAAATCAGACATGAAAAGACAAAAGTGCCACAGAACACTAGTACTGAAAAATTGCGGATTTTCTCATTTTACCACATAATTATAACATTGATTGGAATAGAAATATGGTACTTACATTTCAGTTTGTAGTATATAGAGCAGTATAAACAAGTCATTGTCTGTATGAAATTTTAGTTCGTACTGACTTCGCTAGTGCTTTTTGTGTAGCTTGTTGTAAAACTAGGCAAATAGCTAGATGAGTTGCTGTACCCTGTGGAAGACCTCTGTGTACCCCAGGGGTACATGTACCCCTGCTTGAGACCCACTGGCTTATTGTAGTAAATATAAAGATTAATTTTGTAGGCCCTGATTCAGCAAGGAACTGAAGCACATACCTAACTTTAAACATGTAAGTAGTCCCATTAAATCAAGCTCATACTTATTCATATGCTTAAAGTTACGCATATGCGTCTGTGCCCTGCTGAATCAGGGCCAAACCTAGGTTAGTTTCATGCAATTGTTGCCATAAAAATTGCTGTGACTGTATTTCAGTATTTCTTGTTATAATTTTGAATTTTATAATTTAGTTCTGGCCACAAACGATGCCATAAAAATATCTAGTGTGTGCTGTTAAGGGCATCTCTTCAGAGTTAGTTACAGCTTTGAAATCATCACTGCAACACAGATGCATAGGCCCAGCCTAGGTGCCTAGAGGTAGCATTTTATGCGGTAGTCTGGATTCTACTGGAGCAGAGCAATCAATCCACAATGACTAATCCACTGGAGAACTCATGCCTTTTTCCTGGAAAGTGTCCACAAACAGCTTGTGGTGTTCAGTTTTTGGACTGAACCATTGAATTCTGGTCCATAGATTGTTTTTGAGTCATTCATTGCAAATATCCAAAATTCAAGGGGCATTGGCTCATTTTGATTGGATGTGTAGGCCACATGATATTATTTCTCTACCCTGATTGGATGAGTTTAACACTTAGGTTTAGGATTCCAGTGCAAATGCCCCAAGGCTGAGCTAGAAATTTGCTTTCTGGAAATATTCTGTAGTATTCACGTAACACTTGTGTCTTTCGGCAAGCATGTCTGCCATTGAAAGTGTGCAGCAGAACAGCAGTGTAACGGGAAAACACACACGAGCATAAATATAGTAACTGAGAATTCAACACCTTTATTTGAATGAACATTAAAGAGCAATTTTTGCTGGATTTGCTCAGCTCTGCTGGTATCAGGTTCAGGTTCCAGATTTGGGTTCTCACTGCTCAACCTGGCAGAGGACGGTGGCAGCGCTCTAGGGGGTGGATCTGAATCCCATTGAAGTCATTACCTACGTGGATGTTGCATCCAGTCATGGCTAACATGTATGATTCAATCGTATGAATGTCCATCCTTCCCGGGGAAAGGGGTAGAAAGGGGACGGGTGGCTAATAGGTAACTGAGCAGGACAGTGGGCCTAAGCCTTTCAAAAGTGACTAGTAATTTTGGGTGTCTAACTTGAGACATCTCAAAGGGCCCTGATTTTCCCAGGCTGAGCACTTTCTGGAAGTTAGGCCCCTTTATGGGGTCTCAAACTGGACACCAGCCGAGGGCGAGGCCCAAATTCACTGGTCACTTTTGAAAACCTTGGTCTGGGGTTTTAAACTGGGTGCCCCAATGAAAGTCCAATTTCTGATCTTTGTGATGCGCATACAACTCCCCCCTCTCACTCCCCCCGACTTCAGTGAAAAAGCTGCAACCAGTTCTCCTTTGTCTGGCTGCATTTCTTCCTCTCAGGGGAAGCGAGAATGAAAGGAGCAGTAAGCATTTTGATTCAAATATCACTGCTTTGTTTAGGAAATAATGGAGTGGGGAGACTGAGGGATATTGCATTTTAGAAAATCTACTTTCAAGTTACTGACACATCCTGGATCCAGAGCCCAGTGAGTGAGAGAACGGATAGAAATATTAGTTCACTTAATGGAAGTGCAGCATGAAGAGAGTTTGAACCAACAGGATTCCAATGTCAGACAGCCGGCCTGATTTACTGGGCTGCACAAGGTGCTCCATCAAGGATGGCAGAAATTCCCCCGTGATCAATTATTCACCAGACAGTGCTCATATGCGCTCACTGATGTAATAGTAACATATTGACACTGACGGAGAAAAATAATTAAATGCTTTGTACAAGGACTGCAGTGTTTTAACAACTTGTTGATTCCCTGGCTCATGCCACACGGTAGATGTATGAACAGCGGCTGGAAAAGAGAGCCATTCCCCGGGGGCCAGATTCTGGCCTCCCTACTTCGCCTGAGTAGGGTCGTCCTCCTCAAGCAGTTACACTGATGTTCACTGGACTCAAGAGAAAGGGTTTTGCAATCAGCACAACAGCAGGATTTCCTTGCTGTGGGCCTGATCCAAAGTGGATTGAAGCCACTGGAACAGCCTCCCCCTGATTTCAGTGAGCTTTGGGTCAAACCCTGTTTCTGTAGCAGGCCCAGCAGGGAAAGGCTAATCTGCACGTGACAACAGTGCCAGCGGGCGTGTAGAAAAACAGCCACCACCTGTGGCTGCTGGAGCTGGCAGGCTCAGCGCCCTGCAGGGTGGCTGGACAGGTCAGGCCTAGGGTGACCAAACAGCAAATGTGAAAAATCGGGACGGGGGTGGGGGGTAATAGGAGATTATATAAGAAAAAGACCCAAAAATCGGGACAGTCCCTATAAAATCGGGACATCTGGTCACCCTAGTCAGGCCTGAATAGAGCTTTTCTAAATTGCTTAGATTCGCTACTGAGCGTCTCAACGTTTATTTATCTTCCTTTCGTGCATTCACAGACGGTAGCTATAAGAGACAGTGGGGACTGGGTGCCTGGCTGTCAGAGATGCCGAGTACCCATTATTCCTAATGAAAGCACTGGGAGCTGCGGATGCTCCACGCCTCTGTCACTCAGGGCTTTGAATACAGTTTCCCTGCCTTTCTATTTGAGTAGCTGGTGTCCGGATCCCGTAGATCAGCAGTTCTCAAAATGTGGGTAGGGACCCCAAAGTGGGTCCCGACCCTGTTTTAAGGGGGTCACCAGGACTGGTGTTAGACATGCTGGGGCCCGGGGCCGAAGCCTGAGCCGCCTCAGCCCTGGGTGGCGGGTATCAGGCTACAGGCCCCCTGCCAAGGGTTGAAGACCTTGGGCTTTGCCCCCCTCTCCCTCCCGGGCAGCAGGGCTTAGGTGGGTTCAGGCTTTGGGCACCCCTCGTGGGGTTGGGCTGTAATTTTTTTTGTCAGAAGGGGCTCATGGTCAGGGGCGGCTCTATGTTTTTTGCTGCCCCAAGCACGGCAGTCAGGTGGCTTTCGGTGGCACGCCTGCGGGAGGTCCGCTGGTAACGCGGATTTGGCAGCTTGCCCGTGGCAGGTCCGCCGGTCCCATGGCTTCGGTGTACTCACCGCTGAAGCCGCGGGACTGGGAGACCTCTCGCAGGCACGCCACCGAAGGCTCCCTGACTGCCGCCCCCACAGCGACCAGCAGGCCGCCCCCCCCGCGACTTGCCGCCCCAGGCACGCGCTTGGTGCCTGGAGCCGCCCCTGGTCATGGTGCAATGGTGTTTGAGAACCGCTGCCTTAGATCTAGGTTGGACATAGATTGGTCCTGCCCAATGATGACCTCATGACCATGCCCCCTCTACTAAGCCAGTGGGGTGGCTTGGTCTCCACCTACCCTGCCCAGTGCTAAAGCATCTGAGAGACCCAACAAAAACGTGAAATGTTCCAGAAGCTGCTGCCTCTCCCTGCCCTGCACTTGGACTGATACCCAGGGATCCCAGAAATCCGTTTGCCAGGGGAAGAGGCAGAAAAATGCAGAGTTTGTGTTTTTACAGAGAATCTTTACTTTTTACATTTTGTGGAAAAAATAAAGCCATATATTAACTGCAGTAGACCCCTGTTTATCAGAGCCTCCATTATCCAGCTCTCCATATTAACCAAACCGGGGCTGACAGCCCGAGGCCTGCTGCGGGGGCCGCTGCTCTTTGCCCATTCTCCAGATTATCCACATTTTTCATTATCTGATATGGTCCTGGTCCCAATTAGATTGGATAAACGGGGTTCCACTGTATATCAATAAAACATTGTGTTCAGCCGACACCCTATATATATATTATGGCTAGGGACAGTAAAGTTCAGCATTTCATTTCAATCGCGGAAAAACAGATTTTTATATTTTTGTAATCAGAGAATTTTTTTTTATCATGGAAAACTAGGATCCCTGCTAGTAACCCTCAGCTGCTGAGGCAAGCCGGGGGTTTATCTCCTGTTATGGGGCAATAGCTGTAAATGGCATCAAACGAGGGCTCCCTTTGTCCAGTAATTAAATCATCCCAGAATTTCATTAAAATAGCAGAGGGGAGTAGGTTTAAAATGACATCTGCAATGAGAGGAAAATACCCAGCTCAGTTGGTATGTTACACTCACAACTCGCGCTATAAGTACAGAGAAAGGCCTGTGTGTAGGCTCAGATCACACCCAATGCAAACCCCTTAGTGATATTGTTTCAGGGCATGATGTACATGCTGGTCCGAAAGGCCCAGAACCTCAAAGATATTTAGGCGTTTATCTCCCATTGAATCAATGGGAGTTGGGCACTTACATACCTTGGAGGGTCTGGGCAAAAGGGACATGTGGAGTGGTTTAGAATTAAGGAAGGAGGAAGGTTTGATTCCCCTACTATAATTGAAATGGACGTGTCCTTGCCCCCATTTCATTTTCAGGCATGTTACTAGAGACATAAAGCAATCTACTGAGCTCCTATCTAACTCTGTGCTCGGTGCATCTGCAGCCTGATCTGTAGCTACCAAAATACCTTGAACTCGATGGTGCTCTTACTCAACACCTCTTAAATCAAGCTATCCCCTGGGCAGGTTATTAATGCATGAGCAGCACTGCAGAGCTGCCCACCCCCTCACCACATGCATACGGATAACAATATATACTAGGGATGGGCTAGGCCATGAGATTTGAATCCAGATCTGGATTTCAGACATTCCAAAGTTGGGGAGTAGTCAGATCTGTCTTTCTAGCTGTTGCTCAGGTGCCTGTCATCTTAGTATCTAAGCACCGTTTTGGTTTGGCTCATTATTGAGTTTGACAATCTAGGGTTTTGGTTTGGCCAGCTATAAAGATGACCCGTTCGGCTCTGAATCCTGCCCTGGATTTCAAACATATGTTAAGGTTCCAGAGTTTTGGTCTGAGCCCACCTGTACTCTATATTCCTCCAGTTCGGTTATCTCAACCCGCCCCCCACCCCAAACCTTTCACTTGGTGGTAACAGCACATCCCCAGTGAACCATAAGCATTGTGATTTAAGCATTATACGTCTCCCTTTACCATCTCTCGTTTCAGCATAACATTTCCCCTTCAACCGCTGCTGCCTTGAGCAGTTACTAGGTAAGTTACACATCATTTACACAGCCTTTTAGCTGCATTACATAGTGCAGTCTGCTCTGTAGATTGTAAATGACACATGGGAGCCCTCACCTTTCAGGCATCTCCACCCAAGGAGAAGACTGAAAGCTACTGTTGTAATTTAGCAATTTGCAGCTGTACCAACTCTGTGCTGCCCCGGAACATCTCCTAGCAATGCGGCGTATTGTTACTTAGCATTAAATACCTGTCGTAGCATCAGCCTTTCTTTACTGCAAGGTTGTTGGGGTTTTTTTAAGTGTCTATCGCTTTAACAACCAGGTGCTAATTAAAAAAATTAAAGACTAAACAGATTATGCATCAGGCTGCCCATAAAAAGGAGCTTAAAAGCCACTGCTCTGGCTTGGAACAACAGTATGGCCAGTCGTTGCTCACTGCCGCTCCACGGAGAGTAGCCCTGGAAGGAATCAAAGACAGCATTTCTGTGCTGGCTGCAGTATACCCGTCTGGAGGACACCTAGGCTTCCGTGTGGAGAGTGCAGCTGTGGCCAGGCTCTGTGCGCTCCTTCCCTGCAGGGCACCATGGTGTGCTTTATTTCCTTGCGATTGTGCCGGCTACAGGATCCGTGCTCTGCAGTGATCCCTGCAGCCCACGAATTCGATGCTGGTGCCTCAGTATTTTACACAGTGCTTGGCTAGTTCCCTCTCCTAACATCTCCATTCAGATAGGATTGGAGGCGGGGGCTGCTTTGTTAGCAGAACAAAAGCCCATTGCCCGTCCTCTCCCATGCCTGGCTCGCTCAGTGGGCTGTCAGATGGTGCTGTCGTATGGTGGGTGAGGTATCACCATTCTGGTGGCCATTTTGTGGCCACACTTTCCAGTTTCCTGGTGGCCCCTGGCAGTTGGAGGTGCTATGATCTTTTTAGGCTGCTTCTTGCCAGTGGGTTTCAGGTTTGCAGGGGGTAGAAAGGTGCTTTTCCCCTGCAATGGCTCCACAGGGTCAGAGTTGGATCGGGGCCCTAGTTTACCAGTCAGGGCTTTTTGGGCTGTGACGAGGGTCATGGCTCGGAGCAGGACTTGGTTTCTGGTGGGGCCTGGCAGTGGGCAGAGGGAGGGCACGGAGCGAGCCTTGAACTGCTCCTCCAAGGTTGATGGGATCTGCCCCCCCAGCTTTTCTCTCTGTCCAGCCCTGTGGTAAGTGCCTTTCAGCTGGCCAAACGTAGCCTCGTCCTCCTCTCCCAGTGGGTTCAGTTCTGAGACAAGCGGCGCGTGATGCTCGCCGTAAGCTTGCAGGGTCTCACGCAGGCTGTTCAGCTCCTCAGTCACATCCTTCCTCATGGCCTCGATGCTGGCAGTCACCTCTCCTCTCAGTGCCGCCAGCTCCTTCTGCAGCTTCTCCACCTTTGCAGGGAGCTCCCCGGCATAGCCAGCAGGGTTGCTGTGCTGCCCAGACACTGCACAGGCGCTGTCTGCTGTGCCCTCGGGGCCTGTGCTGCTGTTTGGAGACAGAGCTCCTCCATCATCCGCCTCCCCATGCATGAATTTCTCTACTAGCTCCATCACCCGGCTGCCTGGGCTGGGGTTCTCTTGTGGCTCCTTGACGGACACCTGGGCTCGCAGCTGGCTTCGGAGCTGAGCCATTCGCTCTTCGCCTACGCTCTGTCTCTTGGGGTCTCGGGGGGTCGGGGTCTCCTCCTGCCGTTCGTCTCCAGTACCCTGGGCTTCGCCTGTGTCTGGACTCACAGAATTATTTGTTCTCCTCTGCTGCTTCCTCTCTTTGTTGTGAGCAGATGCCGTGTTCTGAGCAGAGGGGGAAGCAGGGTCCCCCTCCTTCTGCAGGCCATCGGTGATGGAATGAAGCAGACGCACGTTGTTCCAAGTTTTGTTAGGCTTGGAGGCCATGTTCCGGCCCTCCGAACTGCAGCTCAGCCTGTGCACTGCCGGCTGAGTGTTTGAGAGTGTGTAGCAGATCGTTAGTGTTGACTAACCCTGAGCTGAGACCTGGGGGATCCCAAAGGGAGAAGGAGGAGACTGGGGAGGTGCCAGAAAATCACTGCTATAGCTACTGATAAGTGGAACCTTAACAACCGCCAACTTAGGAACACAGAAGAGCTGAGTTGCTGATGCAGGGAATTCCTCTGTTACTGATTTCTTACCCCACTCTTGGGCCTAGGCTTTTCTACCAACCCAGCTGGGGAGCTGAGATTTTAGAAACAGGGAGTGGAAGTAACCCCCTCACCCTCCGGCTGCAGTCCTCTGCACAAACCCCAACATCTCTCCAGCAGGGAACGCATGGCAGCGACAGGAGTGAAATAATAGTAATGTTGGGTACAAAGGGCTAATGGTGGGATCTCCTAGGAAGAAGCTATCTGTGCTGTAGACCATCCTGGAGAAGCAATGCTGGCCGTACATGAGAGGCCTGGTGCATTCTGCTCCGGGAATTATAGATGTAGTGAAGTTCAGCCCAGATGGTTAGCAAAGTGGGACACTGAAGTCCTTAATGAGGCATCTGAATAACAGTGGCCCGATTTCCAAAGGGACTCGTCCAACTAAGCAAAAGTGCTCTTTGGCCCCTCCAGATCCCCAGGGGCATCAGCCAATGCCTGAGGGAGGGGCTCAGTCCCAGCCCCTCGGAACAGGGTGCTGAAGCCGCACAGCCCGGATCAGGAGGAGGGTCGGGCAGCTTGGCACTCGGCAGGCTGAGCATTGCACTTACCCTGAGAGTGTGCAGAGGGACAATGGGATTTCCCCTCTGGGGTGAGGGAATGTGCTGATCTGGTACTGTGTGTGCGGGGCTGGGGAAAGGCATTGTGGGCCACCTGCCAAGCTGCTCAGTGTCCTCCCAGCTGGCAGGGCCAAGGTCCTGTGTGCAACCTCCCCTGCCCGCACCCGACACCTATGGCCGGTGGAGTGGGCTCTCTGGCCTGTGAGGAGAGGTCGTGTCCAGAGCTGGTGTGTGGGAGCTGGGGAGTGCCAAACCTAGTGTGTGGGGCTGGCAGTTCTCCTGTTTGCCTTTGCATTGGGTTCCCTTGTTTGTTTGTGCCGGTTGCTATCAGCAAAACAAGACGGAGGGCCTGATGTCCACCACACCTGCCCTGCTGGCGGCTTTGCAATTCCTCGCCAGGCGACATCACACGCAGACCACTCCCAGCCTCTCCCCCAGTCCCGAGAAGTTGGGCTGAGGTGACCCAGCTCATTTTCACCTGCGGGCCTCACAGTATAACCTACCAAATCTCCTCACAGATTGCTGCTCCGCAGGCCCCGGGGCTGAGCAGTCTGGTATGTGAGGCCATCAGAAAGGCCTGAGCCAGGCTCTCACTGCTCCAGGAGGCCCTGAGGAGACCTCTCTAGCCCTGGGCAGAGCAGGGCCCTGCTGAATTATAGCCCCTGCTGACACCGATCACAAAATCATTACCCACTCAATCTGTTGTTTGCACCTGAGGTGCAGGGCCATTAATTGGGAGCCCTGGTGCTGTTTTCACTCCTTGCCCTACCGCAGGTTCATTAAGGGTCCCTCAGCAAATTCCCGCAGGGCCTTGGTGTTGTCACAGCCCATACAAATAAATACCAACAATCGAGCCCCCGCTCCAGGCCTAAAGTAACCCTAGAGTTCTCTGGCATTGGGAATATGCCGTAAATTCCAGTTTTCCCTGTAGTACAAGAGCCAGACTCCAGATCAGATGCTGAACAGGGGCTGGATAATGTCTGCTCATCCCCCCCAGTCCACAGGAGAGCAGTGAGTTGTGTCCCAAATGCAGCATTTGACATCCATGTCGGCAAGACTCCTGAGAAGGAAGGAGCTGCTCTTTTTTTCATCCATCCTATTGGACTCTCATTTCTCCTCACAGTCCCTGGCTGAGTGTGAAGGAAACCTCCAGCAGGTAAAGATTGAGTATACAGCTCTGACCTGCAATAGCAAATGCTCTCTGAGCTACCAGAGCAATTAGAGCCCCCGAGTAGCCACAGCGTGTGCAGAGTGAATGAGAGGAGGCAGCACACATACTATGGAAGTCTGGGCTCTTCTCCCTGGGTGCCATAATTCCTGGAACGCTGCGGCCTGGAGACCGCTCGCAATGCAGGGCCGCCGGCTCAGCAGATTTGCCACTTGTTTTTGAAATGCTGTTTTGTAAGTCACCATGCAGCCGTTACCGACCTTATTCTTCCAACGGCTCAGCCATAGCATGTGCACGTCTCCAGACTGGACGGTGAACCAGCATCTGCAAGAAGTTTTAAGCAGGGAGGGATTGTGTACAGAGAGGGTGCATGAGTGGGATTCTCCACCATGACAGGCTCAGTGCTTTACTCTCACACCCATTTTCTCTGGACTCTGATCAACAGATTCTCTTCCCTTCTCCCTAGTCAAATGGCCGATTGCTCAGGCAGTGATTAGATGGTGGAGCAACAGCGGCAAGTTTGTTCTTCCTTGTTGTTTCTTCTTGGTGGGTGGGAGAGGGGACTTTGGTTGTTACTCAGTATTATAACAGTTTTTCTCAGGTTCCCACAGCCATTGGCAGTGCAATACATTTACTTGCAACATATATTCAGCCACTAGGTGAGCTGTAGAAGCCTCTCAGACAAGGTGACTTGGTGGACTTGGTGAAGAAGGGAGACAAAGCTGGAGCTCAAGCTGTGTGGAGGTCTTTTTGTTTGTATCTATAGTTTGTAGTTATTTTCTTTAATAATGCCCTCTGTTTGAGATGGATTGTGATTCCCTAGACTGTCATGTGGTGTTAGAGCTTTGCTTCCATCAGGTGGACATGGTCCTTCAGACGGGCCAGCATTTCTTTTGTTCCCCCCCCCCCCCTTTTTTGGTGTTTTATCCTCTTATTTGGAGGGGCTAGAAGAATATGCCTTGTCTTCCTCCAGCAGTTGTTAGGCCTGAGACTCAGGGGATCTGGACTGCCAGTTACACTGTGATTCTGACACCTCGTGCTGCTGAAATGCTCCTTTGGTGCCCGTTGAAAGTTCGGTCGTCCTAGTTCTTGGGCTAGCTCCTCAGCTGCTGCAGATCGGTGTGGTTTCATTGACTGGGATGGAGCTATGCCGAACTGCCCCAGCTGAGGTGTTCAATGTCTTTGCAGATTGTTGGCAGGAAAGAGCAATGGTGCTATCACTAAGATTCAGTAGTGGAGGAAATTCATCCCTATGCAAAGGCCAGTAAAAGGCCTGTGCACCATATAAGTCTCACTTAAAACCTATTTTGAGGGCTTAAGTGGTGCAGACTCTCTGCACAGGGGTGAATTTCACCCTAGTACAATGATAACCTTGCATTGCTGGCCAGCACTGACGTTAAAACCTAGGACTCTAAAAGGGCATTTATCAAGTTCCTTCAACGAGCTCCTGAAACACTTGGTAGAGACTGCATGGCCTTCTACCTCAGAGCCATTGATTGGGGAGCGTTGCAGGGGCCAGGGCTCTGACCTTTCTCACGAGGTTTGTGTCTCCCTGGAGCTTGGTTCCAGGCCAGTGCCCCAAGATACTGAAGCTGGTGAAACTTCGGCGAGAAACAGGAGAAGGCAGCGGCGGCTGGGAAACACCAGCAGTGCTTGTTTTGTTGTGGGCCCTGGAAAGAGCAGCGCCACCACGTTAACGAAGTCAGGTGAGTTGCCAGCAGCTCCCAGCCCCAGGGAATTAAAAGGGAGAGGAAAACATTGAGGAGGCAGTGAAACCGAATCATACACAAGGGTCTGTGGTGTCAGCACGGCTGTTTCACAGGTGAACAAGTCCTTCAGTATCCTGATGACGCCCTGCTTAGTTCCTTTGACCCCGAGGCTGGCAAAGGCCAAGGAGAAAGGGATCCACCAGGGACCATCGGCCGAGCAGCGTGGGAGGCATCAGGACCCGTCTCCCCTCTAACAACCAGTACGCAGGCTCATCTGAGTCACTCACTGCTAGAGATGACTTGCAGCTATGCCGGGAATACTGCTCCCCTAGAGTGTTAATTAAGGTAGACGCTATATTCTCAGCCTCGTCCTAATTAAAACGAGTCCCTCTAATAAAATACGCGCAGCCTAACGGGGGTATGCATCACTATGAATCAGTCACCACGTTCGCCAGCCTGTTAGTGGAATAACAAGGCGCTGCCCAGAGCGAGATGAGGATCAGAGGCAGCAGGGGCTGGCGAAGCCAGGGAGAGTCGGGGGAGGGGAGAAGCTAGAAGGAGAAGAAGAGGAAGAGAAAGAGACACACGCTCGCGCTGGGATCCGACCCTGGTCCCACTGAAATCAGTGGCCAATCGCCCATTGGCTTCAATGGAAGCAGCAGCGGGCCTGGAGCGCTCTGTGGATTTGTTCGTTGATGGCTCCTCTTCCCCTTGATGGTCTGGAGGTTGCCATCAGCACTCAACTCAGCCAGGCCACACACAGCTGGCCCCATCCCTCGTGCAAAGGTGCAAAACATCCCAGAAGGCTGGTGAGGAAGAGGGGGTGGCCCAGGAGACAGCAGAGAGCCCAGACAACAGTCAGGCTATCGGCTAGCCGGATATTCCATCGGCTACAGCTCTGCCTCCCGGAGAGCAAGATGAAATCCCTGCCAGATGCCGAAGGGGCCAGAGAACGGCTCATTCATTAGTATCTGGTTCTTTCCGTTCTCCCTTCAGGAAACACAGAGGTCGCTTATGCCTGGGAAGGCTGCAGCCCCTGTAACTGAAGTCATTTCTGTTCATGTACAGGCCAGGGCTCCTTCCCGGAATACTGTGTAAACCTCACCTGATGGACCCACATCTCTAGGTGCTGAAACGTCCTAAGGGCCAATTTCAGCCCCCATCCAAACGGGTGAGGCTACACTGAAGTCCATACTAGCTGACACCAAGGCTGAATTTGCCCCTTAGTCTCTGGATCAGCTCATTTCTGGGCCTCTCCGACGGCCGAGGTTGAGAGCTGTGCTGAACTGCGTGTGGTCGAGGTTTTTATTTCTGCTAGGGACGGAGCTGAGATTCATCATGCTCCTGACACTCAGGACCTGAACCTGACTCCGCAGAGGTGAACGCCAAGTGCTGTAGTCACTAGGCCTCCTGAATGTGGCTGGGAAATTGGCTTTTGATTAACAAGGAATCAAAGAAATAAAAGCGGTTTCAGGGGGGTAGCAGCAGCGGCGTGATGCAGAGGGTGAAGCATGAGAGGGAAAAGCTAGACTGCCTCGTGTTAGCTCCTGTGGGGAATTGTAGTGCTTTCCCTGCACTCGGTTAACAAAGCACTGATGGACAGTGCATGTCCCTCATTAAGGATCATCTCTGGGCCAAGTTCCCAGAGTCGATGGACCTGTGGATTAGTTTAGATCCATCAGCCACCTTCAAAACCATTGATCCTGAGGGAGCGTGGACACATCTGTTATTCCTAGCCAGATGAGAGGAGACTGGGCCCCATCCGTCGTGCACAGGTGCAAAACATTCCTGGTGAGGGGTCCCAGAAGCTAGCACTTGGTAGCTGCTCAGGTGCCCTGCTGGCTTTGGGGTACCACAAGGTGCTGTCTTGTCACGCTTGCTGTTCAATGTGTATATGAGGAGGGGTGGGCTGGGGGCCTTCAGCCCACTGCTGACACCCTGCTCTATGGGCCGGATTCAGACGAGCCCAGCTTCCATTTACACACCAAAATAAGTGGCTGGATTTCCAAGAATTGGATGCTGAGCACTTGAAAATTGGGCCCCATGTCGCCACCTGATGCAGCTGGGTGACTTACAAGTGCCTGAATGAGGCTGGGACTTGGAGGAGGCCGCCACCCTCTGTGCCTCGGTTTCCCCATCTGTAAAGTGTTGCTCTCCTCTGTGCAGTGCTTTGAGATATCTGGATGCAGTGGGCTATTTGGGGGTGAAGCATATTATAGCATTATTATTCCATGTCCTAAGCCATTTGGCTTTCCCTTAACCAAGCTCTTTGTGGAGTCACTGTGGGTTTTGTTTCCATAAGGACTGGGCGAGGCCTTCAGGGCTTGGCGTATTATTTATGGCTGTAGCAGGCTCACGGGGCAGAACATTTCAAACCCTTTCCAGCATCCCAGGTGTGAACGCTGTAAGAGGATCAAACCATGGGTCACACTACCCTCTCCCGGGGAGGAAATCTTCTGCTGGGGGTCAGGGTTTGCCTCCAGCGAGGAGGAGGCCATGGGACCTGCCCCACACACTGTGGATCCTGGGGGATCAATGGGAGACCAGGGCCACTCATGCAGAGGCCTGGTGCTTCTGCCTCAGCCCTGCCTCCCGCCCTGCAGCAGTCTAGCTCCACAGGAGCCGCAGTAACAGGGACGTGTTCTGGTAACCGCTGCCCCAGGCAGCAGCTGGAGGGAAAAGACCAGAAAAACAAACCCAACCCAAGCAAAGTGCCTCCTGCGAGGGTGATAAAATAACGTCCCTGAAGGAGGCCAGCTGGCTGGAGCAGCTGCCCAGAGCTGGTTTGGACGAGACCAGCCTGGTGATTCCCTTGTTCAGTCCTGAGGGAAGGATAGGGCATTTGAAGGCCACCTGTTCATCTAATTTTAGCCCCCTGGTTCTCCTCTCCTTCCCTGCACCCCGCACATCCCAGGGAGTAAGCAGTCGAGCTGTTATGAAATCGGTGGGTTCTGAGGCTCGATACATAGCTCCCCTTTGATGTGCTGGTGCCCTTCTGGTTCCTCTCTGTACCGACAAGTCTCCCTCCTCAGAAAGCTCTTGGCTAGCACAGCATCATAGCTGGCAAAGGACTCCCAGCGAAGGCTGCGAGAGGTTGGTGCATCAAAACCAAGAGCTAGGTAAGACCACACAGCAGTCACTTGGCTGAATTCATTGCTGGAAGGCACTCGGGTACCATGGCAATGGATATGGGATAAGTACTTGTATAGAATAGAAATGTGCCTGATTTCTGGTTTAATTATGTAGCTAAAACACTCAGACTTGTACACACCTTCAAGTAGACTAGGATCCTCTGGAAGAAACCCCCCAGCTTTCATCCATCCTGCCCTCCTGTTAGGTCATCTTGCCCCATACAATGTATTTTCTATGGCTTTGTCCTTTCTAGTTTTAAATGTCTCAAGCCACAGGGCTGAGAAGATGCCCCTGATATAAAGCTGCTTCCCTGACTCTACGAACAGCTGCGTAGAGCTGGAAGGGCAGTGTTAGCCAAGCATGTGGCAGAAAGGGGGAGGTTGTGAGGTTCATTTCGGGCATGTCTGTGAAGTGCTAGGAAAGCCCATAAATAACATGACACAGCAGCATCACCCTCATGCCCTGTCTGGCCTGTGGCTTGTCACGGGATGGCGGTCTCATGCCAAACACTCATAAAACCTAGCGACTCCAACCCAGTGGGTTCCTCAGAGGCCAGGAAATGAAGTGTCTGCAGGAGGACGAGTGGCTGGACTGGGAAGTCCAAGTGGGTGATACATTCAAAGCCGGGGAAGGAAAAACGATAGAACGTGGCGGCCACTGGGCTCAGCATGGCTGATCATTGGTTCCCCTTCACCTCACTCATCCACTTCCCCCGCCTCTCAGAGCTCTCTGTTCAACAGGGAGCCCGCTAAAGCATGGACATTTCACTCCAAGCACTTCCTAAACGTTGGTTGGGTTATTACAGAAAGGAGCGTGGCTGGCAGGAAGCAGGGCTTTGCCGGAAGGACAAGGCAGCCCTCAGATCCCAGTGCGTGGCCTGGATTCTCAGCCGGGTTGTGGCTGATGCACTACACCCACGAGTGATCAGCATGTTTCTGTTCCCCTGGAAAGGAGCGTTCAGGGAGCTGTGATCTGCTGCTTGGCATAGCCCGTGGGGAGAGCCGTAGCCCCATAGCATGGCAACTTGAGGGAGAGGTGAAGTCTGATAGTGGAGGACCAGAGCTCATTTAGCAGGTTCATTCATTATGCCATAGCCCTCCTCCTTGTTCCCAGCTCTTGGGTAGGGCACTCGATGCATTCTCATGGCTATCTTTGGGACAGAGATTGTATGTTGAAGATGGGGTAAAGATTTGCATGAGCATTTCTGCTTATGAATGCCTGGTTCCCTATTCTAACAGCTACCGTTTCCCCATTCCCTACAGCTGGGGCACCCACATTTTGCCCCGCACAAAAATGCAGCACTTCCTCCTCCTTAGGTGCTGCCCAGTGAAATCTCCTGAGGGTTAGTGTTAGTAATGACTCGGCTGCCTAATTACCACCAAGTTCTGGCTGCAGCTGCTGCTGGAAATGACCTTGCTTGGAGGGGTGGAGGGGATTTGCATGCTTGACCTTTCCTTAATTATTTCATTAGCTCAGGTAATGGCCTTTCCCGTGTTCCTTCCATAATGTTCTAGGCTGGGAAATAGTTCATTACACGCAGGGGCCTTGTAGGGCACTCGCTCCCGAGGGCTTTGGCACGGATTGCTGGATAGGGGTCCGGTGGAGGGAGAACTCCCAGCCTTGTTTGTGAGACTTCTGGCTGTAGCACAATCAGCTGCTTTTCTCTAAGGGGGCGAGGAGGCCTAGGGAGCGGAACTGCTGCTGGAATAGACCATTCCAAGCCGCGGTGCTGTGGGGCAGGTGTGTGTTCCCTGGTGCGGTGGAAAGAAGGCCCCTTTGTGTTGTGAAGGATGAGGCAGGGGCGGTGGGGGCGGGCGTGGGCGAGATGCAGGATGCAGACCCCTCTTGTCCAAGGTTAGAAGAGCTTGCGTGTAAACAAATGAGCCCACAGTAGGGTTACCATACGTCCGGATTTTCCCGGACATGTCCGGCTTTTTGGGCTCCAAATCCCCGTCTGGGGGGAAATCCCAAAAAGCCGGACATGTCCGGGAAAATTGGGACCGGCGGTGCTGGGCCGAGGGCCGGCGGTGCTGGGCCGAGGGCCGGCGGGGCCCGGTGCGCCGGGGGCCAGCGGGGCCTGGGGCCGGGGGGCACCGAGCGGGCCAGGGGTGCTCAGCTGGGGGCCCGGGCCGGGGACTGGCAGTGCTGGGGCGGGCCGGGGGTGCTCGGGCCCGGGGCCGGCACCCCAGGGCCCGAGCCGACCCAAGCTGGAGAGGCCGGGGGGGCCAGACTGGGCCGTGCCTCCTCCCCCCACACCCTCCTTACCTGCTTTAGGCTTCCCGTGAATCGCGGGAAGCAGGGGAGGGGGCGGAGTTGGGGCGGGGACTTTGGGGAAGGGGCGGAGTTGAGGCGGGGGCATGGGCGGTGCTGGGGGCGGGGCCGGGGCCCCGTGGAGTGTCCTCCTTTTGGAGGCTCAAAATATGGTAACCCTAGCCCACAGCATGTTTGCCCTGAGCATGTTAGCTACAGCACATGAAGGCAAATGAAAGGCCAAGTGGTGGAGGAGCATCAGGCTTAGGGGATACTGAGCAAGGACAATGAAAGCAGTTAAGTGACTGAATTGAAATCAGGCATGAGCTGAGCTCAGAGGGGTCCCTGAGGCCTGTTCTGGAGACTCTGGGCCATTGGATTGCTCAGGGCAGGGAGCGTTCAGCTGACAAGAATTATGCGTGCAGGAATCCCAATGGGGGCTGCAGCCTCAGGGGCCTGATTAGAAGGGCTCTTTGGTGAGGGATAAGAGCTGGCCCTGAGGTTAATTGCCCAGGTCACACACTTCTTCAAGGGCTGGCTCCTATAGAGGCACAGAGCACCTGACAGACCCACAGGGCAGCTTTCATGCA
Source organism: Malaclemys terrapin pileata (assembly GCF_027887155.1). NCBI lineage: Eukaryota > Metazoa > Chordata > Testudines > Emydidae > Malaclemys > Malaclemys terrapin. The sequence continues at coordinate 14,519,907 of NC_071520.1, read as the reverse complement.
GCTACAAGGAAACTCATTCAGATGCAAAGGGCTCCAGCTCAGTTCATTGGTCCCTGGAGAGAAAGGAAACCTCCTTATGGCCCCAGCAGGCCCGGCTCCCCGCTGCAATGGGAGGGGGAGATTATTGATTAACCATCTGAAAGGCTCTGAGGTGCACCAGCTATAGCCAGCAGTGACCCAGGCTCAGCGGGGCCGTGGATGCTGCGTCTTCATGTCAATGCTCTTTTTTTAATGGAAAACTCCTTGGAGGTGTTTGACCTTCTCTGCCAGGGCTGGCTCCAGGCTTGTGCCCACTTTGCAGTATGCCCAGTCCCCCCCTTTGGGGACCTCTGTTCCATCAGCCCCCGCCTCCCAGCTGCACTCCCCCAGGCCCTACACATTGCAAGGGAAACTGTGGGATTTCCACCTTCTGGGGCTCTGCAGGATCCAACCCTCCTACCAGATGCCCAAACCCTTGATGGATTTTGAGTGAAAAACAAGCCATTCCTGCTCCCAGTTTGGGCTGTGGGAGGCTGCTGGAGGCTTCTTCACCAAGTCCCGAAGGAATCCAGGCCTGGCTCTGGCTGTCACCATCCCAAAGGCCAGAGCAATTGCTCTTATTCTATGGGAGATCCCTTTAGGAGACAATTCCATGAGCTGGGTTCTATCAGATTTGCCACTGGGTGGGAGTGGTCTCCAAAGGGCCCCGTGCTGGGCTCCCCATCAGATCTTCTCCCAGACATGCAGGGTTGGGAATGCGCTCCCAGTGTCAAGGTAAAGGCCACACCAGTCAGGCTGAAAGCCTTTTGGTTCTTTGTCTGCTTCTTCTGCTCTTCTAGCTTTCCTGTTGCTTAGGGCCATCACCCAGGAGACAGGCCCCGAATTAACTGACACGACAAATGGCTTGGATTTTAAAATTGCCTCCCAGTCCAGAATAATCTGCCACCATCAGCCAAACAACAAAGGGACAAGCTCCTTACAGTCCCTCTCCTCCTCTTCATGGGGGCTGCTGGGTCTAGTCTGGTGGTGGATGTTTAATGCTCTGCTCTGCCCACCCTAGTCCGGCATCATGTGTCTGCCAGGATTCTTGCATCCTCTCTGCTCCTGGGAAACAGAGCCACAGAGTGACAGCATTGGTGGGCAGTGGTCCAGCTCCACTGCAGTTGGAGGTGGGCAGATAGCCTGGGGCCTCCGTGGAGAGCAAAGAGGGACACAGAGATCTTGCTTTGTCTATGTCAGGCAGATGCAGAAAATCAATAGTCGAGATTTTGGCCTGTGCTCTGGAGGGGTCAGACAAGATGATCGTAATGGTCCCTTCCGGCCTGAGCATCCATGAATCATTAAAGATCAGATTCTGCTCTTCCTAGTGCGAGGCGCTAAGTGCTGAGCTGGGGCTGAGGGGAGGCTCCCTGAGCCAGGCTGTCTGCACAGAGCAGGATGGCAGAAGGAGGCCAAGATGACCTGCACTTTGGAGCAGCCCCTTTTGTGGCTCCATAAAGCAGCCATGTGCAGTCAGGCTAGTGTCTATGTTCGATGTGCAGGGATCTGCACTGTGGCTACTGTATCTCCTGCGAGTCACTGAGCCCCACAGCCACGCTAGGGCCAGTCCATAGCCTAGATCCATCCTGTGCCCTGCTTTCACTTGGGGGTGCTGGGGAAAGCCGACACCCTGGGCCAGTCCCCTTCCACACCCAGGGGTGATAATGATCCTGAGGCTGAAGCGAGGTGGGAGTTTTTCTCTACAGCGAGGAGGGTCTCACAGCAGATGTGCCTGTGGCTGCAGTGAGTGGTCTCTGTGTGCGGTAGGGAGCAGAGCCGCCCAGAGGGGGGGGGGGGTGGAAGTGGGGCAATTTGCCCCGGGCCCCACAGGGGCCCCACGAGCCCTGGCCCAGCGGCAGTCCAGGTCTTCGGCGGCCCCGCAAGCCCTGGCCCGGCGGCGATCTGGGTCTTCGCCAACATTTTGGTGGCGGGGGGGGGGGGGTCCTTCAGTGCTGCCAAAGACGCGGAGCGACTGAAGGGCCCCCTGCTGCCGAAATGCTGCCGAAGACCCGGACCACCGCCGGGTGAGTACAAGCCCCGCAGCTCCCCCGCTTTGCCCTAGGCCCGCTGAATCCTCTGGGCGGCCCTGGTAGGGAGCAACTCAAGGATCCCGGTGGGAATGACCTGACCTGAGCTTTGCAGAGACCTGTGCGTTCATGCCTCACTGCCCGGAGGGTGACCCACGGTACCAGGAATGTGCACAGACTGGGTGCCTGGCAGCGCTTGCTGTGCCCTTAGGTTATTGTTCCTTCCAAGATTCTCGAGGGTGACAGAGAGAGAGAGAGAAATCCAGACAGAAACAGGTGTCATGGCAGCTTCTGACCGGCCACCCTGAAAACACCTGGCCCCCTGCCTGCTTCAGAACGCTGCTGTACCTGCCTTTGAACGGCGGCCACCCACTCCTCTGACTTCTGCACAAGACATGCCACAAGATAAAACCGAGACAGAAGGCCAGGCTTGTGAGCTCCCGTTGAAACACCCCGGGGTGTAACAGGTTTACACCGATAAAAGACTTCACTTGAAGCATGAACTGTTTCAATTACTGAGCCATAACCCATGGGCCGCCTTCCCCCAGGCTCCAGCCAGTCAGGCCATGCTGAAGTCCTGGCAAGCCCCACGATGGCCCCTGGGGGTGCACAAAAGTGGGAGGAGAGCCGATGGGGATGCAGTATGTACAGTGGCACCACTTTCCCTCATTTGGTGCTGCGAGGCAGGGCAGATAAGAGGCCAAGATTTACCTGACCCCTGTGTCGTGTCACTAATAATCTCCCTGGTTCTCAGCTGGGTCGTTTCCCGCGTGCTCTGCAACTCAACCCCTTGCTTTCGCCATGTGCCCAGAAAATGTCTCCGGTTCTGCGTGTGGTTCATGTGGCACCAGAAAGGGCACCTGGGAACTAACACGTAGATCCTATGGTGATGGGGAGCCCACGGAAGCACGGGGAGAATGAACTTGGGCTGAAGGGAGCTGCCAGGGGATGGTGTGACAATTTCTTCTGGGTGCGATAGTCTCCTACTGCACTCCCCTCCAGGGGCCTCATTTACAGCCCATGGATGTCAGTGGGAGTCTCTCCATTCACTTCAGGGGGCTTTGGATCTGTCCAAAGAGCTAGAGAGGGAGAGATGCTCTGCAGGGGGGAAGTTGCTTCTGTGGAGGGTAGCCAGCCTGGAGGCTGAGTAGTTTTCCAAGGCAACCCACTGTGAGCAGGGATCCTAGTGGGGAGCCAACTGTGATCACTCAATTAGGGTGAACTGCAAAGAACCGGGCAGAAAATCCCCATAAAGCAGGTGGATATTCCAATACTTAGGGTATGTCTACACTACCCGCCAAATCGGCGGGCAGCGATCGATCCAGCGGGGGTCAATTTATCACCTCTAGTCTAGACGCGGTAAATCGATCCCTGAGTGCACTCCCGTCGCCTCCTGTACTCCATCACCGCGAGAGGCGCAGGCGGAGTCGACGGGGGAGTTGCAGCAGTCGACTCACTAAAGTGAAGACACCGCGGTGAGTAGGTCTAAGTTCGTCGACTTCAGCTACGTTATCACGTAGCTGCAGTTGTGTAACTTAGATCGATCCCCCCCAGTGTAGACTAGGCCTTAGATTCACCAAACCAGCATAAAACAGCTTCTTTATTACCTTCCTAGTTACTCAGGCTGGGTCTACACTACCCGCCTGAATCGGCGGGTAGAAATCGACCTCTCGGGGATCGATTTATCGCGTCCCATCGGGACGTGACAATCGATCCCTGAATCGACGCTTTTACTCCACCAGCGGAGGTGGGAGTAAGCGCCGTCGACGGGAAGCCGCAGAGGTCGATTTTGCCGCCGTTCCTACAGCGGGGTAAGTCGGCTGTGATACGTCCAATTCAGCTACACTATTCATGTAGCTGAATTTGCGTATCTTAAATCGACTCCCCCCACCCCCTAGTGTAGATGTAGCCTCAGAAGTCCAAACAACACAGTTCCCTTAAAGTGACCCAGCCTCAGGCCTCCATCCAAGTACCCACGTCAAATATGATGAAAATTTCTGCAAATCTTATTTCATCATATAAAAGAAAAGGTTCTACCAATCTCAGTGGATCAGGACCAAAATCAGGACACAAATTCAGGACCACTTCCTTTCTGGGCTTTCGTTGTATCCAGAATCAGCTCTGGGTTAACTGATAAATCTTCAACCATCATAGGCTGGCAGGCTTCTTCTGTCTGCTTTACAGACACAAAAGAGCTGGAGAAATATTCCCCTTCAACAGACAAACAGCTTGGGATATCCTTTCCTTTGTCCCAGCACACATGGCTATTCACAGACAATTGCTTGGAGATTGGGGTAACTCCCTTCATAGGCAAGTCATTACCCCTAACAGACACAGGGACATTTTCTTCGCTCTCACAGTTCTCCACACTGGTAACAGGTAAGGTGTAGGGATACTCATGTTCCACTAACCTTGCCTTCCGAAACTGCTGATTAGACAAAGCCATCAGCCCAGAAGGCAGCCTATGCTTATCTAAACTTTCTTTGCCTTTCCCTCCCTTAACAGATAAACTGCAGTTTTCCACAAATAGTGTCTTATTACACTGAGCTACTTTAAGCACATCACTTTCCCCTGGGTCAGGCTTACTTTCCCAAGATTTACTAGCCAACATTCCATCGCCCATAAAAACTTTACGCTTTTCTTCCTCATTTAGGGCTTTAACCTGATCACCAACTTTAATTTGCTCTAGAGAAATATCTTCCTGGGCCTTATCTAATGCCAGATTCACTTCTCAGATACCAGAGAGACAAATAGGAATTTTTTCCACATATGCACTGCTTCTTGGCACAGATAAACAGCCATCATCCTCATACAAACATTTGGAGAAACCCTCCATAAGCAAATCCTTGCCCCTAGTAGACACAGGTTCAGGATTATTTCTTTCCTGTGACTGGTTTATGTCATCAACTTGACTGAACAAAGTTTTAATATCATCCCCAATCAAAAGATCCTTAGGTAATAACTTCCTTACACCAGCTATAACTTCATGTTTAACACCATTCCATTCAAGATGGATTCTGGCTAAAGGCACATGTACAGTAAACTCATAAAGGATTACAATATTCACACTCTGATTTGGTAAATAATCTTCCTCTTTGACAAAATCTGTTTTAACAAGAGTGATGTTAGAAGCTTAATTTGCCCGAAACAGCTTTTATCATTGACTTTTACATTCTCTGCTCAAGTTATGGGCTTACCTTCACCTGAGCGTCCAGTAAAAGCAATTACATAAAAGGTGGCAGTGTTGGGGTAAATTAGGTTACACACAGACAACTGCTTAGACTCAAACAAAATACCAACATTGTTACAAACTGGATGGATTCTATCCCCATCTTTGCTGTTGAGAGGAACTGGTTTTTCAGTATGATATAGTTCCTGTTATAAGTAATGGAAATTTCCAGAGGCAGGTATAAATCAGTATGGAGCTAATGAGGTTAGTTCAATCAGGGAGGGTGAGGTGCTCTGCTAGCAGTTGAGGTGTGAACACCAAGGGAGGAGAAACTGCTTCTGGAGTTGGCTAGCCATTCACAGTCTTTGTTTAATCCTGATCTGATGGTGTCAAATTTGCAAATGAACTGGAGCTCAGCAGTTTCTCTTTGGAGTCTGGTCCTGAAGTTTTTTTGCTGTAAGATGGCTACCTTTACATCTGCTATTGTGTGGCCAGGGAGGTTGAAGTGTTCTCCTACAGGTTTTTGTATATTGCCATTCCTGATATCTGACTTGTGTCCATTTATCCTCTTGCATAGTGACTGTCCAGTTTGGCCAATGTACATCTTACAGTTCACACCTCAACTGCTAGCAGAGCACCTCACCCTCCCTGATTGAACTAACCTCGTTATCTCCATACTGATTTATACCTGCCTCTGGAGATTTCCATTACTTGCATCTGAAGAAGTGAGGTTCTTACCCATGAAAGCTTATGCTCCCAATACTTCTGTTCATCTTAAAGGTGCCACAGGCCCCTCTGTTGCGTTTTACAGATTCAGACTAACACGGCTACCCCTCTGATACTTGACAGTTCCTGTTGTTCCTTTATTCTCTTGAGTTAGAGCTTAAGTCTGTCCACTTTTGCCTTAGCGTCTAGTTCCTGCAATCGAATATCTGCCATTCTTTGTTCATGTTCAGAACACGAGTGTTCTCTTTCAGCAGCTTCCCCTTCCGTATCAGCTACTCTTTGCTTTTGTTCAAGTTCTAGCTGCTGGTTTCTCACTGCAAGCATTTTTGCTGGGTCTGCTTCCTTATCACTGGCAATTAACAGATTTTTCAGTTCCTGCTCTGGGGCCTTTTTCTTAAAATACAACCCTCTCTGTAAGCACAATTCTTCCAGGCTTTTTCTGTCAGGATCTTGATCACGGGTCACTCACTGTAACTGATTTTTAACCCTTAAATTCTCCAAGATCAAAATTAAATTTGGACAAGCGTGTGGTTCTGATCCCAAACCCCAATTAACCTGTGGGACTGTGTATCCCAGCATGACTACGCCACTGTGAGCGGGGTCCTAGTGGGGGCCAGCTGTGGTCACTCAATTAGGGTGAACTGCAAAGAACAGGGCAGACAATCCCCATAAAGCTGGTGGATATTTCAATACTTCACCAAACCAGCATAAAACAGCTTCTTTATTACCTTCCTGGTGACTCAGAAATCCAAACAACACAGTTCCCTTAAAGTGATCCAGCCTCAGGCCTCCATCCAGGTACCCATGTCAAATATGATGAAAATTTCTAAAAATCTTATGTCATCATATAAAAGAAAAGGTTCTATCAATCTCAAAGGATCGGACACATTACCTCCCAGGTTATTGACTATTCCAGATCTTACCCAAATACACACTACAGACAATTCTTATTACCTAAACCAAAATGTATTAAAAAACAAAACAGAAAGAGAGTATAGTTAAAAGATTAATACACATACAGACATGAGTTCAATCCATTGAGGTACAGATTCACAGCAGAGATGGTGAGCTTTGTAGTTGCAAAGAGTTCCTTTAGAATTCAGTTCATAGGTCATAGTCCAGTGTCCAAATCTCATATTCAGGGCGGTACCAGTATAACTGGGACCTCAGTCTTGTGACTCAAACTTCCCCTGATGAAGCCTAAGCAGATCTGAGATGACAGAATCAGGACCCCAGGATATTTTATACAATTTAATTAACTCTTTGACAAGTTGGGATTTCCTTGGGGCATTAGGATGACTGAAGGAGGTCCACGATTTCCCTCCACCAGTCACAGTACATTTCAAAGAGAGATGAATACCGAGATATCCCGTGTTTATAATTCATTTAAATGATATCAGAATCCAGCATAGACAGGGGCTGTTGTTTACATTGTCGACCCTACTCATACATATGTAAATACACAAAAACACAAACGTTATCTCCCCACATGTCTTTTGAGGGTTATTTATTTTGCAGGATGTTTAACCCTTTCTAGCCATGCGTCACACCCACTGTAAAGACTCCGATTCCAAAGAAATGACCTTCTGCTAAACCAGCTCCCTTCTGCTTCTGTCAAGCTTATTAGATCAGTGTTTGGCAAAGAGCCCCATGTGCATGGAGCCAATTCCATTCCTCACCGCTGTCACCATGTGAAAATTGCCTAATCAAAAAACTTCACAGGGGAGATCAGGAGAGATCCAGCTTTATTACAGGAGAGGCTCCTGGGGAGATGAACTCTGACCTCTTCACATTTATCTCAGGTGTGAGTTATTACCCTATAAGCCACCAGGACAGGCTGCCCCAGTGGGCTATGAGATAACAGGTTGCTTATGAAATCTCAGCTGAGCTCTGGAGAGTCAATTTATGAACCAATGTTAGTGTTTTCTTAATGAGATATGGGTCAAGCCCAAGTTCCTTGTAGCTGCGGGGAGAAGGAAGGAGCAAGGAGAGGCAGGAGTGTTCCACAAATGTCTAACCTACCTGTGGCCAGCCTGAGTTGCTGGGAATTGCCAGGTTTTATGTTATCTGTGGGAGTGCTAACCCTGGAAGCTGGGTCTCCTGGGAAAGCCATCACAGCTGCTGCTGCTGGCAGTCAGGGTGGTCCTCTGCTGTGATATAATTCTGAAAGGGATTGCAGGAAATCCAAGCCTGATGTCAGCACCACCCATTCAGAGGTAAGTCAGGCAGGCAAAATACCCCAACTACCTTGGATCTTGGAATGTTTCTGTGTTAGGAAATCTCCGCAGAGCGGGGCAGACCCAATTAATTCCCAGGCTTTGTTCTCCTCTCTAGTAAATCAGTACAAAGGCTGGTCAGACAAATCATGTTTATTTCCATCTCTGTTGAGGGAGGAGACTGAATACATCACAGGGAGGCTGCTCTCTTGCTTTTGACCGTAATTTCTGAGATAAGCGTGTCAGAGGAAGTGTGGCCTAATGGCACTAGGATAGCACTGACAGGAGCTCAGTTCTGCTCTTGGCTCCACCACCGAGTTTCTCTGTGACGCTGGGCCAGTCACTTCACGTATCTGTGCCTCAGTTTTCCAATCTATAAAATGGGGACACTACTTATTATGTGTGTCATTCCAAATAGGGTAGAAGGATTAATTAGCGTTTGTAAAGCATTTTGCTGCCACCGGATGGTAAGTGCAATAGACACGTGAATATGTTGTTTTTGTTCTTTGCATCCTAGTGAATTGACACCGTGGTTTCTTCCAAACCAAGTCACCTGGTGTATAGCTATCCTTATGTTTGCACCACAGCTGCTGCATGGTGTGATGCAGCATCATGGGATATCATTACACTAGCTCTGAAGCTATTTTGTATAGATGGGCCTGGGTCACGGAACTGGATTCAGATCAGAACTTCCCCAACATTTTGGGTGTGTTCAGATTCAGGGTTTTTTTGTTTGAGGCTATGTCTGACATTATGGAATTACTTTAGCATCTGGTAAGCATGGTGTAGCCCTGTTCTGCATTGATTGGGGTGGCTGGTGAGCCTTGCTAAGAGCTCTCCTTTGTAATGTAGACTGCGCCACCTTTTCCCCTTTCCTCTGTACACTTGGAATCTCCTACCTGCTCTGTGGCATTTTCTTGACTTTGGGGAACAAAACCCCATAGAACTTAGGAGTGTTTGTTGGCTAACTGCTACTGCTCATTCTAACCCTGAGACTGTGGTCATGGCTTTGAACAGGTGCTCTGCCTTGGCTTTTTTCGTCCAACCCCAGCTCTCTCCACACTGGGGAGCCTCTCTCTTCCAGGCCCCTGTGTTCCATGTAACAAATTTCCCCAGTGAAAGCAGTTTTACATTGTTTTCTGGAGTCTAATAGCTCCATCTTCTGGTTAAATCCAGTAAGGTCTTTGTCCTCTTTCTTCTCTCTGTCTGGTTGCTGCAGTCCACAGTGGATGTGAAATTTAACAGTATCTTACATGAGGCTGCGTGTTGTCTACCAAATAGTAGTTAGGGCAGAAATTGGCCTCGGAAGTAGAGATCACCATCATGCTGGGCATTTCTTCATCCTGGGTCCTTTCTTTAAAATGGTTATGGTTTGTGTTACACTGGTGGCTATAGGCCTCAATCAGGGATCAGGGCCCCATTGTATTCGGCCAGGTACACACACATAGAACAAAAAATAACAAACTGGGCCCCAAAGAGTCTACAGTGGAAGTAACCATTGACTCCTACGTGATCTGAATGCATGGTGTAGAGATAAAAATAAGATGCCGTGTGTGGATCTTGTGTGTGTTTGGCTTCCCTCACACAGATCTAGGTCTTCATCACCTTCAAGCAGAGACATGAACTCCTTTGCTATCAGCAAAATCAAGTTTAAACAGAGCTGGTCAAAACTTTCCTTTAAAACTTTTTTTTTTTGGTGACTAAATGACATTTTTCATGAAAAGTGCCTGCTTTCCATGGGAAATGTCAAGTTATCGAAAACTTGGTGGCCCAAACCGAGAAACATTCAGATTTTAGGCAAAATATTTTGGGTTTTGAGTTTCCAGCGAGAAGTCAATTTTTTCCATTTTTCTTCAACTTTTTCTGTGAAAGATAAACCTATTTTCCACCCAGCTCTAATATTAACGTTTAGTGAAGGAAACCCAGGAACGGTGCTGTAAAAACCCATTGAGGATGAGGGCTACATCTACACTACAAGTGAGGGGTATGATTTCCCCTGCTCGCGTACACATCCTTGCGCTGTTTCTCATTGAACTAGTGCGAGTATAAATACCTGTGCTACTGTGGCTACACTGCTAACAGCAGTGGAGGTATGGCTGAGCCATACCAAGTACATATTCCCCAGTTTCCGGCTGGTTTCAGAGTGGAGTTTGGCTCATTAAAGTGCTGGATGAGCACCCTGGAGCACCCCAGACAGCTCCTAGGAATGGGGTTTGCTTGGCTCACAGTCAGGCCGAGCGAGCTAGCGAGGGTTTTGTATCTCTGAGGTTAATTTCCATGTGGTCTGATTGAAACCTACTAGGGAGAGAGCAGAACTGAGAGAGAGTTTTGTTCTGAGCGGCGCTGAACCTCAGCACCTAGTCAAGCAGAAAGCTTCATCGGAATGAAAAACGGTAAAACCACAAAGGAGAAAGTTAGCCACCCATTCCGTCCGGGGTTTGTAAACATCAGGCTAACCGGAGTTACCCTCCAATCCTGGGAGGTGCTGAGTGCCCTCCTCGCCCACTGACCTCACCAGAGACAGGGGAGCTCTGCCCCTTGCAGGAAGCACTCAGCATCTGGCAGGATTCAGCCCTTGCAGCTCCCTGGGGATACACTGATGTGACACTGTTTCCAGTAGCTGCTCTGTCCAGTGTTGCTGGGGAGATGCCTGGTGAAGAGCAGCAGGAAGGTGCCGAGTGGCAGCACACTGGTATTTCCATCTATACAACTGGGGCCTCAGATGAACGCAGATTCACTGGGTCATGGTTTGAGCTCAGATCCCTAGGGTGAGAGGCTAGTGCCGCTGCACCACCCACGCCCAGCACCTGCACAACTTCCTGCTACATTGCTGAGCTTGCCCAGAGGAGTGTTTGTCCCAAGCCCATCTCTACTTTGGGTGGTTCACTCGGGGCCCATGTACTTGTGTCTCCACTTCTGTTTATGGTGGAGCTCAGACCTGCATCCCTTCCCCCTGTCTGTCCCTTGGCGAGGTGGTTCCCATTTGGCTAGCATGTTGTTTGAGTAACATCGGGGCAGGGTAAAGAAGAACCTCGTCAGTTTGCATAAGATGCCAGGGCCTTGCTCTGTGTCTTGGTCAATGCTCAAATGGCCTGACTGCCATATCCTGTCCCTGAGCTGTGCACGTCAGCAGGTTTCTGGAGGGAAGGAAGGAAGGCTCCGTGGTCCCCATCCAGGGGAAGGAGGAATGGCTGGAGGAAGATACTAATTGACATCCCCAGTCACTGATGCCCTTTATTTTTTCATATGGTCAATAGCATTGAAATCTTCCCTCCACTACCCGGCTCATAGGCCACAATCCTGAGATGGAAGGACCCTCTCTAGGGGTGAGAGAACAGCTCAGCCTCCAGACCTATTCAGTCCTGGACCTTGCTACCAAGTAGGGCCACTCTAACATGGAGATACAGCCGTTAGCAATGAGACTGAAACCAGCAACTTCCACCCCTGAAGAACTTTCTGTCACTACCTTCCTAAGCAGGCTTTGAACCAGTGACCTAGAAGTGAAAAGCCATCACCAGATCCCTGGGCTATCTGATCCCTCTGACTGTCTTCGCTGTTCAGTCTCCATATAATCTTAAAGCTAATTTCTTTCCTGCTTGTTGTTTGTTCTTTCCTATAATGTCCCATAACTCATCTCCTCAGCCATTCTTATACCTGGACCTTATCCTGCTCTTGTCTGCCTGCTTATGCCTCTTTGTGAAGTCTGTGTGTGCTGATGCCATGAATTACACTAAATAATTAAGTGACCACAAGGTGTCTCTGTAACCTAAGAAAGGCCGGAGTTTGCCTTTGGGTTAAAAATTGACCTAGAGACGCAATCTGATCATTTCTTTACAAATACCGAGACATTCCTTATACCCATGGTCCCGTCCAAACAAACTAACACAAAGGTTCATATCTTGCTGCTCATAGCCTCTTCCACCACCACATTTCATACTCCTCCCCAGGTCTTGTGATGCTTTAAAGGCTTGGTGAAGTTAACCTCCCACCAACATGCGTCTCTCTCCGGGGCATGTAAGGTTTGTAAAATCTTGTGTTTATAAGGACGTTTTGCAGGCTGGAGTCGATACATTATAATTAAGGCTAAGATTTAGTCCTGGGTATTTTTAGTAAAAGTCATGGACAGGTCACAGGCAATAAACAAAAATTCATGGTCAGTGACCTGTCCATGACTTTTACTATAAATTTACGAAATCTCTGCTGCTGGACCCCCGCTTCTCTGGGGGACCCATGCTCCAGCAGTGGGGGCTGACTGCCCCCGGCAGCCCGTGCTCCAAGGCCCCTGAGTCCACTCTCCCAACGGCCTTTGGGGTTGCTGCTCTGGCCGGCCCCAGGACCACTACTGCTCTGGCTGGCCCCGGGGCTGCCCCCAGGACGGATGCCCGGGTGCTCACTGCGGCTGCCGCTCCAGCTGCCCTCGGGACCACTGCTGCTCAGGTGCTCCCTGGGGCCAGCTGCACTGGTTGCTGCTTGGGCGCTACCTGGGACCAACTTCCCGGGATCACCCAAGCAATGGCCAGTGAACATAAGAATGGCCAGACTGGGTCAGACCAAAGGTCTATCCAGCCCAGTATCCTGTCTACCGACAGTGGCCAATGCCAGGTGCCCCAGAGGGAGTGAACCTAACAGGTAATGATCAAGTGTGGCTGGCCTTGGGGCCACTCCAGCAGTGGTTGGTGTGGCTGGCCGTGGGGCCAGCTGCTCGGGCAGCCCTGGGGTCAGCTGCACCAACCGCTGCAGCTGCGGAAGTCACGGAATCTGTGACTTACGCGGCCTCCGGGACAGAATCGCAGGCTTAATTATAATCAGATTGTACGTTTTGCTGGAAGCTCTGGGTGAGTGGCCTGGGGTAATATTATCTTGTACGATTGAGTGCGTCTCTCTGTGATTAAAACACAGTCAAAAATCAGAGCCTGAAATGTCGGTAATGAGCCCCCGAGGGAGTGGCTCTGCCATTGCACAGCCGCGATGGTGACACTGCTCTAAGAATGAATGAACATGAGATTTTCCCTTCTGCAAGCTAATCTCCTTTCCTGAAGAGCTCCTGAAAGGTTTGATTGGTGCATTGAGTCTGAACTGCCATCTCCTGTCATTAATTTCTGTAGCGCTTGTCACGAGACCAACTCGATGCTTTCATTACTTGAATAAATGAATAAACCCGGATGGTTTGAAGAGCAGCAGCTGGTTTGAAAAGTGGCCCCTCTTTAACTACGCACCTTCTTCCGCAATGGACTGTAAGGAGGACAGAGAAGACGCTCCATGAGGAACTGTCAGACTCTTTCCAAACTGATAAAAAACATGTTGACACAAAAGCAGGAGCTTATTTTTAGAGCCCAGCTGGTGTTCTTCCAAGCCACCCTCTCATTTCCTGCTGGAAGGGGAAATTACTCGCCTGTGTTTTGCTTCTCTGAGGATTGCACTCCAAGATTCCAGCATTAGAACACTGCAGCTCCCACAACGTGTACAATGTTGACCTTGAAGGACGGCAGTAGTTGGGAACAGCATGAACCAGACCCCGGGCTAGCCATTACGTGCCACTCCCCACTGGTTATAAATACTGCCCTGTGGGTTTGAGGTGCAGGAGGGTGCTCTGGGCTGGGATCAAGGGGTTCGGAGGGAAGGAGGGGGATCAGAGCTGGGGCAGGGGTGTGGGGAGAGGCTCAGGGGTGCAGGATCCGGGTGGTGCTTACCTCAAGTGGCTCCTGGAAGCAGTGGTATGTCCTTTCTCCAGCTCCTACGCAGAGGCATGGCCAGGCGGCTCTGCATGCTGCCCTGTCCGCAGGCACCGCCCTTGCAGCTCCCACTGGAGCGCCGGAGGGGGGCCATGCTGTGGCTTCCGGGAACCACATGGAGTGGCCCCCGACCCTGCTCCCTGGCTTGAACGCCGAATGGGGGCCATGCTGTGGCTTCTGGGAACCACGTGGAGTGGCCCCCGACCCTGCTCCCCGGCTTGAGCACCGAATGGGGGCTATGCCGTGGCTTCTGGGAAGCACGTGGAGCGGCCCCTGACCCTGTTCCCCAGCTTGATTGGCGGAGGGGGGCCATGCCGTGGCTTCTGGGAGCCACATGGAGCAGTTCCTGACCTTGCTTCCTGGCTGGAGCGGGCAAGCCCCAGACCCCGCTCCCCATTGGGAGCTTGAGGGCTGGTTTAAAATGGCTGGTGGGCCGGATTCGGCCCATGGACCGTAGTTTGCCCACCCCCGTTCTATGCCAACAGGAGAGAGCTTTTCCCTCTGCACAATAAATCCACCTCTGTGTGAGGTGGCAGCTGTGTCAGCGGGAGACGACAGAGAGCAGCCCACACTGGCGCTTAGGGTCGGTGTAACTTACGTCATTCCGGGGGTGCATTATTCACACCCATGAGCGGCATACGTTATACCGACACAACCTGTAGTGTAGACAAGCCCTTAGTTTCTCGCTTCTCTGAAGCCATGTGACCGACAGTTGTGAAGAACAAGTGCTAAAACCGTGAGTTAGTGAATTGCACTGAATAGGAAAATGCCCACAAGGTGTCTCTGTAACCTAGAAAAGTGCAGTTAAAAATCGACCAAAAGACACTGCATGATCATTTCCTTCTAAGTCCCAAGACACTTTTGTGCCCATTTACCCCCTCCAAACAAGCTAACACAAAGGTTTGTAGCTTTGTCCCTTGGCTTTTAACATGCCCATTCCATTCCCAGTGCGCAAGGCGATGTTTGAATGAATCCGCTAGGACTGAAGAAGCTTTATAAAGCAAGACGGTCTGAGAAGCTCGACACAGACTTATTTACAAGAGCAGAATGGGCTGCTATAGCACCGGTATTGGCACACGAAATCCACCGAGACAGTTTTCACAGTGGGAGCTTATAATTTTTTTGAGTTGCTTCCAAAAATCTGTAAATTGGTTGGGCAGAGAACAGCTTTTTGTTCTGTGTTCGTATACCGCCTCGTACAGTGGGGTCCTGGTCCATGACTCAGGCTCCTTGGTGTTGATGCAATATAAGTAATAATTAATAATCATGATTAAAAGCTCCAGTGTTGATCTGGAATGTGACCAATGATGCCGCTTGGATTTTAGAACTTTTCCTTTATTGTCCATCAGAAAGCAGACCAGACCATAGCTTATGGGGATTAGAGGTGGGAAAACTAGACGAAATAATAATATTCCTTCCCAAGCCTCATCTGAGGGTCTTTGCGGTTCCAGGAGCTAGCTGGGATTGGAAGCAGAAATGCCCGACTATTACAAGAAAGGCTGGGCTCGGCATATTTCCATCTGGGACAGGCTGGATGAAATGTAACAAGAAATGTGTTCTCACAAATAGTTCAAACTAGGTTCTGTTATCTCAGAAAAACATCCAGAACCTTTAGGTGTTTATCTGAACTACACGGGAACTCCAGATCTTTGGAAGTGAGCTCCACCATTAATGTCAAGGTTGCCTTCAGTCACTCAAACATCTCCTGGATGCCCCTGGTTTGCAAGAACCTATGTTTGTCTTAAAAGTAGAATATTGTGCAGAGCAGGTCAGGAGGAGAAGCTACTAAACTGAGTAGCAGAACTGAGAGTTTATGGACTCCAGACAGGGGACTATACTCTGATGGGTGGGTACATTGGGTAGGAACAGAATTGGTTCTGGGTTGCAAGCACCACTTTTGAGCACTGGAGGGTACTGCTAATATAGACTGTAGGTATATTTGTGTATATTCCTCTAGTGTACAGACATTTACTGAATTGCTTCTCGTTTACTGTAAATGGTCCTGCTGCATCAGCGAGGGGCAGAGTTTCCCTTCGAACTCTGCTTAAAATTGCCTCAAAAAGCCCCGGTGGCTGTGACTGGAAAGGAGTTTATGCGTGAGGCAGAAGAGAGCTGAATCCATCCAGATGTCTCCTGACGAGTCCCAGGAGAGAGGATCTAACTGAGCCTTTCATTCTTATGTCTTGGGATCAAAACTGGTCTTGGGTATCTAGCTGTCCTTGGAGGCCACCAGGAGAAGTGCCTTAGAAACGTGACGGACAGGTAGGCAGGGAAAGGTAGCTAGCTGGAGAGGTGCTGGTATTGGATTGAGTTTGGTTACTTCACTGAGGTCTATAGTGGATGATGCTCCACTTTAGAAAACCTCTGCACTACCATGAGGCACCATCGTTTATCTCGATTCGGAGACACTCACAACTAGACTAGCAGGCGGTGCTGCAGGTCATGCTTGTGGTGCTTTGGCAGAGCTGTGTGTAAACCCAGGGTTGGAGTCACAGGCAATGCGACAGTCCGGAATAAGATGTGTTGGCAGAGCTGCCTGAGGGCCCAGGTATCAAACAGGACAGGATATGGGTCTGGATGTGGTCTGGACTCAACAAAGAGCCCCTCTTTCCCTTGCAAGCAGTGCTAAATGCAGCTCAACTGCTCCAGCACCAGCGCTGAGCAGATAACGCTTTCTCACGCAAGCTACACCAATGGCTCCAGGAGCCTGGTCGCTGGCAGCAGCAAGTGAAGGATACAATCCCTCAGGGAACAGATCAGTCTGAGATGGCTCTGGACTAGAGTCTGCTTCACAGAGGCAAAGAAAACCTGATCTGGCTTTTCCAGAGCAGTTCGTTACAGGAGTCTGAGCTATTCCGGAATTCCCTTGGTCTGGGAACTCGCTGGCAATAAGGGATTCTGCCCCCAGCTGAAATGGGCTTTGTCTGTGCCTTTCAGCTCTGTTGACTATTCCTTTTGGGATCTCCCAACCATCTCCAGGTTCAGGGTCAAGAGATCAGCCACCATCACTGGATATGAACTTCTTTCCCCTTAGTCTTGGGCTCCTGCCCTGAAAGCTAGGTGTTTGCTAAACAAGATCTCACCGCTTCCTGTGGCTTTTCTCTTCGATCCCTCTGTCAGTTACAGCAGCGCTCATCGTCCCCAGCTTGTCACTGACCAGTTGTGATTAATCAATGCCCTGAAGACTGGTGCTGACACGAGTTCTCAGAATGGGGTTATTAGGAAACTGGAGACCTTAGCAAAGAAAGGATCTTGCAGAGAATCCCACAGCTCTTGATTCAGATGAAATATAAAACCAAGACCTTGACCATTCATGGTCATTCTAGATTTCATGGCGGTCTATAGGAGATGGGAGCCCTCGGAGCCCATAAGTCCCAGCTGCCTGATCGCATCCTGCCTTCTCAAAAATCCCCAGGCTGGTTTTTTTAACATTAAAAAAGAAAGCGAGAGAAGCACGGATAGTAGGATCTACCCCATAGGGCAGAATGTCAATACCCAGGGGTCTCCTCCCCTGCTATGTTTCAGGGTTCACTCACTGTGGAGTCACTAGTTTCAACACCCAATTACCTATGGCCTAGCAACTGCCAAATAAAAGACAAAATTGCTACCTGCTGATCTCAGTTAGAGCATCACTAGGAAAAGAGTGAGGGAGAGTTTTGTGAAGTGTCAGGGATCCCCTCTCTGCAGGATGAAATGTTCCCCTTCCTGCCCTTCCACCTGTAGTGCTGCTGGGTCTGATTCCCTATTGCATTACATCTGTTTTGTAACGGGGAGACTCAGCTGAAGTCTCACGGGTATAAAATGAGGGCACGGCAGCTGAGAATGAGCCCCGATATGTGCAGTACATTCCACCCAGAGGTGGCTGCATCTCAGTGGTGGGTGAAGTGATCCCTGAGTTTATGTGGGGCCCTATCCCCCCACTAGAGATTTGGGTCCGTATGTTCAAGTAGTGAAGTCCGTATGCTAGAATTAGTGGGTAAAGTTTGCTGGACGTGTTTCGATGAGTGGTGTGTGTAAATATCAGTCTTTATCATCTGGGCATCTGTGTGCTCAAACCCAGCCAAAAAGCAGACCCTGAAGTGTTGTAATGAGCCCCAAAGGGAGTGACTGGGCCCGCTGCCATTGCACAGCAGTGACCGTGACACTGCTTCAGGCTCCCCAGGTCTGCACGGAATGAATGACCTGAGATTTTCCTTCCCTTTTCCCCCAAAAGCTCCTGAAACGATTAATTGGTGCATTGATTCAGAAATGCCACCTCCTTTTATGCATTTCTGTGGTGCCTGGCACTAGAGCAGCTTGGTGCTTTCCTTACAAAGACGCGAACCCCAGAAAGAGTGACGGTCCACAGCAGAGCACTGGCTTGAAAATTGGCCCTCCTTGAACCGTACTCAGAGCCGAGCCGTAAGGACAGGGAGTAAATTCCATTACCCAGCAGCAGGTTCTTTGCAACTGGACAGAAAACATGTTTGTCACAAAAGCACCAGTTCTGTGGAAACGAGGCCTCACTGGTTTATTTTTAGAGCCCAGCTGGTGTTCACCCAAGGCAGCCTCTTGTTTCCTGCTGGGACATAATTTTAGCAAAGATAAGATGTTCGAAAACAACCCCGCGGGTCATTTTGAGTTGTGGTTGGAACATCTGTACGACACGATAAGGATGAGAGAGATGTTTGTGATTTCGGCTAAGCATGACAGGGTCTTTAATATGTCCACTCGGCTGCATCCATGCCTGAGATCTGTTGATGCAGTATTGGAATTGTGCCAGCACTCATATGGGGGTGGAGGGTCAGAAGAAAGGGCATAGGTCCTGGAATTAGGGGTGCAGGGGGTGCGGCTGCACCGTCTGGCTTGAAGTGGTTCCATTCTTTGCAGGGTTGAAGTTTGGTTCAATGGCTCTTAGCACCCCCACTATAAAAATTCTTCCAGCGCCCCTGAGAAGGGGGGTGGGTCCCTGTCGTGTTGATAAATGAATTCCATTACTACTTTGTGCCCATACAGGGAAATGTCTCTTTCTGATCTGGCCAGAGATTGTCTGTTTCAGTGCTAACAGCGGTCCATGTGCTTCTGTCTAGGTATGATCACTTTTTCCAGGATTTAAATGTGTGTGACAAAGTGGGAACTTTCTTTAGTGTTTTTGTGAGTTCTATGTGTG
This sequence comes from Malaclemys terrapin pileata, assembly GCF_027887155.1. Taxonomy (NCBI): domain Eukaryota; kingdom Metazoa; phylum Chordata; order Testudines; family Emydidae; genus Malaclemys; species Malaclemys terrapin. The sequence continues at coordinate 14,500,870 of NC_071520.1, read as the reverse complement.
CCTCAGTTTCCCCTATATTTTGTATGGCTACCCAGTGGCGGGGGGAGAAGACTTAGTTTGCTTTCAGGACAGGCTAAGAGAGAGAGGTGGATATGTGTTGCCTACTTGTCTGAGCCTGAATGGGTCATTAAAAAAGGACTGGCCGAGACCACATCAATGGAAAATCCAAGAAGAGAGTGGAAGGGGTAAGGTGGGGGGATAAAGGGTTGGCTTCTGGGAGATGCAAGGCGCTGGCTAAGGAGGCCAGATGTGAGGGGGAGACAGGGCCTGAACATGGAGCTCTGGCCTAACCAGAAAAGACAATACTTTAACCTTCATCTCTCTGTGCTAACGTAAGGACTTTCTGATTCTGGGTGCCAGGGGACCAGTAAATGGTGTTTTGTAAATACTCCTGGAGCTCACATGCGGTGCCCTGAAGGGGTGCAGGACGAGCCTCCCACAGGAGTCTGGCTTGGCTGAATTCGCTGCAGGGAGCCACAGAGAGAAACAGGGAAGGCTGGTGCCAAAGGCCCAGTCCTAGAGGCCATGGGCCTGCCCCTGTTGAGCAGGGTGGGGCCCAGCACACTAAAGGAGTCACTGCCAGGAGATGGATTCCAGGTCGGGGCATAGCCCAGACCCTGTGGTTCAGTGACACTATGATCCCAATGTCAGTATTTTATCTTATTTAAATGCACACCTCAATGAAAAACTTCAAGAAATTCCCTGCAGGATAATAGCACACAGCTACCCCGTGGACTTACCAGTCTCGGCTTCCATTGAAAATAGTTATAAACACTTGGTACAGCAGGTATATGAGGCACATAGGCTTTTGTTGCGGTGCCTGCAAATCACAGCAACCTGTTCTTTCTCTAGCTCAACTGCTGGGGTCATTCGGGGGCTGGGGGCCCCACACCCAGACCCTCTGCTGGGGCCACCTTCTAGGGGGACCATTTTTCAAACTCTCATGTTCTTACATCCACTTGTTCAGCTTTTAGTGGATGGCTGCTCTGGTGTCCCAAGCACAAAGACTGACCCCGTCCACCAAAGAAATTCACACATGCATTAGTGATCTGCTGCCTAGGGGCCTAAGTTAACAACACCATGATATTTTGTGCTTCTTATTTGTGGCTCCAAAGATCACAGTCGCATGCTGAAAATCTCCACAGTGGGTCCCCCTATCGTTACACGCTCTAGTAGTATAGCGAAGATTATTAGCATAAAGCCATAGAACGAGCGATTCATTTGCTCTGCCTGTAATGATCATTGATTTGCAGTTGACCCACAAGCGTGCCGGTTCTCTGTCAATACCGTACTGCAGAAATGCTCATCAAAAGCCAACAAGGGCTCCCTTCATTATTTGTGTTTCTCTTGTTTTCCTTCTGGCTCTCGCAGTTTTCAGCTCTAAGCCACACAGACAGTGCCTGGCCCTTGTGAGATTTATCTGAGAACCAGACGTTCAGTGGAACTGTTCACCAACAGGGGATGGAGGCTAGTTAAGAAGTAGGGGAATTCTGTTCTAGTCTGGTTTGTAATTCACAGTCTCTACGAGGGTGGTGAAGCACTGGAATGCATTACCTAGGGAGGTGGTGGAGTCTTCTTCCTTGGAGGTTTTTAAGACCCGGCTTGACAAAGCCCTGGCTGGGATGATTTAGTTGGGAATTGGTCCTGCTTTGAGCAGGGGGTTGGACTAGATGACCTCCTGAGGTCCCTTCCAACCCTGATATTCTATGATTCTATGATTCTAAGATGCTTTGGGGATCACACTCAGATATACATTTCTAAAGCAGGGGCAGAGACCCCCGCACCCCGTTCTCACACTGAGTAATAATTCACCCGGTAAGGAATTCCACTGGTGATATACTAGGCTCCGGCTGTAGGGCTCAAACACTGTCTGAAATTGAGTACGTAATAAAAAGAATGAATAAATAACGCATGTAAGTGCAGCTGAGATGACTAAGAACAAATAAAGGGCCCAATCCTGCAGACGTTCACTCTGGGGAGGAGTTCCATGGATGTTAATGAGGCTGTTTGCCTGAGTAAGAATTATTTACTTGAGCAAAAGTTTGCAGGGCTTGGCCCAAAATATTTATGAAAAACATACTGATGTAGCTGGCTATGTCTCCGGCCCCCTTAGTTCAGCCGGGATCAATGTCCTTTCCCATCAAACTGCTCGTTAGAGTTAAATCCTAGGCCAGGTGTCTGGGACTTTCAAAGGGGCCTGAAGGGCGCTGGAGGAATCCATCCAGCATTCCAGTCTCCCAAGCAGCTTTCAAACAGCTGCCATTTTGATACAAGGAAGATGCCATAAAAGGGTCTCTTGTCCCCCCCCCCCCTCCCTCCATGCAGCAGCAGCAGCAGAGGTCAGGTCAGAGCAGCAATTACAGACCCAGGGTCAGAACCACTATCCTAGAAGCACCTGTGGTCTCCCAGTGAGGAGCTGGGTTCTAGGCTTTAACAGTAAGGCCCAGCACTCATCTAGCCCTAGCAGGTCATTCCCAGGGCCTCACCCTGCGTTAGAGAATCTTGACGTTCGGTAACTTGGGGGCAGTTTTAAGAACATTGTTGAGTTAATTTCTCACTCCCTCCTTGAGCGCAGCAGGAATCATGGCACTCGGGCACTTGAGCTTTACAGGGTGAAGGAGAAAAAAATACCAGTAAATGCTAAAAGCCTCCCTAAATCATACATGAGGAGCTGATCCTGACAGCCATGAGCAGCAGGACCCGTGCGTTGCTGTGTGTGTGTGTAATTAAAGCATTATGAGTTACCCTTTGCAAAAAGCAGACTCAAGCTCCAGTCTCCGTTCTGTTTATTTCCCCCCCCCCCACACCCCGTATGCACTTTTAGTTGTTTTCTGAAGGAACCCCCCCCCCACCCCATCCTTTTCTAGTTAGGAAACTTTATGTTTGAAGTTAAGTTTCAAGCCAATTTTAGGTGTTTTAAATTCAAATACAACTGTCCTTGTTTGTACGACTGAAAAAGAAATGAACCTTTCTCTTAAATAAATTATATCACCGGATTTTTTTTTTATCAGAATCCACCAAAACATAAATCTTTCTCCATTAGTACAGTATGCACTATGAAAAGTAACATAAGCTTCTTTTACTTTTAAGAATTACTTCCTTAGCAGAAAGCAACTATTTTCTAAATTTCCTGGAGACTGGAAACTATGTTAGGAGGTTTTATTTCTTGTAAATGCTCTAAATCTTAGCTGGATAATATCATTTGATTCATAGAAATAACAAGTTGTCTTTACCAGCAGATGGAAAATTATTTATAACTTGTTCACAAACTTCAGTGTTTACATTCTGTATGGCGGAAAGCATCAATATCTAAATATTTGTGTATGTGCATATTTTTCTATATATTTATGTACACAGGTGCACACCTCCATAATTACTCACAAATAATTTATCCTGCGGTTTCGCTCAGCGAGCAACGAGATTCAGCTTATTCGACTGAGAAACTAGTCAGTTGCAGTTTTGAGGCATGTATGCAAAACCCTTTTTTTCTGCAAAAATGTTCTACATTGGTCAGTTACTCTGAGTAAGGGAATGAACATAAAATATTTATTTCATTTAATCATCTCTCTGTTCCTCCATTGTACTGCACAATTAAAAATGTGCTCACTGCTTCAGGCTCTGTGAAACCATTTAGTTTAGCTCCCAGTTTATACATAGGTTCTAGACTTGTTTACTTTTTTTTAAGTGTACTTTGGGAACATTTGTACCTTGTATTTATCTCATACATTCAGCCAGCCTCAGTTGTTTGTTAATGAATCCCAGGGATCAAGTCTAATTTGCTCATTATTTTATAGACCAAATGAAACTGACACTAAAATAAATGACTTTCCAGCTGAGTTAATGTATTTTTCTTCTCAGGATTTAGCAACTAATTAATTCAATGTAGACTTAATCTCGTTTTCCCTGTGTAGTCAGGCCTGATGGTATAAGGTGTGGAGGGCCTCAGCTCCCACTGACATGAGAACAGAGCCAAGGCCCCTCGGGCGATCCTTACCCTAGTCAATAGCCAGCACAAAGCCTACCTCTCTCTTAAGGCTCACTTAAACCCCGTTTTGAAGACTTAAGCTCTGATTAACAAATCTTAACTTGAATCACGTAACTGCTTTGCTGAGATGGGGTCTTCAAGAAGTGCATAGGCCTTGTGCTAGTCCTGTGTCAAATTTTCCCCTCAGCACCTACTGGATTTATCCCTCCAAAAACAGTGTTTGAATGGAAGAGGCAGATCTCAGCGATCAGAACCAATAACTTGCTCCAGCAAGTAAAAAGAAAAGCTCTTTTTATTACTTCTCCATGTTATACCTGTCAGTAAACGTCTGATGTAAGCAAAAAGAAAGCCGTGAGCAGTAGATGTTAGTACCCAAAATGTGCTCCTGCCACATTACAGCTAGCTCCCACGTTCGAAGGGGGTTAATATAACAGTGTGGCGTGTTGTATCACAGGAAAGTATGACTGGGTTAAGGTGCTAACTACTGTTTGCACATATAATTAGGATGCTAATCACCCAATCAAAGCTACGGAGAACCGAAACATTGCTCCGTACGGTTCAGGATTCACGTCACAAGGAATCCAGTCCTGTCTGTACAATATGCACCGGCTTGGCCTCTGCTGGGGTTTGCTGCAGGGCTGGTTGCTCACAGCACGGCTATTCTGATCAGGCTCGGTGCTGTATAGTTCCCGGTACATATGAACTGCACGGCTCGACGGAAGGGGACCATGCTGAGTTGAGTATTCCCAGGATTGCCACTGAGCTGCTCTGAAGAGTCTCATTAAAGATTTCCAGGGGATTTTACTTCAAGTGCACATAGTGTTTGTAAAAGGCCCAGGAGGCTGAAAGGCTCTGTCGAGGCCCATCCAAAATGGGGATCTTTTCATTGTCTGCAGTGGTTTTTGGCCTGTCCGCTCCTGGGGGCGGAGAGTCTGGGGCTGCTCTACTCGATGCTGTGGGATAAAAAGGCCCCTGGCTAGCCCCAGGATCCGGGGTGTGGCCTTATACGATACAGCTACAGGAGCCGGCTCACACTGGTCAACGAACATTTATGAACAAGGCCCTAATCCAAAGCCCATTGAAGTCAATGGTGAGACTCCCATTGATGCCGGGGGACTCTGGAGCAGGCCCTACTCTTGTCAAAATCTCTTCGCTGGCAATTCATGTACAGAACCAAGGTTTGGGTTTGTGAGAGAGGAGGGGTTGCTCCAGCTAGTGCCCTGAGCTCTAGCAAAAACGGAGTTCAATTCAGAGTTTAATATCTGGCAGACTGCTTACAGCCCTCCCCCGACGCAGCCAGGCTGGGTTGGGAGCAAAGGCAAAGCCGAGCAAAGGCTGGCTTGGGCTGTGGCAAATGCCCGGTGCTGAGCTGATCTCCCCTGTGAGCGGCTGCCCGGCATTGGGAGCTGAGGGAAGGCCACTGCTTGCGGGAGGCATACAGGAGCACCTAGCGGGATCGGACCCTCTGGTTAGTTGTTAAAGTTCGGATCCAAGGCTGGAAGCCTTTAAATTACTCTTCACCCTCAGGCAGCAAAATAACGAATCTGGGTGATTAGTAATAAATCTCTTAGGGGAGCGACTGCTCTAACCGGAACCCTGCGTGTCACTGCTTGACAGGAAATGCCAAGCGTGTGTCTGTCCGGCTTGGGTGCAGCTCCCCTGACTCTGAAGAACAAACTACCCAGGGGGCTCTGGGGCCAGACCCTCAGCAGGGGTAAATCGGCCTAACTCCATTGAAGCCAGGGACGCTGCATGAGTTTGTGCCAGCCGGGGATCTGGCTCACTGTGTTTGATCCCGATTCCGCTGCTGCTGCTTCACAGAAGGGCAAGTGAGTGAGGGCCCTAAGGCAGGCTTTGAAAATGTTCCATAATCTCCATGTGCCAGGGGGAAGTTCAGCTGAACCATTTGCCATAGATCTGGCAGCGCTGGAAGAAAGATAAAGGGAAATGCTGCCTGCGGCACTGATACTTCCCAAGTGACTTCCCCCTGGGGAGTTTGCCCAGGAATGGACTCTCCCGCCTCAGTGACTCAGCCATCTTGGTGTGTTTTCCCCGGGACTGGTCACTCTGACTGATATGGGACAGTTCAGAGCCGTGGGTGGGCCTGACCCTTCAGGAAAGGGTTTGAAATCTAGAAACCTGGGGGATTAAAAAACCTGCATATCCACAATTCCCAGCCACCAGAGAATGCTTCGCCCCCCATTCCCCCAGGCTTGTGGAGCTGCCTTTGCTCCCAGACAGGGGAGGAAAGGCTGTGTCTGTACGTTAGTCAGCAGAAAAGATATGTGTGCTCAAAACCAGCGCACGGCCACAAGGCCAGAGCATGTTGTTCTTGGTCCCATAATGCAACGAAACGTCATGGGCCGGATGGTCCAGTGGTCAAGACACTGGCATGGGCCTCGGATGCTGTGGGTCTAATTCCTCCCTCCGCCACAGACTCCCTGTGGGACCTAGGGCAAGTCCCTGAACCCCTGTCCGTGCCTTAGTTTCCCTATGTGTACAGTGGGGATAATAGCACTTCCCCACGCCGGGGGGTGGGGGGGGTCATGAGGAGAAACTCACTCACATGTCTGTGGCGCTCAGATACTTGAGCAAGGGGGCCATGTAGTGTGTCTTCTTGGTGCCTTAATAGAACAGTGTAGTTGCTGTTTCCCTTCATGCTAGCTAGGTACCTATACGGGCCCCATCACGGTAATAACGGAGCACCTGGCATATTGTATTGACTGTCCGATTACCGATAACCCCATGTTGCTTTGGCATAACAGTGCACTGACTTGCTCAGATAACTCAGTGGTGTAATTACTGCAGTCTCCCCCGGAACACAACAGTGTATTTTCTTGTAACACAAATAAAGAGGAATGAGTCAGATTATCTCAATTTGATAGCTGCAAAGATCAAGTGCCTCCAAACCCCCATGCAACTGGGGAGCAGCTGGGATCCCAGCCCACGGGCTTTCCACCTCTGCGCTGAATCCACCCAGAGCCTGACTCCTAGGGAGCAGCTGGGGTCCCAGCCCATGGACCTTCCACCTCTGCGCTGCACCCACCTGGAGCCCGACTCCTAGGGAGCAGCTGGGATCCCAGCCCACGGGCCTTCCACCTCTGCGCTGCACCCACCCGACTCCTGGGGCTCTAGCAGCAGGGTGGATTTCACCCTCAGGACACATTTCTGACTACGAGTATCCCCATAGTCAAGCAACAGGCCTGAGATCAGCTGGTGAAATGGGCGTAGCTGCATTGAAGTGAAGGGAGTTGCGCACATTTCTACTAGCTAAGGATCTGGCCCAACTTGTTCACTGATGTAGCGAACTAACTCCTGTTATTTGTCTCTTGAAACCCTAGGCAAGTAGGCCTCAAATGGCATGTTAGCTCTTGGGTGTTCACCTCCCTTGGTTAAATACATATACCAGATCTGTTGCTTGCCTCCCTCGGGCCCTGTGCAGGGGCTATAAAGGACACTCTTTTAGGGCTTGTTCAGACACTTTGTATCTTTTAGGTCAAGCATCTGATTTTTTTTTTTTTTTTATTCAGCAAATTGCAAACTGTTAATTCTGGACAAATCACTAATGAAAGAGACGTGTACTTGTGGCTGGCTGCATGGTGACTTGTTTGTGTATTTGTCTCTCTCTCTTTCACATGTCAATAGCCCCTGGAGACGGTTTCACTTCCTTTTTTGGGAGTTTTTTGGCTTGCGTGTTCTAGTTTCTGATTGGTCATTTAGGCCAGAGGAGGTTAAGTTTAGCATGGGGGCGCCCCTACAGCGGTGCAGCTGCATACAGACAGCCAGGTGGGGCGGGGCTGTTTTTTACTATTGCAATACAGATCTTAATCACAGAAATATTGTCCTGTTCGTCCTTGAAAGCATTTTAATAGGTGCTAACATCAATGTATAGACTATATTTCAGTCCCCTGGCTTGTATGTTATATCCTTTTTTACCAGCCTTTGTTTTGTCTTTGTGTTTTAAAAAATAGGAAATAAATTAAAATTAATGTCTATAATAGATACTGGCCTGGAAAAACTCTGGGGGACAGCATTAAAACGTAAGATCCTCTCTCTTCCTGTATTTGATAGGTCCAATCTGGATAGACAACACTCATTGATAGCTGTGGGAGTCTGGTCTGAATGAGAGGAGGAGGATTTAGTCCAATAAATTTAACTTCTTTTTCTCAAACGTAAGAGAAAAGACCCGTTTGCATTTTAATGTTATTCTCTGCAATCGAGGCAAGAGAAAACATGTTCACTGGAAGGGCAAACACGGCCTATGCTGATGTGATGTCTGGATTAATTTCACAGCCAGCTCACACATCGAGCAGCACAGGAGTGCACACGCACACACGAGAAGCCATTGATTTTACACCAGGACCAGCTAGCGCTGATTCCTCTGTGTGGGGTCTCAATGGGACCCCGGCAAGGGTCTGGGCTAGTAGATCCTGATACAAAACCAAGGTCCAACAGAGCTAAGGAAACAACCCGAGAAGGCGTCTCTCATGTTTTTCCCAGGGTAACATTACAGGGGCGTGCATTGCAATGGTGTTGTCCAGTCTGCACTGAGACCATTCCAGGGTGGGTGCCGAGAGGCAATTGCAATAGGATGTTTTCCAGAATATTGTTGGCCACTTGTACCCGAGAAACAACCACATGTTTATATCAGGCTATTTCCTGCCATCCTTCCTCTTGTGAAATGGTACCTCACCGTGCGAGCTGTCCTGCTGAAATCAGTAGGACCAATCCTGGGGCAAGGTACAGCTCAAAGGGGGAACAAGTGTCGTGGAATCAGACCTATCATGATGAATTCCTGAGTGACCCCCAATAATTACTGACTAGGCTTCCCAAGGGGCCTCCAGAAATGAGCCATGCACTTTGCAAGTACCTACCTTTGGCAAATTCAACCCCCTGCATGTGCTCGAGCCAGCGAGCACTGTGTACATCTATTTATTACTTGTACTGCAGTAGTGCCTCAGAGCGCTAGGCATGGCCCAGGACCCCATGGTGCTAGGCGCTGTACAAACACAGAACCAAAAGACAGTCACTGTTCCCAAGAGCTGACAACAGAGGGGGCATTTCATTGATTTTATTCATTTATTCCCCCATTTAATAAAACCGTTCGCCTTTCATAATAGCTCAGGTGTGTGGACAACCAGTAAGAACTAACACGATTGGAATTTGTTGACTCCAGTTAACGTAACTGAAGGACTAACCCCCCCCCCACCCCCAATTAAACAAAACTTCACCCTGAGAGGCCAAGCTCTGTACTAGCAGATTGGCAGTGCACGGATGGCCACCAGGTTTGGAAGCTGTTGAACCAACGGGAGAAGCATGTTCTGGAGTTGAGGGTCCTGAAAATGCACTGCCGGAAGCCCTTTTAATATAGGGGCACTTAATTTGAGCTCTTCAGCTGTCTTGGAGGAGCTTGGGGAGAGAAGGTCTCTTGGATAGTCAGGACTTGGAAGCAAATATGGAGCAGCGGCATGACATGTTCCCCTGGCTAACCCCACTCAGCAAGCTGGTTGCCACATTCCGTACCAGCTCCCGAGTGGTCTATGACAGTGTGGTCTAGACTGGAGGTGAAAACTGCACAGAAGCCCTTGTTTGAGCACAAATGCTGATTCTGGCCCATGTGAGCAGCATCTTTTTGGAAGCCCCTTTGCACTGAATCCATCCCTGCTGTAAGAGGTAACAGTAGGGGTGAATTGGGCCCTTACTCTGTGTTTGTTTTCCAGGCATTTCCCGCATCCCTTTCAAGGGAGCACACTGGCCAGTCTAGTGTTAACGGTGACTGCCGTAGGGGACAAGTGTTGGTTAACGAACTTGACATTGCTATGAAGTGATCAGAAGAGTCTCTGCCTGGCGTGGGAACAAGGAGGAGGAGAATCAAAGGGGACTTTGACTCCTGCCCATTCACTGATGCAGTTATGACAGTGGGGGAAAGGTATGACTGCCTCGTCTTCTCCCCGCGGCCCTAGAATTTCCACTGGTTCCTCTGGGCTGGGGGTTACGCAGGAGATGGAAATGTCTAAGGCCTTGTGTGTGCTGGAGAGGTTGGCCGCTCTAGCTAGAGCGACAAACCTTCCTTGTGGAGATGCAGCTTATAATGGCAAAAGAGCTCGTTTGCCGGGAGAGCTTATACCAGTTCCCCACGCGAAATACGCTGTGCCGGCAAAAGGACTTGTTTACCCGTGTAACTGCATCTGCACTAGGGGCTGCGCTGGCCCAGCGCTGTCGGTTATGGGGGTGATTTTTCCCACACTCCGAACCGACGTGGCTGTGCCAGAAAAACTTTGAAGTATAGACCAGGCCTAAAGGTCAACGCTGCCTCGCAGTGTAGTAGCTGTGCTGCAGGCCGAGTCACCCTGGTGCAGAATAGACCCCCTGCCAAGGAGGGACACGCTGTATCTCCATATAGCAAGCATGCAGGTACCTGCAGTGGGGAGAAGTGGATGGGAATAATGCCATTGACAGGAGGTGACGCCTCCTTGCCTACCTAGCAGTCTCCTCACAGCCACCAGTGCGTGTTCCTGGCTCCCTGCACCTCAGGCTGCCTGACTCCTGACCTCTTTGTGTGGCTTCCTCAGACCCGATGAAATTCACCTCTGTGCAAATGGCCCCACCAGCCCTAGGCACCTCTTGGGCCCTGCTTAAGGCATTGGGGTGCGCAGGCTTCATGAAAGGCCTTCTGGACAGGGGGAATGTCGCCCTCAGAAAATAACCGTTGCTTACATTAAAAAGCGATCAACCCCTGAAGGTGACAGACCAGGGGCTGCTTGATTCACATGTTAACACCTGCTGGGTCAAGTCAGCAGAACAAAAGCAACGGACCTTGAGCTGACCCTCCCAAAATAGCTCAGAGCCCCAGCTTGCCATCTGCTGCGAGCGAGAGATGAGCTGGACCTAGTGGCGTTCTGAGGCCCCACCCTGCCGCGTTGGTCTTGCCTGTCCTGCACCTGTTCTTTCTCTTTCCCTGGTGCCTCTCTTTCCGTTAACTGTTGGGCCTGTGGTCCTTGTCTCCCGGCTGGAGCTATTCTTAGTGCACAGAATTGACTTTTGAGTTTCAGCCCCGCTGCCCTCAGGACCTTGGGAGCTATTTGTGTAGCTCACAGCTGCTAGCGCGAGGCCGGTGGAAACCCCCTTGGCTGAGCTGACGTTGACGATACTTTCTGACTGAGTTGGGAACGTTGCGTCAGCCTGTCCCCGCTTGCTGGACGTGATCTGTAGCCTCCGTGATCCACGTTTGCCCAGATCAGAGTCAAAGCTTTGTTCCTGGAAGAGACGACCAGAGATGAAATTGTAGGTCTGGCCAGAAATCCGAGCTGTAGCTACACACAGTGCGAATGAGGCCATGCTACTGACTTGCACACACGGGAGTGGGTAAAGACCATCATGACTTATGCTAACCTAGGGCCAAATTCTGCCAGCTTTCCACGGAACAGCCCTTGTTCTGCTAGTAACCCTAGTAATGTCAAGGGCACTATTCCCAGAGCGCGACTCAGCACGAATAATGGGTCAGACCCTCTCCCTTGGAGGGGAGTTTTGTCTTTGTGTCTGATTTAGGGCCAGATTCTGCCTCCCTTACTCAGATTGAGTAGCACCAGGAGTCAGGCCATAGCAGTAAATGAGGCTACTCGCAGATTGAGGGGCTTTGCGTTGGGACTAACCAGAATCTCAGCCCCTTAGAAATATTCACTCACAGACTCAGAATCGGACCTTCAAAGGTCAGAAGACCCTAGAGCAGATTCTAGGATATTTTCTCCCTGGTTTAAGCCTCTCAGTGTTTTTCTACTTCTGCTATTCTGGACTTGTATTGAACTGCGTTGGTATATGTGCTGTTATTACTGAAATACACAGCCATATTCTGCAATGACTGTCCACACCGCTACAGCTCAAAGTGCAGCGGCTGCAGGGCCGGGGCCGGTACTGGAGATTACTAAGAGCATATGATCTATGAGTGGTCCGGGCCCTGCTCTCATAACCATGCAGATGGACCCATATGCCTATGAGAAGCCCCAGTGATGTTAATGGGCCTCTGCCTGGGCATGAGGGGCTCCCTATATGGCTCTGATTGCTGGATCACCTACAGTAGGGCTGGATTTTCAGAAGAGTTCAGCCTGTTGGGTACATGGGCTCTGAGCTCTTGGGAAAGTCTGGCCTGTGATGTCACATTGGGAGCAGGGGTGAACTTCAGCCCCCAGGAGCATCCAGATCATGAAATCACACAGTAGGCCCCATTTAGTGCCATTGGTATGGACCATCACATATGGATTAGTGTGGGCGTGTGAGTGTGTGCGCTCAGTGCTGGACCAGTACTCATGCCATTGTTCGCCTCCGAGTTTCCCCTTGGTGTCTGTGTGTGGCAGAGAACATGCTTCCATGCTGGAGATTAGCGCTGTAAAACCAGCCCCTTCTTCCTGGAGAGAGCTGCTCCCCGTGGGTCTGGGGACTCAGATCTGCTGCCTCTAGACACAATAACATTAGAACTGCCTTTGCACCAGCAGCAGAACTGGTTACTAACTTCCAAGTAGTTCCACCTGTGCAACCCCACTGAACAGGGCCGGCTCCAGCTTTTTTGCCACCCCAAGCGGTGAAGTGGGGAAAAAAAAAAAAGATAAAGCCGTGAGCGGCGGCAGTTTGGTGGCAGCCCTACTGCAGCGCTTCATTCTTCGGCGACGGGTCCTTCACTCCGAGAGGGAGCGAGGGACCCGCCGCCTAAGACCCGGATGTGCCGCCCCTTTCCATTGGCTGCCCCAAGCACCTGCTTCCTTTGCTGGTGCCTGGAGCAGACTCTGCCACTGAAGGCCCGGGGATTGCATAGGGTGATAATGGGAAGACAATGGGCTTGCTCCAGGGTCAGTGTGGGCACTGTTTGGCCTGCAGAACCTTTGTTCCTGGTGTTGATGGGTGACGAAGAAAGAATCCAGCTTCACCTCAAGTGAGCCCAGCTGGTTGGCTGCTGAGCACTTCTGAAAAGCTGGCCAGAAGTGCCACACTGGGAGCTGAGCATGCCTGAAAATCTGCCCCCCCGCCCCTCCAAGCTCTCTCAGGAATGGGGCCCCAGGAGCCCAGTGTGCAGGGTTGGCAGCTAGAAACAAATATCTGCTTCCATGCTGAGCGTTTTTGACAAGGAGTCACTGAGACACAATCAACATGGTGCCTTGTGAAGCTACTTTAAGCCCACGGAAGCTTATGCTCAAATACATTTGTTAGTCTCTAAGGTGCCACAAGGACTCCTGTTCTTTTCGCGGATACAGACTAACACGGCTGCTACTCTGAAACCTACTTTTATAACGTTACCTTTCAGAGTAGACAGCTCTGGATTTGTGCCCTGGTTGTAATTGCTTTAGTGTTGTCTGCAGGTCCCTAGCCCAATCACCAGACTTTTATACATTTGATTTACAAGGAATCACAGCCGGTGACTGGCCCAGGAAGACGGTAGGTTCACTTTATAGCTCTGGTAGTGTCTTTAGCCCCTATCACCACCACAGAGCCCTTTCTGGCCTTAGATCCCATTAGAAGTTGTACTGATTGCTTCCCAGGTGGAAACACTTTGTTGGATCACCTGACAGGGCTAGGGCTAATGGCCCTTCCACTCTGATGCATTCAGAGCCAGGTAACTGCTGGCTGTTGTTCTGTTTGGATGGCCCTGTCTCTGCTCAGGATGCATGTGCGCTCGTAGCTGTCTGGGTCTCATGGGCTGAACCAGGTACAAATTTCACCATCTAACACAGTTGTGGGGCTTTGTTCTGGTGGGTACAAGAAGAGGTTCTTCTAAAGGAGAAGCTGCTGGGGGTGGGGGGAGAAAGAACGGATGTGATTTGAGGTTAGTCCAACAAGTGTGTGAATAGCTCAGTTACTGATGACAAGAGATTAGCCGCTGGGCTCAGCTTGGAGAGCCATGAGGGTGCGGGTGGAGGCTGGTAACAGACGAGGGAAGTCAAATGTGCCTTGGTGGGAGTGTTCTTGGGGGCAGCAAATGCTACATGTCTCCCTGTCTGCATGAGCCTCTGAGTCCTAGGGAGTGTGGAGGGGCCTGGTTGCCTCTAATGTGCCCAGTCACGCTCTCTTTGTGGGGCTGCCCACTACTGGTAGGGCTACCCCAACCCTAGCTGCCTCCTGCACAAGGTGTCCCTGCCCCCTTGACCCAGGCACCAGCTATTGGAATCTGGCCCTAAACTGGCAGTTTGGTTTCTGGAAGGGAAAATCGGGGCTTTTTTAAAAAAGGAAACTTTTTTCTCACAACAGGTCCCCTGAGCCCTGCCAGAGAGGCTCGGCCTGCCCGTTGTTCTTACCCCAGCCTTGAACCAGAGATGACACTTGTGCCTTGGGTGACTGGGGGAGGGGAGCTGTGTGCACAGGTCAGGCACCGTAGCTAGATGACTAACCGCCTGCTCTGCACAGGAACTGAGTCTTCTGTGAGCACCGTTAGGCTGTGTGTGTGCTGGAGGTGAATGGAGGATGGTTAGAAAATCTGGCCCCAAGCGTCTGTCTTTCTCTTTGGCTATCCAGTGAGGCCAGCCTTTCGTGTGGCTGGGGTGACAAGGAAGGGAATATCTCATAAATCTCCGTATGTGATTTTAAAATGGTTTGAAAAGGAGGATTTCAAATAAAGATTTAGGGCTAGATTCTCCGCTGGTGTTCCCTGGCAAAGATCCGTTGTGGAGTTATACACCCATTGATGCTAGCTGGGGATTTGGCTCGGAGAGACAGCATATCCAGACTGGTACGATTGTCCTGTGGTCTGCTGTTTTAGCCAGTGACGAACAAACTGGGTCCTCTAGCATGTGCTGGCCTGTTCGCTATGGTGCACGTGGGACCAGGTGATCGACATGGGATTGCAGGCTCAGGGCACAGAGATCAGCTTTATTAGTGGGCTAGGTGTGTAAAATATGACCCATGTGAACCAGGAGCAGAGAGCAGCGCTCCCTGGCATTATACCCTTCCCCTCCTGTCTCTTCCCCGGGCATGGCACCCCTTTCTATTGGCTCATCTCCTGTTACATTTCCCGTCTCCTGTGTTAGCAATCCTTCTGCCTCTCTCGGGGTGGCTGCGTGCAGCACAGGACAAGCGTTAGCTCTGCAGGGCTAGCATTTCAGCCACGGGCAGCTTTGCTCTTGCATCTTCTTCTGTGTTGAGCATCAATAACCACAGGTCTGGAACTAGAGGTGGGGGGCTGCTGCACCCCCAGGCTGGAAGTGGTTTCCATCATATACGGGGTTTACAGGTTGGTTCAATGTCTCGCAGTGTTCCCACTATACAAATAGTTCCAGTGCCCCTGTCAATAACCTCTCAGGGATGCAGAGAGCTGAAAATTCACAGATAGGGTTGAATTTAATGGCAAGTGAGACTTTTGATGGCATGGAGGTGCACTGCCTCTCTACTTCCCTCTAGACCTGGTGGGGGCTGCAGAGGGGCAGGAGATTGGGTTTGGGGAGCATGGCAGTGTGCCAGGCGATAGGGATACAGAGGGAGCTGCATGGGAGGAGTTTCAGGGGACCGGGAAACACAGAGGGACAGGATGGGGGAAGGAGAGCTAGGGGGCTGGGAGCACAGCTCTCTGCCTTCTGCGCTCTGGGTCTGTGCCAATGCAATTGCTAAGAGTCTGGGAAATCCCCAATTATGTTCCTCCTGCCCAGCACAATGCTCCTTTCAGATCAGTCTCCAACACAGCCATACCCGTCAGCCGCCCATGTGTACACACACCCTGCATGCGTGGCTGTGATCACCAGGGAATACAGACCTTTATTTCTTCAGTTGGGGCCAGGCTC
The DNA here is from genome assembly GCF_027887155.1 of Malaclemys terrapin pileata. NCBI lineage: Eukaryota > Metazoa > Chordata > Testudines > Emydidae > Malaclemys > Malaclemys terrapin. The sequence goes on along the minus strand of NC_071520.1, from coordinate 14,485,129 downwards.
TGCAAAGCCATACCCTGGCGAGCAGCCTGGCTGGAACCCAGGGGAATTCTCAGCTGCGTTAAGGTTTACAGGGGTGGGATCTTACTTTGCTCTCCTGCCCCCCCTCCCTTGCTGTCTGCCTATTAACCTGTGCGCGCTGCGAAGGCGACTGAAGCCCCAGGTGCCTGAGCCGCATCCAGCTCACAGCTGTTTGATACAAAGAACTTGCTGCAAACATGGCGCTCTCTCCTCCACCCCAAACGTAGCAGCAGCCACCAGAGACAGCTCAGAGCAGCCGAAGGACCGAGCCTCTGGATAGCTGGGGTGAGAGGCCTTCATAGAGATGTACAGCGTTCGCCGGTCACTCGCTATTCACAAGTGTATTCGAACCAACTTTTCTCCCCCTGCCAGCACCGCAAAAACCATGGCCCTGAGCTTTATACGATGAGGGAAATAAGAAGCAATGCCAATGCATCTACAAGTACTGCGTCACCCACTCCTGTTAGGGAGGGCTAGGGTGCAGGGCCGGGCCATGCTATGCGTGTGTCTATTGCAGGGCCGGTGCAAGGAAGTTTCGTGCCCTAGGTGAAACTTCCACCTTGCGCCTCCCCCCACAGCCCTCCGGCAGCTCTCCCCCCAGGGAGCCGTGCGGCAATTCCCCACCCCAGCTCACCTCTGCTCCGCCTCCTCCCTGAGCGCGCCGCCCCCGCTCTAATTCTCCCCTCCCAGGCTTGCGGCGCCAAACAGCTGATTGGTGCTGCAAGCTTCAGAGGCGGAAGAAGTGGAGCAGCGACGGCGTGCTCGGGGAGGGGGTGTAGCAGAGGTGAGCTGGGGTGGGGAGCCCTGCGGCAGCTCCCCACCCACCCTGAGGCACCCCCGTGGCAGTTCCCCACCCCCCCCGCCTGGGGAGCCGTGGGGCACCTCCACACTCCAGCTCACCACTACTCCGCCTCCTCCCCGAGCTCTAATTCTCCTCCCCTCCCAGGCTTGCAGCACCAAACAGCTGATTGGCCCTGCAAGCCTGGGAGGCAGGAGAAGTGGAGCGGCGACTGCACGCTCGGGGAAGGGGCGTAGGAACGCTGTTTAAAAAAAAAAAAAAATTGGGGGCACCGCTTTTTGGTGCCCCCAAATCTTGGCACCCTAGGCAACCACCTAGCTTGCGTAAATGGTAGCACCGGCCCTGGTCTATTGTTACCTTTACGTAAAGCATTTCCAAGTTATATACATCTGCTGGATTACGCCCAGTGGCTCTTCGCAGACAAAGCAATCGTTGAATGTTTCTGGCTATACTGAGATCAGAACAAGGCTGCATCAGAGGCAGGAAGGACGTTTCCAGGGAATGCAGAGGGGCGAGAGCAGTGGGAACATGGGAATAAGAGCAGATCTCAAAGGGATCAGCAAAGATCCCCCCCACATCAAACAGGAAGCAGAGTTACTGGAAATCAGCATTATGGTTCCTGGCTCCTCTGGGGAACCCCCTGCTGACTGACACAGAAACTGGCCGAGCACCCTGGGGATTCGAGGGCTAAGAACACTTGGAGCTCTTCAGGGACTTCTCAAAGTTCTTCCCATCATGTGTCACCTGGCAGGTGTAGGTCTCCTGGGTCTTCCACTGAGCTGCACCCAGAGGGGAAAGCGAGAGGCTTCCCTCCAGGCCCCTGGCAAGGGGTGCCCACCACAGCAGTCCCAGGAAGCCCTGCGCTTCAGGACACGCTCATTCCTTCGTCCTGCTCCTTGAGGAGCAGATGCTGAGCCTGGAGGGGGAAGGGCAGGTGGTTGTACCTGGGGAAGCACCCTTTGGCAGCCTACTGGGCCCACCCTTGTCTGAGGTCTCCTGCAGCAGTAGGACTCCGCAGCACCCCCTTACTCTGGGCTTGTGGCTAAATGCCATGAGCCTCGTCCTGCCTTGGGCCGCCCCACTCGCAGAACAGAGAGACTCGGAACTAGTGCATGGGCTGCCCCCAGCTGACTAACTCCACTACTCCAGCAGATAAAGGAGCTAGGCATGGAGCAGCTGCTGGAGTGCCCCAATGCATACGGCACCTGGGCCCCACTCCTGTGGGGAGCCATAACAGCAAGAGCAGCGACAGGGCCTCTTTGGACACCCGTCTACCCCCGCAGTGAGCCGAGGGGCATTTCCTAAAGTGTCCTTCGTCAATGAGGAGGAGTGAGGCAATGCACCATGAGCCACAGATGTTACTCGCGTTGCTCAGTGCATGCTCAGAGACCGGTATCAGAACCAGGGTAGAATAGAGCCCAGGGTGAGTTTTATATCACATCAACGAGCTGGTCCCTCTTACTGGGGAGGTGACTTTGGAATAAAAATGGGGACGTTCTCTGCCCTGTACCCTCGGCGCAGGGCCACTGCTTAGACACCCAGCACCCCATCACTTCCCGTAAGCTGCTTTTCCGATACTAAAATCAGCTAGAGTGTGATCTAGCTCCCATAGCAGTCAGTGAGATTGTCTTCAATAGAGTTGCCGGGGGCACCTGCTGAATCCCCTTGTAAAAGGGGACCATTAAATAAACAAGCAACCCATAAAAAGGCATTTTCAATGACGAATGTCAAGTCTTGTTTAAAAGACTTCTGACTAGCAAGAGCAGCTGCAACGGACCGAGCCCCTGAAGTTCACCTCGCTCCCAGAACGAAGCCAAGCTGCAGAGAGGATGCTGCAGTCGCTCATTATTCATTGATTATTCACTTCCAAATTGGTGCTTCAGGACACGGTTCAGCAAATCTTTTCATCAATAATTAGTGAGATTTCCTCTCCCCGCCGGAAAGCAGAACAGCCTGAGTTAAACTGGCTTTCCTGCAACTTCCAGAGACCTCTCTAGTGGGGAAAAATAATCAGATGAGGGGCGGGGGCTCGTCAGGCACACCAGGGCAGGGACTTGAAATGAATGGAGAGTCCAGTGCTGGGACTTTACAGCTCCTGCCTGGACTTACTGCAGAGCGCTAGAGCTGATTTTTCTAAGGTGGATGGTTTGGTTTGCACTGCCCGGCCTGAGAGAACGTAGTCCTGATTTTCAGAGCTGTTGAGCCCCCAGAACTCCTATTAAAGTCAATGGGAGCTGGGAATTAGCCTGATTTTCAGATATGGGGATCTATGGGGCTCAAAAATTGACACCCTAAATCAGTGGCCACCTTTGAAAATTATGGCCACAATATTCAGGCTTTATGCAGTAAATGGCTGAGAAAGGAGACTCCCAAACCTGTCCTTTAAAGGAGGAGTTGGCTTCCAGTTTAGAGGAGCTATGTGATGAATGTTGGGGCTCCTATGCAGCTTGGCCACCGGACAGTATTTTCCCCATAACTGAAATCTAAAACTTCTGTAAAAGGCTGTTGGAAAGAGTCTAGGGGTTTTGGGACCCTCAGGCTGCTCCTAGTTGACCAGCACCTTGTGGTATCTTGCAAAAGAGAACAATTTCTGAACACTCTTCACAGGAGAAGTACCTGTCCCAGAGAAAAAGATTAAAAGTATAAAGATGCACATGAAAGGAAAAGATGACTTACTTGCATCTGAAGAAGTGAGGTTCTTACCCACGAAAGCTTATGCTCCCAATACTTCTGTTAGTCTCAAAGGTGCCACAGGACCCTCTGTTGCTTTTTATGAAAGGAAAAAATTGTCTCAGTTAGAGAGGAGAGCATACAAGGCTATTCCACTTACTTACTGAGGATGTTCAGCTTGGTTCCTCCACCGAAGATCCACCACCATGATACACACCCATGCAAAAACCTCCCAATCAGTGAGAGGAAGATCCCACTCGTGTTATGAATCCAGCATGGAAAAACTCCTTTGGGGTTATTCCTCTGATGCCCAAGAGCAGGATGAGATGTCTTCTCTCTGTAGAAACTCCTGGCACAAGAAGTGAAATGAGCTTATTGGGAACACTCAGCAGGGTGGTCCTAGCAGGGTTGTAGGGATGGGCAAACTGGTTTGTATAGAATACACTCCTCCACCCCCACCCCTTCGCCCATTTATAGAGCTGAATTCAAGTCAAATATGTTGGGGGCAGGGTTAGAGGTCCAGTCTCGTCCCATTGTTCTGAGCCTGCTGGGGACAGCTGGGCTCACAGGACCTGATCCAAACACCACTGAAACTAATGGAAAAACACCCACAGGCTCTGGATCATGCCCAGAATCATGGAGCTGTAACTGACCCCCTGATGTCCTCATCCTGACCCCTGATATCCCCTGCTGTATGGAGCGGCTCTTGGCCACAGCAGAGAATCTGGCTCCAAGTGTTTGCTTTGGATGGATTCCATGAAGGAATGTCCAACTCTCTGGGAAGTGAAGAGATTTCTGGCTAATAGGGAAGCCGTTCCAAGCAGTAAGGGCCTGTCTGCTCCCAGCTGAGGTCAATGGCAGAGCTTCCATTGGTTTCGATGGGGCCGGCCTGGAAACCTGATAACTGATGTCATTAAGGACACTAGGTCATTACCTGCCTTTGCCGTTCCTCAATGATTTCAAGTGCCTACCTGCGTGCATGGCTTTCTGTACTCAAAGAGACCATCTCTCAGGGTAATGACCCATCATGCGCAGCCCTGTTCATAACTCGTGTGAGCTCCGTCCTGCTTTTACCCCTCTAAGGGGCACTAGGGGTCTGCCGGACACTTTCTTTTTACCATTCTTCTATCGCTTTATTTTTTTAGGCCAATATTTTTGCTCTGGTTCCAGCTGCAGCTGCAGTTCTTGGCACCTCGGAGAACCAAGCCACACAATTTGGTGCCTAAATATGGACTTAGGTCCCTAACTTGGGGCACCCAGGGCTGAAGGGCTTAGGAAAGGGGTTGGAATGGCAGGCCTAGAGCCCGAAGCCCTCTTTAGAGGTGTAGCATGTAGGATTTCCCCATGATGCCCTGCCAATGTGCCTCAACCCTAAGTGGGAAGGCCTGGCTCTAGGGTGAGTGGGCCCAAATGTCCAGGCCAATTCAGCCCTTGGCTGTTCCGCTGTAAAGGCCCATAAAGGGGCCGTCTGCGGTGGTAATTTTGGGATGTGGAGACTTGGCCACTAGGAGCAGAACCTCGTTTCTTTATCCCATCGCTGACACCATTAAATAGCCTCAGCATGGTGCTCTCTGGTTACCATGGCTGTTAGCTAACGGGTGCTATGGTCGCAGCCAGGGGCTAGTGAGGGGGTTTGTAACGCTGATGCTAATCGCTGGCTTCCATCGCTGGAGAAAGAAGAAACATCCTGGGCCTGATTTCCCCCCTCACTTGCAACCGGGTAAACTGGAAGAAACTGCACTGACGTCAGCACAACGAGCCCCTTGTAAAGCGGGGGTCAGCGAGAGAGGATCAGGCCCAGTTTCTCCCGGATGCAGAACTCTGAGTGGCGGAGGATTCATGCCCCAACGTAGAGGCAAAAACTTGAGCTAAAGGCCCCCTCTCCTCTCTTCTCCCTCCCTCCACCCCACCCCACCCACCCTACCTTACCCCACCCCACCCACCCTATCATGATCTTTGGGGTGTTTGAGATCGAGATCCAGAGCAGGACTTCGAGTTTGGGTCCATCTCAAATGTCAATGCAGGTGAAACAACTACATTGTAGCAACTGAGCAAAAGAAAAGTTACTCTGTGCCTGGAGCCTTTTAATAAGTAAATGTTTTAAAACATGACTGCCAACTCATTGGCTCCATCTCACAGCTCCCTCCCTGTGTGTGCGCGCATGTATTTCATTCCACCATGCATAGTACTGGCCAGTGTCCATTGTACAGATCTGGGTAGAGGGAGGAAAGAAGGAGACAGGTTCTTCCTCTGTCCCCAATTCCGAACTCTCTTTCTGAGGTGGAGAACCTGGCGGGCCAGGGAGGGTACCCCAAACACTAGTGCTAGATGGTGCATACCCCCTTTTCAAGTCCTTCCATGAGCAAACTGATTTAACCCATTCCCCACACCCCTTGAGCTCCTCAATTATTATTTTAAAGTGTACATCATTACTGAAGACTCTGTTTTAATAAAGTCATCTCCTTTGGTTGCATCTAACCTGGGCACTTGGAGTCTTTGATAACTCCTCCGTAGGAACTTGGTTCCCAGCGGTACCCAAGTGCTGCTGTCTGGTATGTCCATTGTATCTGCAGGTTTAGACACTGTCATTGCGCTAAGGGGAAATAATACCTCAACACGGTGTGTGGTTTTGCTGCAAGACTAGACAATTGTATTTAAGAGTCCAATAGTGTGAACTGACTCATCAGAAACTATGAGCAGCATAGAGCTATAAACCTCAGAGAAGCCTGGATTGTTCTGATTGAATTATAACTAGAGCATTTGCATTACACAAACATCTCTGCATTCTGTCATCCTTGCTCATTTGGAATGTATCCCATCTTACTCTGGGATTAGCCCCATTGACTTCAATGGGATTTAGGCAGAATTTGGTCCTCTGTAATTAACCAACAGAACTTGCTTCAGGGGAGAGTTTCTGCAGTAGGAACCCCTGGGTTTGGTGTTACCACCTTAGATCAGATCAATCGTTAGCTCTTCTATGACTCCCAAGGACTAACACCCCAGCTCTGTGCTGTTAGCTGTGTAGTAAGTAGCTAAGAAAAAGTGTAACGCAAAAGAGATTCAGATGCAGAAGGATGAACATTTGGATGATAAAGGTACATGTTTTATTGGAAGATAATGTAAATAGTTCAAATACAGTCAGTAAGTGTGAAGAGGACAGAAGAGGTTTAACTCTGCACAGACACCGCGATAGCTGAATGTTTCTGGTTTTGTTAATAGCGTAACAAGGCTGCATCAGAGGCTGAAGCAGGGAGGACATTTCCAGGGAATGCAGAGGGGCGAGAGCAGTGGGAACATGGGAATAACAGTGGGTATCAAAGGGATCACATCAAACAGGAAGCAGTTTTGCTGCTCCCCTGGGAAACTCTCTAGTGACTGACACAGGAACCAGCGGAGCCCCCTGTTAAGAACACTCTGAGCTCTTCAGAGACTTCTCGAAGCTCTTCCCATCATGTGTCACCTGGCAGGTGTAGGTCTCATGGGTCTTCCACTTTGATGCATCCAGAGACAGGTAACTGCTGGCCATGAACTTGTTGTCACTCTGTTTGGAGGGTTTGGTCGTCTCCACTCCAGTGGAGATCTGCTGGCCATCAGCTTTCCAGATGACTTGGACTGACCCTGGGTAAAAGCTGCCCAGCAGACACACCAGTGTGGCTTTGCTCTTTGTTTTTATCTCTTCTGAGGATGGAGGGAAGAGGTGCACGGTGGGAGATGCCTTTGGCTGACCTAAAAGACAAGGAAACTCATTGTGAGGATTAAGGAGAATGTTTAACATCAGCTGAATTCTAGAAACTGCCAATGCAGAAGGAAGGAAAAGATTTCAGAGCTAAATGGGTATGATCGCCAATTTTCATTCAGTTTGAGTTTTTTTTCCCATATGACAATGGAGCTTGGAGTCCAACTATTGCTGTGAATATTTATGACCAATGTGCATATTCTCAATGACTTTAATGTTACAATGGGGCTAGCTGTGTAAGGACTACTTAGAGGAGTAAGAATTGAGGATTGGGCCCTGACTCAGACTTCAGAGGTGCACGTGCTGAGAGCTATCAGGAAAAACATCTGACAGAGGTATTGCACCGAACTCTCATCAATAACAGCATACTACAGCTGCCAGCGTCCATGCTCCGAGCTGTACATGGCGCTACTAAACAAATGCAGCTAGTCTTTGAGGTCATGAGTGTCATCTGATTAGTGGTTTCATTGTACCTTGGAGCCATAGCTGAGAACACTTACTTAGTTTTTGCATGGCTGGAGTTACAGAAAATTGGGTGCCCCGTCTGTTGAAAAATGCTTCCCTTTCAATTACTGTATCCAACTGTTAGCCTCTTCCTATGCCCTGCACTCCTGAGGCAAGGTCCCAGACATTGCGGAGATAATTATCTCCATTAGGCTACGCTGAAAATAACGTTCAAAGCTGCAAACATTGTATTTTTGAGGGAGTTTTTTTTTTTTAAGTTATTTCATAAAATGTTATAAAACCCACTTTTCAGCTTTTTTCTTCCACGGATTTTATCAGTTTTAAATAAAGACGGGAAACTTAAGAGCGAGCGTGTGATCCAACGCCCATTGAATTGAATGGAAAGACGGTCATCAGGCCCTAGATAACGATCTAGCCCGTTAGCAGTACTGACTCCATTGTCTTTAGTAGTGTGACTCTTAACTTACACAGGTGTAACTGAGATCAGAATCTAGTCCTAAGTATCTAGCACGTTTCACAGTTCATACCCAAGTCAGTAACTAGATGCATTTTCAAAAAGTGAGTTCAAGTCTTATTTAAAAGACCTATCACTAGCAAGGCAAGAAAAAACAAACACCTCCATGCCCTGCCCCCCCCCCCCGGCCCCGAGAATGCCATGAAAATTCAGAGTTCAGCAAAGCAAATGAAGGCAATTCCAGAGCTTGCCGTATAATCTGTTTGATGTAGTGTTCTTGGATTATTCCAGTCCAAATTGCTGCTTAAGGACACAATCCCACAAACAGGCTAATATATTCGTAGGGAGGCTTCCTCTTCCTAAGCGTCAAAATTTTAGGAACATTGTTCTGCAGGGTCTTGCAGCCTTTAAGCTTCATTTTCTGTTAACCTCAGTAGTTTTCCCCTCTAAAATACTGACAAGCTCTTTGTGTTATAGGTTTTGGGGAAACCTAAATCTGTCTAGCTCTCAAGTCCCTATTGTAGCTGGAAGCCTCAGTGCTATTGTAACCCTTCAGGAAAGTTTCCCTTTTATTTTAATAAAGCCCCGTAGTTTAGGCATTGAGCGTTTTGTGTTTGGCTCGATTTGATGTGGTAACTGTTGCCGATGGTGACAGTTTGGCTGGGGAGGAGGTGACCCTTTGTAAATAGAACTGTCTAGCAAGGGAGGTCTAGAGCGGGAGAGGGTGAGTGAGAAGACCTGGGCACTAGTCCTGACTCTGATACTGATGTGCTGTAAGACCTTGGGCAGGTCACTTCACCTCTGCACTTCACATTCCCCAGCTGTGACGTAAGGAATCGTAACCACTATTGTAAAATGCTCTGAGAGCCTCACAAGGCACAATGAGTGAAACTCTGGTCCCACCGCAGTCAATGGCAAAACTCTGACTGCTTCCCCAAATGTACTGCAGGTTTGATAAATGCTGAGAGTCTCTATGTTCCCCTGACTACAAGGACCCAGATGGCCCAGGCCTGTCACTAATTACTCCTTGCCATATTTCTTCTAAGTACATTTTAATATTGGAGACTGTCATAAAAGAGCCTAATATATCTCACCCTCCCCTTGATTTCACATGAAGCTCAGTGGGAGATCTTCATGCAGAATAAAGGGAGAATATGTGCCAGGAGTTTCAGCAGGGGAAACCTGCAGCCACCTGAATTAAGAAGCCCCCTTTTTTCACTTTTAACTTTAACAATGTAACTCCTGCCCTACACTGGGTATTGGTGGAAATCTGAACTAGAAGAAGAAAGCAAACCAAGTGTTGGTTTGTCTCAGAAGCCGAGTGGCAGTTTGTCTTGGTGACACAACAGTCTTCTGAAAAACAATGATCCTATATAAAAGCACAGCGTTCCCTTTCTAAATGATTGTATCGGGGGGTATCCTTCAAAGAAAGGAGGAAAACCAAAAACATTCCTGGGGCATAAACTAGCAGAATTCTAATTGACTGGCTCACAGTTTCGCCCCCCCCCCCCAAAAAAAAACCTTCTGTGATCTAAAAAAAACAACCAACATCAAACAAACTAGGGCAAGGAACTTAGAAATTTCACTCCTGGGAGAAACTTATATCAGTTTTTTAAAAAGACAAAATACTTCACTTGTAGTTCTAGCCTCAGAATTTATCACAAGCCCCTTCTTAATCACAGAGTAAAAGGAAAGAAAACTATTTGTGTGATACATTATACCACCCGGGCTGGAACAAAAAGATGCAAAGTTTTTTTAAAAACAAGTAATAAACTAGCTGGACAATGATAATAGAGGAATATTGCAGTTACTTACCAAGGACGGTTAGCTGGGTTCCTCCTCCGAAGACATACGCACAGTGGTACATGGCTGTGCAAAAACCTCCAAGCAGAAGGTGACCCCATGGATGTGCTGAATCAGGAATTGTCCAGTTCCTGATGGATCGTTTCTGTGATGCCAGAGATCAGGATGACATTCCTTCTCTCTGAGGAGACTCCTGGGTCCAATGAATGAAATGTTGGTTGGGCATTCGCACAGCAGGGTGCTCCCACGTGGACACCATGTGTAGAATGAGAACGTTGCTACCTCCAGTCTAATGACCACCACCATGGATCTCTTCATGCAGAATAAAGGGAGAATATGTGCCAGACATTTCAGTAGGGGAAACCTACTGGATATCCTGGGAAGAACCACACTATAGTTCCAGCACTTGATGCTTATCATTGGTTGTTGCTGCGCCAATGTTTCTGGAAGTGTAGTCTTCTGTGGGAAGAACACTTGGACAGAATAACAGAACATTCTGCTCTTCACTGATTCAGAGGTCTTTTGCAGATAAGATGGGCTCCTCTGTGGAGAACCTGGAGCACCTATAAACATGAACAGCAAGGGCCAATTCCTGCATTTATATCCCATATAGCTTCACAGTTTCATTGTTTTTCATGTGCAATCCTTTAGAGGATATAGCGGGTATTAGGTAGGTCAGACTTCTGGGTTTTGCAGGATTGCAACACTTAAAAATGAAGTCAGAGAACCTATGTCAAGCACTGGAGAGCCAGGACAATTGACCACTGAATGCAGTATGTTGGAAATGATGTGTGAAAACTGGTACTGCATTGTTATAGTAAGTGATACCATTCTCTGTAGAGGTCATTATTGTCTTATGGGAGAAGTTAGAATAACTGTGCTGTACCTTATCTGATCCGCATCTTCAGGAGACTCCAGGACGAGGGCAGAAGCTGCTCCATCCCATATTCACAGGAGATGTTGCTGTGTCGGCCCTTGGCAATAGGGTGTCTGGTTCAGGATATGTCTGGAGCTGTGAGACAATGACCCAGTGCTTACGGTTTATTTCCCAGGGAATAAAATCTACATCATCCTTGCTTTAGGGCCTAGCAGTAGGTTCAGTACAGGTTTTCCTGACTGATTTGGTAGCTGAAAACCAGTCAGGAACCTCCAAGTTTTTCTGGGACTATTAAGGCTGTGTCTGTCTGGTAAACTTGAATTTACCAAGTCTTTGTACCAATAGAGACTGGTCATTTAATAATACGGCAGGATACAGCAATCTGGAAGCAGCCTGGAGAATTAACTTCAGCCTGTATCTGTATTCTGATCTTTTTGCCAATTGAACCAGGCCCTCTTGCCTTTAAAGGTGTAGATTTCAAACTCTCAGCATTACAGAGCTCTCCTCTCCCTCCAGAGGTTCATGGGGCAGATTCACTTCCTGGTGCCCAGTAGACTGTTCACTTGTGATGCTAACCCCCTCTCACTCCAGGCATCAGCAACGAAGATCTTAACTGTGATCCCTCTCTCTACTCAGCGGATTTCATTTGTCCTTCCAGAGCACTGCACCATCCCTCTGTCTGGAAATGTGAACTTCTTTCTCTCTTTGGTATCTATAGAGTCCGGCTAAGTGTCAGAATTAATGTACGGGAACTGAAAGAAAAGCTCATGTATTGAACAGTGAAGTCTACTTTGTGGGCAATGGTGCCCCCCACCCCCCAGCGCTCTCCCATGCGGGGAGGTTTGCAGCTCATCTGTGCAGCAAGCTGGTGTCTAGATGGACTGGGAGCCTCCACCAGGGTCTATGCTGGCTAAACCCTGGGGTGGTTTAGGCATAAGTCTTTATACAGATGCAGGAGAGCTCAGCTTTCTGTAAAGTGCTCAGGGAAAAATACAGAGGAGGGGCTGTGCATGCTTTGTGTACTGAAGCACAGCATGGGTTAGCTCAGATGAAATAATACGGCAACATCTTTCTCAGACAGCATATGCCCAACTCTGCTCTCACCCCAAGACTCTGCACTGGGACGATGAGGAGTGAATCTGTAAGACACTTTTCCCAACTCTGCATTTTAAAGCAAAGCACGGCTCTCCGGCTCCCTGGCTCCCTAACTAAGCGGTGAGGAGAGCTTTTAAAAATCCTTCCACACCCTTTGACATCTTCCTGGCACTTGCTGAAGATCTCCCAGAATGGAGCGCTCCTTGACATAACAGATACCTGACGTCTCATTGCTGTGCATGGCTAATGGACACATTCAGCACAGCAATACCAGTAATGAGTAAATTTTTAATAGTCCTGATGTTCACCTCTAAGGGTGCAACTCATGGCACCGTGGGTACTATGGTCGTACTGTAACACAGCCTGTTGTGACGCTCAGGTGCTTACAGCTCTAGAAAACAAGGACAGAGATCCCAGTGGATGCTACGGGCTAGTCTCAGTCGAGCATGACTCCACTGAATTCAATGGCATTACTGCCAGTTTACACTGGTATGAAAGGAGAATCAGACCTCAAGTGTGTGCATGTGAAATCTGAACGTAGCAATGTTGGGGACCTGTAGAGAAACACAGGTACGGACTCAGAGGGGAGACACCCCACACCTTCTCCAGGTTGAAGTTCTGGTAGACTCCACTGGGGTATATTTAGCTACTCTCTGTTGGTGTCTGGTTTCTACTGGAGGACCTGGAGCCTCAGGGTACATAAGCCCCACAGAGCCAGTGGACCAAAAACCCCTCTGCTTTCCAAACCCTAGCTGACAAATCAAGCCAATGGAAGCTAGTTGAAAATATTTAAACTGGAATTTCCCCTGGAGTAGCACTCATCTGATGGGGAGAGAACAGCACACCTGAGCACTGCCCACCTCCCAGGGCATGCCTCAGAAACAGGAAGCCTGCTACAGAACAGAAGACAGAGGATTATTTACAGAAACTGCAGATACACAGGCAGGTAGAGGGATAGTTTATCGTAGGGTTTTCTATAGCATCTGTCACCATTGTATCAAAGGCTAACATTTTAAAAAGCACCTAAATGACGTAGGCAACACAATTTTCAAAAGTGATTTAGACACTTGGGGCCAGATTTTTAAAGGTATTTAGGTGCCTAAAGATGCAGATAGGGGCCTACTGGGATTTTCAAAAGAACCTAGGTGCCTAACAGTCGTTTTTTTTCAATACCTTACAAAATCTGGCCCTAATCCCAAGAGCCTAAATCCCATTAACTTAGACTGCCAAGGAAGTTTGTCACTACTGAAAATAACCTCGAAGCTTCATGCAGTTTTTCAATCTGTTCATCAGAGTCTCTGGGAGTTCACATTTCCATGGCAAGAGGATCCATCAATAATCATTGAGCAAAGGAAGTTAATCTCTTTCCAGAGCCTGTGTGTCAAGAACATGGTTTTAAAAATCAGCACAAACCAGTTGGTTCTAGTTCTTTATGGTGCGCGTTCTCCCTCTCGGATCCCTCCCCTCCCATGCTTGCATTGTAAGCTCTTGAGAGCGTTGGAGAGCCATTGTCTCCTCTGTGTGCCATACAGCACCAGATACCAGCTTAGTGCTCCACAAAACAATAATGCTCTGGGATAATTATCACTCGTGGACAGTCCTGTGTGCGTGTGTGTGAGTGCATGTTGGGCTGGAGGGAGAAACGGGTGCAGGGATGTCAAAAACACATGTGACGGGGAAGAAAATAGTCTTCAAAATTAATCTATAGGGCAGCCTCCATTTGTCGTCTTTCCTCCTTATTCCTTTCCATTGGTGGTGGCAGAGCATGAGTGGCAGAGCATACTGTGAGTGTCAGATCCCACCCTGCTGTCATCAAATATCTGGCATACAGAAATGATATCAGTTTAAACCCTGTAGCTCATTGGCCTCCTCAATTATAGGTTTAAAGCTGACATGGCTGTGGAAGGATCAGTGTTCAAGTGTCTCTTTTGGCTGGCTGGCCCTGCACTGCTCATGGGTCCATGATAAATGCTCTCCATGACTTGAGTTCTCAGCTGTACACACTGTGCATGCTGCTGTCTGGGAAGGGCGGGCCAGACCCCAGAGCCCCTCAGAGTATCCAGTCTCACATGAAACTGATCCCCCAGCACAGCTGATGGGTCTTTAATGGGACACAGACTGTCTGCTCTAGCCAGTTAAGACCCAAACTGTGCAACACACCAGAAGTATTAAGGACCCTGGTGTTGTACACCCCACAGAATCCAGACCATCACTCATGCTATGTTTCCTTTATAAATAATGACCTTTCCTTCGAGAAGTATCTGAGGGATTCAAAAGAATTTACACACTTACCCAGCTGGTCAAACAGGACATCAGGGTCATTGTCTGCACCTCTGGCTGAAACTCAGCTGCTGTCACACAGTGGCCAGCAGCACTAGTTTAATACAGGCAAATTTCCCTGTACAGCTGAACCTGCTGGGAGGGAAGGTTGGATGGGTAGAGAGCTGTCACCCAGGTCAGTGTTGGCAGGATATTAAAGGCCACTTTACCAAAGAGCGGTTTGGGTCTCTACCGACCAGACATAGTCAGGAGCTCTGGTTACAGCCTGTTCCAGGGACCAGCCTGCAGCAGTGTAGTGCCCCTCACGCTCTGGGCCAGATTTGGCCACTTACACCTCTGAGTGCTGAGCTGTTCAGCCAATAGCCCATTGACTCCAATGAGGCTTCTTGAAGAATGACTAATGCTCAGGGAGCAGCAGGGAGCCGGAATCTGCCCCATGCGCAGGCAGAGGGTGACTCAATACGAACTCACAGAGCAGACTGCTCTCTGCAGGGCTAGTGCCAACCTGAGCATTGACCCAGCCTAGCCCTGCTGGTCTATTGGGAGCTGCCAGGATCCCAGCACAAGCAGGGCTGGCTGCAGACCCACGGGGGTTGCATTACGCTCTCATGCAGCCCCCTATCACCCAGTGATTCCCTAACACCAATGTGTGCTCTGCAGAGAGATTTGTGCAGCAGCAATTGTCACACCTCAGCGACGGGTGGCTGAGACCCCGAGTGACCAGTCTTGGGGACAACAGTTACAGCTTGGATAATGATCCCTCTGTGACATCTCTTCCCCTCCCCATATCTCCATGATATGACACATCACTTAGTATCACTTCCCATTAGCTTGTCTGAAACCCCAAAGCCAGAGATCTTTACTAAAAAGAAAACCAAATTAGCTGATAAAAGGTAAATTGATTTTATTGGAAGAGAAGGTGAATATTGCAATTAATACACGAGGTGTAAAAGAGACAGAAGAAGTTAAACTCATCACAGAGACAGCAATAATTGAATATTTCTGGATTTATTAATATCATAACAAGGCTGCATCAGAGACTAAAGCAGGGAGGACATTTCCAGGGAATGCAGGGGGATGAGAGCAGTGGGGACATGGGAATAAAGACAGGTGTCATGAATTGGTAAAATCCCCCTCCTAAAAGAGGAAGCAGATTTGCTGGAAATCAGCATTATGGGAATGCTACAGGCAGATCTTGGCTCCCTTGAGGAACCCCCTACAGACTGACACGGGAACCAGCGGAGCCCCCTGTTAAGAACACTCTGAGCTCTTCAGTGACTTCTCGAAGTTCTTCCCATCGTGTGTCACCTGGCAGGTATAGGTCTCATGGGTCTTCCACTTTGATGCATCCAGAGACAGGTAACTGCTGGCCATGTACTTGTTGTCACTCTGTTTGGAGGGTTTGGTCGTCTCCACTCCAGTGGAGATCTGCTGGCCATCAGCTTTCCAGGTCACTTGGACTGCCCCTGGGTAAAAGCTGCCCAGCAGACACACCAATGTGGCTTTGCTCTTTGTTTTTATCTCTTCCGAGGATGGAGGGAAGAGGTGCACGGTAGGAGATGCCTTTGGCTGACCTACAAGACAAGGAGATTCAGTGTTAGAAAACCCAAATCCAGAGACTGTCTGTGCCGAACACAAGAAATTCCAGATCTCTGAAGTGTAACAGATCGAATCTTTTACAAGCGCCGTGGGCAGGGTAATTATCTGAGATGTAAGATATCCTTCTGGTTAAGGCACAGGACTGGGAATCAGGACATTTGGGACCCAATTCTTGGTCTGTCACATCCTTCCTTAGTGAACCTGGCCTAGTTAGTAACTGTCCCTATGCCTGTAGAAGTCAGATAATATCACTTGAATCACTGAAGGCTTGAGCCCGTATTCCTGTTACACCCATATCTCCCAATGACTTCACATAACATCCTGGGGCCTGCCAGGTGAACAGTGTTGGTGCTAAAAAAAAAAATCAGTTGGTCTGAAAGTGAGTAAAGAATTACATTCCAATCGATACGCATTGGACATCTCGCAAGAGCCATTCACAAAGAGAAGCTGCAGCTGATTCTGCATTGTGCTTCATTTTAGAAATTTAAAAGCAGCTTTCTAAGGATTTTGGACTACATTGTAGTTATTAGTTCAGGGATATTTCTTAGGATCTAAGGTTTACTTCGAGATAATGTCTGTAGTTAGGGCACTAGAAGCCACGTCAGTGCACCCAGAGAGGAATCCGTATGGAAAAATCCTGTAAAATGTAACGACAAAGATACCAGTAATATCCAAGGGATGGGACAGGGGATCTAGACACATTTAAGAGTGTTTATATAAACTTCCATAAAATTCTATGGAGCTCTACACCCTCTTTTCTATGGCAGGGATAAAGTCTCTATATAAAATTCTTTAAGCAGTTGTTATTGTCTGCCACATTCTGCAGGCCTTTCTACTAAGGGACCGCACTTTTGAATAAGACCTCAATAGGAACAACCTCCTAACTCCTCTTGTGGTATGCCAACTGCTGAACACACCTAGTTACCGAGTTAGCTTGTTGCTGAAACATTTCCGGAAGCTCGTAATGTACAGAATCTTATATGGGACAAATCCCAGCCAAAGGACTCGAGCCAGTATGTGTCTAAGTGCCTTGCTGGATCAGGGTCAAAGGTGAGCAAAGGGACATTGCAAAATATCACAGTATTGGTTGATTTCACGGTGGTACAGAGTAGAGTCCCTGCACCCTCGCACGATGTTGTGCTATGTTACTGCATGGAGACAATAAAGGACCTATTGGCTTAGGAATGCATGCAAAAATTTGGGGAATTTTTAACCCCCTAGTAAAAAGCACCTGTCTTCTAACTGAGGCCAAACTGAGAAACTCTTCCTCATTCCAGGTAGCAAGGATGTCAGTGGGCCTGTTTGAAGAGCAAGGCGCTACTTAGGACAAGTAGGCTCAGTGTAGCCTGGGCTGTAGTTATTTCACGCTTTACACAGGTCAAAGCTACAAACAATGTTGTTTGAGTTAGCACAGTCAGCCCTGATTTACTGAGCCCTGGCGAGCCGAGATCTATCTGCTCCTCAAGGTTTTACTGTAACTGAAGCCTGCTGGCCCAGCCAGCATCCTGGTCATTGAGCTTGGAGGTTGGCAGCCGGAAAGTGCAGCTTCTAGGAAGCCGTCTAGCCTTTCCAGACTGGCCAGCAACCTCGTTAGTGTGTTCCAGGCTTGAGAGAGGCAATTAGTGCAGTCTCTTTCAAGCCCTCTTCCCCTGCAGGCTGCTCCAACCCCCACCCCCTTTATCTGTAACCCTCCATATTTCAAAGGTATTGGGTGTCCCTCAGCACCTGCAGAAAATCAGGGTTGAGTGGTATTTCCAAACTGAAATCCACGATAGCTACAGTCATCCAAGGTACAATGGAACCGATCCTCCGGGTCAGGAGTAAGTCAGTCGGTGAAATTACACTCACTCAGTGTAAGGGTAAATCAGTGTAGTTCCATTGTTGCCAAGGGGGCTACATTGATTTACACCACACAAGGATCTGTTCTTATATTTTTAAAATTGCTTCAGTGTCTTAACTCGCTTTAAATGAGCAATTCTAGAAATAGGGCTGGTCAAAAATTACCCATCAAATCTTTTTCAATTAAAAATTGGGATTTCATCTCAATGGAAATTTTTGCAGAAAGTTTCCGATGTTAAAAAATTTCTTGTTGCAAATGCAAAATCTCAAAAGCAAAAGGTTTCTGCAAATATCTAGGGTTTTTCTTTGTTTTCAGTAATTATCGATAAAAGATATTTTAGTTTTGAATTTTTTTCGCAAAAAGTCTAAATTCTCAGCAGAAAATTGACAAAAATAATATTTAAATTTTTGATTGATTTTTCCAGAAAATAAAACCCATTTTGTGACTAACTCTTACTAAAATGAATAGTCTTCAGACTGCTCCAGAAGATCAGATTTCAAATCCCAAAGGACAAATTATTTTTTCATATCACATTAGATTTCCAGGGATTGTACCTCTATCTTAAAGAGGTTTGGATGAGTTTTGGTGGAGATCTATTGAAAACAAAGGGACTATGTTGTTTTACCCTGGCTGAGAACCTGGCACTTGGTTTCTTTCACATCTTGACTTAAGAAATGTCTAATTCATTAAAACAAGGTAGAAAATATTTTAGGAGGCTCACACTAGTTATTTAAAAATTGGGACCTGACAGCAGAATCTCGATAGATTTCATGGGCAAATTCAAACACCTGTTCATTGGGAAAAGATCAGAAAATCAAGCATAGGACATTTGCACTCTATTCTGACTATCCACTGATTAAATATTGTTCTCAACACCGTGTGAAGGTCTGTGCATAAAGGGAGAGGAGACCCAATCCTGGCAGGAAGAGAGAAAAGGAGGAAAAAATCATGGAAACATGACAGGATTGGCATTGAGAAGGAAAGCAGGTGAGTAATTCAGTGACTTACCAAGGTCGGTCAGCTGGGTTCCTCCACCGAAGACATTCCACAGTGACACAGGGCTGTACAAAAACCAGTTGCCACCACTGCCAATGGGGGGAAAATAGACACGGGACAACTTCTGCTGGCTCTCCATGACAGTGAAGGTTCATTATTTCTGGAGAAGCTCATAGTACAATTGATTGAATGAAGATCCATTGGGAGGTGAAGCAATGGAGTATTCCTTGGGAGAGATCACATGGGGCCAAATCCTGTTCCCAGCACGCAGCCCACGTAAGAGAGCAGAAGATGGTCTTGTACTTAAGGCACTGGAGTGGGCATCAGAAGAAGGGTTCAAGTCCTGGTTCTGCCACAGACTTTCTTTGTGCCCTTGGGCAAGCCACATAAACTCTGTGCCTCAATTCCCCATCTGTAAAATGGGGATAGTACTTCCCTATTTCACAGGGGTGCTGTAAGGATAAATTCCTTTATGGCTGTGAGATGCTCAGGTATGACAGTGATACAGGCCATAAACCTGCCTAGATAGACACAAAGGAACTGTGTGCTAGGCAGCTGCTACTCCACTGGGTTCCACTGTCCCTGTGCTCCCCCAACACACCCACGGTCTGTGGATCTGCAGGTACCTCCAGCATTGCCTGTGTGTGCTGCTGTGGATGGCCCCCGTGGAGCTCCATCTAGCACCATTGTGGGTGGAGGAGGGGACGCAGAGAGTGTTGAATTGGAGCTGCTAAGCTGTTGGTCCTTCCACTCCCAGCTGCCCCTCGTAGGTCCCCAGGAGGGAGGGGCTGGCAGATTTCTTTGGGATGCTGATAGTGAACACGCTGAGCCACGTTCAACCCTGGTGCAATTATAGTGACTTGTGGGAATTATACCAGAGGAGAATTAGGCCCATTTGCTGCCAGTATTTAATGTATCCAATCGTGCATTTCATGTGGGCGATACTCCTGTTTCCAAAGCATGTGTCCATAGCCTACATCCCTGGGACATCTCTACAGACATAGTATAAACACTATCCTAGCGTCACACCAACAAATATCAGCAAAGAAACAGATCTGCCATGCTGGGACTGCATGTGTGTGGATAGGAAACCAACACCACGTGCTGTCCTCCTCTCTCATCCGGATAGTGCAGCCTTCCCTGCACCTGTCAGTGAGAAGCTACCACATCCCATGACACATGGTCCTGCCTTACCTGATCAGGATCTCCAGATAGTTCATAGGGCCAGGAGTCGCTCTGAAGAAGCTGCGTCATGATGTTCTGTCTCGCATTTGGCTGGTGAAGTCTCCCCACCGGACATGTCCAAGGAACAAGTAAAGAATGCTCAAGATCCATGTACCATGAAACCGATCACCACCATCCTCTGCTGGGACCCTGTTAGAATCAATACAAGCAATGTTGGGATCAATGTCCATTGTGCAGCAGAGACGAGTGCTTTCCTGAAGGAAGCCCCGCATTTGCTTTAGAAATTAACGCAGTGCCACCAACGACAGCCATTTGCTCTGTATTTCCCAGCTGTTCTCAGCAGTAAATCCCTGCACTGTTTCCCTGGACTGAGCTGCCATGAGACTCTCACCATTGCTGGGCTATTCCCTGCCCCTCACCTTAGGAGAGCAGCTCTGGGGCCTGCTGCCCAGCAGAGTGTGGGCATGAGGTGCCCCTCTCACCAAGGGCAGGGCCAGTAAACATCTAGGCTGTGAGCTGTGTCCGTGCTCAGCTGGTTTCTTCTGAATTAAACCAGGGCACTGGACCCTCCCTCTGACTGTAAATACAAACTCCCCTTAGTGCCTGGTGTGTATCAGCTCAGCACGGCCAGGGGAGTGAATGGTACCAGCCCCATTTCCTCATTAATGGGCCATAGTTGAAGCCAAGGATCATGTGCTGTGTTTAAGGCTTGATCTGACACTTAGTGAAGTTGGTGGGGAAGCTCCTGTGAGTTCAGTGGTTCAGGCTCAGACCCTGCGAGAATTCCCTGGGAAGTGGAGGGCAGGCCTGAGCCGCTAGCAAAAGTGCCCAAGTCCCATTGTCAGAAGTGACTTAGGCCTGGAGTGTTAATGGTGTTTAAGCGTCTAAATATACAGGTAGGCGCCTTGTGGGATTTTGAGAAGCACCTGTCTGCCAAACGCCCATTCATTTCAATGCCTTTTAAATCTGTTCCTTAGGCTCCTAAATCCTATTGACTTTCAGTTGAACTTAGACTTTTAACGCTCTGTCTGATCCCTTCACTCCCATTCTAGCATTGTAAGTTCCTGAAAACGTCTGAGAGCTATTGTCCCCTCTGTCCTCTGCACACGCTTGGTGCTCCACAAATCATCATCTGGAATTCTTAGCCCCCAAAAGTACAGGGGTGGGGGTGTGTGTGTGTGTGTGTGTGTGTGAGTGAGAGGGTGTTGGGATGGTGGGACAAATAGGTGTGAGGATGTTAAAAATACTTATTTAAGAAACCATCATTCTTTAAAACTCATCCGTAGCGCAGTCCCCCTCAGCTCCCCTTCCCCCTTATTCATTTCTGGAGGAGGTAGAAGTGCATGGCTGGCCATCCATCCATCTATCTGTGTCACTCATATTGTGAGTGTCAGATCCCATTGTGCTGCCACCAAATATCTGGCATAGGTGATACAAATGTATCCTTTTACCTCCGGGGCCCATGGCTGTAGGAGAACCAGTATTTATGGGTCTCCTTTGGCTGGCTGGCCCAGCACGGCTCAGGGGTCCGTAGTTTCCAGCTGTACACACGGTGCATGCTGCTGTCTGGGAAGGGTGGGACAGACTCCAGGGTGCCTCTCAGACTATCCACTCTCACATGCAACATGAAACTTATCCACGGACCCCCAGCACCATTTTGGGGTTTTAATGGGACACAAACTGTCTGCTCTGGCCCATCGAGGCCCAGACTGTGCAACACACACGACGTACTAAGGGCCCCAGTGTTGTGCACCCAGAGAATCCAGATCATCAGGAATGTTCTGATTTAGTTCTAAATAATGATGCTTTTCAAATGTAATATCTTGAATCTGAAGGCTCCCAAAGCACTTTACACACTTACACAGCTGGTCAAACTGGACATGAGGGTCTCTGCCTTCACCTGCAGTTGAAACACAGGAGCTACCACACAGTGGCCAGCAGCACTGGTTTATTTCAGGCAGATTTCCCTGTACAGCTGAACATGCTGGAAGGGCAGGTTGGGTGGGTAGAGAGCTGTTGCCCAGGTTGGTGGTGGCAGGATATTAAAGGCCACTCTTCCAAAGAGGGGTTTGTGTCCCTACTGTCCAGAAGTAGCCAGGAGCTCTGTTTGCAGCCTATCCCAGGAACCAGCCTGAGAAGGGTCGTGCCCCTCCCTCTATGGGCCAGATTTGGCCACTTATTCCCCTGAGTGCTGAGCTGTTCAGCCAATAGCCCATTGACTCCAATGAGGCTACCTGAAGAATGACTAATGCTCAGGAAGAAGGTACCGGAATCTACCCCGTGCGCAGGCAGAGGGTGACTCGGTACTAACTCACAGAGCAGACTGCTCTCTGCAGGGCTAGTGACCCACCTGAGCATTGACCCAGACTAAAAAGAAAACCATATTAGCTGATAAAAGGTAAATTGATTTTATTGGAAGAGAAGGTGAATATTGCAATTAATACACAAGATGTAAAAGGGACAGAAGAAGTTAAACTCTTCACAGTCACAGCGATAGTCAATTTTTTCTGATTTTATTAATATCATAACAAGGCTGCATCAGAGACTAAAGCAGGAAGGACAATTCCAGGGAATGCAGGGCGGTGAGAGCAGTGGGAACATGGGAATAAAGACAGATGTCGTATGGATTGGTAAAATCCCCGCTAAAACGGGAAGCAGACTGGCTGGAAATCAGCATTATGGGAATGCTATAGGCAGATCCTGGCTCCCTCAGGGAACCCCCTACAGACTGACACGGGAACCGGCCAACCCCTCTGGGGGTCAGAGGGTTAAGAACACTCTGAGCTCTTCAGGGACTTCTCGAAGTTCTTCCCATCGTGTGTCACCTGGCAGGTGTAGGTCTCGTGGGTCTTCCACTTTGATGCATCCAGTGACAGGTAACTGCTGGCCATGTACTTGTTGTCACTCTGTTTGGATGGCTTGGTCGTCTCCACTCCAGTGGAGATCTGCTGGCCATCAGCTTTCCAGGTCACTTGGACTGCCCCTGGGTAAAAGCTGCCCAGCAGACACACCAGTGTGGCTTTGCTCTTTGTTTTTATCTCTTCCGAGGATGGAGGGAAGAGGTGCACTGTAGGAGATGCCTTTGGCTGACCTATAAGACAAGGAAACTCAGTGTTAGAAAACCCAAAACCAGAGACTAGCAGTGCAGTATACAAGAAATTCCAGATCTTTGCAGTGTAACAAATCCAACCTCTCATAAGCGCCGTAGCAGGGTAATTATCTGAGATGTTCTCCTGGTTAAGGCACAGGATTGGGAATCTGGACACTTGGGGTCTATTCCTAGTTCCGCTACAGGCTTCTTCTGTGAACCTGATGAAGTCACTTACCTCTCTGCCTATGAAAGGGGATTACATCACTGAACTCACCGCACGCAGGCTTTTTCTCAAGGTTTATGTGTTTTTACATATTTCTAAAGCGCTGTGAGACACTTGGTGGAAGATGCTGGAGAAGTGCCAAGTATTATCAGTATTGTTTCCAAGCTCACCTTTTCATTCATTGTTGCTCAGATAAAGGGAAATACGACTTCTAAACAGCTAGCAACCTAGGCAGTTTGCACAGAATTCCTCAACATTACGTGCTAGATTTTAATCCCCTTCCTCACAATGAGTAGCACCTTCCTTCTCAAATGGTGCCATTTAGTGCAGAGAAAGGTGCTACTCATTGAATTAACTCAGAAGATATTTCCGTGGTGAAAACTCTCTCTCTCTCTCTCTCTCTTTTATTTCTGAAGAAGAGACCATCTGCGAATGAGATGGTGAGAGCCATTCACAATGAAAAACTGCAGGTCATTTGGCCTTGTGCCCATCTTAGAAATATAAAAACAGCAGATAAGTATCTTCCTAGGACTACGTTCTGTTTTTTATTTTGGGGATATTTCTTAACTCTACGCTTAGACCCTTAATTTGTCTGTTCAGACCTTGGGGGCTGTTTCACTAGGGGCACAGAAGAATCTGGGGTAACTATCTGCTTAGGAAGGGCACAAAAGTTCAAGGAAACTTTAAATCCTTGGTAACAATTATGCACCAGCCTTGTTGCTGGGGCCAGATTGGGGTGCCCTTCCTCGTGTGAGATTACTCCACAGGCGGTTTGTCCCATTTCATTAGTGGGACTGTATGAAAAGCAACGTGCTATTTGGCATGAGTAGGGTTACTGCAGTCTGGGCCTTAATTATTTCACGCTTTATATAGGTCAAAGCAGCCAACAATGGTCTTGGAGCTAATATTGCCCTGACTTACTGAGCCCTGGCTAAGCCAGGTCCATCAGGTCCCCAAGGCTGGTCTGTAACTGAAGCCGGCTGGTCCAGCCACCATCCTGATCACTGAGCTCTGAGCTTGGCAGACACAGAATCCAGCCTCTAGGAAGCCGTCCAGCCTTTCAGACTGGCCAGAAACCTCGTTAGTGTGCTCCACGCTTGAGGGACACAATTAGTGCAACCTCTTTAAAGCCCTCTTCCCCTGCAGGCTGCTCCAACCCCACTCTGTTTAAATGAGATCTTGCATATTTCAAAGGTTTTGGGTGGGGTTGGGTTGCATTTCTAAACTGAACTCCAGTTTTCTCTAAGGAACAATGGAACGGAGCTTCAGTGTCAGGAGTAAGTCAGTCAGTGCAATGAGACTCAGTCAGGGTAAGTGTAAATCAGTGTAGCTTCCGTGCCAGCAATGGACTACGTGGATTCACACCCTATGAGGAGCTGCCTCCTATTTTTAAAATTACATCAGTCTCTTGTCTACCTCCAACTGAGCAATGCTACAAATAGGGCTGGTTGAAATGACCCATCAAAACTGTTTTCAGTGGAAAATTGGTTTTCAATTGAATGAAAATTTTTGTCGGAAGTATCTGCTTTTCTCAAAAAAATTTGTTTTTTTGTGTGTTGGAAAATCCCCAAATGGAAAAAGTGGAAATCTTAAGCTAAAACCTGTCAATAACTGAAGCATTTTCAGTTTTCAGCTGAAAATGCTTGTTTGGGATTTTGGACCCCTTGAGATAAAAATGATTTTTTTGTTTTGCTTTTCCTGAAATTATTCACAGGATAAAACTGTATTTTCTGCCCAGCTCTCATTGCTAAGCATTTCCTTCCAACGGCCCCTGACAAATCAGATTTAAATCACGAGGGACCAATGACTTTAATAGAACATTAGATTTCCTGGGATTGGACACCTGTCTGTAGGCGCCTGGGGTGAGTTTTGGTGGAGCTCTATAGCAGACAATGGAGTCAGGGCAGTGTGCAGCACCTGAGACGCTGGCCCTGGGTTTCTTTCATACACTGACTAACACCCGGTGCTACTGAGAAATAGTTCATACCTTAAAAGAAAAAGGGGGAAAATCTTTTCCTTAAGAGGCTAACACTGGGTTATCGTAACTGGGGATCCAGTGGCAGAATCTCAATAGGTTTCATGGGCAAATTCAAACTTCTCTTCATTAAGAACAGAAAACCCAACATGTGCTGTGTACATCTGCTATGACTATCCAGAGAGACTAAACGTTATTCCCAACACTGTGTGAAGGTCCATATATAAAATGAGAGGAGTCCGGTGCCCAGCATGAAGACAAAGAAAGCAGGAAAAAAATCATGGAAAACATACAATACAGCCAGGAGAAGGAAAGTTTGTGAGTAATTCAGTGACTTACCAAGGACGGTCAGCTGGGTTCCTCCACCGAAGATCCACCACAGTGACACAGGGCTGTACAAAAACCAGTCCCAGTCGATGGCAGGGAGAGGTCGCCACCTCTGCCTGCGTAGGGAAAAAGAGGCGCAGGGCAATTTCCACTGGCACCCCATGGGAGTGCAGGTTTATCCTTTCTTGAGAAACTCATCGTACAGTCGGAGGAATGAAGATCTACTGGGAAGTGAAGCAATGGCGTATTCCTTGGGACAACTCACAATAAGGCCAAATCCTGGTCCCCGCGCACAGCCCACATAAGAGAGCACACGATGGGCTTGTAGTTGAGGCATTGGAGTGGGAGTCAGGCGAGACGGGGTTCAAGTCCTGGCTCTGCCACCGACTTTGTATCCTTGGGCAAGTCATGTCATCTCTGTGTCTCAGTTCCCCATCTCTAAAATGGGGGCAGCACTTCCCTGCCTCACAGGGTGGTCTAAGGATAAGTTCTATCGTGTCTCAGAGATTCTCAGGTACTACAGTGGTTGAAGGCGTAAAGGTACCGAGAGAGAAGCAAAGGAGCTCTGTGCTCTGCTACCGCGCTGGGTTCCCCCAATACAGCGCTCCGCCAATCCCCGCACAGGCTGTGGGTCTACCTGCATGTCTGTGCAGCTGTGGCTGGAGCCCGTGGAGAACGGTTGGGTGCTGGAGGGCATGTACACAACTGGACTGCGTGTGGGTCCTTCCACTGCCATTTGGCCATGACAGGCCAATACTGGACCAAATTCATCACTGGTGCCATTGTAGTCACTTCAGTGGAATTACATCAGGGAATGAATGTGGCGCATTAGCTGTCAGTATTGAATGGATTCTGTGGGGTATGTTATAGATATGATAACCGTACTTAGAAACCATGTGTCCGTAAACCCACACCTCTGGAGCACCAGCATCTTTCTAGACATAATTAATGTACAGGATGTTCCAGTGACCCAGCAATTAGTGTCAGCGAAGAGACGGATCAGACATGCCAGGGGCTGCACACGGGTGGATCGGATGTGATCCAAACCACGTGCTGTCCTCGTCTACTCTCTGAATAGTGCAGGCTCTCTGCACCTGTCTGTGAGAAGCTAAGACATCCCTCCCACATTGTCCCAACTTACCTGATCAGGATCTTCAGACAGTCCATGGGGCCAGGGAGTCGCTCTGGGTCACTGGGCACAGCCCTTCTGCAAGAAGCTGCCTCATGACGTCCTGTGTCCGCTCTTAGCTGAGCCATGCAGGGGGCTGGTGATGTCTCCACATTGGACGTGCCAGAGGAATGACTCAAGATCCATGTGCCATTAAACCGATCACCCCACGCTCTGTCAGATCCTAGCAGTGGGTCAGGTGCAGGCATTACTGGAGTCCAGGAGCCAAGCAAGATGCTCAGAACCTTTGGTGCTTGTAAAAGCCATGTCCATCGTTCAGCTGGCATATGCTGGAAAATGCTCCAGACCCTGTTGGTACCAATACAAGGCAATGCTGGTATCAATAGAGAGCATGTGTGCTCAGCCCATGTCCAATATGCAGCAGAGATCAGCACTTTCCTCATGGGAGTCCCCAGTTGCCTTTAGAAATTAACTCAGTGCCATCAATGACAGCCATTTGCTTTGTATTTCCCAGCTGTTCTCAGCAGTAAATCCCTGCGCTGTTTCCCTGGACAGAGCTGCCATGAGACTCTCACCATTGCTGGGCTATTCCCTGCCCCTCACCTTAGGAGAGCAGCTCCGGGGCCTGCTGCCCCGCAGAGTGTGGGCATGAGGTGCCCCTCTCACCAAGGGCAGGGCCAGTAAACATCTAGGCTGTGAGCTGTGTCCATGCTCAGCTGGTTTCTTCTGAATTAAACCAGGGCACTGGACCCTCCCTCTGACTGTAAATACAAACTCCCCTTAGTGCCTGGTGGGTGTCAGCTCAGCACAGCCAGGAGAGTGAATGGTACCAGCCCCATTTCCTCATTTTTGGGCCATAGTTGAAGCCAAGGATCATGTGCTGTGTTTAACATGTGATCCGGCACCTACTGAAGATGGTGGAGAAGCTCCTGTGAGTTCAGTGGTTCAGGCTCAGACCCTGCAAGAATTCCTGGGAAGTGGACGGGAGGCCTGAGCCGCTAGCAAAAGTGTCCAAGTCCCATTGTCTGAAGTGACTTAAGCACTTAGGCCTGGAGTGTTAATGGTCTTTAAGCGTCTAAATATACAGGTAGGCCCCTTGTGGGATTTTGAGAAGCACCTGTCTGCCAAACGTCCATTCATTTCAATGCCTTTTAAATCTGGCCCTTAGGCTCCTAAATCCTATTGACTTTCAGTTGAACTTAGACTTTTAATGGAGTGAGTCACTTTTGAAAATACCCTAAATACTTCAAGCTATATTTCAGTCCATTCATCAGTCTATTGCAGTTCACATGTGCAAGGGAACAGGCCCAATTAATAAACACTGAGCAAAGGAAGTTTATCTCTTTCCAGAGCCTTTTTGTCAATGAAATAGTGTTAAAAGTCGGTGCACACCAATAGGTTCTGGCAGCCAACTCTTTATGGCACATGCTCACTCTCCCCCCCCCCCCCCCCCGCCACACAGTCTGATCCCTTCACTCTCATCCTAGCATTGTAAGCTCCTGAAAACTTCTGAGAGCCATTGTCCCCTCTGTGCTCTGCCCACGCTTGGTGCTCCACAAATCATCATCTGGAAATCTTAGCCCCCAAAATTGCAGTCCTGTGAGTGTGTTGTGATGGCGGGACAGTAGGTCTGGGGATGTTAAAAATACTTTGTGTGAAGCTTAAAAAAACCCTCATTGTTTAAAACTTCTCCATAGTTCAGCCTTCCTCTGCTCCCCTTTCCCCTTATTTCCTTCTGTAGGAGGTGTCAGGGCATGACTGGCCGTCCGTCCATCCTTCCGTCCATCCATCCATTCACACACCCACCCGTGTAACCCATATTGTGAGTGGCAGTAGCACGGTGCGATCCGACACATACGTGGCATATGTGGTACAAAGGTATTCCTTTACCTCCCTGGCCCCATGACTGTAGGAGAACCAGTGTTCATGGGTCTCCCTTGGCTGGCTGGCCCAGCACTGCTCAGGGGTCCATGATAAACACTCTGCCTGAGGTGAATTCCCAGCTGTACACACAGTGCATGCTGCTGTTTGGGAAGGGTGGGGAGAACTCCAGAGGGCCCCTCAGGGTATCCAGTCTCACATGCTACTGATCCCCCAGCACAACTGATGGGTTTTAAATGGGACACAGACGATCTGCTCTGCCCTGTCAAGGCCCAAATTGTGAAGTAACACAGGCCTGAATGGTACCAGAGAATCCGGATTACCAGTAATGTTCTGCTTTTACTTGAAAAGCATCTTGAATCTGAAGGCTCCCAAAGCACTTTAACCATTTACACAGCTGGTCAAACTGGAAATAAATGTCCTTGACTTCACCTCTGGCTGAAACAAAGTAGGTGTCACGTAGTGGCCAGCAGCACTAGTTTAATTCAGGCAGATTTCCATGTACAGCTGAAGCTGCTGGGAGGGCCGGTTGGGTGTGTAGAGAGCCGTCGCCTAAGTTGGTGTTTGCAGGATATCAAATGCCACTCGTCCAAAGAGGGGTTTGGGTCTCTACTGAGCAGACGTAGCCAGGAGCTCTGGTTACAGCCTATCCCAGGGAACAGTCTGCAGCACTGTAGTGCCCCTGCCTCTATGGGCCAGATTTGGCCACTTACACCCCTGAGTGTTGAGCTGTTCAGCCAATAGCCCATTGACTCCAATGAGGCTACTTGAAGAATGACTAATGCTCAGGGAGAAGAAGGTACCGGAATCTGCCCCATGCTCAGGCAGAGGTTGACTCAATACTAACTCACAGAGCAGACTGCTCTCTGCAGGACCAGTGACCCAGCTGAGCATTGACCCAGACTAAAAAGAAAACCGTATTAGCTGATAAAAGGTAAATTGATTTTATTGGAAGAGAAGGTGAATATTGCAATTAATACATGAGGTGTAAAAGGGACAAAGAAGTTAAACTCTTCACAGTCACAGTAATAGTCAATTTTTTCTGATTTTATTAATATCATAACAAGGCTGCATCAGAGACTAAAGCAGGGAGGACATTTCCAGGGAATGCAGGGGGGTGAGAGCAGTGGGGACGTGGGAATAAAGACAGGTGTTGTATGGATTGATAAAATCCCCCACCTAAAACAGGAAGCACATTTGCTTGAAATCAGCATTATGGGAATGCTACAGGCAGATCCTGGCTCCCTTGGGGAACCCCCTAAAGACTGACCTGGGAACTAGCTGAGTCCCCATTAAGAACACTCTGAGCTCTTCAGTGACTTCTCGAAGGTCTTCCCATCGTGTGTCACCTGACAGGTGTAGGTCTCATGGGTCTTCCACTTTGATGCATCCAGAGACAGGTAACTGCTGGCCATGTACTTGTTGTCACTCTGTTTGGAGGGTTTGGTCGTCTCCACTCCAGTGGAGATCTGCTGGCCATCAGCTTTCCAGGTGACTTGGACTGCCCCTGGGTAAAAGCTGCCCAGCAGACACACCAGTGTGGCTTTGCTCTTTGTTTTTATCTCTTCCGAGGATGGAGGGAAGAGGTGCGCTGTAGGAGATGCCTTTGGCTGACCTATAAGACAAGGAAACTCAGTGTTAGAAAACCCCAACCAGAGACTGCCAGTGCAGAACGTAAGAAATTCCAGATCTCTGCAGTGTAACAAATCCAACCTCTCACAAGCGCCGGGGCAGGGTAATTATCTGAGATGTAAGATGTTCTTCTGGTTAAGGCCCAGGACTGGGAATCAGGACATTTGGCGTCCAATCCTAACTCTGCCACTGACATCCTTAGTGAACCTGGCCTAGTTTAGTAACTGTCCCTATGCCTGTGAAAGGGGATAATATCACTTTACTCATCCTTTTTGTCATTTTACTCCCCGAAGGCTTGATCCCATATTCCTCCTGCACAGATATCTCCTACTGACTTCAAATAACACCTTGGGGCCGGCAAGGGGTACGGTGTTGGCGCTAAAGGAAAAAATCAGTCGGTGTGAAAGTGAGTAGAGAATTGCATTGCGATCTGTATGCACTGGACTTCTAGCAAGAACCAGTCACAAAGAAATGCTGCAGCTGATTCTGCATTATGCTGCAGTTTAGAAATCTAAAAGCAGCTTTCTAAGGATTTTGGACCATATTGTACTGATTAGTTTAAGGATATTTCTTAAGGTCTAAGCTTTACTTGGAGTTTAATGTGTGTGATTAGGGGACTGGAAGCCACTTCAGTGCTCCGAGAGGAATCTGGGGCAACCCACATTTTTCCTTATGAAATAATCCTATAAAATGTAATTACAAAGCAACCAACATGATCTAAAGAATGGGACAGAGAACTAGACACGTTTGAGTGTTTTATATAAAGTACCATAAAATTCTATGGAGTTCCAAAAGAGACTTTTTTTAACCATCCTATGGTAGGAATAAAATCTATATCTTAAATTCTGCAAGTTGGATCAATAAAACTGTTAAGCAATTATTGTCTGCCACATTCTGCAGGCCTTTCTACCCAGGGACAACACTTCTGAATAAGACCTCAATAGGAAATAACCTCCTTAACTCATACTGTGAGATGCTGACAGCTGAACAGCCTGATTACCAAGCTGGCTTGTTGCTGAAATGTTTTCAGAAACTTGTAATGTACAGACTCCTAAATAGGACCAATCCCAGCCAAAGGACCCGAGCCAGTATTTGTCTAAGTGGTTTGTTGGATCAGGGTCCAAAATGAGCAACAAGGATATTGCAAAATATCACAGTATTGGTTGATTTCATGGTGGGTACAGAGTAGAGTCCCCTGCACCCACGTATGATGTGGTGCTATGTTACTGCATGGAGATATGGAGACAGTAAAGGACCTACTGGCTTAGGAATGGATGCAAAAGTTTGGGGAATTTTTAATCCCCTAGTAAAAGGCACCTGCCTTCTAACTGGGGCCAAACTGAGAAGCTCTTCCTCATTCCAAGTAGCACTTTACCTCACAAGCGGTCGGTCTCACTGATGTCAGTGGGCCTGTTTGCTGATCAGCACGAGTGGGCTCAGTGCAGCACGGGCTGCAGTTATTTCATGCTTTACACAGGTCAAAGCGACAATGTTGGCTGAGCTAGCACAGTCAGCCCTGATTTACTGAGCCCTGGCGAGCTGAGATCTAGCTGCTCCTCAAGGTTTTACTCTAACAGAAGTTGCTGGCCCAACCAGCATCCTGGTCATTGAGCTCGGAGGTTGGCAGCCGGAGAGTGCAGCTTCTAGGAAGCCGTTCAGCCTTTCCAGACTGGCCAGCAACCTCGTTAGTGTGCTCCAGGCTTGAGAGAGGCAATTAGTGCAGCCTCTTTCAAGCCCTCTCCCACTGCAGTCTGCTCCAACCCCACCCCCTTTATCTGTGACTCTCCATATTTCATAGGTGTTGGGTGTCCCTCAGCACCTGTAGAAAATCAGGTTTGAGTGGTATTTCCAAACTGAAATCCACGATAGCTACAGTCATCCAATGTACAATGGAACCGATCCTCCGGGTTAGAAGTAAGTCAGTGAAATTACATTCACTCAGTGTAAGGGTAAATCAGTGTAGTTCCATTACTGCCGAGGAGGCTACATTGATTTACACCACATGAAGATCTGTTCTTACATTTTTAAAATTACTCTGATCTCATAACTTGCTCTAAATTAGCAATTCTACAAGTCGGGCTGGTCAAAAATTACCCATCAAATCTCTTGTCAGTGGAAAAACTGGCTTTTCATCTCAATGGAATTTTTTGGAGCAAATATCTAATTAACGAAAATTTTTGTGTTGGAAATGCAAAAACTCAGTACCAAAAAGGTTTCTGCAAATATCTGGGGTTTTTCTTTCTGTTTTCAGTATATATTGGGTGAATTTTTTTTTTTTTTGGCCAAAAAGTCAATTTTCTGCTGAAAATTTAGACAAAAACAACATTTTTCATTTTTGTAGAAATTTTCCAGAAATTGAAACCCCATTTTGTGACTAACTCTTCCCAAAATGAATAGTCTTCAAACTACTCCAGAAGATCAGATTTCAAATCACAAAGGACAAATTATTTTTATCTCACATTAGATTTCAAGGGTTGTACGTCTATTTTAAGGAGGTTTGGGTGAGTTTTGGTGGAGATCTATTGAAAACAAAGGGACTATGTTGTTCTACCTGGCTGAGAATCTGGCCCTTGGTTTCTTTCACATATTGGGAAAAACCCAGTGCGAATAACTAAGAAATGTCTAGTCCATTAAAACAAAAAACAAGGTAGAAAATATTTTCTTTTAAGATGCTAACACCAGTTATTTAAAATTGGGACCTGACAAGAGAATCTGGGTAGGTTTCATGGGCAAATTCAGAAACCTGTTCATTGGGAAAAGATAAGAAAAATCCAGCATGGGACATCTACACCCTGTTCTGACTATCCAACGATTAAACATTGTTCTTAACACCGTGTGAAGGTCTCTGCATAAAGGGAGAAGAGACCCAATCCTGGCAGTAAGAGAGAAAAGGAGGGAAAAAATCATGGAAACACGACAGGATTGGCATTGAGAAGGAAAGCAGGTGAGTAATTCAGTGACTTACCAAGGACGGTCAGCTGGGTTCCTCCACCGAAGACAAACCACAGTGACACATGGCTGTACAAAAACCAGTCATGTTCAATGGCAGGGAGAGGTCACCACCACTGCACGTGTGGGGAAAATAGACGTGGGACAACAACTGCTGGATCTCCTTGAGGGCGAAGGTTCATCCTTTCTGGAGAAGCTCATAGTACAGTTGATTTAAATGAAGATCCATTGGGAGGTGAAGCAATGGAGTATTCCTTGGAAGAGCTCACATGGGGCCAAATCCTGGTCCCAGCACGCAGCCCACGTAAGAGAGCAGAAGATGATCTTGTACTTAAGGCACTGGAGTAGGAGTCAGAAGATGGGTTCAAGTCCTGGTTCTGCCACAGACTGATTTTGTGCCTTGGGCAAGTCACATAATCTGTGCCTCAATTCCCCACCTGTAAAATGGGGATAGTACTTCCCTATTTCACAGGGGTGCTGTAAGGATAAATTCCTTTATGGCTGTGAGATGCTCAGGTACAACAGTGATACAGGCCATAAACCTGCCTAGACAGACACAAAGGAACTGTGTGCTAGGCAGCTGCTACTCCACTGGGTTCCACTGTCCCTGTGCTCCCCCAACACACCCACGGTCTGTGGATCTGCAGGTACCTCCCGCATGCCTGTGTGTGCTGCGGTGGATGGCCCCTATGGAGCTCCATCTAGCACCATTGTGGGTGGAGGAGGGGACACAGAGTGTTGAATTGGGGCTGCTAAACTGTTGGCAGTGGAAGGACCAGCTGGCCCTCATAGGTCCCCAGGAGGGAGGGGCTGGCAGATTTCTTTGGAATGCTGATAGTGAATACGCTGAGCCACGTTCAACCCTGGTGCAATTATAGTGACTTGTGGGAATTATACCAGAGAAGAATTAGGCCCATTTGCTGCCAGTATTTAATGTATCCAATCCTGTTTTTCATGTGGGCGATACCCCTGTTTCCAAAGCACGTTTCTTTAGCTTACATCCCTGGGAGCACTGACATCTCTATAGACCTAGTGTAAACACTATCCTAGCATCACACCAACAAGTGTCAGCGAAGAAACAGATCTGCCATGCTGAGACTGCATGTGTGTGGATAGGAAACCAATACCACGTGCTGTCCTCATCTCTCATCCGGATAGTGCAGCCTTCCCTGCACCTGTCAGTGAGAAGCTACCACATCCCATGACATGTGGTCCTGCCTTACCTGATCAGGATCTCCAGATAGTCTGTGGGTGAGGGGTCGCTCTGAAAAAGCTGCATCATAATGTTCTGTCTCGCATTTGGCTGGTGAACTCTCCACACCGGACATGTCCGAGAAACAAGTAAATAGTGCTCGAGATCCATGGTCCATGAAACCGATCACCACCATCCTCTGCTGGGACCCCAACCATGGATCTGATGCAAGTGTTCCTGGCAGTCTCTCTGGAAGCCAAGATTCTGTATCTGGCATATGCTGGAAAATGCTCCAAGCCCTGTTAGTACCAATACAAGGCAATGTTGGGATCAATGTCCAGTATGCAGCAGAGATCAGCACTTTCCTGAAGGGAGCCCCTCAGGTGCCTTTAGAAATTAACTCATTGCCACCAACACCAGCCATTTGCTCTGTATTTCCCAGCTGTTCTCAGCAGTAAATCCCTGCGCTGTTTCCCTGGACAGAGCTGCCATGAGACTCACACCATTGCTGGGCTATTCCCTGCCCCTCACCTTAGGAGAGCAGCTCTGGGGCCTGCTGCCCCGCAGAGTGTGGGTGTGAGGTGCCCCTCTCACCAAGGGCAGGGCCAGTAAACATCTAGGCTGTGAGCTGTGTCCATGCTCAGCTGGTTTCTTCTGAATTAAACCAGGGCACTGGACCCTCCCTCTGACTGTAAAGACAAACTCCCCTTAGTGCCTGGTGTGTGTCAGCTCAGCACGGCCAGGGGAGTGAATGGCACCAGCCCCATTTCCTTATTATTGGGCCATATTTAAAGCCAAGGATCATGTGCTGTGTTTAACACGTGATCCGGCACCTACGGAAGTTGCTGGGGAAGCTCCTGTGAGTTCAGTGGTTCAGGCTCAGACCCTGCGAGAATTCCCTGGGAAGTGGAGGGGAGGCCTGAGCTACTAGCAAAAGTGTCCAAGTCCCATTGTCAGAAGTGACATAAACACTTGGGGCTGGAGTGTTAAAGGTATTTAAGCACCTATATGTACAGACAGGCAGTTGGCGGGATTTTCAAAAGCACCTAACTGCCAAACACTCATTCATTTCAATGGCTTTTAAATCTGGCCCTTAGGCTCCTGATTCCTATTGACTTTCAGTTGAATTTAACATTTAATTGAGTGAGTCACTTTTGAAAATACCCTAAATACTTCATGCAGTTTTTCAGTCCATTCATCAGTCTATTGCAGTTCACATGTGCAAGGGAAGAGGCCCAATTAATAAACACTGAGCAAAGGAAGTTCATCTCTTTCCAGAGCCTTTTTGTCAATGAAATAGTGTTAAAAGTCAGTGCACACCCCTAGGTTCTGGCAGCCAACTCTTTATGGCACATGCTCGCTCTCTTTCTCTCTCTCTCTCTGATCCTTTCACTCTTCTTCTTGCAGTGTAAGGGCTTGAAAACTTCTGAGAGCCATTGTCCCCTCTGTGCTCTGCACACTCTTGGTACTCCAGAAATCATCATCTGGAAATCTTAACACCCCCCCCCACCCAGTACAGACGTGTGTGTGAGGGTGTTGGGATGGTGGGGATGTAAAAAATACTTATTTAAGAAACCATCATTCTTTAAAACTCATCCATAGCGCAGTCCCCTTCAGCTCCCCTTCCCTCTTATTCATTTCTGGAGGAGGTGGAAGTGCATGATAAACGCTCTCCGTGAGGCCTGTTCCCAGCTGTACACACGGTGCATGCTGCTGTCCGGGAAGGGTGGGACAGACTCCAGGGTGCCCCTCAGACTATCCACTCTCACATGCAACATGAAACTTATCCACAGACCCCCAGCACCATTTATGGGTTTTAATGGGACACAAACTGTCTGCTCCAGCCCATCAAGGCCCAAACTGTGCAACACACACGACTTACTAAGGGCCCCAGTGGTGTGCACCCAGAGAATCCAGATCATCAGGAATGTTCTGATTTAGTTCTAAATAATGATGCTTTTCAAATATAATATCTTGAATCTGAAGGCTCCCAAAGCACTTTACACACTTACACAGCTGGTCAAACTGGATATGAGGGTCTCTGCCTTCAGCTGCGGTTGAAAAACAGGAGCTATCACAAAGTGGCCAGCAGCACTGGTTTATTTCAGGCAAATTTCCCTGTACAGCTGAATGTGCTGGAAGGGCAGGTTGGGTGACAAAGTTCCTCCTCTATCTTGGTGGGTCCTGCGCTTATTGGCAGATTTTCTTGCCTCAGTTTCACCATGGGGATTGGGGAACAGCCCAGAGACCTTCTCCTCTGGAAGAACCCACAGTCCAGGTCAATTGGGAGGTTTGGGGGGAACCCGGGCCCGCCCTCTACTCCGGGTTCCAGCCCAGGGCCCTGTGGATTGCAGCTGTCTATAGTGCCTCCTGTAACAACTGCATGACAGCTACAACTCCCTGGGCTACATCCTCATGGCCTCCTCCAAACACCTTCCTTATTCTCACCACAGAACCTTCCTCCTGGTGTCTGATAACACTTGTGCTCCTCAGTCCTCCAGCAGCGCAGCACAGCGCAGCACACCCTCTCACTCTGAGCTCCATTCGCCTCTTGCTCCTAGCGCCTCACACTCCCACCACAAACTGAAGTGAGCTTCTTTTTAAAGCCCAGGTGCCCTGATTAGCCTGCCTTAATTGATTGTAGCAGGTTCCTGATTACTCTAGTGCAGCCCCTGTTCTGGTCACTCAGGGAACAGAAAACTACTCATCCAGTGACCAGTATATTTGCCCTCTACCAGACTCCTGTACCCCACTGGTCTGGGTCTGTCACAGTGGGTAGAGAGCTGTCACCCAGGTTGCTGTTGGCAAGATATTAAAGGCCACTTTACCAAAGAGGGGTTTGTGTCTCTACTGTCCAGACGTAGCCAGGAGCTCTG
This sequence comes from Malaclemys terrapin pileata, assembly GCF_027887155.1. Lineage (NCBI taxonomy): Eukaryota > Metazoa > Chordata > Testudines > Emydidae > Malaclemys > Malaclemys terrapin. The sequence goes on along the minus strand of NC_071520.1, from coordinate 14,448,037 downwards.
TTTGCAGCCTATCCCAGGGACCAGCCTGCAGCAGTGTAGTGCCCCTCACGGTCTGGGCCAGATTTGGCCACTTATTCCCCTGAGTGCTGAGCTGTTCAGCCAATAGCCCATTGACTCCAATCAGGCTTGTTGAAGAATGACGAATGCTCAGGGAGCAGCAGGGAGCCGGAATCTGCCCCATGCGCAGGCAGAGGGTGACTCAATACGAACTCACAGAGCAGACTGCTCTCTGCAGGGCTAGTGCCCACCTGAGCATTGACCCAGCCTAGCCCTGCTGGTCTATTGGGAGCTGCCAGGATCCCAGCACAAGCAGGGCTGGCTGCAGAGCCCCGGGGGTTGCATTATGCTCTCACGTAGCCCCCTATGACCCAGTGATTCCCTAACACAATGTGTGCTCTGCAGAGAGATTTGTGCAGCAGCAATTGTCACACCTCAGCGAAGGCTGGCTGAGACCCAGAGTGACCAGTCTTGGGGAGAACAGTCACAGCTTGGGTAATGATCCCTGAGTGACAGCTCCTCCTCCTTCTCCCCTGCTCTCCATGACATTACACGTCACTTCCCATTAGCTTGTCTGAAACCCCAAAGCCAACGAGACCCTTACTAAAAAGAAAACCATATTGGCTGATAAAAGGTAAATTGATTTTATTGGCAGATAAGGTGAATATTGCAATTAATACATAAGATGTAAAAGGGACGGAAGAAGTTAAACTCTTCACAGTTACAGCGATAGTTGAATGTTTTTGATTTTATTAATATCATAACAAGGCTGCATCAGAGATTAAAGCAGGAAGGAGAATTCCAGGGAATGCAGGGGGATGAGAGCAGTGGGGACATGGGAATAAAGACAGGTGTCATGAATTGGTAAAACCCCCCACCTAAAATAGGAAGCAGATTTACTGGAAATCAGCATTATGGGAATGCTACAGACAGATCCTGGCTCCCTTGGGGAGCCCCCTATAGACTGACACAGGAACCGACCAAGCCCTCTGGGGGTCAGAGGGTTAAGAACACTCTGAGCTCTTCAGGGACTTCTCGATATTCTTCCCATCGTGTGTCACCTGGCAGGTGTAGGTCTCATGGGTCTTCCACTTTGATGCATCCAGAGACAGATAACTGCTGGCCATGTACTTGTTGTCACTCTGTTTGGATGGTTTGGTCGTCTCCACTCCAGTGGAGATCTGCTGGCCATCAGCTTTCCAGGTGACTTGGACTGCCCCTGGGTAAAAGCTGCCCAGCAGACACACCAGTGTGGCTTTGCTCTTTGTTTTTATCTCTTCCGAGGATGGAGGGAAGAGGTGCACTGTAGGAGATGCCTTTGGCTGACCTACAAGACAAGGAAACTCAGTGTTAGAAAACCCCAAACCAGAGACTAGCAGTGCAGAATACAGGAAATTCCAGATTTCTACAGTGTAAGAAATCTAATCTCTCACAAGAACTGTGGCAGGGTAATTATCTGAGATGTTCTCCTGGTTAAGGCACAGGACTGGGAATCTGGACACTTGGGGTCCATTCCTAGTTCTGCCACAGGCTTCCTTTGTGAACGTGAGGAAGTCACTTACCTCTCTGCCTATGAAAGGGGATGACATCACTGAACTCACCGCACGCAGGCTTTTTCTCAAGGTTTATGTGTTTTTACATATTTCTAAAGTGCTGTGAGAGACTTGGTGGAAGATGCTGGAGAAGTGCCAAGTATTATCAGTATTGTTTCCAAGCTCACCTTTTCATTCATTGTTGCTCAGATAAAGGGAAATACGACTTCTAAACAGCTAGCAACCTAGGCAGTTTGCACAGTATTCCTCCATATTAAGTGCCAGATTTTAATCCCCTTCATCACATTGAGTAGCACTTTCCTTCTCAAATGTGCCGTTTAGTGCAGACGAAGGGGCTACTCATTGAATTAACTTTGAAGATATTTCCAAGGTGAAAACACTCTCTCTCTCTCTCTCTCTCTCTCTTCTTGAGAAATAAGAGAGAGATAGAGAATCTGCGAATGAGATACTGAGAGCCATTCACAAAGAAAAACTGCAGGTCACTCGGCCTTCTGCCCATCTTAGAAATATAAAAACAGCAGATAAGTATCTTCCTAGGACTATGTTGTGTCTTTTATTTTGGGGATATTTCTTAAGGCCTCAGCTTAGAGTTTAATTTGTCTGTTCGGGCCTTGGGGGCTGTTTCACTAGAGGCACAGAGGAATCTGGGGGTAACCCCCATTTTTCTTAATGAAAAAAGTGCTGTAACAGATAATTACAAAAAACCACTATGCATTAAATAGTGTTTTATAGAAAGCACTGTAAAATTCTGTACAGTTTAGAGAGAGAGAGAGAGCGTTTGTTTTTGAACTATCCTATGGAATTCCATAGCAGGGATAAATTTTCTGTTCTTAAGCCATTGTTGAATTATCATTGTCTATCTGGGTCTGTAGGTCTCTCTGCTAAGGGTCAGATCTTCTGATTAACACCTGGGTGACAAACAACCTCCTACCACACCCTGGTTGCCTGTTCCTGTTGCTGAACAGCCTAGTTACCAAGCAATCTTGTTGCTGAAACGTTTTCATTTGTGGGACCAATCCCTGCTACAGGGCCCGATCCAGTGTGTGTCTGAGCACTTTGCTGGATTGGGGTTCAAGACAAGAGGAAAAGGGACCTTGCAAAGTACCACAATGAGGGTTGATTTCATGGTGGGTGCAGAGTAGATTCCCCTGGGCCCCAGCCTGGTGCTGTGCTGTGTGACTGCATAGAGACATTGAAGGCACGACCTACTTAGGAAGGGACGCAAAAGTTTGGGGAATTTTTAAACTCTTAGTAACACTTATGCACCAGCCTTGTCGCGGGGCCAGATTGGGATGCCCGTCCTCATGCCAGGTTGCACCTTACTCCACAAGAGGTAGATCCCATTTCATTAGTGGGACTGTATGAAAAGCAACGTGCTATTCGGTCACTTGTCTAGCTCTAACTGAGCAATGTTACAAATAGGGCTGGTTGAAAATGACCCATCAAAACTATTTTCAGTGGAAAATTGGTTTTCAACTGAATGAAAATTTTTGTGGGAAGGATCCGCTTTTCTCAAAAAAAAATTGTTTGTTTTTTTTATTGAGAATGCCAAAATGAAAAAAATGGAAATCTTAAGCTAGAAACTGTCAATAACTGAAGCATTTTTGGTTTTCAGCTGAAAATGCTTGTTTGAATTTTGGACCCCTTCAGATAAAAATGATTTTTTTGTTTTGCTTTTCCTGAAATTATTCACAGAATAAAACTGTATCTTCTGCCCAGCTCTCATTCCTAAGCATTTCCTTCCAATGGCCCCCGGCAAATCAGATTTTAAATCACCAGGGACCAATGATTTTTATAGAACATTAGATTTCCTGGGATTGGACACCTGTCTGTAGGCGCCTGGGGTGAGTTTTGGTGGAGCTCTATAGCGGACAATGGAGTCAGGGCAGTGTGCAGCACCTGAGAAGTTGGCCCTGGGTTTCTTTCATACACTGACTAACACCTGGCGCTACTGAGAAATAGTTCATACCTTAAAAGAAAAGGAGGGAAAATCTTTTCCTTACGGGGCTAACACTAGGTCATCGTAACTCGGAATACAGTGGCAGAATCTCAATAGGTTTCATGGGCAAATTCAAACTTCTCTTCATTAGGAAAAGAAAAGAAAACCCAACATGGGCCGTGTACACCTGCTATGACTATCCAGAGAGACTAAATGTTATTCCCAACACTGTGTGAAGGTCCATATATAAAGTGAGAGGAGTCCCGAGCCCAGCATGAAGACAAAGAAATCAGGAAAAAATCATGGAAAACATACAATAAAGCCAGGAGAAGGAAAGTTTGTGAGTAATTCAGTGACTTACCAAGGACGGTCAGCTGGGTTCCTCCACCGAAGACCCGCCACAGTGACACAGGGCTGTACAAAAACCTGTCCCAGTTGATGGTAGGGAGAGGTCATCATCACTGCCCGGGAGGGGAAAAAGAGGCATGGGGGAATTTCCACTTGTTCCTCAGGGGAGTGCAGGTGTCTCCTTTGAGGAGAAACTCGTGCAATTGGAAGAGTGAAGATCCATGGGGAAGTGAAGCAATGAAGTATTCCTTGGGACAACTCCTAATAAGGCCAAATCCTGGTCCCCGCACACAGCCCAGAGAGTAGCAGATAGTCGTGTCGTTAAGGCATTGGAGTGGGAGTCAGGAGACTGAGGTTCAAGTCCTGGCTCTGCCACTGACTTTGTATCCTTGGGCAAGTCACATCATCTCTCTGCCTCCCTTCCCCATCTGTAAATTGGGGGCAGCACTTCCCTTCTTCACAGGGCGGTGTAAACATAAATTTCGTAGTGTGTTAGAGATGCTCAGGCACTACAGTGATAGAGGGTGTAAAGGTACCTAGAGAGAAGCAAAGGAGCTCTGTGCTCTGCTACTGCGCTGGGTTCCACCACTACAGAGCTCCCCAAAACCCACCTGTGGAGAACGGTTGTGGGTGCTGGAGGGCATGTACACAACTGGATTGCATGTTGGTCCTTCCACTGCCATTTGGCCATGACAGGCCAATACTGGGCAAAATTCATCACTGGTGCCATTGTAGGGACTTAAGTGGAATTACATCACAGAATGAATGTGGCGCATTAGCTGTCAGTATTGAATGGATTCAGTGGGGTATGTTATGGACATGATAACCATACTTTGAAACCATGTGGCTGTAACCCCACACCTCTGGGAGCACCAGCATCTTTCTAGACATAATTAACCTACAGCATGTCCCGGTGACCCACCAATAAGTGTCAGCGAAGAGACGGATCAGACGTGCCAGGGGCTGCACATTGGTGGATCGAATGTGATCCAAACCACATGCTGTCCTCGTCTACTCTCTGAATAGTGCAGCCTCTCTGCACCTATCTGTGAGAAGCTAAGCCATAACTTACCTGATCAGGATCTTCAGACAGTCCATGGGGCCAGGGGGTCGCTCTGAGTCACTGGGCACAGCCCTTCTGCAAGAAGCTGCCTCATGACATCCTGCGTTCGCTCTCAGCTGAGCCATGCAGGGGGCTGGTGCCTTTAGAAATTAACTCAATGCCATCAATGACCGCCATTTGCTCTGTATTTCCCAGCTGTTCTCAGCAGTAAATCCCTGTGCTGTTTCCCTGGACAGAGCTGCCATGAGACTCACACCATCGCTGGGCTATTCCCTGCCCCTCACCTTAGGAGAGCAGCTCTGGGGCCTGCTGCCCAGCAGAGTGTGGGCGTGAGGTGCCCCTCTCACCAAGGGCAGGGCCAGTAAACATCTAGGCTGTGAGCTGTGTCCATGCTCAGCTGGTTTCTTCTGAATTAAACCAGGGCACTGGACCCTCCCTCTGACTGTAAATACAACCTCCCCTTAGTGCCTGGTGGGTGTCAGCTCAGCATGGCCCGGGGACTGAATGGTACCTGCCTCATTTCCTCATTAATGGGCCATAGTTGAAACCAAGGAGGATCATGTGCTGTGATTCACACATTCACCGGCACTTACTGAAGATGGTGGGGAAGCTCCTGTGAGTTCAGTGGTTCAGGCTCAGACCCTGCGAGAATTCCCTGGGAAGTGGAGGGGAGGCCTGAGCCGCTAGCAAAAGTGTCCAAGTCCCATTGTCAGAAGTGACATAAACACTTGGGGCTGGAGTGTTAAAGGTATTTAAGCACCTATATGTACAGGAAGGCACCTAACAGGATTTTTAAAAGCACCTAGCTGCCAAACGCTCATTCATTTCAATGGCTTTTAAATCTGGCCCTTAGGCTCCTGATTCCTATTGACTTTCAGTTGAACTTAACTTTTAATGGAGTGAGTCACTTTTGAAAATACCCTAAATACTTCATGCAGTTTTTCAGTCCAGTCATCAGTCTATTGAGTTCACATGTGCAAGGCAACAGGCTCAATTAATAAACCTTGAGCAAAATGTTAAAATCAGCGCATGCTCTGGGTTCTAGTAGCCAAATCTATGGCACATGTTCGCTCTCCCTCTCACACACGCTCTGTGTGAGCTCCTGAAAACTTAGGAGAGCCATTGTCCCCTCTGTGTTATGCACACTCTTGGTGCTCCACAAATCATAACCTGGGATTCTTATCCCCCCCCCCCCCCATGTAAAGATGTGTGTAGGGGGGATGGCCGGAGAGTAGGTCTGGGGACGCTAAAGATACTTTGTGAAGTTTAAGAGACCCCTCATTCTTTCAAACTCATCCATATTGCAGCCTCCTTCTGCTCCCCTTTCCACCTAACCCCTTCTGTAGGAGGTGGCAGTTCATGACTGGCCATCCATCCATGTCACTCATATTGTGAGTGATAGCAGCTCAGTGGGATCTGACAAATACCTGGCTTATGTGATACAAATGTACCCCTTTACTTCCCTGGCCCCAAAACTGTAGGAGAATCAGTGTTCAAATATCTCCTTTGACTGCCTGGCCCAGCAAGCTCAGGGGTCCATGATAAACGCTCTCCATGATGCAAATTCCTAGCTGTATACACGGTGCATGCTGCTGTCTGGGAAGGGTGGGACAGACCCCAGAGCTCCCCTCAGAGTATCTAGTCTCACATGGAACTGATTGGACACAAATTGTCTCCTCTGGCCTGTCAAGGCCCAAATTGTGCAGCACCCCGGAAGTAATACAGGCCTGACTGATTGCAGAGAATCCACATTGTCAGTAATGTTCTGATTTCACTTGAAAAGCACCTTGAATCTGAAGGCTCCCAAAGCATTTTAGCCATTTATAGAGCTGGTCAAACTGCACATAAAGTCACTGCCTTCCCCTCTGGCTGAATCACAGCAGCTGTCACACAGTGGGCAGCAGCACTAGTTTAATTCAGGCAGATTTCCACGTACAGCTGAAGCTGCTGGGAGGGCAGGTTGTGTGTGTAGGGAGCTGTCACCCAAGTTGGTATTTAATATCCTGCCCAATGCAACTCTTCCAATGAGGTCTTTTGTGTCCCTACTGACCAGAAGAAGCCAGGAGCTCTGTTTGCAGCCTATCCCACAGAACAGCCTGCAGTAGTGTTATGCCCCTCCCTCTATGGGCCAGATTTGGACACTTATTCCCGTGAGTGCTGAGCTGTTCTGCAAATACCCCATTGACTCCAGTGAGGCTTCTTGAAGAATGAGTAATGCTCAATGAGAAGAAAGGAGCCGGAATCTGCCCCATGCGAGGGCAGAGGTTCACTCAATACAGTCTTGGGGGAGAACAATCACAGCTTGGGTAATGATCCCTCTGTGACATCTCTCCTCCTCCCCTGGTCTCCATGATATTACACATCCCTTCTCATTAGCTTGTCTGAAACCCCAAAGCCAACCAGATCCTTACTAAAAAGAAAACCATATTAGCTGATAAAAGGTAAATTGATTTTATTGGAAGAGAAGGTGAATATTGCAATTAATACACAAGATGTAAAACGGACAGAAGAAGTTAAACTCTTCACAGTCACAGTGATAGTCAAATTTTTCTGATTTTATTAATATCATAACAAGGCTGCATCAGAGACTAAAGCAGGAAGGACATTTCCAGGAAATGCAGGGAGGTGAGAGCAGTGGGGACGTGGGAATAAAGACAGGTGTCATATGGATTGGTAAAATCCCCCACCTTAAACAGAAAGGAGTTTTGCTGGAAATCAGCATTATGGGAATGCTACAGGCAGATCCTGGCTCCCTTGGGGAACCCTCTAAAGACTGACACAGGAACCAGCGGAGCCCCCTGTTAAGAACACTCTGAGCTCTTCAGGGACTTCTCAAAGTTCTTCCCATCGTGTGTCACCTGGCAGGTGTAGGTCTCATGGGTCTTCCACTTTGATGCATCCAGAGACAGGTAACTGCTGGCCATGTACTTGTTGTCACTCTGTTTGGAGGGTTTGGTCGTCTCCACTCCAGTGGAGATCTGCTGGCCATCAGCTTTCCAGGTGACTTGGACTGCCCCTGGGTAAAAGCTGCCCAGCAGACACACCAGTGTGGCTTTGCTCTTTGTTTTTATCTCTTCAGAGGATGGAGGGAAGAGGTGCACTGTAGGAGATGCCTTTGGCTGACCTATAAGACAAGGAGATTCAATGTTAGAAAACCCAAATCCAGAGACTGCCATTGCAGAATGTAAGAAATTCCAGATCTCTGCAGTGTAACAAATCCAACCTCTCATATGCGTATGGGCAGGGTAATTATCTGAGATGTAAGATGTTCTTCTGGTTAAGGCACAGACTGGGAATCAGGACATTTGGAACCCAATCCTCGGTCTGTCATAGGCTTCCTTAGTGAACCTGGCCTAGTTAGTAACTCTCCCTATGCCTGTAAAAGGGAATAATATCACTTTACTCATCCTTTTTGTCCCTTGAATCATTGAAGGCTTGATCCCATATTCCTCCTGCACAGATATCTCCTACTGACTTCAAATAACACCTTGGGGCCGGCAAGGGGTACGGTGTTGGCGCTAAAGGAAAAAATCAGTCGGTGTGAAAGTGGGTAGAGAATTGCATTGCGATCTGTATGCACTGGACTTCTAGCAAGAACCAGTCACAAAGAAATGCTGCAGCTCATTCTGCATTATGCTGCAGTTTAGAAATCTAAAAGCAGCTTTCTAAGGATTTTGGACTAGGTTCTGGTATCTGTTTGTGTTATTTCTTAGGGGCTAAACTTCACGTAGAGTTTGTGGTTTGTGTGTGGTTAGGGCATCAGAAGCAAGGCTGGCTCCAGGGTTTTTGCCGCCCCAAGTAGGGGAAAAAAAAAAAAGAAAAAAAAAGCCGCGATCTCGATCGGCAGCTCCACTGTGCCGCTTTCTTCTTCGGCGGCAGGTCCTTCCCTCGGAGAGGGACCGAGGGACCCGCCGCCGAATTGTCGCCGAAGAGCCTGACGTGCCGCCCTTTCCCCTTGGCCGCCCCAAGCACCTGCTTGCTGGGCTGGTGCCTGGAAACGGCCCTGATCAGAAGCCTCTTCAGTGCCCAGAGAGAAATCCAGGGTAACCCACATTTTTCCTTATGGAACAAAGCTATAAAGTAGAATAACAAAGCAACCAAAATAATCCAAAGGATGGGACAGGGGATCTAGACACATTTTAGAGTGTTTCATATAAAGTACCATAAAATTCGATGGAGTTCTAAGTGAGAGACTTTTTTTTTTTTAAAACTATCCTATGGTGTTCTATAGCAGGAAGAAAGTCTCTATAGATTAAATTCTGCAAGTTGGGTCAATAAACCTATTAAGCAGTTATCATTGTCTCACATTCTGCAGGCCTTTCTACTAAGGCACCGCACTTTTGAATAAGACCTCAATGGGAAATAACCTCCTAACTTTTCCTGTGATATGCCAGCCTCTGAACGGCCTAGTTAACAAGTTAGTTTGTTGCTAAATCTTTTTCAGAAGCTCGTAATGTACAGACTCCTATATGGGACCAGTTCCAGCCAAAGGACTCCAGCCAGTATGTGTCTAAGTGCCTTGCTGGATCAGGGTCCAAGATGAGCAAAAGAGACATTGCAAAATATCACAGTATTGGTTGATGTCAGGGTGAGTACAGAGTAGAGTCCTCTGCGCCCACGTACGATGTGGTGCTATGTTACTGCATGGAGATATGGAGACAATTAGGACCTCCTGGCTTAAGAATGGACAGAAAAGTTTGGAGAATTTTAAACCCCCTAGTAAAAGGCAGCCATGAACGCCAAAAAGTTTTGTCGTTCAATTGGCAGTGTAGACAAAGCCTAAGTAAAGCCTGCTTGCAGCCGGAGAGTGCAGCTTCTAGGCAGCCATCCAGCCTTTCCAAACTGGCCAGCAACCTCGTTAGTGTGCTCCAGGCTTGAGAGAGGCAATTAGTGCAGCCTCTTCCAAGCCCTCTCCCAGCACAGTCTGCTCCAATCCCACCCCATTTATCTGTAGTCCTCCATATTTCAAAGGTGTTAGGTGTCCCTCAGCACCTGCAGAAAATCAGTTGAGTGGTATTTCTAAACTGAAATCCACAATAGCTACAGTCATCCAATGTACAATGGAACCGATCCTCCGGGTCAGGAGTAAGTCAGTCAGTGAAATTACACTCACTCAGTGTAAGGATAAATCAGTGTTCTGATATTTTTAAGATTACGTCAAACTCTTAACTCGCTCTAAATTAGCAATTCTACAAATTGGGCTGGTCAAAAATTACCCATCAAATCTCTTGTCAGTTAAAAATTGGGTTTTTATTTCAATGGACATCTTTGCAGAAAGTGTCTGATGTCAAAACATTTCTTGTTGGAAATGCAAAAACTCAAAACCAAAAGGTTTCTGCAGATATGTTTCCCCCCCCCCTGTTTTCAGTAATTATTTGGTTAATATGTTTTATTTTTGATTTTTTTTTTGCCAAAAGTCTACTAATTTTCTGCTAAGAATTTTGACAAAAAGAACATTTTTCATTTTTGTTGAAATTTTCCAGAAAATGAAACCCATTTAGTGACCAACTCTTACCGAAATTAATAGTCTTCAAACTACTCCGGAAGATCAGATTTCAAATCACAAAGGACAAATTATTTTTATCTCACATTAGATTTCAAGGGGTTGTATGTCTATTTTAAGGAGTTTTAGATGCATTTTGGTGGACATCTATTGAAAACAAAGGGACTATGTTGTTGTTCTACCTGGCTGAGAATCTGGTCCTTGGTTTCTTTCACATATTTGAAAAACCCAGTGCGAATAACTAAGAAATGTCTAGTCCATTAAAACAAAAAACAAGGTAGAAAATATTTTCTTTTAAGATGCTAACACCAGTTATTTAAAAATTGGGACCCAGCAGCAAAATCTGGGTAAGTTTCATGGGCAAATTCAGAAACCTGTTCATTGGGAAAAGATAAAAAAAATCTAGCATGGGACACCTACACCCTGTTCTGAGTATGGACGGGTTAAACATTGTTCTCAACACCATATGAAGGTCCGAGCATACAGAAAGAGGAGACCCAAGCCTGGATCATAGGCAGAAAAGGAGGAAAAAATCATGGAAAAATAAAAGTATTGGCATTGAGAAGGAAAGCAGGTAAGTAATTCAGTGACTTACCAAGGACGGTCAGCTGGGTTCCTCCACCGAAGACATACCACAGTGACACACGGCTGTACAAAAACCAGTCATGTTCAATGGCAGGGAGAGGTCACCACCACTGCACGTGTGGAGAAAATGGCCATGGAACAACTTCTGCTGGCTCTCCATGAGAGCGAATGTTCATCGTTTCTGGAGAAGCTCATAGTACAATTGATTGAATGAAGATCCATTGGGAGGTGAAGCAATGGAGTATTCCTGGGAGAGCTCATATAGGGCCAGATCCTGGTCCATGCATGCCCACCACATAAGAGAGCAGAAGGTCATCTTGTCATTAAGGCACTGGAGTGGGAGTCAGGAGACCGGGGTTCAAGTCCTGGCTATGCCACAGACTGACTTTGTGCCTTGGGCAAGTCACATACTCTCTGTGCCTCAATTCCCCATCTGTAAAATGGGGATAGTACTTCCCTATTTCACAGGGGTGCTGTAAGGATAAATTTCTTTATGGCTGTGAGATGCTCAGGTATGACAGTGATACAGGTCATAAACCTGCCTAGATAGACACAAAGGAACTGTGTGCTAGGCAGCTGCTACTGCACTGGGTTCCACTGTCCCTGTGCTCCCCCAACACACCCACGGTCTGTGGAACTGCAGGTACCTCCAGCATTGCCTGTGTGTGCTGCTGTGGATGGCTCCAGTGGAGCTCCATCTAGCACCATTGTGGGTGGTGGAGGGGACGCAGAGAGTGTTGAATTGGGGCTGCTAAGCTGTTGGTCCTTCCACTCCCAGCTGCCCCTCGTAGGTCCCCAGGAGGGAGGGGCTGGCAGATTTCTTTGGGATGCTGATAGTGAACACGCTGAGCCACGTTCAACCCTGGTGCAATTATAGTGACTTGTGGGAATTTTACCAGAGAAGAATTAGGCCCATTTGCTGCCAGTATTTAATGTATCCAATCGTGTATGTCATGTGGGCGATACCCCTGTTTCCAAAGCACGTGGGTGTAGCCAACACCTCTGGGAGCAATGGCATCTCTAAAGACATAGTGTAAAAACTCTCCTAACACCACACCAACAAGTGTCAGCAAAGAAACAGATCTGCCATGCTGGGGCTGCATGTGTGCATCCGGATAGTGCAGCCTTCCCTGCACCTGTCAGTGAGAAGCTACCACATCCCATGACACATGGTCCTGCCTTACCTGATCAGGATCTCCAGATAGTCCATAGGGCCAGGGGTCACTCTGAGCTATTGGGCACAGCACGTCCTGTGTTCATTTTTGGCTGAAGGATGCCGGGGGCTGGTGAAGTCTCCACGCTGGACATGTCCGAGGAACAAGTAAAGAATGCTCAAGATCCATGTGCCCTGAAACCGATCACCACCATCCTCTGCTGGGACCCTGTTAGTACCAATACAAGCAATGTTGGTACCAATATCCAGTATGCAGCAGAGATCAGCACTTTCCTGAAGGGAAATTAACGCAGTGCCACCAACGTTAGCCATTTGCTCTGTATTTCCCAGCTGTTCTCAGCAGTAAATCCCTGCGCTGTTTCCCTGGACTGAGCTGCCATGAGACTCACACCATTGCTGGGCTATTCCCTGCCCCTCACCTTAGGAGAGCAGCTCTGGGGCCTGCTGCCCAGCAGAGTGTGGGCGTGAGGTGCCCCTCTCACCAAGGGCAGGGCCAGTAAACATCTAGGCTGTGAGCTGTGTCCATGCTCAGCTGGTTTCTTCTGAATTAAACCAGGGCACTGGACCCTCCCTCTGACTGTAAATACCAACTCCCCTTAGTGCCTGGTGTGTGTCAGCTCAGCACGGCCAGGGGAGTGAATGGTACCAGCCTCATTTCCTCATTAATGGGCCATATTTGAAGCCAAGGTTCTTGTGCTGTGTTTAACAATTGATCTGGCAGTTGGTGAAGAAGCTCCTGTGAGTTCAGTGGTTCAGGCTCAGACCCTGTGAGAATTCCCTGGGAAGTGGAGGGGAGGCCTGAGCCGCTAGCAAATGGGCCCAAGTCCCATTGTCAGAAGTGACTTAAGCACTTAGGCCTGGAGTGTTAATGGTGTTTAAGCGTCTAAATGTACACATAGGCGCCTTGTGGGATTTTGAGAAGCACCTAGCTGCCAAACGCCCATTCATTTCAATGCCTTTTAAATCTGGCCCTTAGGCTCCTAAGTTCTATTGACTTTCAGTTGAACTTGGACTTTTAATGGAGTGAGTCATTTTTGAAGATACCCTAAATACTTCATGCAGTTTTTCAGTCCATTCATCAGTCTATTGCAATACACATGGGCAAGGGAACAGGCCCAATTAATAAACACTGAGCAAAGGAAGTTCATCTCTTGCCAGAGCCTTTTTGTCAATGAAATAGTGTTAAAAGTCAGCACACACGAATAGGTTCTGGCAGCCAAATCTTTATGGCATATGCTCACTCCGCCCCTCACCCACCCAACCACACACGCTCGGTCTGATCCCTTCACTCTCATCCTAGCATTGTAAGCTCCTGAAAACTTCTGAGAGCCATTGTCCCCTCTCTGCTCTGCCCACGCTTGGTGCTCCACAAATCATCATCTGGAAATCTTAGTCCCCAAAAGTACAGTCCTGTGAGTGTGTTGGGATGGCAGGACAGTAGGTCTGGGGATGTTAAAAATACTTAGTGTGAAGCTTAAAAAAACCCTCATTGTTGAAAACTTTTCCATAGTTCATCCTCCCTCTGCTCCCCTTTCCCCTTACTCCCTTCTGTAGGAGATGGCAGTGCATGACTGGCCATCCATCCATGTAACCCATATTGTGAGTGGTGGTAGCACGGTGCGATCTGACATATATGTGACACATATGATACAAATGAATCCCTTTACCTCCCTGGCCCCATGGCTATAGGAGAACCAGTGTTTATGGGTCTCCTTTGGCTGGCTGGCCCAGCACAGCTCAGGGGATCCATGATAAATACTCTCCGTGATGCAAATTCGCAGCTGTACACACTGTGTATGCTGCTGTCTCGGAAGGGTCGGACAGACCCCAGAGCCCCTCAGAGTATCCACTCTCACATGAACCTGATCCCCCAGCACAACTCATTGGTTTTTAATGGGACACAGACTATCTGCTCTGTCCTGTCAAGGCCCAAATTGTGCAGCATCCCAGAAGTAACACAGGCCTGAGTGATACCAGGGAATCCGGATGACCAGTAATGTTCTACTTTCACTTGGAAAGCATCTTGAATCTGAAGGCTCCCAAAGCACTTCCCCCTTGTGCACAGCTGGACAAACTGGACATAAGGGTCACTGGCTTCCCCTTTGGCTGAGACACAGCAGGTGTCATACAGTGGCCAGCAGCATTAGTTTAATTCAGGCAGATTTCCAGGTACAGCTGAAGCTGGTGGGAAGGCCGGTTGGGTGGGTTGAGAGCTGTCACCTAAGGTGGTGTTTGCAGGACATTAAAGGCCACTCTTCCAAAAAGGGGTTTGGGTCTCTACTGACCAGAAGTGGCCAGGAGCTCTGTTTACAGCCTATCCCAGGTAACTGCCATCAGCACTGTAGTGCTCCTTCCTCTATGGGCCAGATTTGGCCACTTACACCCCTGAATGCTGAGCTGTTCAGCCAATAGCCCATTGACTCCAGTGAGGCTTGTTGAAGAATGACTAATGCTCAGGGAGAAGGTGGTACCGGAATCTGCCCCATTTGCGGGCAGAGGTTGACTCAATACTAACTCACAGAGCGGACTGCTCTCTGCAGGGCTAGTGACCCAGCTGAGCATTAACCCAGACTAAAAAGAAAACCGTATTAGCTGATAAAAGGTACATTTATTTTATTGGAAGAGAAGGTGAATATTGCAATTAATACATGAGGTGTAAAAGGGACAGAAGAAGTTAAACTCTTCACAGTCACAGTGATAGTCAATTTTTTCTGATTTTATTAATATCATAACAAGGCTGCATCAGAGACTAAAGCAGGAAGGACATTTCCAGGGAATGCAGGGGGGGTGAGAGTGGTGGGGACGTGGGAATAAAGACAGGTGTCGAATGGATTGGTAAAATCCCCCACCTAAAACAGGAAGCACATTTGCTGGAAATCAGCATTATGAGAATGCTACAGACAGATCCTGGCTCCCTTGGGGAACCCCCTACAGACTTGACACGGGAACCAGCCAAGCCGTCTGGGGGTCAGTGTGTTAAGAACAGTCTGAGCTCTTCAGGGACTTCTCGATGTTCTTCCCATCGTGTGTCACCTGACAGGTGTAGGTCTCATGGGTCTTCCACTTTGATGCATCCAGTGACAGGTAACTGCTGGCCATGTACTTGTTGTCACTCTGTTTGGATGGCTTGGTCGTCTCCACTCCAGTGGAGATCTGCTGGCCATCAGCTTTCCAGGTGACTTGGACTGACCCTGGGTAAAAGCTGCCCAACAGACACACCAGTGTGGCTTTGCTCTTTGTTTTTATCTCTTCCGAGGATGGAGGGAAGAGGTGCACTGTAGGAGATGCCTTTGGCTGACCTATAAGACAAGGAAACTCAGTGTTAGAAAACCCCAAACCAGAGACTAGCAGTGCAGAACGTAAGAAATTCCAGATATCTACAGTGTAAGAAATCCAACCTCTCACAAGTGCCGCGGCAGGGTAATTATCTGAGATGTTCTCCTGGTTAAGGCACAGGACTGGGAATCTGGACACTTGGGGTCCATTCCTAGTTCTGCCACAGGCTTCCTCTGTGAACGTGAGGAAGTCACTTACCTCTCTGCCTATGAAAGGGGATGGCATCACTGAACTCACTGCACGCAGACTTTTTCTCAAGGTTTATGTGTTTTTACATATTTCTAAAGCGCTGTGAGAGACTTGGTGGAAGATGCTGGAGAAGTGCCAAGTATTATCAGTATTGTTTCCAAGCTCACCTTTTCATTCATTGTTGCTCAGATAAAGGGAAATACGACTTCTAAACAGCTAGCAACCTAGGCAGTTTGCACAGAATTCCTCCACATTAAGTGCCAGATTTTAATCCCCTTCATCACATTGAGTAGCACTTTCCTTCTCAAATGTGCCATTTAGTGCAGAGGAAGGGGCTACTCATTGAATTAACTCGGAAGATATTTCCGTGGAGAAAACTCTCTCTGTCTCCCTCCTCAAGAACAGACTATCTGCGAATGAGATGGTGAGAGCCATTCACAAAGAAAAACTCTAGGTCATTCGGCCTTGTGCCCATCTTAGAAATATAAAAACAGCAGATAAGTATCTTCCTAGGACTACGTTCTATTTATTATTTTAGGGATATTTCTTAGGGTCTAAGCTTAGAGTTTAATTTGTCTGTTCAGGCCTTGGGGGCTGTTTCACTAGAGGCACAGAGGAATCTGGGGGTAACCCCCATTTTTCCTAATGAAAAAAATGCTGTAACAGATAATTACAAAAAACCAGTAGGAGCCAAAGGATAGGAAGAAGAGCTACATGCATTAAATAGATTTTTTTTAATAGAAAGTAGTATAAAATTCTGTACAGTTTAGAGAGAGAGAGAGAGTTTGTTTTTGAACCATCCTATGGAATTCCGTAGCAGGGATAAATTCTCTATTCTGCCAAGTGGGTCAATAAACCCATTGTTGAATTATCATTGTCTATCTGGGTCTGTAGGTCTCTCTGCTAAGAGTCAGATCTTCTGATTAACACCTGGGTGACAAACAAGCTCCTACCACACCCTGGTTGCCTGGTCCTGTTGCTGAACAGTCTAGTTACCAAGCAAGCTTATTGCTGAAACGTTTTCAGCAGCTGTAAAGTACAGACTCATTTGTGGGACCAATCCCTGCTACAGGGCCCGATCCAGTGTGCGTCTGAGCACTTTGCTAGATTGGGGTTCAAGACAAGAGGAAAAGGGACCTTGCAAAATACCACAATGAGGGTTGATTTCATGGTGGGTGCAGAGTAGATTCCCCTGGGCCCCAGCCTGGTGCTGTGCTGTGTAACTGCAGGGAGACATTGAAGGCACGACCTGCTTAGGAAGGGCACAAAAGTTCAGGGAAATTTTAAATCCTTGGTAACGTTTATGCACCAGCCTTGTCGCGGGGGCCAGACTGGGATGCCCTTCCTCATGCCAGGTTGCACCTTACTCCACAGGCGGTTTGTCCCATTTCATTAGTGGGACTGTATGAAAAGCAACGTGCTATTTGGCATGAGTAGGGCTATCGCAGTCTGGGCCTTAATTATTTCACGCTTTATATAGGTCAAAGCAGCCAACAATGGTCTTGGAGCTAATATTGCCCTGACTTACTGAGCCCTGGCTAAGCCAGGTCCATCAGGTCCCCAAGGCTGGTCTGTAACTGAAGCTGGCTGGTCCAGCCACCATCCTGATCACTGAGCTTGGCAGACACAGAATCCAGCCTCTAGGAAGCCGTCCAGCCTTTCAGACTGGTCAGCAACCTCGTTAGTGTGCTCCACGCTTGAGGGACACAATTAGTGCAACCTCTTTAAAGCCCTCTTCCCCTGCAGGCTGCGCCAACCCCACTCTGTTTAAATGAGATCTTGCATATTTCAAAGGTTTTGGGTGGGGTTGGGTTGCATTTCTAAACTGAACTCCAGTGGTAGCTACAGTCGTCCATGGTACAATGGAACGGCTCCTCCGCGTCAGGAGAAAGTCAGTCAGTGCAATCAGACTCACTCAGTGACCGTGTAAATCAGTGCAGCCCATTGCTGGCAAGGAAGCTACGTGGATTTACACCATATGAGGAGCTGCCTTCTATTTTTAAAATGTTATCGGTCACTTGCCCACCTCTAACTGAGCAATGCTACAAATAGGGCTGGTGGAAAATGACCCATCAAAACTATTTTCAGTGGAAAGTTGGTTTTCAAGTGAATGAAAATTTTTGTGGCAAGTATCTTAGCTCTCATTGCTAAGCATTTTCTTCCAACGGCCCCCGACAAATCATATTTAAATCACCAGGGACCAATGACTTTAATAGAACATTAGATTTCCTGGGATTGGACACCTGTCTGTAGGCGCCTGGGGTGAGTTTTGGTGGAGCTCTATAGTGGACAATGGAGCCAGGGCAGTGTGCAGCACCTGAGACGCTGGCCCTGGGTTTCTTTCATACACTGACTAACACCCGGTGCTACTGAGAAATAGTTCATACCTTAAAAGAAAAAGAGGGAAAATCTTTTCCTTAAGGGGTTAGGACTAGGTCATCATAATTGGGAACCCAGTGGCATAATCTCAATAGGTTTCATGGGCAAATTCAAACTTCTCTTCATTAGGAAAAGAAAAGAAAACCCAACATGTGCCGTGTACACCTGCTATGACTATCCAGAGAGACTAAATGTTATTCCCAACACTGTGTGAAGGTCCATATATAAAGTGAGAGGAGTCCCGAGCCCAGCATGAAGACAAAGAAATCAGGAAAAAATCATGGAAAACGTACAATACAGGCAGGAGAAGGAAAGTTTGTGAGTAATTCAGTGACTTACCAAGGACGGTCAGCTGGGTTCCTCCACCGAAGACCCACCACAGTGACACAGGGCTGTACAAAAACCAGTCCCAGTCGATGGCAGGGAGAGGTCGCCACCTCTGCCCGCGTAGGGAAAAAGAGGTGCAGGGCAATTTCCACTGGCACCCCATGGGAGTGCAGGTTTATCCTTTCTGGAGAAACTCATTGTACAGTCGGAGGAATGAAGATCCACTGCGATGTGAAGCAATGAAGTATTCCTTTGGAAAACTCACAATAATGCCAAATCCTGGTCCCCACGCACAGCCCACATAAGAGCACGGAAGATGGTCTTGTAGTTAAGGCACTGATGTGGGAGTCAGGTGAGCGGGGTTCCTGCCACCGACTTTGTATCCTTGGGCAAGTCATGTCATCTCTGTGCCTCACTTCCCCATCTGTAAAATGGGGGCAGCACTTCCCTGCCTCACAGGGTGGTATAAGGATAAGTTCTATCGTGTCTCAGAGATTCTCAGGTACTACAGTGGTTGAAGGTGTAAAGTACTGAGAGAGAAGCAAAGGAGCTCTGTGCTCTGCTACCGCACTGGGTTCCCCCACTACAGCGCTCCCCCAGCCCCCGCACAGACTGTGGGTCTGCCTGCATGTCTGTGCAGCTGTGGCTGGAGCCTGTGGAGAAAGGTTGTGGGTGCTGGAGGGCATGTACACAACTGGACTGCGTGTGGGTCCTTCCACTGCCATTTGGCCATGACAGGCCAATACTGGACCAAATTCATCACTGGTGCCATTGTAGTCACTTCAGTGGAATTACATCAGGGAAAGAATGAGGTGCAATAGCTGTCAGTATTGAATGGATTCTGTGGGGTATGTTATGGATATGATAACCATACTTAGAAACCATGTGGCTGTAACCCCACACCTCTGTGAGCACCAGCATCTTTCTAGACATAATTAACGTACAGCATGTCTCGGTGATCCACGAATTAGTGTCAACGAAGAGACAGATCAGACGTGCCAGGGGCTGCACACGGGTGGATCGGATGTGATCCAAACCACGTGCTGTCCTCGTCTACTCTCTGAATAGTGCAGCCTCTCTGCACCTGTCTGTGAGAAGCTAAGACATCCCTCCCACATTGTCCTAATGTACCTGATCAGGGTCTTCAGATCGTCCATGGGGCCAGGGGGTCGCTCTGAGTCACTGGGCACAGCCCTTCTGCAAGAAGCTGCGTCATGACATCCTGCGTTCGTTCTCAGCTGAGCCATGCAGGGGGCTGGTGACGTCTCCACATTGGACGTGCCAGAGGAATGACTCAAGATCCATGTGCCATGAAACCAATCACCCGAGCAGTGGGTCAGGTGCAGGCATTACTGGAAGCCAGGAGCCAAGCAAGATGCTCAGAACCTTTGGTGCTTGTAAAATCCATGACCATCGTTCAGCTGGCGAATGCTGGAAAATGCACCAGACCCTGTTGGTACCAATACAAGGCAATGCTGGTATCAATAGAGAGCAAGTCTGCTCAGCCCATGTCCAATATGCAGCAGAGATCAGCACTTTCCTCATGGGAGCCCCCAGTTGCCTTCAGCAATTAACGCAGTGCCACCAACACCAGCCATTTGCTCTGTATTTCCCAGTTGTTCTCAGCAGTAAATCCCTGCGCTGTTTCCCTGGACAGAGCTGCCATGAGACTCACACCATTGCTGGGCTATTCCCTGCCCCTCACCTTAGTAGAGCAGCTCTGGGGCCTGCTGCCCAGCAGAGTGTGGGCCTGAGGTGCCCCTCTCACCAAGGGCAGGGCCAGTAAACATCTAGGCTGTGAGCTGTGTCCATGCTCAGTTGGTTTCTTCTGAATTAAACCAGGGCACTGGACCCTCCCTCTGACTGTAAATACCAACTCCCCTTAGTGCCTGGTGTGTGTCAGCTCAGCACGGCCAGGGGACTGAATGGTACCAGCCCCATTTCCTCATTAATGGGCCGCAGTTGAAGCCAAGGAGGATCATGTGCTGTGATTCACACATTCACCGGCACTTACTGAAGATGGTGGGGAAGCTCCTGTGAGTTCAGTGGTTCAGGCTCAGACCCTGCGAGAATTCCCTGGGAAGTGGAGGGCAGGCCTGACCGCTAGCAAAAGTGCCCAAGTCTCATTGTCAGAAGTGACTTAAGCACTTGGGGCTGGAGTGTTAAAGGTATTTAAACACCTATATGTACAGGGAGGCACCTAACAGGATTTTTAAAAGCATCTAACTGCCAAATGCCCATTCATTTCAATGGCTTTTAAATCTGGCCCTTAGGCTCCTGATTCCTATTGACTTTCAGTTGACCTTAACTTGTAATGGAGTGAGTCACTTTTGAAAATACCCTAAATACTTCATGCAGGTTTTCAGTCCATTTGTCAGTCTATTGCAGTTCACACGGGCAAGGGAACAGGCCCAATTAATAAACACCGAGCAAAGGAAGTTCATCTCTTTCCAGAGCCTTTTTGTCAATGACGTAGTGTTAAAAGTCAGCGCACACCAATAGGTTCTGGCAGCCAAATCTTTATGGCACGTGCTCGCTTTCTCCCCCCCTCCCCCCCCCCACGATCCTTTCACTCTCCTTCTTGCAGTGTAAGGACCTGAAAACGTCGGAAAGCCATTGTCCCCTCTGTGCTCTGCACACTCTTGGTGTGTCACAAATCATCATCTGGAAATCTTTTCCCTTCCCCCCCACCCAGTACAGACGTGTGTGTGTGTGTGTGTGTGTGTGAGAGAGAGAGGGTGTTGGGATGGTAGGGCAAATAGGTGTGAGGATGTTAAAAATACTTATTTAAAAAACCATCATTCTTTAAAACTCATCCATAGGGCAGCCTCCCTCAGCTCCCCTTCCCCCTTATTCGTTTCTGGAGGAGGCGGAAGTGCATGATAAACACTCTCCGTGAGGCGAGTTCCCAGCTTTACACACAGTGCATGCTGCTGTCTGGGAAGGGTGGGACAGACTCCAGGGTGCCCCTCAGACTATCCAGTCTCACATGCAATATGAAACTTATCCACAGATCCCCAGCACTATTTTGGGGTTTTAATGGGACTCAAACTGTCTGCTCTGGCCCATCAAGGCCCAAACTGTGCAATACACAAGATGTACTCAGGGCCCCAGTGTTGTGCAGCCAGAGAATCCAGATCATCAGGAATGTTCTGATTTAGTTCTAAATAATGATGCTTTTCAAATGTAATATCTTGAATCTGAAGGCTCCCAAAGCACTTTACACACTTACACAGCTGGTCAAACTGGACATGAGTTGAAACACAGGAGCTATCACACAATGGCCAGCAGGAATGGTTTATTTCAGGCAAATTTCCCTGTACAACTGAGCCTCCTGGAAGGGAAGGTTGGATGGGTAGAGAGCTGTCACCCAGGTCAGTGTTGGCAAGATATTAAAGGCCACTTTACCAAAGAGGGGTTTGTGTCTCTACTGACCAGACGTAGCCAGGAGCTCTGGTTACAGCCTGTCCCAGGGACCAGCCTGCAGCAGTGTGGTGCCCCTCCCTCAATGGGCCAGATTTGGCCACTTACACCTCTGAGTGCTGAGCTGTTCAGCCAATAGCCCATTGACTCCAATGAGGCTTCTTGAAGAATGACGAATGCTCAGGGAGCAGCAGGGAGCCGGAATCTGCCCCATGCGCAGGCAGAGGGTGACTCAATACTAACTCACAGAGCAGACTGCTCTCTGCAGGGCTAGTGCCCACCTGAGCATTGACCCAGCCTAGCCCTGCTGGTCTATTGGGAGTTGCCAGGATCCCAGCACAAGCAGGGCTGTCTGCAGAGCCCCGGGGGTTGCATTACGCGCTCACGTAGCCCACTATCACCCAGTGATTCCCTAACACAATGTATGTTCTGCAGAGAGATTTGTGCAGCAGCAATTGTCACACCTCAGCGAAGGCTGGCTGAGACCCAGAGTGACCAGTCTTGGGGAGAACAGTCACAGCTTGGGTAATGATCCCTGAGTGACAGCTCCTCCTCCTTCTCCCCTGCTCTCCATGACATTACACGTCACTTCCCATTAGCTTGTCTGAAACCCCAAAGCCAACGAGACCCTTACTAAAAAGAAAACCATATTGGCTGATAAAAGGTAAATTGATTTTATTGGCAGAGAAGGTGAATATTGCAATTAATACACAAGATGTAAAAGGGACAGAAGAAGTTAAACTCTTCACAGTCACAGCGATAGTGGAATGTTTCTGATTTTATTAATATCATAACAAGGCTGCATCAGAGACTAAAGCAGGAAGGACAATTCCAGGGAATGCAGGGGGGTGAGAGCAGTGGGGACGTGGGAATAAAGACAGGTGTCATTAATTGGTAAAATCCCCCACCTAAAATAGGAAGCAGATTTGCTGGAAATCAGCATTATGGGAATGCTACAGACAGATCCTGGCTCCCTTGGGGAGCCCCTATAGACTGACACAGGAACCGGCCAAGCCCTCTGGGGGTCAGAGGGTTAAGAACAGTCTGAGCTCTTCAGGGACTTCGCGATGTTCTTCCCATCGTGTGTCACCTGACAGGTGTAGGTCTCATGGGTCTTCCACTTTGATGCATCCAGAGACAGATAACTGCTGGCCATGTACTTGTTGTCACTCTGTTTGGATGGTTTGGTCGTCTCCACTCCAGTGGAGATCTGCTGGCCATCAGCTTTCCAGGTGACTTGGACTGCCCCTGGGTAAAAGCTGCCCAGCAGACACACCAGTGTGGCTTTGCTCTTTGTTTTCATCTCTTCAGAGGATGGAGGGAAGAGGTGCACGGTGGGAGATGCCTTTGGCTGACCTACAAGACAAGGAGATTCAATGTTAGAAAACCTGTATCCAGAGACTGCCAGAGCAGAACGTTCGACATTCCAGATCTCTGCAGTGTAACAAATCCAACTTCTCACCAGCGCCGGGGCAGGGTAATTATCTGAGATGTGAGATGTTCTTCTGGTTAAGGCCCAGGACTGGGAATCAGGACATTTGGGGTCCAATCGTTGCTCTGCCACAGGCTTCCTTAGTGAACCTGACCTAATAAGTTACTGTCCCTATGCCTGTGAAAGGGGATAATATCTCTTTACTCATCCTTTTTGTTACTTTAATCCTTGAAGGCTTGATCTTGTATTCTTCCTGCACCCATAACTCCCACACTTTGGGGTCTGCAAGGTGGACAGTGTTGGCGCTAAAGATACAAATGATTGTTATGAAAGTGAGCAAAGTAGTAGGTTGCAATCTATATGCATTGGACGTCTAGCATGAGTGGTTCACAAAGAAACGTTGCAGTTCATTCTACATTGTGCTTCATTTAAAAAATCTGAAATCAGCTTTCTGAGGGTTTTGGACTATGTTCTGGATATTTGTTCGGGGTTATTTCTTAGGGTCTAAACTTTACGTAGAGTTTAATGTGTGTGGTTAGGGCACCAGAAGCCACTTCAGTGGCCAGAAAGGAATCTGGGGTAACCCAAATTTTTCCTTATGGAAAAAGCCAATACAATGTAATAACAAAGCAACCAACATGATCTGAAGGATGGGACAGGGGATCTAGACACATTGATAGCGTTCTATAGAAACTACTGTAAAATAGTACACAACTTCCATAGAGAGAGCTTTTTGAACCAATCTATGGTATTCTATGGCACAGATAAAGTTTCAAGATATTAAATTCTGCAGCGTAAGTCAATGATGTCATTGAGGAGTTATCATTGCCTATCACATTCTGTAGGTCTTTCTTCTAAGGGTCAGATCTGCATGACTCTTGGCTGGGAAATAGCCTTTTATCGCAGCGTGTTATATGCTGGATACTCTTGTCGCTGAAATGTTTTCAGAAGCATTTATGAGACCAAAGCACTCGAGCCAGTATGTGTCTCGGTGCCTTGGTGGATCAGAGTCCAAGACAAGAGGAAAAGGGACATTGCAAGATTTCCCAGTGGGTGCAGAGTCGAGTCCCCCAGGCCCTAGCCTGATGTTTGGCTGTGTTACTGCATGGAGATATGGACAATAAAGGACCTTCTGGCTTAGGAATGGGCGCACCAGGGGGTTAAAAATTCCTCAGGCTTTGAACACCTAGACACCTGGGATCAAACTGAGAAACTCTTCCCCATTCTAGGTAGCACTTTACTCCACAAGCGGTCGGTCCCACTGACGTCAGTGGGCCTGTTTGAAGAGCAAGGTGCTACTTAGCACGACTAGGCTCAGCGCAGCCTGGGTCGAAGCTACAAACAATGTTGTTTGAGTTAGCACAGTCAGCCCTGATTTACTGAGCCCTGGCTAGCTGAGATCTATCTGCTCCTCAAGGTTTTACTCTAACTGAAGCCTGCTGGCCCAGCCAGCATCCTGGTCATTGTGCTCTGAGCCTGGCAGACACCGAATGCAGCTTCTAGGAAGCCATCCAGCCCTCCCAGAGTGGCCAGCAACCTCATTAGTGTGCTCCAGGCTTGAGAGAGGCAATTAGTGCAGCCTCTTTCAAGTCCTCCCTTCACAGGCTGTTTCAACCCCACCCCATTTATCTGTAACCCTCCATATTTCAAAGGTGTTGGGTGTCCCTCAGCACCTGCAGAAAATCAGGGTTGAGTGGTTTTTCCAAACTGAAATCCACGGTAGCTACAGTCATCCAATGTACAATGGAACCGATCCTCCGGGTCAGGAGTAAGTCAGTCAGTGACATTACACTCACTCAGTGTAAGGGTAAATCAGTGTAGTTCCATTGTTGCCAAGGGGGCTACATTGATTTACACCACACGAAGATCTGTTCTTATATTGTTAAAATATCAATCGCTGAACTTGCTCTAAAAGGATACTGCAAATAGGGGTGAAAAAATTACCCACCAAATCTCGTCAGTTAAAAATTGTTTTTTTTTTTAATTGGAAATTTTTGCAGAAAGTTTCTGCAGATCTAGAAAAAAAAATCTTTTTTTATTGCTGGAAAAGTAAAATGTCACAACCAAATATTTTCACCTAAACTCTGATTTCTCCTTCCCACCCCCTACTCCCCGGCTTTTCAGTAATTGTTCGGTGACAACGTTTTAGTGTTTGGGTTTTTGCCAAAAAGTCAAAATTTTCTGCTGAAAATTTAGATGAAAAGAGTTTTTTAAATTTTTGTTGAAAATTTCCAGAAAATTTAACCCTATTTCGTGACCAACTCTCACTAATTTGAATGTTCTTCAAGCTAACCAGACAAATCAGGTCTTAGATTGCAACAAACACCTTATTTTCTATATCACATTAAGTTTCAAGGTATTTTACATCCATCTTAAAGAGATTTGGATGAGTTTTGGTGTAGGTTTATTGAAGACAGTGGGACTATTTTGTTTTACCTTGGTTGAGAATCTGGCCCTTGGTTTCTTTCACATATGAGTCAAAACCGAGTGCTAATAAGAAATGTCTAGTCCACTAAAACCAAACCAAATTAAAAAAAAAAAAAAAAAAACACACATACAGGGAGTGGGAAAATATTTCCCTGAAGAGGCTAATACCAGTTATTTAGAAATTGGTACCTGACAGCAGAATCTGCACAGGTTTCATGGGCAAATTCAAAACCCCTTTCAGAGGGAAAATATAAGAAAATCCAGCATGTGACATGTACACCCTATTCTGATTATCCACGGGTTAAACATTGTTCTCAACCCCGTGGGAAGGTCTGTGCATAAAGTGAGAGGAGACCCAAGTCTGGCACTAAGACAGAAAAGGAGGAAAAAATCATGGAAACATGACAGTATTGGCATTGAGAAGGAAAGTTTGTGAGTAATTCAGTGACTTACCAAGGACGGTCAGCTGGGTTCCTCCACCGAAGACAACCCACAGTGACACACGGCTGTACAAAAACCAGTCACGTTCAATGGCAGGGAGAGGTCGCCACCACTGCACGTGTGAGGAAAATCATCATTGGAAAACTTCTGCTGGCTCTCCACAAGAGCGAAGGTTCATCCTTTCTGGGGAAGCTCATAGTACAATTGATTGAATGAAGATCCATTGGGAGGTGAAGCAATGGAGTATTCCTTGGGAGAGCTCACATGGGGCCTAATCCTGGTTCATGCATGCCAACCACATAAGAGAGCAGAAGGTCGTCTTGTCATTAAGGCACTGGAGTGGGAGTAAGGAGACTGGGGTTCAAGGAGGGGACGCAGAGAGTGTTGAATTGGGGCTGCTAAACTGTTGGTCCTTCCACTGCCAGCTGCCCCTCGTAGGTCCCCAGGAGGGAGGGGCTGGCAGATTTCTTTGGGATGCTGAAAGTGAACACACTGAGCCACGTTCAACCCTACTGCAATTATAGTGACTTGTGGGAATTTTACCAGAGAAGTATTAGGCCCATTTTCTGCCAGTATTTAATGTATCCAATCGCGTATCTCATGTGGGTGATACCCCTGTTTCCAAAGCATGTGGCTGTAGCCAACACTTCTGGGAGCAATGGAATCTCTAAAGACATAGTGTAAAAACTCTCCTAACACCACACCAACAAGTGTCAGCAAAGAAACAGATCTGCCATGCTGGGGCTGCATGTGTGTGGATAGGAAACCAACACCACGTGCTGTCCTTGTCTCTCATCTGGATGGTGCAGCCTTCCCTGCACCTGTCAGTGAGAAGCTACCACATCCCATGACACATGGTCCTGCTTTACCTGATCAGGATCTCCAGATAGTCCATAGGGCCAGGGGTCGCTCTGAGTCACTGGGCACAGCACGTCCTGTGTTCACTTTTGGCTGAAGGATGCCGGGGGCTGGTGAAGTCTCCACACTGGACATGTCCGAGGAACAAGTAAAGAATGCTCAAGATCCATGTGCCCTGAAACCGATCACCACCATCCTCTGCTGGGACCCTGTTAGTATCAATACAAGCAATGTTGGTACCAATATCCAGTATGCAGCAGAGATCAGCACTTTCCTGAAGGGAAATTAACGCAGTGCCACCAAGGACAGCCATTTGCTCTGTATTTCCCAGCTGTTCTCAGCAGTAAATCCCTGCGCCGTTTCCCTGGACAGAGCTGCCATGAGACTCACACCATTGCTGGGCTATTCCCTGCCCCTCACCTTAGGAGAGCAGCTCTGGGGCCTGCTGCCCAGCAGAGTGTGGGCGTGAGGTGCCCCTCTCACCAAGGGCAGGGCCAGTAAACATCTAGGCTGTGAGCTGTGTCCATGCTCAGCTGGTTTCTTCTGAATAAAACCAGGGCACTGGACCCTCCCTCTGACTGTAAATACAACCTCCCCTTAGTGCCTGGTGGGTGTCAGCTCAGCACGGCCAGGGGAGTGAATGGCACCAGCCCCATTTCCTCATTAATGGGCCATATTTGAAGCCAAGGTTCTTGTGCTGTGTTTAACAATTGATCTGGCACTTGGTGGAGAAGCTCCTGTGACTTCAGTGGTTCAGGCTCAGACCCTGTGAGAATTCCCTGGGAAGTGGAGGGCAGGCCTGAGCCGCTAGCAAATGGGCCCAAGTCCCATTGTCAGAAATGACTTAAGCACCTAGGCCTGGAGTGTTAATGGTGTTTAAGCGTCTAAATATACAGGTAGGCCCCTTGTGGGATTTTGAGAAGCACCTAGCTGCCAAACGCCCATTCATTTCAATGCCTTTTAAATCTGGCCCTTAGGCTCTTAAGTTCTATTGACTTTCAGTTGAACTTAGACTTTTAATGGAGTGAGTCATTTTTGAAGATACCCTAAATACTTCATGCAGGTTTTCAGTCCATTTGTCAGTCTATTGCAGTTCACATGGGCAAGGGAACAGGCCCAATTCATAAACACTGAGCAAAGGAAGTTCATCTCTTTCTAGAGCCTTTTCGTCAATGAAGTAGTGTTAAAAGTCAGCGCACACCAATAGGTTCTGGCAGCCAACTCTTTATGGCACATGCTCGCTCCCCCCCATCTCTCACACACACACGCTCTGTCTGATCTCTTCACACTCATCGTTGTATTGTAAGCTCCTGAAAACTTCTGAGAGCCATTGTCCCCTCTGTGCTCTGCCCACGCTTGGTGCTCCACAAATAATCATCTGGAAATCTTAGCCCCCAAAAGTACAGTCCTGTGCGTGTGTTGGGATGGCAGGACAGTAGGTCTGGAGATGTTAAAAATACTGTATGTGAAGGTTAAAAAAAACCCTCATTGTTTAAAACTTCTCCATAGTTCATCCTCCCTCTGCTCTCCTTTCCCTTTACTCCCTTCTGTAGGAGATGGCAGTGCATGACTGGCCATCCATCTATGTAACCCAGGAGTGGTGGTATCACGGTGGGATCTGACATATATATGGCACATGTGATACATGGCTTAAGGATAACTAGTGTTTATGGGTCTCCTTTGGCTGTCTGGCCCAGCACAGCTCAGGGGTCCATGATAAACGCTCTCCGTGATGCAGATTCCCAGCTGTACACACTGTGCATGCTTGTGTCTGGGAAGGGTGGGACAGACCCCAGAGCCCCTCAGAGTATCCACTCTCACATGAACCTGATCCCCCAGCACAACTCATTGGTTTTTAATGGGACACAGACTATCTCCTCTGTCCTGTCAAGGCCCAAATTGTGCAGCATCCCAGAAGTAACAGAGGCCTGAGTGATACCAGGGAATCCGGATTACCAGTAATGTTCTACTTTCACTTGAAAAGCATCTTGAATCTGAAGGCTCCCAAAGCACTTCCCCCTTGTACACAGCTGGACAAACTGGACATAAGGGTCACTGGCTTCCCCTTTGGCTGAGACACAGCAGGTGTCACACAGTGGCCAGCAGCATTAGTGTAATTCAGGCAGATTTCCATGTACAGCTGAAGCTGGTGGGAGGGCCGGTTGGGTGGGTTGAAAGCTATCACCTAAGGTGGTGTTTGCAGGACATTAAAGGCCACTCTTCCGAAGAGGGGATTGGGTCTCTACTGACCAGAAGTGGCCAGGAGCTCTGTTTACAGCCTATCCCAGGTAACTGCCATCAGCACTGTAGTGCTCCTCCCTCTATGGGCCAGATTTGGCCACTTACACCCCTGAGTGTTGAGCTGTTCAGCCAATAGCCCATTGACTCCAATGAGGCTTGTTAAAGAGTGACTAATGCTCAGGGAGAAGGTGGTACCGGAATCTGCCCCATGCTCAGGCAGAGAGTGACTCAATACTAACTCACAGAGCAGACTGCTCTCTGCAGGGCATGTGACCCAGCTGAGAATTGACCCAGATTAAAAAGAAAACCGTATTAGCTGATAAAAGGTACATTTATTTTATTGGAAGAGAAGGTGAATATTGCAATTAATACATGAGGTGTAAAAGGGACAGAGGAAGTTAAACTCTTCACAGTCACAGTAATAGTCAATTTTTTCAGATTTTATTAATATCTTAACAAGGCTGCATCAGAGACTAAAGCAGGAAGGACATTTCCAGGGAATGCAGGGGGGTGAGAGCAGTGGGGACGTGGGAATAAAGACAGGTGTCATATGGATTGGTAAAATCCCCCACCTAAAACAGGAAGCACATTTGCTGGAAATCAGCATTATGAGAATGCTACAGACAGATCCTGGCTCCCTTGGGGAACCCCCTATAGACTTGACACGGGAACCAGCCAAGCCGTCTGGGGGTCAGAATGTTAAGAACACTCTGAGCTCTTCAGGGACTTCTCGATGTTCTTCCCATCGTGTGTCACCTGACAGGTGTAGGTCTCATGGGTCTTCCACTTTGATGCATCCAGAGACAGGTAACTGCTGGCCATGTACTTGTTGTCACTCTGTTTGGATGGTTTGGTCGTCTCCACTCCAGTGGAGATCTGCTGGCCATCAGCTTTCCAGGTGACTTGGACTGCCCCTGGGTAAAAGCTGCCCAGCAGACACACCAGTGTGGCTTTGCTCTTTGTTTTTATCTCTTCAGAGGATGGAGGGAAGAGGTGCACTGTAGGAGATGCCTTTGGCTGACCTATAAGACAAGGAAACAGTGTTAGAAAACCCAAAACCAGAGACTAGCAGTGCAGAACGTAAGAAATTCCAGATCTCTACAGTGTAAGAAATCCAACCTCTCACAAGCGCCGTGGCAGGATAATTATCTGAGATGTTGTCCTGGTTAAAGCACAGGACTGGGAATCTGGACACTTGGGGTCCATTCCTAGTTCGGCCACAGGCTTCCTCTGTGAACCTGATGAAGTCACTTACCTCTCTGCCTATGAAAGGGGATTACATCACTGAACTCACCGCACGCAGGCTTTTTCTCAAGGTTTATGTGTTTTTACATATTTCTAAAGCGCTGTGAGACACTTGGTGGAAGATGCTGGAGAAGTGCCAAGTATTATCAGTATTGTTTCCAAGCTCACCTTTTCATTCATTGTTGCTCAGATAAAGGGAAATATGACTTCTAAACAGCTAGCAACCTAGGCAGTTTGCACAGTATTCCTCAACATTAAGTGCTAGATTTTTATACCCTTCCTCACAATGAGTAGCACCTTCCTTCTCAAATGGTGCCATTTAGTGCAGAGGAATAGGCTACTCATTGAATTAACTAGGAAGATATTTCCAAGGTGAAAACACTCTCTCTCCCTCCTCAAGAACTGACTATCTGCAAATGAGAGTCATTCACAAAGAAAAACTCTAAGTCATTCGGCCTTGTGCCCATCTTATAAAAACAGCAGATAAGTATCTTCCTAGGACTACGTTCTATTTATTATTTTAGGGATATTTCTTAGGGTCTAAGCTTAGAGTTTAATTTGTCTGTTCAGGCCTTGGGGGCTGTTTCACTAGAGGCACAGAGGAATCTGGGGGTAACCCCCATTTTTCCTAATGAAAAAAATGCTGTAACAGATAATTACAAAAAACCAGTAGGAGCCAAAGGATAAGAAGAAGAGCTACATGCATTAAATAGATTTTTTTTTATAGAAAGTAGTATAAAATTCTGTACAGTTTAGAGAGAGAAAGAGAGAGAGAGAGAGAGAGTTTGTTTCTGAACCATCCTATGGAATTCCGTAGCAGGGATAAATTCTCTATTCTGCCAAGTGGGTCAATAAACCCATTGTTGAATTATCATTGTCTATCTGGGTCTGTAGGTCTCTCTGCTAAGAGTCAGATCTCCTGATTAACACCTGGGTGACAAACAAGCTCCTACCACACCCTGGTTGCCTGGTCCTGTTGCTGAACAGTCGAGTTACCAAACAAGCTTGTTGCTGAAACGTTTTCAGCAGCTGTAAAGTACAGACTCATTTGTGGGACCAATCCCTGCTACAGGGCCCGATCCAGTGTGTGTCTGAGCACTTTGCTAGATTGGGGTTCAAGACAAGAGGAAAAGGGACCTTGCAAAATACCACAATGAGGGTTGATTTCATGGTGGGTGCAGAGTAGATTCCCCTGGGCCCTAGTCTGGTGCTGTGCTGTGTAACTGCAGGGAGACAGGGAGACATTGAAGACACGACCTGCTTAGGAAGGGCACAAAAGTTCAGGGAAATTTTAAATCCTTGGTAACATTTATGCACCAGCCTTGTCGCGGGGCCCAGACTGGGATGCAACCTCTTTAAAGCCCTCTTCCCCTGCAGGCTGCGCCAACCCCACTCTGTTTAAATAAGATCTTGCATATTTCAAAGGTTTTGGGTGGGGTTGGGTTGCATTTCTAAACTGAACTCCAGTGGTAGCTACAGTCGTCCATGGTACAATGGAACGGCTCCTCCGGGTCAGGAGAAAGTCAGTCAGTGCAATCAGACTCACTCAGTGACCATGTAAATCAGTGCAGCCCATTGCTGGCAAGGAAGCTACGTGGATTTACACCATATGAGGAGCTGCCTTCTATTTTTAAAATGTTATCGGTCACTTGCCCACCTCCAACTGAGCAATGCTACAAATAGGGCTGGTGGAAAATGACCCATCAAAACTATTTTCAGTGGAAAGTTGGTTTTCAAGTGAATGAAAATATCTGTGGCAAGTATCTGCTTTTTTCAGAAAGAAAAACATTTTTTTTTTTTTTTTGGTTAAAAATCCCAAAATGGAAAAAGTGGAAATCTTAAACCAAAACCTGTCAATAACTGAAGCATTTTCGGTTTTCAGCTGAAAATGCTTGTTTGAATTTTGGACCCCTTGAGATCAAAATGATTTTTTTGTTTTGCTTTTCCTGAAATTATTTACAGAATAAAACTGTATTTTCTGCCCAGCTCTCATTGCTAAGCATTTCCTTCCAACGGCCCCTGACAAATCAGATTTAAATCACCAGGGACCAATGACTTTAATAGAACATTAGATTTCCTGGGATTGGACACCTGTCTGTAGGCGCCTGGGGTGAGTTTTGGTGGAGCTCTATAGCAGACAATGGAGTCAGGGCAGTGTGCAGCACCTGAGACGCTGGCCCTGGGTTTCTTTCATACACTGACTAACACCCGGTGCTACTGAGAAATAGTTCATACCTTAAAAGAAAAAGGGGGAAAATCTTTTCCGTAAGAGGCTAACACTGGGTTATCGTAACTGGGGATCCAGTGGCAGAATCTCAATAGGTTTCATGGGCAAATTCAAACTTCTCTTCATTAAGAACAGAAAACCCAACATGTGCTGTGTACATCTGCTATGACTATCCAGAGAGACTAAACGTTATTCCCAACACTCTGTGAAGGTCCATATATAAAATGAGAGGAGTCCGGTGCCCAGCATGAAGACAAAGAAAGCAGGAAAAAAATCATGGAAAACGTACAATACAGCCAGGAGAAGGAAAGTTTGAGAGTAATTCAGTGACTTACCAAGGACGGTCAGCTGGGTTCCTCCACCGAAGATCCACCACAGTGACACAGGGCTGTACAAAAACCAGTCCCAGTCGCTGGCAGGGAGAGGTCGCCACCTCTGCCTGCGTAGAGAAAAAGAGGCGCAGGGCAATTTCCACTGGCACCCCATGGGAGTGCAGGTTTATCCTTTCTGGAGAAACTCATCGTACAGTCGGAGGAATGAAGATCCACTGGGAAGTGAAGCAATGGCATATTCCTTGGGACAACTCACAATAAGGCCAAATCCTGGTCCCCGAGCACAGCCCACATAAGAGCACGGAAGATGGTCTTGTAGTTAAGGCACTGGTGTAGGAGTCAGGTGAGCGGGGTTCATGTCCTAGCTCTGCCACTGACTTTGTATCCTTGGGCAAGTCACGTCATCTCTGTTCCTCAGTTCCCCATCTGTAAAATGGGGGCAGCACTTCCCTGCCTTACAGGGTGGTCTAAGTTCTATCGTGTCTCCGAGATTCTCAGGCACTACAGTGGTTGAGGGCATAAAGGTACCGAGAGAGAAGCAAAGGAGCTCTGTGCTCTGCTATCGTGCTGGGTTCCCCCACTACAGCGCTCCCCCAACCCCCGCACAGGCTGTGGGTCTGCCTGCGTGTCTGTGCGGCTGTGGCTGGAGCCCATGGAGAACGGTTGTGGGTGCTGGAAGGCATGTACACAACTGGACTGCGTGTGGGTCCTTCTACTGCCATTTGGCCATGACAGGCCAATACTGGGCCAAATTCATCACTGGTGCCATTGTAGTCACTTCAGTGGAATTACGCCATGGAAGGAATGAGGCGCATTAGCTGTCAGTATTGAATGGATTCAGTGGTGTATGTTATGGATACGATAATCATACTTAGAAACCATGTGGCCGTGACCCCACACGTCTGGGAGCATCAGCGTCTTTCTAGATATAAATAATGTACAAGATGTTCCGGAGACCCAGCAATTAGTGTCAGCGAAGAGACAGATCAGACGTGCCAAGGGCTGCACGCGGGTGGATCGGATGTGATCCAAACCACGTGCTGTCCTCGTCTACTCTCTGAATAGTGCAGCCTCTCTGCACCTGTCTGTGAGAAGCTAAGACAGCCCCTCCCACATTGTCCTAACTTACCTGATCAGGATCTTCAGACAGTCCATGGGGTCAGGGGGTCGCTCTGAGTCACTGGGCACAGCCCTTCTGCAAGAAGCTGCCTCATGATGTCCTGTGTTCGCTCTCAGCTGAGCCATGCAGGGGGCTGGTGATGTCTCCACATTGGACATGTCAGAGGAATGACTCAAGATCCATGTGCCATTAAACCTATCACCCCACGCTCTGTCTGATCCCAGCAGTAAGGTTGCCAATTTTGGTTGGACGTATTCCTGGAGGCTTCATCACATGACATAATCTTTAATTAAAGATTAATTGTTAATTCCTGGATTAATCGACAATCCTGGACGGTTGACCAGCCGTGGATCAGATGTAGGTGTTACTGTCAGTCTCCCTGGAAGCCATGAGCCAGTCAAGATGCTCAGAACCTTTGGTGCTTGTAAAAGCCATATCCATCGTTCAGCTGGCATATGCTGGAAAATGCTCCAGACTCTGTTGGTACCAGTACAAGGCAATGCTGGTATCAATAGAGAGCATGTCTGCTCAGCCCATGTCCAGTATGCAGGAGACGTCAGCACTTTCCTCAAGGGAGCCCCCAGTTGCCTTTAGAAATTAACTCAGTGCCATCAACGCCAGCCATTTGCTCTGTATTTCCCAGCTGTTCTCAGCAGTAAATCCCTGCACTGTTTCCCTGGACAGAGCTGCCATGAGACTCACACCATTGCTGGGCTATTCCCTGCCCCTCACCTTAGGAGAGCAGCTCTGGGGCCTGTTGCCCAGCAGAGTGTGGGCATGAGGTGCCCCTCTCACCAAGGGCAGGGCCAGTAAACATCTAGGCTGTGAGCTGTGTCCATGCTCAGCTGGTTTCTTCTGAAGTAAACCAGGGCACTGGACCCTCCCTCTGACTGTAAATACCAACTCCCCTTAGTGCCTGGTGTGTGTCAGCTCAGCACGGCCAGGGGAGTGAATGGTACCAGCCTCATTTCCTCATTAATGGACTGCAGTTGAAGCTGTTTATAGCGCTTGATCTTGCACTTACTGAAGTCAGTGACACAGCTCCCTTGACTCCAATGGAGCAGACCTTACAGAAGCCCCTGGACAGTGGTTTTCAGGCCTGAGAGAGGCTCTAAACTACACTCCCCCAAACACTAACACTGTTAAGCATGACATGGGCTTGGGAACATGTGATGAGCAGGAGAATTCTGCGCAATCGCAGCTGGGGGTGAGCATCAGGGATTCTGTCTAATTCTCAGCGATGAATGTGTAGCTCTTCCAGGGAAGATGTTTTGGGTGATTAGAAATCCCCTCACACCTCCAATGTGGCACTTGCTGATTTGATATGTTAAGTGACTTCATCATTCTCCCAGTTGAGGGCTGGGTCATGTATCCCTTACCCAGAGTAGGGTAAAGTTACCCCTGGGCTTAGGCTCTGCACACGCCTATGTTCCATTTAAATCTAATTTAACAGGGCTGATGTAGGACTTCTGTGGTGCATAGACATTATGCAGGTCCTCTGCACAGGGGGAATTTCACCCACTGGTGAGCACTTCTTCACCCTAACAGTCCTCTTGAAATCCATGGGACTAACTCAGGTGAGTAAAAGCTCACGAGTAGGAGCTAACATGCACGCCCTAACTGTTGAATCATTCAGGAGTGACTCATCTCGATGTTTAGCTTAATTAAAGGTCGACACGTGCTTAACTGCTCTGCTGAATCAGGGCCTGTTTTCCTTTTGCTCAGGTTCCTCAGACTGCATGACTTGTGTCTGATGTTTGCTTTGGCTACTACTTTAATCCGGCAAATGAAGGGTTAATGATGTCTAATAATGGCTGGCCACAGGCTAAACGGGGATGTAGGTGGGACTGAAGTGGTGTGTAACCCTTGTGGTGGTTCTCTGCACTAGAGGGAATTTCACTTCGCCCGCCAGGCAGCAGAGTAATGTGGGGGCTGTTTTTTTGTAGCTATTTGGATTTGCTCCGGGTTTTTTATGGGTTTGGCCCCCATGTAAATCCAAACCGTACACATAATACGAGTAGGATTTTCAAAGAGGGCTGGAAATATGGTGCTAGCTCCCATTGGAAATCAATGGAGTCTGAGCACTTTGATCTCTTAGAAGCCTTTGGAAATGTCGGCCGATTCATTGCTAATAAAATATAATACCAATGCCCCATTTGTGCATCCACAGAGGATGTTGTGAAGGCCAAGACCATAACAGGGGTCAAAAAAGAGCTAGATAAGTTCATGGAGGATAGGTCCATCAATAGCTATTAGCCGGGATGGGCAGGGATGGTGTCCCTAGCCTCCATTTGCCAGAAACTGGGAATGAGCGACAGGGGATGGCTCACTTGATGATTCCCTGTTCTGTTCATTGCCTCTGGGGCACCTGGCATTGGCCACTGTCGGAAGACAGGATACTGGGCTAGATGGACCTTTGGTCTGACCCAGTCTGGTTGTTCTTATGTTCCCTGTGTACAAAGAAATATTATAGTTGCATCAATGAAATCAAGTCTGGAGCCGAATGCCAGCAAGGGCTGGCAAACAGAAGAGTATTTCGCCGGGGATGCTGTTCCCATTGGGAAGGGTTATATGGTGAATATGGGAAAGAGCTGGCCAGGGAGCAGGTCAAACCCACCAGTGAGTGGGGCAGGAGCATCCTAATGGAAGGAGCAGATTGTCCAAGCCCTATGCATAGGCGACAGCACCAGAGATACCAGGCCTGGCTGAGATGCCACCTTCCCCATAGTCCTGCAGGGACGGTGCAGCTCCACACAGCACCCCTCGCCCGTTACAAAGGCACAGCCTTTACTGACATGCTCACTGAGTGGCCAGGTTCCACGGCAAGGTGCTAGGGTGACCAGACAGCAAATGTGAAAAATCGGGATGGGGTGGGGGGTAATAGGAGCCTATATAAGAAAAATACCCCAAAATCGGGACTATCCCTATAAAATCGGGACATCTGGTCACCCTACACAGTGCAGCTGTTGTCACGGCCCAGGGTGCTTTGTTGAGAGTTTCTGTGTGAAGGGCAGGAACATCTGAGAGCTGCATGAGCCTGTGCACGGGGAGTGACTGCAGTATCACAATGACACCACGTGGGGCCTTGGAAAGGAGGTAGCTGGATTGTCCTGAGTCGGTAACGCTGACTTCACTTTATAATGACTCTACATAAAGAACATAAGAATGACCAGACTGTGTCAGACCAATGGTCCATCCAGCCTGTCTTCTAACTGTGGCTGGTGCCAGAGGGAGTGAACAGAACAGGGCAGTTATCCAGTGATCTATTCCCTGTCGCTGAGTCCCAGCTTCTAGCAGTCAGAGGCTTACGGACCCCTGGAGCATGGGATTGCATCCCTGACCAGCTTGGCTTCTAGCCATTGATGGACCTATCCTCCATGAACTTCTCTAATTCTTTTTAAACCTAGTTATCCTTTTGGCCTTCACAACATCCTCTGGCAACGTGTTCCACAGGTTGACTGAGTGTTGTGTGAAGAAGAACTTGCTTATGTTTGTTTTAAATCCACTGCCTATTAATGTCATGGGGTGACCCCTGGTTCTTGTGTTATGAGAAGGGGTAACTAACACTTTTTCTCCTCACCATTCATCATTTTATAGACCTTTATCATATCCCACCTTAGCCGTCTCTTTTCTACCCTCAAGAATTCTAACAGATTGGTGAGGTGTGATTTTTCCTTTACAAAAGCCACGTTGACTCTTCCCCAATATATCAAGTTCATCTCTATGTCTGATAATTCTGAGCTTTACTATCGTTTCAACCAATTTGACAGATACTGAAGTCAGGCTTATCGGCCTGTAATTTCCAGGATCATCTCTGGAATCTTTTTAAAAAATTGGCATTATAGAGTTATTTGGTTTCTTTTCCCTACATTTGATTTAGCTTGCATAGGTGCCACAGCAGACTGGGAAGTCACGTGTGGGGGGAAAAAACCTCAGGACCTGGAGTAAAACTAGCTACTCCAGCAGGCTATGCTTGATCTTATCCTTCTCTTTTCCTGTAGCATGGTGATCCGGTACCAGCCTGGGAGACAAGGGCCTTGAATTCTTGCCTCCCTGGTGGTTTCTCTCTGGGTGTAATTCAGGAGTCCTGCAAGAGGCCTATGTACTAGTGAAGCCCACTCACGTAAACGGTTCATTGGCTTCATGAAGGCCATTGCACAGGGTGAATTTCACCCTCCAGGAATTCTGTTACTAGTTGTACCCACGCTTCCTGGTCCAGGGGAGCAGGCTGGCGATATCTGTGTGAGCAGCTGAGATTTCATGCTAATGACCAGGCAAACCATTTACATTCAATAAGAATTCTTTTCAGTAATGATGACCTTACAGTACAATGAATGACAGACCACAGATAAATGGAGCTAGGGTTGACTAATATAATCCTTCCCTTGCAGGGCTCCATGGCTTTATGGCCTTTCAAGCTATTACAAAGGACGTATTTTCATTTGGAGTTCACATTTGTAACTGTAAATGTATCTATGACTGTATTTGCCAGGCATCTGCTGGTAAATTATAATCTGTTTACGCTCTTATTGGAGCTGCAAGGTCACCGTTGAGACATTCACCTTTGGGAGAAGGAACAGGGACACAGCAGCTTGGAACAAAGATATTTTGATTTAAAAAAATCTATCCAAAGCTCCTCCTACCTAATAACGTTCATTTGTCATTGGCAAGCCCATAGCCATCCGCCCCCGTGAACGAATAGTGGGTCCCACACTGAGAAGCACAGTGCAGTTTGGCATTCAATGGGAAGGTGCGTTTCCCTGGCTGCATTGCTGTCTTTGTGACTTGTGGGCAGCCAGGGACACCAGCAGCCAGAGATACTCAGTGAATTGAGTGGACTGTTGTAGCATGAGGTCTGTTGTTCGTGTTCCAGTTACGCCATTCGAAGGTGGGTCAAGTGACACTCTTGTGCAGAAAGCCAGCAAAAGGGCCACGGCACCACTAACAGAAAGACCCACTTACGCTTGCTCCATAGTGTTTAAGTGGGACTCAAGTGCCACATAACTATGGTCTGAACTTGGGTTGAGTTCAGACCATAGGAGCTCCCAAGAGAAACCGGGCAGTGGGTCCCACCAGACTATTTCTGCCCTGGCAGCTGCAACCTCTGTTGCTTAGAGCAGTAGCACCTTCCACCAGACTCAGGGTAACTCCCAAGCTTGGTGCTAGTGGTTTTATTGCTAGACAAAAGCAAACAAGGTGAGATCATCAGCGGGCGTAAATCGGCCTCACTCCACTCAATTCAATGGCATGGGGCCAATCTACTCCAGATGAAAATCCAAGAGAGAGTTTTATAACCATGAACACATTTTACCCAGTGGCTACTAAATCTTACTGATATTTGCTGGGAATAAGTTATTGACAGATAAATTGAGAGAAATCAGTTCAGCCTTTGGAACCAGAAGAATAAACTATTGGCAGATAAATGTCCATCTTTTATTGCAGAATCATGATAAACAACTTTTTGAAAACATTTGAAAGAGACAATAATTTTAACTCTTCACAGACAGCGATAGCTGAATGTTTCTGGTTTTATTAATATCATAACAAGGCTGCATCAGAGACTAAAGCAGGAAGGACATTTCCAGGGAATGCAGGGGGGTGAGAGCAGTGGGAACATGGGAATAAAAGCAGATATCAAAAGGATCGTCAAAGATCCCCCACATCAAACAGGAAGCAGAGCTGCTGGAGATCAGCATTAAGGTGATGCTACAGACTGATCCCAGCTCTTTTGGGGAAAACTCTACTGATAGACACAAGGACCAGCTGAGCCATCTGAGGGTCAGAAGGTTAAGAACACTGTGAGCGCTGCAAAGACTTCTCGATGTTCTTCCCATCGTGTGTCACCTTGCAGGTATAGATCTCATGGGTCTTCCAATCTGATGCAGCCAGAGACAGGTAACTGCTGGCCATGTACTTGTTGTCACTCTGTTTCGATGGTTTGGTCGTCTCCACTCCAGTGGAGATCTGCTTGCCGTCAGCTTGCCAGGTGACTTGGACTGACCCTGGGTAAAAGCTGCCCAGCAGACACACCAGTGTGGCTTTGCTCTTTGTACTTATCTCTTCCGAGGATGGAGGGAAGAGGTGCACGGTAGGAGATGCCTTTGGCTGACCTACAAGACAATGTGATTCAGAGTCAGATTAAGAACAAAGCCAAAGAGAATTCAGATTCACAGTGGAACATCAAATTCAGACGCTGCCAGTGCAGAATGCAAGGTACTAGATATTTTGAGCTAGATCCTCACCTACTATAAATCAATGTAGTTCCGTGACACCAGCGGAGGATCTGGCTCTTCGGGTCTATAAAGTTTTATTTTTTTAAATAAAGTCTGTGGGGCCTGAGGGAGAAACTGCCTGAAATCTAAACCAATGCTGCTTTGTAACTAGAAAGTCTTACCATTAAAAATCAAATCAAAACTCATCTACATCCCTGGATTCTATCCGGCAACGATAGAGTGGAGTAGGACAGGAAAAGCTAAGTTCAGCTAAACCACGGTGCTAGCACAACACTGCAGCAGTGACTCTCTTCTTTTCAAATGACTTACTAGGTATTTCCCTGATAATGTTTTTCCACTGAAAGGACTATTCTATGGAGACAGATCATCCTCGCAGAGAAATCCTGCACCAGAATTTGGCAATATAATAATCTCCAGTGTTAAACATTCCCTAGCATCTCTCCTTGTACTTGTTCCCTCTCCCACCAGCTAAGGAGCCACGTGGCACTGACGCTGCATTTGCAGGATTGCTGAGAAATTCAGGGCAGAGGAATGTAGCTGGCTTATTCTTTGAGTCAAACACATTTGATCTGCTGTGAGCTGCCATCAGAACATGGAAAGCAGCTGTTGCTTTCATACACAAAATGGCGCCCCGCTACAGCTGGTCTGCTGTCATCTGGCTCTCACACGTCTATCTTTAAAACTGCCAGCTAGCATTTGCCATCCTGTGCCCACACCCTCTGGCTGTAGGAAATGTGGATGTTTCGGCGGGCTCCAGGTTTAGCTCTGACTTGGAATCCTGCCTAACCTGAGAGCTATTTAAATTGGTTGGTTTTTAATGGTTGGTATTATAGAAATTTGTGCTCCTTCAGTATCTCCTCCCGCAGGATACTCCATACATGACAGAGAACTCACAGAGCGTCTTTCAAGTTTTTCTCCTTACTGTTTTCTTAATACTTTAGGGCCGCATGTAGGCAAATTCAGCTTGCATTTAGGCAGGTACTGGGGGAAATGTTGAACCACTGACGTCAATCTGATCGCATCAGAGAAACCAAAAACAAAATTAGGGCCCTTAAAATGAGAATAAGGGCCCCAATCCAGTTGAGCACTTAAACGCGTGCTTAACTTGAAATGTATCCGCCATCCCCTGGAAGTCAATAGACTGGCTACTCATGAGCTTAAAGTTAAGCATGTGCTTAACTGCTCTGCTGGATCAGATACTTTGTGCAAAGATTTAGGGTAGATGATGGCCCGTAGGCGGCATCAGAGTTTCCGCAAGTTCAGAATCTGTCACAGCGCCCTACGCTGCTAATTCCTGTGGGCACGGTTCTCCGACTGCAGATATCCTGCTTGCCTGGAATTAGGCCTTCGGTCCTAGCATTAATAATCTTGTCTGTTACAAGCTCACTGGCTCTACGGCTATAACAGCTGAACACCACATTAGCAGGAACAAATGGCCCTTTACTGAGAAATGCTCAGCTGAAGCCTGACCTGGCACAAGCCAACATTTAATCCCATAGCACCGTTACTGCGGAGTTCACAGTCACACCCGGGCATTGCTACGTCCGATTATTTCTGTGTGTTCAAGCTGGAGAAATGTAGCCTCTTCGGTCTTGACCCTGCAATCAGATCCGTACCACTGACCCGGGATGGATTCCTATTGGCATCAAAGATGCTCTGTGAGTCTGCCTGTTTGGATCCAATTGCAGGAGTGGGGCAATATTTTATCTGAGGAGAGAGCCAGAAGGGCTCATTCTCCTGCATTCAATTGTACAGCATTTGGCAATTTAAAGATGTATCTATAGTTAACTAGATTCTCTAGGGCAAATACTCCTCTCATCTACGCTGTGAAAATCCCGTGTAATCAATGCACTTCACAGTAACCGAGAAGAATATGGCCCAATATTTTCAGAAGCCAATTTCAGCTCATGTTTAAAGAAATCTTCTTGCTAATAACTGCCAAAGCTGCTAATATTCCTGGCACTGATTGCAGAACAAACAAGAGCAGCAGAGTTCCCAGTGTTTCATCAATGTATTATTCATTGATTGTTCAGTGCTACGTTGCAGTTAACGCTGCAACCGATAAGTAGGGAGATTCCCTCCTCCTGAAGGGAAACTGATCCTTCAGAGACGTACTCCCTCATCCCTCCCCCAAGGAGATCCATGTGCTAGCACAGAGGCCCACTGGATTCAGTGGTCATTGATAGTCACTGAGAGTTAAAGGTTGTGGTCAGATTCTCAGCTATTGTAAATTCGCGGCTTTGATTGAGAGAGGCTAATTTTTATATATATATATGTTTGTGTATGTGTATACACACACACAAACACACTGTTGGAAGGAGAACCCATCATTTTAATATCTTCTAGGACAAAGTGAATCCAGTTACTCCAGATGTACACCAATGTAACCGAGAGTAGAATTTAGCCCATCGTTTCTAGATCAGGGTTCATTTTTTCTTAAATGACAATATGTTAGTCCCATCAGAATCTCAAAAACTCCTAGTTCAGTGGCTTTCAACTTTTTTTCATTTGCGGACCCTTAAAAGATTTTGAATGGAGGTGCGGACCCCTTTGGCAATCTTAGCCATAGTCCGTGGCCCCCCAGGGTTGAAAACCACTGTCCTAGATGTTTCAGGAGACGCTTCCTAAAAAAAAAAAAATTCTAACATTGCTGGTGTGACCCTGTCTGCTGCTGGTCTCCCTCTCGCTAGCAGAGAGGAATAAATATCTATGGATAAACTCCCAAAGGAAATCATCCCTTGACTTAGTCCTGCATATTCTGACTGTTCAGACCTGCACACACGGCTTGATTCTCAGAGATGCTGAGCACCCAGCACTGCCATTGGGAGCTACGGGCACGCGGCACCTCTGAAAATTAGGTAATAAGATTTGTTCACTTTCCTCTTACATATGTGTGGTAATTGCCAGCTCTGTGGTCTGACACTGTACAGCAATTCCTACTGATCTGATTCTCAGAGGCACTGTGCCACCACAGTTCCCAATGAATTCATAATCTGGCCTGTTTCAATGCAGCTGTGCAATGCT
Source organism: Malaclemys terrapin pileata (assembly GCF_027887155.1). NCBI lineage: Eukaryota > Metazoa > Chordata > Testudines > Emydidae > Malaclemys > Malaclemys terrapin. The sequence goes on along the minus strand of NC_071520.1, from coordinate 14,404,641 downwards.
GGGCAGCGACACTCTTCTGTCCTGTTGCAATGGTCCTATCCTATGTCCCAAAGCACAAGATATCAATTCCCTGCCTTTGCATGTGCAAGACACAGAACAGTGGCGTTAACTGTTCATAAAATTATCCAGCTTCTTGTTAACTCAAGCTACAGTGTTTTACTCTAGCATCTCCCCTGGGGATGATACACCCTTTTACTTAGCGAATTCTTCCATCTAGAGACCCCTCGGCTCAACGGGCAGTGAGAAGGGAGGAGTGAGCCGTGTTCGCTTGCTAACAATCACAGTCATTCATTCATAATCTTAAACACTTCCACTGAATCCTCTCTTGCACCGCTCTGTTCCAGGCTACAGAGTTCTACATGGAGTAGTTCCTCATCCATACGTGAGTCTCGCTATTTAAGACCATCTTTGTTGCCTATCTAGCTAGGGTATTCCTAGCGCCCATCACAGTAATATCTAAGTATCTGCATGACAAGGAGAAATCCTCCTCTGGATCTTTTCAGCAAGCTCCAATTCAACAGTGACTAGACAGCCAGCCAGACGCTTAAAACTGAACAGGCTATTTGCAAAAGAGGGTGTCTCATGTTTCAAGAAGAAGTCATCAGAATTTGCTCTGTATCCCTTTTAATTGCAACTGAGAATTCAAAGTATCTTTTTAATTGCTTCTGCCCCCGGGACTGACCTAGAACATCCACCTATATTTTCAAGAGACGTTTCTAGCTCCCTCTCAGTTGACTGACTGCTCCCATTTTCTGACTCTGAGTTGAAAACTCTCACCAAAACCTTCTAACTTTTCCAGCATAACCTCAGAAAAAGCATTAGACATGAAAAAAACCCAAAAAGCAGCTGTCTTTTTTGACTATTTCTGAAACGGAGAGCCTTTCCCCCCCTTTTTTTTTGGCTGCAGGACTGACCAGTCTTCTATGAAACTAAAACCCTATATCTCAAACTCCTGAATATTTTCTCCTTGTTACCATAGCCTTACCTGGGTATCTTTCCATCAGAGAGTGAAAACTGACATAGAAAGTTTTGTTAGATAAACAATTAAAATACAATTTGGCTGGGCTCTGAAATTAGGAGGTACCCCCCCAACTATCGCCGGTAATAAAACAAAACCCCATTATATGACCAAAGATTTGATCAATGGGGACTCATCAGTAACGAAAGGACAAAAACATTTTACAAGTGGAAAAATCTGTAACAACACAGGACCTGCGTTTTGTCATTCAACAGAGCAACCCCCCTCCGCCCACACACACATTTTCATGGTGATTAGGACAGAGTAGAAGAGCACCCAGCCTGGAATAGACAGAGAAGTTGAGAAGGGGAGACAAAGGAAAAAAATTCAAAACCCGCAACAACTGGGAAACGATTGTAAATGAATATTAGAGTGACTTACCAAGGACGGTCAACTGGGTTCCGCCGCCGAAGATATACGCACAGTGACACACGGCTGTGCAAAAATATCCCGGCAGCTGCTTGCTTCTGCTTTGTGGCCCGGGCGTCCCATCGGCGGGGTGAATTAGATGGGGTGGTTGATCGGCCAGAATGTTGAGCTTTGGGAGAAGGGACCCAGATTTCTCTTCTCTGAAGAAACTTGGGTGATACAGGTAGACGGATAATAGTTCAGTGGGGAGTGTAATTGTGGAATCAGCTTCTCTCCCAAGGGAGAAGCCACTGTGCCTCTGGTCAAGGTCTTGAGTTAAATCAGATGCTAATCCCAAAGAACGAACTCTCGTTCTCTTTGAGTCCTAGCATAGGGCCTTTCTATTCAGGTCTGTTTGTCTTTGAGCGTCTTGGCTTGTCTTCTTCACCAGCTCGTCCTTTCTGGATCTTTTTTCCTCCTCATTTTGGCAGAATGGGGTCATTGCGCCCAGCTTTGTTTCCATTTCAGTGTTTTTTGACCTTTCTACGGTGCCCCGCTACATTGCACCGGGCACCGTGTACATATGTAAACGCAGTTAGTGTAACATTAGCGGTGCTGGTGCACAGCAGTGTACGGAACCCATAGAATAAACCAGATCACAGACATGAACAGAATTTCCGCCCACCCATTTGGCACAGGAGCTGTCGGCCTGGAGTCCAGGGGCCTCCAGGGAACCGCAGAACAAAACGTGGAGAGCTAAGCAATATGGGATTGGGAGGAAGGGGAGCTTGGGGCTGTGTGAGGGGCTCTCGCTGTTATGAAGTTCTCCACAGAATGGACAAGGTGGTAGGATGTACAGCTGGGGACTGGAGTATGAATCAATAATATACATCGTACTGGAGTCGATAGATGGAATGGAAAAGAGGCTACATGATTATTCCAAATCTCTAGAATGCTGCACCCGGCCAGTTCTAGCAAAGGGCCACAGTTCCTAGAGTCTCCCCTTACAAGGCCAGCACTTTATGGGCCCCCCTGTATCCATATCTCCCCTGACAGCTTGAACCACCCCACAGACCATGGCACTTCCCCCCACTCCATGGCTGCAGACTCCCCTACTTCTCAGGCTGAGTGTCTGAATCAATGTGTGATCTGAAATGGTCGGGGAGGCAAGAGGGTCACAGACAGATGTCTAGAGCGTAGTGGTCCCTTTGCCCAGGTCCTGTGGAAACCCAGAGCCAGCCGCAGTGCAGCCTTGTTTTGGTTTAGGTCAAGACAAATAAAAATCAAGAAAAAGGCGATATTATGACTTTAAACCTGGTTTACCTTGTTCCATATTTCTAGATTTCCAGCGAGCCTGTGGCTTGATTCCCAGTGGGTCCCACTGACACACAAGGTCAGGACAATGAGGTTCTCTGCTCTGAAATCCACCTCGATGCCATGAATGAATCCCGTTCTGGAAGGAGAATGCAGTGGCTAAAGGACACTTGCTACTGAAGTATCAGCAGCATCCTCCATTGGGCCCCCAGTGAAGGCAGCTCTGGAGACGTCTTTAGAACATATGAGCGGATCGGTTTCCCTAGAAGGCCAGTCAGAGACATCCCTGTGAAGCAGCAGGTAGGAAGGCTCCTGGTGTTTGTTGCAATGGATGGGTTACTCTTGCTGTAAACAGCCCTCCTAGTCCTGGGGCCTGGTCCTTGCTGGGAACCAGGGAGTGATCCGCGGCAGGGGGAACCCACAGGCCATTTCCAAGTTTTGAGCCATGACGTGTGGTGTCTCTTAGGATTAGGGAGGGTCTGGCTGCCCCTCACAGAGTACAGCCCTCTGGATGTTCACACTACTGATGTCTACCCTAAGCATCTTCTGTGCAAGCTCCTGGGTCCCAAGAAAGCCCCAGAGGTCCGTCTTTCTGTATGTCCAAGGCACAAAGCAAAATTGTCCCAACAGATGCTGCTCCTACAGTCTAATTCACTGCAGTAGCAAGATAAGTCCTTCCTTTATCTGCCCTGGAGGGGATGGACAGGCACCATCTCAGCCACGGACAGAGTCTCCTGCTCAACTAGCATCTTCGGGAAGCCCACAGCTCTGGCTCTGTCACCTCACTGGGAACTGAAACGTTGCTTCTTAACCCTGGATTCTCAGCCTGTTACGCCTGACAAGCTGAGCTCGGTGTGCGCAGTACAGGCCACAGACCGAGAGGAACATCGGGTGGTAGGTACAGCTGGCGATGCAAGCTTGGAGGGGAGGGGCCAGTAGCCAAGGGCCAGGAGCAGAACAGGAAGGGCTGACTCAGACAGAGTCAGCATGGGCAGTGACTGCTGATGCCTGACGACATCTGCAATAGCAAGTCCCCGGGGACAGGTTTAAACTGAAATTCAAGCCTGCTCCGTCAACCCCAGATTCCCAAGCTACTAGGGCTTCCTGTTGCTCTTGAAAGCCTTTCTTCAATAACATCCCCTTTGAAAGTCCCCAATCCCATACTGCGCAGGGTGTTCAGTCCGGACAGAGCAACCCCCCCCCACACACAGCTGGCGGGTGCTATTTTAAATGGAAGGATTTTAAAGTTAACGTCAAAATATTCAGACATCTGATTTCATGTTCCTGGGGCAGGGGGAGGATAGCAGAAACCTGCACAGCTAGTTGGTGCTGGGGTTCAGCTGAAAAGATGAGGGCACTCATGTGACATTCCCCATCCTGATCATTCTATTACTGCTCCGAAGGGGCAAACCAATGGGGAGACCCTAGAAAGCCATTCGAAGCGGCGAAAGGCTCCAGCTTTTCATAGCTTCCTGGGGAGCGGGGAGGGGGGGGTCACACTCACGGTTTTATTTCAGTCGAAGCGGCTGCCGCCTCTCTGCTGTCCCTTGTCCGGAGCAGCCAGAGCTGAGAACCGTATGGATGTGCTAATGGTAAGAAAATGCACCTGGCCTATCAGAGCAAAATCCCCCTGGATCAGCTGATGATGGCAGATGGACTCATGAAATTTACCTGTTTCACAGCCGGTTGCTTGACCCTGAGTGGCAGTTTTGTATACCTGAAATTAACTCATAGGCTGGGAAGTGCCAGTTGGTACCAAAACACTTAGCCGATGAAAACCTGCAGTGTGATGTAATGTGGCAGGGCAGTCACCATGTGTAATCAGTATGTGACCTCTGCGGTCAGCTCCTGTGGTTACAAGTTGACTTGTGGTTACATGATTTCATGCTTCTTTTTTTCCATTGATGCACTGAAACATTCTAGTCATGGGGGAAACACACGGTGGGGTTGAGCAGCCTTGCGTTGCCAACTGTCCTGCGATTGCACACACATCTGGCACATGGTGTGTAACGGTCTGGCTCCTGGAAACCACTTCCTTTTTCTGCTAATCCCTGAAAGGAAATCAGAGTAGTTTCTGGGGAACGTAGGTGCCTCTCAGCGCAAGTGGCAATCACTCTGTTTATTGTTCCCTGCATGCGCAAGACGCATCATGCAAGAGCCAGGCTCTCAGGAAAGCAAGTCTCCCGTTCTTCAGTTGGTAACCGTTTGCCTCTGGGGATCTGGGTTCAAAGCCTTTTTATGGCAGGAATGAGGCTGAGTTGGTCTCTGCCTTGCCCCTGATCTCATGGGCAGTCTCCCCACTCGGAGAGCTCGGAGTGGAATAACCATAGTGCTGGGGGTCAGGACTAGGATGCCTTGGGTGGAGCTGCCTGGAGAAGTGGCCAGTGCTCTGGCGGGGTCTAGCCAGGGCTGTCAATCCCTCATGTGTAAGAGCAACTGTCTCGCCAGTTTGCATTAAACCAGAACCAGGTGAAGAGCCCCGTTAATTCCTTTCACTACTGCCAGGAGTGGCTCGTTCTGGCTGGTGGGGAGCGACTGGGCCAGAGAACGTATTCCCTGCTTACCTAGCGTGCCGTGCTGCAACTGAACGTGGGAGCCAGCCCAGCCAGCATGCACGCATGGCTTGGGGCTGCTTTGCACTGGATTCAGACTGGTCAACCGGGTTCATTTAGCCCGAGAAAAACTCAGACACCAACAAAACCCAAACCTCTGTGTGTGGGGGTGGGGGTGGGGTGAGGTGAGGTGTCTCATAGACAATCCCACCCCCTTTGCTTTACTCCTTCCTGGCTTATCAGACAGGTAAGGGTCAGAGACTCGGCAAAGAATCAAACCAAACAGAGAACACCAGCCCGGCTTTCACAGGCAGTAGCCCCCCCGAGCATCGGCATTCCCCACCCCCCTTGTCTGTGGCTCAGGGCATCTGGTAGCCAGTTGAAGCTAATCAGACTCCCATTATCACCAGCTCTGTTTTCAGTTGTTCTGGCTGCAGGTCCCTGCCTCGCCCAGCCTGCCCAGTTCTCCCACAGGCCAGGGCCTGGGCAGCATCCCAACACCTAGCCCCTGTTTGGAGGATCGAATGAAACTTCCACGGGGCTCGGGGCTTGTTGTCCTTTGCCAGGGTGTCCTTTCACCCTGTTATTAGCACAGTCTGCGTCAGAGCCAAGCTTTCAGCTCTACTGGGTGATTGGTCAGTCACGTTGTGCAGTCAGGGGTATTGACACGTATCGCTTCACAATGGCCAGGCCCTGGTCACATGGAGCGGAGACCAATCGAGCTCTGATGGCTCATCAGCTGAGTGATCAGCCATGGCCGCAGTGAGTAGCTGCTCTGCCTTGCGTGGGGTGGCTGGGCAGCCCAGCCTGCCAGAGCGCCTCGTGCTGGGACCGTGTCAGGCCTCTCCCACTGCAACTGCTTGAGCTGGACGCGGAGACCTCCAAGAAACGCCTCGGGGGCTGCAGGAAGTTGGGTGTTGTAGGCGGGGTAGGTGCTGAGGCAGAACAGAAGCATGGCGTGAGGGGACACGATTTCTGGCAGAAACATCTCTTAGAGGAGACGTGACATTGAGCTCCTGTAATAAATAATAATACAACTTTGGAAGCATTTTGCAGCCGTCTAAGGAGCTCCTGGCCATTTGGGTTCACAGCTCTTTTGCAGGTGTTAATCCCAGTGACCTGGCCTGTTGTAACAAAGCTAGTTACATTCTGCCTACCTCCATTTCTCATTGGATCGGCCGTATTATTAGTCTGTGCTGCCTGCCCCAAACTCGTGTGTAGTGGCGTTGTTGGCTGTACATCAGCTGTCTCCCTTCACCCCAGAGGTGGCTGCCGATCAGTGATGGGTGATCTTCGTATATCATTTTGAGAGGGGCTTTGGGAATCCTCCGGGATCAGAGAGGGCTTTCTTAAGGCAAGAGACTGTTGGTTTTGCTCCGGTGCGCTTGGGCAGCCTTGCATGGCAAGGTGGGGCCGATTACCGTGCGCCGCATGAGCAGCCTTGCCTAGTATGAACCGTGCCGTCTCTGTGCAGCTGGTCACGAGCAGCTCCTCCAGGTCAGTCGTTTGTTCCAGCATGTACCTGAGTCTCTTAGGGATGTGAATATTATCGGTTACTCAACTTCATTGCTGCTTAATGAGTGCAGTTTTAGCAGCTCATAATGCCCCCATTTCAGACAGGGACACTGAGCCGTGTACTCTAAATAATTCAGGCCAGGTAAACGTTTTGTAGCAAGCTGCCATCTCCCATCAAGTTATGCATAAGTCTAGTCCATGCAAAGGGAAATGATTAAACTAGCCAAAGACAGGAACAAGAGATGGACCCAAGCCCTGAAACGCAGCAAGCAAATTAATATTGGGCAAATGTCAGACAGCACAGTTCAGATAACGGGCAAGGCCAAGCTCCCAGAGCTAACCAATGAGCCTCCCTCTGCTAACTCCCTGACAGTGCTGGGAAATTCAGATCTGGATCCCTCTACTCTCCATGCAGTTACCTCTCTCCCCACCCCAACCCTCCCGGCCGTCGTCTTCTTCACACACACAGTTTGCTTCTGCTTAGATCCAGGGCTTGGGTTCAGGCCTCTCTAACAGGAACTCAACTGAGAGGAAAAGAAAACAGATTGGCCAAGATTTTCAAAGGTGACCAGTGATTTAGGGGTATCCAAAGGGGGCCAAGCACCTGTCCTGTGAAAATCAGGCCCCTTTCCCGTGTCTTTAGTTGGGCAAATAGAAAAAGAGGCTCCCCAGAACCGTGTCCTTTTTGAACATCTTAGCCAGATTATGACTCCTGGGTATCCGAGGGAATGTGCAACTCCACCCACGCCCCCCATCCCTGCACTAACCTTGTTCCCTGGTGCACATCCCCATCTAGTGTCATTTTGCAGCAATGCCACGCGAAGATTCCCATGTCTATTTCAACCAGACCCTTACAGCTGGAGACGCTTCCTGCTTGGGATGAGCCTGAAGATGGCAGCAGAGCCACAGAGATCGGAGCTGATGTGACTTCAACGCTCACCTCACAGACTGTAGTGTCAGACAAGCTGGGGCTGGGGCAGGCAAAGCCAGGCCAGCAGAGGTCAACGTGCACCAACAGGTCTTGTGGCTCCTGGCAAAGGCAGAGACTGTTTCCAAGGGCTAGCTGCCCAACGGAGCAGGTTCTGCCTGCTGATCACTTATGAAAGAGCCTGGTTCCTACCCGGGCACCTCACAGGTCCTCCTTGGCTCTCTGAGGGCAGAGACCGACTCCTCAAGTCATCGGCCTGGTCACAGCTTTGGAAGAGATTGCCCAGGGATTGGGGCAATCTCACAAGGATAAGATAGAGCAGAAACCCTCTCCCAGTACGTCTCTATATCATTCCTCCTTTTAGTGACCTCACCGGCCCTTTTCTGACACCAGCGTCACCCCTTTGCTGAGCGGTGGCAGTTGTTAAGGCCTGTCACGGACTCACAGATCGTGCCCACTCTTGGCCCCGTGCAGTCCGGGGGTGTGTGTGTCCCTTTCAATGAGACAGCCCTTCTCGGGAGTCCACTCTCTCTTGGGGTCAGGCCCCTCCACCTCCTGGAGCCGCACCTCTCTGAGCCTTAGCACGTCTGTCTCTCGCCGTGGGCCCCCTCAGGGAGTCCACTTGCTCTGGACCCCCCGTGGCCTCCACCCCCCCCCCCCGAAGGGGTTGATGCAACCCTGTTCTCTAGACCAGAATGACTCTCAGCCAGCGTAAAACAGGAGGGTTTATTGAGCATTGAACACAGCACAGGAAACTCTCTGACCCTCAGGCCTGGCCTCCCTCAGCACAGCACATCCAAGTCTCTCCCTGCATCCAGGGGGCTCTGCCTTCTCCCCCTCTCCAGCCCCAAGCCCCCCTGCTTCCCAGCTGGGCATCTGATATCACTGGCCCCAAGCCCCACCTCGGTCCCTTGTCTTCTCTCCAGGTAAACAGGGTCGCCTCGGCCTCCTGTCCTCTGGCCCCCTCTGGCTGGAACGGGCTGGTTAGGTCATGGGGTCCTCTCTTCGCAGTCCATTGTCCTCCCACTGGCCAGAACCGGCTGTGACTCCCGAGCTGGGTCTCCGTCAGGTCACCAGTTGCTGGGGTGTCCCTCCTCCAGGCCATTGGCTGGGGTCCCAAGTTCCCTCTCCGGTCCTCTGCAACAACAAACTCCCACTCCCCTCACCTTGTTAAACCAGTAACACCCAGGGACACTGAGTCCCACTCCCTCTGCATGCAAACCATTGGAAAACAAAGAAAAAATAAAAAAATCCCCCACTTCGTCACAAGGCCGTTCGGGTCAGTTCCCCCAGGGAGGTGGAGTCAGGGTATGTTCCAAATGCAACTTGTTTATTCACATATACACTAGTCCAAATGTCATTCCTGGGTAGTCTGATGCTTCCCTGTGAATATTTAAACAAACAGCTCTGCTCCGTCACCTGGTCCATGGGCTTGTTTTACACTGGAAATCTCAGGATCTCTCTTCGCTGCAGGCTCTGGTGTCCTGGTGTCCCTAGCCTCTGTTTGCTAGAAGCGGGGATTGGGCAACAGGGGATGGATCACTTGATGATTCCCTGTTCTGTTCATTCGCTCTGGGGCACCTGGCATTGGTCACTGTAGGGAGACAGGATCCTGGGCTAGATGGACCTTTGTCTGACCCAGTGTGGCCGTTCTTATGTTCTCTTGGCAAGATCTCTAGGGCCCTGAGTAGGGATGTCTCCTGAGGGTGTAACTGGAGCTGGAGCTCCCCCTGCTCATGCCGGGCAGGGTGATGACCCTTAGGCAGTCTGAGCAGAGAGTTCCCGTCCTGCACCAGGAGATGGAGGAGGGAGACGGGGAAGGGCCATTCACATAGTGCCTGGAGGGAGCTGGGAAGAGTTCTCCTCCCCATGAAAAGAGAGAGGCGGAGGAGGGAGAAGGGCAGCGATGTTCCACTTGACCCCCTGCAGAGGGAACATGAGGAGGAATCAGGGGAGTGCTGTGCATCTCCTGAGTGAGGAAATGGACTTCACTGCGAAGAACAACTGTGATGAGTTATAGGCAGAGACCAAACACTGCAGCCTGTGCGGTTCTGTCCCCCACGCACCACCACACAGCCCAGGCTGGGGGAGGGGAGGTTTTTGTCTCACTTCCCCATCTGACTGTGACAATGTGATGAGCACTGCTGTGCTCCACAGCACAGTAATAATCAGCCTCGTCCTCCACCAGTGTCCAGGAGATGGTCAAGTAGCCGGTGTTACTGGCCGTGTCTTTGGAACCAGAGAAGCGAGCAGGGACCCCAGAGCCCTGGCCCTTGTCAGAATCTGACTTGTATCTCAGCAGGTATCGTGGAGAATTCCCAGGTTTCTGTTGGTACCAGTTCACATAATAGCCACTGATGCTGGTCCCACTGCTCATGGTGCAGGAGAGTTTCATGGTGTTTCCTGTGGACACTGACACTGAGGGCGGCTGAGTCAGCACAGGCTGCGAGCTGGAACCTGGGAGAAATATGGTAGAAATCTGTCAAACCCTCCCTGTCCATCCCCAGCCGCTAGAAACACGGGTTGTGCAATTGGCTTCAGCAGTAACTTTATTGTGTATTTAACCTGCTCTCCCTGTTCTCACCTGTGCACCACGTCCCCAGTAGGACAATGAGGGGAACCCAGATCATGGTGAGGAGATTTCAGGCCCTTGGGAGAAACCCAGCGAGAGCTGCTGACAATGCCTGACAGTGTCTGCTCCTTATATTGACCCTCCTTGGGGAGGAGCTATTAAGTTCCTCCTTTATGTTCATCTGCTCTCATCTGATTGGCCCTGACGATAACAGGGAGGGGGCTGTGCGGGAGGAGGGACAAGCTGCAGCCCTATAAGATAAAGCTTCCACATCCCAGATGAGATTTGACTATTCGTGTCTAATCTGTGAACAGTTTTGGGTTCACTGAAACTGCATCTTTAGCTGAATAAATTATTTGTCAGAAACATTTTCCCAGCTCCAGTGATGCATAACTCACTTTTCCCAAGTGGTCCCCTAGGCCTGCTCCCTGTCTGTGTCCACTGTTTGGTTCTGCTCTGGGGTTCTCGGAGTGCCTGGGCAGGCAGGTGGAGTCTGCAGGGCTCTCTGGCTGCTGTGGGGTGTGTGGAGAGCCCTCAGGTCCGTGGCTGAAGAGGGCTGAGGAAGTTACAATAAATGTTTTGTCAGTCTCAGGGCCTCATTCCCAGCACATCCAGACCAGGGAGACGGGCAGGTATCCACCTTCAGCAGCATTTACTCTGCCCCAGGGGAAGGAATAAAATAGGCAGTGAGAGCTAGTGCAGTGGGGACAGGCCTGGGAGCCGGGAACTCCATCGCTCTAGTCCCAGCTCCTGTACTGACTGCGCACCCTGCATGGACTTAATGTAGCACCCACAACTCTAATCTGAATCCTTAAAAGCCTAGAACAATTAATCTCTTTGCATTTGTTTCTTTGCATGGTTATCTTGCAGGGTTTCTTAGCACCCTGCCTTTAGAGGTAGGACCAGGAGTATCAGTGCCCCATTTCCCCCCTGTAGTTGGGCTGACCACTTGGGACTCAGTAGATTCAGTGGACTGGTTTAGTAGTGTTGGTATTTCTGAGCTGGATGTTAGCACAATTTCTATTTGTCCCATATTTTCATTCTTCTCCTGCACAATTCTGTCAGTGCTCATCAAATACTGTCTGTTTCTTCCATAGACATCTCCTTCCTCTGTCTCAGCAAGATAAGGTTTTGGAGCAGGGTTTGGTCAATCACCAATGCAGATTTCCATACTCCTGTTTGACAAATACAGTCTCTCCACTTTTCAGTGATGATAAAGGCTTTGCACCTTGTCAAAGAAATATTTCTGTGTTGCTTGTCTCAATTTTAGGCTAGTTTGTATGTCTCCTTGTATCAGCTTAGGTTGTACCAATGTTGATGAAGTCAGTAATCAGGTCCTTAGATGTCTTCCCATGAGGCGTTGAGCAGGTGATCTCATACCTCCTATCGGTGTATTCCAATAGTCCAGCAGGCTAAGATAGGGATCTTTGTTAACCAGGCTAGAGTTTTTAAGAATCTTTGTTACAGTTGCAACTGCTCTCTGGTCATTCCAGTTGATTGTGGGAACAATGGATTTCAAGCTTTGTGAATCAAGTCCCATTGCTTTGCAAAAGTTTTTAAGTCTCTGGCACAAAACTGTGGTCCGTTGTCACTAATGAGGTCTTCAGATATGCCACGCCTTGCAAATACAGACTTGTGATGTCTGATCACAGACACACTTGTGGTGTCCTAAAGCAAGCAGACTACTAAGTATTTGAATATTAATCAGCCAGAATAAGATAATCTGCACCTTGAATCTCAACTGTCCATGCCAAGTTTCTGCTAAAATCTGTTTGGGGCCTCATGTGGTAGCACCGGTTGCTTTTGATTTTTGTTTCTGAAAGTTTCTTATGTGGTGCAAAGACTGTACCATGTCCACAATTTGACAGCACATGCTTGGCCAATAGATGGCATGTTGAACTCTCCTTTTACATAGCTCTGCTCCCAGATCACCGTCATGAATAATAGCCAAGATCTCTTTTCTGAGATTTGCCGGTACTATGATAACGCGTACGACACGAAATTGCTTGTGGCATTCACGGACATGCTCAGCACTGTGGAATGCCGCTTTTGGGATCAGGAAACAAGCACCGAGTGGTGGGATCAGCACGCATCTTTCGGAACACTTGGCTGTTCAGGAAGATGCAGGCCGGGACTTTTTTCCCAGAGTGGAAGATCACAGTAGGGGAAGTTGAAATGCCCATTGTGATCCTTGGAGACCCCGCTTACCCGTTAATGCCGTGGCTCATGAAACCCTACGCAGGGAGCCTTGGCAGCAGCAAAGAACGGTTCAACTACAGGCTGAGCCGGTGCCGAATGACTGTGGAGTGTGCCTTTGGCCGTTTAAAGGCCCGCTGGCGATCTCTGTATAGCATCTGCTTGGCGCTCCAGGATGCTTATGGGCCGATCCGTGCTTTGTTGCTGGTGCTCTGTTCTTTGCTGCCGGTGCGCTGCGTTTTCCTGGCGGATCCTGCTTTCTCTCTCCCTCCACTGCTGTGCTATCTCATTCTCTTTAATAGATTGCTGCATCACTTCTTGCAGCATGTCGTCTTTGCTTTTTCGTGGTCTCTTCCTGAGTCTTTGCAGTCTCTGAGCAGGCGATAAGAGGGACGGCTGAGGTCTCAAGGTTGATGCAGCGGTATAGGCAAAATGCAACGTTTAACAGAGGCAGTATTGTTTATACCAGACAGAGTAATGATTCCCCCCGCACTTAAGGAGTAGAAAACACACAGGGTCTACACAATTGCATAATTTTCCCGTCCGAAACAGAGCACACATATCCCACGGGAACCTCAAAATGGTGAGTAAGGGGGACTGATTGTTTCAGGGCTGCACTGTCCTCTGGGTTTCTGTGCCTTGGGGAGAGCCAACAGCTTCAGGGGGCACCTACACTGAACACTGTCCCAACATTTTCCACAGGAGTTCGTCCCGGACGATATCTCGCTGCTGAGGGTGACCTGGGAAGCAAGGAAGGGTCTTCTACTGCAATGCGGCTTCTGCCCTGGCCCATATGCAGCTTGCCTGTGTGAAGCAATGGTCCCCCCGCCCCTCGCGGCACAGTGGCGCGGACACATTAGCCTGGCTGGGACAAGGACCACGGTGGCTCTCCCGATAAACCTGCGCAAGCGCATTGCACACGTTCTGGATGAGACATTCGAGGAGATTACCGAGGCCGATTACCGCGATGTGATAAACCACATCAATGCACTATTTCGCATCTAGGCATACATGCCTAACTCTCCTCTCCCAAAGAGCCCGCACCAAAAAAATTCCTTCCCGAAAAAAAAAAACGCTTACCGGGAACCTGCTTTTCTGTTTGTCCTCCACCAAGTACCGGCCGCTGCGACTGGCTACCTTCCTCCTGGCTTGAGAAGAGCTCCTAGCTGCATGGCTTCAGGGATTCCAGGGTGTCTCCATCCGGCCCAACACCCTCACTCCTGTTTTCCTCCTCCTCCTCCCCCCCCCCACCGGCTCTGAAGTGTCCATGGTGGTGCTCGGAGTGGAGGTGGGGTTAACCCCAAGTATCGCATCCAGCTCTTTGTAGAATCGGCAGGTCGCGGGGGGAGCACCCGAGCGGCCGTTTGTGTCGCGGGCTTTGCAGTAGGCACTCCGCAGCTCCTTCACTTTAATCCTGCACTGCAGGGCATCCCGGTCATGGCCTCTTTCCATCATGTCCTTTGATACCTTCCTGAAGGTATCATAATTCCTACGGCTGGAGTGCAGCGGGGACTGGACAGCTTCCTCCTCACAAACACTGATGAGGTTCAGCAACTCACCGTTGCTCCATGCTGGGGCTCGCTTGGTGCGTGAAGGTATGGTCACCTGGAAAGATTCACTGATAGCACTCCACGCCACGCCGGGCTGAGCAAACAGGAAGGGGATTTTTAAAATTCCCGGGGAATGTAAAGGGTGGGTCACATGGTTGGTTACCTGAGGCCAGGGCAGTAGAGTTTGAACTGATGACCAGAGTGGCTAGAACAGGCATTGTGGGATACTGCCGAATACTTCTGGAGGCCATTCACAGCGCATTGGGCGGCCACACTGGCACTGCAGCACTGCAGCGGCAGCGCAATACATGCTATTCCTCTCGGGGACGTGGAGTACATGCAGCGCTGCAGCCACGGAGATACAGCGCTGCAAATGCCTTCCCAGTGTGGACGGGGAGTGAGTTACAGCGCTGGGGGCGGCTTTACAGTGCTGCAACTCGCAAGTGTAGCCAAGGGCTAAGACTAACAGATGTATTGGAGCATAAGCTTTTATGGGTGAATACCCACTTCGTCAGACGCATTTAATGGAAATTTCCAGGGGGAGGTATAAATATGCAGGCAAGAATCAGTCTGGAGATAATAAGGTTAGTTCAGTGAGGGCGGGTGAGGTCCTCTGCTAGCAGTTGAAGTGTGAACACCAGGGGAGGAGAAACTGCTTCTGTAGTTGGCTAGCCATTCAGTCTTTGTTTAATCCTGATCTGATGGTGTCAAATTTGCAAATGAACTGAAGCTCAGCAGTTTCTCTTTGGAGTCTGGTCCTGAAGTTTTTTTGCTGTAAGATGGCTACCTTTACATCTGCTATTGTGTGGCCAGGGAGGTTGAAGTGTTCTCCTGCAGTTTTTTGTATATTGCCATTCCTGATATCTGACTTGTGTCCATTTATCCTCTTGCGTAGTGACTGTCCAGTTTGGCCAATGTACATAGCAGAGGGGCATTGCTGGCACATGATGGCATATATAACATTGGTGGGTTGCAGGTGAATGAACCGGTGCACACAATTGAAAGTGTTCTCTTTGTATTGCTTTATTCAGATCTCTCAGATCCAAGCACATTCTTATTTCATCTCAACCTGATTTGGCTACACTTACTATAGAATTGACCCATTTTGTACGTTCGTCGAACTCTTGTTATTACTCACAACTGTTCCATATGGTGCAGTTCTTTCACTTCACTGGAACTTACCAGGTGCATAAATTGCAGCTGGTACTTGTGAATTCACCTTTAAGGTGTGCTTACCTGGGACGCAGCCCAACCCTGCACATCCATCCTCATATTCGCTAAATGTATCTCAGTCACCTTCTGGTTCTTCCGTTACCAGATTGACTCTGCACTTGTCACAGTCTGTAAGCCCAGTATGGCTTGTGAGTGAAATTCCAGCAACGCTTTCTTACGCCGATGCTCACAGTCCAAACTGCATTTACCACAAACTTAAAGTTGGTCCCCTGAGTAGCTTCTCATCTGGATACTCAAAGTGCAAAGTGGTTTGGACCTTAACGTGTTGTATGACCTACAGACATCACATTGGCCTGTGCCCCAGAATTGATTTTAAAGCTCATATTTTGAGATCGTTAATGAGAAAATCCACATTTCACTCATCCTTGGGAAGCTCAGGACTGAGCACACTGAGGAATAGATCTTACAATTGCTCATCTGCTCCTGGCAGTGGGTGCGAGTCCAGTCTGTCCATGTAACAGGAATGGGAACGAGATCCCATCACTCTCTGAATTGTCCTTCAGAGCTCTGTGCATTGGGTGAGATTGTTCCAAGGGTTATGAGGGAGATGCAAATTCTGCCTGGAAGAATTTCTGGGCAGATTAAATATGATACCTGCTCCCCCACCTCTGAAATGGCCCCTCACGCTGTCATAGGACAAATGCTATTAAACATTCCCCTTTGCTGACTAGAGGTTTGTGTCTCACTTCCCCATCTGGCTGTGTCACTGTGAGCAGTGCTGCTGTCCTCCACCTGACAGTAATAATCAGCCTCGTCCTGCGCCTGGACTCCAGTGATGGTTAATGTGGCCGTGTTACCGGAGTTGGCACCAGAGAATCGATCGGGGATTCCGGAGGGTCTGTTGCTATCATTATATATAACAAGTACGGGGGCGCTGCCAGGTTTCTGTTGGTACCAGCTCACATACTTGCCCCCAATGTTGTTCCCTGAGCAGGTGAGTTGAGCCTTTTGCCCTAGAGACACAGACACTGAAGGCGGCTGAGTCAGCACGTACTGGGCGAGAGAACCTGAGACAGGAGGAGAAAACATGGGAATAAAATCAATTTTTCAAGAGCTAACACACCACAAGCCGTGCAGGAACCTGAGGAAGAGAAAATCCCCTGAATAAAGAGATGGAGAAAAACTCTCCCACTTATAATACCTGAGCAGTACGTGAGCAGCGTGAGGAGCAGAGGGGCCCAGGCCATGGTGGGAATCCAGACGAGCTCGGCTTCCTGAGGCAAACGGGTCAGTGGCTGGGACCCTCCGATTCTCTCTTAAACCCCCAGAGCTGGAGAACGGCCCCTTCATGCAAATCTGCTCCCTGCTCACTGGCTGCTGCTGCCTTTCACTCCCCAAGAGCACAGGGACCCGGGGGAGAGTCTCTCTGTATAAATCCCCTCAGACACCTATAGGGGAAAGGACTGCTTTGCTTTTCATTGGCAAGGAGAATGTCTAGCTCGTCCCAGAGGTGAGGAGCTCCCAATGGGTTTGGTCTGCTCAGAAAGTCAAGTGCCAGACCCCTCTCCCTAAAAGACCCCAATTTTATCTGCCTGGGACCTCAAAGTAAACTGTGGTTTCTTCTCATGCCCCCAGGCCACAATTGTTTTCAGAGTCATGCCACCATTTTTGGTCATTGCAGGAAGAAATCCTTGCCCGTTTTGGGGTGATCATAAGTGGGGTGTGGGATGGGGTAGGTGCCTTTGGATGGGGGCTGGTGTAGGGGCAGGTTACGGAGCGGGTGCTAGATGGGTGTGTACTGTTGGATGGGGACTGGTGTTGGGGTTGGTTACGGAGTGGGTGCTGGATCGGTGGGTGCTGTTGGATGGGGGCTGGTGTTGGGGCTAGTTTTGGAGCAGGGGCTGGATGAGAGCAGTTGATATTCGTAGACCTTACATCAATCCCGTGGTGCGCAGGACTGTCCCGATTTGATGCACAAACTCCCTATTCCACGGGTCTGGCTGGTCCTGGCTCCTCACTCTGGGAACTGCAACCTGGTCCCTAGTGAGCGGGTCACAGCCCTGCTCAGGTCTGGCTGAGGGAGGAGCTGCTGGTTCATCTTTTCTTTGTACCTTTCAGCCGTCGTGCCAAGTGTGATGGCCCTGTTTATTCCTGGCAGCCCTCGCACGGCGTCCTTTGTTATTCCACAGACTGTGAGTGTTTGTGGGCTGGAGCCGGAGGGGTCTGGTGCTGGGCGCACTGACAGTCCCTGACTCTGAGCGTGTGGCACACGCACCTCACCCAACATCCAGGGCTGGTGCACACCAGCCCTCACAGCCACTCCCTGCAGTGGGGTCGGCTCCCACAGATTAATATTGCCCTCTAGTGGCCAGCGTCGCATTTGCCATGATCCCGTCCCTGACTCCAGGGCTGTAGGTAACCTCGCTAGCCAGTCCCTTCCAGCATTCACCCTCTTCCTGGCTCAAAGACCAGGGAGCAGAGAGGGGGTGGCTGGGAAGTTGGAATCCAAACAGTGTTCTCTAGGGTCCCTTGTACAGATCATGTGAACGCTGTTGGGGAACAAAAAGCCCCAAAGCCTAGAGATCTCTCTAGCCCAGCAGTGTGTAGCCCGACTTGTGTTACACTGCCCTAGTACAGACTCTGAGCTCCAATACTGCAAGGGTGAAGAGCACCCCCTGGTGGTCAGTGCTGCTGTTTCTAAGATTATTCTGACCGGAGTTTCACAAAAGCTAGAGACCCTCCATGCTGAGCTCATCACAAAGCGGCCCCTACTCACTGTCTCTCACAGCTGCAGGGAACATCATTGTACAGTTGTTTCCAGCATTCATGTTGTTCCTTTTCAGGGTGTTCTTCTCTGTCCTGGCTTCACTGATCACATCATCAGCCTGGTCACATCTTTGGAAGGGATTACCCAGGGATTTCAGAAATTGCACTTGCCTAGATTAAGATTAATGCAACCCAACCTAGGGGAGTCACCTCCTCCTAGCTGGTTTGCTATTGTTGTCTGTTCCTGGGACACTAATGTTTTGTGAGCGGTAGCCGATGCTGGGGCCCTGCAGGCCAGCTCTCCAGGGGAGGGTCGATCGGTGACGTGCACTCCTGGTATTAGGGTTGCCAATTTTGGTTGGCCGTATTCGTGGAGGTTTCATCACATGATATAGTCTTTATTAAAGATTAATCTTTAGAACCTGGAGATTTTAGGGCAATCCCGGAGGGTTAGCAGCCCTAGCAGGTACGTTCTGAGCAGACTTTCTGTCATTCCCACATACATCAGTCAGAATGTCATTCCTGGGTAGGCTGATGCTTCCCTGTGAATATTTAAGGAAACAGCCCTGCTCCATCCCCGGCCCATGGGTGTGTCTTACATTGGAAATCTCAGGATCTCCCTTCCCCGTCTTTGCTGCAGGCCCTTGGCAAGATCTCTGGGGCCATGAATAGGGATGTCTCATGAGGGTATAACCAGAGTGGCAGCTTCCTCTGCCCGCCCTGAGGCTGCAGGGGCTGGAGACCCTTAGTCAGTAGAGAGTTCCTGTCCTGCACACGGAAATGGAGGAGAGAACCTGGACTGAGCAGTTCACATGGTCCATGGAGTGAACTGGGACAAGTTGTCGTCCCCTCTTCCCCAAGTAAAGAGAGAGAATGTGGTGGGGGAAGGGCAGAGCTATTAGAATTCACCAATCTATTACAATTCTCTGAGAGTGTCAACAAGCATGAGGACAAGGGTGATCCAGTGGATATAATGTGCTTGGACTTTCAGAAAGCCTTTGATAAGGTCTCACCCCAAAGGCTATTAAACAAAGTAAGTTGTGGGATAAGAGGGAAGGTCCTCTCATGTATTGGTAACTGCTTAAAAGATAGGAAAGAAAGAATAGGAGAAAATGGTCTGTTTTCAGAGTGGAGCGAGGCAAATAGCAGAGTCCATAAGGATCTGGGTAGGACCAGTGTTCAACATATTCATAATTGATCTGGAAAAGGGGTAATCAGTGAGGTGTCAAAGTTTGCAGATGATACAAATCTACTCAAGATAATTTAGTCCAAAGCAGACTGTGAAGAGCTACAAAGGGATCTCACAAAACTGGGTGACTGGGCAAGAAAATGGCAGATGAAATTCAATGTTGATAAATGCAAAGTAATGCACATTGGAAAACATAATCCCGACTATACAGGGTCCTGGTGTCCCTAGCCTCTGTTTGCTAGAAGCGGGAAATGGGCAACAGGGGATGGATCACTTGATGATTCCTTGTTCTGTTCATTCCCTCTGGGGCACCTGGCATTGCTCACTGTAGGGAGACAGGATCCTGGGCTAGATGGACCTTTGCTCTGACCCAGTGTGGCCGTTCTTATGTTCTCTTGGCCCTGAGTAGGGATGTCTCCTGAGGGTGTAACTGGAGCTGGAGCTCCCCCTGCTGATGCTGGAGGGGGTGATGACAGTGCCTGGAGGGAGCTGGGAAGAGTTCGCCTCCCCACGAAAAGAGAGAGGAGGAGGAGGGAGGAGGGCAGAGATGTTCCACCCGACCCCCTGCAGAGGGAACATGAGGAGGAATCAGGGGAGCGCTGTGCATCTGAGTGGCAAGATCTCTGGGGCCCTGAATAGGGATGTCTCATGAGGGTGTAACCAGAGTGGCAGCTTCCTCTGCCCGCGCTGAGGCTGCAGGGGCTGGAGACCCTTAGTCAGTAGAGAGTTCCTGTCCTGCACACGGAAATGGAGGAGAGAACCTGGACTGAGCAGTTCACATGGTCCATGGAGTGAGCTGGGACAAGTTGTCATCCCCTCTTCCCCAAGTAAAGAGAGAGAATGTGGTGGGGGAAGGGCAGAGCTCTTAGAATTCACCAGTTTATTACAATTCTCTGAGAGTGTCAACAAGCACGTGGACAAGGGTGATCGAGTGGATATAATGTGCTTGGACTTTCTGAAAGCCTGTGATAAGGTCTCACCCCAAAGGCTATTAAGCAAAGTAAGTCATGGGATAAGAGGGAAGGTCCTTGCATGGATCAGTAACTGCTTAAAAGATAGGAAAGAAAGAATTGGAAAAAATGGTCCATTTTCAGAGTGGAGCGAGGCAAATAGTGGAGTCCATAAGGATCTAGGTAGGACCAGTGTTCAACATATTCATAATTGAACTGGAAAAGGGGTAATCAGTGAGGTGTCAAAGTTTGAAGATGATACAAATCTACTTAGGATAATTTAGTCTAAAGCTGATTGCGAACAGTTACAAAGGGCTCTCAGTAAACTGGGTGACTGGGCAAGAAAATGGCAGATGAAATTCAATGTTGATAAATGCAAAGTAATGCACATTGGAAAACATAATCCCGACTATACAGTGTCCTGGTGTCCTCAGCCTCTGTTTGCTAGAAGTGGGGAATGGGAGACAGGGGATGGATCACTTGATGATTCTCTGTTCTGTTCATTCGCTCTGGGGCACCTGGCATTGGTCACTGTAGGGAGACAGGATCCTGGGCTAGATGGACCTTTGCTCTGACCCAGTGTGGCCGTTCTTATGTTCTCTTGGCAAGATCTCTAGGGCCCTGAGTAGGGATGTCTCCTGAGGGTGTAACTGGAGCTGGAGCTCCCCCTGCTCATGCTGGAGGGGGTGATGACCCTTAGCCAGTTTGAGCAGCGAGTTCCCGTCCTGCACCAGGAGATGGAGGAAGGAGACGGGGAAGAGCCATTCACACAGTGCCTGGAGGGAGCTGGGGAGAGTTCTCCTCCCCTCCTCCCCATGAAAAGAGAGAGGAGGAGGAGGGAGAAGGGCAGAGATGTTCCACCCGACCCCCTGCAGAGGGAACATGAGGAGGAATCAGGGGAGCGCTGTGCATCTCCTGAGTGAGGAAATGGACTTCACTGCGAAGAACAACTGTTGTGTGCTGTGTTACAGGCAGAGACCAAACACTGCAGCCTGTGTGAGCCTGTGTGGGTCTGTCGTCCTCCCCTCCCCCACCACACACACACCACCACAAGGCCTAGGCTGGGGGAGGGAAGGTTTTTGTCTCACTTCCCCATCTGACTGTGTCACTGTGAAGAGCATCACTGTGCCACACAGCACAGTAATAATCAGCATCATCCTCTGCCAGGACCCCGGAGATGGTCAGATAGCCGGCGTTACTGGCCGTGTCTTTGGAACCAGAGAAGCGAGCAGGGATCCCAGAGCCTTGGCCCTTGCTGGAATCCGAATAGTAATACAGCAGGTATAGTGGAGAATTCCCAGGTTTCTGCTGGTACCAATGCACAGTGTAGCTACCGATGCTGGTCCCACTGCTCATGGTGCAGGAGAGTTTCACGGTGTTTCCTGGGGACACTGACATTGAGGGCGGCTGAGTCAGCACAGGCTGTGAGCTGGAACCTGGAAAAAATATGGTAGAAACCTGTCAAACCCTCCCTGTCCGTCTCCAGCCGCTAGTAACTTTATTGTTTATTTAACCTGCTCCCCCTGTTCTCACCTGTGCACCACATCCCCAGTAGGACAATGAGGGGAACCCAGAGCATGGTGAGGAGATTTCAGACCCTTGGGAGAAACACAGCCAGAGCCGCTGAGAATGCCTGACAGTGTCTCCTCCTTATATTGAGCCTCCTGGGGGAGGAGCTGTTAAGTTCCTCCTTTATGTTCATCTGCTCTCATCTGATTGTCCCTGACGATCACAGGGAGGGGGCTGTGTGGGAGGAGGGACAAGCTACAGCCCTATAAGATAAAGCTTCCACAGCCCAGATGAGATTTGATTATTCGTGTCTAATCTGTGAACAGTTTGGGGTCGACCGAAACTGCATCTTTAGCTGAATAAATTATTTGTCAGAAACATTTTTCCAGTTCCCGTGATGCATAACTCACTTTTGCCCGAGTGGTTCCCTTATTCTCTAGGTCTGCTCCCTGTCTGTGTCCACCGTTTGGTTCTGCTCTGGGGTTCTCGGAGTGCCTGGGCAGGCAGGTGGAGTCTGCAGGTTCTCTAGCAGCTGTGGGGTGTGTGGAGAGCCCTCAAGTCCGTGGCTGAAGAGGGCTGAGGAAATTACAGTAAATGTTTGTCAGTCTCAGAGCCTCGTTCCCAGCACATCCAGACCAGGGAGACGGGCAGGTATCCACCTTCAGCAGCATTTACCCTGCCCCAGGGGAAGGAATAAAATAGGGAGTGAGAGCTAGTGCTGTGGGGACAGGACTGGGAGCCGGGAACTCCATCGCTCTAGTCCCAGCTCCTGCACTGACTGCGCAGCCTTGGGCACGTCATATGATCTCCCTGGGCCGTGTTTATCTCTGATGTAACTGCACCAAGTTACAGGGTTCTAGAGCAGGGTGGGTTTGGCCTATCAGGTCTCTGTTTTCCCATTTGAGAAGTGGGGACTTTAACACTCAGTTATTTACCTCTCAGAGCCATGGTGAGAATTCATCAGCTCTTGTTCGTGGCTTTGGGGTGCCATTCAAGGGCTAACTCTTAATTTCAGATGACAAACATAGCCCAGTTATTGGAAATATTAAGCATCTGGGCGTGTGGGTGGCATCTTTACTGGCAGTCTTGCCGATAAAACCACAGACTGGGCCCCAAGAGAAAAGCAAAGGGGAGGTTCTGTTGACATCTCTAATCTAACCCAGCCCAGTGCATTTGTACTGTCTCCGGTGCCACAAAGTCAGGGCTGTGCTAACTAACTTTCACCCAGTCAGAGCCCTCCTGCTCCTGCACGTTTCATCTCAGGCATCAGCTCCTTAACAGTCCTGTTGTTCAGAGATTGTCTCTCTCGGCCGTTGGTGCCTTTTTCACAAGTCTCAGGCCCTGCTCACACTGGGGCTGTAGTGCGGGCTCTCAGGAGGCTGGGAGCGCTCAGAGAGTTCTACTGCATTCAGGAGACAGATGCCCGCGAATCCCAGATGCCCCTGGGGATGGAGAGTGGGAAAAGTGACCTCTTGCTGCTGGCTCCAGGACCCAAGTGACTTTCTCCAGTGCAAGGTGTAATAGCTCTTGCCAACCTGCTATTATAACATAAGAGAAGATCCGGGAGACTTTACGTAACAGTAAACACTTTAATTAACTGGTTTCAGAGGGGTAGCTGTGTTAGTCTGTATCAGCAAAAACAACAAGGAGTCCTTGTCGGACCTTACAGACTAACAAATTTATTTGGGCACGAGCTTTCATGGGCTAGAACCCACTTCATCAGATGCATGGAGTGGAAAATACAGTAACAGGTATATTTATACATAGTACATGAAAAGATGCGAGTTGCCTTACCAGGTGGGGGGTCAGTAGAGACTGATAAAGGCTTTGCACTTTGTCAAAGAAATATTTCTTCTTTGCTTGTCTCAATTTTAGGCTAGTTTGTATGTCTCCTTGTATCAGCTTAGGTTGTACGAACGTTCACGTAATCAGTAATTGGTCCTTAGATGTCTTCCCATGAGGAGTTGAGCAGGTGATCTCATTCCTCCTATAGGTGTATTCCAATAGTCCAGCAGGCTAAGATAGGGATCTGTGTTAACCAGGCTAGATTTTTTAAGAATCCTTTTTACAGTTGGTACTGCTCTCGGTCATTCCATTTGATTGTGGGAACAATGGACTTCAAGTTTTGTGAATCAAGTCCCATTGCTTTGCAAAAGTTTTTAAGTCTCTGGCACAAAACTGTGGTCCGTTGTCAGAAATGAGTTCTTCAGGCATGCCATGCCTTGCAAATATAGACTTGCAATGACTGATGACAGGTGCACTTGTGGTGTCCTGAAGCAAGCAGACTTCTAAGTATTTGAATATTAATCAGCCAGAATAAGATAATCTGCACCTTGAAACTCAACAGGTCCATGCCAAGTTTCTGCTAAGATCTGTTTGGGGCCTCATGTGGTAGCACTGGTTGCTTTTGATTTTTGTTTCTGAAAGTTTGACATGTGGTGCAAAGACTGTACCATGTCCTCAAATTGACAGCACATGCTTGGCCAATAGATGGCATCTTGAGCTCTCTTTTTACATAGCTCTGCTCCCAGATGACTGTCATGAATAATAGCCAAGATCTCTTTTCTGAGATTTGCCAGTACTATGATTCCATCTCTTGATAAAGAATCAGCAAGTGCTAATTCTTTCACTGGTCTGAGTCTCACTTCCAGCTAATATTTCGGGAGTGTTAACAACCATCTAGGAAACCTTGGTGGAGCACTACAAAGGTTTTCTGAAAATGGCCTAAAAGTATATTTTCACAGCTACTTTCCCCCCGGTAGGTAAATTGATGAAATCAAGTACAGCCAGATACTGTTTCCAACATTTCTTTTCCATCTGGGCATTGTTCTGTGGTGTGGAAGTTTAGAGCTTTAGCGACACAAGCAACAGGAGCCCTGTTTTGCAACAGTACAGCCCCTAATTGGGAGAGCTTGCATCCACTGGCAGAGCAACTGGTTCTGTGAAAGTGAGTACTTCAGCACCATTGTCCTTATAAGCAATTCTTTCATGTGTTCATGTGCCACCTCCATGTACTGGCATCCCAGGAAACATGCCGTCTTTCCCAACAGTTGCCTTAAAGGAGTATCTCCCGTTGACATGTTCAGCATACATTTCCCAAGGTAAGTAACCGTTCCAAGAAATCTTGGCAATTCAGCCTTGCAGGTCAGTGTGGCCATTTCAGTAATTCCATCCATTTTTGAGTTGTCAGGTTTTAGACCTTCATTTGGCAAATTATGCCCCAAATATTTCATCTCTGTCAGATCCAATTCAATCACAGGTTCCTTTCATGACAGGTGTCTAGCAGTCTCTTGAGCCTTTCGTCATAATCCCATCTGGTATTTCCCCACCCAGTATGTCATCCGTATAATATTCAACACCTTCCAGACCTTCAAATGTCTGTTGGATCACTATTTGGTACCCTTCAAGAGCTGAACAGATGCCCACAGGAAGTCTGGTGAACCTGCACTTGCCAAATGATGCGCTGAACGAACACAGTCTAGAACTTTTGCCATCCAGCTGTACTTGCCAAGATCTACTCCTGGGGTCCAAATCAGGGGAAATGGCAGTTTTTGCTAACTTGCTGGTAATTTCTTTCACTGCAGGCAATTGAAAGTGTTCTCCTTGTATTGCTTTATTCAGATCTCTCAGATCCAAGCACATTCTTATTTCATCTCCACCTGATTTGGCAACACTTACTGTAGAATTGACCCATTTTTTAAGTTCCTGCAACTCTTGTTATTACTCACAACTGTTCCATATGGTGCAGTTCTTTCACTCCACTGGAACTTTACCAGGTGCATGAATTGCAGCCGGTACTTGTGAATTCACCTTTCTGATGTGCTTATCTGGGAAGCACCCCAACCCTGCACATCCATCCTCGTATTCCCTAAATATATCCCAGTCACCTTCTGGTTCTTCCATTACCAGATTGACCCTTTGCACTTGTCACAGTCTGTAAGCCCAGTATGGCTTGAGAGTGAAATTCCAGCAACGCTTTCTTACCCCGATGCTCACAGTCCAAACTGCATTTACCACATATTTGCAGTTGATCCCCTGAGTAGCTTCTCAGCTGGGTACTCAAAGTGCAAAGTGGTTTGGACCTTAACGTGTTGTATGACCTTTATAGACATCACATTGGCCTGTGCCCCAGTATCGAGCTCAAAGTTCATTGTTTTGTGATCATTAAAGAGAAAACCCTCATTCCACTCGTCCTTGGGAGGCTCCGCACTGAGCAAACTGAGGAATAGATCTTACAATTGCTCATCTGCTCCTGGCAGTGGGTGCAAGTCCAGCTGGTCCCTTTAATAGGAATGGGGACGAGATCCCATCGCTCTCTGAATTGTCCTTCCACATTAGAGCTCTGTGCATTGGGTGAGATTGTGCACAAGGGTTATTAGGGAGATGCAGCGTGGTCCCAGGCTCTGCCTGGAAGGATTTGTGGGCAGATTAAATATGATACCTGCTCCCCCACCTCTGAAATGTCCCCTCACGCTGTCACAGGAAGAATGCTAGTAAACGTTCCCCTTTGATGTTGAGAGGTTTGTATCTCACTTCCCCATCTGGCTGTGTCACTGTGAGCAGCGTTGATGTCCCACACCTGACAGTAATAATCAGCCTCGTCCTGCGCCTGGACTCCAGTGATGGTTAACGTGGCCGTGTTACCGGAGTTGGTACCAGAGAATCGATCCGGGATTCCAGAAGGTCTGTCACTATCATCATATATAACGAGTAGTGGGGCGCTGCCAGGTTTCTGTTGGTACCAGTGCACACTCTTGCTACCAATGTTGTTTCCTGAGCAGGTGATTTGAGCATTTTGTCCTGGAGACACAGACACTGAAGGCGGCTGAGTCAGCATGTACTGGGCAAGAGAACCTGAGACAGGAGGAGAAAACATGGGGATAAAATCATGATGATTAAAGCTCTCAGCCAACAGCCTGGGGAAGCAATGGGAGAAATGGCTCTAAACTCAAAGACCCCTTTGATTGAAAGACTGAGATAAGCCTCCCTCCCCTCGCAGCACCTGAGCAGTAAGTGAGCAGTGTGAGGAGTAGAGGGGCCCAGGCCATGGTGAGGAATCCAGATGAGCTCGGCTTCCAAATGGGTCTGTGGCTGGGACTCTCCGATTCTCTCTTAAACCCCCAGCACTGGAGAACGGCCCCTTCATGCAAATCAGCTCCCTGCTCACTGGCTGCTGCTGCCTTTCATTCCCCAAGATCAAAGGGACCCAGGGGAGAGCTGCTCTGTATAAACCCACCAAGACACCTATAGGGGAAAGGACTGCTTTGCTTTTCAGTGGCAAGGAGAACGTCTAGCTCGCCCCAGAGGTGAGGAGCTCTGAATGGGCCTGGTGTACTCAGAAAGTCAAGTGCAGAGCCCTCTCCCCAGAAGTCTCCAATTTTATCTGCCTGGGACCTCAAAGTAAACTGTGGTTTCTTCTCATGCCCCCAGGCCACAATTGTTTTCAGAGTCATGCCACCATTTTCAGGCATTGTAGGAAGAAATCCTGGCCAGTTTTGGGGTGATAATTTCTGGCATGTGGATGGGGTGGGTGCTGTTGGATGGGGACTGTAATTAGGGCTAGTTTCGGAGTGGGGGCTGGATGAGGGCAGTTGATATTTGCCGACCTTACATCAATCCCCTGGTTCGCAGAACTGTCCCGATTTGACGCACACACTCCCTATTCCACGGGGCTGGCTGGGGCTGGCTCCTCACTCTGGGAACTGCAACCTGGCCCCTCGTGAGCAGGTCACAGCCCTGCTCAGGTCTGGCCCGGACGCCCCACGGGAATGAGGGAGGAGCTGCTGGTTCATCTTTTCTTTGTACCGTTAAGCCGTCGTGCCAAGTGTGATGGCCCTGTTTATTCCTGGCAGCCCTCGCACAGCATGCTTTGTTATTCCGCAGAGTGTGAGTGTTTGTGGGCTTGAGCCGGAGGGGTCTGGTGCTGGGTGCGCTGATACCCCCTGACTCTGAGCGTGTGGCACACGCACCTCACCCAACACCCAGGGCTGGTGCACACCAGCCCTCACAGCCACTCCCTGCAGTGGGGTCGGCTCCCACAGATTAATATTGCCCCCTAGTGGCCAGCGTCGCACTTGTCAGGATCCCGTCCCTGACTCTCCAGGGCTGTAGGTAACATCGCTAGCCAGTCCCTTCCAGCATTCACCCTCTTCCTCTAAGGATGTCCTTCTCCACACTAACCAGGCTGGTCAGGCCCTCGGCTTAGTCACATCGGGCAGAGATTAGTCAGTTATTCAGGCAGCTGCAGCCCCCTGGATGAAGATTAAGACATTCTAGAGCTGGGCAACCATCGGGCTGCGGCTACATGAATCTAACTCTGTCAGACACAGACAGACCCCATCCCTGGGGGAAGGGGCAGGGAGGCAGAACCACCCCGGGCTCCTGCACGGCACTTTACCCTGCGCTTTTGAACATTGCTGGACAGAGTAGAAATTGACCATCACCACTTTAGAGCCCCTACACCGAGAGCGCCGAGGAACCGTAAATCTCCACAGAGTTCAGATGTAATAACAATATCCTGGGAGAGAGTCTCTGTCTTTCGATGCCCCGGGCTGCACCCAATGGTGACTCCCAACAAACCCTCTTTCGGGGGTCAGATCCCCACGGAGCGCTCGATCCCTGCTCTGCACAACTCCAGTACAGCAGGTGCATGGTGACAACCCTCAGGAGAGTTGGTAATGGCATCACTGCCCTATTCACCCCACTCCCCTGTGGATTTGGATCAGAAGTAGAGAAACTGATGGGCTGCTGAGGAATCTGGCCACCTCCTGAGAGGCAGGGGTGTGTCCCCTCTCCCTTTCCTCAGGCCCCCTGGGGTTTGCAGTAACAATGCCTGCTTGGCTGGGGCAGGAGCCCACACAAGACCTGTCTGCTGGACGACTTTCCAGTGCTCCTCTGGGAGCAGAATGGGCCTCTGAACTCACGGGAGCAGAGACCCCTGCATAGCGGTGGAGTCTGTGCCAGGGGAGGGAAGTGTCGGAGAAAACCCCCCCCCTTTTGTACTTCTAGTACAACAAACATTCTCAAATCTCTATTTGCATCAAGTCCTGGACTTCAGATTCTAAATTAGATGCTTCAACCTTAGGGGTTTTGATTGGATGCAATGATAATGCATGATTAGCATGAACATGAAAGGTATTACTATTATTACGTCTTTTACAACAACAATAACATAATCCTAAACTAACTAATAACAATACAAGCAATAACATTCCCATAGCAATACTATAATGGGGTTGTTGTACAGCCTTTGTCATAAAGCACAATACATCATATTTAGTACATAAGGTAGCTACTCTATAAGCAGTGTGAAAGGCATACTTTTCTACTTGATATACATTTTGAAGCATGTGAATTTGCCCTTGTACTTCAGAGATTTTCTGAATCTCAGGTAACAATGAAAGCAAATTTTGAAATCTATCAGATAGTAAACTAGTCCAATTAAAGGATATCTGGAACCTAAGGGCTACTTGAAAAACTCTATCTGCAGGCCAGTAAATGATATGATTGCCTGCAGTGGTAATGAGATTAAAATGTATGTCTTGTGATACGGTGTCATTAACATACACACAGCTATCATTAGCTTGGAAGAGTAAGTGTCCTGTCAGGGTAGTTCCTTGTCCCCTACCCTCCCAGCAAACGTAGTCATAGACAGTGACAACTTCTCCTGGCTTCAGTTTACGTGTACACTGAAGCTGTGGGGGTTCTAATGGCCAGAATGTCCACAGGTTACCTAACCCCATCCAAATGTCAGGTGTAATCCTAGGAGCACTAACTAAAAATCGATTGGGCATACCAGGTGGTCTAATTTCCCAGATGTCTCGATGAATTACCCAATCCCATATGCATCCTCCCCATGGACCTGGCAGGATACGGTATGTGGGAGCCCACACCCCCTGTACCGGTCCATATGCTTGGAAGGAGCACTGAGAACGTCCACACTTCCACCCAGAAAGTTTCCAAGTATGTCTCCATGGCCACAGGTCAGATGGCACTCCTGACGTGTCTGTAAGGGCAGTGGGCCAAGCCTGGTGCTCTAGATCATTCCGAATGGCCATTAGCTGGTCATTCAAGAAATCCTGAATCTCTGAGCATGCTAGATCCCACTGCAATGCCTTCCCAGCCTCAGTGATATTCAATACCATCTCTGTCAGTAACTTCTGGGTCATAGAACTAAGGGCGGAGATAACATGTAACTCACCAACTCCAGCCTGTACCTGGGTTAGTTGTGCTCCAGAAACAAGGCCTATGGCCTTCTCTAGTTGGCCCAATTTCTCATCATTGGAATGTGTAGTACTGTTTGTATCTGGATAAGTTACAGTGGTGGTGGCAAGGGTCAAGGGACTAGTGGTGGTGGGTGTAGTCTTTGTAGTGGCAAGGCGTTTTTGATATTTATCATCTGAAAGCCAATTAGGGAGGGCAGTGCATCCTGAAGGTACCTGTCCATAAGCACAAAGCCCTGATCCTGGAAAGAATCCACCCCTCCACTGGACCCCACATTCCCAGGAACGTTCCCCACAGTTCCCTCCTTGCCAATAAACAATACTTCGTTTCTTCCACCAGGGCCAGTTCTTAATGTCTTTTGTAGTTAGAAAGTTCTGGACTTTGGTGGTTTCAGCAGAGCGAGTGTTTCTTCTTTTCTTCTTCAAAAGCAGTTGTGATTCACCATAATACCGGGGAGAGGTTACTAGCACTTCACCCTGTACTGGTGTGATTCCTGTAAAAGAATTCAAAGGCACAGTAGATCTGTCAGTGGACAAGGGAGAGGTTACTAGCACTTCACCTTGTCCTCTTTCCCTGCTGTCCAGGAGGCACAGCAGAGTTAGCAGGAGAAATAGGCTGATCAGCAGCTGGAGAATCCTCTCCAGGCGGAGGGGTCTTTTTGCAGTGCGAAGCATGGGTCCAGGTGGGCAGTCCTTGGCACTTCACAGCAGTGTTAGTGGTTAACAGGACTTGGAAAGGGCCTTTCCAGCGTGGAGCCAAGGCAGTCTTTCGCTGATGGACCTTTATGTAGACCCAGTCTCCTGGTTCCAGCGAGTGGCAGGGCTGCACAGGATCCTTGGGTAGTGCTTCTTTCACCTGTGTATAGAAAGACTTAACACATTTCATTAGTGCCTGACAATACTTAAGCATTGTGTCATCCATTAAATGAATGTCCATCTGAGCTAGGGTCAGTGGGGGCGCAGTTGGTAGTCTCATCGGGCGCCCTGTCAGAATCTCATGAGGGCTGAGTCCAGTCTTTCGATTGGGAGTGGCCCTCATACTCATTAGTGCCAGAGGAAGGGCATCTGGCCACTTCAAGTTTGTTTCAGCACAAATCTTGGCCAGTTTATTTTTCAGAATTCCATTCTGGCGTTCCACTGTCCCAGCAGACTGCGGATGGTGGGGACAGTGAAGGTTGTGTTGAGTCTGCAAAGCTGCACATAACTCCTTTACAATCTGTCCAGTAAAATGAGTTCCACGGTCACTGTTGATACTCACAGGGATGCCAAATCGTGGTACAAAATCTTTAAGCAGAAGTTTCACAACAGTCCTGGCATCTGCTTTCCTGCAGGGAAAAGCTTCAACCCAATTTGAAAATACATCCACCAAAACCAATACATATTCATAGCCACAACATTTAGACAGTTGAATAAAATCAATCTGAATATTTACAAAAGGTCCCCAAGGGGGAGGGTGAGCTGCCTGCCTAACTTTAACAGCTTTACCAATGTTATGCTGCTGACAAATCACACATTGTTGACAGTAGTGATGTGCAATGACTGGGAACCCGAACGCACACCAATCTCGGTTAACTGCAGCAACCATCCCCCCTTTGCTCACGTGAGCCATTCCGTGGTATACACGAGCAAGATAGGGCATTAGCATCTTCGGTGCAACCAGGCGACCAGCTGGGGCACGCCAAAGATGATCAGGGTGTAGAATACAGCCATTAGCACTCCATAAACGTTTCTCAGCTGCCGGTGCTGCTTCCTGGATCTTGGCCAGATCCTCAAGGGAGGCTAGTGGAGGCTGTTCAATCAAAGCACAAGTATATTCAGCCTGAGGTGCAGAAAGGGCCGCTGCTTTGGCTGCAGAGTCTGCCAAAGCATTTCCACGGGTAACTTCATCATGAGGGGTCTGGTGAGCTGTACATTTCACGACAGCTATAGCTTTGGGCAATAAAAGGGCATCTAAAAGAGCAGAGACATAGAGACATACAGACTGTTCTTAATAGGAGAACCAGTGGATGTAAGAAAACCTCTATACTTCCAGAGCAACCCATAATCATGTACCACTCCAAAAGCATAACGAGAGTCTGTATAGATTGTAACTGCTTGATCCTGAGCGAGAATGCAGGCTCGAGTTAAAGCTACAAGTTCGGCCACTTGAGCAGAAAACACAGAAG
Organism: Malaclemys terrapin pileata; assembly: GCF_027887155.1. NCBI lineage: Eukaryota > Metazoa > Chordata > Testudines > Emydidae > Malaclemys > Malaclemys terrapin. The sequence goes on along the minus strand of NC_071520.1, from coordinate 14,372,674 downwards.
GAAGGAAAGCACTTTCAATAACAGCATGTGCAGAACACACAGCATAACCAGCAACCAATTTGCCCTTAGAATCTCGCGAGCACGAACCACGAACCATCTACAAAGTAAATAAGATCAGGATTTTGCAAAGGCACATCTAGTAAATCATCTCTTGGACGAGAGAGAACCGATGTCACAGACACACAGTCATGTGGGTCTCCATCTTCGGGCCCAGGCAACAAGGAGGCAGGATTTAGAACAGGGCAACGAGCCAAAGTAATATGGGATGAAGACAACAAGACAAGCTCATATTTTGTAAGACGAGAAGTGGATAGATGCTGTGTCTTAGATTTTAACAAGAGAGCAGCCACAGCATGAGGGACAGCAACAATCAAAGGAGATCCTAAGACAATAGATTCAGATACCTGAACAGCAAGAGCTGCTGCAGCTACAGCACGCAGGCAAGGGAGAAATCCAGCTGCCACAGCATCTAGGGCAGTACTGTAATAAGCAATGGGACGGTGTTCGTCTCCGTGCTTTTGCGTTAATACAGCCAAAGCAAACCCATTACGCTCATGACAGAAAAGAGTTTTGAAGGGTCTTGCGGCCTGCAGCATGCAGGGGGTCAGACCAGATGATCATAATGGTCCCTTCTGACCTTAATGTCTATGAGTCTATGAGTCTATGAGTGAATGGTTTAGCATAATCAGGAAGTCCCAGGGCTGGTGCACTGGACAGACTTTGCTTGATAGCAACAAAAGCTTGTTCAGCCTCTGGAGACCAAGGAAGAGGCTCAGGGGTACCTGACTTAGTCAGATCCTGTAAGGGTTTAATCATTGTTGCATAGCCTAAAATCCATTGTCTACAGTACCCAGTCATGCCAAGAAAAGTACGCATTTGAGAAATAGTTCCAGGCCTCTTAAAGGAACCTGGAGTGCATGTGCCACACTTCTAGTAAGATAACGGGTACTTTCCTCAGAGGGATTAGAATCAGGGGAGCTACTGGCAGGCTCAGAATCACCTCTTTGTGGTGAAGAGGAGGCTTCTCTCCCAGGGGAAGAGAGAACAATGTGTGCAGCTGATACATGCAGTGGTGAAACTGGCACTGCCGGGTGAGATTCGTTAGCAGACCCAGGCTGTGCAGGGGGAGGAGGCAGCACGGGCTGCTGCTGCTGCTGAATGTTACTGAAGAAATCTAAAATATCCTCAGCAGTTTCCTCCTCACTGTCAGATCTAACTAATTGGGGATAAAGGGGAGCAGAAGGAATTGCTTGAACGGGATTAGGATACACAGGAGCAGAAGGAATCGCTCTAGGGGGTAGACAGCTGGATGCCTTGCATTTAAGCTGTAAATGTTGCACTTGAGCTTTTAACTTTTCCTGGGAGTCTTTTAGACTCCGCACTCGAGACTCGTGGAGTCTCTTTGTTGCTTCCTCCCACCAACAGACAAATTGCTCCCACTGTGTATCAGAGGCTTTTGGTGAAGCCAGAGTTTCTTTAAGGTATTTAAGTTTGTCTAAATCAAAGGTACCTTCTAGTGGACATTGTTTAGATGGATTTGCACGCGTGTAAAGATTCCAATTATCTAAATACCTGCAGGTTTTCGGGCCATAATGTACGTACATGAAATAAGCTGGGGTACCCTTAGGGGGTGAGAGGGAAGACTTAGACTGTCCCCCACCCATTTTCCAATCACACACTCAAAGGGGGAAGGATGCCCTGTCCGCGCTAGCGGCTCATAAACTAAGGATCTCTCCCTACAGGGTATTCACACAGGAGTGACTAACGAGGATAGCCATGACCCCCTACACCTCCCTTCAGCAAAGAGCGTCGGCTAATCTCAGAGAGAAAGCGCCGCTTACTCTGTTCCATCCAGTGAGATGGTCAGACTGTCAGTGGCTCACACGGAGAGGAAAAGGGGAGGGAAGATGGGTGCACACACTCCTAGACCCAGGTAGCCTCCTCGCCGGACGATGCCAGGCCGAGTTAACTTACATGGGTCGGATCTCCTAAAAGATCCTCTAGTTACCGGGCTTGCGTTAGAGTAGTTCTGGTCACGAGCCAAAAGACTTCGCAGAGTACTCTGGGCGTCTTCCGGTAACACTCAATTCACACTGTGTACACACACACACACACAGACTACACACATGCACACATACCAAGGCCTTATACCAGGTACTACTCCTAAGTACCTCCAGGTACTATTCCCAAGTACCTTGATGCATCACTTGAGGCGGTAAAAACCCCTCTTGAGGCAGTAACAACTCCTCAATACAGGTGCAAACCCTATGCACCTAGCATATGCTTACAGGGGGCGGCAAACAATTCCCCTATTACGCCGCTCAGCATCTGACCTTGCTGCACAGTCAATAAGTTCGGATGGCGTGAGCCCAACAGGGGCAGACGGCCCCACGGACAGTCCTCCTCCGACACCCCAATAGAGATTTCAAAAGGTCTCTTACCTCTATTGTGGCGCCATGGGGTTCAAAGGGGAACGATCCGTAGCAGCTGCCGTTGCCTCAGTGGGCGTTGCCATCCCGGACGAGCCCCCAAATTGTCGGAGAAAAACTGAGTTCTCACTATTTTGTTTAGGTACAGCAAGTCAGAGGCTTTATTATTAACTCTCACATGTGCAGAGGAGAGAGCAAGCAGGTCTCTCTCTGGTAACTAATTACAGCAAGCATTTATACCTTTCATTACAGAAATAATGAGGGACAGCTGCATTTTGTTTATACATAGGCCATCTTGATATCTCATTTCCTTACTTGTTTTGACTCTTGCCTACATACAATTAGTTTCTATACCTTATCTACACAAGGTCTTCTACACCTTATCTATACTGAGGTCACAATGACTTCTTACACAGCTCTTTCTCACCCGTCTCACACAATCCTCACACAATCCTCACACAATCCTCGCTTCTACAAATCTCGCGTTATCAGGGTTATCAGGGTCACAGCTAGCTTGACTCTTGCTAACAAAGACTGTCTCTTGCTAACGAAGCCTGACTCTTGCTAACAACCATCATGCATTGCAGTTCCCTTCTGTCAGTTCTTTTCTCTGCTTCCACAGAAGACTCAGCCCTTATCCACCCCAGCACAGGACTCTCTGTGTGGCCAACATCCCAGCAGAGCTAAGCTGAGATGGCATCAGCCAGGGCCCCAAAAACGCTCTTGTGGTGAGAACCTACACCAAGCAGCAGGTTCTCAGGGTTAAGATGCGTTGGGTGGGTCACAGCTCTTGGAGCTCTTGTTTCAGGCTCTCTGCAGATTCAGGCAGCTATCAGGGACATTGCAGTCACACTTCAAGCTTTTCTTAGCAACCCATGAGGACTGGCTATAATTTCTTGTAATGAAGGCTGAGATTCGGATCTCATCCCAAGAGTCAGGACACTGGGCCTGGGCATATAGACAGTGCCTGTGTCTAAATCCGGCTCTCATACCATTACTGGTTATGAGGAGCTGATATGTACTGTGAAGAACACGTATTTGTGTAATATGCTATAGGCAGAGACCAAATCTAGCAGTCTGTGCAGGCCCCTGTGGAACACAGTCTGAGGGTGCGAAGACAGAGGAGGTTTTTTTCTCACTTCCCCATCTGTCTGTGTCACAGTGTGGAGCACTGCCACCCCTCCACGCAACACAATAATGATCAGCTTCATCCTCTGCCAGGGCCCCAGTGATGGTCAGATAGCCGGCGTTACTGGACGTGTCTTTGGAGCCAGAGAAACAAGCAGGGACCCCAGAGCCCTGGTGCTTGTCGGAATCTGACTTGTATCTCAGCAGGTATTGTGGAGAATTCCCAGGTTTCTGCTGGTACCAGGACACATGGTAGCCACTGATGCTGGTCCCACTGCTCATGGTGCAGGAGAGTTTCACGGTGTTTCCTGGCGACACTGACACTGAGGGCGGCTGATTCAGCACAGGCTTTGAGCTGGAACCTGGAAAAAATATGATAGAAATCTGTCAAATCCTCTCTGTCCATCTCCAGCCGCTAGTAACACGGGTTGTGCAATTGGCTTCAGCAGTAACTTTATTGTGTATTTAACCTGCTCTCCCTGTTCTCACCTGTGCACCACGTCCCCAGTAGGACAATGAGGGGAGCCCAGAGCATGGTGGGGAGATTTCAGGCCCTTTTAGGAAAAACAGCCAGATCCACTGAGAAGGTACAACACCATGGCCCCTTATATTGATCCTCTTCGGTGACAAGCATCCAAGCTCCACCTTTATGCTAATATGCTTCTGTCTGATTGGTCCTAATGATCACAGGGAAAGTGTCATGTGTGAGAATAACCCACCTTTGGTGAGGGTCTTTTGCCTTATAAGGTTCCTATTTCAGTTGCACTCTGAGTGTGACCAATGTCACGCACAGAGCGTTCTATAGTCAGTGCAGCCTGATGCTGTTATGAGCTGAGCTGTCCCCACCATGGAAGGGAAGTCACTAAAGGCTTTTATCTCACTGAAGATTCAGAACGCCCAATAAGACTTCTCTTAGGAAATGGATGCATGGCAAAGGCAATCAGTGTATTGGACTGATGATGCTTCATGTGAAACTTGCATAGAGACCATCCCAAATGGTCCTCCAATGTGCTGTTTATTACTGGCCTTTGGTATAAGCCACTTACACGTCTCCGGAAGGGTCATTTCAGCCTGGTTCCCATATATGCTGAACATATGGCTCTGCTCTGTGATATTTGCATTCCTGGGCAGGCAGATAAGCTCTGCGGGGTGTCAGTGGTTGCTGTCCGGTGCACGTAGTGCACTAAAGCAGCACCAATCTTCAGTTTGGGGCTGAACGAGGTTTGCAGATGTTATGGTAATGTTGTTAATAATATTCGATCTCCCTTCCCAGAATGGCCATGCCAGGGAGCAGAGCCGGGCAGGTATCCACCTCAGCAGCACTGACCTGCCCCAGGGGAGGGGTGAGAGCTCATGCTCAGGGGACGGGACTTGGAGCCGGGAACTCTGGCGTTCTAGTCCCAGCTCCTGCACTGACTCCTTGTGGGGCCTAGGCCGGGTTACATGATCTTCCTGGTTCCTGTTCCTCTCTGAGGTAACTCCACTGAGACAGTGGGTCCTGTCACTTACTGGAATAGCTCAGGGAGAGGGCGGGTGTGGGTAAGAACCTTACTGTCGCTCTGTTAGCCAATAGCAGGAGCACAGAGTCCCTTCTCTCTCATCCCCAGGTGCTCTGGCTCCTCCACAGCAAAGCAGCAGAGAAGCTCTGCTAACGCGATCTGACGAGTGCCCGGCTCTACATGGGATCTTGGTAACACCGACTAACACCCTCTGTTCCTCTCCCCTGTGTGAGAGCCTGGCCCAGCAATGTGCGCCCAGTGACTGCTCCTGGTCTCGTTAGTTCTGTCAGAAATGAGCCCTTTAAAGCTGTGCTCCGTGGCGGGGAGCTCGTATCTTTGCTGTGGTGCCGGATGGTGGCTTTGCACAGGCACAGCCCTGCTCACCCTTCAGCCGTTGTGCTGGTGCTCAGAAGGCTGGGAATGCTCGGAGCATGCATGAGTGGTTGCTTTGCTTTGGAGGAGATGGGAATCCAGACGTGCTCGGCTTCCTGAGGCAAACGGGTCTCTGTCTGGGACCTTCCGATTCTCTCTTAAACCCCCAGAGCTGGAGAACGGCCCCTTCATACAAATCTCTCCCCTGCTGACTGGCTGCTGCTGGCACCTCCCTCCCCTCAGAGACGGCTACTGACAGACCCAAGAATTGTTTTGTTTTCCATTTGCTAGGAAAAATGAAGCTCATCTTGGGGGTGAGGGGCTCCCAAAGTGCTGTGTCTGCTCAGACCGTTACCGTTCAGAGCACTCCCCCTGAAGCGAAGAGTCTCAAACATTCCCCACTTGGCAATGCAAACCTAGCTGGGTTTCTTGCCATGACCCTGACCCACAATGTTTATGGCTGCAAGAAACCCTGGCTGGTTTGGGGCTGTGTGTTGGATGTGTCGGCTGCTGGTTGTTTAGGTGTCACTGGGAGATGTGGCTGCTGCAGACTGATGGCTTGTGGAGTGAGTGGCTGCTGCCTGGGCTCTGGAGTTGTGCTTGATTGGGGCTGGGACTGACCGGGATGGTGCTGCTGGGTGGCTGTGGGGGGCTATTGGAGCATGCTGCTAGGTGAGGCAGTGCTGGGAAGGGTGGGGCTGAGACCCTTCTTCACTGCCCACTCCTGGAGGGGAGCCCCACTGAAAGACAGCGAGGAACCAGCTAATGACCACTGTGAACAATGGGGGCCATGGGGATCAAGGCAGCTGGCTCCTGACTGCTCCCCTCTTAGTGGTACTTCCTGCAGCAGGCCAGTGTGGGCAGGGCGAGGGGAACGCTTGCCCCCTATGGGTTATAGAAGCCACTGTGTTTTGATGATCTTGTCGTGACCCTCCTGCCACTCCAAGCAAGACTGCCAGTCGGAGAACCCCTGCCCCAGAGACCAGGGAGCAGAGAGGGGGTGACTGGGAAGTTGGAATCCAAACAGTGTTCTCTAGGGTCCCTTGTGCAGATCATGTGAGCGCTGTTGAGGAATAAAAAGCCCCAAAGCCCAGCGATCTCTATAGCCCACCAGTGTGTAGCCTGACTCGCATTACACTGCCTTAGTACTGACTCTGAGCTCCAGTACTGGGAGGGTGAAGAGCACTCCCTGGGGGTCAGTGCTGCTGTTACTAAGATTGTTCTGGCCGGGATTTCACAAAAGCTAAAGACCCTCCATGCTGAGCTTATCACAAAGCGGCCCCTACTCTCTGTCTCTCACAGCTGCGGGAACATCACTGTACAGTTATTTCCAGCATTCATGTTGTTCCTTTTCAGGGTGTTCTTCTCTGTGCTGGCTGCACTGGTCACGTCATCAGCCTGGTCATATCTTTGGAAGGGATTACCCAGGTATTTCAGAAGTTGCACCTGCCTAGATTAAGACTAACGCAACCCAAGCTAGGGAAGTCACCTCCTCCTAGCTGGTTTGCTATCGTTGCCTCTTCCTGTGACACTAATTTTCTGTTCTGAGCCCAGGGGCACCCGGTGTGAGTGGTAGCGGATGCTGGGGCCGTGCAGGCCAGCTCTCCAGGGGAGGGTCAAGCAGTGACGTGCAATCTGAGGTTTAGGGTTGCCAATTTTGGTTGGCCTTATTCCTGGAGGTTTCATCAAATGACTGGTGTAGAGAAAGTCAATAAGGAAGTGTTATTTACCCTGTCCCATGTGGAAGTAGAGCAAGGCCTGACGGGGATTGGAAGGGGATTTCAATGCAAACAGTCTCTTCTGTGAGCAACAGTCAGGCTAGCTGTTAGCCTAATAACGCAAGATTTGTAGAAGCGAGGATTGTGTGAGGCGAGTGGGAAAGAACTGTGTGAGAAGTTGTTGCGACCTTGTGTAGATAAGATGGAATGTAGACTAGAGTCTAAATAAGTGAGAAAAATAAGTTATCAGGATGACCTATGTATAAACAAAATGCAGCCGTTGCTCATTATTGTCTGTAACAAAAGGTATAAATGCTTGCTGCAATTGTTTACCTGGAGAGAGACCTGTTCAGCTCTCTCCCTCCACGCAATTGCTAGAGATAATAAAGTATCTGATTTGCTGCACCCAACCAAAAGAGTGAGAACTCTTGTTTTTCTCCGACAATTTGGGGGCTCGTCCGGGATGGCAACGCCCGCTGAGATAGAGGCAACTGCTGCGGACCGTTCCCCTTCGAACTCCATGGCACCACAATAGAGGTGAGAGACCTTTTGAAATCTCTATTGGGGTGTCGGAGGAGGACTGTCCGTGGGGCTGTCTGTCCCTGTTGGGCTTACGCCATCCGAACTTATTGACTGTGCAGCAGGATCAGATGCAGAGTGGTGCTGGGGAACTGTTTTGCCGCCTCCAATAAGGTTAGTTTATGTGGTGCTGGGGACTTAGTTTTGCCACCCTCAATAAGGTTAATGCACAAGGGAAATGCATTAGGTTAATGCACTGGTGCTGAGGGGTTGTGGAAATGCCCTCATAGAAGAACACAGGTGTGTTCAGTCTGGACAGAGGGATTGTGGTGATGCCCTCAGGTTAAAAAAAAAAGGAGGAAAAAGAGGAGAAAACCGATGCATCATGGTATGAAGAAAGAGAGGCCTTGGGGGGTGTGTGTGTGTGTGCCAAGCAGTGTGATTGGAAAGTGGGTGGGGGACAGTCTAAGCATTCCCCTTCACCCCCTAAGGGTACCCCAGTAGATTACATGTACCTATATTATGGTCCTAGAACCTGCAGGTATTTAGACAATTGGAATCTTTACATGCGAGAAAATCCATCTAAACAATGCCCACTAGGAGGTACCTTCAATCTAGATAAGATCATACATCTCAGAGGAGCTTTTAATCACCAAAAAGCCTCTGAGACACAATGGGAGCAATTTGTCTATTGTGGAAAGGAACGGGTTAATTTGAAATTCAGCTTGGCCCAGAGATAAAGAGAAAGTTGCTCTGTGTTCAAGGTCAAAAATTAACGCAGACCATGCTAAATACAAAGAAAAACTGCTTTCGGCCCCAGCTGGCTGTGAAAAAATATAGACAGAGGCAAACCAAAGGCAATACAAGTTACAGGACTGAGATTACATTTGCAAAGCTTAACTGTCCTGTGAGATCCAATAGTCTGCCTTTGCGACCCTGGAGCTGGCATGGTTTGGGGACGCTAAAGAAGCCACAGGCAGCCGGCCTGGACAGGAATCTCTGAAAAAGACGCCCCAGGAGACCCCAGGGTGTAAAAGAACAGCCCTTCCAAGAGTGCAAGTTGGAGATTGCACAGCGCCTTCTCTGGATGTTATACACAGATGTGGCCAGTCTGGATGTATGTGTATGAGTATGAAAGTGGCTTAGGGCTTGGGGCATTAATGTTTTTTGTTTTTTTTCCCCTGAGTGATGTGGGAGCGTTTCCAACACTCTCTGTTGTTGGTTTATTATTTTATTAATGAAGCTTTAAAATTCAGTCATAATGCACACCATTTATTTGTTTTGCCCTTGTTATTTTATGTTTGCTTTGCTTGGTATTGTTGGTGTTATATGTTGAGGATTGCATGATTAAAGGTGTGCCTACTCTCAGCCGCAGTAAGTCTGAGAACCGGAGAGGGATTTAGCATTCCTCTCTCCACTCCGGTTGACCGGGAAAGGTGTCAGGTGGATCTACCCCCAGTCGTAGCAGGACGGGGCAATAGAGAAGTTGGAGAAAAGAGAAGAGATGTGTACTTGATAACTAGAATTGAGCAATTAAGAGCATAGATCATGAACCAGGCAGCAACTCAAACCTACGCCCAGGGCAAGTTGCAAGCCTTGAGACAGGACTTCCAGGCCGAAAAGGAAGCACTGGCTAAGTAAGTACCGGTCCTTCAGGGACTTGTCAAAATTTAACCATTTGTGCTCAGCATACACCGTAACAGCAGTGTGTTTGCCACAAGAGGAAGAGAATAGTTAAATGCCAATGGGCCATGTGTTTTTGCCTAGGTGGCAAGCCTCACGAGGGAGGACTCGTGTAGCCTTGTGAGTAAGAATGTTTAAGGGAAGAGACCAGGAAGGGTAGGGTCTAGTTGAGAAGCCCACCCTCCAGTAGTGTAGCTAGGGGGGGTTCAGAGGAAGCAGCCGTTTCCCCTCAGCACATTTTCCAAAAGTGGCGCCTTAGTTAGGGGTTACCATGGCGCCAGTGGGTGGGGTCCATGCTCTGCTCTGAAGCTTGGCATGCTGGGCCGATGCTGGGCTCCTGCAGGCGGGGGGGGGGGGGGGCAGCACGGCCGGAGGAGCCATGTGGGGGGGGCGGCGCGGCCGGAGGAGCGAGGGGGAACGCAGCATGGCCGCAGTGTGGTGCTGCCACTGCAGCAGGGAACACGTTGCTGCTCTCAGGGTGGGCACGTGTCCCCGGCGGCTCGCCGTGCAGCAAGGGGTGGGCCAGAGGCAGGCTGCATTGGGAGAGAGCATGTCCAAGCGCTTGAAGCTGCAGCTGGGGGGTGAGGCAGAGATGGAGGAGTGGGCGTTCAGCAACCCCTACCACGGAGCCGCCACCACCTCCTCGAGCCCAAGCGAGGCCGCGGAGACCCAGCGGGACCCCGTGCCCTCCCCAGTCGCGGAAGAGACTGAGTCCCTCCCCTTCGGCCCGGAGAGCGCCCCCAGCTGCCATCCAGTGTTTTAGAACCTCGCCAAGCTCTGGAACGTTCAGCCTCCTCACCCCCTGTCTGGGGGGCCTGGCAAGGGGGGTGTTCGGCACCGTAGCGGTGCAGAGGGGAGGCCAGCGTGGACCCCATGCGGGCGGGTGGGTGTCAGCGGCCTCGCAGGCTGGAGGCTCCTCTCATGCTCTGATGGGGACTTGACTCCTCAGCTGGTGTGTGCCCGGCCCGGGAGTGGGAGTGAGAGCCCCCCCCTCCCCCCCCGCCGCTCCACCTGTGCAGCTGATGCCCAGCACCAGCCACTCTGCCCATAAATGGAGAATTCAACTCGGCTGGCACGGCCGGAAGAGCCATGGGGGAGGGCACGGGGGCAGCATGGCACAGCTGCAGGAGCCATGGGGGGGGCGGTGTGGCCGGAGGAGGTAAGGGGGGGGCGCGGAGCGGCCGGAGGAGGAGCCAAGGGGGGGGCTCCTTTTTTATGTTTGCTCCCCCTGCTCTTAGAACCTGGCTATGCCACTGCCACCCTCCTAGCTAAATTGGTAGTGGAACAAAGCCGGTGCCCATGGAAGGGACGGTTCAGCGAGAAAAGCAGGATCAGGCCCAAGCGGGCAGGCAACAGATAGAGTATTTGGAAAACAGGTTGGAAACTTTGAGGGCATAGTGGAAGGAAAAGAGTAAGTGATTATAAGCATGGGGATTTCAAATCCTCAGGACAATAATTGGAATGGTAAAATCTGAGTTGATTGGGTGGTCGTTTTGGGAGACAAGCAAGTGATTTAAGGAAAGAGAGTGAGAAGTTAACTCTGTAGTTGCTAGAGGGAATCAAGCAGTTAAACTTGGTAGGAATGTCTGTAAGTAATCCAGGCAAGAGGTTATTTAAGTGGAATTATTCGACTATGAATAAGTTAGTCGAATTTGCTGAAGAACACTCCTGCTGTGTACAATCTGTATTTTATAAGTTTGAGATGAATTGGTATTGTTTAAAGTTGCAAAACCGAGAATACTTTTGCCAGACACAGGAAATTAGTGTTGTTTAATATGGTATTTAGCATTTAATCCTTAAAGTGACTTAATGCTTTACAAGATTTAAAATGTTTTAACTAAAGACCAAAGGTTGTGGCTGCAGCAGGGTAGTCAAAGCCAGGAGAATGGGAAAAGATTTGAATTTGGTTTTGGGTAACAAAATAGCAGATAAAAGATCTGGTAAAGAGAGAGAAGGACAGTGCCCCTGGCTCTGTGTGGTCGAGCTGTCACTTTACTAGGGGTGCATGGAGATTTTGTAAGCACAAAAGAACCAGTTACACCTTGTGTAGAAATTAATGTGACTAGTGTTGTGGAAGTTGAATTATGGAGGAAATGTGCATTTTCCCCAGAACATGTGCAATGTATATTGTAGCAGGGGTAAAAGAAATGCAAACCTACCATGCTATTTAATTAAAATCCTACTAGGCTCCAAGGGGCACTATAAGTAGTGTTTTCTTTCAGATCACTGTGTGTTTGAAAGCAGGAGTTAGAAGTAAAAGGCAATCAAAAGTCTGGGAAAGTTAATTTTGTCCCTTTTTAAGTAAGAATCTTTAAGCTGTGGATAGCTTTGGATCCAGAAGCAAGCCAGAAAGCATCTGTATTAATGCAAATTATCTAACTGATAAGGTATAAGCCACTGAAGCCTGGGCTGCCTATGAAACAAATACAAGGAAATATGGGTAATTCCTTTGTTTTGCCTGAAATCAACAAGAGTATTTGTATATAAGGGAAATATTTTAAGCAACGACTGACTGCCCAGAAGGGGTAGACCTCTGTTCTTTTGTCTTTCAGATAATCAGAGAAAACTGATGCCAGCTGAACAGCATTCAACGTACCATGCATTTACTGGCACAATAGGAATTATTTTTGTGTTCTATGTCCTGTCTTGTGGTGTTTGTCTTGTGGCCAAAATTGTTGTGTTTAATATTTTCATAGGACAGTCTAGTTCAAAATCAAATAGAAGGGTTAAATCAAAAAGCAGATACTTGTTTTATTCAACTTGGAATACAAAGTGTTTGGATAAATCAGGAAAATGTGATATACTAAAGTCTAATACATTTGCTTAAGTAAGAAAAAGATCATTGGCCAGATCTTTTAATTGAAAAATTGTTGTTAAAATTTGCATACCAACAGTCATTGGAAGCAAGGACATGAAAGGTTAACCCACTCCCCATATTGCACATGGGATCCTTCTGGCTACCTCAGATTTCTTATTATTCCAGTAACTGATAATGTAACCTGTACCATATTGCAATATACCCCCTCTTATGCCATTAATGCCAATGCTCCTCAGAAGTATATAAAGGTGTACAACCAACAGATGTGGTATAGAACTACACCAAAGAGAGATGTATTAGGATATCGATGGACTGTGATTAATACAACACTAGGGACTGTCAAATTTACATTGCCCTTATCCAGTTTCCAGATCACCTCTACATACCCAAATTGTTCAAAGGGGGCTGCCATTAGATTAGGACAACGGAGGGCCTGGGTTATTTCCTCTAGAAAGAAGAGGGACTTGATCCGATCCCTATGGGATGGGGCCAATAGTGTAGCAGAAATTTGGAATATTTGTAGAAGCCAAGAACATGATGAGAAACTAGGACAACTAGAGAAGGCCACTGGCCTTATTTCTGGGGCACAGCTAACCCAGGTACAGGCTGGAGTTGGTGAGTTACATGTTATCTCTATACTTAGTTCAATGACCCAGAAGTTGCTGACAGAGATGGTGTTGAATATCACTGAGGCTGGGAAGGCATTGCAGTGGGATTTGGCATGTTCAAATTCAAGATTTCCTGAATGACCAGCTGATGGCCATTTGGAGTGATCTCGAGCATGAGGCATAGCCTACTGCCCTTACAGATACCTCAGAAATGCCATCTGATATGTGTCCATAGAGACATACTTGGAGATTATCAGGATGGAGTTGTATATACTCGCAGTGCTCCTCCCAAGCATATGGGCCGGTAGGAGGGGTGTGGGCTCCCACATACCGAACCCTGCCGGGTCCATGGAGAGGATGCATGTGGGACTGGATTATTCACCGTGATATTTGGGAGATTAGACCACCTGGTATGCCTAGCCGATTTGTTGTTAGTGCTCCTGAAATAACACCTGACATTTGGATGGGGATAGGGAGTCAATGGACATTTTGGCCGTTAGGACCCCCACAGCTTCACTGTACACGTAAACTGAAGCTAGGGGAAGTTGTCACTGTTCATGACAACATTTTCTGGGAGGGTAGGGGACAAGGAACTACCCTGATAGGACACCTACTTTTTCAAGCTAATGATAGCTGTGTGTATGTTGAAGCCACCACGTTGCGAGATGTACATTTTAATCTCACTACTGCTGCAGGCAATCATATTATTTACTGGCCTGCGGATAGAATTTTACAAGTAGCCCTTAGGTTCCAGATACACTTTAATTGGACTAGTTTAGTGCCTGATCGATTTCAAAATTTGCATTCACTGTTACCAGAGGTTCAAAGAATCTCTGAATTACAAGGGCACATTCACATGCTTTATAATATATATCAAGTTGAAAAGAATGCCTTTCATCCAGCTTATAGAGTGTCTACTTTATGTACTAAATATGATGTATTGTGCTTTGTGACTAAAACTGTACAAAAACCCCATCATATTATTACTGTGGAAATGTTATTGCCTTTATTGTTGCTATTTGGTTTAGGATTATGTTGTTGTTGTTGTAGTAAAGGATGTGATAATAGTAATACCTTTCATACCCATGCTAATGCTGCATTGTCATTGCATCCAATCAAAACCCCTAAGGTTGAAGCATTTGATGTAGAATCTGAAATCCAAGGCTTAATGCAAATGGAGGTTTAAGGATGTTAGTTGTACTAGAAGTACAAAAGGGGTGTGTGTGGAAGTAGAGCAAGGCCTGATGGGGATTGGAAGGGGATTTCAATGCAAACAGTCTCTTCTGTGAGCAACAGTCAGGCTAGCTGTTAGCCTAATAACGCGAGATTTGTAGAAGCGAGGATTGTGTGAGGCGAGTGGGAAAGAACTGTGTGAGAAGTTGTTGCGACCTTGTGTAGATAAGATGGAATGTAGACTAGAGTCTAAATAAGTGAGAAAAATAAGTTATCGGGATGACTATGTATAAACAAAATGCAGTTGTTGCTCATTATTGTCTGTAACAAAAGGTATAAATGCTTGCTGCAATTGTTTACCTGGAGAGAGACCTGTTCAGCTCTCTCCCTCCACGCAATTGCTAGAGATAATAAAGTATCTGATTTGCTGCACCCAACCAAAAGAGTGAGAACTCTGTTTTTCTCCGACACCCATAACAATAGAAGCAGGGGTCACCCAATGAAATTAATAGGCAGCAGGTTTTAAAGAAACCTAAGCGAGTACTTCTTCACACAATGCTCAGTCAGCCTGTGGAATTCGTTGCCGGGGATGATGTGAAGGCCAAAAGAATAACTGGGTTTTGGAAAAGAACTAGGTAAGTTCATGGGAGGATAAGTCCATTAGTGGCTATTAGCCAAGATGGTCAGGGATGCAACCCTATGCGCTGGGTGTCCCTAAACCTCTGACTGCCAGATGCTAGCACGGGACGAGAGGGGATGGATCACTCAGTAATTGCTTTGTTCTGTTCATTCCGTCTGAAGCTTCTGGCACTGGCCACTGTCGGAAGACAGGATACTGGGTTAGATGGACCATTGGTCTGACCCAGTCTGGCTGTTCTTCTGTTCTTAGCGGTGTCCACCTGGACCCCAGCAGAGAGAGTGTGATGAGTGAGCAGGAAGGACTAGGGAAGCGCTGAGCAACTGCTGAGAGTGGGGAAATCACCTTCACTGTTAAGAACAGTTGTTGTGTGATGCATTACAGGCAAAAACCAAACACTGCAACTTGTGCGTTTTTGTTCCCCCAACCACAGAATCTGGACAGGGGAAAGGGAGGGAGGAGTTTATCTCACTTCCCCATCTGACTGAGCCACTGTAACAGGCACCGCTGTGCCCCACAGCACAGTAATAATCACCCTCATCCTCTGCTAGGGCCCCGGAGATGGTCAGATAGCCGGTGATACTGGATGTGTCTTTGGAACCAGAGAAACCAGCAGGGACCCCAGAGCCCTGGCCCTTGCTGGACTCTGAATAGTAATACAGCAGGTATCGTGGAGAATTCCCAGGTTTCTGCTGGTACCAGGACACACCATAGCCACTGATGCTGGTCCCACTGCTCATGGTGCGGGAGAGTCTCATGGTGTTTCCTGGGGACACTGACACTGGGAGCGGCAGAGTCACCACAGGCTGCGAGCTGGAACCTGGGAAAAATATGGTAAAAATTTATCAATCCCTCCCTGTTCATTTGTGGCTACTAGTGACAGTTTGTGAATTGGCTTCAGCAGTAACGTTAATGTGTATTTAATCTGCTGCCCCGTTCACACCCTGCTGACACTGGCAGGGCTCTGGAGTGCCAGCTCCCAGGTGACTGCGCTTCAGTTAAGTGTCAGGCCTGAGCTGCGCAATTTATCTCTAGATCTGAACTCCCCCAAGGATCAGGGTCGCCGGTCAGTGTTGGTTCACTTCCATTGTCCCAGTTCAGGCCCGTGTCTACACTGGTTGTTTCAAGACATTGGTGGTCTTCCTGAAGGCTAAGTCAGACCACCAAGCACAACCCATATGATTAAGGTTATAAAGAGAGCTGGGCAAATAAGGGAATTTTTGGTTCTGTGGCTGTTGCAGGGGAAAAAATTCAGTTCAGCTCAAATCTGAAATGATTTACATGTTTTGGAGTGTTGTAAAAGTCCGGTTTGGAACAGTACCAGAGCGGGGAGTTGAACGTGGGCTGCCCATGGTCTAGGTGAGCGCCCTCCCGACTGGGTAAACGAAGCGTGGGGGGGAGTGTCAGGAACAGTAAGAGCAGCACCAGCCAAACCTCTGGCCAGTTTGTGACTGGCCAAAACCAGCCGGGTGCAATTTGTGCGTCGTTTCGGTTGGACGGAACCGGCAGCTTTTGCTGAATAAATTACTTGTCTGAAATGTTTGGAACAGCTCTAGTTACGCAGAACTCACTTTCCTTTCGATGCCCCGGGCTGCACCCAGTGGGGACTCTCAGCAAAACCTCTTTCGGGGGTGAGAGCCCCACTGAAGCGCTCGATCCCTGCTCTGCACAGCTCCAGTACGGCAGGAGCACATCAACAACCCTCTGGACACTCGGTAATGGCATCACTGCCGTGCTCACCCCACTCCCCTGAGGATTCGATTCAGAAGAAGAGCAGCTGGTGGGCTACTGAGTAACCTGGCCGCCTCCTGAGAGGCAAGGGTGTGTCCCCTCGCCCTTTCCTCAGCACCCCCTGGGGTCTCAGTAGCAATGGCTGCATGGCCGGGGCAGGAGCCACGCGAGAGCCGTCTGCTGGGGGACGCAACTCACTGGAGCACAGAGCCTGGAGCCTGCATCAGGGGAGGGAGGACTCAGCCCTTTCCCACCCCAGGGGTTACTACGGAGACAAACTGTGAGCCCAGGCTGCTGATAAGGGTTTGTGGGCAGATGAAATAAGAAGCCTCCACTCCCAGCTTGGAAATGGCCCCTCACACTGTCACAGAAAAAATGAGAATAAATGATCCCCTGTGTCAACGGGCAGTTTGTGTCTCACTTCCCCATCTGGCTGTGTCACTGTGAGCAGTGCTACTGTCACTATTCCACTGCGCACAGTAATAATCAGCCTCGTCCTGTGCCTGGACTCCAGTGATGGTTAATGTGGCTGTTTTACCGGAGCTGGCCCCAGAGAATCGCTCAGGGATTCCGGAGGGTCTCTCACTATCCGTGTATATAACGAGTACGGGGGCACGGCCAGGTTTCTGCTGGTACCAGTGCACATACCACGTGTCAACTTTTTCTCCTGTGCAGGTGAGTTGAGCATTTTGCCCTGGAGACACAGACACTGCAGGTGGCTGGGTCAGCACGTACTGGGAGAGAGAACCTGCATCAGGAGGAGAAAACATGGGGATAAAATCATGATGATTAAAGCTCTCAGCCAACAGCTTGGGGAATCAATGGGAGAAATGGCTCTAAAATCAAAGACCTCCTTTAATTGAAAGACTGAGATAAGCCCCCCATCCCCAGACTCGTCTCACCAGAGCAGTAAGTGAGCAGCGTGAGGAGCAGAGGGGCCCAGGCCATGGTGGGAATCCAGACGAGCTCGGCTTCCTCAGGCAAACAGGTCTGTGTTTGGGACCCTCCAATTCCCTCTTAAACCCGCAGCGCTGGAGAACGGCCCCTTCATGCAAATCTGCTCCCTGCTCACTGGCTGCTGCTGGCACCTCCCTCCCCTCAGAGACAACTACTGACAGACCCAAGAATTGTTTTGTTTTTCATTTGCAAGGAAAAAATGAAGCTCATTTTGGGAGTGAGGGGCTCCGATGTTCTGTATCTGCTCAGACTGTTACCGTTCAGAGCACTCCCCCTGGAGTGAGGAGTCTCCAGTGTTGTCTACCTGGCATTGCAAACCTAGCTGGGTTTTCTGTCATGGCCCTCACCCACAATCTTTTGCAGCTGCAATAAACCCTGGCTTGTCTGGGGCTGTGTGTCCTTGATGGGGCGGCTGCTGGAACTTGCAGGTTGTGCAGGTGTCTCTGAGCGGTGTGGCTGGTGTGGACTGATGGCTTCTGGGATTAGCAGCTGTTGCCTGGGGGGTGGTGGAGGCATGGCATTTGGGAGTGGACAATATGGCTGCCGCTGGGTGGTGGATGTGCGGCTGGGTTGTTATGGTGCTCTTGGAAGATGCTGCTGAGGGACGTACTGCTGGAAAGGGATGGGGGAGGGGCTGCAACCCTTCTGCACTGCACACTGCTCAAGGGAAGCTCACTGAAAGATGGTGAGGAACCAGCTAAGGATACTGTGCGCAATGGGGCCCATGGTGAGCGAGGCTGCTGGCTCCTGACGGCTTTTAGTGGCTTTCCCTGCAGAAGGACGTGGTCTGGGCAGCGGGACGGGAATGTGGCAGCAGACTAGGGAGAGAATTTCTGCTTCTCTCCCCTTAGCTTCCCCCTCCCGGGTTAGAGCAGCCACTGGGTTTTGGTGATCTTGTCATGACCCCCCCAGCTGTTCCAAACGAGACTGCCAGTCTGAGCCCCCTGCTCCACGGCGCTGGGAGCAGAGAGGGGAGTGGGGTGGCTGGGGAGTGAGAAGCTAAAGCACACTATCCTCCAGGGTGACATTAGAAAGGGGAAAGTTGTTGGGGTATGAAAAGCCCCAAGCCCAGAGATGTCTCTATCCCAGCAGTTTGTAGCCTGAACCCTGTGCACTGCTGTACTAATCCAGATGCCCAGCTCCAGTACTGGATAGGTGAAGAGCTCTCCCCGGTGGTCAGTGTTGCTATTACTATGATCAGTCCTTCCGGCGTTTCACAAGAGCTCAGACAACTACATGCTGAGCTCATGGGAACGCTGGCCCCTACTGACTGTCTTACAGCTGCAGGGAACACCGGTGTACAGTTGTTTCCAATGTTCACGCTGTTCCTTGTCAGGGTGTTTGTTCTTCTCTTCACTGATCACGTCACCAGCCTGCTCACATCTGTGGAAGGGATTTCCCCAGCACTTAGGCAGTTGTATCTGCCTTGATGAGGACAGCCCAAGAGAGGGAAGCCACCCCCTCCCAGTAGGTGTTTGTATTGTTGCCTCTTTTGTAACACCAGTGTCCCTTTTCTGACACCATTGTCAACCCTTTGTGAGCAAGGGGAGATGTTTGGCCCCTGCAGGCCGGCTCCCCAATGGAGAGGCAATCAGTGATGTGGAGTCTGGGTATATTCTGAGGGCTTGGCTACACTGGCAAGTTAGAGCGCATTAAAGCAGCCCCGGGCACCCTTACTCCTGAGGTGCCCACACTGGCAAGGCAGGTAGAGCGCCTGGACTCTGCAGCTGGAGCGCTCCTGGTAATCCACCTCCATAAGAATCATAAAGCTTGCTGTGCCCTGGCCAGGGCCGGCTCTAACTTTTTTGCCGCCCCAGGCAAAAAAGAAGAGCGCCGCCCCGCTGTAACACCCCCTACAGTGCTGCACCGGGCCGCTGAAACCCCTCCCCCCCCCGAGCGCCGCGCCGCGCCGGGCGGCCCAACCCCCTCCCTCCAGCGCCTGGTCGCCGAAACCCCTGAGTGCCGCGCCGGGCCGCCCAACCCCCTCCCCCCCCGAGCACCGGGCCAGGCCGGACAAACCCCTGGAGTGCTGGGCCAGCCAAACCCCCGCGCCCCCCCCCGAGCGCCTCGCCGGGCCGGCCAAAGCCTCGCCAAAACCCCCGAGCGCCTTGCCGGGCCGCCCAACCCCCCCCCCCAGAATCTCGCCGGGCCGCCCAAACCCCCGCCTCACAGCGCTGCGCCGCCAAAACACCCCCCGCGCTGCCCAGCTGAAACAAAACAAAAAACAAAAAAACACCGTGAGCACTCCCCCCCCCCCCCCAATATTGGCCGTCCCTTCTAAGGTGCCGCCCCAAGCACGTGCTTGGTCGGCTGGTGCCTGGAGCCGGCCCTGGCCAGGGGAGGGAAAACTCAGCCCTTACCCACTCCAGCACAGGACTCTGCATGTGGCCAGCACCCCAGCAGAGCTACCCTGAGATGGCATCAGCCAGGGCCCCAAAGGATAGAGTGGTCTGGTGGGGTGGGGCTAGTGAGGGCCCCACAGAGCAGCAGGTTCTCAGGGTTAAAATGAGTGAGGCAGGTCACAGTTTTTGAAACTACTGGTTCAGGTTCTCTGCAGACTCAGGCAGGCATGAGGGACATTACAGTCACACTTCAAGCTTTTCTTAACAACCCATAATAATTTCTTGTAATGAAGGCTGAGATTCCGATCTCATCCCAAGAGTCAGGACCCTGGGCCTGGGCATATAGACAGTGCCTGTGTCTTAATCTGGCTCTTATCCCATTACAGGGTGTGAGGAGCTGATATGTAGTGTGAAGAACACATATTTGTGTGATACGCTATAGGCAGAGACCAAACCTAGCAGCCTGCGCAGACCCCTGGGAAGAGACTGTCTAGGAAGGAGTACGGCAGAAAGGGATCTAGGGGTTATAGTGGACCACAAGCTAACTATGAGTCAACAGTGTGATGCTGTTGCAAAAAAAGCAAACATGATTCTGGGATGTATTAACAGGTGTGTTGTGAGCAAGACACAATAAGTCATTCTTCCGCTCTACTCTGCGCTGGTTAGGCCTCAACTGGAGTATTGTGTCCAGTTCTGGGCACCGCATTTCAAGAAAGATGTGGAGAAATTGGAGAGGGTCTAGAGAAGAGGAACAAGAATGATTAAAGGTCTAGAGAACATGACCTATGAAGAAAGGCTGAAAGAATTGGGTTTGTTTAGTTTGGAAAAGAGAAGACTGAGAGGGGACATGATAGCAGTTTTCAGGTATCTAAAAGGGTGTCATAAGGAGGAGGGAGAAAACTTGTTCACCTTAGCCTGTAAGGATAGAACAAGAAGCAATGGGCTTAAACTGCAGGAAGGAAGGATTAGGTTGGACATTAGGAAAAAGTTCCTAACTGTCAGGATGGTCAAACAGTGGAATAAATTGCCTAGGGAGGTTGTGGAATCTCCATCTCTGGAGATATTTAAGAGTAGGTTAGATAAATGTCTATCAGGGATGGTCTAGACAGTATTTGGTCCTACCATGAGGGCAGGGGACTAGACTCGATGACCTCTCGAGGTCCCTTCCAGTCCTAGAATCTATGAATCTATGAAACACAGGCTTGGGGTGGGAAGACAGAGGCGTTTTTTTTCTCACTTCCCCATCTGTCTGTGTCACTGTGAGGAGGAGCACTGCTACTCCCACTCCACGCAGCACAGTAATAATCAGCCTCATCCTCTGTGAGGGCCACGGAGATGTTCAAAAAGCCGGTGTTATTGGACGTGTCTTTGGAACCAGAGAAGTGAGCAGGGACCCCAAAGCCCTGGCCCTGGTCAGATTCTGCATAGTAATTCAATAGATATCATGGAGAATTCCCAGGTTTTTACTGGTACCAGTTCACATAGTAGCAACTGATGCTATGGCTGGTCCCACTGCTCATGGTGCAGGAGAGTTTCACGGTGTTTCTTGGGGACACTGACACTGAGGGCGGTTGAGTCAGCACAGGCTGCGAGGTGGAACCTGGAAAAATAATGGAGAAGCCGGTGAACCCCACTGTGTCCATCCCCGGCCGCTAGTGACACAGTTTGTGCATTGACTCCAGCAGCAACTTCAATGTGTATTGAACCCTCTCCCCCTGTTCTCACCTGTGCACCACGTCCCCAGCAGGAGGATGAGGGGAGCCCAGAGCATGGTGAGGAGATTTCAGGCCCTTTGGGGATAAAAAGGGCCTATTACTGTCCCTTGGTATAAGCCATTTACACGTCTCTGGAAGGGTCATTTCAGCCTGGTTCCCATGGAGGCTGATCATATGGCTCTGCTCTGTGATATTTGCATTCCTGGGCAGGCAGATAAGCTCTGCGGGGTGTCGGTGGTTGCTGTCCGGTGCACGTAGTGCCAAAAAGCAGCACCAGGCAGTCTTCAGTTTGGGGCTGAACAAGGTTTGCAGACGTTACGGTAATGTTGTTAATAATATTTGATCTCCCTTCCCAGAACGGCCACGCCAGGGAGCAGAGCCGGGTAGGTACCCACCTCAGCCGCACTGACCTGCCCCAGGGGAGGGGTGAGAGCTCGTGCTCAGGGGACGGGACTTGGAGCCGGGAACTCTGGCGTTCTAGTCCCAGCTCCTGCACTGACTCCTTGTGGGGCCTAGGCCGGGTTACATGTTCTTCCTGGTTCCTGTTCCTCTTGGAGGTGACTCCACTGAGGCAGAGGGTCCTGTCAATTACTGGAAAATTTCAGGAAGAGGGCGGGTGTGAGTAACAACCTTACTGTCCCTCTGTTAGCCAATAGCAGGGGCACAGAGTCCCTTCTCTGTCATCCCCAGGTCCTTTGGTTCCTCCACAGCAAAGCAGCAGAGAAGCTCTGCTAATGCGATTTGATGAGTGCCCGGCTCTACATGGGATCTTGGTAACACCGACTAACACCCTCTGTTCCTCTCCCCTGTGTGAGAGCCTGGCCCAGCTCTGTGCGCTCAGTGACTGCTCCTGGTCTCATTAGGTCTGTCAGAAATCAGCCCTTTAAAGCTGTGCTCCGTGGCGGGGAGCTCGTATCTTTGCTGTGGAGACAGGTGGTGGCTTTGAACAGGCCGCAGCCCAGCTCACCCAGAGCCGCTGTGCTGGCGCTCAGACGGCTGGGAATGCTCGGAGCGTGCGTGAGGGGATGGCCTTGCGGTGGAGGAGGCAGCTGCTTCCAAACCCAGTTGTCCTGGGGAAGGCAGAGTGGTCAACAGTGACCTCCTGTGTCTGGCTCCCTGCCATCTCCAGGGCAGGTCAGTCCCCCTATTCTCACTGAGCAGCTCTCACCACTAAGGGGAAGTGTGTCTGTTGATTTCTAGACAACGCTGGGAGGAGAAGAGACCTTGTCTAACGTTGGAAGTTTGGAGATCAGTGTCCAGCCTTGGCCTGTTACCAGGTGAGGGGCGTCCTCATTCCGTGGGGACAGCAGAACAGATGGCAGAGTTCAGAGCTGTAACAGAGCCAGGGGTGGGTCTTATTCTGGTTTCTCCCTGTAATGAGATTGAAGAGGAGACCTCATTGCTCCCTGCTTTGGATGCCCCTGAGTGAAATCCTGGGGTTTTGCCAGTGACTTCAATGGGGCCAGGATTCTCTCCCATGTAGGGAGGTGAAATTGCTCTAAAGGGTTACTAAGGAGACATACTGTGAGCCCAGGCTGCCGAGAAGGGTTTCTGGGCAGATGAAATACAAAGCCTCCATCCCCAGCTTGGAAATGGCCCCTTATGCTGTTGCAGAAAGAATGAGAATAAATGTGCCCCTTAGACAACAGAGGTTTGTGTCTCACTTCCCCGTCCGACTGTGTCACTGTGAGAAGAGCTGCTGTCACTATCCCACCGCTGACAGTAATGATCAGCCTCGTCCTGTGCCTGGACTCCAGTGATGGTTAACGTGGCCGTGTTACCGGAGCTGGCCCCAGAGAATCGCTCAGGGATTCCGGAGGGTCTCTCAGCAAATGCTGGGCTTCCCTGGGCCGAGGGAAGTAGGAAGCTGCCGGGGAGAGGGGATCTCGCCAGCTGCTGCCCACCCCACTGCTCCGCTCCCCTTAGCCCCCGGGAGAAGCAAGCAGCACCCGCCCGCCACCCCTTCCCCGTGCCCGCCCCCTCCCCCGGGCCGAGCCCCTCCGAGAAGGGGTGCAGCATGGCCGCAGCGTGGCCAGAGGAGCCAAGGGGGGCGGGGAACGCAGCGCGGCGCCACTGGAGGAGCCAGCCAAGGGGGGGGGGGCGCGGAGTGGCCGGAGGAGGAGCCAAGGGGGAGCGCCTTTTTTATGTTTGCTCCCCCTGCACTTAGAACCTGGCTACGCCACTGGGTAGGACCAGTGCTGTTCAACATATTCATAATTGGTCTGGAAAAGGGGTAATCAGTGAGGTGTCAAAGTTTGCAGATGATACAAAACTACTCAAGCTAATTTAGTCCAAAGCCAATTGCAAACATTTACAAAGGAATCTCACAAAACTGGGTGACTGGGCAAGAAAATGGCAGATGAAATTCAATGTTGAGAAATGAGTAATGCACATTGGAAAACATAATTCCGACTATACAGGGTCCTGGTGTCCCTAGCCTCTGTTTGCTAGAAGCGGGGAATGGGAGACAGGGGATGGATCACTTGATGATTACCTGTTCTGTTCATTCCCTCTGGGGCACCTGGCATTGGCCACTGTAGGGAGACAGGATCCTGGGCTAGATGGACCTTTGCTCTGATCCAGTGTGGCCGTTCTTATGTTCTCTTGGCAAGATCTCTAGGGCCCTGAGTAGGGATGTCTCCTGAGGGTGTAACTGGAGCTGTATCTCCCCCTGCTCATGCCGGGCAGGGTGATGACCCTTAGCCAGTCTGAGCAGAGAGTTCCCGTCCTGCACCAGGAGATGGAGGAGGGAGACGGGGAAGGGCCATTCACACAGTGCCTGGAGGGAGCTGGGAAGAGTTCTCCTCCCCTCGAAAAGAGAGAGGAGGAGGGAGGAGGAGGGCAGAGATGTTCCACCCGACCCCCTGCAGAGGGAACATGAGGAGGAATCAGGGGAGCGCTGTGCATCTCCTGAGTGAGGAAATGGACTTCACTGCGAAGAACAACTGTTGTGTGATGTGTTATAGGCAGAGACCAAACACTGCAGCCTGTGCGGTTCTGTCCCCCACACACCACCACACAGCCCAGGCTGGGGGAGGGGAGGTTTTTGTCTCACTTCCCCATCTGACTGTGTCACTGTGGAGAGCACTGCTGTGCTCCACAGCACAGTAATAATCAGCATCATCCTCCACCAGTGCCCCGGAGATGGTCAAATAGCCGGTGTTACTGGACGTGTCTTTGGAACCAGAGAAGCGAGCAGGGACCCCAGAGCCCTGGTTCTTGTCAGACTCTGAATAGTAATACAGCAGGTATCGTGGAGTATTCCCAGGTTTCTGCTGGTACCAGTACACACTGTAGTCACTGATGCTGGTCCCACTGCTCGTGGTGCAGGAGAGTTTCACGGTGTTTCCTGGGGACACTGACACTGAGGGCGGCTGAGTCACCACAAGCTGCGAGCTGGAACCTGGAAAAAATATGTTAGAAACCTGTCAAATCGTCCCTGTCCGTCCCCAGTCGCTAGTAACACGGGTTGTGCAATAGGCTTCAGCAATAACTTTATTGTGTATTTAACCTGCTCTCCCTGTTCTCACCTGTGCACCACATCCCCAGTAGGACAATTAGGGGAACCCGGAGCATGGTGAGGAGATTTCAGACCCTTGGGGGAAACCCAGCGAGAGCTGCTGACAATGCCTGACAGTGTCTGCTCCTTATATTGACCCTCCTCAGGGAGGAGCTGTTAAGTTCCTCTTTTATGTTCATCTGCTCTCATCTGACTGGCCCTGGCGATCACAGGGAGGGGGCTGTGTGGGAGGAGGGACAAGCTACAGTCCTATAAAATAAAGCTTCCACATCCCAGATGAGATTTGACTATTCGTGTCTAATCTGTGATCAGTTTTGGGTCGACCAAAACTGCATCTTTAGCTGGATGAATTATTTGTCAGAAACATTTTTTCAGCTCTCGTGATGCATAACTCACTTTTGCCGAATTGGTCCCCTAGGCCTGTGTCCACCGTTTGGTTCTGCTCTGTGGTTCTCTGAGTGCCTGGGCAGGCAGGTAGAGCCTGCAGTGATCTCTAGATGCTGTGGGGTGTGTGGAGAGCCCTCAGGTCCGTGGCTGAAGAGGGCTGAGGAAGTTACAATAAATGTTTGTCAGTCTCAGAGCCTCGTTCCCAGCACATCCAGACCAGGGAGACGGGCAGGTATCCACCTTCAGCAGCATTTACTCTGCCCAGGGGAAGGAATAAAATAGGGAGTGAGAGCTAGTGCTGTGGGGACAGGACTGGGAGCCGGGAACTCCATCGCTCTAGTCCCAGCTCCTGCACTGACTGTGCACCCTTGGGCACGTCATATTATTTCCCTGGGCTGTGTGTATCTCTGATGTAACCCCCGAGTTACAGGGTTCTAGAGCGGGGTGGGTTTGGCCAATGAAGTCTCTGTTTTCCCATTTGAGAAGTGGGGACTTTAACACTCAGTTATTTGCCTCTCAGAGCCATGGGGAGGATTCATCAGTGCTTGTTCGTGGCTTTGGGGTGCCATTCAAGGGTTAACACTTACTTTCAGGTGACAAACATAGCCCAGTTATTGGAAATATTAAGCAGCTGGGCATGTGGGTGACATCTTTACTGGCAGTCTTGCCGATAAAACCACAGGCTGGCCCCAAAGAGAAAAGCAACGGGGAGGTACTGTTGACATCTCAAATCTAACCCAGCCCAGTGCATTCATACTGCCGCCTTTACCACGAAGTCAAGGTTGTACTAACTAACTTTCACCCTCTCTCTCATCGCTCTGAGAGTTTGGCGCAACTCTGTGCCCTCAGAACCCTCCTGCTCCTGCACATTTCACCTCAGGAATCAGCTCCCTAACAATCCTGTTATTCAGAGATTGTCTCTCTCTCCCATTGGTGCCTTTTTCACAAGCCTCAGGCCCTGCTCGCACTGGGGCTGGAGTGTGGGCTCTCAGGAGGCTGGGAGCGCTCAGAGAGTTCTACTGCATTCAGGAGACACATGCCCTTGAATCCCAGATGCCCCTGGGGATGGAGAGTGGGAAAAGTGAGCTCTTGCTGCTGGCTCCAGGAGCCACGTGACTTTCTCCAGCACAAGGTGTAACCGCGCACAGGCACGGCGGCGCCGAAGTCCCCCGCATTGGCGACCTGTGTGACATCGCGGTCATCATGCACGCCTTCTGCCTCCTGACATGCCCGGACACCAAGGTGAAGAACGTTGTGACGACCGCCCTGCGCATCGCCACCACGAAATGAATCGGCAGAGCTCCTTCCGACCAAGATGTAGCCACCTTCTTGAGCGGCTCCCTGGACGGCGAATTTGCCCGGGTTGGGGGTGACATCGCCTTGCTGTGGTCCCGTGCCCGCAACGCCACACGCCGACTGGGGAAGCGACTGGGCTGTTGCTGGGAGTGGAGCAAGGAACGGCAGGAGCTAGGAGTCCTAGTGCCATGCATCGGGACGGACAACAACACCATCTTCACCCACGGAGCCAGAGGCGTGCTGGAGAGGACTCTGAAGGCAGCCATCCACGCGCTCTACTTGGACACCCTGAGGAAAAAGCCGGACCAGGGTAAGGCCTTCGAGGTGACCAGGAAGTGGGACTCCAGCAACCACTTTCTCCCCGCGGGCAGCTTCACCCGATTCGCCGACTGGCAGTTCATACACCGCGCCCGACTGAATTGCGTCCCTCTCAATGGAGCCATCCGCCACGGGAACCGGGACAAGCGCTGCAGGAAGTGCGGGTACGTCATGGAGACCCTGCCCCACATCCTGTGCAGCTGCAAGCCTCACGCCAGAGCCTGGCAGCTGCGCCACAATGCCGTCCAGGACCGCCTAGTGAAGGCCATTGCCCCATGCTTGGGAGAAGCGCCGTCAACCGCATCGTCCCCGGCACTGACAGCCCGCTGCACCTGGACATCGTCGTCGTGGACGAGGATCGGAAAAAGATCATCCTCGTCGATGTGACAATCCCGTTCGAGAATAGGACCCCGGCCTTCCGCGTAGCCCGAGCCTGCAAACTCGAAAAGTACGCCCCCCTGGCTGACACCCTGCGGGCAAAGGGCTATGAGGTGTACACCGACGCTCTGATCGTTGGGGCCTTGGGCTCCTGGGACCCCTGTAACGAGCGTGTACTGAGGACCTGCGGGGTAGGCCGTCGCTACGCGCGGCTAATGCGACATCTAATGGTCTCGGACACTATCCGGTGGTCCCGAGACATCTATACAGAGCACATCACCGGCCACCGCGAATACTGAGAGTGAGCCGGCGTGACTTCGCACACCCACAATGAGGAAGAGACCTGAAGACTTGCTCTGTTGGACCTTATCCCCTGAACCCTCCGAAACGAACTGAACTCCACCATATGAGGGTCATCTTATCCTCATTACCCGGCCCGCTTATTTATATCTATGATTGCCTGTAATTCCTGTATGAGTGATGTACCCTCACTGCTTGCTGACTGTACCTTCATTCATCCATCTTATACCCCCCTATTGGGGATATTGCAGACTGTATGTGTTATGTGCTTTCCAATATCAAAATACTAACATCCCCCTATACTCTGTATGTTACCCCCGATGACTAATAACTGAAGTTTCAACACTCTGTATCATCTATTTGTAAACATTTTCTAATAAAATTTTAAATCTGCTGTTGCCAACCAGCTATTATAACATAAGAAAAGATCCGGGAGACTTTACCTAACAGTAAACACTTTAATTAACTTGTTACTGAGAACTGTACAGATACATACTGCGGACTTGCCTGCCTGGCTCCAAGTGCTCTAGCAAAGTGCTCCTGCTGATAAGGCTCGTGACATAATGACTCCTCCCAGACAGCACTACGGGTAACTTGTTCCTAGTCCAAAGTTCCTACGATTGTTACATTTCCCTTTTTTTAAAAAATACACACAATTTAACTAATTTTCAATTTTTTATTTAACTGCATGGACGTAATGTAGCACCCAGAACTCTAATCTGAATCCTTAAAAGTCTAGAACAATTAGTCTCTTTATCTTGCAGGGTTTCTTAGCGCTCTGCCATTAGAGGTAGAACCAGGAGTATCAGTGCCCCATTTTTTCCCCTGTAGTTGGGCTGACCACTTGCGACTCATTAGATTCAGTGGACTTGTTTACTAGTGCTTGTATTTCTGAGCTGGATGTTAGCACAATTTCTATTTGTCTCATATTTTCATTCTCCTCCTGCACAATTCTGTTAGTGCTCATCAAATACTGTCTGTTGATTCCATAGACATCTCTTTCCTCTGTCTTAGCAAGATAAGGTTTTGGAGCAGGGTGTTGGTCAATCACCAATGCAGATTTCCATACTCCTGTTTGACAAATACAGTCTCTCCATTTTTCAGTGATGATAAAGGCTTTGCACCTTGTCAAAGAAATATTTCTGCTTCGCTTGTCTCAATTTTAGGCTAGTTTGTATGTCTCCTTGTGATGTTATGAGTGTAATATAATATCTCATTGAAAGGTGATAGGGCCAGAAAGAGTTAATTAACTCTGACCTGACCCATGGGTGAACCTAGACTGGTTAGGAAGATATGTAAATGAATAGAGCTTTGAAATGCAAGTCTGCACTGTTAGAGGTAAAAGGGTAGATGTTTGCTCAGGGCTTGCGATGTAAGCAAACAAGTCTTGTCTATTGCTGTAACTTTAATTCGAAGATCAAAAAGGAATATTAACATTTATGATGATACTTGAGTGACATAGTATTATTGTCTATATGTCTCTTTGAAGGTTGTGGTAACCTGTATCTGAACTGTTTAATGGATAGATTACCCTGTGTTAATTGCCAGGATGTTTGAGAGAAGAAGAATTAAGCCTATTGTTTTCTCAGGCCAAAAGGCTGCTGGAAATGTACAAGAAGCCTGGGACACGATCCTGTTTCATCTCAAATCTGCTTTGGGTTTCAAGAGGGGGAAACCTTAAGCCACAAGGATTGAGATCCCCAGTCACTGACTGGAGTCACCCTGAATATGGACATTGGACTATAACCTATGGACTATTTCTAAAAGGACTTTTGGCAACTACAAGATCACCTCGGCTATGTATCTGAACCTCAAGAATTGAATTCAAGTCTCTATGTATATTGATCTTTTAACCAACACTCTCTCTCTTTTCTTTTTTAATAAATTTTAGTTTAGTTAATAAGAATTGGCTATAAGCGTGTATTTTGGGCAAGACCTAAGTTATAATTGAACGTGGGTATGTGGCTGATCCTTTGGGACTGGAAGAACCTTTTCTTTTATATGATGAAGTAAGATTTTCAAGAATCATCATCATATCTGACAGGTGTGTCTGGACAGAGGCTTGAGGCTGGGTACTTTAAGGGAACTGCGTTGTTTGGACTTCTAAGTAACCAGTGAGGTACTATAGAAGTTGTTCTGTGCTGGCTTGGGAAATCTAAGTATTGAAATACCCACCAGCGTTTGGGGTTTGTCTGCCCCGTTTTGTTTGCAGTTCACCCTGATTGAGTGACCTCAGCTGGCTCCCATGGGCAGCACCATCACACTCCTTGTATCAGCTTAGGTTGTACCAACGTTGATGAAGTCAGTAATCGGGTCCTTAGACGTCTTCCCATGAGGAGTTGAGCAGGTGATCTCATATCTCCTATAGGTATATTCCAATAGTCCAGCAGGCTAAGATAGGGATCTGTGTTAACCAGGCTAGATTTTTTAAGAATCCTTTTTACAGTTGGTACTGCTCTCGGTCATTCCATTTGATTGTGGGAACAATGGACTTCAAGTTTTGTGAATCAAGTCCCATTGCATTGCAAAAGTTTTTAAGTCTCTGGCACAAAACTGTGGTCCATTTTCTGTAATGAGTTCTTCAGCTATGCCATGCCTTGCAAATATAGACTTTTGATGTCTGATGACAGACACACTTGTGGTGTCCTGAAGCAAGCAGACTTCTAAGTATTTGAATATTAATCAGCAGGAATAAGATAATCTGCACCTTGAAACTCAACAGGTCCATGCCAAGTTTCTGCGAAGATCTGTTTGGGGCCTCATGTGATAGCACTGGTTGCTTTTGATTTTTGTTTCTGAAAGTTTGATATGTGGTGCCATGTCCTCAATTTGACAGCACACGGTTGGCCAATAGATGAGCTCTCCTTTTACATAGCTCTGCTCCCAGATGACTGTCTTGAATAATAGCCAAGATCTCTTTTCTGAGATTAGCCTGTACTATGATTCCATCACTCTTAAAGACAAATCTATCTTGCACACTTAGTTCCTCATTATCTAAGGAATGAGCACAAATATTCTCTGGTACGTCCGGTCTCTTATCCAGCCATCCTTGCAAAATAGTTTGTTTTAAGGTTTGCAGGACAACATCATTTGCAGTAGCTCCTTGGAATTCCTTCAATTTCTGTTCTGAAATAGGCAAATAAGCCATCATAAGATGTATTGCAACATCAGCTTCCTCTGAACATTCTCCTTCACCCACAAACATGTCTGCTCTTGATAAAGAATCAGCAAGTGCTAATTCTTTCACTGGTCTGTGTCTCACTTTCAGTTAATATTTCAGGTGTGTTAACAACCATCTATGAAACCTTGGTGGAGCACTACAAAGGTTTTCTTAAAATGTCCCTAAAAGAGGCTCGTGGTATGTTTTCACAGCTACTTTTCCCCCATAGGTAAAATGATTGAGCCTTGCAGGTCAGTGTGGCCATTTCAGTAATTGCTGCAATTTTTCAGTTGTCAGGTTTTAGACCTTCATTTGGCAAATGATGCCCCAAATATTTCATCTCTGTCAGATCCAGTTCAGTCACAGGTTCCTTTCATGGCAGGTGTCTAGCACTCTCTTGAGCCTTTCATCATATTCCCATCTGGTATTTCCCCACCCAGTATGTCATCCGTATAATATTCTACACCTTCCAGACCTTCAAATGTCTGTTGGATCACTATCTGGTACCCTTCAAGAGCTGAACAGATTCCCCCACAGGAAGTCTGGTGAACCTGCACCTGCCAAATGCTCCACTGAACGTACAAAGTCTAGAACTTTTGTCATCCAGCTGTACTTGCCAAGATCTACTCCTGGGGTCCAAATCAGGGGAAATGGCAGTTTTTGCTAACTTGCTGGTAATTTCTTCCACTGCAGGCAATTGAAAGTGTTCTTTGTATTGCTTTATTCAGATCTCTCAGATCTAAACACATTCTTATTTCATCTCGACCTGATTTGGCAACACTTACTGTAGAATTGACCCATTTTGTAAGTTCGTGTAACTCTTGTTATTACTCTCAACTGTTCCATATGGTGCAGATTTTTCACTTCACTAGAACTTTACCAGGTGCTTGAATTGCAGCTGGTACTTGTGAATTCACCTTTAAGGTGTGCTTACCTGGGACGCACCCTAACCCTGCACATCCATCCTCATATTCGCTAAATGTATCCCAGTCACCTTCTGGTTCTTCCGTTACCAGATTGACCCTTTGCACTTGTCACAGTCTGTAAGCCCAGTATGGCTTGTGAGTGAAATTCCAGCAACGCTTTCTTACCCCAATGCTCACAGTCCAAACTGCATTTACCACATACTTGAAGTTGGTTCCATGAGTAACTTCTCAGCTGGATACTCAAGGTGCAAAGTGGTTTGGACCTTAATGTGTTGTATGACCTACAGACATCACATTGGCCTGTGCCCTAGTATCGAGCTCAAAGTTCATTGTTTTGTGATCATTAATGAGAAAATCCTCATTCCACTCATCCTTGGGAGGCTCCGCACTGAGCACACTGAGAAATATATCTTACAATTGCTCATCTGCTCCTGGCAGTGGGTGCGAGTCCAGTTTGTCCCTTTAACAGAAATGGGGATGAGATCCCATCGCTCTCTGAACTGTCCTTTAGAGCTCTGTGCATTGGCTGAGATTGTTCACAAGGGTTATTAGGGAGATGCAGCGTGGTCCCAGGCTCTGCCTGGAAGGATTTCTGGCCAGATTAAATATGATACCTGCTTCCCCACCTCTGAAATGGACCCTCACGCTGTCACAGGATGAACGCTATTAAACATTCCTCTTTGATGTTGAGAGGTTTGTGTCTCACTTCCCCATCCGGCTGTGTCACTGTGAGGCTGATCACTGCTGCTGTCGTACACCTGACAGTAATAATCAGCCTCGTCCTGCGCCTGGACTCCAGTGATGGTTAATGTGGCCGTGTTACCAGATTTGGCACCAGAGAATCGATCAGGGATTCCGGAGGGTCTGCTGCTATCACCATATATAACGAGTAGTGGGGCACTGCCAGGTTTCTGTTGGTACCAGCTCACATACTTGCCCCCAATGTTGTTTCCTGAACAGGTCAGTTGAGCCTTTTGCCCTGGAGACACAGACACTGAAGGCGGCTGAGTCAGCACGTACTGGGCGAGAGAACCTGAAACAGGGGGATAAAATCAATATTTAGTGATCTAACATACCACAGGCCGTGCAGGAACCTGAGGAAGAGAAAATCCCCTGAATAAAGAGATGGAGAAAAACTCTCCCGCTTATGATACCTGAGCAGTAAGTGAGCAGCGTGAGGAGCAGAGGGGTCCAGGCCATGGTGGGAATCCAGACAACCTCGGCTTCCTGAGACAAACGGGTATGTGGCTGGGACCCTCCGATTCTCTCTTAAACCCCCAGAGCTGGAGAACGGCCCCTTCATGCAAATCTGCTCCCTGCTCATTGGCTGCTGCTGCCTTTCCCTCCCCAAGAGCAAAGGGCCCCAGGGGAGAGCCTCTCTGCATAAATCCCCTCAGACACCTGTAGGGGAAAGGACTGCTTTGCTTTTCATTGGCAAGGAAAATGTCTAGCTCGTCCCAGGGGTGGGGAGCTCCCAGTGGGTTTGGTCTGCTCAGAAAGTCAAGTGCAGACCCCTCTCCCCAGAAGTCTCCAATTTTATCTGCCTGGGACCTCAAAGTAAACTGTGGTTTCTTCTCATGCCCCCAGGCCACAATTATTTTCAGAGTCATGCCACCATTTTCGGTCATTGCAGGAAAAAATGCTGGCCAGTTTTGGGGTGATAATTTCTGGAGTGTTGGATGGGTGGGAGCTGGTGTTGGGGCTGGCTATGGGATGGGTGCTGGATGGGTGGGTGCTGTTGGATGGAGCTGGTGTTGGGGCTGGTTAGGGAGTGGGGGCTGGATGAGGGCAGTTGATATTTGCCGACCTTACATCAATCCCATGGTTCGCAGGACTGTCCCGATTTGACGCACAAACTCCCTATTCCACGGGGCTGGCTGGGCCTGGCTCCTCACTCTGGGAACTGCAACCTGGCCCCAGTGAGCGGGTCACAGCCCTGCTCAGGTCTGGCCCGGCCGCCCCATGGCAATGAGGGAGGAGCTGCTGGTACATCTTTCCTTTGTACCGTTAAGCCGTCCTGCCAAGTGTGATGGCCCCGTTGATTCCTGGCAGCCCTCGCACAGCGTCCTTTGTTATTCCGCAGAGTGTGAGTGTTTGTGGGCTCGAGCCGGAGGGGACTGGTGCTGGGCACTGACAGCCCCTGACTCTGAGCATGTGGCACACGCACCTCACCCAACACCCAGGGCTGGTGCACACCAGCATTCACAGCCACTCCCTGCAGTGGGGTCGGCTCCCACAGATTAATATTGCCCCCTAGTGGCCGAGGAACCGTAAATCTCCATAGAGTTCAGATGTAATAACAATGTCCTGGGAGAGCGTCTGTGTCTTTCGATGCCCCGGGCTGCACCCAATGGGGCCTCCCAACAAACCCTCTTTTGGGGATGAGATCCCCCTTGGATGGAGCCATATGATCTCTGCTCTGCATAGTCCAGTATGGCAGGTGCCTGGTGACAACCCTCAGGAGAGTTGGTAACGGCATCACTGCCCTATTCACCCCACTCCCCTGTGGATTT
Source organism: Malaclemys terrapin pileata (assembly GCF_027887155.1). NCBI lineage: Eukaryota > Metazoa > Chordata > Testudines > Emydidae > Malaclemys > Malaclemys terrapin. The sequence goes on along the minus strand of NC_071520.1, from coordinate 14,338,547 downwards.
GATTCAGAAGTAGAGGAACTAATGGGCTGCTGAGGAACCTGGCCACCTTCCTGAGAGGCAGGGGTGTGTCCCCTCTCCCTTTCCTCAGGCCCCCTGGGGTTCGCAGTTCCAATGCCTGCTGGCCGGGGCAGGAGCCCACACGAGAACTGTCTGCTGGGGGACTTTCCAACGCTCCTCTGGGAGCAGAATGGGCCTTTCAACTCACAGGAGCACGGAGCACGGACCCCTGTCTGCACAGCGGCGGAGCCTGTGCCATGGGAGGGAAGACTCAGCCCTTACCCACCCCAGCACGGGACTGCGTGTGGCCAGCACCCCAGCTTCATGTGAGACCTGCACAGACACCACTACAAATGACCCTTGGCTGTTCTGAATACTGAGCTGTGCCTGGAGGCGAACAATTAAGTAACTCCCATCTGTCTCAAGTGTTCATTTCGGCCTGGTTTCAATCTCTGCTGATCCCTTGGCTCAGCTCTGGGCTATCTGCATTGCTGGGCAGGCAGGGCAGGTCTGTGGGGTGTCAGTGGTTGCCGTGGGGTGTATGTCGTGCAGGAAAGCAGCAGCCTTCAGTTTGGGGCTGAATAAAGAGGTTTGCATAAGTTATTGTGAAGTTGTTGTTAATCACATTCGATCTCCATCCCAGAATGGCCCCACCAGGGAGCAGAGCCGGGCAGGTACCCACCAGCAGCAGCACTGAGCCTGCCCCAGCAGGAGGGGTCAGAGGCAGCGCTCCGGGGACAGGACTTGGAGCCAGGAACTCTGCAATTCTAGTCCCAGCTCCTGCACTGACTGGACAGTGACGGAAGCAGATGGAAGCAGCAGAGGTGCATTCTGGGATTTCTTGTTTTAAGCCGGGAGCAGTGAACCCAGCCCAGTGCATTCACACTGCCTCCCTCCCCCTGGTGTCAGGGCTGCGCTAACTAACCGTCGCCCTCGCTCAGCGCTCTGAGAGTTTAGCGCAGCTCTGTGCAGTCAGAGTCCTCCTGCTCCTGTGCGTTTCACCTCAGAAATCAGCTCTTTAACGTTCCTGTTACTCAGAGACTGAGGCTCTTCCCCTTCCTGCTGGTGCCACGTGGGGGCTTGTCACAGGCCTCGGCCCCGGCTCGCGGGCAGGCTGTTGTGCAGGATCTCAGGAGGTTGGGATGGGTCTGAGGGTTCCCCTGGGTGCAGGACACAGATGCCCCCAAAGCGCGTGGGGATGGAGAGTGGTGAAAAGTGAGCTCTGGCTGCCGGCTCCAGGAGCCTGACACTCAAGTGATCTTCTCCAGTGCCAGGGTCCATCCCCCGTTCCCACTGCGGGGAAGTGTGTGTGTGTGTCAATGTCTAGACAAAGCTTTGAGGAGAAGAGAACGTATCTGACTTTGGCAGTAGAAGTTTGGAGAACAGTGTCCAGCCTTGGACTGTTACCAGGAGAGGGGCATCCTCATTCCTGGGGGTATCAGAGAAGAGGTGAGATGAGAGCACTGACACGGAGTCAGGCACTGGGTACAAGTCCAGTTTGTCCCTTTCACAGAAATGGGGACGAGATCCCATCGCTCTCTGAATTGTCCTTTAGAGCTCTGGGCATTGGGGTGAGATTGTTCACAAGGGTTATGAGGGAGACGCAATGTGGTCCCAGGTTCTGCCTGGAAGGATTTCTGGGCAGATTAAATATGATACCTGCTCCCCCACCTCTGAAATGGCCCCTCACGCTGTCACAGGACGAATGCTATTAAACGTTCCCCTTTGATGACAAGAGGTTTGTGTCTCACTTCCCCATCTGGCTGTGTCACTGTGAGCAGCGTTGCTGTCCCACACCTGACAGTAATAATCAGCCTCGTCCTGCGCCTGGACTCCAGTGATGGTTAATGTGGCCGTGTTACCGGAGTTGGCACCAGAGAATCGATCAGGGATTCCGGAGGGTCTGTTGCTATCATTATATATAATTAGCACTGGGGCACTGCCAGGTTTCTGTTGGTACCAGTGCACACTCTTGCTACCAATGTTGTTTCCCGAACAGGTGAGTTGAGCATTTTGTCCTGGAGATACAGACACTGAAGGCGGCTGAGTCAGCACGTACTGGGCGAGAGAACCTGAGACAGGAGGAGAAAACAAGGGGATAAAATCAATATTTCAAGAGCTAACACACCACAGGCCATGCAGGAACCTGAGGAAGAGAAAATCCCCTGAATAAAGAGATGGAGAAAAATTCTCCCGCTTATAATACCTGAGCAGTAAGTGAGCAGCGTGAGGAGCAGAGGGGCCCAGGCCATGGTGGGAATCCAGATGCGCTCGGCTTCCAATGGGTCTGTGGCTGGGACCCTCCAATTCTCTCTTAAACCCCCAGCGCTGGAGAACGGCCCCTTCATGCAAATCAGCTCCCTGCTTACTGGCTGCTGCTGCCTTTCACTCCCCAAAAGCACAGGAACCCAGGGGAGAGCCTCTCTGCATAAATCCCCTCAGACACCTGTAGGGGAAAGGACTGCTTTGCTTTTCATTGGCAAGGAAAATGTCTAGCTTGTCCCAGAGGTGAGGAGCTCCCAATGGGTTTGGTGTACTCAGAAAGTCAAGTGCAGACCCTTATCCCCACAAGCCTCCAATTTTATCTGCCTGGGACCTCAAAGTAAACTGTGGTTTCTTCTCATGCCCCCAGGCCACAATTGTTTTCTGAGTCATGCCACCATTTTCAGTCATTGCAGGAAGAAATGCTGGCCAGGTTTGGGGTGATCATTTCTGGAGTGTTGGATAGGTGGGAGCTGGTGTTGGGGCTAGCTATGGGATGGGTGCTGGATGGGTGGGTGCTGTTGGATGGAGCTGGTGTCGGGGCTGGCTAGGGAGTGGGGGCTGGATGAGGGCAGTTGATATTTGCAGACCTTACATCAATCCCGTGGTTCGCAGGACTGTCCCGATTTGACGCACAAACTCCCTATTCCACAGGGCTGGCTGGACCTGGCTCCTCACTCTGGGAACTGCAACCTGGCCCCTAGTGAGCGGGTCACAGCCCTGCTCAGGTCTGGCCCGGCCGCCCCACGGGAATGAGGGAGGAGCTGCTGGTTCATCTTTTCTTTGTACCTTTCAGCCGTCGTGCCAAGTGTGATGGCCCCGTTGATTCCTGGCAGCCCTCGCACAGCGTCCTTTGTTATTCCGCAGAGTGTGAGTGTTTGTGGGCTTGAGCCGGAGGGGTCTGGTGCTGGGCGATGACAGCCCCTGTCTCTGAGCGTGTGGCACACGCACCTCACCCAACACCCAGGGCTGGTGCACACCAGCACTCACAGCCACTCCCTGCAGTGGGGTCGGCTCCCACAGATTAATATTGCCCCCTAGTGGCCCGCATCGCACTTGCCATGATCCCGTCCCTGACTCTCCAGGGCTGTAGGTAACATCGCTTAGCCAGTCCCTTCCAGCATTCACCCTCTTCCTCTAAGGATGTCCTTCTCCACACTAACCAGCTGATCAGGCCCTCGGCTTAGTCACGTCAGGCAGAGATCAGTCAGTTATTCAGGCAGCTGCAGCCCCTGGATGAAGATTAAGACATTCTAGAGCTGGGCAGCCATCGGGGTGTGGCTACATGAATCTAACTCTGTCAGACACAGACAGACCCACTGCCAGGGGAAGGGGCAGGGAGGCAGAACCACCCCGGTCTCCTGCACGGCGCTTTACCCTGCGCTTTTGAACATTGCCAGACAGAGTAGAAATTGACTGTCACCACCTTAGAGCCCCTACACTGAGAGCGCCGAGGAACCGTAAATCTTCACAGAGTTCAGATGTAATAACAATATCCTGGGAGAGCGTCTGTGTCTTTCGATGCCCCAGGCTGCACCCAATGGGGCCTCCCAACAAACCCTCTTTCGGGGATGAGATCCCACTTGGATGGAGCCATATGATCCCTGCTCTGCACAGTCCAGTACGGCAGGTGCCTGGTGACAACCCTCAGGAGAGTTGGTAATGGCATCACTGCCGTTTTCACCCCACTCCCCTGTGGATTTGATTCAGAAGTAGAGCAACTAATGGGCTGCTGAGGAACCTGGCCACCCTCCTGAGAGGCAGGGGTGTGTCCCCTCTCCCTTTCCTCAGGCCGCCTGGGGTTCGCAGTACCAATGCCTGCTGGCCGGGGCAGGAGCCCACACGAGAACTGTCTGCTGGGGGACTTTCCAATGCTCCTCTGGGAGCAGAATGGGCCTCTCAACTCACAGGAGCACAGAGCCCTGTCTGCACAGCGGCGGAGCCTGTGCCATGGGAGGGAAGACTCAGCCCTTACCCACCCCAGCACGGGACTGCGTGTGGGCAGCACCCCAGCTTCATGTGAAACCTGCACAGACACCACTACAAATGACCCTTGGCTGTTCTGAATACTGAGCTGTGCCTGGAGGCGAACAATTAAGTAACTCCCATCTGTCTCAAGTGTTCATTTCGGCCTGGTTTCAATCTCTGCTGATCCCTTGGCTCAGCTCTGGGCTATCTGCATTGCTGGGCAGGCAGGGCAGGTCTGTGGGGTGTCAGTGGTTGCCGTGGGGTGTATGTCGTGCAGGAAAGCAGCAGCCTTCAGTTTGGGGCTGAATAAAGAGGTTTGCATAAGTTATTGTGAAGTTGTTGTTAATCACATTCGATCTCCATCCCAGAATGGCCCCACCAGGGAGCAGAGCCAGGCAGGTACCCACCAGCAGCAGCACTGAGCCTGCCCCAGCAGGAGGGGTGAGAGGCAGCGCTCCGGGGACAGGACTTGGAGCCGGGAACTCTGCAGTTCTAGTCCCAGCTCCTGCACTGACTGGACAGTGATGGAAGCAGATGGAAGCAGCAGAGGTGCATTCTGGGATTTCTTGTTTTAAGCCGGGAGCAGTGAACCCAGCCCAGTGCATTCACACTGCCTCCCTCCCCCTGGTGTCAGGGCTGCGCTAACTAACCGTCGCCCTCGCTCAGCGCTCTGAGAGTTTAGCGCAGCTCTGTGCAGTCAGAGTCCTCCTGCTCCTGTGCGTTTCACCTCAGAAATCAGCTCTTTAACGTTCCCGTTACTCAGAGACTCCTTCCTGCTGGTGCCACGTGGGGCTTGTCACAGGCCTCGGCCCCGGCTCGCGGGCAGGCTGTTGTGCAGGATCTCAGGAGGCTGGGAGGGGTCTGGGGGTTCCCCTGGGTGCAGGACACAGATGCCCCCAAGGCCCGTGGGGACGGAGAGTGGGGAAAAGTGAGCTCTGGCTGCCGGCTCCAGGAGCCTGACACTCAAGTGATCTTCTCCAGTGCCAGGGTCCATCCCCCGTTCCCACTGCGGGGAAGTGTGTTTGTGTGTCAATGTCTAGACAAAGCTTTGAGGAGAAGAGAACGTGTCTGACTTTGGCAGTAGAAGTTTGGAGAACAGTGTCCAGCCTTGGACTGTTACCAGGTGAGGGGCGTCCTCATTCCTGGCGGTATCAAAGAAGAGGTGAGATGAGGGAACTGACACGGAGCCAGGCACTGGGTACAAGTCCAGTTTGTCCCTTTCACAGAAATGGGGACGAGATCCCATCGCTCTCTGAATTGTCCTTTAGAGCTCTGCGCATTGGGTGAGATTGTTCACAAGGGTTATGAGGGAGACGCAATGTGGTCCCAGGTTCTGCCTGGAAGGATTTCTGGGCAGATTAAATATGATACCTGCTGCCCCACCTCTGAAATGGCCCCTCTGGTTGTCACAGGACGAATGCTATTAAACGTTTCCCTTTGATGACTAGAGGTTTGTGTCTCACTTCCCCATCTGGCTGTGTCACTGTGAGCAGCACTACCATCCTACACCTGACAGTAATAATCAGCCTCGTCCTGCGCCTGGACTCCAGTGATGGTTAACGTGGCCGTGTTACCGGAGTTGGCCCCAGAGAATTGATCAGGGATTCCGGAGGGTCTGCTGCTATCACTATGTATAACGAGTACGGGGGCACTGCCAGGTTTCTGTTGGTACCAGTGCACACTCTTGCTACCAATGTTGTTTCCTGAACAGGTCAGTTGAGCATTTTGCTCTGGAGACACAGACACTGAAGGCGGCTGAGTCAGCACGTACTGGGCGAGAGAACCTGAGACAGGAGGAGAAAACATGGGGATAAAATCAATATCTGAAGAGCTAACACACCACAGGCCGTGCAGGAACCTGAGGAAGAGAAAATCCCCTGAATAAAGAGATGGAGAAAAACTCTCCCGCTTATAATACCCGAGCAGTACGTGAGCAGCGCGAGGAGCAGAGGGGCCCAGGCCATGGTGGATCCAGACGAGCTCGGCTTCCTGAGGCAAACAGGTCTGTGGCTGGGACCCTCCGATTCTCTCTTAACCCCCCAGAGCTGGAGAACGGCCCCTTCATGCAAATCAGCTCCCTGCTCACTGGCTGGTGCTGCCTTTCACTCCCCAAAAGCACAGGAACCCAGGGGATAGTCTCTCTGTATAAATCCCCTCAGACACCTGTGTAGGAAAGTACTGCTTTGCTTTTCATTGGCAAGGAAAATGTCTAGCTCGTCCCAGGGGTGGGGAGCTCCCAATGGGTTTCGTCTGCTCAGAAAGTCAAGTGCAGACCCCTCTCCCCAGAAGTCTCCAATTTTAACTGCCTGGGACCTCAAAGTAAACTGTGGTTTCTTCTCATGCCCCCAGGCCACAATTATTTTCAGAGTCATGCCACCATTTTTGGTCATTGCAGGAAGAAATGCTGGCCCGTTTTGGGGTGATCATTTCTGGGGTGCTAGATGGGTGGGTGCTGTTGGATTGGGGCTGGTGTGAGGGCTGCTTACAGAGGGGGAGCTGGATGGGTGGGTGCTGTTGGATGGGGACTGGAATTGGGCTGGTTAGGGAGTGGGGGCTGCATGAGGGCAGTTGATATTCGCAGACCGTACATCAATCCCCGGGTTCGCAGAACTATCCCTATTCCACGCGGCTGGCTGGGCCTGGCTCCTCACTCTGGGAACTGGAACCTGGCCCCAGGAGCGTTGCCAGCTTTTCTGATGCCCTAGACAGCGGAAGGTCCCGCCCTGAAATACCACCCCCCACAGAGGCGGCGGAAGGCGACCCTCCCAGCACTCCGCCGAAATACCACCGCGGTTGCCGTTCCCCAAATTGTAGCACCTAATGGGTTGTGCCGGCCCTGCCTGGTCCCTAGTGAGTGGGTCACAGTCCTGCTCAGGTCTGGCTCGGCCGCCCCATGGGAATGAGTGAGGACCTGCTGGTTCGTCTTTTCTTTGTGACTTTCAGCCATCGTGCCAAGTGTGATGGCCCCGTTTATTCCTGGCAGCCCTCGCATAGCGTCCTTTGTTATTCCGCAGAGTGTGAGTGTTTGTGGGCTGGAGCCGGAGGGGTCTGCTGCTGGGCGCTGACAGCCCCTGACTCTGAGCGTGTGGCACACGCACCTCACCCAACATCCAGGGCTGGTGCACACCAGCCCTCACAGCCACTCCCTGCAGTGGGGTCGGCTCCCACAGATTAATATTGCCCCCTAGTGGCCAGAGTCACACTTGCCATGCTCACATCCCTGACTCTCCAGGGCTGAAGCTAGCCAGTCCCTTCCAGCATTCACCCTCTTCCATTAAGGATGTTCTTCTCCACACTAACCAGTTACCAGGCTGATCAGGGCCCTCAGAGACAACTGCAGAGAGACACAAGAATTGTTTTGTTTTCCGGTAACAAGGAAAAATGAAGCTCATCTTGGGGGTGAGGGACTCCCAAAGTGCTGTCTCTGCTCAGACTGTTACCGTTCAGAGCACTCCCCCGGAGCGAGGAGTCTCACACATTCCCCACTCGGCATTGCAAACCTAGCTGGGTTTCTTGCCATGACCCTGACCCACAATGTTTATGGCTGCAAGAAACCCTGGCTGGTTTGGGGCTGTGTGTTGGATGTGTCGGCTGCTGGTTGTTTAGGTGTCACTGGGAGATGTGGCTGCTGCAGACTGATGGCTTGTGGAGTGAGTGGCTGCTGCCTGGGCTCTGGAGTTGTGCTTGACTGGGGTTGGGAATGACCGGGATGGTGCTGCTGGGTGGCTGTGGGGGGCTATTGGAGCATGCTGCTAGGTGAGGCTCTGCTGGGAAGGGTGGGGCTGAGACCCTTCTGCACTGCACACTCCTGGAGGGGAGCCCCACTGAAAGACAGCGAGGAACCAGCTAATGACCACTGTGAACAATGGGGGCCGTTGGGATCACAGCACCGGCTTGACTGCTCCCCTCTTAGTGGTACTTCCCTGCAGCAGGACGGTGTGGGCAGGGCGAGGGGAACACTTGCCCCCTCTGGGTTACAGCAGCCACTGGGTTTTGGTGACCCTCCCAGCACTCCAAGCAAGACTGCCAGTCAGAGAACCTCTGCCCCAGAGACCAGGGAGCAGAGAGGGGGCAGCTGGGAAGTTGGAATCCAAGCGGTGTTCTCTAGGGTCCCTTGTCCAGATCATGTGAGCGCTGTTGGGGAATAAAAAGCCCCAAAGCCCAGAGATCTCTCTAGCCCAGCAGTGTGTAGCCTGACTCACGTTACACTGCCTTAGTACAGTCTCTGAGCTCTAGTACTGGGAGGGTGAAGATCACCCCCTGGTGGTCAGTGCTGCTGTTACTAAGATTATTCTGACCGGGGTTTCACAAAAGCTAGAGACTCTCCATGCTGAGCTTATCACAAAGCGGCCCCTACTCATTGTCTCTCACAGCTGCAGGGAACATCACGTACACTTGTTTCCAGCATTCATGTTGTTCCTTTTCAGGGTGTTCTTCTCTGTGCTGGCAGCACTGACCATGTCATCAGCCTGGTCACACCTTTGGAAGGGATTACCCAGGGATTTCAGAAATTGCACCTGCCTAGATGAAGACTAATCCAACCCAAGATAGGGAAGTCACCTCCTCCTAGCTGGTTTGCTATTGTTGCCTCTTCCCATGACACTAATGTTCTGTTCTGACCCCAGGGGCGGAGGGTGTGAGGGGTAGCGGATGCCGGGGCCGTGCGGGCCAGCTCTCCAGTGGAGGGTCGATCAGTGATGTGCACTCCAGGTATTAGGGTCGCCAATTTTGGTTGTCTGTTTTCCTGGAGGCTTCATCACATAATATAATCTTTAATTAAAGATTAATCTTTAATTCCTGGTGTCAAGGCTGAATTCCCACTCTGGCACTTTGAGTGCAGAAGATGGGGGCCCGCAAGGATTCTAAAAATTAATACTAGCCACTCCAGGCTTGTATTAAACTCCCAGGGTTACAGCTTTTCTCTGACAGTGGCTTGGTAAACGCTGCCACCACCCAAGTAAAAAACTGCCTCGGCTTTTCCACCCCTCCCTCAGGGAAGCCGAGAAAGAAAACAAATAAAAGGGAAACCCAGATGTTGCCATCAACTAATTGAAAAACATATACACAGACCTTTTAAGACACAAAACCAATCAGGTTCTTCAAAAAGGTAAATTTTATTTACAAAAAGAGGAAAGGAAACGCACCTGGAAAATCAGGCTATTGCTAGATTTTTATAGAGCAACTGAAAAGGGGTTAAATGCCAGGAATGGCTCCCTGGGGTCCAGCTTTACATTACAAATGAAAAACAACCACAACTGAACTTAGCCCAGAGGAACCCCACAAGCCAAAATAAAGAAATAAACCTCATTGCATCGATCTAAACATTCCCCGTCCCACTGAATCCTTCTAGGGATGGAAGATGATTGTTCATACCTGGTCCAAACTTTACACAGCATTCCTGCTGCCCCTGTCTCTTCAGCCAAGAGAGAACAACAGAGAGACAAAGGGAAAGCTTTTTTCCCCATTTAAAAAGCTCTAGCCTTCCCATTGGCTCTTTTGGTCAGGTGCCCACTCCCTTTCCTTTACCTGGGGGACTTTTTTTTAACCCTTTACAGGTAAAGCAATCAGAGAACAGACACCACAAGGGACTTTATAGCTAACTGGCTGGCTGGGTGTCCATAAAAGGGAGCTACCCCCTTCATTTGTCACACCTGGAGACTCCAGGAGAAGCCTGGAGGGTGAGCAGTCCTACCCAGGGGTGGCATGTTTGTAGAAATTTTGGTGGTGCCCAGAACGTGCCGCTGCCCAAACTCTGCCCCCACACCTGCCCAAGGCTCTGGGAGGGAGTTTGGGTGAGGGAGGAGGTCTGGGGTTCAGGCCCTAGGCTGGGCAGGGGATTGGGGTGCAGGGTCTGGGAGGGAGTTTGGAGATGGGAGGGGTGCAGAGGGATGGGGTGCAGAGGTGTGGGGTGTGGCTGCAGATGAAAGGGTTTGGAGTGTGGGAGGGGCTCAGGGTGAGAGTAGGGGTGTAGGGGGTGAGGACTCTGTCTGGGGCTGGCAATGGGGGGGGTTGGGATATGGGAGGGGCTCAGGGTGAGAGTAGGACTGTGGGGGGATGATGGCTCTGGCTGGGACTGGGGATGAGGTGTTTGGGGTGCTGGAGGGGCTCAGGGCTCGGGCAGAGGGTTGAGGGTGCAGTGGTGAAAGCTCTGACTGGGGGTGTGGGCTCTGGGGTGGGGCAGAGCTGGGGATGAGTTTGGGGTGCAGGCAGGCTGCTCTGGGACAGGGGCCAGAGAGGAGGACTCCCCCCAGCCCTTTCCCTGCCGGCAGCAGCAAGCTCTGGGGGAGGAGTCCCCCCTTTCCTGTCCCCCCAGCAGCACACTCACCCCCACCACTGTCACTGCATGTGTTCCTAGGGCCCCTCTCAGGTCCAGGAATCTCCCTCACCTTCCCCGTGCTGGGTGCCGGGGGGTGCTGCGTGTGCCTACTCCCCTGCTGTTGTCCCTGATTGTAGCCTCACTGGGGGTGAGGGATGGGGCTGCCCCCTTGCCCAGTATGGGACAGGAGCAGTGACTGTGGGCGGCAGGGGGCGGGCTTTGATGCTGGAGGGTCCTGCCAGAAAAGGGAAGGGTTTGAGAGGGAAGGGCAGGCTCAGTCAGTCTTCCCTGCCAGTGGAGAAGGGGGCATTCGGACTCTGCGGCAGCAGTTGCTGCAGGGAAGCAGTTTAGAGGAGACAGAGAGAGAGAGACACTCTGCTCCAGGGTTCGGGAAAGATGGGCGGGGAGGGGGCAGCAAGTCGGGGCCATGGGACACTCGTGGGGGGGGGGGGCGGCCCCAAATTTTGGTAGAGCTGGGCCCCTGGCTCTGAATATTGCTGGTGCCTGAGCACCACGTGAGTATGGAACTCGCTGCCTATGGCCCTACCAGGTATGTTCTGAGTGGAATTTCTGTCATTCCCACGTACATCAGTCAAAATGTCATTCCTGGGTAGGCTGATGCTTCCCTGTGAATATTTAAGCAAACAGCCCTGCTCCATCACCTGGCCCATGGGCGTGTCTTACATTGGAAATCTCAGGATCTCCCTTCCCCCTCTTGGAGGCAGGCCCTTGGCAAGATCTCTGGGGCCCTGAATAGGGATGTCTCAGGAGGGTGTAACCAGAATGGCAGCTTCCTCTGCCCGCCCTGAGGCTGCAGGGGCTGGAGACCCTTAGTCGGTAGAGAGTTCCCGTCCTGCACAAGGAAATGGAGGAGAGAAACTGGACTGAGCAGTTCACATGGTCCATGGAGTGAGCTGGGAAAAGTTGTCCTCCCCTCCTCCCCAAGTAAAGAGAGAGAACATGGAGGGGGAAGGGCAGAGCTATTAGAATTCACCAATCTATTACAATTCTCTGAGAGTGTCAACAAGCACGTGGACAAGGGTGATCCAGTGGATAAAATGTATATAATGTACACCACTATCCCGATATAACGCTGTCCTTGGGAGCCAAAAAATCATACTGCATTATAGGTGAAACCGCGTTATATCGAACTTGCTTTGATATGCTGGAGCGCGCAGCCCTGCCCCCCTCCCGGAGCACTGCTTTACTGCGTTATATCTGAATGAGTGTTATATTGGGTCGCATTATATCAGGGTAGAGGTGTACTTGGATTTTCAGAAAGCCTTTGATAAGGGCTCACCCCAAAGGCTCTTAAGCAAAGTAAATCATGAGATACGAGGGAAGGTCCTCTCATGTATTGGTAACTGCTTAAAAGATAGGAAAGAAAGAGTAGGAATAAATTATCAGTTTTCAGAGTGGAGAGAGACAAATAGCGATGTCCCCAAGGATCTGTCCTGGGACCAGTGCTGTTCAACATATTCATAATTGGTCTGGAAAAGGGGTTATCAGTGAGGTGTCAAAGTTTGCAGATGATACAAAACTACTCAAGCTAATTTAGTCCAAAGCTGATTACGAACAGTTACAAAGGGCTCTCAGAAAACTGGGTGACTGGGCAACAAAATGGCAGATGACATTTAATACTGAGAAATGCTAAGTAATGCCTTTTGGAAAACATAATCCAACCGATACAGACAAAATGATGGGGTCACCATTATCTGTTATGACTCAAGAGAGAGCTCTTGGAGTCACTGTGGAGAGTTCTCTGAAAACATCTCCTCAATGTGCAGCTGCAGTCAAAAAGGCTAACGGTGTTCCGAATCATAAGGAAAGGGATAGACTGAAAATATCACAATGACACTATATAAATCCATGGTACGCCCACACCTTAAATATTGTGTGCAGTTCTGGTCACCCCATCTCCAAAAGACATATTAGAATTGGAAAAGGTATTTATTTAGCGTGTGCATAGTCGTCTAGCCAAGCAATGCATCTTCAGTGGCGTGATGCAGTTCTTTTAGGCCACTGCTGAACTTAGTCAGCGGCATTTATCGACAACATGCGTCATCGTCTGTGTCGCGCCACAGCTTCACAAAGGGCTGTGACGAAGGCCCCAGCAATGCTGGTTGGCTGAACAGAGACCTTGCCCGGTCCAGTCTCTGTCAACGGGGAAGGTAAAACCAGGCAGGCAGATTGTGGGGGTCGGTGATGAGGGACTGGTTGGAGCATGAGTACCCCATGACAAACCTGCCAATTTGCTAAGAAGATTGTTGCGCGTCTTAACTTTAGCTGCTGTCTTCTTCAGGTAGGCATGGTAACTCAGTGTGTGGTCTAAGGTCACACCTAGATAGATCAGTTCTACTTCATGCTTCACCTTCTGACCATTCAGATAAACATTCACTTCTTGGGTTGCGCTGGCGTGAGGAAGATGGAACAAACTGGAGATTGTTTTTATGGTGCTTGGCGGGAGGCACCAAGTCTTACAGTAGTCAGCTAATTTTATCATGTCCTGGTTTAAGGTGGCATGGAGCTCATGAAACGTCCGGGTACCGCAACAGATGTCATCTGCGTAAATAAACTTTTGTGACTCCGTTGTTGGCAGGACATTGATGTAAAGATTGAACAGGGTTGGCAAAAGCACAGAACCCTGGGGTAACCCATTGCTCTCTCACCTCCAAGCACTCGTCATCTCCGTCATATGGACTCTGAACTGCCTAACGCAGAGGAACAGTGCAAGGACGCCTGAGAGCCAATGTAGCAGGACCCGTGATACCTTCACAAGCAGGCCAGTGTGCCATGCCGTATCGTATGCCACTGTTAGGTCAATGAAAACAGCGTCTGTTTTCTCTCAAGCCATTTTCAACAGATGTGGTCAGCGTGAGTACTTGGTCGCATGTGCTACGGCCTTGGTGAAAGCCAGCTAGGTCAGGGCTCAAAATTCTCTTCACATTGGATAATATGCACTGTAGGACCAAGCGCTCCAGTGACTTGAAGCACACCGACAGTAACCATCTGGGACGATAGCTTGATGCTTGACTTGGGTCCTTTTCAGGCTTTAGGAGGCCAATGACTTTTGCGGTGCACCATGTCTTCAGTAGCCTCTCTTCACTGATGACCCTGGTGAAGAATTTCACAAGCCAAAGTTGGGGGCCAAGGTTTTTCAGGAATTCTGGAGATATGGTGTCATAGCCCACAGCTGTTCCACACTTGATGCTACCCAGTGTCTGTTCCAGTTCTGTTACGGTGAATGGTTCTGGGCAGCTTCTGATCTGGTGTACATGTTTAAACATACGCCATTCGTTCCTCACTTGTCTTCGCACCTGTTTCTCCAAAGGTGCTCTGGCCACTTTCAGTAGGTTCCGGCTACGTGGTTGGGTGTCACTGAGGGTTGGCAGAGTGGAGGTGGTTGCTGTGCTGCTCCAAGGCGTCGGCGCTGACTCCAACACTTGTGGCTGGAGCGGGAAAAGTTCATCCTCTCGGTTGTCTCCTCCCATCTGACTCGGTGAGCAGTGTCCAATGATTCGATCAGATAGTCTGTGACGCCTGGGTGACCAGATGCTTCCTACTGCTCGAGCAAGGCAGCGCTTTCCTCGTCGAGACAGGGGATGTAGAACGGGCAGCAACCGCGTGGGATGGCTCTGCAGGCTGCTTTGTAGATAGCACCACAGAAGCGACAGTAGGTCTCATTTACCGAGAGATGCCAGGCTGGTGGTGTCACCACACTCTTCTCCAGCGCTTCCTGGTGTTTTACCCAGTCGGCCTTTCGGAAGTTCCACTGCTTCTGTTTGGAACTCTTGACACCTGGGAGCTGTAGCCCGATATGGATCAGGTATAAAGAGGAGCAACAAAAATGGTTCGAGGTATGGATCAGCTTCCATCTGAGGAGAGATTAAAAAGACTGGGAGTGTTCATCTTGGAAAAGAGATGGGGGATATGATCTAGGTCCATAAAATCATGATTGGTGTGGAGAAAGTTAATAAGGAGGTGTTATTTACCCTGTCCCATAACAATAGAACCAGGGGTCACCCAATGAAATTAATAGGCAGGAGGTTTAAAAGAAACCTAAGCGAGTACTTCTTCACACAATGCACAGTCAGCCTGTGAATTCGTTGCCAGGGGATGTTGTGAAGGCCAAAAGAATAACCGGGTTTGGAAAAAGAACTAGGTAAATTCATGGACGATAGGTCCCTTAGTGGCTATTAGTCAAGAGGGTGATGGATGCAACCCCATGCGCTGGATGTCCCTAAACCTCTGACTACTAGATGGTAGAACTGGACGAGAGGGGATGGATCACTCAGTAATTGCTTTGTTCTGTTCATTCCGTCTGAAGTTTCTGGCACCGGCCACTGTTGGAAGACAGGCTACTTGGGTAGATGGACCATTGGTCTGATCCAGGATAGCCGTTCTTCTGTTCTTAGCGGTGTCCACCTGGACCCCAGCAGAGAGAGTGTGATGAGAGAACAGGGAAGACTAGGGAAGCTCTGGGCAACAGCTGAGAGTGGGGAAATGACCTTCACTGTGAAGAATAACTGTTGTGTGATGCCTTACAGACAGAAACCAAACACTGCAGCTTGTGCGTTTTTGTTCCCCCCACCACAGAAGATGGTTCCCCCCAGCCACTGTAACAGTCACTGCTGTGCCACACAGCACAGTAATAATTAGCCTCATCCTCCACCAGTGCCCCGGAGATGGTCAAATAGCCGGTGTTACTGGATGTGTCTTTGGAACCGGAGAAGGGAGCAGGGACCCCAGAGCCCTGACCCTTGTCGGACTCTGAATTGTAATACAGCAGGTATCGTGGAGAATTTCCAGGTTTCTGCTGGTACCAGAACACACCATAGCCACTGATTCTTGTCCCACTGCTCATGGTGCAGGAGAGTTTCATGGTGTTGCCTGGGGACACTGATACTGATGGCGGCTGTGAGCGGGAACCCGGAAAAAAATATGGTAGAAATTTATCAACCCCTCCCTGTCCATTCCCAGCTACTAGTGACACCGTTTGTGAATTGGCTTCAGCAGTAACATCAATGTGTATTTAATCTGCTGCCCCGTTCACACCCTGCTGCCAATGGCAGGGCTCTGGAGTGCCAGCTCCTTGCTGATTATGCTCCTGTTAAGCGTCAGGCCTGAGCCATCCAATTTATCTCTAGATCTGAACTCCCCCAAGGATCAGGGTCGCCGGTCAGTGTTGGTTCACTTCCATTGTCCCAGTTCAGGCCCGTGTCCACACTGGTTGTTTCAAGACATTGGTGGTCTTCCTGAAGGCTAAGTCAGACCACCAAGCACAACCCATATGATTAAGGTTATGAAGAGAGCTGGGCAAATAACTGAGTTTATGGTTCTGTGGCTGTTGCCGGGAAAAAAATTCAGTTCAGCTCAAATCGAATCTGAAATGTTTTACATGTTTTGGAGTGTTGTAAAAGTCCGGCTTGGAACGGTTCCAGAGCGGGGAGCTGAATGTGGGCTGCCCATGGTCTAGGTGAGCGTCCTCCCCACTGGGTAATCGAAGCGTGGGGGGGAGTGTCAGGAACAGTAAGAGCAGCACCAGCCAAACCTCTGGCCAGTTTGTGACTGGCCAAAACCAGCCGGGTCCAATTTGTGCGTCGCTTCGGTTGGACGGAAACTGCAGCTTTTGCTGAATAAATTATTTGTCTGAAACGTTTGGAGCAGCTCTAGTTACGTGGAATTTACTTTGCCTTTCGATGCCCCGGGCTGCACCCAATGGGGACTCTCAGCAAACCCTCTTTCGGGGGTGAGATCCCCCCTGAAGCGCTCGATCCCTGCTCTGCACAACTCCAGTATGGCAGGTGCATATTGACGACCCTCTGGACACTTGGTAACGGCATCACTGCCGTGTTTACCCCACTCCCCTGAGGATTCGATTCAGAAGACGAGCAGCTGGTGGGCTATTGAGTAACCTGGCCACCTCCTCGCCCTTTCCTCAGGACCCCTGGGGTTCTCAGTAGCAATGCCGGCTTGGCCGGGACAGCAGCCACCCATGCGAGAGCTGTCTGCTGGGCAGGGCCGGCTCCAGGCACCAGCCTAGCAAGCAGGTGCCTGGGGTACCGGCCAATGAAGAGGGGGGCGGCACGTCCGGCCATTTGGCAGCAGGGCCATCACTCCCTGTCGGAGCGAAGGACCTGCCGAAAATTGCCACCGTAGAATGAAGCGGCGGTAGAGCTGCCGCCGCTTGCGATCACGGCTTTTTTTTTTTTCCTGCTTGGGGCGGCAAAAACGCTAGAAACGGCCCTGCTGCTGGGGGACTTTCCAATGCTCAGAAAGGGCCTCTCAACCCACTAGAGTGCAGAGCCTGGAGCCTGTGCCAGGGGAGGGAGGGCTCAGTCCTTTCCCACCGCAGGGGTTACTACGGAGACAAACTGTGAGCCCAGGCTGCCAAGAAGGGTTTGTGGGCAGACGAAATAAGAAGCCTCCATTCTCAGCTCAGAAATGGCCCCTCACGCTGTCACAGAAAGAATGAGGATAAATGATCCCCCGTGTCAACGGGCAGTTTGTGTCTCACTTCCCCATCTGGCTGTGTCACTGTGAGTAGTGCTACTGTCTTTGTGCCAGTGCTGACAGTAATAATCAGCCTCGTCCTGTGCCTGGACTCCAGTGATGGTTAATGTGGCTGTTTTACCGGAGCTGGCCCCAGAGAATCGCACAGGGATTCCAGAGGGTCTCTCACTATCCTTGTATATAACGAGTACGGGGGCATGGCCAGGTTTCTGCTGATACCAGCTCACATACTGTTTGTCAACTTTTTCTCCTGTGCAGGTGATTTGAGCATTTTGTCCTAGAGATACAGACACTGAGGGCGGTTGAGTCAGCACGTACTGGGCAAGAGAACCTGCAACAGGAGGAGAAAACATGGGGATAAAATCATGATGATTAAAGCTCTGGGCCAGCAGCCTGGGGAACCCATGGGAGAAATGGCTCTAAAATGAAATACCCCCTTTGATTGAAAGACTGAGATAAGCCTCCCACTACCCCCAGACTCGTCGCACCTGAGCAGTAAGTGAGCAGCGCGAGGAGCAGAGGGGCCCAGGCCATGGTGGGAATCCAGATGAGCTCGGCTTCCTGAGGCAAACAGGTCTGTGGCTGGAACCCTCCGATTCTCTCTTAAACCCGCAGCGCTGGAGAACGGCCCCTTCATGCAAATCTGCTCCCTGCTCACTGGTTGCTGCTGGCACTGCCCTCTCCTCAGAGAAAAGCTACTGACAGACCCCAGAATTGTTTTGTTTTCCATTTGCAAGGAAAAATGAAGCTTATCTTAGAGGTGAGGGGCTCTCAAAGTGCTGTGTCTGCTCTCAACCTGTTACCGTTCAGAGCACTCCCCCTGGAGCGAGGAGTCTTCAACGTCGTCTGCTTGGCATTGCAAAGCTAGCTGAGTTTCTTGTCATGACCCTGACCCACAAACTATGGCTTGTTTAGAGATGTCCTTGCTGGGACAGCTGCTGGGACTTGCAGGTTGTGCAGGTGTCCCTGAGAGGTGTGGCTGGTGTAGACTGATGGCTTCTGGGATTAGCAACTGTTGCCTGGGGGGTGGTGTAGGCATGGGGTTTGGGAGTGGACAATATGGCTGCCGCTGGGTGGTGGACGTGCGGCTGGGTAGTTATGGTGCTATTGGAAGGTGCTGCTGAGGGACGTACTGCTGGAAAGGGATGGGGGAGGAGCTGCAACCCTTCTGCACTGCACACTGCTCACGGGAACTGCACTGAAAGATGTTGAGGAACCAGCTAAGGATACTGTGCGCAATGGGGCCCATGGTGAGTGAGGCCACGGCTCCTGATGGCTTTTAGTGGCTTTCCCTGCAGAAGGACGTGGTCTGGGCAGCGGGACGGGAATGTGGCAGCATAAGAGGGAGAGAATTTCTGCTTCTCTCCCCTTAGCTTCCCTCTCCTGGGTTAGAGCAGCCACTGGGTTTTGGTGATCTTGTCATGATCCTCCAGCCGTTCCAAACGAGACTGCCAGTCTGAGCCCCCTGCTCCGGGGCGCTGGGAGCAGAGAGGGGAGTGGGGTGGCTGGGGTCTGAGAATCTAAAGCACAGTGTCCTCCAGGTCACATTAGAAAGGGGAAAGTTGTTGGGGTATGAAAAGCCCCAAGCCCAGAGATGTCTCTATCCCAGCAGTTTGTAGCCTGACACCTGTGCACTGCTGCTCTAATCCAGGCGCCCAGCTCCAGGACTGGATAGGTGAAGAGCTCCCTCTGGTGGTCAGTGTTGCTGTTACTATGATCAGTCCTTCCAGCGTTTCACAAGCGCTCAGTCCCTACATGCTGAGCTCATGGGAACGCTGGCCCCTACCGACTGTCTCACAGGTGCAGGGAACACCGGTGTACAGTTGTTTCCAACATTCACATTGTTCCTTGTCAGGGGGTTTGTTCTTCTCTGGACTCATCATGTCACCAGCCTGCTCACGTCTGTGGAAGGGATTTCCCCAGCACTTAGGCAGTTGCACCTGCCTTGACGAGAATTGACACAGCCCAATGGACGGAAGCCACCCCCTCCCGGTAGATGTTTGTATTGGTGCCTCTTTTAGTAACACCAGTGTCTCTTTTCTGACACCAGTGTCAGCCCTTTGTGAGCCAGGGGAGACGTTTGGGCCTTGCTGGCCGGCTCCCCAGTGGAGGGTCAATCAGTGACGTGGAGTCTGGGTATATTCGGAGTGTAGCTCAGTTTATTTCCACATATCCCGGTTCTGGAATGGAGAAGCCCGGCAAGCCCTTCTCCCAGGAATCTCAGCCCAACACCACTGCCAGGGGGCCAGGAAACGACTCTGCCCTAAGAATTGACTCTGATCAGAGCCCTGGGCAGACAGCAAACTCTCCTGCAGCTCCCACAGCTCCCTCTTGCCTTGTATAACCAACACACCACAAACATTTCTTCCAAGCCTAAAAAGTTGCTCACACAGAGGCCTTGGCTACACTTGCGAGTTGCAGCACTGTAAAGCCGCCCCCAGCGCTGTAACTCCCTCCCCGTCCACACTGGGAAGGCATTTGCAGCGCTGTACTCCACGTCCCCGAGAGGAATAGCGTGTATGGCGCTGTCGCGGCAGCGCTGCGGCGCCAGTGTGGCCGCCCAATGCGCTGTAACTGGCCTCCAGAAGTATTCGGCAGTATCCCACAATGCCTGTTCTAGCCACTCTGGTCATCAGTTCAAACTCTACTGCCCTGGCCTCAGGTAACCAACCATGTGACCCACCCAGAGGTGAAAGTAAGCAGGTAGGGGCCGGTATGGAGGGCCAGTAAGAAAAGGAGACTGGCTGAGGGAGGGAGAAGCCTGCCCCCTGCATAAGAACAGTTTACTCTCAGCTGTTCCCTGCGTGGTTCAGCCCCCAGGGTTAGGAGCCCTTTCTGGCATCCTTGTTAATTTCACTCACAGTTGCTGGGGGGAGGGTGTGTTTGACCATGGCAGGGGCAGTTCTTTTCTGCCCCCAGGATGAGGGGATCTCTCCAATACTAATATACACAACAAATACAACCATTTGGCTGCACAGCTTAAATCCAGAGCTAATAAAAGCAGGTGGAAGGGGAAAACTCTCTGTCACATTGGTTTCTCGTCTCCTCCCTCCTCCTCCAGCCAGGCTGCAGACAGTAAGGCGCTGCATTCCTCCCTCACCTCCCACTCAGCAGGGGCTCTCCTCTAGGGTCTAGCTTGCAGTGAGCAGGGAGAATGGCTGAGATGCCTTCTGCTGCTGCCTGCAATAGGGGGTGGCAGGTGGGGGCTGCAGCTCCAACGGGAACCACTACCCACAGCAAAGCTGCCCCAGCCCCCGGCTCAGTCCTGGCACGTGGAAGGTGTGAGTGGGCCAGCCCAGCGTGGGCAAGAAAGGGGCCATGGGAAGGACTGGATGGAGCAAAGCATCCTTATAGCAACTCCCACATTGGGCCATACAGCTGCTCCTGCTGCTCTCCCTGCTGTCGTGCCATGCCTCGAGATGAATGTGCTGTACGTCGGCCCTTTCCAAGCCACAATTTCACATATGGCGTGGGATTCCACTGAGTATAAGAAGGTCCCACACATGAAATGAATAGCAAGTCCGCTATTAGAGAAAGTTTTGTCAATTTCAGCCTCTGCACTCTGCAGGCAGGACAAAACAAAAAGAGATCTGAGATTGCATCCCATGTCCTAAGGACATTTCAGGTGTTTAAATCAATATATAAAGAAGGTGGAATGAAAACTACTATTTCTTTCAAAGGAGGCACAATAATTTCCCTGAATATCCAGTTTTCCCCTCCAATCCCTTTGTGGTTTTGTCTATGGGGGCTATTTGCTTTCCCTGTGAATCTTTAGTTGCTTTAGCAAAAGTGCTTTGCCCAAAATAAACCCTGATCATCACGACACCTCTTCCCACCATGTTTTCCATGTTTTTTGTGGGTTTTTTTTAAACAATAACATTTCAAAGAGGATCTGCAAGCAGTTTGGACATCACAACCATGATCCTCTGCTGGGGAGGGAATGGGATAGATTTGAACTTGGAAATGGTTCCTGATTTTGTTTGTATTTTTTGTGTATAGGAGATCCCCGCAGCAGAGGGTTTTCAGGCACTGAGAACTCAAACACAGACGAAGTGACTTGGCAAACCCTTTGAGCCTCCCCCAAGCCCATCTTGGATGGAAACCCTCTGGCTAAAGCTGATCCCAGGGCAGATTGAAGTGATGGTGACTGGGTGGCTCTGAAGTACTTGTGCCGTCCATGTTGCTCTGCTCAGCGGGGGGCACCGGCCTGTGGACTGTATCTCCGGGCTCAACCAGACATTTCTTTACTGTATCCCAGCCAAACGCTGCCCTAGGCTGGACAATGGACACATTCGCTCTTCCAGACCCTTATGAATGAAGTGCTGCCCCTTGCAGTAAATGGCACCTTCACTGGGAGCCCTTACAGCACATCTGAGCACTTGAGACATGGAGGTTGTTAAGTAAGTGAGCCCCGTTGGGTGGTCTATGGGGCCACTGGCTAGGAACTGGACCCTGGAAAATATTGTAGAGACCTGTCAACTCCCCCCTGCCAATCCCTGGTTGCTATTGACACGGTTTGTACATTGGCCTCAGCAGCAACTTTAAAGTGTATGTAACCCGCCCCCCCTGTTCTCACCTGTGCACCACGTCCCCAGCAGGAGGATGTCCATGTTATTAAATAGCACAGACAATTAACTGGCTGAAATGAAACTCATTACACTGAGATATACGCCCTCCCCCCCCCCACACACACACACTTTGGGCAAAAGTACAGAGTGTGGCCTTACTTTGTGACTCAGGATCTGTAGGACCAACAAGGGCAGTGTATGCCAGCATTGAAGATTCCCCACTGAAATCACGTTGCCCTCAGCCCCCCAGGCTAGGGACTGCAGGTAGCAGTGAATTCCTCCAATCCTAGCAGCCACAGGTGAGCAGAGGCAGAGAGGCACTTCCTTGTCGAGTCAAGGTCAAAAGCAATTGGGCTTTAAAGCTGATTTTTCAAATGCACATGAGATGGCTGAGATTTTCAAAGCAGTGCCAGGGAGTCAGCCAGCCAGTCATAGTAAGATGCACTGCTGTGAAAATCTAACCTGCAGCAACATGTGTAGGGAATCTGGTTTCATTTACTAATGCAAAATCTACGGTTACAACCTACAACACAACCATTTATATACTCTGCCCAGTGAGATCTTTGAATTGTTGTTTGCATACTGCATCCAGTTCTACTTGTCTGTGCTGCATTTCGGAGTTAAGATGCCATTGAGATGAATGGGACAGTTCACACCTCCTTAGCAAGGTCTTTGCAGGCTGTCTCTTACAGACTTAGGCAGGCAACACTGCATTCAGTCTGTAATCTTGGTAGCTGATCCCACTGCTTATAGTGCAGGAGGGTTTCACAAGTGTTTCCTGGGGACCTTGAGGCAGTGTCTACAGTACACTGCAGAGTTTTGTCGCCAAAAGTTATGCCATTTTAATGAAAGCGCTTTAATTAAAACGCTGTTGCATGTCCACGCTATGCTCCTTGTGTGGGCAGAGTGCATCCACCATACTAGCAGCTCTTGAAGCAACACAAAGAGCAGTGCACCGTGGGTAGCAATCCCACTATGCAACTGGCCGCAGGGTGCTATGGGAAGGATTTGCAATGCCTGATGGGGCAGGTACAGTGTCACATGATGCTGGTTTCTCAATCCCATTGTTCCATGGGCATCCAACTAAATTGCTAGCCACTTTTTGACCGAAGGGGTGTGTGTGTGTGTGACAGGGAGCGTGTGTGTGTGTGTGTGAGAGAGAGAGACACACACAGAGACAGTGTGTGTTGTGGGAGAGTGAGTGTGTCAGCATGCTGTCTTGTAAGTTCAGACAGCCGCTGGAAGCAACCAGTCCTGAGGCAGGAGGAGGGGGAAACCCCCTACATCATCCCCTGCCTCCCTCCCTGACTCTGCACAGCACACCAGTCTCTCTCTCACACACACACACACACACACACCCCTGCCTGCCTGCCTCCATGTCCCTAGTGTGGGAGAGCAGGAACATTCCACGGTAATGATTGGCAATTTGGCTCTTTGTTTCCAGGCGCAGAGAGGAGCAGCACACACTCAGCCATCAGAATGGAGCTTTGAAAGGGGAGAGGTGCATCCTGCGGGGCTGCTGAGCTCAAAACAATGAGCAGAACGGTCTCGGCTGGGCATTGTGGGACACCTCCAGAGGCCAATTACAGCGAGAAAAGCAAGCCCGGTGTTTACACTGGCACTATGGCGATAAACTTTTGCGTAAAAAGCCTTTTCACTCTCACTGAGGTGGTTTTATTATGTCGCTGAAATTGAGGCGTTTCGTCACCAAAAGTGGCTTTGCAGTGTGTACACCTCCCCTGTTCCGTCGCCAAAAACTGCCTTTTGGGTGCAAAAACTTGGCAGCATCGACACACCTTAATGTAAGGGGACTGTTGCCCCCTTACTAACACTCACTGGGGGTGTTTTGGTTGGCTAGCTCCCAGCACTAAAAGGGGAAGGGTCGATGGCAAATCAGGAGCCTGAGACTGACTGTCCCCAGGAACAATGGGGAGAGGCCAATGCTCCAGATCAGCCTGATTGACAGGGTGGGCAGGCTAATCAGAGAGTCAGGAGGCCGGGGGGGGTCCCGTCCTCCGTGTGAACTGGAGTGGCCTGAGTCAGACAGAGTGGGGCCGAGCTAAGGAGAGAGCAGGGGCCCGAGCTGAGCTGGGGAGCAGAGCTGCAGCCCCAAAGCCAGAGCACAGCCCAGAGATAGCAGAGCTGTAGCAACCAGAGCCAGAGGGACCAGACAAGCAGCCAGGAAGCAGGTCAGAGCTGGGAGCAGAGTCACAGAAGCAGCCTGCAGAGCAGAGCTGTGCTGGGGGCAGAGCTGCAGCAACCAGAGCCAGGGAGGCCAGAGAAGCAGCCCAGGGAGCTGAAGGCAGAGCAGCAGCAGCAGCCGTGCTAAGGCAGAGTGGAGCTGGAGCAGTCCGGAGCCGTGTGCAGTCCGAGTGTGGTGAGCAGCTGGGGAGAGTGAGGGGGACCCTGGGCAGTGGACCCAGCACAGGGAGACGCCTCAGCCAAGAGGCCTTGCAGGCCAAACTTGCAGGGGGATCATAACCCCGACCGGGCGGGGGCGACGCTGGGAAGAAGGGTCCTGCCACCTAGAGCCTGAGAGCGTGTGGCCACCACCAGAGCAAGTGTCCAACCCACAGCGTCCCTGCAGCACAGACAGGGCCTGAGAAGCAGGCCTGGGATCTACAAGGAACAGGCTGAACTGCCCTGACGTTCCAGAGACACTGTTTGTAATGTTCCCTGCCACAGAGCAGGGTGATGTGTTTTCCTTTAACCTTTCCCATTTTTCCTTATTCTTTTTTAAAATTAATTGTTAATTAAACTACTTGTATTTGCTTTAAATTGTATGGAATAATCAGTGGGTCAGGGAGGTGCCCAGTGCAGAGAGGGTACCCTGGAGTGGGGACACCCTAGCCCCTGTCCTAGGTGACCACAGCAGGGTTGGGGGTCGAGCCCCCCAGAAATCCTGGGCCCAGCCTTGTTGGGGTTACGAGGACTCAGCCAGACAGGAGAGTGGAAGGGGAGCCCTCAAGGGCAGGGAGGCCTCTGGGTAAAGGAAGTGGGAGCGGGGACTCAGATCCTTTCGCTAGTCCACTTTACCGGGGTAGTGCAGAAGCCAGGAAAGTTCCCCACAATAGCGGGACCATTCCCCCGCTTACATAATCACTGAGGACAGCCAAGTCCTCAATTCAGTCTCAGCTGACGCAACTGTGTAATTGGGTTGAAGAGTTTTTTTCAATGATGAACCATAACACCCCATAGAACTTCCCCGTAGAAGTGGAGACTCAGGAAATGTGAACCATGCCTAAGACTGATTAAACGTCACACCACATGAGACTTGTGATATGCAGTGATGTCTGCACAGCGTGGTAGAAAGCACTGCGATGTTCTTGTCAGTCTGAGAGCTGCATTAACAGAACGTCTGTCGGGCAGGATTTCTGGGGTGACTAGCTAGGAAAACCCCTTCCCCCTTCTCTGATATGCCCCCCCCCCATCACAAGAGAAAATATTTAATGTGGCCTTTGATAATATGAGGTTTGTGTCTCACTTCCCCATCTGACTGTGTCACTGTGAGCAGGGTTGTCCCACACCTGACAGTAATAAACAGCCTCGTCCTGCGCCTGGACTCCAGTGATGGTTAACGTGGCCGTGTTACCGGAGTTGGCCCCAGAGAATCGATCGGGGATTCCAGGGACTCTCTTGCTGTTTTGATAGATAAGCTGTCGGGGGGCGCTGCCAGGTTTGTGTTGGTACCAATGCACATGGTAGATAGTAATGTTGCCTCCTGAGCAGGTGAGCTGAGCATTTTGTCCTGGCGACACAGACACTGAAGGCGGCTGAGTCAACTCATACTGGGCGAGAGAACCTGCAACAGGAGAAAACGTGGGGATAAAAATCACCGAGAGACAATAAACTGCAGGAAGCGCAAGGAGCTGGAAAAGGGAAAAGCTTTTTGGATTAAGAAATGGAGAGAAACCTGCCCCCTCAGAGCACCTGAGCAGTAAGTGAGCAGCGTGAGGAGCAGAGGGGCCCAGGCCATGGTGGGAATCCAGAGGAGCTCGGCTTCCTGAGGCAAACGGGTCTGTGGCTGGAACCCTCCGATTCTCTCTTAAACCCCCAGAGCTGGAGAACGGCCCCTTCATCTGCTCCCTGCTCACTGGCTACCAGAGCCAATAGACATACCCCATCCACTTTGGAAGGACAATGACAGGGTGAGAATTTCTCTCTATATAGCCCCATAGTTACTTAGGTAGGACAGAATTGTTTTTCCATTTGCAAGCAGACAATAGAGAGAATCCTGGAGCTGAGGAGCTCCCAGTCTGCACAAGCTGCTCCACCACTTACTTCATGGAGCAGAGACTCTCTAACTGTCTGCACCTGGGGCAACAAAACCAACTGAGGTTTGTTGTCATGGCCCCAACCCACAATCCCTTGCAGTCACATCCCACTAGGTTTTGGGTCATAAAGAAACATGGCTAGATTCTGGGTGATGGATGCTGCCTGGGGTGGGTGCTGCTGAGTGGGGTGAGGGCTGGGAGGAGTGGAATCAGGGCAGGGCCATGGTTTGGGGGTCGCTGGCTGGGGGAGGTGGCTCAGCTAAGCAGGGAGCAGTGGGGTACTGGGGGGCTGGTCGAGGGCTAGGATGGTGCTTCCAGCTGCTTCCTTTTCACCTGCTCTTTAACTCAGGGCAGCACTTTTTGAAGATGGCGAGGAGCCCGCTGCTCATTGTGAGTCGTGGGGCCTGCACGTGGCCAGGGGCCAGCTCATTACCACCTTTACACGTGGCTCCCCTGGGGCAGAGCACGGAGTGACGGGGGGCGGGGGGGGGAACCAGGAGGGGCTGCAGGCGTAGACAGCTCCAGTGCTGCAGAGAGAAGATGTGAAGAACAGGGAGCTGGACTCCCCAGCAGAATGTCCCCTGGGGTCGTTTATTCATATTACAATGAAGTTATGGGAGGGGGGCAGCTTTGTCCCACTGGACTGGGAGTCAGGAGAGCTGGGTTCAAATGTTGGCTCTGCTACTGACTTGCTTCATCGGCTTGGGTTGGTCACTTCACACCGGGTGCCTCTGCTTCCTCTTCGTCCGTCTCGTCTATTTAGATCTAAGCTCTTCGTAGCAGAGACTGTCTCTCACTCTGTGTTTGAACAGCACTGAGCGTCCTGGGGCGCTGAGCTCGATTGGAGCCTCTAGGCACCACCACAATGCAAATAATGAATATTTAGAGCTGGCTGAGAATTTTCCAATGGGCTGTTTTTCCATCGGGAAAGGCTCTTTCATCAGAATGGAAACTCTCTGCAGGAATGTGGGGCTTTGCACCGAAATTCTGTTTAGGAGAAGAATCAAAACAAAACATTTCAATAATGTCAAAACCTTCTGTGTCCACATTTTCCTCAGGGGACGGTTTGATTTTTTTTGTTTCAAAATGACGTTTTCCTAATTTCATTTTATATTAGAATGGTAAGTCTAAATTGTCAAAATAAAAACATAATATTTTGATTTTATTGAAGCAAAATATTTCAAATGACAGAAAATGATTTTTTGGGGGGAAATTTTGTTTCTTAGGAAATATTAAAATTCAATGTTTCATTCTCATTTAGAGCAAAAACAGATTTCGAAATTGCAGAGCTCCAGCAGTAATCACAGTATTAGGGTGAGAGTTAGTAGTGGAATAATAAAAAAATCATACCCAGAAACCTCTCGATCCCACATGTTGTAAACTAATACTCTATCGACTGGAGAAATGCACTGTAGGGTTGGTGAACATATTTTGTACTAAAAGTTTTCTCATTGAAAATGAAGGCCTTTAAAACATTTTTGTGAAAACTTATTGGAATTATCTAAGTAGTTCTGGTTTTTAACATTTTCTGCACTGTTTATTAGTGACATTTTTATTGAATCACACTCAGAATGGTTATCATTTTCCCCCAAATCCACGTTTTCTTACCAAAAACTGTGTTTGTGATCAAATAAACACTACTGATAGAAATTTAAGTTGCAGTGTCTGTGAAAAAATATAGCAGAAAACTTTACAAAAACTTCAAATTTGATCCATTCTGAGCATTACAAAATGGCAACATTTTTGAAATGTAGAGATATTTTTCAGAACCTCACTTCCCCAACTTCTGCCAAGCTCGTTTGTTCTCCTACCTTCAGCACTTTGTAAACAAAGAGTTCCCTCTAGTGGTCAAGGTCAGATTTACTGGCTCAGGTGTCAGAACAATCAGGACACAATCATGTGGTACTCAACCTTTCCAGACTACTGTACCCCTTCCAGGCGTCTGATTTGTCTTGTACACCCCAAGTTTCACCTCACTTAAAAACGACTTGCTTACAAAATCAGACATAAAAATACAAAAGTGTCACAGCCACACTAGTACTGAAAAATTGCTTACACTCTCATTTTGTCTGTATGAAATTTTAGTTTGTACTGATTTCACTAGTGCTTTTTATGTAGCCTGTTGTAAAACTATATAAATATCTAAATGAGTTGATGTGAAGACCTGGAAGACCTATAAGTTGAGAACCTCTGGAGGATTCATTCTGTTCCTTCACAAGATCAGCAGCACCAGACAAGAACTAAATGAATCATCTGACATTCACTCCCAAGGGTTTCCTTGGATCTGTGTTGGCTCTGTCCCACAATAGCCTGTGTTCCAGCATGGTCTGGGGTGAGGGGGAGGTTGCCTGCAGATCAGTTAAGCCACATTAGGGTGTTCTTCTGAACAGAGCTGATGTCACGTGCAGGGTCCCACGGCTGACTGGCCAGTGGGGAGGAGGGGAGACTCTCAGATCCCTTCCCTGGCCCCAGTCTGTCCCTGGGGGGAATCAAACAAGGACCTGACTCTCCAGTTGGGAATATTTCCCAGCCATTTATATTTACGACATTTGGCAGGGCCGCTTCCTATCGCCATTGAAGTGCCCCACACTCAGCAGGAGGCAGCTGGCAACACCCAACACCCTAGAGACACCAACTGATCTCTTCCTGTGCTGGGTGACCAAGCGAGACACCGTGTCACACCCATCTGCGTAGGGGCACGGAAAGGGTGACCAGCACCTCACACAGATAGTGGGCGGGGGGAGGGGGGGGACACCAACAATCTTCAGTCACTGGCTGACAGCGTCAAGGTTCCTCTCCAGCATTTTGTTTAGATGATTGGTGATTAACCTGGGAATCAGAGAAACGGAGGCTGTGATGCTGCTCTGATGCCTCTAGTAACATTGGCCAAAGCCCTGTGCGTTATCACACCAACTAAACAGTGTGCAGCTGATGCGCTTCTCCCAGAACAGGGCTTTGGGCCTTATCCATTTCTGAGAGGCACTGGAAATGCCTGTGTGGAGCAGGCAAAGGCAGAGAAGGGTGCTGAGCTCTGGTGCATGGGGGATAACGTCACTTTCCTGCTTCCTTTGGTTGCTCAGGAGATGCCGGGTGGAAGGAAGGACAAGCTGTGACCCCGCAGGAGTAAAGCGTTTGGTGTTTATGTTACCAATGTCCTAAAACATCCAGTAGAACTTGTCTGCATACATCCAATGATGCTTCACAGACCATGAGCAGCCAGACAGAATCCCTATTCCACGGCGTCCATGGGAGCCACAGGAATAGAGTGCAAAGGTGAGGAGTGGAGACATCAACCTCCCAAGCGACTCCTCACATCACTTCAGCCCCACGTCTGGGAGACACTTTGGGGCCCGGAGAATTAGAGTGGTCCTAGGGGGGCACTTTATTATTAATCTAGTATGTAATTCCTTGCAATCAAATAAGCCTAAAATACCACCTTTGGGCACGTCTGTGCTATTCAATACCACAGACCATTAACTGGCTACCATAGAACTACCATTAACACCGAACTCTGCCCCACCCACCCTCGGAGTAAAGTGGGGGTAAACGTAAAGTCTGAGTAAAGAGCGGGGCATGGCTCTGTGCCTCAACGTCTGCAGGACCAATAAGTGCAGTGAATGCCAACATTGAAGAGCCCCCCCTGAAAATACCTGGTCCTCAGCCCAGAGGCTACAGACTGCCAACAGCAGTGAATCTGCTGACCACAGCAGCCACAGCATGCACAGACAGACAGGCACTTCCATGGCGGTCCAGGACCAAAAACAACTGGGCTTTAAAACGTGTTTCAAATGTATATGAGATGGTTTAGATTTTCCATGCAGTGCTGGGGAGTCAGCAAGCCAGTCGTTGTGCTGGTGCTGCTGAGAAAATCTAACCGATAGCAAGGTTTGTAGGGAATCTGGTTACATTCACTAATACACTCAGTGCGGGGCTTGGGAAAAATGGTACACTACAGACAGCAGGAGAGTATGAGAAATCCTCATTCCTAACATGACTGCTATTATACCTTCCCCATCCTGCCCAGACCTAAAGCGCATAAAGGAGATAGCAAGCCCAGTGAGATCTTCGAATAATGTTTGTATGCTGCATCCGATTTTACTTGTGTTTGTTCGGTTTCAGAGTTAAGATGCCATTGAGATGAATGGGACAGTTCACACCTCCTTAAGGAGGCTTTTGCAGGTTGTTACTTGCAGACATTTTTAGACAGCTTTGAACCAAGTCATATTCACAAGGTTTTTCTTCTCAACCTTAAGGAAGGGGTAGAAAATGTAAATGTACTAAATTAAAATTCAGATTCAGCACAAACAGGTTTACCCATGAGAAAAATATTGGGATGATGGTCCAGCCCAATTCAGCAAACTTTGAACCCTGAGTACAGACAGAAACCAAACTGCGGGTCATGTATTTCCCACAGAGCACAGGCTGCAGGAGTGAGGGGGAAGATTTTTTTCTTGCTTCCACTGCTACACCACACAGCACAGTAACAGCATCGTCTCCATCAAGTGCCCTGGAGAAGGCGAAGCATCCGGTGTTACTGGATATGTCTTGGTATCCAAAGGCTGAAGCAGGGACTCCAGCAGCACCCTGGTTTTTCTCAGCATCTGAGAGGTAACTAAGGTATCATGGAGAACCCCCAAGTTCACACTCGGACCAGTATTCACTGTAATCTTTGAAGCTGGTCCCACTGTTCCCAATGCAGGAGGGTTTTACCGTGTTTCCTGGGGACGCAGGCAGTGAGGGCATCTGAGTCCTCAGTACAATCTGAGATGCCAGCCATGTAATGGAAGCACTTCCTGAGTTCCATGCTGATCATCCATAGCGCCCAATAGATCCTCGCCTAAGAACTGCAGATTCAGGCAGTGTGAAATATGTAGAGCAGTGATGAAATTTCAGGTGCATAAGAGTTGTGCTAGCCGAGATACATACCCTGGACTGTAGAAGTGGCTGGGTGAGCGAGGTAACATCTTCTATTGGACCAGCTTCTGTTGTGAGAGACAAGCTTTGAAGCTACACACAGCTATTGACTGAGGAAGAGCTCTGTGCAGCATGGAAACTTGTCTCTCTCTCAGGGAGAGAAGTTGGTCCAATAAAAGACGTTACCTCACCCACCTTGTCTCTTTAATATCCTGGAACTGACACAGCTACAACACTGCATGTAGAAGTGGCTGTGAATTCTGTCAATCTCAGCGCTCATTAACAGAATCTCTGCCTTGAACAGTTTCTAGGGTGATTATATATGGAAGCCCCTTCCCCACCTCTGAAATGATAGCCCCTCCCACTATCACAAGAAAGAATGTTAAATGTGGCCTTTGTTAAAGAGGGGGTTTGTGTCTCACTTCCCCATCTGACTGTGTCACTGTGAGCAGCGTTACTGTCCCACACCCGACAGTAATAATCAGCCTCGTCCTGCGCCTGGACTCCAGTGATGGTTAACGTGGCCGTGTTACCGGAGT
Source organism: Malaclemys terrapin pileata (assembly GCF_027887155.1). Lineage (NCBI taxonomy): Eukaryota > Metazoa > Chordata > Testudines > Emydidae > Malaclemys > Malaclemys terrapin. Next base: position 14,307,196 of record NC_071520.1, on the reverse strand, counting down.
TGGCCCCAGAGAATCGATCCGGAATTCCGGAGGCTCTGCTGCTGCTATCATATATAACAAGTAGCGGGGCACTGCCAGGTTTCTGTTGGTACCAGTGCACGTACTTGCTACCACTGTTGTTCCCTGAGCAGGTGAGTTGAGCATTTTGCCCTGGAGACACAGATACTGAGGGCGGCTGAGTCAGCACGTACTGGGCCAGAGAACCTGAAACAGGAGAACAAAACACATCAGTGGAAAATACCTATTTTGCCATTTGCTGTGGCATTAAAGCTTTGTGCAGGCAGAGACCGTTAGAACTAGAGACAGAAATAAACCCTCCCCCTCGCAGCACCTGAGCAGTACGTGAGCAGCGCGAGGAGCAGAGGGGCCCAGGCCATGGTGGGGAATCCAGACGAGCTCGGCTTCCTGAGGCAAACGGGTCTGTGGCTGGGACCCTCCGATTCTCTCTTAAAACCCCAGAGCTGGAGAATGACCCCTTCATGCAAATCTGCTCCCTGCTCATTGGCTGCCAATACCTGTGACCACCACCCCCTTTTGGAGGTCGGTAACATGGGGAAAGCTTGTCTATATAAATCCCCATTGTAACTGAGGTAAGAAAGAATTCTTTTGTTTTCCATTTGCACTGAAACAATAGAGAGAATCCTGGAGCTGAGGAGCTCCCAGTCTGCACAAACTGCTCCACCATTTAGGTCATGGAGGGGTCGGGGAGAGTCTCTAACTGGCTGTACCTGGAACAACAAGAGCAACTTAGGTTTCTTGTCATGGCCCAACCCACAATCCCTTGCAGTCACATCCCACAGTTCTTTGTGTCACAACCAGAAACATGGCTAGGTTCAGGGTGAGATGCTGCCAATGAGATGCTGCCTGGGGTGGGTGCTGCTGAGCGGGGTGGTGGGCGGGAGGAGTGAAATCTGGGGCAGAGCCATGGTTTGGGGGTTGCTGGCTGGGGGAGGTGGCTCTGCTGAGTGGGGAGCAGTGGGGTGCTGGGGGGCTGGTCGAGGGCTAGGATGGTGCTTCCAGCTGCTTCCTTTTCACCTGCTCTTTGTCTCAGGGCAGCACCATTTGAAGGTGGCGAGGAGCCCGTTGGTCACTGTGAGTTGTGGGGCCTGCAGGTAGTCAGGGGCCAGCTGATCACCACCTTTACACATGGGTCCCTGGGGCAGAGCACGGAGTGACTGGGGGGAGGGAGGAAGCAGGAGGGGCTGCAGGCATAGGCAGCCCCAGTGCTTCTCCCCCTCTGCCCTCAGGGTTTGGGGATTTCATCATGTCCTGGGGGGAGAGCCCCTGCCCTAGAGATCTGGAGCAGGGAGGGCAGACAGGGCTGGATGAGAAGCTCGTCCCCCAGAGCTGAAGGCCCCTAGGGTAGCTCATAGGTACCATACATCTAAGAGCCGTTAGGGTATGAACAGCCCCTGAGCCCAGAGGCGACTCTACCGCAGCAGCTGGTGGCTGGTCACTGTGACCTGCACACCCCATTCCGCACCCTTCTGCAGCTTGGGGATGACCAGCTCCCCCTAGTGGTCAATGTCACACACGCCAGGATCCTGTTCCTCTGCAGGGCAGTGGAGCAGCATCACTTCACAGGCATTGCAGCACACAGGCTGTTCCTTCGCCAGGGCCGGCTCCAGGGTTTTGGCCGCCCCAAGCAGCCAAAAAAAAAGAAAAAAAGCCGCGATCGCGATCTGCGGTGGCAGATCGGCGGGAGGTCCTTCGCTCCAAGCCGGAGTGAGGGACCGTGCGCCGAATTGCCGCCGAATAGCTGGACGTGCCGCCCCCCTCCGGAGGGGCCACCCCAAGCACCTGCTTGCCAGGCTGGTGCCTGGAGCCGGCCCTGTCCTTTGCAGCTCGTTCTTCTGTGTGTGACCAGGCTGATCTCGCCATCGACTTCCTCCCATCTCTGGGGGAGATCAGTCATTTTATCAGACAACTTGAATTGCCTTGAGGAGGTTTCCTCCCAGTTTGTGTCAAACCCAAAAGTCCTGCGGGAACAGAGCATCTGCAAACCAGCATATTTAGATTCATAAAAATATTCCCCGAGAGCAGCTTTTGCCTTTTGCATGCTCCAGTCTGTGCACAACGGGGCTCTCAGCAAAACCTCCTTCTGGGGCGTGAGCCCCCCTAGAGGGCTCTGTCCCCTCACTGCACATTTCAAATCGGGACACACATGTTGGTAACCCGTGGGGTTGTTGGAGGATTTTTCCCAATCCTCAGCAGGTTGGACTGTGAAGGAGGAATTGCAGCTGTTGTGGAACCTCCTGGGGGTGGGTGGCCCCTCTCCCTCGCCCTGCACTCCGGATTCCTGGGGTTGCTCCATCAGGACTGTCATTCCTTTACATCCTGATTCACCGCGCTCCATCACCCACCCATGGGCTGGTTTGTATCCAGACCGTCAGGATCTTGCAGCCCCCTCTTTGCTGCAGGCCCCTGGTGAGATCTCTGGAGCCCTGACTAGGGATGTCACAGGAGACTGTAACTGGGGCTCTCCTCCCATTGCCCACGCTGAGGGGATGGTGATCCAGAGACAGTCCCTGTCCTGCAGGAGGCGAGGGAGGCAGGAGACCAGCGGCTGTTCACCCAGAGCAAGGATTCACCAAGGAAGAGCTCTGCTTCCCCCTCCCCCAAAGAGAGAGAGACTGAGCAGGTGAAGGGCAGAGGTATCTGGCAAATCACAGCAGTGACAGTGTGAGGAGGGAAAGAGCAAGGGCCGTAGAGAGCTGTGTCTGTTACAGCCAGATGAAGACATTCAGAGGCCCTACACGCCTGCCTAGCACAGCCCCCTTGAGTCCTGGCCTTGCCCTCACACCACGGCCCTTCTGCTCCTTGGCTTGTCAGGGCCAGGGGTCATCCACACAAGAGCGAGCGCTGCCAGTGACTCCATTTGGTGCAGCAGGGGCTTCCCCACTCTCTGGAACCATTTCCTCTGTCACCAGGGCTCTGTCCCGGCAGGGAGAGGCATCAGCACTCACCCAGGCAGGCTGGGGACTCCTTGTGGGGTTGTTTGCTGACACATCCCCAGCAGAGCTATGATGGGACAGCATCAGTAAAGAGCCCCTCAAACAGCCAGGGTGGTGTTGTTAGGAGCCCCCTGAGCTGCACGTTTCACAGTTGAGTTAAATAAGGCCATTTGCATGCCCTGTTGCTAATGTTTCAGGCTCTCTGCATATTCAGGCAGCCGCTGGTTACATTCAAATCACATTTCCAAGTTTTTCTTCACAGTCATAAGGGTTAGAATTTTTGTTTTAAAGAAAGATGAGACTCTGATCTCCTCATTGTACTCAGGAGTCTGGGCCCCTCTGCACGGCCTAGAGAGTATTTGACTTAAACTGGCCCTCAAGCCAACTTCAGCGTGTGAGGAGCTGAAATTCACTGCAAAGAGCAACTATTTGTGTGATGTGTTACGGGGGAGACCAAATTTTGCAAGTGGTTCAGTTTCCCACAGAGCCCAGGCTGCAGGAGGGGACGGGTGGCAGCTTTTTGTCTCACTTTCACTTCTGTCTGTGTCACAGTGAGGATCATTCCCACCCTTCCACGCACCACAGTAATAATCAGCCTCATCTTCTGCCAGGGCCCCGGAGATGGTCAGATAGCCGGCGTTACTGGACGTGTCTTTGGAACCAGAGAAGCGAGCAGGGACCCCAGAGCTCTGGCCTTTGCTGGAATCTGAATAGTAATACAGCAGGTATCGTGGGGAATTCCCAGGTTTCTGCTGGTACCAGTACACATTATACCTACTGATGCTGGTCCCACTGCTCATGATGCAGGAGAGTTTCACGGTGATTCTTGGGGACACTGACACTGAGGGCAGCTGAGTCAGCACAGGCTGTGAGCTGGAACCTGGAAAATATGGTAAAAACCTGTCAAACCCTCCCTGTCCGTCCCCAGCCCCTAGTGACGCGGTTTCTGAATTGGCTTCAGCAGTAACTTTAATGTATATTTAACCCATTCCCTGTGTTCTCACCTGTGCACCATGTCCCCAGTAGGACGATAAGGGGAGCCCTTATATTGGGGAGATCATCCTTTGGTGATGAGCTCCAGCCATGGTAGGTCACTCACCAGCTCAGTGCTACGCCCACAGTGACCTCTCTGCTAGACACTTTCATAGGGCCCTGTCTCCTGCTGCTCATTCTCACATCTGGCATGGTCTCTCTGGTATCCCTTCGATGGCTCCTCTGGTGTCAAGGTCACATTGGCCAAAACTGAGCTCAGAAATCTTCCCTGCCAACCCCTCTCAGCCTGTCATACCAGCCTGAATAGCCCTTGGTTTCCTTATCTGGGGTGCCTCATGCCCCATTTCCCCTCTATACCCATCCACCCCTCTGCCTCTGACGTGTTTCTGCATCAGAAATCTCAGGGCCTGACTCCATTGTCTTTGTGGAGTCCTTGGGGAAGATCTAAGAAGGAATTAAATTGTGCTGACACTTAAGGCTGTAATAGGAGTGTTGTCTCTGCTCCCCACTCTGATAGCAGAGGGGATGCTGACTCTTAGGGAGAAGAAGGAGATAGTCCCCATCCTGCAGAAGGAGAATGAGGAGGGAGCCAGAAATAGCTGTAAATTTCCTGGTCATAAACAGCTGTGTGATTTGTCATAGCCAGAGACAAAACTGCAACTGGTGAAGTTTGCACACAGGGCCCAGACTGGGGGAAAGGAGGGAAGGGTGTTTTTGTCTCACTTCCCCATCTGTCTGTGTCACAGTGAGGAGGAGGACTGCCACTCCCACTCCACACAGCACAGTAATAATCAGCCTCATCCTCTGCCAGGGCCCCGGAGATGGTCAGATAGCCGGCGTTACTGGACGTGTCTTTGGAACCAGAGAATCGAGCAGGGACCCCAGAGCCCTGGCCCTTGTTGGACTCTGAATAGTAATACAGCAGGTGTCGTGGAGAATTCCCAGGTTTCTGTTGGCACCATGACACATAGTAGCCACTGATGCTGGTCCCACTGCTTATGGTGCAGGAGAGTTTCACCGTGTTTCCTGGAGACACTGATGCTGAGGGCGGCTGAGTTACCACAGGCTGAGAGCTGGAACCTGGGGAAAATGGTAGAAATATGTCAAACCCTCCCTGTCCGTCCCCCGCCATTAGTGAATCTGGTTGTGCATTGGCTTCAGCAGCAACTTATTTAACCCACTGCCCCCTGTTCTCACCTGTGCACCACGTCCCCAGCAGGAGGATGAGGGGAGCCCAGAGCATGGTGAGGAGATTTCGGGCCCTTAGGAGAAGACACTGAGAAGGCCTGACAGTCTCTGCCCCTTATATTGATCCTCCTGGGGGAGGAGCATCTAAGCTCCACCTTTATTCTAGTTTGTTCTTATCTGATTGGGTCCTATGATCACAGAGAGCTAGGCACGTGGGAGGAGAGACCATCCCTTAGGGAGGAGCTCCTGCTCTATAAGGTCCACTAGCTCAGCTCCACTCCAGCAATGACCGTCTGCCAGGATCAAGGTTTCATTTGAACGCTCACAGTGAAGGCTGCTGGAGTTCAGACTGTGCGACAGTCTCCATTCTAACCCCTCATTTTCAGTTATTTGTAACTTTCCCAATCCTCCCCCTGTCGGCCTGTCATTTCCCTGCTTTGCCTGAGGGTTCATTGATCACTCACACTGATCAGAAACCAACTCAGCAGTTTCTGAGAAGGAGGAGAGGGCAATAAATAAACTTTGCCCAGGATTAACCATTTCCGGAGACAACTAGGGCAGAGCTAAAGAGGAAATGGGGGGATGCTGCAAAGTTCCATTCTCCCATCTAAGAGATCACACTAGAGGATCTGGGTTTTGTGTTCAGGAATCTACGTCCTTAGTAGCTGCTCTTTGCTCACTGGGATGATTTATTTCCATCATCTCCAGGCCGCCCAGCTGGGCTACACGAGCTTCTGTTTATTCATGAGCAGTTTTTATTGGGCAGAAAATGGAATTCAGAGAACTGGGCGGTGACTCTGCCGCCCCTTGTGCTGAGAGCTAGGAATGAAAATCCCACTGAAGAACTCAGTGTTATTGTCATTGTTATTACTAAAGACCAATGAGACACATCACAGTCTGAGGAGGCTTCTCCTCAGGAATTCTCCTGGCTCCTTGCTCTTGGCAGTTGGGAAAGTGCTAGAAACATCACCAACGACACAAACCGACACGGAGTCTCAGCAACACCAAGACAGGCCAATACACACCCTCAAATGTTCATTAGCAAAGGCTATCTTGTGTCTGTGTTTGTGGGGAAGGGAGGAGCCAGCTCTGTCCAATACTACTCTGAGTCCCTGCCTTCTGGAATCTTCTGTTCCTGACCCATGAAGTTCAGTTCAGTTCCCAACTGAATTCAGGTGTTTGCAAGAGTTCTTCACAATGAAGCCGATCTCACAGGCAGGGTCCCATGGCAGACTGGCCACTGTGGGAGGGGAGGGGAGGCTCTCAGATCCCTTCCCCAGCACCCAGATTGAACCAGCTGGGAAATCAAACACGGACATGACTCTCCAGTTGGGAATATTTAACCTCTGTTTATTTTTTAAAGTTCCTGGATTTTAAAATGAGTGACCACCCACAGCCCCACGTAACTCAAGCCTGGGAGGGGAAGGGTCTGCTATGAGCAGCACAAACAGTGAGCAGGGGGTGACGGCGACTAACCCGACACTGGCTGACAGAACCATGGCTCATCCCCAACACTTTATTTACTTGCATTAAACACGGGGTGGGACACAAAGAGCTGGGGATCAGTGCAGAGATCCCCCCACCTTGCCCTGAGACCTCTAGTATCTTCTGCAAACGCCCTGCTGTCATTGAACCAGCTCAGCAATTCTGGAGCTGACCCAGCTTTTACAGCCAGGGCAGATTGAGAGGTTCTGACCATTCCTGAGTGAGAGGCCAAAAGCACCAAAGGGTTTGGCGCTGGGGGGTGGAGTGCGGGGGCAGCATTTCATTGCCTTGCTTCCGTGCTCAAGTTTCCCCATTAGAGACTATATTGGTTCTGGGCGGACGCTCAGAGGGGAGGGAGGGTATTTTAATTCTTGGAAGTGTAGGTTTGACACAGAGAACCCAAGCTTGTCTGGAGCAATGGAGGGAGATGCACAGTTTATTGCTTTAAGTGCTTAAGAAGCCGTAAGTGAATTCCCACTGGTTACAAATCACTCCCACTCCTCTAGCCCTCAATGAGAACTTGTTGTACAGTGAAATCCCCAGTGAGGACAGTGAGTAGGTGACCAGTCACTGGAGCTGGAAATATTGTGACTGAGAGAAAACATCTTCCCTTCACACACCATCTCCTCCACAAAAGTAAGCCCTTGTAAGGACACAGGACATGTTTTTGTTGATAACAAGAGGTTTGTGTCTCACTTCCCCATCTGGCTGTGTCACTGTGAGCAGCGTTGCTGTCCCACACCTGACAGTAATAATCAGCCGCGTCCTGCACCTGGACTCCAGTGATGGTTAACGTGGCCGTGTTACCGGATTTGGCACCGGAGAATCGATCGGGGATTCCAGAGGGTCTGCTGCTACTAGCATATATAACGAGTAGTGGGGCACTGACGGGTTTCTGTTGGAACCACTGCACATTCTTGCTACCAATGTTGTTCCCTGAGCAGGTGAGTTGAGCATTTTGCCCTGGAGATACAGACACTGAAGGCGGCTGAGTCAGCACGTACTGGGCAAGAGAACCTGCAACAGGAGGAGAAAATGCATGAATAAAATGACCCAGCATTGACTATAGCCCCAGTTAACATGATCTGCAGGCAGCCAGGGGGAAAAGCAAACATCATGTATCACCTGAGCAGTAGGTGAGCAGCGTGAGGAGCAGAGGGGCCCAAGCCATGGTGGGAATCCAGACGAGCTCGGCTTCCTGAGGCAAACGGGTCTCTGGCTGGGACCCTCCGATTCTCTCTTAAACCCCCAGGGCTGGAGAACGGCCTCTTCATGCAAATCTGCTCCTTGCTTGCTAGCTACTAAAGCCTCCTCATTCACCCCTATGAGAGGGGCAAGACACAGGCCAGGGGAAAGATTCTGGGACCAAGTCTTCCCTGCCCTACACTGGTGTAAATCCCAGGTAACTCCACTGAACTTTACCTTGTTGTAAAAGTGAAGTAACTGAAAGGAGAATCAGCCCCTTTGTGTATAAACTCGAATATTTAATGATGTAGAGCAGGTACTGCTGACCCCAGGCTGCCCTGCTGAGGCATACTGAGCATGCACCTCAAAAGCATAAAAGGATCATTAAACATTGTGGTTAGACATATCGTATCAGTGTTGGCACTGCCCTGGGGAAGGGTTATATTTCTGGGGACCATCCATTGCAGTTTCAAAGCTTTGCTCAGTTTCTGGTCGGAATCTCCTCTTGTAAAGCTTTGGGAATAGAAAAGTGGCTGAGGTGTCTGGTGTCTGGCGATGTATATGCAGAGCAGAATGGGAGTTGGGAAAGCAAACGGCTCAGTCTGCAAGAGATCATCCTGCACACGGAGAGGGGCTGCACCAGTAGGGCAGAGTTGGAGCCACGGAGGGAAAGGGGGGTAGTTCAGGGGATAGTTTGTGTGTGTTCAATTTGGACAGGTTTCTGTTCAGTGCTGTTTCTAGCACAGGGACCTGCTTAGTCTGTATCAGGAGGGAGTAAATGTCATCAGAGAATTACCAGAAAGTGTCCCCCTGAGACACATTCCTGGGAGACTGAGGAATGACACGTGGAGAGTGTGTATGTCCTATGGGCTCCTCGTATGGTTATGTCTGATGGCACCTGCTCTCCTCCACTTCCCACCCGCTTCACCTGCCCCTCTCTGCCCACAAGGAAAGGAGGGAAAAGGGGGAACCTGGGAGGTAGCAGGAAAAGAGCATCACTGTTATGATTGTTGTAGCCCCCCATAGTATCCCTCCCCAGCAGCATGTGGCCAAATGATTCATTACAAACAATGGCCAATGTCTCCTGTTAGGCACCTTCTAGCTGAAGAGCTCCCTCTAATGGCCAGCGCTACACTTGCAGAAGTGATCTCTTGCCCTAGCTGACAGTTTTACCAACATTTCCTATTCTAATTCCAGCTCCCCAGGCCAGCTCGGGACCTTGGTTCCTATTCCCCAGCCCACATTTGCCTCCTGGCCGAATTTTTAAAGTCACGAGATGTTGCTCTGCTTCTTAGTAACCGTTGCATTAACCCAGCCGTTCCTGCTGCCCCCAAACGCTGCAGCCGGCCCTGGGCAGTTCACACAGTCCATAGGGATGCCAAGCTGGGAGGGGAGTTAGAACTAAGGTGGGGACTGCTGGGGACAGGGCAGGCTGGAAGCAGAGTGGAGCTGACTCACATAGGCCAAATGGGGAGTTGTAGCCCCAGGGTCATGGAGCACTGCTCAGCTCCATGCGTCTTTTAACCCTTCGCTCCCCATGGCTGCTAGTACTGCATGCAGGCTTCTGGCAGCCTCCGCAGTTGAGTTGGGCCAGTGCCATGAAGCAAACAGCCAGCTCCTAGCGTTCTGAAATTCTGAGTCAGGCTGCTGGAAATAATGAAATGAATAAATATGCCCACGGGGGCACCATACTATGTGCCTTTGAGTGTTTGAGCCTTTCGGGCATGCTAGGGTCACTATTTCAATATCTTCTCTGCAATCCCGAGGGCTGGAAACTTCCTTACCTAGTCACTGAAAGCCAATGTGCTCATGGAATCACCGGACTCCAGAATCTGGGGCTTCCAGCAAAACCCCTAATTAGCGCTGGACTCGCTATAAAACCGCAAGAGATGGGGACTTTGATGAAGGGCAGTGAAGCTGGGAACTTAAAGGTTAAATTTGGCCCCTGTTCAATGGGAAACCAGTGCAGAGAGCGGTGCCCGGAATGATGGGCTCTCGGACACCTGGGGTGCTGAGAAATTGGGCTGGATTTCCCCTACCTCCCTGGCTGCTCTGTCAGTATCTCTTTTGTCAGCACCACCTCCTTCCCCGGTCCCCTTCTCTGTGGGAGTCCCACAGGGCTCCCTCCTTGTCCTCTCCTTTTCTCTCTCTGAGCCTTATCCTTCAGTATCTCCATCACATGGGGTCAGTCTCACCTCTGTGCTGATACATTTCTCCACTCTGGCTGTGACAGGTTGGACCCCCCCCCCCATCCAGGATGCCACCTGAGGTGCTGGGGTCTCACTGAGCCCACCCTTTCCAGCAGCCTGGGTTTTCACACCCTGTTTGTGCTGTGCTAGGCTCTCAAGCCCTCACGCCCACACACACACACAGAGTAAAGGCCACACCCAGCTGCAGATACAGACTGAAGTCAGGTCGGTGTGAGAGGATTCACCCAGCACTCATGTGCACACCCCCTTTAGGGAGTAAACACAAAATAATATTGTCTTGTGCTGTATAGAAGGATCTAGCACATAAAAATTCTCCCTCTCCCTCAGTGTGAGGAGAGATATGCACAGCTTCTTGCCCCCCCCCCGATAATAATTGCACAAAATGGGTTTAAGAATTAAAAAAAACAAGTTTATTAACTATAAAAGGCAGATACTGGTAGATACTGGCACTAGAAAAGGTTCAGAGAAGGACAACTAAAATGATTAGGGGTTTGGAAAGGGTCCCATATGAGGAGAGATTAAAGAGGCTAGAACTTTTCAGCTTGGAAAAGAGGAGACTAAGGGGGGATATGATAGAGGTATATAAAATTATGAGTGATGTGGAGAAAGTGGATAAGGAAAAGTTATTTACTTATTCCCATAATACAAGAACTGGGGTCACCAAATGAAATTAATAGGCAGCATGTTTAAAACAAATAAAAGGAAGTTCTTCTTCACACAACGCACAGTCAATTGGTGGAACTCCTTACCTGAGGAGGTTGTGAAGGCTAGGACTATAACGGCGTTTAAAAGAGAACCGGATAAATTCATGGAGGTTAAGTCCATTAATGGCTATTAGCCAGGATGGGTAAGGAATGATGTCCCTAGACTCTGTTTGTCAGAGGGTGGAGATGGCTGGCAGGAGAGAGATCACTTGATCATTACCTGTTAGGTTCACTCCCCCTGGGGCACCTGGCATTGGCCACTGTCGGTAGACAGGATACTGGGCTAGATGGACCTTTGGTCTTACCCAGTACAGCCGTTCTTATGTTCTTATGTAGATTTTAAGTGATTATAAGGAATAGCAAAGAAAACAAGGCAGATTACTAAGAAAATAAAACAAAACACGTATACTAAGCTTAAAATCTTAAAGAGACTGGTTTCAAGAAATATTTTCTCACCCTATGTGTTGTTAGACAAGTTGCAGAGTTTCTATAGCTTAGAGTTCCAGTTATTTCTCTTTCCAGACTAGACTCCTGTCTTAGTCTGGACTCAGCCCTAGCCTGTCCTACCACTCAGTTCCTTTGTCTCTTTAGGTACTTTCAGCAGTCTTTCTTCTTGGGCAGGAAGGCAATGGAGACGAGTCTTGTTTGCCTTACTCCCCAGCCTTAAATAAGATTTACACAAGGCAGGAATCTTTAGTTTGCCAGTCTTGAACTCCCACCCTTCTTTTAGTGGAAAATTACTTGAAGTCCAAGATGATGTTTAGTACCAGGTGACAGGACCACCTGACCTAGTAGTGTCACAGATAGGTGGCAGGACGCCTCTCAGGAAGGAGTGAAAAGACTATCTTCAAAGTCTTATTCCTTTTTCCTAATGGTCCATCAAGGCTAATGGCCTGTTCTCTGGTGTGTGTCTCCCAAATACACACACAGCTATAATTGTTACATAGTCGATATTCCTAACTTTAGACACAGAAATTATACATGCATAGAAATTGGATAATCACAGTCAGTCAAATGTAATCTTTTGGGTGATACTTTACAAGACCCATCTGGCATAAAATATATCTCAGTTATGCCATGTCCATATGATAAGCATATTTCCATAAAGAATATAGGGTGTAAAGTCACACCGGCCCTGTCTCCTGCTGCTCATTCTCCCATCTGGCATGGTTTCTCTGGTATCCCGCCCTTTAATGGCTCATCTGGTGTCAAGCTCACAGTGCCCAAAACTGAGCTCACAAATCTGCCCTGCCAACCCTCTCAGCCAGTGATGCCGCCTGAATAGCTCTTGGTTTCCTTATGTCTGGTGCCTCATGCCCCATTCCCCTCTATATCCATCCACTCCTCTGCCTCTGATGTGTTTCTGCATCAGAAATCTCAGGGCCTGACTCCATTGTCTTTGTGGAGTCCTTGGGGAAGATCTGAGAAGGAATTAAATTGTGCTGACACTTACGGCTGTGATAGGAGTGTTGTCTCTCGCTCCCCACTCTGATAGCAGAGGGGATGCTGACTCTTAGGGAGAAGAAGGTGATAGTCCCCATCCTGCAGAAGGACAATGAGGAGGGAGCGGGAAATAGCTGTATGGACTGAATTTCCTGGTCACAAACTGCTGTGTGATTTGTCACACCCAGAGACAAAACTGTGAAACTGGTGAAGTTTGCACACAGGGCCCAGGCCGGGGGAGAGGAGGGAAGGATGTTTTTGTCTCACTTCCCCATGTGTCTGTGTCACTGTGTGGAACAGCAGTGCCACTCTTCCTCACAGCACAGTAATAATCAGCCTCATCCTCTGCCAGGGCCCCGGAGATGGTCAGATAGCCGGCATTACTGGACGTGTCTTTAGAACCAGAGAAGCGAGCAGGGACCCCAGAGCCCTGGCCCTTGCTGGAATCCGTATAGTAATACAGCAGGTAACGTGGAGAATTCCCAGGTTTCTGTTGGTACCAGGACACAACGTGGTCACCGATGCTGGTCCCACTGCTCAGGGTGCAGGAGAGTTTCACGGTGTTTCCTGGGGACACTGACACTGAAGGCGGCTGAGTCACCACAGTCTGCGAGCTGGAACCTGGAAAATATGGTGGAAATCTATCAACACCTCCCTATCAGTCCCCAGCCACTAGTGAATCTGGTTGTGCATCGGCTTCAGCAACAACTTATTTAACCCATTGCCCCCTGTTCTCACCTGTGCACCACGTCCCCAGTAGGACGATGAGGGGAGCCCAGAGCATGATGAGGAGATTTCGGGCCTTTAGGAGAAAACAGCCAGATCCACTGAGAAGGCCTGACAGTCTCTGCCCCTTATATTGATCCTACTGGGGGAAGCAGCATCTAAGCTCCACCTTTATTCTAGTTTGTTCTTATCTGATTGGGTCCTATGATCACAGAGAGCTGGGCACGTGGGAGGAGAGACCATCCCTTGGGGAGGAGCTCCTGCTCTATAAGGTCACTAGCTCAGCTCCACTCCAGCAATGACCGTCTGCCAGGATCATTTCAACGCTCACAGTGGAGGCTGCTGGAGTTCAGACTGTGCGACAGGTTCCATTCTAACCCTTTTTTTCAATTATTTGTAACTTTCCCAATCCTTCCCCTGTTCCTGACCCATGACGTTCAGTTCAGTTCCCAACTGAATTCAGGTGTTTGCAAGAGTTCTTCACAATGAAGCCGATCTCACAGGCAGGGTCCCATGGCAGACTGGCCACTGTGGGAGGGGGGAGGCTCTCAGATCCCTTCCCCAGCACCCAGATTGAACCAGCTGGGAAATCAAACACGGATATGACTCTCCGGTTGGGAATATTTAACCTCTGTTTATTTTTTAAAGTTCCTGGATTTTAAAATGAGTGACCACCTACAGCCCCACATAACTCAAGCCTGGGAGGGGAAGGGTTTGCTATGAGCAGCACAAACAGTGAGCAGGGGGTGACGGCGACTATCCCGACACTGGCTGACAGAACCATGGCTCATCCCCAACACTTTATTTACTTGCATTAAACACGGGGTGGGACACAAAGAGCTGGGGATCAGTGCAGAGATCCCCCCACCTTGCCCTGAGACCTCTAGTATCTTCTGCAAATGCCCTGCTGTCATTGAACCAGCTCAGCAATTCTGGAGCTGACCCAGCTTTTACAGCCAGGGCAGATTGAGAGGTTCTGACCATTCCTGAGTGAGAGGCCAAAGGCACCAAAGGGTTTGGGGCTTGGGGGTGGAGTGCGGGGGCAGCATTTCATTGGCCTGCTTCCGTGCTCAAGTTTCCCCATTAGAGACTATATTGGTTCTGGGCGGACGCTCAGAGGGGAGGGAGGGTATTTTAATTCTTGGAAGTGTAGCTTTGAGACAGAGAACCCGAGCTTGTCTGGAGCAATAGAGGGAGATGCACAGTTTATTGCTTTAAGTGCTTAAGAAGCCGTAAGTGAATTCCCACAGGTTACAAATCACTCCCACTCCTCTAGCCCTCAATGAGAACTTGCTGTACAGTGAAATGCCCAGTGAGGACAGTGAGTAGGTGACCAGTCACTGGAGCTGGAAATATTGTGACTGAGAGAAAACATCTTCCCTTCACACACCATCTCCTCCACAAAAGTAAGCCCTTGTAAGGACACAGGACATGTTTTTGTCTAATGTTCCCCTGTGGCAGGTTTGTGTCTCACTTCCCCATCTGGCTGTGTCACTGTGAGCAGCGTTGCTGTCCCACACCTGACAGTAATAATCAGCCGCGTCCTGCGCCTGGACTCCAGTGATGGTTAACGTGGCCGTGTTACTGGATTTGGCACCGGAGAATCGATCGGGGATTCCGGAGGGTCTGCTGCTACTAGCATATATAACGAGTAGTGGGGCACTGACGGGTTTCTGTTGGAACCATTGCACATTCTTGCTACCAATGTTGTTCCCTGAGCAGGTGAATTGAGCATTTTGCCCTGGAGATACAGACACTGAAGGCGGCTGAGTCAGCACGTACTGGGCCAGAGAACCTGCAACAGGAGGAGAAAATGAATGGATAAAATGACTCAGCATTGACTTTATCCCCAGTTAACATGATCTGCAGTCAGCCAGGGGGTAAAGCAAACAGCATTTATCACCTGAGCAGTAAGTGAGCAGCGTGAGGAGCAGAGGGGCCCAGGCCATGGTGGATCCAGACGAGCTCGGCTTCCTGAGGCAAACGGGTCTCTGGCTGGGACCCTCCAATTCTCTCTTAACCCTCCAGGGCTGGAGAACGGCCCCTTCATGCAAATCTGTTCCCTGCTGATTGGCTGCCAATACCTATGACCATCACCCCCTTTGGGACGACAGTAACACGGGGAGAGCTTGTCTGTATGAATCCCCATTTTAACGGAGATAGGGAAGGATTCTTTTGTTTTCTGTTTGCCAGGGGACAATAGGGAGAATCCTGAAACTGAGGAGCTACCAGTCTGCACAACCTGCTCTGCCACTTACTTCATGGACCAGAGACTCCATGACTGTCTGCACCTGGGGCAACAAAACCAGCTGAGATTTGTTGTCATGGCCCCAAACCACAATCCCTTTCAGTCACATACCACCAGGCTTTGGGTCATAACCAGAAACATGGCTAGATTCTGGGTGATCACTGGTGAGATGCTGCCTGGAGTGAGTGCTGCTGAGTGGGGCCATGGTTTGGGGGTTGCTGGCTGGGGGAGGTGGCTCAGCTGAGCAGGGAGAAGTGGGGTGCTGGGGGGCTGGTCGAGGGATAAGATGGTGCTTCCAGCTGCTTCCTTTTCACCTGCTCTTTGAGTCAGGGCAGCACCATTTGAAGATGGTGAGGAGCCCGCTGGTCACTGTGAGTCGTTGGGCCTGCAGGTGGCCAGGGCCCAGCTGATCACCACCTTTACACGTGGGTCCCTGGGGCAGAGCACAGAGTGACTGGTGGGAGGGAGGAAGTAGGCATAGGCAGCCCCAGTGCTTCTCCCCCTCTGCCCTCAGGGTTTGGGGATTTCATCATGTCCTGGGAGGAGAGCCCCTGCCCTAGAGATCATGGAGCAGGGAGGGCAGATGGGGCTACATGAGAAGCTCGTCCCCCAGAGCTGAAGGCCCCTAGGGGAGCTCATATGTACCATACATCTAAGAGCCGTTAGGGTATGAAAAGCCCCTGAGCCCAGAGGCGACTCTACCGCAGCAGCTGGTGGCTGGTCACTGTGATCACTGGTGGGAGATCACTCATTTTATTAGACAACTTCAATTGCCTTGAGGAGTTTTCCTCCCTTTTGAGGACTCTGTCCCCTCACTGCACATTTCAACATGTTGGTATCCCGTGGGGTTGTTGGAGGATTTATCCCAATCCCCAGCAGGTTGGACTATGAAGGAGGAATTGCAGCTGTTGTGGAACCTGCTGGAATTGGGGGCGGGGGGAGGTGGGTGGCCCCTCTCCCTCGCCCTGCACTCCGGATTCCTGGGGGTGCTCCATCAAGACTGTCATTCCTTTACATCCTGATTCACCGCGCTCCATCACCCACCCACGGGCTGGTTTGTATCCAGACTGTCAGGATCTTGCAGCCCCCTCTTTGCTGCAGGCCCCAGCGAGATCTCTGGAGCCCTGACTAGGGATGTCACAGGCAGCTCTAACTGGGGCTCTCCTCCCACTGCCCACGCTGAGGGGATGGTGACCCAGAGACAGTCCCTGTCCTGCAGGAGGAGAGGGAAGGGGGAGACCAGCGGCTGTTCACCCAGAGCAAGGATTCACCAAGGAAGAGCTCTGCTTCCCCCTCCCCCAAAGAGAGAGAGACTGAGCAGGTGAAGAGCAGAGGTGTCCGGCAAACCACAGCAGTGACAGTGTGAGGAGGGGAAGAGCAAGGGCCATAGAGAGCTGTGTCTGTAAGAGCCAGATGAAGACATTCAGAGGCCCTACACGCCTGCCTAGCACAGCCCCCCTGTGTCCTGGCCTTGCCCTCAGGCCACGGCCCTTCTGCTTCTTGGCTTGTTGGGACCAGAGGTCATCCGCACAAGAGCGAGCACAGCCATGACTCCATTTGGTGCAGCAGGGGCTTCCCCACTCTCTGGAACCATTTCCTCTGTCACCAGGGCTCCGTCCCAGCAGGGAGAGGCATCAGCACTCATCCAGGCAGGCTGAGGACTCCTTGTGGCCTTGACTGATGGCCCCACTCCAGCTGTGTTATGATGGGACAGCATCAGTAAAGGTCCACTCAAACCCTGCTGGTTGTTGCTGATGGGAGCCCCCTGAGAAGCAGGTTGCACAGTTGACACGAATAAGGCTGTTTGCATGTCCTGTTGCTCTAATTTCAGGCTCTCTGCACATTCAGGCAGGCACTGGTTACATTCAAATCACATTTCCAAGTTTTTCTTCACAATGGTGAGTGTTACAGGTTTTGTTTTAAAGAAAGATGAGATCCTGATCGCCTCATTGTACTCAGGAGCCTGGGACCCTCGGCCTGGGCCTAGAGAGTCTTTGACTTAAAGCGTCGCTGAGGCCACTTTCAGGGTGTGAGGAACCAAAATTCACTGCAAAGAGCAGCTGTTAGTGTGATGTGTTACAGGGGAAGACTAAACTCTGCAAGTTGTTCAGTTCCCCACAGAGCCCAGGCTGCAGGAGAGGAGGGATGGGAAGTTTTTGTCTCACTTCCCCATCTGTCTGTCTCACTGTGAGGAGCACTCCCACTCCACACAACACAGTAATAATCAGCATCATCCTCTGTGAGGGCTCCGGCAATGGTCAGATAGCCGGCGTTACTGGCCGTGTCTTTGGACCCAGAGAAGCGAGCAGGGACCCCAGAGCCCTGGCCCTTGTTGGAATCCGTATAGTAATACAGCAGGTATTGTGGAGAATTCCCAGGTTTCTGTTGGTACCAGGACACAGTGTAGCCACTGATGCTGGTCCCACTGCTCATGGTGCAGGAGAGTTTCACGGTGTTTCCTGGGGACACTGACACTGAGGGCGGCTGAGTCAGCAGAAGCTGTGAGCTGGAACCAGGAAAATATGGTAAAAACCTGTCAAACCCTCCCTGACCGTCCCTGGACACTAGTGACACAGTTTGCACATTGGCTTCAGCAGCACTTCAATGTGTATTTAATCCACTCCCGTTGTTCTCACCTGTGCACCACGTCCCCAGCAGGATGATGAGGGGAGCCCAGAGCATGGTGAGGAGATTTCAGGCCCTTGGGGAAAAAACATCCAGAGTCACTGAGAATCCCCCACAGCACCTGCCCCTTATATTCATCCTCGTGGCTGAGGAGCATCCAGGTTTTGCCTTTATGCTAATTTGCTCTCATTTGATTGGTTCCTACGATCACAGGGAGGTGGTCATGTGGGAGGAGGGGAGACCATCCCTTGGTGATGAGCTCCAGTGTGGGAGGTCACTCACCAGCTCAGTGCTACGCCCACAGTGACCTCGCTGCTAGACTCTCCTTCTCAGCAGCGAGTCCTCAGGGTTAGGCTACAGCAGTGGTTCCAAAACTTGTTCCGCCGCTTGTGCAGGGAAAACCCCTGGCGGGCCCGGCCAGTTTGTTTACCTGCTGCGTTCGCAGGTTCGGCCGATCACGGCTCCCAGTGGCCATGGTTTGCTGCTCCAGGCCAATGGGAGCTGCTGGAAGCAGCGCAGGCCGAGGGACGTACTGGCCGCCTCTTTCAGCAGCTCCCATTGGCCTGGAGCAGTGAACCGCGGCCACTGGGAGCCGCGATCGGCCAAACCTGCAGACGTGGCAGGTAAACAAACCGGCCCGGCCCGCCAGGGGCTTTCCCTGCACAAGTGGCGGAACAAGTTTGGGAACCACTGGACTACAGGAAGGGTTTCATTTTAACCCTTTGTTCTCCATTGTTGGTAACTATTCAAATCCTTCCCCGTTCGTCCTTCTATTTCCCAGCCTTGCGTGCAGGTCCATTGTTCATTCTCAGCTGGAGCAAACACAACTCAGTAGGTTTTTCAAAGGGGGAGAGTGAAGTAAATACACCTGGCCCATGAGCAAAACACTCCAAAGTCAGAGAAGAGCTAAGGGGAAAACAGGGCAAAAGCGATAACCCCCATCTCAGGGAGCATCTTGCTGGATGCGTGTGGCTTTGTACTTGGGAACATCGTGACTAAGAGCGACCATGTCTCCCGGCTGCAGAGGAGGCTGCCAAGGATTTCGCTTATTCATTAGGAGTTTGGGTACTTAGCAGAGCTGGGCCATGGCAGGGCAGCCCTGCTCCGAGAGCCAAGGGCGAAAAGCTCGATATCAGAGCTAAGTATGTTGATGATTATTTATCGTAGAAGAAGAATAAGACACTCACACTCTGATGGGCTGCTCCCAGGGAATCCCTAGGACCCTTTGTTCCTGGCATAGGGAATGGACCTGCCCCATCAGCCACTGAAATCCCCGCAGTGCATTGGCAGCGCTGGGGAAGACCAAAACCAAATCATCAAGTAGTCATGTCTAATGGGTTAACTTGTTCCACTATTGGCCTTGAGAGGGAAGAGCCAGCTCCATCCCATAATACTCAGACCACTCATCCTTCCGAAGGGTCTGGGTGGGTTCGGTGGCTGTTCTCCCCAGTTCAGTAGAACCGCCCGTTATGTCAGTTCCTGGGTGAACAACGGCGTGGGCAGAAGTAACTCCGAACAGCAGAGCTGCCAAGGGGTGGACAGCTCCATGTGAGGCTTTAATGCAAAGTATGTAGTGATCTAATTTGCATACAGCCACCCACTTCAGCTTTAAACCACTGTGGATTCATTGCTGGTGGAAGGGGTTGGCACAGAATTCCACAAGGAATAAATCTCCCAGTGACTCTCAGCCATTTCTGCTCCTGCTGCCGGGCCCTGTGCTTCTGTTCTCATAGCAACAGGCCAGTGGTTTGGAGGGAGAAGCTGGGTTGTACTGGTGCTTGCAGGGCCACTTCCCGTGGCCTTCGCAGGGGATGGTGCTTCCCTTCCCAGAAGCCACTGGGCAACGCTGCAATGCTGTGGTGGAAAACTCTGGCGGAGGAAGGAAAAAGGCACAGACGGTTCTGATCTTGGGTGGGGTGGGGTGGGGAGCTCATTCCACTGTCCTGCTTCCTCGGGGAAGTTTTATCCACTGGGAGGGAATAGCTGGGTTTCTCCCAGGGGAAGGTGAGTTTTCTGTTCCCGAAAGTGCCGGGTTGGGATACAGATTCCAGCCTTGTCATGGGCCCAACTCAGACCCTGCACCATCCACTGGAGATTTCACAGCAGGAGATTATGTGCAACAATAGCAAGGAGCCGGGCAGCAGGGAGGGGCACAATTTATTCTTTTCGGTGTTGAACAAACCTGATGATGAGTTCACGTTGGTTCAACTTCCCCCCTCCCTTCTTCTCTTCCTCCACCACAAGCAGCAGCTCCTTGGTTTTGTGGTGAGACCCTGACCTAGCCAGCCAAAGGTTCAGCCTTCTGCTCCCACCACTGCTGTGCCAGCGGATCTGGCAATAAGCAAAGCATGGCCTTTTTCTAAATGATCTGCTCTAGTGCCAACAGGAATTAGTTCAGGGAAGTCCTCTGGCCCGTGCTATACGGGAGGCCACAGGCTAGATGGCCACAGTGGTTCCTTCTGGCCTTATCATCTACGAACAAAAGCCCAGTGCAGTGAGATCCCCATGGGAACGGTGAGGGAGTGACTCATGCTCCACAGCTGGCTGGAACGGCTTCTGGGCTGATTGAAAACATCCTCCTTCGCCCACCCAGCCCCACGTGCACGTTCTCCTCTGAGTGGAACCCTCCCTGCATGGAAACAGAGCGACACGTTCCCTTGAACAACAAGAGGATGTGTCTCATTTCCCCATCTGACTGTGCCACTGTGATTCTGAGCACTGCTGTCCCACAGCTGACAGTAATAATCAGCCTCGTCCTGCGCCTGGACTCCAGTGATGGTTAACGTGGCCGTGTTACCGGGGTTGGCCCCAGAGAATCGATCCGGGATTCCAGAGGGTCTGCTGCCACTACCATATATAACACATAGTGGGGCACTGCCAGGTTTCTGTTGGTACCACTGCACATCCTTGCTACCAATGTTGTTCCCTGAGCAGGTGAGTTGAGCATTTTGCCCTAGAGACACAGACACTGCCGGCGGCTGAGTCAGCACGTACTGGGCCAGAGAACCTGAAACAGGAGGAGAAAACACATGGATAGAATTTAACTCCAAGATAACACAGATTGGGGGCATCCCAGGTAACCAATGGGATAATGCAGCAGATATGCAAAGTTCCTTTTTATTAAGAAACAGAGGGGGGGAAAAACAGCCACTTGTATCACCTGAGCAGTACGTGAGCAGCGCGAGGAGCAGAGGGGCCCAGGCCATGGTGGGGAATCCAGATGAGCTCCGCTTCCAGACACAAATGGGTCTCTGGCTGGAAACCAGCAATCGCTCTTAAATTCTCAGCACATGGGAATGGCTCCTTTATCCAAACAGGAGCACGGCCACTCCGGAATGGCTGATCTGCATCTGTGCGCAACCGTGGGATCGACCCTTCCCTGTACACGTGGGCAGGGCCGGCTCTAGTTTTTTTGCCGCCCCCAAGAAAAAAAAAGAAAACCTCAGAGAGCTGCCCCTGGAATGCCGCCATGCTGCCTCTGCAGTTGTGCCGCCCCAAGTGCGTGCTTGGTTTGCTGGTGCCTAGAGCCGGCCCCGCATGTGGGGGCAGTGACCAGGCAGCTGAGTGACACGTGTGGGGAGTGAGAGAGTCTAGGGGGTGCTTCAGGTGACCACAAACCTACCCGGCTGTTGCACAGAAGGAGACTGAGGGGATTTCTCTCGCTCTTATGGAACAGGGGGTTGTGCCAGGCTGGGGCTTGGAGGAAATGGACATTTCTGAGGTTAAAAAAAAGAAACACAGAAGGACTCTGGGCACTGAGATGAGAATGAGCTTGAAAGGGGGAGAGATGGGGGGTATCAAATTTAGGAAGCTGAGGTGGGGGCTCATCATCCAGTGTGTGCTGCCAGGTGAGAGGCTCTGTCATTCACAACAGGGGAGAGATCGGAGCAATAACACAGAACCAGCAGCCAGGAAGGGCTTTGCTGATCCCTTTCTGGGGAGACTGTTGGCCTCTGAATCCTCCCTCGTCCCAGGGGGATGCAATGAACTCCCGGAGCCAGATCCTCAGTGGGTGTAGCTCAGTGCAGTGGCACTGAAGTCAACAGAGGAGGCAGATTTCCACCAGCTGGGAATGTGGCTCCTGCACTGTGACCAGGGAGCGGTGTCCACAGGGACAGCGAGGTGTCATGTGTTGATCCAAAATTGGCTGGGAAGATCCTGGCCTGTTTAAAAATGAAACTTCCACCCCACTCCTGTGAATGAGCCCCACAATGGTGAGAGGGAAAAATGCAAGAACAAAGAAAACACAGTCTGATGTTCCCCTGTGGTAGGTTTGTGTCTCACTTCCCCGTCTGTCTGTGTCACCGTGAGGCTGAGCACTGCTGCTGTCCCACACCTGACAGTAATAATCAGCCTCGTCCTGTGCCTGGACTCCAGTGATGGTTAACGTGGCCGTGTTACCGGAGTTGTCACCAGAGAATCGATCAGGGATTCCAGAGGGTCTGCTGCTATCATCATATATAACGAGTACGGGGGCGCTGCCAGGTTTCTGTTGGTACCAGTGCACACTCTTGCTACCAATGTTGTTCCCTGAGCAGGTGAGTTTTGCATTTTGCCCTGGAGACACAGACACTGAAGGCGGCTGAGTCAGCACGTACTGGGCGAGAGAACCTGAGGAAACACGGGAAGAGGATCAATAAGTGTTAATTGTTGAAATATGACATTTGCAGGTAGTTAGTGGCACGAGTGAAAGACATGACTATAAACATGCAGCCCCCTTTCAGTTAAGACCCTGTATAAAACCCTCCCCCGCGCAGCACCTGAGCAGTAAGTGAGCAGCGTGAGGAGCAGAGGGGCCCAGGCCATGGTGGATCCAGATGAGCTCGGCTTCCTGAGGCAAACGGGTCTGTGGCTGGGACCCTCCGATTCTCTCTTAAACCCCCAGAGCTGGAGAACGGCCCCTTCATGCAAATCTACCCCCTGCTCACTGGCTACTGCTGGCACCTCCCTCACCCATATGAGAGGGACACAGGGACTGGAGATTCAGGCCTGATTTTTCTCCCACTGACACTTGTTAAAGTCACTGAAGATAATGGAGAGAAACTGGCACAGCTCAGGGAAGAATCAGGTCCCTCCATGTAAATGCCCATATTTAATGAAGTACAACATGGCTACTTTTCCATTTACAAGGAGAAAACAAAGAAACAAAAATCCCAGAGCCCAGGACATCCCACTGATTCCATTTCATCTCCCTGAGTCTGCCCCGATAGGCATCAAAGGACCAGTATCTACATTATGGTTAGAAATGTACCCCACATGGGTGCTGACCTAGGGGGAACGGGTCTATTCCTAGTGATCAGCTAGTGCAACTTTCAATGCCGTCAGCCATGTTTCCGGTAGGAATCCCTGGGCCAATGGCAGAGGACTGTAGGGGAGGAGCCAGTACTCTGGGTGTTAACTGAAAGGGGACGGCCCCATCAGACCCCAGCCCAGCAGAGCAGCAGGGGCAGGGAAGAGCTGTATTTCAGGGGGAAACTCTCATGGGATTCAGTTTGGACAAGGGAAGAAGACACCTGGTTAGCATCTAGCATTATTATTTATTGTTTGGATCACGGTTGGCCTGAGCGCCCCAGCCACAGCCCAGGACCCCATTGTGCTAGGCGCTGTACGAACCCAGACCAAAGAGACGGGCTGTGTCCCAAAGAGCTCACAATCCAAGTGTAAGACAAATAGCAGCAGGTGGGAAAACATCCTCACAGAACTACCAGGAAGTGTGCTCCCAAGAGGTACTTCCCAGAGCTCAGCTCATGGGAATACCTGGTGCAGAGGTTATTGTATGTACGTGTTTCCCACGGGCCTGGACATGATCGGTGTCTGACAGCACTTCCTTTCCTCCTGTTCACAACCTTCCTTCCCTCTACATTGTAAGAAACTCAGGAATTGAGAGGAATCAGAGACCCCGAAAGAGATGATGCTAATAACGACTGTTGCTGTTGTTTGGGGTAATCTGGATGGAATAACTGTGCGAGTGCCTAGAGTATAACAGAGCCCAGGATGCCACCCATACATCTGTTTGCAGCAGCTTGTAGCTACAGGTGCATTACAATGGGCACTGGCCATTCTCTCGGCTTTGGCACATTATAGACAATGAGCCCCCCTACTGGGTAGAGTTACGTCTGCAGTGAGCTCTTACCCTAACCAGCACGTGTTCAGGGATAGGGTGACCAGACAGCAAGTGTTAAAAATTGGGACGGGGTGGGGGGTAATAGGAGCCTATATAAGAAAAAGACCCAAAAATCGGGACTGTCCCTATAAAATTGGGACATCTGATCACCCTATTCAGGGGTCACCCAGGGCTCAAGGTGCTGCACACGCTCTGCTCTAGTCCCTGTCTGGTTCCAACAGGCTGCGCATCACACCAAGAGCTTCCCACAGCCCTGACCAGACTCTGCCTGCCAAACTCACCCCTTAAAGGCACAGTCCCTACTACCACGTCTCCCCTTCCCAGCCAAAAGTTAATTTGGACCTATATTATAACCCCAGGCAGTGTCTTCGGGGACCACTGTGTCAAAGGCATGGATAGTGTCTGTCCAATTGTGGTCTGCTCCAGGGGGAGGGTTACCACAGACTAAAAGCTCTGGGGGATGCTTACCCCTAGCACTGCAAACAACTCCAGAGCACCCACCACCGCCGGGGTGGTTTGCATCTACGGGGTCAGGCTAGGTTTTCCGCACAGCAGGAAGCAAAGAATGGGCTTTTGTTATCAAAGGATGAGCTTGAACTGACACAGGCTCTTTTTCATTCAACAAATGGCCAAGACCTTGGGTCTTAGGGGAACCCCAACCTTCACCTAACGTTGGAAAGACTTTATCCTCCTAGGGTCCCATAACACTCATGCGGGGGTAGTCAATTTTTTTGTCAAGGTCCAAATTTCTTAGTCAAGGTATATTCAAGGTCCAGACTCCAGAGAGCATGATAAAAAATAACAATAATTATAATAGTAAGTAAATAGAAAGATTTCAGAGTCCGTTCAAAAGCAGCAGGCACTCCAGATTTGGCCCACAGTCCAGCTATTGACTATCCCTGCACTGACGGGGGGTTCCGGGTATGTGTAGTGTGCGTTTAAATCTGCTTATTATTATATGTTTTCTCTGTGATGGTTTTGTGCTTTGAATCAATATGAGTGATTAGAAAGAGCTGTTTGGGCTACTGGTAAATGTCACCTGTCATAGCTCCCGGAGAGATAGCAGGGCACAGGCGCTGGCTAGTATCAGGGGGTAGCCGTGTTAGTCTGTATCTACAAAAACAACAAGGAGTCTGGTGGCACCTTAAAGACTAACAGATTTATTTGGGCATAAGCTTTCGTGAGTAAAAACCTGGCTGTTAGGCCTGGTTTGCTGGGGATATCACTGTGTATGGCAGGGGGCAGTGCACCCTTAACACCTTCCCCTCCCCCCCGTCAAAAGGGAGCAGGACATGTGTCCCTGCTCGGCTGCTCGGTGACAGGTGACGGCTGGAGGCCTGAGACCTTCCTGGGCATCCCTGGAGCAGACCACGGAGGGGAGCTACAGGTGCAGTTACACTGTGACATTGATAACAATAACACTTACAAACAGCACACTGTCACACACAGCGAGAACCAGCCTAATAACGCAACTTACAAACATTGTCCAAGGTGGGTGAGGGAATATAAGAGATATTACTTCACCCACTTTGTTTCACTAATACCCGGGGACTGATAAAGCTACACCAACACTGCACGTAACACTCCCTTCACACACCGTCTCCTCCACAGAAGAAGCTCTCGTCAGGTCATGGGACATGTTTTCTTTGACAACAGTAGGTTTATGTCTCACTTCCCCGTCTGTCTGTGTCACCGTGATTTTGATCACTGCTGCTGTCCCACACCTTACAGTAATAATCAGCCTCGTCCTGCGCCTGGACTCCAGTGATGGCTAACGTGGCCGTGTTACCGGAGTTGACACCGGAGAATCGATCCGGGATTCCGGAGGGTCTGTTGCTATTCTCATATATAATAAGTAGGGGGGCGCTGCCAGGTTTCTGTTGGTACCAGTGCACATACTTGCTACCAATGTTGTTCCCTGAGCAGGTCAGTTGAGCATTTTGTCCTGGAGACACAGACACTGAAGGCGGCTGAGTCAGCACGTACTGGGCGAGAGAACCTGAGACAGGAGGAGAAAATGCATGAATAAAATTACCCAGCATTGACTTTATCCCTAGTTAACATAGTTATCCCTAGTTTGCAGGCAGCCAGGGGGAAAAGCAAACATCATGTATCACCTGAGACGTAAGTGAGCAGCGTAAGGAGCAGAGGTGCCCAGGCCATGGTGGGAATCCAGACGAGCTCGGCTTCCTGAGGCAAACGGGTCTGTGGCTGGAAGCTTCTGATTCTCTCTTAAACCCCCAGCGCTGGAGAACGGCCCCTTCATGCAAATCTGCTCCTTGCTTGCTAGCTACTAAAGCCTCCTCATTCACCCGTATGAGAGGGGCAAGACACAGGCCAGGGGAAAGATTCTGGGACCAAGTCTTCCCTGCCCTACACTGGTGTAAATCCCAGGTAACTCCACTGAACTTTACCTTGTTGTAAAAGTGAAGTAACTGAAAGGAGAATCAGCCCCTTTGTGTATAAACTCGAATATTTAATGATGTAGAGCAGGTATTGTTGAGCCCAGGCTGCCCTGCTGAGGCATACTGAGCATGCACCTCAAAAGCATAAAAGGATCATTAAACATTGTGGTTAGACATATCGTATCAGTGTTGGCACTGCTCTGGGGAAGGGTTATATTTCTGGGGACCATCCATTGCAGGTTCAAAGCTTTGCTCAGTTTCTGATCGGAATCTCCTTTTGTAAAGCTTTGGGAATGGAAAAGTGGATGAGGTGTGTGGTTGCTGGCGATGTATATGCAGAGCAGATTGGGAGGTGGGAAAGCAAATGGCTCAGCCTGGAAGAGATTGTCCTGCACGCTGAGAGGGGCTCGCACCATCAGATCTTAGGGCAGAGTGGGAGCCACAGAGGGGAAGGGGGGTAGTTCAGGGGATAGTTTGTGTGTGTTCAATTTGGACAGGTTTCTGCTCAGTGCTGGTTCTTGGACAGGCACCTGCTTAGTCTGTATCAGTAGGGAGCAAATGTCGTCAGAGAACTAACTACCAAGAAAGCGTCCCCTTGAGACACATTCCTGAGAGACTGAGGAATAACACGCAGAGAGTGTGTATGTCCTATGGGCTCCTCGTATGGTGATGTCTGACGCACCTGCTCTCCTCCAGTTCCCACCCGTTTCACCTGCCCCTCTCCGCCCACAAGGAAAGAAGGAAAAGGGGGGGAACCTGGGAGGTAGCAGGAAAAAAGCATCACTGTTATTATTGTTGTAGCCCCCCATAGTATCCCTCCCCGGCAGCATGCGGCCAAATGATTCATTACAAACAATGACCAGTGTCTCCGGTTAGGCATGTTCTAGCTGAAGAGCTCCCTCTAATGGCCAGCGCTACACTTGCAGAAGTGATCTCTTGCCCCAGCTGACAGTTTTACCAACATTTCCTATTCTAATTCCTGCTCCCCAGGCCAGCTTGGGACCTTGGTTCCTATTCCCCAGCCCAGATTTAGATCCTGGCAGAATTTTTAAAGTCACGAGAAGTTGCTCTGCTTCTTAGTAACCTTTGCATTAGCCCAGCCGTTCCTGCTGACCTCCAAACGCTGCAGCTGGCCCTGGGCACCTCAGACAGCCCATAGGGATGCCAAGCTGGAAGGGGAGTTAGAAATAAGGTGGGGACTGCTGGGGACAGGGCAGGCTGGAAGCAGTGGGGAGCTGTGTGCTTGAATGTTTGAGGCTTTCGGGCATGCTAGGGTCATGTTTTCAATATCTTCTCAGAAATCCCGAGGGCTAGAAATTTCCTTACCTAGTCACTGAAAGCTGAGGTGCTCATGGAATCACTGGACTCCAGAATCTGGGGCTTTCAGCAAACCCCCTATTTAGCACTGGACTCGCTATAAAACTGCAAGAGATGGTGACTCTGATGAAGGGCAATGAAGATGGGAAGTTAAAGGTTAAATTTGGCCCCTGTTCAATGGGAAACCAGTGCAGAGAGCGGTGCCCGGAATGATGGGCTCTCGGACACCTGGGGTGCTGAGAAATTGGGCTGGATTTCCCCTACCTCCCTGGCTGCTCTGTCAGCATCTCTTTTGTCAGCTCCTTCTCCTTCCCCGGTCCCCTTCTCTGTGGGAGTCCCACAGTCCTCTCTCCTTTTCTCTCTCTGAACCTTATCCTTCAGTATCTCCGTCTGCTCACATGGGGTCATTATCACCTCTGTGCTGGTACATTTCTCCACTCTAGCTGTGACAGGTTGGACCCCCCCCTATCTGGGATGCCACCCAAGGTGCTGGGATCTCACTGAGCCCGCCCTTTCCAGCTGCCTGGGCTTTCACACCCTGTTTTTGCTGTGCTAGGCTCTCAAGCCATCTATAGCACACACACACACACACACACACACACACACACACACACACACAGGTAAGGCCACACCCAACTGCAGACACAGATGGGCTCTATGGGTAGTGATCAATGGCTCCATGTCTAGTTGGCAGCCAGTATCAAGCAGAATGCCTCAGGGGTCGATCCTAGTACTGGTTTTGTTCAATTTTTTTATTAATGATCTGGATGATGGGATTAATTGCACCCTCAGCAAGTTCACAGATTACACTAAGGTATGGGGGTGAGGTCGATACGCTGGAGGGTAGGGATAGGTTCCAGAGTGACCTAGACAAATTGGAGGATTGGGCCAAAAGAAATCTGATGAGGTTCGACAAGGACAAGGGCAGAGTCCTGCTCTTAGGAAGAAAGAATCCCATGCACTGCTACAGGCTGGGGACCGACTGGCTAAGCAGCAGTTCTGCAGAAAAGGACCTGGGGATTACAGTTGACAAGAAGCTAGATATGAATCAGCAGTGCGCCCTTGTTGCCAAGAAGGTTAACGGCATATTGGGCTGTATTAGTAGGAGCATTGCCAGCAGATAAAGGGAAGTGATTATTCCCCTCTATTCGACATTTGTGAGGCCATACCTGGAGAATTACATCCAGTTTTGGGCCCCCCACTACAGAAGGGATGTGGAAAAATTGGAGAGAGTCCAGCGCAGGGCAACAAAAATGATCAGGGGGCTGGGGAACATGACTTACAAGGAGAGGCTGAGGGAACTGGGTTTATTTAGTCTGCAGAAGAGGTGAGGGGGGATTTGATAGCAGCCTTCAACTACCTGAAAGGGGGTTCCAAAGAGGATGGAGCTAGGCTGTTCTCAGTGATGGCAGATGACAGAACAAGAAGCAATGGTCTCAAGTTGCAGTGGGGGAGGTCTAGGTTGGATCTTAGGAAACATTATTTCACTAGGAGGGTGGTGAAGCACTGGAATGGGTTACCTAGGGAGGTAGTGGAATCTCCATCCTTAGAGGTTTTTAAGGCCTGGCTTGACAAAGCCTTGGCTGGGATGATTTAGTTGGTGTTGGTCCTGCTTTGAGCAGAGGATTGGACTAGATGACCTCCTGAGGTCTCTTCCAACCCTAATAGTCTATGATTCCATGAAGTCAGCTCTGTGTGAGAGAATTCACCCAGCACTCGTGTGCACACCCCCTTTGGGGAGTAAACCCAAAGTAATATTGTCTTGAGCTGTATAGAAAGATCTGCACAGCGCAAGCTCATAAAAATTCTCCCTCTCCTTCAATGTGAGGAGAAATATGCACAGCTTCTTGGTCCCCCAGTTAATAATTGCACAAACTGGGTTTAATAATAAACAAAAACAAGTTTATTAACTATAAAAGGCAGATTTTAAGTGATTATAAGGGATAGCAAACAGAACAAGGCAGATTACTAAGCAAATAAAAAAAAACACGCATACTAAGCTTAAGATCTTAAAGAGACAGATTTCAAGAAATAATTTCTCACCGTAAGTGTTGTTTAGGCAAGTTGCAGACTCTCTATAGCTTAGAGTTCCAGTTAGTTCTCTTGACAGACTAGATTCCTTTCTTAGTCTGGACTCAGCCCTAGCCTGTCCTACCGCTCAGTTCCTTTGTCTCTTCAGGTACTTTCAGCAGTCTTTCTTCTTGGGCAGGAAGGCAATGGAGATGAGTCTTGTTTGCCTTACTCCTCAGCCTTAAATAAGATTTACACAAGGCAGGAATCTTTAGTTTCCCAGTCTTGACCTCCCTCTCCTTTTCGTGGAAAATTACTAGAAATCCAAGATGGTGTTTAGTGGCAGGTGACAGGACCACCTGACCTAGTAGTGTCACAGGTAGGTCCCAGGTTGCCTCTCAGATAAATTACTTTTTGTAGTTCTAACGAGGCCAATTCAATCATGGTGGATATGACCAATTCCCAACAGTTGACAAGAAGGGGTGAGTATCAACAGAGGGAAAATTATTTTTTGTAGTAACCCAGCCACTCCCAGTCTTTATTCAGGCCTAATTTGATGGTGACAAGTTTGCAAATTAATTCCAGTTCCACAGTAATTTCCCCTCTGTTGCTATTCACCCCTGTTGGGAATCCACCCTAATTGAATTGGCCTCGTTAGCACTGACCCCCTTGCCCCCACTTGGTAAGGCAACTCCCATCTTTTCATGTGCTGTATAATTATACCTGGCTAGTTTTTTTCACTCCATGCATCTGATGAAATAAGGACTCCTCCTTGTATTATCTTCAAAGTCTTATTCTTTCTTTGTAATGGTCCATCAAGGCTAATGGCCTGTTGTCTGATGGATGTCTCCCAAATACACACACAGCTGTAATTGTTACATAGTCAATATTCCTAACTTTAGATACAGAAATTGGATAATCCCATTAAGTCAATTGTAATCTTTCCAATGATATCTTAAAAGACCCATCTTCCTTAAAATATATCTCATTTATGCCATATCCATATGATAAGCATATTTCCATAAAGAATATGGGGTGTAATGTCACACCGGCCCTGTCTCCTGCTGCTCATTCTCGCATCTGGCATGGTCTCGCCGGTATCCCGCCCTTTAATGGCTCATCTGGTGTCAAGTTCACACTGACCAAAACTCAGCTCAGAAATCTCCCTTGCCAACCCCTCTCAGCCAGTCATGCCACCCTGTTTAGCTCTTGGTTTCCTTATCTGTGGTGCCTCATGCCCCATTCCCCTCTATACCTATCCACCCCTCTGCCTCTGATATGTTTCTGCATCAGAAATCTCAGGGTCTGACTCCATTGTCTTTGTGGAGTCCTTGGGGAAGATCTGAGAAGGAATTAAATTGTGCTGACACTTACGGCTGTGATAGGAGTGTTGTCTCTCGCTCCCCACTCTGATAGCAGAGGGGATGCTGACTCTTAGGGAGAAGAAGGTGATAGTCCCCATCCTGCAAAAGGAGAATGATGAGGGAGCCGGAAATAGCTGTATGGACTGAATTTCCTGGTCACAAACTGCTGTGTGATTTGTCACAGCCAGAGACAAAACTGTGCAACTGGTGAACTGTGCACACAGGGCCCAGGCCGGGGAGAGGAGGGAAGGGTGTTTTTGTCTCACTTCCCCATCTGTCTGTGTCACTGTGTAGAACAGCACTGCCACTCTTCCGCACCGCACAGTAATAATCAGCCTCATCCTCTGCCAGGACCCCGGAGATGGTCAGATAGCCGGCGTTACTGGACGTGTCTTTGGAACCAGAGAAGCGAGCAGGGACCCCAGAGCCCTGGCCCTTGCTGGAATCCGAATAGTAATACAGCAGGTATCGTGGAGAATTCCCAGGTTTCTGCTGGTACCAGTACACATAGTAGTCACCGATGCTGGTCCCAGTGCTCATGGTGCAGGAGAGTTTCACGGTGTTTCCTGGGGACACTGACACTGAGGGCGGCTGAGTCACCACAGTCTGCGAGCTGGAACCTGGAAAATATGGTGGAAATTTATCAACCCCTCCCTGTCTGTCCCCAGCCGCTACTGAATCTGGGTGTGTCTTGGCTTCAGCAGCAACTTATTTAACCCACTTCCCCTGTTCTCACCTGTGCACCACGTTCCTAGTAGGACGATGAGGGGAGCCCAGAGCATGGTGAGGAGATTTCAGGTCCTTGGGAGAAAATAGCCAGATCCACTGAGAAGGCCTGAGAGTCTCTGCCCCCTATATTGACCCTTCTGGGGTAGAAGCATCTAAGCTCCACCTTTATTCTAGTTTGTTCTTATGTGATTGGGTCCTATGATCACAGAGGCTGGGCACGTGGGAGGAGAGACCATCCTTTAGGGAGGAGCTCCTGCTCTATAAGGTCACTAGCTCAGCTCCACTCCAGCAATGACCGTCTGCCAGTATCAAGGTTTCATTTGAAAGCTCACAGTGGAGGCTGCTGGAGTTCAGACTGTGCGACAGTTTCCATTCTAATCCCTCATTTTCAGTTATTTGTAACTTTCCCAATCCTTCCCCTGTTGGCCTGTCATTTCCCTGCTTTGCCTGAGGGTTCATTGATCACTCACACTGATCAGAAACCAACTCAGCAGTTTCTGAGAAGGAGGCGAGGGCAATAAATACACTTTGCCCAGGATTAGCCATTTCTGGAGACAACTAGGGCAGAGCTAAGGAGGAAATGGGGGGATGCTGCAAAGTTCCATTCTCCCATCTAAGGGTCCACACTAGAGGGTCTGGGTTTTGTGTCTGGTAATGGACATTATTAGTAGCTGCTCTTTGCTCACTGGGATGATTTATTTCCATCATCTCCAGGACGCCCAGCTGGGCTACACGAGTTTATGTTTATTCATGAGCAGTTTTTATTGGGCAGAAAATGGAATTCAGAGAATTGGGCGGTGACTCTGCCGCCCGTTGAGCTGAGAGCTAGGAATGAAAATCCCACTGAAGAAATAAGTGTCAATAAAAGAAAAAAGTATCACTGTTATTATTGTTGTAGCCCCTGATAGTATCCCTCCCCAGCAGCATGCGGCCAAATTATTCATTAGAAACAATGGCCAGTGTCTCTGGTTAGGCATGTTCTAGCTGAAGAGCTCCCTCTAATGGCCAGCGCTACACTTGCAGAAGTGATCTCTTGCCCTAGCTGACAGTTTTACCAAAATTTCCTTTTCGAATTCCAGCTCCCCAGGCCAGCTCGGGACCTTGGTTCCTATTCCCCAGCCCACATTTGCCTCCTGGCCGAATTTTTAAACTCATGAGAAGTTGTTCTGTTTCTTAGCAACCTTTGCATTAGCCCAGTCATTCCTGCTGACCTCCAAACACTGCAGCCGGCCCTGGGCACCTCAGACAGCCCATAGGGATGCGAAGCTGGGAGGAGAGTTAGAAAGAAGGTGGGGACTGCTGGGGACAGGGCAGGCTGGAAGCAGAGTGTAGCTGACTCACAGAGGCCAAATGGGGAGTTGTAGCCCCAGGGTCATGGAGCTCTGCTGAGCTCTACTAGGTTCCTTAACCCGTCGCTCCCCATGGCTGCTAGTACTGCATGCAGGCTTCTGGCAGTCTCCGCAGGTGACTTGGGCTAGTGCCATGAAGCAAACAGCCAGCTCCTAGAGTTCTGAAATTCTGAGTCAGGCCGCTGGAAATAATGAAATAAATAAATGTACACATGGGGACACCATTCTATGTGTCTTTGAGTGTTTGAGCCTTTCGGGCATGCTAGGGTCACTTTTTCAATTTCTTCTCTGCGATCCCAAGGGCTGGAAACTTTCTTACCTTGTCACTGAAAGCCGAGGTGCTCATGCAGTCACCAGACTTCAGAATCTGGGGCTTTCAGTAAAAACTCTAATGAGCGCTGGACTCGCTATAAAAACCTCAAGAGATGGTGACTCTGGTGAAGGGCAATGAAGATGGGAAGTTAAAGGTTGAATTTTGCCCCTGTTCAATGGGAAACCAGTGCAGAGAGCGGTTCCCGGGGAAGATGGGTTCTCGGAAACCTGGGGTGCTCAGTAATTGGGCTGGATTTCCCCTACCTCCCTGGCTGCTCTGTCAGCATCTCTTTTGTCAGCACCACCTCCTTCCCCGATCCCCTTCTCCGTGGGAGTCCCACAGGGCTCCCTGCTTGTCCTCTTCTTTTCTCTCTCTGAGCCTTATCCTTCAATATCTCCATGGGCTCACCTGGGGTTAGTCTCACTTCTGTGCTGACGACTCCCCAACACACTTCTCCACTCTGGCCCTGTCTCCTGCTGTTCATTCTCCCATCTGGCATGGTCTCTCCGGTATCCTGCCCTTCGATGGCTCATCTGGTGTCAAGCTCACATTGTCCAAAACTGAGCTCACAAATCTTCCCTGCCAACCCCTCTCAGCCAGTCATGCCAGCCTGAATAGCCCTTGGTTTCCTTATCTGTGGTGCCTCATGCTCCATTCCTCTCTATACACATCCACCCCTCTGCCTCTGATTTGTTTCTGCATCAGAAATCTCAGGGCCTGACTCCATTGACTTTGCTGCAGGCCTTGGGGAAGATCTGAGAAGGAATTAAATTGTGCTGACACTTAAGGCTGTGTTGTCAGGAGATTTGTCTCTGCTCCCCACTCTGATAGCAGAGGGGATGCTGACTTTTAGGGAGAAGAAGGTGATAGTCCCCATCCTGCATAAGGACAATGAGGAGGGAGCCGGAAATACCTTGTTAGTCTCTAAGGTGTCACAACTACTCCTCGTTCTTTTTGCTGATACAGATTAATATGGCTACCCCTCTGAAACCTGTCAGAAATACCTCTGTGGACTAAATTTTCTTGTCATAAACAGCTGTGTGATTTGTCACAGTCAGAGGCAAAACTGTGCAACTGGTGAACTTTGCACACAGGTCCGAGGCCGGGGGAGAGGAGGGAAAGGTGTTTTTGTCTCTCTTCCCAGTGTGAGAGACAGAGAAGGGGGCCTCTCGGATATACGGTAAAAGGTGCAATGTAATAAAAACAGGGCTATCATTTGCCTCTGTCAATAAATATCCATCCTCCTCCTTTGAAATGCACCTTCCGACTCTCAAAAGCAAGAGACCAATGCTGGATGCCAGGGTCATCCAGGAGCTACCCTTATAAATTGCTACAGCCCCCTCCAATAGAGGTGCAAGACAGCACCTCAAAACAGGAGCTCAGCCACTCCACAATGGCTGATCTTCATCTGTGTGCAACCAAGGGATCAGTCCTTCCTCTGCTAGTAGTACTGGAATATTTTTAATAGTGGGGGTGCTGAAAGCCAGCCCCCTTACCCTTGTCCATGCCCCTTCCCCCCAGAGCTGGGGCCAGGAGCAGGGCTGTATCTCTGGGAGTGGGGAACCCAGACAGGGGTAAGGGGGACGAAGCTGGGACCACAGCTTGGGGCAGGCGCGGGGCCGGCAGCTAGGACCCTGGGTGTGGGGCTGGCAGCGGAGCCCTGGGCACGGGAGTGGAGCCCCGCGTAAAGCCTGGGGGTGCTGCAGCCCCCCCACACCCCTAATTTCCGTGCCTATGTCACATGTTTACGGGGGCAGTGACCAGGCATGAGAGCGCCTGGGGGGTGCTTCAGGTGACCAGACCTACCCGGCTACTGCACAGAAGGAGACTGAGGAGATTCATCTTGTTCTTATGGAACAGGGGGTTATGCCAAGTTGGGGCTTGGAGGACACAAACATTCCTGAGGTTAAAAAAAAAGCGGGGGGACAAAGAAGGACTCTGGGCACTGAGATGAGAATGAGCCTGCAAGGGAGAGGGAGGTTGTCATAACTATAAAGGGAAGGGTAACAACCCTCTTGTGTACAGTACTATAAAATCCCTCCTGGTCAGAGACTCCAAAATCCTTTTACCTGTAAAGGGTTAAGAAGCTCAGGTAACCTGGCTGACATCTGACCCAAAGGACCAATAAGGGGACAAGATACTTTCAAATCTTGGTGGGGGGAAGGCTTTTGTTTGTGCTCTTTGTTTTGGGGGTTGTTCGCTCTTGGGACTAAGAGGGACCAGACATCAATCCAGGCTCTCCAAATCTTTCTGAACAAGTCTCTCATATTTCAAACTTGTAAGTAAACAGCCAGGCAAGGCGTGTTAGTTTATCTTTGTTTTCTCAACTTGTAAATGTACCTTTTGCTAGAGTGTCTCTGTTTGCTGTACTTTGAACCTAAGGCTAGAGGGGGGTCCTCTGAGCTCTTTAAGTTTGATTACCCTGTAAAGTTATTTTCCATCCTGATTTTACAGAGATGATTTTTACCTTTTTCTTTAATTAAAAGCCTTCTTTTTAAGAACCTGATTGATTTTTCCTTGTTTTAAGATCCAAGGGGTTTGGATCTGTATTCACCCCGGAATTGGTGAAGAGTCTCTCAAGGCTACCCAGGGAAGGGAATTAGCTTTGGGAGTGGTGGCAGCGGACCAGATCTAAGCTGGTAGTTAAGTTTAGAAGTTTTCATGCAGGCCCCCACATTTGTATCCTAAAGTTCAAAGTGGGGAAGAAGCCTTGACAGAGGTTATCAAATGTAGGAAGCTGAGTGTGACATTGTCTGATTAAAATATGATTTTGCAAACCATAGTTGCTACCACTGCTACATAATTGCAGCAAATCTTACACAAAATATAACTCATGGCCAGAATGGGTTAAACAGCATGCAGGCTGGATGACCCAAAGCCGACCTTTAAAGACATGTTAGAAATGGTAATTAGGGGCCATTCTATGGCCAGGTAGGCTAGAACTTTGAAATGCAAACCTATATTGTTAGCAGTGCTACTACTTGTGTGTATCTTTGATGCTTGCATGTAAACAGACAGTTCCTGCCTGTCACTATAACTATTAATTCAGAGATCAAAAGGGAATAATAGCATTTAGATGAATCTTGGGTAAAATAATGTCATTGTCTCTATGTCTCTTTGAAGTTTGTAATAGACTGCCTAATGGATAAATTGCCCTATGTTAATTTGTGTAACTAATTACTGATGGTGTTTAGAAAGCAAAAAGTTACACCAAAAGCCTATTGTTTAACCAGGACTGTGTGGTCAAGTGGATGCTAGAACATTGTATGAAAAGACCCCTGAGTCCTGATCCTGTTCATCTCAGATCTGCTTGAGGTTTCATGCAGGGGAAGCCTAAGCCACAAGGACTGAGATCCCGGTTCTAACTGGATCGCCCTGAAATATAAACATGGGACTATAACCTATGGACTATTTCTGAAAGAACTCTTTGCAACTACGAAGTTCACCATCGCTGCTATGAGTCTGATCCTTAACAACTGAACTCATGTCTCTATGGATATTGATCTTTTAACGATTCTCTCTCTCTTTTGTTTTTTAATAAATTGTAGTTTAGTGAATAAGAATTGGCTGTGGTGTGTATTTGGATAAGATCTGAAACATTCATTTTCCTGGGAGGTAATGTGTCTGATCCTTTGGGATTGGTAGAACCTTTTCTTTTATGTGATGATATCAGATTTTTAGAAATCTTCATCATATTTGACTTAGGTACCTGGATGGAGGCCTGAGGCTGGATCACTTCAAGGGAACTGTGCTGTTTGGACTTTTGAGTAACCAGGAAGGTAATAAAGAAGCAGTTTTATGCTCGCTTGGTAAATCTAAGTATTGGAATATCCACCAGCTTTTGGGGGATTGTCTGCCCCATTCTTTGCAGTTCACCCTAATTGAGTGACCACAGCGGGTCCCCGCTGGGACCCTGGTCACATTGAGGTGGGGGCTCATCATCCAGTCTGTGCTGCCAGGTGAGAGGCTCCGTCATTCACAACAGGGGAGAGATCAGAGCAATAACACAGAACCAGCAGCCATGAAGGGCTTTGCTGATCCCTTTCTGGGGAGACTGTTGGCCTCTGAATCCTCCCTCGTCCCAGGGGGATGCAATGAACTCTCGGAGCCAGATCCTCAGTGGGTGTAGCTCAATGCAGTGGCACTGAAGTCAACAGAGGAGGCTGATTTCCACCAGCTGCGAATGTGGCTCCTGCACTGTGATCAGGGAGGGAATGTCCACGGGGACAGGGAGGTGTCATGCGTTGAGCCAAAGTTGGCTGGGAAGATCCTGGCCTGTTTAAAAATGAAACCTCCACCCCACTCCTCTGAATGAGCCCCACAATAGTAAGAGGGAGCAATGGAAGAAGTCTAATGTTCCCCTGTGGCAGGTTTGTGTCTCACTTCCCCGTCTCACTGTGTCACTGTGCTACTGATCACTGCCGCTGTCCCATGCCTGACAATAATAATCAGCCTCGTCCTCCGCCCAGACTCCAGTGATGGTTAACGTGGCCGTGTTACCGGAGCTGACCCCAGAGAATCGAGCAGGGATTCTGGAGCGTCTGTTGCTACTGTGATAGATAAGCAGTAGGGGGGCGGTGCCAGGTTTCTGTTGGTACCACTGCACATGGTAGCTCCCAATGTTATTCCCTGAGCAGGTGAGCGGAGCATTTTTCCCTGGAGACGCAGACACTGATGGCGGCTGAGTCAGCAGGTACTGGGCCAGAGAACCTGCAACAGGAAGAGAAAACATGGATAAATTCACTGTTTCATTACTGTATTGAGTGAGAACTCACTCTGCTAGGGTGACCAGATGTCCCAATTTTATAGGGACAGTCCCGATTTTTGGGTCTTTTTCTTATATAGTCTCCTATTACCCTTCACCCCATGTCCCAATTTTTCACCCTTACTGTCTGGTCACAGGGAGCTGGAGAAGGGAAAATATTTTTGGATGAAGAAAATGAAAGAACCCCTCCCCCTTGTCACACCTGAGCAGTAAGTGAGCAGCGTGAGGAGCAGAGGGGCCCAGGCCATGGTGGGAATCCAGACGAGCTCGGCTTCCAAACGGGTCTGTGGTTGGAACCCTCCGATTCTCTCTTAACCCCCCAGGGCTGGAGAATGGCCCCTCCATGCAAATCTGCTCTCTGCTGATTGGCTGCCAATACCTATGACCACCACCCCCTTTGGGAGGAGAGTAACACAGGGAGAGTTTGTCTATATAAATCCCCATTGTAACTGAGATAGGGAAGAATTCTTTTGTTTTCTGTTTGCCAGGGGACAATAGGGAGAATCCTGGAGCTGAGGAGCTCCCAGTCTGCACAACCTGCTCTGCCAATTAGCTCATGGAGCAGAGACTCTCTGACTGTCTGTACCTGGGGCAACAAAACCAGCTGAGATTTGTTGTCATGGCCCCAACCCACAATCCCTTTCAGTTACATACCACCAGGCTTTGGGTCACAACCAGAAACATGGCTAGATTCTGGGTGATCACTGGTGAGATGCTGCCTGGAGTGAGTGCTGCTGAGTGGGGCCATGGTTTGGGGGTCGCTGGCTGGGGGAGGTGGTTCGGCTGAGCGGGGAGCAGTGGGGTGCTGGGGTGCTGGTAGAGGGCTAGGATGATGCTTCGAGCTGCTTCCTTTTCACCTGCTCTTTGAGTCAGGGCAGCACCATTTGAAGATGGCGAGGAGCCCGTTGGTCACTGTGAGTCGTGGGGCCTGCAGGTGGCCAGGGGCCAGCTGATCACCACCTTTACACATGGGTCCCTGGGGCAGAGCACGGAGTGACTGGGGGGAGGGAGGAAGCAGGAGGGGCTGCAGGCGTAGGCAGCCCCAGTGCTTCTCCCCCTCTGCCCTCAGGGTTTGGGGATTTCATCATGTCCTGGGGGGAGAGCCCCTGCCCTAGAGATCTGGAGCAGGGAGGGCAGACAGGGCTGGATGAGAAGCTCGTCCCCCAGAGCTGAAGGCCCCTAGGGGAGCTCATATGTACCATCGATCTAAGAGCCGTTAGGGTATGAACAGCCCCTGAGCCCAGAGGCGACTCTACCGCAGCAGCTGGTGGCTGGTCACTGTGACCTGCACACCCCATTCCGCACCCTTCTGCAGCTTGGGGATGATCAGCTCCCCCTAGTGGTCAATGTCACACACACCAGGATCCTGTTCCTCTGCAGGGCAGTGGCATTGCAGCACACAGGCTGTTCCTTCGCAGCTCCTTCTTCTGTGTGTGACCCGGCTGATCTCGCCATCGACTTCCTCCCATCTCTGGGGAGATCAGTCATTTTATCAGACAACTTCAATTGCCTTGAGGAGGTTTCCTCCCAGTTTGTGTTGTTAGGTAAAAAAGCAAGTCCTCACTCACCTCTCCAGCACCCGAGTTCGTGCGGAGTTGGTATGGGGCTCACAATCTGTCAGAGACCAGACACCAATTCGTTGATCAACGGGCTCACACTATCCTTAGCTTGAAAGGCTTCAGAGTAAGTGTGGCAAGTTTATTAGGGGTGAGCATCAATATTTATACACAGAAGTAAACAAAGTGATTAACAGATCATAATCGTCATGCATAATCAAACAAGATTCTACAGGATAAAACAGGTTAAAATGTAAATTCAGAAAGAGATAAGGGGAGATCGCTACTTAAGGGGAGGGGGAG
The DNA here is from genome assembly GCF_027887155.1 of Malaclemys terrapin pileata. Lineage (NCBI taxonomy): Eukaryota > Metazoa > Chordata > Testudines > Emydidae > Malaclemys > Malaclemys terrapin. The sequence goes on along the minus strand of NC_071520.1, from coordinate 14,267,200 downwards.
TGTCATGAGTAGTTCCCAGGTCAGAGCTTCGGTTAAAAGTTCAGATAGAGACATCAAGTCTGGGTTAAGTTTAAGCTCATCAAAAGTTCAGACTCAACAGTGTCAAAGCCAAAAGTCCTGCGGGAACAGAGCATCTGCAAACCAGCATATTTAGATTCATAAAAATATTCCCCAAGAGCAGCTTTTGCTTTTTGCATGCTCCAGTCTGTGCACAACGGGGCTCTCAGCAAAACCTCCTTCCAGGGCGTGAGCCCCCCCAGAGGGCTCTGTCCTGCTCATTGCACATTTCAAATCGGGATGCCCGTTGGCAATGCTTGGGGTTCTTGGAGTATTTACTCTGATCCCCAGTGGGTCTGGCTCAGAAGGAAGAACTGCAGCCATTGTGGAAGCTGCCAGGAGGGAAGGAGGGGGAAGGGGCAAGTGGGTGGCCCCTCTCCCTCCCGTCCAGATTCCTGGGGGCTCTCAGTCAGGACTGTCATTCCTTTACTTTCTGATCCATCACCCGCCCATGGGCTTGTTGTTTCAGAAATGTCAGGATCTTGCAGCCCCCTCTTTGCTGCAGGCCCCCGGCGAGATCTCTGGAGCCCTGACTAGGGATGTCACAGGTGGCTGTAACTTGGGCTGCTCCTCCCACTGCCCACGCTGAGGGGATGGTGACCCAGAGACAGTCCCTGTCCTGCAGGAGGAGAGGGAGGGGGGAGACCAGCGACTGTTCACCCAGAGCAAGGATTCACCAAGGAAGAGCTCTGCTTTCCCCTCCCCCAAAGAGAGACAGATTGAGCAGGGTGAAGGGCAGACGTGTCCGGCAAACCACAGCAGTGACAGTCTGAGGAGAGTTTTTGTGTGAGAGTGTGAGGAGGGAAAGAGCAAGGGCCATAGAGAGCTGTGTCTGTTAGAGCCAGATGAAGACATTCAGAGGCCCTACACGCCTGCCTAGCACAGCCTCCTTGTGTCCTGGCCTGGCCCCCACACCACGGCCCTTCTGCTCCTTGGCTTGTCAGGGCCAGGGGTCATCCGCACAAGAGCAAGCACAGCCAGTGACTCCATTTGGTGCAGCAGGGGCTTCCCCACTCTCTGGAACCATTTCCTCTGTCACCAGGTCTCCGGCACAGCAGGGAGAGGCATCAGCACTCACCCAGGCAGGCTGGGGACTCCTTGTGGGGTTGTTTGCTGACACATCCCCAGCAGAGCTATGATGGAACAGCATCAGTAAAGAGCCCCTCAAACAGCTAGGGTGGTGTTGTTAGGAACCCCCTGAGCTGCACGTTTCACAGTTGAGGTAAATAAGGCAAATCACACTTTCCCGTTGCTATTGTTTCAGGCTCTCTGCACATTCAGGCAGTCGCTGGTTACATTCAAATCACATTTCCAAGTTTTTCTTCACAGTCATAAGGGTTAGGGTTTTTGTTTTAAAGAAAGATGAGATTCTGATCTCCTCATTGTACTCAGGAGGGGACGGGTGGCAGGTTTTTGTCTCACTTCCACTTCTGTCTGTGTCACTGTGAGGATCACTCCCACCCCTCCACGCAGCACAGTAATATTCAGCCTCATCCTCTGTCAGGGCCCCGGAGATGGTCAAATAGCCAGTGTTACTGGACGTGTCTTTGGACCCAGAGAAGCGAGCAGGGACCCCAGAGCCCTGGTGTTTGTCAGAATCTGACTTGTGTCTCAGCAGGTATCGTGGAGAATTCCCAGGTTGCTGCTGGTACCAGGACACATGGTAGCCACTGATGCTGGTCCCACTGCTCATGGTGCAGGAGAGTTTCACAGTGTTTCCTGGAGACACTGACACTGAGGGCGGCTGAGTCAGCACAGTCTGCGAGCTGGAACCTGGAAAATATGGTAAAAACCTGTCAAACCCTCCCTGTCCGTCCCCGGCCCCTAGTGACGCGGTTTCGGAATTGGCTTCAGACGTAACTTTAATATATATTTAACCCATTCCCTGTGTTCTCACCTGTGCACCATGTCCCCAGCAGGACAATGAGGGGAGCCCAGAGCATGGTGAGGGGATTTCAGGCCCTTGGGAGAAAAACAGCCAGAGCCACTGAGAAGCCTCCACAGCACCTGCCCCTTATATTGAGCCTCCTGAGTGAGGAGCATCCAAGTTTTGCCTCTATGCAAATTTGCTCTCATTTGATTGGTCTCTATGATCACAGGGAGGTGGTCATGTGGGAGGGGAGAAGTGATGAGCTCCAGCCATGGTAGGTCACTCACCAGCTCAGTGCTATGCCCACAGTGACCTCTCTGCTAGACTCTCCTTCTCAGCAGCGAGTCCTCAGGGTTAGGCTACAAGAAGGGTTTCATTTTAACCCTTTGTTTTCCATTGTTGGTAACCATTCAAATCCTTCCCTGTTCGGCTTTCTACTTCCCAGCCTTGCGTGCAGGTCCATTGTTCATTCTCAGCTGGAGCAAACACAACTCAGTAGGTTTTTCAACGGGGGAGAGTGAAGTAAATACACCTGGCCCCTGAGCAAAACACTCCAAAGCCAGAGCAGAGATAAGGGGTAAACGGGGCAAAAGCGATAACCCCCATCTCAGGGACCATCTTGCTGGATGCGTGTGGCTTTGTACTTGGCAACATCGTGACTAACAGCGACGGTGTCTCCTGGCTGCAGAGGAGGCTGCCAAGGATTTCGCTTATCCATTAGGAGTTTGTCTAGGGGTGTCCGGGTACTTAGCAGAGCTGGGCCATGGCAGGGCAGCCCTGCTCCGATAGCCAGGGGCGAAAAGCTCAATATCAGAGCTAAGTATGTTGGTGATTATTTATTGTGGAAGAAGAATAAGACACTCACACTCTGATGGGCTGCTCCCAGGGAATCCCTAGGACCCTTGTTCCTGGCATAGGGAACGGACCTTCCCCATCAGCCACTGAAATCCCCGCAGTGCATTGGCAGCGCTGGGGAAGACCAAAACCGAATCATCAAGTAGTCACGTCTAAGTGGTTAACTTGTTCCACTATTGGCCTTGAGAGGGAGGGCTCAGTCTGCAAGTAGGTGACCAGATGTCCCGATTTTATAGGGACAGTCCTGATTTTTGGGACTTTTTCTTATATAGGCTCCTATTACGCCCACCCCCTTTCCTGATATTTTACATTTGCTGTCTGGTCACCCTATCTGCAAGAGATTGTCCTGCACACGGAGAGGGGCTCGCACCTTCAGATGCTAGGGCAGAGTTGGAGCCACAGAGGCGAAGGTCTGTACTTCAGGGATAGTTTGTGTGTATTCAATTTGGACAGGTTTCTGCTCAGGTCTGTTTCTTGGACAGGCACCTGCTTACTCTGTATCAGCAGGGAGCAAATGTCATCAGAGAATTACCGAGAAAGCGTCCCCTTGAGACACACTCCTTAGAGACTGAGGAATTACACGTGGAGAGTGTATATATCCTATGGGCTCCTCGTATGGTGATGTCTGATGGCACCTGCTCTCCTCCACTTCCCACTTGCTTCACCTGCCCCTCTCTGCCCACAAGGAAGGAAGGAAAAGGGGGAACCTGGGAGGTAGCAGGAAAAAAGCATCAGTGTTATTATTGTTGTAGCCCCCCATAGTATCCCTCCCCTGCAGCATGCGGCCAAATGATTCGAGACAAACAATGGCCAATGTCTCCTGTTAGGCATGTTCTAGCTGAAGAGCTCCCTCTAATGGCCAGCGCTACACTTGCAGAAGTGATCTCTTGCCCTAGCTGACAGTTTTACCAACGTTTCCTATTCTAATTCCAGCTCCCCAGGCCAGCTCGGGACCTTGGTTCCTATTCCCCAGCCCACATTTGCCTCCTGGCAGAATTTTTAAAGTCATGAGAAGTTGCTCTGCTTCTTAGTAACCTTTGCATTAGCCCAGCCGTTCCTGCTGCCCCCAAACGCTGCAGCCGGCCCTGGGCACCTCAGACAGCCCATAGGGATGCCAAGCTGGGAGGGGTGTGGGGACTGCTGGGGACAGGGCAGGCTGGAAGCAGAGGGGAGCTGACTCACAGAAGCCAAATGGGGAGTTGTAGCCCCAGGGTCATGGAGCACTGCTCATCTCCACTGGGTCCCTTAACTCTTCGCTCCCCATGGCTGCTAGTACTGCATGCAGGCTTCTGGCAGCCTCCGCAGGTGAGTTTGGCCAGTGCCATGAAGCAAACAGCCAGCTCCTAGCGTTCTGAAATTCTGAGTCAGGCTGCTGGAAATAATGAAATGAATAAATATGCACACGGGGGCACCATACTACGTGTCTTTTAGTGTTTGAGCCTTTTGGGCATGCTAGGGTCACTTTTTCAATATCTTCTCTGCAATCCCGAGGGCTGGAAACTTCCTTACCTAGACACTGAAAGCTGAAGTGCTCATGGAATCACTGGACTCCAGAATCTGGGGCTTTTAGCAAAACTCCTAATTAGCCCTGGGCTTGCTATAAAACCGCAAGAGATGGTGACTCTGATGAAAGGCAATGAAGATGGGAAGTTAAAGGTTGAATTTGGCCCCTGTTCAATGGGAAACCAGTGCAGAAAGCGGTGTCTGGGGATGATGGACTGTTGGATGCCTGGGGTGCTGAGTAATTGGGCTGGATTTCCCCTACCTCCCTGGCTGCTCTGTCAGTATCTCTTTTGTCAGCTCCTCCTCCTTCCCCACTCCCCTTGTCTGTGCGAGTCCCACAGGCCTCCCTCCTTGTCCTCTCCTTTCCTCTCTCTGAGCCTTATCCTTCAGGATCTCCATCTGCTCACATGGGGTCAGTCTCACCTCTGTGCTGATACATTTCTCCACTCTGGCTGTGACAGGTTGGACCCCCTCACCACATGAGGTGCTGGGGTCTCACTGAGCCCACCCTTTCCAGCAGCCTGGGTTTTCACACCCTGTTTTTATTGTGCTAGGCTCTCAAGCCCTCTATAGCATGCACATACACACACATGCGCGCGCGCACACACACACACACACACACACACACAGTTAGGGCCACACACAGATGCAGACACAGACTGAAGTCAGGTCTGTGTGAAAGGATTCACCAGCACTCATGTGCACACCCCCTTTGGGGAGTAAACTCAAAATAATATTCTCTTGTGCTGTATAGAAAGATCTGCACAGCGCAAGCTCATAAAAATTCTCCCTCTTCCTCAGTGTGAGGAGAGATATGCACAGCTTCTTGCCCCTCCCCCGATAATAATTGCACAAAATGGGTTTAAGAATTTAAAAAAACAAGTTTATTAACTATAAAAGGCAGATACTGGTAGATACTGGCACTAGAAAAGGTTCAGAGAAGGACAACTAAAATGATTAGGGGTTTGGAAAGGGTCCCATATGAGGAGAGATTAAAGAGGCTAGAACTTTTCAGCTTGGAAAAGAGGAGACTAAGGGGGGATATGATAGAGGTATATAAAATTATGAGTGATGTGGAGAAAGTGGATAAGGAAAAGTTATTTACTTATTCCCATAATACAAGAACTAGGGGTCACCAAATGAAATTAATAGGCAGCAGGTTTAAAACAAATAAAAGGAAGTTCTTCTTCACACAGCGTACAGTCAACTTGTGGAACTCCTTACCTGAGGAGGTTGTGAAGGCTAGGACTATAACAGCGTTTAAAAGAGAACTGGATAAATTCATGGAGGTTAAGTCCATTAATGGCTATCAGCCAGGATGGGTAAGGATTGGTGTCCCTAGACTCTGTTTGTCAGTGTGAAGATGGATGGCAGGAGAGAGATCACTTGATCATTACCTGTTAGGTTCACTCCCCCTGGGGCACCTGGCATTGGCCACTGTTGGTAGACAGGATACTGGGCTAGATGGACCTTTGGTCTTACCCAGTACGGCCGTTCTTATGTTCTTATGTAGATTTTAAGTGATTATAAGGTGGATAGCAAAGAGAACAAGGCAGATTACTAAGAAAATAAAACAAAACACACATACTAAGCTTAAAATCTTAAAGAGACTGGTTTCAAGAAATATTTTCTCACCCTAAGTATTGTTTAGACAAGTTGCAGAGTTTCTATAGCTTAGAGTTCCAGTTATTTCTGTTTGCAGACTAGATTCCTGTCTTAGTCTGGACTCAGCCCTAGCCTGTCCTACCGCTCAGTTCCTTTGTCTCTTCTGGTACTTTCAGCAGTCTTTCTTCTTGGGTGGAAGGCAATGGAGACGAGTCTTTTTTGCCTTACTCCTCAGCCTTAAATAACATTTACATAAGGCGGGAATCTTTTGTTTCTCAGTCTTGACCTCACCCCCTTCTTTTAGTGGAAAATTACTAGAAGTCCAAGATGGTGTTTAATTCCAGGTGACAGAAACCTCACCTGACCTAGTAGTATCACACCTAGGTCCCAGGACACCTCTCAGGAAGGAGTGAAATGACTATCTTCAAAGTCATAGAAATTGGATAATCACATTCAGTCAATTGTAACCTTTCCGATGATACCTTAAAAGACCCATCTGGCATGAAATATATCTCAGTTATACCATATCCATATAATAAACATATTTCCATAAAGAATATGGGGTGTAATGTCACACCGGCCCTGTCTCCTGCTGCTCATTCTCCCATCTGGCATGGTTTCTCTGGTATCCCGCCCTTTGATGGCTCATCTGGTGTCAAGCTCACAGTGCCCAAACTGACATCAGAAATCTTCCCTGCCAACCGCTCTCAGCCAGTGATGCCAGCCTGAATAGCCCTTGGTTTCCTTATGTCTCGTGCCTCATGCCCCATTCCCCTCTATACCCATCCACCCTCTGCCTCTGATGTGTTTCTGCATCAGAAATCTCAGGGCCTGACTCCATTGTGTTTGCTGGAGGCCTTGGGGAAGGTCTGAGAAGGAATTAAATTTTGCTGACAATTATGGCTGTGATAGGAGTGTTGTCTCTCGCTCTGATAGCAGAGGGGATGCTGACTCTTAGGGAGAAGAAGGAGATAGTCTCCATCCTGCAGAAGGACAATGAGGAGGGAGCGGAAAATAGCTGTGAATTTCCTGGTCATAAACAGCTGTGTGATTTGTCACAGCCAGAGACAAAACTGTGAAACTGGTGAACTTTGCACATAGGGCCCAGGCCGGGGCAGAGGAGAGAAGGATGTTTTTGTCTCACTTCCCCATGTGTCTGTGTCACTGTGTAGAACAGCAGTGCCACTCTTTATCACAGCACAGTAATAATCAGCCTCATCTTCTGCCAGGGCCCCGGAGATGGTTAAATAGCCGGCGTTACTGGACGTGTCTTTGGAACCAGAGAAGCGAGCAGGGACCCCAGAGCCCTGGTGCTTGTCAGAATCTGAATAGTAATACAGCAGGTATCGTGGAGAATTCCCAGATTTCTGCTGGTACCAGGACACATAGTAGTCACCGATGCTGGTCCCACTGCTCAAGGCGCAGGAGAGTTTCACAGTGTTTCCTGGGGACACTGACACTGAGGGCGGCTGAGTCACCACAGTCTGCGAGCTGGAACCTGGAAAATATGGTGGAAATTTATCAACACCTCCCTGTCCGTGCCCAGCCACTAGTGAATCTGGGTGTGCATTAGATTCAGCAGCAACTTATTTAACCCACTGCCCCCTGTTCTGACCTGTGCACCACGTTCCCAGTAGGACGATGAGGGGAGCCCAGAGCATGGTGAGGAGCTTTCGGGCCTTTAGGAGAAAACAGCCAGATCCACTGAGAAGGCCTGACAGTCTCTGCCGCTTATATTGATCCTACTGGGGGAAGCAGCATCTAAGCTCCACCTTTATTCTAGTTTGTTCTTATCTGATTGGATCCTATGATCACAGGGAGGTGGGCACGTGGGAGGCGAGACCATCCCTTAGGGAGGAGCTCCGGCTCTATAAGGTCACTAGCTCAGCTCCACTCCAGCAATGACCATCTGGCAGGATCAAGGTTTCATTTGAACGCTCGCAGTGGAGGCTGCTGGGGTTCAGACTGTGCGACAGTCTCCATTCTAACCCCTTGTTTTCAGTTATTTGTAACTTTCCCAATCCTTCCCCTGTCGGCCGGTCATTTCCCTGCTTCAGGGTTAGGAGGGGGACGTACTCCTCATCTTGGGACACTCATCTGAGAGATCCCTTCTCTTCATCAGGCAGAGAGCAGAAACGGAACCAGGCTCTATGCTGGGTGAATACCCGAATTATTGAGCTACATGTTATAAGGGAGGCTGTCTCCTCCCCAGTCGCTTTGTGTGGAGTTCGGTGGTCTCTGAGCACGCCCACCAGATCCAGTCCCACGGGCAGTAGGCAGGGCAGGGCAGTTTGAGAATCATGCTGGGGCTTAGGCATGAGCTAGGTGTTGGGTGTCTAGAGGGAGGAAGCAGCGCGCGTGCTAAGAGGCAGAAAGACAGGTGCCCAGGGAACTTTTAGAGCAAAAACGTAGCTGCCTAGTGAGTTTGGGCACCTACAGGGTTGGACGGGAGCTGAGCAGGGATTTTGTGGGTCGCAGTGGTGCCTACAACTGGACCTTAGGCACCCACGTCCCGTTGTGGATCTGGCTTGATGTGGACAGAGTGTGCCCATTCTTAGCTCCCCTGAAGTCTGGGTTGTGGGCCTGGGGCATGTATGGAGCACACTTCTTCTCCGTTCTCTCCCCAGCTCAGCACGGCATGTCTGCTGCGTCAGGTCTGTCTGCAGCACCAACTAAAACGCCGCTAGAGTCCCCTGGGCAGTTTGCCTCATTTTAAAAACAGGGAGGGGGAAAGGGGAGGCTCTGTTCACCAAATGACCCCCAAATTGTATCCAAGACACTTTTCCGGGTCTTTCAGAGCCACTAAAATTAAACACAGGTCATTGGCCGGGAGGGGAAGGGCTGTCACGAGTAAATTTTGAAGGTAGGTAACAGCAGCCCAATCCAGCTGCAGCTTTTTCAGAGTCAGCAGCCCACATCTCCCTGGTATCTTTCCTGTGCTGTGGGAAGAAGCCAGCATCTCTGGCTAACGCGCGCTAGGAGCTGTTTGCTAAGAAAAACAAAACAAATGAGAAACTGCCACCAGCAATGGCCTCTTTCAGACAGCAGCTGAAATGTGCAAATTACCAGTCACATATAAAAAGTCCTGCAACAGTTCAGCATCTCAGGTGTCCCCTGTCAACAACGGATAGGAGATAGCACAGCCCCGGGACATCCTGTTCCTAAAGCAATGGTGCTGCCACCTGCTCCAGAACCACCCTCACGTTTGTACCTACTCTGCCCACATGGCATCAGTGTCACCGCTACACTGACAATCGCTGGCACACCTCTGCACTCCAGACCTGGCTCCTGAGCTCACTCCCACCTTGCACAGACTCTCGCTCCTGCATCTCAGCTCTTTGTGGCTCCTGGCTTCAAAGGCTCATCTTGGGCACCACCGAGCTCAGAGATCTTCCCTCCCAGTCGCTCTCCTGTCCCCAGTCTCCAATCCTCCCACAATGCATTCTGTTTATAAATATCATAGTAACGCTGGCACTGCCCGGGGGAAAGGTTATATTCCTGAGGACTCTCCACTGTAGTTTCGAAGCTCCCTACAGTGTTTCCAGTAGGAATTTCCTAATGTTAAGCTCTGAAGCTGTAGACGGGAACCAGGTGTGTGGTTGCTGGCGATGTATATGCAGAGCAGAATGGGAGTTGGGAAAGCAAAGGGCTCAGTCTGCAAGAGATCGTCCTGCACACGGAGAGGGGCTCGCACCATCGGATCCTAGGGTAGAGTTGGAGCCACGGAGGGGACGGGGGGTAGTTCAGGGGATAGAGTTTGTGTGTGTTCAATTTGGACAGGTTTCTGCTCAGTGCTGGTTCTTAGACAGGCACCTGCTTAGTCTGTATCAGCAGGGAGCAAATGTCGTCAGAGAACTCCCAAGAAAGCATCTCCTTGAGACACACTCCTTACAGACTGAGGAATGACACGTGGAGAGTGTGTATGTCCTATGGGCTCCTTGTATGGTGATGTTTGATGGCACCTGCTCTCCTCCACTTCCCACCCGCTTCACCTACCCCTCTCTGCCCACAAGGAAAGAAGGAAAAGGGGGAACCTGGGAGGTAGCAGGAAAAAAGCATCACTGTTATTGTTGTAGCCCCCCATAGTATCCCTCCCCTGCAGCATGTGGCCAAATGATTCATGACAAACAATGGCCAATGTCTCCTGTTAGGCATGTTCTAGCTGAAGAGCTCCCTCTAATGGCCAGCGCTATACTTGCAGAAGTGATCTCTTGCCCTAGCTAACAGTTTTACCAACATTTCCTATTCTAATTCCAGCTCCCCAGGCCAGCTCGGGACCTTGGTTCCTATTCCCCAGCCCACATTTGCCTCGTGGCAGAATTTTTAAAGTCACGAGATGTTGCTCTGCTTCTTAGTAACCTTTGCATTAGCCCAGCCGTTCCTGCTGACCCCCAAACGCTGCAGCCGGCCCTGGGCAGTTCAGACAGTCCACAGGAACGCAAAGCTGGGAGGGGAGTTAGAAAGAAGGTGGGGACTGCTGGGGACAGGGCAGGCTGGCAGCAGAGGGGAGCTGACTCACAGAGGCCAAACGGGGAGTTGAAGCCCCACGGTCATGGAGCACTGCTCAGCTCCACTAGGTCCCTTAACCCATCGCTGCCCATGGCTGCTAGTACTGCATGCAGGCTTCTGGCAGCCTCCGCAGGTGAGTTGGGCCAGTGCCATGAAGCAAACAGCCAGCTCCTAGAGTTCTGAACTTCTGAGTCAGGCTGCTGGAAATAATGAAATGAATAAATATGCACACAGGGGCACCATTCTCTGTGTCTTTGAGTGTTTGAGCCGCTCGGGCATGCTAGGGTCACTTTTTTAATCTAAGAGCTATAAACTTCCTTACTTAGTCACTTTAAGCCAAGGTGCTCCTGGAATCACTGGACTCCAGAATCTGGGGCTTTCAGCAAAAGCCCTAATGAGCACTGGACTCGCTATAAAACCGCAGGAGATGGTGACGCTGATGAAGGGCAATGAAGATGGGAAGTTAAATTTAAGGGGACTGTTGTCCTCTTACTAACACTCACTGGGGGTGTTTTGGTTGCTAGCTCCCAGCACTAAAAGGGGAGGGGTCGATGGGAAACCAGGACCCTGAGACTGACAGTCCCCAGGAACAATGGGGAGAGGCCAATGCTCCAGATCAGCCTGATTGACAGGGTAGGCAGCTAATCAGGAAGTCAGGAGGCCAGGGGGGTCCCATCCTCACTGTCAGGGCCAGCTTTTATCCGATTCGCCCAATTCCCAGGAATCGGGCCCCGTGCCTAAGAGGGCCCCGTGCACTCACCCCGGCGGTGGTCGTCTTCGGCATCCCCGCTCCCCTGGCCAGAGCGCTGGCCGGAGTGCGGCAAGCCCCGCGGCCCCACTCCCCCGGTTGGAGCTCCGGCAGAGCACAGCAGCCCTGCAGCCCCGCAACCCCGGCCGGGAATTGGAAGTGCCGCCCCAGGAATCGGGCCCGCACTTGCTGACGCCGGCCCTGCTCACTCTGAGCTGGAATTGCCTGGGTCAGACAGGGTGGGGCTGAGCAAAGAGCAGGGGCCCGAGCTGTGCCGGGGAGCAGAGCTGGGCCAGATCCAGAGGGCCCAGAGAAGCGGCTCAGGAAACAGGTCAGAGCTGGGAGCAGAGTCCCAGAAGCAGACCACAGAGCAGACCTGTCCTGGGGGGAGAGCTGCAGCAACCAGAGCCGGGGGGGCGGGGGGACAGAGAAGCAGCCCAGGGAGCTGGAGGCAGAGCAGCAGCAGCAGCCGTGCTGAGGCAGAGTGGAGCCGGAGCTGGGGCTGGAGCAGTCTGGAGCCGGGTGCAGTGAGCAACTGGGGCCAGCCAAGGGGGCACCTTGGGCAAAGGGCCCAGCGCAGAAAGACACGCCCAGCCAAGGCTCCTTGCAGGCCAGACTGGGAGGGGGATCTTAACCCGACATGGGGCTGATGCTGGGAAGAAGGGTCCCACCACCCAAAGCCCGGAGGTGTGTGGCCACCACCATTGCAAGTGTCCAACCCGCAGCATCCCTGCAGCACAACCAGGGTCTGAGAAGGAGGCCTGGGACCTACAAGGAACAGACTGTGAACTGCCCGGACGTTCCAGAGACACTGTTTGTAACGTTCCCTGCCACAGAGTGGGGTGACACGTTTCGTTTAACCTTTCCCATTTTTCCTTATTCTTTTTCTAACTAATTGCTGATTAAATAAATTGTATTTGCTTTAAATTGTATGTAATGATCAGTGGGTCAGGGAGGTGCCCAGTGCAGAGAGGGTACCCCGGAGTGGGGACACCCTAGCCCGTGTCCTAGGTGACCACAGCAGGGTTGGGGGTTGAGCCCCCCACGACTCCTGGGCCCAGCCTTGTTGGGGTTCCGAGGACTCTGCCAGACAGGAGAGTGCAAAGGGAGCCCTCGAGGGCAGGGAGGCCTCTGGGTAAAGGAAGTGAGAGCGAGGACTCAGATCCTTTCGCTAGCCCACTTCACCGGGGTAGTGCAGAAGCCAGGAAAGCTCCCCACAATAGCGGGACCTTCCCCCCTTACATAATGGTTGAATTTGGCCTCTGTTCAATGGGAAACCAGTGCAGAGAGCGGTGCCCGGGGATGATGGGCTCTGGGACACCTGGGGTGCTAAGTAATTGGGCTGGATTTCCCCTACCTCCCTGGCTCCTCTGTTAGCGTCTCTTTTGTCAGCACCATCTACTTTCCATTCCCCTTCTCTGTGGGAGTCCCACAGGGCTCCCTGCTTGTCCTCTCCTTTTCTCTCTCTGAGCCTTATCCTTCAGTATCTCCATCTGCTCACATGGGGTCAGTATCACCTCTGTGCTGACTACTCCCGAATACACTTCGCCACTCCAGCCCTGTCTCCTGCTGTTCATTCTCCCATCTGGCATGGTCTCTCCGGTTTCCTTCCCTTCGATGGCTCCTCTGGTGTCAAGCTCACATTGGCCAAAACTGAGCTCAGAAATCTCCCCTGCCAACCCTCTCAGCCAGTCATGCCAGCCTGAAAAGCCCTTGGTTTCCTTATCTGTGGTGCCTCATGCTCCATTCCTCTCTATACCCATCTACCCCTCTGCCACTGATGTGTTTCTGCATCAAAAATCTCAGGGCCTGACTCCATTATCTTTGCTGCGGGTCTTGGGGAAGATCTGAGAAGGAATTAAATTGTGCTGACACTTACGGCTGTGATAGGAGTGTTGTCTCTCGCTCCCCACTCTGATAGCAGAGGGGATGCTGACTCTTAGGCCTGGTCTACACTACGACTTTAATTCGGATTTAGCAGCGTTAATTCGAATTAACCCTGCACCCGTCCACACAACAACACCATTTAATTCGAAATAAAGGGCTCTTTAAATCGATTTCTGTACTCCACCCCGACGAGCGGAGTAGCGCCAAAATTGATTTTAACATGGATAGTGTGGCCGCAATGCGATGGTATTGGCCTCCGGGAGCTATCCCACAGTGCACCATTGTGACCGCTCTGGACAGCAATCTGAACTCGGATGCACTGGCCAGGTAGACAGGAAAAGCCCCGCGAACGTTTGAATTTCATTTCCTGTTTGCCCAGCGTGGAGAGCACAGGTGACCATGCAGGCTGATAATCGAAAAAGAGCACCAGCATGGACCGTAAGGGAGGTACTGGATCTGATCGCTGTATGGGGAGAGGATTCAGTGCTAGCAGAGCTTTGTTCTAAAAGACGAAATGCCAAAACTTTTGAAAAAATCTCCAAGGGCATGATGGAGAGAGGCCACAATAGGGACTCTGAGCAGTGCCGCGTGAAAGTCAAGGAGCTCAGACAAGCCTATCAAAAAACAAAGGAGGCAAACGGTCGCTCCGGGTCAGAGCCGTGGACATGCTGCTTCTACGCCGAGCTGCATGCAATTCTAGGGGGGGCCGCCACCACTACCCCACCTGTGACCGTGGATTCCGGGTCGGGGATAATCTCATCAGGTACACCTGAGGATTCTGCGGATGGGGAAGAGGAGGAGGAGGAGGAGGACGAGCTTGCGGAGAGCGCACATCACTCCGTTCTCCCCAACAGCCAGGATCTTTTTCTCAGCCTGACTGAAGTACCCTCCCAACCCTCCCAAGCCAGTATCCAAGACCATGACCCCATGGAAGGGACCTCAGGTGAGTTTACCTTTTAAAATATAAAACTTGTTTTAAAAGCAAGCGTTTTTTAATGATTACTTTGCCCTGAGGACTTGGGATGCATTCGCGGCCAGTACAGCTACTGGAAAAGTCTGTTAACATGTCTGGGGATGGAGCGGAAATCCTCCAGGGACATCTCCATGAAGCTCTCCTGGAGGTACTCCAAAAGCCTTGCCACAAGGTTTCTGGGCAGTGCAGCCTTATTCCGTCCTCCATGGTAGGACACTTGACCACGCCATGCCTGCAGCAAGTAATCTGGTATCATTGCCTGACAAAGCCTGGCAGCGTATGGTCCCGGTGTTTGCTGGCATTCAAGCAACATCCGTTCTTTATCTTGCTGTGTAATCCTCAGGAGAGTGATATCGCTCATGGTAACCTGGTTGAAATACGGGAACTTAATTAAGGGGATAGAGGTGGCCGTTCCTACTGGGCTGTTTGCCTGTGGCTGAAAAGAAATCCTTTCCTGCAGTTAGCCAAGCGCGGGGGGGGAATTGGTCCTGAGCTTTTCGCATTTGGCTAGCAGGGATCTTCCCTGATACCAGCCACGCGGTGGGGGGAGGGGTACAGCGATCATCCCAGAGAATTCATGGCGGGAGGGGGGGCGGGGGGGGGGCGGTTAGTTTGGTTCCTGCAGGTATCTTCCCTGATACCAGCCACGTGGTGGGGGGAGGGGTACAGCGATCATCCCAGAGAATTCATGGCGGGAGGGAGGGCGGGGGGGTTAGTTTGGTTCCTGCAGGTATCTTCCCTGATACCAGCCACGTGGTGGGGGGAGGGGTACAGCGATCATCCCAGAGAATTCATGGCGGGAGGGAGGGCGGGGGGGTTAGTTTGGTTCCTGCAGGGATCTTCCCTGATACCAGCCACACGGTGGGGGGAGGATGAAGCGATCATCCAGAGAATTGGATGGGGGGGAGTGGTTAGTTTGTTTTCTGCTGCTGCTGAATGTTAACAGGAAAACCGCAGCACTCAACGGGCTTTGCTTGGTATGTGGGAAAGGAGGGCGCAGAAGCCGAAAGACAATGGCTTACCATGGCCGCATGCAAGCTGAATTCTGTTGCCCGGACCTGTGATCTCTAGCAGCAAAGCCACAGGCACTCAATATTAAGAGGCAAAATGCGACCTTGCACAGAAATCACATGTGCTATGTAATGTGAATAGTGCTGGTCACCATGAAAGAGTATAAGCATTGTTCTGCAAAATGTATCTTTTTAAAAAATTCTCTCTTTTTTTCCCTCCCTACAGCAGCTGCAAATTCTTCAAGCCTCCCTCCTCCGTCCCGAAGGCTATCACAGGTAAGGCGTCGGAAAAAGAAGACGCGAGACGAGATGTTTGCAGAAATCATGGAATCCACCCGCAGTGACAGAGCTCATCTGAATGAGTGGAAGGACACGATTTCAAAGTATAGGAAAGAAGCCAGTGAACATGAGGATAGAAGAGACCAACGTGAGGACATGAGGGACCAACGTGAGGACAGGAGGGACCAACGTGAGGACAGGAGAGACGCTCGAGATGAGAGGTGGCGGCAGGAAGATCAGAGGAGGCAGGATGCAACGCTGGGGCTGCTGCGTGAGCAAACAGACATGCTCCGGCGTCTGGTGGAGCTTCAGAAATGGCAGCAGGAAAACAGAGTGCTGCTACAGCACCTGTATAACCCCCCTCCCCATGTTCCATATCCTCACCCAGACGTGTAAGAACGCGGTGGGGGAGGCTCCGTACACCTTCCCATTCCACCCCAGTGGACAGCCCAAGCAAAAGGCTGTCATTTTTTTAACCTTTTTTTAGTGGCCTTTTCCTTCCCACCGATCCTCCTCCCAAACCCCACCCGGGTTCCCTCCCTCTTTTTATAATCTATTAATAAAGAATACATGATTTTTAAACAATAGTGACTTTATTTGGTTTGAAAGCAAGCTGGGGGAAGGGAGAGGGTGGGTTCCTTACAGAGAATGAGTCAATAAAGGGGGCGGGTTTTCATGAAGGAGAAACAAACAGATATTTCACACTGTAGCCTGGCCACTCATGAAACTGGTTTTCAAAGCTTCTCTGATGCACAGCGCTTCCTGGTGTGCTCTTCTAATCGCCCCGGTGTCTGGCTGCGCGTAATCGGCAGCCAGGCAATTTGCCTCAGCCTCCCACCCCGCCATAAAGGTCTCCCCCTTATTTTCACAGAGATTGTGGAACACACAGCAAGCAGAAATAACAATGGGGAGATTGGTTTGGCTGAGGTCTGAGCGAGTCAATAACGATCGCCAGCGACATTTTAATTGGCCAAATGCACATTCTACCACCATTCTGCACTTGCTCAGCCTGTAGTTGAACAGCTCCTGACTCCTGTCCAGGCTGCCTGTGTATGGCTTCATGAGCCATGGCATTAAGGGGTAGGCTGGGTCCCCAAGAATAACTATTGGCATTTCAACATCCCCAACGGTTGTTTTCTGGTCCGGAAAGTAAGTCCCTTGCTGCAGCCCTTTAAACAGAGTAGTGTTCCTGAAGACGCGAGCGTCATGAACCCTTCCCGGCCAGCCCACGTCGATGTTGGTGAAACGTCCCTTGTGATCCACAAGTGCTTGCAGCACCATTGAAAAGTACCCCTTGCGGTTTATGTACTGGGTACCCTGGTGCTCCGGTGCCAAGATAGGGATATGGGTTCCATCTATCGCCCCACCACAGTTAGGGAATCCCATTGCAGCAAAGCCATCCACTATGACCTGCACATTTCCCAGAGTCACTAGCTTTTGTAGCAGCACCTGAGTGATTGCTTTGGCTACTTGCATCACAGCAGCCCCCACAGAAGATTTGCCCACTCCAAATTGATTCCCGACTGACCGGTAGTGGCCGGCGTTGCAAGCTTCCACAGGGCTATTGCCACTCGCTTCTCAACTGTGAGGGCTGGTCTCATCTTGGTATTCTGGCATTTCAGGGCAGGGGAAAGCAAGTCACAAAGTTCCATGAAAGTGCCCTTACGCATGCGAAAGTTTCGCAGCCACTGGGAATCATCCCACACCTGCAACACTATACGGTCCCACCAGTCTGTGCTTGTTTCCCTTGCCCAGAATCGGCGTTCCATGGATAGAACCTGCCCCATTAACAACATGATCTCCAAAGCACCGGGGCCCGCGGTTTCACAGAATTCTGTGTCAGTGTCCGTGTCCATGTCCATGTCCTCATCACGCTTGTCGCTGCGCTGCCGCCGTCGCTGCCTCCTCGCCTCGTTTTTCTGGTCCTGGCTCAGCATAAACTCCACGAGAACGCGCGAGGTGTTTACAATGTTCATGACTGCTGTTTTGAGCTGAGCGGGCTCCATGCTTGCTGTGGTATGGAGTCTGCAGTGTTCACCCAGGAAAAAAGGCGTGAAATGGTTGTCTGCCGTCTGTTGCTTTCATGCAGGGAGGGAGGGAGGGGTGAGGCTGTACCCAGAACCACCTGCGACAACGTTTTTTTGTCCCATCAGGCACTGGGATCTCAACCCAGAATTCCAATGGGCGCGGGAGACTGCGGGAACTATGGGATAGCTATGGGATAGCTACCCACAGTGCAACGCTCCAGAAATCGACGCTAGCCCCGGTACTTGGACGCACACCGCCGAATTAATGTGCTTAGTGTGGCCGCATACATTCGACTTTATACAATCTGTTTCCCAAATTCGAATTATATAAATTCGGATTAATCCCGTAGTGTAGACATACCCTTAGGGAGAAGAAGGTGATAGTCCCCATCCTGCAGAAGGAGAATGAGGAGGGAGCCGGAAATAGCTGTATGGACTGAATTTCCTGGTCACAAACTGCTGTGTGATTTGTCACAGCCAGAGACAAAACTGTGCAACTGGTGAACTGTGCACACAGGGCCCAGGCCGGGGAGAGGAGGGAAGGGTGTTTTTGTCTCACTTCCCCATCTGTCTGTGTCACTGTGTGGAACACCAGTGCCACTCTTTATCACAGCACAGTAATAATCAGCCTCATCCTCTGCCAGTGCCCCGGAGATGGTCAGATAGCCGGCGTTACTGGACGTGTCTTTGGAACCAGAGAAGCGAGCAGGGACCCCAGAGCCCTGGCCCTTGCTGGAATCCGTATAGTAATACAGCAGGTATCGTGGGGAATTCCCAGGTTTCTGTTGGTACCAGTTCACGTAATAGTCACCGATGCTGGTCCCACTGCTCATGGTGCAGGAGAGTTTCACAGTGTTTCCTGGGGACACTGACACTGAGGGCGGCTGAGTCACCACAGTCTGCGAGCTGGAACCTGGAAAATATGGTGGAAATTTATCAACCCCTCCCTGTCTGTCCCCAGCCACTACTGAATCTGGTTGTGCATTAGATTCAGCAGCAACTTATTTAACCCACTGCCCCCTGTTCTCACCTGTGCACCACGTCCCCAGCAGGAGGATGAGGGGAACCCAGAGCATGGTGAGGAGATTTCGGGCCTTTAGGAGAAAACAGCCAGATCCACTGAGAAGGCCTGACAGTCTCTGCCCCTTATATTGATCCTACTGGGGGAAGCAGCAGCTAAGCTCCACCTTTATTTGTTCTTATCTGATTGGGTCCTATGATCACAGAGAGGTGGGCATGTGGGAGGAGAGACCATCCCTTAGGGAGGAGCTCCTGCTCTATAAGGTCACTAGCTCAGCTCCACTCCAGCAATGACCGTCTGCCAGGATCAAGGTTTCATTTGAACGCTCGCAGTGGAGGTTGCTGGAGTTCAGACTGTGCGACAGGTTCCATTCTAACCCCTTGTTTTCAGTTATTTGTAACTTTCCCAATCCTTCCCCTGTCAGCTGGTCATTTCCCTGCTTCAGGGTTAGGAGGGGGACGTACTCCTCATCTCAGGACACTCATCTGAGAGGGGGCAGATTCCAGTTCAGATCCCTTCTCTTCATTAGGCAGAGAGTGGAAATAGAACCAGGCTCTATCCTGGGTGAATACCCGAATTATTGAGCTACATGTTATAAGGGAGGCTGTCTCCTCCCCAGTCGCCTTGTGTGGAGTTCGGTGGTCTCTGAGCACGCCCACCAGATCCAGTCCCACGGGCACGGTAGGCAGGGCAGTTTGAGAATCACGCTGGGGCTTAGGCATGAGCTAGGTGTCGGGTGTCTAGAGGGAAAAAGCAGTGCACGTGCTCAGAGGCAGAAAGACAGGTGCCCAGGGAACTTTTAGAGCAAAAATGTAGCTGCCTAGTGAGTTTAGGCACCTACAGGGTTGGGCGACTGCTGAGCAGGGATTTTGTGGGTCGCAGTGGTGCCTACAACTGGACCTTAGGCACCTATGTCCCATTGTGGATCTGGCTTGATGTGGACAGTGTGTGCCCATTCTTAGCTCCCCTGAAGTCTGGGTGGTGGGCCTGGGGCATGTATGGAGCACACTCCTTCTCCGTTCTCTCCCCAGCTCAGCACAGTATGTCTGCTGTGTCAGTGCTGTCTGCACCACTAACTAAAACGCCGCTGGAGTGCCCTGGGCAGTTTTCCTCATTGTAAAAACAGGGAGGGGGAAAGGGGAGGCTCTCTTCACCAAATGACCTCCAAATTGTAGCCTAGATGCTATTCCGGGCCTTTCAGAGCCACTAAAATTAAACACATGTCATTGGCCAGGAGGGGAAGGGCTGTATCTCAGGAGCCCTCCGACCATGACCCCAAATGGTACCCGAGGCCGTCTCCCAGCATACCAACTTCCAAGCCAATGTGACTCTGTCTGGGAACTGTAGAGCACTTTGAAAGTTCACTTTTAAACAGAAAAGCTACTGCCGTGTGTCTCGCGTGACTGTTGGCATTCCATGTCTTGCTCACAGCCACACCACTTTGTAGAACCAAAGTGACAGTCTAACAATGGTTGGATTTTGGGGGTTTAGGGCTGGGTGTTGGTAAGGTCAGGGGAAGGCTAGTGAGATATGATCTATGTGAATGCTGCTCATTTCCCCCCCATAGCTTTGTTCAAAAGAAAAGTGATTTCTTCCCATCCCACGAACAAGCGTGAGATATCGGCTGTGGCGTGTCAGTGACTTAAGTGCCTGCTCTCATTGCTAGGCCTGCTCCCATTACCTACAGCGTGAGCCGTGTGGAGGCAAAGAGCAGAAACACTCAGACAAGGTCACACATCAAAGATGATACGACAGTCTAGGAAGTAGCTACGCCTTTGCTTGTTGATGGCTTTATAAATTAGGAGTCTTACTTTGAATTCAGGGCATGGACAGGCCTGACCTAAGCACAGAGTTAATGAAGAACCAAGCAGCAGCTGAATCATGTAGTCCTTGCTCGGTGTCACCAACAAATTTTGAAGGGAGGTAACTGCAGCCCAACTCAACTGCAGCTTTTTCAGAGTCAGCAGCCCACGTCTCCCTGGTATCTTTCCTGTACTGTGGGAAGAAGCCAGCATCTCCGGATAACGCGCGCTAGGAGCTGTTTGTTAAGAACAAATGAGAAACTGCCACCAGCAATGGCCTCTTTCAGACAGCAGCTGAAATGTGCAAATTACCAGTCACATATAAAGAATCCTGCAACAGTTCAGCATCTTAAGGTGTCCCCTGTCAACAACGGATAGGTGATAGCACAGCCCCGGGACATCCTGTTCCTCAAACAATGGTGCTGCCACCTGCTCCAGAACCATCCTCACCTTTGTGCCCTGCGGCTGTGAGAGTACCCGTGCAACAAGGAAATGCAAAGGCCGCAGGGAAGATTTCATGTTTTCTGATGCATGCAACTGTGTCAGCGATGAGTGTAGCAACAGAGTAGTGAACACGTCAGACACAGATTCCGAGGGGGAGTTGAAATGTTTGAACTATCTGCAAAGCACAGTGACTATTTTTGTGAGTAAAAATATAGCTAGGAGAGGTGTTGCATTAGACATTCAGTAGCTGGTAGTTATATGTACAGGTTACATAAGAGAACGTGGTTATACTTTGTTATTCATATGATATATCCATATGAAGACATTCTACAACCCTTATACTAAGAATCATAACTGTTATATAAGGAGTTTACATGTACTGTCATTGTATTCAATGAGAGTAAGAAGATAGTTACAGTTGTAGCATGTGTGTTTTAGTCTTATGTCTCCGGCCGAGCAGTTAGCATCAAAAATATGTTTTATCAGTAAGGGTGGGGATCTTATTATCTGCATAACCTCATAAAAATAGGAGAAAGCAACGCTTTTCTTAAATCAGTCCATTCTATAAATAATGCAATTGTGTTGCATTACACGGTACAAACAAGCTCATGCTGTCATGTAACTACAGATTTTTGCTTTAATTGAAGGCAAAAAATTACAGGAAAATGCATAAAATATTTTACCTGGTGCTAAATATTTCCTAAACTTTCCAAACCAGTACTAGTTTGAGTCCATATTTGCATTATCAATTGTATTTAGAAGCTTTCTGCCAATTTTGGTCAAAATTAAAATATGTTTCTACAAGTTATGGCCCTTTTGGGGATTTTATGATTTTTCCAGATTGGATGCCCGATAACGTCTAAATATTACGTGATATAGAAAAATGGCACCACTTTCAGCATCTACATCAACCCTAGTGATGACCACCAGATACGTGCCTAACATGTAATAGCAATAAAGGTTTTCTAGCTACTGGGTTACACATTAGTGACCAAAATGGGTTTGGGCAGGTAATAGATACACCTCTACCCCGATATAACGTGAATTCGGATATAACGCGGTAAAGCAGCGCTCCGGGAGGGTGGGGCTGTACGCTCTGGCGGATCAAAGCAAGTTCGATATAACGCGGTTTCACCTATAAGCGGTAAGATTTTTTGGCTCCCGAATACAGCGTTATATACGGGTAGAGGTGTACTGATAAATTCCCAGGAAATACCGAACAAAATAAAAACGGAAGGGAAGGGCCTTGAGTATATTATAAATGAAGAGCTCCCTCTAGTGGCGACAGGTGCACTTGCAGAAATGATGACTTCTTAAGAGCTGATTAACAGTGTTACAATCATTTCCTATTTTAATTCCAGCTCCCCCAGCTCCGGGACCTCAGGTCGTGCTTCCTGGCTCAGATTTTCCTCCTTGCAGACCTTTTAAAGTCCCAAGAAGTTACTGTGCACCATTGTTACCTTTGTTTTATACCAGCAGTTCCTGCTGATCTTCAGACTCTGCAGCAGGGCCTGCATACCTCAGAAACTCGGTAGGGATGAAAACCTGTGGGGAGGGGATCAGAAATTCGGTGAGGGCTGTGGGGACAGGGAAGGTGGGAGCAGTGGGGAGCTCACTCATGGAGACTGGCTGAGGAGTTGGGGCCCCAGGGTTATGGACGGCTCCTCAGCTCCACCAGGCCCCATGTTCGCTGGCTCCCCATGGTCTCCAGTGTTGTATGTGGGCTTCTGGTAGCCTCCTCAGGTGACGTGGGCCACTGCCATGAGGGACTATTGCCAACCAAATCCAAGTGTTCAAACCTCATGGGTCAGGCTCCCCAGAGTCCTGGGGTTGGCTTAGAACCCCTGAGATTTGTTATGAGCTCTCTCCTCTGCTCCCTCCTTTTCTCCCTCTGCAGCTGATCACTGGGTGACCCGTTGTGGGCGCAGTACCACATCTACGCTAACAACTCTCCGATATCCTTCTCCCCTGCAGAGCGGTCTCCTGTAGTGCCTCTGGCATCTCAGCTGGTCATGTCTCCTGTCATCTCAAGCTCACCATGGCCAAAGCTGAGCTCAGAGATCTTCCCTCCCAACCCCTCTTCTCTATGCCCATCTCTAATCCTCCCTGACAACCAGACTCACATGCAGGGGGTGTCTCCACTCCTCCCTCTCCACCCCACAGCAAATCCTCTCACTTTTTCCTTCAGAGCTTTTAACAATGTCCCAGTGGCTGCATCAGTTGCTTTCTCCTGTTCATCTCCACCACCACTTCAACCTCCAACATAGTACTCTCTGGCCTTTTACAAGCCCAGCTTGACCCCGACCTGTCCACCCCAGAGCTTGCCCAGCTCTGCCCTGGTCTCACCCTGGCGCTGCCCCACAAACATCCCCCCAGACATTCCATTCAGCTGTCAATGAGGGCCTGAAATCCCCTTTGTTTCCGTGCCACTCTCGCCTCATGCCCCTTCCCACTCCCATAGCCATTAACTCCCTCTTCCACCTCTGGATGGTCCTACTTAGAAAAGGGAGCCCCTGACTGCCTTCTCTTTCTGGGGGGGCTGGATCTTTGAAAGGACCTGAGCCCTGATGTCACTTGAGCCTGTAAGGGGAAGTGAATCTCTCCCTCTCCCCATTGAAGACAGTGGGGATGTTAACTCCTAGACGGAGTAAACTGCCCCTTCCTCATGCTGCAGAAGCATAATGTGGAGGGAGCACTTGTGAGGGGGTGAATTTCCTTGAGATGGGAGTTATCTGTGTGAGGTGTTATCAGCTCAGACCAAACTCTGCAGCATGGGCAATTCTGAGCCCAGGCTGGGGAGGGAGGTTTTTGTCTCACTTCCCCATCTGACTGTGTCACTGTGATGAGCATCACTGTGCCACACAGCACAGTAATAATCAGCCTCATCCTCCGCAAGGGTGCTGGAGATGGTTAAATAGCCAGTGTTACTGGCCGTGTCTTTGGAACCAGAGAAGCGAGCAGGGACCCCAGAGCCCTGGTGCTTGTCAGAATCTGACTTGTATCTCAGTAGGTATCGTGGAGAATTCCCAGGTTTCTGCTGGAACCATCGCACATTATAGTCACTGATGCTGGTCCCACTGCTCATGGTGCAGGAGAGTTTCACGGTGTTTCCTGGGGACACTGACACTGAGGGCGGCTGCGTCAAAACAGGCTGTGAGCTGGAACCTGAAAAGTATTGTAGAGACCTGTCAATCCCTCCCTGTCCGTCCCCAGTCACTAGTGACACAGTTTGTGCATTGGCTTCAGCAGTAACGCCAATGTGTATTTAATCCACTCCCCATGTTCTCACCTGTGCACCACGTCCCCAGCAGGACGATGAGGGGAGCCCAGAGCATGGTGAGGAGATTTCAGGTCTGCAGGAGAAAACCAGCCAAATCCACTGAGAATCCCCCACAGTATCTGCCCCTTATATTGATCCTCCTGCGGGAGGAGCCTCCACGCTCTGCCTTTATGCTAATCTGCTGTCGTCTGATTGGTCCCTATGATCACAGAGAGAGAGCCATATGGGAGGGGAGACCAACCCTTTGGAGAGAAGCTCCTGCTGTATAAGTCACTGGTTCAATTGCATTTCCACAGGGCTGACTCTGTAATGCTGTATTTGAGCGCTCACAGGGGCGGCTGTTGGAGATTAGACTGTGGGATGGTTTCCATTGTTTTCAGTAGTTTATAACTTTCCCAACCCTTTCTCTTTTGACCTGACAGTTCCCAGGTTTGCATGAAGGCTGACACTTGATTCACAGGTTGAGCAAACACAACTTGTGAGTGTCTGGGAATGAGGAGAGTGAAATGGATACACTCTGCCCATGACTGACAAGTCGAAAGCAAAGCTAGGGGAGTGGGAAGGGGAAATTGTAGGGTGCAGGGAGTCAGCAGATGATACGGGAGGGTGATGTTTCTGTGGCTGGGGATGCATGTGCTTAGTAGCTGTTCTTTGCCAGCAGCCACGGTTTCTCTGCTCTCCAGGCCACACTGTAGGACTGCAGGTGTTTTGGCTTCTCTTTAGGGATATTATGGGGTGATAATACACATGGGAGACTTGGGACTAATGAGGAACCTTGTCCGCTGTCTGGGGGCAGTGGAAGGGCATGGGGATTCTGTGTGATGGGAACCTACCTGCCATATTGCCCACCAACTCAAACCTGAGAACCATCAACCCCAGGCCCAATTCAGGACAGCCCTTAAGTACCTGTTGATCGGTAAATAGCTGTCCTGTGGAGGGATGCTTTCATATGGGGTCCTGATATGATCCATGTCTGCCTGCACTGACCTTCCTCCTATTCACAACCCTCTCTCATTGTCCCTACTCACCCATAAAGAAACTGGGGAATGAGGAGGTACCAGGAACAGGGAGAGACTGCAGACAGGAGGTGGGGGCGCTGGAACTCCAGAGCAGACTATTTGAGAGGAAGCAGAAGCTGTAGGTTAGAAGAGTGCTCTGAGACTCAGGCGATACAGGTTTGATTCCCAACCCTGCCACAGACATGCTGTATGACCATGGCCAAAGTCAAATCCTTTCTGAGTCCAAATTTCCTCATCAATAAAAAGAGGCTCCTATCTTATCTAGGGGGTTTATACCACCACCCATCACCACAGCGTCTGAGCACCTGCCATGTAAAACTGATAGCAACAACGGAGACCCTCATGGAGTCTTTTTCCCTACTCAGGGTAGAAACTCTGCTGGGGGCAGGGTTTGTGGGTTAGATTTTTTTAAATTTCATTCATTTACTTTTCTTGATTGTTAGATTTTTGTTCCTGGTTGATTAGTTTCGGGGGGTTACATTTTACCCTTTGGTTTTTGTTTGGCTGGGATTTGTAGGTAGAAGGGGGTGTCATGGTTATGAATGTCATTCTTATTGTAGAAAGGCCTTTCTCATACTCTGTCTGGGATTTGTGAAGCGTAAGTCAGTAACCTCTGTAGAGATCCTGCGGTTCTTGAAAGGAACGTGCTATAAAGTGCAGCTCATTAGTATTTAGTAATAGTACATTCCGTAGTGGGATTTCTAGTAGTTATAAATGGGACATTTCTTACTATAGATGAAATGCCTCTGTAATCTAGACACACTTCTGTATCTCAGGAGCTTGTAGCAGAAAGGGTCCTTAGAAGGAGCTATGGATAGTCTCTTATCTTTGACATGTTACAGATCACGAGCTCCTCCTAGTGGTTACATTTCTACCATCATTTCTATTCCGAATGTTATTACTTAACAGGCAGCCGCGATCCCTGCAGGGCATGTGAGGAGGCGGATGGGGGGACAAAGACTAAGAAGAGCTGTTCTCTTGCAGGCTGGGGAGGAACTGAAACACAAACACAAGAGACTTTCACCTGCTCTGGGGCTGCTTTAGAAACTACAAACAAAGTCTGTGAAACCTCGGAACAACCCTCGGCCGGTTAATGGGTTGACAGTGAAATCACTGTAGACTCAGGGTGTCCAGACAAAACCAGCTGGAGCCCAGTGGCTGGGACTCAGATTCACTTTCAGAGTTTGGGAGTTCACTTGACACCGAACCGTGAAGGAAGAGATGAAAAGACCTGATGCCACCAGCACCAGACCCAACAAACTCCTAACTCCCTGCACAGGGACACAGTGAGCGTCACGCAGTCAAGTCTCTGGTATCGACAGACGATGTCACAGCCAGTGCCAAATTCTGCAGCCAGCGCAGCTGAGAGCTCAGACCCTGGCCAGGGAGGATGCGATTTGCTCAGGGGATGTTTCTGTCTCACTTCCCCATGTGGGTGTATCACTGTGAGACACTCCCCCGCTGCCATACCACACAGCACAGTAATAATCAGCCTCGTCCTCTGCCTGGACATTGGTGATGGTCAAATACCAAACGTTGCTGGAGCTCTCCTTGGACCCTGAGAATCGGTCGGGGACCCCAGAGCCCCTACTCATGCTGTTATAGTAATAGAGCAAGTATCGCGGAGGGCTGCCAGGCGTCTGTTGCTGCCAGGATTGGTCATAGCTCTGCACAGTGACCCCACTGCTCATGGAACAGGAGATTTTGACTGTCTGTCCAGGAGATGCGGTCATGGAGGGCGGCTGAGTCAGGACAGGCTGGGAGCTGGAGGCTGGGGATACAATGGTAAAAGGTGTTAGCTCTCAGAGAGATCCGACCCTGGTACCTCACCTTGCAGGGGACGAGTTCTGCAGAGTGGGGAATGGGAATCTTTTCATCTTCTCTCCTTCCCCCATTCTCACCTGTGCACCACGTCCCCAGCAGGACGATGAGAGGAGCCCAGAGCATGGTGAGGAGATTTCAGGCTGTTGGTAGAAGCCAGATACACTGAACATACACTACAGTGTCTTGGCCTTATATTAACCTGCCAGGGTGAGGGAGCTTCCAAGCTCCACCCTTTATGCTAATCTGCTATCTTCTGCTGGTCTGTGTCCCCACCGGGAGATGGCCATGGGGGAGGGGACTGACCTTCCATGAGAAGCTCCGGGCTTATAAAAGTGCTTTCAGTTCTGCTCCAGTAGTAACCACAGCTGACTCAAGCGTCCGATGGAAGCAGCCTAGACATTTCCATGAGGAGCTATCAAACCCCAGTGCTCTGCTCAAAGTTAAACCTACAGCACTGAAGGGGCTACAGGTAGGGCGGGAAACCGGGTATATTCGGGTTAAATGATCTGCATGACCAAAGAATGTCGCAGAATGGAGTCCAGCTGATGCAGAAGGAAAAGACAAGTTGAGGCTTCCCCACAGGAGATTGGCTTATTGCAATATCTAGATCAGAGTCACCCCACAAGGGGTATTTCCCCCAGAGATTAAAAAGAAAGGCGAGAAGTTGTTCTCCAGGGGCCCAAGACAGTCACACTGGTGCCACCAAGGAGGCAGAAAGAGCTGGAGACATGTCATATAGAAGGGATATCATGTCGGAAAAGGAATAGTCCACCCACAAACTGCTTTGGAACCAAGGACACCCCTCTTCCCCTGCAACTACCATCATGGAGCTTTGAGACTTGTCCTGCCCACAATCTTGAGGTTGGGGAAACTATTAATTGAATTTTACTCTTTTCCCTCTTCGCAAATTAGCCAGAAACCTATTTTGATTGTTATAACATTGGTTGTTATTTAGAATTGTTTAACAGACACTTCCCGTGAGTTTGTTTCAGTCACTAGATGGTCATACACTATTCACTTTGATTCATTATTCATGATATCTGACTGCTCCCCTAAGTCACATGGTCTTATTTCTGCTTTTCCACTGATTGGCTGAACCATTTATCGGCAGGTGGAGACATCAAAGAGAGTCCAGAATGGCTGAGTGAACACTTCTGACATGAACCGCTGAGCCAAGACATTCACGTGTGTTTTTGTGACACCTTTTTTCCCCCCTAAAAGAATGTTCCAGGACAAGATATAAAAAGATGTGTCCATCCCAGGCATCAGTGCACCTGCGTGGGGGTTCAGTCAAGTGGAGGTTTATGAATAGTGAACCGGAATATCTGTGCAGCGCTACTCGAGACAGCTGTTCTGTGGGGCATGGTTTCATTACACTTCCTCAGCAAGGCTTCAGAAGGCATTAAGGGTCTGACCCAAAGCCTGCTGGAGTCAGGTGGGTTCTGGGGGTCTTTCTGTTGATTGCTGTGGGCTCAGGATCAGGGCTAAGAGAGGGCTAAGGTGCCATTGTCCCCTGGAATTAGAAAGAGCACAAGTGATGAAGCTGGAATCTGGATCAAAGTCTGCACTCAGCTCGGTTTGGGTGGGTGGGTGGCGAGATGGAGGAATGTCTCTGCTCTGGCCTGGTCTGGCCCTGTTATGCTCCCCACACACAAAGAGAGGAGTCTCTCAGTTCCCTTCACAAGCACCCAGGTTGCCAGCCCTCCGGTAGCCTCCTGGGGCTGCTGCCATGAGGCACTACTGCCAACCCCGAGTGCTCAAACGTCAGGAGTCTGCTGCCCCAGAAGCAAGAGAGTGGCTTAAAATGTCTGTGATTTGATAGGAGAGCTCTCTCCTCACCCCCCCCCTTCTCCCTTTGCATCTGACCCTGGGGTGACCTACTGCGCCCACATGGGATCAGTGTCACCACTGCGCTGACAATCGCTGGCACACCTCTGCACTCCAGACCTGGCTCCTGAGCTCACTCCCACCTTGCACAGACTCTCGCTCCTGCGTCTCAGCTGTTTGCGGCTCCTGGCTTCAAAGGCTCATCTTGGGCACCACCGAGCTCAGAGATCTTCCCTGTTTTTAAAATTAAATAGGCAGCTAGTATTGTTTTTAAAATGATTATGAAGAACAAGTTTAAGCTTTGTTGTAACATGCGTTGTTTGCTTGAACTGCTCAAGACCTGAATGCTTGTATAAGAGGAACTCTTTGAGTTACACATAGTTACCTTCACACTGTTTCACATCTGATACTTCTTGATGAAACACAGGAGCCTTGTCTTATAACAGGCTTATTCAAAGTGATACAAGCTATGAAAGTGAGATCTTGGAAGAGTGTTGCCATTTTCATAATGTAATAAAATACTGTAATGATTAATAATAATTAATAATAAATAGTGTGTCATAAGCATGTCATAAAAACACATTTTATATTTCCAAGATCCCTGCTTTTATAATTTATACTTAGGTAAAGGAGAAAATCCCTGGAAATATTCTTTTTTAGGAGGGGGTTCACGAGACTTGACATTTTGGTGAAAGGGGTTCACAGGTTGTTAAAGTTTGGGAATCACTGTTCTAGCTGAAGAGCTCCCTCTAATGGCCAGCGCTACACTTGCAGAGGTGATCTCTTGCCCTAGCTGACAGTTTTACCAACATTTCCTATTCTAATTCCAGCTCCCCAGGCCAGCTTGGGACCTTGGTTCCTATTCCCCAGCCCAGATTTGCCTCCTGGCAGAATTTTTAAAGTCATGAGAAGTTGCTCTGTTTCTTAGTAACCGTTGCATTAGCCCAGCCGTTCCTGCTGACCCCCAAACGCTGCAGCCGGCCCTGGGCAGTTCACACAGTCCACAGGAACGCAAAGCTGGGAGGGGAGTTAGAACTAAGGTGGGGACTGCTGGGGACAAGGCAGGCTGACAGCAGAGGGGATCAGACTCACAGAGACCAAATGGGGAGTTGTAGCCCCAGGGTAATGGAGCACTGCTCAGCTCCACTAGGTCCCTTAACCCGTCGCTGCCCATGGCTGCTAGTACTGCATGCAGGCTTCTGGCAGCCTCCGCAGGTGAGTTGGGCCAGTGCCATAAAGCAAATAGCCAGCTCCTAGAGTTCTCAAATTCTGAGTCAGGCCGCTGGAAATAATGAAATGAATAAATATGCACACGGGGGCACCGTTCTACGTGTCTTTGAGTGTTTGAGCCTTTCGGGCATGCTAAGGTCACTTTTTCAATATCTTCTTTGCAATCCTGAGGGCTGAAAACTTCCTTACCTAGTCACTGAAAGCCGAGGTGCTCACGGAATCACTGGACTCCAGAATCTGGGGCTTTCAGCAAAACCCCTAATTAGCGCTGGACTCGCTATAAAACCACAAGAGATGGTGACTCTGGTGAAGGGCAATGAAGCTGGGAACTTAAAGGTTAAATTTGGCCCCTGTGCAGAGAGTGGTGTCTGGGGATGATGGACTCTTGGATGCCTGGGGTGCTGAGTAATTGGGCTGGATTTCCCCTACCTCCCTGGCTGCTCGGTCAGCATCTCTTTTGTCAGCTCCTTCTCCTTCTCCTTCTCCGTTCCCCTTCTCTGTGCGAGTCCCACAGGCCTCCCTCCTTGTCCTCTCCTTTTCTCTCTCTGAGCCTTATCCTTCAGTATCTCCATCTGCTCACATGGGGTCTGTATCACCTCTGTGCTGATACATTTCTCCTCTCCAGCTGTGACAGGTTGGACCCCGCCCCCATCCAGGATGCCACCTGAGGTGCTCGGATCACACTGAGCCCGCCCTTTCTAGCAGCCTGGGTTTTCACACCCTGTTTGTGCTGTGCTAGACTCTCAAGCCCTCTATAGCATACATACACACACACACACACACACACACACACACACACACACATAGTAAAGGCTCCAACTTAACAAGCAGGTGCTTGGGGCGGCCAAGGGAGGGGGCGGCACGTGCGGCAATTTGGTGGCGGCAGGTCCCTCACTCCCTCTAGGAGCAAATTGCTGCCGCCGATCCTGATCGCGGCTTTCCCCCTCCCCAACCGAATTGCCACCTCCGATCGCGGCTTTTTGGGGGGGGGGGGGGCGCTGCAGAAATGCTGGAGCTGGCACTGGTCTGGACCCAGCCCTAGCCTGTCCTACCGCTCAGTTCCTTTGTCTCTTCAGGTACTTTCAGCAGTCTTTCTTCTTGGGCAGGAAGGCAATGGAGATGAGTCCTGTTTGCCTTACTCCCCAGCCTCAAATAAGATTTAGACAAGGCAGGAATCTTTTGTTTCCCAGTCTTGACCTCCCTCTCCTTTTCGTGGAAAATTACTAGAAGTCCAAGATGGTGTTTAGTACCAGGTGACAGGACCCCCTGACCTAGTAGTGTCACAGGTAGGTCTCAGGACACCTCTCAGGAAGGAGTGAAATGACGATCTTCAAAGTCTTATTCTTTTTTCCTAATGGGCCATCAAAGCTAATGGCCTGTTGTCTGGTGTGTGTCTCCCAAATACACACACAGCTGTTATTGTTACATAGTCAATATTCCTAACTTTAGACACAGAAATTATACGTGCATAGAAATTGGATAATCACATTCAGTCAATTGTAACATTTTGAATGATACCTTATAAGACCCATCTGGCATAAAATATATCTCAGTTATGCCATGTCCATATTATAAGCATATTTCCATAAAGAATATAGGGTGTATGTCACACCGGCCCTGTCTCCTGCTGCTCATTCTTGCATCTGGCATGGTCTCACCGGTATCCCGCCCTTTGATGGCTCATCTGGTGTCAAGCTCACAATGCGCAAAACTGAGCTCAGAAATCTTCCCTGCCACCCCTCTCAGCCAGTGATGCCACCTGAATAGCCCTTGGTTTCCTTATCTGTGGTGCCTCATGCTCCATTCCTCTCTATATCCATCTACCCCTCTGCCACTGATGTGTTTCTGCATCAAAAATCTCAGGGCCTGACTCCATTATCTTTGCTGCGGGTCTTGGGGAAGATCTGAGAAGGAATTAAATTGTGCTGACACTTACGGCTGTGATAGGAGTGTTGTCTCTGCTCCCCACTCTGATAGCAGAGGGGATGCTGACTCTTAGGGAGAAGAAGGTGATAGTCCCCATCCTGCAGAAGGAGAATGAGGAGGGAGCCGGAAATAGCTGTATGGAGTGAATTTCCTGGTCATAAACAGCTGTGTGATTTGTCACAGCCAGAGACAAAACTGAGAAACTGGTGAACTGTGCACACAGGGCCCAGGCTGGGGGAGAGGAGGGAAGGGTGTTTTTGTCTCACTTCCCCATGTGTCTGTGTCACTGTGTAGAACAGCAGTGCCACTCTTTATCACAGAACAGTAATAATCAGCCTCATCTTCTGCCAGAGCCCCGGAGATGGTCAGATAGCCGGCGTTACTGGACGAGTCTTTGGAACCAGAGAAGCGAGCAGGGACCCCAGAGCCCTGGCCCTTGCTGGAATCCGAATAGTAATACAGCAGGTATCGTGGGGAATTCCCAGGTTTCTGCTGGTACCAGGACACATAGTAGTCACCGATGCTGGTCCCACTGCTCAGGGTGCAGGAGAGTTTCACGGTGTTTCCTGGGGACACTGACACTGAAGGCAGCTGAGTCACCACAGTCTGCGAGCTGGAACCTGGAAAATATGGTGGAAATTTATTAACCCCTCCCTGTCTGTCCCCAGCCGCTACTGAATCTGGTTGTGCATCGGCTTCAGCAGCAACTTATTTAACCCACTGCCCCCTGTTCTCACCTGTGCACCACGTTCCCAGTAGGACGATGAGGGAAGCCCAGAGCATGGTGAGGAGATTTTGAGCCCTTAGGAGAAAACAGCCAGATCCACTGAGAAGGCCTGACAGTCACTGCCCCTTATATTGATCCTACTGGGGGGAAGCATCTAAGCTCCACCTTTATTCTAGTTTGTTCTTATCTGATTGGGTCCTTTGATCACAGAGAACTGGGCACGTGGGAGGAGAGACCGTCCCTTAGGGAGGAGCTCCTGCTCTATAAGGTCACTAGCTCAGCTCCACTCCAGCAATGACCGTCTGCCAGGATCAAGGTTTCATTTGAACGCTCGCAGTGGAGGCTGCTGGAGTTCAGACTGTGCGACAGGTTCCATTCTAACCCCTTGTTTTCAGTTATTTGTAATTTTCCCAATCCTCCCCCTGTCGGCCTGTCATTTCCCTGCTTCAGGGTTAGGAGGGTGACGTACTCCTCGTCTCAGGACACTCATCTGAGAGGGGGCAGATCCCTGTTCAGATCCCTTCTCTTCATCAGGCAGAGAGAAGAAACGGAACCAGGCTCTATCCTGGGTGAATACCCGAACTATTGAGCTACGTGTTATAAGGGAGGCTGTCTCCTCCCCAGTCGCCTTGTGTGGAGTTCGGTGGTCTCTGAGCACGTCCACCAGATCCAGTCCCATGGGCACGGTAGGCAGGGCAGTTTGAGAATCATGCTGGGGCAGAAACACAGGTGCCCAGGGAACTTTTAGAGCAAAAACGTAGCTACCTAGTGAGTTTAGGAGCCTACAGGGTTGGGTGACAGCCAAGCAGGGATTTGGTGGGTCGCAGTGGTGCCTACAACTGGACCTTAGGCACCCACGTCCCTTTGTGGATCTGGCTTGGTGTGGACAGAGTGTGCCCCTGAACTCTGAGTGGTGGGCCTGGGGCACGTATGGAGCACACTCCTTCTCCATTCTCTCCCCAGCTCAGCACGGCATGTCTGCTGCATCAGCGCTGTCTGCACCACCAACTAAAACGCCGCTGGAGTCCCCTGGGCAGTTTTCCTCATTGTAAAAACAGGGCAGGGGGAAGGGGAGGCTCTGTTCACCCAATGACCCCCAAATTGTATCCCAGACATTATTCCGGGTCTTTCAGAGCACCTAAAATTAAACACAGGTCATTGGCCAGGAGGGGAAGGGCTGTATCTCAGGAGCCCTCCGACCATGACCCCAAATGGCACCCGAGGCCGTCTCCCAGCATACCAACTTCCAAGCCAATGTGACTCTGTCTGGGAACTGTAGAGCACTTTGAAAGTTCACTTTTAAACAGAAAAGCTACTGCCGTGTGTCTCGCGTGCCTGTTGGCATTCCATGTCTTGCCCAAAGCCGCACCGCTTCCTACAACCAAAGTGACAGTCTAACAATGGTTTGATTTGGGGGGCTTGGGGCTCGGTGTTGGTCAGGTCAGGGGAAGCCTAGTGAGATATGATCTATGTGAATGCTGCTTATTTCCCCCCCTAGCCTTGTGCAAAAGAAAAGTGATTTCTTCCCATCCCAAGAACAAGCGTGAGATATCGGCTGTGGCGTGTCAGTGACTTAAGTGCCTGCTCTCATTGCTAGGCCTGCTCCCATTACCTACAGCGTGAGCCGTGTGGAGGCAAAGAGCAGAAACACTCAGACAAGGTCACACATCAAAGATGATACGACAGTCTAGGAAGTAGCTACGTCTTTGCTTGTTGATGGCTTTATAAATTAGGAGCATTACTTTGAATTCAGGGCATGGACAGGCCTGACTGAAGCACAGAGTTAATGAAGAACCAAGCAGCAGCTGAATCATGTAGTCCTTGCTCAGTGTCACGAGCAAATTTTGAAGGTAGGTAACTGCAGCCCAACCCAACCACAGCTTTTTCAGAGTCAGCAGCCCACGTCTCCCTGGTATCTTTCCTGTACTGTGGGAAGAAGCCAGCATCTCTGGATAATGCACGCTAGGAGCTGTTTGCTAAGAAGAACAAAACAAATGAGAAACTGCCACCAGCAAAGACCTCTTTCAGACAGCAGCTGAAATGTGCAAATTACCAGTCACATATAAAGAATCCTGCAACAGTTCAGCATCTTCAGGTGTCCCCTGTCAACAACGGATAGGAGATAGCACAGCCCCAGGACATCCTGTTCCTCAAACAATGGTGCTGCCACCTGCTCCAGAACCATCCTCACTTTTGTGCCCTGTGGCTGTGAGAGTATCTGCAACAAGGAAATGCAAAGGCCACAGGGAAGATTTCATATGTTCTGATGAATGCAACTGTGTCAGCGATGAGTATAGCAACAGGGTAGTGAACACGTCAGACACAAATTCTGGGGGGGAGTTGAAATGTTTGAAGTATCTGCAAAGCACAGTGACTATATTTGTGAGAAAATGTAGCTAGGAGAGGTGTTGCATTAGCCATTTCAGTAGCTGGTAGTTATATGTTCGGGTTACATAAGAGTACGTGGTTATACTTTGTTATTCACATGATATATTAACATGAAGACATTCTACAATACTTCTACTAAGAATCATAACTGTTATATAAGTAGTTTAAATGTACTGTCATTGTATTCAGTGATAGTAAGACGATAATTACAGTTGTAGCATGTGTGCTTTAGACTTGTGTCTCCGGCCGAGCAGTTAACATCAAAAATATATTTTATAAATAAGGGTAGGTGATCTTATTATCTGAATAACCTCATAATAATAGACGACAGCAAAGATTTTCTTAAATCAGTCCATTCTATAAATAATGACAATTTTGTTGTATTACCTGGTACAAAGAAGCTCACGCTGTCCTGTAACTACAGACTTTTGCTTTAATTGAAGGCAAAAAATTAAAGGAAAATGCATAAAATATTTTTCCTGGTGCTAAATATTCCCCAAACTTTCCAAACCAGTACGATTTTGAGTCCATAATTGCATTATCAATTGTATTTAGATACTTTCTGCCAATTTGGGTCAAAATTAAAATACGTTTCTACAAGTTATGGCCCTTTTGGGGATTTTATGATTTTTCCAGATTGGATGCCCAATAACGTCTAAATATTACTTGTTATAGAAAAATGGCACCACTTTCAGCATCTACATCAACCCTAGTGATGACCACCAGATACGTGCCTAACATATAATAGCAATGAAGGTTTTCTAGCTGCTGGGTTACGCATTAGTAATCAAAATGGGTCTGGGCAGGTAATAAATACTGATAAATTCCCAGGAAATGCTGAACAAAATAAAAACTGAAGGGAAGGGCCTTGAGTATATTATAAATGAAGATCTCCCTCTAGTGGCAACAGGTGCACTTGCAGAAATGATGACTTCTTAACAGCTGATTAACAGTGTTATAATCATTTCCTATTCTAATTCTAGCTCCCCCAGTTCCAGGACCTCAGGTCGTGCTTCCTGGCTCAGAGTTTCCTCCTTGCAGACCTTTTGGAGTCCCCAGAAGTTGCTGTGCACCATTGTTACCTTTGTTTTCTGCCAGCAGATCTTCAAACTCTGCAGCAGGGCCTGCATGCCTCAGAAACTCGGTAGGGATGCAAAGCTGTGGGGAGGGGGTCAGAAATTAGGTGAGGGCCGTGGGGACAGGGAAGGCTGGGAGCAGTGGGGAGCTCACTCACTGAGGCTAGCTGGGGTGACGTGGGCCACTGCCACGAGGGACTATTGCCAGCCAACTCCAAGTGTTCAAAACTTATGGGTCAGGCTCCCTAGAATCCTGGGATTGGCTTAGAACCCCTGAGATTTGTTACAAGCTCTCTCCCCATCTCCCTCTGCAACTGATCCTTGGGTGACCCGTTGTGGGCTCAGTACCACATCTATGCTAACAACTCTCCGATATCCTTCTCCCCTGCAGAGCTGTCTCCTGTAGTCCCTCTGGCATCTCAACTGGTCATGTCTCCTGTCATCTCAAGCTCACCATGGCCAAAGCTGAGCTCAGAGCTGGGCCGGCACAACCCATTAGGTGACCTAGGTGGTCGCCTAGGGTGCTAACATTTGGGGGGCGGCAACCGCAGCAGCCAGATCTTCGGCCGCCCCGGTCATCGTAGGTATTTCGGGGGCGGGACCTTCTGCCGCCTCTGTCGGGGGCGGCATTTCTGGGGCGGGAACTTCTGCTGCCTCTGTCGGGGGCGGCATTTCGGGGGTGGGACCTTCCGCCGCCTAGGGCAGCAAAAAAGCAGGTGGCGCTCCTGGCTCAAAGATCTTCCCTCCCAACCCCTCTTCTCTATGCCCATTCTCTAATCCTCCCTGACAGCCAGACTCACACACAGGGGGTGTCTCCACTCCTCCCTCTCCACCCCTCAGCAAATCCTCTCACTTTTTCCTTCACAGCGTTTAAAAACGTTGACCCCTCCTATTCTTTCCCAGTGGCTGCATCACTTGCTTCCTCCTGTTCATCTACCACAAATACTGCAACCTGCAACGTAGTCCTCTCTGGCCTTTTACAAGCCCAGCTTGACCCCGTCCTGTCCACGCCAGAGCTTGCCCAGCTGTGCCCTAGTCTCACCCTGGTGCTGCCTCCAAAACGTCCCCCAGACATTCCACTCAGCTGGCAATGAGGGCCTGGAAAGCCTTTTGTTTCTTTTCCACTCTCGCTTCATGCCCCTTCCCGCTCCCATAGCTATTAAATCCCTCCCCTGCCACTGGATGGTCCTACTTAGATAAGGGAGCCCCTGACAGCCTTCTCTTTGCGGGAGGTGGGGGGGGGATCTTTGAAAGGATCTGAGCCCTGATATCACTTGAGCCTGTAAGGGGGGGTGAATCTCTCCCTCTCCCCATTGAAGACAGTGGGGATGTTAACTCCTAGACGAAGTAAACTGCCCCTTCCTCATGCTGCAGAAGCATAATGAGGAGGGAGCACTTGTGAGGGGGTGAATTTCCTTGTGATGAGCAGTTATCTGTGTGAGGTGTTATCAGCTCAGACCAAACTCTGCAGCATGGGCAGTTCTGAGCCCAGGCTGGGGGCGGGGGGGAGGTTTTTGTCTCACTTCCCCATCTGACTGTGACACTGTGATGAGCATCACTGTGCCACACAACACAGTAATAATCAGCCTCATCCTCTGCAAGGGTGCCGGAGATAGTTAAATAGCAGGTGTTGCTGGACGTGTCTTTGGAACCAGAGAAGCGAGCAGGGACCCCAGAGCCCTGGCCCTTGTCAGAATCTGAATAGTAATTCAATAGATATCGTGGAGAATTCCCAGGTTTCTGCTGGTACCAGGACACACGGTAGCCACTGACGCTGGTCCCACTGCTCATGGTGCAGGAGAGTTTCACGGTGTTTCCTGGGGACACGGACATGGAGGGTGGCTGCGTGACCACAGACTGTGAGCTGGAACCTGAAAGGTATGGTAGAGACCTGTCAATCCCTCCCTGTCTGTCCCCAGTCACTAGTGACACCGTTTGTGCATTGGCTTCAGCAGTAACGCCAATGTGTATTTAATCCACTCCCCATGTTCTCACCTGTGCACCACGTCCCCAGCAGGACGATGAGGGGAGCCCAGAGCATGGTGAGGAGATTTCAGGCCTGTGGGAGAAAACCAGCCAAATCCACTGAGAATCCCCCACAGTATCTGCCCCTTATATTGATCCTCCTGTGGGAGGAGCCTCCATGCTCTGCCTTTATGCTAATCTGCTGTCATCTGATTGGTCCCTATGATCACACAGAGAGAGCCATATGGGAGAGGAGACCAATGCTTTGGAGAGAAGCTCCTGCT
The DNA here is from genome assembly GCF_027887155.1 of Malaclemys terrapin pileata. Taxonomy (NCBI): domain Eukaryota; kingdom Metazoa; phylum Chordata; order Testudines; family Emydidae; genus Malaclemys; species Malaclemys terrapin. The sequence goes on along the minus strand of NC_071520.1, from coordinate 14,229,064 downwards.
GTATAAGTCACTGGTTCAGTTGCATTTCCACAGGGCTGACTCTGTAAGGCTGTATTTGAGCGCTCACAGGGGCGGCTGTTGGAGGTTAGACTGTGGGATGATTTCCATTCTAAACACTTGTTTTCAGTAGCTTGTAACTTTCCCAACCCTTCCTCTTTTGACCTGACAGTTCCCAGGTTTGCATGAGGGCTGACACTTGGTTCATGGGTTGAGCAAACACAACTTGTGAGTGTCTGGGAATGAGGAGAGTGAAATGGATAAACTTTGCCCATGACTGACAAGTCAAAAGCAAAGCTAGGGGAAATTGTAGGGCGCAGGGATGATACGGGAGGGTGAGGTTTCTGTGGCTGGGGATGCATGTGCCTAGTAGCTGTTCTTTGCCAGCAGCCACGGTTTCTCTACTCTCCAGGCCACACGGTAGGGCTGCAGGTGTTTTGGCTTCTTCATTGGGGATCTTTATGGGGTGATAATACAGGTGGGAGACTTGGGACTAATGAGGAACCTTGTCCGCTGTCTGGGGGCAGTGGAAGGGCATAGGGATTATGTGCGATGGGAACCTAACTGCCACAATGCCCACCAACGCAAACCTGAGAACCATCAACACCAGGCCCGATACAGGGCAGTTCTAATTGCTGTCCTGAGGAGGGATGCTTTCATGAATCAGGACCTGAAATATCAAAACTTGATTACTAAAGAGTTACTTGTTTCCATATTGGCTTGGGGAGGGTGGAGCTAGACTCTATCCCATAATGCTCAGAGTCCCCACCTCCCAGGAGGGTTTCAGTGAGTTCTGTGCAATCCCATAAGCCACACGATGAAGCCAGTTCGGGGCTGGATAAAGGAGTTTGCTGATGTTCCTCTGAATAGAGCTGATCTCACATACAGTGTGCTCTTGCACACAGGCTGGTGTAGGGACGGGGGCTCTCAGATCCCTTCCCTGGTGTCCAGACTGCAGCAAGGTAGGGAGGGAATCAGAGCAGGACGTTACTGCCTACCAGCAAATATTTACCCCCAGTTTACTTCTGCGATGTTCACGGTTTCAAAGACTAAATCTGACTCTGCTCTCGCCTGGAGTCTGGAGCTCGCCCCAGGGTCTCCCTGTCAGGGGCTGCTCCCCTCCTGGCAGCAGTCAGGGGAGCTCTCCACATTTCAGCTGTATCCTCTTCTCTCATTGTGCCAAGCCAGGCATGTTCTGCAGTCCCCAGAGCAGCTCCTCCACCGAGCACCCATTAGCCGCAGGGACAGGTCCCGGCTCCAGGAGCTCATGAGTTCTATCCTCCCCTCCACTTGCCACTCTTCAGAGCTCTGTGCAGGTCACAGCCCTTATCACTGACCATCGCTAATAAAATAGACCCCAGGCTCAGCCACGCTGCCGTTCAGAGGGCAGGGGTGAGATCTATGTGTTGACGAGTCTGTCTCTAACCACCAGGCCACACTCCCATCCAAGGCCAGGAGTAAAATCCTGATCTGCAGCACTCTACCAAATAGCTGGGTAACCCCTGGCAAACTCTGTGCTGCTTCCCCTTCTAGCTTGGATAAAGCAAACAGTTACTCCTGCAGCTCAAGGGAGAGAGGTCAGTGCTGGGAATCTGAAAATCCAGGCTTCAGACCTTGCGTATTACCCAGGTGGAGAGTCCCTATAGTACAGGAGAAGGAATTTGGTTTTCCAGATTTCTTTTAAAGAACTGATTTATTCAATTCACATAATAAGGAAACGTCTCTAAGCCAATATCGTTTTTGATGGTCTGATAATGGTTATTTGTATTATAATGAACATGTATTGTAATCTGTCAATTACTGTGTGATGTCCCGCAACACACAAGGGTTCCTTGTTCTGGCCCTTTGTCACACGTACGGTTTGTTTGCATTCCACATTAGCTGTTATGGCCGGTGTGACCGGCAATGGCCACACTGGGGCTTCTGGAGGTATAAGCAGGGGACTATTAGGTAGGTGAGACCATTCCTGCAATTCTTCGCCCAGTGCTGGTGTCCCTACTTCAAACGAGAGGTTGAAAAGTTGGAAAGGGTTCAGAAAAGAACTACAGGAATGATTCAAGGTCTGGAAACAGGCCTCATCATGAGAGACTTAATAAGCTCAATCTATTTAGTTTACTCAAGAGCAGGTGAAGAGGTGACAAGGCCCACAAGTGCCTACACGGGGAAGAGTTTTCTCACGGTCGACAGCTCATTAATCTAGCACAAAAAGGCAGAGCAAGGTCCAGTGAGTGGGAGATGAAGCTAGACAGAGTCAGACTAGAACTATGGTGCAGATTGTATCTGTGTAGGAGAAGGGAGATGGTGAGGGCAAGCTGCCCAGACAGTGAGCAGAAACGTGACTGAGAATATTCCAACCCTGCTGCCAGCATGGAGATCAGCCCAACACTTTAGGGAGATTCATTAAAGAGACAAGTGGCTGATTAGGTGGGATAGAAATCGCCAGGGACCAGAACCTGAGACGCCGCCCCGATGCCTCTCATAACCTTTGCTAAAGTGCTGCTTGTTACTCAACCATCTAACACCTCTGGATCTGACCTGCCTCTTGTGTACTGGATGTGGGAGGAATAGGACAGTCCTCCCACCAGCAGGGCTCTGAGCTCCTGGGTTGGGAACGGGGATAATTTCACTGTTCTGCCTCTCTGAGGAAGGTTTATCTCGTGGGACACACTGTATAACTTCTCTGTTGGGCCCTGAGGCAAGGGAGGGGTGATCTGTGCTTGGAAGTGCATGTTTGGAAACAGGGCCCAGCCATGTCCTTTTGCCAGGGGAGAGCTGACATCACCAGGGAGATATCTGAGCAGGCAGTTGGTGGGGCAATAACACAGAGCCAGGCAGCAGGGAAGGGCACCAGGTTTTCCTTTCAGTGTTTATAAAGCCCGTAGGTGAGGGGACAGTGCTTACAAATACATCCCTCCTCCCAGCCCCCTCCTTTCTAAATACTGTCTGGATAAAAGCCCTGCAGTGTAGGGAGCTCTCCATGGGGACAGCAAGGAGGTGACTTGTACTCCACAGCTGGCAGGAAAGGTTTCTGGGTTGACTGGAAACAATCTCCTTTCATGCTCCTTCCCCACCTCGGACAGACGCGCACATTAAAGAAAATAACGTGACATGTTCCCTTTGAAACGGGAGGTTTGTGTCTCACTTCCCCTCTGGCTGTGTCACCGTGATACTGAGCAGCTCTGGTCTCCCACAGCTGACAGTAATAATCAGCCTCGTCCTGCGCCTGGACTCCAGTGATGGTTAACGTGGCCGTGCTACCAGAGCTGGCCCCAGAGAATCTCTCCGGGATTCCGGAGGGTCTGCTCCTACTATCATACATAATGAGTAGTGGGGCACTGCCAGGTTTCTGTTGGTACCACTGCACATTCCCGCTACCAATGCTGTTCCCTGAGCAGGTGAGTTGAGTATTTTGTCCTGGAGCCACAGACACTGAAGGCGGCTGAGTCAGCACATACTGAGCGAGAGAACCTGAGACAGGAGGAGAAAACACATGGATAAAATGACTCAACAACATTGACTTTATCCCCAGTTAACATACTCTGCAGTCAGCCAGGGGGAAAGCAAACATCATGTATCACCTGAGCAGTAAGTGAGCAACGTGAGGAGCAGAGGGGCCCAGGCCATGGTGGGGAATCCAGATGCGCTCGGCTTCCTGAGGCAAACGGGTCTGTGGCTGGAACCCTCGATTCTCTCTTAAACCCCCGGAGCTGGAGAACGGCTCCTTCATGCAAATCAGCTCCCTGCTCATTGGCTGCTCAAGCATCTTCATTCACACATATGAGAGGGGCAGACCCAGGGGCCAATCTCTAGACCAATTCTTCTCTGTTTTTCACCAGTGTAAATCCAGGGTAACTCCACTGAAGTTCATGCAGCTGAACTGTTGTACAAACGGTGTAAGTGAGAGGAGAATCAGGGCCTCTCTGCGTAAATTCAAACATTTAACGAAGTATAAATATCAGCCAGAGCCAAAGGCGTCCTGCTGAGTCACTGAACCATACAGAGCCCATTGTTCATAGCCAGAAAAGGATCCTCTACACATTAGGGTTAGAAATATCCTATCCACACCGGCACTGCATTGGGAGATACTTTTATATACCTGGGGACCATCCACTGCACCTTACAAAGTCTTCTGCCGTGTTAGCGAAGGAAGCTGCTGGTCTAATTGTATGGCAGGATAATAACCCATAATCTGTTGTTGGATAGTTACACTCAGGGCAGTTCTGGACGCAAAGGGCTGATTCTGATAGGGAGAGACCTGCACTCGGAGAGGCGATTTATGCCATTGGATTGTGGGCTAGAAGAGGAAAGGGAGGACTTTAGTTCCAGGGGAGCTCTGGTGGATTTCACTCTGGGCAGGTTTTTGCTCAATGCCCAAGTCCATATCCATGCTTAGCCTCTCTCAGCAGGTGGGAAAACGTATCAGGGAACCACCAACGAAGTATCCTCCCGAGAAATCACTGCACTGAAGGTATTTCTGTAGTGTTTACGGCGTCTGTATAAAGATACAAGGGAATGAGGAGGTGCCAGCAGAAGGGACAGATCGTAGACAGGAAAGAGGAGGTGTGGGTGATGGAACTCCAAAGAAGACTATTTCAGAGGGAGCCTGGCCTGCAGGTTGCAAGAGTGCTCTGGCAGTCAGGAGACAAAGGCTGGATTAGCAGCTCTGCCACAGACGTGATGAATGACGCTGGCCAAAGTCTAAACATCCCTGAGCCTAGATTTCCCCATCTATAAAATGAGGATCTTATCTTAGGGGTTCAAAGTGCCTCCCATCACCATCGTATCTGAGCTCTTTCCACAGAAAGTCCCCAGTGGCCAGCAGGGCCTTCCTTCCATTTTGGGGTAAAAACTATGCTTGGGGTAGGGTTTGCGGGTTTGGTTATTTTGAGAGTTTATTAATTTTCTTTTCGTAGTTGGCTGCTTGGTTAATTTTTGTTTCATGTTAATTTGTTTCAGGGGATTATTTTTTACTTTTTATTTTTTGGGTTTTGTGAGGTAGAAGGAGTGTGTCGTGAGTGTCATTCGTCCTGCAGAAAGGCCTTCATAATACCTCGCATGGGTGTTGGGAAACTTAAATCATTGATAACTGTAAAGATCTTGAGGTTCCTAGTGGGAAAGTGCTCTATAATGAAGACCATTCGTATTCTAGTAATAGGATAAGCTTCAGGGGGATTACTTGAAGCTATCAGGGTGAGATTTCTTAGGACGGATGAAAAGCCCTTGTAATCCAGACCCACTTCTGTATCTCAGCAGCTTGTAGTAGAAAGGGATTTTCTCACATCTTTCATACATTGTAGATGAAGAGCTCCCTCTAGTGGTTAACTTTAGAGTGCTCACATATCTGCTCTGACTGTTATCTCTTAACAGACAGTGAGGATCCCGGGACAGGGCCGGCTCCAGGGTTTTTGCCACCCCAAGCAGGCAAAAATTAAAAAAAAAAAAAAAGCCACGATCGTGATCGCGATCCGCGGCGGCAATTCGGCGGGAGGTCCTTTGCTCCGAGTGGGAGTGAGGAACCCTCCGCCGAATTGCCGCAGAATAGCTGGACGTGCCGCCCCTCTCCGGAGTGGCCGCCCCAGGCACCTGCTTGGTAAGCTGGTGCCTGGAGCCGGCCCTGCCCTGGGGGTATGGTAGGGGAGAGAGACCAAGAAGAGCTGTTTCCTTGCAGGCTGGGGAGGAACTGAAATACAAACACAAGAGACTCTCACCTGCTCTGGGGCTGCTTTACAAACTCAGAGCAGGGTCATGGAAAAGTCTGTTAAACCTCAGAACAACCCTGGGCCGGTTAATGGGTTGACAGTAAAATCATGGCAGACTCAGGGTGTCCAGACAAAACCAGCTGGAGCCCAGTGGCTGGGACTCAGATTCACTTTCAGAGTTTGGGAGTTCACTTGACACCGAACCGCGAAGGAAAAGATGGAAAGACCTGATGCCACCAGCACCAGACCCAACAAACTCCTGACTCCCTGCACAGGGACACAGTGAGCGTCACGCAGTCAAGTCTCTGGTATCGACAGACGATGTGTCACAGCCAGACCCCACCCTCTGCAGCCAGCGCAGCTTAGAGCTCAGACCCAGGCCAGAGAGGATGCGATTTGCTCAGGGGATGTTTCTGTCTCACTTCCCCATGTGGGTGTATCACTGTGAGACACTCCCCCGCTGCTATACCACACAGCACAGTAATAATCAGCCTCGTCCTCTGCCTGGACATTGGTGATGGTCAAATACCAAACGTTGCTGGAGCTCTCCTTGGACCCTGAGAATCGGTTGGGGACTCCAGAGCCCCTGCTCATGCTGCTATAGTAATAGAGCAGGTATCGCAGAGGGCTGCCAGGCGTCTGTTGCAGCCAGTTTTGGGGATAGCTCTGCACAGTGACCCCACTGCTCATGGAACAGGAGATTTTGACTGTCTGTCCAGGAGATGCGGTCATGGAGGGCGGTTGAGTCAGGACAGGCTGGGCGCTGGAGGCTGGGGATACAATGGTAAAAGGTGTTAGCTCTCAGAGAGACCCGATCCTGGTACCTCACCTTGCAGGGGACTGAACAGGATTCTTTTAGCCATTTCCCCTTTGCCTGTTCTCACCTGTGCATCACGTCCCCAGCAGGACAATGAGGGGAGCCCAGAGCATGGTGTGGTGATTTCAGTCTCCCGCAAGAAACAAAGGTGGTCACACTGAGAATGCCTGGCAGTATCTGCCCCTTGTACTGAACCTGCTAAATAAGCAGTATGCAAGCTCCACCCCTTATGCTAATTGCCTCTCCTCTGAGCAGCCATGTGACCACCCAGAGCTGGCCCCATGGGAGGAGATACCGAGTTTTAGTGACAAGCTCCTGGCTTATAAAGGCAGACCCCACAGCTGGCCCAGCCGTGTAGTAGAAGACTCATGCAGAGATACCTTAATGAGCCATATAATCATGTAGCTCTTTTCTTAATTAGCCCCACAGCTCTGATGATGCTTTAGATACCATTAGCACCCTGATGTACTCTTGTCACATGGTGTGTGACCCAAAGAACATAGCAGAACTGAGCTAGGCTGATGCACAGGGAAAACCCAGGGAGAAGCACCCACAATGGAGATTCACTCGTCACAATACCTAGACTCCCAGTTGCCCCACAGAGGATATATTGCCCCAGAGAGTCAAAAGAAAAACCTCAAGGATACCAGACTGTCACATCGGTGACACTAAGGAGGCAGAGAAAAGCAGGAGAAATAGCACAGAGAAGGACTCTACTGTACAGAAACACAAATAATTATCAACCCATAAACTTCTACAGAGAAACCTGTTTGTTCAGTGCATTTATCCCCTTTTTCTCTTCAGAAATCATCCACACAATTGTGGTTCCGATTTGTGTAACAAACACATTCTGTGACTGTGTCGCATCCCACAGGTCGCTCCTGAATGATGGGCTTTGCCTATCCCTTATTTGATTTGTTGTCTGTCTGGTCACCTGGTTTTACTTCTGCTCTTTGACGGAATGGTTGGACATTTAATAACGAGGAGGGGAGAAATCAAAGAGTTCAACACAACTCTGTGCAGAGTTGTACCCTGGACCATCGTGCCAATGCATTCGCAGGAGTGTTTGCGCCGTTTCTTTCTTCCAAGCCCCCGTCTCTCTCTCCCTCCCCACTAGAGATGTTCATGGAGAAGAAATTGAAAGGCGAATGAATCCCATCCAAGCACATAGATGGGGTTTGAGCCCAATGGAAGTTAATGAACATTGAAATGCAACATTTGCCCATTGCTCCCAGAAACAATGTATGGAGCAGGGCAACACACACCACACCAGCAGTGCTCTAGGGACCACGGAGGTCAATGGGCGGGATTCTATTGACGTCAGTGGGCGCTGGGTCAGGGCAGAGGAGAGCTCTACGGTGCCATGGCCTCTTGGATTTAGTAGGGAGTACAAGTGCTGAAGCCCTACTATGGGCCATAATCTAAATCCCCCAAATCGATGTGAGAGAGAGAGGAGGGAGTGGGGCACGGTCTCTATCCGTTCTGGTTCAGGCCCTGGGATGCTCCCCGCACACAAAGATCCTTTTCGGGCTCAAATGACTTTTATTCATATGAGGGGAAATGATAAAACGAGGATGAGAAGCACGAAGCGTCTCCTGGGAGAGCGGCCATCATGACTAGGGCTGCGATTCTGTACAGAGGTCACGGATTCTGTGACTTTCCGCGACCTCCGTGACTTTCGCAGCTGCAATGGCTGGTGTGGCTGATCCCAGGGCCACCAGAGCAGCCACCCTCGGGACCAGCTGCTCGGACGCCTCATGGCCAGCCGCACCAGGGGCTGCTGGAGCGGCCCCACGGCCAGCCTACCGGCCATTGCTCAGGCGGTCCCGGGGTGGTTGGCCCTGGGGAGCACCCAAGCAGTGGTCCTGGGGCTGCCCTGGGCCCAGCTGCACCAGCCATAGCTCGTGTGGCTGGCCCAGAGGGACAAATCCCAAACAGCAGTCCTAGGGCGGCTGGCCCCGAGGAGCGCCCAAGCAGCAGTCCCAGGAGTGGCCCCGGGGAGCACCTAAGCAGCGGTCCCTGGGGCCTCAGAGCAGGGGAGTCTGAGGGCAACCAGCCCCCATGGCCAGTGCAGGGGCTAGCCGTTGGCCCCCGGTCCCCCACAACAGCAGTGTCCTGTGGCCCCCCAGAGCAGCAGCGCCTGGGGCCCCAGGAGCCGCTAAGTTTTGGTCAGAGGTATTTATATAGTAAAAGTCATGGGCCATGAATTTTTCTTTATTGCCCATGCCCAGTCCGTGACTTTTACTAAAAATACCCGTGACTAAATCTTAGCCTCCATGAGCTGCCCCACAGTGCCCAGCACAGAGACGCCTGGTGTTTAGAGAGCCAGTGCGCAGAACGGTGAACGGGGAGGGGTCTCTCGCAGGGACTGATTCCGCTGATTGCTCTAGGAACCCATGGAAGGGGTAAGGTGGTTTCTATGGTTTCAAAGGCTGTGTCTAATGTTACCAGGGAATTGCCTGCTTCATTCCACAGCCATACCACAGCAGGTGGGAGATCAGAGAAAGAACATGAACCAAGCAGCAGGCAGGGCACAATTTGTCCCTGTCAGGGCCCAACAAGAATAAACCTGAGCTGCCTTTGATCTGTGAATTACCCGCCCTACTCCACAGAGAAGTTTGGTAAACAACTGGTGGAGAGAGATGAAAGCTGGTTTCCATGGGGATAAAATCTAGACAGGCGTGGGAAGATTTGGGGGCTCGTTAAAAATGCAGCCTCCACCCCACATCCTCTGACAGATGCCATGTGCCATGCAGGAATGAGGAGCACCCTCACTTCTAGAGGCTCCCGGCACTTGACGGTTGTTTGTGTCTCACTCTCCCATCTGGTTGTGTCACATAGTCTTCAGTGCTGTTCCCTGAGCAGGTGAGTCGAGCGTTTTGCTCTGGAGACACTGAAGGCGGCGGAGTCAGCACATACTGGGTGAGAGAACCTGAGACAGGAAGAGAAAACACTGGGTAAAATGGACTCAACATTGACTTTATCCCCAGTTAACATGATCTGCAGGGAGCCAGGGGAAAAACCAAACCCCTCAGAGCACCTGAGCAGTAAGTGAGCAGCGCGAGGAGCAGAGGGGCCCAGGCCATGGTGGGAATCCAGGCGAGCTCGGCTTCCTGAGGCAAACGGGTCTGTGGCTGGGACCCTCCGATTCTCTCTTAAACCCCCGGCGCTGGAGAACGGCCCCTTCATACTCTCTCCTGGGGGGAGTGAATGGGCAGTGCGTGGAGCAGCGCCCCCTGCTGATAGCAAGGGGTGGCTGAAATGTGTAAGGAGGAGCAGTCATTGTCTCATCGATTGCAGGCAGGAACCAAACTGTGCAGCCAGTGCAGAGCCCAGGCTGGAGGGGATGAAGACAGGGGAGGTTTTTGTCTCAGTTCCCCATCTGGCTGGATCACTGTGATTCACACTACCAGGCCACACAGCACAGTAATAGTCAGCCTCATCCTCTGCCTGGACACCGGTGATGGTCAGGGCAGCGTTGTTACCGGATATGGACCCAGAGAACCGGGCAGGGATCCCGGAGGGTCTGCTATTGGTGTTGTATATAAGCTGCCGAGGAGCAGAGCCTGGTTTCTGCTGGAACCAGGCTGGATAGTTGCTGGTGGTGACGGCTCCAGAGCTCAGGCTGCAGGACAGAGTGACAGCCCCTCCTGGGGTCACCGACATCGAGGGCTCCTGAGTCACCACGGGCTGCGAACTGACCCCTGAAATCAACATTACAAACACACTCAGCACAAGGACTCTGGATCCTCACAGACAAACCTCCTCACCTGCAAGTGTCCTTCATATTTTTGTCACTGAATCAAACAATTCCCTCACCTGAGCAGTACGTGAGCAGCGTGAGGAGCAGAGGGTCCCAGGCCATGGTGGGGAATCCAGACGAGCTCGGCTTCCTGAGGCAAACGGGTCTGTGGCTGGGACCCTCCGATTCTCTCTTAAATCCCCAGTGCTGGAGAACGGCCCCTTCATGCAAATCTGCCGGATACTGTTGGCATCTCATATCGAAGCTGAGCCCTGCAGATTGCCTGGGCAGAATCGCTCTCTAAGGTGCCATATGACAGAAGTAAGAAAGGCCCCTCTGCTTTATCATTTGCTAAGGGGAAGCCAATGTGATCCCAGTGTAGAGAGCTCCAGCTGGGACATGTGCTGTCGTCACTCATTTACCTGCATGGCGCACATGGATTATGATGGGATTTCATAACCACCCCCTCCCCCACACGCACACACATTGGCACTGAATTACCAGGGAGCGTTTCTGGTCCCAGTAACCCTGGGTAAAGCGTCACATCCCTCTCCTGCGTGTCCTGTGGGGATGCCCTGGACTGACTGGTGCAGACTCTAGGGCACAGGATACAGCTCTGGTGACTGACACCTGGGGAAGGAGGTGGAGATGGGACCGGAGGAGGGAAGTTGGTGGGGTCCCATCTGGAACAACTCTTGCTGGGAGCTCGTGTTCCTGCTCTGATCTCTGTTCAGATCCCAGCAGAGGGATAGGTCAGTGTCACCACTGAGAATGACACGTGCAGGGTCCCAGGAGAACTTTGAATTAAACTGTTCCTGCAAAAGTCACTTGGCTTTTAGCTTCGTACCCACTCTGGGCACATGCCCCATCTGCACCCGCTTGCCTGCTGCTCACCCCTGTCTGCCCCTTTCCCCAAACCAGGAAGGAGGTGAGGGGGGTGCCTGGAATCTGAAGCAGGTTGGGGAGGGGACGGATCTTGGAGTGCAGAGGGCAGGAGGGATGCCTGAGGCTGTTTTCACTCTATTGCAAATGGGAGATTTCTTTGTATAGATAAAAAACACACCCGAGAACCCCAGAGAGGCCTGTGTATCCCAGCTGTTGGTAGCCTTCTGCTCCTCTCGCCTGGATAATGGACATTATGGATGAAGAGCTCCCCCTGGTGGGGAAGGTCACATTTACAGCGGTTCCAAGCAGTCACTCTAAGCTGCAGAACTCAGCGCTTTATAAGAATTGTCTCTAGCCCCAACGCTGTGTTGTGTGACCAGGATCTCTAGTCCCCTGGGATCTGGGCTCCTGGCAATTTATAACCCTGCTTGGGGAGCACAGGCCGGTGCTCAGGGCCTGACAGCTGCCCTCACTGCCGAGCTTTGGCATGGGAAGAAGGAAAATTCTGCCTGATTCTACAATGATCAGCCGGGGAACCCAAGGGCTGAAGCAGCTGATGGCACCATTCCCTTCCCTCCAGAACTCCTCCCTTCCTGGTGAAACCTGCATTCTACTGGGCTCTGGGCCTCCCTCCACACTGCACATCAGACAGCCAGGGGCGCTTTCAAAGGGGGTTTGGGCCATGCTTTGCTTCTTCCTGCTGGTTAACACGGGGCTGAAAGGTTTGCAGCTAAGCCCAGACCCGACTCCCTGAGCTACAGGAGAATGGACCTGTGTTAGCACCGCGGGGCCTGTGACACAGCGGGAAAGTTAGCTGGGAAATTCCCAGGTCTCACGGGCAGCGTTTGTGCCACCAGGGTTAGGAGTGGGGGGTCTGTGACCCAAGATGGTCTTGAACTGTGTCCTCAGCTTTCTTATGCCCTGCTGCCCCCGTGTGTGTGTCTCTGAGGGCTGGGCCAGGACTGGGGGCCAGAGACCCTGATCAGTTCCCAGAATCCCTGGTTCTCCCTTTTGGCAAAGAATAAATGGGATTTTGACATAATTTATTATCTGATACATCCTATAACTGGACACTTTATCCAGGAGTGGAAACAGCAACGCACTAAGTCATCTGATAGGTTTTTCATTTATCTTCCAGGCCATTCAAGGTGTGTCCAGCAGGTGGGGTAACACAGAGGAACTGGGTTAGGGGAGATGTGTCTCTTTACTGAAGGAGCATGTGGCCGTCTGCTCCCAGTTTGACCAGGTAGTGGTGAGTCTGTAACACTGGGATCGATATAGGGTGACCAAATGTCCCGATTTTATAGGGACAGTCCTGATATTTGGGCCTTTTTCTTATATAGGATCCTATTACCCCCCACCCCCATCCCGATTTTTCACACTTGCTGTCTGGTCACCCTAGATCGATAGGGCAGCAAAAGCTGCTCCTGCTAGAAAGATGGAGCAGAGAGCATAACAGTGGCTGACATCTCCCCCAGGGCGAGTAAATGGGGAGTGGTGGAGCAGCGCCCCCTGCTGATGGCAATGGGTGGTTGAAATTCCTAAGAAGGAGCAATCAGTGTCTCATGTATTGAAGGGAGGAATCAAACTGTGCAGCCAGTGCAGAGCCCAGCTGGAGGGGATGAAGACAGGGGAGGTTTTTGTCTCAGTTCCCCATCTGGCTGGATCACTGTGATACGCATTACTAGCTAAAACAATACAGTAATAGTCAGCCTCATCCTCTGCCTGGACACCGGTGATGGTCAGGGCAGCGTTGTTACCGGATATGGACCCAGAGAACCGGGCAGGGATCCCGGAGGGTCTGCTATTGGTGCTGTATATAAGTGTCCGAGGAGCAGAGCCTGGTTTCTGCTGGTACCAGGCTGGATAGTTGCCGGTGGTGACGGCTCCAGTGCTCAGGCTGCAGGACAGAGTGACAGCCCCTCCTGGGGTCACCGACATCGAGGGCTCCTGAATCACCACGGGCTGCGAACTGACCCCTGAAATCAACATTACAAACACACTCAGCACAAGGACTCCGGATCCTCACAGACAAACCTCCTCACCTGCAAGTTCCTTTAATGTTTTTGTCACTGAAGCAAACAATTCCCTCACCTGAGCAGTAACTGAGCAGCGTGAGGAGCAGAGGGGCCCAGGCCATGGTGGGGAATGCAAACGAGCTCGGCTTCCTGAGGCAAACGAGTCTGTGGCCGGGACCCTCTGATTCTCTCTTAAACCCCCAGCGCTGGAGAACGGCCCCTTCATGCAAATCTGCCTGATACTGGTGGTTTCTCATATTGAAGCTGAGCCCTGCAGATTTGCTGGGCAGAATCACTCTCTAAGATTCTCTATGACAGAAGGAAGAAAGGCCCCTCTGGTTTATCATTTGCTCCGAGGAAGCCAATGTGATCCCAGTGCGGAGAGCTCCGACTCGGAAATGTGCCGTCACTCATTTACCTGCACGAAGCACATGGATTATGATGGGATTTCATAACTCCCTGCCCCCCCCCCACACACACACACACATGCTCACTGGCACTGAATCAGCAGGGAGCGTTTGTGGTTCCATTAACCCTGGCTAAAGCCATTGTGGCCCCACACTCCTATTCTTCATTGTAATATTATTATGATACAAGTATGGCATAATTATGATGTATTTTGTGCAAGATAAGGCATATGCGATATCATTGAAAGGGTTCAAGTATCAGGGGGTAGCCATGTTAGTCTGTATCTACAAAAACAACAAGGAGTCTGGTGGCACCTTAAAGACTAACAGATTTATTTGGGCATAAGCTTTCGTGGGTAAAAACCTCACTTCTTCAGATACATAGCTATGGGTCCGAAGAAGTGAGGTTTTTACCCACGAAAGCTTATGCCCAAATAAATCTGTTAGTCTTTAAGGTGCCACCAGACTCCTTGTTGTTATTGAAAGGGTTGTGATTTACTGAATGTGATTATCCTACTTGTATGCATGTATCATTTTTGTATCTGAAGTTAGGAATATTGGCTATATATCTGTATTACAAATATGTTTACACCTGGGGAATGCCCACTAGGAAAAATGTAATCAGTCTCGATGGCTGGCTGGGAAGGGCCATTAGGGAGAACAGTAGCTGATTGCTCACTGGGGAACCTTCCTGAGGACACTAAACAGCCTCTGACTCATGGCTGCTATGACACTATGGGGTCATGTGACTAAGTCACCTGGTACTGGACTCCATCTTGGAATACCAGTGTTTGTCCACTGCAAGGTGTGGGAACTAAAGTTGGAGACAAAGGATTCCTGCCACATTCAAAAGCTATTCAAGGTAGGGGAGTGACATCATTGTGGTTCTTCTCTGACTCCCCACCCAAGGAGACTGCTGGAAACACCGGAGGAACAGAGCCTGGACTAGGGGAGAAGGGCTGAACCCAGGCTAGAGGGATTTCTAGCCTATGAAAGGAATATCTGGGATTTGAAGCTGCAAGCAAGTGCAGCTTGCCCTCACGAATCTCTGCAAACTGCCTAAATCAACAGTTAGGGTGAGAATTTGCTACTCAGATACAATCTCTTTAGTATATTAAGCTTAGATTGTGTGTTTGTTTTATTTGCTAGGTAATCTGCTTTGATCTGTTTGCTATCCCTCAATCACTTAAAATCTATCTTTTGTAGTTAATAAATTTATTTTTGCTTTGTCTAAAATCAGTGTGTGGAAATTATAACTTGAGGCAGAAAGCTGCTGCAGATCTCCCTCCACATTGAGGGAGGGGGGATTTCATGAGCTTATGCTGTACAGTTCTCTGAGCAACGCAAGACAGTATAATTTTGGGTTTACCCTCCAAAGGGGGGTGTGCACTTGAGTAACTGGGCAGTTCCTTAGCTGAGCCTTCCCATGCAGAGCTGATCTCAGCAGCTGTGTGTAGCTGAAGCGGGGTGTGTCTCTACCTGTATGTGTGCTGGAGGGGGCTTGAGAGCCTGTCACACCAGTACAGTGTAAAGGGAGCCCAGGCTGGGGGGTCAGGCTGGCTCAGTGGTACCCCAGTTGCAGGTGGCACCCGGGGGGAACCTGTCACATCCTTCTCCCGCATGCCCTGGACTGACTGGTGCAGACTCTAGGGCACAGGATACAGCTCTGATGACTGACACCTGGGGAAGGAGGTGGAGATGGGACCGGAGGAGGGAAGTTGGTGGGGTCCCAGCTGGAACAACTCTTGCTGGGAGCTCGTGTTCCTGCTCTGATCTCTGATCAGATCCCAGCAGAGGGACAGGTCAGTGTCACCTCCGAGAATGACACGTGCTGGGTCCCAGGAGAACTTTGAATTAAACTGTTCCTGCAAAGGTCACTTGGCTTTTAGCTTTGTACCCGCTCTGGGCACATGCCCCATCTGCACTGGCCTGCCTGCTGCTCACCCCCATCTGCCCCTTTCCCCAAACCAGGAAGGAGGGAGGTTGCCCAGAATCTGAAGCAGGTTGGGGAGGGGACAGACGCTGGAGTGCAGAGGGTAGGGGGGATGAGTGAGGCTGGTTTCACTCTATTGCAAAGAGGAGATTTTTTTGTATAGGACACAGGTGAACATGCCTGAGAAGCCCAGAGAGGCCTCTGTATCCCAGCTATTGGTAGCCTTGTGCTCCTCGGGCCTGCACAATGGACATTGTAGATGAAGAGCTCCCCCTGGTGGGGAAGGTCACATTTACAGCAGTCCCCAGCGTTCACTCTAAGCTGCAGAACTCAGCACTTTATAAGAATTATCTCTAACCCCAATGCTGCGTTGTGTGACCAGGATCTCTAGTCCCCTGGGATCTGGGCTCCTGGCAATTTATAACCCTGCTTGGGGAGCACAGGCCTGGTAACTGCCCTCACTGCCGAGCCTTGGCATGGGAAGAAGGAAAATTTTGCCTGATTCTACAATGATCAGCCTGGGAACCCAAGGGCTGAAGCAGCTGATGGCACCATTTCCTTCCCTCCTGAACTCCTCCCTTCCTGGTGAAACCTGCATTCTACTGGGTTCTGGGCCTCCCTCCACACTGCACAGCAGACAGCCAGGGGCGCTTTCAAAGGGGGTTTGGGCCCTGCTTTGCTTCTTCCTGCTGGTTAACACGGGGCTGAAAGGTTTGCAGCTAAACCCAGGCCCGACTCCCTGAGCTACGGGAGAATGGATCTGTGTTAGTACTGAATGGCCTGTGACACAGCGGGAAAGTTAGCGGGAAATTCCCAGGTCTCACAGGCAATGTTTGTGCCACCAGGGTTAAGAGTGGTGGTCTGTGACCCGAGATAGTCTTGACCTGTGTCCTCAGCTTCCTTATGGCATGCTGCCCCCGTGTGTGTGTCTCTGAGGGCTGGTCCAGGACTGGGGGCCAGAAACCCTGAACAGTCCCCAGAGTCCCTTGGTGTAACTTTTGGCTAAGAATAAATAAGATTTTGCTGTATTCTATTGTCTGATATGTACTACACCTCTACCTCGATATAAAACTGTCCGCGTGAGCCAAAAAATCTTACCGCATTATAGGTGAAACCGTGTTATATCGAACTTGCTTTGATCCGCCAGAGTGCGCAGCCCCGCCCCCCCACCCCCCCGGAGCGCTGCTTTACCGCGTTATATCCAAATTCGTGTTATATCGGGTCGCGTTATATCGAGGTAGCGGTGTATAACTGGACACTTCATACAGGCATAGGAATGGCGATGCACTAAATGATCTCATCGGTCTTTCCTCTCACTTTCAGACCATTCAAGGTATTCTCTGGCTGGTGGGGTGACAAGTAAACTGGGTTAGGGGAGACGTGTCCCTTTACCCAAGGAGCATGTGGCCGTCTGCTCCCAGCTTGACCCAGGCAGTGGTGGGTCTGTGACACACGGATCTATCAGGCAGAAAAGCTGCTCCCGCTAGAGAGACGGAGCAAAGAGCATAAGAGCGGCTGATCTCTCCCCCGGGGGAGTGAATGGGGAGTGGTGGAGCAGCGCCCCCTGCTGATGGCACAAGGGGTGGCTGAAATTCCTAAGGAGGAGCAATTCTTGTCTCATATATAGGGCACTACCAAATTCACAGTCATGGGATTTTAAAAATCATAAATTCACTGATTTGAATCTGAAATGTCACAGTGTTGTAATTGTAGGAGTCCCGCCCCAAAAAGGAGTTGTGTGGAAGGAGGGTTTGCAAGGTTATCGTAGAGCGGGTTGCGATACTGCTACCCTTACTTCTGCCCTGCGGCTGGCGGCGGTGCTGCCTTCAGAGCTGGGCAGTAGGAGAGCAGCGGCTGTTGCCCGGGAGCCCAGCTGTGAAGACGGAGCCGCTGCCACCAGCAGCAGAAGGAAGGATGGCCTAGTATGGTATTGCCACCCTTACTTCTGTGCTGCTGCCTGCAGAGGTGGGCCCTCAGCCAGCATCCGCCACTCTCCGGCCACCCGGCTCTGAAGGCAGCAGCACAGAAGTGAGGGTGGCAGGGGATGGAATTGCCACCTATGCTCTGCACTGCTGGTGGGAGGGTGCTTCTTTCAGAGCTGGGCACCCGGCCAACAGCTGCTGCTCTCCGGCCACTCAGCTCTGAAGGCAGCGCAGAAGTCAGAGTGGCAATACCCCGACCCCCCCAAAGTAACCTTGTGAGCCCCCCTGCATCTCCCTTTTGAGTCAGGACCCCCAATATGAGAAACGCTGGTCTCCGCTGTGAAATCTGTATAGTATAAGGTAAAAGCACACAAGAGACCAGATTTCATAGGGGCAAGACCAGATTTTCACAGTCCACGATCCATTTATCATGGCCGTCAATTTAGTAGGGCCCTACTCATATTGCAGGCAGGAACCAAACTGTGCAGCCAGTGCAGAGGCCAGGCTGGAGGGGAGGAAGACTGGGGAGGTTTTTGTCTCAGTTCCCCATCTGGCTGGATCACTATGATTCACACTACCAGTCCACAGAATACAGTAATAGTCAGCCTCATCCTCTGCCTGGACACCGGTGATGGTCAGGGCAGCGTTGTTACCGGATATGGACCCAGAGAACCGGGCAGGGATCCCGGAGGGTCTGCTAATGGTGCTGTATATAAGTGTCCGAGGAGCAGAGCCTGGTTTCTGCTGGAACCAGGCTGGATAGCTGCCGGTGGTGATGGCTCCAGGGCTCAGGCTGCAGGACAGAGTGACAGCCCCTCCTGGGGTCACCGACATCGAGGGCTCCTGAGTCACCACGGGCTGCGAACTGACCCCTGAAATCAACATTACAACACACTCAGCACAAGGACTCTGGATCCTCACAGACAAACCTCCTCACCTGCAAGTGTCCTTCATATTTTTGCACTGAAGAAACAATTCCCTCACCTGAGGAATACGTGAGCAGTGTGAGGAGCAGAGGGGCCCAGGCCATGGTGGGAATCCAGACGAGCTCGGCTTCCTGAGGCAAACGAGTCTCTGGGTGGGAGAATCCCTCCGATTCTCTCTTAAACCCCCAGCACTGGAGAACGGCCCCTTCATGCAAATCTGTTCCCTGCTGACTGGCTGCTGCTGCCAGCACCTCCCTCCTCCTTGGAGTCAGCCTCACTGGGCCAAATCCAGCGGGGGGCAGAAGGGGATGTCAGTTCCATGTGGGTACAGCTAGGGGTGCTCAGCTCTGAATTTGGCCTTTACTCTGTGAACAGCCGTTACGGGGCTGCTGGGAGGGGTTGTTAGCGTCATGTTAGCGCAGCACGTCTGACGTGTAGAGAGCAATGGACGAGCTTTGCATCGCTGGGCACACAGATATTTTCTATCACATGCACATGGAAAGGGGTCACTGCCGCCACCACTGCAGTGCAACCGGGCCACCGTCCCCCATGCTGCCCCTCACACGTGGACACGCGCCCTGGGAACACCCCAGAACTAGCTCATTCCCCTCCTGCCACCCTCCCTCCAGCTTCCCTTTGCCGTGATGCCTAGAAACAAACTGACAGCAGTGAGGTCATGGGTGTGCTGAGACCCTTCCCATTCTGCTGCCAGGATTGTCTCATTGCTGTCTTCTGCCACCCACAGGACCATCTCTGTGTTCTGTGTTTGTACAGAGCCCAGCACAACGGGGACCTGGGCCATGACCTGTCCTCCCAGGGGGCTACAGAAATACAGATACATAATCATCACAGTGATGCAGCTGCCTCTGATGGACATTCCTGGGTCAGATTTTGCAGAGATGTTCAGCATTAAATGTAATCTCCGTTAAATTACATACAAGTAAAAAAACACTTTGCAAATACATATCCGCAATTACAATGAGAAGTAGTTCATAATTCTGCAACCTAAATCAGTACAATTGGGTGCCTCGGACCTGTTGTTTCTCCTCCTTCCCCATCACTCGGTCTGAATGAGGGATCTGAAAGGACGCAGCTGTTCAAACACCACGGTCTGTGCACCAGGCTCTTGAAGACAAATGTGTGTTAAATCGTTACTTTAATCCCTAGAAACTATTCACAATACAGACTGGTGCCCAGTCAGAACTGAACCACATCACCCATCTGCAGAAGAGTACATGGGGAATATCCAGGTGTATCTCAAATCACATTTTATTCTCTCCAGTCTCTGGAGTTCAAGGAGAGAAGTTCCCAGCTGCACGCAGCTCAGGGTTACCCTTATAAAGGAGGTTGCCTTCAGACTCCCCTGGTGTTCTAATATTTTGCATCAAAGGACATCAAGGGCCCAGGCACCCCCTATAGCTCATCAGACAGGGCAGGGTCCAGGGTGGGAGGGGGTGTGCAGAGGAAGGTTCTTTCTACTCAGTGGGTCTCAATGAGGCTTTGGTCTCCGTTAACACAATCATTGGCAGGCTCACGCTTTCCTAACGTGGCCTGGACCTTGTTATTTCAAAAGAAACTGAACCACGTTTGCTTCAGGTGTAAAAGGCTCCTCTCAGCCCCAGACACCATGTGCTGCCTTGCTCTGCCTTTGATATTTGTAAGGGGCTTTTCCCCATGGGATCTAAGGCTATCTGAACTCTGGCCTGTATGGTTCATACCCCCACACTTAGTAGCTCTGTATTGGCTGAGGGGTGAATTAACCCCCTTGTGCCTTGTTTAATTTGATCATTCAACAGGCTCACCCCTTCCTAATTTCACCAATTCTTGACATGCTGATGGAACGGTTGTTTCCAGACTTGTCTGGGTTTACGTGTATATATAAATCCCACCGTTACACTGAGAAGTGGTTCATAAATCTACAACATAAGTCAATACATCCACGTTCCGTCAACCCTCTGTCTCATCCCTCCCCCACCCAGTGTGTCTGCAGGAGGGGTTTGAACAGATGCAGCTCTCTGATCACCACAGCCTGTTGCACACACCCTGGAAGGTAAATGTGTATTAAACAGTTACTGTATTTCAGTACCAACAGTTCACAAGTGCAGGGAGACAGCGCCCTCTTGTGCCCAGAGTCATAGCTGCACCATGTTGCTATACTGCCCTACAGCACCTGGGGAAAATCCAGCTGCTTCTCGCATCCCATTGAATTCTCTCCAATCTCTGGAGTTGAAGGAGAGATTCATGACAGGTCCCAGCTACATCCAGCCCAGTTTGCCATTTGTGAGTGTGGCTGTGTGTTATTGTGTCCCTCCAACTCACCTCCTGGGCTAACCCCTGTGACTCCTCAGATACACATACAGCAGGCCTGGGGCGAGTGGTGGGGTTGATCTCAATGTGGCTTCTGTGATTTGTTTCCCCTGGTCATTTTGCAGGCTCAGTGTTTCCTACCGGGGCTGTTTGTATCATGGCCAGATCCGTCCCTTTCCTACCCTGGCTCTGCTTGTGTGTGCAATGCCTGGGCTCTGGGAATCACTGCCCCCCCCCCCCCCCGCAGACTGTGAGTTTCATTGAAGAATGAGCTGGACACAAACTACCTCCTCTCACAGCATGGATCTGGGAACTGGATTTTGGAACGTTTCCTTTAGGATTATAACTGAATCTCATTGCTGCAGGAGCACCTCATTGCCGGGCTCAAATACTGGTTCCATTGAAAGAAATGAGACAAAGACTTATGTATTATGGACACTCACTGATATTATGCTTTAAAGCCTGTGACTATAAGGTGTTTAAACCAGACATGGCAGGAGCGGTTGATAAACAGCGTATCTCCAAACAGAGGAAAGAGACCAACAAACCAACCAGCTGTGGCCAGCTTCAAGAGGCTATCCATTGGTATCAGAGGTTTGCAGGAAGAGACATTTTGCATTGTAAAAGTCACTAGTGGCAGGTTTTAGATATATGATATATGCATCCGAAGAAGTGGGCTGTAGCCCACGAAAGCTTAGGCTCTAATAAATTTGTTAGTCTCTAAGGTGCCACAAGTACTCCTGTTCTTCTTTTTACTAGTGGCAGGGTTAGGGGAGGCAGCATGCAGCCTACACCAGATGGCTCCGTGTCCATACCCAGCAGGGAACAGGAACTTTATCTGGGATACATGTCAGACTCCAGCCCTGGCAAAGAAAAGTGCAGCAGGAATTCCACACTCTAGTGCTGAGGCACCACCTAGTGCCTGGGCTCCCAGGGACGTTCTTGGGAAACTTTCATTTGCTCCTTCTTTAGAATCCCTGTCAAATACAGGAGCCCCAGGGACACAATTCTCTCCTTTACCCCCAGGGAACCTGTCATCAGGCCAGGCTACTTCCCACACTCCAAAGCAGGCGCTGCCACACCCAGCCCTTGACAAGGAGGATTATTTTCCTTAGCAGAAGTTAGCAAACAAACAGAAAAACAGTCTTTTAACTCATTCCCTAGCCACAGGCTTCAGGGCCACCCTGCCAGGGTCTCTGACTCTCCTGTTCCTAGCAGCTTCCTCAGTTCACTCAGCTCTGCTCCCGTCCAGGAGCAGCTGCCCCAGAGCTGCTTCTCTGAGCCCAGGCCCCCTGCTCCAGGGACCCATCACAGACACTAGCTCTACTCCACAGTGACTTTCCCTCCCACCAGCACAGCCTGTCTCAGCTCATTACCCACTGTCAGCCCTTTATAGGCCCAGCTGTAGCCCAGCCCTCTTTGATTGGCTGGATTGGTCCCACCTGCTCTGAGTAAACTGGAGCTGAGACAAGAGCAGTGTGTTCAAGCAGTGTCAGTCCCTGGCTTTGGTGGAAACCAGGGTCATTTTCCAACACGACCGTCACTTTTGTGAGTCTAAAACTCCCATCTTGGTGGGATCTAGGTGGTCCCACATAACACCCTGACCCCTCACCAAAAAACTGAACCCCCAAACAAACCCAGTAGTGTCCTGTCTGCTCCGTGCACTCCCTTCCCCATGTTAACAGCTCTAGCGATTAGCAAATCACCCATGGGTTCGTAGCTTTGCCGTTGACTCATTGCAGGACCCCGAATGAATCAAAACCCCTCCATGACTCACTCTCCCATCTGTGAGGTGGGGGTGATGGGTTTTAGGGATGGGTGAGCTTCATGGAGTTCAAAGATTTGCAAACTACAGACAGACACCTTGTCAGGGTTCACAAACGAGTCTGAGTTTGGGAATCTTTCCCCCTGATGGAATCTTATTCCTAGGGTATTTCCAGCTGTTTTCCAATGCTTTCATGCACAGAAGGCAGCCTGTGCAATGAATTAGGGACAGAAGAATCCCCTAACCACTAGCCTGGGACTGTGACTACCCGGTATTCTGTATAGACCATTCATTCAGTCATTAGATATTTCTTCTCCGTCTCTCCGCTCTTCCCCTCACAGTTCCTCCGCTGCAGGGCATTAACACTGTCATTTTATGGAAGGGGCCAAATTTTCAAGCTCGTGATATTTGAGTAGGATTAAAATTACAGCACTTGTGCTTGCCCGTCTCTTGTATTTACCCTTCGCCCCAGGGGGCTGGGAGGCCGCACTGATGTTTGTCAAGTGCATTGAGACACTAGAGTGACAGATGCTGCGGAAGGGCAGATGTGCCTGTGAGTGAAGAGGGACTGGGGAAGAGTTGTTCCTCCTGCTGAGAGACAGAGAGGATGGATGGGGGAGGGAAGGGCTTTCCTTCGCTCAGCAGCCGAAATTCCTAGCAAAGAGCGATCACTTGTGTAATTTGCTCCAGAAGACCCCAGGTTCTGCAACCTGAACACTCCTTAACAGGGCACAGGCTGAGGTTTTTGTCTCAATTCCCCATCTCCCTGCATCACTGTGGTTACTGCCAGGTGCTACCACTGCCAAAACCTCCAGCACAGTAATAATCAGCCTCGTCCTCTGCCTGGACCCCGGAGATGGTTAAGTAGCCGGTTGTATTAGAGGCGTCTTTAGAACCAACAAACTGACTGGGGACCCCAGAGCCTTGGTACTTGTCAGAGTCAGTGTTGTACCTCAGAAGGTATCTTGGGCTGTTCCCATCTTTCTGCTGGTACCTGGCGACACTTCCAAATGTGGATCCACTGCTAAGGGCACAGGAGAGTTTAACTGTGTTGCCAATGGACACTGACACTGGGGGCGGCTGAGTCAGAGTAACCTGGGAGAGGGAACCTGGAAAGAAAGAGAAACTGCTGCATGATCGTCATGGCTTGGAGTTAACGCCTGCACATTTCCTGCTGAGCCAGGAGTCTGGGAATCAGGAATATGGAGAAATTCAGTGAAACGCTCCCCCTTACCAGAGCAGTAAGTGAGCAGCGTGAGGAGCAGAGGGGCCCAGGCCATGGTGGATCCAGACGAGCTCGGCTTCCTGAGATAAGCGGGTCTCTGGCTGGGACCCTCCGATTCTCTCTTAAACCCCCAACGCTGGAGAACGGCCCCTTCATGCAAATCTGCTCCCTGCTCACTGGCTGCTGCTGTAGAGTTTGTGTGCACCAGTGAGATTCTCATTCGCGTTCTCTGCCTCCGCGCTGCAAACACCTCCTGATCTGAGTTTGTCCTTCCTCCTATTGGTCACTGCTGGCTAGTTACCTTCTGTTAAGCCCCTTTGAGTCCTGGGTTCTTTTCAGCCCTCTCCCTCTACAAACAGGCCAGGGAGGTCTCTTAGTAGCAGGGCCGGCTCCAGGCACCAGCTTAACAAGCACGTGCTTGGGGCGGCCAAGAGAGAGGGGCGGCACGTGCGGCAATTCGGGGGCGGCAGGTCCCTCACTCCCTCTGGAGCCAATCGTGGCTTTTTTTTTTTTGCTTGGGGCGGCAGAAATGCTGGAGCCGGCCCTGCTTCATAGGCTGACCCTGCGCTTGTTCATCTGACCTTGTATTTCAATGTCTAGCTCCACTGCTGGGCACACTCCTGTCTCTCCATGGAGAGCAGGGGGAGCTTTGGGACACAGCCACCAACACTCCTGCTTTGGCTAGGACAGCCCCGGCCTTTCCTGCAGCGGGACACTGACTCTGCAGCTAGCAGATGAACTTTTCTATTGAGGTTCTTATACCGCACCCATCACTGCGGTACCTGAGCACTGAGACTGGCCCACGGGGAACTGGACATGGCCACAGGCCAATGGCTTGCTGGATTGCAGGGGCCAGGAGGAACAGAGACCTTGGAGAAACTAATGAACTTCTGGAGAGGACCAGGGAAGCTGCAAAGCAGCTGGGATGAGGCCAGGGAGGATATCATATGTTATCTGATAAACACTGTATCTGGACACTTCATCTAGCCCTGGCAACTGGAATGGACTAAGGGATCTGATAGGTCCTTCCTAAGTTACCTCTAACTTCCAGGACACTCAGGGTGTTGTCCAGCTGGTGAGGTAACACAGGGGAACTGGTTAGGGGAGACATGTCTGTTTACCCAAGGAGCATGTGGCCGTCTGATCCCAGTTTTACCCAGGTAGTGGTGGGTCTGTAACTAGGGTAACCAAATGTCCCGATTTTATAGGGACAGTCCGATTTATGGAGCTTTTTCTTACATAGCCACTGTCGGAGAAAAACAGAGTTCTCACTATTTGTTTAGGTACAGCAAGTCAGATGTTTTATTAACTCTCACATGTGCAGAGGGAGAGAGCTAAACAGGTCTCTCACTGGTAACTAATTACAGCAAGCATTTATACCTTTCATTACAAAAATAATGAGGGACAGCAGCATTTTTGTTTATACATAGGCCATCTTGATATCTCATTTCCTCAGTTGTTTTGACTCTTGCCAACATACAATTATTTTCTATTACCTTATCTACACAAGGTCTTCTACACTTTATCTATGCTGAGGTCATCATGACTTCTTACACAGTTCTTTCTCACCCGCCTCACACAATCCTCGCTTCTACAAATCTCGCGTTATCAGGGTTACAGTTAGCCTGACTCTTGCTAACAAACGTCATGCATTACAGTTCCCTTCTGTCAGTTCTTTTCTCTGCTTCCACACCACCTATTATTCCCTACCCCTTGTCCCGATTTTTCACACTTGCAGTTTGGTCACCCTATCTGTAACACGGGGATCTATAAGGCAGGAATGGTTGTTCCTGCTAGACAGACCAAGCAATGAGCATTACAGTGGCTGACATCGCCCCCCAGAGGGAGTGAATGGGGAGTGGGTGGAGCAGCGCCCCCTGCTGACAGCAAACGGCTGAAATTCTTAAAAAGGAGCAATCAGTGTCTGATGTATTGAAGGGAGGAATCAAACTGTGGAGCCAGAGCAGAGCCCAGGCTGGAGGGGAGAAGACTGGGGAGGTTTTTGTCTCAGTTCCCCATCTGGCTGGATCACTGTGATACGCACTACCAGTATGTACAACACAGTAATAGTCAGCCTCATCCTCTGCCTGGACACGGGTGATGGTCAGGGCAGCGTTGTTACCGGATATGGACCCAGAGAACCGGGCAGGGATCCCGGAGGGTCTGTTGTTAGTTTGGTATATAAGCTGCCGAGGAGCAGAGCCTGGATAGTTGCTGGTGGTGATGGCTCCAGTGCTCAGGCTGCAGGACAGAGTGACAGCCCCTCCTGGGGTCACCGACATCGAGGGCTCCTGAGTCACCACGGGCTGCGAACTGACCCCTGAAATCAACATTACAAACACACTCAGCACAAGGACTCTGGATCCTCACAGACAAACCTCCCCACCTGCAAGTTCCTTTAATGTTCTTGTCACTGAAGGAAACAATTCCCTCACCTGAGCAGTACGTGAGCAGCGCGAGGAGCAGAGGGGCCCAGGCCATGGTGGGGAATCCAGACGAACTCGGCTTCCTGAGGCAAACGGGTCTGTGGCTGGGACCCTCCGATTCTCTCTTAAACCCCCAGAGCTGGAGAACGGCCCCTTCATGCAAATCTGCCTGATGCTGGTGGTTTCTCATATCGAAGCTGAGCCCTGCAGATTGCCTGGGCAGAATCGCTCTCTAAGGTCCCATGTGACAGAAGGAAGAAAGGCCCCTCTGCTTTATCATTTGCTCAGGGGAAGCCAATGTGATCCCAGTGCAGAGAGCTCCGACCGGGAAATGTGCTGTTGTCACTCATTTACCTGTACGAAGTACATGGATTATGATGGGTTTTCATAACCACCCCCTCCCGCACACACACACACTGGCACTGAATTATCAGGGAGTGTTTCTGGTCCCAGTAACTCTGGGTAAAGTGTCACATCCCTCTCCTGCGTGTCCTGTGGGGATGCCCTGGACTGACTGGTTCAGGCTCTAGGGCACAGGATACAGCTCTGGTGACTGACACCTGGGGAAGGAGGTGGAGATGGGACGGGAGGAGGGAAGTTGGTGGGGTCCCAGCTGGAAAATCTCTTGCTGGGAGCTCGTGTTCCTGCTCTGATCTGTGTTCAGATCCCAGCAGAGGGATAGGTCAGTGTCACCCCCAAGAATGACACGTGCTGGGTCCCAGGAGAACTTTGAATTAAACTGTTGCTGCAAAAGTCGCTTGGCTTTTAGCTTCATACCTGCTCTGGGCACATGCCCCATCTGCACCGGCCTGCCTGCTGGTCACCCCTGTCTGCCCCTTTCCCCCAAACCAGGAAACAGTGGGGTGCCTGGAATCTGAAGCAGTTTGGTGAGGGGACGGACCCTGGAGTGCACAGGGTGCGGGGGATGCCTGTGGCTGGTTTCACACTATTGCAAATCGGAGATTTCTTTGTATAGATAAACACGCCCGAGAAGCCCAGAGAGGTTTCTGTATCCCAGCTGTTGGTAGCCTTATGCTCCTCTGGCCTGGACACTGGACATTGTAGATGAAGATCTCCCCCCGGTGGGGAAAGTCACATTTACAGCGGTTCCCAGCAGTTACTCTAAGCTGCAGAACTCAGTGCCTTATAAGAATTGTCTCTAACTCCACGGCTGCGTTGTGTGACCAGGATCTCTCGTCCCCTGGGATCTGGGCTCCTGGCAATTTATAACCCTGCTTATAACCCTGCCGGTGCTCAGGGCCTGACAGCTGCCCTCACTGCCGAGCTTTGGCATGGGAAGAAGGACAATTCTGCCTAATTCTACAATGATCAGCCGGGGAACCCAAGGGCTGAAGCAGCTAATGGCACCATTCCGTTCCCTCTCGAACTCCTCCCTTCCTGCCAAAACCTGCATTCTACTGTGCTCTGCGCCTCCCTCCACACTGCACAGCAGACAGCCAGGGGTGCTTTCAAAGGGGGTTTGGGCCCTGCTTTGCTTCTTCCTGCTGGATAACATGGGGCTGAAAGGTTTGCAGCTAAACCCAGACCCGACTCCCTGAGCTACGGGAGAATGGATCTGTGTTAGCACTGCGGGGCCTGTGAGACAGCGGGAAAGTTAGCTGGGAAATTCCCAGGTCTCACGGGCAGCGTTTGTGCCACCAGGGTTAGGAGCAGGGCCGCCCAGAGGATTCAGGGGGTCTGAGGCAAAGCAATTTCAGGGGCCCCTTCCAAAAAAAAAGTTGCAATACTATAGTAACATGTATTTGGACATGTAAAAAATAACCAGTGAAATACATTCAAAATAATTTTAATAACATTATTTAAGAACATGAAATGCTTTAATGGTATGTAGACATTTGCAATTACATAATGGGCTGTCGCTGGGTAATGGTGATGGTTGGTGCCAATGGGCTGTCGCTGCCTTGGGGTGGCGCAGCTGTTGCCCAGAGGTGGGTGGGGAGCTGGGCTCTGGGTTGGGGGGTTCCCGGCTTACAGGGGCTGGGCTCAGAGCTAGGGGTCAGGGCTGTGGGGGGCTGGGGTAAGGGGGTTCCCATCTCAGAGGGGCTGGGCTCAGAGTTGGGGGTCAGGGCTGTGGGGGGGTCTGGCTCAGAGGGGCTGGGCTCGGAGCTGGGGGTCAGGGCTGTGGGGGGATGGGGATGGGGTCGGGCGGGGGGTTCACCTCAGAGGGGCTGGGCTCGGAGCTGGGGGTCAAGTCTGCGGGGGCTGGGGTCGGGGGGTGTCTGGCTCAGAGGGGCTTACCATGCCGCTTCTTACCCCCGCCTCCCCCATCTCCCGGAGCCCAGGGAGCTGCGTCCAGGCACAGCCCCGGACAGCGCTGCTGCGGCGTAACTCCAGCAGAGCCTGAGCTCCCGCCGCACGGCCGCAGCTCGCAGCCCCGTCCCCTCACCCGCGGCTCTGAGCACCGGGAGCTCAGGCCCTGCTGGAGCTAGGCCGCGGCAGCGCTGTCCAGAGCCGTGCCTAGACACGGCTCGCTGGGCTCCGGGAGAGGGGAGGGGGGGAAGGTGGAGGCAGGGGGGAGCCTCCATCATTCTAGTGGGGGCCCCTGCGAGGCCTGGGGCAAATTGCCCCACTTGCCCCCTCACTGGGCGGTCCTGGTTAGGAGTGGGGGGGTCTGTGACCCGAGATGGTCTTGAACTGTGTCCTCAGCTTTCTCAAGCTCTGCTGCCCCCATGTGTGTCTAAGGTTGCCAACTTTCTACTCACACAAAACCGAACACTCTCGCTCCGCCCCCTGCCCTTTCCCTCTTCTGAGGCCCCACCCCCGCTCACTCCCTGCCCCCCTCCATCTCTTGATCGCTCTCCCCACCGTCACTCACTCACTCATGTTCACTGGGCTGGCTCAGGGGGTTGGGGTGCAGAAGGGCGTGTGGACTCCCGAGTGTTGCCAGAAATGAGGAGTTCAGGGTGCGGAAGGGGACTCAAGGCTGAGACAGTGGGTTGGGATGTGAGAGGGGGTGAGGGCTGCGGCTGGGGTGGGGCCTGGGGTGGGGCCAGAAATGAGGGGTTCAGGGTGTGGGTGGGGGCTCTGGGGTGCGGCTGAGGATTAGAGGTTTGGGTTGTAGGAGGGTGCTCCGGGCTGGGACCAAAGGGGTCATAGGGCAGGAGGGGGATCAGGGCTGGGGCACAGGGTTGGGGCGCAGGAGAGGGTCAGTAGTACAGGTGCTTACCTCTAGCGGCTCCTGGAAGCAGCTGCATGTCCCCCCCTCTGGCTTCTACGTGGATGCATGGCCAGGCGGCCCTTCATGCTGCCCCGTCCACAGGCGCCGTCCCCGCAGCTCACATTGGCCACCAATCCCGGCCAATGGGAGTTGCAGAGCTGGTGCTTCACGCGGGGGCAGTGTGGGGAGCCCCCTGGCTGCCCCTATGCATTGGAGCCAGAGGGGGGGACATGCCGCTGCTTCCGGGAGCCATGCGGAGCCACGGCAGGTAGGGAGCCTGTCTTAGCCCCACTTAGCTGTCAAAAACTGGACACCTGGCAGCCCTGTGTGTGTTGCTCCAATGGCTGGGAAAGGGCTGCAGGTCTGTGGCCCTGGAAAATCCCCCAAAGCTCCTGGGTCTAACTTTTGGCTAAGAACAAATGGGATTGTGATATAATCTATTTTCTGATACATCCTATAACTGGACACTTCATCCAGGCATGGGAATGGGGACCCATAAAGTGATCTCATACATCTTTCCTCTCACTTTCAGGCCATTCCAGGTATTATTCAGTTGATGGGGTAACATAGGGGAACTGTGTTAGCGGAGAGGTGTCTCTTTACCCAAAGAACATGTGGCCGTCTGCTCCTAGTTTGAACCAGGTAGTGGTGGATCTGTAACACAGGGATCTATAACGCAGCAAAAGCTGTGGATGCTAGACAGACCAAGCAGAGAGCATAAGAGGGAGTGAATGGGGAGGGGTGGAGCAGCGCCCCCTGCTGATTTCAAGGGCTGGTGGCTGAAATTCCTAAGGAGGAGCAATCAGTGTCTCATCTCTTGCAGGCAGGAACCAAACTGTGTAGCCAGTGCAGAGCCCAGGCTGGAGGGGATCAGGGGAGAAGACAGGGGAGGTTTTTGTCTCAGTTCCCCATCTGGCTGGATCACTGTGATATGTATTACTACTGCTACCGGTATACACAGCACAGTAATAGTCAGCCTCATCCTCTGCCTGGACACCGGTGATGGTCAGGGCAGCGTTGTTACCGGATATGGACCCAGAGAACCGGGCAGGGATCCCGGAGGGTCTGCTATTGGTGCTGTATATAAGCTGCCGAGGAGCAGAGCCTGGTTTCTGCTGGAACCAGCCTGGATAGTTGCTGGTGCTGATGGCTCCAGAGCTCAGACTGCAGGACAGAGTGACAGCCCCTCCTGGGGTCACCGACATCGAGGGCTCCTGAGTCACCACGGGCTGCGAACTGACCCCTGAAATCAACATTACAAACATACTCAGCACAAGGACTCCGGATCCTCACAGACAAACCTCCTCACCTGCAAGTTCCTTTAATGTTCTTGTCACTGAAGGAAACAATTCCCTCACCTGAGCAGTAAGTGACCAGCGCGAGGAGCAGAGGGGCCCAGGCCATGGTGGGAATCCAGACGAGCTCGGCTTCCTGAGGCAAACGGGTCTGTGGCTGGGACCCTCCGATTCTCTCTTAAACCCCCAGCGCTGGAGAACGGCCCCTTCATGCAAATCTGCTCCCTGTTCATTGGCTGCAGGTCTTTTGAAAATCTAAAGCCTGACTATTAACAAGTACATAGACACTCAAGTTTCAAATTTAACCTCAAATTCATTTTAAATAATGTTTTTTCTTAAAAAAAGTAACTCCCCATAAAATTGTACATTTTCATGTATTATTTCAAGTTCAAGTTGAAACAGGGTTTTGCTGTTATTGATTTAACACAAGGGGCTTTACTTGAACCTACTTCTTGAATAATATTTAGAACAAGTAGGTGGTGCTAGCACACAGACTGACCAGTTCTGTCTAACTGCCTGTCCAGGGAGCTAGATCTAGGAGAAATGTTTATTGTTAGTTATGGGGAATCACATGTTTACAAGCTACACATATAGCAGAGTAAATCTGGTCACTTCTTTGTCTCTCTGACCAAATAATTTCATAGCTGCAGCTGCTGCCTACAGCCTATCTACATGGAAGCAAACAGATAAATGTTACCTGGTGCCAAACACGCTGTAACGATTGTCGTCTCGATTATCACCAGGGACTGACCAGGAGAACGCGAGAGCTAAAGCAGGAGCCGCAATATCTTGAGCCAAAGGAGAACGGGGCAGATTTATAAAGGTGCCGAGCTACATCTTTTTGCATCTAAATCCCTTTACATGGGCAGAAGGGGGTGTCTGTTCCATGTGGGTACAGCTAGGGGTGCTCAGCTCTGAATTTGGACTTTACTCTGTGAACGGCCATTACGGGGCTGCTGGGAGGGGTCGTTAGTGTAACGTTAGCGCAACACGTCTGACGTGTAGAGAGCAATGGACAAGCTTTGCATCGCTGGGCACACAGATATTTTCTATCACGTGCACATGGAGAGGGGTCACTGCCGCCACCACTACAGTGCAGCCGGGCCAGCTTCCCCCATGCTGCCCTCACACGTGGACACGCGCCCTGGGAACACCCCAGAACTAACTCATTCCCCTCCTGCCACCCGCCCTCCAGCTCCCCTTTGCCGTGATGCCTACAAACAAACTGACAGCAGTGAGGCCATGGGTGTGCTGAGACCCTCCCCATCCCGCTGCCAGGATTGTCTCATCGCTGCCTTCTGCCACCCACAGGCCGGTCTGTCGCCCCCTGTTGTCTCTTGTCTCATACTGAAATTGCTCCCTCCAACTAAATCAGTACATTTGGGTGTCTCTGATTCTGTGTCTCACTCCTCCCCCCCACTCGGTCTGAATGAGGGATCTGAAAGGACGCAGCTGTTCAAACACCACGGTCTGTGCACCAGGCTCTTTAAAAATGTGTATTGAACAGTTACTTTATTCCATTGTAAACAATTCATGATAGAAATGCAGGGAGACAGCGCCCCCTACTGCCCAGTCATAACTGAACTATGTCACCCATCTGCAGAAGAGTAAACGGGGTAAATTCAGGTGTATTCCAAATCCCATTTTATTCTTTACAGCCCTTGGCTACACTTGCGAGTTGCAGCACTGTAAAGCCGCCCCCAGCGCTGTAACTCACTCCCCGTCCACACTGGCAAGGCATTTGCAGCGCTGTATCTCCGTGGCTGCAGCGCTGCATGTACTCCACGTCCCCGAGAGGAATAGCATGTATTGCGCTGCCGCTGCAGTGCTGCGGCACCAGTGTGGCCGCCCTATGCATTGTGACTGGCCTCCAGAAGTATTCGGCAGTATCCCACAATGCCTGTTCTAGCCACTCTGGTCATCAGTTCAAACTCTACTGCCCTGGCCTCAGGTAACCAACCATGTGACCCACCCTTTACATTCCCCGGGAATTTTAAAAATCCCCTTCCTGTTTGCTCAGTCCAGCGTGGCGTGGAGTGCTATCAGTGAATCTTTCCAGGTGACCATACCTTCACGCACCAAGCGAGCCCCAACGTGGAGCAATGGCGAGTTGCTGGTCCTCATCAGTGTTTGGAGGGAGGAAGCTGTACAGTCCCCGCTGCGCTCCAGCCATAGGAATTACGATACCTTCGGGAAGATATCAAAGGACATGATGGAAAGGGGCTATGACCGGGACACCCTGCAGTGCAGGATTAAAGTGAAGGAGCTGCGGAGTGCCTACTGCAAAGCCCGCGAAGCAAACGGCTGCTCTACAAAGAGTTGGATGTGATACTTGGGGTTAACCCCACCTCCACTCTGAGCACCACCATGGACACTTCAGAGCCAGTGTGGGGGGGGGGAGGAGGAAGAGGAGGAGGAGGAGGAAAACGGGAGTGAGGGTGGTGGGCCGGATGGAGACACCCCGGAATCCCTGGAGCCATGCAGCCAGGAGCTCTTCTCGAGCCAGGAGGAAGGTAGCCAGTCGCAGCGGCCGGTACTTGGTGGAAGACAAACAGAAGAGCAGGTTCCTGGTAAGTGGTTTTTTTTTGGGAAGGAATTTTTTCGGTGCGGGCTCTTTGGGAGAGGAGGGTTAGGCATGCATACCTAGATGCAGAATAGTGCATTGATGTGGTTTATCACATCGCGGTAATGGGACTCGGTAATCTCCTCAAATGTCTCATCCAGAACGTGTGCAATGCGCTTGCGCAGGTTTATCGGGAGAGCCACTGTGGTCCTTGTCCCAGCCAGGCTAACGTGTCCGCGCCACTGTGCCGCGAGGGGCGGGGGGACCATTGCTGTACACAGGCAAGCTGTATACGGGCCAGGGCAGAAGCTGCATTGCAGTAGAAGACCCTCCCTTGCTTCCCAAGTCACCCTCAGCAGTGAGATATCGTCCAGGACGAACTCCTGTGGAAAATGTTGCGACAGTGTTCAGTGTAGGTGCCCCCTGAAGCTGTTGGCTCTCCCCAAGGCACAGAAACCCAGAGGACAATGGAGCCCTGAAACAATCAGTCCCCCTTAATCACCATTTTGAGGCTCCCGTGGGATGTGTGCGCTCTGTTTCAGACGGGAAAATTATGCTATTGTGTAGACCCTGTATGTTTTCTACTCCTTAAGTGCGGGGGGAATCATTACTCTGTCTGGTATAAACAATGCTGCCTCTGTTAAATGTTGCATTTTGCCTATACAGCTGCATTAATCTTGAGACCTCAGCCGTCCCTCTTATCGCCTGCTCAGAGACTGCAAAGACTCAGGAAGAGACCGCGAAAAACCAAAGAAGACATGCTGCAAGAAGTGATGGGCCAATCTATTAAAGAGAATGAGAAAGCACAGAACTGGAGGAAGAGAGAAAGCAGGATCCGCCAGGAAAACGCAGCGCAGGGGCGGCGAAGCAGGAAGCACCGGCAGCAAAGCATGGATCGGCCCATAAGCATACTGGAGCGCCAAGCAGACGCTATCCAGGAGCTCGTAGCCATGCAGAAGGAGCAGTACCGCAAACGCAAATGCCACTCCCCCTACAGCCCTTGTCCCAAAACTCTTTCCGTTGTGCCCCACTGTCACCTCCAACCCACTTTCCCCAACTTCAGTGTTCTTCACGCCACCAGCTGCCTCCAACACCAGTATCTTCACCACCCAGCCCTGAAAACCACGACCCTTACCCTCTGCACTCAACCCTCATCACCATGCAGTATAGCTGTCCTGAAGTGCAGCACTCACTGCACAGCACACCAGACAGGACATACACGAATCTGTGATTGTACCGTTCCCCACTCCACCCCCTTGTTTCTGTTCAATAAATGGATTTTTTGGCTTTGAAAACATTCTTTATTATTGCATAAAGTAAAAGACTCCTTAGCCCAGGAAATAAACAGGCACTGCAAGTCTGCTTGTCTGCTTAGCAAACACTGATTCCTAAAGATTGGAACTACTGCACTTCACTCCCGTGCAGGGCACCAGATGTCACTGCTGGTTTTCAGCCTCAAATTGCTCCCTCAAGGCATCCCTAATCCTTGCAGCTCTGGGCTGGGCCCCTGTAATAGCCCTGCTCTCTGGCTGTGCAAATTCAGCCTCCAGGTGTTGAACCTCAGAGGTCCATGCCTGAGTGAAGCTTTCACCCTTCCCTTCACAAATATTATGGAGGGCACAGCACACGGATATAACCGCGGGGATGCTGTTTTTGGCCAAGTCCAACTTCCCATACAGAGATCGCCAGCGGGCCTTTAAACGGCCAAAGGCACACTCCACAGTCATTTGGCACTGGCTCAGCCTGTAGTTGAACCGTTCCTTGCTGCTGTCAATGCTCCCTGTGTAGGGTTTCATGAGCCACGGCATTAACGGGTAAGCGGGGTCTCCAAGGATCACAATGGGCATTTCGACTTCCCCTACCGTGATGTTCCGCTCTGGGAAAAAAGTCCCGGCCTGCATCTTCCTGAACAGCCAAGTGTTCCGAAAGATGCATGCGTCATGCACCTTTCCGGGCCAGCCTCTGTTAACGTCAATGAAACGCCCACGGTGATCCACAAGCGCCTGGAGAACCATAGAGAAATACCCCTTCCGATTAACGTACTCGGATCCTAGGTGGGGTGGTGCCAGAATAGGAATTTGCGTCCCATCTATTGCCCCTCCACAGTTAGGGAACCCCATTTGTGCAAAGCCATCCACTATGTCCTGCAGGTTACCCAGAGTCACGGTTCTTCTGAGTAGGATGCGATTAATGGCCCTGCAAACTTGCATCAACACGATTCCAACAGTCGACTTTCCCACTCCAAACTGGTTTGCGACCAACCGGTAGCTGTCTGGAGTTGCCAGCTTCCAGATTGCAATAGCCACCCGCTTCTCCACTGGCAGGGCAGCTCTCAATCTCGTGTCCTTGCGCCGCAGGGTGGGGTCGAGCTCCTCACACAGTCCCAAGAAAGTGGCTTTTCTCATCCGAAAGTTCTGCAGCCACTTCTCCTCATCCCAGACTTCAATAACGATGTGAACCCACCACTCGGTGCTTGTTTCCCGAGCCCAAAAGCGGCATTCCACGGTGCTGAGCATGTCCGTGAATGCCACAAGCAATTTCGTGTCGTACACGTTACGCGTCTCGATAGCATCGTCGGACTCCTCACCCTCACTCTCAGTGTCACTTTGGATCTTAAGGAATAGTTCGACAGCGAAACGTGACGTGCTGGCGAGATAAGTCAGCATACGCCTGAGCAGTTCGGGCTCCATTTCCCGCAGACAGATCGTGCTGCAAAGAAACTGTTGAAAGATGGGGCCAAAGGTGGACGGAAACAAAGAGATTTCTGGGATGCGAAGTGATGCATCACAGCACGTTGGGACAGGACCCAGAATGCCCCGCACCCACGCCCCCTTCCCGCAACCCACAGCGCCAGAATGGGAAAAGGTGCTCTGTGGGCTAGCTGCCCATAATGCACCGCTCCCAATGGCGCAGCAAATGCTGCAAATGTGGCCACGACGGAGCGCTGGGCAGCTGTCAGTGTGGACAGACTGCAGCACTTTCCCTACTCAGCTGTACGAAGTCAGGTTAAACTCACAGCGCTGTACAGCTGCAAGTGTAGCCAAGGCCTCAGTCTCTGGAGTTTAAGGAGAGATTCATGACAGGTCCCAGCTACCTACAGCCCAGTTTGCCATTCATGAGTGTGGCTGTGTCTTATTGTGTCCATCCAATTGGTCCAATTGGTCCCTCTGGGCTAATATTTACTTTAGGAATAGCTAGGACTTGGGTACTCCCATGACTTGTCAGATATGCCTATAATAGGACTGGCGCGAGTGGTGGGGTCTTTACTACTTGGTTGCTCTCAATGTCCCCACCATGGGGAGCCCCTTCTGGGTCTTGTTTATCCTGGTCATTTCATAGGCTTGGCCGTTCCTCATGGTACTGTTCGTATCATGGCCAGGATCTGTTCCTTTCCTACCCTGGCTTTGTTCTTGTGTGTGAAATGCCTGGGCTCTGGGATCTAACACCCAGCTGTTCGGGCTCTGAATCTCACTGGGTTGGCACTGCAGTGTGAACTGGCATTTAACGGACAGGAGTCTCTCCTCTCACGGCATGTACTTGGGAAGGGGACATTGGAGTGTTTTGGGGGGATTATCACTGGATCTGGGCACCACAGTGAGGCTCCATAAAGGGTCTAACCCTGGTCCCATGGACAACGAACGGCAAAATGCCCAATGGGTCAAGGGGCCCAAGATTTGGCCTTCAATGTCCAGACCCTGATAATCCTTAGTAGTGCCCCTCACTGGTGACTGGAATGTGCCTAGTTAAATCCCAACACGTCTGCATGGAGGAGCGTCGCGCCCAGACCCAACACGTCTGCGTGGAGGAGCCACGCGCCGTACGGGCTGCTGGAACACAAGGGTTTTGTCTAAGTTTTCCGTCTGGCTGCATCACTGTGCAGCATCCCACTCCCTGTGCCACAGAAATAACCAGCTCGTCTAAGCAGTACCCATCTTGTAACGGGGCCGGGACATGAGGCCAGTCTCTGCCTACAGTTACAGGCCAGGGGAGGTCTCTTGATAGACTGACCCTCCGCTTGTTCATCTGACCTTGTATTTCTATGTCTAACTCCACTGCTGGGCACACCCTTGACTCTCCATGTGCACAAAAAACGTGCACCAGCAAATGCCAATCTAGTCTGACAGCTGGGAGTCTGCACCCGCGAACTAGCGCCTGCCCGCACCTGGAGTCAATCAGTCCTCTCATTTCACGGCCAGCCACGTTAGCAGTGGAGTGCGCCCCCTACCGAGGGAACATCCCAAGCCACAGACTTGGCTGTGATAGCAATGCAAATACCCGAACCCCAGGAGTGGACAGTCCTTTCTTAGCCGACCCGTCTGACCACACTGGAGACACACAAGCGTGTTCTCCTGACTGATTCCTGGGCTTGTCCCGTGATAACTGAGGTGCTGCTACCTCCTCCGCTCTGTTAGGTACGGGATTGCCTAAGAATTGCTCTCCCCATTTGTTCCCCTCATCTGCCCTTCCTGCTGCATTCGCTACCCTCTCAAAACGCCTCTGAGTTGTCACCTGGGCCTAATTTTGCCCGGCCAGGCACTGGTCTGGCAGAATTTTCTTCTCCCCAAACTACCTGGGTCCCTGAGGTCCACGTCCCTGGGCATGGCAGGAAATGTTCCTGCTGAGCCTGTTGCACGTCTCACTGCTCTTGCTGCCGTGTTGGGCGGCCAGCGTGGGGACTACACCCTCCATGTTCCCCAAAGGAGAAACAGAGCCTGAGTGTGTCTGCCAACACACCCCCCTGAGGCAGTCTGCCCCTTCCTCAGAGGGGGGTCCCCCAACCCCATTTCTGGCACCAAGATGTGGTGGGGCGCACTCATCCTTGGAGTGTCCCCTGCGTTCAGGTGCAACATTGCTGGTTTCTTCGAGTCCTGGCCTGCCTTCTGCCTGTTTGCCTCTGACCCAGACCTGCTGTGGCTCAGGCCTCAGGCCTCCGGACAAGTCACAAAGTTCAAACCCCTCCCGGCGTATCATGAACATGTGCAAATGAAACTGCCTAATTCCTCTGCCCCCTCAGGCTCCTTCAAAAACCCAATCTCAGGGCTGCCCCTGTAAGAGCCAACCCTGCCCCTGGAGCTGCTTCCCCCATTTATCCTCCAGTTAAACCCTGGATCTGGGCTTCTCCCTGCCAGAGACCTGCCTCCTCTGCTGTTTCCTTTGCAACCGAGCCCCTTCAGTCTGCTTCTTATGGCTTAGCTCCACCCCCTCAGCCCGGGAGCCAATTGGCTGCTCACTTACCCAGGTGCAGAGCGTGACTCGCTGGGTGCATTCGCTCGCCTTGCAGGTGATGGGGGTGA
Source organism: Malaclemys terrapin pileata (assembly GCF_027887155.1). Classification (NCBI taxonomy): domain Eukaryota; kingdom Metazoa; phylum Chordata; order Testudines; family Emydidae; genus Malaclemys; species Malaclemys terrapin. The sequence continues at coordinate 14,190,665 of NC_071520.1, read as the reverse complement.
AGCCCATCACAGTGGACATGCACTTTGCAATGCAGTGCGGGGCTGGTTTGCTATCTGACTGGGGGGATGCTGCATTTGGACATGGCTGATGCTTCGTGTGAGGGACGCCAGGAGTGCCCTGGCTGAGAACACGCCCTGCATGAATTGAAGACTAGCTCTGGTCACGGGCACACTCAGATCACACCTCCCAGGGCTGAGTGTGAGAAGAAAGGTCACTTGGCAGCTTGATTTCTGGCTTCTGAGGAGGAACACGCTGTGAGTGCTCTGCTGGCCATCTCAGTGCTCAGAACATCCCATCTGCCAGCTCCAAAGACCTTCACATCCTGTTGCCCAGGTGATCTTCTCTGCTGCTGTGGTCTTCAGGGACCACAGCACATGCCTCTCCCCTAGTACCACTAAGATAGCTACATTCCTGCCTCCCCTCATTTACTGGGATGGGAACCAGAGCCCACCTGGACATACATGCAGGGGAAGACGTTCTCCTCTGCCTCGGTTGTAAACCAGACTCTGCAGAGCATCGGTGCCAGAATGCAGGCTGAGGGAAGGGAGGTTTTTGTCTCAGTTCCCCATCTGACTCTATCACTGTGAGCTACGCTACCACTGCTGTACCACATGCTACAGTAATAATCAGCATCGTCTTCTGCTTGGGCATTGGTGATGGTTAAATAACCAACATTGCCAGAGGTGGAACCAGTGAACCGATCAGGGATCCCATCGCCTCTGTCAGTGGTACCGTACAGCACAAAGCGAGGGGCTTGCCCAGGTTTCTGTTGGATCCAGGCTATGGTGTTCATGCTACTGCTGACGGTGCAGGAGAGTTTCACGGTGTTTCCCGGAGACACTGATGCTGATGATGGTTGAGTCAGGGTGGGCTGTGAGTTGGACCCTGTAATGAGAATAAATGACTATAAATTACCTGTGCACACAAGACCGGTTAGCTGCTACTGAAGTCCCACCGTGCTGACAAACTGAAGAGCTGTTCCTGTGCATGATTTGGAAGGAAACACCTAATGCTATTTGTTCCGAAACTTCGGAATGTAATAGTGTCTCACCGGAGCAGTAAGTGAGCAGCGCGAGGAGCAGAGGGGCCCAGGCCATGGTGGGGAATCCAGACGAGCTCGGCTTCCAAATGGGTCTGTGGTTGGAACCCTCCGATTCGCTCTTAAACCCCCAGGGCTGGAGATCGGCCCCTTCATGCAAATCTGCTCCCTGGCTGCTGCTGGCACCTCCCTCCTGCTATGCGAGGGGCAGAGGCACAGGGAGAACCTCTCTGTATAAATCACCCTCCGTCCAGAAGCAGGGGGGGACTGGGTTTCTTTTTCCCTGCGGCGTGGAATGCAGAGCCCCAGAGATGAGGCGCTCTGGCTGAGCAATCAGGAACATTTACTATTTGTTTATCGGTGGCAATGGGCTTACTGCTGAACGGGTCCCGATGCAGAGACACTCTCCCCTTTGAAGAGCCTCCCGTAAGGTTGGTCTGCACTGCACAGTGAACTCCGGGGATCTGTACTCCGGGAGCGCCTGGCTGAGAACAGACACTGCAAAGTAACACTGCACTCACTGCCAGCCTAGGCCGAGCTGCTACATCTGCCCTGGAGCTGCAGTCACTGTGTGTGGTGCTGAGACTTCTGGGGCACGTCCCAGGGGCCTTAGCGCTGCTCTGTTTATTCTTTCCCAGTGCACTGTGGGAGAATTTGTCTGTCCTTTCTGGGCACGGGGTGGAAGTGGTGTGAACGTGGCAAAGCATTCAGGGAAACCCCTCCTGGTCTGGGCACAGACAGAGAGGGTCACGTTGCATTGGGGACACACAGGAGCGGGTGGGGAAGGAGCTGGGAAATCATTGCATACCTAGACTGAGGGCAGCAGGGAGTCGGCTCGGAGACAGGTGTCGGAGTTGGGGCTAGTGTCACTGGCAAAACAAAACGGGGGATGGGAGACAGGTTTGGACGTGTCGGCTGCAGCAGAGTTGCGCAGGAACAGGTCAGCCTGACACAAAGCTCCTGTGGGATCCCCGGGGGCAGAGGGGGCTGGTGACGGCATTAGAAGAGAGGAGTGATGGGGTCGGAGTCTCAGGAAGGGGAGACGAGTTCAGTATCTGCACTTCGCATCAACTCCAGGTGCGGGACGTCAGAGTCAGGGCGGCCAAAGCAGAGGATGTCACGGGAATCAGGGTGACAGCGGATCAGGGCCAGGTCCCATGTTTTAGCCACTGGGTCATGTCTCATGTACCATGTGTTGGGTAAGAACAGGAGGAGATTCCATGTCTCCAAAATGAAACCGGCTCTTCACTCAGAGAACTAGTGACAGAGACGCTGCAGCTGCTGCTGACATTCCAATCATGTGCCCACAGATTGGCCTCCTGATGCCTCCTCCAAACTCTTCCTCCTGCAGCCTGAGCTCCCCCCTCCAGCTTCCCTGCAGCTTGCTCCAGGACAGGATGGAAGTGTCTGATTGTCTAGGTGCTGCGGAGGAAGAGGTGGTGAGATCTGATGAGGCTGAATGAGCAGAGGAGCAGGAGGTGGTGTTGGGGAGGCAGGAGTCCGAGATGATCCCCAGATGGTTGCTGGCATTGGAGAAGGCAGGAAATGGAGAGGGCTGAGGAGTTACAATGAGAAGTTTGGGCTTGGCTGTGCATAGCTGGAGCTGGCAATGAACCACCTGAGCCAACAGTCAGAGACAGAGACAGCCACATGCATGGTGCTGGCTGGAGGGGGACGAGTCACACGAGGGGAGGGAGATTTGTGAGTCCCGAGCACAGAAATGACGTGTGAGGTAATGGGGGCGGGTCGCACACCCAGGGAATGGGGTGAAGGGGAAGAGGCAGTAATGAGGCCAGAGCCCTGTGGAGTCCCATAGAGAGGAGGAGTGTGACGTGTCACTCCATATTCATTATGAAAAGATGCTTATGATATGAATATGACAGAACTGAGATGTACTTTACCAAGATGGCTCATGTGAGATCTCATTGGAAAGGTTCTGATTTACTGAATGTGATTATCCAGTGTGTGTGCCTGTACCATTTCTGTGTCTGAAGTTACGAATAGTGACTGTGTGTCTCTATTCCAACTATGCTACTTTCGGTGACCCCCCTGCTAACACTTCAGGTACAACAGTGGAACAGCCAGACAGGGCGGATGGCCCATCAGTGAGGACAATAGACTGGGAAAAGCTTGGCCCTCCTGTGGATGCTCCACACTGCCCCTGACTCAGGGACGCTGTGACCCTACAGTGTCAGGTGGTCTTGTCACCTGATACTAAAACATTACCTGGGACTTCTTGTAACTTTCCACTGTAAGGGAAGGGGGGTCATGTTTGGGAAACAAAGGACTCCTGCCTTATGTAAATCCTATTTAAGGGTGGGGAGGAAGGCAAACAGGATTCCTCCTCTCCATGGCTGTCTGCCCAAGAAGAAAGACTGCAAAAGGGAAGGCAAGGGGGGAGTCCAGACTGAGACAGGGGCCCAGTCTGAAAAGGAATATAACGGGGACTCTGAACCACCGAAACTTTGCAACCTGCCTGCAACAATATCTAGGGTGAGAAACACGATTTGTAACCAATTTCTTTAGTGAAACTAGCTTAGTTTGCGTGTTTGATTTCATTTGCTTAGTAATCGGCTTTCTTCTGTTTCTTACCCCTTTTACCACTTAAAATCTGCCTTTGATAGTTAATAAAATTAGTTTTGTTTATTATTAAACCCAGTTTCTGTAATTTCTAACTGGCGGGGTAAGAAGTGTGCAGCCCTCTCTCCACATTGAGGGAGGGGGTGAATTTCCTACTATATCTCTGGGTCTGCACTCCCAGGGAGGTGGGGACAGCTGAGTGCTGGAGCAAGTCCTTGAAGCTGAGTCTTCCCAGAGCTGAGCTGCAGCTGGGGGTGGCCCTGCCTGTGTGTGTGTTCGAGGAGGTTTTCAGGGCCTGGCTCAGCAAGACAGGTTAAAGGAGGCCCAGGCTGGCAGAACAGGTAGACTCAGGGGTATCTCAGCACATCAGGTGGCTTCCCAAGGGGTCCAACCCGTCACATGGAGTGGGGTGGAGAGGGAAGAAGCAGGGACGAGGCCAGTGCCCTTTGGAGTCCCTCAGAGATTGGGAGTGGGGAGCAGATGGAACTGGCTCAGACAAGGCTGAAGGAGCTTTGTGGAGCATCCTTTACCCAAGGAGCATGTGGCCGTCTGATCCCACTTTGATCCACGTAGTGGTGGGTCTGTAGCATAGGGATCCCTAAGGCAGCAAAAGCTGCTCCATTGTAGATACCAAGCAGTGAGCATAAGAGCGGCTGACATCTCCCCCAGAGGGAGTGAATGGGGAGTGGGTGGAGCAGCGCCCCCTGCTGACAGCAAGAGCTGGTGGCTGAAATTCCTAAGGAGGAGCAATCGGTGTCTCATATATTGCAGGGAGGAACCAAACTGTGCAGCCAGTGGAGAGCCCAGGCTGGAGGAGATGACGAGGGATGATGGGAGGTTTCTGTCTCTGTTCCCATCTGGCTGGATCACTGTGAGACCAACTACCACTGCTACCCGTATACACAACACAGTAATAGTCAGCCTCATCCTCTGCCTGGACACCGGTGATGGTCAGGGCAGCGTTGTTACCAGATATGGACCCAGAGAACTGGGCAGGGATCCCGGAGGGTCTCCTATTGGTGTTGTATATAAGCAGTCGAGGAGCAGAGCCTGGTTTCTGCTGGTACCAGGAGGGATAGTTGCTGGTGGTGATGGCTCCAGTGCTCAGGCTGCAGGACAGAGTGACAGCCCCTCCTGGGGTCACCGACATCGAGGGCTCCTGAGTCACCACGGGCTGCGAACTGACCCCTGAAATCAACATTACAAACACACTCAGCACAAGGACTCCGGATCCTCACAGACAAACCTCCTCACCTGCAAGTGTCCTTCATAGTTCTGTGTTTGTACAGCGCCCAGCACAATGGGGACCTGGGCTGTGACCTGTCCTCCCAGGGGCTACAGAAATACAGATACGCAATAATCACAGTGATGCAGCCACCTCTGATGGACATTCCTGGGCAACATTCTGCAGAGATGTTCAGCATTAAATGTAATATCAGTTAATTGAAATATAATTAAAAAAAACACATTGCAATTAAATACCCAGCAATTACAATGAGAAGTGGTTCATAAATCTACAACCTAAATCAGTACATTTGGGTGCCTTGGACCGCCTGTCTCTCCTCCTCCCCCACCACTCGGTCTCAATGAGGGATCTGAAAGGATGCAGCTGTTCAAACACCACGGTCTGTGCACCAGACTCCTGACGACACATTTGTACTGACCATTTACTTTATTCCATTGTAAACAATTCATGATACAAGTGCAGGGAGACAGTGCCCCCTGGTGCCCAGTCATAACTGAACTATGGTGACATGTGCAGAAGAGTAGACAGGGAAAATCCAGGTGCATCTCAAATCACATTTTATTCTCTCTAGTCTCTGGAGTTTAAGGAGAGATTCATGACAGGTCCCAACTACCTACTGCTCAGTTTGTCATTTATGAGTGTGGCTGCGTGTTATTGCGTCCCTCCAATTAGTCCCTCTGGGCTCATATCCACTTGAGGAATAGTTAGGATTTAGGTACTCCCATGACTTGTCAGATACGCCAATAACAGGACTGGGGCGAGTGGTGGGGTCTTTACTACTCGATTGCTCTCAATATCCCCACCAGGGGGAGACCCTTCTGTGTCTTGTTTATCCTGGTCATTTCGCAGGCTGGTTTGATCCTCATGGTGCTGTTCGATCATGGCCAGGATCTGTTCCTTTCCTACCCTGGCTTTGTTCTTGTGTGTGAAATGCCTGGGCTCTGGGATCTAACACCCAGCTGTTTGGGCTCTGAGTTTCACTTGGATTTCACTGAAGAATCGGCTAGTATTTAATAAACACAAACTACCTCCTCTCACAGCATGTATCTGGGAACTGGATTTAGGAATGTTTCTTTTAGGATTATAACTGAATCTCATTGCTGCCAGAACACTGCATTGTAGGGCTCAAACCCTGATCCCTTTGAAGAAATGTTAAAACTGCTGTTCAGTTCCCTGGGACAAAGTCTTTGCCTTAAATTTCCAGATCAAGTCAGTGAGCTGTCATCACAGGGGAGTGGGGCAGCGCATGGGGCACCTCAATGCTCTCAGAGTGGGTGAATGATCATAACTTAGCGCTGACACATGATGAACTCATGCAGCGTTGGAAAAGGGAAGAGCAGGTTTGTGTCTGAGTTCCCCATCTGGCTGTGTCACTGTGCAACACCATCACCCCCTGTGCCACAGTAATAGTCAGCCTCATCCTCTGCTTGGACGCTGGTGATGGTTAAGTAGCAGTTTCTATTAGAGGCGTCTTTGGAACCAGCAAAGCGACTGGGGACCCCAGAGCCCTGTTGTTTGTTAGTCTCTTTGTTGTACCTCAGAAGATATCTTGGACTCTTCCCATCTTTCTGCTGGTACCAGGCGACATCTCCAAATGTGTATCCACTGTCGATGGCACAGGAGAGTTTAACTGTGTTGCCAATGGACATGGACACTGAGGGCAGCTGAGTCAGAGTATATTGGGAGAGGGAACCTGGAAAGAAATAGAAACTGCTGCATGATCGTCATGGCTTGGAGTTAACACCTGCACATTTCCTGCTGAGCCAGGGGTCTGGGAATCAGGAATATGGAGGAATTCATGAAAAAGTCCTTTCAAATAAATCTGAGATCAGAAGCGCTCCCCCTTACCTGAGCAGTAAGCAAACAGCCCAAGGAGCAGAGGGGCCCAGGCCATGGCGGGAATCCAGATGAGCTCGGCTTCCTGAGGCAAACGGGTCTCTGGCTGGGACCCTCCGATTCTCTCTTAAACCCTCAGAGCTGGAGAACGGCCCCTTCATGCAAATCTGCTCCCTGCTCACTGGCTGCTGCTGTAGAGTCTGTGTGCACCAGGGGGGTTCTCATTGGGCGTTCTCTGCCTTCCCACTGCAAACACCTCCTGATCTGAGCGTGTCCTTCCTCCTATTGGTCACTGCTGACTAGTTACTTTCTGCTAAGCCCCTTTGAGTCCTGTGTTCTTTTCAGCCCTCTCCCTTTTGTGTTTTGGGCTAATATTTTCTAGACCCCAATAATATGGGGCTTGAACACTTCCAATAGGATGGGCCCAAACACAATGACTGACAGGGACAATCTCTAAAGGGACGAGTCCTGTTGCTAATTTGCTCAGGTTTGTATCAGGTCTGTATCAAGCCAACCTGGCATTTTTTCTAGATTATCCCCAGGGATCGAACAGGAGAACTCTAGATCTAAAGCAGGAGCCTGAATATCTTGAGCCAAAGCACAACGGGGACCTGGGCCGTGACCTGTCCCCCAGGGGCTACAGAAATACAGATACGTAATAATCACAGTGATGCAGCCACCTCTGATGGACATTCCTGGGCAACATTTTGCAGAGATGTTCGGCATTAAATGTAATGTCAATTAAATTACATATAAATAAAAAAACACTTTGCAAATACATGTAACCCCTTTGGGGTTTAGAGAGCATGGCCCTTTAAATTTTTTTCCTAAGGGGGAGGGGGAGAGTAAGAAAAAGGAGGGAAACTCCAGGGGGCAGCGCTGGAGATGGAAGGAGAGGGGGAGGCAGCCTGCAGGCTCTAGAAAAGAAAAGCAGCAGAGAACCAGCCTGAGGCCTGAGACGGACAAGGCCGATCAGGGACACCCAGGACAGGAACCAGGAGGAGCACTGTGCCAGGGAGGAATTGCCGAGAAGGACAGGCTGGAGCTGGACCCAGTATCACGGCTGCCCAGAGCTGCATGGGTAGGGTTACCATACGTCCTCTTTTTCCCGGACATGTCCGGCTTTTCGGCACTCAAACCTCCGTCTGGGGGGAATTGCCAAAAAGCTGAACATGTCCGGGAAAATGGCAGCTCTGCTCCTCCCCTGACTCTTCGGCTCTGTTCAAGAGCTGAGCTGCCCGAGCGCTATGGGCTTCAGGCAGCCCCTTTGCCTCCGGACCCCAGCCGCCGGCCGGGCACTTCCCCTCCTGGGCTCCAGCGGCGCAGGGTCCGGAAGCATGGGGGCTGCCCGAAGCCGGTAGCGCTGGGGCAGCCCTTTCCGCGTGGCTGGGAGTGGGAGGGAGGAGGGGGCGGAGTTAGGGCGGGGAAGGGGCGGGACTGGGGGTGGGGAAATGAGCGGGGCCAGGGCCCGTGGAGGGTCCTCTTCTTTTATTTATTTATTTTATTTATTATTTATATGGTAACCCTATGCATGGGGCTGTGAGTACTGGGGCTTGTGACTCTGCATTGGGGACAAGGAGGGAGGCTGTAGCTAGTTAAGTGGGGAGGGGGTCGCTCTGGGTGGCTTTGCAGAGAGCGGCAGAAGAGGGCACCGGAAGGGTTTGTTGGGGGAAAGTTCACTGGCGCCAAAGACGACCAGGAGCACCCAAGACTCACCACTGGACTGGAACTTTGCTCAGGACTCCTGAACTCTGTATGCAGACCCATTGCTCAGTGTCTGCCCTTCCAGACTGTGCTACCACTGGGCCTGTGGGGCCTTGGCTTGGAGGCAGCCCTGTTCTACTGCTCCCCCTATATTTCCCCTTGTTGTTTTTCTCCTCTCATCCCTCTGTAAATAAATATTTCCCTTGTTACATCCACTGTACTTTTCCTGTGGGTGTGTGTGTTCACTCTGGGGTATGTGGAACAGGTGCCCCTGGGGTGGAAGGGATTTCTCCTGCTGCATTCCTGCACGCGCCATCTCTTGGCCAGAGCTGCCAGCAGAGTAGACTCCATCTTGGCCATGAGGGTGCTAAAGTTACATACATATCCAGCAATTACAGTGAGAGGTAGTTCATAATTCTGCAACCTAAATCAGTACATTTGGGTGCCTCAGACCTCTTGTTTCTCCTCCTCCCCCACCACTCGGTCTGAATGAGGGATCTGAAAGGACGCAGCTGTTCAAACACCGCGGTCTGTGTACCAGACTCTGACTCTGCAGCCAGCAGATGAACTTTGCTATTGAGGTTCTTATGCCGCACCCATCACTGAGGTACCTGAGCACTGAGACTGGCCCATGGGGAACTAGACAGGGCCACGGGCCAGTGGCTTGCTGGACTGCAGGGGCCAGGAGAAGCAGGGGCCATGGAGACACTAATGAACTTCTGGAGAGGACTGGGGAAGCTGCAAAGCAGCTGGGATGGGGCCAGGGAGCAGGTTCTCGGGAGGAGGGATTTTGATTATAATCTATTATCTGATACACCCTGTGTCTGGAGACTTCATCCAGCCCCGGCAACTGGAATGGACTAAGGGATCTGATAGATCTTTCCTATGTTTCCTCTAACTTCCAGGCCATTCAGGGTGTTGTCCAGCTTGTGGGGTAACACAGGGGAACTGGGTTAGGGGAGAGGTGTCTCTTTACCCCAGGAGCACGTGGCCATCTGCTCCCAGTTTGACCCCGGCAGTGGTGGGTCTGTGACACAGGGATCTATAAGGCAGGAAAAGCTGCTCCTTGTAAAGAGACTGAGTGGAAAACATAGGAGTAGCTGACATCTCCCCCAGGGAGAGTGAATGGACAGTGCATGGAGCAGCGCCCCCTGCTGACAGGAAGTTGCTTAAATTCCAAAGAAGGAACAATCAGCGTCTGATGTATTGAAGGGAGGAAGCAAATTGTGCAGCCAGTGCAGAGCCCAGGCTGGAGGGGATGAAGACAGGGGAGGTTTTTGTCTCAGTTCCCCATCTGGCTGGATCACTGTGATTCACACTACCAGTCCACACAATACAGTAATAGTCAGCCTCATCCTCTGCCTGGACACCGGTGATGGTCAGGGCAGCGTTGTTACCGGATATGGACCCAGAGAACCGGGCAGGGATCCCGGAGGGTCTGTTATTGGTGTTGTATATAAGCTGCCGAGGAGCAGAGCCTGGTTTCTGCTGGAACCAGCCTGGAGCGTTGCTGGTGGTGATGGCTCCAGAGCTCAGGCTGCAGGACAGAGTGACAGCCCCTCCTGGGGTCACCGACATCGAGGGCTCCTGAGTCACCACGGGCTGCGAACTGACCCCTGAAATCAACATTACAAACACACTCAGCACAAGGACTCTGGATCCTCACAGACAAACCTCCTCACCTGCAAGTGCCCTTCATATTTTTACCACTAAAGCAAACAATTCCCTCACCTGAGCAGTACGTGAGCAGCGTGAGGAGCAGAGGGGCCCAGACCATGATGGATCCAGACGAGCTCGGCTTCCTAAGGCAAACGGGTCTGTGGCTGGGACCCTCCGATTCTCTCTTAAACTCCCAGCGCTGGAGAACGGCCCCTTCATGCAAATCTACTCCCTGTACATTCCCTGCAGGTTTTTAAAAAATCTTAATCCTCAGTTTTAACAACAAAGACACTCACATTTCAAATATAACTTCTAGATTAGGCTTTATTTTAAATAAGATTTGTTATTTTTTTTAAAAAGTACCTCCCTATAAATTTGTACATTTTCAATGATTATTTCAAGTTCAAATTGAAATAGGTTTTGCTAGTATTATTTATTGTAAGGGGTCCTTACTTTAACCTACTCTTAAATAATATTTAACACAACCAGATGGTGCCATCACACAGACTCACAGGTTCTCTCTAACTGCCTGTGCAGGGAGCTGGATCTCGGAGAAATGTTTATTGTTAGTTATGGGGAAACAGACTTTTAAAAGCTGCGCATGTTGCAGAGTAAATCTGATCACTACTTAGACTCCCTGACCAATTTCTTAGTCTGTAGGCAGCAGTTGCAACTACCTGCATGGATGCAAACATCAATATTACCTGGTGCCAAACACTCTGTAGTGACTGATAGCTAGATCACCCCCTGAGATCGAACAGGAGCGCTGTAGGGCTGAACAGGAGCATCTATATCTTGAGCCAAAGGACTAAGGGGAAGATTTTTAAAGGTCCCTAGTTAAATCTTTATGCGTCTAAATCCCTTTACAAATTGGGTTCTAAGTCCTGTCCTTGGTATCTGCGCCATGTTCTGGACAGACGGGGAAGCGCGAGCCACCCTGAATGAGGGTGATGCTACAGCACCTCCCTGTGCCCCCTTGTCCCTGGCTTTTCTAGCTACTCCCCTGTCCTCCTGGCCCCTCACAGTGACAGAGAAACAAACTTGGATCATTCCCGCGGAGTCAGCCCCACTGGGCCAAATCCAGCGGGGGGCGGAAGGGGATGTCGGTTCCATGTGGGTACAGCTAGGGGTGCTCAGCTCTGAATTTGGCCTTTGGTCTATGAACGGCCGTTACGGGGCTGCTGGGAGGGGTCGTTAGCGTAACGTTAGCGCAGCACGTCTGACGTGTAGAGAGCAATGGACAAGCTTTGCATCGCTGGGCACACAGATATTTTCTATCACGTGCACATGGAGAGGAGTCACTGTCGCCACCACTGCAGTGCAGCCGGGCCAGCGTCCCCCATGCTGCCCCTCACGCGTGGACAGAGGCCCTGGACACCCCCAGAACTAACTCATTCCCCTCCTGCCAGCCTCCTTCCAGCTCCCCTTTGCCGTGATGCCTACAAACATATTGCCAGCAGTCAGGCCATGGGTGCGCTAAGACTCTTCCCATCCCGCTGCCAGGATTGTCTCATTGCTGCCTTCTGCCACCCACAGGCCGGTCTGTCGCCCCGTGTTGTCTGTTGTCTCATACTGAGATTGTTCCCTCCTTAGCCATGACCATCTCTGTGTTCTGTGTTTGTACAGAGCCCAGCACAACCGGGACCTGGGCTGTGACCTGTCCTCCCAGGGGCTACAGAAATACAGATACGCAATAATCACAGTGATGCAGCTACCTCTGAAGGACATTCCAGGGCAACATTTTGCAGAGATGTTCAGCATTAAATGTAACGTTGGTTAAATTGCATGTAATGAAAAAAACACTTTGCAAAGAAATACCCAGCAACGCCATTGAGAAGTGGTTCATGAACCTAAATCAGTAAATTTGGGTGCCCCCAATTTTGTCTCACTCCTCCCCCACCACTCGGTCTGAATGAGGGATCTGAAAGGACGCAGCTGTTCAAACACTAGGGTCTGTGCGCCAGACTCTTGAAGACAAATTTGTATTGCAAAGTTACTTTTTTCAATTAGAAACAGTTCAGGATACAAGTGTAAGGAGACAGCGCCCCCTGGTGCCCAGTCGTAACTGAATCATGTCGCCCATCTGCAGAACAGTAGATGGGGAAAATCCAGGTGCACCTCAAATCACATTTTATTCTCTCCAGTCTCTGGTGCCAAGAGTCAGAGCTGCACCACATCACTGTCCTGCCCCACAGCAGCTGGCATCCCATTGAATTCTCTCCAATCTCTGGAGTTTAAGGAGATTCATTACAAGTCCCAGCTACATCCAGCCCAGTTTGCCATTTGTGAGTGTGGCTGTGTGTTATTGTGTCCCTCCAACTCACCTCCTGGACTCATATTTTCATGTAGGAATAGCTAGGATTGGGGAACCCCTGTGACTCCTCAGATACACGTACAGCAGGACTGGAGCGAGTGGTGGGGTCTTTACTAGGAGGTGGCTCTCAATGTGGCTTCTGAGTCTTGTTTCGCCTGGTCATTTGGCAGGTTAACCCTTTCCTACCGGTTAGATTGTATCATGGCCAGATCCGTCCCTTTCCTACCTGGCTCGGCTTGTGTGTGCAATACCTGGGCTCTGGGATCTAACACCCCGCTCCGCAGACTCTGAGTTTCACTGAAGAATGAGCTGGTATTTAATAGACACAAACTACCTCCTCTCACAGCATGGATCTGGGAACTGGATTTTAGAATGTTTTCTTTAGGATTATAACTGAATCTCATTGCTGCAGCCGGACTGCACTGGCGGGGAGTGGGGGGGGGGGGAGGGAGGATGTGGGGAGGTGTCAAATCCTGGCCCCCAGTGAAGGTGATGATAAAACTGTTGTTCAGTTCAGTGGGACAAACATTTTGCCTTAAATTTCCAGAACAAGTTAGTGAGCTGTAGTGTGACCAGATGTCCCTATTTTATAGGGACAGTCTCCATATTTGGGTCTTTTTTCTTCTACAGGTGCCTATTACCCCCGCATACCCTGTCCCAAATTTTCACCCTTACTGTCTGGTCACTCTAGTGAGCTGCCATCACAGGGGACTGGGACAGAGCATGGGGACACCTCAGTGCTTTCAGACTGGGTGAATGATCATAACTTAGCGCTGACACATGATGAACTCATACAGCATTGAAGGAGGAAGGGGAAGGTTTGTGTCTGAGCTCCCCATCTGGCTGTGTCACCGTGAAGCACTCCCAGACCATACAGTACAGTAATAATCAGCCTCATCCTCTGCCTGGTCGCTGGTGATGGTTAAGTAGCAGGTTGTATTAGAGGCGTCTTTGGAACCAGAAAAGCGACTGGGGACCCCAGAGCCCTGGTGCTTGTCAGACTCTTTGTTGTATCTCAGAAGGTATCTTGGGCTGTTCCCATCTTTCTGTTGGTACCAGGGGACACCTCCAAGTGTGTATCTATTGTCAATGGCGCAGGAGAGTTTAACTGTGTTGCCAATGGACACTGACACTGAGGGCGGCTGAGTCAGAGTAAACTGGGAGAGGGAACCTGGAAAGAAAGAGAAACTTCTGCATGATCGTCATGGCTTGGAGTTAACACCTGCACATTTCCTGCTGAGCCAGGAGTCTGGGAATCAGCAATATGCAGGAATTCAGTCAAAAGTCACTTTAAATTAAATTGAGACCAGAAACCCTCCCCTTTACCAGAGCAGTAAGTGAGCAGCGTGAGGAGCAGAGGGGCCCAGGCCATGGTGGGAATCCAGAGGAGCTCGGCTTCCTGAGGTAAGCGGGTCTCTGGCTGGGACCCTCCGATTCTCTCTTAAACCCCCAGAGCTGGAGAACGGCCCCTTCATGCAAATCTGTTCCCTGTTCACTGGCTGCTGCTGTAGAGTTTGTGTGCACCAGGGTAGTTCTCATTCGCGTTCTCAGCCTCCGCACTGCAAACACCTCCTGATCTGAGCGTTTCCTTCCTCCTATTGGACACTGCTGGCTAGTTACCTTCTGTTAAGCTCCTTTTAGTCCTGGGTTCTTTTTAGCCCTCTCCCTTTTGTGTTTTGGGCTAATATTTTGTAGACCCCAATAAACTGGGGCTTGAACACTTCAAATACGATGGGGCCAAACACAATGACTGACAGGGACAGTCTCTAAAGGGACGACTCCTGTTGATAATTTGCTCAGGTTTGTATCAGGTCTGTATCAAGCCAACGTGGCATTTTTACTATAAGTTGCCATGGGTGTGGATTCCTTGTTTCCCAGCCCCTCAGCAGCAGCGGGACAGTGATTGTACCTCCCCCGGCTAGGGAAGAGAGAGAACGTTTATGTGGTAACAGTTAGGGATGAAAGGTCCCGGGGTGGTCGGGGTTTGTTCTGAATTCAGTGCTGCCGGCTGCCGGCTGGGAGAACAAACCCCAGGGGGATGAGTCTGCTGAGCAGCCGCGGGCCCAGCTGAAGGGCGGGAGGTTCCATGGCAGACAGGCGGAAGGTTTGTGACGTGTGACGCACGGAGGCTGGGGGGGGGGGCTGGGAGGAGTGTGACACTGGAGGCGGGTGTCAGAGCCATTCTTGGGACCCACCAGGTGCTACAATCTACAAGACCTAGTAGCTGCAGCTCAGCGCCTGTCTCCGAGTCGTGGGCCACCTGGCTCCCATGTGCTGTCCCAGAAAAAGGGTTGGTTCTCACAGTGCTCCAGCCACCCCAGCAGGGGGCGACAATTACACTCGATTTACCTACAGAGAGTGACCTGTAGAACCTGCTCCTCAGCCATCAGACTGTCCTGGGTTAGCGCTGGGGGACAGGGGAGTTCAGTTTTCACGGCCATTTAACTGATACCAGTGGAGGTGTTATTAGAGTCACCAGATGGGCCTATCTCAGCGAGTACTACAAGTTCTGTTGAACTGATTGTTAGATCTTGGCGGCATGGTTCTTTTGTAACAGCTGATCCTATACCAGAAAAAACCTGTTCACTTCTTACTCTCTGTAGTGCAAGACAGAAGAGCTCAGCATTATTACACAGAGACATTTTATACTAGCTCTAAATGGGCAGGATTACTTCACCCACCACTGCAATGCAGCCACTTCTGCAGAACATTCCTGGGCAACTTTTTCTTGCACAGTTTGACATTAAATGTACATGTTAAAAAAAATCTTTATAAATCAGTGTCCAGCAGCTACACCAGAGCAGTTATTTATAAATCTCCAACCTAACTCAATGCACTGGGGTTCCTTCAATGCTCTGTCTCACCTCTACCCCACCCAATCTGTCTGCACCAGGGATTGGAAAGGAAGCAGCTGTTTGAACACCACAGACTGGTGCACACACAGGTGAAGATAAATATGTGTCAGTTACTTATTTCCATTGTAGACAGTTCACAGTGCAAATGCAGGGAGACGTTGCCCTCTGGTGCCCAGTCGTAACCGATCCCCGTCACTGAGCTGCAGAAGAGTAGATGGGGAAAATCCAAGTACCTCCCAAATCCCATTGTTTTCTTTCCATCTCTGGAGTTAAAGGAGAGATTCATTGTAGTTCCCAGCTACAGACAGCCCAGATTGTCTTATGAATGTGGCTGTGTGTTAATATGTCCCTACAACTCCCCTCCCGTGCTACTATTTCAGAATAGAGATAGCCCGGACTTAGGAACACCCGGTGACTTGTCAGATACGTGGATAGCAGGACTGAGGAGTGAAAATGCTGGGGGCTTTACTACTCACTTGCTCTCAATGTGGCTTCTGTGTGTTGTGTAGCCTGATCATTTTGCAGGCTTGGCCTTTGGTAATGGGGCTGTTCTTATCAGGACCCTGTCTCTGTTCTTTTCCTGCCCTGGCTTTGTGTGTGTGAAATGCCTGGGCTCTGGGACCTAACACCCGGCTGTTTGGGCTCTGAATCTCGCTGGGTTGGCACTGCAGGGTGACCTGGTATTTCACGGACAGGAGTCTCTCCTCCCACGGCATGTACTTGGGAAGGGAACATTGGAGGGTTTTCTTCGGGATTATCACTGGATCTGGGTACCACAGTGAGTTTTCATAAAGGGTCTCATCCTCATCCCATGGACAATAAATGACAAATGCCCATTGTGTCACGGAACCCAAGATTTGACCTTAAATGTACAGATCTTGATAGTCCTTAGTAGTGGCCATCACTGGTGATTGGAATGTGCCTAGTTAAACCCCAACACATCTGTGTGGAGGAGCATCGCGCCCAGACACACACAGACTGGAGCCATGCGCCGTACGGGCTGCTGGAACACAAGGGTTTTGTGTAAGTTCTCAGTCTGGCTGCATCACTGTGCTGCACCCCACTCCCTGTGCCACAGTAATAACCAGCCTCATCGTCTGCTTGGACATCGGTCATGGTGATGATTAGGTTGCTAGTTGTATTAGTCGCATCTTTGGACCCGGAGAAGTGACTGGGGACCCCAGTGCCCTGGTGCTTGGCAGCATTGGATTTGTACCACAGAAGATATTTTGGAGTATTTCCAATTTTCGGCTGGTGCCAGGTGGCGTGTGGGATCGGGTACCCACTGCTGATGGTGCAGGAGAGTTGAACAGTGCAGCTTGTTCCAGCTTGAGTTGCTGCCCACAGTCCTTTTCGTACCAGGTCTGGTCTTGTGTGAATCAGTTCTCGCTTTGGTTTTGCAGCCTCCTCTATTATTGTCTGGCATGAGGCTTTCACCTCCCCCAGCGCTCGGTTTGCCGCCTGTAACTGTGTCTCCAGGGCCTGTATTCGACTTGGCATCTCTTGCCCAACTCTCTCAACCATCTGCCCCAAGCTGTCCAGTCCACGCACCTCGGCCCTGCCTCTGAGCCCCTGGCCCAAGAGCCCGTGTCCAAGTGAGGGTCGTCCTATGATCAGCTCGTCCATGCAGTACCCATCTTGTAACAGGGCTGGGACATCACATTAGGCCAGTCTCTATCTATAAATACAGGCCGGGAAGGTCTCTTACTAGCTGACCCTCCGCTTGTTCATCTGACCCTGTATTTCAATGTCTAGCTCCACTGCTGGGCAGACTCCTGTCTCTCCAAGGAGGGGAGGGGAAGGTTTGGGACACAGCTACCAAGACTCCTGCTTTGGCTAGGACAGCCCCGGCCCTTCCCACCGCAGAACACTAACTCTGCAGCCAGCAGATGAACTTTTCTATTGAGGTTCTTATGCCGCCCCCATCACTGCGGTACCTGAGCACTGAGACTGGCCCACAGGGAACTGGACATGGACACGGGCCAGTGGCTTGCTGGGCTGCAGGGGCCAGGAGGAGCAGGGGCCAGGGAGGCACTAATGAACTTCTGGGGAGAATCAGAGAAGCTGCAAAGCCGCTGGGACAGGGCCAGGGAGGAGGTCCTAGGAAGGAGGCATTTTCATATCGTATATTATCTGTATCTGAACACTTCATATCATATCATATCAAACATTCTGTGCTACACCCTGTATCTGGACACTTCATGCAACCCCAGCAACTGGAATGGACTAAGGGATCTGATAGATCTTTCCTACATTTCCTCTAACTTCCAGGACATTCAGGGTGTGGTCCAGCTGGTGGGGTAACAAAGGAGAACTGTGCTAGGGGAGACGTGTCTCTTTACCCAAGGAGCATGTGGCCGTCTGCTCCCAGTTTGACCCAGGTAGTGGGTGTAACGCAGAGATCTATAAGGCAGGAATAGTTGTTCCTGCCAGACAGACCAAGCAATGAGCATAACAGTGGCTGACATCGCCCCCAGACAGAGTGAATGGGGAGTGGGTGGAGCAGCGCCCCCTGCTGACAGCAAACGGCTGAAATTCTTAAAAAGGAGCAATCAGTGTCTGATGTATTGAAGGGAGGAATCAAACTGTGGAGCCAGAGCAGAGCCCAGCTGGAGGGGATGAAGACAGGGGAGGTTTTTGTCTCAGTTCCCCATCTGGCTGGATCACTGTGATTCACACTACTAGCCCACACAGCACAGTAATAGTCAGCCTCATCCTCTGCCTGGACACCGGTGATGGTCAGGGCAGCGTTGTTACCGGATATGGACCCAGAGAACCGGGCAGGGATCCCGGAGGGTCTGCTATTGGTGTTGTATATAAGTGTCCGAGGAGCAGAGCCTGGTTTCTGCTGGAACCAGCCTGGATAGTTGCTGGTGGTGATGGCTCCAGTGCTCAGGCTGCAGGACAGAGTGACAGCCCCTCCTGGGGTCACCGACATCGAGGGCTCCTGAGTCACCACGGGCTGCGAACTGACCCCTGAAATCAACATTACAAACACACTCAGCACAAGGACTCCGGATCCCCACAGACAAACCTCCTCACCTGCAAGTCTCCTTCATATTTTTGTCACTGAAGAAACAATTCCCTCACCTGAGCAGTACGTGAGCAGCGTGAGGAGCAGAGGGGCCCAGGCCATGGTGGGAATCCAGACGCGCTCGGCTTCCTGAGGCAAACAGGTCTGTGACTGGGACCCTCCGATTCTCTCTTAAACCCCCAGCGCTGGAGAACGGCCCCTTCATGCAAATCTGCCTGATGCTGGTGGTTTCTCATATCGAAGCTGAGCCCTGCAGATTGCCTGGGCAGAATCGCTCTCTAAGGTCCCATGTGACAGAAGGAAGAAAGGCCCCTCTGCTTTATCATTTGCTCAGGGGAAGCCAATGTGATCCCAGTGCGGAGAGCTCCAACTGGGAAATGTGCCGTCACTCATTTACCTGCATGGAGCACATGGATTAATGATGGGATTTCATAACCACCCCATCCTGCGCGCGCGCACACACACACACACACACACACACACTGGCACTGAATTACCAGGGAGCGTCTCTGGTCCCAGTAACCCTGGGTAAAGCCATCACATCCCTCTCCTGCGTGTCCTCTGGGGAAGCCCTGGACTGACTGGTTCAGACTCTAGGACACAGGATACAGCTCTGGTGACTGACACGTTAGGAAGGAGGTGGAGATGGGACGGGAGGAGGAAAGTTGGTGGGGTCCCATCTGGAACAACTCTTGCTGGGAGCTCGTGTTCCTGCTCTGATCAGATCCCAGCAGAGGGACAGGTCAGTGTCACCCCCGAGAATGACATGTGCTGGGTCCCAGGAGAACTTTGAATTAAACTGTTCCTGCAAAAGTCACTGACTTTTAGCTTCGTACCCGCTCTGGGCACATGCCCCATCTGCACCGGCCTGCCTGCTGCTCACCCCTGTCTGCCCTTTTCCCCAAACCAGGAAGTAGGTGAGGGGGGTGCTTGGAATCTGAAGCAGGTTGGGGAGGGGATGGACCCTGGAGTGCAGAGGGCAGGGGGGATGCCTGTGGCTGGTTTCACACTATTGCAAATGGGAGATTTCTTTGTATAGATAAAAAACACACCCGAGAACCCCAGAGAGGCCTCTGTATCCCAGCTGTTGGTAGCCTTATGCTCTTCTGGCCTGGACAATGGACATTGTATACGATGATCTCCCCCTAGTGGGGAAGGTCACATTTACAGCGGTTCCCAGCAATCACTAACTCAGCGCTTTATAATTGTCTCTAACCTCAACGCCGCGTTGTGTGACCAGGATCTCTCGTCCCCTGGAATCTGGGCTCCTGGCAATTTATAACCCTGCTTGGGGAGCACAGGCCAGTGCTCGGGGCCTGACAGCTGCCCTCACTGCTGAGCTTTGGCATGGGAAGAAGGAAAATTCTGCCTGATTCTACAATGAGCAGCCGGGGAACCCAATGGCTGAAGCAGCTGATGGCACCATTCCCTTCCCTCCAGAACTCCTCCCTTCCTGGTGAAACCTGCATTCTACTGGGCTCTGGGCCTCCCTCCACACTGCACAGCAAACAGCCAGGGGCGCTTTCAAACGGGGGTTTGGGCCCTGCTTTGCTTCTTCCTGCTGGGTAATGCAGGGCTGAAAGTTTACACCTAAGCCCAGACGCGATTCCCTGAGCTGTGGGAGAATAGATCTGTGTTAGCACCATGGGGCCTGTGAGTGGGAAAGTTAGTGGGAAATTCCCAGGTCTCACGGGCAGTGTTTGTGCCACCAGGATTAGGAGTGGGGGTCTGGGATCCAAGATGGTCTTGACCTGTGTCCTCAGCTTCCTTATGCCCTGCTGCCCCCGTGTGTGTGTCTCTGACGGCTAGTCCAGGACTGGTGGTTAGAGACCCTGAACAGTCCCTAGATCCTCTTGGTGTAACTTTTGGTTAAGAAGAAATAAGATTTTGCTGTATTCTATTGTCTGATATGTCCTACACCTCTACCTCGATATAACGCTGTCCTCGGGAGCCAAAAAATCTTACCGCGTTATAGGTGAAACTGCGTTATATTGAACTTGCTTTGATCCACCAGAGTGCGCAGCCCCGCCCCCCCGGAGCGCTGCTTTACCGCGTTATAACCAAATTAGTGTTCTATCGGGTCGTGTTATATCGAGGTAGCGGTGTATAACTGGACACTTCATCCAGGCATAGGAATGGCGATGCACTAAATGATCTCATCGGTCTTTCCTCTCACTTTCAGACCATTCAAGGTATTCTCTGGCTGGTGGGGTAACAAGGGAACTGGGTTAGGGGAGACGTGTCCTTTTACCCAAGGAACATGTGGCCGTCTGCTCCCAGCTTGACCCAGGCAGTGGTGGGTCTGTGACACACGGATCTATCAGGCAGAACAGCTGCTCCTGCTAGAGAGACGGAGCAAAGAGCATAAGAGCGGCTGATCTCTCCCCCAGGGGGAGTGAATGGGGAGTGGTGGAGCAGCGCCCCCTGCTGATGGCAAGGGGTGGCTGAAATTCCTAAGGAGGAGCAATTCTTGTCTCATATTTAGGGCACTACCAAATTCACAGTCATGGGATTTTAAAAATCATAAATTCACTGATTTGAATCTGAAACGTCACAGTGTTGTAATTGTAGGAGTCCCGCCCCAAAAAGGAGTTGTGTGGAAGGAGGGTTTGCAAGGTTATCGTAGAGCGGGTTGCGATACTGCTACCCTTACTTCTGCCCTGCGGCTGGCGGCGGTGCTGCCTTCAGAGCTGGGCAGTAGGAGAGCGGCGGCTGTTGCCCGGGAGCCCAGCTGTGAAGACGGAGCCGCTGCCACCAGCAGCAGAAGGAAGGATGGCCTAGTATGGTATTGTCACCCTTACTTCTGTGCTGCTGCCTGCAGAGGTGGGCCCTCAGCCAGCATCCGCCACTCTCCGGCCACCCGGCTCTGAAGGCAGCAGCACAGAAGTGAGGGTGGCAGGGGATGGAATTGCCACCTATGCTCTGCACTGCTGGTGGGAGGGTGCTTCTTTCAGAGCTGGGCGCCCGGCCAACAGCTGCTGCTCTCCGGCCACTCAGCTCTGAAGGCAGCGCAGAAGTAAGTGTGGCAATACCCCGACCCCCCAAAGTAACCTTGTGAGCCCCCCTATATCTCCCTTTTGAGTCAGGACCCCCAATGTGAGAAACGCTGGTCTCCCCTGTGAAATCTGTAGAGTATAAGGTAAAAGCACACAAAAGACCAGATTTCATAGGGGCAAGACCAGATTTTCACAGTCCACGATCCGTTTTTCATGGCCGTCAATTTAGTAGGGCCCTACTCATATTGCAGGCAGGAACCAAACTGTGCAGCCAGTGCAGAGCCCAGGCAGAAGGAGATGACGGGGGAAGACAGGGGAGGTTTTTGTCTCAGTTCCCCATCTGGCTGGATCACTGTGAGTCCAACTACTACTGCTACCGATATACACAACACAGTAATAGTCAGCCTCATCCTCTGCCTGGACACCGGTGATGGTCAGGGCAGCGTTGTTACCGGATATGGACCCAGAGAACCGGGCAGGGATCCCGGAGGGTCTGTTATTAATGTTGTATATAAGCTGCCGAGGAGCAGAGCCTGGTTTCTGCTGGTACCACCCTGGATAGTTGCTGGTGGTGATGGCTCCAGTGCTCAGGCTGCAGGACAGAGTGACAGCCCCTCCTGGGGTCACCGACATCGAGGGCTCCTGAGTCACCACGGGCTGCGAACTGACCCCTGAAATCAACATTACAAACACACTCAGCACAAGGACTCTGGATCCTCACAGACAAACCTCCTCACCTGCAAGTCTCCTTCATATTTTTGTCACTGAAGAAACAATTCCCTCACCTGAGCAGTAAGTGAGCAGCGCGAGGAGCAGAGGGGCCCAGGCCATGGTGGGAATCCAGACGAGCTCGGCTTCCTGAGGCAAACGGGTCTCTGGCTGGGACCCTCCGATTCTCTCTTAACCCCCCAGCGCTGGAGAACGGCCCCTTCATGCAAATCTGCTCCCTGCTCACTAGCTGCTTCTGCCAGCACCTCCCTCCCTCCTTGGAGTCAGCCTCACTGGGCCAAATCCAGCGGGGGGCGGAAGGGGATGTCGGTTCCATGGGGGTACAGCTAGGGATGCTCAGCTCTGAATTTGGCCTTTACTCTGTGAACGGCCGTTACGGGGCTGCTGGGAGGGGTCGTTAGCGTAACGTTAGCGCAGCACGTCTGACGTGTAGAGAGCAGTGGACGAGCTTTGCATCGCTGGGCACACAGATATTTTCTATCACGTGCACATGGAGAGGGGTCACTGCCGCCACCACTGCAGTGCAGCCGGGCCAGCGTCCCCCATGCTGCCCCTCACACGTGGACACGCACCCTGGGAAAACCCCCAGAACTAGCTCATTCCCCTCCTGCCAGCCTCCCTCCAGCTCCCCTTTGCCGTGATGCCTAGAAACAAACTGACAGCAGTGAGGCCATGGGTGTGCTGAGACCCTTCCCATCCCGCTGCCAGGATTGTCTCATTGCTGTCTTCTGCCACCCATAGGACCGTCTCTGTGTTCTGTGTTTCTACAGAGCCCAGCACAACGGGGACCTGGGCCATGACCTGTCTTCCCAGGGGGCTACAGAAATACAGATACATAACAATCACAGTGATGCAGCTGCCTCTAGTGGACATTCCTGGGCCAGATTTTGCAGAGATGTTCAGCATTAAATGTAATCTCCGTTAAATTACATACAAGTAAAAAAACACTTTGCAAATACACATCCAGCAATTACAATGAGAAATAGTTCATAATTCTGCCACCTAAATCAGTACAATTGGGTGCCTCGGACCTCTTGTTTCTCCTCCTCCCCCACCACTCGGTCTGAATGGGGGATCTGAAAGGACGCAGCTGTTCAAACACCACGGTCTGTGCACCAGGCTCTTGAAGACAAATGTGTGTTAAATCGTTACTTTAATCCCTAGAAACTATTCACAATACAGACTGGTGCCCAGTCAGAACTGAACCACATCTCCCATCTGCAGAAGAGTACATGGGGAATATCCAGGTGCATCTCAAATCACATTTTATTCTCTCCAGTCTCTGGAGTTTAAGGAGAGATTCATTCCAGTTCCCAGCTGCACGCAGCTCAGGGTTACCCTTATGAACGTGGCTGCCTTCAGACTCCCCTTGTGTTCTAATATTTTGCATCAAGGGACATCAAGGGCCCAGGCACCCCCTGTAGCTCATCAGACAAGTACAGGGCAGGGTCCGGGGAGGGAAGGGGTGTGCAGAGGAAGGTTCTTTCTACTCAGTGGGTCTCAATGAGGCTTTGGTCTCCATTAACACAATCATTGGCAGGCTCACAATTTCCTAACGTGGCCTGGACCTTGTTATTTCAAAAGAAACTGAACCACGTTTGCTTCAGGTGTAAAAGGCTCCTCTCAACCCCAGACACCATGTGCTGCCTTGCTCTGCCTTTGATATTTGTAAGGGGCTTTTCCCCATGGGATCTAAGGCTATCTGAACTCTGGCCTGTATGGTTCATACCCCCACACTTAGTAGCTCTGTATTGGCTGAGGGGTGAATTAACCCCCTTGTGCCTTGTTTAATTTGATCATTCAACAGGCTCATATCTTCCTAATTTCACCAATTCTTGACATGCTGATGGAACGGTTGTTTCCAGACTTGTCTGGGTTTATGAGTATATATAAATCCCATCGTTACACTGAGAAGTGGTTCATAAATCTACAACATAAGTTAATACATCTGCGTTCCGTCAACCCTCTGTCTCATCCCTCCCCCACCCAGTGTGTCTGCAGGAGGGGTTTGAACAGATGCAGCTCTCTGATCACCACAGCCTGTTGCACACACCCTGGAAGGTAAATGTGTATTAAACAGTTACTGTAGTTCATTACCAACAGTTCACAAGTGCAGGGAGACAGCGCCCTCTTGTGCCCAGAGTCATAGCTGCATCATGTTGCTATACTGCCCTACAGCACCTGGGGAAAATCCAGCTGCTTCTCGCATCCCATTGAATTCTCTCCAATCTCTGGAGTTGAAGGAGAGATTCATGACAGGTCCCAGCTACATTCAGCCCAGTTTGCCATTTGTGAGTGTGGCTGCGTGTTATTGTGTCCCTCCAACTCACGCCCTGGGCTAATATTTACATGTGGGAATAGCTAGGACTTGGGAACTCCTGTGACTCCTCATGTTGAGTCTGAACTTTTGATGAGCTTAAACTTAACCCAGACTTGATGTCTCTGTCTGAACTTTTAATCAAAGCTCTGACCTGCGAACTACTCATGACACCCCCCCTCTCCTTAAGTAGCCATCTCCCCTTATCTCTTTTTGAATTTACATTTTAACCTGTTTTATCCTGTGGAATCTTGATTGATTATACATGACCATTATGATCTGTTAATCACTTTGTTTACTTCTGTGTATAAATATTGATGCTCACCCCTAATAAACTTGCCACACTTACTCTGAAGCTTTTCAGGCTAAGGATAGTGTGAGCCCGTTGATCAACGAATTGTTGTCTGGTCTCTGACAGATTGTGAGCCCCATACCAACTCCGCACGAACTCGGGTGCTGGAGAGGTGAGAGAGGACTTGCTTTTTACCTAACAATTTGGGGGCTCGTCCGGGATTTCCTTCTGGTGCGGTGCCTCTGTCCAGTGGTCAGACCACTCATATACGAATTGGCAGGCGCCACGGGAGATTTCTCCCAGCCAATTCAATATTGAGGGGTCGTGTACTGGACAGCAGGGTAAACGCCAGTTGGAGGGCTCCTGTCAGACACCATGGGTCAAGGGACTAGCGTGCCTCTTGAGAGTCCGTTGGGGATTGTAAATAAGTTATGGAACGAAGGGAAACTCCCAGTACAGACAGGAATGTCTAGGAGAAAGTTGTACACACTGTGTGTAAGGAATTGGACTGGGTATACCGCGGTATTGGCCAACCCGGAGATGAGGTGGCCTTCGTATGGCTCTTTCGAACAGGCTGCCTTAAGAGGAGTAAGGAGCCAGATCGAAAAAGACCATCCGGGACAGTTATGTTACTGGTTTTGTTGGGACACAGCAGCAGAGCTGTGGAAATCTTTAAAAATTATGGCAGTCAGGTATTCTCCCGAGAGTGAACCCCCTCCATGTTATTTCAATGAAGGGTGTAAACCACGGCGTGTTTTGACTCGTCAGTTGGTCCCCACTGCACCTGCCCCTATTCCTCCGCAGGGGGACTCTCTCCAGGGCGCAGAGGGGAATCTGCAGGACTCCAGGTCGGAATCTCTGCAGAGGGATAAGGGGGAAATGGAAGGGCACACCTCAGGAGGAGTAATTACTAGGCAAAAGATCAAGCAGATGCAACAGGTTGCATACCCCTCCCCTGGGGACGCCCAGAGGGTCCGGTCGCATCCGCAGATACTTACACCAGGGACGAATACACCCCTGCACCACCAGCTCAGCCCGTTCCCCAGGCCTGGATCAACTACGGGCAACAGCAGCAGCTGCAGCAAACTCAGCCTCCTCAATGACGGTACCCCGGGGGCGAAGGCAAACAATGTGATGGTCTTATTTCCTTAATGTCTTTAGCCGGCTCCTTCCCCACTTTCTCTGCAACTGGGGTAAAGGGCAACCCACAGTCTCTGGGACTCACTTTGCCTCTAAATGTTATTTATGCTGATAAATGTTTTTCTCACCGTTTTCTTTTTTCCCCAGCTTGTCCGATCCCTTTGATGGGCCGGGATTTACTCTGTAAGCTTGAGGCTACTTTAACCTGCACTCCTGAAGGGGTAGGATTATTGATGACAGTGTTAGGAGATTCGGCCCCAACTCAGGGTAATTGGGAAACCCCCCCCTCTCTCTCCCCTGACCTCACTGACTTGCCTTTAACCCTCTGGGGAATTTCTGACACTGATGTTGGCCTGCTCCTTTCGGCAGAGCCAGTAAGGATTCAAGTAAAGCCCTCCTTAACCCCCCCGTCAGTCCCTCAATACCCCCTGTCGCTGGAAGCCCGGGAGGGCATCCGCCCCATTATCGAGGAATTCATTGCACAAAAGCTAGTCCGCCCTCAGCGCACTCCCTGTAACACCCCTATACTGCCTGTCAAAAAGCCTCCTAAAAAGGATGGAAACCCTATTCGTTGGCGCTTTGTACAAGATCTACGGGTTGTTAATCAGTATGTGGTCCCTCTTCATGCAGTAGTTCCTGATCCAGCTACTATCATCAGCCAAATCCCCTGGGATGCTAAGTGGTTCACTGTTATTGACTTAAAATCAGCCTTTTTCAGCATTCCTGTGCACCCAGACTCTCAGTATCTCTTTGGTTTCACCTGGGAGGGACAAAGTTATGTCTGGCAACGACTTCCTCAAGGCTACAGAGACAGCCCCACGATTTTCAGCCAATGCCTCCGCCACGACTTGGAAGGCTTCACCAGTCCGCAGGGATCCACGTTAGTCCTATACGTAAATAACATCCCATTAGGTAACCGCGAAGAAGCTGCCCTCCGCATCAATGGTAAGGCACTTTTATTATACCTACACACCAGAGGCCACAAGGTAGACCCTAACAAGATTCAGTGGGTCTCACAGAAGGTCCGATATCTGGGCTTCCTGTTAACCCCAGAGGGGAGACAAATGGACCCAGTCCGCATAAAGACTATCCAAAACTGCCCTCTGCCAAACACCAAAAAACAACTTCGAGGTTTCTTAGGATTAATTGGCTTCTGTCGCCCCTGGTTGCCGTCCTGCGGGGAGTTAAGCAAACCGCTCCACCGACTCACTGCTAACCTTGCTCCTGACCCTTTGCAGTGGTCCCCGGACACAATCCAAGCCTTTCAGTTACTCAAGGACAGTGTGGCCTCCTCCATGTCTCTCCGCCCCCCCAATTACAGCAAACCCTTTCACCTTTTTGTCCACGAGAGGGGCGGAATTGTTAGTGGCGTCCTTACCCAGCTGAGCGGGCCCCACCATTTCCCGCTTGCTTTTTACTCTCAGCAGATCGACCCTGTCGCTCAGGGAACCCCATCCTGCACCTGGACTCTGGCAGCAGCTGCCCTGCTGATCACAAAGGCAAAGAGCCTGACCCTGGGTCATTTTACCACGGTTTGGACCTCTCATGCCTTGTCAGCCCTTCTGCGTAGGGGCACAACCCAAGTCTTTTCGGCCCATCGTCAGCAACAGCTAGAGGCCGAACTCTTAAAAGACACTAACCTAATTTTTAAAAGGTGTGGGCCCCTTAATCCAGCTACCTTGCTTCCTGACCTGCCAGTCCTCCAGGATCAGCACAACTGTGTGAAAGTAGTTTATAGCATCTTACAGATAAGGGACAACCTGTTTGACGTGCCACTGGACAACCCTGATTGCATCCTCTTCTCGGACAAAAGCTCCTTCTATGTTAATGGCAAGCGTTTCACCGGTTATGCAGTCACCTCTGAATGGGACATTCAAGAGGCCGCCTCACTGCCAGGCAACTGGGAAGCCCAAGCCGCCGAACTCTATGCCCTGGCCCGAGCTTGCCAGTTGGCCGCTGGTAAGACCGTTACCATTTTTACTAATAGCAAGTATGCTTTTGAAGTTGTGCATTGTCACATCCACCTCTGAAAGTTTCAAGGTTTCCAGACAGCTGCCGGTAAACCCATTCAGCACCTCCCCCTCATCCACAAGCTTTTGGACGCCCTCCAAGAACCCTCGGTCCTGGCTGTAGTTCACTGCCGGGCCCATACTAAAGATGATAGCCCCGTCACCCGTGGGAATGCCCTGGCTGACGCCTCCGCCAAGACGGCTGCCGTCTTACCCTTAGCCATGCCCATGTTGGCTATTGCAGCCTCCTCCTTTACTCCACCGTACCCCGTACCAGTACCCGCTGCTGAACTACAGTCGTGGGAGAGCCTCGGAGCCACGCTGGTCAAAGGGACCTGGCTTATGCCGGATGGCCGAGCCTGCCTCCCTCGCTCCACATACCCCGTGGCAGTTCACTGGCACCATGATAAGGGGGGTCACTACGGCACGCACGCCCTTGTGAACACCATCGCTCGCTTTTGGTATGCTCCAGGCATTCAACCCTACTGCCTGTCAATAGTGAAAGCATGCAGCACATGTCAGCGTAATGGACTTGCTCCGCCTCTTAACAAAATTAAGGGTAAAAGACCTCCGCCTGCTGCTCCATTTCAACATCTTCAAATTGACTTTGCAAATATGCCAAAGGCTTTTAAAAAAAAGCACCTCCTTGTTTTGGTTTGCCCTCTGACTTCCTGGGTTGAAGCTTTTCCTACTGCTAATTGTACTGCTGCCACAGTGGCAAAGATTCTCCTTAAAAACATTGTACCCCGTTTTGGCATCCCTCTTGTGCTTGACTCAGATCGCGGACCTCACTTTACTGGTCATGTCCTTGGCCGTTTAGAACAAGGACTGGGCATTTCACACTCCTTTCATACACCCTACCACCCCCAGTCTAGCGGAAAAGTTAAGCGTATAAATAAAGAGCTTAAGTTTACATTGGCTAAATACTGTCAGAAAACAGGGTTAAAGTGGCCTCAGGTACTTCCCTTGGTCCTGTTTCACCTTCGTACTCGCCCAACCCGTGTATTGGAATTATCCCCCTTTGAATTGCTTTATGAACACCCCCCTTTCAAAGGCGGGGTGCTACCACGTGCTAATGTTTCACTATTGGGAGGGGATCATATGACCGCGTGCCAGTTTCTCTCCCTACAGGCTCGCCTCCGTACCCTTTGGAAAGCCTCGCAGTTTTCCCAGACCGTGCCGCTGGAAGAACAGATCCACCCGTTCCAACCAGGGGACTTCGTCTGGGCCAAAAAGTTTGTTCGTGGCGACACCCTCCAGCCGAGGTTTACTGGACCCCACCAGGTTCTTTTAACAACCCAGACTGCAGTGTTCCTGGAAGGACGCAAATCCTGGATCCACCACTCCCACGTCAAGCCAGCCGTAGTGGACCACAGTAACGGACCAGCAGCTCTTGCCACCACTGAGGACACTGCCTCCGACCAGTGGACCAGCTTACCTCTTTCAGACATCAGACTTAAATTAACTCGGCAAAAATAAGAGGACCTTTTATTCTGACAACTGTATGTTTTTTATTATGCCTTTTTAGTTTATTTTCTGCTTATAAAGATAATGCTTTTATTAAATATTCCCATGAGGTTAAAACTCGTATTTTAGGAAATAGAAGTAATTGCTGGGTATGTACTCAATTTCCAGTAAATGCAGAACAGGGACTCCCCTTCACACCCATTCCCCTGACCACTGCTAATATGACTTGGATGCCACCGGCTAGAGTAAAAGATCCAGTCCAACACAATCTTACATGGGACAAAACAGGAGTGCCAATTAACAGATATCTCAGGGTAACCAATCAGACAGGATCACTGTGTTTTGTTAAAGAAAAGGGGTCAACTTTTGTGGAAACAAGTAAATGCAACATGTATTTTAATGGCACCGCCTTTAGTAAAAATCTTGGCTTCAAGCCTTGCGCATCCCACTTATCCTATATGTGGATCCCTCACCCCGATCCAACTTTTTCATGGGTGGGCAAGCCTTCAGAGTCAGCTTTTAAGAAGCCCTGCTCAGATCACGAGGGTGTCCAACTAATTGCTAAGGGACATACGATTGCCTTCTACAACTGCTCAAGTAGTACTACACTGCCCTTTGAAAACACCACTACCAAATTGTGCCTCTGCAGTTCACACAATGACCCCTCTGCGTTACCAGGGGAACAGTGGTCCAACGGGTGGTGGGTTACCTCCTACTTTGAGAAATGGAATACCCAAAACGCATTGTATGAAACATACTGGGTGTGCGGGCCCAAAGCTTATTACTTTCTCTCCCCTAATTGGGCAGGGTCATGTTATTTAGCGTGGCTAACACCGCCTTCTCGCATCTCCCTCACTCCCCCTCATTTTCCCCACGTTCGTAACATCCGTGAAACCTTCAGAGATATTAATATCCATAATGGTTTGTCGTGGCAGCGGTGGGCTGGTCTCATTAGCTTGAGGGGTGGTGTCATCCGTCTACAGGGACTACTAGAATCTTTAACCAATGAAACTGCGACCCTATTTGAGAATCAGGCCGGGGAAATGTCCCAGCTGCGCCAGTTAGCTTTGCAAAATCGAATGGCTTTAGACATAATGTTAGCAGCCCAGGGAGGAACTTGCGCCCTCATAAATGAAGAATGCTGTGTTTTTGTAAATGACACCTACTCTGACACTTTTCAACGTACCAAACATCTAAGGGAAATGGCTAAGAACTACACCTCTGGCCAGCCACCTTATGATTGGTGGGGAGCCTTATGAAATTGGCTGCCTGGATTTGGGTGGGTTAAAAAACTCTTGGTGGGTATTACGTAATCCTTATAATACTGTGTTGCTGTATTCAGTGCGTCCCCTCCCTCATAGGCTCATGTGGGTCAGTTTATTCTTTTCCTACTTCAGCCAAGGGCCTTACTCTCTTCAAGTTGGCCCAGGCTGAAATTGCCAAGCGGCCCTTGGCTCCTTAAAATGGGGTGTAGCTTTTGGTAAATAGTTATCCCAAAGCTACAAATGAAGGAATGTTGGGTCTGAACTTTTGATGATCTTAAACTTAACCCAGACTTAATGTCTCTGTCTGAACTTTTAATCAAAGCTCTGACCTGCGAACTACTCATGACACCCCCTCCCCTTAAGTAGCCATCTCCCCTTTTGTCTTTTTGAATTTACATTTTAACCTGTTTTATCCTGTAGAATCTTGATTGATTATGCATGACCATTATGATCTGTTAATCACTTTGTTTACTTCTGTGTATAAATATTGATGCTCACCCCTAATAAACTTGCCACACTTACTCTGAAGCCTTTCAAGCTAAGGATAGTGTGAGCCCGTTGATCAACGAATTGGTGTCTGGTCTCTGACAGATTGTGAGCCCCATACCAACTCCGCACAAACTCGGGTGCTGGAGAGGTAAGTAAGGACTTGCTTTTTATCTAACAGGACTATACAGAGAGGGGAAGCAAATGCCTAAGTTCCTGCACCTGAGGAGACAAGGAAAACCAGTGCCTTGGCTCCATGGGGATCCCAGCTGAGAGCTAGCCAGCTATTGCTGGGGAAGGGAAGACTGGTGAGGAAACTACCATGAATGAAAACAGGGGCTTATTAAGCGAGGTCTTAGCCACCAGAAAGTGTATTTTTACATTTGTTTGTTTGTTTGTTTGTAACCCTTTCTGATTTTAATTTCTTCTACTTGGTATCACATAAAACCTATGGCTTTTTTTTAATAAACTTGGTTACGTTTACTATAAACCAATTCAGGGCCGTGTTTGAAGGGAAGGGTGTATTTACCCCAGTTAAAATTAATACGCTGGGATGTATGGACTCTTTAAAAGAGCAGCAAACTTAATATCTTCTGTGAACGTACAGTGGCAGGAGCTCTGCATTGCAGAGAAAGATCTCGGAGGTGCTCCAGGCGGCCGTTCACTGGCTGAGCGTTACCTGCTGGGCGAGGTTTGGGCTGGGAGAGCCGTGAGGAGTTTGCTGGTGAGGAAGACAGACTGGGGTGGGAGGGATCTGATGCACAGTCTAGTCTTCAGCACAGCTCGCTCTTGGCTAACACAGTGACTCACAGTTCTGGGCGTCCCCAGCGGCCTGTTACACAGGGTTAGTGAGTGCGAGAAAGAAAAGTTACTCTGGTGTTATATCGCGGTGAGAACTCAATAAACAAATTTTTATTCTACGAAACTGAAAAGAGCTCTTCGACTAGCTCAGAAAAAGCCCCATCTCATGCTGTCAAACATCTTCTCCCCCTTCCAGACTAGCCATGCACAGTGGGGGTATTTCAACTTCTGCTTGTCTTGCTGTAGAAGCTATTCGTCAGACTCCAGCCCTGGCAAAGAAAAGTGCAGCAGGAATTCCACACTCTAGTGCTGAGGCACCACCTAGCGCCTGGGCTCCCAGGGACGTTCTTGGGAAACTTTCATTTGCTCCTTCTTTAGAATCCCTGTCAAATACAGGAGCCCCAGGGACACAATTCTCTCCTTTACCCCCAGGGAACCTGTCATCAGGCCAGGCTACTTCCCACACTCCAAAGCAGGCGCTGCCACACCCAGCCCTTGGCAAGGAGGATTATTTTCCTTAGCAGAAGTTAGCAAACAAACAGAAAAACAGTCTTTTAACTCATTCCCTAGCTTCACGGCCACCCCACCAGGGTTTCTGGCTCTACCTGTTCCTAGCAACTTCCTCATTTCAGTCAGCTCTGCCCCCTTCCATGAGCAGCCACCCCAGAGCTGCTTCTCTGAGCCCAGGCCCCCAGTTCCGGGGCACACCACTAGCTCTACTGCAGAGTGACTTTCCCTCCCCCGAAGTCCAGCCTGTCTCAGCTCATTACCCATTGTTAGCCCTTTATAGACCCAGCTGTAACCCAGCCGTCTAATTGGCTGGATTAGCCCCACCTGCTCTGATCCAGGGTCATGGGCTGAATCTACCCACAGGGACCAGCTACCCTGCACAGAGCCCCAATGAAGTCCCCTAAGAGAAGGATTTGGCCTAGTTGGCAGTTGTTTCAGTGCAGGATGGTGACCGATTGCCCTGACAGAGGAATGCAGCTGGAGCCCTGGAGTGTCTCTTTCCCCTCACACAAACAGATGCTCAATACATGCGGGGAACTCCTGGGTCTGGAGAGAATCCCCTGGAGCTGAGCAGGAGACATCCTGGGTTTCCGTTATAATTATTATGATGCCATGTATTAATAATCCCCCCCACTGTGTGACTGGGGGCCTTTTACACAGGTTGGCATGACACCAAACAGCAGCTTCACCCCATTTTCCTCATGACCCTTCTCAGCACCTGACCCAGTTCCCCTGAGCACACTAGGAATGAGGAACAGCCCATACACCTGGGACCTGACTTTCCAAAAGCTGGGACCTGAACTCCGCCTGCATTTTTGTCCTTGCATTTGTGCACCTGCTTTGCAGCTGTAATTCCCAACACTGCACACACACACCCCTGCTATGGAAGGAGATGGACAGCCAGGCCCCCGTCTCATCATTCGTATGCACACACTGAGTCATGGACAACTGCAGCGTGCAGGAGTGTCGGCGACAAGCACACGTCCCAGCAGGGATGATGATGTGATGTGCTCTGGCCTGGCCCAGTTCTACCAGGTGCAGAGCACTCTCCGCTCCCAGTGCCCAGTGGGAGCTGGGAGTGCTGTGCACCTCCCAGGAGCTGCTCAGCCCCCAGCAGGATCGGGGCCTAAGTGGCCAGGCTCAGACGTATTCCTGGCAGGACCAAATTCTGTAGTCAAAGCTCCGTCCCAGGCAATGCCCAGAGAGCAGACACATCCCAGCCAAACCCAGGGGACAGAGCGAGGGACAGGTGATAGTGATAGAACAAACCTGGGAAATACCTTTCAAGTAAGTGGAGCTGAGAAATATGTCGCCCATTTAAACTGGAGAAAAGGGGGGGCTTAATTCTCTGTGGTCCGAGGGTGGAGTAGAATAATTTTTCATTAAGGGATTTCACCTGGATTCTCTGTGCTGGCTAAATACCCCTGTCCCATCAGGTGCCTGGAGAAGACAATTGCCAGTGATCTCACTAACAGACTTACACAAACTACACTGCTGGGCACGGTAGGATGTGCATGTGCATTTGCTCTCTGTGCATGACAAGCAGAGCGAATACCTTCATGGTCAAACCTGCCATGTGTGCAGGACAAAACTTCCCCCTCTGCACGTTCTCCTGCTTCCCTTCATAGCAGAAGTGCAGGGTGACAGACTCACCCAGTGTACATCCAATTCCATCACGCCCTGGGAAATTCACTCTTCAACACCAGCTACGCACAGTGCAATGGGCAGACATCGCCATCTAAAGGCCAAAATGAGAACAACAGTGATACCCACTTTACTAGTGATAGTATCAACTGTCACAACACTGGGAGAGGGGACTGGTAAAAAGAGGTGATAAACTATGTTCATTTATTTCCAAACCTACTGAGCTTTCCCTGGTACTAAACTCTGAAGAGAGACCTTGGGACACCGATAGTGGTGGGTGGAAGAACAGTTCTGGCTTAGAAACGACTATCAGTACAAGCAGTAACCTCTGCTGTGATTTATCCTGGTCATTACTTGGTCTCTGGGACCCAGCTCTGTGTTTACAGGGAGATCCAACACTGCGTGTGGAAGGGAAAGCCCATCGCAGGGAATCAGAGCGGAGAAGGTTTTGTCACGTATATGGTTGAATACACTAGTGGATAGTGTTCCTTCAGCTGAGATGGATTCACGTTACTTGTAACCCTGAGCCCTTTACTTGTTATTTATCACTGAGGGGGCAGAACTGTTCCTGACTGTTCAGACGCTGGGAGGAGAGCTCTGGGGGGCTGAGAGGGGGGAAGGGCTGTCTGTGCAGCCTGCAGAGGCCAAGTAAGGAACCAACACGTAAAAGCTGCTTTGTCCCTCTGCAAAGGCTGTGAAGAGGGACAGGAGGAGACATTCCCTCTCAGACTGTGGGAGGCTGGAGTTCTCAGTGCCCAATCATCAGCTGATTTGTTGAAAGTAAAATGCAAAGCTCTGCTTAGAGTGTGGGACCCAGTTGTGCACAGCCTGGTGAGGGGCGGTTTTTGTCTCAGTTCCCCATCTGATTGTGTCACAGTGAGTTACCCATAGCTGCTACCAATGCTATAATCTGCACCACAGTAATAAGTGGCCTCATCCTCTGGCTGGATGTTGGTGATGGTTAAATACCGAATGGCGCCGGAACTAGAAACAGTGAATCGATCTGGGACTCCGTCTCCTTTGGTGCTAGAGCCGTACCAAAGGAACCGAGGGGCCTGCCCATCTCTTTGTTGGTACCATCCAACGTTGTAGCTGCTGTGCTGACTGCTCAGAGTGCAGGAGAGTTTCACGGTGTTTCCCAAGGACACCGAGTCTGCAGGCGGCTGGGTCAGCGTGGGCTGCGAGCTGGCCCCTGGAACAAGGACAGGAATTGATTGATTATCATATTTGAGTTAAATACAGAAACAGAATCCAGGAGCAAGGAAGTGGTAATGAATGAGGGAAACACAAAAAAAGAGCTTCCTAAAGCACCGCGTGTGTTAAACCCTCCCCCTCTCTCACCTGAGCAGTACGTGAGCAGCGTGAGGAGCAGAGGGGCCCAGACCATGGTGGGAATCCAGACGCGCTCGGCTCCCTGAGGCAAACGGGTCTGTGGCTGGGACCCTCCGATTCTCTCTTAAACCCCCAGCGCTGGAGAACGGCCCCTTCATGCAAATCAGCTCCCTGCTCACTGGCTGCTGCTGCCAGCACCTCCCTCCTACTGAGAGGAGCAAGAGGCTGTTAAAGGGGAGCTCACGTGGCGCTGGGAGCCAGGGGTGCTCAGATCTGACAGGGATGAGAGACGTATAGGGGCCTTCATAAGATAGAGAATTACTGTTCCCCTGTGACATCGCTTGGCCAGCTCCAATGGTAAATTCCACCCCAGTCCCCAACTTGTCCCCTATAGGGTGACCAGACAACAAATCTGAAAAATTGGGACGGGGGTGGGGGGTAATAGATGCTTATGTAAGAAAAAGCTCCAAAAATCAGGACTTTCCCTATAAAATCGAGACATCTGGTCACCCTAGTCCCCTATAAACCGCCTCCTGCCTCACAGTGAAATTGTGCACAGAGCACACTTTGCTTCTCTGCTAGCAATGATCAGTCACACTCCACATCGTGATCACCGCAGGGAGTTCAGAGGACAGTCTTTATGGCCAGGCCGGAGCATAAAACAAAAGGAACTGAGCCCAACTCTTCTCCCGGTGAATTCAACGGCAAATCTCCCACCGGCTGCCGTTGTGCAGGATCGGGCCCATGGTTTGCATTTTCAGGGAGGATTATTTAATCTGCCTTTGATCAGGCTCCAAGCCCAAAAAACGCAACCAGCTGAAGCTGAGACACAAGTGCGGCCAAGGAGAGGAGAAGGGATTTCCTAACGATAGGGCTCCGTGAATCCCTGTTGACCACGTGGCTCTCAGAGGCCAGCACAGAGGCTGGACTGGGTCAGCGTGTGCAGAGGACTCTGCCAAAGGCCCCATGGCCAGCATCACCGGGCACGATGTCATAAAGGGCAATGGGCAGGCCAGCCCGCAAAGTGCCAGCATCGTTATTCATCATTAGTTAGTTCTTATTACACACAGAGCAACCGACAGACCCTGCCCCAAAGAGCTGACGGGCTAGGAGCCATCCATGTCATTAGCTGCTTCATCTCCAGGAGCCCAGGGGCTTGTGGATGAAATAAAATTACTGCAACGACCCCCAGCTTCCAGCTGTTACTCAGGGGAATAGGCCTGTCAATACAAATCATGTGTGCTTAGGTGATCCATGGTGAGCTGCACATGGACGTGTGCAAAAAGGGAGGTTCAATTCCATCACTGTCGCTTCTGAGAATCAGGGTCATTCTCCATCATGACATTCATTTTAGAGAGTCTAGAAATCCTCTCTGGGTGGGAGCAAGACGGCCCCATATAACGCCCACAACAAACCTAGCAGCATCGTCTCTACTCCGTGCGCTCCTAGCAAATCGTCCTGGGGCCTAACATCACAGGGTTCGACTGCCGCAGTTCCCTGGGGTTTGGGTAGATGGGAGATACGTGTCCTGGTCTATGGCAGCCCATACTGTCCTGTGAGCAGTGCGGGGACTTGGGCAGCACAGAGGACAGCTAGTGATCCAGTGAACAGCTGGTGTGTTTTCTGTGAGGAATAGAAAGGGGTCAGTCCATGCAGTTCTGTTACAACAAACTGCCCGAGGGAGAAATGTCTTCATGGACATAGAGCCTCCTAGCCAATTCACAGACCCCTTTTCTAATTTCCTGCATGATACTGAAGGGAAACTCTCTCAGCCTCTTGTATGACAGGATCATTGTGGGGACTGTTCAAGTGATTGTTACATCCAAACTGGTCTTCATGAAGTTCCTTCCTTCCCCAATTCACAGACCCCCTCGGAAGCCTGTGAGCTGTTGCTATGTGCTAATTCAGCCTGTATTTTACACCTAACATGGATTTTGGCAAGTCCCTGATTGTTTTCTGATCACTAGCTGGGGCTTTGCACAATGCACGATTTCCTTACTACAGCTTTCAGCTTGTCATGATCTGCAGACCACGAGTCCGGGGAAAGGGAGGTTTTGGGCTTAGTTCCCCATCTGAATGTATCATTGGGACACATCAGTACCCTCAGGCACACCACAGGAGTAAGTGGCCTCATCCTCTGGCTGGATGTTGGTGATGGTTAAATAGGGAACGGCCCCAGAGCTGGGAACAGTGAATCGATCTGGGACCCCGTCTCCTTTGGTGCTAGAGCCGGACCAAAGGAACCGAGGGGCCTGCCCATCTCTTTGTTGGTACCATCCAACGTTGTAGCTGCTGTGCTCACTGCTCAGAGTGCAGGAGAGTTTCACGGTGTTTCCCAAGGACACTGAGTCTGCAGGCGGCTGGGTCAGCGTGGGCTGCGAGCTGGCCCCTGGGACAAGGACAGGAATTAACTGATTATCATATTTGAGTTAAATACACAAACAGAACTGAGGAGCAAGGAACTGGTAATGAGGGAGGGAAACAGAAAAAAAGAACTTCCTAAAGCACCGTGTGTGTTAAACCCTCCCCTTATAGTACCTGAGCAGTACGTGAGCAGTGTGAGGAGCAGAGGGGCCCAGACCATGGTGGGAATCCAGACGAGCTCGGCTTATGAGGCAAACGGGTCTGTGGCTGGGACCCTCCGATTCTCTCTTAAACCCCCAGAGCTGGAGAACGGCCCCTTCATGCAAATCTGCTCCCTGGCTGCTGCTCTGGGCACCTGCCCAATGTCCAGCCTCCCCTGACAGGGGCAGGTCACAGGGCTCTGTCTGGGCCAGGATATAAAAATGATCCTGTTCCTGTTCCATAAACAGCCCAGCTCCTCGGGCGGGGGCAGATGTCACTCTGCTCCTGACAACTCCTGGATTATTTTCAAGAGCCCTCGGGGAACTAGTGACAGAGACACTGCAGCTGCTGCTGACATTCCAGTCATATGCCCACAGACTGGCCTCCCGGTGCCTCCTCCAAACTCTTCCTCCTGCAGCCTGAGCTCCCCGTTCCAGCTTCCCTGCAGGTTGCTCCAGGACAGGCAGGAAGCGGCTGATTATCTATGTGCTATGGAGGAAGAGGTGGCGAGATTTGATGAGGCTGAATGAGCAGAGGAGCAGGAGGTGGTGGTGGGGAGGCAGGAGTCCGAGATGATCCCCACATCGTCGCTGGCATTGGAGAAGGCAGGAAGTGGAGGGGGCTGAGGAGTTACTATGAGAAGTTTGGGCTTGGCTGTGTGTAGCTGGAGCTGGCAATGAGCCGCCCGAGCCAAGAGTCAGAGACAGGCACGTGCATGGTGCTGGCTGGAGGGGGACGAGTCACACGTGGGGAGGGAAATTTGTGAGTCCCGAGCACGGAAATGACGTGTGAAGCAATGGGGGCGGGTCGCACACCCAGGGAATGGGGTCGGGGGGAAGAGGCAGGGACGAGGCCAGAGCCCTGTGGAGTCCCACGGGGTAGTTGGGGGGGGGGGGTGGAGGAGACATCGCTGAGGGAGCAGAGAGAAATGAGAGGAGAACTCGTTCCCTGTGTCTACACTAATGTTCCTCGGGAAATCTCCTGCCGTTACACCCCACTGGTGCTAGCAGTAATGGTGGCCCTAGTGTGGACAGTGTTTTACCCCCATGTCACCTAACCCTGCTCAGAGCAGGGGGCAGGGCACTGCTGGGGGGTTATGGAAGGTGCTAGTGTCAGGCCAGGCTCTAGAGGACGGGGGTCAGTGAGGAGGGGGAGCTTTGGGACACAGCCACAAACACTCCTGCTTTGGCTAGGACAGCCCCGGCCTTCCCTGCAGCGGGACACTGACTCTGCAGCCAGCAGATGAACTTTTCTATTGAGGTTCTTATGCCGCAACCATCACTGCGGTACCTGAGCACCGAGACTGGCCCACGGGGAACTAGACATGGCCATGGGCCAGTGGCTTGCTGGGCTGCAGGGGCCATGGAGGAGCAGGGGCCATGGAGGCACTAATGAACTTCTGGAGGGGACCAGGGAAGCTGCAAAGCAACTGGGATGGGGGCAGGGAGGAGGTTCTCGGGAGGAGGGATTTTGATATCATCTATTATCTGATACACCCTGTACCTGGACACTTCATGCAACCCCGGCAACTGTAATAGACTAAGGGATCTGATAGATCTTTCCTACATTACCTCTAACTTCCAGGCCATTCAGGGTGTTGTTAAGCTCGTGGGAACTATGTTAGAGGAGACGTGTCTCTTTACCCAAGGAGCATGTGGCCATCTGGTCCCAGTGGGAACTAGGTAGCGGTAGGTCTGTAACACAGAGATATGAAAGGCTGGAAAAGATGCTCCTTGTAGAGACTGAGCAGCTGCCATCTCCCCCAGACAGAGTGAATGGGGAATGGGTGGAGCAGCGCCCCCTGCTGACAGCAAACGGCTGAAATTCCTTAGAAGGAGCAATCAGTGTCTCATCTACTGCAGGTGGAAACCAAACTGTGCAGCCAGTGCAGAGCCCAGGCTGGAGGAGATGACGGGGGAAGACAGGGAAGGTTTTTGTCTCAGTTCCCCATCTGGCTGGATCACTGTGAGTCCAACTACTACTGCCGGTATACACAACACAGTAATAGTCAGCCTCATCCTCTGCCTGGACACCGGTGATGGTCAGGGCAGCGTTGTTACCGGATATGGACCCAGAGAACCGGGCAGGGATCCCGGAGGGTCTGGTATTGGTGTTGCATATAAGCTGCCGAGGAGCAGTGCCAGGTTTGTGCTGGTGCCAGGCTGGATAGTTGCTGGTGGTGACGGCTCCAGTGCTCAGGCTGCAGGACAGAGTGACAGCCCCTCCTGGGGTCACCGACATCGAGGGCTCCTGAGTCACCACGGGCTGCGAACTGACCCCTGAAATCAACATTACAAACACACTCAGCACCAGGACTCTGGATCCTCACAGACAAACCTCCTCACCTGCAAGTCTCCTTAATGTTTTTGTCACTAAAGCAAACAATTCCCTCACCTGAGCAGTACGTGAGCAGCGTGAGGAGCAGAGGGGCCCAGGCCATGGTGGATCCAGACGAGCTCGGCGTCCTGAGGCAAACGGGTCTGTGGCTGGGACCCTCCGATTCTCTCTTAAACCCCCAGCGCTGGAGAACGGCCCCTTCATGCAAATCCATTCTCTGTTCATTGGCTGTAGGTCTTTGAAAATATAAATCCTGATTTTAACAAGAACACAGACACGTTTCAAATTTAACCTCAAATTTATTTTAAATAAATTTTTTTCTTAAAAAAGTCACTCATAAAATTGTACATTTTCACGTATTATTTCAAGTTCAAATTGAAACAGGGTTTTGCTGTTATTGATTTTATACAAGGGGCTTTACTTTAACTTACTTCTTGAATAATATTTTGAACAACCAGATGCTGCTAGACTGCCAAGTTGTGTCTAACTGCCTGTGCAGGGAGCTAGATCTAGGAAAAGGTTTATTGTTAGTGATGGGGAATCACACGTTTACAAACTGCGCATGTAGGAGAATAAATCTGGTCACTATTTAGTCTCTCAGACCAAATAATTTCTTAGCTACAGCTGCTGCCTACAGCCTATCTGCATGGAAGCAAACATATAAATGTTACATGGTGCCAAACACGCTGTAATGATTGTCATCTAGTTTATCACCAAGGACTGACCAGGAAAACTCTAGAACTAAAGCAGGAACCTCAATATCTTGAGCCAAAAGACTAAGGGGTAGATTTTTAAAGGTGTCGAGTGACATTTTTGTGCGTCTAAATCCCTTTACGTGGGCAGAAGGGGATGTCAGTTGCGTGTGGGTACAGCTAGGGGTGCTCAGATCTGAATTTGGCCTTTACTCTGTGAACGGCCGTTACGGAGCTGCTGGGAGGAGTCGTTAGCGTAACGTTAGCGCAGCACGTCTGACGTGTAGAGAGCAGTGGATGAGCTTTGCATCGCTGGGCACACAGATATTTTCTATCACATGCACATGGAGAGGGGTCACTGCCGCCACCACTGCAGTGCAGCCAGGCCAGCGTCCCCCATGCTGCCCCTCACGCGTGGACACGCACCCTGGGAACACCCCCAGAACTAACTCATTCCCCTCCTGCCACCCTCCTTCCAGCTCCCCTTTGCCGTGATGCCAAGAAACAAACTGACAGCAGTGAGGCCATGGGTGTGCTGAGACCCTCCCCATCCCGCTGCCAGGATTGTCTCAGGCCAGTATGTCGCCCCCTGTTGTCTCTTGTCTCATACTGAGATTGTTCGCTTCTTAGCCAGGACCGTCTCTGTGTTCTGTGTTTGTACAGAGCTCAGCACAACGGGGACCTGGGCCATGACCTGTCCTCCCAGGGGCTACAGAAATACACATACGTAATAATCACAGTGATGCAGCCATCTCTGATGGACATTGCTGTGCAACATTTTGCAGAGATGTTCAGCATTAAATTTAATATCAATTAATTGAAATGTAATTAAGAAAACACTTTGCAAATTCATACCCAGCAATTACGCTGAGAAATGGTTCATGAATCTACAAAGTAAATCAGTACATTTGGGTGCTTCGGACCCCTGTGTCTCCTCCTCCCCCACCACTCGGTCTGAATGGAGGATCTGAAAGGACGCAGCTGTTCAAACACCACCAGACTCTTGAAGACAAATGCGTGCTAAACCGTTACTTTATGCCCTAGAAACTATTTACAACACAAGTGTAGTGTGACAGCGCCCCCTGGTGCCCAGTCAGAACTGAACCACATGCAGAAGAGTAAATGAGGAAAATCCAGGTATATCTCAAATCACATTTTATTCTCTCCAGTCTCTTTAGTTTAAGGAGAGATTCATTCTAGTTCCCAGCTGCACGAAGCTCAGGTTTAGCCTTAGGAATGTGGCTGTCTTTAGACTCCTCTTGCGTGTTAATATTTTATATCTAGAAACATCATGGACTCAGGAACCCCCTATAACTCACCAGAGAAGTACAGGGCAGGGTTCTGGAGAGGAGAGGGCATGCAGGGGAAGGGATTCTTTCTATTCAGTTTTCAGAGTAGCAGCCTGTGTTAGTCTGTATTCACATATATGCATCCGAAGAAGTGGGCAGTAGCCCACGAAAGCTTATGCTCTAATAAATTTGTTAGTCTCTAAGGTGCCACAAGTACTCCTGTTCTTTCTACTCAGTGGAAGCTTTGGTCTCCGTTAACACAATCATTGGCAGGCTCACGCTTTCCTAACGTGTCCTGGATCTTCTTATATCAAAAGAAACTGAACCACATTTCCTTCATGTGTGAAAGGCTCCTCTCAGCCCCAGACACCATGTGCTGCCTTTGACTTGCTCTGCCTTTGATATTTGTAAGGGGCTTTTCCCCATGAGATCTAAGGCAATCTGAACTCTGGCCTGTATGGTTCATACCCCCATACTTAGTAGCTCTGTATTGGCTGAGGGATGAATTAACCCCCAGGTGCCTTGATTAATTTGATCATTCAACAGGCTCACCCCTTCCTAATTTCACCTATTCTTCACGTGCTGATGGAACAGTTGTTTCCAGACTTGTCTGGGTTTACGTGTATATATAAATCCCATCGTTACACTGAGAAGTGGTTCATAAATCTACAACATAAGTCAATACATCTGCGTTCCGTCAACCCTCTGTCTCATCCCTCCCCCACCCAGTGTGTCTGCAGGAGGGGTTTGAACAGATGCAGCTCTCTGATCACCACAGCCTGTTGCACACACCCTGGAAGGTAAATGTGTATTAAACAGTTACTGTAGTTCATTACCAACAGTTCACAAGTGCAGGGAGACAGCGCCCTCTTGTGCCCAGAGGCATAGATGCACCATGTTGCTATACTGCCCTACAGCACCTGGGGAAAATCCAGCTGCTTCTCGCATCCCATTGAATTCTCTCCAATCTCTGGAGTTGAAGGAGAGATTCATGACAGGTCCCAGCTACATCCAGACCAGTTTGCCATTTGTGAGTGTGGCTGTGTGTTACTGTGTTCCTCCAACTCACCTCCTGGGCTAATATTTACATGTAGGAATAGCTAGGACTTGGGAACCCCAGTGACTCCTCAGATACACGTACAGCAGGCCTGGGGCGAGTGGTGGGGTCTT
This sequence comes from Malaclemys terrapin pileata, assembly GCF_027887155.1. Lineage (NCBI taxonomy): Eukaryota > Metazoa > Chordata > Testudines > Emydidae > Malaclemys > Malaclemys terrapin. The sequence continues at coordinate 14,147,356 of NC_071520.1, read as the reverse complement.
TACTACTCAGTTGCTCTCAATGTGGCTTTTGTGGCTTCTTTCACCTGGTCATTTTGCAGGCTCAGCCTTTCTTAATGGAGCTGTTTGTATCATAGCCAGATCCGTCCCTTTCCTACCTGGCTCGGCTTGTGTGTGCAATACCTGGGCTCTGGGATCTAACACCCCGCTCCGCAGACTCTGAGTTTCACTGAAGAATGAGCTGGTATTTAATAGACACAAACTACCTCCTCTCACAGCATGGATCTGGGAACTGGATTTTGGAATGTTTTCTTTAGGATTATAACAGAATCTCATTGCTGCCGGAGCACTGCATTGCAGGGGTCAAATCCTGGTCCCATTGAAAGAAATGATAAAACTGCTGTTCAGTTCAGTGGGACAAAGACTTTGCCCTACATTTCTGGAGCTTGATCAAGTTAGTGAGCTGAAATCACAGGGAGTGGGACAGCGCATGGGGACACACTTCACTGCTTTCAGAGTGGGTGAATGATCATAACTTAGCGCTGAGACATGATGAACTCATACAGCGTTGGAAGAGGAAAGAGCTGGTTTTTGTGAGTTCCCCATCTGGCTGTGTCATAGTGCAGCACCACCCCTGCAGCACAATAATAGTCAGCCTCATCCTCTGCTTAGACGCTGGTGATGGTTAAGTAGCAGGTTGTATTAGAGGCGTCTTTGGAACCAGCAGAACGATTGGGGACCCCAGAGCCCTGGTGCTTGTCAGAGTCAGTGTTTTACCTCAGCAGGTTTCTTGGGTTTCTCCCCTCATTCTACTGATATCATGAAACTCTTCCAAATGTGGATCCACTGCTAAGGACGCAGGAGAGTTTAACTGTGTTTCCACTGACACTGAGGGGGGCTGAGTCAGAATAAACTGGTGTAATTTAAACCAAACCAGAAAAGAGAAACCCTCTCCTTCACCCAAGCCATACGTGAGCAGCGTGAGGAGCAGAGGGGCCCAGGCCATGGTGGGGAATCCAGACGCGCTCAGCTTCCTGAGGCAAACGGGTCCCTGGCTGGGACCCTCCGATTCTCTCTTAAACCCCCAGCGCTGGAGAACGGCCCCTTCATGCAAATCTGCTCCCTGGCTTCTGTTGCCAGCACGTCCCCTCCTCAGAAGAACAAGAAATGGTTAAAGGAGGGTGTGACTCTAGCTACCCCTAGGTTCACACCCTGCACACTACTGCGATAATATCGGTACAAAATATGCCTTGCGAGGTATCATCTGAACCCTAGTAACACACTGGTTTCTAATGTCATGGAGAAATATATGTGACAGTGCTGGATGTGGAATTACGGATACTCACTAATATTATGCTTTAAAGCCTGTGACTTTAAGGTGTTTAAACAAGGCCTGGCAGGAGGGGTTAATAAGCAGGTTTTCTCCAGACAAAGGAAAGAGGCCAACACCTCAGACCAGGTGTGGTCAGATTCAAGGGGCTATTCATTTGTATCAGGGGTTTGCAGGAAGAGACACTTTGCATTGTAAAAGTCACTAGTGGGCGAGTGGGGGGAGGCAGCATGCAGCCTACACCAGATGTGTGGTGTCCATACCCAGCCGGGAACAGGAGCTGTAACGGGGATACATGTCAGAAGGACACATTTCAAAGGTTTATTGGACTATACAGAGAGGGGAAGCAAATGCCTAAGTTCCTTCACCTGAGGAGACAAGGAAAACCAGTGCCTTGGCTCCCTGGGGATCCCAGCTGAGAGCTAGCCAGCTATTGCTGGGGAAGGGAAGACTGGTGAGGAAACTACCATGAACGAAAACAGGGGCTTATTAAGCGAGGTCTTATCCACCAGAAAGTGTATTTTTACATTTGTTTGTTTGTTTGTAACCCTTTCGGATTTTATTTCTTCTACTTGGTATCACATAAAACCTATGGCTTTTGTTTAATAAACTTGGTTATGTTTACTATAAACCAATTCAGGGCCGTGTTTGAAGGGAAGGGTGTATTTACCCCAGTTAAAATTAATAACCTGGGATGTATGGACTCTTTAAAAGAGCAGCAAACTTAATATCTTCTGTGAACCTACAGTGGCAGGGGCTCTGCATTGCAGAGAAAGATCTCGGAGGTGCTCCAGGCGGCCGTTCACTGGCTGAGCGTTACCTGCTGGGCGAGGTTTGGGCTGGGAGAGCCGTGAGGAGTTTGCTGGTGAGGAAGACAGACTGGGGTGGGAGGGATCTGATGCACAGTCTAGTCTTCAGCACAGCTCGCTCTTGGCTAACACAGTGGCTCACAGTTCTGGGCATCCCCAGCAGCCTGTTACACAGGGTTAGTGACTGCGAGAAGGAAAAGTTACTCTGGTGTTATATCGCGGTGAGAGCTCAATAAACAAATTTTTATTCTACGAAACTGAAAAGAGCTCTCTGACTAGCTCAGAAAAAGCCCCATCTCATGCTGTCAAACATCTTCTCCCCCTTCCAGACTAGCCGTGCACAGTGGGGGTATTTCAACTTCTGCTTGTCTTGCTGTAGAAGACATTCGTCAGACTCCAGCCCTGGCAAAGAAAAGTGCAGCAGGAATTCCACACTCTAGTGCTGAGGCACCACCTAGCGCCTGGGCTCCCAGGGACCTTCTTGGGAAAGTTCCATTTGCTCCTTCTTTAGAATCCCTGTCAAACACAGGAGCCCCAGGGACACAACTCTCCTTTACCCCCAGGGAACCTGTCATCAGGTCAGGCTAGTCCCCAGACTCCAAAATAGGCGCTGCCACACCCAGCCCTTGGCAAGGAGGGTTATTTTCCTTAGCAGAAGTTAGCAAACAAACAGAAAAACAGTCTTTTAACTCATTCTCTAGCTTCACGGCCACCCCACCAGGGTTTCTGGCTCTACCTGTTCCTAGCAACTTGCTCATTTCAGTCAGCTCTGCCCCCTTCCACGAGCAGCCACCCCAGAGCTGCTTCTCTGAGCTCAGGCCCCCAGTTCCGGGTCACACCACTAGCTCTACTGCAGAGTGACTTTCCCTCCCATGAAGTCCAGCCTGTCTCAGCTCATTACCCACTGTCAGCCCTTTATAGGCCCAGCTGTAACCCAGCCCTCTTTAATTGGCTGGATTAGCCTCACCTGCTCTGATCCAGGGTCATGGGCTGAATCTACCCACAGGGACCAGCTACCCTGCACAGAGCCCCCATGAAGTCCCCTAAGAGAAGGATTTGGCCTAGTTGGCAGTTGTTTCAGTGCAGGATGGTGACCGATTGCCCTGACGGAGGAATGCAGCTGGAGCCCTGGAATGTCTCTTTCCCCTCACACAAACAGATGCTCAATGCGTGCGGGGAGCTCCTGGGTCTGGAGAGAATCCCCTGGAGATGAGCAGGAGACATCCCGGGTTTCTGTTATAATTATTATGATGCCATGTATTAATAATCCCCCCCACTGTGTGACTGGGGGCCTTTTACACAGGTTGGCATGACACCAAACAGCAGCTTCACCCCATTTTCCTCATGACCCTTCTCAGCACCTGACCCAGTTCCCCTGAGCACACTAGGAATGAGGAACAGCCCGTACACCTGGGACCTGACTTTCCAAGAGCTGGGACCTGAACTCCGCCTGCATTTTTGTCCTTGCATTTGTGCACCTGCTTTGCAGCTGTAATTCCCAACACTGCACACACACACCCCTGCTATGGAAGGAGATGGACAGCCAGGCCCCCGTCTCATCATTCGTATGCACACACTGAGTCATGGACAACTGCAGCGTGCAGGAGTGTCGGCGACAAGCACACCTCCCAGCAGGGATGATAATGTGATGTGCTCTGGCCTGGCCCAGTTCTACCAGGTGCAGAGCACTCTCCGCTCCCAGTGCCCAGTGGGAGCTGGGAGTGCTGTGCACCTCCCAGGAGCTGCTCAGCCCCCAGCAGGATCGGGGCCTAAGTGGCCAGGCTCAGACGTATTCCTGGCAGGACCAAATTCTGGAGTCAAAGCTCCGTCCCAGGCAATGCCCAGGGAGCAGACACATCCCAGCCAAACCCAGGGGTCAGAGCGAGGGACAGGTGATAGTGATAGAACAAACCTGGGAAATACCTTTCAAGTAAGTGGAGCTGAGAAATATGTCGCCCATTTAAACTGGAGAAAAGGGGGGGCTTAATTCTCTGTGGTCCGAGGGAGGAGTAGAATAATTTTTCATTAAGGGATTTCACTTGGATTCTCTGTGCTGGCTAAATACCCCGTCCCATCAGGTGCCTGAAGTAGACAATTGCCAGTGATCTCACTAACAGACTTACACAAACTACACTGCTGGGCACAGTAGGATGTGCATGTGCATTTGCTCTCTGTGCATGACAAGCAGAGCGAATACCTTCATGGTCAAACCTGCCATGTGTGCAGGACAAAACTTCCCCCTCTGCACGTTCTCATGCTTCCCTTCATAGCAGAAGTGCAGGGTGACAGACTCACCCAGTGTACATCCAGTTCCATCAGGCCCTGGGAAATTCACTCTTCAACACCAGCTACGCACAGTGCAATGGGCAGACATCGCCATCTAAAGGCCAAAATGAGAACAACAGTGATACCCACTTTACTAGTGATAGTATCAAGTGTCACAACACTGGAAGAGGGGACTGGTAAAAAGAGGTGATAAACAATGTTCATTTATTTCCAAACCTACTGAGCTTTCCCTGGTACTAAACTCTGAAGAGAGACCTTGGGACACGGATAGTGGTGGGTGGAAGAACAGTTCTGGCTTAGAAACGACTATCAGTACAGGCAGTAACCTCTGCTGTGATTTATCCTGGTCTTTACTTGGTCTCTGGGACCCAGCTCTGTGTTTACAGGGAGATCCAACACTGCATGTGGAAGGGAAAGCCCATCGCAGGGAATCAGAGCGGAGAAGGTTTTGTCACGTATATGGTTGAATACAGCAGTCGATAGCGTTCCTTCAGCTGAGATGGATTCACGTTACTTGTAACCCCGAGCCTTTTACTTGTTATTTATCACCGAGGGGGGGAACTGTTCCTGACTGTTCAGACGCTGGGAGGAGAACTCTGGGGGGCTGAGAGGGGGGAAGGGCTGTCTGTGCAGCCTGCAGGGCCAAGTAGGGAAGCAACACGTAAAAGCTGCTTTGTCCCTCTGCAAAGGCTGTGAAGAGGGACAGGAGGAGACATTCCCTCTCAGACTGTGGGAGGCTGGAGTTCTCAGTGTCCAACAATCAGCTGATTTGTTGAAAGTAAAATGCAAAGCTCTGCGTAGAGAGTGGAACCCAGTTGTGCACAGCCTGGGTGAGGGGAGGTTTTTGTCTCAGTTCCCCATCTGATTGTGTCATGGTGAGTTACCCATTGCTATCACCTGTACCACAGTAATAAGTGGCCTCATCCTCTGGCTGGACCTTGGTGATGGTTAAATAGCGAATGGCTCCAGAGCTGGAAACAGTGAATCGATCTGGGACCCCGTCTCCTTTGATGCTAGAGCCATACCAAAGGAACCGAGGGGCCTGCCCATCTCTTTGTTGGTACCATCCAACGTTGTAGCTGCTGTGCTGACTGCTCAGAGTGCAGGAGAGTTTCACGGTGTTTCCCAAGGACACTGAGTCTGCAGGCGGCTGGGTCAGCGTGGGCTGCGAGCTGGCCCCTGGAACAAGGACAGGAATTAACTGATTATCACAGTTTGGTTACATACGGCAACAGAATCAAGGGCAAGAAACAGGAAATGGGGAAAACAGAAAAAAAGAGCTTCCTAAAGCACAGTGTGTTAAACCCTCCCCCTCTCTCACCTGAGCAGTAAATGAGCAGCGCGAGGAGCAGAGGGGCCCAGGCCATGGTGGGAATCCAGACGCGCTCGGCTCCCTGAGGCAAACGGGTCTGTGGCTGGAACCCTCCGATTCTCTCTTAAACCCCCAGCGCTGGAGAACGGCCCCTTCATGCAAATCAGCTCCTTGCTCACTGGCTGCTGCCGCCAGCACCTCCCTGCTCCTGCCTCTGAGAGGAGCAAGAGGCTGTTAAAGGGGAGCTCACATGGCCCTGGGAGCCAGGGGGTGCTCAGATCTGAGAGGGATGAGAGACGTATAGGGGCCTTCATAAGATGGAGAGAGAATTACTGTTCCCCTGTGACACTGCTTGGCCAGCTCCAATGGTAAATTCCACCCCAGTTCCCAACTTGTCCCCTATAAACTGCCTCCTCCTCATAGTGAAATCGTGCACAGAGCACACTTTGCTTCTCTGCTAGCAGTGATCGGTCACACTCCACATCGTGATCACCGCGGGGAGTTCAGAGGACAGTCTTTATGGCCAGGCCGGAGCATAAAACAAAAGGAACTGAGCCCAACTCTGCTCCCGGTGAATTCAACGGCAAATCTCCCAACGGCTGCAGTTGTGCAGGATCGGGCCTGTGGTTTGCATTTTCAGGGAGGATTATTTAATCTGCCTTTGATCAGGCTCCAAGCCCAAAAAACGCAACCAGCTGAAGCTGAGACACAAGTGCGGCCAAGGAGAGGAGAAGGGATTTCCAAAGATAGGGCTCCATGAATCCCTGTTGACCACGTGGCTCTCAGAGGCCAGCACAGGGGCTGGACTTGGGCCAGCGTGTGCAGAGGACTTTGCCAAAGCCCCCATGGCCAGCATCATCGGGCACGATGTCATAAAGGGCAATGGGCAGGTCCTGGCAGGAAAGTGTCCCATGGGACGGGTGATCAGATGCCCGTGTGCAGCCGAACCTCCTTCCAGCCCGCAAAGTGCCAGCATCGTTATTCATCATTAGTTAGTTCTTATTACACACAGAGCAACCGACAGACCCTGCCCCAAAGAGCTGACGGGCTAGGAGCCATCAATGTCATTAGCTGCTTCATCTCCAGGAGCCCAGGGGCTTGTGGATGAAATAAAATTACTGCAACGACCCCCAGCTACCAGCCATTACTCAGGCATTTCAATACAAGTCACATGTGCTTAGAGGATCTGCGGTGAGTGGTACATGGACGCGTGCCAAGGGGGAGGTTTAATTCCATCACTGTCGCTTTTGGGAATCAGGGTCATTCTCCATCATGACATTCATTTTGGTGAGTCTAGAAATCCTCTCTGGGTGGGAGCAAGACAACCCCATATAACATCCAAAACCAAAGCTAGCAGCAGCCCATCTACTCCGTGCACTCCTAGCAAATCGTGTCCTGCTCTATGGCAGCCCATACTGTCCTGTGAGCAGAGCGGGGACTTGGGCAGCACAGAGGACAGCTAGTGATCCAGTGAACACCTGGTGTGTTTTCCCTCCAGCTTTCCAAGTGGGCCAGTAATGCAGAGGGAACATAGCTGGCGGGTCCTGCTGCTGGCCGGATCCCTGCTCGCCAGTCGCCCACCCACCCAACAGTGAGTGACTGGGGAGGGGGTCCAGCAATGGCCAACAATGGGGGTGGGGGTGCAAGGCTGGTGGCAGTACGTGGGGCCAGCCACTGCCCATGCTGGTCCATCAGTGCAGCCCCCACTCCGTGCTGGTTCTCAGCCAGCAGGGCCACATCCCCCATCCTATTTCCAGCTTACGCTGACTGCCCGCTGTGAGCTGCGGTGGCTGGTGAGTGTGGACTGGCACCAGGCGGCAGTCGGTTACATGTTGCCTCTGCTGCCTATCCATCGGCCCTTTACGTGCTTCCCTTCTCACTGTCCTCTCCCTGCTTTGCCCCTTCGATCCCCCTCAGCCCCACTGCTCCTCCATATCCCCCCCACCCCAGCAGGGCGCGTCCCACTTCCAGCACCATGTGGAGAACCAGCCCCTGGCCAGAGCGCTCAGCTCACCAACAGCCTGGCAGGAGGCTCCTTCCTTCCCCCACTGCCTCTGGCTGAGCCAGCGCCATGGGAAGGCAAACAGAAAGAACCCAACTCTTCAGTATTTCTTTTTAACAGAGGCTCAGTCAACTTGATGTTAATTTGAACATTTGTACTGCATAGTTCTGCTTGCCATTGAACTCACTTGAATACGAATAGGTTTACCACGTGTCCTGTATTCAGCATAGGGAAATACGGTCACCCTACACAGGCTGAGGTTATTTGTCTCAGTTCCCCCTCTCCCTGCATCTCTGTGGTTACAGCCAGATGCTACCACTGCCAAGACCTCCAGCACAATAATAATCAGCCTCGTCCTCTGCCTGGACCCCGGTGATGGTTAAATAAGCCGTGTTCCTGGAGGAGTCTTTACAGCCAGTGAACCGATCTGGGATCCCATCACCTCTGTTGCTGGTTTCATACAGCACAAAGCGAGGGGCTTGGCTAGGTTTCTGCTGGTACCAGGTTATAGGGTAACTGCCAATGCTGTACCCACTGCTCATGGCACAGGAGAGTTTAGCTGTTTGGTCCAGCGACACTGACTCTGTAGACGGCTGAGTCAAGACGTACTGGGAGCTCGACCCTGAGAGAAGGGAACAAACAGAGCAAAATAAAAATTCAACGTCTCTCTGCCAGGGCTAATTCTAAAGAGACTATGTTAGATCTCAAATACCGTCCAGTGTTACAATAATAAAGTAAATACGACCCTTCCCCGCAGAGCACCCGAGCAGTAAGTGAGCAGCGTGAGGAGCAGAGGGGCCCAAGCCATGGTGGGAATCCAGACGAGCTCGGCTTCCTGAGGCAAACGGATCTGTGGCTGGGACCCTCCAATTCTCTCTTAAACCCCCAGTGCTGGAGAACGGCCCCTTCATGCAAATCTGCTCCCTGGCTGCTGCTCTGACAGGGGCAGGTCACAGGGCTCTGTCTGGGTCAGGATATAAAAATAATCCTGTTCCTGTTCCATAAATGGCCCAGCTCCTCGGGCGGGGGCAGGTGTCACTCTGCTCCTGCCAACTCCTGGACTATTTTCAAAAGTCCTTTATTACTTCTTTGGCTGTAACTCTCTCCTAAGGGATGTCCCCAACCTGCACCAAACCTGCTGTGAACAGACAGGCTCACTGGGGAAATGTCTCTGTTTCCAGTTCATGCACAGAGGAGTTAGGAACTCTGGGAAGGATGGTCTCTTCCCACCCTACATTTCTATCATTCTACGAATCTAAGGTTTCGGTGACTTTCTCTGCCCAGTTACAGAATTTAGCTGGATGTTCAAACCTTCCCTCCTACTCCCACCCCGCCCACCATGGCCCGCATCGCTCTGAAAGGCTGTTTGAAACCACAACGAGGCTTTGGGTCTGGCATGCTCGATTGCAGCTGCCATCTTGGATCTGCTCTTTGGTCCACTTCTATGGAAGTATTAAACATTTCTCTTTGTTGTCACAGTTGGTACAAGAGCTCTCTCTGGACACTGACACAGCCCCATCACTGGAGTATCTGACGGGAAGGCCAATTTGTAGCTGCTTCAAAATCAAACACCCTGTCTTTGCCTCCCACACGCCCATCTGAGTGATGTCACCAGCATCACCACAGGTGAGACGTCACAGCCTCGCCGGAACCCACATTTCCTCATCTCTGAGGTGCAGTGACACACGTTTTCAGTAGGAGGATTTGAGTGGCAGAGCTCCAAAGCAGCTCTCCCTTCATTCCTGCTCTCTCAGACCACAGATGAATGGGCAATTGAAACCGTTTCTACAGCTGGTTTGGAACTCAGCCACACACAGGACTCTGTAGTGTGCCCAAATCAAGCCCTTACCACCAACTTTTTAGAAGGTCAGTGTTGAGTCCAAAGAATGCTCCTTTGTTGGCATTTATTCAGAGGTCCTGTGTACCTGCCCATACTGAACATTGTCCCCCTCCCACGGCCTTGCCTCCCCTTGGCCGGGATTCACTATCTCGCTGTGTGTAGCTACTAACCATTTCCACAAATTGTGCTGGAGTCTCCGTGGGAGCCACAGTCCACAAAGGTCATTGGACCATGCATGTCTCTTAATAACCTGAGCACTCCTCAGTGGCGACATGGTGGAGAAACCAGTGTTCCCCCAGGTTTCTCCAACTCCCCAGGCCCACATCACTCTCCCTCAGGGAAAGGAAAGATGCAGCTGGCGGAACAATGAGGTCTAGAAACAAACTGGAAAAGCAATAGGAACCGCTGTCATATTTAACGATTCCCAGGGCTAACATGACACAATCCCAGAACTCCCAGCAGTACCAGGAGAGGGCAGCAGGACCCACGGGGTCTTGGGCCGTGGGTTCTACCTTGAAGCCTGGCCTTCTTAGAGCAGGCTGACTGCTCAGTCAGAGTCTGGCAGGGCTGGTGAGGCCCCTCCCTCCAGGTGGTCTGGTTCTCTCTTGCTTCCCTTTGGAACAAAAGAACTGCCACACTTGACTAAGTGTAAAAGTTAGGTTCTGTGTAATATACAGAGATATTTAATACAAGGAAGGGTGAGTGTTCCTGGCTGTGCTTCTCAGCAGGGGTGGGGGAGACTGCCCTTGTAATTGTGCACCTGCTTTGCACGTGTAATTCCCAAAGCTGTACCTGCACATCCCTGCTATGGAAGGAGATGGAGAGTCAGGCCCCAGTCTAGTCATTTGTGTGCACAGATACTGATTCATGTACAACTGCAGTGACTGCGTGGACAAGCGCACCCAGCAAACGCACATACGAGTAGAGGCTATATTGTGCTCCAGACTGGCCCGATTCCACCAGGAGCAGCGCACCCTCCATTCCTGATGCCTGCAGTGGGAGCTGAGAGTGCTATGCACCTCCCAGGAGCTGCTCAACCCCCACCAGGATCAGGGCCTCAGTGGCCAGGCTCAAACATATTCCTGGAGGACCTAATTACAGAGTCAAAGCCCGGCCCCCAATGAGCAGAGGCCCCCAGCCCATTGCAGGAACCATGATGATGGAGCAATGACAGCAAAACAATTAATTTGGGAAATATGTTTAAAGCATGAGGACTGAGAAATACATTGCACATTTAAACTGGAGAAAGAGGGGAGTTTAATTCTCTTAGTTTTCCTGCGGAGAATTAGGTCCATTTTTCATTATGGAATTAACATCCTGGATTTTAAAAATCCTCTCTGTAGTGGATAAATACCTCTCTCCCACTGAATAACTGCATTAGAGAATTGCCAATGATCCCACTAACAGTATTACACAAACAGCACTGCTGGGCGGGGTAGGATATGCATGTGCGAGTGCTCTCTGTGCATGACGAGCAAGTGAATACCTTCATGGTCAAACCTGCCATCCATGCAGGAGCAAAATGTCCTCCTCTGCACATTCGCCTGCTTCCATTCACAGCAGATGCACAGAGAGCACAGAACCACCCTGTATTTATCTAATTCCATCACACACCAGGGACCTGCTCACCTGTACCAGCTACACACAGTATAATGGGCAGACTAACCCCTGGGCCATGAATTGTGTCCCTGGGCTAGTTAGAACAGTGTGGCTATGCACGCTGCCGTTCAGTGCCTGGCAGGGAGACAGAGCGCCACCCATTGTGGGAATGAAGCTTCGCAGAGTGCACATTTATTTATGACAAGAATGAGCCTCAGGAAATGACACTCTGCACTTGCATATATTCAAAATAAACCCCCAAGTGAAGAGAGCTGTTTGCTCTTATCCAGTCCACTGGAGCACTTTTCTCCTAGCGCTTGAGCATGATGCTTGAATAAATCAGTTTTGCTGCAACATCCGTTGCAATAGCTGTGATAGACAGGGCCAGCAAGTCACTCCTGGCTGAAGGAACTATGAGAATAGAGCTTAATATGCTTCTGTAATGAGGTGACACCCCTTCAGGGGCTGGAAAGGGATTAATAGTCAATGAATTATGGTACAGGTGCAGTAGATGTACCTAATTAGTTACTTCAAGTTCTCAGCAAGAGAGCCGGGGGTGCACCAGGTAATAACTTATTGGACGCCTGGGCCGGATAAAAAGGAGAGAGTTCAGTCTGAAGGGTGGAACCACCGAGAGCAAAGGGGCCACAGCACAGGGGCCTGAGCCAGAGTCCACAGGAGAGCAGAGACCTCAGGGAGGCAGCCTGAGGGGCCAGCGCTCAATATCAGAGCTTGGGGAGACGAGAAAGGAGATTGGAGACCGAGCCCAAATGAAGGGCTGATCACTGAGAGACTTTGGGACGTTAGTTTGAGCTTTTTTACCCCCAAAAGGATTCCCACTTAGGCGCTGGAACAAAGATGTCTGCAACTTTGGGCCCTGACACCAGGGGGCACTCACGAGTCTAGGGGCACCATTTCCCGTGCCAATCTTGAGAAACAACCAGGATCGCTAAATCTTTCAGGACAGGGAGGATCTTAGGAAAATGACAAGCACAGTCGAGATCAGTGGCTCTCAAACTGTGGTGCTTGGAATGCTCACTGGGGGTGAGAGGACATGGTGCTGGCTCCTCCTCCTGGTTTCTAGGTGCTAAATTGCATCAAAATTGCTATAAATACATTCAGTTCTTTTGCATTTCCATGTCAACCATCATTGTGTGGTTGCCACAGGGACACTATCGATCACAAATCAGAGGGGAGGTGGTCATCACAATCATGAATGGGAGGCAAAATATCGCCCAAGACAATCTCTCCATTCAGGCGTGGTCCCCCCTGCTGTGACAAAGTTGGAGAACCTTTGTCTAGATTACACCAAACAAGAAGCCCTCAGAACAGAAGTGTGAAACCTGCAGGACACAAAGAATGCTCTGGGAATGGACTTCTATATTCTGGCTTGCAGTTCGTGCTGGAATGCTTCCCATGCCCCTAACAGCGTTGTTTGACAATATACATCCCTCAAGCTGCTTTTGAAAAGGCATCTGCCAGTCTGTTTCTGCAGTGTCACAAGCTTCACAGCTGGCAGCCAAAGGTTTCCAGATGTTCTTAGATTTATGAGTGATTTCAACCAATCAAATGATTATGGCAAGCCAGTGATGAGACTAAAAGGTGTGTGTAACGCACTGTAACGCAAAATAGCATGCCTGGGAAATACCAGAACAGCACTTAAGAACAACACTTATTACTGATCCAGCCAGACATCACATAGGTCCTTCCCAGACTTAATGATTCCAGGGTTCACTCTCTGTTAAACACCTGCCATCACCTACCATCATTACATCAATCTTTGCCAGCCACTGGGCTGCTCTGATTCACAGTTGCGCCTCACTTCCTCAAAATGTCTACAACTGGGTGACGGACAAGAGCTTTTCAAAGACATTTCTCCCACGTTGAACCTTTTCTTGGATTCACTTCTGGGAGTTGCAAGGGGTGGTCTCTTATATCAAACTCCCTATCCAGTGGACTCACAGCAGGACATACGATGAAGAAGGACAGTAGAGGTTTTTGTCTCAGTTCCCCATATGACTTCATCACTGTGGGACACTCCACCACTGCCATGCCATATGGCACAATAATAATCAGCCTCATCCTCTGCTTGGATATTGGTGATAGTTAAATAACCATCATTGCCAGAGCTGGAACCAGTGAATCGGTCTGGGATCCCATCACCTCTGCTGCTGGTCCCGGACAGCACAAAGCGAGGGGCTTGGCCAGATCTCTGTTGGTACCAATACAGATTGTAACTGCTAAGGCTGTACCCGCTGCTCATGGCACAGGACAGTTTGGCTGTTTGTCCTGGTGACACAGACTCCGAGGAGGGCTGAGTCAGCACCGGCTGTGAACTGGCACCTAAACAAGAATAAAAACGGGGATATGTAAATGATGAGTATCCCCACATCCCATTATCTGTTACGAAGTCTCATGCTAGGGATGTTCAAAGGATGGCAAGACATTTGGCTGCACAAGCCCAGATTAATCCCCAGGAATGTTTGGAAAACCTCAGACCACTGATTTGCTGCTTTTACATTTCAACAGCAGAGATGTTCCATAAAAACATTTGATTGGCCTGAATTTACAACACAATAATCACAGTCCTTGGTCAAAGTTTTGGGACAAGTCAACCCTTCTAGCTAACCTGAGCAGTAAGTGAGCAGCGTGAGGAGCAGAGGGGCCCAGGCCATGGTGGATCCAGACGAGCTCGGCTTCCTGAGGCAAACGGGTCTGTGGCTGGGACCCTCCGATTCTCTCTTAAACCCCAGCACAGGAGAACGGCCCCTTCATGCAAATCTGCTCCCTGCTCATTGGCTGCAGTAGCATTTCACAGTCCCCCTGAGAAACGCAGCAACTCTTAAATAGGAGCTCTGCTCTCAGAGGCACTCAAACCCAGAGATGCCAAAAAGGGGAATCATTTGTTTTTCCTGACGGAAACCTGCAGAGGTACCCCAGCTACCACATAGAAAAGGGCAGCATGAACTCTGCTGTACTGGGGAGAATAAAGAACTTCCTAGCATCACAAGAACGTCCTGTGCAGGGAACATTTCAGGTCTTCCTCTCCTGCAGTCACTAGACTAAACAGACTCCTTACAATAGAAGGCTCTAATGTACAGCTGCAGCTAGCAGCAGTGGCTAAATTCAGCACTTGATTACCCACATGGAACGTCACTGAAGCATGGCTGTAAGCAAGAGCAGAATTTGGACCATTATTACCAGTTTGAAGTCGACAATGTGCACTAATGCAGGCAAAAAACAAGCCCTTTAAAGGGCCCCTGCTTTTTAGAATGAGAGGCTAAATGGTTGGGGGTTGGAAGCCTGCGGACAGTGGGAAGTGTGGACAAAGAGATGCACCTTCTGTTGTACTCCACGTGGGCCTGATTCTGCAAGGCTCTGCGTGCCCTCCCCTTCCAGGGCCGGCTATGGGAGCTGAGGGCTCTGGCACCTCTCAGGAGCTGCTCAACCCCCTGCAGGATCAGGCGCTAACCAGCCAGGTTCAGATGTATTCCTGGCCGAACCAAACTCCAGAGTCAACATTCCATCCCCACCAATGCCCCGATCCCGGGGAGCTGACGTGCTCCAGTCAAGGGCAGGGGTGGTGGTGAGGGGGACATCACGGAGAAAGCACAACTTTAGACAATACGTAAAGAATGAGAACCTGAAAAATAGGCTGCACATTCAAATTGGACACAAGGAGAAGTTTAATTCTCTCAGGGTCCCTGGGGTGAATTAGGTTTATTTTGGGTTTCACACCCTGCATCCTAAATACCCTTTGTAAGCTGGGAAAGTGCTTTACACCCCTCGCCATCAGCTAACTGCATTGGAGAATTGCTAGAGATCTCACTAACAGTGTCCTATGCACATCACCGTTGGGCAAGGCAAGATCTCGGGGTGTGTATATTCTCTGTGCATAATGCAGAGTGGCCTGGAGCTAATGAACCTGGTCAAAGCTACCACATGTACAGGAGACAAATGCCCTGCTCTGCACGATTCCCTCCTTCAGTGCATCCCAGAAATTCAGAGCCATAACAAGGAGCCCTGGCGTGGTGGCAATATACCGGATGACTTGATGTTCTGTCTCCTGTGCCAGATTCTTGGTCAGGATGGCAAGGTCAATACCTAGCCACATGGCAGAGGTCGGTATTTACTGATCCCAGTGGGTGTTCTTACATGTTCCTTTTAAAATAAAAATCACATGGAAATGTAACATATCACCTGGCAACAGTAATAACCACAGACCAATGCTCTCTGCTGTCTGAGCTTTGCGTCACAGGCCTCTTGTTCTCATAGCAATTGCTTCTGCAGTGGCCTGTTCAGTCACTGATGTGGATTATACTTAGCACTGCCCACCTCATGCTGTGTGAGATCACAACATGCTGTCATACAGATACACCATATACAGCAATGTCATCTCAACAGGCCCAACAGAACTTTGTGTTTTTCTGTTGGCCGTTGAGTAACCCTAGCTCCAATGTTAACATGCCTAGGAATTTCTAGAAGGCTTCCCGGTTTGGGGCTCTTTCCATGTGTACAGTTGCCTCGGGTCCATCATAACTGATCTCATTCAGTGCACTCTGGCATTTGTTTGTGTTTGATCGAAGGTTTATTTCTTTGGCTTGCCCAGCCTCCCATGATGGTGTTGATTACTTTCTGTCATGCTGGCAAACGTGCTCGGAATGCCTGCTACATGCCGTACAGGACACCACCACCTGCCCCGGGAGGTTAACACCAGACCAGGACACACACTATAGGTTACAGTTCATGGTATAGGCTGGCATTTCCAAAGGAGCCTAACTAGGGTAGCTCAAAAACATTCTATTGATGGAAAATTGGGTTTTCACATAAACAAAACTTTTCACAGATGGTGTGTTCTTTCCTCAAAGCAATGATGATTTTTGGTTGGAAAAAAGAAAATTTACTACTGAAAACTGGAAATTTGGAGGGATTTTGACAAAAAGTTGAAATGGTCAGTGGAAAAAATGCCATGTTCTGACCAGCTGTAAGTCTAAAGAAGTTAGAATCCCAAGACATGGTGAATTTCAGTGGGGCTGGGTACCTAACCCCCTTAGACAGCTTTGAATATCCTGGCCTAAACATTTACATTGGGGGGGGGGGCCAAAAATGGGAGAGGAGAAAGGCTGTGAGCTGATATTCATTAATTTGCAAAGTAACCATTTGCAATCATGGAACCTGAAGAGAGATCTGGGAAGTGAGGTCATGGGAACTGACAGATTACTCCTTCTCTTCGTCATTGATGGACCTCTGGCACGCAGGTGGTTTGCGAGATCCAGAGACTTCACATAGAAAGGAACAAACATCCAGGGGCAATATAAAAAAAACAGGACCTCATGTGTAATTCATAACTCGCCTTTCCCGGTTACTGAACACTAAGTGGGGAGAGCTGTCCTCAAAACCCTTCAGAGCAAGTGCAGGGAGGAAACAGGCAAGAGATGTTTGTGCTTCTGCAGAGAGTGGAGGGGGAGCAGGAAGAGAGGAGGAGGTGGAATTCTCAGTGAACTGTTTGAAGCAGAAAGCCAGGTGTAACTGGGATATTGGGACAAATTATGTGTAACCCCTGCGTCCTCCACTTCAGCTCAGTTCTTTGCTGGCGTGCAGGGCAGAGCTTTGTCTTTGCATGACTTTCAGGAAGCCTTATGCAGAGTCAGTCCTCAGGTCAGAGATTTAAACGTTGATTTATTAACTCTCATCTAACTGAGTTTCTATAGCTGAATAACGGAGATAGAATCCCAATTTCAAGTAACTAGCTCAGAGCTAAGCATGGCTTCCACACAATCTGTAGCCTCTAGGATAACAAAAGCTCCCTTCCTAGCACTCCCTCTGGGTTCATGGTGGACCATACCTGATTTCTACGAAGGGCTTCCCTAACACTTAGAGACTGGAATAATGTGTATAGCCAAAACGTTACAGATTCCGAGACCCATCCCTTGAGGCACCTATATGCCATCTCTCATCATCCAGCCAAATATGACAGGAACTCCTACCAGCTCATCCATAAACACACACACAGATACGTGCGATTTAGCTTCTCCACCTTCAATTGGCTCTACCGTGTTGAGACATTTAGAATTGCCACTCAGTGATGGGCCACCCTGGCTTTAAACAGCTATTGACTGTGCTCAGTAACTACAACACCCTCTTTTCCGTATTTTTTTTTTTTTCTGGGCACTTACACTGTGTCACCTGCTCTGCTCTTGTGCACAAACACAGCTGATGCCAGCAAATCCCTTCCCCCGCCCATCACTGTTTTCCTTTGCATTGGGCTTACAGGCTGTAGCATAAAGGCTTAAGTAACCCAAGCTGTGTATGGCGCGCGGTTCCCAGCAGAGCACAGGCTGAGTGAAGGGAGGTTTTGGTCTCAGTTCCCATCTGACTGTATCACTGTGGGTTACCCAAAGCTGCTACCAGTGCCGTGATGTACACCACAGTAATAAGTGGCCTCATCCTCTGGCTGGACTTTGGTGATGGTTAAATAGCGAACGGCTTCGGAGCTGGAAACAGTGAATCGATCTGGGACCCTATCTCCTTTGGTGCTAGCATTGTACCAAAGAAACGGAGGGACCTGCCCATCCCTTTGTTGGTACCAGGAGATGACATAGCCACTGTGCTGACTGCTTGGGGTGCAGGAGAGTTTCACAGTGTTTCCCGGGGACACTGACTCTGAAGGCAGCTGGGTCAGCGTGGGCTGCGAGCTGGCCCCTGGAACAAGGAGGACAGGAATTAATCGATCACAATTAACCCTCTACTTTGGCTGCATACTAAAATAGAATCAAGGACCAAGAAACTGAAAATGAATGAGAAAAACAGAATAAAGTGAGTAATCAAAACAGATTGTGTGTAAACCCTCCCCATCAGCGCACCTGAGCAGTAAGTGAGCAGCGTGAGGAGCAGAGGGGCCCAGGCCATGGTGGGAATCCAGACGAGCTCGGCTTCCTGAGGCAAACGGGTCTTTGGCTGGAACCCTCCGATCCTCTCTTAAACGCCCAGCGCTGGAGAACGGCCCCTCCATGCAAATCTGCTCCCTGTTCAGTGGCTGCAATAGCATTTCACAGCCTCCACACCCCCACACATCCCCAATGCAGCTACAGTTAAATGGAAGCGCTCTTCATTGAGGGATTCAAACCCAGTGGGGACAGAAAGGGGCGGTCATTCACTTTTCCTGATGGAAACCTGTGGAGATACCCTGGCCGTTTCATAGAAAAGGGCAGCATGATTTCTACTCTCTAGTACTGGGGTGACTAAATTTTCTAGCTGCACACAAGAGTCCCGTGCAGGGAAGTTCTTGGTAAACTTTCATTTCTTCCCCTCCTATAGCCACTATAATGTACAGCTAAACTCAGTGGCAGAATCCTGCCCTTAACACCCAGGCAACCCCACTGATGTCAAGTGGGAACAGAATTTGACTCTGTTCATAATTTTTCCTTTGGAGGATATTGACTTATTGAACGACAGATGAACTCAGCTGAAATAGTGTCTCTCTCCCCTTGTATCTATAAATGCTCATAGTGTCCAGGGACAGCCTACTTCTGGAAAGAACCCACAAGAGATGAGCAGGATCCCAGGTTTCCATTATCCTGAAAACACTGCACTGTGTATCTGAGTGACCCTTACACTGCCTGGAATTGTACCAAACACCAGCTTCCCCCAATATTGAACTTCCACTTCATTATCCTCCTCAGCAACTGAGCCAACTCCCTGAGGCCCAGTCGAACTGGGGACTGACTTTCAGGAATAGGAGCCCTGAAGTCGACTTTCATTTTTGCCTGTGCATTTTGTGCACCTTTCTTTACCTGTGTCTATGCGCAGGGCTCCTAGGTGCTATGGGAATACAAACAAACAAATAAATAAATGCAATGGATTTGGGAGAGATGGGAGATAAGGGTGTCCTATACCAGAGAATGAATCAGAACAGGCAGCCTTCTGCAGAGTAAAGAGTGGGGATTTGTGGAGAGAATGTGGCACCTAGTGGTTTCAGATTAATATAATAGCAGATCTATTTTCAGACGCAGGAGAAGAGGGTCAACCATGCAAACTCTGTTCAAATTAATCTTCAAGAAAAAGAAACATGAACAATACCAACCCAGGGGGGAGATAGTTCAGTGGTTTGAGCATTGGCCTGCTAAACCCAGGGTCTGTGAGTTCAATCCTTGAGGGATCTGGTGCAAAATCAGTACTTGGTCCTGCTAGTGAAGGCAGGGGGCTGGACTCGATGACCTTCCAGTTCTAGGAGATTTTTTTTTTTTTTTTTTTTAAATGGAGATATCCTAAGATACTTCAGCAAAGTCTGTGGTTTGCTGCATCTCACTTCACTTATTGGGCATCACAAATGCTATCAGCTGCAAGGCACAGGGGAAAACATTACGCAAAGGACAAGGAGGCAGTGATTAAAGTAACTTCTTCGCTATGGCTCTGGTATTAAAATGACAGCATCACACATTGGGGCTCACGCAGCAGCACATACTCCTGCTGCTTCTGCACTCTTCTACCCAACGGGCAATGCTGATGAGCCATGGGTGAGAATGAAAACAACTTTGTCAAACTAGTCATCAGGATAAAGAGGGATTTCGCTCTGCTTAGACAACGTGAGGATTCACTGGTCAGATCATTTGGAGGCAGATAAAGCAGAGAACCACTGGACTGATCAGGAGTGTGTGAAACAGGGAGATGGCCAAGTACCTCCAAACTTCAGTGGTCATTCAGTGCAAGATTTCACACGCTTCCCCTAGGTGTTCAGAGAAGATGGCTTAGAGCTCGCTGAGGTCAAGTTTAACATGGTTATGGATAATTTCAGGAGATGCCTTTGCAGCTTTTTCTCTGCACAGCGGGGTGGAGGCAGTCTCCATGCTAAAAGCTCTATGGTAGCAGAGACTAGACGTGCTGTGCAGGGAAGGGATGGACTTCAGTGCCTTGCACAGACTGAACTAGTGCTAGCCGGGACATTTAACCCTTACAAGAGGAATTACAGAGGGAGAAAGATGGAAAAAAGTCTTTGGCTTATGGGAGCAGGGGAGAAGCACGAGGAAGCTTCCTCTTTACAGAACTGACTCGCCCGATATTGCTAACGCAAGGACATAAATCAGACTAGTAGTTGCAGTTTAGCTCAGCTAGGAAGCTGTTCAGCAACCATCTTCTAATATAGGAAAAGTCATCACCTTTTACTTTAACTGCATCTTATTCAGCTGTTCTGGCCAAGTCACATGTTACACAGTCACCTCTATCAGAAATGCAGGTTGAATAAATGCGATTTAAAAAAAATTCAGACTTAATGGCTCCGATGGTCTTTAAGCACTTTGAGAAGATATGCTCTAAATTCCAGCCCAACGCATAATACATAAAAATATATTCATGGCAGGCAAACTACACAAATAGATGAGAAGTCTTTATTTAAATATTAAGGGTTAGAATAATTTATGTAACAAGTTTGCTCTCAATCTACTACAATCTAGTCATGCACATGAGATCAGTCTTAACAGATGCGATAACACTTGATATTTACAAGCTTAGCCATTTTATACATAGAAGATAGTTCAGTGCGTGATGTGTGTTTAGAAATTATGTACTGTAAACTAATTACACTCTTAAGGTTTACAATAAGCTTACAAGCAGCAGTTAGTGAAAACTGATTGTGTTAGTGTGTAAACTGTCCAATAAAGTATTGCAATAAAGTCTGTGGCTCATGGCTGTTTAGTTAGTTAATTTGACAGGAAAAAGGAACGAGAAACGGTAAAAAAAAGCACCAGTGGACATGACCGATTTGCGTTAGGGCTTTTTGTATTCAATTCTTTCTACTTTCACATCATCCCCAATGAGTTGATACACATAAGTCACAACTGTGGATGCCTGGATATCCATCAGTACAAACGAAGGAATGATGTTTCTGCAAAGAAAAATCATTTTGGGTCATATATTTGACAATTAGAGAAGCAGCCGCATTACAGTTAGATTTTAACAGACCCTAACTTTGACAAAGTATGAACTGCCCCAATGAATCTGATTTAGATATTGCATTGCGAGCGTGGTCTACTGCAGAGGAGTGGGAAATATAACACTTGGAGAAACGGCAGCTACAATTCATCCCAGGCAGAGAGATTTTGAAGTTACACTAGAATAATTCTTGAAATCAACAGCAAAACTTTTTTGGTAATTTCAGTGCAGTGACGTTACGTTAGCATGAAACCCTCCCCAAAATATCTTTCCCACTGAAGCTGCCCCATCTCTGGCATATATCACTGAAGGGGAATGTCAAAAATCAGAGCGCAGTTGTCTCTATTTCATTTGATATAGATGAATACAGGGCTTTAGTTTTTCAGAACTTTCCAGTCCTAGGATTCAAAGGGAATAAACAATAACAAACATGCGTAAATGCTGAACAGCCATTTTCAGCATTTCCTTCACTAGACCTAGGAGAAATTATTCAAGAATATATGTATTGTATTAAGCTTTCTAAAGAGAAGAGAAAGTATTGTTCCAGTATCTAAAGCTTCTCGTAACCACAATCAGTTAAGACAGACGTCTAAGTATCATCATGGGTGCACCAGAACTATACATATATAAAATAAGTGCTCAAATTTTATGGCGATGAGTGCAGTATAAAGATCCCCAAACTTATTTAACTCACATCTCCAAGGCATTATAAGCTCCCGTGGCCGATCCTGGATTGATGTAGAACTTGTTTTCATGTTCGAATGCCTCAAATTTATGTGTGTGCCCTGAAATCAGAATGTCCACATCCAGCTGCCTCTGCAGCAGTGCCAGGCTGGCCGTGTCACCCCACGGAATAACCTGATGGCCATGGATCAGCCCAATTTTAAACTGCCCAACAGTTACAACTTTCTGTTCTGGGTAATTCAGGTTCTAAAAATAAACACACACAGCGCAGGTTACACATACTCCTTCACCCGTAGAAAGTCTATTTGCATTTATTCATTCCGGGCAAATGACTGAGTAATGCCCTTATGGGCAACTACGTTCTTCTCAGCTTCATCATGCAGAATCCACTCAATATTGGCTCCATACCCAGGTAGAGGTCAACTGCATTCTTTTGCAAGGAACAGACTGGAAGTTGGTGGGAATGGGCTACGTTTACGGAAACATTTAACATGGTATTGCCCTACTGTTCCAAAATAGCGTTAAATACAGATAGGCTTGGCAGAATTCAATATTTTTTTTAAAATCATTTTGGTGGATATCAACGTTTATTTTTACAGTCGCAGGAAGTTGTATTTTTATATAATAAAAATTATATATCTCTATATAAAATAGATACATTAAATATATAATTTTATATAACAATAATTATTTAATGACAGCGTATATTGAAATTCAAGAAGTTAAAGCGTTATACCCGTTAAAACACAAGCTGTCAACATCACATGTCAACATATACAAAATAAATATCTTGAAAATCAAACTCTAAAAAGTTCTCAAGCAGCATTTTTCTTATTTTGCCTAGCTGTAAATTTCAATCTTCACTGATGGAAATATTTTTTGTCTATATGGTGAAATTGATGTTTAACATTTACCGATAAAAATTTAATCTTTCCAAGCTTAATTATACTTAAGGCTACGTTTATGTCACGGAGGTCATGGAATCCGTGACATTTTCTGTCCTGGGGCTGGAGCTCCCAGCCAGTCCTGCCCTTGTAACTCCCAGCCACGGCTGGCAGGACCCGGCCAGTTGCCCAGCACAGCTCAGCCACGACCAGTGTCTGTGGGACCCTGCAGCTACCAGCTGCTCAGGCAGGAGGACCCCAGAGCTCCCGCCCACCGCAGCGGTGGGGGACCCGGGAGTCCCACCAGCAGTGGGTGCTGAACCCGCCTATCCCTTTTGTCAGGGATATTTTTAGTGAAAGTCAGGGACAGGTCAAGGGCTGCTGTGAATTTGTTTATTTCCCCATGATCTGTCCCCCACTTTTACTAAAAATATCCGTGACAAAAACTTAACCTTAATTATAGTGTTACAAAAATCACACAATCGCTGCAAAAGCAGCAAGTGAGATCAAAGCTCTTCAACCTGGCAATAGTGAGGGAAAACAGAGCCAGAAGACTAGCTATTTTTATACAGCTATGACTCAAATACAATTATATGAACTGCATTATACAAACATGCACAAATCCAAGAGGTGGCTTTAGTCTTGTTGTGTATGGGGGAAGAACTAAACTTTTAAAAGTCACTGATCTCATAATCACATAGTACTCTGCTTGTTTCTTGTCCCCAGCGTGTTACCCAATGCCAGAATAACTAACACCATCTTAATGACACTGAAGATAAGCAGTTTAGATAAAGTCATGCAAATGTTACCCCAGCCTGCTAGACACACACAAAGAGACACTGTTTAGAGAGGCCATTACCTCATCGAAGTCCCCTCTGACAACGTGAACATCTCCAGCCAGAGTCTTGAGGTAGTCATAGCTCTCCTTGGTGCAGAGATTTCCTGTGCAGAGAATGTGCTGGATCTTGCCGGGAACCAGCAGTTTTTTGAATTTAGCCGGCAGGCTGTTGCATCGATGTGGGATGTGAAGGTCTCCTAATACTAACACCAACTTATTAGATGTCAGAGATAATGAAAAGATATTAAAAATTACATCAACAAAAAAGTAATAATAGACATTCAACAGCTGTTTGACCTGTTTTTACTGACTATCCATTAGTAAGAAGATTCCAGGAGGGATTAAAAACAAAATTCATTTCTACTCAGGATGATCTGATCATTTGACAAAAAGATTCCACAAACACGTAAGCCACTGACAGCAGTTTGAACAGTACTGAAGCACAAGAGGCTGTTCCAGCATATAAAATATGGCCAGACCCCTAGAAACCCTGCAGCTTCTCAATCTCAAATTCTGCAGCAGGGCTACTAAGATTCGGTTATACTTGTGTTTGTGTAGCTGCCAGTGAGGAATGCAGGCGATCACAGCATGATATTTATTTACACGTTTACAGCGAATGAGAAGTTGGTGACAAGAGCCAGGAGAAGAAAACACTTTAAAAGCAGAGACTGCGTTTTTGAAGACTTCCAAAATATTCTTTTTAATCCTTCCCTTGCTATAATAAATATTGCACACTTCTGCTATAGCGGACTTGTTCCTTGACCCTGCACGCAGACCACCACCACCAACTCAATTCTGCAGCTGTGCAAAGTACAGGATTCCAACTGAAGTCAATCCAAGTGGCTTCAGCTAGATACCACTTATTCAGCACAGAGATTCAAGCTGCAGTTGATTCTTCATTGAAAACCGACGTCTACTTAGAAACAATTTTGCTTCTATATAACGGCTTCCAATTCTTCAATATTGAGACACATGAATAGCACTAAGGTGATAGGAACCATAGATAAAATTCCAGTTGGTTCCAGTTTTTCCATCAGCTCTTGCTGCTTATTCCCTGTCCGATGTTACAACCCTGGTTATGAGTTAGTCAGTTCCACAACTTTGTGGATGTCCCAAATAAAGTTATGGCTTCTAAAGCTTAATTATAGGCTGTTAATAGTATAGTAACGTTAGCGTGCCATGACAATACATTTGACCAGTTCACTCCCTTGCATCCTGGGGAAAGGGCAGAGTCACTCCCATTTGCAAAAAAAATAGTTGGATTTTTGTGTGTGTAATCACACACAAAAAAAATATAAAATAGCACATCTGCAGAAGCAATGAAATTTTGCTATCCCTTTTAAAAATCGAGACTCTGATCCATATAGAGTTCTTAATTGTGTAGGCTTGCCCTAGAAAAAGAATAAAAACACATAAGCCTCTATTTTAGTGCAGTCAGAGGTTTATGGCCATTTGTGAAAAGTGTTCAAAGTGGCCAGCTAGTAGTGCAGGGAACAATGATGGCCTGGAAGACTAACAGGTCTCTTCAGTTACTAACTTCTACGAATACGGCAAGCAGAAATCAACTCTAGCAAATCTACTGGACAGTGAATGTCTCTCACTTCAACAAAACAGATTTTGATAGTAAGATGGAGATCAACCAGATGATTAAGCTACTAGGTTTCCCTTGGCAGTTCCATATGTATTTAATGTATCAAGTATAAGTTAAATTTGTCTTTCAACTATATACATAAAATCAAATGTATCTTAGGCTGCAACACACCATTCCCATCTACACACAGCAGACTGCCAGTTATCTGATCAAGTCCCCCTTATCAGACCTTTAAACTTAACCCTTGATTACAAACTATGTGATGTAACAGACTTTGTAAATTAAGCTTATTTAAGAAACCAAATGAATGCAAGCATAGCATCAGTAAATCAAGCTTAATTTGATTATACAGCAACAAATGTGGGGAAAGGGTTATGAAGCAAAAGAACTGTTATGCCATTAGAACAAAGGAAAATGAGTCACAAAACTATCACCCCTATTAATTTGATAAATAAAATTGATTATTAAGCTGAGGGTTCTTGCTCTCCTTCTGATAGGAGTAGTGCCTAAAATATGTTAGGTGCTGTACCTACATACAGGAGGTGCTGCAGATATAGGCAATATCAATTACCAAGATAGCACTAACATACCATATAGCTACACTGCAAATTAACCTTGGTCCCATTTACACTATCATATTGTGTCTGCACAGGTGCTAGCAATGGTGTAAACACAAGTGCAGACTGCCTGAGGTGTTTCTACCACTGTGCTATGAAAACCTGATTGAGCAAGTGTCCAAACTACCCAGGTAGAGGAGAGGGGTGGGTGGGTAGGATGGCTCTGGAGACTGGTAAAGGGACACAGATTCTTTAACTTTTAAGTCACCTGTTTAAACCCTGCACAGGTTGGAAATTATCAAAAGCAAGCATTTCTGATGACTTTTTAGTGGCCTCAGTCTGAAGGAGGTTTGCTCCCTAGTCACCACTAGACAGATGTTCCTGTTGCTAAGATGACGCTCTGCATTAGCAATCTTATTGACAGTCTCAGCAGGAAGGGAAAGCATCTTCGTGCCAATATAAGGGAAAAGGTGACACTGGCAACAGTACTAATTATAGAGATATAAAGCTGATGAGTCATACAACAAAACTGTTGGAGAGAGTCATTGATAAGATGGTCTACACGGGGGGGGAGGAGAGATCGATCTAAGTTACGCAACTTCAGCTACGTGAATAACGTAGCTAAGTCGACATACTTAGACTACTCACCGCGGTGTATTCACCGCGTTGAGTCGACTGCTGCAACTCCCCCATCGACTCTGCCTGCGCCTCTCATGGCGGTGGAGTATAGGAGTCGATGGGAGAGCACTCAAGGGTCGATTTATCGCGTCTAGAGTAGACGCGATAAATCGACCCCCGCTGGATCGATCGCTGCCCGCTGATCCAGCGGGTAGTGTAGACATACCCTAAGACATTAAGTAGATACAAGCGCAAATCCATATGGTTTCAAGCTAGAAAGATCGACAACAGGTGCAGTTTTTGCAGTAAGGCAGCTAGTGGGAAAATATTGTCATGGCATTTACTGATCTGAAGAAGACCTTTGACAAAGTTCCAAGGAATGTCCTCTGGTGGTGTATAGGAAAGAACATGGTACAAGAACTTTATGTGCCTTTTGTTCATGCCATGTATGTAGATGCAAATGTCAATAGCCAGAACTCAGTGGTGAAACAAACTATTGGTAAAAGATAGAGTGCATCCGGAATCAGCATTGAGCCCTTTCTCCTATATCTTCATCTTGGACACACTCACAAGGAACATCCAGAAGGAGGCACCGTGGTGCACATTGTGCAGATCCTATCATTCTGGGCACTGAGAAGAAAGACCGTCTGGAAGACGATCTTGATAAATGGAGAGATTTGTTGAAGAGACCTAGGCTCAAAATAAGCAGAAGAGAGTATATAGTATGTAATTTCAATAACATGAACACTGAAAAATGATCCTTGAAACTTGATGGGCAGACAATACTGACAATGTAAAGTTTCAAGTATTTGCATTCCAGAATCCAGGAAAATGGAGGATGAAATTAGAGCTAGGATAACAAAAGTCTGGCTGAAATGGAGAGAGATAAGGGGCATAGTTTGTGACAGGAAGATACCAGTAAGATGAAAAGGGAAAGTCTGTAAAACTGTGACCCATCCTGTTTTAATGTATGGCACTGAGTATGGGGCAATAAAGAAGAAACATGAGCAAAGGATCCGTTCCACAGAAATGCAACTGTTGAGCTGGACGAGTGCGGTAAGCAAGAGAGACCATGTGAGGAATGTGTACATTACAGTAACACCCACAACTGGGAAAAGTGTGGGCATGCAGGCCCAGGTGGTTTGATCACGTAAAGCGCAGTCCTGACAATTATGGGGGTAAGAGACATCAACAGAGCAAGACTGAAGGAAAAACACAGAGGCCAACCCAAGAAGAAGTGGTGGAATGTCATAATGGAAGACACATTAGCATGTGGTGTGCTAAAGGATATAGCATTGAACAGAGAGCACTTTGGAGGGAGAGGACTCAGAGAGCAGAACCCATTTGACAGGATTAACTCAAGGAACAAGAAGATGGATAGTCTCAGCCCAGACATAAAGTACTGAATGGCCATGAAGACTGAACTACCCTAGAATGCCAACAGCTGGCCCGTCTGGATCAGAGTCGAAGTATATAGGTAAGGTAGCAGGGGAAGGTGCTCATTCTGTATCTGTTCTTTGGGTACCGTTTATTCCCCAGGATTGCCAGACATACTGACAACTTTCACTGGTTGTAAATTCACTTTAAAATGTTGATGAGAGGAAAGCTTAAAAAAAATATATTTTGGCCTCACCTACACTAAAATCAATTGTGTTGGGAGACTTTAAACCCAAAATTATTTCAGCTAATGCACTGGTAGCCCCAGTGTAAGATGGACAAAAAACTGACAGCATAACCGTGTTAGCTGACACCATTTTTAAACCAATGTCCTAAACAGCTCATTTTATACTGCAAATTATTTTTATACCAGGATGGCAACCTTTAGGGTCTTTACTCAACACTTGAGAGATCTACGCACATTATAACTCTAACTAGTATTTACACATAACCCCTGGCCAAATTATGCTTAATTAGAGATATGAAACTTCACTGGAGACAATGGAGCTGTATGAGTGTCAGAGCAGAATTTGATCCACTACGTACCGATGGATGGACAGACACCCAGGATTATCTGCTCCTAAACCAAATTCAAGTTCCCACCTGCCAAAATAACTGCAACAACAACAAAAAGCCTGGATATTTATTTATCAGAGGGGTAGCCGTGTTAGTCTGAATCTGTAAAAAGCAACAGAGGGTCCTGTGGCACCTTTGAGACTAACAGAAGTATTGGGAGCATAAGCTTTCGTGGGTAAGAACCTCACTTGCATCTGAAGAAGTGAGGTTCTTACCCACGAAAGCTTATGCTCCCAATACTTCTGTTAGTCTCAAAGGTGCCACAGGACCCTCTGTTGCTGGATATTTATGGAAGAGTAAATGATCCCTGGGGAGGGATAGCTCAGTGGTTTGAGCATTGGCCTGCTAAACCCAGGGTTGTCAATTCAATCCTTGAAGGAGCCATTTAGGGAATCTGGGGCAAAAATCTGTCTGGGGATTGGTCCTGCTTTGAGCAGGGGATTGGACTAGATGACCTCCTGAGGTCCCTTCCAACCCTGACATTCTATAATTCTGACTTTGGCTCCTACTGCAGTCTGACACTTTTTGTTACACATTTTAATATTAAATAAACCTGGCATTCTAACTTTAATAGAGAATGAGATATTAGGTTCCTGGGACTTCCTCTTTTAGGGGAAAAAAGCAGGGGGAGAGAGCGCATCAGGACTAAAGTGTATGAAGAGTCCTAGCTGTATTAAAGACTATATTTACATAAAATTACAGTAGGACTAAATTTTGTTTTCCTACAACGGTTATTGACCCAAATGGCATTAGGATCTTTCCAGACATACCATATATTATCCAAAGCATATCCTCTCTGTGACAATACACATTTATTACTACAAAGCAAATAAGCAACAACTCACAAGATAATAATTTAAATATTTAGGATATGTCTGAAGATGACAAGTCAGGTCAAACGAAAAAAATCCAAGAAGGGAATGTTTTTTACAATGTTTAAGTTTTCCATTGTTCTGAATATCTCACACACCTCTCTCTAAAAAGCTATTGTAATGACAAATCGCAGTGTATCAGTACCTATTTAACATCAGCACCGTTGACAATCGCCCATCACCAGTGTTAGCAAGAGCCAAGCGGAGTAAACTTACTCTGTGCCCAGCCTTAGTGGAATGAAGAAGTTGATTGCAGACAAGGGGAAAATGAAAAAACAGGGTGAAACATGAACAATGTTAAACAAAAGAAAGCAACAGAAAGGGAAAATAATCTTTAGCCAAATGAATTTGCAATTAATCATTAATGAATTTTGAATGTTATAGAAGAAAAATGTTTTTTTAAAATAAAATCAGCTTTATTCAACTGTGCTCAAAACAATATTAGAAGACCTTTCCAGACTATTACTCAACAAAAGAGTCAGGCTACGTGTTGTAACTTTCCAGTCAGCTAGCTAATTTTTAGTGCCCTGACCCCTATCCCTTGAATTTCACATAAGGATAAATCACTTTTTGACAAATCATCTGAAAATGCACCCAAACAGTAGCAGTTTAAACTCAAGCTAATAGTTCATGGATTTACATTGTTCCAGGAAACTGGACAACTGTAGTTCCAAAATGAGGTTCTTTAAAATATCATTAAAGCAACCAACACAATTTAAAGAAAAATTAAATGTACAAGGTTAATATGAAAGAGCATTCAAGTGTTTCTTTTAGAACTGTTAATTTGGATAAATGGTTAGGAGCCTTCCCCCCCACCATGCCAAAAACTCCTAAACTTTGAATTAACACCAGTGAACAAACGTTTTAAAAACTAATGCCCCACTCCTGCGAAGCCTTAAAGCCTGTTTGCAACTTTAACCAAGGGAGCAGGTCAACAGACTGCAAGCAGGCTACTGAGGACACAGGCGTATGTCTTTGCAGAATTAGGGCCTCCAGATACATCCTCACACAGATCCTTTATTTTGAAAGCCGGTTTATATTGCTGATGACACACCAAAGAAAATAAGCTTCTAGCTAAACCTGGTAAAACACCTCCCTGCACCTCGGTCCCAAGAGAAACCTTTCAGGGGGGACTGGGGATCTTTTATTTTACAGTGAATTAGAAAATATGAGGATTAGCCGGTTCTCCCGCATGGCTCCTTCTCGGTACATTTAGAGCAGGAAACAGGCAAACTGAAGCCAAGTGCTGAGAGTGGGAGAGGGAGGGTGCAGATCTACCTCCCCTCGATAGCGATCCCCACCCACACCCCCCGGGCAGGGGCTACACACAGGGGCTGCCGCGCCCCCAGCTTGAAGTGGGCTCCACTCTACAGGGTTGACGGTTTGGTTCAATGTCTCTCAGCCCCCCCACTACACCCGTTATCCCAGCGCCCCCCCCCGCTCACACAGCCCAGCCCCTGCAGGGGGCACCGCCCCGGGCCGTGTCTGGCCGCGAGCCCCCGGCACCGCCTCGCCAGCTGCACCCCCCGCCCCGCGCCGCGCCTTGGGCCACCTCCGAGACCCGGGGAGCCCCGGCGGCTCCCGCCACAGCGGCCGGAGCCCCTCCCCGCTCACCATCCTGCCCCCAGCTCCGCTCGACTCGCCACTTCCGGGAAAGCAGGCGCGCAGGGACAGAGCGTGAGTGACTGTCCAGCCAATCACAGCGCAGAGCGTGAAGCACGTTACCACGGCCCAGGAACAGGCGCAAATAAGCCTATCAGCGTGGGGGAGGCTGCACATGCGCGTTGGGGAAAGTGAAGCCCTGGGGTGGTGCTGCCCTTTGCCCTCAGGAGAGCAGGCTGGGCTCGAGGCTGTTTTCCCGGGAGAGGTTGCCATGGCGATGAGGGGTGTGGTGCTGGCGTCACCCTTCTCCAGGTGTTGGTCAGACACAAACCCCTGCACGTTGGCCCTGGCAACGGGCTTCGAGACAGCGCGGGTGTGTGAATGTAACCAGGCCATGGGAACAGCCATTCCCCACCGGGAAATGTCTCCCTGCCCTGCCCGTGGCAAAGTGTCTACCAGCAAGGCCTTCCCCTTGCCACAAGCCAGGGCGGGCTGCGGGTGGGGGAGTCGGAGTCCTCTTCTTTCTGTTTGACTGGGGCTGGGACAAAACCAAACCAGGCCTCCACTGCCATCCGGATCGCAGGCTCCGGCTCAGACTCAGGCACTGAGCATCCAGCGGGATATTTCACACCATCCAACATATCATGGGGTCGATGCCTATGGACCAAACCAACGTTCGTTCTCCTAAAAGAAACAAAACCAGAATTTCCTGTTCTAGTTCCCCTTTCTCACAGCGCACTGATCTCAGGAGCTCAGAGCCACCAGCCTGCACTGAGCACAGCATGGGTCAGAGGAAGGGTGATTTTTGTCTCAGTTCCTCATGTGTCTGAATCACTGTGACTCCCTGCAGAACAGTAATAATCAGCCTCATCGTCGGCTTGGACCCCCGAGATGGTCAGAGTGGCAGCATTGGCAGAGCTGTCAATGGCACCAGAGAATCGACTTGGAATCCCTGAGGGCCGCTTGCTATCCTCATATATAATCAGTACTGGAGCTCGGCCAGGGCTCTGCTGGTACCAGGAATTCCAGCTATCACTGATGCTGCCGCTGCTCCTGGTACAGGAGATCGTAACCGTTTGCCCAGGCAACGCTGATACTGAGGGCGGCTGAGTCAGCACAAACTGGGCCAAGGATCCTGAAACAAAATCAGTGGCAAAGAGTACATTGTTAGAGGAGCCGTTTCCCCCATTTATTGGAATCAGAGAAAGAGATGAGCTAAAGGGGATGACATTGTTATTAGAAAACCCTCCACCTACCAGTGCAGTACGTGAGCAGCGTGAGGAGCAGAGGGGCCCAGGCCATGGTGGGAATCCAGACGAGCTCGACTTCCTGAGGCAAACGGGTCTGTGGCTGGGACCCTCCGATTCTCTCTTAAACCCCCAGAGCTGGAGAACGGCCCCTTCATGCAAATCTGCTCCCTGCTCACTGGCTGCTAATGTCTGCACCTCCCTGCCCCTGAGTCAGATAAAGGAGGGATCATCCTTGTAAGTGATTTGAACTCAGTGAAGGGGAAACAATCGTTTATTGACTTCCCTGCTCTCCGTGCTTAATTCGTAATGAACAAGATGCAAAGGCTCAAGCAATTTTTTTACATTCATAATTGATGCAGCCAGCCCAGAGGGGCCGAGGCCGGGGGCTATGAACTGCCAAGCCTAGAAGTCCTGGGGCTGAGCCCTGGCACAAATTAAGCACTGCCTGCTCTTCCTTTTCAGAGAGCTTTCCAGTTTCCTGTCCCACCACTGTCCACTACAAAATGAAGCCTGATATACACAAGTAGGGTATACAATCTTTACACCATTTAAAGACTTCCTGGAAGTTCACACCCAAAGTTTAGATCAGATCCATCTCTCCATCATGTCCTGAATTCCTCTGTGTCAGTTACATTTTAAATCTTGGTTTTCCACTACTTTCTAGAGAATTAGATGGATGCAAACTGAAGTTTATTCTCTGTTTATTCCCAGAAAACCTCTTCTAGAAGTCATGAAGTAGAGTCTCCATAATATCCTCCCATTCCTTTCTGTAGGTGGAGAAATCCTGAAGTCCTAGACATAACTGAACTCCTACTAGCTTCAGTGGCCATTGTGCATACTGAGAGATGAAGGGACCCTTTTAATCTATTAAGCCTTTGTCGTCAAATGAACCCAGACTGGCCCTTGTTCACGTGTCCTGCTGCTGGACAGAGCAGGATTTAAGCAGTTTCCATCCCACAGTCAAGCTTCCCTGAGGACTTTCCCAACTCCAGGACCAGAAGCATCAATTGTGAGGCTTTAGCCTCAGTGAGCAGATGTACATTTATTAGACCAGCAGAGCCCTGGGAATGGAAGCAGCCGAGAGCGGCAGGGGTCTGCTCTTTCCATGGATGCACCTTCTACGGGATCTCAGTCCCCAGGGAGATCAGCAGCAAGTTGGGCAGCAGCAATCCCAGACCGCCTGCATCTAATGACCCCACAGATACAGCTCTCAGCTTGTGCCCAGCAACGCTGTGTTACCTGCTCTGTCTTTGCGGTTGAAATACATTCCATGAGACCTAGATGGGTGGCGTGGACAGGGAGGGTAGACATCATGTCTACGTTGGATGGCACTGGACACGTGCCATGGTTTGTGTGTAGCCCAGTGGTCAAGCCATGTCAGCCTGGTGCTCACAAGGAGACACAGGGTCCTCCAACATTTCATATACCTTCTTTTTGCATTTGACACTGATATGGCTATAAAAGTATGGTAAAATTGGGCCATTCCATGAAGTACCTGGCTTGGGGTGAATAATCAGTTACAGGGAAATCTCCCTGCAGAGTTCGCAGGTTGTGCTAGACATTGTCTATCCCAAGGAGCCTTAGTGCAGCTGGCAAAACTGTGGGACAGTGAGGACACCTAGCGGTCACTGGTATATTCTCCAATGGCTTCAGCCTGTGGGTCACTTTCTTATCAAAGAGATTTTTCTGTGGCTACCTCCCCTTCTAATGCCCAGGCCCAATCGCATCCCTTCCCGGGGTCACTGCTAGGAGAGTGTTCGCGATACAAACCAGAAAGAAACTCACTTCAGTGCGATGGGTGGAACGGCCTGGTTCTGGCCCTTCCCCAGCTTCTCTCTGTGCTGTTCATTTCCTTCCCTGGGAGAAGGCTTTATGCCTATTAGTACCAAGTCGCCTCTGGTTTCCTGCAGCCTCCAATGATTTAATCTCCCCACATGTCTCTGCAGTGACATTCTGCTCTCCCACATGTTGGCCACCCCTCCAGAGTTAGGGTTATGTCAGTTCCATACACTCTAGCAATTCATTCCAGTTATTCTCCCTACCAGAAAATGTGTCGTTGGTTTCCTAGCACCCGTCTGATCAAGTATTGTTCATACTCAGGCATCCTGTGATGTGGAATTTCTATATTCATGTTCATG
Source organism: Malaclemys terrapin pileata (assembly GCF_027887155.1). Lineage (NCBI taxonomy): Eukaryota > Metazoa > Chordata > Testudines > Emydidae > Malaclemys > Malaclemys terrapin. The sequence goes on along the minus strand of NC_071520.1, from coordinate 14,113,246 downwards.
GCTTAAACACTATTATTGGCTATAATGCCTCTCTGACAGATACCCCCATCCCATCCCAGGTGGAGCCGACCCAACCCTTCCTCCCCAGGGTGTGTCCGGCTTGGGAATTCACGCAGCAGGGGTTTCAAGAAGCCCACCCATGGAAACACATCCCAACTCTCCCAGGTCCCTTCTCATCTCAATGCACCTGCGCAGGAGCCAGACCCAGTCCAGACACGGTGCTCGTCTGGAGTGCTGGCTTGGGGGTCAGCTACCACCTGTGTCATCCACCATTCTAAGGGCAGCACGGCCAGTCCAGGTGGAGAGTGGACAGGGACACAACCCCGTGGATTGCTAGCAGTGGGCAGCAACGATGGGGAGAGCACAGGCTGCTCCTTTCCCCAGTCCCTCCCTCCCCAGAGTCCTGTGAGGCCTTCTCCTGTGTCTGCCCCATGCCGTACAATGCCTCAGCGCATCCCCACAGGGCAGCTGCCTCCCTGGCTGTTCACCCCCTAACAAGACACACAGAAGCTACCTCACAATTTGCCTTTGATTTGGGATTGTAACACCCGTGACAGGGGAGAGACAGTTAATTTCGCTGCAGGGCCTCAGGCAGCACAAAGACACAGTGAGACCAGTGCAGAGGAGTTTCACGTGAGCTGCTGTGGGAGGTTTTGGTCTCAGTTCCCCATGTGCTTGCAGCACTGTGGAATTGCCACTGCCAGCATATGAAGCACAGTAATAATCAGCCTCATCGTCGGCTTGAACCCCAGAGATGGTTAGAGTGATGGTTTTGGCAGAGCTGTCAATGGCACCAGAGAATCGACTTGGAATCCCTGAGGGCCGCTTGCTATCCTCATATATAATCAGTACTGGAGCTCGGCCAGGGCTCTGCTGGTACCAGGAATTCCAGCTAGCAGTGATGCTGCCGCTGCTCCTGGCACAGGAGATCGTCACCGTTTGCCCAGGAGACGCTGATACTGAGGGCGGCTGAGTCAGCACAAACTGGGCATCAGAACCTGGAACAGAATCAATCACAAAGAGAATAGAGTGAGAGGAGCTTCAGCAACCAGAGTAAAAGGAAATTAAATATGCAGAAAATTATGAGTAATTTTGAAAGACTCCTCCATACCAGAGCAGTAAGTGAGCAGGGCAAGGAGCAGAGGGGCCCAGGCCATGGTGAGAAATCCAGATGCACTCGGCTTCCTGAGGCAAACGGGTCTCAGGCTGAAACACTCCGATTCTCTCTTAAACCCCCAGAGAACCCCCTGGAGAATGGCCCCTTCATGCAAAACAGTTCCCTGCTCATTGGCTACTGCTGCCCTGTCCCCCCCCCCTCCCACTCTGAGATGGGAGAAGGGCCATAAAGGACAAGTGTCTCAGTAACTGACACTCAGCACTGGTGAGTATAGCCCACGGGCTGCTCATTCATCAATCACAGTACAAAGGAGAACCCCGCACAGGTGGGAGAAGTGATTTTCTGCATTGCACAGAGTCCACTTATAGCCCTGGATTACTTGTAGGGTCTAGAGATTCAAGCTGCAGCTGCAGCCATTTCCCACCTCGCTGTGCGGGGAAGGAACGGGACGGTGCTGGGAAGCTCAGTGACTAATGGCAAATGAAGCCCTGACAGGGCCCCAGGCTGTTTGCTGATGTGAGTGCGGAAGGGAAATGTGTTCCTGCAGCTGGAACATTGTCAGAAGGGATCAGGGTGGGGCTGGGAGCAGTTAGTCAAAGTTACATGGAATTTGCATCCGTACAGACACCGGCCAGTGCATTGCCCTTCCCCAAAGCCAATGCGCCAAATTCCGATCTCATGTACACCACCAGTGTAGACGCAGAGTAAACTTCATTGCCCTTAATGGAATTATTTTGCATTTACACCAGTTCAACTGAATTCAGACTCTGGCCTGTTGTCTCACAAGGTTAAAAACATGGAGCTAGCTAGATTAGTGAATTGCCGGATGCGGAAAGGTCAGGTCTGAGGAAGTAACAAAAGTATCTTCCCTCAGAAAATAACAGATGCAGCAAGATTGCTTTGGATTAAAGTAATATGGCTCCAGAGCCCGCATGTTACCTGTTACAATGACACAGTCACCTGCCCTATATTCCAATCATCTGTGTGTGTTGAAGGGAGTCTAGCTCATACCCCCCCATGCATCACTTCTGGATTTGGCCCCCAATGTATCATGGTTCAGTGTCAGGGATTGTGTGTGAAGACCATCACATAGTGTAGTTGAGGAGACACATGCCCAGTGTTTTAAAACACAGGCCCCGTTCGGCTGGACACAGGAGATTTACCTGAGCTGATCTGCAGACTACAGAGAGCGATTAGAGAACAGGGCAGAGCTGTTCCCTGTGCAAAGAGGCAGGAAAGGGCCACACCACCCGGGAGAGAAGGGCTGGAATTATAATTGGAATTATAATCAGCAGTCGGACTTTTTCTCGGCAGAAGCCAGACTGCAGCCTGCACCGTTCCCAGCAGAGCCAGTGCAGAGAGAGGGGGAGAAAAGGGGAAGTTTTTATCTCAGTTCCCCACCTCGCTGTATCACTGTGTGCAGTGCACCACTGCTACCCGTATACACAGCACAGTAATAGTCAGCATCGTCCTCTACCTGGACACCGGTGATGGTCAGGGCAGCGTCGTTACTGGAAATGGACCCAGAGAACCGGGCAGGGATCCCGGAAGGTCTCTTACTAGTTTCATATATAAGCATCCGAGGAGCAGAGCCAGGTTTCTGCTGGTACCAGGAGGGATAGTTGCTGGTGGTGATGGCTCCAGTGCTCAGGCTGCAAGACAGAGTGACAGCCCCTCCTGGGGTAATGAACACTGAGGGCTCCTGATTCACCACAGCCTGTGAACTGACCCCTGAAATCAACATTACAAACACAGTATTATTAATTCAGTTCCTTTATTCTTTGAAAAGTCACCTCCTCCATAACAATCACACTGAACATAAACCTGCCCAGCTGACCTGAGCAGTACGTGAGCAGCGCGAGGAGCAGAGGTGACCAGGCCATGGTGGGAATCCAGACGAGCTCGGCTTCCTGAGGCAAACGGGTCTCTGGCTGGGACCCTCCGATTCTCTCTTAAACCCCCAGAGCTGGAGAACGGCCCCTTCATGCAAATCAGCCCCCTGCTCACTGGGTACAGAGCATGTTCTAGAGAAGAGAATTTTTTTAAAAGGAAGAGGAGGCTCGAGGAAGAAGGCGGCATGAAGTGAGCAAATCTCAGACAGAGCAAGAACCGCAGCTGAATTAGTAACATTTTTCCAGCCAGAACAGACGATGGCACAGCTCCTAGATTCATTCTTGCAAGTCCAGAGGCAACGAGGATTTGAACCCAGACCCCAGGAACACACACAAAAGCAGAGTAAGGCACTGGGCAGTACTATGATGATTGCTGGCTACCACTCTGTGGAGCGCAATTCAGGGGTACTAACCACGGTTGCTTTCCCAAAAATACAAGAAGCCTCTATCCTTGTTTAAATTCTTGTACATGGATATTTAGTGATTCATTAAACAGCCGAGCTTGACTGATGTTTGTTACCCATTTCAGGCAGTGGGGCTTGCTTCAGTAAAGTACTTTCTGCTTTAAAATTATCCACAGATAAGATCAAACCGATTATCACAATTCAATGATGGCTGGAAGGGATCGAATGTTCCCAGTAAAGCAGTGAATTCACGTTTGTTTAATCATACGCATGCCCCAGTTCTGCTGTTGCTGATGATTCCTTCCTGTGAATGGCTTTCAGGGGGTCTGCGTGTGCCCCTCTCCCCGCCTCAGAGGGCAGAACACACACAGCCCTGGGGACCCGTACTTGGCACCGGAATGGGCAGGGGACGGGTTGCAGCACAGGTGTTTGGCTCTCCATGGTCACAGATCCACTGGCTTCACCTGAAACTCCTCTGCACGCTGGACTGGAGGAGCCCTGCAGGGTACATGGGGCTGTGGGGAATTAATCTGGGCACGCTCCCCTACATCCTCCCACCGCCATGCAGCACGACCTTTCCGGCTCTGCTGCCTCGCATGTTTGTGCACCATGGCGGGTGTGGGGAGAAGGATGAATTAGCCCCTCAAAGAGTAAAAGCCAAGTTCCAAGTGGCACTGGGCCAGCCACGGTCACAAAGCCAGCCCCAAGCAGAGAGAGCTCCGAAGGGACCCTGGGGATCAGTCACTGGGGGGCAGACAGGAATGGGGCTGTCTGAACAGTGTAACAGTCCTTGCCTGGCAAACAGGTAGCGCAGCATTGGCCAGGCTCACAGCCCACACCCAGAAACACACACACGTGCTCTGGTCCCACAGGATAAAAGCTTAGACAGACAGACCAGTGACACAGCAATAGCTTTAAAATATATTTACAGAAGGGATCTGAGCCCTAAAGGATTGTTCAGGGCAGCAACAGACCTGCCTGTTCTGTGAGATCCGCACAGAGCCAGAGGAGCTGCTCCGGAGAACAAGACAGCGAAGTGTCTCTCCTTGGCCGGGCTTTGCAGATCTGGACACTCTCCCCATCACGTCCTTTTGTACCTTCCCGGCTCCGTGTCATGTAACTGGTCCTGCTCTTGCTCTGGTCTGCTCTGAGCTCCCAGGTCACAGCTGCAGGGCTCTCCTCACCTGCAGGACACCACCTACACCAGGTACCATGAGTTTCATCCCTTACCCTGCCTGGCCTTGGGACTAAAGGAAGAAATCCAGGGTACGCCCACATCTAGAACAGGGCCTGTAGATCTGGTCGTCCCAGCTCAGAAAAGATATATTGGAATTGGAAAAAATACAGAAAAAGGCAACAAAAATGATGAGGGGTATGGAACAGCTTCCATATGAGGAGAGATTAATAAGACTGGACTATTCAGCTTGGAAAAGAGACGACTAAGGGGGGAGATAATAGAGGTCTATAAACTCAGGAATGGTGTGGAGAAAATAAATAAGGAAGTGTTATTTACCCCTTCTCACAACACAAGAACTAGGGGTCACCCAATGATATTAATAGGCAGCAGGTGTAAAACAAACTAAAGGACCTATTTCTTCACACAACACACAGTCAACCCGGGGAACTCGTTGCCAGAGGATGTTGTGAAGGGCAAAAGTATTACTGAGTTCAAAAAAGAACTAGATATGTTCATGGAGGATAGACCCACCAATGGCTATTAGCAATGATGGGCAGGGATGCAAAACCATGCTCTGAAGTGTCCCTAACCGCTGTTTGCCAGAAGCTGGGAATGGGCGACAGGGGATGGATCACTTGATGATTCCCTGTTCTGGTCCTTCCCTCTAGAGCACCTGGCATTGGCCACTGTCGGAACACAGGATACTGGACGAGATGGGCCATTGGTCTGACCCTGTATGGCCGCTCTTATGCTCTAAAGGACTCCAGGGGGGACCAGGACTCTGCCAGCCAGTGCCCGCCCCTGAGAGCTGTTGTCTAGGGGGACAGGCAAGCGGAGGAGGAGAGAAAGGGGTAGAGAGTGAAGAAGCTGAAGCTCCCCCCAGAAATGGAGTTCCTGATCCTTATTTCTTCTCTTTCCTTTTCCCTTTTCTCTCTGTCCGTCTGCTTGTTCTAATTGTGCCAATCAGCTGGCATGAGGCTGGGTTACTCTAACTCTACTGTAACATTATCACACACTTGTGCTTTCACCCTCCCTCCCCCAGCCAGGGAACTCAGGCTTAGCAGGACCGTCGTCCAGCCATGTCCAGAGTCAACCCAAAGCCACTGCAGGCTCCACCCTGCCCTCCGGAGAGAGGGCAACCGACTGTGGTGAACTAACCACCAGAGCGATCAGACACCAGGGGACTTCTGCAGCTCTAGTGACCTCTTCTGGCCAAGTGACAGATCTGTGACCTGGGCAAATACTTTGCCTTTGCCTGAGATACCTCCCAGGGGGGGCGTTACAGGCTGAGCCCGAAGCACAGGGGCTGCGTTCCCCAGGCTCAGTCAGTGGCTGTGGAGAAGAGCTACTTAGGAAACTGGTGTAAGAGGGAGGACCTTCCCCCCATTAACATTATTGCTTATTACCTGCATGTGCTGCAAAGATTTTGTTTGGGGACACAGGAAGTAGCAGCCACATGGCAAAAGAATAGAAAAGGCAGCTGCATCATCTCCATTTTCTCTTCATTCTTGCTTCTTACCTCTGGAGTAACTTTTCTACAAACTGTAGCTCTGAACAAAGGACTGATTGATCCATCCAAGCTGTGGATGAGTTCCAGAGGGAATTTCAAGCCAGCAAACTCACCTATACTGCTAAGAACCTGATATATGGACTTCGAAGTCTCTGTATGTATGTGATTGCTTTACCATTTAGCAACTCTCTTCTTGTTCTTTTTCCTTTATAATAAACTTTTAGCTTAGACACTAAAGGATTGGCTGGCAGCGTAGTATTTTGGGTAAGATCCAAACCAGGACCAGCTCTAGGCACAAGCAAACCAAGCACGTGCTTAGGGCGGCACAGTTCCAGGGCCAGCAAAAAAACTAGAGCCGTCCCTGATCCAAACTCATGTTGACCTGGTAACGTGGCTGACCCTTTAGGTTCAGAAGAACTTTTTGTGTATGTGAGCAGAACTTTTAAATAACTTCTCACTCTATTGGACCTAGGTACTGATTGGAAGCCAGAGAACTGGAATGTAATAAAGGGGGGCTGTGTGATTTCTTTTTCAGCTTCTTGATAACCAATGCCGGGGGGGGGAGGGGGGGAGATCAGGAACACAGTTTGTGACTGATTGGTGAGTCTAACTTCAATGTTAACCACCAGTTTTGGGAGTATCTGCTCTACCTTTTACAGCCTGCCCTGACCTTGGCATTTCAGTGAGGGCTGCCCCAGACACACCGGGTCACAAGAGGGGCTGGAAGGGGAGCATAAGGCCTTCGTGCTTGTACCTGTTCATGGCTGTATGGGATCTCGGGCAGATCATTGGGATTTTCATTATTTGGTGTTTCATTTTAGGGCTGAGGGTTTTGCAGTCACCTGGACAGGGGGGCGAGAACCAACTGATAACAGCGACAGGCATTGTGAATGTAATTCCCAGCTGTGTAAATCGACCTAGCCCCCCTGCAGTCAGTGGAGCTACACGGATTGACACCACCAGACAATTCAGCCCATGTTTGGAGCCTTTCAAACTAATCTCCCACTCTGTCTATAAGCCCCCAAAAGGCGGCCCCAGTTCTCCCAGGCTGTATTCCTGTGTCATGGGGAAGTTTGTAAAGAGAGAAACTGCCGCCCAGTCTGTGCCCATAACATTGGCTTTGCCCCTGCCACCCCGGTGCAAAGATTAAGTTCTCCCAGGAGGGCACAGGCTGGGGAGGGAGGTTTTTGTATCACTTCCCCATCTGATTGTATCGCTGTGATGAGCACTCCCTGTCCACACAGAACAGTAATAATCAGCATCATCCTCTGCTAGGGCCCCAGCGATGGTCAAGGACATGGTGTTACCCGATCTGGAGCCAGTGAAACGCGCTGGGATCCCGGAGGGCCTGGTACTCGTGCTGTACATGATCAGCCGAGGAACATTCCCCTGTCTCTGTTGAACCCAGCTCGGGTAGTTGTTATCAGTGATGGCCCCACTGCTCAGGCTACAGGAGAGGGTCATGGTCCCGCCAGGAGACACAAACTCAGATGTCTTCAGCGGCTGGAGCTGTTGGAAACTTAAACCTGAAACATCAGAAACAAGCTCATCAGAACTCCCCTTAGCACGGAGCACATCACAGATTCTTAGCATTACAGCTAATAAATTCTTAGTTTGTTTCATTCAGCAGATAAACCCCTACCGCTTACCAACGCAGTAAGTGATCAGTGTGAGGAGCAGAGGGGCCCAGGCCATGGTGGGAATCCAGATGCGTTCGGCTTCCTGAGGCAAACGGGTCTGTGGCTGGGATCCTCCAATTCTCTCTTAAACCCGCAGGGCTGGAGAACGGCCCCTTCATGCAAATCAGCCCCCTGCTCACTCCAAGGCTCCTGCCTCTCCAGCTCTAGCTCTGTCTTAAAGGGGCAGAGCCAACCCAAGGGACGTTGTTTCAATGGAGGTGAAAGACAATATGTCAGATGATGATGATGTGTAACAACAGCACCCAAAGGCCCTAGTCACCCACCCTTAGGCTTTTGGCGCCCTAGTCGTCACCTTTCTTGGGTGGAGACCCACCTATCTCCCTCTCCTGACCAGGGTATTTCCAGGCTGAACGTTCCCTGCCGTCACGGTGCTATTCCCAGCAATAGACAGTCTGCCTCTCCAGGCCTGCTTGTTTTCTCCTCAGAGAAATTGCAATTGCCCATAGTCCTAAGTTACTACATGGGTCTTCCTAAGCAAACCTATTATTTCTTAAAGGAAAAGCATTACAGAGAAAACATGAAAAACAATAAAAGAATCTACACGTCTGCTAATCAGCTCACCGGAGCTCCCTGCCAGCCCAAGCTCCACGAGAGCTCTGGGCCATGCCAGTCCTTCTGACCCTTCCCAAAGGATTGGTGCCCTCCCCAGACTGGAGATCCTGTCCACTTCCTAGATCAGAACAAAAGCACTGAGTCCATTTAAAGTCAGGCTATTCATTTACGAGTCTTTTCTTTGTCAGTTGGTCCCTGAAAAACCCACTTTGGGTCTTTGAAATGTCCTAAGAGAACAGGTGAGCAGCAGACAAAAGGTTCCAGCTTCAGAGGCTAAGTCCGTAAACGGGGGGTTGAAATACCCTCCTCCCCACGACTTCCTAGGAATTCCACTTCACACCTATCGTCCCAAAAGATTTGTCCTGCCTGCTACATTGTCCAGCATGGCCATGTGAAGGTCACAGTACTTCCCAGATAATGCGTTAAGCCGTCTTCCTCCGAACGAAGTTCCCAACCATCCCACAATGCTCCATAGACATTTGCATTTTTAATACAATGGGCTCTTAAAATACTTCAACTTGATTTAATAAGATTCATCCAGAATATTGCTGGAAATTGCCACTGTCACAGCCGTACTGACCCATCAGCGCAGGGCTGGGGGAAGTCACAGGGATTCGCAACACTGAGTGAATGAACAGACGCCAAGTTCCTTGGCTCATTGTATGGCACTGGCTAAGTCACTTACCCCTCTGCCTTATTCCTTCCAGTTGTGGAATGAGGCCAATAAACCCCACCCGTGTCCTAGGGGTGTGGTGAGAATTAATCACTTACTGTTTGCAAAGTGCTCTGAAGCTATACAGAGCTCTAGGAACACGAGCTACTAGGTAATACTGATTCCTGTCTAGCCCATTGTTACGTCACGTTTCCCCGGCTGTACGATCGTGGGATTGTGTGGTTCTAAGTCAGAGTCCTACACTGTGCTCTGTGGAGCACTTGCTCCTGTTCTGCAGAGAGCTGGCTGGTCACATGGTGCTGGCTCCTCCCCTACTGTCCAGCGGCTAAACTGTATTAAAAGAGACTCACAATACATGCCATCCTTTCCCAGTGCTGGCGCCCAGGTCAACACCAGGTAGTGGTGTTGCCAGAGGGATCTCATGTGATTGCCAATGAAAGTCACCCCGGTCTGTGTGATTATGAATGGGCAGCAGGTATCCCTGAGACAGGCTCTAGTTAACACATGGTTCACCCCTGAAAATAACCTTCTTCTGGGGTGTCCCTCAGAGGCTTGTTCCCAAGAGAGAAACTGTGGAATGGATGGAGCTATTCTGAGCTTATTAGCTGGGCAGCCCTAGAGCGCATGGAAGCCTCTGTGAGGATCAGAGAGAGGCTGCTGCTGGAACAACCCATCCTACAGTTGTAAGGAAAAGGAGTTATTAAACTGCCAGTCATTGGCTGGAGGAAAAGCTGAATCCGGCCATTCCTGTAGCCATGACTTCCAACTATTCTCCCAGAGCTTCAGGACTTGGCCTCCTCAGTTCTGAGACTGGAAACACTTCATTCAGCGCATGTAACAAATGAAAATATCTGCAGACGGCCCATGTGGATTCCTCTTCTCTAGCCCTGCGTGCAGCCAATCATGAGACCTTTATCCCATGGGATTCTCCATCCCAGTTGACACCTCTTTCTCTTCACAGGTCTGCTGTGCCCACTCTCTCTGGGACATAACTGGCTCGGCAGGAATACAGCTGACAAGGACCTGGTGGTTATAGTGAATCACAAATTGAATATGTGCCAATATGACCCAATTGCAAAAAAGGCAAATATCGTTCTGGGATGAATTAACAGGAGCGTTCTATTGAAGACACGGGAGAGAATTGTTCAGCTCCACTGGGCACCTCATTTTAAGAAGCATGTAAACAAACTGGAGAGAATCCAGAGAAGAGCAACGCAAATGATAAAAGCTGTAGAAACATACCTATGAGGCAAGGTAAAAAAAAATGGGCATGAGAAAAGATGATTGAGGTGGGAAACCTGATAACAGTCTTCAAATATGTTAAGAGGTGTTATAAAGCAGATGGTGATGAATTGTTCTCAATGTCCATTCACGGTAGGACATATCCTGATTTGAGCATGGACGGTGAGGGAAGGAGGGAGGCCTTGGGACCCAAGAACCTTATAACTCTGATGGCTGGTGTCTTTTCCTGCTGAGACCATCCCCAGTGCACTCTCATGGCCATGGCCTGCGTCACACACACTTGAGCGTACCCCTGTTCCCTGGTGATGATCCAGGGTGTTCTCGATGCTGGGCTCTATTCAGGATCTGCTCTGGGACGGCATCCTGCTGCAGTCACACCTTATTTCATTCCACAGGCCAAGAGCTCCATACGCTTAGCTCTGAGGGCTGGTACGAATCTGCAGTGCTGATGGCATTTGCAGTTCAATGCCTGGGTTAAATCCTTGAAGGGGTGGGTGGGGTGGGGTAGGGTTGCCCAGTACAGTTTTGAATGTTCATAGGACAATGCAGGGTCTCTCTCTCCAATGACTATTTGCAGGTCTCTCAGGCATGAGGCAGAACTAAGAAGCCCTCTCCTGTTAGCTGGGGTAGTGCTAGGGCGGATGGGCCAGGCTCCGATCTCACTGCAGTGTAAATCAGGAATAGCTCCACGGAAGCCCTTTGTGAATTTGCTCACCAACGGGAAAGACAGGGCTGCCAAGTGTCCCACACCTCACTTGTCTGCCAGCCTTTGGCAGTCCTGCCACACCCGCCCGTCGATCGGAATCTCACACATCTGGCTGGGCTGTGGCCAGGAGTTCTCTTGTGACCACCAGAGACCATTATTGTGCCTGGCACTTGAGAGAGGCAGCGGAAGCAGCTAAGGGCAGGTGACTCACAAGGGGGGTCTCTACGGGTGTCTGAGAAGGAGTTGAAGGGGGACTCGAGAAGGGGGCAGGAACTGAAAAGGGACGGAATAGGGGACTGGGACTGAAAAGGAATGGGGGGAAATCAGGGAAGCCAGTGCAGGGATGGGATAAGGGGGAGGCTGTCTCATATCCCTCATACCCCCGGCTGTCTCTGCCTCGTTAGCTCTACAGGAAGTCATCCCCCCAGATCAGAGTGAGACATGCACCGTAAACCCGGGCCTGCAGCTGCTATGCAGTGAAAAGGAAGGCTTCGTTCAACAGGCGAGTTTTCGTCTCAGTTCCTCATCTGACTGTGTCACTGTGATGAGCACTCCCAGTCCACACAGCACAGTAATAATCAGCATTATCCTCGGCCTGGGCTCCAGTGATGGTTAACGACGCCCTGTTACCATTTGTCTCGCCAGAGAAGCGCTCGGGGATCCCGGAGGCTCTGCTCCTTGATTTATAGATCAGTAACCGAGGGGCCGTCCCCGATCTCTGCTGATACCAGGATGGGTTGTTGTTACTAATGTACTCCACCCCTTGCAGTGTGCAGTGCAGCTCGGCCGTCTCCCCCGGTTTCACTGCCACGGAGCTGGTCTGAGTCAGCGCACTCTGGGAACTCCAACCTGGAGAGAGCGATAGAAACCAACCAATCACAACCTGCCTCCCTTGTCTGAGAAATGTTCTTCTCAAATCAGAGAGCGAGTCCCAGGGATTTCAACCCAAAGCCAAGTTAGTGATCAGCCCCTGGTCTTGGGATCCATTCAGGTAAACCCAACCCTCCACCCTTACCAACACAGTAAGTGAGCAGCGTGAGGAGCAGAGGGGCCCAGGCCATGGTGGGAATCCAGACGAGCTCGGCTTCCTGAGGCAAACGGGTCTCTGACTGGGACCCTCCGATTCTCTCTTAAACCCCCAGAGTTGGAGAACGGCCCCTTCATGCAAATCTGCTCCCTGCTCACTGGCTGGAGAGCATGTTCTAGAGAAGGAAGAGAAGGAAAAAGACCCCTGAATTACTAATATTTTTCCAGTCATGTACTAGAAGTAACTGACGATGGTAGTGCTCCTTGTTGTACTATTGAAAGTCCTAATGCAACCAGGATTTGAATCCAGGCCTCCAGAACACCCAGTAGCACAGTAAGGCATTGTGCGCTACAGCCCAGTGATTTCACAAGAAGTCTGACAGCTACAGCTCTATGCAGTGCTACCCAGGGCTACCAGCCCCATTTGTCTTCTCAGCAATACAAAAAGTTTGCATTGCTTTTTAAAACCTGTTAGTAGACTGATATTTAGTGATTCATTAAGGAAGCGCAGGTGTTTGGTGTCCATTTCAGGCAGTGTAGGTTCCTTCGGTGTAAAGTACTTTCTGCTTTAAATTTGTACAGCATCTAACCTGTGGCCACAAAGACACTGCAAAGATGGCTGGACGGGATCGAAGTTCCCCAGTGAATCAGTGCGTTCATGTTTGTTTAATCAGACGCGGGTGCGAGTTCTGCTGTTGCTGAGGATTCCTTCCTGTAAATTGGCCTTCACAGGGTCTGTGTGAGCCTCTCGCACTCCCCTTCTCAGCAGGGCAGAGGAGAAAGAGCTCTGGGGCTCCCTGGACACATGTACGTGACAGCGCAATGGGCAGGGGATGGGTTGGAGGGCAATGGAAAATAGAGAGGTGGGAGAATCGGTTGGGGGTGTAGAACGCACATCGCTCAGCACCCAGGACAAGCGGCTCCTGCCTGACCCCGTCCGGAAGTGCATAACAAGGAGTGTCTCTGGCATGAACAGGCCCCTGCAGCCCAATCGCTCCCTCGCTCCTGTTATGGGAAACCCCTAGTTCCTGGGCACAACCCAAGCAAACAGCCCATGTGCAGGGAGGGCATGGACCCTCACCCACCCCCACCTGCCATGGGAGGGCAGAACTGCTCCGTAATCCCCTGTCTAGCTATTGCACCTCCCCTGCCTGGGGCAATTGTATGTGGATCTCCATAACCACGGAACCAACGGCTTCAGCCCGTACCTCAAACTGCCCCTCCATGTTGGCATGGAGGATCCCAGGCAGGGCCCAAGGGGCAATGGGGGGAGCATGTGGGCAGAGCCCCTGTCTCCTTCCACCTCCACGTGACAGGACCTCTCTGGCTCTGCTGCCTGACCAGTTTCTGCACCTGTCTGAGGACCGGGGAAGAATTTGCCCCTAAATGAGTAAAAGCCAAGTTCAAACTGGGACCAGGCCACCGAGGGTCACAAAGCCAGCCCCAAGCAGAGAGCTCAGAGGGAAGTCGCGGGACCAGTCACTGTCTGGCCTTCTTCGTGATGGAAGAATGGACCCCAGAGTGACCAGGACTCTGCCAACCGGTGCCCACCCCTTCTGGCTGCTGTCCAGGGCGATGGCCAAGCGGAGGCGAAGGAAGAACGGTTCGGAGCGCCCAGAAGCTGAAGCTGCCCCAGATGGAGTTTCTAGCTCCTGTTCCTTATTTCTTCTCTTTCCTTTTCTGTTTCTCTTTTCCCTCTGTCCGTCTGTCTGTCTGCTTGTGGCAAGCAGCTGGAATGGTGCTGGGTACCTGTAACTCCACTGTCATATCATCACAAGCCTCTGGTTTCAGTCTCCCGCCCCCAGGATGGGAACTGCGGGCTTGGCATAACCATCAGCTGTGTTCAGAGTCACCTGAAAGACACTGAACTCTGTGCTGGTCTGTGCACTGAGAGGCTGAGGTGCTGGAGCTAGGGGACTGGGGGGGCTGCCGCAACCCCTGGCTTGAAGTGGTTCCATTCTGTGCAGGGTTTACAGTTTGGTTCAATGGCTCACAGCACCACTACTATAAAAATTGTTCCAACGCCGCCGCTGAGAGGGAGCCGGGCACGGCAAACTAACCACTGGAACCACCAGCCACCAGGGGATTTCTGCAGCTCTAGTGACCTCTTCTGGCCAAATGACAGATCTGTGACCTGGGCAAAAACGTTTCCTTTGCCTGAGATTTCCCCCCAGAAACGTATGTCCTGTACTGCCCAGCCCTCTCCTGCACAGTACAAGCTGTACTACGTCCGTTATTTCTTTAAAAGGAATAATATGGACACAACTTGCCGCCCCAAATGGAGTTTCCCAGACACTTCACTAGATATAACAATAAAACAAGTTTATTAACGACAAAGAGAGAGATTTGAAGTGAGTACAAGTAATGAGGCCTAAAAGTCAGAAATGGTTACAAGGAAAATAAAGATAAAATGCTACTGGTGCCTCACTCAGCAAACTGTTACATTCAAAGCAAAGTTCTCTCATCGCCGGCTTTTCGCTGCCTTACTGGCCAAACTTCTTAGCTCAGGAGCCCTCCCCCAGTCCAACGGCTGCTTCCTTTGTCCCTGCAGGTGCAGTAAATCGATGGGCACAGAGAGGGGGACGGGTGCCTAGGGCTGTTTGCTCCTTTTTCTAGTTTCGCCTCTTTGAGAAGCATTTCCAGCTGGGTACCAGGAGACAAACAGTCTAGGGCAGTGATTCCTAAACTTTAACAACCCGCGAACCCCTTTCACTAAAATGTCAAGTCTCATGAACCCCCTCCTAAAAATGAATATTTCCATAGATTTTCTCCCTTACCTCAACATAAATTATAAAAGCAGTGATCTTGGAAATATAAAATTTGTTTTTATGACATGCTTATTACACGCTATTTATTAATTATTAGGTATCATTACAGTATTTTTATTACATTATGAAAACGGCAACTCTTCCAAAATCTCCCTTTTGTAGCTTATATCACTTTTGATTAAGCCTGTTATATGACAAGGCTCCTATCAGAGGCGCCAGTAGAAAAAAAGAGTGCGGGGGCAAAGCCTCCGTGCAACCTAGGGCCTGGGGGGGCACCACCAGAAAAGTGGGGAGGCCTGCGGTGGCTGTGGAAAAAAAGGGGAGGGACCCACAGAGGGGTGTGCCGACATGGGGGAGGCACATGACCCTCGTCGCCCCCCCGTACTGGTGCCTCTGACTCCTATGTTTCATCAAGAAGTATCAGATGGGAAACAGCATGAAGGTATTTAAGAACCCTACACAAGCATTCAGGTCTTGAGCAGTCCAGGCAAACAACGCACGTTACAACAAAGCTTAAACTTGTTCTTCATAATAATAATTTAAAAACAACACTAGCTGCCTATTTAATTTTAAAAACAGCAAAAAATATCCACCTCCCTTTCCATTTCTTATAAGGAGCCTTGAAGTTTAAATCTCCTCAGTGTGATAGATATGCTTGCTTTGATCTGCTTAGCTCTTGGAAGTCCAGGGGCTCCAGGCTGCCGGTCCCGTGCTGCCCGGGATACCTAGGGACAGCTCTGTCCGCCATTAGGGAATTTTTTCCCGAGAACCCCCTTAACATTTCACGAACCCCCAGGGGTTCAGGAACCCCAGTGTGGGAACCACTGGTCTAAGGGGAAGGATGTTCCCTGCTGCTTTTTTCTCTCCTGTTTGAGTTTCCTTTGTTTCCTGTCCTTCTCTGTTTACCGTTTAAATGTAAATTAAGCAGGGCACACATTCCGTGGTTTGAGGACAGAACTGTTTGCCAATTTCTGTTTGGGACACCTGTTAATACCACCATACAGTGGAATCTTATAACTTCACATATAATGTTGCCACACATATTTTACCAAGACAATAATGAGCAGCAAATTATGACATTTTTAGTGACACCTCCCAAGACATACTTTGTACAAAGATTCTCACGGTAGTGCACAGGGTGTGAATACGGGGGTACATTCTGCTGGTTTCCCCTGTATGCTGGGATGGAGGTACACAGGGGGTGTGTGTACCTCCATTCTTGGGTCACCCAGGGTCACAAAGCCAGCCCCAACCAGAGAGAGCTGAGAGGGGAGTCAGGGCATCACTCACTGCCTGGCTTCTTCATGAAGAAAGAACAGACGTCAAGAGGGAGCGGGATGCTGCCAGCTAGCCAGTGCCCAGACAGCTGCTGTGTAGGGGGACGGCCAAGTGTAGGGGGACAGGGAGGAGAACACTGGGGCCGTGCTCCCCACGCTTGGTCAGTGGCTATGTGGAAGAGTGTCATCCACACTGTATTTCTGTGTCATGGGGATGTTTGTAAGGAGAGAAACTGCCGCCCACTCAGTGCCCAGAAGACTTGTGTTTGCCACTGCGCCCCCCAGTGCAAAGCTGCAGGGCCCAATCCAGTGTCCGTGCAGTCAATGGAAGGGCTCACAGGGACTGCTCTGGGGGTTGGCTGGAGCTGGCCTTACAGGGGTGAGTCAATATCTTTCTCCTGTTCATGTAGCCAAGTGTCTGATGCTCTCCCAGGTTCTGAGCCAGAAGCAGCGACACCGACGTGCCCAGCAAGCTTTGCCCTGTTCCTGCAGGCGCAGACCCCGCAGTCACTGTAAGAGGCTCAGTCGTCCCTCTGCGCAGTGTGTCCGGAGGGCGGGGAGAGCGCTGTCCCTGCGCACACGGGGAGGAGCTGGATTTCACAGGGAGCGAAGCTCAGCTCTCTGATTTGCTCTGTTCATACCCTGGGCTCTGCAGCCACCACAGCTCCCAGCAGGGCACGGGGGGGAGGGAGGTTTTTGCATCACTTCCCCATCTGACTGTATCACTGTGATGAGCACTGCCAGTCCACACACCGCAGTAATAATCAGCATCATCCTCCGCCAGGGCCCCCTTGATGGTCAAGGACATGGTGTTACCCGATCTGGAGCCAGTGAAACGCTCTGGGATCCCCGAGGGCCTGGTACTCGTAGTGTGCATGATCAGCCGAGGAACATTCCCCAGTCTCTGTTGAACCCAGCTCGGGTAGTTGTTATCAGCGATGGCCCCACTGCTCAGGCTGCAGGAGAGGGTCACGGTCCCTCCAGGAGACACGAACTCGGACGCTTTCAGCGACTGGAGTTGCTGGGAACTGAAACCTGAAACATGAGAAACGAGCTCATCAGAACTCCCCCTAGCACGGAGCAGAACCGACGTTCTCAGCGCTGCCTGCAGAGAGAGCAGCGCTACAGCTTCTTATAAATTCTTATTTTACTTCATTCACCGGATCAACCCCCCTTACCAATGCAGTAAGTGAGCAGCGTGAGGAGCAGAGGGGCCCAAGCCATGGTGGGAATCCAGAGGATCACGTCTCTCTTCCAGGAACCCTCCAATTCGCTCTTAAATCCCCAGAGCTGAAGAACGGCCCCTTCATGCAAATCTCTTGCTCACTCAGTGGCTCCCCCTGCTTATAGCTCTGTCCTAAAGGGGCCGAGACCAACCCAAGAGAGGTTGTTTCACTGGGCTGAGAGCACAGAGCAGGCCAAGTTCCCCTCTGTGCGCTCTTGGGGTCACTGGGGGCCCTGCTTTAGAGAGTGACAAGCTTCCCACCTGTCTGAGGAGCTGGTGGATTCCCCTGGTTCCAACTGTGACTCACAGCAGCTGCTAGGACACATTCCCCGTCCAGCAGTAGCAAATGTTTTACCACAGAGACACCCTCACTGTCATCCGTTCAGCTCCCGTGGCACAGGGCCGCTGGGAATGAGCTCTGCGCTCTGTTCCCTCACCGGCTGCAGCAAGACAGGGCATAGGGCTGTTCTGTACAAAATCTCCCATTCCAATCCTGACCTCTGAAGCATCAGTTATCCCAGCCGCAGGCCTCTGCCCTGTTTTACCGTCCCCAATCTGGAACAGTTCTGCTTCAACAGTCCTCAGCCTTTCTTAGGCAACATTCCCCCTCATTTCTAACCCTGTAGTCACTTTGTATTGGTCGTAACTGGGGACACTGGTGGAACCACCAAACAGATTTTCAATTGTGACCTAAGTCAGGATTTGAACTCGTGTCTCCGGGGGTGAAAGATAAATTATCAGATTATCAGTGTGTGTATTACAGTGACACCCAGAGGTGCTGATCAGGATGGTGGTTGCATTGTGCCCGGTGCTGTACAAAAACATGTCTCCAGCTCTCTTTGCAACTAAGTTTTCCCAGCAGTAGCACGAAGAGACCCACAAGTTTATTAATGGAAGCAGCCTGGCCTGGAGGATTTAGAACAGGTGTTGGAGCCAGGAACTTCTGGGGCTGGATTATCCCGTCAGTGGTGAGTTGGCAGGTCCCGGAGGAAGGAAAGAGAATTGCAAAACTGACTGGATGGGCAGGTCCTGAGTGGAAACGTCTTCGTCCAGTGATGCAACGAATACAAATATCTGCAAATATTGCCCTATGTGGACCCCTCCCCTTTCGCCCAGCATGTAGCCAGTTGTGAGCATTTCTCCGGTGGGATTCTCCATCCCATCAGACTCCTTCTTCTCTGCCTAGCTCTGCTGAGCCCACTCCGCCCCCCTTCTCCACTCAGTTCATTCCCCTGGGAGATGACAGTCAGCCCTGGGCAATGATTTCATGCTGCCCATTTTCTATCTGCTTTGAGCGACGTGGTTTTTGCAGATGCCCAGGTTCCCTGGAAAGGGAACATTTCCTTGCTGAAATTGAATGTGTAACTCCCTTCGGGGTTTGCCAGCCCCTGGAACACTGGACTGACCCGCTAGGGGTGTGTCCACACAACATTTTGAAGCGATTCAGAGCCTCCCAGCCCAGGTCGATCGACTTGGGAGCCAGGCTTGCCCTAGCGCTCTAAAAATAGCTGTTTAGACAGCGCTTTGAAGTCGTGGCTCAGGCTGGAGCTTGGGCTCTGAAGCCCACCCCCCTCCCTCAGTTTCAGAGAACTACATTAGTGCCAAATCAGGGCCTGTAAATTCCCGCCACAGCGTCAGTTCAAGGGAGTCACAGCGCAGCACGTTGGTGGGCCCTGCTGTTTACAACCCCGGAGTCCAAGCGCAGGGCACTGTAGACATCAACTGAGTTTCACTTTTGCTGTTTGGGTTTGGAGCTCAGAAAAGCAGAACAGCTGAGGGAGCCTCTGGTTACTCCCACTCCCCACACGGGGGTCTTTGTACGGCTGTGGGAGCCAGTGCGTGGCCAGGCAGTTCCAGCCCTGCAGAGACCAGCATCCAGGCAGGCAGAGAAACCACCTGATGCCCTAGAACCAGCCAAGAACCTTCCAGGACTCTGCCAGGGACCCAGGAGAGGACCCTGCCTGACCCAGGGGTGAAAACACTATAAGAGGGTGTTTGTTAACCGGACAATGTTTGCAGCACTGCCACACCCATCTCCAGAATCAGCCTAGACCTTCCGTCTGCCTGGGAAGGTGCCGGGGGCAGCTGGGGGACAATCCCAAAAAAAGAGACAAATCCCCAGAGGAGAGGGGGTGGGCAGGGGTCTGCCTGCAGGGGAGCGAGGAGGGAGGAGGGAAAAGCTCTTCCCTGAACAGCGCAAGCAGCTCTCTGCTTCCCTCCAGCTGGGCACCATGCTCTGCAGCCAGCACGTTGGCCAGCCTGTCACAGCCTCTGGGGGTTTTGTCTCAGTTCCTCATCCGATTGCACCATTGTGTTGAGCTCCCCCACTCCACGCAGCACAGTAATAACCAGCATCATCCTCTGCTAGGGCCCCAGCGATGGTCAAGGACATGGTGTTACCAGACATGGAAGCAGTGAAACGCTCTGGGACACCAGCAGCTCTGGCACTAGTGCCTTGTATCAGCCATCGGGGAACATTCCCCGGTCTCTGTTGAACCCAGTGTGGGAAGCTGTTCTCAGTGATGGCTCCACTGCTCAAGCTGCAGGAGAGGGTCACGGTCCCTCCAGGAGACACCGACTCTGAGGGCTTCAGGGCAAGGAGTTGTTGGGAACTGGGACCTGAAACAATATTAGAAATCAGCTCAGGACAGCTATTCCTGAGCGTCCCCAGAAACATCCCGCAGGTAGGCCGGGGATGAGGGGGAGGGGATAATCTGTGTGGAAAATTCTTATTTAATTCCCCCAGCAAATAAACCTTTCTTACACATGCAGTAAGTGAGCAGCGTGAGGAGCAGAGGGGCCCAGGCCATTGTGGGAATCCAGACGAGCTCGGCTCCCTGAGGCAAAAGTGTCTTTGCTGGAAACCTTCTGATTCTCTCTTAAACCCCCAGCGCTGGAGAACGGCCCCTCATGCTAATCTGCTCCCTGCTCACTGGCTGAGCTGTCTCCAGCTCCTCCCTGCTGGTCTTGTAAGTGATTTAAACCCGATGAAGGGGAACCAGCAGTTGATTCATTTCCCAGCTCTTACTTTGCAGAGCGCCCTCCTGGCCACGTCCCGCAAACGAACCCTGCGAAACAAATCCTGAAAACTGACCAAAGGGATAAAGTAGCTGCAACTTTTACAGACCATGTGATGCTCTGATCCCGGGTCTGGTTCAGGCCAATCTGTTTGCAAGTCGCAGGCGTCCGGTTCCCCCGGAATACTCCTGTTCCTTTCTGTACAGGGCGGGAAAGGCTGTAGTCGCAGACATGCTCAGAACTGCTATTAACGTTTAAGGCCGTGTCCACCCAGAGATGGAGGGACCCTTTTCATCTATTCAGCCTTTGCCATCACATGATCCCAGACCGGCCCTTGTTCACATGGTTCCTGCTGGTGGATAAAGCAGGTTTTAAGCATCTTCCTTCCCTACCGCCCAGCTCCCCCGAGGGCTGAAGAGAAAACCAGCAACCTGGGACTTTCCCATCTCCAGAGCCAGAAGCCTGGACTGTGGGGCTCTAGCCCCAGGGAGCTGACGTACATTCATTAGACCAGCAGAGCCCTGGGAACGGAAGCAGCAGAGAGTGGTAGGGGTCTGCACTTTCCATGGATGCACCTTCTGCAGGATCTCAGTCCCCCGGGAGATCAGCAGCACAGCTGGGCAGCAGCAATCCCAGCCCGCCTGCATCTACTGACCCCACAGATACAGCTCTCAGCTTGTGCCCAGCAACGCTGTGTTACCTGCTCTGTCTTTGTGGTTGAAATACACTCCATGAGGCCTTTTCCTCTGCCTCATCACGTTGCAGTGGAGATGTACCACGGCTTGTGTGCAGCCCAGTGGTCAAATCACCCCAGCCTGGGGCTCACAAGGGAACGCATTGACCCAGGGTCCTCCCACATTTCCCACGGCTCCTTCTTTGCGTTTGACACAGAGATGGTTCTAAAACTACAGTACAGATGGGCCATTCCACTGAGAGACTAATCGGTTACAGTCAGCAGTGAGGGAAATCCCCCCGCAGGGTTTGCAGAGTGCACCAGACATTGTCTGTCCCAAGCAGCCTCACAACAGCTGGCAAAACTGTGGGCAAGGATGACCCCTAGCGGTCACTGGTATATTCTCATTGTTCATCGCTTAGCTCTGTGGTTCTCCAATGGCTTCATCATCTGAGCCGCTTTCTTACCAAAGGGATCTCTCTGGGGCCACCTCCCCTCCTAATTCCCAGGCCCAATCCCACACCGTCCAGGGGGTCACTGCTGGGACAGCATTGGGGATAAAGAAATGAACCCATTTCATTATGATGGCTGGAACTTCCTGCTTACAGCCCTGCCCCATTCGGTATCTGTGCCGTTCACGTCCTCCCCCGGGATAAAGGTTTTACATTTATTAGTACCAAGTCTCCCCTGATGTCCTCTGCCCTCCAATGTTATTGTAGGGTTGCTTGGGAAGAATGGCTTTCTAATGTTGGATCTGCCCTCCTACACGCTGGCATCCACCCAAGGCTGGGGTCAGGTCAATGGTATTCTCTGTAGGATTCATCCTTGTTACTCCCCCAAATAGAAAACGTGGCATTGGTGTCCTGGCACCAGGCTACATTGGCACCTGGTACAATCCGCTATGACAGAGACACTCCACCCTGTCATGGGGGACACCATCCAGACCCTTCCTCCCCAGGGTCTGCCGACGTGGGAAGTCACACAGAAGGGACTTTCTAGAAACAAACCTCAGTCACTCCCACAGTGATCTCAAGCCCCTTCCCATCTCCATGTCTCTCCCCACCCCCACTCCAATCTCTCCCCCTGTGTATACATCCTCCCCCATGTCTCATGTACCCAGAGTCATTCCCTGGCTGGTTCAGTGCAGAGGCACGAGATGGGGACGGGGCCCAGGAATCGTCCTTCCTCACTGCACCTGGGCAGGGGCTAGACACAGTCTAGATCTAGCTCCCCCGGAGTGCTCAGCTTTGGGGTCGCCTAGCGGCACTGCACAGCCCCATGGGAGACACGGCCAGCGAGGAGTTGGGAGTGGAAAGGTCACGCCCCCTACATGCCCACGGACAGCAGGGACTGAGGGGAGCACATGTGGCTCGTTGCCCCAGCAGAGATAAGGAGCCCTACAGAGCACAGACCTTCCCCAGACGTCTGTCCCATGCCAGCACAACACCCTACAGCCTGTCTCCACAAGGCGGCAGCATCCCCAGGCCTCCATCCCCCAAAACAAGACACAGAGAAGCTACCTCACAGTTTGCCCTTTTTGGGGGATTGTACCACCTGTGAGGGGGGAGAGACAGTTCATTTCGCTGCAGGGCCTCAGGCAGGGGGAAGACACAGTGAGACCAGAGCAGTGGAACGTGAGCTGCTGTGGGAGGTTTTGGTCTCAGTTCCCCATGGGCCTGTAGCACTGTGGGATTGCTGTTGCTGTCATATGAATGACAGTAATAATCAGCCTCATCGTCGGCTTGGACCCCAGAGATGGTTAAGGAGGCAGCATTGGCGGAGGTGTCTGTAGAGCCGGAGAATCGATCTGAGATTCCAGAGGGTCTCTTGTTCCACTCGTATATAATAAGCTTTGGGGCATTGCCAGGCTTCTGTTGGTACCAGGATACATAGTAGCTACCGATGCTGCCGCTGCTCCTGGCACAGGAGATCGTCACCGTTTGCCCAGGAGACGCGGATGCTGAGGGCGGCTGAGTCAGCACAAACTGGGCCAAGGATCCTAATACAAAACCAGTAACAGAGAGAAGTTGTTAGCTGAGCCGTTTGCATCTCTGATTGGCACACGGGGCTGGAAGGGACCTCCTGGGTCATCAACTCCAGCCCCTGCTATCGCAGGCAACCCAGTCACACAATCCTGGTCGTTACCTTAGCGAGCTCCAGCTTAAAACGGGTTAGGTGCTTTGTCCCTATTGGGAGGCTATTTCAGACCCTCCCTCATTTGATGGTTCGAAACCATCTCATTTGCCGTTTCAATTTTCTCATGGCCAGTTTATACCCAATTGTTCCTGTGCCAGCACTGTGCTTTAGCTTAAATGGCTTTTCACACCCCCGGTGTTCACCCAATTGCTGCATTTATACAGAGCAATCCTACCCCCCCTCGCCCTGCTGGAATCTGAGAGGTGATGGAAGGTGAGGATTGTTATTAGCAAAACCGTCCACTCACCTGAGCAGTAAGTGAGCAGCGCGAGGAGCAGAGGGGCCCAGGCCATGGTGGGAATCCAGACGAGCTCGGCTTCCTGAGACAAACTGGTCTGTGTCTGGGACCCTCCGATTCTCTCTTAAACCCCCAGAGCTGGAGAACGGCCCCTTCATGCAAATCAGCTCCCTGCTTATTGGCTGCTGCTGGCCTGACCTCCCCACTCCCACTCTGAGATGGGAGAAGGGCCATAAAGGACAAGTGTCTTTATCTCAGTAGACACCCAGCACTGGTGAGTGTAGACCACGGGCTGCTCGTTCACAGTACAAAGGAGAACCCCACACAGGTGCGAGAAGTGATTTTCTGCATTGCACAGAGTCCACTTGTAGGCCTGGATCAATTGTAAAGAACAAGGAGCACTTGTGGCACCTTAGAGACGAACAAATTTATTTGAGCATAAGCTTTCGTGGGCTACAGCCCACTTCTTCGGATGATGCAGTGGAAAATACAATAGGAAGATATATGTGCACAGAGAACATGAAAAAATGGGTGTTGCCATACCAACTCTAACGAGAGTAATCAATTAAGGTGAGCTATTATCAGCAGAAGAAAAAAACTTCTTTATTGATAATCAGGAGGGCCCATTTCCAACAGTTGACAAGAAAGTGTGTGTAACAGTGGGGGGTGGGAAGTATGGGGAAATAGTTTTTACTTTGTGTAATGACCCATCCACTCCCAGAAAGGGTGTTTCCATTGGTGTAGGAACATCACCTCTCCGAGCGACGGGAGCTATGCCAGTGGATGCATTCTTCCCTGGACATAGCTGCGTCTACACTGGGGGTTAGGTCAGCATATCTACGGTGCTTGGGGGGTGTTTTGTTCACACCCCTGAACCAACGTTGCTATGTCAAGTTAACTTTTGAGTGTAGACCAGGCCTCAGTTTCCCCACTCACTGTTGTATTGCTATCTACTAGGTCTCAAGGCATTAACTTCTTTCCAGACACCCTCCTTGTGCTCAGGAGACAAGAGGGGTGCAGGAATGTCCGCCTTTGAATTAGGAAGACAAGGTGTGTGAGGTAAGAGCTTTTCTTGGATCTCTGCTGCTGAGACAGATAACCTGTGGAGCTTACACAGAGCAGACCTGAAGAAGAGCTCTGGGTAAACTCACACGCTTGTCTCACCAACAGAAGCTGGTCCAGTAAAAGATATTCCCTCCCCCACCTTGTCTCGCTAATATCCTGGGATCGACATGGCTACAAGAACACTGCCCTGATTTTTGTTTGCAACCATGCAGAATCTTTTCTTGTTGCTGTCAATGAAAGCTGGGTTTCGATAGCAGTCTCTGTCTCTACTTATTGCTCCTCTTTGGTTTTAATTCGGTCTTGCAAACTCCGTATGAAAGGAGGAGCCTTAAAAAACAAAGGATTGAGAAAGTTTATTAAAACATTTTAATGTCACTATCAAAAAAAAACAAAAAAACAGGTAGTTGTTAAGGACTTTCAGCAAGTGAATAGGCCAGGCCCTGGCAGAACAAAGGGGGAGCTGCAGTCCAGGTGAAACCAACTCTCTGCAGAGCTCTAGAGGAGGAGGAGTGGAAAATCCCCAGCGGGGAACCAAAGAGACCAAGTTCTATTCTACTGTATGTAGGTTCTTATTCTGCATTGTGCAGAGATTTCACACACCCAGGAGAAGCTCTTCAGTCACCCTGGAACCTGCTCTATGCTCCCAGTGGAAGTCAGTGGGAGCTGGGAGCCCTCAGCACCTGAGACATAGGCTCAATCTCTCTGTTTGCAGGAGGACAACTCCATGCAAATAGTTACATCAGCACTAGCATGTGTGAGTGTGCTGGAGGAGAAGGAAGGTGAGATTACCCTTGTCTGTGTAACTCAAGAGACCACGACTGGAACAGGAGTACTTGTGGCACCTTAGAGACAAACAAATTTATTAGAGCATAAGCTTTCGTGGACTACAGCCCACTTCTTCGGATGCATATAGAATGGAACATATATTGACTGGAACAGTGTGTCCAGGTCTGGGGTTCAGAGAAGAGCTACATGAATATTTCAAGGTCTGGCAAACACTAATGGTAGGCTGAGTTACTTTCTCTCTCACTATTTAGCTTGTCTAAGTGAAGGTTAAGAGGTGACTTGATCACAGCGGAAGATCAGGTACTCGGGGGCTATTTAATCTAGCAGACCAAGGCAGACCAAGATCCAGTGCTTGTGAGCTGCAGTTAAAAACTTCAAACTGGAAATGACATGCACAGTAATTAAGCACTGGCGCAGATTACAAAGAGCTGTAGAACATTCCCCATCAGTTGGGGTCTATAAATCGAGCCTGGGGGTCATTCTAAAAGAGATGGGCGAGTTTAACCACGTTTTGGGCTTTAGACAGGAGTTACTAGGTGAAGTTCTATGGCCTGGCTTGCAGAGGGAGGCTTTTGTATCACTTCCCCATCTGTCTGTATCGCTGTGGTGAATGCTCACAGCCCACACAGAACAGTAATAATCAGCATCATCCTCCGCTAGGGCCCCAGTGATGGTCAAGGACATGGTGTTACCCGATCTGGAGCCAGTGAAACGCTCTGGGATCCCCGAGGGCCTGGTACTCGTGCTGTGCATGATCAGCCGAGGAACATTCCCCAGTCTCTGTTGAACCCAGAACGGGTGGTTGTGATCAGTGAGGGCCCCACTGCTCAGGCTGCAGGAGAGGGTCACGGTCCCTCCAGGAGACACGAACTCGGACACCTTCAGTGACTGGAGCTGCTGGGAACTGAAACCTGAAACATGAGAAACGAGCTCATCAGAACTCCCCCTAGCATGGAGCAGAACCGACGTTCTCAGCGCTGCCTGCAGAGAGAGCAGCGCTACAGCTTGTTATAAATTCTTATTTTGCTTCATTCACCGGATCAACCCCCCCTTACCAATGCAGTAAGTGAGCAGCGCGAGGAGCAGAGGGGCCCAGGCCATGGTGGGAATCCAGACGAGCTCGGCTTCCTGAGGCAAACGGGTCTCTGGCTGGAACCCTCCGATTCTCTCTTAAACCCCCAGCGCTGGAGAACGGCCCCTTCATGCAAATCTGTGGCTTACTCCAAGTCGCCTGCCTCTCTAGTCCTAGCTCTGTTCTAAGGGGGCAGAGCCGAGGGAGGTTGTTTCAATGGGCTGAGTGCACAGAGCAGGTAGAGTCCCGCCTTGTTCTCTCCTGATAACCCTGTGCTCTCTGATCACTCTGACTGCAGTAAGACACATTGTGGGGATGTCCTGACCCTGCTTCTCCCATTCCAATCCTGTCCTCTCGGGCCTCTGTTGTTCTAGCCACAAACCTCTGCCCAGTGTTACCAGTTCCCCGGACATCTGCAACATCTTTGCTCTTCCAGTCCTGAGCCACTGTTGTGTCAAGATTTCCAGTCATTTGTACCGGGCATAGCAGGGGACACTGGTGGAACCACCAAACCGATTTTCACTTTGACATCAGTCACACTTTGAACTCCGTTCTCCAGAGGTTAATGAAAATATGTCCGATTATTCTAACGCTTGTTACAGTGAAACCCAGAGACCTAGACAGGACCATGGTTCCATTGTGCCAGGTGCTTTACAGACCCCTGTCTTCAGCTCTCTTTGTCATCACGTTTTACACTGGTGGCACGAACAAATCCCCAAGCTGATTATTGCACGGTCTGGAGGAGTTAGCACAGGTTTGGGAGCCAGGAACTCTTGGGGCCAGATTATCCCATCAGTGACGGGTACGCAGGACCCAGACACACCAAAGAGAGTTGCAAACCGGCATGGTCCCTAATCCTAATTTCCAGTTTTCCCACCGGCTCACTGTGGGTCTGTGTGAACAGCAAAGAAAACCCCACAGCTCGCCCGTGCCAGCCAGCTCAAGCTCACCAAACTCAGGCTGTGAGGCTGTTTCACTGCTGTGTAGATTTCCACGTTCGGGCTGGAGACAAGCTCTGGGACCCTCCCACCATGCAGGGTTCCCAGGGTCCCAGTCTGAGATCTATGGGGCTCTAGCTTCTGATCTGCAGAGAGTGGTTTGGTCACATGGTCCTGGCTCCTCCCCTGCTGTCCTGCTGCCAAACTGTATCAGAGGAGGCTAACAATGCCTGAGCTCTTTTCCCAGTGTTGGTGTCCATGTAAGCAGGTGGTGGTGTTACCAGGGGGATGTGATGTGATTGCCAATGGAAGTCACCATCGACCATGTGATTGTGAATGGGAGGCAGGTCTCATCACACAATTCTAAGGAAAAGGGGTGTGACACATGGCCAGAAAGGATTAAGCAGCTCGCTGGCTAAATGACCCAGAGTCGACCTTTAGAGACATTTTAGAAAAGTATGAAGTAGAAGGTTACTTCAAAAGCCTATTGTTCACCCAGGACGTATGGTCAAGAGTCTGCTAGAAAACTGCATAAAAAGAGCTGATCCTTTCATCTCAGAGCTGCTTGATGCATTATACAGAAGAAGCTTGAGTTGTAAGACTGAGATCTCCAGTCCCACCTGGATCACCCTGAATATGAACATTGGACTATAACCTATGGACTAATTTTGAAAGAACTCTTTGCAACTACAAAGCTCACCATCTCTGCTATAAAACTGATCTCAGAACTGCACTCATGTCTGTATGCGTACTGATCTTTTAACAACTCTCTCTCTCTCCTTTCTTTTTAAATACATTTTAGTTTAGTTAATAAGAATTGGCTGTAAGTGTGTACTGGGGTAAGATCTGAAATATTCATTAACCTGGGAGGTCATGTGTCTGATCCTTTGGGATTGGTAGAATTTTCTTATATGATGAATAAGATTTTCAGTAATCCTCCTCATATTTGACTGGGGTGTCTGGGTGCAGGCCGAAGGCAGGGTTGCTTTTAGGTAACTCTGTTTTGGCTTCTGGGTAACGAGTAGGGTATTATAGAAGCTATTTGAGGCTAGCTTGGTGGATCTAAGTAATGGAATGATCACCAACTTTGGGATTGTCTACCCCAGTCTTTGCAGTTTGCCCTAATTGAGTAATTTCAGTGTGGCTCCCCTGGGACCCTGGTCACAAGGGGTTTATTAAACTTCTGATCATTGGGTAGAGGAGAGGTTGAATCTGTCCATTCCAGTAGTCTTCAGTTCCACATATTGTCCCAGAGCTCCAGAGCTTGCTTAGGGCCCCTCAGTTTTGACAGTGGAGACACTTTCATCCAGCAGATGCTACACGAAAAAATATCTGCAAAGACGGCCCCATGTGGATTCCTCTCCTCTAGCCCAGCAGGCAGCCAGTCATGGGGTCTTTCTTGCATAGGATTCTCCATCACCGCTGATTCCGCTTTCCCTTCACACGTCTGCGGGGCCCACTCTCTCTAGGGAGTAATGGGCGAGGCAGTAGTACTGCTGGGAAGGATCTGAGGGTTATAGTGGATCACAAACTGAATATGAGCAATTGTGAAAGCGGCAAATATTCTGGGGTGAATTAACAATTGTGTCATATGTAAGAGACATTTGCCAGCCCGTCACAGCCTATGGGGTGTTTTCCTCTGTTCGCATCCGATCGCATCATTGCATGAGCACCCCCACTCCACGCAGCACAGTAATAACCATCTTCATCCTCTGCTGGGGCCCCAGCGATGGTTAAGGACATGGTGTTACCAGACATGGAAGCAGTGAAGCACTGTGGGACACCAGCGGCTCTGGCAGTGAGCAGCGTGAGGAGCAGAGGGGCCCAAGCCATGGTGGATCCAGACGAGCTCGGCTTCCTGAGGCAAACGGGTCTGTGACTGGAAACCTCCAATTCTCTCTCAAAGCCCTGGAGCTCCCCTGATCACTGCCAGACACTGCTTCCCACTCATCCTCTTCCCTCTTGTCAAGGGCAGCCTCTGTCCCATACACCACATGCTGGGAGCTCTGGAAGCCCCCCTGGTGCCTTGTCAAAGTGATAGGAAGGCAGAACATTTCCTGCTTTTCAATGTTAGCATGGAGCATGGGAAAGCCCTGCAGGAAGACGGGTGTTTCCTTGACAGTCTCTTTCCTCCTCCTCTTTCCAGGAGCAGCCTTTTTCCTGGCAGTGGCCAAGTGAACTCAATCGCAAAAGCAGTGACCTTCCCCTGCCCTGCTTTGCCAAGGGTTTGGGACAGAACCAGAGAATCGTCTGAGCCATACAAGGGTACAAGCCCCGTTCCCCGGCAGAATCCTTCCTCCTGCTCTGCCTCTGTTACTTCTTTGGTGTTTATTTCTTCCACTGTTACTTCAAACCCTACTGCTGGAGCAGGTCACAGTGCAAGAGGCTGGAGGTTTTCATCTCAGTTCCCCTTGTGGATGTCTCACTGTGATACACACTCTGCTTACCATCCCATGTACAGCAGTAATAGCCAGCCTCATCCTCTGCTTGCACCCCTGAGATGACTAAATTCCAGAGGTTGTTGGAGGTGTCAGGGGAGACGGTGAATCGCGCTGGGATCCCTGTGCCCCTGCCCTGGTCACTGCTGGTGTGATAGTGGTACACAAACCGCGGGGCACTGCCCGGCTTCTGCTGGTACCATCGCACCCTGTCATTGCCGATGCTGTACCCACTGCTCAGAGCACAGGAGAGCTTTACCGTCGTTCCTGGAGGTTCTGCCACTGAGAGCGGCTGAGTCACCACAAGCTGGGAGCTGGCGCCTACAACAACAAGACCGTGCATACAATTGCCACAAATGTTAGCCTCAGCTCTCACGGGCCTTTACGTCCCAGAGAAGAGCCTTGGGCCAGCAAAGTGTGGTCTAGCGGGGTGTCCTTACCTGTGCACCATGCCCCCAGGAGAACAATCACAGGAGCCCAGAGCATTGTGCAGAGATTTCACGCACCCGGGAGAAGCTCTTCAGTCACCCTGGAACCTGCTCCATGCTCCCGGCTTAAATTGCCCTCAGCAGAACCATCCTGAGCCTTTATGCAAATCTGCACAGCTGTTATTGGCTCCTTGACTCAGTGGCAGGGCATCATGGGAAAATCAAAGCCTGGCAAACCCCGTCCTCCCTACCAGCCATCTGACCCCGATGTAGGAAGCACCTTTGTCGTCAGTGGGGGAGTGGCAACAAGCCCCACTGAGCCATGCCAGTGGGGACGGCAGTCCCTGGCAGACTCAGCTGCAGGGCCAAGGTTGGGGATTTCCAAGGCTGTCACTAAGGAAAGAGCCTCTAGACAGCGCCAGATTTAGGGGCAGGCAACTGCTTGGAGGGCTGAGTTTGGGGAGCGTCGGACTCGGGGGGCGCCAGCCTCGGGGTGCTGTGTTTGTTGTTAGCAACAAAAGAGAAAATAGAATGTTTGAAGTAAAACGTTTCAGGTATTTCGTATGTGGATTCATTTTTCACTGACCTCCTAGAATGATCTACATAGTCTCAAGTTCTATGGCCCTAAGGCGTTCAACTTCCCCAAGCCCTTCCCTTGGGACTCAAGTTACAGAGGGGGTGTTGCTAATGCTATTGGGCGGTCTTATACTGCCACCTGCTGGTCTGTACAGAGTCTCTGAGGGCTTAGATCCTGTGAGGTCCTGACTGCCCCTGAGCTGACCTCAGTCAAGCCCCAACTCTTGGGTCTCTAAACAGCCCCAGTGCTCTCAGCCTCACTGACTCCCCGACACGCTTCCTGTTATTGCTTTGGTCACAGCTCAGAGGCCCGGCACTCTGCAGAGACCTGGTTTGTACTGAGAAGGACGTGGGCAGCGTCGTTTCACAGTTTGGAAAGTCTGATCCCTTGTATGGGGGGGCCCCGTTAGATGGTCCCACACTTTAGGGCCCAGGCACATCGGGGCAAATCCACAGCAATGATCCCCTTGGTCATGCTCCGCAGCATCCCACCCACCCAAGTTCCATGAGCCCAGATACCACGTGTCCTGCGGGCAATCCCTTACTGCTCACACTGGTTTGTTATTGTGGGGTTGCTCGGGAAGGACAGCTTTCTCAAAGGAATGTTTTAAAGAATATTGAGGATTATTCTGAAAATCGAAAGCGAAGCATTAAATGATCTTTACAAACAGGCATAAGAAAAGAGCGGCAGAGCCCACTGGCCTCCCAGCCTTGGCATTGTTTCAAAGGAACAAAAACCAAGTTAGAACTTTGCTGCTCAGCTGGAGAGAAGTTGCACCTGGGCAAAGGACTCCAATGGCAGCAGCTCTAGGTGCCCTTGTCTGTACTGGCTTTGCTTTACAAACGTGGAGTACATGGAGCTTGGGCACCCACTGGGCCCGATCCTGGGAAGTGCTGAGCACATGGCGCTCTGGTAGAAGTCAGTGGGAGCTGGGAGCCCTCAGCACCTGAGACGTAGGCTCAATCTCTCTGTTTGCAGGAGGACAACTCCATGCAAATAGTTACATCAGCACCAGCATCTGTGAGTGTGCTGGAGGAGAAGGAAGGTGAGATTACCCTTGTCTGTGTAACTCAAGAGACCACAACTGGAACAGTGTGTCCAGGTCTGTGGTCTGCAATGTTAAAAGGCCGTTGACAAGTTAGGAAGGGTCCAGAGAACAGCTAAGTGAATATTTCAAGGTCTGGGAAACACTAATCGTCGGCTGAGTTACTTTCTCTCTCACTATTTAGCTTGTCAAAGAGAAGGTTAAGAGGTGACTTGATCACGGTGGAAGAGCAGGTACTCAGGGGCTGTTTAATCTAGCAGACCAAGGCAGACCAAGATCCAACGCCTGGGAGCTGCAGTTAGAAAAATTCAAACTGGAAATGACATGCAAAGTAATTAAGCACTGGAGCAGAATACAAAGGGCTGTGGAACATAAAGCCTGGGGTCTTTCTAAAGGAGATGGGCGAATTCCACCACATTTTTGGGCGTGAGGCAGGAATTACGGGGTGAAGTTCTCTGGCCTGTCTCACACAGGAGGTCAGACTGGATGGTCACAATGGTCCCTTCTAGGCTGCAACTCAGCAGAACTATGAGCCGGAGCTAGAAGTGTAATAACGGTACCAGCCATTAGCCAGGAAGGGCTCTTCAAATACCAACTTCGGGGTGGTCCAATCTCACAGCATAATGCCTACTGTAGAATGGTTCCTGTTGGTATCCTTGGGGCTGGGATCCCTAGTGCCCTAGATTGAGTCCCTTACTGCCTTTAACTCAGTCTGTGCATCTGGCCAGTGATGTTGTGTCAGAATACAGGTGAGTTCTTCAGCCAGAAAAGCCCGTAGCTTTGAAAGGCAACGAGGACTGACAGGAATTGCAGATCACACTTAGCCAGGAGCCAATCCACCGGGACATCTCATAGGAACAAGAGACACGTAGGTGGGCTCCAGGCGCTGTGTCACTGTGGGTGAAAGGCGATTTTGTTCCTCTTCTCCATGCAGCTCTATCACTGTGTACTGGTTAGCTGTGCTGTCCCAGTCTGCGCAATAGTAATCAGCATCATCCTCCGCTTCAGCCCTGCTGATCGTTAAAAAGCAGGTGTTCCGGGAAGTGTCTTTAGAGGCAGTGAACCTGTCAGGGACACCAGAGCCTTTACCCTGGGTAGAGTCATCCTTGTAATACAGCAGGTATCTTGGTTTCTCCCCTTGCTTCTGCTGGTACCAGTGTATGTATCTACTGCTGATGCTGACTCCACTGCTCAGAACACATGCGAGTTGGACAGTTTCTCCTGGAGTCACTGACATACTGAGTGGTTGAGTCAAAGTGAACTGGTAGCTGGAACCTGAAACAACACAGAACCACAGGTCACCAAAGTGTCTGTAAATGTGGGTGTTCCATGCACCGGGCACACTCCTGACCTAGCTTCTGAGATCAAGCATGCAGTTCTATTTACCTGCCCAACAGGCTACCAGAACCAGCAGTGTGGTGACCCAAGCCATCCTAGGAACAGCACACCCAGCCACAGGGCTCTCTGAATTCAGTGGTGCCTTCTCCACTTGCTTCTTAAACCCTGTGATGCGAGCGGACATGCTGAATGCAAATCTGGATGCCTCTGATAGGCTCCAAGTTATCCTCAGCTCACTGGCACCCATCCCACAAGCATCCGGGGACAGTCGGTGCGTTGCTGGGCTAGGAGTAAGGGATGACGGCCTCAGGTATTTTTATCCCATGAGGACACCCTTGAAACATTTTTCCATCAGATTCCCCACAGCTCCTCAATTGGTTTGTTGCACTGCACAGTGGGAAGGTCGGACAATGGATTCCCCTGACTCTGGAACACTGGAGTCACTGCTGAAGGCAGGACACCAACCTAGTGGGACAGATAATGTGTTCCAGTGTGGTCAGGGTCATCCCCTGAGAGCGTTTATTCATGGCT
This sequence comes from Malaclemys terrapin pileata, assembly GCF_027887155.1. Lineage (NCBI taxonomy): Eukaryota > Metazoa > Chordata > Testudines > Emydidae > Malaclemys > Malaclemys terrapin. The sequence goes on along the minus strand of NC_071520.1, from coordinate 14,079,634 downwards.
CTGGTCTCCAGTGCATTGTCTGCATTATCCCCCACAAGTGCAGAAGCTCAGCACCTTGTGCTGCATGGGATGGAGAAGGGGCGGTTGTTAAGGAGCTTGGGAAAGCCATTATCTGCCTCTGTCGAATGATCTGTATAGAGCAGAGAATGATAAACTGGCCATAGAGAAGCTGCATCAGGTGCTGTTCAGCTTAACCAGCAAGGAGCAGCAAAGTAACTAGGCCCCCCCAGCCGTACAGGGAGAAGTAGCCACCCTCCTGCAATTTGATTTGAAACCAGGAGTACGCCAAGTGCCAGGGCGTGGCGTGTACGGTGCATGCAAGGAGAACAGCACCTACTCCCAGGGGCTTCCCATGCAGTAAGGAAGTTACCACTGGGGGTGACGTGCTCTGGTAGATTTGCCGTTAGAGTGGGGGGGGGGGGTGGCAGTAAGTTGGGTGACTGACCATTGAGGCCGTTCTGCTTCCCCTCTGCTCTGAGGCTGTTGCAGCAAAGCCCCTTTCGCTCGGCAGGTCGTTTTCCCTTCTCTCCCCTCCATTCACCGCCAGGAGAAGAGAGTGCTGGGCTTGGACAGAGATTTGTTTTTCACACCCCCCTATGGACTGGATGGTATGACCCCATTTCTCTTAAACAGAATGTGCTGAACCCCAGGAAAACGCTGGGACTAGCTGAATGGAACAGGCCACTGTTGTGAATTCTCTTCCTCCTCCAGCATTACTTCATGAGCAGGCTGCTGCCTCTCCTGGCTGCCAGGGAGAGGTGGAGATGGAAATCTAGACACGTCCTTTGCTACTGAGACTAAGATCAGGTCTGTGCAGTTTGGGGGCAAATCCTCCGATTTCTGAGCTGGCTACTCTGGATTTATAGTTTGTGGTCGAATTCCTGTCCAGGGAGCTGCCCCCCTCCCGATAGTTGCACAGACAGGAACGCTGCTGTCTCGAAACAATCGACTAGATGTGGATTGTTTCTAAGGAGATAGGTAACAAAATCAACTCTGTGGGTGTGTAAAGGTGTAGGATGATCAATTGCTTTACACTGCACAGACTCACTCCCAGGAACACACTAATCCCTTTAATGTTTTGCTGCCTGTTCACCACTGATTCTGCTTTTTCCTTTTACAAGGAATTTTTCTTGTTGCTGTTTCCCTGGTGCTGGTTTCCTTCAAGCGAAGGAAGAGCAGAGAAGATGAAATGCCGTGTAATAGGGAGGCACAGTCCTCCTGTGGGGAAGTTCTCATTGGTGGAGAAGCCAAAATACCAACTTACAAACAAGACACAGAGTTGGAGAGCAGCAGCCCCTACTCTGGGCTCAGCTACTAGCAGCTGGGACTAGACCAGAACTAGAATAAACTCCTCATCTTGAAATATTTCTCACTTATTGTGGTGTCTGATTGTTCCTGTCTGTGAACTCACAAACCCGCTCGCTCAGTTACCTATCTGGGATTGCTCTGGTAGGGATTTAGCCCTCTAATGGATTGTCTCAAACATACCTGAGAGGTCAGGTAAGCCAAGCTCTGGCACAGGGACAGCCTCACCTCTGAGATCAGAGAGCTGGCCCCACTAAACCAAGCCAAAGGGCTCCCTACTGTTCTAGCTCTCCCACATCCCAGAATGCACAGGGCCCCTAACTCAGCCTAACCCTCATAACAGAGTGACCCGCCCCTGCTCCCCCTTCTTATAGTGCCTGGTTTCCCCAGTAACAAGCAATTAGCTCCAGCTGAATCCAGCCCCTGACTGGGCTCCCCAGGAATCGCTGCAGAGAAGCCAGACACCTGCTGAAGATTCCCTGCTCAGAGAGAGGGTTTTAATTCTCTCCAGGTATGGCCAGAGTTTTCCCCCACGAGCCTCTCCACTGCCCCTAAAAAGGCCGATTGGATTCAGGTCAATAGCTATCAAGACTGTCAGTGCACAGATGGGGTGGTTTGAGCGGATGCTGTCCAAAAGCCCCCTTAGAAGTGACTGGTCCCCACTGCTCACAACAATGGATCCAGCGCTTTGTTGCTGACTTTCCCCAGTTAAGGACACCTCCAAACCTCACTGAGTGTCCACACATACACAAAGTGACTTATTTCAAGGAAAACAGCAAAGAAAGAACAAATGACAAGTCTCTGGGAGAAATCGCACATACTCAAGAGGTAAACCCCAGTTTGGCCCTGGCCCCTACCTCCAGCGCCAGGGGAGAAGGAACGTGGCTGCTGTTCCCTGTCGGCGTCAGGAGGATAAAGCATACACGAGCGCCAGTCAGTGGAGTCAGACCGAAATCACCCCTGGTCCCTGGGCACAGCCTGAGCAAACAGCCGTGTGCTGGAGAGGCAGGGAACCCGGCCCACCCCCACCTGCCAATGAAGAGCAGCAGAATTGCTCCACAGCCCCCTGTGTCTCTCTGTCCATATTACTGAGTTCAAAAAAGAACTAGATACGTTCATGGAGGATAGACCCACCAATGGCTATTAGCAATGATGGGCAGGGATGCAAAACCATGCTCTGAAGTGTCCCTAACCGCTGTTTGCCAGAAGCTGGGAATGGGCGACAGGGGATGGATCACTTGATGATTCCCTGTTCTGGTCATTCCCTCTAGAGCACCTGGCATTGGCCACTGTCGGAACACAGGATACTGGGCGAGATGGGCCATTGATCTGAATCTGTATGGCCGCTCTTATACTCTAAAGGACTCCAGGGGGGACCAGGACTCTGCCAGCCAGTGCCCACCCCTGAGAGCCGTTGTCTAGGGGGACAGGCAAGCGGAGGATGAGAGAAAGGGGTAGAGAGTGAAGAAGCTGAAGCTGCCCCCAAAAATGGAGTTCCTGATCCTTATTTCTTCTCTTTCCTTTTCCCTTTTCTCTCTGTCCGTCTGCTTGTTCTAATTGTGCCAATCAGCTGGGGTGAGGCTGGGTTACTCTAACTCCACTGTAACATTATCACACACTTGTGCTTTCACCCTCCCTCCCCCAGCCAGGGAACTGAGGCTTAGCAGGACCGTCAGCCAGCCAAGTCCACCCTGCTATCCGGGGAGAGGGGAACCGACTGGTGAACTAACCACCAGAACGACCAGACACCAGGGGATTTCTGCAGATCTAATGACCTCTTCCAGCCAAGCATGGACAGTGCAGGTAGACATCATGGATGGCACTAGACACGTACCCTGCCTTGTGTGTAGCTCAGTGATTAAGCCATGTCAGCCTGGTGCTCGCAAGGAGACACAGGGTCCACCAACATTTCATATACCTTCTTTTGGCATTTGACACTGATGTGGATATAAAAGTATGGTACAAATGGGCCATTCCAAAAAGTTCCTTGCTTGGGGTGAATAATCAGTTACAAGGAAATCTCCCTGCAGGGTTTTCAGGTTGTGCTAGACCAGGGATGGGCAAACTACAGCCCATGGGCCGCATCCGGCCTGCCAGCTGGTTTAACCCAGCCCTCTAGTTTCTGCTGGGGAGCAGGGTCTAGGGCTTACCCCACTCCGGTGCTCCAGTCAGGGAGCAGGGTCAGGGGCCGGTCCGCCCGGCTCCCAGAAGCAGCAGCATGTCCCCCCTCCGGGTCCTGTGCATACTGGCAGCCAGGGGGCTCCACTCTGCACGCTGTCCCCGCCTCAAGAGCCGCCCCCGCAGCTCCTATTGGCCAGGACCCGCAGTCAATGGGAGCTGCAGGCACGGCGCCTGCGGATGGGGCATCGCACAACAGAGCTGCCTGGCTGCGCCTCCATGTAAAAGCCGGAGGGGGGACATGCTGCTGCTTCTGAGAGTTGCTTAAGATAAGCGTTGCCTGGAACCTGCACCCTGAGCCACTCCCCTCCCTTGACCCAACCCCTACCCCAGCCCTGATCCCCCTCCTGCCCTCCGAACCCCTTGGTCCCAGCCCGGAGCACCCTCCTACAGCCCAAACCCCTCATCCTCAGCCCCACCCCAGAGCCTGCACCCCCAGCCAAAGACCTCACCCCCCACACACTGTGCCCCAACCCTCTGCATCAGCCCTGATCCCCCTCCCACCCCTCAAACCCCTAGGTCCCAGCTTGGAGCACGCTCCTACACCCCAAGCCCCTCATCCCCAGCCCACTCCAGAGACCGCACCCCCAACCAAAGCCCTCTCCCACACCCCAACCCTGCTGCCCCAGCCCTGAGCCCCCTCCCGCACCCTGAACTCCTAATTTCTGGCCCCACCCCGGAGCTCGCATCCCCAGCCAGAGCCCTCACCCCCTCCTGTGCCCCAACCCCAATTTCGTGAGCATTCCTGGCTCGCTGTACAATTTCTATACCCAGATGTGGCCCTCAGGCCAAAAAGTGCCCCCTTCCCTCCCCCTGCAAGACATTGTCTGTCCCAAGGAGCCTTAGTGCAGCTGGCAAAACTGTGGGACAATGAGGACACCTAGCGGTCACTGGTATGTTCCCCAATGGCTTCAGCCTGTGGGTCACTTTCTTATCAAAGAGATTTACTGGGACTACCTCCCCTTCTAATGCCCAGGCCCAATCACACCCCTTCCCGGGGTCACTGCTAGGAGAGTGTTAGCGATACAAACCAGAGAGAAACTCACTTCAGTGCGATGGGTGGAACGGCCTGGTTCTGGCCCTTCCCCAGCTTCTCTCTGTGCTGTTCATTTCCTTCCCTGGGAGAAGGCTTTATGCCTATTAGTACCAAGTCGCCTCTGGTTTCCTGCAGCCTCCAATGGTTTAATCTTCCCACATCTCTTTGCAGTATAATTCTGCCCTCCTACATGTTGGCCACCCCTCCAGAGTTGGGGTCATATCGGTTGCATACACTCTAGCAATTCATTCCAGTTATTCTCCTTACCAGAAAATGTGTCGTTGGTTTCCTAGCACCCGTCTGATCAAGTATTGTTCATACTCAGGCATCCTGTGATGTGGAATTTCTATATTCATGTTCATGGCTTAAACACTATTATTGGTTATAATGCCCCTATGACAGATACCCCCATCCCATCCCAGGTGGAGCCGACCCAACCCTTCCTCCCCAGGGTGTGTCCGGCTTGGGAATTCACGCAGCAGGGGTTTCAAGAAGCCCACCCCTGGAAACACATCCCAACTCTCCCAAGTCCCTTCCCATCTCAATGCACCTGCACAGGAGCCAGACCCAGTCTAGACACGGTGCTCGTCTGGAGTGCTGGCTTGGGGGTCAGCTACCACCTGTGTCATCCACCATTCTAAGGGCAGCACGGCCAGTCCAGGTGGAGAGTGGACAGGGACACAACCCCGTGGATCGCTAGCATTGGATAGCAGCGATGGGAAGAACACAGGCTGCTCCTTTCACCAGCCCCTCCCTCCCCAGTGTCCTGTGAGGCCTTTGTCTATGTCCACCCCATGCCGTACAATGCCTCAGCGCATCCCCACAGGGCAGCTGCCTCCCTGGCTGTCCACCCCCTAACAAGACACACAGAAGCTACCTCACAATTTGCCCTTGATTTGGGGTTGTAACACCCGTGGCTGGGGAGAGACAGTTCATTTCGCTGCAGGGCCTCAGGCAGCACAGACACGGTGAGACTAGCGCAGAGGAGTTTCATGTGAGCTGCTGTGGGAGGTTTTGGTCTCAGTTCCCCATGGGCCTGTAGCACTGTGGGATTGTTGTTGCTGTCATATGAAGCACAGTAATAATCAGCCTCATCGTCGGCTTGGACCCCAGAGATGGTCAGAGTGGCAGCATTGGCAGAGCTGTCAATGGCACCAGAGAATCGACTTGGAATCCCTGAGGGCCGGTTGCTATCCTGATATATAATCAGTACTGGAGCTCGGCCAGGGCTCTGCTGGTACCAGGAGTTCCAGCTATCACTGATGCTGCCGCTGCTCCTGGTACAGGAGATCGTAACCGTTTGCCCAGGAGACGCTGATACTGAGGGCGGCTGAGTCAGCACAAACTGGGCATCAGAACCTGGAACAGAATCAATCACAAAGAGAATAGAGTGAGAGGAGCTTCAGTGCTGCTACAGGAGTAAGAGGAAATAAATATGCAGAAAATTATGAGTAATTTTGAAAGACTCCTCCATACCAGACCAGTAAGTGAGCAGCGTGAGGAGCAGAGGGGCCCAGGCCATGGTGGATCCAGACGAGCTCGGCTTCCTGAGACAAACGGGTCTGTGGCTGGGACCCTCCGATTCCCTCTTAAACCCCCAGCGCTGGAGAACGGCCCCTTCATGCAAATCCACTCCCTGCTCACTGGGTATAGAGCATGTTCTAGAGAAGAGAATTTTTTTAAAAGGAAGATGAGGCTCAAGAAAGCTCAGAGGAAGAAGGCGGCATGAAGTGAGCAAATCTCAGACAGAGCAAGAACCACAGCTGAATTAGTAACATTTTTCCAGCCAGAACAGACGATGGCACAGCTCCTAGATTCATTCTTGCAAGTCCAGAAGCAACGAGGATTTGAACCCAGACCCCAGGAACACACACAAAAGCAAAGTAACGCACTGGGCAGTACTATGATGATTGCTGGCTACCGCTCTGTGGAGCGCAATTCAGGGGTACTAACCACGGTTGCTTTCCCAGAAATACAAGAAGCCTCTATCCTTGTTTAAATTCTTGTACATGGATAATTAGTGATTCATTAAATAGCCCAACTTGACTGATGTTTGTTACCCATTTAAGCCGGGGGGGGGTTGCTTCAGTAAAGTACTTTCTGCTTTAAAATTATCCAGAGATAAGATCAAACCAATTATCACAATTCAATGATGGCTGGAAGGGATCGAACGTTCCCAGTAAAGCAGTGAATTCATGTTTGTTTAATCATACGCATGCCCCAGTTCTGCTGTTGCTGATGATTCCTTCCTGTGAATGGCTTTCAGGGGGTCTGCGTGTGCCCCTCTCCCCGCCTCAGAGGGCAGAACACACAGAGCCCTGGGCACCCGTACTTGGCACCGGAATGGGCAGGGGACGGGTTGCAGCGCAGGTGTTTGGCTCTCCATGGTCACAGATCCACTGGCTTCACCTGAAACTCCCCTGCACGCTGGACTGGAGGAGCCCTGCAGGGTACACGGGGCTGTGGGGAATTAATCTGGGCAGGCTCCCCTACATCCTCCCACCGCCATGCAGCACAACCTTTCCGGCTCTGCTGCCTCGCACGTTTGTGCACCATGGCGAGTGTGGGGAGGAGGATGAATTAGCCCCTCAGAGAGTAAAAGCCAAGTTCCAAGTGGCACTGGGCCAGCCAGGGTCACAAAGCCAACCCCAAGCAGAGAGAGCTCCGAAGGGACCCTGGGGATCAGTCACTGGAGGGCAGACAGGAATGGGGCTGTCTGAACAGTGTAACAGTCCTTGACTGGCAAACAGGGAGTACAGCATTGGCCAGGCTCACAGCCCACCCCCAGCAACACACACACGTGCTCTGGTCCCACAGGATAAAAGCTTAGACAGTCAGACCAGTGATGCAACAATAGCCTTAAAATATATTTACAGAAGGGATCTGAACCCTAAAGGATTGTTCAGGGCAGTGACAGACCTGCCTGTTCTGTGAGATCCGCACAGAGCCAGAGGAGCTGCTCCGGAGAACAAGACAGCAGAGTGTCTCTCCCTGGCCGGGCTTTGCAGATCTGGACGCTCTCCGCATCACGTCCTTTTGTACCTTCCCGGCTCCGTGTCATTTAACTGGCCCTGCTCTTGCTCTGGGCTGCTCAGAGCTCCCAGGTCCCAGCTGCAGGGCTCTCCTCACCTGCAGGGCACCACCTACACCAGGTACCATGAGTTTCATCCCTTACCCTGTCTGGCCTTGGGACTAAAGGAAGAAATCCAGGGTACGCCCACATCTAGAACAGGGCCTGTAGATCTGGTCGTCCCAGCTCAGAAAAGATATATTGGAATTGGAAAAAGTACAGAAAAAGGCAACAAAAATGATGAGGGGTATGGAACAGCTTCCATATGAGGAGAGATTAATAAGACTGGAACTTTTCAGCTTGGAAAAGAGACGACTAAGGGGGGATATGATAGAGGTCTATAAAATCAGGAATGGTGTGGAGAAAATAAATAAGGAAGTGTTATTTACCCCTTCTCACAACACAAGAACTAGGGGTCACCTAATGATATTAATAGGCAGCAGGTGTAAAACAAACAAAAGGAAGTATTTCTTCACACAACACACAGTCAACCCGGGGAACTCGTTGCCAGAGGATGTTGTGAAGGGCAAAAGTATTACTGAGTTCAAAAAAGAACTAGATACGTTCATGGAGGATAGACCCACCAATGGCTATTAGCAATGATGGGCAGGGATGCAAAACCATGCTCTGAAGTGTCCCTAACCGCTGTTTGCCAGAAGCTGGGAATGGGCGACAGGGGTTGGATCACTTGATGATTCCCTGTTCTGGTCCTTCCCTCTAGAGCACCTGCCATTGGCCACTGTTGGAACACAGGATACTGGGCGAGATGGACCATTGGTCTGACCCCGTATGGCCAGTCTTATGCTCTAAAGGACTCCAGGGGGGACCAGGACTCTGCCAGCCAGTGCCCGCCCCTGAGAGCCGTTGTCTAGGGGGACAGGCAAGCGGAGGAGGAGAGAAAGGGGTAGAGAGTGAAGAAGCTGAAGCTCCCCCCAGAAATGGAGTTCCTGATCCTTATTTCTTCTCTTTCCTTTTCCCTTTTCTCTCTGTCCGTCTGCTTGTTCTAATTGTGCCAATCAGCTGGGATGAGGCTGGGTTACTCTAACTCCACTGTAACAGTATCACACATGTGTGCTTTCACCCTCCCTCCCCCAGCCAGGGAACTGAGGCTTAGCAGGACCGTCGTCCAGCCGTGTCCAGAGTCAACCCAAAGCCACTGCAGGCTCCACCCTGCTATCCGGAGAGAGGGCAACCGACTGTGGTGAACTAACCACCAGAGCGACCAGACACCAGGGGACTTCTGCAGCTCTAGTGACCTCTTCTGGCCAAGTGACAGATCTGTGACCTGGGCAAATACTTGGCCTTTGCCTGAGATACCTCCCAGGAGGGGCGTTACAGGCTGAGCCCGGAGCACAGGGGCTGCGTTCCCCAGGCTCGGTCAGTGGCTGTGGAGAAGAGATACTTAGGAAACTGGTGTAAGAGGGAGGACCTTCCCCCCATTAACATTATTGGTTATTACCTGCATGTGCTGCAAAGCTTTTGTTTGGGGACACAGGAAGTAGCAGCCACATGGCAAAAGAATAGAAAAGGCAGCTGCATCATCTCCATTTTCTCTTCATTCTTGCTTCTTACCTCTGGAGTAACTTTTCATAGAATCATAGAATCATAGAATATCAGAGTTGGAAGGGACCTTAAGAGGTCATCTAGTCCAACCCCCTGCTCAAAGCAAGCCCAATTCCCAGCTAAATCATCCCAGCCAGGGCTTTGTCAAGCCGCTCCTTAAAAACCTCCAAGGAAGGAGACTCCACCACCTCCCTAGGTAACGCATTCCAGTGTTTCACCACCCTCCTAGTGAAACAGTTTTTCCTGATATCCAACCTGGACCTCCCCCACTGCAACTTGAGACCATTGCTCCTTGTTCTGTCATCTGCCACCACTGAGAACAGCCGAGCTCCATCCTGTTTGGAACCTCCCTTCAGGTAGTTGAAGGCTGCTATCAAATCCCCCCTCATTCTTCTCTTCTGGAGACTAAACAATCCCAGTTCCCTCAGCCTCTCCTCATAAGTCATATGCTCCAGACCCCTAATCATTTTTGTTGCCCTCCGCTGGACTCTTTCCAATTTTTCCACATCCTTCTTGTAGTGTGGGGCCCAAAACTGGACACAGTATTCCAGATGAGGCCTCACCAATGTCGAATAAAGGGGAACGATCATGTTCCTCGATCTGCTGGCAATGCCCCTACTTATACAGCCCAAAATGCCGTTAGCCTTCTTGGCAACAAGAGTACACTGTTGACTCATATCCAGCTTCTCGTCCACTGTGACCCCTAGGTCCTTTTCTGCAGAACTGCAACCTAGCCATTTGGTCCCTAGTCTGTAGCAGTGCATGGGATTCTTCCGTCCTAAGTGCAGACTCTGCACTTGTCCTTGTTGAACCCCATCAGGTTTTTTTCGGCCCAATCCTCTAATTTGTCTAGGTCCCTCTGTATCTGATCTCTACCCTCTAGTGTATCTACCACGCCTCCTAGTTTAGTGTCATCTGCAAACTTGCTGAGAGTGCAGTCTACACCATCCTCCAGATCATTAATAAAGATATTAAACAAAACTGGCCCCAGGACCGACCCTTGGGGCACTCCGCTTGAAACTGGCTGCCAACTAGACATGGAGCCATTGATCACTACCCGTTGAGCCCGACGATCTAGCCAGCTTTCTATCCACCTTACAGTCCATTCATCCAGCCCATACTTCTTTAACTTGGCGGCAAGAATACTGTGGGAGACCGTATCAAAAGCTTTGCTAAAGTCAAGGAATAAGGAATTTCTACAAACTGTAGCTCTGAACAAAGGACTGACTGATCCATCCAAGCTGTGGATGAGTTCCAGAGGGAATTTGAAGCCAGCAAACTCACCTATACTGCTAAGAACCTGATATATGGACTTTGAAGTCTCTGTATGTATGTGATTGCTTTACCATTTAGCAACTCTCTTCTTGTTCTTTTTCCTTTATAATAAACTTTTAGCTTAGACACTAAAGGATTGGCTGACAGCGTAGTATTTTGGGTAAGATCCAAACCAGGACCAGCTCTAGGCACAAGCAAACCAAGCACGTGCTTAGGGCGGCACAGTTCCAGGGCCAGCAAAAAAACTAGAGCCGTCCCTGATCCAAACTCATGTTGACCTGGTAACGTGGCTGACCCTTTAGGTTCAGAAGAACTTTTTGTATATGTGAGCAGAACTTTTAAATAACTTCTCACTCTATTGGACCTAGGTACTGATTGGGAGCCAGAGAACTGGAATGTAATAAAGGGGGGCTGTGTGATTTCTTTTTCAGCTTCTTGATAACCAATGCGGGGCTGGGGGTGGGGGAGATCAGGAACACAGTTTGTGACTGATTGGTGAGTCTAACTTCAATGTTAACCACCAGTTTGGGGAGTATCTGCTCTATCTTTTACAGCCTGCCCTGACCTTGGCATTTTCGGTCAGGGCTGCCCCAGACACACCGGGTCACAGGAGGGGCTGGAAGGGGAGCATAAGGCCTTCGTGCTTGTACCTGTTCATGGCTGGATGGGATCTCGGGCAGATCACTGGGATTTTCATTATTTGGTGTTTCATTTTAGGGCTGAGGGTTTTGCAGGTACCTGGACAGGGGGGGCGAGAACCAACTGATAACAGCGACAGGCATTGTGAATGTGATTCCCAGCTGTGTAAATCGACCTAGCCCCCTGCAGTCAGTGGAGCTACATGGATTGACACCACCAGACAATTCAGCCCATGTTTGGAGCCTTTCAAACTAATCTCCCACTCTGTCTATAAGCCCCCAAAAGGCAGTCCCAGTTCTCCCAGGCTGTATTGCTGTGTCATGGGGAAGTTTGTAAAGAGAGAAACTGCCGCCCAGTCTGTGCCCATAACATTGGCTTTGCCTCTGTCACCCCCGGTGCAAAGATTAAGTGCTCCCAACAGGGCACAGGCGGGGAAGGGAGGTTTTTGTATCACTTCCCCATCTGATTGTATCGCTGTGATGAGCGCTCCCTGTCCACACAGAACAGTAATAATCAGCATCATCCTCTGCTAGGGCCCCTGATTAGGGGGCGGGGCTTAGCTGAGTAGGGGGCCCATAAAAGCGGCCGCCCAACCAGGCAGCGGCACAGCTGCGAGCAGCGGCTCCGGAGGCAGCAAACAGGGCGGCTAACAGGGGAGTTTGAGAGGGAGTTCTCATTGGAGGAGAAGGTATCTGTGTTTGTGTCTGTCTTTGTTGTTCTTGTGGTGTCCTTGTGTGCTTGTAGAGGCCTGCAGGGGCAGGGTGCTGGGAGGGACGCCGAGCCCTGATTAGGGGGCGGGGCTTAGCTGAGTAGGGGGCCCATAAAAGCGGCCTCCCAACCAGGCAGCGGCACAGCTGCGGGCAGCGGCACCGGAGGCAGCAAACAGGGCGGCTAACGGGAGTTTGAGAGGGAGTTCTCATTGGAGGAGAAGGGGGAGGCAGGAGGGTGGGGTGTGGTGTGTGCGCTGTTTCCCCAGGTGCTGTGGGCAGAGACTGCAGCAGCCATGAGCCAAGCAGCAGCAGCAGACGGAATGCAGATGGCTGCATGTGGGAGCTGTGGTATGTATATAGTCCTAGCAGGAGACCAGGAACACAGGTATGTGTGTATGAAGTGTCGCCTTATAGTGTTACTGGAGGAAAAGATTAAGGGGCTGGAGATGCAGGTAGAGACCCTGGTGGAGTTTAGGCGGGGGTTTGAGCAGCTGATGGAGGATGGGCAAGGCGGGGCTGAAGGGGAAGGCTCTAGGGTGCAGAAGGAGACAGTAGTAGATGACAGCGAGAGGGGAATGGAAGGGGGAGAACAAGGGATGTGGAAGCATGTGACTGTGAGAAGCAGGCCAAGGAAAAGGAGGGCCAGTGAGGGGGGAATAGAACTCAGGAATAGGTTTGAGTGTTTGGATAACGAGGTAGAGGGGCAGCAGGTGGTGACTGAAGCTGGGAGGGTGAGGAAGAAGAGAAGAGCGGCTAGTCCGAGAGAGAGGGGGGAGGAGTTGATGGAGACAGCACCAATTATGGGTCACCAGAGGATAGAGGAAGGCATAAGGGGGAGCATAAGAGAAGATAGGAATAGACACAGGTCAGGACTAGAGGGATCAGAGACTAGATTACTAGATCGCACTGTTGCCAGGTGACGGCAGGTGTATGTAATTGGAGACTCTTTACTGAGGAGATTGGACAGGCCTGTGACCAGGGCGGACCCGGAGAACAGAAGGGTGTGCTGTCTACCGGGCGCAAAGATACGCGATGTGGACCTGCGGTTGAAAAGGATCCTAAAAGGAGCAGGTAAGAACCCCTTGATAATCCTTCATGTAGGAACGAATGACACGGCTAGGTTCTCGTTAGAGAGAATCAAGGGAGATTATGCCAGGATGGGGAAGACTCTCAAGGAGGTAGAGGCTCAGGTTATCTTTAGTGGGATTCTGCCTGTTCCGAGGGAAGGGCAGCAAAGGGCTGATAGGATTGTGAGGATAAATAGTTGGCTAAGGGAGTGGTGCTATAAGGAGGGCTTTGGGATGTATGGCCACTGGGAGGCTTTCGGGGACAGACACCTGTTCTCGCGGGATAGGCTTCACCTGAGTAGGGAAGGAAATAGACTTCTGGGAGGGAGGCTGGCTCATCTTATCAAAAGAGCTTTAAACTAGGAAGTTTGGGGAGATGGTTGGGAGATGCACAGTTAATCTCCACGCCAGTTTCCAGTATTGAAAAGCTGAGTGTAATAAGAGGAGACATAGCAGGGGAGATGAGATTGGACATAGGAAGGACAGGGGGGATGGACACAAAGAGGCCCGCAACATACAGTGCTACTAATGGGAGACAGGCTAAACGACATACATTAGGCTGTTTGTACACCAATGCGAGAAGCCTAGGTAATAAAATGGAGGAATTGGAGCTCTTGGTCCGACAATTGAAACCGGATATCGTAGGAATAACTGAAACGTGGTGGAATGGCAGTCACGACTGGAACGCAGGTATGGAGGGGTATGCGCTGTTTAGGAAAGACCGGGATAAAGGTAAAGGTGGGGGGGTGGCATTGTATGTCAATAGTGAAATAAGCTGTAAAGAAATAATAGTGGATGGAATAGATAACACGGAGTCCGTCTGGGCGATACTCAAGCTGGGTAAAAGGACTACTAGAGCCTCTCCGGGGATAGTGCTTGGGGTGTGCTATAGACCGCCAGGATCGACCCAGGATATGGATAAGGAACTATTTAATGTATTAAGGGAAGTAAATACTAATAGAAACTGTGTAATTATGGGGGACTTTAACTTCCCGGATATAGATTGGGGAACAAACGCTAGTAGCAATAATAGGGCTCAGATGTTCCTAGATGTGCTTGCTGATCAATTCCTCCATCAAGTGGTAGTTGAACCGACGAGGGGGGAGGCCATTTTAGATTTGATTCTGGTAAGTAGTGAGGACCTTGTTGAGGAAGTGGTAGTGGGGGACAACTTGGGCTCCAGTGATCATGAGCTAATTCGGTTTAAACTAAATGGAAGGAGTACCAGAATTAAGTCAAAGACTAGGGTTTATAATTTTAAAAAGGCCAATTTTAACAAATTAAGGGGACTGGTAAGGGAAGTGGATTGGGCAAACGTATTAAGGGATCTAAAGGCAGAAGAAGCCTGGGATTACTTTAAGTTAAAGATGCATGAGCTATCAGAGGCCTGTATCCCCAAAAAGGGGAAAAGATTACTAAGCAAGAGATTTAGACCGAGCTGGATGAGCGACCGACTGAAAGGGGCGATTAGGAAAAAACAGAAAGCGTACAAAGAGTGGAAGAGGGGAGGGATCAGTAAGGAAACTTATCTTAGTGAAGTCAGAGAATGTAGAGATAGAGTGAGAAAGGCCAAAGGCCATGTAGAGTTGGACTTAGCGAGGGGAATTAAAAGCAATAGCAAGAGGTTTTACAGCCATATAAATAGGAAGAAAGCAAAGAAAGAAGAAGTGGGACCGCTGAAGACTATAGCCGGAGAGGAGATTAAAGATAATCTAGGCATGGCGCAATATCTCAATGAATATTTTGCATCGGTGTTTAATGAGGCCAATGAAGGTATTAGGGATACTAGCACCGTTACAGAGGGGCATACAGGATGGGGGATTACCGCATCCGAGGTAGAAACAAAACTAGAACGCCTTAATGGGACTAAGTCGGGTGGACCGGACGATCTTCATCCGAGAATATTGAAGGAATTGGCGCGGGAAATAGCAGGCCCATTAGCGATTATATTTAATGAATCTGTAAACTCGGGGGTGGTCCCGTTAGACTGGAGAATAGCCAATGTGGTTCCTATTTTCAAGAAAGGGAAAAAAAGTGACCCGGGTAACTATAGGCCTGTTAGTTTAACATCAGTACTGTGCAAGGTGCTGGAGAAAATTCTGAAAGAGAAACTAGTTGAGGACCTTGAGGTTAATGGCAAATGCGATAAATTACAGCATGGTTTTACGAAGGGCAGATCGTGCCAAACGAATCTGATCTCCTTCTTTGAGAAAGTAACGGACTTATTAGATAAGGGAAATGCGGTGGACCTAATATACCTGGATTTCAGTAAAGCGTTTGATACAGTACCCCATGAGGAATTATTGGTTAAAATGAAAAACATGGGGATCAATATGAAAATCCAGAGGTGGATAAGGAATTGGTTAATGGGGAGAATGCAGCGGGTCGTATTAAAGGGTGAATTGTCAGGTTGGAGGGAGGTTACTAGTGGAGTGCCTCAAGGTTCGGTTTTGGGACCCATTTTATTTAATCTATTTATAACTGACCTCGGGACTGATTGCAAGAGTGGGCTGATAAAGTTTGTGGATGATACGAAGGTGGGAGGAGTTGCAAACTCTGAGGAGGATAGGGATATTCTGCAGGGAGACTTGAATGAGCTTGTGAATTGGAGTATCAGAAATAGGATGAAATTTAATAGTGAAAAGTGTAAGGTGATGCACTTGGGGATGAATAATAACAATTTTAGTTACAAGATGGGGACGCATCGGTTAGAAGTAACGGAAGAGGAGAAGGACCTAGGGGTCCTTGTGGACCGCAGGATGACTATGAGTCGACAATGTGACGTGGCGGTGAAAAAAGCCAATGCGGTCTTGGGATGTATTAGGCGAGGTATCTCTAGTAGGGATAGGGAGGTCCTGCTTCCGTTGTATAAGGCGCTGGTGAGACCTCATTTGGAGTACTGTGTGCAGTTCTGGTCTCCCATGTTTAAAAAAGATGAACTCAAACTGGAACGGGTGCAAAGAAGGGCGACTAAGATGATCAGAGGAATGGAAAACCTGTCGTATGAAAAGAGATTAGAGGAGCTTGGGTTGTTTAGTCTGACAAAGCGAAGGCTGAGGGGGGACGTGATTGCTATCTTCAAATATATCAGAGGGGTTAATACAAGGGAAGGAGAGGAATTATTCCAGCTTAGTACTAATGTGGACACGAGAACGAATGGATATAAACTGGCCGGGGGGAAGTTCAGGCTTGAAATTAGACTAAGGTTTCTGACCATCAGAGGGGTGAAATATTGGAACGGCCTTCCGAGGGAAACGGTGGGGGCGACGGACCTGTCTGGTTTTAAGATTAAGTTGGATAAGTTTATGGAGGGAATGGTTTAATGGTAAAACATAGTAGCCAAGGAAAACCAAGCAATGGTACATGAATAGCATAATGGCCAACAAGGGTCAGGCTAGAGACTCTTGCCTATATGCTCGGGGTATTACTGATCGCCATATTTGGGGTCGGGAAGGAATTTTCCTCCAGGGAAGATTGGCTGAGCCTCTGGAGGTTTTACGCCTTCCTCCGCAGCATGGGGCAGGGATCACTAGCAGGAGGGTCTCAGCCGATTGAAGTCACTAAAACACAGGATTGGGGACTTAAACGGCAGAGTCCAGGGAAGGGTCTTGCAGCCTGCAGCATGCAGGGGGTCAGACCAGATGATCATAATGGTCCCTTCTGACCTTAAAGTCTATGAGTCTATGAGTCTATGAGACATGGTGTTACCCGATCTGGAGCCAGTGAAATGCGCTGGGATCCCGGAGGGCCTGGTACTCGTGCTGTACATGATCAGCCGAGGAACATTCCCCAGTCTCTGTTGAACCCAGCGTGGGTAGTTATTATCAGTGATGGCCCCACTGCTCAGGCTACAGGAGAGGGTCACGGTCCCGCCAGGAGACACGAACTCAGATGTCTTCAGCAGCTGGAGCTGTTGGGAACTTAAACCTGAAACATGAGAAACAAGCTCATCAGAACTCCCCCTAGCACGGAGCACATCACAGATTCTTAGCATTACAGCTTATAAATTCTTAGCTTGTTTCATTCAGGAGATAAACCCCCACCGCTTACCAACGCAGTAAGTGAGCAGTGTGAGGAGCAGAGGGGCCCAGGCCATGGTGGGAATCCAGACGAGCTCGGCTTCCTGAGGCAAACGGGTCTGTGGCTGGGAACCTAAAATTCTCTCTTAAACCCGCAGCACTGGAGAACGGCCCCTTCATGCATATCTACTGCTCACTCCAAGGCTCCTGCCTCTCCAGTTCTAGCTCTATCTTAAAGGGGCAGAGCCAACCCAAGGGACGTTGTTTCAATGGAGGTGAAAGACACTATGTCAGATTATGATGATGTGTAACAACAGCACCCAGAGGCCCTTGTCACCCACCCTCAGGCTTTTGGCTCCCTAGTCATCACCTTTCTTGGGTGGAGACCCACCTCTCTCCCCCTCCTGACCAGGGTATTTCCAGGCTGAACAGTTCCCTGCCATCACTGTGCTATTCCCAGCAAAAGACAGTCTGCCTCTCCAGGCCTGCTTGCTTTCTCCTCAGAGCTAATTACATTGCAATTGCCCATAGTCCTAAGTTACTACATGGGTCTTCCTAAGCAAACCTATTTAATTCTTAAAGAAAATGCATTACAGAGAAAACATGAAAAACAATAAAAGAACCTACACGCCTGCTAATCAGCTCACCGGAGCTCCCTGCCAGCCCAACCTCCACGAGAGCTCTGGGCCGTGCCAGTCCTTCCGACCCTTCCCGAAGGACTGGGGCCCTCCCCGGACTGGAGATCCTGTCCACTTCCTAGATCAGAACAAAGGCCCCGAGTCCACTTAATGTCAGGCTATTCATTTATGAGTCCTTCCTTTGTCAGTTGGTCCCTGAAGAACCCACTTTGGGTCTTTGAAATGTCCTAAGAGAACAGGTGATCAGCAGACAAAAGGTTCAAGCTTCAGAAGCTAAATCCCTAAACAGGGGATTGAAATCCCCTCCTCCCCACGACTTCCTAGGAATTCCACTGCACACCTATCGTCCCAAAAGATTTGTCCTGCCTGCTACATTGTCCAGCATGGCCATGTGAAGGTCACAGTACTTCCCAGATAATGCGTTAAACCGTCTTCCTCCGAACGAAGTTCCCAACCATCCCACAATGCTCCATAGACATTTGCATTTTTAATACAATGGGCTCTTAAAATACTTCAACTTGATTTAATAAGATTCATCCAGAATATTGCTGGAAATTGCCACTGTCACAGCCGTACTGACCCATCAGCGCAGGGCTGGGGGAAGTCACAGGGATTCGCAACACTGAGTGAATGAACAGACGCCAAGTTCCTTGGCTCATTGTATGGCACTGGCTAAGTCACTTACCCCTCTGCCTTATTCCTTCCAGTTGTGGAATGAGGCCAATAAACCCCACCCGTGTCCTAGGGGTGTGGTGAGAATTAATCAGTTACTGTTTGCAAACTGCTCTGAAGCTGTACAGAGCTCTAGGAACAAGAGCTACTAGGTAATACTGATTCCTGTCTAGCCCATTGTTACGTCACGTTTCCCCGGCTGTACGATCGTGGGATTGTGTGGTTCTAAGTCAGAGTCCTACACTGTGCTCTGTGGAGCACTTGCTCCTGTTCTGCAGAGAGCTGGCTGGTCACATGGTGCTGGCTCCTCCCCTACTGTCCAGCAGCTAAACTGTATTAAAAGAGACTCACAGTACATGCCATCCTTTCCCAGTGCTGGCGCCCATGTCAACACCAGGTAGTGGTGTTGCCAGAGGGATCTCATGTGATTGCCAATGAAAGTCACCCTGGTCCATGTGCTTGTGAATGGGCAGCAGGTATCCCTGAGACAGGCTCTAGTTAGCACATGGTTCACCCCTGAAAATAACCTTCTTCTGGGGTGTCCCTCAGAGGCTCGTTCCCAAGAGAGAAGCAGCGTGGAATGGATGGAGCTGTTCTGAGCTTATTAGCTGGGCAGCCCTAGAGCGCATGGAAGCCTCTGTGAGGATCAGAGAGAGGCTGCTGCTGGAATAACCCATCCTACAGTTGTAAGGAAAAGGAGTTTATTAAACTGCCAGTCATTGGCTGGAGGAAAAGCTGAATCCGGCCATTCCTGTAGCCATGACTTCCAACTATTCTCCCAGAGCTTCAGGACTTGGCCTCCTCAGTTCTGAGACTGGAAACACTTCATTCAGCGCATGTAACAAATGAAAATATCCGTAGACGGCCAATGTGGATTCCTCTCCTCTAGCCCTGCGTGCAGCCAATCACGAGACCTTTATCCCATGGGATTCTCCATCATAGTTGACACCTCTTTCTCTTCACAGGTCTGCTGTGCCCATTCTCTCTGGGACATAACTGGCTCGGCAGGAATACAGCTGACAAGGACCTGGTGGTTATAGTGAATCACAAATTGAATATGTGCCAATATGACCCAATTGCAAAAAAGGCAAATATCTTTCTGGGATGAATTAACAGGAGCGTCGTATTGAAGACACGGGAGAGAATTGTTCAGCTCCATTGGGCACCTCACTTTAAGAAAGATGTAAACAAACTGGAGAGAATCCAGAGAAGAGCAACACAAATGAGAAAAGCTGTAGAAACATTCCTATGAGGAAGGTAAAAAAAAATGGGCACGAGAAAAGATGATTGAGGTGGGAAACCTGATAACAGTCTTCAAATATGTTAAGGGCTGTTATAAAGCAGATGGTGATGAATTGTTCTCCATGTCCGTTCACGGTAGGACATATCATGATTTGAGCATGGACGGTGAGGGAAGGGGAGGGGCCTTGGGACCCAAGAACCTTATAACTCTGATGACTGGTGTCTTCTCCTGCTGAGACCGTCCCCAGTGCACTCTCATGGCCATGGCCTGCGTCACACACACTTGAGCGTACCCCTGTTCCCTGGTGCTGATCCAGGGTGTTCTCGATGCTGGGCTCTATTCAGAATCTGCTCTGGGACGGCATCCTGCTGCAGTCAGACCTTATTTCATTCCACAGGCCAAGAGCTCCATACGCTTAGCTCTGAGGGCTGGTACGAATCTGCAGTGCTGATGGCATTTGCAGTTCAATGCCTGGGGTAAATCCTTGAAGGGCTGGGTGGGGTGGGGTTGGGTTGCCCAGTACAGTTTTGAATGTTCATAGGACAATGCAGGGTCTCTCTCTCCAATGACCATTTGCAGGTCTCTCAGGCATGAGGCAGAGCTAAGAAGCCCTCTCCCGTTAGCTGGGGTAGTGCTAGGGCGGATGGGCCAGGCTCCGATCTCACTGCAGTATAAATCAGGAACAGTTCCACGGAAACCATTTGTGAATTTGCTCACCAGTGGGAAATGGGGGGAAATGAGGGAAGCCAGTGCAGGGATGGGATAAGGGGGAGGCTGTCTCATATCCCTCATACCCCCGGCTGTTTCTGCCTCGTTAGCTCTACAGGAAGTCATCCCCCCAGATCAGAGTGAGACATGCACCGTAAACCCAGGCCTGCAGCTGCTATGCAGCGAAAAGGAAGGCTTCCTTCAACAGGGGAGTTTTCGTCTCAGTTCCTCATCTGACTGTGTCACTGTGATGAGCACTCCCAGTCCACACAGCACAGTAATAATCAGCATTATCCTCGGCCTGGGCTCCAGTGATGGTTAACGACGCCCTGTTACCATTCGTCTCCCCAGAGAAGCGCTCGGGGATCCCGGAGGCTCTGCTCCTTGATTTATAGATCAGTAACCGAGGGGCCGTCCCCGATCTCTGCTGATACCAGGATGGGCTGTTGTTACTAATGTACTCCACCCCTTGCAGTGTGCAGTGCAGCTCGGCCGTCTCCCCCGGTTTCACTGCCACGGAGCTGGTCTGAGTCAGCGCACTCTGGGAACTCCAACCTGGAGAGAGCAATAGAAACCAACCAATCACAACCTGCCTCCCTTGTCTGAGAAATGTTCTTCCCAAATCAGAGAGCGAGTCCCAGGGATTACAACCCAAAGCCCAGTTAGTGATCAGCCCCTGGTCTTGGGATCCATTCAGAGAAACCCAACCCTCCGCCCTTACCAACACAGTAAGTGAGCAGCGTGAGGAGCAGAGGGGCCCAGGCCATGGTGGGGAATGCAGACGAGCTCGGCTTCCTGAGGCAAATGGGTCTGTGGCTGGGACCCTCCGATTCTCTCTTATACCCCGAGCGCTGGAGAACGGCCCCTTCATGCAAATCTGCTCCCTGTTCACTGGCTGGAGAGCATGTTCTAGAGAAGGAAGAGAAGGAAAAAGACCCCTGAATTACTAATATTTTTCCAGCCATGTACCAGAAGTAACTGATGATGGTAGTGCTCCTTGTTGTACTATTGAAAGTCCTAATGGAACCAGGATTTGAATCCAGGCCTCCAGAACAGCCATTAGCACAGTAAGCCATTGTGCGCTACAGCCCAGTGATTTCACAAGAAGTCTGACAGCTACAGCTCTATGCAGCGCTACCCAGGGCTACCAGCCGCGTTTGTCTTCTCCGCAATACAAGAAGTTTGCATTGCTTTTTAAAACCTGTTAGACTGATATTTAGTGATTCATTAAGGAAGCGCGGGTGTTTGGTGTCCATTTCAGGCAGTGTAGGTTCCTTCGGTGTAAAGTACTTTCTGCTTTAAATTTGTACAGCATCTAACCTGTGGCCACAAACACACTGCAAAGATGGCTGGACGGGATCGAAGTTTCCCAGTGAATCAGTGCGTTCATGTTTGTTTAATCAGACGCGGATGCGAGTTCTGCTGTTGCTGAGGATTCCTTCCTGTAATTTGGCCTTCACGGGGACTGTGTGAGCCTCTCGCACTCCCCTTCTCAGCGGGGCAGAGGAGAAAGAGCTCTGGGGCTCCCTGGACACATGTACGTGGCACCACAATGGGCAGGGGATGGGTTGGAGGGCAATGGAAAATAGAGAGGTGGGAGAATCGGTTGGGGGTGTAGAACGCACATTGCTCAGCACCCGGGACAGGCGGCTCCTGCCTGACCCCGTCTGGAAGTGCATAACAAGGAGTGTCTCTGGCATGAACAGGCCCCTGCAGCCCAATCGCTCCCTCGCTCCTGTTATGGGAAACCCTAGTTCCTGGGCACAACCCGAGCAAACCTCCCCCACCCCCACCTGCCATGGGAGGGCAGAACTGCTCCGTAATCCCCTGTCTAGCTATTGCACCTCCCCTGCCTGGGGCAATTGTATGTGGCTCTCCATAACCATGGAACCAACGGCTTCAGCCCGTACCTCAAACTGCCCCTGCATGTTGGCATGGAGGATCCAAGGCATGGCCCATGGGGCAATGGGGGTGCATGTGGGCAGAGTCCCTGTCTCCTTCCACCTTCACATGGCAGGACCTCTCTGGCTCTGCTGCCTGACCAGTTTCTGCACCTGTCTGGGGACGGGGGGAAGAATCAGCCCTTTTAAATGAGTAAAAGCCAAGTTCAAACTGGGACCAGGCCACCGAGGGTCACAAAGCCAGCCCCAAGCAGAGAGAGCTCAGAGGGGAGTAGAGGGATCAGTCACTATCTGGCCTTCTTCACGATGGAAGAATGGACCCCAGAGTGACCAGGACTCTGCCAACCGGTGCCCGCCCCTTCTGGCTGCTGTCCAGGGCGATGACCAAGCGGGGGTGAAGGAAGAACGGTTCGGAGCGCCCGGAAGCTGAAGCTGCCCCAGATGGAGTTTCTAGCTCCTGTTCCTTATTTCTTCTCTTTCCTTTTCTGTTTCTCTTTCCCCTCTGTCCGTCTGTCTGTCTGCTTGTGGCCAGCAGCTGGAATGATGCTGGGTACCTGTAACTCCACTGTCATATCATCACAAGCCTCTGGTTTCAGTCTCCCTCCCCCAGGATGGGAACTGCGGGCTTGGCAGAACCGTCAGCTGTGTTCAGAATCACCCGAAAACCACTGAACTCTGTGCTGGTCTGTGCACTAAGAGGCAGAGGTGCTGGAGCTAGAGGGACTGGGTGGGCTGCCGCACCCCCTGGCTTGAAGTGGTTCCATTCTGTGCAGGGTTTACAGTTTGCTTCAATGGCTCTCAGCACCACCACTATAAAAATTGTTCCAGCAACGCCGCTGACAGGGAGCCGGGCACGGCAAACTAACCACTGGAACCACCAGCCACCAGGGGATTTCTGCAGCTCTAGTGACCTCTTCTGGCCAAATGACAGATCTGTGACCTGGGCAAAAACGTTTCCTTTGCCTGAGATTTCCCCCCAGAAACGTATGTCCTGTACTGCCCAGCCCTCTCCTGCACAGTACAAGCTGTACTACGTCCGTTATTTCTTTAAAAGGAATAATATGGACACAACTTGCCACCCCAAATGGAGTTTCCCAGACACTTCAGTTAAACACACTGGACTAGATATAACAATAAAACAAGTTTATTAACAACAAAGAGAGAGATTTGAAGTGAGTACAAGTAATGAGGCCTAAAAGTCAGAAATGGTTACAAGGAAAATAAAGATAAAATGCTACTGGTGCCTCACTCAGCAAACTGTTACATTCAAAGCAAAGTTCTCTCATCACAGGCTTTCAGCTGCCTTACTGGCCAAACTTCTTAGGTCAGGCGCCCTCCCCCAGTCCAACAGCTACTTCCTTAGTCCCTGCAAGTGCAGGAAATCGATGGGCAGAGAGAGGGGGACGGGTGCCTAGGGCTGTTTGCTCCTTTTTATAGTTTCACCTCTTTGAGAAGCATTTCCAGCTAGGTACCAGGAGACAAACAGTCTAGGGGGAAGGATGTTCCCTGCTGCTTTTTTCTCACCGGTTTGAGCGTCCTTTGTTTCCTGTCCTTCTCTGTTTACTGCTTAAATGCAAATTAAACAGGGCACACATTCCTTGGTTTGAGAACAGACCCGTTTGCCAGCTTCTATTTGGGACACCTGTTAATACCACCATATAGTGGAATCTTATAACTTCACATACAATGCTGTCTTGGTAAAATATGTGTGGCAATAATGAGCAGCAAATTAGGAGATTTTTAGTGACACCTCCCAAGACATACTTTGTACAAAGATTCTCACGGTAGTGTGCAGGGTGTGAATATAGGGGTAAATTCTGCTGGCTTCCCCCTGTACCTGAAACTCCCCTGTATGCTGGGATGGAGGTACATAGGGGGTGATGAAGAATCAGCCCTTCAATGAGTAAAAGCCAACTTCAAAGTGGGACTTGGCCACCCAGGGTCACAAACCCAGCCCCAACCAGAGAAAGCTGAGAGGGGAGTCAGGGCATCACTCACTGCCTGGCTTCTTCACGAAGAAAGAACGGGCATCAAGAGGGAGCGGGATGCTGCCAGCTAGCCAGTGCCCAGACAGCTGCTGTGTAGGGGGACGGCCAAGTGGAGGGGGAGAGGGAGGAGAACACTGGGGCCGTGCTCCCCAGGCTCGGTCAGTGGCCGTGTGGAAGAGTGTCATCCACACTGTATTTCTGTGTCATGTAAGGAGAGAAACTGCCACCTACTCAGTGCACAGAACACTTGTGTTTGCCACTGCGACCCCCAGTGCAAAGCTGAAGGGCCCAATCCAGTGTCCGTGCAGTCAATGGAACGGCTCACAGGGACTGCTCTGGGGGTTGGCTGGAGCTGGCCTTACACGGGTGAGGAAATATGTTTCTCCTGTTCATGTAGCCAAGTGTCTGATGCCCTCCCAGCTTCTGAGCCAGGAGCAGCGACACCGACGTGCCCAGCAAGCTTTGCCCTGTTCCAGCAGGCGCAGGCCCCGCAGTCACTGTAAGAGGCTCAGTCGTCCCTCTGCGCAGTGTGTCCGGAGGGCGGGGAGAGCGCTGTCCCTGCACACAGGGGGAGGAGCTGGATTTCACAGGAAGCGAAACTCAGCTCTCTGATTTGTTCTGTTCATACCCTGGGCTCTGCAGCCACCACAGCTCCCAGCAGGGCATAGGGGGGAGGGAGGTTTTTGTATCACTTCCCCATCTGACTGTATCACTGTGATGAGCACTGCCAGTCCACACACAACAGTAATAATCAGCATCATCCTCCGCCAGGGCCCCCTTGATGGTCAAGGACATGGTGTTACCCGATCTGGAGCCAGTGAAACGCTCTGGGATCCCCGAGGGCCTGGTACTCGTAGTGTGCATGATCAGCCGAGGAACATTCCCCAGTCTCTGTTGAATCCAGAACGGGTAGTTGCCATCAGCGATGGCCCCACTGCTCAGGCTGCAGGAGAGGGTCACGGTCCCTCCAGGAGACACGAACTCGGATGCCTTCAGTGACTGGAGTTGCTGGGAACTGAAACCTGAAACGAGAAACAAGCTCATCAGAACTCCCCCTAGCACGGAGCAGAACCGACGTTCTCTGCGCCGCCTGCAGAGAGAGCAGCGCTACAGCTTGTTATAAATTCTTATTTTGTTTATTCACCGGATCAACCCTCCCTTACCAATGCAGTAAGTGAGCAGCGTGAGGAGCAGAGGGGCCCAGGCCATGGTGGGAATCCAGAGGATCACGTCTCTCTTCCAGGAACCCTCCAATTCGCTCTTAAATCCCCAGAGCTGAAGAATGGCCCCTTCATGCAAATCTGTTGCTCATTCAGTGGCTCCCCCGGCTTATAGCTCTGTCCTAAAGGGGCCGAGCCAACCCAAGAGAGGTTGTTTCACTGGGCTGAGAGCACAGAGCAGGCCAAGTTCCCCTCTGTGCGCTCTTGGGGTTACTGGGGGCCCTGCTTTAGAGAGTGACAAGCTTCCCACCTGTCCGAGGAGCTGGAGGATTCCCCTGGTTCCAGATGTGACTCACAGCAGCTGCTAGGACACATTCCCCTGTCCAGCAGCAGCAACTGTTTTAACACAGAGACACCCTCGCAGCAGCAACTGTTTTAACACAGAGACACCCTCGCTGTCATCTGTTCAGCTCCCGTGGCACAGGGCCTGCTGGGAATGAGCTCTGTGCTCTGTTCCATCACCGGTCACTCCGGCTGCAGCAAGACAGGGCATAGGGCTGTTCTGTCCAAGATCTCCCATTCCAATCCTGACCTGGGAGGCATCAGTTATCCCAGCCGCAGGCCTCTGCCCTGTTTTACCATCCCTGATCTGGAACAGCTCTGCTCCAACAGTCCTCAGCCTTGCTTAGGGCAACATTTCCATTCATTTCTAACCCAGTGGCCAGTTTGTATTGGGTGTAACTGGGGACACCGGTGAAACCACCAAACAGGTTTTCAATTGTGACCTAAATCCGGATTTGAATTCGTGTCTCCAGGGGTGAAAGAAAAATTCTCAGATTATCGATGTGTCTATTACAGTGACTCCCAGAGGCCCTGATCAGGATGGTGGTTGCATTGTGCCGGGTGCTGTACAAAAACATATCTGCAGCTCTCTGTGCAAGTAAGTTTTCCCAGCAGTAGCATGAAGAGACCCACAAGTTTATTAATGGAAGCAGCCTGGCCTGGAGGATTTAAAACAGGTGTTGGAGCCTGAACTTCTGGGGCTGAATTATCCCATCAGTGGTGGGTTGGCAGGTCCTGGAGAAAGAGAATTGCAAAACTGACTGGATGGGCAGGACCTGAGTGGAAACGTCTTCGTCCAGTGATGCAACGAATACAAATACTGCCCTGTGTGGACCCCTCCCCTTTGGCCCAGCATGTAGCCAGTTGTGAGCATTTCCCCGGTGGGATTCTCCATCACATCAGACTCCTCCTTCTCTGCCTAGCTCTGCTGAGCCCACTCCACCCCCTTCTCCACTCAGTTCATTCCTCTGGGAGATGACAGTCAGGCCTGGGCAATAATTTCATGCTGCCCGTTTTCTATCTGCTTTGAGCGACGTGGTTTTTGCAGATGCCCAGGTTCCCTGGAAAGGGAACATTTCCTTGCTGAAATTGGACGTGTAACTCCCTTCAGGGTTTGCCAGCTCCTGGAACACTGGACTGACCCGC
Organism: Malaclemys terrapin pileata; assembly: GCF_027887155.1. NCBI lineage: Eukaryota > Metazoa > Chordata > Testudines > Emydidae > Malaclemys > Malaclemys terrapin. The sequence goes on along the minus strand of NC_071520.1, from coordinate 14,052,974 downwards.
TAGGGGTGTGAACACACAGGATTTTGAAGCGATTCAGAGCCTCCCAGCCCAGGTCGATCGACTTGGGAGCCAGGCTTGCCCTAGCGCTCTAAAAATAGCTGCTTAGACAGCGCTTTGAAGTCGTGGCTCAGGCTGGAGCTTGGGCTCTGAAGCCCACCCCCCTCCCTCAGCTTCAGAGAACTACATTAGTGCCAACTCCGGGCCTGTAAATTCCCGCCACAGCGTCAGTGCAAGGGAGTCACAGTGCAGCACGTTGGTGGGCCCTGCTGTTTACAACCCCGGAGTCCAAGCGCAGGGCACTGTAGACATCCCCTGAGCTTCACTCTGGCTCTTTGGGTTTGGAGCTGAGAGAAGCAGAACAGCCGAGGGATCCTCTGGTTACTCCCACTCCCCACACGGGGGTCTTTGTACGGCTGTGGGAGCCAGCACATGGCCAGGCAGTTCCAACCCTGCAGAGACCAGCATCCAGGCAGGCAGAGAAACCACCTGATGCCAACTACCTAAAACCCGCCAAGAACCTTCCAGGACCCCGCCAGGGACCCAGGAGAGGACCCTGCCAGACCCAGGGGTGAAAACACTATAAGAGGGTGTTTGTTAACTGGCCAATGTTTGCAGCACTGCCACACCCATCTCCAGAATCAGCCTAGACCTTCCGTCTGCCTGGGAAGGTGCCGAGGGCAGCTGGGGGTTGTGGTACAGTTGTGAACAGGGAGAGGTGGAGATCTGGTTGTATCATTACTGCTTTAGCATTTATCAGTTAACTTCAACCCTTTCCTTCCCTTGAGCCTCTGTTTCCTGTCCCAGTGAAGTCCCCTTAGTCACATTGTTACTTTTGGGTGGGACCTTTCATGTGTTGGGGTTTGTATTATTGTGTTTTGTTCCTTGCGTGCTGGGTCCCACTCCTGGTTAAGAGGAGTGGGGTTAGTCTCTTTCCCAAGGGACAGCCCCCTCGTGTCCCAGGCAGAGAGGAGTCACCTTGGGGGGAGGCACCAGGCATTGCAACAAAGGACCCAGGACCAGCCCTACGAGGAGGGCGGAGAAGCTGCTCCGATTAGCAATAGCAAGACCAGGGGGAAGGCTGGAGCCATGCCTTGGGGGAGGGGCTACAGAACTTAAATAAAATAAGCAAAAGGAGACAAATCCCCAGAGGAAGGGGGGCAGGGGTCTGCCTGCAGGAGAGCGAGGAGGGAGTAGGGAAAAGCTCTTCCCTGAACAGCGCAAGCAGCTCTCTGCTTCCCTCCAGCTGGGCACCATGCTCTGCAGCCGGCACGTTGGCCAGCCTGTCAGAGCCTCTGGGGGTTTTGTCTCAGTTCCTCATCCGATCGCACCATTGTGTTGAGCTCCCCCACTCCACGCAGCACAGTAATAACCAGCATCATCCTCTGCTAGGGCCCCAGCGATGGTCAAGGACATGGTGTTACCAGACATGGAAGCAGTGAAACGCTCTGGGACACCAGCAGCTCTGGCACTAGTGCCTTGTATCAGCCGTCGGGGAACATTCCCCGGTCTCTGTTGAACCCAGTGTGGGAAGCTGTTCTCAGTGATGGCTCCACTGCTCAAGCTGCAGGAGAGGGTCACGGTCCCTCCAGGAGACACCGACTCTGAGGGCTTCAGGGCAAGGAGTTGTTGGCAACTGGGACCTGAAACAATATTAGAAATCAGCTCAGGACAGCTATTCCTGAGCGTCCCCAGAGACATCCCGCAGGTAGGCCGGGGATGAGGGGGAGGGGATAATCTTTGTGGAAAATTCTTATTTAATTCCCCCAGCAAATAAACCTTTCTTACACATGCAGTAAGTGAGCAGCGTGAGGAGCAGAGGGGCCCAGGCCATTGTGGGAATCCAGACGAGCTCGGCTCCCTGAGGCAAACAGGTCTTTGCTGGAAACCTTCCGATTCTCTCTTAAACCCCCAGAGCTGGAGAACAGCCCCTCATGCTAATCTGCTCCCTGCTCACTGGCTGAGCTGTCTCCAGCTCCTCCCTGCTGGTCTTGTAAGTGATTTAAACCTGATTAGGGGGAACCAGCAGTTGATTCATATCCCAGCTCTTACTTTGCGGAGCGCCCTCCTGCCCACGTCCCACAAACGAACCCTCTGAAATGAACCCTGAAAACTGACCAAAGGGATAAAGTAGCTGCAGCTTTAAAGACCATGTGATGCTCTGATCCCGGGTCTGGTTCAGGCCAATCTCTGTTTGCAAGTCTCAGGCGTCCGGTTCCCCCGGAATACTCCTGTTCCTTTCTGTACAGGGCGGGAAAGGCCTGTAGTCACAGACATGCTCAGAACTGCTATTAACGTTTAAGGCCGCGTCCACCCAGAGATGGAGGGACCCTTTTCATCTATTCAGCCTTTGCCGTCACATGATCCCAGACCGGCCCTTGTTCACATGGTTCCTGCTGGCGGATAAAGCAGGTTTTAAGCATCTTCCTTCCCCACTGCCCAGCTCCCCCGAGGGCTGAAGAGAAAACCAGCAACCTGGGACTTTCCCATCTCCAGGGCCAGAAGCCTGGACTGTGGGGCTCTAGCCCCAGGGAGCTGACGTACATTCATTAGACCAGCAGAGCCCTGGGAATGGAAGCAGCAGAGAGCGACAGGGATCTGCTCTTTCCATGGATGCACCTTCTCCGGGACCTCAGTCCCCAGGGAGATCAGCAGCACAGCTGGGCAGCAGCAATCCCAGCCCGCCTGCATCTACTGACCCCACAGATACAGCTCTCAGCTTGTGCCCAGCAACGCTGTGTTACCTGCTCTGTCTTTGTGGTTGAAATACACTCCATGAGGCCTTTTCCTCTGCCTCATCACGTTGCAGTGGAGATGTACCACGGCATGTGTGCAGCCCAGTGGTCAAACCACTCCAGCCTGGGGCTCACAAAGGAACGCATTGACCCAGGGTCTTCCCACATTTCCCACGGCTCTTTCTTTGCGTTTGACACAGAGATGGTTCTAAAACTACGGTACAGATGGGCCATTCCACTGAGAGACTAATCGGTTACAGTCAGCAGTGAGGGAAATCCCCCCGCAGGGTTTGCAGAGTGCACCAGACATTGTCTGTCCCAAGCAGCCTCACAACAGCTGGCAAAACTGTGGGCAAGGATGACCCCTAGCGGTCACTGGTATATTCTCATTGTTCATCGCTTAGCTCTGTGGTTCTCCAATGGCTTCATCATCTGAGCCGCTTTCTTTCCAAAGGGATCTCTCTGGGGCCACCTCCCCTCCTAATTCCCAGGCCCAATCCCACACCTTCCAGGGGGTCACTGCTGGGACAGCATTGGGGATAAAGAAATGAACCCACTTCATCATGATGGCTGGAACTTCCTGCTTACAGCCCTGCCCCATTCGGTATCTGTGCCGTTCACGTCCTCCCCCGGGATAAAGGTTTTACATTTATTAGTACCAAGTCTCCCTGATGTCCTCTGCCCTCCAATGTTATTGTAGGATTGCTTGGGAAGAATGGCTTTCTAAGAGGAATGTTGGATCTGCCCTCCTACACGCTGGCATCCACCCAAGGCTGGGGTCAGGTCAATGGTATTCTCTGTAGGATTCATCCTTGTTACTCCCCGAAATGGAAAACGTGGCATTGGTGTCCTGGCACCAGGCTACATTGGCACCTGGTACAATCCGCTATGACAGAGACTCTCCACCCTGTCATGGGGGACGCCATCCGGACCCTTCCTCCCCAGGGTCTGCCGACGTGGGAAGTCACACAGAAGGGACTTTCTAGAAACAAACCTCAGTCACTCCCACAGTGATCTCAAGCCCCTTCCCATCTCCATGTCTCTCCCCACCCCCACTCCAGTCTCTCCCCCTGTGTATACATCCTCCCCCGTCTGTCTCATGTACCCGGAGTCATTCCCTGGCTGGTTCAGTGCAGAGGCACGAGATGGGGACGGGGCCCAGGAATCGTCCTTCCTCACTGCACCTGGGCAGGGGCTAGACACAGTCTAGATCTAGCGCCCCCGGAGTGCTCAGCTTTGGGGTCGCCTAGTGGCACTGCACAGCCCAATGGCACACACGGCCAGCGAGGAGTTCGGAGTGGAAAGGCCACGCCCCCTACATGCCCACGGACAGCACGGACTGAGGGGAGCACATGTGGCTCGTTGCCCCAGCAGAGATAAGGAGCCCTACAGAGCACAGACCTTCCCCAGACGTCTGTCCCATGCCAGTACAACACCCTACAGCCTGTCTCCACAAGGCAGCAGCATCCCCAGGCCTCCATCCCCCAAAACAAGACACAGAGAAGCTACCTCACAGTTTGCCCTTTTTTGGGGATTGTACCACCCATGACGGGGGAGAGACAGTTCATTTCACTGCAGGGCCTCAGGCCGGGGGAAGACTCAGTGAGACCAGAGCAGTGGAACGTGAGCTGCTGTGGGAGGTTTTGGTCTCAGTTCCCCATGGGCCTGTAGCACTGTGGGATTGTAACCTCCATCATTTGAATCACAGTAATAATCAGCCTCATCGTCGGCTTGGACCCCAGAGATGGTTAAGGAGGCAGCATTGGCGGAGGTGTCTGTAGAGCCGGAGAATCGATCTGAGATTCCAGAGGGTCTCTTGTTCCACTCGTATATAATAAGCTTTGGGGCATTGCCAGGCTTCTGTTGGTACCAGGATACATAGTAGCTACCGATGCTGCCGCTGCTCCTGGCACAGGAGATCGTCACCGTTTGCCCAGGAGACGCGGATGCTGAGGGCGGCTGAGTCAGCACAAACTGGGCCAAGGATCCTAATACAAAACCAGTAACAGAGAGAAGTTGTTAGCTGAGCCGTTTGCATCTCTGATTGGCACACGGGGCTGGAAGGGACCTCCTGGGTCATCAACTCCAGCCCCTGCTATCGCAGGCAACCCAGTCACACAATCCTGGTCGTTACCTTAGCGAGCTCCAGCTTAAAACGGGTTAGGTGCTTTGTCCCTATTGGGAGGCTATTTCAGACCCTCCCTCATTTGATGGTTCGAAACCATCTCATTTGCCGTTTCAATTTTCTCATGGCCAGTTTATACCCAATTGTTCCTGTGCCAGCACTGTGCTTTAGCTTAAATGGCTTTTCACACCCCCGGTGTTCACCCAATTGCTGCATTTATACAGAGCAATCCTACCCCCCCTCGCCCTGCTGGAATCTGAGAGGTGATGGAAGGTGAGGATTGTTATTAGCAAAACCGTCCACTCACCTGAGCAGTAAGTGAGCAGCGCGAGGAGCAGAGGGGCCCAGGCCATGGTGGGAATCCAGACGAGCTCGGCTTCCTGAGACAAACTGGTCTGTGTCTGGGACCCTCCGATTCTCTCTTAAACCCCCAGAGCTGGAGAACGGCCCCTTCATGCAAATCAGCTCCCTGCTTATTGGCTGCTGCTGGCCTGACCTCCCCACTCCCACTCTGAGATGGGAGAAGGGCCATAAAGGACAAGTGTCTTTATCTCAGTAGACACCCAGCACTGGTGAGTGTAGACCACGGGCTGCTCGTTCACAGTACAAAGGAGAACCCCACACAGGTGCGAGAAGTGATTTTCTGCATTGCACAGAGTCCACTTGTAGGCCTGGATCAATTGTAAAGAACAAGGAGCACTTGTGGCACCTTAGAGACGAACAAATTTATTTGAGCATAAGCTTTCGTGCGCTACAGCCCACTTCTTCGGATGATGCAGTGGAAAATACAATAGGAAGATATATGTGCACAGAGAACATGAAAAAATGGGTGTTGCCATACCAACTCTAACGAGAGTAATCAATTAAGGTGAGCTATTATCAGCAGAAGAAAAAAACTTCTTTATTGATAATCAGGAGGGCCCATTTCCAACAGTTGACAAGAAAGTGTGTGTAACAGTGGGGGGTGGGAAGTATGGGGAAATAGTTTTTACTTTGTGTAATGACCCATCCACTCCCAGAAAGGGTGTTTCCATTGGTGTAGGAACATCACCTCTCCGAGCGACGGGAGCTATGCCAGTGGATGCATTCTTCCCTGGACATAGCTGCGTCTACACTGGGGGTTAGGTCAGCATATCTACGGTGCTTGGGGGGTGTTTTGTTCACACCCCTGAACCAACGTTGCTATGTCAAGTTAACTTTTGAGTGTAGACCAGGCCTCAGTTTCCCCACTCACTGTTGTATTGCTATCTACTAGGTCTCAAGGCATTAACTTCTTTCCAGACACCCTCCTTGTGCTCAGGAGACAAGAGGGGTGCAGGAATGTCCGCCTTTGAATTAGGAAGACAAGGTGTGTGAGGTAAGAGCTTTTCTTGGATCTCTGCTGCTGAGACAGATAACCTGTGGAGCTTACACAGAGCAGACCTGAAGAAGAGCTCTGGGTAAACTCACACGCTTGTCTCACCAACAGAAGCTGGTCCAGTAAAAGATATTCCCTCCCCCACCTTGTCTCGCTAATATCCTGGGATCGACATGGCTACAAGAACACTGCCCTGATTTTTGTTTGCAACCATGCAGAATCTTTTCTTGTTGCTGTCAATGAAAGCTGGGTTTCGATAGCAGTCTCTGTCTCTACTTATTGCTCCTCTTTGGTTTTAATTCGGTCTTGCAAACTCCGTATGAAAGAAGGAGCCTTAAAAAACAAAGGATTGAGAAAGTTTATTAAAACATTTTAATGTCACTATCAAAAAAAAACAAAAAAACAGGTAGTTGTTAAGGACTTTCAGCAAGTGAATAGGCCAGGCCCTGGCAGAACAAAGGGGGAGCTGCAGTCCAGGTGAAACCAACTCTCTGCAGAGCTCTAGAGGAGGAGGAGTGGAAAATCCCCAGCGGGGAACCAAAGAGACCAAGTTCTATTCTACTGTATGTAGGTTCTTATTCTGCATTGTGCAGAGATTTCACACACCCAGGAGAAGCTCTTCAGTCACCCTGGAACCTGCTCTATGCTCCCAGTGGAAGTCAGTGGGAGCTGGGAGCCCTCAGCACCTGAGACATAGGCTCAATCTCTCTGTTTGCAGGAGGACAACTCCATGCAAATAGTTACATCAGCACTAGCATGTGTGAGTGTGCTGGAGGAGAAGGAAGGTGAGATTACCCTTGTCTGTGTAACTCAAGAGACCACGACTGGAACAGGAGTACTTGTGGCACCTTAGAGACAAACAAATTTATTAGAGCATAAGCTTTCGTGGACTACAGCCCACTTCTTCGGATGCATATAGAATGGAACATATATTGACTGGAACAGTGTGTCCAGGTCTGGGGTTCAGAGAAGAGCTACATGAATATTTCAAGGTCTGGCAAACACTAATGGTAGGCTGAGTTACTTTCTCTCTCACTATTTAGCTTGTCTAAGTGAAGGTTAAGAGGTGACTTGATCACAGCGGAAGATCAGGTACTCGGGGGCTATTTAATCTAGCAGACCAAGGCAGACCAAGATCCAGTGCTTGTGAGCTGCAGTTAAAAACTTCAAACTGGAAATGACATGCACAGTAATTAAGCACTGGCGCAGATTACAAAGAGCTGTAGAACATTCCCCATCAGTTGGGGTCTATAAATCGAGCCTGGGGGTCATTCTAAAAGAGATGGGCGAGTTTAACCACGTTTTGGGCTTTAGACAGGAGTTACTAGGTGAAGTTCTATGGCCTGGCTTGCAGAGGGAGGCTTTTGTATCACTTCCCCATCTGTCTGTATCGCTGTGGTGAATGCTCACAGCCCACACAGAACAGTAATAATCAGCATCATCCTCCGCTAGGGCCCCAGTGATGGTCAAGGACATGGTGTTACCCGATCTGGAGCCAGTGAAACGCTCTGGGATCCCCGAGGGCCTGGTACTCGTGCTGTGCATGATCAGCCGAGGAACATTCCCCAGTCTCTGTTGAACCCAGAACGGGTGGTTGTGATCAGTGAGGGCCCCACTGCTCAGGCTGCAGGAGAGGGTCACGGTCCCTCCAGGAGACACGAACTCGGACACCTTCAGTGACTGGAGCTGCTGGGAACTGAAACCTGAAACATGAGAAACGAGCTCATCAGAACTCCCCCTAGCATGGAGCAGAACCGACGTTCTCAGCGCTGCCTGCAGAGAGAGCAGCGCTACAGCTTGTTATAAATTCTTATTTTGCTTCATTCACCGGATCAACCCCCCCTTACCAATGCAGTAAGTGAGCAGCGCGAGGAGCAGAGGGGCCCAGGCCATGGTGGGAATCCAGACGAGCTCGGCTTCCTGAGGCAAACGGGTCTCTGGCTGGAACCCTCCGATTCTCTCTTAAACCCCCAGCGCTGGAGAACGGCCCCTTCATGCAAATCTGTGGCTTACTCCAAGTCGCCTGCCTCTCTAGTCCTAGCTCTGTTCTAAGGGGGCAGAGCCGAGGGAGGTTGTTTCAATGGGCTGAGTGCACAGAGCAGGTAGAGTCCCGCCTTGTTCTCTCCTGATAACCCTGTGCTCTCTGATCACTCTGACTGCAGTAAGACACATTGTGGGGATGTCCTGACCCTGCTTCTCCCATTCCAATCCTGTCCTCTCGGGCCTCTGTTGTTCTAGCCACAAACCTCTGCCCAGTGTTACCAGTTCCCCGGACATCTGCAACATCTTTGCTCTTCCAGTCCTGAGCCACTGTTGTGTCAAGATTTCCAGTCATTTGTACCGGGCATAGCAGGGGACACTGGTGGAACCACCAAACCGATTTTCACTTTGACATCAGTCACACTTTGAACTCCGTTCTCCAGAGGTTAATGAAAATATGTCCGATTATTCTAACGCTTGTTACAGTGAAACCCAGAGACCTAGACAGGACCATGGTTCCATTGTGCCAGGTGCTTTACAGACCCCTGTCTTCAGCTCTCTTTGTCATCACGTTTTACACTGGTGGCACGAACAAATCCCCAAGCTGATTATTGCACGGTCTGGAGGAGTTAGCACAGGTTTGGGAGCCAGGAACTCTTGGGGCCAGATTATCCCATCAGTGACGGGTACGCAGGACCCAGACACACCAAAGGGAGTTGCAAACCGGCATGGTCCCTAATCCTAATTTCCAGTTTTCCCACCGGCTCACTGTGGGTCTGTGTGAACAGCAAAGAAAACCCCACAGCTCGCCCGTGCCAGCCAGCTCAAGCTCACCAAACTCAGGCTGTGAGGCTGTTTCACTGCTGTGTAGATTTCCACGTTCGGGCTGGAGACAAGCTCTGGGACCCTCCCACCATGCAGGGTTCCCAGGGTCCCAGTCTGAGATCTATGGGGCTCTAGCTTCTGATCTGCAGAGAGTGGTTTGGTCACATGGTCCTGGCTCCTCCCCTGCTGTCCTGCTGCCAAACTGTATCAGAGGAGGCTAACAATGCCTGAGCTCTTTTCCCAGTGTTGGTGTCCATGTAAGCAGGTGGTGGTGTTACCAGGGGGATGTGATGTGATTGCCAATGGAAGTCACCATCGACCATGTGATTGTGAATGGGAGGCAGGTCTCATCACACAATTCTAAGGAAAAGGGGTGTGACACATGGCCAGAAAGGATTAAGCAGCTCGCTGGCTAAATGACCCAGAGTCGACCTTTAGAGACATTTTAGAAAAGTATGAAGTAGAAGGTTACTTCAAAAGCCTATTGTTCACCCAGGACGTATGGTCAAGAGTCTGCTAGAAAACTGCATAAAAAGAGCTGATCCTTTCATCTCAGAGCTGCTTGATGCATTATACAGAAGAAGCTTGAGTTGTAAGACTGAGATCTCCAGTCCCACCTGGATCACCCTGAATATGAACATTGGACTATAACCTATGGACTAATTTTGAAAGAACTCTTTGCAACTACAAAGCTCACCATCTCTGCTATAAAACTGATCTCAGAACTGCACTCATGTCTGTATGCGTACTGATCTTTTAACAACTCTCTCTCTCTCCTTTCTTTTTAAATACATTTTAGTTTAGTTAATAAGAATTGGCTGTAAGTGTGTACTGGGGTAAGATCTGAAATATTCATTAACCTGGGAGGTCATGTGTCTGATCCTTTGGGATTGGTAGAATTTTCTTATATGATGAATAAGATTTTCAGTAATCCTCCTCATATTTGACTGGGGTGTCTGGGTGCAGGCCGAAGGCAGGGTTGCTTTTAGGTAACTCTGTTTTGGCTTCTGGGTAACGAGTAGGGTATTATAGAAGCTATTTGAGGCTAGCTTGGTGGATCTAAGTAATGGAATGATCACCAACTTTGGGATTGTCTACCCCAGTCTTTGCAGTTTGCCCTAATTGAGTAATTTCAGTGTGGCTCCCCTGGGACCCTGGTCACAAGGGGTTTATTAAACTTCTGATCATTGGGTAGAGGAGAGGTTGAATCTGTCCATTCCAGTAGTCTTCAGTTCCACATATTGTCCCAGAGCTCCAGAGCTTGCTTAGGGCCCCTCAGTTTTGACAGTGGAGACACTTTCATCCAGCAGATGCTACACGAAAAAATATCTGCAAAGACGGCCCCATGTGGATTCCTCTCCTCTAGCCCAGCAGGCAGCCAGTCATGGGGTCTTTCTTGCATAGGATTCTCCATCACCGTTGATTCCGCTTTCCCTTCACACGTCTGCGGGGCCCACTCTCTCTAGGGAGTAATGGGCGAGGCAGTAGTACTGCTGGGAAGGATCTGAGGGTTATAGTGGATCACAAACTGAATATGAGCAATTGTGAAAGCGGCAAATATTCTGGGGTGAATTAACAATTGTGTCATATGTAAGAGACATTTGCCAGCCCGTCACAGCCTATGGGGTGTTTTCCTCTGTTCGCATCCGATCGCATCATTGCATGAGCACCCCCACTCCACGCAGCACAGTAATAACCATCTTCATCCTCTGCTGGGGCCCCAGCGATGGTTAAGGACATGGTGTTACCAGACATGGAAGCAGTGAAGCACTGTGGGACACCAGCGGCTCTGGCAGTGAGCAGCGTGAGGAGCAGAGGGGCCCAAGCCATGGTGGATCCAGACGAGCTCGGCTTCCTGAGGCAAACGGGTCTGTGACTGGAAACCTCCAATTCTCTCTCAAAGCCCTGGAGCTCCCCTGATCACTGCCAGACACTGCTTCCCACTCATCCTCTTCCCTCTTGTCAAGGGCAGCCTCTGTCCCATACACCACATGCTGGGAGCTCTGGAAGCCCCCCTGGTGCCTTGTCAAAGTGATAGGAAGGCAGAACATTTCCTGCTTTTCAATGTTAGCATGGAGCATGGGAAAGCCCTGCAGGAAGACGGGTGTTTCCTTGACAGTCTCTTTCCTCCTCCTCTTTCCAGGAGCAGCCTTTTTCCTGGCAGTGGCCAAGTGAACTCAATCGCAAAAGCAGTGACCTTCCCCTGCCCTGCTTTGCCAAGGGTTTGGGACAGAACCAGAGAATCGTCTGAGCCATACAAGGGTACAAGCCCCGTTCCCCGGCAGAATCCTTCCTCCTGCTCTGCCTCTGTTACTTCTTTGGTGTTTATTTCTTCCACTGTTACTTCAAACCCTACTGCTGGAGCAGGTCACAGTGCAAGAGGCTGGAGGTTTTCATCTCAGTTCCCCTTGTGGATGTCTCACTGTGATACACACTCTGCTTACCATCCCATGTACAGCAGTAATAGCCAGCCTCATCCTCTGCTTGCACCCCTGAGATGACTAAATTCCAGAGGTTGTTGGAGGTGTCAGGGGAGACGGTGAATCGCGCTGGGATCCCTGTGCCCCTGCCCTGGTCACTGCTGGTGTGATAGTGGTACACAAACCGCGGGGCACTGCCCGGCTTCTGCTGGTACCATCGCACCCTGTCATTGCCGATGCTGTACCCACTGCTCAGAGCACAGGAGAGCTTTACCGTCGTTCCTGGAGGTTCTGCCACTGAGAGCGGCTGAGTCACCACAAGCTGGGAGCTGGCGCCTACAACAACAAGACCGTGCATACAATTGCCACAAATGTTAGCCTCAGCTCTCACGGGCCTTTACGTCCCAGAGAAGAGCCTTGGGCCAGCAAAGTGTGGTCTAGCGGGGTGTCCTTACCTGTGCACCATGCCCCCAGGAGAACAATCACAGGAGCCCAGAGCATTGTGCAGAGATTTCACGCACCCGGGAGAAGCTCTTCAGTCACCCTGGAACCTGCTCCATGCTCCCGGCTTAAATTGCCCTCAGCAGAACCATCCTGAGCCTTTATGCAAATCTGCACAGCTGTTATTGGCTCCTTGACTCAGTGGCAGGGCATCATGGGAAAATCAAAGCCTGGCAAACCCCGTCCTCCCTACCAGCCATCTGACCCCGATGTAGGAAGCACCTTTGTCGTCAGTGGGGGAGTGGCAACAAGCCCCACTGAGCCATGCCAGCGGGGACGGCAGTCCCTGGCAGACTCAGTTGCAGGGCCAAGGTTGGGGATTTCCAAGGCTGTCACTAAGGAAAGAGCCTCTAGACAGCGCCAGATTTAGGGGCAGGCAACTGCTTGGAGGGCTGAGTTTGGGGAGCGTCGGACTCGGGGGGCGCCAGCCTCGGGGTGCTGTGTTTGTTGTTAGCAACAAAAGAGAAAATAGAATGTTTGAAGTAAAACGTTTCAGGTATTTCGTATGTGGATTCATTTTTCACTGACCTCCTAGAATGATCTACATAGTCTCAAGTTCTATGGCCCTAAGGCGTTCAACTTCCCCAAGCCCTTCCCTTGGGACTCGAGTTACAGAGGGGGTGTTGCTAATGCTATTGGGCGGTCTTATACTGCCACCTGCTAGTCTGTACAGAGTCTCTGAGGGCTTAGATCCTGTGAGGTCCTGACTGCCCCTGAGCTGACCTCAGTCAAGCCCCAACTCTTGGGTCTCTAAACAGCCCCAGTGCTCTCAGCCTCACTGACTCCCCGACACGCTTCCTGTTATTGCTTTGGTCACAGCTCAGAGGCCCGGCACTCTGCAGAGACCTGGTTTGTACTGAGAAGGACGTGGGCAGCGTCGTTTCACAGTTTGGAAAGTCTGATCCCTTGTATGGGGGGGCCCCGTTAGATGGTCCCACACTTTAGGGCCCAGGCACATCGGGGCAAATCCACAGCAATGATCCCCTTGGTCATTGTCCGCAGCATCCCACCCACCCAAGTTCCATGAGCCCAGATACCACGTGTCCTGCGGGCAATCCCTTACTGCTCACACTGGTTTGTTATTGTGGGGTTGCTCGGGAAGGACGGCTTTCTCAAAGGAATGTTTTAAAGAATATTGAGGATTATTCTGAAAATCGAAAGCGAAGCATTAAATGATCTTTACAAACAGGCATAAGAAAAGAGCGGCAGAGCCCACTGGCCTCCCAGCCTTGGCATTGTTTCAAAGGAACAAAAACCAAGTTAGAACTTTGCTGCTCAGCTGGAGAGAAGTTGCACCTGGGCAAAGGACCCCAATGGCAGCAGCTCTAGGTGCCCTTGTCTGTACTGGCTTTGCTTTACAAACGTGGAGTACATGGAGCTTGGGCACCCACTGGGCCCGATCCTGGGAAGTGCTGAGCACATGGCGCTCTGGTAGAAGTCAGTGGGAGCTGGGAGCCCTCAGCACCTGAGACGTAGGCTCAATCTCTCTGTTTGCAGGAGGACAACTCCATGCAAATAGTTACATCAGCACCAGCATCTGTGAGTGTGCTGGAGGAGAAGGAAGCTGAGATTACCCTTGTCTGTGTAACTCAAGAGACCACAACTGGAACAGTGTGTCCAGGTCTGTGGTTTGCAATGTTAAAAGGCCGTTGACAAGTTAGGAAGGGTCCAGAGAACAGCTAAGTGAATATTTCAAGGTCTGGGAAACACTAATCGTCGGCTGAGTTACTTTCTCTCTCACTATTTAGCTTGTCAAAGAGAAGGTTAAGAGGTGACTTGATCACGGTGGAAGAGCAGGTACTCAGGGGCTGTTTAATCTAGCAGACCAAGGCAGACCAAGATCCAACGCCTGGGAGCTGCAGTTAGAAAAATTCAAACTGGAAATGACATGCAAAATAATTAAGCACTGGAGCAGAATACAAAGGGCTGTGGAACATAAAGCCTGGGGTCTTTCTAAAGGAGATGGGCAAATTCCACCACATTTTTGGGCGTGAGGCAGGAATTACGGGGTGAAGTTCTCTGGCCTGTCTCACACAGGAGGTCAGACTGGATGGTCACAATGGTCCCTTCTAGGCTGCAACTCAGCAGAACTATGAGCCGGAGCTAGAAGTGTAATAACGGTACCAGCCATTAGCCAGGAAGGGCTCTTCAAATACCAGCTTCGGGGTGGTCCAATCTCACAGCATAATGCCTACTGTAGAATGGTTCCTGTTGGTATCCTTGGGGCTGGGATCCCTAGTGCCCTGGATTGAGTCCCTTACTGCCTTTAACTCAGTCTGTGCATCTGGCCAGTGATGTTGTGTCAGAATACAGGTGAGTTCTTCAGCCAGAAAAGCCCGTAGCTTTGAAAGGCAACGAGGACTGACAGGAATTGGAGATCACACTTAGCCAGGAGCCAATCCACCGGGACATCTCATAGGAACAAGAGACACGTAGGTGGGCTCCAGGCGCTGTGTCACTGTGGGTGAAAGGGGATTTTGTTCCTCTTCTCCATGCAGCTCTATCACTGTGTACTGGTTAGCTGTGCTGTCCCAGTCTGCGCAATAGTAATCAGCATCATCCTCCGCTTCAGCCCTGCTGATCGTTAAAAAGCAGGTGTTCCGGGAAGTGTCTTTAGAGGCAGTGAACCTGTCAGGGACACCAGAGCCTTTACCCTGGGTAGAGTCATCCTTGTAATACAGCAGGTATCTTGGTTTCTCCCCTTGCTTCTGCTGGTACCAGCGTATGTATCTACTGCTGATGCTTTCTCCGCTGCTAGGAACACATGCGAGTTGGACAGTTTCTCCTGGAGTCACTGACATACTCAGTGGCTGAGTCAAAGTGAACTGGAACCTGAAACAACACAGAACCACAGGTCACCAAAGTGTCTGTAAATGTGGGTGTGCCATGCACCGGGCACACTCCTGACCTAGCTTCTGAGATCAAGCATGCAGTTCTATTTACCTGCCCAACAGGCTACCAGAACCAGCAGTGTGGTGACCCAAGCCATCCTAGGAACAGCACACCCAGCCACAGGGCTCTCTGAATTCAGTGGTGCCTTCTCCACTTGCTTCTTAAACCCTGTGATGCGAGCGGACATGCTGAATGCAAATCTGGATGCCTCTGATAGGCTCCAAGTTATCCTCAGCTCACTGGCACCCATCCCACAAGCATCCGGGGACAGTGCTGGGATGGAGAAGGGGCGGTTGTTAAGGAGCTTGGGAAAGCCATTATCTGCCTCTGTCGAATGATCTGTATAGAGCAGAGAATGATAAACTGGCCATAGAGAAGCTGCATCAGGTGCTGTTCAGCTTAACCAGCAAGGAGCAGCAAAGTAACTAGGCCCCCCCAGCCGTACAGGGAGAAGTAGCCACCCTCCTGCAATTTGATTTGAAACCAGGAGTACGCCAAGTGCCAGGGCGTGGCGTGTACGGTGCATGCAAGGAGAACAGCACCTACTCCCAGGGGCTTCCCATGCAGTAAGGAAGTTACCACTGGGGGTGACGTGCTCTGGCAGATTTGCCGTTAGAGTGGGGGGGGAGGGTGGCAGTAAGTTGGGTGACTGACCATTGAGGCCGTTCTGCTTCCCCTCTGCTCTGAGGCTGTTGCAGCAAAGCCCCTTTCGCTCGGCAGGTCGTTTTCCCTTCTCTCCCCTCCATTCACCGCCAGGAGAAGAGAGTGCTGGGCTTGGACAGAGATTTGTTTTTCACACCCCCCTATGGACTGGATGGTATGACCCCATTTCTCTTAAACAGAATGTGCTGAACCCCAGGAAAACGCTGGGACTAGCTGAATGGAACAGGCCACTGTTGTGAATTCTCTTCCTCCTCCAGCATTACTTCATGAGCAGGCTGCTGCCTCTCCTGGCTGCCAGGGAGAGGTGGAGATGGAAATCTAGACACGTCCTTTGCTACTGAGACTAAGATCAGGTCTGTGCAGTTTGGGGGCAAATCCTCCGATTTCTGAGCTGGCTACTCTGGATTTATAGTTTGTGGTCGAATTCCTGTCCAGGGAGCTGCCCCCCTCCTGATAGTTGCACACACAGGAACGCTGCTGTCTCGAAACAATCGACTAGATGTGGATTGTTTCTAAGGAGATAGGTAACAAAATCAACTCTGTGGGTGTGTAAAGGTGTAGGATGATCAATTGCTTTACACGGCACAGACTCACTCCCAGGAACACACTAATCCCTTTAATGTTTTGCTGCCTGTTCACCACTGATTCTGCTTTTTCCTTTTACAAGGAATTTTTCTTGTTGCTGTTTCCCTGGTGCTGGTTTCCTTCAAGCGAAGGAAGAGCAGAGAAGATGAAATGCCGTGTAATAGGGAGGCACAGTCCTCCTGTGGGAAAGTTCTCATTGGTGGAGAAGCCAAAATACCAACTTACAAACAAGACACAGAGTTGGAGAGCAGCAGCCCCTACTCTGGGCTCAGCTACTAGCAGCTGGGACTAGACCAGAACTAGAATAAACTCCTCATCTGGAAATATTTCCCACTCATTGTGGTGTCTGATTGTTCCTGTCTGTGAACTCACAAACCCACTCGCTCAGTTACCTATCTGGGATTGCTCTGGTGGGGGTTTAGCCCTGTAATGGATTGTCTCAAACATACCTGAGAGGTCAGGTAAGCCAAGCTCTGGCACAGGGACAGCCTCACCTCTGAGATCAGAGAGCTGGCCCCACTAAACCAAGCCAAAGGGCTCCCTACTGTTCTAGCTCTCCCACATCCCAGAATGCACAGGGCCCCTAACTCAGCCTAACCCCCATAACAGAGTGACCTGCCCCTGCTCCCCCTTCTTATAGTGCCTGCTTTCCCCAGTAACGAGCAATTAGCTCCAGCTGAATCCAGCCCCTGACTGGGCTCCCCAGCAATCGCTGCAGTGAAGCCAGACACCTGCTGAAGATTCCCTGCTCAGAGAGAGGGTTTTAATTCTCTCCAGGTATGGCCAGAGTTTTCCCCCACGAGCCTCTCCACTGCCCCTAAAAAGGCCGATTGGATTCAGGTCAATAGCTATCAAGACTGTCAGTGCACAGATGGGGTGGTTTGAGCGGATGCTGTCCAAGAGCTCCCTTAGAAGTGACTGGTCCCCATCGCTCACAACAATGGATCCAGCGCTTTGTTGCTGACTTTCCCCAGTTAAGGACACCTCCAAACCTCACTGAGTGTCCACACATACACAAAGCGACTTATTTCAAGGAAAACAGCAAAGAAAGAACAAATGACAAGTCTCTGGGAGAAATCGCACATACTCAAGAGGTAAACCCCAGTTTGGCCCTGGCCCCTACCTCCAGCGCCAGGGGAGAAGGAACGTGGCTGCTGTTCCCTGTCGGCGTCAGGAGGATAAAGCATACACGAGCGCCAGTCAGTGGAGTCAGACCGAAATCACCCCTGGTCCCTGGGCACAGCCTGAGCAAACAGCCGTGTGCTGGAGAGGCAGGGAACCCGGCCCACCCCCACCTGCCAATGAAGAGCAGCAGAATTGCTCCACAGCCCCCTGTGTCTCTCTGTCCATATTACTGAGTTCAAAAAAGAACTAGATACGTTCATGGAGGATAGACCCACCAATGGCTATTAGCAATGATGGGCAGGGATGCAAAACCATGCTCTGAAGTGTCCCTAACCGCTGTTTGCCAGAAGCTGGGAATGGGCGACAGGGGATGGATCACTTGATGATTCCCTGTTCTGGTCATTCCCTCTAGAGCACCTGCCATTGGCCACTGTCGGAACACAGGATACTGGGCGAGATGGGCCATTGATCTGAATCGGTATGGCCGCTCTTATACTCTAAAGGACTCCAGGGGGGACCAGGACTCTGCCAGCCAGTGCCCACCCCTGAGAGCCGTTGTCTAGGGGGACAGGCAAGCGGAGGATGAGAGAAAGGGGTAGAGAGTGAAGAAGCTGAAGCTGCCCCCAAAAATGGAGTTCCTGATCCTTATTTCTTCTCTTTCCTTTTCCCTTTTCTCTCTGTCCGTCTGCTTGTTCTAATTGTGCCAATCAGCTGGGATGAGGCTGGGTTACTCTAACTCCACTGTAACATTATCACACACTTGTGCTTTCACCCTCCCTCCCCCAGCCAGGGAACTGAGGCTTAGCAGGACCGTCAGCCAGCCAAGTCCACCCTGCTATCCGGGGAGAGGGGAACCGACTGGTGAACTAACCACCAGAACGACCAGACACCAGGGGATTTCTGCAGATCTAATGACCTCTTCCAGCCAAGCATGGACAGTGCAGGTAGACATCATGGATGGCACTAGACACGTACCCTGCCTTGTGTGTAGCTCAGTGATTAAGCCATGTCAGCCTGGTGCTCACAAGGAGACACAGGGTCCACCAACATTTCATATACCTTCTTTTGGCATTTGACACTGATGTGGCTATAAAAGTATGGTACAAATGGGCCATTCCAAAAAGTTCCTTGCTTGGGGTGAATAATCAGTTACAAGGAAATCTCCCTGCAGGGTTTTCAGGTTGTGCTAGACCAGGGATGGGCAAACTACAGCCCATGGGCCGCATCCGGCCTGCCAGCTGGTTTAACCCAGCCCCCTAGTTTCTGCTGGGGAGCAGGGTCTAGGGCTTGCCCCACTCCGGTGCTCCAGCCGGGGAGCAGGGTCAGGGGCCGGTCCGCCCGGCTCCCAGAAGCAGCAGCATATCCCCCCTCCGGGTCCTGTGCATACTGGCAGCCAGGGGGCTCCACTCTGCACGCTGTCCCCACCCCAAGAGCCGCCCCCGCAGCTCCCATTGGCCAGGACCCGCAGTCAATGGGAGCTGCAGGCACGGCGCCTGCGGATGGGGCAGCGCACAACAGAGCTGCCTGGCTGCGCCTCCATGTAAAAGCCGGAGGGGGGACATGCTGCTGCTTCTGAGAGTTGCTTAAGATAAGCGTTGCCTGGAACCTGCACCCTGAGCCACTCCCCTCCCTTGACCCAACCCCTACCCCAGCCCTGATCCCCCTCCTGCCCTCCGAACCCCTTGGTCCCAGCCCGGAGCACCCTCCTACAGCCCAAACCCCTCATCCTCAGCCCCACCCCAGAGCCTGCACCCCCAGCCAAAGACCTCACCTCCCATACACTGTGCCCCAACCCTCTGCATCAGCCCTGATCCCCCTCCCACCCCTCAAACCCCTAGGTCCCAGCTTGGAGCACGCTCCTACACCCCAAGCCCCTCATCCCCAGCCCACTCCAGAGACCGCACCCCCAACCAAAGCCCTCTCCCACGCCCCACCCCTGTTGCCCCAGCCCTGAGCCCCCTCCCGCACCCTGAACTCCTCATTTCTGGCCCCACCCCGGAGCTCGCATCCCCAGCCAGAGCCCTCACCCCCTTCTGCGCCCCAACCCCAATTTCATGAGCATTCTTGGCCTGCCGTACAATTTCTATACCCAGATGTGGCCCTCAGGCCAAAAAGTGCCCCCTTCCCTCCCCGTGCTAGACATTGTCTTTCCTAGGGTTATCATATTTAGTGCCTCCGAAAGGAGGACACTCCACGGGGCCCCGGCCCCGCCCCAACTCCGCCCCCTCCCCAAAGTCTCCGCCCCCTCCCCTGCTTCCCACGAACATTTGAGTCGCGGGAAGCCTGAAGCAGGTAAGGGGGGCTGTGGGGGAGGAGGCGCAGCCCAGGCTGGCCCTCCCCGGCATTTCCAGCCTGGGTCGGCTCGGGCCCTGGGGTGCCGGCCCCGGGCCAGGCCGAGCGGCCCCAGCCCGCCCAGCACTGCCGGCCCCTGGGCCGGCCCCCGGGCCGAGCACCCCCGGTACCGCACCGCCGGTCCCCAGCCCGGCTCCCGGCACCGCCGGCCGAGCCCCCGGCCCGGCCGGCCCGGCCCCCGAGTCCAGCCCTCGAGCCCCCGGCACCGCACCACCGGCCCGGCCCGGCACCGCTCCGCCGGCCCGGCCCCCGGCCCGGCACCGCATGTCCCGATTTTCCCGGACATGTCCGTCTTTTTGGGATTTCCCCCCGGACGGGGATTTGGAGCCCAAAAAGCCGGACATGTCCGGGAAAATCCGGACGTATGGTAACCCTAGTCTTTCCCAAGGAGCCTTAGTGGGACAATGAGGACCCCTAGCGGTCACTGGTATGTTCCCCAATGGCTTCAGCCTGTGGGTCACTTTCTTATCAAAGAGATTTACTGGGACTACCTCCCCTTCTAATTCCCAGGCCCAATCACACCCCTTCCCGGGGTCACTGCTAGGACAGTGTTAACGATACAAACCAGAAAGAAACTCACTTCAGTGTGATGGGTGGAACAGCCTGGTTCTTGCCCTTCCCCAGCTTCTCTCTGTGCTGTTCATTTCCTTCCCTGGGATAAGGCTTTATGTCTATTAGTACCAAGTCGCCTCTGGTTTCCTGCAGCCTCCAATGGTTTAATCTTCCCACATCTCTTTGCAGTATAATTCTGCCCTCCTACATGTTGGCCACCCCTCCAGAGATGGGGTCATATCGCTTGCATATATGATAGCAATTCATTCCAGTTATTCTCCTTACCAGAAAATGTCTCATTGGCTTCATAGCACTCGTCTGATCAAGTATCGTTCATACTCAGCCATCCTGTGATGTGGAATTTCTATATTCGTGTTCATGGCTTAAACACTATTATTGGTTATAATGCCCCTATGACAGATACCCCTATCCCATCCCAGGTGGAGCCGACCCAACCCTTCCTCCCCAGGGTGTGTCCGGCTTGGGAATTCACGCAGCAGGGGTTTCAAGAAGCCCACCCCTGGAATCACATCCCAACTCTCCCAAGTCCCTTCCCATCTCAATGCACCTGCGCAGGAGCCAGACCCAGTGTAGACACGGTGCTCGTCTGGAGTGCTGGCTTGGGGGTCAGCTACCACCTGTGTCATCCACCAGTCTAAGGGCAGCACGGCCAGTCCAGGTGGAGAGTGGACAGGGCCACAACCCCGTGGATCGCTAGCAGTGGGCAGCAGCGATGGGGAGAGCACAGGCTGCTCCTTTCCCCAGCCCCTCCCTGCCCAGAGTCCTGTGAGGCATTTGTCTATGTCCGCCCCATGCCGTACAATGCCTCAGCGCATCCCCACAGGGCAGCTGCCTCCCTGGCTGTTCACCCCCTAACAAGACACACAGAAGCTACCTCACAATTTGCCCTTGATTTGGGATTGTACCACCCGTGACTGGGGAGAGACAGTTCATTTCGCTGCAGGGCCTCAGGCAGCACAAAGACACAGTGAGACCAGCGCAGAGGAGTTTCACGTGAGCTGCTGTGGGAGGTTTTGGTCTCAGTTCCCCATGTGCTTGCAGCACTGTGGAATTGTTGCTGCCAGCATATGAAGCACAGTAATAATCAGCCTCATCGTCGGCTTGAACCCCAGAGATGGTTAGAGTGATGGTTTTGGCAGAGCTGTCAATGGCACCAGAGAATCGACTTGGAATCCCTGAGGGCCGCTTGCTATCCTCATATATAATCAGTACTGGAGCTCGGCCAGGGCTCTGCTGGTACCAGGAATTCCAGCTAGCAGTGATGCTGCCGCTGCTCCTGGCACAGGAGATCGTAACCGTTTGCCCAGGGGACGCTGATACTGAGGGCGGCTGAGTCAGCACAAACTGGGCATCAGAACCTGGAACAGAATCAATCACAGAGAGAATAGAGTGAGAGGAGCTTCAGCAACCAGAGTAAAAGGAAATTAAATATGCAGAAAATTATGAGTAATTTTGAAAGACTCCTCCATACCAGACCAGTAAGTGAGCAGGGCAAGGAGCAGAGGGGCCCAGGCCATGGTGAGAAATCCAGATGCACTCGGCTTCCTGAGGCAAACAGGTCTCAGGCTGAAACACTCCGATTCTCTCTTAAACCCCCAGAGAACCCCCTGGAGAATGGCCCCTTCATGCAAAACAGTTCCCTGCTCATTGGCTGCTGCTGCTGCTGCCCTGACCCCCCCCCCCCCCACTCTGAGATGGGAGAAGGGCCATAAAGGACAAGTGTCTCAGTAACTGACACTCAGCACTGGTGAGTATTGCCCACGGGCTGCTCATTCATCAATCACAGTACAAAGGAGAACCCCGCACAGGTGGGAGAAGTGATTTTCTGCATTGCACAGAGTCCACTTATAGCCCTGGATTACTTGTAGGATCTAGAGATTCAAGCTGCAGCTGCAGCCATTTCCCACCTCGCTGTGCGGGGAAGGAATGGGACGGTGCTGGGAAGCTCTGTGACTAATGGGAAATGAAGCCCAGACATGGCCACCGGCTGTTTGCTGATGTGAGTGTGGAAGGGAAATGTGTTTTCCACTTCACAGCCTGCAGCTGGAATATTGTCATAAGGGATCAGGGTGGGGCTGGGAGCAGTTAGTCAAAGTTACATGGAATTTGCATCCGTACAGACACCGGCCAGTGCATTGCCCTTCTCCAAAGCCAATGCGCCAAATTCCGATCTCATGTACACCACCAGTGTAGACGCAGAGTAAACTTCATTGCCCTTAATGGAATTATTTTGCATTTACACCAGTTCAACTGAATTCAGACTCTGGCCTGTTGTCTCACAAGGTTAAAAACATGGAGCTAGCTAGATTAGTACATTGCCAGATGCAGAAAGGTCAGGTCTGAGGAAGGAACAAAAGTATCTTCCCTCAGAAAATAACAGATGCAGCAGGATTGCTTTGGATTAAAGTAATATGGCTCCAGAGCCCGCATGTTACCTGTTACAATGACACAGTCACCTGCCCTATATTCCAATCATCTGTGTGTGTTGAAGGGAATCTAGCTCATACCCCCACCCCCATGCATCACTTCTGGATTTGGCCCCCAATGTATCATGGTTCAGTGTCAGGGATTGTGTGTGAAGACCATCACATAGCGCAGTTGAGGAGACACATGCCCAGTGTTTTAAAACACAGGCCCCGTTCGGCTGGACACAGGAGATTTGCCTGAGCTGATCTGCAGACTACAGAGAGCGATTAGAGAACAGGGCAGAGCTGTTCCCTGTGCAAAGAGAGGCAGGAAAGGGCCACACCACCCGGGAGAGAAGGGCTGGAATTATAATTGGAATTATAATCAGCAGTCGGACTTTTTCTCGGCAGAAGCCAGACTGCAGCCTGCACCGTTCCCAGCAGAGCCAGTGCAGAGAGAGGGGGAGAAAAGGGGAAGTTTTTATCTCAGTTCCCCACCTCGCTGTATCACTGTGTGCAGTGCACCACTGCTACCCGTATACACAGCACAGTAATAGTCAGCATCGTCCTCTACCTGGACACCAGTGATGGTCAGGGCAGCGTCGTTACTGGAAATGGACCCAGAAAACCGGGCAGGGATCCCGGAGGGTCTCTTACTAGTTTCATATATAAGCATCCGAGGAGCAGAGCCTGGTTTCTGCTGGTACCAGGAGGGATAGTTGCTGGTGGTGATGGCTCCAGTGCTCAGGCTGCAGGACAGAGTGATAGCCCCTCCTGGGGTAATGAACACTGAGGGCTCCTGATTCACCACGGGCTGTGAACTGACCCCTGAAATCAACATTACAAACACAGTATTATTAATTCAGTTCCTTTATTCCTTGAAAAGTCACCTCCTCCATAACAATCACACTGAACATAAACCCGCCCAGCTGACCTGAGCAGTAAGTGAGCAGCGCGAGGAGCAGAGGGGCCCAGGCCATGGTGGATCCAGACGAGCTTGGCTTCCTGAGGCAAACAGGTCTGTGCCTGGGACCCTCCGATTCTCTCTTAAACCCCCAGAGCTGGAGAACTGCCCCTTCATGCAAATCAGCCCCCTGCTCACTGGGTACAGAGCATGTTCTAGAGAAGAGAATTTTTTTAAAAGGAAGATGAGGCTTGAGGAAGAAGGCGGCATGAAGTGAGCAAATCTCAGACAGAGCAAGAACCACAGCTGAATTAGTAACATTTTTCCAGCCAGAACAGACGATGGCACAGCTCCTAGATTCATTCTTGCAAGTCCAGAGGCAACGAGGATTTGAATCCAGACCCCAGGAACACACACAAAAGCAGAGTAAGGCACTGGGCAGTGCTATGATGATTGCTGGCTACCACTCTGTGGAGTGCAATTCAGGGGTAGTAACCACGGTTGCTTTCCCAGAAATACAAGAAGCCTCTATCCTTGTTTAAATTCTTGTACATGGATATTTAGTGATTCATTAAATAGCCGAGCTTGACTGATGTTTGTTACCCATTTCAGGCAGTGGGGCTTGCTTCAGTAAAGTACTTTCTGCTTTAAAATTATCCACAGATAAGATCAAACCGATTATCACAATTCAATGATGGCTGGAAGGGATCGAACGTTCCCAGTAAAGCAGTGAATTCACGTTTGTTTAATCATACGCATGCCCCAGTTCTGCTGTTGCTGATGATTCCTTCCTGTGAATGGCTTTCAGGGGGTCTGCGTGTGCCCCTCTCCCCGCCTCAGAGGGCAGAACACACAGAGCCCTGGGCACCCGTACTTGGCACCGGAATGGGCAGGGGACGGGTTGCAGCGCAGGTGTTTGGCTCTCCATGGTCACAGATCCACTGGCTTCACCTGAAACTCCCCTGCACGCTGGGCTGGAGGAGCCCTGCAGGGTACACGGGGCTGTGGGGAATTAATCTGGGCAGGCTCCCCTACATCCTCCCACCGCCATGCAGCACGACCTTTCCGGCTCTGCTGCCTCGCACGTTTGTGCACCATGTTCCAAGTGGCACTGGGGCAACCAGGGTCACAAAGCCAGCCCCAAGCAGAGAGAGCTCCGAAGGGACCCTGGGGATCAGTCACTGGGGGGCAGACAGGAATGGGGCTGTCTGAACAGTGTAACAGTCCTTGACTGGCAAACAGGGAGCGCAGCATTGGCCAGGCTCACAGCTCACCCCCAGCAACACACACACGTGCTCCAGTCCCACAAGATAAAAGCTTAGACAGACAGACCAGTGACACAGCAATAGCCTTAAAATATATTTACAGAAGGGATCTGAGCCCTAAATGATTGTTCAGGGCAGCAACAGACCTGCCTGTTCTGTGAGATCCGCACAGAGCCAGAGGAGCTGCTCCGGAGAACAAGACAGCGGAGTGTCTCTCCTTGGCTGGGCTTTGCAGATCTGGACACTCTCCCCATCACGTCCTTTTGTACCTTCCCGGCTCCATGTCATTTAACTGGCCCTGCTCTCCCTCTGGGCTGCTCAGAGCTCCCAGGTCACAGCTGCAGGCTCTCCTCACCTGTAGGGCACCACCTCCACCAGCTACCATGAGTTACATCCCTTACCCTGCCTGGCCTTGGGACTAAAGGAAGAAATCCAGGGTACGCCCACATCTAGAACAGGGCCTGTAGATCTGGTCGTCCCAGCTCAGAAAAGATATACTGGAATTGGAAAAAGTACAGAAAAAGGCAACAAAAATGATGAGGGGTATGGAACAGCTTCCATATGAGGAGAGATTAATAAGACTGGAACTTTTCAGCTTGGAAAAGAGACGACTAAGGGGGGAGATAATAGAGGTCTATAAAATCAGGAATGGTGTGGAGAAAATAAATAAGGAAGTGTTATTTACCCCTTCTCACAACACAAGAACTAGGGGTCACCCAATGATATTAATAGGCAGCAGGTGTAAAACAAACTAAAGGACCTATTTCTTCACACAACACACAGTCAACCCGGGGAACTCGTTGCCAGAGGATGTTGTGAAGGGCAAAAGTATTACTGAGTTCAAAAAAGAACTAGATACATTCATGGAGGATAGGTCCACCAATGGGTATTAGCAATGATGAGCAGGGATGCAAAACCATGCTCTGAAGTGTCCCTAACCGCTGTTTGCCAGAAGCTGGGAATGGGCGACGGGATGGATCACTTGATGATTCCCTGTTCTGGTCCTTCCCTCTAGAGCACCTGGCATTGGCCACTGTCGGAACACAGGATACTGGGTGAGATGGGCCATTGGTCTGACCCCGTATGGCCGCTCTTATACTCTAAAGGACTCCACGGGGGACCAGGACTCTGCCAGCCAGTGCCCGCCCCTGAGAGCTGTTGTCTAGGGGGACAGGCAAGTGGAGGAGGAGAGAAAGGGTTAGAGAGTGAAGAAGCTGAAGCTCCCCCCATCCTTATTTCCTGATCCTTATTTCTTCTCTTTCCTTTTCCCTTTTTTCTTTGTCCGTCTGCTTGTTCTAATTGTGCCAATCAGCTGGGATGAGGCTGGGTTACTCTAACTCCACTGTAACATTATCACACACTTGTGCTTTCACCCTCCCTCCCCCAGCCAGGGAACTGAGGCTTAGCAGGACCGTCGTCCAGCCGTGTCCAGAGTCAACCCAAAGCCACTGCAGGCTCCACCCTGCTATCCGGAGAGAGGGCAACCGATTGTGGTGAACTAACCACCAGAGCGATCAGACACCAGGGGACTTCTGCAGCTCTAGTGACCTCTTCTGGCCAAGTGACAGATCTGTGACCTGGGCAAACACTGCCTTTGCCTGAGATACCTCCCAGGGGGGGGCGTTACAGGCTCATCCCAGAGCACAGGGGCTGCGTTCCCCAGGCTCAGTCAGTGGCTGTGGAGAAGAGATACTTAGGAAACTGGAGTAAGAGGGAGGACCTTCCCCCCATTAACATTATTGCTTTTTTCCTGCATGTGCTGCAAAGCTTTTGTTTGGGGACACAGGAAGTAGCAGCCACATGGCAAAAGAATAGAAAAGGCAGCTGCATCATCTCCATTTTCTCTTCATTCTTGCTTCTTACCTCTGGAGTAACTTTTCTACAAACTGTAGCTCTAAACAAAGGACGGAATGATCCATCCAAGCTGTGGATGAGTTCCAGAGGGAATTTCAAGCCAGCAAACTCACCTATACTGATAAGAACCTGATATATGGACTTTGAAGTCTCTGTATGTATGTGATTGCTTTACCATTTAGCAACTCTCTTCTTGTTCTTTTTCCTTTATAATAAACTTTTACTTTAGACACTAAAGGATTGGCTGGCAGCGTAGTATTTTGGGTAAGATCCAAACCAGGACCGGCTCTAGGCACAAGCAAACCAAGCACGTGCTTAGGGCGGCACAGTTCCAGGGCCAGCAAAAAAACTAGAGCCGTCCCTGATCCAAACTCACGTTGACCTGGTAACGTGGCTGACCCTTTAGGTTCAGAAGAACTTTTTGTATATGTGAGCAGAACTTTTAAATAATTTCTCACTCTATTGGACCTAGGTGCTGATTGGGAGCCAGAGAACTGGAATGTAATAAAGGGGGGCTGTGTGATTTCTTTTTCAGCTTCTTGATAACCAAGGGGGGTGGGAGATCAGGAACACAGTTTGTGACTGATTGGTGAGTCTAACTTCAATGTTAACCACCAGTTTGGGGAGTATCTGCTCTATCTTTTACAGCCTGCCCAGACCTTGGCATTTTCAGTGAGGGCTGCCCCAGACACACCGGGTCACAGGAGGGGCTGGAAGGGGAGCATAAGGCATTCGTGCTTGTACCTGTTCATGGCTGGATGGGATCTCGGGCAGATCATTGGGATTTTCATTATTTGGAGTTTCATTTTAGGGCTGAGGGTTTTGCAGGCACCTGAGGGGGGCGAGAACCAACTGATAACAGCGACAGGCATTGTGAATGTGATTCCCAGCTGTGTAAATCGACCTAGCCCCCCTGCAGTCAGTGGAGCTACACGGATTGACACCACCAGACAATTCAGCCCATGTTTGGAGCCTTTCAAACTAATCTCCCACTCTGTCTATAAGCCCCCAAAAGGCAGCCCCAGTTCTCCCAGGCTGTATTGCTGTGTCATGGGGAAGTTTGTAAAGAGAGAAACTGCCGCCCAGTCTGTGCCCATAACATTGGCTTTGCCCCTGTGACCCCCCGTGCAAAGATTAAGTTCTCCCAGGAGGGCACAGGCTGGGGAGGGAGGTTTTTATATCACTTCCCCATCTGATTGTATCGCTGTGATGAGCGCTCCCTGTCCACACAGAACAGTAATAATCAGCATCATCCTCTGCTAGGGCCCCAGCGATGGTCAAGGACATGGTGTTACCCGATCTGGAGCCAGTGAAACGCGCTGGGATCCCCGAGGGCCTGGTACTCGTGCTGTACATGATCAGCCGAGGAACATTCCCCAGTCTCTGTTGAACCCAGCTCGGGTAGTTGTTATCAGCGATGGCCCCACTGCTCAGGCTACAGGAGAGGGTCACAGTCCCGCCAGGAGACACGAACTCAGATGTCTTCAGTGGCTGGAGCTGCTGGGAACTTAAACCTGAAACATGAGAAACAAGCTCATCAGAACTCCCCCTAGCACGGAGCACATCACAGATTCTTAGCATTACAGCTAATAAATTCTTAGTTTGTTTCATTCAGCAGATAAACCCCCACCGCCTACCAATGCAGTAAGTGAGCAGTGTGAGGAGCAGAGGGGCCCAGGCCATGGTGGGAATCCAGACGAGCTCAGCTTCCTGAGGCAAACGGGTCTGTGGCTGGGAACCTCCAATTCTCTCTTAAACCTGCAGGGCTGGAGAACGGCCCCTTCATGCAAATCTACTGCTCACTCCAAGGCTCCTGCCTCTCCAGTTCTAGCTCTGTCTTAAAGGGGCAGAGCCAACCCAAGGGACGTTGTTTCAATGGAGGTGAAAGATAATATGTCCGATGATGAGGATGTGTAACAACAGCACCCAAAGGCCCTAGTCACCCACCCTCAGGCTTTTGGCACCCTAGTCGTCACCTTTCTTGGGTGGAGACCCACCTATCTCCCTCTCCTGACCAGGGTATTTCCAGGCTGAACGTTCCCTGCCGTCACTGTGCTATTCCCAGCAATAGACAGTCTGCCTCTCCAGGCCTGCTTGCTTTCTCCTCAGAGAAATTGCAATTACCCATAGTCCTAAGTTACCACATGGGTCTTCCTAAGCAAACCTATTATTTCTTAAGGAAAAAGCATTACAGAGAAAACATGAAAAACAATAAAAGAATCTACACGTCTGCTAATCAGCTCACCGGAGCTCCCTGCCAGCCCAACCTCCACGAGAGCTCTGGGCCATGCCAGTCCTTCTGACCCTTCCCGAAGGATTGGTGCCCTCCCCAGACTGGAGATCCTGTCCACTTCCTAGATCAGAACAAAGGCCCCGAGTCCACTTAATGTCAGGCTATTCATTTACGAGTCCTTCCTTTGTCAGTTGGTCCCTGAAGAACCCACTTTGGGTCTTTGAAATGTCCTAAGAGAACAGGTGATGAGCAGACAAAAGGTTCAAGCTTCAGAGGCTAAGTCCCTAAACGGGGGGTTGAAATCCCCTCCTCCCCACGACTTCCTAGGAATTCCACTGCACACCTATCGTCCCAAAAGATTTGTCCTGCCTGCTACATTGTCCAGCATGGCCATGTGAAGGTCACAGTACTTCCCAGATAATGCGTTAAGCCGTCTTCCTCCGAACGAAGTTCCCAACCTTCCCACAATGGTCCATAGACATTTGCATTTTTAATACAATGGGCTCTGAAAATACTTCAACTTGATTTAATAAGATTCATCCAGAATATTGCTGGAAATTGCCACTGTCACAGCCGTACTGACCCATCAGCGCAGGGCTGTGGGAAGTCACAGGGATTCGCAACACTGAGTGAATGAACAGACGCCAAGTTCCTTGGCTCATTGTATGGCACTGGCTAAGTCACTTAGCCCCTCTGCCTTATTCCTTCCAGTTGTGGAATGAGGCCAATAAACCCCACCCGTGTCCTAGGGGTGTGATGGGAATTAATCAGTTTCTGTTTGCAAAGTGCTCTGAAGCTGTACAGTGCTCTAGGAACACGAGCTACTAGGTAATACTGATTCCTGTCTAGCCCATTGTTACGTCACGTTTCCCCGGCTGTACGATCGTGGGATTGTGTGGTTCTAAGTCAGAGTCCTACACTGTGCTCTGTGGAGCACTTGCTCCTGTTCTGCAGAGAGCTGGCTGGTCACATGGTGCTGGCTCCTCCCCTACTGTCCAGCGGCTAAACTGTATTAAAAGAGACTCACAGTACATGCCATCCTTTCCCAGTGCTGGCGCCCATGTCAACACCAGGTAGTGGTGTTGCCAGAGGGATCTCATGTGATTGCCAATGAAAGTCACCCCGGTCTGTGTGATTATGAATAGGCAGCAGGTATCCCTGAGACAGGCTCTAGTTAACACATGGTTCACCCCTGAAAATAACCTTCTTCTGGGATGTCCCTCAGAGGCTTGTTCCCAAGAGAGAAGCAGTGTGGAATGGATGGAGCTGTTCTGAGCTTATTAGCTGGCCAGCCCTAGAGAGCATGGAAATCTCTGTGAGGATCAGAGAGAGGCTGCTGCTGGAACAACCCATCCTACAGTTGTAAGGAAAAGGAGTTTATTAAACTGCCAGTCATTGGCTGGAGGAAAAGCTGAATCCGGCCATTCCTGTAGCCATGACTTCCAACTATTCTCCCAGAGCTTCAGGACTTGGCCTCCTCAGTTCTGAGACTGGAAACACTTTCATTCAGCGCATGTAACTGTAACCCTTCTGCCCATCTAAGTTGGCAGCAACAAGGGCCGGGTTCTGTATCTAGGGGTTCTGTTTCAATAACACAATGCAAAACCGGCTCGAGCCCCCACCCAGTGACCTGGGACAATTACATACCACCCCCTGGGCACCTCTAAGAGGCAATACTTCCCCTCTCGCAAGCACGGAGTCTGAGTGTAACAGAAAATGTTTAATAACATGAGGTAAACAACATCAGCATTAAATTGGAAAAACACCACAACTAGAGTTCTTAGACCAAATCATGAGCGAAGACCCATCCCAGCAAATTGGGCCGTGTCCTCTCCCGTTGGTTCTTGAAACCAGCGACCCAAGACTCACCAAAGTCCCAAAAGTCCACCAATCCCAAAGTCTCTTGGGTCCAGCAACCCAAGAATCACAAAAGTCCCAAAAGTCCAACAACCCCCCAAAGTCTCTGTCCATGATCAGTGCAGCCCCAGAGTTCAAAGGGGGGGGGTGAGCAGGGTGTTAAGGGGCACCTTACGTGATCCTAGGCCAACCGGCTGTGAATCAAAGCCAGTGGAACTGTTGTATGACAGAAGGACGGAGTGAGTCATTCACCATTACCTAAGTAGCATTTGCTTCGAACTGCTCCACTCCACCCGCAGTCCCACTCCTGCCGTCCCACGAAACTGCTCTGGCAGCTGCTCCGCTCCGCTCACCGACCTGTGAGCCGCTCCGCTCACCGACCTGTGAGCCGCGCTGCTCCGCTCCGCTCACCGACCTGTGAGCCGCTCCGCTCCAGCTGTCCCTTGGGCCGCTCCCACAAGGCTCTGCTCTGCTAGCTGCTCCTCCAGCCGCTCCGCTCACCGACCTGTGAGCCGCTCCGCTCACCGACCTGTGAGCCGCGCTGCTCCGCTCCGCTCACCGACCTGTGAGCCGCTCCGCTCCGCTCACCGACCTGTGAGCCGCGCCGCTCACCGACCTGTGAGCCGCGCTGCTCCGCTCCGCTCCGCTCACCGACCTGTGAGCCGCTCCGCTCCGCTCCAGCCGTCCCTTGGGCCGCTCCCACAAGGCTCTGCTCTGCTCTGCTCTGCTAGCTGCTCCTCCAGCCGCTCCGCTCACCGACCTGTGAGCCGCTCCGCTCCGCTCCGCTCACCCCCACTAAGCTAAGTTAGCTTAGCAATATAGCTTCAGGCTCCCCCACTAGTTAACACAACCTCAGTGATCTCAGCTCTTAAATAGCTTCAGCTCTTAATGATTTCAGCTCTTAGTGATTTCAGCTAGTAGTAGGGGAGCCCCAGTGCTGGTGCACTATTGGCCCAAAGTGAACTCAGCTCAGCAGTCTGTAACTAGACTCCTAAGGGAATCAAAATTAGCTCTGACATTCAACAGTGGAGAGAGGAGGTAGTGTAATTGGTGTTTCAACCCCCTCAGGAAGGGGGCCATACCATCAGGTACAAATACCTGTCCCCATCCTCTCTCCATGCACTGGGTTTTGTAACCCATGCCCCTTGACAAGCAAATGCTACTTAGGTAATGGTGAATGACTCACTCCGTCCTTCTGTCATACAACAGTTCCACTGGCTTTGATTCACAGAATCAGGGTAACAAAACTTTATTCTTCCTGCCCCAATAACAGAGAAACTGGGGATCCCACACCAGCCAAAGTAACCACTTTGAGTTGCTGTGGTTTCATGCCAGGCGAGTGGGTGTGCCTATGCAAACAAGATCAGCCCCTGGAGTTCTTTTCCACACTCGCCATAATTCACCACCAGATGTCAGGGTAGAGCTCATCCTGACTCTGCTTACATAACAAATGAAAATATCTGCAGACGGCCCATGTGGATTCCTCTCCTCTAGCCCTGCGTGCAGCCAATCACGAGACCTTTATCCCATGGGGTTCTCCATCACAGTTGACACCTCTTTCTCTTCACAGGTCTGCTGTGCCCACTCTCTCTGGGACATAACTGGCTCGGCAGGAATACAGCTGACAAGGACCTGGTGGTTATAGTGAATCACAAATTGAATATGTGCCAATATGACCCAATTGCAAAAAAGGCAAATATCTTTCTGGGGTGAATTAACAGGAGCGTCGTATTGAAGACACAGGAGAGAATTGTTCAGCTCCATTGGGCACCTCACTTTAAGAAAGATGTAAACAAACTGGAGACAATCCAGAGAAGAGCAACACAAATGAGAAAAGCTGTAGAAACATACCTATGAGGCAAGGTAAAAAAAATGGGCACGAGAAAAGATGATTGAGGTGGGAAACCTGATAACAGTCTTCAAATATGTTAAGGGCTGTTATAAAGCAGATGGTGATTAATTGTTCTCCATGTCCATTCACGGTAGGACATATCCTGATTTGAGCATGGACGGTGAGGGAAGGAGGGGGGCCTTGGGACCCAAGAACCTTATAACTCTGATGGCTGGTGTCTTTTCCTGCTGAGACCGTCCCCAGTGCACTCTCATGGCCATGGCCTGCGTCACACACACTTGAGTGTACCCCTGTTCCCTGGTGCTGATCCAGGGCGTTCTCGATGCTGGGCTCTATTCAGGATCTGCTCTGGGACGGCATCCTGCTGCAGTCACACCTTATTTCATTCCACAGGCCAAGAGCTCCATACGCTTAGCTCTGAGGGCTGATACGAATCTGCAGTGCTGATGACATTTGCAGTTCAATGCCTGGGTTAAATCCTTGAAGGGGTGGGTGGGGTGGGGTTGGGTTGCCCAGTACAGTTTTGAATGTTCATAGGACAATGGAGGGTCTCTCTCTCCAATGACCATTTGCAGGTCCCTCAGGCATGAGGCAGAGCTAAGAAGCCCTCTCCCATTAGCTGGGGTAGTGCTAGGGCAGATGGGCAAGGCTCCGATCTCACTGCAGTGTAAATCAGGAATAGTTCCACGGAAACCCTTTGTGAATTTGCTCACCAGTGGAAAGACAGGGCTGCCAAGTGTCCCACACCTCACTTGTCTGCCAGCCTTTGGCAGCCCGGCCACTCCCACCCATTGACCGAAATCTCACACATCTGGCTAGGCTCTGGCCAGGAGTTCTTTTGTGGCCACCAGAGACTGTTATTGTGCCTGGCACCCGAGAGAGGCAGCGGCAGCTGCTAAGGGCTTTGTTCAATAGGGGAGTTTTTGTCTTAGTTCCCCATCTGACTGTGTCACTATGATGAGAGCTAGAGTACCACACAGCACAGTAATAATCCCCCTCGTCCTCGGCCAGGGCTCCAGTGATGGTTAACGACGCCCTGTTACCGTTCATCTCGCCAGAGAAGCGCTCGGGGATCCCGGAGGCTCTGCTCCTAGAGTTATAGATCAGTAACCGAGGGGCCGTCCCCGATCTCTGCTGATACCAGGATGGGCTGTTGTTACTAATGTACTCCACCCCTTGCAGTGTGCAGTGCAGCTCGGCCGTCTCCCCCAGTTTCACTGCCATGGAGCTGGTCTGAGTCAGTGCACTCTGGGAACTCCAACCTGGAGAGAGCAATAGAAACCAACCAATCACAACCTGCCTCCCTTGTCTGAGAAATGTTCTTCCCAAATCAGGGAGCGAGTCCCAGGGATTTCAACCCAAAGCCCAGTTAGTGATCAGCCCCTGGTCTTGGGATCCATTCAGAGAAACCCAACCCTCCGCCCTTACCAACGCAGTAAGTGAGCAGCGTGAGGAGCAGAGGGGCCCAGGCCATGGTGGGGAATGCAGACGAGCTCGGCTTCCTGGGGCAAACGGGTCTGTGGCTGGGACCCTCAGATTCTCTCTTAAACCCCCAGCGCTGGAGAACGGCCCCTTCATGCAAATCAGCTCCCTGCTCACTGGCTGGAGAGCATGTTCTAGAGAAGGAAGAGAAGGAAAAAGAACCCGAATTACTAACATTTTTCCAGCCATGTACCAGAAGTAACTGATGATGGTAGTGCTCCTTGTTGTACTATTGAAAGTCCTAATGTAACCAGGATTTGAATCCAGGCCTCCAGAACACCCAGTAGCACAGTAAGCCATTGTGCGCTACAGCCCAGTGATTTCACAAGAAGTCTGACAGCTATAGCTCTATGCAGCGCTACCCAGGGCTACCATTTGTCTTCTCAGCAATACAAGAAGTTTGCATTGCTCTTTAAAACCTGTTAGACTGATATTTAGTGATTCATTAAGGAAGCGCAGGTGTTTGGTGTCCATTTCAGGCAGTGTAGGTTCCTTCGGTGTAAAGTACTTTCTGCTTTAAATTTGTACAGCATCTAACCTGTGGCCACAAAGACACTGCAAAGACGGCTGGACGGGATCGAAGTTTCCCAGTGAATCAGTGCGTTCATGTTTGTTTAATCAGACGCGGGTGCAAGTTCTGCTGTTGCTGAGGATTCCTTCCTGTAATTTGGCCTCCATGGGGTCTGTGTGAGCCTCTCGCACTCCCCTTCTCAGCAGGGCAGAGAAGAAAGAGCTCGGAGGCTCTCTGGACACATGTACATGGCATCACAATGGGCAGGGGATGGGTTGGAACGCAATGGAAAATAGAGAGGTGAGAGAATTAGTTGGGGGTATAGAACGCACATCGCTCAGCACCCAGGACAGGCGGCTCCTGCCTGACCCCGTCCGGAAGTGCATTACAAGGAGTGTCTCTGGCATGAACAGGCCCCTGCAGCCCAATTGCTCCCTCGCTCCTGTTATGGGAAACCCCTAGTTCCTGGGCACAACCCGAGCAAACAGCCCATGTGCAGGGAGGGCATGGACCCTCCCCCATCCCCACCTGCCATGGGAGGGCAGAACTGCTCCGTAATCCCCTGTCTAGCTATTGCACCTCCCCTGCCTGGGGCAATTGTATGTGGATCTCCATAGCCACGGAACCAATGGCTTCAGCCTGTACCCCAAACTGCCCCTGCATGTTGGCATGGAGGATCCCAGGCAGGGCCCATGGGGCAATGGGGGGTGCATGTGGGCAGAGCCCCTGTCTCCTGCCACCTCCACATGGCACGACCTCTCTGGCTCTGCTGCCTGACCAGTTTCTGCACCTGTCTGGGGATCGGGGGAAGAATTTGCCCCTAAATGAGTAAAAGACACCTTCAAACTGGGACCAGGCCACCGAGGGTCACAAAGCCAGCCCCAAGCAGAGAAAGCTCAGTGGGGAGTCGAGGGATCAGTCACTGTCTGGCCTTCTTCGTGATGGAAGAATGGACCCCAGAGTGACCAGGACTCTGCCAACCGGTGCCCACCCCTTCTGGCTGCTGTCCAGGGCGATGACCAAGCGGAGGCGAAGGAAGAACGGTTCGGAGCGCCCGGAAGTTGAAGCTGCCCCAGATGGAGTTTCTGGAGCTCCTGTTCCTTATTTCTTCTCTTTCCTTTTCTGTTTCTCTTTCCCCTCTGTCCGTCTGTCTGTCTGTCTGTGGCCAGCAGCTGGAATGATGCTGGGTACCTGTAACTCCACTGTCATATCATCACAAGCCTCTGGTTTCAGTCTCCCGCCCCCAGGATGGGAACTGCGGGCTTGGCATAACCATCAGCTGTGTTCAGAGTCACCTGAAAGACACTGAACTCTGTGCTGGTCTGTGCACTGAGAGGCAGAGGTGCTGGAGCTAGAGGGGTTGGGGGGGCTGCCGCACCCCCTGGCTTGAAGTGGTTCCATTCTATGCAGGGTTTACAGTTTGGTTCAATGGCTCACAGCACCACCACTATAAAAATTGTTCCAACGCCGCTGCTGAGAGGGAGCCGGGCATGGCAAACTAACCACCGGAACCACCAGCCACCAGGGGATTTCTGCAGCTGTAGTGACCTCTTCTGGCCAAACGGCAGATCTGTGACCTGGGCAAAAACTTTTCCTTTGCCTGAGATTTCCCCCCAGAAACCTATGTCCTGTACTGCCCAGCCCTCTCCTGCACAGTTCAAGCTGTACTTCGTCCGTTATTTCTTTAAAAGGAATAATATGGACAGAACTTGCCGCCCCAAATGGAGTTTCCCAGACACTTCAGTTAAACACACTGGACTAGATATAACAATAAAACAAGTTTATGAATGACAAAGAGAGAGATTTGAAGTGAGTACAAGTAATGAGGCCTAAAAGTCAGAAATTCAAAGCAAAGTTCTCTCATCACAGGCTTTCAGCTGGCTTACTGGCCAAACTTCTTAGGTCAGGCGCCCTCCCCCAGTCCAACGGCTGCTTCCTTTGTCCCTGCAGGTGCAGGAAATCGATGGGCAGAGAGAGGGGTACAGGTGCCTAGGGCTGTTTGCTCCTTTTTATAGTTTCACCTCTTTGAGAAGCATTTCCAGCTAGATACCAGGAGACAAATAGTCTAGGGGGAAGGATGTTCCCTGCTGCTTTTTTCTCACCGGTTTGAGCGTCCTTTGTTTTCTGTCCTCCTCTGTTTACTGCTTAAATGCAAATTAAGCAGGGCACACATTCCTTGGTTTGAGGACAGAACTCTTTGCCAATTTCTGTTTGGGACACCTGTTAATACCACCATATAGTGGAATCTTATAACTTCACATACAATGTTGTCTTGGTAAAATATGTGTGGCAATAATGAGCAGCAAATTATGAGATTTTTAGTGACACCTCCCAAGACATACTTTGTACAAAGATTCTCATGGTAGTGTGCAGGGTGTGAATACAGGGGTACATTCTGCTGGCTTCCCCCGGTACCTGAAACTCCCCTGTATGCTGGGATGGAGGTACATAGGGGGTAATGAAGAATCAGCCCTTCAATGAGTAAAAGCCAACTTCAAAGTGGGACTTGGCCACCCAGGGTCACAAAGCCAGCCCCAACCAGAGAGAGCTGAGAGGGGAGTCAGGGCATCACTCACTGCCTGGCTTCTTCACGAAGAAAGAACGGGCGTCAAGAGGGAGCGGGATGCTGCCAGCTAGCCAGTGCCCAGACAGCTGCTGTGTAGGGGGACGGCCAAGTGGAGGAGGAGAGGGAGGAGAACACTGGGGCCGTGCTCCCCACGCTCGGTCAGTGGCCATGTGGAAGAGTGTCATCCACACTGTATTTCTGTGTCATGGGGATGTTTGTAAGGAGAGAAACTGCCGCCCACTCAGTGCCCAGAAGACTTGTGTTTGCCACTGCGACCCCCAGTGCAAAGCTGAAGGGCCCAATCCAGTGTCCGTGCAGTCAATGGAATGGCTCACAGGGACTGCTCTGGGGGTTGGCTGGAGCTGGCCTTACACAGGTGAGGAAATATGTTTCTCCTGTTCATGTAGCCATGTGTCTGATGCCCTCCCAGCTTCTGAGCCAGGAGCAGCCACACCGACGTGCCCAGCAAGCTTTGCCCTGTTCCAGCAGGCGCAGGCCCCGCAGTCACTGTAAGAGGCTCAGTCGTCCCTCTGCGCAGTGTGTCCGGAGGGTGGGGAGAGCGCTGTCCCTGCGCACAGGGGGAGGAGCTGGATTTCACAGGGAGTGAAGCTCAGCTCTCTGATTTGCTCTGTTCATACCCTGGGCTCTGCAGCCACCACAGCTCCCAGCAGGGCACAGGGGGGAGGGAGGTTTTTGTATCACTTCCCCATCTGACTGTATCACTGTGATGAGCACTGCCAGTCCACACACAACAGTAATAATCAGCATCATCCTCCGCCAGGGCCCCCTTGATGGTCAAGGACATGGTGTTACCCGATCTGGAGCCAGTGAAACGCTCTGGGATCCCCGAGGGCCTGGTACTCGTAGTGTGCATGATCAGCCGAGGAACATTCCCCAGTCTCTGTTGAATCCAGAACGGGTAGTTGCCATCAGCGATGGCCCCACTGCTCAGGCTGCAGGAGAGGGTCACGGTCCCTCCAGGAGACACTAACTCAGACGCCTTCAGCGACTGGAGCTGCTGGGAACTGAAACCTGAAACATGAGAAACAAGCTCATCAGAACTCCCCCTAGCACGGAGCAGAACCGACGTTCTCAGCGCTGCCTGCAGAGAGAGCAGCGCTACAGCTTGTTATAAATTCTTATTTTGCTTCATTCACCGGATTAACCCCCCCTTACCAATGCAGTAAGTGAGCAGCGTGAGGAGCAGAGGGGCCCAGGCCATGGTGGGAATCCAGAGGATCACGTCTCTCTTCCAGGAACCCTCCGATTCTCTCTTAAATCCCCAGAGCTGAAGAACGGCCCCTTCATGCAAATCTCTTGCTCACTCAGGGGCTCCCCCTGCTTATAGCTCTGTCCTAAAGGGGCCGAGCCAACCACAGGAAGTTTGTTTCACTGGGCTGAGAGCACAGAGCAGGCCAAGTTCCCCTCTGTGCGCTCTTGGGGTCACTGGGGGCCCTGCTTGAGAGAGTGACAAGCTTCCCACCTGTCTGAGGAGCTGGTGGATTCCCCTGGTTCCAGATGTGACTCACAGCAGATCACTAGGACACATTCCCCTGTCCAGCAGCAGCAAATGTTTTAACACAGAGACACCCTCGCTGTCATCCGTTCAGCCCCCGTGGCACAGAGCCCGCTGGGAATGAGCTCTGAGCTCCGTTCCGTCACCGGTCACTCCGGCTGCAGCGAGACAGGGCGTAGGGCTGTTCTGTACAAGAGTTTCCCATTCCAATCCTGACCTGGGAGGCATCAGTTATCCCAGCTGCAGGTCTCTGCCCTGTTTTACCATCCCCGATCTGGAACAGCTCTGCTCCAACAGTCCTCAGCCTTTCTTAGGGCAACATTTCCATTCATTTCTAACCCAGTGGCCATTTTTTATTGGGTGTAACTGTGGACACCGGTGGAACCACCAAACAGGATTTCAATTGTGAGCTAAATCAGGATTTGAACTCGTGTCTCCAGGGGTGAAAGAAAAATTCTCAGATTATCGATGTGTCTATTACAGTGACACCCAGAGGCCCTGATCAGGATGGTGGTTGCATTGTGCCAGGTGCTGTACAAAAACATATCTCCGGCTCTCTGTGCAACTAAATTTTCCCAGCAGTAGCATGAAGAGACCCACAAGTTTATTAATGGAAACAGCCTGGCCTGGAGGATTTAGAACAGGTGTTGGAGCCTGAACTTCTGGGGCTGAATTATCCCATCAGTGGTGGGTTGGCAGGTCCCGGAGAAAGGAAAGAAAATTGCAAAACTGACTGGATGAGCAGGTCCTGAGTGGAAACATCTTCGTCCAGTGATGCAATGAATACAAATATCTGCAAATACTGCCCTGTGTGGACCCCTCCCCTTTCGCCCAGCATGCAGCCAGTTGTGAGCATTTCTCCAGTGGGATTCTCCATCACATCAGACTCCTCCTTCTCTGCCTAGCTCTGCTGAGCCCACTCCGCCCCCTTCTCCACTCAGTTCGTTCTCCTGGGAGATGACAGTCAGCCCTGGGCAATGATTTCATGCTGCCCGTTTTCTTTCTGCTTTGAACGACGTGGTTTTTGCAGATGCCCAGGTTCCTCGGAGAGGGAACATTTCCTTGCTGAAATTGAACGTGTAATTCCCTTCAGGGTTTGCCAGCTCCTGGAACACTGGACTGATCCGCTAGGGATGTGTCCACATGGTATTTTGAAGCGATTCAGAGCCTCCGAGCCCAGGTCGATAGACTTGGGAGCCAGGCTTGCCCTAGCCCTCTAAAATTAGCTGCTTAGACAGCGCTTTGAAGTCGTGGCTCAGGCTGGAGTTCGGGCTCTGAAGCCCATCCCCCTCCCTCAGGTTCAGACAACTACATTACTGCCAACTCGGGGCCTGTAAATTCCCGCCACAGCGTCAGCGCAAGGGAGTCACAGCGCAGCACGTTGGTGGGCCCTGCTGTTCACAACCCCGGAGTCCAAGCGCAGGGCACTATAGACATCCCCTGAGTTTCACTTTAGCTGTTTGGGTTTGGAGCTGAGAGAAGCAGAACAGCCGAGGGAGCCTCTGGTTACTC
The DNA here is from genome assembly GCF_027887155.1 of Malaclemys terrapin pileata. Classification (NCBI taxonomy): domain Eukaryota; kingdom Metazoa; phylum Chordata; order Testudines; family Emydidae; genus Malaclemys; species Malaclemys terrapin. Next base: position 14,012,887 of record NC_071520.1, on the reverse strand, counting down.
CCACTCCCCACACGGGGGTCTTTGTACGGCTGTGGGAGCCAGCGCATGGCCAGGCAATTCCAGCCCTGCAGAGACCAGCATCCAGGCAGGCAGAGAAACCACCTGATGCCAACTACCTAGAACTAGCCAAGAACTTTCCAGGACCCTGCCAGGGACCTAGGAGAGGACCCTGCCTGACCCAGGGGTGAAAACACTATAAGAGGGTGTTTGTTAACCGGACAATGTTTGCAGCACTGCCACACCCATCTCCAGAATCAGCCTAGACCTTCCGTCTGCCTGGGAAGGTGCCGGGGGCAGCTGGGGGTTGTGGTACAGTTGTGAACAGGGGGAGGTGGAGATCTGGTTGTATCATTACTGCTTTAGCATTTATCAGTTAACTTCAACCCTTTCCTTCCCTTGAGCCTCTGTTTCCTGTCCCAGTGAAGTCCCCTTAGTTCCACTGTTACTTTTGGGTGGGACCTTTCATGTGTTGGGATTTGTATTATTGTGTTTTGTTCCTTGCGTGCTGGGTCCCACTCCTGGTTAAGAGGAGTGGGGTTAGTCTCTTTCCCAAGGGACAGCCCCCTCGTGTCCCAGGCAGAGAGGAGTCACCTTGGGGGGAGGCACCAGGCATTGCAACAAAGAACCCAGGACCAGCCCTACGAGGAGGGCGGAGAAGCTGCTCCGATTAGCAATAGCAAGACCAGGGGGAAGGCTGGAGCCATGCCTTGGGGGAGGAGCTACAGAACTTAAATAAAATAAGCAAAAAGAGACAAATCCCCAGAGGAAGGGGGGCAGGGGTCTGCCTGCAGGGGAGAGAGGAGGGAGTAGGGAAAAGCTCTTCCCTGAACAGCGCAAGCGGTTCTCTGCTTCCCTCCAGCTGGGCACCATGCTCTGCAGCAGGCACGTTGGCCAGCCTGTCACAGCCTCTGGGGGTTTTGTCTCAGTTCCTCATCCGATCGCACCATTGTGTTGAGCTCCCCCACTCCACGCAGCTCAGTAATAACCAGCATCATCCTCTGCTAGGGCCCCAGCGATGGTCAAGGACATGGTGTTACCAGACATGGAAGCAGTGAAACGCTCTGGGACACCAGCAGCTCTGGCACTAGTGCCTTGTATCAGCCGTCGGGGAACATTCCCCGGTCTCTGTTGAACCCAGTGTGGGAAGCTGTTCTCAGTGATGGCTCCACTGCTCAAGCTGCAGGAGAGGGTCACGGTCCCTCCAGGAGACACCGACTCTGAGGGCTTCAGGGCAAGGAGTTGTTGGGAACTGGGACCTGAAACAATATTAGAAATCAGCTCAGGACAGCTATTCCTGAGCGTCCCCAGAAACATCCCGCAGGTAGGCCGGGGATGAGGGGGAGGGGATAATCTGTGTGGAAAATTCTTATTTAATTCCCCCAGCAAATAAACCTTTCTTACACATGCAGTAAGTGAGCAGCGTGAGGAGCAGAGGGGCCCAGGCCATGGTGGGAATCCAGACGAGCTCGGCTCCCTGAGGCAAAAGTGTCTTTGCTGGAAACCTTCTGATTCTCTCTTAAACCCCCAGCGCTGGAGAACGGCCCCTCATGCTAATCTGCTCCCTGCTCACTGGCTGAGCTGTCTCCAGCTCCTCCCTGCTGGTCTTGTAAGTGATTTAAACCCGATGAAGGGGAACCAGCAGTTGATTCATTTCCCAGCTCTTACTTTGCAGAGCGCCCTCCCGCCCACGTCCTGCAAACGAACCCTGCGAAACAAATCCTGAAAACTGACCAAAGGGATAAAGTAGCTGCAACTTTTACAGACCATGTGATGCTCTGATCCCGGGTCTGGTTCAGGCCAATCTCTGTTTGCAAGTCTCAGGCGTCCGGTTCCCCCGGAATACTCCTGTTCCTTTCTGTACAGGGGGCAAAGGCCTGTAGTCGCAGACATGCTCAGAACTGCTATTAACGTTTAAGGCCGTGTCCACCCAGAGATGGAGGGACCCTTTTCATCTATTTAGCCTTTGCCATCACATGATCCCAGACCGGCCCTTGTTCACATGGTTCCTGCTGGTGGATAAAGCAGGTTTTAAGCATCTTCCTTCCCTACCGCCCAGCTCCCCTGAGGGCTGAAGAGAAAACCAGCAACCTGGGACTTTCCCATCTCCAGGGCCAGAAGCCTGGACTGTGGGGCTCTAGCCCCAGGGAGCTGACGTACATTCATTAGACCAGCAGAGCCCTGGGAACGGAAGCAGCAGAGAGCGGCAGGTGTCTGCTCTTTCCATGGATGCATCTTGTGCAGGACCTCAGTCCCCAGGGAGATCATTAGCACAGCTGGGCAGCAGCAATCCCAGCACGTCTGCATCTACTGACCCCACCGATACAGCTCTCAGCTTGTGCCCAGCAACGCTGTGTTACCTGCTCTGTCTTTGTGGTTGAAATACACTCCATGAGGCCTTTTCCTCTCCCTCATCATGTTGCAGTGGAGATGTACCACGGCTTGTGTGCAGCCCAGTGGTCAAATCACCCCAGCCTGGGGCTCACAAGGGAACGCATTGACCCAGGGTCCTCCCACATTTCCCACAACTCCTTCTTTGCGTTTGACAGAGAGACGATTCTAAAACTACAGTACAGATGGGCCATTCCACTGAGAGACTAATCGGTTACAGTCAGCAGTGAGGGAAATCCCCCCGCAGGATTTGCAGAGTGCACCAGACATTGTCTGTCCCAAGCAGCCTCACAACAGCTGGCAAAACTGTGGGCAAGGATGACCCCTAGGGGTCACTGGTATATTCTCATTGTTCATCGCTTAGCTCTGTGGTTCTCCAATGGCTTCATCATCTGAGCCGCTTTCTTACCAAAGGGATCTCGCTGGGGCCACCTCCCCTCCTAATTCCCAGGCCCAATCCCACACCATCCAGGGGGTCACTGCTGGGACAGCATTGGGGATAAAAAAATGAACCCACTTCATCATGATGGCTGGAACTTCCTGCTTACAGCCCTGCCCCATTCGGTATCTGTGCCGTTCATGTCTTCCCCCGGGATAAAGGCTTTACATTTATTAGTACCAAGTCTCCCCTGATGTCCTCTGCCCTCCAATGTTATTGTAGGATTGCTTGGGAAGAATGGCTTTCTAAGAGGAATGTTGGATCTGCCCTCCTACACGCTGGCATCCACCCAAGGCTGGGGTCAGGTCAAAGGTATTCTCTGTAGGATTCATCCTCGTTACTCCCCCAAATAGAAAACGTGGCATTGGTGTCCTGGCACCAGGCTACATTGGCACCTGGTACAATCCGCTATGACAGAGACACTCCACCCTGTCATGGGGGACGCCATCCGGACCCTTCCTCCCCAGGGTCTGCCGACGTGGAAAGTCACACAGAAGGGACTTTCTAGAAACAAACCTCAGTCACTCCCACAGTGATCTCAAGCCCCTTCCCATCTCCATGTCTCTCCCCACCCCCACTCCAATCTCTCCCCCTGTGTATACATCCTCCCCCGTCTGTCTGATGTATCTGGAGTCATTCCCTGGCTGGTTCAGTGCACAGGCACGAGATGGGGACGGGGCCCAGGAATCGTCCTTCCTCACTGCACTTGGGCAGGGGCTAGACACAGCCTAGATCTAGCGCCCCCAGAGTGCTCAGCTTTGGGGTCGCCTAGCGGCACTGCACAGCCCAATGGCACACACGGCCAGCGAGGAGTTGGGAGTGGAAAGGCCACGCCCCCTACGTGCCCGCGGACAGCATGGACTGAGGGGAGCACATGTGGCTCGTTGCCCCAGCTGAGATAAGGAGCCCTGCAGAGCACAGACCTTCCCCAGCCGTCTGTCCCATGCCAGTACAACACCCTACAGCCTGTCTCCACAAGGCAGCAGCATCCCCCGGCCTCCATCTCCCAAAACAAAACACAGAGAAGCTACCTCACAGTTTGCCCTTTTTTGGGGATTGTACCACCTGTGAGGCGGGAGAGACAGTTCATTTCACTGCAGGGCCTCAGGCAGGGGGAAGATGCAGTGAGACCAGAGCAGTGGAACGTGAGCTGCTGTGGGAGGTTTTGGTCTCAGTTCCCCATGGGCCTGTAGCACTGTGGGATTGCTGTTGCTGTCATATGAATGACAGTAATAATCAGCCTCATCGTCGGCTTGGACCCCAGAGATGGTTAAGGAGGCAGCATTGGCGGAGGTGTCTGTAGAGCCGGAGAATCGGTCGGAGATTCCAGAGGGTCTCTTGTTCCACTCGTATATAATAAGCTTTGGGGCACTGCCAGGCTTCTGTTGGTACCAGGATACATAGTAGCTACCGATGCTGCCGCTGCTCCTGGCACAGGAGATTGTCACCGTTTGCCCAGGAGACGCGGATGCTGAGGGCGGCTGAGTCAGCACAAACTGGGCCAAGGATCCTAATACAAAACCAGTAACAGAGAGAAGTTGTTAGCTGAGCCGTTTGCATCTCTGATTGGCACACGGGGCTGGAAGGGACCTCCTGGGTCATCAACTCCAGCCCCTGCTATCGCAGGCAACCCAGTCACACAATCCTGGTCGTTACCTTAGCGAGCTCCAGTTTAAAATGGGTTAGGTGCTTTGTCCCTATTGGGAGGCTGTTTCAGACCCTCCCTCATTTGCCGTTTCAATTTTCTCATGGCCAGTTTATACCCAATTGTTCCTGTGCCAGCACTGTGCTTTAGCTTAAATGGCTTTTCACACCCCCGGTGTTCACCCACTTGCTGCATTTATACAGAGCAATCCTACCCCCCCTCGCCCTGCTGGAATCAGAGAGGCAATGGAAGGTGAGGATTGTTATTAGCAAAACCGTCCACGCACCTGAGCAGTAAGTGAGCAGCGCGAGGAGCAGAGGGGCCCAGGCCATGGTGGGAATCCAGACGCGTTCGGCTTCCTGAGACAAATGGGTCTGTGGCTGGGACCCTCCGATTCTCTCTTAAACCCCCAGCGCTGGAGAACGGCCCCTTCATGCAAATCTGCTCCCTGCTTATTGGCTGCTGCTGCTGCCCTGACCTCCCCACTCCCACTCTGAGATGGGAGAAGGGCCATAAAGGACAAGTGTCTTTATCTCAGTAACTGACACCCAGCACTGGAGAGTGTAGACCATGGGCTGCTCGTTCACAGTACAAAGGAGAACCCTGCACAGGTGCGAGAAGTTATTTTCTGCATTGCACAGAGTCCACTTGTAGCCCTTGATCAATTGTAAAGAACGAGGAGCACTTGTGGCACCTTAGAGACTAACAAATTTATTTGAGCATAAGCTTTCGTGGGCTACAGCCCACTTCATCGGATGATGCAGTGGAAAATACAGTAGGAAGATATATGTGCACAGAGAACATGAAAAAATGGGTGTTGCCATACCAACTCTAACGAGAGTAATCAATTAAGGTGAGCTATTATCAGCAGAAGAAAAAAAACTTTTGTATTGATAATCAGGATGGCCCATTTCCAACAGTTGACAAGAAGGTGTGAGTAACAGTGGGGGGGAGGGGGAAGTATGGGGAAATAGTTTTTACTTTGTGTAATGACCCATCCACTCCCAGTCTTTATTCAAGCCTAATTTAATGGTGTCCAGTTTTCAAATTAATTCCAATTCTCCAGTTAGTTAATTAATTAATTCCAAAGCTGCAGCTGCAGCTGTTTCCACCTCGCTGTGCGGGGAAGGAACGGGACGGTGCTGGGAAGCTCTGTGATTAATGGGAAATGAAGCCCAGACAGGGCCCCAGGCTGTTTGCTGATGTCAGTGCAGAAGGGAAATGTGTTCCTGCAGCTGGAACATTGTCAGAAGGGATCAGGGTGGGGCTTGGAGCAGTTAGTCCAAATTACATGGAATTTGCATCTGTACAGACACCGGCCAGTGCATTGCCTTTCCCCAAAGCCAGTGGGCCAAATTCTGATCTCATGTACACCACCAGTGTAAACAATGAGGGAACGTCACTGACTTTAATGTAACTTCTGTGCATTTCTATGTGGAAGTGTAAGATCTGATGAAGGAACAAAAGATCTGATGAAGGAAAATAACAGATGCAGCAATATTTGGGTACCACTGTAGATGAAGGTAATAGGGGTACAGAAGCCACATCTCACCCGTTTCAGGGACAAAGTCACCTGCCCTGTATTTCCAAGATCCGTGTGTGTGTGGATGAGAGAGTCTGGCTCACACCCTCATATGCATCACTTCTGGATTTGGCCCCCACGTGTGATACTGCTGTGCCAGGCTCTGTATGTGAAGACCATAGATAGAGAACCTGGGAAATGTCTGTATTATTTTTATGGAAATTATGTGTGACTCAGGGTACGTCTACACTACAGAGACTATCACAACAGGTAGGTCGCCATAGCTATGTCAGCATGACCCCGTAGCGCAGTCACACCTACACAGGCAGAAAGGGTGTTTCCATTGGTGTAGGAACACCACCTTTCCGATCGACGGGAGCTATGTCAGCGGACGCATTCTTCCCTCAATGTAGCTGCATCTAACTGGGGGTTAGGTCAGCATTCTTATGGTGCTCGGGGGGCGGGGTGTGTGTGTGTTTTGTTCACATCCCTCACCGACGTTGCTATGTCACCTTAACTTCGGAGTGTAGACCAGGCCTCAGTTTCCCCACTCACTGTTGTATTGCTATCTACTAGGTCTCAAAGCATTAACTTCTTTCCAGACACCCTCCTTGTGCTCAGGAGACAAGAGGGGTGCAGGAATGTCCGCCTTTGAATTAGGAAGACAAGGTGCGTGAGGTAAGAGCTTTTCTTGGACCAACCTCTGCTGCTGAGACAGACAAGCTGTGGAGCTTACACAGAGCAGACCCGAAGAAGAGCTCTGGGTAAACTCACACGCTTGTCTCACCAACAGAAGCTGGTCCAGTAAAAGATATTCCCTCCCCCACCTTGTCTCTCTAATATCCTGGGATGGACATGGCTACAAGAACACTGCCCTGATTTTTGTTTGCAACCATGCAGAATCTTTTCTTGTTGCTGTCAATGAAAGCTGGGTTTCGATAGCAGTCTCTGTCTCTACTTATTGCTCCTCTTTGGTTTTAATTCAGTCTTGCAAACTCCGTATGAAAGGAGGAGCCTTAAAAAACAAAGGATTGAGATAGTTTTTTAAAACATTTTAATGTCACTATCAAAAAAAACAAAAAAACAGGTAGTTGTTAAGGACTTTCAGCAAGTGAATAGGCCAGGCCCTGGCAGAACAAAGGGGGAGCTACAGTCCAGGTGAAACCAGCTCTCTGCAGAGCTCTAGAGGAGGAGGAGTGGAAAATCCCCAGCGGGGAACCAAAGAGACCAAGTTCTATTCTACTGTATGTAGGTTCTTATTCTGCATTGTGCAGAGATTTCACACACCCAGGAGAAGCTCTTCAGTCACCCTGGAACCTGCTCTATGCCCCCAGTGGAAGTCAGTGGGAGTTGGGAGCCCTCAGCACCCGAGACATAGGCTCAATCTCTCTATTTGCAGGAGGACAACTCCAACACTAGCATCTGTGAGTGTGCTGTAGGAGAAAGAAGGTGAGATTACCCTTGTCTGGGTCACTCAAGAGACCACGACTGGAACAGTGTGTCCAGGTCTGGGGTTCAGAGAAGAGCTACATGAATATTTCAAGGTCTGGCAAACACTAATCGTCGGCTGAGTTACTTTCTCTCTCACTATTTAGCTTGTCTAAGTGAAGGTTAAGAGGTGACTTGATCACGGCGGAAGAGCAGGTACTCAGGGGCTGTTTAATCTAGCAGACCAAGATCCAGTGCTTGTAAGCTGCAGTTAGAAAACTTCAAACTGGAAATGACATGCACAGTAATTAAGCACTGGCGCAGATTACAAAGGGCTGTGGAACATTCCCCATCAGTTGGGGTCTATAAATCGAGCCTGGGGGTCATTCTAAAAGAGATGGGCGAGTTTAACCATGTTTTGGGCTTTAGACAGGAGTTACTAGGTGAAGTTCTATGGCCTGGCTTGCAGAGGGAGGCTTTTGTATCACTTCCCCATCTGACTGTATCGCTGTGGTGAATGCTCACAGCCCATACAGAACAGTAATAATCACCATCATCCTCCGCTAGGGCCCCCGTGATGGTCAAGGACATGGTGTTACCCGATCTGGAGCCAGTGAAACGCGCTGGGATCCCCGAGGGCCTGGTACTCGTGCTGTACATGATCAGCCGAGGAACATTCCCCAGTCTCTGTTGAACCCAGAGTGGGTAGTTGCCATCAGCGATGGCCCCACTGCTCAGGCTGCAGGAGAGGGTCACGGTCCCTCCAGGAGACACGAACTCGGACGCCTTCAGCGACTGGAGCTGCTGGGAACTGAAACCTGAAACATGAGAAACGAGCTCATCAGAACTCCCCCTAGCACGGAGCAGAACCGACGTTCTCAGCGCTGCCTGCAGAGAGAGCAGCGCTACAGCTTGTTATAAATTCTTATTTTGCTTCATTCACCGGATCAAGCCCCCCTTACCAACGCAGTAAGTGAGCAGCGCGAGGAGCAGAGCGGCCCAGGCCATGGTGGGGAATCCAGACGAGCTCGGCTTCCTGAGGCAAACGGGTCTCTGGCTGGAACACTCCGATTCTCTCTTAAACCCCCAGAGCTGGAGAACAGCCCCTTCATGCAAATCTGTGGCTTACTCCAAGGCGCCTGCCTCTCTAGTCCTAGCTCTGTTGTAAGGGGGCAGAGCCAAGGGAGGTTGTTTCAATGGGCTGAGTGCACAGAGCAGGTAGAGTCCCGCCTTGTGCTTTCCTGATAACCCTGTGCTCTCTGATCATTCTGGCTGCAGTAAGACACATTGTGGGGATGTCCTGACCCTGCTTCTCCCATTCCAATCCTGTCCTCTCGGGCCTCTGTTGTTCTAGCCACAAACCTCTGCCCAGTGTTACCAGTTCCCCGGACATCTGCAACATCTTTGCTCTTCCAGTCCTGAGCCACTGTTGTGTCAAGATTTCCAGTCATTTGTACCGGGCATAGCAGGGGACACTGGTGGAACCACCAAACCGATTTTCACTTTGACATCAGTCACACTTTGAACTCCGTTCTCCAGAGGTTAATGAAAATATGTCCGATTATTCTAACACGTGTTACAGTGAAACCCAGAGACCTAGACAGGACCATGGTTCCATTGTGCCAGGTGCTTTACAGACCCCGTCTTCAGCTCTCTTTGTCATCACGTTTTACACTGGTGGCACGAACAAATCCCCAAGCTGATTATTGCATGGTCTGGAGGAGTTAGCACAGGTTTGGGAGCCAGGAACTCTTGGGGCCAGATTATCCCATCAGTGACGGGTACGCAGGACCCAGAGACACCAAAGGGAGTTGCAAACCGGCATGGTCCCTAATCCTAATTTCCAGTTCTCCCACCGGCTCATTGTGGGTCTGTGTGAACAGCAAAGAAAACCCCACGGCTCGCCCGTGCCAGCCAGCTCAAGCTCACCAAACTCAGGCTGTGAGGCTGTTTCACTGCTGTGTAGATTTCCGCGTTCGGGCTGGAGACAAGCTCTGGGACCCTCCCACCATGCAGGGTTCCCAGGGTCCCAGTCTGAAGGGCTCTAGCTTGTGATCTGCAAAGAGCGGTTTGGTCACATGGTCCTGGCTCCTCCCCTGTTGTCCTGCTGCCAAACTGTATCAGAGGAGGCTAACAATGCCTGAGCTCTTTTCCCAGTGTTGGTGTCCATGTAAGCAGGTGGTGGTGTTACCAGAGGGATGTGATGTGATTGCTAATGGAAGTCACCATCGACCATGTGATTGTGAATGGGAGGCAGGTCTCATCACACAATTCTAAGGAAAAGGGGTGTGACACATGGCCAGAAAGGATTAAGCAGCTCGCTGGCTAAATGACCCAGAGTCGACCTTTAGAGACATTTTAGAAAAGTATGAAGTAGAAGGTTACTTCAAAAGCCTATTGTTCACCCAGGACGTATGGTCAAGAGTCTGCTAGAAAACTGCATAAAAAGTTTTGATCCTTTCATCTCAGAGCTGCTTGATGCATTATACAGGAGAAGCTTGAGTTGTAAGACTGAGATCTCCAGTCCCACCTGGATCACCCTGAATATGAACATTGGACTATAACCTATGGACTAATTTTGAAAGAACTCTTTGCAACTACAAAGCTCACCATCTCTACTATAAAACTGATCTCAGAACTGCACTCATGTCTCTATGCATACTGATCTTTTAACAACTCTCTCTCTCTCCTTTCTTTTTAAATACATTTTAGTTTAGTTAATAAGAATTGGCTGTAAGCATGTACTGGGGTAAGATCTGAAATATTCATTAACCCGGGAGGTCATGTGTCTGATCCTTTGGGATTGGTAGAATTTTCTTATATGATGAATAAGATTTTCAATAATCCTCCTCATATTTGACTGGGGTGTCTGGGTGGAGGCCGAAGGCTGGGTTGCTTTTAGGTAACTCTGTTTTGGCTTCTGGGTAACGAGTAGGGTATTATAGAAGCTATTTGAGGCTAGCTTGGTGGATCTAAGTAATGGAATGATCACCAACTTTGGAATTGTCTGCCCCAGTCTTTGCAGTTTGCCCTGATTGAGTAACCTCAGTGTGGCTCCCCTGGGACCCCGGTCACAAGGGGTTTATTAAACTTCTGATCATTGGGTAGAGACGCTGAATCTGTCCATTCCAGTAGTCTTCAGTTCCACATATTGTCCCAGAGCTCCACAGCTTGCTTAGGGCCCCTCAGTTTTGAGAGTGGAGACACTTTCATCCAGCAGATGCAACACGTGAAAATATCTGCAAAGACGGCCCCATGTGGATTCTATCCTCTAGCCCAGCAGGCAGCCAGTCATGGGGTCTTTCTTGCATAGGATTCTCCATCACCGCTGATTCCGCTTTCCCTTCACACGTCTGCGGGGCCCACTCTCTCTAGGGAATAATGGGCGAGGCAGTAGTACTGCTGGGAAGGATCTGAGGGTTATAGTGGGTCACAAACTGAATATGAGCAATTGTGAAAGCGGCAAATATTCTGGGGTGAATTAACAATTGTGTCATATGTAAGAGACATTTGCCAGCCCGTCACAGCCTATGGGGTGTTTTCCTCTGTTCGCATCCGATCGCATCATTGCATGAGCACCCCCACTCCATGCAGCACAGTAATAACCATCTTCATCCTCTGCTAGGGCCCCAGCGATGGTTAAGGACATGGTGTTACCAGACATGGAAGCAGTGAAATGCTGTGGGACACCAGCGGCTCTGGCAGTGAGCAGCATGAGGAGCAGAAGGGCCCAGGCCATGGTGGACCTAGATGAGCTCGGCTTCCTGAGGCAAACGGGTCTGTGACTGGAAACCTCCAATTCTCTCTCAAAGCCCTGGAGCTCCCCTGATCACTGCCAGACACTGCTTCCCACTCATCCTCTTCCCTCTTGTCAAGGGCAGCCTCTGTCCCATACACCACATGCTGGGAGCTCTGGAAGCCCCCCTGGTGCCTTGTCAAAGTGATAGGAAGGCAGAACATTTCCTGCTTTTCAATGTTAGCATGGAGCATGGGAAAGCCCTGCAGGAAGACGGGTGTTTCCTTGACAGTCTCTTTCCTCCTCCTCTTTCCAGGAGCAGCCTTTTTCCTGGCAGTGGCCAAGTGAACTCAATCGCAAAAGCAGTGACCTTCCCCTGCCCTGCTTTGCCAAGGGTTTGGGACAGAACCAGAGAATCGTCTGAGCCATACAAGGGTACAAGCCCCGTTCCCCGGCAGAATCCTTCCTCCTGCTCTGCCTCTGTTACTTCTTTGGTGTTTATTTCTTCCACTGTTACTTCAAACCCTACTGCTGGACAGGCCCCACGCAAAAAAGAAGAGTGCCGCCCCCCTCCCCCCCCACGAGCGCCGCGCCGCCATACCCCGCCCAGTGCTGCCTGAATCCCCGCCCCCCCAGAACGCCACACCGCCACACAGATCTTATTGGCTCTTTGACTCAGTGGCAGGGCATCATGGGAAAATCAAAGCAGACCAACCCCGTCCTCCCTACCAGCCATCTGACCCCGATGTAGGAAGCACCTTTGTCGTCAGTGGGGGAGTGGCAAAAAGCCCCACTGAGCCATGCCAGTGGGGACGGCAGTCCCTGGCAGACTCAGCTGCAGGGCCAAGGTTGGGGATTTCCAAGGCTGTCACTAAGGAAAGAGCCTCTAGACAGCGCCAGATTTAGGGGCAGGCAACTGCTTGGAGGGCTGAGTTTGGGGAGCGTCGGACTCGGGGGGGCGCCAGCCTCGGGGTTCTGTGTTTGTTGTTAGCAACAAAAGAGAAAATAGAATGTTTGAAGTAAAACGTTTCAGGTATTTCGTATGTGGATTCATTTTTCACTAACCTCCTAGAATGATCTACATAGTCTCAAATTCTATGGCCCTAAGGCGTTCAACTTCCCCAAGCCCTTCCCTTGGGACTCGAGTTACAGAGGGGGGGTGTTGCTAATGCTATTGGGCGGTCTTATACTGCCACCTGCTGGTCTGTACAGAGTCTCTGAGGGCTTAGATCCTGTGAGGTCCTGACTGTCCCATAGCTGACTTCAGTCAAGCCCCAACTCTTGGGTCTCTAAACAGCCCCAGTGCTCTCAGCCTCACTGACTCCCCGACATGCTTCCTGTTATTGTTTTGGTCACAGCTCAGAGGCCCGGCACTCTGCAGAGACCTGGTTTGTACTGAGAAGGACGTGGGCAGCATCGTTTCACAGGTTTGGAAAGTCTGATCCCTTGTAGGGGGGGGGTCCCCATTAGACGGTCCCACACTTTAGGGCCCAGGCATATCGGGGCAAATCCACAGCAATGATCCCCTTGGTCATGCTCCACAGCATCCCACCCACCCAAGCTCCATGAGCCCAGATACCACGTGCCCTGCGGGCAATCCCTTACTGCTCACACTGGTTTGTTATTGTAGGGTTGGTCGGGAAGGACGGCTTTCTCAAAGGAATGTTTTAAAGAATATTGAGGATTATTCTGAAAATCGAAAGCGAAGCATTAAATGATCTTTACAAACAGGCATAAGAAAAGAGCGGCAGAGCCCACTGGCCTCCCAGCCTTGGCATTGTTTCAAAGGAACAAAGATCAAGTTAGAACTGTGCTGCTCAGCTGGAGAGAAGTTGCACCTGGGCAAAGGACTCCAATGGCAGCAGCTCTAGGTGCCCTTGTCTGTACTGGCTTTGCTTTACAAACGTGGAGTACATGGAGCTTGGGCACCCACTGGGCCCGATCCTGGGAAGTGCTGAGCACAGGCAGGTCTGGTGGAAGTCAGTGGGAGCTGGGAGCCCTCAGCACCTGAGACGTAGGCTCAATCTCTCTGTTTGCAGGAGGACAACTCCATGCAAATAGTTACATCAGCACGAGCATCTGTGAGTGTGCTGGAGGAGAAGGAAGGTGAGATTACCCTTGTCTCTGTAACTCAAGAGATCACGACTGGAACAGTGTGTCCAGGTCTGGGGTCTGCAATTTTAAAAGGCCGTTGACAAGTTAGAGAGGGTCCAGAGAAGAGCTAAATGAATATTTCAAGGTCTGGGAAACACTAATCGTCGGCTGAGTTACTTTCTCACTAGTTAGCTTGTCAAAGAAAAGATTAAGAGGTGACTTGATCACGGCGAAAGAGCAGGTACTCAGGGGCTGTTTAATCTAGCAGACCAAGGCAGACCAAGCTCCAATGCCTGGGAGCTGCAGTTAGAAAAATTCAAACTGGAAATGACATGCACAGTAATTAAGCACTGGAGCAGAATACAAAGGGCTGTGGAACATGAAGCCTGGGGGTCTTTCTAAAGGAGATGGGCGAGTTCCACCACATTTTTGGGCGTGAGGCAGGAATTACGGGGTGAAGTTCTCTGGCCTGTCTCACACAGGAGGTCAGACTGGATGATCACAATGGTCCCTTCTAGGCTGCAACTCAGCAGAACTACGAGCCGGAGCTAGAAGTGTAATAACTGTACCAGCCATTAGCCAGGAAGGGCTCTTCAAATACCAGCTTCGGGGTGGTCCAATCTCACAGCATAATGCCTACTGTAGAATGGTTCCTGTTAGTATCCTTGGGGCTGTGATCCCAAGTGCCCTGGATTGAGTCCCTTACTGCCTTTAACTCAGTCTGTGCATCAGAGCAGTGATGTTGTGTCAGAATACAGGTGAGTTCTTCAGCCAGAAAAGCCCGTAGCTTTGAAAGGCAATGAGGACTGACAGGAATTGGAGATCACACTTAGCCAGGAGCCAATCCACCGGGACATCTCATAGGAACGAGAGACACGCAGGTGGGCTCCAGGCGCTGTGTCACTGGGGGTGAAAGGGGATGTTGTTCCTCTTCTCTATGCAGCTGTATCACCGTGTACTGGTTAGCTGTGCTGTCCCAGCCTGTGCAATAGTAATCAGCTTCATCCTCCGCTTCAGCCCTGCTGATCGTTAAAAAGCAGGTGTTCCGGGAAGTGTCTTTAGAGGCAGTGAACCTGTCAGGGACACCAGAGCCTTTACCCTGGGTAGAGTCATCCTTGTAATACAGCAGGTATCTTGGTTTCTCCCCTTGCTTCTGCTGGTACCAGTATATGTATCTACTGCTGATGCTGTCTCCACTGCTCAGAACACATGCGAGTTTGGCAGTTTCTCCTGGAGTCACTGACATACTGAGTGGTTGAGTCAAAGTGAACTGGTAGCTGGAACCTGAAACAACACAGAACCACAGGTCACCAAAGTGTCTGTAAATGTGGGTGTGCCATGCACCGGGCACACTCCTGACCTAGCTTCTGAGATCAATCATGCAGTTATATTTACCTGTCCAACAGGCTACCAGAACCAGCAGTGTGGTGACCCAAGCCATCCTAGGAACAGCACACCCAGCCACAGGGCTCTCTGAATTCAGTGGTGCCTTCTCCACTTGCTTCTTAAACCCTGTGATGTGAGCAGACATCCTGAATGCAAATCTGCACGTCTCTGATAGGCTCCAAGTTATCCTCAGCTCACTGGCACCCACCCCACAAGCATGCGGGGACAGTCGGTGTGTTGCTGGGCTAGGAGTAAGGGATGACGGCCTCAGGTATTTTTATCCCATGAGGACACCCTTGAAACATTTTTCCATCAGATTCCGCACAGCTCCTCAATTGGTTTGTTGCACTGTACAGTGGGAAGGTCGGACAATGGATTCCCCTGACTCTGGAACACTGGAGTCACTGCTGAAGGCAGGACACCAACCTAGTGGGATGGAAAATCTGTTCCAGTGTGTTCAGGGTCGTTCCCTGACAGAGTTTATTCATGGCTCTGGTCTCCAGTGCATTCTCTGCATTATCCCCCACAAGTGCAGAAGCTCAGCACCTCGCGCTGCATGGGATGGAGAAGGGGCGGTTGTTAAGGAGATTGGGAAAGCCATTATCTGCCTCTGTCGAATGATCTGTATAGAGCAGAGAATGATAAACTGGCCATAGAGAAGCTGCATCAGGTGCTGTTCAGCTTAACCAGCAAGGAGCAGCAAAGTAACTAGGCCCTCCCAGCCGTACAGGGAGAAGTAGCCACCCTCCTGCAGAAGTCGAATGAAAAGCCTGTGTTGTGGAGGCCTCACTGCATTTCATACACATTTCCAGGGCACCATTAATAACCACTTTGCTAATGAGCTCCTGGGAGGTTTTCAGGAGGAAGAGCCCTGTACAGCTGCAAAGCAGTCCTGGCTCTGCTGCCAAAGTAAAGGGACGTTTTAGGATTTCAAGGCCTGGAGCAATAGACAAGCCAACGTTCCACTTCTGGCAGTATCAACAGCTCAGCATTCTGGGATGGCGCTGAAAACAGAATTAACCTACCATTATCTGGAGGTTTTTATTCTGGATTACAGAGCTGTTTGAGGGGGAGGGATAGCTTAGTGGTTTGAGCATTGGCCTGCTAAACCCAGGATTAGTTCAATCCTTGAGAGGGACACTTAGGGATCTAGGGCGAAAATCAGTACTTGGTTCTGCTAGTGAAGGCAGAGGGCTGGACTTGATGACCTTTCAGGGTCCCTTCCAGCTCTATGAGATACGTATATCTCCTTATGTTATCTAGGAAGTTTCTGACATTAACAAGATGTTGCTGCTAAGGGCATTGTTATTGCAACAAGAGGGATCTTTCAAAAATGAAAATCCATCTATTACTATGTTAGCTCCAGATGCATTCCATTGATACTTGCTTAGTTTAGAGAAAACAACTTTTCAGTGTGATAAGGGGATAGATGGTTTCAGAGCCAAACTTTATAGGTGTTTATGACAACTATGCATCAGTTCTTGTCATCAGCTTCAGTATTTCTGACTTCCCTTATAACAACACCTATTGTTAGGCTTGGCACAATTCATTTTTTTTATATAATTTCAACAGAGAATATCAATGTTTATTTTTAAACTTTTTTTCTATTTTACCTATTTACATTTTCACAGTTGCGGGAATTTATGGGTGAGTCAGACAACAATTATTCAATGACAGTCGATGTTGAGATTCAAAATGATAAAGCTTTATAACCATTAAAACACAAATTATCACCCCACATGTCAAAATACACACAGTACATATACTTAAATCAAACCCTGATAACTTCTTAAGTAGCATTTTCTTGCTTTGCCCATCTGTAAAATTTGATTATTACTCATGGAAATATCATTTGTTGTTTTTTGTGTATGCTGTGAAATCGACATTTACCACTAAAAATCGAATCCTTCCAAACCTACTTAACTGATGTACTGTCTTGTGTTCCTGAAATTTCTAACAACTGCTTTCATTACTTTTCTGCTTTGCACAGATACAATCTTTTCAGTGTGTGTAGTTTTCAGTTTGGCCAACCGCAAGTGTTCAAAAATCAGGAGTCAGACATTACAAATCCTAAAATTGGCTTAAAAAACATGAGATTTAAAAAAAAATGCGGGGTGCTTTTTCTTTGCCTTGTGGTTCCTGAGCCTTTAGGGTTCCCATTTGATAGCTTTTCTCCACAACCATGAGGGCTAGAAAGTCATTTAAAAAAGATAAAAGCTGAGATTCTCGTGTAATCAGCTGTCTCCAGAAGCTCGGGCTTCAAGGAAAACTCCAAATATATCATGAGATTTGCAATAAAATCATGAGTTGGTGACAACACTGGTCTTATTGCTTTTTGTAGTGATTTCACTCCTTTATTTTTATTCCATCTGTATAATGTGTCCAATTTGTTTCTTTTATCAAAGTCCTAAACATAGCAATCCTTCAAATAAGAACCACTTCCGCTATGGGAACTGATCACATACTTTGGCTAATCTTACTGCATTCCTAAGAACAGTCGAAAAAAAACCCATTAAACTGTTTCTATGTTATTTATTGTTACCGTGAGGCTCATCTCACTGAATCAGGGAAAAAGGCACCGTAAGCAATGACACTAGATCAATGAACTAATAATTCAGCCTGAGGTTTATGCGCCTCCATCCCAGGGCAGGACAATATGCATCCTGCAATTTGATTTAAAACCAGGAGTAAGCCAAGTGCCAGGGCGTGGCATGTACAGTGCATGCAAGGAGAACAGCACCTCCTCCCATGGGCTTCCCATGCAGTAAGGAAGTTACCACTGGGGGTAACCTGCTCTGGTAGATTTGCCATGAGAGCAGGGGTGGAGGGTGGCAGTAAATTAGGTGACTGACCATTGATGCATTACTTCATTAGCAGGCTGCTGCCTCTCCTGGCTGCCAGGGAGAGGTGGAGATGGAAATCTAGACACGTCCTTTGCTGCTGAGACTAAGATCAGGTCTGTGCAGTTTGGGGGCAAATCCTCCGATTTCAGAGCTGGCTACTCTGGATTTATAGTTTTTGGTCGAATTCCTGCCCAAGGGAGCTGCCCCCCTCCTGATAGTTGCACACACAGGAACGCTGTAAAGGTGTAGCATGATCAATTGCTTTACACTGCACAGACTCACTCCCAGGAACACACTAATCCCTGCCTGGAGATCACTGTTCATCCTCTTCACACATCCTGGTGCTCTGCAGGGCAGTGATTCACATGGCATTGGGGTAACTCCTCAGCATCTAAAGAGTTCAGCCTGACGTCACCGAGCGCTTGGAACCAGACAGCCCGTTTCTTTATTGTTTTGCTGGCTGTTCACCACTGATTCTATTTTATCCTTTTGCAAGTAATTTTGTTGTTGCTGTTGCCCTGGTGCTGGTTTCCTTCAAGCGAAGGAAGAGCAGAGAAGATGAAATGCCGTGTAATAGGGAGGCACAGTCCTCCTGTGGGAAAGTTCTCATTGGTGGAGAAGCCAAAATACCAACTTACAAACAAAACACAGAGTGGGAGAGCAGCAGCCCCTGCTCTGGGCTCAGCTGCTAGCAGCTGGGACTAGACCAGAACTAGAATAAACTCCTCATCTTGAAATATTTCTCACTCATTGTGGTGTCAGAATGTTCCTGTCTGTGAACTCACAAACCCGCTCGCTCAGTTACCTATCTGGGATTGCTCTGGTGGGGGTTTAGCCCTCTAATGGATTGTCTCATACATACCTGAGAGGTCAGGTAAGCCAAGCTCTGGCACAGGGACAGCCTCACCTCTGAGATCAGAGAACTGGCCCCGCTAAACCAAGCCAAAGGGCTCCCTACTGTTCTAGCTCTCCCGCATCCCAGAATGCACAGGGCCCCTAACTCAGTCTAACCCTCATAACAGAGTGACCCGCCCCTGCTCCCCCTTCTTATAGTGCCTGGTTTCCCCAGTAACGAGCAATTAGCTCCAGCTGAATCCAGCCCCTGACTGGGCTCCCCAGCAATCGCTGCAGAGAAGCCAGACACCTGCTGAAGATTCCCTGCTCAGGGAGAGGGTTTTAATTCTCTCCAGGTATGGCCAGCGCTTCCCCCCCACGAGCCTCTCCACTGCCCCTAAAAAGGCCGATTGGATACAGGTCAATAGCTATCAAGACAGTCAGTGCACAGATGGGGTGGTTTGAGCTGATGCTGTCCAAGAGCTCCCTTAGAAGTGACTGGTCCCCACCGCTCACAACAATGGATCCAGCGCTTTGTCACTGGCTTCCCCACTTAAGGACACCTCCAAACCTCACTGAGTGCTGTCGGGCCGTGTGCCGATGTTCTCTTCAGTACTGGGGCACAACTGTGCACAAAGCCACACGACTGCTGGGAGAGCCCCTGGGGAATGAGGAATTTCTCTGCACTCACGTGTCTCGTGCGCCGCTCCGGGGGAATGTGGGAGATTCTGCAGAGCGGAGCATTGTCCTGTCGCACAAACCAGCATGGGCCTGAGTCCTGTTTTCTAAATCGTAACTTGGCCAAATCAAACCACTGGAAGCCACGTGTCTGACCAGGGGATCCTGCCCCTGAGATGCACTTCACCTCCTGGGACGGGGACACCTCTCTCTGTGGGGCAGGCTGGTGGGAGGAGTTGGCGAACCGACTGATGGACTCTCACAGGGAGAAAAGGACGTCACTCCCGAATGGAGACGGGGGACTAGTTTCACAGGCTGGTTTGACTGGAGGGGAAGCTGGTCAGTCCCAAACTAGGAGAGATGGCCAAGTGCACAGCTCAACCTCTGCCCCTCCAACAGGTCAGAGTGACGGAGGGGGGAGGGGAGGAGCTGTCTTTCCCCTACACACGCACCCCCCATGTACCCCCTTGCAGGGAGTGAGGGGCACAAACCCACTGAGGATCACTGCAGGGGGAAGTCTGAGGCCAAACTGCAGCCTGGGCAGGTCCCAGCAGAGCACAGACTGCAGAGCAGAGCAGAGGGGAGGCAGGTTTGGGTCTCAGTTCCCCATCTGAGTGTCTCACTGTGTAGCCTTAAAAGCCCCTCCTTGATAGTAGTGAGTGAGGCAGTAATAATCAGCCTCGTCCTCCGCCAGGGCCCCCTTGATGGTTAAATAGGCCGTGTCACCGGAGCTGGACCCAGAGAACCGCTCGGGGGTCCCTGACACTTTCACGTTAGCGTTGTAGATGAGGAGGCGAGGCACCCCACACCCCCGCTGCTGGATCCAGTACGGGTAGACGCTGGTGATGTCAGATACGATGCTCACGCTACAGGAGAGTTTGACAGTCCCTTCAGGAGACACCAACAAGGAGGGCTCCTGCGTCACCACGTACTGGGAGCTGGTACCTGGAAAGCACAGTACAAACAAAGCCATGAGACCCGCCCTGCGGCGTGACACGTTTGTGTGAAATTCCCGAGAGGGAGGGGGAAGGTGAAACACAGTCAAGGGCTGCCCTAGCGCCATGGGCCCCTCTCTCACCTGAGCAGTACGTGAGCAGCGCGAGGAGCAGAGGGGCCCAGGCCATGGTGGGGAATCCAGACGAGCTCGGCTTCCTGAGGCAAACGGGTCTGTGGCTGGGACCCTCCGATACTCTCTTAAACCCCCAGCGCTGGAGAACGGCCCCTTCATGCAAATCTGCTCCCTGCTCACTGGCTGCTGCTCTGGGCACCTGCATCGCCCCAAGACAGGGCAGAGACATACAGGGGATCTTTCTTACATTTGCTGTGACTGTAAAGTACTGAACTATACGGGGGAAATATTAACAAACTCCAGGAATCTGCTGGATTAGGAGGAGCCCTGCCTCACCCCCTCCCCCAGCTTCAAAGCTATTCCCAGTCCCATGTTGGTACCGCAGGTTTGCTGATGAGTTCGTTTGTGATGCAATACGGAAGGGATGATCCTCACACTGCCTTCCCCTGAGCAGTACCTCCCCAAGCCCAGTGACGTGTTCAGCTCTGCTGAGGGTGACCGTGTCCAAAGACGGGAAGCAGAGCTATAATGATCTGATTTGTCCATTCTTGGCTGCAGTCGGCCTGTCTCACTGGGATGATCCTGTTCTGTTCTCACCCTGGAGCCAGTTTGGATAATTCTGGGGCTCTCGCATGGGCTGCTGTGACGTTCCACACACACACACAAAGCCAAACATGTATTAGACAGTCTAGACGACTTATTTCAAGGAAAACAGCAAAGAAAGAACAAATGATAAGTCTCCAGGAGAGAGCGCATGCACTCGAGAGCAAGCGACTGTACACAATGCTACAATGCTACGTTGGAACTGGAACACAAAAGGGCTGCTGATGCACGGCTGCCATGGCAACAGCAGGGAGTCCATATTTAATGGTGCAAAGCCCAGAGAACAGACTGATGATGTCTGTGTTCAGTTACATGGGCACATGCGTCGCATCAGTCTTCTGTGCCTTGCTCTGCTGTAGTGTGTGTCCTTCTGCCCCGGTGTGGGCTGCATCTCCCTTTCCCCAGCCCTTGGCTCAGACCAGCATGGCTTGTGGGCCTGACCCAGTGACGAATGGAACATCCCCAGTTCTCACTGGCTTCAGGTGGGAGACGAGGGTGTTTGGCCCTCCAGGAGACCCTCAGCATCACACAGGTTTGGGCCGTACGTCGGTAGACAGGTTTCATTTAGTGGAGTCCCTCAGAGCACTCGGACATTTATCAGCAGCCCACTTGGCCAGAAGCTGACCGTGGTGTGTGGCACATCTGTGCACTATTAGAGCCCCTGTGCGAAGCCCTGGCACGACTGGTTCTCTGCCAGAGTGAGGCTGCATGTGCAGATGGGCCTGAGCCTGAACCAGAATATCGGATCCAGTGCTTCATTTGTAATGAGAGACGAGCCGGGGATCAAGCCATTTTTTACTTTCATAACTGACGTGGTAAGTCCAGAGGCCCCGGGGCTTTGAACTGCCAAGCCCAGAGGTGCCGGGGCTATAAACGGCCGAGCCCAGAGGCGCTGGGGCTGAACCCTGGCAAGGCCTGGCACAAATTAAGCACCTATCAGATCTGATCCCACCATAGAGCACGCTAGCAGAGTTTGGATGTCTGTGATTCCAGTTCCAAGCTCCCTGGCTCCAGCCTGTCTCTCCCTCTGCAACCTGCCTGGTGAGAACCTCCACCCTTCTCTCAGGCACTGTGGTGAGGCAGGGAATGGGGGTTGTGGTGAGGAGCAGGGGAAGCTGAATGGTCTCTGTGTCAGTGTCAGTGGCAGGACAGCAGGAAGCACAGAAGCGGAGTAGTGGGACAGGTTGTTCTGGGAGTCAGGGGCTGAGGGGCAGTCAGAGCTCTTCTAAAGGGAGTGAAGGACAAAATCGGAAGGTGTCGCCTCAAATACGCAACGAGGTTGAAGTTGGTTCGTTATTCCCGATTTCCTATTCCAAGGCACACTTCTTTCCACTGTTGTCCCAACACCCACCGAGCTCGCAGCCCCGTTAACAAAGCGCCACTCCACCATGTGGATGTTTGGAGTAGCTCCGAATTATGGAGGAATTCCAGGCCATGAAGAAACTTCCCTTCTGAGCAAAACAGAGTCTTATTCAGTATGTCCACACAGCGTTTGGACAGACTCAGGAGAGTGGAACTCACGCTAATGCTTTAAAACCAGCTGTATACACAGCGCTTTGAAGTTGCAGCTTGGGCTAGGGCTCAAAAATAGCGAGTGGGATAGAGGGGAAAGGTTGTGTCAGCGAGTGGCCTCCTCTTTAGCCTTTTCCCCTCCTGCACACAGCATCCACTGAGCACTTAGTTATCCTGACAAACAGATAAAGCCCAGTTTGGCCCCTGCCTCCAGCGCCAGGGGAGAAGGAACGTGGCTGCTGTTCTCCGTCGGCGTCAGGAGGATAAAGCATACACGAGCCCCATCCAGTGGAGTCAGACCGAAATCACCCCTTTTGCTCTCCCGGGTGTCCTGCTCTCTCAGTTTGCACAAGTCATTAGGTCACATGGTCTCCCATGGGGGCAGCCCAGCTGCAGAGAAATAACTGACTTGAGTTTCCAGGTGCCCGAGCTAGAGTCACAGTCACACTCTGCTGGGTTTTGCGGCTTAGAGTGAATGGAGAGTTACCGGGGACAGAAACGCGGCTCTGTCCCCTGCCCGTGACTGCAGTGACCTCTCCCTGCACAGATTAGCTCTGGAGCAGAATGGTTTGGTCTTTGCTGTGGCTGACCGGGGATTTCAGCTCCCAGTTTGCCTTGGAAAGAGAACTGTGCATTGCATCCCAAGGGAGCCCCTCCTCTACAGCCACCCTGCAGAATGCAGCCAAGACACTAGTGTTGGCTGTGCCACGACCAGATGCTCCTGCAGCTGCCGGCCGGGCAGGACTGTCTGAGCCAGGCTCTGTAATTTCCCCTTTTGCATTGCTGTGAAGTGGTGCAAAGCACAGATTTCTAAAGGGGGCTTGTTCCAAGGGGTCTCTCTGCAGAGACAAGTGACACAACACAATGAGAGGCTCAGATGCTGAGGGGACGGGTTCCATAAGAGAATTTCTAGACAGTGAGAGAGACACAACAGGCCCTAACTGCTGCTCTGCTCTCTGCAGGACCATCACAGATCCCACAACAATTACATCACAGCAGAAGGTTGCCCCAGTGTCCTTAGTGAAAATTCGTCTCCCCCCCAACCCCAACTAATGGGGCTGTGTCACTTTCCATATTCACTCCCTCCCCCAGAGCTGGCTGCATTTCATGAACATTGTCTAAGGACATATCCTTTGCAAGGCACTTTGGGATCTCTCGGGGTGAGAGGTGCTATATTATTAAAGGGGTCCAAAAAATTCGATGGCGATAAATGTGGGGTTGCAGTATAGCGGGATTACAAAAATTTACCATTTCAAGCCAGTCAATTTCTCTTGGGCAGAAAACAACTTGTGTTTGCGAATTGCCCATAACAGTAACTGAAAGGGTGCAGCTCCAGCAGTGGGGCTCTCAGACATGCAGCGAGAGAGGGAAACACTGGGGGAGAGCAGGGGAGACGTGCAAGGGGCAGAGGAAGAGCGAGGAGCAGCTGAGGAGGAGAATGGCTCTTCTCGCCAAAAGGAGAAGCGGGAGTAGGGGGGAAGAGGGAGTGGGGAAGGCACATTTCTTTTTTTTTTCTTTTTTTTTTTGCTTGGTGCAGCCGGAGCCACCTTATGATCGCGTTATATCCAAATTTGCATTATCGCGGGGCACGTTATAGCGGGGTTTCACTGTATCTCTACACATCGCCAATGCTCCAAGTCTCATTGGGCCTGCTCTCCAATGCGCTTTCTGATATGGTTTCCCTTCTCACTCGTCTTTTGGGTTTATGCCAGGCTTGGAGCACTCCACAGAAACTGTCTAACTTCACCCCAGGCTCCTAACGATCCCCAGAGCCGCACCTCATTACAACACATGCTGGGAGGGTCAATAGTGTCCCCTGGCTGGCAGAAGTAGTGGCTCATGTGACTAGAGTCACCCATCGGAGTATCCTGCCTGCTCCACCTTTCACCAGGGACCCTGACAACAAAGTCACTGGATGTGCTTTTCCTTTGGCCAGTCCCAGACTCACTGCAGAGTGGAAATGCAGGATATTGACCTTCACACCCGACTTAACTCTGAACAGTCAGAGCCTAATGCTGCTTAATTACACAGCTGAAATGACACCACGTTATACAAAACTGGCAATTCTTTAATGATTCTTGTTATTATTATTTGTTTTACAGCAGCGACATGCTCCTGCCAAGGTTCCCAGACCCCCTGCCTCACTGCCCCTGCTCACCAACCACCCTCTCAACTCCCACCAAACCTGCCCCCATCAGCTGACTTCTGTCTGCTCAGCAAATGCAGGTTCATCCCCACAGACAGGCCATGTGGAATCTAGATCAAAGCAGCTCAGACCCTGCTCCAGGATGGGGATTTCCCTTTTCCAATTTAATACCCACAATGCAGCCTGCAAAACTCTATTCACCCCCTTGCCTGGAGTGAGCAATTCACAGGGCTGAGATGCAGTGTGTCCCCTCCCCCGCACCCCGAACGTGCTTCAGACTCTGTGGCCAGGCCAGCAGGGGGCACTCAGTGCTGGGGGGACGTGCTCAGCACTGGATTCTATGTGCAGAGGCCAGGATACAAATCACTGAGTCCCAGTTCATCTACCTGTCCTGACTCCTTTTCCTGCCCTGTGTCACCCTATTAGTTTTAGGGAGCAAAAGGCTTTGGGGCTCACATTGCAGGGATGAGGGGAGAGTGGAGCTGCCCAGCCAAGTGCTCACGTGCAAACCGTCGCTACCAGGAGGGTGTGAGCAGCCCCATGATACCATTCAGATAATGGATTTACCCAGAATTCCACATGGATGGATCTGGACTGAGGTTGCACCCACCCCCCATCACACACACACGGCCAAGACTCCTCTCCACTGTCCTCCACTGCCTTGGATTTTTGCTATTTCCAACTGGTATAAAGAGCCCTTGGTTGGAGTTATTCTCTCAGAGTCTCCTGCTGTCGGTACTCTAGGGATATTGGGCCATTCCCTGCTGACACATTCATTGGATGAGATGAATGACACTGGATTTAGTCTCTGGTGAAGACAGGAACACAGAGTAGCGGCCATCTTCGATCAGGCCCCTCTGGGCCCTCAGGACAGTACGAGATCCAAGTGACTGGGTTCACTCTGTGTGAGATTGGGCTACTCAGAACCTGGCTACCAAACCCTTCCTGTCACTGATGGGCTCACTGGCACCAGACCTCCACCCACACATGTGATTTCACAGCTCTCCTGTGGCAGGTATCAGCTTCAGACACGCCTGGGTCACTTCTAGAAGTGCAGGGGGTGGAGGAGCAGATGGGAATATGTAGGAGATGGGGAGGGTGTAGAGAACATGACAGTCCTCAGCCTGCCATGGATGCTGGAACAGCCCCTATGTGCAGAGGATCCCAGAGCTCCAGATCTGTGGGCAACCCCCACACCCCCCATGCAGTGCCAGGAGATCAGTCTAGGGGGAGAGGGATCTAGTGTGAGGGAAAAGCAATCCCTTAAACAAAGGACGGGTACAACGCGGCCAAGGAAGCCTCTCTCTGGCTACATCTGTGCCCCACTAGCGTCAAAGCTCTTCCTCAGAGTCTCGCTCGGTGTTGGGCAGTGAAATGTGAAAGGTTTTTGTCTCGGTTCCCTCTCTGATTACACCACTGTGAGCATCTTAGCGCTGCTGTCCCAAGTTGCACAGTAATAATCAGCGTCATCTTCGGCTTGGAGCCCAGAGATGGTTAAGTAGCCAACACTGCCGGAGGCAGAGCCAGAGAACCGGTCTGGGACCCCAGAGCCCCTGCCTGTGTTAGAATCACTGTAATAATAGAGCAGGTATCTGGGAGGATTCCCGGGGGTCTGTTGGAACCAGCCTATTCCATAGCTACTGATGCTGTATCCTCCACTGACGCTGCATGAGAGTTTCACTGTCTGCCCTGGAGACCCTGACACTGAGGGCGGCTGCGTCACCACGTGCTGGGCACAAGAACCTGCCAGAGACAAAACTCAGATCTGTTAGTGCTGCACGGCTTGTGCTAAACCCCCAGTTAGCTCATTTACCTGCCCCCCAAAAGTCATCCTGGTCGGGAATTACCTGCCAGGAACAGCCCCAGGAGACAGAGAGGCAGAGTGCACAGGGCCATGGTGCAGGGAGGAGATGGGCAGTGGGAGAGAAGGAGCCAACCCTGACCTTGGGTTTCAACTGGTTCCTGCCTTTATGGAATCCTGTAGCAGCTTTTAGATCCCTAAGGGGCAGGTCACAGGCAAATGAGCCCTGGGGGCCAGGCTGGATCGAGCCAGCATGCAAATAAGCTGTGGTGCTCTCTGATGTACCCGACTGCTCAGAGACATCTTCTGGTCGGCACTTAGCGCATTTGCCTTACTCCTGCCCAGTAATCACTCTGCTGGCCCTGATTTCCCCAGCAGAGGATTTGCATGGGAGAAAGGGGGAAAAGCTGAACTATGGATTTGTCTTCCAAAGCCCAACCCAGGTGTGTACTAAAGAACCCAACCGACCCGAGCAAGCCCATATCGAGACTTTCATCACTTCTCCCTCAGTCCCCAGATACCCTTCAGCACAAACTGGCTTTTCAGGTCTTGGCCACAAGGTTAATAAAATGCCCCCATCTAGTGGTCGCAAGGGGGTTTGCTTCCCCTTCTTCACTGCACTTTCCCTTCTGTGCACCTGCTCTATCTGTGCAGTGATCAGCCGGCACGCGTTTACATTCCTCAGACCACAGGGGCTGTCCAGATCTGACTGACTGAGTTCCTGCTGCCTTGTGCTCAGTCATCAATATAAACTAGATGACGTGCATCACAGAACTTCCTCTGATTTTGTTCTTTTATGGCCAGATTAAAGTGGGCTCAGTCCAGTTTCGGTCTGTGCTCACTAGTTTTGTGCGTGATCTTTGCACACCCAGTTTTCACAGTATTTACACATGTGTGAGGAAATCCAATCACTTGTATGTGTATTGGAGAGTGTTCAGAAACAGTGAGTGCAAATGATGGTGATACATTGCACGTGCACAAATTAAGGTCTCATTGGGAAAAGTGGCCCCTGTGGGATTTATCTCAGCAAGATATAGTAGGAGAAGAACAAAGGAATGTCTGGCAGAAACATAACTATATACGCCCTAAAATAATAATGACTTTTTATTCACCTAGTGATGCTGGCTTAGCTGATGTCAGACAACAGTTACATATGTCAAACAACTGACACAGCCCTGCCCCAGACAGGCCACAGCCTGGGGGCACAAGGCAGTGCAAAGGGGCAAAGATGAAACAGGACAAACACTCAGTGCCGGGCGGGTTTTACAGCTGGAATGTTTCACTGAAGCTGTGGGTCGTTGGGAGCTGTTTGAAGGAGTAGAGGGAAGGTTTTTGGTGAACACAAATGGGAAAGTGGCTGATCCCAGTGTAAGGTGCAGTATGAAGGAAATATAAAGGACAACATCCCCGAGCTCCCTCAGCCGCACTCGAGCCTCTGTCCCTTCGAACCCCAGTTCTCTCCTCTCACCACGCCCTTGGTGCCCCTAACCAAATCCCGCTCTGCTCAGCCAACTCCCCCCAGCAGTAAGCTTTCGCCCCTCCCAGCTTCTATGTTTTGTATGTGTAGGTTGTTATTATGACTAACACTATTTATTAGTGAAATGGGCTCATTGTTGCTGGCACACTTGGATTGGGGGTGACACCATGGAAAATCCACTCTTTCCCACTGGCTGTGGGAAGGAGCATTTTGAAAAATACTCCTAAAAGAAAGAAACTGGGGGCTGTGAAATTGCCTGCAATGCAAATGGCCACCATTTGGGTGAAATCAGGGAAATATGACAAATTACTTTTGCCCAGCTCTGGGTGGGTGCAAATATACACTTGTCCTGTCCTTTGAAATCAATGGCAAAACACCCACTAACTCCAGTGGTGCTGCCCCATGCTCTTTGGGGGTCTCCCCTGGGCCTAGATCGCTGTAGAGTTCTTTCATGGTGTGATCTCGTTCCTTTCCTTTTGAGATTTGTAACAATAGCCGACCTCTTCTTAGCCACTCTGGGAAGCAGTTACTTGTTTTGCTTATTTTTCACTGTTACAAATTGTTTCCTTGCACATAAATAGATTTGTACAGCTTAACGGGAGGGGCTGAGGCATTGTGTCCATGTAGCTTTCAGAGCGATGCCGGCTGGGTGTGTGCAGAGAAATCCCTGCCCCCTCATTCCCAGGGCAGGCACTAGCAGAGTGTGGAACTCTTCTGCATCCCACATCTCTGCTATTCGGTGGGCTCGGATACAGCTGTGTTTACTACGCCGGTGATTGACAAGGAGAAACCGGGAGCTCAAGACAAAGACCAATAGAGTAACTACAGCAGCCTTCTGTTCTTAAATGCTTTTTTTAATTGAAAAGCGAAGAAAGTTCAATTAAAATAAGAAGAAGTTAATGAAAAATAGGACTAGAGGTAAATCAGGATTATAATTATAACATGCTCTGTACCACAGAACATCGGGAATGCGGGGAGAGCTCTACACACAGGGCACCAAGGGTCCGGAAGGCTATGAGAAGAGATCGCTGAGATGTAGGAAGCTTTTATTTAATTATTTTCTGCCATTTGAAATCGCCTTCTCCAGAGTCCATGGCATCTGGGTCCTGGAAGCGTTTGCTATGATTTATGTATTACTGCCTAGCACCAGCAGTGCACTAGAAATCCCTGCCCCTCATTCTAACTGGTGTCTCGGGTCCTGGAAGTTATTCTGTGTTCATTACTGCTGCTTTCACCATTTAGTACCAGCAGTTATCACCGTGTACTACCCACCAATCTGCTAGACTGCACCCAACAGAAAGAGATTTCTCACCCTCCACCCAGCCTGCCCTGCTCCATTCCAAGAGGATTTATGTGCACCAGACCAGTGCAGCCCAAAGGGTATTTAATCCAGTCCTATAACAACCCACAAGGAATGTAAATATTGTTCCCCCGGCTCCGAACTGTCCCACTTCCATTGGCTCGTTAATGCACATGACATGGGAGGGCTCAATGGAGTCACTTTATTGGCCTGAAGTCGTGGATCATTTAAATAGTCACCCACCTGAATGGCCCTTATTCCCCGCATCCTGCCTGCTGCTCCATTTCACCCCACAAAGAACGTGAAACACAAAGTTAGTGGATGTGCTTTTCCTTTCGGCAGATCACAGAACCGGTTTACAGTGGAAATGCAGGATATTCCCCTCCACACCTGACTTGACTTCGGAATCTAATGCCACCCAAGAACGCTAGTTACCGGCTGAAATGAGACCCACTGGATACAGAACTGACAAGTCTTTACTGATGATGATTTGTATTATAACAGTGACAGACTCCCCCCCCCCCTTAGGGGCCCCCGACTCCCTGCCTCACTGGCCCCCTGCTCACACACCCAACGCCCACAGAACCTCCTCCCCGCCAGCCCCTCGGGCTGCTCAGCGTGGGCAGGTTCAGCCCCACTGCCAGGCCATGTGGAATCGAGATCAAATCAGCCCAGCCCCTGCTCCAGGACAGGGATTTCCTTCCACCATTTCACCACCACCGCAAACAAACTCACAGAGAAGCAGAGGCTCAACCCCTTAATTTAAAGGGTCTCTAGCCCTGGGATCCCCTCCAGCCAGGCCCCCTGCTTTCCTGCTGACCGGGGAGAGGCCTCTTCCATGTAGAACTGAGCTCTTTCAGGCTACTGAGCCCACCTGGCTGGATCGCAGGGTCTCTAGGAAACTCTCGTTTCCCTTCACCCTTGAAAAGCTGGAGAGGGAGGAACTTCTGCCAACCCTACTGCTGCAGGCCTCTGTCACAGACCAGATCATGGCTGGGATCCAAGGCAAATCTTCCTACTTCTAAACCAATCTCATCATTTTGGGGGGCCTGACTCATCAGTTTTGACCATCTGGGGTTGGCAGTGCTGTGAGCACAGGAGACATGATGAGACGTTGGGCTGGCAGAGGTCAGGCCTGTCAGTGATAGAAGACACTGACCCAGCTCTCAGATGCTCTTTCTGTTCGGATTCCGGTCATAACTCGCCAACTCCAGCATTTAAAGCAAACCTGCAGCATTGTCCACCAGCCTCTCCCTTGGGAGGGAAGGGAGGTGATATGGATTTTGAAGAGCAAAGTGCAGCAGGCCCCAGAGCAGAATAGACAGATGGTGCCTGGGTGTAGGAGACAGTGATTGTTCAAGAAACCACCAATGGCTTCTCTCTCTCTTTGTCAGTGTGTGTTTAGGGATGTCATGGTTTGAGCTTCAGGGGTGCACAGAGCTGTGACGGAGAGTTTAGGTCTCAGTTCTCTATCTCACGGTATCACTGTGATAAGCGTTACTAAGATGATCCCATAAAGCACAGTAATAATCTGCATCATCCTCTGCTTGAACCCCAGAGATGACTAAATTCCAGAGGTTGTTGGAAGAGTCGGGGGAGACTGTGAATCACGCTGGGATCCCTGTGCCCCTGCCCTGGTCACTGCTAGTGTAATAGTGGTACACAAACCGAGGGGCACTGCCCGACTTCTGCTGGAACCATTGAACCCTGTAGCTGCCGATGCTGTACCCTGAGGACATGGTGCAGGCCAGTCTCACATTCTCTCCGGGGGACACGGACACCGAGGGCGTCTGAGTCAGCACAGGCTGTGAGCTGGAACCTGGAACGAGATAGGAAAGAACTGAAATGTGGCTCTGCCTGTGTGAAACCTGTGAGAGGGGCTGAGCCGCTGCCAGCATCTCAGAGCAGAGAATCAGGGGCAACTTTTTGCCCTACCCGAGCAGTACGTGAGCAGCGTGAGGAGCAGAGGGGCCCAGGCCATGGTGGGGAATCCAGACGAGCTCAGCTTCCTGAGGGAAACTGGTCTTTGGCTGAAACCCTCCGATTCCCTCTTAAACCCCCAGAGCTCAAAAACGGCCCCTCCATGCAAATCAGCTCCCTGCTCACTGGCTGCTAAATGCACCACAGCCCAAGGGAGAAAGGCAGAGACTCCATAAATTGGAAGGGTTCTCAACATACTTATAAAAAAGTCTAATTACCCCGCTGAGATTGTCAGGGTCTCCAGGTAGGAGTCAGCCTCCAACTCTTCCTCATTGCCCCATCCAACCCACACAAAACCCTGAAACTAAAGTCATCTCCCTGCCTCCCATCCTGACACTACCTCCCTCTTGGTATCCCTCTTCTCTGCCTCTTCAAGTGTAATCTACTTGTTCTTGCCCACAAAGCCCTACAGAACCTCTCCCAGCCTCAATATCTGCCCTACTCTCTTGTGTCTCCCTCCCAGCAGCTCCACTCTACCAGTGGTACCGGCCTCGGTGACCCCTCTAGCCACTCCTCCCACAACTGTCTCTGTGCTGTCTGCCAAGTTCCCCCTATGCAGGGAATGCCCTGGCAATTCTGGGCTGCAAAGCCATCCCCTCACCTCACTCCAGCCCCTCCTGGAGACCTGCTCCTTCCATAGAATGACCCCCCAGACTGAGCCAACTCCCATTTTATATCCATTTACAAAACCTTTAAACCAGGCTCTGCACTGGCTGCCCATTGGTTTCTGAGCAGAGTCTGAGGTGAGATTTCCCTTGTCTGTGTTATTCAAGAAACCACTCGATAGTGTGTCCAGTTCTGGGGTCTGCAATTTTAAAAGGCCGTTGACAAGTTAGAGGGTCTAGAGAAGAGCTACATGGATATTTCAATGTCTGGCAAACACTAATCGTCGGCTGAGTTACTTTATCCCTCACTATTTAGCTTGTCAAAGAGAAGGTTAAGAGGTGACTTAGGTGTGTTCAGAGTCAACCGAAAGCCACTGAACTCTGTGCTGGTCTGTGCACTGAGAGGCAGAGGTGCTGGAGCTAGGGGACTGGGGGGGCTGCCGCAACCCCTGGCTTGAAGTGGTTCCATTCCATGCAGGGTTTGCAGTTTGGTTCAATGGCTCTCTGCTCCCCCGCTATAAGAATTGTTCCAGCGCCGCTGAGAGGGAGCCGGGCATGGCAAACTAACCACCGGAACCGCCAGCCACCAGGGGATTTCTGCAGCTCCAGTGACCTCTTCTGGCCAAACAACAGATCTGTGAACTGAACAAAAACTTTTCCTTTGCCTGAGATTCCTCCCAGGGGGACGTTACAGGCTCAGCCCAGAGCACAGGCAGCTCCGGCTGATTCCCTCTGCAAGTGCACTACAAGGAGTGTCTCCCCTCTGGCCCCTGCAGCCCAGTCACTCCCTCATTCCTCTTATGGGAAATGCCTGGCCCTGGACACAGCCTGAGCAAATGGACGATGTGCAGGAGGGACATGGAACTTTCCTCATCGCTCACCTGCAGTGGAAGGGCAGCAGAACTGCTCCATCATCCCCTGTGTGGCTCTGCATAGCCTGACATACCCGGGTACAATCCAGAGTGATGAGCAGCTGTCACCCCTGCCCTGCAGTCCTGGGTGTCTGGCAATGCCTCGCTGAAGGAGCTCCCAGCTGGGCTGATCACAAACAGCCTTCCAGCCTGCCAGCCGCACCCGAGTGTCTGTGTATAACTGCAGCCTGCCAGCCATGCCCAGGTTACACTCAGTCTCTCCCCAGCCTTGGTTATCCTGCAGGGTGACTGCAACACACCCCCTGTCTTAGATTTCCCCCAGGAAACATATGTCCTGTACTGCCAGCCCTCTCCTGCACTGTACAAGCTGTACTGGGTCCGTTATTTCTTTAAAAGGAATAATATGGACACAACTTGCCGCCCCAAATGGAGTTTCCCAGACACTTCAGTTAAACACACTGGACTAGATATAACAATAAAACAAGTTTATGAACGACAAAGAGACAGATTTGAAGTGAGTCCAAGTAATGAGGCCTAAAAGTCTGAAACGGTTACAAGGAAAATAAAGATAAAATGCTACTGGTGCCTCACTCAGCAAACTGTTACATTCAAAGCAAAGTTCTGTCATCACAGGCCTTCAGCTGGCTTACTGGCCAAACTTCTTAGGTCAGGAGCCCTCCCCCAGTCCAACGGCTGCTTCCTTTGTCCCTGCAGGTGCAGGAAATCGATGGGCAGAGAGAGAGGGACAGGTGACTAGGGGCGTTTGCCCCTCCTTTTTATAGTTTCACCTCTTTGAGAAGCATTTCCAGCTGGGTACCAGGAGACAAACAGTCTAGGGGGAAGGATGTTCCCTGCTGCTTTTTTCTCACCGGTTTGAGCTTCCTTTGTTTCCTGTCCTCCTCTGTTTACTGCTTAAATGCAAATTAAGCAGGGCACGTATTCCTTGGTTTGAGGACAGACCTGTTTGCCAACTTCTGTTTGGGACACCTGTTAATACCACCATATAGTGGAATCTTATAATTTCACATATAATGTTGCCACACATATTTTTCCAAGACAATAATGAGCAGCAAATTATGAGATTTTTAATGACACCTCCCAAGATATACCTTGTACAAAGATTCTCACAGTAGTGTGCAGGCTGTGAATACAGGGGTACATTCTGTCACACAGAGCCACGGATCTACTGGCTTCCTCCTGTACCTGAAACTCCCCTGCATGCTGGGATGGAGGTACACAGGGGGTGTGGGGAATGTATCTGTGCAGGCTCCCTGCACCCTGCCACCTCCATGAAACAGGGTGTCTCTGGGTCTCCTATCAGAACTCTGCACCCCTCTGGGGGTGACGAAGAATCATCCCTTCAATGAGTGAAAGCCAACTTCAAAGTGGGACTTGGCCACCCAGGGTCACAAACCCAGCCCCAACCAGAGAGAGCTGAGAGGGGAGTCAGGGCATCACTCACTGCCTGGCTTCTTCATGAAGAAAGAACGGGCATCAAGAGGGAGCGGGATGCTGCCAGCTAGCCAGCGCCCCAGACAGCTGCTGTGTAGGTCGACGGCCAAGTGGAAGAGGAGAAGGGTGGGGAATGGAGAAACTGGAACTGCCCCAGAGATGGAATTTCAGCTAACGACTCCTGCTCCTTGTTTCTTCTCTTTCCTTTTAGGTTTCTCTTTCCTCTCTGTCAGTCTGCCTGGCTGCTTCTTCTAACTGTTGTTTGCCATGTTGCAGCCATATTGGTCCCAGGATATTAGAGAGACAAGGTGGATGAGACAATATCTTATCTGTTCTATCTGACTGTGGCAATCAGCTGGGATGATGCTGGGCAACCCTGTGCAGAGGGGGGAAGAGATGGAATTCACAGGGAGAGATGCTCAGCTTTGCGAAATATCTCACTTATACCCTGGGCTCTGCAGCCACCACAGCTCCCAGCAGGGCACAGGGGGGAGGGAGGTTTTTGTATCACTTCCCCATCTGACTGTATCACTGTGATGAGCACTGCCAGTCCACACAGAACAGTAATAATCAGCATCATCCTCCGCCAGGGCCCCCTTGATGGTCAAGGACATGGTGTTACCCGATTTGGAGCCAGTGAAACGCTCTGGGATCCCCGAGGGCCTGGTACTAGTATGGTGCATGATCAACCGCGGAACATTCCCCAGTCTCTGTTGAACCCATAGTGGATAGTTATTATCAGTGAGGGCCCCACTGCTCAGGCTGCAGGAGAGGGTCACAGTCCCTCCAGGAGACACGAACTCGGACGCCTTCAGCGACTGGAGCTGCTGGGAACTGAAACCTGAAACATGAGAAACAAGCTCATCAGAACTTCCCCTAGCACGGAGCAGAACCGACGTTCTCAGCGCTGCCTGCAGAGAGAGCAGCGCTACAGCTTGTTATAAATTCTTAATTTGCTTCATTCACCGGATCAACCCCCCCTTACCAATGCAGTAAGTGAGCAGCACGAGGAGCAGAGGGGCCCAGGCCATGGTGGGAATCCAGAGGATCACGTCTCTCTTCCAGGAACCCTCCGATTCTCTCTTAAATGCCCAGAGCTGAAGAACGGCCCCTTCATGCAAATCTGTTGCTCACTCAGCGGCTCCCCCTCCTTAGAGCTCTGTCCTAAAGGGGCCGAGCCAACCCAAGAGAGGTTGTTTCACTGGGCTGAGAGCACAGAGCAGGCCAAGTTCCCCTCTGTGCGCTCTTGGGGTCACTGGGGGCCCTGCTTTAGAGAGTGACAAGCTTCCCACCTGTCTGAGGAGCTGGTGGATTTCCCTGGTTCCAGCTGTGATTCACAGCAGATCACTAAGACACATTCCCCTGTCCAGCAGCAGCAGATGTTGTAACACAGAGACACCCTCGCTGTCATCCGTTCAGCCCCCATGGCACAGGGCCACTGGGAATAAGCTCTGCGCTCCATTCCATCACCGGTCACTCTGCTGCAGCGAGACAGGGCGTAGGGCTGTTCTGTACAAGAGTCTCCCATTCCAATCCTAACCTGGGAGGCATCAGTTATCCCAGTCGCTGGCCTCGGCCCTGTTTTACCGTCCCCAATCTGGAACAGCTCTGCTCCAACAGTCCTCAGCCTTTCTAACCCTGTGATCACTTTGTATTGGGTGTAACTGGAGACACCGGTGGAACCACCAAACAGGGTTTCAATTGTGACATAATCAGGATTTGAACTCATGTCTCCAGGGGTGAAAGAAAAATTGTCAGATTATCAGTGTGTGTATTACAGTGACTCCCAGACTCCCATCAGGATGGTGGTAGCATTGTGCTGGGTGCTGTACAAAAACATATCTGCAGCTCTCTGTGCAACTAAGTTTTCCCAGCAGTAGCATGAAGTGACCCACAAGTTTATTAATGGAAGCAGCCTGGCCTGGAGGATTTAGAACAGGTGTTGGAGCCAGGAACTTCTGGGGCTGGATTATCCCATCAGTGGTGGGTTGGCAGGTCCCAGAGGAAGGAAAGAGAATTGCAAAACTGACTGGATGGGCAGGTCCTGAGTGGAAACATCTTCGTTCAGTGATGCAACGAATACAAATATCTGCAAATACTGCCCTGTGTGGACCCCTCCCCTTTCGCCCAGCATGCAGCCAGTTGTGAGCGTTTCTCAGGTGGATTCTCCATCCCATCAGACTCCTCCTTCTCTGCCTAGCTCTGCTGAGCCCACTCCGCCCCCCTTCTCCACTCAGTTCGTTCCCCTGGGAGATGACAAACTCAGCCCTGGGCAATGATTTCATGCTGCCCATTTTCTATCTGCTTTGAGCGACGTGGCTCTCATAGATGCCCAGGTTCCCTGGAGAGGGAACATTTCCTTGCTGAAAATGGACGTGTAACTCCCTTCGGGGTTTGCCAGCTCCTGGAACAGTGGACTGACCCGCTAGGGATGTGTCCACATGGCATTTTGAAGCGATTCAGAGCCAGCCTCCTAGCCCAGGTCGATAGACTTGGGAACCAGGCTTGCCCTAGCGCTCTAACAATAGCTGTGTATACAGTGCTTTAAAGTCATGGCTCAGGCTGGAGCTCAGGCTCTGAAGCCCACCCCGCTCCCTCGGCTTCAGAGAACTACATTAGTGTGAACTCGGGGCCAGTAAGTTCACGCCCGCAGCATCAGCGCAGGGGAGCCACAGCACGTTGGTGCGCCCTGCTGTTCATACCCCCAGAGTCCGAGCACCGGATATTGTAGACATGCCCTCAGTTTCACTTTGGCTGTTCGGGTTTGGAGCTCAGAGAAGCAGAACAGCTGAGGGAGCCTCTGGTTACTCCCACTCCCCACACGGGGGTCTTTGTACGGCTGTGGGAGCCAGTGCATGGCCAGGCAGTTCCAGTCCTACAGAGACCAGCATCCAGGGAGGCAGAGAAACAAACTGGTTCCAACTACCTAGAACCAGCCGAGAACCAGCCAGGACCGAGCCAGGGACCCCGGAGAGGACCATGCCAGACCCAGGGGTGAAAACACTATAAGAGGGTGTTTGTTAACCGGCCAATGTTTGCAGCACTGCCACACCCATCTCCAGAATCAGCCTAGACCTTCCGTCTGCCTGGGAAGGTGCCGGGGGCAGCTGGGGGTTGTGGTACAGTTGTGAACAGGGAGAGGTGGAGATCTGGTTGTATCATTACTGCTTTAGCATTTATCAGTTAACTTCAACCCTTTCCTTCCCTTGAGCTTCTGTTTCCTGTCCCAATGAAGTTCCCTTAGTTCCATTGTTACTTTTGGGTGGGACCTTTCATGTGTTGGGGTTTGTATTATAGTGTTTTGTTCCTTGCATGCTGGGTCCCACTCCTGGTTAAGAGGAGGGGGGTTAGTTACTTTCCCAAGGGACAGCCCCCTCGTGTCCTAGGGCTGGTCTACACTATTAGTTTAATTTGAATTTAGCAGCGTTAAATCGAATTAACCCTGCACCCATCCACACAATGAAGCCATTTCTTTCTAAATAAAGGGCTCTTAAAATCGATTTCTGTACTCCTCCCCGATGAGCGGAGTAGCGCCAAAATCGATATTGTCATTTCAAATTAGGGTTAGTGTGGCCGCAATTCAATGGGAATTCAAATTTCATGGAAACTTCCAGACTTTCTGAGAACTAAGAGTGTTTTCAGCTATGTCCTCGTAGGTATATAAGGGGCAGGGCGTCACCAGTCAGTCAGTGAGATATAAGAACAAAGTGAGGTGAAGTTGGAGCCCATCTGCGATATTGTGTACCTTGTTTTATTGTGTAATTGTGAAAGTGTGCTTGTGTTTTAATACCTGAAGAGTGTAAGTAGTGACTAAACAAGGACATAATTAATGAGACGCCAGAGATCTCTTTTGAACCCATTTGCTTATATATGGCATCAATAAATACAGATTTACAGATCCTAGCATGCAAATTTATCATCTTTTATGACAGGGATAAACCATGTCTGCAAATCGTGCATCAAAGTCGTGAAATGGGCTGAAAATGCAATAAAAATACAGTAATCAAAACTTTAACAAATGGGGGGATGGGGCACCGAAGACTCCCCTCGCTGGGGTCACCAATTGATCTAGGGCCGACCCTGCCTCCAGATAGTCTAGAGCAGGGGTCGGCAACCTTTCAGAAGTGGGGTGCCAAGTCTTCACTTATTCACTTTAACTTAAGGTTTCGCGTGCCAGTAATACACTTTAACGTTTTTTAGAAGGTCTCTCTCTATAAGTCTATATTATATATAATAAACTATTCTTGTATGCAAAGTAAACAAGGTTTTCAAAATGTTTAAGAAGCTTAATTTAAAATTAAATTAAAATGCTGATCTTACACTGCCGGCCCAGGGGTTCCGTTCACCTAGTTCGGCAGCGGGCTGAGCAGGGCCTGTGGGACCCCGGCTGGCAAGGGGCCGGCACCCGGGACCCCAGACTGGGGGTGCAGGTGGGAATGTGGGGGTGGGTGCAGGAGGTTCTGTTTGGTGCTCAGGGTGGGGGTGGGGATGTGGGGGGGTGCAAGAGTCAGGGCATGGGGTGTGGGGGGGCTGGGTGTGTGTGGGGGTGCAGGAGTCAGAATGGGGGCTGGATGTGTGTGAGGGGATGCAGGGGTCAGGGCAGAGGGCTGGGTGTGTGTGAGAGGGTGCAGGGGTCAGGGCAGAGGGCTGGGTGTTTGGAGGAGGTGCAGGGGTCAGAGCAGAGGGCTGGGTTTGTGGAGAGGTTGCAGGGGTCAGGGCAGAAGGCTCTGTGTGTGTGTGTGTGTGTGTGTGTGTGTGTGTGTGTGTGGGTGGGTTCAGGGGTCATGGCAGAGGGCTGGGTGTGTGGGAGGGGGTGCAGGGGTCAGAGCAGAGGGCTGGGTGTGTGTGGGTGGGTTCAGGGGTCAGGGCAGAGGGCTGGGTATGTGGAGCGGGTGCAGGGGTCAGGGCAGAGGGCTGGGTGTGTGGAGCGGGTGCAGGGGTCAGGGCAGAGGGCTGGGTGTGTGGAGGGGGGTTCAGGGGTCAGGGCAGGGACCCCATAGCAGGGGTGTAGGTGGGAATGGGGGGGTGCAGGAGCTCCCATTTGGTGCTCAGGTTGGGGGTGGAGATGTGGGGGGTGCAAGAGTCAGGGCATGGGTGTGGGGGGGCTGGGTGTGGGGAGGGGTACAGGAGTCAGAACGGGGGCTGGAGGTGTGTGAGAGGGGTGCAGGGGTCAGGGCAGAGGGCTGGGTCTTTGGAGGAAGTGCAGGGGTCAGAGCAGAGGGCTGGATGTGTGGAGAGGTTGCAGGGGTCAGGGCAGAAGGCTGTGTGTGTGTGTGTGTGTGTGTGTGTTCAGGGGTCAGGGCAGAGGGCTGGGTGTGGGGGCGGGTTCAGGGGTCAGGCCAGAGGGCTGGGTGTGTGGAGCGGGTGCAGGGGTCAGGGCAGAGGGCTCAGTGTGTGGGGGGAGTTCGGGGGTCAGGCCAGAGGGCTGGGTGTGTGGGGGAGGGTGCAAGGGTCAGGGCAGAAGCCTGGGTGTGTGTGTAGGGGGAGGAAATGGGTTAGGGCAGAGGGCTGGGGTTCTCGGCTCGTGGGGGTACTCACGGCAGGGGGCTGGAGGGGATATGCCCCTTTCCCACCCCTTTCCCCAGGGCCCCGTCCCCACCCCCACCTCCTCTCTGCTTCCTCCCCGGAGCATTGAGCACACTGCAACTCGGCTCGGCTCTGCTCCCCCT
The DNA here is from genome assembly GCF_027887155.1 of Malaclemys terrapin pileata. NCBI lineage: Eukaryota > Metazoa > Chordata > Testudines > Emydidae > Malaclemys > Malaclemys terrapin. Next base: position 13,973,408 of record NC_071520.1, on the reverse strand, counting down.
CGCAAGGGCGATCAGCTGATCAGCAGCAGGGAAAGGGAGGGGGAGGGGCAGGAAAGCACCTCACTGGGGGAAGAAGCGGGGGAGGAGGGAGCTTGGTTGCCGGCATGACCAAGCTTCTGCCTCCTGCCCCCGCAGGAGAAATCGGTGGGTGGAGGGGTGGGCTGAGTGGGGCCAGGACCTCGGCAGGCTGCAGCGTGTCATCAAAAATCAGCTTGCGTGCCGTCTTTGGCACGCATGCCGCAGGTTGCCGACCCCTGCTCTAGAGAGATCTACATAGTCTCAAGTTCTACGTCCCTAAGGCTTCCCAAAGCCCTTCCCTTGGGACTCAAGTTACAGAGGGGGGTGTTGCTAATGCTATTGGGCGGTCTTATACTGCCACCTGCTGGTCTGTACAGAGTCTCTGAGGGCTTAGATCATATGAGGTCTTGACTGCCCCTTAATTGACCTCAGTCAAGCCCCAACTCCTGGGTCTCTAAACAGCCCCAGTGCTCTCAGCCTCACTGACTCCCCGACACGCTTCCTGTTATTGCTTCAGTCACAGCTCAGAGGCCCGGCACTCTGCAGAGACCTGAATTGTACTGAGAAGGACGTGGGCAGCGTCGTTTCACAGGTTTGGAAAGTCTGATCCCTTGTACGAGGAGTCCCCGTTAGACGGTCCCACACTTTAGGGCCCAGGCACATTGGGGCAAATCTACAGCAACGATCCCCTTGGTCATTGTCCGCAGCATCCCACCCACCCAAGCTCCATGAGCCCAGATACCATGTGCCCTGCGGGCAATTAAAGGGCAAAACCGGAAATCCAATCCCTTACTGCTCACACTGGTTTGTTACTGTAGGGTTGCTCGGGAAGGACAGCTTTCTCAAAGGAATGTTTTAAAGACTATTGAGGATTATTCTGAAAATCGAAAGAAAAGCATTAAATGATCTTTACAAACAGGCATAAGAAAAGAGCGGCAGAGCCCACTGGCCTCCCAACCTTGGCATTGTTTCAAAGGAACAAAGATCAAGTTAGAACTTTGCTGCTCAGCTGGAGAGAAGTTGCACCTGGGCAAAGGACTCCAATGGCAGCAGCTCTAGGTGCCCTTGTCTGTACTGGCTTTGCTTTACAAACGTGGAGTACATGGAGCTTGGGCACCCACTGGGCCCGATCCTGGGAAGTGCTGAGCACATGCAGGTCTGATGGAAGTCAGTGGGAGATGGGAGCCCTCAGCACCTGAGACGTAGGCTCAATCTCTCTGTTTGCAGGAGGACAACTCCATGCAAATAGGAACATCAGCACTAGCATCTGTGAGTGTGCTGTAGGAGAAGGAAGGGCAGATTACCCTTGTCTGTGATACATTGGACCACAGCTCAAAGAGCTTGTCTGTGTAACTCGAGAGACCACAACTGGAACAGTGTGTCCAGGTCTGGGGTCTGCAATTTTAAAAGGCTGTTGACAAGTTAGGAAGGGTTCAGAGAAGAGCTACGTGAATATTTCAAGGTCTGGAAAACACTAATCATCGGCTGAGTTACTTTCTATCTCACTATTTAACTTGTCAAAGAGAAGGTTAAGAGGTGACTTGATCACAGCAGAAGAGCAGGTACTCAGGGGCTGTTTAATCTAGCAGACCAAGGCAGACCAAGATCCAACGCCTGGGAGCCGCAGTTAGAAAAATTCAAACTGGAAATGACATGCACAGTAATTAAGCACTGGAGCAGAATACAAAGGGCTGTGGAACATGAAGCCTGGGGGCTTTCTAAAGGAGATGGGCGAGTTCCACCACATGTTTTTGCGCATGAGGCAGGAATTACGGGGTGAAGTTCTCTGGCTTGTCTCACACAGGAGGTCAGATTGGATGATCACAATGGTCCCTTCTAGGCTGAAATTCTCTGAAACTATGATCCAGAGCTAGAAGTGTGCTAACTGTACCACCATTAGCCACGAAGACCTCTTCAAAAACAGCTTCAGCTAGTCCAATCTCACAGCATAATGCCTTCTGCGGAATGGTTCTCGTTGGTATCCTCGGGGCTGTGATCCCTAGTGCCCTGGATTGAGTCCCTTACTGCCTTTAACTCAGTCTGTGCATCAGAGCAGTGATGCTGTGTCAGAATACAGGTAAGTTCTTCAGCCAGAAAAGCCCATAGCTTTGAAAGGCAACAAGGACTGACAGGAATTGGAGATCACACTTAGCCAGGAGCCAATCCACCGGGCATCTCATAGGAACAAGAGACACTCAGGTGGGCTCCTGGCGCTGTGTCACTGTGGGTGAGAGGGGATTTTGTTCCTCTTCTCCATGCAGCTGTATCACTGTGTACTGGTTAGCTGTGCCGTCCCAGTCTGAGCAATAGTAATCAGCTTCGTCCTCCACTTGAGCCCTGCTGATCGTTAAAAAGCAGGTGTTCCTGGAAGTGTCTTTAGAGGCAGTGAACCTGTCAGGGACACCAGAGGCTTTATATTGTGTAGAGTCATCCTTGTAATACAGCAGGTATCTTGGTTTCTCCCCTTGCTTCTGCTGGTACCAGCGTATGTATCTACTGCTGATGCTTTCTCCGCTGCTAGGAACACATGCGAGTTGGACACTTTCTCCTGGAGTCACTGATATACTGAGTGGTTGAGTCAAAGTGAACTGGTAGCTGGAACCTGAAACAACACAGAACCACAAGTCACCAAAGTATCTGTAAATGTGGGTGTGCCATGCACCGGGCACACTCCTGACCTAGCTTCTGAGATCAAGTATGCAGTTATATTTACCTGTCCAACAGGCTACCAGAAGCAGCAGTGTGGTGACCCAAGCCATCCTAGGAACAGCACACCCAGCCACAGGGCTCTCTGAATTCAGTGGTGCCTTCTCCACTTGCTTCTTAAACCCTGTGATGTGAGCAGACATCCTGAATGCAAATCTGGATGCCTCTGATAGGCTCCAAGTTATCCTCAGCTCACTGGCACCCACCCCACAAGCATGCGGGGACAGTCGGTGTGTTGCTGGGCTAGGAGTAAGGGATGACGGCCTCAGGTATTTTTATCCCATGATTTTTATCCCTTGAAATTTTTTTCCACCGGATTCCCCACAGCTGTTCAATTGGTTTGTTGCACTGTACAGTGGAAGGGTCGGACAATAGATCCCCCTCACTGCTGAAGGCAGGACACCAGCCCATTGGGGCGATAATCTGTTCCAGTGTGGTCAGGGTCATTCCCTGACAGACTTTATTTATGGCTCTGGTCTCCAATTGGAGTGCTGGGTTGTCTGCATTATCTCCCATGTGCAGAAGCTCAGCACCTTGCGCTGCATGGGATGGAGAAGGGGTGGTTGTTAAGGAGCTTGGGAAAGCCATTACTCACGGAAATATTTGTTGTTGTATTTTGTGTACGCTGTGAAATCAACATTTACCACTAAAAATCGAATTCTTCCAAACCTACTTATTTGATGTACTGTCTTGTGTTCCTGAAATTTCTAACTGCTTTCATTACTTTTCTGACGTGCACAGATATAATCTTTCCAGTGTCTGTACCTTTCAGTACTGCCAACCTCAAGTGTTCAAAAATCCTGAAATTGATTTTTTTTTTAAAAACCTCATGATTTTTAAGCCAATCTGGGGTGCTTTCTATTAGCCTTGTGGTTCCTGAGCCTTTAAGGTTCCCATTTGCTAGCTTTTGTCCAAACCATGAGGGCTAGAAAGTTATTTTAAATAAAATAAAAGCTGGGATTCTCATGTGATCAGCTGTCTCCAGAAGCTCAGGCTTCAAGGAAAACTCCAAATATCATGAGATTTGCAATAAAATAATGAGTTGGTGACAACACTGGTCTTATTGCTTTTTGTAGTGATTTCACTCCTTTATTTTTATTTCATCTGCATAATGTGTCCGATATTTTAATTTTATCAAAGCCCTAACATAGCAGTCCTTCAAAAAAGAACCACTTCTGCTATGGGAACTGATCACATACTTTGGCTAATCTTACTGCATTCCTAAGGACAGTCTGAAAAAAAAGCTCATTAAACTGTTTCTCTGTTATTGTTACCGTGGGGCTCATCTCACTGAATCTGGAAAAAAAGCACCGTAAGCAATGACACTAGATCAATGAACTAATAATTCAGCCTGAGGTTTATGCGCCTCCATCCCAGTGCAGGACAATATGCATTCTGCAATTTGATTTGAAACCAGGAGTACGCCAAGTGCCAGGGCGTGGCGTGTACAGTGCATGCAAGGAGAACAGCACCTACTCCCAGGGGCTTCCCATGCAGTAAGGAAGTTACCACTGGGGGTGATGTGCTCTGGTAGATTTGCCATTAGAGGGGGGGGGGAGGGTGGCAGTAAGTTGGGTGACTGACCATTGAGGCCGTTCTGCTTCCCCTCTGCTCTGAGGCTGTTGCAGCAAAGCCCCTTTCGCTCGGCAGGTCGTTTTCCCTTCTCTCCCCTCCATTCACCGCCAGGAGAAGAGAGTGCTGGGCTTGGACAGAGATTTGTTTTACACACCCCCCTATGGACTGGATGGTATGACCCCATTTCTCGTAAACAGAATGTGCTGAACCCCAGGAAAACGCTGGGACTAGCTGAATGGAACAGGCCACTGTTGTGAATTCTCTTCCTCCTCCAGCATTACTTCATGAGCAGGCTGCTGCCTCTCCTGGCTGCCAGGGAGAGGTGGAGATGGAAATCTAGACACGTCCTTTGCTACTGAGACTAAGATCAGGTCTGTGCAGTTTGGGGGCAAATCCTCCGATTTCTGAGCTGGCTACTCTGGATTTATAGTTTGTGGTCGAATTCCTGCCCAGGGAGCTGCCCCCCTCCTGATAGTTGCACACACAGGAACGCTGCTGTCTCGAAACAATCGACTAGATGTGGATTGTATCTAAGGAGATAGGTAAGAAAATCAACTCTGTGGGTGTGTAAAGGTGTAGGATGATCAATCGCTTTACACGGCACAGACTCACTCCCAGGAACACACTAATCCCTTTAATGTTTTGCTTAGGGTTACCATATTTCAACAAGCAAAAAAGAGGACGGGAGGAGCCTCGCCCTAGCCCCGCCCCTGCCCCTCCCACTTCCCTCCCCCCCAGAACCCCCAACCCTCCCCCCGTTCCTTGTCCCCTGACTGCCCCCTCCTGGGACCCCTGCCCCTAACTGCCCCCCGGGACTCCACTCCCTATCTAAGCCTCCTTGCCTCTTGTCCCCTGACTGCCCCAACCCTTATCCACACCCCCACCCCCAGACAGACCCCTGGGACTCCCACGCCCCATCCAACCACTCCCCACCCCCTGACAGCCCCCCCCAGAACTCCCAACCCATCTAAACCCCTCTGCTCCCTGTCCCCTGACTGCTCCGATCCCTCTCCACACTCCTGCCCCCTGACAGCCCCCCCAGAACTCCCAACCCATCTAAACCCCTCTGCTCCCTGTCCCCTGACTGCTCCGATCCCTCTCCCCACTCCTGCCCCCTGACAGCTCCCCCCCAGAACTCCCAGCCCCCTACCCCCCGCTCCTTGTCCCCTGACTGCCCCCTCCTGGGACCCATGCTCCTAACTGCCCTCCAGAACCCCACCCCCTACCTAAGACTCCCTGTTCCTTGTCCCCTAACTGCCCCCTCCTAAGACCCCCCCCCAACTGCCCCCCAGGACCCTACCCCCTACCTGTACCCTGACTGCCCAAAACTTTCTCCACTCCCCTCCAAAAGCCCCCACCCGTTTCTTGACTGCCCCCTCCAGAACCTCCCTGGCCCCCTTACCCTGCTGCTCAGAACAGGGTGTTGGGCTCTGTGCCAGCCGGACACATGGCTGAGCTCCCCAGCACAACACAAAACCCGGTCCCTGGCCCTGCACAGGGCTGCCGGAGCGGGCTGCAGGAGGAGGAGCTGCCGGCCGGCTCAGAATGCAGGGAGGGGGGAGTGGGAGGAGGAAGCTGCTCCGGAGTCCAGCCCGGGACTTTCCTGCAGCCCTCCCAGCCGCTCGCTCTGCTCTGCCAGGGGAGGGGGAAATCCCGGACATTGTGAGTGCTTTACAAATTCCCCCCGGACGCTATTTTTAGCACACAAAAGGAGGACATGTCCGGGTAAATCCGGACGAATGGTAACCCTAGTTTTGCTGCCTGTTCACCACTGATTCTGCTTTTTCCTTTTACAAGGAATTTTTCTTGTTGCTGTTTCCCTGGTGCTGGTTTCCTTCAAGCGAAGGAAGAGCAGAGAAGATGAAATGCCGTGTAATAGGGACGCACAGTCCACCTGTGGGAAAGTTCTCATTGGTGGAGAAGCCAAAATACCAACTTACAAACAAGACACAGAGTTGGAGAGCAGCAGCCCCTACTCTGGGCTCAGCTACTAGCAGCTGGGACTAGACCAGAACTAGAATAAACTCCTCATCTTGAAATATTTCTCACTCATTGTGGTGTCTGATTGTTCCTGTCTGTGAACTCACAAACCCACTCGCTCAGTTACCTATCTGGGATTGCTCTGGTGGGGGTTTAGCCCTGTAATGGATTGTCTCAAACATACCTGAGAGGTCAGGTAAGCCAAGCTCTGGCACAGGGACAGCCTCACCTCTGAGATCAGAGAGCTGGCCCCACTAAACCAAGCCAAAGGGCTCCCTAATGTTCTAGCTCTCCCGCATCCCAGAATGCACAGGGCCCCTAACTCAGTCTAACCCTCATAACAGAGTGACCTGCCCCTGCTCCCCCTTCTTATAGTGCCTGGTTTCCCCAGTAACGAGCAATTAGCTCCAGCTGAATCCAGCCCCTGACTGGGCTCCCCAGCAATCGCTGCAGAGAAGCCAGACACCTGCTGAAGATTCCCTGCTCAGGGAGAGGGTTTTAATTCTCTCCAGGTATGGCCAGAGTTTTCCCCCACGAGCCTCTCCACTGCCCCTAAAAAGGCCAATTGGATTCAGGTCAATAGCTATCAAGACTGTCAGTGCACAGATGGGGTGGTTTGAGCGGATGCTGTCCAAAAGCCCCCTTAGAAGTGACTGGTCCCCACTGCTCACAACAATGGATCCAGCATTTTGTTGCTGACTTTCCCCAGTTAAGGACACCTCCAAACCTCACTGAGTGTCCACACATACACAAAGCGACTTATTTCAAGGAAAACAGCAAAGAAAGAACAAATGACAAGTCTCTGGGAGAAATCGCACGTACTCAAGAGGTAAACCCCAGTTTGGCCCTGGCCCCTACCTCCAGCGCCAGGGAGAAGGAACGTGGCTGCTGTTCCCTGTCGGCGTCAGGAGGATAAAGCATACACGAGCGCCAGTCAGTGGAGTCAGACCGAAATCACCCCTGGTCCCTGGGCACAGCCTGAGCAAACAGCCGTGTGCTGGAGAGGCAGGGAACCCGGCCCACCCCCACCTGCCAATGAAGAGCAGCAGAATTGCTCCACAGCCCCCTGTGTCTCTCTGTCCATATTACTGAGTTCAAAAAAGAACTAGATACGTTCATGGAGGATAGACCCACCAATGGCTATTAGCAATGATGGGCAGGGATGCAAAACCATGCTCTGAAGTGTCCCTAACCGCTGTTTGCCAGAAGCTGGGAATGGGCGACAGGGGATGGATCACTTGATGATTCCCTGTTCTGGTCATTCCCTCTAGAGCACCTGCCATTGGCCACTGTCGGAACACAGGATACTGGGCGAGATGGGCCATTGATCTGAATCCGTATGGCCGCTCTTATACTCTAAAGGACTCCAGGGGGGACCAGGACTCTGCCAGCCAGTGCCCACCCCTGAGAGCCGTTGTCTAGGGGGACAGGCAAGCGGAGGATGAGAGAAAGGGGTAGAGAGTGAAGAAGCTGAAGCTGCCCCCAAAAATGGAGTTCCTGATCCTTATTTCTTCTCTTTCCTTTTCCCTTTTCTCTCTGTCCGTCTGCTTGTTCTGATTGTGCCAATCAGCTGGGATGAGGCTGGGTTACTCTAACTCCACTGTAACATTATCACACACTTGTGCTTTCACCCTCCCTCCCCCAGCCAGGGAACTGAGGCTTAGCAGGACCGTCAGCCAGCCAAGTCCACCCTGCTATCCGGGGAGAGGGGAACCGACTGGTGAACTAACCACCAGAACGACCAGACACCAGGGGATTTCTGCAGATCTAATGACCTCTTCCAGCCAAGCATGGACAGTGCAGGTAGACATCATGGATGGCACTAGACACGTACCCTGCCTTGTGTGTAGCTCAGTGATTAAGCCATGTCAGCCTGGTGCTCGCAAGGAGACACAGGGTCCACCAACATTTCATATACCTTCTTTTGGCATTTGACACTGATGTGGCTATAAAAGTATGGTACAAATGTGCCATTCCATTAAGTACCTGGCTTGGGGTGAATAATCAGTTACAAGGAAATCTCCCTGCAGGGTTTTCAGGTTGTGCTAGACCAGGGATGGGCAAACTACAGCCCATGGGCCGCATCCGGCCTGCCAGCTGGTTTAACCCAGCCCTCTAGTTTCTGCTGGGGAGCAGGGTCTAGGGCTTACCCCACTCCGGTGCTCCAGTCAGGGAGCAGGGTCAGGGTCCGGTCCGCCCGGCTCCCAGAAGCAGCAGCATGTCCCCCCTCCGGGTCCTGTGCATACTGGCAGCCAGGGGGCTCCACTCTGCACGCTGTCCCCGCCTCAAGAGCCGCCCCCGCAGCTCCTATTGGCCAGGACCCGCAGTCAATGGGAGCTGCAGGCACGGCGCCTGCGGATGGGGCAGCGCACAACAGAGCTGCCTGGCTGCGCCTCCATGTAAAAGCCGGAGGGGGGACATGCTGCTGCTTCTGAGAGTTGCTTAAGATAAGCGTTGCCTGGAACCTGCACCCTGAGCCACTCCCCTCCCTTGACCCAACCCCTACCCCAGCCCTGATCCCCCTCCTGCCCTCCGAACCCCTTGGTCCCAGCCCGGAGCACCCTCCTACAGCCCAAACCCCTCATCCTCAGCCCCACCCCAGAGCCTGCACCCCCAGCCAAAGACCTCACCCCCCACACACTGTGCCCCAACCCTCTGCATCAGCCCTGATCCCCCTCCCACCCCTCAAACCCCTAGGTCCCAGCTTGGAGCACGCTCCTACATCCCAAGCCCCTCATCCCCAGCCCACTCCAGAGACCGCACCCCCAACCAAAGCCCTCTCCCACGCCCCACCCCTGCTGCCCCAGCCCTGAGCCCCCTCCCGCACCCTGAACTCCTCATTTCTGGCCCCACCCCGGAGCTCGCATCCCCAGCCAGAGCCCTCACCCCCTCCTGCGCCCCAACCCCAATTTCATGAGCATTCTTGGCCTGCCGTACAATTTCTATACCCAGATGTGGCCCTCAGGCCAAAAAGTGCCCCCTTCCCTCCCTGTGCTAGACATTGTCTGTCCCAAGGAGCCTTAGTGGGACAATGAGGACCCCTAGCGGTCACTGGTATGTTCCCCAATGGCTTCAGCCTGTGGGTCACTTTCTTATCAAAGAGATTTACTGGGACTACCTCCCCTTCTAATTCCCAGGCCCAATCACACCCCTTCCCGGGGTCACTGCTAGGACAGTGTTAAGGATACAAACCAGAAAGAAACTCACTTCAGTGTGATGGGTGGAACAGCCTGGTTCTTGCCCTTCCCCAGCTTCTCTCTGTGCTGTTCATTTCCTTCCCTGGGATAAGGCTTTATGCCTATTAGTACCAAGTCGCCTCTGGTTTCCTGCAGCCTCCAATGGTTTAATCTTCCCACATCTCTTTGCAGTATAATTCTGCCCTCCTACATGTTGGCCACCCCTCCAGAGATGGGGTCATATCGCTTGCATACATGATAGCAATTCATTCCAGTTATTCTCCTTACCAGAAAATGTGTCATTGGCTTCATAGCACTCGTCTGATCAAGTATTGTTCATACTCAGCCATCCTGTGATGTGGAATTTCTATATTCGTGTTCATGGCTTAAACACTATTATTGGTTATAATGCCCCTATGACAGATACCCCTATCCCATCCCAGGTGGAGCCGACCCAACCCTTCCTCCCCAGGGTGTGTCCGGCTTGGGAATTCACGCAGCAGGGGTTTCAAGAAGCCCACCCCTGGAATCACATCCCAACTCTCCCAAGTCCCTTCCCATCTCAATGCACCTGCGCAGGAGCCAGACCCAGTGTAGACACGGTGCTCGTCTGGAGTGCTGGCTTGGGGGTCAGCTACCACCTGTGTCATCCACCAGTCTAAGGGCAGCACGGCCAGTCCAGGTGGAGAGTGGACAGGGCCACAACCCCGTGGATCGCTAGCAGTGGGCAGCAGCGATGGGGAGAGCACAGGCTGCTCCTTTCCCCAGCCCCTCCCTGCCCAGAGTCCTGTGAGGCATTTGTCTATGTCCGCCCCATGCCGTACAATGCCTCAGCGCATCCCCACAGGGCAGCTGCCTCCCTGGCTGTTCACCCCCTAACAAGACACACAGAAGCTACCTCACAATTTGCCCTTGATTTGGGATTGTACCACCCGTGACTGGGGAGAGACAGTTCATTTCGCTGCAGGGCCTCAGGCAGCACAAAGACACAGTGAGACCAGCGCAGAGGAGTTTCACGTGAGCTGCTGTGGGAGGTTTTGGTCTCAGTTCCCCATGTGCTTGCAGCACTGTGGAATTGTTGCTGCCAGCATATGAAGCACAGTAATAATCAGCCTCATCGTCGGCTTGAACCCCAGAGATGGTTAGAGTGATGGTTTTGGCAGAGCTGTCAATGGCACCAGAGAATCGACTTGGAATCCCTGAGGGCCGCTTGCTATCCTCATATATAATCAGTACTGGAGCTCGGCCAGGGCTCTGCTGGTACCAGGAATTCCAGCTAGCAGTGATGCTGCCGCTGCTCCTGGCACAGGAGATCGTAACCGTTTGCCCAGGGGACGCTGATACTGAGGGCGGCTGAGTCAGCACAAACTGGGCATCAGAACCTGGAACAGAATCAATCACAGAGAGAATAGAGTGAGAGGAGCTTCAGCAACCAGAGTAAAAGGAAATTAAATATGCAGAAAATTATGAGTAATTTTGAAAGACTCCTCCATACCAGAGCAGTAAGTGAGCAGGGCAAGGAGCAGAGGGGCCCAGGCCATGGTGAGAAATCCAGATGCACTCGGCTTCCTGAGGCAAACGGGTCTCAGGCTGAAACACTCCGATTCTCTCTTAAACCCCCAGAGAACCCCCTGGAGAATGGCCCCTTCATGCAAAACAGTTCCCTGCTCATTGGCTGCTGCTGCTGCTGCCCTGACCCCCCCCCCCACTCTGAGATGGGAGAAGGGCCATAAAGGACAAGTGTCTCAGTAACTGACACTCAGCACTGGTGAGTATTGCCCACGGGCTGCTCATTCATCAATCACAGTACAAAGGAGAACCCCGCACAGGTGGGAGAAGTGATTTTCTGCATTGCACAGAGTCCACTTATAGCCCTGGATTACTTGTAGGGTCTAGAGATTCAAGCTGCAGCTGCAGCCATTTCCCACCTCGCTGTGCGGGGAAGGAATGGGACGGTGCTGGGAAGCTCTGTGACTAATGGGAAATGAAGCCCAGACATGGCCACCGGCTGTTTGCTGATGTGAGTGTGGAAGGGAAATGTGTTTTCCACTTCACAGCCTGCAGCTGGAATATTGTCATAAGGGATCAGGGTGGGGCTGGGAGCAGTTAGTCAAAGTTACATGGAATTTGCATCCGTACAGACACCGGCCAGTGCATTGCCCTTCTCCAAAGCCAATGCGCCAAATTCCGATCTCATGTACACCACCAGTGTAGACGCAGAGTAAACTTCATTGCCCTTAATGGAATTATTTTGCATTTACACCAGTTCAACTGAATTCAGACTCTGGCCTGTTGTCTCACAAGGTTAAAAACATGGAGCTAGCTAGATTAGTACATTGCCAGATGCAGAAAGGTCAGGTCTGAGGAAGGAACAAAAGTATCTTCCCTCAGAAAATAACAGATGCAGCAGGATTGCTTTGGATTAAAGTAATATGGCTCCAGAGCCCGCATGTTACCTGTTACAATGACACAGTCACCTGCCCTATATTCCAATCATCTGTGTGTGTTGAAGGGAATCTAGCTCATACCCCCACCCCCATGCATCACTTCTGGATTTGGCCCCCAATGTATCATGGTTCAGTGTCAGGGATTGTGTGTGAAGACCATCACATAGCGCAGTTGAGGAGACACATGCCCAGTGTTTTAAAACACAGGCCCCGTTCGGCTGGACACAGGAGATTTGCCTGAGCTGATCTGCAGACTACAGAGAGCGATTAGAGAACAGGGCAGAGCTGTTCCCTGTGCAAAGAGAGGCAGGAAAGGGCCACACCACCCGGGAGAGAAGGGCTGGAATTATAATTGGAATTATAATCAGCAGTCGGACTTTTTCTCGGCAGAAGCCAGACTGCAGCCTGCACCGTTCCCAGCAGAGCCAGTGCAGAGAGAGGGGGAGAAAAGGGGAAGTTTTTATCTCAGTTCCCCACCTCGCTGTATCACTGTGTGCAGTGCACCACTGCTACCCGTATACACAGCACAGTAATAGTCAGCATCGTCCTCTACCTGGACACCGGTGATGGTCAGGGCAGCGTCGTTACTGGAAATGGACCCAGAGAACCGGGCAGGGATCCCGGAGGGTCTCTTACTAGTTTCATATATAAGCATCCGAGGAGCAGAGCCTGGTTTCTGCTGGTACCAGGAGGGATAGTTGCTGGTGGTGATGGCTCCAGTGCTCAGGCTGCAGGACAGAGTGATAGCCCCTCCTGGGGTAATGAACACTGAGGGCTCCTGATTCACCACGGGCTGTGAACTGACCCCTGAAATCAACATTACAAACACAGTATTATTAATTCAGTTCCTTTATTCCTTGAAAAGTCACCTCCTCCATAACAATCACACTGAACATAAACCCGCCCAGCTGACCAGAGCAGTAACTGAGCAGCGCGAGGAGCAGAGGGGCCCAGGCCATGGTGGATCCAGACGAGCTCGGCTTCCTGAGGCAAACAGGTCTGTGCCTGGGACCCTCCGATTCTCTCTTAAACCCCCAGAGCTGGAGAACTGCCCCTTCATGCAAATCAGCCCCCTGCTCACTGGGTACAGAGCATGTTCTAGAGAAGAGAATTTTTTTAAAAGGAAGATGAGGCTTGAGGAAGAAGGCGGCATGAAGTGAGCAAATCTCAGAGCAAGAACCACAGCTGAATTAGTAACATTTTTCCAGCCAGAACAGACGATGGCACAGCTCCTAGATTCATTCTTGCAAGTCCAGAGGCAACGAGGATTTGAATCCAGACCGCAGGAACACACACAAAAGCAGAGTAAGGCACTGGGCAGTACTATGATGATTGCTGGCTACCACTCTGTGGAGCGCAATTCAGGGGTAGTAACCACGGTTGCTTTCCCAGAAATACAAGAAGCCTCTATCCTTGTTTAAATTCTTGTACATGGATATTTAGTGATTCATTAAACAGCCGAGCTTGACTGATGTTTGTTACCCATTTCAGGCAGTGGGGCTTGCTTCAGTAAAGTACTTTCTGCTTTAAAATTATCCACAGATAAGATCAAACCGATTATCACAATTCAATGATGGCTGGAAGGGATCGAACGTTCCCAGTAAAGCAGTGAATTCACGTTTGTTTAATCATACACATGCCCCAGTTCTGCTGTTGCTGATGATTCCTTCCTGTGAATGGCTTTCAGGGGGTCTGCGTGTGCCCCTCTCCCCGCCTCAGAGGGCAGAACACACAGAGCCCTGGGCACCCGTACTTGGCACCGGAATGGGCAGGGGACGGGTTGCAGCGCAGGTGTTTGGCTCTCCATGGTCACAGATCCACTGGCTTCACCTGAAACTCCCCTGCATGCTGGGCTGGAGGAGCCCTGCAGGGTACATGGGGCTGTGGGGAATTAATCTGGGCAGGCTCCCCTACATCCTCCCACCGCCATGCAGCACAACCTTTCCGGCTCTGCTGCCTCGCACGTTTGTGCACCATGTTCCAAGTGGCACTGGGCCAGCCAGGGTCACAAAGCCAGCCACAAGCAGAGAGAGCTCCAAAGGGACCCTGGGGATCAGTCACTGGGGGGCAGATAGGAATGGGGCTGTCTGAACAGTGTAACAGTCCTTGCCTGGCAAACAGGGAGTGCAGCATTGGCCAGGCTCACAGCCCACCCCCAGCAACACACACAAGTGCTCCGGTCCCACAGGATAAAAGCTTAGACAGTCAGACCAGTGACACAGCAATAGCCTTAAAATATATTTACAGAAGGGATCTGAGCCCTAAATGATTGTTCAGGGCAGCAACAGACCTGCCTGTTCTGTGAGATCCGCACAGAGCCAGAGGAGCTGCTCCGGAGAACAAGACAGCGGAGTGTCTCTCCTTGGCTGGGCTTTGCAGATCTGGACGCTCTCCCCATCACGTCCTTTTGTACCTTCCCGGCTCCATGTCATTTAACTGGCCCTGCTCTCCCTCTGGGCTGCTCAGAGCTCCCAGGTCACAGCTGCAGGCTCTCCTCACCTGTAGGGCACCACCTCCACCAGCTACCATGAGTTACATCCCTTACCCTGCCTGGCCTTGGGACTAAAGGAAGAAATCCAGGGTACGCCCACATCTAGAACAGGGCCTGTAGATCTGGTCGTCCCAGCTCAGAAAAGATATATTGGAATTGGAAAAAGTACAGAAAAAGTCAACAAAAATGATGAGGGGTATGGAACAGCTTCCATATGAGGAGAGATTAATAAGACTGGAACTTTTCAGCTTGGAAAAGAGACGACTAAGGGGGGATATGATAGAGGTCTATAAAATCAGGAATGGTGTGGAGAAAATAAATAAGGAAGTGTTATTTACCCCTTCTCACAACACAAGAACTAGGGGTCACCTAATGATATTAATAGGCAGCAGGTGTAAAACAAACAAAAGGAAGTATTTCTTCACACAACACACAGTCAACCCGGGGAACTCGTTGCCAGAGGATGTTGTGAAGGGCAAAAGTATTACTGAGTTCAAAAAAGAACTAGATACGTTCATGGAGGATAGGTCCACCAATGGCTATTAGCAATGATGCGCAGGGATGCAAAACCATGCTCTGAAGTGTCCCTAACCGCTGTTTGCCAGAAGCTGGGAATGGGCGACGGGATGGATCACTTGATGATTCCCTGTTCTGGTCCTTCCCTCTAGAGCACCTGGCATTGGCCACTGTCGGAATACAGGATACTGGGCGAGATGGGCCATTGGTCTGACCCCGTATGGCCGCTCTTATACTCTAAAGGACTCCACGGGGGACCAGGACTCTGCCAGCCAGTGCCCGCCCCTGAGAGCTGTTGTCTAGGGGGACAGGCAAGTGGAGGAGGAGAGAAAGGGGTAGAGAGTGAAGAAGCTGAAGCTCCCCCCATCCTTATTTCCTGATCCTTATTTCTTCTCTTTCCTTTTCCCTTTTCTCTCTGTCCGTCTGCTTGTTCTAATTGTGCCAATCAGCTGGGATGAGGCTGGGTTACTCTAACTCCACTGTAACATTATCACACACTTGTGCTTTCACCCTCCCTCCCCCAGCCAGGGAACTGAGGCTTAGCAGGACCGTCCAGCCGTGTCCAGAGTCAACCCAAAGCCACTGCAGGCTCCACCCTGCTATCCGGAGAGAGGGCAACCGATTGTGGTGAACTAACCACCAGAGCGATCAGACACCAGGGGACTTCTGCAGCTCTAGTGACCTCTTCTGGCCAAGTGACAGATCTGTGACCTGGGCAAATACTTTGCCTTTGCCTGAGATACCTCCCAGGGGGGGCGTTACAGGCTGAGCCCGGAGCACAGGGGCTGCGTTCCCCAGGCTCAGTCAGTGGCTGTGGAGAAGAGATACTTAGGAAACTGGTGTAAGAGGGAGGACCTTCCCCCCATTAACATTATTGCTTATTACCTGCATGTGCTGCAAAGCTTTTGTTTGGGGACACAGGAAGTAGCAGCCACATGGCAAAAGAATAGAAAAGGCAGCTGCATCATCTCCATTTTCTCTTCATTCTTGCTTCTTACCTCTGGAGTAACTTTTCTACAAACTGTAGCTCTAAACAAAGGACGGAATGATCCATCCAAGCTGTGGATGAGTTCCAGAGGGAATTTCAAGCCAGCAAACTCACCTATACTGATAAGAACCTGATATATGGACTTTGAAGTCTCTGTATGTATGTGATTGCTTTACCATTTAGCAACTCTCTTCTTGTTCTTTTTCCTTTATAATAAACTTTTACTTTAGACACTAAAGGATTGGCTGGCAGCGTAGTATTTTGGGTAAGATCCAAACCAGGACCGGCTCTAGGCACAAGCAAACCAAGCACGTGCTTAGGGCGGCACAGTTCCAGGGCCAGCAAAAAAACTAGAGCCGTCCCTGATCCAAACTCACGTTGACCTGGTAACGTGGCTGACCCTTTAGGTTCAGAAGAACTTTTTGTATATGTGAGCAGAACTTTTAAATAATTTCTCACTCTATTGGACCTAGGTGCTGATTGGGAGCCAGAGAAATGTAACGTAATAAAGGGGGGCTGTGTGATTTCTTTTTCAGCTTCTTGATAACCAAGGGGGGTGGGAGATCAGGAACACAGTTTGTGACTGATTGGTGAGTCTAACTTCAATGTTAACCACCAGTTTGGGGAGTATCTGCTCTATCTTTTACAGCCTGCCCAGACCTTGGCATTTTCAGTGAGGGCTGCCCCAGACACACCGGGTCACAGGAGGGGCTGGAAGGGGAGCATAAGGCCTTCGTGCTTGTACCTGTTCATGGCTGGATGGGATCTCGGGCAGATCATTGGGATTTTCATTATTTGGAGTTTCATTTTAGGGCTGAGGGTTTTGCAGGCACCTGAGGGGGGCGAGAACCAACTGATAACAGCGACAGGCATTGTGAATGTGATTCCCAGCTGTGTAAATCGACCTAGCCCTCTGCAGTCAGTGGAGCTACATGGATTGACACCACCAGACAATTCAGCCCATGTTTGGAGCCTTTCAAACTAATCTCCCACTCTGTCTATAAGCCCCCAAAAGGCAGCCCCAGTTCTCCCAGGCTGTATTGCTGTGTCATGGGGAAGCTTGTAAAGAGAGAAACTGCTGCCCAGTCTGTGCCCATAACATTGGCTTTGCCCCTGTGACCCCCCGTGCAAAGATTAAGTTCTCCCAGGAGGGCACAGGCTGGGGAGGGAGGTTTTTATATCACTTCCCCATCTGATTGTATCGCTGTGATGAGCGCTCCCTGTCCACACAGAACAGTAATAATCAGCATCATCCTCTGCTAGGGCCCCAGCGATGGTCAAGGACATGGTGT
Source organism: Malaclemys terrapin pileata (assembly GCF_027887155.1). Lineage (NCBI taxonomy): Eukaryota > Metazoa > Chordata > Testudines > Emydidae > Malaclemys > Malaclemys terrapin. Next base: position 13,956,219 of record NC_071520.1, on the reverse strand, counting down.
TACCCGATCTGGAGCCAGTGAAACGCGCTGGGATCCCCGAGGGCCTGGTACTCGTGCTGTACATGATCAGCCGAGGAACATTCCCCAGTCTCTGTTGAACCCAGCTCGGGTAGTTGTTATCAGCGATGGCCCCACTGCTCAGGCTACAGGAGAGGGTCACAGTCCCGCCAGGAGACACGAACTCAGATGTCTTCAGTGGCTGGAGCTGCTGGGAACTTAAACCTGAAACATGAGAAACAAGCTCATCAGAACTCCCCCTAGCACGGAGCACATCACAGATTTTTAGCATTACAGCTAATAAATTCTTAGTTTGTTTCATTCAGCAGATAAACCCCCACCGCCTACCAATGCAGTAAGTGAGCAGTGTGAGGAGCAGAGGGGCCCAGGCCATGGTGGGAATCCAGACGAGCTCGGCTTCCTGAGGCAAACGGGTCTGTGGCTGGGAACCTCCAATTCTCTCTTAAACCTGCAGGGCTGGAGAACGGCCCCTTCATGCAAATCTACTGCTCACTCCAAGGCTCCTGCCTCTCCAGTTCTAGCTCTGTCTTAAAGGGGCAGAGCCAACCCAAGGGACGTTGTTTCAATGGAGGTGAAAGATAATATGTCCGATGATGAGGATGTGTAACAACAGCACCCAAAGGCCCTAGTCACCCACCCTCAGGCTTTTGGCACCCTAGTCGTCACCTTTCTTGGGTGGAGACCCACCTATCTCCCTCTCCTGACCAGGGTATTTCCAGGCTGAACGTTCCCTGCCGTCACTGTGCTATTCCCAGCAATAGACAGTCTGCCTCTCCAGGCCTGCTTGCTTTCTCCTCAGAGAAATTGCAATTACCCATAGTCCTAAGTTACCACATGGGTCTTCCTAAGCAAACCTATTATTTCTTAAGGAAAAAGCATTACAGAGAAAACATGAAAAACAATAAAAGAATCTACACGTCTGCTAATCAGCTCACCGGAGCTCCCTGCCAGCCCAACCTCCACGAGAGCTCTGGGCCATGCCAGTCCTTCTGACCCTTCCCGAAGGATTGGTGCCCTCCCCAGACTGGAGATCCTGTCCACTTCCTAGATCAGAACAAAGGCCCCGAGTCCACTTAATGTCAGGCTATTCATTTACGAGTCCTTCCTTTGTCAGTTGGTCCCTGAAGAACCCACTTTGGGTCTTTGAAATGTCCTAAGAGAACAGGTGATGAGCAGACAAAAGGTTCAAGCTTCAGAGACTAAGTCCCTAAACGGGGGGTTGAAATCCCCTCCTCCCCACGACTTCCTAGGAATTCCACTGCACACCTATCGTCCCAAAAGATTCGTCCTGCCTGCTACATTGTCCAGCATGGCCATGTGAAGGTCACAGTACTTCCCAGATAATGCGTTAAGCCGTCTTCCTCCGAACGAAGTTCCCAACCATCCCACAATGGTCCATAGACATTTGCATTTTTAATACAATGGGCTCTGAAAATACTTCAACTTGATTTAATAAGATTCATCCAGAATATGGCTGGAAATTGCCACTGTCACAGCCGTACTGACCCATCAGCGCAGGGCTGTGGGAAGTCACAGGGATTCGCAACACTGAGTGAATGAACAGACGCCAAGTTCCTTGGCTCATTGTATGGCACTGGCTAAGTCACTTAGCCCCTCTGCCTTATTCCTTCCAGTTGTGGAATGAGGCCAATAAACCCCACCCGTGTCCTAGGGGTGTGATGGGAATTAATCAGTTTCTGTTTGCAAAGTGCTCTGAAGCTGTACAGTGCTCTAGGAACACGAGCTACTAGGTAATACTGATTCCTGTCTAGCCCATTGTTACGTCACGTTTCCCCGGCTGTACGATCGTGGGATTGTGTGGTTCTAAGTCAGAGTCCTACACTGTGCTCTGTGGAGCACTTGCTCCTGTTCTGCAGAGAGCTGGCTGGTCACATGGTGCTGGCTCCTCCCCTACTGTCCAGCGGCTAAACTGTATTAAAAGAGACTCACAGTACATGCCATCCTTTCCCAGTGCTGGCGCCCATGTCAACACCAGGTAGTGGTGTTGCCAGAGGGATCTCATGTGATTGCCAATGAAAGTCACCCCGGTCTGTGTGATTATGAATGGGCAGCAGGTATCCCTGAGACAGGCTCTAGTTAACACATGGTTCACCCCTGAAAATAACCTTCTTCTGGGATGTCCCTCAGAGGCTTGTTCCCAAGAGAGAAGCAGTGTGGAATGGATGGAGCTGTTCTGAGCTTATTAGCTGGGCAGCCCTAGAGAGCATGGAAATCTCTGTGAGGATCAGAGAGAGGCTGCTGCTGGAACAACCCATCCTACAGTTGTAAGGAAAAGGAGTTTATTAAACTGCCAGTCATTGGCTGGAGGAAAAGCTGAATCCGGCCATTCCTGTAGCCATGACTTCCAACTATTCTCCCAGAGCTTCAGGACTTGGCCTCCTCAGTTCTGAGACTGGAAACACTTTCATTCAGCGCATGTAACTGTAACCCTTCTGCCCATCTAAGTTGGCAGCAACAAGGGCCAGGTTCTGTATCTAGGGGTTCTGTTTCAATAACACAATGCAAAACCGGCTCGAGCCCCCACCCAGTGACCTGGGACAATTACATACCACCCCCTGGGCACCTCTAAGAGGCAATACTTCCCCTCTCGCAAGCACGGAGTCTGAGTGTAACAGAAAATGTTTAATAACATGAGGTAAACAACATCAGCATTAAATTGGAAAAACACCACAACTAGAGTTCTTAGACCAAATCATGAGCGAAGACCCACCCCAGCAAATTGGGCCGTGTCCTCTCCCGTTGGTTCTTGAAACCAGCGACCCAAGAATCACCAAAGTCCCAAAAGTCCACCAATCCCAAAGTCTCTTGGGTCCAGCAACCCAAGAATCACAAAAGTCCCAAAAGTCCAACAACCCCCCAAAGTCTCTGTCCATGATCAGTGCAGCCCCAGAGTTCAAAGGGGGGGGTGAGCAGGGTGTTAAGGGGCACCTTACGTGATCCGAGGCCAACCGGCTGTGAATCAAAGCCAGTGGAACTGTTGTATGACAGAAGGACGGAGTGAGTCATTCACCATTACCTAAGTAGCATTTGCTTCGAACTGCTCCACTCCACCCGCAGTCCCACTCCTGCCGTCCCACGAACTGCTCTGGCAGCTGCTCCGCTCCGCTCCGCTCACCGACCTGTGAGCCGCTCCGCTCCGCTCCGCTCACCGACCTGTGAGCCGCGCCGCTCCGCTCCGCTCACCGACCTGTGAGCCGCGCCGCTCCGCTCCGCTCACCGACCTGTGAGCCGCGCTGCTCCACTCCGCTCACCGACCTGTGAGCCGCTCTGCTCCGCTCCAGCCGTCCCTTGGGCCACTCCCACAAGGCTCTGCTCTACTAGCTACTCCTCCAGCTGCTCCGCTCACCGACCTGTGAGCCGCTCTGCTCCGCTCACCCCCGCTAAGCTAAGTTAGCTTAGCAATATAGCTTCAGGCTCCCCCACTAGTTAACACAACCTCAGTGATCTCAGCTCTTAGTGATTTCAGCTAGTAGTAGGGGAGCACCAGTGCTGGTGCACTATTGGCCCAAAGTGAACTCAGCTCAGCAGTCTGTAACTAGACTCCTAAGGGAATCAAAGTTAGCTCTGACATTCAACAGTGGAGAGAGGAGGTAGTGTAATTGGTGTTTCAACCCCCTCAGGGAGGGGGCCATACCATCAGGTACAAATACCTGTCCCCATCCTCTCTCCATTCACTGGGTTTTGTAACCCATGCCCCTTGACAAGCAAATGCTACTTAGGTAATGGTGAATGACTCACTCCGTCCTTCTGTCATACAACAGTTCCACTGGCTTTGATTCACAGAATCAGGGTAACAAAACTTTATTCTTCCTGCCCCAATAACAGAGAAACTGGGGATCCCACACCAGCCAAAGTAACCACTTTGAGTTGCTGTGGTTTCATGCCAGGCGAGTGGGTGTGCCTATGCAAACAAGATCAGCCCCTGGAGTTCTTTTCCACACTCGCCATAATTCACCACCAGATGTCAGGGTAGAGCTCATCCTGACTCTGCTTACATAACAAATGAAAATATCTGCAGACGGCCCATGTGGATTCCTCTCCTCTAGCCCTGCGTGCAGCCAATCACGAGACCTTTATCCCATGGGGTTCTCCATCACAGTTGACACCTCTTTCTCTTCACAGGTCTGCTGTGCCCACTCTCTCTGGGACATAACTGGCTCGGCAGGAATACAGCTGACAAGGACCTGGTGGTTATAGTGAATCACAAATTGAATATGTGCCAATATGACCCAATTGCAAAAAAGGCAAATATCTTTCTGGGGTGAATTAACAGGAGCGTCGTATTGAAGACACAGGAGAGAATTGTTCAGCTCCATTGGGCACCTCACTTTAAGAAAGATGTAAACAAACTGGAGACAATCCAGAGAAGAGCAACACAAATGAGAAAAGCTGTAGAAACATACCTATGAGGCAAGGTAAAAAAAATGGGCACGAGAAAAGATGATTGAGGTGGGAAACCTGATAACAGTCTTCAAATATGTTAAGGGCTGTTATAAAGCAGATGGTGATGAATTGTTCTCCATGTCCATTCACGGTAGGACATATCCTGATTTGAGCATGGACGGTGAGGGAAGGAGGGGGGCCTTGGGACCCAAGAACCTTATAACTCTGATGGCTGGTGTCTTTTCCTGCTGAGACCGTCCCCAGTGCACTCTCATGGCCATGGCCTGCGTCACACACACTTGAGTGTACCCCTGTTCCCTGGTGCTGATCCAGGGCGTTCTCGATGCTGGGCTCTATTCAGGATCTGCTCTGGGACAGCATCCTGCTGCAGTCACACCTTATTTCATTCCACAGGCCAAGAGCTCCATACGCTTAGCTCTGAGGGCTGATACGAATCTGCAGTGCTGATGGCATTTGCAGTTCAATGCCTGGGTTAAATCCTTGAAGGGGTGGGTGGGGTGGGGTTGGGTTGCCCAGTACAGTTTTGAATGTTCATAGGACAATGCAGGGTCTTTCTCTCCAATGACCATTTGCAGGTCCCTCAGGCATGAGGCAGAGCTAAGAAGCCCTCTCCCATTAGCTGGGGTAGTGCTAGGGCAGATGGGCAAGGCTCCGATCTCACTGCAGTGTAAATCAGGAATAGTTCCACGGAAACCCTTTGTGAATTTGCTCACCAGTGGAAAGACAGGGCTGCCAAGTGTCCCACACCTCACTTGTCTGCCAGCCTTTGGCAGTCCTGCCACGCCCGCCCGTCGACCGGAATCTCACACATCTGGCTAGGCTCTGGCCAGGAGTTCTTTTGTGGCCACCAGAGACCGTTATTGTGCCTGGCACCCGAGAGAGGCAGCGGCAGCTGCTAAGGGCTTCGTTCAATAGGGGAGTTTTTGTCTTAGTTCCCCATCTGACTGTGTCACTGTGATGAGAGCTAGAGTACCACACAGCACAGTAATAATCCCCCTCGTCCTCGGCCAGGGCTCCAGTGATGGTTAACGACGCCCTGTTACCGTTCGTCTCGCCAGAGAAGCGCTCGGGGATCCCGGAGGCTCTGCTCCTAGATTTATAGATCAGTAACCGAGGGGCCGTCCCCGATCGCTGCTGGTACCTTGCAGTGTGCAGTGCAGCTCGGCCGTCTCCCCCAGTTTCACTGCCATGGAGCTGGTCTGAGTCAGTGCACTCTGGGAACTCCAACCTGGAGAGAGCGATAGAAACCAACCAATCACAACCTGCCTCCCTTGTCTGAGAAATGTTCTTCCCAAATCAGAGAGCGAGTCCCAGGGATTTCAACCCAAAGCCCAGTTAGTGATCAGCCCCTGGTCTTGGGATCCATTCAGATAAACCCAACCCTCCGCCCTTACCAACACAGTATGTGAGCAGCGTGAGGAGCAGAGGGGCCCAGGCCATGGTGGGGGATCCACACGAGCTCGACTTCCTGAGGCAAACGGGTCTGTGGCTGGGACCCTCCGATTCTCTCTTAAACCCCCAGCGCTGGAGATCAGCCCCTTCATGCAAATCAGTTCCCTGCTCACTGGCTGGAGAGCATGTTCTAGAGAAGGAAGAGAAGGAAAAAGAACCCGAATTACTAATATTTTTCCAGCCATGTTCCAGAAGTAACTGATGATGGTAGTGCTCCTTGTTGTACTATTGAAAGTCCTAATGCAATCAGGATTTGAATCCAGGCCTCCAGAACACCCATTAGCACAGTAAGCTATTGTGTGCTACAGCCCAGTGATTTCACAAGAAGTCTGACAGCTATAGCTCTATGAAGCGCTATCCAGGGCTACCATTTGTCTTCTCAGCAATACAAGAAGTTTGCATTGCTCTTTAAAACCTGTTAGACTGATATTTAGTGATTCATTAAGGAAGCGCAGGTGTTTGGTGTCCATTTCAGGCAGTGTAGGTTCCTTCGGTGTAAAGTACTTTCTGCTTTAAATTTGTACAGCATCTAACCTGTGGCCACAGAGACACTGCAAAGACGGGTGGACGGGATCAAAGTTCCCCAGTGAATCAGTGCGTTCATGTTTGTTTAATCAGACACGGGTGCGAGTTCTGCTGTTGCTGAGGATTCCTTCCTGTAATTTGGCCTCCATGGGGTCTGTGTGAGCCTCTCGCACTCCCCTTCTCAGCAGGGCAGAGAAGAAAGAGCTCGGAGGCTCTCTGGACACATGTACATGGCATCACAATGGGCAGGGGATGGGTTGGAGCGCAATGGAAAATAGAGAGGTGAGAGAATCAGTTGGGGGTGTAGAAAGCACATTGCTCAGCACCCAGGACAGGCGGCTCCTGCCTGACCCCGTCCAGAAATGCATTACAAGGAGTGTCTCTGGCATGAACAGCCCCCTGCAGCCCAATTGTTCCCTCGCTCCTGTTATGGGAAACCCCTAGTTCCTGGGCACAACCCGAGCAAACAGCCCATGTGCAGGGAGGGCATGGACCCTCCCCCATCCCCACCTGCCATGGGAGGGCAGAACTGCTCCGTAATCCCCTGTCTAGCTATTGCACCTCCCCTGCCTGGGGCAATTGTATGTGGATCTCCATAGCCACGGAACCAATGGCTTCAGCCTGTACCCCAAACTGCCCCTGCATGTTGGCATGGAGAATCCCAGGCAGGGCCCATGGGGCAATGGGGGGTGCATGTGGGCAGAGCCCCTGTCTCCTGCCACCTCCACATGGCACGACCTCTCTGGCTCTGCTGCCTGACCAGTTTCTGCACCTGTCTGGGGATCGGGGGAAGAATTTGCCCCTAAACGAGTAAAAGACACCTTCAAACAGGGACCAGGCCACCGAGGGTCACAAAGCCAGCCCCAAGCAGAGAGAGCTCAGTGGGGAGTCGAGGGATCAGTCACTGTCTGGCCTTCTTCGTGATGGAAGAATGGACCCCAGAGTGACCAGGACTCTGCCAACAGGTGCCCACCCCTTCTGGCTGCTGTCCAGGGCGATGACCAAGCGGAGGCGAAGGAAGAACGGTTCGGAGCGCCCGGAAGTTGAAGCTGCCCCAGATGGAGTTTCTGGAGCTCCTGTTCCTTATTTCTTCTCTTTCCTTTTCTGTTTCTCTTTCCCCTCTGTCCGTCTGTCTGTCTGTTTGTGGCCAGCAGCTGGAATGATGCTGGGTACCTGTAACTCCACTGTCATATCATCACAAGCCTCTGGTTTCAGTCTCCCGCCCCCAGGATGGGAACTGCGGGCTTGGCATAACCATCAGCTGTGTTCAGAGTCACCTGAAAGACACTGAACTCTGTGCTGGTCTGTGCACTGAGAGGCAGAGGTGCTGGAGCTAGAGGAGTTGGGGGGGGCTGCCGCACCCCCTGGCTTGAAGTGGTTCCATTCTATGCAGGGTTTACAGTTTGGTTCAATGGCTCACAGCACCACTACTATAAAAATTGTTCCAACGCCGCCGCTGAGAGGGAGCCGGGCATGGCAAACTAACCACCGGAACCACCAGCCACCAGGGGATTTCTGCAGCTGTAGTGACCTCTTCTGGCCAAACGGCAGATCTGTGACCTGGGCAAAAACTTTTCCTTTGCCTGAGATTTCCCCCCAGAAACCTATGTCCTGTACTGCCCAGCCCTCTCCTGCACAGTAAAAGCTGTACTTCGTCCGTTATTTCTTTAAAAGGAATAATATGGACAGAACTTGCCGCCCCAAATGGAGTTTCCCAGACACTTCAGTTAAACACACTGGACTAGATATAACAATAAAACAAGTTTATGAATGACAAAGAGAGAGATTTGAAGTGAGTACAAGTAATGAGGCCTAAAAGTCAGAAATTCAAAGCAAAGTTCTCTCATCACAGGCTTTCAGCTGGCTTACTGGCCAAACTTCTTAGGTCAGGCGCCCTCCCCCAGTCCAACGGCTGCTTCCTTTGTCCCTGCAGGTGCAGGAAATCGATGGGCAGAGAGAGGGGTACAGGTGCCTAGGGCTGTTTGCTCCTTTTTATAGTTTCACCTCTTTGAGAAGCATTTCCAGCTAGATACCAGGAGACAAATAGTCTAGGGGGAAGGATGTTCCCTGCTGCTTTTTTCTCACCGGTTTGAGCGTCCTTTGTTTTCTGTCCTCCTCTGTTTACTGCTTAAATGCAAATTAAGCAGGGCACACATTCCTTGGTTTGAGGACAGAACTCTTTGCCAATTTCTGTTTGGGACACCTGTTAATACCACCATATAGTGGAATCTTATAACTTCACATACAATGTTGTCTTGGTAAAATATGTGTGGCAATAATGAGCAGCAAATTATGAGATTTTTAGTGACACCTCCCAAGACATACTTTGTACAAAGATTCTCACGGTAGTGTGCAGGGTGTGAATACAGGGGTACATTCTGCTGGCTTCCCCCGGTACCTGAAACTCCCCTGTATGCTGGGATGGAGGTACATAGGGGGTGATGAAGAATCAGCCCTTCAATGAGTAAAAGCCAACTTCAAAGTGGAACTTGGCCACCCAGGGTCACAAAGCCAGCCCCAACCAGAGAGAGCTGAGAGGGGAGTCAGGGCATCACTCACTGCCTGGCTTCTTCACGAAGAAAGAACGGGCGTCAAGAGGGAGCGGGATGCTGCCAGCTAGCCAGTGCCCAGACAGCTGCTGTGTAGGGGGACGGCCAAGTGGAGGGGGAGAGGGAGGAGAACACTGGGGCCGTGGTCCCCACGCTCGGTCAGTGGCCGTGTGGAAGAGTGTCATCCACACTGTATTTCTGTGTCATGGGGATGTTTGTAAGGAGAGAAACTGCCGCCCACTCAGTGCCCAGAAGACTTGTGTTTGCCACTGCGACCCCCAGTGCAAAGCTGCAGGGCCCAGTCCAGTGTCCGTGCAGTCAATGGAAGGGTTCACAGGGACTGCTCTGGGGGTTGGCTGGAGCTGGCCTTACACGGGTGAGGAAATATGTTTTTCCTGTTCATGTAGCCAAGTGTCTGATGCCCTCCCAGCTTCTGAGCCAGGAGCAGCCACACCGACGTGCCCAGCAAGCTTTGCCCTGTTCCAGCAGGCGCAGGCCCCGCAGTCACTGTAAGAGGCTCAGTCGTCCCTCTGCACAGTGTGTCCGGAGGGCGGGGAGAGCGCTGCCCCTGCGCACAGGGGGAGGAGCTGGATTTCACAGGGAGCTCAGCTCAGCTCTCTGATTTGCTCTGTTCATACCCTGGGCTTTGCAGCCACCACAGCTCCCAGCAGGGCACAGGGGGGAGGGAGGTTTTTGTATCACTTCCCCATCTGACTGTATCACTGTGATGAGCACTGCCAGTCCACACACAACAGTAATAATCAGCATCATCCTCCGCCAGGGCCCCCTTGATGGTCAAGGACATGGTGTTACCCGATCTGGAGCCAGTGAAACGCTCTGGGATCCCCGAGGGCCTGGTACTCGTAGTGTGCATGATCAGCCGAGGAACATTCCCCAGTCTCTGTTGAACCCAGAGTGGGTAGTTGTGATCAGCGATGGCCCCACTGCTCAGGCTGCAGGAGAGGGTCACGGTCCCTCCAGGAGACACTAACTCGGACGCCTTCAGCGACTGGAGTTGCTGGGAACTGAAACCTGAAACGAGAAACAAGCTCATCAGAACTCCCCCTAGCACGGAGCAGAACCGACGTTCTTTGCGCCGCCTGCAGAGAGAGCAACGCTACAGCTTGTTATAAATAATTATTTTGCTTCATTCACCGGATCAACCCCCCCTTACCAATGCAGTAAGTGAGCAGCGTGAGGAGCAGAGGGGCCCAGGCCATGGTGGGAATCCAGAGGATCACGTCTCTCTTCCAGGAACCCTCCAATTCGCTCTTAAATCCCCAGAGCTGAAGAATGGTCCCTTCATGCAAATCTCTTGCTCACTCAGTGGCTCCCCCTGCTTATAGCTCTGTCCTAAAGGGGCCGAGCCAACCCAAGGGAGGTTGTTTCACTGAGCTGAGAGCACAGAGCAGGCCAAGTTCCCCTCTGTGCGCTCTTGGGGTCACTGGGGGCCCTGCTTTAGAGAGTGACAAGCTTCCCACCTGTCTGAGGAGCTGGTGAATTTCCCTGGTTCCAGATGTGACTCACAGCAGCTGCTAGGACACATTCCCCTGTCCAGCAGCAGCAACTGTTTTAACACAGAGACACCCTCGCAGCAGCAACTGTTTTAACACAGAGACACCCTCGCTGTCATCCGTTCAGCTCCCGTGGCACAGGGCCTGCTGGGAATGAGCTCTGCGCTCTGTTCCATCACCGGTCACTCCGGCTGCAGCAAGACAGGGCATAGGGCTGTTCTGTCCAAGATCTCCCATTCCAATCCTGACCTGGGAGGCATCGGTTATCCCAGCCGCAGGCCTCTGCCCTGTTTTACCGTCCCCGATCTGGAACAGCTCTGCTCCAACAGTCCTCAGCCTTTCTTAGGGCAACATTTCCATTCATTTCTAACCCAGTAGCCAGTTTGTATTGGGTGTAACTGGGGACACCAGTGAAACCACCAAACAGATTTTCAGTTGTGACCTAAATCCGGATTTGAACTCGTGTCTCCAGGGGTGAAAGAAAAATTCTCAGATTATCGATGTGTCTATTACAGTGACACCCAGAGGCCCTGATCAGGATAGTGGTTGCATTGTGCCGGGTGCTGTACAAAAACATGTCTGCAGCTCTCTTTGCAACTAAGTTTTCCCAGCAGCAGCATGAAGAGACCCACAAGTTTATTAATGGAAGCAGCCTGGCCTGGAGGATTTAGAACAGGTGTTGGAGCCGGGAACTTCTGGGGCTGGATTATCCCATCAGTGGTGGGTTGGCAGGTCCCGGAGGAAGGAAAGAGAATTGCAAAACTGACTGGATGGGCAGGTCCTGAGTGGAAACGTCTTCGTCCAGTGATGCAACGAATACAAATATCTGCAAATACTGCCCTGTGTGGACCCCTCCCCTTTCGCCCAGCATGTAGCCAGTTGTGAGCATTTCTCCGGTGGGATTCTCCATCCCATCAGACTCCTCCTTCTCTGCCTAGCTCTGCTGAGCCCACTCCACCCCCTTCTCCACTCAGTTCGTTCCCCTGGGAGATGACAGTCAGCCCGGGGCAATGATTTCATGCTGCCCGTTTTCTATCTGCTTTGAGCGACGTGGTTTTTGCAGATGCCCAGGTTCCCTGGAAAGGGAACATTTCCTTGCTGAAATTGGCCATGTAACTCCCTTCGGGGTTTGCCAGCCCCTGGAACACTGGCCTGACCCGCTAGGGGTGTGAACACATGGCATTTTGAAGCGATTCAGAGCCTCCCAGCCCAGGTCGATAGACTTGGGAGCCAGGCTTGCCCTAGCGCTCTAAAAATAGCTGCTTAGACAGCGTTTTGAAGTCGTGGCTCAGGCTGGAGCTTGGGCTCTGAAGCCCACCCCCCTCCCTCAGCTGTTCTCAGTGATGGCTCCACTGCTCAAGCTGCAGGAGAGGGTCACGGTCCCTCCAGGAGACACCGACTCTGAGGGCTTCAGGGCAAGGAGTTGTTGGGAACTGGGACCTGAAACAATATTAGAAATCAGCTCAGGACAGCTATTCCTGAGCGTCCCCAGAGACAACCCGCAGGTAGGCCGGGGATCAGGGGGAGGGGATAATCTGTGTGGAAAATTCTTATTTAATTCCCGCAGCAAGTAAACCTTTCTTACACATGCAGTATGTGAGCAGCGTGAGGAGCAGAGGGGCCCAGGCCATGGTGGGAATCCAGACGAGCTCGGCTCCCTGAGGCAAACGGGTCTGTGGCTGGAAACCTTCCGATTCTCTCTTAAACCCCCAGCGCTGGAGAACGGCCCCTCATGCTAATCTGCTCCCTGCTCACTGGCTGAGCTGTCTCCAGCTCCTCCCTGCTGGTCTTGTAAGTGATTTAAACCTGATGAGGGGGAACTAGCAGTTGATTCATTTGCCAGCTGTTACTTTGCAGAGCGCCCTCCTGCCCACGTCCCGCAATCCCAGCCCACCTGCCTCTACTGACCCCACCGATACAGCTCTCAGCTTGTGCCCAGCAACGTTGTGTTACCTGCTCTGTCTTTGCGGTTGAAATACACTCCATGAGGCCTTTTCCTCTGCCTCATCACGTTGCAGTGGAGATGTACCACGGCTTGTGTGCAGCCCAGTGGTCAAATCACCCCAGCCTGGGGCTCACAAGGGAATGCATTGACCCAGGGTCCTCCCACATTTCCCACAACTCCTTCTTTGCCTTTGAGACTGAGACGGTTCTAAAACTATGGTAGAGATGGGCCATTCCTCTGAGAGACTAATCGGTTACAGTCAGCAGTGAGGGAAATCCCCCCGCAGGGTTTGCAGAGTGCACCAGACATTGTCTGTCCCAAGCAGCCTCACAACAGCTGGCAAAACTGTGGGCAAGGATGACCCCTAGCGGTCACTGGTATATTCTCATTGTTCATCGCTTAGCTCTGTGGTTCTCCAATGGCTTCATCATCTGAGCCGCTTTCTTACCAAAGGGATCTCGCTGGGGCCACCTCCCCTCCTAATTCCCAGGCCCAATCCCACACCTTCCAGGGGGTCACTGCTGGGACAGTATTAGGGATAAAAAAATGAACCCACCTCATCATGATGGCTGGAACTTCTTGCTTACAGCCCTGCCCCATTTGGTATCTGTGCCATTTATGTCCTCCCCCGGGCTAAAGGCTTTACATTTATTAGTACCAAGTCTCCCCTGATGTCCTCTGCCCTCCAATGTTATTGTAGAGTTGCTTGAGATGAATGGCTTTCTAAGAGGAATGTTGGATCTGCCCTCCTACACGCTGGCATCCACCAAAGGCTGGCGTCAGGTCAATGGTATTCTCTGTAGGATTCATCCTCGTTACTCCCCCGAATAGAAAACGTGTCACTGGTATCCTGATGAGGGGAAACCAGCAGTTGATTCATTTCCCAGCTCTTACTTTGCGGAGCGCCCTCCTGCCCACGTCCCGCAAACGAATCCTGCTAAATGAACCCTGAAAACTGAGCGAAGGGATAAAGGAGCTGCAGCTTTTACAGACCATGTGATGTGCTGATCCCGGGTCTGGTTCAGGCCAATCTCTGTTTGCAAGTCTCAGGCGTCCGGTCCCCCCGGAATACTCCTGTTCCTTTCTGTACAGGGGGGAAAGGCCTGTCATCGCAGACATGCTCAGAACTGCTATTAACGTTTAAGGCCGTGTCCACCCAGAGATGGAGGGACCCTTTTCATCTATTCAGCCTTTGCCGTCACATGATCCCAGACCAGCCCTTGTTCACATGGTTCCTGCTGGTGGATAAAGCAGATTTTAAGTATCTTCCTTCCCCACTGGCGACCCAGGCACACAATCCTGGTCGTTACCTTAGCGAGCTCCAGCTTAAAATGGGTTAGGTGCTTTGCTCCTATTGGGAGGCTGTTTCAGACCCTCCCTCATTTGATGGTTTGAAATCGTTGTATTTGCAGTTTACATTTTCTCATGGCCAGTTTATACCCAATTGTTCCTGTGCCAGCACTGTGATTTAGCTTAAATGGCTTTTCACACCCCTGGTGTTCACCCACTTGCTGCATTTATACAGAGCAATCCTACCCCCCTTTGCCCTGCTGCAATCAGAGAGGTGATGGAAGGTGTGGATTGTTATTAGCAAAACCATCCCACTCACCCAGGCAGTAAATGAGCAGCGTGAGGAGCAGAGGGGCCCAGGCCATGGTGGGGAATCCAGACGAGCTCAGTAATAGGTGTACAGAAGCCACATCTTACCCATTTCAGGGACAAAGTCACCTGCCCTGTATTTCTAAGATCCGTGTGTGTGTGGATGAGAGAGTCTGGCTCACACCCCCATATACATCACTTCTGGATTTGGCCCCCACGTGTGATACTGCTGTGCCAGGCTCTGTATGTGAAGACCATAGGTAGAGAACCTGGGAAACGTCTGTGTATTTTATGGAAATTATGTGTGACTCACGGTACATCTACACTACAGAGACTGTATCACCAAAGGTAGGTCGCCATAGCTACGTCAGCATGACCCCGTAGTGCAGACACACCTACACACAGGCAGAAAGGGTGTTTCCATTGGTGTAGGAACACCACCTTTCCGATCGACGGGAGCTATGCCAGCGGATGCATTCTTCCCTCAATGTAGCTGCATCTAACTGGGGGTTAGGTCAGCATACCTATGGTGCTCGGGGAGCGGGGTGTGTGTGTGTTTTGTTCACATCCCTGACCGACGTTGCTATGTCACCTTAACTTCGGAGTGTAGACCAGGCCTCAGTTTCCCCACTCACTGTTGTATTGCTATCTACTAGGTCTCAAAGCGTTAACTTCTTTCCAGACACCCTCCTTGTGCTCAGGAGACAAGAGGGGTGAAGGAATGTCCGCCTTTGAATTAGGAAGACAAGGTGCGTGAGGTAAGAGCTTCTCTTGGACCAACCTCTGCTGCTGAGACAGACAAGCTGTGGAGCTTACACAGAGCAGACCCGAAGAAGAGCTCTGGGTAAACTCACACGCTTGTCTCACCAACAGAAGCTGGTCCAGTAAAAGATATTCCCTCCCCCACCTTGTCTCGCTAATATCCTGGGATCGACATGGCTACAAGAACACTGCCTTTGAACACAGATCTTTGCTAAGGACTTTCAGCAAGTGAACAGGCCAGGCCCTGGCAGAACAAAGGGGAACCTACAGCCCAGGTGAAACCAACTCTCTGCAGAGCTCTAGAGGAGGAGGAGTGGAAAATCCCCAGCAGGGGACCAAAGAGACCAAGTTCTATTCTACTGTATTAGGTTCTTATTCTGCTCTCATCACTGGATATCTGAGACCCGAACGTGACTACACATCTGTCACGTGTTGTTTGTTCTCTCACCCTCTCCCCAGGGGGAGAACGTGTGCAGTGGAGTGTCTTGTTTTGCTTGAGTTTTAGGAGATGGGGGAGGCGGGTATTTGTTTTTTTCTGTTTTTTTCCTCACAGACTCATTGCTCTGTGTTTCTGTAAGAAAAGGCAGGTCAATGAAACCTGCCTTGTGCTTGGAGTGGAAGGTGAGGAGGTTTGTGATGCTCCTTAGGTCCTGGGAGAGCTCATTTCCCATCCTGGGACCAGCTCCCAAGAAGGTTCTGTCTCCCACACAGAGGAGATTCACTCTTATTGTGGAGGGATCCATGGTGACAGAGGAGTGGAGCTGTTGGCCCTGATTTCCATCCCAGAGCATTTTGCACATCCTGGGCTCAGGCCAGGGAGCGCTGTGAGGATAAGGACGCAGACCTGGACACTGATTTAGAATTCAATGGAAGGCAATGTAGAGAGTGAGGTACAGGTGTGCCCTGCTCACAGCAGCCCGTGTTGCTCAGGAGACGTGCTGCAGTGTTTTCGACCAGCTGGAGTTTTCTGGGTGTTTCCAGCCCTTTCAAACCAGAGATGTTCGAGGGAGACGAACAAAGGAGCAAGTTTCCTAAGGGAGAGGGAACCTTACCGATGGATGGACCAGCCAAGCTGAGACGCTGGCTGCATGGGTCAGCAGGAGACTCCTTTTTCCCAAGGAGATGCCATGTCCAGGAGGAGAAGTGCGGGAAGAAGGATCCTGGACTCCTTAGAAGGCACCGACAGAATCAAAGAATGCTCAAGAGTGTGAGGAACCTGGCGGGGAATGGGGTGCTGGTGTGTGTTATTGAGCATAGATCTGTATGTCTGTCTCTTGTGCTGTATGAACTAAAGAGTGATTGCTTCGGAAAGCCTTCTGCAATGTCTGTGTCGATTTGCTTCAACTAGCACATGCCCCTGAAGGGGTAAACCGGGGTGCCCACGAGGGTGGAACTCTGGCAATGGCTGTGCTTAAGCTACTGGGGTGTCTTGGGATGGGATCAGCAGCACTGGTCTTGACGACCTACGGCAGCTGGGCCATCAGGTCCTACTTCTGAAATGGGACACCAGAGAGGCCAGAACCAGAGATTGGAGCCTGCAATGACTCAGGGAAGCTTAAAATTACCCAAAGCCCAGCCTGTGGGTCCAAACACAGCAGCCTGGTGAGTGTCCAGCAAGGGAGAACTTGGTCTGGGCTGTGACACCATCAAATCGGGGAACCAAGTGCAGAGTGTTTTTCAATGGGTGCCCTGTTCTGCCAGATACAGGGACTTGCCTGAGCTGATCTGCAGAACACAGACAGAGGAGGGAACGTGGCACAGCGATTTCCTGTGCAAAGAGAGGCAGGAGGAAGCAGGAATGGGCCATTTCCCCAGGGAAGGAAGAACTGGAATTTTTAACGGAAAACAATCTGGAGCCAAACTCTGCAGCCAGTTCAGTTCCCAGCAGAGCACAGTGAGAGGGAGGGGAAGACAGGGGAGGTTTTGGTCTCAGTTCCCCATCTGCCTGGATCACTGTGAGTCACAGTGCCACTGACATACCACACAGCACAGTAATAGTCAGCCTCATCCTCTGCCTGGACACCGGTGATGGTCAGGGCAGCGTTGTTACCGGATATGGACCCAGAGAACCGGGCAGGGATCCCGGAGGGTCTGGTATTGGTGCTGTATATAAGCTGCCGAGGAGCAGAGCCTGGTTTCTGCTGGTACCAGGCTGGATAGTTGCTGGTGGTGACGGCTCCAGTGCTCAGGCTGCAGGACAGAGTGACAGCCCCTCCTGGAGTCACCGACATCGAGGGCTCCTGAGTCACCACGGGCTGCGAACTGACCCCTGAAATCAACATTACAAATACGTTGTTATTAATTCATCTGTTTCACTCACTGAAAAAATCACCTCGTCCATAACAATCGCACTGAATATAAACCCTCCCCGCAGACCTGAGCAGTAAGTGAGCAGCGCGAGGAGCAGAGGGGCCCAGGCCATGATGGGAATCCAGACGAGCTCGGCTTCCTGAGACAAACGGGTCTGTGGCTGGGAACCTCCGATTCTCTCTTAAACCCCCAGTGCTGGAGAACGGCCCCTTCATGCAAATCTGCTCCCTGCTTACCGAGCATATTCTAGAGAAGGAAGATCTGCTTGTCAGATCCCTGCACCCCTGTGCAATGCGGGAGGAAGAATTTGCCCCTAAGTGAGTTAAAGCCAAGTTCAAAGTGGGACTGAGCCTCCCAGAATCACAAAGCCACTCCCACAAGAGAGAGCTCAGATAGGAGTCAGGGATCAGTCACTGATAAGGAGACATTAAAGGAGACATTAAAGGGGCAGTCTGAATATTGTAACAGTCCTCCACTGACAAACAGGAAGCACAGGACTGGCCATGCTCATGGCCTGTCCCCAGAAACACACCCACCCTCAAGTACCATTGTGAAGAGCACAGAATAAAAGCCTAGACAGAAAGCTCCATGACAGCAGCATTAGCATTAAAAATGTATTTGCACAAGACATCTGAACCCTAAACGGATGGTAGGAGCGAATGAAATTCCATCCTGCATGTGATTGGTTTCCCAGGGTGCAACCTGAAACTGAGGTACCGCTGAGCCCTCTGTCTCAGCAACCTGGGATCCCTCTCACACTGTGATTTAACAAATGGGGGCACTGAAGACTCCCCTCACTGGGGGCACCATTTGGTCTAGAAGCAGCCCTGCCTCCAGATACTCTAGAGAGATCTACATAGTCTCAGTTCTACAGCTCTAAGGCGTTCAACTTCCCCAAGCCCTTCCCTTGGGACTCGAGTTACAGAGGGGGGTGTTGCTAATGCTATTGGGCGGTCTTATACTGCCACCTGCTGGTCTGTACAGAGTCTCTGAGGGCTTAGATCCTGTGAGGTCCTGACTGCCCCTGAGCTGACCTCAGTCAAGCCCCAACTCCTGGGTCTCTAAACAGCCCCAGTGCTCTCAGCCTCACTGACTCCCCGACACGCTTCCTGTTATTGCTTTGGTCACAGCTCAGAGGCCCGGCACTCTGCAGAGACCTGGTTTGTACTGAGAAGGAAGTGGGCAGCGTCGTTTCACAGTTTGGAAAGTCTGATCCCTTGTATGGGGGGGGTCCCCGTTAGACGGTCCCACACTTTAGGGCCCAGGCACATCGGGGCAAATCCACAGCAATGATCCCCTTGGTCATGCTCCGCAGCATCCCACCCACCCAAGCTCCATGAGCCCAGATACCACGTGCCCTGCGGGCAATTAAAGGGCAAAACCGGAAATCCAATCCCTTACTGCTCACACTGGTTTGTTATTGTAGGGTTGCTCGGGAAGGACGGCTTTCTCAAAGGAATGTTTTAAAGAATATTGAGGATTATTCTGAAAATCGAAAGCGAAGCATTAAATGATCTTTACAAACAGGCATAAGAAAAGAGCGGCAGAGCCCACTGGCCTCCCAGCCTTGGCATTGTTTCAAAGGGACAAAGACCAAGTTAGAACTTTGCTGCTCAGCTGGAGAGAAGTTGCACCTGGGCAAAGGACTCCAATGGCAGCAGCTCTAGGTGCCCTTGTCTGTACTGGCTTTGCTTTACAAACGTGGAGTACATGGAGCTTGGGCACCCACTGGGCCCGATCCTGGGAAGTGCTGAGCACAGGCAGGTCTGGTGGAAGTCAGTGGGAGCTGGGAGCCCTCAGCACCTGAGACGTAGGCTCAATCTCTCTGTTTGCAGGAGGACAACTCCATGCAAATAGTTACATCAGCACTTGCATCTGTGAGTGTGCTGGAGGAGAAGGAAGGTGAGATTACCCTTGTCTCTGTAACTCAAGAGACCACGACTGGAACAGTGTGTCCAGGTCTGGGGTCTGCAATTTTAAAAGGCCGTTGACAAGTTAGGAAGGGTTCAGAGAAGAGCTACGTGAATATTTCAAGGTCTGGCAAACACTAATCATCGGCTGAGTTACTTTCTCTCTCACTATTTAGCTTGTCAAAGAAAAGATTAAGAGGTGACTTGATCACGGCGGAAGAGCAGGTACTCAGGGGCTGTTTAATCTAGCAGACCAAGGCAGACCAAGATCCAATGCCTGGGAGCCGCAGTTAGAAAAATTCAAACTGGAAATGACATGCGCAGTAATTAAGCACTGGAGCAGAATACAAAGGGCTGTGGTACATGAAGCCTGGGGTCTTTCTAAAAGACATGGGCGAGTTCCACCACATTTTTGGGCGTGAGGCAGGAATTACGGGATGAAGTTCTCTGGCCTGTCTCACACAGGAGGTCAGACTGGATGATCACAATGGTCCCTTCTAGGCTGCAACTCAGCAGAACTACGAGCTGGAGCTAGAAGTGTAATAACTGTACCAGCCATTAGCCAGGAAGGGCTCTTCAAATACCAGCTTCGGGGTGGTCCAATCTCACAGCATAATGCCTACTGTAGAATGGTTCCTGTTGGTATCCTTGGGGCTGTGATTCCTAGTGCCCTGGATTGAGTCCCTTACTGCCTTTAACTCAGTCTGTGCATCAGAGCAGTGATGTTGTGTCAGAATACAGGTAAGTTCTTCAGCCAGAAAAGCCCGTAGCTTTGAAAGGCAACGAGGACTGACAGGAATTGGAGATCACACTTAGCCAGGAGCCAATCCACCGGGCATCTCATAGGAACAAGAGACACGCAGGTGGGATCCCGGCGCTGTGTCACTACGGGTGAAAGGGGTTTTTGTTCCTCTTCTCTATGCAGCTGTATCACTGTGTACTGGTTAGCTGTGCTGTCCCAGCCTGTGCAATAGTAATCAGCATCATCCTCCGCTTCAGCCCTGCTGATCGTTAAAAAGCAGGTGTTCCGGGAAGTGTCTTTAGAGGCAGTGAACCTGTCAGGGACACCAGAGCCTTTACCCTGGGTAGAGTCATCCTTGTAATACAGCAGGTATCTTGGTTTCTCCCCTTGCTTCTGCTGGTACCAGCGTATGTATCTACTGCTGATGCTGTCTCCACTGCTCAGAACACATGCGAGTTGGGCAGTTTCTCCTGGAGTCACTGACATACTCAGTGGCTGAGTCAAAGTGAACTGGTAGCTGGAACCTGAAACAACACAGAACCACAGGTCACCAAAGTGTCTGTAAATGTGGGTGTGCCATGCACCGGGCACACTCCTGACCTAGCTTCTGAGATCAATCATGCAGTTATATTTACCTGCCCAACAGGCTACCAGAACCAGCAGTGTGGTGACCCAAGCCATCCTAGGAACAGCACACCCAGCCACAGGGCTCTCTGAATTCAGTGGTGCCTTCTCCACTTGCTTCTTAAACCCTGTGATGTGAGCGGACATCCTGAATGCAAATCTGCACGTCTCTGATAGGCTCCAAGTTATCCTCAGCTCACTGGCACCCACCCCACAAGCATGCGGGGACAGTCGGTGTGTTGCTGGGCTAGGAGTAAGGGATGACGGCCTCAGGTATTTTTATCCCATGAGGACACCCTTGAAACATTTTTCCATCAGATTCCGCACAGCTCCTCAATTGGTTTGTTGCACTGCACAGTGGGAAGGTCGGACAATGGATTCCCCTGACTCTGGAACACTGGAGTCACTACTGAAGGCAGGACACCAAACTAGTGGGACGGATAATCTGGTCCAGTGTGGTCAGGGTCGTTCCCTGACAGAGTTTATTCATGGCTCTGGTCTCCAGTGCATTCTCTGCATTATCCCCCACAAGTGCAGAAGCTCAGCACCTCGCGCTGCATGGGATGGAGAAGGGGCGGTTGTTAAGGAGATTGGGAAAGCCATTATCTGCCTCTGTCGAATGATCTGTATAGAGCAGAGAATGATAAACTGGCCATAGAGAAGCTGCATCAGGTGCTGTTCAGCTTAACCAGCAAGGAGCAGCAAAGTAACTAGGCCCTCCCAGCCGTACAGGGAGAAGTAGCCACCCTCCTGCAGAAGTCGAATGAAAAGCCTGTGTTGTGGAGGCCTCACTGCATTTCATACACATTTCCAGGGCACCATTAATAACCACTTTGCTAATGAGCTCCTGGGAGGTTTTCAGGAGGAAGAGCCCTGTACAGCTGCAAAGCAGTCCTGGCTCTGCTGCCAAAGTAAAGGGATGTTTTAGGATTTCAAGGCCTGGAGCAATAGACAAGGCAACGTTCCACTTCTGGCAGTATCAACAGCTCAGCATTCTGGGATGGCGCTGAAAACAGAATTAACCTACCATTATCTGGAGGTTTTTATTCTGGATTACAGAGCTGTTTGAGGGGGAAGGATAGCTCAGTGGTTTGAGCATTGGCCTGCTAAACCCAGGGTTGTGAGTTCAATCCTTGAGAGGGACACTTAGGGATCTATGGCAAAAATCAGTACTTGGTTCTGCTAGTGAAGGCAGAGGGCTGGACTTGATGATCTTTCAGGGTCCCTTCCAGTTCTATGAGATAGGTATATCTCCTTATGTTATCTAGGAAGTTTCTGACATTAACAAGATGATGCTGCTAAGGGCATTGTTATTGCAACAAGAGGGATCTTTCAAAAATGAAAATCCATCAATTACTATGTTAGCTCCAGATGCGTTCCATTGATACCGCAGGTAAAGTGACTTGCTTAGTTTAGAGAAAACAACTTTTCAGTGTGATAAGGGGATAGATGGTTTCAGAGCCAAACTTTATAGGTGTTTATGACAACTATGCATCAGTTCTTGTCATCAGCTTCAGTATTTCTGACTTCCCTTATAACAACACCTATTGTTAGGCTTGGCACAATTCATTTTTTTATATAATTTCAACAGAGAATATCAATGTTTATTTTTAAACTTTTTTTCTATTTTACCTATTTACATTTTCACAGTTGCGGGAATTTATGGGTGAGTCAGACAACAATTATTCAATGACAGTCGATGTTGAGATTCAAAATGCTCAAGCTTTATAACCATTAAAACACAAATTATCACCCCACATGTCAAAATACACACAGTACATATACGTAAATCAAACCCTGATAACTTCTCAAGTAGCATTTTCTTGCTTTGCCCATCTGTAAAATTTGATTACTCATGGAAATATCATTTGTTGTTTTTTGTGTATGCTGTGAAATCGACATTTACCACTAAAAATCGAATCCTTCCAAACCTACTTAACTGATGTACTGTCTTGTGTTCCTGAAATGTCTAACAACTGCTTTCATTACTTTTCTGCTTTGCAGAGATACAATCTTTTCAGTGTGTGTAGTTTTCAGTATGGCCAACCGCAAGTGTTCAAAAATCAGGAGTCAGACATTCAAAATCCTGAAATTGGCTTAAAAAACATGAGATTTAAAAAAAAATGTGGGGTGCTTTTTCTTTGCCTTGTGGTTCCTGAGCCTTTAGGGTTCCCATTTGTTAGCTTTTCTCCACAACCATGAGGGCTAGAAAGTCATTTAAAAAAAAATAAAAGCTGTGATTCTCATGTGATCAGCTGTCTCCAGAAGCTCGGGCTTCAAGGAAAACTCCAAATATATCATGAGATTTGCAATAAAATCATGAGTTGGTGACAACACTGGTCTTATTGCTTTTTGTAGTGATTTCACTCCTTTATTTTTATTCCATCTGTATAATGTGTCCAATTTGTTTCTTTTATCAAAGTCCTAAACATAGCAGTCCTTCAAATAAGAACCACTTCCGCTATGGGAACTGATCACATACTTTGGCTAATCTTACTGCATTCCTAAGAACAGTCGAAAAAAAACCCATTAAACTGTTTCTCTGTTATTTATTGTTACCGTGGGGCTCATCTCACTGAATCTGGGAAAAAAAGCACCGTAAGCAATGACACTAGATCAATGAACTAATAATTCAGCCTGAGGTTTATGCGCCTCCATCCCAGTGCAGGACAATATGCATTCTGCAATTTGATTTGAAACCAGGAGTACACCAAGTGCCAGGGCGTGGCGTGTACGGTGCATGCAAGGAGAACAGCACCTACTCCCATGGGCTTCCCATGCAGTAAGGAAGTTACCACTGGGGGTAACCTGCTCTGGTAGATTTGCCATGAGAGCAGGGGTGGAGGGTGGCAGTAAATTAGGTGACTGACCATGGATGCATTACTTCATGAGCAGGTTGCTGCCTCTCCTGGCTGCCAGGGAGAGGTGGAGATGGAAATCTAGACACGTCCTTTGCTGCTGAGACTAAGATCAGGTCTGTGCAGTTTGGGGTCAAATCCTCCGATTTCAGAGCTGGCTACTCTGGATTTATAGTTTTTGGTCGAATCGCTGCCCAGGGAGCTGCCCCCCTCCTGATAGTTGCACCCACAGGAACGCTGTAAAGGTGTAGCATGATCAATTGCTTTACACTGCACAGACTCACTCCCAGGAACACACTAATCCCTGCCTGGAGATCACTGTTCATCCTCTTCACACATCCTGGTGCTCTGCAGGGCAGTGATTCACATGGCATTGGGGTAACTCCTCAGCATCTAAAGAGTTCAGCCTGACGTCACCGAGCGCTTGGAACCAGACAGCCCGTTTCTTTATTGTTTTGCTGGCTGTTCACCACTGATTCTATTTTATCCTTTTACAAGTAATTTCGTTGTTGCTGTTTCCCTGGTGCTGGTTTCCTTCAAGCGAAGGAAGAGCAGAGAAGATGAAATGCCGTGTAATAGGGAGGCACAGTCCTCCTGTGGGGAAGTTCTCATTGGGGGAGAAGCCAAAATACCAACTTACAAACAAAACACAGAGTGGGAGAGCAGCAGCCCCTGCTCTGGGCTCAGCTACTAGCAGCTGGGACTAGACCAGAACTAGAATAAACTCCTCATCTGGAAATATTTCCCACTCATTGTGGTGTCTGATTGTTCCTGTCTGTGAACTCACAAACCCGCTCGCTCAGTTACCTATCTGGGATTGCTCTGGTAGGGATTTAGCCCTCTAATGGATTGTCTCATACATACCTGAGAGGTCAGGTAAGCCAAGCTCTGGCACAGGGACAGCCTCACCTCTGAGATCAGAGAACTGGCCCCGCTAAACCAAGCCAAAGGGCTCCCTACTGTTCTAGCTCTCCCGCATCCCAGAATGCACAGGGCCCCTAACTCAGTCTAACCCTCATAACAGAGTGACCCACCCCTGCTCCCCCTTCTTATAGTGCCTGGTTTCCCCAGTAACGAGCAATTAGCTCCAGCTGAATCCAGCCCCTGACTGGGCTCCCCAGCAATCGCTGCAGAGAAGCCAGACACCTGCTGAAGATTCCCTGCTCAGGGAGAGGGTTTTAACTCTCTCCAGGTATGGCCAGAGTTTCCCCCCCCACACAAGCCTCTCCACTGCCCCTAAAAAGGCCGATTGGATACAGGTCAATAGCTATCAAGACAGTCAGTGCACAGATGGGGTGGTTTGAGCTGATGCTGTCCAAGAGCTCCCTTAGAAGTGACTGGTCCCCATCGCTCACAACAATGGATCCAGCACTTTGTCGCTGGCTTCCCCACTTAAGGACACCTCCAAACCTCACTGAGTGCTGTCGGGGCGCGTGCCGATGATCTCTTCAGTACTGGGGCACAACTGTGCACAAAGCCACACGACTGCTGGGAGAGCCCCTGGGGGATGAGGAATTTCTCTGCACTCACATGTCTCGTGCGCCGCTCCGGGAGAATGTGGGAGATTCTGCAGAGAGGAGCATTGTCCTGTCACACAAACCAGCATGGGCCTGAGTCCTGTTTTCTAAATCCTAACTTGGCCAAATCAAACCACTGGAAGCCACATGTCTGACCAGGGGATCCTGTCCCTGAGATGCACTTCACCTCCTGGGACGGGGACACCTCTCTCTGTGGGGCAGGCTGGTGGGAGGAGTTGGCGAACCGACTGATGGACTCTCACAGGGAGAAAAGGACGTCACTCCCGAATGGAGACGGGGGACTAGTTTCACAGACTGGTTTGACTGGAGGGGAAGCTGGTCAATCCCAAACTAGGAGAGGAGGCCAAGTGCACAGCTCAATCTCTGCCCCTCCCCCAGGTCAGCGTGACGGAGCGGGGAGGGGAGGAGCTGTCTTTCCCCTACACACGCACCCCCCATGTACCCCCTTGCAGGGAGTGAGAGGCACAAACCCACTGAGGATCACTCAGGCTGCAGGGGGAAGTCTGAGGCCAAACTGCAGCCTGGGCAGGTCCCAGCAGGGCACAGACTGCAGAGCAGAGCAGAGGGGAGGCAGGTTTGGGTCTCAGTTCCCCATCTGAGTGTCTCACTGTGTAGCCTTAAAAGTCCCTCCTTGATAGTAGTGAGTGAGGCAGTAATAATCAGCCTCGTCCTCCGCCAGGGCCCCCTTGATGGTTAAATAGGCCGTGTCACCGGAGCTGGACCCAGAGAACCGCTCGGGGGTCCCTGACACTTTCACGTTAGCGTTGTAGATGAGGAGGCGAGGCACCCCACCCCCCCGCTGCTGGAACCAGTACGGGTAGATGCTGGTGATGTCAGATACGATGCTCACGCTACAGGAGAGTTTGACAGTCCCTTCAGGAGACACCAACAAGGAGGGCTCCTGCGTCACCACGTACTGGGAGCTGGTACCTGGAAAGCACAGTACAAACAAAGCCATGAGACCCGCCCTGCGGCGTGACACGTTTGTGTGAAATTCCCGAGAGGGAGGGGGAAGGTGAAACCCAGTCAAGGGCTGCCCTAGCGCCATGGGCCCCTCTCTCACCTGAGCAGTAAGTGAGCAGCGCAAGGAGCAGAGGGGCCCAGGCCATGGTGGGGAATCCAGACGAGCTCGGCTTCCTGAGGCAAACGGGTCTGTGGCTGGGACCCTCCGATACTCTCTTAAACCCCCAGCGCTGGAGAACGGCCCCTTCATGCAAATCTGCTCCCTGCTCACTGGCTGCTGCTCTGGGCATCTGCATCGCCCCAAGACAGGGCAGAGACATACAGGGGATCTTTCTTACATTTGCTGTGACTGTAAAGTACTGAACTATACGGGGGAAATATTAACAAACTCCCGGAATCTGCTGGATTAGGAGGAGCCCTTCCTGGCCCCCTCTCCCCCCAGCTTCAAAGCTATTCCCAGTCCCATGTTGGTACCCCGGGTTTGCTCACGAGTTTGTTTGTGATGCAATACGGAAGGGATGATCCTCACACTGCCTTCCCCTGAGCAGTACCTCCCTGAGCCCAGTGACGTGTTCAGCTCTGCTGAGGGTGACCATGTCCAAAGATGGGAAGCAGAGCTATAATGATCTGATTTGTCCATTCTCGGCTGCAGTCGGCCTGTCTCACTGGGATGATCCTGTTCTGTTCTCACCCTGGAGCCAGTTTGGATAATTCTGGGGCTCTCGCACGGGCTGCTGTGACATTCCACACACACACACAAAGCCAAACATGTATTAGACAGTCTAGACGACTTATTTCAAGGAAAACAGCAAAGAACAAATGATAAGTCTCCGGGAAAGAGCGCATGCACTCGAGAGCAAGCGAGTGTACACAACGCTACACTCTACAACGCTACGTTGGAACTGGAACACAAAAGGGCTGCTGATGCACGGCTGCCATGGCAACAGCAGGGAGTCCATATTTAATGGTGCAAAGCCCAGAGAACAGACTGATGATGTCTGTGTTCAGTTACATGGGCACATGCGACGCATCAGTCTTCTGTGCCTTGCTCTGCTGTAGTGTGTGTCCTTCTGCCCCGGTGTGGGCTGCATCTCCCTTCCCCCAGCCCTCGGCTCAGACCAGCATGGCTTGTGGGCCTGACCCAGTGACGTGTGGAACATCTCCAGTTCTCACTGGCTTCAGGTGGGAGACGAGGGTGTTTGGCCCTCCAGGAGACCCTCAGCATCGCACAGGTTTGGACCGTACGTCGGTAGACAGGTTTCATTTAGTGGAGTCCCTCAGAGCACTCGGACATTTATTAGCAGCCCACTTGGCCAGAAGCTGACCGTGGTGTGTGGCACATCTGTGCACTATTGGAGCCCCTGTGCGAAGCCCTGGCATGACTGGTTCTCTGCCAGAGTGAGGCTGCATGTGCAGATGGGCCTGAGCCTGAACCAGAATATCGGATCCAGTGCTTCATTTGTAAGGAGAGACGAGCTGGGGCTCAAGCCATTTTTTACTTTCATAACTGACGTGGTAAGTCCAGAGGCCCCGGGGCTTTGAACTGCCGAGCCCAGAGGCCCCGGGGCTATGAACTGCCGAGCCCAGAGGCCCCGGGGCTATGAACTGCCAAGCCCAGAGATGCCGGGGCTCAGCCCTGGCAAGACCTGGCACAAATTAAGCACCTATCAGATCTGATCCCACCATAGAGCACGCTAGCAGAGTTTGGATGTCTGTGATTCCAGTTCCAAGCTCCCTGGCTCCAGCCTGTCTCTCCCTCTGCAACCTGCCTGGTGAGAACCTCCACCCTTCTCTCAGGCACTGTGGTGAGGCAGGGAATGGGGGTTGTGGTGAGGAGCAGGGGAAGCTGAATGGTCTCTGTGTCAGTGTCAGTGGCAGGACAGCAGGAAGCACAGAAGCGGAGTAGTGGGACAGGTTGTTCTGGGAGTCAGGGGCTGAGGGGCAGTCAGAGCTCTTCTAAAGGGAGCGAAGGACAAAATCGGAAGGTGTCGCCTCAAATACGCAACGAGGCTGAAGTTGGTTCGTTATTCCCGATTTCTTATTCCAAGGCACACTTCTTTCCACTATTGTCCCAACACCCACCGAGCTCGCAGCCCCGTTAACAAAGCGCCACTCCACCATATGGATGTTTGGAGTAGCAGGGGGCTGTGCCAGGATTACAACCCATATAAAGTTCCTGTGGCCAGGCAGACAACTCCGAATTATGGAGGAATTCCAGGCCATGAAGAAACTTCCCTTCTGAGCCAAACAGAGTCTTATTCAGTATGTCCTCACAGCGTTTGGACAGACTCAGGAGAGTGGAACTCACGCTAATGCTTTAAAACCAGCTGTATACACAGCGCTTTGAAGTTGCAGCTTGGGCTAGGGCTCAAAAATAGCGAGTGGGATAGAGGGGAAAGGTTGTGTCGGCGAGTGGCCTCCTCTTTAGCCTTTTCCCCTCCTGCACACAGCATCCACTGAGCACTTAGTTATCCTGACAAACAGATAAAGCCCAGTTTGACCCAGGCCTCCAGCTCCAGGGGAGAAGGAACGTGGCTGCTGTTCTCCGTCGGCTTCAGGAGGATAAAGCATACACGAGCCCCATCCAGTGGAGTCAGACCGAAATCACCCCTCTTGCTCACCGCGGTGTCCTGCTCTCTCAGTTTGCGCAAGTCATTAGGTCACATGGTCTCCCATGGGGGCAGCCCAGCTGCAGAGAAATAACTGACTTGGGTTTCCAGGTGCCAGAGCTAGAGTCACAGTCACAGGTTTTTGCAGCTTAGAGCGAATGGAGAGTTACCGGGGACAGAAACGCGGCTCTGTCCCCACCACTGACTTGCAGTGACCTCTCCCTGCATAGATTAGCTCTGGGGCAGAATGGTTTGGTCTTTGCTGTGGCTGACAGGGGATTTCAGCTCCCAGTTTGCCTTGGAAAGAGAACTGTGCATTGCATCCCAAGGGAGCCCCTCCTCTACAGCCACCCTGCAGAATGCAGCCAAGACGCTAGTGTTGGCTGTGCCACGACCAGATGCTCCTGCAGCTGCCGGCCGGGCAGGACTGTCTGAGCCAGGCTCTGTAATTTCCCCTTTTGCATTGCTGTGAAGTGGTGCAAAGAACAGATTTGCAGGGGTCTCTCTGCAGAGACAAGTGACACAACACAATGAGAGGCTCAGATGCCATGGGGACGGGTTCCATAAGAGAATTTCTAGACAGTGAGAGAGACACCACAGGCCCTAACTGCCGCTCTGCTCTCTGCAGGACCATCAGAGATCCCACAGCAATTGCATCACAGCAGAAGGTTGCCCCAGTGTCCTTAGCGAAAATTTGTCTCCCCCAACCCCCAACTAATGGGGCTGTGTCACTTTCCATATTCACCCCCTCCCCCAGAGCTGGCTGCATTTCATGAACATTGTCTAAGGACATATCTTTTGCAAGGATCTCTTGGGGTGAGAGGTGCTATATTATTAAAGGGGTCCAAAAAATTCGATCGCGATAAATGTGGGGTTGCAGTATAGCGGGATTACAAAAATTTACCATTTCAAGCCGGTCAATTTCTCTTGGGCAGAAAACAACTTGGGTTTGCGAACTGCCCATAACAGTAACTGAAAGGGTGCAGCTCCAGCAGTGGGGCTCTCAGCCATGTAGCGAGAGAGGAAAACACTTGGGGAGAGCAGGGGAGACGTGCAAGGGGCAGAGGAAGAATGAGGAGCAGCTGGG
The DNA here is from genome assembly GCF_027887155.1 of Malaclemys terrapin pileata. NCBI lineage: Eukaryota > Metazoa > Chordata > Testudines > Emydidae > Malaclemys > Malaclemys terrapin. The sequence continues at coordinate 13,926,789 of NC_071520.1, read as the reverse complement.
GAGGAGAAGGGCTCTTCTCGCCAAAAGGAGAAGCGGGAGTAGGGGGGAAGAGGCTTCAGCGGCACTGGCCGCCTGTTTTTTTTGTTTGGTGCAGCCGGAGCCACCTTATGATTGCGTTATATCCAAATTTGCATTATCGCGGGGCACGTTATAGCGGGGTTTCACTGTATCTCTACACATTGCCAGTGCTCCAAGCCTCATTGGGCCTGCTCTCCAATGCGCTTTCTGATATGGTTTGCCTTCTCACTTGTCTTTTGGGTTTATGCCAGGCTTGGAGCACTCCACAGAAACTGTCTAACTTCATCCCAGGCTCCTAACGATCCCCAGAGCCGCACCTCATTACAACACATGCTGGGAGGGTCAATAGTGTCCCCTGGCTGGCAGAAGTAGTGGCTCATGTGACTAGAGTCACCCATCGGAGTATCCTGCCTGCTCCACCTTTCACCAGGGACCCTGACAACAAAGTCACTGGATGTGCTTTTCCTTTGGCCAGTCCCAGACTCACGGCAGAGTGGCAATGCAGGATATTGGCCTTCACACCTGACTTAACTTTGAACAGTCAGAGCCTAATGCTGCTTAATTACACAGCTGAAATGACACCCCGTTATACAAAACTGGCAATTCTTTAATGATTATCGTTATTATTATTATTTGTATTACAGCAGCGACATGCTCCTGCCAAGGTTCCCAGACCCCCTGCCTCACTGCCCCTGCTCACCAACCACCCTCTCAACTCCCACCTAGGGTTACCATTCGTCCGGATTTACCCGGACATGTCCTCCTTTTTGTTCTAAAAATAGCGTCCGGGGGGAATTTGTAAAACACTCAAAATGTCCGGGATTCCCCCCCTCCCCCGGCAGAGCAGAGCGAGCAGCTGGGAGGGCTGCAGGAAAGTCCCGGGCTGGACTCTGGAGCAGCTGGAGAGGAGCCGGATCCGCCCTGCATTCTGAGCCGGCAGCTCTCCCCTGCAGCCCGGTCCGGCAGCACTGTGCAGGGCCAGGGACCGGGTTTTGTTGTGCTGGGGAGCACAGCCATGTGTCCGGCTCGGCTCGCACAGAGCCCAACACCCTGTTCTGAGCAGCAGGGTAAGGGGGCCAGGGAGGTTCTGGAGGGGGCAGTCAAGAAACGGGGGGGGGGCTTTTTGGTGGAGTGGAGAAAGTTTTGGGCAGTCAGGGTACAGGTAGGGGGTAGGGTCCTGGGGGGCAGTTGGGGGGGGTCTTAGGAGGGGGCAGTTAGGGGACAAGGAACAGGGAGTCTTAGGTAGGGGGTGGGGTTCTGGAGGGCAGTTAGGAGCAGGGGTCCCAGGAGGGGGCAGTCAGGGGACAAGGAGCGGGGGGGTGGGGAGCTGGGAGTTCTGGGGGGGGGGGCTGTCAGGGGGCAGGAGTGGGGAGAGGGATCGGAGCAGTCAGGGGACAGGGAGCAGAGGGGTTTAGATGGGTTGGGAGTTCTGGGGGGGGGCTGTCAGGGGGTGGGGAGTGGTTGGATGGGGCGTGGGAGTCCCAGGGGTCTGTCTGGGGGTGGGGGTGTGGATAAGGGTTGGGGCAGTCAGGGGACAAGAGGCAGGGAGGCTTAGATAGGGAGTGGAGTCCTGGGGGGCAGTTAGGGGCAGGGGTCCCAGGAGGGGGCAGTCAGGGGACAAGGAACGGGGGGAGGGTTGGGGGTTCTGGGGGGGCGGGAAGTGGGAGGGGCAGGGGCGGGGCTAGGGCGGGGCTCCTCCCGTCCTCTTTTTTGCTTGCTGAAATATGGTAACCCTACTCCCACCAAACTCGCCCCCATCAGCTGACTTCTCTCTGCTGAGCAAATGCAGGTTCATCCCCACAGACAGGCCATGTGGACTCTAGATCAAAGCAGCTCAGACCCTGCTCCAGGAGGGGATTTCCCTTTTCCAATTTAACACCCACAATGCAGCCTGCAAAACTCTATTCACCCTCTTCCCTGGAGTGAGCAATTCACAGGGCTGAGATGCAGTGTGTCCCCTCCCCCGCACCCCAAACGTGCTCCAGACTCCGTGGCCAGGCCAGCAGGGGGCACTCAGTGCTGGGGGGACGTGCTCAGCACTGGATTCTATGTGCAGAGGCCAGGATACAGATCATTGAGTTCCAGTTCATCAACCTGTCCTGACTCCTGTTTCCTGCCCCATGTCACCCTATTCGTTTTAGGGAGCAAAAGGCTTTGGGGCTCACATTGCAGGGATGAGGGGAGAGTGGAGCTGCCCAGCCAAGTGCTCACGTGCAAACCGTCGCTACCAGGAGGGTGTGAGCAGCCCCGTGATACCATTCAGATAACGGATTTACCCAGAATTCCACACGGATGGATCTGGACTTAGGTTGCACCCACCGCCCATCACACACACACATGGCCAAGACTCCTCTCCACTGTCCTCCACTGCCTTGGATTTTTGCTATTTCCAACTGGTATAAAGAGCCCTTGGTTGGAGTTATTCTCTCAGTGTCTCCTGCTGTCGGTACTCTAGGGATATTGGGCTATTCCCTGCTGACGCATTCATTGGATGAGATGGATGACGCTGGATTTAGTCTCTGGTGGAGACAGGAACACAGAATAGCGGCCATCTTGGATCAGGCCCCTCTGGGCCCTCAGGATAGTACGGAATCCAAGTGACTGGGTTCACTCTGTGTGAGATTGGGCTATTCAGAACCTGGCTACCAAACCCTTCCTGTCACTAACGGGCTGACTGGCACCAGACCTCCACCCACACATGTAATTTCACAACTCTCCTGTGGCAGGTATCAGCTTCAGACACGCCTGGGTCACTTCTAGAAGTGCAGGGGGTGGAGGAGCAGATGGGAACATGTGGCCTGTGTAGTAGGAGATGGGGAGGGTGTAGAGAACATGACAGTCCTCAGCCTGCCATGGATGCTGGAACAACCCCTCAGTGCTGAGGATCCCAGAGCTCCCAATCTGTGGGCAATCCCCCACCCCCATGCAGTGCCAGGAGATCAGTCTAGGGGGAGAGGGATCTAGTGTGAGGGAAAAGCAATCCCTGAAACAAATGCCGGGTACAACACAGCCAAGGGAGCCTCTCTCTGGCTACATCTGTGCCCCACTAGTGTCAAAGCTCTTCCTCAGAGTCTCGCTCGGTGTTGGGCAGTGAAATGTGAAAGATTTTTGTCTCGGTTCCCTCTCTGATTACACCACTGTGAGCATCTCAGCGTTGTCGTCCCAAGTCGCACAGTAATAATCAGCGTCATCCTCGGCTTGGAGCCCAGAGATGGTTAAGTAGCCAACACTGCCGGAGGCAGAGCCAGAGAACCGGTCCGGGACCCCAGAGCCCCTGCCTGTGCTAGAATCACTGTAATAATAGAGCAGGTATCTGGGAGGATTCCCGGGGGTCTGTTGGTACCACCTCACTCCATAGCTACTGATGTCGTATCCTCCACTGACGCTGCACGAGAGTTTCACTGTCTGCCCTGGAGACGCTGACATTGAGGGAGGCTGCGTCACCACATGCTGGGCACAAGAACCTGCCAGAGACAAAACTCAGATCTGTTAATGCTGCACGGCTTGTGCTAAACCCCCAATTAGCTCATTTACCTGCCCCCCAAAAGTCATCCTGGTGGGGAATTACCTGCCAGGAACAGCCCCAGGAGACAGAGAGGCAGAGCGCACAGGGCCATGGCGCAGGGAGGAGATGGACAGAGGGAGAGAAGGAGCCAACCCTGACCTTGGGTTTCAATTGGTTCCTGCCTTTGTGAAATCCTGTAGCAGCTTTTAAGCTGTAAGGGGCAGGCCAATGCAAATGAGCCCTGGGGGCCAGGCTGGGGAAAGCTAGAATGCAAATGAGCTGTGGTGTTCTCTGACCTGGCCTACTGCTCAGAGACATCTTGTCATCATTATTTAGCACATTTGACTTTTTCTGCCAATTAATCACTCTGCTGGCCCTTATTTTCCCAGCAGTAAGAGGATTTGCATGGGAGAAAAGGGAAAAGCTGAACTATGGAATTGTCTTCCAAAGCTCAACCCAGGTGTGTACTAAAGAACCCAACCGACCCGAGAAAACCCATGTTGAGCCCTAGTCCAGCCTGCAGCTCTGACAGAGAATTTCATCACTTCTCCCTCAACTAGTTTTTGAGGTCTTGGCCACCAGACTAATACAATCGCCCCATCTAGTGATCGGAAACAGTATTTTCTTTCCCTTCTTCACTGCACTTTCCTGTTTGTGCACCTGGCCCATTTGTGCATTGATCGGCCTGCACAAGTTTACCTTCCTCAGACCACAGAGGTTCCCCAGGGAGAGTCCAGCTGTTGAGATGTAAGTGACTTAGTTCCTGCTGCCTTGTGCTTAGTATTGGATACAAATTAGATAACGTGCTTCACAGAACTTCTGATTTTGTTTTCTCAATGGCCAGATTAAAGTGGACTCAGTCCAGTTTCTGTGTGTGCTCACTAGCTTTGTGCATGATCTCTGCAGACCCAGTTTTCATAATATTTGGACATACGTGAGAAAATCCAATCACTTGTGTGTGTAAGTGACAGTGTTCAAAAATATGAGTCCAAATGATGGTGCGTGATACATTGCATGTGCACAAACAAAGGCCTCACAGGGAAAAGTGGCCCTTTTCATGTTTTGTTTCAGCAGAAAATCGTAGGGGATGGGCAAAGAAAGGGCAGGCAGGAAATATAATTCTACACATACTAAAGTATTATTAGTTTTGTTCACACAGTGCTGCTGGTGTACCTGACATCACACAATAGTGATATCTGTCAAACAAAGAACACAGCCCTGCCCCAGACAGGCGACAGCCGGGAGGCACGAGGCAGTGCAAGAGAGCAAAGGTGAAACAGGACAAACACACGGTGCTGGGTGGGTTTTACAGCTGGAATGTTTCACTGAAGCCGTGGGTTGTCGGCAGCTGTATGAAGGACAAGGAAGGTGCTTGACGAACACAAATGGGGAACTGGCTGATCCCAGTGTAAGGTGAAGTATGAAGGAAACAAAGGACAACATCCCTGAGCTCTCTCAGCCTCCCCGCTCCACTCGAGCCTCTGTCCCTTCCAGCCCCAGTTCTCTCAACCCTCTACATGTTTTTGCCCCAGCTAAATCCCCCTCTGTTCAGCCCACTCTCCCCAGCAGTAAGCTCTCTTGAGGTATTGTGCTCTACAGCCACCTATAGGGAGGCCAGGATACAAATCACTGTCCTGGATTCCTCTTTCTGCTCCAGTGTCATCCCATCCGCGTTCGGGAGGAAAAGGCTTTGGGGCTCACATTCCAGGGAGGAGAGGAGAATGGAGCTGTCCAGGGAAGTGCTCATGTTGAAACCTCCTCAGGCTTTGAAGCTGGGGGTTAAAACTGTCATAAGGAAATGAAGGTCTCCGTAGGTCCAAAGGGTTTCTGCTTCCCAATCATACCGTTAATATAGTGGATTTACACAGAATTCCTCATGACTGGATCTGGATTGAGGCTGCCCCCACCCACCTCAAACACAGGCATGGCCAAGACTCCTCTCCCCTCGTCCCCGTTGCCTTGAATATTTAGCTTGTTCCAGGATTTTGAAAGAGCCCTTGGATGCAATTATTGTCTCATAGTCTCTTGCTGTCGGTACTTTAGGGATATTGGGCCCTTCACAGCTGGCAGGTTTGCTGGATGAGATGGATCGTGCTGGATTTAGGCTTGGTCTAAAGTACCAATTTACGTCGGTATAACTACTTCACTCCAGCTAGAAAAACCCCACATTAGAGTTGGACAAGATGCAGAGAAGGGCAACAAAAAATGCCGAGGGGTATGGAACAGCTTCCGCACGGAGACTGGGACTGTTCAGCTTCAAAGAGAGATGACTAAGGGGAGATCTGACAGAGATCAATAAAACCAGGAATGATGTGGAGAAAGTGAATAAGGAAATGTTATTTACCCCTTCACATAATACAAGAACCACGGGTCACCCAATGAAATTAATAGACAGCAGGTTTAAAACAAACACAAGGAAATATTTCTTCACACAACGCACAGTCAACCTGTAGAACTGGTTGCCAAGGGATGTTGTGAAGGCCAAAAGGATAATTGGGTTCAAACAAGAAATTAGATCAGTTCATGGAGGCTAGGCCCATCAATGCCTATTAGCTAAGACAGACAGGGATGCCACCCCATGATCTGTGTGACCCTAAACCTCTGACTGCCAGAACCTGAATCTGGATGACAGGGGAGAGATCGCTCCATATTTGTCCTGTTCTGTTCATTTCCCGTTAAACATCTGGCACTGGCCACTGTCAGAAGACAGGATCCTGGGCTCAATGACCTTATGCTCTTATTTAAAATAACAAGACATTCATTAATAATAGTTATTAAAATGTCCTTTGTTTACTTGCCGAAGCTTGGATTATAGTTATAACGAGTTCTGTAACATGGGGAGTGTGGGGAGAGCTGTATAGACAGGGCACCAGGTTTCTGGGAGGCTATGAGAGGAGATCGCTGAGGTGTAGGGGCATTTTTAAATTCTCTTCTCCATGGGTTGTGGGTCCTTGCGGTGATTTGCGATGATTTAGCTGTCATTTCATAGCACCCGCGGGTGCACTAAATTGTAGCAACATGCGAAAGATTCCCTTCCCCCACTGCACTCCCCACTGCACTCTCAGCTCTTTACAGAAAGCGTATCTGAGTTACAACTCACATAGCCCCAGCACTTCAAACCAATCTGGGTCACCATCTACCAGCCCCTCACTCAACAGGGTTTGCAAGAGAAGGGGCAATGTGGAGATCAGTGTGAAGCAGGCCCCAGGGCAGGGCAGGCAGACAGTGCCTGGGTGCAGGGGACAGTGACTCCTCAAGGAATGATCAAAGGCATCTCTCTCTGTTTGTCAGCGAGTCTCTCCCTCTATTGTCTGACGGTGTCTCTAGGGAGTTCATGGTCTGACCCTCACGTGGGCACAGGCAGACAGGCTGTGATGCAGAGTTTTGATCTCAGTTCTCTATCTCACTGTATCACTGTGATAAGTTTTACTACTGCCATCCCATGTGGCACAGTAATAATCAGCCTCATCCTCTGCTTGGACCCCAGAGATGACTAAATTCCAGAGGTTGTTGGAGGTGTCAGGGGAGACGGTGAATCGCGCTGGGATCCCTGTGCCCCTGCCCTGGTCACTGCTAGTGTAATAGTGGTACACAAACCACGGGGCACTGCCCGGCTTCTGCTGGAGCCATCCCACCCTGTAGCTGGCAATGCTGTATCCTGAGGACATGGTGCAGGCCAGTCTCACATTCTCTCTGGGGGACACGGACACCGAGGGCGTCTGAGTCAGCACAGGCTGCGAGCTGGAACCTGGAACGAGATAGGAAAGAACTGAAATGTGGCTCTGCCTGTGTGAAACCTGTGAGAGAACTGAGCCGCTGCCAGCATCTCAGAGCAGAGAATCAGGGGCAACTTTCTACCCTACCCGAGCAGTACGTGAGCAGCGTGAGGAGCAGAGGGGCCCAGGCCATGATGGGCATCCAGACGAGCTCGGCTTCCTGAGGCAAACGGGTCTGTGGCTGGGACCCTCCGATTCTCTCTTAAACCCCCAGAGCTGGAGAACGGTCCCTCCATGCAAATCAGCTTCCTGCTCACTGGCTTATAAATGCACCACAGCCCATGGGAGAAAGACAGAGACTCCATAAGTTGAAGCAATTCTCAAAGGACTTATAAAAAAGTCCAATTACCCCGCTGAGATTGTCAGGGTCTCCAGGTAGGAGACAGTCTCCAACTCTCCCTCATTGCCCCATCCAACCCACACAAAACCCTGAAACTAAAGTCATCTCCCTGCCTCCCATCCTGACACTACCTCCCTCTTGGTATCCTTCTTCTCTGCTTCTTCAAGTGTAATCTGCATGTTCTTGCCCACAAAGCCCTACAGAACTTCTCACAGCCTCAATATCTGCCCTAGTCCCAGCAGCTCGATTCTGCCAGTGGTACTGGCCTTGGTGACCCCTCTATCCACTCCTCTCACAACCGTTTCTGTGTTGCCTTCCAAGTTCCCCCTATGCAGGGAATGCCCTGGCAATTCTGGGCTGCCAAGCCATCCACTCGCCTCACTCCAGCCCCTCCTGGAGACCCGCTCCTTCCACAGAATGACCCCCCGGACTGAACCAACCCCCATTGTCTATCCATTTACAAAACCTTTAAACCAGACTCTGCGCTGGCTGCCCATTGGTTTCTGAGCAGAGTCTAAGCTGTTGGTTCACCATAAGGGCCCCGTTCCCCCTTTCAGTCTCTTCACCCCCCTTCCCCATCCAAGGGCCGTGTTAACCATATTCTCTGCTAGCACCTCTGTGGCTCTGTGCCACCTCGCCTGGGCTGCCCTCAGCACGCAGCGGGAGAAAAGGCTGCTGCTTCACCTTGCTTAATAAACTGCTCCACCTAGCCGCAGGAGAAGTCACTGCCTCTGGCTTCCTCGCCTCTTTGCCTTGTGGGGAACCCCAAAGTGCGTAAGATCCCCTCTCACTGGGGTGGGGGCCTGTTTCCCATAGATCAGTGGCTCTCCTAGGATCAGGGCAGAGATCTGTGCACTCTGACCCTTCCTAGGGGTATGAGAGAAAGTGAAATACCAGAGGAAGCTGCTGCGAGACCAACCTTTTAACACACAGAGCAGGGGGCTGCCCCACAGGCCAGCTGCCTCCAGTGCGGTTTCACCCAGCCCCTTCCCCTCCTCGGGAACACTGGCTATGGCGCAAATCCTGTCCTGGGTCCTGCTGCTGGGGATGGGGCAATCTTTAGCCTTTCCTCCCCGACAGTGCTGTTCCCAGAGGGAAGAGGTGGTGACCAAGGGCAGAGGGGCCCTGGGGTGTTTTGCAGAGGGGAGATGTCTGAGGGCTACAGGAGGGGAACCCTCGACTGCTCCTGATGTTTGAGTAAGTCCATGTTTTTCCACACCAAGCTGCTTTCGGGTTCTCCCATCACGGCCGCTGGGGCTCTGGGATTGCTGAGCAGTTTGCAGCTGGGCTAGGGACGTAACCACAGGCCTCCATTGCTCACAGGCTGCCCGCCCCACTGAGCAGGAACAGCCCTTATTTCTTTTAGCAAAGCTGTTACCATTGTTTTCACTCCGTCCACCAAGAACCATTATCTTTGCTCCCCCTCAAGCATCACAGGGGTCCCATTCCCCAGCACACAGGAACCGGTCCATAGCGGTCATCTTCCGTTTCTTGGCATTTCAGAGCAATGTTCCCCTCTAGGGACGGGGGGAGGTACTGCGCTGGGACTCAGCGCGTGGGTAATGTAATAGAAGCTTTAGGACTTGGGGACTAAGACTCGGGCGATTGTTCTCATGCTCGGGAATGGGGCAGACGTTGATTTCTGCCTCTGTTTGGCTGTAATGTTCTGACACTGCACTGGCATGGCCCAGCACACACACTCATGCTGTCCACCTGGCCGTCTGTCGCCTACCTCTCTCTCTTCATTTGCCTTTGTCTCCTTCTCAGGAGGGGACAGAGCGAATTTCCTCACTCTGTGGCATTATCCTCTTTACAGGTACAGTGCCTTTGTGATCAGGGACCCTTTCACTGCAAGGGCAGGGGCCAATCTTTTGGGAGCTGCACTTGGCACCATCAGCAGCGGCTCCTTCGGCTCTGCTTCTCCCTGCTGCTGCGTTATTGGAAAAACAGACCAGCCCTTCCTCAGCGCTGTGCTCCAGGGCGCTGCAGGGGTGAAATCAAGGCAGAACCTGCCAGGAGGCCATTCTGCAGATCTCATGGAGGCAAAGGCCTGTGCAGTTCCTTCACAGCCAGCTCCCCGCCACACTGCGCCTGAGGCCCACGGGCAAATCCAGCCTCTGCTGCCTTCTTGAGAGGAGGCCGAGGGGTCTCACACACAGAACGAGCCCAGTGAGGATCCGTGGTGCTCGGAGGATTCAGTCTCAGTTCCCTATCTGCCTGTCACACTGTGACCCACAGCAGCACTCAATGTGAGACAGTAATAATCCGCCTCGTCCTCTGCTTGGGCCCCGGTGAGGATTAAATGGCAGGTGTTAGTGGAGGCGTCTTTGGAAGCTGAGAATCGGTCAGAGACCCCAGACCCCAGCCCCTTGGCAGATTCGTCTTTGTAGTAGAGCAGGTATCTCGGAGGGTTCCCTGCTCTCTGCTGCAGCCAGCTTATGTAGTAGCCACTGATGCTGGTCCCATGGCTCATGGCGCAGGAGAGTCTGACAGTGGCTCCTGGGGACACAGTCTCCGAGGCCGGCTGAGTAAATAGGCCACCGGCAGCTGTGAGAAACAAACAGACATATTAGAAGTGACCACAGCCAAATCCATGCTGTACTCTGTGTGTGCCCTGAATTCCTAGCGTCATCACCTGCCAGGGACAGCCCCAGGAGGCAGAGAGCCAGAGCACATTGGGCCATGGCGCCAGGAGGAGATGGAGAGAGAAGAGAAAGAGCTCGACTCAGTAGCAGGGCTTCTGCTGGTTTGCAGCCCAGTGCTGACTTCGTAACCCCCCCGGTGGCTGCTTTAGAGCCTGTAGCTGTGGGGCAGGGGCAACCCACTATGTAAATGAGCCCTGCAGACCACGGCAGGGTCAGTGTGGCCTGAAATTATTAAACGAGGCAGAGTGAAGGAAACTCGAGGGGTCAGTCAGACCTCAGGGCCAGGCAGTTAGAGCAGCAGCCCACCATTGTGAGTGGTCAGGCTGAGGCAGCGCGGCCAGGGAACGAAGCCAGGCCTGGCTGCAACGCCCCAGCATCCAAATAATCCCTGAGATCCCCCGGGAGAGTCAGACACAGAGCACGGAGCCTTGAAGCGGCAAAGGGCCGTTTCTGACCCGGTGAGTGGGGTCGAGGAGGGTGGGGGAGCCTGTGTTTCATCTGACATCTTAGCTGCTCTTTCACCAAGCCAGGGGCTGGCAGGACCCTTAGCGGCTCCTGTGCTGACTTAGCTCTTCTGAGGGGGGTTTCAGCACCCATTGCCACAGAGCAAGACCCAAGCGTCGTGGGGGAGAACCAGGGAACTCCTGGCTGCTCCTGGAACCCTACTGGCGATCCCGAGTCAGAGGGGATTTCAGGGGGACCTCAAGTCACCAGACTCTTTTCATATGGCTTGTAACGGCACCCCCGGAGTCAGTGGGCACTGACCCTGTCACATGACAGACAGACGTGTTCAGCCTCCGCCCCAGGGCAGGTGACTGAGGCTTGGAAACAAAGCCAGTCTCTTCCCACCACTCCCGTGTGTCACGCTGCTCTTGTGTGACTCTCCACCTAAGTCAGAATTCCTGGAGCACCGTAGCAGCCACAGCACCATCCCATAGCAACGGCACACGGCGCTGTGACGCGTTCCCTTTGCCTGCGTACTTCCTACACCTCAAGACTTGGACAACTGAGAGCCGGGCGATTTATTAATCGCCGTGTCCGAACTGCGTTTGTAAATGATATTGCAATATGCTGGGACTCAGTTATGGAGAAACCAGAGGTTGGTTAGGACTCACCTGGGCCTGGCGTTCGCACAACAGTAAGGTCACCCACAAGCACAGCCAGATGCAGGGTGCACCAGCCCAGCAGCCATGTCACAGTCCAGCACCGGCTCTCCCAGCCCCGTCCCTCAGACCGCTCTGTCTGACACCGCTGGGCCTATGGGATCCCATGCACATGGCTACCATCGCCCCAGAGTTCATCTCCCCTCCTGGGGTCCTGTGCCAGTAACAACCTGCTGTGCACCAGGCCACCGGCACTCAGGGATTCACTGCTGTGTCTGGACCCCCCAACCCCAGGCCTCACACACAGGGATCCTGCCTCAGTGCTCCCTTGTAATGAGAGCAGACAGCAAAACCCCTCAGGGGCAAGCAGCTCCCAAAGGGCAGCAGGCAGCACAGAGTTCCCCGCCCAAAGCCTCATTCCTGAGCACGTTTTCAGAAGGATTTCCATGCCCAGCCTCGTTATATTGGCCAGCGAAGAGCCACTGACTGCTGTGGATACAGCATTGTTCTCAGATAGCCTGACCTTATGCACAGTGAGCTGTATTGGGAAACATATGGCCCTTCTCCCAGCGGCCTCCCGGGAGTCTGCCCCGTGAAACCAGAGTCCCCCAAGCAGCGGAATTTTCTCCATCAATGGAGATTCCACCATTTATCCTTCAAGCCTGTGAGCGCTGAGATGCTAGAAAGCAAGTGCCCTGGAGGCACGAGGGAAGCGTGCAGGCAGTTGTGTGTGTGATGCCTTGGGGGGTTTTGGTCTCAGTTCCCCGTGAAGCTGTTGTGCAGTGTTACTCGCCACCACTCGATGTTAGACAGTAATAACTGGCCTCATCCTCTGCTTCGACTGCAGAGATGGCTAAATAACAGGTGTTAGTGGAGGCCTCTTTGGTAGCCGAGAACCAGTTGGAGGCCCCCGAGGCCAGCCCTTCGCTGGATTCATCTTTACAAGAGAGCAGGTATCTGGGTGGGTTCCCTGATTTCTGCTGCAGCCAGCTCACGTGGGCGCTACTGATGCTGCTGCCCGCGCTCAAGGTGCAGGACAGTTTAGCAGCGATTCCTGGAGACACTGACACCGAGGCCGCCTGGGTCAATACAGCCTTTGTGTAGGGCACTGTCAGAAACCAAGAGACAAGTTAGCAGTGACCAAAGCTGAATTCAGACTGTATTTCATGTGCCCGATGAGTTGCTAGAGGAATTACCTGCCAGGGAAAGCCCCAGGAGACAGAGAGTTAGAGAAGCCAGGGCCATGGTGCAGGGAGGTGATGGACGGCGGAACGGAGAACCCCGATGTTGTACTTGGGTTTCTGTGGCTTTGCACCCCAGTCCAACCCCTGACTTTGTGCAATTCTACAGCAGCTTTTAGAGCCCTGAGGACAGAGGTGGGGCCGCCCAATATGCAAATGAGCCCTGAGGGGTGGCGCCATTATTCCACAATCCCACTCCGTACCCTGAAGCACCACCAGCATCGCCAGTGCTGCTGAGCCCTGAGATCTCATCCTGACTGCAGGCCTGACCCACTCACACCCATCACCAGGGTCCCCTTCGGGTAACACCACAGCTCCTGGTGTTGTGAAAGGGGTCACAGAGCTTAATGCTAAAGTTCTACATCAGTACAGGACACAGTAGCGCCCCCCGCAGTAACAAAATCACCATGCAGGGCCCGGGTGTGATGAGTTAATCGGGTGACACGTTGGTTTGTGGCCAGAAATTTACTGAAAGAAAATGCCAAGAGGCAAGGTTAAGAACAACTCATTAATCCCTGATCAGCCGTGTAGGTGCCTTATGCACTATGTATGTGTGCAGCACACAAACCGACGGGTAGGGCCCCCTTTCACTACAGCACTTACACACACAACTTTAACCTCATGCTTAAATTTAAACAGGTGCTTCAATGCTTTGCCAAAATGGGGCCTAATTTATTAAGTGCATATTAGTGTGTGAACTAAGTGTGTCATGCCATTTTAATGGTTCTATTTCCAGTTCTGTTTCCATCAGTTCAGTGACTTGTCCACTGAGATTTCCAAATGTGACTGGGGGAATTGCGGGTATATCACGTATGGAAATGAGGCTCTTTATAGCCATCCTTTCCCCTCTCCACTCAGAGAGGAAGCAGGCAGCTCCTTCCACTGACGCATCTGGCCATAGGCTCACAGTTCTGCACGTGTTTCAAGAGAGAAGATCCAAATGGGCTGGAACAGCACCAAGGCAGTCTCTAAACTGGGTCCCATGCTGGGAAACTTACTAAAACATTGCTAGTGCTGCCTAATGAACAGCTGTTCCCATGGAAATTAATGAGTGCAACTTGCACGTTACACTAAGTATTTATTTTGTATACGTAAAAACACCCTTATCCCATTGCTCTAAATAAATCACCTCACACTTCTGGTCAGGCATTTACTTGGCACTATTGAAAAAAGTTCATTAAGAACAAATCACACTACAAAACAAATCATGGTTTTATAACTCTAGAGACTTCTTCCCTTGTGCCTCACATTGGACAAGATTGTCGGTAACGTTATTGGGCCTTCTCCTATGCTGCCCCCTGGTGGTCATTATCTGTCTCTTCTCTATACCGTCCACAAAAAGAAGAACAGGAGTACTTGTGGCACCTTAGAGACTAACAAATTTATTAGAGCATAAGCTTTCGTGGACTACAGCCCACTTCTTCGGATGCATATAGAATGGAACATATAATGAGGAGATATATATACACACATACAGAGAGCATAAACAGGTGGGAGTTGTCTTACCAACTCTGAGAGGCCAATTAATTAAGAGAAAAAAAAACTTTTGAAGTGATAATCAAGCTAGTCGAGTACAGACAGTGTGATAAGAAGTGTGAGAATACTTACAAGGGGAGATAGAGTCAACGTTTGTAATGGCTCAGCCATTCCCAGTCCTTATTCAAACTGGAGTTGATTGTGTCTAGTTTGCATATCAATTCTAGCTCTGCAGTCTCTCTTTGGAGTCTGTTTTTGAAGTTTTTCTGTTGTAATATAGCCAACCGCAGGTCTGTCACTGAATGACCAGACAGGTTAAAGTGTTCTCCCACTGGTTTTTGAGTATTTCGATTCCTGATGTCAGATTTGTGTCCATTAATTCTTTTGCGTAGAGACTGTCCGGTTTGGCCAATGTACATGGCAGAGGGGCATTGCTGGCACATGATGGCATATATCACATTGGTAGATGTGCAGGTGAACGAGCCCCTGATGGTATGGCTGATGTGATTAGGTCCTATGATGATGTCACTTGAATAGATATGTGGACAGAGTTGGCATCGGGGTTTGTTACAAGGATAGGTTCCTGGGTTAGTGGTTTTGTTCAGTGATGTGTGGTTGCTGGTGAGTATTTGCTTTAGGTTGGGGGGTTGTCTGTAAGCGAGGACAGGTCTGTCTCCCAAGATCTGTGAGAGTATCTCACACTTCTTATCACACTGTCTGTACTCGGCTAGCTTGATTATCACTTCAAAAGTTTTTTTTTTCTCTTAATTAATTGGCCTCTCAGAGTTGGTAAGACAACTCCCACCTGTTTATGCTCTCTGTATGTGTGTATATATATCTCCTCATTATATGTTCCATTCTATATGCATCCGAAGAAGTGGGCTGTAGTCCACGAAAGCTTATGCTCTAATAAATTTGTTAGTCTCTAAGGTGCCACAAGTACTCCTGTTCTTCTTTTTGCGGATACAGACTAACACGGCTGTTACTCTGAAACTTGTCATTGTATGTAAAGTTAGAAGATTCCACTGTATGTAAGGGCAAGCTCACACCTTGGCCAGGTGTAAACAAGACCAATGGGCCATTACCTGCTCAGTGGCTCTTCATTGGTAGGAAAAGGGGCATGGGTGAAAAATCTACATCTTAGCAAAGAAATAGCATGGAGTTCCTGTCCAGTCTGCCTGTTGCCATGGTCTCAGCTGGTGATGCTTCTCAAAGAGGGAAGAGGACTATACAAAGAAAGGGGAGACACCCAAAAGCTCCCCCTCCTCCTCTCTCTCTGCCCATTGATTCAGTGCCCCAGAAGGAACACAGAGAGCAGCCATTCAACTGGGGAAGGGGTCCTGGCCTGAGAAGTGTGGCCACTAAGAGTCTGTTGAGAGCCTGAGATGAGAAAACTTTGTTTTGTGTTTAACATAGTTATTGAGTTAGGCACTAACTGTGTTTCATCTTTATTTTCCTTGTAACCATTTCTCATTTTTGTGCGTCATTACTTATACTCCCTTCAAATCTCTCTCTTTGTAGTTCATAAACTTGGAATGACTCGGATTGGCTATTTGTTGTATTTATTCTAGTGTGTTTGTATTTATTCTGTTGTATTTATTGTTGTATTTATTCTAGTGTGTTTGAATTGAAGTGTTTGGAAAACTCCATTGAAGGTAATAAGATGTATACATATCATCAGATAAAATGACGGACTTTATATAAGCTTGTATTGTCCAGGAGAGGGCTGGGCAGTGCAGGACATACATTCCTGGGGGGAAATCAGGGAGTGGGAGTGTGTTGGGGTCACCCTGCAGTATAATTCAGGCTGGTAAGAGCCAAGGTGTGGCTGGCTGGCTGCAGCACACACAGAGACACGACTTGGAGTGACCTACATGCCGGAAGCTGTTTGTGGGCAATCCAGGCTGGAGGCTACAGCAGCAAGGCATTGTACAGGGCACCCCAGATTGAGGGCAGGGGTGACACAGCTACTCAGTAGTCTGGATTGTACCCTGGGCATGTCACAGATGTGTGGATGATAAGTGCTATATTAGTGCTACAGGGTTCTCAGTATTCTTCAGTGTATCCCAGCCTTAGCAGTTGTGTTTTCTGCTCTTCCCCACCAGTGGAGTCTCTGCCCACCCCCATCTCCCACCAAAGGGGAGAGGCTGTTTCTGCTCAGGCAAGAGCAGCAGGTAAATACTGTTCCTGGCTACCCCTCTCAGTCCTTAGAACTTCATTGGCCATGCTGCGGTCAGTGCAAAGGATTCTGGGTGTCTTTGAGAGCTAAATGTTTCCCCCATACAATGACGCTGGAACCAGGGCACCCATCTGGAGGAAGGTTGATGCAGAACCAGGAGCGGTGGTGGGAACGAAGGGAGCAGGAAGGGGCTGGCAGGGGCTCACTCTCCTTGTTGCCAAGGTGCCCTGCACCAGGGGCTATTTTAGGCTGCATGTTATCAGGGGCTTCCCTGAGCCTCCCTTCCAATCCACCCCAGCCCTGTCAGCCTCAGCTCTTGAGTGACAAGACGACTATCAGAAACCAAGAGACCCGTGAGCAGTGACCAGGCCTGAGCTCACAGGGTATTTCAGTGCTGAGGGTGCGTCTCCCGCATGAGGAGCTGTGAGGGGAGCAGGAGCCAACGCCCCCCGTGTAAAAAGCAGGCTGGTGCTCAGAGCAGGCGCAGCCTTGCCGCAGGGCTGCAGTGGAGTGAGAAGGTTTTTGTCTCACTTCCCCATAGGACGGTAGCACTGTGCAAGCACTCCCAGTCCACGTAACACAGTAATAGATGGCATCATCCTCTGCCTGGGCCCCAGTGATGGTTAAATAGCCAATCTTGTCGGAGCCAGAGCGAGAGCCAGCGAACCGGCTGGGGACCCCCGAGCCCATGCCTTTGTTAGATTCAGTGAAAAAATACAGCAGGTATCTGGGGACGCTGCCCGGTCTCTGCTGTATCCAAACGACACGGTTGGCACTGACGGTGTAACTGCCCTCTAGCGTGCAGGAGAGCTGGACATTCCCCCCAGGAGACACGAACTCGGAGGGCGGCTGAGTCACCTGAGCGTAGCAACCTGCAGAAAGCAAAGAGCAGGGGGGTGAGCACCGCTATTACTGCCACGTTTTCAGCTGACCTCGGTTTCCAGGCGTGGTCAGACGTCAATCTGCTGTAGCCGTTACCTGTCAGGAAAAGCCCCAGGAGACAGAGAGGCAGCGTGGGCTGGGCCATGGTGCAGGGAGATGGGGAGAGGTCACAGGAGCTGGGTTTCTGCTGGTTTGCAGCCTGTTCCCTGCCTTTGTGAAACCCTGTGGCAGCCTTTAGAGCCCTTATGGGCAGGGGTAGGGCAGCCACATATGCAAATGAGCCCTCCAGGGTCAAGCTGGTGCAGCCCAGTATGCAAATGAGACTCAGGGGTGGAGGTCAGACATCGTGCTCTTTTCATGATCCAGATGCCCTCAGTTCTCAGCCCTGCTGCCCCGGGTCAGACCAACGCTCCAGCCACAGTTTCCTGGCTCCAGAAGTGGCCAGAGTAAAGAGTTCCACCCCCTTCTTGAACAATTCTGCAACGATCCCAATGGCCTTTTGCTCTGGATATGTCCCTGGGAATGGCTCAAGCCTCCCCCTGAGCGTGTGGGTGTGGGGCACTCGGCAGGATAAGTATCTGGGTACATCTCACTTAACCATTGCCCTGCTACTGGTGCACCTCCGTCCCTCCTGTTCTCTGCCTGTGGCACAGGCCAGTCTAGCCTCCCGAGGTTGTTGGGTTCCGTGTGCAGGTGCTGGGTAGGGATTAGTGGCCTGTGATGTACAGGAAGTCAGGCTAGATGATATGATGGTCCCTTGTGGCCCTTCTGAATCTAAGTAAGAGTGAATGACAATGACAGGGGTAGACAACAGAAAGCGCGTTTGTAGAGAAGGTTCAAAGATTCTAAGGCCAGAAGGGACCATTGTGACCATTAGTCTGGTCTCCTGTAGAACTCAGGCCATAGAAGTTCCCCACAATAATTCCTAGAGCAGAGCTTGTAGTAAAACATCCCTGATGGAGACTCCACCAGGAAGCTGGGTAAATTGTTCCAGTGATTAATTACACTCACCTTAAAAATTTACACCTTTTTTCCAATCTGAATTTGTCTAGCTTCAGCTTCTAGCCAATGGATCTTGTACTTTTGCTAGACTGAAGAGCCCATTATTATATATTTGTTCCCCATGTACGTACTTATAGACTGTAATCAAGTCACCCCTTAACTGTCTCGTTTTGGTAAGCTAAATCGATTGAGCTGCTTGAGTCTATCACTGTGAGGCAGGTTTTCTAATCCATTAATCATTCTCATTGCTGACCCCTCTCCAATTTATCAACAGCTTTCATGAATTGTGGGCACCAGAGCTGGACACAGGATTCCAGCAGTGCCAGGTACAGAGGTGAAATAACCGCTCTACTCCAATGCAAGATTTCCCTGGTTTTGCATCCCAGGATTGCATTCGCTTTTTTGGCCACAGCATCACACTGGGCTCTTATGTTCCGTTGAGACACTACTTCAGGCGAAGGTTTAGCCTGTTAGAGTTACATTTAGACTCTTTTAAGCGTGTTACCACTTTTGTTTTGTCTGTAACCATTTCTGTTTCCATTAGTATCCTTACCCACTAACCCATAACTCTGAGCCTTTGATAAGAGACGTGCGATAGTGGTCACTACGCAGCTATCTCAGTGCTGTGAGGTGATAAGGGAGCTGATCCTCCGCTGACTCAAAGGGGTTGCTGTGGGCCGAGTACTGCCTGCCCAGAGCCAGCAAGGCCTGCGGGGGCCTGGGAGGCAGGGCTGTGTTGCCAGACGCTGTTGGTTTCAGGCAGCTGAGCTACGGCCGGCACAGACACGCCGGCTTCACGCTAAGGGCAGGTCGTGGTGAGGTGCCTCACAACCCCGGGTGCCCCTGGGGAGCGTCACAGGAACCAGGCAGTCTGAGATTCAGACCAGCAGCGTCAGTAAAAGAGCTCTAACTCTGTGTTGTGTCTGGACCAATGGCAGCGACGCATCCAACTGCAGTTTAGAAAAAATAACAATTGGGAGAGGGTAAAGAGAGACTGTTCCAAGTGTCCCAATGAGCTCCACGCTGCACAGGATACAAGACACGCAGCTAATTATTCGCATTTATTCTTTGTATTGCAGAATCTCACAAAAGCCTCAACCAGGATCCAGCCCCCATCACGCTGGGTGTTCTGCATAGCAAGTGACACGCAAGGGAGAAGCGTCACATCATCAGAACGTTGCTGGACATGCCCTAAGGGCAGGATGCAGTTAGCTAGATAACACTGACAGCTGAGTCACCCTCCGTGGGTGTCCCATACACCAAACCTCTCCAGTGTACAACACTAGAGCGAAGAATGTGTTACAGCAAAGTAAGGCCCCAAAAGCACAAGCAGAGATCTGAAAATCGGGCCCTGGGATTGTCAAAACAGGCTCATTTTGGCTCCAAACCTGCACAGGCAAAACTTTCCTCTCCTGAGCAGCCCCTTTGCCATTAAATCTGGGTTTCCTTGGTCCAATAAAAGGAGCCTCTTGGGGGGCTGTTTTCCTCTGGTTTGGACTTGGGAATACATTGAATGGAATGCCCCGTGCTCAGCAATTGTGGTGGTGCTCAGAGTTAGCTAATCACCCATTCCCTGGTACACACCAGAGAGAGCGGCTGTTCCCAAAGATTGGCAGGCAGGTCCGCTGAGGGCCCCAAGGCCAGGCCAGCTGTGATGGAAAGTTATCATTCATGTTTATTATTTACCCAGCACCAGAGTGTGCAGGGCACTCGCTCCCCCTGCCCAGCCACGCTAACAATCTGTCTGAATTTCTCAGCTGCTGTCTTGGCGATGGCTGAACTCAACTCACGGAGCTCTTCGTTCTTCCCTCCGGGTCCTGTGAGTCTGAGCTAAGGACTGGTGGTTTTACCCCCTGGAACATGTGCATGCTGCTGGCTGATGGCCACGGTTTCATGGTGAGTGCGGCCGTGGGCAGTGATGTGCTGCCACCATCTTACGGAAAAGCCCCCATCAAGTTCTCTCTCTCAGCCCCATGGGCCAATGGCCTTGAAGAGAGCCGGGATGAGAGACCAGGAATTTATTTGTCTTTCCATTTAAACAAAAACACTTCCTCAGAACCTCAGAGCTGAGAAAGAAGGCAGCAGCAGCTGGCAAACACTTATGCTGAGTATAAATCAGAGAAGCCCCGAGACTGCTCTAACTTACATCAGGCACTAGGCAGGGCCCTGAATGGGCCCCGAATACAGGAAGTGCACAGGTCGCTTAAAGGGACTGTCTCTCTCCACCGCCATCAGCATCCTTTGTTCCTGTCCCAAGCCCCAGAAGCAGAGTAAGTGAGAACACAGCCCGGTGTATGTGGGAAAGGCAGATAACATACTCCTGAACATCAGAACTAGTGCTTTAGAAATCTGGCTTTTGTGTCAAGCTGTACTGGGTGCCCCACATGCAGTTGACAGGGATCTGAGCAGATGGACAGGGGCCTGCGGGCATGAAAGACCAGCTCCGTTAGGTAGGGTCTCTGTGCAGTGGGAGCTGCAGGTGCCAGCACCTGGCAGGATCTGGCCCTGCGTGTCTCATAGCATTCTGCACTCCACCAGGTGACATGCGTCAAACAGGAAGCCACCATCCGTCACAGCTCTCTGAGCATAACTGACCGGGGGGGCCTCACCTCTAGGCTAATTCAAGGGTGGAGAACATGAGCCGTTTCTTTTTTCCGTTCCTTATAGGGCTGCGGTTCCTTCAGCACGAGGCTCTGCAAGCAGGGGCTCTTCAGAGTCCCCCGGGAGCCAGCACAGGTTTTGGTTCCACATTTCTAGAGATAGTAGATGGGATACCTGATGGAGCAGTAATAGTCAGCGTGGTCCTCAGCCTGGACCGCGGCGATGGTCAGAACGCAGGCGTTGCTGGCGGGGTCTTTGGACGCAGAGAAGCGGTCCGGAATCCCAGAGGGCTTGTCCTTGTCCACCTCCGAGTTGTAATAGAGCAGGTACCTCGGAGGGCTGCCAGGTCTCTGCTGGTACCAGGAGACCCCGAACTCCCGGATGTTGTACCCAGGATTCAGAGCACACGAGAGTTTCACCGTTTGTCCCGGAAACACTAAAATGGAGGCCGGCTGTGTCAGCACCGGCTGCGCCCTGGAAGCTGAACGAAACAAGGGCGCAGTTACGGACAGAATGTGCCGATCCCTCCCCCAGTGGCTGAACTGTGACATTATCCCCTCCGGCATCGCCTCCGCACCAGCTACAGGTTAACCTCTCGCGTGCCACACCTCCGGCAGCCCACCTGACCACACCTGCCTGCCCCTCCCGGCCCTGTCTGCAGCGCAGCAATAGCTCAGCACAGGAGCCTCGCCCTTGGGTCCCTCCCTCTGCAGAACTCCCTGATCGCCTCTGCCTCCCACGGGAACCTACCTGGCACCAAAACCCCTGGGAGGAGGAGAGCCAGGAGGCGCAGCACCATGGCGAAGGCCTTGGAGGGAGCCAGAGGGAAAGGAATCGGCAGCCGCTGTGCAGCTGGGCCCCTGGCTCTGTGCAAACCTGCAGCAGCTTCAGAGCCCTGGGGGGCCAGGCAAGCCAGGTGGTCTATGCAAATGAGCCCTGGGGCTCAGGGACTCCAGCAGCTGATCAGGTGACTATCGGCTGCTCTCTGCACTATTCAGCCACAAGGCCGACACTTGAGGATGAAGCTTCAGTCACCGCAGGGAAGAACGGATTCAGGGCTGACACCCCGGCTGTATTTTGGGCTCTGGCATTTGCTGCAGAATCCAGCCTCCTCCTCTTGTCTGTCCCCCTCCCCCCTGCAGGTGCCGTGCGTATGAGACATGGAGCCGGGTTCCATTCCAGCTCTGCCCACAGACCTCCCGTGTTCCCGTAGGTAGCTCACGTTCTCTCTCTGGGTCTCCGTTTCCCCACTTTTAAAGCAGGGATAATAAAACCCACCTCCCCCACAGGAGCTGGAAGGTTGAACTCATCCATATTTGAGAAATGCTCAGGTGGAAAGTGCTACGGGAGGAGAATCTAAGACCAGGCTCCTTTCTGGGCAGAGCAAGCCGCTTTCCTTCAGAGACTGGAGATCCATCCAGAGCCGGTCCCTGCGCTAGGTGTCAAAGTGCAGGAGCCTTTCCCCAGGCTGCTGTCTAATCACAGACACTAACCACAGACGGACCTGAGACAAAATCACCATGAGAAGAGCTACTGCTGTTCGACCGTGGAACACAGGAACAACACTCCCGGCCTTCTCCCTGGATGCCAGCGCTGGAGCAGCCCTGCCGCAAGTGTGTGTGGAACCAGAGGATCGGTCTAGGAACCTGGTCTCTCTGCTATGGCTGCTCCTGTAATAATAGCAGCACATAAATACACCTAGGGGCACGCCCAGGCCTCCACTGAATCCCTCAGGCTGTGCTGGAGACAGTGACATGGAGAGTGTCTGTGGGATCTGGAAGCGGAGGAGAAAAGGGGCTGCCAACATCACACATGATAAGACACATCCTCAGGGACATCAGGCCCCAGAGGGGAAATGCTGCATCCTACATGGTACTGGCACCACCAGGAGAGGCCCAGAGAGAGACACCACAGGAACATTTTGCAGCAGTCAAAGGCCAAAGCCCCAAGGCTACAGACTTTAGAGTGACATGGGAGATCATTAGGCAAATTAGCTCCAGGCCCCTCAGATGTTATTGGACAGATAAATCAATACCTGAATGCTCCCTATGGTAATTCAGAGGATTGGCCTGTAGCTTCATGTAATGATTTAAAGGCCACGTCTCAAGTATCAGTGACGCACTCTCTGCAATTGCAGGGTAAGGAACTGGAAAGAAATTCCTGGGCTTGCAAATCTTTTAAACGGAGGCCTCAGCCGACAGCATGCCGGCCAGCCAGGGCTCTGGATGTAGAGGGGAAGGTGGTTTGTTAGAGGGCCTGGCTTGGCCGGACCAAACAAGCTTAACTGGGGATGAGTAGACCCTGGAGTATGGGAGAAGGTTCTGATGGACATTCGTGGGGAAGAGCAGAGGGATGAGGGATTTTCACAGGTCTGGAGGTTCGGATAAGCACCACATTTAAAATTGAATCATCCAGCATTTTGGGGGTCACTCATCACTACTGCCAAGTCAGCATCTCTTCAGGAGACCCCCAAGGCTGAAATAGCAGCAGATGCCATAGGTCAGGATTGGGGGGCGTTGGTGCAATTGTGTGGAGGACGTGTGCACAGGACCTGCCCATGTGAGGGGCACGTGGAAATGAGCAATGAGCAATAATGCCGGGGGTCAGTGAAGAGCAGAAATGGGTCCTGGCTGGAAGGGAAGCTCAGCTCCATTTGCTGATATGATTGAATCGAATCCCACCTTTGACGTCAAACGAACGGCAGTGGGTCAGCGGCGGCTCTGGAGATCGCAGTGCTGGGACACCTGCGGAGGGTGTGATTGGGGAAGGGAATGGAGGGATTTCCAAGCCTGCAACAGTGATTCAGAGAAAGAAAAGAGAGAGTAAAATGTACAGGAAGGCGAAAGAAGATGAGACAAGGAGAGATGTCATTGCTGGTCATGGCTGAGGGCCTGAGCACTGTCCTTCACGCTGTGTGCTATGAAGCTACTGAGGGGTTCCCACGCTGGTTCTCTATGTGACTATAGCACTGTGCACTTTGTGGGTTTTGTCCCAAGTTGAACAATAATAATCAGCCTCATCCTCGGGCTGCACCCGCGAAATGTTTAAATATCCTTCATCGAGGCTGTGATCTTTGGAGCCCGAGAATCTCTCCGGAACCCCCTCTCCTCTCTTTAAACCACTTTTTACACAGTACTCCAGAATGATACTGGGGGCACTGCCAGATTTTTGCTGGTACCAGTCTACACAATAATCCTTGAACTTGGCCGCACTCATGACACATTTCAGAGTGACTGGTTCCCCGGGTGCGATAGACACAGAGGGCTCTTGGGTCAGGACAGGCTGGGTCTGTAAGTCTGCAGGAAGCAAAGACAGTGTTATTGAGACTGCTAGTGGGCAAGCAATGCTGTCAACTGGGCTTGCAATAGTCATCGAACCAAAGGGTTCTCCAACCTACTGCACCAGCCCCCTAATCTGGTGTAGACCCAAGTGACATAACTTTACTAAAACTCCATACAGAAGGGGGACAGAGCTGGCTCTGCCCCCTGGGAGACGCTGAGAAAGCAAACCCTTCTTTGCTTTCAAGGGTTTCCTCTGCGAGGCTATAGAAAACTCCTGACAGCACTAAGTTAGCAAGACTCAAAGAACTATACCGAGAACTTATATGCTAAAGAAAGCACCAGGAGTCCCAGTGCCACAGGAAGCTGGGGTAGCATGACTGTCCTGCACCGAGGAGTCAATGAACGAGAGCACGGCAAAGTCCTTCTGTGCGTCTTTGGCTCTGCTATGGACCACATGACCTTTGCTGGGGCATTTAAAGCCGGAGAGAGCCATGCAAATCTGCCACTCCCTTGGGAGAATTTAGGTGGGGAATTGGTTTTCACCACAGCGCCAGAATTGGACCCAAAACCCTCCCATGCAAACAGAGGGGCCCGAAGAGATCAGCTGGAGTGGAAGCCCAGGAGCAGCGACCGGTGTCAATGAGCTCACTCAGGAGGCTGCAGTGCCCCAGGCAGTGTTGATACACCTGGTCTGGATGCACTGCATTGTACTGTGCGCTCCGAGTGCCACGAGGGATTAATACGGCCAAAAGCTCAGCAGGATTCACGGGTTAGACATGTATAAATGAACACGAGCGATAACTTGTTGTCTATGTACTATGCCTTTAAGTGAATACTAGTCTATGCACACAATGTATTACACCTATAACCGGAGACTGTAGAACATGATCTCATGCCCTGCGCCATCCCCTGGCCCCTGCACTGCACTGCCAGGCCAGGCTGATGGTCCATCTAGTCTGGTGCCTTGTCTTTAGCCGGGGCCGGGACCAGATGCTGAAGAGGAAGGCGTAAAACCCCCATAATGGGTAATTATGCAGCGATCCAGACGGCTGCGTGACCGTGATGTCGCCCTGGGATCAGACAGCGCCTAGTGAGAGGGAACGACAATGACTGCAGCTTCATCGGAGCAGCAAGGGTGAAAATCCCACTGAGCCCCACCCAATCAGTGCCAAGGGGTTAAAGGGTTTGAATTCGATTTGAAATGCTCAGCATGTGTGTTCGCACCGTGCCCTGCACAAGGGGGCTCTGGTCCTGACTGGGGCCTCTGGGCACTAATGCAATTCATCATCATCCTCTCCCATCTCCGAATGCAGCAGTGACCTGCAGAGACGGGGCAAGCAGCATGAAATCAGGTGTTGGAATGTACTGCCCTCTAGTGGGGACTGGGTGCTATAGCACTGCCTGTGTGCAAGCCTTGCTACGTGAGTGTCCAGTTTATAATGAGGGTGCTCTCCTGGTAACGGGAAATGAGCAATCCCCGTAGGGACACACTCGGCCCATGTGCAGCATGTGACCATTCCGCCTCCTCTGGCTTCTCTCACGCCAATGGCCTGGAAGGGATTTTGCAGATTTAGGGTCAGGCGGCCACACAGACAAACACAAACTGGGCTAAGCCGCCTGGATGACTCCTTTAACACCCTGGGGGCCAGACATGCCAAACCTGCGAAAAAACGCAGAAATTGGGCTTGGTTTTGGCTTAATCGTGAGTTGCTTGTTGGCTAGTTTTTGCTTGTAGCTTGTTGTAACTTGTTGCTTCTTTTTTTGATTGGCTCCTGGCAAGCAGGGGCAAGGGGGGGAGAGAGTCAGGGGCGCACAGCAGGCCCACCACAGTCCCAGACTGCACACTGGGGGGACCTAGTCACATAGGGTGTTGGGTTCTTAGGGACTGGCTTGTTCTGGCCTTGTTTTGAAATGGGATTAGCTTGATTTTTGCTTATTGTGAAAGACGCGGTGCTTATTTACCGTGTGAAACTTGGCAACTGTGCTTGAGGGCCAGCCAGTGTTAATGACACTCCTTCCCCTGGGTCCTGGCTGCACCGCACCTGGGGAATCTGGGAGGGACTGTGCCTCCTCCTCCCAGAACTCCCTGGTGCACAGGGGACTATGCAATCTGCACCCTCCCTTAGCAGTGTAGCCTGCTCCCCTCAGCAGGCCTGCCAGGGATTGGGGGTGCATGGAGGGAGCAGTCCCTATGCTCCCCTGAGCTCATGGACTAATATTGACCTACCCTTTGCCGGGAGTGGCAGTGCTCTCCCCAGTCACCCACACAAAAGTAAGGCACAGTCTGGCCCAGAACATCCCACCTGAAGGGAACCTCCACCAACCCCCACAGAGCATCCAACCCCCAGAAAGGCCTGCAGCCCCCAAGCCGTATCCAGCCGCACAGAGCCTGCAGCCCACAGAGACCAGTCAAGCCACACACAGCGTTTGACCCAGATGGAGTCTGACCCAGCCTGAGCATCTGAAACACACAAAGGATCAAACCCATCGGGAGCCTCCAACCCAGACCGACTGCCTCTGCCTAACCTCCCTGGGCCAGTCTGGCTCCCCCCCTCCTGCCACCCAGGTGTTTCTAACCTACTGAGAGTGTTCGGTGGATGCAGCTTCACATTCCAGACCCAGAGCGTGCTTGAACTTTGAACATTTCCTGTTCTGTTCCTGTTCCTGTCAGAGGGTGGTGATGGACGGCAGGAGAGAGATCACTTGATTCCCTGTTCTGCTCACTCCCTCTGGAGCACCTGTCATTGGCCACTGTCGGTAGACAGGATACTGGGCTGGATGGACCTTCGCTCTGATCCCATACGGCCATTCTTATGTTCTTATGGGAGGTCTCTACGACACACAGTTTGGAGCTGTAATGCAGACGGCAGGGAAGAGGGATAACCCAATACAGCCAGGACAACAGGACCAGCCTCAACCACCTGACCCTTGTGTGATGCCCAGTGGTAGCCTCTCAAAGTACACAGGGAAAACCAACATAGAAAGATTTGCTCAGAGCCAGTTTTACAGCAGCTGGTAGAGAACATACAGGGCTTAATCCAAGGACCATTAAAGCCAGTGGAGAGATTCCCATTGACTTCAGTGGGCTTTGGGTCAGCCCAGGCAGGATAGAAATAGGTAATGACTGGGATAGAGGGTGGTCTTGAAACATCCTAATCGTGTCTGAGAACTGTACACTCATAACCTGGGAAAATGCAAACTGTGAGTCCTACATTTCTGTGACCATTTCTTTTCAGACTCAGACATAAGCTTTGGTGTGGGAATAAACAGTGAGCGACCACCAGGTTTGTGTGTGAGAGAGAGATCCGCCCTCCCACGCAAACCTGGTGTGAATGTCCGCTCCACAGAGACCTAGTACGAACTCCCTGTGCATTGCTCTGGTGCAATGTGAGAGCAGAAGAGGTTCCTGTTGCTTGAGTGGCTTAGTGAGAAACCAAGACTCTCTTTTGGGTGTGTGGCTTCACACTTCATTCTGCAGGGGAAGCAAAGGGGGTGGAGGTGTCAGCACATCTCCCCCAGCAACAGCTCCCGCGCCTCACCACCAGAGCAAGAGGTCTCTGCAGAACCTGCCTCTGCTCTGCCTGGTTTCCTACTTCCTACAGCTCTGAGCTGTTCACGCCTTGGAAGGAGCAATGCTGTCCCTGCTTGTGATGATGTGGCAGTATCTGGGGGCTACCACAAGAGATCATAGTGCTGTGCAAAGGTGTGATTCCATACCACTCCATACCAGCTCTTCTTGAGCAGCCACATGCATCGCTGCAGAGTTTCACTTTTAGTTAAACTTACAGCCCCTGTGGGTGGGAAGAAAATCTCTAAACAGGACCCGCTGCAGCACTGTCCTGAGTCTGCAGACGATAGATTGAAACTGTGCCAGATTCTGATCTCAGTGGCACTGTGAATAACTCCACCAAAGTCAACGAAAGGCAGTTGAGTTACTCCACATTGATAGTGTAACTGAGATCAGAACGTGGGCAGGGGGGCGTCAGAGAACCGTGAGCTATGTGGAGCTGTGTGTAGTGTTTGGGGATGGGGCAGAGCCTGAGTAAAACACCAGCACTATTTCTGACCCATGGTGAGTAGAAATTATTGAGACTGGAGTGATTTAGGAAAATAACAACTGGCTTTCTTGGGGGATTTAGCTGAACTGTGGAGAGAGACTCTTCTCCAAGCTGGAGAGAGACATTTCAGATCAGAAATGCAGGTATGTGAAGCTGGGCGTATCCAGCACTGTGACAGTGTGAAAGGCATCTGTCCCCG
Organism: Malaclemys terrapin pileata; assembly: GCF_027887155.1. Taxonomy (NCBI): domain Eukaryota; kingdom Metazoa; phylum Chordata; order Testudines; family Emydidae; genus Malaclemys; species Malaclemys terrapin. The sequence continues at coordinate 13,898,483 of NC_071520.1, read as the reverse complement.
GAGCATTCCCAACTCCCTGCGCCACAGATTGATTTCCTTGGGGTCCCTAGTTTGGGTCTTTGTCATGTAGTGTTAACGTCAGTGCCACACGTTGTGACCTTGCACTCCATATGCTTTATGAAAATATCCTTATAAATGTGAATATGATGTAACTGGATTATGCTTTATGCAAAAGGTCTCTTGTAAGGTATCATTACCTCTGGATAGCTCAGTGGTTTGAGCAATGGCCTGCTAAACCCAGGGTTGTGAGTTCAATCCTTGAGGGGGCCACTTGGGGAGCTGGGGCAAAATCAGTACTTGGTCCTGCCTAGTGAAGGCAGGGGGCTGGACTCGATGACCTTTGGTCCCTTCCAGTTCTAGGAGATGGGATATCTCCATTAATTTATTACAAAGCTTATCATCCCTGCGGGAATGGCAAAGAGGAAGATGGCAGAGTTTGGTACAATACAATCAGAGACAGGGAGGGAAGAGAGGGACCTCAGACCCTTCTCACTGCAGGGCATGGGCCTCAACAACAAAGGCCAACTGGACATTTCACAGCAATATTGTAGGGGCCTGAGGAATACTGTATTCATGTCCCATAGACGCGCTCCACCTAAAGATCAGCTTCACCCAACCACACAACTTTCATCAGTACATTTATTACATGCCAGAGTCACACCACTGAAGAAAAGGGGTGTTTGCTGGAGACATTTGTGTTACATGCGTCGGAGGGGAATACATTCACGGTGCCTGAAGCATGGCATACACAGTGTCCGTTCCTGGGTCACTGCTCCCCGCTCTGGGCTCCTTCTCTGTCACTGGCTCGCCAGAGTGAGCGCTCCCCCCTGGAGAGGACACCATCTGCGAACAAGCAGAACCCCAGATCAGCACAGGGAACAGTGACATTCTCTGAGCTGGGAACCTCAGCCCAAGGCAGAAGTGGCTGAGATGAAGTGAATGAGGCAGCTCCATGTATCAGCCACAGTGAGAGCGGGGCCCGAATGCTGGGCTGCACCACAGCCCCCACAACTGCAGCGGCTCTTCCAGTGTCTGAGCTGCAATAGCAGCCGCAGCCTCTCCACGCCAGCTGCAGGGACTCCCGGGCCCCTGGATTCATGTAAACACGAACCTGCGTCACCTTCCCCTGCCCTCCAAAAACGTGGCCTTCCAGGCTGGCCTGGGCAGAGCCAGTTCAGAGATCTGTCTCATGGCGCATAGCGCTGGGTAGACACCCCCCATGGCCATCCCAGTGGATCCCCTGCTCAGTCCCTGTGTGGGGCTTAGAAGGTGCAGAGGCTTTGCACAAGCCCTCTGCACTGGGGTGAATTTCACTCCATGACCTGGGGCAAGTCAGCTCATGCCTCAGTTTACTCATCGGTAACTATAGGAGAGGAATATCCACCTACCTCGCAGCATACGGTGAGGTTTGTAAAGCACTTAAAAAGCCACAGATGCTACAGAAGTACAAAAAGTTACTGCTCTCATCATCTACATTAGTTATCAGAGTGACTCCGCTGGGACTGGAATGACGTCTGAGCACTTTCAGCACAGAGATCAGCACTTACACTGGACTTGCTCCACTGCAGTTTTGAATAGATCATTTCACTGCCGACGGGCTGTGTAAAGGACTCTCTCCGGGCAGGGGCAGGGGTGCTGCAAATGGGATCGGACATTTCCAGAGAAGCTTCTGGTTTCTTGGCCTGGATTTGGCACTTTACTAATATAAAATACGGAAGGACACATGCATATTATGGAATGACCTGGAAATATCTACTGCAGGCCTGAGGGGAAAGACTGAATTCTACCTCAGTGTCTCTATTTATAGGCTGGGTTCTGGCTTTGTAGGGGCTTTCAATATTTTTCTTCTGTTAATTTATTTTACACCAAAAGGGCCTGATCTAAAACCCCTTGCAATTAAAGGGAAACTTTCCATTGACTTCAGTTGGCTCTCAATCAGGCTCTAGCAGCTGAGGGGCCATACACTGACTATATCCACGCTCGCAACTCCCGTTAACATCACTGGAAATTCTGCCTCTAGTGTGGAAATGTATATATGAGACCTTGCACTGGAGATATAAAGAGTGTGGAGATTTGGTGACCTTCTCTAGCTGTTAGGTATTAGAACAGGGGTGGCCAAACGGCGGTTTGCAGGGCACATGCAGCTCTTTTGCAGTTAAAGTCTGGCTCCCGGAGCCCACCATGCCTCCCATTCTCCACCTAACAGACTGGTGTACAGGGGAGCTCAGAGCTTCTGCCCTGGGATGGGGCGGTGGGACTCGGGGCTTCAGCCCCATGGGGCGCGCCTGCCAGGGCCCTGAGCCTTGGCAGGTGCCTCCTGGGGGACTGAAGTCTGAAGCCCCAGCACCCTGTTATGAAGATTATCGTATGCAGCTCAGAGGGTAAGTTTGGCCACCCCTGTATTAGAACATGACTGCTTTGTGCATGTACCAATCACGTCCTGTCATAATTAAGAGGTTTCTTATCTTCTCATTCTTTGCTTTGAACTTAAAGAATGTTACAGACTTGTCAATAAAGAAGAGAAATAGCATGGAGCCATGTATGAATTTAGGAAAGACATCCTGAACTGGTCATTTCCCAGAAGATTTGCTGTACCTCACTGAGCCAACAACAGTAACTAAGATCACTTAAAACAAACCATGGCTGCAACGTGTAAGATGATGCCTAAAGAGAGGCAGGGGAGGTTGTTTGCACTTCTTTACTAGCAACTACTTACATGTAAAATACAAGCCCAAAGCAAGGAGGAACAGAAGTAGCCCAGCAGTCAGACTGGAGATCAGCAGAACATTCTCTCGGGGGGCTATAAAGGAAAACAAATAATATTTGTGAAAAGTCAAAAAAAGGAAAAGAAAACTGAATCCCTTCCATTCGCTCCTGTGCAAAGCCTCGGGCAATATTGCCCCTTCGATTAAGGATGAGAAAGGCACTCAGATATTATCGTATCAGGCCCTGAATAGACTAGAAAGACAACTCCAGTATACATGCAGGATCGCAGCAAGTCTCCCAACCAAACCGTACGTAACATTCCTGGTATTTCAAAGGTAAAGCACAAGCCGAAAGCCCCTTACAAAAGTCCTTCTTCGTACATGTTAAAAGAGGGAAAAGACAAACCCCACAAACCCACTGTTGAAACTGTCCTTGGCAGGTCACCTTGACATAGACGCTTATCCTTTTTTGGCACTGTTCCAAGACTGAACAGACCAAGTCCTAACCTCAAAACAATGTGATTTTCACTCCCTGTTCACATATTTACCAGTACCATCCGCTGTGAATCAGAATTACCTCATCATAAATTCAGCTTGCTACCTTCATAACTTCATCCCTTGTCCACAGATTTGTTACACGGTAAATGCAGTGAGGATTGTCTCAGGACAACCTTTGTTAGTTGGTATCACACGTTACTTACTGTTACCTAACGGAATTGTAACACTAGCTCCATATCACCAGTAATCAGCAATACTAATCAGCCACCAATAAGTCATCTCACCAGCAGTAAACAGCCTCAGATACCCAACATTAATAGCAGACACTTAGGTCGGTATCTGTGTGAACAAGTGGCGTGTGTTTGTGGTTTTGTAGATGCTTTAAGTTTTTCCGTTGATTGATCCCCAGCTCTTTTTCTTGATAGCAATCACTGGACTTGCAAAACCCAACCTCGCTGCACTTCAAAGGGTTTCTCTTCTCAGCCAGGCACCATGAGCAATGCTATTCTACAGCCACGCCGTGTGAATACTGCAAAGCTTTGAGAAGCGTTTCCGGTTGGGCTAAAGGCACCGGCCAGGCAGTCTGTGTGGACGGGAACTCCATGCTGTTTCATTGCTAAAATGGAGATTGTTTTTGGCCCTGCCCTCTTGCCTGCCAAAAAATAGCCACTTAGCAAGCAATGGCCCATCGGCCTTGTTTACACCTGGCTGAGGCATCAGCTTACTCTTTTGTTTCCCTTCCTGCTGATGACTCTGTTAACAGTTTAAATGCAAATTAGGCAGAGCACACATTCCTTGGTTTGAGGACAGACCAGTTTGCCAGCTTCTGTTTGGGCAGGGCTGTGGTTTGGAACGTGCGTTACCACCACCACACAGGGGCATCTTACAACTTCACAGTGTTGCCGCACATATTTTACCAGCACAATGTGGACCAGCCAATTATGAGTTTTCAAATGATACCTTATAAGACATACCTTGTACAAAGATTATTACAATAGTGTGTGGGAGCTGGACACAGGGGTACATTCTATCACAGAGAGTGACTGGTTTCTTGGGACTGAGTGTAACCTGAATATGTTGTGATTTTTGGTGGAAGCTGGGCATAATTTTGCAGGGCAAGGGGGGGCATTGCCCCCCCACAAACTGCAAGCCTTGGACAGTTGCTGAATTTGCCTCTCCCCCCTCCCCCCACACACACGGTCCCGTTGGCCTGACTGGAGCTACCCCCTCAAATATAGACGTCAAACTATGCCTATGGGTGTAAGTGACCATTTAATATAGTCCAGCTTGCCTGGGTGGCAAGATAGACTGGAGAGTCTAAACCTTAGACTCTAAGGGGATGGACAGTGACTCCCTGGTAAGACTGTTACAGTGATCTAGGAGTTCTCATTTGTTACTCACTTGGTGAAATCTAATTATAGAACATACCACCAGTTTGGGGTGTCTGCCCTGCTTTTGACAGTCAGCCCGGAGGTAGGCACTCACAGTCGTGAGCTACTCTAAACAATGTGACAACAACGATCACTGTCCCTACTTCTTCAGACACACAGCTGAGTGTCTGTATTTTAAAAGTGCACTGATGCTTTTCTAAAATATCCAAAGAGGGTAAAGAGCAAAGGTTTTGCTAATATGTAAAAAACAAGCAAATCCTTTGCAGTTTTCTTGTGCAAGGAATCTGAATTCTCAGTTCTTAATTGTTCTACACAATCCAGTTCCCGATGTATTAAACTATGAACATTCATCCAAAACAATTAGTTTAATATAAAAATATGCTTAAAGAACAAGGGAAATGAGAGAGAGAAATAAGATGAACATCTTACAACAATCCACAGCAAATGCAATGTTGTAGGGATACTGCTAATGCCGTAATTTTTCTTGTAGTCCTAGGATATATCAAATATATTTGATGATAATGATGACTATACCCATCCTGAATTAATAGATCTAACAAACTAGATTCCAGAAAATAGACCTTGTTCCAGTTATTAAAAAAAATACAATCCAATATTAGAAAAATCAACAGATTTCTGTAGACCATTTGTTTTTAGACTAATATAGTTATTCTGTTATAAAAGCAACTTTAAAATTCTGTAACTGTGGACTACATTTTTATTTTTTCAATTTGATTACTATTTTATAATTGTCCATTAAAATAGGCTAAAATATTATTATAAATAACACAGATCAGGAACCCTTTTTTTAAAATAAGTTTTTTTATTATGGCAATATTCCATAATTTTGTGTTTAGATTTAGCACTGCTAAATTAGCAGGACATTTTTGAAAACAGAGTATGGTTCTGTAGAATAGTACAGGGGAGGCAAATAATTACTCTGTCTCATAAATTCAAGGAAGGAAATACAGTAGGTATAATAACTAGAATTTATAGTATAATTTTTGCCTTAGGGATGGAAAGTATCTACTAGAAAGTCTACCATTGCTATAAAATATGTCAATTTTGCCTTTTTCGTCAAAATTTGCAAATTCATTCACAGAAAATATATTCAAGAAGCTATGTACATATATGATTTTTTTTTGTAAGCAAACTGCAATTTTTTCTCCCCAATCCTCAACTACAGAGGTTATCATGGAGCCATCTCACACTATAAAATATATATGTATTTTAAATCAAACCAATGTAATGTCACAAACTTGTCTTGGATCATATTAAGCTCAGAGTTCCAGATAGTCCATGCACGGTGTGACATATTTAGGAGAATTACAGCCAACGTACAATTTCACAGCACCAGAGAGGGTGAAATGTAAGTATATCTTGGTTTGATAAATAAGCTAATGTTCCATGTAATGTTCAAAGAAAGTGATGCAATGGAAATATTGACAAGGAAAGTGTTATAGTTGAAATATAATTGCATGGTCATATGTTGAAGAACCTTTTAAACAAGTCATAAACATGCTTGCATCATAAGTCTTATTTCATAGGAAGCAAGAGAGCTAAGATTTCTCATACACACGCAACAGAGTGTCTGACAGAGAGAAAGAAATAGGAGAGACAGAAAAAGAGAGACACTCACCCGTGACAATGAGACAAGTCCCGTTTGTTTTTGATTTAACATGGTCTGGCACTGTGTTCACTTCGCAGTAATACAGGCCGCTGTCATTCACCCACACCTCGGGGATGACGAGACAACTGGTGTTCTTTTCAAAGTCTAAATGACCCCTAAAATAGCCTTCGGTGACTGAGACAGGGACGCTGGGATTGGGACGAGTCATCCTAAAGGACAGGATCCTCTTGGACACATTTTTATGGGTCATATTATACATCCAGATTATCTCGTAGAATGGATTGCCAACAGCAGGGGATCCATCAAAGGAACACTCAAAGGAGACGGGTTCCCCTTCAGTTACCAAGATCGGTGGAGGGTTTTCCCCAGAACCTAAAAGGGAAAAGTGTAATTAAAAGCAGGTATCTCAGCAAACTCTGGACCTTGCTGTTTTGTAGGGAATGACTTCAATTAGTTCAACCTACTTCCATTTTATTTGCTGTTAGTGGTTTTGTGTGTGTGTGTGTGAATGTAGCACTGGTGACAGATTGACACCTTGGAGAATTAATTTCTCTGTTTAGCCACTGATCAGACACAGCATAGACAAGTCTCCAGTGTTACAAGCTTCCACCACATTGTCCAGCAATATGCCTCATTGCTGACCTTGACTTTAATCCCTGTGGAGTCCTTGAGTATTCATCATTGTTACATTTCTGTTACTGTGTATGATGTGATGGGGTTTTGTGTTTTTCTATCCATTGAGTTAATTGTACAATCAGATACTATTGGGAACACCACCTCCATCTGATGCTGTGTGTGCCTTCTGTTCAATAAAGTAATCTTATTTAGACTGAACATAACTTTATAGGATATAAATGCCCTAGGCTTTTCATTCATCTCAGGGGAACTGTCAAGGATTTTGCAAATGTTCTTTCTTACATTTTTCGATAGCAATAAAATCTAGTTTGATACATAACAATGCCCCCAATTTTTAACCTGTTCCCCCAAATATTTAATGCTACGAAGATAATATTTCCTTATCAATTATATTACTCAATTTACTTTTATAATAAATTCCAAGAACTAATTATTTAATCTCATCATTATACAGAGCCCAAAAGAAAATATGACTGGAAAAAAATCTAATTAAATTCAATTAAATTGTTTCTTTGTATATAGGAAAAGGGATTTTTTTCCATTTCAAAGCAACTGGGTCCCATCTACTTTCCATGTTAATTCTCCAATATTGCAATCATGAGTTATATTTGAATGCTAAAGCATAATTACATAGACATTGTGATATATATTTTTTCATTTGAACACAGTTCAGAAGAAAACTACACCTGCTATTCATCACAAAAGCATTTTTATTCACTCATTTTTCCATCTATATAAAAGCAGGTACTCTTTTTGGTGAGTATCTCATTGCTAATCTGGATTCAGCACAGTTTGTATGTCAAGTTCCATAAAAAAACAAAACCCAAAAAGAATAATTCTCCTTCGATATACCAGAAATATTGTAATTCAAACAACGTATAAAGATTGTCAGCAAGAAAACACAGCCCTAATTAACAGAGCTAGACCTAGCCCACAAAATTCAATTCAAACCCAGATTTCAAGCCCTTTAGAGATCTGGAGGTGTTTGGATCTGGTGGTTTGGTTCGGCTCATTAGAGGAATGGGCCAGATCCATGTTTGGATTCTGAGTTTCTCCAAGTTCAGGGCAGTTCTGATCTGGGTTTGGGGTTCAGGCTCATCTTTAATATTTCATCTTTCCATTTTCCAGTCTCAACCACCCCAACCCCAGTACTGCAGGTTTACATCTGTCTCTTCCACTGAGCAAACTTTCCAAACGCCCAAGGCAGGAGAATACCTAAGTGGTGCGACTCTGCTTACCTAGGGAAAGGAACACTTCCGGCAAGAAGGAGAGCACCAACACAGAAACGAGAAGAGCCATGTTTATCCCATGTCCTCTTGTCTCTCTCTCTATCTCCAAAGCCTCATGTTGCTCGTAGAGTCTGCAGATACCATTAATTGACAGTAGAGGCTGCAACCTGGGCGTGCGTCTGAATAGGAAAGAGAAAAAATCTCTCACCTCACCCAGGGACGTAGTCTGCAGTGTGCATACGACGAAACAGTGTGATAAGTAACCCTAATAATAACCCTGCTCTGCCCCCACGGCCTTGCAGTGAAGACAGCCTAAAGCACATGCTTCAGAGGAGACGTGTCCCACATCAATGCAACCCCAGCACATTGACCTTTTCAAGAAATAACAACAGGGGAGAGTGGATAATGGAAAGAAGATGATCAGAGAAATTAATTGCCATACTGAAATTACCTGGATGGAAATTTCCTTGTGCCTGCTTCCCCTGGAGGAGAACTCCCAGTTCCCTGATGGAACCCCATATTAAAAAGGACATTTTCTGCTGGAGAGTTTCCTTCCCCCTCACACTTTGACTCTTGACTCTTCCTCACCTCACAGTCCCTCATCACCACTGTCCATAATGTTCAACTTTTACACTGTCCCATCTCACCCAGCAGCCTCACCCTCACTGCCTCCCTTGGCCTCCAACCCCAGATCAGCTCACCTCTCATCCCTCAGGCCTTCCTACACCTAGGCAGCAAGTGTTGGAGTTCTGCTCTGGAGCGAGAGGGCTGGGAGCCCTTGTCCTAGGTAGCAGGCGATATTCTTATCACACTTCAAGCTGAAAGCCCCTATTTTGAATGTGAAAATCTCGTGTTACTAACATTATGAAATTTGCGGTGTTGTTGTAGCCGTGTTGGTCCCAGGATACGAGAGAGACAAGGTGGGTGAGGTAATAGCTTTTATTGGACCAACTTCTGTTGGTGAACGAAACAACTTTTGAGCTAAACAAACCTTTGTGTAGCTCAAAAGCTTGTCTCCTTCAGCAACAGAAGATGGTCCAATAAAAGCTATTACCTCACCCACCTTGTCTCTCTAACATTATGAGGAACCTCTACCGTAAATGAGAGTGATGCAGAGGGCAGAGGAGTCTGATGGACTGAAACGAGGCGGAGAAAGTGGGATGGGGGAGAGGAGCTGGAACTGGCAGCAGCACCCCGATATGACTCATTTACATTTTCTTGATCGCCTCAGGGCAGCGGGATGGTGAAGATGAGGCCACTATAGGCAAGTGCAGCTGTGGTGGCAGTGTCCATCGGTGAACCAGGCCACACCGACTGAGTGTGCAGGGTTGGATGGGAGATGAGGGGTCATGGATGGCAGTGAGTTTAATGGGGACAGAGCAGCCATTCCTGATTGAGCAGAAGGGGGTGAAGAAGGGTAGGGGGGACTAGGGATGAGGCAGTCAATTCACAGAAGAGGAGGTGAATCAATGTTAGATAATGAATTCATTACTTAGAGAGACAAATAAAAATGTCAGTTAAATCAGTTAATGAATCGATAATTAATTATCAGGTAGACAATTAAAGCTGCCAAATAAGCGTGATGGGCCAACTAGCAGGGCAATGGATGGGCAATAGGGAAGGTGGCCGGATGGGCGGCAGGCAGTGCTACAGGAGGATGTGTAGCCAGTTACCAAGGAGCAGTTCAGCCAGCTGAGGCGAGACATCAGCAGCAGTCTGTGGAAGTAGAAAAGGCTGCTGAGGTCTCCTCCCCAGCACTGCCGGTGAGACGGGCTGGACTCCCCAGGGCAGGGGACAGGCCGGAGAGGGGAGAGCCATGCAAGAAGACAAATGACTGGAATTCGAGCATGATGCTGGCACAAGCAGCCCTGCTCTTACCAAAACTGCCATGGGGTCTTTAATACACGGTGCTCAGAACCTCGATTTGACATCTCATCTGAAATACAGCACCTGTCCCAGCTCAGTGTTTGCTGATGCCATGCTGGGTCCTTGCATTCAGTGCTGACTGACTGGGACCCATGGCACTTTTCGAGTCCCCAATACCCCTTCCTTGAAGCCCCTTGAGTTTCCCCTGGGGAGCAAGGCTTAATTTGTCATGAAAGAGGTGGCGGGGCTCCAGCAAATTTTTTTACATTCATAACTGACGCAGCAAGCCCAGAGGCGCCGGAGCAATGAACTGCCGAGCCCAGAGGCGCCGGAGCAATGATCTGCCAAGCCCAGAGGCGCCGGGGTTATGAACTGCCGAGCCCAGAGGTGCCGGGACTATGAGCTGCCAGGCCCAGAGGAGCCGGGGCTGAGGCCTGGCAAGACCTGGCACAAATTAAGCACTGTTTGGGGGTCTCCAAGCCAAGGACTGAGCAGAACCGACCCTGCCAACCGGCTCACAGCACAAGGTGCTATGTCTGCGAGTCGTGTGTTTCACCATAAACAAATAAATACTCCCCTCAAGTGGTGGCTCAGTGGTATTTACATCTTTGCATCTGGAAGGAAACCACTGAGATCAGTGAAGGTGGGGTCATCTCTGAAACAGTAACACAGAGGTGGTTGGAGTGCTAGTCGTTGGGAATGGGTCTGCTTTATGGGGGGGGGGTGAACTGGGTGTTAATGTTGAGGCTGATGTCAGAGTTGTTGAGGTACCTTTAGCTGGTGATTTCCTTAGCTTAGTTTGAGGTGGGGATTGTTCTGTGAATGACTTCGATTACCCCTCTTCTCTTAAATTGCGCTTAGCAACTGTAACCATCAACCAACCAGATCCTTTGTTTCTGGATAATATCATAAGCTACGTAGCTCTGTGGTATCAGAACAGACCTGGGTCTAACCCATGCTGGCCCTATGTTGTAAACATGCTACCCACCAGTGAGGCCTGGGACTCCCCTGAGAGGATTCTGGGCAGATTTGATGCCTCCATCAGCTCTGCCCCCCTCTTCCCAGCTAAAGCTGAGGATGAGAGAGTTTAGCCATAACATGAGAGTTTGCACCTTATTTCCCAAGACACACCAATCCACTCCCACACACACACGCACACTCTCAGCCATATAAGGCAACCTTGTCAGCTACACACTTAGGTCTATAGCCATGAATACACAGCAGAGGCTGTGTGGAGATGACGCCACTAAAAGGCCCCAAGGGACCAAAATATAAATACCTCACTGTTTGCCTGGCAACCATCGCTATGGGGACAGTTTGCAGCAGAAAGTGTTGCATTTAGGGTTATATCCCAGCTCAGAGTTCTTCCAGTGTTTTGTGTTACCATGGAAACAGTCCCAAAGCCAGGAGGAGGCATTGGGCCCCTTGCTGGGAGAGGGAGAGCCCGCCACTGTAAATAAATGGATTGATAGAAGTAGGAAAGGCCCGAAGGGGAGTCAGCATGAACCAGAACACCATTCAAACTGGCATTCCCCAGCGCCTCCAGGCCAATCCCAGCTCCCCCACTGACTCACTGGGTGGCCTGGGGCGTGAGTCTCAGTCCCTGTTCTGTAAAAAGGGGATAAATGAGGCTTTGCCCATGGTGGTCGCGAAGCAACATGTATTCCCTGCTGTTTGTAAATGGCTCAGAAGAGGTGCTGTGCACTAGGAATGATCACCATTCAAATGGAGGGAAGGAGGGCTTTGAACCTGAGGCACAAAGTACAGCAGTGGCTAGAAATGCAGCCCTGTGATCATCTTGCTTTGCCAGCTTTCCCCACATCCATCATATTGAACGTGCTCTGTTTACAGTACAGTTATCTCCATGGGACAGATGGGGAGGCTGAGATACAGAGTGACTTACCCAAGTCACCCAGCACAAGAGCTGGGAATAGAACCCACAGCTGCTGTGTCCCTATTCAGCCCGCTATCTCCTGGACACCACAGCCCCTCTGGCCAAGCCTGGCCTGGCTGCCAGGCCAGACGCTCAGCCCTGTCTCTGGAGCCGCAGCGATTGCTATTACTCTGCCAGTTCTCAGCACCAGCAATTGAGACTGTGGAGTCAGGACTGTGCTGGGGATTCGCTGATGCAGCAGACAGCCGAGACCAGAGACGCCCTTGTGCAGTCAGCCTGGCTCTGCAGTGCGGACGGCTTTCAGTGGTGGTTGGTTCAGCTGGGCCGGGGCGAGCTGGAAGACATGCAGGGAGAACACAGCGCAGCACCGGGGTTGCTGAGGCCCTGAAAAAAGATAGGCAAGGAATCCTCTGAATCCAAAGCAGAGGCCCCCGGGATTGTTATTTGGTGGCAATGAGACAGTGGCATCAAGACGGTCTGGAACAATACGATGCCTTGATGGGCTGGGCAGCCCTCCCAGATGCCTCTGCCTGTTTCAGCACAGCCCCTGCCCCTAGCCCCTGTCAGAGCTTCGCTGAGAAGCTTTGGAATCTGCAGGAGTTATTTCCCCGTTGCTGGGAAATCGGGTTGTTGAAACCAATAAGAGCATTAACAAGGGAAATGCTCACCCCTCCCCCAGGCTCTCAGCGGGCTAATTATGCCAGTCTTAATAACAGCCTTTTGTCACCCAGGCTGCCTGCAAGTCTGCCCCAAAACACAAGGCAGTCGGAGCACCGTCCGCAAAGTCCTCTGGCTTGGGGGAGAGGGGCAGCAGTCCCGACGAAGGGGGCTGCTGAGGAGGTTTGGGCCCAGGAGAGTGGAAGCACCATGTTCGTTACGGTGAGATATGGAGGTAAGTGGGGGAAGCTCAGACTTTGCCCTCTGGACCCAGCTTCTCCGAATCAGCTGGTTTCTCTGATCGTGAAACCTGACAGCATACTTTGTGTTCCTCTTGCCACCGTTCAGTGATCCTATCCGTTTCCCTTAAGTCAGTGGCCTGGGCAGGTGTATTTGGGGAGACAGTGTTGTCTAGTAGCTAGGGAACAGTGCAGGGAGTCAGGAGACCACTGACTCACTGTGTGAGTGCTCTGTGACTCAGTTTCCCCATCTGTAAAACCGGTATTTCACCTCCTTTGTAAAGAGCTTTGAGATTGAGGGATTAAAAAAAAACTTAAATCAGAGCTAAGCATTATCTGGTATTATTTGCAGACAGACCTCAGACTTTACTCCATCTTTCTAAGGGAGGATGGTCACTGCAGACTTTTACTGTTCTGTGGTTTCAGGGCCATACAGCATAATGAAACAATCTGAGAAAAGACACCTGATGAAAACCAAGTTCCCGGGTTTTCCAGCTGCCCCTGCTCCACAGAGGGGTCTGTGCTTCTCTGAAGTGCAGCTCCTGCATCCTCAGCAAAGTAACTGTGTAGAAATGGCATCTCTGCTCCCTGTGTGTCTGCAGAGTCATCTCTGATCACATCAGTGACTATAGCTTTTATATTCATTCGTACTCCATGTCCCCTTCCTGCCGAGTCTCACCTGCCTGCTGGGCAACACTGGCAGCTTTGGGCCCCTGGCAAAACAGGGGCTGGGGGCAGCTTGTATCACTGCAGCCCAACTCCCAGCTCACTTGCTCCAAGTGGACTTGCTGTGACCCCGGGCCCACAGCCTGGGCACCAGCAGCAGAGTGAAGGTAGCCCACTGACTGAAGGGCTGTTTAGCTGCAGAAACGGCTCCCCTGAGAAAATGATAGTTTGTTGATTTGCTTTGCTTTTGAGCACTCTTAAAATGAAGGATTGACAGCTCAGGCGAGGCCCAGCAATAGCATTAGTGGGCACCGTGGAGGCCTTCCCCAAACTCAGCTAATGGCCCTCAATCGCAACCTTACAAACTCTGCTATCCAAGCTCTGAGCCCTCAAACATCTCTTCGAAAGCACTGCAGTCCTGACCTGCAGCTCCCCCTGCTAGCCTCTCTCTGGATCCCTGCCCCCAGTCTGTTGCTGCACGTCCATACTGGCCTGCACCACCCCTTGCTGTTCATGTCCCGGGCCTCTCCAATCTCGCTGAATTAGCAAGTTTTTTAGGCAAATATCCCCTGGTGACTAAGCTGAGACTCCCAAACTCAAGTCACATGTGACATTCGTGGGTTTGCAGAGGGGAAAGCGAAGAGCCCGATCACACCCTAAGTTTCCTATTTCTTCTATTTTATGAGACCAAGTTTAAAAAACCAAACTGAACCCACAGGCATCTTATGAAGCAGTGAGACGTATTCCTAAACCACCAGAAGATTCTGGATGCCTCCTGGTCCGGTTTGATTGTGGTTCTAAGGACCAGGGAAGGAGAAGCACAGGTCTGCAGCACCCCAGGTCTGGCTGTGACACATCCCCTTCTGCAGTAAAACTTCCCCTCCCTTTTCTGTCTGCCACATTCGCTGACATGAGCAGATAATGTCTGTCTCTTCACTGGTTCAGCTCATTGGGTTGTGCAGCCCTTAAACTTGGGGAAAATCTCTGTCTCCTCCTGTGCTAATTTCCTTTCCCTGCTTCACAGCTGACTGCCAAGAGATTGTGAACGTGCACTGCCGGGTCCTGAGCCTCACCGCGCATCTGAAGAAGAAATGCCAGTGCAGGCCAGAAGGTACTGTCTCTCCATCCCCCTCTTAACGGGAGTGAAGGCCACCTGCCTGATGGACAGACACAGATGCTCTTAGAGTATCAGACATGATGAGGGAGCTGGCGGAAAGGTGAAAAATGGGTCAAACTGGGATTAAGGAGATCAGACTGAATCACAAAAAAGAGGGGGTGGAGCAGATAACGTATTTCTCTGTCCTGTCTCATAAAGGGTCATAAACTTTGTGATCAATGTAACATACTAAAGATAATACACTGGAAAATACATTTATAGAGCTCCTTGGGATCCCAAAGTCTTTTACTAAGCAATAGACAAATTAGACAGTCTGTAATGGTTTGCTGGGTGTTTTAGTGACCTAAAAATAGTGATGTTACAAAACATGGGGGCATAACCACTGCATACCAGAGGAGGCAAGTGAATTTCATGTCTCTGTAACCAGGTCACTTGTCAAGGTTGAGTCTCTCCCTGGCTGTGCCAAATGGGAGTAGCTCCACACCGGTCCTGGACAGTGCGGATGCAGCTGAGGGCTGCACTGGACACTCAGGAAAGTTAATCCAAATGAACTAAAGCTGAGAATTTAAACTGGATTAGTTAAACTGCATTAGATGCTTGTGTGGACACACTTATTCAGAATTAAAGTGACCTTAATTTGGTTTAATTTAAGTCACTTTCCTGAGTCACCCTGTGTAGATAAACCAGCCCTAACTCTGTATGAATTGTAGAATTATGGGTACATAGGAACTTCTTAATCCAATCTCTCTCTCCAGATTGCATTGATCTTCTAGATGAATCAGGGACCCTGATGAACCTGAGCGAAGTGGAAAGTCCTGCATCTGAGCTGGCCAGTAAATATCTACAGGAGAGACAGTGCTACATCCTCATCAGAGTCATTCGTAAGTTACTTGCCAAGTCCTTCTGTGGACTGAGAATGCTACTGTGCTCCCTCCAGGGCAATGTCCCCCATTATAAGAAAGGATCCCCACTCCTTCCTTCTCTGGGATTTTGTCTGTTCTAAACAAAGGTACATGAACGAAGTTAGTGGGCTATCCATCCTACTGTAGGGAAATGAATGAAAAGCACACGAGAGCAAAGGTACAAGTGAACAAAGGAAATTATCAGCATCCATTGCAAATGGACAATGCAAAATAATGTATGGATGTAGGTAGGTGGATAGATAGAAACCATGTGGCAATTGTATCCTGACAAACTCCCGAAACAAAGTGCCCTGCTAGTGTGAAACAATTACTTCTTCTTGAAGTGACTTGGCAGAACTACCCAAGCTAAAGCAGGTCTGATGGCCAAGTAATTTTTTCCAGGCTATGAAATGAAGGAGCATGGTTCTGCTAATTCTGTTGGCAGGAGGAGAAGGCTCGGAACCAACCTACTACGAATCTCTACTGGAGAACCTGGGAAAACACCACCCTGAGCTAGCAGGTGAGAGCTGGGCTCCCAGTGCATCAAAGCACCATAGGGAGACCAATGATATAGATGTGTAACATCAAACATTGTCAGTCAAATCCTTGCCCCATGCACCCTCATGAGCCCCTGTATTTCATACCCCTTTTGCAGAATTTGGCCTGAGGTTTGATTGTGACTTTTCCCAGAACTGACTTGGCCAAAAAGTGTTGTTGGTGTGGCTAAAGGAACAAAAGATCCAAGGAACATAGGTGAAAAAAGGAACAAAACTAACAAAAAGCCAAAATATGTATATTTAGCTTAAGCCAGAAAGTATTTCCCATCGTACTAGGCATGCAGTTTTCCATCTTCAGTGTTCTGCAAACATTGTCTTACTAATCCTCATTACATCCAGGGTTGGTGGGTAAGTTACCAACCCCATTTCCTGCACGGGACAACAGAGGCAGAGGGATGAAGTGTTTTACATTAGGATAAAGAGAGATGGATGGTCAGAGCAGGGATTAGAAAACACAGGAGTTCCTGTCTCCTAATCCTGGGCTCAGGCCACTAGCCTTCATCACTCTTTCTATTGCTCTATAAACAAAGGAAGGAAACAGTTAGCTGGCAGAATCCCTGGTTTAGTAGACAGGAGCCTAGCAAGAAACTAACAGCGGGTTTCTGGGTTTGCTTCCCAGAGCGGCTGCAGAAGTTATCGGCACACCCTCAGCTGAAGGACAACACAAGGAGGAGTTCTATGCAGAGAAAGTTTCGCCCACTTAAGGAACCACTCCTGGGCTCCCCAGCCAAAGTCAGAAGCACACAGCAGAGTAAGAAAGGCTCTGCTCTCTCCAGCAGGCCCACCTAGGTAGGGTATCATCCCTTGCGGGAAACAAGGCCTCCAGCAGTTTGGAAGCATCTTCCAGAGATCCTACACAGGGTCAAAGACAGCCAGCCAGGTGTAGTCAAACTGTAGGGCAGGATGCAAAAGGCCACTGCTTTATAAGCAGCACACTGCATCCTCCCCACAACCAGACTGAGCCATAATCAGAGACCCCCTGGAACATTTTAAATGGAAGGCTAGCTAGGCTCATGCCACCCTCTGAAAAAGAGTTTAGAGCTGGCAGGGGTAACAGACTATAGTAGTACAGACTTACGTTTGGTACTAGCAACTGACACACACAGAGCAGGTCTCTTCTGCAAGAAGGTGCCCCATCTATAGTCAGTCACAACCCAACACACATTAGTTAGTTCCCAATGAAGTGTACAATGGGAACACCTTCTAACAACCCCTACTAGAACTAGGGGAACTTTGTGATCCGCCAGTGTTCTCAAGCCTACTTGCTGCAAGCCCTTTCTCCTGCACTGTAAATTCATCTCCCCTCCTCACGCTAAGGGCAACTAGTACATTTATTTAAAAAAAAAAAAAACTATTGACATTAGTGAGAGATAAATGTGTATTACTTTATTCCTGTTCCCACCACCCTAAGTATGGGAGAGCAAAGTGGATTGTATTCTGTCTGCTTTATCAAAAGCATTATTTACATTCCAATGAGAGGCTCTTTATGCCTGATCATGCATAATCCAGAAAAAAACTCAGCTTGACTTTCAATTGCAGGTTGAGTTTGTAGGGCTGGCTATCAAAGAGAAAATATAGTCTTGGAGACTGAGCAAGTCTGATATGGAAACTTTGCAAGGCAGCCAGCCAGGAATCCCCATGTCTTTCACAGCAACTGCTCTGGAAGTGGCCTTTCTGAAAGCTCAGTTCCAATGTCTCCTGCCTCAATCCGAACAGGTTCTCATTGTACAGTAGGTTTTTTTTGACTGATAAGGGAAAATGGCTCCTGAAGGAATATTTTATGAACCAGACTAGAATGTAATTCATAAAATACTGAATACATAGAATAAAAACAGTAGTTTAAAGGATTGTGGGAAATGCAGTTTAGTTCAGCGGGGAACTGGTTTCTTTCACAGATGCTTTAGCAGATGTGCAAACACTGGTCCAATTTTGATCTCATTTTCACTATCTGTTTAGAGTAGCTCTGACTCATTAGTTATTCCAGATTTATATTGGTTTTCCCGAGATCAGAAACTCACCCTTTATTCACAAAGCGGCAAGACTTCAGAGTGTCCTTTGCACTTAGATTTTCCTTAGCAGTCTCTCCCAGGACACTGCACAGGGCAGTCTGACTGCAAGCCATGCATCGTTCAGGAGACAATAACCACTGCCAAAAAGTTAAGGTCATGAAGTTTGGGGGGGGGGGGGGGGGGAAGAGAGGGGAGAAAGAAGAGGCTTACATTGCAAGACTGGGGTATATCCACCGTTTTGTTAGTTTTAGAGGATAAATACAGCTTCCCCGTTTTGCTAAACAGCAAAGAGTAACCGAACTGCACCAGCATAGATTGTTTCCAGCCACTGTCTTCCTTACAAATCCATACAAGGAATGAGATTCAGACAATACTGTCCAGTGTTCAGCAGCAGCTAGAAAGCTATGACAACTAAAATAATCAAGAGTTAAGAGATTTTATCCATCTGTAAAGAAAAACATTAGTATGCAAAGCATTCTTTTGCTGGTCACACAGCAGCTACATTCCTTCCAGCTGAAGCCTCCTGACTGTTAGTGTCAGTTTCACTTGTGCCAAGGTAACTGGAGTTGCTCCATAGTCCATAAAACTGAAAATGTTGGCTTTCTGCAGAGCCAGGTCTGTGTGGAGTGTCAAATGCATTTCAATTACTGACTAGTTGTACCTGATTTTGTTAGGTGAAGCCTTGCAGCTCCTAGTCCAATGTTAAAGCTACATGTGGCACCAGTGAATTTAACCTGATGCTAATGACCTTCAGCATATTACTTAACCCACTAAGACCCAAAATAAGATCAGCCAGCTGTGTTCTTAGTCAGCCAATTGACCAGGTCACATTTTTCCTTCCATGCCTCTGTCTCCATCATGTCCGTGAGCGGAGAGGATACTGAGATTTACAAGAATCCTAGTCAATGAAGCACTTGCAGGGCAGTGCTCTTAAAAATTCTCTCTGCTCTGGCCTTCTGAGCAGATAAAAGTAATACAGCAGTGGGTCGTATAAGTGTCCTGTGAGAGGAAATCCAGGCCTGGCCTTGTTTGGTTTTGCTGAGTCATCCAGCTACATGGATTTTAATTATTCTGCTCCCCTTGTTTGGGGAGGAGACGAAGAAAACACATTCAGAGATTAGAATGACATCCTGCAATTTAATCTACAGTAAGAAACACAACATACAAACTATTCATAGATTAAAATAAACCATCTCCTTTTATTACATATTTCACTGTAGCAAATCAAACGAGATCTGGATTCTAAAAGCCCAATCAAATTCCAACCATTGTTCTTTCCTGGCCATTATAGAAGCATGTTAGCACTAAGTGGTTCTTTCCGCTGGTCAGACTAGCATTCCCTTCACCTGGTTACTTTGGTCACTAGCTATTCCTTCTAGTCTCTTCCGTTCTTGTCTGTACTCCAGGCTCCTGTTTCCCTGTGTTAGCGCTGAATGTCTTCACAAGAGGGAGGAGACACCTACAATAGGAGAGATTGGAGAAGCTCAAGTTCAACATTAGGCAGAAAGGATCCTCATATGTCAAATGCCTGAGTGAGGTGAATGCCCCATGATTAGCCAGAACGTGCAAACAGGGGTACCAGTTCAACCAAGCACAAAAGGGGGTTTTGTCTACTCATCACTTCATTTATTTAGCATGTTGCTCCAGGAGAAGGGAACCCTTCTCCCCCGGCAAATGGGCAAGAAACCAGGGAACTGGCTGGCAGTGCTCTGGGAAAGGAATAGGCTCCCCAAAGGAACATGGCAATAGAGCATCCAACCCCTAAAAAGGGATCTCCAAGCCCACTATCGGGAACACCATTTTCATTCTGCTAAGACATGGACCAAAGTGTCCCTCTTCCCCTTTCCATAATTCCTGAGCATCTTTATGGAGAGGACTACATTACTGAAACGGCAGAGATGTGAGACTTTGGAGTTACTTCAAAGACAAGGCCAGCGACCTCTTCCACATTTAGAGGGTTTGGTTTCTTTAGGAGGAACTATTAACAAGCTGCTGTTTGAAAGCTCAGAGCCCTACCACACTACTCTTTCAAACATTAGCTCGTCAGTCCCAGACTTCATAGCTGCCCATCTCTGCACCCTGCAGCAAAACCAAGCAAAAAAACTCACCATTATTATATTTGCACTGCTTCAGTGCCTCGCTGAAACCTTCACACAAGGTCAAGTCACTCTGATTGGTAGCACAGTCCAAGAACTGCTTCATCTCATAGTGGCAAGGTCCATACTGTGGCTGCTGGAACGCAGGCTGCCTGGGCTCCTACGGACACCCCAAGAAGAAAAAAACATCCCAGTTTAGGGAGAAACTCTGGGACAGAAGGAGATGAATACAATGATCTATCATGTCTAGATTTTTCTGTTTACTTGCCAGTCAGGGCAAATGTGTGAATAAACTGAGCTCATATCCCATCATCTTGATTTGTTTTCAAAATAATTACAGTCCCAAATTCTCAGTGCATAATCAAATAGAAGGGAGGGCCATAACTGAGAAATAAAAACCTTTCCTAGACACCAATAGTCTCACGTTAGCAAAAGCAGCATTCCAAATGAAAGGATTTTCCCCCATTCAGAGAGGTAATGGAAGCTTCCATCATGTTACTCAAGTTGTTCGGATGTATACACTTAGGACTATGTTGTAATAATTCAGCCTGCAAATTTGCCCTGATTGTGAGCTCAGCTGTGAGAAGTGAGTGAAACTTCATCACATCACAACAAATGCTGATTGGAAAAGGTGTAAAGGACAGACTAACTAGTCCAAACAAAAAAGGCCCACAACTATAATTTAAGGACTGTGTTAAGATCATGCCTAGTAACAAGAAAAATGCACCAAAATTGGTGTCAGATATTCTGTCAACCAATTAGGCCTAATAACTTGGGAATGGGCTATTCCACCCATCACTCCCTTTTGGGGTCCTCAAAGAAAGATACTTTGGGGAGGAAAAATTGGCTACTGGAGCAAGCTTCACCATCAGGGCTGCCACCCCTACCATCTCCTGAGACTCCAGGCCTCATCATCCTGATCCTGAGAGATGTCCTGACCTGACCAGGCCACAGAGTGGAACCCAGATGACATCTGGGATATGAGACTTCCTTCCCTATCGTCTCTCTTTTTTCCCTTCTGTCTAATAAGCATCTGGCGTATCTGGCCATGACTGCATATTTGGCAACAATGCTATAACCCAGTAACCAGAAAGAGGCAGCTAAAAGTAATACCCCAAGCAGCTCAATGCCAGTACAAATTTGCCAGATCTCAGTGCTGATAGAACCGTGTGCTGTGCCTGGGTTTTTCCAGCATCCAGGTTGCAAATAAGAGAGTCAAAACTAGAGACAAAAGCTCTATTGTCTCTCTTTGCGGTTCTCTCTCCCTCGTGTTCATCTTGTTTTGTCTCAAAAGAAGCAGGATTAGACTTAAACAGCAACAGCTCCAAACCACCTCAACTAACTTATTCTCTTCTCCCCAGAAAGGACAGTTATTTTTGATACTATCAAAGAGACTGTCGGACAAGAGGGGAGGAGAAATCCAGCTAAAAGGGAAAAAAGGCCTTAAAACTTTACATTTCAAATGCTGTAATGGTCTTTCATTCTTTTCTGAATCTTTTAATAAAAGTTAAAGGATTTTTAATGGTGCATTTGCCATGGTACTAAGCAGGCTGAGGTCTCTGTATGCCAAACCCCAGACCTTGTTTAAAAAGATTTACTGTTGGGCAGTGACTGGGCTAGGTTAACACCTTTGACTCTTTGGGACCATACATCCATGTAAATTACTAGAACAGCGACCAACATTCAGCCAAACAAACCACATTTTATGTTGAGTTCCAGTGAGCTCCTGTTTTGATACTTTGTTCCTTCAGGACAGGTGGAAATTGGAGGTTTCTGGACTTTAACTGGCTATGTAGACTGCACCACTAGATACCAAGGCAGGGATTCTGATCTGTTTTCACAGTGGCTAGTACAATTGGACCACAATCCCCATTTACAATACTCAGGTGCTACCACAACAGAAATACAGACTGCCTTATGTCCCATTTAAAGAAATATTCTAGAGAGGGCAATGATGAGAAGCAGGGAGGCAGAATGACTGGGAAGGCAACATCTCCATCAGTCTGTACTGGGGGCCTTTTAAGAAACAGCTCCACATCGAGCAAGTAACCTTGACTACAAGAGTCCAGAGCTTTGGAGAAAAAGCCTTTCTAAAGGAGATTCTAGGGTTTCTTGTACAGGCCACAGCCTGCCTTCCCAGCACCTAGAGATCTAGCTAATCCTCATGGCAGGCTCTGTTTTATGTAATAGTTACTCCACGGGTTGCACTTTGCTAATAATTTCTACTTTCGGATGCCCCACCAGGTGATGGGAATTGCACAACATCTCTCCAAGGGGACAGGTGGATCCCAACACTGCTTCCAGGCAGAAAGGAAACAAGACTCACTGCTCTGCATCTCCAAAAGCTCTTTATGGACCTCAATCTTCAACAGCCCAGTAAAACTGGTCAGGATTAGTCTCCCTTTACACAGAGGAAGTGAAGCAGAGCAATTCAGCAACTCCAGTGCCAAAGAGTAACCATCATCAGGGGCAGGATTAGAACTAGTGAGTTCCTGCCTTCCAGTCCCAGGACCAGTTCAAACAAATGGGGGCCCAGAAAAGTCATCTAATTGCCCCTCCTTTTAAGCAGCAAGGCCCAAGGCTAGTGTGCTCTGCCCCAACTGGCTAGAAGGTCAATCTCACAAGTGCAGGGCTGGAGACCAGAGAACATGTCTGGCACTTTGAGAGTTTGGGATGACAGTTCAGGTAACAGGGAGTGGAGGTTTCCTATTAAACATGAAAAAGGGGGAGGCAGGGAAGAGACATGTTTTGTGCCCCAGTCAGAACCAGTGTTAATTTCTCCAGCTAGGAAAGATGAAGGCAGGTTAATGTCAATTGATTTATTTTAATCTAACTCCTAAAGCCAAGGTAGGCTTTCAGAAATTAAGTTCAGCTAGTTTCAAAATACCTATACCCATTGATTTTTAATAGATAAAAATGACAGGTTTTTTTCTCTTGTAATAAAGGCATCTTATTAAGTTTAAAGCCAAACTGACCAGCAAAGTTCAATAAATCAATGTTCCAAATCCAGAGAGAGAATATACATGTGGCTGTTTCCTCTACCGACTAGCATCAGGTTCTGTTCTCCTGTCCCCACTTAAATCTCAGGTTTAGCCTGACCAAACTGGTTCTAGGCACCAACACACCCCTACACACAAGGGCACCTCAGAGGCTTCTTAGTAATAGCAGGACTTAAAGTGGATATTGTTTTTGTGATCCTGGAGTGTATGAAGGCCCTCTAGGACACCTGACAACCAGCCCTGCTTCCTGGACTCCAGGAACCTCTGAAGAATAGTTTCTTGGTGAAACCATGGAGCTGCATTACCTGGATAGTACTGGCTGGTTTCGCTGGCTCAGTGCTGCTACCACCACTGAATGCCCCAGTGAGAGCACTGCCAACCACATGGCCCACTGCAGATCCAACAGCAACCCCGGCAGCAGTGGTAGCCATCTGGGCCATCAGGCCAGGCTGCTGGGGCTGACCTGGGGCTGCAACAGCTGAAGGTGGAGGATGAGCTGGTGGGTGAGCATGAGCTGGGGCTGCACTGCTGAGCACAAGGGAAATGAACAAGGGGAGGAGAAAGAGTTTAGTGAAATTTGTAAATGAAGGAGCTTACATTAGACATAACTATCATAGGAATATCATACCCCAGCAGCTCACTTGCTTGTGGTCCCACCTAGGTATATGCCAAGGGGGGGTAAGAGGGAGACTACCCTGTGGGGTACTTTTCGGAGACTGATTTGCATCCAGTTTAGCAGCAAGTGAAACAAAAAGGACCCCATGCCACTGCTCAGTTTTCACACAAGTCAGCTCAATAGCTTTGTGGTTACAAATCTGGCACTGCCACCCCAGAAACAGATCTTATTTACTTCCTCCCATGCTTCTGTGGGCACAAACTCAGGAATTTATTCCACCTTCTAAACATACACCCACTTGCAGACAAATATGTCAAGATGACACCACCATGGCTAAAGTCACCTTGAGACACCCATCCCTGTCAGCTAGCCAAGGGCATTGGTAGGAATACAGCTGGCATTGTACTTTCACAGCTGGTTAGTAACTAGTTGTGGAGCAGGGTCAGGATCCCAGAGGGTGAGGTTGGTCTTTCCAGCCACAGGAGGAAGTGCAGCATTTATAGTTGGTGTGATTATGGGGGAGGAGCAGGTGAACAGACAGACCAAAGGTGACCCCACAGCTGACTTGATGAGTGACTATGTGAGGCCCTCCTTGGGGTGATCACCAGGGCAAAGGACAGCCCAGGCTGGAAACAACGGCACCGCTAGCCCATTAAGGGGCAGGGATTATACATTACCAGTCGGGAGAGATTCACCACGTCACCGTGAATGGTCCCTTACAACGTGAGCTAAGGATTTGTGCTAAACCAGCTGTTTGACCTTGTATGGGGCTGGGAGGCTCAGCGCACCTGTCCCAGGCCCGAGGAAGAGCTGGGTGCGTGGCCAATGCCACCTCCCCCACCTTGTCACTCCGGAGAGAGGCGCTGCTTAAACACAGGGCATGTTAGGAGCCGGCCTTGGGGCGCAGGGCCTCCCGCAGGAACAGGGCTAGCGCCAGCGCTAACTAATGCCCGCACCTTTCGCCGGGGGGTCACAAAGGAGCCCGGAGCCCCGGGAGCAGGGGCTGGGCTGGAGCCCACTCGCGCTCTGGAGCAGGGCCAGGGACTCACGCGGACTGTCACTCCCGGGCAGCCCCTGGAGCTCGGGACCCTGCACCCGCCATAGGGTCCCCCCTGCCCCAGCCCCACCTGACTGCGGCCGGCCGGGCCGCCGCGCTTCTGCTCCCCCTGGGCATCCTCAGGCCGCCTCCGTCCCGAGTCTCCTTGAGCACAGGCGCCGCGCAGCCGGTTTAAAGGGCTGGCGAGGGAACCCACGTGGCCAGGCTCGCCCACTACTGAGCATGCGCCCCGTGAATCGCGCATGCTCAGTGACGGCACGTGAAGCCGCTGCCCAGACTAGGCCTGCCATCGCTTTGGTCTCTGCGCAGGCGCCCTCCCTCCACGTGGCCCCAGGCCAGAAGCTGGCTGTCCTAGAGCCACACGTTTGACCTTCAGCTGCTTTCCAGAGAGTGCTGGCGGGAGCCAGGCAGGGACGGGCCTTGTGGTCAGTGCAGGATAATGCCCAATGAAGGCACCTTGGCCTAAGACTCCAATGCCACTGGGAAGAGTCATTCCCACTAGATCAGTCTGTGTGTCCATGAGCTCTCAACCCTGCCACAGCATAGCATCATCCAGGGTCATCCTGGCCAGTCTCCCTGGCCTTCTGGTTAATTGGGGGAGGAATCCTGTAAAAAAAATTTTGAGATAACTTGAGGTCATGAGTGGAAAAGGCTGAAAACCACTGGTCTGTCTGTCCCTGCATTTCTAAAGCCCCCACCATGGTATAGATATGAAGAGCTGTAGATGAGTGATACAGAGTGCCCCTTGGTATATTTCTCACATGGCCTGCGACTGTATGGCTTGGGCTGTGAGCCCATCACACCCCAGCAATTAAGTAGAGTTGGTTCTAGGGGCTTCTTGGACAGGGCACCTCCAAGGGACGTCCAGTGATAGCGCTTCTGCTCTTCCTTAGTAAGAACTGAACTCGTGCCCTGATGTTGTGGGAGGGCGTGCTGTGCTGTGCTATTGGAGGTGTCCTCTGCTTCCAGGACAGCCAGCCTGCTCCCTTCTCCTGGCCAGGCAACATTGTTGGAGACTAGTTGTTTGTCTCTGCACACCACTGACCTCCAGTACAACATCTTTAGTATATCCATAGCATTCCCATTGTTGTTCCAGAAGACACATAAATTACTGCAATGGCAATTAGTTTTCCCAGGGCTAACATCATAATGGCAAGTTGACGTATTTTTGGTAAAGTCTCCTGTACCTGCTCACTAATCATAGATATAATTATCGCACCAGAATTCAGTCAGTTTAAATGATTATCACTGTGTCCTTTTGTCATGAGACAAACAACTCGTGTGTCACATGGTTCAGTAACTAGCCATGTGCCCACCAGAGGGTGCTATCTGACTTCTTTTAGCTGCAGTACCATAAAGTTCAGTATGGTGGGTGTATGGAAGGAAGATACATGCACACACACACACTCACCTCTGAAGGTGCTCCTTTTACGTAATCTGTTACAAAACATTGTTCAGCTCTCACGGGAAATCAGGATTTTAATATTTGTCTATCAGGTATTTCTAAGGCATCTGTCACCTTAGTATCTAAATCAATGCACATTCAATGAGCATTTTACCCCAAACAAGGTTTATCACAGTTGAAGAAGTCTTATATTGCTAGCGGTAGGTTTAAATTGAGAGGTAGGGTGCTGGCCTGCGGCTTGGAATACCTGGGTCAGTTCCCTCTTCGGCCCCAGACTTCGTGTTTGATCCTGGGGAAGGCTCTCTGGACCTCAGTTCCTTGTTTGTAAAATAGGAATAATAGTACGGCCCTGCCTCACAGGGGCGCTGTGAGGATATATCAGAGACTGAGCAGAGCACAGATACTGCAGTAATGGGGCCGGGTAAGTACCTAAGATACTTTGTCCCCAAATCAGTAGTAACTGAGTGGGCTATAGTATCAAACAGAGGCGTTGTCTTTTCATTTTTCTGAAAGTGGCTCCAACAGGTGTACCCTCAAAATCCTTAGGGGGTGCTTTATTCTCTGCACTGGCTCTCCGATGCATGTAGAGCCCCGTTCAGCCTCTCTGTCTTCATAGTCTAAAGTTTCCAAGGGACTGGCCCTAGCTACTTTTCCCTTCACAACTATCAACTAGGACTTCCCACCAACAGCAGAGGTTCACAAATGCAGGAGAAAGAATTTCAGGAGCTGGCCTTAGCCTCTGCAATTCATCTCGCACATGATCAGAACAACCCATAGGCTTCACCCTTCAGCATTGCCACTTCTCCCAATTTGTGAAAGCCCCAGGTGCTGGAGTCGCGGGATTAGGTGAGCATCTGAACTTCCATTTAGAAAAAGATTTTAGCTCTGATGGTTGTAGAGAAATGCTTGAAAATATGAATCCTAAAGACTATGACACCGGAAGACAAGTAAAAGGAACCCACAAATTATTCCATTCAAAAATCTCATGATTTTTAATCCTCTCTCATGTAGGTTGGTGATAGTGCCGCTTCCAGAACTAAATGCAAACCCAATCGTTTTAGCTCAGCTGCTGCACTAATGGGGGCTGCATAAGTACCGATAGAGATAGATTAGAGAGTTATACAGACAGACCTCTTGACGATTTCTTACTCCCCTTTCACCCTGCTTTGGCATCTCCACCAGTCCGCAGCTCAGCCCCATATTTTTCTGAGAGAAACGGAGTTAGTGTTTCTGGAAATGGCAAGTAGGTGACGCGTCACTTCTATGGTGTAGGAGAGACACTCTCCATCCTGACCTCACCCCGCTACTAGGGTCTATGAGATGCAACCCCCAGCTCCAGACTCTGATCCCTGCAGGGGCTGAGCACATCCAGGAGGTCACAAGCTACTGAACTGTGCCCCACATATGTTCCCCTTCTCACCAGAGAGCCCAGCCAACCACCCCAAGACGCCCTGAAAACCAAATGGAAAGACACTGCCCCAGAACCAGGGATTTTTTCCATTGGCTGCTCAACCCTTTTCATTATGGCAGGAGGGGGAATGGAGAAAAGGCACCAAAAGCCAAAGCACCGTAGGAAACCTCACCGTCTTCACCACCAAATTCCAGAGAGCTTGTTCACCAAGGCAGAAAAGTGGAGATATTGTGAGCACAGCTGCAGGTTCATGACACCCTGTGCAAACAGACCCAGTTCAGACAGGTTACAAAGTAGCAGCCGTGTTAGTCTGTATCCGCAAAAAGAACAGGAGTACTTGTGGCACCTTAGAGACTAACAAATTTATTTCAGCATAAGCTTTCGTGGGCTACAGCCCACTTCTTCAGATGCATAGAGTGGAACACACAGACAGAAGATATTTATACATACAGAGAACATGAAAAGGTGGAAGTACGCATACCAATTGTAAGAGGCCAATCAATTGAGATGAGCTATCAGTAGCAGCAGAAGAAAAAACTTTGAAGTGATAATTGAGATGACCCATAGAAGGTGTGAGGAGAATTTAACATGGGGGGAAAAAATTCAATTAGTGTAATAACCCAACCATTCCCAGTCTCTGTTTAGGCCTAAATTAATTGTGTCTACTTTGCATATTAATTCGAGTTCAGCAGTCTCTCTTTGGAGTCTGTTTTTGAAGTTTTTTTGTTGCAAAACTGACACCTTCAAGTCTGTCACTGAGTGGTTAGAGAGGTTGAAGTGTTCTCCCACTGGTTTTTGAATGTTATGATTCCTGATGTCAGACTTGTGTCCATTTATTCTTTTGTGTAGAGACTGTCCAGTTTGGCCAATGTACATGGCAGAGGGGCATTGCTGGCACATGATGGCATATATCACGTTGGTAGATGTGCAGGTGAACGAGCCCCTGATGGTATGGCTGATGTGATTAGGTCCTATGATGGTGTCATTTGAATAGATATGTGGACAGAGCTGGCATCGGGGTTTGTTGCAAGGTTAGGTTCCTGGGTTAGTGTTTTTGTTGTATGGTGTGCGGTTGCTGGTGAGTATTTGCTTAAGGTTGGGAGGCTGTCTGTAAGCGAGGACTGGTCTGTCTCCCAAGATCTGTGAGAGTGAGGGATCATCTTTCAGGATAGGTTGTAGATCTTTGATGATGCGCTGGAGAGGTTTCAGTTGGGGGCTGAAGGTGGCGGCTAGTGGCGTTCTGTTATTTTCTTTGTTGGGCCTGTCCTGTAGTAGGTGGCTTCTGGGTACTCTTCTGGCTCTGTCAATCTGTTTTTTCACTTCAGCAGGTGGGTACTGTAGTTTTAAGAATGCTTGATAGAGATCTTGTAGGTGTTTATCTCTGTCTGAGGGATTGGA
The DNA here is from genome assembly GCF_027887155.1 of Malaclemys terrapin pileata. Lineage (NCBI taxonomy): Eukaryota > Metazoa > Chordata > Testudines > Emydidae > Malaclemys > Malaclemys terrapin. The sequence goes on along the minus strand of NC_071520.1, from coordinate 13,869,505 downwards.
GCAAATGCGGTTGTATCTTAGAGCTTGGCTGTAGACAATGGATCATGTGGTGTGTCCTGGATGGAAGCTGGAGGCATGTAGGTAAGTATAGCGGTCAGTGGGTTTCCGGTATAGGGTGGTGTTTATGTGACCATCGCTTATTAGCACAGTAGTGTCTAGGAAATGGACCACTTGTGTGGATTGGTCTAGGCTGAGGTTGATGGTGGGATGGAAATTGTTAAAATCATGATGGAATTCATCGAGGGCTTCTTTTCTATGGGTCCAAATGATGAAGATATCATCAATGTAGCGCAAGTAGAGTAGGGGCGTTAGGGAACGAGAGCTAAGGAAGCGTTGTTCTAAGTCAGCCATAAAGATGTTGGCATGCTGTGGGGCCATCATGTGCCAGCAATGCCCCTCTGCCATGTACATTGGCCAAACTGGGCAGTCTCTACGCAAAAGAATAAATGGACACAAATCTGACATCAGGAATCATAACATTCAAAAACCAGTGGGAGAACACTTCAACCTCTCTAATCACTCAGTGACAGACTTGAAGGTGTCAGTTTTGCAACAAAAAAACAGACTCCAAAGAGAGACTGCTGAACTCGAATTAATATGCAAATTAGACACAATTAACTGAGGCCTAAACAGAGACTGGAAATGGTTGGGTCATTACACTAATGTTAAGTTCTCCTCACACCTTCTATGGGTCATCTCAATTATCACTTCAAAGTTTTTTCTTCTGCTGCTACTGATAGCTCATCTCAATTGATTGGCCTCTTACAATTGGTATGCGTACTTCCACCTTTTCATGTTCTCTGTATGTATAAATATCTTCTGTCTGTGTGTTCCACTCTATGCATCTGAAGAAGTGGGCTGTAGTCCACGAAAGCTTATGCTGAAATAAATTTGTTAGTCTCTAAGGTGCCACAAGTACTCCTGTTCTTTTTCCAGTTCAGACAGGCTGACTTTGTTCAGAAGTAAGAGCCCCAAACCGTAACAGAGAGCGGGGGGAGGCACCACATCCGCCGGAGTCTGACTAGGGGAGTTTCATAGCCCTTTCCCTATTATCGTCTGGCAATCGCCATCCCTTTCCGTCATCACATGCACCCTTAAGAGAGGATCTTTGCAATGGACCTTTGTTGTTTCTTGCCCAGAAGCTACTGCAGGCTGCAGGGAGGTTGCTAAAGAGAATAGCACATTCCCAGGGGAGTTAGTGAGGCTGGGGAAGCACTGAGGGAAACCTGCAACTGAGGGAGAATATCCTAAGCTGACTTAGATATCTGTATCTGTGATGTCAGGAGTCGCCATAGGGCTTGGCTGATGCCCAGAAGCTGCTTCCTGGTTCAAACCACGGTGCTCCCAATCAGCATGGAAGCTTGTGCTTGTCAGCCCTGGGCAGCAATGTCCGGGAGTGATACCGAGAAGGCTGTGTTCCCAGTATACCCTGGACTGCAGGCTGTGGCTGGTTGCTTCAAATCACCTGGCCTGCAAAGTGTCCACCTTTGGGGCCATGGCGGTTTTGTTTTGGAGAGCTTCTCAAAGGGGAATTTAGTGCTAACAAATGTGTCACAATCCAGGTGTGGCCCAAGCACAAGTAGCCATGCAAGTGTTCCTACCTCCCAAGCTCAGTGGTGAGAGGGTAGCACATCCAATCCTTAGCCTAGATGCTGATACTGCCAAAGAAGGCACCCGCTGGTTCTGATAATACATGCACCAGGAACTGGACTGAGTTGCAGACTCGTGTCAGGAAGGCCACTGAACAAACCTCAGATGCAGAATTGGTTGGGCTGTTCTCCCCGCTGCGCTGAGGTCCAGGCTCAGTATGTGTGTTCTGCAGTTGCTGAGGTATTTGTTACTCAGGCTTTCCAGAGTGTGCTGTGCAGTGTCCCACTGAGTCTGGTTTTCCTAGATTACATCCCAGATGCTCTGCATGTTGTTATCTACAGGAACGCACTCAGAGCTGACAATAGCCAACTGCAGCCAGCTTCACACGCTGCTAGGGAAGCCGGAGAGTTTTGTCATGTCTGCCTCAGTATCTGATTTTCAGGTCTGACCCACCCTTTGCTTTATCTGGCCCCTATGCACTGTGATGATGACCCTGTAGTTGTGAGATCCAGGTTCTCAGAGGTGAGCTGACAGGGGTTTTATTACAGGGTGGAATAACTTTTCTCTCTCCTGATGGCTTTTACCTTCTTATGAAGCAACCCGCGAGGAGACGGGAAGGCACGTGAATGCAGAGCTCACACTCTGACGTCTGTTATGAATTTGCACTTCACTTTCTACAGCACAGCGCTGCCAGATAGAGACAACAAAAAACCCTGAGAGGGCAAACCACTCTCTTAAAGTGCTTGGATACTTAGTTTTTTCTTACTACCCCAAGCAGACAGTATCTCAGGGATTAAGTGATACGGGGCAAGCGGCTTTCATCTCTGGACACATCTGTCCAAATGTGCCTGACTGCGTTTAGCTGGTCTCAGTGTACTGGGCCACATCACAAAACCACCCCACAGTGTGGCATGGCTAGCAGCAGTCTCTGCCCCCCCCCCCCCCCCCGAAGGCCAGGGCAGGTTCAGCAGATCAGAAATGAGAGGGATGGGTGGAGCTGTGTAGGGGAAGCTTTCACACTGCTTGTCTGCACTATGTCTGGCTCTAGCCATTGCTAGCCCTCTCTTCGGAGAACGCAAAATCACTGCAAAATGAAGAAGCCTCGCCTGTCCGTGAGACTGGCTGACTCAGGGGATGGCTAATGGGACAAGGAGCCTTGCTCTTGTAGGTCACCGGCCCAGACCCCAGTCAGGTCTATGATAACCAAAAATCCTGTCGGAGGGTTGTGCACATCCCAAGAACACTACGACTGGTAAAGAGGCCAAGAACTGAACGTGCCATGGGGACTGGCTATCTATCTTAGGTACTCATCTGGCCCCTGTCACTGTCGTATCTGAATGCCTCACAATCCTCCCCACGGCCTGTGAGGTGGGATTGGGAAGACGGAACTCTCTTCCCCGTCAGGGTTGAGGCACATTGGCCCGGCACCATGAGGGCAGCTTGTAATGTGGCTAGATCCAGGACTTCTGTCTCCAGGGCATTACAGCCACTTTATAAGAGTTTAATGGAAAGAGGACATTGCAGCTTGGGAGCAGAACAAAGCTACTTGTTAAAGAGCTGCAGATAAGATGTATATGAATTTGATTTCAGTGGGATAAGAAGTATCCTTATCTGCTTATTTATTAAGCTGTTCTTTGCAGCAGGCATTTCCCTAACTAGATTCCCCAGAGGGGATGCTCCTCCGCTCTGCTCTCTCTCTTCTCTTTCTTTGATCCTCTCCTCATTCTCTTGCCTTGGCTTTTGGTCTTTGCCCTGAAATGGAGATGGGGAATCTGTCAGTGCCACCCACGCCCCTGGCGGATCAATCCCAATGCTGCACCCTGCAGAAATAATTCCTGAGAGCCAATGAATCATCACATAGCGCAGGCCACACCACAGCCCTCTATAATGTTTCCCTTATTTCTTCAGCTTCGCCTACCTCTATGGTTATTTCTCTCTCAGGCCGTATGCCGTAGTGAACACTTTTCCTGGCTGGTGTTTTCACTCACAGCCCCTGTGTGCCACTTTCTCAGCGACTCAGGAATTTCTCACATCTTCTCAGAACTTACAGGTTGATGGGGATTAGTGCTGGTGAGACTAGATGAGCATTGACGTGTTTATGGGTTTCATGTCATGCACCCCAATAGTAACACCACGGGTACATGTTGCAAGCCTGGATTCACAGAGTGCTCACAGGTTCCAGTCGGGGCAGACTGAGATGTTTAGTAGCTTTGACTGTGCTCAGTTGAGAATTTTTATTATTGTTATTATCATCACCCCAAACTGAGTATTTCTGAAAGTCAGCGCAAGCCAGGGCAGAACTAGAGATCAGGATCTGAATGCTGCCCAGGGGCTGGCAAAGGCATTCAAGTCTTGGTAGACATTAGACATCTGATTTATGGGCACAACCCTTGAGAGACTAAGACCCTGAACTGGCTTTCTGTGCCTATCTGCACTGGGTTCTGGGGGCAGCTCCTGAGAAGAAGGATCTGAACTGGATTTCTATCTCTATACTTCTATGGGCCCCATCATACCTGAGCGCCTCACAATCTTGTGACATATTGATCCCCACAGCCCCCCTCGGAGGTAGGGAAATTATATTACACCCGTTTCATGTACAGGGGAGTGAGGCATACAGTCAGTCAGTCACACACAAACAGGAAATTGAGCCTTGGTCCCCCAAGTCCCAGGCTAGTGCCCTAACTACTGTACCATCCGACCGCTCCTCTGTCGGAATCTGGCATGAGTGAATCCACCTGCGGGGAGGAGAACTCGAACTGGATTTCAGTGCCTGCCTGGAAGCTAGCATGGATTCCTGGCACAGTGCAGCCCTGGGAGGCAATGAATCGTAGAATCTGTGGCATGAGAGGTGGAGGAGGTCTGCTTTCTCACCTAGCCCATCCCTTACCAACGCAGTGTGTTGTCTGGAACCCAAACTGGAGTTCTGGGCCTGCCTTCAGTTGCACAGGCACAGAGTTTATTATTGCTCCTTCCAGCTTTAGTGCATGAAACTGGCTCCCTCCAGCCTGTGCAGCAAAAGCGATTTAAAAAGTAGACAAGAATCAGGAGGTTGCCCTGCCTAAAAAAAACACCTCAGCTATGTGATGGCTTAAGGGCTGTGTTCATACATTCAGTATCTTATAAAAACTCCTCTTTTGGCTGGCTTCAGTGACTGGCAGGAATTAGAGTGCTGGCTTGGTAATTAACTGCTGCATAAATGTTCTTGGCGGCTAGTGTTAGAGCGCTCTCCCCTAGCACATGTGCACAGAGGAATTAGCGCACATTAGGGCTTCCAGGGTATATTTCCCACAGTCATACAGTGTGGGTAGCCCTTCTTTCATGGGTATCTTTCCTCTTGTGTATTCCGTCAGCATGGCCCCTTTCCTTGGGTTACTCTGTGTTTTTATGGTAGCCCCTGGTAATGGTAGATTGCCATATGATTCCACACAATCCTAATCCATATGGCTGCATATGGTAATTGCCTAATGGCACTGGGCATTGCATGGGTTCACACAGCACAGCCCTTTGATGCATCATTTGCAGATGCTTATTGCATTTACTGTCTGCCTCCCTACGCGTTTGCACATGGAATCACCTAATTACCACATGCATGGGCAGATCTGGGCAGTGCAATGGGTGTATAGACACTTTTGCCCTTCTTCAAATGTTTGGCTGCATGTAGTTCGTTGGCACATCACACGGTATGGTTGCTTGTAGAGCTGGACAAACTATTCAGATGAATTTAGCCCCTTGTTTGTGAATTATCGTCCAAAAATCTTTGATGTTTACAAACGTGCTTTTTACTCAAAATGATTTCATGACAGAATATATTTCACCCTGTGGGTTTCATGTCCTATTTTTATTCTTATTTTATTATTCACCACAACTACTGCTTGGTATGTGCACTATTCATAATCCACTATTTGTGTCAGGTGCTTGATCACCAAAATCAAGTCGTTGTAATTCTACTCCCTAATTGGATGACTCCCAAACGCACAAAGAAATTTCAAACCTGGTGCAAATACTTCGGAAAGCAATATGTATGCAAATATCTAGGTGCATGCATAATCACAACACTTCCTTTATCCCATAAACCTTTTTGCAAACAAAAATTCACTCATTTGCTGGGAGAAAATCTATGAGGGGTGAATCAAAATAATTAATAGGATTTCTTGGAGCAAATGAATAGACTTTTTGCAGTATTTGTCCATCTCAGGTTGAATAATGCATGACTTAGCAGTGGATGGTAATGACACGATAATAGCATTGTGACACATGGTAATATATCGAGAACAGAGACATAACATGGATTGTCTTTTTGTTCTGTGTTTGTACAGTACCTAGCACAATGGGGTCGTGGCCCACCACAGGGGCTCCGACCTGCTGTGATAATACAAATAATATAATAATGAAAATAACAACATGGACTTTTGAAGGTATTTCCTCAGACAATGAATTTCCTGTTACCCCTATCGCACCTCAGCCACTTCTGATTTGAGGGTTTATTTTACTGCAAAAAGACAAGTGTTAGAAACCAGAAAACTGAGAAATGAAGAGAGAAAGCCCAAGAGAAGAAAAAGGAACGTCAAAAAGGCCAGGGGACAGACAGGTAGGCATGACGGAGAAGGAACGAGTGCAGTGGGTAGGAAGATAGCAAAAGGAGAGCAGCGTTTCAGCTTTCAAGTCTTGAACTCTCAAGTTTTACATGCCATTTCTTGGATGTGGTTTACCCCGAGGGCAAACACAACAGCTGTGAAGTTTCAGCAGATGAACAATGTAGTTTTCAATAAACTTCATAAAGCAAATGAAAAGGACTTTTAACCCGTTCACGTTGGCCTAGTGTCAGTTCTGTAGGTTCTTATCCCCTGATGATTGACCTGAAACGATACATGTGACGTTTGTTTCTCGATTGAACACCAGGAATTGATTCCAGAGCAGACAGGCTTATGGTATATACAGAGCGGGTATTGCCGAAGAGATTGCTCTGTTCTCTGTCTTCTGAAGACCGCTCCCCCAAAACGGACTCTTTCACAGCAAGGCCCAGCGGGGTACAGGGGGGTAACCACATTCCTGTAGGGCTTTCTCCATGTCCTTATTCAGAGTCTGCTGTATCCACAGAAATCCATTGTGGAACATTTGGGACTTGTCAAAGCTTCAGCCTCTGAGTTATTGTTCAATTGCCCACATGCATAAACATTGTGGATGGCTCGGAGGCAGGCGATTCTGTGGACCTGGAGAAGCTTCTTATAGTTAAACTATGTAATCACGAACATCCAGTCCTGTAGGAAGAGTTTGTCCCTCGCGATGTGGTGGGGAACTTCCCAGATCCCCTTGTCATCTCCGGTGCCATTAGGATGTCATAAGATCAAGACAATGGCCCAGTTCTGGCCTCCATTGTAGCCACACCACCAAAGTTTTGCTGGGAGAGAATTCTGGATAAAGGCTTCCAGATTTGGCCCATCTCTGGCTGTCCACGGAAACATCAAAATCAGTGTAAAATACAAATAAAAGTCAATCCACGTGGTGAAATAGGATGAGGAATCCTGGGGTGTTTCACTGACCACCGCAGTGTGCATATGGCACATACAGTGAGGTAATGCTAGCATATTATTCTGTAATAATAAGAAGATTAAGAGGCCAGATATCTACAGCTATTGTCCATGGAACGATGCTGACTTATACCAGCTGAGTCTCTGGGCCATAAAGCTTATCTCTGAAACCTATTGAGGTGCAATCAGTCTGCAAGGAGGAGAGATCCATTGGCATGGCTTTGCTGTGGATAATGTGTTATGAAGATCCTCCAGGGCTGGTGTCTGTGAACTGAGACACTCAGCATGAGCCAAGGTGACAGAACTGGGCCTTTAGTTTTTTACTGTCAACTGTATTCATGGGGATTAAAGTCAATGGGGGTTTGCCTGAGTGAGGACTGAACAGAAGCCGAGCGAGGGCCTCGGGATTTGGATTTTATAGAAGCAATTATTTGTTGCGTTTCCCCTTTTGTGGTGCGGATTTGCCCGGGTGGCAGGGAGTCTGGGACAATGAGAGCTCAATCTTACAGCTACTCTAGCTGGGGAAGGGCTGTGGTGCCATTTGATACTGAACTCACCCTGGCTCTGCGGGGAGGTAATGAGTCTAAACAAATCCTTGAAGGCATTTCACACATTTCACGCAGCATCACTTTTTAAATTGAATTCTATTGGGTTTTTAGCTCATGCCTTAAAAGCTTCTGCCTCATCCAAGTGCTGAGGACTAAGTCACGTCCCTCCTCTACCATCTCTCTGTGTCTTGCCCCTATTTCCCTCCTGGCTCAGACGTATTGCACACATACAGGAAAGGTCACCAGAAAGTGCCTGAGTCATTTACCGGAGCAGGGCTAGACGGGATTGGTGGCTGAGCCATACCAGGGCCGGGCTGTATACCTGTGGCAGTGAGGTTACTTTTTCTGGTTACGTTAGAGCAGGGGTCGGCAACATTTGGCACGCGGCTCACCAGGGTAAGCACCCTAGAGGGCCGGGCCAGTTTATTTACCTGCTGACGTGGCAGGTTCGGCCAATTGCGGCCCCCACTGGCCGCGGTTCGCCGTCCCGAGCCAATGGGGGTGGCAGGAAGCAGCGCGGGCAAGGGATGTGCTGGCCGCGGCTTTCCGCCGCCCCCATTGGCCCAGGACGGCGAACCGCGGCCAGTGGGGGCCACGATTAGCCGAACCTGCCGCGTCAGCAGGTAAATAAACTGGCCCGGCCCGCTAGGGCGCTTACCCTGGCGAGCCGCGTGCCAAACGTTGCCGACCCCTGCGTTAGAGCCTGGATTTGTTATGCTAAAGCCCATCTCTTCCCCACAGGCTTTTAGGAAGGGGGTAAGCTGTGTATTACACAGTCCTGTATGACTTTGGATACACTAATTTATGTGACGGGCACCCAGAGCACAGAATGAGAGCTAAGAGAGTGTTGGTACAGCAGCCAGCACAATGGGGTCCTGGTTCAGGACTGGTTCTCCTAGAAGCTACCCTAATACAAATAATAATAAACACAACTACCTTCTTCCCACTCACTCCCTGAGCTTCTCTCTCTCTCATGCCCATTATCTCCTTTGTTTTTCTGCCTAATCCCTCACCTCCCTCCCCTGCTGTATCTGCCTGTCCCTCTGGCTCATGAACCGCTGCTTTCATGTGGCTTGCTTAACCCAGAGCATAACCCAATTGAAATGAGACGGGAAGCCCTGAGCCCTGCCTGTTTCAGCCCACCTGGCATCAATCAAGGCAGCCGCTTCCCTGGGGAGAGCCCAGCCGCCCCTCCGGCGCTAACGAGACTCGGGGAGCACTCCGGAGGGCGCCTGGCACTCGGCCAGTGCCCTCTGCGGTTACTACTAATGACCTCAGCTTTCGGAGCTGACCTGTGCGTCTTGAGGCCCTCATGCCTTCCCCTTATCAAAGGGGAAAGCGTGCCCTGTGGGGAGCAAGGCGGGGCAGGGGCAGGCGACGAGGAAGAGCTGGGAGAGATGAAAAAGTTATAGGAGTAAAGCCATACCCTCACCCCCCAGCTCAGCTCATGGCACAGCTGGTAGTACCTCACCTTGCAGAGCCTGCCTCCCTCTCTCTTCTCCCCCCCCCCCGCCCTTGCTGGATTTTATGAACACAGCCTCCCTAAGGCTAGAAGGAAGAATATCCCATCCAACATTCCATTCTGAACGCTGCCTTTCAAGGGGATCAGAGAGAGGGAGGGAGGAGGGGACACCTCACCAGCCCGGGTTTCCTTTGTGGGGAACTGGCAGGGTGGAAGTGCTGCAAGACGGCACTAGCAACCTCCGTATCCGTGGGGCGAGCCGCAGGTTCGAGTCAGGGGCTCTGCAGCGAGCTCTGCCTGGCACACGCTCCCTGCTTCGGCTGCCCTCTCGCAGAGCAGTGATTGAGGCTCTGTCCGAAGGGCAGTCGGACAGCGAGTTAGCGGTGCCACGGCTGTGCTGCTAGCGGGAGTGCAACCACAGTGTGGATACCACAGGGCCGGAAAAGTGTCCGTCAGGTCACAGCTTCCCGGGAGGGAAATAGGCTGTGAGCTCTCACCCTGCTGGGAAACAGCATTTCTCGCCCTGCCCTTTTAACGCCCACTCTGCACTGGGGCTCCCCCAGCTTAAGGACACTTGTAGTGAGGCCGGCGTGTGAGACCGGCTCCCCACAATTCTCTCTGCGCACAAGTTGGGGCTGAAACATCTCGCCAGAAAGAAGAACTGGTTCCCAGGCATCTGGCCAGGTGAATTGCGGTGTGTGCTGGGCCAGGGCCAGGAAAGCGCCGGCGGATGAAACTCCGTCTCAGGCCCATAGATGCACAGCTGAGCGTGTTTGTCTTCCCCAGCCTGACAGGCAGGCAGGGTTTGTTGATGTTTGTGTGCACCGGGATCACCATGGCTCACATTTCTGAGCCTGTGTTCAGCTTATGGAGAGCCGCACGCTGAATACCGGCCTACTGGGAGCTATTTGCTTTGGGGCAAACCCTGCCCCCACCTCTGAGACGCTGGAGGAACCTTGGCAGCGTAGCCAGTGCAGTTCTGCTGTGCAAATGCCTGGAGAGTGCATGCAAAGGAGCCACATGGGGCAGTGCAAGGTGGAGCCCTGCCCCGTGCACCCTCCTTGTGTGGCTGTGTGAAGTGTGGGGAGAGAGTAGGATGTGGTGAGGCTAAGGGAGGCACAGGGCTGGAGGATCATGCTAGTTCGCAGATTCCCCCCTGCGCAGAAGGGTGATATAAAGGCCTACGGAGCACACAACTCCCACTTGCACCTCACCCAGGCATGTGCCTGTCCCCTGTTCAGCCCCTTCGGCCTGGTGCTGGGCTCTAGTGTGGTTTTCTTTCTCTCGCCCGTGTTCTCTTCTGCCTGAAGCTTAATGGGCCTGATTCTTCTGCGGTCAGTGGAGTTATTCCTCATTTACACTGGTCGGACGGGAGTCTCGGGCCCACTATCTTCCTCCTGCTTCCATCTTCTCTTCTTCACTTTCTGTACCATCCTCTTTGCTGGGAGTGTTGGTGCAGGGCTGCCATCGGCATCTCCCTGTCTGGGGCAGCTGGACTAAGCTCACTTCCAGCAGCCTCCCCTGTCTGTGCCTATTCTCACTTGGCCCCCGTGAGCGAGTGTCTGTAGGGTGACCAGATAGGAAGTGCAAAAAATCCGGACAGGGGGTGGGGGGTAATAGGTGCCTATAAATTAAATTAATGGAGATACCCTATCTCCTAGAACTGGAAGGGACCTTGAAAAGTCATTGAGTCTAGCCCCCTGCCTTCACTAGCAGGACCAAGTACTATTTTTGTCCCAGATCCCTAACAGGCCCCCTCAAGGATTGAACTCACAACCCTGGGTTTAGCAGGCCAATGCTCAAACCACTGAGCTATCCTTCCCCCCCCCCAATATATAAGAAAAAGCCCCCCAAATCGGGACTGTCCCTATAAAACCAGGACATCTGGTCACCCTAAGTGTCTGTGATGGGAGGAGAGGGACGTGGGACAGAGAAGCGTTCGGAAAACGAAATCAAAGGGCGAGAGCCTTTTGCTTGAACACCCCTGGCAGCATAGCCAGGGGCTAGTGAGGCACATGGCACTCTGATAACAAGTCTTGCTTTGGTTCCACATCACACTCGATGGGAAGACTCAGGTGACCCTGCTAACCCGGGTGAGGCTTGGTCTGTCATTACGTGATGCTGAAATTGGGAATTCCCAGGCAGAGAGTAACTGATGCCGTTTTGTCACTGTTACAGTATGCGACATGGTAGAGAATGAAACATTCTGGAGAAAAGGCCAGCCAAGGGCTGGAATCCTGCTCAAAATTCAGTCAAATGGGGATTATCCAGAAGAGCGGACCAGTGGTTGGAGAAGAAGAGCAGGGCGTCTATCAGGATCAGGCAGAAGGGGAATCGTCCAGTCTTGCATGGATACACACATTTCACTCTTCCAAATGACCATGCTGAGATCACATCATTCATTTCACGTTACCTGGTACAGCACACATGAACCCACGTTTCCCTACAGCATTCACTCACTGTCCTGTGGAAACTGGTCCTGGCCCCCCACCCTCCTTGCAGAATTCAGCCGTAATTGGAATAACCTTAACTCCTGGTGCTGTGTGATAGGGTAGAAAATGGCTCCTGGTATTTTAACGCTTCCCCTCAAACTTCTTTTGTGGTGGGGGTGAGCGAGTGGAAATGTCTGCCGGGAGCAACAGAGGAGCCGTAGTTACTGTGAGCCCTCAATGGGACAGAGCCGAGATGCCGACACCCAGTGTCCCTAGCACTGCGGAAGTCCTCCACCATCACCATCCTCCTGGTTATTTGTACCACACCCTTTACAGGCCCCTGCCCCCAGGAGCTTACACACATGATACATGCACAAGGCAGGATACAACACGGACGGCAAGAGGCACAGCATGAACCTATTGTCCTCAGCTGAACACATTGCTCCTGTTAGCTGAGACTCTTCAGTGACCCTGGAATGAGTATCAGTCTTTTCCAAACCAGGACCCTAGTCCCATTACCCGTTCCACAGCCCATCTCTCTGGGCTCTAGCCAGGGACCTTCTCCCATTTGGGAAGGGGAGGGTGGTCGCGAGCCCCTGACACCTGCTCACAACCCCCAGGTTGAGAGACTCCTGTTATGTTGTATTGGTGAAAATAAATCAGTTAAACAAAATAACCGGAGGGAACTGAAGCTATGATTCACAGCTCTTCTGCACTCTGGGCTTCTGGCAGAGCCAGGCAAGCAGCCAACAAGGATCCTACCGTGGCGTGGGCATGTGCTCGCCAAGCCCTGCCTGACATGCACACGGTTGTGCCCCAGTAGCCAGCTTGTCTCCTGGAGTTGGGAGTGGGGCAGTGGAGGATAAATCCCATCTGTCTACCTCGCGGCTTACAAGTCCCCCCATCACTGGAGCGTTTGAGCTCCAGAACAGCCCTGCCTCCTTTCAGAATTGGCGGGAGAGCGGGAACGCTGGCTGGGAGGATTGGAAAAACACTGCACCAACTCTCTAACTTGTTAGGACAGGAACATGTCAAGACAGTAGCAAAGCAAGAGGGCCCAGGTGCGGCGGGTGCGGTATTGCTGACGTCCATGATTGTGGCTCAGGGAAGGCTGCAAGGACTCCAGTGATCTGTCTCCGGCAAGCAGTTGCAGCCACAACGTCAGGAACCGGTTGCTTGGAAGGTCAGTCTCTGGCCATTTGACAACCGGCAGGTCTCCCAGAGATTCCAGGCCAGTCTCTCTGCAGAGCAATGCCAGGCCTTCAGTATCAAGGTGGCCACAATGCGAGCCCCTGAGCTAAGCTGCCAGCAGACTGATTAAATTCATCAGGCTAACCATCTGAATTATGCGTAAGTGATGTGTGCATGGCCATGATGATTAGCTGAAACCCACCTGTCTCTCCCAGTGGTGGAAGGAGGGATCAACACCGTTCAGACACCTATTTACCTACCTCATAAGTACGGCCCCTATCATAGTACTGCCTGAGCTGATGAAACTAGTTAATTCAAAGGAGCATCTTCTTGTTAGTAAAAAGGAACCCGCTCTGCATGCTGCGCTGGGAATTCTTATTTTGGTTAGAGACAACTCTGAAATACATAGTGCCATTTAGGTCTGTATACGCATCTTTGCAGGAATCTGAGCTTGCATCACTCAGACTCACCTGCAATTCTCCAACACACAACAAAGTGTTTCTCTCTTTAAAGGGGAGCCCCTGCCTACTGCTGGTCCACACAACTGCAGGAGGTTTATTCCCTGCAGCACAGGTGAGGGTCTGGCAGGAGCTGATCGAGCTCCTTCCAGGCAGCATGGGGTGGGGAGAGTGGATGGCTAGATAACAGATTCACCAGCCATTCAAAGGAAAAAGACAAAAAAGGAAAGGTACTTGGAGAGAGTCAGGAGAACTTTTTCTCATTGTAACCAAAATGCCTGGATCTCCAGGTAAGACCAGCCAAGGTGTAACTGTTTTCTGCCTGCAAACCCCAAACCTAACCCTGCCAAGAGAGTAGGAGCTTCCCCAGAGGAAATCACAGGAACTCTATCCTCATGCGCTCTGGACAGAGCCAGGATAGTAGGAGAAGTCTTAATTCTGCTCCTTGAACTCTGAGCCCCATGAAAACTGGTTCCTTCCTTCTCTTCGGCACCTCTTGCAGTTAACTCCTCAGGGCTGCTCTAAGCAGGCTTTGGACTGATGCGGAGATGAGGCAAACTAGACTTTGGAGGGCAAGATAGTGGAGTTGTGCTTGATGCCAGGGCATTCATCTGTCCAATTAGCAGGGTATCAGTTTTAGATACATTTGTGGGGCAGTGGACTGTGCATGGAGATGGGAGTTCGGAGACCTGCGCTGATTCCTGACTCTGCCGGCCCCATGCCATGTGGTCTTCGGCAAGTTATTTCACTTCTCTGCCTTGGCTTCCCCTGTCTGTCAAATGTTTGTCTCCTCTGGTAAAGGACTTAAGGATCTGTGGGGGAAATGCTCCATATCAGTATTGTCATTGTTCTATTTCTTTTTACATCTGTTAAATGTATGCAGTATTTACATTCTAAATATGGTTCATATCAAACAAAATGTGAACAATACATCACAGAAGTGTAAATCAATAACGTAATACTGCGTGCCAGGAAACTTTACTCTCTCCACACACACCAGGAAGAGATCAAAGCTTTATTACTTGCATACATTTCTTGAAGCAATTTGTAGTCAAACTTACAGTCCGCGCAGGGGTTGTCGATAAAGACCAGGACTTCTCCCATATAATGCACCCAGAGACAATGCTGCAGTGCCCTCACTGGCTTTGTCTCCCAGCTGATTCAATCCAGAGTTCGCAGTCTCCAAAATGGACTTGGATGGCTTCCTTTCCCTATCTCCACCCGCTCTCACGTGGTGAATTAGATTGGGCATGGGTAAATGAATGGTAGTGTACGCACAGCTGACTTCAGAACTGTCATTCACACACAGTGCATGTGACATGAATACACTTTGTGCGTTAAAATCAGACATATATCCATCCTCCATCAGGACTGAGGGGTCAGGAATTTGAGTGGAGGCTCTTGCTTCTAAGAACAAGCATCTGCTTCATTAGAGAGGGTATGCAAATACGAGGATCACTGCGGGAAATCGCTCCCACCCAAACACCACAATCCACTGTCAGAATGCAGTAGGACGTATGTGGCGGGAAGGCAGATGCCTGGATCATGGTGCCGCCAGCTGATTGTGCACTTGATCACTGTTGTAACTCCTCAGACTAAACTTCTCTTCTCTCTCAGTCTGATCTGGGATGGCTGGAGCAGTCTGTATGAAACAAGGACCAGAGGAAACCCTTTATGACAGTGCTGCCCAGCCTTATACCACAGGAGGGCCGCAGAAATCTCAGCACAACCTTGTGTGGGCCAAACAGAATCTACATATTTTAATAAGTTTTAAAGTCAACTGGTCTGATTTGTATTTTAAGTTCAGCTTGTTTCGTATGTATTTAGACAGGTTGTTTCTATGTACAGTTTTATCTATTTACACACTTGTGTAAACTAAAATGATGCAAACATAATGACAAAATGCTAATGAATTGTTGAATGCTGAAGCAGGCTGTGGGCCTTAGGAAATGCTCTGGGCACCCCTGCCTTCTGAGGTGCAAAACACCTCAGCTGATTCTTTTAAACCGGTTAAAACCTTGCCCACTTCAGGCCCTTTGTGTTTTCAGCCGGGAGAGGGAGTGGGGATCTGAAAGTCCTAGGGGAGCAGTTTGTGCAGAACCCCCAGCCCTGGCAGAAGCAGAAAGGACTGGAAATAGCATTAGAGCATGTGCTCTCGTAGTAAGGGTCTGGGACAAATTTTGTGTAGGCAGTCTGGGCCATACCCTCTGGCAGGGGCAGGGGGAGACTTACATGCATGTAAACCCGGCTTACATGGGTTCCGCTTGCACCTGTAGTACCTTGTGCATGCACTGCAAGCTAAACTAACTTCAAACCGACAGAAGTGTGCACTCACAGAGCTGCGCTGGTTTAATTAAAACACGTTCACATCACGCCTTTAGTTAAAGTGGGGCAGCCGCTTTGCATAGAAAATTCCTGAGTGACACTCATTGGAAAAAAGAAGCCTCCTTCCCAGCTAATAAGCCCTGGGTTTAGTGTCCCTAGTAAAAAAAAAAAAAAAAGTGGCATTCCCAAAACAATAGCCAAGGCCGATTCCCCTCAGGCCCCAGCTAAGAGGGTGAAATGCGCTCTTGAGAGAGGGAGACTCTGTTGGAAAGAACTTCTCTCCCCTTCATGCTTCTTACTGCTGTGCTAGCTACTCTGGGAGGGAGAATGTAGGGAAGTAAAACAATTCTTTAAATGGAAAATTGGAGTATTTTGGATGTCAATGAAGACCTGAGGGAACAGCTGATAACAAATAGCAGCAGTTAACAAGTAATCGTTTACATTTCGATGTACAACATCATTAATCCCAACATACATATTTGGCTTGAGAACATGGGTGAGATCTCATCTACACTACAAAATGAAAATGTGCTCTAATCATGTCAGGAGACATTAACCATTTCACTTCTGCTCTTTGCAGAATCCCTTGTCCAGTCCCTGATTCTGCACGTCTGACTTGAAGCATGAGTTGTCCCAGTGACTTCAATTAAACTCAGCATGACTGCTCATATGTTTCGAGTTAGGCACATGCTGAATCAAGGCCCTAAAGGGCTTATCCTGTGTGGCTTGTTCTTATAGACATGGAGATGGAAAACCCCACTAGGGTCATCTAATCCAGCCTCCCTCACACTTGGAGGCTAGATCATGCCTTACAGCCTATATCAGTGGTTCTCAAACTTTTGTACTGGTGACCCCTTTCACACAGTGATCCCCCCCTTATACATTAAAAAACACTTTTTATATATGTAACATTGTTATAAATGCTGGCGGCAAAGCGGAGTTTGGGGTGGCGGCTGACAGCTCGCGACCCCCCATGTAATAACCTTGTGACCCCCTGAGGGGTCATGACCCCCAGTTTGAGAACCCCTGGATATACTAAGTCTGCATCTACACTGGTAAAATGTGGACCTGGACCAACAGTGGGAGCTGTAGCATAGACAGGACTGAGGTGTTTTTACCCCCATATCTAACCCTGCTCTGAGAAAATCTTGATCCATTTGGATAGCACCACAATATGAGTGGATGAAAAGAAAATGCATTAGTAAAGTAATTGATAGACTGCCTCACAAAACCCTACTCTCCACATTACTTCTAATTGTCTATTACTGTGCCACCATGATGTGGACTGAAAACTGGCAAAGGAACTGTCAACAAAAGCTAATTCCATTTCTAGTGCTAATTTGTCGAGTTTGCAGTTTGCCCATCCTACTCCCTCAAGGCGCATCAACAGCAACCTTCAAGAATGCATGCGAATATAACACTGCAAATGAACGGCATTGGCTACGTTAGAACCGGGGAGGTGTCAGGTAGGATACCATGCATAGGTCTGGTTCTACTTAACATCTTCATTGATGATCTCGAAGAGGGAATAAACAGCGTGCTAATGAACTTCACAGATGAATATACATTGGGCGGGGTTGCAAAGACCCATGAGGAGAGAGAAATAAGACAAAGGGACCAAGAGAAGTTTGCAGACATGGACAGAAAATAACACAGGGAGATTTTCCTTGGTAAAACGCAAGCTAATACGTCAGGGAAAAGTTATCCACATCAGACACGCAGGAGGAGACAGGAAGCTGGAAGCAGGGGAGGAAGACCAAGAGGTGAGCCGGGGGACCATTAGATATGAATTTGCCGTGGAACATGGCAGCTAAAAGGGCCTGTGAAATCCTGAGTTCCATATGCAGACATTGCACGATGCGGACAAGGGGGGATGGCTTTTCTAAACAACTCTGGTGCGACTGCACCTGGAATGCTGTATTTAGTTTTGGGCAGATAATCAAAAAGGCTATAGGCAAACTGGAGGGAGTTTAGAGAAAAACAACCCCAGTGATCAGGGCCTGGGAGGACCTATTGATTGATTGACTGATGAGGGAAGATGTAAGGAGTTAAATATGTATAGCTTGGCTAAGGCCTCGGTCCTACAAGCCTTTCCACATGTGCAGCCCCTGATGCCCACACAGAGCCCCGCTGCAAAACGTAACAGATCACACATCCACGGAGGTCCTGGAGGCAGAGGGATTGTTAGAGGTGGCACAAGGGGATATAATCAGGGCTAAAGGATGATAGTAATAAAAGGTGAATGTAGACTCACTCTGAGGTCTCCGGGGCAGGTGCTGCCTTTGTGTTGTTTGTACCTCATCCAGTGCAATGGGACCATAACAATCATGAGATCTACCGGCCTGGAAGGGAGGAGTGTGTCCCAGGGGAAGTGGCAGGAGCCCTGTGGGGATTAGTCTGGCACTGCAGGGATGGCGTGGGTCACCCAGTCGGGACTGATGCCGTCATGGCCCCGATCCTGCAAGTCACAACAGCTGGGCAGACCCTGTGCCTGCCCAGGGGACTGCCTGTGGACATCAGTGGGTCTGTGCGGACAGAAGGGCCCGGCCACACTCACCCTGCAGGATTGGGGCCCCCAGGATATTTAAATCCTTTCCCCAATGCTGCAACTTCCATTGACTTCAAGAGAGTCAGGATCCCCCCCCCCCTCCCGGGACACATCCTCCATTCAGCTACTGCAGAGCGATGGGGGCACCTGAGCGAGCAGCAACGGGTCCTGCTCACCCCCCCCCCCCCGCCCCCACGGTGAACATGCCCCATAGCAGCACTCTCGGGGATGGCGTTGGGAGCTTGTGCCCAGGCAGGGCTGATTTCCTGCCTGCTCGGCCAGCGGGGTCCCCCCGTGTAACGCTGTGGCCGGGGGGCGCGGGAGGGGAAAGCGGCCTCTCCCCGGCGCGGAAGGAGTTAACGCCGCCCTTGTCCTGGCTCCAGCCGGGCTCCCGGGATTCCGCCCCCCGCCGCCCCACGTGGTGCCGCCGGGATGTGTCACTTCGGCAGCCCACGAACGTGTAATTCGAAGAGGGAGAACAAAAGGCAGGAGCGCGTATAAAAGGGGCTGCGGGACATCCCCGGCCCCATGTCTGCGCCAGGCAGCGCCCGGACCCGGCACGCTCCGCTCCGGCCCCGGCCCGCCTGCACCCTGCGCTCGTCCCAGCCGCGACGGGGATGGCTCGGGCGCCGCTTTCCGCCCTGCTCGCTGCCTTGTTCCTGCCCTGGCTGCTGGGGGGCCAGGCGCTGCCCGCATCGCGGGGGACCCGCCGGCACAAACCCCTGGTGAGTACAAGGGGCCCGGGGGCTCCCTGCGCCCCCAGATCTCTGCACGGACTCCTCTTGCCCGGGCCATGCGGCTCCCTCTGTGCCCTGGGTCGCAATCCCATCTCGCCCCTTCCTACATTTCAAACGCCGCCGCTGCCCTCCCCTCTCGCTGTGCGGGGGGGCTGGACAGACAGACAGATGGCCGGAGACCCCCACTCGGGGACACCCGTCACACGCTGTGCCCAGGGACACCGCTTCCCAGAGTGACTGCACCCCTCGTCTTGTTTACATCCCGACTAGCTGCCCATTGCGTGCCGGCTCTGGGAGAAACCCTGCCCGGGGCTGGATGAAGAATGTCACAGCCCCTCTGGCTGCATGTGTTTGCTTTGCTGCTATTGTGTGTCCCTCTGCGCCCCTTCAGAGTCCCATGTTCTTTTGTGCATTCCCTTTTCTTTAGGAATCAGCAGCTGCTGCCCATTGGGACATTTCCTTGGCAAACCCCTCCCTGCTCCAAAAAAGAACTTGGAAACTTTTTGTTGTTGTTGTTCTGCTGGGGAAACAAACCCACCCCTCTCTTTTTCTCCCCTCCCCCCTGTCCTGCCCACCCTCCCAGTGAAGCTCCCCCAGTAGCAGATGCATGTTTGTTTTAGAGCTGGAAGTATTCTGTAATATCAACCTGTCTCCTGCTTTGTTGCAGGGCAGTGAAATCTGCATGCTGGCTTTTTGCATGTCCGGATGTAGTTTTAAAATGTGCCCTCTTTTGTGGGGTGGGTGGGAGATGACCGTAATTACTGGTTAGAAGACGACAAGGGATTTTTCCCCTTCTCCTTAAAGGTATGGTGGCATTCATTGCCTGGGGAATGCGGCAGTTCCAGATGAAAGCGAGAACTGTTAAGGGGTTACAAAACTAAATAGATGAATAAAACCTACAAGCAGGGGGGAAGCACAGCAGGGCTGTCCTTCACAGACGTGCCTGCCAAAATCTGGCACTTGGGATGGGGCCGTTAGCTATTGGAGGTGCTGATGCTGGCATGGGGGAGAAGTTTGGGGGATTGGAGAGGACAGAGTGCTGCCTGCACTGGGGCTGTGTGTGTGTAATTGGGTTATTATATGCACGTGTTTTCCTGGTGCATAAACTGGTGACAGAGCAATGCCCGGTAGCATCACTGGGGATTAGCGCAGGTCCTGTCGATGGTTTTATTATCAAGCTCTGTCATCTGAGAGGTTTATAACTTGGCTGTTAAATCTGCTTGGGGGCTGGAGCTTGGCTTAAACATTCTTGGCCTAGGAAGCGCTTTTATTATTCAAAACAAAATGTCATTGAACTCATCCCAGCTGTGCCTCCATGGACAGTAAGGCAGAGCACATGCTGAATGGAGATGCATTTCTTTGCACACCCCCAGCTGTGTTAGGGCTTCAACTACATTTAGCAACTGGTTGATCCGTAGCTCTGCCAATAAGCCAGAGTTAGTAATTTACAAATCTGGAGCCCTGCTCCTTCCTGCAGAGACATGAACTGGTATGGGGGGAGGGGGAAGGGGGAGCGGCGCTGAGCCACCCCATGGTGTCCTAATATAAAGAAACAAAGGAATCCCCATTCTTGAATGGACCAACAGTGCATCTAATCTGGGTCCTGAGGCCAACAGGGGTCCATGCTGGATTCTTTGTAGGAAGGCAGTGCTAGCCCTAGATTTAAAGTGTCCTGTGTAAATTAAGGTCCCCATATAACTTTGCCCCCCTGAGACTAGTGCCCCCCCATACACTCTCTCATACCCATGACCCTCACTCAATGCTGCCAAGGGAGTGCCAAAGTTGCTGAGGCATTACAAACTGGCCAGCACGCCTGGAGCACAGCAGGGAGCTGGGAGGAAAAGCGAGCTGGCACAGTGCCTTGGTAAGACGGAAATTCCATACCAAATCAGGCCAGCGGGCCGTCTTGTTCAGTGTCCGATACCAGATGCTTCAGAGGATGGTATAACTCCCATAAGGGAGTGAGTGCAGTCCACCTGGCTATGAGAAAAGCTTCTCCTTAATCCCAGGCAGCCAGCTGTTGATTTATATTATTCTGTTAACTACCCTGATATAGCAAGAGTAATGCTGGATGATATCCATATTATTCCTAACCAATAGCTACACCTTTTTGGCATCCTAATAAGCATTTGGTTCAAGAGCTTCTTCTGACAGAGTGTTCCACCCACTGGCTGTGTTAATGGTGTGTCACGCAAAAAAACTTACTTCCATGGTTTCTAAAGGGACACAGGCAATTTGGTCTTTTTAATCATCTGATTTTTTTTTTAAATCCTTTTCTGGTGGAGCACCCCCTCAGTACCCAATAGTGTGGTCCCTTTCCACAAGGATTTTCTGATCTCCTGGCAGCGTTTATAAGGATCTTTCCAGCAAGCGAGAAACTAACTTTGCAGTGCAAACAGTGACACTAACGGTACAGGAGGTATTCTCAAATATACCAAGTAAAGAAGCTGAAAGAGTAGACACTACTTTCCACCACTAACTTCTTTCAGTCATTGAAGGTGTTACTTGTAACTATAGTAGGTCTAGAATTTCAGAGAAATGTGATTTTTCAAGTTGGTGTCCATTTAATCTTGTTGCTATTTAATTTAATTGGATGCCGCCTGGTTATTAAATTAAGACAGGGTTACCTGGGATTTCTGGATTGACCTCTTAATGGAGGGCAAAAATCCTTCACTGCACCCAGACAATGTACAAAAACATACCATGACATGGTGGAGGGGGGGGTGATGGATTTCTTCCTGACCTCAGCAGGTCAGTTTTAGTCCTGAAGCATGAGGTTTGATAGCTTTTGATACACCAACATTTACCGTTGGGGTGCTCAAGGGCTAAGGTTTGTTACAAGGTAAAACTAGGTGGGGGGAATTTAGAAGTCCTGGAGCTCTCAGAGCTCTGGTCAGGAGGGCACAGCTTTTAAGTTGGCACCTGAGGAAGGCAAGTATTAGAGCAAAAGCCAAGCTATCTGCAGTGGTTCTTTTAAAATCTCAAATTCTCAGGGCAATGCACACCAGACCAAATGAAACACCTGGTGATGGCCTGGCTCAGGCCCCCTCTGGGAAATTAACATCAATGCATTTCACTGAGAAACTAGCCTTGGGGAAAACTGGTGGCCTCATGCCTAGTTGGCTGGTGTAATCCAGCCATATGTTATTTCCTGGAACTCTCGCCTCTCCAGAGCCAGCAATCCTACCTGGAATGCACTGTGCTTCCTTGTAGCTGCATGGCATGCAGATATCTGGGCCAGGAGCAGAGAGGGGTGACATTAGGAGAAGTAGCTCGGCCCATGCAGGCTCCTCCCTCTCCATGCAGAGAAAGTTTACAAAAGCGGTTGATATATGCTGTTTGTTTTCACTCTTTAAATATTGAAATGAGCGTTCAGGATAATTTAGACATGTTTATCCTTCACTTCAGCAGGGAATCAAGAGCACATGTAAACATTTACTCCAGGGTTTGTGCATGCTTTGGCAGTGTCCACCTTCCCCCTCACAGAGACACATGCACACACCAGCAAACTGCAGTTCTTGAAGGCTTTGTGTTAGCACCTGGGCTCTCGCAAAGTGGACAGGAAGGGAGAATAGGAGCAAAAGGAAATTAGTGTATCCAGGTGCTGTGCCCCATGCTCTGAGTCACATCTGCCGTTCTCCTGGGAAGGATAAAAATAACAGCAAAGACTATCAAGCCTCATGCTTCTGGGCAGGAACATGTTGTCAGCTGGGGTCAGAAGAGATTCCTCACCATCCCCTGGGGACCCTCTTCTCCCCATAATAGAAGTGGCATAAGGAGAGTGGCTGGTTTTCTCTGACAATGCTGTCAGGGGTGGAGGATTCTCCAAAGGCTCAGAGCAGTGGGTCTGATGAGCAGCAAAGAATGGTATCCAAATCTTATTGGCTTATTCAAGCCTCATTGGTCTCTGAACTAGCCCGGAAACATCACAAGAACAAGCTTTCTCCTGAGGTTCGGGTTCTATCCCATTGCAGCCAGGACAGCGAGAATGGTGGTTCTTGTGAGATCTGGGTATTTGGGCTGTGGGTGTGGCTTAAACCAGGAAGCAGAAGGCACATGGAAATGAAAGAGTCACCTGAGCATTTGCAACCTTCAGAAAAGCATCACTTTGGGTTTGGCTCAAGTTTAGAGGGCCAAAGGTCTGTTCTAAGTGTATTCAAAGTGCGGCAGACATCTCTAACTGCTTAGGCCACTGAGGAACAGATGGAACAGGTGGTGTCTAGGGAGGACAAATGGAGGATTCCCTGGAGAACCCATCAAAGGGCTTTGCTCTGTCGAGAATAGATGAGAATAATCAGGCTTGGATAGAGCCTGTGGAGTTCTCAGGATGTTGCTGGGGGCAGAGGCTCCGGGGCTGGTTTATTACTTACGGGGTGTGTGTGTGTGTGTGTGTGTGTGTGTGTGCAGATCATATTGTTAATCAGCTTGATGGTACGACATCCTTGCTGTGCTTCAGAGTTTCCATACTGAAAAGGCCACCATGCAAGGGTAAAATAGAAACCTGTGTCAGTCAGGAAGATGCTCTGAAGTCACTACATATGTATAGAACTCTTGAGCCCACACAGATGCAGCTCTTTTCATTCCATCCTCCCAGGAGCCGGAGGATCTCCACTTGTGGGCCAGAGAGTTGGGGATGTCCCTCAGCATATGTTCAAAGTTCAGGGGTCCCTGGCCCAAGTGGGTTCTGCTCCTGTAGATCCCGGTCCCTGGCGTGGACAGGCACATCCTCCCCATAAATAAGGGGTGCTGGTCCCTGGCCCAACTAGTGCTTGTCCCCCATGGGTTGGGGGAGGGGGTCAATCCCTGGCCCAGGCTGGCACATGCCCCTTATGAGTGGGGGAGGGGGTCCCAGCACATGTGGCCCCATAGGTCAGTGGGTCCCAGTCCCTGGCATGTGCTGAGAGCTGATGCTTCATTTTAGCTTTGACCTTACATATGCATAAAAAACAACCCTATTGTGACTGGACTGCACAAAGTCCCAGGGTGGGTTTCTTGGTTTTCAGGGGATTCCTGTCATCAGATTAGGGGCTCGTGAGATCTTTGTCCAGCCAGGGCTCCTGGTGAGTACTCTTGCCTCTGGTTGTCTAGGCTTTCGCTGTGTTGCCTGCTCAGGAATGGTGCCACTGATGGACCAAAGCTTGGACTATCACCTAACTAAACCGGCTGCTAATGAAAATAACCCTGACGAGTTTATTAATTCGCCCTCCCTCTTTGTATCAGCTTAGGCTTTCACTGGCTTTGTGGGCATAAACATTTGCAGTTCTCAGTGTTTCATGTTTCCTGTTGCTTAGGAAAAATAAACATTTTCTTTCTGCGTTGCCAACAACAACCACCACCAGATAAACGGGAAACAGAGTCTGGTCGCAGGGAGATTGCACTTGCGGATTCCTAAGGCGAATGGCAGGAGAGGGGCCCTTGGTCTGTGTGTACAAGGAGCTCTGTTCCTGTATCCTCCCCTGCCTTAGCCCATCTGACTTCACATTCCTGATGGCTTTCTCTTCATGTTGATCAGAATGCAGCCCAGCGGACCAGAGGACGTGGGCTGGTCCTGTGATGAGAGTGCTCTGTGTCTGTGTATATGTAAATAGTTAATAGATTCGGTGCCTGAAGATGGCATTTAAGAATATGCACCGTTCTGGGTTTTGTAAGATCAATAAAATATCTCGTGCTGCCTTTCTTTGTGCAACTCTTTACATCAGCACCTAATAGGTCCCATTGGGCAGAGATACCAGGGTGCTATACACACAAAACAAGCAGGGGCTGGCCTACATCACCGAATACTGGTCCCTTCCAGCCATGAAATGGCTACAATTCTCTGGTAGCATTAGCATCGGTGAGCATGGACTCTGGTCTACATGGCCTAGTGTCTGAGATGCCCTGATTCGGTGTGGAACTGACTCTCTCTGAGGAAGCAGAACTTTACTGCTAAACAGCAGCTCCAGCAGCGCTTGGAATCCAAATCGGCTCTGGGTTAAAGGACGGGCTTGCTAAACACAGGGGGCGAAGGTGATCAGTGCTACTGTGTTGTTTTGAACCAAGGCAGGGGCTGCCGCACCTCTTGGGGAGCAAGAAGGGGTGCGCACACCCCAGGAATGAGGGGGAGGAGGCTGTCCTGGAGCAGAACCACAGAAACAAGAATCTGGGCACAGATGGCAGCAATTTCTTACCCTACAGTGTGGGAGGAAATAGCTTTACTTGCGTGTGTAAAGACACGGATCTTTCCCCTCCCCTGGGGGTGGAGCTGAGAGAAGAAGGAGGAGGGCGGGTGCAGAAGTACAGTGCCCTTGTGTGCAGACTGTTGGATGGTCCTAAAGGATGATATTTTGTCCCCTCGAGTGGCTAGAGTATCCATGGGATCAGTTGTGGAAGCAGCAAACACTGTGACAGCATAGATGGCTTGGAGGGAGAGAAGGGGGCTGGTTGAGAAGGAGACTGTCTCCGCTCCCACAGGGAAAGGAGCGGCAGGAGAGACCTGGGCTGTGTCACAGGAAGCTCTCTGAGGGTGGCCGTAGTTCTGATTCCAGACTCCCGCGGTGCCTCTCCATTGTAGGAGAGCAGGTGGCCTGGCCTGCTGGGAAGGGATCAGTGAACTGCAAAGCTCTTGTGGTTACTGAGCAGCATCTGTGCCACTACAAAGCCCATAAGATGAGGAGTGACATGACAGAGAGAATTGCTTTGTACTAGTTATCCCAGAGGGCTGAGCTCTGCGTGCTCCACACAGGTATTTCTAGGAGTACCATGACACAGAAGCACTAGAAAAGGGCAAATATAGTACTGGTCTATAAATGGGAATAAGGACAACCCAGGGAAATATAGACCAACCAGCTTAACTTGGGTCCCCAGAAAGATAATGGAGCAAATAATCAAGCAATCAATTTGTAACTGCCTAGAAGAAAATAAAGTGATAAGTAACACCTTTACAAATAAACAGGGATTTGTCAAGAACAAATATTAAACCAACCTAATACCCATCTTTGACAGGGTAACAAGCCTTGTGGATAGTGTGGAAGTGGTGGTTGTGTTGTATCTCTACTTTAGTAAGGCTTTTGATACTGCATCTCATGACCTTCTCAAAAACTAACTAGAGAAATGTAGTCTAGACAAACCTACTATAAGGCGGGTGCACAATTGGTTAGAAAAGCATACATGGAGTCATTGTTAATGGTTCTCAACCAAGCCAGAAGGACATATCAAGTAGCATCCTGTGGAGATCTGTCCTGGGCTTGGTTCTAAACCAAATCATTTATGAAGATACACTTCTACCTCGATATAACGCTG
Source organism: Malaclemys terrapin pileata (assembly GCF_027887155.1). Taxonomy (NCBI): domain Eukaryota; kingdom Metazoa; phylum Chordata; order Testudines; family Emydidae; genus Malaclemys; species Malaclemys terrapin. Next base: position 13,843,408 of record NC_071520.1, on the reverse strand, counting down.
TCCTCGGGAGCCAAAAAATCTTACTGTGTTATAGGTGAAACCGCGTTATATCGAACTTGCTTTGATCCGCCCGAGTACACAGCCCCATGCCCCCAGAGCACTGCTTTACCGTGTTCTATGTGAATTCATGTTATCAGGTCGCATTGTATCGGGGTAGAGGTGTATTGTAAATAGCCTAGAGAGTACACTCATACAGTTTACAGATGATTCCAAGCTGGGAGGGATTGCAAGCATTTTGGAGGACAGGATTAAAATTCAAAATGATTTTGACAAACTAGAGAAATTATCTGAAATAAGATGAAATCTAATATGGACTAACGCAAAGTGCCACGCTTAGGAAGGAATAGTCGACTGCACAAATACAAAATGGGAAATGCCTGCCTAGGAAGGAGAGACAAGGTGGGCGAGGTAATATTTTTGATTGGATCAAACTCTTTTTGGCGAGAGAGACAAATGTTCAAGCTTGCACAGAGCTCTTCAGATCTGGGAAATTTATGCCCAGTGTCACAGCTAAATACAAGATGGAACAGATTTTTTTTTAGTCCAAGTAGTTAACACATTTTTCAAGGGACTATTCAAGGTGATGTGGCCTGCTAACACCCCTCCAGTCATAGGGAAGAAGCAGATGGGGGAGGTTGTTAGTGGATTATCGATTGTTGTAATAAACCATAAATCCAGTGTCTCTATTCAGTGCATGAATTTTAGTGTCTAGCAAAGTTATGAATTCAAGCTCCCTGTTTTTTCTTTTGAAAGTGCTGTGCCGGTTCCCTGTGAGGATGAGGACTGATAGGTCAGATATAGAGTGATCGCTTTCTGAAAAATGTTCACCCACAGGTGAGGTGGTGGTTTGTTTTTCATCATTTTCCTGTGTAAGCTCATTGGAGAGTGCAGTGATTGTCTGGTTTCACCTACATAGTTGCTATTGGGACATTTAGTGCACTGGACAAGGTACACCACATGTTGTGATAGGCATGTGTAGGACCCCTGGATCGTGAAAGGTGTGTTGGGGTGTGTGTTGATTGTAGCAGTGGAGCTTTGTGGAGCTTGAATGCTTGTTTCTTTCACCAACAGAAGTTAGTCCAATAAAAGAGATTACCCCACCCACCTAATATCCTGGGACCAACCATGGCTACAACCACACTGCCTAGGAAGGAGAACTGCAGAAAAAGATGTGGGAGTTACAGTGGATCACAAACTAAACAGGAGTCAACAATGTAACACTGTTGCAAAAAAAAGCGAACATCATTCTGGGATGTATTAGCAGAAGTATTGTAAGCAAGACACAAGAAGTAATTCTTCCAATCTGCGGATAAGTTGCAGAAAGTTCAGAGGAAAGCAACAAAAATGATTAAAGGTCTAGAAAACATGACCTGCGAGGGAAGATTGGAAAAAAATTGGGTTTGTTTAGTCTGGAGAAGAGAAGACTGAGAGGGGACATGATAACATCTTCAAGTACCTAAAAGGTTATCAAGATGAGGGAGATAAATTGTTCTCCTTAACCACACTGAGGACAGGATGCAAAGCAATAGGCTTAAATTGCAGCTATGGAGATTTAGCTTAGACATTAGGAAGAGTTTCCTAACTGTCAGGGTCATCCATGCCAGGAAGTGAAATATGTCAGAAAGGCCAGTCTGGAGGTCGGAAAGCAGGAGAACTCTCAGGTTCCTTGAAGGAGGGCGAGTCACTGGGTTTTCCACCTTGAAGGTGGGATCACAAATGTAAGTGATGGAGGGGAGGGGGAGAAACCAGCTGAGTCTGTTCCCCTGCAGGGCAGGCTATAGCCCCCCAGTAGGAGTCGTATCCAATATTAAACGGATCTAAGCCAGGATTGCAGGATAGTAAGCCCCTCCCAGCTGGCTGGGAACAAGGATGTCAATGTGGTATCTGTGTTGTGGTGGTGCCTGGGAGCCTCTGTCATGGCCCAGGGTCCATTGTGCAAGGCACTGTACAAACCCAGAACAAAGCAATGAACCCTGCCCCAATGAGGGAAGACCAGACACCAGGTGGAGACAGCCAGCCCAGTGTGGGAGCGCAAGGAACCAATGAGAGGGTGTTGGTCAGCAGGACGGGCAGTGGGCTTTGCACACCAGTAGCCTCATTGTTAAGTTTTTTGTTGACAGAAAATGTCCTGCTTTGCTGCTGCTCCTGGGTCTCTGTGGCGGGGCTGCCCTGTTTGCAGCCTCCTTCCAGACACGGCATTTGACCTCTACATGCAGAACGCTGTGATCTCTACATGCCAGCTCCAGGACAATTGCCCTGCCCCTAACTGGAGAGGTTAAAGGTCCACTGTATCTCATGAATGCGGATGGGACACTGACTGGGAACCTGACTGTTTTCCATGTGGCCTCATGTGATGTCTGTCATGTTCTGCAATGTGCCCGTGTGCACGTGATGATGTCGGTGCAAACCCTGGGAGAACCGAGCAGGCAGTCTGTTCCTTGCGGGGCTGTCTGCTCTCCACTGGGATTAGACCTTTCCTGCTCTCATTCCGGGCTGGAGTCTCAGTTTGCTGGGAATCTGTTCATTTTTCAAAGGCCACCCTCCCAATGTGCTGCTTAGCCCTGTGTGTGTATCATTGCAGCCTGCCCCACGAGGGAGAAATACCTACAGAAGGCAGAGACCTTGGCTCATTAGTGTCCCCAGGGCTTTTACTTGGGATTTTCGCCAGTATGGGATGTACAGTTGGATAGTCATCCAAACTCCATATTGCAAATCCTTTGCCCCATTCCCTTGGCTGGGAGACATCAGTTCACAAACCCCTGGCAGTGAATATCCCCCTCTTAGCGGGCTCTTGTCTGTGCTCCGTGCGAGGGTTTGGAAAGTCGTATAAAAGCCAATGAGAATTAGCTGCATAAATCCTCCCTCCTTGTCCTGAGCAAGACAGACTCATAGGACCACCCTGATAGTAAGAAGCAACCTACCCATGGGCAGTCAGGGGGACCATTGGCAGAATAAGACACTCCCCCAGGCATGAGTAAGGGTCTCACAATCCAGCCTGCTGCCAGCAGCCCCATGGGAGTGAGGATCGTGACACTCACTGGCAGACATTGCTTGAGAGTGATGCGTGGTACTCCCTTCCGCAGACGGTGCTGATTTCCGTGGCCCCAGGCTCCACCTTCACAGGCTCCAGGAGCAGCTTTTGCTCCTCAGCTGTGATGGCTTCTCTTTCCTTTTGGCCCACTGGAATTTTATCTCCCCTCCAGATCAGGGAGGGGGAGGGAAGCCCCTGACACTGCTAAGTAGTTAATGCTTTTCTTAGGAAAGCAAAGCTGCCAAGAAAGGCTTTTGCAGCAGCATTCCAGCCCCGGTGCGCACTCCTAATGGAGCTGCGGGTCAGGAGGGGCGATCACGGTTTACAGAAAAGGAACCGAGGCGACATCAAAGCCGACAGCCAGGTCTTCTACCCCGTCCCTGCTCCAGTGCGCAAAGCGAGCCCGGTTGAGCACATACTGCCTGGCACATGGTTTCAGTGCAGTAGCGGGTGGAATCCCCCATCGACAAGCAGGGCATGTTTCCTGAGCCACCTCTCTCCCCTTGAAAGGCGCCAGGCCAGGGATGTGTCTCCGGTGACCAGAGAGATGAGTCCAGCCAAGTAGGTTCATATCTCTGGCTAGAAAAGTCTCCAGAGAACTCCGTGGCAAATGGCACCAGCCTCTCAGCCAGCCCCTGGGTGGCTTTGCATGTCTGGCTGTGGCTAACGCCAGTGGTTTCCAGGAAATTTCCTATGGTTGTGCTAACACTCGGACAGCTCCAGCAATGGCAACAATGATGGGACAGATTGGCTGTGGCAGTGAAGTCTCTTTGCACCACCTATGCTGGTGCAGAGGGAACCACAGGATGGGTAGAAACCCACACAGCACAAGGGGCCCGTATACCGTGTGCAGAGCCAACTCCGTCAGCTCCGTGCTGCTCTTCTGGCCTCCCTCGCTCAGCAGTGCAGGGTGCTCTGAGGCCTGGCAGAGGTGCACAGGGGACAGGTCGGGGTGGGGTCAGAGCTGGGAGGGGTGGGGCAGGCTGGGGGTAAGCCCAGAGGTCCAGTGGCTCTGGATAGCTGCAGTGGCCCATTACAACAGGGGCACAAGTTAGCCAAATCAGCCCCGGAATAGGGGAGAGAAACTGCCTCCCCTCTGTCTCTGGACCGGCACCAATGTGCATCTGACCATTAATGTAGACAGGGCACAGGTATTTCTACCACCACACAGCTCAGGGCAGGATGATTGCCTCCACCAGCATAGGGTGTGGGTATAATAGGCCAGGGCAAGCTAAGCCTGCCTTGGCACAGTTGCGGCCGCTGATTGCGGAGTTTGCAGGGAAGCGTTTGCTTATTATGCACCATGCAGGTTCCAGGGTGGCTGAGGAGGCAGTATGTGCTGCTCAGCTTCCTAGGTTCATCCCTGGACTCCAGGGAGATTACTGATGAACCCAGGAAGCTGAATAATACACACGACCTCCTCAGCTGCCCCAGGACCTGCATGGCGAATATAAAAAGCTCAAGTTCTTTGGAAGAGTTCAGAGTGGCTTGGGGTCCCAGGAGGGGAGCCACGGCATGGCTGGGGGGGCCTCGAGCCACGGCATGGCTGGGGGGGGCCTCCAGCCAGCCCAGGGCTCCTTCGGCCATGGGGTGGGGGTGAGGGAGTTCGGGGCCCCAACTGGCCTGGGGGTCTTCCAGTCACAGAGCGGGGGGGTTGGAGCCTCTCAGGAGGAAGGGGTGAGGTGGGAGGGGGCTAGCCTCCCTGAAGGGGGGCTCCATCCGCCACCCATGTCCACCTGGACTTGCACCTGTGGAGCTAACAAGATCCCACCATCGAGAGACCCACCCGCTCCTCCAGCAAAGCCAGGGAAACCAGGGGGATGATCCTAATACTACTAAGGTTAATAAAAAAAACAAACAAGCAGGTGGGAAAAATTCCTTCCAGGCCTTCTCTGTATGTCAGAAGGGCCCAAGCTCAGTTGGGTAAAACTCCTTTGCGGGTACCTCTTTAGTCAAACCAGCCCAGGACTGCACATGCACGACTCGGCCAACTGTCCTGCAGTCACGAGGGGCCCTGAGGCCACAGGCCACTCCCCACCCACCACTGGGGCTCATCTCTGTTGTGCAATTCACTGGCTTCCCCCCTTGCACTTCTCCTTTGCACCAGTCCCGTGGATGCTCCCTGCAGGGTCCTTTCTAGGCCTGCGGAACCCAGACACCTCCATCTCTAGCTGTTCTTGCTGCGTAGCAGGTCCTGCTCCGGCGTCTGAGGTGAGCACCCGTTAGCTGGTGCAGCCTGCACGGTGCCTGACAAAGAGAGAGCCCCATTAGTCTGGGACTGCCCTGGACTCAGCCTCCGAGTCCATAGCATGCATCCCTGGTGAGCAGCACAGCAATACGCTGACAGCTCGTCTTGTTACCAGCCTCGTTGTAAAAGTCTGGGTACCTCTTATTCTGTAAGGCTCTGCTCTTGTGAGCCGCTGGTGTGAGAGGAGTGCCCAGGGGACCGATCAGGACAGGCCGCACCTGCATCCCCACCTCCTCTTTCTCATAAACCGTCTAAAAGCTCGACTGGTTCTTGGGGGCCTGGGCCTACGTGCTGAGCGCAGTGTTCCTGGGTGCTGTTCATCCTCCCAGAGCTGGGGGATGGGGCGATTGCTGTGGCCTGCAAAGCGCTTTGGGATGTAAGATCAGTCTGAGGACTGAGGCTGGCTTCTCAGACAAGGACCGCAAGAGGTGATAGCCGCCGAGCTAAAGGAGTGTCTGGCTGGCTGCGGCAGGGCAGGACGGGCTGGTGGAATAATGCTAGCAATGAGTGGCGAGTCTACCATGTGCCTTCCTGTGACCTGCCAAGTTCCTGTGTCCATCACTGCAGCCCGTCCGGAGGGCCGGGTGCTGTGATCTAGATGTTAGCCCTGATAGTGGAATTAATGCCAAGGGCTTCACACTTCATTACAGCCCACATGAATGGAACTATTGTGCTGGAACAGAGAGATGGCAATTCATGGGATTAAACTGCAGCTCCATCCGTAGCAAACCAGCCAGCGCCGCGCCACGCTGACCGTAAGGTCCCTGGCTGGGTGATGCAGGGGGCCGGCCTGTCTGCTGGCACCTGAGAGACCAGGCTGTGTGAGTCTGTCGGCACAGAGAGGCCCCAATTAAGTCACAGGGAACTAGAGAATTATAGGAAACAAATGGGCAGGGCAGAGCCTGGAGGCTCCAAGGACCCTGATTCCTTCAGGATAAAGGGAGCTTCCCTCACCCCAGCATCGTGCCCCGTCGGTCTTGCTTCTAACGTGTCCCAAGGGATATCTCCCATACCCCGTAATTGCCCCTGGAGGGAAGAATCCAAGAGTCAGCAGCAGCGAAAGAGTTTGCTGTATGCTCCTGTGACACCAGTGGGCTTTGTAACCTACTGGAACCACATCAACTATAACTTCTTAGCTGCTGCCGGGGACGGAGCAGGCTGTTCAGAGACTGTAAGAGAAGGGCGGTGGAATAGCCTGAGAGTAGGGCTAGGAGGCAGGAATCCACAGCTTTTACGCTGACTCCCTCTGCCACGTCACTTGGCCCAACATTTTCAAATGTGGATGCCTAAAATTAAGCAGCTGAGTCCACGTTTGGGCACCTGAATTACGCAGGCTGATTTTCTACAGCGGCTGAGCGCTGTGTAACTCCCACTGGCTGCGCTGTGGATTTGGGTCGCTTACTTTTAGGCACCCACGTTCGAATATGTTGGCATTAAGCTCTCTGCGCCCCAGCTGACCGTGCTGTCAAATGGAGAATTGTAGTACTGATTGAGCTCTCCGGGGAGACGGCTGGGTTAATCGGTGGCACTAGCTGTAAAACGCTGCTGATGAAAAGCACTATATATAATGTTAAGTATCATCATCATCACCACACAAGAGTGGTTCATGACTTTCCCCATGCCAGGACCCACCCGCTCCTGGTGCTCCCCTCCCATCTAGTTGGGAACATCTCCCTCCCATTTAGCAATATGGGATGGGCAGGGTGGTCCTGACCCCTGACACCTCTTGGGAACCCATAGGACACAGGTTAGGGGCACTTCATTACAGTCACCAGGGTGGGGGATCCCACAGCTAATGCTCGTGCACTGAGCAGTGGCTGCCAGGAGTCGTGTGCCATAGGTAGGGGCAGATGCTAGAAACGATAGGAAAATGCTGAAGGGGGAACAAGGAGGTAGGAGAGACCAGTGTGGGCCCCCCCTTCTCCCTCTGAATCCACGTGTTCTTGTGCCCAGCCTCCTGCTTTCCACTGGCAAAGCAGAGGCTTCTGCACCCCCCAGCACAGCATCCAGACTCAGAGATGCTTCTGTCCCAAGTGCAAGGGAGAGTGAGGTGCAGAATTAAACCATTTCCCGAGCACTGTGTGCTTCTGGTTAACGACAATGAGCAGCCAACTGGGAAAAAGACATGGATGGGGGAATTTACTGCCTAGCAATTCCCTTCTTTTTCTGAGGGTCTGGTTCCTGCCCAAAGCATTTCCCGCTGCCCAGCTGCCAAGGGAACACAGACCAGGAGCTGCTGTGGCTTACTGGCGTTGCAGCAGGTGCACCCCGGCCTGGAGAGTAACAGCCCAGTGGAGGGAGAGTACCAAGACCGGGGTGGGTTTGCTGCCCAGCGTGGTGGGAAGTAAGGAGGCTCCTCATCTGAAAGAGAGTCTTCGGGGGGGGCGGGGCAGTGTAATGGCTGGAATGCAGCAGGACGGCACTGCGGCAGGGTTGTTGTGGCATTGGCAAGAGGACAGGTTTGTGTAGCTATCTATATGCCATGCTTTCTCCTGCCATCTGCGCAAGTCACAGCTCTGTTTGTCTCTTGCCTAGGATGGGGCTCGGAAACACCACTCCTGGAAGGAGCAGAACCCCTGGATTTCCTCCTCGGGTTATACCATGGAGACTGGAGTCCCCATGAAGGGCTTCTCCAGGGGCACGGACGGGCCGGCAGCAAGCTGGAACCCACCCCGCTGCGGCGTGCCAGACCTACCCACCCTGCCAGACGGCCAGAATGGGCGGAACCGGCAGAAGCGGTTCGTCCTGTCGGGAGGACGCTGGGAGAAGACGGACCTCACCTACAAGTAAGACAGGCCCAGAACCAAAGTCACAAGCAGGGAGCGAGTGCCGGTCAGGATCTCCTTCCTAAAAGAGCATTTCTGTTTGGTGCTTTCGCCTGCTGAGCCTCGCCCATTATGGGCCTGTCCAAGCTGGGGAACTTGTTCAAGAAACAGAGTGCAGGGCGCTGGGGTGACAAGGGTATATTCCACACACACCAGTTAGCCCCACGCTGTCTCACACACAAGCTCACCATAGACATGACAGCCTTCAGACCCTCAGCCACTCACACACCCCACCATCCCCAGGCTACTCGCACGCCCCCCTGCTCTGAGCATCCACGTGTGCCTCCACAGCCACACACTCTCCTTCCCTCACATGCACAACCACACTCATTAACACACCCCCACTCACTCAGACTTCTAAACACTCCAGCCCTCATCTACACACACCCCACCAGTCCCACATGCTCACACGACACCCTCTCTTCCCAAGGCTTCCCTCTGTGTTTATTTTAAATACCCCAGTCTAGTCATCGTTTATTGAAGTGCTTACAAACATGGCCTCAGTGTCCACGAAATCACACCACGTGCTCTCGGATAGGAGCTTGCTGGATGTGGTTAAGGGCCAGGGTTCTGCTGGCTGCTCACACTCCCTATTCTCCCCTCTGTTAGCCTAAGGGAGTAAGATGCACATGTGGAAAGGAGATCATGCTCCTGTGCATCTTGATAGGGCCCAGAGAAATGTCTTCACCGGGTATGCGTTTAACTGAGCGCAGGGGATGCGGCTAAGCCAATAGGCTCAGGAGACGATCAGGGAAGTGTGGAAAGGCTTCCTCTTATCCTTGGCCCCTGGCATCCGAGGGGAAAAAAAACTTTGCTGATATGAACAAGCACCAACATTGTGCCTGGGAATAAAAATCCTGCTGCATCCGAGATGAAAAGCATCACACTATGCAAGGGCAGAGTTACAGGGGTGTGGGATATGAGGGGCTCATGCACCCCAGTTAGTGAAGCAGCATTTCCCTCAGCATGAGCCAGATGCTAGGAGCTGAAAGCGTTTCCCATAGCTTTGAGAACGCCCATGTATACAGGAGCACACAGGGGAGGTGTGTCCATACACTAGCTCAGAGATGTGCTAGCAAAGGTGTGTCTAGGAATCTATCTAGACTAGTATCTGAGCACCTCACCACACTAAATAAATCCACACAAAGAGTCTACACCCATACCCAAGTTCTCACTCTCCTCCCGTTTCCCAGGAGCAGGCAGCATTTCCAGAAATGTCTCTTCCCTCTGCTTCCATCCAGCTGTCCCCATACTACTAGAACCAGGGGACAGCCGCTGAAACTGAAAGGTGGCAAATTCAAAACTTGCAGTCCGTGCACAATCAGACTGCGGAACTCATTGCCACATGATGCTGTTGAGACCAAGAACTTAGCAGGATTCGGAAAAGGGTTAGATGTTTCCATGGGCAACAGGAGCAGCTAGAATTCTAATAGTACATTTTAAAAAATAAAGCAAAGCTTTGGGGTGACCTTTAACTACTAGGGTTTAGGAGGGCAGGTTATCCCATAACTGCCTACCGTGGGGTTTTTCTTGCACTTTCCTCTGACGCATCTGGTGCTGGTTATTGTTGGAGCCAGTATGCTGGACTGGGTGGGACGCTGGTCTGGATCCAGTATGGCAATTCTTCTGTTCCCCCTTTCACAGCTGAGCACATCTGGATCTGGGCTTGATTCACCCCAGGCAGTGCACGGAGGTGCAAGCTGTAGCTCCCTGTGCCAGCAGAGCCCACTGCAGTTCAGAAGGGATCTGTGGGAGGACTTGAGGGGTTGGCATAAAGGAGGGGTGCATTAGCAGGAAAAGGAGAAGCAGAATGTCCTTAACAGCAAAGCTACCCATCTCCGACCCATCGTGACTGTCCTGCAGGTTCTCTTCCATACGGGGCAGTTTGTTCTGTCTCTCACTCCATTACGCTGGTTTTAGATGGAGGACGTCTCATTCACTGATTGTTCTGGGACAGACCTGACTCAGACACCGAGCATGTTTAAATTCACTATGGAGGCCAGGGTAACCTCCCCGGTGGGAGTGGTGGTGCTGCATGACTTGAAGCCATTCTAACCGCAGTGTCCTTGCACTATGGTCAGGGGCAGGGAGTGCGAGTTAATGGGGAGTCTGGGGATTTCCAGGTGATTCGGGGACAGTCCCGCTTGCAGGGGCAGTTCCCGCAGGGCTGTAGCGATTGATGGTGCTGGCAGCGATTATGCCGATGCAAGCGCTTGTCAGGGTGAGGGACCAGTGGCATTAATGACGACGACGCTGCTGGTGACTTTATCAGTGATCATTGCGGTGATGAGTACATTGTAACATTGGTTGTGCTGATGGTCAGACTGAATGTTGGTAGGATGGGCCGGCTGGGACCCCCTCCTAGGCTTTGAGGAGTCAAAGGTGCCTCGGGTCAATGGCAAATGTTCCCTGACTTGTACCCAAGCCTCCGATGCACACATGACCTGGCTGGAGGGCGTAGTACATTAGAAATGTTTAGTGTACTCCTCTTCCCTGAACTGTGCTCTCCACTGGAATGACAATCCTGTCCCTGTTTACAGCAGGGATGCTGAGTTAGCGTCTGATTTTGGAGCCTTACTTCTACTGCAGAGCGGTGACGCGTGAGCACCTACCCCCCACCCTACATTCACTTTAATAAGGCTGCTCGTGAATGTGCTGTTCACTGTGCTAAAGGGTCGCAGAATCAGTCCCTTGGGGATCAGGATGGTAGTTTTGGTGGGGAGTGGAAGGGATCTGCTGACGTCAACAAGCACCAACCTCATGGGAATAAAATGCCCTTGCAGCAGAGATTAGAGAGATTCAATCACCCCATTCAAACACAGAGTTACGGGTGGGGATAGACTGGAGGGATTATACCCCCTTCTAAGTAGTGTTGCAGCATTTCACTCCAGCACATTCACCAAACAGCCTCCCTCTCCTCCTCCAAAGCCCTCCTAAAAAATACAACATGTCTGCAAAGCTGTTCCTAAACCACCTATGCAGGATTCCTTGTACCACCTCAGACTCAGCCTGATATATTGTATACTAGGACCTGAGCTATACAGACTGCGTCTGATCTAGAGTGTCCTCTTCTTGTGGCAAAGCCCAGGCCTGTTACTATGTTTACATGGCCCCGGGCGAACCAATGTTGTGTGGCAGATTGTGGGTAATAATGGAAGGCTGATGGTGGGATTTGCTATGAGGGCATTCCCTGTTGTCTAATGAAATTGTGATTTGCAGCCAGTGTAATGATGACAGAAATTCAATGACTCACTAGATGAAATTAGTGCGGATTGCAATGATGATGGACATGGTGGCATTTGCAGTAATGGCCATTCTAATGGTGGCTGTGGTGACAACGAACACATTGTGGTTAATACTGACCGTGATTTGCAGGTGAGATCAGGATTCATTGCTCTGGTGTGGGGCTTGGTGTGATAGTGGTTATGCTGGCTGAGGTGTTTTGATGTTAACAGAAGATGGTAGCATCCTTTTTTACTATAGATGGGACTCCCTGCTGCTGCTAATGCCTGTGATGACACTGCCAGTCTGACACTGACCATTGTGTGATGTTGGGATGATAGTTCTCTGGAAACATCCGCTTAATGTGCAGCAACAGTCAAAAAAGTGAACTGAATGTTAGGAACTATTAGGAAAGGAATAGATAATAAGATGGAAAATATAATGCCACAATATAAATCCATGGTGTGCCCACATCTTGAATACTGCATGCAGTTCTGGTTGCCCCATCTCAAGAAAGATATATTAGAATTGGAAAAGATACAGAGAAGGGAAACAAAAATGATGAGGGGTATGGAACAGCTTCCATATGAGGAGAGATTAAATACGCCAGAACTGTTCAGTTTGGAAAAGAGTCGACTAAGGGGGGATACGATAGAGGTCTATAAAATCATGACTGGTGTGGAGAAAGTGAATGAGGAAGTGTTATTTACCCCTTCACATAACACATGAATCAGGGGTCACCCAATGAAATTAGGAGGCAGCAGGTTTAAAACAAATATATGGAAGTACTTCTTCACACAACACAGAGACAACCTGTGGAACTCATTGCCAGGGGATGTTGTGAAGGCCAAAAGGATAACTGGATTCAAAAAAGAATTAGATAATTTCATGGAGGACAGGGTCCATCAATAGCTATAAGCCAAGATGGTCAGGGATGCAACCTCATGCTCTGGGTGTCCCTAAATGTCTGACTGCTAGAAGCTGGGACTGGACAACAGGGGATGGATCACTTGATAAATTGCCCTGTTCTGTTCACTCCCTCTGAAGCATCTGGCCAAACCGGCCACTGTCGGAAGACAGGCTACTGGACTAGAGGGACCATTGGTCTGACCCAGTGTGGCCATTGTTATGTTCTTATGATGGGCAGTACCTCTAAATACGGTATCTACTGCTCTTTAGAATTATAAGATTCCCGTGGCAACTTGTGAACACTAAAGTGAGACGGACCATTGCGGAAGCCTTGAAAGTCTGGAGTGACGTGACACCATTAACCTTTACCGAAGTGCACGAGGGCCGAGCCGACATAGTTATTGATTTCACAAGGTAAGCATGGAAGGAGAAGATGTTCTAATCCAAAAGGAAACGCCCCTCTTCCCCCATTGGGCTTTGTGTGAAAAGGACAGATCCCACAGTCCTCACTGGAGCTGGTCCAACTATTGGCATCAGATTATTTATTCACTGACGTTAGTCCCATGTTCTGTTTCCAAACTTTGGTTTTCTTATTTAAGTAATAGGCTGCCTGGGCAAGAGCTATTGGTTTGTTAGGTGCATGTACAGTACCTAGCGTACTGGGGCCCGGATCGGGTGCCACCATACAACAAATACTCATTTATTTTACTACTTTGTTTATTATTGAAAATTGTTCACCAGTTAATTTATGCTACCACTTGGTCAAAGATCCCTGGCTGACAAGTGTTTGTTTTGGCTGCTTCCAGCTCTTCAGTCTCCCCCCGGATTGAATGACCTGACCTTTTGCCCCAAAACAAATTTAGCTTCTTGGATAAATGAATCTTGACTCCAGGCCTGCACTTCACTTTCTGCAAAATATTTGCAGGAGCGAAACTTCACTCCAATGAATGTTTGCACAAAGCCAATAAAAGGGATTGTGGAACCCATCCAAAGGAGGATGTGGGCTGTATTCATTGTGTTTGTCTCCACTTCTCTGCACTGTTCACCTCTCTCCAGGGCTTCCTCAGTTAACAGGAGTTTGGCTCGGGTGAGGACTTGAGGATTTGGCCCAGGAAGACTCCATGTGTTCTGCTCAATTCAGTTGTGCTACCTTAATGCTAGTAGCTTGATCAGCCTTCAGTTTTCATCAAGCCCATAAAATTCAGGTGAACAGGGGAAGGAACAAACACCGATGAGAAACTAATAACGGCTGTGGCCTGGCATGAAGGCACTGGGCTTGTGTGATGGTTCAGCCTCCCTACTTAGAATGAGGTTTGCAGGGACACGACGGAGGGCTGGAAGTTGAATGGTGGGAAGCGAGAGGTGCTGTTCTCAAGGCTCACCCTGGCTGCCAAGTGCGGTTTCACTGAACTGCTATGTGCTTGCCCTCCAGGTACTGGCATGGCGATAACCTGCCCTTTGACGGACCTGGAGGCATCCTGGCGCATGCATTCTTCCCCAAGACCCACCGCGAGGGAGATGTCCATTTTGACTACGATGAGACCTGGACCATTGGGAACAACTTAGGTGTGTTGTGGATTCAGATGGAGGCGTGTGTGTGTGTGGAGGGGGAGGCCCCTGATAAATGTAAATTTATCTCTTAATTCATAGAGAAGAGGTCGGAACAGGCTTGTCCGCACACCGAGGGCACTTTACATGGTCTGTGTCCTTGTCTCTTTCCAATCACAGTTAAGTGGGGTTCTAACACCAGGTCACTCAAAGAGCCACCGCTAGAAAATAAAACAGGGGTGAGATGAAGGGAAACTAAGCCCCAGACAGTGGGGTGGAGTGTTTCTCTGCCAAAGTCCTATATAATTGGCAGGTCTCAGTCCCAGTCCCCATTGTCCACCATCTGTTTCCAAAACCTTTCTTCTTGAAAGTCTCTAAAGGGAAACAACGCAAGCTCCCAATCTCTCACTTTGGCTTGGGAACACACTGTCCCCCACACAACATCTCATGGTCAATATGAGAGAGTGACTTGATTTCCAGATCAAGTAAAAACTATTTTCTTAATAATAGAGCCAGGCTGGTATCATTGTGTTGTTCAGGGATTAATGCCATATCATCTCACAAGATACATACAGTATCTTGAGATCTAGCAGGATCACTGCCTAAGGCCTCAGTTCTTCTGCAAGATGCACAGATAATAACTCCCTTCTATCACCCTCCTCCACCCCAACATGATCTACAGGGAGAAGGGGGGGGGAGGTACAACTAAGCTAACACCTCCCCTTGAGGGCCTCCCTGTACAGCTTGCCTTGTCCGGGTCAGTGTTTAGGGCTCAGTCTTGCACCCACTGAAGTCCATGGCAGTTTCCCCATTGACTTTACTGACCGTTTGTAAACTCCCTGCAGCCAGGGACTGTCTTTTTGTCTGTTGAGCATCAAGCACACTCCAACACTGGATAATAAATAAACACCAGTAACTTTTGAAATATCTGAGGTACTTCCCACCAGTTTTGTAATGGGAGAATCTGGGAACATCTGCAATCCATTTTCATCACTCTCTCAGAAGTTAGATAAGCCATTTGAAAAATGTCCTAATATATTCCTCTTCATTAATCCTGTATTGGAGGAGAGCTTGAAACCCTGCTGAAACAGACCAGGCCACGTTCCATCATCATTCAGTCTCTTTCATATGTGGCTTCAGAAATAACTGGGGATAATAACACTTAGCATGTTCTTCCAATGTAATATCCCCCAGAGCTTTGCAAACATTAATTAACCCTTGCAAGCCTTCTCTGAAGTAGGGGAATATCCTTATCCCCATTTTATAGCCAAAGAAACCAAAGTACCGAGAGGCATAAGTGACTTGCCCAAGGGTCACACAGCATATCATTGTCAGAACCAGGATTAGCCCTCAGGCGTTCCTGGCTCCACGCTGCCATTCTATTATGGCTCTTCCCAGGCAAAGATTTTTTTTCAGCTGCGCTGTTGTTCAGCTCCCCATAAAGTTGGAGCAGAGCACAGCGGATTTGCCAATACTGGACAGCAGAGAGTGGGGAGTCTGCCAATCTAAACAGGATTGTTCGAAAGTGTTTAATAAATCACTGAGGTAGAAATCCCAGATTCTCAACTGACCTAGATGTGATCACTTCAATTGCATCAGTGCTGAGCAAACACATTTCAGGGGGCTGCTCATTTGCAGATAAGCCAAGTTCACTTTCCCAGGTGTTCGTACCACATCCCACTGGAATATTCTGCATGCCCATGCCTCCTTTGGGAGCTGCTCCTTCTCCCTTCTGGGCAGTAGCCCATGCACTAAACACACCAGCTCTGTTAGCTGACTCTCTTCTTTCCAAGGGGGCTGCAACTCGGAGATTTCTGACTGAAACCAGGGAAAAATTAATTACATTTGGGCTCATAAGGAAACAACATTAGGACTCTTCCTCAGTCTTTGTTGCTTAATTTGTTCTTTTAAGGTCTTTTTATCCGAGAATTTTAAAACCTGAAAGCGATCAGCAGGGCGCTAAAGGAGACCTCCCAAGTGTGGTCTGTGTTTCTACATACCTGAATCCCTTTACGTTCCCTTTAAAGATGCTTTCAAATAATTTATGCCTAAGCATGTCCTCCCTTAAATCTATTAGAGTCTGGCGGGGAGGGCTGGATAAAACATCAGAAATGGTTTATTTATTTTGCCTTTCATGCTTTCACGACAAAGCTCCAAAAAGCAATATGTGATCGCCCCCTGCTGTCTGTGTGGCACCATTTGTTTACAATTGCTGTTCTCAGAGTGGTCCTGGTGGTGTAGTTCTGCTTCACACCAGATGTTCCACTGGATGGTGTCTCGCTGTGAACCCCACCGTGTTAGTTGCTAATCAAGGAACGATGCTCCTCCTGTGCAAAGCTGATCTAACTGGGCACCACCTTAGTGTCTGCTTCCTGTGGGCCAGATTCCCACAGATGTGCCAAAAGCAGAACCTTCCCTCCAAAAGTAGGGGGGAGATTCTACTGGGAGCTGGGGCCATTGGCCCCTATGCTGGTGACATGAGGCAGAATTGTAACTTGCTGATCTGTGCAGGCGAACACACGGGGAAAGGTGAAGACACTCAGTGACTCAACTCACACAGTTCCAAAGCCCTGGCTGGAAAACCAGCCCACCCCCACCTCTCTGCGTGGCTGCTGGGATTGCCCCCTTAAAGAGGCCACAGCATCTAGCGCTACCGCAAAGAGCTGGGAACCAGGAGGGTCCTGAATTCAACCCCCTGAGGTGCTCGCTCACTATAGGACATGAGGCAAATCGACAGACCTCTTTGGACTATGGTCAACCCAACTGGACCTCCCTGAAAAACAGATTCCCTCTTGCACTGAACTTTTTGTGGTCCCACCATAGGGAATGAACAGTGAGGGCCCAGCCCATCCTGGGTGTCTTCCAGCACACTGAAAAATCCCTGCATCCTCTTCCCTTTGCAGGGACTGACCTACTGCAAGTGGCTGCTCATGAATTTGGTCACGTCCTGGGTCTACAGCACACTGCTGTCTCCAAGTCACTGATGTCTCCCTTCTACATATTCCGCTACCCGCTGAGCCTAAGTGAGGATGACAAACAAGGCATCCAGTACCTCTATGGGAAACCAAAGACCGATCCGGTGCCAACCCCGACACAGGAGGCAGAGCCAAACCCACCAGACATCGAAACAAATGAGATCACCAACGTGGGGGTGAGTGACCAGCAATGCTTGCGTCAAAGCCACTATTACCAAGTGCCCCCAACAGTACTAAGACAGCCCCAACTTTATTATCATAGAATCACCCCCTGGTGAGGCTCTGGGGAAACCACAGCAAAGAAAAGCAGGAGAATGGGGGACTCCTTGGGAATCTCACTGCCCTGGGAGTTGGCCACACCAGGCCTGGGTTCGATGACAAGTGAAAGGGGTTTGATTGCAGTTGAACCCCCTTCCACCTCCTAGCTTGGCACAGGTTAGCATGATTGGCAGTTCCTGATGAAGAGGAGTCCAAGCTTTTCCTTGAGGGGGCAATGAAGGTCAAGGCAGGAGTGTGTTGGCAGAGCTGTGGAGGGGCCCGAGGACTGCAGTAATAACGATACCTAGCTATTCTACAGCACTTTTCGCTGGCAGATCTCAACGCACTGTGCAAAGATGATCAGTGTCAGCAGAGGTGGGTATCACCGAGCAGAACTGAGAGACACCAGCAGAGCTGTGTGGAGACGCTTGCCCAGCACCTGCGCATGCAATGCCTGGCTGTAGCCAGGGCAGGTTACCGGTCATGTTAATAAACCAGTCAGTGTGTATATATAGGCACAGAGCCCAATTCACCCCGGGGCAAACCTCCTACAGGCAATGCAGTAAGTCAAACTCCTCCTCACTCCCAGGCTCCTCGATTCAAGCACTTGTCTTGATCGGTGAAGCATGGGGAGGATTTAAATTTTATTTGGGAAAGACCCTATTGTCTGCAGTGACTATCTACAGACACCGGGCCAGGGCAGGGTGACCCCCTGCTTGACACGGGGGCAGGGTGCCCCTCAGAGCGCTGCACCTGCTGACTGGCATACGGTGTTCTCAGTCTGTGCAGCCTGACGCCTGTGACACGGATTTTGACGCCGTTTCCACCATCCGGGGGGAGCTGTTCTTTTTCAAGTCGCACTACGTGTGGCGGCTCAGGAATGGGAAGCTGCAGGCCGGCTACCCGGCCCTGGCCTCTCGCCATTGGCAGGGAATTCCAAGCTCCATCGACGCGGCCTTTGAGGACTCCCTAGGAAATATCTGGTTTTTCCAAGGTAAGCGAGAACAGAGATGGGATCAGAGGGCTAGAAAGGACGAACTCCTGTGGTGGGGTGGGGGACACAAAACCCAATAGGTTCCAGGGCATGAAAATGTTGTTGGCAGCATCAAAAACCCACCCCCATAATATAAGGATCCCTTTGTTTGTTTTCCTCTCTTTAGTTTTAATATTTTAACAGATGCTGGGGGGAGGCGGGGGGGTCACTTTCATTTTAGACAAAGCCAAATAGCAAACTTTCCTCCTTCGGAACAGGAGCACTTTGCTTCCAAGTCTCTGCCTAGCGGCTCTGAAAATGTGCCTCACTCACAGATGAGGAGTGAAGGCCGCACTTACCGCCTATCATTTTGGTATGAAAATTGGTGAAGAGGAACAGGCCAGCTCTTCTTAAAGTGGCGTTGCCCAGCTGGTAAATATTCTCACCTTGGTTACTAAGAAGCAAAATAGTTCCCCACATCTAGTGTATTGAACAGGAAGAGTTCTAATTGATTTTTCCACTATTTATGGGTATTTGTTTATTTCTGGATCTCATTCAGCTTGGACATTGAAATCAGAGGCCGGATTGACTGGTTTTACATTGGTGTAACTCCACTGACTTCTATGGAGCTATTCCTGATTTGCACCCCTCTACGTGAGATCATATAAAAGCCTTTGCTCGGTCAGTTTTACTTTTTATAGCCAGTGGCCCCAGTTCTCTGGTCCGGCCAAGGAGTGCTTTAATGGCAGTCCTGAGCAGGGGCAAAGATGGCTCACGCCTGCAGTGACTTCCATCATTGTCCCAGCCGTCTGGAGTTCAGTCAGGTGGAGTGACGCCCTGGCGTCCATCTGGGCATTATGGGACAATACTTCCTTCAGTGCAAGGACTTAAAAATGTGCAGTGCAATTTGTCAAACAAACACAAACGTTTTAGGAATCTATACACCTAGGACTAGATTGCAGCAAGCCTGTGTGTGCGGCTGCATGGGAAAGGAGAGGGGGTATTAGGAGCATTCCCCTCCTAGTACTGTCTGAGGGGCCAGTCCTGGTCATTGCGCTTCCTGCACCCAACAGTCTGACAAACACTAACAGTAGTAAGGCCATGGCCCGACCACCCGCCTTCTGCACCAGCCATAAGAGGAAAGTCGGCGCAAGAAGGGAGCGCATGGGGCACGTTCAAAGTTCTCACTCTAGCATGAGTCTCTGCAGCCATGGCAGAACATCTGCACACCACCTTCCCTCTTACAATGGGGCAAGAGCTGGCCCAGAGATTAAACAAGGCCCTGGCATTCCTAGTGCTGCTGCCCGGAGCCAGATATGCATTCTCTGGTAAGTGCAGTGACTTTAAAAAAAAAAAAGTGTAGACACCAAATTTGTTCCTGAGGATCTCTGAAACCCAAGAATAATAGTTTACCCTATTTCACCCAGATAAGCACTCACCATTTTCTTTAACTCTCTTTCCAACTCTAAATTACATAGAGAAAATCCAGAAGCTGGTAGAATATTGTTGCCCAGTTCTGTGTGTGTGCGCTCTACATCATTACTCAGTATATCACAGACCATATCAAATGGCTCAGAATCCAGAATTATCCTACATCCTGCTAAAACTGGCAGGATTTTAACTAGAACAGTGCTATGGAGTGTTGCTTAAAGAAGCTATGAAACGTCTAGGAGTAATCCTGAAGATTGCAATTTTAATCTAAACTCAAAACATTATTTTTGTCTTCATTTTATGTTGACTATTTCTTGCTCGTTTATACAGATCCCCCATTTAAATGCACATGCACACTTACGGATGTCGAGTATCTGAGGGGGAGACGTGTTAGTACTTACGGATGCATTATTAATCATGTTTATTACGGTAGTGCCTAAGGGCCAGCCAAGTATGGGGCCGTTGTGCTAGACACTGAACACACAGCGTAGAAGGTGGTTCTTGCACTGACCAGTTTACAGTTGGTTCTTCTTTCCTCCACCACAGCCTTAGTACCATCGTCTGGACAATCTCTCTTAGAAATAGTTCTGACCAGAACTGGGTACGTTGTTTTGTGTTTCCACAACCGAGGCATTGCCAGGGAGCTATACTTTTTCAGTGAGTGACAAGAAAATAGGCAGAGTGAGGTTTTTAAAAGAAAGCAATACTTTCTGCTGAAGGATTCCGGCTACATCCAGTAGTTAAATAAACAAATTAAAAGAACCCTCTCAAGGACTCTTCATAATTTTAAATTTAATTTCCATTTTCCACACTTTACAGTACTGCAATAAATATAAACTTAAATGTTTTTTCCCCACTGATTTGGTCTTTTTCCAATTAGCAAAAAAATATATATATTTTTTGCCTTCCTGTGTTTCTCTTTCTAGCGAAGTTTGACATTAACAGGGCTGCTTTGTTTGCTTGTTTAGGCACCAGCATCACCGATGTCCCCATGTGGACAGCTCACTGCAGCAGGAGCGTGAAGCGCTGGTTATATGTGGTCCCACAGAAATGGATGTTTAATTTCAGTCATTACAATACTGTTTGGTTTAGACCTACATTTTCAAATAATGTGCATGCAGCTGCATATTAGTTTGCATGTGCAATTACAGCAGTTGCATATTCAGTTATCATAATGGATCGTGCAAATGACCAGTTACATGTCTGTCATTTGTATGTGCCATAACAGTAGCTGGTGTGCACAATGTAGGTGCATAAGTGCACACGCATGTTTACACATGCAGTTGCATAGCTAGCCTTCTCTCTATTTAAGGCTTAGACTTCAAGAGCACATCACTCACAACTCATTATGCATAGACTCTCAGTGCCCAAAGACCTTACCACCTCACTTAATTCTCTCCCCCACATAAACGGCAGCCCATTTTTCTTCTTCCCTCTCCCCACATGGTAGCCTCAGGCTCTTGGGCAGGGAGACTAAAACAGACGCAAGGTGTGGATGAGATGTGGATTATGCTTGGCAATGTTGCTTCATGGATTTCCACTGCCCCCCATATATTGTCTTCCTTTAGATTAAAAACTCAACAGACTCATAGATGTCATGCTGGTAAAAGGGTTCGGACCTCCCTCGGCACATTCAGAGCAAAATTCAAACCCCATTCTTTTTTTATCAGCCTACCCACAATCAGGAGCGCCGCCAGCTTTTCTGCCGCCCTAGGCGGCGGAAGGTCCCACCCCAAAATGCCACCCCCCACAGAGGCGGCGGAAGGTCCCGCCGCCAAAATACCACCGCGATCGCCGCACCCCAAATTGTAGCCCTAATGGGTTGCGCCGGCCCTGCCCACAATAACTACTTTAAAAAACAAACCTGCTCTCTGCTGCATATGTACACGTCACACTATTGGAGGCATTCCCACACCAGTGATGGGCACCATGTAACAAGCTAGACAGACTGCCTGGCAGCTGTAGAAAATGAAGTCATCTATTCTTTCAAGGAACAGATACAGCAAAGGCAGTAGCTATGTAGATTTTCTCCCTGGCGTCAGCCTTGCTTAGAGATGAGATGAGAGTTTATTCTCCCCTGTCCATTTGATGCATGGCGTCTCAATGGCCATCAATAAAGGTACCAGTTGTGCTAGTGGTTTGGGACTGTCCTGAGAGTCCAGGTCATTTCACACAGGTCACCATACAGTCATTAGACTGTAAACAACTTGTGGTCACTCCTGTCATTATATATTCTTTTGCCCCATCATCAGGCTCTCAGTACTGGATTTATGATGGCGAGAGACGCGTGTCTGGCCCTGCTTCTATCTCGGAGCTGGGCCTATCTGCTTCTCCTGTCCAGGCAGCTTTGATGTGGGGGACAGAGAAGAACAAGATTTACTTCTTCAAGGGAGGCAGTTACTGGCGCTTCAACCCTAGCACCCGCCAGGTGGAGACCATCTACCCCCGCAGGATGGCCGACTGGCGTGGCATCCCTCAGGAGATTGATGCTGCTTTCCAGGATGAGTTTGGTGAGTGCAGATCGGAATAGAGGCCTATGGGCTTTCTTGGTTATTCTTGCACCTCAGGTGCGAAGGGAATCAGCAGGATTTGGACATTTATTTTAATCTGGATTATTAATAGTGAAGCACTTTTTTGCAAATATTCATCCATAAGAGAAATATAATAATAAATGTATATAACAATTTGTATAGACATCATCCAGTTAAGCTTGCAATGGGTGTGTAAGAGGTATTTATCATCAATTCTGTAGAAGATCATGTGATTAAACAACTAAAACCCCAATAGTACCATTATCCCCTAAAAGGAAATACATGTAGGACATTGCAGGTGCTTTTTTTTTTTTTTTTTAAGGGGAGCGATGGAGAGACTCCCCAAACCTCTAGTAATAGGAGAATGGCACAAGGAAACCTGCTCCTGTTGTTATACCCTCAAGGAAGAAAAAGATACACAGGTGACAGAACTACAGACACCATTTCACTGCTTATGATGGTGTTGGGAATATAGAAAACATTCCCCCAGACAGGGCTCCTTGCTGAAAACTGCACAGTGACACCACACAGCTTCATCATCCAGTGATACATCTATTGTCAACTGTTCTCTATGTATCAACCCCTAAAACCCTCCCCTTCCAAGGGATTCCCTTAGCAATGTTGTGCATGAACGGAAGCAATCCTTACAGGTTGGGGGACTCTATCCTGGGAAGCAGTGACTCTGAAAAAGTTTGCGGGGGCGTCATGGTGGGTAATCAGCTGAACATGAGCTCCTAGTGTGATGCTGTGGCCAAAAGAGATAATGCGATCCTGGGATGCATAAACAGGGGAATTTCGAGGAGGAGGAGGAGGAGGTTATTTTACCTCTGTATTTGGCACTGATGCGACTGCTGCTGGAATACTGTGTCCAGTTCTGGTGCCCACAGATCAAGAAGGGTGTTGATAAGTTGGAGAGGGTTCAGAGAAGAGCCATGGGAATGATTAACGGATTAGAAGACATGCCTTATAGCGACAGACTCAAGCAGCTCAATCGATGTAGTTTAACAAAGAGAAGGTTAAGGCCATGAGACTTGATTAGCCTACATGGGAACAAATATTTAATGAGTTCTTCAGTCTAGCAGAGAAAGGTATAACACTAACCCATGGCTGAAAGTGGAAGCTTGACGAATTCAGACTGGTAATAAGGCATTAATTTTTAATGATGGGAATAATTAACCATTTGAACAATTTACCAAAGTCTGTGGTAGATTCTCCATCACTGACAATTTTTATATCAAGATTGGATGTTTCTCTAAAAGATCTCCTATAGGAATTTAGGGAAATTCTATGGCTTGTGTTATACAGGAGGTCAGATTAGATGATCACAGTGGTCCCTTCTGGCCTTGGAATCTATGAAAATCTATGACCTAAATCCCAAAGAAATCTCTTGGTAGTAATAGAATCCTTTCGGCCATATCCTACACCTATTCCATCAAGTCCTTGCTGTAATGATAAAGGGCCTCATCCTGATCCCTCTACTCTCACTGACCTTTCCGCAACCAGGCCAACTGGTGAGTCACAAAGCTGGGTGGAGAGGACATGAAGCTTGCAGCATCTCCAAGTTCCTCCTCATCCTTCTTTGCTAGTTAGTGAACCATCCTTCATTGTGGGTCTTTGCCACCCCTTTGCCCACTTGCAAATTGAGCATGAAGTCCACTATGGGACATAAATACAAGGAGTAATAATGCTAGAAAATGAAGAGCCCCATAAATCGTATCTGCTCTGTCTTTTCTGATACTTCTCTGTGCCTCTGTCTCCTCCACAGGTTTTGCCTATTTCTTGAGAGGCCGGCTTTACTGGAAGTTCGACCCAGTGCAGGTGAAAGTGCTAGAGGGTTACCCACGCCAGATCAGTCATGACTTCTTCAGCTGTGCACCCTCCTCCAATTTCTTCAGATGAAGAGAAGGGTGCTGGCGTCCTCTAGATTCCCCTCCCATCTCCCCTTGTCTCCACCGGTCACTTTGAAAGATGTCATGCTCTCAGACAGAGAAATCTCACATGCATTCCTGGCCTCCTGCTGTGCCCATCACCTGACACAATGGGTTGCACAAATGGCTTGAGGAGACCTGTGGCTTGTGGTTGCCCATTTTCAGATTCCAGGGACCCCCAATCACAGCTTGGTGTTGGAAATAAGGATGCAGCCTGATTGTTGTTGAGTGGCTACTTTAACACTTCCAGCACTTAGATCCCAGAGGCCAGCCTGGAATGGGTCATGCTTCCAAAGTTATCTGGGCCCCATCCACTTAGAAAATGGATCCCACTGGTATTCCCTGTGTTAATATTGCCCACAGCACAGACACCTTTGCTGTTCCTGACATCGGCACTGTTGAGAATGGATTCCACTGATGGCCACTTTCCTAGCATTGAAAGGGGAGTTTTAACTGTTCCCAAATTCAGATTCCAGACATGTGCCCAGGTTGCTGGAACTGCTTCACCATGGTAATAAAGGTGAGTTTGGACCCCTGCATTTCAGCATCTTGTCCCAGGTCTATCAATATTTCTGTTTTTGTTTTGTATTGTCACTAATATTCATTATAATTTTGTATTGATTTGTAAAAATATTCTGTGGGTTTTTTAAAGGTGCTAGGTTTCAGTGCTGGACACTGCCCTATATCTCCATATATTGTTACTAACTCTGGGATCTCACTAAGACACTAACTCACCACAATACTGGCCGGATGCCTGTAACTTTACCAAAATTTCAGGTTAAGTCTATCCAAATTCAAAACCAATGTTTGTGCCTTGTTTTGCTTCTTTATTCTCTACCTATTGCTGAAAATCAGTACACAAAAGAGGGTCGTGCATTTTCTCTATCTATTCTTCACCCATCTACCTTCTCATCTTTCACAAGCTATTCTTCATCTTCTTCCCCATATCTCCAATTGAGCAAAAATGTATCTGCTTCCAGATCTCATGGTTTTTGCTGCATAGCAAAACTTTATGTATTGTAACAATCCTGGTTAGCAAAATAAACCTACGGTGGCCCTTTCTGATTGCCCAAGAAACTGAAGTAAAGAACGGGTAGAAACCTACTCAGTTATCCTTACTATTTATCAGCTTTCCTTCAGACCTAGTTATAGCAGAGACAAAGTGGGATTTAAACCTACCCACAGCAAATAAAGAGATACGGCTCAGTGGCCTTTATCATCCTTAGGCCTGCATGTTCTCTCTAAGCATTAAAGTTTTTTTACCTCATTCAAATTTCAGGTCTATGTTTTTTACTTCTTCTCAGTGTTTGTTTTTACAACCATGCTTCTTCAAAGCAAGTATGTAAATGTTTGTACAATGTGTATAAAACCTTTTTATATATACTGTGTGTGTGTGTGTATATATACATACTGTGCTGTATCAATAAATGTGGTCTTTTTTCTATACCCTGTTTAGTCTGAATTTCTTTTAACATAGCTTTTAACCACAACTTTAAAACAGATCCCACCTACAGACCCTTATCTTGAGCACTGTCTATGCTGTAAGTACAAGGGTATTTTTTGTAATCAAGATTGTGACCTGCTCCGCAGCCCCAATTGCAACAAGTATAGGTGAGTTTGGGTCATGCTGTCATTATTGAACTTTTATATTACAGTGGCACTTAGAGGCCTAGATCAAAACTGAGGCTGTGAGAAACATTCCCTTCTCAAGAATAGGAAAAGGAAAAATATAGCAAGAATAAAAAGCATTTTCCCTCAGAAAGTATAGGAAGCATAGCAAGTAGTAACTAGCTTCAAAATGGCTACTTTAGGGCTGCAGCTGTTTGACTCGGCAGTATTTAAAGGGACAGATACAGAAAGGCATGCTGGGGGAAAAGTTCTTATAAGAGGGCAGCATCTCAGCTGGGAAAGGATCAAATAGCTGTAAAGAAAGGGCTGTGTGTTGCTCATGTCTTGCAAGTAAGTCCTATACAATGGTATAGTCTCTGTCTTGAAGAGGTTGCAATTTAAGACAAGTGATGTAAGTAAGGGGTGAGCAATGCATTAGAATACATACAATGTTCATGTACAATGGCAATATAAATGTTTAAAAATATCAGTAGTATAACTAGTTAACCTTATCTACCCTGCAGTCCATTGGTCACTGATTGTAAAAGTGGGCCTTGAGAAGAGTGTCAGTAGCCTTATAGATTTAGTGCCTTGTGTATGGCATTAAAGGAGGAGGAGGTGTTTGAGAAGCTCATAAACAGGTGGTTAAAACAGATATTGTGATAGAGGAAGAGCTAGAGGCTGAGATGAGAGTGGACGAGGTGGGAGCAGAATTGTGAAGGCTCTTGAAGATCAGAATAAGACTCTTGAACTTGGTGTGGTGATATAAAGGGAGTTGGAATTCAAAGAGGGAGGTGATAGGGTCAGAGTGACAGGCAACAAAAATAATCTGGACAGCTGTTTTCAATGAACTAGAGGATTCTGTGGTTGTCAGGGAGATGTAGAGAAGGCAACAGGAGTGAAGATGAGAAATGCTGAGGAGCTGACTGAGTTTTTGGCTTTCTGAATAGAACAAAAAAAGTCAAACATTATGGAAGAAGCAGCTGCAAAACATAGACATAGCTTGGGTATGTGTGTGGAGGGGGGAAGAGAGAGAGAGAGAGTGTAGAGGAAGACTCCAAGGTTGACTTGTATGACTGGGAAAATGGTGATGCCATTAATACTTTGAAGAAAGATATGATCAGCTTATGGAGTAAGGGGTCCATGTTGGAGAGGGGCTGAGACGTGACTGGACAGAGGGAGATACCTCAGCAGTAGAGAGGTAGAGCTGAGTCATCTACACAAAGATGGTGGTTGCAATTGTGCAAGCAAATGAGATTGCCCAGAGAAAGGGTATAGAGGGAGAAGTGTCAAGGCTAGAGCTCTGTGGAACCCCTACAGAAAAGAGGAGCTACCATTGAATGTACCTGAAGGAACAGCTAAAGAGGTAACTGCTTTTTTTCACAACATACCCATGCTTGCATATCTGCACCTACTATGTGGCATATCCAGGGTGGTATCTGTGCATCCTGTGAAAGTTTAAGCAGATATCCCTCAGAAGGAAACCGTGTACCTGGAGAAGGCGAATAGAGCTACATGCACAGTAGGGCCATCTGGGATCTAAGCTGCACAGGGAGCTGGGAAGACAGAAGATTGGCCAACCCAATTTATGTAAATCCTCTCTACATGGCAAAGGGAGGATTTTCCTGAAGACAAGCATGTCCCCGTTTATACTGCTGGCTAGGTCACATATGCCTAGATGCCATGATTACTAATCACGGTGTGTGGACACAAATCATGTTTATAGCAAACAATGATACAACCTGGCAGTGGCAACAACCCAGGAGCCATAGCATCACCAGGGCTTTACAACTAACACCATGCCAATGCTAGCCTCAACTATTCCTTAGAGCAAGAGAGATCTGGCTTGAAGTAGTTTCCATTATATACAGGGTTTAGTTTGGTTCAGTGGCTCTCAGCACCCCCACTACACCAATTCTTCCAGCACCTCTGGGGATCTGCTGACCCTGCTCCCAAATATACTATTCCCATGGTGACAGCAGGGGTGGGGCAGGGGCAAAGGTGGCTGCAGGGCTCTATGAGGTGGGGGTGGACTCACCCCCATGCACAAAGTGGTTTAGCAAGGGGTTGGACCCACTCAACTGCAATGGCAGATTAGCCACTGGGCTAATGGGGGCCTGTACTTGGGGGGGTGCTGGAAAAAATAGGCACTGCCTGGCAGGAGTGAGGGAAGCCCCCATGCCCCAACCCTGCTCTCCAGCCCCTGTCCGCACTGCCCCGGGCCCGTGCACAGATCCAGGCACCGCCACGGGGGCGGTAGGTGCCCGCGAGGCGGGGTAGCCCGGACGGAGCGTGCACGTGCCCCCGCGCGCCTCGTAGGGGGGGGGGGGTGTTATTTGGAGGCGGCTCCTTTAAGGCCGCGCCCACTGCGGGTGGGGGCTCCCCGAGCCGCGGGTTCGGCGCATGCGCATTGATCCTGCGGAGTAGGCCGCAGCCCCCCGCTTGCTTCCCCGCCGCCCCCAGCCCCGCTCCCGCCGCCGCGATGATGATGATGGCGCTGAGCAAAACCTTCGGGCAGAAGCCCGTCAAGTTCCAGCTGGAGGAGGACGGCGAGTTCTACATGATCGGCTCCGAGGTACCGGCCCGCCCGGGAGGAGGCTGCGGGACAATGGCCCGGCCGGGCCCCGCTCTGCTGTGGGAGCCTCCTTCGGCGGGGGCGCGGGGCTTGGGCCTGAGGGGAGAACGGGCTGGCCGGGTGGTTGGGGCCTGGCCGGGTGAGGGGAGAGGAGTGGGGGCAGGGTGTTGCGTGGGGCCTGGCCGGGTGAGGGGGGGGAAGAGGAGTGGGGGCTGGGGAGAGGAGTGGGGGCAGGGTGTTGCGTGGGGCCTGGCGGGGTGGGGGGGGTGCGGGGAGGCGGAGGGAGGATCTGGGGGAGGGGGGAGGCGTTGTGTGGGGCCTGGCTGGGTAGGAGGAATCGGGCGGGGGAAAAGGGGGCATTGTGTGGCGCCTGACTGGGGGAGGGGGGGGTTGCGTGGGGCCTGACCGGGGGATGGGGGGGGTTGGGTAGGAGAAATCAGGCGCGCGCGCGCGGGGAGGGGGGGGGGAGAGTTGCGTGGGCCTGGCTCTGGCCTGGTAGAGATGGGCTACAGAAAGTGGGAGGTTAGGAGCAGGACGATCCATCCTGGGGCAAGGAGGCTCTGGCTGAGAAAAGCTCTCCCCTACTGTGCGAGCCCCCAGGAGCAGGGGGGAGGCAGCCTTCGTAGTTGCACCATGCTCCCATCTCTCTCTCCCACTACTGCTTCGCTTGGCCCCCTTGGAGATGGGCCTGATCCAGTAGGCTGAGGTAGCTGTTGTTTTCCCCAGATGCTGTCCGACTCTCTCAATCCAGGAGGGGCACTGCAGTTGTTTCCCCTCTTCAGGGCAGCCTGGTTCATACTGCCTTGTAACAGGGGCATCTTCAACACCCACAAGGTCCGGTTGTGCTTCCAGCACCTGTGCTGTGCTGGTTGTCAAGCTCTGGCCTGTGATGTTTATAGCTAGGAGAAGACTTTAGGAGGTCTTCAGTTGTCATGATTGGGGGAGAGTGACAGTGCGAGTGGGGAGCAGGATCTGAGTTAGTGGGTTTCAATGAGACTGGTCATATATAAAAAGTTAAGCATGTTTAAGTGTTCGCCACATTGGGGCCTAATGCTCGGCCAAAACCAGGAACTTGTCTCTGTGTTCTCCAAGTCTCAACTGCCTGAGCATCATCACATTTCTTAATGACATGATATATTGTGGATATCTGAACATTTATTTTAGAAAGATCCTGAATGTCCAAAAACTGCCATATGATTAAGTTAATTGAAATGATAATTTTAGGTCCAGGCTTTTTGGCCAATAAGGAAAATCCAGTTAATGCTCCTACAGTTCTCATTGACTCCCTTTTGGGTTTTTAACATAGTGGAGTAACTATTTGCAGAAGCAGAGCTTCTGTCAGTCACAGAAACTGCACTACCTCAATGAATTGACTCATTTGAGGCAAGAACCTTTGATTGGCCCAGCAGTGTCAGAGATCTGGTTATACTCTTAAAACAGGAAAATGTGTATTTCAGACCCATTTGATGGGGGAGAGGAGTCATGGGTAACTTGTGAAGTAACTCCCTGCTCTCCATATGTCAGTATATAATGCCTACATCTGTAACTTTCACTCTATGCGCTGAAGAAGTGAGGTTTTTACCCACGAAAGTTTATGCCCAAATAAATCTGTTAGTCTTTAAGGTGCCACCAGACTCCTTGTTGTTTTTATGGGTAACTTAGAATTCCAGATGCATATTTTTTAGCAATGACAAGGCTCCAACCAATGGTACTTCTGAAAGAACTGGAAAGGTTGTAAGGTGAAAAAGCAGAGGTGTTACTCTGCAGTTCTCTAACAAGCAAGATCACAATCTCAGTGGTATAGAAGGAAAATACAGCATTATTCTCTTAGCTACCAGCTAATTTGTAACCCTATTTACTGATAAACATCAAATAACAAAAAATAGTATTAGAAAACCTGAAGCTAGAGTTAGAACCAAACTGGGTCTTTTTTAATATAGAGGAAAACCCCATTGTATGACATTCTGCAGGCTGCTAGTGTGTTATTGCCTTAAACGTTAGTTTCATAGTCTAGAAATAGCCTCATTGTTCACTAAACCTTACTGTAACATTTAGTGCTTAGATAAAATAACACAGGTGTGGACATTATGCCAGGAAGAATGAAACTGCTTTACAGATGTTGACTGAATTTTAAAAGGGATTGTTGGCAAGTGAGTCATGAATTGATTTGTGTTCTCTGCATGTTCCTCAGAGCCTTTAAAACACAAAATACAAACCAGGTCTTAGGTTACTAGGTTCTGCACAAAGAAAAATGTTAGAAACATAAAAGGTTCAATATAAAAGATGGTAGTGAAGGAATAATATCAAAATATACCATACAAACCTATAGTGGGAGATCTGGGTAATTCCAGCTGGTGGAAGACTAGGAAAGGTTAGATGGTTAAGAAATTATATAAAAACTACTGGTCTTATTAAATTGAGAATTGTTAAGATGGGTTTCTTTCTAACCAGGCTGGCAAAAGAAATGTTGGTCAATATAAGTTTTGTTTCCTGTACTGCTACAAAAGTCTTGGTGTTATCTAAGAAAGTGTTTTGTTGCTGAAAGAACCATCATTAGGTGCCCCACTTCACCAGCACAAAGGAATCAGTATGCCTCAGATTCCTGCTCAGATTTGAGCTGCATCCCTTAAAACAAACCTTCTCCTTTTTGCTTGTAGGTGGGGAACTACCTACGTATGTTTCGTGGCTCCCTGTACAAGAGGTATCCCTCCCTCTGGAGGCGACTAGCCACAGTAGAAGAGAGGAAGAAAATAGTTGCATCTTCGCATGGTAAGAAAATTGATAAATATTCCTGATGTTTTAACTCTGAAAGGGTAGTTTTAAAAATTGAAATAACTAAGTACATTCTGAAAAATACCCATAAGCTGTGATTTTAATTGAACGGGTTACACATGTTGAATTGCAAAAGATTTATACATTTCTAAATTAATCCCATACAATTTCATTTGGCATGGGAGGCTTCGTGTGTGTGTGTGTGTGTGTGTGTGTGTGTGGAGACACAACCCTTTTGTGATGTTGCAATTTTTTTTTTGCTTGGAAACAAGGTGTTTTGTCTGACCTTGGTTGCCCCTCAGGATAAGGGGGTGGAAAGGAAGAGATTCAGAACTGGTATTGTTCAATAGCTATATCAATAGAAACAGAAGAGAGTAAGAATCTTGTTATCTTAGTAGAAGTCTCCTTGGCAAGAGAAGCAAGTAATGAAACAATTTCCTTTTAAAAGATAATCTTACAAGCTACAGGGCTGGAGCACAACAAACCTGACATGTTACAGATTTATGTCTACTTCTCCTCTGAGTTTTCTGCTGACTTGTTGCTTTTTATTTTTTCAACAGAGTCTCAGCGGAGTCACAGCCCCAGAAGATGTAAGTCTTCAGCTTGCATTGTTCTTACCTTCTGCTGGAGAAAGAATCCCTCTTGTGGCCCCTGCTGCTATCAAATATGTGTAGTCAAATGTTGTTTAATTCTTTTCCTCTTCTGGCTCATTAGACTCAGATATGTAAAGAACGGGATAATGCTTTTCCCTCATGATTACTCTCTCCTTGGCTCTTGCCACTTTTAAGAGGGAGATTTTTTTCCTGTGATTGCTCTGACTGGACATCCTAGTTCATGGGCTTTTCTCTTCCTTTTCATGAGACTTTGTGAGCACTCAACATACAGATGGTTCTTTGCAATTTATTAGGGTCTGCCCCTGCCACACTACCAATTTTTGTTCTTATAGTGTTTTACAGACACTAATTCTCCTATATGCCGCAATGGAATCAGGCCTTTATCAGTGTTTTTGATGGGTCTGTTAAGCGATTCAGTTCTATGGTTAACCTTTGTCACCACTTTCTAACACACCATTCCAGATCTTTATGCATCCCAGGGTTCATTAGTTTCTGGGATATTCCTCCCATGCTGCAGTGGGTACTAAACTGTGTCACTCCAGAGGGCTCCAAGTGCACATGGGTTCATGTGTATTTGGTAAAAGTCTCAGTCTTTCTGTGGACTCTTGTCCACGTTACACAGCCACAGCCCAGTTCTCGATGGTCTGCTCATGAGACCCAGCACTGCCTAGCAGAGTTAGGAGGTTATCACTGAGGTACGTTGGTAGGGATGTGTGAGGGGAACTATCACAGTTCCTGCCCACAGCACAACTAGCCCCTTCTCTCTTTGTAGCAGTGTCTTTGCACAAGCAGTTGATTTGCTGTCATGCTGCACCGTCACTAACCAGCCCTTCAAAGCTTTCACTTTGGGTCTTCTTTTCTGTGTCTTTTCTCCATTTCACATCATAGGGGGGTTGCAGTGTCTTCCCTGGGGTATATTTGAATAAGACCTAGTGTGACATTTTGAGGATCAACCAGACCAGTAAGGGATTCTGTCAGCACCTGCCCTGCAACGTTGGGTGCCTTAATGCTCTGCTGCTGTGGCTCAGGGTACGTCTATGCTGCAGAGAAAAATCTGTGACACAGAGTCTCAGAGCCCAGATCACTTGACCAGGCTGCAGAGCTAAAAACTGCAGTGTCGATGTTGCTGCTGGGGCTGGAGCCGAGGCTCCAAAACCCTCCCTCCCCCTCGCTGGGTTTCAGAGCCTGGGCTCCAGCCTGAACTCAAACTCCTACGCTGCTATTTTTAGCCCTGCAGCCTTGGTGCTGGCAGCCAAAGTCAATTGACCCGGGCTTTGAAACCATTGCTGCAGGTTTTTCTTTGCAGTGTAGACATCACCTCAGACCCCTAACCCCCAGTAGCCACCCTACAATCATCAAGGTCTCGCCCTGGCTTCCACCATCCTAATTATTTTTTTGCAGGGTGACTTCTCCAGCTTTCTGGGCCTGAGTCTTCCCAAATCCATCTACCCCAGGTTCTTAAGTACCAGACACTTGGACTCTTCCCCTCTGATTTGTTTCCCCGACTCTGTGAAATCTCCCCAGTTATCAGTTCATGTTGGGGGACATTCTCCACACAGTTTGCACTAGAGACCTTTTTGAGGTACAAATAAAAGGTTTGCATAATAGAAAAAAATCCCAGATTCAAAGATGAAATAGTGAGAAAAAGCAAACACAAGATGTACAGAAAATAAATATAAAGGTGCAATTTCAGGTTTACACTTCTATTAGCTAAATTCCCTTTTCTAATACAAGTTACCTGTTGCCTCTGACCAGTTTCCCAATGTGCCCTCTGGCCTAGAAAGGATCCAGTGTTTCACCAACAGGAAGTGACAGTGGATGCTGGCCCTGCTTCGATGCTGGCCCTCGGTTTTTGGATGCTTTTTACTTCAGACCCTCTCTTTTTAAGGGTTTGCAAGGTTTTTGCCTCTCGGGGCTTGTCTACGCTTACAATGCTGCTTCAGTGAGGACACTAATTACGCCAACGGGAGGGATTCTAGCTAACACCTCAGAGGTGGTAGCTAGGTTAATAGGAGAATTCTCTCATCAACTTAGCACTGTCTACACCGGAGGTTAGGTTGGTTTAACTGCATTGCTCATGTGTATGGATTTTTTGCACCTCTGAATGACTTGGTTATACCGACCTAATTTTCTAGTGTAGACCAGGCCTCAGACTGGTGATTCATGGTTGTCCAGATCAAGGGAATCTCCCTCCTTTCTTAGTTTTCCAAGACTGGGGTTTTCTTTTCAGTTTTAGTGTCTTTCCACTAACTTTAATAGTCCTCCATTGTCACTTCCTGGGTTGTACAAGGGTAGATGCTTGGAGCTAGTCTCGTCTGGTCAAGGAAGCAGCTCCCCCCTGCCTGATTCATAGCCATAGTCTGTATACGTATCTCAAATTACCATCAAAGTCAGAACCTTACAGACTTTCATAAAAGGCCTTACTTGTCATATTTTTATATACAATAACATTATATACAACCATGTGATTCAGTTGTGTATTCTTTGGGGTTCAAGCCCCCTGTTCTCCCCTTGGGTGATTGGACCTGACTGTCACATTACCAAAGAAAATCAAACTTGCCTCATCTGGCTGAACTGGCCCCGGAACTAGAATATGTATTCTTTGGGGCAAGGACCGTCTTTATGTTTGTACAGCACCTAGCACAATGGGGTTGGGGCCTGTTGATGCTTCTTGTGGGTAGGAGTGGACCAGCAGAATTTCACAACTCTTCTAAAATGAAGTGCTTTAAAGGGACAAGATGAAGGAATCCAAGCTACTCACAGATTTTTAGAGGCTCTCAGTAGAAGTTAACATTGCCTATCCCCAGCAGCAGAATCATTAATTAGTACCATGATTGACACTATTTCAAAGACTAACCAATTACATGCTTTCTGGTCACAGATCACGGTTATACGACACTAGCCACTAGTGTGACTCTCTTGAAAGCCTCTGAAGTGGAAGAGATCTTGGATGGAAATGATGAGAAATACAAGGCAGTGTCTATCAGCACAGAGCCTCCCACCTACCTCAGGTAATAAACATTGCTGAGGGTTGGATCCGAGTTGAAGTGATTGGAAGAGCTATTTTACCCTGTCAACCTGTATAAAATTAGGGTATTATTTAGTGAGGTATCTATTGCTCTCTGTGTTCCCTAATATTGCTAATAAATTTTATAAATAGGATATCTCCATTAATTTATTTTATCTCCTAGAACTGGAAGGGACCTTGAAAGGTCATCGAGTCCAGCCCCCTGCCTTCACTAGCAGGACCAAGTATTGATTTTTGCCCCAGATCCCTAAGTGGCCCCCTCAAGGATTGAACTCGCAACCCTGGGTTTAGCAGGCCAATGCTCAAACCACTGAGTTATCCCTTCCCCCAAGTAGTATTACTTAAGCAATAAGTCCTGGCAATGGATTCTTTGTTTGGCCCAAAGAGGACTGGTGGGGATAGATAAAACAAAGTGAGATCAAACAGAAAAAGCTGGTCGATGGATTGGAACAATGGTATATGTTAAATGAAGGGCTGTGAGCTCCTCTGAGGTGAGTACTGTAGAAGGGCCAGGTATTACCAGATGGCTAAAATTTATTTTCCAGAAGGCCAGCCCCACACTCTCCCAGCTGACGTGGGGATGTCTCCACTCAGCCAATTGGAGACTTATGAATGGAACAAATGCACCATGCAGCTTTCAGGTTACCATTGCGGGAGCCTGCGATCAGGCTGAGAGCTGTATATATGACCATACCATAAATGACAATGGAAATATTCAATGCTTGAACCTCAAGTTTAACACGAAGTCTCCTCCTTCAGAGAGCAGAAGGCAAAAAGGAATAACCAGTGGGTGCCAACCCTACCCAACAGCTCTCATCACCTTGATGCTGTGCCATGCTCAACAACCATCAACAGAAACCGCATGGGCAGGGATAAGAAGAGAACCTTCCCACTCTGGTGAGTTGGAAACTGCTGGGTTTTTCTGCATGATGACAGTTGTCTAGAGGATGGCTCTGAGGCGGCAGGCATGTTGTATTGACTTGTCCAGGGTTTGTAGATGCTGTTAAAATTGCACATTATACTTAGTGATAAAGACCCAGCTGTCCCCCCAACTAAGACGCTCTTGGTTAGACTGGGCTACTTGAAGCTAAGTACTTATGCCCCCTGGCTGAAATTCCCACCCCTGCGTAGTATATGAGGCCTCGTTCATTAGGCCTTTGCACCATTTAATGCCTCAGGAAACTTGAGTGGCACATAGGCCTTGCACTGGCCTCTGCAAGGCCGATTAAAATTCAGTGGCAGCAGAAAATGTGTGTTCCTTGGTTTTTAATATTTTATGCACTTCTAGGGGTGACCTCCCTTGCTGGTCTGTGTTTCTCCCACGGCTGCCTGTCTCAGAACTGCCAGGTCTGCAGTTGTCCATAGAGACAGAATGGTGTTCTGAAATGTGTTCTGCTTAGCAGTAGCTGAAAGAACCTATAGACCTGTATCCTGTAAGGCATTAGCTTAAGTAAGCATAAGACTTCGAGGCCTGTGAACTTTAGCATAAATCAGTGGCCTCACAGTCCCCCTGAGTTTTGGGGAACTGGGAATATTGTGCTGGGGAGAGAGGGAGTCCATGCAAAATGATATCCCTGCAGTTACCTGCTATTTGAACTAGCACTAGGCTTGTTTAGTTTAGGATAGAAACGTTGGCAGATGTTTAACCATGAACTTGCTTTGGCAACAGGTTGGTGTATGTGATAAGTTAAGATTATTAATAAACTGCCCTCTAGGATAAGGACACTCCAACATTATTAGGGTGAGGAAGTCCGATATGGACAAGGGAGGCTGGATATTTGCATGAATAGTCATGACAGCCCTTGGGCCCTATAATAGACCAGACCACTATGTATGTAAGGAGAGATTTGGCCCATCAGACTTGTTTGACATGCCAGGGACAGAGAAGGACCCTTGTAGGCAACCGGCGGTCTCTTACCACCAGATCCCCAAGCAAGGGTGTGAGTCTATGTGACATATGATACATGATTCCTTAACTCTGTACTGTTGCTCTCTTTTTGTGTGTGTCTTCACTTACTGTGCTAATAAAAGTGCATAAAGTTTTGCTTTGCCCTTGGCGTGAGTGCCCAGGGTTCCCAACCAGACATTGAAGTGGATAACCTTGCTTCTCGTGTGCCTGATTCTGGAACTAGAACCCTACAGTTCCCAGCTCTTTATAATTGATTTCCAATTCATTACTAATCAATAACCACTAAAAATCAGGTAATGTGCATTTTTTAAACTTGTTTAATCTAGTGCTCATGGAAGGTGCTGGATTGGCAGCCAAGGATGCAAATCTCCTGGTTTTTGATAGGACACTGCACAGGTGGCCATGCGAGCTTTCCCATGCTGCCTCCGTCTCAGGAAGGGCCGTCCTCAGGAGTGAGGAGAGCAGCTCACTCTCATTTCCTATCCACTCCTTGGTAGCTCTGCTAAGACTGTCAACAAGGATGCCAGTTGTGGTGGTGGTTGTGAGGTGCACACCTGTCCTCTGGGCACTGGACTGAGACTACTGCTCAATTCACGTAGGCCACTAACCAGCCACACAGTAGTAATGGCCTTCATTTGCTAAAGATGTGTTCTGAAGTTGAACACCCTGGCCTAGAAGAGAGGAGCTTTGTATCCCACCGAGTGATCATTAAAATCACAGAGTCATTCTCCAGCTGCTAGAGCAGGTCAAATTGTGTCCCCCTACATCATACTAGATATGGATTTTACTGCCTTTGTGCAAATATTTCAATAACTGTAATTTCTCTGCAACATTGTCCAGCTGCTATGACTCATATGATGATTTTATATCTTCCATAGAAGACTTGACCTGAAGAGTTCAGAGGGAGCCAGTCATGCAAACTCGAGGAACTTCCTCACTGTATTCTCTAGCATATTATTTTATCTCAGACATGTTAAAGGTGAAAATGAAACCTAGGGTCCTGTAAGCTTATGTTTTAGAGCCCACCCAAAGGCTGTGATTGTCAGAGGGAGGTACTCCTGGTAAATCCTGTCTCTTTTCTCATGGATGCTCGTGTACTTTCTACCGGTGTCTAATGCTGCATGTTGTCATGGTTTGTTTTCAGCTTTGATGATCATGACCCAGCAGTAATCCATGAGAATGCATCCCAGCCAGAGGTTCTGGTTCCAATCCGATTGGACATGGAAATCGATGGGCAGAAACTCAGAGATGCTTTTACGTGGAACATGAATGGTAGGTAGGCAGCCAAGTCTTGTCTAAGGAGCTTGGAGGGATTCAGTTGCATCCATACAATAGCATTTTTAATTTTATTTTTTAGAGAGAGAGAGAGAGATCCCCTGCCACATATTGGCAAAGCTGTCAAGGCCTCACATTTCACTGGGATTCCATTTAATTGTCATGTCTCATCCTGTATCATGTGTCCTTCCTGCTGGCTGCAGTGAGCACTAGGCGTGTATGTGTAATTTGAGGCCATCTTTTGTAATTGGCCTGTTCTCCTGACCTGATTCAGTGATGCCACAGTCCCAGTGTCTCTGATCTCATGCGGTATTCAGATGAGATAAAAATACAAAAGCACAGAAAGCCTGTATCTCCATAGTCTCATTCACCTGTGTAGTGTATTAAGATTGCAGCTACATTGTTTCCATAGGAACAAATAGTAAACGTTGTCCATTCCTTAAGTCAGAGTTTGTAGATCGTTTATGCCCTTACAAACCAGAGTCTAAAATCATCCTTTGACTCTTACTAGAAAGAGGTTAGACTTGAGGTTTCCCTATGCGTGGCAGGTTACAGCAGAGGTCTAATGCCTTGTAATCGGTGAGTGAGAGGAAGATTGTAATTGCTGTAAGTCCTGACTGAATTAACTGGGAATACTGGCTTGTTCTAATGAAATTGGTTTTCCTTTCTTCACCTCCATCAGAAAAGCTAATGACCCCAGAAATGTTCTCAGAGATTCTCTGTGATGACCTGGATTTGAATCCTCTGACCTTTGTCCCTGCCATCGCCTCTGCAATTCGACAACAGATTGAGTCTTATCCGACTGACAGTATCCTAGAGGACCAGTCAGATCAACGAGTTATTATTAAGGTAATAAAGGAGGAAGGCATGACCCGAGTTAAATTATTTTGTAGAAGGCTGTTTGGGGAAGGAAAAGCATGTGGGCTCCTCAAGCTAGGAGTTCCTGGCACCCAATCCTGTGTCTAGATCACATCTCTGTCCTCTGTGTTGAGGCCCTGGTGGCAGACTACTGAACACTGCTGTCTGTGCCAGGAATTGAGATGATAATGTAATATATGAGTTCCAGAGGGGGAAGGAACAGTCACATTTTGGGGAGAGGAGCTGGAAGTCCTCACACATCATTTGGGTTTCCTAGCACTAATGGTAGTAAAGAACCCAAATACAGTAGTTCTAGGAATGCATGGAATTGGTTCAGCCATTTATCTTCTTTGCCCCTGAACTTTACCTCCTGCATTAAATAAGCATGACCATGACAAGGTAATGCAAGAGATTGGTATGTGTAAGAGCATTTGAAATGCAAACAAATCTGACTTGTGTTTATGGCGTTGTGTCCAGCTAAATATCCACGTGGGGAACATTTCCCTGGTAGACCAGTTTGAATGGGACATGTCGGAGAAGGAGAACTCCCCGGAGAAGTTTGCACTGAAGCTGTGTTCAGAGCTTGGGCTGGGTGGGGAATTTGTCACCACCATCGCTTACAGCATTCGGGGACAGCTGAGCTGGCATCAGAAGACTTATGCCTTCAGGTACAGAACACTCTAGTCTTACCATCTGTTAAATAGCTGCCTCCTTGTGGAAGATATTTTCCTGCTGATGTACCACTCTGGTTCCTACTCTGCTCTTCCTAAGGATGCTTGCATGGAAACAAGGTTTTGGCTTCTCGAGCTCATGTGGTCCTTCTGTCACCTGAAGCCCTCCGCACTTTGACATTAGTTAATTGCTGTGGAGTGGTTTATCAGAGGAGGAAGGAGCAGATGAACTCCTAAGCAGTGAAGATATTCCTTTTGTGTAAATGTCTTAGTAACACACACCAAAAGAATTCCCAAAAGCCAATATTATATATAGGCCATTTCCTCTGTGGTGTTGGCAGTTCCTTTATGGTCACCTATTGGGAATCCTGCAAAGACTCTTCCCACTTTCTTGGGGGGGTCACAGGGTGGCTGGGAGGGCAAGGTGTGAATGTGCTGAGGCTGTTTGGGAGAGGTGCTATTTCACTGATGTAAGCTCATTTCAGAATTGGTGCCTGCCGTGGGGAAACGGCGCATAGCCTCACTTGGCTGTAATGCGCAGGCTGACTCTGGAGAGCATGAAGTTTAGCTTTAGTGGGGCTGGGAATGGAACCAGTGCAAACACCACAAACTCTAGGGAAGCCTGGCTCTGCATGCTGCCCCTCAGGCCTGTGTCTCAGTCATACCCTGAGGCTCTTGGTGGTTGGCTAACTTGAGGAATCTGCTTCACCCATTCAAAAATATCAAGTATGTTTTGGTTTAAAATAGAGCCAAAAGACTAGAAATGGCTGCTTCATTCCCTAAGTGCCCTTTGCGTTGAGACGCTGGGGGTGTTATGTACAGTTTGTAACTGTCCCAGGCAATGCTATTCTGTGATGCTGAAATATCAGCTCTTACCACATTACAGCCTTTTGATACAGCTAATGGGTAACAGCTATTGGTTCATCGTCTTCGTACAGAAAATGTCCCCTTTAATCATGTTCTCCTTTCATAACATACATACTGATAACTTTTTCTAGAGGCCTCTAAGCCATTTGTGTTCCCTGTGCCACGATGACTCATGAACCAGGGTGTCTTAGGTATTTTCAAAGCCTAATGTTGATTAAAACAGTAACTGTAGTGCTCTACACTGGCCAGAATAAAAGCTGGTGTGATTTACTTATCACCAGGAGATAGGTTATGAATCCTGACAATAATCGGTTCCAGTTGTATTATGTAGTGGTCTGTGGTGAATTAGTATATGGATGGTTTTTATCCTTAATGTATTTCATTGTAATATATTACAAGTGTGCAAGTTGGGAATATGCATTAATGAGCTAGTCTCTGAGTTGGCCTGGCAGACTAAACTCTGCGCATTGTGATACTATGTGAAGGATCAGAGTTCAACACCTGAGATGATTTGCAGGGCCAGCAGTGGCTGGGGGAAAGGAGGTGCCTTGCTTTGGCTTTTAGTAATTCCCTGTGGCCATTTCAGGCCATCACCATGGTACACCCCAGCAGCTGGAAGAGAACCGCATCCAACCCTTTATTGGAGGGATGGGCAATGCCTCGAGGTCAATTCCAGGGCGTGAGGGAGCACAGAAGCAGAAAACAGGAGATAGATCCTCAAGGTTCTGAGACCTCCTGGAGTTAGTGTAGAAGTAGGCGGCTAGTCCATAGAATTATTCTGCTTAATGGAGCAAATAAAGAGAATTCAGTGCTGGCACTTAGATTGCGAGCCTGACATGTTTATTGCATAAGAGGCAATCCTGAGAGTGCCTAGGGTTATTCTAGTTCACATTGTGGTTTAATAAGTTGCTGTAGAAACCAAGGAGTTAGCAGTCAGCTTTCAGTATTTTAGAAGAGCCCCAGCCAGTTAGCACTCGTGGCACCATGAGCATATGTCTGTGTCACTGTAACCTTCTGCCCTTGCTCCTGCCGGTCTCCGTGGTCTTTGTATATTCCCGACTGTCCACACCCAGCATCGCGGCAGCCTCCTTTGCAAATGGAGTGCTGTAGGCCAGCTGCTTTTTACTCCTCGTCTGCTCCTTGGCACTTCTCCGTTCGCTTTCCTTCAAGGATATACCCCAGTGGTGTCCCCAGAAACAGTGTCATTCCAAGATTATCGCCAAAGCAATGTCTGTTAGAGACTGGAGAGAGACTCAGTGTAAACCAAAGGTAAACCTAAAATCCTCTCTGCTTAAGTGTGGAGAACAGCCTCTCTGGAGAAGAGTTTGTAGTTACGGATTTAAACAAGAGTACAATCTAATTGTTAGAGCTCATGTGCTTGTCCTGTGTCTTGCTGCCAGCGTCCCCTCTCTGTTAGCATCTCAGGATGTGACTTATACCTTCCTTTGTCAGGGAAAGCTGATTGGTATCTCCTGGTGTGGTTGGGGACCAAACCATTTTTGGCACCATTGCCAAAAGTGCTTTTAGTCTTGTCTGCACTAGAAAAGCTGAAATATGGACCGAAATCTAGTGTCTTTCCCACTGTCTTCTGACCCCCTCTCAGTAGAGTTGTATGGCATAAAGGGGGAAATGCCCTAGGCATGTCTACGCTACAGCCTCCACCAACACAGAATCACAGGTGTGTCCCTGAGGTAGGGTGGAAGTATGTCTCCAGCTCTGTGCAGTGGTGCTGGGCCTGGCCACGCTGGGGAGTAAACTCTTTGAAAGCAACCAGGGTAGGGGACGTTGGCTGGTTTAGCAGTGTGTGCTGATGAGCACAGCTGGGCATTCAAGCTTTCTGCTCCGTATCTCCCTCCTGGCTCATACTTGTGACAGTCCTTGAAGTAAAGAGCAGAGCCCTCTCATCACTGTTGGGCAGAAGTCCTCTTTTGGATTAGCCCAGACACTATTCCTTCATTCCTTCTGAGTACAGTTAAATTGCTTTCTGCCCACCCCCCCATTACAGTGTATCCCATAGCCAGTGGAGACTAGCATTCCTAGATGGGTCACTCTTCCTAATTCTTGCCCCTTAGTGCTTCAGAGGGGCCCTATGAACCTGCATAGGTACCAAAAGGCTTTTCTAATATACCTCTGCTTCCCCATTTATCACAGATGACCTAGTTTGGATAGGGGCTATTTGCAGGTAGCTAGTTATTTTTCTCTTGGGAGGTTGCTTGCATGATATGAAAATGTACCTCCCTTTCAGTCAGACAGTGCTGATATAATACCAGCCTGTGGTCCCAACAGGTGACTTCACATGCTGGCTTGTTAAAAGCCAGGTTACCAAGGATTTCTGCAT
Organism: Malaclemys terrapin pileata; assembly: GCF_027887155.1. NCBI lineage: Eukaryota > Metazoa > Chordata > Testudines > Emydidae > Malaclemys > Malaclemys terrapin. The sequence goes on along the minus strand of NC_071520.1, from coordinate 13,801,014 downwards.
GGCTCTGATTATTAAGGAGAGTTTGCATGTAGAGAGTGTTTGTTTGCAATAGGTAGACTTCAAACCTCCTTTCAAAGATAAAGGAACCGTATCGCAAACAATGAAATCAAAGTGCTGGCTGCTGCTGGGAGAGGAATGGGGGTAAGGAGGCCCCAGCAGAACAAAGTAACCATCAATACTTAGACATCATCTCATTTTAAAAAAACACTAATTAAAACCTTGTTTTGTTTCTCTTAGTGCAAATGTCCTCTTCCTTCTCCTCCAGCAGAGGAGTGGCTTTGAAACCTTCTTGTGATTAATGATATTTGGGTTCTGTGGTTGGTTAGTTCCTGAATTTCCAAACCACACTAGTGGTGGTTGCTAAAGAGAGACATTCCAGTGAGCAGGAGAAGGGTCTGCTGTAGCAGTATCAAAAGAACAGCCTTAATATCTCCAGGGACTGACACAGTCTGAGGAGTCACGCAGATCTTAATCATCTGAGGGAGAGGTGAAACCATGCAGTTCTGTGGGGTTCTGCTTTTGCTGGTCAGCACTGTTAGTGCAAAACAAGGACCGAGCCAAGAAGCATGATATCGCAGTACAGGGTCGTGAGCCGCTATACAGAATTGTTTATATAGTAACGTATGTAAAATAGATATAAGGAGCAGTAAGAGGAGGCTGAAATGGGACCCATCAAGTTCTCCTGTCCCCATGACTTATTCAGTACATAGTGACCATATACACAGCCCCTTACAAACCAACTCCCTGGCCTAAAGAGCTTCCATCTGACTATCTAACGGAGGGAGCTGTTTCTACCAGACACCAAACACTCCTTGCCTTAGGGGTCATCCTCGCGTCCAGTAGAAAACGTCACCCTGCTCAGCTGGCTGTATGGACCCTGCCACATGTGAATGTTACCTCAGCCTGTCACCAGAGGGTTGGACCAGGGCATAGGGAAGGTCAAAACTTTGTTGTGTTACTTCGCCTCACTCCACTAACAATTATGCAGCTGATGGTGCGTTACACAGCGCCTCCTACGCTGGGAGTATCCCCTCTGCCGCCACTCCTGCCTGGCAGCAGCATTGTGCCCTTGAGAAGCTGGGGTGTTGTCACAGGAGTGCAGATTCCCTTCTGCTCTGTCTGACACCTGCCGTCCACGGAAATGTGGGATCCAGTTTGATTGTGCTGAAATCATGCTCCTAGGCCCAGTCCTGCAGCCCCATTGAAGTCTGACTTGTGCAGGTGTGAGGCTGAATCTGGCCCTACAGGTTTGCTATTCTAGAGCAACAGCTTTGCTGCAGACAACCCATTGCCATGGCGATCAGCAGTTGAATGATGTCCTGTGAATCAGAGCGCTGCGATTAGCTGCATGTAAGTGATCGGATGCTGGCCTGTGTAGGGGTCAGACATGGCCGTGTGCACCTGGGATAGCCCCCCACACACTTTTTCAAAATTTGAACCAAATATTTACACTGAGACTTGCCTGTGTTTACGCTGCATTTCCAGCTCCTCAGTATTTAGGAACCCATTCACATAACCACAAGGGACCGTACCAGTTAATTCTGAAAGGCATAGTGAAGGAAGCCCACTTTGTGAGCAGGTGATGATGGTGTAGCTGCTCGTAGCAGACCAGTTTTTAACTTGCACTAGCAGACTAAGCTCTTTGGGTCAGGGACTGTCACTTACTCTGTCTATTTGTAGAATACCTAGCGCAATGGAACCCAGTCCATGATGAGGGTCTCTAGATTCTATTGCAACAGTGTGTTGCTCTTCAGTGGAAGATTGGGAGAGTCTATTGTCACCAGGCCGTATGAACATCAGGAGTTGCCAAAGGCTGCGAAGGAAGAGCAGCTGTAGTAGGCAACTCAGAATTACAGTACCACGTGCAGTTTGCACAGAGGCCTTGTCTACACTACTCCAGCTACGTTATTCACGTATCTGGAGTCGATGTAGTTTAGGTCGACTTACTGCAGTGTCTACACCGCGCTGCTTCAACTGGAGACGCTCTCTGGTCGACTTATCTTACTCTTCTCGTTCCGGTGAACTACTGGAGTTGACCGGAGAGCGCGCTGCGGTTAATTCAGTGGATCTTCACTAGACCCACTAAATCAACCCCCACTGCATCGATCACAGCAGCCTTGATCCCCAATAAGTGTAGACATGGCCTCAGAAATGCTGGCAGGAACCTCAGGAAGCCACATTTCTGAGCAGGCAGGGTACTCTCCCAGTTCATGAATGTCCCCTTGGATATGACAAAGCTTTCAGCTTTCATAAACTGGTATGATCTTTTCATTCAGCCTGAGTGTCATCTGTCCATTAGCCAGTTACATAGAGAGCCTTCAGAGGGGGGAAATCTACTGAAACTGTGGTTGGTATTCAAAACCTGCATGGCTCTTTAAACTGCAGTCTTCAAGTTGTTATTAATATTGGTCATATACCTCCTGACGGCTAAAACTTTCTAAAATACGAAGGACTTGTTCAGCATTTGCTTTGATGACTCCCCTTTCACTGGTGCATACAAGAGATGATGGCTTCAAAGTCGTTAGATTCATGGCAGTTCCAGGCTCTAGGAACTGTAGCTTGTCTGTCTACTGGGCAGGAACCAGACTGTACAAGCAGATGTAAGAATGAGTGCCCAGGGGAGTGAAAGGTCGGTGTGTCTTGGCTTTTGCAATTCAGATTTGGCTGAATTCTGTTTTTTGTCTGGACCCGGTGCTTTAGTGAGAACCCTCTGCCAACCGTAGAGATCGCCATTCGCAACACAGGTGATGCTGACCAGTGGTGCCCTCTGCTCGAAACCCTAACAGACGCGGAGATGGAGAAGAAGATCAGAGACCAAGACAGAAACACAAGGTGCTGCCCGTTCTTACAGTTTTCATTCTGGCCCCTCTCTAGGATAGAATTTAAAAGCTTTGATGTTTTATTTTTCTCTGCTGAGAGCCAACTGGCAGGATTTCAGATCACTACACCAGAAAGAGGATTTCTCTCTCCTTTGCTTCAGGATATTAAACTGTTATCACATCACTCTGCAAGTGTCTTCACATTTTCATTTTAACCATCTCCTGCTCAAAGCCAGCTCCCCTCTAGTGCAGTACGATCTGGGGTCTCTAGGAGTCTTAAAACTAAATGCCACATGCTGACCAGCATCCTGACAAAGCGTCCCTTTTATGTGTGGAGAGGCACTGTGTGAAGTAGGAGTGATGCTCCAAACCCCAGCCTGCACTTCTGCCTATTTGCTGGCACAGATAGGAACACCGTTGAGACACCTACAAAGCAGCACTGCAGAGGCAGCTTAGGCTGTTCAAAGCTGCCTGGATGTGAAGTGAGATCAGCCTGGTTTATCTCCCCAAGACACTGTAGGTAATAAAATTGAGAGATTCAAGCAACGTCCATGGGTTGCTCAGAACGATGGACACCCTGCCATTGGTGTCTGATAAACCATCTCCCAGTTATTAAATACTCAGTTTGATAAGACTGAGACATTCTGGTACTCAGTAGCTGTAAGCTCTTGCAGTAAAGCTGAGCTGTCAATGGCTGATGGATGTTGAAACACAATTTAGGCTAAAAACACATGGAAACGAGTAACCCGGTTTCTCAGCAGTGGCAGAAATGCCACACACACTTCAGGAACTGTGCAGATAACAATGTGGTTCAAGTAATTAGTACAACCAGGCGAGGGTGTTAACTAGTAAGTTTGTCTAGCAGCCCCGAAGGCTGTGCAATAACTTGCCCTTTAGCACCTGTGAGGGCTGTGGCGCGATTCCAGGCAGCTCTACTAAAGCATCATTTCCCCATCACTTACTGTGCCTTTTTCTCCCTCGCTTCCTACAGGCGCATGAGACGTTTGGCCAACACTGCTCCAGCCTGGTAACGCTCCCTGACATGCCAGTGGTGCTCATCCTACGGACTCTGTCTCCACTCCTCTCCCCCAAAAGGACCTAGGATTGGCAGGGGTTTGTCTTGAATCTTTTTGGCCCTGAATGAGGACACACATTCCGCTTGCCAAGCAGTTCAGAGTACTGCTGACTCCCGCCCCTGCCCCCACCATAATGCCATGTGCCGAGAATGTTGCATTTGCACGTTATCCATCAGAGACCTGTGGCAGCTGTCAGAGCCCTCATGTACCTGTGTGTGGACTGAGTAAAGGTTTTTTTGTTTTGTTTTTTTGGTATAGGTGCAAGGTGCACTGTTAAGACAACTTTTGAAATAAAAGGAATGCATAATGGTTGGTTTGAATCAGTAACTTACATGCATGGGAGTCCAGCTCCCATTGCTTGGGCTCCTGACAATTGATCCTTCCAATGGCCTAACGCTGGAGTTCTTGGAGCTGCATAGGCTGTTTCCAGCCCTGCTCTTGCTCCCCAGGTCAGCAAGAGCTGGACGTTCACACCTGGTAGGGAGTCCTGTCCTCTAGCTGCTCATGTGGAATAGATCTAATAGGCTTCAAAGGGAATCCTGCCCAGGCCTTGCCTTTCACCAGGGGACTGGGCTTTGTGACTCAGTAGGGTGGGAATAGTGAAGATCATGAAGGAGCTATTTGTTTAGTGCACTCAGTGCGATCAGAACCGGCCCGGTCTGTCTATAATTATGTCTCAGTGAATGGAGCTTGGTGAGCATGGTATAGTCCATGGCTTCAGTTAGGCTTTGAAGTTCATCTCTGTCTAGTGTCACAGTGTGTTGGTTGGAAGCCAAAGTTGGGGAGAATACCTCAAAATTCCCAGAACCGGTGGTAAGACTAGACTCTGCATTTCAGTTATCTGACTTCTAGTTGCTGAAATTGCATCTTTCCTTCAGTAAAAAGCCGCCACTGTGCATGATCATGTGCAGTCAGTTCCTCCCTTGCAGCTAATGAATGAACGAACTAAGCTCAGTGGGAATAAAGCTGTATTCGCACATGCTGTTAACGCTTTGGGGCCAGGATTCTAGAAAGCTGGTGAGAACGCAGAGACCTGCTCTTTCCCAGGAGGAGTTTAATTTGGCTGTTTTAAACAAGATACAAATTGTCAGCTTTTTATTTATTTTTTTTTAAATAGAATCAAAGCCAAGTTGCTGGCTTGTTGGCGCTTTGCTGGAGCTTGCACTCCTCCTCCTCCAGGAAAACCAAGAGAAAATGTTGCAAGCAGCGCAGATTACATTGCCAACCGGACACTGGTGTCATGGTCCTTGTGCTAAAGAAAGCTGTAAACCCTATTCCAGCATAGTCCACCCACGCTTCTAGCATTGTCAGAAATCTCCTTTTAGCGTGATTATGCTTCATCTTGCACCATGGCAGCCCCAGGTCATAGCTGTTTGAAAGCTAATAGGTTTCTGTGTCTGGGGGGAGGGAAGAATAAAAATTCAGCTGGCAGGGAGTTTGCAGAAGCCATGAACTTGCAAACTCAGCAGCTTTATCCCTGCAGCCTTAACTCTTACACTGACCAACTGTCTGTCCCCCTGCTACTCTTTGCTGCTTACCTTTCATCAACAGGTTATTCTAACATGGGGGGGGGGGGGGGTCCTACAGCCAAAAGCTGCATTTATACACTGCTAAGCTTAGAATTTCAGTGACTCCATGAGTAAATCTCCTTGTGCCCCCCTCCCCCCTCCCTTAAATGGAGCTTGATTACAAGGGATTTTTCAGGCAGTGGTAGTCAGACTCTGCCTACTGTGTGGTCAGGAGGCTTCAGCCTCTCCTCTGGTAGCAGCACTTGACATAAACAGCAGAGAATTAAGTGATGGGCTGGGGACTGAGTTTCCTTTGCCTTAAGGCTCCTGCACCATTTTGCTTCAGCTAACTCCCTACTAGTTACCGTTTGATTCCAGTGACTCTGGTTGGTTAGAGGCTTGCAAAGCACTGTGACACAGGCCAGCCCCCCAAAGATGGCTGCATAATATAAACTTTGTGCTTTGAAAGAAACACTTAAGCCTGATCCAGACACACACTATTCAGCCTTGTTAACTGGTTCAGCTCAGTGGGGAACTTTAGTAGGTGAAACCTGTTTAGCTTTCATATGTAATTCACAGGCCTTGGCAGTGGTGTAACGCAGTGGGCTTTTAAAGCAATGCAACTTGGTGGCTGTAGCTAAGGCCTAAAACTTATTGCTTGGCTGTACAGGGGCAAACTTTGTCATGATTAAATTTAGTAATTTAACATGCGTCACTGTACCACGACTAGAGGAGACTGGAAGCCTTTCAGCTCTGAGCCTTTAGGCAGGTCCTGGCACAAAACTGTGACCATTGCGTTAAGAGGGTCTTGCTGCTGTCTTTAAATATCCTGCGTCTCCCTCAGCCTGTCTGGCACCCGCACTGCTTCTTTCCTTTCCATGCAGCCCTCAAGCTCCCGTCTGTCCTGGCAGTGGGGCCCTTCCCTCGTTGGGCAAGTGCACTAGTCTAGGTCTTCCCTTGGTTTGAGCAGAATTTGAAATAACTTGCACCTAGGAATGAAGCCCTGGCTGAGGGCCAGGGCCTAAGTAATAACGGTTCTGCATAACAGCCCTGGGTGCCTCTTGCCCTACCAGGCACAGCTACACCTTTGAAAAATATACATTTTAATGTAAAGAAGCTGGGAGAATGGAAGGGGAAGGAGCAGAACCCAGGCAATGAGCCATTCTCCAGTCCTGGGGGGGTGTACACATTACTACAGCTGAGTGTGACCTAGAGCATCAAGCACCTCCATGGCACAAGCAACAATTGGAGCCTTGTGGGAAGGAGGGCATACTAGTGGGTGTACCGAGGAGACAAGTGACTTGGCACACAGCATAGCTGTAGCAGAACTAGACTAGGAAGAACGTTTGAGGCCCAGGGTACTGTGGGATTTACTGTAGCCAGGGGCCAGCCTCGACCCTGTCCCTACACCACTTCTGTACACCCACATCTACATCACTCCCTTCAGTTTGTAAATGACACTCCAGAGAACAACTTGGGAAATAGGTTATCCCCAGGGAACAGTGAGATGGTAATACAGACTAATCTAGTGACTGGAGCTGTTCTTCAGACAGCATCTGTCCATGGCACAGTATCAGTCCAGCAGGCAGGAGAAGAGTTCGGTCACGTGGGGGAGAGCAGGTTCTCCCCCACTATTGAGGTGGTGGTTGCTGGTTCTGGTCTTGGTCAGCAGCTGGCTGGTTCGCTGACTGATCCTCAGGAAGGGGGTTGTAGTTGGGATCCTCTTCAGGAGTGTCAAATACCAGCTTCCTAGCAGGGAACAGGCCCACCCCCAAAAGTGAACAGTAAGAATAAGGTGTGAGAGGGATGAAAGCCACCCCCATCCCTCCTAGGAACCCAACCCACTCTCAGGAACAGCCACATGTACTGCACCGGGGGGGCTTCCATAGTGCCTAGTTCTCAGCGGAGTCAGGGAAACAGCAAATGCATTGATGGCTGGCTGCCCTCCCCCCTGACTTCATCCAGTTACCTGTGCACTGTACTTAAGTTCTCAAGCCTGGAGCTGCCTTCATGCCATGATACCTTATTGCTCAAGTGTCCAACAAGGGCCACTTCCTTCCATAGGAAACCTGACTCCCAGTAACAAGGGGGCCTGAGTCAGAGTGTGTACAGATAGCCAGTTAGGATAGTAGTTTGAGGCATGTGGTGCTTTCCACAATAGAGAGGGTTGAATGTGGACAGCTGTCAGCGTTTGCACAGACTGGCTATGAACTAGCCCGAGTGGGGCTGAGGGTGTTTCCCAGCACTGAGGCAGGTTAGCTATTTTGTTATGAAGAAAACCCTTGGACGTGGTGATGATACACTGGACCCAGGAAAGACGACTAGAATTTCACTTACAGGAAGCCTGGAGTGAGCAGCAACTTCTTCCCTCCGGGCTGGTTGGGAAAAACATCTTCAAGGAAGTAATAAATGTGACCCACTGCAATTCCTATAGAGAAGGTGAAGGCAGACGTGTTACCCTCAGACATGCCTCTTCCCGGGGGGCGGGGTGGGGGACAGCTAGCTAGCTGCTCAGTGGAGTTCTGAGACAGGAGAAAAGCTACCTGTAAGCAGCTGTCCCAGGAGACAGCTGCATTGCCTCTGCATACCCAGTTGGGAGAGCCCTGCATGAGTCACCAGTGTGTGTTGGGGGGGGGGGGGGGGGGGGTCACCTTTAGCAAGGGCCATGGCTGCAGAGAACTCGGAGTATGAACTGGGAGGGCAGAAGGAATGGGGCATGAGTGTCAGCTTAGAGCTCATTTTCTCCCCACCCCCATTACTGAAGAGCCATTCATAGATGGTACCATCCAGGCTAGTTGTTGGTGCCTCGTGGGCACACTACATAGGTGCTATACAAAGTGCACTTAGTTAAACAGCGAGACTGAACTTGTGTGTCTGGCAATCAGACTAGGCCAGCTGTACTCCTCTGAGAAAGGGCATGCCACTACCATGGGTGAACCCAGGCCACAGGATGTAAACCACTGGGGTCACAGCTGGGAGATCTGTACGCACACAGAAGCCACCCTTCCTCTGGGCACCCAGTGTCCTCTTACCCAACAAATCAATGATGATGGAATTGCCCAGCAGCAGAGAGAATCCCATCAGAACCCAGGGCAGGAAGGGGGCCTGGAAGTTCAGAAGCCCAAAGAAGTTCATGCGGATGTAAGGGTTCCTGCGGCTCCACACGTACACCAGCATGATGGTGAAAGCCTGGCCCAGGAAGAAGAGGCTGGCAAAGAGGCCGAAGAGCTGAGAGCTACAGAGTCAAGGAGAACAGCATGTTCTGCTTAGGCTACAGACCAGAGCAGCAGGACAGAAGATGCAACAAATACCTAAAGTTCTGACAGATTAGATAGATACTTGGGCAGCTGCCTAGGATTTCCGTGTACTGGAGTCAACTACATAAGTGATCGTACACACCAATCCCTCTGCCCAGGCCTACATCCTCTTCCCCCAGTAGCAAACCATGCATTGGATCAGTGTCATTTACATCTCAGCTACTCTGTGCTCGTGGCAAGCAGGGGCTGCACACCCTCACTTCTGCAGCACACATGCCCCTTCCCTTTCCCAGGACACTGACCTCCCCTGCAGCAGAGGACAATATCCCCTACACTGGACATCGTTTTTCTTTAACGAACTCAGAGAAGTGTTCCATAGCCGGGAAGAGACATGAAACAGCCTGGTACAATAATTAAGGCTCTATCACTAGGCGTTAAGCTTCCAGGGGTGTTAGTATAGCCGAAAACCTCTGTGCAAGATGAGAAATTGGACATGAGAGGTCCCTTTGGACCTAGGCCTCGTATGAATCTGTGAGCAGGGCCTGTCTGGATGCAGCTAACATGGACACCAAAATGAGTGGACAAGTCACCAGCTATATCCTGCAGAAGTTCATCCCTCTCCCATGCATGGGGACAGCCCCCCATACTCACCCCTCCGTAACAGTGCCTGCAACAGGAATTAGTCAGCATGCCATTCTGCTGAGGAAGAGCGCTTTCCACCCCAGGGCAGGCATAGCACAAACCGCTGTTATTCCCTTGGAAAACCACCTGGCTCTTCCGGAGCAATGTCCAAACTGATGTTTATTGCTGCTACGGTAAGTGTCCAACCTGCTCAGCTCACAGGAGAACCCTATTTTGTAAATTCTCTCCTGTAAATCTGCAGAGCATGAACTTAGTGTTAGTGGAAGCAGCTTGACTGACAGCAGGGAGCCCCAAGCCCTCTATGAAATCCTTAGAGGCAGCAGCAGGGCGGTTCATTAGCCCCTCCCCATTGCTCTGAAGGGCGTGGTTCTAATATCACCGTGATTCAATACTTCAGCAAAAGAGCTCCAAGCACTTTCCAAGGTGGGTAAGTAGAATTATCCTGCTTTCCCCCAATGGGGAAGCTAGCAGAGAGAGGTCAGCTTGCCTAGAGTCCCAGTGAGTCAGTGCTAGATCCCGAAATAGAAGCCATCTCCACCCACTCCGTGTACCATGCCCTACCCACAAGACCAAGCTGCCTTCCAAGGCTGTGAGGGATAGGAGATCAGAATCCATGCCAAACCCTTCCTTGCTCTTTGCTGAGGATGCCAGTTAGTGCGACACGGTGGTTTTCATTACAGGGACACTGGTGCGGTGGGATCTGGACTGAGAGGAAACTCGTCTTCAACAGGGCTCTGAACCACCACCAGAGGATTATAACTACTACCCTGGGCTAGGTCTGAATGGCTGCCCTAGAGAGAGAGAGATTCTGTATCTGCTTACAACGGTTAGGCGCCAACCAACTCCTTAAAGTTAAGTTTCATGTTTTGAGCACAAGAGGTGGACCTGACATTTATCAGCATCCAAGCTGATCACACTTGACAGAACTCTCTTGCAGAGGACAAAGATAAACCGTAACCTCTTCTCAATTAGAGCTTTCCCTGGAAGGGAGATGAGTGGGTTGTTTCTAACATGCCAATGGTCCTAAGGCCTAGCTGCGGGTTTGCAGAGGTGAGACTGCTTCACAAATCATTTTTTCTGCTGTGCTCAGGGGCTCTGACACGCTCTTGGCAGGTCAAGAGCGTGGACACCACAGATGCGTTAGCATTTGCCTAGCTAAGCACTTAGACATGCACCAGGATGTCAGAGTCTGCTCAGTATTTGCATATGAAAATACACACAGCTTTAGGGAAAGCACATCTTCTGATACTGCTCGTTTCCATCTGGACACGCGTTTAACACCCTTCTCTGAGTGCACCTTGCAACAGATGGCAGCGGCTTGTCTGCAGAGGGAGTGTCGTCCTTCCCAGACATGTTTCTCTTACTTTAAAATGGTTCCAAAGCGTAAAACAATGTTCACACTAGGTACAAAAATCAGAAGTAGCCCTGGTCATGCCCATGAGCTATAACACCACAGCGCAGAGCCTTATGGTACACAATCTGCTAAAGATTCAGGGCCAACCTGTCTTCAGCTACATACGTGCAGCTCCTTGGCCAGCCCCACACACTCTGGGAGCTTGGAGCTAAATGTTTTAATGGCTGCTGTTTTCTCTAAATTAGCCACATTCCGGTGTGAGCTGTTATTGTGCAGTAACCACCCCTACTTCCCCTCCCTTCCCTGAGATAACATGGATCAGTGTAGAGATATGGGACTAGGAACCTCAGAGCTCAGTAGGGTTACTTAAGGTTTTCACTTAATCTGGGAAGAGCTATATGGCTCCATTTCTGGCTAAGCCTACTGATCGGACAGCTTTCTGAATCCATGATTATACAACATCCCGCTCCCTCACCCCCCTCCCCACCCAATTATATGCGACTCCTCCAGATACATCAGAGCTCCTGTGGTCAGTGGAAGACACAAAAGTCAACTTTTTGTAGCTAGAGCATAAATTTTAGACGAGTCCTTTCAGAGCCTGGTGAGTATGAACACAATGTACAACAAAAGGAATTAGCCTGGGGAGTTGCCAGCCCACTATTTGAGAGCCTGCACAGACAGAGGCTGGTGTACGTGAGAAGAGCCATCCCAGGAGCAGAGACTGCATCTGTCAGCCAGGTGGCGCCAGGGTTTGTCTGCCTTAGGAAACATGCGCCTCACATCCTGCAGTCCAAGTTTTGCCACTCTAGGCAGCCATCTGTTCTACTTTATGGTAAAGCCAACCAGAACATAGAGAGGCATACAGAAGCGCTTAAGAAGGTCCTTGGTACAAGGAGTCAGTGGACTAGCAGCCTATTCATAGAGTATCATAGGACAGCAGCCCAGAGGGCCATGGCCAACTCAAACAAAGGATACTGTCATGAGAAATCCCCCGAAGAGAAACATGAAGACAAAGTCTGCAGTCCTTCCCCGAAAGGAACCTTCCTCTAGCATTCGGCAATATCTGTACCTGAGAGCAGGAAACAAGAGGGTTTGCAGTATAGGAAACTTAACAGCTGGCTGCCCTGCATCACTGGCTGAGCCACAGGGGTTTGCCGAAAAGCTCTCACAAGAGGTTTCATTAGAGGAAGCTGCCAGCCAGCTGCCCAAGTCCCCGAGCCAGAGCAGTGAGATTCGTCTTGTGTTACCAGACTCAGGGAAAGAGCAGGTCACCGCTGTCCAGCATGGCTGCAGAAACCACACTGCACTGGCAATGGACAGCACAATTACAGGAGCTGGTATAGCTCTGTAGTCTCTGGTGGCAGCTAACATTGCCTGTCTCACTGATACCACACTAGGCATTCCTCAAGGGGGGCTGCCCCAGCCAGACAGGTCCTTTGGATGGCAGAGTGAATGAGTGATGGGCTAGCTGGATCTCTTCAGCAGTGAGCTTGGCCATCTCCCATCCCAAGACACCAACAGGCTCTGGAGCGACCCTGTCTGGGAACTGACTTTTCAGTTCAGACTGGCGGAGACTTGAGGAAGGGGAACTCTACAGCCCAGCCCTGCTGATGAGACAAGCCAACTAGATCAGGAAAGTGGGCAAGTGGAGAGTCATATTTAAAACTAAAAAGGGAGCAGAAAGTGCTGCTGAGACCAAAGGATACAAAAATATCATGTTGAAAAAGAAACTGAATCCCAAGGGCCCAAAAAAGAGGAAGTTGGTGATCAGCCTCCAGATCTGCAAGAGAAGAGACAGGAGAAGAACGAGATGGACAGCCATATCTCTTCCCCAATTTGGAAGGCCCCCCGCACCTGGGTGCCTCCATACAGCCATTTACCCTACTAGGTAATCACCCCCACAAAACCAGATGCTGGTATGACCCACCTCCTGTGGATTCTATCTACCCTCTCAGAACCAGACAGTCTTTCCTCCTTGGTGAGTGATATTGCCACACCTTCCCCAAGGGAAGAGACAACTTATGATCCCATCACCCAAGGCAAGACTCCTTTCTAAGGGAAAGCTTCCCCCATCCAGCCCCAAGAGACTAGATGGTCATAAATTTCACCCACCATTCTTCTTGAAAGGGGACTGGAGTGACAGTCTTAGTAGGATCTGAGTAAAACAGGAAAGGGACCGAAGAACCCACTGTGGCGTGGGGCAGAGAAGGGTGGGGAAAACACTCCTGTCTGACTATAGCCACGCCTCCACAGCTTCTGCTAGTGGGAAAAAGTCCCACAAGGCCCAGCGGCCACTTTCACCACCAGACAGAGCACAAGAGAGTATCTGGAATAAAGAAGCTCCTCCAGGCCTAGTAGGACTCCTTGTGATAAGGAAAATAGGGAAGTTGGGCTGGCCTGCTGGCTCCACCTCCAGCTCATGGAATCTCTGGATTATCAGGCTAGGAAGAGAGTGAAGGACTCAGTGGAAAATTAACCCCTTATAAGAAAAGAATCTCACCTGGAACTTTCTGAAAATCAGATCTGGGTTGAAATACAGCTGGAAAGGGGTGATGAATTCTAATTGCTGCAAGAAACCAAGAGAGCGACCATTTAACCCTGGAGTGAGACAGGAGAAGCAGGTCATGCTGCACTTAGTGTTGTTAATACAGCACCCAGAGTATGCCAGACTTTGCCCCAAGAAACTTGCCACTTAATTTTACACACGATGTCATGCATGAGAGCATCAAGAGATGCAGTGAGGGATGAGGAGGACAAAGGACACAGTGATTAGGTCACACAGCTACTCAGGGTTGTTATGTAATAATGATGGTTGACAAACCAAGGTAGTTTTTTATTTTTGGGAGGGTGGAAGGGAAGGAAGTGGGCATATAACATCAGGCAAGGTAGGAAGCAGGAAGCTGGAGGGAAAGAGGAATGGGGCCAGGACAGACACAAAGCAGCAGAGGAACAAGGGAAAGAATCAGCAGACAAATGCAGGTGGAATGGTCAGAATCTGTTTCAATGGGAGGATCTGTGTGCAAGCAATTTGGAGCAAAGGCGGAGTTTGCTGGAGACCCGAAAGAACCCTGGCACTGGGGGAGTGGAAATGTAGGAAGTGTTTTCAGTGGGGAATGAGCCACTTGCTGCATAAATGGAGCAGTCATTCTCTTTTGTTTTTTTGCTGTGCATGCTGCTAGACTTGTATCTGTTGCTTTCTGAGCCCCTTGTTATCATCCTCTGATGCTCTTTATTCAAGCAGGTAGCATTTGGTCTTCTGATTTCGGGTGAACACTGTATGTCAGTGTATAGAATCGTAGAACTGGAAGGGACCTTGTGAGGTCATCTAGTCCAGTTCCCTGCACTCATGGCAGGACTAAGTATTATCTAGACCAGCCCTGACAGGTGTTTGTCTAACTTGTAGTGTGTAAGGGGGCAAAAACATCAGCCCTCACAAACACATCCTACCTGCCATCCCATGGAGGATGTTAAATGCCACCTCTGACAATATGGCTCATTCCAACCCCTACCCAGCAAGGTAAGAGGTGGTCATTTGCAAGGATGGTTCAGGGAAGACATGGTGAGCTTCACACATGACTATTGAAGCATCTACTCCTAGCAGAGTCTGGACTCAGAGAGCATTACAGATATTGCACCCTGGCTGAGGGTCAAACTTATTTCACTGCCAGCTGATGGTGGGAAAGAAAGAGAGTGTGTGCTTTAGAGAAAATTATGCAAGTGCTGAGAGCCAGAATGCAAGCCCACCAATCCCACTATTAGCAGAATTTAGCCTCACACTAGGGAATAAGCTCTAGAAAAAAAGCTGAAATTCTTGTTGCTCTTTAATTTTTTGAAGGATCCCTGCCACGGAAAGGAAACAAGGAGCAGGCAAACCCACAAACCAAATGTCCAGCTCCTGGGCACACAGTCTGACTCCCTCCCTAGCACTGAGGAGAGGAGCACAATGAACAGGGACCAGCCTCAGCCCAAATCACCCCCCAGTCCTTCCCACAGCACCCGGTGCGCACGGCAGAGAAAACACAGGACCGGTCACTGGAAAGGAGAATCCAAGGGGCCAGGCCTGCTGCAGGGTCGGGTCGGGCTCGTTAAACGGGGCAGGCTGGGGAGTGTGAACAGCCACGGGGCAGTTAAACCCTCGCGTTGGGCTTCGTCCTCAGCGCGCCTGGCCAGACCCCGAACTAGCGGCGCGAGCGATCACCCCCATAGACCGCCCACGGGCTCCAGTCCCAGGGCACCCGCACAGCAAACCCCCGTCCTCAGGGCGCCGGCCTGAAACATGTCAGAGCCCGGAGCCCGCGTCCACACTGCAGCGCGCACGTGGGCAGGGGCGGGCGGCTGTACGCCCCCCGGGGGGAGAGGGAGACAGCTGGGCAGGGCCGCAGCGAGCTCCCGCAGATGCCGTCCAGACCCCGCCTCCCCCCCGGGCCGCCTGGGACCCGCAGCCCGTCCTGGTGCCCAGGGGACCTGGGAGCGGCCACCGCGCGCCCCGCGCACCCCGCCCGGCCCCCCTTACCACGGCGGCGGTGGTGAGGACGCAGGCGGTGGTGTAGGCCCGCGTCACGGCCGGGATCCCCAGGTACTCCTGCGTGAAGCCCTGATAGGCCATGGCGCCGCCCGGGGGAGCCGGGTCCGGGGCAGCGGCGGCAGAAAACGGCGCTACGGCCCCTTTAACACAGCGCTACGGCCGTAGCGACAGAGGCACGCTCAGCCCCACCCCCAAGCCTCCGCTCGCCAATCGCTGCGCCAGAGGGAAGTGACAGACAGCGCTGACCAGCCAACCACCGCCTGCCACCCGCCTCCCCAACCCGGAAGAAACTCGCGCTGACTCTAGGGGAATAGAGCGGGTAGCGGCGACAAACCAATCACTGGGAAGCGCAGCTCTGTGGGGGTGGGACAGAACAGAGAGTGAGGAGGCCCGGAGCCAATGGGAGGGCACGAGTCCTGCCCCTCTTCTGAAAGGGGCAATGTTGTTGTGGCGGGAGAAGAGAGGGCCACGTGTCTGTAACAGGCGGCCAATCAGCGCACCAGAGGGCGACAGTCTCGGACCACCTAGACCAATAGGAAGAGCCCACGCTTGCAGGGGGTGGACGTGGGGGTGGCCTGGGTAGGATGTCACGATTTTATAGGGACTGTCCCGGTTTTTGGGTCTTTTTCTTGTATCGGCTCCTATTACCCCCTGTCCGAGTTCTCACACTTGCTGTCTGGTCACCCTAGGCCCGGGCTGCCGCTGCCTGGGGGCTTATCGCCGGCTTAGGGGCACCGGGGGGTGGGGGGGGGCAGAGCCCCTTGGAGTTTCCTAGTGTGGTTCAGTCCCCAGGGGTCTGTACTGGGACAGGCGCTGTTCAACCTAGTCATAAGTGAGCTGGGAAAAGGCGCAAACAGGGAGGTAGCAACATTTGCAGATGATACAAAGGTTTCAGAGTAGCAGCCGTGTTAGTCTGTATCCGTAAAAAGAACAGGAGTACTTGTGGCACTTTAGAGACTAACAAATTTATTAGAGCATAAGCTTTCGTGGACTTCTAGAAGTGGGCTGTAGTCCACGAAAGCTTATGCTCTAATAAATTTGTTAGTCTCTAAGGTGCCACAAGTACTCCTGTTCTTTAGACGATACAAAATTACTCAAGATTGTTACGTCCAAAGCTGACTGACAAGAGTTACACAAGGGACCTCACAAAACTGGGTGACTGGGCGCCAAAATGGCAGATGAAATTCAATGTTGATAAATGCAAAGTAATGCACATGGCAAAATAGAATCCCACCGATACAGACAAAATGATGGGGTCTAAATCAGCTGTGACCCAGCAAGAACGAGAACTTGGAATCACTATGGATAGTTCTCTGGAAATAACCTGCTCCGTGTGCAGCAGCGGTCAAAAAACAAACAGAATGTTAGGAACCATTACAAATGGGATACATAATAAGACAAAAAATATCATATTGTTGCTATATAAATCCGTGGTACGCCCACATATTGAATACTGCATGCAGATGTGGTCGCCCCATCTCAAAAAATATATATTGGAATTGGCAAAGGTACAGAGAAGGGCAACAGAAATGATATGGGGTATGGAATAGCTTCCATATGAGGAGAAATTAAACGAAGACTGGAACTTTTAAGGGTGGAAAAGAGATGACTAAGGGGGGATATGCTAGAGGTCTATAAAATCATGAATGGTGTGAAAAATTGAAGAAGGAAGTGTTATTTACTCCTTCACATAACACACGAACTAGGGATCACCCAATGAAATTAATAGGCAGCAGATTTCAAACAAACAAAAGAAAGTATTTCTTCACAGTCACCTGTGGAACTCTGCCAGGGGATGTTGTGAAGGCCAAAACTATAACTGGGTTCCAATAAGAACTAAAGTTCATGGAGGATAGGGCCACCAATGGCTATTAGCCAGGGTGGGCAGGGATCCAACACCATATTCTGTATGTCCCTAGCCTATGTTTGCCAGAAGCTGGGAGTGGGCGATGGGATGACTCACTCAATGATTGCCCAGTTCTATTCATTGCCTTGGAAGCACCTGGTATTGGCCACTGCTGGAAGACAGGACACTGGGGTAGCTGGACCATTGGTCTTACACAGTATGGCCATTCTGATGTTCTTCTATAGAACCCAGATGTTTCTGCCCCCGCTGTAACCCAATACCATACCACTTCCCTCTCAGAGCTGAGTTAAAACCCAGGCGTCCTGATGGGGTCGCCCTCTCTGCAGAGCTAGTAACATTCAAAATTTTAAATCTAATCAGTGTCCGTTAAGTGACTTGCCACAAGATGTCAGAACATGTTAGTATTACAGCTGAGTGGGTCTAATATTTATTTAATTTTCTTTCTTTTACATAGGAATTGGATACAGCACTCCTGTCAGCTAATTGCTAAATTATCTGCCAAAAAAACCTAAGAGTTTTCAAGTGCCTAAGTAGCCCCTGGAATCACTGTTAAAATTGCCCCCCACCCCTGCCAAAATCTGAAATGGCGCCCCTGGCTGACTTGTCAAAGAACTCTCCCCTGCCCTCCCAGCTCAGCCCTGCTACAACTGGAGTTATGATCACAATGGTCTCGGGCTGTTTTTTAATAAATGAATCATTGGATGTTCCCTAGGTCTCCCCCTGCCGCCCAATGTGATACTAGCCTGGGATGGGGGCTGGAGTGTAACATTCAGTAAGTCTGGATTCTGGACCTTCCCATGTAAAAAGGCTTTTCCAAAAAAGAGACTAGGAAAGGCCTAATAGTGCGTCTCAATTTCTCTGACTGGAACATTCTCTGAAGATGTTATTTGCTTACCTAGAATTGCAGCTGTCCCCTGCAGCCACCAAGACAGCAATCAGGTTGTGTGATGCTGTTACATAGGATTTGCATCCTCTTTAGAGTCTTTGAATGGGCAATGGAGAGTTAACTTCTGCACCTAGATGCTAGTTTTCAGCCAGGATGCACTGATTGTCTAGTCCTAAATCGTAAGAGCTGAGTAAATGTATACAGGCACTGCTTACGTACCCACCCCCGAAACGTAACGGCAGTGGTGTAGCACCAATGAAGCCGGCTTTAATGAAGTGCTTCTTAACATTTTTATTAGATCAGCAGAGGGGTCAGAAATGACACAAGCACCTCTGCCCCCCTCTATCCAGGCAGTGGCCTCTGAAAACTACCCAAAGGCATCACACAGCAGAGAGGCAGAGACCCACAGCAACTAAGTGATTTATGGAGGAGATGAAAGGCACTTTCAAAGTTTCCTGAATAGGACGCTCAGTTACAGGTGGACTCTGCACAAGAGCTGAAAGGCCCCGAGGGGGCAAACGTGTCATCATTAATCACACTGGTGCTGGAGTGCAGGAGCCTGTGAGCCTTTTGAGGTCATTCCTGCAACATGAGACAGGCAGGGCTGTTCCTAGGATGTAGGGCACTCTCCTGAATGTCCTGCCACAAAAGGAGGTTACAAATATTGAACTTCAGTAGATTTGTGATCAGTGCAACCAAACAGTTTGATCAGTTTGGCCTAATGGAAACCTGGCAAAAAAAGCCCACCCCAAACTGGGTGATACACAATGACTTTGCTCTTGGTAAAGCTTTAGGGGGAGGATCACAGGGCGCTCTCTCAGATACTCAATGTGCCACACTGTCTAGCCCAGTGGTTCTCAACCTATTTACCATTGTGGGCCGCGAACCACATCCAATACTACCTGTATGGCCCTGGGGATGTCACAGGAGCTGCAGCTCTGTGCTGATTGGGCCGCAAGTGGCCTGCGGGCCGCAGGGTGAGAACCACTCTAACCTGTTTCTGTCACCTCACAGGCACACACAGGCTGTTTGCCAGTCACTCCGTGAACCTTTTATTCCTCTGCACATTTACACACGCAACATAGCATATAGCTCCTTGTACCAGGAGCTTTTCATACACGCTTAGCGCATCGCACCAGCTGTGCTTCCCCTGGCTTCCTGTTCCTGCTACTTATAGCCTCCCAATTACATCCTTAGCCCAGCAGTTACCATCTGGGTGCTCATAATGCCCCAGCCGAAAGTGTTTCATCGCTCCCAGCAGAGCCTGCAGCCTTTTACCTGCTGCAGCAAGGTCAGTGATCAGGTGTTGCTGCCAGCACTCTGTCATAGGGAGGCTTTTTTTTTTAACTGATTCGTACTAAAGAGAAAAAGACCAGTTCCTCTGGTGTAGTAGAGGGAAGGCAGCGCACCAGAGTCAGAGGGAAATAAGTGGTCAGTGTAAATGGGACAAAGTTCACTGGCAGAATAACCACCAGAAACTTTTCAACAACCCTACACTCACCCAGTGCATTTCTGAGACATGCTCCTGCAGTGTCCTTGGGTATCATGGAGATTAGCATTCAGTTCTTGGGGAGGTGGCAGAGAGACTCAGCTCCCTGCATAACCGTGTCAAATATTTTATGAAATGCCCTTTGAAATGAAGATCTGATAAAGGTCTAAGTAAACCTCTTGACATCCATTTATGCTGCCGCGTGATCATGCTTTCCAGAACTCTCCAGTGGAGTCAGAACTAACATTGCAGCCATCCCGGCTTTAGCCACAGGGGAATTGGTCTGGTGTTAAGTTTCTCCATGAGAAGGTAAAGCTGTCACCAGATTCTTAATGAGCCCTGAGATTTCTTTTTAAATCTTCATTAATGGGAAATGAAGTCATCAATTGTGGGAGGGAGGGGTGAAGAATCTCTCCTTTTCGCTTCCCCGGCCAGCTGTTTGGTAAAGAACAAAACCCAGCAGGAAAATGAGAATCATGAGGTTAAAGAAAATATGTCAGGGGAGGAATCAAAAATAAGACAAGTGGGTACATGTGAAACTGAAACAGTTTAGTGCTAAAAGTGCTGAGTGCCCTCGGTCTGAAATGCTGAGCAGGGCCGGCTCCAGGCACCAGCTTACCAAGCAGGTGCTTGGGGCGGCCACTTCGGAGAGGGGCGGAACGTTCAGCTATTCGGCGGCAATTCGGCGGACGGTCCCTCACTCCCGCTCAGAGTGAAGGACCTCCCGCCGAATTGCCGCCGATCGCGATCGCGGCTTTTTTGTTTGTTTGTTTGGCTGCTTGGGGCGGCCAAAACCCTGGAGCCGGCCCTGGTGCAGAGGAAGCACGCTGTGCCTGACAGCTCTGAGGTGGGGATACCTGATGGATGAACTCTGGAGTTGGACTGTGGATTGAGTGAATCCCAGGGATGGAGTGGGGGAAGGATGAACTTGGACCCTGAATTTAACCTGTGTTCATAAATGTTGTTTTGTTGACACAACAATCTTAGTGGGAGTTTGGAGGGACATTGTGCATGGTGCTTAGATACATGCCCTAGACAGCAGACAGACAGGTCGATGAATTAGGTCTCTTCCATCGGGCACATAACTATTAGTTTCCTATCTATTAAATGAACATAAGGCATGGAGAAGGCAAGTGCCCTGCCAAACCTCACCCTAGATGTAAGCGGGGGAAGGTCCCGCTATTGTGGGGAACTTTCCTGGCTTATACACGACCCCAGCGAAATGGGCTAACGAAAGGATCTGAGTCCTCGTTCCCACTTCCTTTACCCAGACGCTGTCTGACCTCGAGGGCTCCCTTTCCACTCTCCTGTCTGGCAGAGTCCTCGTAACCCCAACAAGGCTGGGCCCAGGATTCCTGGGGGGCTCAACCCCCAACCTTGTCGTGGTCACTTAGGCCAGGGGCTAGGATGTCCCCACTCCGGGGTGCTCTCTCTGCACTGGATGCTTCCCTGACCCACTGATTATTCCCTACAGTTCAAAGCAAATACAATTTATTAAACAGCAATCAGTTAAAAAGAATAAGGAAAAATTGGGAAAGGTTAAGGGAAAACATCAGCCCGCTCTGTCGCACGGGGACGTCACAACCAGCGTCTCTGAAATGTCAGGGAAGTTCAGTCTGTTCCTCACAAGTCCCAGGCTCTTTCTCAGCCCCGGCTGTGCTGCAGGGACGCTGCGGGTCAGACACGTGCTCTGGCGGTGGCCACACGCCCTCAGGCTCTAGGTGGCAGGACCCTTCTTCCCAGTGTTACCCCCACCCTGTTGGGGTTACAATCCCCCTCCAAGCCTGGCCTGCAAGGCATCTTGGCTGGGGGCATCTCCCTGCGCTGGACCCACTGCCCAGGGTCCCCCTCGCTCTCCCCAGCTGCTCACTGCACCCGGCTCTGGATTGCCTCAGCCCAGCTCCAGCACGGCTGCCGCTGCTGCTCTGCCTCCAGCTCTCTGGGCCCTCTGGATCTGGCCCAGTTCTGCTCCCCAGCTCAGCTCGGGCCCCTGCTCTCTCCTTCGCTCAGCCCCACCCTGTCTGACCCAGGCAATTCCAGCTCACAGCGAGGACGGGGACCCCCCTTACAACAGTCCCCTACCTAGAGAGTGGCAGAGCTGCAAGTGGAATGCAGGAGGCCCGACTCCCAGCGCCCTGCCTTAACTCCGTCGGACACTGTCTGCTAGAATGAACGATCTCAGTGTCAGAGTTAAAGGCACTGAGTCTTGGTAACTGTAGAGAGGAAAAGTCTAAAAATAAATAAACAAATAAATATTCGGTGCCCAATATAAAAGGCTCGGTCCTTATGGAGAAGGAATGTCTGTTAAGCAGGTTTAACTTTCACAATCTCATTGTTTTTCCTATTTTCCCCTTATATGCAGACTAAAGGGGATAAGTGCTGCTTGTCCACTCTCTTTTTTAAGCTCTTTCTTGCTTTTTGTTTTAAGGGCAGCGCGGGGAGGGAATAAGTAAAATGCAGTGAGACGATTGCCACCTAGTGTTGGAAGAAGCAAAAGATGCTAGAGGATGTAGAAATCTTAGGCAGTTTCCTCTCCAAACACCAACCCTGCCTGACCTGGCTTCGCTGCTGAGTTCAAACAAGGCTGGGGGCATTCAGGGTAGTATACCCCGAGACAGTTTTAATCTTTTTACCATCATGTCAACATTTTATGGGATTCAGGAATTATATTTTTCCTCTCTTGCACATTAATACAATTGCACAACAGAGTTACACTCATTTGTGTATGGCTCAATTCTGGCTATTTTTTATAAAGTTAAAACTACAGAGGAAAGAAACCATGTTTATTCAAAAATTAAAATAGAAAATACTGTATGTCAGGGGCTCGCACGAAAAGTAACATTGTTCCAGGGCTTCTTGACTGATTCCATCTCTCTGTGGCATTGTCCTATCAGCCCCTGGCCATGAGGGAGGGCTCCAGGCATAGAGCTAATGTTGCTCCCCTCAGCAATAACTTACAGTAGTTCCTCTGCCATTCACTGAGTCCCTCGCCCCTTTGAGGGGAGGTTTGTGCAACTGCTGACACCATCTTACTGCGTAGTATCCAGTTCCAGGACCTCTGGGAGCTGCTGTCCACTGAGGTTATGATCCAAATTTCTATAAAACCAGCCTGACTGCTAGATCCAGATCAAAGCTGTTATTAAATGGCCCTTGAAAGGTGCACATTTAGTAGATCTCTTGGAGCTGATGGACATGCTAATGGCAAAACATTTCCATCTATAACCTTCACTTGACACATTTGTGCATGAAACAAACAAAACTGCACAGGAGACAGGCAGCCTTGTCAGTGGTACAGTATTACGAAACCACGTTGCAATCCTAACAGCTATTATCAGCTGCACTCAAAAGCTTTGCAGTCAGTACATCAAGCCAGAGGAAAACGTCCCTGTAGCCTAAGAGCCCAAATAATCTCTAGTGCAAGTCCACTAAAGTTACACCTGGGATAAATTTGGTCCTGCATTTCTAAATGAAATATTTCCTGAATGTGCAGCAGCTTTGGGTGAGCGGGAATATCAAGCTCCTCTCTCCAATTTAACCTGCCTCTAGTCCTTGACCTCTTGCAATCGTTTCTCATGTTTTCTCTCTGTTTGCTTTCGAGGAACTTCTGTGTATCTCTCCAAGGTCACAGGTAAGCGAGCCCCTTCAGGAGGAGCTCAGCATCTTCCTCTTTCCTTTTGTGTTGGACCCAAAATAGCTAAGGGTATGTCTACACTACGAGAGTATTTCGATTGTACTTAAATCGAATATGTGAAATCGATATTACAAAGTCGAACGTGTGTATCCACACTAAGGACAGTAATTCGACTTTGTGAGTCCACACTAATGGGACAAGCGTCGACACTGGAAGCGGTGCACTGTGGGCAGCTATCCCACAGTTCCCGCAGTCCCCGCTGCCCATTGGAATTCTGGGTCGAGCCCCCAGTGCTTGCTGGGGAAAAAAAATGTGTCGAGGGTGGTTTTGGGTAACTGTCGTCATCCAACCATCACTCCCGCCCTCCCTCCCTGAAAGCGCCGGCGGGCAATCAGTTCACGCACTTTTCTGGTGAGTGACAGCGCGGACGCCACAGCACTGTGAGCATGGAGCCTGCTGCGATCATCGGTGCAGTTATGGCCGTTGTCAACACCTCGCAGCTTATCATCCACCTTTTCCAGAGGCAGATGCTGAGAAATCGGGAGAGGAGGCTACGGCAGCGCAGTGAGGACATGAAGTCTGAGAGTGGCACAGACCTCTCGCAAAGCACGGGACCCCGTGCAGTGAACATCATAGTCACAATGGGTCATGTTGATGCTGTGGAATGGTGATTCTGGGCCCGGGAAACAAGCACGGACTGGTGGGACCGCATAGTGCTGCAGGTCTGGGATGAATCACAGTGGCTGCGAAACTTTCGCATGCGGAAGGGAACTTTCCTGGAACTTTGTGAGTTGCTGTCCCCTGCCCTGAAGCGCAAGGACACCCGGATGCGAGCAGCCTTGACTGTCCAGAAGTGAGTGGCCATAGCCCTCTGGAAGCTTGCAACGCCAGACAGCTACCGGTCAGTCGCGAATCACTTTGGCGTCGGGAAATCTACCGTGGGGGTTGCTGTGATGCAAGTAGCCAACGCAATCGTTGAGCTACTGCTGTCAAAGGTAGTGACCCTTGGAAACGTGCAGGTCATCATAGATGGCTTCACCGCAATGGGATTCCCAAACTGCGGTGGGGCTATAGATGGAACTCACATCCCTATCCTGGGACCGGACCACCAGGCCAGCCAGTACATTAACCGAAAGGGCTACTTTTCAATGGTGCTGCAAGCACTGGTGGACCATAGGGGACGTTTTACCAACATCAACGTAGGATGGCCGGGCAAGGTTCATGACGCCCGTGTTTTCAGGAACTCTGGTCTGTTTAGACAGCTGCAGTAAGGTATTTACTTCCCGGACCAGAAAATAACTGTTGGGGATGTGGAGATGCCTATAGTGATCCTCGGGGACCCAGCCTACCCGCTAATGCCCTGGCTCATGAAGCCCTATACAGGTGCCCTGGACAGTGAAAAAGAACTCTTCAACTACCGGCTGAGCAAGTGCAGAATGGTGGTGGAGTGTGCTTTTGGACGTCTCAAGGGGAGATGGAGAAGCTTACTGACTCGCTCTGATCTCAGCGAAACCAATATCCCCATTGTTATTGCAGCTTGCTGTGTGCTCCACAATCTGTTTGAGAGCAAGGGGGAGACCTTTATGGCGAGGTGGGAGGTTGTGGCGAATAGCCTGGCTGCTGATTACCCCCAGCCAGACAACCGTGCGATTAGAAGAGCCCAGCGGGACGCGCTGTGCATCCGGGAGGCTTTGAAAGCTAGGTTCCTGAGTGAGCAGGGTAACCTGTGACTATTAAGTTTGTTTAAAGAGAAGCTGAACCTGCCCCCGTTTGGTTACCCACTTACTGTTGACTATCTTCTCCAGCTACATACCCCGTTCACCCCATCCCCCCACTTCCAACACATGTTTAAAAATAAAAGACATGGAACTTTGTTAATGAACACCGTTTTCTTTATTACGCATTTCATGGTGAAGTGTTGAAAGTGGGACGCAGACTGTGGTGGGTAGCGGGCGTACTGATGGAAAGAACGCTTCTAAACTCGAGGAATGTCAGGCTCCTGCTCCTAGAGAGGTCCACAGTGGTGGACTGGTTGTTTCAACGGAGCCTGCCACCCCTCCTTTTCGGGACTCTGTGTGTGGGGGCTGTGACTTTGTGGTGGGGGAGGACAGTTACAGATCCCCTGCTGCGTGGCTCTGTGATCCAGGACAAGGACCGCTGCATAAGATCTCTATCCGCCCTCCCCCGCCACAAAGTCACATGCCCCCCCCCCACAGAACATGAAAACCACCTCCCAGACTGACCAGGGTGCCTAGTGACTGCAATGTGTGTGTGACCTTCTGCTGAACCTGCCCCCGTGTCTGCACCCTGGTAAAGGTGACTGTCCTCTCCAATTACCAACCCCCTTCTCCCCCTTCAAACATAGTATCCCCTAAAAGAACATGATGGATACAGTAATTAACAGAAACGTATCTTTTATTAACAACTACACACTTAAGGGATGAAACTGGGACGGGGGCTTGAGTGAAGCGGGAAGGAAAGGACTTATCAAATCTTTGGGAATGAGAGCCTTCTGTTACTTGAGTAGTCTGCAGGGGTGGAGTGACAGTTTTCACGGCACCTGCCGCCCCTCCTTCTTGGGACTTTGGGTGAGGAGGGTATGGGACTTTGTGGCGGGAAATGGCGATTAGAGATAGACTGCAGCGGGGCTCTGTCCTCCTGCCTTCGGTCCTGCAGAACATCCACAAGGCGCCGGAGCGTCTCCGTTTGCTCCCTCATTAGTCCAAGCAGCGTTTGAGTCGCCTGCTGGTCTTCCTGCCGCCGCCTCTCCTCCCGTTCGCTGTGTGCTCGCTGGTATTGCGACATGTTCTCTCTCCACTGTGTCTGCTGTGCCGACTCGGCTCGGGAGCAGCCCATAAGTTCTGAGAACATGTCGTCCCGTGTCCTTTTCTTTCTCCGCCTAATCTGCGCCAGCCTCTGCGAGGGGGATGCCAGGGTAGGTCGGGAGACATTCGCAGCTGTGGGATGGGAAAAGGAGTGAATTCCTCACAAAGATAATTTTTTGTGAACAGTGAACATAGTCTTTCTCTGTGAACAAGACCATGCACAGCACCTATCACATGCACACTCAGGACAAGGTCGAATTTTCGGCCTTCGTATTCAGTGCCTGGGGTCTTGCAGTGGAGATCAGACAACCGGGGCAGGACAGCGGAATTCGGGTAGCAGGCTGACATGGTAAGCCGTAGACTTTTGGCTGCTTAAAACTTAAATTATAGCTGTGCCCTCCTTTCACGTTCAAAGCAATGCTCCTATCGTTGGCCAGTTCCTGCTGCCGGCAATCCGGCAAGCATGAACTCTGCCCCTTTCCCACCCCCTCGCGGCTGTCCCCGGGAAAGATCCCTGTATGCTACCCCTCTCCCGCCTCCACCGCGTGGCTGTAAACCGCCGGTGAGAGTTCTGTAAAGGAACAGGCAAGCAGTCCCAATAGTAACATTCCCCTAATTCTAAGCAGGTCACCATGAATGACATCACTCTGCTGAGAATTTCTGAGACTGAGAAAGAATGCATGCTGCGTGAAAGCCAGCAAAAACCAGGGCCGTATGCCGCCATGCTCTGCAAGGCAATGATCCCAGAGTACTTGATGATACCCTGGCGAGGAAAAGTTTCCTACTACGGAGGACACAATAAGGCCGCTCTCCCCAGGAACCTCATGCAAAGGCTTTCCAATTACCTCCAGGAGAGCTTTGTGGAGATGTCCCATGAGGATTTCAGCTCTATCCCCGTACATATAGACCTTCTTTTCCAGTAGCTGCACTGGCAAGGACTAAAAAGTAGAGCGCCTAGGGCAAACTAATCATGATAAACCGGACATTGTTAGATTCTTTTGCAATAGTTGCACTGCCAAAGACTAAAACGATAAGCGCCTAGGGCAAACAAATCATGAAAAACCCATTGATAATATTCCTGTTCTGTTCAAAATAAATGTTTACATGTTTAAAACACTTACCGACTGATCCTTCCCCTGATTCAGGGTCCGGGTTAACGCCTGGGGACGGTTGGTAGGGGATCTCTGTGAGGGTGATGAAGAGATCCTGGCTGTCTGGGAAATCAGCGTTGTAAGCGCTGTCGACTGCCTTGTCCTCCTCCTCACCTTCCTCATCTTCCCCGTCCACTAACATCTCCAAGGAAGCGGCCGTCGACAATATCCCATCCTCAGAGTCCACGGTCAGTGGTGGGGTAGTGGTGGCGGCCGCACCTAGAATGGAATGCAGTGCCTCATAGAAACGGCATGTCTGGGGCTGGGATCCGGAGCATCCGTTTGACTCTTTGATCTTCTGGTACGCTTGTCTCAGCTCCTTGATTTTCACGCGGCACTGTGTTGCATCCCAGCTGTATCCTCTCTCTGTCATGGCTTTTGAGATCTTCTCGTAGATTTTTGCATTCCGTCTTTTCGATCGCAGCTCTGAAAGCACGGACTCATCGCCCCACACAGCGATCAGATCCAAGACTTCCCGATCGGTCCATGCTGGGTCCCTCTTTCTATTCTGAGATTGCATGGTCACCTCTGCTGGAGAACTCTGCATCGTTGCCAGTGCTGCTGAGCTCACCACAATGTCCAAACAGGAAATGAGATTCAAACTGCCCAGACAGGAAAAGGAATTCAAATTTTCCCGGGGCTTTTCCTGTGTGGCTGGTCAGAGCATCCGAGCTCGGACTGCTGTCCAGAGCGTCAACAGAGTGGTGCACTGTGGGATAGCTCCCGGAACTATTAGCATCGATTTCCATCCACACCTACCCTAATTCGACATGGCTATGTCGAATTTAGCGCTACTCCCCTCATTGGGGAGGAGTACAGAAATCGAATTTAAGAGACCTCTATGTCAAACTAAATAGCTTCGTTGTATGGACGGGTGCAGGGTTAATTCGATTTAACGCTGCTAAATTTGACATAACCTCCTAGTGTAGACCAGGCCTAAGAGTTTGAAAACACAAAGACTGAGGAAGAAAACCACTAGCTCTCGTCATGAGGTAAACATGCAAACCTCAAGGAAGCACTTGAACAAAGATAAATGGGCCTGTCTCAG
Source organism: Malaclemys terrapin pileata (assembly GCF_027887155.1). Lineage (NCBI taxonomy): Eukaryota > Metazoa > Chordata > Testudines > Emydidae > Malaclemys > Malaclemys terrapin. The sequence goes on along the minus strand of NC_071520.1, from coordinate 13,772,936 downwards.
AGTTCATCTCTTTTGTTTGTAGTAAATTATTACTTGTAATTCATGTTTCCTGTTCATTAGATACCAGAGGAATTTTAAGACATGGAATCCATTTGAATTTGTTATTACCAAATCCAAACCCCTCTCAAACCCCATCTGGAACTTGTTTCAATCGTAACTGTTTTGTGTTCTGTAACTATTTCAGGAACATGTCTGCCCTCTCTAATTGTTTCAAGAGCAAACAGATGATCTCTTTAAAGCAAGCAGCTCCCATTTTGCTCAGCACAGCATTCTGACAGGTCATGGGGTGAAAGTATCAATGGTGAAATAGATTTGAACACAGAACAATAAGCAGCTTCTGCCTTGTGAAGGGATGTGTGACTCCCATCCCTGGGTGGCGGATAGGGGAACCTTCTGCAGATGCAGGACAGCTGTGAATGTCCAATAAGCAGTCATGGACCAACTGGTGGCCTCTCTCAGCAGGGTGCGGTGGGGTAGTTGGTGGCATGACCACCTCTGTAAAATGCCACGTAGGTCCTATGACAAGAACAAGGCAACTAAAGACAGCATTAAAACAAGTCTTGCCAGGGTGGGTGGGATTTGGTAGCCTTGGTAGGTAGCTCACTGAGGAAAAGGGAAATTCAGATTTCAAACCAAGTGTGTCAAGCTTGGACAGCCAACCTGTCAAACCCATCCAATAGATGTGTTCATGTAGTCAGGAAGTCCATGCATTACTTCTTGTTTAAAGATTTTTTCATTCCCATATTAAGTGTACCTCAGAGGGCTAGGGCATATGTTGCTTGCAAGCAACTGCAGCTTCATCTGATTCTTATACCTGGGAAAAGGCCACTAAAGTTAAAGAAGCAAGTGAGGGATGTATGGAGGATACAAGCTACAGTTACCATTGCTGGAAGTGGCACATGAAGTCCTAACAGTGATTAAAGCAGCGCTGGTATGGATATGAAGAAAGACTTGAGGGTGGAATCCTCAATTTAAAGAATCAGTCAAAAAACAAAATGTAACCTTAAAAAATAATGGCAGGGCAGTGGCTTGAGCAGTGATAAGATGGTGTATATAGAGACAAAAACAAAGCCAAACGAAGTATTGTGATTGGTCTCAGATGAACTATATAACCAACTAGGAGAATATAAGGGAGAAAAGACCATCTACAAACTCATTAAAAGACAAAATGATGAGGGATGTGAACAAGTTTTTTTATATTAGACATGAACATGGTACACATCTACCCCGATATAACATGAATTTGGATATAACGCGGTAAAGCAGTGCTCCGGGGGGGAGGGGGCGTTACACACTCCGGCGGATCAAAGCAAGTTCGATATAATGCGGTTTCACCTATAATGCAGTAAGATTTTTGGCTCCCGAGGACAGTGTTATATCGAGATAGAGGTGTATATTGCAAACAAATGGTGATTTAACCAACAAAGTCTGGAGTGATTATTTTGAAAGAGTGATGAATCAGAATCTAAGAACATGATATTCTTAAGAAAGAGAAAATGCTGGATGAGAGGCATAAAAGTTTTGTGGTGCCCATTTTTAAACATAAAGGAGATATTATACTATTATCACTCAGTTAAGCTGACATCACTTGCTATGAAAGTCTGGGAGAAGATTATTGAAAGATTTATGCTGGAAGGGTGCTCTGTTGATGTCATATTTGCTCTACAAATCCTCCTGGGGAAGTTCAGGGAAAAGAGATGGCAACTGGGCATGGTCTTTGTAGACTTGGCTAAGGCATTCGGTCATGTACTGAGAGAATTAGTTTGGTGGAGTTTGCAACAGAGAGGTGTACTAGAAGTATATGGCTGCCTTATCCAGGATATATATGATAGAGTGACTACCGTAGTCAAAATCCAATGGGGCTAAACCAAAGAATTTACAGTAAACGTTGGCTCGCATCAGGGGAGAGTATTGAGCCCTTTTTGTTTACATGGATGTGATACATGAGACTATATGAAGGGAGATGCCTTGGAATATGTTGTTCGCTAATGACTTAGTGATTTGTGCAGAAGATTGTAAGACCCTGCAAACCAACTTTGAGCAATGGCAATATAGGGTTGAGCAAACACTGGTAAAACTGAGGCTTTGATAACTGAGGGAGGAGGACCCACCATAAAGGAGATTACAGGCAGACATCTTAGAAGAGTGAAAGAATTTAAATACCTAGGATTAATGGTTGCTGACAATGGTCCCCAGCATAGTTCCAAAGCTGCTTGGTGCAAGTGGTGTGAGCCGATCCCAGTTCTCTGTAATAAAAAGATGCCAATAAAGTTAAAAGGTAGAGTGTATAAAACTGTAATTCAACCCATCCTAATGTATGGAATAGAGACGTGGCCAGCCACAGGAAAAGACATCAGTATGTTTCCACTACAGAACTGTAGATGTTGAGAGGGGTCAAATGGTTGGACGCTTCATGACAGGAAACAAAATGAGGTTGTGAGGGGCCTAATGTGGGTTGCCTCAAAGAAAGACAAGTTGAGGGAGGCTAGGCTATGTTGGTACGGACATGTCCAGTGGAGACCCAACAGTTATACAAGATGGCCCTTGCAAGGGTCATGTCTGGAAGATGACCATGGGGGGAGGCCAGAGACTGTATATGGACCAGATATTAGCAAACCTTAGAGAGACCAATTTACATGACAGCCAGACATGCGATCAGGAGTTTTGGAAGAAGGCTACAGAAGTCACCAACCCTGAGTAGGGAAGGGGCAAGAAAGAAAAAGAGCAATAAGCTGCTTCTGCATGTAGCTTAGTAGTAAGCCATTGGATGCACACGACCTCATGCCCTCAGCCACCTGAGAAGTGCAAGAAACAGCCTCCCACCCACACTGTGAAGGGGATCCTAATAGCAGAACATGTCCCCTTCGTTTTGAGGCTAATTTGTAAAAAATAAATTCAACAACTTGTTGGAGAAACTCCCAACATATCCTTCCACTGTGAAAAATAGTTCCTGTCAGAAGATAATACCTCATTTAACTAACTGGAATGTGTGGATTAACACTGACATTTGAAAAGTGTCCCTTTTTGTTTCCCAACCCACTAAGGCTCCCTGGGCTCAAGAGATTCTCCACTTGAACCTGGCTGCTCTTTCAACTCTCGTCTTCCATTGAAAAAAAAACAAAACCCACGCTAATTGAGGGCCCCAGTGTAGGTTTTTCAGTAGGCAGTGTGAATGGACCAGCCCCAGTACCTGGCTCAACCTAAGGCTAGACTGTAAATGCTAAGAAACTGGGGAAACTGACTCCTGTGGGACCACCATCATGCCCATGAGTAAGAGGGGTCTCCATTCTAGGAGGTATAGAGCTGTCTTTGGAATCTTTTCTCAAAGAATAGCATTCTGTCCTCCCCCCTCCTCATCCCTCAGTATTAGAAAAGGTAACAGCATCTGAACTAGCAACACTGTTATAACATTACCCACATTTTCTTTACGTGTCTGATGAGCGATGTGACGGAATGTATAGTTTGATGGATATGAGAGTTCACAGACTTTATATTAGCAATACTGGGCCATGTACTCTTAATGATGCTGGAAATAATCAGTTAATCTTTTTACAACAAAAAGTTGTATAATCATAACCACCTTTCATTTCATAGGATTTATTTTTAGATGTCTAATGACCACAAAGAAATTCTTTCCCCTTAATTAGGGAAAATATTTTTGTAATCTCTTATTATCCCCAATTAGATGTACAGGTTAGTGGTGAAAGATCAAAGAAAAGTGAGCCATTCAGATTAGGTAATTTCATATGGGTAAATTAAAAGTAAAACTGAGTTCAAGCCTCAGAAGAACATATGGTTTGTTTAGGCCTTTGCTGTAGATGGAAATTAGCTTCCTTTATAATTTCATAGATTTTAATGTCAGAAGTACCATTAGATCGAGTCTGACCTCTTTATAACACAACCCATAGGGTTTCACTGAATTCCCTGTATTTAGCCCAATAGTTTACGTCTGCTTAATGCACATCATCCAGAAAGGCATCCAATTTTAATCTAAAGATATCAAGAGATGGAGAATCCACCAGTTCCCTTCGTAATTTGTTGCAATGGCTAAGTACCCTCACTGTTAAAAGTTTCCACTCTCTTGTGACCTGGTCCCTTACAGCACAGTCCAGCTTCCTTTGACATCAGGGAGTTGGATTAGGCCCTTTATTTTGCAGCCTGTATTTCGTAACCCTCATGGTCATAGAATCATAGAATATCAGGGTTGGAAGGGACCTCAGGAGGTCATCTAGTCCAACCCCCTGCTTAAAGCAGGACCAATTCCCAACTAAATCATCCCAGCCAGGGCTTTGTCAAGCCGGGCCTTAAAAACCTCCAAGGAAGGAGATTCCACCACCTCCCTAGGTAACACATTCCAGTGCTTCACCACCCTCCTAGTGCAATAGTGTTTCCTAATATCCAACCTAGACCTCCCCCACTGCAACTTGAGACCATTGCTCCTTGTTCTGTCATCTGCCACCACTGAGAACAGCCGATCTCCATCCTCTTTGGAACCTCCCTTCAGGTAGTTGAAAGCAGCTATCAAATCCCCCCTCATTCTTCTCTTCTGGAGACTAAACAATCCCAGTTCCCTCAGTCTCTCCTCATAAGTCATGTGCTCCAGACCCCTAATCATTTTTGTTGCCCGCCGCTGGACTCTTTCCAATATTTCCACATCCTTCTTGTAGTGTGGGGCCCAAAACTGGACACAGTATTCCAGATGAGGCCTCACCAATGTCGAATAAAGGGGAATGATCACGTTCCTCGATCTGCTGGCAATGCCTCTGCTTATACAGGCCAAAATGCCATTAGCCTTCTTGGCAACAAGAGCACACTGTTGACTCATATCCAGCTTCTCGTCCACTGTGACCCCTAGGTCCTTTTCTGCAGAACTGCTACTGAGCCATGGTCACAGCATCAGGAAGGCAGACAATGGGGCCTAATAAAAAGGTTTCTACCTTTGGTTACATGGTAGCAGAATATGAAGTAGTAGAGTCAGCAAAGAGGTTATTTACCAGCCAGGGTACTAGGGGATGCTTACAGTGAGAGGGCATAAGTAGTTGGCTTGTTCCTTACTAGTCATCTTTAAAGAAAGATGGGGTCTCAGCAGCGTCAGGTATACAGGCATCGTTCTAGCTTTGCAAACTCCAGTGCCAACAGCACAAAGTGTCAGCTTGTCCCAATGCACTGTTCACAATTAATGTTAACTTCCAATTAGTCCTCAGTAATCTAGCACCTTCACAGACTTTCCTGCTTCTCCCGTTGGAATAAAGATCCTGGCTGGCGGAGTCTGTATTCCTTTCCTTCCTGCTGTGCTCAAGAACAGAGATATATTGGGAGCAACGCAGAGAATGGTTCCTTCCACGCTTATCCAGTAAAGTGCCATCTCTGTGACTTTCAGGGTGCCCAGCTTAAATTAAAGTGCTCCAGCAGTGATGGGGCACATAAGGAGTTAAGACAAGTGAGAGAGCTCAGCAGCTGCATAGCGCAGGCTGTGTGTGGGCTAAGGAAAGAGGTTTCAAGTGCTTGAAATATTGGAGCCTTTCTGGATGTCTATGAAAAACTGTTTTTCGTATGTGGATGAACATTAAAGCCACTTCCTTCCAGCTGCCCTCTCTTTTGCCTGACCCAGTAGGTGAAAGGAAAGGCCCTTCTTCCAAGAGGTCCAGAGAAATCTTAGTTGACAAGAGAAAGTACAAGTCTGGTTGCCAACGGAAATATGAAACAAAGTCCATCCTGTCAAACTGTGTGCTCCGTGATTTTACGCTGCTCAAAAGCATTTTACGTATCTGGATTCTATGCATTCTGGAAACAAGCCTGTGTCTGTGTGAACAGAGACGCTCCCTCTATACTGAGCTCTTGCTCTGAGAAATCTCTTGAATATAGACCATCTGGAAATGCACTTAGATCTTATTACCAAGCCTTACAAACTCTTGTAACCAGACTGGATTAATGTATTTTCTTCTAATACCCATGGAGCAGTGGGAATTCAGAAGAATGGTATCCCAGGAGGGGACTCATTTTCTCCAAAGAAAATCCCATTTAATGACCAAGTACTGCAAAGCACTGCTTTAACCACCAAAAATCTCAGCTGCTTGAATAGAAAGATCTGCTTATTTGTAACCTTGCTGATTTATCCACTCCTACCATTTGAGGAACTCTGGAATGATTACTCATGACATACAGGACAAAATTAATCTGTGGTGTGACTTCATTGGCTTCAATGGAGTTATATCAAAGGTGGATTTGGCCTGTATTGAATTTGTCCTGTGGGCCGTTACAAGCACATGAAATATTTGTGCTTCGTTGCATATACAGAAAGAATATTTTGTAATCAGTCTAGTGACAATGAAGCTGAAGTATTTATGTTGATGGTTTCCATTTTGGTCTATTTTACTCATGACAAAAATATTTGTGTCTTTAACTTTAGCAGTTGCTACAAACCTACTGAAAAGTGACAATGTAGGAGAATCGTCTTGAGAAACTGACGGATAACCCAAAGGAAATAAAAGGCAACCTCCAATTATGGGCAAAGGAAAGAATAGAATGGCTGGGTCAGCCCATTTAATAGGATAGCTGCACACCTAGTCAATGGTGAACTCAGTTCAGTTTGTTCTGTTCAAGGAACTGGTACAGAAAGTAGAACAAATAAAAGTATTAAAATTTTGTCTGCTGCCTTCTTTAATTGTGTATGTTTATAGCACCGATGTACAAATGCAGCTATTCAGAATGAGACTCACAGATAAGCAGCCTGTGCAATACAATGTGATTTAAAAGCAATGCTTTCAACGTAGGGGTCACAAGAAGAAAGGACTAGAATATCTCATTCCCATGGGGTACCTGGCCAGTGGTTGTTGCAATAGAAATCAATATTGTCCAGCTGTCGTTTCTTTTAGTGAATTGTTTTCAAAACATTTTCTTGGGCAGTGTTTCCTGAAAAGCGGGAAGGAAAAAGAAATCAGAGTTCTGAAGATTAGTGGGGGAGGTTTAGGTTGGATATTAGGAAAAACTTTTTCACTAGGGGGGTGGTGAAGCACTGGAATGGGTTACTTATGGAGGTGGTGGAATCTCCTTCCTTAGAGGTTTTTGAGGTCAGGCTTGACAAAGCCCTGGCTGGGATGATTTAGTTGGGGATTAGGTCCTGCTTTAAGCAGGGGGTTGGACTAGATGACCTCCTGAGGTCCCTTCCAACCATGATATTTTATAATTCTAAGATGCCCATGTTGTCACTTGTCTTTTGTGTCTTTTGATAACTTACGCCAATTGCTGCCGCTCTGCCGCCCTGTAGCTTAGAATCACTGGGCATTTCCATTCTGTCCCTGACTCTTACTTAAGAGACTAGACCTCTCGAGTCCCCAGCAATGCTGTTGCTACACTTTGTCAATGGGGTCCTGTCTTTTGGTAGAAAAGTTCTAAAATGTACAAGGGTCTCAGTGCGCGGTGGATCAAACAGCCCCTTGCTGCAGTTACAGTCTGTTCCTAATGGCAGGATTTTTCATAGAGTCAGATAATTACAAGCAGAAAAGCTGCCATCTCATTCTACAAATAACTACTCTCCCATGCTAATGGCATCATATTTCACCTTGATAATGACAGGATTGAGTTCAGTTAAAAAAAAAATTTAAAAGAAGAGATCTGAGGGGAGAGGTGGTGCTGGAAGCCAGCCAGAGTTTAGTATAGAGCTTTTCTAAACCTATGAGTTCTAGTGAAAAGAACGTGCTGGTTACGCTCCAGTTGATACCTTTGCTTGGTTCCTGATTGCAGAGATGACCCCACAGCTGTACAGACACTCTCAGAGGTTATGAGGACGTCTCCTAAGTGAGAGAGAACCTTGGGACTATCTCCTTTAAGATACCTTTCCCGTGTAACACACCTGTTTGGGAAGAACTGAACCGAGAGGTACTCCAATCCTCAGAGGTGGAAAAAAGAGAACACAGGGAGTAGAGTGAGACTTTGTATTCCCCACCCACCCACACAAAAGATTGTTGAAATCAAGCATCTGGTTGGTGTTCAAAATAATAAAACACTAAACACTAGTTTAATGTTTTCTTATTAGGTTTCTAAACCCTAGTTTAGTGTTTTATTATTATGAATGTAAAATGACATAGTCCCTGAACTACACTCTTGTGTGCTTGAGATGTCATGGTTTCAGTAGCTACAGTGGGTATTGGTGCTCCATTGCTGCATTTACTAAGAGTGCCTATAAAAGATCTGGGGAAGCACAAAGGGATTATTATTAATGTGAGTCCCAAGAGACTCCCACCACCCAAAAACACTGTATCCAATGCTCTCAGTTGCTCCATCTCAGCTTAGCAGACCAGAGGCGCTGACTTTGTGATTTCCCTGGGGGTGCTGGACCCCTGCTCCGCCACAGCCCCCCCCTTTCCCCAAACCCCCGTCCTGCCTCTTCCCACCCTGTTCTGCCCCTCGTGCCTCCAGCATGCCGCTGAACAGCTGATCACAGCAGGCGAGAGGCACTGGGAGGGAGGAAGAGGAGCTGATCAGTAGAGCCCTGCACAGATACAAATTGATACCCACGGATGCAGATATCTGCAGATATAAATTGGTATCCATGGAACCACAGGGCTTTCCTGGGAACCACAGCGGTGAAAGGAGCAGAACATGGGGCTGCCACTCCCAGGAGCCAGCGCCCTGCACCAGCAGCTTCTCCAGCATGTCTGTACTGCCTGCAGCCCCACCCACTGGGGCAGGCACCGGGCTCACCGGCAGCTGTCCCTGGTTGCGCTCTTGTGTTCAACCACACACCCCCAGACAGGAGACACAGACAGCGACGTGGAAGGGATGGGGGCAGGGCTGGGAGTGGTAAGGCCGTGCCGGAGGAACTGGCGGCGCAGGGCACTGGCTCCTGGGAGTGGCAGCCCCACCTTCTGCTCCTTTCGTTGCTGTGGTTCCCAGGAGAGCCCTGCAGTTCAGCAGATACTGATTTATATCTGCAGATATCCACATCTGCGGGTATACATTTGTATCTGCGCAGGGGTCTACTGATCAGCGGGCCCACCGGCGGGCGGGAGGCGCTGGTAGGGTGGGGGGAGAGCTTATCGGGGGGGCCGCCAGTGGGTGCTAAGCACCCACTAATTTTTTTTCCTATGGGTTCTCCAGCCCCAGAGCACCCATGGAGTCGGCGCCTATGTAGCAGACAGTGTGGTAGAGGGAACATTAAGAATTGTACGGGATAGCAAAGATGACTTTATTGTCTTGGCAAAGTGTGACAAGTATCACACCCAGGCATTACTGTCCTCAGCGCATATCCACTGGAAAGTTGAATGTGCCTGGTCTCTGGTGGTCTGTTTAACAAAGCATTTCAGAAGGGGATTTCCTCTGAGAGCAGAAGATTTCCTCAAGGTTGCAGGGAAGGAAAATAAGGGGCTCCTAGTCAGAAACATTGGCAATCTAGGCATCTTTCAGTACTAAAATACTATTGTTATAGGTGCTATAAATATAACATGTGACAGTAAACAAAATCAGCATCTAGGACTTTTCCTCGAAAAGATTATGGAAAACTGCCTCGAGAAGCAACTTGCCTCCCCAGTATTCTAGACCCTTTCCAGTCAGTTAGTCACAGAGACAGACCTGGCTGCACCGATGACCTCCTTCTGGCCGTGGACAGAAGTGAGATGTCCATTCTAATATTGCTTGACCTATCAGCAGCCATCAACACAATCAAACATGATGTCCTACTGACTCCCCTATGAGACCTTGGAGGGGTGGGCGGAGTTGTTTTAAGTTGGTTTTGCTCATTTCCCCACTCACAGATTCCACATGGACATCATGAGTGATTGCTCCTCTTCCCTGCAGAGTCCTGCAGAACTTGTCAGCCCTCGTATTCATGCGAGATGTCATGTACCACAGGGTCATCAGTGTGCCAAAGATACCCAGCTCTACCACTTTTGCCTCCATTACTGACATTCATGTCTCAGTATCTGAAGGGGACAGAACTTGAAAGGATGGAAAGTGGCTCTGTTAAATTCAGGGAAGTTGGAGGTGAAATTAGCAGCAAGAGGAAAACACTTGGAAGGAGTGGCAGGAAACTGTGGCCACACACTCTGCCCTTCTGCAGCTGAGATAGTATGTAGTTCCACTGGACTCTTTGCTGCCTCTAAGAACTCAATTAATGACTGTGTCCAATAATACCCTCCATCTTCAACAAACCAGGAGATCTAACCACAGTGATCCATGCTTTTCATCATCTCCAGGCAGGGTCACTGCAAAATGATATTTTTGGGGTTGACCACTAAAGCCTCAAGAAAGCTGCATCTGATTCATCACGTCACCACCCCGTTGCCCAGTGGAACTCATTAAGAAGTTCACATCACATTGGGTGCACTTTATTCTTTACTAGCTCCCTATCCAGCTCCAGATTTGCTTCAAGATGTTGGTCTTGATCTGTAAAGCTATTAATGGTCTAGCCCTACTCTAGCTCAAAGACTACCTCTCCCCTGCCATGGTAGCTAGGATAGTTAGGGACACTGAGTGACCACTCCTAGGGGGAAGCTCTTATATTCCAGATGCAGCGTTTTCCCCAGGCTGTGGAATTCCCTATTCTCAGTGATCAGGATGAATCCCAGTTTTGCTTCTTATCATCTACAGTTCAAGTCTCTTCTCTTTGCACAGACCTTCTCCCAATAATAGATCTACAGATGGCTAAGAATTGGCCTCCTGGAAGACAGTAACAAAACTGATCGCATTCAGGACACCAGCTAAAATGAGGATGGTATGGAGAGTTCAGGTTCTATTTTTTTAAATATACCGTGACTCCAGCTGAGATCTATAGCACCTCTATTCTACAGCAATAGCCATTCTAGATACTTCAGCTACACACTGGATTTACTAGTCTAGGTGTGGAACTTTGCACTTATTCTGCCATCTAGTGGTCAAAGCTTAATGCAGCATTAAGTAGAACACCTCTCTGAACACACACACACTTCCCAGTTGTCAGAGTCCTTTTATGGATCCCAGAGGCCACAACATTCTCCTGAGGACAACTGACACTTTACAATTGTTATATCTTTCCCACCCTGACACTGGCCTACAAGACAGCCTGGATAGAAGAGGTATTTGCAGTCTGTGATGGATGCTTCAGAATTATTTTTTGAGTGCCTAAAAATGTGCCAGGTGCCTCACAAACAAGATGGAGCCTCTGTCCAAAAGGACTTTACTCTTGTTCTGATGAGACTTGGACAAGATGGAGAGGAGAGGCGGGGAAAGGGGGACAATGCTAGGATCACACGGTTACTTAGGAAGGCATGCGTACATCTTGATAGTTTACTTCATTTCTTTTTAAAATGATGTTTTGCTGAGTATGTTTCCTCCCCTTTCATGTCTTGCTGGCTTCAAGGCTTTAGGAAAGAGATGAATGAGGTAAGTTTGTGCAGCAATAACTTCTCCCTGTGTCCTCCGACCTAGGAAATCTGTGTCTTTATCACGTCACGTGTTAAGCTATGCTAGCCATGGTAAAGCTGTGCAGGGGTGAGCTTCCAGCTGCAAAGGGTTAACGGTCATACAGCAGCGTAGTTGTTACCAGAGACCTGTCCGAGCAGTAGCAAACATTGCTGTGCTGTGCTGTGCTATGCATGTTATTAGCCATACAGTACCAAGGCCAATAGCTGTTTTCTCAGCAACACATTGTGTGTTGCTGCAGTGGACACTGGTGCTGGGTCCTTGGGAGCAAGGTTGTGCTTTCTATTCCACACTCTAGTTTCACCCCATGAGAGGACAGGGCAGGGGCCAGCCAGGCTAACCTCAAAGCAGGCTGTGTGTGTTTGGAAGGAGGATTGCAGCCTAGCCATTCCGTTTTAAAATTTTTATTAAGATGATGTTAAAAAAAAAGTGAACAGAGTTTGAGCATAGAAGTTTCTGGTTATCAGGGAACAACATACAGATTATTGAGGGTGCAAAGTTTGCTTTAAGATCAGGTGGCATAAGGAATACATAATCTGCAATATCCTCGATTGGGGGTAAAAGGTTGATAGGTCAAAGTACAGGCATTGAGCTATGAGGGTATGAAGTTCATAGAGTGGCTATGTTCAGGTGAGGAGTATAATGAGTGGATATGATGAGGAGGATGGATTGACCCTCATTTGGTGAGATTTAATGTTCAGGGAGTTTATGGTTCCACTTCATATGATCCAACGGAGAAGGTCACTTGGTCTCTTTTCTACACACTAACCTGATCCCAAAGGTGGAAGGATTTAGAGCCAGCACCTGCCTCTTATTCCAATCCACACTCTAACCTCCACTAGCAAATAAGGAAGAGCAAAAAGTCATCCTCATCTACTGTCCCATTGCACACTCCAGCTCTACCCCAGAGAGGGGGACAGAGGCAGACCCCACATGCTTTTCCATTCCAGACTCAACCCAGTCCTGCTAGTCCAACCCTCATCTGAACAGGTCTGGGAGTTTGGGTAGAGGGATCCATACCAGCGATAGTCGTCCCATAGTCAGTGATTCCCATGTGACTTTAGTTAGTAGGAGTGGGGTGCACATTAACTCTGTCATGTTATAGTAGCATTGGGGGTGGGGAAGGGAAAACAAAAGTCAGATTTTTTATACTAGCTCTTGTAATTGCAGATCTTATTCCTGTAAGTGTCTAACCCTTTTTGAAACCTCCTACACTCTTAGCCCCAGCAATATCTTTGTGGCAATGAGTTCCATGGGTTAATCATGCACAGCAGGAAGAAAATATTTCCTTTGATCAGTTTTAAACTTGTTGACTTTAAATTCAGTTGGTTGCCCCTTTGCTCTTTTATTCTGATAAAGGGGAACTGGAGTGTCCAACTGATCAGTGTGTTATCAGTTTATGTAAGTTTAATAAGTCACCTCTTACTCACATCCTCTCTCTGCTAATTAGTCTGGAACTTTTTATTCTTGCCTGACAGAACCTCTTCATCTGAGACAGAACTACAGCCCAAAACTCCCACACCTACAAGTATCACCCCATTGTCTGTAAGAGCGTTAGTCCTGTTGTGACAGAGCTCTGGCACCTCTTGGGGCTGAGCATGGCCTCGTGGCTCGCTCTCCCCCCATCTGGCAACTGCTGCTAACCATTGCTCAGTCCTCCTGCCTGGTCACACCACCCCTTCTGGGATACCAACTCTTCAAAAAATCCCCAAAACATCTCAACACAAGAAGATCTTTCTATCCCCTTTTGGATTATTCTTCAGCCCATCTTCAAGGCTCAGCCTGCAGCCCCCAGGCTGGGACAAATAGTCCTTACAACAAACCCTCTGTCTGTTCTGGGTTCCAGCCCAGGGACCCTATCCTGAGTAGATAGATGTGCTCCTTAAGGTGCACAGGATTTTTCCTGGACCCCTTCCTATCTCTAGGCTTCTTATGCTACTTCCCCACAGCCCATGGTTAATACCACCTTGTCTCCTGATTAACCACATCACTATAGCCTGCCTCAGGCCCATCCTTCCTTCCCTCTAAAGAAGTTTTCTGTCCTCCTCCCAAGTATCCCCTAACTGAGCTTTCTCAGTCCTTTTATGCAACCCTGCCTCCAGCTCTTCCCCAGGTGGGCTTTATCACTACTTAGGCTTGGCTCACTTTCCAAGTGCAAGCAGGGGAGCTAATTGGCCACTCAAGCCCAATAAACCTTTGCTGCAGGTGGGTGGGGTGAGCACTCCATCACACCTGTGTCATGTCTATGGGCTAGGTAGGGAATCACAGTACCTGTACATTCTGCCTCCCTAAATTACTCTGATTTCAAATGAATATGAGATTCTTCAGCTTATATCCAAAACTGTTACTTTATGCTACATCCCAGTACTTCAGTGGTCAATTATATGATCCCTATCTAGTTTGCACAGTAATTGAAAGAGCTTTGGGATCCTTCAGGATGAAAGATGCTAAATACCATCATTATATATAAAGATCAGATATTATATGAAGTAGCAGTTCAGCTATTACTGTTGGTTGTAACTTCAAATGCTTGGAACTCTCACTTACAGGAGAGAAGCAACTTTGCCACTGTTGTTGCTACTACTGCCTTACTGTCTTCTGGTACCCAGATGGGAAAATACAACCATTTCTGGAGTAATAAACAATTGCTATTTCAGCCAGACCCACTGGCTCATGCCTCCCGGTTACTGTGTCCTAATTTAATGGTGTGTAACCAGTGCCGTCAGAAAGCAGAGTGTAAAACTCACAAGCTAGTGAAAAATAAGCCAAAGAAAAGGATGAAAGGTCACGTGAAGGAAGCCAGCCATTGAAGTGCAGAGTTCCTCGAGGTGAAATAATAAAACCTTTTCCGCTGTTAGAATTTAGCTTGAGCAGTTCTTATTTTTTCACTGCTACACAGACTTTTAATTTTTAACCATAACTCAGCTATGCTTTAAAACTCAAAATAGAAAAATGATGGTGTACTCAGGATGTGTGGCAAAGTGGGACCCTTCCCCAAATCCATTCAGTTTCAGATCTAAGCCCCCCGCCTCCTTTTACTACTAACAGACCGGTAGGTCAAGAGTTAAGTAGATATATTTGGTTTCAGCTGATTCCTTGGTTGACATTTTTGCATAAAACAAAAATCACCATGCTCTTTGACACTGCTCAGAAGAGAGCCAGGAGTGAGATATGTACTGACACGTTTTCTAGAGGAAGTTTGCACAAAATTACCCTGTCGTATGTAACCACCAAAATTAACTAAATATAGATATTTTTACATGATATACTTGCCCTTCCCCATGAGAGTCTGCCCCCCCGCCCCCCGTGCTAAGATTATTTGCAACATCAGATTTCAAATGTTGATGTAATTTAGAAAGCACTTTAAAATGCAGTGCTACTCTGAAAAGTGTGTGTGTGAGAACAGCGCTGCCTTATTAATCAAATATGCTTTTTGTGTATTTAAAGTCATGTATGCCATGTTAGTGACAAAACAAAGCTTTTACTAGTTTTTAATCCCATTTAGTCTGTCACACCGATACAGCTATAAGAGACTGAGCAGGATTCTATTTCTTTCTGTGGATGAAATGATGGACCCCTACCTATCAATTATACATGTCCTGGGCAAACCCAAAGACAACAATTAGGTAGTGCAGATGTCACTGAGGCATAATTTCATTACAGTGGAGTTGCATAGATATCACCGAGGGCCTAAACTGACCTGCAGAACTTTCATTACTGGTATTAATTTGAGGGAAGGAAATAACCCAGCTTGACTTTCAGATCCCAGATTGAGTTTGCACGGCTGTCAAAACATTGTTTTACCTCTAATCTGAACACATTTAGTAGTGACATCAAATAAAGCATTAATTATGGAACCCCATTGTATTATTTTTCCTGAATCACTTTTCAAGTAGAAACACGCTTTATTTAAAAGAGGCAACAGTGCAATGCCAGAGATGTTGCCCCAAGCTCAAACTCTGTGTGTGTGGCAGGCTGTCAATGGAAAAGTTAAGATTTGGATTAGGAGCTAGACTCTCCCCTGTTCCACCATTTGTTAAATTGCATAGTAGGTGATTATCATTATTATTTGTAAAGCACTGAAAGCATTCTCAGTACTGTATGAAACCGTTCCTGACCACAGGTGCTTACAGTAATCCAAAACAGAAGATGTATCTCCTCTTGCTAAATACAGTAGCAGTGTCATGCTCAAACTTGTAGAATTAACAAACCTCTAAAAAGTTCTGAATCCTGCAATAAAACCCCAGAACATGCTCTTTGGCAGAAAAGGATGCAGTGCAAACGCCAGCGTAATGTTGCTTGACCCAGACAGGTCCTCTAACCCCCCAAATTGTATAAGGAAGTCAAGTCTAAAGAAATCTGGCAGATACACATAAGGATGAAACTACCTAAATGAATATCAGGCTTTTCCCCAGCATACCTATCATATGTTTTCAATAAAACCAACCAGCCAACCAACTAAGCCCTCATCTATGATCCCGCAACCCCTTTTTGAGAAGTACATTCAGTTGGCAAAACACCTGCCAAGTCAAGTGTCTGTAACGCAATCTAATGGATGACTAAATACACACATTCCTGCATTGGAGATTTAAATAATCCTCTAGAACTCTTCCCAAAGTACAAGAGACTCTTTCATCAGAAAAAGACAGACAGGAAACATACCAACGAAGAATGAGCAAACTACAGAGACTGGTACAATTTTGTATTTTACTATTTGCTGATTTGTATAGCAACTTCTGCAAGTATCAAGGTATTTTAAAGAAATAATGAATTAAATGATGAGATCATAACAGACTACCCAAAACAAATTAAAGCAAGGACTGGCCAAGGGTTAGCTCCAACTGCCATGTCCCTGCATTGGCCGGGGACAAGAACAGTGCACAGATAGCATATTCAGTACTTCGGGGAAGTAACGCTTCATATCATGCTGCAGACAACTTTCTCGCTACACTGGGAGCTGTTTTGATGGGTTCTGAAGGGAGATCCCCAAAAGTTTCCTCAGACTAGGAAAAAGCCTGTGATGCAGGACCTGTGGAGGAGGGAGAAGAGGGAAATTCTACACTGAGACTGGGAAAGTGAGGGAGAATCCTAATGTGTGATAATAGTAAGATGCTGATTTTGAAAGGAAGGCTCTGAGGCATGGAGATGCTCAGTCTCCAAGATTATCTGAATTTGTGATTTGAGAACCCCCCTCTTTATCAGGCATGGGAACAGGTTATTTTCACCTACTCATACACCACAAACGAAGGGTAAAGGGAAAACTGATGGGGAAAGTAAGAAAGGTTCACAGAGAGACAGATTCTGATCTCTTGTTATTTTGGATATATACTATTGTAAGTACTCTGAAGTCAATGGAGTTACAATGGATTTACACTGATGTAACTGAGATTAATATCTAGCCCATTATCCCTTTCTGAGAGTGTATGACTTTGGTCTGCAGCAACAACATAATCATGAATTAAGGCAATACTCGTTATGACAGCTGGACAGAAGTTTCCCACAGAGATTACAGTACCTCCGGCTTTTCAAAATTGGAATTTGATTTGAAGATATTTGAAGGAACAAGAATTTTCTAATAATATATATGGGGGAACTAAGTAATCAAATCTCCCATGTATGGATAGCAGATTAAAGTTGGTACTTTAGTTTGAAAGCAACAGTGCTCCATTATGTTCTGGTCTTCTGCCTCCAAACCAGGGACAAACAATCAAAGTAAGGCTATGTCTTCCTTAGCGTTATTCAGGAGATCTCCCACCATTCCACCAGCACCAGTACAGCTTCACTGGTGGGAGCAATGGTGAAGCACTTGTGCAGACAGAAAACAAGCATTCTTATCACTGTCATGTAACCAGGAGGTTAACATGCCAAATTCCTAAAATGCAGACAAGTCTCCAGCCTTGCAGAAGTGGGTGACCAGATCTCACTTCTCAAAGAAACAAAGGGCACTTGAAAACTACCATGTGTTTTAACAATTCAGCACTATAAAATGTGTTAACACCTCTTGAAAGATTAACCAAAGAAGTTGGCTGATTCTTCCTGAAGTTCATCCTGGCAACTACCAACATATTTGAAATTTACACCTTTCAAATCCTAGCAACTGTCTAACCCTGGAAAAATTATGCCTCTGATTTTTTTCCTACAGGCAACCAAAGATTTGACGGAGTAAAGGTATTGTGTATCACTATAGCTCATGTTACACTGTACAGATCTAATATTTTTCTTGCAAAGTAAAGGTGTTGTGTATCAAGACACCTTCCCCATTATGCAAAATAACTACTTGCTCACAGCCTGAAGACTTGAATTGTAAAAGCTACACAGACCCCCTACCTATACATCTTCACTCATCCTACAGCCCTCCCTCAGTTGCAGAGACAGACCTGATTTCCCCCACCCCTCTGCAAACGGGAGGATATATTTTTAAAAATATATACAAGGTTTATCAAGTAGGTGTTTTCTTCCTTCATTTTAAAAGGGCTGCTCTGTCAGTGCAGGTGCTTACTATGATCACTGTCTAATGGCGGGAGACAAAGCTTGGGACACCCCTGAAAAGCCAGGGCAAAATGTGTGTGTGAGGAAGGGTGAAGGGAGAACTTTGAAGGGCCCATAAACACCCTCTCCCATTCAGATCTTTTTTTCCTGTCTTCTAGGACCAGTGTGTGGGAGAGTTTCCCAGGAACATTAAGCAGGGAGGGAGCAGCACTGCATTCAGTTGTCCCTTAGCGTTTGCAGACCTGTGTGCCACAGGCAGTACCCTGTTCAGACGGGTCTCTGTGTGCAGTGCCCACGGTGCCACGAGAAACCCCAGCGCTGAGCCCCACGCGTGTTTGCGCTGATCTGATGGAGGCACACTCAGGCCCTAGCTTGGCACGCAGGGTTTGCGGGCTAGGCAGTCACGGCTGCTGTTTATGGCTGGTACCGGGTAGCGCCCAGGAGCCCCTGGCATGGGGCAGGGGCCTGACTCCGGCTGCGTTGCACTCACGTTGGGCTCCCAAAGGCTGCGGGAAGGCCGGGCAGGGGGCAGGGGGCAGGAGCCCGGCCGAGGCACGCAGGGTCGGGGTGGCTGGGCCAGGCCCCTGGCCGGGACACAACTGGCACTGGAGGGCGCACACGGCCCCGGCAAAGGCCGTGACCCCCGCAGGTGTCTCTGCCCAGGCGGGCTCTGCCGCAGCGCTGCCAGCTGGGCCCAGGCCCCGGGGGCGGGCTACAGCGCTGCGGGGGAGGAGCTGCGGCGAGTGCCCGGCTCCTTGTCCCTGCAGGGCCCGCCCTGCAGGAGCCGGCTCCAGCCTGTCCGGGGCGCGGCGTGCGGAGCCGGAGCCCGAGCCCGGGATGGAGGAAGAGGAGGAGGAGGAAGAAGAGGGGCTGAACCGCGCAGCGCAGGCCCAGGTGACAGGGGCGCATCTGGTCCCGCTCCCAGGTCCCCCAGCGCAGCTCCCTGCCCGGCTCCCGCATCCCCCCACCCCCCCCAGCGCAGCTCCCTGCCGGCTCCCGCATCCCCCAGCGCAGCGCAGCTCCCTGCCCGGCTCCCGCATCCCCCCACCCCCCCCAGCGCAGCTCCCTGCCCGGCTCCCGCATCCCCCAGCGCAGCGCAGCTCCCTGCCCGGCTCCCGCATCCCCCCACCCCCCCCAGCGCAGCTCCCTGCCCGGCTCCCGCAGCTCCCTGCCCGGCTCCCGCATCCCCCCACTCCCCCCAGCGCAGCTCCCTGCCCGGCTCCCGCATCCCCCAGCGCAGCGCAGCTCCCTGCCCGGCTCCCGCATCCCCCCCCCCCCCCAGCGCAGCTCCCTGCCCGGCTCCCGCATCCCCCAGCGCAGCGCAGCTCCCTGCCCGGCTCCCGCATCCCCCCACTCCCCCCAGCGCAGCTCCCTGCCCGGCTCCCGCATCCCCCAGCGCAGCGCAGCTCCCTGCCCGGCTCCCGCATCCCCCCACCCCCCCCAGCGCAGCTCCCTGCCCGGCTCCCGCATCCCCCAGCGCAGCGCAGCGCCCTGCCCGGCTCCCGCATCCCCCCCCACACCAGCGCAGCTCCCTGCCCGGCTCCCGCATCCCCCCCCCACCCCCAGCGCAGCTCCCTGCCCGGCTCCCGCATCCCCCAGCGCAGCTCCCTGCCCGGCTCCCGCATCCCTCCCACCCCCCCCAGCGCAGCGCAGCTCCCTGCCCGGCTCCCGCATCCCTCCCACCCCCCCCAGCGCAGCGCAGCTCCCTGCCCGGCTCCCGCATCCCCCCCCCACCCCCAGCGCAGCTCCCTGCCCGGCTCCCGCATCCCCCAGCGCAGCTCCCTGCCCGGCTCCCGCATCCCTCCCACCCCCCCCAGCGCAGCGCAGCTCCCTGCCCGGCTCCCGCATCCCTCCCACCCCCCCCCAGCGCAGCGCAGCGCCCTGCCCGGCTCCCGCATCCCCCAGCGCAGCGCAGCTCCCTGCCCGGCTCCCGCTCCCCCCCCCCAGCGCAGCGCAGCTCCCTGCCCGGCTCCCGCATCCCCCAGCAAAGCGCCCTCCGCGGCTCCCGCATCCCGCCCCCCCCCCCAGCGCCGCGCCGCGCCCTGCCCGGCTCCCTCATTCCCCTGCGCAGCGCCCTGCCCGGTTCCCGCATCCCCCACCTCCCCCCGGCAGCACCCGGCCCGCTCACCTCATTCAACCTCCCCCAGCCCAAGTGCAGCGCAGGCGGCAGCTGCTCGACTCTCACTCGGCTGGGCCGTGGGGTTCGTACAGCCAGGGGCACCCGCTCTCCCCCGCCCCACAGTTCCCTGCCCTGAAGAGCCAGCGGCGCGCTGGGCACTTCACTGAGCTCTTCGCTGCACCCTGCAGTGGCTTGGGGCGCTTTCCCGGAGGGCAGCGTCACACACGGTGTTGCTGTATCACAGCACATCTCCTGTTCTGTCAATTGCATCCTGACTGCATTGTGTTGTGTACAGCTCCATTGGTAGGATTGTCCCTTACAAATTAGGGCCATTTCAGAGTAGGAGCGGGGGAAGATGAATCCCTTTGCTGATGGACATTCAGAAAATGAGTTCTCTGCCTCTGGTGCCATCTCACCTAGAGCAGCACTTACTACCTCCACGAAAAGCTTGATCATATTCTTCAAGCCTGCATAGCGTCTCATGCAGGCCTCCCTCCTACCAACTTCCCAAGCATAGGAGGCAGTCCCATTCCCCAGTGAATACTACTGAAGACACGAGACAGGTTTTAAAAGACAATCTAGCAGTAACTGAGAAGTACTGATTAAAAATCACAGTGAAACAGACAAGTACAAATCTCATACAAGCAGGGGCGCTGGAACAATTTTTATAGGGGGGATGCTGAGAACCATTGAACCAAACTGTAACCCTGCATAGAATGGAAACCAAGACAGGGGGTTCGGCAGCACCCCTAGTTCCAGCACCTAAGCATATACCTCACTCCAGTAAATATGAAAAACACAGGCAGACCCTCGCCAGATACAGAATTGCTGATCACAAACTGTGAGGAGAAAGCATAGCGGAACCCTAGAGAAGAGCTGTGCAACCAATTTGACAGGAGAGAGTGAAACTGAAATAATTCATCTGCTGCAGTGTACAAAATATAAAGGAGCGCAAGAAAGATACACCCTCAGATGACCAGAAAAGAGAAAGAACTTTCCATTAAAAATCAAGGGGAAAATGGTGCATGATTCTAGGTGGAAGGAAAGAGATGGCAGAAAAAATAGCATCCCACCAAATCAGAAATTCACAATAAAAGGCTGTAAAGGGCTATGGAATAAAACCCCAATACCCTATGGAACCCTTATCTGAGGGAGACATTTAACCTCAGATGGATATTGTTACTGTGTTTTAAACTTTGGTAATCCTTGTATAATACATTCATCATGTCAGTATGGAGTTGAACTGGTGGCAGATCTAGTAGATGAACATGCTTGTGCAGTGATATTTCCAGAAGGTCGAACTGACTTTTAGAAATGCACACATTAAATATAAACTTCGGCCATTCTCAGCACTGCTGCCGAGAACCAGCCCTGAACTCACTAACTGCAATTACTTCTTAAAATAATTTTTTAGGCACCTTAAAATTTAAAATCTTTGTGTGATTATTTTGTCTGTTGGAACCTTTCCTTTTTAGAGCCAGCATGATGTCTCCTATCTTCACCTATTATCATTCAAACCATCCCAGACAAATGATTGGGCCAAGGTCCTGTTGAACCATTTTATATTTCACCAGTGGAAAACTATCAACATTTTCTGTCCTTTTAATATATTTATATTTTGTTTATCTCAGCTTCAAGGCAAGGTCCTATTTCTTACAATATGTGCTGCTGGGATTGGAGGGACTTTCCAGTATGGCTACAACATCTCCATCATCAATGCTCCAACTACAGTAAGTGCTCTACTGGCCTTTGCAGCCATCTCCTGAGACAGTGAATCTGGTGAGGTCTAAACTCTGTAGTCCTTACAGGGATCCTCAGGGTCCACCAGTCTGGGAAAAAACAGGCATATCTTGCCAAAACCCTTCAGTCAGCTACTACTGAAGGTAGAAAGTAAAGGAAGGATTTGTGTCCTTTACATAATTAATAATTTAACTCAGGGGACAGCAACCTTTCAGAAGTGGTGTGCCGAGTCTTCATTTATTCACTCTCATTGAAGGTTTCGCGTGCCAGTAATACATTTTAACGTTTTTAGAAGGTCTCTTTCTATAAGTCTATAATATATAACTAAACTATTGTTGTATATAAAGTAAACAAGGTTTTTAAAATGTTTAAGAAGCTTCATTTAAAATTAAATTAAAATGCAGAGCCCCCCGGACCGGTGGCCAGGACCCGGGCAGTGAGAGTGCCAATGAAAATCAGCTCGCGTGCAGCCTTTGGCACACGTGCCATAGGTTGCCTACCCCTGATTTAACTGTTGCATCCTGCTAGCGGTGCTACAGCTGAGACCCAGAAGGGATTATGACCACAGGCAGGGCCGGCTCTAGCTTTTTTGCTGCCCCAAGCAGCAAAAAAAAGCGCGGCCCCCGAGCCCCCCCGCCGAGCGCCGCGCCGCCCCCCCTGCCGAGGCCAGAGCCTGCCCCCCTCGCACTGCGCGCCGCCGGAACCCCCCCTGAGCGCCGAGCCCCGCGCCGCCCCTCCCCACCGAGCACCGGAACCCCCCAGAGCGCTGAGCCCCACGCTGCCCCCCCGCCGAGCGCCGCGCCGCCGGAGCCTGTCCCCACTCCCCGCCGAGCGCCGCCGGAACACCCCTCCAGCGCCGCGCCCGCGCTGCCCCCTTGCCGAGCCCCGCACAACCGGAGCCCGCCTCCCCAGCGCCGTGCCGCCGGAGCGCCCCCCGCCCACGGAATGCCGCACCGCGCTCCCCCCGCCGCCCCTTACCAGGTGCCGCCCCAAGCATGTGCTTGGGTGCCTGGTGCCTGGAGCTGGCCCTGACCACAGGATTGCCAGTCCGAACCTTTTTGAATCAGGCATAACTTTAGCAAATATAATTCTGAAACTTTCCAGTCTTAGAAGAACATTTTTTACAAGTTAGATAAATTTGTCTTACTTTATAAAATAATAATTTTTAAAACATTTGCAAAACCAGGCTACATAATACATAACAGCCACTTATCTGATTCCCTGCTGGCTAGCTCTCTTGGGGCTCTGTGGTAACTGAAATGTACCGCATATTACACGCTAGATGTTCTAATGGATCTGGAACTTGCTGGTGTGACTCTGGGGATATGAAATGGTTGGGAGAGAAAGGTTAGTTTAAAATGAGTTATGTACTGAGCACCCCTTCTAATTTTGCTATTGGGAGCAGTCAGTGTATAGGGGTTAATCCTGCACCCTTCGAAATCAAGCTTTCCTGCTGAATTCAGGATTGAGCCCATGAAATATATTTAGATTTTTTTTTTTAAATATGCAAGATAATTTCACTTTGTAAAGGCAATCTGTCTAGTATGGCTTCTTAACAACTAACATTTTATAGGGGGATGTCAAAAATACACCTTGGAATTTAATGCTTTCTTCAAGCTGAACTTTGGAGTCATGATCATCACATAAATCATACCTAATACAAAGAAAACCTTTTCTATTTCTCATTGATCTTTATTTTTAATCCTACAGTAAAGTGACTCTTGTCCTTCACTTACAGTACATTCAGACGTTTATAAATGAAACATGGCTAGAACGCACAGGTGCATCTCTAGAGAGCAGTGTGATATTGCTGGTGTGGTCTTTCGTTGTTTCTGTCTATTCTCTGGGGGGACTCACTGGAGCTCTCATTGCAGGACCCATGGCAATCAAGCTGGGAAGGTAAGAGGCCTTTGGATTTGCATCTTGAACTTCGTAGATTGTTTTTCGTTAATCTAAAAATGCTGACCACATTTGGATGTTACACTGATAAAAGCCCAATTCCAAATTAGCCAACTCAACTGAAAATCATGACGTTCATTCTTAACCTAAGAAAACAAGCCCATACAATCTGGGATTAGCCCTTGAAGGAAGCTACCTTGAATGGTTGCATTTCACTTCTCATCATCCAACATAGCACAGTACTTTGCACCACTGGAAAAATATCTAGGTATGGCTTTCTGCTCAACCAGCATAACATAAGATACAGCAGGCAAGTGTGCAGACACCAGCTTCTCTTCACCTATGTTGTTGTCACAATTTAAGCAGGAAACAAGCACAGAATTAATGGAGAGCTTTTCTCCAAAATGGAGAGTAGGAAAGGGTAGGAAAGAGCTTGAGGAGCATAAGGTGCTTACAAGAAGGGGTATCCATTGAGTCTTCCAAGTTCCTTTTCTTCCCTGTGCTTGGGAGTTTATTTAAAAAAAAATCTGTATTTCCCTATCCTCAGATTTCACACATGGTATAACCTGCCCTTCTCTCTGAAAGAACAATCAATGGTTTTATCGTGAAACCACAGAAAGTTACACTGTACTTGCCTCTCTGTCCAGCTCTAGTATGGTGTTCCCGTGCTGTGCTTTTGGTAAAAATTGCAGCTCCCCCTTCCGTAATGAAGGAACCAGTTTTATCATTTCAGGAGGTAATCATGGGCTAAGTAGCAGTGCTGTTGTCCAGAACTCACCCTGTTTCTTGGGGATGTTCATAATGATTTTATGAGTCTTCTGTTTCATTAAAAAGGGATTTTGTTAAGTGTGAGAGCAGGAGCAACGAATCAGGATTATCAATGTGATGATGCCCTCCTGGTTCCCTGAATCTGGTCCTGCAATCATCAGTTATCTTAGTTCACAATGGATGGGATTCCCCTCCAGATGAACAATCCCTAACTCTGCCATGCACTGGGCAATGCAGATGACAGTTTATTAACTGGATACTTGCCATGTAAGCACCAGAAGGGGTATTTGGGCCCTAAGTGCCCATCTGAATGTCCTGCTATAGAAATGGACACCCTGACTTAAACTTTCAAATTTGGAAAATTGGACTGCTGTGACCCACCATTGGCTCTGATAACCAGACCTGGTGAAAGCTGAGCCTTCAGTTCTGTTTTTATTATCTCTGAAGGAAGACATCCTTGCTGCTGAATAACGCGTTTGTGATCATAGCTGCAGTCTTGTCAGGATTCAGCCGGATGGCCAAATCCTTCGAAATGATCATGCTCGGCAGATTTTTCACTGGAATCAATGCTGGTAAGGAACAGTGATACTGTGGTAATGAGGACTATAGAAACACCAGTACAAATATAAATGTCTGTGGCATTAAAACGGTTTCTGACGTGCTCTGCAGTCCCTGGTGCTGCAGTTGGCATTTAACTCATGACCCCTGGCACGAAAGAACATGCCAGTTTCCTTTCCCTGCCATTAAGAGGTGACATAAACCTGGATTGTCAACCAGTATATGGCTTCTTCCATGTAACATTTCACAATATGCTTCTGAAACGTATTATGCAGAAGCCTTTATCGAAGTCTGTGCCTAATATCCAGAAACATACACACACGCGCATGCACACACACAAGATAATTTTCCTAAAGGCTATTTGTAGTGACAAGAATTACTTGCACATTTGGAATTTCTGTATCATTCAGCTTACCACCTGAGACTGTTTTACATAGTCCCAGATTGACTTGGTTAATGACAGTTGCTTCATGCGCACAGAAGAGTTTGTGCACTAGCAGCTCACTTGAAGATGTGGGTCCCCACATCCAATATTGTCACAAATTAAATATGTTTGATCTCATACTAGCCCCTAATAAAAAGGATGGTTTTGTGGTTAAGGCACTGGACTGGGATTCAGGAGACCTGGATTCAATTCCCAGCTCTGCCTTAATGTGAGATCTAGGGTAAGCTATTTAATTCCTTTGCCTCAGTTCCCCTGTACTGTAAAGTGGGAATAACAGTAGTTTCTTTCTCCCACCTTTTGTCTGTCTTGTCTATTTAGATTGTAGCTCTTTAGGGCAGAGACTGTCTCTTACTACACCTAGCACAATGGGGCCTCGATCTTCCCTGGAGCCTCTAGGCTCTACTATAATACAAAATAATAAGACCAAGATAGTGCCAAGAATGGAACAGCAGGGAGTGCTGCAGGTTATATTCTAGTGTATAGGCCAAACTATGCTGGAAATCTTTCACAGAGCTTACCCACATGTAGGCCTGATCGTAGCCCCTGGTCTCCACTTATGCACATTCAGTTCCACACACACATACCTGCACTTTGCTGGTGCAAACACCCCCTCTGCACTTGAACAATTTTAGCATCTATGTGAACACTAATGAAAAAACGTGCTTCCCCTCCTGCAAACCTGTTTGAAAAGCTTTTGTGTTTACAAATTCCAACACTGGCTTGTATGCAAGGGTTAGACTTTTTAAAGAGCATACAGCTGTTTGCATCTGCATACCACAGAGATATGTGCATGCACTGTTTTGCATGACACAAATGGAAGCCATTTAGAGGTGTGGCAGAAAATTTACCCCTTATCTGCCTCTAGCCAGCACTGTCAGTCACTCACTTTGAGGGCACCAAAAATTACCAATATAGCTGCAGCTTTAATAATGTACAGTAATGATAATCTAGGTCGCTTACTTTAAAAATGTGAAGTTGCTTTTCATTAGCCCACAGTACTTTCAAACACATAAATACATACAGTATTTACCAAAACTGACACAGTGAATTAGAGGGAATGGAAATATATTGGTGTAAATAATAGGCATTGAGAGATCCGTGTAAGCAGCATACTCTGTAACAAGCAGAGAGAATACAGCTAACTACCTCATCGAGGGGCTATTTTAATTTTTCTTTTTTCTCTTTTACGTCTTGAGAGTCTAAGCTGAGGTCAGTGTTTGTCTTGTCCAGGTGTGAGCATGAACATTCAGCCCATGTACCTGGGGGAAAGTGCTCCCAAGAAGGTCAGAGGAGCAGTGACCTTGACTTCTGCATCATTTACTGCCCTGGGGTTGGTGCTGGGACAAGTTGTTGGAATTAGGTAATGTATAGACTCCACTATGTTTCTGATTCACTAACTCTCTTTCCCGTCCCGTCTTCTCCTGCTCAAATGCCTACGTATACCCAGGACAGCATGATGGTTTTGAGCCTAGGGACCAAATTTGGCAGTGGCATAAGTGATGATGAGGACTGTCCATAAATCATATAACAGATTTTTTGGTGATTTTGCAGGACCCACCCACTGCTTGTAACACTTTGTGACACTGAAATAAACATGCAAAATTCAGGACCCACCCACCCTCGAATGTGTCACCTAATTTATGGATAGCCCTGTGTAAATTCTCTGGGTGGAAGTGAGAGCCCTGTTTTCACTCACTGGCATTCAGTGGATGTACAAAATGAGCGTAACTTGCATGAATTTGGGACTCTGTGGACCAAATTCTGCTGTGACATTGACTTCAGTGGGAAATGTGCCTGTGAATTTGGCTTTGCGTGTTAGGGGAGAAGATGTAAGTGAGTATGTGGGGCAAGACTTTTGTGTTAGTTGCTTTTCCTGCTACAACCCCACCACTGCCACCCTGGGTGCAAAAGCTGCTTTTTTTCATACCCATTGAATATCAAAGTGGTGCAATAACTATACCTCGCCCTTCATCAGTGGAGCTGAAAGCACTTTATAAATTAGGTCAGTGTCATTATCCCCATTTTACGTATGAGGAAACTGAGGCACATATCAATGAAATGACTTGCCCACGATCACAGCCAGGAATAGAACCTCAGTCTCCTGAGTGCCAGGCCTATGCTCCATCAATTAAGCCATGCTGACACCTTCAAGTTACACTCCTTTGCCCCTTACACCCAGTGTGTAACTTGCACCACCATTTATGCCACCTCTGATTTTGGCCCAGAAACATCAATGGGAGTTGCACTTTTTTATTCCAACTTGCATTTTGCCTTGTGTGTGAAGAGGCTCCATATGTTTCAGAAAGGGCCTCCTGAATATAGTCAACTTGTAAACCTGTCAGTCCAAAATATATGCATTGCCCCAGTGTTCCTGGATCAACCCTGTACATTAAACTGTACACTGCTTACTTTGATCTGGCTATCCTGAAGTAGCAGTAGAATTTCCCTGTTGTGTGTGACAATCATTGGGGTTGATCCAACCATCCCAGGAGATGCAGAACAGGCAGCCAAGTGTGAAATGTGAACAAAGGAAAATGTAGATAGGTGAAACCTCAAGAGTGGAATGAAAAACCATCAGTACCAGAATGATTACAGCATTGGATCTTCAGCCCAGAAAGAGAGACCTCTTCTGCTCTATAGAAGTCTTCACCACCACCCTCTTTGAGCCAGACACGTTCTGAAAGTGCACTCTTCCTTCCCTTGTGCTTAAAATGTTCCAGGGAGGGCTCATTGTTCTGGAATTCCCCCATACTCCTCTGTCCTTGGATATCTTATTTCCCCATCTAGACCTGTGGATGAATCCTTCTCCCAGTGAGGAGATTTTTTAATCATGTCCCATCTCTCCAGGTTGGCAGGATTGCCTTGTCCCTTAAAAGCAGCTGTCCAACATATAAAAACAGCAAGATGGGCTATAGTTTTGGTGCATGGGTTGGTGGGAAGTTGTGGTGTGACCCACTGCCCCCCAGCACCACAGTGTGAGCTTTTGGTGTCCCTGGTTGTGGCCCAAAAGCCTGTTCAGATGGAGTTCTCTAACCCTTCATTATGCCTCTGACCTCCTGCTCTCTTGTCACATCTCAGCACCAAACTAACCTCCAGGCAGGTGCCATTCCCTCTAAGGTGAAGGCAAATGGCATTGTTGTTTCATATATCTCCTATCAAGGAGTCACTTGTGAGGCAGGAGGCCATATCACCATCACTTTCAAACTCAGCTGCTTCTCTTGCGTGATGCACAAATGCTCTACTAGCCCCGAGAGTAAGTCAAACCCAGCTCACCTACAGAGTGTTGTGCTGCCACCAGTTCACCCAGCCACCTCAGAACACTGTTTTTTGTCTTATGAAACATTTGATTGATTCATGTTAATTATGTTTTATTTTTCTTCAGAGAACTATTAGGGGGAGAGGAGAGCTGGCCTCTTCTTTTAGCTAGCAATGTGGTGCCTGCTCTAATCCAGCTGATTACTCTGCCTTGGTTACCAGAAAGCCCTAGGTACCTCTTGATTGACCGAGGTGACAAGGAATCCTGCATCTGTGGTGAGTGTAAAGTGATTGTGTCAATGTCCGATTCAGGGGGCAAGATTTACGGACAGTGCAAAGAAACAGATGTTAGTTTTGTAGTACATTCTTACTATGTTACATAGCTTAGTTCAGCATGTTTGGCCTGGAGCAAGCAGCTTGAAATGTATGTTTTTTCCACAGTCAATATTCTGTCCTGTAGTGCTGCTGGCCTCCTTTAATGAGTACCAAATGGTTTAGCCCAATCAATGTCTATGCCACTTTCTGCTGAACATTTAGGGTGACATTTTTCAAAAATAGAGGCCCATGTTCTTTGTGCATAAAATGCGTACTCAAAAGTGCAGCCTCAGCTGCATGTGCACTTGGATCCTGCGAGGTGGGCAGCCATCTCCCCATTTGTGTGGACAATTGCAGTAATTGTAGGTGCAAACAAGAGTGCACTTGGACCTGGGCACAGACCGGGGCCTCCACCTTTTGAGAATGTTGCCCTCAGTTATGTTATATGGTAAATTACCGTAAGTGTCACGCAAAGGGCAGGCAGGGTAAATATGTCGTTATTTCTTTCTTCCAAACTAGAGTGCAGTTTACATGATGACTGTTTTTTGACCTGTTAAGGTACTTATTTGTTGCTGCAAATGACTTTTTCACTACATATAGTGAGTCCAAAGGCAATAAGCATGTAACCTGCTCTCTGTTTAAGGAGACCTAGATAACTTTGGATGTAGTCTGTAACTAGGATGTAAAATGAAGGCTAGATGAAGATTTCAGTGACCAAATCTGAATCCACTTCATATAAGGAAATTTATTGACATTTGTAACATACAGATCTCCAGATGTGGACCAGGTTGGAATTAGTTTCCATTACACATGTGCTGTGCACCAAAAAATCTTAACTCCCTTAGATTCATTGGAGAGCTACCATAGAGTAATATTCTCTATAAGGGTCAGAAGCATGGTAGCTGAAACTGCACTGGTTGGATATATTCCCTGGTAAGAAAGTTGCATGGATTTTGTCACCCCTTCTCCCCAGAGTCTCACAGACCTTCTAATAGCTTCATCAAGCATAGCACAGCTTGCCTTCTCTGCTTATCAAAGGTGGTTTCTCAGATCACAAAGTCCTACCACTACACTGCTTTCTGTGACTGTCACTTGCCACCCAGTCCCTCACTCCCACAGGGAGATGAATTGATGAAGTTCAAGTGCTTCCATATAGTAGATAAACTGCACCTTTTCCCTTACAGCATTGCAGAAGCTGAGAGGTAATGGTGACCTGAGCAGTGAGCTGGAGGAAATGCTAGCAGAACAGGCTGCCATGAAAGGTCAGAGGGCAAAGAGTCCGTGGGAGCTGTGCCAGAATCCAGCTGTAAGATGGCAGCTGATAAGTATTGTTGTGCTTAGCAGTGCCATGCAGCTCTGTGGAAATGACTCGGTAAGCATGATAGCCACCATTTCATCAGCAGGTATCAGATGTGAGACAACAATGCAAGCAAGACTGTCACTTTTTGGGCAAACAGAGGCTGAGAATCTCCCCCCGTTCTGTAGGGGAGGGCAGGTTAGCCTGCTTCCCTTGCAGAGTTCCTCTCGGTGATCTCCAGAGAGCAATGTGAATCTACCAGAGCAGGAGGAATGGATGAAGAGAATTGAAATAAGAGCAGGTAAAATGGTGGCCTAAAAAGAGAGATGGATACAAAGGCTATGGCCTTGCTCAGATGTCCCCCTAAGTGGATGGGGCAAAAACCTTTTGCCATCCACTCATGGGCAGGAAAGGGTGGATGAGGAGAGATCAGACTGAGATGCCCAAGAAACTAGAAAACAAGAAAACGGGAACGTAAATGCATTAAGAGAAATATTTACATACTGGTCTTCTGAGATATCAGGAAACATGGAGTGGCAGGGAATGCCTGGCATTGCTTATGAGTGGCCCATGTCATACCTGGTACATTGGGCATAATGGAAAGGGTCATTTTTATTCTGGGGAGAGCTCTGTAGTTGATGGAGTTCTCTTTGCCTGCACTATTGAAATAACATTTCAGTTGCTTTACGGATCTGTTTTGCAATTGTTTGCAGAGAGCATTTCATTGCTACCATCTAGATGCAAATATCAGGTGTTTGGCTGCTGAACGCACGTTACTGAATGGATTGCATATGGACACTGTGGAGAAGCAGTTTGAATGGCAGCCCAAGTAGCCAGTTCTCTGGGTGACAGTGTTAATCTCCAGATCGGGAGGAGTAACATGGCGTCTGAGGGGGTGGGACTGGCAGTGGTGTGCTATTCCAGGGCAACTTCTCTTACAGTTCACTTGCCCTTTCTTTTCTTCCTAGATGTATTTTTATGCTTCCTATGTGTTCCAAGAGGCTGGAATTCCATATGAGAAAATCCAATATGTCATTATCGGCACGGGGTGCTGCGAATTGATCACAGCCGTTACTTCTGTAAGAATCTCTAATGCATTTTGCTTATGTGAGCAAACCCCACTGATGTACAACAGGCAACTTTCATATCTACAATAACTTTCTTCCCAAAGAAGCACTTTACACATTATTTATTTATTTAAATCTGCCAGTGTTTGTTTTCAGGTATTATGACATCTGCCTACTTTAAGAAGGTGTTTATCAGAAAAGAGTTCTATTTGAAAGTGTTTCAGTGGACTCCAGCAAAGATTTTTGCTTGTGAATATGACAATACTGGAAGGTATCACAGTTCTCTTGTATCCCCAGTCTCTGAAGTCCAGCTTCTCCAATTAGACATAAATATTTAAAATGTGACTTACCTACCGGAGCCACAGTAATTGTTTGTCTTGACAGTTGCTGTGGGCAAGGCCTCGTAGGCTGGTAGAGAATAGCATTTTTAAAGTTAGTGGCTGGAGAAAACAGTAATGTAGGAACTATCTAGAAAAGACCCGTTCTTTGGGTTCCCAGTGAATGCTACAATTGGAGCTCTTCAGTTCAGTTGGCTTGCCTCTACTGCTGCAGAGGCTGACTCTTACCTTTCAAGTTATGGCTTGCAGTCTTTGCATCTGCAGTCTGTCTTCACAGTACAGCATCCTAAGAACACAAGGTAGGTACTGTAAAACCTGTAATGCTCTGAAACACTGTCACCTTGTGGCAGTTAACACTAAATGCAGCACTCCTAGAGAAAGTGTTGTATCCAGCCATACTGATACTGTCCATTTTGGTTAGTTTTCTTTCCTGTAAAATAGACAACAAGAGAGAAAATAAACTTAAACAGAGCCAGAGAAACAGCTCCCGTCTCTTTTGCTTGCTACTTTGCAGTCAAAAATTTCTCTTAATTTCCCACTAAGTTGTGGGAACTCACAGTTCTCTTCCGGATGCTCTCAAAGCAAGAGGAAGACCAAAGACAGGGTAGGCCCATTGCTCATTGAAGAGGGAAAACAGTAACAGGAAACTTGGAAATGGCAGAGATGCTTAATGACTTCTTTGTTTCGGTCTTCACCGAGAAGTCTGAAGGAATGCCTAACCTAGTGAATGCTAATGGGAAGGGGGTAGGTTTAGCAGATAAAATAAAAAAAGAACACGTTAAAAATCACTTAGAAAAGTTAGATGCCTGCAAGTCACCAGGGCCTGATGAAATGCATCCTAGAATACTCAAGGAGCTAATAGAGGAGGTATCTGAGCCTCTAGCTATTATCTTTGGAAAATCATGGGAGATGGTAGAGATTCCAGAAGACTGGAAAAGGGCAAATATAGTGTCCATCTACAAAAATGGAAATAAAAACAACCCAGGAAACTACAAACCAGTTAGTTTAACTTCTGTGCCAGGGAAGATAATGGAGCAAGTAATTAAGGAAATCATCTGCAAACACTTGGAAGGTGGTAAGGTGATAGGGAATAGCCAGCATGGATTTGTAAAGAACAAATCGTGTCAAACCAATCTGATAGCTTTCTTTGATAGGATAACGAGCCTTGTGGATAAGGGAGAAGCTGTGGATGTGGTATACCTAGACTTTAGTAAGGCATTTGACATGGTCTCGCATGATATTCTTATCGATAAACTAGGCAAATACAATTTAGATGGGGCTACTATAAGGTGGGTGCATAACTGGCTGGATAACTGTACTCAGAGAGTTGTTATTAATGGTTCCCAATCCTGCTGGAAAGGCATATATAGTGGGGTTCCGCAGGGGTCTGTTTTGGGACCGGCTCTGTTCAATATCTTCATTAACGACTCAGATATTGGCATAGAAAGTATGCTTATTAAGTTTGCGGATGATACCAAACTGGGAGGGATTGCAACTGCTTTGGAGGACAGGGTCATAATTCAAAATGATCTGGACAAATTGGAGAAATAGTCTGAGGTAAACAGGATGAAGTTTAACAAAGACAAATGCAAAGTGCTCCACTTAGGAAGGAACAATCAGTTTCACACATACAGAATGGGAAGAGACTGTCTAGGAAGGAGTATGTCAGAAAGGGATCTAGGGGTTATAGTTGACCACAAGCTAAATATGAGTCAACAGTGTGATGCTGTTGCAAAAAAAGCAAACATGATTCTGGGATGTATTAACAGGTGTGTTGTGAGCAAGACACGAGAAGTCATTCTTCCGCTCTATTCTGCGCTGGTTAGGCCTCAACTGGAGTATTGTGTCCAGTTCTGGGCACCGCATTTCAAGAAAGATGTGGAGAAATTGGAGAAGGTCCAGAGAAGAGCAACAAGAATGATTAAAGGTCTTGAGAACATGACCTATGAAGGAAGGCTGAAAGAATTGGGTTTGTTTAGTTTGGAAAAGAGAAGACTGAGAGGGGACATGATAGCAGTTTTCAGGTATCTAAAAGGGTGTCATAAGGAGGAGGGAGAAAACTTGTTCACCTTAGCCGCTAAGGATAGAACAAGAAGCAATGGGCTTAAACTGCAGCAAGGGAGGTATAGGTTGGACATTAGGAAAAAGTTCCTAACTGTCAGGATGGTTAAACACTGGGATAAACTGCCTAGGGAGATTGTGGAATCTCCATCTCTGGAGATATTTAAGAGTAGGTTAGATAAATGTCTATCAGGGATGGTCTAGACAGTATTTGGTCCTGCCATGAGGGCAGGGGACTGGACTCGATGACCTCTTGAGGTTCCTTCCAGTCCTAGAATCTATGAAAGTTTGACTTTATTCCCTCTGTCTGCGATCTCTGGGGCAGCACACAGCTTGAGAGGTGGAGGAATTGTCTTTTGGAGAGCATCAACTTTTTGCTCCAAACATGCCTATTTGCAGCAAAAGGGTTGAGGCTGCAGTTGTGACAGATCCTTGACATCTCCTTATTGCCCAGCCTGACTGAATCCCATCAACACAATCCTTATTATTGCATGAGCTTTTATCTTTTTCCTAAAGAACGGGTACTGCCCCGGAAGTAGGTTGCACGCAAGCTACCATGAAGACCTGAAATAGGAGAGGGAGGAATGTGGATGAGAGGTATGAATAGCTAGTAAGTGTCCTGTGTTGCTTTGTTTCAGAATGCAATAATAGAGCGTGCTGGGCGGCGGTTGCTGATTCTGGGGGGATACAGCCTCATGGCAGTATGGGCCATCGTCTTCATGGTTGCTTTATCCCAGCAGGTAAAAAAAAATC
Organism: Malaclemys terrapin pileata; assembly: GCF_027887155.1. Taxonomy (NCBI): domain Eukaryota; kingdom Metazoa; phylum Chordata; order Testudines; family Emydidae; genus Malaclemys; species Malaclemys terrapin. Next base: position 13,738,435 of record NC_071520.1, on the reverse strand, counting down.
TATTGAATTATCTAAGTGAAATGGGTTCTGGTTATGCCTCTGACACGGATGGGGATATTAAGGAGGGGCAAGTAATTATAAGTGCCTTAACCTATATTCCCTTGTTCTCTGTGGAAATAGAGTCGGATTAGCTGGATGCCTTACCTCAGCATGGCCTGTATTTTCGCCTATATCCTGAGTTTTGGAATTGGACCAGGTCAGTTGTCTGAGGTTTTTCCCCCAACCCTGGTGCGATTGTGGGGGCTGAAGATTGTACTTAGCCACATCACATTTGAATGAAACAAAGAGACAATAAATTTCAAACACTCGCTACCTGTAGTTTCATCAGCAGTGCTTGTAGGTAACTGTGGTTATGTCTCAGGGTGTGTAGTGACAACCTATCATTCTCGGGAGCCATTTCTGTTTACATTCTCTTGGAGTCCTGAAGAGACAAAGTGTGAAAGGAAACTTGAAGCATAAAAACAACCTTGTCTAAGTAGTAACTTCTTGTCTAATTTGTGACAATAGTCAGCAGTTCCTGGATTTGCTAACCAGTCCATTAGGGCTGTAACCAAGTGCTCCTATTGCTTCACTCTTTCATTGTATGGCTTTAAAGGTTGTTGAGCTCTATTATTTTGTAATTTCTTTGAATATAAATTTAAACACGTATTTTCATGTGTTTTTTTAACTGATGAGCTTGCAGTTTTTCTCAGAACCAGGCAGTGTTTACGGGTGTGTGCATGCACGTGGTGTGTGTTGTGCTGGTCCATAATGTGGACATGATTCTCTGCTCATGTCAATATAAAACAGGTGCAAGCAAGAGGAGAATCAAGTCTAACTGTCATAAAATCATTTGGGTTGGAAGTAACTTCCAATGAGTCATCTAGCCCATGTCCCTGCAACATCTCAGGGTTGATTACATTATTTTTAAGCTGCCCATGCCAGTCTAGCCTTCAAAATATGAAGTGATTCTGATTACAAAACCTTTCTTGGCAGCTCATTCCATTGCCAGATGGCTTATATAATCAGGCAGTTCTTAATATTTATCCTCAAACTTCCCTGGTGCAGTTATGTCCGTTACTATGTGTTCTGGCCGTGTTGACTAGTGAGAATAATTGGCAATGTAATCAATTAATAATTAGTCCCTGTTCTTTTTATATCCCATTTACATATTTGTCAGCATATGTTTTCTAGTTTGAACGTTTCCGACATACTATAAACTTGTTTGCAAATTCTTTTTCTAGCTGGTGTGACAGGAATTTTGCCGACAGAGATTTTTGATCAACTGTCTCGTCCAGCTGCTTACATGATCTGTGGCTCCCTGCTCTGGTCCAATCTATTTGCAGTTGGAATGGCCTTTCCATTCATTGTGGTAGGTTTGGAAGCTGGTACAACCATCTACTATTTTTTAGTTCACAAACAGGTGCTCCTGCACTGCCGCTTACAGCAACCTTGACTGGCAGAGACTGGGGCTGTAGTATCTGCAAGTCTCGGGCAGCCAGCACTTCAGCTCTGTCGATGGTGACTTTGGCTAGAAGTTGTGCCTGGAGTAGCTGTGAGCTCTCTCTTAGCCAAGATTCCTACTGCTTCCCTATAGTGATTTCTGCTGGAAAAGGCTGGGGTTGGAATAGTTTTGAGTCCCTGACAGCCAACATTCCCATTCTGTCCCCAACTTGGAAAGGTTGGGAGAGGAGAAGTTATTAGCTGCCTCTTAGCCAGCACCCCTACCCTATCCCCTAAAGTGACTCCGGTAGGAAAAGGTTGGGACTGGAGAGACTGTGGGCTCCTCACAATAAGTGCTCCTGTATTATGTCCAACAGTGAATCCTGAAAAGAGAGTCTGTTTTTACATCATTCTTTAGCATGAGCTATACTGAGGGTTAGGAGAAGATACAAAATGCCATATCTCCCAAACTTTCCCCTTCAGTAGCTACAATCTGTTGCCAGTCAGGACCAATGTTTATAACACAAACAAAGCAAGATCATATTGCCAGAGACAAATATCTTGTTGTTAGTCCTTTTAGAGGAGAGCTGCTTACTCATGTATGTAAGATCCTTAAGTCAGTGCAGAAATATTTCATGATTGAAGCTATTATATGTAGGAGAGGATTTGTAGAGGGGACTTGCCTCATACCGTGGTACGTTTCCAAAACTTTCCCTTTTTTCCCCCCTGCAGGAAGGTCTTGCTCACTTCTGCTACCTTCCGTTCTTCACGGTTTGTGTCTGCACTGCTCTATATGTCGGGTTTTTTCTTCCCGAGACAAAGGGGAAAACCTTCCTGGAAATCTCTAATGAGTTCAACAAGCGCAACTTCAAAGCTCAGACACGTGAGAAGTTTTGGAAAGGCCCTGAGGAAATCAAATCCACTATGTTATAGTCTGGGAATAAGTAAAGGTGGCTGGTGGTTGGAAAATATCCTGAGATGTCTCTCTTTTCTTGTTAGGGTGGAGACAGAAGAGGTGAGGGCTAGGGAGAAGACACTAGTCTTGGTTGTGTAGTGGAAAGTTTTCATACTAAAGCAGGAAGTTCAGCTGATGTTTCTTGTTCACTTCATTTGTTAAAAACAGTTTGCACTGCATTTCTGCTTAGAACTGTAGCATTTATTTATTCCACAGTGCCCTTTGCCATCTCTTGGGAGCATCCACAGTGATATGCTACTTTGACAAACCATTTTGAAAGCTTCTTTTAAAATGAATGGATCACACTGGATATTATGATTCCATTTATTAATGGTTTATAAAGGGTTAATAAAATATTAATATATGTTATACACATTACAGACATGAGTACTGTGCATTATAGATTGTTGTAAGCAGAAGGTGTTATAGATGGTTATAACTAGGGGCCTCATTAAATCACAATTTCATGGAGACCACGGAAATCGTAAATATGCCCTCGGGCCCCAAACCATGAAATGGTAGTCAATTTCAGGGACAGAATGAATTTTACAACTAAATTGAGTCAATTTCAAGATGGAATAAATTTTACACACAGTAGTCAATTTAAAGGGCGGGATGAATTTTACAAGTAATATTAATCAATTTCAAGAATGGAATCAGTTCCCAACCTTGAAATTGACTAAATTTAGTTGTAAACTTCATTCCATCTTTGAAATTCTCTAACATTAACTGTAAAATTCATTCCACTCAAACTCCATGAAATTCAGTACTCTGCCATTTAAACTGTTGTGGATTTTCTTAAAATAAATAAATAATAATAAAAAAAAAATTAAAAAAAGGCTCTAGTTAAAAGCCACCTATTGACCTTCTGGCCTCTGTAATAATCTATAACGTTTGATTAACCACATATTAAAAATCTGTCAATCATTCATTAACCCAATAATTCATTAATCTTTTACAAGCCTTTTATTCGTGGAACAGAAAATTAAAGTATGAGCAAATAATGTGTTCATTTCCCCCCTCCCCTCTGCTTCCCTTTCTCCATCAAAGTCATCACTTTTGATTTATTTTTAATTTTAGACAAATACTAAAGAAATCTTTAGAGGACTTTTATTTGGGGGAAATATACACCTAGCACTTAGTGACTTCTCACTGTTTTGTCCTGCACAATCAGCTTGTGTTTTCCTCTCATTTAGCTACCCCACTAGTTGTGGTTTAGATACCTCATACATTCAGATAAGGGGCACTAATGCTGATTGTGTCAGTGATGAGATTCAGTTATTGTTTTTTGTAATCCCATCCACTCAAGTGCAGCACAGAGACGTTAATCTTTCTGAAGGAAAGTTAATTTTTAACTGCAATATGTTTTCCAGCCACATAAATATACAGACACATTAAGTGTGCAGAAGTACTCTGTCGTGCCTTGCGCCTCAGGTGCCCCAGGTGTGTATATACTGACTGTTGTGTCATCGTTCACATGAGACAAATGACTGATACATCTCAGTGAAAGTTTAACAATCAGTTGGTATTTTTCAAGGCTAAATGGCATATACTTGGGAACCCTAATTTAAAGTGTTACGAACTGGTTGTATATTCTGTTTCTCTCTGAGCAGAACCAGACTCCAGTTTAATACTTAACTATATTTCTTCTTTAGCCCTTCTTCACCCAAACAATGTCTACCTCGCTATAATCCTCTCAACTCTTTGCCTCTAAACCGGACTCTGAAATAATTAATCATATTAAGGCCAATCTTAAGTTCTGTTTTCAGAAGCCAGATGACATTTTATTTCCTCATCTCAATGCTCATGTTTTTGATGGTATAAGTGATCTCAAATAGATGCCAACCTGTTGAACAATAACGGGCTGATAATCGTTTAACAGACTGGGAAGGAAAGCTCCTCCTCCTACTTAATCAGTGACTTGTTGTACACCTGACTTTTGGGCATTGCTTTTGGAATTATTTATTCTGAACTGGTTCTCTTCATGGCTTGCTCATAGTGGTTTATGTACATTTTAAAACGTATACAGCTACTTCTCTTGCACTGTTTGTATGAGAGGCACGTGGGCTCCCAGGGGTGCTCTTGGTACTTCTCATAGGGCTTGGTTCTTCATGTAAGCCCTGCCAAGCTCAGAGTAGAGAGAGGAGCCAGTCATGGCCTCCTGATTCTGTTATGTGCATCCGGCTCAAACTTAGGCCTGGTCCACACTAACCCCCCACTTCGAACTAAGGTAGGCAAATTCAGCTACATTAATAACATAGCTGTATTCAGAGTACCTTAGTTCGAACTTACCGCGGGTCCAGACGCGGCAGGCAGGCTCCCCCATCGATGCCGCGTTCTCCTCTCGCCGAGCTGGAGTACCGGCGTCGACGGCGAACGCTTCCGCGATCGAGCCGGGATCGATTTATAGCGTCTAGACAAGACGTGATAAATCGATCCCAGAAGATCGATTACACTTACCTCCGGGTCCGGCGGTAAGCAGACCTACCCTTACACTGCCACTGCAGAATCAGATGTAGCAAAAGCCTTGTTCCACTCATTACATTCCCCTGTGCCCACTGCCTTTCCTCCTCACCATACAGGGCGTGGAGGTTCTGGTAAAACCAGGTAATGAAGCCAGCAACAGCAGAGCAGCCTCTTCCAGCTTTACGCCCACAGATTCCCCCTAGGTGTGGGTAATTTTCCAGTGGTGATCTCTGGCTGCTTTGGGTAAGCTGTGAAGAGTGACTTTGGCAGTCCAGAAAATCTGGCTCATAGACAGGAGCCTTTTCCATGGTACTGAGGTTTGCTAGCACTGAAATGTTATTGTATGTTACACAGCTAATGTAATATGCTGTATATTATCCCCTGCCTTAATGGGCCTAAAGGCATACCTCGTGTAAATCGTTTAAAGCTTCATCAAATCCATTTGACTTCAGTCCGGTCCATTCCAGAGCCCCAAAGCACTGACGTGCCGCTGGTGTCTCTCACTGTTTTTGAAAGGCTTGACGAGGGTAACTGGTTACTTTGGGGGTTATTCTTACCAATCTTTGCTTGAGAGGCTACAGTGAAACTGCCTTTTCTTCTTCTCTGTGACACTCTGGCTTTGTGTGTCTGCCTGGCTCCTGCAACCTGACCAGTCCCTCAAAAGCCAAAAATGAAATGCTCACAATACGTCAGGGACACGCTCAGCATCTGGCAGCCAAGTGACAGAGGTGTGCCAGACTTCAGACATCTTTGGTGTCATGCTCCTGGCTGCCCTCCAGACATTGTGCTGTGTCAGTTAACCACTCACATGGTAAAAGTGGTGTGAGCTTGCTGCTTGGGTTAACAGGAGCCCAGAGGAACAGTCCCAGGGAAGCAGGAGCTTGTAGGGACAGCAAACTCCGCTTCCAAGCTCTGATTCAATTTTCTTTGAGCATTGCATAGATTTCAATATGACTAAACATTATGCATCTTGCCCAGCAGTTATTCCAGCAGTGGAATCCTATGTTTCACCTTTGAATCACTTACTTCTTAGGGACAGATTTTTACAGGTATATAGGCGCCTAGTGAGATGTTCAAAAGATTCCAAGGGCCTAGCACTAATTGAAATCAATGAGTTTTAAGCACCTAGGTGATTTTGAAAAATCCCCTTAGATGCTTAATTCTCTTTAAAAATCAGGCCCTTAGTGACCAGGTATTAAATGCATCCATGCTTATTAGTCATAGGGCTTGAGACTAACATTTGCTCTCTCAGTCACATCTTGTCACATCTTTAATTGTGCAATAAGAAACTTGGCTTTGGGCTGAAGCATTTCCTGTAGATTTATCTACCATAAGTGTTTTAAGGTCGCTAGCATTGTGGTACTTGTACACCAAATTGTAGCTGTCATGGTCAGGGATCTTCCCAAACAACCCCACTTTCTCTTACAGTGCATGAAATGAAAAAGCACAGTTAAAAGTTCCTGGAAAGCGGGTATCACTGGCCAGATGCCAGAACAATGTAGCAGCTTGTTTGTGTTAGGTGCATTGTGTTCCAACAGTAAGCAGGATGTTCCCAACGGTGAAAGACTCCAGGATAGTTCCATCATCTGTACAATCAAAAGTCCCATATAGTATACTAACCATTTCAGCAACCCGAGTGCAGGACATGGCCAGGGCTTCTCGTTTAGTACCTACCTATTACTGTAGCTGTTGGGCATGTCTGTGAGCTCCACCTGTGTTCTCCTCCAGTTTCTATTTATAGCCTGCAAGCCATAATCCATCCAGCTCTTCTCTTCTGATTTTGCTTATGTAAAAGCTACAGTACTGCTGCTGGCTAGTCACAAAGGAGCATATGCAACAGAAAGAGAAATTTGTTGCCAAACAGCTTCATTTGTACAATTATTTTAAAACCGTAGAGTTTAAAAAAAAACAGTATTCTTGAATGCAGTGAATTTAAATGTAAAATCCTGAATGTCTGTTAATATCATGCTGTACATGAATGGAAAGGAAGATTTGTTTTGTAGAAAAGGAAGCTGCATGAAAATTATTCTATATTTTAGTATCTGTATGTAATATATGAAAAGATAAATCTGAAAATTGTTTGGTATTATTGTTATTGTTGAATTGTCTTTACACACACACACACACACACTATTTATTTACCTATTGTTTGTGAAATCTTTGCTAGTAGACAGCGTAAGTGACATTTACCTTTATACAATAGTACACAGACACTGGGGCAAAATCATAATCTTTCAAAAGTGCCAGCAGAGCTTTCATTTTATTATTTGTTACACCTCTACCCTGATATAACGCTGTCCTCGGGAGCCAAAAAATCTTACTGCGTTATAGGTGAAACCGCATTATATTGAACTTGCTTTGATCCGCCAGAGCACGCAGCCCCGCCCCCCCGGAGCACTGCTTTACCGCGTTATATCCGAATTCGTGTTATATTCGGGTCGCGTTATATCAGGGTAGAGGTGTATTTGTATTGCAGTAGTGCTTCCGGGCCCTGGTGAATTATCGAACTATTGTATTAGGCACCACATGGATGTAACATGCAGCATGGACTTGACCTTAGGTTTTAAAATCACACCAGAAACACCGTCACATGACTAAACTGCCTGAAATTCAATGTCTCTACTTCAGAAGGCTGAAAGGCTGAACTGTTGATGGGAATTAAAGCTGTGGTGCTAGGGAATTTAGGTGTTTCAAACCCGAGAGCTGAAAGAACAGACAAACTGAGACACGGAAACCGGGTGCACCACTGAATTTAACCATCTTTCACTTCAGCATGCAACAGAAAGTGAGATTTTAAAGTGGCTGGTGGTCCATAAATGCTGCTAAAGAGATAGCCGGGCTCATGGGAGAGGAAGGGGCTGTAGGGAGGAGGCTCCAAAACGTCCAGTAACCTTACAACAGTTTGGCAGAATAATTTGAAATAGATGTGTTAAAAGAAGTAAAGAAAAATCAGAGTTTCTAACTATTGTCCCTCCTGATTTCTTCTAGCCACGGCTCTGACTATGTAGTTGAAAGATTATTTGGCACATGCAAGCAGACTAGCTGTATAGTAGTACACAAACATACCAATCTACATTATATATGTCAGAGGTTCTCAAACTGGGGGTCGGGACCCCTCAGGGGGTCATACGGTTATTATGTGGGGGGTTGCAAGCTGTCAGCCTCCACCCCAAACCCCGCTTTGCCTCCAACATTTATAGTGGTATTAAATATATTAAAAAGTGTGTTTAATTTATAAGGGGGGGGGTCGCACTCAGAGGCTTGCTGTGTGAAAGGGGTCACCAGTTCAAAAGTTTGAGAATCACTGATATATGTGCACAAACACACCACAGACAAGTGTGACTTCATGAAGGTGCTATAGAAGGTGCAAATTAACATGGCACACATTAAATGGATTAAAAACTGGCTAACTGACAGGTCTCAAAATTTAACCCTAAATGGAGAATTGTCATCCAGTGGGGTCCCATAGGGATTGGTTCTTGACCCTATGCTATTTAACATATTTATCAATGACCTCGAAGAACACATAAAATAATCACTGATAACGTTTGCAGATGACACAAAAATTGGGGGAGTGGTAAATAATGAAGAGGACAGGTCCCTGATTCAGAGAAATCTGGGTTGCTTGGTGAACTGGACACAAGCGAACAATGTGTTTTAGTATGGCTAAATATAAATGTATACATCTAGGAACAAAGACCATAGGCCATCCTTACAGGATGGGGGCGCCTATCTTGGGTGCAGCAGCTTCACCTCTGAAAACACACTGCCCACAGAAATATTGAGTTCAAATCTTGGGTCTCCTAACACGAGCAGTTTACCTAATTTGAACTGTTATTTAAGGAGAGGCCCTGTCTAGAATTACAGACAAAAATAAAGATATTCTGTTTCATCACCATCTATCATACAGAGTGTCTCTACATGCTTAACTGTTGAACTTTTCTTTCAGACAGAGAACTTTAGTCTTAAACTAGTGGCTAGCCCTTCAAAAGGCTGTGTGTGCACATGCCTAGGTCATTTCTCGTATCTGAATCAGGACTTCATCCTAACAGCTAGTTACACAGACCACAAAGAAGCCCTTGAGAACCGATCCAGGGCAGGTGAGAATACGGCTCACCAAAAAGTGTTTTAACATTATAAAAGTTTTGAAACTTTCATGATGGGCTAATTTGCATTTAGATCCACATTATGCTCACAGTAGAGCTGTACCTGACAGGAGAATTTTATGTGCTGCCCATTTCCATATGACAGTTGAGAAAAAAATGTAAATTTAAAACACTCAAATTATTCATATAATATTAATACAATATGTAAAATTATTAATAATGGTTGCACTTAGGTTTTTTCCTAGTTATAAGCATGTCCTCTTGTGAATTTTTAAGATGCCACAGTTACTCATGTTTACTTCATAGTCTTCTCCCTCCTCAGAAAAAGACACACTTGTAGCCCTGAGTTCTTCAGAGTGCAGCTATAAGCATATACTACATTATTTTCAAAGCTGAGGAATATTTTCCTATCTATAGTATCCATTGCATGCAGCCTACCAGTATTTTTAGCTATGGAAACCTTTATTACATTTTGGCCGGAGGGAATGGTCAAATGTTATTTATTTAAAAGGTGTTGATTGATTACTCAAGGCAATAAAATCTCAGCCAGAACAAAAGTCTTGTGAAATTAGTTATCAGACTCTCGGCCAGTCCATTCTAGTTTATACCAGTCCCTGGATATTGGCTTTCATCAGTGCCCTTTTATTGCCCTTTACCCAGCTCCTCCAGCTGCATATCATTTGTCAGCTTTCTTTATACATCTTCTTCCCAAACAACCTGGAATGAACGCAGACAGATCATGACCCATCAAAATTATGGGCAGTTTCATCAGTAACCACCATGATAATGACAAACTGCATAACAAGAACTCCATGAAAAGGCAAAAAGGGTGTGAACAAGACAGTGAGAGAGAGAAGGCACACATTGAAAAATTATCTAAAACCCCTCTCTATATAAAGTGTGATTGTTCCCTCAGAACCTAAAGGAACCATCAAGAGAGACCTGATCTGCAAGCTGAAGTGGCAACCAAGCTCGTATTCATTTCTCTTTTTTCTCCAAACAGTATTTATGCACTACTTTTTTCCTTCCTTTTGCTGTTCTAAAGCCTTGTTGCATAAACTCAGTAAATCAACCCAGTTCTTATCTGAAATCAAATATGGTTTAAAATAGTAGTATAAGAGGTCATATCCGAGAGATCAAATATCTCAATGTTTGGTTTAGCAGATAATTTAAAAAAAGAAATAGTGAAAAATGGATTTGAGACCTCTTTCATTTAAAGCAATGAGATGTGGCAGATGAACACAAACCGGAGGAGTTCAGAGAAGGGCAACAAAATGACTAAGGAGCCAGAAGGATTGATTTAGATTAAGAGAGCTAAGAGAGTTTGGATGAGTGATGGCATGGGTGGAGGCACATGACAATTATTTGTAATTACCTGAAAGATGTAAACATGAAAAGACAGAAAGGAATTGTTTTTGTTTAGAGCAGTACAAGAGGGTAAAACTAGAAATAACAGCATAAAAATAGAAAAAAGATATTTATGATAAATATCAAGAAAAATCTTCCTGAAAGTGAGATCTGTAAGACTGGAACAGTCACCCAAGAAAGGTGGTGGAAGCCCCTCCTCCTGCAGGCGTTTTAAAACAGACTGGCAAAGTACTAGAAATGATTCTATAGGCAGGATATTAATACAAATATAATTAAAATAGGCCTTTCTGAGTTTCCTGCTGATAGTGGGTCTCTTGCTGAGGAGTTACATTGTTTGTAACACCAGTTGTATGAGGAGAAGCCTCATGTCAGAGACCGTAAGCCAAATTCCATCCTGCTGCTGCAACAACCAGGAGTGTGTCATGGTTTAAGATATGAACAAAGTGTGAACTTTATTGCTGTTGTGACAACTCTGAAGTCAGTGTTGTTACACCAAGGGGGAATTTGGCCCACCATGTCTTCAAGCAGCAATATTCCTCTGATTATAAACCCGTTTATAAAGGTTTTACAGTCCTGGCTCAACATTGCCATCGGCAAACGTTTGTCCTGTGGGATAAAAATGTTGCATCACGTCATGACAGCATCATAAAGATATACAGTAATCAACACAGGCGGAAGGTGGTGATGTTTCCCTTACAAAAGTATATCTGGGATATTTTTAGACATCCTGCATGATAGAAGTCTAGGACATGGAAGTAACCCATCAAAATCAGGAATGCCCTTCAGAACCTGGGAATCTCGCTACCTCTCGCTGACATTTTCCCACTCATTCAGGTTGCTGAGTGTAATATTCAGTTATATAAGACAACAATAAGTGGGTGGGATAACTGGAGGAGAAGGGAGAAGCCATGCCTTAGGCATACATATGGTACCCAGCAGCTCGGGTACTGCAACACTAACATCTCTAGTGACCTCTTGATAACACAGGTTAAGAGTCTCTGAAACCAAGGACTAAAGCATTGAAACATGACACTGGGCAGTGAAAGACAAGGGCAGACATGTCTCTTGTTTTCACAGAGATTCACCCATTTTTTTCCTTTCTGCCCTGCCTTTAGCACTCAGGGTCCGTTGCCTTGTACTGTATCCTTACTCCCACATCTCAAGCAGAAGCAGTTGGCTTCCTGTGAGTTTTCTCCTGCTGATGTTCTGTGTGCAGGGGTTACCACTATAGAAATAGAATAACTATTTTGAACGTGATTCAACAGTTCCACCTACCCTATTTTTTGCTTCTTTCTGACAGCTGAACAGCTGGAAGGTTTTACCCCGGCTCTTGACCAGGGCATCGGTGGGGCTATCATCAACTCCCCTGCTGAGGTAAGTGAAGGCTATCAGGAAAACATAGACATAATTACTGAGAAAAATCAGATATGCAACAACAAGCTCCAATTTTTACTTCAAATTATTTCCCCACATTCATTCCTTTCTCCTGGCCTCCCTCAGAAAGCATTTAGCTTCTGTTTCCAATATTTGTCACTTCATGCTCCCGCTTTTGATGGTAACCATCAGAGTTTAGTACCATTGTGATATCACAGAGCTGGGAAATGGAGAAGGGTTATGGAGAATTTATAGCACTCGATGCTTTGCTATTATTCAGCCCTGGAACAATCCCTCTCGCTTGCTCTGTGAAGTCCCTTGAACCCAATTCCTTGGCTTCACATTCAAAATTTGAGCAGCTGTCCATAGGTCCAAAAAGGTCAAGTCTGGGCTGTGGTATTGGAATCAAGGTCTGCAGCAGGTATTGACAGTTGGAAAAGGAAAAACTTGAGGCTGAGACTCGGACTGGGGAGGTGAAAATTTAAAACGTTGGCAACATTTGAATTCACATGGTCCTGCAGCTGATGACATTAGTGATATTATTTATTACTTTTATTTCAGTAGCATCTATGGGCCACAATCAAGAATCAGGATCCGATTATTCTATTTACTGTATAGCTAAGTAACAATGAGGTCCATCCTTGCCCCACGGAGCATAGAATCCACAGGGTGAAATCCTGGCCCCGTTGACGTCAATGAAAGTTTTGCCATTGGCTTCAGGCCAGGAAATGTTGACCAAGTTCACCTGTTTTTGTTTTTCTTTCCAAGCGTATTAAAAGCTTCATTAGTGAGATTTGGTGAAGAGATATGGCTCCTCCCTCAATTAGGAGGCTATCGCATTGCTGTGGTCCTTCATCGTGTCCATTTACAGCATGGGGGGGGGGCTGCTGAGGGCCATGTGTTCTGGATAATTGTCTGCTAGATTTGGAAGTCAGGAAGCACCTTTGCACTAGTCTACTTCTGTTTACTCCAATGCCCACTAAATCAAGTGACTCATGTCTTAAAGAAAACAGATCGACTGCAGACCTCTTTGTCCTGTATGGGGATTCACTACTATGAGCTTCTTCAGATGAAAGGCCAATAGTAGTGAAGAAACAGACTGTGACAGAATGCCAATAAGTTAAAAAAAATACCCCCATCCCTTAGGGATTTTAAGGGAATTACCTGAGTTGAGCCAATACTTCAAGGAAAACCACTTGGGGAAAGTGTCACCTTCAACTATAATTTACAGAAGCTCATCCTCCAATCTGAACATAGAGTCTTGTTTCAACAGGAGCACACACATGCAGTGCTATAGCCACCAAAAACTCCAGATAGCTTTTCACTCTGTAAAAAACAGTTGTCTCTTTCCCATCCCTCCTTGCCTCAAGGAGCACCTGGCTATGGTGTCATTACAGTGAAATACAGCTCAGAATCTTTAGCCATTTTACATGTTATGCGACTATTATCGACCAGTGAATGACACACACAGTATTTAGATCTGTTTGCTATGCATTTCAGGAAGAAAGTTATGCTATATAACAATATCCCTGCTCTCAGTGGTGCAGCTCTGATGGGATTCAGCAAGATGTTTGGATCACGTGAGATGATCCTTCTTGGAAGATTCTTCTATGGAGTCAGTGCAGGTAAATTTACACACCTATTGGACTATATAAATAATATTGGGTGGGGAGGGGAGGCTTGGGAGCCAGTAGAGCCACTTGACACCACTGAAGGATTCCTCCATGCAGCAGCAAAGTGGTCCTACCATGGCTGAGAATCTGTGCCTGCAACTTTTTAAAGATCTCTGTAAAGTATCACACAGAGTTATGTTGTCACATACATTTTTAATTCAATAAATAGTAGCAATAATAATTAAAGTTCATAATGTGCCACCTTTCCTTTCCCTTCTCTGTACACTCTTCTCTTTACACCGGAGTGCAGCAAAGCAGTGAAAATGTCAAAACATACACAGTGTATTTAGGAACATGCTGACTGAACAGAAAACTAACCCCAATGTTCCTGTTGCTGCTGCCTGTGACAGGCACTGCTTTCTGTATTACAGGTTCTTTAAAAAGTGTTACTGAAGATGAAAAATAACTACATTATCAAATCAATGGAATACAAATATAATTGCATAAAAGACTTTGGGGTCAGGTCTGAGCAAGATACAAAGCCCGTTGCATTCTGGGTATCTTTTGAAATCTGTGTTTTAAAATGGAATGAAGCATTAGCAGTCCGCTGTAGGAAATACGACATGGAAAGGTCATCTGGGTGAGAAATAAATAAACAAAGGAACATACTTACTAAAATATTTACCCAAACCTGCAGCTATTGTCAGACATCTACAAACCGAGGCTCAGCATTGCTCCTAAATATCTTATAGCATAATCCTCGTATCTCTTCCCATCACTACCCCCTACATTACCCTACTACAAAACAAACACACCATAGCCAGATCCATCTATTTCAAATGGAAAATGTACCAACAAATCACAAGGATCACTGTATGCTGGAGAACGTGCTCCCCAGAAGCTGCCTGGGGTGATTGCCATAACAGCAGCCACTGCCACAGCTATCGGAAAGTTTGTAGGATATTCAGCATTGGACTCAGATCATGAGACATGAGGCTTATTTCATTTTTTTCTCCTACTAAAATATAGGAACAGGTTAACACAAGCTGCTTGTAAAAGGCAATTTAGCAACTGCTTTTAGTATCCCAGGCAGCTAGACTGTGGCAGGCTGAATCAGCTTAGCCCAAATTCCTCAGCCTCAACTGACATGGAAACAGAAATGTGATACTTTAAATTCCTCAAGGAGTTTGTATCAATAACCGCAAGCTTTCTAGCAAAGGAGTTTTGCAATGAAGAATGTGCAATGGGCAGTTCAATAAAGAAAATCAAAATCCTTACTGGGATATAAGTAGTAGAAGCCCTCTGGCCCATTCTCATGGCTGTCAGTGCAATCCCAGCACTAATCCAGCTGGTCATGTTGCCATTTCCCCCTGATTCTCCACGCCACCTCCTTGTAGACAGAAAGGACAATGAGGGCTGCATCAAAGGTAAGAAAATATGCCCTTAAGACACGTATCTTTTGCAGAACTAGAAGTACTGTAAGAAATCCATGTGCTGCAGACAACAGGTACAATTACCAGAAAACTCACACAAACACGTACAGAAACTCCAGCTCCACAGACGTGGGCCTTTACCGCTTGAGCTAAAGAAGATCTCTTCAACAGTGATATTAGTGTTTCCCTTCTCCTCTGCCAGCCATGAGAGAGTAACATGAGATTACGCATATACACAGAGTACAGCAGGACCGTCTTGCTAGTCCATGCCCTTGATGTATACTGCTCCTCCTAGCAGCCAGGGACAGGGAGTTGCTGCTGTTTAGTTCTTACCACTTCCTCTCATGCCCTATCAAGTTACTCATGATGAGTATTCTGCCTCTTCACTAACGCTTTAAATGCCAGTATTAATTCATATATTTTTTTAAAAACCGTTATTCTGCAGCCTTTGTGCTATTATCACTTTTCAAGTATTGAAAGATGGAACTCTTTTCAGGCAGACAATTTGAATGTAAGAGTAGTTTTTCCCTGGAGTTCTGTGTTTTGGGGTCTATGCAGGGCAGAGTCAGGGAAGCGGGTGTAAGATGTCTGATTCCTCTTTAACAGAAAAGGACACAGAACAGATTTGCTGAGAATACACAGCCTCAGGTTTGTTTTTCATTGAAATACAATAAGCAGGGGGCGAACAGAATGTTTAAACTCCAAAAATGAGCAGTTAAACCAGCCTATTGCATACTGTACTACAGTACTATAAAAGTGTATCAAGTAAGGTCTTTAATGGAAGCTTGTAATGTTCTGATCATCATAGTCATTATGAGACGTATACAGACTATGGTTATGAATCTATGCATTTGTGTATTTAGGAAACTGTGCTCATAATGTCAACTATAACTCATAGCAGGGAAGGGTACTTCCCAAGCCCGGTGTTTACATGTAACTGGCTCCAGGTAATGTCCCATTGTCCAGCCCAGGAAAAGACAAGGATGGCCCATTAAAGTTAATGAAAAGACACTGAGACATTCCGGCTCCCAAGTCCAGAGAGGTTTCCACACTCTGAGTAAACATGAATCATCACAGACATAGGCCTGGTCTACACTACAAACTTACGTCGACATAATCCGCGTTAAGTCAATCAAATAATGTATGTGTCTGCACCTCTGAGTCCCTTCCGCCGACCTAAGTGGTCTGTACTCCACCTCTGCAAGAGGCGTAGTGCTTGATTCGACATCCACAGGTCGATGGGATAGTGTAGACACTGTGTTGTGTAATTAAAAATGAATTGGCCTCCAGGAGGTGTCCCACAGTGCTCCGCTGTGACCGCTCTGGAGCAACTCCACTGCATGTCAGCCAGGTACACAAGAAACAGCCACTCCCCTGTTAAAGCCCCAGGAACTTTTGAATGTTCATTTCCTGTTTGATCAGCATGGAGATCTTGCCAGCACTCAAGGCTGCAAACGTGGTAGATTTTCAAAGATATTCAGGCACCTGAAGATGCAGTTATTTGCCTAGTGGAATTTTCAAAAGCATCTACGTGCCTAATCCTTTAAAAATCTGGCTCCAGGAGCCTACCTCCATCTTTAGACACCTAAATGCCTTTGTAAATCTGTCCCCAAGTCTATGCGTTTTGGACCCACTCCTGTGAAGTGTTAAACATCCTCATCGCCCTTTGACTTCAATGGGGATTGAGGACACTCAACATTTCTTAGGTTAGGGCTCCTAGAATGCAGTGAACTCATCTGTCTGAAAAGTCTTCTTCGGTCTGCATTGCATTTCCTGGAATGACACAGCAGCTTTACACAGAGTAAGATCCTCGTATGTGTCTCCATACAGCATGCAATGTGACTCACCTGATCCCAGTTATTCATTGTCTGCCTGACTTTTCACCAACTTCCCTTCTCTAGATGAACTTGAGCAGCAAGTGGAGAAATGCTCTGTGTAACATTAACACAACCACCAGCTAGAATGGATTTTGGAGCATAGGTTAAGTGACTGCTCAAAAACCTGAATCAATGCCATGCAAGAGGGAGAAACTCTGCAATTTCCATGAATTTCTTGTGCTTGATCAAATGGGTTGTACGTGCATACAAGATATACTGACAACTTATAAAATGTAACTACTACGTGCCAGGGAAGGGTTAGTGATCACAGCATCAGATTTGGAATAATTATACTTGCTGGAACCATAGGTTTAAATCTTAGCAGGATAAACTCAGCTCTTCATTCTTCTTAGGAAGATAAACTGCGTATCATGATGAGGTCTTAAAAAACAAATTCCTGTCTTTTCTGTGTAGACATTAACTATATGTGTGGTCTGGTCTGTCTCCCAAGATCTGTGAGAGTGAGGAGACAGACCAGTCCTCGCTTACAGACAGCCCCCCAACCTGAAGCAAATACTCACCAGCAACCACACACCACATAACAAAAACACTGACCCAGGAATCTATCCTTGCAACAAAGCCCAATGCCAACTCTGTCCACATATCTATTCAAGTGACACCATCATAGGACCTAATCATATCAGCCACACCATTAGGGTCTTGTTCACCTGCACATCTACCAATGTGATATATGCCATCATGTGCCAGCAATGCCCCTCTGCCATGTACATTGGCCAAACT
Organism: Malaclemys terrapin pileata; assembly: GCF_027887155.1. Taxonomy (NCBI): domain Eukaryota; kingdom Metazoa; phylum Chordata; order Testudines; family Emydidae; genus Malaclemys; species Malaclemys terrapin. The sequence continues at coordinate 13,721,080 of NC_071520.1, read as the reverse complement.
GGACAGTCTCTATGCAAAAGAATAAATGGACACAAATCTGACATGAGGAATCATAACGTTCAAAAACCAGTAGGAGAACACTTTAACCTCTCTGGTCACTCAGTAACAGACTTAAAGGTGGCAATTTTGCAACAGAAAAGCTTCAAAAACAGACTCCAATGAGAAACTGCTGAACTAGAATTAATTTGCAAACTAGATACCATTAACTCCGCTTGAATAGAGACTGGGAATGGCTGGGTCATTACACAAATTGAATCTATTTCCCCATGTTATGTATCCTCACACATTCTTGTCAACTGTCTGGAATGGGCCATCTTGATTATCACTACAAAAGTTTTTTTTCTCCTGCTGATAATAGCTCATCTTAATTAATTTGCCTCTTAGAGTTGGTTGGGCAACTTCCACCTTTTCATGTTCTCTGTATGTATATATATCTTCTTACTATACGTTCCATTCTATGCATCTGATGAAGTAGGCTGTAGCCCACAAAAGCTTATGCTCAAATAAATTTGTTAGTCTCTAAGGTACCACAAGTTCTCCTGTTCTTTTTGCAAAAGAGGCAGAGATCATCCAGTCTATAAGGAGAGGGAGGAAGTTCAGAGTGTAAGGGGAAGTGTGGAAGAAAAGTGTGGGAGAAGATACAAGTGAGACACTTAGATGAAGTTTGGGAGGAGCACACACAAAATGAAGAAGAGGACAAGGAAATAAAAGCAAAGATGAGGGGAGCTGTTCAGGGTCTTAAAAGTGAGGTAAGAAGTTTGAAGGCTGAAACTGGCTGAAAGAACAAACAAACAAAAAAGTTGGGATTTGGCCATGCTTTGAGCAGGGGGTTGGACTAGATGACCTTTAAGAAAGGGAAGGAGGAGGATCCGGGGAACTACAGGCCAGTCAGCCTCACCTCAGTCCCTGGAAAAATCATGGAGCAGGTCATCAAGTAATCAATTATGAAACACTTAAAGGAGAGGAAAGTGATCAGGAACAGTCAGCATGGATTCACCAAGGGAAGTCGTGCCTGACTAACCTAATTGCCTTCTATGATGAGATAACTGTCTCTGTGGATGAGGGGAAAGCAGTGGATGTGTTATTCCTTGACTTTAGCAAAGCTTTTGATACGGTCTCCCACAGTATTCTTGCCGCCAAGTTAAAGAAGTATGGGCTGGATGAATGGACTGTAAGGTGGATAGAAAGCTGGCTAGATCGTCAGGATCAACGGGTAGTAATCAATGGCTCCATGTCTAGTTGGCAGCCGGTTTCAAGCGGAGTGCCCCAAGGGTCGGTCCTGGGGCCGGTTTTGTTTAATATCTTTATTAATGATCTGGAGGATGGTGTGGACTGCCCTCTCAGCAAGTTTGCAGATGACACTAAACTAGGAGGCGTGGTAGATACACTAGAGGGTAGGGATCGGATACAGAGGGGCCTAGACAAATTAGAGGATTAGGCCAAAAAAAACCTGATGAGGTTCAACAAGGACAAGTGCAGAGTCCTGCACTTAGGACGGAAGAATCCCATGCACTGCTACAGACTAGGGACCGAATGGCTAGGTAGCAGTTCTGCAGAAAAAGACCTAGGGGTCACAGTGGACGAGAAGCTGGATATGAGTCAACAGTGTGCTCTTGTTGCCAAGAAGGCTAACGGCATTTGGGGCTGTATAAGTAGGGGCATTGCCAGCAGATCGAGAAACGTGATCGTTCCCCTTTATTCGACATTGGTGAGGCCTCATCTGGAATACTGTGTCCAGTTTTGGGCCCTACAGTACAAGAAGGATGTGGAAAAATTGGAAAGAGTCCAGCGGAGGACAACAAAAATGATTAGGGGTCTGGAGCACATGACTTATGAGGAGAGGCTGGGGGAACTGGGATTGTTTAGTCTCCAGAAGAGAAGAATGAGGGGGGATTTGATAGCAGCCTTCAACTACCTGAAGGGGGGTTCCAAAGAGGATGGAGCTCAGCTGTTCTCAGTGGTGGCAGATGACAGAACAAGGAGCAATGGTCTCAAGTTGCAGTGGGGGAGGTCCAGGTTGGATATTAGGAAACACTATTGCACTAGGAGGGTGGTGAAGCACTGGAATGCGTTACCTAGGGAGATGGTGGAGTCTCCTTCCTTGGAGGTTTTTTAGGCCCGGCTTGACAAAGCCCTGGCTGGGATGATTTCGTTGGGAATTGGTCCTGCTTTGAGCAGGGGGTTGGACTAGATGACCTCTTGAGGTCCCTTCCAACCCTGATATTCTATGATTCTATGACCTTCTGAGGTCCCTTCCAACCCTGATAGTCTATGATTCTATGAACAATAACCAAACTTAGGTCTGAGGATGGTGTTAAACTGTTTAAACATTTCGTCAGCCTTAAAATGAATGAGTTATTATACAAGAAACAACCTCAGAGCAATCTTTCATATATCAGAGAATAACTGGAACACCATTTAGCTTTGATGTCTGAACTAGTTGCCTGCCTCTCATCCCAAGTCAGCAAGAGCCCTCCAAATATAGGGGGAGGAAAAATCTCTCTCCACGTTGGACTGGGCTTGACATATCTGTTTCTTGAAATATTTAGTCCAATAGGTCTAAACCCTGTCCAATGACTAAAAATAACATAATTCACTGAAAACGTAGAAAGTAAAAATTTAACTTCAGTCCCAGGATCCCAGCTCCTCATTACTTAAATAACATGCCTGGGTAAAAAAGCTTAGAAAGCAGATCACGCATCTGACAGGGACTTGCCAGTGATACGAACAGCCGAGCTTTCAATAGGAAATGGCCAGCTGCCTGTCAGACCTGGTGAGTACCCTGGTTTTTTTATCACATCAGATATTAATAATAGGAAGGATTTGTCTTCCACTTCCTACCTGCCACTGCCAATGCTGGAGAAGGTACTGCACATTTTCATTAAACAATCTTTTAAAAAGTGTGATATAGTTATAAAGAGTACAACAAGAGGCTACCTAATGGTCTTTTTAGTAGTGATTACGATGGACAGAGCAAAAAAACTATTTTGGGGGCAATACCCCTTTAACAAAAATAGGGAGGTACTGTTGATAACGGAGGATTACCTCAAGGTGCTGGGACAGTTAGAAGCACAGCAAGAGAGGAAGAAGAGGAAATACAGCAAAACAGCATTGTGGTAAGACACTTGTGCCTTTGCTTTCGCTCTGAGGGGCTCAGGAGGAGGCAACATGCCCTAAAAATATCCAAGTATAAATGAGAAAAAGCTGTATGCGAGCCTGCAAGGTGATGTGGGAAAGCAGGAGAAACCAAGCTCCATGAACAGTACAGAGATTGAACCGGTGTGTGAAAATTCATCTCAAAATGCATTAACACCCGTATGAGGACATTCTTCCTCCTCATTGAGAGAGGGGGAACTTCCCCTAGAGTTCAAAAATAATAATATAGACACAAAGAATCCATCACATTTATTTTAGAGTCTCATTATTTTCATAACAATCTCATGAGGGTTTTTAAAGCTGTGTTTTATAACTTTTGAAGTCCTATGCTGACATAATAAGGGTTATAGACTCCTAGAACCATAGGGTTAGAAGGGACCGCAAGGGTCATCTAGTCTAACCCTCTGCCAAGATGCAGGATTTGTCATGTCTAAACCATCCAAGACAGATGGCTATCCAACCTCCTTTTGAAAACCTTCCATGAAGAAGCTTCCACAACCTCCCTAGGCAGTCTGTTCCATTGTCCTACTGTTCTTACAGCTAGGAAGTTTTTCCTGAGATTTAATTTAAATCTGCTATGCTGTAGTTTGAACCCATTGCCTCTTGTCCTGCCCTCTGTGGCAAGAGAGAACAACTTTTCTCCATCTTTTTTATGGCAGCCATTCAAGTATTTGAAGACCTCTATAATGTCCACCCTTAATCTCTTCTTTTCCCAAATAAACATACCAAGTTCCTTCAGCCTTTGCTCATATGGCTTGCACTCCATCCCTTCAATTATCTTTGTCACTTGCCTCTGGATCCTTTCCAGTTTCTCTACATCCTTTCTATACATTGGTGACTAAAACTGAACTCCAGCTGAGACTAATCAGTGCTGAATAGATCAGTACTATCACCTCCCATGACTTGCATGCTATGCTTTGGTTGATGCAATCTAAAACTGCATTTACCATTTTTTTTTTTTTGCAACAGCATTGAATTGCTCACTCATGTTGAGGTTGTGATACACCACAACTCCCAGATCCTTCTCAGTTGTGCTGCTGCCAAGCCAGTTATCTCCCATTTTGCATTTGTTCATTTAGTTTTAATTCCTGAAGTGTAACACCTTACATTTGTCTTTGCTGAATTTCATTTTGTTATCTATAGCCCGGTTCTCCACTTTATCAAGATCTCTCTGAATTTTAGCTCTATACTCCAAAGTGTTGACAATCCCCCTAAGCTTTGTGTCATCTGCAAATCTGATCAGTATGTTCTCTAGTCCTACATCCAGGTTATTAATAAAGTAAAGATGTTAAACAACACCGCACCCAGAACATATCCTTATGGAACCCCACTTGAGACCTCCCCGCAATCTGACATAATTCCATTACTAGTTCTCTTTATCTGCAGTTGTTTAACCAATTATGTATCCATTTAACGGTAGTTGAGCCAAGTCCACATTTTTCCAGCTTACTTATCAAAATGTCATGTGGGACTGTGTCAAAAGCCTTGCTGAAGTCCAGGTATATTATGTCCACCACATTTCCCCTATCCACCAAACCAGTTACCCTGTCAAAAAACGAAATCAAACTGGTTTGCCAAGATTTGTTTTTAGTAAATCCCTGCTGGCTGCTAGTGATCACCCCTTCATTCTCCAGATATTTGCAAATTGAATGTTTTATACATTGCTCTAGTAGCTTCCCAGGTATCGAAGTCAGGCTGACTGTTCTATGGTTCCCCAGCTCCTCCTTTTTCTCCTTTTTCAAGATAGGCACTACATTAGCCCTTCCCTAGCTTCCAGGACCTCTCCTGCCATACATGAATTTGCAAACATTTGCAGAGATTTCTTCAGCTAATTCCTTCAGTGCCTGGGGTTAGATCCTTCCAGGCTGTGAGCAAAATACAATGAGGAGGTAAAATACAAAGGAAACCACATTAAATTTGTCAATAAACATACAAAATAATGGGAGTTTGTTAGGACACAATATACTGTACCGATCTGAGAAGCACATAATAGTAAATACTAACAATTAGCTCTTACATAGTACTATTCATCCATAGAGCTAAAAAAAAGGTGACACTACTCAAGTGAGTTTAAGAAACCAGTGAAACCATCAGTTAAAAGAAAGATTGTTAGATTTTCAGAATGAAAAAAATGCTGTCTGTCTTGTCTCTCATTGTGTGTGTGTAGAGAAAGACAGAGAGTTATAGTTCTGATTGTTAAAGTTATAGTTAGTTTACAGTTATCTTAGCTCTATGGTTGCATTGGGATGGCCAACAGAAGAAGGAGCACTTCTTTATTGTCTCCAGGTTGTTCCAGGAGCAAAGAGAAAGTATAGCACTGCCAACAGTACTGGGCAGAATGAAAACAAACTTGCCTGGGGTGTCAGGGTCCTCTCATGGCCCAGAGGTAGTGACAATCCGAAGACTAACAATTCTCTCAGGCCATGTCTATACTAGTGAGCGTACAGTGGCACAACTGTACTGATGCAACTGCAGCGCTGTAAGATCACTCATGTAGCCATTCTATGTCGATGGCAAAGAGCTCTCCTGTCGACATAAAAAAAACACCTCAATGAATGGTGATAGCTAGATCAGCAGGAGAAGCTCTCCCGCCGACATAGCACTGTGCACACTACCACTTATGCCGGCAAAACTTCTGTCACTCAGGGGTGTGTTTTTTCCACACCCCCGAGCAACATAAGTTTTGCCAACTTAAGTGGAAGTGTAGATATGGCCTCAGTGTAGTAAGCCTAATATGAAAAAAATCTTCTTTAGCCAGTTTCTGAATTATTGTTTTGACAAAAATGGTAAAGAATAAAAGTTCTCCCTTTGTAGAAATAAAACAGGTAACATGGGATAAGAGGGGATGAAATTCTGCAGTTTCACACATCCCAGTATCATTAATAGGCATTTGGACAGCATATTTACATGTTCATTGACACATTGTCAACTCTATCATCCTGAATGCAATGGTCCTTCCCATGTAGTGGATAGTAATGGATCTTTCTTTGTCTTGTCTCTTTAGATGAGGAGACTCCAATGGATGTTGGTTTTCTCTGACCACTTGGCTGGGATGGGGGGCACCTTTGAATGGTTGATGGCACCCTTTTGGGCTGGAACCTTGCATAGTGTGAAAAGGTTTCTATAGCTAGAAGTATCTGCAGTGAATAAGATATGGTTCTGGAAAGGGAGAGCTGTAGATACATGGATCTGACCATAAACTGAGGGTGTGTTTTATCATCTTTTTGTAGATTCAGTATCGGGGGCTATTTCAAATGATGCTTGTGCTGGGAATTGGTGGAACCCTTTTACCAGGTTTTCATCTTTCTGTGATCAACTACCCTTCCATGGTAAGCAAAGCCTTAATCAAAGACACCTCTTTGGTTGAATTTTCATGGGGCTGGGTCTTAGCTTGAGGATGCTCCTTGTCCTTAAAATACTTCATTAAGTCTTTCCATTGAGACAGTTTCCAGTTCTTTCTATTCCCATTCTGTACTGTAAGAAAGAGTAAGACGAGAGTCTGGATAAAGGACAGAACTTCACTCCACAGATAGCATTTGAAAGGCTGAGGACATTGGGAAATGAGCACTATTCCCTGTGTAGTCTATTGCTGAACTGAGGGGCTTAGGAAGAGGATTCTTGGTAAATCCTTCTCCGCTACTGTCTTCTTCATTTTGAAGTATCTGTATAGTCCCTTAGGTCACACTCCATGGACTGGGTAGTAAGGGGTGTGTGTGAACTATAAACTTGATGAACAAAAAGGGTATACATCAAAGTTAAGAAGTGGTGGTGTGGTTGAGGTTTCAACCCTCAAAACGTCCTTTGGCCTTCCTCCCATTATCCCCATCACTCCCCTACACTCAAGAACACAGATATTTAAAAGGAATCCATAACAGGATCCGACATTTGAGTGTGGAAATTTACACAACATTTTTCAAGTCAAGTTTCAGTGGATGAGATTGTGCAGTTAATTTGTGCAGTAGCCTTTCCTCTCTCAACACTTGGATTCAAAGACTGTTTAGGTTATGCGTGAAAACAAGTTTGGTTATTGCATCATACAGTCATCAAAAACGTGGCACAATTTGCTGCTTAAGAGAGAAGCCCTTGACTATAATAATATTAATTAATTAATAATATCATCATGTCAAGGATTAGGTGTACTATCAGAATTTATTGGGGAAGCTCACATTCTACTAGTCTCTTGTTTTTGTAAGCAATAAATTCCATCAAAATGTTAATTAAAAATAATAAACAGCATTTCTGACATCATCACTTAATTCTACTGCAGATGTGTATAATACTGCCAGTCTTTAGCACCACCCCATTATTCCTCCATTGTGAAATTAATATATAGCCATTCAAAACTGATTTTCAGAGATACAGATTGGTAATAACAAGAAATGTGGGTATGTGGGCTCTTCCTAAACTTTTATTTGCAAGTAAGTCTCATGTTGTCATTCTTTAAATAGCAACTATTTGTTGAAACCAAAACCAGCTTTAAATATAATGAAGTATGATTGTGTATAATGCATTGGAGTCATAATTACTGTTAATGAAAATCCCCTTTTCCTTCTCAGCACATTAAGAGGTTTATCAACAAAACCTGGCTGGAGCGATATGGCTCTCCCCTCCATCAGGAGACCATCACATTGCTGTGGTCCCTCATTGTGTCTATCTACTGTGTAGGGGGACTACTGGGGTGTCTGTGTAGTGGATACCTGTTTGTGAAATATGGAAAGTACGTATCTTTTCTGAACAGCTCACTAATGAGGAATTGTAACAATGGAATCAGCTAACAAACCAGCTAAGCGGTTTGCTTGGGCTACCATTTAGTTAATTTAACATTGAAAAACATTTTACTGAAAAGGGAACAAAATGATTTTTAAATAAATAAAAACAAAAACCGTTTAAGTTCCTACATTATTAAAGGCTAAAACTTCATCTCATTGAAGTCAATTGCAAAACTACAAGGGACTAGGACTGAGCGCTAACTGAATATAGGCTAAATCACCCCTGTTTTTCACCAGCTTCAGTCTGTGTGAAGCAGGGTGCAGGGCCCCCAGCAGTATAAAATCCATGGTGAGGTTGTAGCTGCACAAGTCTGCAGTGCTGCTAGCTGAGAAGTGTGTGTGGTCAGGTCAGTCAGGAGATGAATTAATTTAGTTCCTCCCTGTTGCAGTCTCCATAAGCAAAACAACTAGAGAGCCTCTTGTGGAAAGTGAAGGTGCCTTCCTTTGGTAGAACCCCTGAGAGGAAGAGGACTTAAAATTACAAAGATAGACATGGATACACACACACACACACACACACACACACACAAAATATTTGAAAATAATTTCTCCATTTACTTACCTACCAGGGCTAAATTCATGATTCTGTATTCCCTGCAGTAGTAAATATACCAGCTGCAGACCCCTTTCAACAAACTGCGGATGTGCCCAATAGTATCTGCTTCCCAGATGTTAGTTCCCTACCTCATCTCTTTGTATCTCTGCTTCTTCCTCTTCCCCCATCCCAGTTCTCAGCTTTTGGTCCACTTCACACTCTCACACTAGATGCTTCCACTCAACCTTTCTTCCTGCTACTGGTTCCCTCTCCAACCAACTCCCTTGAACACACACCTCCACTTGACCCTCCCCAAGCTATCTTTTCTGCCACTATCCTAGATTTATCTCCACTTTCAGCTGCCAGAAAGTCTCTATAAAATCCAGACCAAGTTGCCCTACCCAATCTCCAGGCCTTCAAAACACAAAGTTTTCAAGTGTCCTTAAACAAGAAATCAGAGTTCCAAAGGTTAACAAGCTGTCTCATCGCTTAAAGATACACAAACACATTTCCATTATGGTTGATTGTATATACAATTTCTTTCCAACAGGCTGGGAGGAGGGGCTAAACATTATTTTAATATCTGTCCAATAGAATTGCCACTGAAAAACACTCTTTCTTGGGGAAATATAGGATAGTGAATGTGGGAATTCTTAAAGACTCTGCTGATGAGAGTGAAAAAAACAGATAAAATGTTATTATAAGAATAAATAAGCATATGTAAATTAGACTGATAAAAATACACAATTCATTCACTGGATAACAGGAGTCCATTTGTTCAAAGTGAAGAGGAGATATTTGTGGGAAAACCTGATTCACATCTGTATTTCATTTGCTGCTACAGAAAGAAATGTCTGTTGTGCAACAATATGCTCATAATGGTAACTGCCTTGCACATGGGCTTCAGTAAGAGCGCCAAGTCTTTTGAGATGATTCTGATTGGACGCTTCCTCTATGGCATCAGTGCAGGTAGGACCTCACGCTACTGTATGTACACAAGTTATTCTCTTGGGAGAACATAGGGACCACTCCCTCTCAGAGCTCCTCGGGGAACACAGCACCCCAGGTGGAGCAGGAAGGATTAGGGAGGAGGTGGGGGCCATTCCACACCCAGCATCAGAGGAAGCAGGCTGCACACAGCTATAGGATGGTGCAGCTCAAGCAGTCCTCCTGCATATTAGCCAGCTGGGGAGGGATTGTGCAGTAATAAATTATAGCAAATCACCATCTACTTCCACAAGGACTCAACTGAAATTGGTAATCCGAATAGTGATTTATTAAATGTGTTGTTTTAGAAGATGTAATTTTCCAGTTTGACTACTTATTGTAGATGATACTTAAGAAACAATTCAAAAAAGGAGAGTGCTACAGTTTGGCAGAATATGATTTGGAAAAAAAGGTAATTTTTCTTTCTATAAATATAACTTTCCTATTTCTTCTCCTCGTTCAAGGTGTATGTATGAATGCACATGGTCAATACCTAGGAGAAATTTCACCGAAGAAGCTGCGTGGATTTGCAAACACCAGTGCTCTTGTGTTTTTGACACTAGGAAAAGTTTTAGGACAAATTATGGGATTAAGGTACCTGTCTATTTTACATACGTACATGGCCTCATCACCACAGTAGGTGAGCACACCACAATCTTTCAGGGCTTTGGAGCGGAGCCCGGAGCTGGAGCGCGGAGCAGCTCTGGAGCAGTGGAGCTGCAGGTTTTTGCCTGGAGCTGGAGCAGAGCCAGAGCACACTCCAAAGCCCTGCAATCTTTAATATACTTATCCTCACAATCCACCTGTGAGATAGATAAGTCTATAATCCCCATTTTTAAAATGGGGAACTGAGGCACAGAGAGGCTAAGTGACTTGCCCACCATCACAGAGGAACTCTGTGTCAAAGCACAGAATCAAAAACTTGTCTCCCAAGTCCTAGGCTACTACCTTTCTCCAGGTAGAATATATGTACTTATCTATGGACCAAGCAGCCTAAATATTTTTCTTTTCATCCATTTTTCCCATTGTCTGTGCATATTGTGTCAGTTTCTCTACTTATCACAGAAAAAAGAAGTTGCTAAAGTTACTAATAAATAATTGTATATAGTGATCTACAACCCATCCTGGACAATGATCCCTCACTTTCACAGACCTTGGGAGGCAGGCCAGTCCTCGCCCACAGACAACCTGCCAACCTTAAGCATATTCTCACCAGCAACCACGCACCGCACCATAACAACTCTAACTCAGGAACCAACCCATGCAACAAACCTCGATGCCAACTCTGCCCACATATCTACACCAGCAACACCATCACAGGACCTAACCAGATCAGCTACAACATCACCGGCTCATTCACCTGCACGTCCACCAATGTTATATATGCCAGCAATGCCCCTCTGTTATGTACATTGGCCAAACTGGACAGTCACTACGCAAGAGGATAAATGGACACAAGTCAGATATCAGGAATGGCAATATACAAAAACCTGTAGGAGAACACTTCAACCTCCCTGGCCACACAATAGCTGATGTAAAGGTAGCCATCTTACAACAAAAAAACTTCAGGACCAGACTCCAAAGAGAAACTGCTGAGCTCCAGTTCATTTGCAAATTTGACACCATCAGATCAGGATTAAACAAAGACTGTGAATGGCTATCCAACTACAGAAACAGTTTCTCCTCCCTTGGTGTTCACACCTCAACTGCTAGCAGAGCACCTCACCCTCCCTGATTGAACTAACCTCATTATCTCCACACTGATTTATACCTGCCTCTGGAGATTTCCATTACTTGCATCTGAAGAAGTGAGGTTCTTACCCACGAAAGCTTATGCTCCCAATACTTCTGTTAGTCTCAAAGGTGCCACAGGACCCTCTGTTGTATATAGTTGTAACTCATGAATACTGAGGATCTGAATTCTTCAGTCTTATGTAGAATTGTAGCATTGGTCTCGATAGTAGTTGCATGGATTAAAATCCACTGAATTTTTATTTTTTAATAATGGGAAAAACCTCAGAACAAACTATAGAACTAAGGTACTTACTTAGCTATTTTCCTTTCCAGTTATCCAAATTTTCTTTCTTTCAATTTATCTTCTCCATTTCCATCTGTATATAGCATCTGTTGGTCCACTTTTTGCTCCAGGAAATAGTTATTTAATTTTATTTTATTAAACCATAAATATATTTTATATGCTCTCTACAGAGAGTTTTTAGGAACTGAATCCTTGTGGCCTTTGCTGTTAGCCGTATGTGGAATTGCAGCATTTGTCCAGCTGGTCTCTTTGCCATTCTTCCCTGAGTCCCCACCCTACCTTTTGATACAAAAGGAAGACTCTGAAGGTTGTTTGAAAGGTAAAATGGGACAAGCCTTTCTCCAAATATCTGATTTGTTATATGATAGCCATTAGGGTGACCAGTGTGAAAAATCAGGACGGGGGTGGGGGTAATAGGCATGTATATATGATGAAGCCCCAAATATCGGGACTGTCCCTATAAAATCGGGACATCTGGTCACCCTAATAGCCATTGAAGGGGTGGGCCTATTAGATGGAACCAAGTTTCCCATCATCCACCAATTATATTTCTTAATAATTCTAATCAACAAGGATCTTGTACTGATATTGATGTAGATCTAAATTAGTGTAGACACAAATTACTAATCTGCAGTAATTCAAGATCACCCTCTAAAATATTACTGTATTACACAAACAAGAGATAGACATCTACCAGCTAACAGCAGTGTGTAATAGTGTGTTCCATTAAGCAATATCTGATTGATTTCTTCAATCAGTGACTGATGGATCAATAGATGGACTGAATTATGAATGATTAATGAATAATCTAATCACTAATTCATTAGCCAATTGAATAATGGAGATGAGTAGATGGATCAGCTGATGGATAGGTCTGCAAGGCACTACAGTGTTATAAATAAAAAACAATACTACTAATAATTATGCTTTGCTATTTTTCTTCCATAGCCATGAAGCAGCTCTGGGGTGAAGGGGATCATCAAGCAGAGTTTGAGGACATGATGAAGGAGAAGGCAGCAATGAAAAGCATCAAAACCATGACTGTCCTGGAAGTGATGAAAGAACCAGCCTTGCGTTGGCAGTTGTGTATAATGATTCTCCTTATGATGAGTATACAGCTTTGTGGCTTGAATGCAGTTGAGTATTCCTCAATTCCAACCTCAGAACTGTTATTAGGTAGCGCTGAGAACACTACAGAGCCACAGTTCCTACTTATTACTTCCTCTTGATCCTCTTTTCTCCTCCTCATAGATAGTTCACTGCAGTAAGTTGTGTGGTAACATTCACTGACGTTAACAGTACCGTGCTTCTCAGCACTCTAAAGTGAACACATGCCTGTGTATATAATAGGTTCAGCACAGTGGATGTTAATGTTCCCTGAAAGGGTATTGTCCCATTGATTTCATTTCTGTTCTCACTAGAAGCTCTTTCTCTAGGACAGATGACTGTACAAGCTCACTCTCTCCGTCTTGGACCTTGAGAACTCTTTGTACAGATTTGGGTCTCAGTTTTCCTTAAGTTCCTGTTTCTTCATTCTGTGTGGTATCAAGGGATCTCCTTCTACAAGCCTCTGCCAAACCAGACAGCAAGGGCCCTAAGAACTTTTCTCTTTCTCGTCTCCTTCGCCCAATACCATTCTTCTTTTGGCTCCAACCAGCTCCTTCTCCCAATTCTCTTATTTACTCCCTCCTTTCTCCTAACACAATGCTTCTTTAAGTTCCATTCTTTTCTTGACCCTCAAAACCCTTTTGTTAATCCCTAATAGACCCTCAAATTTCAGATTTCAAACAGCTCCTCTTTCTTTGTCCAAATAAAATCCAGGCCCCTCTGTTTCCTCTCCTGACCCCCCAATAAAAACCCACTTGGTGATAATGTACTGGTGAAGGATCGAGATCTGAATGCTGCTGCACAAGCACACCTCACATACACCTCTACCCCAATATAACGCTGTCCTTGGGAGCCAAAAAATCTTACTGTGTTATAGGTGAAACCGTGTTATATCGAACTTGCTTTGATCCGCCGGAATGCACAGTCCCGCCCCCCTCCCAGAGCGCTGCTTTACTGTGTTAGATCTGAATTCGTGTTATATCAGGTCGCATTATATCGGGGTAGAGGTGTACCTTGATTACACTTGATTGTTAAAATTCCTTTTCACTGCATTTTCCAGATCTACTTTTATACCTTTGAAGTGTTCCGTACAGCCAGGTTGGATGAAGACCTTATTCCATATATAGCATTAGGAGTTGGGATCTGTGAATTCTTCTCGAACATCCTGTGTGTAAGTCAGACCTGACTTGGGTTTGGAGGGTAAAGGGAAATGTGTTTTGAGCCAGTTCCTTCTTAAAACAAACTGCTCTTTCTATACATGAACTGAAGAATCTTTTTGTGTCACCACTACCCCACCATATGAAACTGTGAAAGACAACATAAACCCTGCAACAGGAAGGGGCTAAGGAGTTTCTCCGGGCTGAAGTGGCCCCACCTCACCACACCTGCAAGTCTTTTTGAGACTTGGAAGAGAAGTTTAAGATGGGGGAAGTGGCACAGCTACGTCACTGCAGCTGTGCTGCTATAGTGCCACAATGTAGATGCTTCCTACATCGACAGAAGTTTTTCCATCAATATAGTTAATCCATCTCTCCAAGAGATGGTAGCTAGGTCAACAGGAGAATTTGTCCATCGAACTTGCAGTGGCTACACCAGGAGTTAGGTTGACCTAACTACAGCACTCAGGGCACACAATTTTTCAAAGCCCTGAGCAACATAGCTAGGTCGATTTAATTTTTAAGTGTAGACCAGACCTCACTGGTGGGCAGCTCTGAGAAGAGCAGAGCGTTGAGCTTCCTAGCTCCCAGGGAGAGGCCTGGCAGAGACCAGAATCTACACCCTTGCTTAAAAGAACGCCCAAGTCCGCAGAGGCAAAGGGGGCTGTCATCTATCTATTCTGCTGGTGAACCAGCCGATGTTGAGCTACGCTACGGCCTGCCCAGGGCCCTTCTGAAGGAAGAGAGGCCAGTGGCCAAATGGGACTGTCTGTATATTTCCTTTTCCTTTGTTTACTTTGCTGCTCCTAAGTTGTTTGTTTGTTCCCTGGGACTCTGAAAGGGGTAAGCTTCCAGACAACTTGGCTGGAGGGCTGAGAATCCATCTCCTTCAGAATGCTAATGAATGCCTCCACTTGAGTGACTGAACCTGGACAAATGTATACAATTCCGTCAACACCCCAATGGGATGCTGGTGAAAGATTAGAACCCTGACACCTCCCTATTACCCCCCAGATTACTTCCCATCTTTTTCGGGAGGGGGGGGGAAGAGTGTCATGATCCACAATTTCTTTTAAAAATCAAGACTTATGGTTATTTTTAAATGGAGTTTATATCATGCTCCCATTGATAATAATGTTTATATACAGGTAATAGCTGTGAGAGAGATCAGATATAGCAGAAGAAGTGGGAAAGGCAGACGGGAACAATGCCACTTTGTCAAGATAGTGGCAGACTGCAGCAGCTACATGAAATGGTTGATTCACTTTTGAAAATCTGACTTTTAGGGTGTAATTTGGCAATTTTACACATAACACCCAGAAAATCTATGTGATGGTCTGTCAGATATAGAGGCTGTCTGCAACCTCGGGATATAACCTCATGGTAACTCATTAACTAAATAGGGTGTAGGTGAGTCATTCCTTGAATGAGAACTATCTAGGGAAAATGCCACAGTGCTGTAGAAAGTGATGTGGTTCAGTAGGTGGCACTCGGAGTCAGTACTGATCAAATGGCACAAGATGGTGACTCACTATACTGTTGGAGATATGCTGCCATCCGCTAAATGAGATGTAACATGGAACCCCCGAACAGCTGTGGTACAAAAATCCCTATGACATTTTTTGCAAGGGAAAGGATGTTAACTGTGGTATTCACTCTGCCTACCTACCAGAGTTCCTCTGAAATTAGAGTATCCACAGAACTTCAGCCTCAAATCTGCTTCATCCATCTTTGCATAGATCCTTGGGATCCATTTACAACCATGGCCATAATATACTAATTTCACCTTTATCAATGACACGAGGGAAGGAACTAACACAGCTGAGAGAGAACTGTATAAAACGTATGATTTGTAATGTTTGTTTTTAAATACATGTAAAAAGAGGCATGCATGTCTATTTTAGGAGAATTTGCAGTGAAGGCCATTACGGTTGCTATAGTGGAAATGCACAAGCCAGGTTCAGACTCTGCATAGGATACTAAAACAAGGATACAGAGAGCTGGCGTATTAACATCTAATTAAATAGATGGGACCACAAGTAAAGTAGAATAATATCTCCGTGATTCTAAATGAAATACATTCAAATGAAAGAGTTTGACTTACTAGGAAAGTGAGGGGTTGAGGGAAGCAGAATCATTCCAGAAATACAAGCTGTCCTTTCTGGCCCCAAAGAGCAGCCTCCATTTTAACCGCTGCTCCGAAACGCCCACAGAGTTCATCAGGCTAGCACCCAGCAGTGCTTTGCTTGATCACAGGGCTAACAGACGTTTCACGATTACACCTATTTCTGTACTCCTGAGAGAAAAGGAATGAAGGAGACAGCAAGAGAGAATGAAACCCAAATTCCCTTGGGGAGTAGAGGTTGGAATTTGCCATGTTTCCAGTAATGTCAATGTGTTTTCTGATCCTCAGAGCTCCATCATTGACCGGTTTGGCAGGCGGATGCTGTTATGGGGTGGTTATGGGTTGATGGCAGGGATGCTGGTATTCCTAGTAACAGCTCTCTCACTGCAGGTAAGGAAGCTTTTCTTTTTGAGGTGCCCTGTTCCCACTTCCACAAAACTGCTGTTTATGTTATTTTCAAATTAAGCCTGATCCCCATGGTGCCATTTGGTGGGAGACTCACACTCAGCCTTAGTTTTGCACTCTAACAAATGCAGGGCTGAATGTTATGTGAATACTCATGGCTCCTTCTATGAGGCCTTCATCCTTGTCCTCACTGGAGGGGTCTCTGTGCTGTCTCCTCCTAAACCAGCATTATCCGCATTCCAGCTGCCAGACTAACTGTCCCACGAGCAAGGTGCCCTGATCTAGTCTTTCTCCAATCTTCTTACTACCTAACCCCTCACACACCAGTCTCCAGTGGGTGTATCTTGGCTTGCTGTTGTCAAAATCTTTGCAATGAGCATTCCTGCTGTCTCCTTTCTCATTCACCAGCACCTCTCATGCGCCTCTCCACTTACAAGTGGCTGTGACAGCTGCCCAATGATCATCTCAGCTGCTGAAAATCTCTTTTCCCCCCAATGCAAAGCATCCACACCCTTTTAAGCTCCTGAATCTCTTTTGCTACCCTGGTCTCCGGCAAAAAGAATGGCCCACTGCCACTTCCCTCAGCTGCTAAACTCTCCTCCATCCCACCCCTTGATACAAGTGATTTTACTCCCCATATATAAAACAGACCCTTGGCAATCACTTTTCCAGATAGTAGAAAGTAATGAGCATGTTATTCTACCACCATATTAATTCCCTTTTTCTCTCCTCACTGCTTTCTGTCTAGAATCAGTTCTCCTGGATGGCCTACTGCAGTGTTATTCTCATATTCTTGTTCACTATCTCCTATGGAATTGGACCATGTGAGTACATAAAATTAGGTGATGATAGGAAACCTCTGGATCATACTATATGAGCACATTAATATGTGTGGGTATATGGAAATGGAACTAGACTTTGTAAATACATCTTCATAGAGAAGAGAGTGAAGCAGAATCCTACAATATCCTCAACTCACAAGCAAAACCCCAGCTCCATTCAGGATTGTTAACTGATGGCATGTTCAGTTCCTTCTCTTAGCATCCCTTTATCCTTTCTTAATTTCAATCTGAATCAGATACAATGGCAATGCCAGAACCAGTTTACAACTCCCTGCTAGGTTTTTGGTCCTCACTTGGGACCAAAGCTAATTCTAGGTCCCTGACAAATGGCTACATTTTGATATTGGAAACTCAGATATAAAATATCAGTATTGTATGTCACTGATTTTTATTCGGGTTTTCATATCATAGCCATAACCATGGTGTATGAGTGCCTTGACAACCTTTCTTGGTACTAGCCCCCAGTAGAAGCAGGAACTCTGTACATATGCCAAGCGCTGGGCACAAATATTCACTCTCTGGGGTTCTGCTTGATCAAATATAGCTCCTAAATATGAATTGTATGAATTTGCGTTTTTTCATTTTGGGGAAAAGAGGTGACCAAAGTTCCTACTGGAAAACCCCACATAAATGTCTTCATTACTTTTTCATGTTGCTTCTTCAGCTGGGGCAGTCATGTCTGTCATGATGGAAATCTTCAACCAGTCAGCCCGATCATCTGCCTTTGTGATTGCTGGGACCATTGCCTGGATGGGCCTCATTGTAATTGGGATGATATTCCCCTTCATTGTGGTAATTCAATTTGGATTTCTTCTTCAATGCTCCCAATTTAAACCACCTTTTATGGCTGTCCTAGGCAGCGAGGCACAGCAAGTACATTACAATACCATGTAGGTGATCAATGTTCTGAACCCACCTCAAAGTCCCTGTTCTGCGGAGGCCAGCTGTGTAGCAGAGGTGGCATACATAGTCTTGAGGTGAAGGGTGTGAGCTGGCCCAATCGTCAACCACCCTCTGCTGTCTTATACATATATTAAAAATGTAAAGAAACATTTCTTCTTTAGACTGAAATTTTTTCTCATTCTTGAGAAGCAAAGCAACCTTCAAGGATCTAAGAGAGTAAGTGTCAGAAGAGGATTTATTCATCTTTTTCTCTTTTATTTTTGTCTTCAGGAGGCCCTCGGTCCCTTCTGCTTCCTCATCTTTGTGGGCGTTCTTGTCATCTCAGGGATTTTTTTCTACCTGTTCCTTCCAGAGACAAAGGGGAAGTCAATCATGGAAATCACAGAGGAGTTCAGTACAATACATTTTGGGAAGAAACTTCTACTGACTGCGGGGAAGAATTCCCCTGTGGAACACACCTTCTGCACCAACTTCTGACTGGCCAGCAGAGTCAGATTTCATTGACAAAATGCACTGTCAAGATCAAATTGGAAGCTGAAGCTAAAACAGACTCTTTTTTAATAAAATCTTATTTGAAAAATAATTCACATCTATCTTACCTCTTATTCCTAGCAGTCCCATTTTATATTTGGGTCTTTGTTTTTCATGCTCACAGCAGTATCTTCACACATGGTGCCCTGCTCCTAATACCACTCTGTATCAGGAGGGTTTTAGTAATTAACAGAGACACTTCCCAGAACTGGAAGTTATAAGCACTCAAACATAACTAAACTTGTCAGTTTTATTGGAAGTCCCCTTCCACTGCAACCATTGCAAAGAAATGGGACTTAAAAATATGTGTGTTAATTTGTCAAATGAATCTCTATATAGTTAAGAGTGAGAGGACAAACCATAAAAACACCTCTTCAAACAAGCTTCTGCTCATCTGTTTACAATACACAGCACTCTAAATAGCCTAACTACTGTTTTTCCTGTCTAAAAGGAACTGCAACCAATGAAAGACAGCCAGGACAAAAATTATGTACAATTGTATAAAGAAAACCTCAGTCTTGTTGGGTCAAGATGAAAGGAACATCATAGGACTGAGAGAGTCTTGGCCTACATTACAGAGGTTTAACAGCTCAGGATGAGAAACAGGGCTTGGGATAAAGAAGAACAGGAGAACATTAACTGCATATTGAAAAAATCAATTAGCCAGATGTTGGTTTAGGACAAATGATTCCTTACAAAGGCACATCTGCAGCGTACAGCTCTCCTGTAATACCCAGGTACACACAAGTAAGTGGGTGCAAGACTCAATTGCCATTACATTTACTGTTTTCCTGCCACATGTACCTTCTAATAGGATGACTGTAGTTTATGTTTCCATATTTTGCCACAAGTTACAAATGGCATGTCACACATCCATATAGCAAAGTGCACAATCACATCAGGAAAAATATAAATATAAACAGAAAATCTAATTCCTATCCTATCAGAAAAGAGGTCTAGACCTCCACAACTCTCTCATCCTTGGCTCAACTTGCAATACTATATTCCATCTGCTCGAAGGGTAACATGGGCAGCCTTTAGTTCTTTGCTTTTATTTCAGTTCTGTCAGAGACAGATCTGATCACAGTGATCCAACTCTTTGTGACCAACAGGCATGATTATGGCAATTCATTACATCTAGGAATGAAACCAAATCATGAAAAACCTCTATATAATACAAAACTCAGCAACCTGTCTGCTTAGTAACATAGGTAACCATAAACACACTCACACTAGTGCTCCAGTTTCAGCTCTGGCTTCTCATTGAGAAGAGAGTCAAGTTCATGGTCTCCACCTTGATATTGAAAACCCACTCTTTGATTGTTTTGACCTACGTGAAAGATCAGCTCTCCCTGTTAGGACTATGACCTCCCATGACAGCTATATTCCAGTGGAACAATGAAAATGTTCACTAATGGGTGGAGGCGTGTGAACTTGGGAGATAGAACTTTCATAGGAGATGAACCTAAACTAGGAAATTCACTCCCATGAGAGCTAGGAATGACCATCAATGCCCTCACCACCTTCAGAACTAAATTTAAAACCCATTTCTTCAATCCAATTTTCCCTCAGTAAGTTCTTTGTATACATGCAACACCTCTATCACAGAAACAAAGAAAAAGATCACCCTCTAAAATATTACATGGACTTTTATCCTGTATTTGACCAAAGACATGGAAGCTGGATACCTTGATTTTGGGATAGTGCCATAAGAGATACATTTTCCTTCCTATCCCGCCTGCAGCATCTCCAATAAAAATTGGCATAATTCTCATAAATATTTGCTTGTTAGTCACCATCTTTCTACTTTGACATATAACAAAACTTTATTCCCATATTTACTGTAATAAAATGATATACGTATTCCAGAAATGATGCCTTTTAAAATTATGCTGGTTATGATTCTCTCCAGATCTATGGAGTCATTTGTCTTTCATAGCCCAATCTGAAGATATTGGAAAAGAAGTGACATGGATTTCACTTTGGAATTTATTTTGGATATTTACTAAAAACTTGGGCTGTTAATTAATCACAGTTAACTCATATGATTAACTCAAAAAAATTAATCGCGATTAAAAATTTAATTGTGATTAATTGCACTGTTAAACAACAGAATAGCAATGGAAATGTATTAAATATTTTTAGATGTTTTTCTACATTTTCAAATATATTGATTTCTATTACAACACAGAATACAAAGTGTACAGTGCTCACTTTATATTATTATTTTTGATTACAAATATTTGCACTGTAAAAATGATAAACAAAAGAAATGGTATTTTTTCAGTTCACCTCATACAAGTACTGTAGTGCAATCTCTTTATCGTGAAAGTGTAACTTAAAAAAAATCTACAATTGTGTTACATAACTGCATGCAAAGACTAAACAATGTAAAACTTTAGCGCCTATAAGTCCACTCAGTCCTACTTCTCATTCAGCCAATCTCTAAGACAAACAAGTTTATTTACATTTGCAGGAGATACTACTGCCTGCTTCTTATTTACAATGTCACCTGAAAGTGAGAACAGACATTCCGATGGCACTTTTGTTACTGGCGTTCAGGGCCGGCTCTAGGCACCAGCAAAGCAAGCAGTTGCGTGGGGCGGCACATTTGCAGGGGCGCAAGAATCCAGCATGAGAGCTGAGAACCAACAGGGGGCCCTGGGAGCTGTAGTTCCTTCGTTAGCTCCCTGCCTATAGATCCAGCCCTGGAGCAGGGAAAGAACTACATTTCCCAGCATTCCCTCAGCCACTAGCAACAGGAAAGGGAGGGGGAAGGAGTATGGAACTGAAACCTGCAGCTTGCTGTGAATGGTAGGGACAGAGCCAGCTCTAGGTTTTTTGCCACCCCCCACCCCAGCCCTGGGCTCCCCCCACACCACTGTATTGCCCCAGTCCTGGACTCTCCCCCGCCCACACCCCCTGCCACCCCAGCTCTGGCCCCCACCCGCACCCCCTGCTGCCCCAGCCCTGGGCTCTTCCCCCCTCACCCGCACCTCCTGCCGCCCCAGCCCTGGGTTCTCCCCCAAAGAAAGAATTGGGTGGACTAAATGGACAGTGCACCTCACTATCTGAAGCCTAGCAAGGCAGGTACGTGGATCCCACTATAATTTAAAATGAAAAGCAAGGGAGGAGAGGCTGTACTAGACTGGGCAGCTTTAGATACAGTACCAGGCACGTAGGAGGATTTACACTTCTGAGCCATGGAAGCAGCAATTGACTTTTCTTTTCCAGATTTAGCTAATATTCAGAAAGGGAATCTAGCACCTGCCTTCCAGATTTGAACACCCTCAAAATTCAGGAGTGCTCAAGCTCAATTTGGGCAGCTGTTACTTCATTTCTCCCAAATCAAATATACTGATCCACTGTAACTTGCTGTAGACAAAGTAGAATAAATTGAGCAAGAAATGCTTCCCAGTGGTTATTAGGACTGGAATTGCTATTTTCAACAGCCATCGCTTTTTTTTTTTTTTTTAGTTTTAGTTTTGTTTAAAAGGAAGACAGTGATATTGCATTGGCAAATTCCCCGTAGAAACAAAGAATGGAACAAAAGAATAATAAAGGCACCTCAACTTTTCCTCATTTATGTAGGACAGTCTTATAATATGCATCCAGATATCCTCCAATCACACAAGCTGAAAATTGTTCCACTTTACTGCAGTTCTGTAACCATATGGGAACCAATCCTGTCTGTGTTCTGTGCACATCCAAAATTCCTGCTGAACGACCCTCCCTGGGAGCGAGTTACCAGTGACCCAGGGCTGGGGCGGCAGGAGGGTGCAGTTGGGGGAGACGAGAGGGGGAGAGCCCAGGGCTGGGGTGGGGGGCAGCCAAAAATTGTTTTGCTTGGGGCAGCAAAAAAACTAGAGCTGGCCCTGCTGGCATTGCAAGGTATTTACATGCCAGATATGCTAAACTTTTGTATGCCCCTTCATGCTTTGGACACCATTCCAAAGGACATGCATTAATTAAATTTGTGACTGAACTCCTTGGGGGAGAATTGTATGTCTCCTGTTCTGTTTTACCCGCATTCTGCCATATATTTCATGTTATACGAGTCACGGATGATGACCCAGCACATGTTCATTTTAGGAACACTTTCACAGCAGATCTGACAAAACACAAAGAAGGTACCAATCTGAGATTTCTAAAAATAGCTACAGCACTTGACCCAAGGTTTTAAGAATCTGAAGTGCTGACAAAATCTGAGAGGGACGAGGTGTGGAGCATGATTTCAGAAGTCTTAAAAGAACAACACTCAGATGCGGAAACTACAGAACCCAAACCACCAAAAAAGAAAATCAGCCTTCTGCTGGAGGCATCTGACTCAGATGATGAAAATGAATATGCGTGGGTCCGCTCTGCTTTGGATCGTTATCAAGCAGAACCCATCATCAGCTTGGACGCATGTCCTCTGGAATGGTGGTTGAAGCATGAAGGGACATATGAATCTTTAGCGCATCTGGCACATAAATATCTTGCGACACCAGCTACAACAGCACCATGCAAATGCCTGTTCTCACTTTCAGGTGACATTGTAAACAAGAAGCGGGCAGCATTATCTCCTTGAAATTGCAACCAAACTTGTTTGTCCGAGTGACTGACTGAACAAGAAGTAGGATTGAGTGGACATGTAGGCTCCAAAGTTTTACATTATTTTATTTTTGAATGCAGTTATTTTTTGTACATAATTCTACATCTGTAAGTTCAACTTTCATGATAAGGAGATTGTACTACAGTACTTGTATTAGGTGAATTGAAAAATACTATATCTTTTCTTTTTTACAGTGCAAATATTTGTAATAAAAAATAAATATAAGTGAACACTGTACACAATATTCTGTGTTGTAATTGAAATCAATATATTTGAAAATCTAGAAAACATCCAAAAATATTTAATAAATGGTATTCTATTATTGTTTAACAGCACGATTAATCATGAGATTAATCGCGATTAATTTTTTAAATCACTTGACAGCCCTACTAAAAACATAAATTGCTGGCCACTAAATAAATTACCAAAACTGTAAAAAAAAACTATTAATGTTTCAAAAAAAAATTTAGTGACTCAGGCCTGTCCCCAAAATAATATTTTTCAGAGTGAAATCTGTGGGCAAGGAAAAAAGATGTTTAAAAATTGAATGGTGCAATTGAAGTTTTTCAGTAGAAATTCTTGTTTTAAAACTCATACTGCCAAATCCCTGATTGATAATCACTTGCTTAAAGAGCCAATAAGCTGCACTACAGTAATGAGGTTTGTACAGAAAGTAGGCTTTTGACTCTGTTCCTCTATAACTATACTGCAAAACACACCACTGAGACAGCACATCATCAGGGTGAGAGTGGATTCAGATTCACTTCACAATTTATTATTTCAGAAAGTGAAAAGCAGCAATAGAGCCCAGAGGAACAGGGAAGGGACGTGCACCGTAAAAGGTATAACAACAATAAGCCCAGTTACACACTGGATTTCTTGAGGGCTAGGTACAAAAATGAAGTCTGTATGGTCAGGATACAGCAAAAATATCAGCCTCAAGAATCCCTTTCTCCCCAGTTAGTATGTATTGAATGTCATGGTATGACACAGCAGTTTTATGTTGAGTCAGAACCTGTTATGTGCCTCCTACAGATGACCCACCTGATCCCAGTTACTTATTTCATGCTCCCGACTTTTTACCTACTTCTCTTACACAGAGAAATGTTCTGTGTAACATTAACAGAATCACCAGTTAGAATGGATTTTTGGAGCATAGGTTAAGGACCTGATCCAACTCCTGTTAAAGTCAATGGAAAGATTTTCATTGAGGCTAATGGGAATCTATCACTGACTTTAATGTGAGTTGGACCGATCCCTGGGGGATTATATACTCAGGTCAATTTCATGGCAAAAGGAAAAGCTGTACCATTTTTTTTTTATGTTTAATCAAATATATTAGCAGCAGCACCCATATGTTACGTATGCAGTTGCACAGGGTCCTGCACATCATCTGCTACACACTCAATCCATCAGGTGTAGTGCCCCAATCACACCAGCAGCCTATCTGCTATTTCTAGCACCCGGGTACCTGCACCCTTCCTCTCCTATGTGTCTATAAAACTGCACCAGTGACACAACCAGAGTTTAAATTACTACAAAACCCACATATCTGGTAGAGGAATGTGGAGGGGATGATGAGGTCTCTTCACACGTGGCAAAGAAGCTGGGTGGCAATTAATTGATCTTTGATTATTAGTGGTAAATATGCCCAATGGCCTGTGATGGGACGTTAGATGGGGTGGGATCTGAGTTACTACAGAGAATTCTTTCCGAGGTGCTGGCTGGTGAGTCTTGCCCACATGCTCAGGGTTTAGCTGATTGCCATATTTGGAGTCGGGAAGGAATTTTCCTCCAGGGCAGATTGGCAGAGGCCCTGGGGGTTTTTCGCCTTCCTCTGCAGCATGGGGCACGGGTCACTTGCTGGAGGATTCTCTGCACCTTGAGGTCTTTAAACCACCATTTGAGGACTTCAATAACTCACACATAGATTAGGGGTTTGTTACAGGAGTGGGTGGGTGAGATTCTGTGGCCTGCATTGTGCAGGAGGTCGGACTAGATCAGTGCTTCTCAAAGCCGGTCTGTCACTTTTTCAGAGAAAGCCCCTGGCGGGCCAGGCCAGTTTGTTTACCTGCTGCATCTGCAGGTTCAGCCGATCACGGCTCCCACTGGCCGCGGTTCACCACTCCAGGCCAATGGGGGCTGCGGGAAGGGCGGCCAGCACATCCCTCGGCATGCGCCACTTCCTGCAGCCCCCATTGGCCTGGAGCGGTGAACTGCGGCCAGTGGGAGCTGCAATCGGCCGAACCTGCGGACGCGGCAGGTAAACAAACCGTTCCGGACCACCAGGGGCTTTCTCTGAACAAGTGGCGGCCCGACTTTGAGAAGCACTGGACTAGATGATCATAATGGTCCCTTCTGACCTTAAAGTCTATGAGTCTATACTCCAGCACTACACTGACAGAACTGCAGCTCTGCCCCTGTAGCACTGGTAGTATAGTCACACAATAGAAAGACAAAGTAGAGCCCAAAGCATATAGGAAAAGTCTTATGACCAGTTAGTGAAAATCATTGTTATGGTATAATACTATCAAAAATTATATCACAAATTGTGCATTCATCACCATGATATAAAAAAATTTTTAGAAGGTTTGCGAAAAATCCAAAACTTGTAAATGAAAGAAAATTGTTTAAAATCTCAAGCCAATAAAATAACAGATATTTTTTAGAGCTTCTAAGTCTACACGCTCCTGCACACCAATAAAGAGTTAAAGTTGTTGGCAGGCAACAGGAGATGTGTGTAAAAATCTCCAACCACTTCTAATCACCATAACATTTAACTGGTACTATGGCATTCCAATAAACCACCTGTCATTGCTTGACTACATAACATATGTCAGTGGCTCTCAACCTTTCCAAACTACTGTGCCCCTTTCAGGAGTCTGATTTGTCTTGTGTGCCCCCAAACTTTCACCTCACCTGAAAACTACTTGTTTACAAAATCAGACATAAAAATACAAAAGTGTCACAGCCACACTAGTACTGAAAAATTGCTGACTTTCTAATTTTTACCATATAATTATAAAATAAATCAATTGGAATATAAATAGTGTACTTACATTTCAGTGTATAGTATATAGAGCAGTATAAATAAGTCATTGTCTCTCTAAAATTTTAGTTGTACTGTCTTTGCTAGCGCTTTCTATGTAGCCTGTTGTAAAAATAGGCAAATGTCTAGATAAGCTGATGTACCCCCCTAGAAGAGCTCTGCGTACCCCCAGGAGTACATGTACCCCTGGTTGAGAACAACTGACATGCGTAAGAAGTGATTTAAGCAGTTACCCAAGAACTGAAGAGTTTTGCTATTAACATGTACTTGTTTCTCATTATTTCTTTTGACTCATAGGCATTTGCAGTAAACCCCTCCAAAAATAAGTGAATTCTGTATTTGGTTTACTAGATTCTTAGCTGTAGGACTACACAGTGCAGATTAGTTGCAGGTGCCAAGGTGATGTAAAGCTCACCTTTGCCTCCTCCAATCCTAGACATGCTCTAGGCAGAGAAAGTCCCCGGCCATAAGTTAAAGCAGCCTGAAGGCTTCCAGGGGCTGACACAGCAGACAGGGATCAACCAAACACAAGAGAGTCCCAAACTTGCCCTTTCCCCCCAAACCATGCCTCTTACACAGGCTGCAGGAAGAGGGTGGTGTAGAACAGCAGTTCTCAAACTGTAGGTCGGGACCCCAAAATGGGTCACAACCCCATTGTAATGGGGTCGCCAGGGCTGGCTTAGACTTGCTGGGGCTCAGGGCTGAAGCCTGAGCCCCACTGCACAGGGCTGAAGCCAAAGCCCAAGGGATTCAGCCCTGGGCGGTGGGCTCAGGTTACAGGCCCCCTGGCTGGGGCTGATGCTCTTGGGCTTCAGCTTTGACCCCTACCCCGCGCAGGACAGTGGGAATCAGGCGGACTCAGGCTTTGGTCCCCACCGCCTGAGGTCATGCAGTAATTTTTGTTGTCAGAAGGGGGTCGTGGTGCAATGAAGTTTGAGAACCCCTGGTGAAGAAGACATTACTCTGGCACTAGGTCATGAGAGAATCCTCTGACACTAGGCTGACCTTCCCATGGTTGGATAGTGTGGTTTTAGGGCTTTTTTTGTGCCTGCAGCATAGAGCAAAGGAGTAGACAGCCCAGTGTGACAAATTGGGGAAATGTCTATCATTTCTTATTAATATTAATTGTTTATTACCCTGTTTCTCTGTTCAAACTGGAATTGTTACCCCCCTGAATGTGTAATCAAATCAAAGGAGGCTGCACGAGGGGGGCTGTTTAGGAACTCAGGAAGGGTAAACAATGATACAGATAAAAGAGCCCCGAACATACCCAGTGCAAAGGAGTTAAGACAACAATAGCTGGGACATCAACTGGAGGAAGAATCTACCTGGCTGGCACAATCCCAGTTAGGATGTGTTTCTCTTCCCAAGGCTCGGGGTGAGATCAAATGACCCACAAGGGTTAAAACGGTGTCCTGGCAGAAAGGATAGTGGGGGAAGGTCACCTCAGTTAGAAGCTGATAAAGGGATACAGAGTCAGCATGCAACAAGGCTGACACCCAAGACAGAATGGGTTCAGCAAGGGTCTTTAGCTGCGAGTCATCAGCAAGCAAACTGTAACTTGCCCCCATCTTCTCTGGGCACCAAGGCTAAGTCATATCTACCTAGGGGCTTGAGGAGAAAGCCAAGCGCAGGCAAGAGAATGTGTGTAGATGTCTCTGTTATTGTTGACTATTTCTCTAAGCTCTGTGTATAATTTGGGTAAAATATACCATACTTTATTTTGGAGAAACTGCTTTAGTGTCACTGCATGGTATTCCTGACCACAGGCTCCCAAAAAGAACTCCTGCAGGGTCCAAGCCTAGCTGGACCTACTAGGTAACATAGTTGGCAGCCAGAAACCCAGGCAGAGAGTGGCTGGATTGCAGGATCCTGTCCCAAGGAGAAATGGAAGAACAGACCAGCTGCCTGAAATGGATGTCCTCAGGGGACTGGGAAAGTGTCACAGGAGGGGCAACCTATCCAGAGACCATGACAACCAGGTACTGAACTTAATGATTAAGGATAAATTTGTGCCACCTTTCATCACCCTGGGGAGCACTTACTCCATTGCCTTCAGCTGGACTACTTTCATGAGTAAGTGATTCCAACGGTTAGAAAGAGTTGCAAAGCTGGACCCTAAATTACAGGGCATTTCATTCACAGTTCATATGACAGTACAGAACAGCGTATTTTTACTTCACAGCAACATAACTCATTGCACAAACTCTATATCAGGCACGTTCTAATTCAGATAAGTATTACTGCAGAGACACTTCCGAGTTTAGATCAGAGAACTAAAGTATTTTACAGTAACTGGCACATTTTAGGTTTTATGCTTGATCCATGTACCTCTTTCCCTTCCCAAATCAATGAGCACCCCATAGTGACTAATATTCTGAGATAGGGATAACTCTCCCTCCATTGGCTTAGATTAGACACATTCTCCTGAAATAGCTAACTCAACAGTTTTAAACCTTGTCCAGATACTGCAAAATATATAATAAAAAAAAAACAGTACAAAGTACAAATTTAACAGTAATCCCATGGTGCCAGTTCCTCATTGCCACACCTCAGACAAGGATGTAGACACAGAAATCAGTTCATTCATTTATAATAAAAGAGACCTACTAAGAACTGGGAACAGTAAGCCCTTTAACCAGAGATGTCCAGTTGCCTTTCAGACCTGGTGAGTACCCCGGGGTTTACCTTTTGCAGCTGGTGTTTTTAATGCTATCAGCACTTTAAAGATGACAAAACCAATATATCAATAGGAAGAATCTGCCTCCTACTCACTGAAAATTAAAGCTGGTCAAAACCAATAAAAATGATTTCGCACAAAAATTTGAAATTGTTTCCATTTCACAAGGTCGAAAATTTTCTGTCTCACACAATTTTTCATAATTTTAACCAACATGTTGAAATTTTTATAATTTTTTTTTCCTTTACTGAAAATTATTTGTTTTCTGTCTGAAGACTGAGCTTTTGGTAAATGAAATATCTCATTAATGATTTTGAAAATAATGTTGATATAAATGCTGATATAATTTCATTAAAATTTTGGTTAAAAATTGTGAAAAATGTAAGATGTCAATACTGTTGAAAATGTTTCTGTGATATTTCCATTAAGACTTCTTTAAAACAAATCTATGTATGTGACATGGCTTCTTTGAGTAACTGTTCTGCTGTCAGGATGGTTGAAGCAGAACACACTTTTTTAGATGATATCCTTTTAACAAGAAAAGTGAAAAAAATATTGGAACAAGGCTCCTACGTAGCTCGGAGGACAGTCTGGGAGACAATCAAGGGAATGGGAGAGTCATGAGGTGCTTATTCATTAGCACGTGGCATAAGAGAAAACACAAATAAAATATGTGACAATACAATCCCAATCATGCAAAGATCTTTTGGGAACAGCTGGAGATGGCATGAGTCCCATTCAGAATCCTGTGGCAGAGACCAAAAACAATTCTCTTCCCACAGCTACTACTTACATTAACCCTGGGAAGCCCCATAACATATCAGACTGTTGACAGGGAAACTCCAGGGTTTCCATGGCAGCAAAATGCAGTTCCTTGAGCTGCATGTAGAGAAAAAGTCAGATAACACACCTCTGGCCCCAGAGCAAGTAGAGGGAGAAAGAGTGTTTTCAGAACCAAGGCCCCACTTATGCTTTGCTACCATTTCAGTGAAGACAATACAGTATTCTTATTCTGTTCCTGTGAAGTTTCTTACATCTGCAAGAGTCTGTGACAACTGAGATATATTTCTGGAAAGTGAAAGACAAATATAAGGAACATCCTGGTCAAGGGCCGGCTCTACCATTTTTTGCCGCCTCAAGCAAAAAAAAAAAAAAAAAAAAAAAAAAAAAAAAAAAGGCTTGGACTGCCAAAGCACAAAAAAAAAAAAAGCCCCAAGAATGGACGGAATGTCGCCCCTTAGAATGTGCCGCCCCAGGCATGTGCTTGCTCTGCTGTTGCCTGCAGCCAGCCCTATCTTGGTCTTACCACAAGCTTAAAGAGTGTTTTTTCTTTGCAGATTAAGTACCAAAGGCTATTTCAAATTATCTTCGTTTTGGGAATTGGCGGATCCCTGCAAGTTGGCCTTCAAATTTCTATGATCACTTACACTTCTGTGGTAAGCAGTCTTAAGCAGCTAGAATACTCTTTGGTTGTGTGTGCAATGGGACTGCATGCTAGCTTGAGAATGCTCCTTCAAGGCAATCCACCAAGTGTTTACATTGCAACTATTCCTCCCTTTTCTATTCTATCCTGTAAGTCAGTGTTCCTCAAAGTGTACAAAATAATTGAGAGGAGAGGAGTGAAGTTGTATTTTCAGAATGCTTTATGCTATAGCTAGCTTTTCTTCTGACAGATGGTGCAGTCAGTAAGTTAAGGCAGTAGGGTTGTGCATTTCCTTATTGCATAGTGCTGAGACCTCAGAGTGGGTCTGTAAAGTAGGATTTTGCTTTACTTTACTTCTTAATGATGTATAAAGAAGACCTTAATGTGTTGGGTTTTTTTTTAATCTTCTGTTTTCATACACTGGAAATATTAGGAATGTCAAGTTTGGTCTTCCCAAGTTTTGCTGAAGGACACCTCTTGGGGTTCTCAGAGTGTGGGTTCTTTGAGGTCTCATGACATAAAGGGGAAGTGGTGTTGAATCTTTAATAAATAATAAAATAATAAAAATACTTAGCTCTTATAAGCTTCCTTCTTTTTCTAAAATACTCAGTAATGACTGGAATTCAATAGGTGTTAACACAAAACCAAGAGTCAGATCATGCCTGCCTAGATCCATGTGGTCTGAGGTCATGATGGGGGAGTGGATGAAGACAGGACAAGCTGGAGATGGCATAGATGGGACACTCATCATCCCGCTCCCGCCCTAAGGTTACCAGGAAAAACTAATAGATCCCCACATAGTGTTAACTTTTCTGTATAGCCCCCACACCCCTGTCTTTGGGAGTGCCTTCGGTAGGCCAAGAGACAGAAGAGACGAATCCCTGACATGAGGCACCCTTCACAGTTGTTCAGCTTACAGTCTCAAATTTTGTGATGTCATCCAGTAACTTCATTAATTCTCCAGTCACCAGAGTATGATCTAGGATAGACGAGATCTGCATTTCTAATGTAAAAAACTCACAAGCAAGCAAATGTAATAAAATAAAACAAATACCTTTCAGATCTTTTTTATACGTCCTAAAGAAGCAAAAAAGGGCAAAAGTCTAAATATATTTCCTTTGAAGGCAATGCCTTTTCTATGGGGATTCAATGTTATTCAGTGGACTTCACCTTACAGAGAAAGTAGAATTTTAAGGCTTCGGGACAGTGAAAGTGAAAATAAGGTGGGTAATCTCACTGTAAAAGCACTACCAGTCAACTGTTTAAGAGAGGATGGAGATTGAGGTGCACTTCAGAACTGCATGGGGAATTCTGAACTGTGTCTGACTTAAAGCCAATGTCATTACCCTCTTATTTTCATAGCTATAAATTAAATCACAATTTTTAATCAAATACAAGTAACATCTCTGCAGGGCCACCCAGAGGATTCAGGGGGCCTGGGGCAAAGCAATTTTGGGGGCCCCTTCCATAAAAAAAAGTTGCAATATTATAGAATACTATATTATTGTGGGGGGCCCTGCGGGGCCTGGGGCAAATTGCCCCACTTGCTCCCCCTGCCCCCCCCCGCCCCCGGGCAGCCCTGCATCTCTGGAATTTTTCACTCCACTCCAAATATATTAAACTCTCTCTGGCCTTTAGCTCCTAGCAGTTCCACAGTATGAAACAGAAAAGGAGCAATACAAAGATGATGTTCAAGGTCTCAGATTCAAGAACAGCAAAAAAAATTGGTGGAATTATGGGTTCTTTTTTAAACTATGTCTAATAGTAAGTCACCCACTTTTAACTTCTTTTAAATAGTGGCTGAAAATATGACAAATAACTAAGAACAATCCATTGGAGTCATGTTTATAGTTAATGAAAATCCCCTTTTTCTTTCCCAGCATGTTAAAAAGTTTATCAATGAAACCTGGCAAGAGCGATATGGCTCTCCTCTTCATCATGAGACCCTTATGTTGCTGTGGTCCTTCATTGTGTCTGTCTTCGGTATAGGGGGACTCTTGGGGTCTATGGGCAGTGGATACCTGACTAGAAAATATGGCAAGTACGTATATATAAAAACAAATTGCTAATCAAAAGTCATGAAACAATTAATGAGCGGTTGAGTCCTTGAGTGTGAAACATTCTTTTAGGTATCCTAGGATCAAACCATTTAGCACCTTGAAAGTAAGTATCAAGACCTTAAACTTGACATGGTATTCTATGGAAAGCTAGAAGAGTAAGAAGACTACTGGAGTGATATATTGATTAGGTAGACAGCTGCATTCAACATTCGTTGCAATTTCCTCAGGGCTGAGGCCTTCAACCCTGATAAGTTACATTGCTGTGGCCTAGATGGGAACTAACAAAGGCATCTATTATTGAGGCCTGGTTACCATCAGCAAGGAGGGGATGCTGTCTCCTAGCCAGCTGAAATGACAGAATGGGTTTCTTGGAGGTGCTACTAAGAGTTCAGCATCACTGAGAAGCACAGAAGTCCTCCTAGGCTGTGGTCTGACTTGGTGAGTTGTGGGTATTTCTTCAAGTGGAAGGGTTATGTCTCTAACGTCTTCTAAGTGTTTTCCTCTGCCAACCAACATAAAATCTGTGTTACTAGCCTTTAGCTTCAGCCAGCTCTTTTTCATCTATATTAACTCATCCAGCCTCTTAGATAGTTGGCTGACAACAGTATATTCCTAAATTGTGAAGACAGATAGAGTTGTAGGCCATGTGCATATTGTTGACATTTGAGCCCATTATGTCTCAGTTTTTCCTAGTACCTCCATGTAAATATTTAATAAGGGCTTGTCTACATTTAAAATGCTGCATGAGCGCAGCATCACCGCTGCAGCTCTTCAGTGAAGATGCTACCTATGCCCATGGGAGGGCTTCCCATAGGTGTAGGTAATCCACCTCCCTAAGAGGCGGTAGCTAGGTCAACGGGGAGAATTCTCCCATCAACCTAGTGCTGTCTATACTGGGGGTTAGGTGGCTTTAACTGTGTCACTCAGGGGTGTGGATTTTTCACACTCCTGTGCAATGGAGTTATACTGACCTAATTTCCTAGTGTAGACCAGGCCTAAGACTGGGGAGAGGTGTGCCCTGAGAGACTCTGCAAGTGATGGGCACAGTGGTGGAGGTGGGATTTGCCTTCAGTTTTATGCAAGTTTCTTTTGCACTGTTACAGAAAGAAATGTCTAGTGTGCAACAATCTGCTCATGCTAGCAGGTGCATTTGTCATGGGCTTCAGTAAGACAGCCAAGTCCTTTGAAATGATTCTGATTGGACGCTTACTATGCGGCATCAGTGCAGGTGAGACGTCTCATATAAGTCAATTCTCTTTCCTATCTCACAATGCTTTGTGTCTCTTCAAATTAGGATTTCCCTTTACTTTGACAACAAAATATCCAGATTCATCCTCAGTGGTGCAATGTCTCATTAGGTCATATGCACAGAAACAGCACACATGCTACAACCAACCATTCTTACGCGTATCAAAATGTTACCAATTCTGCTGCCAAAAAACAAAATTCTACTTTGAAGAAAAAAAAAATCCCTAGAGTAGCTAGAGGAAAGTTTGGGCTTACTGTATAATGTGTAATTTTCTTGATGGGAAAGAAATGAATAGACACATACTGTTCTTAGCCTACTTCAGTTACAATCTGTAATTCCAGCAGAATATGGTTCTGATCAATGATATTGGAAAACAAAACAGAGCACAGTTTAAATCTAATGTTCTCATAAAGCTCTCAAGAAAAACTCTATTCAGAGATTCACCCATTTTATTTTATCTCTGTAAAAATTCTCAGTACACTGTCTTTACCCGTCCCTCAACACATGAACTCCTTTGAGTTAGGAAAATGACCTGGGATAATCAATAAAAGTAATTCCTGGCAGGTGGCCCAGATGTCAATAAAAACTTCCCATGCTAATGCCATTATGTCTTGGATTTCTACCTACACAAAAGGATACCTATTTTACCTCTTTACCTTGGAAAGGAATCTCTTATTTTGAAACAAAAACTTTTGTAAACTTATGTAAGGCAATGTTGCATTGAATGGCAGCATTTATTTTTTATTTTTTATTTTTTTTGCCCATGTATTGGGATGCTCTGTAATTTCTTCTATGAGGAGCACCAGTCTCGCGCAGACAGAATTTCATCTGATTCAACAGAGTTTCATATCTTTATCACTTTTGCTACCATATGCTAACAGGAAGGACAATGTCAGAACCTTGTTTACTTTCATATCAAACAGAGGTATGCTGAGATCACAGTATTAAGGGAAACCTGTTACTTA
This sequence comes from Malaclemys terrapin pileata, assembly GCF_027887155.1. Taxonomy (NCBI): domain Eukaryota; kingdom Metazoa; phylum Chordata; order Testudines; family Emydidae; genus Malaclemys; species Malaclemys terrapin. The sequence continues at coordinate 13,686,505 of NC_071520.1, read as the reverse complement.
TCTAAAAGATGTAATATTTATTTTTAAATGCCTTTGTTTTCAGATTAAATATTTCACTCATTAAAAGATACAAAAAGCACGTTTTGCCCCAAATCTGCAACCTTAATAACGTAATGTGCAAAACAGATACACATGACAAAAATATTCATGATTTGCTCTGGAATCCAATATTGTTTGCTACAGAAATATCCCATAAAGTACTAAAAAAATGTACTTTACCAGCCCTTCTGATATATCACCTCAGAAAAGTTTGAGGCAAGAGGCATGTATGGTTTTAGAAGCAAATCGAATACTACTACAAGGTTTTCACTTGTTGAGCTTTGTAGTCTCTCATTTCCATTAAAAATCTTCTGCTGTCATTCACTGGAAGCATGATGATGATAATGATGATGATGCAACTCACAGGAAAACTCCTAATTTCTTACCCCCATTTTAAAAAAAACAGACTGCAGATTAGTGGTGCATGATGCACAAGGAGGATGGGATAAGAAAGAGCTTGCCCAACAGATGAAGAGTCAGCAAAGGCAGTTGATTGCTTGAGTCTTATTTGACCCCTTATTTAATATACAATAAACAAGTCATGAGGCAGTTTATATTCTGGCGGAACACAATTTTTTAATTTACACTATTTTATTTCCTATAACGGTCTTGTTTCGTCTCCTAAATTCAAGGTTTATGTATTTCTCTACATCCTCAATATGCTGGAGAGGTTTCCCCCAAGAAGCTGCGTGGATTTGCAAATTCTACTATCCCTCTTTTTGGGGCACTGGGAAAAACCCTTGGGCAAATTATGGGACAAAGGTAGAATACACTTACTTACTTACCTACCTTTATTTCTCTATATTCTTTATCTTTCTGTTCATAGTCTTCCATTTGCCCATGCATCTCTCAAAAAACAAAATCTGCTGAACTTTTATTTTATATTTACATTTTTATACTCCCCAGGGAGTATTTAGGAACTGAGTCATTGTGGCCGTTACTGATGGCCTCCTGTGGAATTGCAGCATTGGTCCAGCTGGTCACTCTGCCATTCTTTCCTGAGTCTCCACCCTACCTCCTGATGCATAAAGGAGATAAGGAAGGTTGCCTGAAAGGTAACAGAGAGTTCCCTGGTCCTCACTTTTATTTCTATTGTTTTTTTGGATTTGTGATGTTAATAGCACCCGTTAACGGGGCATGTGATATTAGGAGGTACCAAGTTTCCCACTGCCCATTACTAAGCTGATTCTGTGAATACAGATGACCTACAGATTTTGATACGGGTCTAAATTAGTAGATATAACCTTTTCTTTGTAAAATTCTGCATTAGGGGATGCTTTAGCTTTCTACCATTACCAGCTAACTTCATTATTGCATTGATCATTCTGATTGATTAATGAGACATGGCCTGTCAGTTCAATGGAATAATCAATGCAGGTACTGAACAATTAATGCATTATCTACTCAGTAATTCAATAGTTAACTGAATAACAAAGAGATGGACTAACATGATGGACTTTGTTCTCTTTCTCATGGACAGCCATGAAGCAGTTCTGGGGTGAAGGGACTCATCAAGCAGAGATTGATGACATGATGAAGGAAAAGGCTACAATGAAAAGCACCAAGATTCTCAGTGTCTTGGAGCTAATGAAAGAAGCATCCTTGCGTTGGCAGTTGTATACCATAATTATTATTATAGGTACCCTGCAGATTTGTGGCATCAATACAGTTGAGTTCTTCCTCACTTTAAGTCTCAAAACTATTAGGCAGCCTTGAAAATGCTACAGACTTGGTATAATTGGCATTTGGTTAACATGGGAGTCCATAGCATTTCAGAATCTCACCAAGCAATCTCAAATGTATATTTAAGAGAAAGGGTGATAGTTTTGAGTACTGCAAGCCTCCACACATCAGGGTTCGTGGGAAGGAAGAATATGTTCTACTATGACATTCTTGGATCTGTCCCTGCAGTGTCCGTAAATGTAGCTGTTTCTGATAGCTAGTGGGGATCAGCGGAGTGATAAGTACTGGGACTACCTCCCGCATATGTCAATATGTGCTGCAATTGTTAGCCACGGAAGGAAAGCACCTAACTCTATGCCAAGCTAACATGCAGTCTGTCTAGGATGGGGAGTAATGCAAGCACACAAACTTAAGAATCGAATGTCAAAATTATTACATAGGACTCATTTGCAAATTCCCACTGTGATGTGAGACTACTGGATTGAGGAGTATAAATATAAGGAGGTATCTTGAGCGACTATAGTGCAGGTCTATTTATGATACAATATCATCTGACAAATACAGGTCCCTAGAGCAGCAGCAGCAACAGCAGAAAACTGATAAAACCTGGTCAGCATCATATTCCACTCCATCCTTGTGTATAAGGATTGCACACACAAGCAGCACAGATTAAAAGGGAACAATTCCGTATTGCAATGTTTCACCACCACATTACAATGCTGCATTGCATGGAGAAAGGTTCTTAACTCACCCTCAAACAATCTATTCAAACACTACTTCCCAAATGAGTAGTAGACATTCACTGGAGCAACTGCCATACTTACAAACAGGAGCAGAGCCCCACCATTATTTCAATACTGCAGAGATCATTCCTTCTTACGTATAGTGGCTGATCTTCCCTGACAAGCAGTCTGTGTGTGTGAGAGAATACCACTTGCCCTGTAAAATGGGTTCCGCTTAAAAACACTGAGTTCCTAAGGAAGAAATACACCATTCCTTTCAGACTACAAGTCTTTAAAAAGCACATAATGATGCATGTCTATTAAGAACTGATGAAACCTCAGCAACTGATGGTCTCACTGTCACAGGGTTTTAGCTACTGTAATTTTTTAATAGTAAAATATTTTAATTTCATAACATTTTACAATGTTTTCATCTTTCAATAATACAAAGTCTCACACCTACCCAACTTTATGTAGAAGTGCAACATTACAACTCTGAACAGCAGAGACCAATCATGGTTCTCACTGGAGAATAGCAATTGTTTATCTGGTGCCAGGCACAGTGTCACACAAATATATGTAAGAGGTAATTTACTTTTTTTTAATTGCATTTTCTAGATCTATGTTTATGCTTTTGAAGTGCTCCATGTGGCTGGGTTTGATGAAGACATCATCCCCTACATGTCACTGAGTGTTAGTCTATGTGAACTCTTCTCTTCTATACTCTGCGTAAGTAAAATTACACTGGGAATTGGTCAGAATTTGCTCCATCTGCTATTACATCAATGTGATTTGTATCCCTCAGAGCATCATCATTGAGCACTTTGGCAGAAAGAGGCTGCTTTGCGGGGGCTATGGGATAACGGCTTTAATACTGGCTGGCCTCACAGTAACTCTCGCCCTGCAGGTGAGGAAACTCTTTTCAATGAGTTCTTTTCCAATATCAACCCTGTTTCTAACCCTTCCCATCAATAGTTCTACTGGCTATAAAAAAGTCCAGTTGGCTCTAGTACCCCCAAAATAACTTCTGCTACCATGATGGCAGAGCTAGTAGTCGCTAAAGTTTGTCATGAGACTCCCCCAGTCTTCCTCACACTCTGATACAGACAGGGCTGAACCTCATGCAGATTCAATCTTGATTATCCTTCTTCTTTTATGGCCTGTGAATGTGGCTACTGTTAGCACAGTCTGCTGTATTCCTCCCTCCATTACAGAGGGACCCAGCCAAAATGGTTAAAAGCTAAATCTGATCTCAACAATACTAGTATCATTGCTGTTGCTCCTTCAGGGACAGGGCTCTTGTGATACCAGCACTCCTGGAAGAGGAGCTGCTCCAAACTGCTACCTTACCCAGTGCCTCCCACTCCTGTTTCATTCATGATGGATCAGTGTAGCTACAGAATCACTGGTTCAGGCTCCACCCTTCCTTGTGACCAACCCTCTGTGCACTATGGTGCAGGGACTCTTCTCTACATGGGGATGTGATCCATGGAGTGCAGGAGGTACAGCTCTCCTGAACAGGCTTCCAAAAGCTTTCTTCCACCCCTGCACAGCAGGCAGGATCTGCTGCATCCAGGGACCTCCGTGTATGTTGAAGGGGCTACAGAGGCAAGACTTGCCCTTAAAGAGGTGCCCTCAACAAAAATGGAATTTTGCCCTTTTTGTTTGTTTCTTTCTTTATAGCGTACAAGGAGGCCTTGAAGGTTCTCTTTTGTTCAATGATTCTTCTGTCCATTCAAAATTCAGGTCTTATACCCTGGATTTATAGACAACTGGACAACTTGGAGATCAACCACAAAGAATCTATGCAAGGACAACATGATTATAGGAAAGGGAAAGTGATTTTTAGTCACCCTGCTTAAAGCTTGTTTTTGTTCATACCCATTTAACTTCAACACATGGGAGAAAAGCCTTTCATTAAGGAATCAAGACCTTCACCCCTTCAACAAGGCATGAGAAAGATCTCTCATCTGGACTGTGAACTAACGAGTCCTTAACAAAAGCAGGGAAGACAATTTGGTATTCTTCATATTTCTAAAGTTAAGAAAAAGAAAAGCAAACAGAATTTGGGAGGTGGGGAGAGAAGGGGCAGTGGGAAAACGAGGCCAGGGAAACGAGGAACTATTTGTCACTAGTTGAACAGACATCACTAAGCTTTGTTTTCCTCTCTAGGACTGGTTCTTCTGGATGCCATATTGCAGCCTCTGTCTTATTTTGTTGTATGTGATCTTCTTTGGAATTGGGCCAGGTGAGTAGTTAGTTCAACAGAGAGGGAGAGAGACAGGAACCAGGCCACGTGAGTTCAATAATATAGTAAGGAGACAGGGAAAACAAATAGCATATGCCATTAAGTATATGTGGAGTAACAGCAGAATCCAGAATGCTAATATGCACAAGGATAGGGAAAGAACAGAACTAGACCACATGAATACATCTTCTTAGAGGAAGGAGGGAGGGAAGAGGCTTAACTATTTGAGTGCATTAACCTGAGAGCAGAGCCCAAGTGAAGGAAATTGCTGACCTTACTTTATTGATATTACCTTAGAGGCTCAGGAAATAGTTTTCTCCAGCTCAGAAGGTCTCTTTCCCCTGCTCCCCAAAATATGTCATCTATGGCACTGATTCTGTAACAGCACATGGCCTCCCAGGAGTTCTCAAACTGTGGTTTGGAACCCCAAAGTGGGTCACAACCCCATTTTAATGGGGTCAACAGGGCAGGCGTTAAACTTGCTGGGGCCTGGGGCTGAAGCCTGAGCCCCACCGCCTGGGCCTAAAGCCAAAGCCTGAGGGCTTCAGCCCTGCGCGGCAGGGCTCAGGTTACAGGCCCCCTGCCCAGAACTGAAGTCCTTTGACTCCCTCCCTCCCCAAGTAATCAGAAGGGGGTCCCGGTGCAATGAAGTTTGAGAACCCCCATATTGGCAACATGAACTCAATAAATAAAACAGGAGAACAAGCAATTCTAGTTCACCTAAGGCACTCTTTGATCAAGTATTAGCCCCAAATATTATTTAACATTAGGCACAGGCATACTAATTTTGCTTAATTTTGAACACTCTTGAACATCATAGGTTTAGTAGCAAGACACAGACTTAAAAGTTATTGGCCTTGTGTTTTGCTAAACAGAGAACAAAGAAGGTGCACAGAGAAAAAAATATTCATGGAAAAAACAGGGTGATAAGACAGAATAGAGAGCAGGCAGAGTGAAAAACAGACAGAGAGAGAATGGAAAAAAGAGGAAAAGTTTTAAAATACATCGCATGATGTCAAGTATCAGGGGGTAGCCGTGTTAGTCTGTATCTACAAAAACAACAAGGAGTCTGGTGGCACCTTAAAGACTAACAGATTTATTTGGGCATAAGCTTTCGTGAGTAAAAACCTCACTTCTTCGGGGCATACATGTGCCCAGAGTAGATAATTCATTTGTGACAGAGCAGCGATACTCAGACCTCAGTGGTTCAGGAGCCAAATTACTGATCAACATTACCCAAAAGAGCCACAGTCGTGTGAATTCATTATATATAATTTTCACAGCAAAATGACTGACCAGGTGTTCTACAATTGGTTAATAACATAGTATAAGCATCCTGATTGGTTAATAATTAAATCACTCAGTGGTTTAATATCATGTGCTGCAAAGAGCTGCAGGAAACACATTAAAGAGCCATTTGTGGCTCCCGAGCTTTAGTCTGAGTATCACTGTGCTAGAGTAGCTTTTGGGGTGACTCTTCTTTCACTGATACATACTGCAGGCTTCCTGTTACCTAGAAAAGTCTGTTCGGTTTCAGCTGCCTTCCCTTCCCCTGGCGGGAAGCATGGTTTGCTAAATCACAGTTGTTTCGTTAGTCCTGGGACCTCAAAACATAATTTGAAGCATTCCCTAATGCCAAACTCCATGAGGGTCATCCATGCCTATTAATACCATCTATTACTTTGGGACATTAAAAAGGGAGAGTTCCATAGTCCTATAACAACAACAAAATAATGATGATAATAATAATAAGCACTTGTATAACATTTTTCATGGCAGACCGTCAAACTGTTACAAACATTCATCCTCACATCTTCCCAGTGAGTTAATTACCATTTAAAAACTGAACATTTGCTACATAGTAGAATGAGAGATACCACGGTAGTAACTCAGATGCCAGTGTGGAGTAACTGTGGGTATTTTCTGTCTTCGTAATGGCAACACATCCTTTACATGTAGGGACATTGAGGCAGAGAGATTAAGGCATATATTCAGTAATGTACTTAAGGATGTGCCAATGAGTTGTCCCAATGATTTAAATGAGATTACTCCTATACTTCCCAAATTGGGGCCTAAATGGCTTGTCCATGGGCACACAATGAGTCTGTGGAGAAAAAGAAATCAGAACTCACAAGATCCTAGCTTTCAGCTCTATATTCAGTATGCATCCCATACAACCTCTTACCTTGGCCATTACATTAGCAAGATGGTTTGGTTATCTATTTTCACCAACAACTTTTACTGAAAGTTTTTTTCAGTGGAGGGAGAGAGGAAAGAAAGAAGGTGAAGGGAAACAGAGTAGCTAAGAAAACAACACAGCAATTATTACTTATTCATGTTTCATCTTCCTTTCAGCTGGGGCCACAATATCCATTAGGGTTGAAATCTTTGACCAATCATCCAGACCATCTGCCTTTGTGATTGGTGCGGCCCTCAACTGGGTTGGAATCTTTGTGATTTGGATGATTTTCCCATTCATTGTGGTGAGTGATTCTAACTGGAACATTTCCCAACTGTTTCTAATTTAAACCACCTTGGGAGGTTTGCAGGAAAATGGGGATGAATAAAGAGCAGTAAAGCACAATGCTGGGTCAGTTTGGAATCTTTTGGCTCCTGCTCTATGGAGACCACTTACGTAACAGAGGTGGTGCATTTCAGTTTTAGACTGATCTCAAACTCAAACATGTAAAGAATGATTTCTCCTTTATTTAAACATTATCTGACTTCAAAGATATAAAGTCACATTCAAGAATCTGAAAGTCAGAAGATTTGTTCATATTTCTCTCAATTTTTTTCCCCAGGAGAGTCTTGGTCAGTTCTTCTTCCTCATCTTTATGGGGGTTCTTGTCACTTCCGGGATCTTTATCTACCTGTTGCTTCCAGAAACAAAAGGAAAGTCTATCACCGAAATCCAAGAGGAATTCAATAAGTTAAATTTTAGGAAGAAATATGTCCCAGCCATGGAGAAGAACATCAGTGAAGATTATACTTTCTGCACTCAGCTCTGATTGGCCATCAAAGGGAGTCAGCAAAAGGAAGAAAGAAGAGACATTAGTGACTTTCAGACTGGAAAGTAAAGCCACCCTGGACAGTCAGCTTTAGTATCTTTAATTGGACCAACTTCTGTTGGTGAGAGGGATAAGCTTTCAAGCCACACAGAGCCTGAGGAAGAGTCTCTCTCACCAACAGAAGTTGGTCCAGTAAAAGATATTATCTCAACCCACCTTCTCTCTCTAATGTCCTGGGACCAAGTGCTGCTCTCCAGTCAACTCAGAAACAGGATGATGTCTGTTAGTAACAGATCCAGCGCTCAAGACTGGAATGACTGAGAACTCTGGCTTAACTTGGTGAACTGTAAATCTTCTTTTATACCATCTATCAATGAATCAAAGGTTGGCATTATGTTAAAACTTTTAAACAACTCTCAGCTGAACCATGAGTAAAGAGAGGAAATAGAAACCCACCTCTTCCAAAGTGACTTGCAATTGTCATTTTACAATACAAAACTGGGAATAGTGAAGTTATTTGGTTGCTAAGGTTTAGGCAGTGATAGATCCAAGAAAAAGTGAAAAAAAAGAGGAGGGAAAATCCATTGTTCTTTTTGGCCCATCTTTGAATGGGAAAATTTTTGATTCACATCACAAAAGGATAAGAGCTCAGATAACTCTCCATAAAAGATGGTGTTATAGGCAGAACTAAGGTTGCTCAATACTTTCCATTCTAAGATTCTGCTTTCAGTTGCTCATAACTTTGCCAAACAAACTGTTCTGACTGAAATTTTCCATGCCTCAGGCTGATTTCCCCCAACCCCTCACATTCCCCGCTTTTTTAACCTTTAAATTTCAGTTAAAGAGTTCAGATGTTGGCAAAAATGAGATTAGATAAAAATGTTGTTTTCCCCATGTTAAAAAAAATTCTTACAGCAGTTTTGTTGAGAAGTTCTACCAAGTCCATCCTTTGAAGAAAGGAGTTAACATTTGTCAGGATGGCCATCCAAGTGTCAGGAATGTGCCTTTTGCTCTCCCCATGTACCTGTGCTAGACAGTTTTGGCACCCCTGTCATGAGGTACTCCTGTGTGCCAAAAATGCTAACAAGGGGTATGAACCAGAAGAAAAAGCCTTGTGTAAGAGTCTCAGCTGTTTTCACAACTGATTCCACCTTATCATTTCTCTGCGGGTATGCTGGAGAGATGGTGTGGTGGTCAAACTCCCATTTACATGCAAATTCCTGGAATTCTTCCAAGCCAAACAGGAGTCTGTTGTCACTGAGTACAGAATCTAGAATGTCATATCTCACAGAGTGGGTCTTCAGTTTGCCAAACATTGATTTCCTTTTTGTATCAGGTAGGGCATCAACCTCCAAAAACTGGGACTAGTAATCCACTGTAGCCAAGTATTGGTTTTCCTTGAAGGTAAGCAAGTCCTCTCTGACCTTTTCCCAGGGTTGAGTGGGCAGTTCATATAGTAACAGAATCTCTCACCCTTCTAAGGAGTTCAGTTATGTATTCATTCCTTGCCAGTGAACACCCTCTCAAGTCCATCTAAGACAACTGTCAATGCCAAGGTATAAGGCATATTTTTTTGCATGATATCCTTGCATAATGAGGCAGGGACAATAGCTTTGTCCTCAAAATACGATTCCATCCTGCACACTCAGCTCATTTTTAATTTGAAAATACAGTTCTGCTCCTATCAGTACTTGGCTTTTGTCTTCTGGCCACCCTGCTAGTATCTCTAGACTGCCTGTAGTTGGATGTCCTTTTCTGTAACCTCTTTGATTTCCATCAGCTTCGCTGTTGAAACTGGGAGATAATGCAGCATGTGAATGGATACAATGTTCTGATCCCCTTCCCCAAGCTCACGGATGGTGGGTAAATGCCCTGCTCAGGTGTCAACTAACACCAGTAATCTGCCTGGACATTATCTCTGCCTGGTGGACTGGAGGCACATCCACATGCACTGCAATCTCTTTGGAACATTAAGAAGGGGCCTTGCCATAATTACACTATTCCTGGGTGGCCATAGGTGTACTGATGGAATCACTCCACTCTAAATATCACAGCCAGAAGCTCTTTTTGGGGATATCCCTGTTCAATCTGATAGGGTTCTGCTGGCATAAGTGACTGACTGCTCCTGCACCCAGTCCCTTTCTCCAATGCATCACCTTGGAGTGTCAGTGGCTCTCCTGGCTGGTAGTCCCTCAGGACCAGGGCATCCGTTCTGGTTCAGTATGTAATATGCTTGCTGTTAGGGACCTGCCCAGTCCCACTCAGCATCCTGCCTTTTGAGCTGATGTATGGGTTCCACTATTGTAGCCACATGTGAATAGAACTTGGACAGAAAATGTATCATTCCTATGAAGCACTGTACCTCTCTCACATCCAGTGGAGCTGGCATGTCTGACTGACTTAATCTTCTTGGGATCTATTTTTAGTCCCTCTGCTGTAAGTGGATGTCCAGTGTAGCTCACCTCCTGCTGAGTTACATTTTTTCTGAGTTGAGTTTTACATTCATGTCCCTGCATCACTGTAGAAGAGTTTGTTGTTTTCTGTCTTGTTCAGCTTCTGTGACATTGCTACCTTCATCTGGAATGTGGATATCATCTGCAGTTATTTTCACCCTAGGCAGTCCTTCCAGCACTTGGGTGATTCTTATCTGGCACACCTCTGGGACACGGTTTATGTCCATTAACATGTGCAGCCATTTGCAGCAAAGGTTGTGAGCATGCTGGACTCTATCAAGGTTTATTTGCCAAACCATTCCTCACAACACAGAGTATAAAAATTCTGGCCATGAAGAGTTCTGGCAAGATGTGATCAATTGTGGATAGTGGCATTTTTTTCAATGTCCAGTTCAGTGGCTTTGAATCTATGCAGACACGTGATTTGCCTGATGGCTTTTTTACCACCACCATGTTGCTTATCCAGGCTGTACTGGTCTCTACCGGTGCTAGGATACTCCTGCTCTACAGACTTTCAAGCTCATTGCATACTAGATTATGTAGTGCCATCAGCATTTTCCTTTGAGGTAAGCACACAAGTTCCACTGTGGGGTCTACTTTCAGTCTTAGCTTTCCTTCGAGGCACCCTTTGCCGTTGAAAACATCCATATGCTTTTAAAGTTGTCTCCATTGTCTATGAGACTCCCCCTTTTGCTTCTTGCACTGCAGCTACAAAACTCTGAAGCTGCACCCAGATCAGATCCATGGTTTGTATGGCTGCATTTCCCAAGAGGAGTCTGTAGGGCTTGCCATCCACCACCACAAACTTCAATTGGTACCATTTCTTATTTTTCAGGTAAGTTATTACAAAGTCACATTTTCCTACGGGCTACATTATGTTCTCATTGTACATTGTTAGATTGTGCCTGTTCTTTGTAATGGGTTTATTCAAGTGCAATTCACACTGAGGAATTTCACTGAAGGGGGTCCTGCCATCCAGCTGAAATAGCACAGGGCATTTCTCTATTAACATTGTTACATGCACAGAGGTTGATATTGTTCCTTATTGCTTTCCTGTCCTGACAGCCTGAACCTGCTACGTTCTCAGACTGAAGGAAAGAGTCATGATATCATCCCTGCTATCTGATGTGTAGCATCACCTCTCTTGTACAAGTCTGACTAATCTTTGAGACCTGGCTCTGCTCTTGCATGTACTGCTAAAATGGTCCAACTTGACACAACACAATGCTATCCTAGTGCAGGGCACTTCTCCTTTACCTGCTCATGCTGTCTTCCGCAGTAAATGCATCACACAATGGAAATGGAACACTGGCCACCTGGTCGTCTTTGCGGTTGTCTCACTGCATGTACTTCTGGGGGTGTTGTGCCTCCTATGCTTTCATCCTCTCTCTTGAGGCTTCTGCTGCATGCCCCATGTCTAAGCATCTGTTTAATACGAGATTGCCTTCCTGACACAGGCAGTGGATGTAAGAGGCTTGGGGAGGCTAAGCCTCCCCAAATAGGGCAAGAAATGTCAGATGCGGGCCGCCAGCTGCTGCCGGAAGCTCCCAAGAACTGAGGAGACCACTGGTGCCCAGACCATGGCCCCACCCCTACTCTGTCCCAAGGCCCTGTCCCTGCTCAGCCTCTTCCCCTGTGGCCCTGCCCATACTGCACCTCTTCCCCCCGAGGCCCCACCTTCACTCTGCCTCTTCCTGCCCTCGCTCCGCCTCTTTCCTTGAGGCCCCCTGCAGCCCGCCACTCGCGGCTCTCTGCCCCCTCTCCAAGTTTCTCACTCTTAAGGCAGGAAGGAGCAGAAAGGAGTGAGTGGGGGGGGCTAGGTGGAGGGGGTGAAGAGGAGAGAGCAATGGGTGGAGGCAGGGTGGGGCAGGGCCTTGGGGCACAGTAGGGGTGAAGCATGGGCAGGGCCTTGGGTAGAGCAGGGGGCATGGCCCCAGTCTGGGTGCCGATGGCCCCTCCCATTTCCAGGGAGCTTCTGCCACTCATGCCCAGCCTCCCCAAACACAGAATTCATGTGCCACCTATGCTTCCTGGGGCAGCTACTCCCACAGATGGTGTTCCCAAGTGCTTCAGACTATCCTGTCCCAAATCAGGGAGTCTGTCAAGTCCCCAAATGTGCATGTAGCAGCCTGTGTAAGGCTGCAACATAGGGGTCTATCCCTCCCTTTGGACTGGTTTGTAGTGAAAAACTTGTGTCACTCCACACTTTTGTTCTGCTTTGGGGGACAATAGTTTCCCAAGGCTCCTAGGCCTGCTGTGAGGCTTGAGGCAGTGGTGAAGATCTCTCTGCCTTGCTCCTCAATATGATAAAATAGTTTTACTTTTCCATTGTAGTCTCCCTGCCTGACTAGGTCTGTGTACAGGTCAAACTCCTCCTTCCACCAGGTCCATAGTCTAACAAGTTCTATGTCTTCAAAATCCAGGGCTTCAAACCAAACTCTATGGCTCACACTCCCCGCTGTTGCATTTCAGAGAACTCACAGCTCTGACACTGCTACAATGTTTTATTTGAAAAGTATGAAGCTGAATCCAAGTTAAGTTCAACAAATGGAACTTTGCTCTATCCATGTGGCTTCCAGCCTAACTTCCTGCATTTCCTGTTCCACTGGTGTCCTGTCAATAAGTCTCCCTAGGGAACAAGGGCCCTCTAACTCCAGTTCCAGTGTTCATGATACAGAGGAAGAAGCTGTCTGACTGGAATGCAGAGAAATGAGGGGGATTGGCAGGAGCCAGATGGTGGGAAAGAGCAGAGGGAGAGAGGGACAGGAGCTGGAGAGGAAGGAGCCAGTGGGTGAGGGCCAGCAGCAGATGGGGATGGGGACAGAAGCCATGAGGGACTGTGAACATTTTATTTAAGGACATGCCAAGCATCATATAGGAACTCTATGACCGAGATAGAGGCAGGGATAGAATACAGTTCTCCATGGCAGTATTAAACTTGTTGAACTATGAGATCATCCTTTCTTTTTCTGCAATTCCCTGGCTCATTCACTGCACACCTTCCAAAATTTGCAAATAATGAGGCAAGGTTCCTACAGACGACACAACCCTGATTTATTCTCAGGAGCACCATCCATCCTGCACTCTCAGTGAGGCTCGGGGTCCAGCAAAATAGATGAATTTTTTTAATTAGAGACCATACATATACATTATGCATATACTCAAAGGGGCCAAATTAAGGTTGCAAATTTATTTGGCATTTTCAAAATTTTTATTGTTTGACTTCGCAGTCATACCATTCCTTTAAAGTAGTTTTTTGGATGTAATAAAGAAGTAGTACATATCAGTACAGATATATATACCTGCAATAAGTCAGTCAACAAGATATACTCTAACTACCTACTAATTAGGCACTTATCCCACATTCATCATTATGGCATATGAATTAGGCAATCTATATAACACTCCATGATCCTGAGAACATAAAAAGTAAAAGTAAACCAAGGAGGCAAGTTGTATCTGTAACCATGTTAGAAGAGGAAGCAGGGATTGTCCTACACTGACGCTGGCCCTTTAAGAAGGAAGATGCCAGTGCACCTGAGACTCATCAGCTGTTTCCCAAGTGGGTTTTAAGAGAGCACACTGGGGCCATATAAATGGGAGACATTGCTACAGGATCAGAGCAGTGCCTGCACAGCCTCCTCTCCCCACAGACCCAGGAGATCCATCACCTCCTGTATACTCCAGGCAAGAGCGTGTCTGCAGCATGGAGCCAGAAGGGTCAGCTTGGCAGCCACTAGGTGAGCTCTCCACGCTGAGCAAACAGGAAATGGAATTTCAAAACTTCATGGGGCTTTAGAGGGGAGGTGCACATACCTGTGTACCTGACCACTGGGCAGTGGAGTTCAAAACAGTGACCAGAGCAGTCATAATAGTGGGGCATTGTGGGAACCTCCTGGGGCCACTAAAGTTGATGTAAGTAACAGTGTCTACACTGACACTGCATTGACCTAACTACATCGATCTAAGTGCTATGCCTCTCGTAGAGATGGAGTTATTAAGTCGGCATAGCAGGCAAGTTACATTAGTGGGAGCAATATTTTAGTGTAGACACTTACAGAATTAGGTCGACATAAGCTGCCTTGCATTGACCTCTCTGTAGTGTAGACCAGGCCCTAGCTATCGCATCTCAAGGAGGCGGAGTAGCTGCTGCAGTGGTTTAAGTGTAGACAAGCCCTGAGTTTATTTTCCAGACCTGCAGAAGAGCTCCATGTAAGCTCAAAAACTTGTCTCTCTCACCAACAGAAGTTGGTCCAATAAAATATATTACCTCACCACCTTGTCTCTTTCCAGGATTAATCATTTCCTAAACCCTCTTGTTTTAGCAAGCAAAATCAGAGATGTCTTATGTAATCAAATATTAACAGCTACCATTTACAGGCATACAATTAATTTTGTAGTTTTTAGTCTATGAACATTCACCTTCTACACACTTTCATAGTTGGAGAGAAATATCTCCCTACAAGAGGATACTGAATGACAGAATGAACACAGACAAATTTTAAGTGTTCTGAACCTTATCCAAAGGGCATGAAAGAAAATAATGCAAAGCAAACAGTACAAAGTCAAATTTAACTTTGGTCCAAACGGACAAGCTTCTTTTAGTGCCTGGGTTATACAATTTTAGTGAGAAACAACAGCAACCAGACTGCTAATTCAAGAGACCTGCCACAAAACAAACAAAGAGCTAAGAAAACTCTTACCCTGAAGATGGGCAGCTTTCTCTCAGACTTGGTGAGTTCTCTGTCATTTATCTATGTACCAAGTACTTCTCATTTATATCTAAAAATCCAGCAGGGGGGCAGGGAAAAGGGAGAACATTGGAAGAGATCTGTTCATTTTCATGCTTCCTGTACATCTAGAGCGACAATCAAACTCAATAATTTAGTCATTTTAACACTTTTTTCCCCAAAATCAGAAAAATAAAGGTGGTACTTGGCACTGTTTGTTCCCAAAATTTTATTGTCCTAAATTTATATTATCCTATTTTCAGGGATATGCAATCAGTGAAGAATGTTCAGTTATTCATTTCAATGTAGTTAGTGACCCAAAGTTAGAAAACAAAATAAAAAGTAAATATTTTCAAGCACTGAATACCTATATTTGACACACTTATACTCTAAGTGAGAAATATCCCTCTAATTTAAAGAGCTTTTTAAGGTATATAGTTTAGCCTTTCAAGGGACGATTTGTTGTTCAAAACCCCTGTTAATACAATATTTCTAAGAATTTTGTATGTGCAAGGAGGAAGAGGCAAGAACAGGATGTTCCAAGAACACCCTGAACATACCAAAATCTTGTCTTCTATCTTCCAGGTCCAGTATCGGAAGCTATTTCTAATGATTTTTGTATTGGGAATTGGTGGAACCTTCTCATATGGCTTCCAGGTTTCTATGATCAGCTATCCTTCCTTGGTAAGCACAGCATCCTCTACAGCTAAATTCATAGTGTCAGGTTCTGGCCTGGGGATCAGGGCCGGCTCTGGCTTTTTGGCCACCCCAAACAAACAAACAAACAAAAAAAACGGGGCGGCCAGAACGGCAAAGCAAAAAAAAAAAGGGGGAGAACTGTCTGGGGGAGGAGGGAGGGAGAGGAAGGTGCGGGGGAGAGAGAGAGAAGGGGGCGGCCAGGGCTACAGCAGGGGCGCTGCCACGCGGCCCCTCCCACTGCGCTGCCTCTTGCCACCTGCCGTGAGGGCTCTGCTCCGGTTGGCAGGGAGGGAAGAAAGAGGACTGCCCTGCAGGGCGCTCTGGTTCTCCGCGCCGCCGCCCCCTACAGGGCGGCCGGAGCGGAACAAAAAAAAAAGCGGCCGTGCCGCCCTAGGATTGGGCAGAATGCTGCCTCGAACAATCTGCCGCCCCAAGCACCAGCTTGCTCAGCTGGTGCCTGGAGCCGGCCCTGCTGGGGATGTTCTTCAAGACACCTAGAAATTCTTTCCTCAACTTCTTCCCTTCTCATTCTGTCCATGAAGAACAGTAAGAATAGTTTGTAAAACCCCAAGGGATGACAGCTTAGCAGAATTTAATCAGGATCATGGACATTTGTAAAGGAACAGGACTAACTGCACCAGAGACTTTTAATAGAAGATCAAGGCTCATGTGATTTGCTAGTCTTTAAAAAGTGTCTATTTCATTGCATGTATCCCTATTAATGGGTGTCTCATATGGGCCTTGATGGCATAAGTGTCTCTTATAATGACTAGAACATGAAAGAAGCAAAAAGATACAGTGTGAAAACTCAATGTACAAGTTAAAGTCTAAGCACAGAACTATTATAACTAATTAATTGCCTTCATCTCCCATACCAACTTCATTATAATACTTCAACTGAAGGAAGACAATTCAGAATATGGAAAGAATTGGTTCAACTTACACTACAATTTTTTTCTAAATTAGAATTTTTAGATATAATAAAAGACTTTATTGTCACAGTTCAGGGCAACTGCACCTGTAATCCCCCCTCCATGGTCCAGCAAGGGCACCCTATCTAGGGTCCTGGCTCCTCAGCCATCAGCTCTCTTAGGCAGAGATATGTCTCCCCCCCTCCTGACCAGAATATTTCCAGGCTGCACAGCCCACTGCTTACACCATGATATCCCCCCAGCCAGGCAGACTGCCTACATGACCAGCATCAGCACTTCTGCTTTGTCTTCAGAGACTAACACCACTGTAATCGCCAACAGTTACAGGATACCACACAGCTCTTTATAAGCAAGCACACTTATTCCTAAGGTAAAAGCATTACAGACAATACATTAAAAACAATAAAAGCACCTACATGCATGTCAATAAGCTTACCAGAGATCACCCCAACTCCAACAAGGGCTCTGGCAAGTGAACAGTTCTTCAAACCTCACACAGGGATTTTTCCTGTGGTCACCCATTCATCACTAAAATGCAAATGGTTTTGCTCAGAGCAAGAAATTTCTGTCTTATGGAGCCCTCAGTAGCCCAAAGTCCTCCCAACCCTTCCATAAAGATTGGGGCTCCCCTTGGGCTCGAGGTCCTGTCTATTTGCTGGGTCAGAAAGAAGACCATGAGTCGGTTTTAGCTCAGGCTATTTAACCAAAAATCCTTTATTTGTCTGCTGGTCCCTGGAGAATCCAGTTTGAACCAGTACATGCAAGTCTTTCTTGAGGTGGTGGTAGCTCATTGGAGGTGTTATAACCTGAGTGAGTGTGTCTAATTCAGGGGTCGGCAACCTACGGCATGCGAGCCAATTTTGAGTGGCACGTTGCTGCCCACTGAGAGGAGGAGGGGCGGAGGGGCCGGAATGCACCAAGCTGGGGGAAAAAGGGGGAGGAGGGAAGCTTGGCTGCCGCAGGACCAAGCTTCTGCCCCCTGCCCCTGCAGGGGAGAGCGATGCGGGGGGTCCCAGCCCCCTTCCCCACTCAGCCGCCCCCCCGCCCACTGCTCTCCCCTGCGGGGGCAGGAGGAAGAAGCTTGGACCTGCAACCAGACTAGTGCATTGGCCCGAGGGCTGCATCACTGACCCCCCCCCTGCACGCTGCCTCTGGCCCTGCCCCACTCCACCCCTTCCAAGTAGGCCCCACCTCTTCCCACCCCTTCCCTGCCCCATTCCAATCCCTTCCCTGAAGTCCCCATCCCAATGCTGCCCCCAGGGGGTGCAGAAAGGGTGCAGATGCAGCGGGGGCTGAGGGCAGGGAGTTGAGGTGCAGGAGGTGTGCAGGGTGCTCAGGGCAGGGAGTTGGTGTGTGGGGTACAAGAGGGGTGCAGCAGGGGGTCAGGATGCAGGGTGCAGCAGGTGGCTCAGGGCAGGGAGTGCAGGAGGGGTGCAGGATGCAACAGGGGGCTCAGGGCAGGGAGTTGAGGTGTGGGATGTGGCAGGGGGCTCAGGGCAAGGAGTTGGGGGTGCAGGAGGGGTGCGGGATGTGGCAGGGGGCTCAGGGCAGGGAGTTGGGGGTGCAGGATGTGGCAGGGGGCTCAGGGCAGGGAGTTGGGGTGTGGGATGTGGCAGGGGCTCAGGGCAGGGAGTTGGGGTGCAGGCAGGGTGCGGGATGTGGCAGGGGGCTCAGGGCAGGGTGTTGGGGTGTGGCAGGGGACTCAGGGCAGGGAGTTGGGGGTGCAGGCGGGGTGTGGGATGTGGCAGGGGACTCAGGGCAGGGAGTTGGGGGTGCAGGCGGGGTGTAGGATGTGGCAGGGGGCTCAGAGCAGGGAGTTGGGGTGTGGGATGTGGCAGGGGACTCAGGGCAGGGAGTTGGGGGTGCAGGAGGGGTGCAGGATGTGGCAGGGGGCTCAAGGCAGGGAGTTGGGGTGTGGGATGTGGCAGGGGGCTCAGGGCAGGGAGTTGGGGTGTGGGATTGGCGGGGGGCTCAGGGCAGGGAGTTGGAGGTCCAGGAGGGGTTCAGGGTGTGAGCTCCAGCCTGGTGCCGCTTACCTAGAGCGGCTCCGGGGTGGCAGCGGCGCTCACTGGGGCCAGGGCAGGCTCCCTGCCTGCCTTGGCCCCAACTCCATGCTGCTCCGTTCCAGGAAGCAGCTGGAACCGTGTCCCTGCAGCCCCTGGGGGATGGGGAGGGGCTCAGGCTTCCCTGCTTGTGCGGCTCTTGCCGCTCTTCTAGGTACCTCCCACAAAGCTCCCATTGGCCACGGTTCCCTGTTTCCGGCCCATGGGAGCTGTGGGGGGCAGTGCCTGGAAGGAGGCAATGCCGGAGCCCTCTGCCTCCTTCCCCCGGCCCGAAGGGGTATGCTGCCGGCTGCTTCAGAGAGCATCATGGCATTTGCAGCATCAGGAGGCAATCCCATGGGTAGGCAGAGGGGCGGGGAGTTTGGCTGGCCACACACAAGAGCCCCGCGGGCCGCGTGTCTGAGACCCCTGGCTTAGTTCCTTGGCTGTGGTCCGCCAGCCCCATAAAAATACCTATAATCCCTCAATAGTACATAAATATTTGCATTAATACACTGATCTCCTAAAATACTTCAACTTAATTAAATAAAGTTGTACACTTCTACACCGATATAACGCGACCTGATATAACACAAATTTGGATATAACGCGGTAAAGCAGTGCTCCGGAGGGGCAGGGCTGCACACTCTGGCGGATCAAAGCAAGTTCAATATAACGTGGTTTCACCTATAACGTGGTAAGATTTTTTGGCTCCCGAGGACAGCATTATATCGGGGTAGAGGTAATTTAATTCAGTAAGGTTTATGCAGGATATTATCCTATTATCACACTTATAATCAGGGTATTTGGTAATGAAACTCCTCCCCTCACCCCAATTTTTCTTTCTAGTACATCAAGAACTTCATCAATGACACCTGGCAAGAGCGATACCACTCTGACATCGATGAGCAGACCCTCACGTTACTGTGGTCTTTCATTGTCTCTACCTTTAGCATTGGGGGATTCTTGGGAGCCATCAGCTCAAGATACCTGTCTGCAAAATATGGAAAGTCTGTATCAAGTAAAAAGCGCTTTTAAAAATTGTCCTCTATAACAAGGTAGAAAAATTATGGTTGGCTTTGAGACAATTGTCCCAAAGAAAGGAAGAATAGTTCATATTTTTCTAGCCAAAAGTGTTGCATTATTTCACACCATCCCTCCAATTAATGTACATATTTCAGTGACAGTTCCCTATTTCCCTCTTTTATCCGAGAGTTCAGTCCATAATACTGATTAATACCTTCGCAGAAAAATGTAGATTAAAATCCTTGAGAGGGGAAGTCAATTGTACAGAATTTCCAGGGGTGAAAGTAATATTAAACTCTTACTGGTAAGGGGGGCCCAGCTACAGGCCCCCAGAAGGAGCTGGGCCTCGGGCAGAAGGGGTGGGGTTGGGGGTCAGCCTCCCACAGCCAGCCCATCCGCACTGCCTGGCTTGCGCTGCCCGGGGCTCCAGCCGCTGCCGCGGTAGCAGCAGCTGCGGCCGGGATCCCCAGGCCCTTTTAAATCGCCACCCTTGGGGCATTGCCCTTTCCCCCACACGTCGGCAGCCCTGCGGCAGCACTTTAATGTTGGCTGCATATCGGCTGGTACCAGCTTCTTACTGGTACACCATACAGGCCTACTTTCACCCCTGAGAATTTCTGTCAATCAGATGTTATAGTCCCTACTAGATAATACTGAGGACTCATACACCCAAGGCAACCAGGTGTAAATCATCCCTAGCCTTCTTCCTTCAAAAACTGGCTAAATGTGCACGTCCTTGGGGAATGAGATCTGACTGCATTAAGAATGCTTCCTGAAGTTGCTGGGATTCTTCTCCCCTTAGCAGGCATAAAAGGAAGGGTGGAGGAGGAAGGCACAAAAGAGTAAAAGGCCAAAAGAAAAGAATAGGTCAAAGTTCACTGACACAGCATAGCTGCTAGCATCAATGAGGGTCATTAATCAGCACAGATAGCACCAATAAAAATGAAGAGGAAACAAAAAATGTTTGAGGAGGTGTGGAGATCATGGGTGTTGCCAGGATTGTTGGCGACCTAATTCAGGTATGAGTAAGTTCCTCGATATTTTTTCTTTTTAAATAAAGAAGGCTGGCATTCAAACACTGGTAAAGGATACAGACACTTTAACTGTAGGGGATGTGTCCAAAAAGAGCTAGGCTGTAGTGCGGCTGAACAGCAGGGAAGCAATCTCCAGAGGAGCTCCTTCACAAACTGTGTTCAGAAAGGAACTGTCTAGGTGAGCACTGTGGGGTTCCTCCGCAGGGATAGTGCCAGATACCCTTAGAGAAACCAAAATCTCAGAACTTTGAACTTAAAGAATTCCCACCAAACAGCACAGATCCATGAGTGGGAGATCTGTTGGGATGGGTATCTTTGAAGAAATATTATTTCAAAAATGTTCATTACCGCCTCTGCTTTACCTGACTGAAGTGCTCCCATAGACAGTGGAATAGTCCACTTTACGCTTAGATTACACCAATTTCAATATCAATTTAAGTAATGACTCAACAGCACTGCATAAGCAACTGCTAGGTCCCACTTGCAAATTCTCGATTCAATGATAAAGTCACCACTATCTGTATATTCAGAGGATAAAAAGAGGGTATTTGGGGAAAGCAAGAGAGATGGTGTTGCCAGTTTTATGAAAGTCTCTTATGTGCTGTTACAGAAAGAAATGTCTAACGTTCAATAATCTGCTTCTGATAGCAGCTGCATTTTTCTGGGGGTTCAGTAAGATGGCAAAGTCCTTTGAGATGATTTTGATTGGACGTTTCCTTTGTGGTTTTAATTCAGGTAGGTTGTGTTTGATTTCTACTTGTATAATAATCAGTTGGGATCCCCCTGCTTTTGCAAGGCTGTAAACCAGAGGCAGGATCAATATTCCTAAGTGTCAAAATGAAAGGGGTCAATAAGTTGTTATAGGGTGAAAGAAAAGAGATGATAACCCAAAGGATATGGGATAAAAGGGTTAAGAGAGAGAAATAAGAGAATGCATTTGGTTGCTTGAGACTGTTTTCCACATAATAATATTCCAGGCTAAGGGAAAACACTTTGGAAGAGGGAACTTTAAAAAAAATAGGCAATAAAGCTGACAGCAGAAATATTGCAGGCTTGCAAATAATAAAATAAATAAATAAAATAAAATATTCACTTTGTACTGCTAGTATCCTGCCCAGACTGAAACCGTTTGCCTCTTATATCTTTTATCCCTATGTATGTTTATCAAAATTACATCTCAGTCTGACTACACAGAATATAGGAACAACTTCAGTTAGATTTCTTACTTTTTAAAGAGTAAGCCAGAATTCATCCTCTTTTTTTATTTTAAAAAGGGTTTTGGTCTTTCCTAATTTCCACCCAGACAGAAGAATCCTCCTTTTAACATTAGTTTGTGATATGGAGCCACAGAACTGATCCTACTTCCATTAAAGTTAATGGCAAAACTAATTTCAGTGGGACTTCAGTTACATTTTCCTTCTTTTAAACAAACTTGTCCTTCCTCTTTTCCACTATTCAAGGTTTGGGCTGCTGTTTACATGGCCAGTATTTGGGAGAAATTTCCCCTAAGAAGCTGCGTGGATTTACAAGTGCCACTCTCTCTCTTTTTGCAAACATGGGGAAATGCTTAGGACAAATTGCAGGACTAAGGTAAAATAAACGTATTTATCTTCACATCTAAATGTCTATTCATTCTTTAGTTATCCATTGTTATCCCATATAGTTTAATTCAGTCTCCCCATTTTTCACTCAAAATATTTGGTAAGTTTCCCAGAACTGTTTGGGGTTCTTTTGGGTCTTGTTTTAACCTATTCTCTCTAGTGAACTTTTAGGAACTGAATCCTTGTGGCCTTTACTGATGGCTATCAGTGGAATCGCAGCATCAGTGCAGCTGGTCACTCTCCCATTCTTCCCTGAGTCTCCACCTTACCTCCTGGTGCAAAAGGGAGATATGGAAGGCTGCCAGGAAGGTAACATGGACCACCTTAACTCTCAACTTTTTTTTTCTAGCTTTGTCCAGTTACTCAAGCTGGAATCTTGGAAGAGGAAAGGATTCCACACCATTTTGAAGAAACAAAATACCACTTGTACACTGTACTTTCTTAATGCTGTCATCAGGACAGTTCAGATACAAGTATTAGTGGGGGTTAACATTGTTATTAAAATTAGTGGCCATAATTTCTTTACTCTGAGATATAACTAGTGCAAAAATTAACATGAATGCTATACTGAGTTGTGGTTATAGTCAGAAAAGTGACAGGGTAAGAATGGGATCTTACTACTGAACAGATCTGATCCCTGTGTGTTTTCTGAGCGGTAACTTTTTCTTGTTAAGAAGGTAAATATTTATCTGTCTAAATTACTAGCCAACAATAACATTGCACAGCACAACTAATAGGTAGTAACTATAATCAACTGAGATATGAATGAATTTATTTAAAATTAAACACTTTTTTTAAGCCAGCTGAAATCAGACACCTTTATTTTGTATAGTCTTTCATACTAATGGTATTCCAAAATACTATCCTAATAGACACTAGATAAGTTAAAGAATTCGATAATAAAGCCAACAACAGAGGAAGAGAGAAATGAACAGGTATAGGCAAGCAAAAATTTTTAAAATGACATTCGAGGAAAAAAAGCATATGAATGAGGCAGAGAACTAAGAGAAGATCATTTCAGACAGCAGGAAATGGAAGGGAAAGGGCTCTCACACCAACAGTGTGGAGATTGTGAAAGGGAGCAGAAAAGATATTGTTAAATGAGGAGCTGCTGGAAAGTAGGGTGCAAAAAGAGGTCAGAGTTCCACATTTCTCTTAAAACAGGACAGCTACTGATATTATCAACACCTGATAGGGAACAAAGTTCATGTGTAGCTTCACATAAGCTGAAGTGTGGATGGCTGAACGGATGGTCCTATATGTACTGATTCATTTAAAGAGTGACAAGGCAATGGATGGGTTTAATAGAAAGCATGGTGGAGAAATCCATCAAACAATGACATAAGAACTGACTGATGGATTGAGTAATTGACTTATTCACTGCATACTTTGATAAATATGCATTAGAATGATGGAACAATGGATCAGTTGTGGATGGATGAACAGATTAGCTATTTAATATCTTCCTTCATTATCTGTAAAAAGCAACAGAGGGTCCTGGGGCACCTTTGAGACTAACAGAAGTACTGGGAGCATGCTCCCAGTACTTCTGTTAGTCTCAAAGGTGCCCCAGGACCCTCTGTTGCTTTTTACAGATTCAGACTAACACGGCTACCCCTCTGATACTTGACTTCATTATCTGGAGGTTGAGAGACAGCAAGTTGAAGAGATTTGGAGAGAACACCCTGTTAGTGTTCTGAACACCAGTGAGCACAGAGAAATAGTAAAGAAGGCCTACAAGTTTAGAAATATTGGTGCGAAATAAAAATAGATTCAACATGGGAAAATTATACGTTACTATAGCCCGCGGTGGAAAATACTAATTCAACAGTGAATGAAGAAGAAAACTAGGAAAAAGAAATGCCAAGAGAAATATGGATGATAGTGGTGCAGTAAGCAAGATATTGTGGTTGCTATGTGCTCTGGCTGGGGGAGGGAGGGGAGGGAAGCTGTGTCTTTAAATTATGAAACAGAAAGGAATCACCCTCTACTCCATTTGGTCCTGGTGTTACTACTCGATGAATATGATTTGCAAAACTGAATATCTCAACACTTGGAAATATTGACAAATTGAAAGGAGTACAGAAAAGAGCAACAAAAATGACAGACTGGGGACGGGAGGGTTTGAGGAAAGATTAAAAGTGATAAAATATATAGTTTAGCTAAGAAATACCTAAGCAGAGACTGGGGAACATGGTAATCATCTACAGGTATTTGAATACCAAGAACTAAGAGCTTTTTACCTGTTTATTGCGGGGTTGCCATTAAAACAAAAGCACATTTACAAAAGACATTACCACAAAAATTACCACATTTTCCCTTATACTAATAAAATAGGAGATCTGGGGTAAATTTTTGATGGTTCTGTTTTCACTAGAAGTAATGGTATAGAATTAAGATCTTAATGATAGGTTTAAAAAAATGCCAAGAAAAACTTTGACTGCAAGCCAAATTCAGAGATGAGTCTATGTAAATCACTGATCTTCCAGCTCCCTCCATGTGTAAATGAGACCAATTTAAACCCCTTAGACATCAATACAATGTGTGTAAGTAGGTCTAAAGGAGACTAAATTAGTCTAAGGAGGCCTAATGTACACATCATTTCGGATTTCTGCTCACACTCCCTTAGCGAAAATTAGACTCTTTGAAACTCAATCTACTTACTGACATAAATTACATATCCTTACATACCATTTCTCAGTTTGGCCCCATTTCTCTGACTGTGAGAGCCTAAGATGGTGTATAATACACATCAAGGAGATGAAAGAAGGTGTGAATAAGTAGAGAGTACCCTTAAAGTTAATTTAAAACTAATTAGATTGACCCTCCTATTAAGCATTTTTCTTTCATCTCTTCACACCCCTTGTGTATAAGTTATACCAACTTAGATTTTCTGAGATTCAGTGGCCCAAATTCAGAGGTGATGTATAAGGAGTGTAATTTATACATTGGAAAGTGGGTGAGAGTCTAATGGAGTTGATTCTAAATTGTTATAAACTTAGACTGCTTTAGATTTACATAGTTCCACATCAAGTATCAGAGGGGAGCCGTGTTAGTCTGAATCTGTAAAAAGCAACAGAGGGTCCTGTGGCACCTTTAAGACTAACAGAAGTATTGGGAGCATAAGCTTTCGTGGGTAAGAACCTCACTTCTTCAGATGCAAGAAGTGACGTTCTTACCCACAAAAGCTTATGCTCCCAATACTTCTGTTAGTCTTAAAGGTGCCACAGGACCCTCTGTTGCTTTTGATAGTTCCACATATTATTTTGGTCCAATGAGGATATTAATAATAGTTACTGTTTCTGGTAGCAGCCACTACAGGTGCAGGAAGTAGATGATGCTGAAGAGATCAATGGTTGTCTGACCCCCACCCACCTATACATTACATAGCCTAATCCATACTACAGGTGAGTTGATGTCACAGATCTAGTGTTCCCTCCTCCCCTTTTCTCTGCTTCCAACCCAAATTCAAAAAATCTGGATTCTCTCAGCACCTAGAGGGAGAGAGGATTCTAACTAATTGATCAATGACCATGCATGGAGGACCCGATGAATCCACTGATCAGTTAGTAAAGGACTGGAAGTCTGGTGAAAACATCAGTGAACAAATTTAATGGGTTTATCTGTTTGTTGCCTAATAATTTTGAGAATTTTTTCCTTTACAGCTTTGAAGCAGCTTTGGGGTGAAGGGAATCATCAAGAAGCAATTGACGATATGGTGAAGGAGCAGGCTACAACGAAAAAAATGAAACCCATGAATGTCCTGGAACTCCTAAAAGACCGATCCTTGCGATGTCAGTTGTGTTTATTGATCGTCATTGGTGTTACCATACAGCTTAGTGGTATCAATGCAGTTAAGTACTGTATTCTCCTCACTTTAAACATTATTATAAGTCATCACTAAGGAAGCAACATATTGTAATACCAGGTGTATTCAAAGATATGAGGCGAGCCCACATAGTCTAAAGATTCAACAAACTTCAATGCAGCCAAAGCTCTGACACAACAGCAGCCGCTTCCCCTAAAGGTGCAGACAAGTACACAGTCCAACAAAGCATTTGTTACATTTTCCAGTCCCCTAGCTTCTTTCAAACCACACCCACCAACAATCCAGCTAATGGGAAGGGAAGTCTATTACAATATGTACACTTAATAGTAGGAGGAGCAAAAAATGAATTTGAAAAGCAACAAATCTAAAACTGATAAAGGGATTACACTGTATTTTAAAAAACAATGCATAATTAATGCACTCAGTTCATTGCCACATAATATCACTTAGTCCAAGAGTTTAGTAGGACTAAAAAATGACTTGACATTTATATGGACAATGAAAACATCCTCAGTTCAGTATATACATTTGTAATTTACAGAGTTATATATACCCTCATGCTTCAGGACACAAGTCAGCAACTAAGCGCTGGGGATTAGGGAAAACCTTTTGCTATGGGCAGTTTATACCATAATTGTCCATTGCAGGGATTCCTAGACTGAGCTTAAGGCCAGAAAGAATCAGCAGATCATGTAGTCTGATCTCCTGCACACCACAGGTCACTAACCTCCTGCCCCCACCCAGCTACCTCTACATTGACCCAATAACCTGGATTAAATTTAAGTATTACAATCGTCTTCCAGAGACTAAACTATTGTGCGCTACAGGCAGAGAAAAGGAGGGACCAAACTGCACCTAAGGCCCCTGCAGTGGCATGGAATTGATTTTGTGAGATATACCCAAATGAACTCTTGCACCTTTTCTCTGAAGAATCTACTATCAGCCACTATCAGTAAAAGAATACC
This sequence comes from Malaclemys terrapin pileata, assembly GCF_027887155.1. NCBI lineage: Eukaryota > Metazoa > Chordata > Testudines > Emydidae > Malaclemys > Malaclemys terrapin. The sequence continues at coordinate 13,659,494 of NC_071520.1, read as the reverse complement.
AAGCTAGTTAGACCCAACATGGCGATATTTATGTTCCTGTGTAAGTCTTCAAGACCATTGGGCACCATGAGTTCTGTGTTTCAGCATAATAACGTTCCATTGGTTTGTTGCATGAATTTTTTTTTCCCCTCGAAATCCCTAAGACCACTGCAGCTTTCATGAAACCCACCTAACCGTAAACGACAGCTGTCTCATTTTTATTATTATCGTTGTTAATGATACAATTTTTCTTCCTTCTGTAGCCAGAAAAATTGGACCAGATCTCCAGCTGGTGTGAATCAGTTCAACTCCATTGACTTCAATGAAGTTACATCAATTTATACCAACTGAGAATCTGTTCTACAGTCTTTCTAAGGATAGTAGGCTTTGTGCACTTGCACTATGGGAATCTGTCACATTTTGCAAGTCTGCAGTTGAATGTCTGTGACTCAGTCTTACTCACCTCATTCACCCGCAACTCCCCTGAATTTCAAGGAGAGCTGTGTGTGAAAGTGGGGAAGGGGTTTTGACTCTTCAATTCCTTTCTCCTGATTCTCAATTTTCCATTTACACTGGGGGCACGGGGGCTATGCCTTACATTGACAGGCAAAGTTTACACAGCTCAGAATGGAGGTTAAACATGCATTAGGATCATAATATTTTTCTATTACTAGCTTGAGCCAAAAATACTCAAGCAGCTTGTAATTCCCCAGTTCCTGATTTTTTGATTTGGCAAAGTAATGGACTTTCAGTATGTCCACAAAGTTGGAAAGCTCTTTAGGTAACTAATCTTCCACTGAAACTATTAAAATCTGTTTCCATGTAAACATAGAATATCAGGGTTGGAAGGGACCTCAGGAGGTCATCTAGTCCAACCCCCTGCTCAAAGCAGGGCCAATCCCCAGCTAAATCCCCAAATTGCCCTCTCAAGGATTGAACTCCTAACCCTGGGTTTAGCAGGCCAGTGCTCAAACCACTGAGCTATCCCTCCCCCCTTTCACATATATGTTAGAGTAAGAGCTCAATATTAACTAGACTATTAAGTACAAACCAGGTTAGTGGGTGAGAAGCACTCTCTCTGCTACCTGGCCCATTACTCAAACAGTCTTGCACAGGTGTGCTTCGGTAATTTATTTTTTAAATGGTTTCTTTTGTTACATTTTCCAGATCTATTTCTACGCCTTTGACGTGTTCCGTACAGCCGGATTTACTCAAGATCGTATTCCCTACATATCTCTGGGAGCTGGGACCTGTGAGTTCTGCGCCGCTATAATATGTGTAAGTCACATTGCAATGGGAGTTGGCATATGTAAAATGTCCATAACCTGGGTGGTGGATAGTTCTCTGAATCAATGAAAAGGGAGGTTCTATTTCTGCAAAAGGATTTTCCAATATGAAGTAGTGGGCTTCTCTCCTGTTCTTTGACTGCATCAGATAGTCGAGTATAGACAAGGCACCAGCATTTCTATCTCCATGTGATCTAACCTGAGTCAAAGCAAGTTCAGATGACAGGACGGAATAAACACCAGGAGACACTAGTGCCTTGTCTACACTAGTGCTTCCACTATTGCTCTTACTGGAGGACCTCCGCTAGTGGCAGTGCAATGGAGGGAAATTATAATTTTTAAAAAGCTCTGGCATTGGGATCCATGAAAGACATTGCATCCCCAGCTGGTAGTAACACAATTTACTGGAACATCTACAAAATAGGGGTGAAGCTTGGCAAGTGAAAAGAAGACCTGGTAGAAGAACTTCAACTCTTTACTATGGGCCATTTAGAAGGCTGAGTTTAAGTTCTTGAAGCAGAATTGAGGCAGAGGTGAGGACCAGACCTCTCGATCCTCTTAACCTCAGGATATGTGCCCCAGATTCTATCTCTGACAAACTCTTCACTTGTATACTTAGCTCATCCCATGTTCCCGCCTAGTGTCTACTCAAAGAGAGCTCGTTCAATGGAATTCACCTTTCTAGGAGTTCTAGGGAGGCATCTACACAACAGGAAGAGTAGAATGGGCTCCTGAAAAGGACATCATTTCTGTTCCATGTCTCCTTTCACTTGGGAGGGATCCCAATTGCCAGTTCCATTAGGAACTTGCTTGACAAAGAGTTGGAATCCGTGAAAACTAGAGAAGAGACAGGTCCTGCACAAGAAAGAGCTGCTGGCACAATGGGACTACTAGTACTGTTTTTCATAGATTACAAGACCAGAAGGGACCACTGTAATCCTAGTCTGACCTCCTGCATAACATAGGCCATAGGACTTGCCTGAATTAGTTCTTGTTTCAACCACAGAATATATTTTAAGAAAGAGATCCAATCTTGATTTAAACATTTCAAGTGATGGGGAATCTGCCACAACATTTGGTAAGTTGTTCCAATAGTTAGTTACCCTCACTGTTAACACTTTGTGCCTTATTTCGAATCTAAATTTGTCTAGCTTCACCCATTAAGGCAGCCTCTAGCCATTAAGGCAGTTTTGAGGCAGCAAAGCAAGACACTGCGTTCAGAATGGAGATTTGCCTGATGAGGTCAAATAGCTTATTGAGTCACGGTGATTAAGTAACACATTTTCCTTGAAACTTTTGGTAGGGAATTTTTTTTCCCTGAACGGCTCTAGTTTTCATATTGGCAGGGGCTACATGGGAAGTCAGACACAGGAAGAGGAAAAAGACAGAAGGGCATATGCCAGCATCCCTCACCAAAATATAATAGTAGGATATAGAAAAGACCAGTGAAGTCTGGAACCTGATTACAAGTTTATGGACCTATTACACGCAAGACAGATTAATCCTGGTGAAGAAATACCAATACAAAAGACAAATAGGAAAGGTAGTTTTAGTGGCTGACTACCACTTTTGCATTTTGTGCCCTTCAGAGCTTCATCATTGATAAGTTTGGCAGAAGGATGCTGCTGTTGTGGGGATATGGACTGATGGCTTTGATACTCATGCTCCTCACAACAACTCTCTCCCTACAGGTAAAGAAATGTTCCCTTTCTCTGTGTTCTTTACCAATAACTTTCCTAGTTGGGATTCTTGTCTGCAAGAACAAATAATATCTATAGCACTCATTCAGTTAGTTCTTAAATGTTCTATTTGTGACTTTCAGAATAGTCACTTCCAAAAAAGGAGAGAAAATTATCTTCAGGCTGAGACTCCTTAAGGTTTTCCAAACCATGCTGGCAAGAAATCAGCATGGAAGTCTATTAAGGTATTAACAAACACAGTCTACTGTCCCTTTGTCTTCCCCTTTAGCATCAGTTCTTCTGGATGCCCTACTGCAGTCTTGCTCTGATTTTCCTGTTCATTATCATCTTTGCAATTGGACCAGGTTAGTACATAGATGGGCGGGGGGGGGGGGGGGAGAAAGGGGGGAGAGAAAGAGAGAGAGAGAGATTGGAAAAGAATGAATCATTTAATATACTAACATGAAGGGACTATATACTGATAGCTGAACAAAATTAAATTCATCATAATATAAATTTAAAATATGTATAATATTTTGCACAATTATAGCCAGTGTTTGGTATTCAGATTAATACTAAGTATTACTATTTATCCCATCACTCTTGGGAATGGCCTAATAGCCATTCTGGCAGCATGTTCTAGCCACGTCCCTTCCTTTCGCAATATGCCCCCTAACACTGGGGGCTGACACATTATAGAGCCATTCTAGCTCCTCTGTGTTGCCTGGGAAACACCCTTACAATGGAGGTATTCTTTGGAAGCTAATTCTACTAACTATTTACTCTTAAGAATCTGACTGTAGATCAAATATGAAATATAAAGGCTATATGTGAATGTTAGTAGCATGGCCTTGATTGGATCACACCTTTATAAGTTACACTGTCATAACTTCTTTAGTGTCAGGGGCTGGAGTATTTACTGCAATAAAAATTAAACAAGAGAAGTTCTTTTAAGTCACACGGATCAAAAAAGGAAGTTTACCAATGAAAAAAATCTGAGTTCCTCCACTTGGAAAGACAGAAAAAAGAATTTACTACTAAAAATACTACCGACTGTGCATGGACTATTAGAATTCAATGCCTCTGATTCTTTCCCCCCCAGACCAGTATAAACTAGTGGTAATGCCACTTATATCAATGGAGTTATACTAGTCTAAAACTGGTGTTAAATTGGAATCTAGTCGAATATCCGTAAACTTTACACTAAAACTTCACTGGATTTAAATTAGCTTAGAAATGAACAAGCATTTATTTTTATGATTTAATTATTATTCTGAGAAATCTTTTCCTTTCCAGCTGGAGCTTCATTCCCAGTCATGATTGAACTCTTCACCCAGTCATCCAGATCATCCGCATTAGCGATCTCCATGTCTCTACACTGGGTAGGACTCTATATGATCGGGATGATTTTCCCATACGTAGTGGTAAGTGAATCTAAATTGAGCTCTTCTTGAGGATGCCTGATTAAAAAAAATGTTTTGAGACTATTTCTGTGCCAAAGCAATGGCATCACAGCACACCGGCATATCAGGAAGCCTGGGTTTTGGAACAACCGTAACATCCTTGCTTCCTAGCCAAGGGTAGACATGCCTTAACACAGAACTCAGCCCTTATCACTGAGGTGAAGAGTGTGAGATTGCTCCATTCTTTGAGTGCTATATATGTCCTTCATCACCATTTGAAATTAAGATATCTTCTTTAAAAACTTCCAAACTATAAACAGTCAAGGCTAACCAGGGAAGAGAATTAACTTATTTTCCTCTCTCTTTTGGTTTTCAGAAAAGCCTCGGTACCTTCTGCTTCCTCATTTTTATGGGCTTCATTTCGATCTCATGGATTCTCATCTACAGGTTCCTTCCAGAAACAAAAGGCAAATCAGTCATGGCAATCAAAGAGGAATTCAAGCATTTAAATTTCAGGAAGAAATTTCAGGCCATGAGAGAGAATCCCTCTGACAAATATACATCATGTACCAAGTTATAACTGGACAGAAGAGGAGTAATTTCTTAAAGGGACAGAAAATGGTGTCACACACAGACAAATATAAAAAAAAGAATGTTAGCTTTAATATTTTACTCCTATTATTCTGTATTCCATATTCATTTCTTCGTGCAAACAGACTTCATAGAAGATCGCCCCATGTGATTCTATAACACGAGTGTCTTTCAGTATCTAATGGACACCATCACCAGTCAAATGTGTACTTGCATACTTTTAAAGTCACCCAAACCTTAATTCTGCCCATGTAATACCATTGTAAGGACACTAAGACAATTTGGCTTTGCAATATATACACATATTATAGATAATAAATAAGACAGTTTATATGCCTGAATTTGTTACCCTGTTGGTCACTTTGACTGTGCTGTCCTATGGCTCAGTAACCATGTCAATGGAGCACACTTTCATCCAAAATGGGTAACTCATAGACAACACTGAATCTGAGAGTCAACTGATGTTAAAACCAACAGAATATCACTTATGTTTGTATTCCTGAAGTATCATCATTTTTCCTATCCTATAATTCAGGTTGGACTGGGTCAGACAACTGTTTGCTTATGCGCTTAATCCAACCCTTCTAAACCTTGTCCAGTCACTGACAATGAGGGCTGGTCAGGAGTTTACTGACAATGGTTTTTTGACAGAAAATACCCATTTGCAGAGAAGCTTTATCAGGTCCAGGATGAGATTTCCACAGTGATTTGAACCTGGGTCTCCAACATGCCAGGAGAATGCCCTAATCAATGGGCTATATCAGGAATTCAAACCTGGGTGTTCTATATCCCAGATGAATGTTCTAATCACTGATCTATAGAGTCAATCTCTCTCTCTCCTCATTTTGTTGGAGCTGCTCAACTTTGTATAAATAATTAAATATTCATTGGTCAGACAAGGAAAGACACTGATGGAAACAGATTTGAATCTAGGTGCCCTATTGTAGGGGCACTCACCTACCACTGGGCTACTAGCTAGCTATTCTGAGGTCTCTCTCGCCCTTTTTTTTTTTTTTTTTTTTTTTTGCACAAAGCATTTCAAAAGATCTGGTTTTCCTTCTGCATTGAAATGAAAACAAAATTCTGAAACCTCAGTTTTTTAAGAAACAATTCTAGTTCTCCAGTCAGACCTACTGAAAATATTTTAATTCAAGGTAAACAATACAAAAACATTTGAAAATGTATGAGAATGGCATGACATGACATTCCATGAGCAGCTCTGTTCTGAGTCACTTCCCTGATCTCAGTTACTCAGAGTATTCTCACCAGCAAGTGGAACAATACCCTGTGGAACATTAACAAGAGAACTGACTGGAACTGATGTTTGGAGCACAGGTCAATTCTGAAAAATGCACGTTTTTCTAAGAAACGTGTATTCAGATGACTGGAATAGCAGACGGGTATAGCGCAAAATACACTTGTCCATGCATTTGCTATATATATATATATATATATATATATATATATCATGAATGACTCAATAGTGAATTGGGTAAGCATAAATGTCAGTATATTTAAATATTTAAATGTTAAAGGACCTGATCTTCCCTTCCTGTTTTACGTTCAGAAGGAATGAAAATAACCAAAAGCCACATAAATGTCCTAAAATCTGTTAGAAGGAAAGAATCACCAATATGGCACATTGTCCCCTCCTTCCTGAGAGTGAAATACGCCACATTACTGTGCATAGCAAATCTAGAGCGCTGGGAATCTACACTATGCTCCAGTGGAAGCATGAAGGGGACTACAAACTAGACAGTTACTCAAAAGTTTCAAGAATATGAAAGTAATCTTCTTTAAAAGAAATCAGGTGTCTGGTGAGACCATGCTATAGACCAGGGGTCAGCAGCCTTTCAGAAGTGGTGTGCCGAGTCTTCATTTATTTACTCTAATTTAAGGTTTCGCGTGCCAGTAATATATTTTAACGTTTTTAGAAGGTCTCTTTCTATAATAAACTATTGTTGTATGTAAAGTAAATAAGGTTTTTTAAATGTTTAAGAAGCTTCATTTAAAATTAAATTAAAATGCAGAGCCCCCTGGACCGGTGGCCAGGACCCAAGCAGTGTGAGTGCCACTGAAAATCAGCTCGCGTGCCGCCTTTGGCACGCATGCCACAGATTGCCTACCCCTGCTATAGATCTACACAGTAAGGCTAAGTCATGTGAATTTGACCACTTAAAACAATAGAGGTTCAGGTGGGCCAAACCTGAGCAGTACTGTGACCTGATGGTCAAGGTTACAATGCATGGAGCGGGGAGCCAGGAACAGACATGTGGGGGACAAAAGCCACCAATATGCCCAGAGAGTCGCAGACACAGAAAAAAGTCACAGACAGGAAAATAATGCTATTGGCGACTTTTTCACGCTGTGAGAAACTTTGCAACCTTACTGAGAACCAGGTTAAAACAAGACAATCACCAGAAATGGAACTGACTTTGCAAAGAACAGTGGTTATTAGCAGGAATAGTGAAAAGGATGCTTCCCAAATTAGTGTTAAATTGAAGTGTTAAAGTAGTAAAACTGAAGGATATCTAATTAAAAATGTATACTGAGGCACAAATAGAATAAAAGGGTGAGATCAGATTTGATTTCTGTAAATGCGGAGGTAATTTAAACACAAAAAATGTCCAAGCACAAGGATAGCCGTGTCAATTATACAATAAGAGCACATGGTCTGCAGAAGTGAGTTACTCTCTTCACAAAGTAGTGCAAACCAAAATACATTCATAGACACAGAACTGGAGGACAAAGTTCTGATGAGGATGAAGATACGGAAAGAGCTTTGTTGGGTTCTTTTATAATTCACAAAGGAAGTTTCCATAACAGATTGGTTTGTTGTGCTGAAAATAAATGAACAAAAAGTGAATTTCAAAACATATAATGGAGCACAATACAATCATATCAAGCAGATATAAAATGGCTCGTGACCACCCCAATGTTTAAAAGTAGTAAGTTTGTTTCATACAGAAGTCACAAAATGAGCCCATGTGCAAAGCAACCCTGTCATTTCTGTATAAGGAAAGATGCCACTCAATAGAATCTGAACTAGAGGTACAATGTCGCATCATGCTCGCCATCGTTCAGCAATACCGCGAATAAATGCTCACAGGAATGACTGCTGAATCTGTCAGCATTATTTCATGAAGATTCCCACATCATGCTAAGAAATCCCCTTGGAGCAAAAAAGGGGCATACACAGGCAGGCAGGCAGGCGGGCAGGCAATGACAGCATAGCAGAGACGATACAATAAAAGGCAATGCATTCATAGAACACCTTCACAAGAAGAGAGCCCTGGAGTCTGATTCATCGTTATCAGTTAAGAAACAATAATTAATATTCCATTATGAAAAAGTTGCCATTCCAGACCAACCATGGCTTGTCTAAAAGAATTCTTCTAAACACAAATAAGACCCTTTTTATAGGTCTTAGCTCTATAGCATTTATGTGAAACCTTAACTCAGAGCTGGACCATTTCTCCTGAGCCATTTTATATCCCACATATCCTTCACAACCAGAGAGGCTTATGTTTGTTCTTAGAACAATCCAGAGAAAGGTTAGGCAGAAAGATTATCTAATATATCTGAGTCCTGGATCCACCTAGTTTTGTTTCTGCTTGGCTCCAACTCACAGAAGAAACAACTATAAGAGCTGAAGCCAGGAGTGGAGCCAGAGGACCACCTAGAGGCAGGATGCAAGAAAGCCAAGGAATTTTATTCCTTGGTGAAGGGAATAGGACTGTGGAGCTTGGAACTCCCATTTTGAAGAGCTTTCCTGTTTGTGATGTCTGTGTGGAAGTTAATTCCAAGGTAAATCAGTTTCTCTGTAGGAGCCAGAAAACTTGCCAAGGTTCACAATTAGACCTAGGGTCAGGAAAAGATTTAAAGTTAGGAATACTGCTGCTCCTGTTTCTAAGAGAGAACTGCCCCAGACTATCTAGTGAATAACTGTGATTGCCTGCTTCCAAAGGTGAACTCCTACAACTGCAATGAGTTTTGTAAAAACTCTAGGGGTTGAAGAAAGATGGGGAAAGACAGCATAGTACTGGCAATATAGGGCTGAAGGGAGAAACTGAACAAGAGGTACTGTGGAGCAATCAGCACACGCAGATAAGCATCGTGTAGAACTATGGATGCTAAGTAATAGCCTGTACTCATAACTAGAATGACTAACCAGGTCAACTCCAGTTTGATCTGCAGGGGACTGACAAACTGTAACTATAGTGAATAGGAAATGCCCAATGAGTGGAGGAAGGGCTCATTGGTCCCGATCTTCAAGCCTAAAGGAGATGTGCAAGAACGCAGTAATTACTGACCCATCAAGTTACTGAGTCACACGATGAAATGGCCAGAAAGAATTATGGAGAAAACTCTTCAGGAGGAACTGGAGCTTCAAGTAAGCAATAACAAATACGGGTTTATGCCAGGAAGCTCAGCACTGGATGCAGTGTTTTCACCCTGAATACTGAAGGAGAAATACAAGGAATTGTATTTAGTGCCTGTGGATTTAGAGAAGGCCACCAGCAGCTTGACTGTGAGGCTCAGTCCCGGCTGCTTGGAGCCCCAGCGGCTTCTCCGCAGGAGGCTGCAGTACCCACCTGCCCGGCCAGCAGGGCCGCCTCTAGGTTTTTTGCCGCCCCAAGCAAAAAAAATTTTGGCTCTGGGCTCTCCCCCACCACCCACACCTCCCTGCCGCCCCAGCCCTGGGCTCTTCCCTCCCCCCGACCCCCCAGCCCTGGGCTCTCCCCCACCACCTGCACCCCACTGCTGCCTCAGCTCTGGGCTCTCCTCCCCCACACCTGCACCCTCCTTCCGCCGCAGCCCTGGGCTCTCCCCCCCGCACCTGCACCTTCCCCTTCTGCCGCAGCCCTGAGTCACTGGTAACTTCCTGCTGAATGACCTGCCCTGGCAGCGATTTTAGGTGTGCACAGAACACAGACAGGATTGGTTCCCATATGGTTACAGAACTGCAGTAAAGTGGAACAATTTTCAGCTTGTGTGATTGGAGGTTATCTGGATGCATATTATAAGACTGTCCTACATAAATGAGGAAAAGTTGAGGTGCCTTTATTATTCTTTTGTTCCACTCTTTCTTTCTACGGGGAATTTGCCAATGCAATATCACTGTCTTCCTTTTAAACAAACAAACAAACAAGGCAATGGCTGTTGAAAATAGCAATTCCAGTCCTAATAACCACTGGGAAGCATTTCTTGCTCGATTTTAGTCTACTTTTTCTATAGCAAGCTACAGTGGATCGGTATATTTGATTTGGGAGAAATGAAGTAACAGCCGCCCAAACTGAGCTTGAGCACTCCTGAATTTTGAGGTGTTCAAATCTGGAAGGCAGGTGCTGCGGGGGGGGAGGGGGCTGTGGCTCCGCAGGGGAGCACGGCAGCATGTATGCAGCAGCGTGTCTGGCGCTGCGTGAAGCCAGACACGCTGGTCTGAGTGGCACGGTAAGGGGGCTGGGGAGTTGGAGAAGGGGTAGGGGGTTCTGGGGGGGCAGTCAAGGGACAGGGAGCAGGGGGGGTTGGATGAGGTGGAGGTTTGGGGGGGCAGTCAGGGTCAGGGGTTCGGGGGGGCTAGATGGGTCAGGGGTTCGGGGGGGCAGTCGGGGGACAGGCAGCAGTTGGATAGGCATGGGAGTCCCAGGGGTTTGTCAGGGGATAGGTAGGGGGTGGGGTCCTAGGGGGAAAGTTGGGGGGGGGTCTCAGGAGGGGGCAACTGGGGACAAGGAGAAGGGAGGCTTAGATAGGGGCAGGGGTCCCAGGAGGGGGCAATCAGGGGCCAAGGGCCAGTGGGGCTTAGATAGGGGGTGGGGTCCTGGGGGGCAGTTGGGGCAGGGGTCCTGGGAGGGGGTGATCAGGGGACAGGGAGCAGGGGGGTTGGGGTTTCTGTGGGGGGCAGTCAGAGGGAGTGGATGGTGGCAGGGTGGGGCTACCCTCCCTCCCCGTGGAGTGTCCTATTTTTTGAATGTCAAAATATGGTATCCCTACTCACAGTGCAGCTCTCCATTCACGGCAGGCTGCAGCATGAGGTCTCAGCTCCCTCACTCCCTCCCCCTCTTTCCTGTTGGTAGTGGCCAAGGGAATGCTGGGAAATGTAGTTCTTTCCCTGCTCCAGGGCTGGCTCTATAGGCAGGGAGCTAACCACGGAACTACAGCTCCCCAGAGCCCCCTGTTGGTTCTCAGCTCCCCTGCTGGATCCCTGTTGCCCCTGCAAATGGGCTGCCCCAAGCACGTGCTTGCTTTGCTGGTGCCTAGAGTGCCCCTGCCGGCCAGCCTAGACTGAACTGAGCCGCTCCCTTTTGAACTCCCTCCACTGAGAGCATGCCCAGCAGGAGCAAAGGGGCATGGTTTCCTGTGTCCAGAGCATCTCCTTAACCCTCACCTCAGCAGTGCAGGGTTTGTACATCCCATCCCAGGGAGGCAGAGCTAAAAAAAGAATTATGTAGGCAAACAGCAAAAGTTGGAGGAAGACTATAAAACAATGAATCAGTCAAAAAACTCAAAAAGAAAATTCAATTGCTTAGCTGGTAGACCCTGATATCCAGTTGCAGCGCTGGTTAGGACTGTGCCCACTGCTAAACTGATGAAGCAATTATATTGTCTTAAGTAATGACTAATTTATAAGGTACTTCACTTTTATAGCAAAAGTCCTAAAGTTCAGTGTCCAAATTCCATCCAGGGCATCCTCCACTTCCACCAGATAACAACTCAGAACTAATTTTCAATTTATACTGAAGACAAAATAAGTTATGATAAACAGGATCCTATTTAGAATTTAAGCCTAAACTAACTTGCTCCCCCTCCCCCAATCAGTGAGTACTCAAGAAAAAAAGTTCCTCATCAAGAAGACCACCTCATTTGATTGGACTGTACATAACTGTTGGTTCAAATATTTAATCCAACCCTTCTAAACTTTGTACAATAGCTGAAATAGACTTTAGGTAACTGAAAACCTTGAAAGTAAAATTTAACTTGAATCACATGGTGCCAGCATGCTACTAGTGCGACAGCATAATTCAAGTAAGGACACCCAAAGCACACTTCATTCCTTTCACAGGAAAGAGTCCGTGATCAACAGCAGTCAGCCCTTTTGTAGGAGATGGCTAACTGTCTCTCAGACCTGGTGAGTACCTGCTCAGTTAATCTGGGGGCTCTATTTAGTAGTAGCAGACCAAAGAGAGAGATAAAACTAGAAGAATAGGAAAGATTCAACATCTTTAGACTGTTCTGTGTTAGTAAAGCATATAGCACAGTGGAGTCCTGGACCGTGACAGGGGCTGTTACATGCTACCACAATACAAATAATAATCTTGTTTCCCTAGACCACCACTGAAATCTGTTGCCTCTTTTCATCATATCATACTTAAAATGACTGTATTTAATAGTTTGTTTTTCCAAACCAATGCCATTAGTAGACTAATTATCACTTTCTTCTCTGACCATCCAAATGGCTCCTAAACTGCTCCAGTTTATGAGGAAAAAAGATTCAGGAGTCTCTTGTTTCCTGTGATGGTAGAGATTAGCTAGTCCATCTTTTCAAAATGACTTTTCAATCTATGTAGGGATGAAATCCTGGCTTTATTAAAGTCAATGACAAAACTCCCATTGATTTCACTAGGGCAAGAATTTCACCCTAGGTACGTACATTAGCATCTGTTGTGTCCAGGTGCCGCCAAAGAGGCAAGATGTTAATTTATCTTTCTTTCCTGCCTGTCATTGAAAGATAGGACTAGAAATCAACCAGATGAAATTCAATAAAGACAAGTGCAAAGTACTACACCTAGGAAAGAAAAATCAAATGCACAAAACCAAAATGGGGAATCGCTGGCTAGGTGGTAGTACTGCAGAAGAGGATCTGGGGGTTTATAGTGGATCACAAACTGAGTATGAACTAACATGTCACAGTTGTGAAAAAGGCTCAGATCATTCTGGAGTGTATTAACAGGAGCATTGTATACAAGACATAGGAGGTAACTGTCGCACACTGTTCAGAACTGATGAAGCCTCAGCTGGAGTAATGTGTCCTGTTTTGGGTGCCACACTAAGAAAGATGTGAACAAACTGGAGGTAATCCAGAGGAGAGGAACAAAAATGATAAAAGATTTAGACTGCCTAACCTCTGAGGAAAGGTTAAAAAAACTGGGTACTTTGCATCTTGAAAAAGACAAATGAGTGGGGGCCCCGATAGTCTTCAAATATTTTAAGCGCTGTTGTAAAGAGGATGGTGGATCAATTGCTCTCCATATCCACTGAAGGTAGGAACAGAAGTAACGGGCTTAATCTGCAGCAATGGAGATTTAGGTTAGATATTAGGAAAATCTAACTATGAGGATAGTTAGGTACTGGAATAGGCTTCAGAGAGAGGTTGTGGAATCCCCATCATTGGAGGGTTTAGTCAGGAATGTTTTGGGTGAAGAGGTGGGTTTTCAGTTTATCTATGAATGTGATGAGGTTAGAAGCCTCTCCTGTTTGGTCTAGTAACAAGTCCAATGGTCTTGCTTTGGTTCTCGTGAAGGTTCTAACTCCTACAGGTACAAGTCTCCCCCTACTGGTCAACAGTTTGTTTGTTCCAGTGGAACACAGCTGCTGTAGCAAACCATGGTCATACTAGGTGAAATTACCTTTAACATAGTCAGGACTAGTTCCATGGGAGGGTTTGAACTAGATTGGGCATTCAATGGGGAGCCAGTGAAGAAAGCACCATATTGAGTTGATGCATTCCTAATAACTTGTGGGGTTTTTTATTTAAAAAAAAATAGAGACCCGTCCCCAGACTACTGTAAGCCTCCTTTCTCCCCCACACCACATTGTCTGTCCTCACCCCTTCCATCTCTGCTCCTCTCATCTATGCCGCCACCCCTTGTGTCCATACACCACTTGCTCGATGTTCTCCCCAGACCCTACCATGTCTAACCTACACACAGTATAAGCACCAGTGACCAAGCCCTTGACAACCCCTTGCCCTTCCCCTCTCCACACTGTGGGCAGCCCCTTTGGCACTGAGCTCACCTTGTTATGCTGTTCCTTCTGCCTGAAGCTCACCGCCCTGTGCCAGGCAAAGCGAGGGGAAGGGAGGGGTGCGGATCAGAGGGAAGCACTGCAGGAGCAGGACCCACTGTCCTTCCCTCCCTCCTACCCTATAGGAGGAGTCAAAGCAGGGCTGAGCCCAGCACAGCTGGAGCCAAGGTCTACAGTCCCATGCTGGGCATGTAGCTGGAGCAGCGGAGAACCTTGCTCTGGCTGGCCTTGGCCACAACAATCATCTACACACACAGTGCTCTCCGTCTCCAGCAGTCTCTCCCAGTGATAGACCTGGCACCACTTCATGGCAGCAGACAGCCAAGTCAGAGCCTCGGCAGCAATGACACAGCTCCCCGGGTCCAGGTCCCCATCCTCCTCTTCTGAGCACTAGGCTGCCTCGGCCCACTGATTCCTCTGGGCAACATGCACTCCTTGCTGGCCATCTCCCTCACAGCTGCCTCCTCCACATCCATGCTGATGAACTCACTGAAGTCCAGCTCACTCATGAAGGGCTCATGATAATAACTTATGTTGCTGAGGAGGTAGTCTGCTATGTTTTGAATTAGCTGGAGCTTTCTTAAGTCAGGGAGCTTCATTTCTGATTATAGACCATTACACTAGTGGAGCCTAGATATTACAAATGCATAGATCACTGTAATCTCAGGTCTAAATCTGATAGCATTTGGATAGGACTACACCTTGGGACCATTCAGAAGCTGAAGCTATTGCAGAGTACCACCGCTTCTTTATTAAGAGGAGCTGCATGTTGGGAGCACATTAGACTTAGACGAGAGCTCTCTAATCTCATCAGATTCCAGTAAACTTCCAGGTGGAATTCAAGGTATTGGTTTTAATCTATGAAATGCCTAATGCTCTAGGATCTGATTAGTTGAAGAATCACCTCTTTCCCCAGTACGCAATGCCAGAGTTAAGATAAGCAAAGGTGCTTCAGATGGCACTCCTTCAATATAAACATAAGGGAGCATGTGGCGGTGTGTGCTCTGTGAAGTATCCTTGGTCTTGGAACTCACACTCCAGAGACCGGATTTGTTAGCTTTTCAGGCATAGAACAAAGGCCATATTTCTTCTCTTTCCTCTAGAACTGCTGAGGAGTTTGTGGGCTGAGGTTGATATATTTATCGGCAATCCTTTGTTTATGGATTTTGTGATTGTTAGTTTACAAAGTAAGTGCCCAGATTACTGTATGGGTGCCTCTAGTTCTATTTTTAGAAATATGAAGAAATAAATTAAATCAAATAAATAGGATTAGAAACATTTTTCTAGCCAGGCAAGACAGAAGTGGACTGGTTTTGCCACTGTGGATCTAAACGCTGACTAATGTAACAATCGGAGGCAGATGCCTTTGATGGGTGTGGGGGAGGAGCATCACCACATTCTCATCTGAGTTCAGCTTCAGCCAGCTCCTGTACATCCAGGTACTGATCTCAGCTAGGCAATAAGGAACCTGGAAGATGGTGCAAGTTAGGTTTGACACGAAGGAGATGTAAAGCCAAATGTTATCTGCATACTCCTGTTCATACTCCTACCAACGAGAAAGAATTAAGCATTGTAGGATCCTCTGCATGTGAGGGTCCTGGAGGTAGTGAAACAATTGCCCACAATGATCCCTTTGGATTTGGTCTGTGAGTTAAGAGCTAAACCATTTCAGGATGTTTCCATTCAGCCCAACAGGCACTCAGAAGCAGGACGGGAGGGTTTAGTGGTCAACAGAATCGTATGCCACAGCCAGGTCTGTTTGCAGTGGTGGTGGATGAGCCATGTTGGTCCCAGGATATGAGAGACAAGGTAGGTGAAGTAATATCTTTTATTGGACTATTTCTGTTGGTAGAAGGTACAAGCTTTCAAGCTACAGAGAGCTCTTCTTCAGGTCTGGGGAAGGTCTGTTTCCTTTCCCAGACCTGAAAAAGAGCTCTGTATAGCTCGAAAATTTGTACCTTCAACCAATCGAAATTGTGCCAATAAAAGATATTACCTCACCTACCTTGTCTCTTACAAAGAGGTCTAGCAGGTTGTGCATGGGTGTATTTCCCCGTCTATTGACAAAATGACTTCATTACCAAAGCATATCTAAGTATCTTATCCTGACCTGAAGCCTCGTTGACAGGGATCTGGATTGTTGGACATAGTGGGGGTGGGGAGAAAGAAAGGCACAGAGTTGTGGAGGGAATCGATCGGAACACACAAATACCCACTTCTACAATTATTCTTATATCTTAAGGAAGAGAAAGATTGAAGAGGAAGGCAACCACCATTTATACATATTAAAGTTTTTTTATTAGTGCAATTGCAGTCTGTTCCCAGTTATTACACACTTTAAGCTTTATTAAATTTGAATCTATTTCACCTTTCAAGTAAGATAAACATGGCACAATCTTTTAGTCGTTATCCTGCACATGAGAAGGCAATAGAAACAAGGACAAAAGAATGCAGCAATGTGACCCAGACAATTAGTATGTGGTAATTAGGCTACATTATGAAATCTGATGTACCAGAGCACTTCAAAAAGCTCAGCTAGTCATATTCCTTGATTTGGAATGTTCAATCTTCTCATATTTGAAACACTTATTGCATCTACAGAAGCATCTTTTGAGCATCCACAAAGAATGTAATTTCAAAATTACTACAGATGCAGCTCAGAGGGATGTTTCAGAAATACTGTAGTAAATAAGCACCGTCTTTCATGTGATGTTTACTCTCTAGGATCTTCATTCAGTAACTTATTTCCCACCACTCTGTGCAGTGCTAAGCACCCACGGCTGCCACTGAGGTTAGTCTGGGGGCTGATCTTAAGAGATGTTGAGTCTTGCCGCTATGCACCCCGGAAATAGCTATTTTTATGTTATTACTTTTTAATATTACATTTAGCAGTTAGTGATTAGGAGTGCAGGTGAAAAGATGAATGGCAAAGTTGCTGTTGCTGGACCAAGGCAGTGAGCAGTTATCTTCATGAGTTAGGTCAGAGAAAAACTATCTGCCATATTGTGAGAAGCTCAATTTACAGGAAAGAGCAATCTGCCATAGAAGTCACCTACCTCCAACCCCTGCTTAACAATGAAAAACAATTACTCCACTGTCACAAACTGAGCTCATGCAAATAAGCCTCCTGCCATACAAGCTGAACTAGTGATTTCTCTGACCCCTTATTCTCCTACCACTGACCATGCATAAGGTGGCAGTGGCATGAAACAGCCTAAGTGCCATGACACAGTGGAGTGAAAAGCAGATGGAGTTGTTTTTATCCTTTTTTCGCTGTGTGAAATTTGTTTGGGATAATCCCTTTTATGGACCAATAGTAATCTCTTAAATGGCCTATTTAGACCTTATTTTATAGCACAAACCGATATGCTTCAGATAATATTACTCCCAGTTAGGGCTGTATTCTTTGAATATTCAAGCTAAATAATAATTAAGAAGCTCATGCTATATTTGGCAGCCTGATCAATGTAGATTGAATCAACAGCTTTTGTTTAAATAGAGCCCTGTATACTAGGCTAACTATAGATTCAACATTTGAAACACTTCTGTGCCAGGACATATACATATGTTCCCCATGGAAAATGTTGATGCATAATTATTTGTATGGAATACATTTGTAGATAAACCTGTAATGTTAAAAGCCTGGCTATGCTTTGCAATACAGTACAAGACTCATTTTATATAGCATGTCTTACTAACTACATCCCAAAATGTTTTGAGTTAAACAACAGCAGAAGGGGAACAAAATGAAAATGTGCAGAGAAAAGGTGTGTACTACCAGGCAGGTCCCTTTAGAGGGAGGAAGGGACTAGACCCTAATGGCTGGCAAAGTAGAGCCCATTTACAAGGGTAAAACAGGAGTACAGAGGACTAGAAAAGAACAAAATAATGATGATACCAATCGCCACTGATAACACCAGCACATCTCAAAGGGCTTTAGAGCCAGTAGAGCTCAGAGGAAGAGAAGAATTTGGCTCTGGTAATGGCACATAGCTGTTTCCTCTTATTCTCTCTACTAATGATGAGAGGAGAAAGTATCTTTCTATTCTCATATTTAAAGTTTGGATTGGATCAGAAACGTGGGTGGATGGAGCAGGGAAGGGTTGGTTGTTTTTAAATTCTGTGTTTGTAATACAGTTGAGGGGTAAATCTTTATGTTACACCTGGAAGAGAGAAAGTCTTGTTTTACTTTCAAGGGAGTTTGATTTGGAGAGGCCTTTAGGGGATAACACTTACGGTTTACTGTTCATAAACAAACTGCGGATTCAAGGTACTAGAACTCCATCCTACCTGGACTGACACCCTTTTTCCTGTCAGCTTGTCACAACGGCAGTCAGATCCACATAGCGACAGCCATGCCGCAGACAACATTTGATTTAATGTCTGCTACCTTACTTCTAAGCAAAGATATGTAGATAATTTTGTAATATACAATGATTTCCCTTGCACTAGGTAAGATTTAGCCTTAATCTGGTCCTGTGGCCAATTATTCTGCTTTTGGCATGGGACTATGGGCTTTTGGAAGAATGTTTATATCTGAAAGTATCTGTAGTGAATAATACATACTTTCAGAGTGAAGAGGTGAGTATGGCAGACAAGGATGCAAGACCATCAGGGAATCTAGATTTATGACAAGCTGATGGAGCATTGCCTTCTCTTTTCAGATTCAGTATCGGGGATTGTTTCAAATGATCTTCGTGCTGGGAATTGGTGGAAGTTTCCCATTTGGGTTCCATATTTCTGTGATTAACTACCCTTCCATGGTAAGCAGAGACTCCCCAGAGGGAGAGTTCACATGGTAGAGGGGTCTGGGCTAAGGATACTCTCAAAACTTGCTGAGTGTTTCAACAAACTCCATTGCCATTTCTTCAAATATCCATTTTGATCCATAATGAAAAGTAAATATCATACGGGTAGAGCACCTTAAACCCAACAGACAGTACTTTAAGAAAAAAAAGAGAGAGATTGTTAGCCCAATAGCATAAGGAATATTCTTTCTTGCAATCTAAAATAAGCGACACCCAAAATGACTTTCCTACATTTCAGAAATGATTTGCCAAAATGTTGGGAGGTATTTATGTGATTATAGGCTAAGCTTCAGGGGACTACCTCGTACAATCAATTTGTGTGCAAGCCTTTTATCTTTAAAGACTTGGGTTTAAGTTCTCCCTTACGTAACAAGTGAAATTAAATGTGGTGATCTTACTGTAAAGCCACTACACCTTAAAGCACAATTTTGCAGTCTCTGCTTAAAAGGTAAAAAACTTAAATCCTCTTTTAAAGGGGGCTTAAAAAATTGTTTTGGAAACAAAACTCAGTAACCATATTCATTTAGGAGGTCAGCAGGAGACCAGCAGGAGGCCCAATTATCACTAAAATGAAAGGTGTTTTTTTGGTATAGCTCTGACAAACGTATACTTCCTCCTAGCTCAAGTCCACAAACCTGCATCTGTGTTGTGAATTTACAAAGAGATAATTTGGTCAGCTTCATCAAGTCTCAGAGGATAAAGACTTTTTCCTTAGAATTATGAAGTGTCTAGAGTAAAAGCCTTCCCTTGAGCCTGCTGAGGGGACTTTTTCCTATTGTTCCCAATGTGCTAACAGAAACAATCTCAACATTTCACAAGTAAAAAGGTGCTGCAACAGGTTCATTACTGATTCCAGAGTACTGTGAGAAGGATTCCTAATAGAAAGTAGCGGTGATAGCTTCTTGTGTAGAGAAGTTAGCTTTTTTTAAGAGAGCGGATTTCTACTCTGTCACTAGAAGTAACATTTTAACTAGTGTGTCTTCCAACTGAACAGCAAGTTGGGCAAGCTGTGTAGTTTTCATTCATTCACAGAAATTTGCACTACAGGGTGAGGAGACTAAACTTTTGAATATGTAAAATGCTTTTTCAAAACAAAATTACATCTTTTTTAAAAAGTGAAAAAAAGATTAAGAGTATCAATTTTTCTTCTGTGTTAATTGCACTTGAGTGAGCTGTATGAATGAGGAAAAAAATCTGCCGTAAATGAGGCTAGTATCCCAGAAATGTCAGAAAACTAAAGTAATCTCGTGCATTAGAGAAAAGAGTTTCTGCTGGTGAAAAATATCGATTGGCATTCCATCCTTTATCTGTAAGTTTAACCAACCATGGCTGTGTACAGACACTGCAGTCATCAGTGGGGAATGAATACCACTTCAACTAAAGCTTTGAGACTGTACAACACCACTGCATACACAAGTAGGCAGTTACAGTCCCTGGGGCCAGCTTGTAGCATGAAATATGATCACATGCCTACAGCAGTATGTTTCATGCACTACACTAGCTCAGTGTCAGGAATGACGGCCTCCAGGTGGGCCTGGGATCAGCTAGCTAACCTCAGCTAAATCCCCTAACTGGCCAGATCAGCCTGATTGGCTGATGCCAGGACAGCTCTTCAACCCAGCAGTAGCACTGGGCTGTGGCAGCTGCTCAATCCACTTCCCCATAGCTGCAATCTCTCTTCTATCTGCTTTGCTCCCTTCCCAGCCCTGTGTCTGCCCTTCTGGCTCCCAACTCCAGCTCTAACCCCGGCTTGGCTCCTGGCTCCCTGCTATTAGACCTGACCACGTCCGTCATGATCTCTGTGTTGCCATATCTCATGATTTTATCACAAGTCTCATGAGACTTGATCTTTCTTAAAACCGTAGCTCCAGAAATCATGTGATTACATTAAAATTTCAGCTTCCATTTAAAAAGAAGTGTTTAGCCCTCCTGCCTTAAAGGCTCAAAAACCAGAACAAAAATAAAAAGAATCATAAATTATATTCCAAATCTCATGGTTTTTAAACCAATCTTATGATTTGGGGGGAGCTGGCTCATGATATTTCAATAGTTGGGATTGGCAATACAGCTAACTCATCCTGAGTGCAAGGTCTACAACAGTTCAAGTCCCATTTAGCAACAAACAATGGCCAAATATACAAAGAAATCAAAGACTAAATGCTGGACCTTCATTACTAAAAGCACATAGCTCTGATACTTGAACTAAAAGAAAGCTCCTTCCGTTGTAATACACTGTTCTGGTTGCTGGATCTAGCCAACCAGGAGATATGATAAACCATACTAAGCCAGTCTATTACATCAGAGTTTCCCAAGGCTTCCTGAAATTTCTACATTTCAGAGATGGCTTCATAAAAAGCCTTGAAAGGATTATAAAGAAAATAAACTCGAGGTGCAATTTCTAACTTTGAAAGTGTCTTGAACATCTAAACTTACAAAAAGTTTAGATGAAAATTTGGCAAAGTACGCAAATAACTTTAGCTAATTTGCTTTGACAGTGAAGGTTACTTTTTAAAAGAGGTTCAAAACTACAACAATGGATCAAAGTTGAAGCACAGTAACAGAATAGTATGAGGAAAGTCCATATTTACTATTAATTAAAAATCTCATTTTCTCTCTCAGCACATTAGGACGTTTATCAATGAAACCTGGATAGAGCGATATGGCTATCCCCTCCATCATGAGACCATCATGTTGTTGTGGTCCTTCATTGTGTCTGTTTATGGTATAGGAGGAGTGCTAGGGAGCCTATGCTGTGGCTACCTTACTACAAAATACAGAAAGTAAGTATTTCTTTTAATATCTTGATAATCAAGGCATGTGGGGGGAAATGTACTAGCAAAGCACATCCAGTCAGCTATTCTTTTTCCATAGTCTGACCATATATACTTGTATTAAATTGCTTTAATTTGCTATCATAGCCACCCAGTGTAAGCGGTAACCAGTCTTTCATTCAATGCATTTAAATAGTATGCTGATAGTGAAGTGTGGTCCCTTCTGAAGATGCACTTACCAGCACTCCATTCACTAGTGCCTTGTGGGGAAGTAACATGTGGCACAATTTCCTCACATCAAGATAACATATGTCTCCAGTACAGAATTTCTAAGATCCACAAATCCAGAAACAGAAGCCGTGCATATTCATTCAAACACAGGTTTCCCAGGAACTGTTACAATCAATTTCCACACGTGGACCAGCCTGAATTCAACTTTTGAGAGATGTAGCTTAAACACTCAGGGGTAAACCTGAGACATTAAAGTGCTTGTTTACACTTTGGGAATCTGACTTTTATTCATTCTGGAGTGAATGTTGTATTAAAGAATTATTAGTACCTATTCTAATGAAAACCTGAAACTGAACAGAAAAGAAAGTTAACTTTACCTATAGTTCTGTATAAGAGACTGCTCCATTGTTAGTAATGTCCTCTATTAAAAGTCTGTCCCAAAGTAACTCCACCATAGATGGAGAAAGGATTCCTCATGCATCTGGTGTAGGGTGACCAGATGTCCCGATTTTATAGGGACATTCCTGATATTTGGGTCTTTTTCTTATATAGGCTCCTATTACACCCCAACCCTCTGTCCCGATTTTTAACACTTACTATCTGGTCACCCTAATCTGGTGTGTTCTCAGTATCTTGTGTGTAACACCAATAATTTCATTTGCAGAGAAATTGGCAAAACAGATCTACTGCAACTGTTCTTTCCTGCCAGATACGTGCCACCAAGAAGTTTCTTGTGGGACACTGCCTCATCCCACACTTGAAGGCCTCTTGATACTAGAAGCAAGATCCTGCTCCTCTCCACTTATTTATGTAAACCTTGGTAGCCTAGCTGCCTGAATTAGAACCACCTTTTAGGTTTACGGTTTCTGTATGCTCCTAATGCATACAAGATCACATTCATCTCAAGAGCAGTTATGTGTAGCAACTGGCCTTGGAGATACCAACAACTTTGAGTGAAAAGCTACTCCACACAGGCTCCTTTTCACAAGTGCATCCAGAGTTATAATCTGAATCAGATGAATCTGTGAGACCTTTCCAAGAATGCTGAACGTCTCTGGACAGTAATCTAGCCAGTGTGTTTCAGAAACCACTAGTTACCCAGATGCAAAAGTCTATGTGATTCAAGTCTGAGACATCAGGGTGCACTGAGGTGACATGCCATGGTCACCGCTTACTACTGCAGTCATCAGGCCCAAAATTTACAACATAGTCTTTACTGAAGCCTCTCTTTGGTACATCTTTTCTGCCAGATCCACAAGTCATGTCTACAGTTGGCTCCCATAAAGTCAAATTGTTTCTGGTATTTTGCTGGTAACAAGCTGGTATTTTGGATATTGCACCATGAATTCTAGTGACTTCAATACACCAATGGCAACCCCAATACTTGTACCCTTCAACATATTGTTCTTGATCAACCTGTTGTTCAAGTATGACTACACATGAACTCCCATCCTACAGAAATACTACAGAAATACTGACATATGCTAAGCATTTATAAATGCACATGCTGCCAAGGTACATTCATAAAGTAAAAGTTCTTGAATTCTGAAAGTGAAGAATCATTTAATTTCTCCTGGAAATATCGAGTTTTGGTATCCATTTAAACCAGAGGTTCTCAAACTGGGGATCGGGACCCCTCAGGGGGTCGTAAGGTTATTATGTGAGGGGTCGCGAGCTGTCAGCCTCCACCCTAAACCCCGCTTTGCCTCCAGCATTTATAATGGTGTTAAATATATAAAAAAAGTGTTTTTAATTTATAAGGGGGAGTTGCACTTGGAGGCTGGCTATGTGAAAGGGGTCACCAGTACAAAAAAGTTTGAGAATCACTGATTTAAACCATGCCACAAAGGAACAGTAATTGCTGTACCATACTTACAGTTAACATATTTAAGAAGTTACGTGCTTGTATGTTGGATAAGTAACAGCAAATACATTAATCAAAAACAGTACAGGAGATACTCACTTCATACCATTCTCTCTATGTTTTTGCAGAAAGAAGTGTCAGATTGTCACTAACCTGATCATGCTAGTAGCTGCACTTTTCATGGCCTTCTGCAAGATGGCCAAGTCCTTTGAGATGATTCTGATTGGGCGCTTCCTCTATGGCATTGGTGCAGGTATGACCTCTGTATACATCAAAAGGGAGTCCCTTGCTGTCCCAGTACAGTCTCCTTTCATTATTATTATTCTTTTAGAATTATTTTATATTACCCACCAAGTATACTTGGCATGTCACAAAAGACACTGAAACATAACAGCTGATCAAAGGTGCAGGGAGTGGAAATGAATAGTGGGAAGAGCATGGGATGAGACAGTTAATATTTTCCTCAATTTAATGGGCATCTCTCTTCTTTCCTGTCCAAGGTTTCTCTCTCACTATACATCCTCAGTACGTAGCAGAAATTTCACCCAAGAAGCTGCGTGGATTTTCAAACGCCACTCTGTCTGTTTTTCTGACACTAGGAAAAGTCTCAGGGCAGATTTTTGGACTAAGGTAAAACAAAATCATCTACCACCTTTCTATGCAGCAGCAGAAGCTGGTCTTAAGTCTTTAAAGAAAAGCCACCCTCTAAAATCCTCAATAACGCCTCTCATTTTCACAATTAAATGTTTTATCTTAAGCCAGTAGACAGTATTTGACCAAATCTGAGATTTCCATGTTTAAGACATTGTACACAGAAAAATACAAGTAATTAACCATAATCTGACATTTTTTCCCTCTATAGCCTTGCTACCAGTTGGCTTACCTTAAAACTTCCTGAGGTTTATTTGAAATATCTTGTTGAGATCTAGCACATGGGATCACATTTGAGATGCACAGCATATTAGAAAGTTATTCCGTTCAAAATTAGCATCACAATCTCAAACTTCCTAAAGTTCATTGTGAGACCTAATGATTATCATTAGAAAGTTTTCCAAAGTGCTGCTGAGTTTCACAAAATTTTCCAGACTGTTGACTCAGTTACCCTGCTGCAATGCACTCACCACTGGAATTTGGCCCATTTGCTGTCTCTCTGCTTATCAGTCAGAAAAAGCTATTGAATGTTAATGTAATGGTTTGACCATGACTGCACTTTTACATGTACTCTCTAGGGAGCTCTTAGGAAATGAATTGTTGTGGCCATTGTTGTTGGCTTCTACTGGACTCACGGCACTGATTCAACTGATTATGCTCCCATTCTTCCCTGATTCCCCATCCTACCTTCTGATACAGAAGGGTAATGAGGATGCCTTCATGAAAGGTAAAGTACTTACTCCGCTCATTTCAGTAAATCATCTAATTTGTTGGAGTGTTAGCCATTGTAAGCAAGGAGAGTAGAACCCAAGTCTCCCACTACCTGAATAAAACTGTGCTCTTAATGTTCATTTTTATTAAATAAAAATTTTAAAATTGTTACATTTAAGTCAACTCAATATTAGTGTGAGATGACATACTGACAGCCCCGAAGACAAAACTCTTCTAGCTATCTATAGAACAAGCACAAGAGTAGACTTCCACACATTGCCCCGACAGCATATACCAAATCATGATGTGGTGAAATCAGCTAAGGACAGGAGACTAATTAAATCTCTGTGATTCAGACAGAATAAAAGGATTTATTAATACACAGTGATGGAGATGAGCTGATAGATTAAACTATTTCGTTTTTCCTCCTGCACAGCCATTAAGCAGCTCTGGGGTGAAGGAGATCATCAAGCAGAGATTAATGACATATTGCAGGAAAAGGCTGCAATGAAAAGCACCAAAACCTTGCGTGTCCTGGAACTATTTAAAGAACGATCCTTGCGCTGGCAATTGTACATTTTGGTCACCATCATGACCACCTTGCAGCTTAGTGGCGTCAATGCAGTTGAGTGTTTTCCCTGTGTAAAGACTCAGAGTCATTGTTAGGTAGCATTAAAAAAAAGCCTAGTTATTTGTTACACTATTATATTCTATGACACATGTTATGCAGGAAGTCAGACTAGATGATCATAATAGTCCCTTCTGGCCTTAAAATCTGAGAATCTTGGTCCTCTTCTTCCTGATCAATGGGGGTCCCTAGTTGTTGCCATTACAATTCTGCTCTGACTTTTCTAGTATGGAATCCTGAATGCATTAGCAAGTTTACCAGCTCCACCAAAGAGCCACATAGGCCACTCACTCAGATGTGAGGGATCCTCTCCAGAATTGCTAACAAGCTAACAAATATTGGGGGGAGGTATTCAATGCCCAATTCTAGGGTCAGTCTCCACCAATAAAGATGATGGACAAAGACACACCATTGTTGCACCACATTCTATGTCAAAACACTGCTGTCCCATTCCCCCTAGAGTCCATAGGTTGGAGTCTGCTGGTGAGGTCAGAGGTACTGAAGGCTAGAATCTGAAAACTGAGACAAGGATGAAGCTTTTCATTCAGGTACATGAAGATCTAAGAATATGTAATCCTCCAAAAGCAGCAAGAGAGACATGATGTGCATAATTTTGAATTATCAGTGTGCGAAGCTAGAAAGCTGTGGTTGTAGAGATAGGAATGGATAGAGCAGACAGAACTTCACTTGTACAAGGAGCTTGTGACATGCTATCACACGTACAGTGAGAACTAGATGGCACCAAAATGCTTTATCAATGAACTGCCTCTGTGTTTGCAGACAGCCCACCCATTAGTAAATTTGCTTTATATTAGAATAATTTTTGTCCGATTTCTGCCTCACATCTGAGGAGTTTCACAGCATGCCTCCAAGATGATTGTTTACACTATTTTCTCTCTGCCTTTTTCAGATCTATTTCTACTCTTTTGAAGTGTTCCGTACAGCCAAGTTTGAAGAAGATCTCATCCCGTACGTATCACTAGGAATTGGGATGTGTGAATGCCTATCATCTATAGTGTGTGTAAGTCTCACCAAACTGGAGTTTGTAGGAAGAAAGGAAAGTGTTTAGAGAGAGCAATTTTTTTTAATGTGTGGCTTTGGCAGAGGGGAGCTAGGGGGAGAGAATCACTCCTTTGTGTAAACTAACCAAGAAATTTCCTCCTACTTCTAAGTCACATGAAGCTGAGAAAGGCAGCCCTTCTCCCCAATTAACTTTGTCTTGCTGAATGTCTTTGTCCTCGTTTTTACTCTGTGAAATAAGTTTCACATCCTGCTTTAACCAATCGTGATTTTGTACAGATAACTGCTTTGTGAATAGATCGGAAGAGAAAAGGGCACAGGTTCAATGGCCTGTAAAGGGCAAAATAGTGGATTACGTGAAGCCATGTGAATTTTTGGATTGATACAAAATTGTACAGTTTGACACAGATCTGCACATAACAAAGAAATTTATGTAATTTGCCAAGAAGCTGGTGCATGTCCGATCACTGTCATTCTGGGTAAAAAGATGTTATCACCTGTAGGGAATGGCTGTCAATTGGCTGTACACTTTCCCTATTCAGAGACAGAAAAAGTTACCAGCTCCCACAATGAAGGAGACTAAAGTCCATGAACTATTTTATCCCCTCAATTTTTAAGGAATTGCAGTGGAGGCTCTGGGACGTATAAGCCCTTCAAGAACACCTACTTTCTGCCTTCATTTCTGGGGTAAGCCTCAGGTAGTTCAATCCTATGTGTTGACTTATGACCTTTTCTCACGACACAATACAATAATTATTCCTGTAAGTAGGACAGATATATATAGCTCATGTCCACACACACTGCATTCTTGCCTAAAAATGGATTCTCTCTAGATATCCAGGAATCAAGACTGATGTACAACGATTAAAGTAAAATATACCTCTTGGCCATGGTTTTAAGGAAGAAATACTCAAGTAGAAAAATATTTCTGAATAAGTCAATAGGAGATGCTGAAGTAAAGCAGAATCAGTCCAACCATACTGTATAAATTAATCTTTCTGGTCTAAAGGTACAGTCCCCAGTACAAGTGATAAACTGAAATATCAATAAAATTCATCTGATGTTTAGAGAGTCTCATCTGTTTGTATTAACTGAATAAGACTTCTGAGAAGAATGTTAGGAGCATGAGAAGTAATCAGTTCATTTGGAGTTGGAATTAACCATATTTGTGATGTTGTGTTTTCCAGAGCTCCCTTATTGAGCGATTTGGCAGGAGGATGCTGTTGTGTGGAGGATATGTACTAATGATTTTCGTGTTAGCACTCCTCACAATGACTCTCTCCCTGCAGGTAAGGAGATTTCCTAATCGGTACTTTTCCAGCATCGACCCCCATTTCTGATCTTTCCTCCTGGGCAAGATTTTTCACAACAGAATAACCACCAAAGTGAATTTCATTCACCATGGTGGAAAGCAGGAAGCGGGGCCGGATTTCCAATTAGGCACGTGCTTAGGGGCACGTAAAAGTTAAAAGTGGGGCACTGTGAGCCACGACCGGGTGGGGCGGCTGCTGAAGGTGCTGGGAGCCTCCCAGCCCCTTTCCAATCTCAGCCACCCAGCTACCTCCGCCCCGTGCTGGGGAAGGAGAGGGAGGGCGTGGCCGGTGCCCCATTCACTTGCACAGGCAGAGCCGGAGCATGGCTACCACACTGGGTTGTGGGAGGGACAGAAGACACCTAGGGACTGCTTGCCATGGGGAGAGGTACAGGCCCCCGCTTGCGCCTCGCCTTGAGCGGGTGGGCTGCGCCCTAGCTCAGGCTGGGAATGCCGAGCGTGGCGGAGACGGGGGTGCTGAAGATGCTGTGCCTAGGGGCGCATAAGGTGTAAATCTGGCCCTGGCAGGGAGCATTCTATTCTACCATATTATTAAAGAGTCTGCTCTCACTTTGCTTTCTCACTCTAGCATCAATTCTTATGGATGCATTACTTCAGCGTCACTCTGATCTTCTTGTTCGTTATCTGCTATGGAATTGGACCATGTGAGTACATCCACTTTAGACGATGGTGAGGGGGAAACTTTGCACCATACCACTCAAGTGCATCAGAAGTGGGGTAAAGAATGGAACACCACTGTGACATCTCTAGAGAGCAGCAAGGGAAGGGGGTTTAGCTATCTGAATACATTAACAGAAGGAGACAATGTGTCCATAAATGGGAAACGTGGAAAGAGCACATGAGCACGTCAAGTTTTATTGCCGATCTTTTACTGGCTCTTAACTCAGAACGTAGTATCCTCCTCTCCCAGAAAATTTGAGACCCAAATCCCAGAGGAAGAACCCCAAAGTACTCTGCTACTAACACAATTCCCCCAACAGAACATTGATAAGTACATATTTAGCGATCACCTCCTTTGTTAAAATATTGAATTGATGCACTTTCTGCCCATGGAGGAGTATTGATGGAAGAGGCCGCAAAACAGATGAGGGATGTGGATTAACAATTTATTGCACTGATGGTGCATACCAATAAAATATAAAACCACATAGATCACATAAAAATCAGAGAAAATATGCCAAACTGTGCTCTACAATCTAGCAGATTAAGGGTAGGTCTACACTACGAAATTAGGTCGAATTTATAGAAGCCGGTTTTATAGAAATCGGTTTTATACAGTCAATTGTTTGTGTCCCCACATAAAATGCTCTAAGTGCATTAAGTCGGCGGACCGCGTCCACTGTACCGAGGCTAGCATCGACTTCCAGAGCGTTGCACTGTGGGTAGCTATCCCATAGTTCCCACAGTCTCCGCCGCCCATTGGAATTCTAGGTTGAGATCCCAATGCCTGATGATGCAAAAACAGTGTCACGGGGGGTTCTGGGTACATGGCGTCAGGCCCCTCCCCCTCCATCAGAGCAACGGCAGACAATCGATTCGTGCCTTTTTACCTGGGTTACCTGTGCAGACAACATACCATGGCAAGCATGGAGCCCGCTCAGCTCAGCTCACCGTCACCATATGTCAACTGGGTGCCGGCAGATGTGGTACTGCATTGCTACACAGCAGCAGCTAATTGCCTTTTGGCAGTAGACGGTGCAGTATGACCGGTAGCCTTCATCGGCGATCTGGGTGCTGGCAGACATGGGGCTGTATTGCTATACAGCAGCAGCTCCTTGCCTTTTGGCAGTAGATGGTGTATTACGACTGGTATCCATAGTTGTCGTATTCCTCAGTGAGTTCAATCAGAGGCACCTGAGCAGACATTCATAGATTCATAGATTATAGGACTGGAAGGGACCTCGAGAGGTCATCGAGTCCAGTCCCCTGCCCGCATGGCAGGACCAAATATTGTCTAGACCATCCCTGATAGACATTTATCTAACCTACTCTTAAATATCTCCAGAGACGGAGATTCCACAACCTCCCTAGGCAATTTGTTCCAGTGTTTAACCACCCTGACAGTTAGGAACTTTTTCCTAATGTCCAACCTAGACCTCCCTTGCTGCAGTTTAAACCCATTGTTTCTGGTTCTATCCTTAGAGGCTAAGGTGAACAAGTTCTCTCCCTCCTCCTTATGACACCCTTTTAGATACCTGAAAACTGCTATCATGTCCCCTCTCAGTCTTCTCTTTTCCAAACTAAACAAACCCAATTCTTTCAGCCTTCCTTCATAGGTCATGTTCTCAAGACCTTTAATCATTCTTGTTGCTCTTCTTTGGACCCTTTCCAATTTCTCCACATCTTTTTTAAAATGCGGCGCCCAGAACTGGACACAATACTCCAGCTGAGGCCTAACCAGAGCAGAGTAGAGCGGAAGAATGACTTCTCGTGTCTTGCTCACAACACACCTGTTAATACATCCCAGAATCATGTTTGCTTTTTTTGCAACAGCATCACACTGTTGACTCATATTTAGCTTGTGGTCCACTATAACCCCTAGATCCCTTTCTGCCGTACTCCTTCCTAGACAGTCTTTTCCCATTCTGTATGTGTGAAATTGATTTTTCCTTCCTAAGTGGAGCACTTTGCATTTGTCTTTGTTAAACTTCATCCTGTTTAACTCAGACCATTTCTCCAATTTGTCCAGATCATTTTGAATTATGACCCTGTCCTCCAAAGCAGTTGCAATCCCTCCCAGTTTGGTATCATCCGCAAACTTAATAAGCGTACTTTCTATGCCAATAAATAAGTCGTTGATGAAGATATTGAACAGAGCCGGTCCCAAAACAGACCCCTGCGGTACCCCACTCGTTACGCCTTTCCAGCAGGATTGGGAACCATTAATAACAACTCTCTGAGTACGGTTATTCAGCCAGTTATGCACCCACCTTATAGTAGCCCCATCTAAATTGTATTTGCCTAGTTTATCGATAAGAATATCATGCGAGACCGTATCAAATGCCTTACTAAAGTCTAGGTATACCACATCCACCGCTTCACCCTTATCCACAAGGCTCGTTATCCTATCAAAGAAAGCTATCAGATTGGTTTGACATGATTTGTTCTTCACAAATCCATGCTGGCTGTTCCCTATCACCTTACCACCTTCCAAGTGTTTGCAGATGATTTCCTTAATTACTTGCTCCATTATCTTCCCTGGCACAGAAGTTAAACTAACTGGTCTGTAGTTTCCTGGGTTGTTTTTATTTCCCTTTTTATAGATGGGCACTATATTTGCCCTTTTCCAGTCTTCTGGAATCTCTCCCGTCTCCCATGACTTTCCAAAGATAATAGCTAGAGGCTCAGATACCTCCTCTATTAGCTCCTTGAGTATTCTAGGATGCATTTCATCAGGCCTGGGTGACTTGCAAGCATCTAACTTTTCTAAGTGATTTTTAACTTGTTCTTTTTTTATTTTATCCGCTAAACCTACCCCCTTCCCATTAGTATTCACTATGTTAGGCATTCCTTCAGACTTCTCGGTGAAGACCGAAACAAAGAAGTCATTAAGCATCTCTGCCATTTCCAAGTTTCCTGTTACTGTTTCTCCCTCTTCACTAAGCAGTGGACCTACCCTGTCTTTGGTCTTCCTCTTGCTTCTAATGTATTGATAAAAAGTCTTCTTGTTTCCTTTTATTCCCGTAGCTAGTTTGAGCTCATTTTGTGCCTTTGCCTTTCTAATCTTGCCCCTGCATTCCTGTGTTGTTTGCCTATATTTATCCTTTGATATCTGTCCTAGTTTCCATTTTTTATATGACTCCTTTTTATTTTTTAGATCGTGCAAGATCTCGTGGTTAAGCCAAGGTGGTCTTTTGCCACATTTTCTATCTTTCCTAACCAGCGGAATAGCTTGCTTTTGGGCCCTTAATAGTGTCCCTTTGAAAAACTGCCAACTCTCCTCAGTTGTTTTTCCCCTCAGTCTTGATTCCCATGGGACCTTACCTATCAGCTCTCTGAGCTTCCCAAAATCTGCCTTCCTGAAATCCATTGTCTCTATTTTGCTGTTCTCCCTTCTACCCTTCCTTAGAATTGCAAACTCTGTGATTTCATGATCACTTTCACCCAGGCTGCCTTCTACTTTCACATTCTCAATGAGTTCCTCCCTATTTGTTAAAATCAAATCTAGAACAGCTTCCCCCCTAGTAGCTTTTTCAACCTTCTGAAATAAAAAGTTGTCTCCAATGCAGTCCAAGAATTTGGATAGTCTGTGCCCCGCTGTGTTATTTTCCCAACATATATCTGGATAGTTGAAGTCCCCCATCACCACCAAATCTTGGGCTTTGGATGATTTTGTTAGTTGCTTGAAAAAAGCCTCATTCACCTCTTCCACCTGGTTAGGTGGCCTGTAGTAGACTCCTAGCATGACGTCTCCCTTGTTTTTTGCCCCTTTTAGCCTAACCCAGAGACTCTCAACACTTCCGTCTCCTATGTCCATCTCTACCTCAGTCCAAGTGTGTACATTTTTAATATATAAGGCAACACCTCCTCCCTTTTTCCCCTGTCTATCCTTCCTGAGCAAGCTGTACCCATCCACACCAACATTCCAATCGTGTGTATTATCCCACCAAGTTTCAGTGATGCCAACAATGTCATAGTTGTATTTATTTATTAGCACTTCCAGTTCTTCCTGCTTATTCCCCATACTTCTCGCATTTGTATATAGGCATCTAAGATACTGGTTTGATCTTTCCTCCCAGTTTTGTCCTGACTCTCCTTTCTCTCTGCCAATATAGCCCACACTCCCTCTCGTTTCCTGACATGTTTTGTCTCCTGGAGACTCAGTCCTGCTGGCAGTCCTATTGAACTGTCTTGATGATGATGGCTAGCAGTCATAGTATAGCATCTTCTGCCAAGCACCCAGAAGATGCCGATGGCTATCAGTCGTGCTGCACCATCTGCTGCCAGCTTAAGATGTAAAAAAATAAATGGACCAGATTTGTTCTGTATTCATTTGCTTCCCCCTCCCTCCATGAAATCAACGGCCTGCTAAACTCAGGGTTTTGAGTTCAATCTTTGGGGGGGGCCATTCTGTGTGACAGTTGTTTGTGTTTCTCCCTGATGCACAGCCACCTTTGTTGATTTTAATTCCCTGTACCTGTAAGCCATGTTGTCACTCGCCCCTCCCTCCCTCCGTCAGACAATAGTTTTGTGCCTTTTTTCAGCCCAGACGCCATAGCACTGGGATCATGGAGCCCGCTTAGATCACCGCGGCAATTATGAGCACTATGAACACCACACGCATTGTCCTGGAGTATATGCATATCCAGAACATGCCAAAGCAAAACCAGGTGAGGAGTCAATTGCAACGTGGCGACGAGAGTGATGAGGAAATTGACATGGACATAGACCTCTCACAAAGTACAGGCCCCGGCAATCTGCAAATCATGGTGTTACTGGGGCAGGTTCATGCCGTGGAATGCCGATTCTGGGCCCGGGAAACAAGCACAGACTGGTGGGACCGCATCGTGTTGCGGGTGTGGGACGATTCCCAGTGGCTGCGAAACTTTCGCATGCGTAAGGGCACTTTCATGGAACTTTGTGACTTGCTTTCCCCTGCCCTGAAGCGCCAGAATACCAGGATGAGAGCAGCCCTCACAGTTGAGAAGCGAGTGGCAGTAGCCCTGTGGAAGCTTGCAACACCAGACAGCTACCAGTCAGTTGGGAATCAATTTAGAGTGGGCAAATCTACTGTGGGGGCTGCTGTGATCCAAGTAGCCAACGCAATCAAAGACCTGCTGATATCAAGGGTAGTGACTCTGGGAAACATGCAGATCATAGTGGATGGCTTTGCTGCAATGGGATTCCCGAACTGCGGTGGGGCGATAGACGGAACCTATATCCCTATCTTGTCATCGGAGCACTAAGCCACCAAATACATAAACTGCAAGGGGTACTTTTCAATGCTGCTGAAAGCCCTGGTGGATCACAAGGGACGTTTCACTAACATCAACGTGGGCTGGCCGGGAAAGGTACATGATGCTCACGTCTTCAGGAACTCTGGTCTGTTTCAAAAGCTGGAGGAAGGGACTTTCTTCCCGGACCAGAAAATAACCGTTGGGGATGTTGAAATGCCTATCGTTATCCTTGGGGACCCAGCCTACCCCTTAATGCCATGGCTCATGAAACTGTACACAGGCAGCCAGAACAGTAGTGAGGACCTGTTCAACTATAGGCTGAGCAAGTGCCGAATGGTGGTGGAATGTGCAATTGGACATTTAAAAGTGCGCTGGTGCAGTTTACTGACTTGGATATACCTCAGCAAAGCCAATATTCCAATTGTTATTGCTGCTTGCTGTGCGCTCCACAATATCTGAGAGTAAGGGGGAGACATTTATGGCGGGGTGGGAGGTTGAGGCAAATCGCCTGGCCGCTGATTACACGCAGCCAGACACCAGGGTGGTTAGAAGAGTACAGCAGGGCACGGTGCACATCAGAGAAGCTTTGAAAACCAGTTTTGTGACTGTCCAGGCTACGGTGTGAAACTTCTGTTTGTTTCTCCTTGATGAACCCTCCACCCTCCGCCACCCCCCGCTTCACTCTACTTCCCTGTAAACTAACCACCCCCACCTTCCCCCTTCGAGCACCGCTTGCAAAGGCAATAAAGTCATTGTTACTTCACATTCATGCATTCTTTATTAATTCATCACACAACTAGGGGGATAACTGCCAAGGTAGCCTGGGAGGGGTGGGGAAGGAGGGAAGGAAAAGGCCACACTGCAGTTTTAAACTTTAACTCTTATTGAAGGCCAGCCTTCTGATGCTCGGGCAATCATCTGGGGTGGAGTAACTGGGTGGCCAGAGGCCCCCCCACCACCACATTCTTGGGCCTCTGGGTGAGGAGGCTATGGAACTTGGGGAGGAGAGCTGTTGGTTACACAGGGGCTGTAGCGGCGGCCTCTGCTCCTGCTGCCTTTCCTGCAGCTCAACCATACGCTGGAGCATCTCAGTTTGATGCTCCAGCAGCTGGAGCATCGACTCTTGCCTTCTGTCAGCAAGCTGATGCCAGCTACCATCTTCAGCCCGCCACTTGCTCTCTTCAGACCGCGATTCAGCCTGCAACCTCTCCTCTCGTTCATATTGTGCTTTTTTGCACTCTGACATTGCCTCCACACATTCTGTCAGCTGTGCTCTGTCAGCGTGGGAGGACATCTGGAGATCTAAGAACATATCATCCCGAGTCCGCTGTTTTCTCCTCCTAATCTTCACTAGCCTCTGTGAAAGAGAAACATTTGCAGCTGGTGGTGGAGAAGGGAGAGGTGGTTACAAAAAGACATTTTAGAGAACAATGGGTACACTTTCATGTTAAATTTTGCTGTTCACATTACACAGCACATGTGCTTTCGTTACAAGGTCACATTTTTCCTCTTATATTGAGGGCCTGCCGGTTTGGTGTGAGAGATCACTCACGCAGTGCCAGGCAACAGATTTTGGCTTGCAGGCAGCCATGGTAAGCCACAGTCTTTTGGCTTTTTTAACCTTCTTAACATGTGGGAATGGTTTCAAACAGTAGCGCCCTCATTTCCCATACCAAGCACCCGTTGGATTGGCCATTTAAAATGGGTTTGCAATGTAAAAGGAGGGGCTGCGGTTTCCAGATTAATATGCAGCACAAACCCAACTACCCTCCCCCACACACACACAATTCTCTGGGATGATCACTTCACCCCTCCCCCCACCGCGTGGCTAACAGCGGGGAACATTTCTGTTCAGCCGAGCAGGAACCGGCACCTCTGAATGTCCCCTTAATAAAATCACCCCATTTCAACCAGGTGACCATGAAGGATATCAGTCTCCTGAGGATAACAAAGAGAGATAAGGAATGGATGTTGTCTGCATGCCAGCAAACACCGGAACCATATGCTGCCATCCTTTGTTATGCAATGATTCCAGACTACGTGCTACTGGCCTGGTGTGGTAAAGTGTCCTACCATGGCAGATGGGATAAGGCAGCCCTCCCCAGAAACCTTTTGCAAAGGCTTTGGGAGTACATGAAGAAGAGCTTTCTGGAGATGTCCCTGAAGGATTTTCGCTCCATCCCCATACACGTTAACAGGCTTTTCCAGTAGCTGTACTGGCCGCGATTGCCAGGGCAAATTAATCATTAAACATGCTTGCTTTTAAACCATGTGTAATATTTACAAAGGTACACTCACCAGAGGTCCCTTGTGTGCCCTCAGTGTCTGGGAGCACGCCTTGGGTGAGTTCGGGGGTTACTGGTTCCAGGTCCAGGGTGATAAACGTATCCTGGCTATTGGGGAAACCGGTTTCTCCGCTTCCTTGCTGTGAGCTATCTTCCTCGTACTCCGAACCCACTTCCCTGTTGCGTGATTCTCCATTGATGGAGTGAAAGCACACGGTTGGGGTAGTGGTGGCTGCACCGCCTAGCATGTCATGCAGCTCTGCGTAGAAGCGGCATGTTTGCGGCTCTGCCCCGGACCTTCCGTTTGCCTCTCTGGCTTTGTGGTAGGCTTGCCTTAGCTCCTTAATTTTCACGCGGCACTGCTGTGCATCCCTGTTATGGCCTCTGTCCTTCATGGCCTTTGAGACTTTTTCTAATAGTTTGCCATTTCATTTACTGCTACGGAGTTCAGCTAGCACTGATTCATCTCCCCATATGGCGAGCAGATCCTGTACCTCCTGTTCGGTCCACGCTTGAGCTCTTTTGCGATCCTGGGACTCCATCATGGTTACCTGTGCTGATGAGCTCTGCGTGGTCACCTGTGCTCTCCACGCTGGGCAAACAGGAAATGAAATTCAGAAGTTCGCAGTGCTTTTCCTGTCTACCTGGTCAGTGCATCTGAGTTGAGAGTGCTGTCCAGAGCGGTCACAACGAAGCACTGTGGGATAGCTTCCGGAGGCCAATAACATCGAATTCCGTCCACACTACCCCAAATCTGACCCACTAAGGCCGATTTTAGCACTAATCCCCTCATCGGAGGTGGAGTAAAGAAACCGGTTTAAAGGGCCCTTTAAGTCAGAAAAAAAGGGCTTCGTCGTGTGGACGTGTCCAGGCTTAATTCGATTTAACGCTGCTGAATTTGACCTAAACTCGTAGTGTAGACCAGGCCTCAGAGGCTCATGTATACAAAGTTTGAAAATCTGGTTTTTCTTCTCCCTCATTCCTCACAGCAGAAAGGGATGCTATCTACATCTCACAGATTAAATATCCCATTATTCATTTCAATTTGAAATTAACAAGATCAAGACTTTACATCACAATTTCCATCTATTTAGCTGAGTTAAGGCAGGGACCCTGTCAGAGTCCATCGGTACAGTTTCAAAATTCAGGACAGCAAGGTATCATAATAAATACATAGCTGTTATATAGTATTTGTCATCCATAAATCTCAAAGCACTATACAAAGGAGGTGAATATAATTTATCCCCATTTTACAGATAAAAAAACTGAGGCACAGGGAAGCAAACTGACTGAGTTCACCCAGCAAGTCAGTGGCAGAGGGTACGTCTGCACTGCAGTCAAAAGGTATGACTGAACAGTGTGTAGATATACCCAAGCTAGCTTCGATCTAGTTGGGGGGGGGGAGTGGTGTGAAGCCATGGCAGCAGCATGGACTGTACAAGTCTGCCTGGGATCCTGGGTATGTACTTGAGTGGCTAGCTCATGCTACCACCTGTGCTGCCACAGCAACACTGCTATTGTCATTCAAGCTAGCTAGATGAACGCTAGCTCAGGTATGTCTACTCATGCTGCAGTCACTCCTGATTGCAGAGTACACATACCGTGAGTCCCAAGTCCCAGTCTAGTCTTCTGTGCACTAGCCCACACCTCCCTACAAGGCAACCCAACCCTTCCCTGAGTTTTTGCACACTGTCTGCAGCAGTGCCACTGCCAGGGTTCTGGGGCTGGGAATCAAGTTCTTTTGTTGTAGTAGAGGACACTAACCACATAGAAAATAATAGTAAGTCTGTCCCAGTGATCTACTAGGCCTTGTCAGGGTGAGGTTCTTTGCAGAGGCAAGTGAATTAATTACTAAAGAAACAACTTTTCTCCAGCTGGAGCCACCGCATCCATAATGACTGAAATCTTCAGCCAGTCATTCAGACCATCAGCCTTTCTGCTTAATGGATGCATCAGCTGGATGTGGCTTTTTGTCATTGGAATGATTTTTCCCTACATTGTGGTAAGTGATTCTGTGACCCGACCTCTTCGGGATGCCATCTGGCTGAGGGCACAGGCGTACATAGGCATAGTACAAAAGAATGCAGTGTAAGGACTCTAATTAAAGCCAGTGGCACACTGGTCATCATAATCATACCAAAATGTATATATAACATCTGTATAAGGAGTTCTATGTATATATACTGAAAATTATGTTCTTCAGATCTGTGACTAGGGACTGGTCACTAGAAAGGTGAAAACCAGGTTTTCTTTTAGGCAAGAAATGTTTATCTAGCTGTTGGTTTACATGTAAATTAGGTAGTCTGTGGGTCACAGAGGTTCACATTCATTTACAGTCTGAGCCAAATACTAAGAAGGATCGTTAAATCCACAAGGAGGAGAGAGTTACAGGAAGAAATGAACCAGCAGGGGAGAGGCCTGTTCAGAAGTAAGGACAGTGAACTTTTGGAGGTATAGGCAAGGAGGTACACCCTCATTCCTGAAATCTCTAAGGAGAAACTGCCAGTGGGCTTGATCTTATGAGATGTGATCCCAGCCAAACGGATTGAAAATGCTGGGGAAAATTCCAGGGATAAGTGTAACAGGGTGCTGGCCAGGAGATCCTGAGCCAGGCCCCTGTTAGCCCAGCTCCAATTAAGCAGCATTAATTGGGGCTGGCTGAGTATGCCACACCTAATTGCTAGAAGAGAAGCACCTGTGGGCCTTAGTAGCCAGGGGGCTATATAAGACTGGCAGGTGGGAAGGGAAAGGGGAGGGAGGAGCAAAGGCTGTGCATCCCAGTTGGCTGGAGAAGCTAGCTGTCCGCAGCTGGTGGGAGCTGGCACTGAAAATAAAAAGCACTGGTGATTGCACTCAGAAGAGGTCTCTGGCTGATTTGTTGCGAGGGCAAGCGAAGGCCTTGTTACAGTAAGCAATCTTGTAGGATATAGCGGAATGCCTTGTTAGTTAAGCTTAGACTCTAGAAATGGTGTTATGATTTTGTTTTATATGTAACCCTTTGTTTCTAATATTCTCACTCTCCATCACTTGACTGTTCTTTGATAAAAAAATTCTTGTTTTCACTACAAATATCTTAGCTGTGTGTTAAGTACAGTATGGCTCGAGTTAAGTCTTGCAAGCTGGGGTGTACTACTCTTTTGGATCCGAGAATGTTCAGTGGGACAGGGGCCAAGTACTCCAGAGGGATGCTAGGAGGATTTGGGAGCTGGAGTGTGTCTATCGCTAACTCATACAGAGAGACAGCGAGGCCGGTGGAGACATGGAAAGCAGTGCTTGTGTTGCCAGAAGTTGGTGGTTTCAGGGAGCTGATCTACAGCAGGCCCAGATAAGACTCTCTCATGACAAGAGCAGGTGGGATGAGGTGCCTCACAACTTTGGGAAGCATCACAGTTGGCAGGATATTACACCCAGTTTGCTGATTAGCTAAGGATCATGCTCCAGGCATTTATTTAACCAAATAAATAATAGTTGCTGAGAGATTCACAACTGAGAAGATAGGGAAAACAGGTAAAGAAAGGTTACGGTTTGTTATTTTGGGTAAGGGAAACAGAACAAAAGAATATATAAAATGAGTAAGCGGATGAACAGAAAAAAGTGATCAGACTGATTGACCAAAAGGACCAAAGGGCAAAGGGGGTGCAGGCTTTGAAAACAATCCTGATGCAGCTCTCAGTGAAACAGCCATGAAGCTGGAGTTCGCCAGGAGATGATTAAGCAGAAAAGAAATGAGAGCACTAGAGGTGTGAAACTGCAGATAGAGTCAAAGAGCAAATAACTCACCATCAAAGAGTGCTCCCGCTAAAAGACAAAGCACGAAGCCCAAGAAGCAGAAGCCCTTAGGCCTGAAAGGGGGAACACAGAGAAGCTACATGCCCTGATCATATTGAATTTACAAAAAATGATCCCTCATCCCATGGGGAATTCTCACCAGGGTTCACAGAGCTGCAACAAGCTATGCCTGAGTTAGAGAGACTGTTTGCACTGAGGAATATTTAATCCCCTTCAAAA
Source organism: Malaclemys terrapin pileata (assembly GCF_027887155.1). Classification (NCBI taxonomy): domain Eukaryota; kingdom Metazoa; phylum Chordata; order Testudines; family Emydidae; genus Malaclemys; species Malaclemys terrapin. Next base: position 13,619,325 of record NC_071520.1, on the reverse strand, counting down.
GAATATGCATGATACATAGAATCCCAAATGAACAAAGAATGACAGTATTTAATGATATGGAGGTTAATGAGGCTGAGAAGCATGTTCATAGAAATGTCGATTTGAAAAGGACCTCAATGTGTCATCTAGTTCAGTCCCCTACACTAAGGCAGAACTAAGTACTATCTAGACCACCCCGACAGGCATGCAGTTCAAGGAGTCTGTTAAAAAGGTTTCCCACTAGTCCAGAGGCATTCAGAAACCTCAAAAAGATTGATAAGTTACATCGAGGGGAATATGTGGAGAAAATGGATAACTAGTAAAGGGGCAGGCACCCATGACAAGTTGGTAGATCTGATCACTCAAGAGCAGTGGTTCTCAAACTATGGGGAGGTGCAGGAATGTGTCAAGGAAGGCATGAGCGGTGTGTTTTTTAAGAGCTCTGCCTGTCAGCCCCAGGCAGCTGGGGCTTGTGGGGAAGGGCCATGCACACCTGGGGGGGGGGGAAATGAGATAAAGGGGACAGCCAGAGCCCCGTCACCCAGGATCAGGCTCTCCTTCCCCCTCCCTCCCAATCCCTCACCAGGAGGCAGCCCAGGCTTGGGCTCTACTTCCTCCCTTCCCCCCACATCCCTCACCTGGAGGCAGCAGGGCTCCAGCTGTCAGCCCCAGGGTGGCAGTAGCAGTGCACAAATAAGGGTGGAGATGGGGTGCTAAGTCTACTTTGAAAAGCAATATTGACAAATCATACTGCCACCCTTACTTCTGTGTTGCTGCTGGCACAGCGCTGCCTTCAGAGCTGAGCGCCCGGCCAGCAGCCTCTGCTCTCCACTCTCCCTTCAGAGCTGCGTGGTGGTATATGTACCTGGGGTGGTAAATGACTATAGACACAAAGAAGGTGGGGCACAATCAAATAAGTTTGAGAACCACTGCTCAGGAGCAGTTCTTTGAGGTCTGCTCTGAGGAAGGGCAAGCCATGGCGTGGGAGAAAAACTCCAGTATTGGTGAAAACATCTGCCAAAGGTAACTTGTACATACAAGCGAGACTATTCGAGGAGCACGAATTCCAAAGGGAAAGGCAAAAACTTGCCTAAAAGGGGGTTCCCAGTTTGTCCCTGGGAATAGGGAGAGAGGTGAGGGAATTAAGTCCACACTACCCCAGTACCAGTCTCCTCCTAGTAACCCTAATTATTGGACCCCCACCCCAAAGAAACATTATTTATGTGGGTCCCTTGGTCATATGAAAAGGCAATGCCCTAAGTACGGGGGATCCCAATTCACTCCCTGATCTGTTCAAGTTAATGCAGCTACGCTGGAGTCAGAAACTTCAGTGGTGGCAGAGGGAGTTCTAGTTAACTTTGTCAGGTCTGACCTCCTGAGGGGTAGACTAGTTTATAACAATGGCCAAACATAAATGGTGAAGCGTGCCAGAGGTGGCAAGACACTGGTGCTCAGATTTCCCTGGTCGGGGGGGGGATGTGATTCAGGAGAATGATATGCTCCCGGGGGAAGAGGTAAAACTACTCTCTTTAGGACAATTTAAAACAACAGTGCCTTTGGCCTGCATCAAATTGGAATGGGAAGGGTACTTTGAAAGTAGGGTTTTTGGTTTTGTTTTTTTAAAAAGCTGCGTTGGTTGAGAATTACGTGATATCACTGCCCAAAGCGGTCAGTATTGTGACCCGTAAAAGGAGAATATGTCCCTGATTTCACAGAGGTAACCTCTGAGGAGATAAAGGGAGCAGAGGGGGAAGAGAAGTCTCAGTCCCCTTATCAGGGGAGAATATCAATGTGTCCCAAGAGAAAGGGGAGAAGCTGCTGGTGACAGCTCTCTAAGCAAGCCACAGCCAAAGTGAGTTTGCTGTGGAGCACAATGCTGACCCCTCTCAAGAGAGCATCAGAGAAGCCATCCACAGTAGGGTCCCAGATAGGGAGAACAGGGCTAGGCTCTTTACAGAAGAAAGGCTAAACTGTACTGGAAGGCTCTGGTGCGGAAAAATAGAATACAAAAAATACAAACAATTGTTTTTGACCTCAAAGCATCATGTGTAGTTATTAGCCCACAACTGTCCTTGTGCAAGACACTTGGGAACAGAGGACATATGAAAGGTTTGAAAAAAAAATTGTATTGGTCCAATATTCAAAATGAGGTAAAGGATTACTGCAGGACTGGTGATTTATGTCAGAAGCAGAAAAAGCCTGTAGGGCACTGCAAGGGTCCCTTGCCAATAATCAAGGAAGTATTTTACTGGGTTGCCATGGACATTAAAGGACCTTTTTCCAAGCCAAAACAGAGAGGGGGGAAATCTACTATTACCGATATATTTCACCACTAGGTATCCAGATGCAGTTGCTCTAATATAGAGGCTGAAAACAGTGGCTAAGATATTGTTCATTTTATTTAGAACTGTAGGTTTCCCTGAAGGAAATTTTGTCAGATCGTGGGTCAAATATCATGTCCCACTTATTTAGTGAGCTATGGAAGATGTGTGGGCTAAACCAATTAAAATCTGATCCATATCATCCAGAGAAATTATTTAAATGAAAGATTTTAGAGCCCCATTGAACCGATGTTAGAAATATATTTTAAAAGAAGGGAGAGGAACTGGGATGTAACGTTACTTTATCTGCTGTTCACCTACTGGGAGGTGCCCCAAGAGTCCAAATGGGTGAACCCTGTAATCTCCTCTATGGGTGAAAAGTCAGAAGGTGCCCTGGATCTCGGAGGCTCCTGGAAGGGTGGCTCTGAGGCAGAGGCTGAATATGTGCAAACGTTTAGGAATGATTTAAAGACAATGATAGGAATGGTTCAACAAAACTTCACAAAAAGCCAAGCTGCTCAGAAAACAAAGTGAGCATTCATCTGATGTGGGGGACTTGGTGCTGGTATTACTCCCTGTGAAAAGTTACAAATGCAGAACACCTGGAAGGGGTCTTTGGGGGGTGCTGGAAAGGTGTTACCTACAATATACTTGGGCCCCACAGCAAGGCTGCTGCACAGACAGTGCATGCAACAAGTTCAAAGTGTAGCAACTGAGAAGCCATTGTAAACATGCCATGCTGTTCAGAGGAGGATTCTCAGATTGCCCCTCTCATTGACTTGATGGCCGAGTGCTATAGTAACATCTCTGTAGGGAGCATTGAGGTGTGTGAAGAGAACCCTAGCTGAAAGGGCAAAGGTTATGAGCATGTCCCAGAGTCACTAGCAGGTATTTTCCAGTGGGCCAGGTCTGACTCAAAGTGCTCCATAAGACCACCACTGTGGAGCCACAACCTGCCCCCAGCAGTGCATATCAGACCACTAGAAAAATGCAGGAGAGAATTCATAAGGAGATAAAAAGCATGCTGAACATGGGGATAACTAAAGGGTCAAAAAGTCTCTGGACTTCTCCAGTTGTTATGATTCCCAAAAAGGATGTGACCATAAGTTTGTGTTGATGACAGAAGGCTTAACACCATCACAGTTCCGGATGCATATCCTATGCCCAGAATTGGTGAATGTTAGATGCTCTAGGCAAGGCAAAATATTTAAGAATTCTATACCTAACAAAATATTAACAAATCCCAATAGAAATGCATAACAAAGTCCACCTTCATTAATGATTTGGGACTCTATTTTATTTTAGAATTAAGAATTTTCCTCATTCCTAAAATATAAACCTGTGCTGAAGAAGTAAGGGAATAAGAGTCCGAAGGGTATTTTTCTTACAATCTTTTCTTATTTCTGGTTTTAGGAAAGCCTCGGACCTTTCTGCTTCCTTATATTTTTGGGGAGCCTTGTGTTCTCAACAATCTTTACCTACCTGTTCCTCCCTGAGACAAAGGGGAAGTCAATCATGGAAATTAAAGGCGAATTTAATAAGTTAAATTTTGGAAAGAAACAAGCTGTGAACACAGAAAATAATTTATCTAAGGAACACACCTTCTGCACCAAACTCTGACTTATCAGGTGGGAAATTTTATGTATTAGAAGGACAGGAAGCACTGTTCAATCAGACTGAAATATAATCATAAAATGGACTGTTAGCTTTACTGTCTTATTCTTGTTTTCATAAAATTATACAGACATGAAATTCCTCATGCTTAAGTCTTATTTTCGCCCAGATAGTCAAACAGTTTCAAGGTTACATAGGTCACTCAATTTGAACTCCAGTCAATCCTGCACCAGGATTCACTAGCACAAGGACTATATTTAATCAGTTTCCCCTATTCCTGTGGGTCTTTCATATTGCAACAAAGGAAAGATTTTACAAGAAACAGGAAAATGGAACTGTAAAAATAAAAACCATAAGTGGGGGAGAGGGGGAATCAAGTAAGTAAAGTACCTGAAATTACTTTTATGTATTTATTTTGGTTGACTAGATTTCAGGTTGATTATGACCCTGATTCAAAGCCCATTGAAGTCAGTGGGATCAGAATCTGTGTCTTTTCTCGAGAAAGAAAAGAGGACTGGATGTTTAGGAAGCAATAAAATAGCTTGTAAAATAGCTATTGATAAAGAGGAGGTAAAAGCTTGCTAAAAAAGCATCATTGTAAACAGTTCAGCCAGACTGGATGACCCACATCAAGGGAATTAATTTGGTGTGCTTACCAAACAAGTGAAATCATCATGGAAAGTCATGGAAAAATTGGATAAGTTTACAGAAGACTGGGGAAAAAAAAGCAAATGTTGTACCAGTCCTCAAAACAAGAAAAGAGGCGTGACAATTACTATCTGGTAAGTCTAACTTCTGTCTCTAGAGCCCTGCTCAGATACAAGATTTGGATCTGTAGCCATCTGCGATCGGCAAAAATGGTCTGCAGATGCAGATATCTGTGGATATAAAGCAGATATCCATGGATTTGCAGGGTTCCCTCTATTTCTAGTAAAAATAAGTGGAATATTAAAAGGAAAAAAGTCATTTAAACATCTATAGGATAATGAAATAATGAAAAACAGCATCTCATCAAACAATTGCTTTTCCAATAGAATTATAAAGATAGTGGATGAAGTGACTACACTAAATGTTGTATTTGTATTTTAGTAAAGTATTTGATTTAGCTTCTAATGAAATCTTAGTCTTACTTCACATTGGCTTGGATTAGAATATTGTCATATGAACTGAATTTCTTGAACTTAAAAAGGGTAAATATAAATGGCAGCATACCCAACTGAAGTGAAATGTCTAATGAATTACCACAGGGATAGATAGCGGCTTCCAAGTTATTTAACAACTTCCAATGGCAGTAGACTGTATATGTACTAAATCTACAAGTGATTGTCCCTTGAGAGTAGTTAAGAACTCAGTTCTTCAGCCCTTCAAGTAGGAAGGTTAGAAATTTGTGAAGGAAACAAATGGCATTCAGTCCAGAAAAATTATGTGAAACACTAATCAGTGGGAGCAGTAAGGATAAAAGAAACCTAAGGATACCAGGCATCATTAAGTTATTAAGCATAAATTTGCACTAAGATATATGGCTACTACCAAAGCATCATATTGCTCAGCAAGGAAACCATTTTCCCTCTTTGGATTGGGTTAATGCAACACCTGGAGTACTTTGTTCAGTTCTAAGCATCTCAGTATCAAAACATTGGCAAATTATAGGACTTCAGCAAAGAGCAACAAAAAACATTAAGGGGCTAAATGGGTTGACTTTGAGGAAAAATGTTAAAAGATTAAATATGTATAGCTTGGCTAAAATGACCACAACAGAGAATTTACAAGTATTTGAATGGCAGGCTATAAAACAACAAAGATCACGAGAAATTATTTAGGATAAACAGAAGAAAGTATAAATGAGAGTTATGGATGAAATTAAGAAAATTCTGGCTGAAAAATCAGGAAACGTTTCCTGACAGTGAAATCGATTGGACAGTGGAATAGTCTTTTCAGGAAAGTAATGGAAACTTCATTGCTTCCCTGTACACTAGTAAATATATCTTCGGGATCAGCCTTGTACTGGCATGAAGATTGTCTAAATAACCTACCAGAGATAGAAAATACCTATTGTCTATGAGAATCCGCCAAATTGTGCATCTCTATCAGTGTTAGAGGGCAAACAATTTGAGTTCACCCTTTATAAGCTTTATACAGGGTAAAACGGATTTATTTGGGGTTTGAACCCAATTGGGAGTTGGATATGAGTGCTGGAGACAGGAGTACTTCTTAAGCTGTTTTCAGTTAAGCCTGCAGCTTGTGGGGGACATGGTTCAGACTTGGATCTGTTTTTGCAGCAGGCAAGCATGTCTGATCAAACAAGGCAAGGCACTGAAGTCCCAAGCTGGCAGGGAAAACAGGCTCAGAGGTAGTCTAGGCACAGCAGGTGGCAGTCCCAAAGGAGTTTCTGTGATCCAACCCGTCACATGCATCATCTATTACACTTCAGGATGAGTGGACACAGGTAATTATGTATGGCTATATGAACAATAGGACATCTGTATTCTCTTGTCAGACAATATTTGTGATAAATGCTGTCTTTAAGAAGAAGAAAAATGTTGGAGGGACTTCAGACTGAGAACACAAAGGAGAGGAAGTGAGGAATAACATATCCAACTAAAACTGCTGGGGTAATTTAGGTAGGTACTGTGCAGTTAGTCTAAAATTTCCAAAGAAAGCATGATTAAAACCTCAACTCTTATTTAAGGAGCCTAGAGATCTTTAATGGCCACTAGTAGTCAAAACGGTCGTTTATCACATCAGAAATGGGTGCCCCTTAACAGCAACCTGGAGGATTGGTTCAGTTCCAGTTCAGAGGGCAAAGTGCCTCTTACTGAACCATCAGTACTATGTTCCACAGCATCTAAGTGTTCCTTAGACTTCCATAGAATCTCCCTAATTATGCTTAACTTGCAATATGTGGAGAGATCACACCTCACATAGCCGCAGGTATATACAGAGCTATTGGTATATGTTTACTTGAAATTTCTATCTTCCTGAAGACCAGGAATGCCCCATAGTTCATGTGACCAACTACCCTCATACAGAATGGCTCCTGGAACACCTCAGACAATCCACTGCCACCTGGGGCACAGTCCCATCCCCCACCAAGCAGGACATTAACCTGAAATGTAACCCAATTGTGAGAGTCTCTCCAACTATCTGATCCAGCCTCATGGCATCTTGCAGCATCCCTGAGGACAAGGCAGTCTGCTCAGGACTGGGCCCTGTGATGCTGCCTCTCAGGGGACCAGGCTCCTCAGGGACGACAGGAGAGCGGGATCCTCTCACTGTCCCCTCAGCCATCCAACTAGGCCCCAACTCCTCAGGTGTGATTAGGTAAGGGATCTTCTCACAATTAATAGCAGAGAAGAGTCTGAGGAGATAGTGAGATGTGGGGGGGCCTGCTCCCCACTGGTGACTAGGAGAATACCCTCTCCCAGCTGCAGGCAGCCCATGGTGGGGCAGCACTTCTCTGCTCTGGGAGAGGTCACTAGCTGCTCCAGATGAGGTGGAAAGTCATTGATTTGCCTCATGCTGCCCTTTTCCCCTCCTCCCCCCATTTCCCTCCCCTCAGTCCAGCAGCCTGGAAGTGCGGGGGGGGGGGGGGAGGTTGCCTAGCTCAGTTCTAGACAGCCAATGGTGGGAGGAGGAGGGCAGGTTCTCTTTCCTCAGACAGGTCCTTCATCCCAGGATGGGGAATTAATGACCACCCCTCAGGAGGCAGTTTGACATTTTGCTGGTGCTTCCTTAATCCCACCTTTTACTTTGCCACAGGCCAGGTGGCCTGGAAGGATGTCACTCTCTGGCTCAGTTCCAAATGGCCCTGCAGGAGAGTCAGTCTCTGCCCAGGTAGACCATGGTGGGGGGGTTTTCCTCTCAAAGCGGAGCCTCAGTCCAGGAAGGAGATCACTAATTGCCTCCCCTCAGGAGGCAGATGGATCATTCACCAGTGCTGCATCCCGTCCCCTCCACATCCCACTCCTCTTTCCCTTGCCTCAGCCTAGGGTCCCCAATGTAGACCTTGCTGGAGCCATAGGGATAGCTAAAAGTATGAACCAAAGTAGGCCTTGGCAGAATACCAACACACTAGGTATCAGCTACCCACGTAAGCACATTCCTGACCTGAAAGGATGGTACACAGCACCCTGAACTCTCAAGTAATTACATCAACAAATTCCTAGAGAGTAGTACAGGAACACACAGACCCCTTGTAAAATAAGAAAGGAATGACAGGATAATAGATGAGGATTAAACTAGCAGGTACTAGGAGGGTAGCTAACATATGGAATGGAATACATAACTTGTTTGTATCAATATATGAAAGGAGAGCGGAAGGAGTGGTATCTTTGTATTGGCCTAGGGGACGATATCATGTTGATCAAGCTAATACCTTGTTGCAGGCATGTGTTAATACCCTGTAACCATTGAGCCGGGCACTAGGACTGTGCCTTGTTGAAAATAAACCTGGCTGAACCTTTGCCACCAAACCGAGCCTGTGGTCTTTTGTTATGAGCAACATCGAGGGCTGCTGAATCAACAAGCGACACACACTGCTAATGCAGAACACATGGGAGCTCCAAGAACGGCAGCACTATTACCATCCACTTTCAGACAGTCTCCTCCCAGCTTTCTGCAGACCATGCCAATTTACTGATCTCCAACACAAAGATTCCCAGTAGGCACCAAGCACCACTGGTCTAGTAGGAGGAACCTTTTGGGTGCCAGCAGTCAGGAAACTATGGGATAAGGAGGAACTAGAGCTGTATGTTCCCCCCCATCCACACACACACACGGGGCTGGCAGTTCCAGGCCCTGTTCCCTGATTGAAGGCAATGGGGGGCCCCAGAGGGGCAACAGGGGCCTAGATCCACCATTACTCTTATTATTTCTCCTCAGGAAAGAATTCATTCCATTTTTCTCCTACTGGGCCCCCAAAACCCACCTTCTATCCTAACCACACACATACTTCACCTCAAATACCCTCCCACCCACACACCCTATCCCCCTCCCCATCAGTCTCCTAAATAACCTTATTGGTAAACATTTGAGTGGACAGCAATCCTCAGTAGGGACAAAAGTCACACTGACCCAATTTTTCCACCCACATTCATCTGTGTAGTACCTTACACTATGAGAATTCCCATTGATTGCATGGGATCACTTGTAGCATACAGCATGAAGAACAAGAACTCAGAGACTAGTCCTTTTCTTTAAGATTAGAAAATGTCGCACTGGTGAAAGAGAAAGTCATAAGGCCTGATCTAAAATCCATTGGTGTTAATAGGAGCCTTTCCATTGACTTTGGGCCAGGCCCACATAACACAAGGAGCATTTGCTATTTTCTTGTATTCTATTCATGTAAAGTGCTACCAGAACCCACAGTTATGGAAAGTTTCTACATTTGTTGTTATACTTAACATTGCAAAACAATTCCCGTTATAGTCCCCTATTCTCATACACTTGTAACTTTCTGAAACATTCACTTTTTAAATATTTTTCATACTTGCCCTATATCCAAAAATTAATTATTGTTTAAACTTTAAACAAAATCCATGTTCGTTTGTTATGAGTGAAAAATACACATTTTCCCCACTGTAATATATTTACAGTTCCTACTTTCATTAACAAAGTCCAGCAGATGGCTTAGCCAGCCTCTTTCCTCTCTACTAACCCCAACAGGTGAGCCTGCAGGAACTGCTGGTGGGGCGGGAACTGCTGCCTATCAGGAGATACTAATTAATTATGCATTTGTGGGGCTTTTTATAGCAGAGTGAGCAGCATAACAGGTATACTGTGAAACAGCATAGGGATTAGTAGCTTCAGTGAGGATTTTAACAAAGGCTAGAAAAAGGGTCTCTTGTAATCAAGAGATGCCTAAATTCATTATTAACACAAACGTGAGCAAGGATAAAGTGCCAGATTGCTTAATAGAAGAGCTCACCCAGCAACTGCCAAAAGCACTGGGCAAACCGGCACAGGTAAGCAGAAAAAGGTTCAAACAATTACTGTATTTGTAATCTAGTGACAATGTAGTATATGCTAAGGTATTTCCATGTGTTCTTTTCTCAATTAAGACATCTATTGTTACTTCACTGAATTCCTGAAAAATGTAACAGTATTTAGAACCTTCCATTTGCGCACACACACACCCTAAAACACTTCCAGGCCTGAACAGCCTGTGTATAACATTTAAAATGACTCATTAAAAAAAAAAAAAGTAATTCCCTTGATGTGGAAACCATAACAATTCCCTTTTAATGTACATTTTTCTACAACTAATATACATACTGCATATAAATAAATAAATGGAGATATCCCATCTCCTAGAATTGAAAGGTCATCGATTCCAGCCCCCTGCCTTCACTAGCAGGACCAAGTACTGATTTTGCCCCAGATCCCTAAGTGGCCCCCTCAAAGATTGAACTCACAATCCTGGGTTTAGCAGGCCAATGCTCAAACCACTGAGCTAACCCTCCCCCTTATGAAGTCCTGAGATCTGGATTGTAGTCCCAGTTCTGCCATGGACTTTCCTGAATTTTTGGCATTAAATATTCAATCATTATGTTGCACTGACATGGAATTGGTTTTTAAAATCAAGAAAAATGGGACTGCAAATTAAAATCAATAGACTCCAATGTGCAATTCAAATAAATTGATATGCCACTGCTAAAGTCAACAGAATTGTCCCTCCTAATACTAATTCTGGATTTGACCCAGTGTCTTTATGTGAATCTTTCCATGTATACAGGACGACAATTGAAATAAATGTAAAATTTGTTTCAGTGGGCTAGATTCTCATCAAGCCAAGATGAGACTTATTCAGATCTGTCAGCCCAGTGTAAATCTAGAATACAGCCCACTGTGTGAAGTTCCCAGTGCATACTCACTGCAATTTTCTGAATGCATCAATGTGCTTTCTGAATGTGATTTTCCAGCAATATTTTCAAAACACATCTATTATTTCTAAACCAAGACCACCAAAATCAGTTGTGGTGTAAGTGGGTGCAAATATGGAGCTGAACCTGTTGTACATCAGGGCTAGATTTAAGCCAATATTTTCAGAGGCATTTTTCCACTTTTGAGGATTAAATCCATGACAAATCTAAAGTTTTAAAAAGAAACAATTTTCAGTTATCTGAGCAGGAAAAACACCACCTAATGTTTCTTAGAACATGCAAACATCCTTTTCACATTTTTGGAAGAGGGGTAAGACATTTATTTCAGTATTGTCAAAACAGGATGGGGAAATAAGAAATATGATCTAAACATAGATAGGTATCAGCTTTCGAATTGAAGTGTAGCTTTTCCCTGAAAAGTGACTTTGTAACAATGGTATAAATGGGGCTAATATTCACTCTATGTGACTCCATGTGAGATTTGCTAAGTTCAGTCATTTTTCCAACTAACAGCCCAGCAAACTCAACTTGGACTTAGAGTCAAGCTGAGCTCTCTTCTTCTCACACATCCCAGCATTAAGATATTGCAAGTCAACTGTTGCCCTCAGTTACACAAGTGCAACCCTATTGCCTTCATATTCTGATTTCCATTTCTCATGTGCAACCACACTAAAAGATGATGGATTTGCAGAGGTGTCAATGAGATACTAAACCATGGCCTCTAGTATCTTTATTTCTGGTGATAATGTACAAGAAAGAAAGAACCCAGCCTGAGTTTCAGGACCCAAGTCTCTGGCTGAGTTTGCACTGCTGGCAGTTAGAAAAGACAACTTTTTGTTTGCAGGCTGACAATTTTACATGCAATCAGAGAGATACAATGAACACGAGACCATAGAATTAAGGCTGGTTGAAAATTTTCCATCAAAACTTTTTTTTTTTTTAATGAAAAATTGGAGTTTCAACTAACTGAATTTCCATGGAAAATGTCTGTTTTATATAGAAGATCTTGATTTTTCATCAGAAACTGAAATTTTTGATTTTTGACCCCCCCCCCCCCCAAAAAAAAATAAAAAATAAAACAATTTTTCCACGGGGTCGGGATGGAGATGGCATTGTCTGCCCAGCTCTACACAGGGACACATTTAGAGAAGAACCAACTTTAATATCTCAGCCGGTGCCTCCTACTGAGATGTGGCTTTCCATAGCCACATACTGAGATCTCAAATGTGGTGTGAAAGCAGATGGAAGCAGGAACTGGATGGTGAGGGAGAAGAATTGTTATTCAAACAACTGAAATAGTAATGCAAAACTTTTTGTATAAACATGCTCCTCTTTCCAGAAGCAGCTCTTCTTTATATTGAACACTTAGAAAAACCAAACTATTTTCAATGTGGAAAAGGAAATAAATGCCTGCTGTATAATGCAGTACAGCCAGCCTCTGTCCCAGGTGACTACATGTAAAAACAGCAGTGTTTAGGAGTCAGAGGTTGGGGTTATAAGGGATTCTCTTGCATTTCCACAGAATTGGTTGGGTAAGGACTGATGGTTTAATTGCTGCCTGTGCTTCACTGATAGGCAGCCACTGGGGGAGGCAGTGGGGAGGAATAGAGTACATGCTTACCAAATCTGATAGGAAGTTTTACAGTTAGAATCAGTGCTGCGTAAGTTTTTACTACAGATGTTTGAATTCATGGTAAATAATATTTGCTGTGAAGTTGGGCACTCTCTTTATCTGACCAGCTCAACTTTTTAACCATTGTTGTTAGTATCAAATAACAGTCCATCAAGCTTCTGCTTTGCATAGATTCTTAAGACTGCAAGACCAGAAGGGACCACTCTGATTATCTAGTCTGACCTCCCATATAACATAGGTGCTAGAACTTTCCCAAAATATGCTCTAGTTCAAAATGAATTCTCTTTTTAAAAAAAGAGAAATCCAACCTTGATTTTAAAACTGCCACGGTTGGAGAATCCGCCAAACCCTTGGTAATTATTCAAGAATCTTGCATAAACACAGCTTCTTTGGAAGCACCATCAAGCAGTAACAGAAACAAGGAGACACTAGTATATACATTCTTGCTGCCTCCAACCAAAGCTGACCTGCTAGATAAGTACAAGTCATAAAAAGCAATCATTGTTCGAGTTTTAGCGAAGGTTAAAAAAGAGCATAGCGTGTCTCATTACAAGCTTTCTGGTCATGTCCTAATAGAAGTGATTGGAGTACCCAGTACCAAACTACTCTCTGCTTGCCTCATTACCAAACCCATGGGGACTTTTTAGCACACAAAGATCCATGACTGTGGCACCGACATCAAGGTACTAAAACACCACTTTTAAACAGATATTGCTCTCAAGAGCTTTTGCAAGGATCTGTTTTCTTCACTAATACCAAAAAGCTGCTGGGAATTGCATCAGATGTTTACTGAAAGACTGTTCGAGAAGTTTATATGAAAAGCAAGGCACAAGTTGCCTGTTTATTGAATTTAAAGAAATGGCTATGAAAGTGGTTGGTGACACTCTCAACTTTTTCAGGTCAGAGTAGACTGTATTCCTCACAATTCATCACTCAAAACTAATTGGTGGCACTATCGTCCATATTAATATGCAAGTGAAAGGTGTAAAACATTTCCATAATTTAATAAAATAATTTTAAAACATGATCTACCCTCTCCAGTCCCTAAAGCAGCAGCAGCTTTCATGAATAATACACAGCTTGGTCAAGTACTGTACTACACTGACACCTTTTCATTGGCAGAGGAGCATTTTAGAAAATTGGATTCCCTATTCCATTCTAGGAAGATATATTCAAACAATAGAAGAAAGATGCCAGAGCTTGCAAGGTAGGATTCCCTCAGAATGCTGTCTGTACAATTAGGGTTAGATAATGCTACACCACCCATTGTAGTGGTGTGTTAGGGGTGTTCTTGACCAGGATTTTGATACTAGTAATTGAAATTGAGCATTCTAACACTTCATTTGTAATCTGATTAAGTTACCAATAATCACCAGGTGTGGGACCTTCTGCTGTGATGGACTAATTCCTACCTGTAGCTCATTTTCCACTAGTCTCATCTTCCTTTCTAAGACTCAGTTCTCTTTAAAACCAATTGAACAAGCCAATCTCATGACTAGCTACCACAGTACCATTGGAAATACTTAAATATTAACTTCCCTCTCTGATAGGCACAATTGAGTCAATTCAGTGAGCCAAATTCATGGCAGGTATAAATCCAGGAAATTCAATGACATTACACTGGGAATTAATTTGCTTACTATATCCCAAACTACTTATATTTTCCTCCCAGACCTTGCCCTTTTCTCTTACAATTGAAAACACTTTCCTCTCCATCTCCTGAGGTCATAATGTCAGTATAATTTTCAATTTCTCTTAGCTTTCTTCCACATTCAGGCTTTTGTTAACTCCTGCCACTTTCCCTTCTGTATCATCACTAAAGCCAATCCTTTCTTCTCCATTCCTATTGCTTAAACCAGAGTACACAGCAATGGTCATTCTTATGTTTTCTCTGTAGATTCTCTTCCCCACCACTCTAGCTAGAAGTCCATTAAATAGAATGCAAATTTTGAGGATGCAAATTCTCAATGTGATTCCCTAGAAACATCCTTTCAAGTCAATAGTGTGTCAGGGCACACTATTTACTCTGCAGCTATGAATTGGCAGAATGCTGACTGACTGCATGTTGTTCTACTGAGTCAAACTGTCTACCTCATGAGATATTCATAAGAAAAAAAATAAGTTAATTACAAAACAACATCTTCCAGTCTGAGTTTCAAGCTACCCCAGGAGCCCTGTGCATGGATCTTGATCACCCTCATGACATTTTACTCCCCAGTCTCCCAAGCAGCCACACTTCTATTGAGCTCCTGTGCAAGGGGAAGAGGCAGATCACCTGTTAACTCTTTGCTCACTGGGAGCTATTGTTTCTGCACAGACATACTAGAGAAACAACCTTGATGTTTCTGGTATTATGATCAGAAATGAAAAAATTAACAGAGTTGATATGTAATTGGCCATAATTAAGCTTTCAATTTTACACCCAAAAGATAAATCAAGGGCATCTTCCCTTCCTTAGTAGTTTCATCAGTTTGATTGCAGAATCAAACAAGATAAGTGTGTAAGGAGGACGTATGTTCTCAGATCAATTCCTCTATGTGCTGATTTTAAAAGCGAATGGGTGGGCATTGGAGTATATAAATAAAAGGAAATAAGGAACATTTAACTGAAGATTTAATGTTTCCTTATTTTTAATAAACATCTTCATTTTATAAAAATAATAAAGCTTTAGCTCTCTGTGGCTGTTAAGTGAATGATGCACTTTCAGAAGCCTTTCATGATAGCAATCCAATTCCCTACATAGTGGCAGAAACAAGGGTTCAGATGTAGGCAGGAGCAGCACCTTTAAAGGCAAGATGAGGTATTTGAATTTGATGCAGAAACAGACAGGAAACAAAAATGAACAGATTGCAGGTCAGGGGACATGGGAAGTAGGCACCTACACCCAGAGCTTCAAATATATTTATGCACCTAAATCCCATGGATTTCCATGCAGGTTAGGGAACAAAATACCTTTGTGGATCTGGGCCCTGGACACTTTAGAAAAATCACATTAGATGCCTAACTGCATCATTAGGTACCCAAATGCCTTTTGAAGTCTGGCCCTTAGTGACTTTTTGAGAACAGTTCCAATGTGTTTATGTCAGATAACATTGTGCAGCTTCCCCCAGCAGCAAAAGTCTTTAGAATGGTGCATTCTAGTCTCAAGTGATGTGCACTAAATTTTATTATTTTTGGTAGGGGAGGGTGTAAATCAATTAACCCATCACTCCTCATGCTTCCCTTCGTAGTCTGCTGCTGTTGGCATTATGGGGAGAAAAGCACGAGAAGGGAGTCTGTGCCTTCTGTGTTTCAGAGTAAAAGTTTAGGAATAAAATGGAGACCTTAACACAGGGATTTCTTTCCATGTCTCTTGAGAGAGTTATCAGCACCATAACGTGCCAGGAGTCCATCTTACAAATGTGTGCTTATGTGAGACGTCCACAGCCCACACTTCAGTGCTCAAGTTTCCACTTAGGGGGCTACAGGTGGGATTTTCAGAAGTACTTAGTATCTGCCTGGCACTGCTCCCATTAAGTTCAATGGGAGCAAAGTTGACCACCATAAAGCATTTTTGAAAATCCCTCCTGAAATTCATCCCACTGTAGAGGGCAGAAATGGCTCTGTTCCACTTAAATTCACACTTTCGTTTTATTCAGATGACAGTCACTCGTGTGTGCAGAGAGGCACCACAAAGCTAGTGCACCACTTAAGCCCTCAGAATAGGGTTTAAATCCAATGTAAGTGCTAATATAAGCACCACTGGCCCTCCTCTCTGGGAACCCCCGTTTGACAATAATCCTCCTATAGTATCACCCATATGGGGAAGGGATGGCAGCTCAGCTACTTTTTATATAAAAACAGTTAAAATCATTTGGCTAATTCCCCCTTATAAACCTCCCACTATATTGATGCTGTATCTGAGTGTGTGTAAATAACTGGCACTCTCCCTCCTTCCCTAACTCTTGTTACCAAGGGGTTATTTTCATGGCTGGTCTAATGGACACCTGCTCCATGGAGGCAAAATGGCAGAGCTTAGTGCCACCCATTTTCCTCCAATAGGAAACTAATCCTGATGATTCTTACATTTAATCAAAAACCACCCCACCTAGCGGTGTATTCTTTAGGGAGAGTTATATGGGTGCAGAGGAAGAGATGCCCCATATGTGGGGAAGGAGAGCAAGGGAACTATGCTACCTCCTACAACTTAATACTGGCAAGGACAACAGCTGCTGCACAGCTGCAATGCACCAAATGCTGAAGTGCATTGCACAGCCTTAGTGTAGTGCTTTCTAAGAAAACACTTCTACAATAGAGGAGTAATGAAGGTAGCATCACCCAGCCCAAATGCTACATGCTAGAAGCATCCCTGGCTCATTAATAACTGTCCAGTTGGGTGATTAGCAGCACTATCTTTAGAAGTTTTGTATGGCACGTGTGACCAAAAGCATTGTGACTGGTTTGGGCACAGAGACCCCCTTGGGACTGTCACGTGATGTGCTGACATTACCTCTGAGCCAGTTTTCTTTGCCAGCTTGGGACTCCAGAACCCTGTCTTGTTGAGCCAGACACACTAGCCTGCTGCAACACAGACACTGAATCACACTCCCAAAGCTGCAGACTTAACTGAAAACAGCTCAGCAAGTACTCCTGTCTCCAGCACCCAGACACCCAGCTCTGAATGCAATCCAAACCCCAAAGAAATTTGCATTTACTCTGTATAAAGCTTTAGAGTAAATGCAAATTGTCCACCCTCTATAACACAGATAGAGAGATATGCACAGCTGTTTAGTCCCCCAGGTATTAATCACTTACTCTGGGTTAATCAATAAACAAGCAATTTTATTACATATAAAAAGTAGGATTTAAGTGGTTTCAAGTAATAACAGACAGAACAAAGTAAGTTACCAAGCAAAATAAAACAAAAACATGCAAGTCTAAGCTAGGGTTACCATATTTAAAAATTTAAAAAAAAAAAAAAAAAAAAGAGAGACACTCCACAGGGCCCTGGCCCTGCCTCAACTCCACCCCCAGCCCTGCCCCAACTCTGCCCCTTCCCGGTCCCCTCACTTAAACACCTTTGGGCATCTGGGCGAGATCCTAACCAAGGAAGAGTCAGTCACCCTCTTAATGGAAAACATTTTAAACAAAGCTTTGAACCAAAATTTGCTAGATTAAATTTTAGATGGGTGGTTTCATTTTTATTTGCAGGTAACCATTTCTAACTCATACTTGAAATCATATTTGTTATAAGCTTGTTTTATTTTTAATCTAAAAAAATAATAATCTAGTGCTGTATTTAAACTGAACAGTTTGGTAACGCCAGTTAAAGTAGCCAGCTGTTGGATATTGACTCCTTAAAAAGGGCAGTAATCCTTAATACCCCTCTGATATGTCCAGTCTGGAACAATCAAAATGGGTTTTCGGGAAAATTCAGGGCTATGAGCGTGTGGCGTCACCATACCAGTTGTTAACCAAGGCTGGTAGAAGCCAGTGGAGATCTGTGGGATTGCAGGCAGACTCCGGGATCCAAAGCATCGGACCAGGGTTGCCCCCTATATAGACAGCACATGCTTGTTGCTGTTGGTGAGTGACCCAGGCAGAGGAGCCCCAGTGGCAAGGCATTGTGACGCACTTGAGGTTACAGGGCAAGGGGTGGCAACTCCTCACTAGTATTGAACGCACCCAAGAATGTAACAACAAGCTAGGGTTAAAAAATTTGTATACAAGGGAGAATTCCAAAGCACAAACTGGTATTGCAGTACAAACTGCCATGAGCTGTTAATGGGATTTAGGCACCCAAGTGTAATTTATGCCTTTGAAAAAAGTCTCCCCAACAATGACAAAGAAAAGCAATTTTCTTCTCACAGTACCTAGCGCTACAGATCTCTACTGATCAGCTGCTGTCCTTCCATGGCTCCAAAGACCCCTGCGCCATGTGCTTTCTCTACAGCATTGGCAAGATAGGAGACCAGGAGAACAAGGACTATTCCAAGCTGCTGTGTGATCTGATGAACAAACATCTGAAAATACCTGCAGACAGGTGAGCCTGTACTACAGTGTGCCTGATTTGGGGTCTCCATATCTGTTAACTACTAACCCCAAACTACATAGCTCTTTGCATTACACTTTTTTGAAAAATTTGTTTGAAAACGATAAAAAATAAATATTTAAACTTTGTATTGACAATTGTCATAATAGGAAGGGGATAACCCTTTAGCACAAATGGTAGGAGGTTCTGGTGCTGAACATCTCAGGTTCAACTAGTATGTGACCATGACCAACTGATTAGATACAATCTGATTAACTACTAGAGAACAAAAATTAATGCTACCAGAACAGAAACTGAAGAAAAAGGTGAAATCCTGTCAGTTTAGAAGCCATATTTTTTAAAAATAAAGGTTTGAAAAACAAATAAATTTCCACTACTTCTGTTTGCTTTTCACATCTCTTCCAGAATGCAACATTGTACTAGTCAATATCGCTTGCTAGTTCTTATTAATTTCACTTTCAGGTTCTCATGCACTTGCATTTTCAATGCAGTATCTGGGATGCAAACAGCAGAGGAATTTTTTTTTTTATATATATATATATATAAAAACCTGTTTCCATCAGAATTTTTACAAAAGAAAAGCGGCATTTCTGTTGCTCTTCCTGTACGTAGGCCCAAAGAGCCAAGACAATGTCTCTTTATTTAAGAGTAAATAATTTTAAGGTAAGTTGAAATATGTACAAATTAACAGGAAGATAAGGAGAATATATTAAGCTTTTGCAGATGCTTGACAGTTTACGGAGCATGTAAGTCAGATAGTAAAATCTGGAGAAGGCTTCAGGATTACAGGGATATTTGACACTGTAAATATGTTAGTTTCATTAAGTGAAATCCAGAAGTTTTGCAGGCTCTGTTCTCAGCATCTCTCTTCTCTTTCAGAATCTACATCAGCTACTTTGATATGAGTGCTGCCAACGTAGGCTGGAACCGTACCACCTTTGCTTAAGGCCTATGTAAAGTAACAGGTTATTCATGGATCAGAATTTTACTGAGTTAAATGATTAGTGCTCACCATGGTTCCAGTCATACTTTCTGCATTGTGTGCGCAAATTCAAGTAGCATGCTTGCCTGTTGCTGCTTTAACATTCTTCTGCACCACACCTGTAAAAGAGAAGTAAAGTCTTAGAAAAAAAAAATACCAAGTGTGAGCCTTATTACTTTTCAGAGACATGGAAAGATGGACACACTTCCTGTTGATCTGTATGAGAGATACTTCTTAATTGTACATTAAATTTGCTCCAAATAAGATTAGTTGACTTATTAAATGTCAGCAGCAACCTATCTACACAAGGTTTCACACAAGCTGCTAGTACTAGGGGGAAATTTGAGTGTTCATTGCCTAGACAAAGCCACAGAAAGAGATGAGCACAGCACTTAATGCCTGATTAGATGGCAATAGAAATCTAGCCAAAGTTTAGCCCATCTGCACCAGGCACTTAGTTCTGAAAGCAATTTTAAAAGTATACTTTACAGTCAGACTTCAATGGTAGTTTTATCTGAGGAACCTGCTCAGGTTAATTCAGTGTAAAGAACCTGACTGGTCCAATTTGGCCCAAAATGTAGACATTTGGTTTTTTTAAGCCATAAACATAAAGCCAACAGAAGTTGGTCAATGTTTTTGCAACATTACCACAGTCACCAGATTGTAAATGGTCTTCCTAGCTTTGTTTAGCTGAACATGCAGCCAGTTAACCTTTGAAGAAATACATATTGTCAGCTGTGGTGCAGGGTTTTGGGTAAGTGAATTTATCACCAATAATCTTGTCTCCTGCCTGAAACCATCTAAAGGTTTATATTCGTCAGTATAGCAGCTGAAGACTGGTTTTACCCAAACAAGCACAAAACATTGGACTCTATCATGAGAGCTTTTCCAGTGGAAGTTTTCTTTAAACAAATAACCATCCCCCTTTAGCACCAGCTTCCAAACATTGCAGTAGTTCAGGGTCTCCAGCACTACAAACTCACTAGAAACAAGAGTTATTCCAGCTAGTTCATGAAGAAAAATACCAGATGTAAACAACATAAAGGTAGTAAAAAGTCAGTAATTTAAGCTGATTCAGGTCTTGATCTAAAGTATGTTATATTATGTATAAAAGGCACAGGCCATCCACCCTCTTCCCTCCAACACAAACATCCTTCCAGCACTGTGGATACTCTACCATAGTTTCCCCAACTCCATTATCAATAAAGTTAGCCAAGGCTTTTACATGTCAACCAAACCCTCACCACTTCTGAGACACTCAGATATTAACAGACTGCACAACAAATAAAGATCTTCTTCACTAGGAGGCAGCCTTCATCTCAGTCTCAGGCTAATCCCACATCAAGTACATCATTTAAGAAAGATTCTGGGGGAGGCAAAGAAAGTTTATCTTTCTAATGACCACATCCAAAGTCTTCAGGCAGAGAGAAGGACAAGCAAGAAGTGGAAGAGATAAGAGAACACAGACCTAGGAAAAGTCAAGGAGTAAGTAAGAGTAACTCCCCACCACCATAGCAAATAGCACCCTTTCCCACACCTAGACTCTTTACATAGTAGGCACTCTCTCAACACTGATTCCTTCACTGGAGCCAGCACCATCCTACCAACTGCAGCTCTTCTCCTGACAGCATACAAGCCATAGCTCCTCATAAACTAGACTTCCTGCAGCTATCTAAACACTTCCTTTCCTTAGAAGCCTTCACTCTCTGTAGGAGTACCCTTCACCTGCACTCTGGTAGCCAGTCATGAGCTCCAGGTGCTCATTAGAAAAATTAGCTTCCAACCACCCACCTAGGCAGTTAATTGGCAGGTGGGCCAAGATTGGCTCATTCTCCTTAAAGATGTCAGTTATAGGTAGACTGAGCTCTGACTCCCTTTAAAGGGGCCAGCTACCCTGTGACAACACATAAGGAAATGTGCTTCCTAAAAATATGTTTTAATATAAGAGTGTTCCTTTAAACACAGTTTAGTCAAGTCAGCTAGTGTGGAGAAGTTAAAAAATGAATTTAGAAACCGTATTCTAGCTTAGGTAGAAATCTGGGCTAGAACACAGTTTCTAAACTAAGTTTAGACATGCTTTTGGCCTGTTCATGCTGGCTAGTCTAATATAATTTAAACTGAATTAGCTTGAACTGATTTTAAATTGTATTCCAAAATAGTGTGAATAACATGGCTCCCAGCCCACTTTAGATTTGGCCTTACTGCCCTTTCTTAGAATCAGTCTGCACACTTAAACTAAAGGGTAGGGTTGCACTGCAAACCCTCCCTGTATCTGGATTAGCAAAAGTATGTCCAAAATTGTACTTACACCAAAAAACATAGTTGTAGGAAGGTAGTTAGCCACTTACTAGAAACTATGGTCACATCTACTACAAGGGGCCAATATCAAATCCTAGGATTTGGAATGTGCAGAGACAGCAAATGGACAAACCTTTTCCCCTCCCCTTTTCACCAATTGAACAATGTCCAATGACAATAAAGATTAAGATGGAAGTTAGGAGCCTAAATCCTTTTGAAGATCTGGTCCTAACTGTCCTGCATTACATTTTTTTTTAAAAAAAAGATGGGTGCGCTCTGCCCACTGCAGCCATCACACGTCATTAGAGCTTTGCACCTGATTAATTTTTGTTTGTACAAATTCAAACCATTTGAGATCCCAGCATCCTTATTTCTTCCACACATTCCTTCCCAAGATGGTCATTATTATTATTTTAATTATAAAATACAGTAGAACCTCAGATTTACAAACATCTCAGGAAGAGAGGTTGTTCATAACTCTGAAATGTTCATTGCTCTGAACAAAAAGCTATGGTTGTTATTTCAAAAGTTTACAACTGAACATTTACATACAGCTTTGAAACTTTACTATGCATAAGAAAAATGCTGTTTTCCCTGTTTTTTAAATAGTTAACATTTGACAGTACTTTACTGTATTTGCTTTTTGTTTGTTTGTTTGTTTGTTTTGTTTTGTTTCTGCTGCCGCCTGATTTTGTACTTCTGGTTCCAAATGAGATGTGTGGTTGACTGGTCAGTTCATAACTCTGGTGTTCATAACTCTGAGGTTCTACAGTATGTAGTGATGCTTAGGAAAGAATAAAAGACTCAGGTCACATTTTAAAATGCATGCTGTATATCCAAAAATGAATGATTAAAACTTTGTGTGTATGTAACATATACACACTCCAGGTGGGTTACACATGCACATGGGCAGCTTTAGTGAACATGCAAGCCCTTCATCTGAGATCCAAACAGAGGGCCAAGTATTGCCCTCCACTGTGTAGGGGAAACCTCCCCTCAAACCTGCCAAAGTGGAGAAGAGTACTTCCACAGCATCACCAGAGACCATAGATACTCTCCATGCAAGAACTGCAGGATGGCTGGGGTTCTATAGTTTTGGGGTTGGCAGGCCAGGGAAGGTATGTGAGAACATTTGGGGTGCAGTCACTGGCTGCGGCATGATCCCCTGTATTGCATGAATTCCCAGAAGCAACACCCTTCCATTCCTGCAATCCCTCAAGGAGCTGGAGGTAAGAGAGGAGGGAGGGAGATGATTTATGCAACTGCAGGGAATAATAGGGACAGTGTGTCCTTTTTAAAAATAGCATTACTAAAACATTTTAAAACATTCCCCATGTTCTTAGCCCAGACCCTGCCATCTTATTATTTATTGTAAACTGTTTTTCTGGACCATTACTGTAGGTACATTAGCAGGGGTCTATGCTCAGTTGTATCATTATTTACATATTGGCAGGTTTTCTACAAATATAAGAACCAAGTAATTTTTCAATTGTGCCTGTGTGTGTGTGTGTAGGCAAGGCTGGAGGAGGTTATGAACCTGATTCTCTGTTGCCCTCCATTTTGAGAGTCATTTAACCAGTGTAAATTGGGGGTAAAATGCTACCGTTCTGATTTAGCAGCATTTTACACTCTCTTTGCACTGAGGTAAATGACTACACAAGATGCAGGGCAATCTACGTGCATCACAGCACAAAGCCCAGCAGAGGGCTCATTGCTTAAGCAGCCTTTGGCCTGTATATATCCACTTCATCCATGAGCCAGGATTAGATAGACCACTTCAGCGTAATTCAGTTCAAACAAGAAAACATGGTATGGAAATCATAGCATTGAGAAGAAATGGATCATTGTCTATTTAACAGTCAAAAGCGAAGGAGAAGAATTGAAGAACTAACTCATGCCAGCAACACAGAATTATAAACCATGGTTTGCATTATGTGACAGGAAAAAAACAGACAAAGCCAAATACACATTTATATCAAAAAATGCAGAGGGATGCCATTTATTTTGCAAATAAAAACTCATCTTCAGGATAGGAGTTGTGTCTTTTTTTTGGCCCCATCCTGCAAACATACCTGTGATTAACGTTACCACCATGAGTAGTCCCATTGAAATCAGTGAGACCATTCACAAGCATAAGTCTTTGCAGGATCGGGGCCTATGTTCGTACAGTGCCTTGCACAAAGGGGTATCAAATCCTTATGAGAGCCTTTAGGTGTTACCATAATATAAATATTTAATAATAATAATTATTAATAATAATATAATATAATAAAGTAAATGACTGAGCAAAGGAAGAAATGGGAAGAACTCTGTAGGGAATCTAGGGGAGAGGGGAAACTATAAAGACATTAAACCCAGTAGGTGCACCAGGAATACGCTTTAACTGAATGTTTAGTTGCCAAAATTATCTGCAGATAGCAGCCCCCGTTTTTGAGTGCTGCTGTCCCTTTAAGAATCTGGTCCAGCACAGATCACATGAGCAGCATTTCAGAGCACACTCAGAGAGGGATTTGCTGCGGGCTCTCTTCTCTTCAGCTCCATTTTGCAGCAGCAGCAGCAGGGGAAGCAGCTGTAGCCTGAGATTAACGATTTAGTAGAAAGGGAAAGTTCTTTGCAAGGATTCAAGATGCCCATGTTTGTTGTTAACACCAATGTGAGCAAGGATGCAGTGCCAGAGAGCCTGACCGGGGAGATCACCCAGCAGCTAGCAAAGGCTACAGGCAAGCCTGCCCAGGTGAGTTCAGGAGGCCAACCCTGCTCCCACCCCCAGCGCTGTACGCATGGGCATGTATATAACTTGCATGCAGAAAGAGCAACTTGTACAAGGTAAGGATGCCGTAGTTAGCCTGAATCCTTGGTGCTGTTCTCCTAGATGCTTCCTTCCTAACCTAGAGGAAACGGAAATGATTCTCTCGTAACGATTCTCAGTGTAAAAGGGAGCCCTCTAATTTCTATTGCTCCAGGCAGCTTTTAGTTCAGTCGGTCGCCTGGAAGTGAGGCGAGACAGGATGGAAGGACTGAGTGAGCACATGGAGGTTTGCTGGCATGGCCCCGGGGGGGTTGGTTTCTTCTTCTCTGCCGCCAATGGAATAACTGAATGTGCGGCTGACTAATATGTAGAAGTGACACTGCACAATGAAGCCTTTCTCCCTCATGGGCAAGGCCAGGGTGTTGGTTCTGTAGGTGCAGGAGTGGGTTCTCGCATGCTTATCTTCTAGAAAAGCAAATAAGACTGCTCTGCCTACCAGAGTTAGGTGTGTTTGTAGGAGGGAACTGTTCCGTTAGAATAGGTCGGTCTTCAGTGTAATGGGTGTATAGATTAGGAATATTCATCATGCAAACCTCTTGTGTTTCTTACTAACCTGGCAAGCTCTTCTCACCAAGTATTTTTCTCTACTGATGTCCACAAAAGCTGGATCAAAGTGGGCCTTTGCTATTAAAGAATGATGAGTACAGAAGACTAATGCTATGAGAGGTCACTTTTTTTTTTCTTACTGATTTGGGTTGCAATGAGGCCCAGTGGGTTGGAAAAACCTTCTGTCATAGAGGGCAGCAATGGGTAAGAGAGAGTATGCCAGCCCCAGGCAGCTGCAGAGAATTCAGCTTTCAAATAAATACAGTTTCAAATCCTGTTCAGTCAGAAAAATGTTTATCTACTATCTAGCACATATAGAGGCTCTTGGTCCTCATAGCTCTCAAATCACTTTACAAACATGGGTATGTGGCTCCACTTAACAGAGGTATAAAGAAGCTAAGTGGCTTGTCCAAGGTCATACAGTGGCTATTATCAATGCTAGCATTATCTTTAAATTTCCCACTTGTGCTACTATAATGGGAGCTAAAGTTCTGGGAGTATCAGAGTAGACAGCCCATTAGCGTTTTGATAACCCTGTTATCTTAACATGCCCCTAAGCAGGGTTAGGAGATGAGGTGGCCAAAATGCCAAGGTCTTTCTCCACGAACACTCCATGAGTTGTAATCACATTACTGGAGTTGTACCAGTGTGAAATGTGAACAAAAAGGCTAGTGTACACACCACCAGTGAATCGGTGGCAGAGCAAGCAAGAGAACAAAGCCCTCCTGACTTCCTGTCCTGTGCTAAATCTACTAGACAACAGATGCCGTGAAATGTTATAGATTTATGGGCGCAATCTGACTGGTCACAGTGATGTGCACCTGCTTACAACTTGTGTGGAGGCTAAACATCAACTGGCTTGAGAGCGAGTTGGAGTCAGGCACTAGTCTTAATGAGGAGGATCACTACACCTTTGCAGGAGGTGGAAGATGTCTTTACAGAATTAATTTAAAAAAAAAAAGGAAAAAATGTAAGCTGGGGAGCTAAATCACTACATGTCTGACTAAGGTACTGTACTACTGCAGTGGATGCTCTAGAAATGTGTATGATTAAACACCATTTGTGCTTGCAGTAGCTAATTCCAGAAAACAAGCCTGCTCTCTGGATTCCACGTAAATACACATCAGGAGAGCGAGGAATAATACCTGATCACCAGTTGTTGATTTGTTTCACAGTACATAGCTGTGCACATTGCAGCTGACCAACTTATGTCCTTTGGGGGCTCCACCGATCCCTGTGCCCTTTGCAGCCTTCACAGCATTGGAAAGATAGGAGGACAGCAGAACAAGAGCTATACCAAGCTGCTGTGTGACCTGCTCACTAAACAGCTGCACATACCTGCAGACAGGTAAGACTGCACCAGAGAGACATTCCAGTTATCAGCTTGTCTAAAATTATTACTTTTTTGGATTCTTTATGTTCTCTTGTTGTCTGTTTTTCACACCCGAGGGGGGGTTGTTTTTTCCAGCTTTCTTTCAGCTAGTTTCAGTAAAATACTGCAAATAGGGCTCTTGCCTAAGACTCCTAACTGAACAAGTCCTTCATCTTGCAAGCCTTTTACTACAGAACAGTATCTATTTTGAGTAGGGAGATACAACCGTTGTAAAATCTGTAAGGTGTGTGCTAGTGCCATGAATTGGCCTTTTCTGGATTAATGTGGTTCAGGCTGGCTATCAACCTTTCCAGACTACTGTATCCCTTCAGGAGTCTGATTTGTCTTGCATACCCCCAAGTTTCACCTCACTTAAAAACTACTTGCTTACAAAATCAGACCTAAAAATACAAAAGTGTCACAGCACGCTATTACTGAAAAATAGCTTACTCATTTTTACCATATAAGTGTAAAATCAATTGAAATATAAATATGGAACTTACATTTCAGCATATAGTATAGAGAGCAGTATAAACAAGTCATTGTATTACATTTTAGTTCGTAGTGACTTCGCTAGTGCTTTTTATGTAGCCTGTTGTAAAACTAGGCAAATATCTAGATGAGTTGATGTACCCCCTGGAAGACCTCTGCGTACCCCTGGTTGAGAACCACTGGACTAATGGACTAATTCTAATCCGGAATGGCTGACTAATGCAGTATAATCAGACCCTCAGGGGTTAGGGTGAAATATGATGACCACATGTATAATATTCAGTGGGGGGGGAGGGTTGTTTGGGCATGAAGGGAGATCATTGGGCAGATAGGGAGCTGGAAGGTAGGTAAGGGGACCCAGAAGAACGCTGGCACTTGGCAAACAGCTGCAGTTCTGTCAGCCAGCCAGGGAATAGAGCAGCTGTGCTCAGTGGCAAACAGTAGGAGAAAGCTGCTGCTGCCTATGTGTGGAGAAGCAGGGAGCTGCAGTCAGCCAGAAGAGCCCATTTGGTGTTGGCAAAAAGTTGCAGCCCTCAAAGCGCTCAAACCCTTTGATCTCTCCTGCAGTTCCAGGCATGTCACTAAAATGACATGTTTTAACTAAAGAACTAAGAGCTTGGAAATGCAAGGAAGAAAAGGCAGTGTGCAGGAGGGTGTGAGCTTTGGCAAACCCAGCTTGCCTTTGCTTGGTAAAGTATTGGAGAAGGGAAGTTGTGGGTGGTGCAGCTTTTGGGCTTAAGCCAAAATTTACTGGCAAAGACCTTGCTCGCTTTTCTAAAAATTAAAATGGAAAATGTGAAACCACATCCCTTGGAGGGTGGGAGGGGGAGTGATTTCCCCCCCCCCCCCCCCCTTGTTTCCTATACAAGTAATAATGGGTAGATGCTTGGTGCACGAAAGCAAACATTTGTCATGGTCAATATTTCTACTCTTTTTTTTTTTTTTTTTTTTTTTTTTACAGAGTCTACATCAACTACTATGACATGAATGCTGCTAATGTGGGCTGGAATGGTTCCACCTTCGCATAGGGCACTCCCATGTGAACAAAGAGGCTATTCCTGGACCTGCACATCTCCTGCCTATCAGCAGATCATGGCAGAAATGGCCCTTCCCTGCACTTTGTGCACTGTCACGGATGGCGGTTCCTTGCTAGTGTGTTCACATTACTGTTTTAGCATTCCTTTTGTTTTCTATATGTAGAAAATAAATAATAAAGATTTAGAAGGAAGTGGCATGGTGTGAGCTCTTCCTTTAGGATCAGGGGAGGGAGGGATTTGGCCAGCCTAACAAACAAGTGCTTTTCTGTCTCGTTGAACCACTGTGTCCTTGGTGTTCACACCTCAACTGCTAGAAGAGGGCCTCATCCTCCCTGATTGAACTAACCTTGTTATCTCTAGCCTTACTCACTCTTGCTTGCATATTTATACCTGCCCCTGGAAATTTCCACTACATGCATCCGAAGAAGTGGGTATTCACCCACAAAAGCTCATGCTCCTATACATCTGTTAGTCTATAAGGTGCCACAGGACACTCTGCTGCTTTTACAGATCCAGACTAACACGGCTATCCCTTTGAATCTGAGATCTGTGTAGTGCAAAAGTAATAGACAGGTCTACACATAGCTCCTTTTCAGGCAGCAAGCAGAATAATTTACCAGTGATCAAAATGGAGGTAGCACACTTCTTTGCTCCTTTTTAATTCCATATTGTGTAGCGCATGAAAGTACATCTCAAATGTATTGTAATCCACGTGTCCTTTCATTGCATTTTGTAGAGGTGGTGTCGTCCAAAGCACACTCACATATTCACATGCTCATTGGCTGGGTAGGTGCACAAGAATGTTCTTTAGCTGTCAGTGGCACATGCCTTGCAAAACTATACTTGCCCATTGGCTTGAGCTGGCATCTTTCAGTCCCCCATTGGAAGAAGATACAAAGGACGAGCCCTTCTCGGAAGGGTTGCTGAGTAAAGCCTGGTGCGGGTAGGCTCTCCTGGGTGGCCGAGGTCTCAGAATTCTCCTGGTTCTTATGTACAACACAGTGCAATTAGCATGTATCTCACAACCCAGGGTCTCGTCTCACCAGCAGCCATTACGCCAGGGGCCAGCAGAGAGCTGCCAGCTGGGATGGGGACAAGACCCCTGGTGCTACTTGATGTTGCCGCCCAGACCCCGGCGGGGCTCTTTAGGGGTGACCAGCCTGTGCCTTAGGAGGCTGCCAGCTGAGTTGTGTCCAGGCCTGGTGGAGAGGAGGGGGCTGTTCAGGGACACTCCTTGGCTGGGGTGTACACTCTGACAGGCGGCCCGAGCCTGAGGCAGATTAAAGGGCTGCCCTTGCCAGGCAAGGCCTAGGGCGGAGCCAGGCTGAGGTGCCCAAAGGCACCAGCTGCCCCTTCGCGCTTCCCAGCCTGTAGGGGGCGATGGCGGCTGCCTGGCACTCTAGCTGTGCACATCTCTATGGTCCCCTCGGTCGCAAACGTAACTGCTGCGCCGGCTGACGTCATCTGAGCGCGCGAGGAGCGAGCCGGGGCGGGGGGGAGGTGCGGGATCCGGAAGTGGAGCCGGGGTACCATGGCGCTTTTCCGCATCAACAGGTAAGCGGGAAAGAGAGTGCGGGGGGCGGGAGAAGAATGGAGCCCGCGCGGGGAAGTGGCGCGTAGAGAGGAGGTGGCGGCGGACAGGCCCACGTGTGTTGGGGGAGGGGCGGCGCTGCTGGGGACCGTCTGCTCGCCCGCCCCTCGTGGGCTCCAGTGGGTGTGGAGCAGACAGGCTCAGCTGCGAGCGGGGGGGGGGGGGGGCGTTACTGCTGGGCAGGGATTTGTAACGTAGCGTCACTCCTGTAACTCATCCACGTTACATGAAGGGGGTCCCCTCCATTCCCCACCCAAACACACAAACCAGTAGGCACCCCCGCCCCGAATCACGAGATTGTCTTAAAAATCCTGGTTCGTCTTAAGTAATGAGTTCTTGTAGTTTGCTGTCAGGTTTTGGAGCCTTCAGGCTGCACCATGTTTTCAATATTTTCACTACAGTCATAAGACTTTGGTTTAAATGCCTGTATTGCTATGGTTAATATGAGAATACAAAAGGAAGTATTCTTCATTGGCTGCAAAGATGTAGACTAGAGCAGTGCTTCTTAACCAGAGGTACATGTACCCCTGGAGGTACACAGGTGTCTTCCAGGGGGTATGTCAGCTCATCTAGATATTTACGTAGTTTTACAATAGGCTACATAAAAAGCACTAGTGAAGTCAGTACAAACAAAAATTTCTTACAATGACTTGTTTATATAGCTCTATATACTATATGTGGAAATGTAAGTTCAATATTTATATTCAAATTGATTTATTTTATAATTATACGGTAAAAGTGAGACAGTAAACAATGTTTTGGTAATAGCGTGCTTTGACTTTTGAATTTTTATGTTTGATTTTGCAAACAAGTAGTTTTTAAGTGAGGTGAAACGTGGGGGGTACGCAAGACAAATCAGACTCCTGAAAGGGATACAGTAGTCTGGAAAGATTGAGAGCCACTGGACTAGATTACTGTACCTTCTTACACTATCTAGTTAACTGAAACTGGATTTTGTTGCCTTTTCTCTGCCAGTAAAGATGTGAAAAAGGTGGTTATAGCTTTGTTATAGTGTTTGCTATGGTATGTTTAAAGTGTTTTATTTGTGAAACATTCAGATACCTTGGTGGTGAGGAGGATGCTACTGAGGACAGGTCACAGGCCCTGTTAGAACGGCTGCGTGAACAAGCTAGAGCCAGGCAACTGAAAAAGCAGCAGCAGGTGCTTTTGCCTTCTGATGAATTAAAACAAAAGAAAACAGGAAATGAACTCCACCAAAAGCTCAAACACTCTGGATTTGATTCTGAAAATGAATATCAGAGAGAAGCAAAAAAGAGGAAGAGAGGACACAGCGGTGAGGGTTCCTGTGGAGAAGGGGAAAAGAAGCTGAGGAAGAACCACCAAGTGAGCAGTGATTCTGAGAAGCCTTTGGCAGGGGCAGATTCTGGCCTAGCTGGTGAGGCTGCCAATGGCTACATTCCAGCTAAGAAGAAAAAAAATGAAAATGGGAAAAAATCAAGTCTATCTCAAAAGAAAATTGAAGCAGGTGAAAACAAAACTGAAAGTGTAGGATTTAATTGTTAAAATTCAATGTCAAATTATTTTTTATTTTAGAAGAAAGTGAAAAATTCTGAACTTCTGGTTCTGGTTTACAACTGGAGGGGGTTGGAAAGAGAGATGAGAATGTAGGTGGATTTTTAGATCCTGGAAACCCTAATTAGTAAAAATACTTCCTTTTTTTTTCTGTCTCACTGTCTGATTTTTAGCATTTTATTCCTTCTACCAAAATTTCAGATCTTGACGAAAACAATAGACAACAGGAAAATAAAAGTAATTTGAAGAGAGACAAAGCTAAGAGGAAGAAGGAGAGGGACATTTCAACAGAAGTTGAGACAAATGGAGCTGAAATTGCGGAGAAAGACAGTAGTGAAGAAGTTAAAGGGAATCAAAGCACAAAGGAGAAAGTGTGCATACCTACTTTGAATGAAAAAGCAACACTGCCGCCCTCTAGTTTGTTGGTTTTGGGAGGGTATGACAGAAGAGCAGTACAGAAGGTAACCAACTAGCCAGGGATTTTGTTCTGATTATGTTATTTGGGTGAGAGAAGGAGTATTCTAACATGCTTTATATATAGCATTGTCAGGCTTATGGTAAAAATCATCTCATTAATACATGGCTTACTAGCCTTTCTAAATAAATAATTTATTTTTCCTATAAAGGATAAAGTACACAAAAAATAAAACAATGTTATTGACTATACAGTCTTCTTGATACATTCAGCATTGTTTTAAATTTAATCCTGATATATAATACATGGTTGACTGACCTTTCATTTCAATTTGCTCTTCAAGTGTTTTACCGTTTTTCATTTTTTTAATGGTATGGTCAGTGCATAAGGTCCCAATCCTGAAAACTCTTCGTGCAGATACTAAACGTTTAATTGTACAAGTGCAGAGATGCACAGTTTTGGCCTATCTTCAAGCCTGTAACTTGCTGCTTGTGTGTTACTTTGGGACAATATGTTACCATTTTCTACAGAAAAGTTCGTATCCTCTTAAGGCATAAAATCTTGCCACAATGATGATAATTTTAAAAATGCTGAATACTAATTAGTTACTGATTGTGTTACACTAACTTTTTCCCCTGCATTAAAGGAACTTCAGTTTCAGGCGGGTTGCTGAGAATCTATTTCAGGGTTCATTCACTTTTTGTTTCCAGGTTCAGCCCATCCTACCACAGTGGCTTGCTCAACCCAAGCTGGTCCATAAACGCATAAAAGAGAACCTAGTTCCAATCCAGGATGTTGCAGGAATCCATCCCAAATTGCTAAAGAAGCTGCAAATGAATGGAATTGAGTCTTTTTTCCCAGGTACCTTTAATATTTGGTTTGGTTTTGGTTTTTTTAAAATCAGCTAACTTCTCCATTATTCAAACAGCTCAATTTGTGTGTTTGTATAGGATATAAAAAACTTATTAGAAAATCAGGGCTGTGGGGAACGCTGGAGATGAGTGATTCTTTTGGGGGGGGGGGGGGGGGAATGGAAACAAATTCCAAAATTTCCCAAAAGCTGACAAGAATATGATACTTTAGCCAGAGTGGTGTGGATTTTTTAACTTTAAATTAAGTGGTTACTTAGGGACCAGTCATCTTCACTACCAGAGCTGGATGGAGACTGATCGATCTTAGAAAAAACGTGCTGTTCCATACTTGGACACCAGGTGGAGCTGCGGTATTACTATGTATAACGGTGGCCAACCTGACCCTGAGAAGGAGCCAGAATTTACCAATGTACATTGCCAAAGAGTCACAGTAACACATCAGCAGCCCCCCATCAGCTCCCGCCCACCAGCAGCCACACCAATCATCGCCTCTCGCCCCCTCCCCACACCTCCCAATCAGCTGTTCTGTGGTGTGGAGGAGGCTCTGGGCGGGAGGGAGAGGAGCGAGGGCACGTCAGATTCGGAGGAGGGGGTGGGAAGGGCTGGAGTGGGGGCAGGGCCTGTGGCAGAGCCAGGGGTTGAGCAGTGAGCACCACCCAGCACATTGGAAAGTTGGCGCCTGTAGCAGCCCTAGAGTCGGTGCCTATACAAGGAGCTGCATATTAACTTCTGAAGAGCCACATGTGGCTCCGGAGCCACAGGTTGGCCACCCCTGGTGTATACGTAGAGGTTATGATATATGCTAGGTAGGGACAAACCTCTGTAAACTCTCCACTGGAAGGTCTTATTGGTAGCATGTATATTGCACATTGTTGATTTGATTAAGACAAAGGAATTAAAACAAACGTAGAATTATTACAATGGGTTAGTGCATTAACCTTTCACTTTTAAAGACTTAACTAATTACATTTGTGATCTGGATTTATCAGGGCTTAATCTGCATCGGAAGACCATCAAAGAACTGCAGATCTAGCTCAGACGTTTTCTCTTTTAAATTATTTTACTATTTAATATTTTGCTGTGCTAGGACACATAGCAAAGTGGAATGAGTTGCTGGTATGCTATCCTCAATTACTCTCCTTAGGTCAATCACAGACTCTTATACTTTGAGGTCCAGAACCCCTTGTCTTCAGTTTATAGTATACACTGGCAGGACATAAGTTCAATAATTTACTGCTTATGCTGTTCTTGATCAATAGATGCAATATAAAACTAATACATAATATGCTGTGAGGAAGAGGCTCATAGATGATTTGTTAGTGGATATTTAGTTCAAAGTTGGCTAATAAGCCAGAGCTCTCCGAAGGAGAAGGGAAAAGTCACAGGTCGCAGTCAAAGCTTTTGTCCTGACTAATTTGCTCTTGCTTCATTTGTAACGTCTCCTTAAGGACCCAGAGCTACAGGAAGCTGGGAACCATCAGCTCCCACTGAAGTTGACATGACTTGGGAGCATTTAGCCCCTTGCAGGACTAGCTCCAGATGAGAGCAAGAACCATCTTTTTAGGCAGAGAGTACACAGCTGCCCTCAGCCTGGAAGGAACAGGCTCTGTGCTGTCTCTCAGTGAAAGGAAGATTTTAAAAAATACTAAATAGTTAAGTGGTTATTCTTGTTAAACTCCTGCCTAAGATCATTCTGTTCACACTTTCATCACCTTGATACATACGCAAACAAGACAAAATGACATAGTGAGCTACAAGGGGGTGCGAAGTTTGGATTTAGGGACAGCTGAATCACTTGTATAGGGAAACCCACATAATCATTGCTTAGATCTAGTCAGGGCTCACTTTCAGAAACAACAAATTGATTTAATCTTTGGTTTATAGCCAGTTAAAGACCCTGCTGAAAGGATGTGAAACAGCTTCCCTAAAATGAATTGGGGTTCCCCCGAGTAGTGAAGAGCTCTTTTGAACTCTAGATCTTCCATATTCGCACCAGGAACCCTAACTTAACAGCAGGGAGAACACAAGGCTTTCCAAGACCTAGAAAGAGATGACCTTGTACAGTTTTTAATAGCATTTGACGGATAGACTTTGGCCCAGTTATTGCCTTTTACTGATCCTCATTTTCTTTTTGCTCAGTTCAGGGAGAGGTGATTCCTGCCATTTTGGAGAATGCGTCCAGTGGCTTTTTGGTAGGGAGGGGAGGATACCAGCCCAGCGATATCTGTGTCTCGGCCCCTACAGGCAGTGGTAAAACACTGTCTTTTGTCATCCCTGTGGTACAGGTGAGTTCAGCCAAGGTGTATAGTTGTAACAGAGAGGGCCACAGTTGCCTTTGTTTCTCAGCAGGGCTGTAAAATGGAAGCCTCTTGAGGTAGGTAAGAAAGTCGGGAAGAAACACCAACAAAAGCACTGAGGCTTAGAACTTCAGAGTTGCCTAGATACAATTCCCATTAACTTCAGTGCCCCATCTAGCTTTTGTGGCCAAAGAACAGAATGTGAGGGGTTGAGGAAGACAGCAGGGAATAAATGAATTAGTAAATGTTGGGATATTATTAGGATGCCGCCCACTTGCCCAGACTGTGCACAGAGACGCCACTAGCTTACAAGTGCTCATTTGGCCTTTGTTTTGGCAGGCTCTGTTAGAACGAGTGGTTTGCCAGGTGCGAGCTCTGGCAGTTTTGCCCACCAAAGAACTGGCACAGCAGGTAAGAGACTTTTTATTCCTCCCTTTCTCGGAGCTGAATTTAAGTCAAGTGAAAGGCTGGTGCTTTAAACTCACTGCCCGAACACATGTGATTTCTACCATGTGAAGTAGGTTGAAGACTAACTGGGTTTGATGCTGGCTAACATAATAGAAAGCATCCTCATAAACAACTGTCAAAGTAGCTAACCAATCGCATCTCCCCTCTGCAGGTGAGTAAAGTATTCAACATCTACACTGATGGGACAGGTCTGAAGGTTGTTTTGGTTACTGGGCAGAAATCTTTCGGGAAGGAGCAAGAGACTCTTGTCCAGAGAACGTAGGTTAAATATTTTTTTGGATAATGTTTTACAGCTCAGATGTCTCAACCCCTTATCTCAGTGCATGGAGAGGTTGAAGTGTAGGCTATTGCATCACGTTAGGTTGCATCACATGTTAGTTTTTCTGAACAATAGGTTCATATACTAGATATTGTTTAAAATCTCTGCTTGCCAGAATGCTAGGATCAGCGTTTTCTGGGAGTAGCTACAATTACTAAAGCTTTGTTCGCTTTAGTAGGATAGAAACACATTATCTGTGACTTTGAGTACAAACTGCTACTTATGCAATAGAGTCTGTCCTTGGGATCAGCAGCCCACTCAGGGGTGGGGGAAGAAGTGGCTTTGTTTGTCAGTTACACCTTCAGAAATCAAATTGCTCATGAAATTGGAAAGGTGGAGGATGTCCCTCCTTACTGGGATCCTTAGCACTTAGTGCTTTCTGCTCTTGTCTGGTGTTATAAGATCTGTCTCTTTCCAGAGCTGATTGGTTTTTTTAACCACTGCCCCAGGAAACTCTTTTGTTCTCCAGTGGCTGCTTTGTAGGTTTGCTGTTTATTCGGCGTGGGTTTCAGTTCTGTCCTCTTATTTTATCTTTGCAGTTAGGTTCTCAACACAGACATAACTGCTTCTAAGAGAACCTGGGATTGGGGCAATGGTGATGGCCTGCAGCCCATATTATAACACTGGCTAAAAAAGGGTTACACACCAGATAATTTCCAATGATTTAGCCGTGAAGCATTCGCCAAATCTGTCTGAAATAAGCTAGTTCTCCATCTCAGCTCTCCAGAGTACAGCATGGCCTCGAGTATCCTACATACACGTTCTTTAATGTAAATGGTATATTTGACTTCTTATTCCTCAATTAAGTGAAGTGAGAAAGGGAAGAAAAGCAAACCAGGTACTCGTTGGTCACAGAAACGTGTTACATTGACCCCACTATACTGTGCAGAGCAGGAAGCAGCTTGGTGACAGGACATTTGTCTTTTCAGAGTGATGGGTTACTGCAGTCTGGCTGATATCATTGTGGCCACACCTGGACGACTTGTGGATCATATTGACCAGACTCCAGGGTTCAGCCTGAGACAACTTCGCTTTCTGGTGAGTTAAAACAATCCGATCTACTGAGCTGACTGTCACAAGGCTCTTTGTGTCTATAATTCCTACTCTACATCTTTTTGTACTCCTGGTGCATATACACATCTGTGTATAGGAACTGCCATGCCATTCAGATTATTGGTCCATCTAATCCTAGTATCTGCCTCCAGAAAAGGCATTTTATGTAAACACCTGGAGGGGAAAAATCTACAAAAATAAAACTTAACGGGTCTAACTTCAACAATCAAAACCAAGATTTCACAGTAAATTATCAAATTTATAATAACTCACCAGTATATCGGAGTATGCACTGGGGCCACATTTGTTGGGTGCCTTATTTATTCATGGTGTTGAAGATCTGATTTCCCTTATGTCATTTAAAGCCATGTGGTGTTTATTAGCTAATGGATTTAAGTGAAATCAAATCTATTTTTCATAGGGGACTAAAGGTCGCCCTTCGGTTTGGCCACTGAATACTGTAAGACAAGATTGGATCTTTTTCTAAAAGATATGATCTAAGAATTATTTTGGAGAAGTTCTTTGTTATACAGGAGGTCAGACTAGATAATCACAATGGTCCCTTCTGGCCTTGGAATCTATCAATCAGGTATTTAGATGCCTATGCAAGGACCCAAATGTAGGATTCAGCTCCTATATTAAAACTCTGCTCTTTTTTTTAAGCTAGATAGTTTGGCTGATTAGAAATTTATGCATATATAGAAGGATAGTGTGTGTGTGTGTGTGTGCGCATGCATGTGCACACTCCCTTCTATCATTTGTTTATCCCAAGCAGAAATGTCTTCTGTCTGTTATAAAGAGTGGGGTTTAATGTATGTAGGAGGAAAGCTGCAGCACCAAAAAGAGCCTAACAACAAGGGCTGTTTCTGTCTGAGTGCAGATTATAGATGAAGCTGACCGTATGATAGATGACATGCACCAGAACTGGCTGCATCAAGTGGTAAAAGCAGTGTTCCGAGCCGAAGAGGACTCTGGCACCAACATGCTTTTCCAGAGGACAGAACCGGGACCCGTAACGGCAGCCAGGTAACTTGGAAAAGACACTCTGCTGAATCAGTACTACAGAGGAGGTCTTCAGGTTACCCCTCTATTCAGTGCTGGTGTTTTATTGTCCTCTCCATTTGGACGTTGATTGTTGTGTACACTCCAATACTCATTCAGTTAGAAAACATACCGCTAATCAAGTCTGCTGTTTTTCAGTGGCTTGAAAATGCAGATGGCAAAGGGCTGATGCTAGGAATTGACCCATGCTTTTTAAAGTAAGCTTTACCATCTTGATCAATTGATCCTTTCTCCAGCTAGATTAGGGTGGCATTAAAGAAAGTAAAAATGCACAAAACTTCGAGGACCAATCGCTATGTTTTTATAGCTGACTGAGTTGCACCAGAACTATCATAGCTCCCCTATAAGGAGATTTGGGAGAATGTTTGCTGGACCACCCCTGAGCTATTCGTCTGTAATTGCTGTTTCAGTGTAGCAGCATAGACATACATGGACTTTCACAGAATACATACAGGCAGGTTACCTGCCCAGAGCAGGGTTAAGACAGAACAACAGGAGGAGAAAACTGAAGGAGGGGTTGGGGTTAGGACCAAGGTGAAGACACAAAAGATTGCCTGGTCACTTGGGAAGCTGGTGCATGCACTGGGGGAAGGATGGGGGGCTTACAGGGGTGTGGTGTTTTTTTTAGTTGATATTAACTGCTTTGAACTAATTAGAGCACTAGCAGTATAAGAAAGCTTAAAGGGGCAGGGGGTTGCAAAGTGACTTGTAGAAAGTGGATTGGGTCAGGAAGAGAGTTCCAGGAAGAGTTAATGACTTCTCAAATTTTTCAGATGATGTTAGAGGGGAGGAATAAAATGTGACATTCCTCCCGTCTGCCCTAATG
Organism: Malaclemys terrapin pileata; assembly: GCF_027887155.1. NCBI lineage: Eukaryota > Metazoa > Chordata > Testudines > Emydidae > Malaclemys > Malaclemys terrapin. The sequence goes on along the minus strand of NC_071520.1, from coordinate 13,580,894 downwards.
CTCAATGCCTGCACGCTCTCTGTCTCAGCACCTGCTGTCCCCAGATACCACTACAGAAGTTGCTGTTCTCAGCCACACTGACTCGGAACCCAGAGAAACTGCAGCAGCTGGGCTTGTACCAGCCTCGCCTCTTCACATCTGTCTACTCTGAGAAACAAGCCGTTACAGCTGGGACAGAAACAGAACAGGATGCTGAAAAGAAATACACTCTCCCCGAGGGACTTTCGGTAAGAAGGTGATTTATCCTCTTGCAGCCATGGAAGGTATGTTGCTGGGCAGCTTTCCAAGAGGGAAGGAGTTTGAATAGGTTACATCTGAAGAACACATCAGACTCAAAGCAGCTTGATCTGCTTGTGGAAATGTGGTTACATTTTCCCCTTAATTTTATCCCATGAATAAAAGCATTTCTTCCCCAGGCAGTCTTGCATTACTGAGGATCAGGAGGAGAAATGGTTAAGGGAACAGATAGACCTACATAAGTAGGACCTACACATGCATACCTATTGATGGATTGCCACCTGTCCTTCATCTCAGAACAGGGCTTTTTTACACAGATACTCCTTTAAAAGAGGATGACCAGCATCATCACTAAGGAGTGCGATAATAAGATAAGAGTAATACATAGCGCTTAGATCACACTTTCCAGATGTAGACCACAAGTATGTAGCAAAGACAAGTATACATCATTATCTTCTTTTAGAGATTGGGAAATTGAGGCACAGTGTTGTTTTGCCTGACTCTGCACCGTGCATCAGTGACAGAGACAAGACTAGAACACAGATCTCCTGCCTCGGTCCTGTGTTGTCTCCACTAGACCATGTTACCTTCCCTGCATGACTTGTCCCAAAGGAGATGGCACTGTGGGATCAGTTATCTGTAATAGTGAATGGGTTTGTAAGTAAGAAAGAAGCTCGGATAAATAGGTTTGGGAGAAGAATCCATGTGAAGAGCAACATTTTTAAAATTTACTGTTTCTTCTCTGTCCCCTGCAGCAATATTATGTACCCTGTAACCTGAATTCCAAACCTTTGTTCCTCTTGTATTTCATGCTGAGAATGAAATTCACCCGGGTGCTCTGTTTTACCAATTCCAAGCAGACTTCCCACAGGTGAGTTCATTGATGGGGTACTGACTATGTGTACCTGTATAAGTCAATTGGGTAAATTCATGACTCTGTTTTATCTCCCCACCACTTCCAAATAGATTGTTCTTACTGATTCGAGCCTTTGGTGGAGTGAATGTAGCTGAGTTCTCTTCCTGGTTGACTCCAAGTGAGAGACAGAGGACCCTGAAGGAGTTTGAACAGGGGAAGATACAACTGTGAGTGTCTCAGATGAGTGTGTGTATGTGTGTTTGGGGGTTTTTTGTGGGGGGGGGGGGGGGGGGGGTCCGGTACTAACCCAGGCTACTTCCAGTGTAGAGAGAGAGTAGTAGAAACATGTATGTAATAAAACAAACTCATCTGCAAAACTGAGCTTACAAAATCCAACTTGGGAACTGAGTGGGAGGCTTAGGCTATGTACACACTACAGCGTACTTTGGTATAAGTTATGTCGCTCAGGGATGAGAATAAGCATCTCCCTGAGCAACGTAAGTTACATTGACATAAGCATCAATTTAGACAGCGCTACATTGGCGGGAGAGCTTCTCCCGCAGACATAGCTACCGTCGCTCGCAGGAGCTGGAGTAATTAAGTTGATGGGAAAGCCTTCTCCATCAGCTTAGAGCATCTGCACTAGGAGCATTACAGCGATGCAGCTGCACTGCTGTAGGCTCTGTAGTGTAGCCATAGCCTGAGACTCACGTTTTCTGAATGTGCAGATGCTAGTGCATTTGTGTGTGCATTTACTGCAATTTTTTGTACAGTTGAGCTACTTGTGTGTGCAAATGGCCACTTAGAATCTAGCTGCTATGTTGCATGGGCATTTGTCATGTGCAATGGCAGTAAATGCACAAAGCACATGTGTAATTCTGAAAATCTGAGCCTTTCTGCAGATCAGGTTTTTATTGGCACATAATATAAAATGGATGCCGCTTTACTACAGGGGCTATTAAATTACATTACTTCTATTCATAACAGCAAGAACCTGCTAGACTGACTGTCTAGATTTTTGTTCCCAGCTCTGTTACTGATTTGCTGTGACCTGAATCACTTAATCTTGTGCTTCAGTTTCTTTAATGCTGATAGGGGCATTGAGTACTCATTGCCTGACAAGTGTCCTTGAGAACCTTTCATGAGAGGGTAAACATATTAAAATACATATTTTTTAATACAAACCTCTCTTTGCAGTGGCTGTTCAGCTGTCCTGTTTTGAATGCTTTGAGCATGAACACTTGGGTGCATTTTCAGTATGGTTTGTGGGCATTTAGCTCCCAATTACTTTGATAGGAGTCACCTGGCTAAAACTTCCACATATAGTGCTGCTAATATCCTCCGTGTCTACCAAACCTGGAAACTCCCAATGGGGTCATTGTTTATGTCAATAGAAAAGAAGCCTCCAGAAGTGTTTAGTATATCACTGGAATGGATTTTCCCCGCAGGTGTCTAATATGGCTGGTATAGTTAATCTGTGGTGTGATTCGTGTTGCTATCTTATGCTCCAAAGACCCAGCCCTCTGTATTGATGAGGGAGATTAGTAACATATTGTGAGCTGCTCTGTATCCAGTTATCAGAATTTGCAGTGTCATTGGGTAATTGCTTTATGCCATGCAACAGACCTGGAAATTAACACTACGAGTTTCTTTTCTTTAAAACATAAAACAGGTTAATCAGCACAGATGCCACTGCTCGAGGGATTGACATTAAAGGAGTGAAGTGTGTGATAAACTATGATGCCCCTCAGTTCATCAGGACTTATATTCACCGGTGAGTGGATGAGGAATACGAAGAAGAGACGTGAATTCGGCTTATAACGCCTCTTTTGGATATGGCTTTTTAGACGTTTAAGTATTCTTCATATACACAAAGTATGTGGTGTGAAAAGTTTTTAATTCCATTGCAATAGAGCTGTTCGTTCAATATGAAAGCAGTTGTTCAATCAAAATTAAGCCTTTAGAGTCACTGTAGTGACACAAGGCCATTCTAAATTAGGGCTGCTTTCTACTATACCAGGCCTAATTTATAGGAAATGTGGGTATTGCCCTGGATGGTCCCAAACACTGATGGCCTGATTTTCAGAAGTGCTGAGGGCCCCAACTCCAGTTGAAATCAATGAGGACTGTAGGGTCAGCACTTCTGAAGATCAAGCCCTGAAACGTTAATCTTTTGTGTTTATGTACAGGAGGCCTACTTATACTGATGGTACTTATAGAAATAATCTGACTAGTCCTCTTCAGGTTTCAAGAACTCCTGTTGGGGCAAGGTGGGAAGGAATGTGCTGCAGCTGAGGGGGGAACAGATGGACAGTTAAACCAACATTGAGGTTGGCCTCCTTTTATCTGATTTCAGAGTTGGAAGAACAGCTCGAGCTGGCAAGGTGGGATTAGCATTCACCATGCTCCTGAAAGTGCAGGTGAGTCATAGTCCTGGCAGCAATTCTGAAGTGAAGCACAGCAGAGTGGTGAGGAGGAGTGGGGTTAATGTAATTTTCCTCCATCCAGTCACGTGCAGTCTAGTTCTGTGTACAGGTGCTTTCCCTTCAGTGGTATCTGTACAGCGCATTTTTCATAGAGATTACTTAATTACTCTTCATTGGTTGTGAAGATGTCCTGGTTTGGCTGTATTGAGTATGAATTCTTAGTTATGCATATCTCATCGCATGAAGGGAGGTAGCCACACCGCCCCCCTTCACACACCGATGAAAGCAGCATGCCTAAGCTTCCACATCCAGTGCTGAAAATGAACCCTTGGTTTCCGGCCAGCCTAGGAACTCTGTTGCATTCCAGGCCTCGTGTGTGAGTTATTCAGGAGTTTGGGGAGATTGCAAACCCAGTTTTTAAGCATAAAAGTTAGGTCTTCTCAAAATTGAGCTTATATTTGGTTGTGAATTTTATTCACTAGTAATTTCCAAACTAGATGGAGCCGCCCAGACTCGCTCACTTCCCAGGCTCATGGTCTGACAGTTGTGGTGAAAAGTTGAAGGGGGCAACACCCACTTTCCTGAGTCTCCTCCTCCCTTTAATTTTCTGTATCTGTTTGCGGTGCAGGAGCGGAAGTTTTTGCAGATGCTGAGAGATGCTGGCACCCCAGATCTGGAGAAGCAGCTGGTGAAGAGCGAGTATTTAAAGCCATTGTTGCAGCAATATGAGGAAGCACTGTCCAAGCTCCAGAAAACTGTCAAGGTAACCGCAACAGTGAAGAGCTGCAGTATAAAATTCAGCTGCACAAAAAGCTCATTGTAACCTGCTGCAGACTTGAACATCAATTAGTGTTCAGTGTCTTTTCTCTTAATCATGGAGATCTATTGAGATGCTTGAGTCAGTAGAGAACGGAGGGTCCCTGTGTTGAAAGTACAGTAGGCACTATGTATTTTATTGCCTTTCTGCAGAGCTGTTGATTTCCTCTAGTGCGCTGGGGATTTGAGGGCTGGGAAGAGGAAGACAGAGTAACTATATGCAGAGGCTGAACCTTCTGCCAAATCAGAATTTGAGACACAAAACACCCAACTTGCAAATTGCATAGCTATGTTTTGAACATTCAAGGAAAAGGAGTTCCATTTGCTGATCCTCTATTAGAAAGGAGTGCTTTCATCTGTAAACAGAACATCAGTGTCCTTACCAGCTAAGCGTAAGAGCAGTCACACATTGTAACTGATCTGGGGGGAAGCTCCTGCTCTAGTACTTTGTAGAGAATCCTAAAACTAAAGTCAAGATTGGTGACCTGTCCCTGCAAAATAGATGGCTTTGGCGTCCAGCTTCTGGACTTTAGTAGTGCTGGAGAAGTGGGAGAGAAGGGAAAGAAAATTTGTCAGATTCTGCTGCATTGCTTCCTGGTACAGTTTGTGCACATCTGTGTGACTGAGGCTCTGAGTATCTGTAGTCACTTTCTTTGTCTTAACAGGATGAGCGAGCACAGAAACGAGCATGAGAAGACTGGTGTATATTTTCCATGGCCAGGACTGATCACGATTTTGCTGTTAATGGCAAGTGTCGGTAGCAGTGCAGCTCCAGAGCTGATGGATTAGTTGCCCAGCCTCCTAGTCCAAAGGCTAAATTGTCGTCTTGCCAACAGGCATTGCGGACCCCAAGGAGTGTGTACAGCCCCCTTCCATTCTGAGGGAACTGGCAACAGATCTCAGCTTGAACAAATATTCTTTGAAGGGGAACATTCTCTCCTGTCCTATTGGTATATTGAAAACTGCCAACAGTAAATAGAACATCCTGCCTTCTTAGAATGTGCATCTGATGGAGCTTCCACTTATCAAATTTGATGGGGCCAGGCCTCTCTTGGCTTTGCCTGTGGATCATTTCAGCAGACAATTGTTCCTTCTCCTTTGCTGCAGACACACCATCTGTATCTGCAAAATGCATCAAAAGCCATACCATGTATTTAGCAGAATGCTGCCATTTCTAGAACTGTTCCAGGCTGGGGGTGGAGAAAAAGGCTGACTTTAAGTTTTTAAATAAAGAGTAACTTTAAAAAATATGGTTTTGTTTTCTTGTAAAGGATGGTTCTGAGTAGGTAAAGGAGTTTTTAGAGTGAACTAATCGTTGTCATGGGTCCCTCATACCAACCTTTATTCCCCCTTTACCAAGTCAGACCCATGGTCATAGTTCCTGCTGGAAACACCAGCTGTGTTATCCATCTAAATTACACCACTAATTATGCTGAAGTTTTACTATTTACTAGGGCTGTCAATTAATCGCAGTTAACTCACGTGATTAACTCAAATTAATCTTGAGTAATCGCACTGTTAATAGAACACCAATTTAAATTTATTAAATATTTTTTGATGGTTTTTTTACATCAAATATATTGATTTCAATTACAACACAATACAAAGTGTACAGTGATCACTTTATTTTTATTACAAATATTTGCACTGTAAAAAACAAAATAGTATTTTTCAATTCACCTAATAAAGAGATTGCACTACAGTACTTGCATCATGAAAGCTGAACTTACAAATGTAGAATTATTTACAAAAAAATAACTGCATTCAAAAATAAAACAATGTAAAACTTTTGAGCCTACAAGTCCACTCAACCCTATTTCAGCCAATTGCTCAAACAAACAAGTTTCATTAAAATTTGCAGGAGATAAAGCTGCCCGCTTCTTGTTTACAATGTCACCTGAAAATAAAAACAGGCATTCACATGGCAGTTTTGTAGCCAGCATTGCAAGGTATTTACGTGTCAGATACGCTAAACATTCGTATGCCCCTTCATGCTTCAGACACCATTCCAGAAGATGTGCTTCCATGCTCGTTTAAAAAAATTAATGTGTTAATTACATTTGTGACTGAACTCCTTGGGGGAGAATTGTATGTCTCCTGTTCTGTTTTACCCGCATTCTGCCATATATTTCATGTTATAGCAATCTCAGATGATGACCCAGCACATGTTGTTCATTTTAAGAACACTTTCACAGCAGATTTGGCAAAACACAAAGAAGGTACCAATGTGAGATTTCTAAAAATAGCTACAGCCCTTGACCCAAGGTTTAAAGAATCTGAAGTGCCGTCCAAAATCTGAGAGAGATGAGGTGTGGAGCATGTTTTCAGAAGACATAAAAGAGCAACACTCAGATACGGAAACTTCAGAACTGGAACCACCAAAAAAGAAAATCAACCTTCTGCTGGTGGCAGCTGACTCATGATGATAAAAATGAACATGTCGGTCCGCTCTGTTTTGGGTCGTTATCGAGCAGAATCCGTTATAACCATGGATGCATGTCCCCTGGAATGGTGGTTGAAACTTGAAGGGACATATGAATCTTTAGCGCATCTGGCACATAAATATCTTGCGGCGCTGGTTACAACAGTGCCATGTGAACACTTGTTCTCCCTTTCAGGTGACGTAAACAAGAAGTGGTCAGCATTATCTCCTGCAAATTGTAACCAAACTTTTGTCTGAGAGATTGGCTGAAGTAGGACTGAGTGGATTTGTAGGCTGTAAAATTTTACATTTTTATTTTTGAATACAGTTTTTTTGGTACATAATTCTACATTTGTAAGTTCAACTTTCATGATAAAGAGATTGCACAACAGAACTTGTATTAGGTGACTTGAAAAAATTATTTTTTTTACAGTACAAATACTTGTCATAAAAAAATTATAAAGTGAGTACTGTACACTTTGTATTCTGTGTTGTAATTGAAATCAATATATTTGAAAATGTAGAAAACATCCAAAAATATTTAAATAAATGGCATTCTATTATTAACTACGATTAATTGTGATTATTTTTTGTAATTGTTTGACAGCCCTACTATTTACATTATAAAACCACCTGTAACATGAACACACACACACCATTAATGTGATTGCTGGTAAGGGCCTGGCTAGCTCCAAACCTTTTTCTGACACATTATTTCAGCTGCCCAATATTATGTTTAGAGTGAAAGAGGTGGGCAGGATGCTCTCCAAACAATTACAAGTTCCTGCTCCTTGAGCTTGCAATTTAAATTAGACACAGTACAACTGGGGATTTCAAAACTACAGTGAACGATCATGTATCCTTTTGCATGTCAGGTTTGAGAGTTATTGTTTAATATTAACTTTAAAAAAAAAAATCAAACTAACTTTGTGGAAGTAAAGTCAAGCATTGGTGGGATGGGGGAAGGCAGCCCTGGAAAGCTTCCAGAAAGAAGTGGGTCTGGATGCGCAGGGGGAGCTATGAAGGAGGCAGGTGAGGGATAGGGCTTTTGGGGGGGGGGGGGGGTGAAGATGGGTGACTAAATTATCTTGAATTGATGGGGGGAGTCTAGTTTTGTAGAAGGAGGGGGGAATACAATACCTTTTACAGCACCTGCATAATGCTAAAACCATCTTTCATGCTAATCCCCCCCCATCTCCCCAAATCTCTGCACAGCAGCTGTTTCTATTACACACTTCACAATATTGACTACTGAAGTGACAGTGATGGTAAAGAAAAAGCATGTAGTTCTCCAAGTGCTCAGCTGTTATCTAATATGAACAGGGCCATGGGCACCTGTCTCTGCATCCTCCCAATAAGCTGTACTCTTTTGAAATTATAATAAAACTGTTGGCCTTGATTTAAATTTTTTTTTAGACAGACAGTCCTGATGAAACGAGCCAAAGTCTCCCACCTTGTTTGCTGTTGCAATTGGCTGCTCGGAATGCTTTTGCCTTTGAAGCCTGATCCTGTCACTTTGTGCTTGCAGGTATTGACTGTCCTTTCAAATGACCTGGCACAGCTTTCGCAGAACTTGTTAAGCTAAGAAGAATCTATAAATATGGTTCCATTTCAGAGGTAAAATGTCAAGGTATTGTGAGGGGGAGCTTCCACGCCAATTAAAGGAACGTGCACCGTGCTGGAAACGTACCTTGTTGTACTTGGAAAGCAATCGCATGTGCAGGCACAGGCCCTATATTATCCACTTCAATTAGAAAAAATTATAATGCTAAAATAAATCAAAGAGAAAATGGGTGGGGGGTGAAGTAACTCAATGAAACAGGCCCAGGTGCAATAAAGTTATGTGATACCTTCCTTAGCCAATGTGCATTGTACTTGTATTAATGAACTTCTGTCGAGTTCTGCCTAAGGACCCAATTCTGCAATAAGCTCCATGTAAGCAGTGGGGTTGAGCTCAAGTCTGTTAACATGGCACTGGGCATTATGAGAGGTGAGAGAAAATGTTGTGAAATTCACTTCAATTTTCTACCACACTGGCCTGCTCAAGGTAGAATCCTCAAGATAATTTGTGGTTGGCAGCAGCTTAGATAAACTAACCCAGTTTCCATACCTGTAAACCAGAATATTTCCTAACAGGGTTCTGTGCAGGAGTGATTGTTACACGTTTATACCTACAATCTAGCACTTAAAATCTGCCACATAATACAACTGATTAGTGGATAAAAACCTATATAGAAAAAAGTTATAATACCTAGCTTTCACATAGCACTTTTCATCCTTGGATCTCCAAGCACATTACAGAGGTCAGTGTCATGTAGAAGTTTTTCAGCCTCATTCAGTGTGGACAGATTCCTTCACTAAAGCAGTTAAGCATTTAGACCCCCATCATGCAATGAACTCAGTGGAACTCAGCGTAGGATTACATTGTGTGTGCAGCAACAGGATATAAATTCTCTTGCTATCCTTCCAGTGATGATACAAGCTGGGATCAGTGTTTTAAAAGGTTTTCTCCCATTAACTGGGCTCATCCTATAAAGCACTGACAGTGCTAGGCCCAAGACAATATGGCAAATTTTCAAACGGGCTCTAAGTCCAATTTGCAAATCAGAGTTGACTCTGAATGAGACTTAGGCTCGTAAGTGTCTAAGTCACTTCTGAAAATAGGATTTAGGCACCTACATCACATAGCTGCCTTTGAGACTGCTGCCCCTGGTCCCTGCCATGAACTGCTGACGGTCTCAGTACTGATGGGCTGAGGTCAGAAAGGACTCAGCAGTCATGATAGCTTTACTGCAGTTCCACCGTTTTGTTAACTGAGCTGGTTTAAATTAATAAAAGGACAAGAGGAATGGCCTGGCCTTTCATAAATCCAGGTCAGTCTTTATCTACTTTTTGCCTCCCCCATCCCTCAACCTTTGTTCCCATGGCTAGGGAATTAGCATTGGAGTGTTTCCAGCCAAATGAGCCCTGCAGTCTCTCCTGATTGGGCCAAAGTAACTAGCCGCACTGGCTGAGTTGCTTACTAAGGGCTCTTAACAGAGGTATGCAGAAGTTATTCTCAGTCCTGCCTCTAGGCCACCTACTGCAGGCTGAGTTGCTGTGAGAGGCTCTTCTTCTCTAGGCTGTAGGGCTTCTCTCTCACTGAATCCCAGCTGCCAGAATGGTGGTAGAGCTTTTTCTGGATCTCCGCTCCCAGCCCTGCCGAGCCCTCTTTATATTTGCCAAAAAAAACAACATCCCATTTGAGTTCAAGGATGTGGAGCTGCTAAAAGGTGAGTGAAAGGCACATTTACCTGTGCGTGTGTTATCCCTTTACTTTGCTAGGGGGGCCTGGCAATAACTTCTTAAGGGAGAACATTCGCTCTTAGGAGAACTGATCTGCACTGGGCACTGTGCAGCATGTTCCACTTCTCAGGTGTAACTGATTCCCAGGCACCTCCCTTGCTATAAACCCTAATGTAGCTCTGTCCCCCCAAACAGGGATTTTGCCTTGTTCATTGCTGACCTCTAGTTGAGAGTGGAAATCTTATTTAGGAAACTAGACACATGAAAGAAATGTAGCCCCAGCTCCTTAAGCTTTTTTCTGTTGTTGTACTTTGGGGCACTGTTGTAACAGTTGAACATTTGGTGGGGTGGAGTCTTGGCTGTTTTTAACTGTCAGGCTCACATTTAGGAGGTGCAAGGTTATACCCAGTCTCTGATTCTCAACAGTTAAGCATATTACTAGTTAATGAGCATTGTTAAGTGAAGGAATGGGGCCAGGGGCATGCTCTCACAGTCACACGTGCAGGCTCCTACTAGCAGTAGTCCTGCTGTTTCCATACTCCACTAAGTATGTTTCTCCTGTATGATGACATGACTACACCAAAGCACTGAGCAGAAATGCTTTCTGAAAAGTCCTGCCTATGCTGAGTGGTCTCCAGCTCCCTGTAATTCAGACTTGCTGATCTGGATCTAAACCTTGGCTCTAATGGGTCATCTTTAACACTAAAAAAGTCTTGAGTTTTGTCTCCCTCTTATGACCCTGAAGCAGATTCTTGCACAGTCCATAAAATGGGTACTAGAGAGACTAAGACTAATTGCTGTTTAAATGCTGTAGTAATGAGTAACCTATAAATATTCTTATCTATCTCAATATCTGCTGGGGCTGTCTGGCCTACTGTGCTCTCGAATCATGGCCTTTCTTGCCCCATCCCCACCTGCAGATTTCTCCCATTGCAGTCAAGAGAAAGTTTGTTCCACCAAACTGTTATGGCCTTTACTCCCTCTTTGGAAGTGTCCGTTATCTCACTGGGTAAAAGCCAGCTGCGTCACATGCTCCCCTCCAACTTCTTTTTTTTTTTTTAAAGGGGATGTTTATGCCTTCTGCTCAAATGTACCCCTATTCTTGTAGGATGGAAATGCTGCCTGTCATAAGGGGGAGTATGCGGACGGCCCATGAAATTAAAAAAACTCCCATGATTAGGTGATCATGGCAAACTTCTAGCTCTTGCAGCAGAGACCGTTGCCTGCCCCCACTCTAAACTGTGGTTCTAGTCTGGAAAGTGACCTTTGGTGAAGGGAACTTGCCTCAAATAAAATATGCTCGGCCTACAAACTCAGGCAGGGCTTTGGGGTTAGTATGGTTTGTTTTCCTAAACCCTGGAGTGGGGGGAAAAGAGAACTGAGCTGTAATAGGAGGTCTGCAAGCCAAGTTAGTTACACGTGTGCTCCCCCTTCCTTTCAACATGCTTACGCTGGTGTAATTGACTGGAGCTTGGTAGACAATTCTGATAAGCACTCTAAGGAATGTGTGAACTCCCTTCTAGTTGTGTTTGAGCTATAGGGGAGCTGGAGTCAAAACCTAGGGACTTATTTTTGTCACTAAAGTCAGCAGCTGTGACTCTCTGAACATATGCAGACAGCAGATATGGAGAGCTGAGAAAGGCCACTCTCTAAAACCACTCTTCAGTGAAGAACTTCCATGGGAGTATATTCTGGAGCTACTAAAGAGAGTGGGGGTGAGGGGGACTGTAGAAAGAGCCTGAAAGGTGGGATTTCTCTCTTCTCTACTTTTTCTTTGTTTTGTTTTAATTTGCCTTTCCTACAAAACTCGGTAGCCTTGCTGACACTGTGAAAATTTCCCACTACTGACCATGGAGGGATTGGTGGGTGACCTGGTGCTGCGGGGTTTAACAATCACTTCTGACATGGTGCTGAACATGTTTAGTCCTCAGTTCAACTACAAGAACAGCCATGTTGCTTACCAGTTCAAGTGTGCATGTTGCCAACATCCCTTGTCAGCAATGAGGACTCTTTTGTAGATTAGATGTAAGGCTTGTGATGTCACGCTGCACTAGCTCTCCAGTCACCACAAGAGTGAAAACTGAGTGATTGAGAAAGGAAGGGGTTTTCATCAAACTGCTTTACATTTGGCTATTGGTTGATGTCTGTCTCTTGTTAATACCTATCTAATGTCAATGACTAACACTCTGGCTAAATTGACTCTTTTTGTTAAAAACTTAATGCCCTGGGCCCTTCAGCTCAAGTTCATAACAAACATCCTCTTGAGTCTTCCAGGAGGTCATCTAGCCTTGCACTCATGATGTTTTACTAATTTAAAAACAAACAAACAGGAGACAATGTTGCAAACAATGAAGGGAGGGAAAGCCTTTGTGGGTTGTTATCCACCATAAAGAACAAACAAGGCACAACTCTTTTTTAAAAAACCTCCTTTGCAGGCTTACCTTTCAAAAGCCTTCAAACTTTGAAAGGGGAGCAGGGATTTTAGACTTTTCACTATGACTTGTGTTTTCTCTCCTTTCCCTCGTCCTTCATTTATTAATATGCACTTAATTGCTCCATTCATCCCCAATGGATATTCCCTCTACAAAGAACAGCAACTCCTCTCTCAGTTAAGCGGCGTTAACCAGAACATTGGCCCTGCTAAGGAGAGCTCTCCATTCGTCCCTGTTTAAGTGAAAGCACTTGCCCAGCCTGCTGCTGTGACTGGTCTTTCATAGTGTCCTCAGCCTCTATGCCTCACGCACTTAGGCACCGAACTGCCACTTCTGAGGCACCTAAGGTCAAAGTTTAGGCACCAAAACCCCTCAGCTGCTACCTCATTCTAGAGGTGTCTCAAATCCCTCAGTGCCTAAATTTTTACTGTAAAAGTTTCCTAGGTCCTTATATTTCTGCCTCTGGGTATACGTACTGATGCCTCAGGCAGGTGCCTGAATGCCTCTCTCATGCCAGGTGAAAGCTGGCATTGCCCTGCCTATTGGGACTGATCCTGTGGGCATTCTCCTAGCACACCTAATTACATACGAAATGCTCACTCTAGGACAAGTCCCTTCCTAGCTGGAGGCAGGGGCTGGAAGCTCTGCTCTGAGTCAGAGTCTAAAGTAATCCAAGTACTCCCAGCTACATCCTCTAAAGTTCTGGAGGTACTTCCATACCCTGCTACTATGGAGCACAAGATGCTTTCTGTGATGGTGGGGGATGCACTGCTAGTCTGAAGCAACAAAATAGCATGTGGGGGGAGGGGTGGCATAAACACGCCAGTGGGGGTTTTATGAGTCTCATTTAGTTGCTCATGTTTGACAAGCTGCCTCCCAGGCAGTATCTATGTTGTCATGCTGGTAGCCGGAGCTGCCCCAGCTGGTTCTGGAGAGGATGCCAGATCTGCTGTCCTGAAGTCAAAGCGGTGCCTGCTAAATGTCTTTGGTACCAAAGGCGATAGTTCACCAAGAGAAGTGTGAACTAGGTGAGGACATGTAATCGGATACTCTTCTCTGCAAACAGGACTCCCGGGGTTTTACTGTGCCTAGGAAATGCCCATTTTGGCTGAGTTCAGGCAGCCCCATCTGGGATCTTGCTGAGCTATGACACACACAGAAGAATCTGTCAAAGTTATGTGGCCTTAATGGGTCTATGCTGACCTTGCAGCAGCTGCTGTGTCTCGGACCCCGTGCTGGTTCCTGCTCTACATTACGCAGAGATTTTACCCCTCCCTGGCTCCTGCTGCAGGCCTATTGGTGAGGGGAACGTGAGCGGACACAGCAGGGATGCTCCCTTGCCATCCAGCTGATGACATAAAATGTAGTTTAAACCTGGCTGGAATAAACCACAAAAGAGAAACTGCCTGTAATTACTAACATATGAGCTACTCCCCTCATTCCCATTGCTGCTAATAAGGCATAATGTCAGATTTAGGCTTTGTATGCTGGGGTGACCTTGAGACTGCAGTCATAGGCATGTTAAAGATTCACTTGGGTTGCTGTTGCAACACACTGCAGCTCTTGCTTTAGGTCCCTCTTCCAGTAACAGCAGGAAGGAGAAATGCAGTTTCTTGAGCAGACACTCTGCAGTTACTCTTTCCTTTCCCAGTGCTCACTGATATAACCCAGTGCAGCCTGGCAGCAGTAAATCCACCAGCTTTCAACTAACTGCTTCAATGAAAGGTTAAGTGAATCCCCTTTAGGCCTATGGCAAACTCCAGTGTTTCACAGCACAGGTGCTCTCCCCAAGAAGTCTCCTGCTTGCTTCCATTCATTCAGTGGGGAAGCCTGAGTTTGCAATAAAGCCTACTAATAATGAGGAGTTTGGCTACATTCTCTCCTCTCTCTGCCTTGCTCTTGCTTGACATTCGCCTTTCTAGAGACTTTGGTAGGGGGAGATGAATAAGAATATTCAAGGTACCGTGGGGAAGGAAGCGTTGTCAGTTTAAAAGAATATTTATCTTTTTAAACAAACAGGTTTGGGCTTCTTGCCTTTTCAGTACTGACCACCATGAGCCACTAAATATGGGGCAGGGGGAGAGAAGCCAATGAACTTACTGAAAAGGCTGAGAAACTGACTCCGTTGTCATTGGACTGACTGAAGGAGATTTCAACAAAATCGCAAGCTCCAAATGCTCTATGCTACACAGTAGCAGCGCTAGGCTTTGCCAAAGCCTACACGTTGCTTATGAATACAGCAGAGAAGCATTGCTACATTCGCTCCCCTTACAGGGATTCTAAAGTGCATTGTATCTCTGACTGCACTAACCTCCTGGATTCCTATGGAAATCCTTGTAAGTTAAATACATTTGGTTATGTTCAGGTCCTAAGTGCTACCAGTGTGGACATAGGCATGGATTCATGGTGCAAAAATCAGGGTTATTATAGCCTTTTATACAGACACACCGTGGGCCCCTATGCGGCCTCAGCATGCAGACAGACCGGTGCTGGATATGGGACAGCAGGTGAAGGGTGTGCTAAAATCTTCAGTCCAGATCTGCACTCTTGCTTCAAGCTCTACTCTCAAATCCTGACAAAGTTGCTGAGCATGGGAGGCACCATGAGGAGGGCACAAAGTTCAGCCCAAGTGGATGCTCTGCTTCCCTGGAAGAGTCACCATTGTTAGGTGATACCTTAAATAAGGCCTCAGAGCATAGGTGTAGTTTGACTTCTATATTTGGGGGGGGCAGCTCCAGCAGGCCAATGGGGCCATCTGGAAGGGGGGATTCCACGCTTGCCCAAGGCTTGCAGTTGGGGGGGGGGGGCGGCGCAACACTCTGCCCCAAAACTACACCCATGCCTCAGAGCTCTTTCATAAAGTGGCAATTACATGTTAGCTCATAGCAACCAATGCTGCTTAATATGTAAAGACCAACCCCTGGCTAAAAAACACAATATACAGGCTAAGCTATATTTTAAAAGAAAATAAAAGCCAGTCTGCTATTAAGCGTTGGCACTGCATACATAAATCCCACCTATCAAACTAAAACCAGACCCATTTAATCTGTGTGATAACAGCAAAACCACGAATTGCAAAGCAGAGTTCAGTAACCATTGGAAGCCACATTCTGAAGCCTAAGGATGGTTGGCATTTCAGAAGTGCTGCTTTGGAAGTGAATTTCCATAGGTCTGGAGACTGGCTGGAACTAGTCCTCTGAAGCATTCTTACTTCTCTAACATTGTGGGCTTCAGGGAAACAGATGCAAAGGATGAAGACTGGACAGAACAGAAAGGCTTGTGTGGCCTGAGTGAAGTCTAGGCCTGGAATCCTCCAGGCATTTCTAGAGCACAGCAGTGAGCAGAGAGAGAAACGTGGAAAAATCTTAGTATCCTTTTTGGAAGGTTGCCGAATGAGGCTGTGTTCCAAATAGAACCACTTCACGGTGTAAAGATGGCAAGCCTCATTTGTGACTATTCAAGTATCAGAAAACTAAACCAATTCCCAGAAGGTTCTGCATTATCTGGGGATCAGGTGCCAGAATGTTAGTACAAAAGACTTGAGAGTTGCATCATTTAGCTCTCTGAGGTTTACTTGTGCAAGTTGGTTAGAGGAGCTTGAAAACAAAGGGCCCAATCTTGCAAACACACAAGTCATCCACTCAAGTGAGTCTAACTAGGTAGGCAAGCACTACTTGTGCATGGAAGGGTTCTCAGGATTGGGCCTTGATGTGAACACTCAGACTTAAGGTAAACTAAATATTTTCCCTTTCAGGCTATAAAGCTCATTCCTTTCCTTCTATCTTGTATTGGAGCTCTGAAGAATTGTCATGAGAATGCAAACCCATGCCTATGTCTATTAACTACCTCAGACCTGACAGCATGCCTTTCTCTCCCCTCCCTGTCCTGATGCAAGTTATTCCTGCAATAAACTAATGGTGCCCATTCCATTTGATAATCGAAAGCAACGGATGTCTGAGTACAAACTATAATGCAGATAACTAACCAAAAATACCCTGAACTCCAACAGCGGCTTTGAGGGGTTTGGTAAAAGTGTCACAGCACTCAGTTACAAAATATTGCACTTTCATGTTTCAAAAGCATGATTGAAATCCTGTCTCACTCTAACAGGGCCAGAAAAGCTAACTGCATCTGAATTGAGCTATGCTCCAGTCAGTAGCGTAGCTGGGGGGGGAGGGGGGAGTGGTCGCTCCCCCACCGAGCACAAGTGGCACCTTTTTAATTTTACTCACCTCTGGGACTTCGGCAGCGGGACCTTCACTCGCTTCGGGACCTTCACTGGCACTGAAACTTCATCACTGAAATGCCGCCGAAGACCTGCAGAGCGAGTGAAGGTCCCGCCGATGAGGTGCCGCCGAAGACCCGGAGCGCTGCCCAGTCAGTAAAAGCGGCGCAGCAGGTGGCACTGCCCCCCCCGCCCCCATTCTCCCTCTTCCCTCCACCTGGCTCCGCCACTGGCTCCAGTTATGCCTATGTAACTGTCACTTTATCATTGTTACCCTTGTCCTGCTTCCCTCTTACAGTTACACCCATTTGTTATTTCTCATCTTAAAATTAGACTGCAGGCCCTCTGGGGCTCTCTCTCTGCCTATGTAAAGTGCCTCGCACAGGGATCCTGATAGGGGTCTTGGGACACTCTAGCAGCAGCAATCTGATATTAAAACAAGGTCTATGAAGCAGACGTGAGCTGACAAGCTTACCAGCATAAATTGAGCCTTACAAGCCTATTAACAAGTGTCAGAACACTGAACATGCAGACAATGAACAGGAGGGAGACAGGAATGCTGAGCTGATGAACAGGGAAGATAGCATCAGGATAAAGCTATGTGTGTTATGGAGCTCTGTTGCCCATTTGCTCTTTTAGGAAAATAAACAGGACTTTCCCTTATGTGGTCAAAGTTAGGATGTCATGGTCAAATATTCCCATGGACTTTGCTGATCCTCACTAATGGGTGAAGAATGTAGCTTGATTTGGGTGCTAAATTTAAACTTTGCTGGGTTGTTTCCCTCTAGTTACTGAATCTTCCTTGCATGCCACCACCTCCTTAATCTCCTCCTAAATCTTTTTAGGACATCACCTTAGTGAAGAGTTTGGCAAGGTGAATGTGCTGAAGAAAGTACCAGCGTTAAAGGATGGAGCCTTCACCTTAGCAGAGAGGTAAGGCTTAAACAAATGCAGCCCTCTGATACACTGTCTATCACCACAACATTTAACATCTGCCTGCTATGTCCCCTGCTCAGAGTTCCACCTTATTATTTGCTCATCTCTTCTCTCTCCATGCCTTGGCTTATCTGTCTCTTATACATTGTTGTTTGTGTCTTTTCTGCATTCATGTCCTTTCTCTTCTCTCCCTATTTATCAGCCCCACTCATCTATGCATCTTCCAGTCCTATATTTCCCTGTTCCTTCTGTCCTTTATGCCTTGCTACAATTGTGTATCCATCTTTGAAGACCAGGAGATGAGGATAAACATTGGCCCAGCCCAGCCACTTGCATCAGGTGGTGTGGCAGCTAAGCTGCCTGTAGGTTCAGTACTTGCAAAGTTCCATGGACCTGGTGAGTTGCTGACTGTATGTGGAGGAGGGGCTAGCTTGAGGATGTCTACAGGTCTGGTAATGTAAAGCTTTCCCATCATGGGTATATGGTCCAGTGTAAATGGTATAAATTATTCTAGTGGTTCAAGTTGCAACTGGAAATACAGGCGGTAGTGGGGTTGGATGGCTGATCTCCTTCCTCCCCCCCCCCCCCCTCCGGCCACCGCCCCACAAGCAAGATAAAGTATCACAGGGCAGTTTAAAAAAAGTATGCATGGAGGAAGGACAAGGGGAAATCCACTTCTTCTCACTTTTTCTGGAGGAAGGTGGGGAAGCAAAAGTGAGAGTGGATTTTTTTCCCCCCCACTTTCTCTCTCTCCCCTTCCCCCCACAGGAAAGTGGCTGGAATTGGAATGCAGACACTCCAAATGCTTTTTTCAAAACTAAAACATTCATTTCACCGAAACAACTCAAAATGAGTTCATCTTGAAAAGCAAAACTTTAATTAAAAAAAAAAAAAAAAAACCAAAAATGTTCACTTTCTCACCATTTTGTTTGTGAAAAATACCCAAGACTTCAAGCAGTGCTAGGAAGTAGAGGTTGCTATGGTATATGCATTTCTAGAGCGGGAGAGGGGGGGCAGGAAGAGAAGTCTGAGTTGTAACTCTCATGTTACAGAACATGACTGGTTATTAGGGACTAAGGGGAGATTCTTGGGTCTGTCAGTATTAACTCACTGACCTAGCTATTGGTAGTAAGAGTATTCTGGGGAATTGTGGGGAGGGAGGAGACAATAACTTCCAACTCCTCTTAATTCACCTGCCCATTGTTCCCTGTTACTACCTGGGCAGCATTGCGATCCTTCTCTATCTGAGCCGAAAATTCAACACCCCTGATCACTGGTACCCTTCAGACCTGCAGAAACGGGCCCGGGTTGATGAGTACTTGTCCTGGCAGCACACTACCATTCGGGAGAAAGGGTGCAAAATTTTCATAACCAAGGTAAAGATATTAGTTAACATGAGAACTGACTGCTAGCACCTGCTAGTGCTGTAGCACATACAATGCATTCAACCTCCCCTCTCCCTAGCATCCCTATTTCCTATAAAGTATGTGTGGGGCAAGGGATTGGGTGGGGAGGGGCATACTCGGAATGACCTATCTTGCTGAGCTGGTACCTTGCTTGTGTGGTGTAGATCTCTATTACATCCCAAAACCACATTAAAAGAGCACTGAGGTTGCGAAGTCCAGCACTCAAAAGTTAGAAAATGCCAGACATGCTGTTTGCTTGGAGTTTCTTGTATGGATGACTGGGACTGTTTCTGGATGTTGTGCCTCACTAGCCAAAGACCCAGGCCAGCTGATATTTGGAAATCAAACTGGAACTTGAGTTGCAATGGCGTCCCTGGTGAGCCAGCACCCTGCCTTATGGATTTTAATGACCCCACTTACTCCTGCTGAAAGATTCCTTTACATTTTAGTCCTAATTCTTCCCAAGATTGAATCTGCAGGAACATTGTCTCTGCTGTACTCAGTCCAGAGTAGTAAATACATGTAACTGATGCAGCATGGCAAGGGTGAGATGGTGCCACACACTGACCACTTTCCTCCTGCTTTCTGACTGACTAGACATAACTGATGCTTGTGTCTACAGAGACAAGCCCTCTCTTCTTGAAACAAGGGGCTGCAATCACAGTTGGTGTGAAATGTTTTTTAAAGGCAAATGTCTCCAAAGAGGAGAATCTGAACAAGACTGCCTGGTTTGGAGGAGTATGATACAACGGGTTGTAATGCTAGCTAGCCTGGTAGAGGGGGTTTCCAGTATCCGTTAACTAAGCCCACTCCATAATAAACTCATGAGGGATACTTAGAGTGGTTCAGGGTGCCATGGCTGCATGGTGGATGGACTAAAAATTGGCAGGTAACATGTAAGAGCTGCATTTTCCTCTCCCTGGTAGGTACTGGTGCCTCTTGCTGTAGGACAGCCATTTTCTCAAGAAAAGCTAGAGGAGGCTGTCGAGGAACTGAATTCTGCTCTGAAGCAGTTTGAGGAGAAGTTCCTGCAGGACAAGCCCTTCATTGTGGGCAATGAGATCTCCCTGGCAGACCTGGTGGCCATTGTGGAGCTCATGCAGGTGAGTGTTGGTCCTACTGATTCCAGTTGCCAACCAGACTTCAGACAAAGCAAGTTGGGTTGCTGGGAGAGTGGGCTGACACATGGCTTTCAGGTCCTGCAAAAATACCTCATATAAGAGTTCTCAGTTGGTCTTTAAAACTTTTTGGATAAAACTGAAAGAGTTGAAGCAACACTTCCTGTGGAAATGAAAAATATTTTGAACAAAGAATTTCAACCCTGCTCTGATTACTGGTCCTCTGGCAGAAATAAATGGAAATCAGTAGACTAGCTGAAAGGTCCTAAGTTACTAAAACTTATTCTAGGGTGAGTAACTGGAGACGCTCAGCACTGTGGAAAAACTACCTATGTTTTAAACTGATTGAGAAATGCATGGTTTCCCTTCCTCAGACTGGGAATTCCACAGGGAAAAGTCTGGGGGTCAGAATTGTGGGTGTTTTTTTGTTTGTTTTTTCCTGAGCATACAGTCTAAACTGAGAAAGAAAACATGTCTAGATATTAGAGCGAGGACTTCCTCTGTATCCCTAAACACATTCATACCATTGTATGTATCCTTAAGAATGAAGTACCTGTTTTTGTATTGCAGGAGTCTCCTTTTAATTGGCTGGTGTGAATCTACTTTACTTTTCCATTATAAAATTGATTATCTCTTGAGATAATGTTTGTAACATACTTATTGACACTTGTGCTGTTGGTTTGTCTTGTCTATTTTTGTTGCCCAGCGGAGTGAAATACTAGTCTCTTCACATTCTGGCTTTCATGTGTTAGCATGACTAATTTTGGGGTTGCAAACTCTGCAGAGAGATTTTTAAACCCAAAAAATGAAGTGTTTTCAATGAAAACTCAAGAATGCCTTTTGTTTTAATGTTTGGCAGAAGGGGAAGACCACATTACCATCCCTCTGTGTCCCCATGTAGCTGTCACAGATAACCTCAGATACTACTCTAGTCTCCTAGAAATAGAGGACTTGAAATGAGCTGAAACCAGGCCCCAAAATCTCAAATCTTCCAATGTAACAAGGGTGGGACTCACCACCGCAGTGCCTCCTACTGGTTACTCCGGGAATTAGCTCCGTCCAGTGGAGCGTCCCCTCTCAGTGGTATCCCGCTCGTTGTCTTGCCCTCAGTTGGCTTCTGGACCCATGTCGTTCACCAACTTGCGGCATCCTCTTCAGGACCACTGCCCTCTGGCAGTGCCCCTTAGTCCTTCCACACACCCTTCCAGGGGTGGGAGGGAAGAAGGGGGGAGTCAATCAGCAGTCTCTATGTCCAGCCACCATGGTCAACCACACATCCCAAAGTCTAATCCCTCTTGTCAAGGATCTGGAGTGGTCTATAATGGCCACTCCCTACGGCCAATGGCTGGGTGTACTGCAAGGGGGGGGGGGAGGACCCAGGCCAACCCTCTACTCTGGGTCCTGGCTCAGGGACCCTCTGGCGGCAGCCTCGCTGGCCTCCTTCTCTCCCCTCCATCTGCCCACTTCCCTGGGCCGCTTCCCCTATGGCCCCTTGCACCCGCTAGGCCCTTCCCTTCAGGGCCTGCAGCCTGGCAGGCCTCAGGCTAGAGCTCCCTTTTGCTCCCCGAGCCTGGCCAGCACTGTGCTGTCCATAGTGCTAGTCTCCCTGCTCTGGAGACAGACCTTCCCCTGTCAAAGACCTGGGACAGACTGCTCTCTCCCTGAGCAGCCTTTTTATAGGGCTGAGCCTGACCCTGATTGGCTGTCTCCAACCTGGGCCCTGATTGACTCCCAGTAAGCCCTTCTCCCATTGGCTGTGGGTCTGCGCAGGCCCACTGGCCTGCCGCAGCCCATACTCTCAGGGAGTGGGGCAGCTGCCCCACTACATCCACCTGAGATTCATTTTGAATTCCAAATGGCTTTTTGGTCTCATCCCTCTAAATCAGGGGTAGGTAACCTTTCAGAAGTGGTGTGCCGAGTCTTCATTTATTCACTTTAAGGTTTCGCGTGCCGGTAATACATGTTAACGTTTTTTAGAAGGTCTCTCTCTATAAGTCTATATTATATAACTAAACTATTGTTGTATGTAAAGTAAACAAGGTTTTCAAAATGTTTAAGAAGCTTCATTTAAAATTAAATTAAAATGCTAATCTTACACCGCCAGCCTGCTCAGCCCACTTCTAGCCTGGGGTTCTGTTCACCTAGGCCTGTGGCCGGGATGCCAGCTGGCAAGGAGCCGGCAGCCGGGACCCCAGACCTGGGGGGGGGGTTCAGGGGTCAGGGCAGAGGGCAGAAGGCAGTGGGGATGTGGGGGGTTCAAGGCAGAAGGCCAGAGGTGTGGGGGCATTCAGGGGTCAGGGCAGAAGGCTGGCAGGTATGGGGGTGCAGGGCAGAAGGCTGCGAGTGTGGGGGGGTTCAGGGGTCAGGGCAGAAGGCTGGGTGTTGGGGGGAGGTCAGGGCAGGGGGTGGGGGGAGGTGCAGGGCAGAAGCCTGGGTGTTGGGGGAAGGTCAGGGCAGAGGGCTGGGGTGTGGGGGGGGGTGCAGGGCAGAAGGCTGGGTGTTGGGGGAGGTCAGGGCAGGGGGTGGGGGGAGGTGCAGGGCAGAAGCCTGGGTGTTGGGGGGAGGTCAGGGCAGAGGGCTGGGGGTGTGTGGAGGTGCAGGGCAGAAGGCTGGGGTGCTTGGCTTGTGGGAGTGCTCCCAGCCCCCTGCCCTGAGCGGCTCATGGCAGGGGGCTGGGACGGATATGCCCTGTTCCACCCCCTTCCCCAAGGCCTGTCCCTATCTCTCTCTGCCTGCTCTACTGAGCAGCGAGCACGCTGCGCTCGGCTCTGCTCCGCTCCCCCTCGCAAGGGCCATTGTGGGCAGGGAGAGGGAGAGGGAGGGGGAGGAGGAGGGGCCAGAACGCACCACGCTGGGGGAAGAGGTGGGGGAGGGAGGAAGCTTGGCTGCCGCAGGACCAAGCTTCTGCCCCCGCAGGGGAGAGCGGTGGGCAGGGGGGGCTAAGTGGAGTCGGGACGCCCCACACCGCTCTCCCCTGTGGGGGCAGGAGGCAGAAGCTTGGTCCTGTGGCAGCCAAGCTTCCCTCCTCTCCTGCTTCTTCCCCCAGCGTGGCGCTTTCCGGCCCCTCCTTCTCCTACTCTCACCGGGCAGGCAGCATGCCACTCAAAATCAGCTCGCGTGCCGTGTTTGGCACATGTGCCATAGTTTGGTGGCCCCTGCTCTAAATGGATTCTGGTTTGGGCTGTTTGCATGGAAGTTGTGCTACTGTGTTTTTGCTTGTCTTTACAGCCTGTAGGATGCGGCTGTGACATCTTTGAGAACAGGCCCAAGCTGGTGGAGTGGCGCAGCCGGGTGGAGGAAGCTGTGGGGAAGGAGCTCTTCCAGCAAGCGCACGAGATAATCCTGAATGTCAAGAATATGAGCACCACTCAACTTCCCCCAGAACTGAAGGAGTATGTGAAACAGCTTCTAAAACCTTGAATTAAAAAGGGGAAGTGTCCCTCTAAGCAAAGCTAATTCTGTGTGGGTTTTTCTGCATGTTTCACTCCCTTCTCCAATACCACATCTTCGTGGCCTTCCTGCCAAGAGGAAAGAACAGCATCTTACTAACAATACTTTAATCACAGCCCTTCCACGATTTACAGAGGGGAAAGATACTGAATCACGCCTTTAATCTGCAGACACATGAGCTGCAGTATTGGTAGAGCTCCCTTTCCTTCCTTGAGTCATCCTCACTGGACCTGTCTGAGACCCTCAGCAGCTCAATCCACATTGGCACTCAGCATCGTGCAAGCCCCCAGTTCCTCACTAGCTAGAGGCCTACATTTCAGATCCTTGGGCGCATTAGTGTTGCGGGTCACATTGTGCCGGAGGGGCCGAGCGATTTCCAAATGGGGAAGGAAAAGTATTTTGAAACTAAGCTCTGATCTACACTACAACCTTATGTGGGTGTAACCACATCACTCGGGTGTGGAAAACGCACACCCCTGTGCAACGTAAGTTAAACCAACTTAGCACTGTCTACAAGGGGGGCTATGTCAACACGAGGATTTCCCCTGTCAGCATAGCTACTGCCTCTCATTGGGGTGGATTAATTAAGTCGACAGGAGAGCTCTCTCCTGTTGGCTCAGTGCAGCTCCACTAGGGTGGAGCAGTGGCGCCGCTGCATGCACTGTAAGCTCTCTAGTGGAGTCATAGCCCCAGTCTGCACAGGGAGTAGGCTGCAGATTCACAGCCTTGCCAATGAAAGAGTAAAGAGACCCTCCAGCTAAATGGATGAGAAGTGGACAGAGACAGCTTCTGGGAAGCTGAGCATGAGAATTTCTAAGCAAACACATGCTTCCATCAGTTGGATGCTACTGAATCCAGCTCCATGAACCAACTGGGATAGGGTATATGTAGGTGAAGACAAGTCTGATCCAGCAGACACTCATACCCATGAGTAACATTATGCCCAAACTTCAGGTGGAATTATACACCTGACTAAAGATATACTTGTATGGGCAGACTCAAGCCTTAATGTGCAAGGAATGATCTAATGTCTGAACAAAAGCTGCATTTCCAAGCGACGCTTCTGCCAGCATGCTGTGCCATGCTGAGTGTTCAATGCCTCCTCAGCTAAGTGAGACTCTGGCTTGAATTGTTTTGGGTTTTTTTTTTAATGCAAAGAATTAAACAAAAGTCAGAGGGGGTGGATGGATCTTCTCATGGGCCTTAATAAGCCCAACATGATTTACTAACCAAGTCACTATAATTCATAATAGAAAGGGCCAAGCCTCTGCTGTACTCACAAAGGCAGCATGAATGGAGGCCATCTGGCAGACCTATACAGAAGCACATGGCTCAGCTTACAGGTGCAGTGGGAAATGGCTTGGTTCCCCTCCAACCAAATTGCTTCTCCTACGCTCATGGTTTGTATGCTGTGTGGGTCCCAGGATGTCAAGGTAGGTGAGGTAATATCTTTCATTGAATAGAAGCTGGTCCAATAAAAACTACTACCTCACCCACCTTGTCTCCTATTCCCCACAGGAATTGGGTACAAATGGCCAAATTCATTCCTAGCACAGCTCTGTTAAAGCCCAAGCAGGGAGCCAGGCTTACGGAGCCTTTCCCTCTGGTCTCCTCTCCCCCTACTCCAGCCAGGAGCATTCCTCTTCTCTTGGCGTTCTGCTGCTGGGGAATTAAGAGTTGCTTTTTGGGCTCCATCCACTTCAGGACAAAGTGATGAGCAAACACCTGAGCTAGACAATCCTGCCTGTGTTTCCTTTCCTCCTCTTTGGCCTCCTGCTTTCCCTTCCCATCCCATTCCCCATCCCTGTCAAGTGAGAAGGTGGATCAGGTTTGCAGACCTGGTTCTTAAGCA
The DNA here is from genome assembly GCF_027887155.1 of Malaclemys terrapin pileata. Classification (NCBI taxonomy): domain Eukaryota; kingdom Metazoa; phylum Chordata; order Testudines; family Emydidae; genus Malaclemys; species Malaclemys terrapin. The sequence goes on along the minus strand of NC_071520.1, from coordinate 13,555,433 downwards.
AAGCCACAACAGGCAGCCTATTGTCTATGGGCTGCTGTTAGGATTCTAACTGGAGCAAACCCAAATTCACCTGGAGCCTCCCCTCTTCCTCCTACTGGAGCTGGGCCATCAAGGAGATCCACAAGGGGCACCTGGAGGGGTGGGGAAAGGAGCAACACATGGTTATTAACAAATAAGCATGGAGACCAGTTGGGGGTGGTTTCCAAGAGATGCAAGTGCATCTGGGCTTTATCATTATTTGTGTAATGTCAAAGGTGTGCTTGTGTTTTACCGACAGGCGTCTGGTCCTGGGACCAGGTCCTATTAAACAGGAGGGGAGAGGTTTCTGGGGTGGGAGTGCTACACTCCTTGGAATATGCCCCTGCGGATGAAATTTTTCGATGTAAATATCTGCATTACAGGTGGCTGCCAAGGTACATTGTTCACATTCTGGTGGAGCAGAGAGAGATGCCACCTTAGCCTGGTCCCTGTCTCCTTCCTCTGGAGGAACAGCAGGGGAGGTGCTCTAATGATACACGATAACTAAGAGATGGAAAGAAGTTTCTCTTCAGTCTACCTTCTCTGCAGCTACAGCCAAGGACAGGTAGTCTCAGCCTCAACACATCACCTCTCTCCCTGCTGCTCCCTCTACCCAGCAGGTAGGATGGGGATAGAGCTCTACCTGGACTTGCTCTCACCACCCTGCCGATCCGTCTACATCTTTGCCAAGAAGAACAACATCCCCTTCACATTCAAACAAATGGAGGTACTCAAAGGTGAGGGAGGGAGTTGAACCCCTTTGCTGTGTTAGGATATAGAGATGCAGGGCTGCCTGTAAAGGCCTATATTTTAAGAATTTAGGTCTATGTTTATCATTTAGCTAGTTATAGAGATATAAAAGAGAGAATCTGTGTAAGGGCCTTTTCTTACTGTGACCGTTTGAGGCCCTGTTCTTAAGCGAAGGCCTTTGGCTAAGCAGCAGAGGCAGCCAGAAGCTGGGAAGCGTATGGTCACATTCTTACATTTCAAACTAGTCCCATGTAAATAAGGTGCTATTGGGCTGTTAGGAACACAATCCTGTTCTGATAATGTCTATCACCACCAGAGAAAGATGGTTATAGAAAACTTAGTTTGATAGCATCCTGTCTGGCAAGAAATTACTTTGTAATAGTTGTGGTTGTGAAACCCTCATTTCTGTATGTTTTATCTTTATGGCCCCCACTTTTCTGTTGTTAATCTGTCTGGTTCTCTAATTGTTTCTGTCTGCTGTATAACTATAAAGTTAATTAGGGTAGTTGGATATAATTGGTTAGAGAATTATGTTATGCTGTGGCTCTGTGCTCTGCTCCCTGTCTCTGCTTCCCCCTTCCCAGCCCCATATACTTTCCACTTCCATTTCAACACCTGACAAGCCATATGGATGCTGCCCAATATAAATGCATCACCTCCTTGTGGCCAGGAACAGGTGGTGATGGGTTTTATACAGAGTCTTCATCTTGTGTTGCTGTCTTTTTCTGACTCCGTGGTGGTTGTGATATATTGTGTGGTGTTTTTTTTTTTTTCTTTTCTTTTCTTGCTCCCCTCATTAGGCAGTGTTTCTTCCTCACGGGTTAGGGGAAATCTCTGCCTACTCTGATTGCCATGAGGAAGTATCTTTTCAGCCCTTGATTATTTTCTGGATAGTGATGCAGAAAATGTGTATAATCTCTCCTTGTTTTCGCTCATTACACAATGGCTCCCCATTGTGGTTCCAGAGGGTCTCCCAGTTTTCATTTCCAATCTGTGATCACAGATTCTGCATTTGGTAAGCGTCTACCTGCATTTTACTTATCACATTATAAGGTATCTGCTAGACCAAAAGAATGTAGGTTGTGTTTTTAGCTCTTCTTCCCACTAGGCAGAATGTTGTCTCCTTAGGGCTAGAATCTTGACCACGGGGATAAGCAACAACATGTCTGGGGAACATTTTTAGCACATCCATAGAGCTTTCTAAAGTCAGTGGATAAACTAGGTACTGAGATACCAATGTTGATGGGGAAGTGAGTATAAAACCATACGTAGAGACCATGATAATCTGAACCTCAGATGAACAGAAGAGTATCTGAAAGTTACATAGGTCTTCAATACACACACATTATATCTGACCTGCACATACAGATCTAGATGGTGAATTCTTCATGGCTGATTGAAGCATAAACCTTTCAGTGCTGAAGTCTGACTAGGAACATGCACAGAAGTCCTGGAGCTAACATGCTGCTGGCCAACACAGTGGGAAATGGCCTTTGGAAAGCTGGCTGGTTTTCTTTGCTGGCCATCTTTGAGGTTTGCACTCAGCATGAGGATCTGTCAAAGCTTTGTGAATCAGCTTCCCACAGACATCCAAAGGCTACTGTGTCTCCTGAGCCTTTTGCATAATCAATTTTACTGTATTCTTTTCTGTAATTTCAAGCCACTAAAATGCTTTATATGAAGGGAAAGTCTGTCAGTCAGTCCTGAAAATAGGCAGGCTTGGGATGTCCATGGGAGAGTTAATTAAAAACATAAGTAGATGTAATTCTCATCATCTCCCATGGGAGTTATGTCTGCTTCCACCAGGGCTGAACTGGTCTGAAACGTCCCTGAATCTTCACAGTCCTTCTTGAGCATTATTCATGTTTCAAATAGGGAAGCTTATCTCACAAGTGTGGTGGTTAATGCTGCCGCATGGGAGATTACTCTATGTAGAAAATAGGTGTGGGTTTATTTCTGATCAAGCTTTTGATTTTGGTCTTCTACACCTTGGTAACGGAGGGGGAGTGTGTTGCTTGAACCAAAGTCTCATTTCTCTGCAGCTTCTCCTCTGAGGCATTGTTACTCAAAGCCCCAAATGACTCCTCCCCAGGTGACTAATGGGGCTGTCAACCAATTAGTGGGGAAAGGCTTATGATTCAGCAGTTCTGCCCAACAAACTTTGTCAGACAAGAGCTCCTAGGAGCCAGCAGCTGGAAAGTTGCTCTGTACACAAGCACGGGGAGGCTTAGCAGCAGTAACTTGGGTTGTGAAGGAACTCTAACCCCAGATACTGAAAGAAATGGGAGCAGGAAGTAAAAGGCTGTTTAAGCCTCACTGGGGCCCATTTGCAAAATCCTGGCAAGGCACTTGAGAAAGCATCCAATTCAGAATTTAGTGCTGATTTTGGTAGTTATTGGTTTAGGATCCCTATGTTGTTTAAGATTAAGATTTAGCCCAACATCTTTGTCTATCTGTCCAAGGTACTCCTGGGGAAATTCTGTGTCACTGTGCATGTGCAGAATTTATGTCCCCACAGATTTCTTTGCTTCCCTGCAGAAAAATGACTTTCTGATGGGGAAACAAAGGGAAGCCACAAGAGTGGTCATGAGAACCTCTCCAGCAGTAGGTTTCGGGTGCCCATGGCAGATGGCAGAGAGGTAAATCATCGTAGAAGAGCTGGCTGGTGCCTCCTACCCTGTGCCAGGCTCAGTTGCCAGTCCGAGCTCGCCTGGGGGGGGACATCCTCTTCCCCTGCATGGCATCTGGGGCTAGGTAAAACCCTCCCCCAGCTGCAGGAAGCTCTGCAAATTCTCCCACCCCCCCACTTCCTGCACCCATCGCTCCTCAGCTGCAGGGGGAGGGATCACTGTACAGGGAGCTGCTCCCCCATCTGCCCAGCCCCCATGCATCCAAACCCCCTCATACCCAGACCCTCCTGTCAAGCCTCACTCCCCCCAGCACCTGGACCACCTTGATGAGACACCTGCATGCAGATTCCACCCCACTGAGCCCCACACACCCAGACCCCCCTGCCAAGCTCTATCCCTCCCCCCTCCCATACCCAGACCCCACCCTGCTGAGCCCCAACCACCTTCACCTGGACCCTGCTGCAGAGTCTCATTGCCCCTGTACCCAGAACCCCTCAACAAGCCCCGGTGCATTCAGATTCTCCATTAAGCTGTCCACACCCAGATTGCCCCACAGAACCCTCTCAACCCACACCAGGTTCCCCTCACACTAAGCCCCTCCACACTTGGATCCTGCCTTGCTGAGCCTGCCTACCCACACCTGGTGGACCTGGCACAGAGGGGCAGGGCCCTGGGGTGTTTCTGGGGCAGGCCCAGTCCTTGTGCTATGTCAGGGTTGGGTGCAGCCTCACCGCTGAGTCATGTCCTGGGGGGGAGCTGCACAGTGATCTCCCACCTCTGTGCAGCCAGTGGCCTGTGCTCCCCAGTGCCAGGCTGGAGCCTCCACATTTATTTGACAAATACATTTTGCAGAATTTTTAATTTTCTGGTGCAGAATGCCCTTAGGAGTATGGGGAGTCAGCCACTTGCCAATGTTGACTTTAGGGGGAGTTTTGCTGCCTTAATGATAGTGGAATAAGGACTTCCAGACTAAATCCCATTGAAGTCAATGGGAGATCTGACTGAGTAAGGAGTTTTGTATTTAGCTTGGTATGCAGCTTTTCCCATTCAGCCTCTTTATCCACAGATCAGAGTAGTTGATAATTAAAAGGATAGTGAATTTAGACCCAGAATGTAGGTTTTGTGTTAGGAGGAAAAACATCTGCTTTTCTTGGAACATTGAACAGCCCTTCCCCCACCCATCCCGAAGCGAATGCTTTTACAAAAGGATTCTCACTTGATTGGTGAGATTTGTGCAAGAAATGCAATGCTTCCCCTGCAGCAGTAATAGGTGACACAGGTAATGGTGCTTTTACTTAAATATACTATTTTTCTCCACTGGAAAAATGATGCAGGTCCCCACCATCAAGTCAAGTGACTAGATAAGTCAGAGAAGGCGGCTACCTGCCCAAGGTAGCTTAGCACGCCCTTTCAGGTGGATCTGTAAGTCTTAACACCTCTTCAGTGCAAAAGACTTAAGGGCTGCCTGACACAGCATTTTCAATGCACATACTGCAGCATTGGGCCACTGCACAAAAACCAGAAAGTGAACTGGACTAATTTATTTCCCCCCTCCAAGCTGAGTGAAATGCAGAACATCAACAAATGGTACCAGTGATGAAAATGTAAATTGGATTCCAGAATTCTATCGGTTTTCACACTGATATTAACACAGGAAGCAAATGTTTATTTTCTCATCCTTTTTTTAACCAGGCAAGTATGTCTAAAAGAAGCTGTTACTCCGTGGTTAGCAAACCCACCAACAGCAGCTCTTTCTTTTCCAGGAATAGCACCCCACTGTTGCTGCCTGCCCAGCAGCTGGAGGCATAGTTACTAAATCCTGTGTGGTCAATGCACTAATTTCCCTTTGCTTTCAGCAGCCTGCATGCAGCATTAGGTCAAATCTAAAGTAAATAGTCTACGTGAGCCACATCACACTGGCTCACCCTCTCACAGCTTTGCCCTTCCTCTATGAACTACAGCAGGAGTCGGCAACCTTTCAGAAGTGGTGTGCCGAGTCTTCATTTATTCACTCTCATTTAAGGTGTCACGTGCCAGGAATACATTTTAACGTTTGTAGAAGGTCTCTTTCTATAAGTCTATAATATATAGCTAAACTGTTGTTGTATGTAAAGTAAGTAAGGTTTTAAAAATGTTTAAGAAGCTTCATTTAAAATTAAATTGAAATGCAGAGCCCCCCGGACCGGTGGCCAGGACCCAGGCAGTGTGAGTGCCACTGAAAATCAGCTCGCGTGTCGCCTTTGGCACACATGCCATAGGTTGCCTACCCCTGAACTACAGCCTACCCCGAGGCAACTGGCTATCCTTTTCAGCACTGTCAGTATAAAATGGACCCTATTATGCTTCAGTGTTGTGTGAGAGAAGTCAGAGCTCACTGGTCTCACTCCCCTCTCAGTTACATTTTGTTTTCTCCACCCATCCTCCAAATTCCTGACCTCTAACTATTTTTTTTTTTAAATAAAGGATGAACCTCCCATCCCCACCACTACAAATACCTTGCATCGCTTCTGCTCAGGTGCACACAGAGTATAGAGATCAGTCACAGCCATGATCCTAATACATAAATCCTTAATCCTGTCAAAATAACTTGAAACCAGTGTTGGCATGAAATGCTTTCCCTGTAAACCTGAATGGCCTGATGCACAGTCCTCTGGCAGAATTCTCAGCACAGCAGTATTGTGTATGAAAGGCCATTGTGTGACACCAAGCCAATAAGGTGTCATTTCTCATTTATGGCATCATGAGAGCTCCATGTAAGAGACTCAGAACCAGTCTCCAAGCTGCTTTAAAAATGGAACAGCCTATTAAGAACACAAAATTAGTATCCTTTATGGGCCTGAGAAATTATTAAAGCAGGTTGGAAGTTGGTACAGAGTCCCTTGCCTGGAATTCTTCTGTTGCCCAGTGCCACAAAGGACACCATCACTCCCTACTTGCTGGCTGCCTCCTGTATTAGGTTCAGAGGCCAGTGATAACCAACTACCTAGCGTACAGGATTTCACAGTGTATTTGCTGTGACTGGTGTTTGTTACCTTGTGAACTTTTAGACGGTTGAGCTGTGCAACATGGAAGCAGTTTCCCTTTAACCCAACACAACGATCAAGCTACTGTGCAGGATGCACACACTGATTACCACCTACAGAATCCCCACATTCTGGTACAGGGATCTTTTGTCTCATTAACATGGACAACAACTATAGCCTCATGGAGATCTATCTACACAGCAGTTAGACACCCACAGCTGGCCTGTGCCAACTGGATTGGGCTAGTGGGCTGTTTAATTGTGGCATAGCTGTTTGGGCTTGGGCTGGAGCCTGGGCTCTAGAACATGAGCCCTAACATCTACACTGCAATTAAACAGCCCCGCAGCCTGAGTCCTGCGACCCTGAATCAGCTGGCACTGGCCCATAGACATACCCATGAAGACAATTCCCAATTGCCTGCTTGGTCTGCCACAGGATCCAAAAACCAAGCCTAACTTTGCAAAGAGCTCACTCTGTCAACAGAGCTGTGTATACTGTGACTGGTGGCATTCAGAACCCCTCCAAGTACACAGGCCCATGTGCATCTATGATTTGAACAAACAACTCCTTGGATGGCAGTAGAGTTCAACTAAGAATGAATTTGCTTCAACATTTCCAAACTGTAAATATTGGCGATAACGAGCCTCCTCTTTGTACTTTGCCTTCTGGCCTGTTTTTTTTCCTTTTTGTTTGGAATGTCACCTGAATTTTATTTAACTTTGTGAATATTTAGAGCTGGTGAAAGGTGCCAGACTGAGAGCCCCAAAAGCAACCCCCTCTGCTCAGAACAGGGACAGCAGCAACAGCGCAGACCTCACCACTCTGCCTCTGTGCTAACAAGGTCACTTCCAGGGATTATAGGGGATTTCAGTTTCCATGGCCCATTGAGCCTTTGGCCTCCCACAGAGACTGCCAAGGAAGGTGCCAATGATAGTGGTGATTATTGTAATGTGAAGAATTCTCCACTACAATAAGATCACTAAGGAAACTTGGTCAATGAACAGCTATCCAATGATAACTATCAGCCACTACTGACCTGAGCTGGATGTGAAACGAGACCTTAATGTCCCACTAAGTAGAAATATAAAATAAACAAGCAGATGGGCTGTCTGTGCACAGGTGGCCATCCAGGAACTCAGAACACTGACTCTCCATGCCAATAATGTTTCAGTTCCTTTAAAGATAAACTGCAAAACAAGAGCAACAGAAAGGATTGTAGCCTTTACTGGTTCTTTATGATGCACGGAGACAGCCCCAGAAACTTTATCCTCCCTACAGACAGACGGGGTGTGTTTTTTCTGCTTGTTTTTTACCTTACCAGACCCTCATTTTCTCTCTAGCTCTAGGAGGGCCTAGCAAGATCTGTGGAGGGTCTGGCCACTAATGTCACATGAGGCTGCAACCTATGCAACCAGTTTTCCCTCCCTGACTCAGTCTACCACCTAATCAGCATCCAAAGGGCAGGTAGATGTTACAGCTCAGGTTACCGTTTCATGTGTCATCCCTATTGGGTCCCCAGGTTCTTGCCAAGGTACTCCAGCGAAGCCAGAAAAGTGAGAATCCAAGATTTCTAGTGTAATATGAAGTAAGGGCAGGGAGAAAGGGTGGAACACTTAAAACCAAAATCTAACTCTTGAGACATATTTTCTAGATCATTCAGAAGTAAAGACCAAATCCCACTTTTATGCTTTGCTGTGCAGTTCCTGTTTTCAAAGAAGCTGAAGACCTGATTAGATAACATCTGCCAGTTGGAACAGTGTGATTGTGGAATTTAAACTCTCCTATGAGAGAGGGAAGAATAAACTATTTCACAAGTTCTCCTAAAAGGGATGCACTAATATCAGTGCCCTCAAGCCAGGAGTAGTGCAGGGAAATGCTGTGTAAGCTTCCCTCTCCATAACTAGGTTAATGCTCATCCACTCTGACCTCCAGCCTCTCTGCTATTCCAGGGGTGGGGAACCCTTGTTTGTAGATTAATCATTTTCTGTGACTGTTTATGCAGCAACAAGCTGACTGCTGTGTCACTGACATCCTTGTCTTTCTCTTCCTAGTCAGAGCTCTGGAAACTTCCTCAGCCACTCCTCTCCTGGGGGAGCAGCTTCTGTTGACAGCATCTTCTTTTCATGTGAGCGCTCAGTGGCCTCTGCTGTTCAGAGCCTAGCAAACTGGAGCAGAGACTTTGCTCCCATAGCTGGGCTATCTGCCGTTGATATTCATCCACTGCAGGGATCTCTATTGACCCACAATCTTCAAGCTCCTTTCCTTATTCCGTCCTAGCTGATATTGGTCTCCTTCATGAGCTGCAAGAAAATGGTTTAGCTTTGACTTTCCCTGTGAGGGAGAATGGGGGGTTAGTGACCATCTGACTCCTTATAATGCTCTGTGCACAAATGTGCTTCTTCCAGGCCATGCCTATTTCCTTCACAAATATGAAAATATATTTAAGATGTTCAGTTGCCTTTATTCAAATCTCCCTCTTCTTTCCCTGCCTCTAAGTCCTTGGCATACTCGCTTTCTACTGCATAGTGGACATTTGTGAGTAACACTTCAGCAAGTTGCACAAATGCCATTGCCAGTGACAGAGGTCAATGGTTGAATCCTCTTGCAACAGCAAATCCCCTGTTCCATGTGACTGTCAGATCTGGGCAAGGTCTTTTGTCTCTCTCCAATATAGTCCCTTTTATCAAACAAATACATGATATGGGAAAAATTCTAGTTGTATATCACAAAGGTTCCTATAAGCATCATAAAATAATGGCAAGACATTCTCATGGGCAGAGTCCAGTGTGAGCTGGGTGCTCCTTTCGCTTTAGCTTCCATTGGTCCAGCTACCAGTCTCATAACTGGTGAGGTTTTTCTCACTGTTTCCAGGGCAACAGCACAGTGACGGATTTGGCAAGGTGAACATCCTGAGGAAAGTGCCAGCACTGAAGGATGGAGGTTTCACCTTAGCAGAGAGGTAAGAATTCAACAGAAGTACCCTCTTCTCTTTCTTGTCCCATTATTCATCATTTTAACACTTCTGAGGCTGCACATCTGTCTGCTGCAATCCATTTTAGGATGATGGTTTTGGTCCTGAAGCAGGCAAGGAAAAGTGGATGATAAGAGTTCGCTGCTGTTTTGAGATTGCCGGTGGCACTGGGAAAAGCAATCTGGCCAGACCCAGCTTGGAATCTCATCAAGGCCTGTCTGTCTGTTTGGGGAGTGATGCAGTCTTTAGAATAAAGTTATCTCTGTTTTTCCCCACAAGTGGAACCATTAGGGATGTGATGCCATAGGTGGATTTCTTGCAATATACTGGCCTTGGTGCTCCACTTGTTCCTCAATTCAAGATCACTTTTCCTGCTTCCTGTCACCCTTCTTCCCTAAGTTTCTGTCCCCAGAATGCCAATCTTTCTTGTCTCCCATCATCCCAGCAGAATTACATTAATAAATGTATCTCAGGTGTTTACAGCAAATATAGCTCACTGGAAAGGAATAAACTCAGAACTCTCAAATTCTTTAGTCTGTCCTCCTGTTTCCCCACTTCAATTTTTTTTATCTCATTAACTTTCCCTTTTTCCTGGCTGTCCCCCTCTACCATTCCTATGCTTTATCATGCAAGTAACATGAAGAAATGAAGAGGAAAGGGATGCAGATGAAAACTTTCTTTCACCTTAACTCACCTGCCTATCTTCTTCTCTTTATACTTGGACAGCCCTGCAATTCTTACCTACCTGAGTCAGAAGTATAAAACCCCTGACCACTGGTACCCATTGGATATGAAGAAACGAGCCCGGGTAGATGAATACCTGTCTTGGCATCATTCTGCCATCCGGTCAAGTGTTTTCAAGATATTCTGGCTCAAGGTAAGAGATTTAAATATCCAGAGCTGGACCTCATATGTTCTGTGAGTCAGCAGCTGCTGAATTTCCCATGGTGGAGAATTGTGCTCCAGAACCTAGTACTATCTATCTTAGGTACTTTCTATGGCCCCTGTGACAGATATTGCAACCACATCCAGCATCTTTCGGGGAACATATTGGAGTAAGTTTATGGGCTACTGTGGCCAGGGATTGTATGCAATTCCAGGGAGAAGGGTTACCGCAGCTCCTCTAGGAATCAGAAACGGGGGGTGGGAGAGAGTGAAAAAGGTGAATCACTGAGGTTGTAAACACCTCCAGAGAGGCACTACCCCTGGGGAAGTGCACATCTACTGGTCCAAACTGGATTTTCCAGAGACCAACAGACATAAAGAGAGGGCTTTTGGCATAAACAGGCTGTGGTTAAACTGATTCAGGGCCTTCATTTTGATTCAGAATATGGACAGGACCTTCTGTCCGAGGGCCTCAACCTTTGCAAAAGGGTTGGAAGGACTATGGCTTACTAAGTGTCTGACTGATTGGAGACCTCTGGTAAGTTTTGAGCACAAGTACAGGAACTTTTGTTTTGTTTATGTTTTCATTGTAATGATTTTACCTTAAGAATAAATGTGCTTGCTTAGAAAGAGCTGTATGATAACTTGTAACTGCTGGCAATACATTGGTCATAGCCCTCAGAGAGAAAGCAAAGCACAGGCACTGGCCCTTAGGTCGATTGGTTTGCTGCAGAAATCACAGCATAAGACAGATAGCTGTGCAGCCTTAAAACCTGGTCCAGAGGCAACGAGACACAGGTTTCTGAGCAAGAGAGGAGATGGTGAGAGCTGGAAACCTTAAGTGGGTGCCCTTGAGGGACAACGGTGGGGGGAATACAGGTGCAGTTACCCTGAAACTGCGACAGTTCTCATTACTGAGCACCTCCCAGTCTTTCATGTATTCAACCTCCCAACCTCCTATGAAGTAGAGCAGTGCTGTTATCCCCATTTTACAGATGTGGAACTGAGGCACAGAGAGACTTGCACAAGTGATACAGGAAGTCTGTGTAAGAGCAGAGCACTGAACCCAGGCCTCCTGAAGCACTTAGGTTAGTGCCCTAATCACTGGCTCAGCCTTCATATCCTATTTTTTGACTGTAGTTCCCCTTCTCCTCCCCTGCAGCCCTGCCAGTTCCAATACCTGCAAATAAGCAAATCTTGAGAGATTTCCACCATCTTGGGCACAGATCATATGCTGTCAGCCCCCTGAGGCTGTGAATTATTGAGAATTTTTATTCTGCTTTCTCTTTGGGCATTACTGCCCTAATCGTAAACATTTTGGAGGACAAGTGATCATCTTCTAATTTAAGATGAGGGACTTGATCCCTGTATGAGTCTCGACTTCCCGTCTGTGTATCATCCACACAAACAGCACCACTGTTGTTGGTTACTGTGGCACTGACTGCAGCATGACGACCACTGAGCTTACCTTTTTTACAATGACTAAACAGGATCAAGTGTGTGTCGATGTATGAAGGCTAAGTCTATACCCTCTTCCTCACACAGGTGGTGTTTCCTTTATACATGGACCAGACAGCTCCTGAAGAGAAGCTGCAGGAAGCGTTAGAGGACCTGACCATTCCCCTGAAGCAATTAGAGGAGAAGTTCCTGCAGGACAAGCCCTTCCTTGTAGGCAACATGATTTCTCTGGCAGACCTGGTGGCAGTTACAGAGCTCATGCAGGTAAGGGCTGGAGCAGGATGAGGAAAGCAGCGCTGTCTGAGCTGCGTGGCCACTGGACAGCATGCTGTACCACTTCCAAATGGGTGTGCTCTGTACCCCATCAGCACAGGATAAGATGGGGAGCAAAGCCCACGCAAGGAGGTCAGACACCTAGTGAAGCAGGTGCATGCTGAGGTTCTTACAGCTGTTTCTCTTCCCATTTACCTGACCCACCACCCCCTCAGGATTTTATCCATAGTTGCAGCTTCTTTATTCTCCTAATGCAAGATCCAAAAAGTAATATCATTCTCCTAATGGAGAACAAATGCTCAGGAATGCCCTGGCATGGGGACAGAGGGAGAGGGATCCCATGTGACTATTTCCTCCACAAGGCAATGGCTTCCCTGAACATTTCCTACAAAACACCAACCAGAAACTTCTCCAGCAGCTCAGATTTCTGGGTGGGTCATTTCTAAATATTAAATGGATCACACTTAGGATAGGTCAGAAGCTCACTTCCAGGCTGGCAGTGACATCCTCCCATTCCCCTCCTCTGGCTGACACAAGTAGCAGTGCTGACTGTCTCTGGAGTTAGTCACTGTGATGTGGACAGGCTCAGTCATACCATCTGCAGGTCGAAGGTGGGAAAAACACTGGTGTCTGAATGTGTTAATCTTGGAAAAGGTGCATGTTACTGTGTCATCTGATACATTTATTATATTTTCAATCTGCCCCAATGCACCTGGTGATCAGATACATCACAGTGCCTGAAAATCCAGCCCAGACTATTAGACTTGTAGCACCGTGATGGAACATAGTTCCAGTCCCCTTTGATCATAAAGCAGCTGTCATTACCCTCGGAGATGGGCACAGAAATCCAGTTCAGGTGCTTCTGATTGCAGGTGAGAGAAAAGACTGAGGGCGTTGTCCTCCAGCTTTTAGCGACTCCCTTGCTGAATTCTTTTCCTACCTGTGGCAATCACAGGTAAATCCCAGTCAGTACTCTTGCACTAGCCAAGAATGGATTCTGCTGTGTAAGTGGTGAATTCCCTTATCGAAGTTTCACCCAAGTGTTTCACAACTACGTATGTCCTTCTCTGCAGCTTATAGCAATTGGTTATAACATCTTGGAGGACAGGCCCAAGCTGGTGGAGTGGCGCAATCGAGTGGAGAAAGCTGTGGGGAAGGAGCTTTTCCAGGAAGCGCATAAAGTGATTCTGAATTTCCAGGATTTGAATAGCATGCTGATTGAGCCGCAACTAAAAGAGCAAATGAAACCTAGGCTGCTGAAGATGGTGGCCTGAAATATTTATTTAAAAAATTGTAACAGTACATTTATTTCTTTTGCATCTTGTGGTCTCCTAGCTCCATGTGTGGCTGCTCTTAGCTGTGAGGGAAGAACTCCACATCATATGGGAAACGAAACACTTCACAGCCCATCACTCTCTGCTCAGCTACAGAAACTGAGGAATAGTCTTAAAGTGTAGCTGTAACTCCGAAAAATGACTCTGTAAAAGGGGTGGGTTCGTTGTTTACTGCCTTGAAGTGACTCTAGACCAAATTGCTCAGAAGACTCTTGCAGATAGATTGAAGTTTAACAGCAATCCCTATGCCTCCTAGAAAATGCAGAGCAGGAATCCTAGCAACCTGTGTGTATCAAAATAAACAAAAACTATGGAGATTGTTTCCAACTCAATTCAACCTGAGAGCTCCCTTGTGCTCAGAGCCCTAAAGCTTTTTCATAGTGCTATGTAACAATCATATGTGTGATAAATAAAACGGCAGCAAATCCTGGGATTTCCTTTCATTGAGATTCTTGTGACTCTTTCAGAGGATCTAAGTCTGAAATATAAGCCTTCAGCGATTGCGGTAAACTTAAGGGGATGCTAGGGGACTGAGGTAGATTTGATTAGGGATGACTTTACTTTTCATTGGCTCACCTGCTCTGACTTTGGGGTGTGCAGAAGGATACTTTCCAGTAACTGAAATGCTCCAAATATAATCATATCCAACTCCAGGAATCACACAGGCTGCAGCTCCATTTCAGAGCAGTGAACAATCAGTGGCTCAAGGCACATGCTTGTGTCCATTCTGGATTCCCTCAGTTCTTTTTCCTTGCAAGGAATCTTAAACCTCAGAGACCTGGGGAAAAGGGTTGGTGACTGTGGATCTCCAGAGGTAATATATTCAGAGAAGTACAGGTTCTAGTAAGCAAGTTTTCTTCATGCCCCCAAAATGACTCTGCAGATCTCCATCACCAAGCAGTGGTAATTGACCCAGGAGATGGGCATAGGGTATATTGATCTCTAGAAATGAGCATCTTCTGAAGCTCCAACATCGTGAGAATAATGCTGAATTAAAGGTATGGACTGAGCTCTCCAGAGCAGCTTTATAAATTCCTGCCAAGGTAGGGTTGGCCACTGTCTAATCGCATAAACCCAAACACCTGCCCCTGCCCCGCTCCTGCCCCTTGGGGGCAGGTGGTTGGGGTGCAGGAGGGGGTGCAGGCTCTGGGATGGGGCCAAGGGGTTTGGAGTGTGGGAGGGGGCTCCAGGCTGAGCCTGGATCGGGGTTGGAGTGCGGGAAGGGATGAGGTGTGCAGGCTCTGGGAGGGAGTTTGGATGCGGGAGGCTCAGGTCTGAGGCAGGAGGTTGGGGTGCAGGCTCCAGCCAGGCGGCGCTTACCTCAGGTGGCTCCCGGGAGCCACCAGCAAGTCTGGCTCCTAGGCTCAGGGGCGGACAGGTGGCTCTGTGTGAAGCCCCTGCCTATAGGAACCACCCCCACAGCTCTCATTGGCTGCAGTTCCTGGCCAATGGAAGCTGTGGAGTCAGGGCGAGGGCAGTGCACAGAGACCCTGGGCCGCCCCTGCACCTAGAAAGCAGAGGGACATGCTGGCCGCTTCCAGGAGCTGCACGGACCCAGGGCACATAGAGAGCCTGCCTTAGCCCTGCTGCACTGCCAACTGGACTTTTAGCAGCCTAAAATCTCCCTGATTGGCTTCAGTAGCGGGAAATCAAGCCCAATTCCAGGAGACTCCCGGCCAGTCCGGGGGGGTTGTCAACCCTATGCCAAGGATACATTATAAATACAAGTCAATGAGGTGTACTTGGATTTTCAGAAAGACTTTGACAAGGTCCATGACCAAAGGCTCTTAAGTAAAGTAGGTAGTCATGGGATAAGAGGGAAAGTCCTCTCATAGATCAGTAACTGGTTCAAAGATAGGAAACAAAGGATAGGAATAAATGGCCAATTTTCACAGTGGAGAGTGGTAAGTAGCAGGATTCCCCAAGGATCTGTACTGGGACCAGTGATGTTCAACATACTCATAAATGACCTGGAGAAAGGGGTAACCGTTGAGGTGGCAAAGTTTGCAGATGATACAAAATTACTCAAGATAGTTAAGACCAAAGCTGACAGTGATGAGTTACAAAGGGATCTCACAAAACTGGGTGACTAGGTAACAAAATGGCAGATAAAATTCAATGTTGATTAATACAAAGTAATGCATATTGGAAAACAAAAATCCCAACTACCTATACAAAATTATGGGGTCTAAATTAGCTGTTACCACGCAAGAAAGAGAACTTGGAGTCATTGTGGTTGGTCCTCTGAAAACATCTGCTTAATGTGAAGTGGCAGTCAAAAAAGCTAACAGAATGTTAAGAACCATTAGGAAAGGGATAAATAATAAAACAGAAAACATCATAATGCCACTGTGTAAATCCATGGTACGCCCATACCTTGAATACTGTGTGCAGTTCTGGTTGCCCCATATGAAAAATATATATATTAGAATTGGAAAAAGTACACAGAAGGGCAACAAAAATTATTAGCGGTATGGAACAGCTTCCATATGAGGAGAGATTAAAAAGATTTGGGCTGTTCATCTTAGAAAAGAGAGGACTGGGGGAGATATAATAGAGGTCCATAAAATCATGAATGGTGTGAAGAAAGTAAATAAGGAAATGTTATTTATCCCTTCACATAACGCAAGAACCAGGGGTCACCCAATGAAATTAATAAGCAGCAGGTTTAAAATAAACATAAAGAAGTACTTCTTCACATAAAGCACAGTTAACCTATGGAACTCATTGCCAGGGGATACTGTGAAGGCCAAAAGGATAACTATGTTCAAAAAAAGAATTAGAGAAGTTTATGGAGGATAGGTCCAGCGAGTGCTATTAGCCAAAATGGTCAGGGACACAACTCCATGCTTTGGTTGTCCCTAAACTGCTGATTGACAGAAGATGGGACCAGATGACAGGAGATGGATCACTTGATAAATTGCCCTGTTCTGTTTATTCCCTCTGAAGCATCTTGCACCAGTCACTGTTAGAAGACAGGATACTAGGTTAGATTGACCATTGGTCTGACCCAGTATGGCTATTCTTATGTTCCTACTTCACCGTCTTTGGACGGTTCCAAAATTTCTGTCACCTGCTGGTCTCATTTCGCTGTGCTGCTGCTAGATGGCCAACTCCTCTTCGTGTTGTGCTAAAGAAAAAAGCTTCTTGGTAGTGCCTCCAATGAGACAAAGGGTTAACTGCCCTAAAGCAGTGGCTACCACACTTTAACTCACAAATAATTGAAACTCTCGCAAGCAAACAAATTAAAAACAAGAGAAATATACAATCAGTAAAAATATTAAATTATTAAACTGATTAGAGATATTAATAATGCTTTTTCATTACTAAAGGTTTTGCCAGCAAGCATACTAGGTTACATGACCACATACTCCCCCAGTATTCCTAAACAAAGTGTCTCCCCACTCGGTTCTGTCTGTCCTGCATGTCTCAGGTGATGCATGTGGAGACACGTTGCAGGCCTGTAATTTGATGCTGTTAGAAATACACTTTATTATACTGGGAACTGGCAGTACAGGTCTTGATGATCCAGGTAAATGAAAGCCCTTTAATGTACCTTAATCATGCAAGATTAAACCCTAACTACCTAACTATAATGTCACTGTTCTCGGTCCTGTGCTTAGTTCACTAGCCTGAAATGCCTTTTATGTCATTGAGCTCTCCCTCCTGAGAGCAAAGACCACAATGGCTGCTTAGCAGTGGAGCAGTCTCAGTCGCAGACAGCCATCTAGATGGAAAGTTTCCGGAGCTCTGATGCCACCACTGACTCCTTGGGCAGAATGGCCTCACAAAGCTACAGATCAGTCTGGGATCTCGCCCCTAAACACCAGGGGCCTGTGACAGTGGATTTCTTAGGTCCCAAAGGCCAGTCCCAGACAACTGTAGAGGGGAAATTTATTTATCTTATGTACTTATAGACAGGCCTGGCTCCAGGGTTTTGGCCGCCCCAAACAGCCAAACAAACAAACAACAACAAAAAGCCGCGATCGCGATCTGCGGCGGCAATTCGGGGGAAGGTCCTTCGCTCCGAGCAGGAGTGAGGGACCGTCCGCCAAATTGCCGAATGTGCCGCCCCTCTCCGGAGGGGCCGCCCCAAGCACCTGCTTGGTAAGCTGGTGCCTGGAGCCGGCCCTGCTTATAGATCCCCTATTACTGTAGTATCTGAGTGCCTAACAATTGTTAATGATAGGTAAGTATTATTATCCCCATTTTATAGATGGGGAGCTGAGGCAAAGAGAGACTAAGGATGGGATTTACAAAGGTATTTAGGTGCCTCACTCCCACCTAACTGACCTGCTTATGGTCACACAGGAAGTCTGTGATGGAGCAGGGACTTGAACCCAGGTCTCCCAAATCCTAGCCTCTCTCCCAACCCATTGTCTCCTATTGGTTACTGAGTTTGCTGAACTACCTGGTTTGCAGTTGCTTTTGATCAATGACCTGATGCTGCTTTCCCCAAGGGGATGGAAAAGCAACAAATAATCAAAGGGTTACAGAGACTTCAGAGATTAGAGCAGTTAGAAATAATAATGAGACTTCATTCTGAATTGGGTGAAGGTCCCTTTTCAGGAACAATGTCAACGTGCTGGTTGTTGGGAGCTGGCACTATTCTAATAGGAATAGGAATTGCCACACTGGATCACACCTGTGGTCCATCTGGTCCAGTATCCTGTTCCTGGCAGTGGCTAGTACCAGATGATTCAGAGGAAAGTACAAGAGCCCCACAGTTATGGAAGAACCTTTTTTTGCCGTCCCAAGCACAGCAGGCAGGAAGCTTTTGGCGGTGCGCCTGCGGGAGGTCTGCTGGTAACGCAGATTCAGCGGCATGCCTGCGGGAGGTCCGCCGGTCCCGCGCCTTCGGCGTACCCGTCGCCAAATTACCGCCGAAGCCACGGGACCGGCAGACCTCCTGCAGGCATGCCGCTGAAGGCTGCCTGACTGCCGCCCTCACGGCAACTGTCAGGCCGCCCCCCAGCGACTTGCCGCCTCAGGCACGTGCTTGGCGCACGAGTGCCTGGAGCCGCCTCTGCATAAAGGAAAGGTCTTCCTAACTCCATGCAGTTAATTAATTATTATTATTTATTTGTATTGTGTGATCAGCCACTGTATTGTCCGACGCATTGTACATAGATATCATGAAAAGTTGGTGCCTGCCCCAGAGACTTTCCAATCTATGATAAAAGACACATGGGGTAAAACAAACAGATGGGGGATTACAAGGTAGCAGTGATCTGGGTATCAAACAGTGGTCACAGTATGCCAGCTGCTTAACCAATTAGTTGTTGGCCTGAAGATGAAGGTTTCTTGATATTCCTTGTACTTTGCTACCCCATGTAACATAACAGTGGCTGTTCTCAGTGTTATATGTATAAATGTCTAGTCCTTTTCTGAATGAGAGGGAAAGTTACCACCCACCTACTGCAGTCCCTGCCCCTTCTACCTCCCCTAGAGGAACACGTGGCAGTCCAGGGAAAGGGCTCTCCCTATTGGTTCAAAGTTAAGCCACTGTCTGCCTTGGAGAGAAATTTCTGTCCGCCCTGTCTGTTGCTGCTGCCAAAGCCACATTAAGACAAGCCCCTCTCTCTCTCTCTCTCTCTCTCTCTCACTGCTGCTCCTTGTGCCCAGCAGGCAGGATGGGGCTGGAGCTCTACCTGGATCTGCTTTCCCAGCCCTGCCGAGCGGTCTACATCTTCGCAAAGAAGAACAACATCCCCTTTGAGTTCAAGCATGTGGAGCTGTTCAAAGGTGAGTGAGGGGAGCTGAGCCTTTTTACCACTCTGCATCCCATCCCCCCTTGGGGGCTGAGCCTTCTTAGCACCTGTACGTGAGTAACTGAGTCAAAGTACACTTCCTGCACTTGTGGAAAGGGCGCTATATTACCCATTTTCCCAAGCCCTAAGGAACTGTGGTGTGTTTCCTTCTCCCCCCATCCCCTCCCCAGGATTTCTGTGCATTTCCCTTCCTCCTTTAAGCACTTTTCTATAGTGGGATTGTATCAAAATAGTTATTCTGGGTTGATTATAATTTTGGTATCGGTTCTTGTATGGACATGCTTATTCTGGAATAAGAGGGTCCACTAGAGGCTCATACAAAAATAACTTTTCTGGAATATTCCAGGATAGAAATTTTGGTAAATTTCCAGGTAGAAAACCCCTCATTATTCTGCTACTAACAGACTTTACAGAAGTCAATGAAAGAAGAGCAGTGCAAAGTATGGGAGCCTTTTCTGCTGAGAGGGAGTCTGAGTGGGATGGGGAAGTCTGGAGACAGGTGTTACAAGGCCTGGGTGCTGGAAAGCTGAGTTCAAATCTTGGGATCTTTCCTAGTGGGAAGGGAGTTAGCGTTAGAGAGGGCCAGGAGTTTGTGGGAGATGAGAAATCTGTTTGTGGGGAGGTAGTTTTTCCTGGGTGGGATGCGGCACACAGGGGAGATAGGGATTGGGATAAACTGTGTGTGGCAGTCAGTTTTGCTTGGGGGTGGGGTAGGAAGATGGGGGTAAAGGAGGTTTTAGGAAAAGGGTTGGAAGTTTATGAGGAGGTTGGAATGTGAGGTTTGCAGGGACATTTGTAGACAGCATGGGCTTTACTTCAGGTGGGAAGAAAATAGGCCCTGTCTAAGGACCCCCTAGTATTTAAGGCCTTTTTCCTTTTGTCCCTCTGGTTTGTGTAATTATGACATTGGGGAATGCAATCCAGACCAGTGAGGGGTTGTGTCACCCCTGTCCTGCAATTCGAGTGCATCGCAATGTTTTGCTGCTGTAGCTCCCAACGGGGCTGCTCACAAGTAGCCTTCCAGCATGGAGGTAACACCCTGAATGTCTGTGTATAGCTGCAGCCTGCCAGCCACACATCAGTCACACTCTGAATTCCACCAGCCTTGGTACCATTTGCAGAGTGACCCTAATACACTCCCAGTCCCAGATTTTCTCCCCAAAATGTGTTCTGTAGTGTCCAGCCCCCTCCTGAACAGTCAGATACATTAGGTTCATTGCTCCTCTAAAATATACAATAGTTTGCTACGCTAAATGGTGTTACCCAAACAAGTCACAACACTGGATTAGCTTTGATTAAAGAATACATTAAGTTTATTTAACTATAAAGAGGTAGATTTTACATAAGTACAAGTATAAGGCATTAAAATCAGAAATGATCACTAGCAAAATAAAGATAAAATCCTTCCTAGTACTAAACTTAAACTAGGCTTGGTCCAAGGTGAAATTCTTACCACACATTTCCAGTAACACTGCTGACCAAGTTTCAGGTCAGGATCTGCTCCCAAGTCCATAGGCTGTTTCTTTTGTCTTCTCAGGTGCAAGAGAGAGATGGATAGAGAGAGAGCCTGGGATGTTTTGCCCCTCACTTTTATAGGTCTGTCACCCTTTGAAATGCATTTTCCTGAGAGTTACCCTGGGTAAAAGTTCAGGGATGCTGTGAGCACAGAGACAAGGAATCTGGTGGTGAAAGAGGTTCCCTACTGTGTTTTGCTAAAATGCAGATTTGCCTTGTCTCCTTCGTGCTGTTTTAAGGACCTTGTTTATTACTTATATGTAAATTGAGTTAAACACACCTTCTTTTGTTTAAGATAGGCCTGCTTGACCAATTCTGCCAAATTGGAGCTATATGGGTTTGAACTTGTGCCACTAACATAATTCGGGAAGAATTCATAACTTTACATATAAGGTTGCTACACACATTACTGACCAGCAAGCTATTAGTTTTCAAATGATACCTCACAAGGCATATTTTGTACAAAGATCATTACACTAGTATGTAGAGTGCGAATGCAGGGGTGCATTCGGTCACAGTAATCTACCTGTCTGTTGGCAGATTCCATTCTGGGGAGGAAAATGCCAGGTGGCAATCACCCTGGACACTCACACGAAGGTAAGGGTCCTAGTTACAGACACTGCTCTTGCATTACTCAAAAGAGACAGAATCCTACAAAAATGAACAGTTTCCCCTTTCTATCAGAGCTTTGGGGGCCCTGAATTGGACCTCTTCTTCCCCCTGCCACTCCTCGCTCTCTACTTCCCCCGTTCCTCCCCAGTGTCATCTCAGCAGCTTCTCCTCTCACTGGAATAGGGACTCACAGAGAGTTCCTGCACTGACTCCTCAGATGACTAACAGGGCTTGCAACCAGTTAACAAGCAACGCCTGTTGTTCAGCCTGACAAACCATAGGCATCTCTCCTTTAGAAATAACAACCAAGAACCGTGCCTTGGCATCATGTTATAACAAGATAACCCCTGGATCTTCTTAAAATGTGTTGGCCTCATCTGAATGGAAGGGGGAAACACATTGAGCTTTACAGGGCTTAGGAAACATGTATAACACTGTTTGGTGCCATCTACACAGCAAGAACAATATTTTCTATAAAGTGGTCGGGGAAATATTGTCTTGTAACATCGCTTTTTGCAGTGTAGACGGGCCTTTTGGGATCCAGTAACCAGAAGATCACTTTGTATGGCAGGAGCCATACAGCTGGCAATCCTAGACAGCAGTCATTGTGGAAGTACAGGGTGTCTAGTTTTACCTATTCAGTTAAATGGGAGCTGTGAACAGGAGGCTGCTTATAACTCAGGAGATTCAATGGCACATCCATGCCAGGGAGTTATGGGCAGTTTCTGCGGATACAGCAAATCAGTGTGTTTATATCCATGTGCTGCTTTCTCAAGCTAATGGGCTGATTTTCCTCAAACACCATCTCTGCTCATAGGTCTGAAAGGCCTAGATATGAAAGAGCAAATATTGCTGTCCAATCAACAAGCA
Organism: Malaclemys terrapin pileata; assembly: GCF_027887155.1. Lineage (NCBI taxonomy): Eukaryota > Metazoa > Chordata > Testudines > Emydidae > Malaclemys > Malaclemys terrapin. The sequence continues at coordinate 13,533,323 of NC_071520.1, read as the reverse complement.
CTTTTGTTTTCACCCAATATCAGTGGAATCCTGTTGTCCCACCAATAAGAGGAGACATACTTGCTTTCTTTTACCTGGTCATCACATTCTTCCCTCTCCAGTTTTGCTCTGTGACCAGAATCTCAATTGTTTCCTTTTAAATTTACCTTTCCTCAATAAACTACCACTTATCTGGAATTCATCACATTATTGATTTATTTTGTAGAATTCTTGCAGGGAAACTCAAAAACTGTAATTCTAGTCAGCGCAAGTCAGCGGGTCCTCTCCGCTGTCAGTGCTTAATGAGCAAGTAGAGCTTTTGTGTTCCCTGAAAGTGGAAAAACACTCTCACAGCCTGTAAAAAATGCTGAGGGAGGGGATAAGAGGGACTGTTTTGGAGGAGAACACAGGGGCAGAGCTCAGAGACAGCAGTATGCAGCCTCTTGCTGTCATCCTGCCAGCCAGTGCCCCATGATGCGTGTGTAACCCTTCTGCCAGCTGAATTGTTAGCAGCAAGGGTCGGGTTCAATACATAGGAGTCCCCTCCCAACAACGTAACGCAAAACCAGCTCGAGCCCCCACCCAGTGACCTGGGAAAATCTTACACACATCCCTGGGCGCCTCGAAAAGGCAATACTTCCCCTCTCGCAAGCACAGAATCTTGGAGTAGCAGAAAATGTTTGATAACACGAGGTAAACAACATCAGCATTAAATTGGGAAAACACCACAACTAGAGTTCATAGACCAAACCATGAGCAAAGACCCACCCCAGCAAATTGGGCCGTGTCCTTTGCCTTTGGTTCTTGAATCCAGCAACCCAAAAATCACCCAAAGTCCAACACCCCAAAAGTCTCTTGAGTTCAACAACCCAAGAATCACCCAAAGTCCCAAAAGTCCAACAACCCAAAAGTCTCTGCCCCTGGTCAGTGCAGCCCCAGAGTTCAAAAGTTTATCTGCAGGGTTCCCCCCCCCCCAGCCTGCGTGGAAATGTGGGGGGGGCATGAGGGGGGCACACAGGGTGCTAAGAGGTACCTTATGTGGTCCAAGGCCGACTGCCCGCCTCTCCGTGGGGTTCCGCTGCAGCCTTCCACGAGACGGTCCACAACACCAGCCGTCCCGTGAGCCACTCCTGCCGCCCCACGAACTGCTCTGCTCTACCAGCCGCTCTGCTCCACTCTACTCCCCCAGCCATCCCTGCAAACTGCTCCGCTTTACTCACCATTCTGTGGGCCGCTCCCACCGTCCCCGCAACCTGCTCAGCTCCGCGGCTCCGCTCGCCGTTCCGTGGGCTTCTCCAACGGTCCAACAAACTGCTGCGCTCTGCCAGCCTGCTCCTCCAGCTGTCCCTGCAAACTGCTCCACCAACCGCTTAGCAATATAGCTTCAGGGTGATCTCAGCTTTTAGTAAGTTAAATTCTTTTGTGATTTCAGCTTGTAGTAGGAGAGCCCCAGTGCTGGTACACCATTGACCCAAAGTGAATTCAGCTTAGCAGCCTATAACTAGATTCCTAATAGAATCAAAATTAGCTCTGATATTCAACAGTATAGAAAAAAGAGAGTCCAATTTGTGTTTCAGGCTCACAGAGAAGACCTACACCACAAGGTACAAATACTTGCCCCCAACCTCTTTCAAGTTACTGGGTTTTGGAACCCATGTCCCTTGTCTAGCAAGTGCTACTTAGGTGATGGTGAGATCCTCTGTCATAAAACAGTTTCATTGTCCTTGATTCACATAATCAGGGTAACAACACTTTACTCCTCCTGCCCCAATAACAGAGAAACTGGGGATCCCAGAGCAGCCAAAGTGACCATTTTGGGCTGCCGTGGGCTCATGCTAGGCGGGGTGGATGTGCCTATGCAAACATGTTCAGCCCCTGAAGTTATTTTCCACACTAGCCATAATTCACCACCAGATGTCAGGGTAGAGCTCATCCTGACTCTGCTTACACATGGGAGAGACACGAAAGAAGGTAAACCCTGTGAAGGGATGCACAGCCTAACTGAATCCATTCCACTATTCCAGCCCCTGGAAGCTTTGCTCAGCCTGTTGAGAGAGAGAAGGATTCACTGCTAAGGCAATGGCACTATTTTAACTCCCTACTGTGGGGAGCTAAGGGAGAGGCTTCTGTGGTTTGACCAGTGTGCTTCTATTCCTGGGATGCCCAACTGACTCATCTGTATTGTGGCTGCTTCTGTGGCACTGCAGGGAATGCCCTACAGTCATGTCTGGCGCGTTTAGTTGGTTAGTTACGGAGACTCTGCAGGGGAAGGACAGCCTGGGCACTGGACATTATTGTGTAGAGTCTGAATGTCTGCATGGGAGCACTATATAGGATTGTGTATTTATCAGAAGCACTCGGCTTGCTTCTGTTTAGACCCCCGCAATTGTTTAAAATGACTGTTACTCATTTACTGACTGCAGCTTCCAGCTACACCCATCTGCCAGCTTTAGGGTGACTGTATTTCCCTATGCTGAATACGGGAGACGTGGTAAAGTGACTCGTATTCAAGCTAGTTCAACGGCAATCCAAGAAAACTGCAGTACAAATGTTCAAATTAACATCAAGTTGACTGAGCCCCTGTTAAAAAGAAATACTGCGTAGTTGGATTCTTTTTATTTACCTTCTTATAGTTAAGGCTTTAGGGTTCACGTAGGGAGAGATGACACACACACACTCCTGTACACCTCTCTCACACAGCGGGGTTACCAAGCAACCCAACCCTCCCTGCCCGGCACTCTCCGCCCTCCCTGCCTGGCTGGGCCCCCAGGACGGACCCGGCTCTCCTGGTACCTGGCACCACGTCTTCCTGATGCAACACGTGTGTGTGTGGGGGGGGCGTATGCAGGGACACATGTCCCCTCCCCAGATTAACTGTGGCCAGCAGCAGCCTTTTGGAGCTGTGTGGGAGGGAAGGAATGGGAGCTGCTTCCAGCCGCAGGGGAGGGGGCGGAAGGGATGACCTGGCCCCTGTCGTTGCAGAGCTCATCTCTTTCCCACTCCCCACACTCCCCTGTGGCTGGAAGCAGTTTGTCCCTTCCTGCCTGCAGAGTGTCACAAGCATAGGTGTGCATATGGGGTGAGCCCAGGGACACCCTAATGTCTCAAAAAAGTGGCTTTGCGTTTTAATTTAAGTAAAGTTTAGTTGTTAATTTTAAAAAAATTAAGTTTAGTTAAGTTTTAGTTTCTTCAGTTTGTTTGATGAATAAAAATAATGTCCTTTATGATTGAGTATTCGATAAATGTTCGCCTTTAAAAAAAGAAAAAAAAAATTCCCTGGTGCACACCTTAATACAATGTGCTGCACATACCTATGGTCACAAGGAAGCTAACACCTCCAGTTGCTGCTGGACACCAACATAACCCACTACTTCCTGTCCCCGGTTACAACGCGGGCAGGAAGGGGTTAAGCTGTAAGGATGCGTTGTGCACCAGGGCCCAGGGAACCTGGCTGCAGGGGCTTCAGCGAACCCAACCAGACAGGTGGCTCAGCAGGGGAGGGTGCCTACGGGACAGAGCAGCCCTGCGCTTCCTGGGGGCAGGACCCAGGAAGGGGGATGCGGATGAAGAGGGTGCTAAGCACCCGCCCAGGGGGGCTACTGTGGGGCCTGCAGTGTTGGGATGTGAACAGGCTGGAAATCGCTTCCCCCTCCCCTCCCGCCACTTCAGAGCTTAACTGAGGGGCGGAGAGGCTTCCCCTTGGCAGCGCTGTGCAGAGCTTTGGTACATGCAGGGCTCAGCTCCTCCTGGCCAGCGCGCCAGGCCAGAGGGTCTTGGGCTTTTCCAGGGCGCTGGCCCAGCCAGAGGCAGTCAGGGAAGGAAGGAGCCTGCCAGCCAGGCTGTTGGTGAGCTGAGCACTCTGACCGGGGGCTGGTCCTCCGCACAGCGCTGGGAGGGGGATGCGCCCCACCGGGGGGGATATGGAGGAGCAGTGGGGCTGGAGGAGATGAAGAGGGAGAGGACAGGGGAGCGGAAATATGTAAAGGACCAGTGGGTGGGCAGCAGATGCAACACATAACCAGATGCGGCCTGGTGCCTGCCCACACTCACCAGCCACCATAGCTTGCAGCCAATGCCAGTCGGAAACAGGATGGGGGATGGGGCCCTGCTGGCCAAGAGCCGGCACGCAGCAGGGACTGCGCTGATAGACCAGCAGGGTGAGTGCCCGGCCCCACTCACTGCAGCTTTGCCCTGCCACAAGACTTGCACACCCACACCCACTGTTGGCCACTGGACCCCTCCATTCACTGCTCGTGGGTGGCTGGCTGGCGAGCCGGGATCTGCTCAGCAGAAGGACCTGCCAGTACTGATGGCGGGAGACAGAAAATATGGGACAATTTGCCTGTTTTTAAGAAAAAGTAAGGACACCTGCAGGAGGGCTTAAATATGGGACTATCCCTTTAAAAACAGGACATCTGATCACCCTAGTCACCTTTGAAACTAAAAAGAAGTGGAGTTCTCAGAAATGTGAGTCCTGGGCGAATGGCTGGCCATGACAAAAGGATTGATTTTTCTCTTTTCTTTATGATGTATTACCCACTTTGCTCTTTTTCCTTTGTCCAATAAACTTCCTTTCCCCTAAGGCCTTATACCTAGGAGTCCTTATTGTTAGTATCATAACCCTTTTCTTGATTCCATGAACAACTGTGTGTACTACCTATTGAAATTGCTCTCTGAGGCAGGGCAACCACCCTTGTGTACATAACCCCAAGAGAGCTGGAGGTGCGGCTTTGAAATCATTCATTACTTGCAGCAGATCTGGTTCTCATTCAAAAGATGACTGCACAAGTCAGGTCAACACCAGGTAACCTGTGAACAGGCTTCTCACTTATAGTGGCCAGCACAGCCTAGTAGAATAGGAGCAACAGTGTCATCTCTGCTAAACTGCAAATATAAAGATCAGTCATAATAATTATCATAAATAAATAAATAAACCATTAATCCCATTGAAGCAATGTGAAACCAGCGTTGGCATTAAGGCTTTTCTTTGCAAACCTGAATGGTTCACTGCACAGCCCTGTGACAGAAATCTCAGCAAGGCTGTATTGAATATGTAAAGCCATCATGAAACAAAAAAATTAGATGTAATTTCTCATTTTGACAATGGCAGCATGAGAGCTTCCTGTAAGAGACTCTGAACCAGTCTCCAAACTGCTTTAATAATTTAATAGTTCCATCAAGGACACTAATTTTGAGTTCTTAATAGGGCTGTTAATTATTAAAGCAGCTTGGAAACTGGTTCAGAGTATTACACATGGAGCTCTTCTGCTGCCACTGTGATAAAGGACATCATCACTTTGTTGTTGGCTGCCTCTAACAATAGGCTCAGACACCAGTGCACTTGCTTTGAAAGGTGTTTCTTGTGAACTTTTAGACTGCTGGGAAACATTAATGCTGTTTCCCTTTAACCTAACACGAAGCTACTGTCCAAGATGCACATGCTGATTCCCACATACAGAATCCCCACATTCTGGAATCGTTTGTCTCACTAACATTATGGACAACAACTAAATCCTCATGGAGACAACTCCCTACAGCCTGCTCTGTCTGTTACAGAATCGAAAAGCCAAGCCTTACTCTGCAGAGAGCTCAGTCTGTCAACAGAACTCAAAATATTGAGATAATGAGCCTTGCCCCTGTACTTTGCCTCAGGGCTGTTCTTTTCTTTGGAAATTTGTTTGAGCCTCTCACTTAACAGATTTGTTTAACGTTAGTGACTATTTGGGGTGGTGAGAGATGCTAGAAATCCCCCTTCTGCACAGGATAGCTACAAGCAGCTGCAATGCAGGTCTCAACACACAGCCTTACTACCGTGCCTCAACCCTGTTCTGCTGGTCTTCACTTTCCTTGGCTGATTCCAGTATTGCTGACCTCAAGTGCCATGAGTCAGACCCCACAAAAATCATGCTTTTTTTTTTTAAAGGTGATATTGTGGTTTTTTTGGTCTGACTTTTGATTTTTTTTAACTCCTCCTCCCCATCCCCTTTGTGTCTGTGAGGTGGTGGTGGTGGGGCTATCCATAAGTTACATAAGGGGGTGGGTGGGTGGTTAATTTTGTGTGTTTGTTTCAGTGTTATTACGTGTTACAAGAGGTGGGTGGGGCTCGAAAATAATCAAAAAATGTATTATATAATTTATGGACAGCCCATGTGTGTGCGTGCCTGTGTCTGTGCATGCCTGTCTGTGTATGACAACTAGTGTTGACTATTTCCCAGATTTATTGGGTGAGGTGATGATTTTGGCCTCTGCAGCAGGAACTCTTACCCCACATCTGCCCAACTCCTGCCCAGCAATTAATTCTGCCCCTGCCCCAACCTCCAGATCAGTCCTGCCCCCTGGAGCCCATCAGTTCAGCCCATGCCCCCAATCAGCCCAGCCCCCGCCCCAGCCTCACCTCTGCTCCTTCTACGGTTCTGCACCCCCACTCCCAGGCCTGGGGGCTGCAGTGGGGTTTGCTCTCCCCTTCCAGGCTGGGGGCAGCTCCATGGGCTCTTCGCCCCACCCCCGCTCAGGGCCAGTGTTGAAGTGAGGGAAGCGGGAGGAGGCAGCAGAGCTGCCCTGAAGGCTGGGCTCTTTCCGCCCTCCCCTCCTGTGAGAATGGCTTTGGGTCGCTGTGGAGAGAGAGAGTGAGCGCTAACTCTTCCTGTAGCAGCTCTGATTGGTCACTCAGCCCAAGGAGGTGGGCAGGTAGGGAAGACAGCCAATCAGAGGGCTATTTCCCTCAGGCCAGGCAAGGTTTAAATTCACCGGAAGGTGGGAAATTTTCCCCTCATGCCCATTGGGCTCCAGCTGAGCACCAGTCCTGTCCCATGTGGTAACACTGCGGGCTGGTTCGGTCCTTAGCTGTGCTCTTAACCCTGCCAGCAAGAGGCCTGCAGTGGAGAGCACAGGTTCAGCCGTGCCCCTTGAGAGGCTCAGCAGGAACATTGTGCCTAGCGACACCCCCATAGGGAGGCCTGACTGAGCTAGACAACGACATAGGGGCTTGGGGCTTAATCCCCACTTGCTACCTGCACCAGCAATACTGCAGTCAAGTGCCACCGAGCCTTGTAAGGACAAGTCGTCCCTCTTACAGCCACCTCAGGGGTGTGACTCCCACTGTTTGAGTCACAGGGGTTCTTTTACAAACTCTTGGGGACACCATGATTGAGACCATGCAAAATCACAATTATTAATCCTTGATTACACTTTATCACACCACTGATGGACACACACGCGCGCGCACACACACACACACACACACACCCTCTGTGTTGTTTATCACGGACAGGAAATTCCCCACATTCCATTGTCTCATTATGTATCCTATTTTTCTTTCTTATCCAGTTTGCACATGTTTTCCAAGGTTCTTGGACATCTATACCAAAATATTTATAGAAAACTGCAACAATTATAGTTACCGATTAATTTTAGCAAACCTCAACTACACGCTATCTTGTCCTTGATGATTTTCACATGTACCAAGAAGAAAAGCCTAATCACAGTTTAATACATTTCTAGTGCAAAGCATGACAGGAGGGTATTTTATTTAGCTTAAATAGAGGGCCTTTAAAAATGCATAATATTTGCTACATAATATAAACTATATAATACTAATAACTAACACTGACAGGAGTCAAATGACTGAATCCTCATGCAACATTCTGAACTGCGCCATGCCATTGGCAGACCTGAGCAGCTTGCAAAGTTCACACATAGCTTATATTTTAGCTCTTTAACTTATGCCCCTTTTTAATATGAAACAGACACATGTAGGAAAACTCTAACAGAACACCATGAAGTGAAGGTAGAATGTTCGTATGGGTTTGACTGATCCTCATTCATGCATGGTCTAGTTACGTATGAGCTAGGTGCTTGCTTCAGTTTTCACAGGTTTAGATACTTCTGACCATGGACGATCACATTTTAATTGTTTTTAGGGCAACACTATAGAGAAGAGTTTGGCAAAGTGAACATCCTAAAGAAAGTGCCAGCACTGAAGGATGGAGTCTTCACCTTAGCAGAAAGGTAAGAATTCAATCCCCAAATTCCATTACTCACCATACTTATGAGGGGATAAGGTGATTAAATTCAGGGGTTGGGAAGTATCATTCCCTATGGCTGACAAAAAAAAATGCAGAATTTGGCATATACATTTATGGATTAGATAGATCAATGATCTGCTTTGGTATCTCAGCTCCTATGTTCCTGCAAAGAAAGGAGATGGTAGGGACTTGACTCACATGCAGTGTTAGCATTTAGATGTTTAAAGCTGGAAATGGGCGATGGGATGGATCACTTGATGATTACCTGTTCTGTTCATTCCCTCCGAAGCACCTGGCATTAGCCACTGTCAGATGACAGGATACTGGGCTAGATGGACATTTGGTCTAACCCAGTATGGCCGTTCTTATGTTCTTAAATCTATGCACATATTTCGAACATATGATATGATTCAGACTTGGAGCTGATACTCAGAAGGGTCCTCTTTGGTTAGGTGTATTTGAAATTGTGGAGTAGTCATTCTAGATTAATTGATCCTTGTTATTCATGGGGAACCAAGGATTTTCTGGTATGGGCTGGAGCAGGACAATACAGTGTTTGTCTCATGTGCCTCTCTGCTGGCTCTGAAGGGGTTAATTTAATTGACACTCATGCTTGGGCCATGGGTATCCACTGAAAATGTTTTGCAATGACCTTCTTACATTTGAAACCTCTTTACAATGAAAGGGACACTGCCAAGATAAAAATCATACACAAAGATTTAAAATTCTTACCTTTTAACATCTCAGGTTATTGTAATAAAAAAATCTCATTTACTTTGTTTGCTTTTCTGCATTTGTTAGCTTCTACGATGAAAACATACTATTGTTATTATGTATTATTTGTGTGACCATAGCACCTAGGGCCTTAGGCATGGGTTTTGCCATCTAGTTCTCATGTGCATGCACTACACAACAAAGTCTTGGGTTACGAACACTGCAGAGGAATGCTTAAAGCTAAACAAACAAACAAAAACTTTTACTGTGAAATACAAAATCATGGCAACATTTCTGTTTATGTTAGTCACTCAGATACTACAGTGACAAAGGCCATATAAGCATCAGACAGATAAAACCTTGTTTTTATTTTACAAAATGACCTGTCTGCATCCTTTGAAGAGCCCTAGCTCAGCAGGCTAACACTGTCATAATGCTAAAATAGTTCAGTGATATCTGTATCAGAATGGCATGGGCTGCTTGTATTTTCTTTCTTTACTTTTGTCAGTATAGGTTTTTCTATGGCACTCACTCCCCACCACAATAGCTGACCATACGCCATTGCAAATTACCAAGATTTTTAACCAGCTGATTTCTCCTGCCTGCTAGAGATGACACAAACACTGGACTGCAAGCTGCAACAAACACCAAGGGCCTGATCCTGCAAGCTCTCTGTGCAAGGAATTCCCTTGACCTCACTAGGAGCTCTGGGTGGGGAGACCTTGCAGGACAGGGCCTATATGAAGATGATTGGAGGAGGGTGCCACTTAAAGAGAGTTTATTTTGGTACACAAACCCCTTGAAAATCTGCATTGATGAGAGAGGCATCAGAAGAGTTACAGCTGCTAATGGGTTTTTAGCAAACTATTGTCTACAGATTATTATTAGTGTTAGTAGTAGTAATAGTAGTGTTACTGGAGCACCTAGGAGCACTAGTCATAGACTAGGACTCCATTGTGCTAGGCACTGTACAAACACTGGTTTCATCTTGAGGCTTAATTTTCCTACAGGTTAAAGTTCTGAAAGGAGCCTTGAACAGTTAGGTGCCCAGCCCAGCTTTGATTGACTTTCAGTGGGAATTGAGTGGCTACCTCCATTAAGCTCCTTTGAAAATCCCAGCCCCAACACTTTTTAGTGGAAGCAACATTAGGCAAGAGGGAGGAGAGATTGATGCAGCTCAGTATATTCTTTCAACTTATCTGCCCCACGGTTTGTCTCCCATTAATTTCTGGACAGCACTGCAATTCTTCTGTATCTGAGCCGGAAGTACAACACCCCTGATCACTGGTACCCGTCCGACACACAGAAACGGGCCCGGGTAGATGAATACCTGTCATGGCATCATACCAACATCCGGGGTAATGCTGGCAAGGCCTTGTGGATCAAGGTAAGAAGATTAAATGCTAAAAGCTCAGAATACTAGTATTTCCTCACTGGACATGGGACATTTAAACAGCTCCTAGACAAAGCAAGTTTGTCTCCCCAAAATAGCACACTTGGCCCCATACCCAGCTGAGAAGAAACCTCACGTAGGCAATTGTTGCCTTAATATTTGGATGTGGGAAGGAAGGCTTTGGTAATAACTTTCCCTTAAAAATATCAGTCTAACACAGAAGGTCTGAACCTCGCCAGGGAAGCACAGATCTTCAGAAAGTGAAGCTGCTTCAGTACAGGCTGTACAAGCCCACCCAGACCTGGTACCCTAGGTGATTATTCAGGCGGCTAGTCCCTGCTGAAGCCTGTGCTGCTGCCCCTTCACTGCTAGATTAAAGCTAGCTCAGGTATGTCTACACAAATCGCATCACACCCTTTGGTTTTAGTATAGACATAGCCAAAGAGAGAGCTTGGAGATGTGAATAGGACCTGGGTTCCTTTTGCTTCCCTTGTGCATGCTCTTCTATACAAAGCTGAAAGGCTTGTATTCTTTAATCACAGCTCCCCTGCAGACCCACCAATTATGAAATCTGTAGGGGACTGTCTGCTTCCAGCACACACAGATGCTACTCCAAAATGGGAACAAGAATAGAAATAATGGGTACACACTCTGAGCGGAGAGTTGCCAGTAAACATGTAATAACTTCATCTTGCTTGTTGTAACTTTGCCCTTGTCAGTAATTGACTAAACACCTTGGGGCTTGTTTAGCTTCCTGTTCTGTTGACATTAGAATACAGTTGGCTAAACTCCACAAAGAAGAAATACAAATATGAGTCACATATGCAACATACAATTGCTTCCAATCTCTGCAACCTGCTCTCACAAGGCTTCAAAGAAAATTAAAAGTGGAAGTTAAATCCTATTGAGGAAAATAGAAAGGAGCATAAACTCTGGCAAGTGAAGTGTAAAAATATAATTAGGAAGGCCAAAAAAAAAAATGTGAAGAACAGCTAGCCAAAGACTCAAAAAGTAATAGCAAAAACATTTTAAGTACATCAGAAGCAGGAAGCCTGCTACACAACCAGTGGGGCCCCTGGACAATCGAGATGCTAAAGGAGCACTCAAGGATGATAAGGCCATTGGAGAGAAACTAAATGAATTCTTTGCATTGGTCTTCACGGCTGAGGATATGAGGGAGATTCCCAAACCTGAGCCATTCTTTTTAGGTGACAAGTCAGAGGAACTGTCCCATATTGAAGTGTCATTAAAGGAGGTTTTGGAACAAATTGATAAATTAACCAGTAATAAGTCACCAGGACCAGCTGGTATTCACCCAAGAGTTCTGAAGGAACTCTAATGTGAAATTGCCAAACTACTAACTGTGGTTTGTAACCTATCATTTAAATCAGCTTCTGTACCAAATGACTGGAGGATGGCTAATGTGACATCAATTTTTAAAAAGGGCTCCAGAGTTGATGCTGGCAATTACAGGCCGGTAAGCCTGACTTCAGGACCAGGCAAACTAGTTGAAACTATAGTAAAGAACAGAATTGTCAGATACATAGATGAACATAATTTGTTAGGGAAGAGTCAACATGTGTTTTTTTCAGAGTAGCAGCCGTGTTAGTCTGTATCCGCAAAAAGAACAGGAGTATTGTGGCACCTTAGAGACTAACAACTTTATTAGAGCATAAGCTTTCATGGGCTACAGCCCACTTCTTCGGATGCATATAGAGTGGAACATATATTAAGGAGATATATATACACACATACAGAGAGCATGAACAGGTGGGAGTTGTCTTACCAACTCTGTCTTATCAACATGTTTTTTGTAAGTCATGCCTCACCAATCTACTAGAATTCTTTCAGGGGGTCAACAAGCATGTGAACAAGGGGGATACAATGGATATAGTGTACTTAGATTTTCAGAAAGCCTTTGACAAGGTCCCTCACCAAAGTCTCTTAAGCAAAGTAAGCTGTCATGGGATAAGAGGGAAGGTCCTCTCATGGATCGGTAGCTGGTTTAAAGATAGGAAACAAAGGGTAGGAATAAATGGTCAGGTTTCAGAATGGAGAGAGGAAAATAGTGGTGTCCCCCAGGGGTCTGTACTGGGGGCCAGTCCTATTCAACATATTCATAAATTATCTGGAAAAAGGCATAAACAGTGAGGTGGCAACATTTGCAGATGATACAAAACTACTCAAGATAGTTAAGTCCAAAGCAGATTTCCAAGAGCTACAAAGGGATCTCACAAAACTGGGTGACTGGGCAACAAAATGGCAGATGAAATTCAATGTTGATAAATGCAAAGTAATGCACATTGGAAAACATAATCCAACTATACACATAAAATATAAATTAGCTGTTACCACTCAAGAGAGAGATCTTGGAGTCATTGTGGATAGTTCTCTGAAAACATCCACTCCATGTGCAGTGGCAGTCAAAAAAGCTAACAGAATGTTGGGCATCATTAAGGAAGGGATAGATAATAAGATAGAAAATATTATATGACCTCTATATAAATCCATGGTACCCTCACATTTTGAATACTGTGTACAGATGTGGTCGCCCCATCTCAAAAAAGATATATTGGAATTGGAAAAGGTTCAGAAAAGAGCAACAAAATTGATTAGGGGGTATGGAACAGCTTCCATTTTAGGAGCGATTTATAAGATTGGGACTTGTCATCTTGGAAAAGAGATGATTAAGGGGGGATATGATAGAGGTCTATAAAATCATATCTGGTGTGGAAAGAGTAAATAAGGAAGTGTTATTTACTCCTTCTCATACCCCAAACTGGTGGTATATTCTATAATTAGATTTCACCAAACCAGTAACAAATGTGCAATCCTGGACTACTGAATTAGTCTAACCATGGAGCCACGAACAGTCCCCTTAAGCTCTCCAGCCCCTTTTTACCACCCAGATAAACTGGACTTTATGATGAAAGTTTATTAAAACCAGAAATCACCAAAGCCAGTTTCTCTAGTAAACTAACCTAATATTTATTAGCTAAGAAAAAGAAATGATCGTTACTGAGAGATTAAAGCAGGTAAAATACATAACAGGTGAATCAAAGTTTGTAAGTCCAAAGTGATAGCAGAGATGGTGTATTTGCTTAGTTCTCCATAATCTCTTAGGGCTGCCCAAAATGGCTTTGGGGACCTCTGTCTTGTATTTGGAATGCCCCCTAAAGCATCCAAATAGATCAGAAATGCAGAATCATTCCCAGGTTCCCTTTTTATAGCTGAAAAGTCTGGCAAGCGTTTACATCGCTGCAGGGGCTCTTGTTTTGTCAATTAAATGCAGACCAAGTTTGTAGATCTTCCATTGTCTTACATAATGACCCATACTTTGAAGTTAACAACCTTCTCATTTAAAGTTTAAGGCTTCAACCCCAGTTGATGGGCCATTCAATTACAGAGACATCCTAATACATTTAGGTATAGGCATCCAGACAATTTCATTAGTTTTCATGAACAATGTGACATCAAGCCAACTCTTATCCTAGCACATCTTTGATCTAAGGCAGGGGTTCTCAACCTTCATTGCACCACGACCCCCTTCTGACAACAAAAATTACTACATGACCCCTAGTGGGGGGTGGGGGGACCCCAAGCCCCACTGCCCTAGGTGTGAGGGGCCAAAGCCCAAGCCCAGGGGCTGCAACCCCAGGCTAGGGGCCTGTAACCAGAGCCCCATCAGCCAGTGCTGAAGCCCTCAGGCTTGAACCCCGGGCAGTTGGGCTCAGGCTTCGGCTCTGGTGACCCCATTTGAGAACTGCTGGGCTAAGGTTAATTAAGTACAAAGATAGCAATCACAGGAAACAGGTGAAGACAATAACATAATTTCACTAGCTTTCATGCATCTAAAGCAAATGTAATTACCAGGTACGGGTAATGTGATAACATCCATTTTTGTTCTTTTCTAACAAGTTGTGACCTGAGCTGGCTAGCTGTCAGCGCCACAGTCCCAAAATAAACAAGAGGCTTAATCAGAAGCCATAGCAGGAGGTAGCAGTGAAGCTGTGTGGTGTTTGGACACGGTTGCTTTGACTATGAGCATTTTGGAGGGTAAAGGATCATCTTTTTATGAAAGCTGAGATCTTGCCACATGTGAATATAGCATCACTTCAAACTGATCCTAGAGTGTATGACATGATGATCAGTAAACTTAGGGTATGTCTTCATTACCCGCCGTATCGGCGGGTAGCAATCGATTTATCCGGGATCGATATATCGCGTCTCGTTAAGACGCGATATATCGATCCCGGAACGCGCTCACCATCGACTCCGGAACTCCACCAGAGCGAGCAGCGGTAGCACAGTCAACGGGGGAGACGCAGCCATCGATCCCGCGCCATCTGGACCCCAAGTAATTCGATCCAAGATACTTCGACTTCAGCTACGCTATTCGTGTAGCTGAAGTTGCGTATGTTGGATCGATCCCCCCTCCAGTGTAGACCAGCCCTTAGTGGATCCCATTTGCAAAGGCAAAGGAACTCCAATGCAAGTACATCTACGGAGGCTAAGTCTATTCCCTTCTCCCCACATAGGTGCTCATTCCCCTCCTTACAGGCCAGACTCTGCCTCCAGAGAAGCTGCAGGAGGTTATGGATGAGCTGGCTATTTCTCTGAAGCAGTTTGAGGAGAAATTCCTTCAGGACAAGCCGTTCATCGTGGGCAGTGAGATCTCCCTGGCAGACCTAATGGCTATTGTGGAGCTCATGCAGGTGAGTAGTGGATTGTAATCATGAAGACTCAGCACAAGGAAAAGCTGGTATTGTCTAACTACCTGGGAATGAGCAGCATGTGGTACTATTTCCCAAGAGCCGGGATGCAGATCTAATTCAGCAGAGGGAGAGATTCTCATATTAGAATATTCTCCTCCAGACCTACCTATTCTTCCCCACACCAGACCCACAAGATCCCAACTTGAAACTTCTCCAGTAGCAAAGCTGTGGGGAGCTTTTTTTTTAAAAAAAAAAAATCAAATTAAGTGGATCATACTTAGATTGGTTGCTCGGTCCTAGGCCATCAGATCCTGCAGAGCAAGAGCATTTCCCGCCCCGAATTCCATGTCTCGGTGGCTAACAAATAGCAGTGCTGCATCTCGGCAGTGAAGCATTTCGGAGGGTGGGTCAGGCAGAAAGTAGAGGGGAAGCGCCAACTAAAACCTCAGCTTAAGTTACAACGGTGGTGGTGGTCTCATAGGGTGCTATCTGGTTTAGCATTCCTCACTACTGTACAAATAGCAAATAGGCAATATCAGCAGCCACCAATGGACTCTCTAGCCCCATCTCTTTAATACTGTAGCTGAGCATTACTCAAAATAAGTGCTAGCCACATCGTGTCATCATCAAGTAAAAGTGGCCACTTTTGTCAGGAATGGATTTGGGACTATTAAAATGCACGAAGAAATACAGTCCAGTTGGGTTTTTTTTCCAGGTGCATAGGTAGACTAGGAGATCTCCCAACCTTTCTGATGCTCTTCCATGAGTTCTCTCTCACACACACACACACACACACTTACGGTGTCTTCCCTTGTGGAAGCTTCAGCATGTCTCACTGCAGTTGTGTCTCTCTATGCAGCCCATTGGAGTAGGTTGTGACATCTTTGAAGACAGACCCAAGCTATCAGAATGGCGCAACCGGGTGGAGGAAGCTGTGGGGAAAGAGCTCTTCCAGGAAGCACACGAGATTATTCTGAATATCAAGGAACTCAGCAACATCCAAATTGACCCACAGCTGAAAGAGCATCTGGCGCCTGTGCTAAGGAAAATGATGAAATGAGTTAATGTTCTGTTACCATTTGATCTGCATCTTTCCACCATCTTGCTCCCCCAACCCCCTCTCCAGAACCATGAGTAAGTGCCCTTCATAAGGAGGAAAGAATAATGCAGTACTTTCCATGTGGAAAATGCAGCCCACCCTTAGTCCATGGTAGTCCATTGTCCTCAGGGACAGAAGCTGGGGAAATCTTAGAATCTGAAGCTGTAAATTCACAGGAAGCATCTGAGAACAAATAAACGGGCAGCAAATCTTCTGGGGGCATGGGCTTTGTGACTTTTTTGTTGTCATATTTACTTTTAGGTGATCTGTAGCAATAACACATAAACCTTCTGGAACTGCAGCAAAATTGAGGAGGCAGTGATGAGAAAACTATACAAAGACTTTGGATTCTGCTGAAAACACCCAATTGTGAAAGAATCCTAAATGGGTGGAATCTGTATTTCAATGTGCTTATAGTTATGATTTCCTGTTGTCCTCGAACCTTATCCTGAAGTTCTTGCTCAGGCAAAACTTTCTCCCCATTGACAATGACAATATCATGATTAAAAACTTCAATATTTTACACCCTCTTTCCTTTTAAGTATTTACTAGCTCAGCTATATAGATTGTTGTTGCTGAAGTTTTCTACAATGTCATTATGGTTGTAATAGCGCTACTGAACTAGGTTTTAAGTTCTAAGCTACCTTGGAAGCATTTTTATAAATTTAACCTATAAACTGTGTGTATGGAGTGATGTGGTAATTCCTTCCCAAACTGAGAATGTATATCATAAGGGGGGAGGGATAGCTCAGTGGTTTGAGCATTGGCCTACTCAATCCAGGGTTGTGAGTTCAATCCTTGACTGGGCCACTTAGGGATCTAGGGCAAAATCAGTACTTGGTCCTGCTAGCAAAGGCAGGGGGCTGGACTCAATGACCCTTTCAGGGTCCCTTCCAGTTCTATGAGATAGGTATATCTCCATATATTATAAATTTCAACCTGAACCTAAATTTTATCAACAAGCTAAAATTAGGTTTTGTGGCAAGAAAATATTCTGTAAATGTATCACAAGTCCATAAGGCATCAAAGAAGACTTTTTCTTCTCAGAGTGAAGCCAACGTTGATCAACAAAACATATTAGAAATATGATTTCTGATTTGACCTTCGCCTGGGAAATGCAGTGTTTTCTGAATTCTCCTGCCCCCTTTCTCCAATAGAGGGTCATTAATATGTTTTTATTTATATTTTTCCTATAAAAATATAAAATACAGCTATGAGTGAATCGTAAAAAGGTTCGACATTTATTTATTTCAGATTCAAGAGAGACAGCATGTATTTATGAGAGCTAAGATTTTGAGAGGTTTCAGAGTGGTAGCCGTGTTAGGCTGTATCAGCAAAAAGAACGAGGAGTACTTGTGGTACCTTAGAGACTAACAAATTTATTTGGGCATAAGCTTTCGTGACCTAAAACCCACTTCATCAGATGCGTGCAGACACCATCAGATGCATGCAGACATCATCAGACACCATTTCAAACAGTTGACAAGAAGGTGTGAGTAACAGTAGGGGAAAAATTAGCATGGGGAAATAGTTTTTAGTTTGTGTAATGACCCATCCACTCCCAGTCTTTATTCAAGCCAAATTTAATGGCGTCCAGTTCTGCAGTTTCTCGTTGGAGTCTGTTTTTGGTTTGGCCAATGTACATAGCAGAGGGACATTGCTGGCACATGATGGCATATATCACATTGGTAGATGTGCAGGTGAATGAGCCCCTAATGATGTGGCTGATGTGATTAGGTCCTATGATGGACAGAGTTGGCACCGGGCTTTGTTGCAAGGATAGGTTCCTGGGTTAGGGTTTTTGTTGTGTGGTATATGGTTGCTGGTGAGTATTTGCTTCAGGTTGGGGGGCTGTCTGTAAGGGAGAACTGGCCTATCTCCCAAGATCTGTGAGAGTGAGGTATCGTCCTTCAGGATAGGTTGTAGATCTTTGATGATGTGCTGGAGAGGTTTTAGTTGGGGGCTGAAGGGGATGGCTAGTGGCATTCTGTTACTTTCTTTGTTGGGCCTGTCCTGTAGTAGGTGATTTCTGGGTACTCTTCTGGCTCTGTCAGTCTGTTTCTTCACTTCAGCAGGTGGCTATTGTAGTTTTAAGAACACTTGATAGAGATCCTGTAGGTGTTTATCTCTGTCTGAGGGATTGGAGCAAATGCGGTTGTATCTTAGAGCTTGGCTGTAGGCAATGGATCGCGTGATGTGGTCTGGATGAAAGCTGGAGGCATGTAGGTAAGTATAGCAGTCAGTAGGTTTCCTGTATAGGGTGGTGTTTATGTGACCATCGCTTATTAGCACTGTAGTATCCAGGAAATGGATCTCTTGTGTGGACTGGTCCAGGCTGAGGTTGATGGTGAGATGGAAATTGTTGAAATCATGGTGGAATTCCTCAAGGGCTTCTTTTCCATGGGTCCAGATGATGAAGATGTCATCAATGTAGCGCAAGTAGAGTAGGGGCATTAGGGGACAAGAGCTGAGGAAGCGTTGTTCTAAGTCAGCCATAAAAGTATTGGCATACTGTGGGGCCATGTGGGTACCCATAGCAGTGCCACTGACTTGAAGGTAGACATTGTCCCCAAATGTGAAATAGTTGTGGGTGAGGACAAAGTCACAAAGTTCAGCCACCAGGTGTGCCGTGACATTATCAGGGATACTGTTCCTGACAGCTTGTAGTCCAACTTTGTGTGGAATGTTGGTGTAGAGGGCTTCTACATCGATAGTGGCCAGGATGGTTCTGTTTTGATTTTGAGAGACTTTTGCACATCCAGGCATTCCTACGTTCTTCCATTCAGAGAATAAAAGCCATCATTGGTTCTCTGAAGGATGAAGGCTTTGCGGATGAATTTACCAGATGAGACCATGTGTTTCTTCTCTGCTTGTCTTTTTTGCTGTGTACGTACACACCCACACACTTGTTAATGGTCTGCTCCGAAGGAAAAGAAACTGCCTTTAGTTTATTAGAGAGACAAGGTGGCTGAGATATATCTTTTATTGCACCAATGTCTGTTGGTAAGAGAGACAAGCTTTCAAGCTACACAGAACTCTTCCTCAAGTCTGGGAAAGGTACTCAGAGTGTCACAGTTAAATACAAGGTGGAACAGATGGTTTAGGTTAAGTAGTTAGCATATTTTCAAGGGACCATTCAAAGTGATGTGGCCTGTGATGTGGCCTGTTAATACCCCTATAGTCATAAGACAAAAAGCAGGTTTAGTGGGTTACAGATTGTTGTAATAAGCCATAAATCCAGTGTCTTTATTAAGACCATGACTTTTAGTGTCTAATAAAGTTATGAATTTAAGCTCCCAGGCTCAGCTGTTGAAAGTGCTGTGCAGGTTCTCTTTGAGGATGAGGACTGATAGGTCAGATATAGAGTGATCGAATTGTGAAAAGTGTTCACCCACAGCTGATGTGGCATTTTTGTCTTTTATCATTTTCCTATGTGAGTTCATTCAAAAGCACAGTGATTGTCTGGTTTCACCCACATAGTTGTTTTTGTAGCATTTAGTTCACTGGATGTGGCACACCACATGTTGTGATAGGCATGCATAGGACCCATGAATTTTGAAAGGTGTGTTGTTTGGGGGTGTTGATCATTGTTTCTTAACCCTTCTGTTGTCTTCCTTATGCCTTGCAGTATTTTGCAGATCTCATAGTTGCTTGGGCACATTCAGGCCCCCCTTTCTCTTGGTTGTCAGCCAAGTCTTGGCTGTGAACAATGTCCTTGGACAAAGCCTGCTAGCTGTATTTTCCTCTCAGTTTACTCATTCTGTGCTCTTTCCTTCTCCCTTTCTCGGCTTCTTCTAACTTCCAAAGGAACCTTCCACTTTTCACTCATACATCTTTTCTCCAACCATTAACACATACACATTATCATTATACATCCTTTCCAGTAACATAACTTCTGTACAGAGCCTTGAAGCAACAAACCAGGACAAGCACACTCACTTCTGAGGATTCCACTCTGTACAAGCTCTGGTGTCCAATAGCTTTCCTTTTCAAACTTTAAATGCCTTCCCCATCTTCATCCCTAGCCTTGGCTATAACCTGATTCCGCTCCACTTCAGACAACAAGGTTCTCATAAGTATATTGCAAACATCCCAGTCAGGCTTATGGCTAGCCAGACACCCTTCAAAGATTGAAATAAACCTGCTTGGATTCGTCCAGAACTCCCCTGCCTCTGCCTGAAAGCAGCTAGATGGACTGGGTTAAAAACAACATGAGAATACACTGACACAATCTGGGCTGCACGATCCTGGGTTCCTGGACGGGCTACCACACTCTCAGTAATCAATGGATACAATCCCACCGAGGGGTGGGGGTACTCTCTGGAGCCTGTGGGGGTGGAGGAGCCAAAGGGGACACCGATTCTGCCATTACAACTGTGGGAGAGTTCTGGGGTTTAGCAGCCGTTACTACCGAGCCTGTCGGAGTCAAATGGCACTTATGCAAAATATCAGTCCTATCTCTTAACACCATAAACGTATACGCATAGAGATGTTCATTCCCTTTACCTGTTCTCTGACAAAACAAAAGTAACTGAAGGATCATGTTGTAATTGAGAGATCCTTCCGGTGGCCACCTTTCTCAGCACTCCAGCTGATACTGAAGCCCATCAACTGTACAGAACCTTTTCAATTTACTTTTAATCAACTGGTCAGATCCAAACACTTTCCAGTTCACCAGAATGCATTCTAAGGGTGTACACTGTACCCTGCCGGCTGTACTCCGTTCCTGCCCCATCGGGAGACTCTGGGCGTCCCCAGGTCAAAACAGGCAGACACTGGGCGTCCCCAGGTCACAACAGATAAGTTCCCACTGGACTGTTCCTACCTTATCCAAGGGTCCGGTTCTGCACCGTCGCCCTATCCACGGGACTGGTTCCCCACCGTCGCCCGCAGCTGCTTCTCCACTGTCTAAGTGCGTTGCACTGTTGTGCCCTCCGGGGTCGAGCAAACCACGTCTCCGCCGAGGCCCCCGATGAAGTCACCGGTGCGCGCTGGGCGTCGGTCGTCGCTGTAAGCCGTCGGCCGCCAGGAGGGATCTGGGCAAGGCTAAATTTCAGCCTCGAGCCCCACGTTGGGCGCCAAAACTGTTGCCTGCCTAAAAAGGCCTCGAGATGGCAAACAGGGGTCTGTCGCCCGGTGTGCTTGGCACCAATAAAGACACCGAGGGGAGAAAGCAAGCCAAGTTTATTTCAGAGCTCTGAAATGGCACTAGGAGACCAGCATGTCTCAAATCAAGTGCAGCAAATACAAATAAAATTTTCCCTTTTATATTCCAAGCTGTTTCTGTGTAAGCCTTTGTCTGTTACTCCCTCTTACCCCTCCCTCCCCTCCCTTCTCTAGCAGTTACAGCAGGGACCCAGTGTGCATGTTAGAAACTTTCCCTTCGCCTGCTTGTCTCTTGGCCTTGCAAGGCCTGTTTACAGCAGCTGCCTGCTAGAAAAGCTGACCCTTCCATTTCTGCTTCAACATGTCAGCAGTTAGCACAGAAGTAGGTGAGAGTTCACAAGATGGAGTCACTGTGGCTCAGGTAGGCCCAGAGCAGAAGAGCTTCATCGGCTCTTTTGGCCTTCCACTCTCCCGAGTTACCTGGTAGCTATGCCTAGTGACACCAACACTTCTCTGTGGGCAAGTTCAAGGTGTCCCTTTATATCCTGTGTGCTCCTGCTGTACAGTAGTAGGGACACTTCCCTGATCCCCTCCAAGAAAGCAAGAAGAGCCTTTTACAAATGTAATTAAAGTGCTGGCCTACTCTGAAAAGTCCCTCGTAATGCCATTACATGCATCCATATTTACTATGACTCAGTGACTCCAGATCATATCTTCTGTTGAAATGAACAAGATTTGTTTTATCAGCAAACTCACCCTGGCATTTGAGAGTTAAGATGGCTTATTTCCTCTCATCTTTATTCTCAGCAATTAAGATCTTTAGGTCAAATGATTTCCTTAGTGATACACTAGCCTTCATTGGGATTGCACTGGTATAATTGGGGGCATAAATTGGTGAACATTATGTTTTATTGATGATGAATTGATGTTTATTAATGATTTAGTTGGGGTTGGTCCTGCTTTGAGCAGAGGGTTGGACTAGATGACCTCCTGAGGTCTCTTCCAACCCTAATCATCTATGATTCTATGTTTCTATGAATGTGCTGGGCTGGCAGGTAGAAAACACTATATTTTTCTTGTAAATTTAGCAAATTTGTTCAGTAGTTACTGAGATTCAGTAAAGATTGGGACCTTCGAGCATAATTAATTTTATTCATTCATAGAGTCATTTTTCAGAATAACATCACTCTTCAAACAAACTGTCCTAGTCCTAACATTTTGTTATGAACTAATGAAATTCTATTGCTGGTCACTCTTTGAGACAACATGAAACTCTGGATTATGCTGTCCATCAATGCCAGTCTGCCAGAGTCATCTTTATTGATTTGGGAAAGCAAAACTCCAATCTCAGTAGCTGACCTGACTTTTTAAATATTTACTATGGCAATAAGCCACCAGGCTGCCTTTTCACTTTTTGTAGAGAGTATTGTTGTGCAATCTATTCCAGTCTTGGACCGCAAACATGTGATTGTATGTGCAACAATGACCCGCTGGGTAGTCTGCTGAGTAATCAACCCTGTGTGAATTTACATGCACTCGTGGCTGTTGATAGCTTTTTTCTTTTTGAGATGCTTTTAAAAACAGAGGTGAAGGGTCTAATAAAGGAGAGCGAAGTTTTATATCCCTTGCTTTCTAGGCTGGCCTGACCTGTCATGGTGGTTCTTTATCCACCCTGATGCCACCTCTGGAAAAGCAAATTGAAAGTAGAAATTTCTCCCTTACTTCATCCTAGGGACAACTCATTGTTATTAATTAATTCTATAAATTCATTCTATGGGTTTTAACCTGTGTGATGTGAAAATCCCTTGCAGAAGGCAGTTTAACACTGTGTGCACATCTGCTCCATTGAGGACTAGTCTGTCCCCTCATTTCCCTTCTTCCTTACTTTTGGCAAATATGTCATAAAAACATTCAGCTGCCTTTATTGAAATCTCCTTCTTCTTTCCCTCCCCCAAGATTGGAGGAAATGCTCTTCCCATTTCAGAATGGCCATTTTCAGGTAACTTTTTTCAGTGTGTTTCACCTACCGCTAGCATTAACAGGAGTCAAATGACCGAAGCCCTGTTGCAATGCACTGAAAGGCTTGGCATAACTGTCAGACTGCAAAGACCCTGGCTGGACATTTTGGCTTTTTAGTTTATGTTCCTTCTTTAATTTGAAAAATACACCTCTTGAAAAAGCCCACGGACTTATTTATAACAAGGTGCCTCTAAGTGTCTGGCAGTGGCAATAGCAAAATATTGCCACTGGTTTGACTAATCCCCATTAACGGGTTCCAAATGGGCTATGCTGACAGCTCAGCTTCAACTTCTATTGGTTTCTCCACCACTAGTCTCTGATTGTTTTTCTTATTAATTATAACTCTTTTAGGGCTCAACATTCAAGACTTTAGCAACACAAACTCCCTGAAGAAAGTGCCTATACTGAAGGATGGAAGCTTGACCTTAGGAGAGAGGTTAGAATGCAGAGGTAGAAACCTCACATCCTTGTCGCAGTATTTACCACCATAACACTTCTGAGCTGCATGGTTGTCTGCTGCAGTCCGCCTCTATGAGGATCATGGGATGGTGTTTGGTCTTTCAGTGTGCTAGGACATGCCGGTAATAAGGCGTCCTGGCTGGTTTCAGATTGCCAGATGCACTGAGAAAAGCAGTCTGGCTGAATGTTCTCCTGGGGCCCCAGATTGGAATCTCACCAAGGCGTGGGAGTGTTAGTGCCAATCTATGTCTCAGTGAAACACACCATGGATTGTATTGAGAAAAAAGTTGTAAGTGCGGGGGACAGTGTGGCACTAGGCCTTCCTTTTTTCACTCAGACTGTGACCCATCTGAAGGCATCTTAGCACCTTTCTAATATTCTAATATTCACACAAATGTAGGGGGCTCAAGACCATAAGCTCCGACTCCACGGGTGCTCCGGGGCTGGAGCACCCCTGGAAAAAAAATAGTGGGTGCTCAGAACCCACCGGCAGCCCCACCAATCAGCTCCTCCCGCTCCCCCCCAGTGCCTCCCTCTGTGTATCAGCTGTTCAGCAGCGTGCAGGAGGTGTGGAGGGGGAGGGGGAGGAGCAAGGGTGGAGTGTGCTCGGGGGTGGTATGGGGCGGAGTGGGGATGGGAAGAGGCAGAGCAGGGGTGGGGGCTTGGCAGAAGGGGTGGATGGGGGTGGGGCCTGGGGTGGAACGGGGGTCGAGCACCCCCCAGCAACTTAGAAAGATGGCGCCTCTGCTCAAGACCCCAAGTGAACAGAGAGCGAAATGGGAAAGCAGTGTTTCAAGAAACCAAGGAGAAGGGTTCCCTGAAAGCCCCCATGAGAATCAGTCTGGTTCTGAGAGAGCTTTGATTTACATGTCTTATCTTCTTTGCCAGGATGCAATCTGCAAGTTCTACATTTGTTTATATTTGTGGGGCGGGGAACAAGTGGTGTATTTTTGAGAGAATGCATTCTCAGAGTCATGTCTTTGTAAGGAACGTGTGCAATGTACTTTTCATAGCAATAAAAACTGACAAAATAAAGGCCTGGTCCAATGTCTGTTGAAGTCAATGGAAGGTTTCCCATTGACTTCAGTGGGATATTGGATCAGGCCCTAAAACAGCTGGGAGGGAAAAGGAAATGCAGAAAACACTACATTATACTTCATGATGATAGTTTTATAAAATATCATTGGTCTGTGGTTCTTAACGTGTAAAGGGTGCTGTGGGTTATCAGCAGAACAAGCAGTGCTGATCTTTCGGCTCCTGCGCTGTTCTCTGACCCCTAACATTACCACGCTTTCTAAATGGAAGTGATGTAAGGAGAAGAATGCAACTGTTCTCTCCTTAGCTCACAGGCCTACTGTTTCCCCTTTTATCTGGGCAGCACTGTGATTCTTCTGTCCCTGAGCCAGAGAAGTACAACACACCTATCACTGGTACTCGTCCAACCTACAGAAACGGGCCCGGGTAGATGAATACAGGCCCTGGCAACACACTACTGTCCGGGCGAATGCTTCCAAAATGTTGTGGGTCAAGGTGAGTCGGCTAAATATCAAAAATGCTGAATACTAGCACTTGCCAGTGTTATAAAAGGGCTGTGTTTAAATGGCCTTTGTATAAAGGGTTTGCCCTTTCTTTCCAACATAGTGCTCATTTTGCCATCCGTAGGTGTACGGAACAAGGACAAAGGGAGAAGGTATATTTCCACTAGGCAAATCTACAAGACTGCTTGCTTTACCCATCATTTATTTTCCCAGTGCCACCAGACTACTGTATGTCTGGCATGCTAGTTTAGCCTTAGGAGCAAGTCATGGGGCAAGTTTCCCTACTTAATCCAGGCTGCCAAGTACCACTCCCCGATTTGGTCAATTGTAGTTAGTTTGAGTATTATCAGCACTCCTGAGTTCCAGACAGAGTCATGAGGGGGCATTTAACGTCTTTCTTTATTTTTTTTGTTAAGTGCTCCCACATTTTTAAGTGCCTGTGTGAGGTTAAATAGCTGCATTTTGGGGGTGGTTGTCCAATAAGCGTATGTCTTGTGACCATAATCAGCCAATTGGTGAACATACAGAAATCCACTTTGTATTTAATATGTATGTATACAATATACATATACATACAAATCACTTACATAGTGCTATGATCATACAAATTATAATGATGATGCCATGTGGTAAACTACATGCACCTGGCTCTTTTCTCCCTCTACTGGTCTGATGGAGAACAGCAAGATCATGCAGCAAGGCCCAGAGTTTGGGGAGATTTGGTATGTCTCCTCTTACAGGGTAACATATATTTAAATTGATGAAACCAACCTTGTAGGGATCCTAGCACTCCACTTAAATTAAAAGGTTACTTCGCCTACTAAGTAGGAGCAAAAGACCGTGTGAGACGTGGACTATGAAACCTGATGCATATGCTGCTAGCATTTGATGTAAGGATATCTGAGATCCACAGATTATTCTCAGAATGCAACAGGACAACGTCCAGCTGCTTCAAGGATCCCATTAAGTCTCATTCTGATTGCTGATACTTAGAGGTACAGAGAAATAGAGGATTCATACAGCTCGGTACCGGATTAGCTCTCCTGTAAATACATGGAGCAATCTATGCAGTTCCCCATTTGGTGATGACTAAATTCCATTGCATGTGTATGGAAGCTAATCCTATTCCCTCCTCCCCATGCAGGTGGTGATTCCCCTCTTCACAGGAAAGCCAATACCTTGAGAGAAGCTACAGGAGGCTTTGGATGAGCTGAATAATTCCCTAAAAAAGTTCACAGAGAAGTTCCTGCAGGACAAGCCCTTCATTGTGGGCAGTGAGATTTCTCTGGCAGACCTGGTGGCTATCAGAGAGTTCATGCAGGTGAGTGTAGGAATGTTAGTGAATTTTCAGCATCATGAAAAACTGATGTTGTCTATACTGCCTGAAGACCAGCATGTGGTGCTGGTACAGTTTCCTTGGAGATGGGAAGGAGGGTTTGATGCAGCACCACAGACTGAGAAGGGAAGCAGGATTCAGCGACATCACAAAGATGGCAGATGCTACAAAACACTCTGATCCAGTGTTACTCTGTCCCCCCTCCATGTTTTCCTTCACGTCATTCCCTCCTCATTACAGTTTTCTGTCCTTCTTGTGAAGAATTCAAATCCTATGAAGAGTAAATGAGGAGCAATGGGGAACTGAGGTTTAGATTAAAATAAAGAGCCCACCCCAAGGGGGGGGGGGCAGGCTTCCTCCCCTAGTCATTTCCCTCCTCTCAGTCTGCAAAATACCAATCAGGGACTTCACAAAATACTGCATTTAAAAGGAAGTGGCTCCCATATGGATCCGTCACTTGCCTGGAGTACTGTGTTACAGCACCTTCCACCTCTCCCCACACCTTCTCCTCCAGATGCTTTATGGGGCAGCACTGCCTCCCTCCAAAGAGCGGGTCACCCTGCAGATAAACTTTTGAGAGGGCAAGAAAAACTGCTGATGCTGCAATTTTGATCTTAAATGGTGATTTCGTGTTCTCTCATTGACCATGCCTTAGTGCATGTGAGAACTGTTACAGCTATTAAGCCAAACTCTCTGCTGGTGTAACTTCATTAGCTTCAATCGTTCTATGCTGCTGGAGAAATCTGCTCATTATCTCCTGACTTAACCTCTAGCAGCTGAGGTTTTGCAATAAGCATCACGTGAATTGCAATGAGAATGTACCACCCTTCAAGTCAGGCTCAGACATTTAGGTGTTGGAGCAGATTGAGGATGACACTGACATTAGTCAGCCAATTGTCTTCCCACTTTTGGCAGTTGCTTGTTAATCCAGGGCAGGATTTTGCTGTGCAGTTCATTTAAATGAATTCCTCTCCTTTTCACTAACGTTTGGCTGCGGTGTCTTTCTCTCTTTACAGCACGTAGGTGCTGGTTGCCACATCTTTGAGGGCTGGCCCAAACTGGTAACATGGCACAGCCAGGTGGAGGAAGCTGTGGGGAAGGAGCTCTTCCAAGAAGTGCACGAATGGATCCTGAATGCCCAGGATTTGAGGAAAGTCCAGATTGACCCACAGATGAAGGAGGAAATGAAGCCCAAGATGCTGAAGTAGGAGGAAATGTGAAGTATTCTTTCACTGCTAGACTTTTCTGAATGTTTTTCTAAATCCAACCCCCGAAATTCCTCTGTTATGTGTAATTACCCTGTGCCAAGAAGAAAGAACTTGCCACACGTTTCACTTGAGTAATGGAACTTTTCCACGTGTTCTGTCTTTATCCTCTAACAGTAAACCACAGCAGGGCACTTTAAAATTAGACCATTTTTCCCTTAACCATGGCCTTTTTGTCACTTGAAAGAGACAGTGTGTTGTCCCCAAAAATTCACTCATTACTATTTCTCACAGGGCTTCTTCGTCGCAGTCCTCTTAAATATCCTCATGCTGACTGTCAGCTTCTCTGCTCCTTGACAATTCTGATAAACTCAAAAAGAATGCAGACTTCTAGCAGAGAGTCTTCAAACCCTTCCACACACATGCTCTGGATTTCTCTCTGTGGAAGCTTACTAACCTCTGGGACATTTTAGCTTCTTGAGGCAGCACACATTGTTCTCATTTTCCTCTCCTCATCCTGTAATTGTCAGTGCCACTCTTCACAGCTGGCAGTTTGCTGCACAGAGGAGTGACTCATTCCTTGGTGAATTTTCTGTTCTAACAGATATCCAGGATTTTGTGCTCTTAAAATGTTGTTAGAAATAATGATGCCACTGGACACCCAAAGCAGTGTACTTTCTGTGCAGTTGCATGCCCAGAATACCAGCCATCAAGTGACTTCTATCACATCAAGTGCCAAATCTTTTGTGCAAGTCTTGGAAATGCACTGCCTGATGTGCTGTTACTGTTATAAAATAGAAATTCAAAATAGAAACAAGCATTTACTGTAGCTTATTCAAATGGATATAACAGTCTTTCAGCCAGACAGGTAACTCTTGCATATACTTCACTGTAATGTCACTGCTTGTTCTTCCTAGAAAACTCAGAGCAGGAGTTGTGTACATTTATGTACTGATATTTTCTGAATCTGCTTAGACTATATCAGACATTTACCTCTCAGATTCATCAGCTGCCAGTGTGTCTCTTCAGAATATTGCAAAGCATATGTTCAAAATAAAAATGCAGCAGTTGTTTGTCTTTGGGTGTTTCGTTATCTTTGTTTTTAGAGGATCTGGGTTTGAAGTGCAGTCAACTTAAAGCAGAGCTTCGTTCCCTTCTCCTACCTACACACTTTCCTTCCTTAAGACGTTCCAGTTAGGGTTAGTGGGTTTGGTTTGGTTTTTAAATGCCCTAATCTTCTGGAAGTGTCCATTTTCATTGAGATTTTTCCACTCAACAGCTGTACATCATTAACTCCCCGTCACAAAATTCAAACCGTGGGCCAGTCTCAGATTTTGCAGCTGAACTTTTTTATAATGATAATGTTACCCGTTATCACAGTTGCCACTTCAGCATAAAGAGTCAGGTATTATAAATATATATTATAAATAGCCACATCAGTTGGACAGTAACGTGGGAGACATAACCTCTAAAACAGGCTTCTTGGATTTTAGCAACCATGCATGGAGATAAAATAGGCAGCTGTTAGTGAAAAGGAGAATATTTTCTTCGCCCCATTTCTCCATGTGGAGTATCTAAATAAAAAGAGATATCGAAGTGAGAAGAAATAATGAACACATGGAAGGCAGAGAGTCCCAGCCAGCTGTAGGCACATAAGCCCCTCTATCCATCTCCCAACAAAGGGCAGAAATAATTTCCAGTCTTTAGGGAAGGTAAAGCAATATGAAAAAGGCTGTAAAAACAAGAGAAATTAAGTATCACAGTAAGTTGCATTCATGCGGTCACATGCATACTATTACAAGCACTCTGTCATGTGGTAGGGTATGATAAATCAATCGTGCCGTGGTGGTCAGGCTGCTTGTCAAGACTTACTGTTACATTTCAATGTTCAGATTATTAGTGTGTGTATGTTTTTTATGCTTTTCCATCCCCTAACCACTATTGTCCGTCTCAGGGCACTCAGGGTGTGAGAAATAAGCATTTGTTTCCAGCAGACAAATGAAAGCCAAGATAAACTCCACTGGCACATTTCCATTTGTGGCTTTGTTAAGGACACTCTTGATCAGGGAGTTGCATGAAGTACGCGAACTGCCTTCCTGATAAGCAATCCATATACCTGCCTGCCAGTGCCACAGAAAATGAATAGAGGGTTTTGTTTTGGCTTACTCCTTTCTCTTGGGGGGACATGGATCAGTGTTCACGTCGTGCTCCCGGTCAGTACCCGGCCCAGGCTGGGGAAACTAATGATCCAACCAGTGCACCAAATTCAGTGATGAATCCTGGTCACATGCCACTAGAGGTACATTGCACATATGAAGTTTTAAGACTCCATTCCCTTAGCAGAATCAGATTTCTCTGCCATGTGGAAATAAACCTAACAAAAACCAGGGCATCAAATCCATAGTATTATATTTTATTGTACAATCTGGTAAACAGGACACTCAGCTTTGGAGGATCCAGGTGACCGAGGCCCCGGAACTGCTTTTCCTGTCCTGTCTGGGCAGGACCAGCCCTGTGAACTAGGCAGCATCGCCGTGACAGCGGGGACACCCGTGGCTGTGGCAACGTGTTCATAAAAGGCCAGGCAAAGCAAACCTCCCGCCCACCGGGAGAGGAACAGGCCGTGCTCAGGGATGCTACCCAGGGCACAAGGGGTCCAGGCGGAGAGACAGACATACCGACAGAGGAGGGTGTCTCCAGGCGCAGCCAATCGCAAACCCCGGCGCTCGCTCCCACCCCCTGCCCTGCAGCCCGCGGCGGCCGCGCCGCGTGTGACCCTGCAGACGGCGGTAGCTGGTGTGTGGCGCTTGTCTCGGCCATGCCGTTCCTGGAGCTGGAGACCAGCCTCCCGGCCGCTCAGCTGCCCCAGGGCTTCGCCGGCAAGCTGTGCTCGGCCGCCGCGGCCATCCTGAGCAAGCCCGAGGAGGTGAGTCTCCTGCCTCGGCGTGCGCAGCGCAGCGGCCTCGGGTCTGGCCGCGCAGGCTGGATGCGCCCTTGCAGGCGGCTCCCCTGCCGGGGCAGCTGGGCTTGCGGCCGATGCACAGAACTTGTCCTTGGGGGGCAGCACCAGCAGAGAGTCTGTTTAGTGGCAGTTGCTTTGCCCACTAGACCCCCAGTTCTGCTGGCCCCGCACCCCCTGGGGGGCATGGGCTAGATGGGAGGGGGTCCTGGTATGGGAAAGACTGAGAATCACTGGTCTAGGGCCCTCTGGGGGGCCGTGAGCAGGTTTCGGGGGGGGCACCAAATAGGGTCAGCATTAGACTCGCCAAGGCCTAGGCCAGAAAGCCAAAGTCCCACTGCGTGGGTCTGAAGGCTGGGGCCCTGGACCCCCACCCCCTGGGGCTGAAGCCTGAGCAATGTAGCTTTGCGGGGGGCTCTGCAGCACGGGGTTCCAGACAACTGCCCTGCTTGCTACCCCTGAATGCTGGCCCTGACTTTTCTGTGCAGAAAACGAGTTATTGTGGCACAGGTGGGCTGTGGAGTTTTTGTAGTATGGGGGGCTCAGAAAAAGGTTGAGAACCCCTGGTCTAGGGCACCCTAATAGGAGGGAAATGGAAAGGCAGGATTCCCCTGGGGTGCATGGGGTGGGTGGCCCAGGGCACCAGCTCCTCCTCATGACACACACTGCTCATATCTGTGAGGCTCGTGTTCTGTTTCCTTCCCTCCCATGGCTGTTTCCCTGGGTGTGCCCTTGTGCCCGGCATGGCAGAGGATAAACGTCACTTTGAAGAGCGACTTGCCCATGGTGGTTGGCGGCTCCGCAGCGCCCTGCGCTCAGCTGCTCGTCTCATCCATCGCAGTGGTGGGAACCGCGGAGCAGAACAGAGGGCACAGTGCCAAGTTCTTTGAGTTCCTTACCAAGGAGCTGGGGCTCGGTGCAGACAGGTGAGTGCAGTGCAGAGAGCAGGGGAGATGTATGTAGCAGGTAGAGGGGAGTTTCATGCAGCGTCCCAGTGAGACCCAGATCAGTGCTGTGTGGAGCTTCACTAATCAAGGTCTGTGTTTAAGTACAAGTAGGGGAAGCTTGTAAGAGGCCTTGGCAGGGAGGGTCTCTCTCCTCCAGTCCTCCTGATTTCCCCCCTGCCCCGTCAGTAATTTCCTGCACTCGTTAGACTGGGCATCTTCCTTCTTGCTCCTCTCCTGGCTTTCTAAGGCTGAGCCTAATTGTGAGAATGAGGGGTAGAGTCCCAGGTATAGTCAAAGCCGAGTTACCCCCGAATGCACTGGTGTAATGATGGGATCAGAGAGAGCCTGGTGGCTCATGAGCAAGGATTTTGGGGTAGAGGGGTTAGAAGCAGAGCTGCATTGGCGTGAAACCAGAGAAAGAGGAGATATGGCAATTGAATGTCATTATTCTTATGGCTGGATGAATTGGATTCCCCTATTCTGGTACTTAGCAGCTCTGACTCCACGTCCCCACTATATCATATAAAGCCCACTATACTATTAGTGTCATGCTTGATCCAAATAACTCCTCAGTAGGGCTAATTATTGTCAGAATTTATTCAGTACAGAAAAAATAAAATGTATTTTTCTATTTAAAGAAAAGGCCAGACACATCCACCATGACCCATCAGTGCAAGGTGGTAGCATAGGGCTTAGTTTGCCTTTCAGATGGATTTGTCAGTCTTTTTTCTCTGCCCCTTTCTCTCTTGTTCTCCCATTACTCCAATAGTAGCAGAGAGAGAAAAACTTGCTCCATGTATTTCACAGCTCTGGGAAGAGGAGAAGTCTCTTATCTTTCCCTTTGTGTTTATATGGGGGAGAAATTGTCTGTATTGACAGGTTTCAGAGTAGCAGCCGTGTTAGTCTGTATCTGCAAAAATAAGAACAGGAGTACTTGTGGCACCTTAGAGACTAACAAATTTATTAGAGCATAAGCTTTCGTGGACTACAGCCCACTTCTTCGGATGCATATAGAATGGAACATATATTGAGGAGATATATATACACACATACAGAGAGCATAAACAGGTGGGAGTTGTCTTACCAACTCTGAGAGGCCAATTAATTAAGAGAAAAAATCTTTTGAAGTGATAATCAAGCTAGCCCAGTACAGACAGTTAAGAAGTGTGAGAATACTTACAAGGGGAGATAGATTCAATGTTTGTAATGGCTCAGCCATTCCCAGTCCTTATTCAAACCGGAGTTGATTGTGTCTAGTTTGCATATCAATTCTAGCTCAGCAGTCTCTCTTTGGAGTCTGTTTTTGAAGTTTTTCTGTTGTAATATAGCCACCCGCAGGTCTGTCACTGAATGACCAGACAGGTTAAAGTGTTCTCCCACTGGTTTTTGAGTATTTTGATTCCTGATGTCAGATTTGTGTCCATTAATTCTTTTGCGTAGAGACTGTCCGGTTTGGCCAATGTACATGGCAGAGGGGCATTGCTGGCACATGATGGCATATATCACATTGGTAGATGTGCAGGTGAACGAGCCCGTGATGGTATTGCTGATGTGATTAGGTCCTATGATGATGTCACTTGAATAGATATGTGGATAAATAAATGTTTAACAGTTTAACTTTTTGTGGTTGTGGACAGGACTTTACAACCCACTCACACACTGTCTCTATAAAAAATCCTGCTCCTATTACAGTCAGAGACATAAAGTCCAGACCACTGAGAGCTATGTTTAGTGGTGTGTTTCTGGGTTGTTGAGAGAACTTACTGGAGATAATGTTCCATTATAAAATAATAACCTTTCCTTTCCTCCTGTGTTCTCTCCTCTTCCACATGCAAAGGATTCTGATCCGTTTTTATCCACTGGAACCTTGGCAGATTGGCAAGAAAGGAACTGTCATGACTTTCTTATGATCTCTTCAAGAAACCCATTAAAAAGAAACCCTTGTGGAGGGCACAACCCCAGGATGGCCAGCTCTATCTGTTTGTTTCTACGCAAGATCTTATATGTATCCTTCTACACCTCCACTCATGTAGTTCCTTTCTGTTTCTGCTTCCTGTGTGCACACAGCTCCAAAGCGGGGCTTACCAGCCAAACTCTTTGACAGTAACAGTTGGAAGTCTTTGTCTCACACCTGTCTTGTGGCCCAGAGACAATGCAGTTACCTGTGATCTCAAACAAAACTTGAATCGTGAGGTTTGTGTAGCTGGGAGTTTGTTTTGTCATCAGCAGCGTCATGATGGCCTTCCTTATTTGGATCCAGTTAATCCAAGTTTTGTAGTCTTTTCCTTTAGCAGTGAACAGTTCTTTATTTCTGTTGCGTGATTGGCATCATTGATAACTGACTGGGGAGGTTCTCCAGTTTTGTTCAGCCTGAGGGCTGCTTTGCAAGAGAAAGACCGATCCTGTCATGTGCTAACCTTTCCTCTTCCTTGTGAAATTCTGTCTGTTCTAGGAGTCCATGGGTCATATCTTGAGAGTTTATGGGCTTAACTTCACCACCAGATAGCATGCTGATTGGGACCATGTCCCTGTAGACTCTTCTACACCAGAAGTCACTAAATGTTGCCCATTAGTCTGGCAATAGACACTAAACTAAGGCCTGGTCTACACTAACCCCCCAATTCGAACTAAGGTACGCAACTTCAGCTACGTAAATAACGTAGCTGAAGTCGACGTACCTTAGTTCGAACTTACCGCGGTCCAGACACGGCAGGCAGGCTCCCCCGTTGACTCTGCGTACTCCTCGCGCCGAGCAGGATTACCGGCGTCGACGGGGAGCACTTCTGGGTTCAATTTACCGCGTCCAGACAAGACGCGATAAATCGAACCCAGAAGTTCGATTGCCTGCTGCCGAACCAGCGCGTAAGTATAGACAAGCCCTAATTCACAGTAGTTTGCCCTCCAGTGGCAGTGAGTTAGGCTGAGATTCAAGGGGATCTGAGATCTTTCACTTCCAACTTCCGTGAACATTTCTTCCATTCTAAACCTCCTCCCCACCCCCACCCCATTTCTGGGAAGAGAGAATATTGGTCTGAGGGAAGAATCTTTTAACTCGTATGGGATGGCTGGGCTAGGGTTCCTCTCTAATCTCCTGCTCTGAGCTCTACTTCACTAGGATCATTGGCTTGCACAGGTGGATGTTCCCATGTTCATTCAGTAGACTCCTGTAGTTTAATATCAATGTGCATATTGTGCATTGGGGTATGTGTGGAAGGAGGGCTTCTTATTGCAGAATCATTTCATACCCTAGGACGTGGAGCCCAGGAAATTCTTTTGCTGGTTCAGGTAATTAGTTTCAATTCCTGTAACTTGTCTCCTTGTCCACAGTACTTTCCCACAACCCTCTCACTACAGTGAGCAAGATCAGAACACTTTTTATTTTATGAATGCTTTCAATGTCCTGTGGGTGGTGGAGAGGAGCTCATGAATTTACACATAACTGACTTCTTGGAGTGCCTGTGGGTTTTTTTTTTTCGTATTAGACTCAGGGCTTTGCTACATCTGCTCTAATGTCCATTCTCTTAGTAGGGGAGTTTTCCCCTGGGGGCCTTTAGAGTTGGTCACTTTATAACCGGATTATACACAATATTTTATTTTAAAAAGACCCTCAACCCGCTAGTTATCATAGTCTATGGGATTTCCTTACTTTTGCATTTCACTCAGCAGAGATAATGAAGATAGAGTTGTCAGTTTCATTTATAGTACTTTCTAAGGTCCAAATCCTGCAGACATTTAGGCATGTGAATAGTTATACTGAATTCATTGGGAATACTTATGTGAATAAGTGTTTTGAGGGTCAGGATTAAATCGTTCATTTTCTGGTTCTGATGTACTACTACAGTGTTTAATTGTCGGGTATTTACAGCATTGCAAGGGAATAATTACATTTAAAAATGAACGAATTTCCTCTTTCATTGCTCACAGAACACTTTTTATTCCAGTTAGTGTTTGTAATTTTTTTTAACACACAATCAAAAATTTGGGTGTCAAGTTGGAAGTATCTTTCATTTATTCAAAAATAACTGAAACCAATGAGGTTATTCAAAAATAATTAAAACCAAATGATTTATTAATATGTGAAGCTAGTTACTACACATGAAACATAACGTTTTTCCATTGTTGCAAAATCACTGTCCTCTAAATAAAATCTGCACTAAGTGCAGATTTATGTGTTAGTGTCATGAGTTGGGCGTTTATCTGGTCAATAAAACTTTTATCAAAATACTTTGTGTGTGTCGATTCACTAGATTATCACAATACTTTAATTTTGTTTCCCTTTCTCCTTGTATCTCACTCACCCTCTCTAAGCACACTTGTAGATAACACAGCTGTCCATGCTCCCTGTTTATTTTTCTCATGAGGTCTTTTCAGTTAAATGCTTTTAAAAGAAGGATAGTAAATTAAACAATTGTGTGTCACTGAGCATATGACCAGTGATCTTAGAAATCCATTTGCCATGGAAAAAAAAGCTGAATTTGCATTTTTACAAAGAATCTTTAGTTTTTACTTTTTGTGAAAAATAAAAACATATTAACTACATTTTACTGAAAGTACTTATGTCACTTACTCAATGTGCACAACCTCTTCCTCTTGTGGTTAATTTTTGAATGCGCTTTAATTTACGTAGCTAAACATACTCCAATAAACTGTTTCCAGTGTAGAGAGGTTATTCAATGGTGTATGTGGGGTTCATTTTTTAATGCATCTCAAATTTCACTGCAGCCTCCAGATGTGAGTGATTAAAGTTATGAAAAGATGCCAAAAACTTAAAAAATCACCCAAAGACAGTGTGTCTCTGCATTTGGCAAGGGCAAATTTTATGTTGATGGTAATGTGCTGTTCTGTGCTGTATGCAGCAAGGTTTTAGATTACATTCGAAGGCAGACAATTGCAGGACACACAGAAAGTGCTAAACATAAACTGAATGAAAAAAAACAAATGAGACTGAAACAGCAGGTCCATCAACAACAGTAAAGAAACAATGCACTGTGATTGGATCATTCCAGCGTTTTTGTGCATTTAAAAAAAAAAACAAATTTCTGAAAATATACAATACAGACATAGAATTATTTGGTATGTGTATGAAATGCAAATTGCAATGCTATTTATTTTATTATAATGATTCATGGCACTGGTAGGCTTCAAACTTGCTTAAAAATTGTAAATATATCAATAAAATATTGTGTTCAACCTATATATCGTGGCTAGGAAAACTAAAGTTCAGCATTTCATTATAATTATGGAAAATACGGATTTTTATGTTTATCAGAGAAGTGTGTGTGTGGGGGGGGTTATCATGGAAAACTAGGCTCCCTGCATATGACAAACTTAAAGCTGTAGCTGATCCTATTACTACCCTGGCTCCAGGCAGGGGGACAGTACTGCCCATGTCCCTATGAGCGGCTCAAAAAAGTGGAGGCGAACCCTTTGTGACAATGTGAGAAAACCCAGTAACCTCAATGTTAGCATTACAGAAATGTAGCTTTAATTTTGGTTTGTAAAGTACTTCCCTTCTTGGAGCCGACAAGTTTTGACTTCCCTTAGGACGAAAAACAGGACTGTTGTCCCAGCTCCCCTTGCTGGGCCTTGTTGGCTTCCTACCACTAGTTGTTTTTAGAGGCTGTTTCTCCTTCACTGCTTCTCCTGTTAGCTGCTTTGTGGCTCTCTCATTGCTATAAAAGGGCAGGCACAAGAAGAAGAGGCAGCCTCCACACAAGCTCTCTAGCTCTCAGCAGCAGCTTCACTCCATTGCCCTGGGGTGTATAGATAGACAAAGGAGTGGAAAGGGGATGGATACCATCGGGAGGGATTAAAAGTGGGAAGGAGATTGCCATGCAAAGATAGCAGAAGAGAATGACTTCTGAGCTTGTTCCAACTGCTGGAGGGGATTGTAGGCCAGAGGGGTCCCTGCCCCCTAGAAGACAACAGATAAAGGGGGAGCAGGGCATATTTAGAGGAGTGGTAGGTTTGTGGAAGGAAAGTCTTGGGTGTTGGCGGGAGTCTCAATAGGTTCAGACAAGTACCTGAGCTACCATTACTTTGGATTCTCCAGTCACAGACTTGCTATGCAATGTTAACTATCTGTTTCACACCCCCAGTATGTCTGTGACATTATATTAGTGACAAAACATACGTACTAATGCAAAATCATAATGTAAACTGGGGCAGGGAACTTACCGAGAGCTTCGTTGCTCATGGACTTTGCATCTTTTGTAAGAGAGCAGTTAAAATATTAAACCAAAGTGAGTGAATGGCTGGGACAGATTGTTTTTCTCAGCCTGAGCCCTCTTATCATTTATTTGGCTCTGGCAAATGCAGGGGGTGGAGTGGGATCAAAGCAACGATTATGAGTTGGTACCATAAAATCACTGTAGGCTCTCCTACTCCACAAACTGCTAGTGCTGAATGTTCTCTATGATCATGTTGGCTAGGGAAACAGCCATTTAGCTCCTTCACTCTGAGTGAAGTTTAATGTTTTGGGGCTTGTGGAGGAAACTGGCATAGGGAGGTCATGCAGGCCCCTTAAATCCACAAACTGAAATCAGTACACAACCCTGCATAGTACAGTATAGAGAAACCAAAGGAAGCAGTAAATATTTGTTTACGCTGAAACAGCCCGGTTACTTAGATCTGTTACTTTAGGTCCAAAAAAGCAAATGTACCAACTGCCTAGGTCTCAATAGGAATTATTTAAACTTCTGTTCCCCACAAATTAAACCCCCAAATTGTCCAGCTTTTCTTGCATGCTGCCTGCCAGATATCTGATCCCCAACGTCACTCAGCAAGAGATCTTTTTACAGTTTCTAAATATTTCAAGCCTTGAACTTCAAAGAATTTGGCTACTGTTTCTAAGGGTCAGTGATCTTTATTGGATTGTTCAAAATCTCTGTACTGAGATGTTTGCATGTCCAAAATCTTAACAAACTGGTTTAAGGGCACAAAGATAACTTCTGAGATTCTCAAGTCTTGGGGGACAAGGACTGTGTAGGTATTTAACCAGCACAAGGGGCCTGATCCTGTTGAAGGCCTTTGGACAATATTAGGATATAAATATTAAATAACATTTGAGTTAAAAGAACAACCATGTGGGGAGATTGCTTTAAGGTGTATGAATACCCCATCCCCAATTATCAGTTTATACGATAGCTGGTGGGGCGATAGTCTGCTTTCTTAAACCTGGAGTCAAAGATTTTGAGATAAATATGTGTACGTTCTACACAACGGGAACTATTCTTTATATCACTTCAGGTGGGAGATTTCCTTGTAGTACAAGGTGGCATGGTTGCAGGCTGATATGTTTCCTTAGATTACAACAATATAAACTAGAAAGCAATATAAGTCATTTACGAAAGCTTCCTCCATACAAGCTCTCCAAATGCATCTGAAACTTGAAACACCCCTGCTATTCCAGATCTGTCTTCTCTGCCCATCCCTGAGATGTTTCTGTAATAAGCACAAAATGGGAGACTACAATAAAAGATTTTAATTTGACAAGCCAGTTTGAACTCAGACATACATGGGTGGCAGGCCAATGCACTAACCCACTGCTCCTTATCTACAGCCTTCTCCACATTGTAAACAAATGCCTGTTCTACAATCACATTTGCAATTAATCTGTTTTAATTTTAAAAATAAAATACAAATGAAAAAAACAAACCCAGACTGATGAAACATATTTATTTCTCCTTACAATCATGTTCCTACCAGCTTCCCTACATAACCCTGCCAGCATACTTCAACACAAACTCATGACTGAGACGGTACTTCAATCTCCACACTTTCAGTCTTTGGGTTCCACTGCAGGTTGTCAACATGTATGCCTGGTAGACATGTCTACCAGGACTGACAGTATCAGCTTATTCCATGTTGGCCAGCAAACAGCTATCAGATGGTAACAACATCTCGTCACTGTAGTCCAATGATCTGCTTGACAGAATCTTTTCATCCTATTACCAGTCCTCTACTCTCTCCAGTGTCTCCCTAAACACACATCTTCATTCTCTAATAATTTACCAGATGATTTTACCATAAAATCGTCACCTTCTTTAAGTTTAGTGGACATATTTGATACACAGCTACAAAAATGCCTTTTAGGTTCCCATTCTGAAAAAGATCAAAGATCCAGCACCAAAAAATAACTAAACCTTTGATGTGTATGTTTCAGCTGTTAAGACATTTAACTATAGGCTGCTCCAGTGTAATGCACAA
The DNA here is from genome assembly GCF_027887155.1 of Malaclemys terrapin pileata. Taxonomy (NCBI): domain Eukaryota; kingdom Metazoa; phylum Chordata; order Testudines; family Emydidae; genus Malaclemys; species Malaclemys terrapin. Next base: position 13,493,622 of record NC_071520.1, on the reverse strand, counting down.
GTTAGGATATGCCCTTTAGTGACCATCAGAGTAACTTGATAAATTGCTCACTTTGGTTAAAGTGATTGTAATTAACTTGACTGAGATAACTGATCAATTGTTCTTCATGTCCACGGAAAGTAGGACAAGAAGTAATCAACTTAATCTGCAGCAAGGAAGATTTAGGTTAGTTATCAGGAGAAACTTTCTAACTAAAAGGGCAGTAAACTCTGGAATAGATTACCAAGGAAGGTTGTGGAATTCCTGTCATTGGAGGTTTTTAAGAATAGGTTAGACAATCACATGTCAGGGATGGTGTACTTGGTCCTGCCTCAGTATGAGAAGAGTGGACTAGATGACCCCTTTGAGGTCCAATCCAGCTCTATGTTTTCTATGATTCTATAAGAGCAAAGCATCATGTTTATTATTACAATCTATTTACATAGTGCTCTAACTCTACATAATACTATACACACATAGACCAAGGGCTTGTCCTTGTTGGAATGCTTAACTTGAGATATAATTCAAGCATTACCCCCAACCTGATTCCAGTTCATAGACAAAAATCTCTATCTTGAGTTAAGGTTATGCTTTAAACTTGAGCTAGCTGGTCCGTCAGGTGGTACGTGTTATTAATGCTGTGGGGATGCAGCTACAGCTCAAGTTAGCACAATTTATCAGATGCTAATCCAATCACTCTTTGCTACTATTGCAATCATTCTCTGCAGGTAAAGTGTGATGTTGCAATGTGGCCGCTCTCCCTTAAGCTTGGCTAGCTCAAGTGGAATAACTTGAGCGTGTAACTCAAGCAAACTGGTGAAAACTGAGCAACTGACAGGGAAAGAATTTTTACTGACACTTTTTAAAACTCTCTGCTTTTTGTTAGTACCTACTTAACTTAAGTAAATAACATTCTGGAGAAAGGACATTTTTCTTAAAGATTCAACAGCTCACTTTCAATTAAGGTGTGAGAACAGACAATCAACACTGGAATGATGGGCTGGGGAAACAGGAAGGATTGTGTAGTTGGCTGTGAATATACAGAATAAAGAAGGGCAGTTGAGAAGGACTGGAAGGAAAGAAGACTTCATTGTTTGAGAAAATGAGTTTCAGCTGAAGCCAGGCGTCCGTGAAGAAATATCAGAAAGACAGCCAGAGAGAGGGGACTGACCAGCCCACTACAAGAGAGAAAAGGCAGTAGTTGAATCCATGAGCGGTAAAATCCCAGCGATGGGATATACAAATGAAACAAGGTATCCAGCCCAGGAACCTGATGGACACTGGCAGAAAACAGAAGGCAGCAGGAAGAAAAGCCAGGAAAGGGGATAGTGAAGGAGGGTCAGCAGCGAGGCACTGGAAGCAGAAGCAGGGCCCTGATTCAACAAAGCACGTAACCACGCTTAACGTTAGGCTGTGGAGATGTCCAACCCCTCAGGCAATGCCCGCAGGCGAAGCGCGGAGATGCGCCAAGGCGGTGTGGCGATGACAGTGCAGAGGGACTTGGTGGCGCGCTGGAGAGAGCCAGGGACACGTCCCCTGGAATGTCGGCGGCGTCAGACGCCTGGTGACAGGAGTTCCAGGCTCTATTCGGTCACTGGTCGAACACCGAGGCCGGGCAGCGGCGGCGGGGACAGGCTGCGCCACGGCCCCGTGCGCGCGGGAAAGGCTGACAGTCACATGCGGGACGAGGGAGGGGGGGACGCACCCCGACGTCACGAGAGAGCGGGCAGGACGAGTCACGGGACGGTGCCTCCCGAGAGCCAATGGGGGAACAGCACGGCGCAAGCGATTGGCGCGCGCTAAGGTCATGACGGCAACGACGTGCAGGGGTGACGGCATCAGGGCACTCTCTGACGATGGGGTCCCGTGACGGCGCCAGGGGGTACTGGACCGGAAGGGGCGGGGCGCGGCGCGGCGCGTGTGGAAGGCATAGCCTCGCAGGGGGTGGGTATCACTGTGGGAAGCTGCTCTGCAGCCCCCTCGGCTCCGCCCTCTCCTAAGGCAGCCGGTCACTCTGTATCCAGCATCTCTATTGGCTGGGTAGGGAGTTGCAGTTCAGCCAATGAGCGGCCGTTGTATTGGCCTGCTGGGCTCCAGGGGCCCGGGAGGAGGTTGCCGTGGAGACTGCAGGTGAGGCTCCCCCTTCCACGTAGAACGGACTCCCCTCAGCGGCGCGTCACTCCCCCTCTCCCCGTCTTAGGCGGGCTGCTCTGCCCGCTGCTTACCCAGCCGGGCCGGGCGATCTGGTAGCCCGGCGCGGGGCGGCTGGGAATTGACACCGGGGCTGCACAAAGGGCTGGGGCGTGGGGAAGTCTCTCGGGGAAGCCGGGGGGCCGGTACCTGTGTGGGGCGTGCAGGCTGGTACCTGGCGCCTCTGCTGAGGGAGCGGAGGGCACAGTGCTGCCGGGCACCTGTATGGAGCGCGGGGGTGCAGCCCTGTCCCCGCCCGTATGGGGGATCAGCCTTGTTAGGGGAGGAGGTGCGGTGGGGGAGCGATCTCCGCAGGCCAAGCCTTACTTACGTTAAAGGTCCCCAGATCATTGGGGAGCCCTCTAGTTCCAGAACCCACAGACGTCCCCGTTTCCACTGAAGGGCCTGAGGGACTCTGAGGGGCCCTATTCCACCCCCTGTCTCACACCGGCCTATGGCTGGATGGAGCCTCCTGTGAAGATTCTGCTGGGCTCCTGCACCCTTTACAACAGGGTTTCTCAAATACTTGGATGCTGAGCTTGGATGTAACGACTTCTCCCCCCTCCCTGCCCCCTTGCTAAAGGCCTATCCATCATCATTTATGTATCTCCCTCCTCTTCTTCTCCAGTCACTCCTTCACACCCTTGCTCTGGGAAGTGGCACTGTGTACACGACTGTGAAAACTATTCCCGTTAGCATTTGGTCAAAAATTACAGTTTAGGAAGAATGAACTTTTCTAAAACCTAAATCTAGTAGAAATACTTTTACAACTTTTTTTAAAAGTCACTGAAAACTGCTGTCTTCAAACAAATATTCCTTTATAGCATGTGAAACCCAAACATAACTGCAATGAGAACCTACTGTGAAACTCACAAGAACAATGCAAAATGAAAATGGAACATAAATAGTTAAGTACATTAGAATTAGAAAATTATTTTGGTTTTAATAATCTAAGGAGCTGTGTGAAACAAATAAATTAATTTTTGCAGTACCTGTATATGATTTTTAAGTTGGAAGGCTTAAAGTAGCGCTCTGAAACTCTTTCATTGAGTGACTCTGTCTAGACATAACATCTGCAGGTGCCTAAGACTTTGTCTTACACATAAAATTTGCTTTAACTGTACTGGTATACCTAAAGCGGTACAACCCACTTTCTATGGATTTAGTTATACTAGCATTAAAATGCTTATACCGATATAGTTTATTCCCATAGAGCGTTATTCTGCTATAAAATAACTCTGTCCGTATTAGGAGTTGTACCAGTAAAAATATCACACCCCTAACTGACATAGTTATGCCAGTACAAAAACTCTGCTTCAGGCATGGCCAACCTGAGCCTGAGAAGGAGCCAGTATTTACCGATGCACATTGCCAAAGAGCCATAGTACTACGTCAGCAGCCCCCGTCAGCTCCCCCACTCCAACCTGTAGCGCCTTCTGCTTGCTGGCAGCCCCAGCAATCAGCGCCTCCCACCTGCTGTGATCAGCTGTTTCACGGTGCACAGGAATCTCTGTTGGGGAAGGGGGGAAGAGTGAGGGCATGGCAGGCTCGGGGGAAGGGGTGGAGTGGGGGCAGGGCCTGGGGCAGCAGAGGGGGGTGAGCACTGAGCACCCCCCAGCACATTGGAAAGTTAGCATCTGTAGCTCCAGCCCCAGAGTCAGCAGCTGTGCAAGGAGCCGCATAACCTATGAAGAGCCACGTGTGGCTCCGGAGTCGCAGGTTGGCCACCCCTGCTCTGCTTTCTATTTTATTTCTCTCCCTCTGTCATCGTTTGACTGTATTAGAGCTAAAAGTAACTTGACCATTATTAAAAAGTTTCTATTTGAGCAAAATGCAGAATTAAAATGGTTGCTATCCACATATTTTTCTTTTTAGCTTTGGTTGGTCTAGTGCAAGATCAGCTAAGCTACTGAGTTCTAATCCTGCGTCTACCAATCGGGTGACCATATTTCCTAAAGGAAACTAGGATACCGCTTGAGGCTGGTCTGAGGGTCTCTGCCCCCCACATGGGGCTGGGGTTGACAGCCCAAGCCCCGTTGTCGCTCCCCCCCCCAACATTCCTTTATGCCGCCCTAGGGGGAATGCTCCACATTGTTGTCAGAACTGGGCATTTGTCCCATTTGCTCTTGCCATCTGATGATCAGTTGACGAGCAAATGGGACAAATGCCTCGTTTTGCCAAAAAAGTTGGGCTATCTGAGATAGGACTTAAAAAGAGAACTGTCCCATCCAAAATGGGACGTATGGTCACCCTATTTACCAATGACTTGCTGTGTGACCTTGAGCAAGTCACTATGGCCCTGATTTAGCCAGATTCTTAAATATGTGTTTGAACTTAAGCTTGATTAAACTTAAATACGTACCTAACTTTAAGTATCTCACTGAAATTGGGCCATGGAGCCCAATGTTTTTTAGAGCTGTTGATAATTTAATTTGGAGTTATGGATGTTCAGTATAGACCTAGGTGAAAATTGGACTTTTAATTTCATTGGAAATTTTAAAAAATTGAGAAAAAAAATTGTTTAGGGTCAGACCAAAAATTATTTTTTTAATTTTTTTTTAGCAAATTAAAAAAAAACTTTTTTTTGGTAAAACAAAATATTTTGTTTTGACATAATCAAAACATTTTGTTTTGAGCATTTTAAAATGTTTTTGAATTTTTAAAAGTAAAAATAAAGGAAATTTTGGGACAAAAAGGTTTCAGACTGAAAATTTTGCCCGGGTCTAGTTCTGTAACTTCTGAAAATCAGGCCTCTGTTTCCTCCATTTATAAAACGGGGGAAATACGTACATGTCGTGCAGGGATTTTGGAGCTTTGTTAATTAATGCTTTGAAGATGTAAAGTACTTTATTGTGCAGTTGTCTGTGTAATTTGGATGCAAGTGATGGAAGTTTCAGTTGGGGGGGAGCGGAAATCAGTGTGTGTGAACCAACAAAATGTGATAATTTCTGAATGAGTTAAATTAAAGTAAAAATATGCTTTCTTTACACGTGAAAGCACTCATCAATGATGTCTGAATTCATTCAGCTCATAGTTCAGCACTCCCACTGCTTCCTGCTGTGGTTAATTCTGGAGTTACCTTGCTATTAATATGATCTACAATATAAAAGACTGTTTTTAGCCTGCTGTGCACATGTCATTTTTTTGTATGTCTGCTGATGTGAGGGATTTGTCTCATGGCAGTGAAAATTTAAAATAAAATATACAAATTCCTTTCATGTTCTTTTGCCATTACTTGCATCATACTTCAAGAAATTAATAGAATGAAAATTATAGGTTTAATTTAAATGAAAAATCACTGGTTTTAAAGGTGAATACCAGTTTTCAAATTTTCTATCAATGTTAAAATTGCTAGGGATATTAACCTCGCTCCTTTCAAAATGGAGAAGTATTTATCATAGAAGTTTAGCTTCTTTTTGTTGCTGAATATTTACTTGAGACCTCTATGGGTATGCAGCTCTAAAGTCCTGCTTTTGCAAGAGGGATGACAGGGACACTGTGTTGTCATTGGCCCACCTACATTCTGTATAGGGTACTGCTACATGCACTAGTTCAGCTTCATAAAAGTTAGCAGCAGTAGCTGGGAGCCCTAGTGTAGAGGGCTTGCCAGCTTGTTTTGAGTAATAGGTCAATTGGATGCGCTCTGAAGCAAGCCATGATGGCTACCTCCTCTGACAGTCAGCCCCAGGACAACTTTTTTCTTGATTTCTGTCTTGTTCCACAGACTCTTGTGGGAAGGGCATTGGGATCTAGCCCCAGAAATGCATCTGTGAACAGGGATTCTGGCCTTGTGCTGCTGATACAGGGACAGGAAGTCAGTCCTCTTCTCAGAGCAGGGCTTTTTCCATAATTTAAAAAAAATGACAAGGTGCAGGTAGACTATAGCAATGCACCACAAGGAGGCAGAGTTGAGGCTACACAGGCAACTTTATCTTTGTCATTTTCTGAGATTTAAGTGATTAATGTGGCAGTCTTAACATTCATTTAATGTAATATTTTTGTATGTTCTCAAGAATATCATTTATTTATTTACTAAATGTTTTTAATACATTTAGTACACATAAATCTACAGCTGACTAATGTACCATAGTTATAAGTACATTGCAAATATTCATTATTTTATAGTGTTTAAAGGCTTAAAAGCAAAAAGAAAATGAGGAACAATTGAATTTCCTTTCATCTTAATTATTTTAGAACTTTATTTACAATTTTTTTTAAGATTATTATTGTCAATTCTTGTTTATTTTGTAAGGTGCTATGATGCTTGCAAAAATTTCCAATTAAATTGTTAAATAATGATGCTATGTTTTTAATAATAAATGCTTTCCATTTATAGTACATATAATTCTAATCCCTGTTTGCTCTTCAGACCTATTTGTGACTGGCCCTCCACCTGACTCTAGTGGGAGAATCTTGAACATGGTAAGGTGGCAGTCTAGCACAAGCTGCTTATCAGACATCTTGGTGGTATGGCTCTGTGAGAGAGCAGCGAATTCTTGGTGCCACATGTTGCTTGAATCCTTTCATGTGTGTGATGTGAGAAACCAAAAACAATTTTCCATATTTCCTTATCCCAAGACTTAGCCACTCTCTGTGGAGTGTTAATTGGCACAGCTAGAACATTGCATTTTCAGTAATTATCCTTGTAGTGATTGGTAAATTAAGGAGCGTCACTGTAATCCATATGTCCATTCTACTGGCCCCATGATTCCTAGGGATGGTTTAAATTTCCTCCCCTGGCATTAAAGGAGCTTCCTTTGTCTTGCTTGTCATATTCTGCAGTTAGTGGTGGATAAAGTAACCATTATATACTGAAGTAGTAATACTTTCTTACATTTGCAGTGCTAACCCGGGTTTTATTGTGAGATTTTCAACTAGAGAGAGAAATGATAAAAATTCTGGTGGCAAGGGTGAGAAGAGGAACTGAGCCAGATATGAATTTCATGTATGTAACTGTTTCTTGATTCTCTTTCTTAGATCCGAATTGCAGCATTGAATGCCAGCTCCACAATTGAGGATGAGCATGAAGGTACCTTCAAAAGTCACAAAACACAGACAAAGGAGGCTCAAGTAAGTAAAACAATTTTAATAATGTGGAAAATTGACAATGAATCTCTTCTGATATGTTCTAATCTCCCGACATTGGGTCTGTTCTCTTGTAATTTTTGGTTCTAGGGGGAAGAGCTACATTAATATTCTCATCTCCTAAACTCAGCCCTTAGCATACCATGACTCTACTTTTTATGTTGTGATTTTTAATTATGAGATAGGCACCTAGTCCTAGAGCACTGAATGGGCATCTCTAGTTGTACTTTAATAAACTGAAGAAATACATTTATTTTTCTGTAGCTGAGAGATGGCCATTGCTTCCCCTTCTCCTCCAAAGTTACTTTAATGATTAACTTCTCATGGCGATTGGAGTGCCTGTCTCAGTTCTTAGGCTCCTGTCATATAATAAAGACTGTGCAGATGCAGGAGGCTTCCCACATGGAACTCATTGTAGGATCAATGAATTATTTAGCTAAGATTATTGATAAATCATCATATTTATCAGATAGAAATAGTTAAAAGAAAAGAACATGTATTTATTGTTAAAACCTTAGATTTTACGGCTTCACTTAGGCCTTGTTCATACTGTGTATGAAACCATTCTAGCAGCTACCATATTTAAGTAGAGCTGTTGCTAGCAACAACTGAATTAATTTTCCTGACCAGTGTAGACTGGGTTTTTTCAATTGTAAAACTATGCTGAATACTAACCACTCTGACAGGTAGCTTTTAGTATGGTTTTATAACTAAAAATATTTTACAAACTGCAAAAGGAAGTGGTGATAGAATTCTAATAATAACAACTGCGCTTAGCCTGGTTACAACTATTGGTCCCAATTCAGAAAAGTCTACCTATTCAGAGAGGGTGCTTTATTGTTCATATTAATAAAGAAACATACTTATTCCATTGAAGCCAATGGGACTTAAGTATGTGCTTAAAGTTAAGCATGTGCATGAGTGCTTTCCTGAATAGGAATTGACAGAAATGATTTCCTGAATAATGGCCATGGTATGCATGTCGTTTTAAGGCTCTATTAACCACACCTTTTTTTCCCCCCCAGCAAATTGCTTTTGACTTCCACATATTTTCTTAAAATCTCTAATTGTATTGCAGTGATTCTCCTTGGTTGTTCTAATATTTTATTCTTTTATTTCTGAAGATTATTAAATAAAAAGTTAAGAGAAAAATCAGTAGAGCCAAATCCATTATATAAATCTGCTCCTATTTAAGTGTTACTTCTGCATAGGAGTTGTAATTATTACATTGTTAATTTTGTTATTTTGACCCACAGGAAGCAGAAGCTTTTGCTCTGTATCACAAAGCTTTGGACCTTCAGAAACATGACCGATTTGAAGAGTCTGCCAAAGCTTACCATGAGCTGCTTGAGATTCGTCTTCTGCGAGAGGTCAGTGAAATTTAGGGAGTCAAAGTGAAAGATAGCCACATCTTTATTGCATTTTGTGTCACTGCATTGTGTCTTGGCCATGGATGACTCAAAAATGTAATGTTGGTTGTCAGTTGGCTGGTTATTTGCTGCTGTTTATCACAAGTCTAATTCCTGATGTCAAGGGTACAATTGTTTTGTTTATAATTTTCAGGCAGTTCTCTCTGGTGATGAGAAAGAAGGGTTAAAACATCCAGGCTTGATGTTAAAATATTCCACCTATAAAAATCTAGCACAATTGGCAGCACAGCGAGATGACCTGGAGACAGCCATGGAGTTCTACTTAGAGGTACAGTACAGTCTGAGTACAATATGAGACACTCAATATTTACTAGTCTTGATGAAGTAGATGTGTGAGACCCTCACCGTATTTTGTATAAATTATTTGCATTAGGGCTGTCAAGCGATTAAAAAGATTAAGCACACGATTAAACAATAATAGAATACCATTTATTTAAATTTTTTGGATGTTTTCTACATTTTCAAATATATTTATTTCAGTTACAACACAGAATACAAAGTGTAGAGTGCTCACTTTATATTTATTTCTGATTACAAATATTTGTACTGTAAAAAACCCCAAAAGAAATATTATTTTTAATTCACCTAATACAAGTACTGTAGTGCAATCTCTTTGTCATGAAAGTTGAACTTACAAATGTAGAATTATGTGCAAAAAATAACTGCATTCAAAAATAAAACAATGTAAAACTTTAGAGCCTACAAGTCCACTAAGTCCTATTTCTTGTTCTGCCAATCACTCAGACAAACAAGTTTGCTTACATTTGTGGGAGATAACGCTGCCCACTTCTTGTTCACGTCACTTGAAAGTGAGAACAGACTTTCGCATGGCACTGTTGTAGCCAGCGTCACAAGATATTTACATTCCAGATGCGCTAAAGATTCATATGTCCTTTCATGCTTCAACCACTATTCCAGAGGACATGCGTCCATGCTCATGATAGGTTCTACTCGATAACAATCCAAAGCAGTGCAGACTGATGCATGTTCATTTTCATCCTCTGAGTCAGATGCCACCAGCAGAAGGTTGATTTTCTTTTTTGATGGTTCGGGTTCTGTAGTTTCCGCATCGGAGTGTTGCTCTTTTAAGACTTGTGAAAGCAGGTTCCACACCTCTTCCCTGTCAAATTTTGGAAGGCACTTCAGATTCTTAAACCTTGAGATGAGTGCTGTAGCTATCGTTAGAAATCTCAGATTTGTACCTTCTTTGTGTTTTGTCACATCTGCTGTGAAAGTGTTCTTAAAAGGAACAACATGTGCTGGGTCATCATCCGAGACTACTATAACATGAGTATATAAGGCAGAATGTGGGTAAAACAGAGCAGGGGACGTAAAATTCTCCCCCACGGAGTTAAGTCACAAATTTAATTAACACATTATTTTTTTAACGAGCAGCATCAGCATGGAAGCATGTCCTCTGGGATGGTGGCCGAAGCAGGAAGGGGCATATGAATGTTTAGCATATCTGTCACATAAATGCCTTGCAGTGCCAGCTACAAAAGTGCTATGCAAATGCCTGTTTTCACTTTCAGATGACATTGTAAATAAGAAGTGGGCAGCAGCATCTCCCATAAGGGTACGTCTATACTTACCTCCGGGTTCGGCGGTAAGCAATCGATCTTCTGGGTTTGATTTATCGTGTCTTGTCTAGACGCAATAAATCGATCCCGGAAGTGCTCGCCGTCGACACCGGTACTCCTGCTCCGGGAGAGGAGTACGCGGAGTCGACAGGGGAGCCTGCCTGCTGCGTGTGGACCCACGGTAAGTTCGAACTAAGGTACTTCGACTTCAGCTACATTATTCATGTAGCTGAAGTTGCGTATCTTAGTTCGAAGTGGGGGGTTAGAGTGGACCAGGCCATAATGTAAGCAAACTTGTTTGTCTTAAGCAACAGAGGGTCCTGTGGCACCTTTGAGACTAACAGAAGTACTGGGAGCATAAGCTTTCGTGGGTAAGAACCTTACTTCTTCAGATGCAAGTAAGAAGTGAGGTTCTTACCCACGAAAGCTTATGCTCCCAGTACTTCTGTTAGTCTCAAAGGTGCCACAGGACCCTCTGTTGCTTTTTACAGATTCAGACTAACACGGCTACTCCTCTGATACTTGTTTGTCTTAGCGACTGACTGAACAAGAAGTAGGACTGAGTGGATTTGTAGGCGCTAAAGTTTTGCATTGTTTTGTTCTTGATTGCAGTCATGTAACAAAAAAAATTCACTTTCGTAAGTTGCACTTTCACGATAAAGAGATTGCACTACAGTACTTGTATGAGGTGAACTGAAAAATCCTGTTTCTTTTATCATTTTTACAGTGCAAATATTCGTAATAAAAATAATATAAAGTGAGCAGTGTACACTTTTTATTCTGTGTTGTAATAGAAATCAATATATTTGAAAATATAGAAAAACATCCAAAAATATTTAATAAATTTCAATTGGTATTCTGTTGTTTAACAGTGCAATTAAAACTGTGCTTAATCGCAAATAATTTTTTTGAGCTAATCGCGTGAATTAATTCTGATTAATCGACAGCCCTAATTTGCATGTATTGTGTGTATGTTTAGGTAATAAATATGGTATTACTTGCTCACCATTTTAGTCCCAAAGAACAATAGTGTTCCATCATAAACCTCAGCTCCAGCAAATACAAACTATATAAGGCAATGTGTACAGACACACACATGCATATGTTGACATGTGTATATGGTGTGATATTTATGTTTTCCAGGCTGTAATGTTAGACTCTACTGATGTCAACCTATGGTATAAAATTGGTCGTGTAGCAATAAGACTAATCCGTATGCCACTGGCACGTCATGCTTTTGAAGAAGGACTCAGATGTAATCCTGATCACTGGCCTTGTTTAGATAATCTCATCACAGTCTTGTACACGCTCAGTGACTATACAAGTAAGTACAGCTAGATTTGTATAATTTTTCTTAAAATGTATAATTAATTCAAGTAAAAATCAATATGATCAGAACAGTACAGTGATTCAGTCTTAGACACAATATCTTAAACATGCAATGTATTGAAATGTAATATGTAAATTTTTCATGGTAAAGTATAGTGATCTGTAACTGCTTTTAATTACAGTAAAAATCCCTGTCTGCTGTATTTATTTATTGAAAACCATCATTGTGCTCAGTATTTTTATTCAGTTCTTTTCTCTTTTAGAATTCCTACAACTTTTTAAAATAATTATGTTACAAGGGATCCCAAACAGAACACACAAACGAGGGGCAAGGAAACAAAAGTTCCAACCATGGATATTGAGTTGAAATGTGTTTCTCCCCTGGCCGCCCGAAGGATTTGCTTTTCTGTAGAATGTTTGAGGTGGACTATAAACAAGATCCTTTGAGGGGGAAATATTTTGATTTCAGTATCCCTGGTTGGATCCATGAGTCTGGATTCAAATAAAATTTCACAAAAATAGCATTTAAATAGTTTATTAAATAAAATTACCTTAAATATGGGGATACATTAAAAAAGTTTTTATCAGAAATGTTTTGCATTTAAAACCAACTGATTTATTAAACAAAGGAAGTATTATCTGCAGTTTGGTCACTAGGTCCTTCAAGATATTAGAAATAGGAGATCTCATTCTCTCACACTTAGGTTTTATTCATAGAGTGGAAGAGGAAAACAAGCCTTTACTGGCTTTTCAACTCCCAACTGGTTTCTTACCCTTGCATGACCTAGTCATTGAACTGAACTAGTTAAATAAACTGAGGTGAAGAAAATATTTGCTCTGCACCACAGCGTTTTCACTCCTCTATAAGTAGAACTGTAGTACAACAGGATTCTCTATAAGCCGGTTCCATTGTAATTAATGAACAATGTGTGGTAGTTATTTAACTATTAAGGACCAGGTAATGCACTCCATGGAAAAATACATGTAAGGAAGTTAAGTGTTGTAGCTTGTGGAGTTTCTGAGATACCTTGTCAGTAGACAGGGTTTCTGGGGCCACAAAGGGAGCAGGGGACAAGGCCCAGCACCTGTGTAAATATCTGAAGATCTGTGAGGAAATTCCACAGAGGACAAGGGATCCATACTGCTTCCTGGGCCACTCCCCTTTTCCCCACAGCTCAGCTTCCCTAGGAGCTGCACCATACCACCTAATGAGAAGATAATGTGGAACGGGTTTGTGCAAAAGTTCCAGCTGATAAAGTCACCATTAATTTCTGCTGGAATTTTAGCAAGGGATGATGCCGTTGAGAGCAGCTATCCTTCGCCATGCTTCCCTCCAGAAGGTCACACAACTCCAAAAACCCTGTGGAGTCCCAACTACATGCTGTTCCTGAGGAAAGTTCTCTGTGGTCTGGGAAGTGGGAAGATGTAGCATTAATTCCTCTCTTCTGCAATTTTAGTCCATAAGGACAGTATATTCACTTCTTCTATCCCCTCTGAACCATGCAACAAGAGAGAGATGTCCCTGCACCAGTCTGAAGTTATGAATGGCACTCTTAAACTCTCCTTAAGCAGATAAAAGGATGAAACAGCAAACATTTCAATGAAGTTCTTTTTTAATCCATACTTTTTTTTTCTGATGGGAGGATATTTGTCTCTGTGCAGAAGGACATTTATTTCTGTGGGTAATAATCTATTCTCCTCTGCCCCACAACATTTACAAAATATCTGTAGGATTTAGAGTGGAAGTATCATCTGGAGCTGTGATCTATTATACATCAGAGCCGCTGCAAGAAGCTTCCCTGTAGACCTCTTTCTCACTCTCATGCATGTTCTTTGTCTTTGTTGTCATTTCTAGCAAGTTACCTCCAGGGTTTGAGTATAAAACTACAATATAGTTCATAGCTGCATAATTAACCATGCCAGGCTGTTAATATAATTGGCTCTCAACTTTTAAATTCAGATTTTATGCGGTAGATGAACCAATACAAATGAAGGCTAATAGGTGGCTCCAAGGTAAATTAGAGATGTAGGGCCTGATCCCGTAGGCCTTCCTCATGAAAATAGTCTTAATGGAATTACTTCGGTGAGTAAGGAATGCAGGATATGGCCTTTCCTGCTGTAATGCAATTTGTAATACAGCAATCATGATAAATGCTGAGGAATGATGTAAAAACACTAAAGGATTCCTGTTTTTCAGAAATAGGGGGTTTGAAACCAAAATCTGATGATAAATGACTTTGTTAAGCTGTTTAGCAAAGTTGTAGATTTGTTTTTAGAGGCTAAAACTTGAGAATGTGGGGTTATGATAGTAGGCCCAGGTAAATTATTTAAATTGTATTTCTATTTGTTTAACCATTTGCAGAGAGAATTACAATCCAATGATTATAGAAATGTTTCATGTCCAGTTGGAGATTTTAACAATCTTGTTAGTAGTTTATATTTATCCCAGAAGTGGGAACTTTTGAATGATTCATAGTGTCAAATTGCCCATAATTTTTATTTCTGTTTCCCTCTACTAGCATGTTTGTATTTTATCTGCAAAGCTCTGGAGAAAGACTGCCAATACAGCAAAGGACTGGTACTGAAGGAGAAGATTTTTGAGGAGCAACCTTGCCTCAGGAAAGACTCATTAAGGATGTTCCTTAAATGGTGAATCTCATTCTTAGTCATCCTATAGTTCTTGCATTAGAATTTTAGGATAGGAGTAGTTCAGAAAGGCTAGTGAGGTTCAACCCTTTAAACCAGGGGTTGGTAACCTTTCAGAAGTGGTGTGCCGAGTCTTCATTTATTCACTCTAATTTAAGGTTTCGTGTGCCAGTAATACATTTTAATGTTTTTAGGAGGTCTCTATCTATAAGTCTATAATATATAACTAAACTATTGTTGTATGTAAAGCAAATAAGGTTTTTAAAATGTTTAAGAAGCTTCATTTAAAATTAAATTAAAATGCAGAGCCCCCCGGACCAGTGGCCAGGACCCGGGCAGTGAGAGTGCCAATGAAAATCAGCTTGTGTGCTGCCTTCGGCACGCGTGCCATAGGTTGCCTACCCCTCCTTTAAATTAATATAATTGTACCATGTAGTCTTTGTCTTCTAAATGAACCTTATTGCATTGACTTCAGTGAGAATTGTATATGGTTATTAGTTTTGTAAGCTTCTGTGGTATCTGAGATGCAAGAATCCTGTAAGATTATGTGAGCCTTTGAGTTATTTATATATATTCTGAAAACTATGTTATTGCAACATTATGGTTGAGATATATTACTTTGTTTATATTATGATAATGCCTAGAAGCCCTAATGAAGTTTGGGGTCCCATTGTGCTAAGCATTGTACAAACCTATAGTTAGAGACTTCTCCCTTCCTTGAAGATTTTATAATCTAAAAGGTGGGAGAAACAGTGACACAGAGAATTGAAGTGATTTACCCAAAATCACCAGCAGCTCAGTAGCAGAGCCAGGTCTCCTGACTCCCCATCTAACACTCTGTTCATCAACAAAACTCAAGAAATTCAAAATTAGGATTTTAATTCAACTGTAACTCAGTCCCATTGTGCATCTGTAATACTTTATGTTCCTGCGCATGTAGATAACATCAGTGCCTTAATATGTGTATGCTTTGTGGATGAATTAAAGTGGGATGTGAGTCTTGGTGCACACCTGTTGATTCTTTGGTCAGGCATTCAAATAGTTTTTCACATTGTGGGCACCGTACTCTACATAGCCTGCAACTTTTGAAACATGAAGTGTGGGGAACCATCTGAAGGGACCCAGATGTATCGCTGGCTTTCTACAGTATCCTGAGAGAGTCATTTTAAAATTTTATTTTTTAGAGCATAGCAAACTCTTGAGTGCTCAGCATCTGAGCACGTGAAACGTGATTTGAAAGTTAATTTTTTGTGGACATATAGTTACAGACTCAAATAATCCTAGGTAGTTAAGGTGTAGTGTGTGCTGGGAAAGATCAGAAAGGCTGCCAAACCTATTTGGGCTCCTGATGCCTCTTATGGTAGAAGTTTAGTGTAGGGATGGCTTGCTAGCTTGCAAGGAAGGAGCTAGTGAATCTTAGAGGAAGGGTGATCTTGTTTTTTTACTTGGGTCAGATATACAAAATAAGGGCCTCTGACCTAGACTTTTGGTTGGTTAGTTACTTAGGCAATGATTTAACAAAGCTTTAAGCACATAAATTCAGCAAAGCATTTAACGATCATTTCCCCCTCACTGTCTGATATCTCAAAAACAATGGAATAGATATTTTTCAAGCTCTCAAAAAATTCACTTCTGGACTGAAAACCTTCAAGAGAATTTTCAACTCCAGATGTTATTTTTGCTGAAACATTGAGTTGTTCAAAATGGGACCATGGAACAAAAGGAGCTTCTCAGCCATAACAATAGCATTGCTGTAACGTATTTCACTGTTTTCCTATTCATCTCTCACTTTTTAGAACGTGAAAGAGGAGAATCTGCCTCAAACCACCTAATTTTAGAATGAACTGTGAACAAATGTATATGTGATTACTGTTTTTGTAACCTACGTTAGAGGAGAATCTTAAATTAATCTCTATTTGATATTAAAAAAATAAAACTACCTATGTTGTCTTCCTTTCTCACCACCTCTCAGTGACATGTCAATCCATGATGTGAATGTGAGTGCAGCGGAAACAAGAGCAATCATAGATGAAGCATTGGAGCTACGTAGAAAGAGGCAGGCTCTAATGGTGCGAGAGAGAGAACCAGATCTTAAGCTTGTCCAGCCAATTCCCTTTTTCACGTAAGTCATCACTGTCTCTGTTTCAGAGAGTCATGGCCAGGGTTCATTGGAATCTCTTCAGCATGTATTTTTCCTCATTATATATATTAATTTTTTTAAAGTTTCAGTAATCTGTAAGGAGTCTGGCTCTGTTCATGTTTCCAGATTAAAGTTGATACATATCAATTAAAACATGCTGAAACAAAACTGTGGTATGAACCAGGAACAAATAGCTAAATTCAGGATATCTTCACAACAGAAAATTTTTGAAATTTTTCTGCGTTAATTGGTTTGTATCTGAACTTTAAAGCTTTTTTTTAATTTATGTTTTTAATATTTTTACCATTTGGATCATGGAGATTTATAAACAAATGTTAAATGTCTACGAAAATGTTCTATTGTGCATTTGGATAGTCTAGGAATCCTGTTAGAGTATATTGCGTGTTTTAAATACGTGTGTTAAAGACTTCTGTGATCTTCTTATTTAGGACCTGATTCTGCCACCCTTATTTGCCCTGAATAATTTCCTCTGTAAGTAGTCCAATTTCAGAGCAAGTTACTACTAATTGTGTAAAAGGCTGACAGAATCTTGCCCTTACCCATTGAATATAATGCTAGACCTGAAAATGGTTCATATTAAACTGGGATAATGTTTTTGGTTTTGAGGTGCAATGAATGCTTTCTCTGGGTGTGAAGCATATCATGAGCTCCATTTCCTTTCTATTATACTTAATTCTCCTTCCCAACAATGGCTTTAATTGCTGTGATAATGTTGGTCCTGCTCTGTAGTTTAACAGTATGTTCCAAATAGGAAGCAAGAGTCATGAAACATTTGCTCCTGAACTGAACCCTCGAGGGGACAGGGTACCAAAAATAATATTCTCAACTTTTCTAGTTGTATAACAGATTTTGACTCCACGAGGAATCTATTCCTCTTACACTGATAAAATCACTTTTGGTACCCTCAGTAATTCTAACCTTCTATAGCAGAACATCTTTATTATAATTCCGACATCCTGCAGCAAAGGGTTTTTTAACTGTAATACAGAAGGTTATGTGGCAAAAGCTAATGGATAAATTAAGTGTTAATAAGGTCGTGTTGTGATTGTGTTTTTACATGCAGGTGGAAGTGTCTAGGAGAAAGTTTACTTGCTATGTATCATCACCTGACAACCTGTGAGCCTCCTCGACCGAGCCTGGGGAAGAGAATTGACCTCTCAGAGTACCAAGACCCAGTCCAGCACTTGATTCTTTCTCCTACCTCTACTCCTGTCAGTGTTATCCAGCCCAATCCTGTCAGCACTAATCCAGTGGTTACAATGAGTGACCCAGTATTAACTTACACTCCAATGACACCCAATTTTTCCAGTCATAATGAGAATTTACTGGAATCAGTAATGCCTATAGGTGAGCAAGGTACTTTAGTCTATAATTCCAGATAACACTGTTGTCTTTGCAGACATAAACGAGACTGGAAAATGTCAGTTGTCTTTAGAAATGTGTGTTTTCTAAACTGTCTTATAGCTGATCCAGTGCATTTTCAATGTACATGTATTCCAAGTCAGAAAAAGAAAAGTTCAGTCATATAAAGCTGTGATAATCTGTAAAACAATTACTTTAAAAAAGGGAAAGCTGTCTAAATGATCAAGGACAGGGGTCGGCAACCTTTCAGAAGTGGTGTGCCAAGTCTTTATTTGTTCACTCTAATTTAAGGTTTCGCGTGCCAGTAATATATTTTAACGTTTTTAGAAGGTCTCTTTCTATAAGTCTCTAATCCAGGGGTTGGCAACGTTCGGCACGCGGCTCGCCAGGGTAAGCACCCTGGCGGGCCGGGCCAGTTTTATTTACCTGCTGATGCGGCAGGTTCGGCCAATCGCGGCCCCCACTGGCCGCGGTTCGCCGTCCCGGGCCAATGGGGGCGGCGAGAAGTGGCGCAGGTGAGGGATGTGCTGGCTCCGGCTTCTCACCACCCCCATTGGCCCGGGACGGCGAACCGCGGCCAGTGCGGGCCGTGATTGGCCGAACCTGTCGCGTCAGCAGGTAAATAAAACTGGCCCGGCCCGCCAGGGTGCTTACCCTGGCGAGCCGCATGCTGAACGTTGCCGACCCCTGCTCTAATCTATAACTAAACTATTGTTGTATGTAAAGTAAATAAGGTTTTTAAAATGTTTAAGAAGCTTCATTTAAAATTAAATTAAAATGCAGAGCCGCCCGGACCAATGGCCAGGACCCGGGCAGTGTGAGAGCCACTGAAAATCAGCTTGTGTCCCCCCTTTGGCATGCGTGCCATAGGTTGCCTACCCCTGATCTAGGTTAATTATTAGCTCTGAGTTCTATCCATAATTGATTTTCTATAGCACTCATCACTGTAGTATCTAATCCCTTCTATTCTTGACTGTGCTGCTGCTCTCATGCCTCAGTTTCCCCATTTGTAATATAAGGGTAATAATGCCTGGGTGATATGTGGCTTAATTTGTTAATATTTGTAAAGCACCTCGAGGCTGTCAGATGGAAGGAGCCATAAAAAGACAAAATATTATTACTATTAAATAAGATCAGCTGCTTGGCCTGTTAAGTACATATGGAAGCAGAGAATTAATTTGTTTGCATGATGATATTCATATTCTCAGATGTTCTAAGGCATATACTGTGTAGGTAGGTGTGTGTGGGGGTGTGTGTGTGTGTGTGGGGGGGGTGTCTATAGTTATTGTTCACAAGACTACCAGTCTTTGGTTGATGTTTATGAGAATTTACAGATGTTAGAGCTCTAGGCAGTGTTTTCCTTAAAAGCCACAAAATTGTACTGAAAATTAGAAGATTTAAAAGAAAGTATATTAAAAAAAACCAAGTTTTCAATCAGTCTGCTTCTTAGTTCTGACCAGTATTTACATGCATACAAAATGTCATGAATATCAAACTTAATTTACTTTGTATTAAAATTAAAAGAAAAATTAGAATTTGAGCTATGCATTTCTTAATTAAGAGATGCAATTATTTTTGCACATTGTAATAGAATGAGTAGATTTGTGTAAAAATAGTAAAATCATAATGCTTGTTACTATCAGGGCAGTCCCCAGGTTCCCCATTATGTTTGGTCCTGTAGAAATACAGTGTAGGATTCTCTATCTGCCTTGACTCAAGTCACTACTGTGACTCTTCCTGATATTCTATATATGATATTAGCTAATTTTTTATGGTAACTGTTCTGTGAAACAAAACATGATTTAGGCCTCACTGTAGTTTGATCAGTGATGAACATGATTGTGTTTAAGTGGGCTACAAGGCCAACATCAAACCAGAGTTCTGTGTAAATGATTCTGTTCCCATTTAAGTTAATAGGAATTTTGCCATTGTCTTCAGTAGGAACAGAATTGAGTCCTTGATGTTGCCATAGAATAAAGTAAATTTAAAATATTTTTCATAAATCACCATGATATTAAGCAACATTATCCATTGTGTGTTTGGCAATTTGCGTTTTGAAAACGTTTGATTCTGTTTTCTAGGTGACACAACTGTTAGTGATAAATCTAAGAAAGGGGTGAAACGGAGGAGAATTACAGAAGATAGTGGTGAAACTGCAAAAAGGCGGTCTGCTAGAGTCCGAAATACCAAGTGTAAAAAGGAAGAGAAAGTTGACTTTCAAGAACTGTTGGTAAAGTTCCTTCCTTCAAGGTACAGCAGACCTTCACTTGTGATGAGAGTTGTTGGCATTATGTGAGGACCACAGGCTTTTTTGTTGACCTGCTAGTTATCCACCCAAATCCTCAGAGGTACTGGACTTGTGTTGCTTATTGAATGAAAGAAATGTGACTCGGTATCTTTTTATAAATTGTATTAAAACTATTAAAAATAAAACAACCTTAAAATCAATAAAGCAACAAGTTAATCTCAATAGTGGATTGAATTAAATCATCAATTTAGTTAAATCATCAGATTAGTACAAAAAATAACCAATTCTTATACATTCTGAGGAGGTGGCTATACCATTTGGTTAGAAGTCACAGCTAAAGAGTTTGACAAAAGTCCATTAGTTCTCTCATTTGAATGGTTAAGTGTCTTAATATAGAAACCGAATTATTGTCTAATGTCTGGAGTACAACCTCGGATCCAATTATCAAACGTTTCCTCCTTAAATTTCAGTCTTGTGTGCTGGCTAACGTTTACCCCCTTCCCCTCCCACCCCCCAAAAATGAGACGGATTATAAAAATACAGACTGCTCCAGAACAAGAGAAGTTGGATAAGTAGTGAACTTTGACCAGAAATGACAGATGACAATCTCAAATCTCTTAAGACTTCGAAACATAGAACACACTCTAATGGGTAACTTTTATGAGACACTATTGAGGACTGTTTATCTGAGGCACTTTTCTTTCAGGTGCCTTCCTGGCTTGGGTGTTATGGGTGCTCTCACACACATGCATGCACATAGCTGCACTTTTCATTTCCACATCCTAAAAATAAAAAGTCTAAATTGTCTGGGTCATCTGCCAGCTAATAAGAACAAAGGACAAAAACAGAAAAAGGAAAAATAAGGTATTAAGGTAATGGAATTTGCAAACTCTTTCAGCTCTCACAGTCTTCTGGGCACTCTGAGTAGGAGCTGGAACTGCAGTCAAGGAATTAAACGTTGATGTTCTGCTGGCAAAGTGCTTCTCACTAGTGGGCCTCCTCCAGGGTAGGACTGGCCTGATTATTGATGTCATGAATTCTTCTCCCCAAGTTGTTTAGTCTTGAGAATTCTGGAACATCAATCTTTCCTCTGGTGTCTTGGGACCCAGAAGATGAGGCTTCCTGGCCTTATCCTTGTAGTTTGTAAACTTTACTTACTCTGTCTTGCAGTGCCTCCCTCAAGGTCTTCGAACAAGTCATGTGCAAGGCCTGCCTTGCAGCCATGCATTTTGGTCCAATCAGTTTCAAATGAGGTCATCTTGAGCCTCAGTTTTAGGAAAAGTTCTGTTTAGATCAGCAACTTTAAAAATATTCAGTGTTTTACATATTACACAGACGAAGTCTATGACCCCCAAAAATATATTAAAAAAAAATCTGGATGATACCACTTTTGAGGAAGTTGTCATGGTCTTATCATGGTAAAAGGGTATTGAGATAACATTGTCATTAGTTTACAAAAATTTCAACACAAAATTCCTGTAAAAATAGCTGTTTGGAAGGGATGCTCTTCAACAACCAGTCACTCAACATTCATTCATGTGCAAAATTAAAAATAAGTTCAAATTTATGATCCGTTTCATCACATCTATTTCTTATTCTTGAAGCAAGGCAATTAGAATATTTTCCTATTTCAGAGCTGCGTTTTTATAAGTCGAACAGCTTGTCTTCTGGAATCTGTCCCTTGACAGAGAAAAATAACTTGAAAGTAAAAAAATACTTTTTTTTAAAAAGTTTATGTAAGGTATTCTCATATAGGTTATTTTGCTCACTGTTTTCCAGAGAAGAAGCAGAAGCATATCATGAACTTTTTTGCATAGTTAAGAAGTGGGTATGATTTACACCACATTGGGTCTGTACGGACCCCAGTATCATTGTCAACAAATCAGATCAGCATTTCTCATTAAATCAGAAGGCATATTCTGTTTTTACATTGATTACTGATTTGAATGAGATGATTTAAAAAACAAAGATCCTTCTGAAAGGAAAATATTAAGTTGCATTGCTAAAAGGGTTTGGATCTGCTAGTACTTAAAATAACAGTGCTGATGATACTGTTTTTTGAAAAACAATTCCAAATGTAGTGGAGTAGTCTTGTCAGTTTCTGATGCTTATTTGCTGGGATTTGCTCTTTTCTGTAGGCTGTTCTTTTCCATTTTTAGGTATAGCATGTTTGAGGTTTTTTTCCTCTGATGAAGTCTGGGAATAAATGTAAATTTCTAATGATGAACTCCAACTAGGGTACTTTCATTGTGAAAATATACATAACACCTACACCTGGCAAGCTATTTGTTATTGAAAGTAATATTAAAACTCTCACAAATACTGTCTTTTACCCCTTTTCACCCAGGCTGAGGAAACTGGATCCAGAGGAAGAGGATGATCCTTTCAATAACTACGAGGTGCAATCAGAGATCAAACAAGAGAATTTCCAGCATATTGGACCACACAGACTGTCATTTGACTCTACAACGTTCATGGAATCTGGTAGGGACTTCAGCATATCCATTTTTCTACTTGTTTTCTTTTTCCCCTTATGTCTGCATTTTTACTCCCACTTCTTCTGTTTTCTTTCTTTTTGTGCACAAAAGAATCTGTTCTTTTAAAGGGTTTATTTTAATAGATCAATTGACTGAGCTTCACTGTATTCATAAATTATTTTTGTTTTCATTGGGCTGCTTATTTGTGTGTGATCTGTGTTGTGTGCATGATCTCCTTTAACCATTTTAGTATAGTCACTTTATTCTGCCTAAATTCAAGGCTATTCCTGCAAAAGGAGAACCACTGTGTCATAAAGGTGTTATGGGTGTTCTTTATGCAAGATGTGTGCTAAATGTCACAAAACATTAAAAGTATTATTCTTAGAAGTGAGGCAAGGAATTAAATGTGGTTAGTTTCAACAAACAGGTCTCATATACTTTGTGCTCATCTGCTTTCCAGAGAAGCAAGATGTTCATGAATTCCTATTGGATAACCTGAACAATGGTGGCATCCTAGAACTGATGATGAGATATCTGAAAGTAATCAGCCAGAAGTTCCTGGTGAAGTGGCCACCTGGCTTGTCTGAGGTGGTCCTTAGTATCTACAATAGCTGGAGAAAGCATAGTAGTAACTTGCCCAACCCGTTACTGAGGGATTGTAGCAACCAGCACATCAAGGTAAGGAAACGCTCTATTTTTTGAGCTGCTTAATTTTCCCTATCCACCGTATATTGCTGTGTGTGTCTTGAATGTGGCTAACCTCAGTGTGGCAACTCAAGCTCAGGTTGTCCCTCTCATGCATCATCTATGCCTGGGATATTGTTCGCTCTAGCTCTAACTTCAGTCAAAAAACAACTTGAGTGCACTGCAGCTGTTGTTTCTGTCACTAAACTGCTATGTCTTACAGTATTTACACATACTTGGATCTTTCACTCTGTGTCTGGAGCTGCCTCCTGCATCTCAAATGGCGTGCACACACAGCTTTGTGTCCTGCCTTTAAGGGCTGAGTTGAGGCTGCACCATTCATGGAGCATTTCTTGTGGTCTGTGCAGCATTGTTGTTTGGCTCAAAATGTTTGTGGTTTAGATGCCATACCAAGGTTTCAAGTACAGTAAAAGCTTTTTTAACCGGCATGCTGGAGGAATGGGGGGGGTGCCGGTAAATTAAAAATGCTGGTTAACTCAGAGGGAGGGGTTTGGAGTGTGGGTGGGAAGGTGTGTGGGGCAGGGGCGAGGGAGGGTGTTTGGGTCCAGGAGGGGGCTTGGAGCAGGGGGATGAGGCATGGGAGGGAACTCAGGGTGCCCGATGGGGATGGATGGGGTGCTTACCTCTGGCAGTTCCCTGCAAGCGACTCCCCATCCCTTCTGCTCCTGGCACGCTGCCCCTTGCGGCTTTCCCGGCCAATGGGCTGGGAGCTGCAGAGTCAGTGCTCAGGGAAGGGTGATGGAGGCAGCATGCCTGCAGAGCCGCCTGCTGCGACTCCGCCAGCAACATCAGGGACAGGGAGCTGCTTGTGGGAAGCTGCCGGAGGTGAGTGCCCCCCCCCCCATTCAGCCCCCCCAAGCCTCTTCCACGCCCCAACTCCCTACCCCAAGTCCCCTCCAGGACCCAAACTCCCTCCCAGAGCATACCCCGCAGCCCCTCCCATGCCCCAGCCCCCTGCCAGCCCCTCACCAACCACACTATAAACCATACTTTCAGTGCAGCTAAGAAATGCTAGTTTATAGAGTTTGCAGCTTGGTGAAATGCTGGATAAAAGAGCTTTTACTGTACATGGGTTTTAGGAAAATCCCTGTTTTAAATAGAACGTATAAAAGGTATAGTGACTTAACTAATGGCAAATTGTTGAGCTAGTTTTTAAAAAGATAATTACATCCCATAGTGAAAGTACAATGAAAAACTTGTATTTCCTTTTCCAAATACAGGTATATAAATTTCACAAATACAAAATGGAAAAACAAAAATTATACAATAAATTGGAACCCAAAATGGGCCTGGCTTACATGAATGCACACATTTTAGGTTAAATACTGTATGTGGTAATAGTAAAAGCAAAATGCTATATTCTTTGTCCACTGGCTGCTGTCTATATTACTGTGTTTTTAAGACATTAGCAAGAAGGATCAGACCTGTAGCTGAAAAGTTCTGACTTTGAGTATTCATGGTAACTGCACTCCCAAATAATTTCCTCTTTTGCTATTTCTCACATTTCAGCTTTTCCATCACCAGCGTATTTAATGCTGTGCAAAATAAAATTGAGCTTTGAAAATAATATCTTGGTGGTTTAGAAAAGTAGTGTTGCTGTATAGATATAACATACTCTAAACAATCTACACTAGCATGTATATCTATTGCTATATATATTACTGTTTGATTTGCTTGTATGAGACTGCTTGATCTTTATTGCTTATATATTAAATTAAAAAATCAAAATTACTACATACAATATTATGGATTAGATTTTACACAAATAAATATTAGGAAATTCGGGAGTTCTGATTAACATATATTGCTTCTGAATCTTTCCATTTAACTTTGATTATAAATTAATTTCCAAGATGCCCTTTTGTTTTTGAGTTTATTTGGGATAGAAGATGATGCCTTTGGATGTAACAAATGCCCAGAGATTTTAGGGTACAGAGATTTTTGAACCCATGTCAGGAGCTTTCACCCTCTCAGATGGAGCTGCAGTTACAACCCTGGTTACTGTGGAAAAAAATGTAAAAATAATTTTCTCTTTAATCCACACAACCACGTCTGTAAGAGCTGTAACAGAACATCCAGTGTTACCAGGACCAACTCATATCCAGGTTTTTTTTTGTTTTTTGTTTTTTTAAAATCCACCTGTCTTTCTGCAGAAAGCATTAATGAGCTGGCAAAACTAGCATATGTGCTCGATCTCCTTGATTTCTACAACTTCTTCAGTATTCATCTCAGCCTTTTGATGTGTTTTTTTTCAGATGTTCTAACATAAAGTATTAATGATGAAGCAATTTAAAATGGTTGTATTTTAGATTGAGGATGCTGCTCTTTTTCAAGACTGGGCCAACTGTTCCCTTCTTATCTTCTTCCCCACTAGATCGTCTTATCTTTTCTTAAATAGATTTTTTTCCATTCCTCTTTCTAGTTGTAAAAGGCCAGGGGGGGTCTCTTTAATCCTACTGAGCATCATAGAAAGAGGGCAACCTCCTTTCCTTAGACAGAAGAAAGCCACGATGGCTGTAGCTTGGAAATGGAAATCACAAAAGAGGATTAATTAGAAAGCTTCCTTTCAAGTGAATTGTTAACTTCTTTTTACTTTCCAAACAAGGTTCTTTATATTCTTCCCTGATCTCTTCATACCTTCCCTGTAGGATATGATGCTGATGAGCCTTTCTTGCATGGAACTACAACTTGACCAATGGTTGCTGACCAAAGGGAAGAGCTCTACAGGTGAGAATTGTTTTTTCTCTGCTAGGCTATTCTTACAATGTAAATTAAACTTGTAAGAAGTGTTGTGAATCATTTATTAAAATACTGAGCTGTTACTTCTCCAGACGTAGGTCTGAGCAATGGATGTGTACAACAGTTATTTATTATTATTTTTTTTATTAGTGTTTGTGTTAGAAGGGTGAGCTGAGTGTTGCAGCTGCTGCACGTGGAATTGTTTGCATAGGGAGAATGTGATTTTATGCTAAACTGTAATAAATTAATTTACAGTTTCCCCTCGAAATTGCCCTTCTGCCACTGTGAACGGAAAGTTTGGTCCTGATTTCCCAGGATCCCATTTTCTGGGGGACTTGTTGCAGCTCTCATTTGCATCCTCCCAGCGAGATCTATTTGAGGAAGGCTGGCTGGAGTTTGTGGCTCGAGTGTATTGGCTGAAGGCTCGCTTTCTAGCACTGCAGGTTTGTTTTCTTTTTGAGTTCAATAAATAGAATTTTTCACAGTTAGCATATTTTTTTTTTAAACAAATGGACTTTAGAATTGCTATAAGCAGTTGAAGTGGTGGGTCTGGTAAGTCATCAACGCACCATACCCACCACTTCAGGAATATCTTGACTGAGCTCTAATTTGAAGATAAAGTAGAGGTTACATTTGTCTGTTTTATTTAAAAGCAGCAAAGAGTCCTGTGGCACCTTATAGACTAACAGACGTATGGGAACATGAGCTTTCGTGGGTGAATACCCACTTCTTTGGATGCATGCATACATCTGTTAGTCTATAAGGTGCCACAGGACTCTTTGCTGCTTTTACAGATCCAGACTAACATGGCTACCCCTTTGATACTGTTTTATTTAGTTCATTAAATGTCCCTATGAACATTCAGTAATTAGATAGATGCGAAGGATCTGGCTGTAATTCTAATGCATTGTACCAGCATTCAGTCATTTTGGTACATACACATGTGTTTAAAGTAGTTTGTCTTTGGTCCCCAGAAATAAATTTCGACTGGAGTTATAATGAGCAGCTGCAGTACGCAAATTCACTAGCAGACTGAAGCCTGGATTGTAGCTCCTAGAATCTGTAATAGAAGCCCAAATAGAATGTCCAAAATGCAACTGTGCATCGAGTCAACATTTATATGTTGTGATTGATGGAGCTTGAGCATTCTTTTGACAATTATTCATTTCATGTACAGATTTTCAAGCAATTTGTTCTAAACTGATTGCTCAAGTAAACAGTCTCAAGAAAAGTTATTTATTGGATTCCAGACTACTTCATTATTTTATTTCAAGCATCAGTTTCTTAAGGCAGCAAAGAAAATGTTTACAGATTGTCTGTATTTAATTCTAAACTGTTGAGAAGAAAAATGTGGGTTTGACTAATCAAACTTTAATCTTCAATTGATAAATACAATATCAGTTGATTTCATATGCACCCACTGAGTAATTCATTTCCCTTTTTATTTTCATATCTCAAAATCCTTCTTTAAGAAATCCATCTAATGAAAAACTGGATTGTTCCATAGAAAAATTAGTGGGGACAGAACCTCCTTCTCATTTATAAACTATGTTTAATCATGTTATACATCTAAAGTAGAGACTCCTTGTTAAGTCATTTTATTTTCACTCAAAAATAAAATTTCTTTAAGTTAAAAAGATCTTCTAATTCCCTTTCCAGGTGAAGACAATTCAAAATCAACTGTCACTGCACAGTCCCAGTAATGAAGAAACATGTAGACTAGACTAATACTTTTTGCTCTATTTCACTGAAAGATACAATTTTTATGACACACATGTAACTCCTCTGTTTCACAACAGATCTAGATATTGCAATTTAAAAAACAAAGATGGAACTAGAAGGATAATCTGAAACATAAATATACATTTGGAATCAGAGCCAACTCCACTTAAACTGAATGCAGGTTGTCCAGTCAAAATGGATTGATCATCTTTATTAAACAAACCGTTGTATGGCTAGTGCTGTATCTCTTTAGCTTTAGTGAGTTATATTTTCTCCCTCTACAGCCTCTCTTCCTGTCCTGATCCCTCCCTTTTAGGAAAACTCAAATCTGTTTAAGATGGACAAAGTGGGTTCCTCACAGTTTTAGTTTATCTTAACCAGCTGGCTGTACATCTCGGTAATGTTACCCAAATGTATGGTTCTGGTCAGCACAAAAGGAAGACTTACTTCTGGATTTAATCTGCCTCCCTTCACTTTCAGAAAAAGAGAATGTTAGTCAATTTATACAAATACATTTTCTTGCTATGTAACTTGAATACCTAGGTGTCAGATTTCCTCCCCTTCTCCGCCCTCCCCTCCCCCCCCCCCAATGGTGATGAAGATAACTGGTAGAATAGACTGTTAAGCTGTTTATTGGTAATGACTCTTTTGGTTGATATTTTGATTAGTAAAGTACCCTCCCAAATTTGCCTATTTCTCACTGACAGTGTACTCACAGAGTTAGTGATTCAACATTGCCTAGCTGCTTTTGAAGAATCTCAGGTAGCATTGTGTGATTTCTTCTAACTGTTTCCACAGGGTGACATGGAGCAGGCATTGGAGAATTATGATATCTGCACCGAAATGCTGCAGAGTTCCACTGCAGTCCAAGCCAAAGCTGGCAATGAACACAACATCGTGATCCGATTACCTAACCTCCATGTTGATTCTGTTGTTTCTCTAGAAGAGGTAGGGATCAGTTTTTGTTTGGGTTTTTCTGTTTCTAGGTTCATCCAAAATTGAGGATTCCAGTCAACGTAATGTGTTTTTGAGACATTTCTAAAGAAGAGCTAAGTCTTGTGAGAAACTAGAGATTTTATATGTGTGCGCCATTTTCTTGTGCACAATCCATTTTCTTTTGGGCTGATAATGTGATACTTCTGGAGAGAATCTGAGATAGAGATGCTAAGGGACAAGTTCCTATGCTCCTTAGAGGCATTTATTCCCTTTGGGGATAAAAAGCATGTTTTATGATTTAAAACAAAACAAACTAGTGTGGCTTCTATATCAGCAGTGCTCAGAAACAGTGCCGTAGTTGCAAGACTCATCTCAAAATTACTAGCACTTGCCCTGATGGAAAAGTAGCATGTACAACATCGGTAGCAACTGTCTTAGAGTGAAGAATATTTTCACAAACCAGGATAAAACTAACAATGACTGTGTTTTTATAGTTAATTGATTTGAAAACCATCCTTCCCTTTTTCAGTTAAATGCTTTCTTTGTCTATTACTGGTCCCTGCACAATTCAGTCTGCTTAATAAATAGAGTGAAAAAGATTGCTATCAGGGTGCTGCGTATACAGCTATTAGTCATTAGACTAGAGCTTTGTTTTAGAGGGTTTCTTGTGCTTTAATGTCACTGTTGTTCAAATGAACTCTTGCCTTCAGCAGTCAGAATTTTCCAGTAAAACATGCAAATGAATTCATAAATAAAAAATTAGACATGGTTATTATTTTTCTGTTACTGCTTATAGGGGAGGTCTTCAAACGCAAGCAATGCCATCTCAATTCTAAAGGCTTTCCCATGATCGCTCTTTCTCATAGTTCATCAGAAAAATGTGAGATTTTCAAATGTATGGCTTAGATACAAAAAAACAATAGTATTAATTTAAAAAAAAATTAAATACAAGTTGGGGTAAGTGATAATGGGGTGGAAGCTTGTCTACTTTCTTCCTTGTCATTTCTCTTCCTTACAGTGCTGTAAACTTTACACATCCTACAGCTATAGCTTTGTTGTTCATAAGAAAAGTCAGTCATTTGCACATGAAGGTGAAATGTAGGTTGGATTGCACCATCTGTGACTTTTGCAGATTGACAAGAACCTAAAGTCTCTGGAGAGATGCCAGTCTTTGGAGGAGATCCAGCGACTGTATGAGGCAGGGGATTACAAGGCAGTGGTGCATCTGCTTCGCCCAACCTTGTGCTTCAGTGGATATGGTAGAGCTAAACATCTGGAATTTGTTATATCTATACCAGAGAGACCAACACAGTTACTTCTGTTGCAGGTTTGTTATGTTTCTTTAAAAAGTTATCTTTAGTGGGGTTTGAAAGCCCTGCATCTGCTTTATTTCCAAGAGCAACATAAAGATTTGGAGGGTTAGCATTAATGATGAATTGTGTTGACTTCATTTAAGAAGCAAAACATGGGGCCAGATCCGCAGGTGAAGTAAATTGGCAAAGTTCTGTTGAAGCTTAAACTCATAGTCTAAGCTCTCTGATCAATAAGATCAATATGTATATATAAAAAATACGTCAGTGAATCCTCTGTGTGTGTGTGTGTATATATATACACACACACACACACACCTCTGCCTCGATATAACACCACCCTATATAACACGAATTCGGATATAACGCGGTAAAGCAGTGCTCCGGGGGGGCGGGGCTGCGCATTCCAGTGGATCAAAGCAAGTTCGATATAACGCGGTAAGATTTTTTGGCTCCCGAGGACAGCGTTGTATCGAGGTAGAGGTGTATATATATGTATGTATATATATTTGTAGAGAGAGAGAGAAAATGTGTGTGGGTGTATATATATATATAAATAGAGAGAGAGAGAGAGAGAGAGAGAGTGGATTCACCCAAACCTCTAAAATCTATCCAGGTTCACTCGAGTTTGAAAACTTTAAGGCTGTATAAACGCGAGTGAACCTGGATCAGTTTTAGAGGTTTATTATGGATGAACCCACTTTACCAATCGCCTGCTATTAGGACTTGGAGTTTTTGTTGCCGGTGACTATTTATATGGTGGCTCCCAAGCATCCTATGCACCTGAAACTGGATGTGAGGCAAGAAGCACTGGTGTGATAACTTCTCATTGGTCTGTCCTGCTTCACAGGCAGGCTGCTGCACCAGCTGTAATTTCCAGGGTGGCTTCACAGCATATTACAAAAGTCCAAACTGGAGGTGATAAAAGCTTAGATCAACATGGCAAGATCCTTATCTAACAGAAAAGGGTGCCAGATATTGCCCAACTATAGATTTTAAAAAAAAGTTCTTGACCACTGCTGCAATCCGCAAGTACAGGATAGAGGATTAGTCTAGCAAGATCAGAAGATTATGCACTACCATGACAATTAAGGGACAGATGCCCTCTGCTGAGGGAACAGGATGCAGTCTGTCAGTTCCTTAGTCTTTTTCCTCTGTGTTGGCTATTTTTACTGCTAGTTTGACTGGAGTGAGCCTGTGCCAGTTACTTTTGATCCACATTCCTATTTTGTTGTGATAGTGGGACATCAGAACTTGTTTTCCATACTCAACAAGAAAGAATCTTAGAGCTGGGGATCATAAAAATACTTAGAGCATTGTAGCCTTTATCATCATATGAGCTTGTTTTCTAAATCAGTAATAACATAGTAGCATGGGTCCATAGTGACTCAAACTCTGATTCTGTTGAACCTCTTTACACGGCAGTATGTGGCTTGAAAGCAAGAGGCTCATTGCTGCCTCTTTCCTGCAAAGGAGGCTCATGTAGAGTCTCTTCGTATTCAGAGAATGGGACTCAGTGTTGCTTCCCTGATGACACTCAGTTGAGGAGCATGGGTTCTGGGGTCTCTTGTATTGCCCATTTTATGTCACATTTAGAAACTTCATACTGGTATCTCAGTAGAGTAAACATTAGCTGCAAACTGTGTGCCTTCTTCCATTCTCCTTTCCCCTTTATTGTGCTTTTATGCTTTGAAATAAACATTAGATCCATATAACATTTTTTTTTCATGTTAACATTCACTAGGATTCCCTGCTGAAACAGAAAGATTACAGGCAATGTTTTGAATGCTCTGAAGTTGCCTTGAACGAAGCAATTCAGCAGATGATTAACATGACAGTAGCTTCTGCTAAAGAAGAGTGGGTTGCTACAGTAACACAGCTGCTCACGGGGATTGATCGCTCCCTGTCGTCAGACAGCAGCATCCTGAAGGAATCTTCTGTAACACTGAGCCTCATTCGGCTAACAAACAACCTCATTCAGGTAACCTGTTCACCTACACTAGCAAGCAGCCACTGTGCTACAGATCTTTTTTAGGCGTGATACAGCTGCTGCCTGAACTGCCACCCACTTGCAGAGTCTCTCTTGGGTTACATTTCTGTGTGGGCTGTTTCCTTTCACACTCTTAGTTTTCACTGCAAGATGTCAGATGCAGAATCTCTTCTGAAATCAGTAATGGCAGCTAATTCTGAGCACCGTCTCTGCTGAAATGAGCAAGGAATAGTAATAAGGTGGCTCAGGGAGCAGTACTGCTGGCTATGACTCTGTTTCTAGGGGCAGCAGTGCAAGCTTTGGTCCCGCTGGCTGGGCCCAGTTTGTTTCTGGCACAGATCTTGCTGCATATTCCTGCCATTCACATGAGGGATGGTAAGAAAGATCCTGTGAACCTTAGGAACAGGTACAGTCAGTTGGTATTGTTGGTATGTTACATCATTCAACTGAGATGCTAGTAGCTCTGGCGGCTGATCAGTTCTTTAGATTCTTATACAGATATAGGACGTGAGTTAGAATTGGAAATCTGACAATGATGAGGGGTATTTTCATCCTCATTCCTCTTTCCCTTCCTCCTAAGGACAGAATTAAATAAAATGATGGTTATTACCTCTTTCCAGTTTTAAAATTACAGGCAATATTTAGCCTTTTTGTAGAAGTTCTTCTGAAATTTTGAGAACTGTTTACTTTTTTCCTGAACTTCTCATTTAAGTGCCACAAGTGCCAGAATTGTAAACTACTTTCAATATTATTTCCTCTTTAAAGACCCAAGCTTGCTAATTGCTATCTGCAACATTCTGAGTGCTCTCAATTGTCATTAACTTCAGTGGGAGCTGAGGTCACTTGGCACCTTGCACAATCTGACCTTAAGGCTTTAGAGCAATGTGTACAGTGATGCCTATTTGGTCACTAGTTAAAGTGGCACTAAGGGTAAGGCTATTATAGGGAAACTGCAGGAATTTCTTGTAATACCATAAATATTTTCACAGATAAGAACAAATATATACAGTTTATATGCATAAAATATGTCTCTAAGTATAATATAATAAAATAAAGAAGGAATTTCTATAAATTTTAAAAACACCTGTCACCCTTTCAGTAACTGGGGCTGTTATCTTTGTGTAAGGTTAGGGCTACTGTTTTAATGATGGGACATTGTACTCTCACCAAGAGGCTCTCTCCCTGAGGTAAATTGGACGTTATAAATCAATTTTCCATTTGGGGTGTGGGGGAAAGGAAAATCAGAGAATTTCAAATTTGCTAGAGGTAAATTCCTTAATTTGTTTTGGTTTATAGTAGAGGATTTTCCAGAAAGTTTTAACAGTACCTGAATTTTCTCAATCCTGCACAATTTAAAGAAATTGTCAAAATGCTAGCTTCCTATTTATTTTATGCCAAATGGATTGCTTCTCTCTTTTTTTTTTTTTTTGTTCTTAACTGCTTCTTGATTGTCGGGGGGTTTATTTTTTTAGTTACTGATTAGACACCTAAAATTGTATAGGGACACACTCTCATTTAGAAATAGATATAGCTGTTGGAATACCTTTCATGTTACAGTTGAGTTCTCCTTCAAAGAGACTTTAATATTAGAAGTCGAGAGTTGGGTTTTATTTCTTACATTAACGAAAAACAGTGATGATAATACTCTTATATAGATCTTTTCATCTGTAGCTCTGTGTCCTTTACAAAAGATTGTAAGTATCATTACTCCCACTTTTCAGTTGGTGAAACTGAGGCATGGAGAGTTGATGTAACTTGCACTACTAATTTCTATCAGAATCAAGAGATTAGCCTTCCTTTCCTAGGCCTTTGTCTCTCCATCCCTGCTGAGATGTTCAATAGGACATAAAAATAAGAATAAAATACAAATGTTCTGAGTTTATGGATGTTTGTTCATTTTACTTTTGAGAGGCCAAAGGAAAAGCATAAGTTCCATAAAAATATACTATCTGAATGATATGGAATGTGTTACTAAAGCCTATACTTCTCTGAATATCACAGTTCATTTCCTGAATAGCAACTCCACCTGGTTAACTGAAAAAGGACACTATTTTTACTAACAGATTTGTAAAGTTGCTGTGTGGTCCTCAATGCATGCTTTTACTAGACACTATAAGGTAGTCAAATATGCTTCAGTAGATGCAGCTTTCAGTAGAGCTCTTCTAGCATATGTTCTGGAGAAGGGACATAGAGGGAAAGCCATACAAATCCCTTTTCTTTCAGTTGTTGTCTTCTCTGTTTCGAGAATAGGCAATTTTTCATAGGTAAATGATACTGGTATTTCTCTAACAGACTGTCTGTCACACACCCACCCATCCCTTATTTCTAGTCTGTTGTTATGCGTTATTCACTAGTTAACTACTCTTTCTGAAATGTATCTCTTCAGTAGAATCTGTTCATAATTCCTAGTTGGCTGTATCTGGCTACAAGATTTTCATTTTATTTAAATTTGTTGGAACTAACTTTTGTCCAGTTTCGTTCTAAGCAGGTATGTCTTACCTTCCAGGGTGCAAATACATCTCTTTATAGTCATCACTAACAGGAGCCTTGATGCAGCTTCTGTTAGTGTTCAAAAATTCTGCTATTCGCTTAGTGATTTGCACTTGTTCTAGTGTGATATTAGTACAAATGTACCTAGTTAGAAAATGACCTTACAGGTAAGAAAAATGGGCTTTTCCCATATTATCAAATTCTGGAAGTTGAAAGTGTCTTCTCCTTTTAGTACTTTCAGGCCCAGCCAGCACAAGAAACAAAGCTACTTAAATTTAGATTTTGTTTGTGTATGAATAGAATGCACTACCAGCTGAGTCATCTGGACACGTGTAAATCCTTTTTCTAATGTGTATAATGGGTATAGTATATTTCTTTATTAGATTATAGATTGCAGCATGGCAATCCAGGAGGAAGCCAAAGAGCCATATGTCTCGTC
Organism: Malaclemys terrapin pileata; assembly: GCF_027887155.1. NCBI lineage: Eukaryota > Metazoa > Chordata > Testudines > Emydidae > Malaclemys > Malaclemys terrapin. The sequence continues at coordinate 13,458,804 of NC_071520.1, read as the reverse complement.
AGTGCTTCCCTGGATTATTTTGCACCGAATCATCCAGCATGAAGAAGATGCCTTCCGATCCCTTTGCTGTCAGCAGCAGCAGCAGCTCCAAAGCCAGGGTGAGGAAGGTAATAGTTTAATTTGTCAATGTTATATGTTGTTAAAACATTGCTCTTATCCTTTTCCTCTTTGGCATGTATATGGGAAATGGCTAGTGTTCCTTTGTCCCCCTCACTTAGGGAGTCTCCAATCCTCATTTCCTCACCACAGTGGACAGTCATTCTGAGGAAAGGTTTCCATACCAAAACGCGGAGAAATAAGTGGCTAGGTAGGTTAGTTCAGTTTTGTACTTAGATGCCAGTATTTATATCTCCTTTCTTCTAGTGAGTCCTGACACACCTATGCTGCCTCCTTCCCTCATGTTACTGAACACTGCTCATGAGTACCTAGGAAGAAGATCTTGGTGTTGTAACTCAGAGGGTGCCCTTCTCAAATTCTATGTGAGTATTGATGCCTAAATATTAAACTTTTTTTTTAATTTGTTTTTTCTCCTGTTCCCTACCCCCCTATACATGTATTGGAATGGCCATTTTATCCTAGGTAATGAAATAGTTAAGGATTGCTCTTCCAAGCTGTTTTCCATCATAGTCTGAAAAAGTTATCTGGCTTTCCTAAACAGACAAAACATGTCATTTGCCTGGGATAACAGACTGTCTTATGTTAACTCATTAACTATTCATTACTCATTCACTATACATTTCTTTGAAACTGCAAAGCACTGAATAAAGGTTATTACTGATTTGCCTGAAAAAATTATGCTCTTTCATCAGCCTGTGTTCTCAGTGATCAACACAAGGTTCAAATTATGCAACTGAAATTTTAATAAAGCAATGGTGGGTACTGTACTCTTTTCTGAAGTTAGTAGAAGCCATGTTAACGAATGGTATTGTCAGCATCCATCAACATTACTTGTAACCTGATGACTGAGCATGATATTGCTTTTTTTTTTTTTTTATTGTGCTCTGGTCCAGATATCTGGTACAAAGGGCACTTGCTGCTTTGCAGTTTGGGAGCAGAACCAGACCTGTGGTTCTTCCAGATCTTCCTGCTTCAGAGCTTTACTGAAACTTTGTTTCAAGTTTCTGAATAACTTTTTGGCTCAGTAGTGTGTATTATTTCCCTGCCATCTCCTTGCGCTGTGTTTTTTCCCTTTTTGGGGAAATTGTCCCCCAGCTCTACTTCTCCCTTTTGAGGCATTTGCAGTAGCTAGCATCCCTACAGGCTTCAGGGGAGATAGCTAGACCGAGGAAAGCCAAAGGCAGAAGGCAAGGTCCGTGTCCCTCCCCTGCTTATTGGGTGTCACATTGGAGAACTCAGCCAGTTCTGTGGGCAAGATGCAGTTTCTCTCAGCTCAGTCTGAGCAGGTTTGCCTTGGCTGCCATTCCCTGGGCATGAGGGATAGAAGAGGCCAGCTCTGCTGGGCAAGACACATGCATTGTCTCAGCAGCTTAGTCTAGGTGGGCTCACTTCTGTCCCCCTCATCCAGGCAGGAAAGGAGGCAGCTAGGATTAGAAAAAATGTCTGTAGGGGGTAAGCAGCTCCCCCTCTCCCAACTCCATGAGGGGAGTGATGCCAGAATGGCATCATGCCTTTGTCCCTAGACCCTCACCAGCAGCATGCTGCTGACTGCAGAATTCAGCCACCTCATACCCCTCAGTCTCTCCTTAGGCCATGGATGGAGGACACTGGATACAACATGGGTGCTGCTGACACCAGAGAGCGTGATAAGGGACCTTCATGCCCAGCTCCCTTCCCCTGCTACTACCTCTACAACAGGCTTCCCAGCTGTTCTATACTGCCAGGCTGGAGCCTCCTAGGGAAATACAGACATGTCTGGCCCGTGTGGCTCCCATGCAGTAAACAGGTGTCCAGTCCATCCTGAACTCCAGGCCAGTACTGAAAGGGGGCTCATACAGGGGAGGAGAGACAATCAGCCCAGCCTCTTTGAGGGCAGGGGGAGTGTTAGTCACTAAATATTTTTGGGCTCAAACACGGTTTCAAATTTGCATCTTCCTCTAAAGCAGGATCATAGGGAAAAATACCCAAAGGGGAAATAAATAAATAAAATTAGTGCGGTTTTCCCTGCTCATGTTCCTGGAGTAAAGCAATAGATAATCCTCAGCACCCAGTTCCCTTGCTCATATTCACTGAGTTCAGCACAGCAGATCAGTGCAGAAAAGACAGGACCACAGAGATGCACTGTGGGTATGCACACATATGCAAACGTGCGTGCACACACACACATGGAATTCTCCTGTGGGGAGGAAGTCCAACTGTGCACATCAGAATTTGATGCTCAAAAAATAAAATGTGTATATTAAGACCAACAAAAAAAAAACTCTTTCAGGTGGAGTTCTGTGAAACTATGCTAGGACGTCTGCAGCTGCCCTAGATGATAATTTAATAATTCTAGGTTGATCTGGGGAAGAAATAGATTTTGTTTACCTTGTCCATGGATCATTGCTTAGTGCCTGGAAGGAAGACAGGAAGACTTTTCTTCATTGTATTCATGTTACAGCTAGATAGTATTATAGAACCCAGAAGTGTATTTTAAGGCACTAGTACTGCACTATTAGTAGATGAAAGGAGGGCTGTCAGATCACTGTTGACTTTGATGATGATATATAGTGGTTTAATTAATGCTGGGGAGAAGAAATCTCCTAGGGGCAGCAGTAGAATTTTTGTCAGCAGATTACTGCTTCCTCTTATCCTCCTAGAATTTAGAAGGTGCATCGCTACCCCACATGTAATTGTGTGCTCTGAAAAAAACCCTGAATTACCAATCCTAGAGTCATCAAGTACTTTTAACAAAAGCCTTATTTAACATGTGTAACTTATTACAAGTAGTCAGTAGTATAGCTTTCAGATCCAAAAAGGTGTTGAAAGGCTGAAAATCAGGAAGATATTCCAGTGGGGAAGAAAACATTAAAAGAGAAAATGGCCTTCACAAGTATGCTAGACACAGGTGTGCGTTTTACACAATATCCCATCAGTACCAAATTATCACCATTTGTAGGTGAGCCATCTGCTGGCACACATTTCACTGCTGGTGGCTGAAGGATATTGTGTAACAAAAAATGTTAATATGGCATTAATACATCTACTATAGCCACAGTTTGAATCATTCATTACAAAATCATTCTGAATTGTTGCTAAGAATGAATATTATTAAAAGCTGAGCAAGGGCACAGGAGGGTTGAAACGCAAGGCCTGTAGGCTGAGGCCTGCAACGTTTTAGCTTAGCTATTTTAGGCCTCAGCGCTAAGAAATGCTGACATAAGTAAGTGACCAAAGAATAACCCGATGCCCTAAGATTATGGGAAAAGAGGTACCAAGTGGTGGTAATGCAAAAAAATTAGCCAGAAGATTAATTTTAAATCATAAAAATGCTGTAAAGGCAAATCTTGTCTCCAACGTGTATCTTAACCACATGATACAGGTTGTGCGTTAATGCTAATGAGAATAGAGAGCCTACACAATCTATAGAAATTGGGGTCCCTGTAGTTTCTTGGGGATAGTTGGTGGTTAAACCAGTCTTTCATAAAGGGGCAGAATCAAAAACACAGCTTACTCTTGATGAAAATGTCTGTCAATGACACTGAAAAATCAAGACCTTCACAAAAATGTTCCCTTTAGGGATCTTACTCAAAGATCTCATAGGGCCACCTTTTTTACTCTTCAGCCTTCTATTGCAGATCTATCCCAAAAATGTCATAGAACTAGGTATGATCCTTAAAAGGAGGCGGGGGAGATGGAGGGGCAGCTGATGGCTACCCTCTTCTTCCACCTATAGCTGTGGAGTGAGAGCTGATCAGTTGCAACCAAGAAAGATACATTTGCAACATATATTCACACTGTGCTTTTTGGGATAATATTTGTGTAAATTTTATATGCAAAACTGACATTGCCTTTGGCCTTCTGGTAAACTATTAATGCAGCCCTTGGTGTCCTAATATGTGAGCATCCTTACTCTGATGCATAGTTGAAGTTTTTCTTTAGAAAAGGCTTTCCTGTTTTCCATTATCTGGCCTGCAGAATTACAGAACTTCAGGCTATAATTGGTGTTACATTTTCATTGAGAATTTATAAATTATTTTTGTAGGTTCTAATGGAACTTCCAGACCTAAGGGGATTTGTAAATATGTAGCATAAACTTTGAGATCAAGCTTAGAAGCTCTTTGCCCAAGTCTCAGACAGATGATATATTCTCTTATCAGTCAAGGTTAGGTTTTCCCATCTCTAAACTCTCACCGGCAAGATGGATGATTTTCTCTATTAGAGAATTATTTCATATAATGTGGCTTCTTCCCATCTGTGGTGAAGCTCACTCATCCAGAGCTGTTGATGCCTATTGGGTTGAGATTTGGAAAGTTCTGCTAACTGATGTTTGTGAGATCTGTCAAACTTCCAGTAGACATTACAGACTCCTCTGAGGTTCAGTCTTCTCAGCAATAATCCAGCTGCCTTCTTTGACCCCTAGTTTATAAATAGGTCATGGTATCCTACATGTGTAGTTAAAATGCTATGGTTGAAAAGGAGTTACTGTGCAAGACAACTCCCTCTTTCTTTTCTTGCCTGAATTTCATTAATTATCCCAGGTATTCCTCCACATCCTCTGAACTGGGGCCTCTTCTTTCTCATTTTTCTGTCTCTTTGGTGGTGATATTCTTCTTGAATGTCAAGGCTGGTAAAATCTAATCATTTGCTAGAGTAAACCACCTAAATGTGCAGAGGGTAATGAGGGAGCTTTTCAATGACTTTTAGAAGTTGAAAACGTCAAGTGGAGATACTATCTTCAGTAAATGAAACTGGAAGAGAACATAAGCATCACAAATACAGAAGGTGAAAGAATGGTATTAGGTTACAGTGTAATGGAAATGGACATATTACAAAAGTAGTGAGCATGCAGAGATGTGGAAAATATTTGGATGTGAGTAACAGAGAAACAGTAAACTTGTTTTGTGCATGTTCTGTTCGATATAGGCTCTTATACTGCATTCCTTGCCGTAGTATCTGGTTGCCACATTTAGGAAAATAAAAATAGGTAGCATTTAATTTAATGTCAAATTCAGTTATCAGACCTTGTTTGACTTACGATGCTTGTGATGTTCTAGGTGTGGGTACTGCAAAAGGAGCTTGCAGTGTCTACCTCGGAAGATACTCATCCCTACAAAGAGGAACTGGAGACAGCCCTGGAGCAATGTTTTTACTGTTTGTACAGCTTCCCGAGCAAAAAGAGCAAAGCAAGGTACCTGGAAGAGCATTCTGTGCAACAGGTAAGATAAGCACAACTTACCTTTAGTGTAACACCTTAAAATGCTGAAGAACATGGTTTTCTCCAGTGTCAATATATTGAGCTGAATTAATGGGAAGGAGTCATAATTACTAGGACCTTTTTTCCAGACCTGAAATTCATTTCCTTTATATATGGTAGAAATAATGAAAAAACTCGCTGGATCCCTAAAATAAGTATGGAACAAGAGGGCTAGATGTTGGATATAAAGCCAATTGTAGCTTTACCCATGATATTAAAAAAAAAAAAAACAAAAAAAAAACCCTAAAACACCAAACATCTGATCTTCCAGTTGATGAATATGGAAAATGCAGTTTAAAGTGATGCTGGTAAAATATTAAAATTTTTATCTTGCCAAAGCTCTGATGTAAAATATTGGTTAGTACGGATTATTAAAACTTACAAAATTCAGTTTGGGAGAAGCAGAGCTATGAGGAATCTCCAGAAGACATTTCACTCATTGTTAGACTCAGGATAACGTTACATTTCCCAAAAACAGATGGTCATGAAGCTGCCTCCTGTGTCTGGATTTTACCCAAGAAAACACTTAATTGGTTAGTGCCTCTGACACCATAATATAGCGAGCCTGTTAAGAATTTTGCAGTGCAGTCTGCTGAGTGATAGCTGTATTTTCTTGTTCGTAGTCTGTCTCTGAATTCTTCTCAACCTCACCTCGTCTCATATGTATAATATGCTAGAGTCCCAGAAGAAGCATCTCAGATAGACTGTTTTGTAAGTCTAATAAAAAGGAGGAGGAGATGAATGGGACGGGCAAAGGAAAAAAAAGAAAGTGGGAGAAGAGAATCCCTCCTGCAGGAAAGGGCACTTCTTGTCTAAAAAAGGTGGGAAACTCTGGGTGAAATCCTGGCCCCACTGAAGTAAGTAACAAAACTCCCATTAACTTCATTGGGGCTATGATTTCACCCTGTCTTCAGAAAAGCAAATTCCAGTGTTGCATGAGTAATAGAGGAAGCATGACTCAATTAGCTTAAGATAGGAAAACTACAAACACCTGAACATTTAAAAAAAATGAAGAAAAAAGGTGACAAGACAAGGGTGTGACTGGCTATTTTACTGTTTGATTTGAAAATGCTTCCAACTCTGTAATTGCTGGGGATGCTCCTGGAATTGTCCTTCTCTGTTATCTGGATTTGAGTTTCAAAATCTATAGCAAATGTAGTTCTTTCCTTCTATCTCTTCTCACCCCCCCCCATGTCAGTCTCCAAATTTCCTGTTTCTCAGGCAGGTCTAAGCAGACTCTCCAACTCTTCCAAGTAAGTAAAGCTATCCTTATTAAAAACATTCGTTAAGTTACAGTCGAGAGCCTTCGCCTGTAATCACTGTGCTGAACATTGTATCTTAATAATGCCTTTGGATCTTCCATTCTGGAAAGGTTGCACTGGTTTTTAGCTGATGTAATGTTTTGTTCTATTCTTAAAAAATTTCCCTAGCTCTTGACTTATTGAGATAATTTCTTTCTCTCTCTTTCCCCCACCCCCTTCCCTTAAGGTGGATCTGATGTGGGAAGATGCATTATTCATGTTTGAATATTTTAAGCCCAAAACCCTCCCTGAGTTTGATAGCTACAAAACCAGCACTGTATCTGCTGATCTGGCCAACCTTCTGAAGAAAATTGCTACAATTGTTCCTCGAACAGATAAGCCCATGTTAAGCCTAGATGATGTCTCTGGCTATATTGAAGGAACCTTCAGCAAGGTACAGTTAAGTTTCAGAGTAACAGCCGTGTTAGTCTGTATCCACAAAAAGAAGAACAGGAGTACTTGTGGCACCTTAGAGACTAACAAATTTATTAGAGCATAAGCTTTCGTGGACTACAGCCCACTTCTTCGGATATGCATATGCATATGCATCCGAAGAAGTGGGCTGTAGTCCACGAAAGCTTATGCTCTAATAAATTTGTTAGTCTCTAAGGTGCCACAAGTACTCCTGTTCTTCTTTTTGAAGGTACAGTTAATTGTTTAAAAAACTTCAAGGGAAGGAAATGGCTATATTGTTTCATTTTCACAGTATGGGATTGTTGGGTGGTGTCTAATTTGCCATTTGGTGCTCACAAAAATCACATTTTAATTGAGTTAGAATGGCCTTTCCAAAGCTTGTCGTTTTACAAGGAAGAGGTTCAATGTAGATGAATATGGATAGATGTAGGGATGTGGGGAAATAGTATATACAGAGCTATTTTAAAATATGCTCCTGAGTCATCTAAGGTTTTCTGTTTTCAGGTACCATCTCTCCCTGAGGGTGCAGACTACTCTCCTCCAGTGGTGACTGAGCTGTACTACCTCCTGGCAGACTACCACTTCAAGAATAAAGAGCAATCTAAGGCCATTAAATTCTACATGCATGATATCTGTATTTGTCCAAATAGGTCAGTGTTGTTCTTTTCCTTCAATTCATCAGTACTGAAATGAGGGACAAATCAGGGGGTTTGTTCTATTTGGAAAGTAATAACATTTTTCTGGTGTTTATTATTAGAAGTAAGTTGTATCTTAAGGAGCATTTTGGGGGAAAAAACCTGTTGTTAATTATCAGCTATTTGACATTTTCCTTTTGGTTTCTGAAATGACCAGAATTCAGAGCGTGGGGGAAATTGAATTATAATCAGGAAGAGCAAGAGGTGTGATAATTACTGACTTGACTTTCTTTTCTCTTTTGCTCATTGGTTTCCCTGGGGCAGGTTTACAGGCAGTGAGAAATGGAAGCTATGTCAGTGGTTAACTGCATAAGACAAACACATACCATCTCTCGATGGATTAGCTGCTTGGGCTGGGTTTTTTAAGTTTATTTAGATTTGCTGGCAGAGAGATACTCTAAAATAGGTCAAAATGGACAGAGCTGTATTGTTCTGATGACCACTAGTTAAACTCAGAAATATTTCTCTTGTCTGCCTTTTCAGTATTCACCATCTCAAAGGGATACTTTCTAAGGTGAATAAGCTTCACAGAGTGACAGTCCCTCATTTTAAAAATTGTATTTTCTATTTTAAAATTCCTGCAAAAAGTGAGCTGCAATAATCTTAAAATGCCAATCAATAAACCTAGGACGTGCAAATTCGGCTTTTCCTACCAGCTTCCTTCTAATGAGATGGCAAAGGGATTGAAGTTGACAAAAACCTTTTCTGAAGAGCAAAAATATTGTTAATTTCAGTCATATAACAAAGCAACAGGGAGAGTGTAGGCACAGAGCAAAGTTTTATATTTGAAAATCTGCAATCAAAACAAACCCAGCATCATAGCCTGGTCATGATTGAGTGTTCCAGTCTAGGAACTGGGATTTTTCAAGTGTTGAAATCTTGATTCGGTGGCTTATGATAAAACTGCAAGAACATTTTAATACAAAATGAGCATTTTTTTTTGGAGGGGGAGGAGTAAAGCCCTGTCAGCATTTGAGAGTGTCACTTCAAAATTCTGCTCCACAGGCTGCCATTAATTTGTTACAATTAATTATCCAGCAAGCAACATAGTATTTTCACATTATCTTTTCAAAATATCTAATTTTGAAAACCTCATGGAATGTGGGTCTTCAGATCACCTTTTAATCTGACATGGAGTGAAGTTTTAAGTCAATGTTGGTAAGCAGAAACTTAAAAGTATTATAAATATGATTAACCATCTGATGTTAGAATCGCATTAAAAATTGGAAGCTCCATACCATTGCTAAAATGGTTTAGCAATTTGGGTTCATCCAATGTGGAGAATACCCTTGAATTTACTGTCACTTATAAGTAAGGATATGATTTAGTCACGGAGGTCACGGATTCCCTGACTTTAATGGACCTCTATGACTTCTTCAGCTTCAGCCCTCTCTGCAGCAGCTGCAGGCTGGGGCCGGAGCTGTCCTCCCCGCAGCAGCTGGGCCTGTCAGTCCCATTCCCGGCAGTCAGGGCCGGAGCTTTCCCCCCAAAGCAGTGAGGGCTATCAATCCCCTCCTGCTGGTGATTTTTAGTAAAAGTCATGGACAGGTTGCAGACTTTCATGAATTTTTGTTTATTGTCTGCGACCTGTGCGTGACTTTTACTAAAATAACTGTGACAAAATCTTAACCTTACTTATAAGCATAGTGCTGAATCTTGAGGTATTTCATCGCAAGGTAGCTTTTACCATACTGTATCATGGTGTGCACTCACCGCCGGGGCGCTTCCTGCTGGTTACCTTGGGAATTAGCTCTTCCAGCTCCGGAGCGCGTCCTGCTGGCCGGTGTCGCCCTACCGGCACCTGCTTCCTTTCAATCTCCACCACTGTACTTCAGGCCCCGCATCCCTCCCGGCCCACGGTGCCCCTTCTCTGGAGTACGGCCCTGCAGCAGTGCCCATAGACTCAGTGGTCCTCCCCTCTGTGGGGAACCCCACCTCGCCTCAGTGACCCACTGCCAGTCTTCATATAGCCCCTTCCGTCAGGGACAAACTTCAGTCTGAAATGGCCACTCATCATCGGCAAGGGGGTTGGACCTGCTGCTTCTTCCTTCCCGGGCTGCTTCCCCACAGCCCTAGTATCTCCTCCAATCCTGAAAGCAAGGCCTCTGCCTGGAGGTTTGCCAGGCTGGAGCTTCCCTAGCTCCTCCTGCCCTTCTCCAGCACTGCGCTGTCCAAGGTACCCTTTTTTCTATCCGGGAGCCAGGTCCATCTCTGTCCCCAAGGCTGGAGAGAGACTGACTATCCCTTCTGGTCTGCCCTCTTTTGTACTGGCTTGGCAAGCCCTGATTGGTTGCCTCCCAGCCCCCTCCAAGGGCTGGGTTTTAACCCTTTCTGAGCTGGAAGAGGGTGACCACCACGCTACACATACAGATGCTCTCCAGGTTACGCAAGACCCGACTTATGCAAATCTGCCCTTACGGAAAAAGTTCTGTAAGCTAGAAATAGGAGTTTGGGTTTTTTTTGTGTAATGGTCAGACAAATGTTTCTGACTTACGCGAAATTTGAGTTATGCAAGGTGTTCCGGAACGGAATGCTTGCATAAGTCGGGGAACGTCTGTACATCAAATTTTGTCCTGAAGGGAGATTTTTTGGTTCCTACTAAGTCATGTTTCCATCAAAAAAGCATAATGATAGTAAAGATTGAGTGCCATCCAGTCCTGCCATCCAGAATGTTGTTGTGAATACGGGCTATCTGTCGGACAAGATTTAATAATGTTTAGAGGCTAGGATAAAGGGCACCATATTGTTTTGATAGGACAGCATGGTTTCTGAGAGAAGAAGCTGGTTGGAATGGAACTGTTCAAACTTGGACATATTGAATTTGAATGAAAAGACACCAGTTATTCATTTTTCTATGATGATGGATGTTTAGGACAATATTGGGTTAGCTAGAAAATGGAGGTTTTCAAAATCGACATACACATTTTATCCATTTTACCCGTTTTTGTGTTTCATACAATTCTAGACCAGGTTCCTCATTCTGTTAAAACACAAAATGGGGACAGGGGAAGTGTTTTTTCAATTAGTTTTGAGAGCAGTAAGGATTAGATGTGTACGGTGTCTCTCAGAATGCCACCACCATGGGAGGATATGCAGCAGGAATATTGTTTTGGAGAAGCCTGTGATGTAAGAAGGAAACATCTGGGGAAATAGTAAAAAGAATAATCACACTCATGATTCAAGATACTTTGCAGCGAGTTTATTTGCTGTATTTGTTCTTTCTTGCATAGGTTTGATTCTTGGGCTGGCATGGCGCTGGCTAGAGCAAGTCGAATTCAGGACAAGTTGAACTCCAATGAGCTGAAGAGTGATGGCCCCATTTGGAAGCACTCTACTCCTGTCCTCAACTGCTTTAAACGAGCCCTGGAGATTGACAGCTCCAATCTCTCTCTCTGGATAGAATACGGAACCATTTCCTATGCCCTGCACTCTTTTGCATCCCGACAGCTTAAGCAGTGGAAGTTAGAACTTCCCTCTGAAGTTGTGCAGCAGGTGGGGGTCTAAGTTAGAGCTGTGTGAACTTTGAAATGCTTATTTAAACCTTATAATCTTTCTGATTAAAGCATTCAGTACTCTTGGTGTGGAATTGCTACACTGCATGATGACTTAGCAGCATTGCTAGTCACAGCATCCACCCAGCCCCAGTGAAAATAAACATGTAAATTGCCAGTGTGAGCACTTTTTGAAATTTTGTTAGTTTCTTCTCAAAATTAGTCTGTCAGAGATTTGGGCCTACTTAGACTCTTCCTCCAAAGATCACTCAAAAATGGCAGAACCAGCAAGGAAAAAACAAAAACTTAAGAATGTTTAATGAACTGCAAGTATCTACAATACATTTACCTTCCCTGTTAGTAAAATTCATACATATTACTTCAGAATAAGATGAAATATATTTTTTTAAATAGTCAAAAGACCAGAAAATTGGGCAGCTCACATTTGTGTCCACACAACATCATTTCTCTTGTGTCATAATGAGGGTTCTCTTTTTGTTACATTTGGGTTATTTACTTAAGCTCATGATCAAAATTGTTAAATGACAAACATCTCAATAGCATTTTCAAGGAAGTAATTTACGTGATAATTGACCCCGACCAACAGCCATGCATAAATTATCTTGATTGTGAAATTTTCTGCTGATCCAAGTGGGAAAAGCAACTTTAATCTTTATAAACTTGGGTCACTAGATATAGACAATGTTGTATCCCCCTCTTTCTGATTGATACGTTTATCTTCCATCCTGACTCTCAAGTATCAGATTACAATGAAGGAATGGAAATTTGGGGGGGGGGAGGTGACTTGTCTCTGGTCTGTGAGCTGTTAAATACTCATGAATATCTAAAGTTCCCCAGTATATGAATGAAAGAGAAGGTGCAATGAGAACTGCCTTCTTCTCCTGCCTTCTCGAAGGCTCTCTTCCCTACTGCAAAGGTTCTATTGAAATGTGCTCTGAATCCTAGAAAGTTATCCCTGTTCCTCAGCCTGAAGTTAAACCATAATTACTTTTTCAGCAAAGGTAACTAAAGAATATGCCAGAGAAAATGTGGAAAAGGAGACTCAAAGAAACAACACTGGCGTGAACCACTGTGGGGAATTAAAATGAACTTTCTTATATGAGCTGAATGGAAAACAAGGTCTTAAAATATCCAGTTGCAGAAAAGTAGAGAAATCACAATCTCTGGAAACAGAGAGATACTTTCTTATAGATAACTTTAAGCATCAGGAATCATGTCGGGATATATGGCTTTCTAACTGAAAGTTAGATGGCTTCTCAGTTAATAAGATGAGCACCTTGTAGTGGTTCAGTATAAAGAATACTTCCCCCTTTGAGCACCGTATGTCACTGGGGAGATTTGGAAATCATAGAATCAATTGCTGTGTTCAGACTGTCATGTTTGGAAGCCTACAATAAGAGGCATGCAACCCGAGCCAAACGGAGTTTGTTTTGAATCTCTCCCCGATGCTTTTCCATGCAGTTTGTTCAGAGGCATATCTTTTTCTAAATCTTAGTGGTTTTACATGCGGAATGAGGTATGAATTAATCAATTTAAGAAATGAGGCACTGTCTTAAAGACCATTGTTTCAGCCAGTATCCCTGCAGATAAAGACAAAATGGCCATTACTTGAGTTTTTGAAGAGATCCATTAAAGTAATATTGGGAAATGGAAGGTGTTTGCATCCTGAAAGCAGGAAAGAGTTAGGACTGCCTGATAAAAGATTTTGACTTAGCTGCACTGAAAGTTAATTGGTTATTTTCTAATCCTTTTATATTGTCAAAATTTTAAATATACCCTTTTGTGATCACACAGTGCTAGATGTGTGAAAACAAAATTCTCAGTTAACTCAAGGTAGTGAATCATTTTCTTCAACACTCTTGAGCTAGGCACAAAAGGAGCTGAAAATTCTATTTGGAAAACATGGGTCTTGGGAGGGCCCCATGTTCAGAGAACACGCATCTCAAGAGGCTTAGTCATTCTTCTTGGTTTTTTTATTCAAAAGTCTCTACGAGACTCTCATCCTGAGTTAGGTGAACTGCAAAGAAAAATAAAAACTTGAGCTGAATTTCTGTGTTGAATGCCCCCATTAAGGAAGCTCTGAGGGATGTTCAACACAGAGGGATGTCCAGCCCTCTTGGTAGATCTTGGTTCATGGAAGCTATCCCAGATGTTTGAATACAGTCCATGGTATTTGTTATGTCACAGAATGATGCATTTTGGCATGTCTTCAGTGAATCAAGAGGTAATAATAGGGTTCCACTAAGGTGGGGAAAGAATGTCTAAAAGGTTAATTATAACGTTTGTATGTTGGATGCCTCCCACAACTCGGTTAGGTAGGAGCTTAGCAGATAAATCTAGGCTTAAATTTTTGCTTTGCAATTTGCCTTTATATATATAAAAAGGTGTTTTCTAGAGCAAACTTGCCCCAGGGGGTTGAATTCAGATTTTTGTCTTGCAGTAAAACAATCAGAAGTCAACAAGGGTGTTCTCATGAAGCAAAATGAACATTTATATGAGCTGTTGATAATTTGGATTATAAACAAAGTGGTGGCTGTCAGCAGCCGTATTCCATAGCAGCAGATGATCTACTGAAATAGCATCTCTAAACAAACATGTTTGTGGGAAATGCACTGAGTTGATTTTGAATTCATGAAGGATAACTTCAGTGAATCGCTATGCCTCCCAGGAAAACAAAATAAACATTTTTTTCAAATTTACTCATCCAGGTTCTTTCTGCTCTTTAGTAGATGCTATGAAAAGTATCTTAGCATGTTCAGGATCTCAACTTCTCATTTCCTGTTTATTCAGGAAATATTAAAACTAATGGTGAAAGGTCAGACACCTAACCAAGGCGATTACACCATATCAGTCTTTCGGATCCTGTTTTTAGATTTCTTGCGTCTTCTAAAGATAATTTGGGAAGGTGATCACTGTGGTGGAAAGGGAAAGAAATACAGGGCTCTTTCCCATCAAAATTGTGTCTGATTGGCATGAATTCTCTGATAGAACAGTGCTAGAATTAGTTATTAATTTATTTGCAATTTGGTAGTTAGAAAGATTCATCTTTTTATTTGTCCACATACAAATTTTGATGTAGTTATTGAGCGATAAGAACCATGGGACATCATGATGCTGATATTAGAGTAATTTTACTAGCACCTCTACTCTCCCATCTCTTCCAAAGCTCTTGAGGTGTTAGCATCCCAAATGTTAATGGGAGGAGATTAAATTACATTTTCACCCTTCTCAGTTTTGAGTGTTCCCAAGTATAAATATTTACCACCTTCCCATTCTGTATTGATATATGTAGTACCACCATAGAAGTGTGCAGAGCTTTACACACATAAGAAACAAAGGCTCTTGACTATGTTATTGCTCTTAGTTACATGGTAACCATACAAGGTTTACTGTGGACTGCCATGTAACAGTGTGTTTATTACATCTCTAAAGATTACTTGGTAATTATACCTAAGAACTCCAAAATTAATTACCTTGAAGCCCCAAGTTATTACAGCCCCATGTCATTCTTCACAATAGAGACATGCTCATTACTGTCTTGTAAACCTATCACAGTGAGGTACTTATTAAGGAATTGAGTGGACAATACTTTAGTTACAATATGTTACAGAGTTATAATGTGGGTACAGACCATCCAACTTAAGTTTCCATGCCCCAAACCAGAATATTTATTTAAAATGGCTTCACTCTTCTTTTTAAAATGAATGTGTTATAAAGGCTAAGCTTTCGGTGTAACAAAGGGTGAGTTAGAACAGCGTGATTCTCCCTGTCAGGGATATATCTGTTTAAAAAAAAATACAAAACCACTGTTGTATACCAAACCATAATCAAAGGGATTCTCCTTAAATGAATTATGTAAAAGGGGGCAGATGTTTCAAGAATATTTTCTGTTCAAGAAGTTCGTAATTAATATTTAACATTATACTGAAACTCTGTAAAATAAAGCAACACTTTCCCAGACAGTACTTAAGATGCTGTCATAACTTTATATTTTTAAATATTTTTTAATTCAGTCTTAGGGAAGGCTAACCTTAATTTATGCTTTTGTTTGGTTTAGTAAAAATCAATACTGCTGTCTTGCTTATGGGGTCAAAATCCGATTCTTACCAACTATTATAAAATGTATTTTCTTGTGAATTCTAATGGCCTATGTTTTAGCAGACTATTAGTTGCAGAGTTAGGTAAATATCCCTAATTCTTATTTTTAAATAAAATGTGTTGAGGGAATTGCTTACAATGATGGAAAAGAAACAGAATCACTGTCTGTTAATTTCTCCACAAGTGTTTTACATTTATAAATTTTTTTTCTTACCGCTTTATTTCAGTCATTAATGTAAGAAGGCATTTAACTGAATGAAACACAGATTCATATGCACTCCATTTTATGATTTTTCAGAAGCCATTTGGGTAGTTGGATACATTTTGTATGCTCTGCCATTAAGTCCAAAGGATTTTTAAATAACCTATTGCTTTTTTGAGCTTTCATATGCAGTAGAATAAATTTCAACATTGTTCATTCCAGCTAAGGGTGAACTCATGTTTTCAGCATCTTGTCCCATTGCAGATGGAAGAGCGTCGAGACAGCATGTTGGAGACAGCCAAACTCTGCTTTACTTCGGCATCTCGCTGTGAGGGAGATGGAGATGAAGAGGAGTGGCTTATTCACTACATGCTGGGAAAGATTGCAGAGAAGCAAAAGCAGTCTCCTGTTGTCTATCTGTTTCATTACAAACAGGCAGGTCACTACCTCCATGAGGAAGCTGCCAGGTATCCAAAGAAGATTCACTACCATAACCCACCAGAACTGGCCATGGAGGCATTAGAGGTAAAATGGGAAAACATGCACAAAAGCTTAGTGCAAGGTCTACTAGCTAAACTGAATCAGAATTTAACTGCTGTTACCATGGTTTAAGTGTGTTGAAACTGTTGACACACATGCATAGTTTAACCAGTAGACACCATTTTCTGTTTTTTAAAACATGGAAGGTTTATATTTTGTTTTCTCCAGTTAGCTGAAATAATGATAATCATTATTATTAGCATAGTGGCTATAGTGCATTGTACTTTACAGATGGAAATATTCAAGACAAAAACCAGGAATCAAATGGAATTCCTAAATGCTTGCATTATAAACCAGTTTATAGGTATGATACTGGTATCAGATAATGCTACTTTTAATCACTTATTTAATAAGAGTCAAATTTGCTTTACCCACATAAAACTCATCAGTCAGACTTTGAGGTTGAAGTGTAGGTGGTTGGGGTGAAATCCATCCCCTCGCCCAGAGACAGGGCATGAGCCCATGGGCTGACGTAGTAGTCACAGACCCTCTGCATCCATGGTGCAGCTTGTTAAGGACATTGGCTGTAGTATGTATCCAGTGACCTCCTCCCATGTCTGTCCTCATTGCTTCATTTCATTGCCTGGAGGGAACACCTTTTTGTTTTGAGACCCTGTGCTGTTTACTTGACTTGGATAGACAGGAAATGTCCTGATGAGGTACATGTGACAACAAATAATTTTTGCAGAACAGGGCCAACTTCTTGGAACTAGTTTCAGAATTCTGAGCTTTCTACTGATTTAATGAACTGTGTTTTGTTTTCCTAGGTTTACTTTCGGCTTCATGCCTCTATTCTGAAACTTCTGGGGAAGCCAGACTCTGGGGTGGATGCGGAGATATTAGTTATTTTCATGAAGGAGGCTTCTGAGGGACCATTTGCCAGGGGTGAAGAGAAGAACACTCCAAAAGTTACAGAAAAGTGAGTGCTAACTTCCAGAAAATACTCCGAAAACATGCTTTTTCCACACTAAGTAGGCTTTTAGTGTAAAGATTATTATTTGTGCAGACACCTACATAGATTCAAAACAGGTGTGCCACAGACTATTACGGTAACAATGAATATGCCATAAACCAACAGAAGCCACAAAATATTAAGAATTTAACTCATTCTTATGGCATCTAGTGTTCCACGTCATAGAACTTATGTTATTGATTTTTCTGAGATCTCTGCAATATATGGGCACAATGTAGGGAGGAAGGTTAACAAGAGAAGGGGACAACCTCATCTTTGGATCCACTGGTGAAACCATTATTTTTGATTAATTAGCAGATGTTTACTTAAAAGTCTAGCTTAATTTATTGACATGAGCCCTCTAGCTTTGGTTTGTTAGCGGCTATAAAATAAAGATGTTTTGACACAAACCATTGATGGGGATCCAGTTTGCCGTTTTTCATTTCTTTCCTGTGTCTTATGGTGAAAATCCATCTTGTTGATGTTACTAATAGATTTGATTATATACAGAAGATAATGATGGAAGAGGAGCAGTCTATTTCCATTTAATTTATATAGAGACTGACTATGCTAATACTCTTCCTTTTCATTTTTCTCTTCTTCCCATCTACCCAGGGAAAAGACTTGCATGATTGATGAAGACTCTCACTCTTCTGCTGGAACAGTACCAGGCCCTGGGACTTCCCTCCCCTCTTCCTCTGGTCCAGGTCTGACATCCCCACCTTACACAGCCACTCCAGTTGACCACGATTACGTCAAATGTAAAAAACCCTGTCAGCAGGCAACGCCGGACGGTACAGTCCCTGTTCTCAATACTGCAAGCACAGGGAGGTGCTCTAATCATGGGGGGCTTGACCTGGGAAGATCAATCTGCTCATTTCAAGGAGGGTGATGGGTCTGTGGTAACACGGGCAATATTGCTGCTCATTAACTTCATAAATTCACAGTGGTCAGAGCTTTAAATAAAACATTCAAGGTCGTCACCTCCCACCCAAACTAAATGGGAATGGGGGTGGGATGGGGTATTTGGCTATTAATGGTCCTTCAGTAATGTGGCATATTTCTAGAGCCAATCATGTGCTTGTTGAGCTTATGAGGAAAGACTTGGGTTAAATTGATACCTGAGCTTGTACCATTTCAGTGCTTCCTTGACTTGGTGAGAATCTGAGCAAGTCAGTTAACTTTTTGTGATGTTCCATTCAAAAAATCCCACCAGAGTTTATCCCATTTGGAATGAGGCAGGTGGCGACTGTCTGAATATATTGCTTATCAACACAAGGTGATTTGCATGGTGGTCTAATAGACTTCGTCTTCTAATTTTTCTTTATTATTTACAATAACTGGCTAGCAGCACATTTCTGTGGGTCATAAAATAACAGCTGATTGGTTTAGAAAGAAAAGTAGTAGGGCAGTGTAGTGGTGTCATTGCAATACAAATTAATAGAAATCTTCTATTTAGGAAACTTGACACTGTCTTTTGGCAGGCAGTTTTGTTTCAACATCACCACTCTGGTGACCAGCTTAGCTATCTGTCCCTTTGGATCTGTGGCTACCAACATTCATGAATAAAGTGCATATTCTGCAGAGTACTTCTGCAGGTGAATGTTGATGGATTACAGCATCCTCCTCGAGGAACTGCTGTTCCTGGTCTGAACTTATTTCTGTTGGGTGGGCTGCTTCCATGCCCGTCAACATTTCAAAAATAACTAAACCATAAAAATCTGACCCAATTTTGAAACCAGTAGCTAAATGTCCAGTACCCAACAAGGTGTATTTGTTCCTTTTTCTTCGCTACTAATAAATAACTCCTGGATTAAAACCAGCAGAAGGTTCTTGCATTTCCTTCACTAACCTGAATATTTAAAAGTTTAGTTTATCCAAACCTTCATTTCAGTATGCAGTAATTCGCTCACTGTTTTAATAGAGAGAGAGGGAGAGAGAGAGTGTGTGTAATGTGTGTGTACACACATTAGTGTGAATGAGTTGTATATAGGCAGGCACTTGTACTGCTTTAGCTGCTCCAGGTCCTTTTTCTACCAGTCTTACGTGTGTGTGTGTGTGTGTGAAATATAAATGAGAGAGAGAGAGAATAGGGATAAAGATATAGGGTCTGATCCAAAGCCCATTACAGTCAATGGGAGTCTTTGCATGGACTTCACTGGGCTTTGGATCAGATCAGGCTCAGACAGCATGTGCCTGGAAAGCAAGAAGTTTCTTTATGTAGCTAGTATGCTTCGGAAACCATTGGGCAATCACCTTTATTTGTTGGCAGGTACATTATTTACCTCTCTGTTAGCAGCCACATTCATTAGCAGATAGTTTTCTGCCCTGTTAGTCAAAGATTCTTCTCAAATAATTCTGCTGTTACTTTGGATGTGGGGCCAGTCATGATCTGCTTTTCCCCCCGCTTGTGAAGACTGACATTGCAAATGCAAATTTTTTTTTAAAATATCCTGAAATAATATGCACTGTGTGATTCAATTCTCAGTAAGACTACATATGCATAGGCCCTACAGCTTGCTGAAATGTTCTTTGGAGACAAATGAGTCGTTGCAGTGCATGTCATGAGTGCATTCACTCACAAGAAGGCATTATGGGTGATGGCATACTAATTTCCTGATGGAGGAAGGTGGGCTACTTAGCAAAACCAAAAGGTGCAAGCTAAGGAGCTGTTACATCCATCAGGGCTGAAGCAGCAATTCTAGGAGCTGCAAGCCTGGCATAGCATAGCTGCTGTCACAGCTATTGAAATTGTCAATTTGTAGAAGAAGCCAAGTAAGGGTGCCTCTAGGAAGGTAGAGTGTGACTATTACAAGTAGAATTGCAAAGCACTGCACCAGTCATCATGCCTTAAATTGCTGGCAAAGCCAAACTACAGCAGCAGCACGCTGTAGAGCCCCAGGAAATTAAAATATTTGCCTTGGGCTGCTGTTGCAGAGGGAGGAGTGCTAACAGGTTAAGAAGCTCAGAAGTTACTCACCTGTGTGTGTGTGTGTGTGTGTGTGTATACATGTATTACTAATATTGCATTGCTTTGCATTAATTTGCATAATACTTTTCTTAAAATATGTACTTTTTAAAGTAAAGTGCTACTGACATCTTTAACGCAATCTAATTGCTGCAGTAGTGTGGTGTCTGCATTTCCATTCTACTGTTCCTAAAAAGAGTCAATTGCCTTTTTAATAAAAAAACAAAAAAAAACTTACTACGTTTGGGAAACTTTGCTATTCTGACACCAGTTGAAATAACCCACACTGGTATTGTTCATGAAGGAAATTGTTTGGCCCAAATTCAGTTCAGGTATCTACCCTAATCGTCTTAGTATTTTTATATACTTATTACCATGGCACCTGACAAATTAAATGACAATAATATAAGTGACTACAATAGATCCCACACACAAACATCCCCTCTGCCTGCATTGCCACAAGCAAACTTATTAAATAACTCAGCAATGGTCCATAGTCAAACAAATGCTTTACCAAGATATCTTCTACTGTACCCTGAGGTCAGCAAACTTGCTGACTTCAAGAGAGAGTAAGTTCATCCACAGGGAGGAGCCCTTCACTGAAAATCACTGGATTCCAGTCCTCAAGTGTGCACTTTTACACAGCTAAAATGTAAAGGGCAAGCATTTATTTTCAGGTGATGTAGCTGTCATGTCCATATAGTACTGTGTAGTGTAGTTGTATCCATTTTGGTCCCAGTATATTGGAGAAAGAAGGTGGTGGGTGAGGTAATATATTTTAGTGGACCAACTTCTGTTGGTGAGAGAGATAAGCTTGCACCTTATCTTTCTTATTGTACTATAACTGTCCAGCATATTTCTATATCTGGGAAAAGATGGACACAAAATTCAGAAATGACTGCTATAGTCTAGACCATTTTGAATCCCTGTAGTGCTGGTTTAGAATATCATGTTTTAGACAAACTGGAAAATATAGAGCAATAAAAGCTTGTAGAGAAGTACAGTACTTTATTGTACAATACGCACATTTCTAGCTCGGTCTTCCTATGGCAGCTGCTGACCTGCATCTTTCCTTCAGGAGGCAAGAAATATAGCTGAGTTGCAGCTAATATTTGCTGGCAGTTGTGCATGCACAAAACAGGCGGCTTGTTCTCTCAGTGCTCTTTCTTACGCATTCACCAGGCAACATCCCCTTTTCCCCTTTGTTGTCTTAGCCCAGCCTCTCCTTTTCCCTCCCCTTCACATCACTGGTTTTGTAACCCAACAGAGTAAAAATCTGAGTTTAACAGTGGATGAATCAAATGTAGACCTCCATTATTTACTTTTTAAAAATAGCAATCTGGGATTAAATAGGACATTTGCCTCACCTAGGATATCACTATGATTAATTTACCCGGCTAGGGGGCCAACTTTCTACTGAATGCACAGTGATTAATCCTTGGATATGTGCAGCTCTTCAGGGAGAAAATACAGACTTTCAACAGTTACAGTCTCAATGTGTTCAGCTAATCCCTGGTTTAAATATTGACATTAATTCAGAAAGAGAAAAAATAAAGGTATCTAAATAAAAACAGTTATCCAAATAAATCTAGTTCCCAGAAAGAGAACTGAAAAGTTTGTCCTTTTGCTGTAGTATCTGTCTTTTGAATATATTGATGTTCAGCTATGTATATATCTACCAGTGAAGCGTTGTGAGAGAGTGCAGAAAATGCATGGAATGCCCATTGCTTCTGTAATGCTGAAACATTATATTGTTGTTGTCTTTATCCATGTCATTTACTGCCTTCTGTTCAATTAGATGTGATCATCCTTTTTTTATGTTTTATCTTTGCTTGACTGCTTTTGCAACCAATATTGCCCGTGCTGCCGCTAACCTTTATACAATTCTGTTCCCTAGACATTTTCTTCCTGCTTTTACCTGTCACGGCTTGCTTCAGTAATTGGCAAAAACTGCATGTTAAGCTCACTGGGAAAGGCTACTTGCTTTGTGCTGTGGGAGGAGTCCCACTTCATAGTCTGTTGGTCCTGTGATTCTGCAAATGTTATAGAGGTGTACAGTTTCTGCGAGAGTGGGATTCTCAAGGTATTGATGAGTCAAAGGTGATCCATGAGGATATTGTGCATTAACTTGTCACTGGTGCCAAGAATTTAGTAAGATTCAAAGAGGGATTGGACATTTATATTGATAACAAGAATATCCAGTGTTATAACAGTTAATACAAACAGAATTTTGGAAGGGATACAAAATCCTCATGCATCAGGGTTTAAACCAATCTCTCACTATTAGAGATTAGAATGAAACCTTCATGGAGGGGCATAACACATTTGACTACTATTGTGATTTTGCACCTGCCTCTGAGGCATCTGGTACTGGACGCTCTTGGAGACAGGACGTTGGACTAATGGATCCAGGATGGGAATTACTATTCTGCTTTTTATCCTTTCTGTAATTTATTCTATTTACCGCCCCTATTTTAATGGGTTTGAATGAGAAAAAAATCTGAAATTGATATTTAGTACAAAAATATGCAAGAAGAATCTGACCAGATAAATGGAATGTTGATGAGCCTCTGTGCTCTGAGATTGTGGATGGTAGAAGTATAGCAGTTGTTAGAGTTGCTAGTTACTCACGTATCTAATGATTTGATGAAACTAGACCCAATCCAGGATTACATCTTTGACTGATTTTGTAAGGGAGGTGCCTTCTGCACACAGAGACAGGCACTCTGCCTCAAGTGGTGAATCAGCTCCAATGCAAAACTCAACTTTTTCTTTAAAAAAAAAAAATAATTACATGAAAGTGCATTTTGATTCCAGATTTGTGTAGTGTCATCTATTATGGCTGGGGTCTATTTCAAGAATCACAGGGGTATGAGGCCAAGTAATCTCAAATGTTTCGACTGCATACCAATGAAGATAGACGTGTGTGTAAACCAGAGTTCTTCCAGTGATGGTCACTAAGTGTATTCCAGTCGAGGTGCATATGTGTTCCATGCATCTGAGATGGGCAGATTTTTTTGCCTGGCCTGTGCCTTTCTCCTCCTCCTGCTCTGAACCGAGGGCAAAAGGGGTGGTGCAGACCTACCACTTCTCCTGTTCCTTTCTACTGTATGTGGTCTGAGACAGAACTTCTCTAGTGTCCGTAGCTTTAGCTAGTGTGCCTGTTCAAACAATTAGATATTAATAGTTTTAGCAGTTTTAGATAGTGTAGTTAGAGTAGTTCAGAGGTCTAGGGGCACCCCCACCCAAACACCCCTCCCCCCCCATAGGGGGGTGCCCTGTATGCCCAAGATCCCATGGTGTGCAAGGCCTATCCCTGGTTCTTCCTGGTCACCGACTTCCACAAAGCTCATAATCCTTCTAAGTGCAGTATCTGTCCTTGCTTTCCTTGCTGAACCCATCAGTCCCATGAATTCAGGCTTACAAGATTCCCGATGGACAATTCTGTGAGACTTCAGTCTTATTCTGGCCCATCACACTCCTCTGCACATCAGACAGAGGCATTGAGGGGCACCCCTTCGATCACGGGGGTCTCCAACTCTGGGGCTGCTCAGGGCAGAGTTACAGACTCTTCCAAACAGAGACATGAGGAGGGTAAAAGCAAACACTCACAAGAAATGTGAAAAGTCTTCTGCCAAGTCCTCACCTAAAAAGAGGACCTCCTTGCTGACAACTTCTAGGTCAATAAGACCCCACGCCTTGATACGGACGTGTCTGGAACTCCTAAGGAGCATGGTACTGGTTCCTTGATATGGAGAATCAAGAGTCCTCCAAAACGGTTGATAGCCAAAAGGACAGGACTATCTCTGGTAGTGACAATGGAAAGAGGAACTTGGACACATCCTACACTGATGGTACCAGCATGAAGAGATAAGAAATCATTGTTACTGAAAACCACTGTCCTTCTGAAACCAGCACTGCTAAGGGACAGAAACCGGGTCCACTCTCCTTCAACAGACTAGAAATTCTATCCCAGAGTCCCTTACCGTCTTTGCAGATCTGGAATCGCTGACACTATCAGATCCGGTCCTAACCAGGGAGCTCCTGACACCATCACTTCACCACTCTCCTGTACTATCAGCCAGCCAATACATAATGAGACTACTGGTACTGATGGCGCCGCCCATCAACATAGAGGCCTTATTTTCCTCCACTTAGTCTGGAATTACCGGGAGAGTTTCACCAGCTTTAATGAGGCAGGAAGTCAGCCCCGACAGAGGCTCCAAGATATCATGGGTGCCTTCATATTCTCATAGGAAGGACTGCCCAGCTCAGGATGGTGTCTGCCTCATTACCTCTATGATCCCTTGCACTAGCCTTATTGGTGTCCCTGAGATCCATCTTTGTGACTCCCAAATATGCAAGGTATCAGTGAGATGCAAGGCAGGATTCCCACCTGGGAAAGAACCTCCGCTTAATCAGGGACACTCTGATGAAGAGGAGCAACCCAAATAGCTGGAACCATTTGCCCCTGTGGGATGATTATCATTGTCCGCATCACATGAGGTGATCACACCATCACCACCTGACTAT
This sequence comes from Malaclemys terrapin pileata, assembly GCF_027887155.1. Classification (NCBI taxonomy): domain Eukaryota; kingdom Metazoa; phylum Chordata; order Testudines; family Emydidae; genus Malaclemys; species Malaclemys terrapin. Next base: position 13,434,236 of record NC_071520.1, on the reverse strand, counting down.
AGGTAGTTCCAAGACCACCTTGGGAGAATTGCAGACATGCTGCAGATACCCCTGGATAAAATGCAGGACATCATTCATGAGCTATTAGATATCCTCCAAAGAGCTGGTCCCAGGAAGGAGGCACTGCCTATTAATGAGTCCATTTTAGAACCAACCAGAATGGTCTGGAATACTCCAGCTACTTGTGCTCTCACTCTGAAAAGAGCAGAGAAAAAATATTTTGTACCATTGAAGGGTATGGAATACTTACTTACTTACTTTCATACTCCGAACTCTGTAGTGTTGCAGGCTGTCACCAAAAGTGACAAGCAACATCAACCCAGATTTACACCCACTGGCAAGGAGGCCAAATGTCTAGACCTCTTTTGAAGAAAGAACTTCACTTTGGTGAGTGCACAGTTCCATTTAATGAAATAGAACCAAGGTTTAAAGTTGAAATATGGTTGTATTAATTAATTAGCCTCCTAGTCAATGGCAGCATCTATAACGATGAGAAGGGATTCATGGCTCCAATCTTCCAGATTTACCAAAGAAGTCCAATCCACTGTGGAGGATCTGCCTCTTGAGAGAAATAACCCATTCAGCATGAAAAAAGATGAAATTGTTACATACCCTTAAAAACCCATGAGCAATGTTTCACTCTCTGGGTATCTATACCCTGGGGCCACAGAGGAGGTATCCTAAACCTCAGTCTTACAGGCAGCATCCAGCCCCATAACCATTCTATCATCAAAGGACTTGAGCTCCTAGCAAACACCAAGATTACAACACAGTAAGCAGAATGTTTCCTCTTCATTCTTCCAGCCCTAGCCTCCCACCAAGAAATCCTTTTGATGGGGCTTTCAGAAGCCAAGAATCAGGCCCCTAACACATACACAGGACTCCTGCACCCTATTTGGAGGTCATCTGGTTCACTTTTTCTCAGCATGGCACGGTATAATGTCAAACATGGGTTCTAGAGGTTATCACTACTGGTGATATGACAGAGTTCCTGTCTGTTCTCTCTCCAGAACCCCCTTCCATGTCCCTTTTCAGTGACCCCTCTCATAAGAAGATGGTCAGAAAGGAAATAGACTCCTGCTCCATTTGTGAGCCATAGAACTGGTACCGCTTCAGCCCAAGGGAAAATATTCTACTCAAGATATTTCCTCTTCTCCAAGATAAAAACTAGGAACAATATAATCCACAAACTAGCTTGGGCCAGTTGGGGAACAGATGCTCACACCTTGCAGACAGCCACCTTGGTCTCCATCTTAAGAACATGAGAACAAACATACTGGGTCAGACATATGGTCCATCTACCCCAGTATCCTGTCTTCCAGCAGTGGCCAGTGCCAGATGCTTCAGAGGGAATGAACAGAACAGAGCAGTTATCAAGTGATCCATTCCCTGTCATCCAGGCCCAGCTTCTGGTTGTCAGAGGCTTAGGGAAACCCACAGTATGGGGTTGCATCGCTAACCATCTTAGCTAATAGCCACTGATGGACCTATCCTCCGTGAACTTACCTAATTCTCTTTTGAACAGTTATTCTTTTGGCTTTCACAGCATTCCCTGGCAATGAGTTCCATGGGTTGAACGTAGAAGTACTTCATTATATTTATTTTAAACTTGCTGCCTGTTAATTTCATTGGGTCAACCCGGTTCTTTTGTTACATTAAGGGTTAAATAACACTTCCTTATTCAATTTGTCCATATCATTCATGATTTTATAGACCTCTAATATATTCTCCCTTAGTCGTCGTCTCTCTTCCAAACTGAACAGTTCCAGTGTTTTTAATCTCTCCTCCTATGGAAGCTGTTCCATACCCCTAATCATTTTTGTTGCCCTTCTCTGTACATTTTCCAATTTTTTTTTTTTTTTTTTTTTTGAGATGGGGCGGCAACCAGAACTGCAAGCAGTATTCAAGGTGTGGGCATGTACCATGGATTTATATAGGGGCATTATGATATTTTCCATCGTATTATTTAACTCTTTCCTAAGGGATTGTAACAGTCTGTTCTTTTGTTTTTATTTATTTATTTGACTGCTTCTGCACATACAACAAATGTTTTAGGAGAACTATCCACGATGACCCCAAGATCTCTTTCTTGAGTGGTAACAGCTAATTTAGACCCCATCATTTTGTACGTATAATTGGGATTATGTTTTTCAGTGAACATTACTTTGCATTTAGCAACATTGAATTTCGTCTGCCATTTTGTTGCCCAGTCACCCTGTTGTGTGAAATCCCCTAGTTAAATCCAAAGCTGATTGCAAAGAGTTACAATCTTGAGTAATTTTGCTTTCTCAGCAGTTGAATATCTGTCTTCACATCTTCGCCCATATTTTACTATACTATTTTACTATTACTACTGAAGAGAAGCAGCAGTAATACAAGGGTACAACCATGCAATAACAAACTCATCTATGATGATCTCAAAACCCCTCCAAAATGCTGCCTTTGGTCCAAGCTATCAAAACCTTGGGACTATGAGCAAAAACCAAATGGCGTAGAGGCTGTGGGGAAAGTAGTGGAGGTAAAGAATCAAGACCTTATAGACCAACCATCTAGCTTCACCATGCCACAAAAGCTTTGGATCACAGCAAACCATATCAGAATCTCACACAGATGTTTGTAATTACAACTACACAAATGGAAAATGAAGACTAGCCTGATATGTGAATGTGGAATAGCCATCCAAACCAGGGAACAACTAGTGAACCACTGCCTTCTAAGATCTTTCTCTGAAGGGAAAGCCTTGATTTATTCCAGGTCACCTGAAGCCATAGAGCAGATGACAGACTTGGATATTGACCTTTTAATGTTGCTTTTCAAGTTGACGTATGAAAGAAGAAGAATCCTCAAGAAGAAAGTAGGCTGGAGGCCCATACTAGATCTTAGACAGCTGAATGCCTTCATCTGCCTCCTGTGGTTCAGATGATCACCTCTATAGCTCCCTCTCTAAACAAATGCGACTGGTTCACAGCTCCTGATTTAAAGAATGCTTATTTCCAGACAGACATCCACCTAGCACACAGGAGGTTCCTTCAGTGCACCATCTGCTTGGACCGTTACCAATACAGAGTGATCCCCTTCGATCTCTTGATGGTGCTATGAGTTTTCACAAAGGTGTCATTGGTAGTGGCAGCACATTTGAATTATCAGGGCACACCAATATTATTGCAGTACCTCGAAGTACTAGTGACTCATGGGGAAGCTGTACCAAGAAGTTCAGAGGGCAGCCCTATCTTTAGTCCAACTCCTATGTTCATTAGGACTCCAAGTAAATGTAAAAAAGTCCATTTTAGCTCCCATGCCGATGATGCATTTTATTAGAACAACCCTGCAGTCGATCAGAGCCAAAGTATACCTACCTCTGGACAGGTTCCAAGCTATGAGGGAGCTCATCACTCAGCTTCAACTATGCCCTCAGATAACAGTATGATGCTCTCTCTTCCTCCTACATCACATGGCCTCTTATATGTATGTGATGTTCTTTATGAGACTTCATCTCTGATATCTACAGGTGTGGTTGCGAACAAAGCAGTTTCACGTCCCCACAGAGTTCTGACTTAGCTTACCTGGTAGGAAAACAGATTAACAGTGTGTGTGTGTGGTGGGGGGGGGCCTCTTCATCCCTCCCCAACCCATTAAAAGATGGGTCACAGATGCCTCCATACTAGGCTGGGGAGGCCATCTGAATGAACATGTAGCACAGGGTAGTGGTACTCAACAAGAATCCCAGCTACACATCAACCTCCTGGATCTGCAAGTCAGTGCATGAAGCCTTCAAGCGATTTCTACCACTTATTCAGACCCTGCATGTTCAGATCATGTCAGACAACAGGGCAGCAATTTATTATATCAATAAACAGGCAGGAGCAAGATCCAGCCTTCTTTGCATAGGATCTGTCAGTGCCCTCTTTCCCCTCTGCTGCAAATACTTCCAAAGGTTATTTGTGGTACAGAAGGAACTGGAGGGGTAGTCAGTTTTCACCGCCCCTTATGCTCTCAGTTTGGAGCATGAGGAGAAGGATGCAGGCCTGGATCAACGGACATTGCTAGCAAAACTTTTCTGGACTTCAGGCTCATGGAGCACACGAATACCTCCAGTGCAATACACATAGGAATCACATATCTAAAAGAACTCCAGTTACTGCCAAGGTAAGTAACAATACTATATTCCCCATTCAGTAAATCTGTGAAGCCACAGCCTTTGAACAACCATCCTTATTGTGATGCAGTAGGGAGCGGGGCAGATTGACCTGGGAATGTCGTCTAGTTTTACTGGTTTCAGAGTAGCAGCCGTGTTAGTCTGTATCCGCAAAAAGAACAGGAGTACTTGTGGCACTTTAGAGACTAACAAATTTATTAGAGCATAAGCTTTCGTGGGCTACAGCCCACTTCTTCGGATGCATATCCGATATGCATCCAAAGAAGTGGGCTGTAGCCCACGGAAGCTTATGCTCTAATAAATTTGTTAGTCTCTAAAGTGCCACAAGTACTCCTGTTAGTTTTACTGGGACTGTCTGCATTGGGGATGGGAGAGCAGGGGATGATTTTACTTGAGTTACCTGAGCTTGTAACCTGAGCCAGGAAGGGAGGTGGTGCCAGGTGACACCTTTGCCTGGGAAACTGGACAAAGGGAGGGGAGGAGCTGAGGGAAGGGGGAGAGAGAGGGCTAGAGGGAGTTTTGGTTTTCAGTTGTGGGCTGGGTGGTGAAACACAGAAAACCCCAAGCTGGGGTCTAAGCTCCCTAGGGCCCCCGCCCAAAGGACTTGACTGAGGGGTCCTGGTTGTACCTACACGCTCTGCTTGGGACTGTGTTCCTGTCATCTGATAAACCTTCTGTTTTACTGGCTGGCTGAGTGTCATGGTGAATCGCAGGAAGAGGGGTGCAGGGCCCTGATTTCCCCCCACTCCATGACACTTTTATGAAGTAGAAAAGTCTGAGTCTAACACTTTTAATAAATGTAATCAGTTACCACTCCATAAATATGGTTGTTCAAAGGTTTTTCTTTACTTTAAAATGAATTAAAATACATATGTCACATACCAGAAAAGTTTTGTGTACAGCTCACATTTGTCTAAGTCTCTTTGTTTTAGCACCTTTTTCTACCACTATCTGAATGCCTACCCCAGTTGAAAGACCTTCTTATAACTACTAGAACCCATGCCCTTCCTCCCGATATCCAGGATAGTATTCTAAAGAGGAAGCTGTATGTTTTACCCTTTCTTCTCTTTGAACCTGGTATCTTCCCACAGATATAGCTGCACCTAGGACCTTCTCCCCCTCCTCTCTCATCTCAAAAAAGAGTTTCATGGGTTGGAATGTGGGGAATCTATCAATCAAGTTGAATAGCAACTTCACTGATAAAAACTAAATACCTTATTAATACACTGCAAAAAGGCTTTACTTTCTTACCTTTCTCAGTTACTTACTACCTCCTTTGCAAGGACGTTCACAGTTTCGTAATGCAACACAGATTCTGCCAGTCACCATGCTATTCTAAGAGGTTTACTACATTATACCTATGCCTTTGCACATAGCCTCTTGTCCAGTGCTATTGTATACTTGCTGCTGCAGGCCAGTCTCACATTTTTACACATCATTGTTCCCTTCTTTTTCCATTCCTGCCATGCTAGTGAACATCCACAGTTCAGATAGCAAGGTATATTCCATATGTATACTGGTATATGTAAAGAGTTCACATCAATGGAGTAGAATGTTGATGAAGAATAATGATCTCCTGGTCCTAAAGAAGTGCTGAGATGCTCTTTTTTATAAAGAGAGAGACTGATCCTTTTTCAAAGTTATTTGGAAAAAAGTTGTTAGGCACACACACACGTTTTTATTTGGATATTAGTGAAATAGAATGGCAATGGCTTCCTGTGCTATTATAGAATAGCACTATTCTACTTTGGTTTATGGATCAGCCTTGTGAACTTCAGTCAGTCAGAAACTAGATTAGCCTTAACATACTTTTAAGAAGAAAACTGAGATTTGATAGAAGTTCTAGTTCTTTAAAATGTCATAGGTAAATACTTTTTCTTCAGTCACCTGAATGACTAAAAAAGTCTTCACCAGATACAATGGAATGGAAACTATGCAATGTTTAATGAAACCTCCCTTCCCTTCCTTGCAGTCTATGAACAGTTAATTTTGAAGTTTAAAACACTAAAGTTGTAGGTAAAGGTCCATTTGCATTAATTTTTCAAATCCTGAAATTATCTTTCTAGCAAGACCTGTATTCAAATATGTTTCTGTAACAACATGTTAACCAAAGTCAAAACCTCTTTGTAAACAGGACGAAAGGCACTTTTACTTTCTGCCTCTCCCTCCTGCACACTGGGGCTCAGTGTCTGAAGTTATGAGGAGAGAATTCTATTGCTGGAGCAAAGCAGTATTTTTAAATATTATTTTTAATATGTAAATGTACATCTGAGGTAAACTGTAAAAGCTTAACACAACTTTGAGGTCTGCTGAATTCCTCTGCTAAACAACTGTGTTCACTAAGCAATACACTGTGTCCTCTGAGGAAACAAAAATTAATTTTAACTGGTGTTGTGTGGAAATAATAAATTTTAAAATTTTCACTCAATTTTTTTTCATTTTGTGACCCAGGTAGTTTTGGGGGTTTTGCAAAAATGTCTAAGAAATAGCCATTTTCATATTGAAAACACATGAAATTTAAAAAATTGCATATTTTTATAAAGTTTGAGGTTCCTCTCATTTTAAAATGGTCGTATTTTCAAGTAAAAAACAAAGTTTCCAACTTTCCTATTTGAGGGGTTTTTTTTTAATTTGGGAAAAGGAAAGGGCTTGTTAGTTTGTTCTGTGTTTGAAACAAAAGTTACTTTTTTACTGTGGTAAAATTTTATTTTAACTTCTTTACATCCTTCTAGTCTTTTGTTTCTGGAGGATCATAGTAAACAGAAATCTCAATTCTTCTGGTATGTGTGATATCCCAAAATCTCTAGTGATGTGAGATTAGAGGATTTTCATGGAAGGATAATTGTCCTGGCTTCATTTGCAACACGGAGGACATCTCTCTGTTTTCTCTCCTTAACCTCCTCCTTTGGACTTTGATTCAACAAAGCATGTCACCATGTAATTGGGATTTAGGCAAGTTCAGTGGGACTGTTCACATGCTTGAAGTTAAATATATGTATGTTTGCAGGATTGGAGCCTGGGTCTTTACTAAACACTGCTTGTTCTCTGATGTTTCTACTGTATAACTGAAATCTTCTGTCTGTCCATCACTTGCTCTTGGTTCACATTTTTAAGGTTTCCTGCCCAACTATAAGAACTAGACATTTAAAAGAGTTCTTAAAATAAAGTTTAGATTTGTGAGCACAATTCTGCAGTACATACCACAGCTGCAGAGTATCTGGTGCCTTGGCTATTGTTCTCTTCCTCTGCTGCATTCCAGTCACAAGTCTCCCTTCTTTTAACATAATGTATTAAATTACCACAAGCAGTAGATATCAAAAACTGATCTCAGCTTTTGTTATAGAAACATAATATCAATAAAAAGACATAGCCGTCCTGGGCATGTGTTTGTCAGGTCTCTTGCCTCAAATAGGTGGTAATTCTGTTCCTTCCCACATTTCTTCTCAATCGCGTCGTCACTCTTGAAATGTCTCAGTGTAGAAGTATGCTTTTCTAATAGATGGCCTTTTAAATTTGGTTAAGACAAGCAACTGCAGCCCTGACTTGACCATTTAGCAGTGGGCTGATGCTTGCTGCATATCTCTCCCTTTCAGCTGGTAAGTATTCTGATTATGCTTTCCTTTTCTCATATAATTGAAGAGAAGACACAGTTCACACTCCCCTTTGCTCTCTTCCTGTCTCTTAACACATCATTTTAAACTCTTAATTTTAATCCTTAAATAACTTATTTTGCCCCTTTCTACATTTCTGCTCTCCTCCACTGGTCACACTCTCTCCATGTGTGTCTTCAAATGCTTTATTCTAAGTTTCGTACCTTTACTTTTGCTACCCTCATGCCAGGAATTGGCTCCCTCTTCTTGTTTACCAAGACTCCCTCTTTCCTCCTTCAAATCCCTCTATAAAGTGCAGTTCTACTCCAAAAGGTGACTGTGTAAAAAGACACCATGCTCAGCAGATCTGCTCCCTTTGTGTAGTCCGAGGCATGTCTGCTGAGTTTAGAAAATCTTACCCGTTGTCACTAAAGTGCCTAAGTGACTTATGCTCCTGAGTCCCATCGATTTTTTTTTTTTCCCATTGACTTCCCTAAAATTTACCCTATAAGTTTTTATTGTCTTTTACTACTGTTAGTGCTGCAGAGACACTACAGCTATTAGGGTGTGAGTTGGATTCTGTTCCTTCCCATGCTCATCAACAAATTGATTCTTTCCTGTCAGTTACACCTGTGCAAACATATTGAAGGCATTTGGTGTGATTCTTTGCTAAGTCTCTTCAAGGCACAGCACAGAACTCACAACCTTGGAAGTAGCAGGGCAAAGGTGACTTTACCCCACCTTTTCATCCTCCAATTTTGGGCTGCTGAGAGGACTGTAATGGTCCCGTAGGATAACATAGGGATCCCTGGGGACTGCTTTAAATAGACTCATAGACTCTAAGGTCAGAAGGGACCATTATGATCATCTAGTCTGACCTCCTGCATGATGCGGGCCACCAAAGCTGACCCACCTACTCCTGGAAGAATTCTCTCCCATAATGACCCCATCAGTGTACTCTCTTCACCAGACCTTGCAACAGGGCCACAATTGCATGTACATTGATTTAGCAAAGGAGAGACTCTCTCATGTTGAGTTTATGCAGGTGTTGCTGAAAGCATAATTTGGAGTTCTATAGGTGTCACGAGTGCTTAATTTGGGACCTTCACAGCTGGTGCTGGTGGATGAAGTAGAAAGAACACAGCTTGATTCTCGGATTCTAGGCTGAGTTTGTGGAACTGGCAGTCAGAAAGCATCTCTTTGCTTGTAAACTGAGCACATTTGATATAGAAGTCATTGAAACAATAAACAAGTAGCTTTACAGTGCCACATATGCTATACATAGTCACTTCTAATGTTGTTTGAGAAATGGAGAAAATATTCATGAAAAATGAACAGGAGTACTTGTGGCACCTTAGAGACTAACAAATTTATTAGAGCATAAGCTTTCGTGGACTACAGCCCACTTCTTCGGATGCATGAAAAATGTATCTCTTCTAGTAAAAAAAAAAAAAAAAATCCTGAAACTTTCCAACCAGCTCTAGTCATTTCTCAGAATAAAACTGCATTTTAAAGCTCATTTATTATTACAGGTGTGCCAAAAATGTATTAGGTGTACAACTCCTGCTCTGAAGATCTTGTAGTCTAAGCTTTTAGGGATCTTTCCAACCCTTAATAGTAATCCCCTTTCCTAAACTACTAGGCCATGTGTTACCTTTTTTCTTTCTTAGCTTTTAAGACTCTTTTTTTTTTTTTTTTTTTTTTTTTGGCAGGGAATGTTTGTAAAATTCCAGATAAACGTACAGCACTATGTACGTTTTAATAATTTCTTAATAATCAAAGCTAATATAGTCTTGATGCCAGTCTCTCTCTCTGGGCTCCTGCTCACACTCACAAACTGAACCATGCAGATGGCTAGTCTGGCAGTCTGACATCACAGTAAACTACCATGGAAGAATCACAGTCCAGAACCTGTAAAAAGCAACAGAGGGTCCTGTGGCACCTTTAAGACTAACAGAAGCATTGGGAGCATAAGCTTTCGTGGGTAAGAACCTCACTTCTTCAGATGCAAGTCCAGAACCTGAAATTGTTACTGGCATGGGAGAACTGAGAAGGTGATTCACTCATCTTTTCTGGAGGAGAGTGCCTGGTGGTGCTCTTTAGCGTCCTCTCTGCTTGATTAGAGGAATGACATTGATAGGCTCCAAAGAGAGCCATGAACAGCTCTTCTTGACAGTGGGACAGTTACAGCAATAGGAGGCATTTGAGGGTAGGTGGAGAAGTAAAAGGAAGTGGGGGGGAAATTGGGGGTTCCTAGAAGACACCCCAATCCCCAAAATGATCCATACAGTCAGTGCTGAGTTGTCTAGTTTGATGGTTTCTCCTATCAGTTCATCCATGCCTGATTCCATAGCACGGACCTACAGATTCTAACTACTGCTGAGATAGTCCACTTACATCCCGACTAACAACACACTGACCCTGTGAAGAACTCTAAGTCTGGAATTCTTTCATAGATAACTAATGTAGTGTCTTTGGAGAGGCCTAATTTATGAACCCCTAGCTCTTGTTCCCATTGTTATTTGCAGTGCAGGTTCAAAGTGTGTCCCGTTTAGGAGCTTCTTCAGACGGAGTCTGAATCTTGATGCGCTAACGTATATATTTTAAGGTATTTTGAGCAGAGAATATCTGTAATGTGTGGATATTAGCACTTCCCATCTTCTGAATTACTATTTAGTTGAATCCTGGCAACAACCTAATAATCTCAGACTCTCATTTTACAATTTGTATGCTGAATTTCAATAGCAGCTGAGGGTGGCATGCATTGAATATGTAAAGTATTTTCATCTCTACTCAGACCACACCTTATCTTATCCTAGTGTCACCTTGGTGGGTACTCCAAAGTAATACACACCACCGTGTAATATATCAATGGTCAGAGCAGGTGAAAGAAGGAAGCATAGTCCTGTTTAAATGCCCTATACACCGTAATTAAAACTTAGCAACTTAAGAAAGTGTTCCTATAACCCTCTCTTCTGTGGTTGCTTTGGAGCCCATGAAAAAGAAATGAAGACACTACATTTACCCATGTCTTCTACTTAGCAGTCCTGATTTATTTTAATATTTAAAAAAATCAATTGACAATCTTTCTAAACATTTCTGGGAAATGTACACTGAAAATGTGGAAGTTGACTCAGAAGAAATCATTAAAAATGTCTTAGATGCAACAGCACAAAACATCCTCCCACCCGCCACCCCCAACTTGGGTTACACTTGCTTTCCTTTCGAAAAAATTTCTATTGTTTCAGCCCACCATCTCAGCTCCATCAACAAAAGCAATGCTGGGAGTCATTGTGCAGACAAGATATTGATGGATGCTTGCATTTTTACCACTATGTTGTGTGCTTGGAGCATGGTTAGATGATGTGGTTGAAATATTGGGTATCTGTCTGGCTAGTGTAGGAATAGCCGAAAGCGAGAGCGGCACATACACCCATGCATACCTACATATATGCACTTCTTTTTAGTAGAAACTTCAAGCTGAGATTGCTAGTTAGGATTTGAAAAGGAAGACTTCACGTTTGCTCCCTTGGGATGAAAAACCTCATTGATATTCAGATATTTGAAATACAACATGCTAGGTCAGAGCCTATGAGTGTCATTTTTTATGCTGAGAGAGGTTAGTATAATTTCCTAGTAATTGATGTAGCTCTCTCAAACTCACTGTATACCAGCCATTCTTGATTCCTATTCCAACATTTCGACTTTTCATCTGTCACAGGCTGTACATCAAAACTAACTTCAGTGCTTATGGGATAATGAAACATTTATAGTCTTGCAACTGCTGTATTTTTGCATCTGCAAGCTTCTAACTCAACCTCTAACCTGCTTCTGAAGCAGATGCCTGAGTTTCTCCCATTTTAAAAAAAAAATCTGTCAGATGAATTGCTGTAAATGTGGAGTGTGTTGGTTGTCTGTATCAGGGCTTTTGTTGTTGGTGCTGTCATTCAACCAGTCTTTCAGGATGTTACAAAACTGCTAAGAACCACTGTGGACAAGAGAAAATATCTTTTATTTTATCCCCCAAAACTTTGCAATCAATTTCCAAACCTTGGAAGTGTAAAACATAATTTTTTTCCTGATACCCACAAGGCGTTCGGCTATATCCACGTATATCAAAGAACATTCTTAAAGCTCTACAAATGAGTCATGAAAGCTTGACTGACCTCCATTCAGAATCTTTCCTCTCCCATTCTTTTGTAATTATATCATTTCTATATAAAGTCTGTCATCACTAACAAACTGTAAAACTTCCTATTAGGAAGACAGGAACCCCCTCCCCCAATTCCTTTTTCCAGGTGCAGTTTGATAAGACCTGTTCACTGGACAGGCAGGGTTTCTTCATGTGCCAAATGAAAAACCCATAGGCTTCATCAAATTGCATTTTAATCTTTTTGGAATCAAAACAAGTAATACCTGTACTATAAGTTGAGGTCTGGGGAGGGGGTTTATCTGGTTAAGACACATCCATAAGAGGCATCTCAGCTCTCTATCTACACTGTGTAAATGTATAGAAAGGGAGGGATTTATATACTGCCAGCTCCTCTCTGTTGAAGCTCTCTGTTGCTGAGCATTTTTTCATTTTATTCTTGATCATATCATGAATAAGAATGCAGAGGGACTGCATTGGTCTTCAGTGTCAGATAGTTGTCAGCCTTTTTGCATGCAGTTAATTGTAGAAAACTTTTTTATCGGTTGAACCAATCCTGTGTCTGGTAAAGGGACTAAATTCATCCATGGGCTTTAGATATAGAGAGAGCTCTGTCTGCTAGGATTTCACATCAGACATTTGATTTTGCTGGTGGAAAATTGTAGAAAAATGTGTTTTTTCCCATGTGAGGAAGAAAGTGTGCATCTTTTTCTGTAGTTGTGTTGGAGTTTTAGAGGCTGCATGTGGATGGGCTGTTCCAGTTCTAATCATGAAGATATTCTAGGCTGTCTGTGACAAACCCTGACATAGTGACTAAGAATATATTAGACTGGCCTCAGAGGTATCTGAGAAGTTTTCACTTTTCTTTATTCTAGGGTGCAGTTTTTATCCCACTATAATCACAGCCTTGTACAACTGTTTCATGTGCTGAAACAACTATGGCTGAAAGGGCTAACAACCCCCTCTAAACTGTAATGCAGTCAACAGGTGTGATACATTACTCTAATCAGCTGTACCCACCAAGACTGAATCACTTCCCTCGCCCTTCTATCTGCTAGCCATTGCTTAATTTGTGTCAGGGCTTGCCAGGGCTGAGCCCTGGCACCTCTAGTCTTGGCAGTTTATAGCCCTGGCACCTCTGGGCTTGGCAGTTTATAGCCCTGGCACCTCTGGGATTGCCACATCAGTTATGAAAGTAAAAAAATTGCTTGAGCCCCAGCACCTCTTTCATTACAAATTAAGCACTGCTGCTAGCCTGAAGTTCAAGAATCTCGATATCTATCTTAACCCCAAATCTTAGCAAGATGCTAAGCAGATGACCATTCAGTGGACTGTATCAAATGCTTGTCAGGTTGATGATGTCAATGATCATTCTGTTAGGTCTTTTGCATCTCTAATTACTTTGATCCTCTATTCTTTGCAAGAACTGCTTTTAAAAATTCTTAGATATCTTGATGTTTGTGGTCTTCCCCTAGCAAATGATTTCTAGTGGACTCAGATTTTTAACTAGTGTACCAAAGTTGTCCCACCTGCCTTTTGAGATGCCACAAATGGCACAGTAAAACTGCTGAATGTTATGAGTGTAAAATGTTGTCTACATTCTGTCCTAAAGGTGACTGCTTATCAGGGTTGTGCATCGACTCCCTTGTAACGAGGTTTCTAACCTGATTAGATATCCCAGGAAGTCATTCGAAAAATGAAATCTACATGAATATTTAGCAACTGCTTATGAAATAAAACAGTTAAATTTTCAGTTTTTGGAACAAACAGGTGAGGAGATGAACATGGCAATAAATTGTAGAAGACAGATTACAAAAAAAAAAAAAAAATTACCTTTTAGACAGTAGGAACATTGGTTGGTATAGGTCCATGCGTTACAATAGAGAAAACTTTACAGAATGGTTGCAGTCATTATGCTACTTAGATTGAGGAGAAAGCACTAACTCATGGTTTAAGATAGAGGACTGTTTGGTCCTAATGTCTCCTGTGGTGTGGATGAAGTAGCGCATTCGTTCTTTACCTCGTTTTCCTTTTTTGCAGAAAGGAGTCAGGACAGCACAGCAGTGGTGCTCTCTGATTCCAGCTCCACACAGGACATCTTCAATGAACCTGCCAGTTCTCAAGACAGTTCGAGGAAACCTTACTCAGAGAAGAGGATTTCCACTTCCTGTTCAGATGTGATGGCATCCTGCAAAGAAACTCTAGGATCTGAAGAGGAAAGAGGTCCAATCATTTTATTATGTAACTCACAGCAGCTTGTGTGATGACTAGGGCTGTTAAGTGATTAAAAAAATTAATCATTATTAAAAAAAATAATCGCGATTAATCTCACTGTTAATAATAGAATACTATTTATTTAAATATTTGTGGATGTTTTTACATTTTCGAATATATTGATTTCAATTACAACACAGAATACAAAGTGTACTGTGCACACTATATTTTTGATTACAAGTATTTGCACTGTAAAAAAACAAAATAGTATTTTTCAGTTCACCTAATACAAGTACTGTAGTGCAATCTCTTTATCATGAAAGTTGAACTTACAAATGCAGAATTACGTACAAAAAACCTGCATTCAAAAATAAACAATGTAAAATTTTAGAGCCTGCAAGTCCTCTGTCCTACTACTTGTTCAGCCAATTGCTCAGACAAACAAGCTTGTTTACATTTGCAGGCGATAATGCTGCCCGCTTCTTGCTTACAATGTCACCTGAAAGTGAGAACAGGCATTCTCATGGCACTGTTGTAGCCAGGGTCACAAGATCTTTACGTGCCAGATGCGATAAAGATTCATATGTCCCTTCATGCTTCAACCACCATTCCAAGCGACATGCGTCCATACTGATGATGGGTTCTGCTCGATAACAATCCAAAGCAGTGCGGACCAACGCATGTTCCTTTTAATTATCTGAGTCAGATGCCACCAGCAGAAGGTTGATTTTCTTTTTTGGTGGTTTGGGTTCTGTAGTTTCCGCATCTGAGTGTTGCTCTTTTAAAACTTCTGAAAGCAGGCTCCGCACCTCGTCCCTCTCAGATTTTGGAAGGCACTTCAGATTCTTAAACCTTGGGTTGAGTGCTGTAGCTATCTTTAGAAATCTCACATTGGTACCTTCTTTGCATTTTGTCAAATCTGCAGTGAAAGTTTTTCTTAAAATGAACAACATGTGCTGGGTCATCATCCGAGACTGCTATAACATGAAATATATGTCAGAATGTGGATAAAACAGAGCAGAGGACATACAATTCTCCCCCAAGGAGTTCAGTCACAAATTTAATTAACGCATTATTTTTTTAATGAGCGTCATCGGCATTGAAGCGTGTCCTCTGGAATTACTCCTGGGGGAATTTTGCAACGCTGCGCGTGTGCAGAATTCGTATCCCCCACAGATTTCTTGGCTTCCCCACAGAAAAATGACTTTCTGACAGGGAAGCTGCAAGAGCAGTCACACACCACTCCCTAGCAGCGCAGGTAGATTGTTTGTTTGTTTCAGGCCACCCAGAGCAGCCTGACCTTCCATACCCAGACACTCCTGCCAAGCCTCATCCCGTACACCCAGAACCCTCCTAGCACTCCATACCCGAACCCCACCCCACTGAACCTCAACCCCTGCATCTGGAGCCCCTCTGCCTCCGGACCTCCACCCCACCCCACCCCCCACTCTGCTTCCTGCACTCAAACCTCCACCCTGACAAACCTCACCCCCCCGCACCTCCTTGGGCCCCCACATCCAGACATCCATGCCACTGATCCCCAACGAACTGTACCCAGGCCCCCACCCCACCACGCCACACTCCCCCAGCACCCAGACTCCCGCACTGAGCTCCAACCACCTTCACCTGGAAGCCCCTGTAGAGTCCCATTTCCCCTGCACCTGTAAACCCCCTCCCCAACGAACCTCTGTGCATCCAGATGCCCCCCACAATCTGCCTGCACCCAGATTGTCCCACACAGAACCCTCTCATCCCACACCTGGATCCCCCACACTGAGCCCCTTCACACTTGGATCCTGCCTGGTTGAGCCTGCCTGCCCACACTTGGGGCACCTGGCACAGAGGGGCAGGGCCCCAGGATGTTCCTTGGGCAGGCCCAGGCCTTGTGTTGGGTCAGGGTCAGGTGCAGCCTCACCACTTAGTCGGTGTCCCAGGGGTGGGGAGGCTGCAGGGTGATCTCCCACCTTCGCCCAGGCAGTGGCCTGTGCTTCCTACTGTGCTGGAGCCTCTGCATTTATTTATTGACAAATAAAACTTGCAGAATTTTAAAATATTGTGCACAGAATTTTTAATTTTTTGGCACAGAATGCCCTCAGGAGTATGGAATGGTGGCCGAAGCATGAAGGTGTATACAAATGTTTAGTATATCTGGCACGTAAATACCTTGCGATGCTGGCTACAAAAGTGCCATGCAAATGCCTGTTCTTACTTTCTGGTGACATTGTAAATAAGAAAAGGGCAGCATATCTCCCGTAAATGTAAACAGACTTGTTTGTCTTAGCGACTGGCTGAACAAGAAGTAAGACTGAGTGGACTTGTAAGCTCTGAAGTTTTACATTGTTTTGGTTTTGAGTGCAGTTATGTAACAAAAAAAATTTACATTTGTAAGTTGCACTTCCATGATAGAGATTGCACTACAGTACTTGTATGAGGTGAACTGAAAAATACTATTTCTTATGTTGATCATTTTTACAGTGCAAATATTTGTTATAAAAAAATAATATACACTTTGATTTCAGTTACAACACAGAATACAATATATATGAAAATGTAAAAAAAATCCAAAATATTTAATGCATTTCAATTGGTATGCTATTGTTTAACAGTGCAATTAAAACTGGGATTAATCGCGATTAATTTTTTTGAGTTAATCGTGAGTTAACTGCATAATCAACAGCCCTAGTGATTACATTAAAATGTTTTGTCCAGTATGCAGTACTGGAAAGATGTTGAACTATGCTTTTGAATTTTTGTTGGATGTCAGTGGGGTGTGTATGTATAGTTAGTGGCTTTTTTTTTTTTTAATGTGTGTATATATAAATTTTATATTTATATCACCCATGTGGTAGTGATACCACTGACATAAGTGTTAGAACCCTCTCATAACCTGCAGAATCATGTGGTAAATAAATTTTTATTGTGCTCTTTTGACTGCCTCACCTGTACTCTGGCTTCTAATATTTCAAAGTCCTTAGCAGTTCAAGGAGCTGCTGTTGTAAAACAATCTCAAATAAAAATGTTTCTCTTTTTTGTCCATACTTAATCCTGGACTAGTGATAGATTATTATTCAATATCTTGCAAATGATAAATACTGGAATTGAATGCTTAATCACACTGGAGAACTTGAAATCACCCTCTGCCATCCTTTTCCAGTGGAATACAGCAGTTATTTGTAGCTCCAATAGATCATTTGATATCAGATGTTATATATGGAAAAGTGATAGACCTTCCAAAATCTATTAGTTAGATTTTTTTTCTCTCTCCATCTGAAGCCTGTATAATTGAACTTGGTGCTGAGGGAGCTGGGCTTTACAAGTAGAGGGATATGAAAAACAAAACCAATACATTTGTTTAAAACTTTCTAAAAGTTAACACTTTTTTTCTGTAAAATGTGAGGGTGTAGCATAATTATTATTGGCATGTAATTTGTTCAACTTTGTGAGTAATGCTGCCATCCAAACTTAGGCTCATAAAACTTTCCTATCACATTGTTTAGTCTCTCCTTCCATAATATCATATCTTTTGTCAATTTTATGGGTCTACAAAATCCATAGCTGGTCCTGATCCATTCCCTTATACTCATTGGAGAGAAATGTACAGTAAACATTTATTTCAACATTGTATGTATCATTGACATTTTGACTGATAACTTGTTTTCTCTTTTGAATTATGCTTTTTCTTAAGGTTTGTCTAAACTAGGGAAACTTGCACCAGAGTGACTATACCAATACGGCCACGCAGGTGCAAACCCCCAAATGTGCATAACTACTTGAACTAGTATGTGACTAATTCCAGTAACCTTGCAGAATAAGATTCACCAGGGTAATCATCATCTTATACCACTCGAGTGTATCTATGCTGTAGGTCCCAGTATAGCTACATCAGTGCAAAATTCCTAGTATAGACAGAACTTTATATAAATAGTATTTGGGAGGGGTTGATCACTACAATAACAATTTTCTAGGCAATAGTGACTTAAAAGGCATTGCAATCAGATGCCTATTTGGAGGCCTATGTTAAATTCAGTATTGCATTATTTGCGTTCACTCTAACAAATGTCTCTGGAAAAGTACATTTCTAAGCCAGCTACAAATATAGCATTACAAGACAGTGTAATACATTTAGATGATATAATGTATATATTTTGTATTCACTGTATGGCAAAGATTGAAATGTTTTAGACTGAGAAGAGGCTGAGAGCAATGTCATTTAGCCCTCTGTCTGAAAATTAAGAGTATGCAATTAAGATATATGCAACATAAATGTAAATCAATATAAGATTTGATAACATCATTTTGTAATATGACCCAGTATAAGAGGTGGGGTGTGTGTTTTATACTTCCACTTCTAACTACACCAACTGCTTAAAAAAAAAAAAAAAAAAAAACACACAAAACAAAACAAAAACCCACAATTCAAAAATAATTAAAAAATATTTGAATTAGCTTTCCTACAATTAATTTTAAAAAGCCTATTTTGAGAGAATGGACATAAATTTTTGATATACAAGAAACTTTAAAAAATAATTAAAACAAATTTTAAGTCACCAAGATGCTATGAGGATAAATGCAAAATAACAACAGCTAGGTATTTAAAAGGGGCTTGTGTATGTCAATTTTGACAGCTTTTTTCCTCTGCTACTGGGATGATTAAGGCATTGGAATGACTGAAACTTTCTGAGTTGAGAATTAAAACGTTCTGGTATTACGGCACTCCCCAACTTACACAAGTGTTCCGTTCCGGAACGCCTTGCGTAACTCTAATTTTGCGTAAGTTGGGAACGTATATCCGACCATTACGCAAAAAACAAAACAAAAAGAAAACTTTCTAGCTTACGGAATTTGCGGAACTTTTTCCGTAAGTGCGGATTTGTGTAAGTCGGGTTTGCGTAACCCAGGGAGCGTCTGTACTGAAACATTGAGTATTGAAACATTGAATATGCTCTAGCTTGAAAAATTTATAACACTTTTTAAGTTAAAAATTTAAAAAGGTCTTCCTCAAACTTGGGAGGGCTCAGATGCATCAAGTCTGCTAACAATTCTAGGCCAGAAGGTGGTGATTGTAAAATATTTAATGCTTTAAAAAAATAAATATAAATATTTTCCCCAGCCTTCAGAAGCTTCTGAAAAACATAGTACATCCTGCTGGAATATTGTGTCAATTTCTAATGTTAACCATTCAAAAGGCTGTTGAAAAATTGGAGAGGGTTCAGACAAGAGCTTCAGGAATGATTTCGCTGTGTGGAAAACACACCTGAAAGAGAGACTTAAACTCAGTTTATTTAGTTTATGAGAGAGAAAGTTAAGAGGTGATTTGATCATGGATTATAAAGAGCTACATCGAGTGATATCTGATATAAGAGGGCTCGTTATTCTAGTAGACAGATGTAACAAGGTTCAGTGGTTGAAAGCCGAAGCTGAAAATTTTTTAATTGGCAATAGGTTGCAAATTTTTAACAGTGAAGGTAATTAACCTTTGCAACAGGTGACAAGGGATATTGTAGATTCAGCATTACCTGATAAATGAAGATTTATCTTCTAAAAGAGATGGGCTGGTTGAACCACAAATTATTGGACTCAATGGAGAAATTACTGGGTGGAATTCTATGGCCTGTGTTATTCAGGAAGTCAGATTAGGTGATCATAATAGTCCCTTCCGCCCCTAAAACCTGTGACTCTAAAATTGCCTTCCTCTTGATAAATGATATATAATGTTTCTCTAGGAGTTTGAAGGCGTCTTATTCATTGAACATCAAGAACAGTCATACGTATATTGGGAAGTTCTGGAATTATTCTGAATGTAGTTTAATGGAGAAAAGGTTTTAAGTTTTTTCAGTACACGTCGGTTCTAAAACACAAATGCTGAACCTTTGTTCATTTGTAGGAAAATCAGAAGAACCCTTGGAGAACTCTGAATCTTATCATGCAGCTGAGCATAGTGTCCAGAAAGTTCTTTTAGATGCCCAAGCATCATCTGGCATCCCTGTCAAGGCTACAGTTCCCCCACCTTCACAGTGGGACTGTAAGAAGAAAGCTGAATCTTGTGGAGATGCATCTGAGTTTCCCCAGTGTCTTCCAGCAGATCTTGGAGAGCAACGCAAATTCCTGACAGAACAGTGCATCACCTCCTTCCGTTTGTGTCTGAGCCGTTTCCCCCAGCACTATAAGAGCCTCTACAGGCTGGCCTTTCTGTACACGTACAGCAAAACACACAAGGTAAGACATAGCACTGGCAGAATGACTGGCCAGCTGTGTTTAAAGCTATTTATTTCTTATAAATATAAAAAGAATTACATCTTACCTATAACTAAATAAGTGGACTGAACAAATGGTTAGGAACTCCTCAGTGTTGACATGGACATGCTGTGTGAGCTTGATCAATTCACTTAGCCTTTGTGGCACCTCAGATTCCTCATCTGTAAAATGAGGATAATAATGCTTACCCACATCCAGGGCATAGGGAAGATTAGTAAATTGGACCTAAATTTTAAAAAGTACATGTGCAGAATTGGACAACTACATTCGCATGCATATGTATGGTATGCGCAAACCAATTGATGCACATACACATGCTGAGAGATCTGAATGCAAAAAGGTATGCTTTGTGTGCACACTTTTTAAATTTTAGGACTTTGTGTATATGCAGCTTTTTGAAAAATAAAAGCAGTAAATTTATTAATAGATACTTATTGATACTAGAAGATTACACGTCCTTAATATATTAAAACAAGAGGAGCTGTATTCCAGAAGGTCACTTAAGTATGGTGAGAATTAGTTCTCTTCCTATCTCCCTCAGTTTCTGGCTTGTGGCATCTCCGGGGCCAGATGTAAGATCACTGTCAGATAGAAGACCAGGTTTGGTCTCTGACTCTTGTGCTGCCTTATCTTGGGAGTACTGCAGAGGTTGGGTTCTCATTTGGGGATAGGGAAGTCTTGTGCTTCCTCAACAGTGATATTTTCTGGTCAGTCAAGAAGAGTTTTAACAGAGCTCTGAGAGGAGCACAGTTCCTCCTTACTGAAGTATTGTCATGGAACTATTTGGAAAGGGGAAGGTTATATAAGCACAATATGAAGACAGAAACATTACCTCTGCCTCCCGTCACACAGCTGAAAAAGTTCAAGATTTTGTAACCTGAACACATTCCTCCCATCTCGTAGGAATGCATGCTTTTTCTAATGACATTCACTGGACGGGTAGTGTAGTCAGGATTCTAGTTATCACTAAGTGAAGGTCAAAATAAGAATTAGGGCTTGAGGGAAATTTCTTTTCCCCACAAAACCCAAATTGCTGTGCTTGGGGTATTGCGTTTCTAAGTCTCCTGCTCCTGTAATCTGTCATTACTTCCCCCTGAGTAGACCAATTACTGGCTGTTAGAAATCACTGAGTGAAAGTCACTCAAGGATCTGATTGCAATTCCAAAGCAGACTGTGGTGCCCAGGCCCGTGGTCTTGGTTTAAACAGGGCAGAAAATGTCTTGGTCACTGTGTTGGAATTAGTGCACATTTGGCCTGAGAGCCCCAGAAGTTTCCTCCTCCAGCTTGAAGCTTCATGTGTTCTTCATGGTAGAATTACTGTCAAAGGACTTTAACTGTCATGAGTTCTCTTTCTCTCTGTTTTGAACTGTAAACTTTCTTTATTTTAAATTTAGCATGTTTATTTTGCATCCAAAACAAGTAACCATGTTTCTGCAGAGCACTGTCTCCCACATAATCAATCAGCATACAAAATGCGTTGAGCATTGATCTTTGGAACTATGGATCTTTTGAGTAACTCTTGCATGCTGTAGCATCTTTTTGTTAAGAATTTGGTGCTCATGAAAATTATAGATTGATACTGCTAGCCTAGAGGGAGGCAAAGTGCTCTACAGTCAGGTGCTGTGAAAGTTTCTTCGCCACAGTTCTGTAGTCCACCTGAATATTGGCCTGCAACACCACTGCTATTCTAGCCCTGGGCCTTTCTTGAGCAACAACTGCCTATCTTGCCAGCTTTTAAAGTAAATTGTAAAGTATCCATGAGTAATAAGTTGAAACTACCAAACTTACGTCTCGGTTGGTCAAAATCAGGATTTGAACCCAAGTCTCTTGATTTGAAAGGCTAGTGCAATGACACACTGCACTACCTTACCCCGTGGTATTCCTTCCCCACCTACACCGTAGCTTCCATTAATTGAATTTCCACTATGCACTCTAATAGCAGTGAGGGAAGGTAATGGGAGAAGGAAATTATACTGCTTGTCATAGTTATCGGGCTAAATGCACCTCCAATAACTCCTGGCTTCTTGAGCATGCCCCCTCTAGGCCTCAGGCTGTCACCTTCTTCTTGAAATGGAAACACACATTTCTCCCACTCTCAGACCAGGTGCAGGATGGCAGTCCCCTGTGTCTCAACTGTGATCACCTTACCAGGTCTGACTTGGGTGCAA
This sequence comes from Malaclemys terrapin pileata, assembly GCF_027887155.1. Classification (NCBI taxonomy): domain Eukaryota; kingdom Metazoa; phylum Chordata; order Testudines; family Emydidae; genus Malaclemys; species Malaclemys terrapin. The sequence goes on along the minus strand of NC_071520.1, from coordinate 13,411,703 downwards.
ACCTGCAGTTTTGTTCCCAGTGACAATGGTGATTAGTGACCAAACAGCTTCCTTAAAGCTAAGTCTTTATTTAGAACAAAAGCATTTCAGAGGAAACACATCTTAACAACAATAAAGTATCCTGTCTGCATAGCTAGTTCTTCTCTAAGGCTTACCATTCCCTAGATCTGGGACGCCCAGTTCCTTCATACTACTCCACTTTGAAGCCAACAGCTGGCTGCCTTGTCTTTTTCGTGTGTACCTATGTATTCTCATCTGAGAAACCATTGTATTGCCTTTATGTACAGTTCCCATTGAATTCAAGCATTATAGGCATATAATAAATGTTCAACTAATCCCAATACAAGTTAGATCAATGCATTCACACAGGAAAGTCTTATAACCCAATATAGAATGTTTCCCTCATTGCCCTGATCATATACAGTGTTCATGTCATTATTACATATCTATATTCATAGATTAATATATAGTAGTTCCTATGGTGTTCATAACCTTATTACAGGTGAGCTCAATTTCTGTCATACTGTGGTACAAAAATATTAACAGCACAAGAGACACCAAATTGAGCTGTAACATGTATTACTAATCAAGTGGAATGTGTCCAGCATTCAGACTGGCTATAAAGTAATTATCTAGCAAAAGATGACCAGTTTTTAAACACAGCTGGTTCTGAAAATATTTTCACACTGTTTGTATATGACAGCCATTAATTTCTTCATAAAATCCAATCATTAAGAGCAGCAATGGATTTTCACAATCTGTCATTATTGTTGCTGACAAATTGTGGTTGTATCAACTTCCAGTAAGAAAGCCTGTCTGTCTTCAAAGCAGTCGGTCAGAGGGTAGAATATCCTTGCCTGGGGAACCCCTCACGAAACATTTTTTGTTTTTCCCTTTTTTTCCTCTTTCTTTCTCTCACAAACCAACTAATTATATACACTTAGTTATTCATTATATTTGGCTATTGGCTGGGCAGTAGATCGCATAGAAGAGGATGGCACAGTAGTCTAAATATCATGTCAAATACCTGTCTTTCCTGGAACTCATAGGATTAAATCTTGTCTTTACCAGTTCAGCCCTTCCTCATTTCTAGTAGGTTAATTTCTGTGCAGTCTATACAGGGTTATATATAATTTTTACTTTTGGTGCATAATGAACTGCCACTCAACTTCCCAAAAAACTTCTATTACTTTCTACTATTATGATTGCTTATACCACAGAATTTCCAGAGGGCAGAATTTTCTGTTTTGGACCATTGATTCATATTCTTTTACACAGTTGCTGCCTCAGGTTAGCTAGTGCCAAAGAGCTAGGATATATGTGCCTCTGTTATGTACTTTGTGGGAGTTTTACCCATAAATAAATGTTAAAAGTAAAATATATCTGAGCATATGTAGTAACAACTGGAGTGAGAAGCATGCTTAGATACCATGGTGACAAGTGTGGTATGAAAACTCTGGTAAATAGATTAGGTAGAGGTGGGTTGCAGTATGGCTTGAATAGATTTCTGGTGGGGTTTCAGAGAGCTGAGAGTAATTTTAAAATGCACAAAATCTTGTGAAGTTCAGCACTTGTGTCCATTGCCAAAAATTTGCATGAGAGACAATTGTCTAGCTGCCACAGTGCATAGAACAGCAAGTTTCTCATGCACTGGTTCTTTTCACCCTTTTCTGTCATGTCTCTGTACAGCTGATTTTTCTGAAGCAGGATGTTGGTAAAGGCACAGGCTTTTTTTACCAAGTCCTTTTCAGGATCTGTTCTACATTTTGTTTGGACAGATACTCCACTTTCTACCTTTCCACCTCAAAATGTTGCCTGCTACTTGGTGGTTATTTCTTTTCATCTCATGTTGAAATCGAAGCTAATCTGTGTTTAACTGTTACATTTGTTTAGACAGGACTTTCATACTGGGTGGGGAGCACGGGGGAATATAAAAGTGAATTTTCAAAAGCTATTATTTCACTACAAACTTGACTGCCAGTTTTATTCCCCCACTAAAGCTGCTTCTCTGCCTTGCAGTGAAGTCCTAATCCTTTCTTTGTGACTTTTACCACAAAAATGAATGCAATGCCACAATTTGATCTTTATGACTTATATCTAGGATATAAAATAGGAAGGACAAGATGGGCAGGGAAAAATCAAGGCTTTGTTCACAAATATGACTAGAAAATACTACCTAAAAGACAGTGAATAGTTCTCTTTTGTTGGGGGGGTCAGTCCAGGCAGGGGTAAAATATTCTCCTACTCATAGGCAGTCAGGAAGTATATAAAAAAATTGTATATATAAAATGTTCCTCCTAATGCAAGATTTAGGCATAAGTTTCTTATAATGCCTTTCCCAGGAGGTGCTTTTTTCCTGTCCTTAGGTTTTTTAATTTATTAATGCTCATGCATTATCTATCCTTAACAGAACCCTTAACAATTTTTAACACCTGTTTGCCATTAGGAGAATGTAATATGAGCCATAGTTACATCAGGAGGCCACAGGACATGGTATAAAATGCATGAGTTGTAATTTAAAGCCAGAATCTTTGATAAAGTGATCCACTACTGAGTTGTTCATCATCACTGACTTTGTACTTAACAGTCAAATTAGTTTGTGGAAGTAGGAAGTTTTGACAATTCTCAGGAACTTTGTAGTACAAATCCAGTAATACACCAATATTACAGCTGCTCTGGGTCTAGCTTTCTATCAGCTTCAGGGACTGTTCTTTGCTACATTCTTGCTGCAAGATGACATCACAGCTGTGGAATCAAAAGGGCACTTTGAGCTAGTTGCCTTGGAATTCAGTCAAAAAGTGTCTATAAAGGACATACATCAAACAATAGGAACAAATTCTGACAATGTAAACTTGTGTAGTTCAAGGTTACAGTTGATTCCCATTCCACTTTGAAATCTAATAACCACGTTCCTCACTTTGGAGCAGATGTTGCATGGACTGGTCTACATTAGTACCCCAATTTTTTTGGCAGAAATGTGTTAATATGTTGTTGCTAGCAGTTTCTCTGATCAGTGCTGTTCTTTAAAACTCTTTCCAACACAAACAGTACAGCTCAGAGAAATTGTTAGTACCTCGTTAGTAATAATCATGTATATTTGCTGCTTGATCATATGTTAGTTCAAAATGTCTCCCTCCAGGATCTTTCATTTCTACTCTATCCCCCTGCATCTTTTACATCTATGCTGCAGCTTTAGTCCTTGGTAAGAAAAGAGCTGCTAAATAAAATGGAGCTATCCAGAGGTTATTCATAAAGATGACAAACTGGACTGCCACCTGTTTGCAAACAGCAAATTGTTCTCTTACCTGTTCAGAGCTTGTATCACCGTTAGCAATGGAAGCTAATTTTAAAATGTCTGTTGTATGGCCTATGGGTTTAGGTCACACAATGTAACAACACTTTTCCTAATATAATGGCACTTTCCAAGCCTGACATATTGGCAGATCTCAGCCCATGTCAACAGTACTAGGGATCCAATAAAATCCATCAGATAGGTTATAGTGGTGCTTCCCATGGTTTTCTCCGAATTTCTCTTTCCAAAAAAACCCCAAAACAATCCCACACAACACATCAACCTACTGCATGAAATACATAGTGGAAACTTTCACAAACAAATGACCAATAAGGAGGAAATGTTTATAGACCAAAAAAAGGTAGATTATGTTTTTAAAATAGCAAGGTGCATTGGAGATGAGGTCTTGTAAAGTACATAGCTTTGATGCAAAGTGAAATGTTGTTGTTCACTTGAGGGAACTAGAATTTTCCTATTAAATATGCCTTCTATTCTGAGTACATTCAAAAGTTCTAAAGAACCTTCAGACTACGCAACAGTCTGTTACCTGCCACCACATATATACACGTGATACCATTCCACATCAAAAAATATCTTGAAGAGCGAAACAGTTTGTTTCAGGGCTGTCAAGGGATTAAAAAAATTAATCTTGATTAATCACGTGATTAAAAAAATTGATCTCGATTAATCGCACTGTTAAACAATAATGAATTACTGTTTAAATATTTTTGGATGTTTTTCTACGTTTTCAAATATATTGATTTCAATTACAACACAGAATACAATATATATGAAAGAGTTGAAAAACATCCAAAATATTTAATAAATTTTAATTGGTATTCTATTGTTTAACAGTGTGATTAAAACTGTGATTAATCACGATTAATTTTTTTAATTGCAATTAATTTTTTGAATTAATTGCGTGAGTTAACTGCGATTGATCGACCGCCCTAGTTTGTTTATATACCACTTAAGTTAAAAATATATAAAAAGGAATAGGCTATAATCCTTAGTCTTAATTTGTTGCATTATTTGGATATTAATTTATGGCAAATTTCAAATGTGAAAAGTGGCTGTCTTGCGCTCCTAAAAGCCTGGTATTTAAATAAAAAATTTAACTACAGTAAGAATGTTTTCATATCTGTAGATCATTTGTGGGTCAGTGAAGTGTATGGCTCTGGGAAGCATTGGAATGCAACTGCACAAACGCTGCTTTAAGATCATGAGCATGGCCGCATGTTCTCCCATAGTGGAGGAGGGGCAACTCCAGGCTTCCTTAACAAACTCAAACTTGAAAATATGTTTTCTACAATTACCAAGAAGAACAACATTTGAAAGTTTTGTTAGAGCTTCTAGATTGATGCTAACCCTGCAGTGTCCTCATTGAGAGCTTTCTAGCTCTTCTCCTGGCCATATGCTGAAATGAGGAGTTGAGGGCTTGGGTTTGAGTAGTACTGGTTCTTGTAATTAGTAAAAGTGATATTTTTGCATGATGATTATCATAATTACAAGCATTGGCAGTGAAACAGACATTTTAAAATAATTGGGAGGGGTAGGAAGTAGCGGATCATTTTATGCAACTCACAGCCACCCTTCCTGTGGTTCCCGAGTTGTTGAAAGGTCGCCTTTAACACGTTGGCGTTAAGAGGTATACACTTGTGAGGTGACTCAGATTTCTAGCAGGATGATCTTTATGGTAGTCTCCTTGTCCATCTTAGTAATACAGGAAAACAGTTCTGCAAGGGACTGTACCCTGTCAGTTAGCCTGCCTTTGAATCTTGGAGTGGTGAGGGAGTGGGAGGTGGTTGTTGAACTGGAAACAGTTCTTTATAATTGCTCTGAGTCACAGTTAAATCCAGTGCTTCAGACTGGTAAGAATAAATCCCTTTTGCTTTGTCCTGGATCCCTTCTTCGCTTCTAATGACTCCATCAATTAAAAAAGTAAGCAGAGCAGAGTCTTTGAAACCTGTGAGTTGAGACCCACTCAGGTGTGTTTACTGGGTATTCCTGATTATCCTGATTTAAGGATAAGGACAGTGGAACATCCTTAGCTACACCCTTTACTCCCATTACATAGAGTTGTATGAAGATTACTGAAAAATTGCATTATTTGTCTGGATGACCTTTTTTGCTTTTGGCTAGATCATCATCATCATTTTGCAAAATATGTGGATTTCCCTACGAATAATATATTCAGTGTACATATATCATACACAACTTGAGCAGCACAAGAGCATTCCACTACAGTTACAGATCTGTCAAACTATCTGGTGTAAATCCTAGTTTCAAGAATATACACCTCTACCCCAATATAACGCGACCCGATATAACACGAATTCGGATATAACACGGTAAAGGAGTGCTCCGGGAGGGCGGGGCTGCGCACTCCGGTGGATCAAAGCAAGTTCGATATAACGCGGTTTCACCTATAACACGGTAAGATTTTTTGGCTCCCGAGGACAGCGTTATATTGGGGTAGAGGTGTATCTATAAGCCACTTCTAAAGAGTCATTCAGGCCTGGGATTTTATATATAAGGTTATAGCCTTGTGATGATAGCTTTTCTGTTTTTGTTTGTTAAAAATATTTGATTGAGGGTTTTTTTGACTGTAAGTAAAAATCCGCACGGCTGTGTGCGTTGAGATGCCAGAGATTGCATGTCACTTTCATACACCTCAGATCATCACAGATTGGATTGAAATAGATGCATGCAAGCAACGCAGAAAGTACAATAATTAAACACTTTGGCTTTTTTTGGCCTTATTTAGCCTTGAACTCTGTGTCTTTCCAGGAGCAATGTGAAGCACTAATCACTGAAACATGGGCTGCCCCATTGTTCTGTTGTTAGGCTGGCAATTCTGGTTCACTGCTTTTACAGACTCAGCCATTTATGAGAGAGTCTTTTCGCTGCCAGAATATTTTTGAAGTGTAAAATAATACAGCAGTCTTCTTACATTCTCTGCTAGGTAGCCAAATGCTGATGTCTTGTTCTTAAGAGGAAGCCAGTCTTTTGATGTGACTGCAACCCAGTGTAGTTTCAGTGCATAAATCAGTAGAGAGCTGACATTGCAGAAGTGGCAGTTTGGGTTTGGAGGGTGTAGACTGACCTATGAGGGAAAATAAAATCTATGATGGGCGTTTCCAGCATTTAGAGTAAGTAGAAGTGGAGTTTAAGATCAGACTTGAAAGCACCTACTTTACTATGGTGGCTGGTGCTGTTAAATACCATAGATAGAAAAACAGGCAGATATATCTGAAAGGGAAAGCCCAGAGTTGAAGTGGACAGGAAACACTAGGTTTGTTGTTTCCCGGCTCCATTCACAGCTTTTTTTGGGTTTTTTTGCATTTGATGTGTGAGAACAGCGTAAAAGGTATTCATGTGCCTGCTTCTTGAAAGATGTGAAGAGCTGATTGTAATAATTGTCACTTGTGCTGTATGCTGACTTCATTCAGAACAGAATGGCCACAAACATCACACAAAATAAACTGGGTTTAGTTATTGTTCACGTGGCTTCTCTGTTTCACTACCAAAAGCAGTAAATGAACTGTTCTTTTTGGAATTTCCATATTGTGGGCTAGATCTCAATATGGTGTGGCTAAGGAGGAGAATAATGCAAGGGGCCCTCTATGAGGCCCCCAGCCCCTGATTTTGGGGGCATGTGGGTGCTAGGAAGTCCCTGGCATAAATCAGAGCCACTTAAGACTTCTGCCAGTAGCCCCAGAGGCAGTTGTCACCTGGCGATTGCCAGGGCATAAAGCAACCTTATCCCCAGCTCCTTTTTTCTAGCCATGATTCCTCTATCAGGAGATGTGGGAGAGAGATAGAAGGTGACGTAGGAGCCAGTATGGTGGCTCGGTGCCAGCCCAAGATCTCCTAAATTGGGGCAATTCTCAAGTGACCAGTTAAGTTGACTTTAGTATTGTTTGGCACCACCATAGCAGTGCAAAGCAATCTTAATGCAGGGCAGAATCTGGCAAGAAATGTGTCTTTCACAGTTCATTGGAAAGCCAGGAGGTGTTCTGTAAAGCATGTATTGTGAGAGATGTTGCCATCAATTATTTTAGGTTCTACAAGAGTAAATTTTAATACAAGATTCACACGATCGCAATACCTTAAAAATTAGTGTCTACTGAAACATCAGACAGCATGGTCAGATAATAGCATTGCTGTGTAAATGATATATTATAGAAACCTTCAGATGAAATGGGCAACGGAGAGACTTTAAAAGAAAAGTTACCTTCTCTCTGATCATATTCTAAATGTAATTATGATACACCTTTACCTCAATATAACGCTGTCCTAGGGAGCCAAAATATCTTATCGCGTTATAGGTGAAACCGCGTTATATTGAACTTGCTTTGATCCACCAGAGTGCGCAGCCCCTCCCACCCCCCCCCGCGGAGCACTGCTTTACCGCGTTATATCTGAATTCGTGTTATATCAGGTCGCGTTATATCGAGGTAGTGGTGTATATCCACCTCAATATGACAATCAGCCTAGTCCATGATAATAAATTGCTGCACTTTTATACATTTTCTGATAGCAATGCAACTTTAGGACCAATCCTTCAGCATGCTGAAATCAATAAGTGTTTTGCCATTTTTTTCAATAAAAGCAGGAGCAGGCCCTTTTTTGCATAGCTTCTTTTATATCTTTGGTTTTCTACTGTCTGTAACTTAAAAGGCTTTACAGATTTGTATCATAAAAGTCAGTGCATGGTTATGGTGTAAATTGCAGAAAACAGTGCTATGGAGAGAGAGCATGGTGAGTTAAAGCATTTTATTTTCCAGTCATAACACCAGTAAACCTTTTATTATTCATATGTCTCTGTGGTAATAAATATATGTACTGGTCCTCATAAAAGCCAGAAAATGCCTAATAGTATTTGTAAAGTAATGTGCATTTGTCTCATACTCAAGGTAAGCTCTCCAAATTCTGTCCAGTGTCAGATGCTGTAATTACAGATGCCCGATATCTGTTTCTCCCTAATTTCTAACAATCTTTCTAGTTTATCTGAAAGTGCTTTTGACCCTTAGCAGCATCTGATTGACATTTCCAACATTATGCTTTGTTACACTTGATTCTAGAAACAGTAACCTGTCCAGAGGTGAGACTCCAATTCTGAAAAGACACGGCGGGTTTCTGCATGATTATTATAACTAAAGGACTGAAAGAGTTTGCAACTAGATAGGGTTTATACATGAGTTGTGCATATTTCAATAAACACTCGCAGGATGGAAAGGAAAATCAGCAGAGAAATAAGGTAAAAATCAGTCTAGAAAAAATCAATAATGTCCACAGAAGATACATCAAGAGGAAAAAGGTTAAGGTGGTATAACCAGAATACAGTTGCAGGATATACCTGGGTTAATCAGATTTATGGTTTATATATGCAGCTCCAAGGTCCATAGAAAGAACACCACAGGCAGGTTATAGCATTGTCACATGCCTCTCAAGAGCTATCACTGCATTCTCTTCCTTGTTCTCTGCCTTTTGTTTGCTCTACAGCTCTAGTGCTCTGGGGAAAAAACAACCCAGTGCTTAACTGCTAAGGAAATCATGGAATGATTGAAGAAAAAGTAGAAGTAATCCAAAGATTTAGCTTGTCAGTGAAACTTTACAATTAATAATTGTCCCTTCTGTTAGTACTCCTGGGTGGCATGTTTTGCCCAGGGCCAACAGCTGCTGTTCTTCTGACCAAATAAAGGCTTTATAAAAGCTTTCATATTCATATGTTCATGTCAGACATTGAGTTCTATTGAATCATATTTTTTTCTTCCTTAGCAGACTGACCCTGCAAGATCTTACTCTCAGGAATATTTCTTATTCTCACATGTTAAATGTTTGTGTGTAAATCAGGATGCAAATAGGGTGCTTGCCAGACCAGGCCCTAATTTCTTAACTTATAAAGCCAAAGTATGGCTTATCTACACACACAAGGTGTACTCCTTTAACTATACTGGTATAGCTAAGGTGTTACAACATACCTAGTGGGGGCACAGTTATACCAGTATAAAGTTGCGTATAGCCGTATAGCTTATTCCCCTCAGGAAAAAGGAGGAATAAGCTACATTCATTTAAGGCACCTTTATACTGGTATGAATGTATCCACACTAGTGGTTGTACTGGTATAATTATTTCAGTTTAAAAAAAAAAAAAAAATAACCAAAATAGTAGTAACAGTTTGAAAAAAAATCTATCTGTAGACCAGGCTTTAGTTGACAGAGCAATGGTGAGCTTTCTTGCCATCTGAAATATGAACATTTCATTTTCTGACTTGGTCTCTCATTTTTAGGGCTGACAGGGTTTGCAAGTGTAGTACATTGAAGTATGGTGATTAGGCACACAGACACACATCCTAGGCAACCAAAAAAAGTGCTGGCAGGGAAACTGCTAAATATTCAAGGGATCTGGCTAGCTGTTTAGTATTTGTGGACAAGAAATTGGTATTAGAAATTAATGACTTTTTGTTCTGAGTTTGGTTGCTATCTAATCCTTTTACATTGGTTAATGAAATTATGATTAAAAAATCCATATAGTCAATTTTTTTAAAAACAGGTAGAAAATATGTGTGTAACTGAGGTGCTCTAAGTGACAGGAAATGGAAACAGACTTCAGTGGCATTGAGGAAGCACAAAAACGACTCTGAAGTCAGCGCAGAATATGAGGGTATGAGACTGAATTTGAAGGTTATGGGGGATTGAGTAATTCGCTGCCTAGTGCCAGGGCCAGTCAGTCTTAGGGCTTGTGCTGTTAAACCACCGTGTTTTCTGTGTAAGAGGTTTTTTGGGGGAGATGGGATAACCTCTGAATTACATTAGTGCCCAAAATGCACAAATATTAGCTGAACTAAGTCTGGCTGCCATTAGACAGATCTCTCTGGAAAAATTATAGCTGGTAATGTATAAATAAAAGCAAGAGGATGTTTTGTACTTTTACCTGCATTAACAAACCGTTCCTCTGTCTCCTACTCATTTTCTTTCTTACTTGCTTCTGTAGAACCTCCAGTGGGCCCGAGATGTGTTGCTAGGCAGCAGTATCCCATGGCAGCAACTGAAGCACATGCCAGCACAGGGTCTCTTCTGTGAGAGGAACAAGACTAATTTCTTCAATGTAAGTTAATATTGTTGACAAACATACCACTACTTGGACATTTTAACACCTGCTTCTCATATGGAAGGTTTGTTGCGAGAGAATGATGGGAGAATTTAACAAGAGAGGGTTGAAGGGGCAGCAAGGAGAAGTTGGATTTGTACTACACCACAGGAGGGGCTGTAGTACAAAGGAGGGCAAAGGAGAAGTTGGATTTGTACTACAGCAAATTTACGAGTGTTGTCCCATCTAAGAGGATGCATGCATAGCGCTTATTCCTTATAACAGGGGTGGCCAACCTGTGGCTCCAGAGCCACATGCGGCTCTTCAGAAGTTAATATGTGGCTCCTTGTATAGGCACCGACTACAAGGCTGGAGCTACAGGCGCCAACGTTTCAGTGTGCTGGGGGGTACTCACTGTTCTGACACAGGCCCTGCCCCCACTCCTCCCTTCCCGCCCCCTCCCCTGAGGCTGCAGTGCCCTCGTTCCCCTCCTCCCCCCCCAGCCTCCTGCACGCCACGAAACAGCTGATCAGGAAGTGCAGGGAGGGAGCGGGAGGCGCTGATTGGCGAGGCTGCCGGTGGGTGGGAGGCACTGGGAGTGGGGTGGGGGAGCTGATAGGGGCTACTGACATAATACTGTGGCTCTTTGGCAATGTACATTGGTAAATTCTGGTGGCTCCTCAGGCTCACCTCTGTCTTATAAGCTTGAGAAGCGATCATCTTACAGTATTAACATGAATGGGGGCGGGAGAATCAGTGGCTTGCCATCATGTGATGGTCACTAAATGCTGCTGGGATGAAAACTGTTTAAAATTCTAATTCTGTTCATCTCTGCATGTGCATGCGCTCTGTCTCTCTCACTTGGGTAAGTCCTTTTGCACTTTTTGGAACAACCAAAAATAGTGCCATTTGTTCAAAGAATTGTTGAGGTTGGGGGAGAGTATTGAAGTCCTGTATCTAAACATGAGCTACTTTGTCAGCAAGAACAGGAGTTCTAGGTAATCTCATGAAGCCCAGTCTCTAGCAGAGTCTCACTGTACGGCAAACTAGCTGTCTATACATATGTAGCCAAGGTGTCTTTTAGGTCATTACAATGCTCAATGTTTGCTTCACTGTTTAATACTATGGTTTCCTGTACAAAACAGTTTTCTCATGAGAATTGATTTTTGCTTTGCATCTATTTAAAACAAACAAAAAGCCCTCTTCTGAAGACCATTTGCTGTTTTGTGCATTCTGTTCTCAGTAGTCCTCATAGAATCATAGAAAATCAGGGTTGGAAGGGACCTCAGGAGGTCATCTAGTCCAACCCCCTGCTCAAAGCAGGACCAATGCCCAGACAGATTTTTGCCCCAGATCCCTAAATGGCCCCCTCAGGGATTGAACTCACAGCCCTGAGTTTAGCAAGCCAGTGCTCAAACCACTGAGCTATCCCTCCCTCCTGCAGAAGTTTCTTTTGATGTATAGTATGTGCCCTTCTCTGTAATCTACTGGAAGAGTATTAAATGAAATTTCAGGTGTTTCAAAACTGTATCATGGACCAATCTTAAATTCCATCTCCCTCTCTGCTCCTGAAGAGAGGTTTTTGTTATAAAGACTGCCATGTCTGGGAGCGTATAGACTTAGCAGTTGTGATGTAGTTGTTGAGGATGTGTCTGTGTGTCATGCTATTCTCCTGCAGTGCCTGCCTGCTTTTCCTACAAAAATCTTGTTCTGTAAATGCTTAATCCTGCAAACTATTGAACACACTGGCTCTGATCTAGCAAAATGGTTAAGCATATAGAATCATAGAAATATAGGACTGGAAGGGACCTCAAGAGGTCATTTAGTCCATCTGCCTGCACTGAGGCAGGACCAAGTATACTTAGACTATCCCTGACAGGTGTTTGGAGGTTTTTAAAAACAGGTTAGACAAAGACTGGGTTTCCACAGCCTCCCTTGGAAGCCTATTCCAGTGGTTAACTAGCCTTCTAATTAGAAAGTTTTTCCTAATACCCGATCTAAATCTCCCTTTCTTCAGATGAAGCTGATCATTTTGTGTTCTAAATCCAGTCCTCTTTATAACGGCCTTAAACACATTTAAAGACTTTTATCAGGTCCCTCCTCAGTCTTCCTTTCTCAAGATTAAACATGCCCAGTGTTTTAAGCTGTCCTTATAGGTCAGGTTTTCTAAACCTTTTATCATTTTTGTAATTCTCATCAGGATTCTCTTCAGTTTGTCCACATCGTTCTTAAAGTGTGGTGCCCAGAATTGGACACAGTACTTCTGCGGAGGCCTTACCAGGGCTGAGTAGGGCAAGACAATTACCTCCCATGTTTTACATACAACACTCCGTTATCTAATTCATTAATTAAAATATTGAATAGTACCAAACCCAAGATCGACTCCTATGGAACCCCACTAGATACATACTCCCAGTTTGGCAGCAAAACATAGATAACTAGCTGAAAAACTGTACTTAAAAGAATAGTTATGCACCCATCTTACAATAATTTCAATTAGACCATATTTCTCTACTTTGCTTATCAAAATGTCATTGGGACTATGTCAAAAGCCTTACTAAAATCAAGATGTATCATATTTATAGCTTTCCTCCATCCACTAGGCCACTAACCCTGTCAAAGAAGGAAATTAGGTTGGTTTGGCATGATTTGTTCTTGACAAATCCATGGTGGCTATTACTTTATTACCTTACTATCCTCTAGGTCCTTACAAACTGATTGCTTAATAATTGGTTTCATTATCTTTCCAGTTATCGAAGTTAGGCTAACTTGTCTGTAATTCCCCAGGTCCTCTTTGTTCCCCTTTTTAAAGATATGTACTATGTTTGCCCTTCTCCAGACTTCTGGGACATCACTCCTGCTCCATGAGATCTCAGAGATAATCGCTTAGGGTTCTACGTTTGCTTCAGCTAGTTCCTTAAGTACCCGAAGATTAATTTCATCAGCCCTTCCTGACTTAAATGCATCAAATTTTATTAAACATTTTTTAATCTGTTCTTCCCTGTTCTGGTTTGTGTTCCTTCCTCCTTTTGTTAATGTTACTTGTGCTAAATATCTGGTCATAATTAACTCTTTAGTGAAGACTGAAGCAAAAGAGGCATTAAATATTTCATTCTTCTTGCTTCATGCTTAGCTTTAATCACATGAGTGTTCCTAAAGAAGTCAATTGGACTGTTCACATGCTTAAAGTTAACCATGTGCACTGGTGAATCGGGAGCAGAGCATTCAGCACCTTGAAGGATCAAATTCCAATGGCTGCACTAAACAGACTGGAAGAGCCAGTCAGGAGGGAACTGTGCAATTTGTGTGAGAATTGATTTCTACTCAAAAACAGGGATTTACTGTTTAAAAAGAGGTGAGTGGTCCACCTAATTTGGTATCTAGTTTTTGAATGCTAGTGTGAGATACTTCAAAGGAAGGTATAAACCCCCATAATGTCCCTAATTATATGGTGCTGTGCCATGTGAGGGAAATTTCTTCCTGACTCCAGATGATGATCCGTTTATGCCCTGAAGAATGAGAAATGATAGCCTTGTTAATTTTATCCTAGATACTATACATTTGCATATTCAGTAAAAATTTTAAATTACAAAATTGAATAAATTCCCACAGTTTAGGATGTTCATACATTATTAACAACTTAAATGTTATAATAAGAAAAATAAGAATATAGTCTCCAAAAGGAAGCTATGCGCCAACTCAACACAACCCTCAAAAAGTAGCATTAGAAAAAAGATGATCCTTGCTTCTGCTGTTGGTGTGCCTATGCCAGTTAAGAGGCCTCATTTAGGATGCTGTCTTCAGCCATGAGCTATTTAAATCTAGGGACTCTTAACTCAAGTGCCCCAGCGTTTCTCAACTGCCATGATGGCACGCTAGGGTGGGGAGTGTCTTAGAGAGCTATAATGTAAGCCATTTAGGGGTTTATAGATAGACGCTAACACCAACACGCAAATAAAAAGTTAGTACTATTATTGAACAGGCATAATATTAATCTTGAGGCTAACTCAGCATAACAGGCTGACAGTGGCATTCTGCACCATCTGTATCTTTCTAGTCCTCTTCAGGGGGATTACCATGTAGAGCAAATTGTAGTAGTCCAGCATAGAAGACATGCAAGCATGGACCACAGTGGCAAGATCCAGATCCAAGAGAAATGGTTATAGTTACTTTGATACAGATGAAAAAAGCCACCGGTGCCACCTGAGCTTCCAAGAGCGAATAATGTTCAAAGAACCTCCAAATTGTGAATCATTTGAAAAACTCCCTCCATAATTGGAATAAGAATCCTCCCTCACACCATACCCTGAAAATCCAGCATCCATCTTGTTTGGGTTAAGCTTCAGCCAGTTTACCCTCAGCCAAGTCTCTACCTTGGCCAAGCACTAGGAAAGCAAATGTGCTGCATCATCTGGGTCTGGCAAAAAGGAAATACAGAGCTGCATGCTATCTGCCACGTACTGATATCTTTACAGCCCACTATCCTCCTTAATAACATCACATATATGTTGAATAGGACAAGGTGGTAACAAAATAGAATTTTGCAGAATCCCATAAAAATAGGCAATTGTCCAAAGCTTCTCTCACACTAATCTTATTCATATGTCAAATATTTTTAATCTTACTAAACTCAATATCATGCAGCAGTGATTTCCACAGGTTAACAGTGTTGCTTAAAGTATTTACTTGTATCCACTTAAAGTGTATGCCCTTGACATAGAGTACTCTTTTGTTCTCATCATAGGAAAGGTTAAAATGAATGCCTGAGTGGCTTTCTCCATATGATTCACTGTTTAGATACCATTTCTTTCCAAAGTGAATAGTCCTACTGTTTTTAATCTCTTCTCATATGGAAGATTCATAGCTGCTGAAATTGTAGCTGATTTAATTTTACATATACAAACAACCATCGTGTGAGAATGAGAGCTAGCAGCTCAAAGATTTTAGTAGGGACCTTGCCAACCTGCTCTTCCAGACATTTTATAAATCATGCATATTCCTGGTGGAATTATTTATGAAATGAGTGAGAGCAGTATATGAAAAGGAATAAACAGGGTAGTGCTGTCTCCTGTTAAATTTTACTGCAGGACTACAGGTCTGAATCTCAGGATGTCCTGTTCTGTTATCTAATTCGTTAGCCCTTGAGCAGCTTTGAGTGAGATCTTTTTGTACTATGCTCTGCTGCCTTGAGGAACAGCAAGTAAGGCTTGTTTGCTTAGCCTTGATGCCACCTCACTGACATTAAACTGAGCTTCAAGGTACTTAAAATTCAGTATTCTAAATTCGAAGGAAATATGCTTCTTTGAGTTGATGCAGATGTGTATTCCACTTAAGTGAGAGCACATCCCGTGCACTGGAGCGGGAACATTTTGCCTAGCAGTATCTGTAGAGGGGCAGCTCTCATGCTGTAGTCCCTCCCGTGACTATATTAGGTGCTGCTGCCCCGACCCTCTGTCAGTTCCTTCTTACCACTCGTGGCTGGAGTCAGAGCTCTGTGTGGTTTAATCCCACATCTCGCTCAGCTCGTGTTTCCTGTTTTATAGTTGTTGTACATAGTTAGTAGTGCCTTAGTGTTTTATTAGCAAAGTTTTCCCAGTGATGTCTGCACCAGGGTTTAAATGTGGTCCTTCATGTGGGGGAGCAATCCCCAACAAGGATCCCCACATGTAGTGCTTACTGTGTCTTGGTGAGGCCCATGTTAGAGTGTGCTGTACAATCTGCAGGTTATTTAAAAAAGCAGACTCAAGTGGCTGGAGACCTCCCTTTAAAGCAGCATCCACTTGAGCAGCCCATGTGGCTTGCTTCAGTACCGAGGCCCTTGTATGGTCGGAGGTCACCCTCGGGTTCCGAGAGTGCTCTGGCTTCACGTTCTGGAGCACATGCAGTGGAGTCATTCCCCATCATTCCCCGTCAAGTGCGCCGAGGAAGAGGTTGCATAAGACTAATCAGGACGGTCCCAGGTCTTGTGGGGACACTCCCACCTCCCCCAGAAGGAGCATGGATTGGCACCGGGTGAGTGCCGACACGCAGGATGGCACAGGTACCTGTAACACTGCCCCGGTACTGATTTGGGAGGTTAGAAACCCTGTACCATTGCCTCTGGTTCTGGCTTCTGGGTGTGCATTGAGTCTGGTACCCATGAAGGACTCTTCCCTCATTGGTGGCATGTCAGGTGGCTATAGACCTCTGCCTTTAGTCCTGACCTCTCCTTTGGTCCAGGACTCTGCCAGGACTACATCATTTGTAGACCAGTGTGCTGATCGGGTTGCTGAACCACCGAGTCTGTCATCACCATATCGTAATGTTCCCTTCCTGCAAGTCGTGAAATTGGGGCGGGCATTGGGATCGGTATGGGACACCTCTGCACCGCCACAGTTGGCAATGCAAATGTTGCTATTGCACTTCTCACTGCCATCGGACATGTCGATACTAGTCCTGACTTTGGGGTTGACTTCATTCCCACTGGTGTGCCCAGTACTGACGGTACCACTTCTACTTTGTTTAGTTAATTTTGTATATTAGCCTTTAATAAATATATATTATATTTTTTTACTTATAATGTCTACAGAAAGGTTTCTATAGTAACTAAGTCAGAGATTCCTCCACAGGGAGGAGAGGAGGAGCATTTTCTTTATATAGTAAGCAGATTTTTCAGTTCAGATTCTTTGCCACTATTAATAATAATAATAAAAAAATTAAGCTCAGTGCACAGAAGATAGAGTTCACCAATACATGGGTGGCTGGTAACTACGTTTCTTGAGACTGAATGGAAAGGAGCATTGTGAGGGGTTGAGCTCTGTTGCGTCAGCAGCTGCCCATACCATGCAGTCTGATGTCCAGGATTTGCGGTTTCGTTGTATATCCCTCACAGCATTAATAAGTTTAGGGGCTGAAAAGGCTTTTAGATGTTCAAGGTAAATGTTCATAACATTTTACAAAAGTTATTTCATGCTGTTTTTCACATGTCTGAATTTCACAATAAAATTCATTAGCCCAAAATATCTTTACATATTGGCTTACAAATGTCTAGTTCAAAATATTGTGGGGTTTTTTTTATATTCAGAATTTAAGAACCCTGATAGCCATCTTTGACCATTTTTACTAGGGAGGAAAAGACAGGAATAAAGCAATGTATACACACATACAACATACTATGCATAAGGAGACGGGTGTACCAAGTCATGCGGGGATGGAGGCTGCCAAGGACTTCAGCACTTTTTCTACCTCTAAAAGTGGCACAAAAATTTGACTGGGCTTTGTGTCTCCAAGGTTTCCCATTCTTCCTTCCATACTCTGGCAAAGCAGAGCCAAGCATAGGCATCAGCCTTCATAGGGCAGCAGCTGTCAGATCATTCCAGCATTCTGAGAGGGAGCAGGTGATGGCTCAGATTAGAGTGATTTTTCATTGCTTTGGGACTGTTCACACTAAGTCTGATTGGGCATTGGTACACTGTGAATGGGCCCTGCAGGACTGAGAGTTCTGGCTGCTGTGCAGTCAGAGAATGAGGTTCTCTGTGTGTTGGTGCTCTATGTGTACAGGATGCTCATGGGGGCAGAATTAGTCAACGTAGGCCCTCCTCTGTTGCTGTGCCAGTAGTGGGCTTTCTCTGGCCCTGCTATTGGTCCTGCCTGCTCTTACAGTTCTGTAAGGAAGCAGTTGGTTCTGAAGAGGGGATCTAGTTAGGAACCATGTGACTTTGGACTGGAATTTTGAGCAGCCAGAGTTGGGCACATGAATTTGAGGCTGATGGCATTATGATTGTTGTT
Organism: Malaclemys terrapin pileata; assembly: GCF_027887155.1. Lineage (NCBI taxonomy): Eukaryota > Metazoa > Chordata > Testudines > Emydidae > Malaclemys > Malaclemys terrapin. The sequence goes on along the minus strand of NC_071520.1, from coordinate 13,393,549 downwards.
TATATGGTTGGGCAGCAGGGAAGCCAGCCCTATTCCCACCGGGATTCCACAATGTACCCAAAGCATTATTGACTCACATGACCTGTACTCAGAGATCCAAACCACGTGCAGAATATGCTACATTGTGTCCCTAGTAGCCCTATAATGTGATAGACATGACCTCACACGTAACAGCTGAGGGAGGAGGGAAGCAGGAGATCCAGCAGTGTTGCCTGAGCCAGTACTGGGCTCTTTCTCAGGCCAACCTGAGCCAGCTACTGCTGCTGCCCTGGAGAAGCCCAAGAGATCTGGCAAGGGGTGCTCCTTAGGCTTCTGATGACATCTGCTGAGGACTCAAGTCCCCCTTCTTCTTGTGCCACTTTATTATAGTGTCTGCTACCCTTCTCTTCTTTCTCTTGGCTGGTAATGGGTTAGGGACACTTTCTCCATCTCTCTCCTAGCTTGTAGCTCTTCCAGATTGGCAGCAGTTTCTGGAACTCCAGATCCTAGGCAGCTGCTGCAGTGAAGTCTAATATTCTGGGAGGCGCAGCACCAGCATGAAAAAGAAGGGAAAGAATACTGGGAAAAGCTTTCTTGGGGAGGGGGAAGAAGGTAATGTGGTGTGTGGGTTGGGATTCTGCCTCAGAGGGATTATGCTTCTGAGTGTATTTAATGACATACATTATGGCTGTACGTTGGTTTATGGTTGGATGGGGACGTGTTCATGCTTGGCTGCCACCCTTTGCCAAGGAGGTTGTGGCCCTTCAAGCAATTCTCACACTTATTCTGAAAATTGGTAAGCAATATTGCCAACCGTAAACGCCCAAACTCATGAGTCAGGCCCCCAAAATTGTGAGGTTTTTTTTTTAATAATATACATTGGGGGGGGGTATTTGCCTTCTGGCCTAAGGCTTTAGGGTGCTTTTTCTCTGCAACCAAGGAGGCTAGAAACTTTTCTTTTCAAATGAAATCTAAGGTTCTTGTGCAGTCTCTTGATTCCAGCAGCTGTGGCTTTAACAGAAACAAATATCATGCGATTCACAATAAAATTACATGAATTGGCAACAATAAGTAAATGTCCCACTACGAGGGGGCTGAAATAAATAACTTGCAACCTACAGCATTAACCCTCAGCTTGAAGTGTCTAGCACACTTGTGGGCACAATAAAATAATCAATAAAGAGCATAACAAAAATACATATTAAACCAGCCTCGACATGTCTGTTCTGTTTAAGGCTGTAGCAAGGCTCAGAGATGTGATTAAAGTATGGTTAAGTTTCATCTACCCTAGAAGACAGAACTGTGATTAACCTTCACAGGAGACAGCTTTGTTGTAACTAGCTCCCCTTCCATAGTTGTTATGATGCAGTGAATAGGCGCTATTCTGGAGAAGTGCAGTCCAGTGGAACAGTGAATGGAATCCCTTACAGCTTCACCACCACCAACTGTGCACTTGTCAGAGTTCATAGCTAAGTAGAGGCAGGGCTGCAAAATATTTGTCTGAGGGGACCTCCAAGGAAAACCAGGTGCTGCAGGAAAGAGTGTTGGTGATTCAGAAGGTATCCACACTTTCCTCTGAGTGTACATCACACTGCACGCTCCTTTCGGCGGCATGTAGAATACAAACATGACAAGCCACCACCACCCCGCACCCCCACCCCCAAGGTATAAATAGCAGTGTAGACGGTGAGGCACTGTTTGGGCAAGTACACTACAGACACTTCTGAACCCTGTGGGTGTGTACACAACAGGGCTCTCTACTCGCCCAAGCATTGCGGCCTCCTCTACAGTGCTATTTTTAGCAGTGTAATGTCCTTCTGTCTCCCTGCTTCTGGAGTCTCCCCGCTGCAGAAAAGTATCTGACACGGGGAAAGATTCTGGCAGCTCCCTGCTACTGGAGCCTTTCCCTGCCATAGGAAAAACTCCTGCAACAAGGAACTTGGGCGCCGGCAACTCCCTGTTGCAGGAGTCTTTCCCTGCAGCAGGGAAAGGCTCCGGCAGCTCCTTGCTGTTCTTTTCTCTTCATTTCTTTCCCTACGACAACTCCCAATTCCCATCCCAGAGTGCTCCATTCTCAGCCTCTTCCCCATTATACTGGCAACTAAATAGTTAATATTGACCCAAGTGTCATTCAAAGTTGATATTCCTTTCAGATTAATAGGTGACAGGAGAGTTCACATCACAGTCATCATTTCACTGTCTGCAGACTCAGGCAGATATCTACATCACTCACTCAGTTCACATTTAAGAGGTTATCTCTGCAGCCATACAGTCTAGAAATTAACTTTCTTTTAAAATGAAAGCTGGAGAATCTGACTTTAATAAATATATCATTTAAGATTTTTACTTCATTTGATTCTATGCTTTCTTTCATATATAGTGCCACTCCCCCACCAACACGACCTGTTTTGTCCTTCTGATATATTTTGTACCCTGGTATTACTATTAGGGAACGTGGGGTGGCATCCCTGCCACTTTTGCCTTTGCCCATTCATGCACCTTTCCTCCATGAACTTATCAAAGGACTGTTCACTGCAAAGCAATTTTCTTCAGTCCATTTCTAAACGGAAGTACTTTTTTCACTTTGTGAATTTAGGTTGAGATGTTTTCACTAGCTATATGTTGGTTTTAAGAGGATTCTAAGATAGTAATCAATGTAATTCAATGTCATTTCCACTACCCATTCTGTGTATATCGTAACTGCGAGAATGCTTTTGAGGCAGGCTTGAGCTTCTGTCTGAGCTTGCATTGAAGGGAACTGCAAAGCCACAGCCAGTTTAGTATTCATTTATTTTGTGCTCAGGATTTATCAGCAAGATTTTTCAACCTTGCACCTTGTTCCTGTAAGAACTGATTCTATTTTGGGGGCTAAAGGAGCTGATCCTTAGCAAGTAGATGCAAAAACCAGCCACTACTGGGCAGATTGTATTACCTCTGTGAAATCCTGACATGATCTGGGGCTGCAACTGGGACTATATCCCAGTTTACTGGGCAAATCGGTCATTTATTGGAATGTTCAGCCTTTGAAAGGGAAGAGGACCTGTAATGAAAAGTATTTTGCTTTATTAAAGCAGCATATGCCATCAGAAATATTCCTGGCACTGCCAGATCTTGGCTGAAGGTTTTAAGCACCTGCCACAAAGAAATATTGTCTAGTGTGAGGGAGCCTGAGAAACTATGTGGGCAGAAGAGAGCAGAATGATCCAAGACAGGATTGTTCTGTGCACAGTACTTTGGGAGTGTGTATGTATCATAATGTGAAGGGCCTAGACATGAGTTAGGGTTACCATACGTCCGGATTTTCCCGGACATGTCCGGCTTTTGGGGGCTCAAATCCCCGTCCGGGGGGAAATCCCCAAAAGCCGGGCATGTCCGGGAAAATCGGGAGGGAGGGAGGGCTCGGCCGGGGCCTCTTTGGCCGGGGCCGGTGCAGGGCCGGGCCGGGGTCGCGGGGCCAGGGACATGGTGCCGGGCCGGGCTGGGAGCCGGGCCGGGCGCACGGTGCCGGGCCGGGGCCGGGGGGTGCGCTGGGCCGCGGGGCCGGGAGCCGGGGGGCCGGTCCGGGAGCCGGTCCGGGGTCGAGGGGCCGGGGGGTGCGCTGGGCCGCGGGGCCGGGCCGCTGGGGGGTGCGCTGGGCCGGGGGGTCGGTCCGGGAGCTGGCCGGGGTCGCGGGGCCGGGTCAGGCCGCCGGGGGGTGTGCCGGGCCGCCCAGGGCCGGCAGTGTTGGGCGGGCCGGGGCCGGCACCCCAGGGCCCGAGCCGACCCAGGCTGGAAACGCCGGGGGGACCAGCCTGGGCCGCGCCTCCTCCCCCCACACCCCCCCTTACCTGCTTCAGCTTCCCGCGAATTAAATGTTCGCGGGAAGTAGGGGAGGGGGCGGAGTGGGGGCGGGGGCGTGGGCGGGGCTGGGGGCGGGGGCGGGGCCCCGTGGAGTGTCCTCCTTTCGGAGGCACAAAATATGGTAACCCTACATGAGTGAATTTTTATTTAATGGCTTTAAGATGGTGTGGCTGGTCATATGGTGAAAATTAAGATGGAGGAAAGAGGAGATGTGGCAGAGTAGAATATATTTTGTTCTTGTGAAGTAGCTAGGGAGCCTTTTCGTGGGTGGATGCAGTACCACTGCTTAGGGTTACAGATGTAAACATTGAAGCAGAAATACTCCTCGTGAGTGGTAGTGCACTGGCTTTGGCAGTGTTGCCAAAATTAAGAGAATAAAAAATTTGACAATTGTATTGTGTGATTGTTCCATACTCTTCGGTTCATGAGGAGGCGGTGGGAATTCCTGCCATAATATGCATCCATTTTGCAGCTTGCATGATAACTAGTAGTTGGAGCTCCAAAGGGTTAACAAATCAATCAGAGAACTTTGTGAGCCTCTTGGAAAGGGGATTGGGGAAGGTGTAGGAAGAGAGGAACAGAGAAAGAGTCCACTTGTGGTCAGCATTATACATTTACTCCTATGAGTCACTAAATTTGTTACATTCTCTCATTCAGCAAGGAAGTTCCAAGTACAGCTTGAGTGCGAAATGGCTCATTTCCAAGAGTTCCATGGCCATACTAATTTGCAGTACTTCTGTCAGTGCTACCACTCAGCAGATGTGTGCACACACCTTTCAACAGACAGTTTCACAAACTTGGCTTTTGTGAATTTGCTTTATTTTTCTGTAGTTCAAAGGAAGCAAGCTGAGAAAAACAAACTCCTTCTATGTTAAGCCTTTCCTAACAGGTTATTCAGAATGAATTGGGATTGTTGGCTATTTTGCTTTTATTTGCTGTTGAGGTTTGCTGACACAGAATAGAAATTAGAGATGGAAGGTCCTCTTGGGGCATCTTATTGAGATCTTTGCCAGTGCAGGCAAAGTATCTCTCAAGTATTTTGTCCAGTCTAATTTTAAATAAACTGATGGGAATTCCTCTGATTCCCTGGGAAGACTATTTCGGTCTGATAGACCTCACTGAAACAATTTTTCCTGATAGTCAACCTAAATTTTCCATGGCTTTCAGTTACACCTCTTTGGACAAGCGAGTATGGACAGAGACATCTAAATCTACACACAAAACTGTCACTCTGTCATCTCTTAAGTTCATTGGTCTACTGAAACATTTGCTCTGACAGTCCGCAAGGAGATAGTGTAAACCGGGATCGGCAACTTTCGGCACGCGGCTCGCCAGGGTAAGCACACTGGCGGGCCGGGCCAGTTTTATTTACTTGCTGACGTGGCAGGTTCGGCCGATTGCGGCCCCCACTGACCGCGGTTCGCCGTCCCGGGCCAATGCGGGCAGCGAGAAGCCGCGGCCAGCACATTGCTCGCCCGCGCCGCTTCTCGCCGCCCCCATTGGCCCGGGACGGCGAACCGCGGCCAGTGGGGACCGTGATCGGTCGAACCTGCCGCGTCAGCAGGTAAATAAAACTGGCCCGGCCTGCCTGGGTTCTTACCCTGGCGAGCCGCATGCCGCACGTTGCCAACCCCTGGTGTAAACCATCTGCTCTGAGAGAGCCTGGATTGTATTCAGATTGTTTGGATTGATATGTGACTTCTGAGTTGCTTCATCGCTTGCATTAGTGACTTGCTGCTTTGCATAGCAGAATCTGTCAGATTTACTAATCTAACTACTGCAGAAATATGGTTTAGGGGAATGCTTATTCACAATTGTCTATTTTTCTTATGTATTCATTCTTTGAGATCAGAATGAGCATGGATAGTGGCTAAAATGGATCCTGCTTACACATACACAGTGTGTTCCTTCTGACAGAATTTACCAGAAAGTGTGCAGTGAAATCATAGAATCATAGGACTGGAAGGGACCTTGAGAGGTCTTCTAGTCCAGTCCCCTGCACTCATGGCAGGACTAAATATTATTTAGACCATCCCTAACAGCTGTTTCTCTAACCTGCTCTTAAAAATCTCCAACGATGGAGATGCCATAACCTCCCTAGGCAATTTATTCCAGTGCTTAACCCAGGGGTGGGCAAACTTTTTGGCCCGAGGGCCATTTTGGGGTTGCAAAACTGTATGGAGGGCCGGGTAGGGAAGGCTGTGCCTCCCCAAACAGCCTGGTCCCCGCCCCTATCCACCCTGTCCCACTTCCTGCCCCCTGACTGCCCCCCTCAGAACTCCCGACCTTCTCCTTGTCCCCTGACCGTTCCCTCCGGGGACCCGCCCCCTATCCAACCCTCCTGCTCCCAGTCCCCTGACTGCTCTGACCCCTATCCACACCCCCGCCCCTTGACAGGCCCCCCTGGGACCCCACACCTTTTAAGAAAATTATGAACAAATCAGATAGAATCCAGAGGAGAACAACAAAAATAAGAGGCTTAGAAAACATGACCTGTAAGAAAAGGTTGAAAGAATTGGGCATGTTTAGTCCAGAGATGAGAAGACTGAGGGGGGACATAACGCTACTGAGCCGTTATAGTTTTAACTCCTGGAACTCTATGGGGAAGTTCAAGGAGTTGATTCCCCAAGAGTCCAGGGAAGAGTTCGGAGCCCTAGTTGAGGAAGGTAAGAAGGTGGCTCGGACTTCCTTACAGGCCTCATTAGATATAGCGGACTCGGCTGCGAGAACCCTGGCGTCAGGTATCGCTATGCGAAGGACCTCCTGGCTCCAAGTTTCGGGTTTGCCCCCTGAGTTGCAACAAACCCTGCAGGATTTGCCCTTTGAGGGACATGGGTTGTTCTCTGATAAGACGGACTCTCGCCTGCAGAGCCTCAAGGATTCCAGGACAATCATGCGCTCCCTGGGGATGCACGTTGCGGGTCCTCAGCGCAGGCCATTTAGGCCTCAGCCTCAGCGCTTCTACCCCCCCCCACCTCGTCAGAGACAGGACTCTGCCCGGAGGCGGGGGCGAGGTAGTAGAAGAAGGTGGACCGGCCCTCAACCTGGTCAGAACCAAGGGCCACCAAGGCCACCCGCAGGCCCCAGGCAGAACTTTTGAAGGTGCGGTCGAGGACGGCGCCCCAGTCATCCCCCAGGATCCAGTCTCCTCCTTTCCCACTTCCACCGTGCTTGGTCCCTTATAACTTCGGACCGTTGGGTCCTTCGCACGGTGGAGAGGGGATACGCTATCCAGTTTTCTTCAATCCCTCCCTCCCACCCCCCTTCCCCGTCCCTCTTCAGGGACCCTTCTCACGAGCAACTTCTTATACAGGAGGTTTCCACGCTCCTTGCTATGGGGGCCATAGAGGAGGTTCCAGTAGAGTTAAGGGGCAGGGGATTTTATTCCCGTTACTTCCTGATCCCCAAGTCCAAAGGGGGTCTGAGACCCATCTTGGACTTGCGCGGACTCAACAAATTTATAGTAAAGTTGAAGTTCCGCATGGTCTCCTTAGGAACCATTATCCCTTCCCTCGATCCTGGAGACTGGTTCGCCGCCCTCGACATGAAAGACGCATACTTTCATATTGCAATTTACCCGCCCCACAGACGCTTCCTGCGATTCGTGGTAAGCAAGGTGCACTATCAATTTGCGGTCCTTCCCTTCGGCCTATCCTCGGCCCCAAGAGTGTTCACGAAATGTATGGCTGTCGTGGCAGCATACCTTCGTCGACAAGGGATACAGGTGTTTCCGTACTTAGACGACTGGCTGGTACGCAGCCGCACCAAAGAGCAAGTTCGAGCTCACGTCCACATGATAGTGCACACATTCAACAAGTTGGGCATCCTACTCAACAAGGACAAATCCACTCTAGAACCTACCCAGAGAATAGAATTCATCGGCGCAGTCCTAGACTCCAGACGTGCACAAGCCATCCTACCGGACAACCGCTTTTGTACCATCACGAGCCTCATTCAAGGGCTCAGGGCCTTCCCAACTACCACGGTGAGGTCGTGCTTCACCCTGCTGGGTCACATGGCTTCCTGCACGTACGTAACCAGACATGCCAGACTTCGGCTTCGCCCGCTCCAGACCTGGGTGTCATCGGTATACCGCCCACATCGGGACAGCCTGAACTTGGTGGTCACGGTCCCGAACTCGGTCTTGACCTCCCTCACCTGGTGGCTAGATCACAGTGTGGTTTGCGAGGGGATGCCGTTTCACGCCCCACAACCCTCTCTGCACCTGGTCACAGACGCTTCATCTCTGGGTTGGGGCGCCCATCTCAACGAACACCATACCCAGGGCCTGTGGACTGCACCCCAGCTAGCCCTGCACATCAATGTTCGGGAACTGATGGCGGTGCGCCTGGCGTGCCAGGCATTTCTCAATCTCCTACGTGGCCGCTGTGTGTTAGTTCTCATCGACAACACCACGGCCATGTTTTACATCAACAGGTAAGGAGGAGCACGTTCATCGACTCTATGCCAAGAGGCGATTCGCCTATGGGACTTCTGCATCGCCCACTCAATCCATCTCACGGCATCGTTCCTCCCTGGAGTCCAGAACACTTTAGCGGACCGACTCAGCAGGTCCTTTCAGACGCACGAGTGGTCTATCCGTCCGGACATCATACATTCTGTTTTCCAGAAGTGGGGGTTTCCCCAGATAGACCTGTTTGCATCTCGAGACAACAGGAAGTGCCACGTGTTCTGCTCCCTGCAAGGTCGAGCTCCCTCTCGGATGCGTTTCTCCTTCCCTGGAAAGACCACCTGTTTTATGCCTTCCCTCCGTTTCCTCTGGTCCACAAGGTACTGCTCAAATTGCGCAGAGACCAGGCACAGGTAATTCTGGTCGCTCCAGCGTGGCCGAGACAACATTGGTACACCACACTGTTGGAACTCTCGGTTCAGACACCGATCCCGCTTCCATTATGTCCAGATCTCATCTCTCAGGACCACGGCCGACTGCGTCACCCCGACCTACAATCTCTTCACCTCACGGCGTGGCTGCTCCATGGTTCACCCAGGCAGAGCAACAATGCTCACTCTCGGTCCAACAGATTCTGTTGAGCAGTAGGAAGCCCTCAACACGAGCCACGTACTTGGCCAAGTGGAAGCGGTTCTCCTGTTGGTGCGAACAACGAGCCACGTCCCCGTTACAGGCACCTATTCCTCTCATATTGGAATATCTCCTCTCCCTAAAACAGCAGGGGTTGGCGATATCTTCAATTAGAGTTCACCTGGCCGCTATATCGGCCTTTCACCCAGGGGAACTCGCGTCCTCGGTATTCTCTAACCCGATGGTCGTTAGATTCCTCAAGGGCTTAGACCGAATGTACCCACAACAACGTCAGCCCGTTCCAACGTGGGACCTCAACCTGGTTCTCTCCAAGCTCACAGGTCCTCCATTCGAGCCATTGGCCACCTGTTCACTTCTGTACCTATCCTGGAAGACAGCCTTCCTCGTAGCCATCACCTCAGCAAGGCGCGTTTCTGAACTCAGGGCGCTTACATCCGAGCCCCCTTACACAGTTTTCCATAAGGATAAAGTGCAGCTTCGTCCACATCCTGCCTTTCTCCCTAAGGTGGTTTCTCCATTTCATATCAATCAGGATATATTTCTCCCGGTCTTTCATCCTAAACCACATGCTACTCGCCAGGATCAACGTTTGCATTCTCTGGACGTACGCAGGGCCCTGGCTTTCTATATTGACCGCACAAGGCACTTTAGAAAGATGACGCAACTCTTCGTTGCAGTGGCCGACCGAATGAAAGGCTTACCGGTCTCCTCACAACGCCTATCCTCCTGGATTACGTCTTGCATCCGGACTTGCTATGACCTGGCAGGTGTCTCAACACCGCACCTCACCGCTCACTCCACGAGGGCCCAAGCTTCCTCGACTGCTTTCCTGGCTCAAGTTCCAATCCAGGACATTTGTAGAGCTGCAGTTTGGTCATCAGTCCACACATTTACAGCTCACTATGCACTAGTGCAGCAGTCCAGGGACGATGCTGCATTCGGATCAGCAGTTTTGCACACAGCAATGTCTCACTCCGACCCCACCACCTAAGTTGGGCTTGGGAGTCACCTAATTGGAATCGATATGAGCAAGCACTCGAAGAAAAGACGGTTACTCACCGTTGTAACTGTTGTTCTTCGAGATGTGTTGCTCATATCCATTCCAAACCCGCCCCCCTTCCCCACTGTCGGAGTAGCCGGCAAGAAGGAACTGAGGGGGCGCCGGGTCGGCTGGGGTATATATTCAGCGCCATGAAGGCGCCACTCTAGGGGGCTCCACAGCCGACCCGCCGGTGTTGCTAGGGTAGAAAATTCACCGACGATCGTGCACGCGGCGCGCGCACACCTAATTGGAATGGATATGAGCAACACATCTCGAAAAACAACAGTTACAACGGTGAGTAACCGTCTTTTTCTGCAGGCACAGATGATCCTGGAATGCACAGGTAACTCTTTGCCAGTTTTCCACGCCTTAGAAAACGCTGTGCATTGACCTTCCACCACTCTCAATGGACTGCATTCCAATGAAGGTCAAGGCTCCTTGAACTAATTTTCCAGTTCATTTTCTAGTGCATTCTCCTTTTTGGTATAATCTTCACCTGAAAGCATCATTATAGCACTCTTCTCAGTTTCATACATTTTTTTGGTGCTGGCTCTATCGGTTCATCCATTTCAGCACTTCTCGGTTCAGCCCTAGCACTTGGAGGTTCTTCTATTTCTAACAGCAATGCAAGTTGCAGAAGCTTTGATTTAGCAGTGATCTGGGCAACAGGCGAAAGAAACCACATGTGTTTATGGCATGGATCTAACAAGGAGGCAATAAGTGCAGGTTTGGCAGTTATGGCAGGATCATTGGGTTTCATGCGATGCTCCAGAGAGCAACGAATAGCAGCCTTGAAATCAGTGACTTTTCCATTTTTGACAGGAGCTTCGCTTCTGAGGTGAGTTTGGAGAAGACTGTTGCAAATTGGATAAATATTTGAAATTGAAACTGACTGTTCAGCAGACATGGCAGTTGTTGTACATTTTAAATTGGAAAGTAGTGGTAAGATATAAGAACATAAGAACGGCCGTACTGGGTCAGACCAAAGGTCCCTCCAGCCCAGTATCCTGTCCACCGACAGTGATCAATGCCAGGTGTCCCAGAGGGAGTGAACATGACAGGTAATGATCAAGTGATCTCTCTCCTGCCATCCATCTCCACCCTCTGACAAACAGAGGCTAGGGACACCAATCCTTACCCATCCTGGCTAACAGCCATTAATGGACTTAACCTCCAGGAATTTATCTAGTTCTCTTTTAAACCCTATTATAGTCCTAGCCTTCATAACCTCCTCAGACAAGGAGTTCCACAGATTGACTGTGCGCTGTGTGAAGAAGAACTTCCTTTTATTTGTTTTAAACCTGCTGCCCATTAATTTAATTTGGTTGCTCCTAGTTCTTATATTATGGGAACAAGTAAATAACTTTTCCTCATTCACTTTCTCCACACCACTCATGATTTTAGATACCTCTATCATATTCCCCCTTAGTATCCTCTTTTCCAAGCTGAAAAGTCCTAGCCTCTTTAATCTCTGCTCATATGGGACCTGTTCCAAACCCCTGATCATTTTAGTTGCTCTTCTCTGAGCCTTTTCTAATGCCAGTATATCTTTTTTGAGATGAGGAGACCACATCTGTACACAGTATTCAAGATGTGGGCATACCATGGTTTTATATAAGGGCAATAAGATATTCTCCGTCTTATTCTCTATCCCTTTTTTAATGATTCCTAACATCCTGTTTGCTTTTTTGACTGCCGCTGCACACTGCATGGACATCTTCAGAGAACTATCCATGATGATTTCAAGATCTTTCTTGATTAGTTGTAGATAAATTAGCCCCCATCATATTGTATGTATAGTTGGGGTTATTTTTTCCAATGTGCATTACTTTACATTTATCCACATTAAATTTCATTTGCTATTTTGTTGCCCAATCACTTAGTTTTGTGAGATCTTTTTGAAGTTCTTCACAGTCTGCTTTGGTCTTAACTATCTTGAGCAGTTTAGTATCATCTGCAAACTTTGCCACCTCACTGTTTACCCCTTTCTCCAGATCATTTATGAATAAGTTGAATAGGATTGGTCCTAGGACTGACCCCTGGGGGGAACACCACTAGTTACCCCTCTCGATTCTGAAAATTTACCATCTATTCCTACCCTTTGTTCCTTGTCTTTTTACCCATTCTCAGTCCATGAAAGGATCTGCTCTCTTATCCCATGACAATTTATGTAAGAGCCTTTGGTGAGGGACCTTGTCAAAGGCTTTCTGGAAATCTAAGTACACTATGTCCACTGGATCCCCTTTGTCCACATGTTTGTTGACTCCTTCAAAGAACTCTAATAGATTAGTAAGACATGATTTCCCTTTACAGAAACCATGTTGTCTTTTGCCCAACAATTTATGTTCTTCTATGTGTCTGACAATTTTATTCTTTACTATTGTTTCAACTAATTTGCCCGGTACTGACGTTAGACTTACTGGTCTGTAATTGCTGGGATCACCTCTAGAGCCTTTTTTAAATATTGGCGTTACATTAGCTATCTTCCAGTCATTGGGTACAGAAGCTGATTTAAAGGCCAGGTTACAAACCATAGTCAATAGTTCTGCAATTTCACATTTGAGTTCTTTCAGAACTCTTGGGTGAATGTCATCTGGTCCCGGTGACTTGTTACTGTTCAGTTTATCAATTAATTCCAAAACCTCCTGTAGTGACACTTCAATCTGTGGCAATTCCTCAGATTTGTCACCTACAAAGGACGTCTCAGTTTTGGGAATCTCCCTAACATCCTCAGTCGTGAAGACTGAAGCAAAGAATTCATTTAGTTTCTCCACAATGACTTTATTGTCTTTAAGTGCTCCTTTTGTATCTCGATCGTCCAGGGCCCCACTGGTTGTTTAGCAGGCTTCCTGCTTCTGATGTACTTAAAAAACATTTTGTTATTACCTTTTGAGTTTTTGGCTATCTATTCTTCAAACTCCTTTTTGGCTTTTCTTGTTACATTTTATCCTTTATTAAATGCCAGTGCTCATCTTGCAGCTGAAGTGTTCGGGCATCAAATTGTTTTGTTACAGAGCTATCTGAAAGCACAACTGTTATAGCCCACCTTTGCTCACTGAGTCTTTCGAACATGTCATACCGAATTCCAGCGAGTTTCACACGACTGGATCAGATGGTGTCGCTGAACCTGAAGCTGTGTTTGTTTTCTTTCAAGTGCTTTTGCAGCCACAGTGCTGTGGTGGAAGAGTGCAAGTAGTCTACTTGCAGCTGCAACAACACGATCCACACTACTTGAAGAAAAACCCATCATTTATGGCTAGCTGCAAAGTATGGGCAAAACAACTGACAGATTCCCATGTAACATACCTTGGTGTGTTGGCGAGCACAATGTTGCTTGCATTATCGTGTACGCACGCCAAGACACGGCCTAACAGACCCTATTTTTCCACAGTGGTGTTTAATTTTTCAGCAAGGATTTCCACTGTATGTAGTTCTGCCATACTTTTGGTTTATAGAACTGCAGATCGAAGCTCCCAATTTTCATTATAATGGCAAGTGGCAGTCATGTATTTTCTGTAGTTAATGCTGTCCAGCAGTTAGGGATGAAAGCTACTTTAACAGCGTTTTCCAATTTTTCCCTAGACAGACTTCACACTGTCTTCATAGCACTTCTAGTTGCGAGGTTATAGTCTCTCTCACAGGCACACAGTATTCAGGTTCTACAAAACTCATCAATGCACAAAAACCTGTACCTTCAACGACACTTACAGGCAGCATATCTGTAGTGATCATGGTGCACAACAACTCCTAGTTTTTTGTCACATTGTGTGTGCTATTTTCTTGAACTGCTGAAACAAACGTTGTTTGATTTTTTGCCTTCTTTTTCACATGAAACAGAAGGATGTTTCAGCTTCAAATGATTCAGCCTTACTCCGGTACTGTTTGCATACCTTAGCTGTGTATTACACAGTTTACATTTAACGGTATCTTCTGTTATTTTTGTGAAATGATTTCAGGCATTACTCCTTTTCAATCGCTCCATCTTCACTATGGAACATTAGTTACCAAAAATCGCGATAACCTACATGATATTGTTTGAAGGTTTAACGGTACCAAAGTGTGACATCAGTTCCATAGCAATGGTCCTAACAACGTGGAACCTAGTTCCACATACTCTATGAAATGGTATTGCTGCGGTATTTTTAATGTGCACGTTAGGTATTTAAACATTAACTGAATACATTACTGGTAAGACTGATGCTTACCGATTAACCAGTTAACATTTTACATCCCTACCCCCTTCTCTCACAGGGATACTGTGAAAATAAATTTGTTCATGTTTGTGAAGCACCCTGATACTACAGTTATGAGCACACCATAGAAAAGCTTATGAGGAAATTAGTAATTCTGGCTTCAGAATAGGTTTTGGATAGTGTAAGTAAATGAGACATGGAGCCACACTCTGAACAAGAAGAAAACAAAATATTGGATAGTTGTTCGTTAGTTGAGCTCTGTCCATCCTGAATCGGGTAGGGGTCCTGTAGGAAAAAATAGCACGTGATCATGTAAATTAAGACTGTCATCATAGTGCATACACACAAGGGAGCTGAATAAAGTTGCACTTCAGTAGTGGCATTTCTGAATTTTTGAGTGCTTGACTTTGGAACCTTAATGCTCTTCTAATGTAGAGGTTTTTTTGTGTGGTTATACGTGACATGCACAAAAACATACCCTTACCATTTATCTCCTTCAATGTTCAAAGGTTTTAATGTGAATGCTGTGTAAGAGCTTTGAGATAAAATATCCTGCTGTTTACTAGACTGTAAAATCCAGTGGTTCCCAGCAGAACCCCCCTAGAAGAACTTGTCTGAGAAAACACTTTCTCTTCAGTACAAGATAAAAAAACTAGTAATTGGAACTGTTTCGTAGACACAAACATTAAAGCAAGAATGCTCTGAATACCTCATTAACTGAAGTACTGGCAAGGGAATAAAATTAAAAATGACAGTTTCTTTCTAACAAGGCTAAAAACTGAGGTTTTCCCACTTGTAATGCAGTTGCTGTTCTAACAGGCTTAAGAGAGAATCGTTTGGTTGCTTTTTTGGTTGTTCTGCTGTGGGGGGGGAGGGTGTTTGCCTTAACCTGACAGCCCTATGCTAATGGATGGCTGTGTTAAAATGTCCTTAGCTAACAGAACATTTTAATTCTGAACATTTTTCTTTTGATTTCACACTCCTCCCCACAGAAACCAAGAATGACAAATATTTTATAAGATGATAAAACTAACAGTACTAGGGCTAGAAAATAGGAATCAGTGTGCTCTAACCATTAGTTCCAGATTCATAGTCCCTACCTTTTCTTGCTTGAAAAGGGATCTCCTCTGCCATTTTTAGAGTGGTGTATGTTTGCTGCTTTGGGTTTTAGTTTTTATATTCACTTTTACAAAATGAAATTCACCAGCCAATGCAAGTACATGATGGGTTACATTTTAAACTTTGTCTGCTTCCTGCGGGTGCTTTTGCAGTTGTTGTGTGAAGCTGTTTCCATCTTACTCTTGCAACAGCCACCCCTAATAACAATAGCACAGAGGGATCCTAGAAATTTTTCAAAGTCCTGTAGCAGCTCTGCAGCCCTTGAGCACAATGGTTCCATATCCCAGGGAGAAAACATCACTTTCTCCAATTAAAAAATGATAGAAAAATATATCCTTATTGCCTTGGTATCCACATCAGACAGGTTTTTCCAGGCTGTGAGTTCTTCTCCTGCAGAGATGAAAGGAGAAGCTCAGATTTACCCTCACCTTTAAGGAAAATGTGAAAGTATGTGTCCATCAGTAGAGAGCATGGAAGAGTCCTCTAATTAAAGTTTGGGGAAGGGAGTGGAGAAGACACTTCTTCTAAGATAAAGATGTCAGAAAAAGTTTGAATTTTAATAGAAAAGGAAATATGTAACCCCTAGCTCAGGAGCGGGCAAACTTTTTGGCCTGAGGGCCACATTGGGTTTCGAAAATTGTATGGAGGTCCGGTTAGGGGTGCCTGTGCCTCCCCAAAGAGCCAGGCATCGCCAAGCCCCCGTCCCCTATCCGACCCCCCCCACGCTTCTTGCCCCCTGATGGCCCCCCTGGGACTCCTGCCCCATCCAGCCTCCCCTGATGCCCCCCCCCCCGGGACTCCTGCCCCATCCACACACATCCCGCTCTCTGTCCCCTGACTGCCCCCCGCCGCCCTGTCCAACCTGTCCTCTCATTCCTGACTGCCCCCTCCCGGGACCCCTGGCCCCATTCAACCCCACTGTTCCCTGCCCTCTGACTGCCCCGACCCTTATCCACGCCCCTGCCCCCTGACCACCACCCTGAACTCCCCTGCCCTCTATCCAACACCCCCTGCTCCTTGCCCCCTTATTGCACTGTCTGGAGCACTGGTGGCCGGCAGCACTACAGCTGCACTGCCCAGAGCACCAGGACAGGCAGCCGCGCCGCCTGGTTGGAGCCAACCACGCCACCACGCAGCACAGAGGACCGGGTCAGGCCACGGCTCTACAGCTCTGCTGCTCGGCAAGAGCTTGCAGCCCCGCCACCCAGAGCATTGCGCTGGCAGCACAGTGAGCTGAGGCTGCAGGGGAGGTGGAACAGCAGGGGAGGGGCTGGGGCCTAGCCTTCTGGGTCAGGAGCTCAGGGGCTGGGCAGGAGGGTCCCATGGGCTGCATGTGCCCTGCGGGCTGTAGTTTGACCATCTCTGCCCTAGCTGGTAGTTAGCTAGAGAAATCCTGAAGAAGTATGGTACGGAGTTAAGAGGTTCAAACTCCAATAGGATTATTACAAATGATTCTTTGTATAAACTATATATTTTATGTGGATTTCTCTAGAAGTGGGTGTCATAGCTGATCCTAATTCTTATATATGTGCTCTTTCATGTGACTGTCTGGACTTCCATAACTAAGTCTCGGCAGAAGACAATAACAGGATGATGTGCTCCTGCCCCTTCTTGAAATTGTAGTGTGCCTTTAACGGTTCCTTTGATATTATTACTGTGACGAGCACTATAAAGCAACCTAAGACATTTTGTTCCTTTCTAACCACTGATGGTGAAGGAATTCTCCATAGGAAGTTCAGAAAAACTTGGGTCCTGTGTTAGGACAAAATGAATTTCTTTAGAAGGAAGTTGGAAGATAGGTTTACAAAAGCTAAAAAGAATAGGTCACACTTCATTCCTTTGGCTCCATTGTTCAATCCTCAGCCATTTCCCAACACAAAGGAGGAAAAGGAAAGGCACTTACCCAGAAAAGAATCTATATTTTAGCTATGGCTTCAAGGGGCATCCAGTATTCCCAGAGTTAGGTCACCAGACCTCACTACCAGCAAAGGAAGAAAGGTGCAGATATTCCAACTGGAGAAAAGCTAAGGGCCTTTACTTGCCTCAGACACATTGGTTATCAATGTTGTGAAGCAGGGCTATGGAGTTTGATGTAAAAAAAATTCCTTCAGACTGACTCTTTCATGAATGCTCTTGAGACCTTCAGCATTAGGTTGAGAAACTTTAGGGAATTCAGTCAAAGCCTGCAACTCAGAAACCTCAAATACTGTGTGGCAAAAACATGTGAATGAATCCATGCCACCCAGCAATAGAAGGAAGGGTTTTTTATTCTGGGTACTTCCAAGTGCCCACAACTGTAGGAGGCCCAAGGTCCAGTCTGAATCTTGGAAAACTCAATTACTGTCTGATAGAAGAAATACTGTAAATGATATCTCTTGAAACAATCTTCTCATCTAGATGATAATGGGATGTGCACTCTGGCCCCCAAGGAAATTTTTCTGGATGGTGGGGGTACATCTAAGCTGCCAGATGTAAATTAAATTTCTTATAGGAGAGTGCACTATCAGTGCAGAGCATAGCCTTTTGAGCTAGTATCAGCATGGCATGTGTTTACAATATGTTTTTGTAGCTGTAGCATTTCTAGAAAGAAATGGAGTTCATTGCACCATATCTTGATGATTGGCTGGAGCAAAACAGTACTTCAGAAGGGAATGTGACATTGCTGCAGAGTCACTAAGTTTCATCTTAAACTCCCCCCAAATCTCATTTTGTTCTCTAAAGACAATTGGAATATGTAGGAACCTTATTGGACGCAACTTGCCTCAAAGCCTTCCCTGTTCTGGAAATAATCCATGAGTCTTAGTGAGGTGCTTGAAAATTACTTGACACCTAGTAACCAGAGGACTATATCTAATATCCAGAGGTAGATATGACATATTTGTTGGTGGAGGACCCCCACCCTTAAAGTCCACAGTTAGCATACTGGTAAACAGTCCCCTTACCTCTCCCAGCTGCTTAGAAGGGAGAAAATGTTAAGATTTGTTTCAGGGAGCTGTTACCTAGACGTTGCTTGTGGATTCCATTCTTACCAGTTTCTGGATATTAGGGATTTGATCAATTTGATGCTCTGCCCCCTCTGGCTATATGTGTCTGAGGAAAGGCCCCCATTACTCTGCCTCTTCCTCAGTCACCATTTTTGGGGTCCTCCATCTTCATGAATAACTCCATTGCTTGCCTCTGCAACGTCTCAGAGCTTTTTGAAGCATCAACAGCGTGAAGTGGATATGATTTCTGACAGTTTTGCTGCTGCCTATAGGGTTCAGAAAAAGAGCAAAGAAACTGACCACCAGAGTCTTATTAATTTCACTCTGGTGCTTGGCAAATCTATGATATGAAAAGTTCCTTCAGTTACTACTGCCTGTGGTAAATTATAAAGCCCTTGGAACATCCATCAGCTTTTCATTTCTTTGACACTGGATCAATAGGTCATTCTGCATTAAACCGTAACAAAAAGGTAGTCTGGCTGCATCTCTGTTTCTGAAGCAGATCTCCAATGTCAGGGTCAAGTTAGGTCACATTCAGTCTGTGGAATGTCAAGTATCATAGTGTGACACTTTGGGGGTTGCTTCACTGTTGCTCATTTTAAACTTCCTTTGTTCTATTTCCTCACTCAGAATAAACAGAAAATAATAAAACTGTAACCTCTCTTTAAAACTGTTCCCAGCCTTTTCACTTGAGAATCACTTAAAACTATTTTACCAATGCTTGAAGTATAAACCTCAGTTAAATAGCAAGCTCTGTGTAAATTCTGTTCGATTACACCAATGTGGCACTTTGGGGGATCACCCAGACAAGTCAGGGTGTGTGTCACTGCCTGCCCTGTAACCCTGGGTGCTTCTGTGCTATTCATATTTGGCTCACAGCCCTGACAGCAGCAGCTTGCTCAGAGTACAGTGACCTCACCCCGGCTTCCACCAGCCTGATGACTCCTTGCAGAATAACACCAACAGCCCCTCCAGACCCACATCTACCCAGAACCATCTCCCCTGCAGCGCTCAGCCCCTCTTGCCCACAAAACCTTTCCAAGATCGCTGCTTTTTTAAAAGTGGCAGTACACAGCACCAGCCTGTTATTTTGGCTAAGGATTTTACTCTTCAGTTTGAAACACTGCTCTGAGATGGTTTTGTAATAAAACAAGATTAAGTTTATTGACAAAGAGCAGGTATTTAAGTGATAACGAGTAGACGGAATTGAGATAGAAATAGTTACAAAAAACAAAACTAAAAATACATTTCTAAGACTAAAATCTAACTTAACAAATGAGCCTTTTGTTCAAAGTAGTTTACTCACCACAGTTGTTCCTCCAGCATCGCTGGTCAGTTCTTCACAAGATCCGACACAGACTCAAAGCACTTGGTTTCTTTGTCTCTTCAGGTGAAGGATGCCAAAGTGGCTTTCTCTTTCTGCTTGCATCTTCAAAGTTTATCTTTGTTTTGCTGAGTCAGGAAGCCCTCATGGGGGGGGGGGGGGTCTGCCTTGCTGTATTCACTAGGGAGCTGATGCCATGTTAATTTTTGCAGTCTCCTTTCTCTCCCCCCGCATCCCCATCAAGATAGTTAAGTTGATATTTCCCCTACTATGTAGTTTGATGATTTTGTTTACTTCCATCATCTCTTTATGCTCAGTTTACATTGGAGACAAATTCAAGCAGGCAGGACCACATTCTTCTGTTTAGGGCAGTATACCTTTAGCCCTACCTGACCAACACGTTTTAGGAACATATTTCCAGTACATGTTTATAAATTTTCATATATCACTTGTACACACACCATGCAATAATATTAATGCCCAGAGTATTACCAGTTTGCATATGTTACCTTACATGACACCTTTTAGGGTACACTGAGCTGATCAAGCTAGCTGAGACTCACTGAGAGATACCAGGGAACCTCTTGCCCTCTGGCACTGGGGTGCTCTTAGGGAAGTGGTCCCCAAACTTTTCAGGGTCACGGCCCCCCCACCCGGGAGCCTGGGCCGGGAGCGGGGCGGGATGCAGACAGAGGTAAGGGGGTCGCAGCTGGGGCCAGGTCTCAGGCGGGGGTTGAGAATGGAGCCAGGGGCCGAGGCTGGGGCTGGAGCTATGGCCGGGGCTAGGGGGTGGGGTTGGAGCAGATCTGGAGGCGGAGCAAGGCTGGGTAGTGCTTCCTCCCTGCCCGGGCCTGCCACACATCCCAAATGTTCCTCCACATCCCTCTAGGGGGACGGCGCACCCCACAGTTTGAGGACTACTGTCTTAGGGTCATACATAGCCAGCTTCAGATCAGTTCCCAGACAGACTTACAGAGTAGCCACATGGAATTTTCCAAGGCATCATTGTGTAGACTCTCTGTACTGTGTTGTGTTTCCAGGACTGACTTATTGTTACAGAATCTGTTCCAATTATTTTATTGGTTTAGTGATTTGTCTGTGCTTTTTTATATTACTGTGTTTGTTTCTATTTTGAAGTACCTTATCACTCAGGTGATATGTTGTATGTTTTTCTTTTCGGGAGCCTGATGTTCTGTCATCCTACAGTTGCAGTATTCTGTATTCGTTTCTTGTTTAAAAAAAAAAAAACTGGAGATAGCTCATGCTCTGCACTGATAGTGTACTCTCCTATAAGAAATTTAATATACATCTGGCAGCTTAGATGCACCCCCACCATCCATAAAAATTTCCATGAGATGTTTATTCTCAGTGAGGATCTGCTGAGACCCACTTTCAAGAGGAAAAAATTAGTTGTAACTCGGGTTTGCTGATGGTTGTGTGGTCACAGCAGATCCATAATCACAGACTAACCTCTTCACATAGTTGGAGAATATATTGTCCTAATGTACCTGAATTTAAAACTTTTGTTATTAGAAAGAACTAACCTATTAGAGGCACTGTGGGTCACCAGGATTCCAGACAGGGGCAGGCATGGGCTGTCCTGTTGATGGTTAAAACTTGGCTATGGGATTCCCAGTATTTCCATACACAGGGTCCAGATCCAGGTGTTTGCCAGCCAGGAGACAAAATCCCTCCCCCAACTCTCTGACATGCCCGGGGAATGTGCGTCTAACGCCATCTTTCAGAATAGTGTAGCCTGCATTCCCCCATTTACCCATCCATCTCTGTGGGCCCATTGGAGGGGTAGGGACAGGGCTAATCCCTACTTATCTCCCTCCCTACCCCTTTCAGGACAATTCGCCCATGGTTGTACCTGGCTATTGCCTGGAGTGCACAGTGGGGGAGGAAGACTTCTTGCACTCTATATTGCCATCTGTTGTTGAATTGAGCTGTCTCATGGCAACTGGAGGGTGGCAGCTGTGCTCCAGAATCTGTTTCCAGATAAAAGAAATTTAATCTTCTAGATCCTCTAGATCTTCAAAATGTGAATTGAGTATAAACTGTGAAGTTTGCAGGCAACCTACTGTAATAGTTCTGAGAAACATGAATTGCTCCATTCATCCTAGTGATGTCAACTTGGAAGCCTAGTGATCAGCACTGAAATTGTTAACGATGTTGGCATTTTAATGATGATCAAAGTGCAGGAAGTCTAGAAAAAGCAGGAAATTCTGAATATCTGACCAATTATGATTATAATGTATTACTATTGCAGTGACATTAAAGATCCCAGTTGGGGATCAGAACCCCATTATACTACAAACTGTACAGAAAAATAACACGCAATTCCCAGAGAGCTCACAATCTAGGATTTAGACAATACCCAATTGGCAAATAAACTAATAAAAGAGGGAGGAGAAAATAACAGTACAGACATGTTTGGTAAATTAGTAACTACAGTGGTCTCAGTAGTGTCCCCCTTTCAGTAATCCTTGCTAGTGCTCACAGGCAGCATATTCTGGGCACAGCATTGCTGTGACAGTCTAAGTAGAAACACCATTTACATGTAGTCTTATTTTTTGGGGGTTATTTTGGTACTATCCTTTCAATGTGTCACTCTTCTCCCTTCTAACTCTGGCAGGTTGCTGAATGTTTTTTTGTGAATAATAGAGTTGGAATAAAATTTCCTGACTCTCGGTGTGTTCTAAAATTGATAAGCTAAAGCAGTGGAGAAGGGAAATGTCTTTTTTCCTGAAAACTTCCATCTGAAACCTGCCTCCAATGGCTGCCTGAAGCTGACAGAATGAAAGACCCACCAGGAGACTAGTCTGAATCTGAGGTTCTTTAAATATGCAGGCAGCAAGGTGAAGGTGGCATGGTGATATGCTACAGATTTCTCTTCTGAATCTACTTTTATCTTCTCTTTATTCCTGTCTCTACCTTTTGACCATATTCCTCTGCTTATTTTCCCATTTGCCATTGGCTCCTTTTTCTTGTTCCCTTTGTCCTTTAATGAGCATGTTTTAAATGTAGTATATAGACAAATAATCAGGCACCTGAATATTGGAGGTTCTATCAGTAAAAGAGACAGCACACTGAGCATGTGCAATTACCAAAATAATGACTTCATCCTTAGAAATAGCTGCTTTTTAACAAGATTCTGTGATCGTTTCATGGTGTTTATCAAATAATGTTGTAAAACGATGTTGAACTGGCTGAAATAATAATCGCTTTGATGCAGAAGTTGTAGTTTCCAAATTCTAAACACCAGTTGCCATAAGAAATTAAATTATCACCAGTATTGAATGGGCATACCAATAACAGGGCCAGGTGTTAAAAGGTTACCTCTCCACTACAGGCCCAAATCTGGCTTTTTCTGGCTCTGCTGTTACATCTTCATCCTTGAGACCCAAAGGGACATAATGGAAACAGAGAACTTCTGGAGCTGCATATCTTGATGACTCATTTGACCAGCAAAGAATACAAACTTTTAGATGGTATTAGAGTGCAGACTGAATAAAAAGGGCAGCCATTTCCTCAAAGCTCAAAATCAGTGCAGACTTAACTAAGAATTGCATTTGTTGTTTTCTGAGCTGTTTCTACCTCCACCCCCTCTTTAACTATATCCTCTGTTCTTTGCAACCCTTTCTCTCTGTGAGCCAAGCACATTACTTTCTTGAGTCATTTCTACAGCTGTCCCCAACCTGCTCAACTTATTTTAGTAGGACTCAAACCCTCCGTACTTCTAGTATCCAATCCTGCAAGGTGTACTGCTCAGCAGGACTGAACTCGTAGTGTGTCTCAATACTGATAAAGGGAGAAATTGTGCTGGAAGTTACTTCTATCAGAATTTAAAATTTGCCATGCTGGATCAGAGCATTGGCCTCTGGCAGTAACCAACACCTGACGCTTCAGAAGGAAGGCGAAAAAGCCCCTTAATAAACCTAGCCAGCTGTGCTGTGGGGATAGGAGGGCAAATTTTTTTGAACTCCTCCTGGTCATCAGGTATTCCCCTGAATCTTTAGATTTGATTAGCTTTATCTCTAAAAGAAAACAAGAACCTCTTACTACTTTAAAACAAAAGATCAGATTGAGTCTTTTTAATGGAAGAAGAGTTCATGCTAGTACCTGTAGTGAATGTCCACTGACCTGAAGAAATTCCATTGAAAGTAGGAGAATTTATCATATCCATGACTTTTATAAGCTATTCCATAACACATGGACATGTTCTGCTTACGTGTATAAAGTCGGTCTCCTTATCTCCTTAGTGCAGAGAGATGTGGAGATCTCATCTTTATGAACTTTCATATTTTAATCCATCAAATTTCATCATGAAATCCCAATGCATAAGAGTTAAAAGTGCTAAGAATTTAAAATCGGTTTGCTCTGGGTCCTGCTATTGTAGTACTGGAGATTTAGGGCTAGAGTTCAAATCTTAGCAGGCGATTCTGGCTCACTAAGGGTACGTCTTGACTACCCGCCGATACGGCGGGTAGCAATCGATTTATCCGGGATTAATATATTGCCTCTTGTTAAGACGCGATATTATCGATCCCCGAACGCGCTCACTGTCGACTCCAGAACTCCACCAGAGCAAGCGGCGGTAGCGCAGTCGACGGGGGAGCCGTGGCCGTTGATCCTGCGCTGTGTGGACCCCAGGTAATTCAATCCCGATCCCCCTCCCCCCAGTGTAGACCAGCCCAAGACATTCCATAATCTTTCTTATATGGCTATTGATCTAAAGGATACAGAACGCTAAAACCAAAAAAGAGAGCTAATTGAATAAGAGATGATTTTAAAGAAAGCAGTATCCAAAAAAGCATGAGTGGGATGTGAGAGAAGAATGGCATTTGAGGAATTACAAGTTTCTTGTGTCGTATGCAGGTATTAACAGTTGCACTATTCTTTCAGTTCAGAAACGTGTTTGTTGGATTGAGGGTGTTTACTTTAAATTTTTGATTTTAAGCCAGCTGTAGTTAGGGCCCTATTGCTGACCCTGGGAGTGTTTCAAGTTCTTTGTAATTATCTTGCTTTTCCCCCCATCATTTCCCCCACACTTTTGTCTTTCTATATTGCAGTTGCTCTATATTGCACTTTGGTGCTCTATATTGCAGCTCTCTGTCTATCTAAGCTGTTTAATTGGCTCCCATCTCTGTAGTATCCGAGCACCTCCCAAGTAATTAAAAATTAAAAAATAACAAAAGGGATCTCTTTCCTTCCCAGCCTGCTAGAAGAGTAAGGAAAGGCGCCCCAAATGCGGTATTAGGTGGGAATCAGTATAAAGGCCTCAAGTACTACATAGGCTCATGCTGCAGGTCCCAGTGGTGGAAAGTTTAGATTAGAGGTACAGTGGTGCAAGCCATCCACAGCCTGTTTCAGCAGGGATCATGGAGCCAGTTGGAGAGGGAGCAAAGTCAGTCAGGAGATGTGATGAGTCAGTGCATCCCCGGTAACAATACCAATGCCTGTCCCCACAGGCATAGTGGCTGCCATTTGCACATCACTGAAGCTTCTGTATTTTATGATATGATATCATGGTCAATGACACCAGAAATTCTGACCAGCTACAAAGGCAGTAATAGAAGACTAATTTAGTTTGCATGACCCTGTCTCAGTCAGTTGGATTTTGTTTGGAGTTCCAGTGGTGCAACACACATGGACGTAACTCAAGTATAACCCTAGGACCTCTTCATGCCGAGTGGTAGAGGGCACAGAGTTACATAACGGTTACAATGATCCCATAGGTCTGATACCTACATACTAGTCTGCCAAAGAATATCATGTCAGGTCTCTAATGAAAGCCTGTGGCACAACAGTCATCATAATCATTATGAGATGTATGTGGGGAGGGGTGTGTGTGTGTGAGAGAGTTCAGGCAGGTCCTCAAAAGGTGATCCCTATACTCTTGTCAGGCAGGAGGGAAGAGATGTGTGTCTGTCTGTCTCTCTCTCTCTCTCTCTCTCTCTCTGGGTGGTCATATGCAAATCGAGTATTGTATGGTTCCCAATGGAGGCCCATTTACAGTCTGAACAAAATGCTAATCAAGAGATTGCAGGGGATGCAGGAAAAAATAAAACCAGCTGGGGATATCCAGTTTAGGAGTGAGACAATGAACTTTTGGAACTATATCTGGGGTGTATACGAGCCCCCAGATATATCCTTCAGTCTGTGAGGTCAAGTCACCAGGGGGATTGATCTTGTGAAAGGGGGAAGTTGCTCAGCCAAACTGGTTGAAAACACTGGGAAAAGGGTAAGCTATCTGGTAGGAGATAGACAAAAGCCTTGTGAGTTAAATTTAGGCTTTAGAAAACATATTTATGATTTTGTTTTATATGTAACTATTTGTTTCCAGTACTCTTACTTTCTGTCACTTGAATCTCTATTCTTTGATGATAAACTTATTCTTGTTTTCATACATAGACGACCTGTGCCTCCTGACCGGGGGGGCACAACCCCGGAAAGAACAGCCCAAGGCGCACACACCTATCCCTGGCAGCCCCTACCCTCCCAGAAAGCAGCAGCCCCTCAGTGCAGCTCCCAGATTTGCCTCTGCTTCTCCCAGGACAGTTAAAGCAGCAGACCCTCCTGCAGCTCTGCCTCTCCAGGCTGGGTCCCCAGGAAGGGGGCACTATGACTCTGCATGTTGTCTGCGCCCCCGCCCCCCCGCCCCTCCCCTGGTCACACCTCTCTCTCTCTTTCTGTGTGTGTGTGTGTGTGTGTGTGTGTATATATACATTTTTAAGGGCCGTGTGTTAAGTAGAGCGATGATCCTCAGTTAAAACGAGTAAGAGGCTGTGTACTGTTCCTTTGGGAGTAGAATCTGAGTTCTGTGACTGCTCAGTGGATCATGAGCTGGGCATTCCAGAGGGACACTCGGAGAGTTTGGGAGTTGGTGAACCTACAGGGGCTGAGAGGGCTAATTGTGCTGCCTGCGCCTGTGGCCAAGGTTGTCTGGCAACTAATCCTTGGCAGGTACAGACAGGGCACGCTCACTCTAAGGGCAGGTGGTAGCAAGGTTCCACACAACCCTGGAAAGCATCACAACAAGCAATGAAGGGAAATTTCATTATGAATTGAGAAAAAAAACTGGGAGGCTTTTGGTACTAGATCAATGGGAGGTTCATTTGTGAGGAAAACTTCATTCTGTTAAAAATAGGGTTACCATATTTCAACACTGAAAAAAGAGGACACTCCACGGGGGCCCCGGCCCTGCCCCATCTCCACCCCTTCCCCTTCCCCAGCCCTGCCCCAACTCTGTCCCCTCCCCGCCCCCATTCCAACCCCTTCCCCAAAGTCCCCGTCCCAACTCAGCCCCCTCCCCTGAGCACCCCGCATTCCCCCTCCTCCCTCCCGCCCCCTGGGCTCCGGCTGCTGCTGCGCTGGGGAAGTTGCTTCGGCCCCCGCCGCAGTGGAGAGCAGTGGGAGCCGGGAAAGTTGGAGCCCGGGGAGAAGGTGGCTGCGTGCTCGGATGCCGCCCACCACCTCTGTGCCCCGGCAAATTGCGGGAGTTGTACGTTTTGCTGCAGCCACTCGCATTCGGAGTCCCCTTACCATGCCTCCCTATTTTTCCAGACATGTTCGGCTTTTTGGAAATTCCTCCCGGATGGGGATTTGAGGACCAAAAAGCCGGACATGTCCGGGAAAATCCGGACGTATGGCAACCCTATGTTAAACTTTAGGCAGATAGTGTTTGCCTTGTATAATTTGAGTGGGTGAATGACCTTTGCCAAAAATACTTCTCCTGTTTAAAAAAAAAAAATCATTGGTGTATAGTAAGTATCCCAGTGAATAAGATAGGAAATCAAACTCTTGGAGTATATGTAAAAAACAAATGTATATGTAAGTTTCTCCATCTGTGAAATGGGGATAATGCCTCTGTTGTAAAGCTCTTCACGACCTACAGAAGAAAAGTGCTATGTAAGT
Organism: Malaclemys terrapin pileata; assembly: GCF_027887155.1. Classification (NCBI taxonomy): domain Eukaryota; kingdom Metazoa; phylum Chordata; order Testudines; family Emydidae; genus Malaclemys; species Malaclemys terrapin. The sequence goes on along the minus strand of NC_071520.1, from coordinate 13,366,086 downwards.
ATGAGGGTATTATTATATTAGTCTTAGTAGTGATAATCATTCATATTTACTTATTACCAACACTTAAAGTCACATATGTTGTTTTTATGGCACCATAACTGTTCATCACAATAGGTAAAATGTATTCATTAGAAAAAAAAAATTGCACCTCCAAGCCTACAATATAAAGGCAAAAGGCATTTAGCTCTGCAGCACTTCTATATGACATAATTTCCAGTCTCTTGAGCACCCAGTCCCCAGGCTATTAATTTTTAAATGTTTTAAGGTGTATTTAACTCCAGGTACAGCAACCATTTAATTTGCATAAATAAATTACAACTCAGTAGGAACAAATTCCAGTGCAACAGAGAGAACAGAGGCTCTACAGTTAACTGTGAATAAACCAGTAGATTAAAAACTGCAGTCAGAAAGATGCTCAAGTACATTAAATACATAGAAAGTAAATACATATTTTGGATCTGTATGTAAAACACATACCTATGCTTAGCAATCTAAAGATTAAAAGTTAACAGATATTTGGGGTGGACTGCCAGAGTTGCTCTGTCATAAGTGCAGAATGGGCAATTGTCTCCAGTATAGCAAGATATTGGAGGCAACAAAATGTGTGTTATTTATTTATGGCAGACTGCTATGAACTTTCTAACCAAAAAAGGAAGGAATGGTTCCTGCCCCAAGGAGTGCACAATCTAAAGAGAGACAGAGGACAATTAGGTAGGGGTACGACATGTAAAGAAGCTAACTTTTTAAAAATATTAAAGTATATAAACAAGTCCCTGCTATTCTTCAAATGTGCCATTATCAGCTGGTTAGTTTCATGTAGGTATCATGTCAGGAATAGATTCCAAGTGTGGAGAGGGTAATGACCTTGGAGATCACATCAGGAGGGGTATTCAGTACAGTGCATAGAGATTAACATAGAAGAAGGCACAGATATATATCTTAAAAGTTGATAAATGGGCAGACAAGGCTAGCATCCTTGGCAGAACTGAAGGGGCAACACAAACGAAGATAAGGATGGATAAGTAAGGAGGGGCAGACATATGCAGGGTTTCTAACATGACAAAAAACATAACTGTGGGAAATGGGAAGCTAGTGGAGGGATTCAAAGATGGGGGGGAACTGGAATGTGGTTAAAATGACTGGAAGGAGGATGATCTTATCTGTTGAATTTTGTAGGGACAGCAGGGGGCAATATGGGCATCAAGCAGCAAGTAAACATGATGTTTCAGTAGGCAAGATGAATTTTGAGTGCCTGAACCAAGAGGTTTAACTATAGAGAGAAAGAAACGGATAGTTCTAAGCTGTCTACACTACCACTTATGTCGGCAAAACTTATGTCTCTCGGGTGTGAAAATACACCCCCCAGAGCAAAATTAGTTTATATCGACAGAAGCGCCAGTGTAGACAGCGTCTCCCGTCAACATAGCTACCACTGCTCATTGGGGGTGGTTTAATTATGTCGACAGGAGAGCTCTCTTCCTTGGGCATAGAGCGGCTGCCCAAGAGATCTTACAGTGGTGCAGCTGCATCAGTATGGCTGTGCCGCTGTAAGCTCTCTAGTTTAGACATAGTGATGTAGAGAAAGAAGGAGAACTTCAGCACAGCTTGAATATCTGGAGCAAGGCATCAGGAGAAGCCAAAGATAAAAAGCAGGTTACAGGCTTGAGTGAGGGGAAGATGGTGATGTTGGTGGCAGTGACAGACTGATGGGAGTAGAGAGGCACTGGAGAGAAGATGAAGAGTTTGGTTTTGGCTGTGTTAAACACGAGCTGTGAGTGAGACACCCAGGTGGAGATGAGGGAGTCTGAGATGCAGGATTGGATCGATGGAGGAAAAAGTCATGAGTGGACAAGTAGATTTGTGAGTTATCAGTATAAATATGGTAATTGATGCTGTCACTCACGGTAAGATGCAAGGATGAGGGGGAACCCTTTGTTTCCTGCACAGGCAGTGGGAGAGAAGAAAAGGAGGACTCACTGAACAAGATGCTAAAGGAATGGACAGAGGTAGAGGACCAGGCTATTACAGTATCGCAAAAGCCCTGGATTGATAAAGGAGGGGGTGACTGACACTGTCAAAACCAGAAGGATGGGGCGGGACTATAGACCTGCAATTTGATGATTCTCATCTCGTTGGTGAGAGTAGTTACTATAGAGTGAAGGGAGAGAAAGCCAGATTGGAGGGCATCAGGGATGCAGTTGAAAAAAATCTGGCAATGGCTTTAATTGGGTCTTTCAATACATTTAGCGGTGAAGAGAGATGGATCACTCTTAGAGGGTGAGGCTGGGTCAAGGGATATTTTGGGAGGGATGGGGGACAGATAGCTGTTAAGTATCAGTGTGGGCATATCTGTGGGGGTGAATGCTTACTCATTTGCTATAGGGCAGCAGACCCCTTGGAGCTGGCCCTGAGTAAGATTCTGGTCTAATATCCTCTGCCAAGCATAAACATGCTCCCTAATATTAAAGCAAGCAGGTCTACAGCTAGTGCGCATTGCACATACTTTCTCCGGCCACCTTAAAACAAACGTTGCAAAAAAACATGCAGCAGGAAATCTAAGGTATGTGGTTTCCAGAGGCTGATCTACTCCCATGTAGAGAGGAAGTATGTGAGAAGTAGGGGAGGGGGAGTACAGGAAAGAGACGGGCGGTTAACACCGTGGGTACGAGGCTGTGTTTGTCAGTGTAGTTTCTTTTTTGTTGTGTTGTTTTGGACCACTCCGAGTTCCAGTTGTACGCTCTGCTTGTGCAGTCAGGTGGGTTGGATTTGTTTAGTGCATTTTGTGTGGGTGGATGAGTGGGTGGATTTAAAGTCCCACGTGATTGGCCGCCTTCAACCTCAGGGCTGCCTTAAAAAAAAAAAAAAAAAAAAAAAAAAAGCCACCGAGAGAAACCCACGGCGACTCACACACACTAACGAAAGCTGGAGGAGCCCGGGGTCGGGGGGGAAGAGAGCGAGCGAGCGCAGGGGTGCGTGGGTGTGCGATGGAGGGCTCGGAAAGAGAAAGCGGAGTGTCTGGCAGAGGCATGCTGTCTCTCCTAGCCCCTGGGGGCGCCGCCGCTTCTCAGCCACAGCGCCTCTCCCTGCAAACACAGCGCCTGGCAAGCCCCCTCGGCGGGCCTGGGGGATTTTAATGAACTTTTTAATTGCACTATGGCTGGCTGTACATGCGGGTGAAGTAAAACCCAGCTCTGGAGGTGCCCTTTCCCTTTGTAATGGTGAGTTACCTGCCCAGACGCAGGGCTTTTGCTGGGCTGCCCTGCTGCTGGAGTGCCTTTATTTTGAAGGCTATAAATAGCACTGATTACGGGGGAGGGGAAATGGAGCGAATCCTTTGTATGGCCGCAATTCATTAGGGCAGGAGAGCCGCCGCTGGGGCTTTTCCTTTCCCCGATTGTTGTGTTCCTTCGCCTGAACTTGTTGTGAAGGTGACAACGAAGAGGCTGGAGCGAAACTTACCCACGAGGGGGAGGGGAAGAGAGGCTGAGAGCCAGGCAGAGTCATTGTATCGAGATGGTGTTTATGTGCCGCTGCGAGTATGTTTAAGGCAGAAGGGAGAAATATGTCCTGTTCAGCAGCGAGAGAATATGTTTGTGCTTCTGGTTTTAGCCTGAATGTTTTGCTATTTACGTACGCCTGTGTTAGAGACAGAAGGAGACGTGGGAAACTGCTGTTCAGAACAGAGAGACATTTGGAATGTTTGGTAAGAAAATGATATGAGAAGAGAAATTTAGTGTCTGGTATGCCCTCTCATGGGAGCCTATAACCTGCAGTAGGAGAGGAAGAGATTTTATGCTTTGCTAACGTCTTTTCCATCTCTTTATGACCCTCTAATGTAAATAACTACTAGCTTATTTACATTTCAGGTTTCTTAACCCATCTTTGTTCTAGTTGCCTCTGGTTAGTAATACCTTCCCTCTTCTAGCTATTCATTACCTGTGGATATGGCGGGGAATCCCTTCCCTTAAAAAGCTGGGAGAGAGGATGGGGGAAGGGAGATCTGTGTGTGCCCCTAAGATTTCTCCACAGTGCTATGTGCAGTCAGTTAGCTGCATAAAGAGGCAGGGAGTGCTCTGATGACATTTGTGGTGGTGGCTGGGAAGCACTTATTTCAGTAGTTCAGTTTATGTTCTATTAAAGGCTTTAGCAGAGTCTTGCTTGCTATACAGAGAAATCTACAAAGGGATGGGAGGGTGGGAAATCAAGAATTAAGTTTGGGTGGGGAGTGGTTTGTTTTTGTTTTTTTCTGAGTAGGATGAATTATTTAGTACCATCATTTTCAATTCAGACCTGGAGCTTAGAATGGGAGTTTTTCACGTCTGGAAGAAGAGGAGACGCAGTATGCCCTGTAAAACAACGTCTGGCACAGAGCAACCCAGCTGTGATCTCTAGTGTGCACTCTGCTGTTTTGACTGTGACTGTCATGCTCACATTGGAGATTCCCCCTTTTTAACAGTGACCTAACACTGTCATTCGGCATCTGTTTTGCACAAAGTACTGAACTGTAGCAGTCACAGTTTCAGTCATCTGAAAGGAAAGAGGATAAGAGGATTCCAGTTTAATTAGCAATTAGCTAAAATCAGTCAGCTTTGTCTGGTCATATGTTTACAATTTTTGAGCTTTCTTTTGTATGTCTTAATTGCAATAAATTCTAATGTAAATGAAGCAAGTGCCACCTGCTAATTGTGGCACTGGCTTCAACATCTTCATGTTGCTAATTTTTTGATAGTGTGTGTGGTGTGTTTGTTATTGGTACTGCAAGGTGTGTATCTGCTGTGGATATTTAACTTAAAGCAGATCCCTAAATTAGAGCATCTGTTTCCGAACATCTTTATCACCCTGGAGTCTGGAAGATGTACCTCTTTTATTGGGGGCATATTGAAGCTGACATCCTGAACTGTTTTAGTTAGCCTCAACAGCATGTTCCAATTAGGAATCATCAGTTGTGGGTTTGTTTTTACCTTTTCCAAGGGACATAAAATACTGTGTGAGTTGAGCACTCCCCCACACATTTATAAGTATTCTGTCAGTTGACATGCATACTGTTCCCATCTGACAGTATCCCAGAAATCAAACAGCAGCAGACAATGCTCTCTCCCGCTTAGTCAACTGAGTCACTGTCCTGCCCTGTGCCAGATGAAGCCATTGTAAAATCGCTGCTGGCTGAATTTTGAAAATCCCTTGTGTATACTGTGCATTGCATTATTGTAATTAGGATAATTCAAGCATAACTACTTTGCATTACCTTTCTCTCCAGTATTACCAAACAGGGTTAACTTTAGCTAAATTGCTAGGCAGTCCTCATTGTTTACATGAGTTGGGCATTAATGATCTGGAGGATGGCTTGGATTGCACCCTCAGCAAGTTTGCAGATGATACTAAACTGAGAGGAGTGGTAGATAGGGTAGGGTAGGGATAGGATACAGAGGGATCTAGACAAATTAGAGGATTGGACCAAAAGAAATTTGATGAGGTTCAACAAGGACAAGTACAGAGTCCTGCACTTAGAACGGAAGAATCCCTTGCACTGCTACAGACTAGGGACCGATTGCTAGGTAGCAGTTCTGCAGAAAAGGACTTAGGGGTTACAGTGAACGAGAAGCTGGATATGAGTCAACAATGTGCCCTTGTTGCCAAGAAGGCTAATGGCATTTTGGGCTGTATAAGTAGGAGCCTTGCCAGCAGATTGAGGGACGTTATCATTCCCCTCTATTTGGCATTGGTGAGGCCTCATCTGGAGTACTGTGCCCAGTTTTGGGCCCCACACTACAAGAAGGATGTGGAAAAATTGGAAAGATTCCAGCAGAGGGCAACAAAAATGATTAGGGGTCTGGAGCACATGATTTATGAGGAGAGGCTGAGGGAACTGGGATTATTTAGTCTGCAGAAGAGAAGAATGAGGGGGGATTTGATAGCTGCTTTCAGCTACCCGAAAGGGGGTTCCAAAGAGGATGGATGTGGACTGTTTTCAGTGGTAGCAGATGACAGAATAAGGAGTAATGGTCTCAAGTTGCAGTGGGGGAGGTTTAGGTTGGATATTAGGAAAAGCTTTTTCACTAGGAGGGAGGTGAAGCACTGGAATGGGTTACTTATGGAGGTGGTGGAATCTCCTTCCTTAGAGGTTTTAAGGTCAGGCTTGACAATGCCCCGGCTGGGATGATTTAGTTGGGAATTGGCCCTGCTTTGAGCAGGGGGTTGGACTAGACGACCTCCTGAGGTCCCTTCCAACCCAGAAATTCTATGATTTTCACCAAATCCCCTAATTGGATAAAAAGCCTTTTGTTAATGCCTAGTTATGGACAAAGCCCTGGAAAACCAAATAAATGGGAACAGTGTCAGGACATGATTTTTCTTTGATTTTTAGTAGGTCTGATAAAGTAGCTGAAAAATGGAGGGACTAGCACAGGGGTCGGCAACCTTTCAGAAGTGGTGTGCTGAGTCTTCATTTATTCACTCTAATTTAAGGTTTCACATGCCAGTAATACATTGTAATGTTTTTAGAAGGTCTCTTTCTATAAGTCTAATATATAACTAAACTATTGTTGTATGTAAATAAGGTTTTTAAAATGTTTAAGCAGCTTCATTTAAAATTAAATTAAAATGCAGAGCCCCCCGGAACGGTGGCCAGGATCCGGGCAGTGTGAGTTCCACTGAAAATCAGCTCGCGTGCCACCTTTGGCACGCGTGCCATAGGTTGCCTACCCCTGGACTAGCACAATAAATAACTCTCTTGTAGAGAACTCTTTGGTGTCTACTGCAGTAATTGCAGCAGAGTCAAAGAAAAAAATATTTCCAGGTTAGTGATGGGATGCATAGCCATTAATAGAAGCAACATTGCTTGCTTTGTGTAGTAGTCAAGATTTCTGTTTGGAGCCTTGACTTGCTTGACAGGAAAGAGAAATATTCTATAGACATTTCAGTAGGGAGTGGAGAAGGAGGTAAAAGAAATGATTTAATAGCCTCCTACCCCTTCTGAAAAGTACATTTGGCGAGGTTGGAATGTACAAACTTCTGTAGAGATTTTTAGCTATTGGAGGGGATTATGCTTCTGTGTAGACTTAACTCCTCTCTAACAGTGGTTACCCTTGTGTGTGTGTTTCTTATTCCTAATCGCTAATGTGTAGGTATTTTTCTCATTATCTATCTTGTATAAGCCTCTTCTTCCTCCTGCTTATTCCTGCTAACAGTTTATAATCCAGGATGCACATCACCATCAATCTTCTACCATATTTTGAAACCTCAGACAGAACTCTGACCTTCAAATATGAATAAACTCATCTGTGAACAAATGTGCATCTTTAATAATTTGGCAATAAAGAAGAGGAATAGAAAGCCCTAGTCACAGCCTCCTGACAAAGATTCTGTCTCAAGATTAAAAGGCTTTTCCACTAACCTCTGCCCTCATTTTCCCTTCTGTTGAAACACAAGAATAGGAGGAAATTTATTTATAATTTACTATCAATTCAGTTGTCAAATAATTCTGTTCAGACTACACTGATGAAAGGGATTCATATTCCACTATATCCCCCCTGCAAACCTGTATATACCCTATACACTGGCCATGGGACAGGTCCTCCTCATTTCCTTCCAGAAACCCCAATGGCAAAAATCGGTGGCTCTAATAGTGGATAGCTACGTTTTGATTTGTTACATATTGCTTGTTATTAATAACACTTCATAGTTTGTGGTCCTGCTAAATAATAAATGCATTCATTTTTATTTTATTTAAAAAAAAATAAATTCCAAAAAATAATAATAACCACCCTAATGCCAGTTCGCACCCCCCAAAAAGAATCCTCTGTGTTTGTAAATCATATCACAATTTCTTTGGTGAAATCTATTTGGCATGCTCCAAGGGCCCAACCTGCTACCAAATTTAGCAGTGAACTGCAGAAATAACTCCTGTCTTATGGTTTTGGAGGCTGGGGTGTTCACATGCTACTGTCTGGGTGACTTCCTTATTAAGTACTCTGATGGTAACCTGCTGAAATGATTAGTTTTGTTCGGGACCTGTCAATGCTATAGCTATTTACCAGGGTCAGAGCTGGTTGCAACATGGCTGTCTCCTGACCCAGTTACCATGTTAGAAGTTGTAGCATAGACAGGATCTAACTGTCCATGCTGCACCAGCGCCAAGCTTTGTCAAGAGACTATTTTTTCATGGCTGCCCTCTCGGTCAAGAGAAACTGCATGCCCACAATGATTGGAGTGAGTGAGGAGGAAAGAGCCCCAAAGAGATGCTCCCTGTCCAATTTTCTAAAATCAGAGGGCAACAGCTCTACAAGGGCACTGCAAACTCTGGGAAATAAGAGCAGCCAAAGGGTTAAACTTAAACTTAAATTACAGGGAGAGATGTTTTTATGCAGGCAAAATGTTAGGTTGGAATTAAGCCAGAACACCAGCACCTGTGCAGTTTGTAACTGTTTCAAAGTGCTGATAATTTGAGTTTAGTTATAAGGTGCTCTCTGACATTGTTGTGGAGGATGCCGTATAAATGTTTTTCTTTCATGAAAACTGCCGTAGAAGCTAACCACAAGTGGTCTGGACCTCTGTTTTGTGTTTTATCCAAGGGGGTGAGACCTTCTCCAGTGCTATGTCATAATCTGTTGCTGTGGCATTCCTTTAGAACTGATTCAAACATCAGTGACTGAATGATTATCGCTTTCTATAGTACATGAGTTTTCCTCTGAGGCCTCCCGTATAAGTACTGACTTGACCCAACCCTATTTGGCTTGTATATCTGATGGGATCGGAGCCCAATTTGGTGATATGTTTATACAAGCATACAGAAGAGATGAAAAGTTCTGATAACGAATTCTGTAACATCACCTGAAATGCTTTCTTTGTTTTCTCTGACACTCTTAATCTTGCGCCTCTTTAACTTTGTGGCTTGGAGTGCTCACAGTTATGCAGAGGATGTTCTGTAAATTGAGAGGTTCAAAGCAGGCCCGACCATACAGGCTCCAATGTAGGGATTCAGGATATTGGCAGATGGGGGAAGAGCATTCACCTTAGATTGAACATTTTGTTTGATCAGAGGGGAGGGGTGTGAAAATGGCATGCCAAAACCAAAAACCCTACCTGGAATGCTTCCGTAAAAGATGACTCTTCTAGGCATTCTGGCAACCCAGTACACAGGAATTTCTTAGTCATTTCACTGGTGAAATTTTCTCTATCTGTTACAGCCTGTGTACTATATTAAGTAGCTTAAATAGCATGTCAAAAACTCATATTCAAGGTAATAAAATATGCATTTGACAGTTTCTTCAAATCACATGTGAAGGAACGCTTTCTGGTTTGCTAGATTGACCATTATAATAGGAAGAAGTACCCCCTAATAGTGCGATACTTACATTGCAGTGTTCGAGGATGAGGGGTTTTGTGTCATTCAAAGGTTCAAATTAAAAAGTCACATTAGCTCTCAATGAATAACACTGTTCTTCATGCTGATAAATTCTTCTTTTACCTGTAGTATAATAGCACTAAGACTGGATGGTTTCAGTGAATCAGTGAAATATGTCTAGATATGATGGTGATAGGCACCTGGTATAAAGCTAAATTTATAACAAATAAATATATTGATCTGTTACTATATTTATTTATTATACTGGTCTACAATTTTTGAGAAGTCATCTGCTTCAGAGATAAAATGTGCTATTTATTATGTATTTTGATGTGCTGAATTCAAATATGACAATTAAAACAACTGGCTACTGTTTCTAAGATATTTAAGTTTTTACATTTTATGTCTATGTACATTGTGTAGATAGAGTTTTAATCATAAATTGTAAACCTAGGTCTTTTCATGTGTTTATGGTTGCTTTACATGATAATATTTCACCTGTCCTGTTTATGTAACACTTTAAAAATCAGCAACAGGGTTATATAAATAAAATGTATTATGAAACAAAAGGCAAAAAACTATTATGTACATAGTTTAGTCCTATTCAGTGTCTACTCGGCGCTTCTTGGCTTGTCTCTTGTATTCATTAAATGGAGCATCTCTTGTCACTGTCCAGCAATAGTCCGCAAGCACTGATGGGCTCCATTTGCCCTGATAGCGTTTCTCCATTGTTGCAATGTCCTGGTGAAATCGCTCACCGTGCTCGTCGCTCACAGCTCCGCAGTTTGGTGGAAAAAAAATCTAGATGAGAGTGCAAAAAATATATCTTTAGTGACATGTTGCAACCAAGGCTTTTGTATGCCTTGAGGAGGTTTTCCACCAACAACCTGTAGTTGTCTGCCTTGTTGTTTCTGAGAAAATTTATTGCCACTAACTGGAAGGCTTTCCGTGCCGTCTTTTCCTTGCCACGCAGTGCATGGTCAAATGCATCATCGCGAAGAAGTTCACGAATCTGAGGACCAACAAAGACACCTTCCTTTATCTTAGCTTCACTTAACCTTGGAAATTTTCCACGGAGATACTTGAAAGCTGCTTGTGTTTTGTTAATGGCCTTGACAAAGTTCTTCATCAGACCCAGCTTGATGTATAAGGGTGGTAACAAAATCTTCCTTGATTCAACAAGTGGTGGATGCTGAACACTTTTCCTCCCAGGCTCCAATGACTGTCGGAGTGGCCAATCTTTCTTGATGTAGTGGGAATCTCTTGCACGACTATCCCATTCACAGAGAAAACAGCAGTACTTTGTGTATCCAGTCTGCAGACCAAGCAAGAGAGCAACAACCTTCAAATCGCCACAAAGCTGCCACTGATGTTGGTCATAGTTTATGCACCTCAAAAGTTGTTTCATGTTGTCATAGGTTTCCTTAATATGGATTGCATGACCAACTGGAATTGATGGCAAAACATTGCTATTATGCAGTAAAACAGCTTTAAGACTTGTCTTCGATGAATCAATGAATAGTCTCCACTCATCTGGATGGTGAACGATGTTGAGGGCTGCCATCACACCACTGATGTTGTTGCAGGCTACAAGATCACCTTCCATGAAGAAGAATGGGATAAGATCCTTTTGACGATCACCGGAACATGGAAACCCTAACATCACCTGCCAGGAGATTCCACTGCTGTAGTCTCGAGCCCAACAGCTCTGCCTTACTCTTGGGTAGTTCCAAATCCCTGACAAGGTCATTCAGTTCACCTTGTGTTATGAGGCGTGGTTCAGAAGAGGAGGATGGGAGAAAATGTGGGTCCTGTGACATTGATGGTTCAGGACCAGAAGTTTCATCCTCTTCCTCGTCTGACTCAAGTGAGTCAGAGTGATGATTCTGGTGCATCAGGAACAGGCAGTCCTTCTCCGTGGGGTACTGGGCGTATAGCTGATGGAATGTTTAGATAATGCACAGTCCACTTTTTTCTTCTTTGGCACACCTTTCCCAACTGGAGGCACCATGCAGAAGTAACAATTGCTGGTATGATCTGTTGACTCTCTCCAAATCATTGGCACTGCAAAAGGCATAGATTTCCTTTTCCTGTTCAACCACTGGCGAAGATTTGTTGCACAAGTGTTGCAGCATATGTGTGGGGCCCACCTCTTGTCCTGATCTCCAATTTTGCAGCCAAAATAAAGGTGATAGGCTTTCTTAACCATAGTGGTTATACTGCGCTTTTGTGATGCAAGTCACTTCACCACAAACATAGCAGAAGTTATCTGCACTGTTCACACAAGTACGAGGCATCTCTGCTCACTTTGGCTAAACAGAAATGTGTCCCTTTGCAAAATCAAACACTGACAAATAAGAGAGCACGACACTGTATGATTTCTAGAGCTTATATAGGGCAATTTGTTCAGCAGAGTGATGTAAGCTTTGTTATGATTGCATCATCCATGACTTCTAGGAATAACATGATGCAATTCATATCATGTATGACGCAATACCAGCTTCAGATTGCATCATTCATTGTTTTGCCTAAAAAGCAAGTACTGTCCAAACCCAGTCATAGATTTATTCATAGATTCAGTCAAAGATGTATTTTAGTCATTTCTGGTTTAAATTGAGATCCCTTCCCTTTATAACTCACTTATCCTCTGCCATTCCCAAGTCAAGGGTCATATATACTGACCCAATAGCATCTCTTGAAAACTAGAGCCAATCAACAATTTTAAGAATCATTTTCGTTCTCAGTGGCCCAGAATTAGTAAAGTTTGACTACATTTATTTCAGAAGCATTTTGGCTGTAGAGCAGTGTTATCATTAACACATTATAAATGATCATTGCTGTTAATTATAATTAATATATTAATGCATAAATTAATCAAGCATTTTCTATTAATTGCTCTGATCAAATCCACCTGAACATTAGCTGATTTTTTTTGCAAAACAATTATTCCCTTTTTTTTGCCTAAAATGGCTGCCTATCTTGGCCCAGTTGGACATTCCATAGATTGTATCATTCTCCACATCCTTTTGAACACATCTGTCTTATATTTTTCTTTTTTTCCCCATTTTGTGCATTGTTCTGCTGCTATTCCATAGGGATGGAAATACTGTCTTTTGGGGAGTGAGACTAGATGTACCATTTTGAGATCTATTGCCAGCCTTTAGCTCTTCTATCCTTGGACTAAACTATAGAACTTCTTTGTTTCAAGCTTGTTGTCCTCTTATTTTTCAAACATTGGATCCCTTCTGTTGTCATTTCCTTGTATTTCTTTACTCAATCTTCACTTAGTGCAGCAGACACTGCAGCTGTGTCTACTTCCTCAACAATAGCGATGAGGTGAGCTTCCTGGCTTCAGTTGTTCAGATTTCCACAGGCAGTGCAAACAACTGTGGAAGATTTACCTTTCAATGGTCAGAAGCTGTTCGCAGATTCCATGGACAACTCTCTTCATACCCTAAAGAACTGTAGGGCAACACTTAGGTCGTTAGGGATAGAGATGTCTCCAAATAAATGGAAATATAGCTGGTTTCAATTGGCACAAAGCTCCAACCTGGCTCAATTTTCTACCTTCCGTAGGCTACCGGAGCCGCTGGCTAAGAGGTCAAGGTTTGCAAAGAAAAAGCCTGCAACCACCTCAACTGCTTCATACAAGTCTGCAACATTGTCCAAATGCCAGTTTTGATGGTTTGGTTGAGAATCCAGACTACCCAATGACCAGGTTTTATCAGCTGCACAAGACAACCCCCATTCCTCAATTTGGACACTGCCTCTTTCTCTTTCATCAAGCCTGGGAGACTATAACATCAGACAAATGGGTAGTGGAGGCTGTTACTTCAGGATATAAAATCCAATTTCCTTCCACTCTGCCCTTCCAACCTCCTTCCCTGTCACTCCTTAGGGACCATTCTTATGAGCAGTTGCTAACATAGGAGATCTCATCACTCCTAAGTCTAGGAGCCCTAGAGCCAGTCCCACTTCAGGACAGGGGGGAAGAGTTATATTCAAGATATGTTCTCAGACCCAGGGAAAATGAGGGTTGGAGGCTAATATTAGATCTCAGACAATTGAACAAGCATGTCAGATATCTAAAATTCAGAATGGCTGGCGTCCCTAGCAGCTACAGTTCCCTCCCTGGAATTAAGGGACTGGTTTGCAACCCTTGACCTCAAAGAAGACTACTCCCACATAGCAATTCATCCTTCTCACAAAAGATTTCTTCATTTCACTTTCAATCACAATTATTACCAGGACCAGGTCTTACCCTTCGGTCTGTCATCCACCCCAAGGTTGTTCTAAAAAATCATGGTGGTCATAGCTGCCTACCTAGGTTGTCTAAGAATAAATCTTTTCCCTACATTGACAACTGGCTCCTTAAGGGTCAGTCATATCAGGAGGAATGATTGGCAGTTCAAACAACTTTTGCCAGCTCTTTAAACAGATCTTACCAAGGCCCCGAGACCTCAGCTGAACACTGACCAATACATAGCTGGAAATCAGTGTGGCTCACTTGTGTATTAGTATTGTTAAAATAGATGTTAAGTTTATAAGAATGTTTTTAGTCTGTATAAAAAGAACAGGAGTACTTGTTGCACCTTAGAGACTAACAAATTTATCTGAGCATAAGCTTTCGTGGGCTACTGCCCACTTCATCAGATGAGTAGAATGGAACATGTAGTATGAAACACTTGTAGGATGCTGAATGTATTAATCTCACTTATAACATCTGTCCCCATGTTATAAGGTGACATTAAGTGTTTGCATTGTAATCCTTTGTGATTGTGTAAGTAATCAAACAGGAAAGAAGCACTAATTAATGTAAAATGCAGGCTTCCTACAGAAGGTGTTAGGTCCTGCCCACCAAGACGACCCACTGAAACCAAATGAGCCATTGCAGAACATCACATAACAAAGACTTTGTTAATTGGATTCCCTTCTCCCTCTCCCCCCTTTAGCGCCCAGGAATGAAGGAGACATGCATGTAAACTTATCCCGTCAGCTTGAACTTTGGGGGAACGGGGATACAAATCTCTTATCAAGAATAAACTATCTTTATGCTGCTTGGAGTCTGAGGGGCAAGGGTTACTAAGTGTAAGCAAAAGATCCCCAGTGCTTGGCCTGAGTTACCTCAAAGGACATATAGAGCTTGCTTATTATAGAAGCTTCTATTACCTTTTGAAAACTAAGACTGTAACTCATTTGTGTGTGTATGTTTACCTGGTTTAATCTTGTAAATAACTCATTTATTTTTCTTAGTAAATCTTTAGTTAGTTTATTATTGGATTGGCTACAAGCTTTGTCTTTAGTGTAAGATATAGGGTGCAATTGACCTGGCGTAAGTGACTGGTCCTGTGAGACTGGGAGTAACCTGAATATTGCTGTGATTTTTGGGGACCATCTATCATAAAGGCAAGCTTGCCTAGGTGGTGAAATAGACTGGAGTATCCAAAGGGACTGCCTGTGACTCTGTGGTTAGGCTGTTAAAGTGCCTGAAGAGTTTTCACTTGAAACATGGTTGGAGAAATCGAAGTATAAAATTCACAACCAGTTTTGGGTGTGTGCCCTGCTTCCTAAGTCTACCCTACGGTTGATACTCATGCTCTTGAGCCACTTGACAACCCCAATACAACAAATATTCTTTATAGGAATGCATCTGGATTCGATAACGGGCGGAGCTTATCTCTCTCTGACAGGTTTCTTGCTCTAAAGAATCTTCTACAGAGTGCAGCTCAGCCCTCAAGTTCCAGCAAGGACATGTCTGTAACTTCTGGGATACATGGCAGCTTGTGTTTTTTATGACACAAAATGCCAGATTGCATCTTCGATGTCTCCAGGAATGGCTCAGACGGTTTATGTACCCAATAAACACAGCGCTGGTCTACACTACGAGTTTAGGTCGACTTTAGCAGGGTTAAATCGAATTAAGCCTGGACACGTCCACATGACAAAGCCCTTTCTTTCGACTTAAAGGGCCCTTTAAACCGGTTTCTTTACTCCACCTCCGACCAGGGAATTAGCACTAAAATCGGCCTTTGCGGGTCGGATTTGGGGTAGTGTGGACGGAATTCGACGTTATTGGCCTCTGGGAGCTCTCCCACAGTGCTTCATTGTGACCACTCTGGACAGCACTCTCAACTCAGATGTACTGACCAGGTAGACAGGAAAAGCCCTGCGAACTTTTGAATTTCATTTCCTGTTTACCCAGCGTGGAGAGCACAGGTGACCACGGAGGGAGGGGGAAGCAAATGAATACAGAACAAATCTGGTCCATCTGTTTTTTACATCTTAAGCTGGCAGCAGACGGTGCAGCATGACTGATAGCCCTCGGCATCTTCTAAGTGCTTGGCAGAAGATACTGTACTACGACTGCTAGCCATCATCGTCAAGACGGTTCAATAGGACTGCCAGCAGGACTGAGTCTCCAGGAGACAAAGCATGTCTGCCCAGGTGCCTATGATTGAACTGGAGTACGACGACGACGGATACCAGTCATAATACACCATCTACTGCCAAAAGGCAAGGGGCTGCTGCTGTGTAGCAATGCAGCCCCATGTCTGCCAGCACCCAGATGACATATAGTGACGGTGAGCTGAGCTGAGCGGGCTCCATGCTTGCCGTGGTATGTTGTCTGTACAGGTAACCCAGGTAAAAAGGCGCGAATTGATTGTCTGCCGTTGCTCTGACGGAGAGGGAGGGGCCTGACTGCATGTACCCAGAACCCCCCGCAACACTGTTTTGCATCATCAGGCACTGGGATCTCAACCCAGAATTCCAATGGGTGGCAGAAACTGCGGGAACTGTGGGATAGCTACCCACAGTGCAACACTCCGGAAGTCGATGCTAGCCTCGGTACTGTGGACGCGGTCCGCCGGCTTCATGCACTTAGAGCATTTTATGTGGGGACACACACAATCGACTGTATAAAACCGATATCTATAAAACCGGCTTCTATAAATTCGACCTAATTTCATAGTGTAGACATACCCACAGTCTCAGCAAGCATGTATCTGTACCCAGACAGGTCCTACAGTCACTCACCTAGTGGATTAATCCATCCAAAGTTCGTTCAGGAATCCTGTTCAGCCAGAATCCCCATACAATCATATTAATGTCAGAAGCTTCCCTCTTGGATAGAGAGCACATTTGATGCCTCACACTGTCCAAGGCAAATGGTCACAACAGGAACAGCACTTGTACATCAATCTATTAGAATTAAGGGCAGTCAGAAATGCTTGCCTCCACTTCCTTCCCCTACTCAAAATCAAGATCATGACAGACAACATAGCATGCATGTATTATATTAATCATCAAAGTGGCGTGCATTCCCCCTCAATCTGCACCAAAGCGATAAAGCTTTGGAACTGCTGCATAGCCAATCGGATGGTCGTCTCGGCTTCTTACCTCTCGAGTGTACAAAACACCATGGCAGGTGACCTGAGCAGATATTTCTCCCTAAATTACAAATGGGAGTTGGACTCTCAAGTCTTCAACAAAGTATTCCTATCTTGGGGATTGCCAGACATCGACCTTCTTGCCATGGCAGCCAACACAAAGCGCAGGAAATTCTGTTTCAGATGGGGGTTCATTCCTGATCTGAAGATGTTTTCCTAATTACATGGTTAAAGGGTCTTTTTTTATGCATATTCTCCAACTCCATTGCTCTTAAAGTTCCTTATCAAGATCAGACCGAACCAAGCCAAAGTCATTTTGATTGCACCAACTTGGCTAAGACAAGTTTGGTTTCCTTACCCCATCTAATTCGCCTCTCGCCATCCGTGGCAGCTCCTGATCAAACCTTGATTGTTCTCAGGATGCAGATCAGAGGCTTCATCTGAATCTGAATGTCCTGTAACTAGAAGCCTGATTCTGCAATGGTTCTTGGGATGAGAGACCACATGTTCATCAGAAGTACGAAAGATACTGTTAAATAGCAGAAAGGATTCTTCTAGGCATACTTACCTTCGAAAATGGAGAAAATATAACATTTTGTGTAACCAGTGCCATCTTTCTCCTATCCAGTTGTCTCTTTCCTCAATCTTGGTTTACCTGTTCGAATTAAAAAAATCAGGCCTTTCTATGAGTTCCATCAAGATTCATTTAGCGGAAATAAGTTTTCCAAGCATTGTTAGAAGGCTGCTCGGTATTCACTCATTCAACCACACTGAGATTCTTCAAAGGATTTATCAATCTTTTCCCTCAGATTGGAGCCCCTGCTCCACATAGGGATTTCAATCTGGTTCTTAACCTCTCATGAAACAGCCCTTTGAGCCACTAATTACATGCTTGCTGCTACATCTGTCTATGAAGACTGCCTTCTTGGTGGCCATCACTTCTGCAGAAAGGGTTAGGGAGATGGGGGCTTTAATGGCAGATGCTCCCTTTCCTTCCTTCCCCAAGGAGAAGATATCTTTGCGACCTCATCCAAGTGTCCCCTGAATTTCCTATCAACCAAACTGTTCATCTTCCATTTTTTTCTAAGTGGCATTAGTCTATACAGGAATTGGCTCTTCATACTCTAGATTGGGGTTCTCAACCTTTTTCTTTCTGAGCCTCCTCCCGCCCCCAACCCACATGCTATAAAAACTCCATGGCCCAGCTGTGCCACAGCAACTGTTTCTCTGCATAGCCAGTAGATTAAAAGCCAAGGCTGGTGTTGGGGGGGAGGAGGGAGGAAGCAGGGCAATTGCCCAGGGCCCCAAGCCACAGATGGCCCTGTGAAGCTAAGTTGCTCAGGTTTTGGCTTCAGCCCCACATGGCGGGGCTCAGGCTTTGGCTTTCTGCCTTGGGCCCCAGTGAGCCTAACACTGGCCTTGCTCTCTGGTTTATTTTGGAGGACCCCTGAAACCTGCTCACAGACTCCCAGGGGGCCCTGGACCCCTGGTTGAGAACCTCTGCTCTAGATGTTAAGAGCCTGTTAGCTGTTTACTTGGACAGGACGAGTCCTCTCAAGAAGAGCCCCTAAACTCTTTGTTTCCACTGCAGATGGGGCTAAGGGAATGCCTGTCTCCACTCAGAGGCTTTCTAAAGGGCTCTCTGGATGCATTATTGCCTGTTATGGGTATCCTGAGGTTCCACCTCCCCAAAAGTGACTGCGCACTCTGCTAGATCACATTCTACATCTGTTGCTCTACTCAAAGATGTTCCAGTTGCTGAAAACTATAGGGCTGCAATATGGTCCTCGGTGCCCACAGTTTCCACCCACTGTGGCTTAATTCATACAGCAAAATTAGAAGCTGCAGTAGGCAACGCAGTTCTTTCTTCAGCGATGGACTCTGTTCTGAAGCTGCCACCTCTTTAAAAGGGGTACTGCTAGGGAGTCACCTAAAGTGGCACACCCACAGGGACACTGCTCGAAGAAGGAGAGATTACTCATTTTGTGCAGTAACTGGAGTTCTTCAAGATGTGTCCCTCGTTGTGTGTTCCGCTATCCGCTCTCTTCCACTCTGCTTCGGAGCCACCTCTGTGGGCTTTGCGGTAGAGAAGGAGCTAAAGGCGGTCCGCCTCTGCAGCCCTATATAGCCTTGTTATGGGGCATGAGGATCTGTAGTGCTCATGCACAGGCAAAAGGTACACTGCTACCAAAAATTTCTGACCAAAAGCACAGGGGCGCATATGGACCTAAAGTGGAGCTCCCACAGGGACAGCACTTGAAGTTACAGCACAAGGTGAATTATTTTTCCTTTCCTCCTTTCCCTGATCTTTGTTCCACAGAAGCCACTGAACAGAATGGCTGCATGGTCCCCATCTCTTGTTGATCTAGTGCATTTCCATGAAAAGAGTATATTTTAGTATTTCTGCTGAGATCCTTGTGAAATTGAACTAGATGTTGGAACATTTTGAGTAAAAACTCCAGTCTCCTCCTTCTGTGAGCAAAAAATCCCTAGATCTCAACTGGCAAATGACCAAAGCCAACATTCACAAAGGCTATCAAACCTCAGTTTCTGTTTCACTAATTTTGCCTGAACCCTTAACTCATCATCTTAACAAGGCATTTCTGGTTTTAGATAATTGCTTATTCAGGAGGAAATGACTGTTCATATTTTCTGACCCTTTCCTCCCCCCCTCCCCCTTTCTGATCTCTCTCTCTCTCTCTCTCTCACACACACTCTTTGAACAGATAGTTTGGGTGTGCTTTTCATGTGGTAAAAACCAATCTAACTCCCTATAAACAGTAACCGTGTGTTCAGCTTTGTAAAATTATGTTAATTCTAGGAAGTGAAAATATTAAATTTAAAACTCAAGTTAAAAAATTGCTATTGTTTGGAACAGAAAAGCTCCAAGTGTAGGTTCTCTGTCATCTTCCCTTACTACTTCCTTCCCACTGACATTTGATGTGGGGACAGGCTGAGCATTTTTTTCACACCACCATTTTGGTCCGGCAGCTCTTCTTCAGAATTAATGCTACGGGGCTATGCATAATCCTGGCCTTCTACATGTAAGTCTTCCAAATGCTGTGAGTAAAAGTAGAAGAGTAGCAGTATTTACACATGTAGCTATGGATGTACTGCTTGTGATCTGAGGTAGGATATGGAATGCTAGTCCAGTTCTGAGAGTTCTTAAAAAGGAAATGTGAGGAAGAGGGGCAATTAGCTGTGTCCTCTATTCCCCTCCCACAGGCTGACCAAATGTCATCTTTTGTATCATGGCACTTTTGATGTTCTCTCGCTCTTCCATATCAGGAAGATAAATGGCAAATTGGAAGAAATTTTCTAAAACATTCTAGAGGGGTTGGCAAGCCTTCTCTGAATCATTACCCAGAGGAAACAGGAGAGTTCTTATTTAAAAAAAAAAAAAAACAACCTGGGGGGTGGGGTGTAAAACTTCATATAATATTTTTTTAATATACCCACTAGAATTGTTTCAGCTTTTTCACCGCCTTTGCTGCACCCACCTGTATTTCCATATTACAGAAAGTGGATCTGGTTTGCAAAATAGATGAAAAGGAATAGGGGCAAATGGAAGAGGAGGATCAAAAGAGAGAGAAACAGTAGATATGCAAAATATGAAAGAGCTAAAAGGAGAGATGACTATAAGAAAAGCTTGCCGCAGGAGACAATGCAACTAGAAGAAAGGATTAGAGAGAAATGTTACTTTATCAAGAAAGATTAGGTGGACCAGAGATTCAGACCTTGAGGACTCTGCTCTCCAAGCCAGCAGGAATTTATCGCTCTTGGAGCAAGCTCACTGATGTCTTCAAGACCCACACTATATGGTGCAACACCTATTAACAAGGATTAAGGATACTTCTGTTTATTACCCTATATTGCACTTTGTTGGCTGAAGGAAGTGGGTTGAACTCTAGAAGGGAAAATACAGCCATGTAATCCACAGAGCTCAAGCCTGACTCCTTTACTCTCCAGCCCCTGAATCCAAGGTCTTGTCTTGGTCTAGATCATGTGGGAAGATCTTACTGTGAAAAGATGTCATGGGGAAGCAAAGAGGGGGCGTTGTGGAAACTTCATGCTAGAAGCAGATTTTAAAAAGTAGCTTTAGGATATTAATGTCCACAGAGATGACCCACACTTTTCATAAGTGGACAGGGGCATCTTTAATGCAACTAGAGGCCACTCCTTTTGGTTAAGAGAGTTCAGTTCCAGACTTTAAGCTGCTGTGCAATGAAGAACAGTGTAGATCTGAATTGCTGCAGTATTAGTCAATAGCTTCCCTCCATCTAGAGTTGGTTTGCTGTATTATTATGGACTTTTGATTAGTCCATGGACTGTGTGCTTTCGTTGGCAAGGTTATTATGCAGGTTGACTAATGTTAGTCTGTTCTTTTGCCCCGAGTGTTGTCTGTATGTTCTTATAATTGTGGGTGAGGTGGGGGGTTGCCCCTCTTTTGTGCATTCTGGGTCTTCACAAGATTTCCACTTGCCTGGAGATTAATCCCAGGCATCATCAAGAGTTCCAGATGGGGAACACAGCCTTCTAGTTGAGGGTAAGAGAAGTGTTTAGTGAAACAGGTGGCTGTAAACAAATAGTGTAAAACATAAATGAGAGACGGAAATGAATACCAGAAAAATATGGAAATGTAGACCTGAAAAAGAACTCCGTGCAAGGTTGAGAGCTTGTCTGTCTCACCAACAGAAGGTGGTTCGATAAAAGATATTACCTCATCCACCTTGTCTGAGGAAATACGTATGCATTTCCCTCTGGATGCTGTTGTAAATTTTATTAGCTCTCTTAAAAGCTTTGAATGTGAATTCTTTTTCTTCTTTCCTGCTCTTTCTGAAAATACTAGAAGTAACTTCTGGATAGAGGATGCCAGTTAAGATGGTATGAGAGATGGAAATGAGAAGAACAAGTTTCCTTGCTCACCCATAGAAATCTGCAGGACCAGGGGTTGATATTCAGAAGGAATATTGTCCCTTGCTAGAAAAGGACAGATGTGTGAAGAAAGAGCATCCTTTCTACTTTTCCTATACTCTGTAATCTCATGCTGAAATGGAACAGAGTTTCAATTTCCGATGTCAGCACCAAACAGCTTGTCATTATCTGTTTTAGCTGCTTTCATTTTAGGTGAATTTGGGCTCTCTCGGGTTGCTTTGTTTAGTTAATAGTTTTATTGTGTCTTAGTTTATATAATCAATACCTTAAGAAAAACATCTCCTAGAACTGTGGTCAGAGAGCCTGTTTGACTCAGGAGTCCAGTATGTTTCCTTCCTATCTGATGTTTATGTGCTCCTCTGTGGGCCAATGCAGGAAAAGGGTCATGACCCTGTCTCTGCCCCCTTTTGGAGTGATTTGCGCTCTTGAGAGGTTCATGGAGGAAGCAGGAGAGACAACCCTAATGAAACTTGAAGGCCCTGACTCTGTTATAGTTACAGTGTAATTGTTTCAGGGGATTGCTCATCACAACTGGATGGAACATCTTGAGTGTGACATGGGGTCACTCCTTTCGTTTAAGAACTGTTGCCAAGACCAGAAATTCTATAGCTAATCCAGTAACTTGCATACTGAGAAGGTTGCTCTGTGCCCAGAATTCTCAAATATTTAATCTGTTAGAGTGCTTTTGTGTAGTGTCAGTAGAAAGCCACAGAAGCCTCATTTTGTTGAGGACAGTCTGCTTTTTCTCCCCAAAGAGATATTCCTAATCCCTGGGGAATCCCTTCCCTCAAAAAAATTTAAGGTAAGCAGCGTGGAGCAGATAGCACTCCCTGCCTATCTGCTTTCAGAATGGCTGAGATGGGCACAATGGATACTTTCTGAATCCTGTCCACAAGCCTTCATGTACCCTGCATTAAGCTGGAACTGAATACTGCAGCAACATCCTCCCTCTTGCTTCAGTGCTGAATTCTGCAGCCAATGGAAATTCTGAAGCAGCCTGAAATAAATGTGAAAATGAACAATGCAATCAGTACAGTATTCTTTGTGGTATTTATTTTGATGTAAAATTCAGTTTATTTTATGTTGTCCTCAGATTTTCACTTAGCTGCAGATTTTTATTAACAATGCAAAACAGAATTGTAAAATTTGTTAGGAGGGAGCAGAGTGTTTGTTTATGAAGGTTTGGAGTTCTGGGACCCTGGAGGCATTTGAAGCTTTTTAAAGCTTCTCACTCCTTCTCTTGGTTTCATGTAAACAGCTCTGTTGGCTGTAACAGAAGGGAGGAGAGCCTTAAGGCTGAAAGAATGGTGGCCAGCACACACAAGCTGTGCAACAGAGTGGTGTTTTGAACATAAATTCCATTCAGTGACTGACTGGATGGGAGAACCTCTGCCAAGTGACCTGGATAGTGATGATAAGTAATAGAAACCCTGAAGAGGACTGCAAATGTTGTCAGTCTCTGCTGGGTCTGAAATGTCTGAACTGTTAAGTCTGAGTACATTAAAGGGCATATTTGGTTAAAAAATGTACTTTTCAAATGATGTGAAAACTTAATGGTATGTCAGTCAGACTGAGTAACTTTTTCCTGTCTGCTCTCCAGTTGGTTCCATGGCAGCTCCAGCAAGTGCTTCTATACGGTGTGTTTTGTTCTAGTTAAGAGTTCCAGCTTCTTTGATTGCTGAAAAATAGGCTTTTAAAAATAGCAGATTTTTTTATTGCAGTTCTTGTGTTCTGAATTCAGAAATACGTTTTCCCTGGAGATAGATGACAGCCAGGGAAGGCTTGGCTAGATCCTTCTATATGTGTGGGATTCTTCTGGGAGTACTCTGGATGAGGATGTATCTTTAACTCAGCTCAGACTGTGAGATTGAGCAGGATTCGGCTTCAGCTGGAGGCCCTGGTACGATTCTGGTTGACTGCTTAAACATCTGGTGTTTTTTCCCATCACAATGCAAAAGTACAGTTGAAGGAAAGCAAACAAGGTAGTTGGTTCTTAACGGCAAATTCCTTTATGCTTTACGATTGGGTCTGAAGACAAGATGAGTAGATAGCATAGGGGAGTAGTCATAGTTAATTAAGTGCACTTGTATGAAGCTGTATAGTTCATTGCAAGACAGTGATGAAAAGTCAGTGCAAAAGCTGATGAGGAATCTTCCTTTTCAATCTCTTTCTCACCCTGTAATTGTAGAACATTGAAAAGGAGATGAGTTTAAAGGTAAGTATGGCACCTGGATTATTTTCTTCATCACAGTAACATCTGTCTGTATGTAGGTAGGACTGTACAAAGTACATTATTACTTGTTCAGTACCAAAATATGGTAATACCATAACTGTAGAAATGAAACACTGTAAACTGTGCTCAGTTGAACTTGAGCATTCTGGAGGCTTGAAGTGTGTGGAGGTGAGCCTTTCTCCACAAGCGGCTAATGCTGCCTGAAAGTTATTTTCCCGATAGTGATTTTGGTTAGATGATTTGATATCCTAACATGTTGTAAAATAGTTTACTGTGTGGTAATCCTGCCACGCACTTTAGTTTTCAAACAAAGAGTCCTTGGAGACCTGTAGAATGGTCATTCTCTAACTTTCCAGCTGATACCCAGTGTGTGGGGGAAAGTAGTTAAAATGTTGACTGGGCAGATGGGAAGAAGCTGGGGGAAAGCATTGTCTACTGGTGTCATGTCCTAAAGTTTGGTCTGAGTGAGCTACATAATGCAAGTGAAAGATGAGATAGAGAGTTGTGTATGATTAATTTATAAATGAACAGTAAATCGACGTGTAGGGCTGCTTCAGCTGGGAAGACTGTTTTTATCTACTTGTGTGTTGCCATCGTTGAGGTCAACTAACCCTTTGAGGATTTGGTGGGAACCAGTTTAATTATAACCTTGCTTCTTTGTATATCCTCTTTAGAATTAGTGCATCCAGGTGAAGCCAAGAAGCATAGTCACAGGGCTTTAATAGTTTAAAAATATTTACAACCAAGAGACCTTTCTCTCTACAGACTTATTTTGTGCATTCAGAAAGCTTTCAATGTAATATTTCACTTTTAATCTACAAGGTCAATAAGTGTTAGATAGTGAGCTGCTTGATAGCACAGTTTTATCAAAACATAGAGGGTGCTTGTGAAAAGTAGCAGTTGAGGGTGGAACAGCGGTGGGCAAACTATGGCTCGGGGGCCACATCCTGCCCTTCAGACATTTTAATCCGGCCCTCACGCTCCCCCCAGGGAGTGAGGTCCACGCCTCCACGTAGGAGCTGGAGGGTGGGACATGCCGCTGTTTCCGGGAGCTGCTTGAGGTAAGCACCGCCTGGAGCCTGACCCCCTCCCATGCCTAGGCCCCCTGCCTCAGTCCTGATTCCGCCCCCCCTGCCCTCCGAACCCCTTGGTCCCAGCCCGAAGTACCCTCCTGCCCCCACAACCCCTCATCCCGAGCCCCATCCCAGAGCCCTTCCCCTCCCTCCCCCCACACTTCAACCCCCTGTCCTAGCCCAGAGCCCCCTCCCACATCCTGAACGCCTCATTTCTGGCCCCACCCCATAGCCCGCTCCCCTAGCCAGAGCCCTTACCCCCTCCCATACCCCAACCCCCAATTTCGTGAGCATTCATGGCCTGCCATACAATTTCCATACCCAGATGTGGCCCTCCGGCCAAAAAATTTGCCCACCTCTGGGGTGGAGGGAAGTGACAATAGTGCCACAAAGGTTGGTCTCAGAACAATTGTAGTTACTATTCTGTTTACGGGAATAAGTAACCTGTAATAAAGGGATGAAGTTTGCTGATAAAATTGGAAGAAGCAGAAGGAAGAATGGGGAAGTGTTGATATTAAAAAAAGATGGCTGGAAAGAAGAGCAGTGTGGAAAGCAAGAGAAGTCTGCAGGACAACCTCTGTGCATTGTGCATAGCTCTACTCAGTGCTTCTCTTTTGAAAACATGGGAAGTTGGCCCCCAAATAATAGGGTGGGAGTATAAGAGGTTTACAAATGTATAAATAAATTATATGGGGTGGAACAGCAAATTCACCAAAAAGGAGTAGGAGGCAGACCTACTGTGGACAGGCTTTTTACATAGCTGTTTTTGATGTTCAGCTATCATGTGTTCTTCGCTGTAATCCGTTTCTTCACTTCCACCTTGTAATAAATTCTAAAGAACTTTGCTCACATTTAGAGTACAGCTAAAATTAGCAAAACAAAACCTTTAAACAAGCATGAAAGATTAAATATTTGTACGTCTTGCTCTCTGGACAAGTTTGGAAAGCAGGGTTCACCTCTTTAGCAGGTATTCTCAAATTAATGAGATTCTTCCTACTACTTTATTAAACGGCATGGTCAAGATGAGGATTCCAGTCTGCAGATGTACCCCTCGAGAATTTCTGTCATTGAACAAGGGAAATAGTGGGAGAGTTGGTATTGGCATAGCAACAGTAGTATTTGTTATTTAGATGGAGACAGTCAGTGATCTCTGCCACCACTACTGATGTATGGATATTGTTTGAACATAATTTTTAAAATCTGGTTAACATCCATCTTAAACACATTTTATTAATATGGGGGGGAAAAGTCCCCTCAGATTTGTTAAGCATTGCAAAATCAATGCTGACTGGTCATAATTTAATTATAACTATCCATTTGTCGCCAGTGTCTTTCCCAAAGATTTCTTTGGCTCCTGAGATTTAGTTAAGAGTTCAGGATGTGAGCACAAGTGTGTTTAAAATTTGCTAGTGGGGAAACTGAATTATAAGGAATCACATTATTGGTACCAGACCAAAGGTTGGTTGCTCCATGGCTAATGCTTGGCAACCACCAAACAGGTGAAGCCTTTATGCTAACAATCTATTTGAAGATACACTCCTACAATAGCTGGCTGACAGTTGAGAGACTCTGAATTAGATCAGAAAAATGTTATTTGCGGGTCCAAGGATAGGCTAGCTTGTCTTGTTTGATAATGAGATTTGTTTTTTGTAACACCAAAACACTAAAACCTTTGAATTTAGGTGAGGTTCAGAAAAAACCCTCATAATATTTAACCTTCTCTTACCTTTTTCAGGAATTCATTGGCAAATATATCTAAGGTGTGTACTGTGGATTCTGTAAGACTCTGTTCCTTATCCAAATTTCCTTATTTAAAGAACCATTGCATTAGTTCATTCATTGTACCCCATCTCACGCTGAAACAGTATCCACAGAATGCAGAGGAACCTGGTCCATATTTTTAGTTTTCTGTTCTGTCTTTTACCATGGATCCATCTTTAGAGATTTCTTCTCTTGATTTCTTTGCAGGGAATCTGGCGAATCCCCGTGGATGAAATTGACCGCCCGGGCAGCTTTGCATCTCATATGAACCGCTCCATTGTCCTGCTGCTGAATGTGCTGTCTCAGCTCAAGGATTACAACACCCTGCTGAAAGTCTCGTCCATGCTGCAGAGGACACCTGATCAGGGAAAGTGAGGCCATACGTTTAGTCTTTTCTTTCCATTTTGAATATTTTCCCCTCTCTCCCCCCATTTTTCCTGTTTCTTTGGAAAAATCCTTAACTGCTTTAAAAAATAAAAATAAAACCCTGATCTATAACACCATAAATTACATTTCTGTTGAAGGAAGAATATATTTCAAGAGAGTGAATTACTATGGTTCTGAGGCAGTTTGACTATGCTTAAAAATGGTACTAAGACCTAGAACTCCTGGGGTCAGATTCTTATCCCTACCAGAGCTGCTTTACACTCCTCCAGCATAAAGCAGCCATTGAGCTGGCTTACCTGACCTGAGGAGTCCTCTTATATGAGAAGAACCATAGGTGTCCAAGAGGCAGCATAGTAGCATATATCGCCCCTGTCCTCCCCTCTGGCACAGGAGGCATGTTCAGGAGTTGAGGTTCAGACACTCCTTTGTCCCTGCAATTCCTGAGTGACTGACTAGCCCCTAACTGGCTGTTGGCAACTGCCACAATGTAGGAGTTAATCTAATACAGGAGTGATCTAATTTTAATTACATTTGAAAGAGTGCCATTTTAATGTCGGCTGCATATATAGGTAGAAAGGCCAGAATTTAAATATTGCAGGATAAATTAAAAACCCCATAAAATTTCAGTTGGTTACTGAGAAGGAAATATGTACAGGATGCAGTTTTTAAGAAATTGAAATTAAGATGGATGGTAACAGGCTGTGGTGGCTGGAAGCATTACACAGCTCACTGTGTATGTTTTTCAGTGTGTGAGAGCTTCTGAGTTTGCATATGGTGCAGTACATTCATGTATATGTGATCACATGTTCAGCAAAGTTGCAGCCAAAAATATGTTAATTTTTAGCATATCAAAAGTACTGGAGGACAGAAGGCTTTAAATTTATACCAGGACAGTCCATGGCTGTGTTCAAAATGCAGCATAATCATTTACAGTTCTAAACTGAAGTTTAGAGTATTCTTAACTTGTCTAAAATATGGTCCGCTTGTGCCAACCAGAGCAAGCTATAGCTACGTGAGGTGCCTGTAAGTTGTGGAAGTAGAGTGTTTTTCTCCGACAAAGTGAAAATATTGGGGTGTATATATAGCATGTGCCAATTATATTTGATATTTTTAGTTTTACTAAAGGAGGTTTTTCTTTGACTTTAACCTAATTCAAATAAACTGTCAGTTGTAATAAATCAGAGAATTGTCATCAATTCAGTAATCATTCATTTGAAAAAACAAAACAAAATGGTTTGATTAGGTAAGTGCTATAAAAAATACACATTTGGTGCATTTCTGACTAAATGTAGTTCCTGCATTTGTAGCCAGTGCTGGTTAGAAATAGTCAACTTTGAGGCTGAAATGCTGTTTTTCATCACACTGGGTGGGTGAAGCTGGTTGCTGAGAACGTTTTCTCTGAAAACTTTCTTTTAAAGTGAAATACACAATTAGGAATTGCAACTCAGTGAGGCTACAGTGTTTCATTGGGGGGGGGGTTAAATATGGAGTTTAAGTAGGTTCCAGCCAATTCACAGCACTTTTCTGTGGCACTTAATGTAAATAGTTAGGATTTAATGTAAATAATCATTAGGAATTATATGTGTTAATTCACTAGCTTTTTAACTCTAGAAATCTGGATTCAAAGGCAACTTGGAACACAAGTGAAAATAATCTGTTGATCCTCCCTTAGCCTCAAATGGACATTTATCCAGGTTACAAAAGCCATCTCGCAATTCAACCCAATTCTGCATAATTGACATCCTCTGCTCAGGAGAAGTCTAGATTTTGACTAACAAAGATAGTGTAGGTCAGAATTTGAGGGGTATTGAAAATTTGTGCACCATTTCTGACATTTTTCACAGCTATAGATAATACTGTCAGTGTCTTGCCAATACAAATACATTCTCCACAAAGTGCCTCTCAAACTTGGGAGGGATATAAGGGAAGTTTGAAGCAGTTTGGTGTAGAAGTGTAAATTTTTGCTGGCTTTTTTCCTGCAACATCTGTTCTAAACAGATTTTATTTTTTTAGAAAGTTTACATTTATTCTTGTTTTTAAAACCCTAGAACTTTTGGATGCTTAATTTCCTTTCTTATCTTCTGATTGTGGCATAGGAAGTACTTACGGGATGCAGATCGCCAGGTTCTTGCACAAAGAGCCTTTGTTCTCACAGTGAAAGTATTGGAGGACACACTCAACGAGCTGACAGAGGTAAGAAAGCATCTGTGCAACTGCCCAGAAAACTTCAGTGGTGCAGTGCAGTGGTGGCCTATTGCTCAGTCGTGAAAACCAGAGACATTCATGAAGAGTGGGTTTGATTCTGCTTTTCCTTAAACTTGTGGAAGTCAGAAATAACTGCTCTTACCCCCACGTAATTCCATTAGTGTAAAAACAATGCTAGTGAGCAGAATCTGGCCCAGGATCTTTAGTTAGCACGACCAGAGGCTCTGCTAGCAGAATAAACCTAGACTCTGTAGGTCTGGATTTGTTTCTTTAATACTCTTTCTTCACAGCCACATGCATGTTAGTTATGTTTATAGCTTTCATTAAGTGGTATCATTCAGAGTCCAGTCATTTTGTGAAAGGAATAAAAGAATAGCCATATGTCTCATGTCTCTCTGAAAAAGAGCTAAACTGCTGAATCAGTGAGCATCCAACATTCCATATTGTCTGCAAGTTAAATCAGTATCAGGGCTTGTCTGCATGGCAAGTCACTATATGGCAAGCCAGCATGCCAGTCTACAGCACACCAGCTTTTTGCACGGTAGCATCCCATGTGGACACGGATACAGTGCAAGGAAAGTCCTAGAGTAGAGCAGCATTCCAGTTGCAATGTAGCAGTGTCCACATTGATGTTACTGTGCAGCAAGCTAGTGTGCTGTAGATTCACATCCTGGCTTGCCATGCAGTAATTTGCTGTGTAGATAAGTCCTCAAACTAACTTTACTGGAACTTGGAAGCATATTAGGCAAACAAATCAAGGGAAGAGCTCTGGTCTAAGGATTTCTTTGGTTAAGAAGAATACAAGCTAATAAACTCACTGAAAACAAGTTTAAAGGAGTTGGACCTTTATATGTACTGCAGTTCTTCCATCTGGATGTAGTAAGAATGACAGCAGTAGCATTTGATATCAGCTGTGGTCTGAAAGAGGAGAAGGTATTCTCTGGTGATATTCCAAAGATAGATTTCACTACAGCAAAGCCATAACATTCAAATGTTAGATCAGAGTCCATGATATCTTTTAAGCCTCTAACCACAAGAGAAGGTTATGTCTTAGAAACCAAAATGAAGATTATGAAATTGATGTTAGTGTTTAGGTGCCAAAAGAAATAATTTGGTTTTGGTTGCAGTATGATGGAAATTTCTAGCTATCTAAACCCTGATTTTGCCTAATCAAATATATGGCATAGACTGAAGCAGCAAAAGGAATTTTTAAGAATAAAATAAACCTTCCATTGCATTTTTTTATCCAGTTTATGCTATTGGTTCAACTGCGATCTTTTCATCAGAATATTGTAACCAGTCTTAAAGCTAGTGACTTGAATTAATTTTAACAGATTTTTTTTTTTTTTTAAGAACTAAGCAAGAATGAACACTAAATAAACTCATTCTCTTTAGCACCAAAGACAGCAACACAACAATGGTCCTTATTGTCAGCCTTCATGTTACCTGTAGTTGGCTTTTCAAACACTAAGCTTCTTCTGATTTCAGTGATAATTAAAAAGGATGATCTTTTTTTAAAGGTATCAGAAGATCAAGGTTCCAAATCTTGTAGCCTTGCGTTAGGAAAGATGACAACAGATGTTTCCAACAAAGCTAGTGCTGAAGAGGGAAAGGAGGTCCTTCCCAAAAAGCCAGCTTTCTCCGATGGAGCAGTATGTGGTACTGAGAATGGAGTAAAAGAAGTGACCCAGGGACAAACCCTCAATGCTATGGACACATTGGAACAAGAGGATAAGAATGACAAGGAGATGAAAGAGGTTCTCAGGCCTGGCTCAGTTGAGCCCATGGATTTTGATGGATATTCCAAAGACCCTGAAAAAATTGATTCTTCCTTTAAACATACTGAGCCAGATCGTGTTCAGTCTGGCAGGAATTCAAAGGACAAAACCCCTGAAAGCAGGACTGCAGAACTCTCCCTGGAGGAGTTAAGTATCAGCTCAAAACAGCAACAACAGCAGGCAGCTAAAGGAACTGTTCAGGCAGCACCTGCAGAGGAAGCTGTCCAGAGATCAAGCAGAAAGAGGAAGTTACTAGATGATGCAGAGTCTGGGAAAACTCTGTTACTGGATGCCTACCGGGTGTGGCAACAAGGTCAGAAGGTCATGGCCTATGACCTGGGCAGGATTGAGAAGATCATGTCAGAAACATACATGCTGATTAAACAGGCAAGTGATTTTACTATCAGTTCAACTTTCTCTGTAGATTTTGGGCAAACAGCTTCCTCTGTTACCTGAAGAGGAGCTCTCTGTCTCTCTCAAAAGCTTGTCTCCCATCAATAGAAATTGGCCCAATAAAAGATATTACCTCACCCACCTTGTCTCTCTGTTACCATTGTCATTTTATGACTCAAGATGGCAGGGAGTGATTATTAATCAAAATATGTCACCTATGTTAGGAACATAAATCCCTAATGCATCCTTACTTTGGAGCTCTTAATTTTTGGAGTTGCATCATGTCCTATCTATAAGGTAAGGTACATTAAAACAACTATTTTTAACAAACATTTCTGGTTTATGATCTTGGCAGAGAGGGGTGCAAGAGGGACTATGTTTGTTGCTTCCTTGGTCAGTAGGATTCACTGATAGTTGATGCACTTGGGCAATAGGGAGAGTGGGCCTTCAGCTCTTCCCAGCGTGAAATTTTGCAGTGGCTTTGTTAGCATAAAGTCTGAATCTGCCTATTGCACTGTTGACATATTAATCAATCTGGTTAAACCAGAGAGCAACAGTGAACACCGTATCCAGCAAAATATAAAAGGAGCCCCATATTTCAGATGACCTCCTACCATCCCACCAAATTGCCTCTGGGCAAGGAAGCACTTTGCCACAGAGCCTCTTGCCGGGACAAGGGCATTGTTTGCAAGATGCAAAGTCAAACCCACACTGTGTTGGAACTCAAGGGCCTGCTTCTGCTGCACTGAAATCAGTGTAGCTTTTCTGCCAGTTACTAAATCATCCTGGCTTCATCAAGTGTCCTTCTTTATTCAGGTGGATGAGGAAGCAGCCCTGGAACAGGCAGTCAAGTTCTGTCAGGTGCATATGGGAGCCTCAGCACAGAAACAGGTAAGCACTAAACCATTCTTTCATCCCTTTACCATCATCAACACTGTTATTTTATGGTCTGATAGTTAGCAGACAAGGGTCTGTAAGTCACATAAGAAACATCTACTTCCTCTTAGCATTGTTTTTGAGGAACAAGTATCGTTGGAGGTCGAGGGAGGAGGGGTTTCACACTTTGAATGTTTAATCAAGTGTTTGTTGCTAAGGATAATTCAATTCTTATTTGTTTCTTAGCCCTTTGTCACATTTCCTTTTTTCTTTGTCTACTGGCTGAAATTTATTTATTTAACCCTTTATACTCTCTTTCCCCTCATCAGTTTTTATGATATCAGTCATTACAAAGGCTGTTGCGGGATTGCGATGACTTGTAATCTATTGTACAATTGAGGTGAGCTGATTTAAGATGAGAGATCTAGGTAGCTAACAGTGGAAATCAGAGTGATTTCCGTACTTTTACAATGACTCCTCTATCTAAATCTTCTAAACCTTTGGACCAGCAGCAACAGATCTGTACGTATTGTTATATGTAAAGGTCTCATTTTTCATGGTCACCCAGCAACTCTGTGGTTTCTGGGTTGTACTCCAAGCAACAGCTGTGGAACCTGAAGGCAGATGGTTATTTACCTACCCTTGGAGAGAGACCTAAAGCCAAGAAGAAAGAGCAAACAGGTCAGTAGGTGTGTCCTATGGTGATTCATGTTGCTGGCAAACCATAGAGTTGGCAAAACCACAGGATTTTATGGTTTATAGCATCAGCACACATGGATTAAGAGCAGAAACAGTGACTCTAAAGTACAACTAGGAAAAATCCCAATGTGCCTACTTAATAGCCAGTTTTTAAATATTACTCAGCTGCCTTATACATTATTTCAAAATGTAAAAATCTAGCTATATTGTAGATTGACAGCTCTCAAAAATGTATGAACAATAAACACAAATTTGTTTGAAATATTTAAAGAAGTCCAAGTTAGAAACTTTTTATTGCTTTCCTAGGATATAAAGTGGTAGAAGTATTATTTTAAAATTGTAAAACTAGATACAAAAAGTGCCACTGGGTGAGATTTTCTGCACCAAAAATGAGGAATTGTGCATACATACTGAGCCAAATTCAGCCATGACTTAAATATAATATATTCCTCATTCATAAGAACATTGAAAAATGGATGAAAGTGGTAAAGTTGTGTATCTTGTATCAGTTTGGTATTTAATGGGGGTTGCAAAATGAGTATAACTTACACACCACGGAGTCTGGAGCAGGAAAAGAACTAACAAGAGGATGAAAGATAAGCTGGAGGTATGCTTTCTCCTACACCTACCTATTTAGTTGCTTTTCTTGCTACAATCCCACACACATCTCCTAGATCATTAAGTTGCACTTATTTTTTCACATCTACTGAATACCTAATCAATTCAAGTTATATCACCTGTTTTACAGTCTACTTAGACTGCTAGTTAAAGTTGCTGATTTTGGCCCAGAGACTTCCATTGTGGGTTCATCTGCTTACTCTCCCTACCTTATGGCAATTTTATGTGCATGCTTGTATGTCTCAAACTATAAAGACAAATTCCCCTGTTCCAAATAACTTTGAGACCCCTAGTTGTTAATTTATTTCGTCTATTCCACCTGTTTTGCTTATGATGCTGCCAAGATATGTGAAGTGTCAGACCTCTTCTATGTCAATCCCAGAATGGTCCCTTAGCATATATTCTATCAGTTTGATCTTGTATTTTGTATTTGTATAAAGATCTAAGTACCTTTCCCAGACATGAGAAAGAGCTCCGTGTAGCTCGAAAGCTTGCCTCTCTCACCAACAGAAGTTGGTCCAGTAAAAGGTATTACCTTACCTACTATGTCTCGCTAATCCCAGAAAGTGTTATTGGGGTTGATTCTCATGGTTTTAGTTTTCCTAGTGTTGATTTTCAGCCCTAGTAACATATGTCTGGAGATGGTTTGTTTTAGCTTGCATATCTTTGTGGGTATGGGACAGCAAGCTGATGTTATCTGCAAAGTCAGGGTCTTCTAGTTTCTGTGTGAAAGTCTGTTGCAAACCCTGGGCTGTTTGTGGTTTTTCTCATTACCCAATTTGTTACTAATAGGAAAGTCATCTGTGACATAAGATGTACTTGTCTGATGCCGGTAGTTACCTTGAGTGGCTTAGTCACTTTGCTGTTATGTATTACTTGGCATGTTATATTTTCATAGAAGCTTTGAAGAATAATCACAGATTTCTGGGGGATTCCATAGTGATGCAGCAATTTCCAATAGACAGTTCTATCGACTGTGTCAAAGTCTTTTTAGAAATCTATTAAATTCATGTAGAGCGATGACTACAATTCGATCAACAGTTCTATGATGATGCATGGGGTTACTGTTTGATCTTTGCATTACAGCCTGAATAATGTCAAACTGCACCCTCTCTCAAGAAGGCCACAAAGCTGTCACAATAGGAACGGGGATGAAGGTCTTTCTGATGAATGAATGGGTAACATGAAGACAGGAGGCTTCTGTGTCATGCATTTAGGGCTTTCACTAATTCTGTCTACTCAAAAGAAATGTTTTGCTGTCCTTGAGACGGGACTTTTCTTATAACTTAAGTACCGTAATTTCTTATTAGCCTCAGGCATGATAACCAGAAATTCGCTTCTAGAATTAGCATTAGTCTGTGAACAAGAGAGGTCAGAAACCAGAAGACACCTGAGCATATTGCACTTCTACAGTCACACCACTTGAGGATATTTAAACCTGGGCTTCTATTCTATTTTTTTAAATTAATCATTCCTTAGATGTAGAGTGCCATAACATAAATTAGAAAAATGAAAATCTGAAGCATTAGGATTACAGCAGCACTCATTAACTAAAATCCCTTTTCTTGTCTTGATAGAAGTTTGTCCTCTTCTGCTTGATATATGTATTACAAACATACCTTTTATTGTTCAGGTGCACTTGTAAAGTTAGCATGTCAAACAATGTCTCAGAGAACAATTGGTTTAAAGGCCTAGACCATTTGTCTTCACATAGACCAACTTAATTTTTTTTTTTTTCAATTTGGGAGTGAAGCTATTGGTTTAATGTTTTATGCTGCAAGAATTCTTCCCATTCTGTTAATACACAATACTCACTACAGGTGTAGAATCTTAGAAGTGATGGTAGTGGATTTTCATTATTGGCATTATTAGCATTTATTAAAACAATTGTATTAACAAGATAAAACAAATGATCTCTTTCCTTCTCCTAGAAATATAAGCAGACAAGAGAAGTAGGAGCAGATAGTCCAATGTGCTAAATATTACACTTCTCATATAGTTGCAAGGACACTACATTTTATACTCTGTATTCAATTTGTTTATGGAGTATTTTGCAATGCAGATTCATTTAAGAAGCAATTTGACAGGTTCTTGAGAACTAATTGTTTGATTTCTTGAAGGAAGGAGGTAGAAAGAGGTGCAGGAGGCTCTCTTGATTTGATTTTCAGTGGAAGGTCTTGTTCTCCATATTGATCCCATCAGGTAGCCAGTAACATTTTCCTGTTAAAACTACACAAATGACTACAAATAGTGCAAGTGGCAATACAGCAGGGACTTTTTCTCTTCCCATATAGTCTACTCTTTAACTTGTTTCTTTATAAAGAAATCTGGGATCAGAAGGCAAATCATGTCTTTATTTTTCCTTTAAAACAAAAAATGTTAGTCTGATTTGTGACCTGGATTGTAAAACTAATATGCTGAGTAGTGAATTTCTTAAAATAAACCATGCTTTTGTTCAGAGTGCATTGATTTAAATCATGATTTAAATAACCAAGTGGAAAGCCTTGATTTAAATAATCAGTTTTAATCAACTTTTCCATTTGTACTTCATTTTTTTTCTAAAGAAAGGTGCACTCTCATTGGTTGTTATAACCATTAAAATTTGTTGATTTACAACTAAATAGATCATTTACACTAGATTTGGTACAACTTTTTGCTCTCTAGGAGGGTTAACTGTTACTAAATAACTACTTGGTATACATATATATTTTTAAAGAAATTGTATAGCTCAGTATTTTCAGATTCTTATTAACTGTACATTTTTAGTGTGTTAGGAAATGGTGAATGATATATTGCTTATTTACTAGGTAATTAGCTTCTTGCTTGTGATTTGTGTGAAGCCTCATTGGGATGGTAACTGGAATTTAATTAATCACACAAAATGGCATATCAAATTTATTTTTATTAAACAAAACAACCTTAAATGTTTTGAATACATAAACTTCTCTTATCAAAACATGTTTCACATTTACAGCTAAATTATTTATTAAACTGAGGGACTAACTGTAGTCGGTGAATTCAACTGATTATTTCAGGCCAGCCTGGGAAAATATTCAAATATGCCTAAGTGAAAGTGACTGGAATTTATATTGCTAGTTTTCGCCTAGCTCTTGAAATGAGACAATCTCTTCAATTAGGCTGCCCTGTTGTGCTTTATTTATTAAGCTTGACCTCAAAAGTTAGATGTTTTTTCCTTAATCCTTTCTTTATATGGAAAAGCAGCCTTGAACTCAAAGTTTTATAGAGGCTCACGGATTCAACATATATTTTTTATGTAAATGTTTTAAGAGACTCTAATATGTTTTGTATAACAGGTTTAATTTTAAAAAGAGAAACTTATAATTTAAATGACAACATTTAAAAAATCTGATGTAAAGAAAACATTTTTTTATTTTTCTTTCAAAAACAGTTGATTTTTATCCATCCTGCTATTGTTTCATCCTGGAAATAACTTGCTGCTAAGTAGAGTTCTGAGAAGATTAGCATGACCAATTGAGTTATGTTAGTTGTAGGATGCTAAGATTCTGGGAATGTGACTAGTTTACCACCAGATCCTCTAGCAAAGTCATTCATTGTTCAGTCATGTAGCTAAAGTTTGAGATGGGAGAACGCTGCGAACAAATTTAGTCTTGAAAGCAACTACTAGAGCAGGTTTGATATCCGAGTACACTGGAACAACACAGGTTCTCCTAATAAATTAGACAGTAAGTTTTATTAGAAATGACTTAACGTATGCCTTTCTTCAAACCCTTCTAGGGACTCCCTTTTGGGAAGGTGGAAATCTGAATTTTAGAGATTACTCAACATAGTCAGTTTGACTCTCTTCTGCTGGGGATATGATCTTGAATAGCATGGAGATGACATATTATTGCTAGTACAAAGCCATGGATTAATATGCAGGCACTAGAATATTTACTCAAAGGGACATCTGTCTGGTTCCAATAGAGTGAATCCTGCTTTATCTCAAACCAGCAAATATTTACCTCCTGTAAACAAATGGTGCTAATGTGTAAAACAGCAGCAACCCAAGGAGAGAGGCCTGTGTTACTGGAGGGTTTGGATGGGAAAATAGATTTACAAGGTCTGTGATTTTTCTGTTGTTTTTATCCGTTTTTAACAAGCCAATATCTTGGGTTTTTTCTTTCATGGCCACAGGTAGCACAGATTTTACAACTGTAACAGCCAATCAGCATGCATATTTGTTCTGAAGACTTTCATTGGCTGCCAGAACTAGTGACTGAATGGGACGTCCAATCAATACCTGTTTTTAACTTTTTTCCAGCCCCATCAGGGAAGTTTTCCACCTGGAAATTTGACAGCATTGTTTTCAGGGGCGTTGGTATTTGTTATGTCTCTTTAAAGAAGAGCGGAAAATAAGTCAACACAAGTGTTCTAGCTATGCCAACCTAATCCCTGGTGAAGACACAGCGAGGTTGATGGAAGAATGCTTTTGTTGTCCTAGCTACCACCAGTCAGGGTGGGGGAGTTCCTTCAGTGACTGACAAACCCCTTCAGTCACTGTAGGATGCATTTACATTACGGGGTTACAGGAGCATAGTGCAGCAAAGTAGCTATGCCATTGAAGCCCCTCTAGTGTAGACAACCCGTAAAGGTTTGTTTAACTGCTGCTTCTCTTATGTGATCTTATTGGGTGATATGGCAAAGAGAAACATTTCAGTCATCTGAGAAAGTTAAGAGAAGCAGAGAGGATTTGAACCAGTTTATTTTTATTTAAATTTGGCCAGTCATTAAAAATGCACTTGCCAAACTAGCTTGAGAAATACAATACCATTTATTTGTTTATATAATGATTTATTTGTATTTCCGAAGGACCAGGACCCCATTTTGCTAGGCGCACTACAAACAGAACAAAAAGATAGTCCCTGCCCCGCAGTCTTAGTTTTAAGACAAGAAACAACAGGGGGAGAAGACAGATGGGGAGCAGGAATTACTGATTAAAATGTATAGCCAATTGATTAACTACATTTGCAGTTCAATAGTAAAAATGTTAAAAGACCAAATAGCCAAGCTTAGCCAGTGTATTGCCTAAAGACAAAATAGTACAACATGAAAAGGAGATATACATACCCCTCCTTTTGGGAAACAATTCTTATCTCGCAGCATCTTCCTCTTACACAGTAATGGTGTTTCGAAGATACACCCTCAGAATTACCTCTATTTATTACAAGGTTGTGTACAAGACAAAAGCACTTCAAATGTCACCTAAGATCCAACCCACCAGTTTGTACAAGTTCCTTAGTTTGTTGTTCTGTACCTTGCCTCATCTCTTGTTTACCACATACTAGGTACCAATAGGCATGAAGGCACCTCCCAAACTTGTACCAGACAAACCATTAATGTATCTTGCCTTTGCCAGTTTTGTACTCACTAGTGCCAAAAGCATCATTTCACATTGCACAGTATATATCTTGAAATAAATGAACAAAAATTTTAACATAACTGCCCACATGCTAAATATAATACAATATTAATGTGGTGTGTCCTACACGTACCGTGTATTGGCTAAACAGAATACAAAGAAACAATGAGACAATAACAGTCTTCCTACCAAATATCTTGGATCCAAAGGGAAAGCTTGCCTTCAACTTTTATATTGTTTCTCTCGGAGTATACCTTTTTTAGTGCTAGGTCCTAGGCCTCTACTTATTTGCCCCACAGCTCCACTACTCCAAGACTGAGTCCAGGCTTCAGCACCATTATTTCTCATTGTGGCTCCATTGAGTCCAAAAAAAATTGGATACTTTGCCCTTTTGGGAGCTATGCAAACAGCATATGTTTTCAGTGACACAGGAAAGCCTTTTCAAAACAAGTCAGCATTATTAATCAACTGGAATACAGTATTTTAGGGTCTTTTGCTTAAAATGGAAAAGCAAAGCTTACACATGTCCATGCTGTCAGCACAACATGCTTCTTTGGTTCAAAAACATCCAGGACTCCATCCCTCCCACAGTCCTAGGCAGGAGAGTTCTTATTGCAGCCTCCTAGCATCTTACTTCTTTGTTTCAAGCTCTAGTCATGCTGCTGTCTCGTGTTTTGCATCGCTTGGCTGCCAGTTAGTGTCTGATTGTTGGTCTTCTATTATCTCTCCAAGGTAACTCCATCCATATGTTGACTGTTCTTGAGCGTTCATTCATACCAACCCAGACATGCCTACTCAACCAACACCCATCTCCTATTCCCTTGTCCCATAGGAGAAATTAACTTCTTCAGTCCTACTAGGTCACAATACAAAGTGAGTGGGGAAAACTATTCAAGTTCAAGAGCATGTATGTGGTGGCACCAGAGAAGAGGGAATTGCAGTAGACAAGGGAGACATTTTCCCCAGAGGGAGAACTTCAATTTAAAACATTCAGTAATAATAAATTATGGTGCTGTAAACCAAAGGGGCTTAACAGGTTAAGACAGACATATAGATGGGAACTGAAAGATTAGAGAGGGAGTCAAAGAAGATGTAGAATGGATTGTTTTCTGCACAGAAGCAACATCCAAACTTTATTGCAGGGCAATAAGAAATTTATTTTTGTTTTAGCGGAATAACTTTTAATCCTAATATTGAATGCTAGCTAAAATGAGCAAGGTCCATTTTTGAAAATTGATTTATTTCAGGTACTTTCTTACAGGAATTCTGCTGTGCTTCCTTGACACTAAGATTTTTTTTAAAAGCTCTTTTTTTTATCATTTATTAACATACATGAACTTTCAATACAAGTATTAAAATATCTTATTCAGAACCTGTATTGGTTACCTTTTAAAAGACCAATTTGTTTCATTAACCTCTTATGATTATCTGTGTATTTATTATCTTCAGATTTAAAAAATGATAGCCATACCATAAAATCTGCTTGAGCCTGTGGTAAGCTGCCTGTCTCTCCTCTCCCCACAACTGAAAGTATTTCCCATACTTCATTTCTCTGTGCAACTAATTTTACGGAGATCTATACTTCTCCAAAAAGGAGCTATCATACAACTGGCTGCTAGCAGTAATTGTATTAAGATACCATTGTATCAATGCACGGTATTAAGGGAAAAGCAAACGAATATGTTCATATTTCGATGATCCTGAACTGGACAAAACATGCAGTATGTGCCTCAGTGCAGACATAAATATACACCTAGAACACTAGATTTCCAGTTTCACAAAATGTAAAGAGGATTCACTTCAGTTAAATAACACAGATACTCCATGTTTCTAAAACGTAATTCTATCTACTTTTATACTTTTGTAAATTGTTTGGAAGAGGTTTTCTACAGCAATTCCAGATTTACTCCATTAAGGCCCCAGGTACTGGCACGTGTATATGAGTTTACAGAAGTAAATATGTGGTGCTGACATAGACATAAAATGCAAACCCAAACAAAAGATTATGGAGCATTTAATTTCTTCACAATATTTCTTAGTCACTAATTTTGCTGAGACAGAGTCTGCTGGTCATTAACACATAGTGAAAGCCTCATCTTTCTTATCTAAGCAGTTGCTTGTCCTCTTGCTGAAACAATTTGGGGTTTTTCCCCCCATCAAGTGAATTGGTTTGGTTGATGGGAAAACATGGGCAGTACTTATTGGGATGGATGGGGTGGGGTATATGCCGCACATGCATTTTACATACATAGATCTATATGAGAAACCATGACAGTGAATCATAGGCACTTAAGCATTAGAGATGGAAAAGACACTTTAGTTCATCTAGTTCATTTTACCTGCAAATACAGAATTGTTCCTTTCAGTATATTTTCTAGTACATTGTCCAGTCCACTGCTCTAGGGAGACTATTTTGTGGTATGATAGATCTTACCGTCTGACACATTTTTCTGATATCCCACCTAAATTTTCTCCTTAATTTCATCTCACTGCTTAATTATACCCCTTTGTACCACTCTAAATAGTTCTTGTCCCTTCGTGATGTCTATACCCCTCAGAAGGTACTCTTAGTTGTTTAACAAAGCTATATATATTTTAGCTCTAATATTTTCTTATAGTCTCTGAAGTCAATGGGATTTTAAACATGTGCTTAAAGTTAAACATATGGTTAACTACTTTGCTGACTTAAGGCCAAAGAAAGGAAATACCTTCTCCCTGCTCCAAGACTTGATGTTTCTGCGTGAGAGAGGCAACATGAGCTACTGAGTAAGGTACTGGACTAGCATGTGGGAGAGAGGGGTTCTAGTCACAGCTCTGCCCCAGATCTGCTGTGTCATCTTGGGCAAGATGCTTCACTTTCTGTATCTGTTTCTCCTCCTACCCTTTGGATGTCTTGTCTGTTTAGATTGTAAGAAGGCAGGGACTCTCTTGATATGTTTTTGTACAGTTTCTAGAACACCGCAGACTAAATCATAGTTGGTGTCTCTCAGCCCTACTGTAATACAAACAATAATATATAGAATCCAGCATCACATTGGCCTTTTTTGCTATTATATTATATTGCAAATGCCTACTTAATTTCTTGTCCACTACCTTGTCTAGTATTCCATTCTCCGTCTCTTCCAGTTGTATTGCTTTCCAGCTTTCTCCCTCTCCTTAAATATCTGTTTCATATTTTTTTCACCCCAGATATATTTATTGCATTTTTCCAAGTTTTATTTTATTTCCTGTCCACATATCTAACGTCCGAAGGACTCTCTCAATTATTTTTGTCCTCACAATACTTCCCAAGTTACCAGCATATGTGAATTTCATAAATATCCTGTTTACTTCCACTTCTGTATGTTTTTCATGAAAAAGTTAAATAAAACCAAACTTAACACTTACCTGCTGTGGCACTCTTCCTAATCTGTACATTATTGTTTAACGTTACTCAGTTTATAGTCTTTCAGGCAGATTTCATTCTATAACAAAATTCAGATCCCCAAACCATTTTGAATTCATCTTGTGAGTAGAATTTCTCACAGGGCTTTGGAGCTGGGCTCCAGCTCCACTCCAGCTCCCGGCAAAAACCTGCAGCTCCACTGCTTTGGAGCTGCTCCGCGCCTCTCCAAAGCCCTGTTTCTCAAGACGTATATATTACATGTGTTTCTAGCGTCCGAATAGATTAGATATTACGCATTCTCTTCATACACTGATCTTCTTCTTCTTCTTTTTTTTTTTACCGAATTACACAATCAGGTTTGTCTGGCATTGTTTCTTCTTTATAAATCATTGTTAATTGCTGTTCACAGTTCCATTATCTTCTAGTTATTTAATGATTCTCAGTATTTATTTCATTGTTTCCTTGCTATGGTCATTTTTATGAAACCATCATTACTAAAGAATACAGACTCCAGAATGTGAATGTTATATTTTAAGATAATGAGAATTAAATATGTAATTTCCCAGCTCTTATGATTGTGGAGAATCCTAAAGGCTCAAAAAACAAACCCTAAAAGACATTTTGATGGGGGGGGGGAATTGACCAGCTCTAAACAAAACCCCAAACCTCCTTTTTCCAATTCTGAATAGTTCTTTAATTAAAGATTTTTCTCTTTTGTCCAACTCCTTCTTCTTCTTCACAATATGGTGAGGCCATAAGGAAGGGGGCAAAAGATGGTCTTTTGATTAAAACACACAACTTGAGAATAAGGAGACCAAAGTTGTATTCCAGCCTCATTCATAGACTTTGAGAGACCGTTGTTGAGTCACTTAACCACCTTACTTCATCATGATAGAATGGTGACTCTTTCTTGGAAGGAGGTGTGCTGTAAGAAAAATACATTAATAAAGGTTTTAATGTAAGGTGATAATAAAGGTACTAGCTATATTTATATATAAGGAGAGTTTTTGTATAATGGCTTTTGGTTTTCTTCTGAGTCTAAGGGACTCTCTTTAAAAACTGAATTCCATTATGAAGGATAATTGTTTCCACTGCTTGACCCAGATAATTTTTGAAGGCAAAAAAGCCAAGAAAAACTGGAGCAGGGTGGAAAAAAATTCCTCTGTATCTGATCTGAAAATACTTCACATTTTCCAGCCTTTTCTGAGTGTGATGATGTAGCTGAAAGGGCTAATGTGATCCTTGGTTGTATAAACATGGGGAATCTCGAGACGGAGTAAAGAGATTATTTTACCTCTGTATTTGGCACTGGTGCGTCCACTGTCCAGTTCTGGTGTCTACAATTCAAGAA
This sequence comes from Malaclemys terrapin pileata, assembly GCF_027887155.1. NCBI lineage: Eukaryota > Metazoa > Chordata > Testudines > Emydidae > Malaclemys > Malaclemys terrapin. The sequence continues at coordinate 13,322,281 of NC_071520.1, read as the reverse complement.
GTATGTTGATAAATTGGAGAGGGTTCAGAGAAGAGCCACGAGAATGATTAAACGATTGAAAAACATGTCTTTAGGGATAGACACAAGGAGCTCAATCTGTTCAGCTTAACAAGAGAAGGTTAAAGGTGACTTGATCAGTCTATAAGTACCTCCGTGGAGAACAAATAGTTGATAATGGGCTCTTTAATCTAGCAAGGAAAGGGAAAGAAGATCCAATGGCTAGAAGTTGAAGCTAGGCAATTTCAGACTGTAAATAATAGTGTACATTTTAACATCACTGACAATTTTGAAATCAAAGTTTGATTTTATTTATTTATATTTTTAATAATGTGCTCTACTTCAAAAAAGTAGGAGGGTCAGACAAGATGACCATAGCGGTCCCTTTAAGCCTTGGAATCTGACACTTTTCTTCTAGCTGCCCCCTCACCCCCCAAAAAAGAGTAAACTTTGACTATTGTTGAAAGAACGAAAGGAATAAGATACTGCCCTTGTCTCAGAAATGGAAATATGCAATTTTTTAATAAAAATGGTAGCACCTGGTGAACTAGGGAGCCTTGTCCAGGGATAACTATAGAAAGCAGATGAAATTGCTCCTGGTGGTACTGTGGCAATAGCATACTGTAGCTTATCATGTAGTGTTAGCAAAAGTACAGTACTAACAAAATTTTTCTTTCATATGCTGGAGGTTTTGGAACTCTGCAAACAAAAACTTTCTCCTTCTCCATATACCCAGGGCCGACGAGAGGAGGGGAAGCTAGTACAAATTACCAGGGCCCGGCTTCCCCCTCCTCTCGTTGGCCCTGTTTAGCCAGTCCGCCCTTGCTGGGGCCCAAACCCGCTCTCGGCGGCCCTGCATCTACCTTTCAACCAGTAGCTGGTTCTCTCTGTTATCAGTGGAATAAATATCAATCACTTCGCTATTTTCTTTTTGAAATCATTGGAGTTGCACCAGAAATGAATTTGGTCCACAGTCACACAGCAGTTGGAAAGGTGTTTGTTTTTCTCTGTGCTTCTTCCAATCTGGCTGCAGTCTTAGTCACCGAGATATTTGAAGTTTTGAAAGCAGTCTGCTACCTCTGAGAGCTATAAGCTATATTTAGTCTTGCCAACTATTGTTCCCTTTACAGAGCGTATATGATTTTAAATAAATTAGCATACAGTTTGCTGTGACTCTGTTACCTAATTCTCTCTCAACAGGGTCACTTCTTGCCTGACCATTCTTAGTATTGCAAAGCGTTTAGATGAGTGTTTGTTTGGGGATGCATTTATTATAAACCTAGCTGTGAAATTTCTAGGTTGATGGGAGGGAATTTCTTACAGGCTTTTCCATTGACTATTTGAGATTGAAGTTGTGAAGTTAATGTGACCAATATAAACAAAGTGTTGCACTCTTAAAAATGTTAGAACATCTATCTCCTTTCTCCTAGGCAGGTACTTACAAATAGCACTTTTATTAAGATAGGAACAGAAACTTGTAAAGCTTATATTGTGTGGTCACTGTTACAACTCTGTATTTTCTAAATTTTCAGTTTACCTCTTGAATCATAATTGAAATTGTGGCATGGCAAGTAGCATGTAGAGGATAAACAGAGCTTCCTTAGGGATGTGCAGGTGCTGGGTATATTGTATATTACCTATCCTTTCAGAGCTGTTGAGAGAAATGATGTTTAAGTTAAATGTGTTAAAAATATATAAAATATTGCAGGCATCTATTTCAGATAAAGATCAAATTTTAACTATCTGAAAAATATAAAACATAAAACAGGTGTGTCCGAAATATTAATCTCCAAAGTGCAGGTAAGCTGTGTCTCTGTTGCGTTGTTACTCTTGAAAGTATGGAACCATGCATGTGCACAGCACTAGTAACATGGTGTCATTATAGCAGCCTTTCCCATTGGCTACTGCATAAGAACATAACATAAGAACAGTCATTCTGAGTCAGACCAATGGACCGTCTAGCCCAGTATCCTGTTTTCTGACAGTGGCCAATGCCAGGTGCTTGAGAGGGAATGTACTGAGCAGGCAATCATCGAGTTATCCATTCCCTGTCGTCCACTTCTAGCAGTCAGCAGTAGGGATACCCAGAGCATGGAATTTCATCCCTGACCATCTTGGCTAATAGCCATTGACAGACCTATCCTCTATTAACTCGTCTAATTCTTTTTTGCACCCAGTTATAGATTTGACCTTCACAACATCCCCTGGCAATGAGTCCCACAGGTTTTCTGTGAGTTGTGTGAAAAAATACTTCTTTTGGTTTGTTTTAAACTTGATGCCTGTTAATTTCATTGGGTAATCCTGGCTCTTGTGTTATGTGACAGAGTAAAGAACATTCCCTTATTCACTTTTTCCACACCATTAATTATTTTATAGATCTCCATCCTATCCTCTCTTAGTCATCTCTTTTCCAAGATGAAAAGTCCCAGTCTTTTTAATCCATCCTCATATGGAAGCTGTTCCATACCCTAAATCATTTTTGTTGCCTTGCCTTTCTCTGAACTTTTTGCAGTTCTAATATATCTTTTTTTTTTTTTTTGAGATGTGGGTGACCAAACAGGCATGCAGTATTCAAGGTGTGGGCGTACCATGGATTTATATTGTGGCATTATGACATTTTCTGTTTTATCATCTATCCCTTTCCTAATGGTTCCTAACATTCTGTTAACTTTTTAGACTGCTGCTGCACATTGAGCGGATGTTTTCAGAGAACTATCCACAATGACTCCATGATTTTTCTTAGTGGATATAGTACATCTGCAGATGTAGTACATCATCTAAATGTCACAAGAAGACAATGAAGGAAGCCATTCCAACATTACAAGGTTATTTCTGTGGGGTTGACCACTACCTGGCCAAAAAGAGTCCCTGCTCTGGGATCCTTATCCCTGGAGAGAGAGAGACATTCCCAACCACCCCTTCCCACTCCAGTTGCCAAAATCCCCACTCTCGTCATACCACCCCAACCGAAAAACCTTCCCTTTACTCTCCAGCTTTGTGTACCCCCTGTCAAAATAACACATCTACAACATTCTTTCCCTGCTCTTAGCTGTCAAAGCCTGAATGCTTTTCTTCCTCTCCTTTAAAACTGGCAATCAGAACTTCTCAGCAACTTTCAGTATCAGCTTCTTTAAAAATGTGCTTTATGATGAACCTGCCAATGAAATTTAAAAAAGGCACAATAGATTATGCAAAGTAGGCATCATCTAATTGTCTTTGGGTTTGTATTGGTTTAAATTTTGGGATCCTCTATAATATAAAGGAATATCTGCTGAAGAAAAATACTAGCTTCAAAGACACTTTTCTACATTCCAGCTTGGCTCATAATGGAAAAATAAGAGAGGCCTTTTTGTTTTCTTTCACCAACGCAAAACATTAATTTCCCAAATCCTGGAAATCGATATTCTTTCACTATAGCATATTCCAATCTTTATTGACTATAATGACCAGTTAAAATAAAGTTTTTGGATGGACTCCATGTGGTGGTGGGCAAAATATTGCAGTAACATGAAACACCTCTACCCGATATAATGCGACCCGATATAACACGAATTCGGACATAATGCAGTAAAGCAGCGCTCCAAGGGGGCGGGGCTGCGCACTCCGGTGGATCAAAGCAAGTTCGATATAATGTGGTTTCACCTATAACGTGGTAAGATTTTTTGGCTCCCGAGGACAGCATTATATCGAGGTAGAGGTGTATAACCTATTATCTGTTAACAAGAGTTTTTCAAGGCTTCTCTTTGAGCCAGTCTCAAAATCAAATCAGTCACTCAAATTGCACTATCAATGGATTTACAATTGGTCAATCGTCATGTTAGATTTTGTATTCAAAGTGGCTTTTTAAGTTTTGCTTGGAACAGAAGAAATTGTCATGCATGGGCAAAACAAAATGTGGACTGAAATGGTAGGTTTGTAAACATTTTTTTCTTCAGGAAGAAAACTGATGAGACGATATTGTTTGATCTGGCTTGCATGTCCAGATATTCTTTTCATATTCCCACAATTTTACCTTGTCAGTCTGTAAAAGAAACTGTTAAAAGCCCTTTCCCAGGGATGGGGGGAAATAAGTGAAACATTAAATAATTAGAAAATAAGCATCTCTTGTTCTGCCTCATGTGGTTCCCCCTCCCCCCTTTGTTCCTCCCACTTGCTGCTAATTTTCATCTCCTCGTTTTCCTTTCTTTCTGCACATCAAGACGTCAGAGACTGCTTATGGAGCTGAAACTGTTTTTCAAGAGTTGTCTGTAGGTTTTATTTAATGCAGCAGAGAGACGACAAGAAAAGGGGGAAGAAGAAGGTGGGAAAGGGGGAACAAAAAGACGAGTTCTTTTAGATCTCACTCCTACCGAAGGGTGACCGTCTTGTTCACTGTTGCATTCACCAGTTACCATGGCATCCCCCTCTCACTTTATACTGGAGGTGTACTCTCAATGTAATTAACGGCTCTCCTCTCTCAGCCTGCAGCTGAAAACAATTGTTAAATGAACAAGAAGGAAAGAAAAAAAACACTTTTTCTTTTTAATTTATTAATATTTTTCATCCTTCCATTTTACCTCTCTTGATCTGATAATTCTGTTGTTCGCATATCAGAGCGTTGTTGGAATATGGCGTAGCCACCTGCTCAGAATGGGAGACAAGGTCTTTGAATGCATGCGTTACATGAAGGATTGGCTAGGCTGGAATACAATTCAGATGACTGTATGTGTATGTTAGTTATAATTTTCCTTTACAAAATGTTAGTCATAGAGTTTAAGGCCACAAGGGACAGCTAGATCATCTAGTCTGAGCTCCTGTATATCCCAGGCCACCAGCACCCACACACTAAACCCAAGTGTGGAGGCCATGCTGAAGTTGAGATATGGTTCTTCAAGATATGGAGTACTATATTATGGGCATTTCTGCTAGTTCTAAAGGTACATTGGAGAAAGCTTAGACATAAGTTTTGTTTCAAATATCACTATGGAGAAATGTAGAAAGACAATGTGAACAGATAGTTTTCAGCAAATAGAATTCTAGGGAGAAATAGGAGTGGTAACATAGTGCAACATGTATGCTGTTACCACTCCAGCACACCATGTGACAGTTTCCAACTGTTGAGACTTCACGTTCTGGTTGGTATTTTTCCAGAATGTGAATGGGTAAAGACTCCATCTACCAACAGGAAGACAGAGACCATGCTGAAATCATTTCCTGTGGGATAAAATTTGAATCTGGAACTCAGAAGTGAAATAAGGGTGCTGTATCCTTCATACTACCAACTTTCTATAGTTAGAAAATATTTATTGGGAAGCCTACACTCACTACTAAGTAAAATATTTGCTTTTTCCTACAGTCAAAGTCTGGATCTTATCTTTGTACCAGAGTGTGTTGCAGATATCTTTGTATCCTTGAGGCTAAACGTTGTAAACCACTCCAGACGTTTTATAGTTAATGAGCCTTGATGACTTCTGTTATTTTCAGAATTTTGTCCTATCCTGATAAAATAACAGTGCGTACAAGAAACAAGACAAAAAGAAAACCCTGATTCAGTTGTCAATAGAGAACCTCAGATATATAGTATAAAGGGTAAAACACAGCAGATGGTTTACCCTAAGCCAGATTGAATACTCCATTTCTTTACTACTTGTTGTCTCCGCACTGAAGTGCCTTACAGAAAAACTGCAAGGAATTTTTTCCTGAGCTTATACTCCAGGAGAAGTTTATTCCTCTATCTCTACTGCTTTCTTCCCTGTAAGGCTAGGTCAGTAATTGCTTTTCTGCCTCTTCTGTACCTTTATATCTTCTTCCTGTATAAGAAAGGTTTCTCCATAGATCCTGGAGTTCCCATGAGGCCTAAGGATATTTTCCTAAAAGGAGTGGATTAACGCCTCCAGAGTCCAAAGAAAGGATAGAAAAGGAAGAAAAGAGTAATCTGTTGATGGCTAAGTTGTCATGGGATAAAAGGGAAGGTCCTGTCATGGATTGAGAACTGGTTAAAAGACAGGGAACAAAGGGTAGGAATTAATGGTAAATTCTCAGAATGGAGAGGGGTAACTAGTGGTGTTCCCCAAGGGTCAATCCTAGGACCATTCCTATTCAACTTATTCATAAATGATCTGGAGAAAGGGGTAAAAAGTGAGGTGTCAAAGTTTGCAGATGATACTAAACTGCTCAAGATAGTTAAGACCAAAGGAGACTGTGAAGAACTTCAAAAAGATCTCACAAAACTAAGTGATTGGGCAACAAAATGGCAAATGAAATTTAATGTGGATAAATGTAAAGTAATGCACATTGGAAAAAATAACCCCAACTATACATATAATATGATGCGGGCTAATTTAGCTACAACGAATCAGGAAAAAGATCTTGGAGTCATTGTGGATAGTTCTCTGAAGATGTCCATGCAGTGTGCAGAGGTGGTCGGATGCTAGGAATCATTAAAAAAGGGATAGAGAATATATTATTGCCCTTATAAATCGATGGTACGCTCACATCTTGAATACTGCGTACAGATGTGGTCTTCTCATCTCAAAAAAGACATACTGGCACTAGAAAAGGTTCAGAGAAGGGCAACTAAAATGATTAGGGGTTTGGAACGGGTCCCATATGAGGAGAGATTAAAGAGGCCAGGACTTTTCAGCTTGGAAAAGAGGAGACTAAGGGGGATATAATAAAGGTATATAAAATCATGAGTGATGTGGAGAAAGTAGATAAGGAAAAGTTATTTACTTATTCCCATAATACAAGAACTAGGGGGTCACCAAATGAAATTAATAGGCAGCAGGTTTAAAACAAATAAAAGGAAGTTCTTCTTCACACAGCGCACAGTCAACTTGTGGAACTCCTTACCTGAGGAGGTTGTGAAGTCTAGGACTATAATAGGGTTTAAAAGAGAACTAGATAAATTCATGGAGGTTAAGTCCATTAATGGCTATTAGCCAGGATGGGTAAGGAATGGTGTCCCTAGCCTCTGTTTGTCAGAGGGTGGAGATGGATGGCAGGAGAGAGATCACTTGATCATTACCTGTTCACTCCCTGTGGGACACCTGGCATTGGTCACAGTCGGTAGACAGGATACTGGGCTGGATGGACATTTGGTCTGACCCAGTACGGCCGTTCTTATGTTCTATAGAAGCATAGAAAGAGACTTAGTTAGGGTACGTCTTCACTACTCTCCGTATCAGCGGGTAGCAATCGATTTATCCAGGATCGATATATCGCGTCTCGTTAAGACGTGATATATCGATCCCCAAATGTGCTCACCGTCGACTCCGGAACTCTGCCAGAGCGAGCGGCTGTAGCGCAGTTGACAGGGGAGCCGCGCCCATCGATCCCGCGCCGTGTGGACCCCAGGTAATTCGATCCAAGATATTTTGACGTAGCTGAAGTTGCGTTATCTTGGATTGATTTCCGCCCCCTCCCCTCCCCCCAGTGTAGACCAGCCCTTAGACACCTAGCTACATCTAGCCCAAAAAGAGATCACACAATCTGCATAGCCACATATCTTTATTTATTCAATTAGGTTTCAGTCTGATCCCATACCAAAGGGCACCTTTGCTTTAAACCTCTTTTGATATATATATAAAAAAACAAGAACATAGGATATGTAAAGTAAACATTGACCAAAGTAGATATACTTCTTCCTATTACACTTTGATCACCAGTCATGTGACCAGTACAGCATAAAAGCCTCAGCCTTTGTTAGTTCTCTCTATATGCTGTGGTAGAGACGAGGCGAAAGCAGAGTTCCTGCATACTCTTCTCTTTAACAGGTCAGGATCTACAAGAAATTCTAGCCCCTATTGGGGAAACTAGAGGTTTTCCACCAAAATGATCTGAGGGGGAATGAGAGGAGAGAGAATTTTCCTCCTCCTGTACCAGTTCCCTCTGAGACTTGCTACCTTTATCATATACATGGAAAAAAGCATGAAGCCTCTTCACATTTGTAAAACACATTTACATCAATTTTAAAAGCAGTGAGAATGGGAAAGTTTACATCCTGCAGTGGATTGGGAGGAAATAGTCAGAGCTTGGACTTTATGTACCACAACAAAGTAGAACATTCTCCTCATAGAGCCACATAAAACACGGGTAGAAGCTTGACACTAATACTCAGTTTTCTACTGGAAAGGATTTGGGGGGAGGGGGAATAAGTCCCAGAAAGACAATGGATGCATTCATCCATGGAGAACATCATTAATACCCTCCTGATTTAAAAAAAAAAAAGTGCCCTCTTGGTACCCTTCTTAGTGTCTTGACTTTACTGTGCCTGCTTATTATCAGCAGTGGGAATAGATAGTAGTTCTGATGAACTTAAGTCAGTTTCTCTACTGATGGCACGGCTACACTTGCGAATTAGAGTGCATTAAAGCAGCCCCGTGCGCTCTAACTCACGACGCATCCACACTGGCAAGGCACGTAGAGCGCTCTGATTCTGCAGCTAGAGTGCTCCTAGTAATCCACCTCGGTGAGAACGTTTGATGGGCCCCCGCTGGAACACCACAGTGCCAGTGAGGACGTCCTGGTCTGTTAATGCGCTCTGGAAATTTTGAAAATCCCCTTCCTCTTTGCTCAGCCAAGCGTGGAGTGCTCTCAGCAAATCTTTCCAGGTGACCATGGCTCCACGTGCCAGGCGATCCCCAGTTGGAGCAATGGCTAGGTGCTGGACCTCATCAGTGATTGGGGGGAGGAAGTTGTCCAGTCCCAGTTGTGCTCCAGCCATAGGAATTACGATACCTTCGGGCAGATATCAAGGGACATGATGGAAAGGGGCCATGACCAGGAGACACTGCAGTGTAGGGTTAAAGTGAAGGAGCTGTGGAATGCCTACCGCAAAGCCTGCGAGGCAAACCACCGCTCCGGTGTTGCCCCCGCGACTTGCCATTTCTACAAAGAGCTGGACGCAATACTTGGCGGTGACCCCACCTCCACTCCGAGTACCACCATGGACACTTCAGAGCCCAGTTCAACAAGGGAGGAGGAGGAAAGCGGGAGCGAGGGTGCTGAGGAGGAGGAAGACGCCCCGGCCTCCCTAGATGCATGCAGCAAGGAGCTGTTCTCAAGCCAGGAGGAAGATAGCCAGTCGCGGCGGCCGGTGCTTGGGGAAGGACAAACACTAGAGGAGGTGCCCGGTAAGCGGCTTTTATTTTGGGAAGGAAATTATTTGATGTGGGCTCTTGGGGCGAGGAGGGTTAGGGCTGCGTGCATGCCTAGATGCGGAATAGGGCGTTGATGTGCTCTCTCACATTGTGGTAATCAGCCTCAGTGATCTCTTCAAAGGTTTCATCCAGAACTTCGGCAATGCGCCTGCGCAGGTTTCTTGTGAGAGCCGCTGTGCTCCTTGTCCCAGTTAGGCTAACATGTCCGCGCCACTGTGCCGTGAGGAGTGGGGGGACCATTGCTACACACAGGCAAGCTGCATATGGGCCAGGGCGAAAGCCGCATTGTAGTAGAAGACCCTCTCTTGCTGATGAGGGTGACCTGGGAAGCGAGATATTTTCCAGGACGAACTCCTGTGGAAAATGTGGGGACCGTGCTCAGTAGAGGGGCCCCTGCAGCTGTTGGCTGTCCCCAAGGCACAGAAACCTAGATGACAGTACAGCCGTGAAACAATCAGTCCCCCTTGACCCTGTTATTCACCATTTTGGGGCTCCCATGGGTTATATCCGCTCGCTTTGGGACAGGCAAATTATGCTATTGTGTAGACTGTGCTTGCCCTTAAGTACGGGGGAATCATTGCTCTGTCTGGCGTGAACAATGCTGCCTTTGTTAAATGTTGCATTTTGCCTTTACAGATGCAACCTTGAGATCTCAGCCATCCGTGTTATCACTGGCTGAAAAACTCCAAAGAATTAGGAAGAGGCCACATAGAAGCAAAGATTACATGCTGCATGAAGTAATGCAGCAGTCCCTTAACAAGAATCTAAAAGTGCAGGAGTGGAGGGAGTGTGAAAGGAGGATCCGCCCACAGAATGAGGAGCGCCGGCACAAAAGCGCAGACCTCCAGCAGCAAATCACGAATCGGCTGATAAGCATCATGGAGCGCCAAGCGGACTCAATCCAGACGCTCGTAGCCATGCAGGTGGAGCACTACCACACCTGCTCCCCTCCCTCCCCCCGCAGCCTTTGTCCCAAAACTCTTTCCCTTGTGCCCCCATGTCACCTCTAACCCACTTTCCCCAGCATCTGGGTTCTTATCACCACCAGCTGCCTCCAACACCTGTAGCTTCACCACCCAGCCCTGAAAACTATGACCCTTACCCACTGCACTCAACCCTCATCACCATGCATTATAGCCATCTGAAGTGCAGCACTCATTGCACAGCACTCCAGACAGGAAGGCTGAGTATGAAAACAGGACATACGCAAATCTGTGATTGTACCGTTCCCCACCCCACCCCTTGCCCTTTCTGTTTCCCAAGCAGTTGTTTCTTTTTAATAACTGGATTTTCTTTTCAATAAATGTATTTTTTTGGCTTTGAAAACATTTTTTATTATTACATAAAGTAAAAGATACCTTAACCCAGGAAAGCAACAGGCACTGCAAGTCAGCGTAACAAACACAGATTCCTGCTAACGTTGGAACCACTGCACTTCACTCCCGTGCAGCGCACCAAACATTACTGGTGGCTTTCAGCCTCAAATTGCTCCCTTAAGGCATCCCTAATCCTTGCAGCCCCGCGCTGGGCCCCTCTAATAGCCCTGCTCTCTGGCTGTTCAGATTTAGCCTCCAGGTGTTGAACCCCCGAGTTCCATGCCTGAGTGAATCTTTCACCCTTCCCTTCACAAATGTTATAGAGGGCACAGCACACGGATATAATCATGGGGATTCTGTCATTGGCCAGGTCCAGCTTCCCATACAGAGAGCGCTCGTGGCCCTCTAAATGGCCAAAAGCACACTCCACACTCATTCTCCGCCGGCTCAGCCTGTTGTTGAACCGCTCCTTGCTGCTGTCAAGGCTCCCTGTGTAGGATTTCATGAGCCACGGCATTAAAGGATAAGCGGAGTCTCCAAGGATCACAATGGGCATTTCGACTTCCCCTATGGTGATCTTCTGGTCTGGGAAAAAAGTCCCAGCTTGCAGCTTCCTGAACAGGCCAGTGTTCCGAAAGATGCATGCATCATGCACCTTTCTGGGCCAGCCTGCGTTAATGTCAATGAAACGCCCAAGGTGATCCACAAGCGCTTGGAGAACCATAGAGAAATACCCCTTCTGATTAATGTACTTGGAGGCTAGGTGGGCTGGTGCCAGAATTGGAATATGCGTCCCATCTATCGCCCTTCCACAGTTAGAGAAACCCATTTGTGCAAAGCCAGCCACAATGTCATGCACGTTACCCAAAGTCATGGTTCTTCTGAGCAGGATGCGATTAATGGCCCTGCAAACTTGCATCAACACGATTCCAACTGTCGACTTTCCCACTCCAAACTGGTTCGCAACCGATCGGTAGCTGTCTGCAGTTGCCAGCTTCCAGATTGCAATAGCTACCTGTTTCTCCACTGTCAGGGCAACTCTCAATCTCGTATCCTTGTGCCACAGGATGTGGGCAAGCTCCTCACACAGTCCCATGAAAGTGGCTTTTCTCATCCAAAAGTTCTGGAGTCACTGCTCGTCATCCTAGACTTGCAGGACGATGTAATTCCACCTCTCAGTGCTTGTTTCCCGAGCCCAAAAGCGGCGTTCCACGGTGGTGAGCATGTCCGTGAATTCCACAAGCAATCTCGTGTCATATACGTTACTCAAGTCGATATCGTCAGAGTCCTCACTGTCAGTTTGGATCTTAAGGAGTAACTTGACTGCCAAACGTGATGTGCTGGCGAGACTTGTAGCATATTTCTCAGCAGTTCAGGTTCTGTTCCCAGAGACCGAAAGGGAAGACCGAGCGCGCAGTACAAAGAATGTTGAAAGATGGCAACCAAATGAGGACGGAAGCCAGGGATTGCTGGGATGCGAACCGATGCATCATGGGGCGTTGGGACAGGACCAAGAATGCCCCGCCCCCTTCCCACAGTCCACAGCACCAGAATGGGAAGAGGTGCTCTGTGGGATAGCTGCCCATAATACACTGCTCCCAATGCCACTGCAAGTGCCGCAAATGTGGCCACATTAGTGCGCTTGCAGCTGTCAGTGAGGACAGACTGCAGCGCTTTCCCTACTGCACTCTGCGAGGCTGGTTTAACTCAAAGCGCTCTACATCTGCAAGTGTAGCCATGCCCTAAGTTTCTTCAGCATCTGTGTCTCATGCAAAGTGTCATAGTCCTGTGTGTAGTAAGAGGAGGCCCTGAGATATAAACCTTGGTATCAGAGGCCCGGTATGAAGCCTAAGGCCTGAACTAAAGTAATGGTCAAGACTTTGCTAACATAAAGCAAAGTTAAGCTGTGAGCCAGAGGCAGGCCCTGCTCACAGAAGCTGGCAAGGAAAGGGCTGATGCTGCAAAAAGAGACATACCTAAAAGGTACTGGACACCAGATATCAGAACATTCGCATACTTGTACATTCCACACACAAGGAACAGGCTGACCCATCCCAATGACAGAACGAAAAGGGGAATATGATGGATAGTGTTGTTTTGTTCGAACCAACGTGTACAAGGTGAGAGGTGGCACTTTATTACGTAGAGGGGTTGTACCTTGCTGCGTAGAGGGGTTGCACCTCAATACGTCAGGAGTGATGTGTAACTTGTTTGTACCTGTGTATAAGAATGTATCCTTGGGATAGTGTCTTTGTCCAGCCGAGGGGGCAGTGGAAAGTCCCGCCACTGACTGAGCTGAGTCCATTGCCAAGAGGCACTTTCTCATCGTATGCCCGGTAGACTAAGTAATCTATGGGGAACTGCAATTGTGTCAGGGTCGCAATAAACCTGGCCGAGATGCCTTCGTACCTTACTAGACTCTGTGGTTATTGGGGGGTTCTCTTCAGGTCTGCTGGGTCAGCTATCTGCGCAGAGCTGGGGCAGCACAAAGAGGGAACACGCATGCAGCCGAGTGATATCAACAAAGGAGAAAGCAGAGCACCACACCGGTAGCATCTGACAACACTGTGTTTTTGCTGCTAGGCAATCACCTGCATGACATTAAAATAGTTGTGGCCCCATAGATCTTGATAAGTATTACAGAGAATGGGATCATGCACACCTGCTTTATGTGTAAGTTGGCATCAGCGACTGATATAGAAGTGCCACAACTCTTGTCTTCACACTAAAAACTAAATATTTTCAAAATAGGTAATCCTTCACACCTATTATAATTCTTCCTCCTCCCATATTCTTGCTTAGTTATTTTTGATCCTACTCCAGCTTTCTTGACTTCAATAAAATGTTGTATACATTTCAGCTTCTCTCAGGAGGTCAGCAGTGGAATTGTGGTGGGGCAGTATATAGTGTGTGGGAGATTTTTTATTTTAAGACGGTCTCCTTACCCCCACTTTCTTCATCGAAGAAAGTTATCAAGGTTATGTTCACCTACTACCATCTCTGTTTGTTTCATTGGAGTGAAGGGGATCTGATTTTCTCTATCTCCAGAATCAGTAAGACAGCCCTTCACCAGTTTACATTTGGAAAGTTTTCTTAACAGCCATTAAGATGAGAAATTTTTTTTAAGTAAAACCTTAAATCAGTGGTTCTCAAAGCCCCCATTGGCCTGGAGCGGCGAACCGCGGCCAGTGGGAGCCGCGATCGGCCGAACCTGCGGACGCAGCGGGTAAACAAACTGGCCCAGCCTGGCAGGGGCTTTCCCTGAACAAGCAGCGGACCGGCTTTGAGAACCACTGCCTTAAATCACATTGAAACTAATGGAGCTATCAGATTAGTACTAGTACAGGATAATGCCATGTGCTGATGCATTATTACCCCTACTTTGCACACATGCACATTCATGAGCAGTGGGTGAACTTCGGGGAGGGTAGCCCCTGGCCCTGCCTGCCCTTTCTGCCTGAGATCCCTCCTCTCCCGCTGAAGCCCAGAGTGGCCCCCCAGCCCTGGACCTCCCGAGTGCCAGGCAGGCAGCATGTGCCCCCCCCAGAGCACCGGGCAGGAAGCACAGCCTCCTTCCCTCCCCCGCCCCCGGCTGCCCCAGAGCTCCAGGCAGTGCCCTCCCCAACACTGGAGCGCAGGACAGCTTCCAGTGCCCCGGAGCGCCAGGTGGAGTCACTGGCCCCAGGACAGCCCCCATTAATCCCTGGGCCTCGGCCACAGGGGAAGAGCCCTCTGCAGCACAGTGTTGGGAAGCAGGAGTGGGCCTGGGGGCGGAGCGTGGGCAGGGCCATGCAGGGCTGTTTGGGCCGGCCTTTAATACCCGCTGCCCATGTGCACATTTCTCCTAAAGTTCAGATTTATTACAAGCAACGATTGCACTGTAAAGTAACTGACCGTTGGATGGAATACCTAAATCCTTGCCAACACACACACACACACACACCCATAGTTTTCCATTATACACTAGCAATTGGAATCTTGGTCTTGTTGGTGCTCAAGCACTCTATCAGCTCCAGTCAGGACAGTGGCTGCAATTTTTAAGTGAAACTTACATTGTACAGTGCTGGTCCATGTACGCATGAAGTATGTTTTTGCTTATGCCACCATTGGATGCCAACATCCTCCTTAGAGGGCAACCCTGGCAGTCTTAGGCTGCCAAGAAAGTTTTACACAGACCTTGAAATTTTACATGAATGAACCACTTGAAAGACAATGGGCCAAATATATTCCTGATTGACTTCAGATTTACTAGGTATGAATTTGGCCTTTTATGTATGCATTATGTATGCATTATGCCAGTCAAATCTCTGTCCCCACCCTACATCTGCAATTAAAAAACCTTGCTATATTCAACTTTCACCGTGATTTCCTTCAAGCTCCAGTTAAGTGTTGTATGGGAATCTGTCAGTGACTCCCCTTTCATGTACCTTTCAGTTTCTTCTTGCCTCACCATCTGTTTTCTCCTTTATCTCTTGTATGTCCCCAACTCTTGCCTTTTCCTTCTCTCTGACCTTTCTTTTCATGCGCTCCTTTTCCCAACTGTCATATTATGGGTTGGGACCGAGGGGTTTGGAGGCAGAAGGGGGGTCAGGGCATGGGTGGGGGTCAGTGGGGCAGGCTCCTGGCAGTGCTTACCTCAAGCAGCAGCATGTCCCCCCTCCGACTCCTACGCGGCTGCGCAGACAGGCGGCTCTGCACGCTGCCCCATCCACAGGCGTCACCCCTGCAGCTCCCATTGGCCACGGTTCCTGGCCAGTGGGAGCTGCAGGGGCAGTGCTGGGGGAGGGGCAGTGTGCGGAGCCTCCTGGCTGCCCCTGCGTGTAGGAGCTGGAGTAGGGACATGCTGTTACTTCCAGGAGCTGCGCGGAGCCACGGCATGGAGCGGGGTAAGCCCCCAATCCTGCTCCCTGGCGGGAGCTCAAGCACCAGATTAAAATGTCTGAAGGGCTGGATGTGGCCCTTGGGCCGTAGTTTGCCCACCCCTGGTTTAGGGCCTATGAGACTGACAGTTGAGCAGCTTGGAGTCTGTCTAGCCAGTTCATTACAACTTAATCTGAATTAATGAAGATTGTTAAGAACACAAAGGCAGTCTGTAGCTTTAAAAACTGGAATATTGTATCCAGCCTATCTATTGGTATGGAATGTGGGACGTTTTTTATTTTATTTGGGCTTTCTTTCCCTTCCTTGGTGAATTTAAATCACACTTCCACCTCTTGGTTATGTAACTAGTAGCAATACTTCATATTCTTAGTTGAGCCCAGCTGTTAGTATTGATATTTTATCCTCACCATTAAGGTCCAAAGGCAAGCGAGCTTCCAGATCAGTCATTTCAAGCTGGACTTCAGCGTTATTCACTCTGCTGCAGCAATTGATAATCATTGACCTTAGGATAGGCACATTTTTATTATTTTACAAATAGAAATACTCTCTTGTCTCCTCATTTCTTTTGCTGTCTTTCATAGCCTTACACACAGTATTTTCTTTTAATAATTTGGGGATTTGAAGCTCGATTCTTCCCAGAGCACTAACTATCTGTTAGATTAAACCCAGAGTTTGCCAACAGTTCTTTTTAATTGAAAGAGCTTCTTTCTATTCATAGGAGTTTGGAACAGTCCTGAATTTCATCCTGTTTAATAATAAAGTTCAGCTGAGTATATTATGCTGTAAGGAGCTTTCTATACAAAGCAGCTCAATTAGAGCACTATAACTGTGAATATGAATAAGTACTCCAGGTGGTGCTTTGATAAATGAACTGTAAATTATGGAAGATAAATACTCACCTAGGGGGAAGATTTTATTGTTATAATTAATATATGTGTGCACAAGAGAGATGCTCTTTTTTTGCATTATGCAAGTGACCCACAGTACTTGCAGTTTCCATTTAATAAGGTTACATATATGAGCTCAGTAGGCCATATTTTCTCACCATCTCTCCTTTTTTAATGTAGTCCATAGGGGAAACGCCAACAACCCCAAAGCATATAAAGGACAATAAAGAGAGCTTCTTCCCAGCAACTCCAGCAACGCTGCCTCCTACACCAGTGAATCCGGACACTGTGACTTCTGAAAACGTCCTAAAACTGAACGATCTTCATTCCAAACCCAAGCCAGCGTCCTCTTCCTCCTCTTCTTCTTCCTCAGCATCTTCTTCAGTGCCCCCACCACAGACACCACACAAGGACATCGAGCCGCACCAACGCCAGAGTGCAGAGACTGCTCCCAACATGTCTTATATTACTCATGGTAAGTCTGCGCCTAATAAAATGTCTTGACCTTCTCTAATTGACTTGCCCAAGGGCACATAGTAAGTCAGTGGCAGAATTCTGCCACAGGTCACATTTTTTTATCACTAGACCATATGCAAAAGAACACAAGAGGCCACACAAACTTTGAGACTTGTCCCTGGTTCTGAAAGGGATATATATATTACTAGAACTGATTGAAGAGTTGTCCTCTGTGTGTGTATGTAAAATATAAAAGTGCTATAGCTCATTGAAAAGGAGGGTTTCTAATTCTGCTGTGGTATAAAATAGGTATTTATTTTCTCAAGTGGTTGACTTAAAGAAATCGTGATGGTTTAAAATTGCTTAGACGTTTGAAATGTTAGACATAATACCAGTGGAGATGGATTAGTTAGCAGTGTGTAGTCAAAGGTGCATGATGAATATAACTTACTACATGTATATCATTCCCATGTGTTTGTGTAGAAATGCAGAATGTAGTAAATCCCAAACTTGTACAATACTAGTAACTTTTTTGTAGGGTAGCATCATCTTTATGCCACAGATTTTAGAGAGAAATTATTTTATAAGATATTTAGTCATCTGATATGCTATTGGTACTGTTTTGGGGTGATTATATATTTCTGCACTGGAAAATGAAGGGTTGGCTTAGTTACCATGAGCCATGGTAACTACAGAATGATAGTTGTGTGAGGCGGAATAAACAGTGGCTGAGAGGACTGGAATGATGGAATTATAATATTTGTAGCCCTAATGTAGTTTGATGAGTACACAGGGGCAGATAAGAAAGTCAAAGATGCAAAATATATACAGTTTAGAGTCAGTGGTTGGCATGAGAACATGACTTATTAGGGACCATTTTATGTAGTTGGTCCTAGACAGACAAGCAAGGTGAGAGAATTTAATGAATCTTCTCCTTCTTGCATTTTTGGCGACAGGCCAGCCACAGCATGGTCAGTAGGCAAAGGGAGTGTGATAGGCTAGCACCCTCAGCATTACTAACTTCCACAGAGGGTATGAAGTAAGGCTGGACCAGCCCGAACCCCACTCTGTACTGGCCAGCAGAGCCTAGTGGTGCTCATGTGTGGAAGCATAATGATGCATCCACTTAAAAGATGGCAGAATTCTTGCTGTAGTGTACGCTGTGGAGCCCCAGGAGGAATTCTGTCTGAATCAACCACAATTCTTCCTCTGGCTTCTGTTAACAGCCTAGCCCCCTCCAGCTATACAGATACCCCCAATGTGGGATTGTGCCTTAAAGGCACAATCTGGCCCTGAAGGTATGTGATTTTTATATGAAATATATACAATGCATCCTCAATTACCCAAAATTATCATCTGAAACAAGATCATGTCTTTGATGTCTGTTAATTACATTGAAAATTTCCACAGTTATCCAAAATTTAGTCCTCTCTTGCATTCAGATAATCAAAATTGTAGTTTGTAGATGAATATTTCACAAATTAATATTTACATTATGGGCACAATGGTCAAAAGTGCCTAAATCCCTTTTTCAGAAGTGACTTGGCCCCTGTCTGTATAAAGAAAATAATCAAACTATTTTCAGATAATATTAAAAGCTAGAGACAAATCTACACAAGCCTGGTATGTTTACTGTTTAGAATGAAACGTCATATATCCATCCAGGCACTGTAGAATGGAGCAAATCAGAGTAGTGCCAATGTATTGGAGGCTTACTCATTAACAGTCATCATCAATACTTCATGAGCTAGTCTCAAACTGGTTTGTTTGAAAGAAATTTAGCTTTGTGACTGAGTATCTTTGTATAGTTTATGCGCACACACCTACTGTACATGATTTTTTTCCTTATGTAATCAGCCTTGCAGCTAAATGCACATAATCTTCTGAATACATCAGCAACAAAGAGCAAACCAGGGAGAAATCAATTTTCCCAACGAGCTAATCTCTCAGAGAGTACAGGATGAAATTGAAATTTAACATCCGCCACTAATAGTCACATTATAATCACCTCACATTCCTTCTCCACAAATCCTGTGGTGGGAGGGAGAGAAGGTTGCAGTCAGATTTGTCCAGAAATGGAATTATATGGTATTATCATGGGATATCTTTCCAGGCTTGTTCAACAGAGAATAATTCAGGTCCATCCTTGGAGGAGGAAAAAAATGAAACCTCTGCCTTTTAAAGTTGTGCTTTCACTGAGCAGAGAGGTAGGAATGACAATGCAGGTCAGAGCTCCCATGTGCCATTGCTTTACATGTAAAACTCATAAGCATTTCTTACATACTTTCCTCGATCTAATTTTCCAGGCCATCCTGCAGTGGCTGGAACATTTATTTTAATCTTTTGACTCTCTAGGCCTTTCAGGGATTTGTGAGGCTTCTGATGGCTTCTTTCATGGTTTCTGCACATCTTCCGGTGGTGGAAGAGGGGTGGGTTAGCTGCCAAAATTATTGCCCTGAAGTCTCCTGTCTGAAGATCAAGAGGCTTTCTCTGTACAGCTCTCATTTCAGTGCTGAGTGCATGTATCGTTTCCGGCTGTCTGGATCTCAGACCCACCTGACAGGTCGTTTCTCTAGCTGAGAGAGACACCAATTACTGCTCTGTTCTTTGCTTCTTTTTTCTTTCTACTTTTCCCCTAGCCACACCCCCACTTTTTAAACAATGATTGCTAAATTCATAAGTTTTACCCTTTCTTTTTGCTCTTTTCTGCCGTTATTTCTCCTTTTCTATGTAAAGTCTCTCCTCTGCCTCATTTTTCAAGTAATCTTTTTATTTTTCACCTTTTCCCCTTCCTGCCTTTCCTTTTAATTGCCACTTTCATACCCCCACCATGTTGGTTTGTCCATCTCAGAGGATTCCCTGTTCCCAAGTATTAACTACTGTATTTCTTCATGACTTCATAAAGGAATTACACAACAGTTTTCCAAGCAGTGTTGGTGTTCTGCCAGTCATTCCCCATGTAAACATTTTAATGGGATCTTTCAACTGGTATACAGCAACCAGTACAGAAACTACAGCACGATGAAGTCCAATGACCAGGTGCTAATGACAGCATGGAAACTTCCTACATTTAGGTATAAATTCACATGGGGCTGCCAGCCTTCTTAGCTCAGCATAGAATTGACTCAGGGGAGAGCTGTAAAATAGGTCAAGTAGGATAAACCCTCTCCAGCTCTGTCACACAATTCCAATAGCTGTACTATTCCATCACTCTGAAAATCTTACTGGTATGGTTGTTTTTTTCCCAGATGGTCTCCCTTTTTTTCCCCATTTTTTAATCCAGTGATGATTATTAGAAGGAAAACACTAACATGGGTCCTGGCACGGAGGTACAGGATAGCAAGAGAGGATTTCAACATCTGGATTTATTCAGAAGTGAGGATGACTCTGCTTGAAACCAGTATTGCACTAGATCTGCATATAAAATGGAGGGAGGGGGAAATGGGGTCCTGCCCCGCTAAATAAATGCTGAGATTTTTAAAGGGCATTAAAATATAAGGTTAAGATTTTAACTGGTGAAAATCTCTGCTGTTTTATTATGGTTCTTTTGACATGCCTTCTGCCCTCCCTGTCTGTCCCCTCCTCCCCCCCACACACACCCCTTCCCAGGAGCAGATCACTGACATTGTATTCTGGTCTCCATTCCTTCACAAAGGAATCACAGTGCAGTATATGGAGGAGAGCTGGGTCCCCCTGGTGAGACTACAGCAGAATGCACTGAGGACTTTAAGATGTAATTACCTGCCTTCAGTTGCCTTATTTTTACCTCTACCTTAGCTACTGCCTGTTATGGTGATGGTACTCAGGGGTACAGATCATTATCACTTTTGACTTCCAAATACATTAAATTGTTTTAGTTTGCCATGATGCATTCTTCCTGAAACTTGTAAATGACCCTTTTACTCACATGCAAAACAGATTTTTTTCAAATATTGAAGCTGTGACATAACCCTTCCAAAACTAGGAAATTTAGAGTTAAGACAAATACTCCATCCTTAGTTCTTTCTGTAATGTCTAACTATTGCAACATACATACTGTGTAAATATCCTGCTTTGATCCCAGATATTTGCAGTGCTTGGACACAATGGAACAAGTTAAGAATGTAGTGATCATTCTGAAAGTACCTAAGCTTTATAACCCTATCTGTTGAAATATAGTAAATGAGATGCAGAGATGGTTGAAGAAGGCTGCGTAGGGCCCAGGAGGTTGAGTGACAATACAATCATAGCTGTAGAGAAGGAACTGGCACTAGATTTGATTCAGCATGAGAAATAATAGGCAGTGTCACGGGGTCACCCACCACACTGGCACCACCTGCTGGAAGTTTCGGGAATTAGCTCAGTCCCAGCAGTGCACCCTTGGGTGGGTGGTGACTATCTCATCCCTGCTTCCGCCTGCAGACCCATTACAACTCCTTTCTCTTGGCGTCTGCTTCATGGCACAGCTTTCCGGCCATGTCACCATCCCGTTCCTCCCCCCCGCTTTCCGGGGACTCCTCCAACAAGAGTTCAGCCACTCCTTGCAGCGGCTCAGCAGTCCACAGCCGGGCCGCTCCTTCAGCAGCTATTGGGGTGGGGTGGGGGGTGGGTGGCGCGCAGGCCTGCCCACTGCTCCAGGCCCTGGCCCAGGGACCCTGCAAATGGAAGCTTTCTGCTGCCTCTTCCTTCTAGCCTACTATCTCTATCCTCTGGGCCACTTTCCTGTAGCCTCAGTTCCTTCTGCTCCTACCTCCGGCTCCAGCTCCTTTGCCTCTTCCCAGGGCCTTGAGCCTGTAAATCCTGGCAGCCTGCCAGGAGCCCTCTAGGAAGCCAGTTTTCTCCCTGCAGCAGACTCTCTTGTGCTGGTCTGCAGCTTCCTTTTATATAGGCTGGCTGGGCCCTGATTAGCTGGTCCAGCCTTCGCCCTAATTGTCTGCAGCCTTCACCCTAATTGGCTGTTTCCCCTGCAGCCACACCTTTGGCTGCCTGCCTCTCAGCCTCGCTAGGCTGATTTTAACCCTCACAGAGCCAGTGTGGGGCGGGTGCCCCATCACAGGCAGGAATAGTGAACTCAAGAGCAGAAGCTCAAAATAAAGGCGGTTATAATAATATATGGAGATATACTTATCTCCTAGAACTGGAAGTCCAACCCCCTGCCTTCACTAGCAGGACCAAGTACTGATTCTGCCCCAGATCCATAGGTGGCCCCCTCAAGGACTGAACTCACAACCCTGGGTTTAGCAGGCCAATGCTCAAACCACTGAGCTATCCCTCCCCTTGTAGGATAGGAAGTCTTTGACACATGTTAATACAGCATTTAATATGGCAGGGTGTGGAATTTTGCTTCCCCACTTCAGAGATCTAACAGGATCGTGCTAAGATGGTTTCACTTACATCTCTGAGACAGTACCCAGAGAGTCACGATGGGCACTTGCTCTTCCATCTCCAGAGTTCTCAGAGAGATCCCGCCTCCATTTCTCATATCTTTTTTCAATACAAATCTATATAAAGCAAGAAGGAGAGATTGTGAATCAGCGTGGACTAAAATGCCAGATGTTTACAGAAGACACCCAGCTCTACATTGCCTTCACATCAGATACAAATAGCACAGTCTCCCAGCTGTCCTGAGCTTGGTTGAGTTCAGCAGTTGATTGAAGCCGAAGCCTGAAAAGACTGAGGTGATGCAAATGGAGTGGGAAGTACTTCAGAGAACTCACAAACTCTCTTAACCTCATCTTCCATTGAGGGCATCTGCCTTCATATTAATACAGTACATAGTGTAAGTGTTCACCTTGACTCCTCACTGTTTTTGAATACCTGAATAGCTACCGCCACCCAAAATCCCCCTTTTCCATCTATGGCTGATTAGATGGAACCCCCTTCTGTTTTGTTTGGACTTAGCCACCG
This sequence comes from Malaclemys terrapin pileata, assembly GCF_027887155.1. Classification (NCBI taxonomy): domain Eukaryota; kingdom Metazoa; phylum Chordata; order Testudines; family Emydidae; genus Malaclemys; species Malaclemys terrapin. Next base: position 13,299,718 of record NC_071520.1, on the reverse strand, counting down.
TGATCCACAGCAACTTCTGGGTTTGCTTATTGTAATTTTCTGTACCCAGGGACAAAATGCCAACCTTTGTTAAAGCTACTTTTAGTTCAGAGCATAGCAGTCCATCTGCTCTCCAATGCAGAATGCCAAGATCACATGACCCCATTTCTCATTCTCTTCTCTGAATGCTGAAATAAATTCAAGGTTTCAGTCCTTGTCTTCAAAGCCATCTTTGGGACTGGACCGAGTTAACTTGGGGACTTCCTAACCCTGTGTGATCAATGATTTCCATTGACAGCTATGTTCCACTGGAAAATGGAACGGTCAGACCTAAGAATGGTACCTGGTTGCAAAGAAGATGACGCTTTCTCGATGATTGGCCCAAAAAACTGAAACTTGCTCCTGGAAGAGAACCAGTATGACCATGAATCCTTGTCTTCCTTCTGAGTGAAATGCAAAACCTAAGCCTTCCCACGGCATCACGTTTTAAAAAAATCATTTCTCTTGCATGCCTTCTGGTTTTTAGGAACATTTTTTCCTTTATTTCTTTTTTTAAAATGTGATGTTATTTTGGGTAAGCTCTACCAAAGAGATGGGTTTGGCATTTCATTCTGAAGCTGCTGAGGTTCGTGGTTAACAAGATCTCTTCCCGGAGTGAGTTTCAGCTTTGTAGGTAATCTCATCTTAAATCCTTCTATTTTTATAAATCCGTATGTCTTTTTCTTTGTTGTCTTGTCCCCCTCACTTCCATTTTCCATCTCTCCGTCCCTTATTTCCCTTTTTTCTCTTGACCCTTTCCTGTTTCCTGAGCTTTCATCTCCATTTTTCACAAGGTTTTCTGAAATAGGGCAAGCAATGTGGTATCTGTTAGTTGTTGTATATTCCCAGGTGAGATTTTACAGTGGATGGATTTGCTAGTAGGAATAAACCAGGCAGCTTCTGAGACAGTCACAAGTAGTCTGTGTTTACTCTTTCTAATCTCTTGCTGCAGCCACCTCCTAAACTTGGCCTTGGTATACTCACTTCCCTTTGTCTCATCCATTAAGATCCATGCCTTTCATGCAGGTTTTCTTCTTCTCTTCACCACAGGTGCACTCTGAGAACAACCTCACTTTTGAATGTCAGTGGGGTTTTTCCTGTTTGTGAAGGATCTCTTAATTCCCTCTTGCCTCACATTCAGACAGCACAAGCTGATCACCTGATTGGATAGGTTCTCTGCCTCCTCCTCCTCACGATGTACTTATTTGGAGTACAGCAGGTTGAATTAGCCAGCTAGCATGATACATTAATGCCAAAAACATTTCAGTCCATGTAGTAGCTTTACTGTCTTTCTTTTTCTGATGGCTACCATTTGAATTCCACTTGTATGATATATATTACAAACTCTATGTCTCCAGAATTCCTTGATAGAATTAAACCTGTGTATGAGATCTGTTATGTACATGTATACATACAATTAAAGCAACAAAGATAGACCTACAGTATACCAAATTGTGATAAAGATATTGGGATGTATCTTGCTGAGACAGGGTGACCTTCTAAGAGGAGTGGATAGTGAGACATTGCATATGGACTTTTGACTGTACATACATTTCACATTTTTACTATGGGCTAGATTTTCAGTTGTTGGCCACCTCTTTTTTGTGTGCAAAATTGCAAACATGCATGGACACTAATCTTTGCATGCACCCTTTAAATGGTGTAACACCCTGGTTAATTGAAATGTTAGTAATTGCACCCAGAAAATCCATTTAAGGTCAATGGTGTTTTTGAGTGCAAATGCTAACTCTTACATGCACATTGCTGTTATACTATTGCAAATGAAATAACAACTGTGCACATGCAAGTGATAGAAATTTTAATAGGTGTGATCACCTGCAAGTGCTCCTATTAACCCAAGTTAAGGCTGAATAGAGGCCCAGCTGAAAATCTACTCCACTGCTATTGCATAACTTATTTATACAATGCTTTAAAACTGTTTTTTAACCACTCACCAATCTAATGGCAGCTTTCACTAACCTCTACTATGTTTATTTGGCTCGGGGACAAGAAAGGATTAAATATTGTCAGAGAAGGGAGAGACTTATGGCTTTTTCCAGGCAGCTATTGCATTCAAACAACATAAGAACATAATGGCCATTCTGGGTCAGACCAAAGGTCCATCTAGCCCAGTATCCTGTCTTCCGACAGTGCCCAATGCCAGGTGCCCCAGAGGGAATGAACAGAACAGATAATCTTCAAGTGCTCCATCCCCTGACGCCCAATCCCAGCTTCTGGCAAATAGAGGCTAGGGACACCATCCCTACCCATCCTGGCTAATAGCCATTGATGGACCTGTCCAACAGATTAACGTACATAAAATTCACCAGCAATGGACTACAAATGAAAAACTGCTGCTGTACTCTAGTAGTGCTGTGTACAATGTTGTTCTCTCCAAGTTATTAACTACTGCTGAGTCAGATGTTAAGACACTAAAATCAGTTAGCTTACTGTTTTTTAAATGGCACTGTAAAGAAATCGTGGAACTGGACACCAAACTTTAGTCTTCAACAAATATTTAGAAACAGATTTAAAAGTTTAATAAAAGAGAGAGGATTTTGGGAACAAAACATTCTTTTTTTAAGGTTTCCCCTTCCCCCATGTGCATCTGGGGTTCGAAGTATTCATAGACCTAGATATAGATACTCTCACCTTTCCATTAGAGTGCAGTATTCTCTTCACCGTGGTATCTGAGCATCTTGCATTTAATCATATCACAGAACTTTGTTCCAAAACTTTACCTTCTTCCAGGTTTCTCTGAAAGGAATTTTTATCACTGTGGCTTTGTGCTTCATTGTTGTATCTAGTTTCTTGCATGCTGCACTTCATTCAAATACTCATTACTTGTCATTCTTGTCACAGTTTGTGCACTGATATCGGTCACAATGTTTTTAAGCCCTCTTCTAACTTCCACGCTCTACCTTTTTTTTCTCTTCATCTGTTCCAATATAACTTTCTCCACTCTGTGTATTTAAGTGGGTCTTCATGCTAAAGACCTAGAATCCTAGAGATACAAAAGCCATATTAAGTCATCTAATCCGTTTCCCTGCAGGTACAATATTGTTCCCTTTAGAGAAGCAGCATAGACTAAACTAAGCACAATACTGTCAGCCAGAAATACCAAAATGCTAATCCTACCTCTGTGACTTATTTGCTGTCTGGTCTTGGACATGTTCCTTAACTCTCTGTGGAGCACTTAACTCTTCTCCCTTTTATAGGCATGGAGCTCTCCTCTCTTCAGGCTGAGGGTAGGCAGGATGCAGAAAGCTTTTCTATCGTGTGCACGGCCTTAAGCACTAGCACAGCGCTTTGAAGGCTCACTGATCACTTTAAAAGGGGGGGGGAGGGAGAAATGGGGGCGTGGAGTTCAGAGCAGAGCATTTGTCCCCATGTCTATGCCCCATCTGAAAAATAGGGATAGCAATACTTACCTACCTTGCATGGTGAATTAAGGTTTGATTCTGTAACCCTGTGCTCGAGCAGAGAGTAGTACTTACATGCAATTAAACTCATTGAGGTCACTGAGTCTAATCATGTGAGTACTATTCAGTACAAGTAAAGACTGCAGAATTGGGTCTTCACTGTGTCTAAAGTGTTTTTATGATGTAAAAATACTATAGGACTACTTAATAGTATTATATTTCCTAGTGTTTTCTCTCATAACACAATACTTGTAGGGTTTTTTGTATTGTCTGCTTAAGCACTTGATACTTTTGGCCATGGTTTCCCCGAGTCATGCCTTTTGGAAGCCCAGGTATGAATCTGTTTTGGAGTTTGAGTTCAGAGCTCAGCTCTTTCATCTTTCCTATGATGAGATGATATTTTGCTCTTTCTCTCCCTCTCTTTTAGTCCTTAATATGTCTTTGTGTGTATGTATTAATAGTTGCCTCCTTGAACAGCTGGAAAGTATCTGCTTAAGGTGTTAGTCTCATTATCCAGTTTGTTTTGTCAGTTTTTGTCAATAAATAAAGGCAGGTGTTTGATTTTGATTAAAACATTAACATCATAATGTTGGTCTCTTGTAATACCTGACGATACAAGGAAATCAAATGACACTGTACAGAGCACAAGGAGAGCAGAGCAGCAGTTTATCACTTACAGCCCCTCTGCTTGTAAACTTTCTGTTCACGTGTAAAATGCAGGGAGAATATTTGCCATTTTTTCATTGTATACATGTTAGATTAGCAAAATAATGTCATATTTGTATATATGATGCTCACTGGAAGTCTATAATATATATATCTACAGTTGTGTATAGATGTATATAATGTGTTCTCTGTATAAAGAGAGGCAGTGAAAGAGAATATTAACTATAATGAAGTCATGAACCCAGGCGCCCGCTATAGGCATCTGCAAACACTGGTTACCCTGGCAACAAGTGGAAAGAGGTTGGAGAGGAAAGCTGGAGTAGGTTGTTGCACTGAATTGTTTTCAGCTTGTTTCTTCCTCACTAAAGCAGGGAGATGTTGAAAGGTATGATGTGCCTCTTTCTATTGTGTATGTTATGTTATGTATAATAGAGAGCTGTTGGGAAGGGGTACGCTAAAATTTTATCTTATTCAGCTCCATTTTGCTCAGACAGACATGAACTTTTCTATTTAAATATTAACATAAATTTTCTATGTTGCAAATCTGTGTTTTCCCTTTGTGCTTACAGTTTGCAAGTTGCACTATAGTGTTTGAGTGCCAAATAAATCTCTGAAGTACTGTATCTGTCCCATCTTCTGCCTAGGGACTGTTGGCTATTGCATCTCCTCTTAATGTCTTCAAAAACTGATTTTATTTTGAAGCTGGATTTGTAGAACTAACATTTGAAAATGTACCAGGCTCGTACCGGTACTGTGTGATATAGAAAGATCTAGTTGAATAGGACTAAAAATGAGCTTCTGAACACCTCTAGACTGTGCTGTATCGATTTCCTTGTGCTGTTGTGCTGATGCAGAATATTGTAGCTCATGACTTAGTGGAGTCTTTGCCTCCCTGGGGAAAGTTTTTATAAGCTGAACTAGGACATTGTTGTCGGGGCTGTAACCGTGTTTTCCACAAAGGCAAGTATCGGGATATTTTCTTCAGAACCTGTTTTGGATGGATAGGAGAAAATTGAATTGTGTGTGTCTTTTTGTGTTTATCCTTCAGTCTCTTGCTTTTTCTGTCTGTTCAAGGAGAAGAAATTTAGTGAATAACTTCCCATTATATTGAAGTGTCATTGGTACAAATTATTACAGGGACATTTGTCTATATATGTGTACACATCTGTGTGCAGTGAGACCACAGGTTAAGTGAATTTTTTTGGTATTTTGTTTGTAAATTCAGTTTTTAAACTTAGGAAAAAAAGATGTTGCTCTCAAGTAACCATGGCACAAAACATCACAATCACAAGAGAATAAAGAGTCTCAGCCAATATAGGGGCATAATTCAGTCACTGGGCATTTAACACCTCTGAGAGTAGAGTTATTGATTGATTAACTTGACATTGGCTCCTCGTTCTGGTAGTCTGGAGCATTCATTACAATATTATATCAACAATCGCTGTTTCCAGAAAGGTCTCAATACTAGAGTTATTAGATTTATGTCCTTTCATTTGTATTCTCTTAAGAGTGAAAGGGAGCTGGCAAATTAAATCTAATTTTATTCAAGTGAAATCTAATCTTACTCTGTAAAACTAGATATACAAGACAAATTCAAAAGAAATTAATAAAGCAAATTATTGAATATGGGACAGGTACACGGATAACTATGTATATTTCAAGCTAGCACCATTAGGCTAAAATTTGATTGCTCAGAAGACCCAATCAATCAGGTCACGTGACACAGTCTAGTTAGAATCAAAATATAGCAAATCAGTCCAAACAATGAAATACCTTATAATCAAATAAAGCAAATAATCAGCATTAAAGGGTAAGTATTCAATCATTAAGCAATAACAGAAATCACAGCTTTTAATGTGAATGAGTGGTAAACTTTAATCAGTTGCTCAATTATTAAGCCCCTGATATGGCTTAGCAGTCAGTTACATGTGATTTCTTCTTAGGTTACACTTTAGTTACGGGATTTACAGCACACTCATATTTAGTATTTTATCTAATGAAAGTAACAGTAGATGGCAAACATAGGTGAATAAAGACCACTTTATGCTTTATCCCAAATTCTTAAAATCTGTCATCTGAGATGTTGCAGCAGCAAGGTGGAATTTGATAGCATGGCTGTTGTACAAGATAATCCCTCAAAATCGTCATTGTTCTCCTGCTTCTCTTTTGGGGAGGTGTGATGTTCCTTCCTCTCTACCTCAGAGTCAGAAGAATTTTTTTGCAATCATTTGATTCTGGAAGTCTAGAGTGTCTAGCCCATAACATATCCTCAAAGGCCAGCAGTATATAGGGCATTTATCCTGTCTTCAGTCCACTTCAGAGCTGTTGTTCTTTTGGTACACAGCCTCTGGTACTCTTGTTTATTGTTAAACCACACTTACACCTGGTGTAGAGTGAATCCAAGGTAGCAGGCATCAGTTTAGGTGACATTTCTTTTTTTATGACCAATTAACATTTGCAAGTGCAATATTTTCACACCACCTGGCTTGGTAAACTTATTCTCACAAACTGTGTTCAAGAAATTTAGGAAATGTAACTCATTAAATAATTCTACCTAGATAAGGAATCCCAGGTTAGCTAGGTATTCCTTTTAATAGAGTTGGCAGGTTCTTCAGCCATAAAACCTTCCTTTCAAACTCCTGCTGCAAAAGCAAGAATTAAGCAGCAGAACATCAGAGTAACAGATGGTGAGATCTTAGCTACGTTGGATGGAGATGGAAAAGTGGTTTTCTCATTGCAAAAATACTGTTTTCTCCAGAAATGGTAGCAAGTTGAAATATATATTCCTTGGGTAGTAAGCATTGTTATCAGTTAATGAATCTAAGAAAGCTAACAGTTATTTCAGCCTATCCTTTCCAGAAAGGACTATGATTAGGATCTTATGGTAGTCAGTGAAAATTATACTACTCATATAAAACATGCAGTCCTGGCCTTGGAATCTATGAAAATTGCATTCAGATAAATATTTTTCTAATATAAATTAGCATGGGTATGTGTGGGGGTGGGGTAGAGAGAAAGAGAGTGTGCAAACCTGTACCCACACTATAAGGATTTGAGCTGTATGTGTATATACTTTTGAATACCAGAATCTGGGAATTTCACAATGCGTTAATTAAAAAAACGCATTAGTAAAACTACAGTAGATAATTCTTTGTCTCCAAGTAAGATAAGCCAAGCTGCTGCTTCCACTGTGTCTTGGCACTCATAATAAATAACCTTATAGCTTGCTTTAAGGAGGCTTTTAATATAGTATGTATCTTTTGTCACCAATAATCAGACACAGATCTCTTGGATCAGTGCTGGTATGGCACTCCAGCCAACTATTCTACTTCTGCATTGTCTGTGTAATAGTGCTTATGACAGGAGTTCCAGTCCCCAGGTCTCAAAAGTTGTGATCACATACACACATTTAGGGAATTCACTTGGCACATGGATGCGCCTTTGCATATGCGAGAATTATTTATCACACAGTGTTCCATCCAACTTTTAAAAATGCTATGTTTTTAAAGGTTTCATGAAAATCTGTGCTTTAATTGATGGTACCAAGTGTCAGAATTGTAATGTTGCCACTTTAAATCGCCAGTATTTAATTTCAATCATGCTGTGGTTGAATAGTGGCAGAGTAACAAAATGCCCACCAGTTGTAAAATACGCACAAAATAATTAGAATTTAAGCGATTTTCTAATCCCTTTCTTATCTGTGAATTATCTTTCGTTAATGAAGAGGAGGAGGAGCTGGAAGGACCTTTGGAAGGGCTTGGATTTCAGCAGCAAGAGTCCCGACTTTGCCAGCAGATGAAAATGGCTACTGTTGCTCCGTCGCCTGAGGCTGCACGCTGGCAAGTGGAATCAGTGACCAGCACAAGCTCGGGACATGGCTGTACCCAAGGTAAGAATGTTTCATGCTCCATAGAAGCCGAATGGTCTTTCTTTTGGTTTCATTTCTGAAAGTTTGTTTTAATGAGCAATAAATCCATCTGTAGCAATCTTGTACCCACCATGGGATATGCTTTCTCCAGCTTTCTCTCCATACCTTCGGTCTTCCAGTTTTTACAGACATTCATGGCAATGGCCCAGCTTCCTGGAGAAGTGCCTTATAATTCTTCATTGGTAATTCTCTTTGGCATATGACTTGCATGCTGAATACCAGTGGCAGCCTAGCCAAACAAAAAGCACCATTGTACCTTACTCTGTCGTCTGTGCTGCTTTTAAAGTAATAGTCAGTTTAAAAAATAAAAAGCTTACTGAGGTCACCTAAGGTCTGCAGTATACCAAATCCAGAGGAGCTGCTAACATGTCCAGTCCCTTTGTCACTGCTTCAATTAGGCACTTTCCTAACACAGGATTCCTCCACTGTTCCAGATAATTTGGATACAGTTTGAAAGCAAAATCGGAAATTCACATTTTTTACCTTTATTTTTTCCATGACTCTTCTCTTCTAATTAAACTGCTGGAGTACCTGCCTCATGGAAAAAGATTTTCAGCAAGATTCAAAGAGAGATTGGACATTTATGTGGATAACAAGAATATTCATAGTTATAACAGTTAATGCTTTTTAAAAAAAAAAGGTTTTGGAAGGAATATAAAGCCTCATGCTTCAGGGCTTAAGCCTGTCTCTCTAACTGTTAGGGATTGGGGTAAGGACTGACTTCTTGTTCTGTGTTTGTACAGCACCAAGCACTTTGGGATCCTGGTTCATAATCAGGGCTCCTAGGTGTTATAGTAATACAAATATAAATAATAAGATGATACCTACATGGGAAGCAGATTATCCTGCATTTGCCTTCTGCCGTGTTTCTTGAACCTTCCTCTGAAGCATCTGGCACTGTCCATACTTGGAGACAAGATACTATGATATAGAAGGACCTCAGGTCTGATTGAGAGTGGCAAATCTAATGTTCCTCTGTAGTATTAAGGACACACCAAATTCAGTTTTACATCATTTTATAGGTGGTGATGTGTCTGCTTTCCTGGCAGGCCTTCGTAATTGGGAGTTCCATTTGGCTCTGATTAAATAGCCCTGCCTAATCCCAATAAAACTGCTCAGCCTCTTACAGGTTTCTAGAACTGAAAGTGTTTAGTTTGAAGAGCAGGAAGTTGTAGTACCTCTTGTTATTGTACCTCTTACAGAGGCTCACATCGTGGATCAGGCTTGCATAATTTGATTTTATTGGTTGGTTGTTTTTTGGTGGAGTGTTTTTTGTCATAGTTTCATATAGAAAGAGTAACAGTATGGCTGAGAAATCTCTCTTACGGTCTCTCTCCTCTCTATGGACTAAGTAGGTCAACTAAGAGACAATGTCTTGTACTAATCATTATTACAGAAATATTATTTTTAATTTGTATTACTGTAGCTCCTAGGAGCTCTAATCATAGACCAGGGCCCTATAGTGCCTAGGTGCTGTGCAAGCACACAACAAAAAGATAGTCTGTACTCCAAAGAGCTTACAGTCTAAGTGTAAGACAAGACAACAGCTGGATACAAAGAAGACAGATGGGGAGAGTACAAAGAAACAATGAGACAGGAAGATAATGTAGCTGTGCGAATGTTTACAGGGAGCTCCTTCTAAGCGGAAGGGGCAAAATGGAATAAGGTGCTTGTTTGAACAAGCAGACAATGGATGCTGGCACCACTGGCTCATCTGAGGTGGGAGTCAACACCTCAACAGTGAATGAGAGATGATAGGTTGGATGGGGTAGACCATGAGAGCGGTCTTGACAGGCAGCTTAAGTTTGATGCAGTAGAGAAGAAGGAGCCTGTGGAGGGCTTCAAAGAGAGGAGTGACACGGTCAAAGTGATGGTCTAGGAAAACTAACTTTGCAGTGGCATATTGAATGGATGTGAGTGGGGCAAGATTACATTTGCCAAGTATTGTGCTTTTCAAGGAAAGTTTGAGATATTGTGTCTCTTAAGAATTATCACTGCCTTTTTGCTGTTACCTAGAGCATGAACTGCAGAATCCTGAATCGTTTTCTACCACTTGCATCTCCTCCTGCTCTTCCATTTCTTTTTCCATTTCTGAGTCTTCATACAAAAATCTTTGCCGTGAAATATATTTTTTCAGATGATTTTTTTTAACTACAATATTGTTTTCCGTTCTTTGACATATGTAAGCATGGAAAACCACTAAAATTCTTTTCCTGATTCTTTTCTCCTCAGCCTCCAGTTCCAAGCCAGAAGTCAGTTCCAATTCACAGTCCTTGGGAAGCCAGCAGAACAAGGCAGATAGCACCCGAGTAAAAACCCGCATTCTGCCCACCATGCCAAAGCTTTTTATCCCTTCATCTATCACCAAATTCCCACCTGAGATCACTGTCACCCCACCAACACCAACCTTACTTTCTCCAAAGGGCAGCATTTCAGAAGAAACAAAGCAAAAATTAAAGGTAATTCAAGAAAAAGAATAACTTTTAGGACATGTTTGGGTTTTACCTTAATTCTCCCTTTAAAATGAGATTTTTAATGTAATTGGAACAACTGCTCCTTTCCCCAGCTCATCACAGGAGATGGTACAGGGAGTGGTCTGAGGCCTAGCTTTTCCCAAATGGAGTTACTTTACGGACTAGTGAAGTGTAGGCTGTAGGTGAGCTCATAGCTATCAGGGCCCCAGTTAGTTGCAGGAGTTCATAGCTACTGCAGTCCTAGCAGTAGTCATGAAAAAAGACGAAGTAGAAATACAGTCTGAGTGGGATATCCAGCTGTTCCAGTCTCTGTCTTGCTATAGAGAGACCTTCAGGAGTACTGGCTGTGGGGAAGCTTACTGATGATTCAGTATTATGGAGCCGCAAGGTGGGACAAACAAAGTTTTACAAATAAGGGGACTCATGAATGTTGAGGAATAGCAGACATTTGTCTTTGAGCCCTGTGATCGAGGGTTTATTCTAACTATTCAGCAATATATTTCTTTTTTTTTCTTTTTTCTTTGGGTCAGTCTGCTATTTTGTCTGCTCAGTCTGCAGCCAATGTAAAGAAGGAGAGTCTTTGTCAGCCAGCATTGGAGATCTTAGAAACTTCAAGCCAAGAGTCCTCACTGGAGAGTGATACTGATGAAGATGACGACTACATGGACATATGAATAGATTGCAGTGGTCATCACCAACAACACCAACCATACAACCATTCTTCTTGTTGTCAGCATCACTGCCAGGCAGCACATCTTGCTCTTTGTTGGCATTATCCTCCAATTAATCTTCATCAGCATTGTGTCATTCACCTCCATTATTTTCACCACCATCACTGCCTCTGTATTGCCTTCAAAAACGTCTCCATTCTACCCACCATGGTACTTGACAGAAAGAATGATTGGTCACTAGCCAGTTAATTCATCTGGACCAAAACACCACCCTTAAACTCCAGTAAAGCCAGTCTTGTGAGCTGCAGGCATTTCTTTCTACTTGCTCTTGCTTCTCCAAACCAGATCCTTGGGAGCCATTCCAGTGGCTTTTTCTTTAAAGCTTCCCGTTAGCTGTCTTTTAGCATTTCCCCCTAGTTGACTTTTTTTCCAGATAATTTTAGCAGCCCAGCCTCCTGCTGTGTGTTTCCAGCAAAGGGGAGTGGAGGGAAGAAGTTGGCAAGCCAGCAAAGGTTTCTCCTGGCATCATTGATTTCCCATGCCTTCTGGAGAGAATTGGTGAGTGTTTGGCTTCTTGGCACAGCCACAGGACATTTCAGAAGTTGGCTGGATGACAGATTACCAGGAAGTTGGGTTTCCAATGTGGGCAGAAGTTTTGTCCCTCCCAACTTGTGCTCATTTCACTCTTACTGTTAAGTCCAATAAAAGATTATTTACCTGAATGTTGGCTCAAAGAACTGGACTGAAGACACACCTTCCAGCATTGTCTTATGGTCCCTTCTCTTCTAATTGCCTTGGACAAGCATTTTGGGCCAGGGGCTAGATGCTATTTTTATGGTGGTATTGGGGAATGTTATAGATTTCAATACCATTTCAGTCTGTTTTTTACAGAATGACACGAAAAGGTGTTTTTTATCTATCTGAAGAGGGATTGCTCACAGTTATTTATATGGGAAAATAATGGTAACAAACAGCATCTTTTTCTACTGAATGTTAACTTTGTAAAATAATGAATGCAAACCATGCAAAAAATATATATATGCCACATATATAATATGCATACAGCTTGCCATGTTAGATTGCTCTTTGTGTTTGGGGGGAGGTGTGTTTTTGTGCAGTGCAGAGCTTTGTATAAACATTTTTTCTAATAAAGTAAAAATGTACTCACGGTTGCCTCTCTTAACTGCTGGTTGGAAAGGGCAGGACATCTGTTTATCCTACCATGATTCTGGAAAAGGTGCCCTCTGTGGTAGGAGGAGAGATGCAAGGGGGGAAAAAATCCATTATTTTGTAAAGACTGGCCACAAATCCATCTAAATGCACCTGGTTTCACATCTCCATCTCCTCAAGAACTGGCCAAGGCCAGTTCAGGCAGTGTTGCCAAACATGCAGCCATAGGGAGCCCTGCTACAAAATCCATTCTACATTTTTTTCATGACATATCTGGGGTATTATTATTTGTATTATTTTAACGCCTAAGAGCCCTATTCATGGGCCAGGACCCCATTGCGCTGGACATTGTACAAACACAGAACAAAAAGAGAGTCCCTTCCTCAGAGAGCTCACAGTCCACTCTTTGGATAACATAAGGGAAGAGAACATAGCCCAGTGATGACAATGGCCATATTGAAAGAGTATTTAACTGTACAAAACTGAAATTCATACACTATCACAGCAATCACTTTTTCTCGTTAGGAGGAAGAACTTGTTTCTATACATGAATCCTGAGCAGATATGAGCCCAGGTCAAAACAGAAATTCAAATAGTTACAAACTTTGGGAGTGCTCGGGTCCAAAATTTGCATTTCAGACCCATCGTTCTAAACTTTAACTACCACCACAGAGGTTAGTTTGAATAGAGTATGACTGGGAAATTGACGGACAAGTCCACCAATCAGGACATCAACAAATTCTGATGAAACTAGGTCTAGTTAACAGAAATTACAAAATTATCTACATGAATCTGAGAGAGAGAGAGAAAATATTTGTCAGGATCAATGAACAAGCAATGCAGATAAATTCATTTTCAGTGAGGAAAGTATCCAGTGCTGTCTTGTTCATTAATTTGGCCTTCGTTTTTATAAACCGAATGCATAGCACGCTATATTTTGTAGACATTAACTGACTGGGTTGTTGTCTGTGGGGGGGTTTTTTTTAACACCTTGTGGTCTGTGTCTGTTTCTACATAACATGAGGTCATCCAACAGGAGTGGTACAGTCCATCGCAAGAAATGGAAGACAGTGAACAGTATGGACCTCAGACCCAAACTTCGATGGATCATGTAATTCTATGCAATGTTCATTCAAGCAATTGGACTTGACCCTGTAGGACTTTGGTCAATATATACTCTCAGATGTGTGGTTAAGTTTAAGATAATCTGGATTCTTGGCACCATGTATATAGCATGGGCTTGGTGATACTAGACCAAGACTGAGGGTTTGATTGGATTTTTGACAGCCTATTTTCATTGTATTCCTTTTACAATATATATTGCAATTTTTCAGTAAAATTAATCTGGGTATTTTGTTTTAAAAACATTTAGTTCCTAGGCTATGATGATTTTTGTCTGCATAAATCAAAAACATTGCTTTTATTTAAAGAATTAAGTTTGTAAGTGCAAAGTATTATATTTACCTTTATTTCTCCTGAGGATTCCAAGGTGCTAGACATTTTTCTGATATATTTTTCTAAAATGTCTGGGTCTTTCTTTCACTCCAACCCCACCTCCTATTTTACGAGATGTGTTCTTTTTTGTGCTCATGAAAGGCTGTAACAAGGCTAGAAATTGCCATTTTCTGTTAGCAAAGCAAGTTGAATATTGTAGGTCAGTTTGAAACACAGTGTTCTGTTCTTGTCTACAGTACTGTGTATTTGCCCTGGATTGAAAGCTCTCAGTTGCTTCTCTCCCTTCCTTTTATCTGTGATGCTTAATTCCCATTACCCTCAAGTGACTTGAGGACTTTCTTCTTTATACGCATGAAGGTAATTCATACTGATTTGGTACATGTACTGTCTCCTCCAAGCACCAGTCTTCAGCTACTGGCTACATACTGTGCTGGCAAGACTCCAGGCCATCTTTTATAATTGTATTTCTGCTGACTTCAGCCAAAGGAACCACATACCTTCCTTATCCCCCAAACTGTGTCTCTGTAAGTGGTGATTATTCAGTCACTGTTCAACTCAGTACAGCTTGTTCTGAGGCAAAAGATGCCAGAAAGGATGCATTTTGTGTGACATGCTTGCTTTAAACCATGTACAAAAGGGACCACACAGTGAACCCCGACTCTTTTAAAAACCAAGAGAGTGTAACTTGCCCTCATTACCGCCTTTTTTGAGAGGCCAGTCAGTAAAGTCCAATAAAGTGGGATTAGTTCCAGTTATAGCCACTGGAGTAGCTGCACCAATGTAAAACCCTAAACTAGACAGGTAAAACTGATATTAGTCTTACTTCGGTGTAGTTTACTCAGTTTCAAGCAGAGGTAAGCTGTGGTGGTGCAAATCATATTTTATGGTGACATGAAATCCCCAGTGTAGATAAGACATAATTATTAAGCTAACATCACTTTCACCTTCAGACTTGCATATCAAATGTAGGCATGTAGCTCAACTTCACTTATCTACCGCCTGTGATGATACATTTTTTAGGGGAACTGCTGGACCACCATCACCTCTGACATCTGTGGAAAGGTTCCCAGGTTTCTTCATAAGATAAAAGGGGGAGAAAAAAAAGGCTGGTGAGAGCCCCCTTTATTGTAAAGGAACGTAGGGAGGAAGCTCTGATGCCAAATGTGAGTTTAAAGGAAAAATTTTCTTTATACTCAGTACATGGACTAAGAAGCTCTTCTTGTCATTTAAAAACACTACTGTATTAGAAAATGGACTGTTACATCGTCCTCTGTGCTTTAACAATAGGAAGAACTTTAACATTTAAACATGAAATTTTGTTTACCTGATTAAACATATTGTTGGTGTCCAGTGTCGTTTTTCAGCAAAATGGCTGGTGCTAGCAGAAGATTCCAAAACTTCAGACAAAATGCATTATTTCTATGTAGCAGGAGATGATTCTCCCTATATAACACTGAATGAACAAAGTGGTAACAGCTTTCTTTGCAGCTGCTCCCCATGTCTTCTTGGATCTTCTGTGCTAGCCTTTGTTACATTCATAGCAGTTGTACACTAAGTGACCAGCTGAAGGAGGTCAGACCAGCATTTTCAATTTCAGTGCACAAGCGTCTTCCAAAACCAGCAGGATCCCTAATGAAAGAGGTTTTTTTGTCCTGGTTATTCTCTCAGTAATTTCTTAAAAGAGCAAATCCACAATTGTTTCACTTCACTCAGATATAGATAGTGTCAAATTTAGGGGTATTTTGATCTAAAAAAAGAACAAACACAGACCTCTTGTATAATCACATAAGTTTAGGGTCTCAGAGCAAAGGGGAAAAATTACTATTTTGAGTCTGAGGTTTAGAAGTATTTCTGAGGATTTCTAGTGTTCCTGCACCCTCATAGTGTATGTTTCTTTGCACCAGCAAAGATAACTGACCTATAACTATTATAATTTAATATTAATATGGTAGCGCTTAGAGACACCAATCCGCATTTGGGATCCTGTTAGGTGGAGTGCAGGCTCGGTGCCTGGCCCAAAGAGTTTATAATCCAAGACCAGCAAAAATTCTGATCTCCCAGGTTGGACCTGTGCCATACTGAGACTTGCATGCTAAGCACTGATTTCCTTACTGGTGTTCTTCCACTGTCTCAAAAATATAATAAAAAAAAAAGAGAATAAACTTTATTCCACAGTTAAAATGTGGGATCAGGTAATACTGCAAAAGTCTGCATTAGTTACATCAAGTATTAGTATGTTCAGATGTTTTCAATTCAGAGTGAGGGTCTGTCCAATGGATAATGACATAAATGTGTCTCTTGCAGCCAAAGGAAACAAGACTTGATAAGGGACTTGTCAAGGGAAAGGACCAGGAAAGGATGAGGAAGGTCTGTCAGCAGAAGTGGCTACAGTAAGGAATCTGAATTTGGTCAGGTTGGACTCAGTGGAAGCAAAGAGGTGCCAGGTGAGAATAGAACATAGGATTCACTGTGTTTGATCAGATCAGTCAGCTGTCAAGTCCAGTGTGCTGCCTTTGGCAGTGGTGATGACAATTCTGGGGAAGGTGAAAAGTCTATTAATGCACCTGGGCAATTTGTGCAAGGCTATACACAGAGCAGAGCTATACACCTACTTAGTCCTGTAGGTGATCATCATACACCTTCAGGCCTAGTCCACACCTAACTCTTAAATTGATCTAGCTATGTTGCTCAGGGGTGTGAAAAATTCACACCCTTGAGAAGCATAGTTCAGCTGACCTAAGCCCCAGTGTAGACACCGCTATGTCAGTGGAAGAATTCTTCCATCAACCTAGCTACTGCCTCTTGAGGGGGTGGATTTATTATAGTGCGGGAAAATACCCTTCGGTTGCTGCTACAAGTGTCTACGCTACAGCATCATAGCTGCATCACTACAGCTGTAGTGCTTGTAGTGTAAACATCCCCCAAGGCCTGAGCTAAACTAAAAAGTTAAGTCAACCTAGCTACATTCCTGAGGGGTGTGAAAAATCCACACCTCTGAGCATTGTAGTTCAGACAACCTAACCCCTGACATGGACAACACTAGGTTGATGGAAGAATTCTGTAAGCCTACCTACAGCCTCTGTAGCACTTCAGTGTAGACACTCACTACAGTGACAGGAGGAGTTCTCCCATTATTGTGGTTAATCCACCTCCCTGAATGGCAGTAGCTAGGTAGACAGAAGAATTCTGGGGGTTAGGTTGACTTCACTATGTCGCTCAGGTATGGATTTTTCACAACCCGTGTGACATAGTTGGGTCAACCTAACATTGTAATGTAGGCCTAGCCTTAGAGAAGATAAGGGGTTTAGACAAGAAGAGAGGGTCTGCAGCAGGGATTTCCCTACAGCCCCCTTTTCCCCCAAATTTCCCAAACACTCCCCTACTAGTCAACTAGTTACATCAAGCAGTGTTGCCAATTTAGTCGGTTGGAAATTTGAATTGAAATTGAAACATTAATACACACTTTAAAAGCATATACGGTATGTGATAAAATACTTGTAATTGGTGGAAAAGCATAATAGGTTTGAGAAGTATGAACAAAGACTAGTTTCCTCACACAGCTGTTGTTTTTTCTGACAGTGTCGATGCATTTGTTTTGATTGGTAAACAAGGTCTGAATGAGTTCTCCCCTGACAACTAGTGATGAGCCAGGTGTTCAGGATTAGACTGTATTTACATGGAAACACCTACTCTGCCTAGGTATCCAGCAGACAGAGCTGTGTTACCCAAGTGATCAATTTTGGCTGGTGTTGAGTGACAAATCACTTCAGTATTAAATGCGGGGTAATGAAATGGTATCCTTATTGTGTGAGTAAAGGGCAGCAGAGTGGTACATAGCCTATCCTGATTGAGGGGGTCACCCTCAGTGCTTAATTTTTGCCAAGTCTGAGCCCTGGCATATTTGGCTTGGTAGTTCATAGCCCCGGGACCACTGGGCTTGCCACATCAGTTATGAAAGTAAAATACTTACTTGAGTCCCGGCACTTCTTTCATTATAAATTAAGCACTGGTCACCCTCAACTGAACTGCACTCGCTAAGCAAAGGTTTTCGATGGCAGATCCCAGTGGGGGGAGAGAGGGTGGGGACAGGTGTTTTGCTTGGTGGTGTGGGCTCTGCCTAAGTCACCAACACTATTTGACCTTCCCCCTCCTGTTTAAAGATAGAGCTGATAGGGCTCAACTGAGAGTTTTTTGGTTTAAGTAACCACTAGAGCTGAAATCACTGATAATCAGGTCTAAGTGCTTAGATCTGCTGCAGGAAAGTGTTTGTGTGAAAGAGACAGTCCAGCGTCCTCTAGCAGCGAGGTTCCCCCACTGAGAGCTGAAATAACTGAGAGCTGGAGGAACCTCAAGAGACTCAAGAGGTCACAGTGGCAGGTGGCACCAGAAGGTGATGGTGCAGGGCCATTGGTGACAGATGAAGTGAACAGTGGCATGACGAAGAGTGGCCAGAGCAAGTGGCCGTGGCAAGTGGCTGGAGGAACGAGTAAGGTGCCTTCCCCCTCATCCTCCTCCAGGGTGGGAGGTGAACTCATGCGAAAGCACCTCTGAACTCTGGGTCTCCATTGACCAAGGACAAAAACTATGAGTGGGGGGCAGTGGAGGGAGAAGGGAGGGGGTACATCAAAGGAACATTTGTTTGTTGGACTGTTTTAGTGACTTTGCTCCAGAATGCTAGATTTGTGACTGGGAAACATATAAATACACATTTCCTAGTAGGCCAAGATTTTTAAAATGCATTATTTGCCAAGGTCATTATCTCACATTATCGCTATCTCGAGAGGTCATTATCTTGGGGAGTTTCTGTACTAAACATTTTTATTATAATTACTTTTTACATAAGAACATAAGAATGGCCATACTGGGTCAAACCAATGGTCCATATAGCCCAGTATCCTGTCTTCTGACAGTGGCAAATGCCAGGTTCTTCAAAGGGAATGAACAGAAAAGAGCAATTATCAAGTGATCCATCCCGTCATCCACTCCCAGCTTCTGGTGAACGGAACTGTGGTGTTGCATCCCTGCCCATCCTGCTAATAGCCATTGATGGACCTATCATCCATGAACGTATCTAGTTCTTTTTTTAATCCTGTTATAGTTTTGGCCTTCACAACATCCCCTGGCAAAAAGTTCCACAGGTTGGTTGTGTGTTGTATGAAGAAATACTTCCTTTTGTTTGTTTTAAACCTGATATCTATTAATTTCACCTAGTTCTTGTGTTATGAGAAGGAGTAAATAACACTTCCTTATTCACTTTCTCCATATCAGTTAAGAGTTTATAGACCTCTATCATATCCCCTCTTAGTCGTCTCTTTTCCAAGCTGAAAAGTCCCAGTCTTAATCTCTCCTCAAATGAAAGCTGTTCCATACCCATAATCATTTTAGTTGCCATTTTCTATACTTTTTCCTACTCCAATACATCTTTTTTTAGTTGGGGTGACTAAAACTGCATTCAGTATTCAAGATGTGGGTGTACCAGGGGTTTATATAGTAAAAGTGGAAGAGCTTGGTTTGCCAGACTGATCAGCAAACCAATGCTGACAACCTATGTGAAAAAGCTGCAAAACACCAAGTCTTTGGACTGCATTGACATGCAGAAATCCTTATAAGCCAGTCACTGTTAAAGCCAATTTTAAAGTACTTAATGACGCTGTTAAGAATGCTGGAGACACAACACAGTTTATGAGAACAAACATGGCTGTTGCATCATACTTTCTATTTAAGCAAGAGGGACCACACACTACAAACTGGAGGCCAATGTTAAGTGCATGATCACTTGTTAATCCTGAAGTTGACCAAGACCCACAAATGCTCACTATCGTTTTGCAAGAAGCTCAATTGACTGGTTAGAAGCATGCAGTGGAACAGGAAAGACTCAGCAGTTGAAAAAGTGAAGAACTCTCTCACCGCATTCAGAAAATGTGCATACATGGCTGATGAATGCACCGATGCATATGGGTGTCAAGTATTAAGTTATCTTGATGTCAGTGATAGACCAGTAGATGCATTTCTACATGTTCAGATTATAGAAGAGACATTGGCTGCATCTGACAACCAACATCTTAGAAGAGTTAAATGTTTGTAAATTGAACCCAAAAGAGATGGCTGCCTGTGCATTTGATGGAGTTGCAAACTTCTTTGGAAGACATAGTGGACAAGCTTTGCTCAGAGAAAAGTGTAATCCTAATCTCTCCTGTGCCTACTACAGAGGCCGTTTACTTCAACTAGCACTAGTATGAGATGCAGAATCTGCAAAAGACATTTAAAAAGCCATAAATTTAATATCTTCATTATATTCTATTTTTCAGCAAGAGTCCAAAAGGACTGAACATCTTGGAAAAAATAGAAGATACCCTGGGACTGAAGTTCAAATGAGTCCAACCTGGGAAAACCCGCTGGCTTTCTCATAAGCGACCCTTGCCTGTTGTCTTAAAATTACTGGAACCATTATTATTGGCTTTGGAAACTATCCACCGAGATGGGCCAGATCTAAGGTGGACAACTTTTGGTACTAAGTTCAGAGAAGACTATTGCCATTCTCTCTCTTGTAAGTCTACTGTTGAAACCACTTTGGTCATTAAACAATGCTATCTAGGCATCTGCTACAACAGTAGTAGACCTTTGTCCAGCAATAGAAGCTACACTTAGATCAGAGAGATATACATTGAAAACATACTGGAAGAAGCAAAGACTTCAGTTCAGAAGTTGACTAATTAGGGCACGTATATTGACTCCTTAAGTGAGGAGGACAAGAAGTGTTTGTTAAGCCAGCTGAAAAAGTACACAGATGTGATCCTTACAAATCTACAACAGCAACTTCTGGATTCTACTCAACCCCTCACACAGTTTTTACAGATGCCTGTACACACCAACGGTTGTGTGGAGTGAGGCACGACCAGCAATGGGGCTGCCATGTGTTCAGGATAGAATAGAGAATTTGAACATAGTGGAATATCATAAGATGAACAAATGAAGATTTGACTTCAACTTCTTCTTTATCATCACTAGTGGTTCGACCCAATCTTTGTGCTATATTTCCTGGGATGAAAGAAGTAGGAATCCATCTCTTGCTACTCCCAGTCACAACAGCTACAGTTGAGCATTCTTTTTCCTCGTTGAATAGAATTTTGTGTTCTGAAAGGAGTCACCTTCTGCCTGATCATGAGCATATCATGAAAGACTGGCAGTACCGAACACACAAGAAGCCACCAAAGATGAAACCCCTGCATTCAAGAAGTTCATTAATAGAGTTGTGCAAAATTACAACAAGAAACCAAGAAGGATGTAGATGTAGTGCCTCATAATAGGCTTAAGTAGCCAACTTTAATTTGTGTGATGGTTTTAAAACATGAGTTAAATCTAATGGTCATGAAACAATTTTTAGTTTTTACTATCGTGCCGTACAGCCCATCTTCACCCTAATGGTCTCATCCTTTGTCAGCCATCACCTTCCCTGTATATTTAAACACCTTCCCCCCTAATTTCAATTCTTGGGGAAAACACTGGTCTGTAGTTGTTGCCAGATTCCCTCTTCCCTCTATTTTGATTAATGATTAGTTCCAAACTGTGGAGAGTGAAGTGTTGGTCCTGTTTAGTGCACAAGCATTTTGGGGGGAAGTCTGGAGGACTTGTTTCTTTCACCCTCTACCTCCCTTTTTGTTTCTTTTCACCATTGTTCTCCATTTACTACCCACCCTGCTGCTGTCTTCTCATATCTGTAACTACCCTGGCAGACTACTTCTCAACAGCTGAGTTTGCCTTTCTGCTTCCAACTGTCAGCTACATATATACCCAGAATGCTGAGTGATGATGTCAAAGCCCAAGTGGCACGTGGGTGAAGGGAATGAGTTTAGAAAGTTTAATTAGCAGACTCCAAAGGTATCCTAATTGACTAAATTTCTCTTTATAAGCTGAGTTATGAGATGTAGAAAGGATGTTTAGTCCTATTAGGATTTTTTAAAAAGTAAAATTGTTAGCCTGCTGACCTTGATAGTCCTCTTAAAGTAACTCTTTTTTTTTTTAACACTAGAGGGTGCCATATTGCAGAATAAAAGCTAAAATCAAAATAGATGACTACAGAGTAGATTGGTTTTAAATCAGTGATTTAAATCCCCAATTTTAATCATGATATAAATCAACAAGCAGGAAACCTTGATGTAAATAATTTATTTTAATCGTGTTTGGCATTTGTACTTTAGTTATTTTCCTAAAGAGAGGTTAATTTTCATTAAAACATGGATTTGCAACTAAACATAGTCTTTACACTAAATTTGATGCTTCTACTGTATATCCTGGAGGATATATAGTAGAACCTCAGAGTTACGAACACCTAGGGAATGGAGGTTGTTCATAACTCTGAAATGTTCGTAACCCTGAACAACACGTTATGGTTGTTCTTTCAAAAGTTTTCAACTGAACATTGACTTAATACTCCTTCGAAACTTTACTATGCAGAAGAAAACTGCTGCTTTCCCTTTATTTTTTGTAGTAGTTTACATTTAACACAGTCCTGTACTGTCTTTGCATGGGTTTTTTTTTTATTTTGTTTTGGGTTTTTTTGTCTCTGCTGCTGACTGATTGTGTACTTCTGGTTCCAAATGAAGTGTGCGGTTGACTGGTCAGTTTGTAACTCTGGAGTTCTAAACTCTGAGGTTCTGCTGTACTATGTAGACATTTATTCAAGCAGTTATAAAACTTAATTTACATTTATTTAGATTCTTAATTTTTTACATTTTTATTATGTTAACAGTGAATGATGCATTTCTTATTTACTAGATTAATTTTTTCTTGTGATTTTTGTGAAGCTCTGTTTAGATGGAAATTCAAATTCAATTAAAAATGCACAAAAACAGCATTTTTAATTGAAAAAAACTACCTTAAGTAGGATGGTTACATAAGAAAAAAAGTTTATCAAAGCGTGTTTTGCATTTAAAACTAACTGATTTACTAAACAAAGGAAGTATTATTTGTAGTTAGTGATTGAGCTGATTGTTTTTGGTCACCAAGTCCTTTCAGAGTTTAGAACTAATAGATCTCATTCTCAGACATAGTTTTGATTCATAGATTGGAAAAGGAAAACCAGCTTTCCTGTTTTTTTCAATTCTCAGGCGGTTTCTTAACTTTTTTGAATGAGCTAGTCTTTCAGCTGAACTAATTGAGTAAACTGAAGTGAAGACATTATTCTCTCTGCACCTGCAGAAGAGGCTCCTGATATCAAAAACTGGGTTAGCACTTCAACAAGCTCTGGTTCCAGGAGCTTAGCCAGTGACATCTACCAGTCACTGGATAGCCAGTCTTCATTTGAGCCCTTCAAAGTTCAAACAATCTTAAGCTAAGGTATCCATGTTCCCCCTTGCCCAATCTGTTTCTGCAGAACCTTAAAAAAATCTTGTTAGAAGTATCCTTTGCACAGAATTATAGTTAAATCTAACAGTTGAAAGGATAAATTAATTCTCAGCACATCCCCCAGGATTTAAGTTGTATTCCTACTGCTTAAAGTTCTTGGAAACAAACAAAAATGATGCATTATTGCTACTAAGGTTGTTTGCAGTTCTGTTTTGCCTGTTAAAGTTAAGAATTTTTTTTTCTTTAAAACTTCTGATAAGTGCGTGTAGGGTTTATGCTGGAAAGGGGTGACAGTCCTAGTGTGTTAACTAACATCCCTGCATTAAATGGGTCAAATTGTGCTTTCGGTTACATCAGTGTAAATCCTGAGTGACTTCTTTTAGTTAATTGCAGTTACTCAGGACTTCCAGTAGTGTAACTCAGAGCAGAATTTAGCCCCTGGTATTTATCCTCATTACTTCGAGGTACCTTGTTAAAGACATTGGATAAAACCAAATTCTAATTAGAGACAAAAACATGAGTCTCAGAGTAGCACAAGAATGAAATGTGCAGTAAGGTTTTGAGCTGGAAAAAGTTGTACAGCTGTGACCAATGCATAAGAAGGAATAACTAAACAGGCAGCTTGGAGCTAAAATCAGATACTATAGTCATCTTACAGTAATGCACATGAATTAGGATAGTCAGAAATAGCTCTGGCATGGCATCGTCTGCAGTAATCAGAAAAATAAAAGGCCCATAAGTTCCTGCCTCTTCCTCCAATGGGAAGAATAAAATTCATTTCTGCCTACCTTTAGGATTGATTTGTGCAATTAGATGATTGGATACATGGCTTAGTATGAAAGCCCTCAATTATACAGTCCCATTGGGGGGAACACTTCACAACGTGTCTATAAGTAAACTGTCTAAGGGATACTACCTATTTGAAATCTTGTCAATATATTTGAAAAACATAAGGTAGAAAGTAGTTTCTGGTACAAAATTAGCCACCGAGTCCCCCTGCCAATTTTTACTTCACAGTCCATTTTTTAAAAAACATTTTTCTCTCACCTGTTGTTTGATGGTCCCACACAGTCAACAGGGGAACCAGTGAAACTGATTATATGAAAAAAGTGCTGTCAAATGCACAAAGTAACCAAACTGAAATAACACAGAAATATTTCTAATCTCTCTGCTTGTCTATATGGCTAGTTTAGTGCATGGCGAACCTGGGTTTGAATATACAGAGCACTAGCATGCAACGCATTAACTACCAGTGTGGACCCTGTTACCATACTCTAAACTGGAGTATGCTTTGACGTAGTTAGTGCACAGTAGGCTAATGTGCTGTATGTTCACACCTCTGCTTGCTATCCAGTAACTAGCCATCTAGACAAGTCCTCGGATACAGTAATTTTAGGCTTGCCACAACAGTGGGTAAAAAATTCACTGTTCAATTTTTAAGTAAATTGTATGTTTTAAACATACTAAGTACTATGTAAATATATAAGTACATGTTTGTTGCACATAAAACTAGGTACCAAATATGCAAGTATAGTGAGAACCTGCCAAACTCAGGTGAAACAGTTTTTGAAAATCAAGATCAGATTTTCAGATATTGATCACCTCTACCTGCTGTTATGTGCATACAGTGCTTTGCACAAAATAACCTAATTTCCCATTTGGGACTCTAAGAGCTACTATAATAGAAATAATAATGGACTTCACTGAGATTTACTGGTGCTCAACACCCTTTGAGAATCAGGACAATAAGGGTCTGATTCCATAATCTTTGACAGGCAGAAGTCCCCTCTAAACCAACAGGAATTTTGCCTGGTTCAGAAATAAAAGATCAGACCCTTCATCTGTTAACTGTGCACCAATCCTGCAATCTGGTCTGCATAGCCAGATCCCTGAACCCACTTTCAACCCCTTTGAGTTGAGTGAGAAGAGCTGGCACAAGGGTCTGATCACATGGAACGGTTATAAAACTGTGGCAAGGCTTATTTTCAAATACTCTGTGTATATGCTGCCACATCATACTTGCTTGAGTACTCTATTACATATAAACCATTAGTACGGAATGTTTTATGAACAAAAAAGTGCTGCTTCTATTTAAAACCACCCTCTGGTTTCCTTAATGTCACACAGATGCATACCCCACATTTTATACTCCTTAAAAGTTATGTCGGCACATGTTATTTTCCTTGCTAACTGCATGTGTATATATAAAGAGTAACTTCTGAAATAAGATACATTAATAATCTTGTTTTCCTCATGAAGGAGAGGGCTCAGGGTGCTTTCTCAAACTTTGTTAATATTCTTAACTGAGCCAACTTTTAACTAACATTCTTGTACTGCGGGATTTTTAACTTTTTTTTTTTTTTTCCTTTTTTCCCCCCCCCCCAGAAGTCTGGCAATCATCAGTTTGGGTTGTCTTCTAGATAGTAGACTGGAGATTTCCATTAACCTAGACTTGAGAGAGTTTAAAATATGTGAAGATCTAGAAATTCATAAAAAGAACAGGAGCACGTGTGGCACCTTAGAGACTAACAAATTTATTTGAGCATAAGCTTTCATGGGCTACAGCCCACTTCATCGGATGCATAGAATGAAACATACAGTAAGAAGATATTTATACATACAGAGAACATGAAAAGGTGGAAGTACCCATACCTGTAGCCCACGAAAGCTTATGCTCAAATAAATTTGTTAGTCTCTAAGGTGCCACAAGTACTCCTGTTCTTTTTGCTGATACAGACTAACATGGCTGCTACTTTGAAACTAGAAATTCATAGTGAAATTTACACAGTTTACAATGTAAACGTGCAGTGTTAAGCTTTAAACCAGGGGTTGGCAACCTATGGCACGCGAGCTGATTTTCAGTGGCACTCACGCTGCCCGGGTCCTGGCCACCAGCTGGGATTCCGTCCGTCGGCCCCGCTCAGCCTGCTGCCGGCCTGGGGTCCCAGCCACCGGTTCTGGGGGCTCTGCTGCTGGCCTGGGGTACTGGCCGCTTGCCCACTGCCAGCCGCATTCTGTCCGTCGGCCCCCTTCAGCCCACTGCTGGCCCCGGTCCCAGCCACTGGTCCGGGAGGCTCTGCTGCCGGCCCGGAGCTCTGCAGCCACTCCCAGCTGTGGCCCACTGGCCCCAGCTTGGGACAGTGAGGGGTGCAGACAGGGGCAAGAGGGGGCACAGCTCAGCACCCCCACCTTAAAAATTGTTCCAGCGCCACTGTGCTGGGATATTTTTACGTCCTGATTGGCTGCTTACATCACTATCACACCACATGGAACAGCACACTGCGTTTGACGTTGCGATTAGAATGTACATGCAAGAACTGGAATCAGAATTTTCTGACAGATTTCAAGATTTCCAGTGGTTTGGCCCAATGCTTTCTTTTCTAATTAAACCTGAAAAGTTCAACAAAAGTGACTTGGATTTGTCTGTATTTCAGTGGCTAGGTGTTGAAGATTTCGAAATGCAGCTCATTCACTTATAAAGCTCAGAATTGTGGGCATCAAAGTTTGTGGATCTGCAGCGCGCACTTGAAGCTACCGAGAGAGATCATGGGGCCTCTATTCTGACCTGCTGGACGTCCTTGCCAGTGAAATGTAACTGTTTGAAGAAAATTGCGTTTGCAGTGCTTTCAGCATTTGTATCCACGTACCTGTGTGAACAGGTATTTTCACACATGAAATCTGTCCTCTGTCCCTCTTGGAGCCAGTTAACAACTGATCACTCAGAAGCCTGTGTGCAGCTTAAAGTATTCAAGTACATGCCAGACATTGGAAAACTCAGCAAGGAAAAGCCAGGGCAAGGATCACACTAAACTGATAAGATCTGCATTTTAATTTAATTTTAAATGAAGCTTCTTAAACATTTTAAAAACCTTGTTTACTTTACATACAACAGTAGTTTAGTTATACATGAGAGAGAGAGACCTTCTAAAAATGTTAAAATGTATGAATGGCACACAAAACCTTAAATTAGAGTGAATAAATGAAGACTTGGCACACCACTTCTGAAAGGTTGCCGACCCCTGCTTTAAACTCTTTCAACTTTTCAGTTCAAGTTCAGTGAAACAACAATACTGCTATGAGTTCCCCAATAGATGGCAGTGCTGGAAACTCCTTCCACGTCCCAATAAGCAAATTAGCTCTGCTGAGAGCATAACAAAGGCTCTGATGTGTTGTGTGGCAGCAAAGCAGAACTGGTGAAAGGAGAGTTTCAGTCAAGCTTTCATGAACAGAATGACAACTTCAGAATTGAGGTCATATATTTTATTGGACCTGAGAGAGACAAGGTTTCAAGCTTACACAGAGCTCTTCTTCAGGTCTCGTGTCTCTCTTTTTGTCTCTCTAATATCCTGGGACTGATATGGCTAGAACAACACTGCAAACTTCAGGATTTGTTATTTCAAAAGATCAATGCCAGAAGAACTGCACAAGCTCCCTGTTGCACTGCTGAGCCCAAAATACCATTAATGTCCTTGTTTTGCAAATGTAGGAAGTGAACACCTGAAATTCCACCTCTTTGGTTAGACGCACAGGCACTTAACCAGTGCCATCAGGCACTGGCTATTTTAAATGTAAGATGAGAAATTATTTGGAACTTCTGATAGAAGCCAAACTGGCAGAGAGCATTTGCCCAGCAGGTGTCTTTTTCCATATTGATGCTCCATGCTTCTGCGAGTGTCTTTAAGGTCAGCACTCCGTATGAGCTGAGCTACAGTTCCCCCAACCATGGGATGCTCCTGCCTGACCTTTGCTGTCAGTTTTCTCTGAGTGTTAGTAATACATTGTTTTTGAAGGCCTATAAAAAGTAAGAAAGCAAAGAAGTTTTACCGAAGAGGAAGACTGCAGCCTCAGAGCCAATTTAATCCTTTGATATCTTCCCTTGCCTCCCTGTTGGCTGCAAATATGTCCCTATTCAACTTGGATAACAGGTGCTTAGCCCTGTCTGAGCACTGCAGCTCTCCCTCTGCAGGACAATGAATGACTTCTAAGGCTGAGCTCCTTGGACATGTGTATTGGCAGCTGTTAAGAAGCAGACATAAGGTCCTTTAACAACTGCACATAATTAAAATGGCTGTTCAGGCAATGGCCATTCAGAGACATTAATGTCTAGATTTCTGGGCTTATTTTTAAGCAATTGATAGCTGAAGTAAGAGAGAAGGGTCAATAGTATGTGTTTATACTTTTTCTCCACCGTCCTTGTACTATTTAATGGGATGATAAATCCAGAATTGAGATGCCTGTTGCAATCTCAGTGAAACGTAGAGAAATCTATTTGGATGAAAATGTAGAGTTTGTGACTATGTCAGCATAGTAACGATTGCAGTTCACATACAAGACAGCACAGTGCCCCAGCCCTCACACTATCTGGTAAATATAGCTGAAATTTGAAACAAAAAAGTAGGTGCAAAGGATGCCAGAGAAATTGCAGAAATTAAAAATAGCACATGACACTTATCCAGCAAGGTACATAACCATGTGACTAGTCCTTTGACTTCAATGAAGCAACTCATGTCATTAATTACCTTACATATTCTTGTATATGGTACCAGGAACCCTCTTAATAGAAATCTAGAGTAGCTTAATATAGTGTTAATATTAAGAATGTAAGTATACGCTAGTTCAGGGATCGGTAACCTTTGGCATGCAGCCCGTCAGGGTAAGCCCCTTGGCGGACTGGGCCTGTTTGTTTACCTGCCGCGTCCGCACGTTCAGCCGATCACGGCTCCCACTGGCCGCGGTTCACTGCTCCAGGCCAATGGGGGCTGCGGGAAGTGGCTCAGCTATTTCTGCCTCATTACGCTTAATGTTCATATTAAGGGATATTGCCAACTTAAATTTGGCCACAAATTTAAATTTTGTAAAATCAAGCTATTTACAAACCTTAAGAAGTGTTTCCTCAATTTAAAAAAAATCTAGTGAAAACAGATATTTTAGAACAAATATACATTACCTTTCAATGTTTGCAACCCCGGAATTCCACCACTAAAGCCATGTCTACACTACGTGGACTATAGCAGCATAGCTACGGCACCATAGCTATGCTGCCATAACCCCCTAGGATAGATGCAGACTACAATGATAGAAGGGCTTTTCCCGTCCCTGTAGAAACTTCACTTCTTCAAGCAACAGCTAGGTGCATGGAAGCATTCTACACAACTAGGTTGGTATAGCTACAGAGCTGAGGGGTTTACATATTTCACATCACAGACCACCATAGCTATGTCAACCAATGTTTGTAAGTGTAGACAATCCCTAAGAAAGTGAAAATGACCATAAACAAAAATGAAAATGATTTAACTGATGTAGATTCAGTCCAAGGGAAAGATTTGAGACAAAGTTACAAGTGACTGAAAAGAACGTCCACGTGTATGATACAATTGCTATAGGGTATAAGCAAAATAGGCAGCATACTGGGAGTCTTTGCTTCGGAGTCAACCAGAGTAAACTGAAACAAACAAGACGTCTTCTGTAGGAGGTTTTAGATTCCTTTAGAAAATCTAACCATTTTTATATGTATGCAGTGTTGTTGTAGCCATGTTGGTCAGAGGATATTAGAGAGACAAGGTGAGGGAGGTAATATCTTTTATTGGACTAACTTCTGTTGGTGAGAGAGACAAGCTTTGTTTATACCATTTTTATACCATTCATAGTGCAGACTATCAGAAACAGCTTTGCAGAGAGTCATTCATCAGCTGAGGAGAAAAGGAAGTCTTCAAGGTGAGATTTAGGCTATGTCTACACTACGCACCTGTTAGCAACACAGCTCTGCCACTACAACCCTGCCGCTAAAAGGCACGCAGTGTAGCCGCTCTTTGTCGGCAGGAGAGAGCTCTCCCGACGACAAAAAAATTACACCCCCAAAGAGCAGCAGTAGCTTTGTCGGCAGAAGAGCTCTCCCACTGACAAAGCGCTGTTCACACCGGCGTTTTTCATCTGTAAAACTGTTGTCGTTTGGAGGGCTGGTTTTTTCCACACCCTTGAACAACAAAAGTTTTACCAACAAAAGTCCTGTGTAGGACTTAGAGAGAATGCTTGTGACTCATAGGAAGAAGAGAAATCCAGGTAGGGTAACAGCACAAAGTAATGAACACCACCCACTCCCCCAACACAACATGAGAGAGTCAATAGAGAGGTCAAAGAGGAAAGTAAAATTAGAGAAGTGGAGTGAGTGATTCTGTGGGGAATTGCAGATGGACATGAACTCCTAGAGGATCAGACGGGGTATGTCCATGGAGCATTAAGAGGAAGGTAGTTTTAAATTGGATGCAGAAGCCTTGGGTAAAATTTGCAAAAGCACCTAACCCCATTTTCAAAAGGGAAATAGACACTTAAGAGCCTAAGGCCAGGTCTACACTAGAAACTTTTGCTGATACAATAATATCAGTTAGGGGTTTGATTTTTTTATGTGACATAGTTTGAGGTCAAGGATGGCTTCAAGTCTTCTGACAATGAGAGCAAAGTTAACGTGAGTGATAATCTGATGAACTTTTCATTAACAGGAGAACTTCAGTCTTTGAAGTACTCATTAGTAGGAAGTTATAGTGTGGTCAGAGGCTAGCAGTGGAAGCTACTGAGGTTATGTGAGTTAACTCTTAGTAAATGTGCAAATTCCCCCCTGGGAGCTGGCTAAATTTTAAGGAATATGAGGAGAAAGGGGCGCTGTATGTGAGGGATTTTCCAACATGGATAAATTGTTCTGTTTATGCTTCCGACACTCAAGACTCCTTTCTCAGCCTCACCCAACATCTTCATGGTAGGAAACCTTCACTCCTTTCCCTAACGGCCAGCTTCCCAGCTGCTGGTTTCCACTTCTCCAGTCTTGGTCCACTATTCAGTTTTGTTGATGCACTTTTAATAATGACCTACGTTCCGACTACTACACTCTTAGGTTGCTAGCGGCTTGATGAACCTTAATTCTGACCTGCATGCTGCTCCGTTTCCTATACTGAGCCTTTTCTGAGCAGAAAGAGACAATCATACCAAATGCATCAAGACTGATTTTTCAGATATGGGTAAATGTCTAGGACTCATTTGGTGCTACCAATTCACGTCTTTATTTGTGATTGGACGCTAAAGCCTAGAACAGTAACTCTGCATTATCTGGCCCCCTTTCCTTAAGTTACTGTCATCTGCTTTGTTGGGTCAGATTTCTTTTGATACATTTTTACTCACCTTCTCCTTTATTTATCTGTAAAGCAACACAAAAAAGGTGTCTATGGGGAAAGTTGCTGACTTTTTGTGTCAGACATGTGGGATGGTATGCAAACAAAGGGCACCTTCTAATTCAGGGTGCAAATTAGAATTTTGCAAATATATATTGGGTAACCTTATCCAGAAAATACCTGATAAGTAAAGAGAACCTAAGGCTGAATGTGAATATGAGGAAAAATTGCCCAATATTGAGATCATGGTGGAATAATCTCTCAAGGATACTGATGAAAGCATCGCTCTTGACTGGAAAAGGTACTGGAGAATATAATATACTAGAGGATGTAATCCTGCGTTGGTCCATAAATGATGGATTGGATGAGCTAATAAGGCTTTTCCATCTCTGATTTCTGTTGTAAGATGGGAGACAATGAAAAGCGCATATTGAGCGGTGGGACAATTTACTAGCTGCTTGCGAGAGAAACAAGAATAATGCCTGTCTGTAATCAAGGGCAGCTTAAATGCAGTAAAGGCTTTGAGAAGGCAAAAAAGGGACATTCTGGGTCAGCCCTGTGGCCAGTTAATATTCTGAGCTACCATACAGGAGAACCTGGGGTTGAGGTACAAGAGTAGGTGGTATTTTCCTTGAGTTACCATCTTGTGATCCTGACTCTAAGTTTTTCTTGTAGTTAGTTTCTATCTCTTGGTGTTCTGAAGAAAACCTTCAAAACATGATAAGTGTAACTGATGCAGTGGTGTATGCCTGGATTTTCATAGATCCTGAAACAGTAGCTCGGGGAGAGATGTGAACTGCCCCCAATCATCTCCGTGAGGTGATAACTCAGAAGCCAAGTGATAATTTGAATATCAATAATGTTAACTATTTCACTGTCGACCAAATCATAAGGAAGGAGCTTGGTGATCATATTATAAAGATCTGAACAAGCTGCTGTGAGGGACATCTCTTTCTGGTGCCACAATTGATGGCATTTAGGAGATGACACCATTTATTTTTCCCCTCAGTCAAAAAAGAGCCTACCAGAGCCGAACAAAGAATCTGCATTCCACCATGGGAAAGCAAGGCTAAAGGAGCCCAGCACTGCCTCTGAGGCTGAGCTAAGCCCAAGGGATTCAGCAGAACCTTTGGGTGTATGCAAACCCCAGTGAAAAGATGTCAAGCCCAACAGAACATGCACCATCCTATTTGGAACAACATGTCAATGTACTGGGAGAGGCATCTCATTTTTGGCATCTTGGGTGGGCAAAGCTTGGAAGAGCATCACTGCATTTTTTCCCCCGATATGTAACCCCCAGTGGAGAATAAGTTTTATTTACCTGACCCCTTATCCTGCTTCTAATGTCAGCAGGAGCTGAAGATCTACCAAGACAGTGCTCTCTACACCTGGCAGAGAGGCCACTCAGTTATAGCAACTCTGCAAACTCAGGAACAGTTTTCTGGGACTCCAAAGCCATTTACGTTCTGTTCTCCTTGGCCAGAAATATGGTGGCAATGGAGAGATCCCTGCGGCAACTGCAGGGACAGTGAGGTAAACCCCAAGGTGGGAAGCATGAAATGAAATTCCATTTAGCAGTATTGTCTCTGGGTGATACCTAGATAAATGGTAACTGGACTTTGTCGAACACATCTAGTTGTTTAACAGCCTTCCTCCCCATCTGCAAAGGCTGAAGCTTTTATGGTGAGAAATCCATGGTGGCTTTCAAAGCAGCAGCAATGGAAGTAGAGGTGTCCCACTCACTTAGACTGGACACAAGTTGATGCTGTAAAGTTGGATCTTTGTAATCATTAATGTCTTTTCCTTCTCATTAAAGAGCATTGACTTAATGGCTGAAGTGTAGAACTGGAAGTCAGGAGACCTGAGTTTTAGTCACAGCTCTGCCACTGGCTCACTGTGTGGCCTTTAAGCTTATGCCTCTATTTCCCCATCTGTAAAATGGGGATAATGATACATGCTTATCTCACCAAGCTGCGGTAAGGATTAATTAATTAATGTTTGTAAAGTGCTTTGAGATCTTGGATCAAGGATGTCATAGATGTGTACAGAAAAATGTTTTGACAAGAATAATTTGTCGTCCATGGACTGAAGCTAGCGCATTTTTTTATGCATTTGGAACACATTGTAATTTTGCTTTTTAATATTTGATCCAATCTGTTATTTTCTTCTCTGTTTTTCATGGATGGATGGATGATGTAATCATTGAGATTAATTTAGACCAGTGACTCAACTGAACAGCCAGAGTACAGAAACCCACTTGGGTTTCATCAGGATCAATGACCTGCAGCTTCTCTTGAGCAAGGTTCTGGTGAAGATTCACAAGGGGGCTATCAGCTGATTTAACATCTGTTGTTAAGGGATACTCCACAGCTAATTGTTGGAGAGCCTCTACGTTTAATTGCTGAGATCCTGAAATGATTCAGTACAGAAACACCAATGCTCTTCACTTTTCTCTCATTATAAATTCACTGGGATTTTTTCCCTTTCCCCAGCTAAAGTTCTCTATAACTCGTAACCTCTCCTGAGGTCCTGCTAACATCCATTATGCCCATTTTTCTTTTTTACTTGAAACAGCCTTGCATGAAGACAGTTATCCAAAGCCAGATGGCGGAGTTCAAGAAATGTCAATGGAATTGGCACATTGTTCTGGTAGAATGGTGTGCTGCTGTTACATGTACAGCAAAGCAGCACATTTCCAAAGCAGGAACCATTGAGGCTGTAATATCACTATGTTACAAGGATTTTTCCCTTGCACCCAAAATACTGGCGTTGATTTAATAATTGTGTCTGATGCAGCATCGTACAATGAGACAGATTTCCCCTCTCTGCCATTATTGAAGTTCTGGTGAATTTGATTGCTTCAGAAGAGACCTATTGTGTCCTTCAGCCAGATATGGCCCAGCTTATCCATAAGAGCACATGTCTGTTGGGAGATGAGGTGATTAAAGCTGGTTTCTGACTGGCAGAAATTCTACAATGAAATCTGTCTTCAGGGACTGACAAAAACCAGTTGCTTGGCAGATGTGGGTCTTCTAATAAAGATGGGGTGGAATTGTATGGCACACAACTGTGTTCTTTGGTCTGGTTGGAGTTTGCTTAAAAATCATCACCTCCTGCACTGTTTTCACTCCATTTGCTTTTCAAAACTTTTCTTGATTAAATGTCAATTGATTGTCTGGTTCTAATTCTATTTGGTACAGAGTTTTGTGATAACATTATTAAAAAATGAGTTTCAGCGGCAACTTCAGTTCCCTGTAGCTGGCAGACAACTAATGAGACCAAGATGGTCAGGTAATTTTTTAAGCAGTTATGGACCATTACTGAGCATAAACTCCCACTCTGGTCTCATCATCTCTCTCAGAAGAGAGAAATAATGAAGCTTTTAAAGTAGCTGCTTGTAACTCCTGGTGTCATGGAAGGAAGCTGTGATGATGACCATGATGTGGTTGGATATTCCCTCCCCTGGGAAGCTCCAGCTAGTCAGTAAGAGCAAAACCATAATACAAGTTTTTCTCAGACCCAGATCTCCAAAGTTTGGGTGAGGGTCTCGGGAAAACATTTCCAGTATTAGGGCATCTCTGTTACAGACAGAGAGAGCAAATGGTGGGGAGGATTTGTATTGCAAGCCTCATTGGCTGGGATTCTGGTTTGCAAAAAACAAATACAAATGTGCTCTAACCCCACAAAATTCACAGGGAGGGGACCATGTTAGATAAATGGTTCAGGTTTGACTGTTATTGCCTGATAAAATTTTTCTTCCATTAAAATAGTTTACTTATAAATGTACAAGGAAAAAATTGCTACAAATCAGCAAATCGGTATTTTAAAAAATGGTAACTGTTGCCAACTCCTGCTTCCTATATCACAGGTCATTGCAATATAAAGCCCTAACTCTTGGAGTCATGTGAATACTCTGAGCTTACTGTTCTTTTGATGAAAGTTTCTAGCCCTCATGAACGTGGAGAAAGGTTTAAAAATCTGAACCCCAAAAGGTTAAAACCTAAAAGCAAAGAAAAAGAACTTGAAAATGGATTATTTGATTTTTAAGTTGCTCTTGTGATTGAGGGGATAGGGAGGCTGATTCCCGATGCTGAAACTTGGGTTGTCAATACTGCTTTTGTAAAACATGAACCCAAATGGCTTTCTCAAGGTAGATCTCCATTTGTGGCAGCATGTAGAGTACAGACACCTCACGCCCTGCTAGCATGGGTACAAATAGCAGTGTAGAGGGTGATGCACTACTTAGGCGACTAGAGTAGAAACATGAACCCTAGGGCATTTATCCTACACAGTTCTCGAGATGGCCAAGCAGTGCCTTCCATGTCTACGTTATTTTTAGCAGTGTCGTGTCCTGCTGCTGGAGCCTTTCCCTGCCACAGTGAAGGACTCCGGCAAGGAGGAGGTAGGGGGGAAGGACTCCAGCAGTTCCCCCCTGCCAGAGCCTGTCCGTGCTGCAGTGAAAGGCTCCAGCAGGGGAGAGGCAAAGGGGAAAAGGCTCTGGCACAGCTCCCCACGACAGAGCCTTTCACTGCCTCGTAGCTACACGCTGCAATAACAGTGTGCACCTCCCTTTCATTGCAATGTGTAGCTGCACACGTAACCTACGCTCCACTCTCCCAGTGTTTGAGTGGCTGGCATACTCCATAACAATGGATACTGATCCTGTTGTGTGATGAGTGTGTTAACTTTATGTAACTTGACCCATCTCAGGTGACTGGAGCAGGAAGTAGAACCAGGAGGTGATGACCTCTGTGGGCACAAGTGTCTAGAGAGTCCAAAGGCACCAGTTTGTGGGTTACTCGGGGGGAGGGGGGCTCTAGAGCCCTCCTGGCCTCTCTTCTTCCCCACTTCTCTCCTTCGGAGTCTCGTGGTGGCCTCAGTCTTGACGTAACATCTGCTGCCCAGCACCATCAGCCCAGTCCTGATCCCACTTCAGTGGGAGCAGGAATCAGACCTGCGTGGTTGTGGGGCCACTGATGAGAAATGTCTAGGAAAGCTTTCAGTGCAAAAATCACGTTTAAAAACATCACCCAGTGGTCTCCACTGTCTGCTACTGTTTCTTCTCTAGCTACATGTTACAATGCACTTTGCTGCATAAAGTGGCTGTATCACCTATGCAGAGGCCTTTGGATGAAGAGCTGTTGAGTCCCATTCCTGCTCTCAATGGATCAGTGCCTATGTCACAGATGCCTCCACATGTGTGGGCAGCCTCAGGAGAGGTGCCACAAATAAACATGGCCCAGTTTGTCCTGGCACCTCCACGTCAGGGCTGAGGCACATTGGCAGGACAGTGTGGGGGAGCATGCCCCTGCCAATGCTGTACCTGTTCTGTGGATAAACAGGACGGCAGTCTCCAGGGCACAGTCTGACCCTTCTCATGAATGCTAGAATTGAGACAGGAAAAAAGTGTCCATCTCCATTTTGTGTCTGTTAATCTGGACCTGGACAGCCTTGGTGTTTGAATTCCCAGGAGGTAGGCCAGGGTAGAAGGAATCTTACAAGGTGTGTCCCCTGTTTCTCAGCTGCAGTTGCTCCTAGGGACAAGAAAGAGGATTTTGATTTCTGGAACCAGGGGCCTGAACTTAGCAGGAATTTGTTGAGACTTGGAAGGTGAGGAAGTGATTCTTGGATGCTGTGCTGGAGTTAAAGGCACTGAGAGGATGTTGTTGGCATAAACTGAAGCCCCCTCCTCCCCGGAGAGCCATCTGAAGCTCTCTGAAAGCTATGAGAAGAGCAGCCTGTAAACATCACACTTTGGAATGACAATGAAATAGCTTCATTCATCCCTGGATCAATCTTTTCTCAGCCTTAACAGGATGGCTGCCAGCTTTAATACCTCCACAGCCCTCCAGATCCACCTCGGGGGGACTGAAACCTCTCTGGGTGCTGGCCTGCTCAATAATGTGGCACCTACCTGTCACCGCCGGCCCAATCGCAGGGTTGGTGGAGGGAGTGCAGTATGAAGCTAGCGACATTCAAACAGCATCATGCCTCCCTTGGGGACAAACAGTTGGGGTTTTGTGAATTATGAAGTGTGGAAGTATAGGATTTTCTTATTGCCATTCCTGTGCTGGATACAAAAGCCAATGGTAAGACCCCCGAGTTCAGGGAGAGGATACTAAAGGCAGAGAGAAGCCTGCATTGCCAATATACATCCTCGGGATCTTTATCATTTTGTCTCTATTGCCTCCTTTCATTGACTCTTTCTCTTATTTCTCTTTCCCATCTCTCTTTCATTCACTTCTCCCTCTTTTACCCTTTCTGCTCCTGTGGCGAATTTGAAGGTTTGCCTGCACAAGTTATAAGCTGTTCCCTGCCTCTCTTGGCAAACACTGGAGTCCAAGCCCTTCTGCCTCTCTCCAGGTTCTTACACGATGCTTCATGCCTCAAGGGACCTGTATATCGGTGGCTCAAGGCACCAGTGCCGATACAGGCACCAGCATGGTGAAAGCTGCAGCTTGGGCCACCAACAGAGGGCACCAATGCTGATGCCAGGTAAGAGATGGTTCGGGCAATCCTGGATCCTAACCTGTGAGCATTCTGACTCCTCTAAAATAGTTTTGCAAGTCTTTGCTTGAGTAGGCTCATGATTTTGTCACCCCAGGCTGTGTGCGTAGATTTGTCATGTTCCTCTCCTAGAGACCAAGCAAAAGGCCCGCTGCAGACTTTGGGGTGACCTTCCTGGTTCTGTCCACTCAGCCTGGCACTAGGATGCCCTTTGTAGCGAGGATTCTCAGACAGAAATGCTGGCCCTAGAGCAGGTTGAATGGGATTGTTTGAGGGGTTGAATAATGAGCATGTATTTCTCTAAAAAAAGAAGAACAGGAGTACTTGTGGCACCTTAGAGACTAACAAATTTATTAGAGCATAAGCTTTCGTGGACTAAAGCCCACTTCTTCGGATGCATATGTTCTAATAAATTTGTTAGTCTCTAAGGTGCCACAAGTACTCCTGTTCTTCTTTTTGCGGATACAGACTAACACGGCTGTTACTCTGAAACCATGTATTTCTCTGTTTCATTCATTTTTCCCATGTTACCTTCCCTCTGTCCCCAGAATTCTCAGGGTATCGTTGGGGCTGTGTTTAAAATCCTGGGCTGCTTTGAAGCACCGAAAAGATAGTTGTGAGTGAATGAACCCAGGAGAGAGACAAAACCTCTGTCAATGGAAGTAGGGCAGATGATGGTTGGTGGGGAATGCGGCCTTGCTCAGCACGGGGCTGGTTGATGTGTATGGCCCGCTTAACGTGGTGCTGCCATGTCTTCCCTAGCATTGTGACTAGTTGCTTCTCAGCAGTTGTGTCAAGGACTTGGTGGGCAAGCTCATTTGCCCTCAATGTGAAGGAATCATGGCTTGCCGCAGTCCCATCAGGGGATAGCCTGAACTCGCTGTGTCGGTCACTCTGGTGGCCAGTGCCGCTCACCAGATTGCTTGGGAAGAAAGTATTTGGGGTTGGTGTTCTAAGCTCCTCGGTGCTTGCAAAGAGACCCTCTTTGCTTGCAGCCAAGAATAGATGTGGAGGTGATCCTGCCTGAAGGATGTTCTCCCCGGCATAGCTGTAAAGTGCACAGCTCTCCTGGCAGGGATTCTCCCCTTCCTCTGACATGTTCCATTTGCAGCTGGATTGCTTTTGTTCCAGCTGTGTGGGCCACTCTCTAGAATGTACATTAATGTGTTTGCTTTTCTCCCCTTCTCCTGCGAGAATGTGACCCTGTACCCCCATGCAGCAGATGCCGAGGCTTGTTCCCTCAATTCCAGATGATACCCCTTCAGAGCTCGCAACTCACTTCCTTCCATAATGAGGGCTGCTTCCCTCCATCCATAAATGGTTCCTGTGGCAGGGTCCATCTCTCTCTGGAGAACAAAGCACTGTGGGAGGAGTTCTACACACTTGGCACTGAAATGATCATCACCAAATCTGGCAGGTGAGAGCAAACCTGTATCGCCAAGAATGCCTGTGGCATGTTACTTTCCACACTCACCCACCCACCCTAGGTACACACCACCTTCGGTTCCATCTGCTGTGCAATGCTGAAGCTACTATTTTACCTTTCTGTCTCTCACCTGTTCTCTGGGTCAAGCCAGCCAAGTGCTGTGTCTGCTTACTAGTGACCAGGCTCACCAGATGAATGTGACGAGTTTGCATGTCCAGCATAACACTATAAAGTGTGCTCTGAGTGTGCAAGGTGCACACCACCCTGACCAAGCCATTCACTTGAGGGTCAGATGATTCCTGGGCAACAGCTCTACAAGGTGAACTAAAGGGAAAGCTCCATGCTGTGTGATCCAGTAAGAGCAGTAATACCCTCGCCATCAGGGACAGTGACCAAGACAGTAGCTGGGATGCACTGCAGAAGCCTGGATATTATGCTGGGCCTTTGGTAACAACCTCACTGTGTTTTGTCAAAGGAGTGGCAAGTACTCCCCCTTTTAAATAGTTTTACAGCCATATGCCCTATGCGAGCTCTCCAGATCCTGATATGGACTGTTGCAGTATATTATCTGATCTGGGTTTTCGATTTTCATTGCACACAGCAGGACAAATTCTGCCCTCTGTTATCCCTGTGCAGTCCCACTGGCCCTCAATAGAGACAGTAAACAGCTTCACGGGGGTTGCATAAGTGTAAATGAAGGCAGAATTTGGCCCGCTGTATTTATCAGTGCAAGAAAGTCAGTGACTTGAGCTCCCAAGGAAGTGCACTTCCTTCAAGTGAAGGCCCTGAACAAGAGTTGGGGCGTCAGATTATGACAAGCATACAGTGAAATCTCTTTTTCTGCTCTCTTTCTTCTCCGTCCGTGCAGATGTATGTTCCCACCTTGCAAAGTGATTGTTTCCGGCCTGAACCCTCACTCTCTCTACCTGATGCTGGTGGACATTGTACCTTTGGACAACGCTCGGTATAAATGGCACTGTGGCCACTGGGAGGCAGTTGGAAAAGCTGATCCCCATTTCCCCAGTCGCTTCTACCTCCATCCAGATTCTCCAGCTCCTGGCAATCACTGGATGAAAGAACCAGTCTCCTTCCAGAGACTCAAGATCACCAACAATACTCTGGAGCAGTGTGAACATGTAAGAAGAGGCCTGACCATTTCACTTGTACGTAGAATAAATGTGTGGTGCTACAAACCATTGGTTTATAGGGAGCACTGCACTGTGAAGTTGTCTAATGCCATGACATGCTGTTCATACACAACAAGGAGAATAATATTCATTCTTTCATGTACCCAGAACTGATATTAATATTAATCAGAATTATACGTGATGGAAGGGCCTATTAGAGCAGCTCACCCATCTCCCTGCCAGGGCAGGTTTGTTCCCTACGGTCCTACTACTGCTGTGTTGTTCAGGCTACTTTTAAAAGTTCCACGCAATGAGGCTTTCGCCCCTTCTTTTGGGAGTGTGTTGCACACCCTAACACCTCACAGCCAGGACGTTTTTCCTGATGTTCATCTTAAATTTTCCCTGTCTCATTTTCATCCCTATTTATGCTGTTAGTTACACCCCTTGTAACACCCTAAATTATTCCTCTCCCTCTTTGGTGTTTATATGTACACTGTTACATCCCTTTCTTATCTCACCCCATAGCCATCACTTAATCAAGCTATTAACTATTTTAATCTCTCCTAATAAAATGGTCCTTCCAGCCTCTCTCTAGTTTGGCAATAAATTTCTGGTAGTGAGGTGCTCAGAATTGGACCTGGACCTGTTCCTAGAGGTGTGTTCACACCCAAGCCATAGAGGGAGGCTTTGCTACCTCCCTGTTCTGCCATGTATTACTTTCCAATATGCACCTTGCAGTGCACTGGCCTTTACTGTTTCCCTTGTTGGACTAAAAACATCTCATTTGTTGTAGACCCTCTTTCCCCAGTGCAGTCCCATACCATATGAACGATCTTTCTATACAGTAGCATTTTTCATATTCCCATCTGTTCCACAGATGTGGAGACAGTTTTACACTGCAGTGAAAAGGAAGGTTTTCACTTCAGTGTACAGCTCTGCGGGAAGTTCCAGAGAGATGGACCAGCACAAGTAGACAAGTTCCACCCCCAATTACCTGGTGAGTGGGAAGGGCAAGTGGGTCTGGAGTAGGAGGTCCCAATTCAAACAGATTGGGGGCGGGGGGGGAGAGAGAGGTTGGAAAGAACCAACAAGTGTAAGATCAGGCCCATGGATAGAGCTACATTTCAAATTTATTCTAGACTTTTGTTTATTTAAGTCAAATCTTCAGGGTTACATGTGGTGTGGCATTCATGTCCACTCCCTTTAGATCTAATGTGATCTGTATTCCACTTGCACATAAGCAGTTATTTAAAAGTGGTGGTGTGCAACATGCTACTGCCTCTGAAGCCTTTCCAGGTGACTCTTCCAGGAACGTTGAGTTCATCACAGTGATGCCATACAGAGTTCAACATTGTTATCAAATCCTCCTGAAATGCTTGTTCTCTCTTTGGCTTTAGATTATATTGCATTCAATGCACAAATACCAACCACGATTCCATGTGGTGCTGACCAGCGCACATACACTCACCCTGCCCTGGAATGCTGTGGCCACCTTTGTGTTCCCAGAAACAACTTTTATGGCTGTGACAGCCTATCAGAATTCCAAGGTAGCTTATTTCTGACTCCTTCCATCTTCTCTGTGACTTTCTGTGAACCTGGGGCAATTCAGGGGTAAATAAAGCTTCCTTCAAGCTAAATGATCATTAGCACTAAGAGGTGGAAATTAAGGGTATGATGGGGAAAGATTCAGGTACTCTGGTGCTAAAGCTATTAAAAATACACAAAGGTAGTTTATTAGTTAACACCCTGGAGACCTCGGTTCAAATCCTAGCTCTGAGCACAAATTTAAAAGTGTGAGTTTGGTAACGTAGCTAATGACATTTGCCCACATCACAAAAAATACTCCATAATTGTCCATGGTTTTGTCTGAAGGGAGACCCAGTACAGGAATAGCCAAGGGTGCAATAACATCATCAGGACTGGGTGTATTGGCTTGTACAGCTCATGTCTGCACCATAGCTGACTCTAGCATGTACTCTCTAGTCTTCACTTTAATCAAGACCACCAAATTAACTTTAAATATAAAAAGAATACAATATATTCCACAAACTTTGCATGTGACATGAACATAATTGTGCCATAACAAGAACAACTGCTTTTTCCTGCTTAACCTGTAGTAGCAAAAATAAGAAAACCCGTGAAGTTTCTAATGGTCATATGGAAAATTTTCATTCTCTCAGAAACCAGCCTGTTGGTTTTAAGTGAAGGGCTTGGGAAATAGGATCATGTGGGCTATTGCCTTTGAAGACAGCATTGTGCCCTGATTTCACCAGCTTCATCTTCCAGGTTTCCGTTATTTTCCCCTTTCTGGTTTCCTGTCCCACTTGCTTCTTAAATAATCTCCATTTTTGAATGGTCTGACTCTGAAGCCATTTCACCAATGGACTGGGGAATATCCACATAACTAACATGGCCTTTTTCACTCTCTCCCCTCACTCATTCTTCCCCCTTTTTCTGTTCCTCTCCGCTTCTCTCTTTCTCTCATTACCCCTCCTTCCTCTTTCTCATCCTTTCCTCTGTCTTTTCTCTCTTCCTCTCCCTCTATTTCCTTTTCTCTGCGTTTTTCTTCCTCTCTTCCTTTCTCTTTGTGTCTCCATCTTCCCATCTCTCTCTCTTTTCCATTTCCTTCTCTCCCTCTGTTATCTCCCCATCACAGGTTACCCAGCTGAAGATTGATAACAATCCATTTGCAAAGGGGTTCCGAGAGAATGGCCTCAGCTCTAAGAAGAACCGGTAAGAAGCCTCCACCAACAGTTCCTGTTATGCCAAACCACTTAGGCCTTGTCTGTATTACACGTATGGGAAATATCCCACCATTTCACTCCCACAGCTGCAGCTCCATTCGTGGTAGAGATGGTGGTAGAAGTGGTGTAGACAGAACACACTAGCCACCAGCATTTTAAATACCATGTCAGTCAGTCAGACCAGCTTAAAGCAGGTTTAGAGGACACCACGATAAAAAAATAAAAGGTGCCTTTTCTATGCTAATGCTCCTGCCATTGCTACCACTAGGGTAGTAGTACTGCACCAGTAGTAGCAAAATAGTAGAGATTCCTCCCAAAAGGCTAGTGTACTCTCAACTTTGCTATAACATTCCCTTTTCTGAGACTGCTTTGGTTCATCTCTTGGTTATTCTAAATCCAGATGGGGTACACCTTATTAAGAGGCAAAGAGACTAAGCCCACAAAGGCTTTATCTAAATTGGTCTTTAAAGAGAATATGGGAAACATGTTTAAAGAGTTCCCCTTAAACCCAGTCCTGGCATGGTTTTACCAGTCTGCATGGATAGCGCTTAAATTATTAGAACCATGATTAAAACCTGTAAAGACCCAAACTTGAGCATAATTATAAATATGGTTGTAACCATCCACACCAGCCAGACAAAGCATGCTAAAGACCAGTTCTGATGTAATAATGATCCAACAATGCTGCTCCACAAGCGCTTCTCTTTCCCCTGGTTTTTGTTGTTCTTCTCTTCCTCCCTATGCCTCTGCTGTTGCCATCTCTGTTATTCATCTGTCTAGAGATTGTTAACTCTTCTGGGCATGGACACGAATGTAAAGAAAGCATCATGCTTACCAACCACATACACTAAATAAATAACAAACAACCAAGTTTGAACATAGGGTGATCAGACAGCAAGTGTGAAAAATCGGGACGGGGGTGGGGGGTAATAGGCGCCTATATAAGAAAAAGCCCCAAATTAAATAGGGACATCTGGTCACCCTGTTTGAACATGTTTTTTTAAACTCAGTTTCAGCTTCATTATAGTCAGGGCCTCAAGTGTGGATGGAGAATAAACGAGAAGTAATTTGAAAGGGCAACTTTAACCTGCTAGCCCCTTCACTGTCTTTAGCTGTGCATGTGCACTAGAGAAATACCCTGGAATAAGCTCTAGAATCATAGACGTAGAGTTTATCCATGCAGATTGATCATATGTGCACCTCTGAGGGAGAGAATGAGAGCCCAGATGTGTGAATAGAAGAATGCTACTTGTTTATATATATGTCTGAATATAAGCATTCTGGTATTTGAGGGTGTGTACACGTGTATGTCTGTGTAATAAAAGAAATATGTCTCTGTGTTTAGTAATTATCATGTTGTAGTGTCTATGTATGTGCCCATGCTTGTTGCTAGTATGTCTAAATGTGTGTCCAGAAGTACAAATGGCATCCTTACATATGGGGGAGCTGCAGTGTGGGGGGTGAGTATGTGTGTTTAAAGCGGTGCAGGTACAATGTATTTGTCTGAATACCTGGAAATGTGCATCTGGATCAATTTTTGTATGCTGTGTGATGGTGAATTTGTTTTTCTCCTTCATTCTAGAGGGGAAAATGTTCAAGGTACTGAAATGGTCAAGCAAACAAGTGCTGAGGAGACAGGCTGTGACCCACTCACTGGTGAGTCTGTAGCCACACTGCAA
Source organism: Malaclemys terrapin pileata (assembly GCF_027887155.1). Lineage (NCBI taxonomy): Eukaryota > Metazoa > Chordata > Testudines > Emydidae > Malaclemys > Malaclemys terrapin. The sequence goes on along the minus strand of NC_071520.1, from coordinate 13,254,927 downwards.
GGATACTGGTCTCTTCACTGAGACTGAGGCACGGAGCAGATCTCTACACAAAGCTTAGTGGTATGGGTGGGTAAAGCAAGCAGTTTCTCTTTGCAAACCCAAAGCTTGCCCGGGGCTCACTTCTGCTGGCTCTTACTATGCCCAGGCTATGATTTTTCATATAATTTACCATAACAAACTACTTCCCTTTGTTATTAGATAGTTATACAGCTGAACACAAGTCATTCCTAGAAGGAACTCACCACACCCAGTTCCAATTTCAATCCTTTCCTACCTTCCCATTTGGAATTTTAGCACAGAATTTGAGTGTTTCCATTGATTGTACTTTACAGACATTTGTTTTGTATTTTAAATCTATGTTCCTATTGCAGAAGATATTGCAGCCTTTAAAGTGCTGGTTAGTTAAATACATTTTCTCATCACAGACGCATGGGTGGTCTACACTTTTGTGCTAGTGATTCCTTACGTAGATGACATATTGGAACTCGGTATATTCTTAGCAGAAGCACACAAGTTGGATAAAGTCTAATATTTTTAGTGTAATACATCCATTTCACACCCCTTCTGCCCTCAGTCCAATTAGAATTTACCTCTTTTAATGGCCCATACAACTCACTCACATGCCACCCAGTGATCTATGAAGGAATTGCAACTTATTTATTGTTAATAACATCCTGCACTTAACTTAAAAACATTTGTCCACTTTAGGAGGGCTAATTTTTAATGTATTGTTTAAAAACGTGTCTACCCAAAATGAAGCTGTGCTTTTATAATCACGGCAGGGGACATTTTGAGGTTTAAATTTCCCTTTAATCACTAAGGATGTAATAAAAACATGAAAAGTTCTTTGAGCTCCAGAGTGTTAATCAGGGAGAAATTTACTCGGGAGTTTACAAATGTGAGCTGAAGAGACAAACTGGGTAATAAAATGCACAACTAGGGACCAAACCGGCTAAAAGTTGGTCTCTAGCTGCCCATCAGGAGTTGAGACTTGGAGAAAACAGGCTATTCAGCACCTCCAGAGCCATAAGACCCTGGTCATAAACATTTCACAATATACTGGAGTGGGGGGAGGGAGCCTTAGGTCTGCGATTCCTGCCTGGAGTTTGCACCCAGGCCTGTGATCACAAGGATGAGGAACTTACTAACTAGAGATGGGGGGAGGAACCTATACAAACAAATTGCTTCATGAAAGAGACAGAACAGCAGTCATGTAAGGCTATGCAAATGCATGGGAATTCATGGGCTGTATGATCCTACAGCCAGACCTCAGGAATCCATGAAATCTGACAGGCTCTGCTTTCCATTCCTGGTAACACACAGGAATTCCTGTCTCAATTTCTGTTGCTGACACAGATATCATTTTTGCTATCAGGTGCTGATCAACTGGTGTGAGAGAAAATATGGGAATCTCTCCAGTCAACTGAATGGTGGTTTTTTTTTTCAGTATATATGTGAGACCACTCTGATTGATTGAAGTGTGCTTCCTTCCTACAATGAATATATCTTATGTCTCTTTTTTACTGGCTTCAGCTTCCCTATAGAATATATGTATCCCATCCTAACTTTTGTTCCTAGTTTCAGAACCAGTCATCTAGGATGCACCTTGTGAGTCTACTGCTGCATTCAGTTTCTTCTTCTGAGAGATACAGGTATATGTCCTGTAACTCAGTCCCTCAGGTCGGATTCTTCTGTGGATTCTGTATACATCCTCTGTGTCTCTGGGTTCAATTCCTTCCTCCTGTGGAATGCCTGTATTCTCTCTGGGTATCTAATTCTGGCTCCCTGTCTTATACAGTGTATGTATCCAATGGCTGTATAGCGTGGTAGATTTAGTCAGGTCTTGTTCTTTTTTTAACTGAGAAAATATAAATGACATATATAAATACACAGAGGAAAAAATGGAATCCTCTTTTTTTAAAATAATAAAATATGTTGGTAAAAGAATTCCATCATGATGATAAACTTAGAACAGCAGTAACTTTTATTTAATTCCTGAGGGCTTGTCTACACTGAAAATTTACATTGGCATAGCTATGTCTCTCAGCGGTGTGGAAAATCTACCTGCTTCCAATGTAGACAGTGCTAGGTTGATGGAAAAATTCTTCTGTCAAACTAGCTAGAGCCTCTTGGGGAGCTGGATTAACTTCAGCGATGGGAGAAGCCCTCTTGTCGTTGTAGTGAGTGTTTGCACTAAAGGCTACAGCCGTGCAAGTGCAGCGCGGTAGCATTTTAAGTATAGAACGAGCCTGAGTGACAAAGATAATATCACAGGTACCCGCTATCGAAATCCATTATGTATGACTTCATTCTCGTATTATTCCCTTTTGCTGTGAGACAATACATTATTGGAGATTAAGAAATAACACCAACACCCTACAAATGTCAGTTATTCATTGCTTTTTGGGTGGTGAGTAGAATCATTAAAGTAATCAAGGAGGGAAGACCAAATGGACATGAATTTCTTTGTATTTGGGAAAATTATGTGTGAGTTCTTCCATTTCTTGCATATGCCACACGTAATATAACCAGGTTTCAAAGTAGCAGCCGTGTTAGTCTGTATCCGCAAAAAGAACAGGAGTACTTGTGGCATCTTAGAGACTAACAAATTTATTTCAGCGTAAGCTTTCGTGGGCTACAGCTCACTTCTTCGGATGCATAGCATAGCATAATATAACCAGTTTGTGTTAGAGGATGGCAAGACCAATTTCCATAAAGTATTTCCCAGCTAGACATAACTTTCTAATCAGTATTTTTTTATATTTTAATCGTGTATTTCAGTTATCTGTCCCAAGTATTCTATTTGCTGTTTGAAACGCTTTATTAATAATCTTCCCAGGTATCTTGATTATCTTTATCCAAAAATGATGCTATTGTGGGGTAAGGCCATAAAATTATGTTGTAGACAGCACTTCCCAGTCCTTCCAGCAAACTTTCGCTCCATGCCTGCAAAATCTTAAGCATATGCATTAGTGCTATGCATGTGAGTTGTCCCATCGACTCCTGTATTTTGTTGTTTGTTAATTTAATGTTATGACAATGTAACCTTGGTGGGATATAGTAGAGTCTTTTATACAGAAACAATTGTATAACGTGGACGTACACCGCTGATGTCAGAAGCTAAACTAATGAATTTGCAAGCTGATTAAATGTTCATGTTCTGACTTATTCTGTAGTTGTTTGTAAGATAGATCTAATACCGTGTGTTTGTTTACAAAAAGAAAATCAGGATCCTACTTTATCTGAACCCCCCAAAATCCAAAAGATTAGGATATATCATTCTGGGTTTGGCCCTTCTTTTTTTCTATAATAGATGGTGAAAACCTAAAAACAACTTTTGTTTTGCAAAACCATGTCAGTTTGGGTTTTTATTCAGCAAAACCATACCCAGGGCTTATTTTGATCTGGGTCCTGGTTTAGTTCAACCCCCAATATTCAATGTTTATACTCTCCATGTTGCTTCTCTTTTCCTTGTATGTATTTTAACCTACAGCTGTTGGTTGCTGCCTTCTCCCTATGAAATGAATGTGTACTGGGTTTGGAGATGATTGGATTCTTCCTTTGTTGTTGGCTTTTCCTTATACAATGCCCAGGTGCACTAATATGCTGGCACTTTCCCATGCAGTGTGCAAGAAGAGCAGCGCTGTGCTGTGTTGTGCTTTGTGGTTACTCTCCTCTTGGGTGCTGTGTTGTGAAGCTGTTTGTGCTGTCATGTCCCATCCAATCTGTAAAGTCCTTTCAAAAAGGTGTTTTTGTGGATTTGAATGGGATGGAGTGCTGAGCAGTGTCTGGGAAACACAATGGGCTGACAGGAAAACAGTGCAGCTAACATCAGGAGTCTGTGAAAACTTGAAAGAGCCTAAGGCCCCAACATTTTGCATTTGACTCTGGACTGTAGCCTTTGAGCCCAAACTCAGCCTGCCCTGTTAAGTGGCCGTTAAGTGTTTCCCTTCTTGTCTCAATGCTAACTAGCCAGTTGGAAGAAGTGAGTGCATATTATAGAGGGGATGGGAGGGGGGATATGAGTATGGGAAGGAAGGGAAGAGCATCTTCATTTCTCCAATTCACAAGCATAACTCTTTGGCCAGATAGCTCAATCCACAAACCTGTGAAGAAGCAAAGCCTAAGTTAATACTGTAATATATTATACTACATTTGCATGAGCCCTTTTCACCCCACGGTCTCAAAGTCCACCACAAACTACACACAGCACCTTTTAAATGCAGCCTCCTCTGGGGTGGGAACAGGCAGGTGACCAGGACACAGCACACTGCCTCACGGTTCATGGAGCTGTTACCAACAGGCCATCTCCAACCAACCAGTTTGTGTTGAACTCTTTCAGCTACTTTTGTTTTCCCAAAAGTGATTTTGCTTTTTGTGAACACTCAGATGGTTTGGGGACCAATGCAATTTGTGGCTTAGCGGCCCCGCAGACCTCTGCCTGCTGTTGAGCCTCTCACATGGGTCTGCATGACAGCTGCTTCCCCGGGAAATAGCAACCAAAATTGTCCACTTAAAAAAGTGCAAATACTCACCATCAAAAGAAAAGGTTGCAGCACCTGAGCGGTAGTAAGCAGCTGTCAAGAAGCCCTTCCTTATGCTACAGCATGAGAGGAAATTGGATTTTTTTGAACCAACATGTGGAAAGTTCTGCTCACTGGGGAGTCTTTCTGAATAATAGCAATACTTTGCACTTTTCTAGCACTTCATGTGGGGATCTCAAAACACTTTACTGACATCAGTTGATTTTAGCTTCACATCCCCACGATTGAGGAAACCGAGCCCTAGAGAGAGCCTAAGTAACTTGCCCAAGATGAGATTGAGTCAGTGGGAATATCAGGAATAGAATCTCTCTGTCCTCACTCCCAGTTCTCTGCTCAGGCCACTAAATATACTTCTTGCAGAAGTGTCTGCTCTGCTTAGAGAGCGACTTTTGCATTTTCTTTTCTTTCTGTCCCTTCTGAGATGTTTGAAGTCAGTGTCTAGCCAGGACACTGCTAGTTAGCTTAGATACTGGAGTGGTCATTAGTGCCATTGTGTGCTGCTCCAGACTTAAAGGGGAGTAATCCTGACACCTCCTCTAGGGGCAAATGGATTCAGTGTGCGCTGACTTTGCGGGCATGCTGCTCCTCGCCGGTGGGTCTGTGTGCGCGTAATCAGGGCCCTGGACATAAATTTTATGTCAGTGTCTCTGGATTCCATAGCAATCTGGAAGTTACGTGTCTGATTTATTAGAAAATTTTTAATGCAGGATATTAATGAATAGTCGGGATAGTAGCACCTGCTGTTTATTTTGTATTAAATTCCATTAATTGTAGGTCTTCCCCACATTTTCATTCTTCCAGAGATACATGCATGCAGCACTAATACTGGTATCAAAGGTGGCCAAGGGAGGTGTGGACAGCTGGGTCTTCTGGCGTTTGGAGAAGCATAGGAGGCAGTTTGGGATAAGCATATTAGTCCCTGCTAAAATGATTAATAGTTAAAATGCCAACATTGCTATTGTTAGGTTTCAGAGATAACACCCCACTGAGCTGAATATACTGCAGTTCATACTTCTCTGAGCCATTGTTTCAGGCTGCTTGCAGACTCAGGAAGACCACGCTGCTTCAGTTAAACCCAGTTCATGTTTTTAACATTCTCTTAACAACCATGAGGGCTAGAAACAGTCTTTTTTAAAAACAAAAAATGAAGGCTCATGTTCTGGCACATAATTCTGCAGCCAATTCCACAGTCATGAAATTGTGGCGTACCCGGGGGCCTATATCTAATGAACCTTTGGCTACCAAGCAAAACTGGAGATGGCAGTGATAAGGTTTAACACATGTGACTTTCAAGGCCACCTCTACCCAAAAGGATCATTACCCCTCATCTGGATGTCTATTGCATCTCAACGCTCCTGATAGTAACTTGGAACCTGGCAAGCCTACTGAACAGAAGATGTTGGGTCGGGGTTTGCGTTCTAGGAACTGCAGCTGAGCAATGCAGGTGCAGACCATTCAGAATCTTATAGGATCCAACCCCAACAACTGAGGCCACAGGGTTGCTGACATACTGGTCTTTATTGTGCCAATACCACATGCGAGTGGTTCAAAAGAAGCCGGGAATGTGATATGGTATGCATGTGGGCCAATTCAGCACAAAGTCCTGCTATGTGTTAGCTGCTAAAAGGTGGAGAGAGGGTTGAAAACTCTTCACATGCTATGAAATTGGCCAGAAAAAGGTTGTTTTGTTAAAAGCACTGAGATCAGCTCATTGGAGAGACAAAAATAAATGCTGTGTTTACTCCTCCCCTTCTCCCTTCTCCCCATATCCACTGGTGTATGCCATATGCCTTCCCCTCCTCATTCCCTTCCGGATGCTGGGGGCAGTTCCTGTTTAGAGTCAGGTACAATATGATCTTTACCCACTGCTGTAAATGTGCTGGGCGCAGAGCTGTACACATCACTGACTTTCACCTTTCACTACCCCACTCCCAGCCTCCCTCTCCTTCCCCCTCATCCCTCCCACCCATCCAATTTGCCAATGAATTGTTAGAGGCCAGCCCTTCACATCTGATTTCTCAGTGAATAGCCTGAGGCACGCTGGGGACAGACAGACAGAGGGTAATGTGTTAAATTCCACCTTGGCGGTGGTGAATTTCATGGGTTTTGCTGCTATTAGCCACACTTTCTAGCAATTATAACAAATTCACGTTTCTTCCCTTTTTAAAACCTCTCTATCTGCTAGAATGGCTGAGAGCGCGCTAGCTGTTAACTAGTAATTGGTAATTAATGACTCCACCTCCCCATCAATCAGCTGGGAGGAGATGAAAGGAATGGGTGTTTACAGAAAATATGTGTTGCCAGAAATACCGATGGTGAACGTCCAGATGAAGTGGATGAGGGAGATAGTGCAATGCCTTTTGTTGGTGTACGCACTAAGTCCTGATACATTGGACAGTCTGGTGGGGCACTTGTGTGAAATCCCTGGTGGTGCTATTGCTGTGCAGTTGTTGACTGAGTTGGATGTTAATCCAGCTCACCACTAGTTTGAATGTGACCCTCTTTTCTCTTTCTTCTCCCATCTTCTGCAATGAGCGCAGATCTCAGGCTCTCTGGGCACGTCTACACTGCGATAGAAAACCCGCAGCACTGAATCTGAGAGCCCAGTCGGTGACTTGGACTCATGGGGCTTGGGCTGTGGGGCTAAAAATTGCAGTAGATGTTTGGGCTCGTGCTGGAGTTTGGGCTCTGCGACCCTCCCCCTTCCCGGATGATCAGGGCCCAGGCTCGGGCAGTCTACACTGCAATTGTACAACCCCACAGCCCTAGCCCCTTGAGCCCAAGTCAGCTGATCCAGGCCAGCTGCAGCCATGCCTGTGGGTCTTTTATTGCAGTGTAGATATAGCCTCTGGTTACGGCCCCCATATGCCTTTCTATGGCAGAAAAAGTGTCACTAGAAAATCAGGGCTGAGAAGGAGGATTCAGTGGCTGCTTCCACCTTATCAGTGCGGAGAGCAACAAGAGTCATTTTCAATACTGTTCTGCTTGCTACTGGGGCTGGGAGAACTGAAGGAGAAGATCTGACCCTGGAACAATTTGTCTTCGGATCTTTTTCATGTTCTTTTTAACATAGAATTGAGGAGTCTCTGTTGTTCCTTGTCCCAGAGCTGCTTCTACCCAGAGCCTCAGGATCCCCAGTCAACCTATGCAGGGTGAGGGGCCCACTCTTGACATTACCGGTCTGTTTGGTTTATTTTCCATGCTCTCCTCACCTTTTCCTAGATTTCAGGAGCTAATATGCCCTCTTCCCTTTGACAGGATGAGAACAAGGGGACCACCGCTCATCTAGGAAATCAGAGCCAATGCAAGTGTGACTTGAAGGAAAGACAAGTTTAGTCCCTTATCCTGAACAGGGAGAGTGATACGGCTTTGCAACATCTGTGCCTCTCAGGGCTTGTCTACACCTACAGCGCTGCAGCGCCACAGCTGGAGCTGGGGTGGGAGATCCTCGCCTGTCGGTGTAGGTACTTCATCTCCCCGAGAGGCAGTAGCTATATCTACATATGGGGTATGTGGGGCGGAGGTTTTATTAGGTCACTATAACTACGTCACTCAGTTATACCGATATAAGTTGGTAGTGTAGACCAAGCCTCACTCTAGGAATAGGCTCCAGATCTTGTGCCCCCCCAGTCCATTGCCTTTACCCCAAGGTCATCCTTCCTCTCCCCAGAACAGAGAGCTGACTCTCCTTCCCCATAGGACCGTCTTTCCACTTCCAAACAGTAACCTCCCTTTCAAGGGCTGAGCTCCCCAATTCTAGAGATGTCCCTAGCTGTCTCTGCAGGGGAAGAAACTGTGGTCTTCTGTTTGACATTCCTCCCTCCGCCCCACCTCCCATCTGAAGGGGCAGTCAGGTAGATTGTTCCTGGCTCTTCAAGGGACCTGACCAGTAGACTAACCCTTCCCACAAAAATCCTCCTCGGGTGGAGTCTTCCCAGGCGTCAGTAACCTGTCACTCTACAACTACTCACAAAACATTCTTCCTGATTCCACTGTGCTAAGCGTTGGCACATCACCCCTTCAGGACTGGGATGCCCCAGAGTGCAATGTGCTATTAGAAATGGCCCATACTCCTCCGAGAATGGAAATCCCCCGTCAGCCTAGCACACTCTCGGACACCTCAGCTCCAGTGTGTCAAAGGGCCCGTGTTTAGCAGGAGCAAGAGGAAGGCTCCTGGGCCTACCAGTGCAGGAACTGGGGTCTAGGGTGGGATTATATATCTTTATTTCCAGCCCTTAGGTAGAGTGAGGCAAGGAGCAACATTTTCAGACTCAACCCACAGCAACAGAAAGACACCATGACCAGTGCGGTCCAGTTTTCAGCAATGCAAAGCACAATATGCTGATCTTGGCCAATGGGGTAGTGATTACAGAAGTGGTCTGCAAATGTTTCTATTCGAACCCTTTCTGGGCCAAATCCTGAGGCCTTGATTAAGTGTTTACTCAGGGAACCTCCCACTGGGGTCACTGGGGAATTTTATCTGAGTGTAAGGGTCTCAGGATTTGGCCCTGTGGTAATAAGAGTTAGGATTTTCATCCCCTTCAGAATGTTCAAGATTTGGATCCATTCATATCATTAGTACTGTTTGGGTAGCGGGACCTACCTACCACAGCCAAGTTACTGCAGACGACAATGAGTTGCAATAAAGGAGAAGAGAAAATCCCTTTTATTAAAACCAGAGCAGGCGCTGGTTACATCCTGAGATCTAGTCGTAGTGTGTGACTGAGAGGAGGGTAAAACTGAGAGGAGGGGAGTGGCATACGGGGGGGTTCAAAGATAAGTAATCTCAGGCTCCTAACTACTATTGCTGAAGATGTCTTTTATCACTATTTAATTTATTTCTGAATTAATATTAACTATGCTAACATCCACTTTAAACAAAAGTCCTATAAAGGAATAGGCATGTTAAAAATATGTGTTTCATGCGCCAATCTAAAGGTCTGGTCCTGCTGCCATTAAAGACCGTGACAAAACTTCTGTCTATTTCAGAGGGAGGAGGATCAGACCCTAAATCAGCTACAGCAATCTAATCATGCCATTTGAAATTAACAAAAGATTGGAACACAAGAGTTTGCCAATGGAATCAGACTCTGATCCATCAAGCCCAATATCTGGCCTTGGCAGTGATCAGTATTTGAGCCACCACCGTTGGCCCCTAATATACACAGCCAGTAATGAAATGCTGTACATAGATGCAAAGAAATCCCTTTCTTGGCCAGGTGGTGGTCAGTTCATGTCCTGAAGCATGAGAATTGATTAGCCATCTCTTAGCACTTGTAAGCACAAATGTTATTGGTCACACTCTCAGGATAAACTCATTAAGGGCCAAACTTGAAGTCATTAGTTTCTACTCAGCCTTGAATTCAGTGACTGAATGACTACAAACACTAGGCCTTGTATAGTCTACACTTAAAAGGTTAACCTGGTGTAGAATTGTTGTAGTCATGTTGATCCCAGGATACTAGCGAGACAAGGTGGGTGAGGTAATATCTTTTATTGGACCAACTTCTGTTGGTGAGAGAGACAAGCTGTCGAGCTTACACAAAGCTTGTCTCTCTCACCAACAGAAGTTGGGTTCAGGAAAGAGATTACCTTACCCACATAGAGATGCAGTTAATACCAGCAAAATATTCCTTTTGCTGGTAAACTTATACCAGTTCATCAAGCAAACCAAGCACTATACAGGCAAAAGGACTTTTTTGCTAGTATAGCCGACTCCACATGTTTGCCAGCATACCTATGTCAGCAAAAAAAAAAATCACACTCCTGACCATCAGAGGTGTGCCAGCAAAACTTTTGAGTGTAGTAAGAGTGTCAGGATTTGTCCAAAGAGAATAAATTTCTGTTGTATCAATCGGTACAATGCAATAGAAAATTGATGTGATAAAAAAAGAAAATAAATTATACTGCCGAGCCCTGTTGAAGGGACAGATATAGTCAGTAGGTAACGCTTTGGTGTTCCCTTGAATTTCTGCTGAGGTTCCCTTGAATTTCATACCAATGGGGTTGAAGACCTCTATTGACAAAAGAAAAGGGATATTTCAGTAATGTGTTATGAGAGTGAAAGGTTACATCAGACAGTTATTTCATTCATCTTGGGAGAATCCGCTTTTTAAAAATCATTGTCTTCCTGAATTGATACATCCCACAGTTTCAACAGTTAAAAGAAACCACAAGCTCTGTGTTTGGAATGCAGAAATCTGTTCAGGAGATGAAAGTTTTATCAAAACCCCAAAACTGCCAGAGGGAAATCTCCTCTGTTGTCTGCAATTAAGTTATTTTTTGTAGGTACATCTTCAGCTGGCATTTTTGGTCTTGTCTCTATTTGTTTAAAAGTGTGTTAGCAGTAAATCAAGGTGCATTTCCCCTGTAGGGTTTCCTGTATGTCAAAGCCATGTTAATTCTCTTTGATTTTCTTCCCTCAGCCCAGCCATTGCTGCAAATCCTTCCTCTCTTTGTCCCTTTGGACATCAAAGGACTGCAAGGGGACAACCCTGGAGAGAAGCTCCTCCCTGCTCATTAGCCTTCATAAAACAGGAACTCACCTTGGCTAGCTTAGCTTGGAGTCCCATCCTAGCCCCAGTCACTCTTGACACTGGATAACAGAAGGGCGCTCGCTTTCTTTGAGAAATCAAGCCTTCTGATTTTGAACTGGACTGTTTTGGTTTTCGTGAGATAAGAGTTCTGGTGGATCTCTCGCCTACGGTGACTTCCACAACCTCTCTGGCTTCACAGTACATGGAAAAATGCAAGCTTTACCTGGTAGGTGACTCTTCCATGTCTTAGTGTGTGGGGTGGATCTAAAATTGTGGTAGAGATGGGCTACGTTTTTTTAAAAATTGGGAGGAAGAAGTGTTACTCACTGGGTCATCAGCATTTGTGGGTAACATTGGGTTTTCTAAACCATCCCACAGGAGCAGAGGACAAACTGAGATTATGTCTGCTCTCTGTGGATAATTTGAGATCTCCTGTCACTTTTTGTAAGACTAGTAGGGGTTTGCTTCAATGTCTTTGCCCAAAATTCCCCAGTCACCATTAACTTGTACAATGTGAGCATATGCAGAAGGTTGCTGATGCTGTGTGTCCGGTTTGTGAAGCACCTTGGGTTCCTTTGGGATGTAAGGCCCGATAGGAATCTAAAATAGTTGTATATTATGTTGTTAAGGGGATAAAGACATTTCTGATCTGTATTACACAGTCAGCTTGATTTTGGGTTTTCTCTGCCTTCCAAGAATGAAAGCACCAGGCAGGCATATGTCACGGTCTCCATAAGCTTTCATTCCCTGGGGGGCAACATGTGTCTTGTATTGATTGCCAAGGATTTTTATTTACATACTTTTTTTATTTCTGTTCTTCAGTCCTTTTTAACAACACCCTGTAAAATCTCTCTAATTGTGATGTGAACAGATTGTGTGTAAGGGCAGGTCAGCACTGGGAGAACAAGGGCCAGATTCTGATCTCAGTTACACTAGTGTCAATCCAGAGAGAACTCCATTCAGTGATGTAACTGACACCTGAATCTAGACCTAAGGTTCTGCACTTTGGAGGAGGGCTGCAGATCATTTATCCCTTTGGTGTACGCATTTAATGTACACGTTTCAAACGGCTAGCTATCCTCTGCTTCCCTTCCCCGCCCCCACACTGTGCTGATTCATTTGGAAAAGCTTAGGTAGATATGTGACTCAAATAATTTTCATCTCAACCATAGCTGTTTAAAAAAAATCTGTATTGAAATTAATATAGGAGTATAATAGTGATTTCTGCTACATCTAGCAGGACTTTGACTTTACAGACATCGGATGTACAATGAAGGGAATAGTCAATAGTCTATCTTATACCATTGTATCTATCGAAGGGTTCCAGTTTTTTAAAAATATATTATTTTCTCATCTAATGGTTTGTATCACACAGCACTGGAAATCAGAAACAGTCCTGATGGCCAGTGAGAAATAAAGCCATAGTACTTATGAAACACCCAATGTGGGACTGGATAAGCAGTGATGAACCTTCCACTCTCCCGAGGTTAATGCCAAAAGCATTGCAATTCCAGGAAACTGAGAGCTCTCCCACTTAACAAATGGGATGTTTCTATTGTCATTTACAAGCCTGGGAGCCTTTTTGGGGGGGGGGGTCAGAATTATTGGCAAGATTTCTTTCCCAGATAAAAGAACGAGGAGGAGTACTTGTGGCATCTTAGAGACTAGCCAATTTATTTAAGCATAATGCATATGCTTAAATAAATTGGTTAGTCTCTAAGGTGCCACAAGTACTCCTCGTTCTTTTTGCTGATACAGACTAACACAGCTACCACTCTGAAACCTTTCCCAGATAGTGTCACTGGAGAAGAAATCCTTCTGTACAGTAGATACCAAATGACAGTTAGACTCCCGTGCTGGTTATGTAACAGCAACAAATGCAAATGGAATTGAAACTGATTTTAGTGAAGATGGTAGACTTACCCTGTGTCTTACTGGAGATTTTCAGTGCACACAGACCCTGTCCTATACATCTCACAGGAAACACCACAAACCTTCCAGTAGCTCAGCACTGTGGCGTGTTTAGACGGCTAGATTACTTTCTGGGACGCTTCTCTAGAATCTTCCATCCACGAATCTCAAAGCACTTTACAAATATAAACTAAGCGTCCCCCCACGAGACAGGAACATATTATTTTCAACAGTTTGCAGGTTGCAAAACTGAGGCTGACAGGTTTAGTGACTTGCCCATGTTCTCAGAGGAAGACTACAGCAGATCAGGGTATAGATCTGAGACCTCCTGGTTCCCAGTGCCCTGCTTCACTCACAAGATTGCATGCTTCCTCTCCAATTCTGTCTTGGCACAGAGACAAATATACCTTTAAAATGTGTAGTGCACAGTGTTATCACTGTGTAATGTTAATAGCAACCAATACCTTTAAAATAATGTTTGAAAGCCTAAAATTCCTGAAAACAAATGTTAAACTATTACTATTTAAATAAACCCTAAAATCAAATCCAGGCCCTAAGTTTTCACCTAATAAAAAGGAAACACAAATGTGAGAACTCCATTGAATGACAGACTGGAAACCTATGATTAAAAATCAATTGAAATAATGAACCTAAAATCTTTAGAAAGTTTCTTTTTAAGGTTATGAGCTGAGCTGGTCCCATATGGGCCTTGCACTTGCTCCAGTGGCATCTGAACAGTGTGTGTCAAACCTTTCTGCAAGATGGTTCCATTCCAATATCAAGGCATGGTCAGAAAGGAAATAAATGTTTGCACTATACGCTGATTAGAGCTGGACAAAAACATGGTGGCTTTGGTTTTACAAAATCAAACTGGAGACTAGATCCTGCAAATAGCTCTGCTTCAACAAACCCCTGTGCTTGTGTGGAGCCCCATTGAACTAATTGGGTCACTATGTGGAGCCATCAGTAGGATCTGTTGTGATCCAGATCCAAGCATAGATCCACCTTGTCTCTGAAACTCCTGCCCCTTTCGGGTATCTCAAGTTTGGGCACCCAAAAATTGAGACACCAAAATAATTTTTTACCTTTTAAAAGCTTTGCCCCAGTGCTGATTATAAATATGGTTATGCTGCCGTTTTCTACAGTATTTCACTCGTTGTGGGTTCATTCCTATGGAGTCTGATTCTGAGATCTGTATTTGGTTTTTAATTCAGTACTTATTGAGGCAAAACTCCCACTGAGTTTAATTCCCATTGACTTCACCATATGTCTTGCATGAGTAAGGACTTCCAGAATTTTTCCCAGTATCTCATTTGCTGGGCTTGAATTTGTTTACAAAAATGCTAATTGTAGAATACAGTTGGGGGAAGGAATGAATATTACCTATCCTATCTAATCTATCAATTCAATCAAATCTGTTTGCATGTATCTGTTTCTGGACAGTGGCTTGTTGAAAATCAGCCCAATTTTATTGTAATTCCTTTTAATATGTGCTCTGAACTGAACAACAAAATGCACAATCTCATTGCAGCTTTCATGTCTCTGCTAGAGGATATGAGAAAAGCCTTAGTAAGAAGATGTTAACAGGCTAATGTTAGTGAGCCAATTAGGTGTCACTTCTTAGCCAGTTCATTAATGTTGGATCAAAGCAGGAAAAGTCTAAGGGTGGAGGGTCTTTTTTTTTTTTTTTTTTAAACACCTAAAGGCCTTTGCAAACTGACAGAATTGTGTTTAGATGGTGTTTGCATCCTAATCTTGTGGAAACAACCTGTTTGGTTTGCTCTGGGCTTCTTGCATGGAAAGTTGTATCCTGAAAAGGGTCTGCTTTCTCTGGAAATAATTGGCTACTTTCCATGTGTATTTGTTTAAAGATGTTACTCAGGAAAGTTGTAATGAGGTGACAAATTCCCTTGTTTCTATATAGGACCTGATGCAGGCTGAGACAATCCCCTGTTAAAATAAATGGCTGTGGATGGCTGATAATGTATCACTCTCTGTTAAGCAAAAGTGAACCTGCTTTTGTTAACCTGATGACAGCATTGCTGTTCTGAATACTTTCAAATGAAGAGTCACATATATTTGATTAATACCAATATTATCATAAGACCATGGGCTAAACCCTGATGCACCAGAAACCAATGGGGGTTTTGCCACTAACTTCAGTGTGATCAGGTTTCAGACCTAGGAATGGAATTGGGTTTGGGTCCGGACTTCACTGGATAGCATTAGTGAGCCTGTCTACAGTGTGACACTCTTTCCTTAACCTGTGTATTATATAATTTTAACAGTAGCTTTAATACAATTTATAACTACTGTGGTGGGGAATCACATTTCACCACAGTAGCCTTTGACCTGACTAAAATGTGTTTTGGTCTTATAGTGTAAAGGGGCTGAATCATGTTTTAACTGTTTCCAAACGGTGCTACAGCCTTGTACTTAGGGTTGTTACACAGTTCAGGAGCAAAGTTTAAAACACAGTTGAATTTGCTATACTCTGCAAGACCAAAACATACCCTAACAATATTGGGCACTATTATGTCATTATCAGGTCCCTCAGAACAACAGGAATTACAGTGTATGTCGGACCAGTATGGGGAAAACATCCCCAAATAAAACAAGGTTATGGTGAAAAATTAAAGCAGTAAAATTTAATTTCATGACAGGCAAGTGAGCTTTCTTTTCCCACAGTCTACAAATACAAATGGGCAAAACATTGCTTCATCCAAAAACTAGCCATGAGGTACATATAATTTAGAAGGTAAACTAGCACTTCTGCAAAGAGCAAAAAGACATTTCACATCCCAAAGTTACTTTACGTGGGAACCGTCAGGTCCAGACATGCTCTCCCAGGTGTTCGGGCTGAAATATAGGAAGGGGAAAAGCAACTAACTTTTTGTCTCTTTGAAAATATGAGTTGTGCCATACCTTCCCAAAAGTGTCTGCATGAGTTGAGATCTCTATAAAAATTTTCAAAGGGAATCACTCAGTGATCTCTTTGCTTCTTGCCTATTTGACTGCTTCTCAGTCTGTGTGAAGTCCCATATCTCTGGCTTTCTTGTCACACACCTGAATTTAGAACTTTCTGTAAGAATAGGACCCCATCTATGGTACAGATGCCTGCTCAGAAGTCCATAGGGCTTAGGAACATAATTAATCCCTGACTGCACTATAAAATGGAGTCATATTGCGAATGACTCTCCTGGCATGGTTGTAGTTGTATTCCACATGGGACCATTCCTCCACCCTCTTAACAGAGTTCCTAGCCCTAGCAAATACATTTCAAAATGGCCTTCCATTTTTGAAAACCCCCCCATGGTCTAGCTCCACCCTCCCTCTCTGATCTCTTGTCTATCTACCAACTTCATTCCTCAGGTTTGGCTCTTTTATCGTTTTTTCCACTGTCCTCTGGGATTGCTTATGTCACTTGTGCTGCCCTGTCTATCCAGCATTCTCTCCCCTTCCCCTCCATGCCACTTAAAATCTTCCCATTTTTCTTAGCTTTCAATTTACTCTTTCTATATAAAATGTTTTGTGTGACCGTGATTACATAAGAACATTGGTAGAGAGAAATGTACAGCATCATGGATCCCCGTCTGAGTACTGAATGGAACAAGTAAACTTAGCATGATGTACGGCAGGGCTAGTCAATTATTTTTTGTCAAGGTCCAACTTTCTTGGTCAAGGTATTGTCAAGGTCCAGACTCTAGAGAAACATTTTTCACACCGCAATAACAATAAAGATAAGAATAAGTAAATACAAATATTTTGCAGTCCGTTCAATAGCATCTGGCGGTCCGGCTTTGGTCCGCGGTTTGCCAATTGACTACCACTGATGTATGGAGCCTAAATCTCTACCAACAAGGATATTGCCTCCTGAAAAACATCTGCAACAGGCAGCCTGTCTGTTTACTGAGCCAGGTTAGCCAAAGGTCTTTGCACGCAAGTTACCTCATTATAGCCAGTTGTGACTACACACCACACAAAGACTCCACAGTTGTCATTGGGAATAAACTGGGGATCTACAGCACCAAAAACATAGGTTTCTACAGTCTGAACTAAATGAAAGCTCCATAAGCTGTGAGATAGTAGTGGGTTGAATTGTTCTGGAAGGCCAGTCACTAAGTGGAGTGGTGACCACATACGCTGGACTAGTCTAGTACATCAGCATGTGAAACTCTACAACTGGATATGTTCAGGCACTGACATTGAGAGGAACTGGTATTGATGCTGATTCCCAGTGCTTTGTCTCCTGAAGCATTATGGTGCTATTTCATGTTGACTTTCCTCCTCACTGTCTGAGGTATCCCTCTCTTTACTCTCTCCTGGTAGATGTGAAAGCTCAGTGTGATGCACTTCCTTCCTCCAGCCTGGAGCCTTACCCTCAGAGCTCCATTGTGGTTACCCTAGAAGACATGGACCTCTGGATGCAGTTTCATCAAGTAGGAACTGAGATGATCATCACCAAGTCTGGCAGGTAAGGAAGGCAAGAAAGCAGTGTATGCCCTCTCCCTGCAAACTGCATTCCAGAGCTTTCCTAAGAGGTCACTTTTGGAAAGGCCACTCTTAGGCTAGTTTTTAAGCCAATTATATTGTTACCCTTCTCCTCCCCTTCCTTGCAGAACAAGTGCAGCATCAGGGTTTACTGAAGGCTCATAAACTCTGAATTAGGAATATCACCCAGGTCACTTAGTGTCTGGTGCCAGTGCTTAATTTTTTAATGAAAGAGGTGCCCGGGCTCAAGCAATTAGGTGCTGGGGCTCCGGCCCTGAAGGGGTTAAAGCAGCCCTGGAGAGGGCTGCAGCTGGGAAAAGGTAGGCTGATGGGGAAAGCAGCCACAGCTGTGGCCAGCTTAATCAAGGCCCAGCTGGCCCTTATAAGAGGGCAGTGGGACAGAAGCTAAAACACACACTCTCTCTAGCTTCCTGAGAGAGAAGGACCTGGCTGCCTAGTAGCTGAGAAGGGTACTTGAGGTGGAGCAGTGCTGGGGCGGGGCAGGGCAGAGGGAGCTGGGGCGCTCCAGACTAGTAAAACCCAAGGCTGCAGGCCTTACTAAGAAGGCCAAAAAGGTACTGGGGCTGCAGGGAGGCAGCCCAGAGACAGGCAAAGGCAGCAGGTCCTAACCCCCCTTGCCGATGATGCGTGGTATACAGTCTGCCCCAGTGAGCGGGGGCTAGATGGAGACTGGCAGTAGCCACTGAGGCAAGGTGGGGATAGAGGGTTGGGGGTTCTCCTGGGTGGGGAGACCCAGAGCGAGGGGGTACTATGGTGGGCAGAACCCCTGGGTAAAGGGCACCAGGGTCTGGGAGTGACACGGGGCCAGCGGCAGGCAAGACACCGGCCTGCAGAGGGCACTCCGGGCTGGAAAGAGCTAATTCCTGAGACGGCCAGCAGGAGGCGCTGTGCCAGTGAGTCGTCAATCCGCTATAGGCTCAAGCAATTTTTTATTTTTGTAACTAATGCGACAAGCCGAGAGATGCTGGGGGTATGAACTGCCAAGCCTAGAGGTGTCAGGCTCAGCCCTGGCACAATGTAAGCACCGCCTGGTACCCTGAAAAACCCATTCGGTAGCTCCTGCATGTAGTAGCTTGTGTCCCCTCCCCGT
The DNA here is from genome assembly GCF_027887155.1 of Malaclemys terrapin pileata. NCBI lineage: Eukaryota > Metazoa > Chordata > Testudines > Emydidae > Malaclemys > Malaclemys terrapin. The sequence continues at coordinate 13,236,334 of NC_071520.1, read as the reverse complement.
TGCTGTGAAGCTGGCACACAAGGATTGAGTATTAGAGCCCATTTGCCTCATGAGCACATATTGATGCTGCATTGTAGGCAAGTCCTTTGAATATAAAAGACAAAAAGCTAGTCTAGGGCACATTGATAGACTAAATACTTGGGATGTTCCTGATGGCCAGCTTGGGGACTTGGCACTCAAGATGGACGCTGCAAAGGAGAATGAGAGCTGAATGTATGGCGTTCGTTCTGTCTGTGAACAAGAACAAGGCAAGGAAAAGACAGGATCTGAGGCCCAGGCTGCTCTTAAATTGAAATCCTGCATGCCCTGGAGTGCATGATATATTCTGGATTTTATAGCTAGAGTATGTGGAATTTTAATTCATTGTGCAAGATAAAGCAAGCAGAGAGGGTGCCAGAGCCTCTGAGACCTGACACAGGATCTTCAGTGGGTAGGGAGAGCTGGGAGACAAGTCCTCGCAGCGTAGGGGCTAAAGACTCTTTCAGGGTCATAAGGAGGAATGGAGGCGGTGGGGACGTGCTAGGAGAGAGCTCAATAGATTTTCAGATGGGTGCCACCTACACAGAACTGTTTCTAAGCTGTTTTCCATCTCTGATACTGTTGCACCAGGGCTAGAAACAGTGTAAGCCTGAAACCTGGGCTACACTAACTTTTTCTTAAATTTCCTACTGCTGCATTATGGGGGTTGTAACAGTAGGAGTACTGGAATAGACAGGCCACCTGCAACTGCTGGCCTTTTAACCACTGTGTCATCTAGACGTACTCTGAGCTGGATTAAGCAATAGGCTGGTAAAAATGCTCACTGCTGGTCTACACTAGTGCTGCTCTCACCAGCAGTTTACCTGACAGAGAGCAAACAAGACCTAATACCTGATTGGGCCATTAAAGAAAACCCAATACTTTTTATAATGTAGATTTTATTTATTTTTCAGACGAATGTTTCCGCAGTGCAAAATCAAAGTCTCTGGCTTGATGCCTTATGCTAAGTACCTCATGCTGGTGGATTTTGTGCCAATGGACAACTTCAGGTACAAGGTAAATACTTCTTTTAAAAGTTATTCTGTCTGCCCTTTCTGCTTAGTGAAATAAACCCCTCTGCAGAGAGTCAGTGTAAAGCCAGGTACCATTGAAGCCACCATGCATCTTAAATGGGACTTGTGTCCTGGCCCCCTGCACAAGGTGAATCCATCTGTATGCTCCAGGCACTAGTTGCTCACCAGCCCGGGTTAGGAAGAAATGCCCCTCAGAGCTCTGCACATTAGATGCTCTCTAGGATTTATGCCTTTTTTTGAATCAGCCACCATTTGCCAGCACTGCAGCTAGATTCAGCTAGCCGCTAGAAAAATAACTTTTACTTTTTAATATATAAACTGTGCAAATTTGGTTTTGAATCACAGACACAGTAACCGTGCAGCCATTAGTTACTTAATGTTTGCAAAGTGCTTTGAAGGCAGTAGAGAGAGAGAGAGAGAGAGAGAGCAAACTGGGGCCTGAACTTGGACACTGACATGGGAGCATTATAGAGTGACTCTGTGACAGCCGTCAGTCACGCTCCACTGTCTGGCAAGGTTACCTGTGTCAGAGATCTCCACAGCAGTGGTCCCCAAATTGTGGAGTGCACCCCCCTCGGAGGCATGGAGGAACATTCAGTGGGCACAGGACAAGGGAGGGGGGCAGGGAGGGAGGCCACCCAGCCCCACTCCACCCCAGCTGCAGCCCTCTGTTCAGGCCCCAGCTGCAGTCACAGCTCTGCTCTGCCCACAGCCTAGCTTAGCTCTCATTCCCTTTCTGCCTCCAGCCCAAGCTCCTCTGCTGAGGAAGCCTTGGCTGTGCAGTAATGGAGGTGGGATGTGGACTAGGGTGACCAGATGTCCCAATTTTATAGGGATAGTCCCAATATTTGGGGCTTTTTTTTTTATATGGGCTCCTATTTACCCCCCACCCTCGTCCAGATTTTTCACACTTGCAGTCTGGTCATCTGAATGCAGACAGATTCCATTACTGGTAAGGTGGGGGGGGGTGACAGGAAAAGTTTGGGCACCACTGCTCCACAGCCTTAGGCAGCAAAGCAAAGGCGCTGAAGTCACGGTTGCTTTGATATGGAATTTCCTGCTTTGCCTTCCTCAGTGGAATAAGGATCAGTGGGAAGTTGCTGGAAAGGCAGAGCCACAGCTCCCCTGTCGTACATACATACATCCAGATTCTCCAGCTCCTGGCAGCCACTGGATGAAAGAACCTGTCTCCTTCCAAAAGCTGAAGCTCACCAACAATACCCTGGATCAACACGGGCACGTAAGATGAGAGCTGGGTTTGTCTCTGCTCCCTGGAACTTGTTATCTAGGAATTTGTGGGAAGGAGGATTCGGTTGCAAATCGAATGTCGGTGTCATGAGAAATTAAATGATTGGGAAACTTCCGGGAAACTTTGTTACAAATGGGAAATGTGCAGTCTGTGGGAGGGTTCATGCTGCAGGGCCGTGGTATCTGTAGGCAGTACATAGTCTTCAGCCTACTGACTACAGCCCCATAGGTTTGGTGGCTCTTGATGACTTTGGACTCAGCATTGACTCAGGATATGTTAGCAGGTCTAAGTGGAGGAAGGCTAAGACTTCTTTCCTTCCACACTGTGTTACCCCCACTGCAAGGCCGCTAGGTTTACTGCCCTAGTCATGCAACTAGAAGATGGAGGCACCGTACTCAAAATGTGCAATATTCCTCCTTTCACCAGCTTCCAGAGATGGGCTCAGTATATGCTGCCACTGCTGGAATATGTGGGGAGACCCCAATTCCTGGGTCCCCTCAGAAAACACCCATGACTAAAGACAGATGGCGCTTGAATGATCACAGAGAAGAGGTGGTCACTCTTGAGGGGTGGTTGGCAACTACAGAATATGGGAATAGCAAGCCTACTGAGCCAAGCTGCGAATGGAATTCTTCCTTTCTCCCTCTCCACCAGATCATCCTTCACTCCATGCACCGCTACAAGCCTCGCTTCCACGTCGTTCAGGCAGACGACCTGTTCAGTGCCCGCTGGAGCATCTTCCAGATGTTCAGCTTCCCTGAGACTGTCTTCACCTCTGTCACTGCCTACCAGAATGAGCAGGTAGAGTGTATGAGATCAGCCTTCCACTCCCTCGGAAATACCCTGTCCCTAACACCTAGGGTGACCAGACAGTGTGTGTGGGGGGAAATAGGCACCTATATAAGACAAAGACCCAAATATCGGGACTGTCCCTATAAAATCAGGACATCTGGTCACCCTACTAACACCAGAACCTGCTCCCATGGGAAAAGATCCTCCACTGCCCATTTGTGGCCCACAAAGGGCCTCTGCAGATAACACTACACGGCCCTCCCACTAGTGCAGGTGGAATTCTCCCCTATATGGGCAATATATGAATCACCTCCCCTCTTCCCTTTGAATGGAACAGGAGTACCCCTTTCCCCATGTGGGGAATACAGATGTACTTCCCTCTTCCCTTGCCTGTGAGCGTGACACCTATAACCTTCTCCATGCCCACATCTGGGACAGCACAAGTATCCCTGTCACCCCTTGTCACCCGTGCACCTCCCATAGAGAAGTCTCTATCAGCTGGAGATGGAGGGACATTTCACCAGCAATCTGTGTACAGTATTGCGTGGGTCTGTAGCGCTGATGTTTCAGTGCCTTGCAGACTTTGAATTTATTGTATCTGACGACTTAAAGTGAGGCAATTATTGCTGCTGAAATTGAATTTGAAATTGAAATTAAATTGTAAATTAATGTTGAGAGAAAAGATAAACCAGTGGTTAGGGCACTCATCTGGCACCTGGGAGACCCAGAGTCAGTTGCCTGCTCTGCCACAGACTTCCTGTGTGAACTTGCCCAAGTCACTTATTCTCTCCGCACCTGAGTTCCCCTTCTGTTAAGCGGGCTGTTGTGAGGATAAATGCAGTAAAGCTGTGAGGCGCTCAGATGGAGACCACAGGATAGACATTTATCCATAGAGCAGTTGTTAGTGCCAGGGATCTTGCTTCAGAGTGGTATAAGCCAAACATGGCAGCATGGGCAGCTGCTCATTCTAATACTGGATCTCATGTCTCTACTTGTAGATCACAAAACTCAAGATTGACAACAACCCATTTGCTAAGGGATTCCGGGAACATGGGAAGAACACTCGAAGGTAGAAACTCTCCTGACCAAATAGAGCAGTGTCTCTCAAACTTTTGTACTGGTGACCTGTTTCACAAAAGCAAGCCTCTAAGTGAGACGACCCCCCCCCACACACACCTTATAAATTAAAAACACATTTTTTAAATATTTAACACTATTATAAATGGTGGCGGTGAAGCAGGGTTTGGGGTGGAGGCTGACAGCTTGCGACCCCCCATGTAATAATCTCACGACCCCCTGAGGGGTCACAACCCCCAGTCTGAGAACACTTGAAATAGAGAATCTGCTGTAGATTGCTGTCCCTGTTTGGTGTCAGCTTAATTCTAAGATCCAGGTTCCTTCCATCCTCCTCCTTCCCCCCCAGTTACTGTGAAGAAGAAGTTGGATGCCACCCCCAGGGAGGACTTCTGTCAGGCCTGAGGGCAGTGCATGAGATAACAGGAAAACTTAAGAGCAAATGAAAGCAAATAGAAGAGAGGGGTGAAACTATGGATGTTTAGAATTAAAACTTTTCATGAAAATATTTGCAATTTTTTTCATGCCTGGAAAATGCCTTGAGTTTTGGAGAAAGGGTCAAAACTGATTTTCATCCAAAGAATATTTTGAAAATTTCAAGATTGTTTTTCACCTAATAGGACCATTTTTGAGTTAAATTGGGTCCTTGTTCCCTCAGAAATGGTCCCACTTTCAAACAAGCACCACAACATTTTATGGTATGTATGTATGATGTTGGACCGTTTTCACAAAATCATTGTTCAAACTTCCAATGCTGAGGTTTTCCAATGTCATGGAGCATTTTGTAAAACTTATATAATCCATTCACTGATTAGTTCTAGTGCCTGAATCCTGATGGGGTAATTCAGTCTTTCTCCCTGATCCCTATTCTCTAGTGGCAACCAGCATAACTAATTGCATCTCACTGGACATGTACATTCCCAAGAAGTCAACCCTACTGTTGTGTTGGTGCTCTGCCAGCCAATGTGCAGCTTCAAAAACATGTGAGACATCAACCCCTACCCTCTCTTTTTGCAGATGTTGACGGGTACTTGGCCTTTCTGCTTCCCCCAACACAATAGGATTTGTGTCTGCTCCAGAGTCCCCAGCACAGGCTCCTGGGTAGGAAGGTTGCGTATGAACTGCCTCCAGACATTGTTCTTTTTGCAGGGAAGGGCGAGTCAAAGGCCAGAAACTTAGTCCAGCCAAAGGCCAGAAGAGGAAGCTGCCAGAAGAAACAGAATCTGGTGCTGAGGAATCTGGTAATATTGGCAACAACCAACCTGGAGAGGCGCTCACCAGCAGGGATCATGCCATGGGGGAGGAAAAAAGGCATTAACACAGCTCTGCTAAAGCTTCTTTCTGCACAGGGCCATGTTTGTCAGCAGGCCTGTGAATCCTGGGCCTCAAGGGCAGGGATTTTAGAGGATACTGCAGATCTTTTTGAGTAGAAAAGAAAAGGAATGTTACACCTGAATTCTCACACCTTAATTCATGAGCAAAGGGTCAGGAATATGTGGTAGTTGGGGGTATAGCCTGAAATAAGGGTCAAGTACATAGTGACAGCTGGGATGTGGGGTTCTGGGCATCAAGGGAGAACCAGTGGAGCAGCATGGGAGAGGTAAGTGAGGAATGAGGCAGGTGGATGGGTGGTGGAGGCAGGAGCAGCAAAGGGGACTGGACAGTAGAGGTTGCGGGATTGCCAGTGGGTGTAAGGAGAGGAGGGCAGCATGCTGACTGATGGCAGGGAGGGAGAGAAAAGCTGTCCCTGGCACTGGGAAGGACAAAAGGTGGGCTGCAGAACCAACTAAATTGGCTTTTTGATCTGAGCAATTTCTGACATGCCACTTCAGGGTTAAGACTCAGGACGGGCACATAAAATTGTAGTCTGTTGGGTTGATCTGGCCCTTCATTAACTGCCACAAAATGGGGCAGGCGATGTATAGCAGGAAGACCAGACCCCCATTCGAAGGAGGAATCTTTATACTCCTGTGGGAAAGAATTGGAGCATCTAGCATACAGCAGGGGGAGTCCCTGTTAGGATTCGTATGCTGCTGTTTACAAGTTGCTTTTCAGAGAGAAATATGTAAGAATACATTTGTAATACACAATAACTACCTTCTTCCACTCTAGTCAGTTGCAGAAGAGTTTCCCATGGGATGTGGAGAAAGCCCCATTGCTGGAAACCTTTACAACTAGACTAGACAATGGACTAGAAAATGTCCTGTAGGGAACAACCTGGCATTGGCAGGGAGATGGACACTGTCACAGGGTGACACTGGCCTTGCAAGAGGAAGGAGGCCAGTGCACCTGTGACTGGTCAACTGACTCCCAGTTGGCCTTAAAAGAGGGCAGCTGGGTCCTGAAGTGAGGAGATTGGTGGGTGAGAGCTATCCGAGACCTGGAGAGCACAGTCAGATACAGGAGAGGCGGGTTAGAGCTGCCTGAGGCAGAGGCGCCAACTCCGTGGGTGCTCTGGGGCTGGAGCACCCATGGGGAAAAATTAGTGCGTGCTTTGCATCCACCTGCAGCCGAGCTTCCCTCACCCCCCACCCACCTCTTCCTCCCCTGAGTGCACCGTGTCCCCGTTCCTCCGCCTACCTCCCAGCACTTCCCAACCGGCTGCTGCCAAACAACTGTTTGGCAGCGTTAGCATGTTCCGGGATGGAAGGGGGAGGAGCGGGAATTCGGGCGCACTCAGGGGAGGAGGCGGGTTCGGGGCGGGGATTTGTGGAAGGAATTAGAATAGGGGCAGGGAGGGGGCGGAGTTGGGGCGGGGACTTTGGGGAAGGGGTTGGAATGGGGGCGGGGCAGAGGTGGGAAGAGGAAGGGGTGGAGTGGGGGTGAGGCCTGGGGCAGAGGGGGGTCAAGCACCCACGGGAAGGAGGGGAAGTCAGCTCCTATGAAGGCTCAGACAGAGACACAAGCACTGGCAAGAGTTGCTTGGGACAGAGCTAGAGGAGCCCTGGGGGAGAGCGCTGAGTTGTGAGGAGAACTGGAACAGAACTGCTGGGAACCCCTGACGAGCGGAAGGCTTGGACAATGGCCCCTAGACAAAAGGGGAAGCTCCAGCTTGGTCAGGGGAGGCCAAACCTGGGACTATGAGGGGACATGTCCTGAGCAAGGGTAGGACTCTCAGGCAAGGAGGCCTGGGGAGTGGGAATGCTGCAGGGAGCCCTTGGCATGAGGACGCCCATAACAAGGGGTTGGTCCTGGAGAGACCTTTTCTAAACAGGAGAAGGCGAGTGGAGCTGTGAGGAGCTCACTTGAAGGAGACCTGACTTGGGGGCTGTGGTAGATTCAGGCGTCTGGTTGCTCTCAGGTGGATGGCCTGGAGAGCGGTGCCCTGTGTCAGGGGCAAAAGGAACTGGGAACACAGTGCTGCTGTTGACTCTTGGGTGAGGGACCTGGAGCTGCGTTTCCTGAAGAGGGGAATGGGAAAATGGTTCCACCTTTATATCTTTACTACGGGTTTGGTGAGAATGGTCTTACTGCAAGGTTTGGGGGGAACTCATGCACTGGTGTACAGGAATAAATTATGCACAGAAGCAGGCTTTGAACTGGACTCTGAGGGTCTGTGTTCTTTTCATGGGCAAACAGAAGGAGAAGCTGAGGCTGTTGGGCATATTGTGCTGCAGCCAGCCTCAGGAGGGCATCTGGAGCAAGGGTCTTCCTATGCCAGACGCAATGACTTAAAACAGGGCTGCTCGAAATTTTCATAGTGTGGACCATATTGTAGAGATTGTCTGGTAAACCCCTCCCCTCCCCTCCCACTTATGATTGCACAAGCCACGTCCCCTCCCACTGATGATCTAATAACACTGCTATGGCAGCTACAGCTGTTGGAAGAGGGATATTAGGGAAATATGTAGTGTCTTTTTAGCTGTCTTTTAGTGCAGTTTAGAGAGAAGGAGGAGCCAGCCCAAACACCATGTGACCAGCAACAGTTTGGGAGACTCTGACCCCTTATAGATTTCCAGCTGAATCCCTAGTCTGTCAGTCACAGTCTCCAGAATCTCTCACTGAGAACGAGAGAGAGAGATTAGAAAAACACTCGCCCTTTGTTTCTAATTAATGGAATGTAAGAAGATTCCTGCTAATTATTAGACATTTTAGACTATTTACATAAACGCCTTAACCTTCCAACCTCCTGTTCTGTCTGTGGGGGACCTCCGCCTGCATCTAACTGAAACCCACCATTGCTGAGCTCTGGTTTCTCTCTTCCCCCCTCCCACCCTCTCCTTTTTTCTCTTTATTTCCCGTTTGAGTCAGATTTTGTGAAGGATGAGAACGTGGAGGTGAAGGAAGAGAGTAATTCCATTCCTGTCAGCAGCGGGTACCCCTTCTGGGTCTCCGAGCAGAACAGCAGCCACTCAATCCCTGCAGCGTCACCAGCACCAGCAGACCAAAGAGAGGCAACTGCCAGAGAGCAGCAAGTGCCAACACCTTCCTCCTACCAGACATATAGGTGAGTCTCAACTCCCAGCTGTTTATGTGTAGTGAGCAGGGTCCGGGTCCTCCCCATACTTACTGGAAAGGACTGGCATGTCCCTTTTGCAGCCTGACTCCTTATGGGATATTTATCCATGAGAGAGACCCAGTGCATCCTGTTAGAGAGAGGTAGGGGCAGGAGTGACAGGAAGAGGGCACAGGGATGGAGGGAGGTAGATAAACAGGAGGGCAGATACAGAGACAAATAAGTTTAAGAAGTGCACTAGTTTCAGAAGGCTAGCTGACGTTTAAAACTGCCACGTGTTGTTGGCTTCCCCCACTTCCCTGGATCAAGCTTTGAACCACAAACAATGTTGGTTAATTCAAGAATGTTATGCCGTGGTAGGTTTGACTCCTTCCTCTTCTCTCCACCTTCTGGACTCAGGTTCCACGACAATGGGGATACACAGCAGGCGCCCACTCGTGACATCCTCGCTTTAAATGAATTCCGGGCCAGATCCCACCGAGTGGATATAGCCACGGTGCCCGAACAAGATTCCAAACAGCTGTCAGAAGGTTTCACCAACCTGCCTACACTCCACCCTCCACTACCTCCTCCACAGGACTATACTGGGGTGGTCAACATGGCTGTAGACTCTGCTGGGAAACCAGGGACCCGAGGTCCAATGTACAATCCATATGGCACCGAGCAAGGCCTAGGCCAATGGATGGTACCTTCCCACAGCCAGTACAGGGCAATGAGCTATTCTCCCTTCTCCACAGATTATAATACTCAAGGGGCTTCAGGGCATGCCCATGGGAGCATGGCAGACTGGAGCCAGTACCCTTTGTTCCCCTATGCCTGCTGGTGAAGGGGAGGATTCTTCCCAATGAAAACTCAAAGAACATTGTAAGGAAAACCACTTTAAAATTTGCTCTGGGATTGTCACCTTGTGGCCCTGCCTACAGTAGGCAAAGAGGTGTTGCAACAAATCGTAGGCTGGGACACGTTTAATCTCGCAACATCCGTACAATTTGTGCCCCCACTCAACAGCTGTCCCAGGCGTTTTTCAAGCACTGGTTGTACGGGTTGGTTGCAACTCCTGCATTAGTTCAGGTCTGTCTGAATCAATGTATTCTACAATGCTGTCTCCAAAGTGTGGCTGGGAAGTCACAAGCATTGCAGCTGCATTGGTTCAGCCAGCTTCTTAACTCTATCCTACAATGCATTTGTATCTTGCGTTTGGAAATTACCCAAAAGCCCCTGCTCCCAGAAGAATGCTAGCCAGGGGACATATGCCTAAGGTGTCACAGAATGTACCACAGGTGGACACACCAAAACAGTTCAGCCATAAGCATAGTGACTGTGTGGATGCAGACATCATTGTAAGGACATGCCAGACAACGAACCTGCCAATGTCCCTGCAGTGGTTTCTTCAATTAGTGTAGACAACCCCATTAATTAACCGTAGAAAGTACAGCCACAGTCATGGCCCTTTCCCTAAAGCTGTGTAATGGAGAAGATGCAGCAATGTGTGTGCTCCTGAAGCAGAATTGGAAGGGTCACACAGACAGATCCGAGTTCATTGCACACAAGAGAACCAACTGCAAGTGTCTGTGTTTGTCTCCATGTGTCATCACACCAGCTCCCTTAGCCTTACTCAGTTCACACCTGTTAACCCAATGTTTTCTCATTCTCCTTTTTGTTGCTATTTTCAGTTGAGCTGGTGGCGTTTGGGAGATGCCCTGGGAATTCTTGGAAGGGTCTAATTGACCAAAACAGGGCCATGTATAGCAGAGCTCACTCTGTTACGCTGACCTCTGTCTTTGTGAGGGAAGGTGTTTTTCACTGTAAATCTCAAACGTCCCCTACCTTTGCTTCTCCCACAGCTCCAGAGAAGTGGCCTGTTCACTTGTAGTTACTGTCCTACTCCCTGTAATCTGTGAAACGGTCCTGACGAGGCACAAGCTTTAACCAAGCTGTCTCTTCTCATTGGACATTTGCTTTTAGAAAAAATGTTCCAAATGTAAGTTGCCAGATGCGTTTATTGTTCTGAACAGTCGGTGCCCTGCTGTGGTTTCCAGGCTGTCCAACTATGTCATTGTGCTGCTGATGATTTGCAACCCGCTCTAGGAATGTACTCAGTGCAGTCGGGCAGGAGAGCAGCTGCCCTCCCTTACCTGTGGGGTCCCTTCCTCTGGAAGAGCTATTCCCTTACATTCGCAGCTGTAAATGGCTCATCACTTTGAATGAAGGTCCTTGCATTTCACTCTGGTTTTTATTTTCTTTATTTTGTTGAGTGGAGCAGCATCCTGATGTGCCCCAGTGCAGAACCACAATTGGATAGGAGTCCCGTTTGGGAGGGGCTCTCTGTTTCTCCTGTGGTGATAAACATGATCCTAGACTGACTGACGTTATTTAAGAGAATGTTTTCATGTAACACTTTAAATAAACTACAGTTTGGTATGTATCGGTCAGTGGGGAGTTGGGGTGTGTCATTTGGAGTGGGTACTGGATTTCACAAAGTTGTGTGTAGCGTGGTGTGTGTGCATGAAAGAGAGCGAGCATGGAGCAGGGGTGTTAGTTGTGAGTGGGTGTGTGTCTCAGTCTGTGCCAGGGTTTGTATGTTTCCTTTAAGGTGTGGATGTTTTGGTGTGTGTGGTGTAAGTGTGTCACTGTCAGGGTGTGGGGGAGTCAGCATTGCATGTCTGTAGTGTGGGGGTGTCAGGTTGTGTTCATTGCACATTATTAAAATTACTTTGAAAAAGTAATTATTGCAAATTACTGATAACTTAATCCATTAAACCCTCAGTTCCCAGGACTAATGACTTTCTCATATAATTAGTGCATTGCTGATTACCTTTGCATTGTGAGTGTGAGTTGCACAGAGATTGAGTGCCTCCTCTAAGCTCCACAGAGTGGATATGAGATAAGCAGCAACAGAAATGAGGGCTTAACTTTGCTGCAGCCACATACATACTGCTCCTTTAGATCCTTCTCTGCTCCAGATAGGGATTGGTACAGCACACACGTGCTAGGGTAAGTGGATCACTAAAAAAGGGGCAGGGTCTGGACCAAAAAAGTGCCTTGGTTTTATTTTTATCCTCCAAACTTCCCTATTTCACACCGTCCTAGCACCAGCTGAGATGAAGGCCGGGTGAGATATAGACCGTCCTGCTTGGGTTGGAATAACTGATGCGAAGTAACCTCTAGCAATTAATTTGCCACCATCTTTTGAGACTTCAGACTTCTTGGGCGATCAGAATTACTGCAGGTTTCTGTTAGTTCCTTTGACTACCACAAAGAATGCAACAGAATTTAAATTGTGGAAGATTCCCCTGTTGCTCTCTCTCCCAGGAGACATTGGTCATATGGCTACCATGCTGACCGCCATTAAAACTGCACTGACAAGATGGCCTAGAAAAGTTACAGAAAAGAATCTACATGCCTTTCCTGTCAGTCTGCTAACTTCACCTCTTTGTCTCAGTCCCCCCTTCTGTGAAATGGGGATGATGTTTTTCTGCATTACAGGGGTGGTGGTAGAATTACTTTGTCTGAAAAGTGCTTTGAAGAGAAAGCTCTGAAGGTGAGTCAGAGTCAGAACACTTCCCAAAGAGAACTGGGTAGCCCTGTTGCAAAGGAAAGGATTCCTGGGGATCTTTAGAAATAGGCTCATGGCAGTGGTTCATCAAGTTGTCAAAAATAGTTCTGCAAGGGCTGGCACCTGTGAAGGGCCTGTTGGTACAGCTGGTTAGTCAGAGGTGGCTAATAAACCTCCAGCCTTGGGAATATAGAACAAGGAAATCCAGCTTCATGCAGAGGGAGAGCCCTTTATTCCTCAGTTGTCTGTTATGTAACAGGTCTACAGCGTTCTTCTCAGTGAATCATTCTGGCCTTACTCAGAGCATTACATCCATTTTCCTTTCTTGCTGCTCTCTGTGGTTAGAGACTTGGACAGCTTTGTTGTAATTTTACTAAACATTAGTCTCTTACCCCCAGCTGCGTACTTGACTCCATTTTCTGACCTCTCCTTAGAGTTTTCACTGGCTTGCTTCTGTTTGGCTTTGGCATTTTGCAAATCTATGACTTCATCTGAACTGCTGCTGCTTCCTCTGTGTGTGTAACATGTTGTTGTAAAGGCCCCCTGAAAGCCTTAATAAAAAGGAAATGAGACACATGGAGGGCATGTCATTATCAGCAGCAAAGTAAAATCTTGAGTGTGATTGCTGTGTGTCCTATTTCAAACACATAATTGGTTCCAGTTTAGTGGTGTTACCCGGTGACAAACATTGTGACACATGCTCTTGACCATGTTCTTGAACAAAGCTGTCGGCATTTTCCCTGTCATGTCCACGATCCCCTGGCCATCCACTTGCATACCTAGTTATGACTCAGAATTTCTTGCACTAATTCTTTGAAGGATGCTCTTTCTTTTAACTTTTCTGTTTGTTTGCTAGAAGATGCTGGTGTGGGATGAGGGTGCATTGAGAAGGGGGGTTGTGTTCATTTCAAGGTGAAAATAAACCCATGTTTATTTTGGTTTGCTTGTCTGTTTTTTGAACTCTTGGGCCTTAGCTAACCCTGCTCAGTGCAGGTAGGGTGTTAGTAAAAATGCCTTCTCCCTGTCTGCAGTGCAGCTTATACTGCTCCATGGCACATCCCCAGCGGGCAGTTAGAGAGGCTACTGCTCTCAGTGCCCATGCAGCCTGAGGCGCTGTCTCCAGTTGGAGCTAGCCTTTGATTCCTAGCTCTGGGAGACACACACCTGCTGGCGTGCTAAAAATAGTAATGCAGCTGGTTAGTAGAGGCACCAGTTCTGGCTTGTTGCCGAAGTACATCCCCCGAGGGCGTGGGGGACGGGGGTGTACTCAGGGGGGCTAGCCCCTCCCCAGGCTGCTGTGGCTCCACGGGGCTAGCTCAATGAGACATAGCCTAAAAGACGCATGTTTTCAGGGGACCCTGCCCTGGGAAGGGAACTAATCCTCCCACCACCCCTCAGCCCAGAGGAGGAGACACCTGAGTGGCAGCCCCTCCACCCCCAACCGCAGGGCTCCGGCGGGTTGCCGCTTGGAGCCGCGCTCAGTGCAAACCCGGCTGCCAGCTGCGTGTAACCCAACCCCTCCTCTGAGCTCCCCGAGCGCGAGGGACAGAGATTTCAATCAGCCAATAAAAAACAAGCTGGAGGCGTCGCCTCCTCCGAACAACCGCTCATTGGCTGGGCAAACCCTGAGACTTTCTAGCAGCTTCGGCAGGGTTTGGCTTCGCGCGGCTGACGTGCGCCCGGAGCGGGCCCGCGGGCGCGAGGCGAAAGGGCGGGAGCTCGGCCGCTGCGGGCGCGAGGCGAAGGGGCGGGAGCTCGGCCGCTGCCCGCTCTGGGGCCGGCCGGGGAACGGGTGAGTTCACGTGGCTGCTTTTCCTTCTGCAGGCGGGGGGCGCGGCTAGGGGAGAAGCGCCTCCGTCCCCCGAGCTGCCCACCTGCAGCTGCCGGGCTGAGCTGCCGGCCCGGGCCCGGGCTGGGGACGGTGAAGTGGCGGGGGGGGAGTTTCTAACCAGCCGTAGCTGAGCGCATCCCCGAGCGCTGCACGCCGCCTCCTCTGGCTGCCCGTCTTCGGAGAAATCAAGCCGAAAAAACCCTCCTCCAAGAATAACTTTCAGTGACACGTGGTGGCTCTTAACGCGGAATCGTTTTTTACTGCGCAGCTTAAGAGCCACTTAACTCCCGAGTCCCGGGCTGGGATCCCAGGAGGACCCTCTTCGCAGCTGATAAGCGGCGTTCAGGCCATGATAACAAACGGCAGCCTCGCGGGGTACTGCCCCCTTGGCAATTGTAAAGCCCTATTCCAAATCCCCCAGCCGTCCTCGTGCTCAGGCTCCGGCAAGGAGAAGGCAGCTCGTTTTTCAACTCCCCTGCCCATCGGATCCGCTGCCCCCCAAACCATTGCTAGCTAATGGCCTAGGGTGACCAGACAGCAAATGTGAAAAATCGGGATGGGGGTGGGGGGTAATAGGAACCTGTATAAGAAAAAGACCCAAAAATCGGGACTGTCCCTGTAAAATCAGGACATCTGGTCACCCTAATGACAAGCAGCCCCTGAGGCCTTAAAGTTCGATCCAAGGTGCAGCCTACTGCTGCCACCATGAGATCTGTCCCTCGGCTACGAAGCTTTAAGGAAAGGCGATCGCTCACGCTGGTGTTAATGGTCTCTGCCGTTTGGGGTGAGCCATCGCTCTGGATGGAGCTGAGGACATTTGTCATTTGTAAAATGTATTTGCCCTTGTAACTTTATTCTGTGTGGTTGTGGTAGCGGTGTTATGGGACAGAGAGGTGCTGTGGTGTAGGAGGTAAAGCTGCCTCTTGCTTTTCCGTAGTGAGGGTCTTTTCTTTTAATTTGCAGGAGTATTAATAAAGTGTGCCTGACCAGACCTTTCCCTGCTCGGTGAGTGTAACAGCCGTATTTAATTTCCATCTTCTCCAGTTTTGTGGGGCCACATTGAGACTTTGATGGCTTCCCTCCACTCTTTACTAAAACCTTAGGGGGGCAGGGAGAGTTTGTGTGCCCATAAGGGGAATTGGAAGATGCGGCTGGAGTTGAAGGACTGGTGCAGGCACCTCACCTAGGTGCCTTTGCCATAAGTTAACCATAGAACCATACACCCAAAAACCTGAGTGTCAGCAGCAGCTTCTCACCTTAAAAACGGAAAAAACAACTGGCCAAAGATGAAGTCAAAGTCTGAACAATGTGCTCAGCCCATGGGCACCAGCCCTTCTCAAAGGCCTCAGCAGAGGGGCCTTGTTGCATGCTGAAGGTGACAGATCTGGGTGGCTTGGGGCTTTGTGCACTATCCCATATTGATGCTGGGGTTTTTAATAGTTTGTAATAAGCCGCTGGGAAAATGACATTTGTCATTTGTGGTGGGAGGGTGTAGGCACAGCCCAAGAGTCAGGCCTGGTTTGTATTATGCCACTGGGCGTTGATCTAGTCCTGGATGTGATGCTTTCTGTTCTGCCTACCCAGGTAGCCTTCCACTTGCATCTGTTCACAGTACCCACATGCTCCATGCCTCCTCCCCATCTTTGGCTGTTGGCTTTGTGTGTTACTGTAGGCTCCAGAATGTTGGAGCTGAGGTCTTGTAACATAGCAAAGTTCTAGCTAGAGCAGTTCCAGGATCACCACCCGCTCACCAGAGAGTGGCAGAACAAATTCACTGAGGGTGAAAGAATCTTCCCTAAACGGACAGTGAGCCTTGAATGCCTGTTTGGTGAGTGTAAACACACCCAGTCATGCAAAGCCACTCCTGCTCCTAGTTCTCAAGACTTGTGATGGCTGTTCCAAGGACCTCTGAAGAGTGGTTGGCAGACAGGGACATAGGTAAAAATTGCCCTGTGTTTTGTAGCAAGGTCCTGAGGATTGTATTGAAACTGGACCAATGAAACCAAATAAAAACACAAGTTTCAATATAACCATCAGGGATGCTGGGATATTTCAGGAATCATAGACAAGACCTACACCTCAAGCCAGATGCATGGCACTACAATCTTCTGCCCTTCCCTAGGGGGATCTTGCTTTACAGACAAACAAATTAAGCTGCATAACCTCCCACCCCAATGTGAAGAGATAGTATCTACACTGCTGGACACAATAGAAATTCATAGGCAGGTAATAATCCCCACTCTACAGTTGTGAAAACCGAGGCACACAAGGTTAAATGACTTGGCCAAAGTCTATGACAGAGCCGGGGTGGACTGGGATATCCTGACTCCCAGTCCACTGCTTCAACCCCAAAAGAAGACCCCCTTTCATTGGTGACTTTGATGGGCAAATATTGCTGGTCAGAATCCAGTGGAAATGGTACTGAGTCTAATTTAGCTGCTGCTGCTGAGATTTCTTAGAGCTGAGAGCTGGTGGGGAGCCCTGACAGTCTCTCTCACGCTGAGGCTAGCAGATAGCCAGGGATGTACATGCAGTTTAACTGTACACTTCTGAACTCCCCCTTCCTCCTGTCAGCGGGTCTGTTAATAGTCCCCCATCTTACTTCCATCCTGAGGGACTAATCTCCCTGCACTCAAACAAATGCGCTTGGTATTTAAAAGGAGACTATCGATTTGTGCGTATCCCTGAAAGCCTCTCCGGATCCTGTTTCCTTTGATGTGCAAAAGCATCTGTCTGTCTGCTTTTCTAACAGTCTGTTTCTCCTGTGGAAAATCTGCTCCATTTGCATCTTCTATCCAGCAGGGAAACCTCTCAAGAAAAGCCCCCTCCCTGACCCCAGCATGCCCAGCCCAGTGCTCTAAATGGTCTCGTGGCGAGACGCGTTTCCTGCCACTAGTGGACAGGGCCTGCCCCTGAGCCAAAGTGCCATGAAGCGTTGAACCAGACCAGGGCTCAGAGACCACTTTGCGGCTCAACAGTATTCAGAGCATTTGAAGTTTGGGGCAGCCTAACGAGATGAAATTGGGGCCTGTTTGTAATGTCCGCTTTTATTAGAAGAGAATTTAATCAGGCCCCTGCTTCCTGCTAGCATGGTGCTTCCTGGAAGCTCAGCCAGAAGTCCAGCTGTGACTGGCCAGTGCCCTAAAGATAATAATGTGAGACCTGATCTTCGGCCAGTCCTGCCATCCAGGAATTGAAATACCACAAGGAGACCAGGTCCGGCAGTGTTTTGCCTAATAAATGGCTCCTTGAGGGACTGGTTTTAAAAATCTGGGGAAAGAAATATAGCTAACACGAACCTCAGAGCCTATGTATACATACCCCCGGCCTTTCAGTGTCTGGAGCCTGTTGACCGTTTGGGGCACCCCTGCCATAGAACATTGGGTTTCCAAATTCAAATGGGGTCTTAAGTGGGAGATAGGGACTGCTCAGTGTCAGAGACTGTAAACCAGCTCGCATCCAGCTTTACCAATCCGTAGGACTTCAGTGGTGGTTAAATCAAATGTTTTATGCTTCAGCACTAAAAGTCGTTCTTCTGCTTGTTAAACCCGCTTCAGTGCTGGATGGAAACTGGTTCATGGAGTCTGACAACGAGGCCCTGGTGGCGTTGGGGGATGTCACTTTTCAGCCAGATGGCCAGGAGTCGTCTCCTTCCATCAAAGAAGACTCTTGAACCTTGGTGAGGTTCCAGTTGTGGTTTGAGCAGGTTCACAAGCAGGAATGTCCTGTATCTCCTGTCCTGGGGACAGTGCAATGCTCTGTGGCAGATCCTGGCTGAAGTTTGTACAGAACTTCAAAGCCTTGTCTACACTAGGGAATTTTACCCAAAAAGTTTGAGTGGTGGCCGTGTTAGTCTGTATCAGCAAGATACTGATGAAGTGGGTTCTAGCCCATGAAAGTTTATGCCCAAATAAATTTGTTAGTCTCTAAGGTGCCACAAGGACTCCTCATTGTTTTTACCGAAAAAGTGTTCACCTGAGCAACTGCTGACTGTGCTGAACTGGCAGCTTTAGGGTGGGGTTTTGAAAGGGGCCTAAGTGAGTTCAGCACCCAAATCCCATTGAATTTCAATGGGAGTTTGACACTGAATCCCCTTAGGCTACTTTGAAATTAGTTTAATTTACAGGGTGGTAAAAATGCCCAGAGGAGAGGCCACCAGAGCCTTGTCTACACTGTCTCCCACCATTGCTACTATCAGTTCAGCTATAGAATTGCTTTGTAAAATTCCCTAATGTAGACACAGACTTAAACGAGGTGAATCCTGGCAGTAAACTATTATGAAAGAATCTGAGAGAATTTCAGGACTAGTTCATATGTGCAAGGGCTTAAAAAGACAGCATACTCCAAAAGTAGCCTTGTTTTTGTACAACATTTGGGAACGCGTTATCTTCCTGAAGGGCAGAATAACAACACTTTGCACTTTTATAGCATTGCTCATCTGGGGACGGGAATTGCTTTGCAAACACTAATGAAGCCTCAACTTCTGGATGTGGCAGGTAAATATTACCATACCTTGTGTTATAAGTGGGGAAACTGATGCTTGGAGAGATTAAAGGTGGTGGGCCACAGGGACAAAATTAGATGTGTGCATGTCTTTTGTTACTTTTTTCTGTATAAAGGCCTGAAAAGCTTTGCTTTTATTTTATTTTTGTTTTAAAAGGGATTTTTTTCTTTCGTTTTACCATAGAAGTATTAGAAATACAGCATCTTTTCTTCCTTGTTTTTGCTAGAGGACTCCTTTTAGCCCCTGTAGGAATATCTAGCTCTTAATTGTAAGGAGTATTGGTCTTTAACAAGGATATTTTTTCTCCCAACTGTTAAGGCATTGGAGTTATAAGTGTTAACAAAAGAGAAGAGTTTTAACTAAAAATCCCTTCCCCTCTCATTTGTTCAGGTTTCACTTCCTTGGGACTTGGGACGTTGTAATTGTACTAGTTCTCCAGTCATTCATAGTCTTCCAGGAAAAACAGGGTAGACCAGACTGGAATATCTAATGTGTGAAAAAAACCAAGCCGTAAAAAGGAAAGCTTTCATTCACAGGCTGTTTTTATTCATCGGAAAGAAACAGGAAAGGGCACAAACCCAATTTTTCCCTTTTCTTGTCACCTTGACTGCCCAAGGTTACACAGCACATTAGTGACAGAGCCAGCAGCGGACCTGAGTCTGACCTCTCCCTGGCGTAACTTGGGAGCAATTCAATTGAAGCCAGTAGGGTTACAATGATGTAAGAAGAGAATCAATCCCTTGCGCTCTAAAGTATTTTCCAGCAGCTGGGAGTTACCTCCAGCTTCGCAAACAAACATACCGGGCTGTCAGTTTGGAGGGAAGTCTCTTTTACAAAGCTGAGCAGGTTTTACCATCATAATGTCAGGAATGGCCCTCTTTGTAATCACAATGGACAGGACAGGCCGCCCAGCTTTCAACTGCAAATGAAGCAAATGGCGAAGTGTTTACAAAGAAAGCTTTGTCCATGTCTGGCTTCACCCCCTGTGGTATTGCTGCTGCAGTTCCTTGAGCTGGACTCAGTGGGTCGGTTTAGGCTGGACATTAGGAAAAACTTCCTAACTGCCAGGGTGGTGAAGCACTGGAATAAGTTGCCTAGGGAGGTTGTGGAATCTCCATCATTGGAGATTTTTAAGAGCAGGTTGGACAAACACCCATCAGGGATGGTCTAGATAATACTTAGTCCTGCCTCTCGAGGTCCCTTCCAGGCCTGTGATTCTATCCACAGCCAGTGTTGGCAACTTACTCCTCTTGACTCCCCTCGAGAAAGTGCTGAAAATGGCTTCACTGCTCCTGAAGCTGGGCTGAACTGTTTCTCGCTGGGTTGGAGCAAGTGCAGTTGGGCCAGGCGGTGCAAGCTCTGTAATGGGGCTGGTAATGGTTCTGTTCTGCTTACACTAGCAGTTAAGCTGTTCTCAACCCCAGCTGAGGGAGAGCCGGGGGCTCCGCTGCTGACAATGGTGATCAGCAATGGGCTATTTTCCAGGCGTGGATGAACCCAGCGTGTATAAGGATTGCAGTCTGCACAGCTCTCTGTCCAATATAGTGAGACGTGTAGGGCCCACTGTCCCAGTGGAAGGCTATGGAGACACTGGGCTTCAGATCAAAAGAGCGTTTGGCAAATAGAGTGAGACCAAAGAAATGTGATTGTCAGGATTCTAAGATGGGTTTTCAAATCATGTGGAGTAGCACCAGGGCTGGGCTGGCGAGCTGTGGGGCTGCCAGCTCCGGAAGTAGAGCCAAGGCCAAGACACAACTCTGGACGCCAGTGCCTAGAACTTTGGGAAGCTCCGAAATGGAAGGCTCAGTCAGGCCCATTTCTAGCCAGAAAGGAGGGGGTGCAGCAGAGTTATTTCCCTCCTTTGGTCCCATTGCCAGAAGGGGAATTTGGGCCCTCCTGTGAGTTGCTGAGTCAAATCTAATAACTGGACTATAAAGTACTTGACAGTGTCCCATCAGTGGCCTGGCCTGTTAATCCTGTGGAGGGCGGGGTAGAGTAATGATACAGTTGGTTGCCTTTCTCCATCCCAGTGAAAGTTTACCCATAGAGTAGAGAGGAGAGTCTTGTTTGGAGGAAGTGTCATCTAGTGGTTAGAGAGCATGGTGCTGGGAGCCAGGGATTCCTGTTCCATCTCTGCCCCGACTCTCGTCTCTCATATGGGGATAATGAATGCCTGGCTCACCAGGGTGTTGTGAGGCTTTATTGATTACAGTTTTAAAAATTTTATTAAGATGATGATAAAAAAAAAAAGTGAACAGAGTTTGAGCATAGAAGTTTCTGGTTATCAGGGAATAACGTACAGATTATTGAGGGTGCAAAGTTTGGTTTAAGATCGGGTGACATAAGGAATACATAATCTGCAATATCCTCGATTGGGGGTAAAAGGTTGATGAGTCAAAGTACAGGCATTGAGCTATGAGGGTATGAAGTTCATAGAGTGGCTATGTTCAGGTGAGGAGTATAATGAGTGGATATGATGATGAGGATGGATTGACCCTCATTTGGTGAGATTTAATGTTCAGGGAGTTTATGGTTCCAGTTCATATGATCCAACAGAGAAGGTCACTTGGTCCTTTTCTCGTAGTGGGAGAACGATGTCACTCTGGCTCACGCCTCCTGGTACTGTCGGGTTTATTGATTACAGTTACTACAGTCCTTTGAGTTCCTCTGGTGGAGGGCTCTGTGGATGTGCATGTTATTTGTAAATGGGAGTTTTGCCCATGGAGAGGATTCTGAGCCGGTTATTTCTGGCTGTTCGCCGTCGGTGAATACCACCATCCCACATGCAGATCTTTGCATGTGGATCGTTTTCCAGGGCCAGTGTCAATAATGGCCAGTTCCCTTTAGGAAACATTGAGTTGAGGATGGGGAGCCAGAGGCCCCAAGTGGTCACTAACCCGTCGCTCGCGATCGGCTGGTAGATCCTGGGGACTCTCCCAGTTGATCGCGGTCTCTGGTGGTGTAGCGGGGCTGCCGCTAAGGCATGCTCCCGGCCTGCCGCCGCCCCACGCCACTCCCGGAAGCAGCGGCCTGGAGGGGGCGGGGGCAGGGGTCTCTGTGCACTGCTCCTGCCTGCAAGCACCACCCCCGCAGCTCCCATTGGCCGGGAACGGGGAACTGTGGCCAATGGAGCTTTGGGGGTAGTGCCTGCAGAGAAGGGCGGTGCTCAGAGCCATGTACCCCCCCAGGGGGTCTACCCAGGGGGTCACAGAGGCACATTGGCCCCTTCTGGGAGCGGCGTGGGGCCAGGGCAGGCAGGGAGCCTGGCTTAGCCGCGCTGGGCTGCCAACCAGGAGCCACCCGTGGTAAGTGCCACCCGATGAGAGGCTGCACCCCAAGACCTAGCCCTGAGCCCCCTCCCAAAGCCAGCACCCCAAATCCCCTCCTGCACCCCAGCCCTAGCTCTGACCCCTCTCCCAGAGCCAGCACACACACACCCTGCCCTAGCTCTGACCCCCCTCCCAGAGCCAGCACCCTGCATCTCCTCCTACACTCCAACACTCTGCCCCTCCTGCACCCAAATGCCCTCCCAGAGTTTGCACCTCTTACCCCCTCCTGCACCCCAATCCCCTGCCCCAGGCTCAGCCCAGAGCCTCCTCCCACGCTGCAAACCCCTGGGCCCCAGCCCAGAGCCCGCACCCCCTCCTGAACCCCAGGCCGGTGAAAGTGAGTGTGGGAGAGCAGGGGTGGGAGGGGGAGGGCAGGGTGGTGGTTGTGGAATGGGCGGGGCTTTGGGGGAGAGGCGTGGCCTCGGAAAGATGCAGGGTAGATTCTGGGGTGCCCTTAAATTCAAGAGGTGATCTTGGGCGTAAAAAGGTTGGAGAACACTGCAGGAGGGGAATGAAACATTCTTACCTGCTCCTCATAAGGTGCAGGGAAAAGTCACCAAGTGACTGATTGCAATGATGTACTGCCACCTGGTGGTCATATGGAGCGCACACACATGAGAACCTCTGGGATTTAAAGGAAAACTCCTTTGTAACCATGGAGTCCCGGTGATGTCTGCATAGTTTAGGATACAACCATCATTCCATTCTTGGGCATATTTGTGATTTCCTTTAAATCTTCTCCAAGCAAACTTCCTGAAAATTCTAATGCAGAACCTCAGAGCAGTGTTAGTTTTTTTCCCCTTTGATTCAAAATAATCTGGCCTAGTCATTTTTTGAGTTATAAAACTATAAAAACAAAGCTACAAAGAAGTGGGCTGTAACCCATGAAAGCTTATGCACAAATAAATTTGTTAGTCTCTAAGGTGCCACAAGTACTCCTGTTCTT
Source organism: Malaclemys terrapin pileata (assembly GCF_027887155.1). Classification (NCBI taxonomy): domain Eukaryota; kingdom Metazoa; phylum Chordata; order Testudines; family Emydidae; genus Malaclemys; species Malaclemys terrapin. The sequence goes on along the minus strand of NC_071520.1, from coordinate 13,213,545 downwards.
TTTATAAAAACAAAGAGGTTTCCTGCATTGTCACAGGGTGTTTCTGGTCACTCAGTAGCTTCAAAATGGTTTCTGTTTTACAAGGCTGGTCTTGTTCAGACATTACCAAGCATTTGTGCCTTTTACAAGTTTGAACAAAGCTGTGTCAGGTTTGAAAAGAGATTCTGAATGCACCAAACTGAACATGGAAATTAATCACTCTAAAGAGATTTATTCTTCTGCTTACTAATACAAACTGAGTTAAAGACTTGGCTTTCCAATTTAAAAAAATACTGGAGAGCAGAGCACTTCAGGATTGCAATATTGATATAAATTTGTTTAGTTAATGTAATAGTTATTAAACCAACAGTTAATTTAACCAAAACATTTTTTAAAATAGTAATTATCTGTCAACAGCTTTAAAACGCTCTGCTCTCTAATGGGAAAGCTGATTTTTTTTCAGTCAGACACTATCAGTCTGGGCTGCGGAAGTATTCAGTGCTGTCTTTAGCAAGACACGCTGATTCCGTCCATGGACTGAAGATACTGATACAGAGACATGGATTTCTGAAATCTGTTTAGTAAATTCCTGTTATCAGTCTAATTGCTATCTTTCTGCCACGAATTAGTAAAGATTTCTTAGCTGTTCTCTTCAGGTTCTCATCCCTCACCTATTGCTGTGCAATCTGAGAATGTATGTAAGCTTGTTAGTTTTCCGTGGAAGAAACACTGCCATTTAGTACACAGGAAGGTTCGCAGACACTGAAATGGGTGGCAGCATTGTTTAATAGACTGAGCACATGATTGGGCATTAGGAGCTTCTGATGTCTGATCCTGACTTTGTCACTGATTGCTTTGTGACCTTGGAAATGTAATTTTCATGTTGGTGCCTTATCTGTTTGAGGATAATACCTTCCTCCAGAGGTGTTTGAGAGTTGATGTTTGTACAGGGTTTGGAAGATGTAAATTACTATATAGAACTGCTACGAACTTTGTTAGCTGAACCACTTTTGAGAAACCATAGATCCTCTGAAAACTGCCTATTGACTTCAGGGTAGGGGGCATGTGTCACATTGATTTCCCTGTATCAAATACAGTAGCTGAACATATTCTGGTTTCTGTTATTCAGCTGCCTTTTAAATGTTAAATAAATGCCCCGAGAGGAGGGGGAGGTAATATCTTTTATTGGACCAACTTCTGTTGGTGAAAGAGACAAGCTTTCATGCTACACAGAGCGTTTCTTCAGGGTCTGGGTAGCTCATAAGCTTGTCTCTTTCACCAGTAGAAATTGGTCCAATAAAATATATTACCCCACCCACCGTGTGTGTCTCATATCCTGGGACCAACGTGACTACCACAATACTGCAAATAGTGAGCGTCCTGATATGTTTCCAGGAGGAACTCGCTTCAGATGAAATGCAAAGCCAAGGTCCTGATTGTGAGGAATGGAGCTGTTGGCAGGAAGAAGGTGAGAGAGGTGGTTAATCCAACTCTCTGAGCCACCTTTCTCTTAGGTAATTACATTTTGCCACCTTAAATTCCCTTTGCAGTTTCAAGCAGACACCATTCTTTGGCTTCTTCAGTTCCTGGCCCAACCTGGTGTGCAGGATGGCTGTGCGGCTGCTGTGCCGCGGCTGTGCTGTGCCGCCGCTGAACAGCGGCTGCGTTACTGTGGGAGGAGAAGTGATCCCTGTGTGCTCTGTAAATGGCAGCTGTGCATCATTATAATCCTGTCATTGAGATCTGTACCTTGTCATTCCTAAAATCCAGTCCCAAGGATCATAGTTTTGTCTTGAGTAAGGCTCTGGCTCCAGTGTTCTCATGTAGTGTCCATGCTGTGGTGTCCAGTTTCACAGCTGGGTGCTGACATACCCTGCTTTAGGCATGTAAGTGGCAAAATGAGAACCCCAGCTTAGGGCTCCAAGTGTAATAATTGGGCTCTCCAGGGGAGGAACCCTGTGCTTTCTCATGTCCTGTAAAACAGGGGTTCTCAACAGGGGCGTCCGCAAACCCTTACAGGCTAAAACCCAGAGCCTGAGCCCCAGCACCTCCCACGGAGCTGAAGCCAGGAGCCGTGGGGTTGAAGCCCCAATACCTAGTGTCCCCCAGGGGCTGAAGCTGGGAGCAGCTGGGCTGAATTCCAGAGCCCCAAGCCCCAGTGCTCCCCAGGGGGCAGAAGTCCTGAGCCCATGGGCAGAGTTGGGGGGACACGGGGGTGCTCCCCCCCGAAGCTACAGTCCAAAAACAGGGCAGCTCCACATCCCCCCCCCCCCCCCCAAACATACCTCTTTCTCTCCTCGCCCCATGGCAGGTCAGAGGCAGGAAGCCAGTGCCGGACGGTGCCATGGCGCAGGCAGCTATGGTGTTTCCTCAGCTGCTGCTGCTGCAGGGGGTTGAAGCTGCTCCTCTGCTCCCAGCCGCCTTTGCTCACACAGCCAGCCACCAGGGACCCGGCTCCGTGGCTGGCAGAGCCCTTAGGGAACCGGGACCGCAGGGGGGGAGTCCTGGCACACAGCCCCTAGCTACCCCCCTCCCTGCACCCTGAGCTACCCCCTCCCTGCACCCAGCCCCTAGCTCCCCCCTCCCTGCAACCTGAGCTCCCCCCTCCCTGCACCCAGCCCCTAGCTCCCCCCTCCCTGCCCACAGCCCCTAACCACCCCCCTCCCTGCACCTGAGCTCCCCCCATCCCTGCACACAGCCCCTAACTACCCCCCTCCCTGCAACCTGAGCTCCCCCCTCCCTGCACCCTGAGCTACCCCCCGCCCTGCACCCAACACCTAGCTACCCCCTCCCTGCACCCTGAGCTACCCCCCGCCCTGCACCCAGCCCCTAGCTACCCCCCTCCCTGCACCTAACCCCTCGTTACCCCCTCCCTGCACCCTGAGCTACCCCCCTCCCTGCACCCAACACCTAGCTACCCCCTCCCTGCACCCTGAGCTACCCCCCTCCCTGCACCTAGCCCCTAACTACCCCCTCCCTGCACCTAGTCCCTAACTACCCCCCTCCCTGCACCTGAGCTCCCCCCTCCCTGCACCCAGCCCCTAGCTACTCCCCTCCCTGCACCCAGCCCCTAGCTACTCCCCTCCCTGCACCCAGCCCCTAGCTACCCCCTCCCTGCACCTGAGCTCCCCCCATCCCTGCACACAGCCCCTAACTACCCCCCTCCCTGCACCCTGAGCTACCCCCCGCCCTGCACCCAACACCTAGCTACCCCCTCCCTGCACCCTGAGCTACCCCCTCCCTGCACACAGCCCCTAACTACCCCCCTCCCTGCACCTGAGCTCCCCCCTCCCTGCACCCAGCCCCTAGCTACCCCCCTCCCTGCACCCAGCCCCTAGCTACCCCCCCCTGCACCCTGAGCTACCCCCGTCCCTGCACCTAACCCCTAACTACCCCCTCCCTGCACACAGCCCCTAACTGCCCCCCTCCCTGCACCTGAGCTCCCCCCCTCCCTGCACCCAGCCCCTAGCTACCCCCCTCCCTGCACCCTGAGCTACCCCCCTCCCTGCACCCAGCCCCTAGCTACCCCCCTCCCTGCACCCTGAGCTGCCCCCCTCTCTGCACCCAGCCCCTAGCTGCCCCCCTCTCTGCACCCAGCCCCTAGCTCCCCCTCTCTGCACCCAGCCCCTAGCTACCCCCCTCACTGCACCCTGAGCTCCCCCCTCCCTGCACCCAGCCCCTAGCTATCCCCCTCCCTGCACCCTGAGCTCCCCCCTCCCTGCATCCAACCCCTAGCTACCCCTCCCTGCACACAGCCCCTAACTACCCCTCTCCCTGCACCCTGAGCTCCCCCCTCCCTGCACACAGCCCCTAGCTACCCCCCTCACTGCACCCAGCCCCTAGCTACCTCCCTCACTGCACCCTGAGCTCCCCCCTCCCTGCACCCAGCCCCTAGCTGCCCCCCTCCCTGCACCCAGCCCCTAGCTACCCCCTCCCTGCACCCAGCCCCTAGCTCCCCCTCTCTGCACCCTGAGCTCCCCCTCACTGCACCCAGCCCCTAGCTACCTCCCTCACTGCACCCTGAGCTCCCCCCTCCCTGCACCCAGCCCCTAGCTACCCCTCCCTGCACCCTGAGCTACCCCCCTCCCTACACACAGCCCCTAACTACCCCCTCCCTGCATCCAACCCCTAGCTCCCGCCTCCCTGCACACAGCCCCTAACTACCCCCCTCCCTGCACCCTGAGCTCCCCCCTTCCCTGCACACAGCCCCTAGCTACCCCCCTTCCCTGCACACAGCCCCTAGCTACCCCCCTTCCCTGCACACAGCCCCTAGCTACCCCCCTTCCCTGCACACAGCCCCTAGCTATGCCCCTCCCTGCACCTTGGGCTACCTCCCTCCCTGCACCCAACCCCTAGCTACCCCCCTCCCTGCACCGAGCTCCCCCCTCCCTGCACCCAACCCCTAGCTGCATGCATAATTCAGTGTTCATACTTGTGAAAATCCAGCCCTATATAATTTTTCTGTCTCAATCTCCCCATCTGTGAAATGCATGGATGATGGTCACTGACTTTGCAGGGGTGTAGTGAGAGTGGATTAAACAATACTGATGATGTGCTGTGATGCTGCAGGTATGAAGTGTTGGTATTACAGCACCACCTGAGGCATGCCAGAAATCACGGAGCAGATACCCCGTGCTGTGCCGTAGTGCTTAATTACTAGACCAAATGCAAGGTTAAAAGTGGAGAATTTTTCAGAGCAGAGGAATTGACTTTCAGTTCTCCTTGTGCAGACCAGACAGGATGTGCAATGGCTGATGAGGTTCAGACCAGGAATCTGTTCCCTAAGGATACCCCAGGTATAACTCATTGCAAGGTGCTTTAGTTGTTGGTTAGGTTAATAACTTGTGCTGCGGGGTTCTGGTTACAGAATGTTCCCGTTCTGTGTGCAAGAGTAAGTAGATGCTAAGAAGGCTAACTGAGCAGATGGCTGTAATTGTTTGCCTTGGCACACACGTGCTCACATACATACGGCTTCCCTAGGGGATTCCCTCTGCCCTGCTGAAAGGGGGAAGACCAGCTTTGAATTAATCATCAGCTCCTGACTTGTGCAGCTGGTCTGAATATGAACCCTGGTGGAAAGTAAAGTTGGGCCTGAGTTGTAATAATTGAATCTGAACTTAACTTGAAGTTTGGAGCTGTTCATGTCCAGGGTTTTGGTTTGGGCCTGTGGTGGCCAGCTTACCAAATTAAGCTAAATTAATTTGTCAGGTGTAAACTGATGTGTTTCCACATGAGGGGTTGGCATCAATTCAACTAAATCAGTTTAAAATCACACCATTATTAAATTGGGGCAACTTAATCCTACAGATAAACCCTAATGTACAGGTGCAAGCTAAACTGCTATGAGCCAGGTTTAAACTCTCCACAATAGGGATTTGGATCAGTGTAAAATGGTTTTTAAACTGGTTTAAATTACATTAGTACAACTTTGTGTATAGACAAGTCCTGAATTTAGAGGCTCTATCTCTGAATTTGGCCATAAGTCCAGCTGGGTTTATATTCTGCATGTCATTGGTTTATTTGCGCGCTCTCTCTCTCTCTTGCCTTCTGCCAAATAAACTTTGCTTTTATTGGATGTGGTGATCGTCGAGAAGGGGTAGCTGCTGCTGGCAAAAACTCTGAATCAGCAGGCTGAATCAGTGCAGGAACAGAGCAACAGGGCAGTGCTTCTCTTACTGCTCCTTCCCAAACTGTAAGTTGTCTTGGGTCAGCATGTGCACAGAGAGAGACAGGCAAACTCAGGGGTAACCCTAACCAGGCTCCGTTACAAGGCTAGTAGAAAGTATGCATTTCTTAGGGTCCTTTCTGCAGTAGGCAGGCAGACAGCTTGCCACTCCAACGGACAGACAAGTTGTGGTTCCTTGCACCCAGTCTTGGCACAGTTCTGCTCACTCTCACCCAAGCTCCCAACTCAGATACTGTTACCAATTCTCCCAGAAGAGCTTTGAGTGTAGATAAATAATTTCACCTTAATACTATCAGTCAAAATAACCAACTCCTGGTGCCGCTGGTAGATGGTGCATTTCTAAGATACACAGGACGCTAAGTGGGGATACCCTGGGCCTTGTGGCCTCACAAGAGGCTGGTGAATGTCTTCGCTTGTCCACCTGGACACAGGCTGTTCCCAGCCTTGTAGAACTAACTTTGTTTTTACTTTTGTGATGCCAGTGATTTCTGCCATAACGATGTTTCAAGGAGATTCTGTTCTTAAACTGACCAATGTTCCCAGCTGCTGTGTTTTAGTGACATATTTATAATTTGCAAGGCAGGCTAGTTAGAGAATCAGGGCGATTTTCAGTGTCATTACAAGGGAGAGTCATTTATCATCCAAACGTTTTCAGGAGCAGGGAGATATGAGATGTCTCTCATAGAAATGCTGGAGAACTAGGCAGCCCATGTGGATTTATTTGGGTGAGGAATGGCTGATACACAATTACCAGTATTCAGAGCAGCTGCAGTGCAGGAAACAGCAGTACGTGTGGCAGTGATAGCATAATTCAAGCAGTAACTCTGGAGGAAAGGGCATTTCTTTATCTAGGAGCAGATAAAGATAACCGTATAATAATGCCTAGCTGTGAAGGCCTGGCTATCTTAGAGGAGTGGTAATCGTGAGATGTGGAGTCTTTCGCGTTACTAGTTCACTCAAACAGATTTGTGGAAAATTAGTTTGTTGCTCCATCCAAGGGACCAACATCCATGTCGCTAACCCAATTGGCATTGTTATCTTTAGAGATCGAGATGTAAATAGGATGGAAGATAGTGTGAGCGCTGTACAAAAATCAAGGTGGGTAGATGAGAGAAATCTTTGATTTGGGACAGGGATGAAGTATATTGACAAAGCAAGATGAGGACGCTCACGCTTCCACTGCCCATGTGGCTGTTCTAGGGATTAATGGTGGGGTTCAGTCCTGTTGCATATTTTAACTTAATCTACAGGGGGAATGCTTTGGTGGGTGTTACCTCTGCAGAACAGGAGAGAAAAGTCTTGCTATATTATTTCTGAAGGAATAAATGGATAGACTTTAAGGCCAGAAAGGACCATTATGAACCTCTAGTCTGTACTTCTGCATAGAACAGGCCATAGAATTCTGCCCAGCAGTTCCTACATCAAGCTCATAACTTTTGTTGGCACTATAACATGTCTTTTCAGGAAGACATCCGGTCTAGATTCAAGTGATGGAGAACTCACTAAATGCCTTGGTAAATTATTCCAGTGGTTGATTATCCTCAAAGTTAATAATGTGAACCTTATTTCTAGTCTGAACTTGTCTAAATTCAGCTTTCAGTTACTGGATTTTGTTATGCCTTTGTTTGTTAAAGAGCCCTCTGCTATCAAAAATCTTCTCCCTACATAGGTATTTATAGACCATTATCAAGTCACCTCTTAACCTTCAAACTAAATAGACTGAGTTGGTTTTTTTTTTTAGCATCTCATTATAAGGCCTGATTTCCAAACCTTTAAATATATAGCTTCTTTTCTGAACCCTTTTTGTCAACATCTTCGTTGAAGTGTGAGAACTGGACACTGTGCTAGAAGTGGTCTTGCTAATGGAGTACAGTGTTGGTAATACCACCTCCCTGCTCCTACTTGATATTCCCCTGCTTACACATTCAAGGGTGGTGTTGATTCTCTTTGCTGTTGCTAACTGCTAGAAGCTCACGTTGCGTTGGTTATCCAGCTAATTCCCTTTCAGAGTTGCTGCTGTCCAACATACTCTCCCCAGTCCTGTAAGTATGACCCATCCTTTGTTTCTATACATGCATTCGGCTGTATTTAGTACATAATTTGTTCCAGTAAGCCCACCTTCCCAATCACTCCGTAGAACTGATCTGTCTGATTTACCACTCCCCCAACTTTTGTGTCGCCTGCAAATCTTACCAGCAATAATTTTAGCTTCGGGTTTGAAGCTGTCTTGCCTTAGATATGTCCAAGAGAAGTGTTTTTCTGTTTAATACTAATAAACATGTACTTATAAACACACATCCACCCTTGAAATCCTCATGCTGTGAGGATTTCAGGGGTGGATATGTGTTTGAGCATTGTCTGGGGACTTAGCTGAACAGAAAGTAAAGGTGTCCCTGGGCATGGGAGAGCAGGGAGGATGTCTGTCGGGGGGTAGGCCAATAAGTCAAATCCTACGAAAGCAAAATAGGACGCAGAATCTCGTGGCACTATAGAGAGTCTTGGAAGAGTTTCCTACATGCGTAATCCATTACCTCATTCTCAAGAAAGGAGTTCTAGTAGAAGCTAGTCACCTGATTGTCTTACATCTATGTAATCACTAACAAAATAAACAACTCTCCCTTCTGCTGGAAAGGATGCAGTCAGTTAGGTTCAGTTGTGATGGCTGCAGATATGCGAAGAGATGCATCTTACACTTCTTTGATTTGATAAATCCCATTTGTTGCATCCTAAGCCATATTCCTCCACTTAGATAAATAACAGAGGAAGAGGTATTTAACTTAAGGAAAGTCAGGAATCATTAAATCCCCAGAACTCAGCAGAAGGGCTATTGGCTCCCAGAGTTTGGTTTTGTTTGTTGTAAGCAACCTGACAATTGCTGGCAATAACTGTATACTTAGGCTCTGTTCATGCCAGGAAATATACCCATTGCTAATGGCTGTCAGCAATGGATTTCTTTGAACCAGTTCTGTAGATAGTTTAACTATTGATATACAGAGGGGAAAAACTGTTCTCAGCACCCTTATGGACAAGTTATACACACAAGTATACATTCTGTACACTCTTGTCTATGATGGTGCTGAAAAGTTTTGTCCTGTCTACACCAGCAGTTTGAGTAGACTTGTTGCTGACAGCTGTTTTCAGCAACAGATTAATTGCCTAGACAGGAGCGTCAGACTCTGAGGAAACTTGAAATGCATGTGCATTAGTCCACTTTGGCTGTTAACACCATATAGCTCTAGGGCCCCCTTTCCCACGTCTTTTGGTCAGTAGTTTGTTTTCATACCCTTGTGTGTAAATTAGAATCCCACAGCACATAACAGTTCCAGTCACTTGGGAGCAACCCATTGTAAGCACTAGTGGACATGGAAGGTCAGACTTTGCATCTCCATCAGCTATTTCTTGAGGATTCTTATTAGTAAATTGATGGGTGTTTGAAGCTCTGGATGTATTGACACATGGCCTTTACTCTTGATGAGCATGTTTCTTTGACTGATTTTATGATGTGAATGATGAAAATCACACTTCACCTGACTATCATGAGCATGGGGGCCTTACTGGAAGAGGCATTTTCTTATGATGAGAATTTATTGTGCTGCTGCTACCACAGCCCCTCCAAGAATTTTGTTGCAGTGATATAGTTCACCTGTTGGACAGCTTTTATCTCCCAGGGAGTGTCTCAGTGCACCTTGCCTGACACAGATATTTGTGGAACTTTCACAGGATGGGGAGTGTTGAGAAGCAGAAGTACAGGGGAGGGAAACTCCTCACAGGGAAAGAAGAACAAATTGTTTTCCTCAGAACATTGGCAAAAGAGGTAGGTAGCTTCATCACAAGTCCACCAGGTTGTTTGATGCTGAAATAGTAAGATACCAAGTTCACATTTGTTCATCTGTCTGAGGTTCCTGACTGGCACAGGAGTCATGTTGCAAGTAAGAATTCAGGTGCATTAACTGGGGATGTGTAGGAAACCTCAGATTTTGTTTGCCTATATGCTGCTTGGCTCTAGCCAGTGATGCAATGTTTGTTTTGTACATTACTTGATCATGAAAGTGAGAACTATTTAATATTATTGATTGCTACAGTTTCTCATGAGCTGTTTGATCATATTTCATAATTCTACGGTCAAAGGACTGAGATCATCTAGTCTGATCTCCTGTATAACACAAGTGAAATAATTCCTGTTTGAATGTAGGATGTTTTTCTAAAAAAGAGAGCATATCTTGATTTAAAAATTGCCAGTGTTGAAGAATCCATCACAACCCTTGGTAAGTTGCTTCAATATTTAATTACCCTTGTTGTTACATATTTACATTTTATTTCCCATCTGAATTTGTCTAGCTTCAACCTGCAGCTTTTGGATCTTATGCCTTTGTCTGCTAGTTTGAAGAACCTATTATCAACGATTTGTTCCCCATGTAGGTACTTCTAGACTGTAAGTCAACCTTTAAACTTTTTGTGAAGCTACTGGAGTATCACTATAATCCCCTTCAGTTTTTCAATATCCTCTTTGAGTTGTGGACACCAAAACTGGACAGATTCCAGTAACGGTGGCACTAGTGCCAAATACAGAGGTAATGCATCTACTTGAGATAGACATTTATGCATTCAATGATTGTATTAGCCCTTTAAAAACCATAACATTGCACTGGGCGCCCATGTTCTTTTTCAGTCACTGCTTCCCTGGGTAGAGTCCCCCATCTTGTAAATGACTGAATTTTCTTACATCTCTACATTTATATTTGCCCATATTAAAACACATTATTTGCTTGTACCTAGTTTAGGGCATGATCTGGATCACTTGGTATTAGTGACTCATTCTCTTCATTATTTACAACTATCTCCCAATCAATGTACACAGTATAATTCAGCACATCATCTACTAGGAACACTCACTGATGGACAAAAAATTTGGACTGGCCTTTATGTGACAACTGACATCTTGATACCTTAAAAGCAGAGAGCCAATGAATATTGTAAAGGAGAGAAGATTATGGTTAGTGATGTGCTTATTTTCCTTTATGCTCTCTATTGAGGTAAAACTATCTCTAACTTCATGTGGCCAGAATAGTTACCCTCCAGTAGACTGTTGTAAGGGAGAAAGTTAAGGAATAGATTAACAGTGAATACTGTCTGTCTCAGTTATTCTCCCCCCATGGAAAAAAAAAATTCATGTGCCTTAGGATTTCCTACTCTCAAAATTTTGGTATGAAAACTCATTTTTGTGTTTTTTCATATTAGATTTAATACTTGGTCCTGAATGAGAACAGGAATTCAATTACTGAAAGCACTGCAGTAAAAAAGAAAAAGCAACCATCTGATCCTTTGGGCTCTGGCTGCAGAAGCATGCATGTTTGTTATACATACTCATCTTGAAGTAGATGTGCTTTTTACTATTAATGCCCATAAGTCAACTACTTCCCTCTCAAGGCTCATGTGCAATTTAAACCTAATCTACACAGGAAATACTATTTTAGATGCATGCAAATGTGGGTGTAAACCAGGGATCAGCAAACTTTGGCACACGGCTCGCCAGGGTAAGCACCCTGGTGGGCAGGGCCGGTTTGGCCAATCATGGTTCCCACTGGCCGCTGTTTGCCCCTCCAGGCCAATGGGAAGCGGCAGCCAGCACATCCTGCAGTGAACCTGTGGACACAGCAGGTAAACAAACTGGCCCAACCAGCCAGGGGGCTTACCCTACCTTAGTCCATGCATAGTAAACTGAACACTTAAATGTTATTGAAGAGAATAACAGTGCTTTTTTTTTTAACCAACTACTAAGCATTGGACAGGAATTATACTGCAGAAACACTAAAGATTAGATACAGTATAAAATTAGCCTATCATGTCAATTCTCAGATCAGCCTTCATTGTTGGGAGGGTGGGAGCATAAGGATGGGGAAAAAGGCAAATGAACAGTTGTTTCTCACATCTGGCAGGGGCAATAGTTTAAAATATACTTGGCCCCTCCCTTGCTGAAGTTTTCCAAGATCACTGGTTTAACTTGCATGCCATAAGTTATGGCAGAATAAAGCCTCTAATAATATTGACGAAAGCTGTACAGACCACAGATAATGTTGCAAGTTTGTTTTTATTTAGACTGTACAAACAGGGCACTAATAACACTGGCTTGATATGGGACCAGTACTATGAAATAAGTGGAGTAAGAAAATAAAAAGGCACTAGTCTTAAAAAGAGACACTCCATGTATTCTAAGAATATAATTCATTTAATACTGTTAATTTTACAGCACAAAAAATAAAACAAGCTATGATCCCCAAAATAAACTTTAAAAGCTTGCTTATTATTGCCTGAAGTTCATGGTCTTTAAATTACATACTGGTTTTAATGTTTACACAGTGAAGACTGTCTCAAATAGAAGGCCACCTTTCCCACTGCAAAAGTTTCCTTTTCCAAGAACACATTTTCATTTAAAATACAAGTAAACAGAAAATGACAAATATACAGGAACACTTCTACTGGTCCCAAAAGGCTGTCTTAGGCAGGTCTTACTTTTTCAATTGCAGATAGTTGGAGATGCTTGAAAACTTTACTATAAACAAAAAGCCCACTCATTCCCAGGATGTTAATACAATATAAAAAGTTAGATTACAGGCACATGAAATGGCACAAAGAATGCATTTTTTTCCCTTTACAAAAATAATGTTCAGAGCCCCAACCCAAACAGGATATATTCCCTTTATTTATTCCTGCCTGATTTGTAAACAATTATGAATTGAGTTAGTGCTTATCCAGTGATGTGGACACTGACCAGTTAAAATGAAAACTGTTCTAATAGAGGCTTCAATGTATATACACATGTACACCAGAGGAAATGACAAATAGTAAACCTTCCATGATTAATAGTTGACAACTGACAAACTTGCTAGTTTGAAACCCAGACACATACATAAAAATTAAATGTGGAACATGATCCACCTAATGCTGCATAGATTGAAGCCATCACTTGATAAAATTATCCTCCCAAAGAACAGCTATACTGACCATTATCTATCATCAAGGAATTTTTGAAGAGGTGCTCTAAAGCAACAGACAGCACTGCAAGAAACAAGTAATCTCAAGAAACCAATCTTTGAAGGAGAAACACAAACTGATCAAATGCAGTCTATATAAAATAGTGAAGACATTTTGATGCAAATTTACAATCAGCTTAGACTGTTCAATGTGATACATTTTAGTAAAAGAGGTGTTGTTTAGTATTAGACACAGGGAGGCATTTAAGTGGTCCAAAACTAGGTTCACACTTTTTAGGTATTCTTCTCTGCTTTAGAAACCACCATGTAATGCTGTGCTTTCTTGTATTGACACTGGCTGAGATTTTTGCACACAGATGGTTTGCTTCTGTGTGGGAATCACCAGATTAGTTTAACCCAGGACATGCTTACAATGTTCCAGGAACACCGTATATCCAATGAGGGAGAGTGTAAGGAAATGCTTATTTTTGATAAAAAATAAACAATTTTCTGAATTAATCACATGTTTATGGATTTTAAAATGAAAAACCCTACACTGATGACAGCTGTCAACAGCTAGGCCAGGGTCAAAATAAGATATCCTTATGGCAGACTGAGTTTAGTGCAGTTTAAGTACAAAAGTAACTTTCAGTAGTATGAGCTTCATAATAACTTACAGTAGGGTCCAGACAAACAGATTAACAGGGACACTCACTTTCTAGTTTCTAGAGCTGCATAACTGTTTCCATTGCAAAGGACAGTTATTGCCCACAGCACCACACACTTTTAGTCAATGCTATTCTATTTCACAGTAAGTTTGGTTGGCAGTGAAATGCTTTAAGAAGAATTTCTCCAGACTGTCAGCCATTTGATGAGCGCTACAGAATATTAATAGGTAAGCTGAGATGCTTTTCTTAAAATGAACAGTGGCTGCAAAAAAATTTTTTTTTTGCATGTTTCAGTGCCTTCTCTCCAAGAATTTCAAGGCACTTCAATACAGAGTTCAGAGCAACATGTGCTTAGGGCTCAACTGCCCAACATCTTTAAAAGAATACATGTTCAGACATAAGATGGAAAAAAAAATACTTTTAAGTGTTAATATTTCACATAAGTTCCTCTAAATGCTGAAAGCAAAGTTTGGATTTCTGCATCTTTTGCTAAGCTTGAAGGCATCTTTAATACCTAAAGTGGATAAAAGTACATCCTCCTGCTATTTAGAGTTGTCAGCTTCTGTAGGGAAGATATAAACAGAGCCCCCCGGGATTAAAAAAAGAGCATAATTTTCACATGTATTTTATTTATTAAAATGTTTCAATTAATCTTTTAAATTCATTTAAAAAGAGGCAGGCAGAAGAGGTCATGGAGTTGGGCTAATCTACACAAGTTGCTCTGTTTACCTATAAAAGTTTAAAGTGGTACAACCCCCTGATGTGGATGCAATTATACTGATAAGTTATGTCAGTATAAGGCACCTTTATCTCATTATCCCATCCCTGAAACCAGGTTGTACTTGTAAAAACTGTTTAAAAAACCCTATACTCCTCCCTAAGAGCTATACCAGTACAAAAGTCTGTGTGTAGACCAGGCTTAAGTGTTTCCCTTTTAAAGGTTGTTTCTACAGTTCTAGTGCTTACAAATCATCCAGCAACTTTTATATTTGCATTCAATAATCTGCAGAATTGGTTTTATGTATATGACAAAATGGGCTACCATTTACAATGTCAACTAAAGTTTTCTCATAAGGATCTTCACTTCAATGGGTATTTACTTTCATCACACAAACTTTATTTCTAAGTCAACAGCAAGCTTAGAGTTGTATCACAAAAACAGCCTTGTTAAAATAGCTGCTCAAAATGCACAAGAGATCCAATTGTCTATAAAGAGACTTGTTTTGACTATATTATCTTAGGGCAGATTTTCTCTCAAATTCAGCTCTTCCCTTCCTCAGCCACAAAACTGCAGTTTTGTTGTTTCTCTGTTGGGACAGTGATGCGAAATTTTCATATTTGATCTGAGGATTAGAACTCTCCTCCTAATGAATAAGCCAGAACATGCTGTTCCTGAAAGCCTCAAACAGGAAAGATTATTTTCTTGATCCTATTTACTATCTGCCTGTATGATTTCAGTCTTCTCCAGCTTAAGGGCCAAAATAGTTCTAGAAGTGATACTACAGTTTGGATGATGCAACTATGGTATGGTCAGCACATGACTTCAATTGTGTGCATTCCAAATGTGTATAAAAAGAACCATCAAACTGCAGCAAGCTAGACAAATGGACAGTGCTAGCAACGTGCCGTTAACAGTCGTCTCCCCACCTCAAATGATGCTTCTCGTAGACAGAACAATGAAGCAGCAGTGTAAGCTGAGCAACAGGAATCACTCATTTTCATCTGGGTTTTGAGGGTCAATTATTTTGACGTGCGTGAAAGGGAAGAGCCCTTTTCTGCCATTGACTTCACCTTCCCACTGACCATTTATATTCATCCTTGTAACCTTCACAATGTCTCCAACCTGCATGATAAAAAAAAGTTACCACATTACAGCTGCTAGCATAAAGATATAAAATCAAACCGGGGAGAGAGAATAGTGCATTTAAAGATCATAGAAAAATAGCTTATGGAGATATTAATTTCAAAGTAAATTCTCTCATAACCACAAGTTTTTCTAAGGTTGGACATTTATGTGCACATTTCCCCCACCCCTGCACTTTTGTAGTTAACTAAAAAACATTTCATTTTTGATAATTTACTCATGGGGCAAATTAACTGAATTATACAAGAACAACGTGTTCCTGTCAGTCTTTCCTCTGGGAGAATGTGCAGTTTATTCTTTACTTTAGTTGTGCAACAGTATATTTAGCTTACACGTACAATTATACCTCTTTAACACTAATAGTATTAATAAATGTGATGTCTATATTTCAAAGGAATGTACTATTCAAACTATTAAAGGTTCTAACTTTAACTAGGTCAGTGCTGTTAAACAAGGGTGAATTTCAGAGTTACAGGAAAAATCTTAATTCATTGTATGGTCAAATTATTTTAATTGCTTGAGGGGATGCAGTAGTCCTATAGAAAGCTCTAGTTTTCTAAATCAATGCTACATTTCCTATTCAAGAGAAAAAAATACATTTGAAACTCATTCTTTTATTAAGAGCCAGAATAAAGATTCTAGCTTTTTTCATTGTTTCCATCACTACTATTTGTTAAAGAGCAGGAGCAATGTCAAGACAATTCCTTCCCTTCCATAATGAAAATTAACAAGAACTAAGGAACTTAATGCTAAATAAGCTAGTTAGTACAGCCCCACTGATGACAAGATATCCCTTATTTTTCAAAAATGTATAGTACCTATAGCTTAGAAGGAGCAGTGCATGAAGCAGAATACCCAGCATCTCTACTATCAACTAGCTAATATTCTTTGAAATATTCCTAATGTTTTAAATACTTCAGAACAGTCTCCCATTCCAGTAGTTCTCAAACCTGCTTTCCTGTTCAGTTCATAATTACATTGCATCAATATGGGAACTGCAGCAGATGCTTACTTTAACATTTCTCTGAATGTAACATTTTAGCAGCAGCTTATACAGTTCAGTAGTGACACATGCTGCTTTTCCTTATGTTGCTATACTGAATCCAGTCTCAAGTTTTCCTGAATCCGGGCTTGGACAAATGTATCTGCTCACCTATGAAGAATTCACCACCTTCCTGAGTGAGCACTGGGGCCAATACAATTATTTGTCAGAATCAAAGCTTTCATTTTAAAGAAAAGCTTCTGTTATGATTGAAAAACATTTTTTCAAAAATTTAACTGGTGCTGTCTTCCTAATTCTGCAGACACCTTCAGTGTTTGCTTTTGCTGATGTTTATAGCTCTCCCAAACAACAACAAGAAGTTTTGTCAGTTTTCCATTTTTGCTTTTCAACACATTAGCAGCCATGAAATGGACAAGAATCCAGTTAATTTAACTCTGCTGCTACATGGGAAAGCAACAAGCAGCAGAGGCAAACACAGGGGTGGATATTAATTAGGGATTGGAAACCAAAAAGAATTTTGCAGGGAGTAGAGGCAATCAGCAGAATGAGCAAGGTGCAAAGTTGAGCTGCTTGAAAGAACAGTGAAACATTTCAAATTTTCTAACTTACAGGGTTTAAGTTTTTAATAGTTAAAAAAACCATCCAAACCTGACCAGCTCTATATAGCTGGTTGAAAACTTTTTTTTTTTTTTTTTTAACAAAATGTAAATCAAAATGTAGACAATTGACTAGTTTAGTGTGGAATGGCAGAGAACACCACCCTCTACCATGCTATGGGGAGAGAGGTTTCCAGATGTTAAGTGTCACCTGCCCATCCAATGAAGAAACCGCAGCTAAATGTTAAAGGGTGGTCACCGGGTACACAGCTTTCCCTTGGTATTTAGTATTTTTTTAACAAGTACTTAGTAAATGTGGCATTTGTAATACTTTAAACTATGCATTCCAGTGTATCAGCAAAATCACTAAGGAAATTGTATTTGGCCCTCAGTTTGTAAAAAATCCATTTCTAGCCTAGTCTGTTCTATGACTGGGGCCAAACTTTGGTATTAGACAACTTAGACCAAGTTACCTAAAATGGTTTTAATGTTTAAAACTGGTTCATCTAATTTAAAAAGGATCTGTGCCAGGATCTTTAAAATGCAGCAAGGACATTGTTTTTACAGGTTTGTATAACACTGCATGTTTATGCCAGTACACATTGCTGTTGCAGCTCTCTAGTCAAATAAGATTTTTATATATTTTCAATGAAAGTGTCGCATATAAAGAAAATTCATAAGTATTTTTTCACAAAGTTGAATTAGTGCCAGATGCTCTCAAGCCAGTTATTTAAATGGACCATTTGAATAAGACTACTAGGCATATTCTTTGTATAAATGACTTGAAAGGCTATATGTGGCTGACACTCTCCCTTTAAACAAGGCTCCTTTAATAAAAGTTTAAAGTATAATTTAAACTACCTACAGCAGCAATCTCCATGCAGCTATTATGAACATGGTACACAGTTTGATTTTCAGACTGCAACAGAAGCCACAAAGAGGGACAAGTAAATGCTGAATGTTCTTCAGAAGCAACTTCTTTTTTAAAAAAAAAAAAATCTAGTAAACTGCTCTTTACATAGATATTTAAGTAAGCTTTATGCTGTACATAAAAACGACAAGTTTTTCAACCCCTCCCTGCTGCTTTTAAGGGGAAATACCATAATAGACTCAAGAACACAGTTTAAAATAAGTTTAAACTAGCCAATCTTTCAAAAGAAATCAAAATCTCCCATCAACTGTTGAGTATGGGCCATCCACCCTGATGGAATTGGCATCCTTAGCACTACAACAAGTAATTTTTGCTCTGTTGACATTCACACCTTCCTGTCAACTGTTGGGAATGGGACACATCCACCCTGATCGAATCATTGACCACCCCCACCCCCCCACACACAACTTGGTAAGGCAACTCATCTTTTCTTGTGCTGTATATTTATGCTTGCCTACTGTAATTTTCACTCCATACATCTGAAGAAGTGAGTCGTAGCCCACAAAAGTTTATGCTCTAATAAATTGTTAATCTTTAAGGTTCCACAAGACTTTGTTGTTGTTCTTCAAAATGTTCTCACTTAAATCCATTTCTTTCTCCCCGTTTAAAACAACTATTATTGGGAGAAATGCAATTGTACATTCAATAGTGACTTTGTTTAAACAGTTTCAGGTAACAGTAGTTTGCTGGAAACATTCAGCAACTATCATTAGGACTCAAGAGTACGGTGGTTGGGGACTGGTGAAGCATTTCCTATTTCTGCTCTGTTCAAATTTTCTGCAAGTCAGTTGAAAGCAACTTGCTGTTGTAGTACTTCATTTCCACCTTGTGTGTTTCTCTGATTTAACAGACTGAATTTATTGTACTCCAAGTAGGTGTACAGCATTTAGAACATTAGACAACAAAACCATATCAGACTAGACTAACAATTTAGGGACTAAAGGTTCTCCTACTCTCCACAGAAGAGAGACCTACCTCACCCTCACATAAGCTTTCTCAGATAGAGATGCCTTACTGCGGGCCCTGAAGGTCAAATCCCCACCAGCTAGGAAGAAAATTGAAGAATTCCAGATTTTTACTAAAAAATTCCTGTCTCCACCTCCAAGATGTTTTAATTTAGGACTAATAGTTTGACAGCACTTTGGCTGATCCACTAGTGGAACACACTAAGATTTAAACCATATATGGTTTTACCAACCATCATCAGCCCCATTTTAATTGCTCCTAGAATTGAGCTGGAAACCAGTACACATTATGGAGAAAAAAGGTATATGCAGCAGAAGCTAGGGATGTAAATATCAGTTAAAAAAGTTAACCGGTTAAATGATTAAAATTATATAGTTTAACCAGTTAACCAAGGTAGCTGCAGGGGCCCCCCACTCCCTCCCAACACAGGGACACCAGGGTTAACAGTTAACATTGGTCAACTGGTAAGCCTAATGCTTACCGTAACAAGTTGAACCTTTTACATCCGTGGCAGAAGCATATGCATCTGCATTAGCTGGAGTTTGGCTGGTTTTTAGCCCCACCATGATCGAATTTTGGATGTGACAAATACCTATTACTCACTGAACAGTGACAACACTCTAAAACAAACTATTCCCTCCCCTCCCCCCGTGAGACAAAATTGTCACACTCAGCACCAGGAGACTACTAAAGTACTGGCCTAAAATGTATGTTTAGAAGCTGACAATCTACATAAATAAAAGGACCTAATGGCATGGTGCTAGATTTAAATAACCTGTCAGAGCATAGTTCTAAAATGCAGATTCTGGACCCAAATTGCATCATAGATTACCAAAGCTTCAGTGGTTAAAAATCATGTGAGATGTTGCATTTGCCCCCATGCCCTAAAACCAACCAATTCAATTTGAATCAGGTGAATCTTATCCATGAAGAAAATAGTCAACCAAATTTGAGCGCTGACAGCAGGGTGAATCCATTTTACCAATCTCCCAGAATATTTTATCCATATACAATACAGAAGAACGCCACACCACCAATCACCTTTATTGCTTTGTCTGACTTCAAAAAAATCTTATATTAAATCAGATTCAGAATGTTATTTCTGCTATCTTGCAATAAAGGGCTGCTTAGTAGAGGAGTACTTAGTGTGTAAAATATGATACTGCTAGTTCACCTTAAGTTTTCCAAACACATGCTTTAC
This sequence comes from Malaclemys terrapin pileata, assembly GCF_027887155.1. Taxonomy (NCBI): domain Eukaryota; kingdom Metazoa; phylum Chordata; order Testudines; family Emydidae; genus Malaclemys; species Malaclemys terrapin. The sequence continues at coordinate 13,193,680 of NC_071520.1, read as the reverse complement.
AGCAAAGTTAATTTAACATGGATTTACTCCAAGGAAAAGTTCTAGTAGCCACAAGTTTTCTACCAAAACATGAAAGTTTCCTGCTCTTGAATACATTTCTGCTGAGCAGCACAGAGAGAAAAGGCTTTAGAAGAGTGGAGGTAGAAACGATGCACCAGAACTCACCACATATTTCTAAAGGTGTTTAACAGTTATAATTAGTCAGCAGAGTCTTCTTTAATTGGAAGCTTCTGAACAACCTCTCATACTATATCTACAAAAGTAAAGCAGTTTCCTTGAGAAGATTTTATTAAAAGGATGCTGAAACAAGATTTTGAGCAGACATGTTAATACTGTCAATGTCAAGACAGTGTGGGTTGTATTTTAGGTTGAGGAGTTTTATATTTCGTTTGAGAATTTATGAATCAACTACTTCCTATATCTGATTAGGCAGCATACTGAAATTGATTTAAGACCAAATATTTGTGGAAAAATAAAGTCAACAATGGCAAATTATAGAGGTGTTAAGACGTTCCCATGCTCTTCTGAATAAAAACACACTAGAGAACAAAATATTTGATCAGAAAGTATTTTAAGCCACCACTAAGGACTGTCATAATTAAAGCCTGTGAGAGAGGGGGAGTGGAGGCAGTCAGGAAAATGAGCAAGGTTCAGAATACAGCTTAACCACAGGATAGTCAGAAACCCTGGGGGGTACTTTTCCCAGCTCTGCCACAAACTTCTTTTATGACCTGGACAAGTCAACTTCAAGACCTCATTATCCCAATTCGTGAAAAAGGGCAATGCTTAGTTAGCCTCAAAACATCTCGGTGATAACTTCATCTGCAAAGCATGTTAATACCTTTGGAGGGAGGAGTAAAATATTAGACTCTTGAAATGAGTAATTCTTTAGAGGTGCAGCCATTTAGTCCCCACCCAATGATAAAATTGGAATGTATTTTAAATTACGTTCCAGTTACAGCATGAATTCAAAGCCCCAGGAAATATAGCTTTTGAAGTATGCTAGTCAAAGTGTTACTCATGTACCCTAGACTCTTCTATACCTGTGTCTTCCATTTGGAACTGATTCATGTATCATAAGAAGAAGAAGTTGGGTGCATGTCATTTTATTTATAGAAAAATATAAGATTGCATCCAAGTGAATTTTACAACTACTCATTAACAATTTCATGAAGACACAAGTGATGGATGTTTGGTGACAGGATTGACCATGGAACACAAGAGATGCAAATCATAACTGTAAATCAGTGCTTCACTGGTAGCTGACTAGTGAATAGCGGTCAGAAATAATCAAATGGCTGTTTGGAATCGATCTGGAGTTGGTAATCTCATTCCAATTGCTAACAGACAGGTGTCTGCCTCACAACTGGTATTTTTGCTGGCAGAATCACTGGTACATCACAATACTGAATGGACCATGAAGATTTGGCTACCCATTCAAAACCAAGCTGAGACACAATGTGGGGTTGAGAAGAGTATCCGAGGTCCAACTGAACCAGGAAAATAGTGGCTGGGGCTAAACCGCTGCAGTGAAAAGAGGTTCAATCAGCAGCAAACCAGCTACATGGAAGGAAGAAGCTGGGACTATGTAGCGGTGGCAGTCATGCTAGGTCACTAGGGGCAGCAGAAGGGAGGAAAGGAAGGGTGTCATTGGGAGATTAAAGGAGTCAACAGTAGGGAAATTATGCAGATATTTTCAGGTTACATTGGGTGCCAAAGCTAAGGGATAGCAGAGGATGGCAGAGAAATGAGATACCCAGGCCAAAGAATCTAGCCACTCAGACCAGGGGGCAAGACTGTCATCCATTGAAGTCTCTTTACACCAAGTAAGAAGACCCAATTGTCATACAGAGGCCTAAAAACTACATCCTGCAGGAACAGGATTCCCCCAGTGCAGGGACTGAGGAAGACACCATACGGTCATTTTCCAAGGATCTCTTTGCAATCCCAGTATAGGGATCTCAGAATTGCTGTGGTGTACAGACAGCTGGGGACAGGCTCCCCTGGAGTGATAGGTGCAAAGGTGGCTTAAAGACCCCTTAGATTCCCCATCTCTTCTGAGGCACAGCATAGAATTTCAACCAGCGTCTCCAGCACACCTACATCAAGAAGGGAGGGGAAAATGAAGAGACTCCCAATAGAGCTAGATTAAAAATCTCATCCAGAAAAAGCTCTAGCAGTAAGCCAACAGCTTTGACAAAGGCACTGAAGTGAGGACTTCATACACCTCATCTAATATGGAGACTGGATCAAAAAAATTGGTGCCAGGATTCCTATGAGTAATATATGATGTCTGTTGGACTTGTCCTGATGGTAAACTCTCAAAATAAACACTTGGAACTTGTGTGTACACGTGTGTAGCTTCAAGTATTAGGTAAACAGATGATGTAAATGTGATGTTTAAAATATTAAGCATTTTAAATATCTTTTCTTGCACAAAGGAAATTTATCAGTGCTGTATGAATGTTGAAACATTAATGAGAAAAGTAGCCTAATTTTTGCCACTCACAGTTTTGTACATCATCATCAGGGGAATCTAACTACTGGCACATTTTGTCCTACTTGTGCCTCAATTTTCCTTAACTATTAATTGTTTTCTTTGTAACCTAATTGTAACACGCCCAAGAGAGAGTCTAGAAGTCAGTTATATAATTAAGGTCAACAGATATCTATTTTGGTGAAATAAATACTTCAGTGACATACTCAAAACTTTTCCACAGCTATACATTTGGAATCAAATGCCAGCTGAAAAATGAAGTAAGCCACTTTTAAGCTGGTTATAAAGTAGGACTTGAAAAGCTGCCCTCCGCAGTGAACAGGAATCTTTCCTAGGCAAATGCCATCAAGTTCTGCAAAATTTAAGCTTTCGTTTAAAAAAACAAAAATACCCCACCCACATATAGGGAACTAACTCTTATGATTGCAAAGAATCTTCCTAATGTAAACAGTGTTAACCAATGCAGTGATGTCTCTCTTCAGAATTAAGATGACATTACCACTCAGAGTTCTGGCTGATGCTACTGGTACACTGGGGCTGCTACTGCTTTGGAGGACCCTGTTGGGTGGGAGGCTTTTGTTAGTACCCCAAGGGTGGATGCCACTCACAGAGGGCACGGTATTAGGCTACCCCCCCCACCACCAAGGGACTCTGCCACCTTAGCAGGTCCTCACTCTAATACACAAAAAGAGCTTTCTGCTTGGGTTGCAGGAGGACCAGCACAAACTCAAGAGCCCTCTTCTGACATGGTAGGTAAGGGCCTCCTTATTCCTTAGGCAGCAGTTCCATTTCTGTGGTGGGCTGAGGTCAGTCCAGTTCAGGACATGGAAACATCACCTCTGAGTGTGGTTGATAGCATACATTTTATTTAAGGGGCTACCCAGCACTAACTGATCCAACAAGGGTATTTAGTACCATTAGCTTGATGGCAGAGAATTCAGTCAGGAAAGACCAAGCAATGGAGACACCCAACCAACAGGAGACTGGGCAGGAGGGAGCACCAGCTTTGGGTACTGGTGTATTTTGGCACAGTCAGAGGGCTTAGACCTCAGACTAGAAGGTGTCAAATAAGTTTTTCAAGTACCGATTATAAGATCATGTAAATTTAAAACAACCATTAGAAAGCCATGAAATCCACAATATTGGGAAACCTAAGGTAGACTCCACTCAATATTGTAGTGAAAGTGATAGCAGCAATCTCTGCTCTTGTGGAACTAATAAACTCCATTCAATTGTCAGGACTCCTGTGGAGTTTTTGGAAGTTTGTGGTATTCCTTTCTAATTTCCCCCAAAAGAAAAGGTGGAAGGAGAAAATATCCCTAAAATCTAGGTGCAGCACTTTAGTCCTGCCAAGTGCAGGATGTCCCCTACCCCCAAATTCCATCCACCAGAGCTTTTGAAAGTGTGTGTGGATTTGGGGGGGGGGGGAGGGGAGGAGGAGAGAGATATTCTTTTGGCTAAAACATGAAAGACTGAGGATAATAAAGTTTGGGCTCTATGCATAGTTCTCCCACTGAATTCCTATATATCCATGGGTCTGTTTAAAAGCATCTGGCAGTCAGGACCTGGCCTGCAGGCTGCCTATTGACTACTATTGCATTAAGCTATGACCTTACAGGGACTATTATTTAGTTTATTGATATTAAACCACTGCCTCTTCAAGGCCCTACATGTTTGGTCAGTGATTCAGCGGTCCACCTAGGTCCTAGGGAAGTAGAATGAAGACCACAAAAGTAAGTCTTGGTAAGTATATCAGGAAACACTGGAAAAGATAGTATAGGAGCTGCTGAAATTCTGTATGTAGATGTATGGAAGAGCTGCAGCCACTGTGACTATGAATAGAAGTGAGCAGCCCTTCCTAACTTTACTTCAGAGGTCCCCAAGAAGACACCATGTGACCCGCAATATCAATTCTTAGCTAAAACTGATGATTGGGCAGAAAGACATCTCCCTTCCCAAAGAATTGACAAGGCAGAAGCAATGAAAGCATGCAAAGGAAGAAATCTGATCTTCTTGATCAGACTCCAGATATTTGGAGGTTAACAATCCAATCCCATATATTGGTCTGAGGCAATTCCATAGGAGCAGTGGTGAGAGTCTGAAGTGACCACATAACTAGAGTTATGGAATAGCAAATTTAAAGAATATTTGGGCAAGTTATTGCTCCAAACAGTTTTGCCAATAAGCAGGTTCTCTCCACCCCTCCTTTTGGCGCTTCCATGGCATGCTCTTCCCAGCCCAAACTAAGCCTCTTGCCTTGGTTTCAGAAGCATGAATAGCTCAGCATGATGCTACTGTATATTGAACATGGCATTCAAAAATTGTTGCCTATATTATTTGCACAAATATGTTAATGTTGGCTTCTTGCAAATAGTGGGCCAATGGCTTCCCCCACTCCTAGTGTAAAATCTTTTGGTGCATTTTAATCTTTAGTCCCCCACAAGGAGACACCAAGAATCCCCCCCCCCCCCCCCCGTTAAGGCCCAATTTTTGACCCTGACAGTGTCACTTTATGCAGGAGGGACATTTAAATGAAGAAAAGCTAGGAAAATTCTTAGAAAGCATTATTTTAAAAGGTATATACAATTGCTGGGTCTGTAGACATGAGGGATGTGCTTTAACAGCCTTAGCTACGGAGATGTTTTTGAAGCAGAACACTAATGAAGGTTCAGAAGAGTCTCCTTATGGAGAGCAATAATTAATAAAAAGTTTACTTACCTAAGAAGCCATACATACAGTATCTTTGCTTGCTATCTTTCTTGCATTTTCTCCCTTATCTCCCCACTCCCTGCTGACAGCAAGTGAGCCATAGCTAAACAGCACTTCATTCAGCACTGCATTCTGTCACAATCCACTGCTTCCAGCAACATTTAGTGGATATGTTTTTCAGCTTCATTCACATGGGATGTCACTCAAGAATGGGAACTATGTTTAACTTCAGACAATGTGGTGTGGCCAACCAGCACTGATACCACCAAATTGTGTTAGAACCATGTCTAACACACATCTAACATGGCTTGTCCCTTTTCAGTTTTTTAAACTAGTTTAGCTATAACCATGCTTAAACATGGCTCCCCAAACTCTATTTAGGGGCTACAAAGCATAGCCATAAGTCATTTGTTCAACACACCATCCCAAAATATTAGTTCTAGCGTTGAGCTCTGGAAAAGCAGCAATAGATGTTGCAACTAGAAGTTTTTGTTTGTTAAGATACAGGAACACATTAGGGTTCCAACACAAGAAACGTAAAGGGGCTACACTACTGCCTTGATCTAAATTAAAATTTTAAGATGCACGAGTAAAATTTTCAAAAATGCTCAAGTGACATAGGTGCTTATATTCCATTTTAAAAAGTGATTTAGGCACTTAGGAAGTTAAGTATCACTGAAAGTTGATGGGAATTACGATGTTTTTGAGAATTTTACTCTTTGTCTACCCTGAATAGCCCTCAATGCCCAGTTACTAATGTAGCTGTTCAGATGCAAACTTGTAGTAGAGACAGGGTAAGCTATTATAAGCCATGATTTTAACTGGTGCAACTTACATCAGTTTCAAGCACTGTTATTTTTCATGAGTGCAAATAGGCAAAACTGCTATCTATACTAGGAGTCTGCATTGATGCAGCTACACCAGTGGCTGTAATCAGGGCAAATCCCCAATGCAGATAAGGCCTGAAGTTCACATGTCCCAGAACCAAACTAATTCAACCAGGAAGTCAAGATTCAGTTAGAATACGACCAAAGGCCACACCAAGAATTATAGGATCACCATACAGGCCAATGGAAATTCAAGCATAAAACACTAATTATATAGCTGGGCTAGGACAGTAGCAATGAATAGATGTCATATAAAGATATGAGCAGGAGAAAAGCATATGAGGCATACTGTCCACCACCCACATACAGCTGACAACTTTATTAATTATCTCTGGAGGATGCTCTAACTAGCTCTCCTAACCAGGACCATTAGTGTGGTCCTCCAGGATTCCCCCTGCAAAACAAAGCTCAAATGAACAACATCCATAGTTCAAGTGCAGGAGAACAGCCAAGCCAGCCAGATTATCATTTCCTTTGCCACTGACAGAGGTGATGGACCCACATGTTTCCGGGGCAGGGTGTGTCCATCCCATTAGTCTTACAAACACAACCTAGTAAACAATTCATATTATGGAAAAAGAAAAGCAAGTAATAGTCTGAATTAGATAAATCTTTTATATGTGCTCTAGTCCCTTTCTAAAGGGAAGTGGTATGGGTGAAGCAATTATTTTTGTAGAGCTGTTATGGTATGAAGAAAGACCTTGTTCTCTCAGTTACTTGAGTTAGAGAGTCGGGCAAAGCCCAATCTACTCAAGACAGCCACACAAATGAATGACTCAAATGAATTACATAATCAGGTTGCCACCATTTCAACTAAGTTGTGCTCTTATTTTATTAAATTAACTACTGAAAATGTTAGAGACAGAACTTGAGAAAAATCTTACCTCTAATGCCAAGGCAGTCTTGTCATAAGCACATGGTACTCTTTTTTGAATAGCTTTGGCATAGACCGGTCCATTCTGTGTTGATGGCAGAGGGTTGATCACTGCTCCAGGTGTACTGGATACAGAGGGAAGGGGACTTGTGGTCTGAGGTTGAGCATAAGCATGGGCAGGTTCTGGAATACCATAGCTGTTGGAATTCCTGTTCCCATGTTTCCCATGAGGGGACGACCTGACCAGCTTCTCTACATAAGGAACAGGGATCATCCCAACACGACCATCTTTGTTTCTTGCACTCCACCACTGGTCTTCAGGCTTCTCTACAATTACCAGTATCTCACCCTTTTTAAATGGCAGATCTTCAGCATCATTCCCAAGAAAGTCATAGAGAGTCCGAACATATTCCAAATTTTCTTCTGCAGTGGGAATTGTAGGGGCTGATCCAGATCCCATTGGTGGACTTGGATACCTGAGTATTTAAAACAAAACAAACACACACCACTTTTAATAGTAGATATTTACCTTACTCTGTATACTGGGTAACAAAATTTACTCTATCATTTCTTACAGTAGAATATTCATTAACATTAAAGAGATACTAAGAAATTCAGCTGTCACAAGATTGCTTCAAAGTGCTATCAAACTGGTATTTAGTACAACTAGTGCTTACTTGAAGTCTCTAACTAAACAATGAGCTAAAGACCATACTGTGTAATCTCTTAAGAAACTCATTTTAAAAAGTTATAAATTTGTTCATGGAGAGTGGAGAAAAATGGGTGCCAGATACATATTTTATCTTACTGATTCAATACAGCAAGGTACTTCTTTATTATTTGAATTACCTTAGCATCTAGAAGTCCTAGACATTGTGCTACGCACTATACAAACACAGCACAAAAAGACATGCCCTGCTACAAAGGCTTACAATCTAAGTATAAGAGAAGAGACAACACATGGATATTGTCAAGTTTTTCATAGGCATCACAGCAAAGAAGATTTGAATAATGAGGTAGTTTCACAGAAGCAGCAGCATGGGAGAAAGCACAAAGGCGTTTGAAAATTTAACAGGTAGTGAAGGCTCGCCTCACAGGACAGAGGCGAGCATCCACAACTTGATATTGAATGAGAGAGGATAGGTAGGGTAGAGATCGACTGTGAAGGGCCTTGAAAGTGAATACAAGCAGTTTACATTTGTCATGAGAGAGAAAGGGAAGCTAGTGGTCAAAGAGACAGACTTGAAAAATTAATTTATGGCAGCATTCTGAATGTCTACGAGCAGAGCAAGATTGCATTTACCAGGGCCAGAGAAAAGGATATTGCAGTAATCAAGATGATGAGAATTTGGAAGAGAGTTTTAGTTGTGTGGATAGATAGGAAGGTTGTATCTTAGAGATGTTATGTAGAAAGAATATGCAAGGTTTAGATATAGTCGTTATGTGAGGACCCAGAGAAGTCAGAGTTGAAGATGACACCCAGGTTACAGGCCTAAGCAACAGGCAGATGGTGTTATCCACAGTGATCAAGAAAAGAGGCAACAGGAAGAGTTTGGGAGAAAAGATTAAGAGCTCTTTTTTAACTATGTTTAGCTTGAACTGGCAGCTGGACATCCATGAGGTGGTGTCAGAAAGACAGGACAAGATTTTAGTTTGGACAGAAGGTGACATGTCTGGAGTAGAGAGTTAGATCTGTCAGTCATCAGTATAAAGATGGTAGCTGAACTTGTGTTTGTGGATGTAATTACCCAGAGATAAAATGGTGTAGATTTAAATGGGATTAAAACCCACTGTAAAATAGTCTTAGTTTGCTGGGTAACTAGATAAACTGTCCTTACAAAAAAGCAAACTTAAGACTTCAGCATGCATTACTCTTTTTACACATACAATAATCCTATAGTGCAAGGTTTGAAAAATCCACTCCTCCATGACAAAGTGGCAGCTTCCCTGCGCATGTATGGTGATCTAGTGTCAGTTTCTACAGAATTTAAGTTCTTATTTAAAATGAAAGTTTCTAGTGCATATGGTTGCAGACACTAATCTTGCCTTTCTGACTGCTGCTTTAGAATTTTTCTTAACTGAATGAAATTAAAAAGCCTGTTCAGATTATTGCTATTATGCAGAACCCTGTATGCAGCACGGAAACAGTCAAGAATCATGTCAGTTTCGTACTGTTACTGCATGGGAAAGAGATGAGCAGAGGCAGGCACTGGAGTTATTCAGGAGAACCCAAAATACAAAGAAAAGTAGTAGAGTGTTTCCAATGCCCTTGCAGCAGAAGACAACCCAAGGCATAACTGCTACTTCAACTGCCCTAGCTTCACTCCTTAGCACAGGGGTTCTCTAACTGTGGGTCGGGACTCCTCAGGGGGTCATGAGGTTATTACATGAGGGGGGGGGGTCGCGAGCGGTCAGCCTCCACCCCAAACGCCACTTTGCCTCCAGCATTTATAATGGTGTTAAATATGTAAAGAAGTGTTTTTAATTTAAAAAGGGGGGGGTCGCACATAGAGGCTTGCTATGTGAAAGGGGTCACCAGTACAAAAGTTTGAGAACCACTGCCTTAGTACTTCAGAAACAGCAAGAAATTTGTATTTAAAAATAAGCTCCCAGTAACCTAGAACAGTGATTTCTTCACAACAAAAATAATCTGTAAAACACACACACACTTACTTTATTTTGGTACTCAGCAGTTATCCCATTCTTTTTAAAAAAATGGAAAAGTATACTAAAATTGAGAACAAATGTACCCCATTTAGGTCATTTAATTACTATACCTTCACAGTTTGAGAACACTTCACAATCACACCTCACTGCAGCCAATGCTAGTGTTTCTTTTGCATTAGCATTTTGCCCATCATTGATCTAGCACGGGTGCACCACCAACTGTGGTAGTAACAGGGGAAGCACTAATGTAGGCCAGAAATAGATTTACCATATTGGCTAACCCACAACGATAAGAACTTCTATGACTAGTCCGTATTAATGCTTCCACTATTGCAGCTGCATTGCTGTTATACCAACAGTGGGAAAAGTGCTGTAAAATACCATACACAGAATAAAGAACAAGTTTACTGATAAACTTGTCAAAGGTTAACCCATAACATTCCGGAAAAAAAAAAAGCATCAAGACTACCCATCAATTTAACAAGCTATTCAGGAAAAAAAAAATATACGGAACAATACTGGTTTAAAATGAACTTCTACTGAAGTCAGAAAGGATAAAAAGAAAAAAATACAATACTCTCAGAAAGCATAGTCAAGAACAAGAGCCCAGGTACTTGCAGTCAAAACTTGCATCTGATTCAAAGCACAAGTAACCAATAAACAGCTCAGAATAAACAGTTCACTTAAGTGAATATAACTTAGCTCTTAAATGCAAAAATGCTCCTCTACATTAAGTATTTTTCAGATGAGCTGATCACTAAGTATGCAACAAGCTGTTTTTTACATTATTCATTTAAAAAAAAAGGATGAATAGTATCTTCAAAACATGAGAACCCGGGAATAAGATATTCCACTGAAAAAGTTATACCAATGAATTTACAAGGAGGAAAAAATTAATATCATCATGTACTTCCAAGACCATGCAACTGGCTAGTCACACTGCTGTCTGAGTCCTGCCCATATTCTAGCATATTACAAGAACACATAATTTGAGAAATGCTGCAGTTGATAAAAATTGACAGATTTCAGAGTAGCAGCCGTGTTAGTCTGTATCCGCAAAAAGACCAGGAGTACTTGTGGCACCTTAGAGACTAACAAATTTATTAGAGCATAAGCTTTCGTGGGCTACAGCCCACTAAAAATTGGTTCCCACCCCATCATCTCTTTAAAGAGAACTTTTGGACCCAACCATCATGTCACTGAATTTCTACAGCTGTCAATTTTTAACATGAAGGCTTAATTAGGGTAACAAATTTAGAAAGTTTTATTTATAGCATATTTCCTCCTCCTAATCAATCCCATTTGTAGTATTACAACTACTGCTAGGAAGCATGTCAGTTTGCGTTAATTTAGAGCCCAATTCTGCATTCTTTATGCTGGCAGAATTCCAATTGATTTCTATAGTTTTGCCTGCATACTGAGTATGTTCACTGAACTAAATCATCCCTATATGCTCAAGGCCAATAAAAAAAATGGCAAATGAGCAGGTTTGCCTGGGATCAAGTTAGATGGCACCAAGGCCTAAAATGGGTAAAGAAACCAAATTAAATCACATGACTGAGAATAGAGGCTTCTAGGAAAGCAATGCAGCATCCAAGTGGAGAAGAATTAAGATAAGCAAAAGGACTGTGAAGGAATATCTGCAATGAGCTACAACCCTCCATTGATTGGCAGTCTGAGATACCAGGCAGTCCTGCTCAACTGCTCCTGCAAATGGGTAAGAGCACCTGTTAATTACTGAGCAGCTGTCTTTCCTGCCAAAGCATGATCATCACTACTGAACATTTTCTAGCATTTAGTTTTAAAAATACCAAGTGATGCTGTTTCCACCAGGTCCCTGGCAAAACTATTCCACTGCTTAATAATTTTATCTGGTTTCAGAGTAGCAGCCGTGTTAGTCTGTATCCGCAAAAAGAACAGGAGTACTTGTGGCACCTTAGAGACTAATTTTATCTGGAAGCTTTTCATGACAGCTCAAGTTTTTCTACTCGGTAGAATTTTTTGACAAGCCTATTTGACCCTTAGTCATCAAATGCAAAACTAAGTTTGGAGCTAAATTTAAATTAAGAATCAGTTTAGCTGAAAAAGTTCTTTAAAAGATTGGTGTCACTAATAGGGAGACCTTAAACCACCTAAATAAATCAAGTGAGCTAAATCTGGATTTTAAATACCATTTTGTTTGACTTTCTAGTATTTTATTTTCATTTCATATAACAACTCAATAGTAGCTGTTTGTGCCGGATTCCAAAGATCTCAAAGCAGGGTGCTGAGAAAGACTTTATAAATTAAGGATAAAGTTCAATCATTTTCTAATGTGGTTTAGTAACAAAGACAAGTAGGGTCCTGTGCTGGATACAGGACAAAGCATGAGCTGGCTGCAGAGTGATTAATTTCTTTAGTTCATATTCTATAACAGCATTTCCCAAAGTATGGGGCATGTAAGATACATATGCCTTTAACATCAGATAGTGGAACTATGGGAGAATGCATATTTTATTTTATTGAAGGGAAGCGGGAGGGTCTCAGCTTTTAAGAGTTTAGGAAATGCTATCCTAGATACATCTCTACCACAACATAATGTGACCAGATATAACATGAATTTAGATATAACGCAGCAAAGCAGTGCTCCAGGGGGGGGGGCTGCGCACTCTGGTGGATCAAAGCAAGTTCGATATAACATGGTTTCACCTATAGCGCGGTAAGATTTTTTGGCTCCTGAGGACAGTGTTATATTGTGGTAGAGGTGTACTAATGAAGACTAAAATCAGTGAGTACACCATAGTCCAACTGAGTCTGTGCATGGGTTCTAAGTAGTTTAAATTAAATTTTTTAAATAAATTAATGGAGATCTCCCATCTCCTAGAACTGGAAGAGGCCTTGAAAGGTCATTGAGTCCGGCCCCCTACCTTCACTAGCAGGACCAAGTACTAATTTTTGCCCCAGATCCTTAAGTGGCCCCTTTAAGGATTGAACTCACAACCCTGGGTTTAGCAGGCCAATGCTCAAACCACTGAGCTATCCCTCCCCCCACTTGTAGTTAATCAGGTCTGTTCTCATTCATACCAGCACGAGGCATAGGAGTAAGGAGGAATATGGCCCCAAGCTCAAACTTCAGAGCGTACCACCTCTGCTGGATCTGAGGCAGTGAAGCACAGTCCCCAACTGCACAGACAAGCACTTAAGTACAGTCACTCAGAGAACAGGCTGGTTACAACATACGGCCACTCCCTCACTCAAGGCAATTGCCATCACGAAGGTGAAGGGGGCACAGCGCCTTTGCACGAGCGATCCCGAGGCGCTGCGGCCATACGAGCATTAGGGCGGCCCAGGAACACTACACGGATACAGTCCCCGGGCGAGGGCTCGGCGACGGCGGCACGTACCTGGGCGCGGGCTCGATGAGGGTGGTGGTGTCCAGGTAGTGGATCTTGTAGAACTCCAGCAGCGCCGACAAGTGCTCGAACTCCTGGTCGCCGATCTTGAAGCGGCGGCTGGGCAGCGAGTTGATGATGTAGTGGGAGACCCGCGAGTTCTCGGACACCGACAGCACGTAGTCCCCCGGGCAGGTGGACGAGTCCCGCACCAGGAACATGCCGTGCCGCTGCCCCTGCAGCCGCGTCTGCGCCTCCGCCCGCGACAGCGGGCCCACGTACCAGCTGGAGCGGTCCGACGAGTCGAAGCGAGCGGCCGAGGACATGGCAACGGGCGGGGGAGCCCGAAGGCCCGGCCGGAGAGAGAAAGGCCTGGCCGGGGAAAACCAAGCGACGGGAAGCCCGGGCGGGAGAACTACGGGCACGGCCGGGGCAGGAATCCCTGTGACCGGGGAGGCGGAGGCCCAGAGAGCGGCCGGGGTGGGGCGGGAGCGGCGGTCGGGCCCCTGCTTCTCTCTCAGCGGCGGGGCGTACGGGACATCCTTCCCGCCTCGCTCTCCGGCCGGCAGCGGGGCCCGGGGGCGCGCAGAGCGGCGGCGGACGCAGCCAGGCCCAGGGCGCCGGCAAGGGGCGGCTGCTGGGCCAGCTCCGCAGTGAGGAAGCGAAAAACGCTCGGCTCGCGCTTTATCCTACGGGCTCCTGTCCCCAGAGCCAGCGCCAAAATGGCGGCCTGGGCCGGCCGAGGGAGGGAGGCTTCCGAGAACCCGCCCCGCGCAGGCGCTCTCCGCGCCTGGGCTCGCGCCCCCAGGGGCAGGGTGCAGCCTGCTGCTCCCCCCACAGGCGGCATATCAGGGCAGAGTGAGCGGTGCCTGACGCGGAGCAGCCGCCCAGTCTGCCTGGCGGCGAGGAGGGGCCGGCTCCCCCGGGCTCTGCGCCTGCAGTGACAGAAAGAGACGAGTTCACTCTCTCCCTCCGGAGCTACCAGAGTCACTCCGAGATCCCCCCTCCCCCCAGCTGCTCGCAGCCCGGGGCCGAGCGCGCGCCAGCCACCGCGCCGCGTCCTCGAGGGACTTTCCTCCAATCACACCGCGCCCCTCCCCCGCCCCAGCCAGTCTGTGCTTCGTGCCCGCCTTGTGTTCCAGGAGCTTCCAGGGGGACGCTGCTCGCTGCGTCCAAACTCAACTGGGACGGCCCATGGGCAAACATAGCGGGGCTGCTACTGAGTGCCACCCCTCACCCGCTCCGAGGCTACTCTAGCCTCTTCGCACTCCCCCATCGCTCTCCTGCCTCCCGCTCTCTTCTTCCAGCCGGGCGTCTGCCCCCGTAGTTCCCCTTCCCCTCAGTCCCCATCACGTTTCCCTCAGAGGCGTCTGTCTCCACCTCCAGCCTGCTTCCCTACCTGTCTAGCCCCTCATGGTTTCCTCTCCCGTGGTCTATTGACGATAGGTTTCCTCAGGAGACCCTGGCTTCACGCCTCTTGAGAACAATTGGAAGCAAGGGCTCTCTATTGAGGGCAGCCTCCCTGCCATCTTGGCGGAGGTTAAAATAGTTTCCCCAGATTTTAGAGCCAGGAGAGGCTACCGTGATAATCTCGTCTGATCTGTATAACACATGGCAAAGAACTTGAAGCAGATCTTAAAATAACCCATTTTCCTGCCCTTTCCTAGTCCCCTTCTCAGCTGAAGCTTTTCATAAAACAAAAATTCTTCCCCCTACCGCAATATTATCAACCCCAACTCTTTAAAAGCCAAGGGTCAGGCCTCCCCAAACATCAAGACTGACTTAAGTATTTTAAAACAAATTTTGGATTTGTGTATTGGCATCCAGCTCTTTAAAGCATTCACATTTTCAATATTTTCTTTAGAAACTTTTTTTTTTAATGAAGGCTGAGATGCCAACATAGTCACGTGACTCCATGAACTGGGGATTTTAGAAAAGCACTGAATATTACAAGGATCACAAAAAAAATCTCAAGCAGGCAAAACAACATCTGCTGTGTTCCTCCAAGAGGCAGGCACCCCTTGAGAACAGCTCACCTTAGCAGCCTAGAAGAGTCAGCTTCCAACTCAAAGTGCCATTCCTATGACCACAGAAACTTTTAACATCAAGGTGTTCTAACAAGAGACAGGGCAAAACAGCCTGAGGTTTGAACAGCAGCAAGAAAAGGAGATTATTAACCAACCCGTATGTTTCTGCTTCAAGTGCAGCCTTTTCCCTCCACTTCCATAGTCCCAGTATATTGCTAGGTGCACACAGCTTCATAGGATTGGCCACTTCACATTAGCTAGACAGTTGTGATGGGCATGCTGGCCTAGCACAACCTCCTATTCTGCACAGTGACAGGAAGATGCTGATACCAAAACAGAAGCCAGCCCTGGAGAATCCTTGACAGGGTCCAAAAATGGGCCATTACAGTTACAGATAAACAAAAATTGAAACCAGGGCTGCCAACACTCACAAGTCTATGCTATTTTGGCTGGGGCTGAAGCCATGCCAGAAGGTTCAGCTCTCTAGTAAATTTCAGTTCTGCCAGAGGGCTGAACCCCCCACTCCCCTAATTATCTGCCTTCCCCACTGGCCCACCTTCTAGGGAAGAGCAGTTGTTGCAGAAGGCACATAGAGCTCTTCCCCTCTCCCCTTCAGAAGTAGAGAGGACTTTTTGGGTAGGGGATGGACCAGCTGACATTATTATTTGTATTACTCTAGCACAGAGGTTCTCAAACTTCATTGCACTGTGACCCACTTCTGACAACAAAAATTACTATACAACCCCAGGAGGAGGACTGAGACCTGAGCCTACTGCCCCAGGCAGGGGACCCAAAGCCTGGGCCCCACCGCCCCTAGTCGGGGTGGTGTGTGTGTGGGGGGGGGGGGGGGGGGGGGGGGCGCCACAACCCAAGGGCTTCAGCCCCAGGCAGGGGCCTGTAACCTGAGCCCCCCCACTCAGGGCTGAAGCTCTTGGGCTTCGACCCCAGCCCCAAGTGGTGGGGCTCAGGCTTTGGCCCCAGCAAGTCTAATGCCAGCCCTGGCAATCCCATTAAAAACAGGGTCACGACCCACTTTGGGGTCCCGACTCATAGTTTGAGAACCGTTGCTCGAGCATCTAGAAGCAGGGAAGGAGAACAGAAAGAGCCTGGTAACTGAGGACCTTGCTTACTCCTCTCCTGTGAAAAATGGGTTGGCCCCTCTGTATTCCTCCCTACAATCAACATCCTCAGGGCTGGGAAGAGGAGAAGTGAATGAAGAACACCTGGAGCTGAAACAAAGATGGGGCTAGACGAACAGGCAGACATGGGGACCACAATTAGAATTTTGGGGGGAGATGCTAGAAACTCTGTACTATCAGATAGACACAGCTCCTGCAGCAGGACCCAAAATTACCCTTCTCAAATTTGGGAGAGTTGGAAACACTAATCATCTCTCTCTCTCTCTCTCACACACACACACACACACACACACACACACACACACACACACACATTAAAAAAAAAAAAGAATTCTTTTATATCCGATTTTAAAATCTATTGGCGTTTTAAAACCTCCTTTATAGGGGAAGTTTTATTCTCTGGAGCTCATCCAAAGAAACAAGTTAGAAGTTAGTTCAATTATATGCAGTACTAAAATTGCAGCATAGTTCCTGTCCCAGTCATTCAGCATTTGTACGGAGTAAAGATGTTACTACCTAGACCAAAAATTGTTATAATAAAATACTGCTGACAGCTTTGTTTCAGTTCCTTTTCTAACCTGGTGGTATCCAAAGAAAACAGGAGCAGTCTCTGTATAACGGGCTTGCTAAATTTACTTTCTAGTAAATCAAGCCATCACAAAGGGAAAAACATCCAGTAAAAATTTAATAGAAACTCTTCACTGCTGTCTTTCTGTTCCAGGCTATTCCACTAATTTTTTTTGTGGCCTTGGACAAGTCACTTAAATTCTCTACGTCATTTTCTCCATTTGTTTAAATGAGGCTACTAATACTTGCCTACCTTACAGTGATGAAGCTTAATTTATTAATGTTTGTAAAACAGCTTTCATTTATGGAATCCTTTTTCATCCCAAAATCTCATAAATATTGATGTAGTAGTAGTATTTATAGCTACACAAATTATTATATTTAGCATGTGATAGTGTTTAATTGCCAGTTACTTCTCAATTTCAGCTGTAACCACATTGAGCGGACTAAACCCCATCTTCTTCAAATGGTGTAAGGCAATTTTATGAGCTTCTCAATCCAACCTAAACTATCTGTACAGGAATGAAACAAAGATTCTGAATGGACATATGTAAATTCTTAAACCATTAGGAGCTGAAGCATGACACATAGGTAACTTTCCTTAGAAATTTAGAAAAATTTTTTTTCCATGTATAGGCAGCTTCAAAATGGCATTCACTTCCAGGCCTAATCATTTCTGTTAGTATTGCTGTACGCTGTTAAACAGCTGTTGTTTTCCATCCTATAGATGGTTGTATTTCAGTGGTTGGTGAAGTGATACCAAAACACATACAGCTAGTGTTGTATTTTGGGATGCTTTCATATTAAAGGTGTTACGAGATTCTATATTTGAAATAAGGTTTTGGATTTCACATCAAATTCCCATGTTACACAAAACTGACAATTCTGTATGTATGAATAGTAAGCTTTGAATTCCTCCTGGACTATTACAAGTTGACAGTTGTACCTTAGGTACCTAGAAACATGTCTAATTTGCAATAAAAGCTCAGATTTTACCTCTGACCTCGATATCACAATCTGGCCATTCCTTGTAAGTGTGTTTCTTGGACAATGTTTTTTAAAATAAGTGCCTGATTTAAATCTTCCATATTAGACCATCTGGATAATGTTAAGGGTCTACAAACTTAAACCCCCTTTCCCATCCCAGACTTTTTAGATTTTGCACCATTTGCCAATATAGGATATAAACACATGGGGAAATTGCCAGATGTTGCAACCCAGTTCTCAGGAGCAGGGTTTAGAGAGTGAAAGAAGGTACTAAAGTTGGAGTGAGTCCTGCAGAAAGGTTCCAGTGTAGGAACTACAAAATTATTGTCCCTTCTTCTGCTTCCTTCAAATCCCTCTTGTAGGAATCCTCCCTCACACATCTGCCTACTCTAGAACTACCCTTCACTTCTCCCTGTGCTAGATCCATTGCAGCCAATTGGAGGAGCCTACGCTTTTCCACATTGTGGGATTGGGCCCATATATTAACATTTTCTAGGATTTGAAAGGTACCGAGAAGAGTCTTCTGTGATGGATCATAAGTACTTGAATAACCACCTCCAATTCTGTATTTTCTACACGCTGCAGAGATAGGCATAAGCAAAGCTCTGTCCTTAGCTCATGTAGCTTGTGACATGACACTCTGCTATAGTTGCTATTACGAATCCTGTGGCAATGATGGATTTTCTGATATTTTGAGACATCCTTAAAAATAAGCAGAAAATGACACTGGGATTCCAAATGGAAGTTCTATCTACAGAACTTAATTAATTGCCAGATACAAATAGACAAACAATCAAGTAATCCAATTATTATTCTACTAAGCCTTGTAATGTATCAATGAGATGAGCTTGTGTGTTTTTAATCTCTTGATGCTGACAGAAGTATTGCATTATACTTTTATTAGTCAGAACCATTTTTATAATTTCCCCATTTCTGGATATTTCTTGTGCTATACCACTGTCCAACAGAACTCGGTGTAATTATGAATGCACCTCCCTTTTGCTGCAAGATACAAGGCTGGCATATTCAGGAAATCAGAGGAATCAAATTTAATCACTGAAAATAGGGTCAACCTAAAATACAACAGAATCCTTACTAGTGCATGCTTTCCCATAGGAAGAGGCAAGGGCTTTTAAAAGGCAGGGTTCCCATGCAGTTCCTGGAAAATTGTTCTTGATAGGAAACATCAATAATGACTGAGAATATCAATCTGTCCTCTCCTGCAGTTTTCTGTGAAAGATGCATTATTTCCAGTAAACCAAAGCTACAAAGGACTTTCTATGTTCTCTATTAGATAGATAGCCTTCTGACTTTGAAACTGAGATTTAATTATGAACACATTCATTTGGAAAGATGCACTTATAACTAAAGTAAACCACTCCTGAATGACTAGCTCGGGTGAAAGTAATTAAACTTGTTACCTACTAACTCAAAACAGAGATAAGACGGGTCACACAGTATTACTTTGGATCAGACACACTATGCACAGCTAAAAAAGGAATTATCATGGACAATGCCAAGCCTGTTGTCAGTCCTCAACATTAAACAAATAATACCATCACAATATCGAATATGTTTACTTATGTACATGAAAGCTTAAGTCACCTGGCAACATCTAAAATCAGAACTTTTTACCAGCTGCTTCTTTATAAGGTGACCAGATGTCCTGATTTTATAGGGACAGTCCCAATTTTGGGGTCTTTTTCTTATATAGGCTCCTATTACCCCCCACCCCCTGTCCTGATTTTTCACACTTGCTGTCTGGTCACCCTATGAAGGCTCAGCTGAGGAACATTCATTTGGAACCTAGTATATTATTGTCTCACCTTGACCTCTTCTGTGAAATCCAAGAATTAGCCTGAAGGCCTGCTTATTTGCAATTGTATGCAATGCCCTCTACTGGCACATACAGGAAAAGAAAACATGCCTCCACAAGCAGCACAAAGAATCATTAACCCTTTTCTATCACAAAAGAAGACAATATCACTTAAAAATACATGTAATTGGATGCCACTGGCAAGAATGCTTCTCCATTGAACAGAGTTTTTCAAAACTTAGCACCTTACTTTACATTAGGTCTGAACTTTAAGAGTAGAATTCTATAAGGAGATACTGTAGCAAACCAATTAAAATACAGCTCGTATTGGTGCACAGCAGGCAATACAACAAACAAAAGATCCACATTTAACTTAGTCCCCTCATTTATTCAAAGCAGCTTTCTAGACACAGAATAAAGAGCCATTAATTTTCAATATTGAAGTGTGCACGTATTTTAAGAGTGTGTGTAGGTGTTATGTTCATTATCTCCTGAAAAGGCCTTTTCTGAGGGGGGCTTATCTGTATGGTTTTCCTGGGTCTTCCTCCATAGCCCTCTTGCTTCATGTGCTTAGGTGTTTTGAGCACCCATTTCAGGTTGCAGACAGGGCCACTGACCTGGCTTAGGTCCAGGAGATCAAGACCTCTCAGTTTAAAACAAGTAGAGCTGAAAATACTGCTCTGATCCAGAAAGTTGATTAGTGTATTGAAAGAACTGCATGGGGGCCTCCTTAATCTTTTCTAGAAATCCTGTTTACCAATGTGGAATCTTCTAGATCTATTTTTACAAGTCATCAGTTTCCCTTACAGAGGTTCCCTATTTGAAGTTAATTTCCACTGGCTTCCTCCAGTTCTTTATAGTGCCAGTTCTATGTTCAATCTCCAAAGCCTCTATGTGATAGCATATTTGACTAAGATCACCTCATTCCAATTAAAAGAACAGGAGTACTTGTGGCACCTTAGAGACTAACAAATTTATTAGAGCACGGCTCTAACACGGCTGCTACTCTGAAACCTCTCATTCCAATTGTCACTTTGATTCTGCCCCTTCCCTTCCTTCCACGTTAACTAGGGTATTATTTTAACACCTGATAGCTAATGAACTGATAGAATTGGTTACCCTATGCCTATTCAAAAGCATGGATTACAAAGCTTTCGGATGTCAAAGCATTGGTTTCTATGGCAGCTGTTAGCTGTTAAATCAGAAGTAAATGATTTTACAAACTGCCAATTAATAAAGGAATGCTTTGTTATGCAATATTTGTTTCTTGCTCTGGTGGTCTACCATTGTTTTCCTGGCACTAATCTAGCAAGTCCAGGTCCTTGGACCAAGGTAGGCTGACCAGACAGCAAGTGTGAAAAATCGGGATGGGGGTGCGGGTAATAGGAGCCTAAATAAGCAAAATATCGGGACTGTCCCTGTAAAATCGGGACATCTGGTCACCCTAGACCAGGATAATTTTCAATCCTTTTAGGGTATGTCTACACTGCCCTTGTTACAGTGCGGCCGTGGAAGCACTGTGACATGGGAGGTGTAGTCACGCTTTATCGCCAGGGGAAGAGCTCTCCTGGATAAAAAGTAACTACCCTGAATGAGGGGTGGTAGCTTTATCGCCAGGAGCCCCATAAAGAGCTGTCTATACTGGTGCTTTTCAGTGCTAAAATTTTTGTTGCTCAAGGGGGTGTTTTTTCACACCCCTGAACGACTAAGATTTTAGTGCTGAAAGTGGCAGTGTAGACCTTAGTTGAGGTTTTTTTCCCCTTTTCCCCTTATGCCATTGCAAAACAATATTTTTTTTCACTTTCTAAGCATATAAGTGAAGATAAAAAACAACATAATTGGGCCAAAGTAGTTACTGGTGTAACTTCACTGACCTTAATGAAGCAATGAATTTGGCCCTCCAAGTTTTAGGTTGCCACATTCTGGTAGGGAAAAAACAATAACCAACAAAAATAATAACAATAAAAAGTTCCCACAAGGATTTATTATTTCATTTGTGAACAAATGGTATCTGTAAAAGTTCATCTGATTAAAGAGATTACCATAACCAGTACAAAGATAATTTTTCTAGAAGTCTTCCACCTTGTTGACAAACCCTGCAGTATAGTAATTCAGAAGCGGGAGTCAGATCACAGTTTCTAAGCCTGTTATGACGGCTGCATGCCCAGATGGGAGAAGGGTTCGAACCAACGTTCTTGCTGCTGTCACTGCTACAGCACTCACTCAATCTCACTGCGTGACAGCGGACTGACAACTGACACAGGGGACAGACACTAGGTTGTATCTTCCTGGCCATTAGATTTTATGCTGACAGGAGCATTACAGAGGAACAAGGAAGTGATTTCATGCTGAAAGTCTGAAGCAAAGGAGCTAGCCAAGCTAGATCTTTGGTGCTTCCTTTGTCCATGCTGTGGGTTAAGAAGCGGCCCCTTCAAAGGACAAAAACCTCTGCCTTTTAATTGAAGAAAAAAAAAAAAAGAAAGAAAGTTCTTTGGTTGCTTTCACACTGCTGCTTTGTGGTAAATAGAGAGAATGCAGAAGGCCTTTTGTACCGAACATTTAAGTTTCCAAATGTTTAAATATTGATTCAACGTATGTTATACCAAAGACATTAAAAAGTTTCTAAACAATTTCCCCAAGCCTTAATTTCCTTCCCGCCCTGAAAAAAAATCCTCAGGTCCTTAATCTTCACTTGAATTATCAAATTCCTCCCAGTCTGACACACTCATAACCTCAGAGGCAAAGTCTGGGTGATGCTGTAGTCGGTCTGGGTTCCATTCTGGAGTCCACCTCTCTGTCTCCATTAGAATAGCCCTAGGCAGAGTGAGGACACAGGCAGCCATCCCAGAAATATCATCCTCCAACTGGGGACCTTCCTCCCAGCAGTCTTTCTCAGCTTCATAAATATGGACATAGTCCATCCGGATCCCTCGATTGTGGGATCTGCCCCCCAAGACATAGATTCTATTGGCTAAGACAGCAATACCTGGCTCTCCGTGCCCTGCAGGTAGAGGGCACACATTTGCCCATTGATCAGTACTTGTGCTGTAGCAGGCAACCTGTAAGAATATAAAGAAATAAAAGAGGCAAGGCAACTTATTCCTTTAAGAAACATTAAAAATTTCTACATGGAATGGGTGTCTGCCATTGTGTACAATATTATTATTACATAGTTGTACAATATTATGACACAATGGGTATTATGTGTAAATGTCAAAGATCAATCCCAACATTGCTAACTTTTTCACTACTGATTCATTTTAGTAGAAATATCTAACAAATGTGTCTCAATTCTATGCCACCACAAATGCTAAAACGCAATTGCTCCCAATCAAGTGCTAACACCTCCACCTTCCTCAAGACACTGTCTCTGAAACAGTTATGCATTTAGTACCAACGCACTTGACATATCAAAAAATCAAAAAGTGTGGGGATAGTGTAAAATTGAATTAAAATCAAAACTATTGAATGATAATTGACTTAATTTCATATTATTCGTTTAAAAACATAACAATTCTTTTAGTTTTAATTAAGCTGCTGCAGAGTTTCTAGTCTGCCAAACCAGAGTGCTACAGAATTTAGATTTGCCTTGCTGGAAAATACCCAGAGCGCTTAGTTGCTATTGCCAAGGCACTGCCCAGTTGAATGTCCACCACCGATTTTTTTTTTTTAATTAAAAGAAGCCAAAAGGACTAAGGCCTTGGCTACATTTGCGAGTTACAGCGCTGTAAAGGCTCCCCCCCAGCGCTGTAACTCACTCTCCGTCCACACTGGCAAGGCATTTGCAGCGCTGTATCTCCGTGGTTGCAGCATTGCACGTACTCCACCACTCCGAGAGGAATAGCAAGTATTGCGCTGCTGCTGCAGCGCTGCGGCACCAGTGTGGCCGCCCAATGCTCTGGGAATGGCCACCAGAATTATTCGGCAGTATCCCACAATGCCTGTTCTGGCCACTCTGGTCATCAGTTCAAAGTCTACTGCCCTGGCCTCAGGTAACCAACCATGTGACACACCCTTTACATTCCCCGGGAATTTTAAAAATCCCCTTCCCGTTTGTTCAGCCCGGCGTGGGGTGGAGTGTTATCAGCGAATCTTTCCAGGTGACCATGCCTCCATGCGCCAAGCAAGCCCCAGCATGGAGCAATGGCAAGTTGCTGGACCTCATCAGTGTTTGGTGGGAAGAAGCTGTACAGTCCCAGCTGCACTCCAGCCGTAGGAATTACGATACCTTCAGGAAGATCTCAAAGGACATAATGGAAAGGGGCCATGACCGTGCAGGATTAAAGTGAGGGAGCTGCGGAGTGCCTACCGCAAAGCCCGCGACGCAAACGGCCGCTCGAGTGCTCCCCCCGCGACCTGCCGATTCTACAAAGAGCTGGATGCGATACTAGGGTTTAACCCCATCTCCCCTCCGAGCACCACCATGGACACTTCAGAGCCGATGGCGGGGGGAGGGGGAGAGGAGGAAGAGGAGGAGGAAAACGGGAGTGATGGTGGTGGGCCGGATGGAGACACCCCGGAATCCCTGGAGCCATGCAGCCAGGAGCTCTTCTCGAGCCAGGAGGAAGGTAGCCAGTCGCAGCGGCCGGTACCTGGTGGAGGACAAACAGAAGAGCAGGTTCCCAGTAAGCGGGTTTTTTTTCCCCCGGGAAAGAATTTTTTTGGTGCGGGCTCTTTGGGAGAGGATGGTTAGGCATGCATGCCTAGATGCGGAATAGTGCATTGATGTGGTTTATCACATCGCGGTAATCGGCCTTGGTAATCTCCTCGAATGTTCATCCAGAATGTGTGCAATGTGCTTGCGCAAGTTTATCGGGAGAGCCACCGTGGTCCTTGTCCTTGCCAAGCTAACGTGTCTGCACCACTGTGCCGCGAGGGGCGGGGGGACCATTGCTGCACACAGGCAAGCTGCATATGGGCCAGGGCAGAAGCCACATTGCAGTAGAAGACCCTCCCTTGCTTCCCAGGTCACCCTCAGCAGCGAGATATCGTCCAGGACTAACTCCTGTGGAAAATGTTGGGACAGTGTTCAGTGTAGGTGCCCCCTGAAGCTGCTGGCTCTCCCCAAGGCACAGAAACCCAGAGGACAGTGCAGCCCTGAAACAATCAGTCCCCCTTACTCACCATTTTGAGGCTCCCGTGGGATGTGTGCGCTTTGTTTCGGATGGGAAAATTATGCTATTGTGTAGACCCTGTGTGTTTTCTACTCCTTAAGTGTGGGGGGAATCATTACTCTGTCTGGTATAAACAATACTGCCTCTGTTAAACGTTGCATTTTGCCTATACAGCTGCATCAACCTTGAGACCTCAGCCGGCCCTCTTATCGCCTGCTCAGAGACTGCAAAAATTCAGGAAGAGACCGCAAAAAAGCAAAGACGACATGCTGCAAGAAATGATGCGGCAATCTATTAAAGAGAATGAGAAAGCACAGAACTGGAGGGAGAGAGAAAGCAGGATCCGCCAGGAAAACGCAGCGCACCGGCGGCAAAGCACCGCGCACCGGAAGCAAAGCACTGATAGGCTCATAAGCATCCTGGAGCACCAAGCAGACGCTATCCAGGAGCTGGTAGCCATGCAGAAGGAGCAGTACCACAAACGCAAACGCCACCCTCACCACCACAGCCCTTGTCCCAAAACTCTTTCCGTTGTGCCCCACTGTCACCTCCAACCCACTTTCCCCAACTTCCGTGTTCTTCACGCCACCCGCTGCCTCCAACACCAGTATCTTCACCACCCATTCCTGAAAACCACGACCCTTACCCTCTGCACTCAACCCCCATCACCATGCAGTATAGCTGTCCTGAAGTGCAGCACTCACTGCACAGCCCACCCGACAGGACATACGTGAATCTGTGATTGTACTGTTCCCCACTCCACCCCCTTGTTTCTTTTCAATAAATATTTTTTTTTTCTTTTCAATAAATGGATTCTTTGGCTTTGAAAACATTCTTTATTATTGCATAAAGTAAAAGACTCCTTAGCCCAGGAAATAAACAGGCACTGCAAGTCTGCTTGTCTGCTTAGCAAACACTGATTCCTAAAGATTGGAACTACTGCACTTCACTCCCGTGCAGGGCACCAGATATCACTGCTGGTTTTCAGCCTCAAATTGCTCCCTCAAGGCATCCCGAATCCTTGCAGCCCCGCGCTGGGCCCCTGTAATAGCCCTGCTCTCTGGCTGTGCAAATTCAGCCTCCAGGTGTTGAACCTCGGCGGTCCATGCCTGAGTGAAGCTTTCACCCTTCCCTTCACAAATATTATCGAGGGCGCAGCACGCGGATATAACCGCGGCGATGCTGTTTTCGGTCAAGTCCAGCTTCCCATACAGAGATCACCAGCAGGCCTTTAAACGGCCAAAGGCACACTCCACAGTCATTCGGCACCAGCTCAGCCTGTAGTTGAACCATTCCTTGCTGCTGTCAAGGCTCCCTGTGTAGGGTTTCATGAGCCATGGCATTAACGGGTAAGCGGAATTCCAAGGATCTCAATTGGCATTTCAACTTCCCCTACCGTGATCTTCCACTCTGGGAAAAAAGTCCCGGCCTGCATCTTCCTGAACAGCCAAGTGTTCCGAAAGATGCGTGCGTCATGCACCTTTCCAGGCCAGCCTATGTTAATGTCAATGAAACGCCCACGGTGATCCACAAGCGCCTGGAGAACCATAGAGAAATACCCCTTCCGATTAATGTACTCTGATCCTAGGTGGGGTGATGCCAGAATAGGAATGTGCGTCCCATCTATCGCCCCTCCATAGTTAGGGAACCCCATTTGTGCAAAGCCATCCACTATTTCCTGCACGTTACCCAGAGTCACGGTTCTTCTGAGTAGGATGCGATTAATGGCCTTGCAAACTTGCATCAACACGATTCCAACGGTCGACTTTCCCACTCCAAACTGGTTTGCGACCGACCGGTAGCTGTCTGGAGTTGCTAGCTTCCAGATTGCAATAGCCACCTGCTTCTCCACTGGCAGGGCAGCTCTCAATCTCGTGTCCTTGCGCCGCAGGATGGGGGCGAGCTCCTCACACAATCCCATGAAAGTGGCTTTTCTCATCCAAAAGTTCTGCAGCCACTGCTCGTCATCCCAGACTTCCATGACGATGTGATCCCACCACTCGGTGCTTGTTTCCCGAGCCCAGAAGCGGCGTTCCACGGTGCTGAGCAAGTCCGTGAATGCCACAAGCAATTTCGTGTCGTACGCGTTATGCGGCTCAATAGCATCGTCAGAGTCCTCACCCTCACTCTCACTTTGGATGTTAAGGAATAGTTCGACAGCCAAACGTGACGTGCTGGCGAGACTCGTCAGCATACGCCTCAGCAGTTCGGACTCCATTTCCCGCAGACAGATCGCGCTGCACAGAAACCGTTGAAATATGGTGCCAAAGGTGGATGGAAACAAAGGGATTTCTGGGATGCGAAGCGATGCATCACGGGGCATTGGGACAGGACCCAGAATCCCCCGCACCCACGCCCCCTTCCCACAACCCACAGCGCCAGAATGGGAAAAGGTGCTCCGTGGGATAGCTGCCCATAATGCACCGCTCCAATAGCGCTGCAATTGCCGCAAATGTGGCCATGACAGTGAGCTGGGCAGCTGTCAGTGTGGACAGACTGCAGCGCTTTCCCTACTCAGCTGCATGAATTCAGGTTCAGGGCCGGCTCCAGCTTTTTTGCTGCCCCAAGCACAGCGAAGAGAGAGAGGGAAAAAAAAAAAAAAGCCGCGATTGGCAGCACTTTGGCAGCTTCATTCTTCGGCGACAATTCGGCGGCTGGTCCTTCCCTCGGAGAGGGACCGAGGGACCTGCTGCCGAAGACCCAGACGTGTCGCCTCTTTCCATTGGATGCCCCAAGCACCTGCGTGCTGCGCTAGTGCCTGGAGCCGGCCCTGGTCAGGTTTAGCTCACAGCGCTGTACATCTGCAAGTGTAGCCAAGGCCTAAGAGTTTTAATGTTGGTGGAGTCAAGAGAATGCATGCAGGGGTGGGAGTAGTAAGTAAAGCACTGCAATGTTTGTCAGTTAGATGGAGGAGAAGCAGCCCAGTAGTTAGTGTGTGGCTGGTAGTTTTGTGTTTATACTCAATGGGAGGAAGGTATGATGACACAATGCGAGTGTCACGTGTCCCGGCAGGAAATAGCCATTACATCATCTCACCTGGTGAACATCTCTCCTATAGCCAGAGTCATTGTTGCTACCTCCAATCACGTACAGCTTTCCCAGGAGTGCAGCCATTCCATGCCAGGCACGTCTGACTGGACCATCAGCTAAGCTGTCCCAGCGATCAGCCCCTGGATCGTAACAGTGTAGTTCCTTCAAATAATCATCTCCTCTCCTCCCACATGTAATATACATCTTTCCATCCAATGGTGCTCCAGCATGTGCGTACACCTACACCATCACAAAAAAAGGCAAAAAGGGGAATAACAGGTTTCATTTTTTGTGTTTCCTCCAGCTTCAAGCACAGTAAGTATGGAATATAAATCTCCTGGCAATACATGACATCAGAGATGGTGTCTTCCTCTGATTACTTAGAAGCCAACATTTGGAAGGATTCTATGTACGCTATTGTTCCATAGGTGTGAGGATCAGTTCTTGAACTGAAATTAAGTAGAATTGCTCCTGAATTAGCACCTCTTCAATACCATTGCTTTCCTCCCTTGCCTTTTTTGAAGCCCTGTGTAGAAATTAAGTCTTACAGAAGTTTTAACAATGTTATCAGAAAGGCAGAATAGCCTAGTGGATAGAACTTGAGCAAGTCATAAGACCTGGGTTCTATTCCCAAACTGATTTGTTATTTGTGACCTCAGGCAAGTCATTTCACCTCTCTGTGCCTCCATTCCCCATCTGTAAAATGGGAATAATACTTACGTGTTTGTAAAGTGACTTGAGGTTTTCAGATAAGAAGCATTGTAAAGTGGTTTTATTTTGTATTGTTAACCTGCTACAGTAGGATTCAGCATAAATTTCTTGAAAAGGTTAATTAGAATTTTACTTCTCTTTCCTAGCCAAAATGGTCATCAAGAACTTTTGCATGAAGTTTTAATTTATGTCCTCCTTGTTTTGTGAGAGTCTGTTAGAGACCTAAAAATAGCACTTCTTGGCTGGTTAAATAGAAAACTTAGAAGGATAAATACAATGTAAGCGGCTGTTCAGTGTCTTATCTCAAAAGAGTGCAGTGGTCTCAATTTAGTTCACCGAGAGCTGATGGCCACATCACATAAACCTCCACCATCGGCACCCTTGTTTGAAAGTCACATCACATAAGCCTCCACCATCGGCACCCTTGTTTGAAAGTCACATCACATAAGCCTCCACCACTGGCACCTTTGCGTGCAGTCTCAGAACAGTGGCCAAGGACTGAATGGGCCATAGAGACTGACTTACCCTATCACCCTAGAGGTACTCCTTTCAGATCAGGGCTGAGATGGGGGAAGCTTGCACTACTGCTGCCCAAGCTGTATCCATTCTGGGAATAAACAGAGGCCTTCATTCTCCAAGGCTATGAATCAGGCACCTTTCACCAGCATAAAATTAAATGTTAAATTTTTTTGTAAACAATAATAAACTTAACATTTACAGGGGGAAACTAGTAAGAAAACAGGAAGACAAGAACCGAATTTCAATGGGAGGTCATACGTACATTGTCCCTGGTACTCATACACTTAGGGATTTTTTCCCTCTCTGCCCATACCAGTTTTGGGCTTGATCCTGAGACATATAGAGCACCTGCAACTTTGACTAAAACTGATGGGACTTGCAGGTTCTCAGTACCTCTCTGGATCAGACCCTACATTATTTAAGAACTACTTTTCTTTGGAAAGTATAATACAAACTTCCAACTTCTATGGAGCTGCCACTTCAGAACATACCTCTCAACCATTCTCACAGAAAGGTATACTGGCTTAATATTACACTCAAACTAACCTCTGTCATGCACATAGGACGTTTACCTTGATTATGTGCAAATGCAAAATTAATGTCTCAATCTGATTTAATTTTTAAGGCCTTGCATTTTATATCAGTTAGAGAGAACATACCCATGACAAAGAAGCAGATCGAGTGATATTTTAAGCATCCTTCTTACTATTTTTTGTGCCATACACAGAAGAGACTGACAGCCACCAGAATTTTTGCAGATTGAGAGGTATGCTTGAGAAAAGTAGCAAAAAGCATTTAGGAAAGATGAAGGCAAATATTAAGGGAGCTTATTAGCGTTTCCTGGCATGTGCATTCCTTACCTCCTTCCTCAGCGGTGCCATGTATTCCCACGTGTTGGTTTTTGGATCATACCTCTCTACCTCCCTTAGGTCTTCATGATAGTCTCGCCCTGCGACAGCATATATATATTTGTCCACAACACAGACACAGAGGTCAGCATGCTCTTGCTGCAGGGACTGGATCTGGAACCATTTGTTGTGTCGTGGGTCGTACCTTGCAAAGGAATATGACCAAACTGGGTTACCAAACACAAATCCACCACAGAGTACTGAGACATGGACACGGTCATTGCTGGAACATGGGTTAGCACCACATAGATCTAGACCAGTGCCTTCTCTTTGGCTCAAATTCAGCTTCTCTGTAAGTAGGTGCAATTCACTAGAGTGAAATTTGGCCATTCATATAAAAATATATTTATCAGCTAAGTTTTTATTCTATTTTGAAGGAGAATGCATTAGCAAACATAATCATGTTTCAGAGTAGCAGCCGTGTTAGTCTGTATCCGCAAAAAGAACAGGAGTACTTGTGGTACCTTAGAGACTAACAAATTTATTAGAGCATAAGTTTTCGTGGACTACAGTTGTACACGTCTACTGTTTCCAATATCCTTTGCACCACTGCCAGTCTACATACCATCAACCTTGTTAGTTTGCAATGATTCCACAATGTGAAAATTGGCTAATAATAGCACAAAGATTGTACCTGGGAATTCGAGAGGTCAGGAAGGGCATGAACATTTGGAGCTTCTTTGATTTGTTCCGGTATCTGCTGGTAAGAAGGTACTTGGACACTCTGCACCTCATATTCCTCATAGTAGTATGAATATAATGTAATTATGACAATTATGATGCACCTTGTACAGAATGTGTCATGTGAGGTCTCATTGGAAAAGTTATGATTTGCTGAATTCGATTATCCTATTTGGAGTCATGTATCATTTTTGTATCTGGAGTTATGAATATTGACTTTGTATCTGTATTTCAAATGTGGTTACACCTGGATGACATCCACTAGGCAAGATGCTTCCAGTCTAGACAGCTGATTGTGAAGGGCCCATTCAAGGTAATGGTCCATTAAGGAAAACGATAGGCTTTGGGAGAAGCTTATCCTGCACCTGGTGAGCCTTCCCAAAAATGCTTCAGACAGCCTACGGAGAAGGGCTGCTATGACTCAGCAAGGCATGCAAGGGCATATGACCAGACCACATGATAATGAACTCCATTTTGGTACCTGTATTCTTCCACAAACTGGGCCGGGAACTTAGCTTGGAACAAAGAGTTCCTACCATATGGAAAGGCTATAAAAGATGGGGAGTGACATCACTTCTGGGCCTCACTCCCTACACAAGAGCACACCTGATGAACAAAGATTAAAATGGGAGAAGTACTGGTCCCAGGTTAAAGGGATTTCTAGCTTGTGTATGGCAACTAACAAAATCATTCAAAGCCCAAGATTTGGTGGTGATGGGGGACTTCAACTATCCGGATATATGTTGGGAAAATAACACAGCGGGGCACAGACTATCCAACAAATTTTTGGACTGCATTGGAGACAACTTTTTATTTCAGAAGGTTGAAAAAGCTACTAGGGGGGAAGCTGTTCTAGACTTGATTTTAACAAATAGGAACTCGTTGAGAATGTGAAAGTAGAAGGCAGCCTGGGTGAAAGTGATCATGAAATCATAGAGTTTGCAATTCTAAGGAAGGGTAGAAGGGAGAAGAGCAAAATAGAGACAATGGATTTCAGGAAGGCAGATTTTGGGAAGCTCCGAGAGCTGATAGGTAAGGTCCCATGGGAATCAAGACTGAGGGGAAAAACTGAGGAGAGTTGGCAGTTTTTCAAAGGGACACTATTAAGGGCCCAAAAGCAAGCTATTCCGCTGGTTAGGAAAGATAGAAAATGTGGCAAAAGACCACCTTGGCTTAACCACGAGATCTTGCACGATCTAAAAAATAAAAAGGAGTCATATAAAAAATGGAAGCTAGGACAGATTACAAAGGATGAATATAGGCAAACAACACAGGAATGCAGGGGCAAGATTAGAAAGGCAAAGGCACAAAATGAGCTCAAACTAGCTACGGGAATAAAAGGAAACAAGAAGACTTTTTATCAATACATTAGAAGCAAGAGGAAGACCAAAGACAGGGTAGGCCCACTGCTTAGTGAAGCGGGAGAAACAGTAACAGGAAACTTGGAAATGGCAGAGATGCTTAATGACTTCTTTGTTTCGGTCTTCACCGAGAAGTCTGAAGGAATGCCTAACATAGTGAATGCTAATGGGAAGGGGGTAGGTTTAGCAGATAAAATAAAAAAAGAACAAGTTAAAAATCACTTAGAAAAGTTAGATGCCTGCAAGTCACCCGGGCCTGATGAAATGCATCCTAGAATACTCAAGGAGCTAATAGAGGAGGTATCTGAGCCTCTAGCTATTATCTTTGGAAAGTCATGGGAGACGGGAGAGATTCCAGAAGACTGGAAAAGGGCAAATATAGTGCCCATCTATAAAAAGGGAAATAAAAACAACCCAGGAAACTACAGACCAGTTAGTTTAACTTCTGTGCCAGGGAAGATAATGGAGCAAGTAATTAAGGAAATCATCTGCAAACACTTGGAAGGTGGTAAGGTGATAGGGAACAGCCAGCATGGATTTGTGAAGAACAAATCATGTCAAACCAATCTGATAGCTTTCTTTGATAGGATAACGAGCCTTGTGGATAAGGGTGAAGCGGTGGATGTGGTATACCTAGACTTTAGTAAGGCATTTGATACGGTCTCGCATGATATTCTTATCGATAAACTAGGCAAATACAAATTAGATGGGGCTACTATAAGGTGGGTGCATAACTGGCTGGATAACCGTACTCAGAGAGTTGTTATTAATGGTTCCCAATCCTGCTGGAAAGGCGTAACGAGTGGGGTTCCGCAGGGGTCTGTTTTGGGACCGGCTCTGTTCAATATCTTCATCAACGACTTAGATATTGGCATAGAAAGTACGCTTATTAAGTTTGCGGATGATACCAAACTGGGAGGGATTGCAACTACTTTGGAGGACAGGGTCATAATTCAAAATGATCTGGACAAATTGGAAAAATGGTCTGAGTTAAACAGGATGAAGTTTAACAAAGACAAATGCAAAGTGCTCCACTTAGGAAGGAAAAATCAATTTCACACATACAGAATGGGAAAAGACTGTCTAGGAAGGAGTACGGCAGAAAGGGATCTAGGGGTTATAGTGGACCACAAGCTAAATATGAGTCAACAGTGTGATGCTGTTGCAAAAAAAGCAAACATGATTCTGGGATGCATTAACAGGTGTGTTGTGAGCAAGACACGAGAAGTCATTCTTCCGCTCTACTCTGCTCTGGTTAGGCCTCAGCTGGAGTATTGTGTCCAGTTCTGGGCGCCGCATTTTAAAAAAGATGTGGAGAAATTGGAAAGGGTCCAAAGAAGAGCAACAAGAATGATTAAAGGTCTTGAGAACATGACCTATGAAGGAAGGCTGAAAGAACTGGGTTTGTTTAGTTTGGAAAAGAGAAGACTGAGAGGGAACATGATAGCAGTTTTCAGGTATCTAAAAGGGTGTCATAAGGAGGAGGGAGAGAACTTGTTCACCTTAGCCTCTAAGGATAGAACCAGAAACAATGGGTTTAAACTGCAGCAAGGGAGGTCTAGGTTGGACATTAGGAAAAAGTTCCTAACTGTCAGGGTGGTTAAACACTGGAACAAATTGCCTAGGGAGGTTGTGGAATCTCCGTCTCTGGAGATATTTAAGAGTAGGTTAGATAAATGTCTATCAGGGATGGTCTAGACAGTATTTGGTCCTGCCATGCGAGCAGGGGACTGGACTCGATGACCTCTCGAGGTCCCTTCCAGTCCTATAATCTATGAATCTATGAAAAACTTGCTGGACTACTTGTATATTGCTGATTCAAATCCTATCTAGTATATTGGGCTTAGTTTGTGTTTTTATTTAATTTCCTAGGTAACCAGCTTTAATTTGTTTGTCACTTAAAATCTATCTTTCTGTAGTTAATAAACTTGTTTTATGTTTTATCATAACCCGTGGGTTTCTGAGTGAAGTGTTTGGGAAAATCTCAGCTTGGTTAACACAGGGTTGTTGCATATCTTCCCCACAGCAAGGGTGGAGTGAACTCTATTAATGAGCTTGCACTATACAGATCCCAGTGCAGTGCAAGACAGTATAATTCTGGGTTTATACTCCAGTAGGAGTGAAAGGCTGGGGAGCTAAGAAATTGGCTGGTGCTTATATAATTGATCCTTGAGTAACTTAGGTAAAGCGCTCAGGTAACTCAGTTGGGTGTGTGGCAATTGCATTGGGGGATAACAGTCCCTGGAGAGGTGGCTGCGTATCAGCAGAGCAATGTGAGAAAGGCCAACCTAGTTGAATTGTTAGGGGGCACAGAGGTTCCAACGGCTTCAAGACTGCACCCCGGGGGGATGACAATCCATCACAGGTACTTCAACCTTTTCAACTTTAGCTTTCACCCCCAAATATCAATTCCAGATAAAATATGGAAATCTTCATTACAGGAGCAGCCTGAATGCAGTCGCAGGAACTTAAATTCATCTTGCATATGACAAACAAGAACAACTGGACTAAAACCTATAAAAAAAAAAAATCACTAGTTTGCACACAAAAGGATGTTGTCAGACACAGGGCTTGTAATACACCTGTTTAACCACGTAATGGGCATTAAAATCTAGAAAAAAGCCTGATCTCAATGGAACTTAAAAAAACCTCCAAAACTGTTACCAGGCTCAACTGTAATTTTTTAACTTAAAATTTAAGACTTTTTTTTTTTACATCATTATTTAGTTGTGATTCAATCTTGGGAAGTAGCAGGATGCTCATTAATGGCATTCCACACACCAATTCAAAATAATCAACCGATGGTACAATTGTGTTTGAAGTGTTTCATAGCTGTGCTCCTTAAATCACTTGCCTTTTATATCAGATTTGCATACACTACAACTTTGAATTTTTGATTATCCTAATTCACTGCTGCAGACCATCATTCTGACATTTCCCCTCTGTCTAAGAAGGGAGGAAGAGTTCTCTCTTCAGAAACAGTTAACGAGCTTCCATTCCTGCCCTATTCAGGCAAACACATAAGACTTCATACTTACATACAGTAGCACATCTGACTTCAAAGTGCTATACAAACATTAACCTAATTAAGCCTCACAACGACCCTACAGGGTGGTAAATATTATTCCCATTTTACAGATGAGAGAAGGTAAGAAAATCAACCGAGGTAACAGAGGGAGTTTGTGTCAGAGTCAAGATCAGCACACAGGAGTTCCTGGCTCCCAGTCCCGTGCTCAGAACTCAAGAATATTTTACAACAACTCAACAGAGCTGTTGTGTAATGTTGCTACATTTGCTTTCCCCTTTGTGGTTGATTAGCAAATGAAACATGCACAAACAGAAAGCTTCCTCCTTTAGAATCAGGTTGGTCTTCCTTAGTCCTTGCACTTTCTTTCAATGAGGTCTCAGTACAATTCCCAACTTTTCTGGCCCGCTATCATGTGCGCTGCAAAAGTGACTGCCCGACTCAGGGAATAGTAATTGGCTGGTAAAAAATAATGGTGGCAGAAGTAGTCTCCTCTTACCTCCAACACCTGGACTCTGCTCGAAAACCTCGCACGTTGTTATCTCCCCCAATCAAGTATACAAAGTTGTTGAAAACAGCGATTCCTTGGTTGGACATTCTGGGGGCTAATGCAGCAGTAAAGTGCCTCCACTCTCCCAATACGGGGTTCAAGTACTTGGCTTGGTCGCTGAGGGCTGTGGATGGAGTAGAATGCATCCCTCCAAAGCCCACTACACAGTGGAACTCTGATCTCACCTGTGTCTGTGAGCTTTGAAGCATGGGCTGAAGACATTCATTCTTGTGGTACATTAGTGCATCGGCTACAGTCTCTCTTAATGGACATGGGCTTAATTTGTCATGGAGCCTTTGCAGGATCTGGAGCTCCATCAGGGGGAAGCGGACTGTTTCCAGTAGCTTAGGAGGCTCCATCAGTGAGACCTGATCTGTCTCTACCTGTTCTAGGGTGTAATGGTACAGAAGCGCCCCTTCATAAACCTCATTCTCACAGTTGACCTCCAAGAGGTTGCTGCTCAGTAGGGAGTAGACCTTCTCCAGGGGTAGCTGGCGGTATATCTCTGTCTTTGAGAAAGCTACAAAGTTCTTGAGAATATAGGAGTCCAGCTGCTCACTCAACTGATTCAAGTCAAAGAGGTCCGCTAATTTGTATACATCCAGGATGTTCTCTTCATCCACCCAGGACATGAGAAAATCACAACAGAACTTAATGACTTCTGGAATCTACAAGAAACAAAGCAGATTTTTTTTTTACTGAAATAAACAAATCTTGTCTTACACTGGAGAGACCAGATTCATAAGAGTATGGAAGACCCAAGCTGAGGAAGTTGTAATAAATTGCAGGGAACACCTGTCACCAAGAAGGCGGACAGTGGTCTCTGGCTGTTATCAGTACTGGCTGGAAATAAAAACTGATAGATTAATTGAGTACTGTTGACCATGGCTTTCACCAAAGATGACGTGAATATGATCCAATGTGGGTTTGTAGATGAACAGAATATAGTTCTTCTGTTTCCAGACAGATTAACCGGTATGCAAAAGGCACAACAGGATAGTAAACTGAGCTGTATCATTCAAATGCAGAAGAAACCTTTTGCAAGGAAATCTAATGTATTTTACATAGTTTACTGAGTACAGTATGACATTGCTTCTGGACACCAGGAGATAGCAGAAAAGTTCTTTGCTATACATGACGAACTTCTGTTGACTCCACAAAGGTTAATAAGAGTAAATGTCTAGTGAGTATGTAATCTAATACCACAGCATGTATAGTGTGGGAAATAAAAAGCAAAAACTGTCTTGATGGCAAAACAAGAGCCACTGTACTTGTAGCAACTGGGATCACAGTTCCATCCATAGTGGGTCTGTGAATCAGCCTTTATACTGCAGATGGGAGCCTGAGAGGCTGCAGCACCAATACAGTTTCAGAAGAAGGAAGTTAGGTCCTTCAATGTAGATCATAATGTAGGAACTCTTAACAGAATCTCCCTTGAGGAGTCACTAAGCAGGTAAGGGGTTACTGAGCACATCAGGGAAGTCAACCTCTATAAAAGAGTCACACTAGATAAAATGGTGAAAAATTATAAGCAAACACATAAAACTACTTATATAAACAACACATCCATCCAAACCCAGTTTATACACATCTCTAGCTATTTACAAAGCCCTGGCCTACACTACAAACTTACGTTGGTTTAACTACGTCACTCAGGAATGTGGAAAATCGACATGCCTGAGCATCACACCTAACCTCCAGTGTAGACGGTGCTATGTTAACGGGAGGGCGGGTGGAGTAGCATCTTCACTAAGTGCTGCAGCTGCATCACTGCAAGTGCAGACAAGCCCTTACTCCACAGTTTAGGGCACTCAGAAAAAAGTTTTAGTCAAATCCACATATATAGACAGAAAAGCCCCTGCCCTTTACTCCCCCTCTATTGTGTTTGTTCACCTCTTCAACCTCTCCCATTTATTCCCGAGTGTCCCCATTCCTTATTGGTCCCATTTTTCCCTGTGTCTTCTTGCTCCATCTCCCAATCCCTCACCTGAAGTTGGCAGGCAGCAGTTAGCGTTTCTTGTACATTGTTCAGGCTGAGTTCCAGTTCAGAGGTGTATATGAAGTTCAGGATTTTACACATAGCATTGAAGGAGACTCCATGAATACGAATCTCTTCCTGTTCCATCTCTCTTAGACCACCAGCAAACATTCCTCTGTAGAAAGAAAAAGGTACACGCTACACTGGAGATGTACCAAAGCTATGTACAGTTCAACCCAGCTTAGCCATATTGTTCTGGGGACATCCAAAATACTCAGTCAGATGGCTAACTGGACAGATAGCTTTGCAAAGCCTCCATGCCTTTTCCCAAATCCAGTACTCCAGGAAATATGCTGGGCTATACAGTTTTGGAACTGGAAACCCAGAACACAGCCTTTTCAGAATGCAATAAAGAGACACCACCTAGCTGGCTCTGAAAATCCAGAAGGCATAGTTAAGCTTTGGTTAACCAGTGCTTATCTGTACACATATTCTCCCTGTGCATCCATGCATTAGTTTAACCTTATAAATTGCTTCCCCATTAAGCACTGGGAGCCCCGTAAAACATAAAACCCTCCCTCACTGAAATAATTAAAAATAAATAATTAAATACATTAAGTAAAAGCAAATAAGAAGGCATAAAGGCTCCTGCATCCCCCACTGGGATCATTGTCTTTAAAGATTTTAGTGTTCATGTTATAAGCCCTTGTTTTTAAAGAAGTTTAAAATAGCCATTGAAGTGTGCTAGCCTAGCAACAGTGCTTTTTTGCTACAAAGGACCCATCGATTCAGATGCTATTGTGTTCTCTTCCAGAAAGGGCTGGGGTGATAGAGAAGTGAATGCACTCAGTTCGAAGGTGAACAAGCCCATTAAATGTCTACATTGCAGGTCTGACAGACTCAAACATGTTTAAGCCCAATTCCCCCTACCATCCACACAAAGCCCTCAGGCATGTGTCTCTATGAGGGAAGGGACAGCTCAGTGGTTTGAGCATTGGCCTGCTAAACCCAGGGTTGTGAGTTCAATCCTTGAGGGGGCCACTTAGGGATCTGGGGCAAAATCAGTACTTGGTCCTGCTAGTGAAGGCAGGGGGCTGGACTCGTGACCTTTCGGAGTCCCTTCCAGTTCTATGATATATATATATATATATATATGGACATAGTTCTACGTTCCCAGCACATGCGTTTTATGGCGAATACAGGTATAAGCTCTTGTTTCACTGTATCACACATCTCTGCCCTCCCTCTTTGCGACAAAGACACAGCTAAGGGTTCATGTGGGATAGCATTGATGGACTATCTCAATAATTCCTGGTGTGTGTGTGTTCTGGCCTAATTCCCAAGTTCCTACTCACCTCCCATGCACCATAAGCAACCCCAATTTCCAGAAATCAGAAATCTGTCAATGCGGTGACTGTGTGGACAAGCCATGGGGCATTCATAAGCAAGCTTGACAAGCACAGCTCCGCAGGCATGAATGGCTGGACACAGGTACACTACGCAGTGTAGACATACCCTTAGCTGCTAGGAAGGGAAAGGAGTGCTTCACGTCATTCAACTGCAACCTACCCCAAAGCAGTGTCGATGGGGTCCTAAGGAAGTCCCATGCAATCCTTGTCTAGAAAGATGATGGCTGTTACATCAGGCTTTGCGGGTTGAAGAAGTAGGAGTTGTTTGAAGTAGACAGAATCTTCAAGTGCACCATCAGGAATGCAAAGAAACCAATTTGCTCTAAACGTGCTCAGAGCTGAAATCTGGGAGTGTGTTTTGGATCAGTGTGATATTACTCCAAATGAGATTGGTTAAAAAGAATGACTTGTCCCACTTTTGGGTGCCACTCACTAGAACTAATGTGGTTTTGGAACTGAAAAGTTGCGGGACATTAAATCTATGATGCGAGATGTGACTTTTCAGTTTTTAATTTTTAGGAACTAAGGGCTGCTGCAACTCCCCTTAAAATCAATAAAAAGACTCCCATTGACTACATCAGGAGTTGGATTGTCCCTCCCAAGTTACATCAACAGCACTTAGGACCATTACTTCCCACAACATGTTTTATAACTTGCTATGTATTATGAAATTACTGTAATGGGCCAAATCTTGTTGGTGCCAATAGAACTTTAACAGCTCTGTAGAATGCAGTGTCGTACTTCTAACGAATGGGGCACGTATAAAACAGGCACCGCTATGTCCTCCAATTATTATGGGTTCTGAGTGAAATGGAGGCACCTGGAAGCAAAACTAAATGTGGAATAATGCGAGATTAGCTTTATTTTTAAAGTCATACAAAAGAAAAATGAACAGGGACAAATTAAATATTTTAAATGCATTCAACTCATCTTAAGGGTCTGATTTTAAATGCACAAGGATAAGGATACTCCAAGATACGGCTGAATTTCTATTTCTTTCATTCCTCCATGGATAGGCCTCCAGACTGCAATGGGCAGGCATTAAAGTGTTGTGAATAAAGCATGGTATGCCACATAGTACAACTTGGGAAAGGACGGGGAATCCGAGGGGAAGAAAGATGGAAGTCCATCCACAATTCAGAATTTCTTTTCTTTTTCTTTTGCTGGTTTGAGTCATATTGAGAAAGATGTTGGTTACAGATTCACAGTGACACTGGACTCACCTGAAATAGTCACATGATGCAGCTAGAAGTATCCGATGAGCTTCGATAGGTTTCCCTTCCACTACCAGGACTACATCAAAAAGGATGCCACTATCTCGGAGAGCTACCAGGCCACTGAGTAAGGACTGGGAGTGCTCTGCACTGCGGTAAGTGTTGCTGGTGCACTGCTGGAGGGAGGGCTCCAGGGGAGTCTTGCATGGCTGAGTCAGCTCTTGATCCTCTGCCATCACAAGCAGAAATGCTCAGTACCTTACAGCCACCAGTTATAGCCAGATGAATTCTGTGAGACAACATAAATAGCAAAAGTTTGTGTTTGCTGATTAACAGCATTTTAACTCTTCTCACAGTCAGCAAAACACACCAACCCTTAAGTACAATGGAGAGACCTTAAAACGCGGTTTTACCCAAATGAGATTATTTTGGATTTACACCAAGAGCAGAGTTTGGTGCAAAACGTCGCTTTCATTTACCAAATTCCCAGCTGCACAGTGTTCTTAGATACCTTTGGTGTAACAGAAGCTGCAAATTGAGTCCCCATCTTTAGTTTACCAGGGTAAATCAAAGGGCTTGTTTTGTTGTATTTTTTCTTGTCTGCCTTTTTACATCAGCTGAGCACATTTCCACAAATGCCCCTTCTTGGCCCAAGGCTAAGTTCCCTACACGCACGGCTAATCAAGGAAAGGAAGGAACTAAGGCGATTGGAGACTATATTGGCCTTTTACAACTTTGGCTATGAATTTTCAGTGCTGTGAGAGCACGCTTTTGCAGTTGAAATTAGTAACCTTCTAGAAAAACAGTGCCAAAGTGGGAATATAAAGACAACTTTCAGGAAGAACTGAACTTCTAAACAATTCCCAGTCTCTAGAATCAGTGGAACATTTAAAAGGGAGAAATCTCCATGATACAATATTGTCTAAACTACATTACTCCCACAGCTCTACATTTTACCTATATAGTATTTACTGCAAAATTATGCTGAGAAAATTTGAAAGCTGCAAATTGGGATGTGCAGGGCTGTGGCAGGAGGAGAAGGAGGTGACTTTCCCCTGCTCCAGGGCTGCAGTTGCCGAGGAGAGATGGCCCTCCTTCCCAGCCTCAGCTCTGTGGCTCGGGTGGCAAGGGAGAGAGCCCACTCCATCCCAGCCCCAGCGGGGAAGAGAGGGCACATCCATCGCATTAGAAAGGTAAGACTAGGGATATTCAAATATGAATTGTGTGCTTTTATTTGTAGAACAAAAAAACCTTGAATTATTATTAAGGGTTTTTTTTTTTATATAGCGCTATTATCCAAAGCGCTTTACAATAGTTAGGTAACGGTACAAACAACATTTGGAAAGATCATTAAGTGAGACCCGCAGCAATTTTCAAGTGGTCTGTGAAAAAAAAGTTTCAGAACCACTGCTATAGATCATGGGAAAAATCTTGGCTCCACTGAAGTTAACGGCAAAACTCCCACTGAATTTACTAGTGTTTACCATCCCAGTCGCAAGGTACACAGTCCAGATAACGCAGGATAGCATAGTTAACAACCCTATTGCATGACTGCTTTGTCAGGACTTAGTCCCAAGGGCCACTATAGTTTCATCACTACTAGCTACATTAGTTTTGGAGCTAGAAACTCAAAATCAGAACAGCACATGGTCAGCAGTCTGGCTAAAGAATCTTCTTTGCATTTAGAACAATGGAATCCAGTCTCTGCTCTACCAATAGAGAGCACTACAGGCATCTGAAGAAGTGGGTTGTAGCCCACAAAACCTTATGCTCAAATAAATGTGTTAGTCTCTAAGGTGCCACAAGGACTCCTGTTCTGTTTGCGGATACAGACTAACCCAGCTGCTACTCTGAAACAGGTAGGACTGAGATTTGACTTTTCAATGAGATTCCCTTCTATATACTCTACAAAGAAAACAAACCACCACCTGTAGCAGTGGCTATCAAAGCCCCGGTCAACTGACTAGGGTGTGGGGCTTGCACTACATGGCCAAAGACAGCACCGTAGACATTCCCACCTGGGCTGGAGTCTGGGCTCCTAGCAGGTGTCAGAGTCCAGGTTCCAGCCCAAACTGTGGCTTTGCTTTTCATGGCACCTGAAGGACAACGTTGATTGCTCATTCACCTTTAACCTCTATGCCTTTATCCTAATTGTCGTTGTAACGATACTTCTAAAGCTGTGGGAACAGCACTGCAGAAGACTTTATGTTTCCTGTGGTGAATTAAAAGCGTTCTCAGACTCACTAATGTCAATAATAGAAATGGCTTTAAGTGGTCATTTATTTGATCCTTGTTCCCACAGGCAAGACTAGAGCGAACCAGTACTGCTATTGGCTCCCATCAACGCTTTGAGCACGTCTCAACTCTAGAAAAAGAAG
Organism: Malaclemys terrapin pileata; assembly: GCF_027887155.1. Classification (NCBI taxonomy): domain Eukaryota; kingdom Metazoa; phylum Chordata; order Testudines; family Emydidae; genus Malaclemys; species Malaclemys terrapin. The sequence goes on along the minus strand of NC_071520.1, from coordinate 13,151,261 downwards.
CAGCTGTGTTACACGCCAGCAGAATGGAGCGGACAAGGAAATAGCACAAGGACAGCTGCACACCAGTTATTCAGGTCTCGCTTCCTCACCACAAAACACACCCAGATGTCTCTCCGTGGCAGCCCCTTATCCAGCAAAGGGTGAGGAGGGCTGCAGGGTGAGTGGGGAAGCACCAGAAGACGTGGGGCTAAAATATCGGGGGGGGGGGGGGGGGATTCCGTGTACTGGACAGCAGGCTCGCGAGTCAGTTACTCCGGTGTCGGGGGGCAGCACACCGCGGTGGGGGCCCCGTGCAAGGGCGCCCGCGGGGGGGGGTCTCCCTATCGGTGGGGGCAGGGCAGCAGCTCAGTCAGGGGGTGCTAGTTGTCAGGAGTCCCCCACCCCCCACGGCGGGGGCCTTGGAGCCAGCCCCCCAGAGCAGTCACCCCCCTCCCCGAATCCCGCCTGGAAACCCGGGGAGGGCAGAGGGCGCCCCACCTGGACCCAGCCCTGCGGTCACCTACCGGCAGCGGCGCCCCCAGCCTCGCGACAGCCCCGCCGCCTTCTTCCAGGGTCATCTTCGCACAACCATAGAGTCAGGCCGGAGCGCCCTTCCCACGTGACTGAACAGAGGGCTACGCCCACAAGCCCTTCTTAAAGGGGCCCTCACCAATTGCCTCTCTCTGGCTGGCTGGGTAGAGATCTGCCGGCTTGTAGATCTATCTGGACATCTCTCGTGTCTTTCGGATAGGCGTCTGGCACATTTGCTCTGGTTAATGCAGTGTCCCAGTTCCATCCAAAAATGCACTTAATCTTAAAAGTGCTGCCAGTGCTAATAGGTCAATGACCAGCAAAAGAGAGAAATGTGGATGACTTCTCCAAAATCAAGCATGATGCAGTGTAACTGCACCTACATGCACCATAACCCACTTCTTTTCCTCCAGAAGAGATTTATTACCGGTAACTTATTTGTAAAGGGAGGAAAAGGGTGCAAGGAGTCACAGAAATCTTCCTAGTACAAAACTATCAGTCCCTTGGCTCTGATAAACATTAACTTGCCAGCTGTATAATGTATTTTATCTTCCTGCTCTATATTTTTCAGAGTATTTTCACTATAAACATATTAGCATGCTGTTGTCCGCCATCCACAGCTTTCATAGCTTCTCCCTCTGTTCTACAAGTGACTAGGTCCACCACATTTTCACAGATGAATGATATGTGTGGCTGCTTATTTCAGAAAATCCACCACTGTGCACTGATGTGCAATTATAGGAGTGGATTTATTGAGACTGAGGTCATCTACATCGCTAAGGGATTCTCTATATGGGAGGTTTACTACACAGTAATTTTAGTTTGGGCGCATTGATTAAAATGACCTTGGTACACACAATGCAATTCTTAAAGCATACTAACTTGCCAGTTAATACATATCATAGAATTTACTTTGAAAGTTAATTAATTGCTTGTTTGTGTGAACATATTGTTTAATCACGCTAGCCTGGCACAGTGGTTCTCAACCTTTCCAGACTACTGTACCCCTTTTAGGAGTCTGATTTGTCTTGCGTACCCCCACGTTTCACCTCACTTAAAAACTACTTGCTTACAAAATCAGACAAAAATACAAAAGTGTCACAGCACACTATTACTGAAAAATTGCTTACTTTCTCATTTTGTCTGTATGAAATTTTAGTTTGTACTGACTTTGCTAGTGCTTTTTATGTAGGCTGTTGTAAAACTAGGCAAATATCTAGATGAGTTGATGTACCCCCTGGAAGACCTCTGTATACCCCTAGGGATACACATACCTCTGGTTGAGAACCATTGGCTTGGCAGTCATCCAACTTGTATCCCACTGCCCACACTGCTTTCCATGACACCAGAATCTATCAACTCTGTATAGTCTTAATTATTGTAATCATCTCCTGTCTGACCTCCCATTTCTAGTCTGCTCAAAACGCTACTACTTATGTCCTTTGAACACTTTCATTATCTTCCTTCCTTTTACAGCATCATATCAAGTTAGGCACAACTCCCTTAGTCTCCTGTGAAAACCTCACCGCTTAGCTATAATTCTATGATTCTAAGTTCCTCATAAAAAGTCTATACTCATCACACTTTTCAGGATCAGTCCCTTAGTCTGAATGTAAGTAATTGCCACATAATTGAGAGATAAAATAGCTTATTAAGAAAGTAACATCAGTAGAACATGAGAGAAACCCCTTACCAAATGAGGGAAATGGTAGCTTGTGTATAGGGGTTTATAGTGCTAAGAAACTGGCACTTAGGAACATATAAGCACACAGCCTTGCTCTGCCCCTTCTCTCCCCCTGAGAAACCACAGCTGCTGCTGGACTAGAGCATCCCACCTACATGCCTGAATTGAGACACTCCAGTGCTGCACTCAGCAGAGAGCGGAGTAATACTCACAGTCTCACAAAGGTGTGCTAACCAGTTTCACCTGTGTGGGTTTTTTTGACTGCCTGATCACTTGTATTAATGTTTATCTCACTGTCTGAAATTTCTCAAGCCCTAGACACTACAGTGACTGGTCCTATCCACATGTGTCTTACTCCTAAATGTGCTGCTGTTGCTAAGTGAACAACCAGCAAAGTGAGAACAATTTGGTTGACATTTCCCTTATCAAATATGCTCCGAGGTGTGCCACGTCCCACTCTACTGCCTCAGAGATTAATTCTACAGTGTCTTATTTGAGCCAGAGAAACCTCATAACCTCGTACCTCTAACTTGCCTACCCAGGGAATGTATTTTCATGTCCTTTTCCACATCTTTCTGTGTATTATAATTACAAACATATTAACAAGCTGTTTTCTGCAGCTATAGCTCTGAAAGCTTTGTATGCTTCCCCTTTGTAATATGCAGGTGCCCATACTTGCCACATTACCACAAGTGCAACATGCATGGCTGCTTGTCTCAGAATATTTGCCATTGTACCTTGGTGTCAGAGTACAATTAGTCTACTGAGACTGGGATGATTGCTCCCCACACTTTAAATTGGCTCTAAATTTCATCCTGATTCTGTTTGAATCAACTGGAACTTGCATAACTACGTTTTTACTATGAAAAGTACGTGGAACCTGAACTATAGAAATACCACTGATTGCTGCTCCATAGGAATGTTTCTTAATTGTTAGGTCATCCTTTGGTTCTTTCCTTATGCTTCCATTTTCAGTTTTCCATTTAAATGAATTATAGATGTAAAAGTCATATGAAGAAAATAATTTCAATTAACCTGAAGAATTTCCTTCTCTTTAAATCTTTCTGAGGGGCACCTGGTGTGTCTCCATCTAGCCTTAATTTCTGTAACTGGCTTGTCTGGCTTCCATGTCTTTCACCTCTTCCTCCTGTAGTCGGTTTAAAAAAATGAGGCTGCCCAAAGTAAACTTCCCATCCCATCACTCCATCAGTGTTTCTTTAATCTTTTCATTAGCTACCTGTCTCTTATAACATCCTATTAATTTTTTTCCTCATCTACATAAAGTCCGTCATCATCTTGCCTCATATAGTAAACCTCTGCTCCATTTTGCCTGCTCCTGATGCCTTTACTAGATTTATTACTTTATTCCTCTGACTTTTCCCATTCTTGATCTATGAAGCAAGGAGGCAAATATGTAGTGCTGTCTAATGCACAAAGTAAATAAACAAAAAAAGAAATGTTCCCCTCTAATCTAGTAGTTATAGGAATCATAAGCTCTGGTTCTGCAAGCACTTATACATATGCTAAATGTATGGAGATGAGTAAGAGGTGATGTTACTTGGAACAAAGATCCTGTGCTTAACTTTAAGCCTGTGTGTAGTTCTAGTGAATTTGGTGACACTACTCATGTGCTTAGTTAAGCACAGGGGCCTATAGTAGGTACACAATTGTCAAACAGAATAGTCTCCTATTATTATTTTTGTAAATGAAGGCTTTAATTCTGAAGCCATTTAGGAGGCCAGCAGCAAAGTGGCAGGACATGACAATGCCCTACACAGCTTCACTCTGGCTATTGGGAAAGAAAATATTGAATAGATGGACTTGACTTAATGCATTCGTGCAGGCTGCTCTGTCTGGGCAAACCCTTACATCGGTGTGAAGCCCCGCTGAAGTCAATGGAGCGCTGCATACCTGCAGGACGGGAGCTTCGTGGAGTCGCTTGTCGGGCTAAGGCCCAAACCTCTCTTGCCCTTGGGATTGAAGACAAAATAAAATTCTCCTAGGAAACTGCGCATCGCTCAACTCCCAGGGCCTCGGATGGGGCTGCCGCACTGCGGGACTAAGGCCGCACTGGGGCCATGGGCTCTAAGCAGCCTCCCTTCCGGCCTAGTGCTGCTGAGCAACCGGGACCGTACTGCCCGGAGCTCGGCTACCTCTGAGCCTGGTCCACACACAGAACTACATCTCCCACCACGCATCGGGGGGGGGGGGGGGGCGGGCATGTGAATGTGGAAGCAGCAGGACTACGTTTCCCAACATGCATCGGGGGAAGAACGGTTAGCGAGAACGAGGCCAAAGGAGACTTCATTTTCCAGCGCAGTAGCGCGCCCCCTGCGCCGGAAGTTGATGTCACTTCCGGGTTAGCCTGTGGCGGATCGTCGTCAGCGGCGGAGGGAAGCGCGGCGGCGGCGGCTGGGGCTCGGGCTCGCGGCGGCGGCGGTAGCAGCAGCGGGGATGGACGTGTCTGGGCAGGAGACCGATTGGCGCAGCGCGAACTTCCGGCAGAAGCTGGTCAGCCAGATGTGAGTACGGGGCCCCGTGGGGACGCGGGGGCGGAAGCGGAGCAGCCTAGGCCGCAAACGCGCCCTACTTCGGCTGCCCGGGCCGGGAGACTGGCTGGGCAGCCGGGACACTCCTCGCCCTGCAGCCGGAGGGGGGGCGCGCTCCCCGCAGTCGCCTGTCTCTGGAGCTGGCAGGCCGCCCCGATGTGCCTCTTCTCTGCCGTGTTGCGCCGCCCCCGTCCTGGTCGGCAGCCGCTTCCCGTGGGGGTGGCCCCAGGGGCTGCCTGCCTCCTTGCTGCCCGCTGGCAGCCTCTGGGGTGGCGCGCCCCCGCTGCCCCACCACTCTCCCCGCCAACCCGACTGTGTGTCTCTGGGGCTGGCTTCCCTGTCCCCGGCTCAGTTATCCGGAGCCAGCCGACCACGCCGCTGCTCCTGCCCCCTTCCAGCGGCCTGTCGGGGGGGCGCTAGTTCCCCCCCCTTCTCTTCCCCACTATGAATACACTCCGGGGGAGGTTGGCCACGCTGCTTTCTCCCCTGAGCTCCCTTACAGCCTCTTCTGTGGGATCTGCTGACCACCCCCTGCGGCTTCCTGACCAACTTGGTAGCCTCTGCGGTTTCAGAACAATGTTAAATAAACCGTTGTTTGTGTGGGCCCTACGCTCTGCTCTGCTGCTTATGGGTAGCAAATAATTCCAAACAGGCTTAACATTTCTATCATGATGTTTAGATGTTTCACAATGTAACCACCTGGCCTCATTCCTGTAACCCTTGTTCCCTATCCTATTTTATTTGTTTTGGTCTTCATGGAGGTTCATGTCTGAATTTAGGTTATAAACTATTCAGGGTAGAGAGCAGCTTTGCTTGTGCCTCGCATGCTTTTTGGGTGCTCAGAGCTAATATGTTACACTTTTAGTTTGTTCTGTGAAGTCACCTGTCTTACACAAAGACAATCCGCAGAGGCAAAGAAACTTGGAGCTAATGCAATTAAACTCTTTTTTTTGTTTCCTGTCTGTGCATGTCAATCTATAGCAGTCTTCTGTCAGTGGTATTTAAAATATGGATGCTGATGAATTCCTTCAAGAGAAGCTTAAAATAACAGATTAAGTAAATGTATCAGTCTTAGCAAACAAAATCTTAATTTAAAAATAAAATAGTTGTATAACAAGGAATACCACTTAAACATTTAAAATTCTGGAAATTGGAAAGTAGATAGTATTAAAATACCCTCTCAGTTCATGGGTTGTTTTGCGTTATCATTTTAAGCATTGACAATTTTCCTCAGGTCCAAAATCTTTTTTGTTCTACAAGTGACAGTGCCTCCACTGAACTACATAACACATCTCAGACATAAAAGTAGCCCTACATATTATCTTAATTAAAAAAAAAAATGCTGTTGCCAGTATTGGTGATTCATTATTATAGTGCTTTCATAGAGATTGGGTTCATGTGTCACATCTGAAATTACAGTTTGGCAGTTTCATCTTGTTGCAGTTAGAATAAAATAAGACTTGCCACAACCAGAGGTTATAATAGCTCGGTGTGATATATAGTATCAGAGTTGGGAGCTGTTGCCTAGGAATGTTTTTGAGGTCTGATCACGCATTGGTTCCTCTTCCTATGCTTCCGTTTTCACCTTCACTGAGTCATAAGTAACTGACATGTAAAGGAAATAATTAAAATAATTACTATGTAGATTTCCTTTGGAAAATGTTCTGTAACCATAGAAAGTGTTTAACAAGATCTTGCAAAATAGTCCTGAAAACTCACTAGTCCATGCAGAAATCTTCTCGTTCACCTTTACAAGATGATGAAAATTACTGTTACTTGCTATTAACAAATATTCACACTTTTAATTTATTTTAAATTATTCTTAAACTTGTATGAAAATATTCAAGTGACCCATTTTTAGAGAGAGTCTCTTGGATATGGTATATCTGCATAGGTGGTAAATGATGCAGCTTCTGTTACTGCGATTTCAAACATGGATTCCGTCTATCAGTCTGATTTTAGGCATTTGCTGGAGATAGCCATGAGAGGGTGGTATGGGCACAAGCAAAACATCCATGCTAGTCTTGTGTCAATTATAAATAGCCTTGGATACCAGTGGCCACTAGGTTTTGTTGACTTTCTTTGCAAAGCTTTTGGGAATGGATGTGAAGATGCTTCAGTAGGTTTGCTCTTTTGATAACTCCAAAGGGTAGTAAGAGGTGCTTATTCTTCCCTGCAGGGGGTTGTCTTGTGCAGGGTTCCATCTTATTTATGTGCATGTTTCAACTGGTAGGGGCAGTAGGGTTGTCAATGGTGGATGACTCTTAGACCTTATGATTCTTTTTGATTAAACGTGGATACTACAGTTCCTGGGATTTCCAACTGTTTGAGAGAACTGAGGAAGTATATGGTAGAGAATGGCTTAGGCTCATCCTGGATATGATGGAAGCTGTGCTCCTAGATACAGGAAAATGTTAGAGGAGTGAGTGGGGGCTGACAATGTCTTCTGTTTGAGGTGTATGTCCCACACTTTTCAGTGTGATTCAGTCTTTGGGTTACTCTTGATCCATTGCTGTTCCTGGCTGTCAGCCGAGAATACCATGATGTGTCATTTTCCATCTAAGGCTGTTCAGGAGGCTGAGACAGTTTCTCTGGTGCATGTCTTGGTACTTGGATCCATGCCCTTGTAACAAGATTATTGCAATGTGCTCTATTTGGGACAACCCTTGAAACCTTCAAAGCTTCATGTAGGGCAGAATTGAATGAGATGAATGTGAACAGAATATATAAGGGCTCTGCACAGGTGCCCTGTTTGGTTTAATTATGCTCACTATTTCTACACTATAAATACCTAGATAGAAAGATGCCTGGTACTCATGGATTGCATCTTGCTCTATATCTTTTCATAGGAGTTCTAATTCGCAGGGTCCATTCTCACTGTAAATTCCTGTCAGACTTCCTATGGCCAGCAACAGCGTGTTTCCAGTAGAGAACTCACATCACTAAACCCTGCACCCTTCAACAGTTTGCTCCAGTCTCAGGGCACTTTACAAAACTTATTTGCTTGCGCTTTGTATTGGCCATTATTAATAATAGGAGCAGGTGATGCTATTCCTAGTAAAGAGTTGTTGAAAATATATCTGTTTTATTGATTTAAGGTGCTTATGTTTAGTATTCTTCATTACTAACATTTAAAAAAGTGCAGAAATACAAAAATGTAGAGATGACTTTCTTAAATTGTGTACAGAGGGAAGGAAAAGTACTGATCCTTAAACTGTCAATTGCAAAAACAAACTTATCAATGGGAGCCAGGTAATTGAAAAAGGTAAAATTGTCAGTAAAAAGCAGTAATATTTGCCTGTTAATTCACTAGGGCTTTAACAGTTAAACTTACAAGGTGCTCATACTGAAAGGTGTCTTTGGGTATATTAAATGTTCTAGTACATCTAAAATCTCTGTTAAAAAACATAAAGGTTGCAAAGTCAAACACACCAAAGTTAAGAAATGCCAGAATTAAGGGTGACTGTACAACTGGCAGCTAGATTCCACTCTCGGCACATTAAGTGTACCCTAATCCAGGCATATGCTCCAACAAACGATACAGATGAAGAGGACAGAGAGAGATTCTATGCAGAATTGAACAATGTAATGAAAGAAATACCAAACCACTATTTTGTCCTGGTTATGGGAGATTTTAATGCCCATATCAGAAATGAAAGACGAGGTTGGGAAACAATCATCGGCCCACATACAGCTGAAACAATGACAGACAATGGCACAAGATTTTTTGAATTTTGTGCCCAAAACAATCTTAGTATCTGCAATTCTTTCTTCCAACATAAAAACATCACAAAAAGAGGTGGATTTCACCAGATGGCCTTACACAAAATGAGATCGACTATATCTGTGTTAGTAAGAGGTGGAAAACATTAGTGTTAGACACAAGAGTATTCAGAGGAGCAGATATAGGGAGCGATCATTACTTGCTGAAAGCAGACATCAAATTGAAGTTTAAAGCACTCAAAAAGAAAGAAGACAGACAGATTAGTCAATACACAGAAACTACAAGGTTGCAGGATGCGAAAAGAGTACCAGATAGAGGTCAAGTACAGGTTTGAGGCCTTAAAGATCTTGAGGAAAACAAAGTGGAAAAATAGTGGGATCTTTCCAAAACAGCTACGCTAGAAGCAGCTGAAAAGATAATTGGTAGAAAGAGAGGAAGCAGTAAAGAACAGTGGAAGAAGAAACATGGAAAATTATAGACGAAAGAATGAAACAAAAGGCTCTAGTACTACAACATGCGACGGAAGAAACAAAACAAATCTACAGGAACCTTGACAAAGCAGTAAAAAAAAAGTGCAAAAAGGATAAGCAAAATGGGATTGAAAGTAAGGTTAGTGAAGCTGACGGGGAAAGAAATGATACAAGAACAGTCTACACTATCCTGAAACAGTTAACAGGATATGGATCAAAATTCGGAAATGTCCCAGTGAAAGGGAAACAAGGAGAAATTTTAAAAACACAGGAGGAACAAGAAAATAGATGGATGTAACACTTCAAAGAACTGCTAAACCAACCAGAACCAATGACAAGACTGGAATTTAACAATGATACATCTATATCTAGGTCTAATGGTTTATCTGAGGTAAAAATTGAAGAAGTAAAAAAAGCACTGCAGAAGCTGAAAAATAGCAAGACACCTAGGTTGGACGGCATTCATCCTGAGATGCTTAAATTTGGAGGCGAAGACATGGAATCAGTCATCTGTTCGCTGTGCAAGAAAATATGGCTGGAGGAGAAAATGCCGGAAGAATGGACCCTCAGTATCATACTCAATTTACCAAAGAAAGGTGATCTAAACAATTCAAATTGGAGGGGAGTAACACTTCAGTCTGTCACAGGAAAAGTATTAGCAGCAGACCTCCTGAACAGAATGAAAAGAGAGAGAGATACCATCCTACGTGATCAACAATCAGGATTTAGACACGGGAGATCGTGCACAGATGCTATTTTCACCCTGAAATGGATTATTGTGAACACAGTTGAAATTCCAAGGCTGTCTTGTCATCAATTTTGTGCACTTTCAAAAGGCATTCAATAGTGTAAACAGAAACAATATGGAAAAATGTGAAACAATATGGAATTCCAACAAAATTAATCAACATTATGAAGGTATTCTACGCCAACTCAAAATGCTGCATTAAATTGAAAATGAATTGAGTACGCCATTCAGCATCAAAACATGTGTAAGGCGGGGTGCGTCCTGTCTCCTTTTTTGTTTATGCTAGTCATCAACTATGATTTAAAACAATGTGACAGTGATACATGTGGCCTAACATGGAACAATTCAAGACTATGGTCTAGACTTTGCTGATGACATCGCTCTTATTAATGAAGATGCCAACGGACTACAAAAATGCAAAAACCAAGTAAAAGAAGTAATGGAGAAGATAGATTTAAGATACAGTGCAAAGAAATGTAAAGTTATGTTAATGGGGCTTACAGGGACAGAAATAAAAATTGAAGAGAAACTGGAGAAGGTGGACAAATTTATGTATCTTGGAAGTGCCATCAGCTAAGATGGTACTAGTTCTGAAGAATTAAGAAGAATCGGGAAGGCAAAAGCTGCATTTGGAAAACTCAAAAACATCTGGCGACTCAAAAACATCTCCCTCAAGACAAAACTGAATGTGTAGAAAGCAATTGTTATCGCCATCACAACATATAGCAGTGAAACATGGCAACTTACCAAGAAAGATAAGCAAAAGCTGGATGCATTTCATCACAAATGTCTGAGAAGAAGATTGGGAATAATAGAGATAGGAAGATGAATGAAGAAGTCTGAAAAAATTACTGGACAAGGCACCCTCTCACAAATCTACAAAAGAAGACATCAGTGGCTGGGACATGTGCTGAGAATGGAAAAAGAACACTTACCAAATACCGCCCTTGAACGAAAGCCAGAAAATGCAAGAAGAAAGAGTAAGACCGTGAATAACATGGAAATGAACAATTCTGAACGACATCAAGCATCTCAGTGTGAAATGGAAAGACTTGGAGAGAAGGGCAGTTGACAGGCAAAGATGGCAATTGTCGGTAGTCCAATGTGCAGCAAAACATGGAATGGACCAAGGCCTAAGTAAGGTACCACCTTAATCTCACCCCTTTGTGCATTATGATAGTCTTTGCCCCCTATGTCATTCAGTGAACTGGTTAGATGATGGTCACTGAACAAGTAGCTATTCAATATTTCTTTTATCCTCATCATTCAGTGTGTGGCCCATGCATGATTTATGCATGCTATCCAAACCCAGCTCTGAATACAGAATTAGTACTGGTTTCAGAGTAGCAGCCGTGTTAGTCTGTATCTGCAAAAAGAACCGGAGTACTTGTGGCACCTTAGAGACAAATTTATTTGAGCATAAGCTTTCGAAGGCTACAGCCCACTTCGTCGGATGCATGTAGTGCTGTCATTGTAGTATCTTAAATTCACTAGTGTTTGTAAAGAGCTATCTTTACAACACCCACTTGAGGTGACTTCATATCTTCCATTTTAAAATGTCAGCTAATTTTTGGTGTCCACTTTGAGAGCCAAGAGCCTGATTTTTTCAAAGTAGTACTTTGAGAGCTCGGCTCTGAATATATATTGACCTCAGTTGCAGTTGTGAGTCCTCAGTACTTCTGCAAATCAGATCCCTGGTGTCTCAAGATGAGTACCTAAAAAATGAACACAGTGGCCACTTGTGAAAATCTTGGTTTGTGACTTGCTCAGTATCATGTACGAACTCTCTGGCAGAGGCAGGGATCAAATCTAATTCTCCAGGGTAGCATTCAGCTGCCTTCCACATGAGATCATCCTTTCTCTAATCCAGTGTCTCATTCACTGCACATCTTCCACTTTCTCAGCAAATGAGGCAAGGGTCCTACAAACAACTCATTCTCTACTCAACCTTGATTTAAACCCTGGGTACTGTCCCTCCTGTGCACTGAAGGGAAGCAGGTGTCCTATGGAAAAAATGGTGATTGTGAGAGATGGCAATTTCCTTGACAAATAGTATTAAATTAAGTTAAATCTTACTGAATCAAGTTTAAGTATCTTAAGAGTTCATTGTATTAAAAATGCAATTGTTTATGTATTATTGTGGGCTTGTATGTAATGTCTCTGGAGGAAGACATGACTAAGGAAAACCAGGGAAAGTGTTAGCAGCTTCACAGGACTATTTAACACAATGTGTCAGACAAGAATGAACTTTTAAAGTTAAGTGGGTTTTCCAGTTAATCTCTAGGGAGAGGATATGCAAATGTACCCCGTCCAGTTATGTAAGAATGCAGCCGTTTGAAGCTTTGCCCTGAGGAGGGGACCTTTGTCTGCTGATCATCTTTTATGCGAGGACAAGATCAGAGGCCCAAACTGTATAAAGGAGTGACTCACAGATTCATGGAGGTATTTGTTCTGAGCTAACAGCTGTTGTGAACTTGTAACCACAGGAAAACACGCTTGGTGGGGTTTGACTCCTGCCAGAGCCCTTGTTGGAATTTGGGGTGATCTCTGGTAAGCTTATTAGCATGCATGTAGGCTCTTTTATTGTTCTAATATTTCCTCTGTAATGCTTAAGAATAAATGTGCTTGTTTAGGAAAAGCTGTGTTGGACCTTAAATTGTGAGCAGTTAATGCAATTATGCCTCTGAGGAGAAAAACAAAGCAGGCCTGCTTGGGCAGACTGACTTACTGGGGAACTGTGTAGCTTGGAAATATCCGGGTCAGAAGGAAGTGAGGTACGTGTCTCTGTCCAAGTGAGGTGATGGCTGGGGAGCCAGAAGCCTAAGAGTGGGTGCTATTGGTGGATTACAGAGGGAATACAGGTACAGGTGGCAGTGATCATGTAACTAGACTGTGTCATAATGTATGTATACACATGAGGGCTGAATTAGAATGATATGGGTGTGAGAATCAAAGATTAATTAGAGGCAGCTGGTCAGGCTTCTAGTTTTTTTGTGTGTTTAATTTACATTATTTCAATACAGTAAATTTAAGCCTTAATATAGGTTGTTGTCATTTCAAATTTAATTCTAAAATGAAATTTAAAAATTGATTAAAAAAAAAAACAGGTTTATGCACTTTTATCACAGCATGGTTCTCCCTCTCCACAGAGAGGAAAGTACCAACTTGGGGGACACAGGTTAAGCAGCTGGGTGAGAGGATGCAGGAACAGTGCAGGGATCATAGTAGTAGTGAGGATGTTTCTGAAAGCGAGGGATAGAGTTGAGGCAGTGCGAGAGAGGAAGGATGGTCCACTGGCTAGCATCTGAACCTTGGGAGACCTGGGTTTAATTCCCCGCTCCATGACAGACTTCCTATATGACCCAGGGCAAGTTACTTTGTCGCTCTGTCTCAGTTCCCCATCTGCAAAAATGGGGATTATATAGCACCTTCCTGTCTCTCAGGGGTGTTATGAGGATAAATACATTAAAGATCATGAGGTGCACTGATACTAGAGTGATAGGGGCTGTAGACGTATCATTGATGGATGTGGAAGTTTTGGGAGGAGAGACTGAAGTTCCCCAACAACGCCCACTGAATAGTTCCACTCCTCCCTGCACAGTTCCAACACATCTGTCATTGCTGCAGCCTGCATATTTTCCCTTCCACTGTTCAGACTTCTGTATCACTACTCCAACACCACCACCATGTCCCCTGTCATGCCATTGCGTCAGTGCCCCCATGCATTCCTTTGAGCCCCCCATACCAGTTCCATTCTCCTCTTTGTGATTCCATGCCCCCAGTAAGCTTGGACAGACCAGGAGGAGGTGGAAATGTGGGGGGGCTGTGAGAAGTGTCCTGTACCAATTGGAGGGAAGAAAAGACAGGAGAGTGAAGATGCTGGGGCGTGGTCTACATATAGGTCAACAGCTACAGAGCTCAGGGGTGTGACAAATCCACGCCGAGTGCTGTAGCTATGCTTACCTAACTCCCAGTGTAGATGCAGCTAGGTTGACAAAAGAATGCTTCCATCAACCTAGCTTTTTCATAAGTCCATGATCTGTTTCTCAAACTCTGGGTCAAGACCCCAAAGTGAGTCGGGACCCCATTTTAATGCAGTCGCCAGGTCAGCATTAGTCGCTAGGGTCTGGGACTGAAGATGAAGCCTGAGCCCCACTGCCTGGGGCTGAAGCCAAAGCCCAAGGGCTTAAGCCCAGGGTGGAGGGGATTGGGCTCTGGCCACCGCCACCCAGGGTCATGTAGTAATTTTTCTTGGCAGAAGGGGATCGTAGTGCAATGAAGTTTGATGCCTGCTGTCATACGGCAATAGAAAAACCTCTTTGGTCACTATAGACTGTATCTATGCTACAGGGCCATGTTTGCATAGCTACAGTCTCCGGAGTATAGAAACGGCCAAGATCTGGGCTTAGATTGTGGAGAAGGGGCTCTATGTGCAACATAAGAGGTTCAAAATGGTGTAAACTAGCCCATTCATCTCAATGCTATGTTCTTGTTCAGCTCAGAACACCCCAAGGAGATGAATACAATGTGAAACAATAGTTCTGCGACATGTGGACTTCTCCATTCCTGTCAGTGGGTGCTTACCTCCTCCTTAGTGCCAGTGCTTGTGCCGGTGGCATGCCTGTTCTGAGCTCCCAACCCAGAGACCCCCCAGATACTGGCTCACAAAGGAGTGGGAAAGGGGTGGGGCATGGCCCCCATCTCCTGCCTCATGGGAGATAGAGGCTCAGGCCCCCAGAGGAGCAGCCCCCCAACCCAGCTCACATGGGGAATAAGGAGAGGGGCTCAGACACTCCTCACACCAGATCCTGTTTCACATGATGGTGGGGGGCAGGGACAGTGGTGTGGTGCTTCCCAGATTCCAGCACGCACAAAGGAGAGAAGAATGCAGGGTTGATGGGGGAGCCCCCACTCCCTCTGCCACTCATCCCCAGGTCCTCCCTCCCATAGTCCATCCCTTCTCACCCCCCCATCCCCTCCCACCCTAGAACGCCTTTCCCTTTCTACAGCCCCTTAATCCCTCCCTCCCCCTTCCTGCACTTTCCCAACCTCCACACCTTCCGTACTACTCTCACACATTCACATTGCCCCTCACTGCTTCAACCAGCCATATTCCTTATCACTGTATGAAAAAAAATTAGAATCTAAAAATGTTATAAGGCGCTCATGTTAGGGTGTTGTGTATGAGGAACACCCTGACTTTAAGCAAACTGAGGTCCATTGTTCAGGAAACATGATTGCATTATCCTAACCCTTTGATCTTTCTTTCAGTGAATCAAAGCTAATAGATTAATCATTGCTGGTGCTGTGCTATGGTAAATTGAGGCCTTATCTTACTGAAGAGGCATGGAGAGGTTCAGGCCTCAGCATGTTTGGCATTGTGCTCAGGTCTAGCCACTTCCACTTGCTGAAAAGATCCCATCCTAAACACCAGAGGTGCAGAACAACCCTTACATATTTAGCAATGGAATAAATGAGAATTCCATACCAAACTGTTGATAGGATCCTCTGAAAAATTGGAGCTGTTTAAAATTATGGAGGAACCTGGCAAGAAACAGATGCTTGCCAGCCTGAGAGAAGTTGGAGAGAAACAAAGTCAGGCCTGGTTTACTCTACAGAGTTAGGCTGACATAAGGCAGCTTACCTTGACCTAACTGCGTAAGCATCTACACTAAAATGTTGCCCGCACCAATCTGTCGCCCAGTAAATAGACTTAATAACTCCACTTCCATGAGAGGCGTAGCGCTTAAGATGCATCGTTCGTGTAAACATTGTATTACTTACATCGATTGTTGGCTATTAGCCCCCCGCTCTGGTGCTCACTGCCAGAGCATGAATCATAGAATCATAGAATATCAGGGTTGGAAGGGACCTCGAGGTCATCTAGTCCAACCCCCTGCTCAAAGCAGGAGCATGCCACCCCTATCTCTGTGATTATGAATCCAGAGTAAGTAAGGCTTGCACCACTTACCTTTTTTACAAAAAAGCTTAACCACACAACCCATCAATAATGTACTGAATTTATAAAGCTTCAAGTATATACTATAATTATATTCTGGTAGTGTTCAAAGTGCATGCTAAGGATTGGTCCCTATTGACTGGGTGTTGTCTAAACTTCATGTGAAGACATGGTCCCTGCTTCAAAGGGTTAATAATCAAAGGAGGCAGGTGATGTTGGAAAGGTGGAGAGAGGGGAACAATCAATGTCCCAAGTTAGTATCTTTTAAAAGGTCTTGGGCTAAAAGTAGCATGGAGGCCCCATGGCAACCCCCGTAGCATGGAAGGTGTTTATTTTGGCCTTCTGACAGGAGAAGATGGTTCAGATGAGTTGCTGAATCTCATACCATCTCTACCTGATGGGAGGTATTTCCTAGTTTCTTCCTTTCTAGCAAGGAGGTAAATGACTAATTAGAGGAGACTCCTTCTATTGATGTGCTGGCTATCTGCTATTGATGTTAATCAGATTGTGCATGTAAATCAATGGAATTAGTTTCCTTTATGTTTAATGTATGGATGGATTTGTCAGTGATTCATTGGTGAAAAGTTGCCATCCATGTGTTCCCTAGGTAGGGAAGGGGGTTTCTGCTGCCCTCAGTTAATGTCCTTCGTGAGTTCTGTCTCTTGTTTTGCAGTGAGGAGGCCATGAGGAAGGCTGGTGTAGCCCACAATAAATCCAGCAAAGATATGGAGAATCATGTTTTTATGAAGGCCAAAACTCGGGTAAGGCACTTCCATGTATTTCCAATTCTGTGTGTTGGGAGTAGATAAACCAGGTTCCCAAATGCATCTAGTTTTCTAGCAACATCTGGCCAGGACACCTGCATAAACTATGTTAAATTTATACAGGAGCATTTAATGCTGAGTGGGGAACCAAAGTGCTTTGCACACTCCACAAAAAAACTGTGTGAAGTAAAATGTTTGGCAAAGACAATATGGTAAATTCCTATTATCGCAAAAGATACAACAGTGTCTCCAGTGACCATGCAGAACACAGGAGTGTGGTTTATAAGGTCTCATCGACTCAGGTGCCGTTAGCTGCATGGAACTCACTTTATCTACAGCTTAGCATGACTTGTGCTTAATTACATGGCTCAGGACTGTGGATTTTTCACACCCAAGCAGTGTAGCTGGATTGACTTAAGCCAGATCTACACTCAAAAGTTAAGTAAAGATTGGTCTATGCTGAAAACTTATATTTGCATAGCTACAGCTCTCGGATGTGAAAGCACTGAGAGACATAGCAATGCCAACCTAACCCCTGGTGTAGATAGCATTACCATTTCTCCAGGAGGTGAATTAATTACAGCAATGGGCATGGGGAGTGTGTCTAATAGGCAGGGGAAGGCTGTGCCTACCCAAACAGCTCCACGTGGCCCTGTCCATGCTCCATCCAGAGGCCCCCTCCTGCTGCTAGTTTGCCCCAGCCCAGGCAGGCTGCTCCTCTTCCGGGAAGGGAAGCCTGCTGGAACTAGGGCGCCTGGGATTTGCGGTAGCTAGGGGGGCCCGGCACTGGGGCCACACCACCCAGGGCTGGAGGGGACGGGGCTGCGCACCGCCTGCCAATGTGGGGCTGGTGGGGAGGGGGGATGAGCCGCTTGGGAATGGAGGGGTTGCCCGCCTGGTGCTCAATTGGCTGGGGGAAGGGGGTCATGCGCAGCCCACCCACCTGGTGCTTGGGGGGGGGGGGGGGGGGAATCTGGGCTGGGGGGGAGGGGACTCAGGCAGAAGGGGTGGGCCAGGCCGGGGGCTAGCCTCCCCTAGCTGGTGGTTCACCCACTGCCCATGGCAATGGAAGAACCCCTCTCGTTGCTGTATTCAGTGTCTACACTTAAAAAGCAACAGTGGCATAGCTGCAGCTTTGCCACTGTAGCACTTCAAGTGTAGACGTAGCTTTGTCGGTATATAAACATATATACAGTACCACTAGTATGCAGCTGTATTGGTAGTTGTCTACCTCTTCTACCCAGCATTTGCTGTTTCTCCTCCTATCCTGTCTTGCACAGTTAAACACAATGACCTTTTCATTAGAAACGTACCCACCCCTTTCAGTTCCTGAGCAGATCATAGACTGTTATGAAAAGCGTACCAGTCCTGAAGGAGGAGGGACCCTTCTGTTACACTGGGGGAGTGGCAATGTGAGGAAGGGAAACAGTGAGTCATGGAGTGCGTTGCTTCCCCATTCTGTGCTAAGCTGTTTCTTGTTTTCAACTTTAGGAGGAATATCTTTCTCTTGTGGCCAGACTTATTATCCATTTTCGAGACATTCGTAAGTAATCCTTATATTTATCTGTTAATTATAGGAGTGCTAGCTTTCTGGGTGGCTTGAATCTGCTAGTTCTGATTGGCATTCTCCAGAAGTTGCTTCAGTAGTCTCTGTTGCTGGATCTGTGCCCAGGTTCTGAATGTGTAATCTTCACAATGTCTGTCTAAAACTGAAGAATCCACTAGAAAGTTCTTGATATCTCCACTTTTCATTTCAACAAATGTTTTTTCTGAGGTCATCGTGCCTCTCCATTTCCACCACAACCTGAATGCTGTGAAGACAAAGTGGCTGAGCTTCATTTATTTGCTCTACTTTGATTTACAAATGAATTAAAAAGCATTCATCCATTTGATATTAAAGTAAATTTTATCCACAGCATGGAATCCTGAATTAGGATATCTGCCCTTCCTTTTAGTTTTATTCCTTCTGAAATAAGTCTCTGGAATGGAACAAACCGTCTCAAAGTGCTTAAGAGTCTTCCTAGGTGTGGAACTGCTAGAAGAAGCCACCTGTCATACACTGCGCCAGGAAGCTGTGTAGAGGAACTGCCTCAGATGCTTGTCCCATTCTGTAGAAAATTTCACAAAGCAAGCATTAATCTTGACGCCTGAGAGTGAAATCTGATTTGCAGAACTCTTACATTGGCAGAAGCGTGTGGAATATAGGTGGCAATGATTGACATTACAGAGCATGTCTGCAGCAGTACTCCATGGCCAGCTGGGATGCTAAATTCCTGATGAGGAAGTAAACTAGGAGCTCTCTAGCTCTGTGGCTTGCTACTAGGGTAGGGAATCTGGGTAAAATGTTTGAAGGCACATTGGCATGGGGGTAACTAATGGGAAGCAATTTTTTGCACTATTAATACATTGGTTGTTGGGAATAACAGTTTAAATTGCCATGTATTTACAGTCACCTGTTCAACACAATGCAGCAAAATTTATAACTTGTGTATGTATTCACTCTTATTTTCTAGACAATAAGAAATCTCAGGCCTCCGTCAGTGGTAAGAACATTTTTTTAGTCTAAATGAAAAATGGTCAGTATTTTTGGTGGCATATGAAGTGGGAAGGGAGGGAATACTGCATACGTGCAGCAAAGGAGGGCAACTTAAATTCTTAAGCATACGGTGGTGAAGAGGAAAGTTCTAGTGAGTCTTCTGGACTCTTCACATATGGATGTTGTGTGGAACACTCATTTGATTCCACCTATGTACTGTCTGTTGGTGCTAAATGTTATTAAACCTGTTCAACAGATGTCAGTGTTGTGAATTGGACTCTCCAGCAGGAAGTAGCTGAGTTCCTCCTTGCTTACCTTCTTGCAGTCCTCACTGGTGTATGAGCTTGATACCTGCTCTGCATTACAAGTCTATGGAGTAGTCCTGTCAGCAGGAACTGTGTCCTGGTGGACTCTGCATGTGACCGAAGGAATCTCCTCTATAACTATATTAATCCCCCTTTAAGAGAGTATATGGTGAGGCACCAATTATCTGTTGCCACCTCTTCCTAGCCTGGGTTAAAGATGTGCTGCACAGTAGATGTTAATGCCAGGACTCTGGAGTGCTCTAAAGTTATGTCCTCTTCGATGTATACCCTTAAGGAGGAAGACACATATTACACACTTGGTGAACACCAGTATAACAATGTTCCTGAAACGCTTGTAATGCTCTCTCCTTCAGAAGTCTGTTTGCATTTCCTTTTCCCTAGCCCCAGACCCCAGATTATCACCCTCTCTCTGACTGAGGAGTGCTGAACATGAGTATTTGAGAAGTGTGTGGAGAAGCTTCAGTGTGCAGTCTAGAGGAAGTGTATTGCAAGGTCCTTCAGGCTGAACACCTGGTCTCCTAAGCACTCCCATTCCTTAACCTGGGGCAGAAGGGGCCTAACTTGGATCCATCACATCAGTGTGTTCTTATTTCCTGGAGTTACAGGCCATGATTCCCATGTGGTAATACAAAGCTCTGTCTTGCCTGTGTACCTGGATATCTGTTTAGAGTAGTGGTGACTAAAAATTTCCCTTTTGTTAATATATATTTAGTGTTTATTTGGTGCTTTGCATATTTAAAGCATTTCACAAACCCCTAAATAATCCTCAGACCCTGGTGTCCCCAGTTTACAGATGGAAAAATGGAGACCGATTTATGTAAAGCCTCTGAGTCAGTGGCAGAATTGTGAGTGTAGAACTCAGGTTGGATTTTTAATCCTATGCTGAGTCCGCTAGGCCAAAACTTTCTTGTGGCTCCACAGCCTGGAGAACTATTTCAGTGGACAAGTCTTCATCTTGTTCTCTTAGTAATGATGTTGTATTCGCAGATCCCATGAATGCACTGCAGAATCTAACAGGCGGCCCCCCAGCAGGAGCAGCTGGAATGGGCATGGCTTCACGAGCTCAAGGAGCACCAATGGGTGGGATGAGTGGACTTGGGCCAATGGGCCAGCAGATGAGCCTTCCAGGGCAGCAACCTCCTGGAACCTCTGGGATGGCCCCCCATGGTATGTCTGGTGTCTCTGCAGCTACTCAACAGAGTAAGTATTCACTGTGCTCCCATCCTCTGAAATTAAGTCAGTTTAGGGTTCCAGTGCAGAGCCCTTTTCTAGGCTGAAAGGAAGAGAAAGTTACACAATACTCCCTAGATCTGTTTTTATTGCTCCTGGCAGGAGGATTGGGGATTATGGTGCATCTCACCCCTTGTCATTGATATGGGAAAAACAGATTTGAATCAGGGGGAAAGGGAGGGTTTGCCTTCAGATACCTCCACCCCCACCATAAATGCCCTAGCTATACTTGCATGCTGTGTTGATTGCAGAATATTAGAGAGACAAGGTGGGTGAGGTGATATCTTTTATTGGACCAACTCTTCTTCAGCTCTTTGAAAGCTTGTCTCTCACCAACCGAAGCTGGTCCAATAAAAGATATTGCCTCGCCCACCTTGTCTGTCTCTCTATACTTAAAATTTGTGGCTTTCCACTTGCTACTTGGTTCTGGACTCATTTGCAACTGCATTTGAGACTGAGGTGGAGTATTCTGAGTAAGAGTCTGGTTCCGACTAGTAGACTCCTTCCTCTCAAAATACCTTAATTCTTGAACATCCTTAGTGTTTTGTTTCTACCTTCCTTGCTTTATATCACCTCATATTGTGGCCTCCGCTGTTCTGGCAGATAGCTAATGGATGAGGCTCCTTTCAGAGCCCATTCGAACAGCTCCTCCTTTGACCAATGTGTGAGACCTTTGAATGAGCCCACCCTCCTCCTCCTCCCTGCAGTTCTTAAGCTATTTAATTAGATTTCAGAGTCAGCCAAAGTGTTGAGGCTTAGATGTAATAGTGATGAGAAATGCCATGATAATACCAATAACAAATGTTTAAATATATATCTGGAAATGGGAGGCTATAATGGGTCAATGCACGAGCTTTCATGCAATTGCTCCCATCACAAATGTGTGCTATAAAAGACACCAAGGTGTCTTAAAAAGAACGAGGAGTCCTTGTGGCACCTTAGAGACTAAGACATTTATTTGAGCATAAGCTTTCGTGGGCTAAAACCCACTTCATCAGATGCATGCATTGGAATTTTCTGGTAAAAAGAGTTCGGTTGAGACCACCAGGCTTGTCTGTTGGACAGCTGTCTACGTGTCAGTCACGTTGTACAAACGCCTCCTGATTTACAGCCCAGCTCCAACTGCAACAGATGGCGCAGCAGCAGCAACAGCAGCAGCAACAATTTCAGCAGCAACAGGCAGCTTTGCAGCAGCAGCAGCAGCAGCAGTTCCAGGCGCAGCAGTCGGCCATGCAACAGCAGTTCCAGGTCCAACAGCAGCAGGCGGCAGCAGCGGCCGCTGCACAGCAGCAGCAGCAGCAGCAGCTGCAAGCAGCCCAGCAGCAGCAGCAGCAGCACATGCTCAAACTGCAGATGCAGCAGCAGCAGCAGCAGAATCAGCAGCAGGTACTGAGCAGCGAAGCGGTCACACGGGCATGATTGGTCGTGTGCTATCAGCCACTGGTCAACTAGAACCGTTCCAGAGCTCTGGCTTGCATAGCAGTATGAAGTGTCAGCTCTCCCCGCGAAGGGCTTAACATGCTTCTGCTTCTTGGCAAGGCATCAGCTTGGATTGGTAGAGTTCATTGGCCGCAGTGTGCTCTATCCTAGAGAAGACTGATATTTCCTAGCAAGAAAGACGCTAAATATTTGTCCCCTTCTGGTTTGAGTCCAAGGGCTTGGCTGCACTTGCAAGTTAGAGCGCATTAAAGCAGCCCCGGGCGCCCTGTCTCCTGAGCTGTCCACACTGGCAAGGCACGTAGAGCGCCTGGACTCTGAAGCTGGAGCGCTCCTGGTAATCTATCTCCACGAGACGCATAAAGCTTGCTGCGCCCTGGCTGAAACGCCCGGGTATCAGTGTGGGCAAGGTGTTGCATTACTGCGCTGTGTTTGGCCTCCGGAAATGTCCCATAATCCCCTGAAATCAAGTGGCCACTCTTCTCGTTTTGAAATTGGCTGCAGGCCTGCGGATATCCCCTTTCAAAGCTCCATTTCTGACAGCTGACGTGCTTATCTGCTCCGGGACAAAGCAAACCATTAGTGTGGAATGCTGCTGTTGTGAGTGGGAGGGGGGGAGGAGGGTCTGCTGCTGTCTGAACTTACAGGACAGCATGCTGACACACTCAGCCCCCCAAAACACACCGTCTCTCCCCCCACATACACACAACACACTCCCTGTCACACTCCAGGCCCCCACCCCCATTTGAAAAGCACGTTTGCAGCCACTTGCACACTGGGATAGCTACCACAATGCACTGCTCTTTGTGGTGTTGCAAGAGCTGCTAAAGTGGCCACGCCAGTGCACTTTTAGCTGACAGTGTAAACACACAGAAGCGTTATCCCTGCTGCGGTCTCCGAAGGCTGGTTTAACTCCCAGCGCTCTACATCTGCAAGTATAGCCATGCCCTAAATGTCAGGATGATGTTGGTCTGCTTCGGAGAAGGTCAGGGATGTAGGAGAGAATTGGAGTTGACACCCTACTCTCCTCCCTCCCTCCCCCTGAGTTTCCTCTAGAAATAGTAGCTGTTTTGTCTCAGTTGTGTGAATTACTCATTGTCACTTAAAAAAATTTGCAATACAGAAATATGAGGCATGCCTAAAGATGATGCATGCCAGTAGAAGAGGCTGATGCTGTCCTGTTCTTGTGCAGGTGTAGGTAAATGGTGATGCTGACATTAGCTTGATAACAGTCTGGAGAAGTGTGTTGTGATCTTTTATGCCGGAGAAGCTAGAGGGCTGGGTACCTTCACCTTGAAACTGTCTGTTAGTGGTAGCAGATGACTTTGTGCCCATCTGGAGAGGGAAATTAGAATATAAACTGCATGAAGGTGAGTTGTTCAAAGCCTGAGGCTGGCTCAAAGGGTAGGACTTTTCATCTGGGCTAAATGCTTTAACTTAGTATGATGAGTTAGAATGCTGCCTGCAGGCCATTGGCTTTCATTCTAAAACTAAAGACACCATTGCATTGCTGGAAACGTGAACTTGATCCCGGCTTTTCCTGTTGTAGATGCAGCAACAGCAGCAGCAACTACAGCGAATTGCTCAAATGCAGTTACAGCAGCAGGCAGCTCAGGCTATGCAGGTGCAGCAGCAGCAGCAACAACAACAACAACAACAAATACCACCGCAACAGATACAGCAGCAGCCATCTCAGCAAGTCATGCAGCAGCAGATGCAACAGCTGCAGCAACAACAACAGCAACAGCAGCAGGTTGCTCAGGCCCAACAGTCTCAGCTTCCACCACAGTCGCAGCCCCAGCCCATGGTCTCTCAGGCACAGGCAATCTCAGGACAGATCCCTAGTCAGGTCATGTCTGTACCTTTTACCCAGCAGCAGTTAAAAGCCATGCAGGTAAGTGTGTTAAAGACCCAAAACATATGGTTCTGTATTCCATGAGCCTCTAGAGAAATAAAGTCCTCCTTGATAAATAAGCTTTGTTAGTGCTAATAGCAGAGATGTGAAATAGTGTAACACGTTCAGAGGCTAGCTGTTAACCTAGTGCATGCATAACAATGCTAACCACTAACTTGTGTTGCTTTATTGCTTGCCAGCACAGCATAGTTCTTTGCTAAAATCCCAAGGTTTGTTAGCTAGTCTATGAAATTGTTTGGTATGCTGGATAGAGAAGCTAGTTGAAATTCAGTTCCTTTGTTGCTATTGGTGGGACAAGGAGATGGGTGAGATCTTGTTTTATATAGTTATAACATTACATTCTGGTGAATGCTAGAACATGAGCAAGCTTCATTGAATGTCCTAGTACATGTGTGTACGTGTCAGCCCTCTCACTACTGCAGCATGAGGCCCCATTGGCATTGCTTCTGCTTGGGGAAGGTGCAACAAAGAGAGCCCAATCTGCCCCTGCTGACTGTCGTGTTCTGGTTGAACTTGTCAAGGATGATTGTCACTCGATGCAACTTCTCTTAAAATCACAGTTCATCGGTTGAAGACAGAGAGATCCTCCATGAAGTACAAAAATCAAAATCACCTAGTATTGCTTCAGTCAGTCAGAGTCAGCGAATGCTATTAATGGTGCAGATTTTCTTACTGTTGAGTTACTGTTCAGTGCTATGGAAACCAAGCTAGGGAAGGCTGTGCGTTACTAAGCAGGAGAGCTAAGTTTTAATTGTGAGCTCTACTCTACTTCACTCTTGGCCTTATTGAAGGTGGGGGCTTGGCAGCTAATCTAGGAGTAGTTTGTGTGTCGCACTTATGCAGCAGTTCCAGAGCAATACGCCATTCTAACCAGCTGCCGCAGGCAGGCATCGAATATTGTGTACTTGAGTGAAATTAGCAAAGCTAATTGTTTGCCATGGCAAAGTCCAAGTGGCAATTGAGCCTGCCTATAGGAATGCCAGTGTAGAGAAGACGCCACAAAGAAAAGTCAGTATCAGGTGTGTAGCAGTGGGGAGGCTTATTCTAAGCTAGCTGCTTGTGTTCATGCAGTGAGTCATACGCTGGCCCAGTGTGAATGCATAGCTGACAGTCTTGTTTGCGTGAAGGCGTTAGTAAGATGGTTGATCTAAATGCTGTGGAAAGGTGACATCCGCCATAACCAGTTCTTCCTGCTTACCCCCGTCTCTCTTTAAATATTCAAGGTAAGAGCTCAACTGGTGCAGCAGCAGCAGCAGGCAGCGGCAGCAGTCCAAGCGGCTCAGGCCCAGGCTGCTCAGATGGGAGCTTCAGGGCAGGTAAGGGCCCATGGAGCCAATGTCACTAGTGCAGGCCTGTAGCAAGTGCATGCTAAAATTGAGCATGGAGATGGATTTTTGGTAGCTTTCTCAGGAGGGGTCTGACATCAGTTGTCCTTACGAAGGCGGTATGGGTGATTATGCACTGTTTCCCTTTTGCTGTGAGTCAGAGGCAGGATTTCATTGACACCCTTTTTGTGCATGCCTGTCTCTAGTAGGTCAGATACTGCTGCCTGGAGTGACCCAGCAGCACACATTAAGACTATCTACTGTAGTCATGCGATGGGTCTAACTGTTCCTGGAGTGTTTCACTTCTATTTCCATAACACTTTCTTAGGAGACTGCCTTGTCACATGAACTTCTCTCTACTATGAACTGGTGACTGCTGGTCTATACTCAGATGTGATCTCCCTTCCATCTCCCAAACACAAAAGTAATAGTGGAGGTACTGACGTGTTCCCCCCACTTTTCTCTGTTCCATCATTTCCTCCCCCCTCTCATTCTGAGTAAAATGGACGGTAGATATAAATAGCTCTCATTTTGAATGTGAACTCGCAAGATAAATGGCACGTGTAAGTGAGTCGCATATGAAGTGTTGGATGAAGGCTTGTTGTCCGGTGCACAATTCAATTTCTTTAACTGGCAGTACACTCTAGCGTCAATGGCTGTGCTCCTATGTGTGCCCAGCACCAAGGCTAAATGGGGAAGACTCCTTGGGCTTGAGTTGAACCCATCCTCCCTAAGGGTCTCATATAATGCTTAATGCTTTTCATTCGTAGTCTTTTACTAACACGGGTAAGTATAATTATGGACTTTTTCAGGTGGGGAAACTGAGGTACATAGGTGAAGTGTCTTGTCCAGGATCAGTCAATGGCACAGCTGGGAATAGAATCCAGTTCTCCTGACTCCCTGTGCACTGTCTCATGCTGCCTCCAGTGCAAAAGTAATGGCGTAGACATCCTGCACCCCTTCAGTGTTTAAAGTTTGTGTACAGCGTGAATTGTAACATTTGACGGTTCTTCTCACCTGCATCCCTTAGGATCTGTACTAGGAATAGTGGCCTACGATAACCCAAAGCCACTTTTCTTATTGATGCTGAAGTTCTGCTAGGCCATTACATTCTGTTTCTATACTGGGCCTTTTATATTTCTTACATTATGTTCACACCAGATGAAAGATGAGCAATGGTAAGTGCAGTGGCAAGAACCCATTCATTGCAGTTTAAACATGTGCTTTTTAAAACTATTCTTTTTGTTTTGTTTTGTGAATAATATCCAGGTGGGAGCTACAGGGAGTTAGGGTGGCTAGCAGGACAGCTGTCATGTCATTAATTTAGTGTTGCTGTCCAGCAAATGGGTTGTGTTTTTATATGGGGGCATCCTACTTCCTGCCCCGTTAAGTGAATTTCCCCATACAGGTTGCTTAATACCACAATGCATCTGGAAAGTTTCAGGTGATGGTGGTTGACAGCTGGTTTTGCATCACAGCTACATTGCCATATGGGATAAACTAAAGTATAACTCAGCGTCTGTCATAAATTAGGGCTGCTGAAAGCTTTCTAAACCCCACTGGCAGGTTTATTCACTAAACTCCATGTAGGTCCATACTGATACAAGGTAAATCAATTAAAATTCAATTAATTCTCTTCTGTCCAATAACTAAACATATTTCGTGTACTTTGTGTAATAATGTTTTATATAGTAAAATGTTTAGTTTTGAGATTATAGAAGGGTAGAATATGTCAATACAGTTCTGGACATCAGAGCATTGATTGGATTTTCTCGGGTTTATAAAGAACAGCTTTTGGAGAGTAAATGTTACCTCCTATTAATTTTATTCCATTAACACCACTTCCTTAAAATTTTCTGTAAAGCTTCCTTGAATTCTAGATTCTATTCTGAGGAAGTTTTATTATAAGCATACCCTATCATAACACTTGCCTCATTATATATTAGTTTTATGTCCTGTGGTTGTCAAATGGTCTGGGAGTCTGGATCAATGCTGCTATTGTTATTTGTATTATCATAGCACCTAGGAGCACCAGTATGTTTGTGTCCTTTTCATTTAAGTCTCTGTTCAGCGTCTTTGGGTACAGCTAAAATCATTTCTAAATCCTAACATGGATGAAGTGTGGAAGCAAGAATTTGACTTTTCTCTGAAGTTGTCATAGTGATTTTGTTCACACACGAGCATTCTGCTGCTTATGTTCCAACCCTTTATGAGACTGTAACTGTGCTCATAGACTGAGCAGATGAATGAAGTAAGCAGTGTCCTAATGGCCAGAGCCTACATAAGATCACACTGGAAACCACACAAAGATGAATGATAACCTGAACTTAAGTTTAAAGTTTAAGACACTCTGTTCTGCTTTGACTTCTTCCAGTTGCTCAGAATGCAGATTTGCTTGTTGCTCTTTGAAAGCCAAGGAGCTGGCCTGGTAATCCCAACATGATGCAAACTTGGATAGTTGGGGAATTCTGAATCCTCAAACCAAGGAATCAGACTTCATCTGGAACAAATCTGGGTTTTTTTTTTAAGACTCAAGTTCTTATATCCTGACTGACTGATACTATCAAATCATAGGATTTATATCTTAGACAGGGGAAGAATCCTTTCTTTATTCCCCTCTTCTCTTAGGAAGGATTCTCTCCCTTCTCACAAACTAATTTGTCCTGATTTTCCCAGTGAGGGTATCTCAAACGTAGCTTTGTTTTGCCTCCAGTATAAATTTTTCTCCAGAAGCCCCAGAGCAGTGTCACTGGAGCAGCAATGTCTTCCATTTTTACACAATAAGTCTTGTAAATGTGATGCTGATGTCCTGTAGTTGCTTGCACAAAGCAACAGTAGTCTCTTGAACTCCTTTCCTTCCCTCACATACCAAATGGGCAGGGGACCCTACTCACTGGAAATATTATAATGAACTTTTTGAACACCTGGAAAGGTGTCAGAAGGTGAATTCCTTATTCGAAGATCATGGAATTGGTATAATTCTAACAGTACATTCCCTTCCTCTCCAGCAGCACATGCTTTAAAAAAACAAACTAAACCAAAGCAAACCACCAACCAGCTGTAAGCCTTTGAATCGGAGTTTGTTCTGTTGCTTCATGGTTAGCCAGACTCCTTAACAGTGAATCTGCATCTAATTTCATTGATTCTGGAGGAGATATCTAATACTCACTTTGGTGGTGTGGCATGAGAAACAGGACCAAGATGGTACATGCGGTTCAGCATGGCATCCATGGGTTTTCACATACATTACTGGACCCTCATGTGTGCACATGTGAGTCCGTGGGATGGGTGGACTAGGCTTTGAGGGATATGTATTCTGCCAGCATTTTCCTTTTTGTTAGGGTTGTGTTGCTCCACCAGCTCTTCTGTTGACACTGTAGCTCTTCACTGCACTCTGTAGCATCCACCTGTGCTTTGTGCCAATGCTCAGTTGTTTGCTTGTGGTGGCTGTTGCATGCTGTATTTGTACATGTGCATGTGTGTGTGGTATCTGAAGTTCTCTCATTTGTTTACCTTCCGAAATCCTGTCTCTGACATCCCTCACTGCCTGGATGGAAAGAGACCTCATTGCTCTGATGTTGTGAACTAACAGCTGTGCTGAATTTGATGCTGGTTTTTTATCAGTTATTGCTTTCCTTTCTCAGTCTTGCTGTGTTGTAATTTAATTTTATTTATTTTAACAATTGTAAGCACATGCATTCTCTGACTCTCTAGAGACATGTTGCTGGCTGCTTCAACTCATTGACACAGAACACTAAGCAAGAATGCCCACAGTCATTCAAATAAAAGGAGACTTCTTTCACACCTGGATTAGTTAGGTCCTGCTAGCACCAATTAGTAGTATGCAGATCAGAAAAAGGGTACTTGGCGCTCTGTCTGTTATAGACGTGAAAAGCAATGAAAAGGAGCTCTTCCTCATTGATATGCACAAATTGTGCCCAAATTCCCTGAATCCCAGTAGCAGAATGTGCCACAATATGCTAATTTTTTACTTGTTGTATCAGACTTCTGATCCACAGCACATTCTTTGTAATTACAGCATTTAAAGCCATTATAAAAAAACTATGGTTTCTAGACCCAGCAGCCTGCAAGGAGATTTGAATGTTCTGGGACCAGGAGTAGCTCACCCCTAAGACTACTTCTAAAAATAAATGCATTCTAGTGCTGACCCTTGAAATCTGTCCTAAGCAGTGTTTATATTCCAACTGATTCTTTTGAGTCCTTATAATTTGGAAACCAAGAAAAGAGATGAACATATCTGTGAGGGAAGCCTACTTTATTGAAGTTAGAACTTTAGTACTTAATTAAAGTTAGTGGCCTGAAGCCTTAGGGCTATTTATTTAGCAGAGAGGATGGGTGTTCACCCAAAGGGAACTCAAGCTTTAGTTTTGACCATACGTTTCACCTATTCTGGGGATTGCAGGAGGAAGGAGGGAGTATTTTATCTAAAGCCTAGAAGTCCTTTCTGTTGGAAGTCTCTTTGGAGTCATACTGCCATAGGTTGGTTGGTTCTGAAGTCTTGGTCACTAAATCACAGGCTTCATTGGAGGATTCTTATCAGCAGTTACTGTTGAAATGTCTGTCATTCCATTAATGTGGAAAGATGCAGTGTACAAATATTGCTGTGGGTTTCAAATCCTCAGATGAATCCATAATATGGTAGAGGACATCAGAAACCAAGACTTGTGACAATATATAATTGAAGAAGCTTGTATAAAGCATTCTTGATAAGTCTTAGAGCCATTAATTCCAATATTAAATTAGAAATTCAAGATGTCAGGCAAAATTTGGGAACCCCCTTCAACCAAATTATGCTTCTATATAATTGGCCTTTTCCCATATACTTGAATCTAGATATTACCCCTCTAGAAATGGAGATATAGAGTATATGAAGCAGGGGGTTGGATCCATAAACTAGCTTATTAGGCTTATCTGGAGAAAAGTTCACTTGAGTCCCATTCCGGAGGTTGCATGTGCTTCTCATCCTGCCAGTGCACTGCATTTCTTGTTTTGCGATTACTTTTGTCTGTTGTCCCTCTGTCCTCAAAGATGATCACCGCAACTATGGCCAGAGGTGGGATGCAAATAAGACCACGGTTCCCGCCTACCACCGCTGTATCTGCCACGCCTGCAAGCTCCATTCCTTTGGGCGGACAGCAAATGCCACAGGTATTTACTGAGTTGAAGCGCATTGTGTCAGAGATTGTACAAGGCATTCAGTACTTGGGTTATATTTAGTGCTCATCAAACTAAAAGTTCACTTTTGTCTTCATCAAAATACTACGTGCAGATAATTGCTCTTAGCCACTCGTAGTGTTGGGTTTGTTTTTTTTAAGCAGGACTGTCCAAAGTGTACCTTTCCTCCTTTAAATGGAAGCTTTTTGAAAGCTTGAAGTATTGAATAAAGCTTTGCAAAAGTGACACCATTCACATTATTTGCATGTTTAAAACTTCCATGTTCATATCTGGTTCAGGTCTCAAATGAATCGAATTTTCTGGTCTCTGCTTAATCTTTGCATGTATCACAAAACCACTGCATGGCTAGTCTTTGCTGAGGAGAGGCCCCAGGACTCATATAGTAAGTGTCATGGGCCAGAGTGCAAGGCATTGGCTGAGTTGTGTTGGGAAGCTTGCCTGACACCTCTTCTTACTATGCATTGCTCTCGCTAGTGTTAGTTCCTCTTTCATGAGTAATACAGTTGGCCAATTTCAGTTTCAATTGATGATTAGGACATAGTGTAAGAAATATGGAATGCCCCTAATTGAAATGTCCCTGAACTGAAGAAAAAAATGTTACTACTTTAAGCTCCTGGTAAAGCTGCAAGTTACAATCTTTGAATAAAATAAAACTGCACATGATTATGCACCCAAATTACAGTTCTGGATTTCTGCTGCACTTCCTACCCCTCTTTCACTCAGGAAGTTGTCCATGTTCTGCCAGTCCATTCAAAGATATGTAGCTGGAGTAAGCATAGCTGCACCTTTCCTGTGGACCTGCCTCAGTGAAAAGGCTGACCGGGCCCCTTTCCAGTTGATTTTGGGAAGTGTTGGATCAGAATATGCCAGAGGTTATGGGTCAATTACAGCAGTGGGTGGGTGAGGTTCTGTGGTCCCTTCTGATCTTAAAGTGTGAGTCTCTTATACCTTCCATAACAGAACCGGACCAGCACTAGCTTTGCTTGCATTTGGATTTCACTTGCGCAGCATATGCCATCTCAGGAATGAACAGGGAAAACTAGAAGGACACAGAAAAGGAGTTCGGTGCTCATCTACTTATTAGCATTGCCACAGTAACACAGTCCCTCTTCAACTCTATGAATTGGTTATGAAACCATGCACGTCTGTTCTGTAGTGCTCAGCCCTGGGTGAATCTCTTAGTTTAAAATTATCTCCTGCAGTGACACTGAAGCGGAGATCAACTCTTTCTGCTGCTCATCCCAACGCTTGATTGGCTTTGCATGTATAAAGACAGACTCCCTGGGCCTCATGAGCTGCACGTCTATGTTCACACTGATACCTGCCCAGCAGCTCCAGTTTCCATATTGCTTTCTCCTATTAACGGGTGACAAGACACTTCTGCCATCCTCCCAGTATTGTGTGTTGAGTTTCCTTTACTAGCAGGCCTTGGAGCTCTGGGAGTGTCTGAGACCCATAAGTCCTGAGTCCTTTGTACGGTGTATTTCTTGCTGCTGAAGTGTCACACTTAGTAGGTACACTTCATGTTAAAGTAAGGTGTTGGATAAGGTGGCACATGCTGCAGAAAGATGCAGGCTCTGGCATGTTTATTCAATGCCATTTTTTTTCTGGTTGGAACTGGAAAATTCTTTTAATCCTGCTAATTGTTCTGTAGTTGGAATTACTTGAGTCAAAGAAGAATGTCAGTAGGCGTTGCTACACTACTAGCCCTAAGTGTCTCATCCAGCCATTAAAGTGAGATCACCAGTGAGAGAGAGATCCTTAGTCTGTTAGCCCAGCTGCCTGTTCTGTATATTGGCCTGTTAGTGCTATTGTGTCAGTGGTTGCTGGGACATCTTAACTCTTGACATCAAATGAATTAGGTGCAGACTGTAAGTGTCGATTTCAGAAAATTATGTCCTGTAGTATTGGACAACTGGGGAAGCCTAGGCCAGTGAAAGAGGGGAACGTATACATGTGGCACCAGTTGGAATGAAAATAGCTCCTGGAAAATGTAGTGGGATGAACAGACTATCAGTTAGCAGTGATGGGAAAAATGTTTTAAAAACTAAACTGACTTGGGCAGGTGTTTGGGTAGCTCACGTCCCACAGTGTGAAGTTTTGAGTAAAACCAATCCCCCGAAATTCAATTAAGATTGCAGAAAAATATCTAGTTCTGCTTGTCCCATGGATGCTGTGGTTTTGGTCTGTACCCTAGAGAAATGCTTGACTAATATTGTTTGTTGGATGTGTTGCCATTATCTTGTCTTCAGACATGTTGCTGCTGGGTAGAACAGCAGTAGAAAATAGCTTATGGCTAGGGCTGTCAGTTAATCACAGTTAATTCATGTGATTAACTCAAAAAAATTACTCGCGATTTAAAAAATTGACTGCGATTAATCGTACTGTTAAACAATAGAATACCAATTGAAATGTATTAAATATTTGTGGATGTTTTTCTACTTTTTCAAATATATTGATTTCGATTACAACACAGAATACAAAGTGTACACTGCTCACTTTATAATAATAATAATAGGGCTCAGATTTTCCTGGATGCGATAGCTGATGGATTCCTTCACCAAGTAGTTGCTGAACCAACAAGAGGGGATGCCATTTTAGATTGGTTTTGGTGAGTAGTGAAGACCTCATAGAAGAAATGGTTGTAGGGGACGACCTTGGTTCGAGCGATCATGAGCTAATTCAGTTCAAACTAAATGGAAGGATAAAAATATATCTGACTAGGGTTTTTGATTTCAAAAGAGCTAACTTTAAAAAATTAAGGAAATTAGTTAGGGAAGTGGATTGGACTGAAGAACTTGGGGATCTAAAGGTGGAGGAGGTCTGGAATTACTTCAAGTCAAAGTTGCAGAAACTATCAGAAGCCTGCATCCCAAGAAAGGGGGAAAAATTCATAGGCAGGAGTTGTAGACCAAGCTGGATGAGCAAGCATCTCAGAGCTGATTAAGAAAAAGCAGAAAGACTACAAGGAGTGGAAGATGGGAGTGATCAGCAAGAAAAGCTACCTTATTGAGGTCAGAACATGTAGGGATAAAATGAGAAAGGCCAAAGCCATGTAGAGTTGGACCTTGCAAAGGGAATTAAAACCAATAGTAAAAGGTTCTATAACCATATAAATAAGAAGAAAACAAAGAAAGAAGTGGGACCGCTAAACACTGAGGATGGAGTGGAGGTTAAGGATAATCTAGGCATGGCCCAATAGCTAAACAAATACTTTCTCAGTCTTTAATGAGGCTAATGAGGAGCTTAGGGATAATGGCAGGATGACAAATGGGAATGAGAATATGGAGGTAGATATTACTGCATCCGAGGTAGAAGCCAAACTCGAACAGCTTAATGAGACTAAATTGGGGGGCCCAGATAATCTTCATCCAAGAATATTAAAGGAACTGGCATATGAAATTGCAAGCCCATTAGCAAGCATTTTTAATGAATCTGTAAACTCAGGGGTTGTACCGTATGACTGGAGAATTGCTAACATAATTCCTATCTTTAAGAAAGGGAAAAAAGGTGATCCGGGCAACTACAGGCCTGTTAGTTTGACATCTGTAGTATGCAAGGTTTTGGAAAAAATTTTGAAGGAGAAAGTAGTTAAGGATATTGAGGTCAACAGTAATTGGGACAAATAACAACATGGTTTTACAAAAGGTAGATCGTGCCAAACCATCCTGATCTCCTTCTTTGAGAAGGTAACAGATGTTTTAGACAAAGGAAACTCAGTGGATCTAATTTACTTCGATTTCAGTAAGGCATTCGATACAGTTCCACGTGGGGAATTATTAGCTAAATTGGAAAAGATGGGGATCAATATGAAAATTGAAAGGTGGATAAGGAACTGGTTAAAGGGGAGACTACAACAAGTCGTACTGAAAGGTGAACTGTCAGGCTGGAGGGAGGTTACTAGTGGAGTTCCTCAGG
Source organism: Malaclemys terrapin pileata (assembly GCF_027887155.1). NCBI lineage: Eukaryota > Metazoa > Chordata > Testudines > Emydidae > Malaclemys > Malaclemys terrapin. The sequence goes on along the minus strand of NC_071520.1, from coordinate 13,116,970 downwards.
GATCGGTTTTGGGACCAATCTTATTTAATCTTTTTATTACTGACCTTGGCATAAAAAGTGGAAATGTGCTAATAAAGTTTGCCGATAACACAAAGCTGGGAGGTATTGCCAATACAGAGAAGGATTGGAATATCCTACAGGAAGATCTGGATGACCTTGTAAACTGGAGTAATAGTAATAGGATGAAATTTAATAGTGAAAAGTGCAAGGTCATGCATTTGGGATTAATAACAAGAATTTTTGTTAAGCTGGGGACTCATAAATTGGAAGTAACAGAGGAGGAGAAGGACCTCGGAGTATTGGTTGATCACAGGATGACTATGAGCCACCAATGTGATATGGCTGTGAAAAAAGCTAATGCGGTCTTGGGATGCATCAGGCAAGGTATTTCCAGTAGAGATAAGAGATACTCCAGTAGAGTACCATTATACAAGGCACTGGTGAGACCTCATCTGGAATACTGTGTGCAGTTCTGGTCTCCCATGTTTAAGAAGGATGAATTCAAACTGGAACAGGTGCAGAGAAGGGCTACTAGGATGATCCAAGGAATGGTAAACCTGGCATATGAAAGGAGACTCAAAGAGCTTGGCTTGTTTAGCCTAATCAAAAGAAATCTGAGGGGGAGATATGACTGCTCTCTACAAATACATCAGAGGAATAAATACCAGGGAGGGAGAGGAATTATTTAAGCTCTGTACCAATGTGGACACAAGAACAAATGCATAGAAACTGGCCATCAGGAAGTTTAGACTAGAAAATAGATGAAGGTTTCTAACCATCAGAGGAGTGAAGTTCTGGAACAGCCTTTTAAGGGGAGCAGTGGGGGCAAAAGACATATCTGGCTTCAAGACTAAGCTTGATAAGCTTATGGAGGGGATGGTATAATAAGATTGGTCTTTGACGGTTAGCGGTAAATATGCCCAGTGGTCTGTGATGGGACGTTAGATGGGGTGGGATCTGAGTTACTACAGAGAATTATTTCCTGGGTGGCTGGCTGGTGAGTCTTGCCCACATGCTCAGGGTTTAGCTGATCACCATATTTGGGGTCAGGAAGGAATTTTCCTCCAGGGCAGATTGGCAGAGGCCCTGGGGATTTTTCGCTTTCCTCTGCAGTGTGGGTCACTTGCTGGAAGATTCTCTGCACCTTGAAGTCTTTAAACCATGATTTGAGGACTTCAATGGCTCAGACACAGGTTTGATACAGGAGTGGGTGATTGACATTCTGTGGCCTGCGTTGTGCAGGAGGTCAGACTAGATGATCATAATGGTCCCTTCTGACCTTAAAGTCTATGATTCTATATTTTATTACAAATATTTGCACTGTAAAAATAATAAAAGAAATAGTATTTTTCAATTCACCTCATACAAGTACTGTACTGTAGTGCAATCTCTTTATTGTGAAAGTGTAACTTACAGATGTAGATTTTTGTTACATAACTGCACTCAAAAATAAAACAATTTAAAACTTCAGAGCCTACAAGTCCACTCAGCAATTCTCTGAACAAGAAGTAGGACTAAGACAAACAAATTTGTTTACATTTACAGGCGATAATGCTGCCTGCTTCTTATTTACAATATCACCTGAAAGTGAGAACAGGTGTTCACATGGCACTTTTGTAGCCAGCGTTACAAGGTATTTACATTCCAGATATGCTTAACATTCGTATGCCCCTTCATGCTTCGGCCACCATCCCAGAGGACATGCTGCTGATGCTCATTTTAAAAAAAAAATGTTAATTAAATTTGTGACTGAACTCCTTGGGGGAGAATTGTATGTCTTCTGTTCTGTTTTATCCACATTCTGGCATATATTTCATGTTATAGCAATCTCAGATGATGACCCAGCACATGTTGTTCGTTTTAAGAACACTTTCACAGCAGATTTAGCAAAATGAAAAGAAGGTACCAATGTGAGATTTCTAAAGATAGCTACAGCAGTCGACTCAAAGTTTAGGAAACTGAAGTGCCGTCCAAAATTTGAGAGGACTGAGGTGTGCCGCATGCTTTCAGAAGTCTTAAAAGAGCATCACACAGAGCGGAAACTACAGAACCCGAATCACAAAAAAAGAAAATCAACCTTCTGCTGGTGGCATCTGACTCAGATGATGAAAATGATCATGTGTCAGTCTGCTCTGCTTTGGATTATTATCGAGCAGAAGCCATCATCGATGCATGTCCTCTGGAATGGTGGTTGAAGCATGAAGGGACATATGAATCTTTAGCGCATCTGGCACGTAAATATCTTACGATGCAGGCTACAACAGTGCCATGAGAATGCCTGTTCTCACTTTCAGGTGACATTGTAACAAGAAGCGGGCAGCATTATCTCCTGCAAATTGTAACCAAACTTGTTTGTCTGAGCAATTGGCTGAAATAAGACTGAGTGGACTTGTAGGCTCTAAAGCTTTACATTGTTTTACATTGCAGTTATTTGTACATAGTTCTGTATTTGTAAGTTCAACTTTCATGATAGAGATTGCACTACAGTACTTGTATTAGGCAAATTAAAAAATGCTGTTTGTTTTTTACAGTGCAAATATTTGTAATCAAAAATAAATATCAAGTGACCACTTTTTTATTGTGTTGTAATTGAAATCAATATATTTGAAAATCTAGAAAGCATCCAAAATATTTAATATCGTGTTCTATTATTGTTTAACAGCGCAATTAATCATGATTAATTTTTGTAATCACTTGACAGCCCTACTTCTGGCTGTAGCTGATTATTGGTAGTCTGCATAAGTCTATCTTGATCTCAATAACTGAAAGATTAATTTGGAAATAGTACTAAAGTTAAGAAACTTGGTGTCATATTTGATAACACTTTTCCAAGAAAGGACCAAATGTGGACTTGTTATAAAAAATATTTGTTGTCCAGACTGTGCTTTTGATTTATCCTACAAGACACAGCATGTGCCCCTGGCACCACAAGACTTGATTGTCTCTTTGCAGAGTAGCTTCTGGATCTTGCTCAGAATGCAGCTGCGCTATTAATCGCTGGTAGGGCTTAGTACTCAACAATTTCATGGCTATTGAACTTGCCACCAAATTCAGAACTGAGCTCAGTTTTTTTTTTTTTTTTTAAACTTTCATCTAAAAAATGTTAGGCTTCTAGCACTTGTGACTGAAGTGCCATGAAACACTAATTAAATGTCAGTGCGGTCTTGCTAAGTCTAAAACAATAACCGAGGTGTGAGCTTCCCCGTTTACCTCATTTGGGTCGACTCTGAAGCCTACTGATTGTAATTTAAATGTCAGATTAAATAGTTCTTTTCTATTTTATTAATGTTTAGCCAAGTGTTTCTGATAAATTAAGAGCCAGTATACTAATCCCAAACTGTCTGCTACATATTCTTTGGTGTCAAAATCCCCAGCTTCCCCTCCTGATCTGCTACAATCTCCAGTAGCCTTGACTGCTACACTGCCCTTATGAAATGTTGGTACAAAAAGCACATTGGAAATCTAGGAATAAAGTAAAATTGAATTTAATATCAAATTAATAGGACAGATACTGATCCAACTGCGAATATGAAAACCTGTTTGTTAAGCTTATTTGACGTTTCTGCAGAATTTTCAGTCTTGCCAGCAAAGCAGGGGCCCTTGGTGATAAACTTGAATCCAGCTTGCTACAGGGTTTTGTTCACTGGCTTAAGCATTAAAAAATAAGTATTGTTAGGTAACTGATTGCTAGAGTTTTCCTTTAGGCCAAAAGTGTTTTTACTACTTGGTGAGATTCCCCTAAAGAACATGGCAGCATTATGTGCTACTCTCTAAGCAACGGGGTAGCTTGGATTCGCTGCACTCTTGGGGTGCAAACTGTGTCAAAACTAAAGTCCAATTGAGCTGGACTTCACAGAGCTAGTCTGAGTCAGCTGTAAAGATCACATCCTGGAAATGGAGGTTTTGTTTATTGTATAATATAATCCTACTCCCTGGGAATAGTGCAGTGTAGGAGTCAGAAGATTACAAATGCATAAGATGGCCTCTGGTAGGGGAAGATTCCTGAAGCACCAAAGCAGCCTTGGGAAAGTAAGTAGGTCGATAACTAAAGCTTTGGTGGGGATGGACTGAAGAGGTCGGTGCTCAGCACAGGCCTGACCTGAATCTCGTGAAGCACTGTACTCTTAGCAGAGGGATTCCTGCTAGAGAGGAGGCAGGAGCTTTTTATACAGGAGGTCAGACTAGAAGATGGCCTTGGAATATATGAAAATGTCATAACCACACTGAGTGTCAAGCACCAGACTGCAGCTTCCCCACTTGACTCCAGCAGGGGTTGCAGGCTGGTTTTAAAGGAGGGAAAGTGCTCTGTGTGTGCTCATACCTTGTGGGAACGGGTAGTGCTGGGAAAGGAAACAGGATATAAGCATTAATTCAGTTTGCCATTGTGTCGTAGGGGCGCTGTACAGTGCGTATACAATCGTTTAAAGAGAAGGATCCCATACACTGGAGATGAGGGTCTGGTCCTAAGCTCGGAGCACTGCAGAGGCAGTCCTTTGCTCTTCAACAGCTCACACTATTTGATGTGCTCTGAAGGGATACGTGCCAAGAAGAGAGGACCTGTGCATTGGGGCAGACTGGGAGTGAAAGCAGGGGGAACTCTCTGTGAAACGTTTTCCTTCTTCCTTCACTTGAGCTCTCGGGGCACAAAAGTTCCATGAGAGGCAGAATTACGCCATTTAATTCCAAGCATCGTTCTTCAGCTTCTGGGAAGAGAGACTAGCAAATATTCCCCTCCCATGAAAACCAGTGAGCATAGCCTCATTGCTTATTATGGAGAAAAGGGAGGTAACTCAGCTACCTCAAAGCATCTGGAAAGAGAAGTCTTGAAACCCTGTATTAAAGAAGGGCCAGCTCTAGGTTTTTTGCCGCCCCAAGCGCAAAAAAAAAAAAAAAACCCTGAGAGCCCAACTGCCGAAGCAAATAAATAAATAAATAAAAGCTCCGAGAGCACAGCTGCTGAAGCAAAAAAAAAAAAAAAAAACAATTCAGTGTGCTGCCCCTGGAATTCTGCTGCCCCAAGCATGTGCTTGGTTTGCTGGTGCCTAGAGCTGGCCCTGATTAAAGTCATGGGGGAGTGGGTGGGAAAGGAATGGTGTTACTGAAAGTAGAAATGAGACCATAACATGTTGCATTGCCATGAACCTTAAGCTGTACCTTAGTGGATTATCAACTAGTAGAGTGTCTGTTGGTTCAGAAAGGCCCTGGATTTCCATCTAGCTAGATCATTTGGGCTCATTACTTTTTCTTGTCTAGAATCTCCGTCCCTTCAGTTTTGCACTTGTCTTTTCCCTGCTATTTTGCTGTGCCCTGTGTGCTGAGGGAGGCACTTTACTAAAGTCCAAAGCTCACTGGAACACTACATGTAGGATTATAGTAACCTTCACGTTCTGGCTCATTGTAAGCAGTGTAAGAGGTAGAAGAGAATGAGAGGACAGCCAGTTAGGAAAACTTTAACTCTTTCTGTACCCTTAAGATCTGCTGTTCCAGGCCAAGAATACCTTGTGACCCTTTGGGTGCATATGGTAGATCATGCCATGCTTCCTATGTTTGCTGCATTCAGTGTGGTCTGTGACAATAGTGGGCTTGCTCTGAATTAGTGAGGGAAAGGAGCAAATCTACAGAGCACCTGAAGTGTTTGAATGGAATTTTTGTGCTCTCTGCTTTCCACATGGTAGAAATTGAGTTGGCTGATTATCAAGATCGCATTAGAAGACTCATGGTAAATTCATGGGATACTGTGATGTCATGATGTTCTGTCTTGTAGACTAACTCAACTTACCTTTGTTTATCTGAGTTAACACCTCAAGATTATAGGAATAAATTGGTTTATTTCAATCCACATCCTTTAATTTCATCACTTTATGATTACAAGTTGAAGAACAAACTTTATTGTACACAGAATTTCTCCTGCCAAGGGTTGTAGATTTGAAGTCATTGGGGCTTCTTAGAAGACTCTCCCCCGCTTGAGCCTTCTGTCCTTTGGGTTTATGCAACCCGATCCTATCTGTAAAACCAAAATAACTTCCCCTTTGCCCACCCCATCCCAACCACTTGAAAACTTTTCTGGCTCCCCCAGGCTTTCAAATTTAAATATCAAGAGTCTTACGTTTCACTCTCCATACATTGTCCTTTCCTTCCCCCTCCTCCTAAAGAAAACTGATTTGGATGCAGTAGCCAAAAAATAAGAAAAGGGTTTGAAGAATATAGATTGAAAGCAAAAATAAGGATGGGTTTTTTATTGTGGTCGTAAATTCTCAAGCCAGTCCTCCATGATCTTGTTATAATAAAGGAAATGATAGTTCAGAAGAAACTCTTGCTATTTTAATCTAAGAAGGAGGAACTCAATATCTGACTCCAGAATAATTCATGTTTTTTGGAGTTTCAACTGTTGGTGTGAAACATTCCCATGGATGCCCCAAGAAAGAAATGTGAGGTACTGGCAGTGCTCTCTTTATGGAGGAGTTTAGGAAACTAACACTTTCTGTTTCTTATAGAGTCCAGAGGATGCTCTTTTCACCATAGCCAAAGCCTTTTTAGATAGGTTCCCATTATCCGCTCTCTTCTTTGTTGAATGTATTCTTTCCCATTTCAGGTCAGCCAGAGCAGCATTACCATGATGTCGTCTCCGTCACCTGTCCAGCAAGCGCAGACACCCCAGTCAATGCCACCACCTCCTCAGCCACAGCCATCACCTCAACCAGGGCAGCCAACTTCTCAGCCAAACTCGAATGTCAGGTGAGCCAGAATGTGACCACCTGAGGTGCATGGTAGCTGCAGATGCTCTCACCAGATGGTGATGAACATGACTGGAGGTTAAAACAAAGTTGTCATAGGTGCTTGTCTTGGTGCACTTTCTAGTGGGGAGTCCAACCCTAGTGATGCCCTGAGATCTTGGGCTGTCATGTCATAGGAACTTGGAGGAGTCATGCTCATATTGCTATCCCCTCCCCATTCACCTTCTCTGAGGCTACTCTGTGTGTAGCCACATACAGATACTCCCCTGATTACTGTGGCTTAATGGAAGGAGGGAGTTAAAGGATTGGATGGGATGTCAGAAGCAGAAGGCAATGGCCCCTAAATCCAAGGCTTCTGCTTGGTCTGCAGAAAAAGGCCCCATCATGTTCCTGGGTTGAGGGGGGAGTTATTCAGAGACCTCTGGAGTTACTAAAGACCTACTAACACAATTCAGTCTTGCTAGAGTGAGTCTCTCCCACTAAGTCAAAATTCAGTGGTGTTAGTTTTGGAATCTTTACTGAATGCTGTAATCAAACCTTTCTGGCAGGGATTCTGAATCTTTACCTTGCAAGAGTGGTGGTGAAACTGACAAAAAACTGGGTTAGTCTTAGATTGTAAATTTTTGGGGGGAAGAGACCTGTTTTTGCTGCACCTAGCAGCACAGTGGGCCCTGATTCTGATTGGGGCCTATGGGCAGTACAGTGATATAAGGGTGGGATTTTCAAAAGTGTTCAGCATTAGCCTAACCTTACTCCCATTGAAATCAATGAGATTTTTACAACAAACTTCACTGGGAGCAGAGCAAGTCAATGCCGAGCACTTTTGTAACTCCCACTCCAGTGCAGCTGGGCGCAGAATGCTGCAGCGGCACTCAGTAAAACATACCCGCTCAGACTAACCATTTCGTCTGCTAGCTTCTTACAGGCCACTTTGTCTTCATATTAGGCGTTGAATTGACTTTCATTTCCATTCTTCAGCTCCGGCCCAGCCCCATCGCCCAGCAGCTTCCTCCCCAGTCCATCTCCTCAACCATCCCAGAGCCCAGCAGCTGCACGAACACCACAGAACTTTAGTGTCCCATCTCCAGGTCCTTTAAACACTCCAGGTAACTCATATTGTCATCAATAAGAACTGTACTGTGGAGCATGATCCAGTGATGCATCTTAATAACTAAAACATACACAGAGAAATCTGAGATTGCACGATTATGCCCTTGGCTCTACGGAGCTCGACCAGTGAGTAGTAGTTCAGTGATGGACTTGCCATGTGCAGCAAGGAGAATATTCTAGTTTTGGAATTGTCTGATGTCATTTTTTTTGTCATTGAATTACATGAGGGTTTTCATAACTTTCTGACAAAACAGAAATGGTAACCAGAAGGGGATGTAAAGGTCTGTTGGCTCTGGGGTTTCATGCAGCTGGAAATCGCTAGCAACAGTTCATAAGCCAATGTCCTGCTTTTTCTGACCCCTTCTGACATGTGATGTATAATCTTCACCTTTTTGCCTGGTGCAGGAAATCCAAACTCCGTCATGAGTCCAGCAAGCTCCAGCCAGTCTGAAGAGCAGCAGTACCTGGAGAAACTCAAACAGCTGTCAAAGTACATCGAGCCACTTCGGAGGATGATCAATAAGATTGATAAAAATGAAGGTGTGGCCCCTTGTATTTTTACTGGACAGTTCTCCCTGTCAGCCTTTGGTGGAGACAGCTGTGTACTGCTCTTTTAGGGGTTCTGGTGGACTAAGCCTATGTCTGTTGTTTTCCTTGCTCATGGTTGCAAAGACTTAACTCTGAAGCATGGCAACCTTTTCATCTCCAAATCCCTTTCTTTCAGGACCTCTTTTTCTTTACCATATCTAAACTTTTTTGGATACAGACTCTTCCTTATGAAAAGATGGAGAATCACAGGTCTTTACTACTTTCTCCTTAGATGGGTCATGTTTTCAGTTTTCCCACCCTCCTTTTTCTGTGTTAATGACTGCAGAGCTGGAAGCTCTACCTGCAGTGAGTGCATTGCTCACTAGTCCTTTTCATCTTATTTCAGATAGGAAGAAGGACCTGAGTAAGATGAAGAGCCTCTTGGATATCCTGACTGATCCTTCAAAACGGTAACTTCCTTTTCTGTTTAGCTTGTGCCGACACCTCCCCCAATGAACTCTCTTCCTCCCAAACCCACTCTCAGGAATATGAGAGACTACGTAGGCTACCATGGAGTCCCAGATGAGTAGTGGTATCCCAGACATCAGTCTTACCATCCTGCAGCAACATGTTGTATCTAGACAGTTCTTAACTCTAATCTGAATTTCCTTGTTTTTGCAGACCCTCAGTGTTGTTGTATCACTGACTTTCTTTTATGTTGAGAAATGGTGGGCAAGAGATTTAAATTTCAGAACCCTTTTTTTTTTTTGCTGATTCATTCTAAATTCTGTGTTGCAACTTCTATCTAGGAAGCTGTGCAAAATCCTGCCAAAAGATTTTACAATGTGATGTCCCCTAAGACCAGGGTGGATTTGATTTAAATCATGATTTAAATCATTAGTCAGGAAGATGCGATTTAATCATGGATTTCTACATAAAAGTGCATTCTTGTTGGTTGTTATAACTTAATACATATTCTTCACCACTCGGAGATGGATATATTTCATTTTTAGAAGGTACATTTTTAAACAGTGATTTATTTTGAAAACTTTTCAGATTAGTTTTACAGCTATATCAGAAAATGAATGGTTGGTTGATTATTTCATTTACCAAAGGTAATTGAAGCAGATAGTTCACCTCCCAATGACTTCATAAATATCTCAAATTCAACAGGTTAATCATTAATATTTGGAGGATTTTCTTGCCATGGGAGGAGAACATCACCAGACAGACATTGAAATTGTTTTATTTAACAACGTTACATATTTCGGATTTTTTTCTTCAACAGCAAACATATAATATTTTAACAAAACAAGCATATGTCCCTCACTTCTCACATTTATCTCCAGACTTCTTCCCCTTATCTAGATCTATTCTGCCTCCAACAATCTTCTATTCATTGAACTTTTTGAAACTTTGCACTTTTAGAGACAGGTAAGGGATTGACTCTATGTACACAAATTTGCAGAGGGACAATAGAGTTGAGGTCTGTTATTCCTCACCTCTCTATATATATTTATTTATTTAAAAACTTTTTTTTTTTTTAACATTGTTAACAAGCAGGTTACCTTTGGAGATACAAATCCACAGTTTGAGAACTGCAAAACTAAGCATCTCTGATGGTATCTTCTAGACGGAGTCCCATTGGGTAGATAGAAAGATTAACCTAAACAATCTATACAAAAACCTGTGGAACCCCATAAGATTGGGTCCGTAATCCATGAACTGTTGGAACTCATTTATTAAACTTTTCTTAAACATTACATGAATATATTGTCTCTTACTATAGAATTAGAATTTATAATCTCTATTCTATGATGAGAGATCTTTGAGCTATAATGTATCTTAATTAAAACTGTCTTTAGATAGGCTTTTTCCTCAAAGCATTTTATCAAAAAATCCGATTTTAAATAAAAAAAAATCAGATTTTTTTTAATCATTAATTTTTATCCACCCTGCCTAAGATGCAGTATGGGATCTTTTGTTCACAGTTTCATAGAAAGCTATTCAGTAAACTGATAAATCAGGTGTGTTTTATTTGCTGTAATAGTCTATTTGAGCTAATTGAAATGAAATCCACCTGGGTTGGAAAGCAGCTCTTTTTCACTGAGACATAGGTGTATTTATTCTTTCCTTCTCCATTAAAGTCCCTCCTTAATATATGCCCTTCAGCAAAGCCATTCAAGGATCCAAATAAGTTATTTAAAAATCTAAGTACTTTGATTGGACCTTTTATTTGCCAGAATGTTAGGTTTGAACCTTGTGATCTAACTTAGAATTTAAGCTCCCTGAGGCAGAGCTATAGTTCCTGTTTTGAACAGCACCCAAGCATATCAAAACTGAAATAATGTGGATGGGAGGCGCAGATATGACAAAATCCTCATCTTGGACAGCAGAGCAAATTGTGCTAACTCTTTCCTCTTCCTTTTCAGATGCCCTCTGAAGACTCTACAGAAATGTGAAATTGCTCTGGAGAAGCTCAAGAATGACATGGCTGTGGTAAGCAATGGGTTTACTTTTCATCTTACTGGAGAGTTAGGCTGGCAGTGAATTCCACAGAGGGCACCAGTTTGGCAGAAATTTCCCATCTCTTTGTGTTCACAGTGCTGGACTGAGCAAATAAACAGAAAACTGGTTAAACACTGGGCCATTCAGCAGGCGTGTCCTTGTGCACACCTCTTAAAAATTATTCTGCTTACTGAACTGTCAGGTATTCGTGCCTTGTACACCACCTAGGTATGATCCTTGTTCTTGTCTTTAGCAGATGTCACCAAGACAGGATTTCTACATGAAAGATACTGACAGTGTCGATTTTGTTTTCTATGGGTTTATCTACATGGGGACAGTCAGAAAAATTAATCCCAATTACTTAAAAGTGTGAATGCAAAAATAGATCAGTTAAACTGCATTAAACCCCTGTATGGACACTCTCGTTCAGAATTTCATTTAGCTTAATTCACTTTCAAAGTTTAATTCTGAATGAGTGTACCCATGTAGTGGTTTAATGCAATTTAACCAATCTATTTCAGATTCACAGTTTAGTTCATTTGGATTTACTTTACTGCTGGTATACGCAGGGATACTTAGGAAGTGTTTCTAGAGTAGCACAAAACAGAGGTTAGAGGAATGCAAAGGATTCTTAAATGTATTAGAAATACTGTAGTAAAAGTTTGCATAATGAATAATATAACAAGGTGTCTTGTAAGGACTCTTTGTGACTGATAGCACATAAAATAAGATGTGCTTCTTTGTGCTTTAGCCCACGCCTCCACCTCCACCAGTGCCCCCTACCAAACAGCAGTACTTGTGCCAGCCACTTTTGGATGCTGTCTTGGCAAACATTCGTTCACCAGTCTTCAACCATTCCCTCTACCGTACCTTTGTGCCAGCTATGACTGCGATACATGGCCCTCCAATCACGTATGTATCTTTGCCCTGCTGTCTGACTACTTAAGAGAAGTTAATCATTTGGTTGAAATGTTGGAAGGATGGGCTGCGGTGATGGATATATGCATGCTTCCTTCTCATCTGTAAAGTACTTGAGAAATCAACTTAGTTTGAAAAATGTGGACTTGGCATAACATGGTGCCCACTCTGAGTTCTTTTGTGGATGTATTTTACGCAGGGCCCAGATGGCTTCCCCTCGAAAGCGTAAATATGAAGAGGATGAAAGGCAGACCATACCAAATGTATTACAAGGGGAAGTCGCAAGATTAAATCCTAAATTCCTGGTGAATCTGGATCCCTCCCATTGCAGTAATAATGGCACAGTCCACCTCATATGCAAGCTAGGTAAGCTAAGAAGAAATGAAACCTGTTTTCAAGAGGTGTTGATTTTTTCCCCCCCGGTGAATATGTACAGCTGTAAATCTTGCCAGCCTATAATTTCATCATGGTTTTTCTTTAGCTTGCCAGAGTTGTGGTAATGCAGAATGTGCTATCCTGCAGGGATTGGTTCAGGAGCAGCCGCAGGATGTACCCCAGAACAAGTAGCTAGATATTTAATCCACTTGCGGCTTTTTTAGAAAGTGGGGAAATGATCTTTCTAAAGCTAAATTATTCTATGTTCTTCTGCACCTCCCATCCCCAGTATCATGATGTTGACACTAAAAGAAGGCAGTATTTTAGGCTAGTCTCTGAATAAAATGCTGCTTTTTTAAACTGAAATATTAGTGGTTTTTGTAGCTCCATGTGTGCATTTAATTGGTTCCCTAAATTGGGATCCAAGCAAACTCTCCAGGTAATCTGAATTCCTGATAGTATGAAGTGGCCTATTTATAAACATATCTACATTTCTCTCTCCTTGTATTTCAAGAAACTTGCTATTTGGGATGTGAGAAATAAATTGGACTTGTAGGTAATTGTTGCCAGTGTGGAAGAATCCCAAGAGTGAAACAGTACAACTGGATCTTGTTAGATTTCCTCTCCACAGATGAAAAATCCTGCCTCTTGCACTGATGGGTGCAGTTTGCTGATAATTCCTCACCCTTGGCTCAAGCTCCACTGGTGTTAGAAAATGGTTTAATGCCTAGTGTAGTCAGGACAAAAGTTTTCAGCACCCTAAAACATGGTATTGGGACATAGAGGAACTGGATCTGTCTAATTGTATTGAAAATGTCTTTCCCAGCTGCACCAGCAGTTGTCACAGCTGGTGGTGTGAGTGGGGAAGTGTGTGTAAGTCTTTGCCCTTCTCTCTCAACCAAGCAAGAATGGAGTATACCTTCATGTGAACTTGTTTTGCCTTTGGACAGAAAAAGGTAGAGTGGGTTCATTTTAGTGTGTACCAGACAAAACATGGGAATGCTCTGGTCCTGGCTTACATGTGTAGTAGGAACAGTGCCTAGACATTTTGTATTTAGGAAACCAAACTCAAATGAAGTACACCTCATGAAAGACTGAGACTGGTGAGATGCGTGGGGTGTGTTGTGGAGCTGGGAGTTCCAGGTTGCGCTTCCAGCAAGCCGAGGCCATTTTTAAAGTGAGCTTTTCAGAAATGAAGACTCATAGCCTTGGTTCCATTCAAGATTAGATCTAGTCCCTCCCTGTCCATTCCAGTATATAATGTATAGACGTAGGAAAAACACCACGCAAGACATACTTTGATGCCCTGATGGAAAATATCTTTTGTTAAAGTAAATGTGTTTGAATTCTAGATGACAAGAACCTTCCAAATGTCCCGCCACTACAGCTCAGTGTTCCAGCTGACTATCCAGATCAGAGCCCTCTGTGGATAGACAACTCTCGACAATATGGTATGGGGACAATAGGATGGCATCACTTTAAAAAGTGGGGGGATCAATACGTGGTATTCAGTTGTTGTGCAACTGTGTTTATCTGGGCTGTCTCCTTTTTCTTTTCCAGCAGCCAATCCCTTCTTGCAGTCAGTGTATCAGTACATGACATCAAAATTGCTGCAACTTCCAGACAAGCATTCAGTCACAGCACTCTTAAACACCTGGGCACAAAGTATCCGTCAAGCCTGCCTCTCTGCTGCATAACTTCCTTCCCTTGTGAAATCATGAAGCAAAGAAATTGGGTCTCGACAGCTGGCCTCTCCCATGGCCACTGGAAGAATCACAGGCATTTTGGGAGGGAACTTCAGAAGAAAAAGCCTTATACTGTTTTGTTTCTAGGTGCCAGGTTCAATAGGGAACCTGGTGTTAGATTTAGATTTCATGCTTTTATCTTCTGCCTTTGTGGACTTTGCCAGCATTTTCACATATACAGAACATGTATATATGGTTCTTGAGACTGATGTATTAGGAGGGGCTTTTATTGTCTTCTTAGAGAAGAAATTATTTGTAGACTTCCATCAGGGAGTCTGAATGGTATAGAAAGGAGAGGGGAGAATGTCCTAATTTGCTTCAGACTTTGCCTGATGCCAGTATTCCTCACACTCTGTATGTTGTGTGACTTGATATTGCCCCAAGAATAAATTAGCTGCAGCTAGAATGTGCTCACAAACTTCCCTATGGTTGCAGGAGTCTGGTAATTTAATTTGGAGAAAGGGGAGAAATCGGGGCCTTTTTAGGGCATCCCTAATGCGTCAGATTAATCTGAATAATTCTGTTTAGGAGGAAAACCAACCATAGGAAAAATTTTATAGCTTATTTTAAACACTACTTTGTATAAACGGTTTTTGGTTAGCACGGACCATGCATTTCTCACTCTTAGAAAGTTGGATGATCTGAAGGAGGGGTATTCAGTGTGCATGCTGACTGATTTCCCTGTGAACTCCAAGTGTGTGTGCAGGGAAAATCAATTGATTGACTCATAGCAGCACTGTAAATGAATCCAGCAGGCTGCAGCTACTTATCTGCATTTATATTTACCAGGGGAATTGCATCTTACCTGGCATTTCTCTTGGGTGTTGGCTTCCCTGGGGAGTGATGCAACTCATGGGAAGTGTTTGCATATCCCACTCGCATCTCTTTGTTTAAAAAAACTGAACAGAGCTCAGGTCTAAGACTGACAATTGACCTTACGTGCCTTGGGCACTGAGGGACACCCAACTGTAAAAGTATTACTGGTCATCTCAGTTAGGATCACAAGACTGATGGCAGCTGCTGTGTTGTGAGGCAATGCGAATAAAGTAACTGGTTCCATACACAGTGTGATTACATTTCAGTTTGCCCTATCTTTGTAGTTCATTCACTCTCAGTTCCTGCGTGTAAGGGAATTTGAAAGTCTCAAGTATTTCCATCACACCCTGCTCCATCCCCCAGTATTGTGCAACAGTCCCTGACAAGTAGCTGGACTCTTACAGTGGTGTCAAGAAATTGCTGTGACCTCTGTAAATCTGTGTGGTGTCATCAGTTTTAGGATGTTTTAAAATGTGGGTACTTAGTAAGCACTGATTGAGGCAGCCGAGTGGTATCAATATTTTGTACATGAACTAATGCATTATCTGTTTGTTTTATCGTAATAAATTTATTATTATTCCTGTGTTTGAAACTAACCTACTATCATTCCAATGTTAGTCCTTGGGCAACAGCTCTGCAGTGACCAAAGGCTGGTGCCTACTTCATATGTTCTATTGGGAGCTGAAATCTGCACCCAGAAGTGAGGGAGGAAAAATTGCGTCTGGCACTACATTAGTTGTCCCCATGCTGCAGAATAGCAGCCAAGTTCACCATCAACTGGAGGAGAGGTTCAAAAGATTGCTAAGGGAAATATTATATAGAGGTGAAAGATTTTTAATTTAGATCTAGCCAAGTTCATTACTAACTTAATACCATGAGATGGGTGTCCAGGTGCTTTTGTAAAATAGGTTAGTGGACAGATGTTCATATCATAAAAGCCAACATCTGTTTGTTTCCCTGTTGCACAGTCAGGGGAGAAGACAAGAATGAACACACACACACTCATTTTTAGATATTTTTAAGGAGCCTATCACTGTGATGTTGACAATCGTAGGTCTGCTCCACTGGGGATAAGGTTGTGATGCATATCAGCAGCCTGGTATAGGGAATCTTGCATACTTACTGTACACACAATATTTGTTTTCAGAGCAGTCAACCCACTATGTTGCCATGAGTTGAATGGAAACTAGCCCATAGCAAAGATAAAACAATGGAATGTTATAGATTCTGAGTAAAAAGTATGCAGCTAGAGCAGAGTAATATCTGACTCCCCCCATAGTTTCAACTGCCCCTTTGCTGCTGATCAGTCCTATACCCGCATCAAAAAAAAAAAATTCTGATAAGACTACTGTAAATTCAGCTCAGTTCCCATCTAACAGCTCTGCAGAGCTGTGAAATCTTGTCCTGCCAGGTAACATGATGTAGCATGTGGCTTCCAGCCTTTCCACTGATGGATTAGCAGTAATCTAGTGTTATCTGTAAAACTGTGCAGCCCATACCTGCTTTAAAATAATCTCTGCCAAACTAAACAAGTTTGTGGGATACAGCTTTGACATGCTTAAAAGTGATAAGCGTTCAATTTCCTAAACCATAATCTCTTACAGGCTTTCATCATTAAGTTAACTCACAAAATAAACATCCTGAAGGAATAAGGGGAGTGGTACCCATGAAAATCATTGAAGGAATGAAGCAAAGCTGCAACAATAGAAGCATAAGCTCTTTGTTCCTGAATAGAAGACACGGTGATTTCATAATTAATTTTTACTTGAAGTGGGGAGATAATAGCAGCAAACCAACCTATGTTGAAACTACAATGTAAACTCAAACATATACGGGGAGTGCTGTAGCTACTGGAACACTTAAGGAGAAATCTGGAATGCAGTTGCTGAACAACCAGATTAAAGCACAGTGCGACGAAGACGGCTTCTTTGAATAGCTTGAGTTCTCTTCTGTCTCTCAGCAAAACTGTTTCCCAGTGTTTGCTTCAGTGCTGGCAGAACTGCCCTTTCAGCAGCTGGCAGTGGAGTTAAAATCAAACTGGAGATAAGAGTTGGAGAGAGGAATGATCAGTAATGTGATGATTTTAAATCACTTTCTCTTTACCAAGGTCTACTGGATTAGGGTCACCCTCCACATTAATCACCCCAGTGATTCTACAGGATGGATGGACTACCCTCCACAATGCTCTGTCCCAGTGATTTAAATTTCTCTAGTAAGAACTCTCCCTAGCCTTCAGAGTGCTTAAATTATTTTTCTAGTAAAGTGAGAAAAAGCGATGGCTTTCAGTACAGTTTCATGGGCTGGGAGTGTGTGGGGCCCTTGTGCTAGTGAGTACCCCTGTCACCATTAGGAGGCATGGCATAGCTTTTTTGATAAGAGTCCTTCCGCTAGAGACAGTTCCCCATCTGTAAAATGAAGGTATTGATACTGACTTTTGTAAAACGCTTTGAGATCAAGAGATGAAAAGCGCTGTGTGAGAGAGAGAGATTATTTTAAGTGTGAATGGCTCATTACCTGCCAAATTTAAAGTTCAGAATTCTGTTTTCCTGTAACACTGAGTGCATGAAGCTGGGTTTCTTCCTTTGCTTTGACTAGCTGAAAGCACATGTTATAGAAGACTAGTCCTGTCTTCAGGGGTCTAATAAGCAGCTAAAGGAGGGACCTGATTTTTTTTCAGTACCAAAAAACCCCACAACTTCCCTGTTTCATGAAAGAAGTGAGATCCTACAGTTTAACTTGCAGAAAAACCTTAATAAACATTGTTCACTTCAACTTTTAAAGGGACATAGCTGTATCTGTCACCTGTGTTTTTTAAATAGTGTTTGAGTTGTGCTTGCAGCATCTGCATGAAAAGATGTATTAAGGGTGGAGAGTTCAGAAATTTATTCCTCCTATTATCTCATAGATGGGGAACTTTAATTGGCTCTGTTATCTTGACAGCATCTTGGAATGGAGAAAGCCCATGCACAGGATGAGTCCTGGGCTGAGCTATTGTCTTCATAAAAGGGCTTGTATGACTTACTGTGTACTTGTTTCTGTGTACTTTGAAGATGGCAATAATCATAGTCTAACCCAGTGATTTGTCTTTTCTGGTTCAAATGACTGGGTAAGATCAGAGTATTGCTTTCCTATTTCCCTTTCATGCAATCCTTAAAAAATAGAGTACTGCTTTTAAATCCCACTGCAATCTAAAATTCAAATTGCTGTGTGACTGATTCCTCAGTGACAATAGAAAAGTTACGTGTGTGTAATCTCATTATGGTTAGAACTTGGCCTTCCATTCAGATTTTAGCAAATAATTCTGAGGTGGGAGCCAGAAAAGAATCTTAATCCATTCTTCCTTCAGCACTGCGGAGCCAACACAGCTAATGGGAGTAAAATATTATTAGCATACAACTCTGAAAATACAAAAGGAAGGTCTGAGTGAAGATGACTTGCTATTTTGCACAGTGGAACCACACTTTAATGTCCTGTCTCCTTGAGAGAGGTTTTTGTTGCCTCTGACTTCGCATACCTATAGGATGTTGCTGAGCTCTGTGATCCTCGGAGAAAAGTGTGTATCCCTTGGGATGTTTGACAAAGAAGCCCCACGAGGCAATACAGTTCCTATTACCTGAGTCCTGGGTGTAGAACTCTGAAAAGGGGGCTGGTAGTGTGGACATGCAAAAGCAACCCTCAAAGAATTAGTAATTAAAATCCTTTGTGCAGCATCCCCCGTGGCTATAGGGCACTGAAAATAAGCCAGGTAGCTGCAGTGATCTCTTCTGAAATCTGACTATCTCCTGAGCAGGGCATATGGATTGATCTTTAGGCAATCATGACCTTAAGAAGTGGGGAGAGTCTTGGGGCTGATGATAATGTTGAAGGTGAAAGATTGGCGGGGGAGAGAACCAATAATAGGCTTGTTTTTAACTTTATGATGTAATACTTAATTGCTAAAGGCATCACATGCTTGACTCAACAGCTGATTACATTATAGGTGTAACTAGCATGGCTTTTTCATGAACTGTCTTAAGCTTTAAAGAAAGTAGAAGAAGAACTTACCATTTCTTAGATGTACCTTTTAGCATTTTGGGTAATCGTGAAACTTCTTGATTCCTAAATCAAAAAATATTTGCAGATATGATACCTTGGCTACTTCACTCTAGCATAGTAGCAGAGCATTGATGGATTGTGCTGGCCCTCTGTAACTTGCATTTGAAAATAACGTAATAAATCTTGCTGCATGTGAACATTGAGAATAGGAGAAGCTGCATCACAGCATCTGGACAGATCTAGCTCATGTGATAAGCTGGGCCCATTCAATCAAAATGCACCTTAACGCAACTAAATGCATGGTTATACGTCTAGGAACAAAGACTAAGCCATAACTATGGGGATTGTATCCTAGAAAGCAATTGCTCTGAAAAGGATTTAGGGGTCATGCAATTCAACATGGGGTCCGAGTGCGATCTTTGGATGTATAAACAGGGGAGCAGTAAGTAGGAATGCCTCTGTAAATGGCATTGATGAGACATACTGGCATAGTATGTATAGTTCTGGTGTCCATGAAATTGGAGGGAGTGCAGGAATCACAAAAATGATTAGAGAGCTGGAGAAAATGTGAGATTTAAAGAGTTTAGCTGTTTAGCTTCTCAAAAAGACTGAAGTGACTTGATTACAGTGTATAAATACCTTCAAACAAAAATACCAGCTACTAAAGGGCTCTTTCATTTAGCAGAGAAAGGCAGAACAAGAACCAAGGGCTGGAAGCTGAAGTCAGACACATTCTGTAACAGTGAGGATGATTTAACCATTGGAACCAACTACCAAGGGAAGTGGTGGATTCTCCATGTGTTGATGCCTTTCTGGAAGACATGTTTTAGTCAAACAAGTTATTGGGTTCAATATAGGGGTAATATGGTGAAGTTTAATAGTCTCTGGTATTCAGATCAGGCTAGTTGATCTTTTGGTACCTTCTGAAATCTGCACCCCTTGTTAGTTGGCTGCTCCAAATGCTACTCTAACAGACCTACTATCCTTCTAGAGTCTAACTGGAGAACTGTTGTGGGACTAGTACAGGAGGTGGGTAAAAGGTAAGGGAAATCTGTGTAACCCATGATCTTTTTTTGTTGCCCTTGTAATCTCTTGTTCATTGCCTAAACGGCAACACTTCCTGCCCTGAAGAGCTTACAATGTATTTGTATACCACCTACTGCAATATAGCCATAAACCCAAATGGGGTCTGTAAACAGTACTACCATATAAATAAAATCATTCCTTAAAATAAACATCAGCCTTCAAACCATATAGTCCCTCTGAATCTTTCAGAAATGGGCATACATGGAAGGGTCTGACTTTCAGTTGGATTGAGTAGATTCTGTTAATCATGTGTCTCAACTCCTTCTAGGCTGATAGCTTAAATGAATGTACGTACTCTGAAAGAACAAACTGACAACCCTGTCTACCTGCACCCTAAGTTTACGGACACATCTCCAGTTAGGTTAGTGCTGTTAACAGTTGTGTGCAGTAGTCTTGTTATAATATAGGATTTGGCCCTTTGTGTGTAGATGTATATTAAGTCATATATCATTTAAGTCCTCTCAACTCACATTAACAGATTGCATTCTGGAAAGTTTGAGAGGGGTAGAGGTGGCTCAAAGATAACTTTCCCTTGTGATTTAAGAAAGGAAGCCATACAAAGTCAAATGGCCTCTATCTAAGCACCTTGCATATGGGCTCTATTCTGCAAAGTCACTCCAATACAAAGCAGAAAGGGAACTAGTGAACTCAACTAGAATCTAACAGCTTAGCCTTGAGCCATAACTCAGAACAGCTTACCCAATCTGGCTGGCTAGCAGATAGTCTTCAGGAATCCTTTTGTTCTTGTGGATGTCCTCCAGATACGATTTCAAATACATCAGCTGAAGGACAGAGAGGAGAAAATAACCTTTCTGCTTGCCTCTGAAAATCTATTTCCTATATCACCACAAACTTACTGCATTTTAAAAGCTGTGACTAAAGTAGACTGAGCTGGGGTCAACAGCCTCACCTCTTGTGCCTGCATGTGGTTGATGTTCCATAGCTGGTGAATGACAATCTCACACTCTTCCAATGTAGGTGGTTTCCGGATATGGGAGGGGAGGACACTCACGAGGAAAGGGTTGGAGGAGGCTGGTGGTACCTGAGCTTGCCCAGATTTAATCTGGCATGGCAGTGAAAGTACTGGAGATGTAATTTTATCAGCAACTTCTTTGTCCTCTCTAGAAAATAGATCACAATTAAGGAATAAAAGAATCACAAGGGAAATGGATTAAATGTCTAAATATTTATTGTATTTACCTCGCCAAAACATTTTATCAAACATTTATTAAGACTCTCAAGAGTGAGGTATTATACTATTTCACAAGTGGGAAATGAAGGAAACATGGCAGGTCCAGGAGTCTTAACTCTACAGGATCACATCCTTCGCTGTAGCTAAACTACTGCTTTGTGTCCTCTGTCTCGAATGGTGCATGGCAGTACACTTTATGCCTGAGTTTTTCCTTGGAATTAATTTGCACTTCTGACTATGCCCACTACCATACACTATGACAACTCAATTGAAGACTTTATCCCCTAAGGGCTTCCTAAGTACCACTGCTAGAATAAGTTGCTCACTAATTTATTCCTAACCCTCCTCAATTTGTATTTGACATTACTTCTATTTCTAAGACATGCAAGGTGCATATGCACCATCATGGGCTCCACATGGTCAAAGACTCAAAAAAGAACATACACTTACAACCCAGAAACCTCAAATGAGCTGCCTACAATTGCTGTATGCTGATAGCTTGCTCATACCTAGAAAGAACCTCCTCTTGTGGCTTCTCCACCTTTGGCGGGGGAGGCTCTGGTTCCCCTTGCACCACATTGACCACCTGTTCTTCTGTATTCAGTTTTTGCTTTTTGGGCTGGTCCATCTGCTGCCTGTTTCTCAGTGAATACCTAGAGCCTGCAGCAGCTGTTAGACAAAATATGAAGGGGAGAGGGAAGAAGGGAGGGGGCATGTGTGTGCACATATCACAGGCCAGAGACTTGACTTAGCTTCAGATACAAGCTTTAAGTACCCGCATCTCCACAGCAGTTCAGGGTATTCCATGCTCTCTTATGGTTTTATTTTGTGAGCAACTGAAGAGCTTCATTGTAGTTTAGCTTATTTTAATCCTTTAACACTTAGTGTCAAGAAATCCTATTTTACTGTTACCACTAACAACTGTAAATTAGAAGCAACCCAAACTTAGGCTTTGCTCTCCCAATTTCTTAGCAACTCAGTCATAATGTAAAAGGGATTATAAATGTGTGTGTAAGCACACATGATCCAAATAAGAGAAAAACAGGTATACTAGGACTCCTGATCATCAAGAGCCTTAAGAAGAGAGATTTAAAACAAATCTTAGAGGGATTCAGACTTTTACATTGTTTCCTGTTTCTATATCTAGGCCCAGATATTTTCATTTAATAATTTATCTTCCCCTCCTTCTCTACTATATCCAGTTACTAGTCCTGCTACCCCCTAAAGTTAAATCTTGCAGTTTTAAGCTATCTTACCTGCTGAACCTTGCCTTGAAAGGAACTTGTCAGACAAGGTGGGAGTTAAATTATCACCTGCAAAGAAGAATAAGTGATGAATTGGGCATTATGATCATAGAACTGACCAGCGAAGAGGCTATATTATCCTCAGTTTAGAATAGGAAACACAGGTAAAGTATTTATTTAAAGTCTGCAGAGCCAAGGCGCTCTACATGCAGGACTGCTGAGAGCAACCTGCAATGTAACTTTCCCATAGCACCAGAACAGCTGCTTGGTTTAACCAGTGGGAGTGTTTTCTGCACTCAACATGGAACACAATATGAGCACAAAGATCTGGATAAAATCACTGAAGATTGATCTGTAAAACGGAGGGATGCTCAGGGGCAAGGTTAAGCAACTAGGAACATTGAAGACTGACTGCTGCTTATTGGTGGAGTTTGTCCATCCTTGGTCACAGTAGTTGGCTATTGCAAGGTACTCCTGGGCTCCTGACTGCACTTGTATACCTAGGTAGCAGTGGTGGCTCATACAGTTATCTGCAGTTAACTTAGAGGCTGCAGCCTTTCTTTACTAAAGCTGATCTCACTATGATCAGCCATGTCTGTTGTCCCCTCTCATCTGGACAACTTCCATCTACTACTTTGGCATACCTTGGAAGCTTTGGCTAAAGCAGAATGTGAGATATCCTATCTGCTTACGTGTGAATCAGCAGGAGCATATTAACATGCAGTGAAATACACCAGTCTCTGTCTGCTTCTGAATGAAGTTCAACATGTTTTAATCTATAAAGGTTCCGGACAACGATTTTCTAGACATAGGTCCAGCCTTTAAAGTCCTCCAGATGAATGTTGAAGGGTTGTCTGCTGCCACGCAGGAACTTATTGGTGTTCTGGCAAAGGAAGTTCTAGCTGACATTTGTTTACAAGAAAATCTCATCATGGTGAATGAAGCACATTGGTTTAAAATAATTGGTTTCAATGTTGTCACAGTCTTCATGCAAAACATGGTCGAGCCACGTACACCCATAGTGATATATCAGATGTTGTCCATGTTGAATATTCACCTTTTCATGACAAAGTCAGTGGGTTTCAAATCACAAATGTACAAGCCACTGGGTGAAACACGGACTTCACATGTTCTCTCAAGGCTTAAGCATGCGGGCGTGTAGGTTGGCGACTTTAATAGTCATCTCAGCAAGTGGGGTTATGCAATTGCAGAACTACTGGTGAACTACTGTTGGGAGTGGGCAACAAATAATGATCTCGCACCGGTCCATGATCCTAAGCAGTATGGTATCTTCCATTCAATATGCTGGAATAGGGACTACTGCCCAGACCTGTGCTGGGTCACATCATTTGCCACTCACCCATTAGCCAGTGGTGTGTACTGTACTTAATGATTTTCCACATAGCCAACGCTGTCCTCCGTTGATTCAGATGGGAATGCGTCTTCCATCTGCCAACTATAAGGAGTGTACCAAAGCCTAGATGGAACTTCCAGAAGGCACACTGGGGCTCCTTTACAGAGTACTTAGAATAGAGTGTCATAACCATCCCATTTGCCATCTCCAAGGAGATGAAACCATTGTTTCTGTTGTGTCCTTTTTAAAGCTGCAAGTGCAACAATTCCACATGGCTTCCAACCAGCGCACATTCCATGTTTGAATGAGGATTGTGCAGACTTGCTGATGCAGTTTGAGCAGTCAGGTGATCCGGAGATTGCAGACCATCTTACAGAATCATTGGATGCCGCTCGCTGGACTCAAAGAGAGGAAGCGACAGTGGTGCTTGACTTTACGTGGTCAAGTCGGAAGAGCTGGAGTTTAATTCGTTGACTAGGTGCGGCTCAAATGCCCATCTACAAAAAGTAGGCCAGCAGTTACTCCAAACCAGATTGCCAGTCATCTGTCGAAGGTTGCCAAAGCTCCTGTTGACAGAGTTGTCAAACGCCAGGTACATGACAAATGGAAATTTCCTGATCACTCTCCTTATAGTGTGTATGGTAACACACATTGTTTCATGTTCTCTGTATGTGTATGTGTGTGTGTGTGTGTGTGTGTGTGTATATATATGTGTGTGTATATATATATATATATATATATATATAATATAAAATCTTCCTTCTGTATTTTCCACTACATGCATCCGATGAAGTGGGCTGTAGCCCACGAAAGCTTATGCTCAAATAAATATTAGTCTCTAAGGTGCCACAAGTACTCCTGTTCTATTTCCTAAGAAGTAATCCTGCCGATAGTAGGATGGAGCCATTCACTAGTCTGGAATTAAATAAAGTGCTGAATGATTTAAAAACCGGTTCAGCTCCTGCATATGATAGATTGCACCTGAATTCATGAAAACATCTGGGTCCTCATGCTCAGGAATGGCTTGTTCAGTTTTTCAACATACTTCTGCGGGAATCCAGACTGCCTAGAATCTAGCGCCAAGTGAACATCATTGCCTTGCTGTAATCTGGGAAAGATCCACACTTGCCTTCAAGCTACAGACCAATTTCACTTCTGAGCATCTGTTTTAAGGTGCTTGAGTGTCTGATTTCACAAAGAAGGCATATGTGGAAGGCATGCTGGGACTAGAGCAAGCTGTTTTTTGCTGTGGTAATGGTACATGTGATCAAGTGCTGGCACTTACAACATTAATAAAAAATGGCTTCCAACAGCAGCTGAAGACTGTTCAGTTTTTCTTGAACTGACTGCGGCATATGATACGCTTTGCACATTGGCCTTTTGGTGAAATTGCCCAGAACTAAGCCAAGTTGGTTTGTACGTGCAATGGCTCTGTTTTTGAGAAATTACCATTTCCATGTGCATATTGGTGATAGAATAAGTACTTGGAGGCACCAGAAGAATGGCCTCCCGCAAGGAACAGTATTATCTCCAACACTATTTAACTTATATTCGAATGATCTACCGTATACCGGATTTCGCAAGTTTGTTTATGCAGACGACATATGCCTCGGCACTCAGTCACACTCCTTTGACATACTTGAAAATGTTTTGAATGCAAATATGGTGGCTATGGCCGATTATTGTCATCGGTGGCACCTGATACCAAGTGGAAGTAAGACTGTGTTAAGTTTCTTCCACTTACATCATGCATAAGCGGGCAGACAGCTGAATATAGTTCTCAATGGCCAGCAAATAAAGCATGATTCACACCTGATTCATCTAGGTGTCATGTTGGATAGCACTCTCATATATCAAGATCATCTTACAAAGACAGCAACTAAGGTCAAAATGCGCATTAACCTGCTCGGAAAATTGGCCGGAACAATATGAGGTGCCCAGGCCCAAACATTACGCACGTCAGCCTTGGCACTCTGTTACTTAGCGATGGAGTACTTCACTCCAGTACGGGCTCACTCGTCTCACACAAAGATGATCAACGTACAACTTAATTCTACTATGCGTATTATTTCAGGCACACTTAAATCTTCTCCTCTACCATGGTTACCGGTTCTCTGCAATATTACTCCATCCAGTTTTCACAGAGAGGAAAGTGTAGTAAAGTTCATGATGAAATTATGTGATATACCATATCTACCATTAACTAAAGACTTGTTTAATCCATCACATGGTCATCTGCCCTCATCGCACCCGCTGTGGATACGTTTACTGGGTGAAGGATTTACAGTAGAGGATGTGTGGTAAGTTTCATAATCCACAGAGAAAGTGACAAGTAATTATCTTGTCTCATACCCCAATCAGCATCAAGTCCAGGTTTGATGTACCACAAAGGCAATGGAGCCTTCTTAACCGGTTTGCTACCAGACATGGAATTTGTGCTGCAGCAGAATTTCAATGGCATTTTAGAGACAGTCCACTATGTCACCGTGGGCAGCCACAAACCATGATACACATTGTTGAGGACTGCAAAATGGAGGTCCTTGTGCCTTGAACATTGTTGATAAGAATGCTGTGGCTTGACTTGACCAGATTGCATACACCAAATAAATAATAATCTATAAAGTGCAACATGTGTTGGGACCCAGCTATTTCCACAAGTGCTGCTTTCCCTACAAACCATCACAGTAACTGAGGTAAGCTAAGGTACTTTCGTTGACATCCTAGATATGCAGTGTTGAGGACATGTGGCAGGGTAGTTTTATGGGCAGGCTTCGTATCTGTAGAACTTGCTTCCTCTAGCAATCTGCCAGAGTAAGTATTGACCTTCAGAGCATAGCACAAGTGCATTTTAGGTTGAACATTTGATTATGCATCATCTCTGGTGAGGCTTTTCTTATGATCGATTGTGGAGGTACAGACCCCTTCGGTCATCTGGCATGATGGATGCATAAAAGTAATAAATATTCTCCACAAGGATCTGAACTTATTATTACCAAGTTAATGGACTGCATATAGATTTGCCTCATGGGTGAAAGATTCAGTATTGCCAACCCCCAAACATTCTAAAGTTGTAAGTCAAGCCCTAACACATCAAGAGATTTTGCAAAATAATAAATTGGGGCTTCTTTTTATTTCCCTTCTGGTTTTTGAGCCTGTAGGGATCCTGTTTACAAGCTGTTCTCTAGAGCTATGAAAGTTAGAAAATTTTTTAATGAAACCAACATTATCATGTAATTACCATTCCAGAAGCCAAAGTTTTAAGGGAAAAAACTATTATGAGATGCATTCAATGAATGTTTGTACTTGTGAAAGCTTTGCCAATTTAGCAATATTGTCCAAACTCTCCTGGTAGAGATGCAACTTATATCAGCCATACAGTGCTTTAGCTAGTATATCTTATAAATGTTTGGTGAGCAAAATAAATTATACTGCCAAAAAATGTGTTTGCCAGTATCACTGCATCTACAGCAGGGCTTTTGTTGTATAAAAGTATTGCCACCTCCTAACCCTCTTCTCTCCCCCACCCCCTCGCAAAAAAATCACATTTAACTGCTCTTGCTATACTGGCAAAAGTTTCTAGTACAGAGGGGTCCTTAGGGTCTTAACTGTAGAATAATGTGACTGGAAGAGCATTATAGTGCAGGCAAGTACTGTCTCTAAGGTTCTCACAGCTCACTAATATGCTTCCTAGTTGACCTAATCCACTCACATTGTAACCTGTCAATCATGCCAACCTATATGTTGGCTTAGGGTAGACAACTCACATCTCAATCAGAATAATGAAACTCAGGCCACACTTAGCTATTCCATTTTCCCCTACAAATCCATGAAAACTGAATTCTGACATGAAAGCAGCAAGATTGCGTTCACTGTACGCAGTCTTCAGTCACCAGAGAGCTAGAACATTTCTGCATTGCAGAGGGGAGGTGACACTTCCAAGATTCTCTCTCAGGACTGGGAAATGGACAAAGCACCAAGGCAAAATGTCTATTACTAATAAAATTAATGAGGGGAGACCAAGGGACTTCCAGGGGATAAGACACTTACTAGATCATCCTACTTCTAGAACAGTAAAAAGCGAAGCCTACCTTTTACCTGCAGCGACTGATTCATTATGAGTTTATAATGAAGCTCTGTAATCAAATGAGAACATAATTTAGTTTGAACTCTCTCTATACCCCCTTAATTTCCCTTTTCCCATTATAGAGTAAAGCTAAGCTTGTCCCTAGAGAATGTCACTCACGTCAGCTTTCAACATTTCTGACACACTGAAAATTTTTTCACTAAAAATGTAAAATAAACGTATTGGCCCAGAAAGGGTGAGGGAGTAACCATAATGTGAAACCTAATATTGGGAAGGGGGCAGAGCTTGGAAGTAGAGTTAAAGAAATGATTTCAGTAGTTTTAAGACAAGTATGCACACAAGTATAGCATAACTCAGGTCACACTGAATGAAACTAGTTTGTGTATTCTGCACTATGAACAAGGATTTATTACTAGCCCAAACATCTAGCTCAGGGGTGGGCAAACTTTTTGGCTCGAGGGCCACATTGAGTATAGAAATTGTACGGCGGGCTATGAATGCTCATGAGATTGGGGTGCGGGCTCTGGGTGGGGCCAGAAATGAGTTCAGGGTGCGGGAGGGGGCTCTGGGCTGGGGCAGGGAGGGATGCAGGGGGGTGAGGGCTCTTCCTGGTCTAAGTGTTAGGAAATATTTTCTAACAATTTCAAAACAAAACTCTTGTGAAAAGCACAAGGAATGGTAGGCCTAAGCAAATGGCATCAGGGACCTCTTCAAAGAGATGACATGGAAGAAGAAATGTGGGGGTATAAAAGCAAAGTTTTGCAGAAGCAAAACCTACATTCATTGTAATTAATTCACAACTTAGCATGTTTGAGGAAAAAGAGATCAAAGATTACTTGACTTGCAGTGACAACTCTCCAATCTCTCATCTAGTGCTTTCAGAATCTATACAAGGTTGTACATGGAAAGTCACCTCACCTTTGTTTTCCCTTTTGAGATACTCAATTTCCTCATGAAGCTTCATTAGGGTCTCAGCATGCTGCTGCTGTAGGAACTTCAGGCTTCTCTCCAAATCCATGACTAGTTTATGTGGGTCTTTTTTCCAGACTTCAACAGATTGGGACTGAGAGTGAGGCTGAGGTCCTTGGTCATTCTCGATGCCAAGTTGAAGATGGCTTGATTTATCCAGTCGTCCTACTCTTGACCACTGTGGTAGGTTCCCCAGCAAAGGCAAACTGGTATTATTCATCCTCAAAGGTCCTGATACAAAAGTCGTTTTCAGGCTAGGATTACATGGGCAGCCTACAGCTTCTCAGTAAAGTAGCTGAGGAAATGCCACTGAAGTTGAACAAGGGTCAGTGACCATGTTTAATGTGCTTCAGTCTCTATGAGGTCAGGCGCTGTATGTGCCTTGTACCCTTAGCATGCAAATGTGCCTTCACTATGGCATCATGGGTTGGGGGGGGAGGGGTCTCCTCAGGACTTGGCTCTGACACCGGGGCTTGTGTTCACTGTCTCTGACAGCGGGGGTGGACTATGGCTCTGTGTGCCTTTGCCTGGGCCTCTAATCTACTAACTTGCCCTCACAGGGAAATGGGGATGGGGCAGATATCGCTGCCCAAAGCCTCCTCACGGTCACCAGCCATTTCTGCACATGGCCCTCAAATTTACAACTGCCAACCTAGAATGGGGGGGAGGAGGAGGAGAGAACAAGAATGTGAGCTTAGTCAGCAGACTGGAACTGGGATCCCCCTTTGCACCACACACAGCCCCATCTCAGCCACCTCCTTCCCCCTCCCATCTTAGCCCACCCCACACACACCCTGGGCCCAGCCACCCCACCCCCCGCCAACCTTGGGCCCAGCCACCCCCCCCCCCACACACACACACCCTTGGGCTCAGCCACCCCCCCACACACCCTGGGCCCAGCCACTCCCCCCGACACACACAGGGCTCAGCCCCCCCCTCCCCCCACACACCCTGGTCTCAGCCGCCCTCCTCCAGACATACACGCCCTGGGCCCAGCCCCCCCCCCGTTCTCTCCCCCCACGCCAAGGCTCAGACACCCCCCGCACCCCTAGCCCAGGTTCCAACCCACCAGCTCCTCCCCCAAGCCCGCTGGTGGACGTAGCCTCCCCCCACCGTCTCCTCGCCGCCCGGCTGCTCTCCGCTCCGCTCTCCTCAGGCCCGGCGCCTGCTGTCAACGTTCCCATGGAGACCGGCGCACTCCACAGCGCCGGCCGGGCGTCGCCCCTCTCAGAATGGTCTCGTCCGGGGGTGGTAGCACCCCTCCGGGGCCAGGCAGGCACTGGGCTCCTCCTGCCTCACCCGGCTCGGCCCGTTGGGGTGAGGGGTGAGGGGGGAGCTGGCGCTGCCCCCCGCCCCCCATGCAAAGCAAGTGCGTGG
Organism: Malaclemys terrapin pileata; assembly: GCF_027887155.1. NCBI lineage: Eukaryota > Metazoa > Chordata > Testudines > Emydidae > Malaclemys > Malaclemys terrapin. The sequence goes on along the minus strand of NC_071520.1, from coordinate 13,086,895 downwards.
AGCCGGGGAGCCCGGGCGCCCGCTCCCCTGCTGGAGCAGGGCCCCCGTGGACGGCAGCTGGGCTGGGGCCCGTTCCTAGCTGTTGAGACAGACTGAGTCTCTTACCTGGCACTCGGGGCCTGGGGCTGGAGGAGAAGGAGGCGAGGGGCTGCGAGCAGGAGCCCGGCTTTAGCAGAGGAAGGGAGAACCATCCTCAGCACCTGGCACTGGGGCAGGAGAAGGGCCTAGCAGCACTTGGGAACTAATGCGCCATAGCACATGCAACATCCTGTAGGCATAGACTCGACGGCCACAAGGGACCAGCAAGATCATCGAGTCTGACCTGCACATTGCAAGCCACAGAACCTCACCCATCCATTCCTGTAGCAGCCCCATAACCTCTGGCTGAGTTACTGAAGTCCTCAAATCTTGATTTAATGACTTCAAGTACAGAGACTCTAGTTCAAACCAGCATGTGACCCACGCTCCACCCTGCAAAGGAAGGTTTTAAAAAAAGCCAGGCTGTCTGCCACTCTGACTTGGGGGAAAATTCCTTCCCATCCCAAAGTACGATGATCAGTTAGAATCTGATGATATGGGCGAGAGCCACCAGCCAGACACCGATGATATGGGCGAGAGCCACCAGCCAGACACCTGGGAAATAGTTCTCGGTAGTAAATCAGAACCCTCCCCCCATCTATGGCCATAGGAGATATTTGCTAATAGCAGTTGCAGATGGCCTTATGCCATTGCAGGCAATCTTCTCATACCATCTCCTTCATAAACTTATCAAGCTCAGTCTTAAAATAAGTTAGTTCTGGGACTCCCTTCCAAGGGAGGAGGGGGGAACAGGACACACTTCTCTGATGGTTAGAAACCAATCTTCACTATTGTCTGCCCATTGCATCACTGCTAGCTGCCCTGCCCTCCCCGGCTAAGAATGGCAGTATTTGAGAGCAGGGAAAAAGACCAGACCTCTCAAAGGTTTTTCCAGGTCAGCTTATGGTGCAAGAAAGTCTACATTTCTTATTCTGCTTTTACCCTCCACCTTCGCCTCGTCCGTACCACTTTTAAAGATATGTTGGCGAATTTCATGCTCAGCAGTAAAAGCACAGTGCTTACACAAAGCTATCTGCACCAGTACTGTGTTAGTCCAAGTCACCTGGTGCAGATGCCAGCAATCATGTGACAATGTGATTTGGATGCGACAATGGACAAGTGTTATTTATACAGGCTCGTAAGTGGGCAAGATGCTTTACAAATAAAATGAAGTGACAAATTTCTGCCCAAAGGATATTATGTGGTACCTTACATCTCACTACTGGCAAGGTGTATTTAATCCTTTACACCACAAGTGCTACAACTGCACCTGACAGTACTGTATCTCAGGGGAGAGCAGGTTAAACTAACTGATTCCTTAAACATGTTTTCTGTTTAAACAAAGAAGCTCAATTTACTTTGGTTTAGTTGGTGACCCTTTTCTTTCTAGGAAGGTAGCACATTTATTAAAGAATGAAACTTGAGAGATTTTGAACGCAGGGCTACAAATCAGAGGCCTAAACATCCTTCTTTTATGCCATCTACCAGAACAAATTGCAGTACTAGAAAGAAACTGACAAAATCGTACTAAAAATAAATGCCTAGTACAGTACTCACTATTTCACTTACACACACTGCAACACAGTCCTGCTCAAAAAGAAGGTTTAATACAAACACACACCAGGAGACTTTGCTTTAAAAATAAATCAAGCAAGCACTTTAATTTACACACGCGGTTTCAAAAGAAGAAACTTGTACCACAAAGAGAAATTTGATTGAACAAGATGACGGAAGGGTTCCCTGGATTTGGGAAACAGAAGTTGGAAATGCAGTTATCAGGAAACATGGAAAAATAGTTTGGGTGCTGCCAAAAATTTATAAATTCTAATATATTAGAAAGCTCCCAATCTAGAGCCAAATGTTAGCTGTTTTCCAGACACAGATCTATTAAATGCATACATATAGTTAAGAGAAAACTGAACACACCTATTCCACTTAATGCAAATTATCTGGTCCTTACATCTCACTACTGCAAGGTGTATTTAATCCTTTACAAAAGTGTCACAACTGCACCTGACAGCAGTGTATTTCAGAGGAGAGACGGTTAAACTAATTGATTCCTTAAATATGTTGTTTGTTTAAACAAAGAAGCTCAATTTACTTTGGTTTAGTTGGTGACTCTTTTCTAAAGTACACCTCTACCCCGATATAACGTGACCCGATAGAACACGAATTCAGCTATAACGCGGTAAAGCAGCGCTCCAGAGGGGTAGGGCTGCACACTCCGGCGGATCAAAGCACGTTCGATATAGGTGAAACCGCGTTATAACGCAGTAAGATTTTTTGGCTCCCGAGGACAGCGTTATATCGGGGTAGAGGTGTAGTTTGTTGCTGGGAAGGTAGACCACTTGCTAAAGAAGTAGTGCGGGCAGAGAAGGAACCCATTTTATGGTGGGTAGACAAAAATCTGGTCAGAGCTCAAGTTCTGGAGAAAATGTTAAAAGATATAATTTCCTTTCTACAACTGAGTGAGTGTCAGTACAATGGAAGGTTACAGTTTCTTTGATAGTTTTATACTGCAGTGTGTGGAGTGACTGATTTATTCACACTAGGTGCTAATGGCAGTCACAGTAGGAATGTTGGACCAATGGCATCAGGGGATACCCAGAAAACTAGAACTTTAGTTTAAATGAATGCTAAATTCTCCCTTTTAGCACGACTCATGGTTTGTTGTTGTCAAGTTAAATGCTAAAAGAATCAACTCCCAGAGTTCCTCATTTTGAAAAGACAGGGACCAGTGAAGACAACAAGTACGTATTGGTTCAGAAAAGGGAATGCAGAGTTAGCCCCTGTGCTAGGCTATGGGATTCCTGCCACCAGCGTCTCCTCCTTTCCTGGTACTTTGAAATATTTAAATTGCAATTTTTTGCAAATCAAAGCAATCATATGTAGCTTGCAACAAGATGCAACTCCCCTCTCCTGTTTCTAAGCCAAACTATTATTACTTATTTCCCCCAGATTTCTTTTGAGTAATTTAAGCCAAAAACTTGTTTATGCTAATCATGTCATTTTTGTCCTACTGATTTGTTGGGATTCAGCTTTGTGTACAGAACTCATGATTTGTGGCTACTATTGCCTTTGTCACACTGAAAACCCCCTCCCCAACAACATGATATAAAACCTGCAGAAAGCAGTTCAAATGGCCAATTCCCACATGAAGTGGTAAAAGTAAAAAGCCGCACTATGGATAGATTGCCAAATCTAGAGCTGTTTCTATGTGTAGTTTCCCATAGCTACTTCGGGCTATTCATTTCAGCTCCATAATCATTGGCGGTTATTCCCCAAACCACAAACAGTGTCTCTCATCCCGCACATTCAATAAACTGTGGAGAAAAGACAGTTTATCAAAACAGAATTTACATAGATTACAGTGGCTTCTACAACCACAAACCCATCCCTCTGGCTCAACTTTAATACAAAAAAACACACTTAAAAGTTTTGAAGTGATCCTTTGCCGAAGCCTTTTAATCACGAAGCACTGTACTTTTATCCTTAAAAAGTTTGTTTTACAATGTACACTGAAAGGAAAAATTAGTGTTGATGAGGTTTCCACCTTTCAGTGAAGAAAGTCATTACTATTGCATAAAGAAGATACCCAAGGAGAATAATGAATGTGCAGGCCAGTGGTCCAATGCAGAACCAAGATGCAATGAAGTATATCATGAACAAAGAAAGAAGAGTCCTGTAGCTAGCCAGAAATCTCAGACTGATCCTTGGTCGCCGAGAACGTCCTGACCTTTGTTTCAGTGCTGGGCTGTGCCTGCCCTTCTCTGCAAAGAATGGGTTGGTAAGATGATAGCGACACAACCTGCCAATAAAGTCTTCCCTGGAGCAGAGAACCTCCATTTGATCAGCAAACTAAGGTAAGAAAAACAAAGTCAGTGACCGAACAAGAAAATGTAAACAAAAATTAAAATGTGGATTTTAGGTTAACACTGAAAAATTGTTGCTTTTATGTTTTGGTTTGTATTAAGGAGACAGGAAAGGGGATTATAGCAATTATAACTCAAAATTCATATGTCTTTCAAAAGTTAGAATTGTTCCAACACAAATTTACATTTGTACTGTAGTAATTCTGCTAATTTACTATTAGCGGAACAAAGCACTAAAACCAACAGAAGGAAATCTGGAACAACAGTGGTGTGTACATATTATGTCAGGATACAGTGGAGAGAGAACTATGAAGTTGCAAGCCAGAGCTTAAAGGAGTGAGAGGCAGGAGGAGGAAGAAATAAAAGGGTTTGGTTGGATTAACCCTTTTCCTGCTTATTTTGACACCTTGGGAAACAGAGTGTTCTTTCATTATGCTTGTATGTGCTAATATAATCCTGTGAAGGATATTCCTTCTACCTCATCTACCATGAACAATACATTTCAGTGTACTGTTGTGACATTTACAACTCTTGAGCAATAGGGGAAAAAAGGTGATTCCAGGCTGGAAGAAGAGCCCTATGGAATATTTGCAAACTCATGCAGAAGTCACATTAATGGTGAGAGTACAAAGCAAGTGTGTAAGTTGTACATTGACACAGGTCAGAGGGAGAATAGGGATATGCAACTGAAAAAGAGAAAGAAGACTTCTCATTACACTTACCCTTTGATTAATTGCTGAGGATAACTGGAACAACAGTCGCACTAGAGTGGCATTTTCATAACTTCTAATGGGCTGAAGATCAGTATCTCCTTGGTACTCTATCTCAAACCGCCGTAAGCCATTTATGATCTAGGAACAGGAAAGGAAATCACGTACTTTATAGATCAAATTTGAATTGCATATAAACTGGTATCTCTCCTCCCATCCCTGACAAGCTATTTATTTTGATGTAGAGGCATACACGCTGCTTTCTTAAACAGAAGCTCTAGAAGTATTGGGCTGAACGCTTTTCCCTCTTACCTGATACCTGCCAAGAGGCGTAAGAATTAGTCCATCCTCACTCTCAATGCAGTCTGGAAGTTGCTTCTTTCCATTCTCATCCTGAGCTGCTCCACAATTCATAATCATTTGGGTCAGTTGGGCTTCATTCAACTAGTCAAAAAGAACAATTTCTTCATAATTATTCGGTTTTACGACCTTTTTCTGTTCCACCTATTTCCCCATTCACCAGCTCCTGTGCAGCCCTTGAGAACCACATAGTCAATGACCTACAACAGAACAGGTACTGAAAAAAAACCCACTTACCAGTCTACAATAATAAAAAAAAGTGACTAAATTCTTAATTGTTTTCATCAGGTGGCAAAGCCCTTGCAGACAGAAGTATTATTCACTCAGTACATCCTAGTCTTCCCATAGCTGTTGCTTAGTTCTATCTTCTCCCAGCCATGTGCAAGCGAACTTGTGTAAAATCTCTTTGCTTCCTTTCAGCTTAATGAGAGAAGCAGCCATCTTCTATTAGCTTTATCACTTTTGCATTTCTACAGCATCTTTCATTAGAAAATCTCAAAGTGCTTTAAAAACAGTAAGTCATAAAATGCCCTTTGGTAAGTAGGAAAAATATGGGATTTTTCTAAGTGGCTACTTATTGTGGGTGCCTAGTTTAACATGGCTTGGGATCAGTGTTCCCTCTAATTTTTTATCTCCATGTGCGGAATGAATTTTGTTATGTGCACCAATATGGAGGTGATGTGTGACATATTGGTGCACATAACAAAATTCATGTGGTGGAGGTGGGGCCGAAGGGTTCAGAGTGTGGGAGGGGGCTCCAGGCTGAGGGTTGGGTGCGGGGGAGTGAGGGCTCTGGGGCTGGGGGGTTTGGGGTGTGGGAGGGGGCTCAGGGCTGGGACAGAGGGTTGGGTGCAGAGGGTGAGGGCTCCGGCTAGGGGTGAAGGCTTTGGGGTGGGTCTGGGGATGAGGGCTTTGGGGTGGGTCTGGGGATGAGGGGTTTGGGGTACAGGCTATGTCGGGGCTGCGGTGGGGAGAGAGGACTCCCCCAGCCCTCTCTCACCGCAGCAGCTCAGGGCCGGGGGAGAAGCACCTCTCCGCAGCCACAGCAGCTCCGGTGGGGCTGCACTGGGCCGATGGAGGGTCTCCTTTCCCCAGCAGCTGCGGTGGGCCTGGGCCAGGCAGGTCCTGAGCCCCTGCACGGGGCTTAATACCCAGCTGCATGGCCACGCGGCTTAGAGGGAACTTAGCTTGGGATTGATATTTTCAAGTGCACAGCACCCACAACTTTAGTAACAGTCAAGAGGTTTACAGGCACTCAGCACCCCTGGAAAAAAAATCAATCCTAAAGTGTCTCAAGATGGGCACCAAAAATTGAGGTATCCAAAATGAGTGTCCACTTTTGAAAATGTTGGCCTACATGACTTGCCAATGATCACACTGCAAGTAAGTGAGAAAGCTGGAGGTAGACTGCAGGAATCCTGACTCCCATTCATGCTACTTCCCAGTGACAGCACTTGGAAGGAAGTTACATACCCGAAAGATCTGGCATAGGTACTCCTGTGCCTTCTCCAAATATTCATCTGTTTTCTTGATGCTGTCTTGCCCAATTTCATCTAGGTCATTTCCTGTATAGGAACCATTCATGTCAGAAGGGCTGAACCTAAACCAGGATAGGAAGGACTGACTAGCCATGGTCTCTGCAGAGTGGTCTGATATGGATTTTGCTGTTTGCTGGGCCTGGCCTATTAACTGGGCCAATCTTAATACCTGAAAAATAAAAGACAGGCGGATGACTAAATAAAGCAATAGAAGAAAGGATACAAGTCAGTAGTAAGCACCAGCGTGTGAATACAAGTCTGCCTGGTGACCTGACAGTCAGAACAGAATCAGCACATTCACTCCCTTGGCTGACATGGACTTGTGCTGGTAGTAGTCATGTGCTCTAACTCCAATCACTGCAGCTGGGGCATTCAGAGGAATGCGAGTGCCCCTCTGTTTCCTTTGAGATGCATCTTCCTTCAGTTCACTAGCCTGCTGCTTAGGGAGAGACCCTCTCCCTCTGCTACACCATTTTTAACAGGCTTGCTGCTGGGTATTGATTATTAACACTATGACTCAGAAATACACACAGTCATTGTTGAGAGATGAAACAAGTACATGCCCATAGCAGATTGCTCCAAAGCTGCAAGCCCAGTCCACCCCACCCTTCAAGACTGGAAAGCAGTCTCTACATTTCTATTTTCACACTTGTTACGGACCTTCCAAACAGATTCTACAACCACCACCAACTCCTGATTCATCTCCTACTTTTAAAGAGCTAAAATTTCTCCCCCCTCTTACGTGATGGAGCAGATATTCAGGGGCTTACACACAGCAAGTAAGCAAGGTCATTGCTTACCAAATTCCTGACTTCTGGACCAAACATCTGCTTGTACTGGAACTCCTGTCCTTCCAGGCAGTAAACATGACTCTTCACCTTAAATGAGGCATCTGTGATTGCTGGAGGCCATGATGACAAGAAGCTCCCACCAAGAGTGGGGGTCATGAAAATTCGGTGTTGACGGTGAGGGATAACAAGTTCTGGCTCCAGGAATAACTGCTCTCCTAGAATTTGGGATAAGATGATGTGGGGTGGAGAAAACCAGGTTACACCTTCCTCTGATTTGGGGATCTAGCAATACAATTTTTTAACCACTCATTGTAACAAGGTTACAAGGTTATTTGGGGGTGGAGAAGGAGGGCGGGGCCCTAGTTATTAGCTCAGGTTTTCCACTGAATCTTCACTCATACAGCAGAAAGAGCTTTCACTATTACAATGGTGCATCTAAATCTATATAGACATAGTACTTCTAGGCCATGATTGGTTGTTGGAAAGGATATTATGGTCCCTATGCCTGCCCAGCTGAGCATGTTCCAGCATCTGAAGTTTTTGTTGCTTGCCTAAACCCTCTTGTTCCCCCCACCCCCACTGTACCCCAGTACGCTCAACATGCAGCTTTCAGGACACTTTGAACTGATATCTAGAACTTGGAGTGCAAGTTCTTGCTGACTTGCCATCTTGCTGAAGTCTGAGTAAATATAAATTTCTGTAGGGCATTACAAAGTTTTACTTCTGAGTTAATTAATAACTAAACTCCACAAACAATAAAGAGGTTGTAAAACACAAGGAGTTTCTGTTTACTAAAAATACTCAGCATCGTGGTTTTTTTATGTTAGTTAGAACAAATAGGAATCAGTGAGACTGATGAATGGAAATTAGAAAAAAAAATAAGAAAAACTTGTATAGATGTATGAAATAAATACTGTAAATAGAAGCAAAGACATCAGGTCTCTGAACTTCAATGTCACATGAGGCAGACACCGAATCCTCCAATTTGCATTTCTCCATGCTTCTGAGGCAAAAGAGTTGCCATGGGACAGACCAGGGCAGAACACTGCAAGGAGGCAACATGGTATTCAGTTACCTTTCTGGATCATTTCAGCTAGGTTGGGCTGAGCAAAGACCTTGGCTACTCGGAACACCATTAGGGCATTTTTAGCGCTGACCAAATCGGTGCGGAGAGCTCGGTTCAGAAAGCCTACGAATAGCTTGGTGTACATCAGTAGGTTCTCTTGAATGAAGGGAGCCCTGTCAAAGTAACAATGGGTTTGTGAATACAGCCATTAAAATAAGGAGTAAGTATATTCAGTCTGCCAAATAAATAATCCCATAGAATATACTTTAGACCATCAACTGAAATGATCTCATCCTTTCCATTTCACACACAGACAAAAAAATGTCCCTCCTTACTCAAGTGTTTTTAGGTACCAGTAACAATCTCTGACTTTGTGCTGGCAGATATCTATTTGCATAGATGTGCCTCTGAAGTCCTCCCATTGCAAGCTGAAGCCTGAAGTGTGGTTTCTATCTCTGTCTCCTGCACAAGTATCCAGGGACCAGAGAAACTGGTGCTGCCTCTCCATGAAACCCACCCTCACCGCTGAATGGATTGTGCCACTATAGTTCTTAGAGAAGGAGGAGGTGCCTCAGAACAGTTGGTAAAGTCGACACACAGTCAACTTGTGGAACTCGTTGACAGGGGATGTTGTAAAGGCCAAAACTATAACAGGGTTAAAAAAAGAACTAGATAAATTAATGGAGGATAGTCTATAAGCCAAGATGGTCAGGGATGCAAAACCATGCTCTGGATGTCCCTAGCCACTGATTGCCAGAGGCTGGGAATGGACGACAGGGGATGGATCACTCGATGACCGCCTGTTCTGTTCATTCCCTCTGAAGCACCTGGGATTAGCCACTGTCAGAAGACGTGATACTGGGCTAGATGGACCTTTGGTCTGACCCAGCATGGCTGTTCTTATGACCCAGGATTTTGGACACAGCACAATGCAATGAGCAGTGTAGTTTGTAATGTTGGAGCCACCTGGGAGGACTTTGTTGAACATGGGAAAGATGGTGAAGTAAAGGGAAAGACACCAAGGAGTCCACACAGAGGAAACAATGAACAGAGCTTATGTTTATCAATATAGCTTTAAGCCAAATAAATACTTTTACCCATGTCAGGGTGACGGATATGCCATCTTTGTTCTTCCTCAGCAGGAAAGCCAGTCTGGCACCTGCTGTATGAAGCAAGCTACTTAGAGTAACATGTCAGGAGGAACTGAATGGGGTAAACTAGGAAAGCAGATCTCAACCTTTTCCATTCTGTGACCCCACCTCGCGATAAAGAAAGAGGGTGCTTGGTCACAATTCCACAGTTCAGTATCCATGAACTAGATGCTTACAAGGAGCAACATTTAAAACTCTGTCTTCGAGATTTTCATATGCAAAATTCTAACAGTTAACAGATGCCATCTGCTGAAGTCAGGATTAGAGTGAGCTGCAGATTCTGCTCAGGAATAATCCTCTGTTTACCATTTCTCTGATACACTGCGAGGCTGAGGCTCTGCACTCTGAAGTGGTTTCTCAGGCGCATATCTCCAGGGCTGCACGTAGCTTAACCACATCTCCAGGACCTGAAGCAAAACCACAACAACATAAAAAGCAAGTCAATTGAAGAAGGAAGATTTTGCTTGTTTGTTTTGCTAAGTCCCTTGGACAATGACACCCACTTTCTTAATACCAACAAAAGGCTTAAGGAATGAAAATATCTTGCAAAAGTCTCAGCCCTGAAGAGTCAGTCTTTAGTGATCATGTGCCCTTGCATCAGAGCTGAAGAGAACTAAATGCTTAGTAAAAAATCCATTAACAAAACATTTTAGGAAATGCCTGGTTGTATTGAACAAGCAGCTCACCCTCTACAATAACCGTCAAATGAAAGAGTGCTCAAGTGGCTGCCATGGAAAGGAAGATGCATCCACCAATCAAGCTGATGTACTAGTATTGGTGTATGCAGTGTTGGACCCAGGATATTAGAGACAAGGCGGGTGAGATAATATCTTTATTGACCAAACTCTGTTGGTGAGAGAGACAAGCTTTCAAGCTTACACAGTGCTCTTCTTCAGATCTAGGACACGGACTTAGGCCAGGTCCACACTACAGAGTTAGGTCAACATAAGGCAACTTACGTCGACCTCACTCTGTAAGTGTCTGCAAATTTACAATCATTGCTCCCGCCAATGTAAGTCCCCCACTATACCGACCAGTGGCAGAGTCTGGTGCTGCTTTGAGTTGGTGTGTCCTGGTCTGTTGGAAGCTTGCTTCTGATGCTGAGGTTGGGAGGGTTGTTTGAAGGCCAGAAGAGGACGTTCAGGAAAGATTTCTTTCAGAATGTGGTCCTCATCAAGCGTGGGTTTTAGTTGTCTGATGATACTTCGTATGGGTTCCAGTGTGGGGTTGTATGAAACAAGTAGGGGTGTGTGGTTGGAGGGGGGGTTATTTCTGTATTGAAACAAGTTCTCTCGAGGTATTTGGGTGGCCTGTTCCATGATGGGATCTACTTCTCTGATGAAGTGTGGTTATTTAGTAAGGCAGTTTTGAGAGTGTTAAGGTGTATATCCTGGACTTTCTCCTCAGAGCATATTCTGTGGTATCTGAGTGCCTAGCTGTAGATAACAGATTTCTTGGTGTGTTTGGGATGGTTACTGCATCTATGAAAGTAGTTATGGTGATCCGTGGGAAGTTGTGGTGGAAATCTATGAGAGAGTGTCTGTCCAGAGGATGAAAATATCATCAATGTATCTCAGATACATTATTGGTTTCATGGTGCATTTGTCCAGAAATTCTCAAGGTGGCCCATGAAGAGGCTGGCATATTGGGGAGCCATCCTAGTACCCCTGGCTGTTCTGGAAGTGTAAAATTGTTATGGCCGAGGATGAAATCGATGAGTTCAGCAATATGTTTAGGTTGGATATCTGCAGGATGTCCGTTGTTCTGTAAATATTTGAAGCAGACAGCTATGCTGTCATTGTGAGGAATGTTGATGTACAGTGAAGTGACATCCCTGTTGGCAAGGATGATGTTCTGAGGGAGGTTGTTAATATTGCAGAGTTTGTGGAAGAGGTTGGTTGTGTCTTGGAGGAAGCTGGCCCTTTGCTTGGTGAGTGGTTTGAGGATGGTTTCTATAAGCCCGAATATCCTTCCGTGAGAGTGCCATGGCCAGATATGGTGGGTCTGCCTGGGTTCCCTTGTTTGTGTAGCTTGGGAAGCACGTAGAAGGTCCCCGGGGAGGGTTCTTGGGGGATGAGTTTGTAGAGTTTCTCTTGGAGTTGTTTGGGGAAGAATTTGATGATATCCTTACATTCCTGTGTAAATTGTGGTGAGGGATCTTCTCTGAGTTCTTTATAACAGGTGGTGTCGGAGAGTTGTTGGTTGGCCATGTTAGTGTAGTCATCACAGTTGAGGACTGTGCTATTATTCGGACATTTAATATCATTCACTGAAGCACCATATAGTCTAGTGAGACACATGGAGGATGGGCTGAATAGCGTTTTGTATTAATGCTTTTTCAGTCCTCCTTCTCCAACACAGCAGTGGGCACTCACACAAGAAACTACTAGGCAACAGGGGGTGAAATCTTGGCCCCACTGAAGTCCATGACAACTTTGACTTCAGTTGAATTAAGATTTCACCCCAAGAGGCTTCCCAGTGGTCTATTCTGTCCTATCTGCCAAACATGGCAACATAACTGACCCAGCCATGTCACTTCCCCCAAGGAGGAGGAATGTATATTTAAAACATCTTGATATAAAAAATTAAAGCTATATTTCTTCTCCTAGTCTGGTTAGTTACAACAAGATTAGAGTGTATTATTAGATAGGACAAATTTATCCATAAACATACAGGTTCTCTACAAGAATAGCTTGTTCTCAACCATAAAGGGAAAGAAAAATGAACCACCACCACATAGTTTCACCAGTATCTAAGAATTCCCCTTCCCATACCTTTCTAACTCTAGTCCTAATAAATGTTTTTTTCCCTCTTCCAGAGGAAACAAATCATGAACAGGGAACAGTTCTACAAAAACAGTAGTTTTATCACTGGAGCTGGCCCAGTGTTTTATTAACTAACTCTGATTTTGTACGGACTCAACAGAAATAAAAGCTGGTACATACAGCTCTGAAAGAGGCATCCAGAGGCCAGTGGCCAAAGCAATGCTGCAGGAAGATATAGAGCTTCTGCTGGACAAACCGAGGAATCACAACTCTGCAATGAGATTCAGACACAAAGATACATGTATAAACAAATAATAGATGATAAAGTAATATCTCAAACATTTAATACAGAAGTAATGAGTTTTGATAGGTTCTTTCTCAGCTGAAGAAGGAGCCAATGATTTGAATATGTCTGAAAAGTTCTAATAGTGATGCACACAACCTGCTATTCCAGGGCCAAATGCAACCCAAGTGCCTCTAAGAAGGCTGCCCAGTGTTCTCTGGTTCAGTTTCAGTAACACAACTTTTCCTCCACCCAATACTGATCTGCATGTGTCCTTTGCAGAGATATGTACAGAAATTATTTCTGCACCAGTCTGACTGCTCTTCTAAACTGGCTTCAACTTTCCTCTGTTCTCAGAACAAACACTAGCCCTCTAAAGCAGTTTGATCCCCTCCCCCTTTTCTAAAAAAGCGGAAGCATTTTCCATTGTGGATTGGGAGCAACTACTTCCTTCTTCCCTATTCTGATCTGGACTCCAGCCCAAAGTGCATGAGGAGTGTAAAAGTGGGCTCTCTCATCCTCCTAATAATGCAATTTCAAGCTCTCAACAAAAGCAAAACTGACAAAGTATGTATTAATTAGTGCTTTGCATGCTCGAAAGGCAGTTTGACAGTATACCTACCTCTTGAATTCCTCCAGTGGGCTGGCTGTATGGGAATGGGCTGAGGGCGAGAGTGGCTCTGGTTTCAGGCTGTTGGCAAAAGCGTGCAGATGCTTCACGAGCAGTCTTATCACTAACACATGCTCTTCTGTGGGTTTAAATGATTCCTGGATTTAAAGCAATAGGCAGAAAGATATGTTTTGCTTGTTAATCCTCTATGAGGGAGCTCAGCACAAAGATATTTTCACATCAGACATTTAAACAGAACAGGAGTGTCCCTACCTGTTTAGTTCTGTGTCACCCGATTTGAACAAATTATCTCCCCAAGAGAACAAGTTGCATCACAGCTCTACCTTCAATAGCTCACTAACAGAACATCACTAAGTTTTACTTTAACTTACCCCCTCTCAGGAAAAAATAAGAATATCCATTCTTTTATTTATTATTATTAATTATTAAGTGTCTGCTGTCAGTAACACAACAGAACCATTATTATGCTCTCAGCTCACACTCTACTAAGCCTTCCTTCTTATGTGGGTGTTCTTCTGCCTCCTAAAAAAGAAAAATTCTAAAAAAGTTATGGCAAGAGTAATATTTGCTTCTGTTGCTCATGCCCTGAATGATCCTGTTGCACTTAACATCAGTATAAGTTTTTTGGGGGGTGGGGGTGTCATTCAATCTTTTTACTGGAAGTGTGGGAGATGGGGAGATCAAGGATAGCCAACACAAGTACCACAGCAACAAAAACAAGAGTGATGGAGGGTCGCACTGGGCTGCATGTGTTAGCAGCAGCTGTGAACGGAGATTTTCGGATGCTATAATGAAGCTGCATTCAGGTGAAACTCCGGAGCTGCATAGCTTGGCCACTTGGGACAAGTTGTTTTGGTTTTTTAGGATACTACTTCTTATCTTTTAAATGTGTTTAATTGTGTGTGAGCAATTCAGAACAATTCTTGGTGCTATGATGACACTTTAAAGCCCTTCCTGCTTGCAATGGCTGTGGGGAAGCAGCTAACAGTTTTCATATGCTTAAACAGTTCTGAAAATTTTCTTAATACTTTTACATAGCTAGGTTCCCTCTGGGAAAAGGCTCAACTCCTGACTGATGGCAGGCGATGAAGGGCCTCTGACTGCAGCAGTGCAGTTGGATGGATCTATGCCTTCTCTAAGGGGGGGGAAGGCCCTATTATTTAGGATTAATGAAAACTCCATTTGTATTCCTGCCAGTGTCCATCACCAGTGGAAGTGAGGCTACAAAAGGGGTCACACCAGTTGATAGGTGGCTGCGAGTCAGTTAGTCTGAAGGAGAAAATACCTAACAAAGACATCTTAGGTAGGGTCTTTCTGGTGCTATGAACTTAGGCCAAGATTTTCAAAAGTGGCTAGTGATTTTGAGTGCCCATCTTGAGACCCTTATCGGGTCTGATTTTCACAAATTGCTGAGCACCCACCTTCTGAAAATTCAGGCCCCTTTAAGGAACCTCAAACTGGGCACCCAAAATCACTAGTCACTTTTGAAAATCTTGGCCATTGACTACCTCCAAGAAAGCATTCTCTGTTGTTTTATATGAGTCTTCAACTGTTTGTGTGGTTGCATTTAACTCCAGTGTTCATTTTCACACTAACAAATCCTCTGTCACTTAAAAGCTATTTGACAGGCTAATTTCCTCATAACCTGGATCACCAGCATCACCACAAGCATTGTTCTTTAAAGCTAAAAGGCAACTTCTATTCTCCCCACTCTTTCCAAAAGTTCTTGACCTCCAGCCCTAATTTGCAGGAATGTTTGCCCAATCATTCCTCCCCTCACCTAGGAAGGTGGAGAAAATACATATTTCACATAAGTTTAAGAACAACACTATGGACTGGCATGATGATTTAAGGCTATAAAACAATGCACCGGGTAGTCGATTCTTATTTTCCTTCTTAAGCAGTATGTTGATTAATAGTAAAAGTGTTCATGCTGCCTAGGCAAAAGCAGAGGATTAAGTGGTTAAGGCAGGGAGAATTCATACCAACGTTAACTTGCCTTTATGGACTGTGTGCCCCACCAAATGAGGAACCAGTGAGTAAAGGGCTGAAATAGGGAGGATGAACCCAGGAATCTGTTCCAACAGGAATGGCTTTGCAGGCACGTCCTGAATAATCCGCAAACGTGCAACCCACATATCCCTTTGTGAAGTTAGCCAATCAAGCTCAGGCTGCCAATATTAATTTAACACTGTCCAGCTGTGTTTCACTGGAAGTGTAGAATGATTGTTTACGTTACCTACCTCTCTCATTAGGGGTACAGCCATGCAATCTCTGATCTCCTCTTCCCTGCAAGATTCATTTAAAGGAGCAGTACATGACAGACAAAATTCTGCCATTAGCAAAGCAAGTTGTTGGGCCAAGGAGATATTAGCACAGTGTCAGATTTTTCCCTTTAAATCCATTAAAAGAGATGCATCTCTTAAAACGGGGATCCCAATTGGTCCTTCTAATATGTGCTATACATCTAACATCCTTTTCCAAGGTGTTCATCAGCATCTCTCAGTATCTGCTGCACCGATCTTTACCAAATATTGTTTCAGTGGAACTAATCTCTGAATCATCTTGCAAACCTGCTGTACAGCTGCTTTTTCTGCTAGTGCCAATTAATACACTTTGCAGATAACATGATGAAACAAGATTTTTGAAAAAGAAACAAAATGAAAAGATGGCAATACTTGGTATGCGTGGAGGGCCTGGTAGCCGGATTGGGCAGGACTACTGTGGTGTGTACTGGAGATACTGAGTCGGTAGTGGAGAACCTCCAGCTGAGAGACAACAGAAACAAAAAGGAAGGAAAGAGGGAGAGAAAAGAGCAAGAGAAAAAAAAAACAAAACAAGAAACAGTGTGAATGATCCAGAGAAAGGGTTGTGGGGGGGAAAAAATGGAAGTCACAAATACAGTCAATGACAACATATCACAACAGCTGCAGCCACAGTATCCTCTTCTCCTTCTGTATTCAGTTGCTTGATTCCACAGGTACCTTGACCCTCATCAAATTGGGAAAGCAATTGACAGGACATTGTTGTTGGGTTCACAATTAACATTAGTGGGTTGGGGGGAAGCTCGGATTGAGTCGGCTTTGTCTCTGCCTCTACCACAAAAGCAGCAGGCTTGTATCAGTGACTTAACAAGCCGTGCATAGAGACACACAGCTTCCGCCAAACATGTTGAGGAAATCTTAGGCTCATGAAACTAAGTCCAACCTCTCCACTTGAAAACAGCTAACCTGCAGGACAGAATAGCTGAATATAGGGATTAACATGTGGAATGCTTTGATGTGGGGCAAAAGCAATCATTTTTCTGGAAACACTTACTTCCAAACTAGTATTATGAAAACTATTGTAAAGCTATCCCTTAGCCTGCAGTGCACTGGCAGACCAAGGTTTGGGATTCTTGCTTGTGTGCCAGTGAGAATCAGAGGAGCCAATACAGGGACATATCTTTCCCCAGGGACATGGAGGGTGAAAAGGTAAAGGGTTGATCGCACCGCTGTGAGCCTCTCCAATTAATTGCAGTATTGACAATCACCAGATAGGAGCCTGCATGCTTTGTTTTTCTAGTTAAAGGCGAAATACTGTTGATGGAAATTCAAATCTGTGGAAAGTGAATAGGTCTCAAAGAGAGAATGGCCTCTACTATTAGAGAGGGGGGGAAAAAACCACTAGACAAAAAACGCCCAACCAAACAAAAAGACAAGCTTGTTGTAGAGATGGCTTGCTGAAATAAAAACACGGCCATTAAGGTTCTAGGCGAGTGCGAAAATCTTCCCAAGTCTCAACCACACTCCTCCTTGGACAGGAAACATTTTCTAAAACTAATCAATATAGTGGTGAAGAGGATACTGTAGCCACATTGACATGTATGGAATAAATAAAAAAATCAAAACAAAATGCACACCTAAACAGAGACCCAAATCAACAATATCAGGCATCTAAACTAACTCTCCGTCTCACACCTCCTCTAAGTTTATCTGTTCCTTTCTCCTCTATTTTCAATTCAGTTTTTCAGATTTATTCTGCTTTGCTTTGACACTGCTAAGAGAGCGGTAGCAATGCCACTGCAAGCTCCCCAACAGCAGAGCCCATCTTCTGCTATGGTAATTAACTCCCCTCCCATTTGCTGCAGCAAGATCTAGGCACCTGAAGAGTGCCACACATGCAATTGTTACTGAGATCTGCGATCCCTGGCAATGTAAACACAACAGGCTTTACACAGAACCCTGTTAGATACTGACCCTTTAAAATAAATCAAATCATGACAAAAGCAGAAGCTAAAAGGAAAACAGATACTGCACACCTGGCCCACACTGAACAGCTGCAAAACAGACAGAGGAAAGGAGAGTACAATAGAAAGGGCGAAATATGAAATTGAATCAAGTTGAATTAATGGGGGATCATCAAACCCAGCATAACAGTGTCAACCTCAGGCTCACTCCACATCTGGGAGCAATTTCAAGCAGAGTAATCACAAAGGAAAGTAATTATTCTTGAAGCAAACTCTCTACTGGCTCCTCGCCATACCTCACCCCCACCCTTTTATTACTGACGTAAAAGAGATTCTTAATGACATGAATCATTCTTAGGATCTGCCTGTTTCTTCAGAGGGGGCAATGGGAAATGACACAGCTGGGATCCTGCATGGCCCTCCCAGACACCCCATGTTTTTCTGCTGAGGGAAGGCGCATCAAGTTCTGTGGACGCCATCCCAGCCCCGCTCTTTACAGGAGAGTTTGTAGCTAGAGACTTAAAATAGCACATTTAAAATCATGAATGGGCCCAGGTTCTGAGCTCTTCTGTGGCACTGACCATCCCTCTGCTCCACACATGTAGAAAGGTAAACGGAAACAGGGGAAGACACGTGGTCATTATTCACTTTACTTTTTAAAAGTTTATGAATTCTTTAGATTGGCAGTCAAAAGCCGCAATTAAAAAAACCCCTCTGAATACCAGAGAAATGTAAATTTTGCAAGTTCTAGTTTCTCACTCACATCTGAATGACTGATAAGCTTCACTAGTTTTTTTCAACTAATCCAGATAATACTCTGGTCAGTTAAGTACTCACTGCTTGAGAGGTAGTGCTGTCTCCACACCTTCCAAAGTCTTACATCTCAGAGTTCTGGAGGAGGGTTCCTTTTTGGATGGGGATGCCATTTCCCTGCCCTTGTTTTCTATCCTGCAACCCACCCAAAAGCAGGAGGATTTCATTCGTCTACATGCCCATAACTAGTGATTCTTGGGAAATAATCAGGGACAGAAGTAGAAAGCCATCAGGCAGCCACAGCCTCAATCTTCGCCTGATCAGTGCATCTGGGTGGGAGCCTATGGTGGCAAAACTCCTTTAGGCACTACCTATACATTTCCACAGCATAAGTCACACTGTTTTATGAGCACTAAGAAATCATCATCATCCTCGTCCTCATCTGCCTGGATGCTGCTATAACATTAGAAGACAGTGTCTCAGCAACAGAGGGTGAACAGAGGAGAGAAGTTTAAAGCGATGCATTTTTTTTACCTAAACATAAAGCTGCATGCACAAAGACTATGCAGACAGAGAACAAAGGTACTTAAAAGCAAAGCCTTTCCATCATTGGTGCATAGCCATGCTGCTGGGGTTCCTGAGTGGAGACCTACCATCTTTATTAAGAGTTTGCAATTTGAGCTCAAAAATTTTTTTTTTTTTTTTTTTTAATAAAAACAGACAAACTCACCACACTTAGATCTTCAACATTCTTCCCTAACAAAATATTTGTTTTATAACCTGATGAAGTGAAGGCTCAGAATTTCCCAGTCAAGTAACTCTCATCTTACTCCTTCACACATGAGCAAGCCTTTAATAACTTTTGCATTTCTTCCCCACTGGGAATCCTGAGAATCATCAGTCCCCCGGAATTTTTCCAAATTCCCTCAAATCTCAGCACTCCCAACTCTTCTGATACCAGGTTCCCCTTTAAGCACATCAGTTTTATTCTTGAACAGCTAGAACAAATGGCTTGTAATCAATGTAATATCTTATTTAAGTAAGACCTTATAAGAGATCCCAAAGTTACATATACACAGAAAGCACCTCAGCCACCACTGAAATGCAGCACACATTTAACAATGCCGGTTTCTGGCGTAGGAAATATAGAATACGCTTTACCCAATTAAAAGTATAAAGACAGTTTATGAAAACCCATTGAAATTGGATTTAGGCTAAAATCTTTGCTCTTGAAAAACATGCCACTGGATCTTCAAATGACTCATTAACTCCTCAGTAACACCATCAGCTGCAGAAACCAAATTTAGGTCTCTTGTAATGCCATGTTGACATTTTTGTGGGGGATTTTAACAGGGCATTTTATACTGAAGTCTTACCAGTAGTTACTGCTCCAACTACTATGAGTAGCATTGATTGTTATGACTGTTCCACAAAGTCAACTTTATATATATTTAGCTATTGCAACAAAGGCAAATTTGGATGACACAAGCACTTGTTCACAACATCTTTTCATCACTGCAGTTTAGAAGCTCTGATGTATGCTTTTAAGAACACTCCTTTGTAACCATCCACTTAAAAGTCCTCCATAAGATGGGAAGTGACAAAGGTTCACCCCAAGATAAGAAGCCAACAAGCAAGAGACACCAACGAATGAAGCACAGGCTATTACCTTCACATGAGGGGACTGCATTTTCTGATACATTTCCAGTGAGTAATGGTGAAGCCACATTTCAACAAAAACCTGCAAAACAACAAATGTTTTCTCAGCTTGAGGAAAAGAGGGAAGACCCAGGAATAGCCAGTCACAATCTGCCTTTGATTAGCCAAATTGAAGTCTGTTGTACATCACTCAACAAAAGACTACGTTATACTTGTAAAATAGTGTGAGCATGTACTTAGAGATGTTTCCGTTTTTACGGACTTGGTTCTTTCCAAGTTCACTTTTATTAAATTATTACATTTAGTGAGATAAGTCTGAACCACATAGTATAATACTATCCCTAAGTATTATTTCACAATATCTGCAATCACACATCTGTATAGTTACACTGCATGTTGCAGTTATGAGGCCAAAACTTCTCCCAGTTACACACATGCAAACCCATCTACTGTATTTCACTGTTGTTACACAGGTGCAAGAGCACTTTGCACCCCACAAAGGTGTATGTTTTCTTTTCTCAATATTTTTAAGGCCCATTATGTTTCTGCCATTACTTGTATTATCACTGAACACACTCTCTCTCTATTTGTTCTTAGGAGACTATTATACAATACAAGTCAAAACACCTCGTATAAATACAAGAAAAGTAATAGGACAAGCTACAGCTACCATATAGATCATAAAGTCCAAGGAATTGTAAACACAGTTCTGAAAAGTTGAAAGAAGAGTTCCTCCTTTAACTCATACAGCAGAACACTCATCTGGAAATACCAGTGATCCAAGTTTAGTAGCTTTCATTTATTAACAGGCATGTCTGTTTAATAAGAATGTGTGTGTCTGTCTCTCTCTCTCTCAAGGGAGATGGGAAAAGGCTGCAAGTGAACTACATAACGAGCACATCACACATTTCCTATAGGTATTACTTATCCATCCCTGAATTCAAATACCTTAGCAGAATAACCTATCCCTTTTGACTCTTCCGTTGTTTTCATTTCCCTTCCAACTTGCTTTAAGAATAAAAGCCCCAAGATCATTGCGCATACACTATGGTAGCTTACACTGTACAATCAATATTTCAGTTTAGCATTGGGGCATTATATCAGGTTTTGAATAAATTCCTAGTTCCTGATATTTCTCTCCCTAAATAAAGGGAGACTTAATCTGGTGTAAGTTGGATGAGACTCAGGCCCCTAAAATCCAAAGAGTGGCAACAGTTGCTTAACAACTTAGCAGTGCCTTTTTATCTTATGTTTCTTTATATTATGTTAATAGAAAACAACAGCTGCACTGCTAAGTTCCATTAACAGACTGCAAGCTAGAGAGGAATGGAAAAGCAAGCTGATCTTTAGTTACGAAAAAAAGAGATTTACCCGCAAATTAGCTTTTTCAGTCATTCTAACTTTAAAAATATAAGAAAATTAATCGGACTCACTTTAAGCACTGTTTCTGATCTCCAGATCTCTTGGGAAGCAGGATCAGCATTCACTGAAGGCTGATGGGCAATGTGCCGTTTCAGCAGACTAGTGTGATGTATGCCATAAGAAGTGAAAGGTACTGCTGGGGATCTTTAAAAGAGAAGTTTATATAAATACTGAAGTCAATGGGCCTCTGTACAGGGACAGAGGTCATAAACTGTAACCACAAGGACATAAACTGGATAAGAGTTTGTGCTAAATAAATCTGCGTAATTAGAATTTAAAAAATTAAGCAAGAGGTTGCAATTACTAGCCACAGCATAGTACAGTGAAGTGGGCTGTAGCCCACGAAAGCTTATGCTCTAATAAATTTGTTAGTCTCTAAGGTGCCACAAGTACTCCTGTTCTTCTTTTAGCCACAGCATAAGTGTCCAGTGCCTATGTTCATTTATTATTTTATGCAAACCACACACTACATTCTGCAGTACACTATTTTATTTAGCCAGTCTCCTATTCAATTTTACTGTGAGGTTAGGCTTTCATTAGGCAGCTAAATCTTTAACAGACTTAATTTAATCTAGTTTAAGGTTGAAGAAAGCCGGAGGGAGAGCTTTTGGGAGTCACTCAAAAGGCCATAGTTAAAAAAAGCCACAATAATATATATTTGAGTAAATAAACATTTTTGATGATAAATACATAAAAATACCAAATTCAAAATTAGTCTTACAAAATTGTACATTCCCACTCATCCCAGATGAGTAAGATATCCGGTTTTATCATTATTAATCATTGTAAAGGGCAGACAAGTAGATTTTGTACATGTGCCAGTAAATTTTCATGTCAATTTTGCAAGGCTAATTGAAGAGCATAAGTTAAAACTACAAACAAGCTCAAAAACTTTTAGTAAGAGATTGAAACTCTTGCCTCGGGTCCTTCTCAGTTTGTGGCTCAATAAATCAACATATAAAGTTATGCATAGTCTGTCATCTAAACTTGGATAACCCTGTTATACGCTGGATAGTAAAATAAAAATTCCACCCAGGCTTTGTATACCAGTTGAAGTAAGAAACCCACAACAACTGGTAGCTTGCAAGGAAACACTGACACATTCTTAACTAGGACATGTAAGGTTATAGCAGTAGAGACGACTGAAGCTGGCAACATCAGAAAGTTAAAACAGAAGTTACTGTTTGCCAAAATTGTCTGGAGTCAGCAGCAAAATTGTTAGAATGTGAGAGGTTCCTTCAGCTACAGCCAAGACCAATTCAATTGCTCCCTGACTGCCCGCATATGCATTAAGTGGTATAAGCCACTCCTGGGTGGATGGTGAGTGTGTCCCACACTAGTCAGAGCATATAGCAGGAGCCATAATTAGTGGTGTTGAATGAAAAAAATCCAACAGCTACAAACCATATTTATAACTCATCTCTGGCTCTACTACTACAGGCCAGCAAACTTTCAGGATAAAAGTTTCTCAGCTTTCAGTGACCCCCATATTATATCCTCCATTATAAGACTACTATACAGGTACAATCATATTTATTTTATGTATGGATACACACAATATAAAAATGGTGGCATTTTCTTACATTATCTGTGGCAAGAACTCATCATTGAAGCAAGCCAATTTTTGTGAGCATTGCCCATGCAGTCTAGCAATGATAACGCAAGTTTACCAAGTCATTACCTAGGAGCAGGTGAAGGGATGCCCCCCCCAGGATTGGAAGAAGGTGGAGGAAGAACACTTCCTTCTGTGGGAAGAAACCATTTCAGGTATGTGTCCACCAGACTGAAGTAAGCGCTGTTTGAAGGGCTGACATGATGGGTGGTGGGAGAGTTCTGGAATATAGATACACAGCATATAGCTACAATAAGACAATACACACGCTGTCACAATAAATCACTGGGAACAGGGATTTCGGGACCTGATAAATTTCATTCTGGGTCTGATGCAGGAATTACTGGATGAAATTCTATGGCCTGTGTTATGCAAGAAATCAAACTGGATGTTCATAGTGTTTTATTCTAGCCTTAAAGATCTGCATTTTCATGAGTTCTACGGGAATGATTCAGTGTAATGAATCACACTTCACATCTGACAGCAACATTAGATACTGCTAAAAACAAGGAAAGTTTAGTGTGCAATATAAGACTGCCATGTCTATTGTTTGTACAACAAAGGATGAATGATGATCAACATGCTCAGCAGGTATAAAGTAAGAGTGCACAGAACTGAAATTTCTATACCTCATTCATCCTCAGCCACCAACAATGGAATGCAGCACTGAGAAGAGGAAGATGTGTACAATTATCTACATGTGTATCATCACTGCCTATGTTTTCATCATATCAAATGGTATTTATAAGGCAACAGGTGCAAGTTTCAGTTTAACTGGGTTCTTGCATTTAGAGAAGAGATGGAAGCTTTCAAAGTGCAGTGAAGAAATAGTTTGCCAGAATGATGCTACTTTAAAGGGAAAAAAGCATTAAATTTACTTACCCTTTGTGTGATAAGGCTTATTGCAAAGTAAAACATGTAATATTCAAATGGATCTGGAGAGACAGAGTCAAGGATACAATAAGTACAGGTTATTGGAAAAATGATATGAATTATTGGCCCTTTAAATCTTCAGTATCTCAGTACTAGTTTTAGAAGACTTTCTAGAGTTCAACGGCAAGTTCAGATTTGATCTTTTGCTCTCTTCCCAGGGTGTTTATTACACACTGTCTGGTAGTTTAGGTTTTTTTCTCCCTACCAGACAAACAACCTAGAAATATTTATGAAACATAAGGGGTGATATCCTGGGCCCACTGAAGTCAAAGGGAGTTTTGCCATCAACTTCGATGAGGCCAGAATAGAAGTTTTCAAACATTCGAGATTTCAATGGACGACAAGTTTAAGTCTAAACATTCCCCTACCGTGTTTGCAATCTGAACACAGCAGCACTGGACTAAGGCACATCACTGTACAGCTAAGTACAGTAAGCAAACATCAGAAATGGATCTTGCTTTCTCAGTTTTAGTCACTTAAAATATTAAAAGGAATTAAAAAATATAAACCCTTCAATTGTCAAAAGGATACTGAGGGCCAAGTTGGAACCTACGCCTCCAGATGGAGGGAACTGGACTTTGTTGTGGTATAGTGAGCATTCTGGTAGGACTCGCTCTTGCATGGAAGCCTTCACGGGGCCCTGAAAAGAGAGGGAGTAATGAGATACCTACACCAGTTTACTAAGAATATGTGAATGAGTTTTTGAGCATGTATTCTTGTATTGGACTGTACAAAGGTATCTGGTTCTTTGTTCTAGATTGTGACTATCTGGTTGCAATGGAAAAGTTATTTCACGAAGCTTCCCTGGACAGCTGTTTTCCTACAACCATAAAGTGCTATGTTCCATAACCAGGAGGACAGTTAATCTTCACTAAACTTACAGGAATGAAGTGTCTGAGAGATGTGAGATGTTGTTAGAGGTGGGGATGCTTTCCAACAAGTTTGGAAGAGAAGTTTTAAACTCCATCTATTGGTAATCAAGACAAAAATAGTCTAGTGCCTATTTTGGCGAACAAATAATAAAAAAGAGAAGTGAAATTTCTCAGTTGAACAGCACAAAAGTTTGCTGATAGTAACACAAGCTAACAGCACAACTTCTTATAAAATCCATCATGACAATGAATGCTCTGCCTCTAACAGCCCTCTGAAACAATCAATAATCTAGAAATCCCATCTCCAGAGCCTGCTATGCTATGAAACAGTAATTAAAATACTACGGTGGCAGGTCCTATCCTGAACTCAGAGTATCTGAGTAAGTAACATTCCAACAGGTGCAACACCAAAATAATTTTCTCGTACAGAACTTTTAACAGTTACTTACCGGAAGATAGGTGACTGGGAATTCGTATCTGTACTCCTCAGCTTGGAGTTTGTAAACCAGCTTCATCATCGGGCCACTGTAAGCAAGGATGAGGAAAAACACAGTGAGCATCTTTTTTCTTTTTTGGCCCCTTTGTAGCTGAATGTTTACATATGAGGAAACATATCAAATACTGGTTTATTAATTCACCGTGAATTTTTCACTGCTCCGAAGTTAGCACATTTACCTGGGATCCAGGAAATCCAGGGCAATAGCATACTCTGTAGGATTCGCTCTTCCGTGCAAATAGCGAAGATTCCAACCTATGATTATGCCATCCAGACTACCAAAAATATTCTCCACTAGCCACGGGAAGATGGCATGCAGTTCCTACAGGAAAACAACCAGAAAAAGGAGTGGAGTCATAATAGATAAATAAAATTTTAAAAAAGAAAGATTACTGTTCATGTGTAGATTCTTTGTCTGAAGAGCCTTAATTTCAGACATCTGAATGCAAGAAATTTCCACCAACTACAGTCAATATATGCATCATTTTTGTTATTTCCAGGACACACTTCTATGTGCCGAACATTCAGTGGAAATAATTTAAAGAAATTTAAATGCAAACATATATCCCCGCCTTGATGTGAAGTTGGACTCTGCCTGTTTTCTAAATCCTCGCTTCCCATAATTTTACAGACTGGACATAAGAACGGCCATAATGGGCAGACCAAAGGTCCATCTAGCCAGTATCCTGTCTTCCAACAGGTTTCAGGGTAGCAGCCGTGTTAGTCTGTATCCTCAAAAAAAACAGGAGTACTTGTGGCACCTTAGAGACTAACAAATTTGTTAGTCTCTAAGGTGCCACAAGTACTCCTGTTTTTTTTGTCTTCCAACAGTGGCCAATGTCAGATGCTTCAGAGGGAATGAACAGAACAGGTAATCCCATGTCACCTATTCCCAGCTTCTGGCAAACAGAGGGTAGGGACACTTCAGAGCATGGTTTTGCATCCTTGCCCATCCTGGCTAATAGCCACTGATGGACCTATCTTCCATGAACTTCTCTAGTTCTTTAATGAAGCCTGTTATAGTCTTGGCCTTTACAACATCTTCTGGCAAAGAATTCCACACACTGTGCATTGTGTGAAGAAATACTTCCTTTTGTTTGTTTTAAACCTGCTACCTATTAATTTCATTTGGTGACCCCTAGATAACACTTTCTTATTTACTTTCTTCATACCAATCATGATTTTATAGACCTCTATCATATCCCCCATTAGTCGTCTCTTTTCCAAGCTGAAAAGTCCCCGTTTCATTAATCTCTCCTCATATGGAAGCTGTTCCATACTCTTAATCATTTTTGTTGCCCTTTTCTGTACCTTTTCCAATTCCAGTATATCTTTTTTGAGATGTGGTGACCAGATCTGCACACCATATTGTTACCATAAAAGTTTTCAATCTAGAGTGATTAAGGTGATAGAAAACTTCATTCTTTATTCCTAGACTACTATGTTCCAACTCAACTGGTTAGTATCAGTCATGTGTCACATCTTAAAATATTAGTGTCCTCATATTTGGCATTTCAGTAGAGAATAAGAAGTATGATTAGGAAAGTGATCAATTAAAATTTGGAGTTTTGTAACTACTGGAAAAGTTAGGTAACTTTTGAGAAACTACTGAACTCATAAAACTTCACATAAGAATATTAAAACTCTTTACAAAGGCAGGAATAAAGAAAAATATTTTTAAAATAATATTTTTATAACTCCACTGAGGTATAGCTCAGACTACATTCATGAAAAGGTAGCTGCTCTGTACCTTGGCAGGAAAATCTTCAATGACTATCTCCAGATCATGGCACCTCTGAGCAAAGGGCTTGTTCATGCAATCTGCCTTCAAACTGGCCTGTTATAGACAGAAACTGAAATCAGATCACTTCTTCAAGAGAAAGTAAAAAAGGCAACACTTGTAAAGATCTTGGCAGAGAATTCTCTAGTTACAGTGTTCTATATTGCTCTTGTAAAAAAGCAACGGGCTGTCATTGTTTCCATTATAAGATTTATTCTAAACATAAGTATTTTTTAACTCAAGACAAATCTCAGATAGTTTTTTTTACCTACTTGGATCTACATCACAAGTTTTAAATTAAAGAGCAAGTACTCAATTTGTGACCATTTAAGTGCTATGAAAATAAGACTACATGACATTTAGAATGGTCAACACACATTAGAGTATTTGAGAAGAGGAGCTGGAACTTTCTCAGTGCATTTCCACAGAATGCTTTCAGATTTTATGCTATGCATTCTGCTTATAGAGAAATTGTCAGGAATTAATATGTGGAGGATTAAATTTTCAAGTGATTATTTTGCAATTCATTAGTCAAAAGCACTATCACCACAAGACTTTCCTAATGCCAATAACCATCTGTACTGGTACTTACCAATAGGAAGCTAGGCTGTTGTAAGTGAGGGACAGCCATAACTGTCTTTCTCCAATACCCCAAAGGAAGCGTGGTCTCAGGAAACCACTGCAAAGAAAAGAGAGAAACATCTAAGTGAATATTAAAATCTCATGTTAGAACACTGCTACAACTCACTTTCTGATACGTTCATGTTTATGCATGAAAACAGGCAAAATGTATGTGTATTATGTCTATGTGACTGGGGAGCTGGAGTAAACCAAGGCAGATCCCTGACAAAGGTGACTACACTGTATTTCCCCCATAGTTGATAACACTGCACAGTTTCATAGAAATAATACATTCCTTTCCAAATAAACATAACTGGGGGATGGGGGAGGATGCAAAAAGAGCCTCCGTTTAATTAGACTGCAGCCAATGCAGGGGAACAAAACCATCTCTAGGGGACACAACCTGTATGACGTGTTTATGGAAGCACCAGTCCAGCAAGAGAAAGAAGACACTATCCAGATGTGAGATTGTCTGCAAATAGCTCATGTCATAGCTCCCCGCCCGCCCCGAGGTGGTGGCTGCTGACACAGGGAACACAAGCACATTACCACCAGCGGCTGTCTCCTGTCTCTCAGGAAAGAACCCAGAAGAGACCAAGTGAAGCAGGATCCTGGAAGGTTTTATGTTTGTTGGGGAGCGGTGGGGCTGAGACCCCTCCAGGGGCTGGATATTGGGGGCCCTGCTTACACCCTCCACCCTAGTGCTGAGACCCCTCCAGGGGCTGGATATTGGGGGCCCTGCTTACACCCTCCACCCTAGTGCTGAGACCCCTCCAGGGGCTGGATATTGGGGGCCCTGCTTACACCTTCCTCCCTAGGGTTGAGACCCCTCCAGCCCTGCCCCCAATCTCCAGCCCGCTCTCCCGGGAGCCGGACCCCGGCGGGAGGGGACGTCTCCCCACCTCGCGCGGGAGCCTGTACCCACCCCCAGCCCAGGGGAGTCCCCTCACCTGGCCCCGCTGCCCCGTCCCGCGCTCTAGCGCCCCGGACCATTTTCAATCCGCCGCCGCTTCCCCCTCCCCTCGGGACCGGCGCTGTCGTTAGACGTCATCCCTCTCTCGGCGCGTTGCAGTGACGCACTACCTCCCCCCCCCCCCCCTGGCGGGAAAGCAGCCCGCGGGGCAAATACCGGGGCCTGGCCTCGCGTGGGTGGCTGCTGCCTGCGTCATGGGGCTCCCCAGCCATGGGCTCGCAGCGCCGCGGCAGGGCAGGAGGAGGCACCCGGAGGCAGGGGAGCAGCCTGCAAGCCAGGGCTTCCCTGCGGGAGGGAGCGATGGTTGTTATGTGTATTATTGTAGGGCCTGCAGGCCAGGACCCCGTTGTGCTGGGCACTGAACAACAAATCCCTGCGGGGGCCCCGCCTAGGGTGACCAGATGTCCCGATTTTTGTTTTTTTTTTCTTATATAGGCTCCTATTTCCCCTCCCCCCCCCCTGTCCTGTTTTTTCACAGTTGCTGTCTGGTCACCCTAGCCCCGCCCCAAACAGCACACAGGCACTCAAGCCACAAAAAGAAGAACAGGAGTACTTGTGGCACCTTAGAGACTAACAAATTTATTAGAGCATAAGCTTTCGTGGACTACAGCCTAATAAATTTGTTAGTCTCTAAGGTGCCACAAGTACTCCTGTTCTTCTTTTTGCGGATACAGACTAACACGGCTGTTACTCTGAAACTCAAGCCACAGGAGCCCTGTGCAACCCCCAAGGAGCTGCAGGGCCCTTGGGGGTCCCCACTGCTGTGCCCGCAGCACTGGGGTCTGCCCTTTGCTGCAGAAACAGCGATGGGGAGGCAAAATAGTGCTCAAAAATCACAAGCCAGGCTGAAAAATCCTAAGGTGGGTTTAAAAAAAAAGATTTTAAAAAACAAAAAGTTCTTTGGGGAGGTTTTTATTTGCCATCTGGTTTTTGAGCCTTTAAGTTACACTCAGATCATGTTTTTAACTTGTTCTCTGCAACGATGAGAGCTAGGAGCAATGTTTGTTTGTTTGTTTAATGGAAGATGAGATTCTTCCATAATCACTTCACTCCAGAAACCGAGGCTTTAAGAGAAATACCATCTATTTCAGGGGTGGGCAAACTACCGCCCACAGGCCATTTTAATCCAGCCCTCGAGCTCCTGCTGGAGAGTGGGGTCTGGGGCTTGCCCCACTCCGGTGCTCCAGCTGGGGAACAGGGTCGGGCTGCTCTATGCTGCTCCCGGAAGCAGCAGCCTGGCCCCCCTCCAGCTCCTATGCGTAGGGGCAGTCAGGGGGCTCAGCTCTGTACACTGCCCCAGACCTAAGTGCTGCCCCTGCAGCTCCCATTGGCCAAGAACCACAGCCAATGGGAGCTGCAGGGGCTGTGCCTGCAGACAGGGCAGGGTGCAGAACCAACTAGCCACGCCGCCGCATAGAAGCCGGAGAGGGTACATGCTGCTGCTTCTGGGAGCCATTTGAGGTAAGCGCCGCCTGGAGCCTGCACCCCTGAGTCTCTCTCTGTGCTGCAACCCCTACCCTCTGAACCCCTTAATCCCAGCCCAGAGCACTGTCCTGCACCCCAAGCCCCTCATCCCCAGCCTGACCCAAGAGCCTACACCCCCAGCCAGAGCCCTTGCCCCAGCTCTGATCCCCCTCCCGCCTTCTGAACCCCTCGGTCCTAGCCTGGAGCACCTCCTGCACCCAAAACCCCTCAGCCCCACCCCAGAGCCCGCACCCCCACCTGGAGCCTCCTCCTGCACCCTGAACTCCTCATTTCTGGCCCCACCCCAGAGCCCTCATCCCCTCCTGCACCCCAACCCCAATTTTGTGAGCATTCATGGCCCGCAATACAATTTCTATTCCTAGATGTGGCCTTCGGGCCAAAAAGTTTGCCCACCCCTGATCTAGCTACAGGACTCAATGAAATCACAAGAGTTGGCAACACTGTAATGGCAACTGCCAGATCTCTCCTCCTTCAGTCTGTAAAACCGCTCATTTTTCATGAAAACAAGCAAACCTAAATACATGGGGGATGCTTAATGTGTGAAATCAAATGCACTTTGATAAAATGCACCTCTACAGAGACATTAGCACCAATTATTATCACTAATGAAGAGTTTGCATTTAATTGCAGGCTGAGGCAGAGATCTTCACTGAGGACAGGTTTGATCTCCTGCACAGTCTACATCAACTTTGAGGGCATCCTCTTTGAGGAGAAATTCATGGTTGTCCTTTAACCTAACACCATCAACATGATGATTGACTCCATCAAGATCAACAGTCTGCGGATGCTGGAGGACCTATTGAGAGGCACCTCTTTCCCATTGGCTACCAGTGAGTACCCCACACACTCCCTGCTTCTGGGATGAGGAGAGGGGAAGGTCAAACAGATGAGGGAGTGACAACTTCACCGGGACCATGCTGGATGGGCAGATTCTGCCTTGGGGCAAACCTGTATGATGGCTCCAGAGGGGGGTCAGAAACTTGTAGGGTTTTCCCTATCAGATCTAGTCTGTATAGCTTCTATTCTAAGGACATTTCCTCTCCTCTGCCTCCCTGGATCTCATCAGGGATGGAGGAGGGAGCAGGGCCTGGAGAGGGGAAAATGGGAAGGGGCTTCTCAGTTGGAAATTAGGAGGAGCCACCAGAAGAGTGTTAAACGAAAAACGCAAGGGAGAAGATGCTAAGGAGGCAGATGTGATTCAAACTCAGCATATCATTAACAAATTGAATCAATGTGACAATGATTGAGAAGAGAAGAAATTTTTAAATTGCTGATATACCAAAGTCAGGACTCTGTGTATTAAACAAAAGAAATTGGAAATTCCCATTGATGAGAAGAAATTTTGATATAATTGGCATTTCTGAAACTTGGTGAGATGATTTGCATGATTGGAATGTTAAAATCACTGGTAATAAACTGTTCAGGAAGGATAGAGGGCAAAGAGGTGTTTTTGAGTTATTGATAACTCAGAACTACTGGATCTTGGATGCCTGTGCATTCATGTGCTAACTAACAAGCCCAAGAGGGGGTACTGGCGGGGTGTCTGTTACAAATCACACCAGAGGAAAAGATGAGTTTCATCTTAAGCATCTATCTGTAATGTGTGGAAAGAAAAACTGTGTTGTTACGGGTAACTTCAGAGAGGTGTGTGGAGGAGGACTCATGGAGACAGTAGTAAAACATCATTAGAGGTTCTAAAAATTATTGATAAGTTCCTAACACAAAAGATATTGCACCAAACCTAACGTAACTATATTGTGGAACTCCTTGTGATGGATAAAGATGAATTAATCACTGGACTGAAAGTTCATGATTGCCGAGGGACCAGTGATCATGACCTGATTGCATTCAATATGGGCAAACAGAGAACAGTCCCAACCAGTTAGATATATACTTGGTGCTTCAAAAGGGATAATTTTCCAAAGCTGACGAAAATTATGAGTGAATTTGATATAAAAATTAAGACTGAAAAATGTGAATGAAAAATGGGAGTTCTTTAAGAAGGGTTAATTAGATGACTAAAAAGACAAAGTTCCACTTTGGCTAAAAGCCCATCCTGGTTCAGTGGTGAAGTGAAGGCAGCAATATCTAACATATTGGGGGGGAAAAAGGAGAAACTGGTACCAATCAATATAAATTAGAAGTTATGAAGTATAGAAAATTGATAAGGGATGCTAAATTTATCAGGAAAAAATATATGATTGGCAGGGCTAAAGACAATAAGGAGCTTTTAATGTATATTAGTAACAGAATTAATCCTAGCAATGATATAGGCCCATAATTAGATGGAGATGGTAAAATTGTTGTTAACGATACAGAAAAGACAGAAGTGTACAATAAATATTTCTGTTCTGTATTTGGAAAGAAACAAGATGTGCATTCATACCATATGAGGATGATAGAGTACATCCCAGTGCATTAGTAACTAAGGAGGATGTTAAGCAACATCTAGGGATAAACATTTTTGAGTCAGCAGACCTGCCTAATTTGTATCCAGGAGTCCTAAAAGAATTGGCTTAGGTGGTCTCTGGCCTGCTTATGTTAATTTTTAATGGCGTACTGGGGAAATTCTGGACAACTAGAAGAGTGCTAATGTTGTGCCAGTATTCAAATAGGGCAAGTGGGATGACTTGGGTTAGGTTAGCCTAACATACATTCTGGGCAAAATAATGTAAAAGTTAATATGGCATTCAACTGATAAATAATTAAGGATAAGAATGTAATTAATGCCAATCAACATAGTTTTATGAAGGATAGGTCTTGTCAATCAAACCTGATTTCATTCTTTGATGAGATCTCAAGTTTGACTGATAAGTACATTACATTTATGTAGTTAGCTTTTAAGACTTTTGTAAGACGTCTAAGTACCACATGATATTCTGATTTAAAAATTAGCAATATGTAGTATCAATAAAGAACATGTTAAATGGATTAAACGCTGGCTAAGTAACTGGTGCTTTTCTGGAAGATATGTTTTAATCAAACACAAAACACTGGGCTCAGTGCAGAGGTAACTGGGAGAGATTCTCTGGCCTGTGTTATACAGGAGATCAGGCTAGATGATCCCTTCTGACTGTAAACTCTCTGAGTCTATGATTAAAATTAACATTGATACAATATTTAAAATCTCATTAGTCTAATTTAGAAGGAGGTATAGATGGAACGTAATTGTAACATGGGCCCTGATCCTGCCAACACTCGTGCTCATAAGCAACTTTACATAAATGAGTAGTCCCAGTGAGTTTAATGAGACTACTCACATGTGTAAAGTTACTTAATATGTGCATAAATGTTTGCAGGATTAGGGCCATAATTATCACACCATTTGATGTCTCTCTACCCCTTTCCATTCTGTGACTTTTTTTTAGCCACAAAGGTCACTGAAATGTAGCCACCTCTGAAGGCAGGGCACTGGCTGGTAAACAACACACTCCACAACAGTGTGGGAAGAGGTTCTATTTGGTCAGCGACACCAGGGCAAACCCCTTCTTTTAATGGGGAGGAGATATATCCTCCTGAATATGGCCTAATGCTGTCAGTGACCAAATTGGGCATGGGGAAAGATGGTAGTATAGGTGTCGATGCCAGATTTCCATTTGCCACTGCTACCATTTTAAAAATAGGAGGTGGAAACCATCCATCCCTTCTCCCGCAGCCCCCCAGTTCAAGTACTGATTGTAAATGAACCTGAGAGCTGAGCCTGCTTCAGTGCACTGAGACTCTGAAAACAAAATCAAAATGAGGGAGAGGCTGCTTACACAGGTATGTTTATAAAGGCAGAAATTGTTTCTAATCTGATGGTGTGGAAACAGTTGCTCTCATTAGTGGAAGTCAAGAGCCATGCTGGTATCCATCAGTGAAAAAACAAAAGTGGGCACAAAAACTGGAAGTGAATGCGAGAAAAATACAGTAGTAGCTGAAATCATAGATTAGTAAAAATTTTGGTCTAAGCAGGAGATTTTTCTCAAATACGTACAGGCAAAAGGCTAACCAGCATCTAAAAAAAACAGCTAATGAAAAGGCAGCAAAATAGAATAACTGAGGAAAGTAGCAACTGTACAGTACTGGCTGTTTCCCAACCTCTGACAGCCCCAGGTAGAACTCTTCTTTTTTTTTTTTATCTTCAATGTTCTGTGGACAGTTTCACAGGTCTGAGGCAGGCCTGTGAATCTGTTGGTTTTCTTATTCCTTTTCTTGTTTATGTCTGTGTTTCACGTGGTCCATTTCATTCAGAAACATCAGTTACTTTCAGTGTACTCAAACGGTCATGGGATGATAAGAGGCTGCTTTGGTACATACAAGTGTGTGATTGAATATAATTCTTCATACTACATTTCAAATAAATGGAAATTTCCTCATCAATTATATAAAAATAAAAATTCCTAGATTGGTGGAAGGATATTTTTCATTTCATAGTAATGCATTTGAAAGTGGAGATTACTAGTGGTTGAGTGTGAAAGCGTTCTTTATGGTTATTTCCTCTTGGTGGTGATAAAGAGCTACAGTAGAATCTCAGAGTTACGAACACCAGAGATACGAACTGACTAGTCTATCGCACACCTCATTTGGAACCAGAAGTACACAATCAGGCAGCAGCAGAGATGGGTGGGCCGGGGAGAGAGGAGGAAATAAAAGCAAGTACAGTACTGTATTAAATGTACACTGCTTTAAAAAAGGAAAAGTTTAAATTTTTTTTGACAGGGTAAGGAAACTGTTCCTGTGCTTGTTTCATTTAAATGAAGGTGGTTAAAAGCAGCATTTCTCTTCTGCATAGTAAAGTTTCAAAGCTGTGTTAAAAGAACAGAAGTACTTGTGGCACCTTAGAGACTAACAAATTTATTTGAGCATAAGCTTTCGTGAGCTACAGCCCACTTCTTCGGGAGGAAAGATCAAACCAGTATCTTAGATGCCTATATACAAATGCGAGAAGTATGGGGAATAAGCAGGAAGAACTGGAAGTGCTAATAAATAAATACAACTATGACATTGTTGGCATCACTGAAACTTGGTGGGATAATACACATGATTGGAATGTTGGTGTGGATGGGTACAGCTTGCTCAGGAAGGATAGACAGGGGAAAAAGGGAGGAGGTGTTGCCTTATATATTAAAAATGTACACACTTGGACTGAGGTAGAGATGGACATAGGAGACGGAAGTGTTGAGAGTCTCTGGGTTAGGCTTAAAGGGGCAAAAAACAAGGGAGATGTCATGCTAGGCGTCTACTACAGGCCACCTAACCAGGTGGAAGAGGTGGATGAGGCTTTTTTCAAGCAACTAACAAAATCATCCAAAGCCCAAGATTTGGTGGTGATGGGGGACTTCAACTATCCGGATATATGTTGGGAAAATAACACAGCGGGGAACAGACTATCCAACAAATTCTTGGACTGCATTGGAGACAACTTTTTATTTCAGAAGGTTGAAAAAGCTACTAGGGGGGAAGCTGTTCTAGACTTGATTTTAACAAATAGGGAGGAACTCGTTGAGAATGTGAAAGTAGAAGGCAGCCTGGGTGAAAGTGATCATGAAATCATAGACTTTGCAATTCTAAGGAAGGGTAGAAGGGAGAACAGCAAAATAGAGACAATGGATTTCAGGAAGGCAGATTTTGGGAAGCTCAGAGAGCTGATAGGTAAGGTCCCATGGGAATCAAGACTGAGGGGAAAAACAACTGAGGAGAGTTGGCAGTTTTTCAAAGGGACACTATTAAGGGCCCAAAAGCAAGCTATTCCGCTGGTTAGGAAAGATAGAAAATGTGGCAAAAGACCACCTTGGCTTAACCACGAGATCTTGCACGATCTAAAAAATAAAAAGGAGTCATATAAAAAATGGAAACTAGGACAGATTACAAAGGATGAATATAGGCAAACAACACAGGAATGCAGGGGCAAGATTAGAAAGGCAAAGGCACAAAATGAGCTCAAACTAGCTACGGGAATAAAAGGAAACAAGAAGACTTTTTATCAATACATTAGAAGCAAGAGGAAGACCAAAGACAGGGTAGGCCCACTGCTTAGTGAAGAGGGAGAAACAGGAAACTTGGAAATGGCAGAGATGCTTAATGACTTCTTTGTTTCGGTCTTCACCGAGAAGTCTGAAGGAATGCCTAACATAGTGAATGCTAATGGGAAGGGGGTAGGTTTAGCGGATAAAATAAAAAAAGAACAAGTTAAACATCACTTAGAAAAGTTAGATGCCTGCAAGTCACCCGGGCCTGATGAAATGCATCCTAGAATACTCAAGGAGCTAATAGAGGAGGTATCTGAGCCTCTAGCTATTATCTTTGGAAAGTCATGGGAGACGGGAGAGATTCCAGAAGACTGGAAAAGGGCAAATATAGTGCCCATCTATAAAAAGGGAACTAAAAACAACCCAGGTAACTACAGACCAGTTAGTTTAACTTCTGTGCCAGGGAAGATAATGGAGCAAGTAATTAAGGAAATCATCTGCCAACACTTGGAAGGTGGTAAGGTGATAGGGAATAGCCAGCATGGATTTGTGAAGAACAAATCATGTCAAACCAATCTGATAGCTTTCTTTGATAGGATAACGAGCCTTGTGGATAAGGGTGAAGCGGTGGATGTGGTATACCTAGACTTTAGTAAGGCATTTGATACGGTCTCGCATGATATTCTTATCGATAAACTAGGCAAATACAAATTAGATGGGGCTACTATAAGGTGGGTGCATAACTGGCTGGATAATCGTACTCAGAGAGTTGTTATTAATGGTTCCCAATCCTGCTGGAAAGGCGTAACGAGTGGGGTACCGCAGGGGTCTGTTTTGGGACCGGCTCTGTTCAATATCTTCATCAACGACTTAGATATTGGCATAGAAAGTACGCTTATTAAGTTTGCGGATGATACCAAACTGGGAGGGATTGCAACTACTTTGGAGGACAGGGTCATAATTCAAAATGATCTGGACAAATTGGAGAAATGGTCTGAGTTAAACAGGATGAAGTTTAACAAAGACAAATGCAAAGTGCTCCACTTAGGAAGGAAAAATCAATTTCACACATACAGAATGGGAAAAGACTGTCTAGGAAGGAGTACGGCAGAAAGGGATCTAGGGGTTATAGTGGACCACAAGCTAAATATGAGTCAACAGTGTGATGCTGTTGCAAAAAAAGCAAACATGATTCTGGGATGCATTAACAGGTGTGTTGTGAGCAAGACACGAGAAGTCATTCTTCCGCTCTACTCTGCTCTGGTTAGGCCTCAGCTGGAGTATTGTGTCCAGTTCTGGGCGCCGCATTTTAAAAAAGATGTGGAGAAACTGGAAAGGGTCCAAAGAAGAGCAACAAGAATGATTAAAGGTCTTGAGAACATGACCTATGAAGGAAGGCTGAAAGAATTGGGTTTGTTTAGTTTGGAAAAGAGAAGACTGAGAGGGGACATGATAGCAGTTTTCAGGTATATAAAAGGGTGTCATAAGGAGGAGGGAGAGAACTTGTTCACCTTAGCCTCTAAGGATAGAACCAGAAACAATGGGTTTAAACTGCAGCAAGGGAGGTCTAGATTGGACATTAGGAAAAAGTTCCTAACTGTCAGGGTGGTTAAACACTGGAACAAATTGCCTAGGGAGGTTGTGGAATCTCCGTCTCTGGAGATATTTAAGAGTAGGTTAGATAAATGTCTATTAGGGATGGTCTAGGCAGTATTTGGTCCTGCCATGCGGGCAGGGGACTGGACTCGATGACCTCTCGAGGTCCCTTCCAGTCCTAGAATCTATGAATCTATGAATCTATGAATCTATTCTGCCTATGTATCCAGCAGACAGAGCTGTGCTGCCCAAGTGATCAATTTTGGCTGGTGTTGGGTTACAAATCACTGTAGTATAAAAACTCCCGCACCGCAATCTGGGTCTATGCTTGTTATGTACTATGTATGTATCCTGTGAACCTTGTAACCAATACCTGTAATCCCTCATAACTCAAGCCTGACCCCAGATGTACAGTACCTTCCCGGTTAACTTGTGTAAATTTGATTTTAAACATTAGCTTTAATAAAAAATGTTAATGTGGGGGTCATGAAATGTTGTTCTTATTGTCTGAGTAAAGGGCAGCAGAACTGTGCTTAGCCTGTCGGAATGAGGGCTCTCCCTCAGGGCTTAATTTGTGCTAGGGCTTGCCAGGGCTAAGCCTCAGCACCTCTAGGCTTGGCAGTTCATAGCCCTGGGACCTCTGGGCTGGTCACATCAGTTATGAACGGGAATCATCAAGTGATCCATCCCTTGTTGACCATTCCCGGCTTCTGGCAAACAGAGGCTAGGGATACTCAGAGCATGGTGTTGCATCCCTGCTCATCCTGGCTAATAGCTATTGATGGACCTATCCTCCATTAACTTATCTAGTTCTTTTCTGAACCCTGTTATAATTTTGGCCTTCACAACATCCCTGGCAAAAAGTTCCACGGGTGACTGTGCATTGTTTGAAGATATACTTCCTTTTGTTTGTTTTAAACTTGCTGCCTATTAATTTCATTGGGTGACCCCTAGTTCTTGTGTTAAGTGAAGGGGTAAATAACACTTCCTTATTCATTTTCTCCACACCAGTCAAGATTTTATAAGCCTCTATCAAAACCCCCTTAGTCATCTCTTTTCCAAGCTGAAAAGTCCCAGTCTTTTAAATCTCTCTTCATATGGAATCTGTTCCATACCCACTAATCATTTTTGTTGTCCTTTTCTGAACCTTTTCCAATTCCAATATATCTTTTTTGAGATGGGGTGACCGGAACTGCATGCAATATTCAAGATGTGGGCATATCATGGATTTATATAGTAAAAGTGGGGGAGCTTGGTTTGCCAGACTGATGAACTAAGCCAATACTGACAACATACATGAAAAGGCTGCAAAGCATCACGCCTCCGGACTGCATCAATGTGCAGAAAGCCTTATAAGCCAGTCACTGTCAAAGCCAATTTTAGAAGAACTTAATGAGGCTGTTCAGAATGCTGGAGACACAACTCATTTTATGTGAACCAACATGGCCGTTGCATCATACTTTCTATTTAAGCAAGAGAAAAACCACACACTATAAACTGGAGGCCAATGTTAATTGCATTATCATTTGTTAATCCCGAAGTTGGACACTGGTTTCTAACAAGACCAGCAAATGATCGCTATCTTTCTGAAAAAATTCAGCTGACTCTCTAGAAGCATGCAGTGCAACAGTGTAAGAACTCAGCAGTTGAAAAAGTGAAGAACTCTCTCATCATATTCAAACTATGTGCATACATGGCTGATGAATGCACCAATGCAAATAGGCATCAAGTATTAAGTCATTGCATATGTTATCTTGATGTCCATGGTAGGCCAGTAGATGCATTCTAGATGTTCAGGTTATAGAAGACACATCAGCTGCATCTGTAACATCTTAGAAGAGTTAAATGCTTGTAAATTGAACCCCAAACAGATGGCTGCTTGTGCATTTGATGGAGCTACAAACTTCTCTGGAAGACATAGTGGAGTACAATCTTCCCTCAGAGAAGAATGTAACCCTAATCTCTCTATGCACACACTGCAGAGGACATCTACTCCAGATAGTGCTAGTACGAGCTGCAGAATCTTCAAAAGACATTAAAAAGCCATAAATTTAATGGCTATTTTTACTGGATTTTTTTCAGCAAGAGTCCAAAAGGTCTGAATGTCTTGGAAACAAATAGAAGATACACTGGGATTGAAGTTCAAATTAGTCCAACATGGGAAAACTCACTGGCTTTCTCATGAGCAATTCTTGGTTGTTGTTTTAAAATTACTGCAACCATTATTACTGGCTTTGGAAAGTATCCACCAAGATAGGACAGATCTAATTAGTGAGGCTGGTGGACAACTTTAGTTACTTAGTTCAGCGAAGACTATCGCTGTTCTCTCTCTTGTAAGTCTACTTGGTTGAAACCACTTGGATCATTAAACAATGTCATTCAGGCATCTGCTACAACAGTAGTAGATCTTTGTCCAGCAGTAGAAGCTACCCTTGTATCAATCAGAGATCCATTGAAAATGTACTGGAAGAAGCAAAGACTTCAGTCCAGAAGTTGACTAATGAAGGTGCTTATATTGACTCCTTAAGTGAAGAGAACAAGAATTATTTAAGCCAGCTGAAAAAGTACACAAACTAGATTCTTACAAATCTGCAATAGCCATTTCTGGATTCTACTCAACCTCTACGTAGCTTTTACAGATGCCTGTCTTATAAAACACCTACAACTGAATGGAGTGAGGCACTACCAGCAATGGGGCTGCTATGTGATCAGGACAGAATAGAAAATTTTGAACACAAGAGTGGAATATCATATGACAAACAAATGAAGATTTAACTTCAACTTCTTTATCATCACTAGTGGTTTGACCCAATCTTTGTACTATGTTTCCTGGGATGAAAGAAGTAGGAATCCATCTCTTGCTACTCCCAGTCACAACAGCTACAGTTGAGCACTCTTTTCCCTCATTGAATAGAATTTTGTGTTCTGAAAGAAGTTGCCTTTTCCTGATCATGAGCATATCATGAAGGACTGGAAGTACCGGACACACAAGAAGACACCAAAGAGTGCAAAATTACAACAAGAAACCAAGAAGGTTGTTGATGTAGTGCTTCATTGTAGGCTTGAGTAGCCAACTTTAATTTCTGTGATGATTTTAAAACATGAGTTAAATCTTAATAAAATGGTTGTGAAACATTTTTCGGTTTTTACTATTGTGCCATTTACTACCTTTGCCCTCACAGTCTCAACCCTCGTCAGCCCTCACCCCCCCCGAATATTCCAACATGCACCCTAATTTCAGTTCCTGGGGAAAACACTGATTTCTGCCAGGTTTACTAGTTTATGTTGCCAGTTTTGTAACGTGTTTAGGCAGTGATGGATGTACTATGCTGGAGATTAAGGAAATGACCTTAGTCTAGCTGTGTTGTCAGTGGGTTATAAAATTAATTGGAGACAGGAAAAAGCAGGAAAGCTGTGTTCTAAATGATTTGCGTCTGGATGACTAAGTGGAAGAAGAACAATTGACGGGACTTCTGGGAATGGCTCAGTCAACACTTGTGTAATTGAGTTAGTAATATAACTTTGGTGTATGAAATTTTTAGATCACCGGTTTTAATAAAATATGGGGGTGGGTGCGGGGTGGAATAGTAAAGAAGCCTCTATAATGAGGCTTTGCATTTATAGGGTCTGATCCTGCTCCCATTAAAGTAAATGGCCAAGCTCCCATTGATTTCAATAGGACTGGCATCAGGCCCATATAGTTCTTTTTCTTGAAATCTCAGAGTTAGATCAGGATGATTTTCTCAATTTTTACAGAAGGGGCAACTGAGGCACTGAGTGGTTAAAGTCACTTGCCCATGTCACTCAGAGCCAGGTCTCCTGATTTCCATTCCTTTGTCGTATTCACTACTACAACTGTCTCTGAACAAGGGTAACAACAAACAGCTCTGGATTTTTTTCTTGTAGGGATTCTCCTGAGCTGGCAGGCTGTCTGAGGTAGCGGTTCAGCTGTTTGTCAGCTAGAATTCCATCTTGATAAGCTTAATTCTTTGCTGTATTAATCTTCATCCCTCTCTGGTGTTGGGCAAAGTAATCCACGGCATGAACTGATAGT
The DNA here is from genome assembly GCF_027887155.1 of Malaclemys terrapin pileata. Classification (NCBI taxonomy): domain Eukaryota; kingdom Metazoa; phylum Chordata; order Testudines; family Emydidae; genus Malaclemys; species Malaclemys terrapin. Next base: position 13,045,215 of record NC_071520.1, on the reverse strand, counting down.
GATATGAACCCTGTGCTGATGTAGTTTCAAAGGCAAGTCAACATTTTATCATGTAGGCACATTCATATTGTCCTAGTTCAGAGGATCTCAAACTATGGGGCGGGCCTGTCAAGGGAGGCATGAGCAGTATGTGCCTTTTTATGTTTTTATTTTTTAAGAGCTCTGGTTGTCAGCCCTAGGTGGCTGGAGCTCGTGCAGAACGGTTGTGCACTATGGGCGGCACGTGAACCGCCATCCGGGGGATGCTATCCCCCAGCCCCACCCTTTCCAAGCCCCCAGCCCCGGAGCTCCGGGAGGGCGGGCGGCGCAGCCCGCAGCCCCGGAAGGCCCCAGCTTAAGCCCTAACTGGGGCCACAACACAGGGACAGGGGAACTGGCAGGAGGAGTCTGGTGGCAGAGTGTGGGCAACAGCCACACCAGGCTTTTTGGGGAGGCACAGCCTCTCCCAGCCTATGACACCTGCCACCCATGCTAGGCACACTCGGGAGGCAGGGATAAAAGGGACAGCTGGAGCTCCGCCGCTCATGCTCTCTTTCCCCCCCCGTCCTCAATCCCTCACCTGGAGACGATGGAGCTCTGGCTGTCAGCCCCATGGAGGTGGCAGTGGGGCACTATGTCTGCTGTGAAGTGATATTGATGAATATCACTTTTCACATTGTCATCCTTATTTCTGTGCTGCTGCTGCTGGCGTGGCGCTGCCTTCAGAGCTGGACAGTGGTCCATGTACTTGGGGGGAAGGAGTGTAAAGGACTAAAAACATAAAGAAGGGGAGCCCAATCAAATAAGTTTGAGAATCACTGTCCTGCTTTAATCTGGAGCTCACACTGCCACATTCCAGCATTATATTTAGTGATTTTTTTTTAGTTAATATATTTTATAAAAAATCTTTGATACCACTTACAGTCTGTTTCTCCATTTCCACTTCTTACTGGGAGTTTTGGGTACGCAAGGATTGGTGCTATAGTGCTGACACTCCCATTTTAAATAAGCTGTGCTTGGCTCCATTAAGTCATATGTGCATACTTCCTTACACACAAGCACACACTTTAAGGAGCTGAAGATTAAGGTAGTTTAACTGATATTTATCGTATGTTCATCTGTTCCAATAAGTAGAGGTGGGGATGGCATAAACAGTGGAGAACTGTGGCAAGTAGGTTTCTTTGGCTGGAGAATTGTTTGGATGTTAGTATAGTAAAGGCAGGTGAAAGAATTCAGAGAATCGGCATTGATGGGAATGAGTCCCAATTGGTAGGGAATGAGCGTTGCTGCTGGAACAAGAATAAAGCATCTCAGGAGAAAGGGGAATTCTTAGCTCATTGAAACTATTTCTCAGCAAAAAGTCTCCTTAGGGCTCGACAGCTCATACCAAATCCAGTATTGTACTCTCCCTAACACTCCCTGCCAAGTGTGTTAGTCAAAGTTTAACGTAGAAAAGGAAAGCAAAACATCAGAACGGGGATCTTCTATGTGGAGCTGAGAGGAAAGCTTTGCATGTAGAATGTATTTAACTGTTTCTCTTCTGAACAACACACCAACCACAGCCAATACATGGGTTCATCCATTGCAGACGGATGTATTTACCTATTTACCTGTACCCTAATGTTAATATATTATCCCTCTGGTTCGCACACAGATTTTAAATGGCGGGGGGAGGGGGGGGGGAGAATAAAATCTTTTCCAGGACAGCACTGGGGGAAAATTGTTACGGTATGTTCTATACATCGTGCTTCTTGCTATTCACTTTTAAGCTGTGCATTGTTTGTTACATATGGGTTTCTCTAACTTTTTCCTAGCCTGGACCAATTTTTTAATGCAAAGCTAGACTGATGGGCACCCACCCTGTTCTTCAGAATCTCATGGACCATCTCCCTTCCCAGGACTAATTGTATGACACTCCTGTGGCACCAATGGCAATTGCTTACATGGAAAAATAATATTTAGGAAAGTATTGAATGTATTTCTTGCTGTATTTAAATGGGGTTTAGCAGCTGGAAATGAGGAGTAGCAGCTAGCATGATAGTGACCATCATCTTTCCTTGGACCACCAGCACGTGCTCCACAGGCCATCCATCAGTGGTACACAGACCACAATTTGGGAACCTCCATATGAGAGTATAGCACTAGAAATGATTAAAATTCAGGTTGAGAAGGCATTTCCATGATAAACCCCTATTTCCAGGTTTCATTTGCAGATTTCCTAGATCTGTAGCCAACCATTTCCCACCAGCATTCCATCCATTTCTCTAAGGTGCTGAGCTAGTTGCACTGTAGCACTTACAACAGTTAGTTCCTCACACTTCATCGTAAAACATGCACAAGACTCATTAATGCCTGTTTCTAGGATTATAGCTGGAATGCAGTGGTTTAAGAATTTAGGTAATGTAACTAGACCCAATGTTGCTCCTATCAAAATCAGTGGCAGAACAGCCATTGACTTAAGTGGGGGCTAATTCAGACTCCGTCCCAAAAGCAACTAACGCTGAGATTCCTGGTTTGGCCCAGAATTAATGGTCCAGATGTTGCCATCCAGGCTGAACAAATGCAGTTGTTTTACACCAGAAGAAACCTTTGTGTCTTCGTCAGTCCCATCAGGTTTGTCCTGGTGACACAGCTGAGGACAAATCAAGGACTGGAAAGATTTTTATTATCTGATGTTGAAAATTAAAGACTGAGTCAACTTCATCCCTGTTATAACTCCACTGACTTCAGTGACATTAGAACAGGGCGGAATCTGGCCTATTATATTTATCCTGAGTTTGGGAATGGTTAGTGATATATAATTCGGGTTCCATTGTAGAATGTTTTTCTTGATAATGGGCCCAATCCTCTGCACAGGGTGGGGCCCATTTTGTGAGGGTATTCTTCATATTCCCAGAGACCTTCCTTTATAGCATATGAGGCTATTCTGTTCCTCACAATCAGGGTCTGTGCACCCCAATTCTGCATCTGCTAGAGTAGTTGCGGAATTGCATCCTTGGACCCCAATCGTAGAGTCAGCTTCTCCAGCAGAATGGAACATTTTTAAGGAATATTATTCCAGCTCATTTCTTATGCTAGAAACTCCTTTAATAAAACAAACAAAAAAAATTCTCTCTGATCTAAAATAGTTGCTTCAACTCATCAGGTTTGTGATAGGCAATGTGAAACCATCTAAAAGCAATCAGGGGATGCTGCATCTGAGACAGACAGTTTCTGTTGGAGGGGCTGTGAGATGCGCATGCCACAGAGGGTAGTGGGAAAGCAGAGCATACACGTGAACAGAACAGCCCTGTATGGGGTACTGTTCTAAGTACAGCAACCCTGTTCCGAGCAACCTGAAGAAGAGACAAAAGGGTGAGAAATAGACTATTTTTTTCTGCTGGGATTTTCTTTAAAACATTTTTAAAAATACTTAATTTTTGTAAATTTGTTAGTAGAAATTATATTTTTGTCAACTTTCAACAAACAGAGATGGCCTTAGGATGTTAGACTACGCACTAGTTTTAAAGCATGGTGGCAGTATTGCCAAACCCAAGTGTTCCCCAAAATCATGAGAGACTTAAAAATAATGAGATTTTAGAAAATAATATATTTGGGGCCTTTATTTGCTTTCTGGAGTTTGAGCCATTAGGATTCCTGTTTTCAAGTTTTTGTACATAAACACGAGGACTAGACTTTTTTTTTATTTTTTAATTAAATGTGGGATTTTTACATAAATCACATGACTCCAGGAGCCTGAAGCTTTAAAAAAATTTCAAATATGGCAACAGTCATGATAAAATTGTGTGAATTGGCAACACTGTATGTAGTGACCTTAATATGTCAGACAACGAGATAACCCAAAGCCTGGATCCAAGTTTGGCTCTGGTTCTGACATGGAACTTTGTTCCTGAAGCCCTGCTCTGATTTTTGCTGTACTAAAATACAGGTGTTTTTTTTTTTTTTTTACCCCACAGATATAAAGGAGCATTTCATATATCATTATCAGCTACAACTGACAGGAGAGCTGTTCTCTAGCTGTCCAGTTTAGCAAGTCTAGAGAACCACTTCGTTCCATTTTCTGATTATGCCTGATGACTAAAAGGGAAAATAACGCCACCAGCTGATAGTCGCTGGTTTCTCACAGAATTGTGTAGATTTCCAAAACAGGAGACTGATGCAGTAAGTAAAATAAGCATTGACTCAGTGTAATACTTTGTCATACAGACATTCCTAGGCCTGACTTTGACCTCAGTTGCACTAGTTTTCAGGGTAGCTCCATTAACTTAACTGGCATTTTTCCTTATTTGGGCTGCAGTCCTGTAATTGGATCCGTTGAGGGGCACCCCTGTGACTACATGGAGCCCCACAGACAGTGGTGGATTAGCCACTGGGCCAATGGGGCCCATGCCCAAGGGGCCCCAGAAAAAATCCACTGCAGGAGGTGGAAGCCCAGAGCCCTGGGCAGGGGAAGCCCTTGCGCCCTGACCCTGCTCCACAGCAGCAGCACCAGGTGGGGGAAGCCCCAGTGCCCTCCCTTCCCCAGCAGAAGCTGTGAGATGGGGGAATCCCCCCCCCCCCCTCACCCAGTGGCCCCTGACTCCATCCCCGCCAGAAGCCAAGGGATGGTGGAAGCACCCACCCCAGTGGTCCCCTAGACCCCATCCTTGGCAGAAACCGTGGGATGAAGGAACACCACCCAAGGTGGCCCCCAGAAGCCAAGGGACGGGGGAACTCCCTCCTCCCAAGCAGCCCCTGACTCTGTCCCCGGCAGAAGCCAAGGGTGGGGACAGAGCTTCTCCGGTCTTGGGGCCGAAGTTGGAGGGGCGGGGGGGAAGGAGCAAAAGGGGTTGCAGGGCTGCAGTGGGGAGGTGGAATGGGGGGATCCTGGGTGGAACAGGAGCGGCCGCAGGGAAGGGGCAGAAAGGGGTGGGGTGGTGAGCCAGGCTGCAGTCGGAAGGTGTGGAATGCAGGCGGGGCCGCAGGCAGAAACAGTGGGGTGGGGGCTCCCCACTTGCTCTGGCCCAGGGCCCCAGGAAACCATAATCTGCCTCTGCCCAGACTTCAGTGGGTTCCATGCAAGCGCCAGGGCAGATCCTTGTGCCTTCATGGATCCCATGGTAGTATCGGGGCCTTAAAGTACAGAATCTGAGTCAGGCCCAATGAGTCTGTAATCAACATCATCAGTTAGGAAGAGTCAGTTCTCATTTTCAGTGGAGCTTTCCATTCACTTAATTTGTTTAATGGACAGCAAAATACAGCACACTTGCCAGAAGTGCATTCAGCAACTGTGATTAAGATTCTCCCTCTGGTCTGAAAAGTAACTTTTGAACATACAGTATTGTTGGGTGTGGTTTTCATCAGTGATTCTAGACATCCATCATTATGGCATGTCCATCCTGGGGATGTTTTAACCACCAGGTGCTTTGATAACCTTAATTTCGCCAACAGTACGGAGTAAATAGAGCTCTCAGCTGTGTAATAAAATAATGTTTTAAAAATAATGTCTAAAGGAAGGGTATAAAATCAGAGCATTAGTGGGATTCATTTAGCCGGGAGTAGAATCCAATAGGGTATTTCATGTTGTTTTTACCTTTTGACTTGTCTCTGCCAGTTATGGGTTTTTTAAGAGCTGTGATTATATTTTCTGATGCCCAATAACACGAATAAGTCTGTTCAGAAAGAACCTTTCTGTGTACACCACTTATTTGTAAAGCAGAAGGGGTTCCTCCTCTCCCACTAACGGCACTCTGCCAGACTCACTTGCATCTTCTAATGGCTCAGCTGCTGACTTCTTGGTCAATTACTCATGAGAGAAACTCGCTTTTAGATCATTCTGTGTTCAGATTTTCAACTCAAAATAAAATAAATATTTGGGTAATTTCCCCTGAGGGGAGGATGGAAAATCCTGAACACTTGAGAATCCATCCTATAAACCACATAAAATCTGTGTGAAAGGGAAACTTCTAACCCCAGCATATTTGTAGAACCCATGAAAGATAACAAATTAATGAGCATCAGGGTAGAACATAAGGAAGATAAAATAAGGATACACACAGATGGAGATGAATGGCTTCCTGATACATTTCAGAGTAGCAGCCGTGTTAGTCTGTATCCGCAAAAAGAACAGGAGTACTTGTGGCACCTTAGAGACTAACAAATTTATTAGAGCATAAGCTTTCGTGGACTTCTAGAAGTGGGCTGTAGTCCACGAAAGCTTATGCTCTAATAAATTTGTTAGTCTCTAAGGTGCCACAAGTACTCCTGTTCTTTTTGCGAATACAGACTAACACGGCTGCTACTCTGAAACTTAAAATTATGAAACTGGCTTCAAAATTATGAAGTTTATCAAAAATAATAAATGTTGGGTGCTTTTTACTTGGCTTTTGGTTTCTGGGCCTTTGGGGGTACTCTTGGGTCATATTTTCAAGCTTTTCTCTGCCACCAGGAGGCCTAGAAATGTCCTTTTTTAAAATGAAAGCTGAGATTCTGACAATCCTCTGGTTTCAGGTACTTTAAGAAAAAGACTATATATCACAGAACTCATGAGAAAATCATGAGAATTGTCATCACTGCAATGATGAGCTGAAAGGATCCATAAAGATGGGGGGAGGAAAGGAAAGTGTTTGGAAAAACAGCAGGTTCTTAGGACTCCAGAATCCTTCCTCTATCATGGATAATGTGGAAACAGCTACTCAGTATCCAATCAGGCATTGGGTAAAATGTCGGGTGTAAGCATGTGTGTTTTAGGAACAAGCATCAGCAATAGGGAAATTACTTGATGCAAGTTGGGAAATTGTAATCAGGCCTCATTCACCTTGAGTTTTATGTTTGGGAGTTATAATCTGCTGCTTGAATGCTGACTCCCCTTTTTGGTAGCATTTTGAAGTCCACTGCTGCTCCTGAACATGCATCACTGCGGTTTGATTCTTAGTCTTGGATTGCTTCAGCTTTGAGATCGAAAACACACATAAGACTGTTTGCTGGTATAGGCTGGAGATTTGTGTCACATCGAATAAGGCCTAAAAGTTATTATCTGATTGATGTGATCTCTAATTTTAATTATTTTTGAAAGCTTGTCCTTTCCCCCCATCCCCTTAAGAAATAATGGGGGATGGATCGAGACAAGTGGTATCTTACAGCAGGATAGCAGCAGGAATTTTGCAGCTGTATCCTTAATGCTGTTTTCATTACACTGTTTTGAATATATAATATTTACTGTTATCTCCTTGTTTCTTGTGTCTTTTAAATGCTCAAACCTATACATAAAGTTTAAAACTAAAATCAAAACTTACCTAGTATCCATGTCCATTTTATGACTGCATGAGACTGTGTATTAGATACCCATACTGTGTTAAAATGAAATTAGGGGGTCTGTTTTTGACATGGGGCCAACTATCTATTAACAGAGAGATTACAAATCTAGCATGTTTTGGAATGTATTCAGACTCCTTCAGCAAAGGAATCTTTTTAGAACAGCGATGACCTTACTCAGGGCCAAATGTTCTACTGGTTTAAACTAAACCATCTGCCAATGGCTCCATGGGGCCATTGCAGCAGAAAGGATCGCCATAGTCAAGGATGCTCTGCCACACGCCCGTTCTCCCAGGAACTCGCTGGTGGCCTGGAAAGGATGGCAGAGAGCCAGCTACACTCGTTCATTACCATCCAGGGATAATCTACACACAGGGGAGTTCTCTACTGCCAGGTTTGCCACATTTAAGTCTGTTTTGTACCAGGAGATCAGTGCAAAGCAGGTATCACAGGGTTAAGGATCTGCCCTCAATCAAACAATTGGGGCAAGTTTTTTATTTTTATTATTATCAATTATTATTACTTTATATTGCAATACAATGTGAAGGCCCCCATGAGAATCATGGCCCTATTGTATGAGATATTGGACAAACAGAAAAGGTAGAATTTTTCTGGAGAATTTGTGGCAAAATCCCTGAAATTCCTTGTATTAAGTGATTAAGTATCTTTGTCATTCACTTTTCTAGGGACGAGGGGTCATGGTGGATTCTCCATCATTTTCAGTTTTTAAGTCAAGACTGGGTATCTTTCTGAGAGATTATGCTGTATCTCAAACAGAAGCTGTGAGCTTGATGCAAAGGTTACCGGGTGAGACTTATTGGCCAGTGTTATGCAGAGTCAAACTAGATGATCATAATGGTCCCTTGTGGCCCTGAAATGTATGAATCTCAAAGAAGACATGGTCCCTGCCTCGAAGAGTTTACAATCTGAATTGAAAGAAGACACAACAAGGGATTGTAAAACAATAGCAGGAATGAGGGGAGGCAGCATGAAGGTAACAGTGATGAGATCTTGATGTTACATGGGCTGGCTATGTGCACTGTATGATGGTTCCAAATTATAGTTTGTTTAAATTAATAAGACTGTGTGGCAGCATAGATGAAAGAGCAGAGCTGTTTGCAAGACAAATGCACACTGGAGTCAGTGGCTGCGTGCCATTGATGGTGGGTACCTTAAGAACATCAGAGCAGCCGTACTGGGCCAGACCAATGGTTCATCTAGCCCAGTATCTGTCTTCCGACAAGGGCCAATGCCAAGTGCTTCAGAGGGAATGAACAGAACAGGCAATCGAGTGAGCCATCCCCTGTTGTCCACTTCCAGCTTCTGGCAACAATTGCTTCTAAAGACTGAATTTTGTTATGAGATTATCTTCCCTGGAGAAGATGTAGATCCATTTTTTTTCTGGGTTTGTTTCCAGAGTGAATGCAGATTCAAGGTCAGTTCTCAAAGAAATACCAGTACTCTTGCCCATATGCACTAGTCTTTATTGTGTTCTGTAGTCTTTTGATAAGGTGTCTCCTACCGATTCTGAATGTACCTGCATATCATCGCTGCTTGTCACACTATGCCCCATGCCAGTAATTTCGCTCCTGGCAGTGACTCCCAATCTGGCACACATGGTGGACAAAATTCTGCGCTGGAATAAACTATTGCAGCTCCATTGACTTTCACGGAGGTGGGCCATTTACAACAGAGAATTTGGCCCACAGGGTTTAGTATTATATACACTTGCATAGCATTCCATGTGTTGGACCCTATTGCACTTCTGATCACTTGCATGCCATATCTCTTCTGTTGCTTTTTGGAGGCTCTGGGGTGGGGGGTCTTTCCTGTGTGAATTCTCTCAGTTCAGAAATGCAGACACAGTTCCAAAGCTGAAGGCAAAGGGTGAGAACTAATACATCTGCAAGTAATATTGATCTTGGCTATAACACAAAACAGTCAGTGCTTGATTACTATAGATGTGAACATTCAGTATGAATTCCATTGCCGTTTAACTCAGCCTGAGACTTCTTGGCATTGTAAGATAGCAGTGCTTCCATGGGGGATGGATGAGATATCTGTGGAATACTGATGTTATAGCATCATACTGTGGTCACAATAGCATAAGATTATTGACAGCTATGGTAACGTACAATAGACTGTGTCATCAGTAAGTGGTGGGGACCGACCGCTGTGCTACTTCAATATTCCTCATCTGGAAGAGCTCGCAGAGCTCCTCAGGATGCCGCTTCCAGCTGCGGAGGAGGCTGTGGGAGAACTCGGAGGGAATCACAGAACTGCACGCAGGCAGAGTGGGTTGCTTCGGGAGAGACTGCTGTGCTGAGTAGAACCGGGGGCTGAGGTGGGGGGGGGGGTGTTCCCCTTCCCCTGCCTCAGGATAGGTCGGTCAGCCTGCCGTCATCCCCCCGGACACACCCACAGGGGCAGCTCTATGTATTTTGCTGCCCCAAGCACGGCAGTCAGGCGGCTTTCGGCGGCGCGCCTGCAGGAGGTCTGCTGGTAACGCAGATTTGGCGGCATGCCTGCGGGAGGTCCATCGGTCCCGTGGCTTCAGCGTACCCGCCGCTGAAGTGGCGGGACCGGCAGACTTCCTGCAGGCATGCCACCGAAGGCTCCCTGACTGCCGCCCTCAGCGACCGGCAGGCTGCCCCCCATGGCTTGCCACCCCAGGCACGCGCTTGGTGCACTGGTGCCTGGAGCCGCCCCTGCGCACACACGCCACTTTCCTCTCCCTTCCCCTTCAGTTGAAAAGCGGTTGATAGTCTACTAGGATGCCCCTGGAACACTGGGATTGAGAAACCTGCATCATGTGACACTGTACTTGCCCCATGAGGTATTGCAAACCCTTTCTAAAGCACCTTGCAGCCAGTTGCACAGTGGGATTGCTACCCACAGTGCACTGCTCTCTGTGTCGATGCATTAGCTGCTAGTGTAGATGCATTCTGCTGACACAAGGTGCATAGTGTGGACATGCAACAGCAGTTCAATTAAAGCACTTTAGTTAAAGCCGCATAACTTTTGGTGACAAAATTTTGTCGAGTACAAGGCCTTAGTTTGTGGCACAACAAGGGCATCCACTCTCAGGCTTCTGGCTCCCTAGCCGTTGCCTTTCTTGGTTGGAGACACGCCTCTCTCTCCCTCCTGAGCAGGGTATTGCCAGACTGAACAGTTCCTTGCCTTCATTGTGTTATTCCCAGCAAAAGACAGTCTACCTAAGCAGGTCTATTTTTTTCGTCTCTTCAGAGACTAATAACGGTGCAACTTCCTACAGTTACCACACAGTTCTTTAAAAGCCAGCATATTTTATTCTTAAAGTAAAAGCATTACAGAGAAAACATATTAAAAACAATCAAAGAACCTACACACATGCAAATGAAGCTAACCAGAGATCACCCCAACTTTAACATGGGCTCTGGATGGATCAGTCCTTTAGAACCCCAGAAAAGGGTCTTGTCTGTGGTCACAAATTCATAGCAGCCTCAGCTCAGAGCTAGCCCACTCATGAAAGTTTAGTCCCTTCTGTACAGTTCAGGGTCTTTGATCTGGAGTTTCCAGGAGTAGGTAATCATTAGATAATGGGTTTCCTCCCAAGTACCTCCTAGGAAAATCACATCACATGTATTGTCCCAAACAGTTATTTGAAGTACCTGACATTTTCCCAAGGTTTACATTAGTCTCCTAGAAAAGTTACATATTCCTACAATAACACATAAACAGTTGCAGTTTTAATACAATGGATGCCAAGGGTATTAAACCTAATAAGGTTTGATCAAGATGTTGCAAGAAATTGCCCTCTGTCACAAGAGCTACCAGTGACTGCACAACATCCTGGGCAAGGTCCTTCCTTTGCTTTGCACTGCAATATGTGTGACAAAGTTCCTCCTCTATCTTGGTGGGTCCTGTGCTTATTGGTGGATTTTCTTGCCTCAGAGGTTCACCATGTGGGTTGGGGAACAGCCCAGAGACCTTCCCCTCTGGAAGAACCCACAGTCTAGGTCAATTGGGAGGTTTGGGGGGAACCCGGGTCTGCCATCTACTCCGGGTTCCAGCCCAGGGCCCTGTGGATTGCAGCTGTCTATAGTGCCGCCTGTAACAACTGCATGACAGCTACAACTCCCTGGGCTACTTCCCCATGGCCTCCTCCAAACACCTTCCTTATTCTCACCACAGGACCTTCCTCCTGGTGTCTGATAACGCTTGTGCTCCTCAGTCCTCCAGCAGCACACACTCTCAAATCCTTGCGCCTCTTGCTCCCAGCTCCTCACACTTGCACCACAAACTGAAGTGAGCTCCTTTTTAAAACCCAGGTGCCCTGATCAGCCTGCCTTAATTGATTCTAGAAGCTTCTTAATTGGCTCCAGGTGTCCTAATTAGCCTGCCTGCCTTTACTGGTTCTAGCAGGTTCCTGATTACTCTAGTGCAGCCCCTGCTCTGGTCACTCAGGGAACAGAAAACTACTCATCCAGTGACCAGTATATTTGCCCTCTACCAGACTCCTGTACCCCACTGGTCTGAGTCTGTCACATATCCCTCCCCCCTGCTCAACGCCAAGGGGTTGGGCAGCTTGGGATGCCAGACAGTGCACACGTGACAAGCCATCGGCGTTGCCATGACGGCTCCCTGCTCTGTGTTGCACACGGAACTGGAAAGGTTGGAGGGATAAGAACCATCTGGTCACCCTTGTGTTCTTCTCCTTGTTCCGCTGCATCCATTGAAGAGGGGCATGGTTGGTCACGAGGACAAATCTGCGCCCGAGCAGGTAGTAGTGCAATGTTTCCATGGCCCATTTTACAGCGAGGCATTCTCTCTCCACCACTGCATATTTTTGTTCCCTTGGAAGGAGTTTCCGACTGAGGTATAGAATTGGGTGTTCCTCCTCCCCGACCATCTGTGATAGAACGGCCCCCAACCCTAATTCCGATGTATCCGTCTGCAGGATAAACTCCTTGGTGAAATCAGGGGCTATCAGTACAGGGTTACTGCAGAGGGCAGTCCATAGGTCTGTGAATGCTTCCTCTGCTGCATCAGACCATCTCACCAGATCAGGTCCACGGGCTTTCACTAGGTCTGTCAGGGGGCTTGTCCTTGTGGCAAAGTGGGGAATAAATCGTCGGTAATACCCCACCACACCTAGGAACGCATGGACTTGTTTCTTGCAACTTGGTCAGGGCCAATTTTGGATGGCCTCTAACTTGTTCACTTGGGGTTTTACCAAACCTTTTCCCACAATGTAGCCAAGATATTTGGCCTCTGTAAACCCTACAGTGCACTTGGCAGGGTTTGCTGTAAGGCCAGCTCACCTGAAGGTATCGAGGACTGCCTCCACCTTCTCCAGGTGGGTTTCCCAGTCTGGGGTATGAATGACCACATCGTCCAAGTAGGCAGCAGCATAATTGTTATGCGGGCATAATAGCTTGTCCATGAGGCCCTGGAAGGTAGCTGGGGCCCCATGTAGTCCAAAAGGGAGGACAATATATTGAAAAAGATCCTCTGGTGTAGAGAACGCAGTCTTTTCCTTTGCATCTTCTGCAAGGGGAATCTGCCAGTACCCCTTTGTCAAGTCTAGGGTAGTCAAGTACCGGGCATTACCCAGACGGTCCACTAGCTCATCTATGCGAGGTATGGGGTACGCGTCGAACTGGGATACTTCGTTTAGTCACCGGAAGTCATTGCAAAATCTTGTGGTGCCATCAGGTTTGGGCACCAGCACGATTGGGCTGGACCACTGACTGTGGGATTCTTCGATGATCCCCAACTCCAGCATTTTTTTTACTTCTGCTTTTATTTCCTCCCTTTTTGCCGCTGGCACCTGATAGGGCCTCATTGTTACTCTGGCCCCAGGGTTCGTGACGATGTGGTGATATGTCTCGGTTGTTCAACCCGGTTTTGTCGAGAACACATCTTGGTTCCGGAAGATCATCTCAGACACCTCATTCTTCTGGTCTGGTGTTAAATCGGGAGACACTCTCACCTGTTTGGAAGGCTTGTTTTCCTGGGTTAGGTCTTTTTGGACCATTGTGCATACCTCTTGTGCATGCCAGGGTTTCAGAAGGTTAACGTGATAAATCTGTTCTTGTTTTCTGCATCCTGGCTGCCGCACCTTGTAGGTTACTTCCCCTACGGGTTCAACCACCTCATAGGGCCCCTGCCATTGGGCCAGAAGCTTGCTTTCTGCCGTGGGTACCAACACCATAACTGATCCCCTGGTTGGAACTGTCGCACTTTTGTCTGGCGATTGTAATGGATTCGCTGGGCCTCCTGTGCCTTCTCCAAATGTTCCCGTACAATAGGGGTAACCTGGGCTATCCGGTCTCACATCTGCATTACATGCTCTATTATATTTCTCTCCTCATTGGGTTCCTCTTCCCAGATCTCTTTGGCAATATCTAGTATGCCACTGGGGTGACGCCCGTATAATAACTCGAAGGGGGAAAACCCAGTTGAGGCCTGTGGTACCTCCCGGATAGCGAACATAAGGTAGGGTAGTAGGGTGTCCCAATCCTTCCCGTCCCGACTTACCACCTTCCTTATCATAGTCTTGAGGGTTTGGTTAAACCTTTCTACCAACCCATCAGTTTGCGGATGGTAGACCGAAGTTCTCAGGGTATGTATATGGAGCAGCGTACAGAGGTCCTTCATTAGCTTCGACATAAATGGGGTTCCTTGGTCGGTTAATAGCTCCTTTGGTAGCCCCATTCGGGCAAAGATCCCCACCAGCTCTTTGCTATAGTTTTAGAGGCCGTGTTCCACAGGGGGACGGCTTCCGGGTAGCGAGTAACATAGTCCAAAACAACAAGTATATATTGGTGGCCCCGAGCCGTCTTCTCCAGGGGTCCCACTAGGTCCATGGCTATTCGCTCGAAAGGGACCTCTATGATGGGAAGGGGTACTAAAGGTGCCGTCAAGTGGGGATGGGGACTGTGCAGCTGACACTCCGGGCAGGAGGCACAGTATCTCCACACTTCTTCATGTACTCTGGGCCAGAAGAACTGTTGTAGGACTTGTGCCAGGGTCTTCTCTACCCCCAAATGCCCCCCAAAAAGATGACTATGAGCCAGACTTAATACAGCGTTCTGGTGTTTTTGAGGTTCTAGGATCTGCTGTACCTTCTGCCCCTGTACTGGTGCAACCCGGTATAAGAGATCCTTCTTCATTATGAAGTAGGGTCCTGGTCCCTGGGTTTTCCCTTCCACGGGGACCCCATCTATTTCAGTCACCTCCTTCCTAATTTTGTCATACCTTGGGTCTTCTGCCTGGTCCCGTCCAAAATTTCCTCTCCCAAGGCTAATCTGCCCAAGATCTAGGGGCCCAGTCTCTGTTGCCTCTACTGGTTCAGAAGCATTAGGGTGGGGGTCAGACTCAGGTGCTTCTCCCTCCTGCGTGGCCTCCTTTTCAGCTGCGTGGGTCCGCCTACCTACAAGAGCGACCCTCTGGCTTTGGGTCAGTATTCAGCTTCCCAAGGCCTTAGCTGCCCTTCTTTCCCTTTTTGTCTTTCTACCTTGTCTGGGAGTGGAGAACAAATCTGGGGATATTTCAGAGAAGATTGGGGGTTGACAGTTTGCTGTGGATGCCTCACCAATTTTAGGGTCCCCATCTTTCTCCAATCCCCCTACTGGGAGTAAGTTTCCAAACCCTGGGAAGTCCCTTCCTATGAGCACCGGGTATGGGAGTTTAGGGACTACACCTGCTGCTACCTCAGTAGTGTTCCCTTGGATCTCGATTTTTACTAGGATGGTGGGGTAGTAACTAACTGTCCCATGGACACATGTTATCCTCGTACGTTTAGCCTGCAGCAGCTGACTATACTTCACGAGCTTCCCTGAGATAAGCGTGATAGCACGCCCCGAATCAACCAGTGCCATGGTCCCTACCCCATTTAGTTTCACTGGTCTGGCATACATATGTAGGGTTAGTGAGACCCCCATAAGGCGGATTAGGGGGCATGGATCTGCCCAGTTCCCCAGGTTACACTGCATAGGCTCCTCAGCATTGGGACACTGTGCAGCTATGTGTCCCCACTCCCCGCAGGCATAACATCTGTATGGAGCCCTAGGCGTTCCCCGGTCTCTTGGTTTGGGCAGTCTAACATCACGATTCTCTTCTCCCTCAGTGCTCCGACTCTTTGTGGCCTCTGATGGGCCTTCAGCCTCTCTCTTTTTCCACCTGGGCCCTCCTGGTGGCCCAGTCACCCGAACTTTAGGGCTTGGTGCTGCTAGTTTACCCCGGGGTGCCTCTTCCTTAACTGGTCGGGTCAGCTCCCTCGCTGTCCTTCGCCTCTCTACCAGGGCGACAACCTCATCATAGGTGGAGGGTTCGTTCTGGCTTACCCAGGCACGAAGGTCTGGTGGTAGTCCCCTCATGTATCGGTCGATGACCAGAACCGCTAGTATCTCTTCCGGACTCCGGGACTCTGTTTGCAACCACTTTCGTGTGAGATGGATGAGGTCATACAATTGGGACCGCGGGGTTTTGTCTTCCTGATACCTCCAACCGTGATACTGCTGGGCCCGCACTGCTGTTGTTACCCCAGATCTGGCCAGGATCTCTGCTTTCAGCTGGGGGTAGTCTGCCACAGCCTCTTCAGGCAGATCATGGTAGGCCTTCTGGGCGTCCGCACACAGGAATGGGGCAAGGATGTCAGACCACTGATCTCGAGGGGCAGGCTACAGGAGCCCCTTCTCTCTTGCTGAAGTCTCCCCTGCACAGGGGACAACCATACTCTAGCTATAGAGCACCGGGCAGTACAATGTGGGAAGGACAGTGATCCCTGCCTGCTGTGCTCCAGAGAAGGTATGTCCCTGGCCCCTGAACACTGGCAAGTGTCAGCAGCGCTATGTTCATGGTGAGGCCTGTGAATCTTCCTCTGCACAGTGTAGCCTGATTTAGGGTGTACTGATAATATTAATTTGGATAATGTGGGAATTTAATTTATTAATTTTATTTTATTTTGATTTAATTTAAGTAATATAATTAATAATCAATATTAATTGGTATGGGATTTAGGCTCGCCAATCTGTTTGATCAGAAGATAAAAGTTCTTGTCCCGAATCAGAATTTAGAAAGGCCCCTCAGGGGTATGACAGGAAGCTCACACTAAGACAGATATACCCTTAAAGATTTTTTATTAAAATCAATAATAGTAAGTAAATGGTAAAATATCCAGAGTTACAAAGTTACAATTGCATTACTGCTATTCAAAAGATACATATGATAATATAGTATTATATGCAACAAAGCTTTGGTTAATATACTCACACCCTTCCTTGATAACCTGGTGGTAAGAGACACAGGAACAGCCTTGTGGTTCAGGTTTCTCAATTCTTGAGTGAGGGATGCAGTGCTTAGAAGAAACTAATGCTACGAGCTATTAAAGTGAACTTAGGGTTTACTTGACTAACTTAAACTTAAAATCAAAACCTAATAAAGAATAAAACTTAGGGAAACCAAGCTTAGCCTAGTTCCTTTGAAACTTAAAGTTTAAGAAGAACAAGGATAGCCTACTAATAGTAACAATCATCATAGATAGAATAGATAGAGAGATAGAGTAGAATGTAAGTGAGAAATGAAGTAAAGTGAGAATTGAGTACTCTATTGAGGTGGGTCACCTCTTTTATAGGGCAAATGCCGGAAATCCTTCCTCTTATACCCAGATTTCATTCCTCACCCACAGAAATGTTAGGTTACACTTACCCCATAGGCTAATATGCATGTGCATATTGATGACAGGTATGTACGCACATCAGTCTCTTGTGGTGTACTTGTTAAGTCTGTGGGTACAACACTGAAAACCCCCCCCATGCCATTCTCCATTGTCTATTGGTCTAAATAAAAGGTCATGGACATAGGCGTGGGTACTCATCTGTTTAAGTAGCAAGATATAGGTCAACTTTGCTTTCTGAGTAAAAGGTCTTCATATAGATATGCTAACTTTGCCTTAGCTTAACGTACAGGATATGGCCTGTAGGTCTCTTGCATTACACCCAAACTTACTTTAATATAAATCTATAAATCTATTACAATAAACCAAATACTTAAACTATAAGCAAAGATATAGATATATATATAAAAGCAAGCAGGTTAGTCCTATAGGCTAAAACAGATCCACCAGCCTCCCCAACATTTTTTGGGGAGGCAAGGATGACACCAACTCTGCTGAGGTTATTTGAGCTCTCAACTCCATAGCCATAGGGGAGATTTCTCAACTAACCCCGGGGGCTTATGAATTAAAGTGCTCTGCTACCGATAGAGCTGCCAACAGTCCCTTTTAACAAGGGACGTCTCTTATTTTTTCATCTCTGTACAAGATCGGGAGTTGCTGAGTGCTGCAAAAAGCAGCGAGAAATACCCTTCTCAAATGTAGGTGAGTATTGCTTATAAATTATTATGAATACTAATAATGATGATAATACTGGGGGAAGGGGGTAGTAAGAAAACAGCACCTTATTTTTGAAATGTAGTATTGGCAACGCTAGCTACAGATGACACATTACTGTTGCTTCTAACACAGTCCAGACCAGGTCACAGAGTATCCCTCAAATCCCATTAGCAGAGAGGATAAAGCATGGCCGAATTTGGGGAGGAATAGATCATTTTTCCCTTAGCACTGTGGAAGTTGACAATCTGCAGGGTGATAGAACACAAATCCCACAATGTTGCCATCATATCTAGACAGAGATTAAATTAATTCCATCCTCATATTGGACCCTGTCACTAAATTGCAATCAGTATTGCACAGAGCTCCTGTGGGGATTAGAATTTCCCCACTGAACTTCATTGTTTTTGAAACCCCTAATCCTTCCTGTTTTCGACAACTGCTCCCTAATTCCCAGAAATCCATTGCACTTTGTAGCCTCTGTAATATGTTTCACATAGCTATCCTGCTTATTTTACTCATACCCTTATTTCTTCAGTTCCTTGGACCCTTACTCAACTGCTTAACCATAGTCATTTGGATTGCTTCACCCCACTCAGCCATTTGTAGAGTGGCAATTTCTTGCCCACTTCTAGCCCATTCCCAGGATATCATATTACATTTCCTTTATTTCTAGTAAGAAAGTGACTGCTGACTCAACTCATCAGAGATCACTCTTCTTTCACTGTCAGTATGAAGCCAGTACTGTAGCATGATTATGGAAGGTTTTGTACTGTTGGAGGGGCTGCCTTTTAAATAAGGCATAAATTCCAGGTCCTGTCCACATATGGTCATTTAAGAGCTCCTGGCAACTTTTTGTAAGAGTAGGGCTATTAAAACGAGTGTCCTGATCAGATTCCAGTTCTGTTGGGTGCCTTCTGACTAGCTAAAATTCCCCAGGTAGTTACCATTGGGAATTCAAGTCTCCGACCTAAATTTACCCACAGTATTTTTATTCATTTCCTGTCCTATATTGTGTAATGTTTCTGTGTTCTTTTAAACAGATATTCCCCAGTGGTGGATGCATTTCAGTAGTGGGTGAAGGGAACTGTACAATCCCTAACCCACAGAGAGGGTGTGATACTTAATTCGCTAGGGTTACATTTTCAAAGGTCTCTCATACCATCTTCCAATTTTACATTTGCAGTTAGATTCCTGGGACAAATGATGGGTCCTAGTAGACTGATTAATTGTTTTGTGGGTGCAGTCAGATGCAGATACTTAGGGCTTGTCTACACTGGCACTTTACAGCGCTGCAATTTTCTTGCTCAGGGGTGTGAAAACACACACACACACACACACACACGCACACACACGAGCGCTGCAAGTTTCAACACTGTAACATATCCGTATAGACAGCCGCGCTCCCAGCACTGGTAGGTACACCCTTCATGAAGGTGGTTTTTTTAGAGAGCTCTCCCCCAGCGCTGTGCCACGACTACACAAGCCACGTTAAAGCGCTGCCGCAGGATTTCAGAAGCAATCAGGATTGGTCTAACTCTGCTCCCAGTAGAGTCAAAAACAGTTTTGCCATTGTCTCCTATGGGAGCCAAGTTAGACCAATATGAGCACTTCTGAAAATCCCAGTCCTAGAGGCCTGCACAGTTGCTTCCATAATCAAACTAAGGCAAAAAAATTGGAGACCACCAAAGTGCTTTGAGATCTTTAGTTTGGCAGGCAGTGGAGAATTGCAGTATCCATCTAACCCCAGTGCCCTTTCTGATACAGGATTGCACTGCGTGTCCCTTTCTGATAGCCAGCATAGTGTTCATCCCACAGGTCACCACTTGTCCATTTCCATTTCTTTTAATTTTTGTAATTTAAATATTAAAGTTATATTAGTATTGGTCTTAGATGTCAGAGTACAAAGTGAAAACCTGCTCATTCATGTAATGGGTGTGTCTCAGGAAGTGACAACTCAAGTTTCCACATAGTGTCCTGCTAATGTAAATACTCCAACCTTGACCTGATGTGCGCAGCTTTCTAGAGAGGAAGAGATGGAGTGTCATCTCAATGGCCCAGTCAGTCCTAGGTCTCTAAGGTGAGAATACCAACAAAGGGGCCTATTGCTGCCAAGCCAACTGTGACAGTAGTCAGGTTTCAAAGTAGCAGCCATGTTAGTCTGTATCTGCAAAAAGAACAGGAGTACTTGTGGCACCTTAGAGACTAACAAATTTATTTCAGCTTTTGTGGGTTACAGCTCACTTCTTCAGATGCATCTGAAGAAGAGAGCTGTAGCCCACGAAAGCTTATGCTGAAATAAATGTGTTAGTCTCTAAGGTGGCACAAGTACTCCTGTTCTTTTTGTGACAGTAGTGTTAATTGTAGAAGATTTACTGAGATCTTCAGTCATTTTATACATCATACCGTTGAACACCCATAAATCCAAGACAGTTGCAGGGAGCTAAACAACATGCAAAGCAAGTTTAGGCTTTGTCTACACTGCCAAATTTTTTTTGCCAAAAGTTATACCACATTTATTAAAGTGCTTTAATTAAACCACTGTTGCATGTCCACACTGTGCTCCTTGTGTTGCTGGAGTGCATCCGCATTAGCAGCTCTTGCAACGACAAAGAGAGCAGTGCACTGTGCGTAGCTATCCCACTCTGCAACTGGCTGCAGGGTGCTTTGGGAAGGGTTTGCAATGCCTCATGGGGCAGGTACAGCATCACATGATGCAGGTTTCTCAATCCCATTGTTCCATGGGCATCCTACTACATTGCCAACTGCTTTTCAACTGAAGTCTGGGGGAGGGAGAGTGTGTGACAGGGAGAATGTGTGTATGGGGGGAGGACAGACAGTGTGTGTTGGGGGAGTGTGAGTGTGTCGGCATGCTGTCTCATAAGTTCAGACAGCCACAGGAAGCAACCTGTCCTGAAACGGGAGGGGGAAACCCTGACATCAGCCCCGCCTCTCTTCCTAGCTCTGCACAGAACAGTCTGTCTGTCTCTCTCTCTGTCACACACACACACACACACATCCACCCCTGCCTGCCTCTGTGTTCATAGTGTGGGAGACAACAGGAGCCTTCCATGTAAATGATTGACTCTTTGTTTCCCAGAACGGAGCAGAGCAGCACAGCACAGCACACCGGCTGTCAGAACGGAGCTTTGAAAGGGGAGAGGTACAGCCTGCGGGGCTGCTGAGTTCAAAACAATGAGCAGAATGGTCACGGCCGGGCATTGTGGGACACTCCAGAGGTCAGTTACAGCGAGAAAAGCAAGCAAGGTGTTTACAGCGGCACTATGGCGACAAAACTTTTGCACAAAAAGCCTTTTCACTCTCGTCAACACACTTTTATTACAGTGCTGCAACTGAGGAGTTTTGTCTCACAAAGTGACTTTGCAGTGTGTACACGTCTGCAGTGTCATCGCCAAAAGCTGCCTTCTGGTGAAAAAACATGACAATGTGGACCATGCCGTAGTGTCTGCTTCCATTAAGGATACATCAGTGTAAGCTGCTTTGCATGTGGAGGAGCTGCTAAGTACAGCCGAGCCCAAATTATATTATGCTCTAGCACAGGGGTTGGCAAACTTTCAGCAGTGGTGTGCCAAGTCTTCATTTATTCACTCTGATTTAAGGTTTCGTGTGCCAGTCATGCATTTTAACGGTTTTAGAAGGTCTCTTTCTATAAGTCTATAATATATAACTCAACTATTGTTGTGTGTAAAGTAAATAAGGTTTTTAAAATGTTTAAGAAGTGTCATTTAAAATGAATTAAAATGCAGAGCCCCTCGGACCGGTGGCCAGGATCCGGCCAGTGTGAGTGCCACTGAAAATGAATGGCACGTGCCGCCTTCGGCACGTGTGCCATAGGTTGCCTACCCCTGCTTTATCACATTCCCCTTTGCTACACTTTTTAATGAGTGCTTTTAATGAGACAGATACATATACAGTGGCATGATTCTGATTCCCATTGCATCAGAGAATTAACTCTGTTGACTTTAGCAGAGTTAATTGGGATTTACATCAGTATTAAAGAGATCAGAATCTGCTGTCAGCATGCTGATCGGTCATAGGAAATGGAGCTCATCAATCCACATGTAAACTGATTTGATGTGATTCTGTATATAAATATTCTCAGCTCTTCTAACACAGTGTGCTCACATCACCTGCCTGACAGATTTACTGGCCAAGACAACCTGAGGCATCCGCAGTTATTAAATCAACTCATAAAATTCTCTTCTATAGCATCCTTCTCTACAAGTGATTTAGGACCAAGTACATAGAGTGCTTAGCAATTAGATTTGTTTTCTCCTGATTCACATCCTTTCAGTTTTGTTAGTAATTTTGCATAATAAACACCAGCTGAAGTGCATGGTCATCATGATTAAACTCAAAACCTAGTTTGGGGGATTTTTTTAGCGGTCTGCAGTTAATCAAAACCTGGTCTTTCTTTTGGGCTTTCTTTCCCAATTCCCCCCCCCCCCTTCCTAAATTCCTCTGGGCCTTAGGCTTTGCTAAGAGTTGCTCTGGAGAGCAGCCACAAAGAGTTGAGAAAAAATGCAAGTTCCCTTCTTCAGTTTTTCTGGGCAAAGGGCCCTTCATAGCACAGACAGTGCTTCTGCCCTCACAGCAGTCCCCTTAGTTTCATGGGTCCCTTTAGGACTTCTATTCAGATTTCTCACAGTTCATCCCCCAGAGAAGCAAGGGATTGGCCTGTTGCAGAGAGCTGTGTTGGAAGGGAGAAAGTTATAGGGTTTTAGTGGAGGCCTGTGTTGTAGCGAGTTGTCAGGGATGAGGTTATTGCCCCGGACTCACTATGCCGGTGCAGGGGGTACAGCAGGCTGGATGACAGGCTGACAGCACGTTGAGACCAATCAGATTGCGAGGGTGCTGTGTTTGGGTCAGGTCCTCCGAGGCAGTAAATGTGGCTAGTCCTGGTGTCCTCAAGTGGAGGCTTACCCCTTTTTTCTCACCATTAGTCTGCTGGCCCCTCCAGCCAGTCACAGCTGAGCCTCTTCAAATGTCCTGGGGGTTGGATGAAAGCAGGACGTTTGGGATCCAGGTTCAGTGGTCTGAGGTGACCCAGTGCAGAAGAAACTCAGAGCAAATGACAAACCAAGGGCCAAATCGTCAGCTCTGCTCAAGGAAAGGAGTGCTTGAAGCTGACGAGGTGCCTGGGGTGGGTGGATTTAAGCTAGTTTTACTCCCTTCCCCCACACCAGATCCAGTGGCTGCTCCTCTGGAGCAAGTCAGAGTAGCCTCATGGCTGCCTTTGAGACTTGCAAAAAGCGGCAGATTAAAGCAAGCGCTTTGCAGGTAACAGGGTGAAATATTAACATTAATAACTATTGATTGAAGTAAATTATTTAAGTGTGTTAAGGCTTGCGTATGTGAACATTTAGTTCATTTTAAAATGGGTTGTCAATCTATCCTGCACTAGCCTGCCACCTCTGTCAGTTGGCTCCTGCTGAGACATGTCAACGGTTCATTAGAGCACTTTGATCAAATCAAAGGGGACTTGATCAAAGCACCCTAACGAACTGTTAATATACATCATCAGAATTCACCCAGACAAGGGGCAGGCTTCTGCGAACGAATGTTCATGTAGACAAGCTCTGATTGTCATTTTGCTGTTTTATGATTTTAAATCAAACCTTAAAAAAAAAAAAAGATTTAAAACAATCCAGTGTCATATCCTTTTAACAAAAAAACAGAAAGCTTTTCTCAGCATTCTGGAATGAAAATTGTAAACGTCTTCAGAAGAACAATAAATAATTGCCATAATTGGATCTATTATGTAGAGGAGACTGAAAGAGGATCATGAGAAAAAAAGTCACATATTCTCCAGTTCAAGCAGTGTACATCAGCTGTGAGGTAAGGACAGGACAGCTTTCCAGGCTTCTGGTTTGCATTTAAATGTTTACTTATTTCCATGAGTTGTTTACAGGGCCGTCCCTAGACATTTTGGTGCCCTATGCAGCTCCCTCCCCCGGGGGGGGGGGGGGCATCCCCAGGCCTCCACAGGGGGTGGGGGAGCAGGCTTGGGAGGCAGGGGGAAACCGCTCCCCAACACTCACTGGCGGCGCAGGAGTGGATATTCTCGGAGCAGGATTAAAAAAATAGTCCCACACAGGGCTCTACTTCGGAGCCCCAACTGGGATAGACACAGACGTGACCACTGTACTACTGTCCCAAGCTGATACCCTGGGGCAGTGACATAGCTGCTGCTGCTTGAATCCTGAAGATGAACATGCTATAGTGTTAGTTTAGCAGCTTTGAGTGGCACATACTGTTAGGAGGAGAGCTACATTTATTTTCCTTTGATTTCATTTTTCCTGAGTGTCCGACCCAAAGCCTTATTCTCATCTCACTTTTGCACCCAGTTATGACAGCGTAACTTCACTGACTTCAGGTGAGTTACTCCTGATTGACACTGGTGTTGGAAGAAAAGTAGGCCTGGATGTCCTATTCCTTGACAACGAATGCAATGACTTAAGGAGCAAGCCACTGTAATATTTAGCCTTATGTGGTGCCAAGGTGGAAAAGCCACTGACATGGTTCTTCACCCCCTCCTCCCAAGGGATCTGACTTTGAAGAGTGAAGGAGAACAGAAGTCTAGAACTTGCTGTTTCCTCTCCTTCAAAAATCTATATAGACCTGTGAGCTTATCATGCCAGCTTCATACAAATAACCCATGTGGCAGGTCTCCCACTGTGATGAATGGACAGATATGTTCGCTGCATTGCTTTTGGGATATGGCAGTTCCGCTCATGTGTGATCGATCTCTTCTGTACTGGTGGAGCTAATGGAACTGTTCTGCTGTTTTCCCAGTAGTAGGGAGGGATTCAGGTTTCAAACTTTCCCCTTGGCTGGCTGAATGGCTTAGGGAGTTGGCTCTAGAGCATTTTGCTGCCTACTTGGTTCTAATCCAGCCAAGGCATGTTGTGGTGAATGATTGGTTAGTAAACTGAAGGATAAAGCATAGCTATTATTTTGGGAGGGATATCTCAGTGGTTTGAGTATTGGCCTGCTAAACCCAGGGTTGTGAGTTCAATCCTTGAGGGGACCACTTAGGGATCTGGAGCAAAATCAGTACTTGGTCCTGCTAGTGAAGGCAGGGGGCTGGACTCAATGACCCTTTTTGCTGGGATGGTTTAGTTGGGAATTGGTCCTGCTTTGAGCAGGGGGTTGGACTAGATACCTCCTGAGGTCCCTTCCAACCCTGATATTCTATGATTCTGGCAGAACTGCTGTTAAATAGCTTGAAGAAAGGCCAATATTGGGTTCTGTCGGTATTACCCACCAGAAGCAATGCTCAGTATTGTGTTTTCCTATCAAGTTGGCATTCAGTCTCCCAGAGGATATATGGGAAATGGCAGTAAGTGAACAGTCTTGTTTAAGATTATCAAAAACATTTCCTTTTTCCTTATCTCTGTGTTTTCATTTATATCATCCTCTCTGATTAGAATCTTTCTGCTTTATGTCTCTAACATAATGCCGAACACATTGTTCTTACTTAAGTGTCATTGGGTGTGCGTATTTTAATAATCACCTTGCAATCATGCAGTTCCGTATTCCATTAGCACAGTTCACCTGCCTAGGTACTTATCTGAGTATCCAAATGCAAGATTTGGACATTTTGTTTATTCGCATATGAAACTTGTGGCAGCCAGTGAGTCTGCTGCTAACATTGACACATCTGCATTTTCTTCTCCTTTAAATATAAAGTGACTAGTGCATTCTGAGCTTCACCACAGCATTGCAGAGAAATTCAGCACCTGCCGTTCCAGGGAATAGTGGGGAAAGCAGGTACATGCCTGAAGCTTTAAACAGAACTTACAGTTTAGAAAACAGGGCCAGGATAATTCTTCATTAACACACAAAGTCTCACCCAGGCCCACTCTCAGAAAAATGCTCACCATGCATCTAGCACTTCTTAGGCCTTGTCTACAGTGGCGTGTTTCTGCGCGGTAAAGCAGCTTTCTGCATTTTAACTCCCGAGGTGTACACACTGCCAAGCCACTTAGTGCACAGAAACGGCGCAGTTGCAGCGCTGTAAAAAAACCACCCCAATGAGAGGCATACAGCTTTCTGTGCCAGGGTACAGCGCTGCGGTGCCAGTGTAGATTACAGTGCTGTGATTGGCCTCCGGGAGGTGTCCCACAATGCCTGTTTTTGCCTTTTTGGTCACTGGTTTGAACTCTACTGCCCTGCCCTCAGGTGACCGACTGTTAGCCCCATCCCTTGAATTCCTTGGGAATTTTGAAAGTCCCCTTCCTGTTTGCTCGGTGATGCGTGCAGTGATCTCAGCGCATCTTTCCAGGTGGCCAGGTGCCTGCTCCATGCACCAGACGATCCCCCACTTGGAGCAATGCCGAGCTGCTGGACCTCCTCAGCATTTGGGGAGAGGAGGCTGTGCAGTCCCAGCTGCGCTCCAGCCATAGGAATTATGATACCTACAGACAGATTTGACGATGCACGACAGAAAGGGGCCATGACCAGGACCCACTGCAGTGCAGGGTCAAAGTGAAGGAGCTGCAGAACGCCTGCCACAAGGCACGAGAGGCAAACTGCTGCTCCGGTGCTGCGCTCACGAGCTGCTGGTTCTACAAAAAGCTGGATGTGATACTCGATGGCGACCCCACCTCCACTGCAAAGGCCACTGTGGATACTTGGGTGGCTTGCGTGCCAGTCGAGAGTGGACCAAGCCAGGAGGAGGAAATCTTAAACGAGGAGGGGGAGGGGGACCAGAGGCAGAGGAGGAGTTGGAGGTCAGAGATGCATGCAGCCAGGAGCTCTTCTCTACCCTGGAGGAGGCTAGCCAGGCACAGCTGTCGGATCTTGGCGAAGTGCAAACAGGAGAGGAGGCCCCTGGTAAGTGGCTTTGTTTTTGGGAATTGCTGAAGCAAGTTGTTGGGGGCAGGAGGGTTGCAGAAAGCAGGCTTGTGTCTGTGTGATGTGCGTACCACCACATGCCTAGCAGAACAGAGTGTTGATTGACTCCCGCACTTCACAGGAATCTGCCTCAGAGATCTGCAGGAAACTCTCATGGAGATACACCTCTACCCCGATATAATGCGACCCGATATAACACGAATTTGGATATGACCCGGTAAAGCAGCGCTCCGGGGGGGCGGGGCTGCGCACTCCGGTGGATCAAAGCAAGTTCGATATAACGCGGTTTCACCTATATCGAGGACAGCGTTATAGCGGGGTAGAGGTGTACTGGGCAATCCGCTGCTGCAGGTTCTTAGGCAGAGCTGCTTTGTTTCTTGCCCCATTAACGGTAACTTCCCCACACCACTCTGCCGTCACTGGGGGTGGTGGGGTGGGAACCATTGCTGCACACAGGCAAGCTGCATAGGGGCCAGGTTGGAAGCTGCAGTCTTGGAGAAGACCCTCCCTTGATTCCCTGCTCACCCTCTGCAGCGAGATATCTTCCATAATGAAGTCAGCCTATGGAAAATGTGGGGACAGGAATGATTATCAGGTCTCCCCTACAGTGCTGGCTGTTCCCAAGAACCACGTGCCCAGTGTACAGTAGGGTCTGGGAACACTGATTTACTCTGCCCCTATGGCTACTCACTCTTTTGGGGGTCTGGTGGCTCATGTGTGCTTGTCTGGGGTCAGCCAGTTAGTGACAGGTATGTGAATAGTGGCTGTGTTTTAAATCAAGTGTTCTGTGTGTTGCAAACAATACTGCTTCTGTAAAATGTTGTGTTTTGGCTTCACAGAGATGACCTTGAGAGCCCAGCCTCCCTCTCTGTTATCGGTGGCTGAATGGCTGCGCAGAATTAGAAAGCGGCCACGAAGAACTAAGGAGGACTTTCTGCGTGAGGTTATGATGCACTCCACAGCTGAAAAACAGGAATTGAAGGAGTGGTGGGACAGCGAGAAGAGGGACCAAAATGAGAATGCAGCGTGCCAGAATGAAGCCATGGAGGGGCTTTTCAACATTATGGAGCACCCAAGTGGACACGCTCCAGGTGATACTAGCACTGCAAACCGAGCAGCTCTGTGCCTGCCCTCCCCTGCAGCTGCTGTTACAAAACTCTTTCCCATGCGCCCGCTCCCCCCCCCCCCGACACTGCCAACACACTTTTATCAACACCCTGGCTCCAGTCTGTATCCATGGCATTCCACTCTTCCCCCATCACAGTCCAGCACTGCGGCCTCCCAGTACCCACTACTCAACATCCAGCCCTCTGCAGTTTAGCCCTGCTGAAGTACAGTACCCGCTGCACTGTACTCCAAAGGAGTGGATATGATCCCTGGACATACACAAATCTTTAACCGTCTCGGGACCCCACCTCCTCCTGGGACCTTCCCTTCCACCATCCCAGTCAGTGCTGATGTGTTTTATTGTTTGTCTCTCTCCTCCGGTTGTTGTTTTTTAATAAAAGAATTGTGGTGGTTTGAAAGCAATCTGTATTCTATTAATTGAAAGCAAACAGAGCCCTGCAAAGCAACAGACAGTTATGTTAAACCTTCATAGTGCATCGTCTGCACCAATCACAATCACCTCTCATTACAAGCACTGCACTCCCGAGCATAGCAACAAATATTAGTGGCTTTCAGCTTCAAATTGCTTCCTCAAGGCAGCCCTGATCCCTAGGGCCCAGCGCTGCGCCCCTCTAATAGCCCTGGTCTCTGGCTATTCAAGCTCAGCCTCCAGGCGCTGAACTTCTGTGGTCAAGCCCTGAGTGAAGCTTTCACCCTTCCCTTCACAAATGTTATGGCGCTTACAGCATGCGGCTGTAAGCATAGAAATATTGTCATTGGCCAGGTCCAGCGTCCCATCTAGGCAGTGCCAGCGGGCCTTTAAACAGCCAAAAGCACACTCAATGGTCATTCTACACTTGTTCAGCCTGTTGTTGAACTGCTCCTTGCTGCTGTCAAGGTGCCCTGTGTATGGATTCGTAAGCCACGGCATTAAGGGGTAGATGGGGTCTCCCAGGATCACAATGGGCATTTCGACTTCCCCTACAGTGATCTTCTAGTCCGGGAAGAAAGTCCCTGCTTGCAGCTTCCTGATCAGGCCAGTGTTCCGAAAGATGCATGTGTCCTGCACCTTTCCAGACCAGCCTGCGCTAATGTCCGTGAAATGCCCACTGTGATCCACCGGCGCCTGGAGAACCATAGAGAAATACCCCTTGTGATTAATGTACTTGGTGGCTAGGTGGGCTGGTGCCAGAATTGGAATATGCGTCCCATCTATTGCCCCTCTACAGTTAGGGAAACCCATTTGTGCAAAGCCACCTACAGTGTCACTCATGTTGCCCAGAGTCATAAGAACATAAGAACGGCTTTACCGAGTCAGACCAAAGGTCCATCTAGCCCAGTATCCTGTCTACCGACAGTGGCCAATGCCAGGTGCCCCAGAGGGAGTGGACCAACAGGCAATGATCAAGTGATCTCTCTCCTGCCGTCCCTCACCACCCTCTGACAAACAGAGGCTAGGGACACCATTCCTTACCCATCTTGGCTAATAGCCATTAATGGACTTAACCACCATGAATTTATCCAGTTCTCTTTTAAATGCTGTTATAGTTCTAGCCTTCACAACCTCCTCAGGTAAGGAGTTCCACAAGTTGACTGTGCGCTGCGTGAAGAAGAACTTCCTTGTATTTGTTTTAAACCTGCTGCCTATTAATTTCATTTGGTGACCCCTAGTTCTTATATTATGGGAATAAGTAAATAACTTTTCCTTATCCACTTTCTCCACGTCATTCATGATTTTATATACCTCTATCATATCCCCCCTTAGTCTCCTCTTTTCCAAGCTGAAGAGTCCTAGCCTCTTTAATCTCTCCTCATATGGGACCCGTTCCAAACCCCTAATCATTTTAGTTGCCCTTTTCTAGTGCCAGTGACCAGTATGCTGCTCGCTGTAACACGTCACGAGTGGCAGTGGAGTTATTCCTGAAATTACAAAGGCAAGTCACGGTCTTTGGGAGCAGGATGTGATTAATGGCCTTGCCCACTTCTGTCAACATGAATCCAATGGTCGACTTTCCCACTCTGAACTGGTTAGTGACCAATCGGTAGCAATCTGGAGTAGCCAGCTTCCACAGTGCAATCACCACGCACTTCTCCAGTAGCAGGGCAGCTCTCATTCTCGTGTCCTTGCGCCGCAGGGCTGGGGCAAGCTCATCACACAGTCCCATGAATGTTTCTTTCCTCATCCAAAAGTTCTGCAGCCACTGCTCATCATCCCAGATGTGCATGACAATGTGATCCCACCACTCAGTGCTTGTTTCCTGAGCCCAAAAGCGGCATTCCACCATGGTCAGCACCTCTGTGAATGCCACAAGCAATCTCGTATCGTAGCTAGTACGCGTGGCAAGATCAATGTCGCACTCCTCTTGCCTTTGTAATTTCAGGAATAACTCCACTGCCACTCGTGACGTGTTAGAGCGAGCAGCATACTGGTCAACAGTTCAGGATCCATTCCTGCAGACCGAAGAGGCAGAGTGTGCAGTACACAAACCGTTGAAAGGTGGCACTAAATGCGGATGGAAGCACAGGGATTGCTGGGATGCAAAGCAATGCATCATGGGGCTTTGGGACAGGACCCAGGATGCCCTGCGACCCTCTTCACCTTCCCACAACTCTTAGCAGCAGAAGAGGAAGAGATGCTCTGTGGGATAGCTCCCCAGAGTGCACTGCTCCGAATACCACTGCAAGTGCCACAAGTGTGAACACACTATTGCGCAGGCAGCTGACAGTGTGAACACACAACAGCAGTTTCTCTTCAGCGCTCTCTGAGCAGCGCTGTAACTGCCGGCGCTGTATCTCTGCCAGTGTAGACATACCCTTAGACATTAACTGATTGATTCCCCACAACACTCCATCAAGGCAGGCAACTATTACTACTCCCATTTTACAGATGGGGAACCTGAGGCAGAGAAAAAGTCAGTGACTTGGTCAAGGCCTTATAGTGAGTGAGTAGCAGGGCTGAGATTTAACACAGGAGTTCCTATCCCCCGTCCCATATTCAGACTAGGAGAGCATGCTGGCACAAGATCAGTTTCTCTTTAAAGCAAAGTCTGTGAAATAGCTGAGAGAAGACGTACTCTTTTAAGTGGCAAGCTGTTGTGGGAAAGTGGGTAAGCATGTAGTTAAGGCAAAATTCCAAAGGCAGATTGTGCAAGAAATTGGCAGCATAAACCACTCTCTTGAAGATCCAGTACTACTGGGGATTTTCAAAGTAAAACACAAGTGAAAGAAAGAAAGCCAAGAAAACAAAACCCAAAATCAACCTAAGTTTCCTTGACCATCTGGTGAAGGAAGCGATGTTTTCTTGTATTCTTGCATAAGATAGAGGCTATTTTGTGCTTGCTGCCAGGGCCCGCAGGGTAGGCCAATACACAGAGTAACAGCAATGTGATTACTCCCTGATAGTGAGTAAAACTTCACAAAGCCCAAAGTACAAGTTTTTCAGTATTGGCTTTCTAAGTGTGACAGAAAGAGAGGGGTTTCCTGAAGGCTCTACATCCTGAAAGCTGCTCTTGCTACTGTGAGTGCCCCTTTAACCCATATGGGCAGGCCCTGTTCCAAGTTCCCTGTAAACTGTGTGGCTGCCCAGCCAGGACCTGCCACGGGAGGGGCGCTCCTCTTCCAGCCCCTCCCTAGCCCCAGACCTGCTGCAGCTGGGGGAGAAGAGCCCCTCCCACGGCCCCAACCTAGCCCAGCCCACAACCTGCCGTGGCAGGTCTGGGGCTGAGGCTGAGTTGGGGTCAGGGGAGGGGCAGCCCAAACCCAGCCCGGACCTGTCGCAGCTGGGGGAGGGGCACCTATCCCCTGATCCCAGCCCCGGAGCTGCCACAGCAAGGAGAGGCGCCTCTCCCCCCCAGCCCAGGTGCTGTTGCAGGGAGAGAGAGCTGGGTGGAGTCTCTCCGCCATAGCCGCAGAGCACCCTCCTGCACCCCAAACCCCTCATCCCTGGCCCCACTCCAGAGCCTGCATCCCCAGCCAGAGCCCTCACCCCTGCACCCCAACCCTCTGCCCCAGCCCTGAGCCCCTCCTCCCCGGCCCCACCCCAGAGCCTGCACCTCCAACCAGAGCCCTCACCCCTGCACCCCAACCCTCTGCCCCAGCCCTGAGCCTCTCCTCCCCGGCCCCAGCCCAGAGCCCGCACCCCCAGCCGGAGCCTTCACTGCCACACACAGACCCCAACCCTGAGCCCGTCATCCCCGGCCCCACCCCACACCCCGGCGCCCCAACCCTCTACCGAGCCCTGTGCCCCTCCTCCCCAGCCCCACCCCAGAGCCTGCACACCAACCCTCTGCCCCAGCCCTGAACCCCTCATCCCCAGCCCCACTCCAGAGCCCTCACCCCCACACACAGACCCCAACCCTCTGCCCCAGCCCTGAGCCCCTCATACCTGGTCCCACCCCAGAGCCTGCACCCCCAGCCCCCTGCCCCAGCCCTGAGCCCCCTCCCACACTCTGAACGCCTTGGCCTCACCCCCACCACATGAATTTTGTTATGTGCACCAATATGAGGTGATGTGTCACACATCATCTCCATATTGGTGCACATAACAAAATTCATTCGGCACATGTTTGGGAAAAATTAGAGGGAACACAGGCCCTCTTGCTTTCTGAGTGAACATCTGGCTAATTCCTGGGCCTGGAAAAGACACAAACCAAGTCTATTCCTGGTGTCCAGGAGTCTGAAAATCCTTTCTTCACTCCCCAAGCCCAACATGGGGTTGGTAGGGAACCCAGAGCCACTGGGTTCCAGCTCAGGGCCCCTCGAGCTAGATAAGCAGGATCAGGGTTCTTCAACTCTGACAGTGCCTTGAGCTCCCTCCTACCTTCCCCTGGATCTGGGCAGGCTCTCCAGCCTGTCAGTCAGTCCGTCCCCTCCTGGGCTGTTGACTCTGACATGGCTCTTTAGTAGTGTGCTGGCAGGAGCTCCTTTCTCCAGCCTGCTCACTCCTCTGGCGGCCACCTTGCCCTTCTGCTTCCCAGCCCTTTTATCTTCCCAGCTTTCAAGAGACTGTCAATCAGCAGCGTGAGGTACATATACCCCATGGCACCATCCCTGTGCTGGAAGCCAACACAAGGTCTATCCATTACTAAAGCCACACTTAAACCCCTGAGAGATTGCTAAATTATAAAGCTCTCTTCCCATGGTTAAGCAGTTTGGGGCAGGGGCAGTCTTTATTTCTATGCCTTGTACTGGGCTGAACACACTGTCAGCACTTCACAGTCTGATTGGGAAAAATGTGTAATTGATACTCCTGGGGGATTTATGTGCCACTGCGCATGCGCAGAATTTATGTCCCTTGCAGATTTCTTTGTTTCCCTGCAGAAAAATGACTTTCTGACAGGGAAGCCACAAGAGCGGTAATGTGATCCTCCCCAGCAGTATGTTTTGGGTGCCCAGGGCAGCCGGCAGAGAGGTAAATCACTGTGAGGCAGGTGGTGGGACTGGGGAAGACCTGGCTGGTGGCTCCTACCCTGCGCCAGGCTCAGCTACTCATCCTGGCTGGGCTGGGGAGGATGGGACTTCCTCTTCCCCTGCATGGCATCTGGGGCTGGTTCAGACCCACCCCCAGATTTCTCCCCCAGCTGTAGGAAACTCTGCAAACTTCACCCTGCACCCATCACTTCTCAGCTGCAGGGGGAGCGATCACTGTACAGGGAGCTGCTCCCCCCATCTGCCCAATTCCCATGCATCCAGACCCCCTCAAACCCAGACCCTCCCACCAAGCATCAGCCCCCCACACACACACCCAGAACCCCCCCAATGAGCCCCTCTCCCCCTGCATCTGGACCACTGCAATGAGCCACACATCTGGGTATCCATGGTACTGAGCCCCAACCAGTTGCACATGGATTCCCACCCCACTGAGCCCCACTCCCCCAGTATCTGGACCCCACCACTGAGCCCCCTACACCCAGACCCCCCTGCTGAGCCCCAACCACCTTCACCTGGACCCCCCACGGAGTCCCATTACTGTTGCACCCAGAACCATCCCCAACAAGCTCCTGTCCATCCAGATCTCCCCCACACCTGGATCCCACACTGAGCCTCCCGCACCCAGATTGTCCCCCACAGAACCCTCTCAACCCACACCTGGATCCCCCCACACTAATCCCCTCCACACTTGGATCCTGCCTTGCTGAGCCTGCCTGACCACACCTGGTGCACTTGGCACAGAAGGGCAGGGCCCTGGGGTGTTTCTGGGGCAGGCCTGGTCCTTGTGCTGTGTCAGAGTTGGGTGCAGCCTCACCGCTGAGTCCGTGTCCTGGGGAAAGCTGCACAGTGATCTCCCACCTCTGTGCAGCCAGTGGGTTGTGTTTCCCAATGCTATGCTGGAGCCTCCACATTTATTGGACAAATAAAATTTGCAGAAATTTGCATAACTTTCAAGTATTGTGCACAGAATTTTTATTTTTTTTTGGCGCAGAATGCCCTCAGGAGTAAATAATTGAACATTAATACAACATCTGAAATTATGGCCAGAAAGATTCCACAGCTTAATTTTTTATGATCATCATTGCACTGAGTGTGACTACAAGTAATTTCCTATGCAGTTTTCCACTGTATTGTTCTTTGGACATGTTGTGATACATGCTTTGATGTTTATAATAGGACAAAATTTGAGTCAGTCATTTCTCAGTGCCTGTTTGACAAAGTAAATAAGGAAATACTGCTGGGAAACAGAGGGATCAGTGACCTCTGTGCAGGGAGAGGGGCTGAGGAACTCCTGTAGCGCATACTGTACGTTCTCTTATTGTATAATGTCTTTCCTGGCGGCGAAGATGGAGTTAATGCAAATTCTCCAACTCTGGTTATGAAAAAAAAACTAGCCTTTTGAAGCTACGCCCCAAGGAGGGGGTGATTGCCTGCTGATTAACTGTTACAGAACCAAGTTCTAAGGTCCAAGATGTATAAAGAAATGCTGATCTACCCAGCCTTCCTTCTGGTTCCTGATCTAAAGACTGATAGGAACTTGTAACTATGAGGAAAACCCAGTCTTAGGTTTTGAAGGACTGACACCTACCAGAGCCCTAGGTTGGAGTTGGCAATGATCTCTGCTAAGCTTTTTAGCATGCGTGTTGGTTCTTTTATTGTTTTCTCTGTAATGTTTTTACTTTCAGAACAACTGTGCTGGCTTAGAAAGAGCTGTATAATAACTTATAACTGCAGGCAATACACTGGTAGCCGTTGCGAAAAGGCAAAATGCAGGTGCTGGCCTTTTTAGGTAATCTGGGTTGCTGGGAATATCAGTGTAAATCAGAGAGCTATGCAGCCTTAAAATCCCTGGCTGGGGGAAGTGAGACATGGCTCTCTGCCCAGGAGAGATGATGGCTGGAATCGGGAAGCCTAAAGTGAGTCCCCTGGGTGGACCATGGGTAAAAGCTAATTTAGAGCTTTATCATTTTATATGTATAGTTGGGATGTTTTCTAATATGTATTACTGTGCATTTATCAACATTTAATTTCATCTGCCATTTTGTTGCCCAGTCACCCAGTTTTGTGAGATCCCTTTTGTAAACTTTTGCAGTCAGGTTTGGACTTACTATCTTGAGTAATTTTGTGTCATCTGCAAATTTTGCCAACTCACTGTTTACTCCTTTTTCCAGATCATTGATGAATATGTTGAATAGGACTGGGCCCAGTACAGACCCCTGGGGGACACCTCTATTTGCCTCCCTCTATTCTGAGAGCTGACCATTTAGTCCTGCCCTTTGTTTCCTATCTTTTAACCAGTTATTGATTCATGAGAGGCCCTTCCCTCTTATCCCATGACTGCCTACTTTGCTTAACAGCCTTTATTGAGAGACCTTATCAAAGGTTTTCTGAAGTTCAAATATAATCTGTGACGTTGTGCAGTCTGTATGGTAAAATATACAAATATGGTAGAGTGAATATAATGTAACTGGAATATGCTTCATGCGAAAGGTCTCTTGTAAGGTATCATTACAAAGTTTATAATCTGCTGAGTGTGATCATCCTATTTGTATAAATGTACCATTCTTGTATCTGGGACTAGAAATACAACTGAGGGCCTATTGTAATTATGCAGTGTGGGCCATAAATGGTGGTTTGGAATCTTAATGGCTCCCATCAACCAGGACAATCGACTGGGGCTCTGTTTGCAGGCAGGCCTTCCTGTGAGTCAGGCTGGGAAGAATGAAAGCTTGGGGTCTTACACTGACATGTGATCATGTCACATGAACTGGAATCCATCTTTAACCTGGTGCTTTTCCAGGGGGGGGAGGAGGGTGGAAACCCAGAGAGAGACAAAGGATTCCCACCTTATCAAAAGATATATAAAGGGGTGGAGCAGAACAAAGAGAGGAGCCATCATGAAGAATCCCCTAGCTACCACTTTAGTTGGAACAAGAGCTGTACCAGGGGAAAGAATTGTGTCCAGTCTGAAGGGGGTCGGGGGGGAGAAAACTGGAGCATCTGAGGGTGAGATCTGTATTCAGTTT
This sequence comes from Malaclemys terrapin pileata, assembly GCF_027887155.1. Taxonomy (NCBI): domain Eukaryota; kingdom Metazoa; phylum Chordata; order Testudines; family Emydidae; genus Malaclemys; species Malaclemys terrapin. The sequence goes on along the minus strand of NC_071520.1, from coordinate 13,009,125 downwards.
AATTAGACATAGATTTGCGCATTTTATTTTATTTTGCTTGGTAACTTACTTTGTTCTGTCTGTTACTACTTGGAACCACTTAAATCCTACATTATTTAATAAAAAAATCACTTTTTACTTAGTAATTAACTCAGAGTATGTATTAATACCTGGGGGAGCAAACAGCTGTGCATATCTTTCTATCAGTGTTCTAGAGAGTGAACAATTTATGAGTTTATCCTGCATAAGCTTTATACAGGGTAAAACAGATTTATTTGGGTTTAGACCCCATTGGGAGTTGGGCATCTGAGTGCTAAAGACAGGCACACTTCTGTGAGCAGTTTTCAAGTAAACCTGTAGCCTTGGGGCAAGTAATTCAGACTCTGGGTCTGTGTTGGAGCAGATGGGAGTGTCTGGCTCAGCAAGACAGGGTACTGGAGTCCTGAGCTGGCAGGGAAAACAGGAGCAGAGGTAGTCTTGGCACATCAGGTGGCAGCTCCCAGGGGGTTTCTGTGATCCAACCTGACAGTTGTTTTGCTCACTACTGTACTTTCTTGAACCTAATTTAGCCAATGCAAAGTTCAGATAAAGTTCACTGTAGGTACTTCTCGGGGGGGAGACAAGCTCCTTCTTTGTTCTGTGGCTTCATAATTCAGTCATTGCCATAATTGTTCTAATGAGTTTGTCTTTAAGAAAAGATGTCCTGTTGGATTCATTTCAAAACCCAATTCAAGAGTTAATGGTGAAATTACAAGATTCCACTAATCTAATCTGGCATGTGGCTGCGCTGTTGAGAGTAGAGGTAAAGTGTTGGTGCTGTTCCGGAAACTGCCTGTTATCTTCAACAAATATAATAATTAAAAATAAATTAATGAACCTCATCCCTGTGCACTGGGGCACCTCAAGGCCAATGCAGTGCTAAATCCCATTTAAGCCTTTTGAGGATTTACACTGATCCTCTGCAAAAGGGAGAATTTCATCCCAATGAGAACAAAGGATCAATAGTTTGGCTATCTCACCACAGTTTTTTGTTGGGACTCCTCCTACAGGCCCTGGCGATAAATTAGCTCAGAATCAACCCCAGGAGAAGTTCCAGAACAACTGTGTTTTGATGCTTCCAAATTAATGCCCTATTTCATTTGCTCATTCTTTTACTCTTTGTCTCCTTTTTATTTTTAAAAGTGAAATATGTAATGGTCTGTATGGTTGTATGCTCCCTAGCACAACATGGTTGGAATATATTTGGGTCTCTAGGGAGTACAAATAATAAAATGTAGATCAGTTGGCTACATAGTCCCAAACCAGAAAGCAGCCTGTAGTAGGAAGAGAGACTGAGACAAGGGCTTATATCTCAGAGGCTTGGTATGAGGCCTCAGCTAAAGTTGTGGGCAAGCTTTACTAATGTAAAGCAAAGTTAGCAAAAGTCAGGCTGACTTTAAAAGTCACAGAATCTGGCAAGAACAGGGCGGATATTGCAGAAATGCACATTCCTAAGAAGTGCTAAGCACAGAATACTTACGCAAGAGTACACATCCCGATATCAAGTGGTACCAAAACATCCCGATATCAAGGATAGTACAAAAACATTCCCCAAGGATAATGAATGCACTGATTCCTCCTAAAAGATAAGATAAGGATAACAGTATGTAATAAAAATGTTTTGATCAAACCAACAGGTACAAAGCAATGGGTAATAACTAGCCACATCAGGGGCAATGACTAACTATGTCAGAGGCAGTACATAACTAGATGAGTGGACTCACCCCTGCAGCACCTCCTGCTGGTTACTCCTGGGAATTAGCTCTTCCAGCATCTGGAGCACCTTCTGCAGGCCAGTGATCCACCTGTCCTGTGGCCCCCATGTCCCTCCCTGGACCCGAGTGCCCTTTTACCTGAGGTGCTGTCCCTTGGCAGTACCCCCACAGTTCTGGGTCTCCCTATCCCAGGGGAACCCCCACCCACTATCCCCACTTTGCCTCAATCTTGGCTACTGCCCAGTCTCCATCTAGCCCCCATTCACTGGGACAGACTGCAGTATCAGCTACTCATCACAGGCAAAGGGGTTCAGACTGGCTGCCTTTACCCACCCTCAGGCTGCCCCTCTGCAAGCCCAATACCTAGGTGGGCCTAAGACTAGGCCCTACAGCCTGGGGAATTGCTGGCCTAGGGCTTCCCAGCTCCTAAGGCCTTTCCCCAGCCCTACCTCACTCTAGGTCCCCAGGTGAGTTCCCCAGCAGCCAGGCCTATCTCTCTCTACAGCTAGAAAGAGACTCTTCCCTCTGGCTTCCCTGGCCTTCTTATAAGGCCCAGTTGCCTGGTTTGGGGCGTGGCCCCAGCTGCAGCCACTTCCCCCATCAGCCAGGGTTTTACTCCCTTGCCCAGCCCCAGCCCTCTGCAGGGCTTTTCCAACTCCTCCAGGGCTGGAGTGGGTGCTCACCCCCCCCTACAGTAACTTGTTTGTATCAGGGTATAAAGATGTCTCTCAGAGGGAATGTCTTTGTCCAGCCGAGGGGGAATGGAAAGTCCTGCTATTCACTGAGCTGTGTCCATTGTCACGGGCATACGTCTTAGTATCCTCATAGAATCTGCCAGGTGCTGTTACTATGCTTTGTTGATAATAAAGCTGGCCAGGTGCCTTCGTACCTTAACAAATCTTGTGGTCACTGGGCGTTTCACTTGAGGTCTGTGGTGCCGGCTGTCTGCGCAGAGCTGGGACAGCACACAGGGAGAACACATGCACAGCTGAACATCTAACCACACAGCCATGTTGTTTCACGAGGCTTGTGCACCACTCAAAACCATTGTTTTGAGAATGTGAGTAGTCAAGTATCAGGGGGTAGCCGTGTTAGTCTGTATCTACACGTCTGTATCTGTTCTTTTTGTAAGTGAGTAGTGCATCAGCTCCATGCTGTCTGCCTGCACAGGCGTGTATTTTACACACAGGAGCCTAGGTCTCTTAAAGTAGAGTTTCTGTAGTTTCCTTTTTCTGATGACAATAACACAAAGTTGTGTAGGGCCTTGTATGTTCTGTGACCAGGCATACATATACCTCCACATAGCTCCTGCTCCTATCCCTCAAAGACGTAAACCAAGCTGAGCAACAGAAAATCATGATGGGTAAGTTTCATCTCCCTTTCTTTTTACATGCTGAAAGACCGTACAGGAACAGCGTTTTCTCAGATGAAGCAGAGCCAGGTTTCTTACCTTCAACTAGAACAGTATCACTTGCTTCACTGAACCTAATCTGTTTAATTTTGAAGGTGGGAGGGACATCAGCATTAAGACCCCGATTCAGGAAAACAATTAACATGTGCTCAACAGACCCACTGACTTCAGTAGCACCTAAGCATGTGCTTAAAATTAAGAATATGCTTAACTCTTTTCCTGACTAGAGGTGTTTTCCTGTATCAGGGTCTATATTTGGTCAGATGGTGAACATGCGTTTTATCACACAGGCTAAGAATCAATAAACGAAAGTGAGACATGAGTAGAAAATTCTTCATCACAGTTTTACAAATGTCTGGGAACTCATTTTTCACAGCTCATTTTTAACGTGTACAAAACCTCATATCTGTGCACACAAAATTCAGTACAGCCCACTTGTGTGCAAAGGAAGTTTATATGCACACAGCTATGTTTTTGCATATTCAAAAATTAAATGCAAGAAAATGCACCCTCAAAAACCTAGGTGAAAAGAAAGTACCCCCAAAAACTTTCCTGCACGAAACTATGAGCACAACTGTAGAGGCCGCAGTTAGTCACTGTTGCAAGTGTCCTTACATGTCTCTTGAGCTCATGTAACTTAATTATATTAGAAACAACTGGTGTCCCATGGTTAGAAATATGTTTGCTCTCGAGGGGGAGAAAAACAATGTAAGAATATATCCAGTTTAGTTTCTTGTTTTATGATGATTGGGACCTTTCCCAGAATCTTTCAACCAGAGTAAACTTGATTTAGAGCTGTCTCATTTGTCCAAGACTATCACTGTAGTTTATTGTTTATTACAAACAGCATTGTAGATGTGCTTGGGTCTCTGCTGACAAGTACAAAAAAGAGACAGGCCTGGCTTTACGGATGTTACAATGCAGTTTAGACAGTGTAAAGCTAAAGAATTCTTGAGATTTCAAGTGGACTGAATCATAGAATGATAGAATCATAGAATATCAGGGTTGGAAGGGACCTCAGGAGGTCATCTAGTCCAACCCCCTGCTCAAAGCAGGACCAATCCCCAACTAAATCATCCCAGCCAGGGCTTTGTCAAGCCGGGCCTTAAAAACCTCTAAGAAAGGAGATTCCACCACCTCCCTAAGTAACCCATTCCAGTGCTTCACCTCCCTCCTAGTGAAAAAGTTTTTTCTGATATCCATCCTAAACCTCCCCCACTTGCAACTTGAGACCATTAGTCCTTGTTCTGTCACTGAGGGCTTGTCTACACTGGCACTTTACAGCGCTGCAACTTTCTCACTCAGGGTGTAAAAAAAACATCCCTGAACGCAGCAAGTTTCAATGCTGTAAAGCACCAGTGTAGACAGTGCACCAGCACCGGAACCCCACCTCCCCATGGGACCTTTCCATCCCCCTGACTGCTGATGTTTTTTTTTCTTTGACTCTCTCCTCTGGTTGTTGTTTTTTAATAAAAGAATTGTGTTGATCTGAAAGCAATCTTTATTCTATTAACTGAAAGCAAACAGAGCCCACCAAAGCAGCAGACCATTATGTTAAACCTTCATAGTGCATTGTCTGCACCAATCACAATCACCTCCTAGCATTACAAGCACTGCACTCCCAAGCATAGCAACAAATATTAGTGGCTTTCAGCTTTAAACTGCCTCAAGGCATCCTTGCTCCTTATGTCCCTGCGCTGCGCCCCGGTCTCTGTCTGTTCAAACTCAGCCTTCAGGCGCTGAACCTCTACAGTCAAGTCCTGAGTGAAGCTTTCACCCTTCCCTTCACAAACATTATGAAGCGTACAGCATGCGGCTATAAGCATAGGAATATTGTCATTGGCCAGGTCCAGCTTCCCATCTAGGCAGCGCCAGCAGGCCTTTAAACTGCCAAAAGCACACTCAACAGTCATTCTACACTTGTTCAGCCTGTTGTTGAACTGCTCCTTGCTGCTGTCAAGGTGCCCTGTGTATGGATTCGTAAGCCATGGCATTAAGGAGTAGGTGGGGTCTCCCAGGATCACAATGGGCATTTCGACTTCCCCTACAGTTCTCTGGTCCAGGAAGAAAGTCTCTGCTTGCAGCTTCCTGAATAGGCCAATGTTCCGAAACATGCGTGTGTCATGCACCTTTCCGGACCAGCCAGTGTTAATTTCCATGAAACGCCCACGGTGATCCACAGGCACCTGGAGAACCATAGAGAAATACCCCTTGCGATTAATGTACTCGGTGGCTAGGTGGTCTGGTGCCAGAATTGGAATATGCATGCCATCTATTGTCTGTCCGCAGTTAGGGAAACCCATTTGTTCAAAGCTATCCACAATGTCACGCACGTTGCCCAGAGTCACGGTCTTTCGGAGCAGAATGCAATTAATGGCCCTGCACACTTCCGTCAACACGAGTCCTATGGTCAACTTTCCCACTCCGAACTGGTTAGCGACCGATTGGTAGCAGTTTGGAGTTGCCAGTTTCCACAATGCAATTGCCACACACTTCTCCAATGGCAGGATAGCTCTCATTATCGTGTCCTTGCGCCGCAGGGCTGGGGCGAGCTCATCACACAGTCTCATGAATGTGGCTTTCCTCACCCGAAAGTTCTGCAGCCACTGCTCATCATCCCAGATTTGTGTGATGATGTGATCCCACCACTCAGTGCTTGTTTCCCGAGCCCAAAAGCGGCATTCCACGGTGGTGAGCATGTCTGTGAATGCCACAAGCAATCTCATATCGTAGCTAGTACGTGTGGCGAGATCAATGTCGCACTTCTCTTGCCTTTGTAGTTTAAGGAATAACTCCACTGCCACTCGTGACATGTTGGTCAAAGCGAGCAGCATACTGGTCAACAGTTTGGGATGCATTCGTGCGGACCGAAGAGGCAGAGCAGAACGCGCAGTACACAAACCGTTGAAAGATGGCGCCAAATGCAGACGGAAGCACAGGGATTGCTGGGATGTGAAGCAATGCATCACGGGGCATTGGGACAGGACCCAGGATGCCCCGTGATCCCCTCTGTCTTCCCACAACTCTTAGCAGTAGAAGAGGAAGAGGTGCTCTGTGGGATAGCTCCCCAGAGTGCACCGTTCCGAATACCGCTGCAAGTGCCACAAGTGTGAACACACTATTGCGCAGGCAGCTGACAGTGTGAACACACAACAGCGGTTTCCCTTCAGTGCTCTCTGAGCTGCGCTGTTAGTCCCGGCGCTGTAACTCTGCCAATGTAGACATGCCCTTAGTAAACTGTCATTTGTACTGAATTATATCACCTATTAAGCACTTGTCTGGAGCCTTGGGTGCTGTTATTCCATGGATATGGTACTAGTGTGGATTCGAAGTCAGGAGGACCTGAGGTTCTGCCATTGACTCCCGATGTGACTTTTGGGCAAATTACAAGTATCTTTGTGCCTCAGTTTCCTCACTGTAAAGGACTATGAGCTCAAAGGATGGAAAGTTCTATGTAAGTGGTGAACATCATTAATCATCTATGGGACAAATTCTGTCCTTGGTTACACACACACATTCCCACTGAAATCACTGGAGTTGCTTGGGTGTAAACGAGGCTGGATCTTGCCAGGTGTGTTTATCATGGACCGTGTGCATACGGCTAAGTACATGTCCTGGCTTTGTAGGCTGAATGAAAGTTAGGTGCCTGTCTCTGTTCTTCGTCTTCATTTCCATTTCCCTCTGCCAAGGAGCAACACCTTCCCTCGCAGTCCTTTGGGAACTGGTGATTGCTCTTCCATTGTAACCCAAGCCACCCAGTTTTGTTTTCACTATGCATGCCTCTCCTTGCATAATTTTCAGCAATCCAGTTCATAGATATCCTGTGGCTTCATGCCTGCGTGTTCTTGGAGGCAATTCTGCTCCAGTAACAACAAAGTGCAAAGCATGCCAGTCATGCCTCCTTCCAGGGCCGGATTAACCATGCGTGGGCCCTGCGCCAAACATATTTGTGGGCCCCCATGGAGGCAATGGCATGGCAGGGGCGGCCCCGCTCCACCCAGCCCATGACACTATTTACAAACCGGCAGTTGCCAGATGCACAGTGGCCCGCCCGGCCTTGTGCTGCCAGCATGTCCCTTTGCCTCGGGGGTGGGCCTATGCCGCGCCACACAGCCCCCCTGCCCAGCCCTGGAACATCCCCCCGATTCCCTATGGCCAGAGCTCCCCCTGGACCCACTATGCCCAGCACCTCCCCCAACCCCTCCCACAAATGCACAACACCACCCTTGCCCAGTGCCCCCCTGCCCACAGCCCTACCTAAACTGCCCAGCACCCCCGACAGAAACCCCCACTCCCTAGTGCCCCAACACACACAGATCTTCCCCGCCACCTCACAGCCCAACACCCCCCGAAACCCACTCCCCACCCCCTGCCTCCCGGCCGCGCTCGCTGGCCCTGCTGGGAGGTGACTGTGTCTGCTGGGCTGAGCCAGCCGCACAGCCAAGGCTGGTCCCGGGGCTGGGAATCACTCCGGCCCCTCGGGAGTAGCACGATCGGCCAGACCAGGGCCTGCCCCAGCTGGGCTCTCTCAAGATGCCCTTCCTGGAGGGGCCCAGGCAAGCCCCCCACCCTTACCCCCACCCCAATTGGGGGTGACAGGCGGGGGAAGACAGCTCGGGGGAGACAGGCGAGCCCCGCAGGCGGTGGGAAGCAGAGACTGCCCGGAGCCAGAGGTGCATGGGGGGGTCCAGCCAGGGGCCAGAGAGGAGCAGGGCAGTGGGGTCAGGGGGTGGAGAGGATCCCTCGGCCTGAGGAGCAAGTGATGGGTGGTGGGGAGCCAGCAAGCTGGTGGGGTCTTGGGATGCAGTGCAAGCAGAGCAGGACAGGGCCCCTTCTGAGCACGGGCCCGGCTCCATTGTAAACCCACCACTGCCTCCTTCACATAGTAGATCAGAGGCTTTTCTGTAGCTTCATAGTGTAACGAGAGGGGTTGTGTATTAGAGGGCTAGGCAGGAAACATGTTTCTCTTCTTGAAGATTAGCCAATTTTTTTATCTTCATCCAACAAGCCTGTTCAACTGATAAGACAAAATCCATTGCTTACTTGGCCGGATGGGCCTGCAAATTTGCATTGACCTTTAACCAAGTGACATAGTTCTCCAGGTGAAGCTAAAATACTATAAATACCAAAATCCAAGTAACTGCTAAGTCTTCATCCCTTTTATTGAGCTTGGTGCCCCTCTCATTCTGTGAGTCAGGCGGAGCTGACAGCGTGTGTGTCTGTGGCAGGGGTGTCGCAAGAGGTTCAAGACCAGGCAAACAAAATGTTTTTTAAATTGAGTTGGGTTGCTGAGGGGTGTGTGACATTGCACTCCATATGTTTTATGAAAATATGCTTATGAATGTGAATATAATGTAACTGGAATATGCTTTATGCAAAAGATCTCTTGTAAGGTTCTCTTGCAAAGTTTATAATCTACTGAGTGTGTTCATCCTATTTGTATGCATGTATCATCCTTGTATCTGAAGCTAGAAATATGAAGTATAACTCTGAGATCCTATTGTAACTATGCAAAGTTACATAGGGCCATTAATGATGGATTAGAATCTTGATGGCTCCCATTGACTAGGACCATTGGTTGTGAATGGGTTTATTTACCTGCAAGCCTTTCTGTGTACGTGTGGGCCAGCCCGTGGGTAATGAAGAATAAGGTCTCACAGGACATGTGACCGTGTCACATGATACTGGAATCCATCTTAGATCTGGTACTTTTCTATTTAGAAGGGGGGGTGGGAACTCAGAGAGACAAAAGATTCCCGCCTTGTGCCAAAGCTATAAAAGGGGGTGGAACAGAACAAAGAGGAGCCAGTCATGAGAAAACCCCTAGTTTCCACCTAAGATGTCTGCTGGAACTAACAAGGACTGTACCAGGGAAAAGGATTGGGCCCAGACTAGGAAGGAGTCTAGTCTGAGGAAGAAGCTTATTGGAACATCTCTGAGGGTGAGATATTACCTGTAATCAGTTTCTTAATGTATTAGGCTTAGACTTGCGGGATGGTCTTACCTAAATCATGTTTCCCATGGAGAATGCTGATGTATTCATGGCAGTTCTGTCACATGAGTCCTGAGCCCACTGAACTGAATCCAAATTGTATCTGCAGTGACACCAATCTTACCTGGGTGCAGTTTGGTAATCCTGAAAGTTTATTTTGCGCGTGTGTGATTCAGCTCCAGCGCTTCAATGTGGCTTGTGTAGTGTAGAAACTCTCATGTTGATACTGCACTCTAAAAAACCCACCTCCACAAGGAGTGTAGCTACTGAAGACTGAAGACGTGCCCTGAGAGGCTACAGTTAGGCCCTGTCTGCAGTGGCAAGTTTCTGCGCAGTAAAGCAGCTTTCTGCGCTGAAACTCCCGAGGTGCACACACTGCCAATCCACTTAGCACTTGTCTACACTGGCACTCTACAGCGCTGAAACTTTCTCGCTCAGGGGTGTGAAAAAAACACACCCCTGAGCGCAGCAAGTTGTAGTGCTGTAAAGTGCCAATGTAGACAGTGCACCGGAGGTCAGAGATGCAGTGCAGTGATGGGGATTGAACTGAGGGCCTTGCGGCTGTTATACTTTGAAACAAGTTTCCATTAGTCAGGATTTAGCATCTGATCAGTCAAACAAGTCCCTAGGTTGGGGGGTTCAAGTCTCAGTGGTTTGAGCATTGGGCTGCTAAACCCAGGGTTGTGAGTTCAATCCTTGAGGGGGCCACCTAAGGATCTGGGGCAAAAATCAGTACTTGGTCCTGCTAGTGAAGGCAGGGGGCTGGACTCAATGACCTTTTGGGGTCCCTTCCAGTTCTATGAGATAGGTATATCTCCATATATTATTATTATAAGATTAATAGGGGAATTTGCATAGTGGTTACATCAGGAGGTTGAGAGTCACAACTTGTGGATTTTAATATTGGCTCTGCTGCAGTCTTGGACAGGGGCACTGTGAGGCTTAAGTAATGAAGGTAAAGCGTTTTGCAATTCTTACCTGAAAGGGGCCACATGAATGTGAAGTATTCTAACAGGTTCTTGTTTTGTTACCTTTTATTTCCAGCCTATGAAGAGCTTTGCCCGTACTTACAGAGAAACCATATTCCGCAGCCCTTCCCTTCGCAGGTATTGTATTATCCTTTTGAGCCCATGGGAATAGTGCAAATAGACAGTGAAAATCCACCATTTTCTCCACTTCACAGTTATCTCCTTTTGCTAACCTGTCTTCCCCTTTTCACACCGCTGCTACAAGGGAGGCTCTGCGGCTGTATTAACCCCAGGCCTATACAGGATCATTCGCAAAATATTCAGGTGCCTGACACATTTTATTAGGTTGTACTATTAAAACGTTGATGTTTAAAATCTTAGCCCTCTGTTGTTCCCCCTAGATCAGCACATGGAGAGGTCCCTCCTCCGCTGGATCCTCCCCCCTCCTAAGTGGAAAGGGGGCTACTGGGGACCAGAGCCACTGTACAAGAGTATGGGGCCTCCTTAAGATACCCAGTGAATGGCCAGATTTGGGGCAGACCTTTTCTGCGTAGCAACAACTACTTGACAGGACAAATGTGAGGGGATCTGCTTTTGGATATTCCCCTCCTGCCTCCCGCATCCTGTGGATTTGTTCTTGATGGGGATGGACTGGGGCCTTGTAATTTTCCTTGCACACTCTATCACTATCTTGCAATTTTAAAAGATGTTTTAGAGACTTGTTATTTGCAACCGCTACCTCTGTATGTCCATGGAATGTTCTGTAGGGATATGGAGGAAAGTGCAAGTCCTCACTGTGCTTTATTCCATTCATAGACCACCATTAATCCAGGTCCTGATTTGGCAAAAGAATCTTCAGATGGAGACCTTTACTCCTGTTCAGAACTCCACTGTAGTTAATGAGAGTGCAGGGTACTCAGCACTCCGCAAGGTCAGGCCCTTAAGGTTCTGTTCATTCCCTTTACTGAATGAAAGGTGTGTCTGCTACAGGATTTGTATAATTAAAGAACATTACCTATTGCCCTCTGGAGTCCCTCCCACTTCTTCCCCACACCCTGGTTCACCAGAGCAGGGTTGCCTTCTTATCTTCAAACCCCTGAGGGGCCTAATGATTTTTCTCATAAAACATCTGGTTTCCGAGAGAGGCAAACTGAAAAGCTGCCACTTGAAAAGATCCTGATTAAGGGAGAAAGAATTTTCATGGAGACTAGATTAGCATGTCAGGGACATATTTGGATCTCAGTTAAAATTACACTGAGCTTGCCAGAGTTCTTAGTTCAAAGTGCTGCTGCTGGAATGAGCAAGGAAAGTACTTCCAACGCTCAGACCAACTGCCTTTGTGACTAGTATGAGTTGATGTTGGCTTCCCCAGAACCTGCACCTTCTCTATAGTGCCTCCTAAAGGTTGGGATTGGAACAGCTACCACTGTGCATGGTCTGTGAGCTCCCCATATTCAGCATTCTTACACAATTCCCTATAGTCTGTAAGCTCCTTCCTAGCCAGTTGCTCCTTCACCATTCCCTGTAGTGACTTCTTTTGGGAGGTTGGGACAGGAATAGCTGTGAGCTTCCCCACAACCCATTCCACGTAGAGACAGTTGCTGCAAAATCCCAACACTGAAGTACACATGCATGGATAATCTCCTTCAGTGTCTTCTCAAAAACAAAACAAACCCACTAACAATATGAGTCCTTTATCAGGGACGTGACATCTTGTTCGGGTAATTGTGTGGAGTAGAACTCCACAGCAAAGAGATTATAGACTCCAAGGTGTAGGAATGAACTACATGCTGTCCTACAATGGAAAATATGGTAAATATTTGCCACCAGGATGTATTCATAGATGAGGTGTTCTATTCTTATCAGTTTTAATAACACTCGGCAATTATATATCACTTTGCATTCTCAAAGACCTTCACAAACATCAGCTAATTAATCTTTACAGCGCCCATATGAAGGACAATTTACTGTGAGAAGTATAGTATTGGATGGTCTTGGATCCTGCACTGTTTTGAGCCAGCACTTATCCTCTTCAGGGTACTCCAGAGCTGGGGATTCAAAAGACTCTTCCATAGGAACATGGGAATTGTCATTCCAGGTAAGGTCACTAGTCCATCTCTTCCAGTATCCTGTCTCGACCAGTGCCCAGTACCAGATGCTTTAGAAGAAAGTGGAAGACATCCCATAACAGGTAAGTTTGGAATAACCTACCCATAGGGGAAATTTCTTCCCAATTCCATCAGTTAGTGGTTGTTTAGCCCCCTTAAAGCAGAAGGGCTTATATTACTCATCATTTTTTGTATCCTAGCTAATGTAATTGTAGATGTTCTCATTATCCATATAGATGTCTATTTTCTGTTTGGTAAGCAATTTCCAAATTGACACATCTTGAAAAGTTTGGGAGAAGAATGGTACAGAATTCCAATACACTGATACATGAATAAAGGATTTTTAAAATTATTATACCCATTTGATTAATTAGACAGCAATTCTGTTAATGACTGCAGTGAAAATTAAGAGGTAAATAAAATGGTTTGGGGCCCAGGGAATTGGTTCTTACAAAATTTTTATTTTTGTGTTAGTTATTCTTAATGGATGAGTTTCACTATATTTAAAATGGTCAGATCTTGAAGTCTTTCATTTTTACACAGTTCTTACTCAGGCAAAATTCTCATTGAAGTATGTATATCTGTGTATCTTATGCCTTTGCGCTATATTCTTAAATGTACAAGGACTTCGCTGTCTGTAGAGACCAGCAGCCACTTTGTGTTCAGCTCAGTGCAGACCATTACAGTCGAGACACACACATTCTATCTGTAGTTGATCTCTGAATTTAAATAAAGTCTGGTTGAAAGTATGAGAGGTCACTCTGTGTAGAGAAAATCAAAGTCGGTGGCAGTTTTGTCTGAGGAAAGAATGAGTAAAAACTCAGGCAGCGATCTATCTACATGTTTAACTTTACTACCATGAGAGTCCCATTGTGGTCAATGGGTACTACTCATGGAAGAAGTTAAGCACATACATGTTTGTAGGATCAATGTATGAGTAAGGATCCCAGGGCTTAGCCCAAAGATGTAGTCCAGGGGAGACTGCATAATATAGGGTCCAATACTGTCTCATCTACCTTTGCTTGGAGGTTTGCAGCTGGTATATGCAGAGAATTAGGCTTTGTCTACACTGGAACTTTGTTGGCAAAACTTTTGTCATTCAGGGTATTAAAAAAACATCACCTCCGAATGACAAAAGTTTTACCGACGAAAAACGCCGGCGTGAACAGCGCTTTGTCAGCAGGAGCACTCTCCTGCCGACGGGGCTGCTGCTGCTGGTTGGGGGTGGAAGTTTTTTGACAAACAGTAGCTACATTGCATGCCTTTTAGCGACACAGCAGAGGGGTGGGTAGTATAGACAAAGCCTCTGAAAGCAGGGAAGTGTTGTGAAAGGTTGAAGATTTTCTGCTAGAAATGCTCCAGGAGTAAATGGGTTAATAGTTTTCATCTCAACTTTCAAAGCAATCTTTGGAGTGTTCTGCCAAAAAAAGTAATTTATGTTCATAAGAGAGGAAAAAGTCTTACTGAGATTTGTGTGCGTAAGAGTGTTCTGCACACACATTTCTTAAGAGACATATCAAGGCACTTAACAGACTGTTTCCTTCAAAGCCACTGTGGGGCAGTCAATGAGCCCGTTAATGCGAGCTCCCTCCTATAGCTTTCACTGCCCCAGGGCAAGACAAGGCAAGAGTCTCTGCCAGACGCAAGTCTTTACTAACAACAGGACCGAAATCCTCTCTCTCTGCTGCACTGGGGAACGTCAGGATAGCCATGTCTAAAAGGAAGATCTGCTGTCTTGTGCTGCTGGTCCTAGGGCTCCTGGCTATTGCAGTTGCTGTCATTGTAATCCTGGGGCTGCCCGAGTGTGCTCCTGGAAGTTATCTGCATGCTGCTGTAGCAGCTGACACCGAAATCTGTTCAGACATTGGCAGGTATGTGCATGGACTTTTCTGTTTGGAACTTGTATATGTAGTGCACTCTATAGAGCCAGAATGAAAGACAGGTAGATAATACTAGAGGTTATAGTTAAAACCAGCACTTCCCAGTGACTGAGCAGGAGGCACTGGGTCTTACCTTCTCCCCTAATCCTCAGTCTGAAGTGTTATGCCAGATACCTGAGCACAAACTCCTGATCGTAGGTCAAGTTCAGTCCTGGTGTAAGAGCTCTGAAACATTCTTAGCCTTACATACCATAGGATATTCCTTTCCTTCTCTCACATCTGCTCTGCATACCTGTCTATTTCCTGAGGGTGCAGATAATGACTGTCACTCGTATTTGAGTGTGACTATGACTGGAACCCACAAGGCAGCTCTTAAGGAGAAGCAGGCAGTAGATTCATCCCTCTTCACTGGGCAGTAATCTCTGTTCAGCAAGACTTTAGAAACAAACTGAGAGAAAGTGAGGAGGAGAACATAAAGGGGAGAAGTGGCATTAGGCTGCAGGGAAAGACAAGTACCTATGCTTGTGTGTAGCGCTGCCCAGGCTGGTCGAAATATCCTTTATATCCATAAAAGAAGAAGCATGGGGAAATTATTTCACTTAATTATCTTATCAGTGCTGAAGAAACAAAGGCAAATGTTTTGCAGCTCTCCAGATCCCGGGTGTGGAGAGCTGGGGAACTTCTGATAGATCTTTATGGAAATAGGTATGACTCAGTTTCCCCTTTCACTTTGTATTGTTATGCCTGGGTGTGAAGGAATTAATTTCTTTCTGGAAACAAGACAGGCAATGCATTGATTGGGGCGGGAGAGGGGGCAATGTCACATAAGCATGAATGAACTATCAAGAACTGTCAACCTTTAGAAGCTATAGAATCATAGTCTTCTCAGACCATTTTATCAACTTTGTGGTGTGTGTATCTGTGTAGACTTGGGGAGGAGGGGCGGGAGGTGCAGAAATTTTCCGCAAGAACTAAAGGTGGGGGATTAATGCAAATCCCTAGGCAAGTAAACAAGTCTGGAGAGGCAGCACCCCTCTGGGGAAAATGGCATCTCCTGGTTTGTGCGTATTGAATAAGGCTACCAAAGAACTGAGAACTCTCTAATGTGACCAGCATATCATAAGGGAGGTGTCACTCTCATTGGATCCAAAAACTCATTACATTCTTTGGGACAGACCCTGACATAAGGGTATGAAGGACTTTGGACCCTGTCTGGGTCTCCACGTTGAAGAGGGGTGACACCTGCTAGGGGTGACAGGTATGCATGTAATCTCTGGCTGTCAAGATACAGTATGTTCTTTCGGTGAATTGTAGGAGGAATTGCTAACTAAATCTCTGGTCTGGAGGGAAAGGTGGGTTCCTTCCTTGAGTAAGGTGATGGCTAGAGGCCTGAGACTTGAGTAGGGTGCCCTCAAGGCAGCCATGAAGGGGCTAGAAGTGCAGCTAGCTTTAGAATTTGTGACACCTGGCTCAACGAGTGGCCGAGTCACTAGGAGGTGAGGGCTCAGCACCTCATGTGATTGGACCCTGACCCATGACTCAAGCTACTTAAATAAATAAAGATATCCTATCTCCTAGAACTGGAAGGGGCCTTGAAAGGTTGAGTCCAGCCCCCTGCCTTCACTAGCAGGACCAAGTACTGATTTTGCCCCAGATTCCTAAGTGGCCCCCTCAAGGTTTGAACTTACAACCCTGGGTTTAGCAGGCAAATGTGCAAACCACTGAGCTATCCCTCCCCCCACTTATGCTGGTAGCAACATTTTCTCTTATCTGCACTGAGTGTTATGCTAGCATCCAGCCCTGACTCACATTTACTGCCACCATGGGCAGTCAGGGAGCATTGCTGTGTTATTGGAATAAGGACGGCCCAATGTTAGGGAGCCACATGGGTGGCTAGGGAGAGTGGGATTCAATACCCGGCTTCAGTACAGACTTTCTGGGTGACCTTGGTTAAGTCTCTCACTGTACCTCAGTTCTCCCTCCATGCCTCACAGGGGTGCCGTGAGGGTAAATCCAGGAATGACTGTGAGGTGCTCAGGTACTGTGGTGATGTGGGCCAGAGAGGTTCTTGAGACAGACAGATACAAGGACAGGTCTCTAGCTAGCCTCAGCCAAACCTCACTTAGAATAGATTAGACTAGATTTGAATAGAATCATAGAACTGGAAGGGACCTCAAGAGGTCATCTAGTCTAGTCCCCTGCACTCATGGCAGGACTAAGTATTATCTAGACCAGTGTTTCCCAAACTTGGGATGTTGCTTGTGTAGGGAAAGCCCCTGGCGGGCTGGGCCGGTTTGTTTACCTGCCCCGTCCACAGGTCCGGCCGATCATGGCTCCCACTGGCCACGGTTCGCAGCTGCAGGCCAATGGGGGCTGCGGGAAGTGGTGGTCAGTACATCCCTCGGTAAACAAACCGGCCCAGCCCGCCAGGGGCTTTCCCTACACAAGCGGCATCCCACGTTTGGGAAACACTGATCTAGACCATTCCTGAGAGGTGTTTGTCTAAATAAACTGCTCTTAAAAATCTTCAATGATGGAGATTCCACAACCTTCCTAGGCAATTTATTCCAGTGCTTCACCACCCTGACAATTAGTAATGTCCAGTCTAAACCTCCCTTGCTGCAATTTAAGCCCATTGCTTTTTGTCCTATCCTCAGAGGTTAAGAACAGTTTTTCTCCCTCCTCCTTGTAACACCTTTTATGTACTTGTAAACCCCTCTCAGTCTTCTCTTTTCCAGACTAAACAAACCCAATTTTTTCAATCTTTTCTCATAGGTCATGTTTTCTAGACCTTTAATCATTTTTGTTGCTCTTCTCTGGACTTTCTCCAGTTTGTCCACATCTTTCCTGAAATGTGGCGCCCAGACCTGCACACAATATTCCAGTTGAGGCCTAATCAGCGAGGAGTAGAGCAGAAGAATTACTTCTTGTGCCTTGCTTATAACACTGCTCTACAGCCAAAATGCTTCTGAAATAAATGTAGTCAAACTTTACTAATTCTGGGTCACTGAGAACGAAAATGATGCTTAAAATTGTTGATTGGCTCTAGTTTTCAAGATATGCTATTGGGTCAGAATATACGACCCTTGACTTGGGAATGGCAGAGGATAAGTGAGTTATAAAGGGAAGGGATCTCAATTTAAACCAGAAATGACTAAAATACATCTTTGACTGAATCTATGAATAAATCTATGACTGGGTTTGGACAGTACTTGCTTTTTAGGCAAAACAATGAATGATGCAATCTGAAGCTGGTATTGCGTCATACATGATATGAATTGCATCATGTTATTCCTAGAAGTCATGGATGATGCAATCATAACGAAGCTTACATCACTCTGCTGAACAAATTGCCCTATATCAGCTCTAGAAATCATACAGTGTCATGCTCTCTTATTTGTCAGTGTTTGATTTTGCAAAGGGACACATTTCTGTTTATCCAAAGTGAGCAGAGATGCCTCGTACTTGTGTGAACAGTGCAGATAACTTCTGCTATGTTTGTGGTGAAGTGACTTGCATCACAAAAGCGCAGTATAACCACTATGGTTAAGAAAGCCTATCACCTTTATTTTGGCTGCAAAATTGGAGATCAGGACAAGAGGTGGGCCCCACACATATGCTGCAACACTTGTGCAACAAATCTTCGCCAGTGGTTGAACAGAAAAAGGAAATCTATGCCTTTTGCAATGCCAATGATTTGGAGAGAGCCAACAGATCATACCAGCAATTGTTACTTCTGCATGGTGCCTCCAGTTGGGAAAGGTGTGTCAAAGAAGAAAAAGTGGACTGTGCATTATCCAAACATTCCATCAGCTATACGCCCAGTACCCCACGGAGAAGGACTGCCGGTTCCTGATGCACCAGAATCATTCTCACTTGAGTCAGACGAGGAAGAGGAAGAAGATGAAACTTCTGGTCCTGAACCCTCAATGTCACAGGACCCACATTTTCTCCCATCCTCCTCCTCTGAACCACACCTCATAACACAAGGTGAACTGAATGACCTTGTCAGGGATTTGGAATTACCCAAGAGTAAGGCAGAGCTGTTGGGCTCCAGACTACAGCAGTGGAATCTCCTGGCAGGTGATGTTAGGGTTTCCATGTTCCGGTGATCGTCAAAAGGATCTTGTCCCATTCTTCTTCATGGAAGGTGATCTTGTAGCCTGCAACAACATCGATGGTGTGATGGCAGCCCTCAACATTGTTCACGATCCAGATGAGTGGAGACTGTTCATTGATTCATCGAAGACGAGTCTTAAAGCTGTTTTACTGCATAATGGCAATGTTTTGCCATCAATTCCAGTTGGTCATGCAGTCCATATGAAGGAAACCTATGACAACATGAAACAACTTTTGAGGTGCATAAACTATGACCAACATCAGTGGCAGCTTTGTGGCGATTTGGAGGTTGTTGCTCTCTTGCTTGGTCTGCAGACTGGATACACAAAGTACTGCTGTTTTCTCTGCGAATGGGATAGTCGTGCAAGAGATTCCCACTACATCAAGAAAGTTTGGCCACTCCGACAGTCATTGGAGCCTGGGAGGAAAAGTGTTCAGCATCCACCACTTGTTGAATCAAGGAAGATTTTGTTACCACGCTTACACATCAAGCTGGGTCTGATGAAGAACTTTGTCAAGGCCATTGACAAAACACAAGCAGCTTTCAAGTATCTCCGTGGAAAATTTCCAAGGTTAAGTGAAGCTAAGATAAAGGAAGGTGTCTTTGTTGGTCCTCAGATTCGTAAACTTCTTCGAGATGATGCATTTGACCATGCACTGAGTGGTAAGGAAAAGACGGCATGGAAAGCCTTCCAGTTAGTGGCAATAAATTTTCTCGGAAACAACAAGGCAGACAACTACAGGTTGTTGGTGGAAAACCTCCTCAAGGCATACAAAAGCCTTGATTGCAACATGTCACTAAAGATACATTTTTTGCACTCTCATCTAGATTTTTTTCCACCGAACTGCGGAGCAGTGAGCGACGAGCACGGCGAACGATTTCACCAGGACATTGCAACAATGGAGAAACACTATCAGAGCAAATGGAGCCCATCAATACTTGCAGACTATTGCTGGACAGTGACAAGAGATGCTCCATTTAATGAATACAAGAGACAAGCCAAGAAGCGCCGAGTAGACACTGAATAGGACTAAACTATGTACATAATAGTTTTTTGCCTTTTGTTTCATAATACATTTTATTTATATAACCCTTTTGCTGATTTTTAAAGTGTTACATAAACAGGACAGGTGAAATATTATCATGTAAAGCATCCATAAACACATGAAAAGACCTAGGTTTACAATTTATGATTAAAACTCTACTATCTACACAATATACATAGACATAAAATGTAAAAACTTAAATATCTTAGAAACAGTAGCCAATCAGTTGTTTTAATTGTCATATTTGAATTCAGCACATCAAAATACATAATAAATAGCACAGTTTATCTCTGAAGCAGACGACTTCTCAAAAATTGTAGACCAGTGTAATACATCCCAGAATGATGTTGGCTTTTTTTGCAACAGTGTTACATTGACTCATATTTAGATTGTGGTCCACTATGACCCCCAGACCCCTTTCCGCAGTACTCCTTCCTAGGCAGTCATTTCCCATTTTGTATGTGTGCAACTGATTGTTCCTCCTAAGTGGAGTACTTTCCACACCTCTTTGTTTTCTGTCCAGCATTTCAGACTGGACAATAAAGAAAACCCTGTTGGTGGTGGTGTTTCTGAGTCCCTGCTTCAGGGAGCAGGGCTATTGCATTGGTGGGGCACATGCATGAAAGCCACAGGAAACGAATGGAATATCCAGCTCAGCTAACATGGGAATTTTCCTATTCAGATGCCAATGCTGTGGTGGGGACTGTTGTATACAGTCTGCTCCTCTTCTCCCTCCAGGCTTTCTCCCACAGTCACCTCAGCTGCTCCCAGGGCTTCAGCCATCGCCTTTATGTTGGTGACTTGGAAATCTACCTCGCTGCACCATACACCCAGGGCCGGCTCCAGACACCAGCTTAACAAGCAAGTGCTTGGGGCAGCCAAGGGAGAGGGGCAGCACCTGCGGCAATTCGGGGGCGGCAGGTCCCTCACTCCCTTTAGGAGCGAAGGACCTGTCGCCGAACTGCTGCTGCCGATAGTGGCTTTTTTTTTTTTTTGCTTGGGGTGGCAGAAATGCTGGAGCCGGCCCTGCATACAACTCCCTGCTTCTGCCCATTTCCCACACATTGCGCTCCCTCTCTGACCTCTGACACAACTGATAATCTTTCCTTTCCTCCAAAACCTTCCCTTCTCTCTGGTTCCTCTTTTCATCAGCAACTGCACCACGCTCCCTGTCACATAGTATCAGCCTTGAACCTCATCCTGCTCCTACCATCTAGCTTCTCACCAAATCCCATTGCTACTTCCTCTATAGCGTCTCTGAAACCTGCCCTCGCCACCTGGCTCACACTTCTGTGTCGGAGCTGCCATCGCCTCTTCCCCACCATCCCACACAGAGCTCCCTTCAGCCCATGTCGCTTTGACGCTATCCAGTTTTTGATCTCTGGATTTCTGTTTCAGTACTGAATGAAAGTGACTCAAGTGATTACAAAGGCTCAAATCCCTAAAGTAAATGCAGCTCTCCTGAACCCTGACCTAGTTATTTCCAGATTTGGAAACTTTGCTGGTTTTTATTTTTCAGTCAAAATATTTTTTTAATAAAGTGTCTGCCACATGCTTTACAATGAGGAGCCATTAATGACTGGAGATGAGATTCCTGTGGCATTACATACTGCAGCATCTCACAAGCTTCCTGACTGTCTGATAAATAATGTTTAATACAACACTTGATCTGAGCTCCAAGGAGCCAAGAAGCAACCCAGACCCCATCCAACTCCAATTAAAACCAAAGGAAAGATTCCATTGACTTCAAGAGAAGTTCAACTGGGCCCCTTATAATAGGAGCAGCTGTTCCCTGTCCAGAGGACAAAGCCCTCTGGGCACTGCTCTTTCCCACTCTAATGAAGTGTTTGTCTGGAACTGCACCAGTGAGTGAAGCTGGGGAGATGGGAGGATGCTCTGAGGAAAGTCTGTCTCCTTCACTGGCCTGACCCTGTATTTGAATCTCGACAGCAGTATAACTCAGTGGTTTGAGGAAGCTGACTCAGCCCTCCAGGGTTCTATTCCAGGCGCTTCAATTAACCTGTGGTTGGCAACTTGCAACCTCTCCGTGCCTCAGTTTCCCCAGTTATGATGATAATAATTCCACCTCGTGGATGTTTTTGAGGCTTGGTTCACTAGAATGTTTCTAAAGCCCTTTAGATCCTCTCGAGACAGAAGCTGTACATATGTGAAGTCTCACTGTCCTTACTGGCATCACTCACAGATTCGGTGCTAGATTTATTGTTACTAACTCAGGAGCTAAAGAAAATCATCTCTGGCTTCTGGGTGATAAAAGGATTTCCAGTGCTGAAAGACGACTAGGTCCCTTGTGGTGTAATGGTATGCTTATGGGGGATGGAGAGAGGGATAGGACGATTATATTATTGTCTCTTCCTGCCAATCCAGTCTACAGACCCTGGACAGAGAGCGTATGTAGTAGATTGAGCAGGAAACCTGAGTGCACCCAAACTTTTCCTTTGTGGGAGCCACAGATGTTTGAAATCCACAGATGTGAATTTTGTGGCCTCAGTCCAGCTCCAACAATGGGGTCTCTTTCCCCCTTGGCCCACAAAGCGTACAGATGGAGAAGTATCTAAATATGAATCCTGAGGAATCTGTTTGTCTTTAGCATTCTGCACAGAGGTGTATTCAGACCAGGTACCATCCCCCACACATGGCCTGAATCTCCCAGTCACAGTGCAGCCTTTCCCTTCTCTGCATTTTTAGGTCATTATAACCCCCAGTGTGAACATTAGAAGAGGCTTTTCCTCCCAAGCAGACAAAAGACTATGTATTCCCATCCCCGCCTGCCTCCATCCACCTTCTGGTGGGGCTTCCTGCTCAGAGCTCTAGGCAGAAACCCACCCGCCCCAACCACCACCTCTGCGGTGTGCTGTTTTGCCTGCTATTGTTTCTGAAACTGAAAGTGGGGGCATGAGCCAGCAACAGGAGGTGACAGAGGGCTTTGGAAAGGTAGATCACAGAAGAAGAGTTTGTTCCTAGCAGAGGAAAGGCAGGGCCAGTTGGGAATCAATACAGCCGGGAATCCTGTCTTGACTTGACCTTCCCTCCCAGCAGCCATCAATCTTCCAACCTCCCCAGTACATACTAAAGAGAATGCTGGAAACTAGTCTCTTTCGAAACAGCATCCCCCAGGGGCTTTGCTAGTTTCCTTGTGGCTAAGCCCCTAAAGGATTGGGGAGCTAGGAAGGCCAAAAATTTTACAGCCAAGCAATGTTCACATTAATATGAATCCCACTTCATAAGCCAAGGATACGCTATAAAAGTCATCTATAGTTTTGAAGACCTCTGGTGTTTCTTGTGAATCTTTCTCCGCATCCCGAGGGATCTCCTCCTAGTTTAAGACTTATCAGCTTGGCCACTAAACATTCCATAGGAACAGCTGTTGCCTTTACTCTTGATAAGCTATCTGAGTCAGCCAAGTCAAGGGCTGGTATCGTCTTCAGGCCCAAGCTTGCATGAAGAAGAAGAAATACCTCCCAAGAGTGTTTAATGCCTTCACATTCCCAGAATTTACCCAGTCGCCACTACTATTGCAGGAGTTGTTCGTTAACTGGCTTTAGGCAGGGGGCTCTAGAAGCTTTATAGCTGCCTGCATCATAACTAGGCCCGATTGTTTGACATGGCAAAAAACGGGAACATTTACAATTTTAGTAAAAATAGAAAAAAAGAAAGTCCCAGGGAAGGGGCAGGGATAGTAGCGAAAGCAGCAGCATGGCTCCGATCATCTCTGTGTGAGGTAGAAATGGATAAGCAGGACTGATGTGTGAGGCCACCAGGCTAGCCCTACCTAGCAGCAGCAGCAAAGCCTACACATCTAAACACTTCGTTTTTAATTATAGGTATTTACATTTAATCCTTGGCTCCTTAAAATTGGTCCTTATCTGCCCAGACCTTTTTTAGCCTGTGCTTGAACCTCACCCTGTCTATGTGGAGGCCTATGCCCAACGTTTAACCTGACCTCCGTGCACACAATTAGCCTCTGGTGCAGAATGAGATTGCCTCCTCTGCTGTGCACTATATAGGTCCTTGCAGGTGTAAAACCAACTGATGGGAAAGGTTACAAATGCAGCCATGGGTTCAGCAGGAATGCCTGGCTTTACCTCCCCACTGCTGGGAATATTGTGGCAGTTTGGGGGGGAGGGGCCTTGGTGGCCGTTCATATCCTGTGACGTTATTAATATGAACTGGGACCGTATAGGTCATTGTTGCAAGCAAGGTCCTGTAGTGGCACCAAATTTTGCATAAAGGGGGTCAAATAAGGTGTCTAAGACAAGGTTATGGTTTGCTGGTTATGATTATGCTATCTGTATGCATGTATCATTTTTGTATTTAAAGTTGTAAGTATTGATTCTCTACTGTCCGTATTTCAAACTTATGCTACGCTTCTGTGACACCCCAGACAATCTGGCATCAGCACTGCCTAGCCTGCTTGATTGCCCATTAAGGACCATCAGCTATACAATTGACCCACTGAGAGAAGGCAGATACACCTTGTGACTCAGCAAGGCATGCAGGGACATGCCTATGGACAGGACTTGAGGTTTTTCCATGCCATGTGCTGGATAGTTTGTCTTTGGAACAAAGAAAGAAAGGCAACATGAGAAGAGACTATAAAAAGCTCCTGCAGCTCCTCCATCTTGTCTTCAATCCTGCTTCTGACCTCTGGAGGGACTTTGCTACAAACTGAAGCTCTGAACAAAGGACTGAGTGACCCATCCCAACTGTGGATGTATTCCAGAGACTTAAATGAACTTGCAGTTTATTCCATCACTGCTACAAGCCTGAACCAAGAACTTTGCCATGACTGTATGTAATTGATTCCATTTAACCAATTCTAGCTCTCATCCATATATTTTTCCTTTTATGAATAAACCTTTAGATTGTAGATTCTAAAGGACTGGCAACAGCGTGATCTGTGGGTAAGATCTAACTTGTATATTGACCTGGATCTGCGGCTTGGTCCTTTGGTATTGAGAGAACCTTTTTTCTTTTACTGGGGTATTGGTTTTCATAACCATTTGTCCCCATAATGAGTGGCACTGGTGGTGATACTGGTAAACTGGAGTGTCTATGGGAATTGCCTGTGTGACTTATGGTTAGCCAGTGGGGTGAGACCAAAGTCTTCTCTGATTGGCTGGTTTGGTTTGCCTTGGCGTGCAAAAGAACCTCAGCCTTGGGCTGTAACTGCCCAGCTTTAAGCAATTTGTCCTGAATTGACACTCTCGGAAGTATCCCACCAAAGCCAGCATCATTACATATCCCACGAAAATAAAACCCATAACTGGGACACTGCTGTGAATTTTTTTTTTAAATTCAATTACACAGGGCCTTAAGGCACCGCATAGCCAGCCAGGGTTGTAAGACCCCTGCTGGGAACAACCATCTGGCATTGTGAGGAAGACGCTGGCTTGATCTTTTGTTTGTGATTGTTCTCCACTGCGATCTCCTGAATCCATCATAAGAAATCCCTCTGGATTCCTCTGCAAGAGCTCCTCTGGCTGGGGCTGCTTTAACAGACTGGAATGAAATGTGGACGTGGAGTGGAGCCAAGCTCTTATTTATTCTCCTTTGCTGCTCCCCCCTGAAGGGATTGTTAAACTCTAAACAGTCTCTCCCTGTTAACAGACCTTTGCTCATCAGTTGCTGCTCTTGCTGCCGGGAACGCTCCAAGGGTCAATGCTTACTGTCTGGTGCTGCTGAGAATAGAGCAGAGACCTCATATTAGTGGTGCTGCTTTGAAGCTCTGGATGGCGCCTGTCCTTTGAATTCTGCTGCCTTCCTTGCAACTGGTGCTACAAGTCCAATTGTAGAGAGAAAAATGTGTAATTGGGCAGGAGTCTAGTGTGTTGGGGCATTCTTTCATCTACGAGAGACGGTGGGAATTGCAGCCTCTGATGGAAATCGAGGATCAATGGAACCACAAAACCTACCCTAGTTACAGGAAAGGTTCCTTTAAAAGAGCTGTGTTTGCCGAGTGTCTCAACCCACACCATCATCATCAGTAACAGAACAGGATATTGGCAGTTGCCAAGGTATGAAAAGGTTGCCAAAATTCAAACTAGGCCATCTAATACTATGATTTCATCAGCTGCAGCACTCATAAGCTAGGCTGGGTTTGTACGTGGATGCGAGGCCTAAGGAAAAGCCCAGATGCTGCAAGAAATGGTGTTATTGATACGGTACGTGACAACCTTCCCTCAACATCAGCCCAGTGCCCTTATGTAGTGTTGGGAGAGAGGGGCATTGAGCTTCTTGAAATGTCACCTTTCAGTTGAGAAATAGTAAGAAGTGCTTTTGGACAGATGCTGTATTTGACCACAGAGATGGTTGCATTTCATGTGAGTAAAGTCACTACCACATATGTTTTCATCAGTCAGTAAAAGGAGTACGTAAAGCACTCGGGGTCATTAAACACTGCATATTTTCAGGGCCATCTAGTCTAGGTTTCATAACATAGTTAATGTGTGTTAACAAAACAACGGATTAAACATTAAAACATGCTCTACTTTGACAGGAAGATGCATGATCCTCTTGCAGATTGTTAAAAGGAATTGCTTCCTACTTAGCTCTGACAACATGATTATTATTTGTATTATTGTAGCACCTAGCACCTCTAGTCATTGTGCTACGTGGTGTACAGACATGAAAAAAGAAGACAGTTCCTACCCCGGAGGGCTCACAACATGTGAGATACGATGCAACAGACAAATGTTTGGGGTGGGTTGGAAGGATGAAGCAAATGAATATAAAATGAATAGAGTTTAGCAGAAACCACAGCTCGCAATTTGCCTAACCAAGAGCAGACAGGATTCCACCCGCACCCCCTCTCCCTCTGCTGCCACAGCCCAGGTTAGTAAAGTACCTTCATCAGCATTGGGCTGGATTGTGAATGACTTATTCCAGTTAATGAGCTTGAGTAGTGACTTTTCAAGAGTCAAGAGTGGACTTTGCATGTGTTCTAACCAGACTTCAATGGGATCCACAAGATGAGTCCTTGATGTCAGGAACACTCTGACTATTTAATGTACAAATATTATTATTTTCATTCTTAGGCCTGGATGCGGGCACCTCTCATTGATCTCATTTGGAATCACATTTTAAAGCTTTGAATTTGCCTGAGTTTATTAACTTGTGTCAAGTTATGCTAGAGAGAGTGCATTACTATACGCTGAGGTCTCACCATTTTGTATCTGTGGCATTACTATAAAGCTCTAGAAGTGTTTGTAGTAATTAAATAGTGTTTTATCACACAGTGTTGCTGTTGTTAAATAAATGTTGCTTTTGTTGGGAATTTAAAAGCTTAAGCAGCAGACTGAGGCCTTTGGGAGTATACGTGTGACTTATAGACTCCAACTTGCTGACAGATTTGTCACCGGGGTCCCAGGGGAGCCACACTGAGATTACTTAATTAGGGCAAACTGCAAAGACTGGGGCAGACAATCCCCAGAGGTAGTGGTCATTCCAGTACTTAGATCCACCAAGCTAGCCTCCAAACAGCTTCTATAATACCCTACTCGTTACCCAGAAGCCAAAACAGAGTTCCTTTAAAGCAACCCAGCAATAGGTCACCCAGACACCCAAGTCAAATATGATGAGGATTACTGAAAATCTTATTCACCATAGAAGAAAGTTCTACCAGTCCCAACGGATCAGACACATGACCTCCCAGGTTAATGAATATTTCAGATCTTACCCCTGTACACTCTTACAGTCAATTCTTATTAACTAAACTAAAATTTATTTAAAAAGAAAAGAGGGAGAGAGTTGGTTAAAAGATCAGTATGCATACAGACATGAGTGCAGTTCTGAGATCAGATTCATATGATGGTGAGCTTTGTAGCTGCAAAGAGTTCTTTCAGAATTAGTCCATAGGTTATCTAGTCCAATGTTCATATTCAGGGTGATCCAGATGGGACTGGAGATCTCAGTCAAGCTTCCCCTGCATAAAGCCTCAAGCAGATCTGAGATGAAAGGATCAGGTCCCAAGAGGTTTTTATACAGTTTTCTGGCAGCCTCTTGACCATACAGTCCTGGGTGAAAAATAGGTCTTTGATTAACCTTCTGTTTCCCAAATATCACCAGTAATTAACTACATGGATTAACATAAGGTAATTTACCCATTAAGTAGTTCATATACAGCTTACCACAAACTTTAAAGAAACATTCAGACAATTACATTATTTCTCTCATATTTCATCTAAATGTTAATATTTCCTTTTTATCTCTGAATCAATAGCTATAGTAATAGACAGGAACTGTCTGTTTACATGGCTAACATGTAACAAGATATAAGTAAACACATGCGATTAGGATCACCTCTAATTCTCTAACAATACAGGATTGCATTTCAAAATTCTAGCCCATCTAACATGAAATGACCCCAATTACCATTTACATAGTTTTCTAACATGTCTCTAAAGATTGAATCTGGGTCATTCAGCCTGCGAGCTGCTTAACCCTTTCTGGCCATGTGTCCCAGGAGTACACTGAACTAATGCATTTAAAATGCAGAGGGCACTGGCTCTGAATTCCCATGTGTGTTTGGATCAGGTGGAAAGAATTGTCCATGAAGGGTAAACACTCCGTGTATCTCCTGGGATTATGCAAGAACTGCTTATCTTCTGGCAAAGATAAGCAACCAGTATGGTGTGTGAATGAAGAGGGCCTAGGGGTTTTTTAGGTTGTGGTATTTCTCACATAATGTTAAATATTCAGGAGGGTGTGAGGGATTTATCTGTGTTGCTCTAAAAAAAAGATAATGGCCAAGGGGCCATAGGACAATGGTGAATGTGGTTTATAGGAATTGCAAACATTGTCATAAATTATAAATATAGCGGTAAACTCAAGTGCTGGAATCTGTGGTCTCTTCTACGGAAAGGTCAGCAGCTCATATGATGGTCACAGGCTTTTTATATTTGAAATCCTGTCCCTACTCCCTTCAAACCTCTTATGCTAGGAAAAAAACTCTACATCTGTCCAGCAGTGAAGGGAACTTCTTATAAGCAGGGCCGGCTCCAGGCACCAGACGAGAAAGCACGTGCCTGGGGCGGCACATTGTAAGGGGCGGCATTCCAGCCAATCTTAGGGCGGCACATTCCGGCCGCCCTGTCATGGTTTTTTTTTTTTTTTGCTTTGACAGCCTCCCCGGACTTCCGGCCGGCTCCCCGCCCTCTGCTCCCAGCCCAGCCCTGCAGGGGCACGGACCCTGCCCGGGAGCGCAGAAACTAGCAATCCCCGCCGCTCACCATGCCTCTGGGCTCCCTGGGATGCGCCACTCCCCGCCACCTGCACTGGCCTCTGATCCCCCGCCGCTCTGAGCCTGGCCCGGCCGAGCCACCTTTAAAGGAGCGGCTGAGCCTGCACCTCCTGCAGCCCGCGGGGGCTCCGCCTGCCCAGCCGGGAGAGACACCCCAAGGCGGGGGGGGGAACCCCTCTTGCCTGGCTGTGAGTGGGCTGCAGAACCTGGCTGCCCACGAGTGGAGGGAGCGGGCGGGCGCTGCCCTTCACCCCCCTGCGAGCCGCCTTGGCCGCCCTCCACGCGCTCCCTGCGGCTGCCGGTTTTTTGTTTGTTTGTTTGTTTGTTTTGCTTCGACGGTCCGGCACCCCTTTTTTTTTTTTGGCTTGGGGCGGCAAAAAAGCTAGAGCCGGCTCTGCTTATAAGGGATGGAAGTAGGGAAGAGAGACAGATCTTTCAACACATCTTTAACCAACCCAGGGCTCTGCATTCACTGCTGCTTCTTCACATGGAAGCTCCCCTCAGGGAACAAGTGGAGAGTGGCAGATTTGTTCCACTTGAGAGATAAAGCCAGGCTGGAAACCTGGTCTCTGAAACAGAGATTCCAGTGATTTCTGTGGGAGCACAGGAATAACCCCAGTGGAGCAGACCAATGGCCCATCTAGTTCAGTATTCTGTTTCTAGTAGTCGCTAATCCTGGATGGTTCTGAGCAAATAACAAAATATAAATAGTGATACACACAGGGACCCAATTTTACAGCCTGATGCCTTCACAGAGCTGCTTGTGCCGGCATGCCCCAGCTAGTGTCCTAATCCGATATTTCACTCCTGGCTTGGGCTGCGTTGGGATCAGCTATCAGAGTAATTTAGCATGACTTAAGTACATCAGTCAAGATCATGTTAATGGAAAATTCCCAACTGTAAGGGCCACCTGTTTACACAAAGAATGTTCCTGCAGATCCAAACGAATGAAGTTTTTTTTATACTTGTGTTTCTGAGAGGTCCTTGTGAAACAAGCCCCCACAGGCAGAGGTGGCTCGTGATCAGTGGGGTAAGATTCAATGCAATTCCCTTTTCTCTTAGGCCAGGTCTACAGTAGAAACGTTTTCTAGTAGAGTAAGATTGAGTAGAAGGGTGACTTTTGTGCGGGTGACGGCCCTATACTTGTAAAAGCCCTAGTGTAGGTGCAGCATAAAAGTGCTTTTGCTGGGATAGCTTATTTCACTCAGGGAACTAAGCTCTATCATCAGAAGCACTTTGTGCCAATGTAAACTAGAGGGTTTACCAATATAACTATCCTGGGAAACCGTTTCTAGTGGAGACTAGGCTTTACTCTTCCCAGAGAGTAGCATCCAGGGAATATTGTGCATATCCTGTTGCTAATCCTTAGCTCCATGCTGCTTGGTTCTAAGGCTACTAGGGCCCGGGGGCGGGGGGGACCCACTTTAATGAGAAAAGAAATGGTTGCTTGCTGTCACTGTGGTTCTTCGAGATGTGATGCAGACAAGTATTCCGCTTAGATGTGCGTGCACCCAGTGCCCTGGAGCTGCAGACTTTTGCCTAGCCTAGCAGGCTGCGTAGAAGACAGCGATCGCACCTCCTGGCGATATGAGGTGGCACTGCCTTGACCCCCCCTATAGTTCCTTGGCACCGAAAGCCCGTGAGAGGAGACTCCAGTACAGAGGGGACGAAGGGTGGGTCACATTTCGAAGAACCACACTTACTGTAAGTAACCGTTTCTTCTTTGAATAGATGCAGACATGTATTCCACTTAGGTGACTCACAAGCAGTGCCCCAGTCTAGAGGCAGGGCTTGGAGTCTACGCAATAGAGATCACAGGACTGCCCTTCCGAGGCTGCGTCCACTTTTAAAGATGCAGTAATAGCATAATGGTCTGTAAATGTATGTATAGATGACCACATGGCAGCCCTGCAAATGTCCAGTATGGACACATCACTGAGGAATGCCATCGATATCACTTGTGCTCTTGTGGAGTGAGCCATATCTGTTGAGGAGGTGTAGCTGAAGTTATCTTATACACAGACTTGGTACAGGATGTTACCCATCTAGAGATGGTCTGTGCTGAG
This sequence comes from Malaclemys terrapin pileata, assembly GCF_027887155.1. NCBI lineage: Eukaryota > Metazoa > Chordata > Testudines > Emydidae > Malaclemys > Malaclemys terrapin. The sequence continues at coordinate 12,978,542 of NC_071520.1, read as the reverse complement.
ACCACTTGCCCCTTCATGCAGTCTGCATATGACACAAACAGGTGAGGTGAAGCACGGTTTAGTCCTGTCTAGATAAAAGACTAGACATGACCTGACATCCAGATTATGGAGGCGCTGTTCTCCTGGGAGGACCTTAGTACCGGATCAGGCCGCATGGCCTGTTGAAGCTTGAGGCAAAGGTCCCATGCCCCCTGAGTCTGCTTTTTAAACGATCAAACAGCACTCTTAAGATGGGCCTCACTGAGACAAAACATGCACCGTGGTGGGGAGGGGGGGGTCGCTGTTGGGGATCACCTCTCCACACAAGGACAGTGTTTAAAGCCTGGTGAGGGCATCGAGGGGGAACACTATCGACTAATGCTATCTAACTACTAACTAATTACCTGTGTACAGTAAACTAGGCTTATAGTAAATGCAAGGTTGTAAGACTACAATCACAGACAGATCTTCAACTCCAGCCACGGTCGGTAAGAAGGGACTGAGGAGGGTCGGGGCAACACTGCCTCATATAGCCGGGGAGGGGCCGCAGCCCTGAGGCGCAAGGGCTGCCCCTCTAGGGGCACTGCTAGGCAAAAGGCTCTCACACCGGCACGCTGGGTGCATGCACACCAATGAGGAATACAGGTCTGCACCTACTCGAACAACTTCAGATTACTGAGCCAACAGATACCGTCTGAAGTGTGTTGTGGCGGTGACATGCTTTGGTCTTGGGCAGGGAGTGGAGTTAACAACGTCTTTGCTTGGCGTCCTTGTCTGGCCAGCAGAGGAGTGGTTGAAAACAAACCTCACTGTTGCCGACTGTCGTGGTATGAGGTGTTTTTCTTAAAGCCGCAGCTTCTGGAGGCATGTGGTTAGGTGAGAATCTCAGTTTTCATTTGAAAAAATAAGTTTCTAGCCTTCCCAGTTGCAGAGAAAAGCTTGAAAACAGAACCTAAGTGCACCCTAAAGACACTAAAACCAGAAGGGAAATAAATGGCATCCACATGTGTTAGGCTTAAAAATCATGAGGGTTGTGATGGGTTGGATCACAGAACCCCCCTTGGGAGCTGCCACCTGATGTACCAAGACTACCCGTGCTTCTGTTTTCCCTGCCAGCTCAGGACTCCAGCACCCTGTCTTGCTGAGCCAGACACTCCCGTCTGCTCCAACACAGACCTAGGGTCTGAATAACTTGCCCCAAAGCTGCAAGTTTACCTGAAAACAGCTCACAGAAGTGTGCTTGTCTTTAGCACTCAGATGCCCAACTCCCAGTGGGGTCTAAACCCAAATAAATCCGTTTTACCCTGTATAAAGCTTATACAGAGTAAACTCATAAATTGTTCGCCCTCTATAACACCGATAGAGAGATATGCACAGTTGTTTGCTCCCCCAGGTATTAATACATACTCTGAGTTAATTACTAAGTAGAAAGTGATTTTATTAAATACAGAAAGTAGGATTTAAGTGGTCCCAAATAGCAACAGACAGAACAAAGTAAGTCACCAAACAAAATAAAATAAAATGCGCAAATCTATGTCTAATCAAACTGAATACAGATAATCTCACCCTCAGAGATGTTTCAGTAAGCTTTTTCTCAGACTGGACACCTTCCAGGCCTGGGCACAATTTTTTCCCCTGGTACAGCTCTTGTTGCAGCTCAGGTGATAGCTAGGGGATTCTTCATGATGGCTCCTCTCTCCCTCTGTTCTCTTCCACCCCTTTCTGTATCTTTTGCATAAGGCGGGAACCCTTTGTCCATCTGGGTCCCGCCTCCCCCCCCAGTGGAAAAGCACCGGGTTAAAGATGGATTCCAGTTCAGGTGACATGATCACATGTCACTGCAAGGCTTCATTACCCACTTGCCAGCACTCACATATACAGGAAGACTAACAGGTAAACACAGCCATCTGCAGACAATGGTCCTGGTTAATGGGAGTCATCAAGATTCCAAACCACTATTAATGGCCCACACTTTGCATAATTACAATAGGCCTTCAGAGTTATATTTCATATTTCTAGTTTTAGATACAAGAGTGGTACATTTATACAAATAGGATGATCACACTCAGTAGATTATAAGCTTTGTAATGATACCTTACAAGAGACCTTTTGTATGAAGCATATTCCAGTTACATCATATTCACTTATATTTTTATAAAACTATTCCAGTTACATTATATTCACTTCTTATTATGTTTTTATAAAACCATATAGACTGCACAACGTCACAAGGGTTTTCAATAATATCTTATGATTTTGGGGGCCCTGATTCATGCCTTTGGAACATTTAGGATTGGCAGCACTGAAAATTGGGGTGGTTGAATCTGCCACTAGGAGAGTCACTCGAGGTTAACCCGGAGTTGTAGGAGGGTGCAGTAGTAAGAAGGGTAGTTCCTGTTGCTTAGCCTCCATGCAAATACGTCATCTTAATAATGCTTCACTCCTGTAGCCTGATCTATAGATTATGAATAAAAATTCCCAGTTACTGTATCACTTTGAGGGTTGACAGGTTCTTGTCCCAAGATCAGGCCCAGTATTATTAAAATTATATAGTTGGGAACCCCGATGTGCCCAGGTGCAACACTCACACTACAGGAAATCTTTTATATTTACAAATAACTTATTAATACATTTAGCAAAGTCACACGCACTCTAACTCGGTAAGGTAGCTAGAGATAATACAGAAAGTACATCTGAACATCCATACTCACACCATCCCTTGCAGAACAACCTGAAATGTTAGCCATTATCTTCCTCATCACCGTCACCTTCTTCATCTTCACCAGTGGCCATCATTCTAGCCCCTCCCAAGAGCTACATCTCTCTCCCCAGGCTGGGATGCCACTTTTATAATATGTTATGCTGACATTACCCGTGTCTAATGCATATTCAATAGGGGTTTCTCCCCTCTTCCTTATTTGTATTTTCTCCCCTTACCAATGTTAAGGTGTCCTTCTTCTATAGGTTAGTGTATTTATGATTTCACCCCATTATCATATACGCCAGGGCACTCTTGTGGTCGGATATTCCGTCCAAAACCTTCCAGAAGCCGATGTCAGTTCATGTTCTGTGGTTGGCTGATGTCATTATGGACAAAATTCCCTCCTACACTCTACCTCCAGTTCCCCAAAACTTATGCGTTAGCTAAGTTTATCTATGCCAAAGTTCGTAGGCTTCAAGCCTCATGCTAACTTCTGAAGCCAATGTCTTACAGGATACAAGCCTCTAGGTTCCTTGCATTACCGCTGAATATAATGCAAAGCAGTGAATATAATAGAGGTAAGCTGGCCCACTGAGCTACACTCCTAAAGCTCCTTTCATCTGAGGGGAGCAAGGTACTTTCATAATCATTCAACAGCGACATCATTCGTTGTATAAGGGGTTAAACTCATGCTACAAGAGGGGTGGCTTTGTAGGTAGGGCACTGGACTGGAGATCTAGGTTTTGTTCCTGTCTCTGCTACAAACGCTATGTGTGAACTTGGGCAGCTCCCCGAATCCCTCTCTGTGCCTCAGTTCCCCTATCTGTATAATGGGAAGAATACTGCCGCGTGTGCCAGGAGTGTTGTGAGGCTAAATTCATTAGTGTTGGGAAGATGGTGAGAGGGCCCCAGAATATGTTATAAATAGAGACATGGAAATGCCTGGCCTGCAGTGAGTGGGGATTTGAGCTTCCTCCAAGCTCAGTGAGATTTGGAACAGATCTGTGGATCCAGCCATTACTTTGGAGGCGCTGGTCACCGCTCCATAGTGAGGATTGAGCTTGAAATGAAGCCTAGATTGGGATCCAGTGCCCTGACTGAGCTCGTTCACTCTGGTGTAAGTCTGGAGTAGCTTCACTTAAGCCAGTGGGGTTACACTGCTGTTAGTGAGCAAAGACTGAGACCCTGAATTTCCACGGAGTTGGTGTTCAGATCTGGGGCTTGTTTCCCATCCACCTGTAACCCATACTTCTCCCTTCCCCCCACGATGTATTTAATAACCAAATGGTGCCTTGTCTAATTGTCGTAGAATCTGAAATCGTAGTGCGGTTGAACTAGCCACAAATCACTTACATTACATTACTTAAGATACTTTGTGAAGACTTCAGCTCTGCATTATAGAGTGTGCTGTGCTCTCCTGGGGGGGCTTCTGGTTTTCAATAGCTTTCCTCCTCTTTGTATGATCATTTCCTGATCTGCCTGGTTGCTGTGGCTTAAAAAGCTGTAGCAATTTCCGATGATTGTTCGCTATTTTCATTCTTCATCCTTCAGCTCAGCCTAAATAAGTCTTCATGGTCCAGCTGTGTCATTTCCTTGTACAGATTTTAGATCCTCACACAGAATTGCTACCTCTTTTTCCAGGGGTTCTCTCCAGTTTCCTTTCCCACCTACTGTAACTCATTTCCCCCGTGTTGTGAAATCAACTGTGACGAAGTGGGAATGTTCTTAATGTTTTCTCTGAGTACTGTGTGGGTGCCTCAGTTTCCCCTATGCATTTCTTAAGTATCTAGGTGGTGGGATAAGGGTGTGTGATTGTGGCAGAGCCTTAGAGGGCCAGTGTGGTGCTGTCTGCACAGAGAATGGCCGACACCCTGTCTCCTGGCAACGGATGGCCTGGGCCCCTCCCCTGCAAAGGTGCCAACTGAAGGTGTTGGAGAACAAAGAGATCAGGTGACCTTCTGGCCCAGATGGGGCCCTGGCCTCCTTGCCCCAAGATGGACCTGACTTAGGGGTCCTGTTTCTGTACCTACAAGCTCTGGCTTAGACTGTATTCCTGTCGTCTAATAAACCTTCTGTTTTACTGGCTGGCTGCGAGTCACGTCTGACTGCGGAATTGGGGTGCAGGGCCCTCTGGCTTCCCCAGGAGCCCCACCTGTGCGGACTCACTGCGGGAAGCACACGGTGTGGAAGGGGATGCTGAATGCTCCGAGGTCAGACCCAGGAAGCTCAAAGCTGTGTAAACTTCTTGCTCTGGAGACAGTCTGCTCACAGAGAGGAGGCTCCCCCAGAGTCCTGACTGGCTTTGTAGGGATCAGTTCCAGAGCATTGCCCGGTGACTCTGTGACATCACCCCCGTTGCTTCAGTCCACTTAACTATTGACTTCTCTCACCTTGCCACCTGTATATCCTTTGCATTACAAGCAGGAAGGCTCTTCCACCAGCCTGCTCAGTTCTGTGCTGCCTGGTCTTGCACAAGATTTTCTCTTCCTTTCTCCTACAGGGACATCCTACGACGTAAGGGTTCAGCTGTGGATGCTGCTATTGCTGCTCTGGTCTGCACTTCCGTTTTGAACCCCCAGAGTATGGGCCTGGGAGGAGGTGTCATCTTTACCATCTATAATGCAACCACAGGTATGGTAAGGGCCTGTCCCTTCTCAGGGAACTCTCCCATAGCATTCACATACGCCTCCTTTAGAGTCGATTCACCAGCATGTTCATTCAGTAGCCTTGCAGAAGCCAATGTCCTGGAAGCTCAGGCAAAGCATTTTTCTATGAACGCCGCACTCCCTGGTTAGAATGGTATCGTATTCCCAGACCTAACTACCCGTTACAGTACAGCGACGGCTGCAAACAGACATCCGTCACTCACAACAGGGTGAGTAGGATATCGCAGTAATTCACAAAGAAATCTCCTGGAGGTGTTAAGGTGAAAAACCCAACCATGTCTGAACGTTAGGCAGGCATTAGAGCAAAGCCAGAATGGCCCAAAACCCAGCTAACTGAAGGGCTGATGCTCACCTTATGCTCAGCCAATGCAGGTGAGATCAGAAGGGAAGCATTTGTGAATCTAAGAGAATCTAAGTGTAAATACTCTGGGCCATATTCAGCCCTGTTGTGACTGCGCTGAGGGATGAATGTGACTCTCCACGTCTGGTGAGACCTTGGACCTAATGCTTCGTGGCAAGTTTGCAGCACCTTGTGTCTGTCCTTTACAAAAGGCTGCCAGTTCAGAACAGTACTTTGTGTGGGTGTCAGGGACTCCACAAAGAGACAGACTGGGGAGACTCAGGCCTTCTAATTTTGCAACTTACTCCCTTTGGCAATCTAGCTATGCTCAAGTCCAGCCACTTTCAGGCCCTGATGTAAGACTTGTCTGTTTGTTTGGCTTTTAGAACTCAAAGTTTTGTTGTGTTCCTGCTTCAGCGTATTAATAGCGTCTTAGTTTAACCCAGCTGACATAGCCTATAGAAATTAGTAGTAAGAATAACACTGTAGTTTAAAGCAAACAAACCAACTACGTAACAAAGTCTGGAAATACGCAGGACTGACTTACATTAGGAAGCTGTGCTGGCAAAACTTTCCTTTTTCTCAGCACAGCCTGGTGTGTTGTCTCCTACCAACCAAACTCTCCACTTTTGCTGACATAGTTATTCTCCTGTTCAGAACATTGTAACCCTCTGCCAGTGTATTGGCAGTGGCTGCATGGGCACACACATACTGATACTGGTACAGACAGTACTCCAGCTGCAATCCCAAAATGCAACATTCATTTGTGGTTCCAGCACCCTCCTAAAAAGTCTACTGTTTCACCTCACTTTTTTCCCCTTTTCCGGTGGGAGAATCCCATTCGTTGCCACATGAAAGGGGCTTAAGCGCTTTCTATGGCAGATATGAATTACAGTAGTGTGGTCTATTGTTGCATGATAATATAATCTGCACACATGTCCCGCCTCTTAGCCTACCTCAAATACAATGATTATCACTAGCCAGCCTGTAAGCATGTATATGGTGCTGCAAGTCCAAGGTTGTGTTGCTCTCTGGCTTGCACTGGGAAAATGGAGTGTCTTTCCAATAGCGGCAGATGAATATGGAGTATTGGATGGTTTCAGGGACTTGTATGGACAGTATGCAGAGGCAAATAAGAGAGGGCATGGTTGTCACGTTTTGGGGTGCAACCCACACCAGTGCGAGGTCGTGTTACCATTTGTCCTGTAACTCTGAGTGCCTTAAAATGCTCTGCTGCTGTAGCTTCCAGTCTGGGTGCTCCCAGCCAGCATACAAGCATGCACTGAGTATCTGTGTGATAAAAGCCACCCTGGTTCAGCAACTCCAGCAGCCTGCTTGTTACTCCAGCAGCCTTGGTTATTATTAGCCAAGCCACCCCTACTCCCGAATTTCCCCCAAACTGTCTGCCCTGAAATGTCCAGCCCTCTCCTGGTACAGTTAGGGAAGTAATACAGTCCATTGCTCCTTTAAAGAGACAGAACCCCAGCAGTCTGTTGCTTTAACTAGAATTCATGATTACGTCAATTCAAACACAGCACCGGGTTGGTTTAGATGGGAAATAAACAAGTTTATTAATGAAAAGAGAGGATTTTAAGTGAGCTCAGGTGTAAGGGATAAAGTCAGAAATGGTTATAAGCAAATAAAAGTGAAAAATGCTGTCTAGGGACTAAGATTTAACCAAACGACAGTCTTGTTTCAAGGTGAGCTTCTTAGGCTTCCTCCTAGCAAGACGGCTGACTGACCCCTTGGTCAGGATCTCCCACAAAGTCCAAGGTGCTCGGTTCCTTTGTCTTTTGAGGTGAAAGATAAGTTGGGGTGCTTTGCCCCCCTCTTTTAGAGTGCAGTGTCCTTTTGAAATGGAGCCTTCTTAAAGTCTAGTGCTCTCCGGTGAGGAAAGGTGCCATGGAGTCTGATGGAGAAGAGAACCTATTGATTGGCATGCTGGTTCCAATATGCCAATGAATAGCCACTTGACTGCAGTTTGCAACCATGCCCCCGTAGCAAGCGCAGGAGCGATGTAGAGATGAGACTTCCTAGCTAACTGGTTAAGCCAACTGTATGCCTCTTTGCACCGCTGAAGTACCATAAAAGGGCAACAGTTTTTAAGAGCAATAGAGCCAGAATTAATCCATCTGTATATCCTGGATCATGATCTTGCTTTCGGATCAAACGAAGAGCCAAAGGGACCAGCAGTATGAGATGTACTGTTCTTAAAATTGTTAGGAGGACGTAAACTCTGCAGCAGGAAGGCTTCATAAATACAACGTGAGAGCTTGGCAGGTTTGGTGATGGACTTCATGGACTCCAAAGTGCATGATCCAGTGGGACGCCAACCCTCACCCGTTTCCACAAAGAAGCATAAACTCCAGCCCTCTGCTTTCTGCTCCACTAACTGTGATGAATGAAACTTACCAGACACTGGGAAGAGATTATTATGTGTTTTCCTTTCTTATTTCCAGGAGAGGTCGTTGTGATTAACGCTCGTGAAACAGCTCCAGAAAATATCAACCAAGACTTGTTAAATCAATGTAATGGTTTACCTCTCCAAATAGGTAAGGACAAGAATTGGACTGTTTTCCTTTCAGACAGCTTGGTGCAGTAAGGGGGGGGGGAGGGGGAGGTACTGCCTGGCATTTGGGGAGAGGATAGAGGACCTCGCTATTTCACTGCATTATGGGAAGTCCATTGTCTCTGGAGGGTCACTCTTCTTCATTATTTCCTGCTGTTGCTCTTGAGTGCTAAGCTGAATGGACAAAGCATTTGAACCCCACTAATCTGTGGGATGAGAAGGGAAAAAGTGTCCTAGGGAGAGGAAGGTAACCTGAACCTCAAGGAAACCTTCTGGGGTTGGTCTGGTGTCAGTCCCCATGACTAGACCCTGCATGTATGCAGTTCTAAGCTTTTTCCTAATATCAGCATTGGCCCAGAGTTGGGTTATTTTTAATACATCTAGTGAAAGAGCACAGAGGATTTGACTCTTACGCCCACACAAAGTAGTTACTCCTGGGAATAGCCACATGTATTTCAATAGGGCTGCAGGGATGTAAATAATGTGTAAAAACAATAACCGTGTAACCAATTAAAATTCTATCAGTTACACAGTTAAACGTTTAACCGGGGAACTAGAGGTGCAGGGGGTGCTGCAGCATCCCCACGTTTTATGCGGAGCTCTGCTGCCAGCCCCACACCTGGGGATCCCCGCTGCTGGTCCCATATCCAGGGATCTCTGCTGCTGCCCACGCCCGGGATCCTGGCTGCTGGCCCCGCACCTGGGATCCTGGCTGCTGGCCCCATGGCTGGAGTCCCAGCAGCCAGGACTCCGGGACGGGCGCAGGCAATAGCAGAGCCCCAGGCGCGGGGCCAGCAGCCGGGACCCCAGTGGAGTTTGTCACGGAGTCCCCGGGCGATGCTCTGGAACTGCTCCCCACAAAGCCAGTCAGGACTCTGGGGAACCTCCTCTCCCTCGGAGCAGACCGTCTTCAGGGCAAGAAGCTCACATGGCTTCACCTCCTTGGTCTCTCCTCGGAGCATTCAGCATATGCCCCTCCATGCGCTTCCCACAGCGAGTCCGCCCCGGCGGGGTCCTGGGGAAGCCAAAGGGTTCTGCACCCCCCACTTCGCAGTCAGACGTGACTCTCAGCCAGCCAGTAAAACAGAGGTTTATTAGATGACAGGAACACGGTCTAAAACAGAGCTTGTAGGTACAGCGGCGAACGGGACCCCTTGGCCAGGTCCATTATGGGGTTCAGAGAGCCAGACACCCATGTCTGCCCTCACTCCTAGTCCCCAGGTAGCTCCAACTCCCAAACCCCCTCCAGCCCCTCCTTCTCTCGGCTTTGTCTCTTTCCTGGGCCAGGAGGTCACCTGATCTCTTTGTTCACCTTTAGCTATTTCCTTGCAGGGGGGAAGGGGCCCTGGCCATTTGTTGCCAGGGAGACAGAGTGTCAGTGATTTATGCGCACTGGCCTTTCCTCACCACCTAGAGACTTAAGAAATGCCTAGGGGAAACTGAGGCACCCCCACAGTATTCAGAGGAAACATTAAGAACAGTCCCACTTCGTCACAGAGTTTAATTGTTAACAGAAACGGATACGCATCAAGGTTATCGGTTAACTGGTTAAACTTTTACATCACTATAGGACTGCAGGCTGCAAACTGTTGTAAAGACCTATAGGGTCAGGCTCCACAGCAAGGCTCATTATCTGTAAGTCAAAGCTGACAGCTCTGTACTTCATTGTTCTTGTCCTTGCCTGTGGCTCAGTGTGCAGTTCCACAAAAATGACAGCAAAAATGGCAGGGGGGGGGCATTTTTGTGTCTCAGCGACAGGGGATGGCCTGTGCTATCACCAGTGGGATTGAAGGGGGGGCGGGAATGGCCTGTGCTATCACCAGTGGGATTGAAGGGGGGCGGGAATGGCCTGTGCTAACACCAGTGGGATTGAAGGGGGGAATGGCCTGTGCTAACACCAGTGGGATTGAAGGGGGGAATGGGGGTGGGGTGGGGTGGGGTGGGGTGGGGGATGGCCTGTGCTATCACCAGTGGGATTGAAGGGGGGGCGGGAATGGCCTGTGCTATCACCAGTGGGATTGAAGGGGGGAATGGCCTGTGCTAACACCAGTGGGATTGAAGGGGGGAATGGCCTGTGCTAACACCAGTGGGATTGAAGCGGGGGTGGGGGTGGGGTGGGGTGGGGGATGGCCTGTGCTAACACCAGTGGGATTGAAGGGGGGAATGGCCTGTGCTAACACCAGTGGGATTGAAGGGGGGAATGGCCTGTGCTAACACCAGTGGGATTGAAGCGGGGGTGGGGGTGGGGTGGGGTGGGGTGGGGGATGGCCTGTGCTAACACCAGTGGGATTGAAGGGGGGCGGGAATGGCCTGTGCTAACACCAGTGGGATTGAAGGGGGGAATGGCCTGTGCTAACACCAGTGGGATTGAAGGGGGGGCGGGAATGGCCTATGCTATCACCAGTGGGATTGAAGGGGGGAATGGCCTGTGCTAACACCAGTGGGATTGAAGGGGGGAATGGCCTGTGCTAACACCAGTGGGATTGAAGGGGGGCGGGAATGGCCTGTGCTATCGCCAGTGGGATTGAAGGGGTGCATGTGTGATAAATGAAGGGCGAGGGTAGCTTCCTTTTATGGACACCCAGCCAGCCATTAGCTATAAAAATCCCTCTTAGTAGCTGTTCTCTAATTGCTCTACCTCTAAAGGGTTAAAATGTCTCACTGCGATGCATAGGGAAAAGGAATGAGTGGGCACCTGGCCAAAAGAGCCAATGGGAAGCTAGAACTTTTTAAAGTTGAAAAACGACTCCCCTTTGGTCTGGCTGTTGTTCTCTCGTGGAGAGGCGGGCAGGGCAGCAGTTATGCTGTAAGACGGTTGCGGCCAAGTATGAAAAATCCTCAGTATCATACCTAGAAACTACTCATTTGAAACTCCGGATATGTCAGTAGATCAGGAAATGTCTAGGAAGACGCGATTAGGTTTATCTCTTTTTATTTCTTTATGACTTGTGGACTTCTCGGTGCTAACCCCAGTGCTTTTGTGTTGCTTGTAACCTTTAAGCTGAACCTCAAGAAAACTATTCTTGATGCTTAATCCTTGCAATTGCTCTTTTAAAATCTAGCAATAGCCTGAGTTTCTTTTTTTTAATAAAATTTACCTTTTTTAGAACACCAAAATCCAATTTTGTTCTTAAGAGGTTTGTGCACGTTGTTTAATTAGCTGGTGGCAACAGCTAATTTCCTTTGTTTTTCTTTCTCAGCTCTTCCCTGGGGTGGGGTGTGAAAGGTCATGAGGGTACCCCACAGGAAGGAATTCCCAAGTGCGCCTTCCTGGGCTCTCAAAGGGGTTCTGCACTTGGGTGGTGGCAGCATTTACTCATGCAAGGTCAGAGAAAAGCTGTAACCTTGGGAGTTTAATACAAGCTTGGAGTGGCCAGTATTAATGTTTAGAATCCTTGTGGGCCCCCACCTTCTGCACTCGAAGTGCCAGAGTGGGGAATCAGCCTTGACAGGGGGAATGGCCTGTGCTATCACCAGTGGGATTGAAGCGGGGGTGGACCACACCTTGAAACTATTGGGAATTCCTGGTGCTAGATTCTGCTTCCCTTCCTAGCGTGTCATAGCTGTTAGTGGTGGCCTTCAGATGGATGTGACCTTGAATTATGTGATTTACTATATGGGGGGAGGGGTTACTGCAGTGAGTAATATCGTAACTGCTTGTGCAGGGAGCCAGTGGATTGCAGTTCCGGGGGAGCTTCATGGATATGAAGAAGCCCACAGGCGCTATGGCCGGTTGCCATGGAAATGGCTGTTTGAACCAACCATCGAGCTCCTTACAAATGGAATCAGAATGCCAGCAACGCTGAGCAAATTTCTCAGTCACCCGCTGTTACAGAGCTTTTTGAAAAAGTCATCCTTGTGGTAAGAGAAGTTGTATTTCACCTGGGTGTGTGGCATAGGCACCGACTTCCCCTCTTTCCCGTGAGCGCTCGACCCCCCACCCCCGGCCCTGCCCCCATTCCACCCCTTCCAGGAGGCTCCGCCCCTGCCCCACCTCTTCCCATCCCTGCCCTGCTCCCATTCCAACCCCTTCACCAAAGTCCCCGCCCCAACTCTGCCTCCGCCCCGCCCCTATTCTAACTCCTTCCTCAAATCCCTGCACCGGCCCCGCCTCCTCCCCTGAGTGTGCCACATTCCCATTCCTCTTCCTCCCTCCTGGAACGTACTATCACTGCCAAACAGCTATTTGGCGGCGGCTGGGCAGGAAGTGCTGGGAGGTAGGCAGAGAAGCAGGGATGCGGTGCACTCAGGGGAGGAGGAAGTGGGGCAGGGGGTGGGTGGAGCTTGGCTGCCCTGGGAAATGTGCATCTGCATGTTGAAAATAAGATGGGGGACTGGATATGTGAAGATTGCCTCTGTTGAAAGACATTGACAGTATTGCAACTGTCCGTTGACAGGGCAGAAACCTGCAGTCTTACTCGTGTGAGCATTCCTATTGGGATTCCTTGAGTAAAGGCTGCAGCTTCAAACCCAGAGTAAGGAATCTTTGTGTGGGACTTGATATGGAGACATGCTTGCCAAGGGAGCGGTACTGTATGAAGACAGGCCAGCCCCTGGTGGTATGGAGTGGAGCTTTGGAGAACAAGGACAAATGGTACACAGAAGAAACAAGCTTTGGCTGGCAAATGGGGACACTGTTAAGGGAGAGAAATAATCACACGCATGCTATAAACCTGAACTGATGGACATTCTCTCTTAACAGCCAGCAGTTCTGTAAGAATGGTGTGGTCCTAAAACCTGATGCAATCATCTCTTGGCCAGCCCTGTTGAAAACACTGAAGAATGTAGCAGAGAAGGGAGCCAGAGAATTTTATGAGGGCAAGATAGCAGAGGATTTGGTGAATGACATAAAGAATGAAAGTAGGTAACAGTTATACTTCATAGATGAAATTTCTGTAAGGTGGGTGCACAACCTGTTGAAAGATCATACTCAAAGCGAAGTTATCAGTGGTTCACTGTCAGACTGGGTGGGCATAGCTAGTGGGGTCTCGCAGGGGGTCAGTCTTGGCTCCAGTACTATTCAATGTTTTCATTAATGACTTGGATAATGGAGTGGAGAGTATGCTTATAAATTTTGGCAATGACATCAAACTGAGGGGTTGCAAGTTCTTTGGAGGACAGGATTAGATTTCAAAAGGATCTTGTCAAATTGGAAAATTATTCTGACATCAACAGGATGAAATTCAATAAAGATAAGTTGAATGAAGCAAAGAACTCTGTTTGGGGCCCCAAAAATTGAGGCACTCAAAGTCACTAGTCGCCTTTTTTAAAAATCGGCATCATGACAAGTATTGGTGAAAATGCTAGGCCTGATATTTCCTAGTGCAACTCCGCTGACTCTGTGGAATTACACCATGCTGGGATTTGAGCCCTGATGCCTAGGGATTATACACAATAGGGTTTTCAGCTAAGAAAATAGGTCTATGTTCAGGAAAGATGTAGCCTTGACTTTAATACAGCTGAGGGTTCATTTATCAAAGGAAGGAAAGAGCAGAACTTGCAGATATTTTACCTCATGAGGAAGCTGACCCTGCCCACACATTTGGCTCCTGATGTGAGATAAGGAGTAGGAGGATGAGTCTCCTGTTGGACTTGGTATAGCCTCCCAACTGGTTGCTGCACTTTATTCATGTCTTGTTGACTCACTGAGTGCAGAAAATACAGTCCTTGAATAATATTTTTCCTTTTTTGTTCCTAGTCTGAGCCCCCCCCTCCTGCTCTTCACTCTGGGTTCACCTTGTCCATCGTTAGGGGAATGACAGCAGTATTGTTCGGTGGGGCAACCAGCAGGTGGAGGTCCAACAGCAGGGCAACTCATGCCATTTCCCTTTCCACGGGGGGCAGACATGACCTGGCTCAGCCCCAGGAGTGGAGCCTGAAACCCAGCTTCTGCTCTGTCATTCAGGGTCACTGTGCAGTTGTTTCACCAGCTGTATCAGTTTTTTGCTGTTCTTGGGTTTGACACACAAAAGAGGAAGGGCAAAAGGTGCGGGGATGCTGGGGCCGGTTGTAATAAGTATTCATGAGGCTTGCAGGGGCTCTGGTTCTCTCTGCCTATGGCAGGTACTCATAGAGCAAGCTATCACTCCAATGGCACGTGCCTCTCGTTTTCTCTTGAAGACGGCAGTCTGACGCTGAGGGACCTCAAGAATTTCCAGGCAAAAGTGATGACACCTCTGAATATTTCTCTGGGTGGATACACAATGTATTCCCCTCCACCACCTGCTGGGGGTGCTGTTCTTCTCTTCATCCTCAACATACTGAAAGGTAATCTGTGAAATGAAAGGCAGATTTCTATATCGTGTGCCATCTACCTGGGTGGGAAGGGCACTGGCCGGGACAGTGGGTGGAGGGGCAGGATGAGATCAGAAACAGCAATGTAATAATACTACTTGGCCCTTATTATCCCCATTATACAGCTAGGGGAATAGAGGCAGAGAGGTTAACTGACTTTCCCAAGGTCACACAGAAAATTAGTTTCAGAGCTGAAATTAGAACTTTGGTGTTCCTGGCTCTCAGCCCATGCCCAGTCTGCGGGATCAAATCTCTTCGATGGGAAGAAATGGATTAAGAATAGGGATGGGGCAGAAAGAGTAGATCGGATTAAGACTCACGATATAATGCAGCTGGTTCCTTACTTCATTAATCCCTTTGGTTTACCCTGCACCAAAGAGTTTAAATTCACGCCAGAGTCCCTGGAGTCGACCAGTGGGAAGATTGAGACCTACCATCGGATTGCAGAGGCCCTGAAGTTTGGCAATGGGCAAAAGCCAAAACTGGATGACCCGCAGTTCTCTGGCATAGAGGAGGTGAGCCGGCACAGCTCCATGAGGCAGCCAGAAATGCCATTGCAGATCTCAGACTGTCCCTGTGGCACAATCAGTGGGGGAAGGGAAGAAACGGAAATCAATTTGCTGTTAATTGTCCATGTATTTTAAAGTCCAGTCAATGTTTCCTTGCTAATAAGATTCTAGTACCCAAACCCCATAAAGTTTCATAGCTCACTGGTCCAGTGCATCTCCATCTCAATGGAACTCTTACTTGTAAGATGAATATGTGCAAACTTGGGCTTCCTGTCCTGACTGTCCAGTGGATAGTTGATAGGAAACACTGTCGTGGAGAACAGCTGTTAACTTGGGCCCCCTTCCTCCTCTCCTGCCTTCTCTATAGCTTTGCTGCAGGGCTGCTGTTTCTGTTTTGAAACCTCTTTGTCATAAACTCATCTGCTTTACACTCCCTAAGATAAACCTTCCAAACAACCTGCCAAGTCCCCTTAAGGTTCATTAGAATACTGCACTGCAATATTACGTGTTACTTCTCTCATGCTTACTTGTGCTGAGTAGGAATTTACTCTGTGTAGTCCTGTTGCAATGGGGAAGAAGTAAACTCAGTGGGACAACTGGTGGAGGACAGTACTGCTTAGCTTGGCTGAGGGTGGCAGAATTGGGCCCTGTGTTCTCAGACAGTCTCAATGTCAGTGTTTTGATTGTTTCATTTCAATGGCTTTGCTCACCTGATCAGTTAAAGCAGGAAAGAGGATCTGGATTACAGGTGTCATCCATTGTTGTTTGCCAGAGTGTTCTCATTTGTTCAGGAGTTGGTTATTAAGCACTGATAGCTCTGCTTAGTGTTGTTTGAGGAGGTGCGTTGTGGGAAACAGTGGGCAACAAATGCTGACAGTGCTTGAGTGGTGATGTAGATTCTCTGAGTTCCATCACCTTGAGTTAAACCCCATGACCTCCTCCTCAGCCTGCAGCAGCATCCCTGTGCTCTGGAAGGGTCATCTCACTGCCCTTGGCCTTATTCCTAGGTGACTATTCAGGAACTGTTGTCCAACTCTTTTGCTGAACTTGCCAGGAACCGTATAGATGACAGAGGTGACCATCCAAACAGTTTTTACAATCTGTCACAGACAAGCAACATAGGCTACGGCACCGCCCACATCTCCGTCCTCGCTGAAGATGGCAATGCTGTGTCTGTCACCAGCACTATCAACCAGCCGTAAGTGACCAGAGCCTGGTGATTTGGTCACCCAGAGGGAGTGTGACTGGGACTCTGCTGAGCAGGTTTGTGGGGCTCCTGGAGCGTCCAAGTGTGGGTAGTGCCACTGGAAAGATGGCTGCTGCCCATCTTGTGACTCTCTGGAAATGGCTTCAGTCTCAGGTCTCCCCTGTCTCTCCCCCACCTTCACTCTTTTGCAAGTTGCCACTCGGGGGGGAGTGAGGGGGAAGGAAGGGGGTTGCTGTGCTGTACTCATAAGGAGGGGACCAGATGGCCTGGGTCTCTACTGAAACTGACACACAGTCCTACTGTCCAGTATAACAAACTGGCCCAGCCAGTTACCTGGCTCCCAAGACGGTTATGAACAATACAACAGCCCGTGTTACAGTTTCCCAGAAATAGGCAAGGCAGGAGCAGGGATGTAGCTACCCTCAGGACAGCCTTATTCTGAGCTTCCCTCAACCAGTCATCTGAGTTTGATTGTTCCCAGCTGGAGCAGTGAAACTGCCCCCTGCTATCAAGGGACGTAGCCCCAATCCACCTCACTGCCACGCCCACTTGAGAGTCAGACAGGACAAACAACTTGCTCAGTAGTTTTTGCTACTGAGCCACCTACTGAGAGGTGCTCTAGAAAATGGCAGCCAGCAACTCTTGTACAAGCACCTGGACTCAGCTGGCTTAGGAAGTAGAAGTGTCTCAGTTTTGTCGCCCGTTCAGTGATGTCTCTGGATTTGGGTGTAGTATTTACTCTGATTTCAAAACGTAGCCATACAAAAGGTAAAACTCTCTTGTCTCTTCTTACAGATAGTGGACTCAGCAACCCACACAGCCTGTGGCCATACAACAGTAAATATAAAGGTACCGCAGCCTTAAGGCACTGGCACCTCTGCGCTGAATATGGGCTTAGCAGAGTCTTCTAAGGGCTCCTGTATATGGCAGCACTAGGTTGGCATGGTGCAGCATGGCCAGTGGTAATTCCCAAAGGGTGCTCTGCTGTTCTGTCTGTCGGAGATCTTTGGCATAACAGTCCTGGACTACCACATCTCACGTGTGCTTTCCCTCCGCTCAGGTTTGGCTCAATGGTATATTCCCCAAGCACTGGGATCATTTTAAATAACGAGCTCGCTGACTTCTGCAAGAAGCCAAGAAACAAGATCACTAGCGGTGAGAGCTGACGCCTCGTATCTAAACAAAAGGCCAGAACGTGCCGTGAGCATCCACAAACCTTTGGATGTGCCCCCAGATCTTGAGCATCTAGCTCATAGCTCTGAGCCCGAAGTGCACCTTGGGAAATGATCTCCAGCAAGACATTCCAAGGGTCAGAGGTTACTTTTCCTCCCTGATCCTTTTCTGACCAGAACTAGATGTGAGTTTGTTCTGAATTAGTGCAGTACCTGGGTCTGTAAAATTCTTTCATTCATTTTCTGGCCAGGGCATACAAAGCAGAGGCAAAATGCTGAGACGCTGAACTCAGAAAAGTAACTACAATTCATATAGGGATAAATGCTGCAGTGCTTACTCTCGGCTCCCAGTGACTTCACAATTCTCAGATTGTGGGGGAAAATAATAATCCTCACAAGACACACGCATCCACCAAGAATTTAAATAGTTTTATTATAGTGCCAGAGGTATATTTATAGCTGTATAACCCTATAGGTGTAAATAAAGTGCTCGAGCCTGTAGGGTTACCAGATAGCAACTGTGATAAAACAGGATGGGGGTGGGGGGGTAATAGGTGCTTATCTAAGAAAAAGTCCCCAAAAACCAGAACTGTCCCTTTAAAAACAGGACATCTGGTCACCCTAAGCCTGGGGCTACTGGCACATTGTTTTCCATGTTGGCAGGTAAGTTTCATCCTAAGGAATTCTTCCATGGCTCAGCTATGCCAAAGGTTGACAGAACAGTGACCAGAGCTGGCTCTGGGATTTTTGCCGCCCAAAGCAAAAACAATTTTGGCCGTCCCCCACCCCCAGTTTTTGAATTACCCCACCCCCGGCCCCGCCTCAACTCCGCCCCTTCCCCAAATCCCCAGCCCTGCCTCTTCCCTCCAGGCTCTCAAGCCTAGGAGGGAGGGAGGGAGGGGGAGAAGCAGCGCCCGCGCCGCGGCCACTCAGAGTCTCCCCCTCCCTCCCAGGCTTTCAAACCTGGGAGGGAGGGGGAGACCCCGAGCGGCCGCAGCGCGCAAAACAGCTGATTCGCGTGCCGCTGCTCCCCCTCCCTCCCAGGCTTGAGAGCCTGGGAGGGAGGGCGAGTAGCGGCGCACGAATCAGCTGTTTCGCGCGCCGTGGCGAGCTAGGGCGGCCGGGGCACATTTTTAGGGGCGGCATTCTGGCGCCGGCCATGCCGTCCCTAAAAATGTGCCGCCCCAAGCACCAGCTTGTTTTGCTGGTGCCTAGAGCCGGCCCTGACAGTGACTATAGCCCTACTGCGAACACTGGTGTGCCCAGGTTGTGCCTATCACTGGTGTCTAGTTCCAGCAGTTCCCAAAGAAGTTTGAGGCTGCAGCACACTACAGAACTAAGCAGAGCTGTGAGAGCATCTTCATAGTTACAGGCCTCCTCTAGTGCAGGTTGGGCTTCCAAGGAGTTACCTCTGGCCAAGGGAAAAACAAATCCCCAAGACTTGTATTTCTGGAACAACTGATGGAAAGTTGAATTGCTGAGGGGAACGGGCGAGGTTCAGTGTGGACAGGGAAGAGCCAAACAGAGATTTGCAATGAATGAAGTTTGTTTTTTTCCCTATGGCCAGATGGGCCAATAACTCCATTCTCCATCTTCTCTAGGAGAAATACCTCCCTCTGCCATGGTGCCTTCCATTCTCATCTCCAAAGATGATAACTCCAAGCTGGTGATTGGAGGCTCAGGAGGGGACCTGATTATCAGTGCCACTGCCTTGGTGAGTGAGTGACCGCATGGCATGGGAAGGAGCACTAAAGTTACTGCTCTTCATTTGAGTTTCCTCCTACTAAACACATGAAACGTTCATTAACCTACCTGCAGGGCAGAGGGGGCCGCAGCTCCTTTTGTCGGTGCTGTTAAGACTGTTTGAGGGTGCAGCAGGCCCACCAGCCTTTGTGACTACACTGGACACTAGCCCAAGTGGGTTTTAACATCCCCATGAACTGGAGTTTCCTTCACTTCATGGCAGCTCTGTCATTGCCCCACAGGGATGGCTTAGACTTTCTTGCTAAAAGCAAGAGATGATGTGTCTACTGGAGGTAGAGACGATGAAATGGGAGCTTATTAAAACTGGTATCGCTGGTACCACCTCCCAGACCAGATAGGGAATGTTCCTGCCATTCCGCACACTCAGTGTCCTCTTTCATAAACCTGATGCGATTGTAGTCCTGTCCTTAAAAACTCCTCTCATTAGAGGTTGGGGGTGGGGAAAATCACTTCCTCTCCATAGAGGTTGGGGACAAAGTGTCCCCAGGTTGCTTTCCAGGTGGGGTAAGGGATTTCACAGTCACACTCTGGCCAGCTCGAGAGGCACATCTCCCCTTCACTGTTGGCACCATCATCTCCGGATGTTGAGTCGCATTCATTCTCACCCTCCCCCTTTTGCTAGTTCAGGCTTTCGCTGACAGGAAACCGAACCAGTCACTGTAGGCCAAGGTGTTGACCCAGCCTTGAATGACTGCAGTTAGGGATGGGTGAGACCAGCCTTCTAGCCCATCTCCTGTCCCCAGGGCTTGTTGTTCTAGTGCGTAGTCTGTTTTTAGAGGAGGCTAAATGAAAAATGAACCCCTGGCTGCCAGCAACAAAAAGACTCATCCCAGAAGCTTGTTAAAGCTCTAGATATTGTTCTTAACAGTTTCATAACAGCTGGGCTGATGTTCAAATGAGGCAAGGAGAATCAAGACAGATTCAAACTCTGTCCCGTTCATTTAGACCAGTGAGTGCATCTGCGGTGTGGGGGGAACATCTGTGCGTGTTTGTTCCTGTCCCGCCACCTGTTTCAAGGGTAGTCTTGGTCTGTTGAAGGAAGCTGTGTCTAGCCCTCCTTGGCCCATGGAGCAACAGGGTGTGGAGAATAAGCTGCTCTCCCTTGGTATGGTGCACAGCATCTTTATGGCCAGTTGTCTATGTGAGATATGGGCACATAGCAAAAGACTATTGTATCAACCCTATAGGTGTTTTCATGGGGGTCAGGACTGTATTCTGACTTTGTGAGCGAGTTACAGGGTTTCCTGAAGGAACCAACATCACTGAGGGTAATTAATTCAAATCCCTAGGTAGGTAGCAAGTCTGGAGAAGACTCGCCCTGTGGTGGAAACTGCATATACTAGTTTGACCAGGTTCAAGAGGCCTGACAAACTAAAGCTGTCAAAGGTGCCCACCCAGACTTAGGGAGAGCAGTCACTCTCACTTGAGCCTAGATATAACTGGTGTAAATCAGTAACGTCTAGAGTTACTTCAGACTTACGCTGCCATACAAGTAGGATATAGCCCAAAGACTTCAAAGGAGTGGCTCTGGGTTTGCACCAGTGTACATGAGAATTTGACCCAGTTTCTCACCCTTCACCTTCATTAACTGCTGAGTTTGTTCCACTGCAGGCAATCATGAACAAACTCTGGTTTGGCTATGACCTGAAGCATGCCATCTCACTGCCAGTTCTCCATGCTTCCACGGACAACTCCATCCAGTTCGAGTCAGGCTTTGAAGAGGTGAGCAGCTTCCGGCTCTCCCTGCACTTGTTGCTTGTCCTTTGTGAGGGTTACAAATATAACTGGCAGGCGGATGAGTGCTGCCTTGTCTGTCACCACACCGAATGCTAGGAGGGTCCCACTTCCAGTTGATGTCCCTTTTATTTGAACCCAGTCTCTGGGCCAGCTGCTCAACATGTTTCCGTCCCATGGGAGAATATGCCCAGATGCAACACACAACAGAGGCTTACTTCGTTTTTTCTGCTCCTTCCCTTTCAGGCTGTTAAGAAGGGACTGCTGCGCAGAGGACACCATGAACAGAACCGCACCACGTTCCTGAATGTTGTCCAGGGGATTTCAAAGGAAGGAAGATGCATCTTTGCTTATTCTGATAAAAGGAAGCGGGGGGAGTCATCTGGGTATTAAGAACAAGTGCTGTAGCA
This sequence comes from Malaclemys terrapin pileata, assembly GCF_027887155.1. Taxonomy (NCBI): domain Eukaryota; kingdom Metazoa; phylum Chordata; order Testudines; family Emydidae; genus Malaclemys; species Malaclemys terrapin. The sequence goes on along the minus strand of NC_071520.1, from coordinate 12,957,197 downwards.
AACATTTTATTCTAGCCAAAAAGACTATGAAATAACTGGGTCCAGAGCACCAGCTATCCTGGAAGCACCCCTGACATCTCCTGTACCAGTCGGACTTCTTGAAGCCACCTAGCAGAGAGTGTGGGTGAGACTCATAGTAACAACTGACTCTCCAATATATGACAAGCTACCTTCAAGCTGTTACAGGTACTAGTCAGCCAGTCTTGGCTAGAATCATACCCTCCATTTATTATATCTGCCAGCTGGGTCCAGAGGACAAAGGACCAGCACTTGTGTGATATATAGAAATATATTTTGTGAACAAAGCAGCTATTTAGAATATGAAGCCAGAAATCAGGAATTAACCAAGCAGTGGGAATTTGGAAAGCCCAGTGCCAGTGGGAGCTGCCCTCAGGAACCTGAATCTATCTTCCCTAGAGTCTGAAGATCCTCAGATAGGAGTGGGAGTGGTTTCTTTCTGGCTTTGGAAAACCCCTGACGTGTGAATGTGCTTTCTGGCCACACCATTCATGGGAAATAGGCAGCGATGACAGACTTCTTTCTTTGCTCAGGTGTGTTTCAGCACCAACGAGTTGCACAGCAGAGCTGCAAGATACAGCTTTGCATGGACACACAATAAGGGAATGAGTCTAACAACATTTTGTCTAGCTTTTGCCTGTCCCAGGGGTATCATTTGAAATTAGTATTAGCACAAAACTGGTCTATGTACTACAGCGTCTGTTGCGGCAGTCAGCTACTATAGGAACGAGGGCCACCTCTGTAGCAGCACTGAAGGTTTCTTAGGCCCTACCTCAGAGGGAGTCGCTATAAATGAGCTGTGCAAAGCGTGACTGTGCATAAGTGTGGATAATGTGAATTCTCTTCTCCTTTGGAAGGAACTGATGATATATTATAATCTTCCAGTCTTACACCTCTCCCCTGGGGGCAGGGAAACCTAAGCCTTCGCCAAATTTCCTCGCTCATCCTTATCTAGACATGTTCCAAGGGAAGCTGAAGACAGGCCCCTGGATGAGTTGAAGTGAGGACGCACAAAAGAAGGAAATGAATATTTCTTCAAAACAGGAGTGAAATGGGTTCTGGGAGGACCCTTTAAAATAAGGGTGCAGGTAAGAGTAGTGTAGTCAGGATTTCTATTACATCTTCACAAATACGCAATGAGCCTTTCCTAACTGGAGCTGTTACAGCGCCCACCAACGCACTGAGACACGACACAGAGAAGTGCTGTGCGTTCTGTGACTAGTTTACGCCTGTGTCCACAGGAAGAATTGTGCTCCACAAAAACGAGTTGCCCCTGATTAACTACCGCAAGTGACCTACGTTTTTCAGAGAATTCGAGGAGAGGAGTGTAGGAACATGCCAAAGAACAGTCATAGCTAATATGCCTGTAGCAGGGGAACAGACTAGTGCTTGTTAAATCACAGACGCGAGCAGCCTAGGGTGTTATCTATGCCTCATCCTTGCCATAAGTATGACTGGGTATGCAGTCACATTGTTTATATTTGTACACTGATATTTTTAAAGGGCTTTAGAAAAATTCATAGGACCAAAGACTCAGCATGCCTCTATAAATTCACCTGCAGTCACTTATGTGTACGGGAACCTTTGTTTGCATACAGGAATTTGTGATTATTATACGCTTTTAAAGCCTTGCGTATAACAGATTTATATTGGCTTTTTGTGCATTAATAGATCCCTGTTCTGTTAATCCATCTTATGCAGAAAAGCAAACAGTTACATTCATGTCAGACCTTACGCTAGGTCTACACTACCCACCTGAATCGGCGGGTAGAAATCAACCTCTCGGGGATCGATTTATCGCGTCCCAACGGGACGCGACAGTCGATCCCCAAATCGACACTCTTACTCCACCAGCGGAGGTGGGAGTAAGCGCCGCCGACAGGAAGCCGCAGAAGTCGATTTTGCCGCCGTCCTCACAGCGGGGTAAGTCGGCTGCGATACGTCGAATTCAGCTACGCTATTCACGTAGCTGAATTTGCGTATCTTAAATAGACTCCCCCCGTAGTGTAGATGTACCCTTAGTCTTTTTACTCCAGTCTCATTATCCCTCCACCACTTTTTTTAAACTCGTGCTTAAAATGTCTCCGCAAACCCTTCTGACTGTTATCTTTTGGTCACAAATGGCTGTGTACATGCCTTTTAAAAAAATCCTGTATCTCATGAAACCAGATTGCTGGATGCCTGCCTTTTCTACCCATAAGCTCCTATCATGTAAATAAAATGCTAGCCACTTAGAACTCTATTAACTTGGAGAAACAAAAGTCAGCCTTTAGGTGCATTTCAATGCTGTTGAAAATGAAACTTGCTACAAAGAGAGCGCTGCTTTCCTCCAGGAATTGTACACCAAGAAACTATCTTTATTGCATCAACCTCCATGAGAAGCTACTGCTGCATCATAGTGGTGTCTCATACAGAAATACGATTTCACTAGAACCACCACAGCATCTTGATGTTTTGTCTGGAAAACAAATTTCTTGGTCTTACTCATCGATTAGTACGTAAAGCATGTGTTTTCCTGAAGCAGGGCTTGCGGTTTAAAGTGCTTGCCTGAACAAGTAGTAAATGTGAGTGTGGCAGAACGGCAGAGGATAAAAGAATGTTGCTGCTTGGCTAGCACTCATTCTGTAGTATGTAGAATGAGAGGGGCCCTGCTTTTTCTTTAAGTTCACCTACATACTTGTTACAGTCTGGTGCTTGCAGTAGCTGTTGTGATGGAGTAGTCTTATGACCTGAGCTGCAGGTAGACTGACATCTCAATGGTAGCACTGATTACTACAATTAGTTGCCACTCAAGAATTGTGGGGTAATTACATAGGCCCAAAACAGTCAGTTCAAAAATGGACTGAACTCTTCAAGAGCAGGCCCCCTGACTGTACGCTAGCAGAACAATCACGTAGAACCATAAAACACTAGGCAGATAAACTGAACAGAAGTAGCGCTAGAGCTGTCCTTACTTTTGGCTGGGTGAATGTTGCTTAGTGTGTATAAAAATGAGGAACTGGCTGGATGTAGGCAGGAGCTATTTTTGCTACCATATTACACCTCAACCCTGACCTCAGCATAAATCAGGTCTAGCCCTGGGCTTCTCCAATGGTTGCCTCCCCCATGCTAATTGCAGCCAAGGGCAGAGGCCAGTTTATCTGTCCACTGCCACCTTCCCTGGACTTTACGTGACACTGTGAGCAGAGGCTATGTTTCTATTTTCCAATGGAAATTTGTTTTACAAAGTTATATTTTTAATAAACTACTTTTACAAATGGCTTGTAGATGCCGGGAATTTTTAGCCTGCAGCCCTACTTCACCCACCAACCGATCAGTTCCTGGAGAATGGAACCAGCCGCGTCATTCTGGCATTTCTTCCAATAGCAGCAACGCATTCAAGGTGGTTTTGAACAGCCACATGTTCAACTTCACCTCTGAAAGAAGGGTGTCTTGGCCTGGACTGTGCTCTCATGGCTTGTCCCTGGGCCCAGCATTATGCACTGAATTGTGGAGGTCTGAATATTACTGCACTGATTGCGAAATAGCAACAGCCGAACTCTTGCTGAGGAGCTTATGAGGCTCCTTTAATTAGAGTGATAGGAGACAACTGGTGTCCTTATAAAGATTTGGAGAAGCTAAAGCCGGCATTTTAGAATGGTTTGCTCTGGTGCTTTCCAAAATCGTACCTAAGTTCTACTTAATTTCCTCTACTGGGACTTTCAATCATAACGTGTCAATCCACGTTTATGGATTTTTTAAACATAATCAGTGCAATCTGTTCAAATCTTTGACAAATCATTTTGGCACTTGTTTGTCAGCTAGAAAATAAGTCATATTGAGGTTTCTGTGCCATCAAAGCAACACACTGACAGCTAAACCTTGACATACTGTGGAAAAAAGTTTGAGAATCTTGCCCTGTTGCAAAAGGACCTATAGAGAATGGGACAGGAAATGAATTCAACTGATATTTTTCATGAATTAAAAAAAAGGAGATTGAAAAAGCAAGTTTTCATCCCAAAATATTTAAGAAATTAAATTTTGGTAACTGCAAAATCTGAGCATTTTCAAAGACAAACATTTGTTTTCATCAGAAATTCTCAGAGGAAAAAGTTAGTTCCTGACCTACTCCACACCTAAAGGATTTAGGAACACAATTGCCATTGACTGTGGGAACTGTGCTCCTAAATCTTTTGGAGGATACTTTCTGAATGACCTGGCATTTATTTCGTTATTAGTATGAGGCTTTTTTTTTTTTTTGGGGGGGGGGGGGGGGGAGCTTGTTTTAAAATACAAGTGAACAAATACTTGAGCTTGTTCTTTAGAGGGCTACTTCAGGTTAACATTCATTTTCAGTGAAGTCTTGTTTGTATTACTAATGCCACCAGTTATTGCAACTGAATAGATTTTTAAAATCCTGTTTAGACCAGTTATATTTTAGTTCTTGGATTTCACCCAACTCCAACAGACAATGAAGAGAGTAGCAGGCTGCCGGTTTGACAATTTGTTTGTGCCCATCCTGTAAAGTACCAAGGGCTTCTAAAAGCTACTGACCAGCCTCACCTCTGGTGGGGAGACTTCAGTAGGTAGCAAGGGTGCTCAGGCCTTATTTAACCACCTTGCATCTCAAATCCAAATGAATACCCGAGCTCTGAAGGTGGTGAATATTCTTATTTCTGTTACAAAGATGGCTAAAGTCACAAGCAACAAGTCTAAGGGGGGGGGGGGTGGGGGAGGGGGGGGGGGGGGGGGGGGGGGGGGGGGGGGGGGGGGGGGGGGGGGGGGGGGGGGGGGGGGGGGGGGGGTGGGGGGGGGGGGGGTGGGGGGGGGGGGGGGGGGGGGGGGGGGGGGGGGGGGGGGGGGGGGGGGGGGGGTGGGGGGGGGGGGGGGGGGGGGGGGGGGGGGGGGGGGGTGGGGGGGGGGGGGGGGGGGGGGGGGGGGGGGGGGGGGGGGGGGGGGGGGGGGGGGGGGGGGGGGGGGGGGGGGGGGGGGGGGGGGACACACAGTTGGCTGAAACCACAGCTTCACACTCATCTAAGGACACAACTTCTGCAACATTCAAGTCTTTGGGGTAAGCTGCAGGTAAGAAAGAAAAATCCATGTATTCAACCGCATCAAATTTGGAGTTTAAGGATGGGCACCCTGCACCCCGCCACACCCCTTATAGAAAGATCTTTTTTCAGCTGCTAGACACCATATCACAGTGATATAACCAAACCGACCCCTCCGAAGCTGTGCTTTGTACCTGAAAGACAAGAGACCATGCTTCCCTGGCTGTCAGTAGTTTATACCATGATATTCAGCTTTAAATGCTTCCTCCCTTTTCCCTTTGGACTCTAGGAATTTGCATGCTGGCAGAAGGGAGAATAGTGAGACACAAATTGGAGACTCCTGGGGTGAGGGGAGAAGGGAAGACGCATCCCGGATAAGGGAGCCTTGTTCCTATTTTCTGGCACCTGAAGGAGTTGCACCAAGGAGCCAAATTGCTGCAGTGCCTTAGTCATATAGAGTCTTCCGATCCCTTGTGGACACGTGTACTGTACAGGTGAGAGCAGGGATGTTTACCTCCATAGGCCTGTAATTCTCTTTCAGCATAAGTTTAAAAGGTAGCCTCTGTCTTCCCTTTACAGCTTTTGAACAGATATCAAAAACAAACAAAAGACATTGGCCCCATCACTTCTTCAGCTACCCCGTCATGCCTCAAACTCCTGAAATGAGAAGCAAGACGATAGTCTGTTAAGAAAATGGGGAGGGTGTGGAAAAGGGTTATCCCAATCACTCTTCAGACTGTAGCTCGGGTGTACTGCTTTACAGTGTAGAGTTGCCAGCACCTTGCATCCCATTCACAGCCCAGCATTCATGTCTCACGGGAAGGCGGTCACTTCTAGAGGACAGACAAGGACAGCCACTGGCTGGATAAAGCTGAAAACCAAAGGAACACTTTCTGCAGCTGGGGCTTTGGACCTTCCAAATGCTGTGCACTCAATCCCTGGTGAGCAGGAGGAGGGACTAGACCCTTTAGGTAGGTGCTGTATATTCTGGGAGATTTGTGTTTCTTCTTAGCACACTGATCTGTTGTAAGGCACTTTTCAGTAATGGCCCTCGATAACATCTGTCCAGATCCATTAGCAGAACCGCAGGCAAATTCATTCTTTCCTGTGACAGTCCCTGAGTTGCAGTGCCCAAGTATTCCCTCCCCCCTCTCCCCAGATGTAAGCTGGTCACTAGAGCAGCAAAGAAGCAGGCTGTCAGAGCAGCCTGAGCGACTTCAGTAGCCTGCTGGGAAGCCACCTTTCCGGGAATCAGACACAGCAGCCCAGCCATCAGCAGTCCATAGAATGGCCTGGACGATGGCGCTACTGTTAGACCGCTTGATATCGTGTTTCCTCTTCTTTAGTTCCTCTTTTATGCCCTGCAATGCAGAGAGAAGGGGTAAACACACAACAGGAGAGGCACCGAAGGATGCACACAGAGTTACACAGTACATGCTATGTACCTCACTTGCAACACACAAGTATACTGGACTGCTGAGCTGCCCCTCTGCTGGCGGTAGCTCCACGCAGAAACCTGTTCCACCATCTCCACCCTCCCACTCCTCCAACCAGCTACCTCCTTTCTCCGGCTTTCCAAGGGGTTTTGCTACAAAGTGACAAAGCAATTCTTGATGTAATCCTAAATAGGAGCACAGGGTCTGGTTCAAGAGGTGAATAGAGCTGAACCACTTGGTAATAAGCAACCATAATATAATTAAATGTAACATCCCTGTGGGGGTGGTGGGACACCAAATAAGCCCACCACAGTAGCATTTAATTTCAAAATGGGGAACTGCACAAAAAAAAAAAGAGGCAGCTAGTTAAACAGAAATTAAAAGATACAGTCCCAAAAGTGAAATGCCTGCAAGCTGCATGGAAACTTAAAAAACACCATAATAGAGGCTTAAATTAAATGTATACCTCACATAAAAAAAACATAGTAAGAGGCCCAAAAAAGTGCCACCGTGGCTAAACAAAGTAAAAGAAGCAGTTAGAGGCATAAAGGCATCCTTTAATAATTGGAAGTTAAATCCCATCGAAGAAAATAGAAAAGGAGCATAAACTCTGGTAAGTCAAGTGTCAAAGTATAATTAGGCAGGCCAAAAAAGAATTTGAAGAGCAACTAGCCAAAGACTCAAAAAGTAACAGGAAAAGCAGGACGCCCGCCAAACAATCAGTGGGGACACTGGACGATCAAGCTGCTAACAAAGCACTCAAAGGAGATGAAGCCATTGTGGAGAAATTAAATGAATGTTTTGCATCAGTCTTCACTGTGGAGGATGATGTGAGGGAGATTCCCAAACCTAAACTATTCTTTTTAGGTGACAAATGTGAGGAACTGTCTCAGATTGAGGTGTCATTAGAGGAGGTTTTGGAACAGATTGGTAAACAACAGTAATAAGTCACCAGGACCAGCTGGTATTCACCCAAGAATTCTGAAGGAACTCAAATGTGAAATTGCAGAACTACTAACTGTGGTTTCAGAGTAGCAGCCGTGTTAGTCTGTATCCGCAAAAAGAACAGGAGTACTTGTGGCACCTTAGAGACTAACAAATTTATTAGAGCATAAGCTTTCGTGGGCTACAGCCCACTTCTTCGGATGCATAGAATGGAACATATATTGAGGAGATATATATACACACATACAGAGAGCATGAACAGGTGGGAGTTGTCTTACCAACTCTGAGAGGCTAATTAAGTAAGTGGAAAAAAAAACTTTTGAAGTGATAATCAAGCTAGCCGAGTACAGACAGGTTGATAAGAAGTGTGAGAATACTTACAAGGGGAGATAGAGTCAATGTTTGTAATGGCTCAGCCATTCCCAGTCCTTATTCAATCCTGAGTTGATTGTATCTAGTTTGCATATCAATTCCAGCTCAACAGTCTCTCCTTGGAGTCTGTTTTTGAAGTTTTTCTGTTGTAAGATAGCGGGTGTTCTTTTCCCCTGTTCTTTTAACTGTGGTTTGTAACCCATCATTTAAATCAGGCTCTGTACCAGATGCCTGGAGGATAGCTAATGTGACACCAATTTATAAAAAAGGCTCCAGAGGCAATCCCGGCAATTATATGCCGGTAAGCTTACCTTCAGTACTGGGCAAACTGGTTGAAACTATAGTAAAGAATGGAATTGTCAGACACATAGATGAACATGATTTGCTGGGGAAGTGTCAACATGATTTTTTGTAAAGGGAAATCATGCCTCACCAATCTAACTACAATTCTTTGAGGGGGTCAACAAGCATGTGGGCAAGGGTGATCCAGTGGAGATAGTGTACTTAGATTTTCAGAAAGCCTATGACAAGGTCCCTCACCAAAGGCTCTTAAGCAAAGTAAGCTGTCATGGGATAAGAGGGTCCTCTCATGGATCAGTAACTGGTTAAAAGATAGGAAACAAAGGGTAGGAATAAATGGTCAGTTTTCAGAATGGAGAGAAGTAAATATAATTGTGTCCCCCAAGGGTCTGTACTGGGACCAGTCCTATTCAACATATTCATAAATGATCTGGAAAAAGGAATAAACAGTGAGTTGGCAAAATTTTCAGGATGATACAAAATTATTCAAGATAGTGAAGTCCAAAGCAAAGTGCGAAGAGCTACAAAGGATTCTCACAAAACTGGGTAACTGGGCAACAAAATGGCAGATGATATTCAGTGTGGATAAAGGCAAAAGAATGCACATTATATGAGCTTGGGAAACCCATGCGTGCAGTTCAGCGATGTGCTTTGTACAGAGAGGAAACATAAGCAGGAAGTAGAATGGACCACAAAAGCAGAACTGCAGTGGGTCTGGGGGTCTTTATAGATCCTGCCCAACATGTGCTTTAGAGGTGGAATTCAGAATCCCAGATCCCAGTTGCTCAGCTGAGCCCTTATGGCTCTAAATAAAAAAGGCAAAACCTTAGGACATTCGAAGTTAGTGTCTGAATTTTGCACTTCTCTGTATCTAGACCACACATACCTCCCTATCAGTCTGCACAGCCCAAACAGGGACAGCAACAGCCGTTATCAGAGGAAGCAGAGCACTAGAGTGATAGATCTTGGAGTCATTGTGGATAGTTTCCAAAAACATCTGCTCCATGTGCAGCTGCAGTCAAAAAAGCTAACAGAATATTAGGAAGCATTAGGAAAGGGACAGAGAAGACAGAAAACATCATAATGCCTCTATAAAAATCCATGGTACACCCACATCTTGAATACTCTGGTCAGATCTGGTTGCCCCATCTCAAAAAAGATATATTAGACTTGGAAAAGGTACAGAGCAGGGCAACAAAAATGATTAGGGGTATGGAACAGCTTCTGTATGAAGAGATTAAAAAGATGGACTTTTCAGCTTGGAAAAAAGATGACTAAGGGGGGGATATGATAGAGGTTGATAAAATCTTGACTGGTGTGAAGAAAGTGAATAAAATGTTATTTACTCCTTTACAGAATGCAAGAACTAGGGGTCATTAATAGGGAAATTAATGGGTTGCAGGTTTAAAATATAAAAAAGGAAGTACTTCTTCACACAACACACAGTCAACCCATGGGACTTTGTTGTGAAGGCCAAAACTATAACAGGGTTCAAAAAAATAACTAGAGAAATTAATGGATAAGTCTATTGATGGCCACTAGCCAGGATGGGCCAGGGTGCAACACCATGCTCTGAGTGTCCCTAGCCTCTGTTTGCCAGAAGTTGGGACTGGACAGGGGGTGGATCACTCTATGATTGCCTGTTCTGTTCATTCCCTTTGAAGCACCTGGCACTGGCCACTGTCAGTAGACAGGATATCGGGTTAGATGGACCTTTGGTCTGACCCAGTAGGGTCATTTTATGTAAGTGAAACGTTTTGAACACTACAGCCCGTCACGTCCATTCATGAGCTCCTCCATGCCACTTCAAGTTTTGTAGGCACACTGCCTCGCTCCAGTCAACTGACTAGTTCTGAGGTTGACAGGGCGTTTTTGTGGCTTTTACCCAAACTTGATAATGGCTATTTTCATTGCTGCCATAACTACAGCGGAAGCCCCTTTAGCTCTCCACAGATAGAAAAGGGGTTTCTGGACAGTGCTTCTAGTGTGATGAACAAAGCAGGTTTTGTCTGGGAAAAGCATATGTTTTTAAAGACACAAGGCCTGCAGTGTCTGCTAGAGGCATTCAGGAGCTCTGCAGAGAAAGTGCTGATCCACATGTGCCCACAGGACATCGGGGAGGTTAGTGTATCGGAGAAGCAGGTCTGCAGGCTTGAGTTGAGTGGTATCAGTCATTGTGAATCCAGACTGAAGCAGGTTTTAACCCCAATGTAGCAATGCATTGAGAGGACAGCAAAGGTCCCATGTAAGGACCTTTGATGGAAGTTTTCTACAGATTTCCAAGGGTGATCTCAGCACTGAATGAATATCTCCTTGGCCATCCTTCAAGTGCCATAGAACGACTCAGCTTCATACACAACTCTTCAGGATCACGAAGAGAGTGATACATTAAGAGACAAAGCCTGTTGAAATTCACTGGGTTTGAAGTTGTTACAAACTTCATGCCTAGCCCAGGCTGAGTATTTTGAAAAGCTTTTGAGCTACGCGGGGCCAAGGACAGCATTAAATTACCTGCAGGCAAATTCCCAAGGGCAGCTCTGTAGTACTGGCATTTCCGGCTTTGTTTGCAGCCAAAATTCCGAGTGCAAACCCACATGGATGGGTCCTTGAACTCCGTGTTGTGGATCAAGGCCAAAGCTTTGCCCAGCTTTAATTCTTAAGCTCATAAACAGTCAGACAAACATTACGCAATGGAATATAGGGAAAACATTCCCACGGTGCCTGCGGAGACCAGGATCATGTCAGACATCATACCCCCTGCCCCAATCCCTCCCAGAGAAGACAAACAGACCTGCTCTACGTTCTGCTCCAGCTCCGTGACATTGGGAAACAGCTGATCATGAACTCGAGGTTCTTCTACAGCCTTTGTCACATCGTACCCGAACCAGAGGGATCTGATGATTGTCTGGATGAAGCAGAAAGGCGCAGCATTAGTACATGACCTGCCCCCAGAGAAATCTGTCATTGGTGTCGAGATACTGCAGTAAAAGAGAGCCAGATTCCTCAGCATGTTCGGCGTTACCTGTACAATGCTGCCTCTAAAGCTGGTTGAACAGGACACAGGAGATCACCCCGGTATACAGGGCTGCTCAGGTGATTCAGAGCCACGATAGCCCCTTCTCCATCACCCCCTGCCTTGAAGCCAGCCTGGACAAAGCTCCCTTATGCCTGGCTCATCCCGGGCTGTTCTAACTGCCACTTAGGGCTACAAGCAAACATGTTAGAAGATCTCTAGGATCAAGGACCTCAATAGCTGGCTTAAGGCAACTATTTCACAACCTCCTCTTGCCTTGCACCAAGCGTCGCTCCTCCAGATTCCAGGTGCTAGCCCCACGTGTACAACTGCTGTGCTTTGTATGAGCTTGGGAAAACCGTGTGTGCAATTCAGCGATGTGCTTTGTACAGAGAGAAAACATAAGCAGGAAGCAGACTGGACCACAAAAGCAGAACTGCAGTGGGTCTGGGCATCTTTATACACAGCTGTGCTTTAGAGGTGGAATTCAGAATCCCAGATCCCAGTTGCTCAGCTGAGCCCTTATGGCTCTAAATAAAAAGGGCAAAACCTTAGGGCATTCGAAGTTAGTGTCTGAATTTTGCATTTCTCTGTATCTAGACCACACACAACTCCCTATCACTCTGCACTGCCCAAACAGGGACAGCAACAGCCGTTATCAGAGGAAGCAGAGCACTAGGGTGACAGCTTCTTCCTGTGAAAACCATAATACTTTGTAAGGCTGCTTCTGTAAGAAGTTTGTACCGTGAATCATGAGGATCCACATTTCTAAAGCAGACGGAAATGAAGCCAAGTGAGAGTTCCAGTAAATGTAACCTGTAGGGTTACAGCAGCGCACCTGCCATTTGAGAGTCCGGCATTTGTACATGCATGAGGAGAAATGCATGAAGGAGCAGTTCCCATGCAAACCATGTAGCTCTCAGAAAGAAACATTGGATAAGTTAGGAACTCTGCATGCCTGTGATGCAAGTGACCTAGATTGTCCCGTTAATTCTCAGTAAGTTATACCGAATGAGGCTCAACAGCAGCCTCTGCTGGTCTTCTGTTAAAGTGTACTTGGACCATTATCACCCAAAGCAGGGCACACCATGAAAGCTGCCTCAGAAGCTTGGAACATTGTACCAAATCTGACTTGGATTCTTTACCCCCAAGGATAGTAGATGACAGTATTTGCTAACCAAGTGTTATTGACCCACTAACTCTTTCAGCAACCTAAAAAAAAAAAAAAAAAAATTCACCCTTTTGCACTCAGGAAAATCTCATGCAAAGAGACAGATACAAATATTCGTGTGCTCAGGAATATACACAAGTATGGGGTTTAGTGTAAACAACTGTGGGTTGTACGCACACACAGGTACTTTTTAAAGTAGCCTTTTTAAATGCCTCCAAAAGCTGAAGGCATTGTGTAGGCACTCAGCAAACTTGGGTTTTTTGAGATCACGCTACATTAGTTATATTATAATAAAGTGCATGGCCGAAAAAAGTTACTTCTGCACACAGCATAGTGGTACACCTGACGCTTCTAAAATGAAGGTTTTCTATTGCAGATACCGTTTTCCATTGTAACAGTGTTGTGAGGATTAGGACAGCAGCCTTCATTATGCATTTCTACATTTGTTAGGGTTATAACTTTAATGTATACTAACCATTTTGTATTGATTGGATTATACATACATACACACACACACACACACACACACACACTTGCCAGAGCAGTGTCCTGCTCGGTTGATTAATTGTATTAAGTTCTGTAGAAACATAAAACATGCATTTAGAATAATGTCCAAGTCAAAGGAATTTGGTATGTCCTGGTCTCCGGCGCACGGTGGAATGATTCAGTTGGGACGTACGCTAGGGCTCCGTATAGCTGCAGCTAACCCCATTTAGGCGACCTAGGCAGTCACCTAGGGCACCAGGATTTGGGGGGTGGGGGGAAGGCGGCAATTCGGCGGTGGGGGGGTCCTTCCTCGCTCCAGGTCTTCGGCAGCAATTCTGCAGCGGGTCCTTCACTTGCTCCGGGACCCGCCGCCGAAGTGCCCCGAAGACCGGGAGCGCGGAAGGACCCCCTGCCGCCGAATTGCCACCTATTACTTCTGTATACCCCATTAGTGAGACCATTATCGGAATAGTGTCTAGTCCTGGTGTCCACACATCAAAAAGGGTTTAGGAAAAAGAGGTACAAGAATATTTGAGGTCTGGAAACCATTCCTCATAGACTGAGCTTCCTAAATCTCTCCATTGAGTTTCCTCCAAGAGACGGTTAAGAGGCGACTTGATCACAGTCTATTACTAACTACATGGGGAAGCGATTAGTCAGTAAGTGGCTTTTTAATCAAGCAGGAAAAGGCATAATGGGATCCTATGGTTGGAAACGACAAATTCAGACTAGAATTATGGTGCAGATTTTTAACAGTGATGGCAAGTAACCACTAGAAGAACTTACACAGGGAGGCTGTGGATTCTCCATCACTTGCAGTCTTTATATCCAGATGTTGTCTTAAAATATATGCTATAGTTCACACAGAAGTTATGGGCTTGATGCAGAAATTACTGGGCGAGGGTCTGCATTTTGTAGCGGGTCAGACTAGATCATCATAATGTTTCCTTCTACCCTTAAAATTTCTGAATCTCAAGGCAATCTCATGGGAGCCTTCCCAATGAGAAGCAGGACAGAATGACTCAGCCGCCTCTCCAACCTTGTCTGGCCTCTACTAACTGTCTCCTCATCCATCCCACAGAGACACGTACCAGTGCTGTTGCTGTGGTGATTTTTGTTCCTCCAGACGCACCAACCACCATCTTGATCTTATTTGCTTTATCCACTAGGATTGATGGACACATGGAGGACATGGGCCGTTTACCTGTAAGAGTGCACACAGACATTAACTTGTAGTTAATTACAAGCTCGGCATCTGGGCCCACACCACCATAGCCTGCTTAGGCTAGAAATACAGAACACTGCTACTGTTGGTCTTTTGCAGATCCCAGATCTGCTGGTTCAGCGCACAAGTCTCTCTTCAGCTGCCAAGGGGATTCTGTCATCCCCTGAAACCCCCCCCCCCCTTGTTGACTTTGTAGAGGGGGTGGGAGTGAAAACTACAAGGGCTTTGAGCTGGCCCCTGACATATGGGCACACCTCAGCATGCCAGCTATCCAGCTGTGTGCACCCATACACTGGAGGCCAGGGTTCCGCTTCAGAACTCATCCCTGAGTAATGGGCCCTTCCTGGTCACTTTCCCATCCGGGTGAGAACCTCTGTGGCTCTAGATCTGATTGGGGAGGCTCCCTTGCACTAAACCCCTGGCCCCCCATCTCATTTTCATTGCCCCATGAGCTGTCATTGGCAAAAGGCAGCTTTTACATATAGGGGGTGTCCCTCTCTGACTCCACCTCACCTGTAAAAAAAATGGAAACAAGGGAAGTAAAGAGAAGAGACCTGGGTTTAAAGGTTAGCAAAAGACCATGTATTTTTTTCAGAGCAGTATTCCAAAGGTATTGTGGGGGAGGGAGAGCATACACACTGACACAAATGCATTTTAAATATTTATGCAAATTCCTTGCAGCCCGTAGATTGTTGGAATGCTGCAAGGTTGTGCACCATTCCCAGGGCCTCCCACGTTCACTCACTGCCTCCCTGATCAGCGATGTCCAAGGCTCTCCTGCAGTTGTGGAGCATGGCACTTGGAGTGATTTTTGAGCTCACCTTTGCGAGGGCTTCACGCAGCTGGGGATAAGCAAGTCCTGGGTGTTTTGCTTGACACTACAGATGCTTGTGTTCCTCTCGGCCAGGCAGTGCATACAGATCACAGTAAGGAAACGTGATCAGTAGTTAATGGAGCTGTTATCAGTGATGCAGTATACAGAACTTGCGTGTTTCCCATATGTGAGAAGGACCCCGAGTCAGTGCAGAGTCAGGGGATGATGTCAGTCATGATGTCAGTGAGAGGTCGGGGATGATGTCAATCATGATGTCAGTGCAGAGTCAGTGAGAGGTCAGGGGATGCTGCTCTCTAGCTGGCAGTCAGCATCACTTTGGTATGCAAAAGGCAGCCATGATACTGGCTAAGGAGAGGGAGTGAAGTGCTACCTGGTTTGATGAAGTTTGCAGTAGAGGGAGGGACTCCGAAGCCATTGATGATGTAAGGTGAACTGAAGTCGTCCATCTCATCGTTAAATATGATTCCACTCACGTTGGAGCGAACTTCTGAGCCAAAGCTAAATAGAACGAGCAGAAGGGAAGGCATGTCAAACCCGGACTCTAGGACAAGGACAAGCTTCAGATAAATTGTAGGTCACATGAAACTAGGGCTGTCGATTAATCGCAGTTAACTCACGCGATTAAGTAAAAAAAATTAATCGCAATTAATCGCAGTTTTAATCGCACTGTTAAACAATAGAATCCCAATTGAAATGTATTAAATATTTTTGGATGTTTTTCTACATTTTTAAATATATTGATTTCAATGACAACACAGAATACAAAGTGTACAGTGCTCACTTTGTATTATTTTTATTACAAATATTTGCACTGTAAAAATTATAAACAAAAGAAACAGCATTTTTAAATTCACCTTATACACGTACTGTAGTGCAATCTCTGTATCATGAAAGTGCAATTTACAAATGTTGATTATTTTTGTTACATAACTGAACTCAAAAACAAAACAATGTAAAACTTTAGAGCCTACAAGTCCACTCAGTCCTACTTCTTGTTCCGCCAATCGCTAAGAGAAACAAGTTTGTTTACATTTATGGAAGATAATGTTGCCCGTTTCTAATTTACAATATCACCTGAAAGTGAGAACAGGCATTCGCATGGCACTTTTGTAACCAGCACTGCAAGGTATTTACGTGCCAGATATGCTAAACATTCATATGCCCCTTCATGCTTCAGCCACCATTCCAGAGGAAATGCTTCCATGCTGATGCCGCTCGTTAAAAAAAATAATGGTTAATTAAATTTGCGACTGAACTCCTAGGGGGAGAATGGTCTCCAGCTCTATTTTACCTGTATTCTGCCATATTTCATGTTATAGCAGTCTCAGATGATGACTCAGCACATGTTCATTTTACGAACACTTTTGCTGCAGATCTGACAAAAACACAAAGAGGTACCAATGTGAGATTTCTAAAAATAGCTACAGTACTCGACCCAAGGTTTAAGAATCTGAAGTGCCGTCCAAAATCTGAGAGGGATGAGGTGTGGCACATGCTTTCAAAAATCTTAAAATAGCAATACTCTGATGCAGAAACTACAGAACCCAAACCACCAAAAAAGAAAATCAACCTTCTGCTGGTGGCATCTGACTCAGAGGATGAAAATGAACATGCATCAATCCGCACTGCTTTGGCTCGTTATCGAGCAGAACCGGTCATCAGCATGGATGCATGTCCTATGGAATGGTGGTTGAAGCATGAAAGGACATATGAATCTTTAGCGCATCTGGCACGTAAATATCTTGCGATGCCAGCTACAACAGTGCTATGCGAACGTCTGTTCTCACTTTCAGGTGACATTTTAAACAAGAGGAGGGCAGCATTATCTCCTGCACATATAAACAAACTTGTTTGTCTGAGCGATTGGCTGAACAAGAAATAGGACTGAATGGGCTTGTAGGCTCTAAAGTTTTACATTGTTTTATTTTTTAATGCAATTATTTTTTTGTACATAATTCTACGTTTGTAAGTTCAACTTTCATGATAAAGAGATTGCACTACAGTACTTGTATTAGGTGAACTGAAAAATACTATTTTTTTGTTTATTACAGTGCAAATATTTGTAATCAAAAATAAATACAAAGTGAGCACTGTACACTTTGTATTCTGTGTTGTCACTGAAATCAATATATTTGAAAATGTAGAAAACATCAAAAATATTTTAATAAATGGTATTCTATTATTGTTTAACAGTGTGATTAACTGCGATTAATTTTTTAAATCGCTTGACAGCCCTACATGAAACTATTGTATCTCAGAGTGAGACCTCACCGCCCTGCAAGGAACAGGCCTGCACTCAGAGAGCGCCTAGCAGACTAACAGAGGGACATTAACCTACCTCTGGATCTCACTTGGGGGAGCCAGTTCTCCTCTGCCTTTCATGTGGTGGTGTAACCTCTGTACAGGAGACACTGCCATCAACTGAGTGGGAAACTCTATTTACAGCCACTTTGCATGTGTAACTATCCCAGGTTTGATCAGGACCCAGATTTACCATACCAGGGGCTAAACCAAACCTCCAAATACCCAAATGTGCCTAAATGTGCGGGTTGAACTCCGGCTCCAAACTGCCCTAGGGGTAGAGGTGCTCCAGTACAACCCATCATGGAGATAGGATTGAGTTGCAAGCTCGGATCCAGACCCATCTCTACCAGAAGAGAGGCGGTATTTTACCAGAACGCCACGGCAGCAACATGTACTTTGTTTACGTTTTCTCATTATTGATTAAATCACTCGGCAACCGAATAAACTGCAATCGCGTTTATGACCCACTAGTGTCTCACACCCGATTCATTCAGTGATGCCACAGCCCACGTTACAGGCATTTCGATAGGTTGGATTTGACCTCACCAGGTGAATCAGGCAGGAAAGGTTCACGCTGAGCAGAGGGGAGGAAAGGCCATCCTGGCTGCAGTCTGGTAATTCAGGATAAAGCCTCCATTTACTAACTAAAGAACTCTCTTAATAGCCACTAACAGCGCAACCCTCAGTGTGCTGGTAATGGGCAGAGCAGCTGCAGTAACTATACTTCCTTTGTTACGACACAAGGAAAGAGAGAAACAGGTAGAGTCTGATACGTAAGGAAACGTTAATTGAAAAGAGGTACTTGAGTGCGGTAGGGGATTCCCTGACGGCAAAGCTAAGGGACAAAGGGGGTGGAATAGGTCATTGCAAACTTAAACAAGAGTGGGCTTGAATGAAGCATAATGGAGGCCTCTAGTCCTTATATCTTATGTGTCCTACTCAATAGCATGGGACTCAGCATTAAGCCCCTGACCTGTAAAGTGCCCTCAGCTCCCGTGGATTTCAATGACGGAGGGTGCTCAGCACCTGGCAGGACTAGACCAGAGAAAAGTATAGAACCTAGAAGTCCAAGTCTTACCAGAACAGTGGCACCTATATGACTCCCATAAAGGGAGTTCCAGTCAGCAATTCCTCTACCAACGACTAACCCACTATGGAGATACCAGTCCAGTGATGTTTATACCAACCACAGAACCACTATGAAGACGGTAGAGGCCTACATGGAAATAACGTCTGAACTCATACTATTGGTTGATGGTGCTGGTGGCGGACACAGCACTGCCATCATCAGCCACAACGGAGAGATGGGATGTACCGGCATTATCTGGAGTGTAGTACTCTGGCTCATAGTAGTCGACTGTATGGGTGGCGTTGTCAGTGATTTTCCCCCGTAGGTTATCCGCAAAGAACTCAGAGCTCATGTTCCTGATCACCTGTTCGGAGAGACAAATTCAGCTCAATGCTACCAATACGTTCCAGTTAAAGATGTAATTCTAGAATGCTGGAACCCTTGCGAGATGGGTCACATCAGACCTTGAAAAACTGGGGAGAATCCAGCAAGGAAGCCACTGGCTTTCCATTGTCTGGAATCCTTTGTTCCATGCTGCTAGGCCAGTACGTCAAACTTCCATAACGAGAACGCTGCACACACCGACGCTAATATCACTGAGGCCAGTTCACGTCTTTCATTGTCAAAACACTTTTTGGAAGTCCCTTGTCACCATCCCCGTGAGGTAGGCAGACAAGTGGAGTTAACCTTGTTCATAGTCGGTTATAGTTTGTATAGCGCGTTGAACATGTAACATGCTACGGAAGTGCAAAGTATTATCTATATTATGTAAATTCTACTGGCAAACCAATGGCTACACACTGCCCACAACACCAGTGGAAATTCCTTTTTATATCCCTGGCAGGTCACCCATGGATCAGCGGTCACATATGGCTTTACATTTGGATTCAGATCGGTGTTTCATCAACTTGCTGATGGCAGACAGAATTCTGAAGTGCCCTTGGAAATATCTGGGGTCCCCTGTCAGAGGCTGTAAGCCAATCGCCACTTGGCTTTCATTATGCTTTGGACATGCAGAAAGATCTTGCTTTTAGGAGAGGAAATACAGTGACTTCTCTGCTCTTTACCTCCGTAATGTTGACAAATGCTGGGTCTCCCAGTAAAGTCCTCTTGGCATACGCGAAGCGGAAGGCCTCCACAATGCGATGGTAAGTCAGACCCTTTTTCTCCATGGTCGTGATACTGTCGCTGGAGAAATTAAATCCTGGCAATAGTAGATAACACATTGTGAGCACATCTGAAAGCACATGGCCAGTGGGTGGCAAACAGGAACTGGCTCTGAAAGATGGTCAACTTGAAATCTAGTCATTTTAAGCAAAGACTCAGAAGCAAGTATTGCCCCAGCCTCTGACCCCCAACAGCCACTGCTTGGGGTCTGACAGTCACATTTCTTTTTTCCTTTTCTGCAGTTGCTGCGTGAAAGACCCATTCCGAAAAAAACAGGCCACTGACAATAGAGTGCTGTAAACACTTCAAAGAGAGCATGTCCTCTAGTTTCTGTTAGAGTGACCTTAAGTGTTACTTGCAAGAATGGCAGGTAAGCACATTTCAAAAAGTGGGGTCACTTATAAGTTCGTGTCCCTTTCATTTCCACACATGCGGGTACCAGAGGACACCCATCAAGAGAATCCTTTTCATTCTTCAGCCCGTTCTTTCATCTGCTGAGGCCATATCCTACGTTTATGGAATTAGAGGGCTGATTCCCAGATGTACGAACTGTTCTTCTAACAGCCTTCAATCACTGGCCACTTCAGAACTGAGGTTGATTAAGAACACTGTTGTTTACCTACCGAGATTGCAGTGGCCGATGGGCAGCAGCGGTATTTGGGAATCCCCAGGCTGCTATCACCTGTAACAGTGTGGTTCACTGAGGCTTGCTCTTACCTTTCAGTATGTTGAGGATGAGTGCTAGCACTGGGCCACTCAGGGGGGCACTGGGAGTGTACATGGTGAACTCCCCGATCGTGATGTTTAAAGGATTTTCACTCAGGATCGGAGTATAGTCTCTTAGGTCCTCCATTGAAATGATGCCCCCTAGAACAGAGAGAAAAGCCAACTGTGGCTCCGGGTTTACATAATCTCCAGTAGGAGGAAGAATCTATCTTCCCCCTTCCCCATCCTTGCTGTGGCTGCCAGTGGTGAGAATGCAATGGCCTCACCATGATTGTGATCTAACCAGTGAGATTCCACAGATTTACTGAGATAAGGGGATGTGTGAATGGAGATGGGTTTATCCCGTTTCTGACTCAGGGTCAGATCCCCAGCTGGCAAAAATCTGCATCACTCTTTGGTGAAGTTGGACTGACTTATATCAGCCAGGGTTCTGGCCATCTGCATCTCTCATTGTGGGAGACTGGTAACATCAGGGAGCGAGCCACAGAATCCTCTTGTTTTACAAGGAGTAAATGCTGGTGGTGGATGCAGACGCTTTATGCTCCCCCACAAACAGAGTGGTTGGTGCTGTCTGTTTCCAACCTCACTGGAAAGGAACTGATACAGGGTTTGCAGAGTGTGATGAAGGAAAGTGGTGGTCAACACTGTGCGAACAGGGATTATTTCTCTCTGTATTATGTCCCCTGAAAGGGACGCACTCAAAGGGTCGGAGACCATTGCTGAGGGAGCCGAGCCAGGTGGACCATACACCCAGGCTAGGAACAGTGAGTGATTTTAATTTATTTTAGCTCTAGGGCACTTTAGAACCTGTGGCCACATTTTCAAGAAAGCTCAGTGCCCAGCAGCTCCCACAGAGAACAAGGGGGGCGGGGTGCAGAGCAGTTCTGGAGAGCAGGCCCCAGTTGTGGGTGCCAAGCACTTTTGATAAACTGGCCTTTGGTGGTTCAGGCACCCGAGTGCTGAGCACAGTGTGAGCTAGACAGACTCTTGTGAAGGCTCCTGCCCTCAAGAGCTGACAGACCCCCAGACAGAACTGAAGGAAAATGGATGAACTAGGTGTCCCTGGCTCTCCAAACCCAAACTGAACCTGTGAGGTTCAGAGATGTGGCTGACAAGGGACAGGACATGCAAAGGTGGCCCAGGCCCACCTGGAAGCTGCATCCAATTCTGATCACTTCATCTTAAGAAAAATACAGTAAAAACTGCCAGAGCTCCTGAGAAGGGCAATAAAGGGGATTAGACTGCACACAGAAAGGATAAGACAGAAGGGACTGGCGGCTTCTATGTACTGACATTGTCAAAACCGAGCCATCCCTCTTACCCCTTCTGTGCCTCAAGTTCCCCATCGTACTTTGTAAAGTGCTTTGAGAGCTGATGAAAAGTGCTATAAGCTGGGAATCATTATCCCAGAATACAAGAACAGGGGGGCACTCAGTGATGTTAAAACTCAGAGCATTTACAACCAATTGAAGGAATTACTTAAAAAAAACCCAAACAGCATATAGTCAGCTGGAGGAATTCACTGCTCCGGGAGGAGAAGCACAATAGGTGGGTTACTACATTTCTGTGAATTCCGAAGCTATGTACAATGTGCTATCTAAGCCTATGGTTCTGTCACCATTTAGTGGCCTACAGAGGGTAAGAGCCCTATTGCCATAGACAGAACAGACGAAGTTCACACGGTATGGGCCTATGTTTTTAGGTATAAGCTATTATGAGAGGTTGCATCTCAGATTAGACAGCAGACCTCTGATCTGTTATGGGAAGTCAGTACTTCCCATGAGTCTAAAAGCAAAAGATGTTTGGACCAGAGATTTCACGTAGGTTATTTCCTGGCAGGAAAAGAGTCTACAATTTTTTATTGTTCCCCCAAGATTAAATTTAATCCGGCACAAAAAATTCTCCCAATAAAATTGTTTTCTCTCCAATAAGACGCTAAATCAGTGGTTCTCAACCAGGGGGTACATCAACTCATCTAGATATTTGCCTAGTTTGGCAACAGGCTACATAAAAAGCACTAGCAAACTCCGTACAAACTAGCATTTCATACAGACGATGACTAGTTTATACTGCTCTATATACTATACCCTGAAATGTAAGTACCATCTTTATATTCCAATTGATTTATTTTATAGTAATATGGTAAAAATGAGAGTCAGCAATTTTTCAGTACTAGTGTGGCTGTGACACTTGCATTTTTAGGTCTGATTTTGTAAGCAAGTAGTTTTTAAGTGAGGTGAAACTTGGGGTATGCAAGACAAATCAGACTCTTGAAAGGGGTACAGTAGCTTGGAAAGGTTGAGTACCATTGCTCTAAATCATCAGCCCCACGACTACTGATTTATAACCAATGACTCAACTTCAGCCAGCTGCTAATGGGTTTCACTTTCTTTGGCCATTATAAGAAGTTTTGCTAAATCCGAGACTTGGTATCACAGCAAAGATTTTCATCCATGGAAGCTGAACTTCTGCAGCTCTTGATGAATATGTTTAGGGAGTTTAGTTTTATTATATCTTTTTTAGTATCTTATATATATATATAAAAAATTAAAAAAAAGATACTCAAGCCCCTGGTTTCTCACCTGCCTCCTTGACGTCTGTGACAATTTGCTGCGCAAGGCTCCCTGTGTAAAAGGCGTCTGCTCCCTCGTTGGCTAAAGTCTCGTAGGTGTTCGCTAGTTTGGGCATCTTGATGACATCCCCCTCATGTAGGATTCTTCCTCCTCTGCAGAACACTTCACTGCGGGGGAAAGGAAAAGAGAGTGAGGGAATCAGCTCTGACATTGAGCTTCACCATAGACACCTTTGTTGCGCAGTATGCAGGCTAACAGCTTCCGAGAGAAAACCAGCACTGCGGAGTTAGAAGACATGCTATTCACATGGTCCCCCGGACACAAGTACCAAGACAGTAACGCCAGGCCTGCTCGCTGAACAACATACACAAGGAACTCCTGCCTCAGAGTTAAAACAAACTCATCGCTCAGTGTAACCTACACTAGTGGAGAGTGGCTCTTTTTGTCCAATAGACTAGTAGCTGGTCCACATCAGAGATCAAACCTACCACAGCAGCCAGGGATGGGGCTTGTCCTTGAGCTCAGATGACAAAGGCTCATACGGCTGGTTCTGAAGTCCCTGAGTTCAAAGTTCACTGCCATTCCAAGCAGGGGCAGTTATAATAGCACCAATGCAGGCTCCAAAGTGCTACCTACCACAGTGAGGGGTTGCTTTCAATCGCCTTCTCTTTTGACTTGATGGCTGCTGCCAGACCTTTCCCAATTGGGAACCCTTCTCTCGCCAGCTTGATGTTGGGCAGAAACAGGCTATTCCATGGCAACTTGCCATGCCGCTTATGAGCCATTTCATAGCCACGAATTTCTCCTGGAACCGCAATGGACAGGCCCCCTGAAGCAAACAGGGAAGACATTAGGCCATTCGGCAACAAACACTAAGCAAAGGCAAAGACAGAGTTGTCTTTATGTGAACTCATTTCCAGAACAAGAAGTGAAGGGGACCCCTCCATGGCCATGTCTTCACTAGAGCTGAGCTTGTTCAGTGGCCAAACTGGGAGAGGAGCGAGGAGAGCAATCAGGAAAAAATTGTTGTGTTCCAGACTGGAAGTTGAGTTTCTCACCATAATGAAAACAAAACATTTTAATTCAATCCAAAACATTTGGTTTCTTTTATTATTGAAGTAAATCCATCTACATTTCTAAATGAAAACATTGTTTCAAGAAGAAAAGTCAAAATGTTTCATTTCAGAAGTGTCAAATCAAAGCAGTTAGATTTTTTTTGTTAAAAGCTGAAGCTACTTGCTGAATTCAAACACAATTTCAGTTGACTCAAAACTGCATGTTTTGGCAAATAAAAGTTTAGTCTGCAAAATGCTGCCTTGCTCTAATGTTCACTTAGCAAGGAAGCGGTTTTATGGGAATAGCCTGCATGAAAGAAGTTGGTCGCATCTCATGTCTTTGCAACAGTTCAGCCCACCCATACAATCATGCTGTTTGACGGAGCTGGTTTTGGTCCAGTCACTCCCTGTACGTGTTCGGGAACTCTTGAGGCAATTGCTGGTAGCAAGGGGTTTGGGGTTTTTACCCAACATGAGGCCCTGCAGTGTGGGATAGCATCACTAGAGCTAGCTGAACTGGTGAAGCAGCTTATGGCTTCCAATCCAAAAATGGGGAGAAAGACTGTCGTAAAGGACACAAATACAACCAGAGCTGAACCATAGGCCTCATTGCATCCACCTGCACTGGGATGGTTATTGGGTATTGACACGTGCCATTGTACAAGTAACCCATGCAGATGGGATTTCAAACCATGGTTTGGTGCAACGACTTGCACCTCACATAGACAGTCCCATTTTTATTGGCACCTCCCCAAATTGTAATGTATTCCTCGGATACCAGTTTTCCCCCACAGAGGCTTTTCCCTTCCCCCCTCAAATACAGATGTACCCCAGCAAGAGAACTTGCTTTCCTAGGTCCCTCAAAGCATTCTGGGAAGGCAGTTGGTTTAGCTGCTTCATGTCTTTTTGATACGGTTCTGTTTCCAGCAGGAGCGCCACCAGTTTTTCTGCCGCCCTAGGCGGCGGAAGGTCCTGCCCCAAAATGCCACCCCCCACAGAGGAGGTGGAAGGTCCCGCTGCCAAAATACCGCCATGGTCGCCGCCCCCCAAATTGTAGCACCCTAGGCGACTGCCTAGGTCGCCTAATGGGTTGCGCCGGCCCTGGTTTCCAGTCAGGAGAATTTCTGTCTCTCCTCTGGACCCTCTAGGCCTCCAACTGGAGCCACCATTAATAAGACAGTTGAGTGATGGCTCTCACGGCAACACAAGTATTGGTGAGATCTAACAGCAGGGGCTCTTGTCTATCAGAGCATGGGGAGGAAAGTGGCAGATGTTATGCTGTTCATGGCAATACAAAATATGGCCCCTTAACAGTTGGGTATTAAGATTGATTTTCTACATTGTTCTTTGTATGAATGAGACAATGGGGGCTGTTGTGACTGACTGTCATGGATGAGACAGTACATTCTGACTTCCTGGACAAGTGAAGATACACAGCAGCAATCAGCAGGAGGTGGAAGAGATTTCTGAGGAAATTGAGAAGGTGAGAATCCCAGGTGGCTGGGTAGGGCCCACTCCAGCCACAAGATGCAGAATAGTCAGAAGTACTTTGAACCCAGGAGATATTGCAACAGTAGCTAAAGTTTGAACAGCCCAAGGAGCCACTTACTGGAATCAACATGTCAGCACCATCTGACATCGCCTTACCTTTAAGGGAGAGCTCTGTGTTGTTCCCAAACATGTCCAAGGATGCATTTTTTGGAGCCACCTCTCTTGCATTAATGACTTCTACTTTCCCTTTAAAGACACAAGGAGTAAGGATGGCATCAGCTCTTCACTCTAGACACACAGCACACTGGCTTTGTGGTACTGAACCTCTGAACTGGAGTCACGGAGAGCTAACTCCTGCTTGGCTGGGGTGCCTGAGGTCACCCCACCTGTGTTGGTAGGGTATGATGTCTATCACACCCGCCCTGTGCTAGGATAGAATTAATAACTTTGCTTTAGACAGAGCCGTGTTCCAAGGGTAATGCTGCCCACCATTTACGACTGACCCTCTTACCTGTGTGGGTGTAGATGGTGAGGAAGAGACCCCCTCCGATTCCCATACTGTGAGGATTCATGAGGCCCACACAGAGCAGAGCTGCAATTGCAGCATCTACTGCAGATCCTCCTTGCTGAAGGATATCCCTGCACAGGCCAAAGAGAACAAAATTATTGTCCGGCAACCGACAGCACAGCAGCCTCTTCTCCAGCACTTTCAGGACCTCCAGCACTTTCAGGACCTCCTTGTACACGGCAGATCGCAGGGCTGCTACAGACAAGTCAGGCTTTCGTACCAGATTTGGACTGGCTACAGAGCGTCCGCCATAGAGCGAGACAAGAGAGATGTTCTCTGTCTAAGAGCTACTTTAATGTGCTGCCTGCTTTGCGGCCGGCGACTCAGATAAGGTATGTTACACATGGCATCACCTAGTGGCTGAACATTATAAGACTCGTTTAGTGTCCCGTCACAGCCGCCACTCCCTCCTCCCACTCACAGGCTCTCAAGGGGTTGCCTGCTTCAGCACAGAGGCAGGAGGGAAGCAGTATCTAGTCGCTTTCTCAGCATTTTATTCAAGATGACAGATGCACCCTGGTTCAGTTTCACAGAAAAGAAGCCTGCAGATGACCGAGCTCTCCCTTGGTAGCATCATCTACTCTTGAGTGTCCCCCATCTTAAGGAGTAATTTTTAAAAAGCAGCATCTCCTGCTGGTGTGGGCTGGACAGATCTGCATTAAGATCAGCTTGAAAACCCTGCTGAGGTTTTCTAGAGCTGCTTCTGGCATTTAGATGTCCAGTTCCCATTTAAATTTAAAGTGAGAATTGGCCACTGAAATCCCCTTGGAGACTGAAAAAATGGATGTTAAAGGTGGCTTGAAAAGTTTATTTCAGTCATTTATGTGGTTCCCATCCCGGTGGACCCATTGTACATAGCTTAGGTGGTCAGCAACCATGTTTCTCAGGCATGGGGAGAAAACCAAGCAGTGCAAGACTCCACAGGCAGAGAGCTAGCCAAACAGCTCTTGAGCAAAAGCAAATGGAACAGTTTGGGTCCTTGACTTTGTTACAATAGCTCAGAGAATGTACGAACGCGAGTAAAGAGAGATACCTTCCAATTATGGAGCACTGCCCAGCGTCCGTGGCTACAGCTGCTGTCTTGTAGAGATGTCCATCCTGCGCTGGGGGCCGCGGGGCTGAGCGCAGTCCAAAGAAAAACCCCAAGAAAAGGACCAGGCCCACCAGGAAGCCAGTCAGAATCCCAACCGTCAAATAGCGCTTCTTCATCTTTCTGTGGGGAGAGACACTGTGAGCAGGAATCCCCACGGGGCCTACAGGTGATCTAGCAGCCTGTTTCAAATACACTGGAAATGAATGTCCACCTATCCAGTTTCACTCTCTGGTTTCTCACCAGTTGTCTCCTCTCTCGACTCCCTATTGAAGCAGGGGAGGTCCGGGGAAGAGCAACTGAAGGAGACCAAAGGCGCATTCCATTCAGAGAAGTTAGAGACTCGGCCTACTGTGTCTGGAAGGAAGGTCGATAGCGAGGAGCTTTTCAAAGGCACCCAGGGCAGATGGGCACCCAACTCTCATTGCCTCAGTTAGGACCTGGGTGCCTAATTACCCCTTTTAACTTTCAAACCTCACACACACGCCAAAAAGCAGAACGAGGTCATTGGGCACGCCTGTCCTTGCAGTCCCGTGAGAGTAAGAGTCCCCAGTGTCAGCGGGACAGTGCCCAGATGCAATCCGTCTCAGTTCACTCTGAGGGGCCCTACCCCAGCTCTATTACATCCCCGAGTGCCCTTCACTCAACAGTTTGTCATTTGATCAACATTAAAAAGATCATCGCTGTCTGGCGTGGGCTGGTCTCCTTCAGCTTTCTGCTCATGAGAGCGCCCGGGGAATGATGGAAACAAGCATTCCCTCTCGCGAGAGACTGAAGTTAGATTTACTGGATGGCAGTTCCCAGGGTTGCTCTTTTTGCCTCCTTTCCCTTCACAGAAAGTTTGTACATCTCATTACCTCCCTCCCCCAGGCCCCCCCGTTTTTAAACCAGGTCAAAAGTAATTGCCAGTAGCTCAGTTCATCAATTAGCTAATATCCCTGGCCCTACTGATCTGCAGCAATTCCAAGTATTCCCAACGCTAGATTTATTTTTCATTCACAGGTATATTATATTGATACCAAGAGCCTTTGGGTTTTCATGCTGAACATCGACGACAAGCAGCAGATCAGGGATTCTATCAATCATTTTAGAATGATTACAGAATTCTCCCTCCTCGTCTGTTAACAGGCCTATTCTGTGCAATACTTTCTGCCCCCATTCCCTCGGCCCGGATAATTCTATTTATTATTAATGTAGCATCACTATTGTTCCAGTTTATAAGCACAGAGCCCTTCAAACCCAGCTGCTTTTGCTAAGATTTTAAGCCAGCAAACAGTTTTGCAAGAGCTGCCCCATACTTCTTTAAAAGGAGCAGGCCAAGATATAGTAATTAACACAGTGAGCATCTGGGATAGATTACATTACATTGTAGTAAGTACCGGTAAGTAGTTCCGCATAGAGTAGAGGAGGCACGATCAGGAAAAGCCCCAGGTACAGAAATAAATTATAAATGTCTGGCAATGACTTCACAGGAGAAACGCTGTGTTTTCAAATTCTGGAATCAAAGCAATTCAAAGATACAATTACACTTTAACTATCTCCAGCTATTGTCGCTTGTGGAAGAGTTAAGGTACCCAAGGAATCAACAGCTGCCCTCCCTCTGTGCAAGGTCATGGGGTAGCCATAGACCTGTATTATATACATCTTCAATAGTGACACTATGAGCACATTGTCCCACTGGCAACATACCAATATAGGCACAACCCACTCTAAGTGGTACAACATGCAGAGTACTCAGAAGGTGTCTTTTATCCCATTCCTAGGTGCAACAGAAGTCATTTGCTTTCCCAGTAGTTAGGGCCTCATTTCCCCAGAAACAGCTGCACTGGCAGTAAGAAAATAAATGTATCTTTTAATTGCTTATGATCCTCCCCCACGCACCCACCCCGAACAGTACAGGTTAGTTACAGATGTAATACTGCCAGCACACTTAGTGCAATAGCCACGCTATCCAGGTACCTTACCAAAGCATCGGCTGTGTGCAGAGAGAAAGCAGGCAGAGGCATAGTGTGACGAGCGGACAGGACTGACCCTCTCCAGTGATGTAACAGCCCAAGGCAGGATGTGATTTCCAGCCAGGTCAGACTAGCTCTCGCTGCCCTGTGGCAGAGGCACATGCAGTACCAGCGAGGCGTGGGGGGAGCCAGTGCAGAGGTCACTGGAGGGAGCAGGCCAGCCAGGATGGAAGCAGAGTGAGTGGGTTGGCCCATCAGGGAGATTAGCTGAACACCCCCCCTACACACACACACACACACACACACACACACACCCCACTCCAGCCGAACAGAGGTCAGTTCGCTGGCCCTCTGTCTATTAGTAGCCATCGCATTGCTCCTCCCATCCGGGCACAGAAAGCTTTCTAAGTCTCGTAGCTCATTACAAAACTAATCTACTGCCTGTGCCGTTACACATGTGACTCTTAATGACAGGCAGCTGATGGGGAAAGGGTGATGTCTCTCCGTACAGGTTCCAAGCTTGCTTTACACTGGACCATTCTAAAATCAGTGGCATACTTGTCATACAGTTACTGTGCATGGAAACAGAGCAGCCATTATGTCTCCAACAATAGCTCCCTCAGCCTTGGATCTTAAAGACAGTTGTGTTTATTGGCAGCGAGTTTGGACTGGCTCTGTCCTCGGCATGTTACAGAAAGTGCGGCAGGATCTGTCACCAGGCAGGAGGCGTCTCTTTTCTGTGGCTTATCTGACCCTTCTACCCCTGCAGCACAGGGCATGATCACTAGTCCCAACGCTGGAGCCGGAAGCCATAAGCTTCTGGATCATTGGAAGCAGTGCTCTGTGACCTGACCATCCTGGGTCTGGCAAGCTGCGGTGGGGCACAGTGTCAAACTTACCTGACCTATCCAGCCAGGCTTTTGACAGATAGGTGACCCATTCTTACAGTGGGTGTGGGGGGGGTTATCATAGGCCCTTTATTTTAAAAGGGACCTCTTGTTTCTCATTGTTTATAGTCAGTGCAAGTTACCCCAGTACCACAGTGATGGGCATCATTCCAGACCAGTAAGGGCCAGATTGGGCCCAGCTGCTGGGTGACGGCACAGTGTACAAAGCCTCTGACCCCTTAAGCCCCATGCATGGGAGT
The DNA here is from genome assembly GCF_027887155.1 of Malaclemys terrapin pileata. Lineage (NCBI taxonomy): Eukaryota > Metazoa > Chordata > Testudines > Emydidae > Malaclemys > Malaclemys terrapin. Next base: position 12,927,221 of record NC_071520.1, on the reverse strand, counting down.
CCGGCCCGGCCAGTCCCGCTGCAGATGACAGCCACCCTGAATCGGGTAAGGCTAAGACCAGGACATGACCTCCCACGCCCTAGCTCAGCACAGCTGGAAAGACACAGGGAATGGCTGTGTCAGTGCCCCAGCCTGTATACCTGGGAGGGAGCACTTCCTGGAGCCAGCGCCCCCCCATGCTCCTGCTGGGGCAGTGCAGCTCTGCAAGGCCCCATCCTCAGGGTTGGGCCTATCAGAGAGCTGGGCTCTGTGTTCAAGAGTCACAGTCAGTGTTTCAGCTTAACTCTCAGCTCAGAATTCAGCTCCCACGTGTCCTTTGGGCTTAGAATAAGTGGCGCATCCAATGAGTCTTCTGTCAGGAGACTAGGTCCCCAGCCTCGCAGTGACTCCTGGTGACCTAAGAGGTACGTTTCTGTTTCTAACTAGTATAATCTGGTGGAGGCAGGAATAAAAATCATTCACTTGGAAAAGCTAACCAGGACATTGAATAGACATGGACCTACAGGCAGAAGAAAGAGAAAGCATCTCGACGAAACACAGCTGCGTGAGACGGATCATGTCAGGGAAGAGAGCAAGAGAAAAAGTTGGGGTCCCTGTAGGAAGCTAGAGGACTGAGCTACAGGAAAAGCAGGCAATCCTGAGCAGAACTGGGACCAGAACAAGAGCCAAGAACACACTAGGTCTTTACTGCCAAAGTTAAAGGAAAGCTACTGGGTGACCTAGCCTACTGTAGGCCCCGCCACTAGAGGGCAATGTCCATCCTATACACAAGAGCCACTACATTGCAGTTTTGAAGATAGGAAGGAAGGCTGTGAATGTTGCTGCATGAAGGTTAGGAAGTACTGGCCGATGTTATGACCAACATTTCAGTACTTACCTGATGCCTCTGGCTAGGTGGCATAGACAGGTGTGTTAAGTGGACAGCCTAGTTTTTCCCTGTTGAAGCTGGCTCTTTTCTCCAAGGATTTATTGGCAGGACTAGTCAGAACAATTACTGCGTGCTGCCATCTGAAGCAGCGAGTGCTGGAACTCTCTAGCAAGCTGTGTTCTGCAAGTGGTTTTAATCTCTGAAACCTCTCGCCAAATCCAGCTCTGGGGAAGCGTTGTTAGTATTTCAGTCAGACAGCGCTTCTCGGCAGCAGGAGACCGAGACGGAGGGGCTATAAAGTAATTAAAGGCACTACAATTCCTTCTCAGACATTAGAGTTGTGACTTTGTCCAATGCGAGGCAGGAAATTCAAAGCCAAGTCTGGCCTGTCTGAATTCATGCAGGGGAAGAACAACAAGCAACGGAGTTATGGTTGGATGAGCAACTTTACCAGTGAGCTGCGTTAATTGGTGTCACAACTTTAACAGTCTTAAACATACGGAAGCTTCGTTTCAAAACCCAGCACAACAGCCTAGTTACTGCCAGGCAGGGAGATTCAAGTTCAGCCTGCTGTGCCGGACCAAGCAGGGGCTGGGAGTGGGGCTTACGGTGCTCGCTTCTGGCCACACGAAGGAACAGCAATGAGTGGCTCCGACAGGAGGCAAAGCCCCCTCTGTGCCAGAAGGCAGGTTGCATTGCCCTGAGAACTGGAGCAGGACGAGGAGAACAGAAGGCAGGACATTAAGAGGGCTTTGGAGGACCACCCAGAAGAGTTGAAAGACTCACACATACACACACCCCTGCTCCAGAGAGCTAAGCATGTCAGAATTTGGGATTTCCCCCTGGAGGCTGGAATTTCCAAATGCACATAGTTTAAGGTTTCGGGTCACTGTGGCCCAAGAGACAAGGCATTCCAGATTAGGAACCAGGGGTCATCAATTATTTTTTGTCAAGGTCCAAATTTCTTGGTCAAGGTATTGTCAAGGTCCAGACTCCAGAGAAAAATAATACAAAACCAAGAACAATACTGGTAATAATAAGTCAATAAAAAGATGTTGCGGTCTGTCCAAAAACGTCTGGCGGTCCGGATTCGGCCCATGGTCCATCTATTGACTACCCCTGCAAGTCTAAGCTGTTAGAAAGGTGGGGGTATCTGAGCTTAGCTGGGCGTTTCAATCATAATAGCTAGCAGTGGTTTCTAGCACGGTGCAGAGCAGCAGCAGCCAACATTTGTCCATTAGCCAAAAACTCGCAGGCAGAAAGATATCTAGCTTATCTCCTCCAAAGCCACCAGTGCTGCTCATAGGAAGAGGGCGCAGCCAGATCCCATCACTTTCTAAAGCAGCACGCGCCTTTAGCCTACCAGTTAGAGTAGGATCCCTTGTTAACCATGACTGGGAGAATGGTCCCTGGGTATCAGTGCCTTTCCCCATACATCTCTGTACTTAAGTTACAGGATTTGCCGATAAGCTGCTAGGGTACCAGATTATATTCACGACTGGCGTATGAATTCTTTTCATTCTCCTTCTAAAGGCAGGTTTGCAGTAATTATTTAGCCATTAAGCTAAATAAACCATTTCCTCGCTCACATGTCAGCCAGTGAACTCACTTTACCACTATGTAACAGAGAAAGCAAATGAATCCGTCAGCCTTGGAAACCTTGATTATCACTAGGGTGCTGTATTCAAGCCCAGTTAGCCATTGTTTATATCCTTAGATGCTGTTGTCTAATTATGCATTCTCCCAAACCCTCTTCCAGCTGTCAGTAAGGTCAGGGCCAGCAGACACACTCTGTGTGCAATAACATCCCAACTCATCACTTCTGTAGAGCCCCCCATTAAACTGTGGTTATTTGCTCCACAGGACACCTTCTAGCACTGGGGAAAAGAAAACGAAGAACACCGCAGCAAAGGCAGAGACTATATTGACCAAGTCTGCCGCAGGTTCAGATGACAGTGATTTCAGGTGTCAGTTCCACTTCCTTTGTGCAGAAAACATTCAAGATTTTTGTTTCTTTTGAACCCTAAACAATAATCAGTCTGTTTAGTCTCTATTCACACACACCTGCTTCTAGTGGTTTTGCTAAGATTTATCCTAGCAAAACCTCTACTAACTCACTATGGTCTTTGTCCCTCTTTAGTGCTAGATCATGCTTGGTGGTTTATGAGCCTGCTACTGGGCTGACGGATTGGGTTGGTCTTTTAGCTCAAGCAGTAGAGGCTTATGCTTTTCGCTCTGCAGTTCCCAAGATTAGTCCCTACAGACAACTTCTCCAGGGGTGTTATTAAACAAGCTACACAATCCTTAGTAGATGTAACTGTGGGGATCCTTTAACACTGTAATTTGATAGAGTTACTTAAGAACTCCTAGGTTGTGAACACATTACACAGAACAGTAAGGGTCTCGTTTCATGAACCATTGAAAAGAACTGGTGAGCGTGTGCGTACACCTCATTGCCCTTCAATGAAATCTAAATAGCTCAGCTGTAGGCCCAATATTGCTAGCAGATAATGGAAATTCCCTTCAGCCCAATTGGTACCTTGTGCCTTCGAAACGGGAAATTTGCTCTCTATTGCTGCAGCCATCAAGTCCAAAGTGGCCATGGATTTGTTACCAGGTATCCCAGACTTGAAATATTTAAGAATCATCCCATAAATCAAAAGACACCGATACTCTTTTCCAGTTATAGTTAAGCAGTCCAGTGGATCTAAAGGGGGAAGCTTTTGCTTTACCAGCCAGCCTTTCCTAAACACAGAGCACAGATAAATGCGACCTCACCATTTATTACAAGTCTCTTTCTATAGGACTTCTTGGGCTTCAGGGTAGTTCTTATGACACTCACCCATTTCAATTCATCCAGCATGCTAGCGCACCAGGTCTCTCCCATAGCTTACCAAGCCCTTAGCAGCAGAAGCTAAATTCCCTTCTTCCCGCAGAGGCTGGCACAGGGTGAAGTGCCAGGTAATTGTAAAGTTAAAGTCACCAAAAAACCCAAATCAAAATTGAAAGCTGAGAAAAAAGTCCATGAGATGGACTTACTCACTAATTGATTCTCGTATGACTAGCTTAGCGAAAGCAAAACACAAACAGAAGGAAGTATCGATAATCATTACTTACGAGATTATTCCAGGGAGCGGATCCTATGTTCTGTCAACAAGAGTTCTTTTCCCAGAATTTAGCAGATGCCAACCAAAATTAACAAAAGAAACTTGATTTTGAAAATATATTGAAGAAAATAAAACAAAACCAGCCACCAGAAGAAAGCATGTAAATTAATTAGTTACAGTATAAACAGCTATTAATGCTTAAAGAGCAACATCTTAATCAAGTGGGAAATTCTAGGATGTAAGGAAATTAAAAAAGATAATTTGATTAGCTATGTCTGAAGGACTAATATGATAGGAGTATAAAGTTCAACAAGTAGTGACAAACACAATGGTATTCAATTGTTTACTTGGAATACTATTGCTTCAAAAGAGCATTTCTATTCATTGAGATAATAGTCATGCACTGTTAACATAATTTAATGTCCATAATTAAAGGACTATTGCCCTATATACAGATATAAATTAAAGTAAACTATGTCACAAAACAATACTAGATTTCAACTTATTATCAAAAATATCTAGGCTTGGCTGAATCTGATTTTTTTTTTTTTTATATAATTTCAGTGGATAATATTGATATTTATTTTAAGTTCTCTTATTTTTATCTATTTAAATTTTCACAGATGCAGGAAATTATGGAAGGGCAGACAATAGGGGGGCCAAATTATTTATTGACAGATGTTGAGATTAAAAAACTTAAAGCTTTATAATCATTAAAACACAAATTGTCAACGTCACATCAAAATATACAAAGTAAATATCCTTAAATCAAATTATAGTAAGTTCTCAAGCAGCATTTTTCTTACTTTGCCTCGCTGTAAGTTTAAAGTATCATAGATGGAAATGTTTTTTCCATCACTTTGTGTGTCTGATGAAATCAACATTTACAGATAAAAATCTAATCTGTCTAAGCCTAAAAATATAAACGACGGGGGAAAAAAATCAAGATACAAGCTAAAAAGACAGTCAAGATACTGTTGAGCAGTGTCAACTGAAAGGCTAGTAAAGCAAACTAGCAATTCCTTTTTAATCCTGGTTTAAGAAAGTGGTAGTTCTAGGACTAAGCACAGGATTCAAAGAGAGAAATGTCAAGGTCATTTGACATTACTGCTTAAGGTCATGCAGCGTTCATACACACACCTACCTAGCTGAAGATTGTTATAACAATACAGAGGGGATGGTGTAGCTCTAGTTGTGTGTGTAGTTAATATGTGTTTAAAATGGGGAGAGATAATGAAGCAGTTCAGTCAAGCAGTGTGAGAGGGGAAAGCTGAAGTCAGGCAAAGTGAGCAGTGTCTGAAAAAGCTGGGGTTCGATGCAGTGGGGTGATTATGCCATCCAAGTCAATTTGCACAGAGAAGAGAGGATGTCTCTTAAAGACAAAGCACATAACAAAAGTTAGCAAAGTGGATACACTGAAAAGAAGAGTATTTAAGAGAGACAAAGGTAAACCAAACACAGTTTGAGTTAAACACACAAAAGTGGAAATGAAGAGAGCATTTGAACGTACAAGGCATTCACCTACACAGAATAACTTCTGTAGTCAGTAATACACAACATAGTCTGAATCAGTGTAGAAGAGTGTTTTAGTATTTGTAGCATGCACATTTGAACATTGAAGCAAGGTTAGGAGTGAAGGTATACAAAAGGAGCACCGTAACGGTTGAGGAGGGGTCAATGTCAACTAGACAGACAATATAGCAGAACAGAGTGGTGTTTTTAATGCTAGAAAGTTATCATTAGTACTTACATCTATGGAAAGTCTTAGCAGGACAAGAGGTAACTATCAAACAGTGATCTCTCACAAAAGTATGACATGCAATAATTCATGTGTGTATATACACAGCAAAACAATTATAAGCCCAGTGTTAGTTCTTTTAAGCAGTAAAGAAGATAACTTTAGTAATCTGGGTGATGGTTAAAAAGCCTTATCATACAAAAATGCTGCATCTCCTTAAGGTTACAATGCTCTATTTGTAAACAGGCAGTTAAATCAGGTACCAAAGGTATTTATAGCTAAAGGAGACTGCATTATAGGATTCAAATCAGACACCTTGAATGAGAATATTTTGCAATATCAAATGCAAAATCAAAATCTATTTCAATGCAATATCTTTTTTGTTCCTAGTGTGGCCTTTCCTTCTACTATTTGAAGCCATGATCTCAATATTATCTCTGAAAGTTGTATATGCCCAAATTTAAGTCCTATCAGCACAGGAATCTGGATTTATGGAACAAAGATCTGAATTCCAATTCATTTAATTACCTAGGAAACCAAAATGTTTGCTCTCCAAGGCCAAGTTCTGTGTTAGCTTTGAAGTGCAGAATTTCCCTATGGAATATTTTAGCAATAAATATTGATTTCCCAGTCCCCCCACCCTTTAAGCAGATTAGGATAGTCTCAGCCTTAACTCAGCTGTCTTTGGAGTTTTCTGTAGTAGTGGTGGCATCTTCTGGGTGTCTCTGATCTTCAGGAAAGCTTCCTCTTTCCCAAGCTGGGTTTATAGTTGGAATTTTGGGCCCAGAACCCAAACCCAAATGTTTTTGTCTATGAAGGACTCATTTAAAGAAACTCAAATGACTGATCATTCCTTGCTTGAAGTGGGTAGCCCCTCTCTATAGGTCAGATCAAGACAACTCTGCACTCAGGATCTGTTGATCTTCAAATGAGGCTGCTTCTACTAACCTTGTGGTGGTGCATTGTTATGCATCCTTCTTCCATTCAGATAGACTGATGAGTTGAACCATCCCCAGAAAGATCATTGTCATGATTTTGTGCCTTTTCATTGGTCATCCCCAAAATGAGATGTTGTCCCATCTCCAGGTTACAGGTGAATCCATCATTTTGGCAGGTCTGGTGTCATTGCACTCTTTTACCCATCCCATAGGTGGCATCCATGATTCAGAAATGTTAGTTTTCCCATGTAATTGCAATTCTTTCCTGGAATTCTTTAATTTTTACTTGGCATTATAAGTGTATAATACTAACAAAATTATCTCTGAAGTTTTTAGTTTGGTTCTCTGCTAATTGTTTGTGAAACAATGAACAGTCTCATTCTGTTGTAAATTTGGGGATTATTTTCTCAAAGTTTCATTAACGTGAAGTTTAAAGTTTATGCTTCATTCTTTTTGCTATTAGCTTTAATTTGAAGAAAAATGTTCCCATCCTGCCTTCAAGTGTAGGAAGGTTTTCTTCCCCAATTTGATTTCAAATAACTTCCAGAGTTCATTATAAAATAAATACCCTAGCTCCTAATATTGAGTACTCTAGCTGTTCTGTTTTTGAAGTTATGTAGACTAATGTCCAGAATATAAACAAGGAACATGATTTCTAACCAATATCTAAATTATCAATTGCTACTCTTAACTCTCTAACATTCCTATATTCAATAGTATGTGCATAAACATTTCAACACTCACTTTTGCTTGTAACTCTTATTCCTAAAATAAGGATGCCTATTTACAAATCTTCATATGTAACACATTTAGTCACACTTTAATTATATGATTTGTTACAAGGAAGGAATTTGTAGTAGAGTCCCTGATTCTTAACAGAACCACCATATATAATTCATTTGGTCTATTGATTGATTTTTTTCAGGATGACAAGAGACACTAGTTGTGTCTATCTAATCCTAAAATCTGGGAACATGCTTGGGAAGATTCCTATGCTAATTTCCTGGCAAGTCTTTAAAAGGTGTCTAAAATTAGAGGAAAGTTTAGAGATAAGAAAACTTTCCCAAAAAATCAATCAGAAGTGGTTTCCTTTCAGCAATAGCTGTAGATTTGTGGTTTCAACATTTGGCTGATAAGGATCACTTATGATGCATCAACGTGTGCCTTAACATTACTAGCAGTATCCTTCATTTGTTTGTATAGAGGCTACAGATCACAGTGTTATTTAGGTTTCAGAGTAGCAGCCGTGTTAGTCTGTATCCGCAAAAAGAACAGGAGTACTTGTGGCACCTTAGAGACTAACACATTTATTAGAGCATAAGCTTTCGTGGGCTACAGCCCACTTCTTCGGATGCATATAGAATGGAACATATATTGAGGAGATATATATACACACATACAGAGAGCATGAACAGGTGGGAGTTGTCTTACCAACTCTGAGAGGCCAATTAAGTAAGAGAGAAAAAAAAAAACAACTTTTGAAGTGATAATCAAGATAGCCCAGTACAGACAGGTGGCTATTTTACAATAGAAAAACTTCAAAAACAAACTCCAAGGAGAGACTGCTGAGCTGGAATTGATATGCAAACTAGAAACAATCAATTTAAGATTGAATAAGGACTGGGAATGGCTGAGCCATTACAAACATTGAATCTATCTCCCCTTGTAAGTATTCTCACACTTCTTATCAAACTGTCTGTAAGGTTTACATAACCAGAGTTTATGATGGTGTCTTTGGCCTAATATTCAGGCATTTCAGTCAGTTCAACATGAGTACACAATTGAAATCAAACCATTTCTGAACACAATTACCAACACAATTCACAGTGAAAGAAATCTAAGGGAAGTTCTTTAGGGCTCAGATAAACTGGGTGAACAACAGGCCTCATACACTGCACAGCCTGCTGACTGTCTCCCTCTAATACAGCCTAAGTTCTGTTAGCATTTTTTACATTGTGACAGATCTGGCAATTTCCAGGACTATCTTTGGGAGAGCTTACTGTATTAACTTTACGTATCATTGTGGGGCAGGGATTGTATGCAATTCCATGGGGGAGGGGACCCCACCCCACATGTCCCCCAGGAACTAAGAACAGTAGGGGGTGATTAGGCAAATTCACACAGGTTGTAACACTCCAGAGAAGTGCCACCCCTCCAGGGGAGGCTCTCATATACTGGTTCAAACTGGACTTTCCAGAGACCAAACAGTGAAAGGCCTTTTGGCTAAATAGCTTGAGTTTAAATTGACTCAGGGCTTTTGTTCTCATCCAGCAAATGGACAGGCCCTCCCATCCAAGAGGGGGGCCAAGCCTTCCTAGGAAGGTGGGAAAGACTTTGGCCTACTGAGGCCAATAAGCCTGAGTGGTAGTAATGTGTACAGGAACTATGACATTTTTCCTATGTTTTCTCTATAATGCTTTCACCTTAAGAATAAATGTGTTTGCTTAAAGAGGGCTTTGTGGTAACTTATGACTGTGGGCAACTATGCTGTTTATAGCTGCTGAGAGGAAAGCAAAGCGCAGGCTCTGGCCTCTTTAGGCAGTCTGGTTTGTTGGGGAACTTACAGCGTAGGCAGGGCACGGTGCAGCCCAGAGAAACCCCACTCAGGAGGAAGTGATATAGGTCTCCGTCCAGGGACCTTGGAAGGGGAAAACAGGTGCAGGTGCCCTGAACAGTGTCACGCATCTCTTCCAGTCTTGAGTCTGGGGCTTGAACATAGGCCAATATCTTTGCAGATACATTGGAGAAGTATAGGTCTGAGTGAAGCCCAGGTCTCCCCTCCTTAAGTAGGGCAGCTAGCAGAGCACTAAACGCAAAGAGAGAGAACCTACCACTTGCCCCTCTTGATGCATTTTGACTAGAACATGATACAGTTCAGCTGAAAAAAAGCATGGCTACCTGGCTGGCACAGTGTCAGGAGCAGTAGGTTACTGTGTGTGCACAGCTCATTCAGAGTGCTTTGACAGACAAGGGTTTGCAGCCCCACCATGGGAATATTAGGCCTTCCAAAGACTGCATCCATTACCCTCAAGTTCTCTCCGGATTGTGACGTTCAGAGAAAGCTTAAGCTAGCTGGAAACCAGCCCTTTCTCCCCCCCACCCCCAAGAAAATTCCATCTAAAAAGAATAATTTAAAGTTTTCCAACAGAGACTTGGGGTTTTCCAGTGTGAATTTTAGTTTCAAATCTAACTGTTTTTTTTTTTGCTTTGACCTAGAATGCAAATTTAGTTCTTTAATATAAATTCCCCCCCACACACTTCCAAAGGAAAAAAAGATGAGAGAAGGTGGGAAAATCCATTTTTCACATGTACTACTTGCCAACTTTTCCCCTTGGGTGCCCCCCCAAATCTAAAGACTGGAAGTATAAAAATCAAAGTTTCAGTTTCCAAAAACCAAAATGACATTTTTAAATGTTGATTCAAAACTAATTTCATCAAAATAACATATTTGGAAAATTTTGATGAAGCCAGATGTTCAAAAGCTTTCCCCTCCATTGGGTTAGAAGATTTTGACCAGCTCTATGCTTAGTTAAATGAGAGGACTGGCCTTCTGGTCAGTCTCTGGATCCAATATGGCAGATCGTGTACTTACCAGCATTCAAGGGAGGAATGGAGGGCAAATCTGCTGTTTCCTTGTCCATAAGCAATCCCACAGATGGAGCTTTGCCACCTGTAGGTCCCAGGTGATCAGCTGCTACAGAACCTCTCTAATTCCTCCTTAGCTCTCACAAGTGTTTGTAAATCTTTATCTGCTCCTGTCCTTTCATGCAATTTCCCAAGCAGCTGTACTTGCTCTTCCAAGTGCCAAAGTATCTACTTAGCACTAGCAATAATTACCAGTAATTATATTTCTCTTGAAAAGCACTCTGAGGAATTCCTCAGTATAGTATTTGATATTTGCACTCCCTTGACCATTGAAGTTGAATTCCCTCCATCTAGTTACTTTTCTTTTAACTGCCTCAGTTACTCATTGACTGAAGAATCAAAAACTCACCCCTTTTAATCTTTATTTAGTGCTCATGAAAGGTACCATACTGAGCCCTGGAGGCTGAAGTCCTTATTTATAAATGGAACCAAGAGATAAACAGTAGCCTTCCCATACTACATCAATAGGTCTGACTTCTGATTAAGAGGGACCTCTCCTATGGAGGAAAGTGTTCGGAGTCTTCTTAGGTACATATATGGCCCTCATTACCATGGTATCTGAACCACTCAAGTCTTTAGTGCCTTTATTCTCACAGCCCTGCAAGGTAGGGAAGTATTGTTATCATTAAAAAAAAAAAAAAAAAGACAGACGGGGAATTGAGGCAGAGAGAGACTAAGTGACTTGCCCATAGTCACACAGTGACAGAACAGGGACTTGAACCAGCTGTCCCAAGTCATAGTGCCCTAACCCCTGGACCTTCCTTCCTCTGGGAACATGAGCACTTCACTTCTTTGCCTCCTTGCTCAGCCTTCCAGGGGTGCCAGTTAATGCCATCAGATGTTAACTTTTGACCTTTAGCAACAGACATGATTTTAACCAGCCATCTACCTAATCATTAAAGACTCCAGAAATCTCATTATCAATCCCTCAGCCAGCCAGCCCTCTTCCTACCTATGACCCAAGTTTTCCTGCCTCAGGGCATGAGCCACTATAAAAAATGTGCTGGCTGTATTACATTGAAACACTAAAATAGTTTGACTTAACTACAACAATAAAAAAGTAATTCCTGATAAGGTTCTATGTTTCCTAAAATAAAGGTGTTATTCCTTTCCTGAGAGAAACCACCACCAAAGGTAGAAAAAACCCACCCTGAAGTTCTACTAAACATTTATATTAGCTTATTAATATTGAAATATGATGATCTTTTTTTAGCCTTGGAGATGCACAGAAGTCCCCTGTAAGGTATGTAAACCCTTTCGAAGACCCTTAAGCTACATAGGATAGGATTTTAACTTCCGATATACGCCTCACGCTCTATAGTGCATCAGAAATGCATTATCGATTCTAATACGAGAATAATTTCAGGGGCGAGGGCAGGTTGCAAGAGATCCACAGAGCAGGCTGAGACAATGGAAATTTTTGGAAGGTAGGTAATGGAGACCCACATTTTGACCCATAAGAAACTAACATGGTGCAGGTTGAGAAGGATGAGAGGTAGTGGGTGAGAGCACTGATGACCATCAGTATCCAGACTGGTGCCCATGGTCATTAGATTCCAAGGCCAGAAAAGACCATTGTGATCATCTAGTCTGAGCTCCTATATTACACAGGCCAGAGAACTGCCCCACAATAATTCCTCGAGCAGATCTTTTAGAAAAAACATCCAATCTTGATTTAAAGATCATCAGTGATGACAACCCTTAATAAATTTTTCCATTGGTTAGTTACGCTGTTAAAAATGTACACCTTATCTCCAGTGTGCATTTGTCTGGCTTCAACTTCCAGCAATTGTTATACCTTTTTCTGCTAGATTGAAGAGCCCATTATTAAATATTTGTTCCCCATGTAGGTACTTATAGACTGTAATCAAGTCACCCCTAACCTTCTCATTGAGAAGACAGACTCAAGGAGCTCAATCTATCACTATAAGACATGTTTTCTAATCCTTTAATCATTCTTGTGGCTCTTCTCTGAACCCTCTCCAATTTATCAACACCCTTTCCTGGACTGTGGGCACAAGAACTGGACATAGTATTGCCAGTAGCAATCACAACAGTTCCAAATTCAGAGGTAAATAACCTCTCTACTACTACTTGAGATTTTTTTGTTTATGCATCTAAGGACTGCATTAGCCCTTTTGGCCACAGCGTCACTTTGGAAGCTCATGTTCAGCTGATTATCCATCATGATCATCAGATCTTTTTCAGAGTCACAGCTTAGAGTTCCCCATCCCATAAGTAGCGGCTACATTCTTCGTTCCTAGATGTATAGGTTTACATTTTGCCATATTAAAAGGCCTATTGTTTGCTTGCACCCAGTGCACCAAGTGATCCAGACTGCTCTGTATCAGTAACTTATCCTTTTCATTATTTACCACTCCCCCAATTTGCATGTCATCTGCAAACTTTATCGGTGTTGGTTTTGTGTGTTTTCTCCCAGGTCATTAACAAAACTGTTACATAGCATAGGGCCAGCAACTGATCCCTGAAGGACCCCACTAGCAACACACCCATTCAATGATTTTCCATTTTGAGACTTATCAGTTAGCCAGTTTTGAATCCAATTAATGTGTGCCATGTTAATTTATATCTTTCAATTTTTTTTTAAATCAAAATGTTGTGCAGTACCAAGTCAAACATCCTACTGACGTCTAAGTATATTACAACCAGGGCCGACGAGGCGGGGGGAAGCCAGTACAAATTACCGGGGCCCGGCGGTCCGGAAGGGGGCCCGGGGCCTGGCTCCCCCCCTCCATCGGCCCTGTTTAGCCAGTCCGCCCTTGCTGGGGGGCCCAAAAATTTTTTTCACTGGGACCTAAACCCGCTCTCGGCAGCCCTGATTACAACAACACTATTACCTGTATCAACCAAACTCAGTCCAGGTGTACTGACTGTTTAAAGTCTACATGATGGAGAAACTGGTCATAACTACACAGGCAAGGTTATTCCAGCCTTACATTTGCAGAAGAAACAGCACTAAGACAATTTAAGCTCTACCCCTGAATCTCTGTTAGTCCTTTATATTAAACATGGAGGACACTTGCTGGGTGGAAAATTTACACTGTGATTTGTTGTACACAGAGTTCCTTTTCTATAGGTTAGCTCATATGGGCATACCTCTGATATAATGAATCTCAGCTTTGGAACAAAACTGACACCGGGTGTTTTTAATCCAGAGACATAGTCCATACACTCGCTTCAGCTCCAGTGATGTGTCTAATTGAGGGGTCATGGAATTATTTTGCTCGGGGGGAAGATTTGCAGGCTGTAGCATATTTCTACAGTCCCAAGTTGTTATAGGAGCACAGTGAGAGATATGTATGGTTGTTTAAAATGCCAGATTATGTAACACTTCTGCACGGACATTAAGGTTTGAACGTTTTCATGTAGATCTGGAACAGGCTGATTTAGTCTGTGGTTATTGCTAGCGTGTTGTCACAGAGGCAGAATGAAGTTGTTTGGATTCTGGTCCGTGATAATTGCTCTGTTTACTGGCCTGTGCATATGCCCATAAGGAGTTAAAGTTACATAACTCAATCTCAACCCAACCTTAAATTGGAATTTCTAGTTCTGAGATTTTTAAGTGATGCATGGAGTGGTTGTTTGAACCACACATGGCAACCTTTAGGTAACTAAATATTTTTGTGTGGGTAAAGAAATAGGATTGATAGACGTTAGCTAATCTTAAAATCCACAAAAATCAACACAGAAACATCATTGTTTTCCTGGTCATCATCAACTAGCGAAGAAAATACCCTCCAGAAAATACCCTCCTTCCTCCACCATAAACATTAATATGAAATTAAACTGTCCAGCTTTGCCATCTCTCTAAATCCAAGATCTCCAGGTTACCTTTAAATGGGATGTGCAAGTTTTCATAGATTCTAGGACTGGAAGTGACCTCGAGAGGTCATTGAGTCCAGTCCCCTGCCCGCATGGCAGGACAAAATACTGTCTAGACCATCCCTGATAGACATTTATCTAACCTACTCTTAAATATCTCCAGAGATGGAGATTCCACAACTTCCCTAGGCAATTTATTCCAGTATTTAACTACACTGACAGTTAGGAACTTTTTCCTAATGTCCAACCTAAACCTCCCTTGCTGTAGTTTAAACCCATTGTTTCTTGTTCTATCCTTAGAGGCTAAGGTGAACAAGTTTTCTCCCTCCTCCTTATGACACCCTTTTAGATACCTGAAAACTGCTATCATGTCCCCTCTCAGTCTTCTCTTTTCCAAACTAAACAAACCCAATTCTTTCAGCCTTCCTTCATAGGTCATGTTCTCAAGACCTTTAATCATTCTTGTTGCTCTTCTCTGGACCCTCTCCAATTTCTTCACATCTTTCTTGAAATGCAGTGCCCAGACTGGACACAATACTCCAGCTGAGGCCTAACCAGAGCAGAAGAATGACTTCTTGTGTCTTGCTCACAACACACCTGTTAATACATCCCAGAATCACGTTTGCTTTTTTTGCAACAGCATCACACTGTTGACTCATATTTAGCTTGTGGTCCACTATAACCCCTAGATCCCTTTCTGGCCTACTCCTTCCTAGACAGTCTCTTCCCATTCTGTATGTGTGAAACTGATTTTTCCTTCCTAAGTGGAGCACTTTGCATTTGTCTGTTAAACTTCATCCTGTTTACCTCAGACCATTTCTCCAATTTGTCCAGATCATTTTGAATTATGACCCTGTCCTCCAAAGCAGTTGCAATCCCTCCCAGTTTGGTATCATCCACAAACTTAATAAGCATACTTTCTATGCCAATATCTAAGTCGTTAATGAAGATATTGAACAGAGTCGGTCCCAAAACAGACCCCTGCGGAACCCCACTTGTTATGCCTTTCCAGCAGGATTGGGAACCATTAATAACAACTCTCTGAGTACAGTTATCCAACCAGTTATGCACCCACCTTATAGTAGCCCCATCTAAATTGTATTTGCCTAGTTTATCGATAAGAATATCATGTGAGACCGTGTCAAATGCCTTACTAAAGTCTAGGTATACCACATCCACAGCTTCTCCCTTATCCACAAGACGCGTTATCCTATCAAAGAAAGCTATCAGATTGGTTTGACACGATTTGTTCTTTACAAATCCATGCTGGCTATTCCCTATCACCTTACCACCTTCCAAGTGTTTGCAGATGATTTCCTTAATTACTTGCTCCATTATCTTCCCTGGCACAGAAGTTAAACTAACTGGTCTGTAGTTTCCTGGGTTGTTTTTATTTCCCTTTTTATAGGTGGGCACTATATTTGCCCGTTTCCAGTCTCCTGGAATCTCTCCTGTCTCCCACGATTTTCCGAAGATAATAGCTAGAGGCTCAGATACCTCCTCTATTAGTTCCTTGAGTATTCTAGGATGCATTTCATCAGGCCCTGGTGACTTGCAGGCATCTAACTTTTCTAAGTGATTTTTAACTTGTTCTTTTTTTATTTTATCTGCTAAACCTACCCCCTTCCCATTAGCATTCACTATGTTAGGCATTCCTTCAGACTTCTCCGTGAAGACCGAAACAAAGAAGTCATTAAGCATCTCTGCCATTTCCAAGTTTCCTGTTACTGTTTCTCCCTCTTCACTGAGCAGTGGGCCTACCCTGTCTTTGGTCTTCCTCTTGCTTCTAATGTATTGATAAAAAGTCTTCTTGTTTCCTTTTATTCCCGTAGCTAGTTTGAGCTCATTTTGTGCCTTTGCCTTTCTAATCTTGCCCCTGCATTCCTGTGTTGTTTGCCTATATTCATCCTTTGTAATCCGTCCTGGTTTCCATTTTTTATATGACTCCTTTTTATTTCTTAGATCATGCAAGATCTCGTGGTTAAGCCAAGGCGGTCTTTTGCCACATTTTCTATCTTTCCTACCCAGCAGAATAGCTTGCTTTTGGGCCCTTAATAGTGTCCCTTTGAAAAACTGCCAACTCTCCTCAGTTGTTTTTCCTCTCAGTCTTGATTCCCAGGGGACCTTACCTATCAGCTCTCTGAGCTTACCAAAATCCGCCTTCCTGAAATCCATTGTCTCTATTTTGCTGTTCTCCCTTCTACCCTTCCTTAGAATTGCAAACTCTATGATTTCATGATCACTTTCACCCAAGCTGCCTTCTACTTTCAAATTCTCAACGAGTTCCTCCCTATTTGTTAAAATCAAGTCTAGAACAGCTTCCCCCCAGTAGCTTTTTCAACCTTCTGAAATAAAAAGTTGTTTGCAATGCAGTCCAAGAATTTGTTGGATAGTCTGGTCCCCTCTACTTTCCCTTTCTCCCAAAGGAAAATATTTGTCAGCACATTAGGGATGTTTTCTTTCCATTGTCCTTAGGAGACAATTTGCTGACATTGAAATACCTCAAGCACCTTGGAGATCATTTCTGGAGTGATGTTTTTAAATTGTTTCCCTATTCACTTGCAGGGTTCTCATCCCTGCAGTTTTTCATAGCTGCTTTTCACCAATCTCTAATCAATCCTAGGTGACGGATCTCACCACAGAAATGCCAAGAGGCACCATCTGGGATCTCTGACGAGAATCAGCACGTTAAACAGAACTTCTGGTCTCAGCAAAGAAGGGGAGATAGGAACAGAGCATTCACATCAAAGTCTCTGCCCTCCAGTTGCTGAATCATTACCACCTTCTGTCCCAATGGTCAGCTGTCAGATATTTTTGCTTAATAAACAGGACTTCATTCTTTCATAAGGCACCTTTCCTCTCTGACATCATAACCCACACAACATTGTAATCGGCTCTTATTCAATTTCAAGATAAGGGACCTTGATCCTAGTTTACTACATGAGAAGCATAACACAAAGGTTACAACAGGTAAAGTTCAGCTTGTTCCCGCCTGGCAGATGCTGCTGCCTGGCATCCTTCCCCTGCAGTGTGGCCATGTGTTGTGAAGTCCTCTTAGAGGCAGAACATAGGGTGAGCTACTGGAGATTTCTAGGGCCTACGTCTCCTCTCCCTTATACCAGTATAATCCAAGAGCAACTCCACTCAAACCAGTGGCGTTTCACCCATGCAAGCAACATCAGAATCAGGCCCATGGGCTGTGTGTGCTGGGGGAAGGAAGCAGAAAGCCAGTTTTCAGAAAGCCTAATTATTTGTTGCATAAACATCTGTCTGCCACTCACCTCCTGGCAAGTATTTGATCCCAGTCTCAGAGAGCGAACCTGCTGCTGGAGCTCCCAAGGCTTTCCCTAGAGAGCTGGAAAGAGATTTTTAAATCCAAACCCAAACCCAAACCATGCTGGATTTGACAAGAAAGAGATGACTGCAGCTGAGGGGCCACTATTCAGACAGAGTTCTTCGAATTGTCATAGCCAAAGCCAACAGCTCCTCTAATGAAACGGACTGCAGTTCTCTTTCCTGGATCAGGGCCATAAAGGGCCTATGTTTGCTAACCTGGGCCGGCCTTTGAGCCTCAGCGCACAGAAGCAGGCAGCTTTGCTGACAGAGCCTTGGAAAGCAAGCAGTCAGCAGATTGGAACCTGAGGAGATAAGACATTTTAGAAAGATACAAAGGTTATCTGGCCTGGGAGAGGACAAAGCAAACTGAGGCCAAGGGCTTCAGAGGAACAACCCACTGGCCCTAGAGCCACAGCTCAGTAAACAAAGAGCATCTCAGCACCAGAGTCACTCCCTCATTCCAGGAGTAATACAGCCCCCAATAGAGAGTAGCTCACTCCCTGTGCTTTCATTTATAAGCCCTGGATTTCCTCTCTAATGGGGTAATTAACCCAAGGTGAGCCCAGCCCCCAGGACTGGGCTCCATGCAATAAAGACAGGCAAGTGATGAAAGAGTATCTGCTAAAGGAGAGATTTTAACCCTTTTCCTGCCAGCCACAAGGGGTGACTGATACACTGTTCCACAGCCCATTGTTGATTAGATTTAACCCCATCCCTGAGACTGCTCCAACACTTCCTTTCCAGAAGCAAGTGCCGGTGTCCCTTGAGCTCACATCCTCTGTGTTTCCATCACTTTCCCTGACACTTTATAGCTGAGCCATTACACACATTAAGAACAGGAGTACTTGTGGCACCTTAGAGACTAACAAATTTATTAGAACATAAGCTTTCGTGGACTACAGCCCACTTCTTCGGATGCATACAGAGTGGAATAAATATTGAGGAGATATATATACACACATACAGAGAGCATAAACAGGTGGGAGTTGTCTTACCAACTCTGAGAGGCCAATTAAGTAAGAGAAAAAAAACTTTTGAAGTGATAATCAAGCTAGCCCAGTACAGATAGTTTGATAAGAAGTGTGAGAGTACTTACAAGGGGAGATAGATTCAATGTTTGTAATGGCTCAGCCATTCCCAGTCCTTATTCAATCCTGAGTTGATTGTGTCTAGTTTGCATATCAATTCCAGCTCAGCAGTCTCTTTCCCCCATGTTAAGTATCCTCACAGCTTCTTGTCAAACTATCTTAAATGAGCTACCTTGATTATCAGGACAAAAGTTTTTTTTCTCCTGCTGACAACAGTTCATCTTAATTAATTAGCCTCTTAGAGTTGGTTGGGCAACTCCCACCTTTTCATGTTCTCTGTATGTATATATATCTCCTCACTATATGTTCCATTCTATGCATCCGAAGAAGTGGGCTGTAGCCCACGAAAGCTTACGCTCAAAGAAATGTGTTAGTCTCTAAGGTGCCACAAGTACTCCTGTTCTTTTTGCGGATACAGACTAACACGGCTGCTACTCTGAAACAGTTTATAGTTATTACTCTTCAGGTCTCTGGGTTCATTCTTTACTCCTGATTTTTAGGCCATGCGCTGTACATTCTGAAATGCTGCATGCTGGACAATTTCATCATGCTGCGTTATTAACCCCTTCTTCGTTATTTTGAACCCTCTTGTCAGGTCACCTCCTGGACTCTGCTTTCTCCGTGCCTGTGAGCCTGCCTCTGCTAACCACAGTCAGTCTTAGCCTGGGCCACATGTGGAGCCCCACAGAACTCGCCTCACGCTTACAGTTCTTCAAGAAACCCGGGCCAGGGAGAGGGTTTTTCTAAGAAAGCAAAAAGACAGGCAGATGCGAGAGAATAAATCCACGAGGGAGAGAAAGCAAACAAACGGTAGCCAGAAGAGAAAAGTAGAAACAAAGCGAGACAGCGAATGAAAGAGGTGGGTGGGAGGACAGAGAGAGAAGAAAAGCATGGGAAGAAGGAAGACCAAGCAAGAAATGATGCCCAGCCTTTAGGCTAGTTGCTGCTGGTTCATTTAGTCCTGCTGCGAAGGAAAGATCTGATGGCCTTTCCTCAGCAGACACCTCCCGCCAGCCCTGCAAACTGCAGGGAAAGTAGAAGGCAGAATGCTGTTGCTTTTGGGATTTGAGTCTTTCTTTTGTTCTCTTGGGCTGGATGGTTTGTTTTTTAGAACATTGTGCCACAGCAGCAGGGGGTTTATTTGCTGGCCTGTCCAGCCCTGATTCAGGGAAGAGAGGCAGATTTCAGAATAATTAATGGGATTGAGGGACAGATCCAATGGAAAGGCTCCCACTGACCCCAATGGAAAAGTGGTTAGGCCCAGGTCTTCAAAGGTTTTTAGGCTCCTCCTAACTGCCACTGATTTCAATGGACGTTGGGAGCCTAAATACCTTTCTGGATTTGGGCCTTAGCTACCTGCTTAAATCCGTCCCCCCATTCACTGAAGTCAATGGGATTTACGCAGGTGTTTAAGGTACTTTCCCAAACAAGGGACTTAAAGAGGGAAAAATGGGATTGGGAGTGTGGCTGGTGTCAGTAACCAAAGGGGGAAAGAGGCCCTGCTGCAGTCCCTCTAGCCCCCACTAGCAGGCTGCCAGTCAGACGCCCAATTGCAAGGCCTAGCCAAAGATACCCTCCTTTCCTGACATCTGTGTCTATTCCAGTGCTGGCACTCTGGGGACTTGTATTCAATTAATAGCACATGTAATAGAGAGTGGGGTTAAAGGAATGCTGCTCTCATGGTTACTAGGAAGATATTTATGATTAGTTCTGGTTTGTTTTGTCTGTCCACTCCTAGGAGGTTTGAACATGCCCCTGTGGCTATTGTTTAGCATGTGCTAGGCCCTGTACAGCCATTGCACAAAGACAGTCCCTGTCTGAGAGAGCTCACACGTGACACATCAGGTCGGACGCCTGGGGGTGGGTTGTGATAAGGGGATTTTGTGAATAGCTTTTTCCAGTAGAATGGTCAAAGAGACTGTTAGGCGCAGCAGGCAGAATGGAATCCGCTGAGTGGGATGTAGCTAAGATACCCTCAGGGTGAGATGGGGCCGGCCCCTCAGCCTTTCCGAGGGCATCCGTGGGGGTGCGTGTTGTGGCGGGATCAGCAAGAGGCTTTTCTGGATCCACCTTGTTCTTGCAGTCGGTAAATTGCTTCCTGGAGGCTTTGTCAGCCAAGTGCCCCTCTGCAGACCTGTCCCCAGGCAGTGGTTGCTCAGCCATGCACGTCTGCATCTGCCCTTAAGAGTTTTGATTTTTGATCCAAGAATCAGGTTTGGCCAGCTCTGCTCCACTGGGCAGCTCTCTTCAGCCTCACTGGGCCGTTTCCTCTCACTCCCCCAGTCAGATTAGCGCTCCTGCCTCTGGCTGTGCCCTTTGCTTTTGTCATTCCGCCCCCCTCGCTCCCCCCACCAACACACACTCTGCGCTGAGTTCTCTGGGCCAGCATGTGCCTCTCCCCCTGGCTTTTCTCTCCCTGCCCCATACAGGAGCCCTGCTCTCTTCTTACCTTCCCCCTCCTCTCACTGAACAGAAGAAGGCTTCTAAGGCTAGGTCTACACTACCCGCCTGAATCGGCGGGTAGAAATCCATCTCCCGGGGATCGAATTATCGCGTCTCATCAGGACGCGACAATCGATCCCCAAATCGACGCTCTTACTCCACCAGCACAGGTGGGAGTAAGCGCCGTCGACTGGGAGCCGCGGAGGTCGATTTTGCCGCTGTCCTCACAGCGGGGTAAGTCGGCTCCGATACATCGAATTCAGCTACGCTATTCGCGTAGCTGAATTTGCATATCTTAAATCGACCCTCTCCCCCCCCCCCCCCGTAGTGAAGACCTGCCCTTACATCGCCCTAGGCCTCCTCTCTGCTCCTGACAGGCACTGGAAGGTCCCCCTCATCCTGATGACCCCTCTTCCCTGCTGAGGGTCTCCTACCCACTGCCCCTGCCCAGTCCTGCTTGCCTTTGCTCTAGCTACCATATTTAGTGCCCATTCCTTCCCAGCGCTTGGCGTCCCATCCTCCCACAGCTGGTTCCTGGGCCAAGGGTTGGGAATGAGCAGAAGGTGAGGTGGTCACATGGGAGCACAGTGCGAGGGGAGGCAGGTAGGGCCACACAATAGCGCCAAGCTGCCCAGTCTCTGGGCTCTCCCGTATAGCACCTCCCCCGCAGCGGCTCCTCAAGCCCCAAATAATTAGCTATTGGCCAGGTATCAGCCGGCTGGGAGTTAGCCCAGTTTGTTTCCTGTGGCCTAAAGGGGACTCATGCTAGTGATGGGGCTTTCACAGACTAAGAATCTCTCTCTGCTCCAGGACACCAGGGAATTCTCCCCCCACCCCACCCAGCCCAGCAAATTCTCTCCTGTGATTTTGGCAGGTCTTCATCTCAGTCACATTGCCCATCTGGCATTTCTTTCTCCAGCCTCCCGTATACCCCACAGTCTGTACAGAACCCAAGTCAAAGTGCACGACTCAAGCTTGTGACAAAAAACTTGGCACTTCTACAGGGCCTTTCATCTACACATATTAATTAATGAAGCCTCACGACTCCACCATGAGCTAGGCAGGAATTACTATTATTAACAATGGCTGGATGGGTAAACTGAGTCACACGACGGTTGAATGGCTTACCCCTTGCTCACCCGACCAGTCAGTAGCAAAGCTGAGAAATGACCACAGGACATGTGACACCCAGTGCCTAGCTCTAACCACACTCTCTGTAAAGAGACACAATCCTGCTAAACCGGACACACTCCCTCTCTGCAAATCCTGATCCGCAGGTAGATAGGACCCAATTGTTTAGAAAGCAAAGCCACTGTAACAAAACATTATGAAACCAGCCAGAGAAGGCAAGGAGCAAGACCTGGACGCAACCCAACCAAAAGTAAGAGTTCAGAGGGGGAAATAGACCCAGGGAGTTGCTTACCCTTGGGAAAGCTGGGATGTTAGCTGGGAGCTGTTCGCCTTCTGCCAGTGACACCAAGGACGGCTCTTTCATCCCACTCGCCTCGTCCCCGCTTGCAAAGGGATTTCAGAAGTAAGAACTCCCAGGCAGTGGTTAGTGGCTGTTAAACTTTATAAATGGGAGTGGTCAGAAACAGAGCAGACACTCCAGAGTCTGATGTAAGGAACTTGCAGCTCTTTGAACACCAACGGTGGTGTTGGAAAATTGCTTCCCTGCCCGTTTTTCTTTTCCTTGCTCTTTTTGGGTTTCTTTTCCCACCCTGGCTGATTTACTGCTCACAGGAGAAAGCTGAGCATGGAGCAGTTAAGACTTTTTGCAGGTTGTATTTTCTCACGGCAGGGAAAGTGGCATATAGCACCGAGAAAGGGAACTGGGTGATTCTTTGGCATTGTGTTATCTCAGGGCTGAAGCCCTGCTGGATGCACTGTTTGTTTTTGCGATGCTCTGGCCAACATGTTCACAATGATTAGCTCTGCCCCACGCCACAGCAGGGCAGTGCTCGCTGAGCGGGGCATAGAGAGCCATTGCTCACTGCTCATCACAGACCAGCTCTCCCACCAGCCATGGGGAAAGTTCAGCCATGGAACCTGAAGCCCTGGGGCCAGACTGATGGCCTAGGGCAGCCACAGCAGAGGGCAGGCCCAGGCTTGCTCCGAGTTCCCTGGGCTGTGAGGGGCAGCGTACGTGACTCCTGAGGAGAGGCCGACTCCTGGCATTGCCTGAGCATCCATGTGTTGCCTTGGATGGTGCTCGGAGCCACTCCAGAGAGAAACATGTCCAGCCCATCTCAGCCAGAGGTGTGTTGCCCCCAAGGAACCACCCCACACCCCGATTATAAAGAATTCAGTTTCAGTTTCCTTCTCTATGGCTTTGTTCTGTCCTTTACTGGAGGCTTTGTCTTAGATTTTGAAGGCTAGTGCCACACATACTGAATGGACTTTAGCGGGTTCAGACATAGGTGCTAGAACTAGGGATGCTGGGGGTGCTACTGCACCCCCCTGGCTTGAAGTGGTTTCCATTCCATACAGGGTTTAGAGTCTGATTCAATGGCTCTCAGCACCCCTGGGTTCAGAGCCCTGTTGCTCTTGATGCTTTTTGTATCTAATGGGTGATACTCCCAGGAAAAAAATATGGGGCAGGTGCAGTTAAGACAGAGTAAGTTGGTTCTTGCTGCAGCCCTTTCTCCCACCCTTCAGCTGTTGTGTCTATTTAGATAGTAAATGTTCCAGGACAGATCCTCAGCTGATGCACATCAGTGTCGCTCCATTGACTTCCACAGAGCTGTGCTGCTCTACACCATCTGAGAATCTGGCCCGCCATCTCCTACTATGTATGTGTACAGCCCCTAGCACAATGGGGCCCTGATCTCTGCTGGGGCCTCTGGACACTACAATAGCACAATACTAAAATACAATCATTTAATACTAATAGAGCTAGAGACTTACTTTTTTAAATGAAAGCGTAGATCTCCAGATCTTCAGGACCCCCTATTTTCAGTGCATTGGAGCCAATATGCCTATCTGATGTTAGTATTTAAAATCTTAACAACTTTTAAAATTAAAACTAATCACTAGTCCTGGACACAATTAGGTGAGTCCAGTAAAGTTTTATTTCTCTTCTTCTTTCTGCTCCAAGGAGGTTAGAAGACTGGATGGAGGTGAACACACCTCTAATTTCAGAGGATTGTAATAATTCTGGAAACCCTTGTCCAATTCTCTTGATATTTGGTAGACAATGTCAACCTCAGTCCCAGACCTAACCTGCCAAAGTTGAGGCTGTTATTCCTTTTGTTTGTGGATTTTAGTGGCAGAGGAGTAGGTCAGAGGCAAAAAAAGTCAGGATTATAATGGAAACTCATTTGCAACTTTGACTGTGGAGTAGCCACTGCATAATATTCCATCTCTAGAATAAAGAAGAACAGGAGTACTTGTGGCACCTTAGAGACTAACAAATTTATTAGAGCATAAGCTTTCGTGGACTACAGCCCACTTCTTCGGATACATATAGAATGGAACATATATTGAGGAGGTATATATACACACATACAGAGAGCATAAACAGGTGGGAGTTGTCTTACCAACTCTGAGAGGCCAATTAATTAAGAGAAAAAAAACGTTTGAAGTGATAATCAAGCTAAGCCAGTACAGACAGTTTGATAAGAAGTGTGAGAATACTTACAAGGGGAGATAGATTCATGAGTCTTACTCCACAGTCAGAGAAAAACACTGCCATCTCCCTTTCCCCATCAGTCTGAGAGACCCAATGGCACTTTGAAGCCATACTGCTGTTCTGCCCAGTCTGGTATCCATTAATCTACCTGGGCTTCCAAAAGTTAACTTTGTACTCGCACTGTATCATGTGACTAACAAAAGAGTAGTCACAATGTTTTATTTCACCCCTCCAAATGAAACACAGTTCAACTGACCTGGACTGAGTCTTTCTGCATTTCCCCAGGGTCCTCAAGAGCAGCTTCACCCAGCTGGCCATGGGATGTTGATGTTTCACACCAAGAATCTCTACAGATGAGAAGGCCCTTATTAACCAGTGGGTAATGAATGCTGACCACACCCAGTGCGCACCCAGCTTTGGCATGAAGATTGCTGTGGACATCTCTCATTACTACCATAAACCATAGACTTCTGGCCAGTACCCCTCTGTTTTTACCTACATGGCACCAGGCTGTCCTGTACCCATTCATTATAAATGCTTTGTGGTAGGGTTCATGGCCTTTGTGACACATCCTACATACTGTACAGCACTGCTTATACACATGGCATAAACAACATCTTCCGTACGTCTGACCTAAATGTCCTTGAGTGGAAGGGTGGCCTGTTGGCCATTGTACCAGCCTATGACTCAGGAAACCCAAGTTCCTGGTGTTATCCCTGATTTACTCTGACATTGGGTGAGGCACGTTCTCTTGCTGCCTCAGTTACCCTATTGTAAAATGCCTTCCTAACTCCCAGGAAGAATGCGAAGCTTTTGCAAACCGTGTTGAGATCCTGGGATGAAAGGGGCTAGAGGTGCGTGATGTGTTATGATGATAAGATAATTTACTGCTTACATTTAGGATGCTACGGATTTTTAATGTATTGTAATCATGCTAATGGCTTCCTGCAGTGTCCTGCATCCACCTGCATCTTTGAGCACTTTACAAACTATAAACCAGACCATCTCGCCCAAACATGCGTGGAAGAGGGGGCAGAACATTTCCCCCTGGCTTTAAACTCATTGAAAACAGTAGCTATTCCTCTCTCTGGTGAGCAGGAGTGTCCAAGCTGGTGGTGGGGTGGGGGTGGAGAGACAAAGGGTGTCCAATCATCCATTGAGCCCCGGTAGCCTGCCTTCCACTGCAGAAAGAACACCAGCTGCGGGCACAAAATATTGTTCAGAAGTTTGCAGGATCAATAGAGTTGTTGCTGAGAGCTGGCGTCCTGCTTAGGTGATGGCATCCAACACCTCCCCTGAAAAACTGGGGACCTCCAGAGCTAAAAGCATGTGCTAAAGAGCCAAGCTTCCCCAAGTGGGGCTGTAACAGACTCAGACCCTTCAAGGATAGGACACAGCATGGACCCTGTAACACATTTGCGACAGATATGGCAATTTCCTGTTGGATCCTTGAAAGCCCTTATTGTATTAAATTTATGTATTATTGTGGGCTGAGACTGTAGGTAATCTCTCCTGGGGGGGTTGGGGAGAGCGTGGGGTGGGAAGGGAGATGTGACAGATATGAGACCTTGGAGTTCAAAGGACTATATTGAAAATGTCCCAGACAAGTATGGACTTTTGGGACAATAACTGTAAAGAGGAATTCCGGGAAATCCTGGGGATGGGGGGAAATTAATGCAAACGCCCCAGGTCCAGCTATGAAAAAAAAAAACTAGCCTTTTGAAGGTATGCCCTGAAGAGAAGGTCATTTTTTCCTGATTACCTGTTACAAAAGACCAAGATCTAAGACCCGAGCTGTATAACAAAATGGCTGACCCACCCAGCCTTCCTTCTGGTTCCTGCTCTAAAGACTGATAAGAACTAGTAACAACAAGGACAACTTAGTTGTGGGGGTCTGAAGGACTGACAGCTATCTGAGGTTGGAGGTGAGCTCTCATAAGCTTTTTAGCATGCCTGTAGGGTCTTCTACTGGGTTGGATTTTTTTACATTTTCTCTGTAATGCTTTTACCTTAAGAATAAAGGGGCTTGCTTAGAAAGATCTGTGTTATCATTTGTAACTGCTGTCAATATACAACCACTGGCCTTTTAGGCGGTCTGGCTTGCTGGGGATTTCACATTGTAAATCAGGGAGCTGTGCAGGGTCAGGATGGAGTGAGATGCAGGTCTCTGCCCAGGAGAATGAGGTGACCACTCCTGGGCGGAGACCTGCATTTCTTTTTCTCTCTCCTGCTTCTGACCTGGGTATTTCCAGTCTGTACAGTTGTTAATGCCCCAGCAAGTCAGACTGCCTAAGCAGGCCTGCTCTGCCTGCTTTCCTCAGAGGCTATACAGAGCGTCAATGCTCATGGTTAAAGGCCCACACAGCTCCTTCTAAGCAAGCACACTTAAGGTGAAAGCATTGCAGAGAAAACATAAAAAAAATTAAAAGCACTTACATGCATGCAAATAAGGTTACCGGGGATCACTCCAACTTCACAAAGGGCTCTGGCAGGTGAACAGTCCTTCAAACCTCACCAAGGTGCTTTCCTGTGGTTACACGTTCTGTGTCAAGGTGGTTATGAACAAGCACCCCATGAAAAGTTTAATCCCTCCTTTAAACAACTTGGGTCTTTGATCTGTGAATAGGTAATTCATAGACACTGGGTTTCTCCTGAGGGCATAGCTTCAAAAGGCAGGGCTTTTGCATAACACGCGGAGTTACATTTGCACACACCTTCACCTAGAGATATCCTGGAAAGTCCACTGACCTTTAAAAGTTCACAGTGTTTAAAATAGTCTTTTGAAGTGCATAACACATCTCACAGTTTACATTAGGCAGGTCTCCTCCCTAGACACATTCCATGCAATGCCACAATAATACATAAACATTTGCAGTTTTAATACAATGGCCGCCTAAGCTACTTAACCTTAATTCAATAAGATTTGTCCAGGATATTGTCGTAGCTGGCACACGTGCATGCTGCCTTTCTAGCAGAATGTTTATTATATTCATCATTGAAATATGAAGTAATGAAAGGTAATGGCTTAAATGCTGTCCAGGAAGTAAGTTAATGGGTTGCCCTAGGTTGCCAGTCAAGCACCTCGAAAGCCCTTACTGTATTAAGTTTATGTATTATTGAGGGGTGGGACACTATGTAATCTCTCTAGGGGGGAGATGTGACAGATATTGCAACTCCATGGGGAGCCATTTCTACTCGGTGGGGGGTGGGTTCTCACAGCTCCTCCAGAAACTAAAAACAGTGAGTGGTGATTACCTCACAGAGAGGTACCACCACTTGGGGAGGCTCGCATATACTAGTTCAAACTAGATTATCCAGAAACCAACAAATAAAGGACTTTAGAATAAATAGCCGGAGTTTAAACTGACTCAGGGCCTCCTTTGTGATCCAGCAAACACTCAGACCCTTCTGCCCAAGGGGGAGTCCTAGCCTTGAGGATGGGTTGGAAGGACTTGACCTACCAGGGCCCCATAAGAATGCTGTAGGGTTGCCAGCATTGCATTTCAAAAATAAGGGACTGTTTTCTTAGCACCTCTGCCCCACTCCACCTCCAGCTATTAATTATTCTTATTAATAATAATAATCAGTACTCACATTCATGAGGGGTATTTCTTGCAGCACTCAGCAACTCCTGCTCTTGCTGTACAGGGATGAAGTACAGGACAGGCAATTTTCTATTTAAATAAGGGACGTTCCTTGTAATACGTGACTCTTGGGAACCCTAGACTGCTGGGTGGCCACTGGTGAGCTTTTAGCATGCATAGAGGGTCTTTTTTTTACATGCTTTCTCTGCAACGCTTTCACCTTAGAAATAAAAGTGCTTGCTTAGAAGGAGCTGTGTGGTAGCTTGTAACTGCAGGCAATACACTGGTCATAGACCTCAGAGAGCGTGAGCAAAGCAGAATCACTGGCCTGTTTAGGCAGTCTGGCTTCCTGGGCCCATCACTGTGTAATCCAGGGAGCTGTGCAGCCTTAAAACCTTGCTCAGGAGGGAGAGAGAGACACCGGTGTCTGCCCAAGAGAGGTGCTGGCCAGGAGCCGGGAACCCTTCATGAGCCTCAGAGGAGGACTACAGGTGCAGTTGCCATGAACTGCGCTGTACAGTGACACACTCAGAGGCTTTGTGGGGAGGGCACAGAGCCCTGTAACACACCCGGCCTAACCAGTGGGTGGGCTGCACTTACACAGCTCTTAACAGGCTTCTTCGTTCCCAGCTCTGCAGTATTCTAAGGGAGGGGCAGGCACTGGCCAGGCGTTCGTGCTGAATGCCAAAACTAGACCTGCCTGCGGAGGGTGCTGCATAGAGTGGGTGTTCCCAGCTCTGCTTCTTGTGGCTGGTCCTTCACACTCACACAACAGCGAGAGTCCAAATCACACACAAGGGCAGAGTTAGAGGCAGAGGGAGATGATGTCTCTAATGACTCTGTTCCTCTGTGTGCTTACCAGGCAGTCTGGCCAGTAAGTACATTTGTATAATCTCCTCCATGCCGCACAGCAGATGAGCTGTCTTAGCCCTATATGAAAAGCAATCCGTTCCCCTACCACTGAACTATAGATACCTCTGTGGGGGAATGCAGCTATTACAGTGCCCAGTCACACGGGCCAGCTACTGCAGAATAGTGCAACTACCTGTTGGGATGCAGGGTAGGGTTGGTTATTTTTTAAAGCGGTATAAACAATTGGAAGTGGGTCCCCAAATGCCACACGTCCATCTTTCCCCATTCCTTTGATAATCATAGCAAAGCTTTACACTGAGGTAGCACGGTTAATCTTGAAAGCTCTTTACAGACAGGGTCGATTCATCCTCACAACACTGCATGAGATAAGTATCATTCCCCCCATGGTAAAAAACAAGAAAACGGAGACCGACAAGATTAAAATGACTTGCTTAAGGCCACAGAGCAAATCAGTGTCAGAGCTGAAATCAGAGCTCAAAAGCTTGTGTCTCCAGTCAATAGAAAACACCTCTCTGTCACTTAGCTAATACATACATTAAACCCAGCCGAAGTTGGAAATGGCAACTGAAATCGCTGGCTGTGATTTGACTGCACAATGCATGGAGCTGTGTGGGCTGTTTTTGCTGGTTCTTATGGCTTGGTTTCTCCTCCAGTGTAAACAAGAAATGAATAAAACATGAAGACAGCTCAGACTCCTCATGCAAAACAGGGCGTTGTATTGCAGCAAAGGAGTTGAAAAGAAGTTCAAAGTACTTGCTACTTAATGTCAAACTTTCCGATTATCGTAAGGAGCTGTTTGGTGACTGATTCCTGTTAAAGTCTACTAAGGTGGGCGGGCGCTGAATCCAGAGTAATGAGGCTATTTCCAGGCGTAACCAAAGTCCACTCTCGGTAACTGCACAAATCCACTTTCTTTTCTGTCCAAGAACCAATGAACCCCATTATGGTCAGTCCCAGCAGCACAGTCAAGACCTGAACGGACCCAGATGCTGTGAGCTGGACTCCTTTAGCCTCTACTTCCTGCCCCTTATTCTTTCTGATGGGAGCTATTGGCATTAAATAGGATCTTTATTTCTGAAAAGTTCATTCACTCCTGCTACTAACACTGCCCAGGGGATAGTAGTTATAGCTCAGTTAGTTTATTCTAGGTTGATCTATCACAATTAGTGTCTATGGAAAGTATTGTGAGGTCAGAATCAAAGGACGACGACCTTACAAAGGGAATAAGCAGCAGGATGAGCACTTAGCGAACCCAGATTGAGTTTGCCACCAACGTCCTCAAACAGTACAAGAGACGGGCTGCACCAGGGGATGGGCAGACTCGTCACCAAGGCCAAAGCACGTAAGCACATATTTAACTTGTAGCACATGCTTAATTCCCCATGACTTCAGTGGGCCTTAAACCCATGCTGACAGGATTGGCTGATTTGGTGTGAAACTGGGACAGTGACCATGAAGTTTATAGATACAGATGGGAAAGGGTTAAAACTGCTCCGCTTCCCATTGCCACCGTCCTGTTCTAAAGCAGCAGGAGATCCCCCCTCCCCCGGACCTTAGAATGTGGGGATCATGGGCCAAAATGTTTAAACGTCGTTCTGATTGGACGGACCAGTCAGGCTGGGTGTGTGCCGCAGGCCAGCTCCTTTGGGTAGAACATTACCAGAGCATGCAGCATGGACAAGTGCTAATGCATCCGTGGGAATATGGGCAGGGGTCCCCTGCCCAAGGGGGCAGCCCAGTGCCTTTCAAACTACAGCAGTGCTGAGTGCTTGCACACTAACCACATGCAGACCAGGAGAAAAGAGAATCTGCAGCGGACAGGGCCGGCTCCAGGCACCAGTTTATCAAGCAGGTGCTTGGGGCGGCCACTTTGGAGAGGGGCGGCACGTCCAGCTGTTCGGCGGCAATTCCGTGGACGGTCCCTCACTCCTGCTCGGAGCAAAGGACCTCCCGCCGCATTGCCGCCGATCGCGATTGCAGCTTTTTTTTTGTTTTTGTTTGGCTGCTTGGGGCGGCCAAAACCCTGGAGCCGGCCCTGGCAGTGGAGCTGCCTGTCAAACCTCCCATCTCCTGCATTATGATTTATTTAACAGTGGTACAGAGCAGCCCAGGGACCAGGGAACTTTACACAGCGAGTAGAGGCAGTCTCTGTCCCAAAGGGCTTGCAACCTGAGTTGATCGGTCTGCCTTTGTTATTATTTAGCATGTGCATACAGCACCACAGGTGGGCAGATGGACTGACAGCTGTGCGGTAAAGGTGCGGGGTCCCACGATGACTGGGGTGCAGTGAGTTTGAGGTGAGTGTGTTGCTCACCAATGGAGGAGCCATGAGAGTGTATGCTCTTAGCCAGCGCTGGATTGAATAAAGGCCGATCACTGTCAATCCCATGCACGACTCCATTCCCTTCTGGGCTCTGCGGTTTGTTTCGTCAGCACCTCCAGCTGAGCACAAAAGAAGTTGCTACACCTTTAAGCAAGCTGATGTCAGCAGGCCCAGTACACCTGCACCAGTCACAGCTATGCCAATGAGCTCCGTGCATGGGGGAGGCTTGCTGCAGAGTCACTGAATTCAACAGCCTGCCTGCCCCTAGCTCTGGGGTGAGTGCCAAAGAGGAACTTTTGCTGTTTTTCACCTGCCTTGATCCATGCCTGCTGCTGTTGTTCCCATTGCCAGTGGGGGAGGGTGCCGTTCTCTTTACCAGGCTGTAACGGGATCTCGGGGGAGGATTTTACTGCTGCTTGTTTTTACGGACTGCCAGGGCTGTGAGTAGCTGGCAGCCAGTGTGCCAGGGACACCTGCACTTCCAAGCCAGCTGCCACAATACAACCAGCCCCACACTGTCAGTCTGGGACCATCACAGCTATGCACAGGCTGATAGAAACAGTATGCAAATGTGTGCATTGAGATGTACTAGATCCCTTTGGGCAGCTGTGGAGGGGTCACCTGGCCTGGCTTGTCCCTCTGCAAAAAAAAAAACAACAAAAAAACAAGCAAAAAAAAACGTCTGGAGGGCTTAGTCTTCCAAACTTGTGCATCCCTAAGACCTACATAGGTCTCAGGGATCCCCCAGTGGGCAGTGCTGAGGTGCATAAAGGCCATGTGCTTCTGTACCTGCTCTCTACCCACCGCAGCCCTCTAACAGCCCTGGACCTGCACAAACCAGCCAGTGCCACCAGATCCCTCCACAAAGGGTCCCCATCACTGTGTGGAGCGGAGAAGCACTCAGGCATGTGTGTGGATTTATAGTGGGAGTTAATGTGTCAGACAGTGCTCGTCTCCCCTTCCCACTGCTGGCCTGTCCCCCTGTACTCCCAGATCTGGATCCTCATGGACCCCCACCATCTCTCCCCTCCACATGGCTTCCCGTGAGGTCAGAGGCAGCACTCCCCAATCCACAGCCCCCCTGCAGGAATCTGTTGGCTTTTCGTCCCAGGATCTAGCCCTTTGATGGAGTTCTGATACGAGTGCATCTAAAGGGCACTCACTCTGTTCCCTGCTGAGATTCCCAAAGAGCTCCACATGAGTACTGCCCAGGGAAGGCCTGTGTGGAGACACTTGTGTCAAGCTGTCCTGCAGTGGCTCAAGATTGTGGGTACCAACCTCAGGCAGACCGTTAGGAAACAGGGAACAAACCCCAAACTGGCTGTGAATTCTATACTTAGATTTCACCAACCTGCTATCAAGTTGTAAACTGCTCAGGGACTACAATAGCCTTAACATGGAGTCACAGACAGTCTCCTTGGGTACTCCGATCTATCTTGCCACCCAGGTAAGCGTGCCTTTGTGATAGACGGCCCCTTACACCAATGGTCACAGCAATATTTAGGTTACTCCTAGTCCCAGAGGAACAGTTAGTTATCGCAGGTCAATTGCACCTTAGATCTCACACCAAAGACAACGCTTGTAGTCAATCCTATAATAAACTATCTAAAGATTTATTATATAGGAAAAGGAAACAAGAGTTATGTACAAGATTTAAGGTGGTAGACATATATATATGCACAAAAATGAGTTCCCATCTTAAGTTTCAAAAAAGTAATAGAGGCTTCTAGAATAAGCAAGCTCTATATGTCCTTTATGGCTAACCCAGGCTAAACACTGTGGATCTTTTGCTTATACCTAGCAATCCTTGCCCCCAGTGTCCAGGCAGCTTTAAAAAAAAGTTTCTTCTTTATCAGACTTTTTCTGGACCTCCCCCCTTCTGCCTTGGACAGCAAACCTCTGCTATGGAAAGAATTCACTTGCATGACTCACCTTCATGGGAGGAGGGGAGAGTAAATAAAGTCTTTTGTCCTCTTTAACATTCCACACTAGTCTGTCTGGTGTCCATGGGCCTTCCTGGATGGGCAGAACATAACACCTTCTGTTGGAGACCAGCTTTTCACCTAGTTAATGTCTCTCTCCTGTCTGGTGATTTATACTGTTACAGAGGCTTACAATGCAAACGCTCAGGTATGACCTTATAATAGGGTACAGATGTTATAAGTGAGATTCATGCATGCAGCAACTTCCAAGCATTCCATGAAGTCTAAAAGACATTCTGATAAGTCTAATATGTGTTTTAACAACACTACCACCCAAGTGGGCCAGGCTGGTTCCTGTTATGTATTTGTCAATGTTCAGTTGAGACATGGGCATCTGGGCTGCCAGCATCACACTGCAAAGCACCTGGTGTCTAAGGCACATGTAGCATGTGGTACTTAGCATATCCTGAAGCATGTCCTGCTCTTTATTTCAGTTTGTTTTGATAGAAAGCCTGTTATGTCAGGGCAAATTAAGTTACTCTCAGCTTATTAAAATCATGTTGCAATTTCTCAGCTGATAATTACATGTGACAGCAGTGACTCTGCGTTCATTTTGGACAGGAGCCCTGGCTGGAATTCAACCAGCTGAGTCAAGCTACAAGGTGCTTCCTGGCTCTGATGGGTTCCCCCCAGGGTGCCACCTGGCACTGGGGTACCACTGAGCCCCCTTGACCCACCAGCCTGGGCTCCCTTTACACTGTACTGCTATGACCAGCCCTCTGCCAGGCTCCAGCACACATACAGGTGGGGACACTCCCAGCTGCAGTTACATGCAGACAGGTTCTTTAACCAGCCCCTGCATGGGAAGGCAAAACTAGGGCACTCTTTAGTTCCTAAGACACGCACCTCCTCTCTGAAGTGTAAACCCAAAATTATACCGTTTTGCGCTGCACAGAGAACCGTACAGCCCCCTCCCTCAATATACAACAGCTTCCTGCCCTGAGTTACGATTTCCACATACGCTGGTTTTAGACAAAGCAAAAGCAATTTGTTAACTACAAAAGAATAGATTTTAAGTGATTATAAGGGATAGCAAACAGATCAAACCAGATTACCTAGTAAATAAACAAAACCGCAAACTGATCTTAACACACTGGATAGGTAGGATATGAATTAGCAAATTCTCACCCTGAGTGAGAAACAGGCTGGCAGATTCTTAAGGCACAAGCTGCCTTGGCTTTGCAGGTTGGGTTTCCCAGGTTTTCAAACACAGGCTAGCAATCTCTTTAGCCTGGGACCATCACTTCTCCCTGTTCAGTCTTTATTCCTCAGGTGTTTTCAGGTGTGTTGTTGTAGGGAGAATGAGGTCCCATCATGTTGTCATTTCCCCTGTTTCATATCTTCTTCCCACTTGCTGGAAAGCTCTTTTGCTGTGACCTGGGTCAAACAGTTCCCATTGTGTAGTGCTATCTCTGAGAGGTTTCTATTGTACACAGTCCCTGGGGTAATCCTTGTGCTTGTGTGCATTTCCGCAATAAGCCATTAACATTGTTTGGCCTTTTTACTGTTGTACCTGAAAGGCTGCTTGTGGGTGTTTTCAACCTCACAATATGTTTCAGTACCACATACATAGCCAAACTTCATAACTTCGCATAGGATTATAGCAGATACAATCCAACGAGATATTACTGTCTAGCAGATCAAGACTTTTAGAATGACACCTCAAAAGGCATACTTTGTGCAAAACAATCCTAATTACATGACAGTGGTGCATATTGGGGTGCCAGGGTGTCGCACTGGCATCTACACTGGGAAAGCTGCCAAGTTGATTTGGGCTTAGTGTGAAAGTGAAATGAATTATATTAAAGAAATAGAATGAACTAAAAAATGCTGTATGTACCTTTAAGTAGAAATGAGAAATGCTGCAAGCCAGGGGGCAGGAAAGCAGACATTAACTGCTTAATGAATTGCCCCACTTAAGGGCAATTGGTGAAGCATTAGCCTTAGATCGATAAGAGTTAATAAGGAAGCAGGATATGCATATTGTGCCCTATGCAAATTTTACAATTTTGCTCTCTCTTTGCTGTCCCTTTGTTTAGTTCGCACCCTTTTATCTGTATAAATAAGACTGTTTGAATCTTGCATGGGGGCTAACATTATCTGAATGTATTAGCAGAGCGCTGTGCTAATAAAACAGAGTGGTCTGACAAAATCAAACTATGAGTCCTGAGTCTAACTTTGACAATTTGGAGGTTCCACCGAGATGGCAACCGTCTTCACTGGGGCCGTGTGATTCCTGACCATTTTTGTAGGATGACCGTGGCAGCCGGCACCTGGGCAGTTGGCCCAAGCGGTCCTCCTCCTGAACGGAAGGGCGCATGACCACAGTGAGATCTATGCCATCTAACCTGTTGGTTCCCACTCTGTTCTGGTAGGGATCCCGGGATCTGACATCAAGAATCTGGTCAGGTAATTATTTCTGTGTTTTGTCCGGACTGAGGACTGTCCTGTCTCTGTGTCTATCTGTCCTCCTGTGGAGTGTTTGAGTCTGGGTGCCATCTCCGTCCGGGTTCGGACGACCAAGGGGTTCCTGTCCCCACGGTCTGAGTGAGTGAAATCTGCACCCTGGTGTGAAAGCAAGGACGATTGTGGCAGTAGCCTGTGGGCTCCTTTTGTGTGTTGCACCGGGCATCGCTCTGACGAATCTGAATTTCCTTCTTGTGTGATTGGTGTGTGTAAAGTCCTCCTGTATTGGTAACCAGACATCTAAGTCGGGACAGTCCCCTAAAGGAACGCCGGCTCAGTTTTAGGAAGGGTCCGGACTCCTGTAAATTTCTGGAAAAATGGTCTAGGCTAACTCAGGGAGATCCCAAAACTCAGTGGCCACTGTTAAACTCTTGGAACAAAGACTGAGTGGACGTCTTAAAAGACAAACTCGGCTAACCTAAAACTAAATTGGCTAAAGGAGAGGTTAATTGTTTCTGCGGTGGTGGGAGGAGGCAAATCGTAGGTGGACAAAATCAAAACTCACCTCTCTCAAATATATTCAAATAATAAGTTAAAAGCTTTATTAAAAGCCTCCTCTCCCACCACCAGACTGAGCGCTCCCCTTTACCCCGTTCTCTGGAAAAAAACAAACAAACAACAACAACCCTGGATCGATCCCAACCCCCTTCATACTCCCATCTCATTGTAAAAAGGATAAAAAGCCCCTTGTTTTGTTCCCCTTCATTGTCTGCCTCAGAAACTGAGTCTTTAAGGAGGGTGAGCTCCTCAACTAGCCCCCCACCCTTCCTGGTCCCTTTCCTTAAACATTTCTTTCAAAATTGTGAGATGACCACAATATCACTCACAAAAATGGTTCATTGGAAAAAGCAGGATCGGGCCCAGACAAGCAGGCAAGCAACAGATAAAGAAAAACAGGTTGGAATCCTAAGGGCATAGTGTCAGATGTAAGTGCAAGTAACAATGGAACAATACTTAGGTAACATCTGAGTTGATAAAGGTGTAATTTTGAGAGATAAACAAGTGATTTAAGGAAAGAGAGTGAAAAGTTAACTCTACAGAGGCTGGAGAGAATTAAGCAGTTAAACCTTGTAAAAATGTTAAGAACCTTGTTAAAGACAGGTTTCAGAGTAGCAGCCGTGTTAGTCTGTATCCGCAAAAAGAACAGGAGTATTTTAACCTTGTTAAAAGAATTCTTGGTTTCTTTGCAGCCATTCTAAAGGAAAAATGGGCCCTTTTCCAAAAGAATGTCTGTAAATAATCCAGGTAAAGAGACTATAAACAATTTAGTCAGATTTGCTAAAAGAACATAGGGGGGTTTCTATTGGAACTTAACTGCCCGAAATGTATAAAGGGAATGTAATCTATGTACAGCTATGTAAAAACAAAGCAGAGTAAAAGGGATGTTAAGGAAAAGAAAACGTGTATGTATCTGTCTGTCTGTGGAAATATGTGAGGTTTGTAAAAGTCCTGCTTTGTAGGTTTAAGATAAATTGGTTTTGTTTTGTTTAAAATCCATTTGACTCTTTAATTCAAAGTTGCAAAACTGACAGACCTTTTTGCCAGCACAGGTAATCAGTGTTGCTTGGCTTTGGGATTTGGTAGTTAACCCTTAAGGGGTAACTTGATTCTTTACAAAATCTAAATGTTTTCCAATAAAGACCAAGTCATGACTGCAGCAGGACAGTCAAAATCAAAAGAATAGGGAGAAATTCTGGATTCTTTTTGTTTGTTTGTTTGTTTTTGTAACAAAATAGCAGATGAAAGCTGTAGTAAAAGAATAAAGACAGTGCCCCTCTGAAGCAACAGCAGGGGTGAGGTGCACAAAACAAAAAGAAGCAATGTTAGAAACACTGAGCCTTGGGATGGCTGTGTGTAATCAGACTGTCACTTTGATAAGGGTACATAAAACTCTGTAAGAACAAAAGAAACAGTTACACTTATGTAAAAATTAATATGGCGAATGTTTTAAAAGTTAAAGTATAAAAGGAATGTGCAGACGTGTGCAGTGTATATTGGGGGGGGGGGTGGTAAAAGAAATGCAAACAAAACATGCTACTTAATTAAAATCCTATTAGGGCTCCAAAGGAGCCACAATAGATTGTGTTTTCTTTTTCAGATCTGTGTGTTTTGGAAGCAAAAGTTAAAAGTAATCAAAACTCTGGTAAAAGTTAATTGTGTTCCTTTTAAGACAGAGTCTCTGAGTTCTGCTGATGGCTTTAAATCCAAAAGCCAAGCCTGTGTTGATGCAAATTACCTAACTGATAAAGGAAGTGAGAGAACTGCCTGCACAAAGAAGTTGCAGATAAAGAACATACCTGGTCAGCAAACAAACTGTCTAAATAAAAGGCACGGTATAACAAGATACCTTTAATTAAAATAAATGTAATGTTAATAAGTACCCCTGTAACAAGTTATAGTGTGTATGATTTTTGGAAAAATCCTTTATGGTAATGTTGCTTTTCAGCTGTTACCTGTAAACAAACGTAAAGCTTAACACAGCAGGAAAGACATTGTAAACTTGGTCTGCTGTAAAGGGAAAACTGAGGTACACCAGCTCATGGATTTAATGACTGAACAGTGGGATAATTTCCCCATAACTCGTAAAAGATAGAAGCCATTGAAACCTGGCCTGCCTGTAGAACAAAAACACAGGAAAATATGGAGGTAATTCCTCTTGTTTTGCCTGCAATCAGCAAGGGTATTTGTAAAAGAAAAAGGAATATTTTAAGCAATAATAAATGCCACCCCAAAAGTGGTAGAAAAATGTTATTTTTGTCTTTCAGAAAAAGCTAATATCAGCTACAGGACAACCTAATAAAAAACAAATAAAAGTGGGTATGATTATCCATGCCTGTTGCTCCAAAGCCCTGTAGTAAAGACATCTCACTAGGATCCTGTATGTGGGATAAAATGAATAATGAGACCAAAGTACTGTATAATGGGCTATGTGTATGTGTTAATTCTTGGGGAAAAGTGTTTTAAAAGAATGGAAGTGTTAGCAACCTTCCAATAGACAAATGTAAATGTAATGTAAGTACTGTGTTTACAAAAGGTAAAAAGGTAACATAGTTCCTAAAACAAACAAAAGGGCAATGTGGGAAACCAACCCATTCATATTATACACGCAAATGGGAACATGTTAAGAATTGCCACTGCAGAAAGACATAACAGCTTACCATTGGTATAACATATTTTCTGAATGGTCTCCCACAACTACTGGCATACTAATGTTACTAACCCTAATTGGTTTTGGTTTTAAATTGTATGTGTTTAATTTAATCAAATTTAATGTTTGAAATGTGCTGTTGGATAAAACAAATGTATGCAAAGCTAGAGCCACAGGCCCAAATCACCTCCCAGTATTTTCTATTACGTGGACTAAATAAGACGTGACACTGGCGATTAATAATCTTAGTGTCAAAAGGGGGATATATAGGAGCAGGATAAGAATTAATGTATGATTTGATTTCATCCTGTCAGCCACCCTTTTTGAATAGCAGAAAGGAATGACAGACCAGAACAATCCTTATGACTGATTATGGTCACCCTTTTGTTTTAGAATAAATTCTACTATGGTTTCCTATATGTATTACAAAGTAGGCACTCTAGTTATACATACATTTCTTTGTTTTAAGGTTTAGTAAGTAAGAAACAGGATTCTCTATTGTGTCTATGTTAAGTAGATTAGAGGAACATTCAAGCCTGGGTCTCAATGTAAATTGTCTTGGTTATTGATTGTAAAACTTAGCAAGGTTTTAATTTGCAATGCCTTTTTGCTCAATATAAAATACTACTGTTTGTATTCTCAATCTGTTTGTGTGAATGAGGAATGTATGCATCAGAAAAAGATAAGGTGTGAAGGCCATTGTTATAGCCAGAGTCAAGGAAAAAGAAGTAAAGAGACTTAAAGGACATTAAAGAATTATCAGGTACTGCTTACTATCCAGATGGCTTTTAAACTGTCTAGCATCACAGCATGGATACATGCTTCGCAGTGTAATAAGGCACCATCCCCAGCAAACCAATCACCACCTCAGGACCACGCAGAGTCAATTTTGACTCCGGAAGAAGACGTAGAGGAACAGCCGCCCTGCAATACCTTACCATCTACGCGCTCGTAAGGGTTGCCAGAAGCAGACGAGGACCTAAAGCAAGGCTCAAAAAGAAGCAGTAATGAGCCTAGCGCCTGCTGCCTGGTGGATGTAAAACCGTGACTGCGGTTCCCTCAGTTGAGGTTGTCAGAACCAGAAGGGCCTTGCCTCCAACATGAGCCTCTGGTGGCGCCTGTTCCTCGGCTGCTGGTGTCTTAAGGTCTGGGGAGTCCACAATGACAATTCTTTTATCCAGCAGTAAGTGTGGATAGCTCAGACCCTTAATATTTCTAATTGCTGGGTCTGTAGCCACATCCCAGCCCACTCTCAAGCTGGTGTTCCTGTCCTGGCAATCCCACTCAATTCCCCAGACCCCACTGGAGGACCTTGTCCGTTTAACAAAACATGGAACAATAATGACACTTGGGAAACAGTGGGAATAAATGTATCGAAATGGATAAGTGTGGTGGAGGGAAAAGGTCATTGGTGTTGAGTGTGTAATGAACAGGGCTGGATCTGGGAAAAAGCCGTTGCCTTCAGCATATTGTGGCCAATGGTGTATGGGATTATTCGAATAAAACTAAAAAGTGGCAGGCTGGGTATGGGGATATGAATTTTTTCTTGACCTGAGGATCAAACAGAAAAAAATAAATTTCATGTTCCCCCTACAGTAACCTTAGTGAAAACAATACAATCTTTCAACACCATGCAAAAAGGCTCCCGAGGTTACAAGCAGTAGTTGAAATAATGGCAAATGAAACCGGAGAGAGTTTAAAGACCCTGGCCAAAGAAACGGGCGATCTGACAGATGGCCCTCCAAAACCGTCAGGCATTGGACTTTGTGCTGGCGGCCAAAGGAGGGACCTGTGCTCTCATTGGAAAAGAATGTTGTGTGTTCATACCTGATGACACCAATGAGGTAATAGATCGCGCTAGTCACTTAGAACAAATCGCATATCTTCCCCATGCAGAGCCGAGTTCTTTATGGAAGTGGCTAAGTAACCTGTTCAATTTCTCTGGCATAGGAAACTGGTTGTTTCAGGGAGCCCTGACTATCCTGTTTGAAATCCTAATGATTTTTGTATGGTTTCAGCTAATCTCCTGTTGTATCCAGAATTGTGTAAGGTATGCCACCCAAGTGACTGCCCCAAAACAGAGTGCTAATATGATGAACGAAGAGATAAAGAACGATTAATATGTGGAACCCAGTAATTGTTGGTCTTTGCGTAAGCTTGACCAAAAGGAGGGATTGTGAAAGTGAAATGAATTATATTAAAGAAATAGAATGAATTAAAGAATGCTGTATGTACCTTTAAGTAGAAATGAGAAATGCTGCAAGCCAGGGGGCAGGAAAGCAGACATTAACTGCTTAAAGAAGAACAGGAGTACTTGTGGCACCTTAGAGACTAACAAATTTATTAGAGCATAAGCTTTCGTGGACTACAGCCCACTTCTTCGGATGCATATAGAATGGAACCAATAGGTAGTAGTCCACGAAAGCTTATGCTCTAATAAATTTGTTAGTCTCTAAGGTGCCACAAGTACTCCTGTTCTTCTTTTTGCGGATACAGACTAACACGGCTGTTACTCTGAAACCTGTCATTAACTGCTTAATGAATTGCCCCACTTAAGGGCAATTGGTGAAGCATTAGCCTTAGATCGATAAGAGTTAATAAGGAAGCAGGATATGCATATTGTGTCCTATGCAAATTTTACAATTTTGCTCTCTCTGTCCCTTTGTTTAGTTTGCACCCTTTTATCTGTATAAATAAGACTGTTTGACTCTTGCATGGGGGCTCACATTATCTGAATGTATTAGCAGAGCGCTGTGCTAATAAAACAGAGTGGTCTGACAAACTATGAGTCCTGAGTCTAACTTTGACATTAGCAACCACAGGTTTCAGGGTAGCAGACGTGTTAGTCTGTATCCTCAAAAAGAACAGGAGTACTTGTGGCACCTTAGAGACTAACAAATTTATTAGAGCATAAGCTTTCGTGGGCTACAACCCACTTCATCGGATGCATATAGAGTGAAACATATATTGAGGAGATATATATACACACATACAGAGAGCATGAACAGGTGGGAGCAACCACGTTACCTAAACCCAACCTCAACTCAACCACTTTTCTAGTGGAGACAGCCAAAGCAGTGATGAGAGGGAGGATACGGTATGCGCAGAAAGCACCTTCTCAGCACTAGAAGTGCTCCCTCCACACCCAGTTCAGGCGTCATTTACAGCCAGGCAACCTTAGCGAAGTCACTGGTCTTCCATATCAGGGTTGGGGCACATTAGGGGGAAAAAATGTAACCTAGTGGACGGAACACTGGACTGGGACTCAGGAGTTGTGGGTGATATTATTGGCGCTCCCATTGGCCTGCTAGGAGATCTTGGCCAAGTCACTTCACTGCCCTGTGCCTCAGTTTCCTTATGTGTAAAATAGGGATAGTGATACTGAATTCCTTTGTTAAAGACCTTTGAGATCTATGGATGAAAAGTGCCATCTAAGAGACAGCAAGGTGCTGGTGGATACTGTGGGGGAAACCTCTGCTGTTTCTGCGATCC
Source organism: Malaclemys terrapin pileata (assembly GCF_027887155.1). Classification (NCBI taxonomy): domain Eukaryota; kingdom Metazoa; phylum Chordata; order Testudines; family Emydidae; genus Malaclemys; species Malaclemys terrapin. The sequence goes on along the minus strand of NC_071520.1, from coordinate 12,884,717 downwards.
CCCACTGCCTTGTACCTTGTGTAGCACAGAACTACCAGCAGCAGATGTTGCGAGGCTTGAGAGGGGACACGGTGAACAAATAGACCAAGATAACAGAGGAATTCTGCAGGCATGTCAGAGATAGAAACTTGCTGGAGAACCAGCGCTGTGTGACTGCACCTTGTGGATGCTTAGGGAACAGCCAAAGAGGTCTCAGGGATTGCAGGTGAGCTAATTTATTTCTTTGCACAAAGAAACACCTACCCCAGATTACTCTTGCCAGGCAGGAGGGGTGGGGCCTGACCAGAGACGGAGAGATCAATAAAGAGCTGACGGAACAACCTGAGAAACGAGGGCCCAACCCTAGGATGAATCCCTAGTGGGCACAGCATTTGCTACTAAGAGTAGTCCACCACCTTCCACACCCAGCAGCATGGGGCCCGGATTCAGAAAAGCACTTACCACACATAAGCTTTAATCCGTCCCTATTCAGGAAAGCACTTAAGCACACACTTAACTTTAACCATGTGTTGAAGTCCCACTGAAGTCAATGGCACCTTCACAACTCAATAGGACTTAAGTAAGTCCTGAATGCTTGCCGGAATCAGGGCCTCCGTTTGCAGGATCAGCCTCTTACACGACCATCAATCACCCAGATCAAACAGCACGCCTGTGAAAACGCTGAAGGTACCAGCAAATGAAGTTGCTGAGTGATGATAAAACCAGCCGCTACCCTAGAGGACCAGAAGTTGATCAATGTTGTAACTTTTTAAAAAGCTTAAGGGAGCTCCCAGGAATTCTAGACCAGTGAGCCCTACCTAAGTACTGAGAAAACTCAATGAGACAATCATTAGACAGAGTTATAACCCTGGTCTGATCAGTGCAGTGTGACAGGGACAAGCCAGCAGGGTAAATTGGTGGCTATCATTTATTACCAATACTGGATCAAATGTGTAGAACTGCTGGGTATGATCCATAGAATTCTCTGATAAGGAATTTAATAAAGTGCCCCAGAAGGGGCTATCAAGGATATACAGACCTGTCCTGGACTAAAAACTGGTCAAAAGATAGGACGTTAAAGGGTATAGGAATAAATGACCTGAGCTCAGCCTGGGGAGTGCTTAGGAAGGGGTTCCCCTATGGCTCAGAGGGAGCTGTACTCCTCAATATGTCTATTAATGACCTGCAAGAGGGAGCGTTAATAAAAGGGCTGAGCACACAAATTTAGGTTATCAGACCCCGGGGAAGTTTGTGAAGAGCTTGAAAAAACTGGAAAACGGGGCAATATGATGGCAGATGAGACGTGCATGGTGATACCTGGTGGAAAACAGCTTACCAATGCACACCGATGGGTTTGGTTTAGGAGCTCTTTTCACCCAGCACAAAAATCTCTCTCTATCAATGTGTGAAGACATGCAGTAAGATGCTGACGCAGGAGGCACTGTATGTGTCATCCGGATCCTGATAGCTCCTAATTCATTCCCTCTTATAAATGAAATTGTGTCTGGGAAGGGGAAAAGGTATTTCTTTGGAAAGGATAAAGGGGACCTAGGAGAGAGTTAAGAATCAGAACTGGCAAATCAATCAACAACCGCCGGAGTTCAGTGCTGAAAAATAATACTATAACTCTGTGCTGCCTGTATAGGAAATGGCGTAACAGAGACTGTGCTGGGCAACCTGTACTCGTGTTGAAAAAAACAAAAGTGTTTTCCAGTCTAAGGCGGCTGCTTATAGCTCCGATTGCAATAGAAATGACAGCTAACCAGCCAGAACAATTCAAGACCAAACTGAGGTAGGTCATTTCATTTATTATGATGGGCATCTGCAGCTGGCATGCTCAGACCATGCTAAGGTAATTTAACATCTGAAAAGCAAGGGCAAGATCAGTGACAGCAACAGATCTTCCCCTTCCTACTTACAAAATCTGGCAGCAGCCTAGTATCCCGGCCACTCCAGCTATGTGTGGTGTGGGCATGCTACCTGAAACCTCACAACATACCCACCTCCTTCCCCTTTCCACCCACCCCTACAAACACACCTGGACACACACAAGCCTACCTGGAACTAGGTCTGATTTTTCCCACAGAGTCTGTGTGGCATTTCACAGGGTGTTTTCAACACATCACCTCCCTGGCAGTTTGTCTGATGTGCTTCCCTGAAGAGAAAGGAGACTTCTTGAGAGCAACTTCCTTCTGTCTGTTCTCCTGAGGGTGAAATAGACAGGCTTAAATAACGTGCAATTCCTTGCCTGGACACTAGATGGCATGTGCCATGAGTTGTAGGAAATTTAAAGGTGACCTGTGATATATATATATATTTTTTTGAATGAGCTAATTAGTGCGTAAAGGTACATACCAAAGGTCCCAAAGCAGACAGGTTACATCAGGTGCTCTGCGCCACTAGGCTCGATTCTCCACTGCCCTGGTTCTGGTGTGGTGCCTGTGGTATTACACAAGTGCTCGGATCTGGTATTGTTTTGCAACCCCTTTGATCTGAGATAAATTACTCAGCAAAGTGCATGTCAACAGAGAAGCAGGCCCATAACCTAGGATTTCAGTTCCTGTCTCACAAAATTAGATTGGCTGGTAGCCCCCACTGTCACACCCCAGCGCGCCTCATGCTGTGATGTCACCGCTCAACCTGGGGCCAGGCCATAGGGGGTGGAGTCAAGGCAGTGACATTTAAAAAATAATAATGATATTTCTTGTCATCACTCTTTTGTCCCTCTGACCTTTGCTCTTGGGGCATCGAGTGAAAAAAATGCTTACAAGACGACGACAGTACTCCGCAGCTGTGCTGCCAGCTCTTGCAATTTGATTGTCACTCTTGAAATATTTGGTGCTTTTCTTCAAGTCTCAGCTCCAGGAGACATGAGGCTTGGGGAGAATCTCAACTTTCATTTCAAGTCAAGTAAATTTCCTTGCGGCTGCAGAGAAAAGCTTGAAAACGTGACCCCGGAAGCTTGAAAACGTGACACCAGCAGACCATAAATGGAGCCCAAAAGTTGTTATTCTTAAAAATCTCGGTATTTTAAGCCAATCTCATGATTTCTGAGGGCCTGACTTGTGACTTTTGAAGGGTTGGGGTTGGCAACACTGGAAAACTCCAAGACTTTGGTTGCAGGGCAACCAAAAAACCCCTCTCTGAATTTTATCGGAACAGCTGGCCCGGCTGCCCAGCTCACAGCCAGGGACCCTGTCCACCCCCCAGGAGGGCAGCCTGGGGAGCTGGCCAGGTGGGGAACTGGCCAATTGACCCCCTGGGAATCCAGGGTTGCTGGGACCCTTGGGTCTGCAGCAGCCCACCAAGCGAACTGATAAGGAGCTGAGGAGCCATGTCTTGCTTAGCAGGCTGCCCTGTAGCCTGGGACCATGGGAGCCTCGAGTCCAAGGCAACCCACTTGGTGGACTGCCCTGACTCGGAGTCACCCTGCTGAGGAGCTGTGAGCCTGGAAGCTTGGTATCTGGGACTCCCAGTCAGCCCGCCAGGCTGGAGGCGAAGGAGCCAGGCAGGGGAGCTAGCAGCAAACAGGCAGGTTTCCAAGCCAACCTGGCCAGTTTCTTCAGAATTGTCCCATTCCTGCAGAACATTCCGTTTTGATGAGCTGGGCTTTGCTGCTGGAAAACCATTCCCTCCCAACCAGATCTAATTGCAACAGGTACCCCCCAAACACGCCTGAAGCCAGCTGTGCAGGCTTTGGAGTGCGAGGGTATACTTCAGAACTTTTCTTTGTATAAAAGAACTTGAGATTTAGCTTTTTAAAAATAAGCGATTACATTTGAGACCTGGTCTAGTGGTCACACCCAGGAGCCAGGAGCCTAACTCTGCCTCTAACATCAATGTCACATCAGTGCCTCAGTTTACCCATCCATAAAATGGGAAGAGTACTACTGCCCCTGCATCACTGGGCTGTGGTAATGTTTGTAAAATGCTTTGTAAAGGGAAAGCTCTCATTACGGATAGCTCTCAGGACATGCTAGCGTCAGGGTAGTGGGGTGTTGATGGCTATTGTACTAAGGAAGGTTTAAAGTTCGCCTGTTTCTATCTAGGCTCTGTTCTGCTGAGATACCACAAACAGGTGGTGAGGAAGGAGGTTCGTGCTTCTACAGCAGTGTCTACTGCAGCTGCTCTCGTTCCTCCCCGGTTTTCTTTCTTCCAGAAATTCCTCTAAAGATGTGGATGAAGATGCTTATGAATGAGCCTTTAGTGACTCATGTTACAAGGCAAACATTGCCTAACACAGGTAAGCCAGCTGTATTGAGCACAGGAGGACAATGTACTTTTTATAACATGCAGGCGGGGGGGGGGGTGGGGGGGTGATACATTGGCCTCAGCTGTTACTATGTTAGAAATTCCCTTTACTCCCAAGGTTAACATGGTTAATGTCGATGCTGAATGTCATTGGGAAGCAGGCTCAGTTCATGGTGGCTCTCCAACTTGTGGCAGGTGGGTGCAAGGATAGTGCTCAGATGGAGGAAATGACCAGTGCGAACGGCAGACACTGCACGCATGTGCGAAAGGCTGTTATTCCACCAGAGCCTTGACCTGGAAAAGCAAGAAGGACGCTTGCACTGACAGGCCCAATCGAGCTAGGGATTAACAATGCCAGAGTGTTTGCTGGGGACGGCTGGGCCTGTAGAAGGGATTCACCCCAGCCAGGCCATGGGGCAATCTCAATAGGTGAAGTGAGCATTTCACACTCCGGCTAACGGCACTGCTCTTGCAAACCTAAAGGAGCCAGGGTTCTACACCTTCATGTTGCTGGGATCTGCGAAAACCCATTTAGCAAATGCTTCGGGGTGTCCTGCACAGGAGAGAAAGTGTACGAATGGTGGGAAAACAGCAGCTAGCATGGGCCAAATTCAGTGCTGGGGTAAGCAGGCATAACCCTATTGGCTTCAGTGGCATTTACTCCAGGACTGAATTTGACCTGGTGTCTCTAGTCTCCCCAAGGAAGAGCCCAAGGTCCAGAACCTAGGAGTGCATGTAATGTAGAGGAGGAGGAGCGGGCTGACTGGGAGGGGTCAGGGAAGTTAAAGGGAGCCAGTAGCTGACAAAGCTCTACAGAAGGGAACCTTTCAAACGCTGCTGGTGTCCAGGCTGCCAGCCTAGGGCTGTTTGTCAAACAAGCACCTGTGCTTTCTCCCAGGCTGCTCCGTATGCTTGGGAGGAGCTCCCAGTCAACATCAGCAAAGCCGCTTCTTCAGCCCCCTTTAAATCCCTCCTGTTAGCTCTCCTTTGCCTGGAGATCTACGAACAGCGGTCTCATTGTTTCCTTGTGCTCCAACGCCTGCCTCTGGTCTTATACTTCTACTGCAAGCTCCATGGGGCAGGGACGGTCCTTTCGTTCTGGGTTTGTACAGTCCCAGCATAAAGGGGGCTCCTGGGCTCTACCGTACAAGTCATAAATAGAACAACCAACAGTGGTTCTGCAGAGGCAGTCACGCTGGGCTGGGGAGGAGCCGCACATGCCCAGGGTGCTGTCTTTGAAAGGCAGAATGCCTCCAGAGACTAGGGGCAGCAGGCACTTCTCCAGCAGATGTGATCAGCAGTGCCCCAGCACAGCTCTGCCAAGGAGTGGGCTGGGCCATGAGCCTGGCGTCTCCTACCCAAACATGCCCTGCTGGCAGAACTAACCAGGCTCCCCTTAGCTTCCCCAATGCCTGCAGACAAGCGATGGCTGTCTACTGCATGGGATCCCTGGGCACTCTCCCCCCTGCACTGTACCCATGCTGGAGCAGCCATAATCTGGTTATATGTGCTGAAAGGGGGGGGTGTATTATCCTGTCACAGTTCGGGGCAACTGCACCTGCATTCCTCTCTAAGGTCCACCAAGGGCACTCAGTCTTGGGCTTCTGAGCCATCAGCCGTCTTGGGTGGACACACGCGTCTCTCTCCCTTTCTCACTGGCGTATTTCCAGGCTACAGAGCCCCCTGCCTACAGCGTGAATGCCCTTAGCAAGGCAGACTGCCTACATGGCCAGCATCTGCTCTTTGCTTTCTCAGACGCTAAAACAGTGTAAAGGGCCAACAGTTCAGTTACCACCCAGCTCGTGCTAAGCCAGCACATTTATTCTTAAAGTAAAAGCATTACAGAGAAAACAGATCCCAACAACAGAAGAGCCTATGTGCATGCTCATTAGGTTGCCAGCAATCACTCCAGCTCCACCAAGGGCGTTGGCAGGTGAACAGCCCTTCAAACCCCACCAAGGAGTTTTTCCTTGGTTACAAATTGATAACCGTCATTACTCAGGCCACAACAAGTACCCTCGTGAATCGATGAGACACTCTTTTGTCCAGTGTGAGCCTTTTTGATCTGTCCTCACTTAACAGGTGATCAGCAGACAAAAGTTCCCACCTCAGGGTGACACTGCAATAGATTGAGGTCTTGCATAACCAGAGTGGGTCCACTTGCCTACCTCTCCGCCTAGCGATTTCCTGGGAAAGCTACTTAACTTTAAAAGTTCATACTTGTCTTGGCCCATTGTTTAAAATAGTCCTTTGAGGCTCATACCACCTCCCATGATTCACATTAGTCAGGTCTCCCCTGAGAGGCATTCCATACAATCCCACAGGAACCCACAAACATTTGCATTTTTAATAAATGAAGCCTAACAATACGTAAACTGAATTCAATAAGGTTTGTTCAGGATAGCAGGAAATTGCCAGATGTCACAGCCCCTCCGGGGGTCTGTGCTCTGCAAAGGAGTCAATCCATTTCTCTCTCTCCTTTATTGTCCTCTGTCAGGCCCCACTTGTTGCAAACCAGAAACCACCACCCCACTGCTTCCTCCCTCTGCCTAATGGGAGCTAGGAACCATCATAAAATTGCCTTCCGGGGAACCCTTTATTGTTCCTTTCTGATGGCTAAATAAGACACACGACGTATCTTTGCCCTGCTTATTTTTTCCCTTGGCAATGTGAATCAGGAGTGTCAGCTGAGCTCTTCCTTGGCATGGCTGGAGGACCTACTGCACTTCTCCGAGGATGCGTATTGTGAATGCTCACAGCTTAACGGAAGGATTGGTGAAGACAACCCTTACCCGAAATGTTAACTAGTCATTGAAGTTAATAGGTGTTACCAGAAAACAGAGGGTATTAAACAATGTGACTCAAAAATCCCTTCCCTCCTTAAGTCTCTCTCTCGGTTCTGGTGTTGTCTCCATTCCACTAACATCCTAGAGCCTCGGCACAACTTAGCTTTCTAATGTGAAAAACAAGCCGGACAAGAAAAGTTGAGGCCATTTTTATGCACCTTTATGCAACAAAAGGGCTCCCACCCACCCCACTTTTTTCACTACTTAGCAGATCATCTTTAATAACTGCCGTTCCAGGAGTTAATCGAAACCCAGGGGCGGCATGAGCCGACGAAACTGCCTGCTGTGACTCCAAAGGCACCTGCAGCATAAAGGTCGGCAATGCTGTTCCAGTCTGCACATCTGAGCGTCACTCGTGGTAACGCTTTACTATTTTTTGTAACTGATAGAAGTTTCTTCAAAGAGAGGATCTCTTGAGATTGAGAGAAAAGCAGATTGATTTGGAAAGGAACAGAGCCAGTTGGTTGGGTTCCCAAGCCTGCAGTGAACTACAAACAGGTTGATATGGCAACGAAAGGGCCCACACAACAGAGAAACGTTATTCATCCTTCTCTGAAGGTCCCTACTTGGATTGCAGACTTTTAGAGGTGTATGTGGTTAATGGATGGCACTGGGATCTCTCTCTCTCGCGCTCGACAGCTACGGTTGCCAACCCTCCAGGATTGTCCTGGAGTCTCCAAGAATTAAAGATTAATCTTTAATTAAAGATTATGTCAGGTGTGAAACCTCCAGGAATACATCCAACCAAAATTGGCAACCCTAATCTCTCTCTCCTGCATTTTTGAAGCACCAAATAGCATGATATTTTGGTGCTGCATGTAATTACAATTCACACTCAGTTTCTGTCCTGTGTGGACAGCCATCTCCTGCCCTGCCCTTGCTGCAGAGGGCCCTAGGTCCATGGCTCAGTAATCTACCCAGAGTGAATTTCACCCTGGAGGCCTGCACCAGCTTCCAGTGGAATTAGGAGGAGTTTTGCCCAGTAGGAAGCAGGATCAGGCCTTAGAAGTTTTCTAGTCCTTTGGTCAGTGGGTTAAGGTAGGGTTACCATTCGTCCGGATTCCCCCGGACATGTCCGGCTTTTTGAGCTAAAAATAGCATCCAGGGGGAATTTGTAAATGTCCGGACTTCCCCCCCCCCCCCCCCGCCACATGCAGAGCGCGCGCGGCTAACAGGGCAGCCGGCCGGATGGTGCCACTTACATGGGTCTCCGACAGCCAGAGAGAGCCCCTCCTCCGCTTCCCCTGCAGCAGAGATCACTCCCTCCCTCCCTCCCTGCATTCGCAGATCGCCTCCTGCAGTGCTGGGACGAGCAGCAGGGTAAGGGAGCCAGGGGGTCGGAGAAGGGGCAGGGAGGTTCTGGAGAGGGCAGTCAAGAGACGGGGGGGGTCGGGAGTTTGGGGGGGGGCTTTCTAGGGGGTGTGTAGATAAGGTTTTGGGCAGTCAGGGTACTACAGGTAGGGTCCTGGGGGCAGTTAGGGTGGTGGTGGTCTTAGGAGGGGGAAGTTAGGGGACAAGGAACAGAGAGGCTTAGGTAGAGGGTGGGGTTCTGGAGGGCAGTTAGGAGCAGGGGTCCCAGGAGGGGGCAGTCAGGGAACAAGGAACGGGGAGGGGGGGATGTTGGGAGTTCTGGGGGGGCTGTCAGGGGGCAGGAGTGGGGAGAGGGATCGGAGCAGTCAGGGGACAGGGAGCAGAGGGGTTTAGATGGGTTGGGAGTTCTGGGGGGGGGCTGTCAGGGGGTGGGGAGTGGTTGGATGGGGCGTGGGAGTCCCAGGGGTCTGTCTGGGGGTGGGGGTGTGGATAAGGGTTGGGGCAGTCAGGGTACAGGTAGGGGGTAGGGTCCTAGGTGGCCAGTTAGGATGGGGGGAGGGTCTCAGGAGGGGGCAGTCAGGGGACAAGAGGCAGGGAGGCTTAGGTAGGGGGTGGAGTCCTGGGGGGCAGTTAAGGGCAGGGGTCCCAGGAGGGGGCAGTCAGGGGACAAGGAGCGGGGGGAGGGTTGTTGGTTCTGAGGGGGGCAGGAAGTGGGAGGGAGTGGAAGGTGCAGGGGCGGGGCTAGGGCAGGATGGGGGCGGGGCTCCTCCCATCCTCTTTTTTGCTTGCTGAAATATGGTAACCCTAGTTAAGGAGCGAAGGCTGCTGGGAACGGTGGAGGAGCTCTGCATCGCCCTGAATGAATTACTTACAAAGCCAGCTCAGCCCTTCAGCCTCTAGCCCTGCGCCCACTCAAACCCTTAACTCAGCGCTGGCCTAGCTTGGTTCCCATTGAGTTAATGCTCAGATCAGGTCTCCACAACATGGTCGAAATGCTGGTGGCAGCGCCCTGCCTCGGCGAGCCCTTAGGGACCAATTGTTCAAGGTGGCTCAGTGTTGCTACTAAGCTGCTCTATGGGCTTAATGCATCTTAAGCACTGGAGCAGCTTTAAACTCTAAAAGCAGCTTACTGGCAGCATGCGCCCCCTTAACCCTCCGCGTTAAGTCGACGTATGTGCCTCGGGTGGCTTGGTTTTCTTACGGCGCCGTAACTCCTCCATCCAACTGCTGAAACGCTGCAGAAATCTTAAGCCAGGGTAGGTTGGCTTTTTTTTTTTTTTAATTCTTTTAAAATATTTTTAAAGACCATTTTTAAATTGCCCAGGGAAATCTAGCACAAAGTCAAAGGTTCCTGCACAGTCGGGGTTGAGGAATTGAGTGCACAACTGCCAGGAAATGTGAAACCGAGGGTCCCTCCAAGCAACACGACCTGGGCCACAATGCGCACGCCTCAGGATTTCATTTCCTGTTCCCCCTGGAGTATGCAAACTTCCAGGCTGCTCCAACCTGCACTGGGGGCTGGGCCAGGGCAGCGGCAGCCCCAGTCGCAGCGTGCAAAGGGCACCTTCTCGCGCAGGCTCACCAGCTCTGCCAAGTGTTCTTCGGCCACAGCTGAGGGTCAGGCCCAGGCTGCCTGAAAGATGCACAGCTAAGCCCTGGGGTTCAGAGAAAGTCAGCAAGATGCAAGTGACCTCAGACTGACCCCTGAGCTTTGGGAGGCTGGAAGGGGGAGAGTCTCTTCCTCTCCTCCCCCCATTTCCTGGCATTTGTTTCTCTATCTGTTTGAATTGCATTTTATTGCTTTGCTGATCTCCTCCCATCTGACCCAAGGCATAAAGAGGAATTAGGGAGTGTGTCACATACTGTCTTTTCCTGTGGAGGGCTGCAGGGGCGGGTGGGAGCTTGCGAGGGGGTGGGCAGCAGAGGAGAGATGCAGGCAGGGTACCAGCAGAGTTGGGGGAGCAGGGCAGGAGGGCGGAGGCTGGAGTAGAAGCCGAGGAGGAGTTGGGACAGGGGAGCATAGCAGAGCAGCGGGGCAGAGGTGCACTGAGGGGGCGCAATGGGGAGCGTTCCACCCCTCCTCACAACCAGAGAGGCGTGGCCGGCCTCTCATGAGGAGCCTGTGTGAGGTCATCAGAGCTGCCAATGCTGGTTCGGCTGGGTGGGCAGCTGGCAATTCATCTACTGCTGAATGGGGACTAACATGCTTCCTAAGGCTTGCCTAGGGGGCGGAGGGGGCAGACACTGGTTGGCCTCTGAGGATATGTCTACACTGCAATTATAAACCCACAGGGGCCAGCCGACTTGCGCTCGGGCTGGTGCCCAGGCTGTAGGTCCCCGCGACATGGGAGGTCCCCAAACGTCTACACCACAATTAAACAGCCCTATGGCCCCAGTCCAAGTCAGCTGCCAGGGGTGTCAAACTACAGTGTAGACTGATCCTGAAAGTCATCCTAAGGCACCCAGGAGGGTATTCCCCCAAGGCTCACTGCAGGCCCCGCAAGCCGCCTGTCCCCTGTAGGAGAGCGGGAAGGAGAGGGTAAGGATCCCTCCCATCAGTATCCTAAGGGTTAGGATGGTGGAGGCTGAGTGGGCCCACATGAGCTCCCTCTGGCTGTGGAGGGACCAGCCTGTGAACCTCCAAACACATGCCATGGGCTGATGCATTTAGCAAGGGAAGGCCTGCTCCTCAGGAATAGGTCTTCTCTCAGGTGCACCTCAGGAGACAGGTAATGCCCTCCTGGTGTGCGGTCCATACAACTGCCTTGCTCTCTCTGTTCCCACTACACCCAGAGACCTTGTGAGGTCTCCAGATAGGGAGCCCCTCCCCTGCTCACTTCCTCTGGCCCACATAAGAGGGGCTCACCTCCTGCAGGGCTTGGGAGTGGCCCAAGAACAGGGCTCTGTTCCCGCAGCCTTCAGGCAGCAGTGAGGGGAGAACTTGCTCCATCCTCTCTTGCTTCTCAGCTCAGTCCCATTTTAGGATGATTTATAAATGAACTGAGGAATTCCCTGACAAAAAGCTTTTAAAGCAGAGCAGAGGATGCAGGCACACTGCTAAGAGCAGCCCTACACAAGAATGTATGTAGATTCAGAGAGTTCAAGTCCAGAAGATCTTTTAGTTCAGTGGCTCTCAACCTTTCCAGACTACTGGACCCCTTTCAGGAGTCTGATTTGTCTTGAGTGCCCTCAAGTTTCACCTCACTTAAAAATTACTTGCTTACAAAATCAGACATAAAAATACTAAAATGTCACAGCCACACTAGTACCGAAAAATTGTTTACTTTCTCATTTTTACCATATAGTTATAAAATAAATCAATTTGAATATAAATATGGTACTTACATTTCAGTGCATAGTATATAGAGCAGTATAAACAAGTCATTGTATGAAATTTTAGTTCGTACTGACTTTGCTAGTGCTTTTTATATAGCCTGTTTGTAGCGAGGCGGTGGGACACCCCACAGCCCCGCTGAGGGCCGAACCTCCCCTAACACCAACGTGGGCGGAGCCACCGGGTCCAGCGCCCGCCCCTCAGAGGTCCCAGCGCCGACCCAGAAGTATAAAAGCCCACCTGCAGAGCTTAGTGGAGAACAAGCCGGCGGAGAGAGCAGACGTCTGTGGCCGAGCTCCCGCTTGGGAGACAGCAGCAGGCCGCGACCGGCCTGCTGACTCACCAGGCCAGCCAAGCCTACCCCTCGCCTGGCATCCTGAGGAGGACTGGGCAAGCCTGCCCCTTTCCTGCTATCCTGAGGAGGAGCCGAGCATACCCTTCGCTACCTACCGGGAGGAACCGATGCTGGTGGAGAGCACTGAGGACACTAGTATGGCCCAGGTACCCTACGAGGGGGAGTGTGGAAGTAGCCCTGGGGCAGCCAACCCCAGTCTGGCTGCAGCACTGCCAGAGCCTATGTCAGTGTGTTGCGGCCAGGATCCCCACTGACAGCAGTCAGTTTCCGCCGCAGCTAGGGCCCCGGGCTGGGACGCAGTGGAGTGGGAGGGCCTGTGTCCCCCCTGCCACCCATTCCTTGGGTGGCAGACTCCCCCCTTTTTCCCTGGCCTAGAGAGGCTGGGACCTCTTGCTCCTTGACTCAGCCCCTGCTTCAGGCCTGGGTTCCTGACTGACTGTTGGATTGCTGTCCTGCCCTGACCTAGGGCCTGGGCTGCTATAAACATTGACTCAGCCCCTGCTTGAGGGCCTGGGCTGCTATAAACATTGACTCAGCCCCTGCTTGAGGGCCTGGGCTGCTATAAACATTGACTCAGCCCCTGCTTGAGGGCCTGGGTTCCAGACTGCATGGTTGCTGCCCCGCCCTGATTGAGGGCCCGGGGCTTTTTCTGACCTATTGGCTCAGCCCCTGCTTAGGGGCCTGAGCCCCTAATCGCGTGTTTGCTGTCCCAGACTGCCACTGGACCAGGACTGACGGCAGACCAGAGCGAGGCGGTAGGATACCCCACAGCCCTGAGGGCCGAACCTCGGCAGAGATTGTTACACTGTTGTAAAACTAGGCAAATATCTAGATGAGTTGACGTACCCTCTGGAAGACCTCTGCGTACCCCCAGAAGTACAAGACTGGAGGTTTTCCTAAAAGTTCTGCTCGAAGAATGATTTTGGGGAACCTCTCTGGCCTGCGCTACACAGCCTAGATGATCACAACCACCCCTCCTGGCTTGGAATCTATGAAAGGCTACGCTAAACCAAAATCGGCTGCTCTTAAACCAAAATAAGACCATTTACACAGTGGTTTGCACCACTTTAACTAAATTGGTTTAGAAACTGATTTACGTTAAACCAGTGCTGCTTTCTCATGGAGACAAGGCCCTTGCCAGTTAAGGGCATATTACCTTTCAGGAACATTTGAGTCAAAACCATACAAATGCTAGAAAGCCAGGAAGTGAAGGATTAAGGCCGGGCTTTCAAACAAGGCATTGCTCTGGGAATAGGACCTGTGGTGGGGAAGGGTGGGGGTAGTTTAAGCTGCAAATAAGGAATAACAATGCTAAGCATAAAGAGAGTGACTGACTGGGCAGTCGGACAGCCATGGTAGGTGTCTGTGTGCGGGTCTGTGTGATGTAGTCTCCACCTTCTTCTTAGCTGATCAAATCCATGAAGAGATTCAGCTAGAGGGAGGTGACCCCACGGTAATGGGCTCGACTGTAATCATAGAAATGTAGGGCTGGAAGGGACCTTGAAAGGTCATCGAGTTCAGTGGTTCTCAACCAGGGGTCTGGGACTCCCTAGGGGGCCTTGAGCAGGTTTCAGAGGGGCTTCCAAGCAGGGCAAGTATTAGACTCTCTGGGGCCCAGGGCAAAAAGCCAAAGCCCGACCGCTTGGGGTTGAAGCCCAGATCTCTGAGCCCCTCCACCCGGGGCTGAAGTCAAGGCCTGAGCAATGTAGCTTTGCAGGGGCCCCCGTGGCAAGTGCCCTGCTTGTTACCCCTTAACGCCGGCCCTGGCTTGCATATGCAGAAAATCCGTTATTGTGGCACAGGTGGGCCGTGGAGTTTTTATAGCATGTTGGGGGGGGCTCAGAAAGAAAAAGGTTGAGAACCCCTGATCTAGTTCATTTCCCCCTCCCCCCCGACCCCCACCCTGTGCAGAGGCAGGACCCAGTATACTTAGACCATCCCTGCCAGGTGTGTCTAATCGGTTCTTAAAAACCTCCAGTGACAGGAATTCCACAACCTCCCTTGGAAGCCTGTTCCAGTTCCTAACTACCCTTAGAGTTGCACAGTTTTTCCTAATATCTAACCTAAATCTCCCTTGCTGCAGATTAAGCCCATTACGTCTTGTCCTTGCTTCAGTGGAGAACAATTGATCCTCTTTGTAACAGCCCTTCGCATATTTACCAGGTCCCCCCTCAGTCTGTTTTTCTCAGGATTAACAACCCCCGTTGTTGTTTTCAATGTTTCCTCAGCGGGGAAGTTTTCCAATGCTGGTCTCGTTTTTGTTGCTCTCCTCTGGACTCTCTCCAATTTGTCCACCTCTTTGCTAACGTGTGGTACCCAGAACTAGTCATGGTGCTCCAGAGGTCTCCCTAGTGCAAGCAGAGCAGTTCTATTATTAACTCCCATGCTTTGTCCAGGCCCCTGCACAAGGGGGTCCCAATGCTGATGCCCCCTGTGGTGGTTACCCTAATACAAATAGTTCCTGCCATCACTGCTCTGCTTGGTATTGCTGCCAGCAGTGTAGCTGAAAGGCTGTTTTGGGAGTTCTCTTTTCTCTAGCATGGCGTAAATGCTCTCTGCGGGGCTGTGTCCAGACTTAGCTGTCCACGCAACAGGAGAGCTGACAGTGTCATTCCAGGCAGGTGCTGGGGGAGCTGGGGGCAGGGGGCATCATTGCTGGATAAATGTTACTCCAGGGGATGGACTGCAGAGACTCACCGTTCACTGCTGGTTAAAAACCAGCATCTCTATAATTTGGTCATTCTGAATGCAGGAAGGGGAAGGCGAGGTCATGCATTTCCCCTGCGTTCGCAGTAATGTCTCACACTTTATCGGTGACCTGGAGATCACGAATGGCCAAGACACTCCATCTAGGGAATGCACAAGCCAGCCAGTCTGTCTTTTGGGGAGCTTTGCTAGAATTGGATTCACTTGCATGTGCTCAGCAGAATTTCATTCGTGATCAGTCAGCAGAGCTCTGTCCTTTCTGCACTCTCACTACCGGGCACTGAACAGATGCGGGCCTCAGCCCGGGAGCTCCACAATATTTAAGGGGACACTGTGGGCTGACAAGGGAGCCTCAGCTGTGAGAGAAGGAAGAAATCTGAAGAGCTAATAAATATTGCATGGGGTGTTGCTACAAACGCTCCACCAACTGAACGTCACAGCTGTGCCTGCACAGAGCTGTCGCTACTGCCAGCGCAGACCCCCATGGGGGCACCCCCATGGAAGTTGGCCACACCCAAGGCCTCGAGAGCCAGTTTATTGGCAAACAAAAGATGATGCTCTGAAAGCACCAGGCAGTCTGGCATAGCAGCCTCTCCAGATCCTGTAATCCCCTTTCCCTTCTTAAACAGGAAATTGATCAATCATGTTTCCAGCCCAGCAACAACAGTCAAAACTGTAACCGTCATCATATAAGAGCATTGTCATCCGAGTCTGGCTTGCCTAGCGTACAAATCAGGATGCCCACAATGTGCGTGAGAGACTGATTTCCCCAAGCAAGGGGCAATTGGAATTGCAGTCACACTATGAACCACTGAGGGTCTCTCAAGGGAAAGGACAGTGGAGTGATTTCTGTTTGCAATAAGATAGCACTGTAGTCTCTGCAGGGAGTGCTAAGGCTCACAGCATCAGCTGAATGGGGAGGGAGGAGAGGACAGATAACACAACACATACTCTATGCAACTATCCAGTGAAAGAAGAAAAGCCCCCGAGTCACAGTGCTTGGGCCCATAGTCACCCTGGAATTGGGGTATCACAGGACATATTGGGATGAAATGGTACAAAATTCCAGTGTTTGGCATTTTCAAAGCACCCTGCAGACATTCACAACCCTAAGGGGTAAGCAAGTATTATTATCCACATTTTATTGGTGGGGAAACCAAGGCCCAGAGATGGTAAGTGCCATGTCTCGTGCCGCAGACTACACAGTGACAGAGGCAAGCCTGGAATTCCAGAGTCCTGGGCCTAGCCCTGACCCCTACGTACTTGACCACATTGCCAACGGGAGCGAGGCTGGCACTAGGAGCCGGGACTGGCTGAACTGGAATCATAACCCTTCCCCTGGCTGGGAATAAGGAGATGTGTTTGCATTGGTGAAGTTGGGTCTATTACCAGTAGCATTTCTTATGTGTATCTGTAGCACTTAAGAGCCCTGTCCTGGCCCAGGACTCCTGTGTGGAGGTGCTGTGCAAACAGAACAAAACAACGGCCCCTATCAACAGCATTCCTCTTTGTTCTAGAGCCGCTATCTCACATTAAGGGGACTTTTAGGGGCAAATTCTAATTCGACCCAGCTGCCCCAAAGTGGCCGTAGTGCTGCAAAAGCACCGTTAATATGCACCCAAATACAAGTTCCTGCACCATTTTTGCCTCATCCCACACAGGTCATCCCTGCTAGATGGGCAAATAATCTGTATGGGGGTATGTGCCGAGTGGCCACTGCCAGATCAGGGGAGAAGCGCAGGGACGACAGCTTCGGATCCTTCACTCCCACCCTGGAATGTCCGTCGGCATCTCCTGGTTAGAGAGAGCCAAGACAGAGTGACACCTACCTCCCTGCTTGAGACACTTGGTAGGGTGACCAGATGTCCTGATTTTACAGAGACAGTCCCGATTTGTGGGTCTTTTTCTTATATAGGCTCCTATTACCCCCCCACCCCGTCCCGATTTTTCACACGTGCTGTCTGGTCACCCTATGCTTGTGTATAGCACCTCCCACAATACAGTGCAGAGTGCTGGTTTCTGGGGTCTCTGGCGTTTATGCATATTGACTCATGCTAGCACGTGCAGGACATACAGGCTGGTTTTCCAGTATTGCCAACCCCAAGGGTTCAAAAATCACGTAACGGGCACTGAAATGAATTAAATTAGGAAAAAACCCTCGTTTTTAGGACAAATACTAAATGTTGGGTTCTCTTTCTTTGCCTTCCGGTTTCTGAGCCTGTAGGCTTCATGGGGGGGTGGCATTTACAAGCTTTTCTCTGAAATCCTGAGGGCTAGAAACATCCCTTCCCTTAAAAAAAAAAAAAAAAAAAGGCGAGGGGAGAAACCTGAGAGGCTCCCCTAATCAGTTAGCTCCAGGATCTGGGACTTTAAGATAAACACCAAATGTTGCGAGACTCACAATAAATTCCTGAGAGTTGCCCACGTTTCCATCCATGCTGGCACATAAGCCAGCATGATCCCTCGACCGAGTCAGTCCCATTCATAACAATCAGGGCCAAACTCCTCTCCCCAGCACAGCAAAAAGCTTAGGGAACTGTCTTCCCTGCACTGGTTTGCGATCTCCCTCCCATCTATCATGGAAACCCCCTGGAGCTGGTCATGACGCCCCTGGGGATTGGAACCCTGGGGTCGAGAACTCATGTTCTAGACGAATGACAGCAGTAGCCTCCTCAGCCTCTGGGACAGGAAGGATCCATTTAATCCTTCCCCTGGTCTGCTCCTGTCAGCCCCACTCTCCTCCCAGTACAGCAGTGTGCAGGGAACCCTAATGGGGCTCTGCTCCTTGTTTCTGCAGTGGGTGCAGAAATACACCCGCTCCACTGCCAGATGGCCTTTTGCACACACACGGAGCGAGGGAGCAGGGTTTGCCCTTCCTAGTCCAAAATGAGCCAGTAGCCACCCATACTCCCTCTCTCAAATATGGTCCAGCCTTGCTGTGTGTTTCTAATTAGCGCCTATTATTCCTGCTGTTACGTTTCCTACTTTAAAGCACACAGACAATACATTCTGCAGACAGCGCCCCTGTTTGTTAAGAGGATTTGCTCTCTGGTGGGATATTTTCAAGTTGAACACACAGAAGATGAATCCTGGTAATGGTACCGTCCTTTTAGTAAACTAATTCTCTTCCGTTCTCCCGGCCCCCTGGAGCAATGCACACTGATTGCATCCTGGAGCATGTGTAAACTGGAGACTAGGTCCCTATTCCCTGGGTCCCGGAGAGAAGGGATGAAAGTGAGTCACAAAAAACACTCGACGGATCCCTCAGTTACAAATGCTGCCATTGTGGTGCCTTTTAATGAGGCACAGTGGACAGGGCATGGAACTGAAATGCCCCGTCCAGCCTCTGAGAGGCAGGGTGAGGCTGACCCACCGGTCTCAGTTTAGGACCTTTCCCATTTACTGTCAGTATTTTCTGCTCTCCTCACTGACTGCTGGCAATGCGCACGCCTTGGAGACACAACCAGAGCCCAGGGGACCCACCATCGATTTTGTTTTGGACCCAATGTTTTTCTCAAAGTCATCAGACTAAACCCTGAAATCCTTACTCAGAATTTACTCGCTCCAAATGGAGGTTGCCTGAGTTAGGACTCACTGAGCTGCACCTGGGGACTTCATTGATTTCAGAAATTGAGCTCCTGCAGCAGCAGTCAGGCAAAAGTCCTAGTGGGGTAAGGGTTGAGTAGAAGCTGAGGAAGGACCTTCGGATTTGGCCTAGCATAACCAAAGCCCTAGATATATTGTGACAGAGTGGATCTATTTCCCGGTGCACATTTCAGCTCTGACTCGCTTCTGCCTCCAGACCCCAGGCTGGCTGAGGCCTCTGGTGATGGAAAGTGAACCTGGAAGGGGTCACAGTGATGCAAGACACTAGCAGCCCCCTCATGCAGGGGCCTGGAGCTGGCCAGAACAGCCCAGAACGTAGATGGGGCCGGAAGGTGTGGGAGGGGAGGGCAGCTGAGTGACGTGCTGGTTAGTGCCGCTGAGGCAGTCTTGACCAGGAGTTCTATGGAGCCCAAGATGGCGTTGCAGCTGCCCTGTACTGATGTGTGGTGAGACTGCCTTACCTCCCTGGGGCGATCGCTCTTATGTGCGGCTGCTCCAATAGACATTGCCCCTTTACCCAGGGATGAACTTACCCTACAAATGCCATGGTTTGTTGCAGACTAACAATTATATTCTAAGACAGCTGGTCAGTGTCTCAGCAGAGAAGCCAAGGTCTGACTGGGCCTGGATACTGAACTCCCCTCTTGCCCATAGAGGTGGCTATGTTAGGCCAGGATGGGGAAGCCAGTGCTACCGTTCTTGCTTTGTGGATAGGTCTTCAGCTTCAAGGTCAGCCAATCTGTCACTTCCCCCCAGGAGACTCTCTTAGCAGTAGAGAAGGAGGTTTCTAAGGCCAGGGTTATCTAAGCTTTCCATTCTGGAGGCCCCTTTGTAAGAAGCGTAGGACTGGAAGGGACCTCGAGTGGTCATCTAGTCCAGTCCCCTGCACTCAAGGCAGGAATAAATATTATCTAGACCATCCCTGATAGGTGTTTGTCTAACCTGCTCTTAATCTCCAATGACAGATTGCACAACATCCCTAGACAATTGATTCCAGTGCTTACCCACCCCGACAGTTAGGAAATTTTTCCTAATGTCCAACCTAAACCACCCTTGTTGCCATTTAAGCCCACTGCTTCTTGTCCTATCTTCAGAGGTTAAGGAGACCAATTTTTCTCCCTCCTCCTTGTAACAACCTTTTATGTACTTGAATGGGAGCAAGAAGATGCATGAGACTAGCCCCACACAACGTGTGCACACACGTATAAGGCAATAAGTGAATCCCCAGCCTTGTAAATATATTTATGCACATTCATCGGATCAGCGCAGTGAGTCCAGACACAGCAGATCCGAGCCAGGCACATTCTTATCCACTCCCACGTACTCCCTGCCTAAGTCATGCCACAGAGGAGACAGCTCAAGGAGAAGTTCCAATAGCTCTTGGAAGGTCAGACGGAGGCTCTCTCAGTGTTGGGATCAGAATTTTGCTAGCCACACTGCTATTGCTAATGGGGTTCTAGCAGTCTTTCCTCATGCACTATGGCTAAAGAGGATTTTGTCTGAGAAGAAACTTAGTACACTTGATGTACAGTGCCTAGGGCAAGGGGTGGACATGTATGACAGTACGTCTACAGTATGACATGGCTAAGGAAGAAAAAAATCTCTGCCCACAACCGTCACGGAAACATGCCAGAATCCTAGCATCCATTACAAACCATTGTTACTAGGACAATTCTCACCCCTAGTCTGCATTTATAAAAATCCTGTCACTGAACGGATGGAAAACACTGCCCACAGCTGTAGGGACGGGCATACCTGAGCTCACCCATGACGTGTATTATATAACATTCCCACTTGTGACAGATTTTGGTAATCTTATGCAGGTTCAGACAGACAGATAAAAGAACCAGAAAAGGGCTATTAAATTGGGATCAGCTCATGTGTTTGTTTTTAACCTAGAGGTTGGGTTCATCATTTTTGTAAGTGGCAAATGAATTCCCCTGAGTTGCAGACAACAAAATAAACACCCGGTAATCCAAACGCTGCAAAATAGCGTCCCCCTCCCCAGGCTGACAAGGCACTGCGAAGGTCTGGGCTCGAGTTTCTGGTGGGTGCCCTATGCTATGTGTTAAGAAAGGGAAAATTATACTCTAGAGTGAAAGGCAGCCAGGACAAATCAGCCATTCTTGGGATGTCCCCTCTGGGCAACCAGGTGCCAGCAGCAGCTTAAAAGGGTCTAGACTCACAACAGTCTGTACCACGCTTGAATGCATAAAAAGCCAGACCAAATGGATGCTGCTGCTGCAATCTCTAATTACTACCCCCGGTCTGTGTATGCGCTACCCACCCACGGGGCTTGCAGACAAACACACACGTGCTCCTAGCCGCCTGGGCAGACGCCACAACATACAAGACGGTACCAGGGTCTCTCCCTTCGTTTCAAAATCGCAGCGGGGCGCACTGGGCAGAGGAAAGACGCCGCTGTGTCTCGCGTAGGAAATTCACATGCGCCTTGCAGAAACCGAACAAGACACGGCGATGCTTGGCAAGGGGCGGGCGGAGACGGGGGGCGGCAAGACCGCTTTTCCAGAGGGATCTCGGACACACACACACACACACACCTACCCAGCCTCTATTGGCTGCAGAAAGCCAGAGACGCACAAACCGATGGCGAAGCGCCTCCTTCGTCAACCAGCAGCACCAGCCCCCTCGCCCCACCCCACCCCTTTGGGAGGGAGAGCAGCATTGCTCGGGAAACAGTTATTTATTTATTTAGGGGGGCGGCTGATGGGGGGGGGGAATCATGTGCCTGCTCTCCCCTCTCCCCCCCAACCCGGTTTTTTGCAAGCTGGGATGAATGCACCTCAGATGTTGTTTCTGCTGCTATGATGTTGGTGGCTTGAGAGCCCCCCCGGTTCAAAGCGAACCGGAGGCGCTGGCATTGACAAGCGGGTCAGTTTCACGCTCTTGCTGCCCACGCGTTTGGTTCCCCTCGGTAAGCCCCGCGCCGAGCCACCTCCTCCCCGCTGCAGGGGGTACAAGCGAGGGGCTCCATCATGGGGTCCAGGCTGAGCAGACAAAGCAGCCTGGAGGAGGAGAGCGCCTCTGGAGAAGTCTCGTGCCCCAGGTTAGCTAGGAAGGAGCCGCACAGGAGGGTGGAGACTAACCGAGGGGACTTTCAGTTCGCTTCCCTGATCCTGAACTCCGAGAAGCTGTCCAGGAAAAACCACCCGGCGCCCTACGTGAGGAGGGTGGGATGGATCCGAGAGATCCAGGCGACCATCCGGGAACACAAGAGAGAGCACGCGGTCCGCATTCTCAGATTGCTCAGAAAGGTAAATGACTGAATAGTGCAACGGGGGGGAAAAAAGTGCATGGAAAATAAATAGTTATTTAAAAAAAAACAAACCACCCAGCAAGCAATGCCAAGAGAAGTGCACGCAAAGACTAAAGTGTAAGAAAGTGCATGCAAAATGCTGAACAAAGCAATGCAGACAAGGGGTGCTAAAATACAACAATGCTAACTAGCAAGAAAGCAATGCGGGAAAAAATGCAGGGGAAAATGCTAAAAGCTATACACCAATGCAATACATAAATAAAGCACTCAAAAACGAAGCAGTGCAAACTAGCAAAGAAGTCACACAGAAAGTGTAAGCAAAATTAAGCAGTAAAAAAAAAAAAAGTGGAAAATGCATGCAACTAATAGACCCATTTTGAAAGTAAGCAAGGCCAGTTAAGAAGTGCTTGGAGGAAAAAAAACATTGGGCTGAAAAAGCCATGTGTCAGTGCAGGCGGGTGCATGCAAAAACAAAGAAAGGGATGCTAATAAACAAAGCAATTCCACCCCAACATGACAGAGCAGGGAAGGGGTTAATCTTGGGAAGGGCTGTTATGAACTGGGCGTAACTGGGGCTATGGCAAGACAATAACCGTAGGTCCTGTCAGTGAGAGGAATAGGAGATGAGGAGGGGGGAGCGGTTCGGATTTTTCTTCATTTTGAAATGAATTTTTCACATGGTCCCTTTTGCAATGAGGTCAAGAGCTGCCTCCGTGAACGGCGCCTGTCGCGGCCCTTATTCACAGAGGGACGCTCCTGACTTGGAGCAGAACCCTTTCCGCTTTCCCCATTGCTGTGTTCGACCCCAAACACTCTCCCCACGGCGCTACAAGGCAGGATCGGATTTGCCCGTCTGGGGTGATTTGTGCACAGCCCTCCAGTGATTGCTCAGTGGAAGGGGGGGGTGTGAGGGGCTGGGCTCTTTGTGCTGCTTTAGAAGGGCGTGCAGATGCTGGGTCAGCAATCCCACTTTGGGTGTGGACGTGGGGAGCGGGAGGCAGCCTCTTTGTTCCGTACATCACCAGTGGCACGAAGGATGGCTAGAGGCCCGGGAGCGCTGAAGACATCGAGACATGCATCTGTCACTAGCATCTTACCAAGTCTCGGTGTGGGGGAGGAGGCGAGTGTAACCAGATCCCTTAGAAAGAGGGGGTGAGTGGGAGTTAAATGACCGTAACCACTGGGGACACAACTGAATCAGTGCAGTTAAGGATTTTAGAGCCAAAAATCCATGACCCAAACTCCTCCAGGCAAGGACCTTGGAAAGCTACCTACTAATCAAGGCCATTTTATGCCAGAGTCTGACAAGAGAGAGGCAGCCCCCTTCCATAAATTAATCCTGCCTGTTGATTCTATCAGAATGGGCTACCGAGGAGCCTGAGTGCAGGCCCTGGATCGGGGTAGTCTATTTTTTGGGGGGTCAAGGTCCAAACGATCAAGGTAAAGTCAAGGTCCAGACTCCAGAGAAAATACAAAACCAAAGATAATTATAATAGTAAGTAAAGATTTCAGGGTCCATCCAAAAACATCTGGTGGTCTGGATTTGGCCCATGGTCTGCCTATTGACTGTCCCGGATACTGAATGTCTGTTTGAGGATAACCTAGTCAGGGAAGGAGAGGTAAGCGGGTCAGTGGATCACAGGCAAACTTGTTCTTGTCTGTCTCCATTCAGGAAATAAAAGGGAATATACAGACAATGCTGTGCCAAATTGATCTTAAGGACACAACTGTTACTGTCCTGGAACAGGTCCATCCACTCTGGTGTCCTGTCACAGACAGACAGGATCAATGCAGGCACAAGGGCCGCCCCTGCACCTAAGTTTGTATTCTTCTCCCTGACCTCAATGGGGGGACAGCTTCTGAGGACTGAAAGCCAGCCCTTACAATTTCTTATCCTAGTAGGTGTCATTCTTGTTCAGATAATTGTCTAATCCTCATTTGAAACATGCAACATAAGGCTGATTAGTAAACTTACTTAAAGTGTAAACTCTTAGGGCGGGGGCCACCTGTCATATTTGTGCAGCACCTAGACTAATGCGTTTAGGGCTTCTATGCACTACAATATAATAATTATCCTGTAGCAGAGAGTTCCATAGATTCATTGTGTAAAGAGTATTTTTTTTCATTTTACAACATTTGCTCACATGAGTAACCTTACTCGAGGGATTACTCACACGAGTAAATAGCACTTTCACGAGCAAGAATTTGCAGAATTGGGACCTAACATTGTAGCTTCTTAATTTCAGTGTGTCCCCTTGCCGTAGAATTTACACTACCGCCTACCTCCCTTAACATACGGTCTCAATACATTCGTCTTTGTGTTGGCATAAATACAATATTTCTGTTCCTTTACTTTAAATCATTTTGAGGACGTGTTCTACAGAAATCCTGTGGGGTGGGGGGAAGGGGCGCTTCATGCAGACAGAGATCTAAGAGGGCATGAGAGACATCATTATTCCAAGAAGCTTGCGGGGGCGGGGGGGAAATAGGCTGTAACTTGCTTCTGAAATGCGGTGATGTGACAAGAAGGGACTTTTGTAGGCTTTGCCAGAGGCTGGAATTACAGAGTGTCGTTTCCTATGGTGCTCAGAATCTTTTACCCAGACAAACATTTAAACCCCTCTCAGATCTTGAAGTCTCCAGAAGGGTCATTAGAGGGCAGCTGGGATTTTCATGTTGAGTCATCGGGCCATCTGGAGTGGAAGGTCGTTTTGAAACCTTCCTTTGCACATGGCCTGACAGTTTCTTTTGGGTCCAGCTATAGGGCTGCCAATAGTCCCTTATTAGAAGGGACGTCCCTTATTTCTTCGTCTCTGCACAACAAGATCAGGAGTTGCTGAGTGCTGCAAGCAGCAGCAAGAAATACTCTGGCAAACGTAGGTGAACACTGCTTAGTATTAATAAATGAATAATAATATTGGGAGGAGGGGTGGGGCGGGGGTGCTAAGAATACAATCCCTTATTTTTGAGGTACAGTGTTG
Organism: Malaclemys terrapin pileata; assembly: GCF_027887155.1. Taxonomy (NCBI): domain Eukaryota; kingdom Metazoa; phylum Chordata; order Testudines; family Emydidae; genus Malaclemys; species Malaclemys terrapin. The sequence goes on along the minus strand of NC_071520.1, from coordinate 12,860,071 downwards.
GCAACTCTTTGCTAAGCCACGTGCCCCCCCATCCTTCCCACTTCTGCAATTCATCTGAGAAGAGCCGGTTACTAACTAACATTTCCCTTTACCTCACTTTTTCCCCTGGTCCCTGTCTCAGGATTGCCAGTTGTTTGTGTCTTAGGGCAATAACCTACCGTAAAGGATATAGGTTCATTCTCACACACACCCATGCTGTGTGGATGGACACACAGAAATTGGACATAGTAATTATCATGGCTGAGTAAAGTGGAGAGAATCCAGCCAACACTTATACCAACGACTACCTACTGCCCGGTGTGCTTTGTAATTTCATTTAGTAGAATTGTTATTGTGCCGTTCCGTGGCTAACCGTTGACAGGGCCATGGGACAGAAATAGCATTATTGCTGTCCTAGCTTGGTCAATAGCATTGGTGGCAAAACAATTGCCTGGCCAGCAATTAACTGAAGAGAGTCTCATGAGCCTGTTAGCCGTTTAGCTTCTGCTTTGCCCTTCCAACCATTCCTCTCTTCCTGCCCTGAACGGGTGTGGCACATGGAAGCATCGTCTTCCACCTTCCTTACCTTGTATATTACAACCCTCAGCTCCAGTCTGTCACGGGACATCCCACATTATACAGACGGGCTTACATTAACAACAACAGGCACGCAAGAGCCACAGAGCGATGGGCACAGGTGGGGGTCTGGCGGCTGTTTGGAGGGAGTGAGATTCACTTGTCCACTATTAAGGGGTTCAACTTCATTTCAGAACCGACATTGGAACTACAAAAACTGTCCCTGTGCTGGGCTGCAAGGAGATGGGGCGGCTCAAGGAGCCTAGCAGGGGTGCTGGAGCTGGTCATCTCAAAGGGGACAGGGCAAGGGGGTGGCTGTGACCTCCCCCTCACGGGCACTGAGCAGCAGAGATGAGCCAGGGCAGAGGGAGCAGATGCCTCCCCCCCCCAGGGCCTCATGGGTAATTATTTCTCCTCCTGCTGCTGCAGTGTGCCCACCCCTTCCTGCCTCCTGCTGACAGCCTGGCTCTAGCCCTGGATGTTTACCTGGCAGTTTTGTAATTTTATACTTTCAGGGCCAGTACGTGCAAAGGGGGGTGGGCAGTGCTTTGACTGGCTCTATTCCATTACCACGACACAGGCCAAGCAGGGCTTTGGGTGTCAGCACTGGGACAGCTCCATTAGCCACTGCAAGCTGCCATTTTAAAAACCAGGAGCCAGCTCCTCTGCGGGGGTCAATGCGCATGGCTCCATTGACGTCGGGGAGCTGCACCAGTCTACACCAGCAGAGGATCGGGCCCAGGTGAGCTACACAGATTGACACCAGCCAAGGATCAGGCCCACTATAATTAAGTTAATAGAACATAAAAATGTAAATGGGTCAAAACCATAGGTCTGTCCCGTCTGCTAGTCACAAACCAAACTCTTTAAAAGAATATATTCGGGGGGCAAGGGGTGAGGATCGACTAACAAGTGCTTCTTGGCTGGTATAGACCAGAGGTTCTCAAACTTCATTGCACCGCGACCCCCTTCTGACAACAAAAATTACTACACGACCCCAGGAGGGGGAGCGAAGCCTGAGTCCGCCCCATTCCCACTGCTCCGGGTGGGGGAGCCAAAGCCCGAGCTCCACTTCCCTGCGCGGGGTACGGATCAAAGCCGAAGCCCAAGGGCTTCAGCCCCAGCCAGGGGGCCTGTAACCTAAGCCCCACCACCCAGGGCTGAATCCCTTGGGCTTCGGCTTTGGCCCTGGGCAGTGGGGCTCGGGCTTCAGCCCCAAGCCCCAGCAGGTCTAAGCCAGCCCTGGCGACCCCATTAAAATGGGGTCCCGACTTACAGTTTGACAGCGTACACCAGCGGTTCTCAATCTGAAGGGACTATTTACAGCTACGTTATTTCCAAGCCTCTCCCCAGGAATGCAGATTCCTCTTTAACTGGACAGCTCCAAAGGGTGCTGCTGAACCTGAGTGTTTATTACGGCTGCAGTGTTTCCAGCCATGCCCCACTCCCACAGCTTTGTACTTCACACTGTATTTAGGAGGGTGAGAATAGGACTACAGAGCCTGTGCCAACTTCCCCTAAGTGTTATGGTCAAGCCAGGTGCTGGCATGATGCTCTGATGCGTTCCTAGCCCATGCCTAGGTGTCCGTATCAATAGCCCTGTGTGGCAGCTTATTCTTATGTTGTTGACCCATAAATTATGTTGCTCAGTTTGCTTGGGGATATCCTACTCCTGTATGAATCATCGATGCACAGAAGATGAGCTAACATGCATTCAACTGCGTCTCTAGTGCACGTGATCTCGACTTCCTCTCTTCATTGGATTTGGAGCCAGTGACTCTTCTGTATCCTGCTCTCTCCTTGGGGAGAGGGGGTGAGGGAGGGGTGTTGCTTTTTCTCTTGCTGCTGTCTAGGGTCAAGATACACCAGTTCTCTCATGGCTCTGTCCCCCTGGGGACGTGCATGCACAAAGCTCCTTCCTTCAGGGCTGCTGATTTCACCCTGCGCTGTATTAAGCACAGACTCAGCAAAGTAACGAGAGCACATGGGACATCCATTTGCTTGCTCATGTCTCCTGGCAGCAATGCTCAGATTGAGCAGATGTCTTGTTTATTCCTTCATCTGAATCCTCCATGTCGATGGAACCAAACCCCAGCATCGTCCCTCCCCCATGGGACTTCTCTCATTCCTCCCCCTTCCCTATCAGCTCCCTGCCACTCCTGCCTTCATCCTCCTCAGAGCATGTTCTGCTGAGTGCCTCTGTTTCCTGGCCAGATTTCCTCTCTTCTCCTCAGTTTCTCATCCTTCCCGGTGCCTCATGACATCTCTATTTACCTTTGCCATACCCAAGTTTCCCTTGGTTCCCATGGGGACTTCCGCCTTCCCTCCTAGCATAGAAAAGCCTCCCAAAGCTTGGTCCTGTGGATCGTCACATGATTCATCCTGTCACCCCCACCACCACCCAGGAGACTTTTCGTTTGCAAACAGTCTCCCAGGCTCTCCTGATGTTCCTGGTTAGCGTAAGTCACAGGATACCCTGAGCCCGCAGGTGAGCTTCGGGACCATCGTCCCAACCAGGGCTTGTGCCAGGGATGCTGAGAGGAGAGAAGCAGGCTCCTGCTTCCCCGTTGATACTGCGAGAGCTCTAGGGGACAAAACTACAAATAGATTCATCACTACAGTTTTAAGGATCTCACTGCTGCTGCTTAGGTAGCCCTGTCCAGCCTCTGACTCATAGGCACTCACTCCCCCAGAAAAGGCTGCGGCTGAACTAGCTGTCAGCTCTCTCAGTGCCGGTGCTCCTGCACCATTCCTACGGGGACTCTTGCTGGGACAGGGCAGAGCTGGAGTAGCTGGGAGCTTGCCTATAGCCTCTGCTTCTGTGGGCTCCCGCAGGGAATGGAGTGATTCACCTTTCCTTGGCTAATAGAGTGAAACCTTTTCTACCCCTCATACGATAGACAGACAATCTCCAATCTAGACCAGTGGGTCTCAAACTTTTGTAGTGGTGACCCCTTTCACATAGCGAGCCTCTGAGTTTGACCCCCCCTTATAAATTAAAAACACTTTTTATATATTTAACACCATTATAAATGCTGGAGGCAAAGTGGGGTTTCGGGTGGAGGCTGACAGCTCACGATCCACCCCTTGGAATAACCTCGTGACCCCCAAGGAGTCCCAACCCCCAGTTTGAGAACCCCTGATCTAGACCAACCCAGCTCTGTCCATTCAATCTGTTTTATCCAGCCATTCATCCAGATACTTAAAGCGCCCATCACAATAGTGCCTGTATCCAATATATTTCTGCTCCACCATTGTTAGGCAGCCTTCTCCATTACTCAATCTGTTTTTCTTGGGCCCTAGCATGGTTGTTTTATGGCTTTCACGCTATGTTTTTTTTAAAACGTAGCAACTGTAAGTGGGCCCTGAAGAATGGAGTCTAACTGCCTGTGTTCTCTCCTAGGACCTGGGATTGGAAGGTACGTGCCTCAGTGAAGTGCTCTACAAGAATGCTACTTTCCTCAACTTGGTGGACCCCATTTCCCACGACCTACTGATGAACCTCGCTAGAGATCTGCAGTGCCCCAAAAAGGTGAAGCCCATTAATACAATGATCCCTTTGGGAGAAAAAGTTGACCCAGGAATGAGCTTATTGAACTGACCAATGCCACTCCAATCTCCGTTGGGTTTGGCTTAGGATCTGTAGTTCTCTAGAACCAGCTAACCTACTCCCTTGGAGTGACACATAAATAATCCCATAGATTAATGATGCTTTTTTTAATGACTTCTATATAAGAGTGTGTGTGTTAAGTGCAGAGAAGTCAGGAAATTCCCTCCCACAGCAATAGTAAACTCGGCCACAATGTGCATGGATGTTTGAGTACAAATGGGTGGACAAATACAGGTGCATCTAGGAAATCCACCTGTGATTACCATGCAGGCCCTTGGCATGCATTCACTAACATGGTCTGGCCACACAAATAAGCTACATCCATGTAAAACTGGTATAATGGAGTGAAGGATCAAGCCCTCTGATTTGTGTGCCTATCCTACCACTGCATTAGTGCCAGCAGGATACTCTAGAGTTCCTTATTTAAGGGGGAGGAAAAATCAAATGACGGCACATCAGACTGAACAATGTATTGTACAGTGGGGTGGTGAGAGGCAGATGTGTGGGGCTCCAGCTATAGTTCTGCAATCTCCCGAATATCTCTGGGGTTCTGCAGATTCAGTGTTCCTGTGCGCACAGGCAATCAGTCAGCCATTTAGCTAAACGCAGGTACCTCTAGATAGATACCCTGTGAGACCTCTGTGTGCACGACTCCCGTTTAAGTCAGCCAGCTTCCTTTGCAGGAGTGGGCTCTTGGGACCCCAGGTTATTGAAAGAGCTCAGGGCCAGATTTCCAGGGGCTCAGCACCCACATATTGGACTAGATATTTAAATGGGAGCGAACCTCATTTGAAAAAGAGCCAGATTTTAAGGAGTGCTTCGCCCCCGGCGTCTCCATGAGGACACTCGGAGACAGATCTTCAGAAGAGCCCAGCGCCAGCCGTTTAGAGCTCTTTGAAAATCGGTCCCCAAGTAAGTGGGCTGAGCTCCTTTAAAAATCTGGCCAGTAGGGCCTGTTCCTGCAGTGCGCCGGGCTGCCCCTGTGACCTGAGTGGGAGTGGAGGGCTCGCAGCACTTCGCAAGGTTGGGCCTTATATTGTTAAGGAAAACCCCGTCCAGCGTGCGCGCAAGGTGCTGCTTCAGCTCAGTTAGCGGTGCTGGGTGTCAGACCTTGCTGCATGCAGGATGGGCAAAGGCAGTGTTCTTCCTACCAGCCCACGTGGGACAGTTCAGTTATCCAAGCCCCAAAAGGTACTTGCACCATTTCCTGAATGCCTGACCCTGCAAACCCTCCCTCGCCAGACGTCCCATTGGTGTCAGTGGGACACGGAGGGCTCCTCAGGTCAGGAAGGGTTAGCTGTGATAGGCCATTAGCTCACAGAAAGCCTTCCACTCCCATCCTGCCCCTCCAGTCAGCCAACTCACTAGCAGCCAACCAACAGTTGGGAAAACTGTAAACACCCCCCACGGGCTGAGAAGCAGCATGAAAAATGCCCACCCAGGGGGTAATTTCTTTCCAAAGGTTATAAGCATCTAAAAATGGGGGTTTGCAATGAAAGGGTTTAAAGTTCTAAGTTACTTCACGCTGACTGCCTCTTCAACCCCACGAAGCACACTGCCTTCCAGGGGAGGTGGGGCTAGACGGTGCTACCTTCTTCTGCTGGCCTATTGCTTAGCAGATAGATACACACAGAGTGCAATCGATGCCCCTCCAATCTGCTACACACCCTGAAGATGCCGAGCACCTCAGTTGCCCTTGAAGTCAATGGGAGCTAAGTTGAGGAGGGGATGGGGCTCAGCACCCCGCAGGATCAGACCCCCAGGCACGTAAAGGGATAAATAGAAGCAAGGCGGGTGGCTGAGCTCTTCTTTCTGTTTCCCATATGGGTACCCGGCAGCACAAAGCTCTGGATTATAGACATTAGGCAAGTCATAGGAAGGCGGTGCACAATTTCCAATCTCAGATCAGGTTTCTAGTTACAAGGACACCTAAGGATCAGGAGGCAGGGTCTAAGCTGTAGGAACGGCTGCAGCAGACTGCGCTAGGCTGTAAAATGAAAGCAGGCAAACACAAAGGCCTAAGGAGCTTGGAAAACACGTAACGTAGTATGGGACGGCGTAGGTCCCAATCCCAGCCAGCGCAGCAGCGGGTTGCAGAGACGCAAGCAGGGGCATCCTAAACCGCAGGGCTCCTGCCAGTCAGAGTGGGATTCTATGGGGAGGGCTGCAGCAGAGCAGGTGTCCACAGTGCACCCCGACCAGCTGTTTGCTGTAAATGGCACAGTAGGCAATAGCTGTAAAGCCACATGCTGGCATTACACGTGCCCCATGTCCCGAGGGAGCTGGGATGCTTCAGCTGCTTCCTAGCAAAGTTACGGGGCCCAGCAGCGTGGTGCTCCAAGCACTTGCCATAAAGAACGAAATTAGCGGAATTATTGACGGCTTTACCCATAGAGTTCCGAATTACACGCGCTGCGTTGCAGTCGCACAGCTAAGGGCTGGGAAGCCAGGCAGCCGTGAAGGTTTTTCGGACAAGACAGAGACATTTGGGAATCTTAACCTGCTGACAGTGTCTCAGCCTGGCCCTCTCTTAAGCACTCACATCGCTTTCAGCACTGCCCGTCGTCATTCATCCCGCAGCATGTGCAAAGAAGAACTCGAGCAAGCAAATTCAGTTATTTCGGTGCCATCTTGTATCAATGGGAATCACTGTAGGGAATGACATCAGACCACTGACTGTGGGGAACTCAGCAGGACTCTTTCCAGTGGCCCAGAGCAGAAGTCACTGCAGGAATGTGGGGAGCTCATAGATATTCCAGTTCCAGCCCCTCCCAGCAGGAGGCAATGGGACAGGAGTACTGGTTGTTGAGCTTGCAGTACTTGAAGGACCGACGATAAATCACAATAATAATCTGATTTAGGGATTGGGAAATATTTTATCCAGGTAATTTTAGCCTGGCTGCGTAAAACTATGGCAGTCATCCTGGAATTTCTCTGTCCATACTCAAGCGGAGTGTCTTACATTGGCCTGAACCTAGATCGTTACAATGATTACTAATGAAGAGGGCAGCAAAGGGATGAAGGCACCTCCGAATGCCCCATGTACACACACACACACGCCCCTGCCATTCCCTGGGTAAAAATCAAGTCATTTAATCAATTCCATTTGTTATACAATGTGTAACCTCCACCAGCCAGTAGTTCACCCTCTTCCCCGCCATACCTGCTGCTGAGCACTGGGCCCTGATAATCCTACAATGGTCCCATGACACTGTTACAGTTCAGAGCAACTGCACCTATATTCCCCCTCTGTGGTCCTTCCAGGGTATGCGCTTTAGACTTCCAGCTCGTAGCTGTCATCTATCTTGGGTGAAGACCCACGTCTCACTCCATCCCGTCAGGGTTTTAAGGCTGCAAAGCTCCATGGATTACACTGCAACATCCCCAGCAAGCCAGACTGTCCAAATAGGCCAGTGCCTGCACTTTGCTTTTCTCTGAGGGCTATGACCCATGTATTGCCCAAAGTTATAAGTTACTATACAGCTCCTTCCAAGCAAGCACCTTTATTCTTAAGGTGAAAGCATTGCAACAATAAAGACACACTAGAAAGTTTAGCAGAAATCACTTCAAATCAACCTGTGGCTCTGGTAGGTTTTAGTCCTTCAAACCCCACAACTGGTTGCAAGTTCATCTGTCATAAATCCAGCACCAGACCAGACACTGCACAGATCAGCCATTTCTTTATACAAAGGCCTGAGCTGATCTTGGCCTTGTGTAAAAGGTAATCATCAGACAGGGACCCTCTCCTCAGGGCAGAGCTTTGAAAGGTTGAGTTTTTGTATAATTGAAATGAGAAATTTGCATTCACCTCACCCTAGGAATTCCCCAGGAAATCCTCTTTCCACTTAATGTCCAAAAAGTCCAGATTTGTCTGGCACATTTGTAGTACAGTCTTTTGAATTCCCATGTCTCTCGTCTGTCACATCTGCCCCGCGAGAGGTTACTTTTATGTATCATTGTGGGTCAGGATTGTATGTAATACAGTAAGGTCTTCCTAAGATGTTGCAGGAAATTGCCCTATCAGACAGATGCCTCTGTGCAGGAGACAGACAGGTGGGCGGAGGTGGAAATCTTCTACTGCTTGCCCCCTCTTCTCTCTCACCCAACTCTGGTGTGGGCAGCTACTGCAAATATCCTGCAAACCTCTGCCTTGCAGTCCCCCTGCAGACAGTCACACTCAGGGCACCAGAGAGGGCTCCAAAGGGGTTGCATTGCCGGACCCAGAATTCCTCCTGCAGGTTCCCACGGTTCATAGACCAGGGTGGTAGCCCTGCTTCGCTTGGAGAGGGGTGCAGTATGCTTTCCACTCCACACCACAGAACCTCCACAAGCCAATGCCAAGGTAGGGGGTGGGGACAGAAACAGGGCCATGCGTCCTCCTCCCCGCCCCCCAGCTCTTTTCAGATAGCTACTGCTTGACATGGGCACTAGGTGGGATGCTGGCCAGCCTCTGCACAGGTGTTCAGGGGTGGAGGTAGCTCCTTGCCCCTGGGCTGGGCAGAATCTGGTCCTCAGTGATGCTGCAGAAACCGAAGCTCTGTGATCCTCCCATTTAAAACAAACTCAAAACCTGCTGAGCGCAGCTGTTCTGAGTCACTCCTAGCACAGCCAGCCTGATGGCTGCCATTTATTATTTAGTTACTACCAGATGTGCCTGATTCTCTAGAGCAGTGGTTCCCAAACTTGTTCCGCCGCTTGTCCTTCGGCCCGCGCCGCTTCCCGCCGCCCCCATTGGCCTGGAGCAGCGAACCGCGACCTCTGGGAGCCGCGATCGGCCGAACCTGCGGACGTGGCAGGTAAACAAACCAGCCCGGCTCGCCAGGGGCTTTCCCTGCACAAGCGGTGGAACAAGTTTGGGAACCACTGCTCTAGAGACAGGAAAATAAGGCAAGATCCTCGCTCTGAGGAGCTTGGGCCCAGATTTTTAATTTATTTAGGTGTTGCTCTGCTCAGCCTGGCAAGGCCCAAGTAACTTAGGCACCTAAGGGCTTGTCTACGCTTACAGTGCTGCAGTGGCACAGCTGTAGCATTTAGGGAAGATGCCGTCTATGCCAACGGGAGAGCTGCTCCCATCGGCGGAGGGACTCCGCCTCCATGAGAGGCAGTAGCTATGTTGACAGGAGAAGCTCTCCCGTTGACAGTGCTGTATACATGAGGGGCTAGGGAAGTATAACTAGGTTGGTCAGGGGTGTGGATTTTCCACACCCGTGAGGAACATAGTTATCCCACCATAAACTGATAGTGTAGACCAAGCCTCAGTCTCATAGAAGCCTGAGTCCCATTGACTTTCAAAGCCCTGAATCACTTCTCAAAAGGGGAGCTCGCTATCTACGTCATTTGTGCCTTGCAGACACTGAGCAGAGAAACATCCACATGCCGTTACAAATTTGGGCCTTACAATCTAATCACCATGGCGTTCCACCATGGGTATCCAGTACTCACAGAGATCATAAGCAATCCCTTTCCCTGGAGCACTCAGCCTGTCGGGATGGACCATCTTGGGCAGGGATTCTTCACAGATTTCATTCTGAAAAGCCCTTGCTAAGAATCCCTCTCTACACGCTGCTCAAGTCTCAGAATGGTTCATCCCATCACAAAGGGCTTAGTGTGAGACTCTGTGCTCTAGGGCAGCTTCTTATACAAAAAGAAAGAATAAAACACGTTCAAAAAGAGTTACATTTTGAAAGTGTCTCCACAGGGGAGCTTGGCTAATGCCTTTCCCCACCCCGGCCCCAAGTTATACTCCCTGGAACAGGTCAGGAAAACAGTTTTCTTTGAAATTTGTCATGTTTTTACAGAAAATCCCAAACACCAAAATTGTGGGGGTTTTGGGCAACCAAAATCTGAAAAAAGTTTCCCCAATTTTGGCAACAGGAAAGCCAATGTTTTTCAATTTTTGGTTGTCAAAAATGGAAATGTTTTGGCTCTTCTATAAAGCCTCCAAGTTTTCAATGAAAAGGGAATTTCTCTGGTGAAAGTTTCCATTTAGTTGAAAAACCATTTTCCATCCCCCAAGCCTGGCCATCTCCCCAATGCTCTGCTCCGCCATGGATACGTGCTGTTGGATATATTGTGCTGATTGCAGAGTTCCATTCCCACGGCCCATTCCGTGACGTCACAGCTCTGTATGCTTTCTCAGCGGGTGGTGGAGTGGAAGAATAAGTTAATACAGAGTTCTGTTTGTTGCCCTGAAACATGTTGATCATAAGCTGTTGCGGGGTTCCATAAATGGAGACTGAGCGTGCCCATTTATAGTTTTAAATATATTGTGTAGCCAGTAGCATATGCGGTTTTTCTGGTGTGACTAATGTCGTATGCTGTGGCATGTTCGAGATAGAGACCCTTGGAGGGCTACAGTGAATGATGTGACCAGGGAATGGGATTTTATCATCTCCTAGTAAGTCTTTAGCCTGAACTTTGTGTACGTTTTTGCACGTTTTCAGGTGCAGTGTTAAAGTGGGGGTGGGACAAACCAGTGATGCAGGATGACCTGGGAGCAGGGAACTGGCTGGATTCCAGAGCTGTTCAATTCCAGATTTTCTAGCCTGTGCAGTGTTTGAAGGCGCAAATATTTTCCATGGATGGCCAGGGACAAGAAGGCTTCACGTATAGAGCTGTAGTTAAGTTGCTACGTTTCCCTCCCAGTCTGAAGAGGGCAAAATCCAACAATCCCCCCATCCCAGAGCACGCCCAGGGGTTAAAATATAAATACCCACCCCCACTCCACAGCCAGAGCAGGAACTATCTATCAGAGCGTTAAAACAGATCCCTGCTGGGCAGGAAGCCCCTGACAAGAAGGTGACTCCCAGCCCTGCTCCCCCGGGCCACGTGCTGTAGGGAACCATAGGCACCCGAGGCACTGCAGAGAGAGTTTACAGTGGTCTCAAGCCTGACCTGAGGGGAGGAGCCACAAGCCTTCTCTCCAGATTTGAAGGTGGGGCGGGGGCATTCCCTTTCCTAAGCCGAACTCCCAGCTCTGGAGTTCCTGTCACTAGTGTTCTTTCCCCTTCCCTTTGCTTCCCCCTTTTACATTCCTCCTTTCCCTCTTCTGTTTCCCACTCCCTTTCCCCTGCCCGTTACCTCACCTCCTATTGCCCCAGTCCACTGCCCCATCTTTGCTTTTACCCCTCTCTCTCGTTCCTGTCTCTATCTCACCTCCCCATCCCATCTGTCCTCTCGGAGGCTCTCTAAAGGTTCCGCGTTCTCCTGGTGGCCCAGGAGTGTTTCCAGGATGCGCCAGAGTCGCGGAGCAGGAGGCTGAGCTGTCCCTTTGTTTCCAGGAATACGACCCCTGGAAGTCCGCGGACAGGATCTGCAGGCAGCTGATTTACCACTTGAGCCCTCATTCCACGTGGCATAGGCACGGCATGCCCCGCAGGAAGTCCCAAGCATGGTGAGCAACTCAGCTGGGAAAGGGAAGGGGAGGTTAGGAGGGGATCTGCTCGGTCACAGCCAGCTGGGAGAGGCCTCCGTTCACTGCCATGGTGTGTGCTAGCCCAGCCCTCTCTGCACCCTCACGGGCCAAGAGAAAATCAGGTATAGGTAGGAGGTGTTAGGGTCACACTACAGGCAGCCTTCCTCAGTTTCCCCTCCAGATTACTCAAATAAAGTTCACATCATTTTTTTTTTCCTTAGGCGAAATACACCCCTCCTGGGAGACCGGGCTTATTAATACAAAATACATTGACGGTAACTTCAAACCCCAGAACAAAGTCCATTCAGAAGTGCACAGAACCCAAGATTTCTCTTCATCCTCCCAGGCCACCCTGCCTGGAGACTCTGCTACAGCTTCCAGCGCAGCCCCGTCCCTCTCCCTCCTCACTGCAACTTCCTGCTCCAATTCCCTTCAGGTGGGGCTCATCCTGTAATCATCGGCTAGAGAGCACGGAGCTAAGCCAGCCCTGGAGTAAGCCACCCTGTTACATACCCCACCCCGCACTGAAAACCTTGCCCACCCCAGGGCAACTTCTGCTTGAGGGAATTTTTCTTCTTTTCTTCCCTAATTACTGAGGTCTTCACAGCTTGCCAGACTGTTTTCCATCTGCAAACCCTCTAGCTCTCCTTCAAGTTCGCTCTTTTCCCCTCAGGGCCAGCTCCTTGGCTTCTTCCAATGCAGCCAATTTCTGTTGGCTTCTCTGCCGGAAAGGTCAGACTTTCTCTAGCCCCTCCTGCCAGCACTGCATTGCACAGACTCAGACTTTAAGGTCAGAAGGGACCATCACAATCATCTAGTCTGACGACCTGCACAGCACAGCCACAGAACCTCACCCACCCACTCCTGTCATAGACCCATAACCTCCAGCTGAGGTACTGAAGTCCTCATATCTTGATTTAAAAGACTTCAAGTTACAGAGAATCCACCATTACTCCAGTTCACACCAGCAAGTGACCCATGCTCCAGCTGTAGAGGAGGGCAACACCCACCCCCCAGGTCTCTGCCACCCTGACCTAGGGGAAAATTCCTTCATGACCCAAAATATGGTGATCAATTAGACCCTGAGCTTGTGGGAGACCCCCACCAGCCAGACACCTGGGAAAGAATTCTCTGTAGCAACTCAGAGCCCTCCGCATCTAGTGTGCCAACTCTAGCCAATGGAGATATTTGCTAATAGTAGTCATGGACGGGCCATATGCCATTATAGCCAATCTCATCATACCACCCACTACATGAACTTATGAAGCTCAGTCTTGAAATAAGTTAAATTTTTTTTTGTCCCCACATCTCCCCTTGGAAGGCTGTACTAGACTTGACTCCTCTGATGGTTAAAAAACCTTCATCTAATTTCAAGCTTAACAACATATTAATGACCAGTTTATATCCATTTGTTCATGTGCCAACATTGGCCCTTAACTTAAATAACTCCTCTCCCTTCTTGGTGTTTATCCCTCTGATGTGTTTATAGAGGGCAATCATATCTCCCCTTAGCCTTCGTTTGGTTAGGATAAACAAGCCAAGCTCTTTGAGTCCCCTCTAGTAAGGTAGGTTCTCCATTCTTCTGATCATTCTAGTAGCCCTTCTCTGCACCTGTTCCATGTCTAAGAAGGATGAATTCAAACTGGAAGATCAGAATTACACACAGTATTCCAGATGAGGTCTCACCAGTGCCTTGTATAATGGTGACAGCGCTTCCCTGATGCATCCTAGGATTGCAGCCATGAAAAAGGCTAATGCATCACATTGGCGGCTCATAGTCATCCTGTGACTGACCAATACCCCAGCCTGTCTCCTCACCTCTTGTTTCCAACTGATCTGTCTCCAGCTTAAAGCAAAAATGCTTGTTGTTAGTCTCTAAACGTATGACCTTACACTTTGCATTATTACATTTTATCCCATTTCTATTACTCCAGTTTTCAAGGTCATCTAAATCTTCATGCATGATGTTCTGGTCCTCCTCTGTATCGGCAATACCTCTCAATTTTGTGTCATCCGTACATTTTATTAGGTCACACACTTTGTGCATCAAGGTCACTAATGAAAGTTTTAAATCAGATTGGTCCCAAGACCGATCCTTGAGGAACTCCACTAGTAAGCGCCCTCCAACCTGACAGTTCAACCTTTCAGTATGACCCACTGTTGTCTCCCCTTTAACCTGTTCCTTACCCACCTTTCAAGGCTCATATTAATCCCCCATTGTCTCTAATTTAACTAATAGTATCCCATGCGGAACTGTATTAAATGCCTTACAGAAATCCAGGTAAATTAGATCTACTGCGTTTCCTTTGTCTAGAAATGCAGTTATCTTTTCAAAGAAAGATCAGCTTGGTTTGGCACGTTCTACCTTTGGTAAAACCATGTTGTATTTTATCCCAATTACTATTTACCTCTATGTCCTTAACTATTTGCTCTTTCAGAGTTTGTTCCTGGACCTTGCATACAACTGAGGTCAAACTAACAGGCCTGTAGTTTCCTAGCTCACTTCCCTCCCTCCCCCTTCGTAAATATAGGCACTATATTTACAAGTCTCCAACCATAGGCCATGACCCCGGAGTTTACAGACGCCTTAAAAATCCTTGCTATTGAACCTGCAGTTTCATTGTAAGAGGTGCTGCCCTGGCTACAATGTCCACTTTCCCTGCAGCCTCAGTGTTCGCCCCCTCTCCCGAACACAACTCTGCCATTCTGTGACCACCCCACATTCGGGTCATGTTTCCCCAACAGCCAACTGGGGCTTTGTTTCCTTCCTCCGCTCAGTCACAGTAGGGATCGCTGTGGCCAGCACCACCTCACTTGTTTCCCTCACCTCCAGCAGCCAGGGCCAACACCCTTCTGCAAACACACAGACTGTTCCTCTTTGACTCGCCCTCTCAGTTTGCAGGGCTTCTCCCTCCCCACAGACCTCAATATTCAAGGGGCAGGCCCTCTTAACGTGCCTGGCCTTTCCACCTCTAAAACACTTGGGTGGACCCTTACTCCAGGTCCCTGCCCTCCCAGGCATCTGGGCCCCACCATGTGTAAATTCTGCTGCATGGCTCACTGTGCCTTCTGCTCCCGCTGAGAAACTGCCTGCATCCATTGCTGCTGGTCTGCCAACAAACAACTTCTTCCATTCAACTTGTCCCACACCTTCAGTTTCTCTCCTTGATGGGAGGGGCCCTGGAGGATCCTGCTGGCTACACCAGTTTTAACCAGGCTGGTTGCCTTGTATGCATCCCCTCATGGCTTAGGGTCACATGAGAGGCAGCCTGCCTCAGTTTCCCCTCTTGGGCTGTTCAAATAAACACCTGGTTTTTTCAAATAAACTTACAGTTTTTTCTTGGTCAAGAGAGACCCCTCTTTGGGGACTAGGCTTATTAATATCAAATAAACTGTAAATAAAACCCCAAGCCAAAGGCCATTCACAAGTCCACACCACCCAAGGTTTTGCTTCCTACCATATGGCTGTACTGAACAAAATGGGGGAAGTGTCAGCTTCTATTGAATCAAGTTCGAAGGCAGATCCCAGGGCAGCTGGGAACGATCAGGGCAGGGAAAGCACAATCAGGGATGAGCTCTCCTCTTGCCTTCCCCATCCCCTGCCCTCTTTGGCTGCTGGTTGTCATGGAGCAGACGCAGAACGCCCCGTTCTCTTCTGAAATGTGATTTCCGCTTTCTGGCAGCAAGTCAGATGGGCCCGGAAGATCATTAACAAGCCCTGCCATGGAGAGAACTGGGAGCATCTGCCAGGTATTAATTATGTTTGGGCTGTTATGGAAATATAGTTATGTGGGGGGAGGGGAAATGAAATGGAGGTTGCCACATTCCAGGGGGTCCATGCACCAGCCTTTCATCTCCAGGAGAAAACCAATGGGTCGGAATGGAACCAGGTACAGTCCTGTCCTCAAACACTCCAAACTGCCCAGTAAATCACACACTGAACTACCAGGAAATCCAAAGGTAACGGGGAAGTATCTTTTTAGACCATTGCAGTACAGCAAGGCTGGGAGTGTTTAATCCTCCTTTGTATGGATCAGACTTCTACCTCGCAGGAACAGTGAGACGTTACCCAAGCTATCAAGCATGCCGTTGTAAAACCCAGTGAAATACTTATGCTAACACACTATGTTAGTAAAGTACCTCTGTCATGCAAGGAGCGTCGGAGCTTTACGTTTCTCAGTCTGGACTTCATCTTCCTTAAGGACCAAATCCTGCTCCTAGTGAAGTCAAAGGCAAAGCTCCCATTGACTCCCGTAGGAGCCCCATGTTGTGACATAAAACACACTCAGCTGGTCAAACATGAGCTGTAGCTATGAGTAGGGTCCTACCAAATTCATGGCCATGAAAAACATGTCACGGACTGTGAAATCTGGTCTTTTGTGTGCTTTTACCCTGTACTACACAGATTTCACGGGGGAGACCAGCGTTTCTCAAAGTGGGAGTCCTGACCCAAAAGACAGTTTCAGGGGGGTCACAGTTATTTTAGGGCGGGTCGGGGCGGCTGAAGAGCGACGGCTGTTGGCCAGGCGCCCAGCTCTGAAGGCAGCGCCCCGCCAGCAGCAGCGCAAAAGGGTGACAATACCATGCCATGCAGCCCTTACTGCTGTCTGCAGAGCCGGGTGGCCGGAAAGTGGCGGCTGCTGACCAAGGGCCCAGCTCTGCAGGCAGCAGCACAGAAGTCAGGGTGGCAATACCATACCAGGCCATTCTTCTTTCTGCGCTGCTGCTGGCGGCGGCTCTGCCTTCAGAGCTGGGATCCCGGCCAGCAGCTGCCGCTCTCCAGCTGCCCAGCTCTGGAGGCAGCGCTGTCGCCGGCAGCAGCACAGAAGTAAGGGTAGCAGTACCATCCCCACCCCCTATAATAACCTAGTGACCCCCCACAACTCCTTTTGGGGCAGCACCCCTACGAATACAGCACCCTGAAATTTCAGAGTTAAATTGCTAAAATCATGAAGTTTACAATTTAAAAAAATCTTATGACTGTGAAATTGACCAAAATGGACCGTGAATTTGGTAGGCCCTAGCCATGAGCCAACGTGCTGTGGGCCATACAATGGATGGACACAGTGCTCTGCTCTGTGGGGTAAATGCCTTCTCTTCTAAGGCATTGCTGTGAAATCCTGCATAGCCATAGGTGCTAAAGTAGATAATTAAACGCAATGGCACTGCTCTGTCATCTAGAGGTCAGCTAACGGACAGTGCTTGTAATGCGCTAGCTGACCTTGAGTCAGTGGGCGTGGTCTGTGCACAGAGCAGCACTCGGGAGCAGGGCCCATGGCTTTACCTGTTGCGCTCCCCCAGCCAGCGGCATAGTAAATAGAGAAACACAGAAGCGGAGTGCTCACTTCAGTCCAAAGGCCTCTCAGCAGCAGCTGATATCTGTATGACACCATGGGGGATGCCCCGCCCATTCTTCATGTCATGTGTCACATCTTGGTTATGTGCTTGGTGAAGCAGTTATGGAAACGGCTGGGTGAAGGTCCCCACCTCCCACTCCAGTGGGACATAGACACTTGCTGCGGCGAGTGGCAGCCTGCCCGACTCAGGGAATGGTTAGCAGCACATGGGCCTGTGCCGTTTCACCCAGCTGAGAGAGTAGCCATGACATGTGATCCTGCCCATCTCATGTTTAGCCAGGTTTGCTTCACTGCAAGGTAACGGCCTTAATGCTGCTTTCACTCATGCGGGTGTAAATCAGGAGTAATTCCACTGCCATCAGTGGCATGGCAGTGGTGTATAGCTGGTATATGGGAGGTCAGATCCAGGCCCAATAAGTGTTCCAATTATTATTATTATGCTTTTAGTAGATGAAGAATATCAGGGGTCACACTGGGGGTGGTGGTACTCTTCCAGGGTCCACCCCCAACCCATGACATCAGTTTGAGTTCCAACTCACAACAGCTGGTGTAGAGCTTTGTAACGTGAGTGTCCCTCTGCTTTCTTCCATGCCTTAATCCGCAGTGAAATCGTTACCACTGTTCACATTTGAATTGTCATCATTAGGCTTCAGAGCGGCAAAATCCTAGCAATGTCATGGGATTGTTCATACGTCTCCCAGACCTATTGTCTGGTTCGCACTTCCCCCCGACTTCCAGAGAGCACTGCATCAGTTTACATCGGAGTCACCTTTGGAAGGTGTCTCTTTGCCACCATGAGCGTTAGAGCCTTTGGAAGTTTGCTGCTTTTTTAACAGAAAGCTTAGATTCTGCGGTACTAGATTCCACCACCAGGGAAAAGCCCGGCCCTACCGAACCACAACGAGACAGCTCAGCTCAACCGCCGAAGTATAGGACATGCTATAACCCAGTACAAATCCCTCCATAGCAACGTGTTTGTACAGCCTATGTTATCACTAGCACTGAGTGCGAGTAATATATTCAGGGGCATTGTGTAACTCTAGCTTCAGTTGGTGGTTAAATTGAAAGTTACGGTAAGAAGAGCAATAGATCAAGACATAATTTTTCTCCCGGAGGTTTGTACCGGGGGATGTGGGGTGATAAGAGCGCCACCGAGAGAGCAGTTTGACAGATGTGGAATTTTCTCACGTTATTCATGACTGTTTTCAGAGGTTTCAAGGCTTCGTTAATTTAGAAGCACCATGCAGTCTGGGTTAGGAGGGGTGTGGGGCTGGAACAGCCACCTGCACGGATATTCCAGTGCTCTTCCCCCAGTGCGTCTCCAATAGCCGAGGTGCTCCAGCTCAGGAGAGCACTGTACTGGCAGCACTTGGCAGGAACCGCAGCCCGATGTGCACGGGCAGAGCTGAACGGGAGCCCAGGAATGTAAGAGAGAAGCTAGAAGTTAAGATTGAGCTGCCTTGGCAGAGCTGTGCAAGGGAAGCTTGCGTAGCAGCCATCTGCTTGGTTCCCAGCTCTGGACGGTTCTGGCTGTGTCTTGCTTTCAGGAATGTGAAGGACTGAATTAATCCATAAAATAAGCAAGTGACAAGGCAGGGAGTGGTGCATGCCAGTAAGAATTTGCACTTGCAGAATGGGTAATTGTGGACACACGGGTATTTGCACGCACACTTTCTGGTTCTGCAAGTGCAGATGCATTTTTGCAGATGTGGCTATTTGCTTTTGCATGTGCACAACTGCGCAGTGCATCAGTATTTGAAAATGCAGCCTGGCTCCTTCCTCTTGGTTATTGTACCTCGAGCACCCGCTAGAGGAATCTTCATGCTGAACCACTTCTGCTAAACCAGCGTCGGATGGAGAATTGACTGTCCCTTCTGGATACATCTCACTCTTTCTCTGTAATCATTCTGCAGTGCCCAGATGCTGCAGTATTAGAAGCGCTTTAGAAAGAGAGAGAGAGAGAGATTCTGGAAGGGGGCGGCAAGAAAACAGCTCATAGGGGCTTCAGATCTTTGTGTTTTTCCAAGAGCATCACTCAGTGCCCTGGTTGACAGTTTTGGCCGATCACAATAATTTGTAACACTTACACAGTGCTATGTGAATATTAACTAAAGCATCCTCACTACATCCCTCTGCAGCAGGGAAAAGAATGATCAGTATCCCTCTTTTATAGATGGGGAATTGAAGTCAGTTTTCCAAAGCCACCCAGGCATTCGGTGGCAGAGGCAGGATGGGAATACAGGCCTTCCTGACGCCCATGGGCCCGGACGTTAGCCAGCCCAAAGCAAGGTGGAGAGGGGCTGATGGGAAGAGGCAGCATTTGCTGCTGCAGGGCAGGGTGAGGGCAGGGGTTGACCCTCCACCTTAAAGCACAGAAGAGTCCCAAATTCCAGGTGCCCCCTGTGACTAGGACACAAGGCTTGGGGGAATCTCACCTGTGAACACTGACACCCGGGATCACTAGAGTCTCACACAAAATGCACCAGGGAAAGCATTTACCGGGTGGGTTGAAAGGGGCTGTGGCTAGTGGCAGGTTACGTTCATTGTGCTCCTGACAAAATACCCTGGCAGGGATCAACAGACAACAGGGCCGGCTCTAACTTTTTTGCTGCCCCAAGCAGCAAAAAAAAGTGCCGAGCCCCCGCCCAGCGCGGCCCCCCCCGCTGAGCGCCGCGCCGCCGGAGCCTGCCCCCCCAGCCGATCGCTGCCGGAACACCCACCCCCCCAGTGCCGCGCCCCCCGCCGCCCCCCCCCGCTGAGCGCCATGTCGCCGGAACCCCGCCCCGAGTGCCACGCCGCTGGAGCCTGCCCCCCCCCCCGCAGAATGCCGCACCGCGCTCCCCCCGCCGCCCCTTACCAGGTGCCGCCCCAAGCATGTGCTTGGTTGCCTGGTGCCTGGAGCCAGCCCTGACAGACAAAGACAAGTCTCAGAAATTGCCAGGAGGGCAAAGAAAGCGGGGGAGTAGCCGGAGGGCCAGTTGTTAAAGGTGGGGAGTGGGGTGCCAGGCGAAAGAGGGAATGGGACTCAGGGAATTGCATCCTCAAAGCTCTTACGTGATCAAGGATCCATGCAGCATCCTTGTGCGGTCAGTGTCCTTATCCCCCGGGGAGACTCGGACAATGAGGGGAAGGGACTTGCCCTAGGTCATAGAGCGAGTTGGTGGCAGAGCCAGGAGGAGGAATGGTCCTGGCTCACAGATCACGCCTCTCTCAGTCGGTGAGGGCAGAGAAAAGCCAGGGAGAGCCAAGGGGGAAAGGTTCAGGGCTGGGGCATTGGCTACTGCCAAACCCCAGGCAGTACCAAAGGCGCGATGCGGGGCGGGAAGGTAGGGCAGAAGTCCACCTTCGTGCTCCCCAGCCTCATCCTGCGGCCAGGATCACACGGCTCTCCCCAGGGCCGGGTAGAGCAGCTGGAAGAGTAATTGCTTGATGGAATCAGGCTGGGCGTTGGGCTGGAAATGGGGCCAAGGTGGATGGTGAGGGCTAAATGCTGCCTCTTCTCGTGCGCCGATAGCAAGCTGGGGAAAGCAGGGCCCAGCCTCGGAAGAGACGCTTACGCCAGCCCGCGAGGCTGCATTTGGGTTAGTTATGCTCATTTTCATATCCTTGTGGTGCCTGGCCTATGCAGCTACAGAACTGCCCACGGGGCAGCGCCTGGGAACCCAGGGAGGCAGATTATGCTAACGAGGCAACTGAAAAGGGCCCGTCCTTCCCTTGAACCATGCCTGGAATCAGAGGAGTAGTTCATATGGGTCTTTGGTTGGGCTCTGCATGCAGAGGAGCTGCCAAAACCAGGCGCTTCTCAGCTAATTAGCCTGTGGCAGCGGCTCCCGTTACCAAGGGCGGCTGTGTGCTGACGGGAGGCAGCAGCACAGGGAAATATTGTGAAATGTTTACGCTGTGGATGCAGGGGACAAAAACATAAAAGGCAAAAAGGGAGCAGGCTGGTAATTAGCCAGGCAGCGGGGGCCTCTGGCAGCTGAAATCACAGCTGGCAGGGGCTGCGCCGGGAGCTGGGACTGGCTCAGCAGGACAAAGGGATTGAGAAGCCCAAGCAGCGTATGGATTCGGAGGTGGGGTGTGTGGTGAGACCTGGCTTCTGTCAACAGTCTCTGTCCATCTGGGAAAGCTGAGGAGGGATGGGCATGGCCTATGTCACTCAGCAATGCAGCCCGTGCATCAGTTAGGGAGCCACATGAAATCCTATGCAGACCCCCCTTAGCAGAAATGCTGGTGACCCCAACACAGGTCAAGAGGGCTGAAACTGCATGCTGGGGCCTGCCTTCTCCACTGGCCACCTCTCAGGCTGCAGCATGCTCCAGTTTATACGGAACTGGGGTGAGCATCAGGCTTCTGGCAAGCTACCAGGGCAGCCCTCAGCCAGGCAAAGTCAGCGCCAACAAAACAAGCCCTCCTGAGCCCTTGCAGCTGTGGGAAAGGGCTTCTCTGTAATCCTCACATTGTGACAGCGCAGCTGAGCCGCTGCGGCATTGCACGGTGCCTGCCAAAGCATGCAGCTGACGAGAAAGGAGAGTTGAGCAGGGGCCAGGGTGGGAATCAGCGCTGATGGAAAGGAGCCAAGCCAATCTCATAGACCCAAAGCGTGGCGAGGCTGAGGGGAAGTGGGCCAGGTCCCAGAGACAGGGTTCTGCTGATTCCTGGTAGACAAGACTTAATTACTTGTTGGCTGATTCTTTCATCGACAGCTGCGAAGCTTCCTGCATTAGTTAAGCCCCAGTTTCCAGGAAGCCGGAGCGCTGACTGAGGCAGTGTGCAGAGAGGCTGTTTGTTATCCAGGGGGAGGAAGGGGGAATGCAGATGGGCTGAAGCCTGTCTCTTGTAGCGTTCTTTCCACCGCGACTGGCTGCCTCCCCCAGAGCGCATCGATGCCCAGGAGCCGGCACGCCCAGCGTGCTGCTTCGTCCCCTATTGGCCAGTGTGCCGTTTTCCTGTCCGAGGGGAAGGCAACATACATCGCAGGGAGGATGTTTACACTTGGTCCTGGGGTTTCCTGGGTTCCTAAGGCATCAAGCCAGGTGCCTGGGGCGATGGGAGTTTCAAACAGCCAGGTTTGCAGTGCTGCGGGCGGGACAGGGCCCAGGGAGACGTCTGGGAAACGCAAGCTGAAGAGCGAGCTCAGCACCAGTAGTCAAGTCACCCCTCAACCTTCTGTTTGTCAAGCTAAATTGATGGAGCTCCTTGACTCGACATGATTAGAAAACCTGCCTTGTAGTGATAATCGTTCTCCTGATTCTTCTCTGAGCCCTCTCCAGTTTATTAGCATCCTTCTTGAAGCGTGGGCATCACGCCTGGACACAGTATTCCAGCAGCGGTCGCACCAGTGCCCAATACAGAGGTTGTGAGGTGGGAGGTGGCTGTGGACCAGCAGCCCCCATTAATGGAACAATATGAAGGGCCTGGTCCCCTTGAAGCCATGGCAGAACCGCCCCTGATTTCAGTGGGAGCAAGTTTGGGCCTTCCCAGGGAGTGAGACCCCAGGGATTGTGGGATGGGCTTTGCCAGGGTTCTGAATGGGGTCCTGGGGAGAGCCAGGCCACTCACAGTGGAGAAGAGACATATAAGGGCACAGTGGCTTGGATGATGCTTGTCAGACTGGCAAGCGTGTTGCCATCACCTACCCAGGCCCACTCTCGGCCACTGACGGCAGAAGGCATTTTGATTTCTCCTGCCCAGGCAGCTGATCATTCTTGCCTGTGTTCCTTGCTCAGGGAAGTGTGACTTTTCTCTGCAAGATTTTGGGAGCCGTGCCAGGGTCATGTAACCCAAGCCTAGGCACAGGGGAGGGATTGCTGGGGGAGCAGGGTGGCCAATAGGCGCACAGTTCCAGCAGTCTTTGCCCCCAAGGGAGCCGCTCCACAGCTGGGAAAGGAGGGAGGGCGAATTTTTTCACACCCAGCCTGCTGCAGAGATCACAAGCGTGTGCTCCATCTCTGTATTAATGGGGCAGATCCTCCGCTGGTGCGAAGCGGCCTATTGACTTCACTCGAGCTCGGTCAATCGACACCAGCGAAGGACCTGGCCTACCATTGCCAAAGTGCTGTGCTGTGGGAATGGAAAGCGTGGTGATTATGCACCTGTTCTGTCTCACAAAAAGCTTTCAGGGGTTGCAATTTTCAGGCCATTGTTACTAAGAAGTTAGGAGATAATAGAGGCCCCATTTCTCTGGGAATAACCTGGTATTTTTCTCTTCGTCTGCACAAGGAGAGGAGCATTCCAGGCTCGGTCTGGGCATTACAATGCAAAGCCCAAGGTGAACGCAGGGCTATGGCTGGGCTCTGACGCACCCTCTGCGTTACAGCAGGGGTGTCAGGATTGTACTCTCCAGAAATCACAGCAAGGGAGGGTGCATGAGCAAAACTGGAGCCAAGCCCAGAACCGACTGGTGTAACCCAGCTTTTTTCCATTGTCTCTCAGGACGGGGCAGGTGGGGAAGAGACACCAGTGAGCAGGTCACTCTGTGCTCCTCACGGTCAAGGAGTTCCAGGTCTGGCCCTGGGAGAGAGAGCTCCAGGCCTGGCACGTAGCCAAGCACCTGTTAAAACAGCTGGGTATGGTGAGAGCTGTGTCAGCAGCAGCTCACGCACACGCCTCTAGCTGCAACTTCCACAGCATCGTTTAAAGCAAACAAGGAGACTCCAACACAGAAAAAGGGGTGGAGGGAGGGAGCGGATGCACCTTTGAAGCCTCTGAAATCCAGAGGGATGAAGCAAGAAAACTCAGCGCCACCGTGAAAGACGCAGGCAGGCACTGCGGGCGAGAGAAGGAGACTCACGCAGACGGGGAAGAGCCGTAGGCTGGGAGGGACTGAGGGAGGATGGCTTAAGTGAATTCAGCCAGCAGCAGCCCTGGCTGGAGAGTCAATTCTGGGAAGATAATGTGTCTGCTTGCTAAGGCCTCCTCTGGGTCCTGGCTTGTTGCTGGGGCGAGACAGAAGGTACCTGCTCCAGTCAGAGTGGGATCCGTGACTTATTGCTGCAGTTTGCACCGAGGGAGTCACTGGGGTTGTAATGGATGTCTGATGCACGACTCTGTGCAAGAGGGGAAGGGGAAGCCTGGCCCGTCCGAGCTCGTCACAGAATATCCAGTTCTTAAATTATACCCTCTTCCTCTGCCCTCACTGACCCCCATTTTACACCACTGGAGACACTCACAATTTACACCAGAGAATCAAGCCCCATCAATCATGTTATCACTTCTGTCCAGCCCAGTGTACTTGGTGCCTCTCCCCATCCAACCCATTGAGCCTGGGAACTGCGCTCTTCCCATGCGACCCGATAATCCAGCACGTCCAAGAGATATTTCCCTCCGGTTTGGCCCCGGTGCATCCCCTGCCCCGACAGCTCAGTGTGCCTGGCTCTAGCCTGCGTCTGATGATCAGTTCGGGCAAACATTTAAATCTGCCAATCAGCCAAATGCCCAGCATTGCTGAAGGACGTATAGAACGTCAATAAATGCCTCATCCTCCTCTGTGTTTGAGATCTTACACAGATCAGATCCTCTGCATGGGAAGAGCATTTTCCTACCTTTGCCAGTGTTATACGGCATTGTCAGTGACGGACTAAACAACTGTGATTCTGTCAGGAGAGCTGTAAAACCAGGGTCGCACCCACTTGGGGGGGGAGGGGGTATTAAATCTCACCTGGCAGTTTTCAGCAGAGTAGGAGGCTTACCCCAGGGACCTGGCCAAACCCCAATGCGGAGGATTACGCACTGCCCATCTGAATTCCTACCATTAGTTCAATGGCAGCTGCATTTCCATAAAGGGGCCTTGCAATTTGTGCTCCTGATTCTTCATGGCCTGGTACCTCGTAGTCATTGATCCTGTACGAAGCGGGTGTCACATACCCGCACTGGGGCAAGCAAGCAGAGCGCTGTGATCTGGTAGGTGTGACACCCTCTTTGCACAAGTGCAAATGACGCCACAAGTCACCGTCAAGCCATGGAGTACTGAGCTAAGATCAAGTGTCAGTAGTTTCTTGGTCTATCCAAGGCAGTGATCAAGTGTCTTGATGTTTTTGGTCTTTTGGCCTCGAGATGAAAACCTTGTCTTTGTTTCTGGGACCTTGAAGTGAAAAAATTCTCTAAATTAAATCTATGGGAGTAGACACACAGTCAGCCCTCATACATACCCTCTGCAAATCTACTGCACAACCAAGGGAGTGGCACAGCATGTAACCAAGGCCACACAATATAGTGCGTAAGGCACTTTGGGATCTTTCAGGCTGAGCGGCGCCACTTGAATGTAAGATGATTATTATTACTGAGTCAGCACAGCAGGCGTTTGACATTTCAGATCACAGCTTTCCGTACTAGGCCTTAGTGGAGGAGAGTTTCCCAGGGAAGTGCACAGTCATTTAAAACTAGACCAGCCAAACACGAGTAAGTGTCGAGTAGGGACTAATTCTTCATGGGCCGGGAGACGGATGGGGCGTCCTGACAGGCCTTTTCCTGCTCATATTTCTGTGATGCATCAGAGTATCCCAGAGTCCCGTGTGCCCTTTGGGTGTTACGTAGCCATTAATGCACATTTATATACATTTGCTCAGGGGGATTGTTATAGTCTGAAGCACATGGGATAACAGCATGGACTATGGAGCAGGGCTATAGAGCTGGTGTGACAGCCTAAGGATTACTGCTAGCTCCAAGAACACTGTGGCAGTCCTGCCTCCTGCGGGTTGCATTTCTCTGCATCCCCATTGCGTCCTCTGAACAGCTTTCCAATGAGGTGGGCATGGGCTCCGAGAACAGGCTTGCAGAGGGGCGGCACTAGAAATGGTTTGCTTATTCTTAGGCCCCCAATTCAGCAAGGTGCCTATGAAGCATGCGAATAGTTCCGTTGACTTCAGCGGGGCTACTCGTGTGCTCCAAGTTAGATTCATCGGGGCCCTGCAGTGGGGAAATTGCTCCACAGCAGGTGACTCCAAGGACAGCCCTGAGGCTTGGGAGCCCTTTGCACTTGATTAGGGACCCAGCAAACCCACAGACGCAGAGCAGTGCAGACCTGTCCATTTGTTAAGGGTTGTCGCCACGGTTATGTCTAATGTGCATTTGATAAGCAGAATCCGAGATGCAAGTCACTTTAGAACCTGATTATTGGACATCCTCTCCCCCAGCCAGAACCCTCCCCATCATCCCCACGGAGCTGTGTGCAGTGGCCCAGCAAGCCTGTGGCTAGGACTGGCCAAGAGGAAATGCATGAGAGCAAGATATTTAGTAAGGGAAGTTCTGTCCAAGGCAATGTTACTTGGGTTCAGTTTCCAAGCTCCCTCCCCTCCCTGTGTCCATATTTCTAACGAGCTCCCTCTCCTTAGCCTGAAGACCAGCCTGCAGAAGAAGCTGAGCCAGGACTCCATGGATTTATCAGGGATTCCCCTGACCATGCGGGATGTCCACCGCATGGCCTATTACCTACAGAACAACGGGAACAACCTCACTGCGGTGGACCTGAGCTTTACCGAGATGACCGACGACATGGTGCGCCTGCTCCTGCCCTTCTTCTGGGCGCTGCCCAATCTCACGCACCTTTCCCTCAACGGCAACCGGCTGACCCGAGCCACCACGAAGGAGCTGACGGACACCATGAAGGACATGAACAAGTTCCCGTGCTTGGCCTGGATAGACCTCGGCAACAATGTGGACGTCTCCTCCATGCCACAGCCTTTGCTGGTGGGCCTGCGCAAGCGCCTCAGCCAGCAGACCACGCTGCCCACCATCTACGAGTCTCTCGACTGCGACGCCGAGCTGTCCGGTGGACACGAGGCCAGCTGCCAGGAGGAGGAGGGGTGTGTGGCTGAAGACAAGGACACCCCATGTGACTTCCCCCAACAGTGCTGCGAAAGGTGATTCAGCAGCAGACCTTAGCTGTCGGACTGATGCCGTGGCAAGGAGAGCTCGGAGTACAAACGCAATGCAGAAGGCCAGCTTCACCGGCTTCCTTTGGCGCTTCTCTTGCCTTCACTGACATCCCAGACTTGCCGTGTTCTCAGTGAAAGTCTGCCTCCCCCTCCCACACTGCCAAACCTATCACCCCCATTCCAAACAGGAAGCAGATACTCACAGCGAACCTGGCCTCGGAGCAGGATCTCATTGGAAGATGGGAACTGAGCTGTAGGACTCGGCATATTCCCCAGAGGCTATTGAGGGGAGTGGTGGGGGAGGAAAAACCTAAACAAAAAGCAATGTCTCCTCCTAGGTTATTTCCTTTCTTCCTTTTCCTCTTTGTCCTGTCATTGTTGGGGCCTGAGACCTGAAGTTGTGAGGTGGGAGCTGCCCCAAGGGTCGAGGGTCTGTCGGGCTTTGTTGAGTGCATCAGAGACTGGAGTCAGAGCCCAGCAGAGCGTGTCTTCCCCTTGAGCCTGGCTCAATATGTTTTTTTCATTGTGTGATTTGTATTAATGTCCAAACAAAGGGAATTGCAATCAGAGGCCCAACAGAGTGTGCAGGCCGGGGAGGACACGTGACATGGAATTGCAGTGTCAGGATATTTAGGGGCAGGGTATGTGTGTTCATTGGTGGAAGTGTGGTGGGGGTGTTGATTGGGAGGGGCGGGGGACAAGGGGAGGGAATAGCCATTCCTTGTGGATTAACATGATCAGTTTTACAAACTGTGCTTTGTACAAAACCAACAAATCAAAACTAAAAGACAGGAGTGGGGGAGGGGAGAAGCTCACAGAAAAGTCCATTATGGTGGGGGCTAGGGGGCGAGATGTGGCAAAGCCGCTTGGCTCGGCCCAAACTGCAGCAGAACTTTGGGTTGCTCCTTGTTAGACATGCCGTGCATCTGACCATCTGTAGCCAGGGTTCCTAATATTATAGATATGATGGGAACGGTCGAGTCACCATTACTAACACCATCCAGGAAACCCAACCAGCGATGCAAGATTCCCAGTGTTTTCCACGTTGCCATGCTGTATGTGAACACAATAAACGGTTCTCTTGGACATGAAAGTAAAGCACGAATGCCGCGTGTGAGCATCTGGGTTATTTGTGCCTCTAGCTAGCAGTGCGCTGGCTGCAAAATATAGCCTGGTGGTCCTGGCACAATACCCAGGCAGCCCAGGAGAGGCCCTGGTGGGTACTGCTTACATGAACAGCACCAGTGCAATTCTCTTAGCACACTGCAGGACTTTGGTTCATACTATGGGAGAACCCAGGTGCCCTAATCAGGACTAGGGCCCCATTGTGCAAGATGCCAGTCTCTTGTCTATGGTTCAGACAACACCACCTCTGTTAACATCATGGAACTAATCTACAAGCTCATCTTTCATAGACCTTGAATGGCCTTTCAGCTTGTGTATGCCAGTTTACTTTAACTCAGCATCATATGACTACTTTTGAGGTTTATGAGAAAAGTGGTTGACCCACAAATGATGGGTCAACCACTTTTCTCATAAACCTCAAAAGTAGTCATAGGCATCCAAGTGTAGGGACTTAATGCCCATCACCCAGAAGGGTAACCAGAATCTAATGATCTCTTGGATTTTGTACCTATGTCCTTAAAGCAGGACAAGGGGAGTCTATCAGGGCTGTTGATACCAGCTCGTTTGGCTGCCTGCATAGAATCAGCATTCTGGACCACATCAATTATCCACTTATTCCAATTCCTCTCATCCAGAAGTGGCCACTTAAAGTTCCAGGAGAAGGTGTGTAAAATCCTCTAATGCACCTCACCGTGCAATGCTGTGCCAGAGGGGAAATGTCCTCCTGATCCTAGTTTGGTCTTATATTATGAACCAGGAGATCCATGGCGGCAGCGGCAGGCCCAATAGTTCTAGATACTCACATCTCAGTATGGGATTTGTCAGAGCGATGTTCGCTCATAGACATGCCCTTGGTTGCTCAGTCAGAGAAATCTGGTGTCTGCCTGTGGCGATCTGGCTGGCCAGCCTGCATACAGGTGAGAGCAAAATAGAGAGGGAGCTAATGGCCCAGTAAAGATAAAGGCCAAATCTTTAGGGGGCTCTGGGGCCCACAAGCTGCTCAGACCCACTTCCTTCTTGTGGGCAGGCTACATTTTATTCCAAACCCATCCACTAACACCAACACCCATCCAGTGCCACATCACAGCTCTAACCTCTACTTCTTTCAGCTCCTCTTTGCTAGGGCCCGCAGAGGAAAGGCACTTGGGCAGGCACAGCTCCTGTTCACTCTTCATTCCAGCTCACCTAGCCCTGTCCTCTTCCTCTGTAACACCTCCCTCCAGGCAGGCTGGTCAGTTGAGGGCTAATTAGTTCCTTATCTCCCCAGCCTCTCCCAATTAGCTAATTATTCCATCAGCCATTAGGGGGAACTAATGGAGGCAACAGTGATCTGAGTGCTGGCCCAGCTGTCAGATCTCTGCACTCTGTCACACCCACGCAGAGGGTGACTCAGGGTACATCTACACTACAGGGGGGAGTCGATTTAAGATATGCAAATTCAGCTACGTGAATAGCGTAGCTGAATTCGACGTATCGCAGTCGACTTACCCCGCTGTGAGGACGGTGGCAAAATCGACTTCTGCGGCTTTCTGTTGGCGGTGCTTACTCCCACCTCCGCTGGTGGAGTAAGAGCGTCGATTCGGGGATCGTTGGGACGCGATAAATCGATCCCCGAGAGGTCGATTTCTACCCGCCGATTCAGGCGGGTAGTGTAGACCTAGCCTCACTCACAGCAGAGGCTGGTGTCTTCTGGAAGGTAAGCAGACAGACAGACTCCACCCAGGTTATCCCTTGGCTATGTAACCCAGAGGCGCCTCCTGTGGGATGGAGCACACTGGGCAAATGCCTGAGCTCTGTTATGCCAGTGTAGCCTCATCCACTGACACCAGCGGAGTCCCTCTGGATTTACAACGCTGCGGCAGGCTGAGAGCATAAGTACCAACCAGGTCATGAGGAGAGGAGAGAGCATGCCCCTCAAAAACACCTCCATGAGCCCTAGGAATGGGGAGCAGTGCAAAGCCAGGTAAAGACGTGCTCAGAGCTGGAGGGGACAGAGGAGCTTACAGGAGCAGGATACCAAAGTAACAAAGTTGCAAATAAGATTTTAGCAACCTACCAAATTGTGTTTGGGTTCAGGCCCAGGTGAAAGCCGGCTCTTCTTGGATCCGGAGCAATTGGCCCATCCCTGCTGAGCCGAAATGGCGAATCCCATCCTGAGGATGCCCTCCCTTTTGCACCTTCCCCCTCGGTCCAAGCTATACAATTTTCAGTTTAGAAACCTGTAGGTGTTCTCACATTGTCTAGGGTGTCAGAGCCTTGGCATAGGCCCATGCTATAAAGCACCATACACACCTGTGGCTCTGTAGAAATAATGAACTATTTCCAAGAGGTAAGAACGCAGCGAGCAGCTGGAAGCACCAGCTTGTACAATTTATTTTTATACAATGTACTTCAGAATGGAACCTGTCCAGGTATTTTTCCTACATTGAAAACATTATTTATTTATATTCATTCTTCACAGCAAGTAGTTGGGAGGTATCTGTTTTTCTCCCCGGGCGGGCGTGCTGGTTTCTTATTGTGGGGTTGCTTCTAAAGGTGCCAATTCTACTTCCATTTGTTTCTTTGTATAATAAACAAGGGAGAAAGAAACTAATTGTTTTTGGATGTGGCCTCCCTTCCTGCTCCAGTCAATCACACACATTTAACAGATATAAGAAGGAAAGTCTAGTCTGACTCTCACAGTCTGGACTGTATCCTCTTGTCATTGCAATATACTGGTGGCAGCACAGCCATTGATGGCAGCTGCTTGGGAGCCCGGCAATCTGAGCTCTGTCTAAGCAGTAAGGGATGATTCTTACCAGACAAATGGAATTTGTTTTTCTCTGGGATGAAACCAAATATTTGCTCCTTGGCAGAGAACGGATAGGCCAGGCTGATGCTGCATGGAGCTAGGTAGCTATTAAAAATACACTCCGTGCTTTATTAGCCAGGCCGGCTCTTTGGAAAACCAGAAATGCATCAAACATCTTGACTGAAGTGTGAGTCACTGAGGGATATTTTAGTGAACTATTTTGTTCTCCTTCGGGAAACTCAGAAAGGGAAACTTGCAACAAGAGAGACTTAGAAATATGCATCCGAAGAAGTGGGCTGTAGTCCACGAAAGCTTATGCTCTAATAAATTTGTTAGTCTCTAAGGTGCCACAAGTACTCCTGTTCTTTTTGCGGATACAGACTAACACGGCTGCTACTCTGAAAAGAGAGACTTAGGTTAGATATTAGGAGACACTTTCTAATTCTAAGGCTAGCTAAGAGCTTGACCAGGTTACCTAGGGAGGTCGTGCATTCCCCAGCATTTGGAGGTTTTTAAGAAGAGGCTAGACAAACACCTGTCAGGGATGGTCTAGGTATGTTTGGTCCTCAGCACACAGTCTGGACTAGATGATCTCTCCCAGACCCTTCTAGCCCTACATTTCCATGAGTCTGTTAACTGAGATCAGAATCTGATCCAGTTTATGCTTGTGCAAATCCTCACTATGGCATTGTATGTTCACATGACACCCAGCTTTTGTATGTGTCATAGGGCTGGTGGAGAAAAAGTGCCTTGTGGCCCACAGAGAGGGAAGAGGCCTATTGCAGCCAGTAATCCACCCAGCCACTTCTCTGTTTAGACAGCATTGTTTCTTCCAATCCCTTTCTAATGCTTTGCCCAGGCCTAGTTTCAGTGTCCTGCTGTGAACTAAATAGGGGTCTATATAGTGCAGTGATGGGAGGCATATGAGACCCTAGATAGATTGAAACCGCATGGGCCAAATTCATGCCTGGTGTAACTCCACTAAAGGCCATGGAGTCACACACAGATGGGAGGGGCAGGGAATAAATAAATAAATAAATTAATGGAGATATCCCATCTCCTAGAACTGGAAGGGACCTTGAAAGGTCATCAAGTCCAGCCCCCTGCCTTCACTAGCAGGACCAAGTACTGATTTTGCCCCAGATCCCCAAGTGGCCCCCTCAAGGATTGAACTCACAACCATGGGTTTAGCAGGCCAATGCTCAAACCACTGAGCTATCCCTCCCCCCCGGAAGAGACAAACCAGCTTCATCTCCTTTTCTGGTCCAACCAATCAGCTTCCTGGCAGGAATATAGGGTTAGTGTGGCTCCCACTTCCTTGCCATGCATGATTGTTCTCTCCGAAACCCCACCTGTTTTTACAGAGGCCAGTGCCAGTTTGCTGCCGTTTCTGAAGCAATTCTAGTTCTGCACTTCACCATCCTTTCCATTTTGGGAAGGGCAGTGATGCCCTTTGTCCTACACCAGTTGCCCCCTTTTTTGTGCATTGCAGTGGCTGGAGATTCAGCCCAAAGGCTGTCAAGAATTCACAGAGGACATCACAGCACATACCAGGCCTAAAGAGGGGAGGGGATAACGGGAGTGGAGGAGAGCACATCTGAGTACTTAGCGGAGTTCAGCTGGGAACTGGACTGCTTCTGCTCCTTGAAGACAGATGATCCCATCACACCCACCAAAACATGGACTTTGTCTGGGCGGCTTCCATTCCAAGCTCTGCCTTAGACCTGCTACGTCATCTGGGGCAAGTCACTTTCCCTCTCTGTGCCTCCGTTCCCTTTCCACCATTATCCTGCCTATGTCGACTATATTCCCTTTGGGGCAGGGTCTGTCTCATGGTATATGTCTGTGCAATGCCTAACACAACGGGATTCTGATCTCAGGAAGGCCCTCTTGGCTCTACCGTAATACAAATAAAAATAATTGGTCCATGGCCCTCATCACTAGTAACGCACAGTTCATAGACTGTGGCACACTTTCTGTGTAATAGAGATTTATAGCCACAATACAAAAAATATTACCAAGGGACAAAATGTAGCCAATTGTGAAATAGAATGACATGATTTAAATAGATTCCACTGACTGTAAACGAGGGCTGTGAGCACAGTCTAGAATTAGTATATGGTTTTCCACAGGTTTTAAAAAGTCCCAGAGAGCCAGCAATTGGGCTGAAGTAAAGCATAGTTACCTACCCTGTGGTTCTTCAAGATGGTGCAGTCCAGGCAGATCCATGCCCTCCATTCCCACTTCTCAGAGCCCTTAGCTACCACAGACATCAAATTGCAAAGGAATTGAGGGTATGTCTACGCTACAGCAGCAAAGCTGAGTCCTACATCCATGGAAGGGGGTTTTATGACACTGTAGTTAATCCACCTCTCCAAAAGGCGGTAGCTAGGTTGATAGAAGAATTCTTCCCTCAACCTAGCTGCATCTACAGTGGGGATTAGGTTTACCTAACTATCCTGCACAGAGAATGTGAAATTTCTCACAACCATGAGTGAGGTAGCTAGGTGGCTGGTCTAATTTTTAGGTGTAGACTAGGCCTCAGGGAGGGGTGTAACTGCTCCATCCTTTACGCCCTTGTCTAGGAGCCTCAAGAGGCAAAGGGGCAAACATGTGGCCCCAACTGGGCATTGCTATTCAAAAGTCTCTGGTCTTGCACATCTAGTTTGGAATCCACACTGACACATACCCCAAGAAGAACATAAGATCTGATCTTCCCCTGGTATTTCAGTCCTCTATAATTGATGCTGTGAATGATCTGTTTGCCTGAGGCAGAATACATTCCAAAGAGACATCACAGTTTAAAGGATAATTGCCAAGGAATTGTTCAGGGTTTGGAAGGGGGAATCTTTGTGAGCCCAATGTTCAGGCACCGGCTTCTCTTTCATAGCATCCCAGCATGACATTGGAGGCCTCGAAATAGCACTTGCAGTGGATGCCGAAAATAGGAATTTGGGAGCTTGTGTCCTAAACTAGACAGAGAATTTGAAAACTGAGCTTCCTGTGTTAATTTAACTGTTGGTAAATGGAACGAAATCTAGTCGGCAACATTTCAATCTCTTAGGTAATCAGATATCCAGGCTTTGTTGGTATTTTCCCCATTTGCCTGTGTACCAATGCAATAGCAATATGGGATGAAGGGATCTAGTATCCTGTCTCCAATAGAACAAAGACATTTAACGTGGAGGGGTCAGATCCATGCTACCAACTGACCCCTCTGTCTATTGGGAAACACACAGAGGGGAGGAGAAATGTGACAGGGCAGCCTGCCATTATATATAGTAACTGAGGAGGGAGGCAGAGAGTCACGCATAAGAAGTTAGGGATGGAAGAGAGAGACAGAAAACATCCAGGGCAGAACTCTTCCCCTGCCAGTACATTTGCTCGCGCTTTGTCTAGTCCAGAGAGCAATGAAGGCCTCCAGCACTTGCAAGCCATGCAAATAGGCTTCCAAGGGAACCGGTGAAAGCCTAAGCCACAGCCTAAATACCCTGCACTGTCTAGGCTTTTTTCCTGCTATTTACCCTACGTTTCCCTTTCACCCTTAGATTATTTAGGGTGGCACATGCAGGCAGAAACTCTCTCCATGATTCATGTTTACACCATTCCAGTATTTCTATATGCTTCTATTCCCTGCTCTTCACCTCTGCTGTGCTTCTGCTTTTCCATTGTATTGCATATTCAGACTTCGTGAATCTCCTGAGTGCATTGGAATAGAACCATGGCAAATTTGGTCCATTAACTAATTATAAGCTTAAGAAAAATAAAGCAACACATCCCAACGGATACCTAGAAAAGGCCCTACCTCCCCACACATCTATTGCCTCTCTTCCCAAACTCCTACGTCCTTCCACCACCCCCAAGCCCATTCACTAGCAAGATGCAAATAAACAAAACTCAGCTCTGAGTGACACCGCTACATCCTAAACTGGACTGGACTGAGTCCTATCTACCTTAGGCCATGTCTACACGTACAGCGCTGCAGCATGTGGTGAAGATGCTCTCTGCAGACAGGAGAGCTCTCCCGTCGGCATAGCAAAACCACCTCTGCGAGCGGCACAAGCTCTCCCACTGACAGCGCTGTGCACATGAGCTCTTATGCTGGCGTAACTTAAGTCGTTCAGAGCGGTGGTTTATTCACACAGTGAGGAGGCTGTTGTGTTTGCCATATCCCCCTACACATTTCTGCAACTGGGGCTTGAATCAGAGCTCAGAACTAGAAGGGAGCTCTGTTCCAGACAACCCAGAAGGGACAAATCAGCCCTATCCCTGACTCCCTCTGAGGCCCCTTTCTGCCTCAGTTGCCTTCTCTGTAAAATGGGGATAATTGTATCTGGTTGTGTCACAGGGGCATTGTAGGAGGATTAGTTAGATAGTTAACTGTTGTTCAGTCTCTTTTATACGGTATCCTTCAGACATTAGCTGACTGTGAGCTGATGGCTGGACCTGGCAGAGAGATCTTAGTTAACTGCACAACTCTTCTAAGAACACGAGATCCCCCGAAGAAGGGGCCTGTTTACATGTGATGCAGCTGAAAAGCAAGTTATGGCAAACAAAACAAAACAAAACCAAACCCAGTTCCCACACCCCTCCCTTGGAATGATGTGTAAGGAAAAGAAACAGCAGCTGGTTGGCCTGCAGGCTATGTTGGATTCTGAAATGCTAGGTTAATTTCACAATGAGCAAACCTCAAAAGGTCTGGAGAAGCCTGTGAGTATCTCTGCATTATCATCTAAGCAGCTCAAACGTTTTGGGGGCCACTAGGTCTAAATTGCTAGTAAAGTGGTGTAGTGAGCCGGTGTGGCACCCCTCCGGCTCCGATAGGGCCGAGCTTCCTCTAACCCCAGCGTGGGCAGAGCCACCGGGTCCGGGGCCTGCCCCTCCGAGGTCACGGCCCCGACCCGGAAGTATAAAAGCCTGCTGGCAGAGCTCAGTGGAGCCCAGACCGCCAGAGAGAGCAGACGTCCTGGGCAGAGCTCCCGCTTGGGAGACAGCCGCAGGCCGCCTGCTACCCCCCCGCGCCGGTCGAGCCTACCTCTCGCCAGGTACCCCGAGGAGGACTGTCCAAGCCTGCCCTGGACCAGCTACCCCGAGGAGGAGTCAAGCCTGCCCCATGCCAGCTACCCTGGGGGAGAGCTGCCGGACCTGCCCCCAAGCCCCGCACCAGAGGAACCGATGCTGCTGGACTGGCCCGAACCCGGCATCGCCAACGAGGTAGGCCCCGAGGGGGAACACGGAAGTAGCCCGGGGGTAGCCGACCCCGGTCAGGCTGCAGAGGCCTGTGAGCCAATGTCAGTGTGTTTCGGTCAGGAACCCCACTGACCAGCAGCGGCAGTAACCACTGCTAGGGCCCCGGGCTGGAACGCAGTGGAGTGGGTGGGCCTGCGTTCCCCCCTGCCACCCCCGCTCACGGGTGGCTGGCTTTCCCCTCACCCAACGCTCAGGTGTAGGACCTTGGGCTTACCCCAACTGAGTGTCTGCTCAGCCCCTGCACCAGAGGGCCAGAGCTGTGACTGTTTGTGCCCCGCCCTGACCCAGGGCCTGGGCCTGCTTAAACTGTGGACTATTGCTCAGCCCCTGCACCAAAGGGCCTGAGCTAGCTGAGTGTTTGCTAAGCCCTGCCTGAGGGCCTGAGCTCCCTGAACTGTGGACCGCTCAGCCCCTGCGTAAAGGGGCCTGAGCTTTGTCTGTCTGTGGTACAGTGAGCCGGTGTGGCGCCCCTCCGTCCCTGTGGCCACCCTACTACAGATGGCCTTGATCTAAGCTGGATTGAACTCAGATATTCTAACATCTACTGGCCACCATGACCAATGGAAGGGCACTCAACCCCTATCTACGTCCCTAGCAGCAAAGGACAAGGTGCCAGGAAACGCAGCAGGCACCTAAATCTCTAGGAAGCGGTCAGTGCCCACTCTCTGCCAGGACATCTCTTCTCGTTTGAATGCTTTAAAGCATTCAAAAGAGACTTCAAATCAGAAAAGTACTGGTGCAAGAAGTGGCCTAAGTTCCCTTTCTGGAAGGTTGCCTGCTTCTGCTACAATGCCTGGTCGGTCGTGTGAGTCGTTTATGCCTAGGAATCATCAGACCTCTTGAATGAAAGGCTATAAATCAACTAATCCTCTGATCAGTCTTCAATTTCATCTGGCTAGAGTAATGTTTATAGTGCTCATCACCATGGTATTGGAGCAGCTTGCAATCTTTGATGTATTTATCCTCACAACAGCCTCAGGAGGGAGGGCAGTGCTCTCATCCTCATTTCACAGATGGGGAATGAAGCACAGTCACACGTAACTCACCTAAGGTCACACAGGAAGTCTATGTCAGAGGCAGGGCTAGAACCCTGATTTCTAGTCTTGCATCTTTCCCGCAAGACTATCCTCCTTCTATTTACCCCCTTTCCAGCCTCTCCCAGGTAAGAGACAGAAATCCTTCACTAGCGGAACAGGACTCTGCAACAGGATTGGATCAAACAGTAGCCAGCACCGTGTTAATATCCAGCTACCCCTGGAATCTCTTTCACAAAAATTGACTCTTTCCTTTTTTCACTTGCCAACAGTTTTCAAAACTAAGGGAGATAAAGGCAAAAAGAGGTAAGGCAATAAATCAAAGGAAGAGCAGATCTGATGTACATTAACAAAACTGCCCAACAAGGAAGATCAATGGCTGTTTCCGGGGAACTTGACTAATCAGACCAAGTAGCAAGAAGAGGTAAGTAAAGCTACAAGAGAAGCAACAGACTCCTTTAAAAAACTGAGCTTTAGAAAGACTGATCAGAGACATCCAGCAATGTGACCTGGATATCCTGAAAGGTGTCAGCCCTAACAGCCCTCTGACAAGTAGCCTACTCTAGACTGGGGGCCTTCCCAACCAGGATGCTAGCAATGAATGTTCAATGTTGTAAATGACCACGGCTGCGAAGTCAGGGTCTTGGCACTAAGCAGTGTTGATCCAGTGGTTAGGGCACTAGCCTGGGACTCATGAGACTGGGGTTCAATTCCCTGCTCTGCCACTGTCTTCCTGTGACACCTCGGGCAAGTCATCTCATCTCTCTCTGCCTCAGATCTCCATGTTTAAGAAGAGGATCATAGTATTTCTCTGCCTCACATGGGCTTTGAGAGAGAATCTGTTAAAGGTGGTGAGATGCTCAGATAGCATAATAGGGGCCATAAGAGTATGACACAAAATAATCTGTTAGACGTTATAACACCATCATCTAATTGGTCTACACAACCAATCTGGACACAGATCAATATTAACAATGAGTGCTTGTATCTCCTCAGGAAACACTGACTTTCCCATAATGTGCCCTTTGCTGCTCCATCATACAGCCTTACTTTCACTGGGGTTAGGTGGAATCAAATAAATCTTTACTGAAGATTGCAAAACTTCTGAGCAGGGACTGTCTTTTTCCATTTGGAGACAGTGCTCAGCACATTGTGGGTGCTACTAAAATACAAATAATAAATAAAGGCTTGACAGGTATTGGTTTAGACAGGCAAAACCACTAGGACCTGTGCAAATCACAGCTTATAGTGGTTTCTCTGTTGACACTGGAGGTTTGCATTGGTGCAGCTACACCACAGTCTGGCTACTGAGCTGAAACCAGGTGAAATCATCACTGCAGACAGTGTTTTACGCCCCAAGGCAGGGCTGGCTCTGGCTTTCTGGCCGCCCCAAGCAAAAAAAAAAAAAAAAAAAACCCACAACGGGCGGCCAGAACAGCAAAGCAAATAAATAAAATAAACCTGCGGCACGGCTGGAGCGCGGGTGCAGGGGGACCGGCGGGGGGGGAGCGGGGAGGGGGGGAGAGAGAGGAGGGGCGGCCAGGGCTACAGCAGGGGCGCTGCCACGCGGCCCCTCCCGCTGCGCTGCCTCCTGCCACGAGGGCTCTGCTCTGGTCGGCGGGGAGGGAAGGAAGAGGACTGCCCTGCAGGGTGCTCTGGTTCTCCACGCCGCCGCCCCCTACAGGGCAGCCGGAGCAGAACAAGAACAAAAACAAAACAAAACAGCGGCCGTGCCGCTCTAGGATTGGGCAGAATGCCGCCTCCAACAATCTGCCGCCCCAAGCACCAGCTTGCTCAGCTGGTGCCTGGAGCCGGCCCTGCTCCAAGGCGAGGTAAAGTGAAAAAACGGTAATTAAATGCTCAGTGCATACAATCCAATAGCAGCAGCAGCAGCAAAGTGCTCTCCTGTGATTCTCTTAGCTTCCCTCAACACATACATACAACTTACAAAACCCCTTTATCAGTCAGGGCTGCAAAATTCTCCATCTAATTACTGATGCTGGAAACCTCCACTCTTCATGGAATCCTATTGG
Organism: Malaclemys terrapin pileata; assembly: GCF_027887155.1. NCBI lineage: Eukaryota > Metazoa > Chordata > Testudines > Emydidae > Malaclemys > Malaclemys terrapin. Next base: position 12,821,027 of record NC_071520.1, on the reverse strand, counting down.
AGAACATTTCTGCTGAGCAGGAGAAGGCTGCACTATGCCAGCTTGTGCAAGGATTTGGCCGTGAGCCACGGCTAATAATCTGTCTGGAGCAGGAACAGCCAATTAATACACAAAAAATACAGACTTCTCTCATTAGAATGTAAAAAGCAGGTAGACAAAAAACCCTGAACGTCATGCACAACATACCCTCCTCGGCTTCCATGTCAGAGATGCTCTATTGTTCTTGTCTGCTAATTCTAGCCATCAGTAAAAGGCTGGGACTGGATTTTCTTTTTAATAAAGAAAACCAAGTCCAGTTAAATCCATCTGATTGAGGCCCATCTACACTACCAAACGCTCTTGTGTTGCAGGACCAGATGACAAGATACCCGAGACAGTTAAAACACAGCTTGGTCTGGCTGAGTAGGCAAGACCCACTGACGTTTTGGCAGTGCCATCTACTAGCATATTGTGACCGATCCCATGATACGGTAGCTATGCATAGCAGGGGTAGGGACCAGGATGGACTCCTAAAGAAAGCACCGGAGGTTTTGGAATCACATCCCTGGGCTATCAAGGATATTACAGGAGTGGGGAGGGGTTTAAAGACTGCTGCGTATTGTCCCACAGCCATCCAAGTCTGTATGTAAGCCAAAGCCTATCACCAACCAGGAAGTAGCTTTTACACTGGGGTGTATCATTAGACTAACAAAACAGATGCGGTAGCTTGCCACCCATTCCCTGCTGCCTCCTCCCAGGCATAGCAAAATGCCTCTCATTGTGCCCGGTGAAGAACACACACAGTGGAGAGAAGTACATTTGTGGAGCAGGACTGAGTACAAGCATGGCAGGGTGTTGTAAGATTCAGGATCATATAAAGCCTATGACTTTCAGGCGGGGGTGTACACGTTGAGAGGAGGGCTGTGTGTATGGATGGGAGTGGGAAAGGAATGAGACATGCAGTTTTGAGAGCACCAGGCTGTAAATAGCCAGGAGAGAGAGTGAAAATTCCCTTCAATCAGTGTCAGCAGTGCTGCTTTGAGGTTGACTTGCAGCTGGCCCACATCTGGGTCAATGAGGAAGAAACATCAAGTTCTTTGCAAAAGTTGCGTTGAAAATAGAAAATCCCCCACCGTACAACCTTTTGCTCTTTGTTGTTCAAAACCTCCATCGTTTGTGCCCCAGGGCAGAGCCCCCTATTTGATTCTAGAAGCCTGGATGAGTTTCTGCTCAAGCTTCCTCCCCACACCACCTCATATCCAGTTGCAGCTGCTGGTGTTGCAGCCTCTATGGCCCACAGATTGATACGTCAGTATAATCCACATGGACTCATCCTTTTGGTACTAGCCATGTTGAAACTTCATACCAATAATACGGCCTATTCCTGTCATCAGGAATTATGTGGAGAATTTACTCTGAGCCTATGGAAGAGGAAAACGGCCATCAGCCAGCACTGATGAAAAGCCACCGACAACTGTACGAATGAAAAGAAATACAAAAGCCTGAGCTGAAAGCAGGGGAGACTAAAATACTGCTCAGCAATCCTATCTATAGCATAAAAACCTCATGTGAATCTAATCATTTAATTTTGTCAAGTTACTGAACCACAAAAACATGCACTAAATGCCAGAGCACACATGCCTGGGGAACCGAGCCTGGCCACGAGTCAGGTAACAGCATCTGGAGGTCAAATAAACAGCAGCTGCAAAGTCCAGGGCTCGCGCTCGCTCTCTCTAGCGCTCTTCTGGAAAGTCAAGTTAGCATGCTCGAGTTTCTAATGGACTTCACGGGCTTTGGAGGCACAAGCTTAATCCTTGTTTAGAAGGGGAAGAACTACTCACAAGGTTTGCATTACCGCTTTGCTAAGTTTTTATGGGAAAATATTTTCTCTTTCTGTGCATACAGTGAGGTGGTAGGAGAACACAGAAGGTAAGAATGGGAGTATACTTGTGTGACGGAGCAGGGCAGATTTGACCTGGGAATGTTGCAGGGGGGTTGCAGTGGGGATGTGGGACTTCCCTTGAAGGAAGCTACCTGAGCTGTAACCTGAGCCAGGAACGGGGGTGGGGAGAATTAACACCTTCTGCCCGGAAAACTGAACAAAGGAGAGGAGCAGCGGGAGGAGTTTTAAGTTTAGTTTTCGGTTGGGGCTGGGTGGTGCAACGCAGGAAACCCCAAGCTGGGGTCTAAGCTCCCTGAAGCTCCCAGAGGGACCTAATTGAGGGGGTCTGGTCGTACCTACACGCTCTGCTTGAGACTGTGTTCCTGTCCTTAAATAAACCTTCTGCTTTACTGGCTGGTTGAGAGTCGCAGTGAATCTCGGGAAGAGGGGTGCAGGGCCCTAACTCCCCCACAATCCGCAACAACTTGTATTTCTTTAAGGGGAGAGGGCTGCAAAGTTTAACAGAGATCTCAATCCTGCTATAATCCATTATTGATGACCTCACTTTTTAGGACAGCTTTTAGTAAATAGTACAAGCTGCCACATTCACAGTTGGGAGGAAAAGTACCAACCTGTATTTTTTAAATGATTATTTAAAAATGGTTTAACTTGAGAACACATTTATTCTGGCAATCCAGAGAGCTTATCCTGGGTTAGTGTCCTAGAACACTTCGTAATTTGTTCAAGCAGAAACCAAAGTAATTTTTTCTAAAGTAATAAAAAAACACAACCATACTTCTTGGGCGTGGTTAAAGCTGCCCCACTCCACTACTTTACCTACAACGTCACACACTTATAAGAAGACATCTTTGTTAGACATGTATGTTAACCCCCCTTCCAAGCATGCTTTTCAAAAGTACTAGGTTAGCATGCAAACTAGATCTGGTAGATGTTTTCAAGTTTTCAATTAAAGTTGTAGAGCCAGTCAACATTTGTCCCATAAAAAAAGTTTCACCATTTTCCAACCAGCTCTAGTTTAAACCCTTTCTACACAGGCCAGCCAAGCTGTTTTTATAAACAGGTTCTGCTGTAATTATATGCATTTAAACAGCTCTGAGGCCAGTGAAGATGAGGTCTAGATGCAAGACCAGAGGGAAAACAACAGGTGAAACTGAATTACTGGGTGAAGTCTCAAGAGAAAAGACCTGCACCCACTCACTAGCCCTGCAGAGGTGTGAGTCTTCTGACTCACATACAGGGGTTCTTCGGTTCACCTGATGCTGTGATGGAATTTCTGAAATTCAACCTTGTTTTCTGGATGGAGACTATTGTGTTTATGGATTTGAGCTCAGAAAAATCCATTTTTTTTTTTATAATTTAGATTAGATTAGGCTAGATAGATACACATATTGCACTTGATTCCTCGCTTGTTTGGCTTTTTGGCCACATAGCCACCTAGTGGATGGCCAATCATTTGTCAGAATGAAGACATGATGAATTGCATTGCCATTAACAAGATACGCAGTAGCACGTACATCATCACACCTTTATCTACGAAAGACTTCAGTGCCTAATTAACCCTCTGATTTCCTATCAGTGACTAACATCTCTGCTGATCAATGAAACATACTTTAGGCTTGGCTGAGGGCTCAGGAAGGTCCCAATCTGTCCCTACTCTTTAATACCTTTATAGGATTTTCCTTTTGGCCTTTTATGTTGTTGCCGTTCCCCAACAACCTCCTGCAAATGATCAACTTCGCCACCCATGATCTGCCTCCAACTTGAGCTCTTCCTAGAATCTCAGCACAAAACTTTCTTCAGACAACTTAAAACCCAGAAACTTGTTAAAAGGCAATCCCGATAAGTAGCATTTTCAGCATGGCAGGCCAGACCATTGGGGATATCTACCAGAGTCCCAAATATTTCTGCCTAAAGGAGCTGCTGCGAGTCATAAAGGCTGAGAGCCCCAGTGTAAACTTATCTGTTGTCACAAAGCTATCCTTGATTTTCCCTCTCCTTTCCGTAAGAGGCTTCAACCTCAGATGAACTATTTCAGAACAAAATGCAAAGTGAGAGGCCCTTTCACCTCTAGCTCCATCTTTCATTCCAAAGGCCAGATTTGCAGAAGCGCTCAGCACACATCATGCTGAACCTGCTTTCAAAAAACCAGTTGATCAGTGCCCTCCCTCCAACTGACTTCCCTTTTCTGAGGCTGTCACTCTGGCACCATTTAGAAGTGCTAAATTCACAAAAAGGAAGGGGAGCAAAATTTTGATTGGCAGAGAAAATGTACAAGCCTTTGAGATTCATTGTAAAATTATGTCTTGGTCAGCCTGACTGCTAGTAAGTTGATAGTAGTGTTCGCTTCTCCTGGAGATCAGAGGGAATCTAAAAAGAGGCTGGACCAAGATTACTTAAAAGAGTTTTATATGTGAAGAGGAACATTTACCTTGAACCCACTTGATACTAGCCATCTTGTCTCATCTGGGACCAAGTGAAGCAACGGACACCCCGCTGAGATACAGCCAGTTGTCACCTCCTTGACGGCACACCCTTCCTTAGCTGCATCAGGGAAGCTGCCATTCTTTCAGTTAAAATAGAAGACGAATTCCTACTGACTCTCAATTCAGGCATTAGCTCGGCACTGCAGCCTGTATGAAATTAGTTATAAGGCAACCTGCTGACTCAGCTCTAAGCTAAGGCTTTCAGCAGCTGTTTACCTTAGAAAGAGAAAGGCAGTTCCAGAAGTCAAGAGGAGTACCTGTCACGCAGGTTAGGTGGGACAGGCTACCGAGGTTCCTGATGCCTTGTTTCATCCATTGACAATAGCATATGTCACACCACGATTTTCCAGCTCCACGGTGCAAGGGCTCTGACTGGTCCAGCCTCCCAGACACAGGTCTGAAGGGTTCACAAACCAAGAGCCAGAGTCAGCTAAGAGACTAAAACGAAAGGACAAAATGAGCCTGCTCTGTGATAATGTCTGTCCCACGTAGATCATAAGCCCGTTGGGGCAGGCGCCATCTTTTCATTCTGTTTGTACAGCACCTGGCGCTACATACTTACAAATCAGCTTCATTCTCGGATGTAGCCATCCAACAGCCACATGCAATGCCAGCCTGGCTGAATCCATCCAAGGCGTGTATTAGTAAGGTGTGGCTGGCTCAACCATTACCTAGCTTTTATCTATGAATAAACTTTACTATCCAAGGCATAGGATCCTTCCCTTTATTAAAACCCCAAAGTTAACCTGCAGTTAAATATGCAGCATGGCTGCCCTCCCATAAAAAACATGAACCTGAATTAAATTGCATTATTTTAAATTTACAATCTTCCTGTGAGGATTGTCTCTGTGAAACTCAGGTCTTTGTTGCTAAGGGAAGCCAGGAAGACAGCAGATGGCCTCTCCTCCCCAATAAAACCATTATCGCTGAGGCTGATTACTAAACAGCTTTTTAAAAAAGGCAAAATAGCTGCATCATCCACCTCTGATCAGAAAGGCCACCCCCAGTGAACACACTGGTACAGTTTCACCCTACAGAGCTTTAAGCAGAACTTTCACAAATCAAAAGGGAGTGTGTTCCAACCAATGGGTGGCGAAATGTTGAGGGCATTAGGGTTGTATGCAAATTAAGATTCTTTGCTTTGACTGTGGGGTCTATATTTACACCACCCCAGTCTGTGACGTGAAAGTGATTGAGGAAGTTGGCAAATTCCTTTAAATGCCCTTTTAAAAAAATACTGCTTTCAGAGAGTAAATTATATTTTATTATCAGAGGGGTAGCCATGTTCGTCTGTATCCACAAAAACAACAAGGAGTCTGGTGGCACCTTAAAGATTAACAGATTTATTTGGGCATAAGCTTTCGTGGGTAAAAACCTCACTTCTTCAGATGCATGGAGTGAAAATTACAGATACAGGCATAAATATATTGGCACATGAAGAGAAGGGAGTTACCTTACAAGTGGAGAACCAGTGATGACAAGGCCAATTCAGTCAGGGTGGATGTGGTCCACTCCCAATAATTGATGAGGTGTCAATACCAAGAGAGGGAAAATTGCTTTTGTAGCGAGCCAGCCATTCCCAGTCCATATTCAAGCCCAAATTAATGGTGTTAAGTTTGCAAATGAATTGTTCATTGGCCTTGTCATCACTGGGGTGCAACAAGTCAGTGGGGTTGGGGCTCTCTCTGGGTATGTCTACACCGCCCATGGAAGTGAACATCTGACCCTGGGTAGACCAGCTCGAGCTAGCATGCTAAAAACAGTGGTGTGGATATTGCAGCTTGGGCTTCAGCTCAGGTTCTCAAGTGCACCTGACCCCTGGGTCTGAGCTAGGGTGGCTAGTCAGAGTCTTGGCCAGCGCCATGACATCCCCTATTTTTAGTGTGTTAGCTCAAGACGAGCTAGTGGAAGTCTGTCTACCGCAGCCTGGAGGCACAGCTGGGGTAGGGGGTCCAATGAGGTTCAGTGGGATTGAGGGGTAGGGTCTCTCTGGGGATAGACATTCTCAGTGAGATTCAGTGGGGCTTGGAGGTCTTTCTGGAAAGTGCTTTGAGTCCCTGGGGCCAGAGCCTGTGCTTGGGTTCTGCCCTTTCCAGGATTGCAGATGATAACCTCCTGTTCCTACTTCTCTGTGCCCCAGTCTCCCCTGCTGGCAAGCCTGTCCCTAAAAGATGCTGTTTTTCTCGCACGCTTCCCACAGACAGCCGGAATGACCTGCTTCCAGTTACAAAAAAGCAACTGTAAACTAAAGTCATAGTCCCCTGCTAATGGGAAGGATACACAAAAAATTGCCAATGTTATCACAAGATCACTGGAAATAAGTCAACAAGATGCAAAATATGACTGCAGATTAAGGAGATTCTTCACCTATACTTATGGGTTTAGAACTGAATGCGAGTTCAACCTGGTAAACCACTAAAAATTATGTTGACAGCAAATCAAAATGATTCTTTTAACCTCTTATGACTACAGGTCAGATGGTAGCAGCTGTGAAACTAAGCAATGACAGTCTCATTTTAAACTCTCCAGACACACCAATTCACTTTACTGAAATATTGATTGGAGGGAACTATAAAACAACGCCAACTGACAAACCTTTCATATTTGCAAAGTCAGAAACTATGGTTATGCTATCTGCATCTTTCAACAGAGAAAAATCACAACTCAGATTCCAGATGCATTCTCATTGCAAAATGTAAGATGCAAGGATCTATTTTTAGTTTGTCCCTTTCTCTGAACGTAGTGTAATATTTTTAGCAGCAAATCCTCAGCCATCCAGCTGTTTATTCAATCATATTATTATGACCCAATAAGGTAGCCAGTCCCCAAATTCTCTTGTCCTCCCCATGATCTATTGCATGCCTTTCCTTCACTCCCTCCCTACTGCTAACAGCACTGCAAAATGAGGCAGCAGCTTCTTCAACAGCTCACTTGGTGATTTAGAGGAAAAGTCAAGAGATGGCACTTACAGAACTGTCAGCAACGAATCAGTCATCCTCACCAAGATCCTGTATTGGGTCACAGAGAGACTTAAGGCCACAGCAACCCCCTGAAAGACTCCACATGGGACACAAGCACTCTGCCAGTTGAGAATGAATCCTCTCTTACCTAAAAAGATGCATTTAGATCAGGGGAGGGCAAACTACGGCCCATGGGATTGCCAGCCCTGTGGCGCAGCCGGGATAAGGCAGGCTCCCTGCCTGCCCTGGCCCCCCGCCGCTCCTGGAAGCAGCCAGCATCATGTCCCTGCGGCACTTGGGGGTGAGGTGGGGCAGAGGGCTCTGTGCGCTGCCCTCGCCTGCAGATACTGCTCCCCACAGCTCCCATTGGCCGGGAACAGGGAACCATGGCCAATGGGAGCTTAAGAGGTGGTACCCACAGGCAAGGGTAGCACGCCGCAGAGCCGCCTGCCCCACCCCACCCCCTTCTTAGGAGCCACTGTCGAACAAGCTGGCCACTTCTGGGAGCGGCGCGGGGCCTGGGCAGGTAGGGAGCCTGCCTTAGCCCCGCTGCACGCCACTGCTACCATGGAGCCACTTGAGGTAAGTGGCGCCAGGCCGGAGCCCAAACTCCTCCTGCCCCCCGCACCCCAACCCCCTGCCCTGAACCCCCTAGCCCACTGCCACACCCCTCCTGCCCCACAACCCCGTCCTGGGCCCCAACCCTCTGCCCCAACCCTCCATTCATGGCCCTGCATACAATTTCCCCACCCAGATGTGGCCCTCAGGCCAAAACGCTTGCCCAGTCCTGATTTAGATAGTGACTTAACTCTTTTTTGCAGAGTGGATGGCAACAGGATTTAATGAGAAAAGTGAGGGACACAGACATTCTTGAAATTCAAGATGTAACAAAAAATACAAAACACAAATCCAGGTACCAGTCTCTCTATTTCAAGCTGGATTTAGAAATAATCTGCTCTATTATCAATATGCAATACTCTTCCCACTACAAAAAGCCATCACCATATCAGATATGTCCCAAGTAAGACCTCTCAACATACAACAGCACACAATTCTCTATTTTGTCAGAAACAGATTTTATTTAAACAGAACCCTAACTGCTGCACCAGTAGTAAATTAAATCCTTAAAAAAAAAAAAAAAAAAAAAAAAAAAAAAAAAGGTAAGTAAGTTAAGTCCAAAATTATCTTCGCTTCTGGAAAATGTTGCCACGGCCCATTCCACGACCTCTTCCTCTTGCAGCCACTGAAGGAAAAAAAATAGATCATGTGGATCTGACATAACTGCATGTTTATAAGAATCTACATACGTTGTATCAAAGGTATTTTTGTGGTGCCAATCACTATAGTATCTAGCCTCCTGTGCTGAGTTAGCAGCGTGGAAACTAGGTTACCCTGTACGGTTCAGAAGGTGATGTACTTCTCTAATTCCCAGAGTGCTCTGTGATGGGGAGCAGAAGCTAATGTTTACATGCGTCTAGTCATGAAACAGATGAAACTAATATTGGATTGACAGTAAAACAAAATGAAAATTTTGTATTCATTCCATTTAGCGGCACAAACCTGCAGCCCAGGAGATCTGTATTAAAAAGTCAGTGCCATGCCAGAGACATTTTTTAATAACATTTTACCTGCGCCATTATTACATACCATGCTGGAACAGATTTCAAAGTGCTCTACAAACATCGTAATTCCTATGAGCAAAAACCTTTTCAAAGTAATCTATATAAGCATAAACAGACCCAAAATATTTGCTCTTAATCATTATGCATCAAGCCACATAATTTAGGCCTAGCAAAGATAAAGGAAGTCTGACTTTTCTGGCTTTTAAGTTCAAATCCTTGTGTATTTAAGTGCCGTTTTTATATTTAAATTAATGCTTCAGTGATAACTGAAGTAGATTTGACTAACCCAATGCCCAGAAAAAGATCACTGCATATAAGATCCAAGTGATTCAAATAGCTGCTTCAGAATCTGCACACATATACATGGGGAGCACTAAGATCTGGATATTTATGTGGGAGGGTTGAGTAGAGATTTTACCAGGCTAAGCGTCTAGTTATTTCTGAACGAATATTACTATTTTTAAATTTTCTAAAGCACTAGACATTTGAAGTTTTACAATAAAATCAAGGTAAGAAAAAAAAAAAAGGAAAACAAAATGCAAACTTCACAATTATTTAACTCTCCCCTCTGCCTGCCAAATAAACTCCTCTTACTCCTTGTGATGTTCATATTTAAGTGATGTAATAAACCAAACTCTTTGTACTGCAGAACTCCTGATGATGACACCCGCTTCAGTTTCCTAACAAATTGACAGGAAATGTAATGACCAAACACAGAGGTACCCACCTTGGGCTTTGAGAATAGCTGCTTTGCCTCGTCCGGCCCCAGAACCCTGGTTTTTATTCTTCATGCTCTTTAACATAGGAGCATTTTTCAACATATCTGGTAAAATGAGGAACCGTATCTTGCTACCCCTAATGTACACCTGCTCCAGCTGTGCCACTCGCCCATCTCTGTATGTCACTGTGATGTTGGACATCTGGAAGACATGAAACTGATCAATGCCTATAAGGGCCTCTTAAATAGTGAAGTGTTCCAGTTTGTTTTGGCTACTGAATTCTGATTCAAGGAAGTCTTCTTTCTAATACAGAAAGCTGTCTGGCCAAATAATAGCATGAACATATGTGTTAAACAGAATAGCTTTCCAGGACTGTTTTGAAACTGATTTCTGAGAGAAGTTTTCATCTGTTTTGTGCTAACATGGACTGGTATTTTTCAGAAGCTGCAGCAAGTTGACTAATGTAAATGGAATCCCAGTTAAGAGAATACATTGAAACAGCAGAGCAAGATCACTAAGAATCTTTCAAAGACATCATAGCCTTACATAAGTTTTGCCTTTTAATTGTGTGCACAGTGTTTGTTAGAGTAATCTAGCCAGCAAAAATGAGATTCAACATTCAAGATCAGATCAGCATATAAGTACAGAGCAGATTTAAATTAGAGTGGCGTGCGTGCGCGTGTAACATGATTGAGTGGGGGGGGGGGAGGGGAAAGAGAGAATGAAGAGAATAAGCTATGGAGCGTGGTACACAAAGAACAATAATACCAAGGACTATTTAATCAGTACTCAGAAGGCCTGTTAACTCTGGCACCCTTTGTCAATTGCAGTTCCTTATGAGAGTCAATGGAGTTTAAACTATTTGAATTTTACTAATCCTGTGGATTTCGTAGGCTATTTTGATCACTCCCAGAGTTGTATTTCTACATTAACCCAAAATAAGCTTTGGGAACTCACTGACAAGGGGAAATACCTTCCCTTCTATAGTATCACATATATTATATTAGTTTATTCTAACAAAAGTAATTTCTCATGAGATGAGAGTGATTTGAACATGTAGCCCTAGTCTTCAAAATCAATTAGAATTACACCGTATTCAAGTACCTGGCTTTGTGTGTGCTTTAAAAAAAAATATTTAAGAAAAAGCTTTTCAAAACACTGATTTGGAGAAAACATATCCTGAGCTAATGAGTCAAAAGAGTCGAAGCTAGCTGTTGAAATAACAAATGGTTTTAGCAGAAATGCCATTATCTCAAACTAGTCACAGAACAGAGCTCTGAAAAATGCATAAGAATTTCTGATAGGAACAGGCGCTCCTGCCTATAAACCAAAAAGTTTAAGCTGTCCCCTTCTCTAGAATGTCACAAGTGAGACTGTCATTTTGGCAAAGCTATGAAGCAGGATAACTCATCTTTCTTTATCTCTGAGTAGAAATGTTAATATTTAAGTAAAGCCGACAATCAGCCAAAGATTGACCTTTCCAAAAATACACCATTCGCACCCCCTTTTCCCAGACATACCTGGCAGTTCATGTTGTCCTCGGCCTCAATGAGTTTGCCACGGTAGACTTCTCCTGTATTGGTCTCACATGTCACGATGTGGCCCTCTGCCTCATGCAGCACTTTAATTGGCACTCCGATGGACATCTTTGCAGCAGTACAGTTCTAAACCTAGACCAAAAAGAGGAATAGCATAGTAAGTTTCTTTGCCCATAAACTCTGCCTACATAATACAGATTTTTTCTTAGAAGCCTTTAACAAACTTTTCTAGTCCAGAAAATAAAGAACTACTTACTCCGTTTTTTTTTATTTTTCTACAAATTCAGTGCCCTTAAAAAGTGTCAACTTGATAAACAGGGCTTCTGTCACCATGGCTATTCCCAGAACAAGTAATCATAGTAATCAGGATTAAGGCTTCTGTGCACATTGAATTGCTATGTAAATAACAGATAGTTTTATTTTAAAGACCATGTTGGTCTCAAAATCGTCTCAAAATCTTGGTAGCAGGGAAAGAAATGGGGAACTCAGAGAGTCATGGAGGATGGGGAAGAAAAACTTTTCAAATTTTCTACATTTTCAGAAGAATTACTGAGGAATCTGATGGGTTAGTCAAGAAAGAGTGAGACTCTTTTATAATCATTTTAGAAGAGGTAAGTAGACATAACTAACTTTGGGATGGCCCACACCGGCGAAATGAAACTAGCGTAAGAATACCAAAGCAGAGGAATCAGCAGTGCCAAAACGCTTGCTTGCTACTAGCAAAAGAAAATACAACTTTCCTTTCAATGAAAGATGTTGACTCTCACACAGTGTATTCACAGAATCTCATTTCTTGATGGAACTACATAAAGAGCATTCCATATTACATTGCTGTATTTCTGAGCATCATATTAAAAACATACAACATGCAGGATATTCCCCAAGATATAGACGTTATTGTGTCTTACAAGCTTGTGATGGAGGCCTCTATACCATGTAGGGGATTTTCTCAAGCTTTGGGAACACTGTTTAGTATACACATTTTCTGTTAAAGTGACACAGAAGCAATGTGACTTAAAGTGACATTTCTGATACAAGAGTTATTTCCTTTCAGAAATGCCTGAGGCTGAGAATATACTTGGCCTCCACTAGAAGAATTACCTTACCATACAGGAAAGAGTTGTTATAGCCGTGTTGGTCCCAGGACATTAGAGAGAAAAAGTGGGTGAAGTAATATCTTTATTAACGGAAGAGCTCTGTCTCCAGAACCCTAGCTCGAACCCTTGTCTCCTTCACTAACAGAAGTTGGTATAACAAAAGATATTACCGCTTTTGAATTGGAAAGAAATGGCTAAGCAGCCTATTAAAAGGATATGTCAAGACCATTGATGTGCATTATGGCCTGATCCTGCAAATCCTTACTTATGCATTCACGGCCTTCAAGGAAACTATTTATGGGAGTTAAAAAAAAATCATTAAGTAATTCTTACTAAACATCTAGAGCAGTGGCTCTCAAACTTTTACTAGTGACTCCTTTCACATAGCAAGTCTCTGAGTGCGAACCCCCCCTTATAAATTAAAAACACTTTTTTAGATATTTAACACCATTATAAATGCTAGAGGCAAAGCGGGGTTTGGGGTGGAGGTTGACAGCTCACGACCCCCCCATGTAATAACCTCATGACCCCGAGGGGTTCCAACCCCTAGTTTAAGAACCTCTGAGCTAGAGGATATGTTTTGAATTATGTAAAAAACCCACTCGTGTCTAATTTAATAGATGAAGGACTCGCCTGGCAGCTACACTTCACTGTTTTAGTCTCGTCTCACCCCATCCCTTCCCCATTGTAACTAGGACTGTTGTGATGGAAGAGGAAGAAAGATGGTGGGAAACTCGTGTGTGGGTATGTGGTGTGTGTGGGGGGGGTGAAGGGGGATGTTTCTATGCTCCGTTGAAGGAGTTTTAAAAAACTTTAACCCTTTTTTGTTTTATTAAAAGTCAAGGAGGGCCTCTGAAGAGGGACAGGTTAGTCAGACGTACAAAACCGTCCAGCGCTGTGCTCAGCGATACCCTGCCCGTCTCCTGGGCCGGAAACGCAAAGCAGCCAACCGGACCAGCGCTCACGGAGACCCCGACACGCGCACGGAGCGGTATCAAAACACACCCGCGCCCGGAGCAGCTAACACCAGACGATCTGCAACGCTCACGGCCCCCGCGTTACTTGATCGCACAATACCGGCCCTGAAACGTCACTGTCCCGGGGGGAGGCGGGCAGCGCCGGCGGGAGCCCGGGCCCGCGGGTCGCTAGGGGGAGGGGAGCGCGCTGAGGAGACGAGACCCCCCCCCCAGAGCCTCCAGCCCAGCTCCCCGCACCCAGGGCGGCCTGAGTCCACCCACCCGCCGGCGAGGGGCCGCGCTCCCGCCCGCCACTTACGCTCCGCGAGGCACGTCGCTGCTCAGCGTGGGCTCAGCTTTAGCGCTCGAATGGCCTCCACCGGTATCCCAGCGTGCACCGCACACCGGATCCGGAAAAGCCTCGCTGCCCAGAGAGCGAGCGCCTCTCGCCTTTCCACTCTATGGTTCGTGCGTCCGACGGGCCTCAGGAGCGGGCGTCCCGCGGGGATACCCCAGCCCGGAACAAGGGTTCCGCCTGCTTCCCCGGCCCACGAGGCGGGGAGCGACACGACAGTGCCGCATGGCTCCGCCGCTGCGAGTTTGAACACACACGGCCCCGGGGCAGCAGTGACAAGCCATCCCCGCCCCCCACCAGGGCATGTGACCGGGGTGCAGATACCCCCATAACGCCTGCCCTGCGGGGACTGCCTCGCCGACACCCCCGCCCCGGGGAGCGCGCTGCTGACAGCTGTCGGGGAGGCGGGAATAGTCCCCAAGGAGCCTTGCCCTGGGGGCGGGCATAGCGGTGCCGTCCTGAGCGCGGCCAGCGCCCCTCTCTCCGCCTTCCCCCGGTCCCCTCTGTGCGGGGCTGGGCCCGGAGCCGCAGCGCTCCCCGCCCGCCGCATCAGCAGCTGCCGCCGCCGCCGGGCCCCGCCCCGCCCCGCCTCTGCCAGGCAGCAGCGCCGGGGCCGGCAGGAGCAGCGCCGCTCCGAGACATGAGGGGGGCCCGGCCCCGCCAAGCCCCGCAGCCCGGTCCGGGCCCGGCGGCCGCCCACTGAGCGGCCTGGCCGCCTCTTCGCCGTCATGAAAAGCCCCAAGGAGGCCGCGGACTCGGAGCCGTCCTCAGGTCAGTGTGTCCCCGGGCGCGGCCGGGACGGGTTTCGGGACCCAGCACAGGAGCCGCCTCCGAGTGACGCCCCCGAGGCACCCTCGCCAGCCCCTGCCCGGGCAGCCAGCCCGCCCCGATGCCCCGGATCCCTGCCCGGGGGGGATCGGAGCCGCCTTACCCCACCCTCCCTTCGCGGCGCCCTGCCCGGGGGGGATCCGAGGACCCCCCCCCCTTCCTTCGCGGCGCCCTGCCCGGGGGAGCCGAGCCGCCTCGGACTACCACCCCCAGGGATCTGAGCTGCCTCTCATCTGATCCCCCTTCCGTTCCACAGCAGAAGGCTCGTTGCCATTGCCAGGTTGTGTTTGTCACAGCTCTCCTGCTTTGGGCACCCTCTATTGCCTGGGTGTCATGAGAACATGGTGCCTGCTGCTACTCCTTAGTGCCCACTTCAGACCCTTTCTGCATAACACACTAACCCCCAATTGGCCACTTCATTTCAAGCGACTGCCTCCAACATGCGTTACCCCTTCTGCTTGACAATCTGTCCCAAAGTGTATTTGGCTCCACGTCTCTGCTTCCTTCCCCAGACCTGAGGAAAGATCTCTGCGTAGCTTGAAAGCTTGTACCTTCCACCAACAGAGGTTGGTCCAATAAAAGATGCCTACCTTGACTCTCTCATGAGAAATTTGAGGCATTCACAGGCCCTGGCTGGTCTGCAGCCCTTGTCGGCAATAGTCCTCTACACACCCGCTGTTGTGCACACTCTGATCACTAATACAGCAGGTGAAGATTCAGACCTAAAGCAGTATTTTAAAGGCCTGAGGAAATCCAGAAAAAATTACCAGTCCCTATAAGAGATATTACCCCAGGGATATTAAGGCTCTGATTCTGCACAGACGCATGGATGGGATTTTGAAATCAGATGCTGCCGGTGAATGTAACTGCATGATTGGTGTTGGGGGCTAAATTAAACTGCTAAGATGGGGTCTATGTCTGCTTCCCTGAGCACCATTCTGCAGTGTCTTCTATAACCAATACCTTGTGCTGAAGCTTTTCATGTTGAACTGGGTTCAGTGCGAGGATTTGGGTATAATTTAAATACCAGATTGTTATTTTCCAACAGAACATTCTGGGCTTTTGAGTGTATAGTGAAAAGAAAGGAGTCCTAAGACTGAATTTTTATCACTCTGGACAGACGATGGAACTAGGGCACTCAGTTTGGGAAGATACCACTGTTCCAGGAAGATACGGTGTCTTCGCAAGTTACCGGCAGGTCCTTCAAGGATCTGTCTTCCCTGCACTTCCAGGTCTATCAGATCAGGGATACTGATTGTACCAACCTGCCTAAGATTCATGTGGAGGAGAAGGGTAGTGCCGTCCCCTAGGGATTTGGAATTAGTGGCTGCTTTTTGTAAACCTGTCACACTGAGTACTGTATTTACCAAACTGGCGAGGATCATGCAGTTCAGTTTATTGCTGGAACATACTTTCTCACTTCATTTATTCCAGGACTGTTGGCAATCGTCCTCCTCTAGGGAGCTTGAAAAGTAATATGAAGTTGTTGCAGCAAAGGGTGTGTAAGGCAAGGCAGGATGGCTGGCAACTCAATAAATTAAAGGAAATTAATTGACACATTAGGCTTCAGTTATTACTATTTGAGATTATGATGTAGAAAATGTGTTCTTTTCTTGGGACCTAATGGGGTACAGTCCTTAGTGGAAAATGAGGTTAGTATAATCCACCAACAGGAATTTATGACAAATGATGTATAATTCCTAATGTGAGAAGGCTTTGGAGATTAGCATTTCCTTTAGTATAATGAGTTACTACATTGATCTATACTGGCCAGACATAGACTAACTAAAGAGACTTGATGTCCTCCTCAGCAGGTACACTAGTTTTCAAAGCCACACGGGAAAGGCTAGAAAGAATGTAATACATAGGAATGTGAGAAATTTTGGAAGGAGGCCACAAAATCCATGGAGGCCTGTTTCTGCTAAAAGCATTTTGGGCATATCTTCCCTAGAAAATTACATCAAGTTAGAGCACAACCTTGAAGAGTTGATGGTGACCATGACTAGCCCACATAATGTTGAACACACCTTTTCCCTGTCTTTACACTGACTGCAAAGACACATTGCGTTGTGTTGACATTGCGTTAACACAACTTCTCACAGTCTTGCTGTAGCTCAGTGTAGTGTTCTTGAGGAGACAAGTCCTCCTGTTGATCACAGACTCAATTAGCACTTCCTTGTGGCCTGGTATGTTTTTTTGCTGGATGAACACTCGAGTATTGGCACATCGTTGATGGTCAGACTGCACCGAAGGTTGCAACAGTCACAAAATCTGTTAAAACCCAGACACTCAGTTTTGGACACACCACAATAAAAGATGAAAGTCTGTTGTTCTCCTGGTATCTCTCTTAGGGTGTGATTACCTCTTCATGATCATACAGAGGCCATGACCAGGAATAGGTAGATCTGACCGGAAAAAAGTTAGGGAGGAAGAGGAGGATGAATTTGCTGCAGAATTGGCCATAGCTATAGCAAAGAGGGAGTGTCAGGTTAAAACAGATGGTTCTCTTACTTTTACAATTTGGAAAAAGACCTTTACAAAAAAAAATTATGCCGAGAAGCATAACCTGCTAATGGGACAAAATAAAAAGTGTTTCTCAAGTAACCCAGTACAACACTAACTGTGATAGCAAGAGGACTGCTAATACTAATGTGTGGAAGTATACACATATCTGGGCTAACTCACATATCATGCTCTTCTAATGATGCATTGTCTTTACTACAGCTGACTATGTCCAGTTGCAAGTGCCAGTTATTCAACAGTTGTACCATTGGGACTGTGGGCTAGCCTGCTCCAGGATGGCACTGCAGTAAGTAACTGATTTTGGTTCAGAGGGGTGGGTTTTGAGCATAGGGAGTTGGGAATGTTATCCCCACTGTGGGACCCTTCCTAAGACCAGGATCGAATGTCAAAGGAGAAAAGTTGGGTGGGGCAGCTGTGACTAACCTCACAACTTCATCAGACCATATTTTCCCCAGTGCCCCGCTAAGGATTACTGTTGCCGCACTGGGCATAGCACCACTATTCCAGCAGGAGGAAAAGAAAACACAGATGAAGGATAATTAACCAAGTTTCTTGATATATACAAAATATCTGATTAACTTTAAGAACTTTGTAGATTAGCATGTTTAACCCAATAGAATGTTATCCCTGCAGATTAGCATGTTTTGTGTGATAGAATGTTCTCTCTGTTTCTTATTGGAACTGTTACTTATCACAGCAATTCACTTGAATTCCTTTCTATGTGTCTTCAAATGACCAGCAGGTTTCTTCTGTATTTATAAGAGTTAGTATCTTGCCACTGTCCAGTTGGGCATCCGTTCTGTGGGGTAAATGTTTTCCAGGAATATGAGAGTTTCAAAGCTATTCTCTGTGTTGCCCATTTTCTTTAACCTACTAGCTGTCCTGCTGAACTAGTCTTTCCTTCCACAGAGGAACACGAGCTTAGGTGCAGGAGAGTGAAATACCTATTTAGATGTCCACTTAGTAGATATGAAGCAGAAGATTTTCATTTCTCTCCATCCCTTCTGCCAAGACGTTAGTCCGTGCGCTGGTAATTTCCCATCTTGACTACTGTAACCTCTGCCTCTAGCCTCTCCGTCCCCCCTCACCTCTTTTCCTTTCCACTTCATTCAAAACCTCAGTTGCCAAGATCGATCTTCTTACCCTGCCAATCTGACCTTGTGTCTTTGCCTCTTGAATTCCAATGGCTTCCTTCTTTTTTTCTGCATAGTTTATTTTTTCTCACTTCCAAAGCTCTCCATAACTTTGTCTCTGAATAAATCTCTGCCCTCCCACATCACCTTTCCCCTCACCTCCCGCCTCTCCTCAACTGTTTTTCATTCACACCACCCTCGGTGCCTGAGGCAACCTTCCTTTGAATATTTACCAAGTTCCTTTCCTCCTTTAAAAAACTCCTTCTGAAACATACCTATTCCGTGAATCAATCCAGCTATAGTTGCCATACCCCTTCCTGCTGTTGAATGCGTGCTTTTAGATTGTAAACTCTTCAGGATAGAGCAACATTATTTGTTTAGCACAGCTCACCTCTTGTACAGCGTCCTGTACATCTTTAGAATTGTAAAATAATTAAGACAGCACTAAATTTCCAAAAGGGAAAACAATCACCTGTGATAAATCCAGTGAAATGCTCCCTACCCCATTTCCTTTGCTTTGGAATTTGTGGTTCATTTGTGGGTTATATTTTGGTTGTTTCTCAACCAAACCCTAATGTTTCAGGTTTTCCCTTTTGTGATATTAAGAGGTTTTGGACTGTTAGACACACCTTCTGCTAACGTCTTTGCTTCCCCACTTCCTCTAATACCCTAGGTACCTGAATCGTTTGAATGATGAGGAATTTCAGAAAGCCATCCGGGAACTCCGGTTAACAAAGAGTATCTGGACCATTGACTTGGCCTACCTAATGCGGCACTTTGGTGTTAAGCATAGGTTCTGCACACAGACACTTGGAGTGGACAAGGGCTATAAAAATCAGGTGAGCATCTTCATTCACTGGGAAATATCAGGCACTTTCCATCATGATCCATCAGGGCCATGCTGATGGAGCTGTGTTATTGATGTGGTTAACCACCATTCCTGTAAGCAAGGTTTGCCTATTGTCAAACTGTCTATGAAACAATTCCAAACCCAGGTTAGATGTGGTCCCAGATATTTTCCAGCTTGCGTTTTAAAAAACAGTACGAATTCAGTGTTCATGAAAGGTTCCAGCCTATTTAACAGCCTTGGAGACTGAAGCCCTCTATTTATCTACAGAACAGGTACAGCCGGGGCAGCAGCAGTGCTAGCTTCCACTACACTTCCCCCGCCAACGTGCCTCAACCCTGACCTGGAGGAACCACCTCTAGAGGTGAGAGGGGAATTCAGTCTCCATGTCCATTCAGTCCTTGGCCTCTGTTGATATTGCCAACAAAAAGGGCCAATTCGATCCAGTAGTGGTTATGTTTTTTCTTACGTGGAGTCCTGAAATCTAGGAACAAAATTGATACGACCAGATTCACATAGGCAGCTAAATAGCCATCAGCCGGAGACTGCAATAACTACAGACCTGAACTGAATTTGAACTGATGAACCAGAGGAGAGGTTCTTACCCTGTTTCCGGTGACCTGCGGGAGAATGACACCTTAACCATTATCAATCCCCTAAACCACCCAGGCCCTCTCTAACCGGTTTTTAATTGAAGATTCACTTTACTGGGGTGAATTTCATTCTGATGAATTGTTGATAAATCATTCTTTATCCCTCAGTCGTTCTACAGGAAACACTTTGACACGGAAGAGTACAGAGTGAACCAGCTGTTCGCCCAGGCCAAAGCCAGCAAGGTGCTGGTGGAGAAGTGGTGAGCTTGTCATTTCATCTCCTTTTCCCTTTGGAGACTTCAGGGGCCTGAGTCTCCTTTCACACTTGTGTAACTCCACTGAGTTACTTCTGACTGTGGTGGTGTAAGTCAGACTGAATTCAGGCTCCACCCCCTCTTTATTTCCCCTATCTTTTCACTTCCATTGAGACAGAGGGAGGAAGCAAAATGGTGACTGGGAAGAAGAGCAGAAAAGTGGAGCCCCAAAAGGGGAAAAGCAGCATTTTGGATTTGCTGACGGGAAACTGGCTATTTATTTAGGCTGAAAATTTGGTCTTCCATTAAGCTAAACTAGTGGGGAATGTCTTCTAAATAGCTTTTATTAAATAAAGTTGCCATCAGTGCTGAAGCGAATGTTGCAGTGACACAAAACCCACTGTTCCTAGAGCTGTGCTAACACTGCTCAGCCACTGCTGAGAGAAATAAACCAAAATCAGGCATGCGTGCTTTTGCTCCCTTGGAAACCCTGTAATTTACAAGATTTGCCAAATGAAGGATGACCTCATAGGAGAAGGAACCTCCCTGGAGAGAGACTTAAACATGGGAGAGAGAAAAATCACACACATGGCTTAAAACCTTATTGTTGACAGCAAAATTTGGAAGAGGAGAAAAGACTCTGGGTCATATTCAATCTGACTCTAAATGGGTATAAACTGAAAAGAATTGCAGCCACTTCCACCAGGGCTGCATTTGACTCTGTGTATTGTTTACTGGGGTAGATGAGTAGTAGCAAGAGAAGAAAGAGAAGGTACTATTTGTGCCTGGAAACAATGGCCTTATTGTGCTTTTACATGCTTTTTTAAACCTGCATTTGCCAGACTCTTTAGTGTCCTGTTAATGTACTTAGAGTTTGCATAGCAGCATCTATCCACCTAGTGCTGTGACCTGGGAGGAGGAGGCGGCAGCAAAAATCTAGGCCATATCTAGCACAGAAACAAAGCTTTAGATTTGGCTCACATCAGGGAGGGGGAGGTGGTTGTATATGCGCCTGTGCAGTACTAGGATTGAGAAGGCAATGGGGAAGAGCAGTGCTGGAAGAGATTAAAAAGGACATCAGTTCAGTGAGGCATTGCACACAGCCTGAACGTTTGGATCTGATCCAGGGGATGAGTGCAGATGGTATGGTACACACCATCTGTCTGTGTCTCTGAATGAAGAACTTCAACTCAAATAAATGGGATTGCCAGGTGGGCATGGGTGATTTTCATGCTCGAAATTGGGTACAATCAAATATTAGAACAATAATCCTGGCAAGAATAGAGAGCCAAACAATGCAACTTTATAATTGGGAAACTATTCTTACCTGACAAAGGTATCTTAGGATGCAGAGACCAAGATGACTGGGGATCTTGTGCCATCCAATCCCTCAGTTGAGGAAGACTTGGTGCTTTAGAGACCAGCTGCATTTGGGCTTCCGGGTGGGTGGGATGGGATTGGATTCTACAGCATCCCTAACCGCCCCATAAATAAACTAATTTCCCTAGTGTTGAATGGTTGTCAAATACTTCTGACAAAAATGCTGCTCCTCCAGGGCATCTGGGACATCTTGAGATTCCATTCATTTTAATACATGTTCTATAGAACTTCAGCCAGAACGGCTCTGCTCTTCACTGGCAGTGAGGGTATAATAGACTTGAATGGAACAACTACTGTCTGCGGCTGCAGTAGAGCCCTCAACAACAAAGATATGTAAAATAATCATAGCAATCACATAACAGAGATGGACATCATCCACACTCACATCGTTGGGAGAGCCCAATCCAGTGAATACAGATCTCTCTCCTGGGCTTCTTTGTGAATGTCTGAATTTTCTTCTGCAGCACAGTGACTGTCCAGGACATTCAGGAGCACCTGTCCCAAGGTCACGTAGCCATTGTCCTGGTGAATGCAGTCTTGTTGCTGTGTGAACTTTGCTCAAGTCCCGTCAAATATTGCTGTTTCCTCCCTATTGGCCAGAAGTGCTTCTGCAGGAATCCTGACTACCAGGGTCATTTCATTGTGTTGTGTGGCTACAACAAAGCCTCAGGGAGTGTCTACTACAACAACCCTGCCTATGCTGACCGTGAGTAGCTGAACTTTGTTTCATTCTGTGTGGATTCTCCATCTCCTCATTACTAACGTGCATAATGCAAAACCAGCTGGAGTTTCCCTGATACCAGGCGGCACCAGCTGATTGGCCCATGATTGTTCTTACAGAATTCAATTATTTCATTCTTTTCTGGGCTGCGATTCAGATGAAGCATTGGAAATATATTCTGACAGGATTGCAGAAGCCTTATGATTATTAAGAGGGACACAGTTTAGGAGTGCTAAACTATACACGTTCAGTATCTTGAAGAAAGAACAACATGGTGTGTAATTACACAGAGCCCACTTCTGCAGTGGTTATGCACATAAGCATTGCTCTTGACATCAATGGGACTACTCAAGCGAGTAAGGGCTGCAAGATCAAGCCCATGAGATCTAGTTCTGTTTACCCAAAGGCAGGCTAAGAGCTGTTCATGAGCAAATTCTTCCCCTGGCTCAGCATGACTAACATTCTGCTCCTGTCCCACAGGAACATGCAGCACCAGCATCAGTAACTTTGAGGAAGCCAGGACGAGTTACGGCACAGATGAGGATATCCTGTTTATCTACACGGACAGCTGACATCCAAGCTTGCTGCTTTGTCATTTCCGGCGCAGTCTGCCCAGCACCTGCATGGCAGCTGGCTGCTTGTCTCAGGACTCTTACTGCAGAGACTTAGCTCCTGATTTGCAGTGGGATCTTAAACAAGGGATGCTTTATAGACATTCAGACATTTATATTGCAGTGTTGTCTTCATCTTTTTATTCCCAATGATGAAATATCTGATGTTGCAATATCTAACACACACACACGCACATTTTAATTTTAACGTTGCACATTTGAGAGCAGTTTCAAAATGCAATCCCCTCAGAGTCCGACTCTTACAGTTGGCTGTGAGCTTGTTTCTGAATTAAAGACTTGAAATAAAACACACCAAGTACACGACTTTAGTCTACACGTGGGAATTTGTGCACAGGTTCAGCTACATGAAGCAAGAAAAGAAAGAGGAAATACACGTTGGTTTGCCTTCAAAACTGCCAGAGCTGATCTTCACTCTAGATTTAGTTATTTAATGGTCAGAAGGGTGTAGATAGGATAAATGATTAACCTGGCCCATGATTATTTTTTTTCAAGGAAGAAAATGACTTGTCAGCTGTTGACATACTGTGGCAGATTCTATCAGCATTGCCTGCACAATGGGAATGAAATACCACTTACAAAGCAAGCTTCTTGTGTAAACCCAGCTTGACTGCTCTCACCACCTGTACCTGGGAATTGAGTTTGCAGTTTGATCTTATTGTCAGTGGAGGACCAGTCTTCCTGCTAAGGGCTATAGGCTACTCCTTCCAAGTAGTAAGCACCTACTGTCATTTTGCCTACCGAGTTATCTTGCATGAGTTAAAACGTTTCTAGGAATGGTTTGACCAAAGTTCTGTGTTGCCCCAAAAGGCTGACTGGTGACATTTTATTTGGGCCTAAGAAATTTTAAGTCTGTGTGCAAAGGGTTGGAAACATCTTTCCCCCCCACACACACACACTCTCTCTCTCTGCAGTATCCAGGGATCAAGTCTAGGTACAGTTTTTAAACTGTTGATTAAGTAAATGCATTAAGTAGTCACCCAAGCACTGAGGGTTTATGCCTTGTGTGCAGAGGGTTATTTTAAATGTCTGGCAGGAGAGAGAACAGATTTTGCGCGAAGCCTGTATTGTAATTTGAGGTTCAGCATTTGTTGTTGAGATTTATTGAGGGATTTCCCAGGAACAGATACTGCCAGGAGCCTGGCTCAGAACTCTGCTTCAAATTGAGAAGGCAGGGAGAACAAACTTCTCTTGGCTGAAGTCCAAAGATGTTATAGCAGGAGCCCAGACTTTCTACCTCTTCTCACTCTACAGCTGTGTTCTGGAATAAGCAGCAGGGTCCTCACTGCAGTCTGATGCTTTAAGCTAAACTGTAAGATTGCAGCAGGCTGTGTGCAGCCCCTTTAACATATTATCTGGGATCACCTGCCTGGCAGAGAAGCACTGAAATGTAGGAAATAATTCAGCTTTGACCTTACACTTCCTACAAATTTTGACTCCCAGTCTCATCGTGTCTTGAAATTTAGCTTTATGACTTTAACTACAATAGAAATGTGCTTGGTTTTATACTTAGCCTTTTCAGCTGAGGATTCAGATAATGTACAATTGACTTAAAGTCACGCTGGCAAATCCTTTGGGCCCAAAATCTGGTCTACTCTAAAATTATAACTGGTTTGAACTCACCTCCAAATTCCAAAATGATTTTAAAAACAAAAGAAAAAACGTTGCTATGGATGTAAGCACTATAACATGATATGTTTTGTACCTAGACAACCAGCTGAGGAGACGCATCTTAAACCCATTGCCTAAAGCTGTAATCCCTGATGGTGCAGGTAGTAAATAAAAAGCACCCTTTCTGGTGAAAACAGAGTACAGGGAGTCAATGTTTAGCAACACGCTAAAGGATAAAAGTTGTAAGGAAAAACATTTTCTAATCTAGGTGGCTTGCAAACACTGGAGAGTATCCAAAAAGTACTTGATGGGGTATGTTCAATATAATCTAGAGTGCTCCTGTCTTCAGTGCCTGAGATACAGCGGCAGGTGAGTAGAAATGCTGTTCCTTTGCAAAATCTGAAAAACGAGTTTGATGGAAATGTGTTTTCAATCAGAACTCATTTACAGCAGGTGTGGCTGGAATGCACTTGGGCACCTGCTGCATGTGAAGATGACTGGGAATTAGGGTACAAGTTAGTGGCAGACAGAACAGAAGCATCAGAAGTTCCATTACAATCACTGCAGAGGGCCTGTGGCCAAAACCAGTAACAGGTTTTGCCTTATAATGCCTACAAAACTGGCTAAGCTACCAGCTGGCCACTGACGTAGAGAATTGTATGTCCAAGTCCATTTGTGTGTAATGCTTCACTGTGAAGGATTTGTAGATGTTACTAACAACACATCTGTAAACTAACTATTCAGTATCTTTTGTTAATCTGTGCTTTTTCCCCCCCATCCCATAACTCCTCCAATATAATTTAAGCACCATGGAATTTATTTTCTGAAAGGGGTGTGTTTAGCCCAATGAAAATCGTTCTTACAGCGGGGTTAAGAGTAATGATATGTTGCCATTCAGCTTTGGTTCTGGTGTTCAGATCCTGGTCTTGAACCAACTTGGGAGCAGACATTAGACTGCATGTATTCAACTCAAAGGCAAAATGGAATCTTGTCTCATTGTAAGAATACCTCATGTAAATGATGGAAGCAGCTATATGGGTGTAATCATTTTTACTGCTGTTGGGTTAATCAGTATTTGGGTGGCTGGATTTTAAATAGTTAAATGGAATTTAAAGATTAAATTACAGCTGATTAAATGACAAAGAAGAAAACAGGAGCCCCTCACTGCCACAGGATCTCCTACAGGCAGGGAAAACAAGTGAAGACTGCCCTGGAAGATGAGCCTAGAGAGAAGAGGTGAAGGCCATATTTGAGTAGAGCTGAAATTGAGTAGGCATGAGTCAAACTTTAGGGTAAGAAAGCAGTTAATTGGGCAAAAATAAAGAATGTCTTATCTTTTTTCTGTTAGAAATTTGCTTATCAAAAAGCTCACCCTGAAAATGTTTGTGTAATATCTTGTTTTATTCATATCGTCCACAGCAAAGAAAGGGATATTTTACATGCAGAGAAATTTTATACATAAATATATTTTGTCTGTAATTGAGCCATTCTCAATAAAGGTTTTAAGTGAACCCCATAGCACAGTGTAGCAGCTGTATTTGTCAACCAGTTTATTATGCAAAAATGTGTCAAGATCTTTAAAAGAAGTATGTATTAAACTAGAAATGATACAATTAGCTGAAACTGCCATTTTTAAACTCTTAAGAGACAAATATTTACTTCAGCTGTGGGTATGCTGTCATTAGGATTTAGGTTCATATTCCTTTCACTTTTCCCAGACACATCACTACATCAGACTATACTGGGCAAACAAAAAGGGAAGCAAAACTGGTTATATTCCAAGCTCAAAGCATTCCATGTACCATTGCTATCCACACACTACAGTTGTCTTAGGCATCACACAACCAGTGAGTATCCTAGCTGAGTGCAACTCTTTGGTTGAGATCTTCAGCTCTGCACTGGTGCAATCTACACCAATTTCTTCTAATTCCATCTCACAATGCCATGCTGGGCTTTTGGAGGTTCCTTAAAAGCCTCTGTGCCTCTAGCACCATTACTGGGTACTACAGGAGTACCCAAAGGCATTTGTTGAACTATGGTGGTACGGTATGGGGTTGGTATATGTGCTAAACTGCTGCAAGGTCAAACTATGTGATAAACCATAACATGTTATCATCCTTGCAATAGTTTCCTTTGTTAGTGTTTACATACTTTTAATGGGATCATTACACAGAAGCCTTATCTGCACCAATGATTCCCAACTAATAGGTCACGTCCTGTTTGGGGGCCACTATCCGGTTCTAGGTGGACTGTATTAAATGCTTTATAATACAAAACAATAGAAGGAAAGCAATGAAATCCCAGACTCTACAGTTAATTTGTATAAAAAATAAATATGGCCAAATCTCAACCTGGAGGTGGTGGTATAGAGAGAGATAACAGAAGATAGGCAGAAATACCCCCCTGCAGAGAGAGAACCAGTCCTGCTGCTTACAAGCATTTCAGGCAGTTTGTTTTGCCACAGAGCTGGGGTTCCCTGCTTTCTTGTGCTGCTTGGATTAAGTGCTTACTGTGGGTGTGACACGGGGAGAGACAGGAAAAAGTAAAAGTGAGCAGACAGATCCAATGCATGTTATGAACAAAGCTTAAAAATACTACATTTCTTTCTCACTACTGATCCCCCCCTTTTCCCCACTCACATCACATGGTCTGTTCCTGCATGTGATATGAATGAATTCCACTATCATTCGTTATACTCATGGATTATGCAATGGTTGTATTTCCAGTGGAACAGTCACTGGACTGAAGGTTGGAAGCTACTCACCTATACTACAGAAAAAACTTCCTAGGCAGCCTTCTTACTTTTTTTTGTTCATGTAATTTGGGGCCCTGCTTAGAAGCTTTAGTTTCCTGTATTTAAAAACTGGCTACAGGAACGTAAGACGACAAAATCCTGAAGTGCTATGAAAGTCTGCAATAGTAATACATTCCATTACAAAGTACTGAACACTGTTAGAGTTCTTTTTGGCTTGGCAGTAATTTAAAAAGATGTCTCGCTACAAAGCTGTCTGTCCTTCACGGCCAAACTAATCAATGCTCTAGAAAGCAACATTCATAATAGCTTCATGGAGTTTAGATTAAAGCCCTAATAGAATGTGTAGCATTTAATCCTGCTTGACTGAGATTTTTTAAATTGTAGAGCATTAAGATGGTTAAGATACAAATTGGATATTAAGAGCTAGATTCTGAACTAAAATTTATTAGTATAAAAGAGAATAATGCCTTTGATTTCAATGGAGTTACTCTGGTATTACAGACAAGTTTGGTTTTAGCACTGGAAAAGGTCTACAAAAGTACCCAGTGCTACCCCTTGCTGTTGTAGGATTACTTTCTCACACTCTGTTTACTGATCACTTGTCATAAGTGTCCCAAACAAGGGAACTTCCACCAATTCTCTTAAGAAAATTCTACCACTAAATTTTTTTATTGGGAATTCTACAAACAAATCTTTTTCTTATTTTTATTCCATCCTTTATACTTTTAGACCCTTGGCTCACTTTAAATAAATTACTTATCCTTGAAAAACCTTTGAATAGCCCCCAGGCTCCTTTTATCTTTACTAAGTCAAGCCAAACCATACACATTTCATTTTAAATCTTTTTTTACAGGACAGAGGCCAAGACTTTTAAAATATGGTTGCCAAAAATTAGGCTCCTAAATCCTTATTTGGGCACCGACATAAGATCCTAACTTCAACCACTCTGTTTTTTGCCAGACCTTTTCCTTCCGTATTTTCCCCTGTAAAACTAATACATAGGACATGCAGTTCATTTTTTTAAACCACCAATTTAGATACACCAATTCTCTTGAGGCAATGGTGCCCAACCTTATTATACTAGAAGACCACATAAACCTAAGCACACTCTTGTGTGGGCCAAACAGATTCTACATATCTTAAGATTTCAGCCGACAGCAGGAGTCCCGCCACCTGGGGCTGATAGTCTGAGCCCCGCTGCAGCCTTATGAATGCTCTGGTGGGCTGTGTAGGATTATGGGCCATATGTTGGGTACCCTGGCTCTAAGGAGTCAGATGGTGGAACAGCAATGCTAAGGTCATTACCTCCCCAGCAAGATAAATAACCTAAGAGGTACAACGTCCACAAGCTGAAATACGTAGTGTGGCAGCATCCATATAGTAAGATTCTAGGAATGGCACTCTGAAGCCTAAAATGTCTGTTGAGTCAGTGTGAAGCAATGGAAACAGGTCCAAGCATGGCTTGAAAGTTCTGTTTACAATATCACCAGGTTCCATCATCACTGAGTTTCATGGCCTACTACCATCCAATTTTTAAGTTCTCAGCCATTTTGACCTTACGTATTACACCTGGGTGGTGTACAGCTATAGTAAGGCATGCATCTCTATGCTATGCCGAGGGTTCTAGACCATTGTGATATCAGAGGTAACACAACCACCTTACTCTACAGCTAATTTGCATGCAATAATTTCATTGGTTGTACTAGGGAAACTGCACAGATGCTGGATTACCTGGCCCAATTGCCACAGCCACAAAAATCAACATAAATCTCCTAGCACAACATAACCCACACAAATAGACACAACCAGCACACACCACTAACCCCAAACACCACTCTGAAGCTTAGAATCATAGATTCATAAATTCTAGGACTGGAGGGGACCTCGGAAGGTCATCTAGTCCAACCCCCTACTCAAAGCAGGACCAATCCCCAGACAGATTTTTACCCCAGTTCCCTAAATGGCCCCCTCAAGGATTGAACTCACAACCCTGGGTTTAGCTGGCCAATGCTCAAACCACTGAGCTATCCCTCCCCCCGTCTGCAGCAATATGAAGCAATGGAAACAGCTACAAGAATAGCGGATGGTAGTTTTTGTTTAGAGCCATTTTGGGCTTTTTCATAAACATGACTTAACAAATTACACCTGTGTGACAGCACGGGCGTTCAGCCACTTGTAACAATGTAAAGTTATCACGTGAAGTGAGGGGAAATACAGTCAGTTCCTTATCTAGCGCTTCCTTTTGGGAAGTACCAAGAGTCAATGCTTGTATTCCTGATACTCTTCTGATAGGACTGATTTGGCATACAAAGAAGAGGAGACAGGTGTCAGAAAGTCTCAGACAAAGCTTTTAAGTGTTGACATTTTTATCCCACTGAAACAAAGCATGTAGGGAAAGTGCACTAGCATTTCCTCAGGGCCAGATTGGTTTTGTATATGCTATATCACCTTTTCACCAACACTCATACAGTATAATGCACATTTCAGAATTTAAGCTAAATCTGACCAGGTGAGTTCCTCACCCAGCCCGCTATCATTTGCTCATCGCTTTGCAGTAAGTGCTTTATAAAAATGTATAGTAAGTTTTGACTGGCAGTGACTGCACCTGCACTTGCCAAGTTTCAGTTGCAGTACCAACTGTAAGATAATCGAAGATGGAGACTTTTGCAGACTAACATACATAGATCACTTTTGTTTTGTAAAGGAGGAGATGCTATCACCTTGGTGTAAGAGCTCTCCTACCAGAGGACACCGTCACAGCTACTCTTTAATAATATTGGGTGCAAAGTTAAGCTGGACAGCCTTCATGAGTTCCTCTGCATACATCTTGTATCTACCAGTCATCTGGAAAAGAAAAGCAGAGCTGTAGCCTATTTCAATAACTTCCCATTAGCTGCTCCTTCTCCTCCCCACTGCCAGGGAGGATTACAGATGATCAGTTGAAGGAATTTCAATAGAAAATATTGATTTACATCACTTTTAAAAAAAGAAACATTAACTACCAAGAAATGGAAGGTCTTAATTCCATCAATCTTCAAAAATTACCAATGCTCTGGCACAAGCAGGCTCTTGCAAAAGCTAAGCTCTCATTTAAAAACACATTACAAATGGAGTTCTATGGTGCAAAGTGACTATGTAAAATTGGCACCGTCTTGCTCAGCACATGTACTCCGTGTGTGTGTTTTCAGAGTCACATTTGCTGACAAGTGACAAAAATAAATTCTTACAGCTTTTTTTAACCTGTGTTACCTTTGCAGGGCTAACATAGGTGAGTGTGAGAGCTGAGTCTCTTTGCTGTGCACTGATAGAATTATGTACTGAATTCCAGTTACACCAATGTACATCCAATGAAGGTAGTGGAACTACACAAGTGAGAAGTCTTCACATGATGCTCCCAGTAACACCTGAAAACCCCACTGCTTTCAATGGGTTTGCACAGGTGTCACTGTAGCATTTGGTCTGCAGAACCTGTATCTATGTAGAAACTTATACAGCTCCCATTGTGGTAGCATGATCATCTGGTGATGATGCACAGTAAGGGAAGAACCCATCTTGATTTTCAGATCCCAGGCAGACTTTTCAGGGATGATAGAAAGAACAGAGAGAGAGAGAGAGAGAGAGTGTGTGTGTGTGTGTAAAATAGCCATATAAAACATGAATTCCATGCTGCTCTTTTTACAGTCACTTTTCACACTAAGTTTATAGCCATTATACTTGTGAAGAAAGCTTTCTAAATGTGACTTGATACTGCTGTCTTCCTGAGTGTGCAAGCAGCCTGAAACATTAGCTTTGAGGGGAGTGAACTTGCTCCTCTCACAGCAATAGAGTGAATTCTGAAATGTAATGAGGACAATGGTTAATTATTTCACTGCTGATCATTTTAGAAGAAACATACAGTTAATGTCCTTATCCATTGCTTCTGGATGCAGTGGCAGATCCTGGAGCAAGTTATGGGGATATGTGGTTGCTGTCAAGGGTTGTCTGGGTGGGGAGCAAGAAGGTCATGCCCATCACCCCCAAATGTCAAGTCACCTCTGGCTGTTCATAAGTAGAAAGGGGATATTGTATTTCCATCAAATGACAAAAATGTAAACTGCTTCCTACTCTTTTCTGGTTGTCAAAAGCCCCAGTTGTCCTCTACTCAGCTTCCAAAACTTCCAGCAATGCTGGTTTGCACTGTCAATACAAAACTGCAGCACACTGGAAACAGAAGACGTGGGGGCAGATAAAATAAACAACCAAATATAAAAACAGCACAAGGGATATTGTACTACTCATTTTCATACTGCAATAATAATGTCCACATTTGAATGCATCTAAAATGTGCTGTTACAGTTGAGGGGCCCTTGTGTATTCTCTGATGACCAAGACCTTCGTTCTGCTGAAATGACCCCTCATTTTACTGAGGATGTAAAATTCAGTACCCAGTATACCACAGCCACCAGGTCCAGTATGTCACAGAATATATAAGAACATATGGCACAGGCGTATGCCAGAGCAAAACACAAGGAAGCTGGATGTATTTTTGTACAGATAAAGACCTAAAATTCTTTGTTACCATGTCTGAGTTTCAGGGGTCGGCAACCTTTCAGAAGTGGTGTGCCAAATCTTCATTTACTCACTCTAATTTAAAGTTTCATGTGCCAGTAATACATTTTAACATTTTTAGAAGGTCTCTTTCTACAAGTCTATAATATATAACTAAACTATTGTTGTATGTAAAGTAAATAAGGTTTTAAAAATGTTTAAGAAGCTTCATTTAAAATTAAATTAAAATGCAGAGCTCCCTGGACCGGCGGCCAGGACCTGGGCAGTGAGCGTGCCACTGAAAATCAACTCACGTGCCGCCTTCGGCGCACATGCCATAGGTTGCCTACCTCTGGTTTAGACACTGGAATACAGTATCACTGAAGAACTCAAGCAGGAGGAGGATGACAGACTGTAAAGGTCACTAGCTAGAGGGTTTATCCTACTTGTTGCCAGGAGTCAAGGTGCATATTGGGTTCAGGAGGAAAGGGTGATCGAAATTCCAGACCTATAGAACTTCTGAGGACTAAAACTAAGTGCTTGACTACATGTGGACTCTTTGGGTATGTCTACACAGCGAAAAAACATGTGGCTGGCCCTGGTCAGCTGACTCGGACTCACGGGGCTCAAGCTCCAGGGCTGAAAAAATTGCTGTGTAGACATTCAGGCTCAGGCTAGAGCCCGGGCTCTAGGACTCTGTGAGGTGGGAGGGTCCCAGAGCTTGGGCTGCAGCCTGAGACCGAACATCTACACCGCAATTAAACAGAGCCTTAGCCTGTTTGCCCATGAGCCCAAGTCAGCTGGCATGGGCCAGCTGCGAGTTTTTAATTGCAGTATAGACCTACCCTCAGGAAAGTTCATCTAAATTAACTAAAGATGTGTTAGATTAGTTAAACCACAGTAAACCCGTGTGGATGCTCTCATTCAGAATTAAAGTGGCCTAAATTCCATTTAGCTTAATTCACTTCCACAGTGAAATAGAGCAGGAGGCTTCAGAGGTGAATGGGGGCAGTTTTCATGTCTGGCTTCAGGCTGTCTGCAGGCTCAGGAAGTGAGCAATCCACCACTTAACCTTCTGAGTGTGATCTTCAGAATCATAAGGACCAGAAGGTTTCATTTTTTAGCAACAGCTTAAATTCCACAAAAACTAATGTGTAAGGCCCATTCAATGTCATATAAAAGTTAGCAAACTATTCTTAGAGAACTGGCCAGGTTTCTTTACAACCTTTGGGTCGGCAACCTTTCAGAAGTGGTGTGCCAAGTCTTCATTTATTCACTTTAAGTTTTCGCGTGCCAGTAATACATTTTAACATTTTTAGAAGGTCTCTTTCTATAAGTCTATAATATATAACTAAACTATTGTTGTGTGTAAAGTAAATAAGGTTTCTAATGTTTAAGAAGCTTCATTTAAAAATTAAAATAAAACGCAGAGCCCCTCGGACTGGTGGCCAGGACCCGGGCAGTGAGAGTGCCACTGAAAATCAGCTCGCGTGCCGCCTTTGGCAAACGTGTCATAGGTTGCCTACCCCTGCTTTAGAGAATAAGGACTTACCTTAAAACTCCATTTGTCACTGACTTGCCTGCAAAGGTTTAGATCCACCTCAGTCACCAAAAGCCCATCCTGTGTGCGAGAAAGTCCAGGTGTCCGACTACCATCTGGCGCAGCCACATAACTCGAGCCATAAAAATATCCCAAGTCATGGTGGGCTTAATAAATAAAAAATATAATAAATAAATAATAATAATAATAAACGTAGAATGCCATGGGCAAATAAGTATGCAACCTCACATGTTGTTTCCCCTGAGAAACTCAGGATAACTTCCTCTATTTTTTCACCCAGCTGTGCCCTCATTTAACTCAACAAGCCACCACAGTGAAGCCACAGGAAAACTGTAGCTCTAACCATTAGTTACCTTTCCCAAAGAGGAGAGCTTTCACATAGACAAACAGGAATCCACGCAACTTTCATAGGCTTTTCATAATGGATTACTGTGCTTGCTAATTATTAAAACTATTTGCATTTAAATAAGGGCTTTGTTTCTCTCTCCCATCTAGCCTACAATCAAGTAAATGCCAACTGTGACATCGCAATGTGTTTCAAAGCAACTGACAGAGTTCACAGAATTAGCTCTTCAGTACAGGACCAAAGTATAAAACATTGAGATAGGAGGAAGAAAAATCTTATTAAAAATGCAAATATCTTCAACAGGATCAAATGATTGGCCACAAGATCAAAAGCATCAGACACCTCGAAAGTTCTGCACTGCTCAGTGTGGGCAATCAAAGTGAGTGATAGCAACCACTAGCCACCTTCATGCAGCAGCTGCTAATACTGAGCTCCAATGTCAGGCCAATACAAGGATCTGTAGCAAATGAGTTGGCTGAGACTCAGACTGAGGCCAGAAAATAAACAGAGAAGATGGTGGTTCCCATAGGACAAATGCTGAGGCTACAAGTGAATATTGGTGGGTTACATCTACCCCAAGAGAAAGCAGTTCAGAATCTCAGACTTCTTTTGGATTTCTGAATAGATAATCAGGGAATCTGACAGAGTACAAGTTTATTTGATTTTTATAACTTATCCTTTTGTTCAAGCCTGTAGTGAACACAACAATGCATTAGGTTATTCTTTTCTTTCTTCTCTTATTTCTGAATTATAATTGGTGTTTACTTTTGCCCGTCATGTTCTCACCATTTATAATGATATAAATTAAAGAACAGAATAAAACTGGCCAAGTATATTTTGGTTTGCTCCTGTGAAACCCCTCTAAGGTATGTCTTCACTGCAATTAATTTGGGCTCTTAGTCAGGTGTTGCCCCTCACCCCACTTCCATTCACACAAAAGCCTCTCTCCTGGGTCTGGTGGTGCTTTACACTCAGGCTGGCTGGCTGTATAGGCGAGAGCTCCTGTGCTGCTTCCACTTGGGCTGACAACTCGTCCACTTTGCAGTAAAGATGCAGGCTAAATCACTCATGCACTGACACCTCCAATGGCTTCCCACAATTTCTCCCATGTGCCCAAGACAGACAAGTTCTACCATGATTCACTGGGAAAGAATCATAGGGTGTCTCAGCTTACTGCAGCACAAAGAACGATAGGCTATACCCTCAAAAGTCATAGCAACATAGTGAATGCAGTATCAGTGAGGACACGGTCACACAGGTATTGCACTCCCCCTGCTGGGGCTAGATTAATCCAGGTGCTGATCACTCATCTTAACTCTGCAGTGAAGACGTATCTGTTGGGAATTGCACATTTGTCTATTTATAAAATAGGCATTACAACAGGAGTAATTGACAGCCTAAAGGAAGGTTCTGGGAGTCTGCTATAACCACATCAGACTCAGACAATTGTTGTAAAGAGGCAACGTTTTATAAAGCAATAAAATGGAGAAGTCCAGTAAGAGAGTCTCCTGTATGTCTTAGCTCTGCACCCCATCTTCAGCATCATGTGGCTCGGCACGTCAGAACCTATAACTTTATGTAAACCATTCACAAAAACATATGAGACTCAATAGATCATCTGTGTGTCTGGATATGGACTATATGAAGCTAATCATTTTTCACATTAACTTGTGTATGTATCAACAGTACTTGGTAAGAGAATTTCTGGCATGGATTTAAAGTCAGAACATGAAGGTTAATGCATCATCATAAACCTCACTGACAACATAGGGCAAATTTATGGGGCTTTGCCTTGAAAGCTTCCAGGGATCAGACAGACTGGAGTCCCTAGGAAGGATATAACAGCCCTATATAAGCACCTCCAATGACCATATGCCACTGTACTTTGGATATCTTTCCTACTAGTTGCCTGTAGTTTCTATGACAGTGGCATTTCTGGGAAGTAAGGCTGCTCTTAGATATGGAAACTACCGGCAGATAGCCGGAAAGATAACTCTTCATGCTTCAAAATCAACAATTAGCAACACATGAAGGTATTTGCTGAACGTACCTTTCCCACCATCTCCAGATGTAAATGCATTCACGTAGTATTCCTGTGAAACAAAGGCCGTTTGAAATGAGGCTGTAGATGGCACTATAATCTCATTTCATGCAAGAGGATCTTGCTGCAATACAATGTTTAATATACTAACATATTAATTAATGCTTGGCATACATCTGTTAAGACTTGTTTGACGGTAAGCCAGACATTTCCTGTAGAAGGGAATCTTCAGTGTCACCTAGTTTCTAGATTCAAGGTAGTGACTGTCTTGCTAGAATTTTAGGATGGACTAGCCTGGAAGACAGGCATTTGCTTGGGTGACAGCATTGTATTCACAGCACTTTGGGGAATATGAGCAGTAATACTAGAGTGTCACAACTCTGGTCATGGCAGCGGCCTATGCATGAAATCTTTTAATGTGGGGGAGCTGGTGCGCAGGCAGCAACCTCATGAAATTTGACAGGAAGGAGCCCTGGACCCGGTGGCAGGGGAGTCTGACACAACTGGAGGTCTCTGTCCTGCTGCAGCCCTCATCCGCCTTCACAGCCGCAGAAAACTAACAAGTCCTCAAATACACCTGTTCCACCATTGGGGTTTTGAGAATTAATTAAATTAATTAATTAATGGAGAGATCCTATCTCCTAGAACTGGAAGGGACCTTGAAAGGTCATTGAGTCCAGCCCCCTGCCTTCACTAGCAGGACCAAGTACTGATTTTGCCCCAGATCCTTAAGTGGCCCCCTCAAGGATTGAACTCACAACCCTGGGTTTAGCAGGCCAATGCTCAAACCACTGAGCTATCCCTCCCCCAGTTCGAGGTGAAGTCTGGACCGTGCTTCATCTGGAACTTCACCTCAGAACTGTTTGCCAAAAGTGATCCTACCAGGAGTACAAGACTCTGGACGACATAGTTCTGAGGGTCATTGGGACACACAAGCCCCTCCACCACAACAAGTTAACGATCCAAGGAGAGGACAGCTCTGGTATGGGGGTGGGAGAAGAGAGATTTATATGAGGTAGTCTTTGCAAATAATAGAAAGGAAGAACGTATGGTCTAACCAGGTGGACACAAAGCCAGATTCATGGAGAGCACCTTACAAAAATATACTCATTAAGGTGCCCAACAAAGAATTTGCATGTGCATTAGCTCTGAATGTTGCAGTGTTGATGTAGTCATGTTGGTCCCAGGATATCAGAGAGACAACTTTGGTGAGGTATAATCTTTCATTGGACCAACTTCTGTTGGTGAAAGAGACAAGCTTTTGAGCTACACAGAGCGTTTCTTCAGGTCTGGGAAAGGTACTCAGAGTGTCACAGCTAAATACAAGATTGTTTAGTAACTAACACGTTTTAAGGAACTATTCACTGAAGTGGTCCATTAACACTCCTCCAGTCATAGGACAAAAAGGGGGTTAATGGATTGCAGATTATTGTAATAAACTATAAATCCACTGTCTTTATTAAAACCATGATTTATAGTGTCCAGCAAAATTATGAATTTAAACTCATAGGCTCATCTTTTGAAGGAATTGTGCTAGTTTCCTCTGAGGATGAGGACTGATAGGTCAGATATGGAGTGGAGTGATTGTTTTGTGAAAAGTATTTGCCCATGGACGATATGGTATTTTTGTCTTTTATCATTTTTCTGTGAGTTCATTCAAGAGCATAATGACTGTCTGGCTTCAGCCACATAGTTGTTACTGGGGCATTTAGTGCACTGGAAGAGGTACATTACATGTTGTGATAGGCATATGTAGGACCCATACATCTTGAAACGTGTGTTGTGGCAGATATTGACCATTGTAGCAGTAGCGATATGTCGGCAGGTTTTGCATCTGTTTTTATGGCAGGGTCTCGTGCCGCTTTGAGTTGGTGGGTACTGGTCTGTGGGGAGCTTGCTTCTGACAATGAGCCTGGAGACATTAGTGGGTTGTTTGAAGGCCAGAAGAGGAGGGTTGGATAGACTTCTTCAGGAGGTGCTCCCCATCGAGTATGGGTTGTAACTGTTTAAAGATACCCCATACTGGTTTCAGTAGAGCATGGTAGGTGACAACTTGGGGTGTGTGATCGGAGGGTTTCCCCCCCCTGTAGTGAAGTAGGGTCTCTTGGGATTTTGGGGTGGCTCATTCCATGATGTGATCTACTTCTCTGGTGGAAAGAGAAGAACAGGAGTACTTGTGGCACCTTAGAGACTAACAAATTTATTAGAGCATAAGCTTTCGTGGATTAGTCTCTAAGGTGCCACAAGTACTCCTGTTCTTCTTTTTGCGGATACAGACTAACACGGCTGTTACTCTGAAACTTCTCTGGTGGAGTATCCTTGTTTGGTAAAGGTGGTTTTACACGTGTTAAGGTGTGTATCCCAGACTTTCTCCTTGAAGCATATTCTGTGGTAGCTGAGGGCCTGGCTGTAGATAACAGATTTCTTGGGGTGGTTACTAGATC
The DNA here is from genome assembly GCF_027887155.1 of Malaclemys terrapin pileata. Lineage (NCBI taxonomy): Eukaryota > Metazoa > Chordata > Testudines > Emydidae > Malaclemys > Malaclemys terrapin. Next base: position 12,783,222 of record NC_071520.1, on the reverse strand, counting down.
TGTGAAGATAAGTGCGGTCATCCATGGGGTTTCTTGTATACAGTTGTCTGTAAGGTTCCACTGTTGAAGCTAATCATGGCCAGGAAGTTGTTGCTGCTGTGAGAGTGTTCTAGAGAGAGTTTGATGGATGAGTGGTGGCAGTTGAAGTAGTGGTGGAAATCCAGAAGGAAGTTAGGTCATCTGTCCAGAGGATGAATATAATATCGATGTATCTTAGGTATATTGGTTTCATGGTGCATTTATCCAGAAATTCTTCCTCAAGGTGGCCCATAAAGAGGTTGATATCGGTATTATTTTCATCCTCTGGACAAATGATCTAAACTTCCCTACAGGTTTCCACCACAACTTCCCTTAAATGGTCCCTTAAAATATGTGCTAACTACTTATGCTAAACAATCTGTTCCACCTTGTATTTAGCTGCACCACTCTGAGTACCTTTCCCAGATCTGAAGAAGAGCTCGGCACAGCTCGAAAGCTTGTCACCATCACCAACAGAAATTGGTTCAATACAACATATTACACCTCATTCACCTTGTGTCACTAGGTCTGAAGACAGGCCTCACCTACTGCACGTGAAAGTAGAATTGGTTCCATGATTTCAGCTGTTAAGGAGAGAAGGTGTCTGACTAGTAGGAACTAGCTCTGTTACAGAAGTGCAAGGACACATTTCATTTTCAATAATCCTAGTGAAGGAGACACTGGGTTCTGCATAGGAGCTAGGAGAATTAGCGAGAAGGGGAGAAGCATTCATCTTAGGCCCTGTCTACACTAAAGGGAAAAGTCGATCTAACCTACGCAATTTGAGTTATGTGAATAGTGTAACTCAAATTGACATAGCTTAGATCTACTTACCGCAGTGCTATGCGATGTCGACGGGAGACGCTCTCTCATCGACTCCCCTTACTCTTCTCGATCCGGTGGAGCACAGGAGTCGACGGGAGAGCAATCTACAGTTGATTTAGCGGATCTTCACTAGACCCGCTAAATCAACCGCCGATGCATCGATCGCCACTCGTTGATCCCCCGGTAAGGGTAAACAAGCCCTTAGTTAAATCCTTCACCACAGAGAAAGAACAAGTCAAGAATAGGAAGGAGCCGCAGCAGAATGCAGGCTGCCAGCAGCAGGGCAGGTGGCTCACACTCTCCCTGCTTATTAGGTATCATAGCAACACTTTCAATCTTCAAAGAACATTGCAAACGTTCATGAGAGAGGAGGTCTCATGCTATACAGAGGAATACAGGAGTTTTCCAGGTGTCCTAGTGCTACCATGTAACCCTGTTAGCACTATACAATTCATTAGCTAGGATTAAAATGTGCTCAAATGTATAGATTCTGAAACTAAGGCTACAAAGCAAAGTATTCAAATACTTACTGTTCCAACTCGGTTTATGGCACATGTAAAACAGTGGTTAGCAATAGCTGCATTTCTTGCTTCAATTGGCCACAGTGACTCGCTGCAAAATAGTAACAAAAAGGTGGTGGTTATTGTTTATTTGCATAGCTCATAGATAAATTTGGATATTTCATGGGCTATGGACACCTGTAATCTTGAGCCTCTCGATCAGGGAAACCAAAGCTAACTACAGCCAACTCCTGTCAATGATCTTGGATCACAAAGAGTGGTCACCATTAATAGTCAGCATTTTCCACCAGATTCAGCATAGTTACCAACATTATTTCCATTCCACATATAGGGAGAGGCTATTTTATCTGGTAACATGGCAAATGCTGACTTTTAATGGTGACCACCATGATGAGAGTTTTAAATGACTGGCTTGAGATTTTCAAGCAGTCCAGGGAATTTAGATATGCACCTTCCATTAAAGTTACTGGGAGAAATTTTTTTCAGAACAGTCTGGAAGACTTATATGTTAATTTTCAGGAATCCAAATAATATTTTGCAGCAGTGTAGAAAGTTTCTCACTCTAATTGCCCCCCTCCCCCTTTCTCCAGGAGCAGTTTCTGAGGCAGGCAATGGGAAACTAGATTATCTGAAAGCTAGAAAAAAAAAATTTCACCCCTTCCGCTCCCCTTGTTCTACTTGCAGGTTTCATAGAAATTTTCAACAAGTCATTCCCCTATGCTGGGCTGACAGAACAAAAGAGCAAGCTTGACAAAAGCAGCCCTGTAACATTTGTCAAAGTTAGACTCAGGACTCATAGTTTGTCAGACCACTCTGTTTTATTAGCACAGCGCTCTGCTAATACATTCAGATAATGTGAGCCTCTATGCAAGATTCAAACAGTCTTATTTATACAGATAAAAGGGTGCGAACTAAACAAAGGGACAGAGAGAGCAAAATTGTAAAATATGCATGGAGCATAATATGCATATCCTGCTTCCTTGTTAACTCTTATCGATCTAAGACTAATGCTTCACCAATTGCCCTTAAGTGGCAAGTTAAGCAGTTAATGTCTGCTTTCCTGCCCCCCTGGCTTGCAGCATTTCTCATTTCTACTTAAAGGTACATACAGCATTCTTTAATTCATTCTATTTCTTTAATATAATTCATTTTACTTTCACAATCCCTCCTTTTGGTCAAGCTTACGCAAAGACAACAATTACTGGGTTCCACATATTAATAGTTCTTTATCTCTTCGTTCATCAGTGATATTTAACATCATCATATTAGCACTCTGTTTTGGGGTAGTCACCTGGGTGGCATACCTTACACAATTCTGGATACAACAGGAGATTAACTGAAAACATACAAAAATCATTAGGATTCCAAACAGGATAGTCAGGGCTCCCTGAAACAACCAGTTTCCTGTGCCAGAGAAATTGAATAGGTTACTTAGCCACTTCCATAAAGAACTTGGCTCTTCATGGGGAAGATATGCAATTTGTTCTAAGTGACTAGCACAATCTATTACCTCATTGGTGTCATCAGGTATGAACACACAACATTCTTTCCAATGAGAGCACAGGTCCCTCCTTTGGCCGCCAGCACTATGTCCAATGCCTGACGGTTTTGGAGGGCCATCTGTCGGATCACCCCTGTTTCTTTGGCCAGGGTCTTTAAACTCTCTCCGGTTTCATTTGCCATTATTTCAACTACTGCTTGTAACCTTAGGAGCCTTTTTGCATGGTGTATTACTCCCCCAAGTGGGATAAGGGAACCACCAATGGCCTCTTCCCAGGTCAAGGGGCTTATGTTATTTACATACCATTGGGCATCTGATAAGTCCCTTCTTCTTCGCCTGAAATTACAGAGGCGTTCTCGTGGGAAGGACCCTAGTACTCGGAATTGTGGGAAGAGTCGGGCGGGATAACAGATATCTGACCAGTTAGCTGGTAACACAGTATAAGCTTTGGTTCCACAAACCCAATGATGGCCTATTAAGGCTGGGAAGGGTTGGTTGCACCCATTTGTCACATAGGTGCCTACAAAGGAGGAGTAATATCCTCCGAAGGGCACAGGGTAATTCTCCTTACGAGGAGTGGTGTTATTTGCATGGCATTGAAAGATTGTATTGTTTTCACTAAGGTTACTGTAGGGGGAACATGAGCTTGATTTTTCTGTTTGATCCCAGGTTGAGAAAAAAATTCATATCCCCATACCCGGCCCACCACTCTTTAGTTTTGTTTGAATAATCCCATACACCATTGGCCACAATATGCTGAAGGCAATGACTTTTTCCCAGATCCAGCCCTGTCCCATTACACACCCAACACCAATGACCTTTTCCCTCCACCACACTTATCCATTTAGAGACATTTATTCCCACTGCTTCCCAAGTGTCATTATTGTTCCATGTTCTGTTAAACGGACGAGGTCCTCCAGTGAGGTCTGGGGAATTGAGTGGGATTGCCAGGACAGGAACACCAGCTTGAGAGTGGGCTGGGATGTGGCTGCAGACCCAGCAATTAGAAATATTAAGGGTCTGAGCTATCCACACTCGCTGCTGGATAAAAGAATTGTCATTGTGGACTCCCCAGACCTTAAGACACCAGCAGCTGAGGAACAGGCGCCACCAGAGGCACATGTTGCAGGCAAGGCCCTTCCGGTTCTGACAACCTCAACTGAGGGAACCGCAGTCACGGTTTTACATCCACCAGGCAGCAGGCGCTAGGCTCACTACTGCTTCTTTTTGGGCCTTGCTTTAGGTCCTCGTCTGCTTCTGGTAACCCTTACGAGAGCGTAGATGGTAAGGTATTGCAGGCTGTTCCTCTACGTCGTCTTCTGGAGTCAAAATTGACTCTGTGTGGTCCTGAGGTGATTGGTTTACTGGGGGGTGCCTTCTTACACTGCGAAGCATGTATGCACGCTGTGATGCCAGACAGTTTAACAGCCATCTGGATAGTAAGCAGTACCTGATGATTTTTTGATGTCCTTTAAGTCTCTTTACTTCTTCTTCCTTGACTCTGGCTATAACAATGGCCTTCACACCTTATCTTTTTCTGATGCATACATTCCTCATTCACACAAACAGATTGAGAATACAAACAGTAGTATTTTATATGGCGCAAAAAAGGCACTGCAAATTAAACCTTGCTAAGTTTTACAATCAATAACCAAGACAATTTACATTGAGACCCAGGCCTTCAATGTTCCTCTAATCTACTTAACATAGACACAATAGAGAATCCTGTTTCTTACTTACTAAACCTTAAAACAAAGAAATGTATATTTAACTAGAGGCCTACTTTGTAATACATATAGGAAACCATAGTAGACATTATAACTTATTCTAAAACAAAAGGGTGACCATAATCAGTCATAAGGATTATTCTGGTCTGTCATTCCTTTCTGCTATTCAAAAAGGGTGGCTGACAGGGATGAAATCAAATCATACATTAATTCCTATGGGACATTATAAGATCCTGCTCCTACATATCCCCCTTTTGACACTAAGATTATTAATCGCCAGTGTCACTTCTTATTTAGTCCACGTAATAGAAAATACTGGGAGGTGATTTGGGCCTGTGGCTCTAGCTTTGCATACATTTGTTTTATCCAACAGCACATTTTAAACGTTATAATTAAACACATACAATTTAAAATCAAAACCAATTAGGGTTAGTAACATTAGTATGCCACTAGTTGTGGGAGACCATTCAGAAAATACATTATACCAATGGTAAGCTGTTATGTCTTTCTGCAGTGGCAATTCTTAACATGTTGCCATTTGCATGTATAATATGAATGGTTTGGTTTCCCACATTGCCCTTTTGTTTGTTTTAGGAACTATGTTACCTTTTTATCTTTTGTAAACACAGTACTTACATTACATTTACATTTGTCTATTGGAAGGTTGCTAACACTTCCATTCTTTTAAAACACTTTCCCCCCCAAGAATTAACACATACACATAGCCCATTATACAGTACTTTGGTCTCATTATTCATTTTATCCCACATACAGGATCCTAGTGAGATGTCTTTACTACAGGGCTTTGGAGCAACAGGCATGGATAAGCATACCCACTTTTATTTGTTTCTTATTAGGTTGTCCTGTAGCTGATATTAGCTTTTCCTGAAAGACAAAAATAATATTTTTTCTACCCCTTTTGGGGTGGCATTCATTATTGCTTAAAATATTCCTTTCTTTTACAAATACCCTTACTGATTGCAGGCAAAACAAGAGGAATCACCTCCATATTTTCCTGTGTTTTTGTTCTATAGGCAGGCCAGGTTTTAATGGCTTCTATCTTTTACGAGTTATGGGGAAATTATCCCACTGTTCAGTCATTAAATCCATGAGGTGGTGTACCTCAGTTTTCCCTTTACAGCAGACCAAGGTTACAATGTCTTTCCTGCTGTATTAAGCTTTAAGTTTGTTCACAGGTAACAGCTGAAAAGCATCATTACCATAAAGGATTTTTTTTCTTCAAAAATCATACACACTATACATTGTTACAGGGGTACGTAGTAACATTAAATTTATTTTAATTAAAGGTATCTTGTTATATCGTGCCTTTTATTTAGACAATTTGTTTGCTGACCAGGTATGTTCTTTATCTGCAACTTCTTTGTGCTGGCAGTTCTCTCACTTCCTTTATCAGTTAGATAATTTGCATCCACACAGGCTTGGCTTTTGGATTCAAAACCATTAGCAGAGCTCAGAGACTCTGTCTTAAAAGGAACACAATTAACTTTTACCAGAGTTTTGATTACTTTTAACTCTTGCTTCCAAAACACACATAGATCTGAAAAAGAACACACAGTCTATTGTGGCTCCTTTGGAGCCCTAATAGGATTTTAATTAAGTAGCATGTTTCGTTTGCATTTCTTTTACCCCCTCTATAATATACACTGCACATGTCTGCACATTCCTTCTATACTTTAACTTTTAAAACATTCGCCATATTAATTTTTACATAAGTGTAACTGTTTCTTTTGTTCTTACAGAGTTTTATTTACCCTTATCAAAGTGACAGTCTGATTACACAGAGCCATTTTAAGGCTCAGTGTTTCTAACATTTCTTCTTTTTGTTTTGTGCACCTCACCCCTGCTGTTGCTTCAGAGGGCCACTGATTTTATTCTTTTCCTACAGCTTTCATTTGCTATTTTGTTACAAAAACAAACAAACAAACAGAATCCAGAATCTCTCCCTATTTTTCTGATTTTGACTGTCCTGCTGCAGTCATGACTTGGTCTTTATTTGAAAACATTTAAATTTTGTAAAGAATCAAGTTACCCCTTAAGGGTTAAATACCAAATCTCAAAGTCAACCAACACTGATTACCTGTGTCTGGCAAAAAGGTCTGTCAGTTTTGCAGCTTTGAATTAAAGAATCAAATGGATTTTTAGTGGCATTATAAACAAAACAAAACCAATTTATCTTAAACTTACAAAACAGGAGTTTTACAAACCTCACATATTCCCACAGACAGACAGATACATACACATTTTCTCTCCCTTAACATCCCTCTTACACTGCTTTGTTTTTACATAGCTGTACATAGATTACATTACCTTTATACATTTGGGGCAGTTAAGTTCCAATAGAAACCCCCCTATGTTCTTTTAGCAAATTTGACTCAATTGTCCATAGTCAAATGATTTTAATTAGATAGTCTCTTTACCTGGATCATTTACAGACATTCCTCTGGAAAAAGGGCCCATTTTTCCTTTAGAATGGCTGCAAAGAAACCAAGAATTCTTTTAACAAGATCCTTTTTAACATTTTTACAAAGTTTAACTGTTTAATTCTCTCCAGTCTCTGTAGAGTTAACTTTTCACTCTCTTTCCTTAAATCACTTGTTTATTTCCCAAAATGACACCTTTATCAACCCAGATTTCACCATTTTAAGTATTGTTCCAGGGGTTCATACTTGCACTTACTCCTGACACTATGCCCTTAGGGTTTCCAACCTGTTTTTTTTTTTTTTAGTTTCTTTATCTGTTGCTTGCCTGCTTGTCTGGGCCCGATCCTGCTTTTTCCAAATGAACCATTTTTGTGAGTGATATTGTGGTCATTTCACAATTTTGAAAGAAATGCTTAAGGAAAGGGCCCAGGAAGGGTGGGGGCTAGTTGAGGAGCCCACCCTCCTTGCTGAATTGGTAATCGAACACTAAAGAATCAGTTTCTGAGGCAGACAACGAAGGGGAACAGAACAAGGGGCATTTTATCCTTTTTACAATGAGAGGGGAGTATGAAGGGAGTTGGGATCGATCCGGGGTTGTTGTTTTTTTTTTTTTTTTTTGTCAGAGAACAGGGTGAAGGGGAGCGCTCAGTCTGGTGGTGGGAGAGGAGGCTTTTAATAAAGCTTTTAATTTATTATTTGAATATTTGAGAGAGGTGAGTTTTGATTTTGTCCACCTACGATTTGCCTCTTCCCACCACTGCATGAAACAATTAACCTCTCCTTTAGCCAATTTAGTTTTAGGCTGACCGAGTTTGTTTTTTTTAAGATGTCCACTCGGTCCTTGTTCCAAGGTTTTAACAGTGGCCACTGAGTTTTGGGATCTCCCTGAGTTAGCCTAGACCATTTTTCCAGAAATTTACAGGAGTCCGGACCCTTCCTAAAACTGAGCCGGCGTTCCTTTAGGGAACTGTCCCGACTTAGACGTCTGGTTACCAATACAGGAGGACTTTACACACACTAATCACACAAGAAGGAAATTCGGGTTCGTCAGAGCGATGCCCGGTGCAACACACAAAAAGAGCCCACAGGCTACTGACTCAATCGCCCTTGCTTTCACACCAAGGGTTTTACCCAAGGTGCGGTGCGGCTGCGATTGTGCAGATTTCACTCACTCAGACCACGGAGACAGGAACCCCTTGGTCGGCCGATCCCTGGATGGAGATGGCACCCAGACTCAAACACTCCACAGGAGGACGGATAGACACAGAGACAGAACAGTCCTCAGTCCGGACAAAACACAGAAATAATTACCTGACCAGATTCCTGATGTCAGATCCCGGGATCCCTACCAGAACAGAGTGGGAACCAACAGGTTCGATGGCGTAGACCTCACTGTGGTCGTGCACCCTTCCGTTCAGGAGGAGGACCGCTCGGGCCAAATGCCCAGGTGCCGGCTACCACGTTCGTCCTACAAAAACGGTCAGGAATCACACAGCCCCAGTGAAGACGGTTGCCATCTCGGTGGAACCTCCAAATTGTCAAAGTTAGACTCAGGACTCATAGTTTGTCAGACCACTCTGTTTTATTAGCACAGCGCTCTGCTAATACATTCAGATAATGTGAGCCTCTATGCAAGATTCAAACAGTCTTATTTATACAGATAAAAGGGTGCGAACTAAACAAAGGGACAGAGAGAGCAAAATTGTAAAATATGCATGGAGCATAATATGCATATCCTGCTTCCTTGTTAACTCTTATCGATCTAAGACTAATGCTTCACCAATTGCCCTTAAGTGGCAAGTTAAGCAGTTAATGTCTGCTTTCCTGCCCCCCTGGCTTGCAGCATTTCTCATTTCTACTTAAAGGTACATACAGCATTCTTTAATTCATTCTATTTCTTTAATATAATTCATTTCACTTTCACACATTTCAATCATTATCCATTAAACCAGTCTCCACACTGTATAGAAAATCAAGAACTGAGAAATGGGAAAGAATTCCTCCTCCTCCACCTTAACCCCTCAGTCCTTTTCGAAACTGGGATTCGATTTTGGAGACCCTGAAAACTCAGTGTAGTTTTAGCCGTGTCAGTCCCAGGATATTAGAGAGAGAAGGTGTGTGAGGGAATATCTTTTATTAGATTAACTTCTGAAGAAGAGCTCTGTGTGGCTCGAAAACTTCTCTCTCTCTCCTCAACAGCAGTTGGGCCCATAAAAGATATTACTTCACTCCCCTTGTCTCGCTGAAAATGCAGGAAGCCTTCCTTTCATTAAGCATAGTGAGACACAGGGATCAGATCATTCGAGAAGATATGGTTTGACAGTACCTACAGCACTGAAAAACAAGAGTGACTGGATGTACACTCCTCTTCAAAATCACGCTCATAACAGCATGTAGCTACCCAATATTGAGCTCCAAGGAGAGTGTGTGGGTGGATGACTGTTATAAGTAAATCTCAAGAAGACTCAGACACCTACAAGATGCTCATTGGCTTGATTGAAAGGACTTGGTTTATTATTCCCCTCTTCTCCTCCTTCCTCCCCCCCACCCCAACTGCTGAGCCAACCTGCCAGCACTTCTAAGAAAAAGGGACTTTGTTGAAAGGCTCCTGCAAATTACAATTTCACAGAAGGAAGGAGAAATACTGAGGGAAAAGAGACTATAGCCAAGAGGTTACTACAGAACAGCTTTCTTCCATTTTCCTAGGACACTTTTCTGCATGGGACTCAAGAGTCCTCTTCCTGCAATAAAAATTATACCCTCAAAAAGCAACCAAGAAAAGAAAGCTAATAATCAGGAGAGCCTGGAGCACCCAGAAAAGCAATGAAGTGCCTCAGGAAGGCAGTGTAATTTCTGTTTGCTCTCCTCCTAATGGGCTGTAAATGGACCAACATCACAAACATTATTTTAATGGTGATATTTGTAAAGCCCACTACAAGTGACTCTGTATTTACTAAACTCTTTTCGAATGACATTTTCCAATATTAAACAACCTAAATCAGCAGCTATCAGCTCTTATCGGGAAACAGAATTGCCTTAGGAAGTCTGAGTGACAGGATGCTGTACACTTACTGATTCAAAATTATAGTTCCCTTCCACACCACTCCAAATATACAATTCCCTGTACTGGGCTTGGTTGTGAGTGCGTGTTTTATGTATTCACTATGCACTTATTTATCCATAATAACACTTCTCTGGCTACTGCAATCTCCCTACTCCGAGTGGCTCACGTATTCAGAACGTTCAAGCTGTTTGCCAGCAACAAAGATTGGCCTCGCTGCTTCAATCCCTTCGGCTGATGCAGAAAAATTCCAAATGTACATGAAAGAGAAGGGGAGCCAGTGGAGAGCACAGAAAATGGGGCTGTCAAAACTTTAAAAAAAATGAATCCCTTCTCCATGATTTAAAACTTTTCTGTTCTCTCCTGTTCCATTCAGCAGGGCTCTTGTTCCCAGAATAACTCAGACATTTATGTTTACACAGTTTACACTGGGAGAGGCCTGTCCCCTCTCTTTGTTTTTAAAGACAATGAAAGCCAAGATATATTGCAATTATCCTGGACAGACAAGCCCTGCTGAGTCAGAGGAAGGGAAAGCAGGGGCCTAAAGGGGGTTCAGTTAGTTTGGAGAGGTTGATTCCTTCTGTAAGATTTTCTTCCTTCACTTTCAATTTGAATATTACATTTAAAGTTTCAGTAGCTTAAAAACAACTCAACAGGGCTTCCTGTTACCTCGATAACAGCCATATTCTGGGGCTGACAGACTCAAAGACAGTTTATTCAGCCCAGGAAGTGGTTATTACCTCAAATAGGAAGCACTATGGTCTCAGTTCTGCCAGGAGCTCTGCACCCCTATAGAATTCCTTGCATTACTGGGGCTTAAGTTATTAGAGTCCTCTAATGCTGCCTACAAAATGTTCTATCAAACAGCTCCTCACCTAGGGAAGGAGTGAGCTTCTTAAACAGGCTTAGCATTATTGAATATATTAATATTATTGTTATGCTGGGGGTTGGGCAATCACCCCACCTTGATGAAATTGTTAGGCATGTTATACTAGTTGCCTTCCATTCAGGCTAAATGAGGGGGAAACTAAATGCCCCTTTGTTTAGTGATGGCTGAAGCAATGGAAACCACTGCCCAAGGATTAGACCACTGGGCCAAAGGGTTTCGTGGGGGTCTGAACACAAACACAGGGATGGGATACTGATTTGATTGCAGGGTGTGGGAAGGGGGCAGAGAGGCAGTACAAACACAAAGGAAAGGTAGCCAGGAAGCCTACCAGCCAGCCAGAGAAGCACTTGTAGTGTGACACTGAGAAAGAGCACATTTGGGTAGAGTGCTGGCTGGAAAGAGGCTTGGAACTGTGAGTAAATAGCTGCCTCCTGCTGTTTGATTCCTAGTGCATTCAGGAAAACAGGATTTTATGTACGTTCTTTGTAAATAAACAGGATTGCACCTGACTCCATCATCAATTTCTCCTAACAGAAACAAGTGCTTAGGTCAAAAAGGGTAACATTATTATTATTTCTTATTGGTACTACATTAGCACCTAGATACCAACTGAAATTGGGGCCCCACTATGCTAGACACTCTATAAACAAAGAGTGAGAGACACTTCCTGCCCCAGAAATATATATGTTTGAACTCGGCTTTTACTTAACTTAACCCATTAGACTCTTAGCATTAAAACAGAGCTAATTAAGAACCTGACGTAGGGCAGGGAAGATGACTCAAGGAATCCACTAACTATTTGTGACCATTATGTCAAAATAACTAATTCATATAACTTCCTCCTTGATAACTTGATTCCTGGTATAAAGCTTAGTGAATTTCCCACTCAGAGGAGCATCTTTATAAAGAGGGCAACATTAAGGGAACAGAAAAAAGATAATATGGTATAAATTCCTAAAAAAAAAAAAAAAAATGCACATTTTAATACCTGCATTTATACCACAGAGCATAAAACAGTATCACACCATCTGTAGCCAATAGATAAGGCACAGGTCTAAGTTAAGATAGTATTGCAATGAGCCCACAAACCTCAAGGCCTCTAAGAGAATAGCTTAGTTAAACTAATCAACGCACAAGGCTCAAAAAGCCTTAGCATAAACAGCTAACCCAGAGTATCCCTAGATCACAAGATATCCCAAAATAGAATGGTGTAATATGCAAGAATGACTAAACTGCTGACAAGCTAACCACAAGATGCTAATTTATACCAGCTTGGTATATTTTAAATTACGAACATCAGCAGATGGCTGACCACCAAAGTGCCACAATAATTAACTGATGTATATGCTAATAAACTTGAGATAAAAGGATTAGTAACTATAGGAGAAGGACACCCCAACATTAGTAGGGTGAGGAAATACAAATAAGGAAAAGAGAATGAAACCCTTACTGAATATACATTTGGCATAGTGGTTTCAGCGTAAAACTTTATCAAAGTTGTATCCCAGCCTACATACCTTGGTGAGATGTGAGGCTGGTGAGATACCAGGATGGTGGCCACTGGCGATAGTGAATCTGACAGTGAGGGTGATGAGTAACATTTTGGATCCTTTTCCAAAGAATAGTATGAGTATATGGATGTTCAGATGCACATTCTGTATTCTCTCTAGCTACCTTGCTGGGTTGGAGTGTTTGTGACTTTACGAATTGTGTTAATAAAACTATTACAAATACAAAAGGTTTTCCTAAGTGTGAGTGTTGGAACCATGCATGTCGGGGCTCCCAACTGGATAGTAATTTTAATAATACTGGGCCTGATCTTGGAATGAGAACCTACTAATCCTCTGAGTAGAATCAATATAATAAATACATAATCAACAGGTCAGGCAACACTGCTTACTAGTAGAGGAGTGTAAATCCTACAGAACTGGATTTCTTTCAGACTCCACTGTCATTTGGATAAATGAAAAAGTACATGTACTATACTGTGTGTCAAGATGATACATTGACACATTCTGGAATACTGGACCTTAGCTAATAGATGCACTTGTGATACTGGCAGACCATGTGCCAGCTCATGCCAAAGCCCCAGGCCTCACTGAATGCTTACAAATGCATAGCCAGAAGCCAGGCCAATTCACTTGTGTAGCAGTATAGAGCAAAGTGACTGCTAAACGTATGAGAGTGTATTTGGTGTTTAAACGTCATAAAATGTAATGGGATGTTACATGCACTGTTTTAACTTATCTGTATCCCATTGTAATAGCAAATATTTACATCGTCTATACCCCTGTAACTAAATAACCCATCAATCTGAGAAAGAAGCCTTATGGAATGCAAATGAAGAACTTTAATAGCAAAGTGCTAATTTCAAATCAAGTGGTCATTTTATGTGGTGACTGGAGATCAAAGACTCTAAATGCATTCCTCACTCTCCATCTCCAAAAAGCCCATGTGGGTAGTGACCCTGTCACTTGTTTCCTATGAGAAGAAGCTAGAAGTATGGATTCAGGGAAAGATCCCTCATCTCTGGAGTGTTTGGACTCTTACAGGGAAGGATACGAGATGCAAAGTGGAGATCCCTAGAGACAATCTTGGTACCTTGAAAACACTTTTGGGAAACTGGAAATTTATTACATCACTACCACCATTTGGAATTACAAATGGTGTCTCACCTGTACATATATTTTACCTGCTTTAACCTCTCAATAACTTTTATTTCTTTTTCTTAGCTAATAAGCCTTTAGTTAGTTTACTCTAGAATTGGCTACCAGTATTGCCTTTCGTGTAAGATCTAGGATACCAATTGATCTGGGGTAAGTGATGGTTCTCTTGGGACTGGGAGCAACCTGAATCTGGTGTGATTTTGGTGTCAGTGACCGTTTAATCAGAAAGTCCATTTTGTCTGGGTGGCAAGATAGACTAGAGAGTCTAAGGGTCTGTGACTCTATGGTAAGACTGATATAGTGATCCAGGAGTTCACATTTGTTACTAGGTTGGTGAAATCTAATTATAGAACACACCATAAGTTTCGGGTGTCTGCCCTGCTTTTGACAGTCTGCCCTGTTGTAGGCACTCACCGTTGTGAGCCACTCCAAACTGATATCCTCCCCCCCCCCAAAAAAAAAATTAAGTGTAATTCAAAACATTTTTAAAATGTTGCTGTCCAAAAGAAACATTTAGGAAAAACAAGTATGGTTTTCCTCTTTCAGGAAACATGGGACAGGCAGGTATTTCACTCCACAATACAGCTCATCCCAAGCAATGGACAGCCCACAAGTTGTTTGTACTTTACCTGAGTTCTCCAGTAGTAGCTGAAGGGTTAAAGATAATCTCTGCTCCATTTAGACTGTACATGAGCCAGTTCAGGGGGTGATGGCGCCCAAAACAGATATTCACAGCAATCCTTCCAAACTGAGTCTGGAACACAGGGTGCCCTGTGTTGCCCTCCATATAGTAAGTAGACTAGGAAAAAAAAAAAAAAAAAACACAAGCAGGTTGTCACGGAGTCCCCGGGCGATGCTCTGGAACTGCTCCCCACAAAGCCAGTCAGGACTTTGGGGAGCCTCCTCTCCTTCGGAGCAGACTGTCTTCAGGGCAAGAAGCTCACACGGCTTCACCTCCTGGGTCTGACCTTGGAGCATTCAGCATGTGCCCCTCCGTGCACTTCCCACAGCGAGTTCACCCAAGCAGGGTCCTGGGGAAGCCAGAGGGTCCTGCATGCACCTCCAACTTCGCAGTCCGACGTAACTCTCAGCCAACCAGTAAAACAGAGGTTTATTAGATGACAGGAACATGGTCTAAAACAGAGCTTGTAGGTACAGAGAATGGGATCCCTCAACCAGGTCCATTCTGGGGCTCAGCAAGCCAGACAACCTCGTCTGCACACACTCAGCCAGCCCCAAACTGAAACCCCCTCCAGCCCCTCCTTTCTGGCCTTTGTCTCTTTCCCGGGCCAGGAGGTCACCTGATCTCTTTGTTCACCTTTAGCTATCCCCTTGCAGAGGGGAAGGGCCCCAGCCATTTGTTGCCAGGATACAAAGTGTCGGCCATTTATGCACACTGGAGACTTAAGAAATGCATGGGGGAAACTGAGGCACCCACACAGTATTCAGAGGAAACGTTAAGAACAGTCCCACTTCGTCACACAAGTGTCTTCAGGTATTGTCTTCAAGTTCACCCACCCCCCACTACCATCCTTTAAAATTCACTAGATCTCTGAGGCACAAACAGTATGTGAAAAGACAACACCCCTCAGCCACTAAATACCTGCATTGTATGTACAGATCCAACAGAAATGGCTCTCTTGTGCTGTAGAGATTAAATTCCAGTTCCATTTCTACTTCTCTTTACTCACTGCTGAACATAAGTACTGTGCCACCTGGCTTTTTCACATGTTCCTGTAGCAATACTGCATTTTCTACAGACTTTATAGCCTGATCACCCTACCCTCCATGTCAAAATGGTAAGAGCAAAAAATTAATAGGCAGCAGGTTTAAAACAAACATAAGTACTTCTTCACACAATGCACAGTCAACCTGTGGAACTCACTGCAAGGGGATGTTGTGAAGACAAAAAAAAAGATAACTGGGTTCAAAAAAGACTTAGAGAAATTCCTGGAGGATAGGTCCATCAATGGCTATTAGCCAAGATGGGCAGGGATGCAACCTCATGCTCCAGGCAACCCTAAACCTTTGACTGCCAGAAGCCAGGAGTGGAAGACAAGGTGAATCATCCCAAATCCCCTTTGAAATTCTAGTACTAGCCACTGTCAGAGACAGGATACTGGGCTAGATGGACCAGCATGGCAATTATGTTCTAATAAATAATTCTATTTCAAAACAGATCTGCCTATTCTGTAAGTTTAATTTATTTTTATTTCTCAGTCCTCTGTTTTTTCTACTATGATTGGAGAAGGAAAACCAGATTGTTATTGCTTGAGGGAATTCATCAGCTCTTGCTCTTTATTCCTCACCAGAGGTCATAATCATCTCCACAGCAACTAACTGATGTCTCAAGGAGGATTGATTTTTGTTTATTTATACACCCTCCCACACAGGGCTGAAAAGGTTAGAAACCAATCTTTTTCCCCTTTACATTTAGTTCTCATTGATTTGCCATGGATGATTGCAAGCTGGCAGATTTCCCAACCTGCTCCACAGAGACAGTCCATCCAGTCTGAGAAGTCCAACTCACTGCCCTCCTCAGGTTTGGGTTTTGTTACTTTATTGTTGTTTTCTCTGTTAATAAAGATGGGAATAATCCTTCTTCCTAGTCTGAGCTGCTCAGCCCTCACCCCAGGTCTGTCTGTCTCTCTCTTTTCAGAGAGCCAGAACCACCTCTGTTATATCCAGGCAGAGTAACAAGTCACCAGCAGAATATCCTTAACCCCTTCCAAGCAGGATCAACACTTTTTAACAAGGTGGGGTGTTCTTACCCTTTACAGTGAAGCTGATAGAGTAGGAATTGTCAAATTGTTTAAATATGTTAATCGATTGTTTTGATGCTTCTCCATGATCACATGGACCACCTCCCATTGGTGATCACATAACATCCCTGTGGCAACTGCAGCAATTGCATGAATAGAAAAGTGAAAGTACTTATATATATATAAATATATAGTTTAGCTGCCTTTCATTGAAATTTCACAGCTGGAAACGAAGAAAAACATGCAACCAGCAAGTGCTGCACAGACCACAGTTTGGGAACCTCTGAGACAGAGTGTTCTAGGCCCATACAGTATGAACATGGTATTTATTATGTATGGATTTAACTGTTAAATAAGGTGTGAAGAACATGGAAGGTATGTGTATTAATTTTTATGAATGTTTGTGTGTGTGTGTGTGTGTGTGTGTGTGTAGGGAAGGGGGAGTATTTCGTGATTACTGTAGTGCTGGCTAAAAGGCAGCTAAGGGTTAAATCTTGCAGGAACCTGAAACAATCACTGAAGACATAAGTCAGTTGCCTGGTGCTCAGACAATACTATGAATCAACTGTATGAAGGCTACCTCCAACCCGCTCTGGAGAAATGCATACACCAGTTTCATCAGCTCCAGGGGCTTGGCTTGAAACATCAGGAGATCTCTGGGTGGGAAATTTCAAACAAAGGAACTTTGAAATGGATAAAAAGCAGCTTGGATCTTGAGGGACACAACATGCTGACGGGATGGTAGGGGAAGGGCTGACTATGAGAGAGGCAATAGTTGCAGGGGTGCAGCCTGCTTCGTGCAACCCAATGCTTTGGGGCTGCCTGGGTTAAGCAGAATCTATTTAAACTAGCAAGGAAAGGTTAGGTTTAGGTAAGACAACATGCATTTAGGCATTTGTTATTTTTAACCTTTTTCTCTCTGCTTGTGATGTTCCTACAGATAGATAAATCATACTCTGTTTTGAACAAACTGCTCTCTGTCATTGCATTTACAGCTCCCTGAGAGAATTCTGGATCAGGGTCAAATCCAGTTGGCTCTGCTGGAGGTAATATGGTTTGTAAATAAAGGTGCTGTAAACTCGTGGTCCAGTCAAAAGTGGGATGAATTGCAGTGCAGGTATAGGCCTGTCACCTGAAAGAAGTGCCCATGGAGAGATACAAAGAGATCACAGGTACAGTTCATCCCTGAACCATATAATACAAGGCTCATCAGCTTACAAGAAATTCACCAGGAGTATGACTTCATCAGTGCCCCACAACTGACACACCATAGCTATGAATTACACAATTTTTATAAAGCTCCTCAATATTTAAATAAATAAATTAATGGTGATATCCTATCTCCCTAGAACTGGAAGGGACCTTGAAAGGTCATCGAGTCCAGCCCCCTGCCTTCACTAGCAGGACCAAGTACTGATTTTGCCCCAGATCCCTAAGTGGTCCCCCCTCAAGGATTGAACTCACAACCCTGGGTTTAGCAGGCCAATGCTCAAACCACTGAGCTATCCCTCCCCCTGTGTGTGAAGTTGCTTTGTATAGAAAAGCCCATTGGGTTGATAACCTATAGAGAGGAGCAGATTATTTTGGGGAAATATTATAAAACAAAGAAAATAACTTAAAATAAATCAAAGCTACAATAGCATCTTGGGGATTCTGGTGGCATCATATTCCATGCTTGTGATTTATGAGTGCACCAGAAACCCCTCAGTGGCATCATCACAGCCACACAATTCTACCTTGACAAAATGGACAGGACAGTTATGCAGCTACACTTTCCAACACTCTACCATACAGAGACAAGCAAGAGCTACAAAGTGAGTACAGTTTATTATAAGCAATGCTACATCTCACCTCATTGAAATCTCCAATCCTTGGAATGTGATTTTTCCTGCTCTTCCCAAGGACAGATCCAGAGTTTGAAATCACCACTGCAGTGTTCCACAAAGTTCCTCCATGTACATCATCTCTCTCCAGAATTGGAGACACCACAACCATATTGTGCTTCTTTGCCAGCTATAGAAATGAATAGAAAATCTCTATTACAGAAAAGCCTGTTATGATTAACTCGGTTTTCATCTTTTTCTCCTCAAAGTAGAATACAAGAGAGGTTTTCATTCTGTGCATTATTCTGACCTCAGCTAAGCACTAGTGATGAATATATGATGTACTGGAACTCTAGTGTTACAACCTTTTTCTTGTTCAGAGAGGGATACCTCTGAAAACTTTCCAGGCTGAATCCTTCTAGCAGAAGCATCAAGTTCCAGTTAGATGAGTTCTGCTGTAACAGCAGTTTTTAACCTGTAGGCCAGATCCACCCACACCCAAAAGGGGCATAAGGAACTGCTGAGAAATAAGCAGGGGGAGAGGGTGTAATCCTGCTCTCATTCCTTCATTCTGGTACACTGCTTAGTGGATTTGCGTAACAAGAGCTGGTCGAAAAAGGTAAAACAAAATAAAAATATGGGACATGCTTAAAAGAACATTTTTTATTTTCTGAAAAATAATAAATCAGTTTTTCAACCAAAAAAAACAAAACAGAAAACTGATTTTTTTTTTCAATTTTTGTTTTACCCTTATTTTCCAGTGACAAAT
Organism: Malaclemys terrapin pileata; assembly: GCF_027887155.1. NCBI lineage: Eukaryota > Metazoa > Chordata > Testudines > Emydidae > Malaclemys > Malaclemys terrapin. Next base: position 12,764,219 of record NC_071520.1, on the reverse strand, counting down.
TTTCCAAGAAAATTCTCCTTTCATTCAAATAGCCATTTTCCACTGAAAAAAATGTTTCTCCTCAGAATTTTTGACCAGCTCTACTTAATTTGCATCTGAGCCTCAGATTCTAAAGCTTCCCATAAACCCTGGGCCTGATTCCTGATGCCTTCTACAAAGAGCCGGAGCAAAGGATTAATGAATGCATTTGCTAAGGCCTTCCTGTGAATGCCTGACATGTGAAGTCACAGTATGGAAAGTGGACAACTCTATGCAGACATTTATTAAATCAGTCTGGACCTACTAGTCATTTTTATTCTCTTTGCAAAGCATCTCATGTTTGGCTTTTAGTGATGGGATAAAGCATTCAGGTTCTCTTCAGCACCAATACAGAGGCACATGAAACTGAACTCCAACAGGTGGGAACAAAAGGATTCAGGCAAGGCAGAGTCTTCCAAGGATGTCTCAGGAATCACTCTCTAGAACTAAATCCGGGATTCTACTGGCTGCTCATCATTTAAGCATTGTCATAACTATAAAGGGAAGGGTAATAGCTGTCCTGTGTACAGTACTATAAATCCCTCCTGGCCAGAGACTCCAAAATCCTTTTCCCTGTAAAGGGTTAAGAAGCTCAGGTAACCTGGCTGGCATCTGACCTAAAGGACCAATAAGGGGACAAGATACTTTCAAATCTTGGGGGGGGAAGGCTTTTGTTTGTGTTCTTTGTTTGGGAGTGTGTTCGTTCTCGGGGACTGAGAGGGACCAGACATCAATCCAGGTTCTCCACATCTTTCTAAACAAGCCTCTCCTATTTCAAACTTGTAAGTAAATAGCCAGGCAAGGCGTGTTAGTTTTCCTTTGTTTTTCTCAACTTGTAAATGTACCTTTTACTAGAGTGTTTCTCTTTGTTTGCTGTACTTTGAACCTGAGACTAGAGGGGAGTCCTCTGAGCTCTTTAAGTTTGATTACCCTGTAAGGTTAATTTCCATACTGATTTTACAGAGATGATTTTTACCTTTTTCTTTAATTAAAAACCTTCTTTTTAAGAACCTGATTGATTTTTTCCTTGTTTTAGATCCAAAGGGGTTTTGGATCTTGATTCACCAGGAGTGGGTGGGAGGAAGGAGGGGAATGGTTAATTTCCCCTTGTTTTAAATCCAAGGGGTTGGATTTGTTTTCACCAGGGATTTGGTGAAGGTTTTTCAAGGTTTCCCAGGGAGGGAATCCATTGAAAATGGTGGCAGCCGAACCAGAGCTAAGCTGGTAATTAAGCTTAGAAGTTTTTATGCAGGCCCCTACATTTGTACCCTAAAGTTCAAAGTGGGGATCTCAGTCCTGACATGGTGAATAGCGGTGGGATCATTTTAAACCCAAAAGCCAGTGATTTTTTTTTTCCTTCTAGCTGCTTGGAAAGCCGAGCTGGAAGTAGATAGATGCATATCTTATCTCTCCTTGCCTGAAGGCAGAGGTGTTAAGTTTTTTTTACAGGTCCTTTGTTAAGAGAAGGGTTCAATTAGCAAATGACTGGTAAAAGGTATTTACAAGCTGAATTGTTTTTTTTTATTTTTACATCCTCGGGAGTAGCTAGTTAGAAAGTTACTGTTAACTCTGCAGCAGCCAGAGCTGAGAGCTTCCCAGTTTGTCAACTGCAAAGGGGGTTACCCAGCACAAGAAAACAGGAAAATGACTACCAAAGAAGTAGCTAACAAAATAGAACTGGCCAAACTAGAAGCAGAAGAAAATGAAAGAAAACATCAGAGACTGCTTCAATTAACAAAACTCGAGACAGAGCAGAGAGAAAGAGAAGAAAAAGCCAAAAAGGAGGCCCATGAAAGAGAGATGGAGCTGGAAAAAGCCAAAGAGGAGGCTCACAAGAGAACTATGGAGCTGAAAGAGAAAGAGATGGAGGAGAGAGAAAAAGAAAGGAAGCATGAACTGGAAGTAGCAAAGGCTAAGCAGGATGCACCAGCCAATGCTAACAACCCCCCTCCAGGTACCACTTCCCATCCCAGAAAATTCCCCATCTACAAGGCAGGCGATGATACTGAGGCCTTCTTAGAAAATTTTGAAAGGGCCTGCCTTGGATACAGCATCACTGCAGACCAGTACATGTTAGAGCTGAGGCTGCAGCTCAGTGGACCCTTAGCAGAGGTGGCGGCTGAAATGCCTAAGGAACACATGAACAGTTATGAACTTTTTAAAAACAAGGCCAGACTCAGAATGGGGCTAACACCCGAGCATGCCCGTCGGCGGTTCAGAGCCCTAAAGTGGAAACCGGATGTGTCATTTACCCGTCATGCCTACCACATTGACAAAAATTGTGATGCCTGGGTATCAGGAGCAAATGTTAAATCTCTGGAAGATCTGCTTTCCCTAGTAAAAATGGAGCAGTTTTTAGAGGGTGTTCCTGAGGAAATAGAAAGGTACATCCTAGATAGGAAGCCCAAAACTGTAACTGAGGCGGGGGAGATTGGAGCCCAATGGGTGGAGGTGGCAGAAAAGAAAAAAACTATTAGCAGTTGGAGCGAATATCAGAAGGGGCAAGCCGAAACAAAACCTTACCACCGGGGACAACCCAAGGCCCCACCCACATCCCAAGGGAAACCCCAGACGCCTTCTCACCCCACCACACCAGTCTCCACCAACCAACCTCGTCCCGGTGATACCTTAGCAGGGCGATGTTTTAAATGTAATGGACTGGGACATATAAAGGCTCACTGCCCCAAGAACCCCAACCGATTACAGTTCATTACACCCCAATCACACCAAAGATCCCCAAACCCAGATGCCTCTCTCATACCCTCGGAGCGAAGGGAAACCTTGAGAGTGGGCGGAAGGAAGGTTACCGCTTGGAGGGACACTGGGGCTCAAGTGTCAACTATCCACCAATCCCTAGTGGACCCCAAACTCATCAACCCAGAGGCTACAGTGACAATTCAACCCTTCGTGTCACAATCTGTAACCTTGCCTACAGCCACGTTGCATGTCCAGTACAAGGGCTGGTCAGGAATGTGGACTTTTGCAGTCTATGACAATTATCCCATTCCCATGCTGCTGGGGGAAGATTTGGCCAACCATGTGAAGGTAGCCAAGAGGGTGGGAATAGTCACCCGCAGCCAGGCTAAGCAAGCTTTCACCCCCATCCCTGTTCCTGAGCCGTCCACCAGGGCCCCGTCTGTGTTACCGGAGACCCAGACAAAGGTGGTGGAACTGGATCCTCTGCCAACGACTGCAACAGCCGTAGTGGATCCAATCCCAGAGACCCAGCCAAAGCCAGTCCCAGAACCGGAACTGGCAACGCAACCAGCACCAGAACCATTGCCAGCCCTGAGTCCAGCCCTTGCAAACCCGTCTACAACTCCAACGCCAGAGGGCACCAGCGAGCCTGAACTGGCAGAAGCAGCAGATAACCCTACCCAAGAGGCTCAGCCAGAGCCTGAGATACCACATAGTGCACCAGCGGACAGCGGTTCACAGTCAATGGAAACAGCCCCAGCACCTGCATCGCTTCCAGAGGGACCAAGCCCCAGTCCACAGTCCAAGGAGGAACTGATGTCTCCAGCATCAAGGGAACAGTTCCAGGCCGAGCAGGAAGCAGATGACAGCCTTCAGAAAGCTTGGGCAGCGGCGCGGAGCACCCCACCGCCTCTCAGCTCTTCTAACCGATCCCGGTTTGTTGTAGAACAAGGACTTTTATACAAGGAGACTCTTTCTGGTGGGCACCAGGAAGACTGGCATCCTCAAAGGCAGTTGGTAGTTCCCACTAAGTATCGGGTAAAGCTCTTGAGCTTAGCCCATGATCATCCCAGTGGCCATTCTGGGGTGAACAGAACCAAAGACCGGTTGGGGAAGTCCTTCCACTGGGAGGGAATGGGCAAGGACGTTGCTAATTATGTCCGGTCTTGTGAGGTGTGCCAACGAGTGGGAAAACCCCAAGACCAGGTTAAAGCCCCTCTCCAGCCACTACCCATAATTGAGGTCCCATTTCAGCGCGTAGCTGTGGATATTCTGGGTCCTTTCCCAAAGAAGACACCCAGAGGAAAGCAGTACGTACTGACTTTCATGGATTTTGCTACCCGATGGCCGGAAGCAGTACCCTTAAGCAACACCAGGGCTAAAGGTGTGTGCCAGGCATTAACAGACATTTTTGCCAGGGTAGGTTGGCCCTCCGACATCCTTACAGATTCGGGAACTAACTTCCTGGCAGGAACCATGGAAAACCTGTGGGAAGCTCATGGGGTGAATCACTTGGTTGCCACCCCTTACCACCATGAAACCAATGGCCTGGTGGAGAGGTTTAATGGAACTTTGGGGGCCATGATACGTAAATTTGTAAATGAACACTCCAATGATTGGGACCTCGTGTTGCAGCAGTTGCTTTTTGCCTACAGGGCTGTACCACATCCCAGTTTAGGGTTTTCACCATTTGAACTTGTGTATGGCCGTGAGGTTAAGGGGCCATTACAGTTGGTGAAGCAGCAATGGGAGGGGTTTACGCCTTCTCCAGGAACAAACATTCTAGACTTTGTAAGCAACCTACAAAACACCCTCCGACATTCTTTGGCCCTTGCTAAAGAAAACCTAAAGGATGCTCAGGAAGAGCAAAAGGCCTGGTATGATAAACATTCCAGAGAACGGTCCTTCAAGGTAGGAGACCAAGTCATGGTCTTAAAGGCGCTCCAGGCCCATAAAATGGAAGCGTCGTGGGAAGGACCATTCACGGTCCAGGAGCGCCTAGGAGCTGTTAACTATCTCATAGCCTCCCCCACCTCCAACATAAAGCCTAAGGTATACCATGTTAATTCTCTTAAGCCCTTTTATTCCAGAGAATTAAACGTTTGCCAGTTTACAGCCCAGGAAACAGATGACGCGGAGTGGCCTGAAGGTGTCTACTACGAAGGAAAAAAGGATGGTGGCGTGGAAGAGGTGAACCTCTCCACGACCCTTGGACGTCTGCAGCGACAGCAGATCAAGGAGCTGTGCACAAGCTTTGCACCAATTTTCTCAGCCACTCCAGGATGGACCGAACGGGCATACCACTCCATTGACACAGGTAATGCTCACCCTATTAGAACCCCACCCTACCGGGAGTCACCTCATGCCAAAACTGCTATACAAAGGGAGATCCAGGACATGCTACAGATGGGTATAATCCGCCCCTCTAAGAGTGCATGGGCATCTCCAGTGGTTCTAGTTCCCAAACCAGATGGGGAAATACGCTTTTGCGTGGACTACCGTAAGCTAAATGCTGTAACTCGTCCTGACAACTATCCAATGCCACGCACAGATGAGTTATTGGAGAAATTTGGACATGCCCAATTCATCTCTACTTTAGACTTAACCAAGGGGTACTGGCAAGTACCACTAGATGAACCCGCTAAGGAAAGGTCAGCCTTCGTCACCCAGGCAGGGGTGTATGAATTCAATGTACTCCCTTTCGGGTTGCGAAATGCACCCGCCACCTTCCAAAGACTTGTAGATGGTCTCCTAGCGGGATTGGGAGAATCTGCAGTTGCCTACCTCGATGATGTGGCCATTTTTTCTGATTCATGGGCAGAGCACATGGAGCACCTGGAAAAAGTTTTCGAGCGCATCCAGCAGGCAGGACTAACTGTTAAGGCTAAAAAGTGTCAAATAGGCCAAAACAGAGTGACTTACCTGGGGCACCAGGTGGGTCAAGGAACTATAAATCCCATACAGGCCAAAGTGGATGCTATCCAAAAGTGGCCGGTTCCAAAGTCTAAGAAACAGGTCCAATCCTTCTTAGGCTTGGCTGGATATTATAGGCGATTTGTACCCCACTACAGCCAAATCGCCGCCCCGCTGACAGACCTAACCAGAAAGAAACAGCCAAATGCAGTTCAGTGGACTAATGAGTGTCAAAAGGCCTTTAACCAGCTTAAGGCAACACTCATGTCTGACCCTGTGCTAAGGGCCCCAGACTTTGACAAACCGTTCCAAGTAACCACAGATGCGTCCGAGCGAGGCGTGGGAGCAGTTTTAATGCAGGAAGGACCGGATCAAGAATTCCATCCTGTCGTATTTCTCAGTAAGAAACTGTCTGAGAGGGAAAGCCATTGGTCAATCAGCGAAAAGGAATGCTATGCCATTGTGTATGCGCTGGAAAAGCTACGCCCATATGTTTGGGGACGGCGTTTCCAACTACAAACAGACCATGCTGCGCTACAGTGGCTTCATACCGCCAAGGGAAATAACAAAAAACTTCTTCGGTGGAGTTTAGCTCTCCAAGATTTTGATTTTGAAATACAACACATTTCGGGAGCTTCTAACAAAGTGGCTGATGCACTCTCCCGGGAAAGTTTCCCAGAGTTAACTGGTTAACAATTGTTTTTGGAATAAAACATATTGTTAGTTTTTATATAATCAGTAGTATGTCTAAAGGTACATGTGTCTTATTAACTCTGTTTTCTCCTAGAACTCCAGGAAGAAATCACAGCCAGTGTGGAACCGAACATCCAACACTATCTGTGATTTGGGGGGCGTGTCATAACTATAAAGGGAAGGGTAATAGCTGTCCTGTGTACAGTACTATAAATCCCTCCTGGCCAGAGACTCCAAAATCCTTTTCCCTGTAAAGGGTTAAGAAGCTCAGGTAACCTGGCTGGCATCTGACCTAAAGGACCAATAAGGGGACAAGATACTTTCAAATCTTGGGGGGGGAAGGCTTTTGTTTGTGTTCTTTGTTTGGGAGTGTGTTCGTTCTCGGGGACTGAGAGGGACCAGACATCAATCCAGGTTCTCCACATCTTTCTAAACAAGCCTCTCCTATTTCAAACTTGTAAGTAAATAGCCAGGCAAGGCGTGTTAGTTTTCCTTTGTTTTTCTCAACTTGTAAATGTACCTTTTACTAGAGTGTTTCTCTTTGTTTGCTGTACTTTGAACCTGAGACTAGAGGGGAGTCCTCTGAGCTCTTTAAGTTTGATTACCCTGTAAGGTTAATTTCCATACTGATTTTACAGAGATGATTTTTACCTTTTTCTTTAATTAAAAACCTTCTTTTTAAGAACCTGATTGATTTTTTCCTTGTTTTAGATCCAAAGGGGTTTTGGATCTTGATTCACCAGGAGTGGGTGGGAGGAAGGAGGGGAATGGTTAATTTCCCCTTGTTTTAAATCCAAGGGGTTGGATTTGTTTTCACCAGGGATTTGGTGAAGGTTTTTCAAGGTTTCCCAGGGAGGGAATCCATTGAAAATGGTGGCAGCCGAACCAGAGCTAAGCTGGTAATTAAGCTTAGAAGTTTTTATGCAGGCCCCTACATTTGTACCCTAAAGTTCAAAGTGGGGATCTCAGTCCTGACAAGCATTGTTCGTCCTTGTATTCTTCCTTCCATTAAATTTGGTGTTAGTAACATAGCAGAAAGACATTACACAATTTGATGATCCCCAATTATGCTAGGTATAGAACTGTGGCACTGTGCACCAAGAGCAAATCCTTTTTTGAATAGGAATTTAAATTAGACTCATAGGCGTTGGCTACACTCGGGACTTCCCAGCACTGCCACTAGTAACCTCCCTCCAGCCTGACAGTTCACCTTTCAGTATGACCCGTTGTAGTCTCCCCTTTAACCAGTTCCTTATCCACCTTTCAATTTTCATACTGATCCCCATCTTTTCCAATTTAACTAATAATTCCCCACGTGGAACCATATCAAATGCCTTACTGAAATCGAGGTAAATTAGATCCACTGCGTTTCCTTTGTTTAAAAAAATCTGTTACCTTCTCAAAGAAGGAGATCAGGTTGGTTTGACACAATCTACCTTTTGTAAAGCCATGTTGTATTTTGTTCCATTTACCACTGACCTCAATGTCCTTAACTACTTTCTCCTTCAAAAAATGTTCTAAGACCTTGCATGCTACAGATGTCAAACTAACAGGCCTGTAGTTACCCGGATCACCTTTTTTCCCTTTCTTAAAAATAGGAACTATGTTAGCAAGTCTCCAGTCATACAGTACAACCCCTGAGTTTACAGATTCATTAAAAATGCTTGCTAATGGGCTTGCAATTTCATGTGCCAGTTCCTTTAATATTCTTGGATGAAGATTATCTGGGCCCCCCAATTTAGTCCCATTAAGCTTTTCGAGTTTGGCTTTTACCACGGATGTGGTAATATCTACCTCCATATCCTCATTCCCATTTGTCATCCTGCCATTATCCCTAAGCTCCTCATTAGCCTCATTAAAGACTGAGGCAAAGTATTTGTTTAGATATTGGGCCATGCCTAGATTATCCTTAACCTCCACTCCACCCTCAGTGTTTAGCGGTCTCACTTCTTTTTTCTTTGTTTTCTTCTTATTTATATGGCTATAGAACCTTTTACTATTGGTTTTAATTCCCTTTGCAAAGTCCAACTCTACATGGCTTTTGGCCTTTCTCACTTTATCCCTACATGTTCTGACCTCAATAAGGTAGCTTTCCTTGCTGATCCCACCCATCTTCCACTCCTTGTAGGCTTTCTGCTTTTTCTTAATCACTTCTCTGAGATGCTTGCTCTACAACTCCTGCCTATGAATTTTTTCCCCTTTCTTGGTATGCAGGCTTCTGATAGTTTCTGCAACTTTGACCTGAAGTAATTCCAGGCCTCCTCTGCCTTTAGATCCCCAAGTTCTTCAGTCCAATCCACTTCCCTAATTTCCTTAATTTTTTATAGTTTGCCCTTTTGAAATCAAAAACCCTAGACACAGATCCCAAAGCCCTCCTTATAGCACCACTGTCTGAGCCATCTGTTGAACATCATAATTTTGTCACAACTTTGTTATCCTTCTCTAGGAACAGGCAGAATCCCACTGAAGATCACCTGAGCCTCGATTTCCTTAAGCGTCTTCCCCAGCCTGGCATAGTCTCTCTTGATACTTTCCAGTGAGAATCTAGCCGTATCATTTGTTCCCACATGAAGGACAATCAGTGGATTCTTTCCCACTCCCATTAGGATCCCCTTCAGCCTCAGGTCCACATCCCGTATCTTAGTACCCAGCAGAAAGCACACCCTTCTGTTCTCTGGATCAGCTCTGGTTACAGGCCTATCCATTCTTCTCAGTAAGGAGTCATGTAGACCTGCCTTTTCCTGGTGATGGTGTGATTCTCTGGTCTATCCCTTGTTCCCTCTGGCTGCAAGTCCTCTTGATTTCTATTCTCCCTTGCAATCCTTTGTAACCCATCCTGTATCCTCCTGGGGCTCATATTTGGTGTTATCATCTCCACTGACTTTTCGCCTCTTTCTAAAGAACTAGCTGCTCTTCTCTTCTTCCTTGCCCTCTCACCTTCAGTGACCATCTGCTGTGCCCCTTCTTCATTTTCCAATTCCACAAACCTGTTCCTGAGCAGTATTTCTCCTTCACTAGCCCATCTTGTCCTCTGCCTGGTTCTCTTAATCACATGCTTCCACTGTCCACTTTCCTCACCAAGCAGTCTCCCCTCAGAGTTCTTTGGTCCTGCTTCCATCTGTAAGTCTGAGCTTTTCCCTTCAGCCTCCTCATGTCTTTGCTCCATCATCTGCTCAAACCCCCTTCTAAACTCAACCAGAGTTTCCACCTGCATCTCCAAGCCTTGGATCTTTTCTTCCATCAGCTCTATCAAGCAACACTTTTGTCTGCATGAACTCTTTTCAGGTACCCCCTCCAGGATCATGTAGATACCACAGCTTCCACATCCAGTCATCTTCATTGTGTCTTCCACTGCTTGGGTCACTACCACTGCTGCCTCTGTATCTGTCATAGCCTTCCCACCTAAGTCCTGTTAGTCCGGGAAACACAAACCAAACCAACCACCACCACCCACAGCAAAACAAACCTCCCACGAGCACCACAACGCTGCCAGAACACCACACACTCCCTTCACTAGCCTGTCTGTTCCTCTGCCTGGTTTTCCTAGTCTTCCCCCCCAAACTCCCCTTAAGAACTCCTACTCAAACTCCCGTTTACAGCTCTGTTTGCTGGCTCCTGTGCCTAAATTGCTCTTTATTGCAATAGATCAAATATAAGAAAGCCTTTGATCAACGAGTTACTGTAGTTCTACAGTATGTAGTGGATTTACACATGTAAATGCATTTATGTTAAAAAGTATAGGTGCTGCCTTATCCACAGGAATCATAGCATCACAGTACCTTTTAATATTCTAGCAAGAATATTTTGCACTAAATTTTAGTACTGATAAGTTATTTAATCTTTGGTTAAATGACATTTTCTCTTCTTTCCCCTCATGTCATTTTACTTTTCCATAAGTCTGAATATTTCTTGCAGGATCTGCCCTTAGGTCATTAACCCCACATTGAGAAGTGCCCCACACTTGGCCTAGGTCAGACTGAAGCTATAAGGTCGTTACACATACATGCTTAGTAGGTCAGATCACATCTGGATAGATTCAGGCCCACAACAAACCTGATCATGTCAGTGAAGCATTTAATAAAGAAAAATACAACGTCCCTTATAAAACAAAAGAGCTGTAGACTATTTAAGATGGCAGAAGGTGAAAATTATCCCACAATCACTCTTTCACTTAGCGATCCCCGGCCGAATGACTGCCAGCTAATAAAAGGTCACCTCAGGTGCACAGAAAGCGGCATTCTGTGTTACATGTCAGAAGAAGGATGTAGAAAAATCATATGAAAGTGTTTCCTTTTCAGAACATTAGTTAACTCATCAGTTAATATTCTTTGTGTAATGCTTTGCTAATGCATAGTCTGTTCCGTTCAAAAGGAATTTCTTGACTAGAAGTTAAAGGTGACTGGCTGTGAAGCTTATTTTCTTCTTGTAAAAATATGGAAAAAATCAGGATAGGAAGTCTCACATATCCTACAGGGTAAAAGGCACTATATAAATGTAAAGTAAGATTTTTTAAAAACTGTTTCATGTTGCACATGTGTTGTTGTCCATTTGCATTTTCACTAGCTCTCACAATACATGCTTTGAATGTGCTGGAAAATTATTTTTGGTTCTTTAATTATTACAACATATAAGACTGATATACAAAAAGTGATCACTACACAATGGTATGAATTCAGCTTTTTACCTTCTGGCAAAACCTTGTTGTCAGACCATCCTCTGCTGACTCAGCAAATTCAGTCCATGGAAGCTTCTCTCTTGTACAGAATGCAAAGGGCATAGCTAGAAAAATATCAACATGAGAAGTCAATACAAAGGCTTCAGATCACTGAGCTGGTATGGGATGGGTTCTGCTTTACTCATATAAAACAGATCAATGAAATGTGTTCAGAAGTTGCTTTTGTGAAAACTGAGAAATAATTACCACATCTGAGTATGGTACTGTTATCTCCTTCTCCCTGTACAAAGGAGTTTGATTCTTGAGAACATGTCATTTAGGGGTCTCTAAACTTTAGATTTTCTAGGCTGCATTCTCACAGAGACACCGTGACCAGACCAGCCACGTATAGTTCCAGTGCTCTATATGCAGCAGACCAGGATCTAAATTCCTCTTACTCCACAGCCCAGGAAGGACAAGAAGTGTCACACAATCAGCCCAGGAAGGACAAGAAGTGTCACACAATCACTCAACACTATGGAGCAAAGACAGCACCTTCTCATCAGCCAACATTTGTTCAATTAAGAAGCCAGGCTGAGTCCCTACTAATTTGAAATGGGAGGATTGGCTGGCCAGAAGAGAGGTGGTTATGATTAGAGATCAGGAGGATGAAATTAGTATAGGTGAAATGAGAGGGGAAGATTACCCACTATCTCACACGGGGCAGAGGATCCCCTGAAGGAGTGTCTGAGGAAGAAACCTACAAATTAATGACTAAGACGTATTTCCCCCAACAGTCTCACAAGAGGTCCTTCAATTTTGGTTTTGGCCACAGTCCTAACCCCACACATCCTCCATTTTCATTTAAATATTATTTTTCTGCTATTGAGAAGCTTCCTAAATCAAACAAAACTTCCAAGGAAGAAAAGGGGAAGAGTAGGTGAAAGAACACACAGTAAACATAACTAAAAGCATCGCTGAGATGCAGGCCCTGCCTTTGCAGACCTACATGGGACCTACACACAGCTCTGTTAACAAGGATTCTTTTAAGTTTCTTTCAGAAAATAAAGATTATGATCAGTGGATTGTATCCTGTTTCATAGTTGCGGTGGAACATTTTTAAAATATAGGGTACCTGTTAAATGGAGAGGAATTGGCTATTTTCAGAAATTTAAGCATTTTAAAGGCAAAGAATCTGGACTTGGGGAGGCTACAGAAAATACTCACTCCAAGCCTCTTGAAAGCAGATCACATTGACCCCACACATTGCAGCAACCTCCACAATCTCCTCTATTCGCCTGTGCAGTGCAGCCACCTGGTAAGAAATTTGACTCTATAAAAACTCATACATCATAATTCACTTGTAACATTAAGGTTTTGGTTCTGCCACCTTTCACACTAAGTAGTACCTTGCTTGGCACTTCACTCCATTAATTTCAGTGAGAATACTTCTAGGGTAAGTTACTGCTCAACACAAGCAATGGTTGCAGAATTAGGCCCTAAAGCGTTAGGACATTTTTAAAGGTATTTAGGTGCCTAAACATTCAGACAGGTGCCTAATGGGATTTTCAAAAGCACATATCTGCATCTTTAGGCATTCTATTCTAGATACAGTTAAAAAACTGGCCTTTAGTCCCTACATGTGCATTAGAGATCTATAAACCTTAAGAGCCACACACAAAAAACCTTGCTGATGCTGTTTTGAGATGTGACACTTAGCAATGTGAATGAGTAAGCATACCACCACCAGAGGTTAGAGAGAGCTGTACCTCCTACAAGCACATGTAGATTCCAGAACTTCCCCTAAAATACCAGCCCTGGAGCTAGCAGAGTGGTGAACTGACAAAATGCCTGTTGGAACAGTATGTTGCTTCACTCTTGAGCCCCATACATCTGACAACTTCGACCAGAAGTTCTTTGACTAGAAGTTAGGCCATCGGCCCTATGGTTATCCGTGGGACAGTTGCTTATGTTTGGATAAAGGAGAGATGGGATGATCGGGGGCAGGGATGGCCATGGACTGGCTACTTCTGAAATGCAGACAAGCTCCTCCCTTTGGCATATGCTCTGGGTCTAATGAGAGAAGCTCATGCTCTGAGGCTTGAAATGCGCATGCACACACTCACAGAGTTAGTAAACATGCTTCCATCAGCAATATACACGTCGTTACCCTCAAAGCATGTTTTAGTGCATCCCTAAGAAGAACCAAGCAGTGCACCAGTGATGGACAGTTTGTATTTTTCTTTAATTAGTTAAAAATCTTTACACTGGAACTCTTCTCACTGGAGAACTCTAGTTACAAGGAGGCATAGGGGCAGTGGCAATGAGATTTGGAGCCATTCATATATATAGAGTGCCAGTTGCTGCCATTTGTTATGTGGATGCCTCTCCACTAGAAACTGGCCCGAGACCACCAAGTCACTTTGCATAACGCTACACAGCTGCTATATCTGTTTGGTCGGTATCAGTCTGGGTTGGATTTGAGATGGATATATATATATCCAAACAGATATAGATGGATATACATATATCCATCTCAAATCTATCAAAAAGAACAGGAGTACTTTCATAGATTCATAGATTCTAGGACTGGAAGGGACCTCGAGAGGTCATCGAGTCCAGTCCCCTGCCCGCATGGCAGGGCCAAATACTGTCTAGACCATCCCTGATAGACATTTATCTAACCTACTCTTAAATATCTCCGGAGATGGAGATTCCACAACCTCCCTAGGCAATTCATTCCAGTGTTTAACCATCCTGACAGTTAGGAACTTTTTCCTAATGTCCAACCTAGACCTCCCTTGCTGCAGTTTAAACCCATTGCTTCTTGTTCTATCCTTAGAGGCTAAGATGAACAAGTTTTCTCCCTCCTCCTTATGACACCCTTTTAAATACCTGAAAACTGCTATCATGTCCCCTCTCAGTCTTCTCTTTTCCAAACTAAACAAACCCAATTCTTTCAGCCTTCCTTCATAGGTCATGTTCTCAAGACCTTTAATCATTCTTGTTGCTCTTCTCTGGACCCTTTCCAATTTCTCCACATCTTTTTTAAAATGCGGTGCCCAGAACTGCACACAATACTCCAGCTGAGGCCTAACCAGAGCAGAGTAGAGCAGAAGAATGACTTCTCGTGTCTTGCTCACAACACACCTGTTTATACATCCCAGAATCATGTTTGCTTTTTTTGCAACAGCATCACACTGTTGACTCATATTTAGCTTGTGGTCCACTATAACCCCTAGATCCCTTTCTGCCGTACTCCTTCCTAGACAGTCTCTTCCCATTCTGTATGTGTGAAACTGATTTTTCCTTCCTAAGTGGAGCACTTTGCATTTGTCTTTGCTAAACTTCATCCTGTTTAACTCAGACCATTTCTCCAATTTGTCCAGATCATTTTGAATTATGACCCTGTCCTCCAAAGCAGTTGCAATCCCTCCCAGTTTGGTATCATCCGCAAACTTAATAAGCGTACTTTCTATGCCAATATCTAAGTCGTTGATGAAGATATTGAACAGAGTCGGTCCCAAAACAGACCCCTGCGGTACCCCACTCGTTATGCCTTTCCAGCAGGATTGGGAACCATTAATAACAACTCTCTGAGTACGGTTATCCAGCCAGTTATGCACCCACCTTATAGTAGCCCCATCTAATTTGTATTTGCCTAGTTTATCGATAAGAATATCATGCGAGACCGTATCAAATGCCTTACTAAAGTCTAGGTATACCACATCCACAGCTTCACCCTTATCCACAAGGCTCGTTATCCTATCAAAGAAAGCTATCAGATTGGTTTGACATGATTTGTTCTTCACAAATCCATGCTGGCTGTTCCCTATCACCTTACCACCTTCCAAGTGTTTGCAGATGATTTCCTTAATTACTTGCTCCATTATCTTCCCTGGCACAGAAGTTAAACTAACTGGTCAGTAGTTTCCTGGGTTGTTTTTATTTCCCTTTTTATAGATGGGCACTATATTTGCCCTTTTCCAGTCTTCTGGAATCTCTCCCGTCTCCCATGATTTTCCAAAGATAATAGCTAGAGGCTCAGATACCTCCTCTATTAGCTCCTTGAGTATTCTAGGATGCAGTTCATCAGGCCCTGGTGACTTGCAGGCATCTAACTTTTCTAAGTGATTTTTAACTTGTTCTTTTTTTATTTTATCTGCTAAACCTACCCCTTTCCCATTAGCATTCACTATGTTAGGCATTCCTTCAGACTTCTCGGTGAAGACCGAAACAAAGAAGTCATTAAGCATCTCTGCCATTTCCAAGTTTCCTGTTACTGTTTCTCCCTCTTCACTAAGCAGTGGGCCTACCCTGTCTTTGGTCTTCCTCTTGCTTCTAATGTATTGATAAAAAGTCTTCTTGTTTCCCTTTATTCCTGTAGCTGCTGGCTGTTCTGCCCCAGACCCCAGCAGCCGAACCCCTCAGCCGCACAGCTCGATCCGTGTGAGATCAAAAGGCGGTGCCTCCCACCCGGCTGGCTCTGTCCCCGGCCACGCCACGGGATGACCGCCCGGGATTCTGGGGTCTTGCTGAGGCTGCCCCAAGCCGGGCTTCCTGGGGTCTGCTGCACCTCCAGCCACAGGAGCCCTAGGCCAGTGTGGGAGCCGGGCCGCAGCCCGGCTCTCAGAGCCTCCTCCCCTCCCCACGCTGCATAGCAAGACATGGGACCGTGGGCAGGGCTGCTACAGCCATTTCAGACTGGGATTGGTGCTAGGGGAGCAGAGGTGATTGTGCCCTGGCTGGAGACCACGCAGCCCCCTCCCCCACCCCTCCAACGCCCACTGCTTGCTCCTGCCGGCATGGGGCTGCGACACCCAGCTCTGGAGGGCAGCACCAAGGCCCCGGGCGTGCTTGTGGGGAAGAAGAGACAGGAGGCAAAGCTGTTCGGTGTCTCCCACGCAGCTCCAGGCCCCTCTGGCTACTCAGCAGTGACACCCAGGCTGGGTAGCCCACCAGCAGCATGACTTGGTCCTACCTGCACAGACCACATGAGCCCTGGGGTTGGCACTGACGTCCTGCCTATGCCAAGGCCTCCAGCGCAGGGGCAGCCCTAGCTCTGCCCAGGGAGACACAGCCCAGCTCACTCCATGGTCGGCCCAGTGAGTAAATGAGTATGCTAGTAGGAAATTGTTTTATTTCACTAACTACTAATTTTCTGTTTTCATTTTTTAAAAAATGTAAACAGTCCAAAACAAAAAAAACAAAAATTGCAAAGTGCAAATGTGTAAAAGCCAAAAAAAAAAAGGGGGGGGGGGGAAGGGCAGCCAAATTTTTTTATTTTTGCTTGGGGTGGCAAAATACCTAGAGCCGGCCCTGGTACTAATCACCTTGTCAAGTGGCCAATCCTTTCCATTGTTGTGGGCTGCAGGAATGCGGAAGTGCCGGTTTCAAAGCTCATACTACAGAGAAAAAGCAAACAGTTTGCAGCTTGCTTTGAGTGAGTAAATGAATGAGCAGGGGGCTGGGAGTTCGGAACTTGCAAAATAGAGAGCTGACATGCTCCAAAAAGCACTCACTCTCCCCCCACACTCCCTGTCACAATCCACCCCACCCCCACCCCGTTTTGAAAAGCACGTTGCAGCCACATGAATGCTGGGATAGCTGCCCATAATGCACCGCTCCCAACACAGCTGCAAATGTTGCAAGTGTGGCCATACCACTGCGCTGGCAGCTGTCAGTGTGGACAGACTGCAGTGCTTTTCCCTCCTCAGCTGTACGAAGACAGGTTTACCTCACAGCACTGTACAGCTGCAAGTGTAGCCAAGATGTTCCTACGCCTACGAGAGAGCAGCGTAGTTAATCCACCTCCTTGAGGAGCTCTCCCATCAACACAGTACTGTCTACACGGGGTGGGGGGGAATTGTAGATCAGTATCACTCAAGGGTGTGGATTTTCACACCCCTAAGCAACGTAGTCTGTAACATAGACCTCAGCTCAGAGTGCCACAGCTCAGTACAAGCTAGAACAGACTGATAAACATGAGGAGTTAACACATGTTGCAAGAGACCATTCAGGATGATGTGCACAATTATCACCTCTGCAATCACTGGACAAAGAAGTGTTAAGGGGTTACCTACTGTTGTAATGAGACACAAGACCAGCCTCTCAGTCTAACAGCTTGTTTACACTACCTCTTTTTACAGTCATCATTTACACCGCTCAGGGGTGTGATGTGATGCTCTCCTCTAGGGTTGCCAACCCTCCAAGACTGTCCTGGAGTCTCCAGGAATTAAAGATTAATCTTTAATCAAAAGATTGTTACGTGACAAAACCTCCAGGAACAGGACCAACCAAAGTTGGCAAATCTATCTCCCGCCGAGATAGCTTCCACTTCTCTAGGGGACTGGGGTAAAAAAAAATCTGTCTGGCGATTGGTGCTGCTTTGAGCAGGGGGTTGGACTAGGTACCTCCTGAGGTCCCTTCCAACCCTGACAGTCTATGATTGGGGTGGAGCAATTACCTCCAGGGGAGAGCGGGCTCCTGCCACATAGTGTGTCTTTACCAGACGTGGCAGCTGGGCCGATGTGGGGCGGTAGTGAAGACAGGCGCTCAAGAGTCCCCGACTTCAGTGCCCGAGTTTTAGGAATTGAAGCCGCCAGGCTCATGTGACAGGAGCTGAGCCAGCAGACGAGCTGTAGCCGCTGACCCAGAGCCCCCTTTGCAGGTGACTGTACCTGTTCCGCCACGGGCGTGTCTGTGGGCAGGGGGATTTGATTCTGAACCAGCCCCACGCGAACAACACGGGGCTGCCGCAGCTGCTCGGGCGCAGCGCCAAATCCACAGCCCTGCAGCTCAAACGCCCTCTGGCTCGCGGCCGACAGCGCCGCAGCCGGCAAGGCAAGTGTTCTGAAACGGCAAAAGCGCGGAATCAACGGCGCGCGCGGGACAGCGCGCGCGCCCGCCTCCCCCCACCCCCGCAGGCAGCCCGCGCGCCTCCCCCCACCCCCGCAGGCAGCCCGCGCGCCGCGCGCCTGCCAACCGCCAGGGCGGCCAACAGCAGCTGGACACGGCAAGGGCGCCGCGCCTCGGGCAAACCTGCGCCCCAAAGGCCTCCAGCAATGGCCACGCCCCCTAAGCTAGGTCACCCCCCCCCAAAGGCCGCCCGAGCTAAGGCGCCCCCCACAGCCCCTCAATCCCACAGCAACGCCGGCGCAGGGGCTGCTGGGAGCTGTAGTCCTCCCGCACCTGCTCAGGTTCCCGTAGAGGATCCGCTTCACTTCGCCGAGCTCCTCGCGGGGGAGGTGCCGCTCCAGGCATTTCTCCAGCGAATCTAGACCCCCCGCCATGGCGGCGCCGAGGACGAGCGAGGCAGCGGGGGCCGGCAGCTGAGCGGACTGCACGGGAGAAAGTGGACATAGGGAGTTACCTGTAGGGGGCTGGGTGGGGGCCGGGGTTGGACCCGGAAGGGGCGGGGATGGGGGGGTCAGAGCCAGGCCCCGCACCGGGGTAGCAGCAGCCAGGGGCTCCGGCCGCGCTTTAAAAGTCCCAGGGCTCGGCCGCCGCTACTGCCCCGGCCCCTTTAAACCGCTGCCGGAGCCCCCGGCTGCGGCTGCTGCCCCAGCCCTGCTTCTACCGCCCCAGCCCTTTAAATAGCCCCCGGGGCCTTGGGGTAGCGGCGGCTATTTAAGGGGCCCAGGGCAGTAGAGGCAGCGGGAGCCCGGCCCTTTGCATTACCCCGGAGCCCCGCTGCCGCTACCCCAGGGCTCCAGCAGTGGGGCTCTGGCGGCAATTTAAAGGGCCTGGGACTCTAGCCGCTGCTGGGAGCCCCAAGCCCTTTAAATTGCCGCCTCGCCGTACTGGGGCGCACCAGCTTACCTTCACCTCTGAGGCTAAGTGACCGTTACACCCCCCTGGCGGCCAGCCCGGACACGCCCCCCCAAATGGGACCCTTGGACCGTGAGACACGCCCCCGCCTCTTCCCCTCAGAGGGGCCTGCTGTGGGGTTGGACTTGTGAGGCCTGGTGAGGTCACAGGACGTTCGCTCACTGGCTGCAGCCTGGGCAGGAGCAGTGCCAGCTTGGCCCCCAGGGCCCCGCCAACCTGCCACTCACGCGCCCTAGGCGTAGCACCACCCAGGGACAACTCTAACTTTTTTGCTGCCCCCTGAGCCCCCCACCGAGTGCCGCCCCGCCAGAGCCTGCCCCCCCGCCGAGCACCGCACCGCCGGAGCGCCTCCCCCAGCAGAATGCCGCGCCATGCCGCGCTCCCCCCGCCGCCCCTTACCAGGTGCCGCCCCAAGCATGTGCTTGGGTGCCTGGAGCCGGCCCTGGCACCACCATAGGGGTGGGGTGGGGGCACCATCCATCTCCATGGCCTGTGCACCCCTTTGTGGCCACCCACCAAGGGCTGGTTGGGATGTGCCCCTCTGGTCTAGCCTGTCGCTGAATAGAAAGCAGCCTGCGCTGGATTGGAACCGGCCCCCAACGCTGAACGGTTGCATCTCCTACCAACCCCCTGGAGCTGTGCAGGCCCTCCACTTACCCCCTGTTCCTGTTAGAATCACTAAGGGGCGATAGCCCCTGCCATGCCCAGGATGTTTGTCTAAAAGATCTGCTCTAGGCACTACTGTGGGGGAAGTTCTATAGCCCGGATTATACAGGAGGTCAGACAAGATGGTCACAAAAGTCCCATCTGACCCCCACAGCCTCTAATCCCTGGCTAACCTAGAACCAGCACACGGGCATAACATACACTTAAGAACTTTTAAGATGCCCAGTAAGCTAAGCCACAGTATGGGCAGGGGAAGAAAAGAGGGAGCATCACAGTTTACACAAAATGTCATGCATCTCATGATGTGTATCATTTTTAATAGCAAAAAGACACCACACAGCAGCCAGAAACGGTAATGATTAACCTAGTCCTCAACTTGGCTTTGAGCCCCAGGTTATCACTGGAAAATCATCCCAGAGCCCGAGAGAATCAATCTACTACACAAAGGACAGCTCAGACAAAATAAGAAGGCAATGTACCAGCCTCCATTTAAACACCAATCTGGGACAAGGAACAGTGGGTATGAATAAAGGATAGTTCCTTTAGTAAGTACCAAGAGGCCATCCTGTTTAAACCTCATTATTCCCACCAGAGTCAATAACTACTGGCCATGCTTTCTGCTTTGAGGTGTTATTGTGAAATGAATTATATGTAAGCATTTTGTTCCCGTGAGAAGACTGATTACAGAGTCCAGTGACTGTTACAAATGTCTTAATAGATCAAAACTATGACTTTTAGAGTCTTTTCTTTAAGTCTCCTACAAGACATGGTGTGACGAAGTGGGGGATTTTCTTGTTTTTTTCAGGGGTTTGCATGCAGAGGGGGTGGGACTCGGTTTCCCTGGGTGTTACTGGTTTAACGAGGTGATGGGAGAGGGAGTTTGTTGTTACAGAGGCCCAGCGACAGAACTTGGGACCCCAGCCAATGGCCAGGAGAATGGATACCCCAGTGACTGGTGACCTAGTGACCAGGAGGCCCAGCTTGACTGACACAGCCGGTTGAGGACAATGGGCTGCAGAGAGAGGACCCCAGTGACCTGACCAGCTGGTTTCAGCCAGTGGGGAACAAAGGATGGCTGAGAGGAGGCCCAGGCGACCCTGTTTACCTAGACAGAAGACAAAGGACAGAGGCGGAGGTTGGGGGCAGGTGATATCGGATGTTGGAAAGCAGGAGGTCTCTGGGCTGGAGATGGAGAGAAGGAGAGCCCACCTGGATGTAGGAGCGATTTAGATGTACTGTGCTGAGGGAGGCCAGGCCTGAGGCCCCAGAGAGTTTCCTATGCTGTGTTCAGATGCTCAGTAAACCCTCCTGTTTTACGCTGGATGAGAGTCGCTCCGGTCTAGAGAACAGGATTGCATTATTCCCTCTGGGAGTGGAGGCCCCGGGGTTCCAGAGCGAGTGGACTCCCTGAAGGGGCCCACGGCAAGAGACAGGCATGCTAAAGGCTCAGAGAGGAGCAGTTCCAAGAGGTGGAGGGGCTTAACCCCCAAAAGAGAGTGGACCCCTGAAAAGGGCTGTCACACTGAAGGGGGTTCCCTTCAGGGACTGTACGGGGCCAAGAGTAGACATGACCTGTGAGCCCGTGACACATGGCAACACACAGCACTTGAAAACCCTGATAATAGCAAATGTTAACTAAGTTAAATATTTGCAAGGGAAGAGTAACTTATATTAACTTTTAATCTAAACAAAAAGAATCCAGGGATCATCTGCATTTGGAAATGCCAGCCTTTGCAGATCCCCTCATATGCTCTCCTGTAATAGTACCCAGGGTTGTGAGGCACTTCACCACTGCCTGCCCTTAGCACAAAATAGTTTGGTCTGCGCCTGTTGTGGGTCTGTGCCCTGAAACCACCAGCCTCTAGCAGCAAAACACTACTTTCCAGGCCTTGCTTTCTCTGTACAGGTAGTGATAGGCACACACCAACCCCTGAATACTCAAAGCATTCTCTGCAGCATCCAGCCCCTTATCCACTGAACACTCACACAATCATCAGGCCTGCTGTTCCCAACAGAACAGTACACTCAAGCTTGTAAGATTCAGTTTAGGACTATTGCTTAGTTAAATTTATTCTTGTTTTCACTATAACTATATTATCATAACAGAGATTCAAGTAATAGTGAGTAAGAATATTGGAAACAAATGGCTACATATAAAGCAAAATCATAACTTGCTTTCTAGAGACTAAACTTAAGTTTTAACAGTTTAACCTCTAAAGAAGTTTCTCACCCAAAGTTCTCTTCAGTATTTTCAACCAAAGCTGGTTGAGACCCCTTTTTCATGAAGCACAACTGCTGTCTTTCTCTTACTTCCTTAGTGAAGGCTGCCTGAGTGTCTTCTCTATTGCCCACATATACTCAGCCAGATCTTTGATCTGTACCACCAGATAAGATTCTCTCCCCCAAGCTGTTTTTCTCTGTTAGTTTCTTTCTGATGTCCCCACAAACCTTTATTTGCATTCAGTTCAGACTAGTGTTGGGAGACCCACTGTGAACAAGACAATACTCCTCACTTAATGTTGTAGTTATGTTCCTGAAAAATGCGATTTTAAGTGAAACAATGTTAAGCAAATCCAATTTCCCCATAAGAATTAATGTAAATAGGGAGGATTAGGTTCCAGGGAAAAAAATGTTTGCCAGACAAAAGGCATTATATACATTTTAAACAAGCAGTTTAATACAGGTACAGTACTATAGTTGAGAGGTGCCCCTGCCTTACCCTACACAGGCACAGCCCACTGGCACTGGAGATGAGACAGGCAAGGAGGCTGAAGGTGCTGTAGGCTAGGAGAAGCACGTTGCGCAGCAGCGGCAGCTTCCCCTACTCTGCAAGCACCAGGGGCAGGGGGCTCAACCCTCAGCCCACCCACTCCCCCCTTCCCCCAAGCCCCCACCCTTGACCTGCCTCTTCTCCCCACCTTGTCCCCCTTTACTTCCCACACTGCATCCTCGCTCCTCCCCCCCTCCCTCCCTTCTAAACGCCGCAAGCCAGCTGATTGCCTGGGGCAGGAGGCAGGGGAGGGAGGGGGAAGCCTGCACGCTGAGTCCTCACTTCTCCCACCTGCCCCCAAAATGCCACAAGCCAGCTGACTGCTGTGGGCAGGAGGCAGGGGAGGGAGGGGGGGAGGCACGCCGAGTCCTTGCTCCTCCCAGCTCCCTCCTGCCGGGGCAATCAGCTGGCTTGCGGCGTTTAGGGGGCAGGAGGGAGGGGGGAGGAGCGAGGACTTGGCGCACAGGCTTCCCCTCCCTCCCCTCCTAGCCTGGGGCAATCAGCTGGCTTGCGGTGTTTAGGAGGGAGGGGGGAGGAGTGAGGACTCGGTGCGCAGGCTCCCCCTCTCTCCTCCCTGGGGCAATCAGCTGGCTTGTGGCATTCGGGAGACGGGGAGGGAGGGGGAGCCTGCGCGCCAAGTCCTCGCTCCTCCCCCCTCCCTCCTGCCCCCTAAACGCAGCAAGCAAGCTGATTGCCGTGGGCAGAAGGCGGGGGAGGAAGGGGAAGGCGCTGATCCACGGGGTCTGCCAGCGGATGGGGGGAGGGGGGCATAGGGAGGCTGCCAGCTATGGAGAAAGCAGGCAGCCAAACAATGTAAGAGTGGAGCATTGCACAACTTTAAATGAGCACGTTCCCTAATTGATCAGCAACGTAGCAACGAAACAACGTTAACCAGGATGACTTAAAGTGAGGAGTTACCGTACTCATTTCACATGTAAACAGGTAGATAGATATACAGCTCTTCTCTGACAGGAAACCTGTTTTTCACCTTTGCTGGTGACCAGAGCCGGGATGGACCAGGGCAACCACCCCGGGCTCCAAGCTTTGGGGGGCCCTGCGCTTCGGGATGTGGGGTCCAGGGCGGCCTGGGAGTTTAGCAGGGGGCCTGACGCTGGCAGCAACAAGCAACCCAGCCTGCCCTGCCGGCTCCTGGCATCGCTCAGGGGAGGAGGCAGAAGCTGGAAAGAGGTGGAATGGGGGCTTGGGGGAAGGGGTGGAATGGGGGGAAGCAGGGGCGGGAAGAGGCGGGACGGGGGCTTGGGGGAAGGGGTGGAGTGAGGGCAGGGCTGGCAGGCTCCCTACCCAGTTCTGCATGTCCCTCCAGCCCCTGGGGGAGGGAAGGCCAGGGGGGCTCCATGTGCTGTCCCTGCCACAAACTCCTGCTCTGCAGCCCCCATTGGCCAGGAACTGCAGCCAATGGGAGCTGCAGAGGCGATGCCTGTGGGCAGCGCACAGAGCTCCCTGGCCCCTCCACCCAGGAGCTGCAGGGACTTGCTGACCACTTTCAGGAAGCCCCCCCAGGTAAGCACCACCCTGCCCCCCAATCCCCTGCCCCAGCCCTGAGCCCCACCCCACACCCAAACTGCCCCAGCAGCGGCCGGTGCGGCTGGCCCAGGGGCTGCCTGATCTGCTCGGGCAGCCCCGGAGCCAGCCGCACCAGCTGCTGCATAAATCACGGAGAAAGTTACGCAATCCGTGACCTCTGTGACAGACATCAGCCTTACTTATGTGCAAATTGTAGAGGAGGAAAGGCACTGGTTTGATGTTTGTGTGAGTAGAGGAGGGGGCGTGGAAGTAGGACACAGGAAATTAGTTAACCAATTTTCTGGTCTTTTGGGGAATTTTCAAGATTTGTTAATAGTTGGGATGGTCCTATGCTGTGACACAAAAGGTGACAAATACAAATTGCAAATGGAAAAAGGGAACAGTTTGGGAAGGGAGGAACTCCTTTAGACAGAGGGTAGTTAGCATATTATCTATTTTATCTAAGCCTTCCTACTAGACACATCACCGCAGTTCTACCTGAATGTCCAGGGCCATGAGCCTGGAGAATTGGTTTTTGAGGAAATATTTGTTTCCCAGTGTTTCCCAGTGCTTTCCTGCAATGTGATGATAATAATGACTGATATTTATATAGAAGCTTTCATCTGAAGATCCTAAAGTGCTCTACTAGCTGATTTAAAGGCTATATATAAAGAATCACTTCATCCACCTCTTGGGTGGAAGGTGGCAGGTATTTAACAGTGCACAAAAACACTGCACAACAGAAAATCAATGTTGTATCCAGCTGAAACTACGGGGGGATTTTTAAGGGATCGACACACAGCTTATTTTCATGTCAATACCCAGCATGGCTGTGAGCTGGGAAAGCATTTCCTAGCTGTGCTATTGCTGGAGCCCATCCTGGGAACAAACTGATTAGGGTCTGGCCTGGTTTTGGGATTGACCAAGTTCTTTTCTGTGCGCGTTGCAAACGATAGAGAACAACATAGCAGCAAGTGTGTTCCGTGTCCAGCTCCTGAATAAGGTCACATAGCTGAACTGTTCTCCAAGTTTCTTTTCTAATCTTAGCATGAACTCACAGTGACTTCTCTTTTGGTGGCTTGTTTGTTTGTAATTTAGCCTTGTTTAAAGTGTACTACGTGTAGGAAATTGACTTCAGAGCAATAAAGTTGAAGCCTCTGAAAAGAATACTTGTGTAGGGAAGAGACCTGAAAAAACAATACATTTCCTGTGTACTAGACTAACCACCCTGCATCATTACAACAAAGGCCTAGGCTGTGTCTACACTGCCACTTTCAGCGCTAAAACTTTTGTCGTTCGGGGGAGGGGGGGCTTGCGGGGTGAAAAAGCACACCCCGAGCAACAAAAGTTTTAGCGCTGAAAAGCGCCAATATAGACAGTGCTTTATTGCCAGGAGCCGTGCTTGTTCAGGGTGGGTTTTTTATTGCCAGGAGAGCTCTCCCCCGGCGATAAAGCGTGTCGACACTGCCCATGTCACAGCACTGATGCAGCTGCGCTGTAACATGGGCCATGTAGACATTCCTATTCATTGCTACTAAGGGTAATGACAGAACTAAAAGTAGTAATAGGGATGGAGAGAGACCAGACTATTTCTCCGGAACTGTGTACAGATAAAGGAATAGAATGGCCAACATAAATTTCCAAAGCACCAAATATTGAAATTCAGCAGGAAGATAACCTAATAAAGGAATATGATTTCTGCTCCCCCAGATGATGGCAGATCAAATACAGAGAGAACCTGGATCCTAATCTGAACATCCCGACTCAATCCCTTACAAAGATAGATCAGAGTTATGATGTGTGAATCCAGCTCTGAATCCTGACTCAGAACTTCCCCAAAATTCTGAAAGAGGTTGGCAACCAATGTTCTGGATTACCTGAACCATCTAATATTCTGTGAAATAATGGAGCCCTCTGATATGAATGGAGGTTGCTTTGGTAAATCAGCTCAGATGGAGATAGTTGACCAAAGGGATAATTTAAAATGGTTGACAACTCCCTCAAAACAAATTCTAAAGGGTGCACACACTTCCTTTCTATCAACGTGATATTTTTACTAAATAGTTGGATGTCAGAGATGTCTGGGACAGGACTGGTCCAGATGTAAATACCCAGTGATGCCAGGTTCCAGAGTAAAAAACGGGGTACCACCTGGATGCCATGTGTACAGCAAGCAGTTCTTCACCTGCATGCCCCAGTTTGAAATCCCAGTTTGGGCAGACAGCATTCCAGTGCTAAAACTGAAGTCTGATTAAAATGGTCCAGATTCTTTGCTGCAAGATTCTCCTAACAGAAGCTTCCTATAGCTAGGAGTCATCAGCTATGCTTATTATTCCGCACAAGCTCCAGGTTAGTGTCACTAGCATAACCGAGACACTCAGAGCCCTGAGGCACCAAGTGGAATTAAGGGCCAAGCAAACCCAGAAGTCAGGCCGAGGCTGGGAAAAAAAACAAGAACTGATTCAAACAATCTTTCCATTGTAACTTAAGTCATAAGCAAAGGGTGAACATGGCTGCAGGTCAGAACCAGCAGACAGGATTGTATTTATAAAGTAGAATCTCTGTCTTCCCTCCTGCATAATTAGTATGTACATTCCTATCCCCCCCAGAATGCCTGTGTTCCTCCCAAGACTCTGTTGCTTTCTCCTAGCTCACGTTTCCTAACAATTTCTCTCACCATCATTTCCCTGAAACAAGCCACAAAGATCTCTCCAAAGAGACTAGAATGCTAACAACTGGCACCCTTGACCCAGCAACAACCTCTTACCTTCCAAAGGGTTATGCTGCTTTTTATTAACATCAGCAAAGGGATTTCACTGCATGTGGGGTCACGTAAGCTCATGCTTAACTTCACCCCTGCTTTCTATGTTATGGTGCCATTGCCCTTTTCACCTGAAAAAAATAAAGTACTGTGCTGCAATGTGGAATGTGCCACTGAAATGGATTTTGATAGCAGATATGCTGGCAGGATCCACTCCTTCTAATGCAGATATGAAAAAAAATCTCTCACACGGTATTTCTGAGCACAGTAATTCCATATGTTTAAAAAGAGATGGTGGGAAGGCAGCAAATGAGCAAAGGAAAAAATCAGAGGTATGACAGCTATAAAATAACATGGGGAGGAGAAAAGGATTAGCTGTATTAGATTAGTCAAAGTGTAACTAATACTAACTAGCTTCTTTCCTGCCCCTCCTTGGTTCACAAACCAATCTAGGGGACTTATGTGGGGCAGTTGTGGTGTGGGAAGATTCCCTTTAGCTCTGTTTTAAACTGTCCCCTTTACAACATGGCTTCTTGTTGATTATATGGATTTTTTTATACAGTACAGTTGAATGGGTCTCTTTCTAATTCTGTTTTATTCAAATGTGAGAAGTATTTGTGTCAGATTTAGAGATGGGCCCAACTTGGGGCAGGGCCAAAATTGGGTTTATGGTGGTGGTTTCAAAATCTAAACCCAGATCAGAATTTTTCAGATATCCCTTATCTTTATAACGGACCACAGTAAAGCCCGAGATTCGATCACTCCTGGGTTGGGGGAAGCCCTGTATATCAGAAACCTGACATAGTTGGCTTTATCCCATCTACTTGGTCTCCTGCCAGAGTAGGCGGCATGTTGGAGATCAGAAGAAGAGTGGCTGAAGCCCCTTGCAAACCGTTACTGTTGGCATAAAAGTTGGGATGTTCTAAAGCATGCCAAGGACCAAACCAACTCCCAGCCAGCCCCTGGATTGTGAAGTGAAAAGTGACTTCAAGCCATCTTCCTCTCTTCCACAGGCCCTGCAGATTAGCCAGCTGTCAGAATCCTACCCACAGTCTTCATAGTGGGTAGTGGGCCCCAGTTTGTGTCAATCTAGCTTCTGAGGGGTCCTTCTGTACCAGGGCCAGCTCCAGGCACCAGCGTAGCAAGCAGGTGCCTGGAGCGGCCAATGAAGGGGGGGGGCGGCACGTTCGGCAGCAATTTGGCAGCGAGGCCGTCACTCCCTCTCGGAGCGAAGGACCTGCCGCCGAATTGCCACCGTAGAATGAAGTGGCGGTAAAGCTGCCGCCGATCGTGATCGCAGCTTTTTTTTTTGCTGCTTGGGGGGGCAAAAATGCTAGAGCCGGCCCTGTTCTGTACACTGCATTGGCTTGTCTCTATCTAGAAAAACATTTCTGTTTAACTGGAGTGAGAGGTTCCATGGGATAGCGGTCTAAGCACACAATTGGAGCCAGAAACTAGTTGTAATTGCAGTTCTCACATTGACTCGCTGTGTGACCTGGGTTTGGTCACAAGTTCTATTTCAGTTTCCCCATCAATAAAATGGGGCTAATATTACAGTCCACAGGGGTTCTATGACAATTAATTAGCTCATGTTTGTAAAGCACTGTGAAGATGAGGAATGCTAGTAATTATTTATCTGCTGCAGCATTGTGCGTGTTTAGCACTCAGGATAAAAGTTCTTTTCTTCTGTACTTAACCCAAATATTTAGAGAAAACAGTTTTCAGCTGGCTAAAGCCATATGGAAAATATTTTACAAGCTGATGTTTTCAGCAATGTAGCCACCAGCAGAGGGCTCTCAAATATCCATTTCAATTAACTGCAATTTCACATTCAGTTGAGCAGAGTTTAGAAAGCTGCTTTCAGTAACATGGGTGCTGGCTTCTTTTTAACATCCTCCATGAGTGAGAAAGACCAAGACGTTCAAGTCCCGGGGTTATCCTGTATACTGCTGACCTTTCTGGAGATGGTCAGTAGCCAATATAAACTGTGAGTTTGATTCCCCAGACCTCACTTGCTCTTCAGTTCTATGGTGCAATGCTGAGCATATGGCTGCATATATTTGTTGAGTAGTAATTAGAAACGAAGGGTCAAACCTATCTACATTACTATTAGACAAAAGGGTTTGGGGATTTCCTCCTGTGCTCTCCACTCCCATTCTCCATCCAGCTCAGCAGCCCACCAGAATCCCTGTCTGTGTTATTTCTTCCTCCAAAAGGGTGTCAGTCATCTGCTGCAGGCACCCTGAGCTCTTAAATGTGGCCCGAATCCTGTGGTGCTGCAAAGGAGATTAGAGGTAGCCCGCAATCCCAGCTGTTTTTCTGTCATTTTCTCATTGCTCAGTTCAAGGGGGAAGCTCTTGTTTGATCTCTAGTCTACACCTCTGCTGGCAAGATTGTCAATGGGCATACGGCATGGAACTGCTCAAAGGAGAATGCCGACTTTCACTGTTACTTGCAGGGCTTTGGAGCGAAGCCCGGAGCTGGAGCGCGGAGCAGCTCCGGAGCAGTGGAGCTGCAGGTTTTTGCCTGGAGCTGGAGCAGAGCCGGAGCACAGCTCCAAAGCCCTGGTTACTTGTTATTACTGCGATTAGATCATAGTATAACAGAGTGTGGTGGTCTAACAAGATAAACCGCAGGACCCACTGAATTCTGAAGATCCTCCACATCCCATGGCAACCATTTGGACCATGGTATATGGCAACCAAGGAATTTTGAGCTAGCCCGAGAACCATTCTGGGGAGCTTCTGTGTTACTTCTGTGAAGAGGAACTGTCAGCTCAAGCAGAGACTCTGGAGCTATGGGGGATCTTTACATCTAATCTACAGGCATTTCTAAGGCACTACACCAGCACCAGTTCTATTTTAACTCCATCCCACATATTAAACATGCTGTATTGGATTTGGATTTGGGTGGGAGGACTACGTTTAATATCAACTGTCTCCAACATGGCAACACTGCCTCCTCAATCACCAGGCTGAACTGAGTACCCTCTGCATGACATCTGGGCTACCATGGCACTGCAGCAGCATCCAACCGGGTTGCAGTTGCAACATTAGACGCCTTATCCATAATCAAATCATGGACTATGTTAATCTCATTAGCCTCTGATCTTCCACTGAACAGCATGAAATGGAGAGCAGGGTCTTTATCAGCTGACACCCAGAACTGTTGAGAAGACACTTCAGCTGTGACCAAAGGAATCAGTAACAAAATATCTTGGGCCTGTTCAACTCCCAAAGAACACTGTGTTCCTACTCCTACCTCCAACTGGAACTGACAGAGTCAAACTGCAGTAACTAGTCCCCCTTGAACTTTTATATCCCCAAGCCACAGCAGCATCACTCAACCCTCTCAGATACAGTAAGGTGTCCAGTAAAAGGTCGCAGTACTACAAATGGGTTCTCAGGTGTAGACCTCCATGGCAGATTGCATGGACCTGCAGGAAGATGCAACATTTTGCGGACTCCTCTCAATCACCTAGATGAAAAAACCTCCCCAGAGTCATCCACTCTCAACTGTTCAACTCTCACGAATCTCTCAAACTCCATGGAGTTGACATCCAAAACTGCAGGAGCCCTGACTCCTAATTTTCTGTCTATTACTACTAGACCATACCTTCTCTCTTACGTTAGGAGACGTGGAAGAAACACTGAGCGTGATAGCTTTTTTAAAAGCAATTCTCATGTCAGGGATGTTCGTTAACCCCAGTGAGGTTTTCCTTTGGCTTCTCAAGGCTAATATTGCTGGCTCCACAGTAACACATGGAATTGAACAGACGGACTGAATTCTGAAAACAAACAGTAGTCACCTAAGCTTGACATTGTAAATGATGCTTATTGAATCCATGTCCCGATGAAAAGGCTAGGGGCTGGCAACATGGTACAAGGAAGACAAAATAGAAGCTTAATTAACTTAACAGGAAAGCAAAAAGCTTTTAGATAAAAAGGAGAGGGCCAATTCTCAGCCAAGAGTTTAGAGGGTTCTCAGACCTTCCCAGGCCAAACAGTAACATGTGTGTAAAGCTGACTTCCTTCCAGCTCTCTTAGTGACAGAAATAACTTCAACAGAGTGAATTCCATCAACTTATCTTTTACCCAAAGCCGGTTCCTCAAATGAAAGCTGCACATGCTGCTAAATTGAATGGTAAACGAGGAACAGGAAAGGAAACTCCATTTGTGAAAGCGTGACACTCTCCCCACGCTTCTGCCCCAGCACATGAGAACGGCTGCCAAGACATGAGCTAACCAGGGGGAAGTGAGACCCAGGGGAATGAGCCTATAGCCAACAAGCAGTGTGGAAAGGAGAAAAGGGTGAGATTGGCCTCTCTGTGGTCCTGGGCTGGGACATGTTGGCATCTTATATCATTGGCTTTTTCGTTAATTTCTTGTCATTGTTCCAGATTGTGGTCTCAACTACAGAGGTGTAAATTTAGAGTTATTTAATATGTATGCCATGCAGCTGAGATTGGAATCTGGCCAGTTAGAGCAATAAGATAAAAACAGTTACAGTCACCACCCAGGAGCCAGCATGTTATCTGAAGGAACCATACATGGGGCCCTGGGCTGATAAAACCATGAGAGACACATATTGCCCAGAGGGTAAAGCATTCAGACACTAGCTGTATCTATGTGGCCTCCGTGACCTCAGCTTTCATTTAAAGAGAAAAGTTTCTAGCCCTCAGGGTTCCAAAGACAACCTTCCAAATGTGACCCAAGTGTAACTAATGCAGTGTTGTCCATCTGAGTCAGTAGACAGCCTAAAACAAATCCTCTGTGAGGAGTGAATTCCCCAACCCAGAAATCTCACCAGGGTGCGAACTCTAAAAGCTGATGATGACTCTTTCAAATGCCAGCATTAATGGCTTCATTTTTGGAAGGAGGCCTATGGGGGCAGGAACTGAAACTAGCTGCAGAGGGGAAAAAAGAGGAGACACAAAAAGATGAAGGGAAATAGAAGCACAGAAAGGAGAATGGGGACAGAGAGAAACAAAAGCCAGAGATCCTCCTCTTTAGGCCTAGGGCTATTTTCGAATGATACTTAAGGTGCCAGTAAGGTTCTGAACAAACGATTAAGGATGATAATAACTAAAGGTTTAGTTGCTAACTAGATTCTACCCTTGATCTTTGTGCAGCCCTCCCATTGCCATCAGTGGGAATTCTGTTGTGGGTTCAGAGGGGAAAATAGCCCTAAATTTATAGCCTGCTGCTGAGGTCATCATTAAAGATGGAATTTGGTCTTCTCCACAGAATGAGTTTGACATCCCTGATATGGCTGAATAGAATGGGTTTTGTTCTTTATATACAAATCACACACACACACTCACACACCCATGCACTGTGCTGCTTCCTGAAACATATAAATTTGTTTTCCTTTGGTTATTTATGGTTGTAGCCACCAGCTGGCCTGTCTCAATGCTGAAATGCTCTGCATATTATTCCATTATCCCATTAGGTTGAACATGTCCTTCCTCCCTCAAGAGCTGTTAAGACATCAATCGTACTGGAGATAGACAGCCCTAGTCACAGGCAAAGGAAGCCGTGCATCCAACAGGCACTGCCACCCCTTCCCCTTCTCCTTGGGGAAGATCCTCTGCCTGTAGACAACCAGCTGGGTGATCTTGTATCTCAAGGTGCACAGGTGACTTCTCACTCCATGCAATGTCTTGTGCTCGGGCCTTAAGAGGCGATACTCTGGTCATTCGATGCCAGGCTCCCTGACTAAGTGGGTCACATTTATGTTATTTCTCATGTATGTATAAAATCTTATGAATAATACTAGTTGGCTCGAAGCCTCTGGAAGAACATTTCCTGCTGCTTTATCTTTTCAGATGGCCATTTGCTAACGCTGCATTATTTCAAGGTCTCGCCCTATCCCTCCCATCAGGATTGGAAACTATATTCCAGAACTGCCGCCTTGATTGCACAGAATCTTGGGAAATGGCCCTTACTCAGGGCAATGACTTTTAAATTGGGGTAATGGTCACCTTTATTTTCCCTCTGAACCCACACTGTCCCCCTGGGTGGTGTGAGAGAGAACATTCCTGGCTGGCTTCCCTGACCCTGAAGCTGGGCTTGACAGATCACTTCTTGTTTGTGGAATTCTCTTTGCCCCTGCACTAAATGACAATGATGCAGCTGGAGTCAGCAGAGATCATTCAGACAAAGCCACTTAAAACTCATAAGTGGGTCTGTCCACCTAGCCACACTTCCCTATCCTGCCTTCCACATTGGGGAACTGGCAGTTGACCATGTCTCCACTCACAAACACATTGATATTAAATTAAACTTCTCCTGGCCCCAGCATAATGAGAACTAGCAGCATCAGCTCAGCTCCAGCCACTGAGCAACATAAATCATCTTCCTGATACTCCCGTGAAGCCAGTCTGGGCTCGGAGGCGGGGGTGGGGGGAGCCTTCTTCTGACATAATTAGAATCATTGAAGGAAAAAAACAACCCCTCTCCACACAAGCCCAGTTCTCCCACCTCACCCCAACACATCACTTCACTGGCAGAGCACCATCTGATGCTCAGAGCCAGGGGGTGGGGGTGGAGAAGCAAGACACATGCAGACACACGGCTTCTGCCAGGAGGACCAAGAGGCTGGAATGTCCCAAGAGGACCGAGCTGCTGATCTCTGCTGCTGGACTCACTCCAGCTGGAATTTTTCATGGCCCTGACAGGCAGGGGATCGCATGGTTCCCCCAGAGAGTGGGATGTGATGGGTAAAAGTTAACAAACGTGCATCTAACGGGTGAGCGTGGGAAGTTAATGAATTAGCAGAAACCAGTGGCAAGGGAAAGAGTTTACTATTGGCAGCTCCTAGTGCAGGAATAGTAGTGGAGAGAGAGGCTAATGGATTATCATTTACAGATGATCCCGTAGCTGGCTGTATCTGCAAATCCAGCTTTGGAACAGCCAAGATGTTTTACACTGAGTAACCGCTGCCCACAAGCAACAATTCCTAAGAGAGCCAGTCAGCAATGTTGGTGTCCTTGTCATTAGGGGATGCCAGAATGCATCTCACAGTGCTCTGCAACTCGGCTCGTGCCCAACCTCAGTTCTTATACACAGGGTACTATTTTTCCTCTCCATCGCTGTTCAGCTCCCTTCATTACTGTACATCCAGATACAGGCCTTGGGAAGAAAACAACTATAATCCACAAAAAGAAGAACAGGAGTACTTGTGGCACCTTAGAGACTAACAAGGTGCCACAAGTACTCCTGTTCTTCTTTTTGCGGATACAGACTAACACGGCTGTTACTCTGAAACTTGTAACTATAATCCAGCCATCTATTTGCAGTGTTCATTCACCCCCTTCATGTTTTGACATGGGCCCACATTTTCTAGTCTTCTGTAGAATATTTTTCATAACAAAGGGCTGGTCAATACTAGAAAATTACATCGTGTTGATCATGAGGAACTTTGGCAATTAAAATAAGGTGAAATATGATTTGGCCCTCAGTTTAGACAGGAACTGTCATATTTAACATCATGTCAGCTTGTCATGGTTAACCCATTTGTCTTAGTCTATTCTGAGTGTTTAACAGAGTTCCTCAAGATTGCTTTCTAAGACAATTGAATTTTCCAGTGTAAAAAGCCCTTTATGGTAGTAATCTCAAAAAACTATACAGAATAGGGTTTTTTTTGCATGATACTTCAGTTTTGAGTTAGAAATGTTGTGCCCTACCCTGGCTTGAAGCAAAAAAGTCTTATAGCATTGAAAGGGGCGAATTCCTGGCTAAGGGTATAAAAAGCACATTTCTAGCCCTGATGAATCACAAGCTGTCAGACTTTGAATTAGTGGACCAAGACTGAAAATTGCCCATCCTGCACTGCAGCCCTATGCAATGTTTTAGATAAGGGAGAGAAGTAGAGATGGGGGTAGAAATTCACTGCTGGGAGAGAAAGAAGGAACCCTTTAATTCATTTTAAAATAGCATCTGTTTGAATCTGGTTAGAGAGTTTTGGAATGTTAGAATAAATTCCAGAGGAGATGGACTAGAGGTCAGTGCCTAGGGGAGAAAGTCAAAGGTGCCTGTAAATGCTGTGTACCACGTGGCAGTGTAATTCATCACAACTGTCGGCACCATGTACGTGAATATACTGTGTGTACACAGTTTACTGACTGCATCCAACACATTGACTTTTTATGTAGTATTCAGCCTTGGGGGCGGGAGACACTTTTTTTTTAAATCCAATGGTAAATATACCCACATGTTTCAGAGTAGCAGCCGTGTCAGTCTGTATCTGCAAAAAGAACAGGAGTACTTGTGGCACCTTAACGAGACGCGATATATCGATCCCCGATAAATCGATCGCTACCCGCCGATACGGCGGGTAGTCTGGACGTACCCTAAGGTGCCACAAGTACTCCTGTTCTTTATACCCACATGGCCTTTCTACAGGATCTCTCTATTTGTCAAAGCTGCAGCTCATGCATCCTCAGGATGTCAGAGCCTCTCAGTGTTGGGCTTCTGACGCATTAGAAGCCCATGAAATCCTCCTGGCAGAGCAATTCAGGGGAGAGGACAGTGATGGATGTACAAGTTCTTTAAAGGTGGGATTTTCAAAAGGGCTCACTGTTGGCCTAACTCTGCTCCCATTGAAATCAACGCATGTTTTACTATGGTCTTCAGTGGGACCCGAGTTAGGCCAAGGATGAGCCCTTTTGATAACCCCACCCGTAGTCCCTTCATTGGCTCCCTTTCTTCCAGTGCATCAAACACAAACTTCTTGTCCAGACTTTCAATGCCCTCCACAGTTTAGCCCTGCCCTATCTTCCCATCCCACCGCAAGGCTAACTCCTGCCTTTGCTCTGCCAGCTTCAAATCACTCCTTTGGCTGCTTCACCCACAAGCCCCTTTGTATTTGCTCCCACATTCCCAGTCAAAATCCACAAAGCCACCACCTTATCTCCCCCCAAATCCCTCCTCAGAGCTCACACCTTCCGTAATGCATACAGGGAATTACTGCTCCTGACTGGGTACAAACTGTACACCACTAGTCTGGGCTAAAACATCCCAGCACTTGTTACTCGTGCTCCCCCATCCCTCCTCCTGCTTGTCTATCTCAGCGACCACATCTGGTCTCTATACTGTAAGCTCTTTTACTCTGTGTTTATGGCACACCTGGCACTATGGGAACCGAGACAGTTGAGGCCTTGAGGTACTACCACAATACAAGTGTTTAATACATTTCCTTCCCTTCTTACACATACAGTTGGATTAACCAGTAAAGACTCTCTCCTTTTATTAGTTCAGCAACAATCCGCCACATGAAAGAACCTAGGGCATTTTTCTCAGACCCATTTACAGGACTAGAATCTGGCATTTTCTATTTACGTATTGGGCTGTTCTGCAATGACACCTTATTGTCCAGTCCATGACAAAAGATGGGGAAAGGCACTGAAAACCATCCAGTGCCAGACCTATTAGGGTGATTTACCCTATTTAATGATCAGCCCTTTGGGTCTGTTGAGCCTCCAGGTAAAAATAGCACAACCTGTGCATGTTGTGACATGTTAGCAACTCTACTGAGGTGAAGAAAATGGCACCTTTATGAGCTGCAAGGTAAGTGAGAGGAGTCACAGCAGGTGTCAGGAAGCTGTAGAGAAGGCCCTTGTGATCTCAGAGCTACTTAGTCTGCAGAGGCCCAGCCTAAGTGAGAGAGTTTTGAATGTGTTATAGGAGAGATTGGAAACTTCTCACTGATCCTGCCCCAGAGTCCGGCCTTGCCAGAGAAAGATCTGGAAAAACTGCCCACGACTGAGACCAGAATGAAAGAGGAAGCTCTCACTGAGGTAGCTGCACGTTTACCTTGCCACTTCCCTCCTTGGGAGAAAGGACGCACTGGCCTTCCCAAGGCAAAGGAGGAGAACGGCTCATCCCTTAGGATATCGTAAGTGCCACCGGGAGAGGCTGACCACTTGAATTAGAGGGAACATTTTCAAAATTTTCAGTTAAACTCAGACAAGTGAGGCCACAATGACTGGCTAGGAATCTCAAAGGGCCCAATGTTCAGAGTAAAGTGGGGGCATTAGGTTTTCAAAAGTGCCTATGTCAATGGAATTTGTGCTCCTAAATCACGTAGGAACTTTTGAAAATCCCCCACAGAAAAAGCCAGGGCAGGTTCAGACAGCTCTTTTCCACTGTTCCTGACAATGTACATCAAACAGGCACATCAAAGCAGTGGCAGACTCACTGCTGCTGATGGAGGGATGGTTGGTAAGTGTCCAAATGAGAGTCCCCTCCAGCAAGTTAAGAGTCTGTTTCATGGCTCTGTTTACAGAAGGAAAAGATTCCTAAAGATAACTATTAAAATAAGAGTCAGGACCAGGGGACTGCAGCTGTGTGCAGACCAGTAGTTCTCCTCCTTCAGGACTCAGAGAGAAGCAGGCTGAGCCCAGGAAGGTCTGGGCTAGAGGGTTCCTGGTGGCAGGTGTTGGTCAGAGAGAATGTTCCACTAACACCACTCCTGACCTTTTGTGAAATCCTATTTCTAGCTAAAGGAGCCCTGCCAAAAGGACATGGAATTTGCCCTCGCTGAACAGACGCATAGTTCTCTAGCCTGGCATTCTGACTCCGGCACCACATGTTGTACTGGAGGCTTCAGAGAAAGGAGCTAACGGTGGTTTTAAACTGTTTGGAAATAAGGCATTAAACAGAGGAACCTGCACAGGAGTGATGAGCTGATCTCCCCCTGACGCAGGTCCCCCCCACAACCAACTTTTTGACCATGATTCACGTTCCTCTGAAAAAAGAAGCCTCGGGGTTTTAAATACACAAACTCTACTTGGGCTGGATTTTGTGCATGTTTTATCTTCTGTGCACTAGTGTGTGTGTCTTAGTCTATACAAGTATGATCTGGGGCGTGTTTGTGTGTGTGCTATAGATTCTTCACAGGTCAAACCCAACTGGGTTTGTAAGAAGAAAAATGAATTTGTTAAACATTTATATTGTGGTAGCATCTAGAGGCCTCATGGGAGTAAGTCCCATTCCTGTCTCGTGCTCCTGATCACTCATGTTCAGGGTCAAATTTTCAAACAAGGTTCCATTGATGCTGTCATGTGCTGATGGGACAGGCACAGCTGTGGTGTGAGCAGCTGGAAGGGAAGGCAGAGATGACAACTGGCAAAAAATCCTGAAGGAGTAAGTGAGAATGATGCTGTGGAGAGGAGAGGGCATGGCGGCAGGCATGTAAAAAAGAAACTTGTAAGCAGCGACTGATGAGCTATAAAAAGTGTCAGAGGAGAAGATCTTCTGGGTATAAGTCCTGGGAGGAATGCAAGAAAGATGGGGGTCAGAGGGGAAGGTAACAAGGAAGTGGAATGGACAGGAGAGCAGACCTGTGAATGCAGAGAATGTGGGTGGGATGTTGAGGACTATGAGACCTTGTACATTAAAGAGTTAACAGGAACACAACTATCATTGCTGTGCTTAAAGCACAAGAGTGAGAATCAGGCGCTCTGGGTTCTATGTCCATCTCTGCCACAACGGGGGGTAGTTCTCTCTCCTGCGGGCATCAGCAAGCCTTAGTTGCTATCTGTAAAACACACCGAGCTCTTTGGAAGGCGCCATTCTAGTACAAAGCAAACGGTGGTAACCAAGTCAAACCGTGACATTTGACCTCAGCTGGGATGAATTAGGAAGCTCAAAGCACAAAGAGGAGCACTGAACAAGTAGAAATGTACCCAGACCAGTCTGACTCAAAGATGACATCCTCCGTGTCTGTGCTCTCTGTTCTCACTCTCCCTGCTTTCCATTCAGGTCCATCTGTGACCCCGTTTCTCTCCAGTCAGGTCTCTTGTCTCTCCACTGGCAGTAGAGGGGAACAGCATGGGAGGGGAAGTTGCAGGCCCCCTGATCCAGCCCTAAGTACGCACACTCACTCACAGCAAACATGCTACTAAGTCTGCAGGTAAAACCAGGCATCTTCCCCCCCTGCTCCCACTACGATCCTTAAGAAAAGCAGCTGTGGGGTCGGCTCACATGTCCAGGTGTGCAGGCTCCAGCAGCACCCAGCTAGCTCAAGCTCTGCTCAGCCCAGCCTTGGGCTACCTCCACAGACACCCTCACCTCCCGTAGCTTTCTGGGAAGTGGGAGAATGGGGAGGGGGAAGAGGACAAAAGGCGGCAAAACACAATGTAAACGGGAAAGAAGAAGAAGAAAAGAAAGAAAAACAGAAAAAAAAAGAGAGAAAAGGACAGAAAAAAAGAGTGACAGCAGCCACTGTCAGGATCTGGTATAAGGGGACAACACACACCTGTCCACCAATTGATGCCAAAATTTAGTTCTCTATCCCCTTCTCCCCTTTATGCAGATCCATCCAGCTCTCTACTTTCCCTGCCATCCCCTCCCTGCCTTCACATTCAATTACCTTCAGGAACATTTGCTACAGGAAGATGCTCAGAATGTATCAAATTAACGCATTATGAAAATACAGTCAGGAAATGTCCATCTGATCCTTATTCAGTTAACGGGAGATGACAGAGTGTGGATGCCAAGCTAGAGGCAGGGGACACTGTTCTACCTAGACACATGCTTTCTGGGCCACGGTGTCATCTCGTCTTCCAAATGCTGCTGCTGCCATTGCCAATCTCCATCACCTCTTTCTGCTTTCACCCTTGTTTATACTCTCAGAGAGGGGATAGGAGGGAGATAAGAGACAGTGAAAGTACCCCTCCCTATTACTCTTAAAGAACATGCTTGTTCTTGGCTACTTTAAGTCTGTATTTGGTGGCCACGTGACAAGGCCAGCATAGACCAATGACATTTTTTTCTCCAGGGTAGCTACACATGGCCTGTGGCTCCTATTACATCCCTTTCCTTTCCGGGATGGTTTCATAGCAACTCCTTCCTTTGCTGACACTTTTCTACTATCTGAGACCTTACTGGGATCCCAAGGAGAAAGACCAAAAGTCACTATTATTAGAAGGGTGGATTAGTTACTGTGAATTAAGGGCTAGAGGTTTCAAAACTGACTAATGATTTTGAGTGCCCAACCTGAGACACCTCAAAAGGGTCTGATTTTCAGAGGATGAGTGGCTCACACATCCTGAAAATTTGGGCCCTCAAAAATCCAGGCACCTGAAACAAGTAGTCACTTCTGAAAATGTAGGCTTTAGCCCTTGTTTCTGTTCATGAACAGATCCTAAGCTCCAAGAACACAGTAGTTATTTGTAAATATTCCCCAGGTGGTTTGGAGGAACAATTTTCAGCTCACTAACTCCATTTGCTAATCTTTATTCACGTACTACTATTTCTGTTCCTTGATTAGATGACAAACTCTTTCAACTAGAGAACAACAAACACTGCACTTTCTGCAATTAAGTTTTTGAAGAACAGCTTGTGCTAAAATTCAAGAAATGTTGAGGATTTGTGAACATTTTCACCAGTCCCCACTGCTTTTCCCAGATACGTGCAAATAATGAACACTGATTCTAATTTAACTGTCTAAAACTGTGCCCATGTTGTGGCTGAAAGCACACTAGCATCAACAGTCTTGAGCAGGGAACTAACACTGTGTTCCTAGCTGTTGTGAATAAAGTTATCATCCTGAGATCCATGCTGCAGTCTAACCCCACTGCCCCACAGGTAGGATATAGCACAGTTTAGTAATGGAGTCTCTGGGGGAAAACCACCACAGCTGTCCATGCTGCACCAGGGAAGCTGAGCTGGAATGTGCTCACAGCAGCTGTGAGCAAACAGGATTGTTCAATGCGTCAGCTGTGGTGTGGACAGGCCCGACTAGAGATGGCGTCCCTGAGTCCAACAAGGGCTGAACTTGCTCCAGATAGTGAGCTGCACACCCCCCAGCTCTCCACTTTGTTCATTTAAGCAGAGAACCTCTGAAATTCCACTTTGAGCAAGCGAGGGAAAGTAGCTGAGTGAGCCTGCTTAGATCTATTTTTATATTCCTTCTCCATCTGTTCCTCTCCACAGCTGGCAGAGCCTGGGACTGCAGTGTTAGATCTTCATAACAAAAGCTTCCTTATGAAACATGGGGCACTCCTCTCTCCCCACCCCGTTTGAGGCGCTCTATTTTGGGAGACACAGATGGCATACCCATCTTCTCACCGAGCACCAGAGAAGAACAAGCAAATGCTAGCCAGTGATAAATGCTCAGCCAAATACAACATTGGCATCACATCAAGGGTTTCAAAAACCCACAGAGCCTGGGGAGGGAGTTCATGGCTTGGGCTGACACACAGGTCCTATCAAGGGGAATGGGGTTCATGGGTGAGTCTGAGTTACTGGACAGTTTTCACTAGTATAAAGGCTTTTGAGAGGCATAAAGACATAGCAGAGAGCTCCCTGCCATGGTATCTTCATAGCACAGAGCTGTATGTCCCAGCGCTATGTTATTTGATTGTGTTGATGCTATGTCCTGTGTTTATTTTTCTTGTGCAAATATCCAGACGGGGGTTGGCGGGGGGGGGGGGGGGGTCAGGTTTGACCTGCTGGAAAGCCATTGCATCCCTAACTGCAGCACTGACCAAAAATCAGCAAAGAACTACATGAAGCAGCTTCTACCGACCTTAGGATGCGTAGAAGCAAGGGGAAGTCAAAGGGTGTGGATCTTGAAAGATGCACAGGAACCTGTTTCCTCATCTTGAAGGCGATGTCAGCGGCTGTGTCTATTCAGGGAGAAAACCAGGGACACACATTTTAATACTGAGAGAGCTGACACACGGAGCACCGGACCAAATGGAAAAACAGCAAATACATTGCTAACCACCTAGGGAGCTCCCTTCTTAGACAGGAAGAACATGGCTGTATTGGGGGCAGAGTAGTACTTCTATCGGGGCCTGATTCATAAAAAGGCCTTAATGTAAATGAGGTCCAGGCCCTCAACATTTAGCCTCACTGGTTCTGAGCTATCTGCGTTTTACAGACCTGCAGGCCCAAAGGCCAGAGCAGCTTGACCCAGGGATGGAAGGGAAGAGAAGGTTAATCTGTCATTGTAAGGGTTCCATGCTGAATACACCATTTTCCAGAATGAGCGGTGAATCGAAGATCCCCAGGGGGGAAAATGAAACAGAAGGCGAAATCAACATGCAGACATGGCATCTCACACTTGAGTGGCACAGTGAAATCTTACTGTGAGATTGTTTCTGGTGATCATCAAGAAGGCCATGCAGCATTAATATCATGGGAGGTGCAATCATCCTGGGGATCTCTGATAACACAGGCTATGCTGTCTGGATCTGGTTTGTGGAAAGCGTTAAGTTTTGACATAATTTTAAAATGCAGGAATCAGTATGGAAAGGAAAGTCTTTGGGGAGCAGGTGTTAAGAGACAGCAGCCAGCTGAAAACTGCCTTTTAGACAACTGCTACCCACAGAGTTGGGGCAGATTTAAAGAACACAAGACCCTGTTTTTTGATTACACCCATGTATGTTGCCTTGGTTAGTTCTGCAGCTTGACAGGCTTCAGTGTGAATGAGAGATATTACTGTGAATTTCCTTTGGAAGGAAATCAAGATGTTGGGTCTGATGAATTCAGAAAGACACAGCTGTAGGACAAGCAGCTGGCCTTAGACTTTGTTTATGGTGTTGAGTTATTAGTGATGGGAGAAGAGAATGTTTTTATGCAACCTTTAGCATTGTCTCCTGTTGGAAGTAAAGGAGGGTAGAAGGGTCTCTGGGAGGGGTTGATGTTCTCCCCCTCCCCCCTTCTGTTAATGTCTTCAGAAGGGATTTAGAGAAAGGCAGGGAATACCTACAGTATTGTGCCAATCCCAAATGGTAAGCACCTTAGTAATGAAGGAGCCCAGAGTGTGTTGCTGCAAGGTGTAAGCACCCCTTTGGCAGGCATGAAGCACCCTCGTCTCCCATCAAAATCAGTCTCTGATGCTGAGGGCACCTTACAGGAGATGCTCAGCACCTTTAGCACTAGGCCCCTGGGTATAAAGCTGGGCATGAAGATCCCAGTTCAGCTCTGGGGTTACACTCTCATTGTCATCACTGGAAAGGGAGGTCATTTGTGCTAGGGCTGAATTTGGGTGAGGAGTGGGCTGTATAGACATATGTGGATGCAGCCGAACATCTGAACTTGCTTGTTAACATACCGGTGTCTGTAGATTCACAGCCAATGCAGCATCGTTTGATTACCCATCGCAATGAGGTCTTCAGCTTCCC
Source organism: Malaclemys terrapin pileata (assembly GCF_027887155.1). Classification (NCBI taxonomy): domain Eukaryota; kingdom Metazoa; phylum Chordata; order Testudines; family Emydidae; genus Malaclemys; species Malaclemys terrapin. The sequence continues at coordinate 12,721,555 of NC_071520.1, read as the reverse complement.
AAAATACAGAGAAGTTTTCCAACATGTTCTGGGCTATTGTAATCAAAGAGGTGTGTGGGGGTTACTTGCCCACAGCAATGCTTGTTGTCTGAACATATTGCCCCGCCGAGCCTCACTGTACGGTCTACCTAGATGCACCCTCCCTGAGCTGCGTGGCTAAGGAGCCCTCTGATTTAACACTGAAAGCAGCACGTCTCTCCTCAAGGATCATCTGCTCTTGCTGCAGGGTTGAGAGAATAGCGATTGGTGTCAGTTCAGGAATGTGTCATTAGTTGTTGCTCCCCTTCCCGACACCGGATCTCTCACTTATAACTCCACACCCAGTGCTGCAGATGGTTAAAAAAGGAGTCTCTCTAACAACAGTTTGGTTAGAGTAGGTCAGTGGTGACCAACCCTTATTACACTACAGGGCCACATAAACCTAAGCACAACCTTGTGTGGGCCAAACAGAGTCTACATAAATCTTTTACTAAGATTTAAAGTGACCTGTATTGATTTATATTTTAGGTTCAGCTTGTTTCATATGTATTTAGATAGACAACACTGTACGTAGACAATCTATTTACACACTTGTGTAAACTAAAGTGATGTAAACATGAAGACAAAACGCTAATGAATCGGCCGTTAGTATATTATGGTGAAGCCTTATGAAATGCTCTGGTGGGCCATATACGGCCCGCAGGCTGTAGGTTGGGCACCCCTGGAGTAGGTGGTGGCTCTGCCATTCAAACTGATCTGTGTGTCTGCATGGGGCTTGGTCAACATGACTTACTGTGTGTAGCGTGGAACTTAACTGTGACCATTTTTGGATTCCATGGAAGTCTCCTGTCCACGGTGGCCATTTACAATTTCCATAGGATGCTATGTGGCCAACTGGCAGCTTGTTTTACTTGTTTCTTACAAATGGATCTTTGGTTTGAGGCAATCCATTCGAGAATGAAGTGTTCATCCAAAAAATAACACAGATGGTGCTTAGACAGTGCTGCTGTGTGGAACATTTCTGTATGTAGCTAAGAAGTTGACCAATTTCTCTTCCATTTCTTCTGTTGCAGTTTCCATTGACACAGCAAATCCACACTTAAGGAAAACACAAGATCAGACTCCAATGGCAAGCATTTCCGTCTGGGTTCATGTTTGCAGGCACACCCAAGTGACCCAAAGCATCATCCAACTTTGCTCCTGATTCACAGTGCTGGTTCAAATTTTTCAGTTCTGCCAGAAACATCTACGGACTTTACAAATTGCTTATTCTGTGGATGGAACCAGAAGTCTTTTCACTGGGACAGTGGTACTGGAGACAAATGTCTTCATGAGTTAGCTGCAATAGCCATATAACTCTCCTTCTTTGGCTTTAGTGGTACTTTAAGTACACACAACAGTCCACAAGGTCACTTATGGCTCAAAAGGGATAATACACAATTAGCATCAAGAAACTGCTCCACTATTTCATTATATGATTCCCAGCCCTCTTTATAAAGATACATATGTATCAGAACCCCAGCCACCATGTCTAGGATCAGACAGATTAGGCACACTCTTACTTATGCCAATATTTAACAGAAGACGGGATGTGGCAGGAATTCATCCAAAAGCTAGCAAGTTTCACAGCTACAATTCGTGCTGCTTGCTATGAGCCAAGTTTTCCAAATGACTGAGTGATTTAATATCACTGGTGTCCATTGTGCAGCAAGGGAAGGGCTGTTTGGAAGGAATGAAGGCAGGAAACAATAATGGTGGAGTTTTGTTTAATCCTCAGAGCTGCTGAGCACCTGCGACTTTCAATAATTTCGAGGACTGGACTCAGCCACAGGGGCTGGAGGGTCTCCTCCCCACCAGCTTTCAGACCACTGGGAAAACTATTGGTTTGTTCATTAGTTTGTGTTTATGGCTCAGTTTTAAAGGCAGAATCAGCATAGAGCCTAAGGGTATGTCTACACTACGAAATTAGTTCGAATTTATAGAAGCCGGTTTTATTGAAATCGGTTGTATACAGCCGATTGTGTATGTCCACACAATAAAATGCTCTAGGTGCTCTAGTCGGCAGACCGCGTCCACAGTACGAGGCTAGCGTCGACTTCGGGAGCATTGCACTATGGGTAGCTATCCCACAGCTATCCCACAGTTCCCGCAGTCTCCGCCGCCCCTTGGAATTCTGGGTTGAGATCCCAATGCCCGGATGATGCAAAACAGTGTCGCGGGCGGTTCTGGGTACATGTCGTCAGGCCCCTCCCTCCCCCGTCACAGCAACGGCAGACAATAGATTCGCGCCTTTTTATCTGGGTTACCTGGGTTACCTGTGCAGACAACATGGAGCCCGCTCAGCACAGCTGAGCTCACCGTCACCATATGTCCTCTTGGTGCCGGCAGACGTGGGACTGCATTGCTACACAGCAGCAGCTGCTAACTGCCTTTTGGCGGTAGACGGTGCAGTAGACTGGTAGCCTTCATCGGCGATCTGGGTGCTGGCAGCCGTGGGGCTTGCCTTTTGGCAGTAAATGGTGTATTATGACTGTTAGCCGGCCTATTACAAGTCGGGTCATCGCACGTTAGCAGAGTCTTCCCCGAGCAGCAGCTCGTACAATAGGCCTGAAGACCATCGTCATACACCGCCCCGTATTTGCTGCCAAGCACCCAGAAAGATGCCGAGGGCTATCAGTCACGCTGCACCGTCGTCTTAAGATGTAAAAAAATAGATTTTCTCTGTATTCATTTGCTTCCCCCTCCCTCCGTCAAATCAACGGCCTGCTAAACCCAGGGTTTTCAGTTTAATCTTTGGGGGGGACCAGTCTGTGACAGTTGTTTGTGTCTCTCCCTGATGCACAGCCACCGTTCTTTATTTTAATTCCCTGTGCCTGTACGCCATGTCGTCACTCGGCCCCCCTCCCTCCTTCCCCTAGGCCGTCAGATACTACGTTTGCGCCACAGCTCGAGCCGAGAAGCGGTTCGCGCCTTTTCTTTGAATTCTGGGTTGAGATCCCAATGCCCGGATGATGCAAAACAGTGTCGCGGGCGGTTCTGGGTACATGTCGTCAGGCCCCTCCCCCCTCGTCACAGCAATGGCAGACAATAGATTCGCGCCTTTTTACCTGGGTTACCTGTGCAGACAACATACCACGGCAAGCATGGAGCCCGCTCAGCTCAGTCACCATATGTCCTCTGGGTGCCAGCAGACGTGGGACTGCATTGCTACACAGCAGCAGCTGCTAACTGCCTTTTGGCAGTAGACGGTGTAGCATGAGTGATAGCCGTGGGGCTGGCAGCCGTAGTGCTGCATTGCACCAGCCCCTTCCAGGCGATGGTATATTATGACTGGTACCCGTTGTCGTCATACTGGTATGGCTGTCAATCATGGCCACCTGGGCAGACATGCTACTGTTTTGATGATGACGGTTACCAGTCATAATATACTATTTTCTGCCAATTGCCCAATATTGTCTGCTAAGCACCCAGAAGAGGCTGAGGGCGATGCTGGGTGCTGGCGGACGTGGGGCTGGCAGACGTGGGGCTGCATTGCTACACAGCAGCAGCCCCTTGCCTTTTGGCAGATGATGGTATATTATGATTGGTACCCATCATCATCATACTGGTATGGCTGTCACTCATGCTGCAGCGTCGGCTGCCACCTTAAGATGTAAAAAATAGATTTGTTCTGTGTTCATTTGCTTCCCCTTCCTCCGTGAAATCAATGGCCTGCTAAGCCCAGGGTTTCCAGTTTAATCTTTGGGGGGACCATTCTGTGTGACAGTTGTTTGTGTTTCTCCCTGTTCCTGTACCTGTACGCCATGTCGTCACTCGGCCTTCCCTCCCTCCCTCCCGCCCTCCTTCTCCTGGTCCATCAGATACTACTTTCGCGCCTTTTTTCTGACCAGGCGCCATAGCTAGCACTGGGATCATGGAGCCCGCTCAGATCACCGCGGCAATTATGAGCACTATGAACACCACGCGCATTGTCCTGGAGTATATGCAGAGCCAGAACATGCCAAGGCGAAACCCGGACCAGGCGAGGAGGCGATTGCAGCACGGCGACGAGAGTGATGAGGAAATTGACATGGCCATAGACCTCTCACAAGGCACAGGCCCCAGCAATGTGGAAATCATGGTGTCACTGGGGCAGGTTGATACCGTGGAATGCCGATTCTGGGCCCGGGAAACAAGCACAGACTGGTGGAACCGCATCGTGCTGCAGGTATGGGACGATTCCCAGTGGCTGCGAAACTTTCGCATGCGTAAGGGCACTTTCATGGAACTTTGTGACTTGCTTTCCCCTGCCCTGAAACGCCAGGATACCAAGATGAGAGCAGCCCTCACAGTTGAGAAGCGAGTGGCGATAGCCCTGTGGAAGCTTGCAACGCCAGACAGCTACCGGTCAGTCGGGAATCAATTTGGAGTGGGCAAATCTACTGTGGGGGCTGCTGTGATCCAATTTGCCAGGGCAATGAAAGACCTGGTGATAGCAAGGGTAGTGACTCTGGGCAACGTGCAGTCAATAGTGGATGGTTTTGCTGAAATGGGATTCCCAAACTGTGGCGGGGCCATAGACGGAACCCATATCCCTATCTTGTCACCGGAGCACCAAGCCACCGACTACGTAAACCGCAAGGGGTACTTTTCAATGCTGCTGCAAGCCCTGGTGGATCACAAGGGACGTTTCACCAACATCAACGTGGGATGGCCGGGAAAGGTACATGATGCTCGCGTCTTCAGGAACTCTGCTCTGTTTCGAAAGCTGGAGGAAGGGACTTTCTTCCCGGACCAGAAAGTGACCATTGGGGATGTTGAAATGCCTATCGTGATCCTTGGGGACCCAGCCTACCCCTTAATGCCATGGCTCAAGAAGCCATACACAGGCAGCCTGGACAGGAGTCAGGACCTGTTCAACTACAGGCTGAGCAAGTGCCGAATGGTGGTGGAATGTGCATTTGGACGTTTAAAAGCGCGCTGGCGCAGCTTACTGACTCGCTCAGACCTCAGCGAAAAGAATATCCCCATTGTTATTGCTGCTTGCTGTGCGCTCCACAATATCTGTGAGAGTAAGGGGGAGACCTTTATGGCGGGGTGGGAGGTTGAGGCAACTCGCCTGGCCGCTGATTACGCGCAGCCAGACACCAGGGCGGTTAGAGGAGCACAGCAGGGCGCGGTGCGCATCAGAGAAGCTTTGAAAACGAGTTTTGTGACTGGCCAGGCTACTGTGTGAAACTTCTGTTTGTTTCTCCTTGATGAACCCTCCAACCCCCCCCCCGACCCAGTTCACTCTACTTCCCTGTAAACCAACCATCCCACCCCACCCTCCCCTCCCCTCCCGCTTGCAGAGGCAATAAAGTCATTGTTTTTTCACATTCATGCATTCTTTATTAGTTCCTTACAGAGGTAGGGGGATAATTGCCAAGGTAGCTGGGATGGGTGGGGGAGGAGGGATGGAAAAGGACACACTGCATTTTAAAACTTTAACTCTTATTGAAGCCCAGCCTTCTGATGCTTGGGCGATCATCTGGGGTGGAGTGACTGGGTGGACGTAGGCCCCCCCACCGTGTTCTTGGGCGTCTGGGTGAGGAGGCTATGGAACTTGGGGAGGAGGGCTGTTGGTTACACAGGGGCTGTAGCGGCGGTCTCTGCTCCTGCTGCCTTTCCTGCAACTCAACCATACGCTCGAGCATATCACTTTGATGCTCCAGCAGACGGAGCATTGCCTCTTGCCGTCTGTCTGCAAGCTGACGCCACCTATCGTCTTCAGCCCGCCACCTCTCCTCTCGTTCATGTTGGGCTTTTCTCATCTCCGACATTGACTGCCTCCACGCATTCTGCTGTGCTCTATCAGCCTGGGCGGACATCTGCAGCTCCGTGAACATCTCGTCCCTCGTCTTACGTTTTCTCTTTCTAATGTTCACGAGCCTCTGCGAAGGAGAAACATTTGCAGCTGGTGGAGGAGAAGGGAGAGGTGGTTAAAAAAGACACATTTTAGGGAACAATGGGTACACTCTTTCATTACAAGGTCGCATATTTCGGCTTGCAGGCAGCCATCGTAGGCCACAGTGTTTTGGCTTTTTTAACCTTCTTAACATGCGGGAAAGGTTGCAAACAGCAGCGCATTTCCCATATCAAGGATGAATTGGGTTGTCCATTTAAAATGGGGTTTCAATGTAAAAGGAGGGGGCTGCGGTTTCCCGGTTAACATGCGGCACAAACACAAGTAAACCACCCCCCACACACACACACACACGATTCTCTGGGATGATCACTTCACCCCTCCCCCCCACCGCGTGGTTAACAGCGGGGAACATTTCTGGTCAGAATAGCAGGAACGGGCGCCTCTGAATGTCCCCCTTAATAAAATCACCCCATTTCAACCAGGAGAGCTTTCTGGAGATGTCCCTGGAGGATTTCCGCTCCATCCCCATACACGTTAACAGACTTGCTTGCTTTTTTTTTTTGTAATGTTTACAAATATTTACAAAGTTACACTCACCAGAGGTCTCCTGTGTGCCCTGAGGGTCTTGGGTGAGTTCGGGGGTTACTGGTTCCAGGTCCAGTGTCACAAACATATCCTGGCTGTTGGGGAAACCGGTTTCTCCGCTTCCTTGCTGCTGTGAGCTACCTACAGTACCTCCATCGTCATCTTCCTCGTTCCCCGAACCGTCTTCCCTGTGTGTTTCTCCAGTGAGAGAGTCATAGCACACGGTTGGGGTAGTGGTGGCTGCACCCCCTAGGATCGCATGCAGCTCCGCGTAGTAGCGGCAAGTTTGCGGCTCTGCCCCGGACCTTCCGTTTGCTTCTCTGGCTTTGTGGTAGGCTTGCCGTAGCTCCTTAATTTTCACGCAGCACTGCTGTGTGTCCCTGTTATGGCCTCGGTCCTTCATGGCCTTGGAGATCTTTTCTAATACTTTTCCATTTCTTTTACTGCTACGGAGTTCAGCTATCACTGCTTCATCTCCCCATATGGCGAGCAGATCTCGTACCTCCCGTTCGGTCCATGCTGGAGCTCTTTTGCGATCCTGGGAGGACTCCATGACGGTTACCTGTGCTGATGAGCTCTGCGTGGTCACCTGTGCTCTCCACGCTGGGCAAACAGGAAATGAAATTCAAACCTTCGCGGGTCTTTTCCTGTCTACCTGGTCAGTGCATCTGAGTTGAGAGCGCTGTCCAGAGCGGTCACAATGAAGCACTGTGGGATAGCTCCCGGAGGCCAATAACATCGAATTCCGTCCACACTACCCCAATTCCGACCCGCAAAGGCCGGTTTTATCGCTAATCCCCTCGTCGGAGGTGGTGTAAAGAAACCGGTTTAAAGGGCCCTTTAAGTCGAAAGAAAGGGCCTCGTTGTGTGGACGTGTCCAGGCTTAATTCGGTTGAACGCTGCTAAAGTCGACCTAAACCCGTAGTGTAGACCAGGCCTAAGCAACCTTCTCCATCCAGGATCAGAAGCAACAGACACATGCACACACCACATGCAGTGCCTCTGTCCTACAGAAGGCAGCTTCAGCACCTACCACAGCTCAGTCCTTTAACATGCCTCTGAAATAGGCATTTAAAGCTAAACAGAATACATTGCTAAGCAGAACATTCTCTGCCAAGTCCTGCCACCAGGACTACATCTTATAGGGCACTTGCCAATTCCCTAGTCAATTTTATTTATTATAGTCTAGGAAAGGTCACGACAAATCTCAAAAGATAAAAATCTGTCTCTCTCAGGATGCCTTCCTTATTTTCATTGGCCCAGGCCTCTGCGTTCCACACTAACAATAACAGGACACGGGTTCAAGAGGCACCATCAGTGCAGCTCACACTTAAATGGTCTGGGTTTGTTTTTCATTCCTTGTATAGCTGATCCTTACTGCTCAATTCTCGGTTCATTAGATTTCTCTTGGATAAGATTACGGTAAGTATAAGAGCCTGACGCCACCCTAAAACCCAAACACAGACACATTAGACATTTGCAGCCCAGGGAGTGCCAGTTCCCTCCTGAAGGATGCAGCTGCAAGTCCTTAGTCCAGATGTAAACTCACCGGAATCTCGGAGTACCTGTCTGGGGCATCCTCAGCTCTCACCGGGAGATTTTGCGCTGCACTTCCCTTCCTGTTTCCCTGCAGGATCTTACCAGTGACAGTTCCTACTTGGCTGGCACTGCAGCCCTCTGATCCCATCCTGCTCCTGTTGTGGATCTCAAACTCAGTCTGTCTGTCATGGCTTTCAAAGGAAGTCCTGCTTCCCTGTAGCACCAAAGTGCTGAGCTTGCTTCCTTTACAGGCTAGTGAGGCTTGCCCCTCGGCTGCATATTTAAACTGGGATTTTCAAAGCCGCATACGGGAGCTAGGCATGGAGGTCAACCGGAGCAGTACGGGCCTAACTCCCATAAGCTCTCCTTTGAAAATCCCACCCCCCGTTTTATGAGGAGAGAACATGAATCTCAGATATTTTAAGTGCCCGTCATGGCACACACATGGTCCTCAGGGGAGTCAAAGAAGGGACTGGGGAAAATACGGTCCTCTAACTACCCATTATAGGTACGTCTACACTCCAAAGCTTGAGGATGCTTTCATCTCGCTAGCGTAACAATAGCAGTGAAGACACAATGGCATGGCACGGCCTGTGACCCAGGTCAACAACCCGTGTAGGGACCCAGGTTTAATCCTCACTCCAGAGCAGGGACTTGAACTCAGAGCTTCCCCGCTCCCCAGGGAGAAGGCTACAGGCTAGTCTGGGGTGCATTGCTCTCAATCTCTCCTATTGAAACTGTTCCGCTTTGTATAAATACTTGACTGTTCAGTGGGCCAGAGCGAGCGAGCATGACTATAGCCTGGTGATTAAAGCACTTACCTGAGAGGTAGGAGATGTGGATTCAAATCTCTCCTCTGAACCAGGCAGAGAGAGAGCAGCCCACCCCAGAACAACCTGTCGCCTGGGGGCTAGGATGCTCACCTGGGAGGAGGGACGATTGGGTTCAAGTCCCTGCTCCAGAGCGGGGATTCAAACCTCTGTCCTCCAAAGGGGGAGGGGGGGGGGAGGGGGGAATGGACACACACACACACACACACACTTTGCTGGCCTGGAAAAAGTTTTCCTCAACCAAAACTAATCGGGTCAAATTCATGAATAGTTTCAGGTCGATTAAAGCAGCATTTTTCAGTGATTAAGCTACATGAGTGAAAAATTTCACCCACTTCTCATGCTGAACCCCTTCAACTGCCACAGACTTCAGTCTGAAATCAGGGGGCACTGAGGAGGCTCTGGACTTTTATGGGTTCAGTCCCTAAAAGAACTATCAATGGGCTCCTAGACCAGGGAAGAACCAGGTAGGGAAATTGCATTAGTGATAGCTTTAGGATGCTGGCTGTTGGCTAATATCAGCACCATCACCTTAGGCACAGAGGTTGGAGATGGAAAAAACACTCAAGATCATCTTGCCTCCCCATTCGCAGGGCAGGTAATCGTCTCTCACAAAGCACGTAACATATTACACTGTTACGGGGGTAGATCTCAGCCCGGGACTGCAATGAAAGCACTGTGAAGTCCCTTTGTTTTCTGCCATTGCCTATGCTGCTTTGGATGAACGAGCCAAGCTGTGGGTCTTGAAGGTTAGATTTCCTGAGCAAGTGTTTTAAACTGGGTGCTCCCTTTGTTCTCCCAAGGACTCAGCTTTCTTCCTGCAGGACACATACTGCCATTGTTCCTCCAGGTACTCCCGCTGTACTTCGGCAGACTCCCATTGTTCCTCCAGGTACTCCCACTGTACTTGGACAGGCTCCCATTCTTCCTCCAGGTACTCCCGCTGTACTCCGGCAGACTCCCATTGTTCCACCAAGCTCTCTCTCTTTGATGCTTCAGAACAAAACAGAGTCTATGAAAAACATTTTCAATTTCACCCTTGACTGAGCAGGTCAGGCCTTGCTCGCCCTGAGTCCACAGGGACGCCAGCTCACTTCATCACCTCCTGCTCCCTGAAGTTATGAATCATATTCACTTTCACTAAGCCCCCCTTCCCGGCTGCCAGCGGAGGTGATGTGGACACAGTTCTTTCTGCAGCCTGTCAATGCTGTCCCACTCCAGCCTGAGAGGCAGAACAGGGGTCTCTCCCTCCCTAGAATTCCCAGCATTAGCAAAGGGCCAGGACTGGAGAGGCAAGGATGGTGCAGATCAGGATTGAGGTGCATTGACACAGCCATATGGGGATCCAGCCATGGAATAGCAAGGGCACTGCAGGCAGGAGGTCTAAGGTGTACTGCTAAAGCAATGAGGTGCACTGATAACATAGGGGCACCCAGCCAGACAGGAAGTGAATGCTAAAGTCACAGCCAGCAGGGTTGTATAATGGTTCAGGTGTTTCCCCCACTCAGGTGTCTGGCTATTTAACAACTTGCCATATGCCATGACACATACCTTGTACCTTGGCCAAACCACAGTGCGCTGCTCAGGCAGACCAATGTACAGATATTACACAGCACATTGACGTTATTCCTCCGGGTGCCAGGATAACAGATCCCAGTGAACCAGGCATGCAAAGGGCTTCTGGCCTCTGTGTGGGTCTGTCATCTTGGAGCATGTTAATATTTTCAGGGAAAGACTAACAGAAGGAGCCGGAAATGGGAAGAGGGCAGAGGAAACGCTCTTCCAAGATGAGCCCAGCAGAAACGCTCACAATAATAATACATTGTTAAACAAAACCAGAGGGCGGGCCAGCTTCTGCAACCCCAGGACACAAAGGCACTCACACGCCTTTAGAAATATATGTTATTATTTTAATGCTCATTTTAAAAAAATGTAACCAAGACATTACACTCAGTAGCATCACCAGCAGCGGGCTCCTCAGTGCCTGGCTGTCTGATGACTCATCACATTCTAAACCATTGGTCAATGCACTTAAAATATAATCACATGCGCAGAATCCACCCCCTCTTCTGCCACGCTGCTCCCACTCCTAAGTGATAGACATCGATAGAGGGAAAGGGAGAGCAGCCAATAAATCATTTATAAAATATTTAAATTAAAAGGGTAAGAGATACCAGGTAGGCACTGGGGTGTTGGGTCCCCTTGCCCCATGGGGCAGTGGGACGGTGTAATACAAGATGGAGACGATGGCTCTGAAAAGCAGAGGAAAGAGGAAAAATTCTCCTGTGAGTGGGAAGGAGGCAAGGAGTGAATGCAACAGTTGCTCTGGGATAATTTGGTACATTGTGGCTTGAACTAACCTAGCTTCCAAAGTAAGGCTGGGAGGTACAAGAAACAGATTCAGGCCTGATTCTCGCATTTGGGGCCCAGATTCTCTTCTCACACCAATTTCCCACTGGTGAAACTTCATTTTAGTTACTCCTGATTCATGCTGGTGAAAGGAAGATCAAAATCAGGCCTTTGACCTCTTCCACTCAGCACTGGAGCGAGGTGCCAGGGCTGATTCCCCTGCCAATGGTAACCATGGAGAGGACTGATTTTTAGGCAGCGTCCTTATCAAAGACCAGTGGAGTATTCTGCAGCTGTGACACCACACCCTGCTCCGTATATCTATTCTGCCACATAATGACCAGATGGGAGCAATCAGCTACACCTGCTTGGGGAAATCAAGCATAAATATGGGACGCATGGGTTATCCAGGATAGCCAGGCCACCTGTGTGTGCCCCGGAACCCGCAATGCATCTCCCCAAATCTTCTACCCCCTGACTGCCCCAGAATCCTCCAGCACATTTCTGCCCCCCCACCCCGAGCCCTCCAAAATCTCCGTATTTTTTCCAAACCTGTCCCTAAACACAAGCATTCACTTACTGACCAGCACAAATTACAATTTCGTTGGTAAACACTCATTGTCTGAAATAGCTCTTCCTGTTTCTTTCCACCAGTTTTCAAACGTTATCTGTCATTCAAACATCTTGGTCTTGTCGATACATAGCTTTCTGCTGTTTAACTCTGCAACTGTACTATTCACACCTGCAAAGGATTTTGAAACAGACTGTCTGAACCATGCTATACCGAATAAAGTTGTGACGTATTGCGCACACACAACCAGACAGCGCACTATCAACTAAAAGGCCCAAAGAATGGCTCTTGATAAAGTCAATCCTGGCAACCAGGCAGAACCTCATCTAAAACTGTGCAAGGCAAATAAACTCTGGAATTCACTAGTCTCCTGGGAATGATGAAATTCATGGAATCTTCCTCACACAGAATCAGACACTAGATAGCTCTCTCTGTGGGGAGAGGAACACCTAGGCCCCTTCTCTTCAGAACAGCTGTGTTTCATCAGCTAAACATTCTCCACTGCAAAGGAAGTGAGGAGGATGTGGGAGGGGGAGAAGCACATCATCTTTGACCTTTGTACTGACCAGTGATTTTTGTAGTTGAGAGAAGAGTGGCATAACAGATAGATAGTTGAAAAGGACAGATAGAAGAGTCAGGAGAAAAGCATATACTTTGCACAGAACTCCTCTTCTCTGGATCTTTTCAGACAGTCTGATTACAGGTGTTGATGCCCAGTGTTGCCAATCACAATCAAATAAAGAGCCTCACAACAGCCCCAGCTCCTGGAGTCACAGTTTCACATTTAAATCTGTACTTCCAATTCACAAATATGGAGACAAACCTGAAAACACGAACCCTAAAAAGGATCAAAAAGAGGAAGGCAAATAAACAGAACTCCAAATGCCCTGCTTTTAAAAATCTCGTCGTATTTGCGGGCCTGACTGAGGATTTTTCAACGCTTGGGGTTGGCAGCACCTTGACAGGGAGTCCAATACTGTGTCTGTGGCGTTTGCTGTCAATGTCACTATGTGCTAGCAATGCTGGCTCCTAAAGCTATTGATTTCCCACTGAACATTGTCCAGTAAGCACAGGGACACTTGAGCATGGCAGCCCTCATCTGCTTGTCTGACATTTCCCCAGCAAGATATCCCAAAGGTCTCTCTCTAACACGTATCAGCCGAAAGACGGCCGGGTGTAATCTGATGGGCTCCATGTCATCCCCTAGTCATCTTTTCTGGATGATGACAATCATAGCACCTACAAGCCCCAATCATGGACCAGGAACCCATTGTGGTAGGCGCTGTACGAACCCGGAACAAAAGATGGTCCCTGCCCTGTGGAGCTTGCATCATCTCTAAATCCTTACAAGCTGAGCTGCCCTCTGCCTGGGGAAGGGATGCCGATCTAGTGCAAGCTCCCCTAGTCCTGCCTACAACCCGTGAATCAATCCCAGCCTCAGCTTCCCTTCAGCTTTTGGGGGCTACAGAGACCCCATTTCCTTTCAGCTCTGGATGTTAACAATGAAAGCGCATTTGACACAGCTGGTTGAATGCCCTGAACAGCAATACTGGAGCCAATTCCGAGACTGCTGAAGACCAAGTGAGCTTATATGACAACCCAGTTAGGCTGGAGAGTTTTCCAGTGGGACCCTCCCAAGTTTGTTAAACCCACATAGATCAACTCTGTCCTTGTAGTAACCAAACTGCACGTTTGGGTGTGAGGAAGCTCGGGGAGTAGTGGAAGGCAGCCAGCCTGTGTTGGTTCTTGTAAAGTTTGATGTAATATAGCACCAGGCAGATCCCTGTGTGACAGCCACCAGAACGTGACAGCACACACTATCTGCACTTGTGTGCGCCAGCACATGAGCAATGCTGATATTTTCCCACACTTCCTTCCCTGCTCCGCTTCTGTGTGGACCTAATTGTTATGCTATGGAGGCAGGATGTCATCTTGTGTTATTCTTAGCAGCATTTCAGCGCCTAACAGAGTTCTGAAAAGATCAAAGCCCTTCATGTATTCCTCCACTGCTGGAAGGTTACAGAAGGTTGGAGATGCACAATCCCCCACATAGCGTAGAGGAATATATTCCACCAGGGAAGATCAAGAGTAATAAACCCCCCAATCCCCATTCACCCAGGGAGCACAACGGAAAGGAAATTCCCTTTAAATAGCTTGTCAATAAGGAATGAATAAGAATAAGCATTGGGTTTCCTTCTCTTCCCCCCAAATTTCAGAATCTCTCCCCTTAAAAAAAGTTACCCTGATCTGAGGTCTGGGATGGCCAACGCTCAGACCTGGACCAGAGACAGGATTGAGTGGCGATATATAAATGCTTCAGGGTCAAAGAATGGATCACTGGAAAGGGGAGATTCCTAGCTTTCCAATGGGACAGACGACACCTGCCTCTAGCCCCAGAAGGCCCTGTGCTAGACTTTTTTCCACACCAGTGTTACAGTAATAGCTATTTTAGGTGAGCTTTGGAATAGGGTTTCTTTATGTAACCATACATGGCAGATGCAGCATACAAGCCGATTGGGCTTGGATAAAGATTTTATTGGCCTCCTTTAGGATGAGTGGCTTCACCAGTTACAAATAAGGGGCCATTCCAAACACATGTAAAACCCCTTTGTAACACACCACACTGTCATGTACCCTGTATTAGAGACAGATTAGATCGCGGTCTATCAGAAAGGCAGGCAAGGCTAATGCTGTGTCTACACAGATCGGGGAGGGCTGCACTGGTGGTTGTTTTCCAGTTCTCTGACACACAAGCTTCTTTCTCTCTCAAACTGCACTCACATGCCCCCACTTCTACCGGTGCACACATATGCATGCGCACTCATTTGTAATGCACACCCACAGGCTACAGAAACACAGGGCTTCACGGTTAATCAGATTCCAGGAGTTGTTTGAAACAATATAGAAAAAAAGGTTTTAATGAACTTGGGCTCATATGAATTCCAGACTTTAAAACCAACTTCAGTTTTAAAAGTTATTTTTACTTTCAGGAAAGATGAGAAATTAAAGTTCAGCAAAAAGAGGAATTCTAGAGAAAACGTAACTAAGGCTGTGAAATGAATGGGCATTCTGCGTACACAGGTGCAGAGATACAAAGATAGACAGAGGAAAGAACCAGTCACAAAGACATTGCAAATATGGACCTAGTCCCAGCCTGTGGTCATCTCTCACTGCTACCAACACATCTGCCAGCAATTCACAAAACCTGCCATCACTACCTGATCAGCCCTTCCCACACAGCCTTGCCCCTGCTCTGCTGTTACCCACAGCACACAGACACCTGCCATTGTCCCATAATAAAACTATCAAATCATCATATATACTCTTTGTTCTTTTGGTGAAATGGAAGGGTCTGAAGTACAGTTACCAGTTTGCTTCAATGTGCCAGGACATAGCTGGACACTGTAGGCTTGGATAGAGCCACCCTCTCTTGTATACATTCATAACTGACAACATAATAGCTCCTTACGCACAAGTAACTTCCCAGCGGCCCATCTCCATGGAACACAGGGGAGGAAAACCTTCTGTCCATATTCCAGCTCATTGTAATATAATTCATAACTGATCTAGCAGTGAGTGGAAAATCAGGAAACCTGTTACACTAGTAAGCTTTAAAAACTGATTTTAAAACAGAATCTCACAGTTGAAGATGCTGAAAGTTCCCACCAGGTGAATCCCTTCACTCTCCAAGCAGCATAGGCATCTTTCCTGACCAGTAGGCACTCTACTTCTGTTAGAGGCCACAGTGTTAAAAGCCCTGCCCCCTCTTCCTCCTCATGAAGTAGTAAATGTTTCAGCCACACCTTTATTTCTGCTGGTAAAGACACTAAACTGATGAACAACCACAGATACACAGTACAGCATAATGTCATAACACACCCTGCTGGAGCAGAGTTAAAATTCAGATGTCAGATTTGACCTTTGCTCTCTTCTCTCTGTGTCTCTGAGTTGGGCCTTTGATAGCTATAGTGTCCCTCCTCTTCCTTTGTTCAAAACGGTGCCTCTCAATCTTTCTCCAGTCTAGTTCTTTGGATCTTCTCATCAGTCCTGGGTAGGGATAGTGACCTGGCCTCACTCCTCTTTTCCCCTCATCCTCCCTTTCTGCCATAGCAGAGGCAGCCAACAGAAAAAAACAAAACAAACAAACAAAAACCCAACAGATTTCATTCCAGTGGGAAGACGTGGTGAGAGTCATCAGGAAATGTCAGCTGCTGCCAAGGTTGAGTTCTCCAGTTCAGAGTAAGAGACACGTGTGCCAATTAGCTCTTCAGTAAGAAGTTCCATGTTCCCGCATGCATCTGAAAGATCCCCATTTTTGCAGGAATGTGGGAGATGCCCATTTATTTCCATGTCTAGTGAATTCCCATTGTGGTGCCATTCCAAACCTGCCTTGCATTTACTCAAGTCCTGGATGTCAGTATCTTTGTGGATAGCACCCAGCTCCCCATTGGCATATATGTTCAGAGCGTACTCACTGATCCTAATGCTGGCATTCTCTCCATCCCCACCATAAGTAGAAGTCCTAGTACTGGCAGTACCAGTCTTGAACTGCTTCTTGCCTACAATATGCTGCCTGAGAATTTTACGGAAGGTGAGTCGGAATTCCCTGATCCGGTAGGCATAAATCAATGGGTTCACTACGGAGTTGGCATGAGACAGGATAATGGCCAGGTACATCAGCCAGAGGGGAGGACGGGCACAACCCGGGCAAAAGAGTGTGAAGCAGTTTATAATGTGGAGTGGAAGCCAACAGACGGCAAACAACCCAACGATGATGGCCAAAGACTTGGCCGCATGGACTTCCTTCTGCAAAGTAGAGCGTGAGCGTTCCCCATGTACCATCTTGTTCTCCATCTGTTTGAGCTGCCGCCTGGCTGCCAGAAAGATTTTCAGGTAGATGCCAAACATGAGGAGGAGGGGCACCAACACACAGGCAAAGAAATTGTAGTAGACCATGTACTCCATGGTGACCACTGTCTCGAAGAGACAAGCTACCATGCTTTTACTGCAGTTGCTGAGCGAGGCGTTATTGGTGTCCTGAGCTTCCCTCTGGGAGCATTTGTTCCAGCCCAGCATGGGCGTCAGGCCGATGATGAAGGATAAGACCCAGCAGATGGCAATGATACCTTTGGCTCGCGAGCTGGTCACCAAACCATTGTACCTGGAAAGCAGAGGAGAGGAGGATTACAACAGTGTAACTGGTACAAGCACCTGATGCCCCTGTAACTTCCCAATGCTCATCTCCATGGAAGGTATGGGGGAGGTAAAGCCTTTCAGGGAATACTCCAGCTTGCTGCAACGTGCTTATCAGAAGCATCACTGAACTGCAGTGCTGAGCCCGTTTCCCTCAACCCGGTGAAGGCCAGAGTGATGTTGGACCTGGACAAGGAGCCCTTCTAATGTATCCTATCCACTCTTGCGCGGCGAAGGGTGGGTGCCAGCAGCACCGGTCAGCTCCCAACACATAAAGCCGATCAGCAATTCCCTTCTCTGCCTTACAAATACTCGCTCATGGTTATGAGCCTGCTTGTCAAAGCATAGAGGAAGCAACCGTCCTGCTCTGCCCCTCCGCCCGCAGGGAACTGAAACACCCAGAGCTGCTGCTCTAACTTTATCTCTATGCACTGCCAGAGGCAGAAATAGCTACTGAGCATCCCTGTAGTGTAGTGTTGCTTGCTCCCTAGCTGAGTGCAAGTACAGTACAACTGCCCGGTATCACAGAGCTCTAGGATACCGTGCTAGTCGCCCAATGTCACAGAGCTTAGATGATGGTCTCAGAGAAAGGGCACCATTAGCTCAGTATCAGAGCTCAGGCTGCACAACACGCCTTTGATGGCAGTCACAGGGAAGTCAGTATTGCCAACCCAACGCTGATCAACTGAGACGGGATCCATAACCAAGCTGAGCAACGCTGACAGTTGTGCCTTTCACAAAATAACCGATTCAGCATGGCTGGCAGCCTCAGCTGAAGAAAGATCAAGGACTCTGAATAACAGGACATACTGTGGTCTGGCAGAGCTCTGTGGTCAACATGGCACTCTACCCCTCACGCCAGTGCTTTCGGCAATAAATCCACCCAGCTATTTTGAGAGAAAAAGCTGAAGCGCAGTAAGAACCTGACACACCACCAAAAGGCCTTTGTTTGTTTCAAATATTAGCTGATCCATGGGTCTAGCATGCTGCTGTAAGCCCTCAGCTGAAGGCACCAGCTGTACGCTTTGAAAATGTAAGTTGTAGTAGTGTGTCACATGTGAGTACAATCTCTTTTCCCCTCGTAGTATTCACACAGAAAGGGAATGGCAGGATTCCCACATTGTCCGTTGCTGGGTCCCACACTGTACTTGACCCTGTGCGTGCGTGATCTGACTCTGGGCTACTCCCATGTTCTCCAGTAGTTGCACTACTTCTTTCCCCATGTCGGATTCTTTTAACAAACTTAAAAAAAAACCACCCAGAACTCGCTCTCTTTCTCAATGGGTTTGTTCTTCCCACACACGCTCCTCTCCTAAAGCGAACTAAAGTCCTGCAGGGAAGGGGAGGAGGAATGCTGCTTGTCTCAGCCAGAGAACAGAACTGGGAGGTGGCATGTGTTCTTAGCCCCTGGGCATGAGATGGGAGGGCAGGCTGATCATTCAGACATTCTTTAATTGCCTTTCAAAAGCATAAAAAGTGGGAAACTGGGGAAAAAACAGAAGCATGGTGCAACTCTTTTCTCTACCAGCTGGCGAGAGGACTCAATCCAGATCTGGAAGATAGAGAAGGTTTCTCTAGAAACTGGTGACAGTTGTGTGAATCCTCAGAAAGTGTCAAGAATACTGCCTATCCAGGAGGAGAGAAGTGGAGTTACTCTTAAATTCAGATCGAACCGACATGAGTGGAGTTATACCTGTGCTTCAAAATGTATATTTAAAATGACAAAGAGGGAACAAGAGATTGGAGGATGGCACTTGAAGCTTTAAAAAAAACCAACAACCTAGAATTGGCTGCATCTTTGTCAGGAGGAATTTTGAAATTGTACAGCTGTTATCCCACGGCTGGAGAGGTCCCTTCCCTGACACTAAAAATATATTTATTGCAGCTCTCAGTGCTCTTACCCTCTGGGGATTTCCATGCAACAGGCTTTAAAGGCTTGTGAAACAGCTTTTAACCCAAGCATCCTCCTTGCTGTACTGCCCTACAGCACTGGGCTGGCAGTAGAATTAATCAGCATAGAACTGGGTCCTTCTATAGCGCCTCTCATTCAGGGATCCCCCAGAGGTTTGAGTTGTGCCTCACACGGTAAGATCCCCCTTTGACAGGTCCATAGAGACAGAGAGAGATGAAAACACATTATCTACAAACAAGTTCACCACAATTCTGAAAGTGTCAGGACAAGGTGACAAACCTCACTGCCCCTGTAACCTAGTAAGAAGGTAAACTCAGGTCTGTAGAGATTGAAGGACTACATACAGAATGGATTTATTGCTGTAACACAGCCAGGTGCCTTAGAGATGGGAACCAAATGCATATGTTTAAATAGACAGGAATAAAATCATGAATATAGCATCCAAGAGGGAGTAGGCTCTGAGCATGTAAAAAGTCAGATTCCTGCCCTGAAGAGGTTATAATCAAAGGGACTGATCCTACCGACAGTTACTGCGAGGCTTGACCCCTATGGATTTCAGTGGGACCATTCATGGGTAATAAGTAGTGAATCTAATAGCAAGTGAGACTCCAAGGCAGAACATCTTCCAGACTGTCAAAAGCCTTGTGACAGTGAACTCTTCCGGTGCTTCTCAAGCAGCCCGTAACTAACACGTGGCTAATGGTGTTAGTGTACAAATGAGGAAATAACCTACATTCACTCTAAGCAGGGCTGTTTAATTCTACACCAGCAGAAACAAGGATGTGAAAAACAATGTTTGTCCCAAAACAGGTTACATCAGGAGGGAAGGGCATTACAAACTATGGACTGAAAAAAGGCTGTGAACCCAGGGATGTCCAAGGGCACATCTGACTGCTCAGATCCAAAACATGGGATTTAAAACAGAAAATCAGCCATTTCAGCAGCCACTTTACTCGCATAGGGTTCAATTATCAAGCGTGAGCTACCGTTTCACATCTGAACTCCAAGATTAGCAAGAGGGCAACTAAAGTGGACATTCAAGAGGACTTTTCAGCATCTCAGGTTTCAAGCAGGGCTCACTACATCCAATTAATTTTAATCTGTGGTGGTGAAAATGTGATCCTTCATTCCAATATGAGCTCATAGCTGCAAATTCAACACTAGCTAGAAAGTACACCTTACAGAGAACTTCCAAGTGACTGGGAACATGGGTTTCAGCAATCCTAAGAAAAGGGGTGCCCACAATTACTTGCACATCTAGGTTATCCAGGCGCAAATCAGAGTGGGAAGAAAGATTTGCAGTTCAGCATATTGTTATAGTTGACGTTCGATCATCACAAATAAAAGGATTTCTTCCATTGTTGTTTGCAGTGTTGTTGTAGCTGTACTGGTCCCAGGATATTAGAGACACAAAGTGGATGAGATAAAATCTTTTCTTGGACCAACTTCTGTTGGTGAAAGAGACAAGAGCTCTGTATAAGCTCAAAAGCTTGTCTCTTGCACCAACAAAAGTTGGTTCAAGACATTACCTCGCCCACGTTGTCTCACAAATAAAAGGTTGCTACCTTTGAGAATGGGGACAATGTAATTTGAGAACTTTTCTGTTTGACTGCAGGAAGAAATCCTGTCTTCTTCTATCCAGTGCACCTCACCTACCTGCCATTTCATCATGGGAATACCTTTTATACCCCCTGCCCCCCTCACACATTGTGCCCTCTGAGCTGGGAAATGCCTGTTGTTCTTGGCCAACAGCTTTACCCCGGGACTAAGAATACCAACCAGTTTTATTTATAACACCCAGGTTTTGTTGTACCAGTGAGCAAAGGCTCTCAGTGCACCTGACATATTAGGGACATGAACGACTTACCCCTGAACCATTCAACAGCTAGTGCTTCTCCCTACCTCAAACATGCCCCATACCACTTCTGGAGTGCGGTACCTGTATTAGCGCCTGTCAGACTTTGTAGCCTAGTCCATAATTCCTTGCATCATCAGCTAATCGTTTAGAAAAACTTTTGGAAAGTCTGTCAAATTTTGCACCATTTTCCATCAAAAAAAATTTGGAAAATAAAGGTTAGAATTTGTGGGATATTTTTAAGCATAATTCATCACTGATTGTTTGACACACACTTTTTTTTTTTATAGTTATAATTATACCCAAGTGTGCGTATTTTCCCCACCAGCTCTCGGACAGGTCAGAAATGTTGAATCTTTAACAAAAGTTCTTTTCCTCCAACTGTCTGTCAAATGTTTGTGTTACTTAGGTGTTGAAAAATAACATTTTGAACCGTGTGAATATCACTTCCCTTTTCCATTAACCAGGTTTCGCTTTCTCCTCGTGTCTGAGGTCAGAAATCTATTAAGGTATCTACTGATCCATAGATTGTTCCAGGGGAAACAGAGTTGACAAGATCTACCACTGCTACTGTAAAAGACAAACCAAAAGGGGAACATGCAGGCCCTTTTGGACACCAAGCTACACACTGGTTTTTGTACTGATTCAGTGATGTTGCTCATTTGTTACCGAAATAGTTAAATTGGAACAGCCCCCTTGTGTGGACACAGTTATACTGATATAAAGGTGCTAATATTGATGTAGCTTATTTCCATAATATAATGGTATAGCTTACATCCTATAAATGTGTCCAAACTAGGGGGCTTTACTGGTTTCCAAATCTATTTGCTAAAGGATATAGTTACAGTGGTACAAAAGGCCATACAGACCAGCCTTCAGGCGAAGAGCACTGCATTAGTTCACATTGCAGAGAATGTCTTCACAATTATGAGGGACAGAAGCCTTTTATTCTTAAAAGAACGATTTTATTAATCAACCGGAGTTATGGATGGTCACGCTGCTCACAAGTGGCAAAGCCACAGCTAAGCCATGCAGGTCATCTCAAATGATTCACACTCAGAGGTGGTGATTTCAAAAGCACATAAGTGACTCAGGAGCACAAGACCCTTCAAAAGGCAAAATTTATCACATCACCATGGAATTGTTACGTACCACACTAAAAAGAGGTTTTGCAGATACATTTGAGAGACTTTAAGCCTTATGTCCCCAGTCCTGCAAATATTTACATATGATTAACTTTAAGCATGTGAATAGTCCTAAAGGGACTACTCACATACTTAACTTTAAGCCTGGTACTATTTTTATATCCTTCCACCTGTAACAGGCCAGGTTCCCTTAGCACCATGAGTCCCACTGTGAAGACCTCAAAGGAAGAGAAAAACATAATTAATACATTCTAGAAACCTCTAAAAGTGGCGTAAAACAGCTTCCCTAGACATAATAATTAGGCTTGGAAGGATTTGATTTTTATTGATAAATGTTGGTAAATGTTTATTTTACCCCCCACATCCCAACGAAAACATATTTCCATCTATAATTACTGAAGTTTACCAATATGCAAAATTAGTAAAATCCTGTTTGAGAACTTAGAATTTGATTTAACAGATATTTACTTTGTATATTTTGACATGTGATGTTGATAAAGCTTTATAATTGTTAAAACGCAAATTAACTATTTGAATCTCAACATTTACTGTCATTAAATAATTATTTTCTAACCCTCCCTGAATTTCCTGCAATTGTGAAAATTTAAAATCAATAAAAATTTTAAAAAGGCTTAAAAATTAAACATCCTTAATTGTCAGAATTATAAAACATAAAAATCTAATTCTGGCAACCTATTAATAATGATGGGATTTTAATGCCCCTTCAGTTTCTAGCCCTCATGGATCACAAGATGCTAAACCTATACAAGAGTGAATATTTACCACTTCTGTGCCTTGGGCCAGTGTAATTTGGGGGAAGAGATCCTACCTTTCTGGGGAAGATGGTAATATTTGTATCCTGGATACTGCCTGGTTTAATAAATAAATACAGTGTGGCCTGACGTGGTGTGCTGTTGTCCATCATCCTTGGTTGCACACTGTGCTACATATTTTGCATTCTCCTGATTTTCATGAGCATCCAGGTGTCTCAGACTTTCCACTAACTAAGTTCTGCTGTAGGGGGAAATTAGCTACTCCACATGTTAGTCTTCTACCAGTTACATGAAATTATACAATCTTTCTATTATATATCGGCTTGGCACAATTAGATTCTGATGGACAATATCAATGTTTATTTTTAAGCATTTTAAAATTCGTATTGCTTTAAAGTTTCATAGTTGTGGAAAATGATGGGCGTAGTGGGGGGGGGAAATCAGACAATAATTAAATAACAGCAGACATTGAGATTTAAAAAGTTGAAGTTTTATAACCCACTAACACAAATTGTCAACATTACATGTCAAAATATACCAAGTAAACATCCTTAAATCAAACGTAGTAAGTTCTCAAGCAACATTTTTCTTATTTTGCCTATCAGTAAATGTTGATTATTATAGATATATTTGCTCATCAGTTTCTGTGTACGGTGAAATCAACATTTACTGATAAAAATTTAAGCCTTCCAAGCCTTCTGCTCCCCAGTAAATATGCTCAGATTCATCTGATGCACTATTAATAGAGATGAGTGAATAATTCAGACTCATTCAGTGAGGTTTGTGTCTCTCTGTGGCATTTGCCTGGGACACAGCATTTGGAAGAGTGCTGTTCAAATGAAATTAGCCATTCTGCAGCCTACTTGGCTGATTGTTCTAAGGAATCAGAAGCCTATTGCTAAATTGTGCAGCCATATTTATTCCTAAGCAGAACAGGCAGCAGCTGTATCCTTCCCCACCTCTGGGCCAGGTCTACACTAAAAAGTTCGATCAACCCAGCTATGTTGCTCAGGGATGTCAAAAAGCCACACCTCTGAGAGACACAGTTAAGCCGATCTAACTAAGTGTAGACAGTGCTAGGTCAATGGAATTCTGCTGACCTTGGTACCACCTCTCGGGGAGAGGTAGATTACCTACAGCAACGGAAGAACTCCTCCCATTGCCATAGCAAGCATCTACACTGAAGCGCTACTGCTGCAGCATTCTTAGTGACAACAGAGCCTTAGAGGTTACAGCATGCTCCCGATGTGTCTAGCCAGCTTTGCTGGCTGGTGCTGCAGTGGAGGCTGGAGGAAGAGGACTGCCTCCTCCATGCTCTCTTTGGTCTGGCAAACACCTGCAGAGGCATTGTGAGAGAATGGTCAAAGGGATGACAACTGTCTCTTGCTCCTGCCCTTCCCCATCCTTTGTGCATCTCTGCAAGGTTCAGCCACGAACTGGCCCCTGAGGGTTTCCTTATTGCTAGAAAGGCACAATACCTGGAAATCAGGCTTTATCTTGTTATTTGCTTTGGGGTATAAGTCAAAGAATTACCAAACAGGCAGCAAATTACTTCAATTCATCAAATAGTCAATTAGCTGGAATACTGAATGTGCCTGCCCACAGGGCTTTCAGTGTCTCTCCCCACTGCCAGGTTACTTCCACCAGGTTCCTCTTCCATCCCTCCACGATGCTTTTATGTCTGGGGGGGAGGAGGGGAGGAGAGGGCAGGAGAACAGCCCACGTACACTGAGCAGGATCAGGCTGCAGTCACCACCACAGGAGCGTCTGGGTGGCAAATGAGAAGCAAGAGCCGTTACAATTTCCCTCTGCAGATGGCATCAGAATAATCTGCTGGGGGGCGCAGGGGTGAGAGGTGGCGAGGAACAAGTGAGAGGGGAAAAAGAGAGAATGATACATAGGAATGGAGAGACAGAGCAGAGGTGTCACTAGTCACAGCCTGCTCTGCTCTGGTCCAGGCTACCCTTGCTGGAGAATGGAGGGTGTCACTCATATACAGGATTCCTCTGTGTCTTAAATGCCTGAGAAATGACGCAGAGGCATTGTCAGTTAACTGCTCCACAGAGCTCCCCACTTTGTAATAAACCCAGAACATACAGGGTTTGAACTGAAGTGGCAGCATTTATCTGCAGGATTGTGATGATCAGATAGGGTGGCAGCTCCCAAACACAAGGTAAATGTCCCTGGCCCATGTGAATCTGGTTGCTTG
Organism: Malaclemys terrapin pileata; assembly: GCF_027887155.1. Classification (NCBI taxonomy): domain Eukaryota; kingdom Metazoa; phylum Chordata; order Testudines; family Emydidae; genus Malaclemys; species Malaclemys terrapin. The sequence continues at coordinate 12,696,728 of NC_071520.1, read as the reverse complement.
TCCATAGAGCAGCAGCCACTCTGTTTCAGTTTGCAAGCTCTATTTTTGAAGGTCCTTTTCTTCCCCAAAAGGATGGTGTGTGTGAGGTGCCCACTTATGGGATGGACTTGGGACAGGACCCAGCCTTTGCCAAACAGCTTTCTCTGGGAGAGACGCTGGATCCTCTTGCACATGTTGAACAAAAAGCCGCACTCTCCCTCTTAGCCTGTGTCGGATTAAAGCACCCCCACAGCCAGGGCCGGCTCCAGGCACCAGCCCACCAAGCTTGTGCTTGGGGCGGCACCTGGAGGGGGAGGTGCGGTGCGGCGGCTCCGGCCGCCAGGGAAAGCGGAGCCGCAGTGGGCTCACCGCCCTCCCCCCGGCGCTCTGGCCGCCGGGGAGAGCGGAGCCCCAGCCGGGCTCTCCGCCCTCCCCCCGGTGCTCCGGCCGGTCGGGGAGAGCGGCCCGCGGCCGGGCTCGGCGCCCTCCTCTGCCGCGCGGTGGGGGGGGGGGGGGGGGGGGGGGGCGGGAGGCTTTTTTGCCTTGGGCAGCAAAAAAGCCAGAGCCGGCCCTGCCCACAGCCCCCGAGAATGCCTCCCATTCCCATCCGCATGCTCGCCCCAGAGCAGGGGTTCTCAGAACAAATTATTTGGTGGCCTCAGAGTGCGGCCACCAACTCTTGCTGGTGGCCACTCTCACACTTTTTCCTAAAATACTTAATTAGCTTTAAGAAAAACAAACAAATATGCACATACACAACGTCCAAATCATTGTAATTTATTTATTGCTAGCTAGTAACTCTACTGCAAAAAGTGATATTAACCAACATAACCACATACAAGTATCACTTTTCACAGAAGACTTACCTAGCCCCAGGAAGTCTGGAGACAAATTAAGCCTGGATGGGGGATCGAGGGAGGCATCGGGGTCCGGAGCCTGAAGCCCCATGGCCGGAGCCCAAAGCCTTGCGGCCAGAACCTGCCTCCCCCGCCACCCCTGGGAAGGTGGGGAACTCACCGGCTGACAAACCCTTGCTGGAAACCCCAGCAACCAACACCAAGGCTGTTCATCCGGGAGCACCACAGAGGGGGAGGGGCCGCTGGTCCCCTCCACCCCCCGCAATCACAGCCCAGGAGGCTGTGGCCGCAAGAAAAGCCCATGGTGGCTGCATGTGGCCCATTTGAGAAACGCTGCCCTAGAGAATCTCACTGTAACAGCAAACCTCTGCCTACCAGACAGAGCCCCTGCTGTCCACAGGGGGGTGATACCGAGTGAGTGCTCAGCTTTCCCACAGCGATCTGTCTGGCACTGTCTGCTCCAACTCAGAACACAAATCATTACGGTTAAGTCAGGAATTTGTCTCAGTGCAGAATGGAAGCTCCTGGGCAGGGTCCAGGTAATGCCATGGGCAAATACTTCGTGGGACAAGGAGGAGCCAGAAATAAAAATGCAACATCCAGGAAATCCAGCAGGAAGGGGCAAGTTTTGAGGTCTAAAAAGCATTTTCATATTACAGTGAAAGTGGCGTCATTCCCTTTAACTCTCTCTTCCTCCTTGATTATAGCACGTAGGACACTCTAGAGATGCCCATTCCATCTGCGCTTCCCCCTCCCCCCCACTCCAGGTCCCACCCACTCTGGGCTTACCTGAGGGGTATCCGGATAGCAATGATTCTGTCAATGGCAATAGCCAGGAGACTGAAGATGGAACTCTGAGTCAAAACCAGGACGAAGCAGGCGATGAAGAGGCAGCCATAGAAGAAGGCACAGAAGCCAGTACTGATGGTGATGGCAAAGGGGATCGCCAGCACGCCCACGGCAATGTCGGCTGCAGCCAGGGACACCACAAAGTAGTTGGTGACGTTTTGCAGGTTGCTGTTCAGATAGACTGCCCAGCAGACCAGGACATTCCCCAAGATGGCCAGCACTGCAATGACCAGTTCCAGGATGATGTAAATTACATCCGAGAGGAAGTTTTCATTCCCATATACTAGCATGGTGAGGTTGACCAGGCCAATGCAAGAAGGTGCCAGAGAAGCTCAGTGTCCATATCTGCAGTGCTGCAAACAGCCACCGAGGCACCTCAAAATGGTCTGGGTTCTGAAGGGTACTCAGCTGCCAGCTGTTGGCCGGAGGCTTATCTTGCCCCCTTTTCCCTTCAGCTGATTTAGCTGTCTACTACAGAGGGCACAGACAGACGGAATATAGGGTTTGCCAGCTTCAGCAGATAGGATAAACCTTGCAGATTCTCAGCGGGTTCACCATAATGCAGAAGCACATTTGTGGTCCACTGAGTTCCGACAGATACGATCCCAGGAAAAACCTCATGTAGACGAACCTTCACCCTCCAGATCAGAAAGCCCTGCAGATGTTGAGTGTTTGAAATGTACTGCCTGGTATAGTCATGTGTGGTGAGGATCTTGGGTTTCCTGTTGACAATCACAGTTCTCTTCACTATTTCCTGCCACCTCTCAGGAACATCATCATCTTCTCCCTTTTTCCCTTTTGCTGAACGCTCTAGGACTCAGGGAATCTTCTCGTCAGCTGTTGCAAACATCCAACTTCTCCACTGGTTTCCCTAAAAAACACAACAAAAATAACCATGCTAAGTAATCAGCTCCAGTGACGAGATGGGAAAAGCAAAATCTCATTCAAGTGACACATCCAAGTGATGTTAGTAATAAAACAGACAAACATGAACATCACAGGCAAAAAAAGCTGATATTTTGTCCCCCTCCAAAGCTGCCTGGTTGAAGTCAATATTGCACAGCGATGATGCGAAACACAAGGGCTGTTTTGTTTCTGAGGCTACCAACGGAGCTGACAATTCAGCAGCTGCTTGATAGTTTGCCATGAAACATGAGAGCCCAGCGAATTATGCCTTAGACAGCTTTCTGCCTGGATTGGAAAAAAGGTGGAGACTTTTACACACATGCACCTGCCTCCAGGCTATCACACATACATGACGTGTTACCTGCGCTAACACACGTGTGTACTTTATGATTATATAAATGCTGCATGCACTTGCACAGGAATAACACCACGTGATCACATATAAACCACTCAGTCTAATGTAAGGATGCTTACATTGTTTGCATAGGTAGCAGTTCTGACATTTCTTTGGAGTGCAGGGGAAATTCCAAAATACGACTGACAACACAAGAAATACCCCCCAGAGAACTCAGAGTGTAACATCCTTCAGTACTTTCCTACCCAGAAGAGACAGACACACACACTGCTCCAAGGACCCACGCACAGTGCAGACTCCCATCCTCTCACAGACACACACCCTTGCCTACGCACACAATCCCTGACACTATAAGCAAACATGTAATTCCTAGCTCTGCTATAGCGTTTTTCATTCATAGGTCTCAAAGCACTTTACAAAGGAGGTCAGTATCAGAATGATGGCCACACAACCAGTGATACACACATACTTATGCAGACATACAATCATGGGTATACACACACTCCCCCTGCACAAAGGTACATGCACAGATGCTCACATAGTATTACACCCACCCACCCCTGCAAAAAGCGGCAAGCGGGGCCCCAAGAACACACATTCCCATGCACGGAGAAGCTCTTAACGCCATACACACAAACACATGAACTTGTATTCCTGGACACACCCACACTGTCCGCACGAGTCAGATACATGCACAGCACTTACCGCCGCTCCCATCACACCCTCTCTTGTGCAGAGACACACACACATTTGCACCCAGACAGAAACTCCAAAGTGTCACGATCAAGAATGACGCTTGCTGAGCTTAAGGCTCTGGTCCTTCGCAGTCCATCACAAGTGACTACAGGATGCCATGCTTTGGCTCCTCTGTAGTGAGTTTTAAGCCTCATTTACTGCAAAAGATTGCCGGTGTTTTGTCCTTTGTTTAAGGGAAGAGTACAGTTATGACAAACGAACACAAGTAGGGATGGGAAAGAAAGGGGCCTTGGTGTCAGTTGCTAAATCACCACCGGGTTCAGTTTCAGAAATGCAGATAAGCCTCCCAAAATGAATGTTTTGGTGCTATAACAACAGATGACCCTGAACAGCCGGTTTTCACATCTTCACAAAAGATAGACTGATCTGACGTCGGAAACAGAATTTCTCAAAATAAAATAAAGGAGTAAAGATAGTGAAAATGCAATGAACTTGTGATTCACATCTCATCTCAGGGAGATAAGCGAATCTTGCACCTTTCATTGCTTTAGATCCCTATTGCTAATGCTGTGTTTGAAAGGAGAGGGAGTGGTTCTTTTGGATTTAGAAGTGCTAAAACTGTTCCTTTTCATCAACTCCTGATATCCCCTTTTGTTTTATATATATATTTTGGGGAAGTCAATAGGGGAAATGAACTTGCAATGTAGCCGGTAAGGGGCAGATAAGGATCTTCCGTTTTACCAATAGTACCTTGAGGAGGGACAGTCTCTATTATCTTTCTCTATCCAGTCCCTCCAAAAGCTCTTCTCTCCACCGTATGTCAATAAAGTTAAAAGTATAGCCCTGTTTTACCTCTCCAAATGTCATTAATTATCCATTTCAAATCCTGCCTGAAACACACTTGCCAAAATGCATTCTATCCTGAAATCCAGCCCCGGGTAATAGAGTTAACAGCAGATGAGCAGAAAGAAAGAGACAGAGATGCAGGGAAGAGGGCAGAAAAGTGAGATGACAGGAGACAGAGAAAGAGAAGCAGAGATGACAGAGTGAAAAAGAATAGAAGAAAAATGGGGAAACGAGTGGCAACTTTAGGGATAGGAAAAAATTGCTCCAAGAGTTACGATGTGTGTGTCTATTGGAAGTCCCATGCTATGAAAAGGTTAGTCATTTGACTTGAACGGTCCCAGCTAGAGCCCACAAATGAGGGCTTTGAAGTGGGGAAGGGGACATCAAATTAGTTCACATCTCTCCAAGAATGCAAAACACAAATCCTGAGTATGAATAATCCGTTGAGCTTTGTAGGCCTTTTTTACAAACGATGTGAGGCTTCCTAACTTACATTCATATCGCCAGACACATAAAATTAATGAAACTCAAACTTAAGTACCAACTCTCTGCTAAATAAACACTTAGTGAAATTTAACAACTGCATATGGAGTATCTCAGCCAAAACCTTTGACCCATAAAAAAGCCAACTTTAAAAAGAAAAGATCTATCACATCAAGCTACGACAGCTATAAAAACAGCGGTGCTGGAAAAGAACTAGCCTTTGAAGTAATCAAGTTAAACAGGATGCAGAGACAATAAAACTGCCATCTACCTCTTACATAGCGCATTACATCAGTAGAACTCAAAGCACTTTACAAAGGAGGTCACTAACATTCCCATTTTACAGAAGGGGAAACAGGATCAATAGGATATCTTTTCCCAAATCATCACTTCCTTGTGTAGGCTGATGAACCCATCTTAATCCTAATTGTGCTTTATTTAACTTGACCACTTCACCAGCTAATCTTTGTCCAACATGGCTATCTTTAATCAGATTAGGCAGGAGATAGATAGCAAGGTTTTATTGGATTTCCCTGATGCTCATCATTCCAGATAAGTCCCACCTAGTTCAAATCCATGCAGGGAGAGATGGAATTTTCTGCAGTTGAGCACATCCTCTTGGAAAAAGATGCTGTAATTTTAAATTTAATGACTGTCTTTAATTGTCTTATGTCACGAGAGTGCTTGTACATTCTACTTCACCCAGTTGCATCACTGACTGATTTCCTTTTTATAAATTAGTCTCTGGAGGCTTTGAATTTGGCTCATGCCTAGTTCTCTGGTTCTGTTTGCACGTTGCAGTCTTATTTTTCCATCATAATCTTCTCTGTTCACCTCAGTGTTCTGTTCAGAAGGAGGACAACTGGTTCTTATATTCTGCTACACTCTGCTTTTTCATGGGATGGAAAGCATTAGACCTGGGTAGAGTTGATCTATCTCAGAAGACAAATGACTGGAGGTGAGCAAACATTCCAGCCATGACATGCCAGCATTGCATCTCCTTCAGCACCAATGTTTCTGTGGTAGGTAGCAACTGGCATTAGATACAGTGTTTGAATTTACAACATTCCAGCATCATGACTGCCACAAGCTCACTGGGTACAATGGGCTCTGAGGTGCAAGTGCCATATACCGATTCATTTCCCATCTCCTTCATTTTCCATGTGGTGGGGCAGGATTTACCTTCAGCCCGCCGGCAGCCAGACTCTTTGACAGCAGAAGTATTTGAAGCTTGCTTTAGTTCCAAAATTAGTTTGCAAACCAGGCCCCAGTTTGTTCAGTTCATATTGCTAGAATTTACTGAGCAGGAATGAAAATATAGACATAAAGGGGAAGACATATATTTTGTGGGTACTGATTTCTCTGAGGAGCATATATTCCATGTATGACAACAGTCCAGCAGCCAGCACTGATGAGATTAATTTACTCACAAGCCTGCTTTACTTACGAAGGTATTGGGGGTGGGATATTTAACATTTCAGTTAGGTCCTCAAGGGATCAACATTGTGAACTTCTTGTGAATTGGGAAAAATAACCGGTACCATGCAGCCTGCTGGACAGCGACAATTAATATTGCTTCTCAAACTCATGTCTTGTTCTGTTAATTGGATTAATCCCTCCTTGTTACCCTGGGCTATGTTCCTGCCTTTCTCCCATTATTAAATAAACCTTTCTTGCCGCTCACAAACCCCCCAAGCTGCTCCCTGGTTCATTTTTCATGACTTGGAACACTCTGTTCTAGCTCAGATTTCAGCCCCAATGAGAAGCTGTCTCTTGAAAACTGAATAAAGAATCTGAACAGCATGTTCCAATGAAGCTGTTCACATCTGGAGGCAGAACAAGCTTTTGTTTTGAGCTCTTCCAACTGACTTTGGACTGAGGTACTGCCATTGCAGTCTCCTGAGCTGCTGGGGGTTTTTATCTGGAGTGAATGCTCAGATAGTGTTGATTCAAACATTCCGCAGACAAATTCCTTTCCTGCCATTGCCCCCTTGAGGCTCAGTTTAGACCTCTTGCTTTTGGATACACATGCCTGCATTATGCATCATCATGCTGGTGATGAGTGGACTTGTTCTTCTCACGACCCAGCCTCCTTATTCGATGAACATTTTATTTCCAGCTGTGGAGTAACAGGTTTGACAATATTCACAATTTTTAATTTGGTAGTCAATCTCAGGGGCATTAGCAATATCCCACAGGGTGCAGGATTTCTCAGACAGTCTCTGATCCTCCAGCCATCAGAATGGGACCCCTCCCTGGGAGCCAAAAATCTTCAAATCCATTGCCTTTGTAGCCAGAGTGCAGGGCCAAGCAGCTAGAGGCAGTGCATGAACTGGCCAGGTAAAGGTACATGCTGCAATGAATTTCAGCACAGGGGAACCTCCCTAACAGTGTGATGCATCAGGGAACCATGTGAATTTCTAACATGCAGAAGCCGGAGCTATTGTGACCAAACACTGCGTGGATTGAGGTGGAAGAAAAAACAAAGCCAAGAACCTCTCTCAGCCCCTTATTGTTCCTTTAGTCCCCAAGCCCGTGTTGATAGGCTGAGGGCCTATCACACCCCAGCCTCCTCACAGCACTATCGATCCCACCTCCTTGCCTGGAGCCATTCTGGACTCTGACTGGTCCTTCCCCACTCCAGCCGGGTCTCAGGACCAGAATGGGTTTTCCCGGCCGGTTCCAGACCAGTGAAAACCATTACTAGGGAAAGTGGGTCATGTCAAGGTAACATGGAAGGGAAGAGGTGGTGTCCCTACCAAGAGAGAGACAACCATAATTGGGACTCACTCCACAGACAACAATCTTGAGCTGGCCACACGCCACCTCCTCCCCAGCACAGTGCCTCCTAGTGTATCTCTGGGAAATTACACAGTCCCAGGTGCCTAGTTTCCTAAGGGCAAAACCTAGGTCTTGTACAGGGTATTATCCCTAACTACCCTAACCCTGAAATTGAGCCAGCAGGTTGGTGCTGTTAATAAGCCATATGTTTCCTGCTTTCGGAACTCAGAAAGGAAACTTTTAGCCACTTGGGAACATTCTCCTCCCTTTGAAGATGCTTTAACTTAGGGGAAGTTTCCATATCTTTAAAATCTATTGAAATGTCGAAGACACATTGCCTCATGCCATATATTTAGAGGATCATCTATCACACAAATTAACCATTGTCCATTCTTTACCTGTAGCTGAGAAACATTTTAGGCAACAAATGTACTGAAAAATCTGGGTTTTGTTCCTTGTGAATTGCTTTTAAATGCTGCTCGGCAGTTTGTTTCCTGCACTTAGATACCAAGGTTTTAGATGCCTTATTTACAATTGTTTCACAAGTTCCCCATCTACCTCATGTCACGCTGCAATGGCCGGGGCGTGGTTGAGAACTGGTTTCTCTACATCCTGGCTAACGGATGAAGAGGTGGCTGGGATGCGCAGGCGGGAGGAAGAGTTGCTCTATCTTAGCAGGATGTGGCTCTTCTGGTTTCCTTATTGGCTTTTTATTGGTTATATTTTTAATTGATCTTTTAGTCATCTGCTTCCAGTAATAAGAGGAAATTAAATATTAACAATAGACTGTTTCCCTTGTGACTTTTCGTCATTAACGAAGGATGAAAATAAAACAAAGCAGGCAAGAATACCACAGCATGTTACAAGCCTGATTTTCAGGTGCTCTGAGCACCTGCAGCTCCCATAACCTTCAACTGGAGCAAGGGTGCTTGGTCTCCTTGAAAATGTAGTCCTAGACAAGTATAACAAAGATTGAGCTATCTATCTACACACAGTATGTGCGCTTATATAAATCCTGACCCCCCACAGGGGATAGTCAACATCCCTGTCACAGACCTGGAGAGAACTTTTCTGCGTTCTTTTTATCCCAAAAATCTTTTAAGTCATCATCCTTCTGGCTGAGAAAAGTGTAGATAAGACACTCTTGTGAACCCATCAGTGCTGTCCTGTATTCAGCCAGATGAGGAGTAGTGTGTGGCACTCCCACGGCCGGGGCCTGCACACACTGTCTCAGCAACCTGGGGAACAGGAGACTAAGATTTAGACTCCAACTTGGGTTTCCTGAGGCTTGGCAGTATGGAGCACACATGCCCAGGCTACTATCTCATCGATGAATGAAGTCCTTCTTCAATGAAGCAATGTAGAAACCCCCAGCTGAACAACCAAGTTCATTTAAGGGCTCCACCAAACACTCCACTGTTTCACTTTGTATTCGGAACAAAGATGGTTTCAGCCATTTCTAAGACCGAGCCAATCCATTCTGTTCTCCCCCAGGGCAATGGCAGCCTGTCCCTGCACTCCAACCCAACTCCTCTGTTCTACCTGGTTGACGGGGGCAAAGAGACCCCCCTCTTCAGAAGGTTGTGCTGCACCCAACCCCAGCCCATCCTGACTTCATTTACTATCAATAACTTTAGCAACTATCCATAACTAATAAAATAATAATTAAGCCCTACCCCACTGGCCTATATACTGTTCCTCCCTCTTCTATTTATAGATTCATAGACTCTAAAGCCAGAAGGGACCATCCTGATCATCTAGTCTGACTTCCTGCACATGGCAGGCCACAGAACCTCACCCACCCACTCCTGTAATAGACCCAGAACCTCTGGCTGAGTTGCTGAAGTTCTCAAATAATGATTTAAAGTCTTCAAGTTACAGAGAATCCACCACTGACACTAGTTCAAACCTGCAAGTGACCTGTGCCCCATGCTGGAGAAGAAGGCAAAAACCCTCCAGGGTCTCTCTGCTCTACTTACCTCTAAAGTGAAAATCACAATTTAAGGCAGGTGGGGGGGATATACCATCTCAGGTACCAGCCTGAAAGCAAAGCCCATGATGCAGGATGGACCCGGTGCTAGTGGTAGCCCATTGGGGGCCTTCAGCAGAAATATTTTTGGGCCCCCCAACACATACCTATAATTAATGGGGGCCCCCTTGAGCTACTTAGGGCCCTAAGCAATTGTTTAGTCTGCTTATGCCTAGCATCGGCTCTGGATGGACCAGCCAACAAGAACGGTTAATCTGAAACTTTGTCTTGGGCTTGGTGCTCCAACCTCCAAGAGCTAGAAGTGGATTAATCTTTACTGCTGCACTGGAAAAGGGGTTGGAATGGAAAACACCTGACCATTATTTTCTAAGTGGATACTGTAAATGTTAAACAAAAACAAAGAAGAAGAAACTTCCCCCACAACGACTCCTCCAACTGTAATGTGCACCACACCAACCAGTGCCAGTAAAGGTACAGGAGGGACACAACAGGCAACCGATTGCACCAAAGCTAGGTTAAAAAACAAACGCAAAGAAAAAGGCTCCTTGGTGTCCACTTTAGCCGAGTCTCAATAACTGCAGTAGACAGCAGGAACGCCGCACTGTCCTGCTCAGTAACATGAAGATCCTGGACTGAGCCCTTGGGTCAAGAGTAGACAAAATATTAATATTCATATAGTGTCAATTAAAAAAAAGCGAGTGGCTAGATTGTTGCACACAAGCGTAAGAAAGATGCTGAAGAGAATCCTAATGAAAACACAGAAAGAGAAGACTGGTTTAGAGAAAGTGCCCTGATCACTAACAAGTTATCTCCAACGGTGGTCAGAAGAACGTGTGGTCTCTTGTGGGAAGGTACATGGCTGTTGATTGGACTCAATGCCAGTTCTGTTGGTCAGACTCCTCTTTTCCTATTACACCCAGTACACCAGTTGCAAACAGTTATGGCTCCACTCAGGAGCACTTAAGGAGCAAAGGAAAAGACAGGGTTTTAAGTAATTCATGAAGAGCCAGGCCTTTCTGGAGCACTGTAGGAATTTGCTCAAAAAAAAAAAAAAAAAAAAAAAAAAAAAAAAGTGCCATATTGTTGAAACACATCTGTTCCAGTGTATTTTCAGGTGATGGAATTGACCTCTCCGTGGCTGTCCCCTCCTCTCTTTTTAGAATGCTCAGGGTATATATCATTCAGAGTGGGGTCTGCCATACTATTCATCTACCCACCCACATATTTTTCCTCAGTTTAATTTTAGTCCACTTGCTCTCTGAACTCATCTCATCATCATGTCCTTCTGTACCTGAAGTGTCATCCATGAAGAATGCCCTCCAGCCTTGCAGAATCTCACTCATTTTCCTCCTTTGGAAAGCTTCTGGCATGGCAATAGAGCGATATCCTTCAGATGGCTATGAAAGTTCTCTGCTTGGCACAGTCAGGGTGGAAAGGAACACGTCAGAATCCAGTGCGGAAGATCCTGTTGCACCAGCTAAACTGAGATTGTTTCTTCCATTGTGGGGAGAATACACCTTTCCCCCCTTACTTCTTCACTGAGCTTTTTTAGGTCTATGCAGATCTGGATGTGCCCTCCTCCTATCCATGACGGGCACACTACTTTGCTGGGTCAGTAACATGCCCTATTGCACCATTCTCCTTGATTTGTCCTGTTCTTCCTTCAATTGGGAAATGGGGACTGGCACCTTTTAGGTTAGACTGAGTACATGGAGCTTGGCCCCTCTCATCACATCCACCCTGTTATCTTTAAGGTGGACATTCTGGCTGAACACCGTACCTGCTTCCTCTGTATGTTCCACCAGGCCCATCTCAATGACTGTAGTTTGGTCTAGGAGGTTACTGGTGCTGGCTCAATTAATGTGTGTCAAACCCACTCTCCTTGGGCCTTGTAGAGTGAGGATGGGCTTTCAGTTGACACAGCTAGGCTACTGAGCAATACTCTGGGCTGCTCCAACTTAGGGAGCATCTCCATCAAAGTCTCTTTATAAACTGGTTTCACTCTGCCCTGGGATCAATGTGTAAATGTAACACTACTGAAGATTAGAAGCCCAAGCCTGCACATAAATGTTAGCTTTGGACACGACTCTCAGGAAGTAGGCATCATTCACCACTGTTTGTACTATCACCCTAGGTTTTTTGCTTCCAGTGTCTTTTTCCCTTACATTTCTTTAATATGCATAATCCCTCCTGTGTTATCCCTTGTTACACCTGTAACATTTCTACCCCATGAACTCAGTGCAATTAAGAGGTTTTGGGGTTTTTTTAAATGATGCTTCTATTCTCCCCTTGGGAATTTATTCTTCTGCTACTTGCACCACAATTCTATTAGTTTCTTGCTGGACAACACATTTTCACTAGCACAGTCTGCTGAGCCAGCTACACCATCTTTTCTAGAGAGAGCTGAGATAGGAATTTGAACAACACTTTTAGAAAAAAATCAAACTACTACAAAATCTCAAGTGTTCTTTACTAACTCCAAAGCGACAGTGCTCAGCCTGTGCATTCAGGGATCTAACTCTCTCTTTCCCTTCTTTCTCTGGGTCTCCATGCTCTTTGGTAAAATCATGCCTGCTTATGTATTACGTTCTGCTATGTTTACTAAATCCCTCCTTTGGATCTGCTCAGCCAGTAGACACTGATACTGCACTTTGGGGAGAGCACGTATTGCTAATTACACAGGACTTCAAAAGTTTGGAAGCACTATGTTTTCCTGGCAGACTATCAGATTGGAGATCTAGCTTGCCCCTTCACAAATCACTTTATACAATTTTTTATTAGCACAAATTTCTTGTTAATTGTTTATGAGCTAAAATGTTTGTCTAAAGGAAGTGGAAAGGCAAAGAGGTCAGCAAGCACGGATTCCTTCTAATAGTGACTTCCAGAGAATGGTCCTTTGCTCCTCTAAATATTTTTCTTGCTTACAATAAAGACTATTTTTTTTAAAAAGTCTCCAACCCTTGATTTAAATAAATTCCCATCCATTTCTCAAATACGTGACCCAAGCCCAGTCCTTATTGTCAGCCAATAGGAAGTGAGAAGATATTCCTAAAACAGATTTCTAAGTGGGCTCTCAAGTACAAGGAGGTTTACAATGGAGATGGGTCCAAACCAACACCCCCAGGACCAGACACCCTAAAACTCTGAAGAAGACTGAATTCAGAAGTGTTGAGCCCACCTTGGTTGTACCAACCCCTGTAAATGGAAGGGGAAGCCAAACACAAACTATACAGTAAGGCTGTAGTATGAATGCACGGGAGAAGTCACTGGTTCCCTCAGGAGGATTAAGTATCTGCCCCTTCTCAGGGTCGTTAGGGAGAAACAGACAACAAAATGAACTATAGCAAAGGGACAATCCCATTAAGACCGCCTCAGCCCATAGACCCAAAGGATGCAATTTTACCTCATCTTCTAAAAACTGCAACCATCCATTAAAAGTTGGTACTGCCCAGCCACCCCCAGAGTGGTTCCATCTTTGTACAGTTACATAACCTTTCCCAAGTTTCCCCTCAATCTTCCCTCTCCACCTGCGTTAGTTACCTTGGACCCCAGCTAGACAGGCAGCTGAAAAAGACAGTTACCTTTTCTGTAACCGGTGTTCTTCCAGATGTGTTGCTCATGTCTATTCCACAATAGGTGTGTGTGCTCGCCACGTGCACCGGTGCCAGAAGTTTTTCCCCTAGCAGTACCCATAGGGGAGTGCCCCTGCGACCCCTGGAGTGGCGCCTCCATGATGCTGTATAAGGGGCGCTGCGCACTCCCCCGACCCTCAGTTCCTTCTTGCCAGACAACTCCAACAGAGGGGAAGGAGGGTGGGATGTGGAATAGACATGAGCAACACATCTCGAAGAACATCAGTTACAGAAAAGGTAACTGACTTTTCTTCTTTGAGTGATTGCTCATGTGTATTCCACAATAGGTGATTCCAAGCTGTATATGTTGGAGGTGGGTAGGAGTTCACAAACGCTCAGGACGGAGCACAGCCCTGCCAAACCCAGCATCATCCCTGGTCTGGGAGATGATCGCATAGTGCAAGGTGAATGTGTGAACTGAAGACCATTTGGAAGCCCTACAAATGTCCTGAATGGGGACATGGGCCAAAAAGGCAGCCGACGAGGCCTGCGCCCGAGTCAAGTGTGCCCTCACAATTGGTGGCGGAGGGATTCCCGCCAGGTCATAACAGGTACAGATGCACAAGGTGATCCAGTTGGAGAGCCACTGAGTGGAGATCAGCTGACCTTTCATGCGCTCAGCTGAGGCGATGAACAGTTGCGAGGATTTTCTAAACAGTTTAGTCTGCTCCAGGTAGAAAGCCAGAGCCTGTCTCACATCCAGCATGTGTAGGCGGCGCTCCTCACTGGACGCATGGAAAAATGTCCTGACCCATGTGATAGGCGGAGACCACCTTCAGGAGGAATGAAGGGTGTGGGTGGAGCTGGACCTTATCTTTATGAAGCACTGTGTACGGGGGCTCGGAGGTCAGGGCCCTGAGCTCCGAGACCCGCCTAGCCGATGTGATCGCAACCAGGAAGGCCACCTTCCACGAGAAGTGTGACCAGGAGCACGTGGCTAGCGGCTCAAATGGGGCCCCCATGAGACGGGCCAACACCAGATTTAGGTCCCATTGTGGGACAGGGAGCCTAACATATGGGAAGATGTGATCTAATCCCTTAAAGAATCGGCCAGTCCCCACCTCCCTCCTGCCCCACCTCCTGCTCGCGCAGAGCCTTGTGCAAGGGGTCCCCCAGGGGGGATGGGGGCGGGGAGGTGGTTGGGCAGGAAGGAAAAAAACTGGACGGTGTAGCCCCAGGAGATGGTGTTGAGGACCCCTCAGTCCGAGGGCAGCTGCGACCACTCCGGGAGGAAAGCACACAACCGATTGGAGAAGGGAAGCTTTATTGAGGGTGGATCCCTGATGAGAACTGGCAGGGCGCCCCCGGGCGTCCCGTCAAAACCGCCTTTTCCCCACTTGCTTGCCCTTGGAGGACCCAGGCCTGGGGGGCAGGCCGAGACTGCCTCTGTAGGCGGCTTGAACTTAGGTTTAGCCGGAGCCGGAACACAGAGACCCAGAATCTGGAGAGTCGTGCTGGAGTCTTTCAGGCCATGCAGCTTTGTATCCATTTGTTTCGCAAACAGAGCTTTGCCGTCAAACAGGAGGTCCTGCAGGGAGGTCTGTGCCTCGCTGGACAGCCCAGAGAGCAGGAGTCACAACGTCCTTTTCATGGACACCCCGGAGGCCATGGACCGCGCGGCTGTGCCCGCTGTATCCGAAGCTGCCTGCAGGGTTGCCCTGGCAGCCGCTGTACCCCCCTCCACCAGCGCTTTGAACTCCTTCCTGTCACACTCCTGAAGGGAGTCCTCGAACTCGGGCAGAGAGCCCCACAGATTGAACTCATACCGGCCCAGGAGAGCCTGGTGGTTCGCCACCCGTAACTGGAAGCTCGAGGACGAATACATTTTTCTTCCAAAAGATTCCAGCCTCCTTGAATCTTTATTTTTAGGGGTGGGGGCTGGCTGGCCCTGCCGTTCCCTGGGGTTGACCGACTTGACCACCAGGAAGTTAGGAGCAGGGTGGGTGTATAAGTATTCATGCCCCTTGGCGGGTACAGAATACTTACGTTCCACTCTCTTAGAGATGGGGGACAATGAGGCCGGGGTTTGCCACAGGGCATTTGAAATTTTTGCCACCCCTTCATGGAGAGGCAAGGCCACCCTCCCCGGTGCCAAGGAGGACAGCACGTTAAACAGGGAGTCCGAGGACTCCTCCAACTCCTCTGCTTGGAGATGGAGGCTTGATGTCACCCTTTTAAAGATTTCTTGGTGGGCCCTAAAGTCCTCCTGCAGCACGGAGGGAGGAGGGGCCATAATCGCCTCATCTGGGGAGGGTGAGGAGGTCAGTGCGGTACTTTGGGTGTCCACTGACACCGGAGGGTCCACCACCTGGTCGGTCTCGGGGCACGGTGCCGAGGATGTACGTCCCACCAACTCCTTCCTCGGAGGTCTGGAGAGGGAGGCCGATGGTCCTTCTGAGGCTCCGACCACCGAGTGAGTCCCCACCGGGGTCTGTATCAGGGGCCACGGGGCCCACTGGTACCATTGGGCTGGCCACGGGGCCCGGTGCCACTACACCTGCAGTGGCACTGGAGGAGCCAGCTGTTCAGCCTGGCTGGCCTGGCCCATAGATGGACGACTACAAAGGGAGGCCAGGCTGACATACGACCCACTGCTGTCCCTGGACCGGGAGGAGCGCTGGCGCTGGGAGTGATACTGACCACGGGACCGCAATCCCGACGTGGAGGACCGGTACCATCGGTAACAAATCGGCTCTGGCGGGCGGACCTGCAACAGCAAGACGCTGGTGATTGATGCCCGGGGCTGCGGAGGCGGTGCCGTGGCAGGGTCCTGGAGTGGGACGCTGATCGGGAATGACATCCACGTTCTTGCCATGACCGGCTGCGATAGCCCCTCTGAGACAAGGACCTTTGGCAACGTCTGCCTCAGTCCCGTTGGCGTTCGCTCCTCAAGGCAGAGCGGTGCCGAGAGTCTCGCTCAGATGGAACCCAACCAGACAGCCTAGTGGAGGACATCGAGGGCGATCCACGTGGACTTTGCCCTGAACAGTCACTGGGCAGCAAATGGCCTCGGGAACATTCCCTCGACTGAGACCAGTACCGAACCAGGGGCAACTGCGGGGCCGACATCGGCGGTGCTCCTAGTACCGGCATGGGCATAACATCCTGGGCCACCTGCAGGGCATCCGGACATCCGGGGAGGCCTGCTCTGAATGGGCCGGGCTACTCCGCTTGACTTGAGTCAGAGGCCCAGAGGCCGGTGGGGATTGAGGAAGGCCTCTTCCTAGCCTTCTTGATGTGTCCCGTGGACGGGGAGCGGTGCCGACCAGTCGTTGGCGCTGGAGGGTCGCCGTGCACCGACACCGCGGTGCCCGGTGCCGACTCGGAGTGGCGTGCCGGAGCCGGGGTCAGTGCCGACTCCATCAGGATAGCCCGGAGCCCAATGTCCCTTTCTTTCTTGGTCCAAAGCTTAAACGACTTGCAAATCTTGCAGCGATTGCTGAGATGAGTTCCCCCAAACAGCGTAAACAATCTGCCTATGGATTACTCAGTGGCATAGATCGCCTACAAGTGTCACACGACTTAAAACCCGGGGCATGGGGCATGCCCCGGCCCGGGCGCTCTAGCTAAACTAAACAACTAACTAACTACAGGTACCATACACTGAACGAACAAGCAGTTTTGGGGACGACCTACAGCAAAGCTGGAGCAGAGCAGTTGCGAAGCACCTTCACTGGCGGCAAGAAGGAACTGAGGGTGGAGGGAGCGTGCAGCTCCCCTTATACTGCGCCATGGAGGCGCCACTGGTTGCGGGGCGCTCCCCTACGGGTACTGCTAGGGGAAAAACTTCCGGCACCAGTGCACGTGGCGAGCACGCACACCTATTGTGGAATACACATGAGCAATCACTCGAAGAACTTCTGTTACGTGTCCAAATGAGCCCCCTCTGGTTCTGTAAAGACAGGACTAATCTGGGCTTTTTAAGTGACTAGTGATTTGGGGCACCTTTGTCTTTGGGTGCCCAACTTGACAGCTTAAAGTGGCCTGATTTTCAGGAGGGGGATACTCAGCAGTTCTGCAAATCAGGTGCTTTTAAGGGGTGTCAAACTAGAAACCCAACATCACTGGTCATTTTTAAAAATGTAGACTATAGGTCTTTAACACATTCAAAATGAATGGGTTTACTTTCTAAAGCCCCCACACTGCATACAACTATAACCATACTGGCCACTGCCAAAGTCAGGCTGATAAAATGCCCTCTAGCTGCTGTCTGGCAATATGATTTTCTAGAGCGCTGTAGAATATGGAGATTGCTGTATGGACTAGACACATATGAACATTAAAACTCTCGCAGCAATTTAAGATGCCTGCATCGCTCCTGTGGATCGCGTTACAGAATCAAACACCTCTTCGTGACCTTTTATTAAGGGGAACGTTTCCTGCTGAAAGTTTCAGAATTCCTCCCAATGTGCTCGAGTGCACTGATCTCAGAGTGAAAATGAAGCTTTTATTACCATGCAATATACGTTTTATTAACCCACTTCCCACGACTCTTCAGCCTCAGGGACTGATTTGTATCTGGACTTACTTAACACTCAGTTTTCTGAAAATGTCAACAGCCAGTTATGAGAGGTTCCCAAATAAGTCCCAGAGGCCTGAGCATTCCCCTCCCAGAAGGTCAGTGGTTCTGGTAATGACAAGAAAAGAATAAACATCTACAAATTCTCACCTCCTCACAACCCAACATCTGGGGATACATGCAAATGAGAGATGAATTACAAAATGGAATGAATGGGCAACCTGATTTCATCCCAGCTCTACTCCTGTGCTACCACTGCAATACCGGTTCTACCCAGATACTAGACACTTCACTTTGGAAACACTTGGAGCCTTCATTATGCCAACAGTTACTGAAAAAAAGGGGTGAGAGAAAAGGAAGGAAGTAGGGTGACCAGATGTCCTGATTTTATAGAGACAGTCCCGATATTTGGGGCTTTTTCTTATATAGGCTCCTATTACCCCCCAGCCCCCTGTCCCGATTTTTCACACTTGCTATCTGGTCAGGGCCGTCCCTAGCTATTCTGGGGCCCTCCGCAACCCCTCTGCGGGGGGTGTGTGTGGGGCCCCAGGCCTCCGTGGGGTGGGGCAGGGCGGGGCTGGCTTGGGAGACGGGGGGAACCACCCACCAGCACTCACTGGCAGCGCAGCTGAGGCCAGGCCGCTGCACTTCCCGCCGCCAGTGAGTGCAGGCCCAGCCCTGCTGCAGGCCTCAGGGGAGCGGGGACGGGACAGGGGCGGAGCAGGGGTGGGGGCAGAGCTGGGGCGGAGCAGGGCAGGGACCCTGGGGAAGAACCGGAGCAGGGGCTGGAGCAGCACGCTGCTGTGCAGGGCACCAGGAAATTTGGTGCCCCAAATTTCCTGGTGCCCTACGCAGCTGCGTATTTTGCGTATGGGTAAGGACGGCCCTGTGTCTGGTCACCCTAGAAGGAGGGCATGGTAATGTCACAGCCCAGGAGAAGGGGGACAGATTGGGAGGCTCCAACACGGGCTGAGGCAAGAGACCAAGGGCTGTGTTATTGTGCCAAGTGTGAGAACATGGCAAACCTTGCCACTCCCAAAGGGAAACATTCAGAAAACAGACCAAGGCTGAATCACACTGCACCCTGCTCACCTTTTCTGCCTTATTCACTTGAATGGGTGAGGAACTGGCCCAGTAAGATATGCAAAGGGTGACCCCCAGCTGAGACCAGCTTAGCACAGTTCCTGCTGCCTCGTTGCGCTCCCAGGTGGAACAGCTTGCTACCTAAGGTTCCTGAGGGTTCCAGGGAGGCTTGGCTGGGATAACATGCCGGGTATGGACACAGCAAACGCAGGCACTGAATGCCAGACTCTGCTAAGTCAGCTTTAGAGTCTAGCAACAAGTTGGCAGATACAACAAGCCTGATCCTGCAAAGTACAGAGAGCACTTACTAGGAGATACAGAGTGTGGAGTGCACTCAGCCCCTTGCAGGAAACAGCCCAGCAAGTCATTTCCCACATCACCACATTTCTCTGAGACCCCCCACCCCGTTCCTCTAACTGGCTAGTTCAAGCCTTTGCACTAGTAGGAGCTTGGTCTTCACCTCCACTATCCAGTCCATGCTTGAACCTCCCTAGTGATTGGGTCTCGCTCACAGCAAATTGTTCCATTGTCTCAATTTCATTGTTAGTAAAATGTTCCCTAAACAACTCTAAACAAAATGTTCTCTTCATGTTTCAGGGTTTGTTACATCATCCTGCAACACCTGGAATCATTCCTCCCTGGCAGTGCTTAATTTGTAATCAGGCCTGCCGACAGAAATTCTGAGCCCCAAGGCCAGGGCCATCCCTGCGGGGGCGGGGCCCGGGGCGGAAGTGACGAATGTGTTACTTCCGTGACTGCCCACGCCGGCCTGTGGGGCGCCCCAAAGTGCAGGGCCCGAAGCGGTCTCGCACGCCTAGGCACCCTGCAGCCCGGGCAATTGCCCCTTTGCCCCCTCCCCCCCCCGTTGTGAGCCTGTTTGTAATGAAAGAGGTGCTGAGGCTCAAGCAATTTCTTTTACTTTCATAACTGATGTGCCAATCCCAGAGGTGCCGGGGCTAGGAACAGCCAATCCCAGAGGTGCCAGGGCTAGGAACGGCCAATCCCAGAGGTGCCAGGGCTAGGAACGGCCAATCCCAGAGGTGCCGGGGCTAGGAACGGCCAAGCCTTGGCACAAATTAAGTACTTCACCCTGGCCTTTATTTTACTACCGTTCAAATGTTTTACAACTGTTACAATAGCCCACCCTACGCTTGACTGAGATGAATAAAATCAATTGAGTCACTCTTCACACCTCACCCTCCAGTACTTGTAGCATTTTAGTTATTCCCTTTTGGATTGGGAATACCTTTCTAATTTGTCAATGGATTTGTCTTTATTAATAGTAGGTGTCCCAACCCTAGTAACAGAATTCAAAGCATGGCTTCTTCATTGTTTTACATCTGCCACTCCTAGTGAACTTCGCAGCAGAATGTTCATGTTTTGTGCAACAGTCTCATCATCCCTAGGCCATTTTCTAGATTACTGCTCTCTAACCAACCAACAGGTTCCCAGATAAGGCCATGAGGAAAGCATCTATATTCAGCCCAACACTTAAGAACATGCTTAAAGTGACTTTAAATCCTTTTCTAAATCCGAGCCTTAGGGCATGGCTACACTTGCAGATGTAGAGTGCTTTGAGTTAAACCAGCCTTCGTAGAGTGCAATAGGGAAAGCACGGCAGTCTGTCCACACTGTCAGCTTCAAGCACACTGGTGTGGCCACATTTGCGGCACTTGGAGCGGTGCATTATGGGCAGCTATCTCAGCATGCAAGTGACTGCAACGTACTTTTCAAATGGGATGGGGTGGAGTAGAGTGTGACAGGGAATGTGTTGTGTGTATGTGGGGGGAGGGGGAGTGGGTTTTTGGGGGGCTGAGAGCATGTCAGCATGCTGTCTTGTAAGTTCAGACAGCAGCAGACCTCCCCCTCCCCCCCGCCTCTCTCTCTCACACACAGCATTCCACACTAACGGTTGCTTTGTCTCAGAGCAGATAAGCAGCCGGCTGTCAGAAAGGGAGCTTTCAAAGGGCATATCTGCATTCCTGCAGTGATTCAAAACAATGACAAGAGTGGCCACTTGACTTAAGGGGACTATGGGACATTTCCGGAGGCTGATCAGAGCGCACTAATGCAACACGTCGTCCACACTGACGCCTGGGCGTTGTAGCCAAGGCGCAGCAAACATTATTCCTCTTGCCGAGATGGAGTACCAGCAGTGCTGTAGCCGCGGAGTCAGAGCGTTCTACGTGTCTTGCCAGTGTGGACGGGGAGTGAGCTAGTGTGCCCGGGGCTCCTTTAATGTGCTCTAACTTGTAAGTGTAGCCAAGCCCTCAGTCTTTTGCCTAGTGAGAGTAGTTCCCAAGTCAGTCTTTATAATAACATAATTAAATCACAGTTCTGTTTGCCCGTTTCGCTAAATTCTCGTGATCATTCTGTTTGTGGCTCAGCAGCCTCTCTCATCACAGTATGTTTATCTAAACAAATGTTTTTTAACTTTTCAATTCCCATGTGACTATAAAAGGCCTTTATTAAATATCACGTCCACCAAATTCCCTCGTCTCCTAAATTTGTAATCATATCAGAGTGCGCTGCCAGGGTGTCTTTATCATTTTTTTTTTATAGAATTCATGCTGTCTATTGCTCATCAGGTTATCTTCTATGGAGTCATCAGTCACAACCCTTATTGTTCACTCAGATTTTCCAAGTCCATAGGTTGAACTTGTTATAAGTGATTGAGCAGTTCTACAGTTGTCTCTTCTATTCCTCTTCTATTCCTGTTCCCGACCCCATACAAACGGATGAAAAAGACGCTAGGCCCAACAGCAAAGATTCTTGGACTGCACAAAACTAATGGGTTCTTCCGGAGGCTGTCAGTGGGTTGGAGAGGGTGAAAATCCAAAACAAAACTCTCCCCAAAGCTCTCATATTTGGCTGCATTTTTTCTCTGCTTGTTTTTATCAGGATTTAATCATAGGGCTCAACCTGAACCTCATTACAAGAGATTAGACTAAACAATAAGAAGAAAAGTTGTTAAAAGCTGATTATATTAAAATGTGGGAGCAAGCAGTGGCTGTTATGGAAAACTATTACAATATCAGCAACAAAAGATGCAAATACAGAAGTTTTGGCAAAAATACTCATTTTGGATCTATACTTCCTTTCCCCCACATTCTGACAGTTTGATACAGTCCAGAAATCTCCTGCAGGTCAGAAGTGCTGGAACAATTTTTATAGTGGGGTGCTGAAGATGGAAGCCATATATTTAGGTTGTGTGACAGACCCAGACCAGTGGGGTACAGGAGTCTGGTAGAGGGCAAATATACTGGTCACTGGATGAGTAGTTTTCTGTTCCCTGAGTGACCAGAGCAGGGGCTGCACTAGAGTAATCAGGAACCTGCTAGAACCAGTTAAGGCAGGCAGGCTAATTAGGACACCTGGAGCCAATTAAGAAGAAGCTGCTAGAGTCAATTAAGGCAGGCTAATCAGGGCACCTGGGTTTTAAAAAGGAGCTCACTTCAGTTTGTGGTGCAAGTGTAAGGAGCTGGGAGCAAGAGGTGCAAGGAGCTGAGAGTGAGAGGGTGTGCTGCTGGAGGACTGAGGAGCACAAGCGTTATCAGACACCAGGAGGAAGGTCCTGTGGTGAGAATAAAGAAGGTGTTTGGAGGAGGCCATGGGGAAGTAGCCCAGGGATGATCGATGAGTTATCTTAAGTGCCTATACACAAGTGCAAGAAGCCTGGGAAACAAGCAGGGAGAACTGGAAGTCCTGGCACAGTCAGGGAACTATGATGTGATTGGAATAACAGAGACTTGGTGGGATAACTCACATGACTGGAGTACTGTCATGGATGGATATAAACTGTTCAGGAAGGACAGGCAGGGCAGAAAAGGTGGGGGAGTTGCGTTGTATGTAAGAGAGCAGTATGACTGCTCAGAGCTCCGGTATGAAACTGCAGAAAAACCGGAGTCTCTGGATAAAGTTGAGAAGTGTGAGCAACAAAGGTGATGTTGTGGTTGGAGTCTGCTATAGGCCACCAGACCAGGGGGATGAGGTGGACGAGGCTTTCTTCTGGCAACTAGCAGAAGTTGCTAGATCGCAGGCCCTGGTTCTCATGGGAGACTTTAATCACCCTGATATCTGCTGGGAGAGCAATACAGTGGTGCACAGACAATCCAGGAAGTTTTTGGAACGTGTAGGGGACAATTTCCTGGTGCAAGTGCTGGAGGAACCAACTAGGGGCAGAGCTTTTCTTGACCTGCTGCTCACAAACAGGGAAGAATTAGTAGGGGAAGCAAAAGTGGATGGGAACCTGGGAGGCAGTGACCATGAGATGGTCGAGTTCAGGATCCTTACACAAGGAAGAAAGGAGAGCAGCAGAATACGGACCCTGGACTTCAGAGAAGCAGACTTTGACTCCCTCAGGGAACAGATGGGCAGGATCCCCTGGGAGAATAACATGAAGGGCAAAGGGGTCCAGGAGAGCTGGCTGTATTTTAAAGAATCCTTATTGCGGTTGCAGGAACAAACCATCCCGATGTGTAGAAAGAATAGTAAATATGGCAGGCGACCAGCTTGGCTAAACAGTGAAATCCTTGCTGATCTTAAACGCAAAAAAGAAGCTTACAAGAAGTGGAAGATTGGACAAATGACCAGGGAGGAGTATAAAAATATTGCTCAGGCATGCAGGAGTGAAATCAGGAAGGCCAAATCACACTTGGAGTTGCAGTTAGCAAGAGATGTTAAGAATAACAAGAAGGGTTTCTTCAGCATGTTAGCAACAAGAAGAAAATCAAGGAAAGTGTGGGCCCCTTACTGAATGAGGGAGGCAACCTAGTGACCAAGGATGTGGAAAAAGCTAACGTACTCAATGATTTTTTTGCCTCTGTCTTCACGAACAAGGTCAGTTCCCAGACTGCTGCACTGGGCAGCACAGTATGGGGAGAAGGTGACCAGCCCTCTGTGGAGAAAGAAGTGGTTCGGGACTATTTAGAAAAACTGGACGTGCACCAGTCCATGGGGCTGGATGCGCTGCATCCGAGGGTGCTAAAGGAGTTGGCGGGTGAGATTGTAGAGCCATTAGCCATTATTTTTGAAAACTCATGGCGATCGGGGGAGGTCCCAGATGACTGGAAAAAGGCTAATGTAGTGCCCATCTTTAAAAAAGGGAAGGAGGAGGATCTGGGGAACTACAGGCCAGTCAGCCTCACCTCAGTCCCTGGAAAAATCATGGAGCAGGTCCTCAAGGAATCAATTATGAAACATTTAGAGGAGAGGAAAGTGATCAGGAACAGTCAGCATGGATTCACCAAGGGGAAGTCGTGCCTGACTAACCTAATTGCCTTCTATGATGAGATAACTGGCTCTGTGGATGAGGGGAAAGCAGTGGATGTGTTATTCCTTGACTTTAGCAAAGCTTTTGATACGGTCTCCCACAGTATTCTTGCCACCAAGTTAAAGAAGTATGGGCTGGATGAATGGACTGTAAGGTGGATAGAAAGCTGGCTAGGTCATCGGGCTCAACGGGTAGTGATCAATGGCTCCATTCTAGTTGGCAGCCGGTTTCAAGCGGAGTGCCCCAAGGGTCGGTCCTGGTGCCAGTTTTGTTTAATATCTTTATTAATGATCTGGAGGATGGTGTGGACTACACTCTCAGCAAGTTTGCAGATGACACTAAACTAGGAGGCGTGGTAGATACACTAGAGGGTAGGGATCGGATACAGAGGGACCTAGACAAATTAGAGGATTGGGACAAAAAAAACCTGATGAGGTTCAACAAGGACAAGTGCAGAGTCCTGCTCTTAGGACGGAAGAATCGCATGCACTGCTACAGACTAGGGACCGAATGGCTAGGTAGCAGTTCTGCAGAAAAGGACCTAGGGGTCACAGTGGACGAGAAGCTGGATATGAGTCAACAGTGTGCTCTTGTTGCCAAGAAGGCTAACGGCATTTTGGGCTGTATAAGTAGGGGCATTGCCAGCAGATCGAGGAATGTGATCGTTCTCCTTTATTCGACATTGGTGAGGCCTCATCTGGAGTACTGTGTCCAGTTTTGGGCCCCACACTACAAGAAGGATGTGGAAAAATTGGAAAGAGTCCAACGGAGGGCAACAAAAATGATTAGGGGTCTGGAGCACATGACTTATGAGGAGAGGCTGAGGGAACTGGGATTGTTTAGTCTCCAGAAGAGAAGAATGAGGGGGGATTTGATAGCAGCCTTCAACTACCTGAAGGGGGGTTCCAAAGAGGATGGAGCTCGGCTGTTCTCAGTGGTGGCAGATGACAGAACAAGGAGCAATGGTCTCAAGTTGCAGTGGGGGAGGTCCAGGTTGGATATTAGGAAAAACTATTTCGCTAGGAGGGTGGTGAAACACTGGAATGTGTTACCTAGGGAGGTGGTGGAGTCTCCTTCTTTGGAGGTTTTTACGGTCCGGCTTGACAAAGCCCTGGCTGGGATGATTTAGTTGGGAATTGGTCCTGCTTTGAGCAGGGGGTTGGACTAGATGACCTCTTGAGGTCCCTTCCAACCCTGATATTCTATGATTCTTAAGCGTTATCAGACACCAGGAGGAAGGTCCTGTGGTGAGAATAAAGAAGGTGTTTGGAGGAGGCCATGGGGAAGTAGCCCAGGGAGTTGTAGCTGTCATGCAGCTGTTACAGGAGGCACTATAGACAGCTGCAGTCCACTGGGCCCTGGGCTGGAACCCCCCTAACCTCCCAATTGACCTGGACTGGGGGTTCTTCCAGATGGGAAGGTCTCTGGGCTGTTCCACAACCCACATGGTGAATCTCTGAGGCAAGAAAATCCGCAAATAAGCGCAGGACCCACCAAGACCGAGGAGGAACTTTGTCACAGTTGTTATTACTTTTCAAGCCCTGGGGTACTGCAGCACCCCAGTACCTATGCTGCAGGGTTCTAATGCCTTTCATCAAAAGCAGGAAGGTATGTTCCCTTCATCTTTTCTTGGAATTGGGGGCTTGATATTTATATGTATATTACAAGTCCATCCCACTGAAAGGGATGAAAGACTGCCCACCTGCTTTCCATGAACTCATCCTGCTTGGCATATGTACTTTTTTATTTTCTATACACCTGTGTGCACGCAAGTAGCCATTGTTTTTTATATATAAATTGGGAGGGGGTAACAAACTGTGATTGTTAATTTACAGTTTGAGCTACTTGCCACATCAGAAAGGTTCTCTTATTTTCATATTATTCATATTCTTTGAATATTTAATCACATTTGTACTGTTTTTTTAACAGATTAAATATAAGTGGATTCTTCCACAAATCTAATCCAATTTGAGGATTTCCCATATCCCTGCTTGTCATTCTACCTAATCTTTTTGTAGGTGGCTGTGATACTCTGATCTTGTAGTTTTCCATTTTAAAGACAAAACAGAGAGGACTGTACTCTCTGTATAACTGCATGTCTCTATTGCATACAGGAAGTTGAATTTGTCAGTTACTACAGTTCTTCAATTACCACAAGGCTGGGACTTAAAAGTCTGAAAACAAATACGCTCAAAGACAGAGTTACCTAATTGATGACCATCTGCTTGGAACAATAATTTTGGTTTAAATAGTTAATAAAAGTTGCCTTAACTACTATTTACCCAAATGACTCACACTAACCTTTTAAAGTTAACCCCTTCTGTTTTCTCTTTGTGCCACATACAGACACAGCAGAAAGACTCTGTCAAGCAGCCTCTTCAAAATCAGTGTTTTTAGGTTGGTAATAAGACAGAGGCGCATTGCACTCGTGGCTTAGACCAGTGTTTGTACCGCACAGTGCTCAAAACCAGCATTAGAGAAACTATAGTGCTTTATAGTGTGATATTTGAAAGGCATCTTGCACGAGATCAGCCTCTGCATGTGCCACAGCCTGTGTTTCACTGCCGCTGATGGGATCTTACTCCTAACAGAAAGGATGGGCTGAAGGAATCCCACCCATCTCCTGGCTTCTCAGTGCCTTGGAATCACACCCTCCACCATCCAGCACCTTGGATGCCCATTATAAACACCCTCTTTTCCTTACACCAGACCAGGAGGGATGAACAGAGGAAGCTGTGGCCCTTTTGCTGATAACTTCAGATGATTCAGAAAGCACGAAGTATGGTCCATTCAGAACCACCATAACTTGGATCTCACCCCAGTCATGATCCTCTCCCACTTGCTGAGTTACTGGCCACCTCTTGTGACAGCTTCACTAACAACATTTCCATGTACCGAAGCTCAGAGCTCTCTACTTTCAGCAGTTGAAGATGTTGTTGAAATGCTGGACAGCATTGAGCCTACTATAAATATCACCAAGGAAAAATTAACCACCTCATTTATTTCTGGTTACATTGTTTATTTAGTCACATCTCTTGATTTCAAAGTTAAACAACTGAAACTCACCAGCTTTAAATGCTATCTGCACGTTTACTGGTATCTGATACTCCTGGGGAAACCACTGTTTCCAGTTGACTAAGAGCATGTACATTCAAGGAGTCACCAGCAGTGCTGGGTTTGAGGGGAACAAAATTAAGGACTAGAAGTCTGAGGATGAGGGGGGAACAAAAGCTGAGAGTTTGAGCACGGGGTGGCAGTGAGAAGTCAGAGGGCTGGGGGAACAAAGGGGATGAAGATCTTAGACTCCAAACTCAAGAGAAAGCCGGGGGGAGGGAATCAAAAGTTGTGGACATCTAGGAATTCTGATGACAAAGAATTGTCCCAGTCTTGCAGTTGGGGATTTAGGTGAAAAGGGGGAGTGGACAGTTGTTTGCCTTTCCCGCAATGTTCAAAGGCTGTCAATGGAAGGGCATGCCTGACTGTATTACTAACACCCCAAAGGGAACAGGGAGAGATTCAGATTCAACACCCATGCCATCTCTGAAGCCAGCACGCGAACTCTACCAGTATCCCTCAGAGGGATGAAAGTAAAAGCTGGATCTACCAGGATCCTGCTGGAACTAGCCAAATTTTGGCCCCAATTCCAACACCCAGATAGAGAAGTCGAGGTACTCCTACTTCACCACAAGAGTGTGGATTCTGGTGCTGGCACATGAGTGCGGCAAAACCTCAGATCCAGTGCATGGAACCTCCTGAGTCTGTCCAACTTCCACCCTCTGCCCCCAAATTCCATGGCATGAACTGAGAACAAGGGCAGCTGCTCCTACCCCGTCAGACAGTTCCCAACTTGAACCCATTCTAGTGCCCTAAGTTGCACAAAATCCTGGGTCTGGCAGTTGGATCTTGGCAGGCTTTGGTCCACAAGCCCACCTTGTACAGTCTAAGCAGAAGACAAATCTAGCTGTCCTATTTCTCAGGAAAAATCAGGATCTGGCTGCATCTCAGCCCAACAGAACTGGGAAAATACATAACTAGCTCCTAGATCCTATTGGTTCTGGCCAATTTTCAACCCCAATCCCCCAAATTCTACTGATCTTAATACAGAAGAAAAAAAACTCAGCAGATCCTTGTTCACCAGATCTTGTTACAAACTGACAGCCCCACTGAAAAGCGATTGCGTTTGGCACTAGGGTCTTTCTGGAGACAGCGAGCTTTTTATCCCAAACCCAAAACTTCAACCAGATAAATAGACAAGAAGTGCAGCTACTCCATTTCCACCGCAAAATCCCAAACCTCACTACATCCCTGCACAACAGCATCACAGACACATTCAGCACCTGGACTCTGCTGGAGTTTGCATTTTTGCCTCCAGGCTCCCAAGTTGTATTGTTAAAACAAACAAGGTGCCGCTACTACTTGACCAGAAAATCCCAGCCTCTGACATATAGCTCGGTTTGAGTCTGGGGCCAAAAAAATACCAATCCAGCTGGATCCAAGTGCCAGAGTTTTTGAGGCACTTACACACCGGGAAGCATCCGAGTCTAGACTGTTTCTGCTGCTCTATTCACGACCTGGACTTGAGAAGGAGATGACTAAAACTTGGGTGGATCTGGCAGGATCCAGGGGCCAGATTTGGTTTTCGGGACACTCCTACCAGGATGTGCCAGAGTCCAGAATATTTTTTGAGCGGAGGAGCAGCTTCGATTGTTGTCTAGGCGGGGGGGGGGGGGGGGGGGCTGGATCCAGGTTGCGGTGGGCAGTAGGGGAGGCTGCACTTGTTCTCTATTGGAATAGCACAATTTGAGGGCTGGGGGCCAAATAGCATCCGGATTCTTGGATCCAGCCTCTCTCTCTGACAGACACACACACACACACTTTCCCGGCCCCACGCGCAGTGCATCTGCAGGCTCCCCTCCCCTGCCCGGTCTCGGCAATTCCCCAGCACCCTGGCGGCTTGGAGAGCGATGCCCGTGGGGCCGGATGGGGTGTCGGGGGGACGCATGGAAAAGTCCCGGGGAGTGAGTGACGGGGGGGATACTTCTCCCCTGCCCGGGGGTCCGCCCCACACAGAGCCACCCCTCCCCCCCGCACAGTACCCACCTGTCTGGGGAGGGTGTTTCCTCCGCCCGCCCCACGCGCTGCAGGCGGGCTCTCCGGGGCTCGCCAGCCAGGCTCCGAGCTCCTGCCCAGCCCGCTGTGGTGCTCGCCACCGACCGGCCAAGAAAGTTTCTCAAAGGCCGGGGCTGCTCCCGCGCCGGCAGCTGCGCGCGAACTGGCCGCTCCCCTCTCGCCGGCGAGCGTGGCCGGCCACTCGCTCGCCCGCTCCAGGCTGGTGCCTGGATGAAATTCCAACCCACGGACTGAGCCCTGGCGCCGCGGGGCCGGGAGACGCAGGAGGGGGGCTCTAGGGCGCCCCCTGGAGGTTATCACCGCCCCAGGAACGCGAGCCCGGCGAGTTCTCCCCGCAGCAGCCACGTTCCATGCGTTGGGGCTCGCCCAAGCTGAAGGAAGGACTGGCCGCGGCTGGCTAAGGCACACCACGCTCTCTGAGCCGGACTTCCTGGGGAGTGCCCGCTTTGTCGGCTCAGTCACACCCTCGCCGCTGGGACTAATGTCACTGAAAGAAGAGGGGGAAAAGGAGAAGGATGGAAAAACACGGACCCCGAGGAATTCTATTTAAATACAAGTATCAGAGGGGTATTCTGCCGAAGTGGGTATTCATCCAGGAAAGCATATGCGCCAATACATGGTAGCTATTTAAATACAGTTTGAAAATATGCCATTCTCCCAGGGAGCAGAGCCCACCTAGGGAAAGCTGTCTAGATCTGAATGGGGGTTGGACCTACTGGATTCTAAGATTGACTTCCATCTTAAAAACCTAGAGCTAACTTTTCTGGCGGTTTTGAGCCATCCTTTCTGGAGCCGGGCTATCATTGTCTGTTAAAATCGAAGAGGTGTGCCAAACAGCCTCTGGAAGGGTTAGGACTCTCTCCATAAAAGTAAACACCCTGCCTTCCACTTTCTCTATGCCATCTCACAGCAATGTTTCACTGCTCCCCTTGGAAACCGGTGCTGTAAAACAACTTCTCACATGCACCCTGAGAAAGCAAGCACCTTGGTACCCAGGTCACTCCCACTGTCAAGTTTTGTTGGTGTTTTTTTGTTTTTGTTTGTTTTTTTTAACTCTTCCTGCTTCCTTCCTCAGCTCCAAATGAAGCGATAACATGTACATTGAACAAGGTAGCTGAACCTTAACACTGTTCTATTAAGTAAGGTGGAAGCAGACATGGCACTTTAAACCCTGATTATGGGAAATCTGAAACAGGATGCAGTAGTCACTGATCTACTCTAATATCCTCCTCTTTTCTATTCAGCCATCTAGCCAGCACATGCCTACATTTTGCTAATGAGGCAATTTGATTATATAGGTACTAAAAGCAGGGAAAAATCGATTTTGTCCAGAGATTATTAATAGAGTGTCAATAGTAACCAAATGGATGACAGAAAAGAGCCTCACTGGCTCTTGGGAGGCTTAAAGGCAACCTGCAAAGGTTTGTTTGTATAGAATCGTAGCATATCAGGGTTGGAAGGGACCTCAAGAGGTCATCTAGTCCAACCCCCTGCTCAAAGCAGGACCAATTTCCAACTAAATCATCCCAGCCAGGGCTTTGTCAAGCCAGGCCTTAAAAACCTCCAAGGAAGGAGACTCCACCACCTCCCTAGGTAATGCATTCCAGTGCTTCACCACCCTCCTAGTGAAATAGTGTTTCCTAATATCCAACCTGGACCTCCCCCACTGCAACTTGAGACCATTGCTCCTTGTTCTGTCATCTGCCACCACTGAGAACAGCCAAGCTCCATCCTCTTTGGAACCGCCCCTTCAAGTAGTTGAAGGCTGCTATCAAATCCCCCCTCATTCTTCTCTTCTGGAGACTAAACAATCCCAGTTCCCTCAGTCTCTCTTCATAAGTCATGTGCTCCAAACCCCTAATCATTTTTGTTGCCCTCCGCTGGACTCTTTCCAATTTTTCCACATCCTTCTTGTAGTGTGGGGCCCAAAACTGGACACAGTATTCCAGATGAGGCCTCACCAATGTCGAATAAAGGGGAACGATCACGTTCCTCGATCTGCTGGCAATGCCCCTACTTATACAGCCCAAAATGTCATTAGCCTTCTTGGCAACAAGAGCACACTGTTGACTTATATCCAGCTTCTCGTCCACTGTGACCCCTGGGTCCTTTTCTGCAGAACTGCTACCTAGCCATTCGGTCCCTAGTCTGTAGCAGTGCATGGGATTCTTCCGTCCTAAGTGCAGGACTCTGCACTTGTCCTTGTTGAACCTCATCAGGTTTTTTTTGTCCCAATCCTCTAATTTGTCTAGGTCCCTCTGTATCCGATACCTACCCTCTAGTGTATCTACCATGCCTCCTAGTTTAGTGTCATCTGCAAACTTGCTGAGAGTGCAGTCCACACCATCTTCCAGATCATTAATAAAGATATTAAAGAAAACCGGCCCCAGGACCAACCCTTGGGGCACTCCGCTTGAAACCGGCTGCCAACTAGACATGGAGCCATTGATCACTACCCGTTGAGCCCGATGATCTAGCCAGCTTTCTGTCCACCTTACAGTCCATTCATCCAGCCCATACTTCTTTAACTTGGCGGCAAGAATACTGTGGGAGACCGTATCAAAAGCTTTGCTAAAGTCAAGGAATAACACATCCACTGCTTTCCCCTCATCCACAGAGCCAGTTATCTCATCATAGAAGGCAATTAGGTTAGTCAGGCACGACTTCCCCTTGGTGAATCCATGCTGACTGTTCCTGATCACTTTCCTCTCCTCTAAATGTTTCATAATTGATTCCTTGAGGACCTGCTCCATGATATTTCCAGGGACTGAGATGAGGCTGACGGGCCTGTAGTTCCCCGGATCCTCCTTTTTCCCTTTTTTAAAGATGGACACATTAGCCTTTTTCCAGTCATCTGGGACCTCCCCTGATTGCCATGAGTTTTAAAAAATAATGGCTAATGACTCTGCAGTCTCATCCGCCAACTCCTTTAGCACCCTCGGATGCAGCGCATCCGGCCCCATGGACTTGTGTACATCCAGTTTTTCTAAATAGTCCTGAACCACTTCTTTCTCCACAGAGGGCTGGTCACCTTCTCCCCATATTGTGCTGCCCAGTGCAGCAGTCTGGGAGCTGACCTTGTTAGTGAAGACAGAGGCAAAAAAAGCATTGAGTACATTAGCTTTTTCCACATCCTCGGTCACTAGGTTGCCTCCCTCATTCAGTAAGGGGCCCACACTTTCCTTGACTTTCTTCTTGTTGCTAACATACCTGAAGAAACCCTTCTTGTTACTCTTAACATCTCTTGCTAGCTGCAACTCCAAGTGTGATTTGGCCTTCCTGATTTCACTCCTGCATGCCTGAGCAATATTTTTATACTCCTCCCTGGTCATTTGTCCAATCTTCCACTTCTTGTAAGCTTCTTTTTTGCGTTTAAGATCAGCAAGGATTTCACTGTTTAGCCAAGCTGGTCGCCTGCCATATTTACTAGTCTTTCTACACATCGGGATGTTTGTTCCTGCAACCGCAATAAGGATTCTTTAAAATACAGCCAGCTCTCCTGGACCCCTTTTCCCTTCATGTTATTCTCCCAGGGGATCCTGCCGATCAGTTCCCTGAGGGAGTCAAAGTCTGCTTTTCTGAAGGCCAGGGTCCGTATTCTGCTGCTCTTCTTTCTTCCTTGTGTCAGGATCCTGAACTCGACCATCTCATGGTCACTGCCTCCCAGGTTCCCATCCACTTTTGCTTCCCCTACTAATTCTTCCCTGTTTGTGAGCAGCAGGTCAAGAAAAGCTCTGTCCCTAGTTGGTTCCTCCAGCACTTGCACCAGGAAATTGTCCCCTACACTTTCCAAAAACTTCCTGGATTGTCTGTGCACCGCTGTATTGCTCTCCCAGCAGATATCAGGGTGATTAAAGTCTCCCATGAGAACCAGGGCCTGCGATCTAGCAACTTCTGCTAGTTGCCAGAAGAAAGCCTCGTCCACCTCATCCCCCTGGTCTGGTGGTCTATAGCAGACTCCAACCTTCATCACCCTTGTTGCTCACACTTCTCAACTTTATCCACAGACTCTCAGGTTTTTCTGCAGTTTCATACCGGAGCTCTGAGCAGTCATACTCCTCTCTTACATACAATGCAACTCCCCCACCTTTTCTGCCCTGCCTGTCCTTCCTGAACAGTTTATATCCATCCAT
The DNA here is from genome assembly GCF_027887155.1 of Malaclemys terrapin pileata. NCBI lineage: Eukaryota > Metazoa > Chordata > Testudines > Emydidae > Malaclemys > Malaclemys terrapin. Next base: position 12,663,217 of record NC_071520.1, on the reverse strand, counting down.
GACAGTACTCCAGTCATGTGAGTTATCCCACCAGGTCTCTGTTATTCCAATCACATCATAGTTCCCTGACTGTGCCAGGACTTCCAGTTCTCCCTGCTTGTTTCCCAGGCTTCTTGCATTTGTGTATAGGCACTTAAGATAACTCATCCATCATCCCTCTTTCTCAGCATGAGACAGGAGTCCTCCCCTCTTGCACTCTCCTGCTTGTGCTTCCTCCCAGGATCCCATTTCCCCACTTACCTCAGGGCTTTGGTCTCCTTCCCCCGGTGAACCTAGTTTAAAGCCCTTGAAAATTAGGTTCAAGTGTTTTTGCTGCTTTATGATAGATAAAGAAGGTATGAAAGGTTGTCTCTCTCTCTCTGTTCCTGCTTGTTCTTTACAGTAGAATTATCAGGAAAAAATGGTTGCTCACCCTACAGTAACCGTCAGGTGTAGTAGGTGGATTTGTTTTAGGTGTAGACCAGGCCTCAATTCCCTCACCATTGCAAGTCAGTGTTGCTGAGGATTCTGAAAGAGGGGATGGAGGATGGGTCCTGGGATGAGGAGTGCCATCTGCATCAGCTGAACAATTGTAGTATTGCTCTCCCGGACTTGGCTGCTCAGCCCCAAGTGTAATGCTTGCCAAAGGTCAGTGGGTCGCAGCTTGGCAGATTTCTGATCTGGGCACATTCCTGAAGCAGGCAGAGGATGCCACTTGAGCTCTAAGGCTCACTCTGCTAATGTTGGATGAGAGAGAGAGAGAGATCAGCCAGCTGATAACATAGCAAGATACATTGCGTTACCCATTTCAATATCCTCTCTGAAGAGATGGCCTGCCCTTTAGAAAGTGTCAGGTTTCTCACTCCTGTGGCTCTCCAGTTCTGATCCAGGACTTGGAGGCTCTGTCCTTGGAGAAGTGATGTTTTATGTCTTCTTTTTGAGACTTTCCTTCATGCTGCAGCTCTGTCTGGCTCAGTGATTCAGTGTCACCTTTATGTGGCACAGGTGCCAGCTTTGCTGCCTGGAGTGCCAGTATGGCTGGGGAAGGGGGAGGGTCTTCGGCACCAGTGTTTTTGGCACTGGGAACTTCACCCACATTGATAGGTTGGTATCAAAGTCATTGGTGCTGGCTCTGCTGGTATCCTCTTTGCCTTCTTTCCACTTCCAGATACCCAGTGCTCAAGGGAGCACTGGCCGATGCTGGCTTATCCAGCCTCCCTTTGGTAGCGTTTCATTTTATGTTTGTACAGCACCCAGCACAGGGAGACCCTGATCCTGATTGAGGCCTCTGGATTTTGCGGTAACACAAATAAATCAAATCATATGGGAACATTCACAGAAGCAAGAAAGTCAAGACTCTTACCTCTATAGAGTTTAAGACTGGAAGGGACCATTATGATCATCTAGAGCCTGTCCTTCTGCATAACACACGCCAAGGAACCACTCAATTTCTGCATTAAGCCCAGAGTTTCTGTTTGAGCTATGCCATATCTTCTAGAAAGTTAATTCTAAGTCTGAGAGATGGTGAATCCACCGCATTCCTATGTAAGTTGTTCCAATGGTTGATGATCCTCAGTGACAACAATGTGTCTTATTTCTAGTCTGAATTTCTCTATCTCCAGCTTCCAACCACTGGATGCCTTTTTCAACTAGATTAAAGAGCTGTCTACTATTAGAAATCTCTTCTCCATGTAGGTACTTGTAGGCCATGATTGAGTCACCTCAGTCTTTTTTTGGATAAACTATATTGAGATTGAGCGTAAGTCTCTCACGATAGAGCATGTTTTCCAGACCTCAGATCATTATTATAGTTCTTTGTTGATCTCTTTCCAATTTGTTAAAATCCTTTTGGAGTATGGACACTGGAAATGGACACAGTATTCCAGTAATGGTCTCACTGATACCATATACAGGTAATGCCATCTCATTTAGGGATTGTGTTCACCCTCTGAGCTACACATCATACTGGGAGCTCATATTCAACTCTTTATCCACAATGACTCCAAGTCCTTTTCCGTTGCTGCTTTCCAGGATGCAGTTCCTCATCTTGTGTGACTTACATTCTTTGTTCCTAAATATAGGACCTGCCTGTATTAAAACCCACGTTCAAATAAGCCCATTTTACCACGCAATCCAGGTTGATCTATATAACTGACCTGTCTCAATGATTACCACTCCACAAACTTATGTGTGATTCGCAAGTTTTATCAGATAATTTATAAAGATCTTGAACAGCATTGAGCTGAGAACAGGTCCCTGGGGACTGCACTAAAAACACCTCCATTGGATGACTATTCCCCATTTACAATTGCTTTTTGTAATCTAGCAATATCCATTTACTAGTGGCTACATTGATTTTGAACGGTGGTGTTTTTTTTTTTTAATCAGAATCTCATGCAGAACTAAGTCAAATGCCTTACAAAAGTCTAGGTCTATTATGTCAACAGTTACCTTTAGCAGCCAAGCCTGTGATCTCCTCAAGAACCAACAATAAATTTGTTTGACAAGACCTATTTTCCATGAAACCATCTTGATTGACATAAATTATGCTACATCTTTTAATTATTTACTATTTGCATCCCATATTGGTCTTTTCACGATTTTACCTGGGATCGTTCTCAGACTAACTGGTCTATAGATTGTCACATCATCCCCTTTATCCCTTTTTAAATAGTGGGGCATTGGCTTTTTCCAGACCTCTGGAACTTCCCCAGTGTTGCAATGTCTGTTAAAAATCAACAGCAATGGTCCAGACAGCTCATCATCCAATTCTTTTAATACTCTTGGGCACAAGTTATCTAGCCCCACAGATTCAAGGGTTTAATAGTTGCTGCTTAACATCCTCTTAGTTATTGCTGGAATAGAAAGTATTTCATTATCACTAAGATATGATTCTCTTGTTTCTTTCTGAATACAGAAGAAATATTTGTTGAATATTTCTGCTTTTTCTGATTGTTCATTTTATCATCCTTGTCTAGACCTATCCCATGGTTAGGACTTTGTTCTCAATATATTTAAAGAAGCCCTTAAGCCCTATCGACCATAAGCTTCTTTTATCAAGTGTCTGCATTTCCTAACTGCAGATAGGTATTAATTGCTATCAGCGTCCCCATTTGTAATTTTTATATTGTTTTCTTCACTTGCCTTCTTAAATCAGGATAGCTTTTACAGCAAAGAAGCCTTCCTCTGTGACTACAGAATTGTGTTTTCCTGACCATCTAATAAAGCATTCTTAAATAACTGAGTTATCATTCACATTTTTTTGTTTAAATATTTACTCTCCCTCAATTTTGCCCATCATTGTTTTAAGCTTTGGGAAATTGGTGTGCGTATGCCTGTGCATGTTCCTGGGGTAGGCACTATATTCTGATTGAACATAGAAAATGGATTTAGATCACAAGCAGTTACACCTTCATTTTTTAGTTCAAGATACTCTACTCTCTAAAACTAAAAGAATAATAACTCTAGAATAAAATGTTAGTTAACCTACTCACTACTCTTAAATCACAATAGAGACCTTTCAGCCATAACAACTGACCCAAAGTACTAAAGTTTGGAGGAAACCAGTGTAACATAAATCTTGAAGAAGTTTCCCTCCAAGACAGCAGTGAACTCTGTATAAAGAAACACTGACCTTTGAAATGTGCCATGCAAACTACTCTCTATGATGTACTCTCTGCTTAGTTAGAGTTACCATACATCTGGATTTTCCCAGACATGTCTGGCTTTTTGGGCCTCAAATCCCCGTCTGGGGGGAAATCCCAAAAAGCCGGACACATCTGGGAAAATAGGGAGGTAGGGCCCGGCGGTGCAGGGCCGGGGGCCGGCGCGGTGCTCGGCAGGGGCTGGGATCAGGGGCGCGGGGCCAGCGTGGTGCTGGGCCGCCCTGGGGGCCGGGGCCGGCACAGTGCTCGGCCGTGGCTGGGGCCGGCGCAGTGGTGGGCGGGGGGCGGCGTGGTGCTCGGCCGGGGCTGGGGCCGGGGGGTCGGCGCAGTGCTGGGCTGGGGGTGCGGGCACTTGGCCGGGGGCCAGGGCCCCAGCTGGGCGGGAGACGCCGGGGCCAGAGGCTCTTGGCCTGGGCCGGCCGGCCACCAAAGGGAGCCGCTCGGCCAGGGGGGCCGGACTGAGCTGCGCCGCACCCCGCCCCAGCTTATCTGCTGCCTCCCTGTTTCAGGCTTCCCACGAACATTTGATTCGCGGGAAGCAGGGGAGGCGGAGGAGCAGGGGGCGGAGCGTTCAGGGGAGGGGGCAGAGTTGGGGCGGGGCCGGGGACCCATGGAGTGTCCTCCTTTTTAAAAATTAAAATATGGTAACCCTAGCTTAGTTGATGCACCAATAACAATGTCTTGCTCGGGTAAGTTGTTATATTATTTTGTACTACTTTTTCCAATAAGAAAACAGCTACTTCCGGCCAGACAAAGTTGCATCACTCCAGATACTCCGTCTGCAAGGTGGTGGAAAACCCCCCCCACACTTCCGAGCTCTTTTTGCAAAATGTTGAAGTTGCTATGAGATGGGAGTGAGCATAGACTCCTACTGAAAGTGTGATCACTCAGCTCATCTTGAACAGAATAGTGCTTTTGATAAACAGACTTGCATCTGTGGATCCAGAGATATTTGTGGCATTGATAAACACTTCTGTTTGTGCCTTAACATAACCTTCTGCCTGACTAAAGGTATCAGAGCTATCTAGCGGTTAGAGATATTAGTCGACACAGGAAGTGAACGTGCTAGTTAAACCACCAAGCTAACTCAGCTCTGGGTAAAGTTTGCTCTGACATCCAGCTTCTAGTGGAGAGGTATTCATATTACAATTGCAAGGTTCAACAATGGCAAAGGACTGAATGGTCGAGGTCTATGTCACATACAACTTGTACATGGTAGGCTGCAGGGGTTCTGCTGGAAGATCAGGCTTCTGTATCAAATATGGACTGGCCATAGTGCTACCATCTCAAAGAGATGCACACTAGAGGTGTTCAGTCTAAGATCCTTTAATGCTCTGCCAGGTATGGCTAAGTTAGGTTAAATAAGGTATGTGACACAGCACCACCCAGTGGCCAACAGTAGAATACAAGTTTCAGAGTAACAGCCGTGTTAGTCTGTATCCGCAAAAAGAAGAACAGGAGTACTTGTGGCACCTTAGAGACTAACAAATTTATTAGAGCATAAGCTTTCGTGGACTACAGCCCACTTCTTCGGATGCATACAGTTTAACATTCCATTCCATCCCCCCCCATAAGTTCTTCATTTCAACCATTTACAAAATTTCTACTATCATACCGTCTTTGAAGTTCAGTATGGTTCAGTCTGCTGTCCTCCCTTCTTCATGGCTGAACAGTATAATAGAGTTTAGCATTCCATTACAGTCTGGAGTCTCATATATATCAGTGACCAAAACAAGCTTCTCACTGTAATCATGCTGTATCAGAGATAGGACCAGGGTGTTTTAGAGTTGCTTTGGGTACCCGTATCGGCGGGTAGCAATCGATTTATCCAGGATTGATATATCGCGTCTCGTTAAGACACGATATATCGATCCCCGAATGCGCTCACCGTCAACTCCGGAACTCCACCAGAGCGAGCGGCGGTAGCGTAGTCGACGGGGGAGCCGCGGCCGTTGATCCCACGCCGTGTGGACCCCAGGTAATTAAGTTGCTCTGTATGCACTTATGGCACCTAATCCAGTTACCCCTGGCTCCCCCATAGGTTGCCAATCTTGCTAGGTTGTTTTTCAGTGGCTCAGCCCTCCAGCCAGGTATGTCAGTAAAAAAATGAATGAACCCCTTCTGGGGAAAGAGAGTTCAACAAATTGTCTGCCCTCACCAGGGTATTCATCCCTCTCCGAGCCCTGTAAATTCAGCCCTTAGCTTGGGCTTCCCAAAGAGCCTTGTCCCCTTTTCAGGGCTTAGGCTCCTTTGCCAGTGGAGGAACCCGGGCCCACCCAATGGTCCTGGTTCCAGCCCAGGGATCCTATCCACAGCAGCCACACACTCCCTCCTTGAATTAATTGCTGCTGTTTTCCCTGGGTATCTTATCTCCTGCTCCCTTTCCTTTGACCTGTTACCTTAGGGTTACATTTCTCAGGTCCTCTCTCCCCCAGTAAATGCAGCTATCAAGCTCCTTTGGCCAGAGAGGAGAACCCTTTTCCACCCTCTGGTCCCAGCCAGGAACTGACCTGCTCAGGCCCTGCTGAGCCAGCTGGGGTCTCATTTCCTAGAGGCACCTCATGGAAATAGCCAGACCTGGAGGACCAACCTTTGCTGCTCCTTTCCGGGATGGATGTAGTAGGACTGCAGGGCCTTCAACAGGGGGCCACAAAGAGCCAGGCACATCCCACTGTAGGATCTGATTCTCAGAGGTACTGAGTACCCACAGCTCCAATTAACTTAAGTCAAAGGTGTTGGGTGCACAGAGTTTCTGAAAATCAGATTTTGTTCTTTTCTTGGAAATGGTGAAAGCTGAGTCACAGACTCAGGCCAGAAAACAAAATAAAACACATTGGGGGTGGTCTGAGGCAGTGTTGTTGCTGGCAAGGGGTGATGATAATATGTTGGAACAAGCTGCCCAGACACTAAAACTTTATGAACTAATAAAATTCCATCATCTCGCATCAACATTCCCAGTATTTGGAGACCACAATCATCCCTAGTGGGATAGGGGGTCAATAGTTAAGGTGGGTGGCTTTGTTTTGTCTTCTGTGTCTATGAATTTGTGTTGCCAAGCGCCAGTCATAATGTTGAACTTATCCTAGTTAATAAGTGGTGCCCTCTCATTGCTCTTGAAAACAAAATGGAAATAGTGTGTATGAAAAAAATCATCTGATCCTTGCTAACATGATCCTGCTGGGGCACTGCAACTTCAACAGCTATTATTGTGCAAAAGTGAATTCTGTGTACTGTGAGAGCACAAACAATTATTGCTCCGTGACACGCATATGGTAATTCATGCTTCAAACTAGTTTTCTATTAATAGTACACAAACAGCACCTAAACTTACTGTTGAACGACATCTTTCCAATTGACTACGTGCCAGAGGGCAGTAGGAAAAATTAAGTAACAAAATAGCTGAGGAGAAACATTAACACCAGGCATGGGATTTTCAGAAATGCCTAAGTGATTTAGGGGCTTTAGAAAATCTTCTCCCCAATGCCTAAGCCATGAGGTATAGGGTAGGATAGATACAGTGAGATGGCTCAGTGTTTGGGAATTCTTGTTTGAGAACATCTGCAACAAATGTCTGATGTCTTCCTTGACCCTGGCTTACACTCTTTGTTTGTAATAGATTATGTAAATATGGTCATCTTTTATCCTAGTCTTAAATGGCTTCTATGAATGTCTAAGTCTTTAGACTTAGGCAATTTCCTTTGGGTGGTTTGTCACTATAGCCATGTTGTGCAACACAAAAAAGCCTGTGTTAAGCACTCCTCCAAGCATTTTGTATATGTAACTTAAGGACCTACTTCTTATTTGATAGTCTCACTTAAGTTTTAAACAGTTGACCCAACATTACTTACAAGTATTTACTGTAATGTTCAAATCCTGAATATCAGAAAGAAAGAGAGAAGAGCAAAATCCTGCATCTCCTAACTTTTATTCCAGAATATTTTTAAATGAGGCTTTCTCCTGATTGATGGGAAATGAGGGGAAAAGTCCTTGCCACAGATGATTTAAGGGACTCCCCAGGCATACTTACAAGGGTGAGTGATGGGGAACACATTGGGGAGTACAATGAAGAAGCAGTAGCAGACTGGGGTATATCTGAAAGGATAGCGTAACACAAACCTAACAAAAGAAATACAGGAGGGGGCGGGACAAAAAGCAGAATGTGTTTGTGCAGGGGAGCCAGTAGAAATGGGTGAGAAATGCAGGGGAGGTCCAGGAGCATCTCTGTAAGTGGGGGGCAGTGGGAGCTTACTATTGGGGGTCATTGCAGGTGGAGTGGCAATGGACAGAAGAATGCAGGAAGTTTCAAAAGATTGATTAAAAACTTTTAAGAGATTTTACCTTCCCTTTGGAAGAATGAGTACATTTCTTGTTATAAGGCCACCTTCCCCCAGGCTTCCCCAAAACCAAACCAATCCACCTGAAATTTCAGATTTCACATCTCATCCTAGGGTAGAATTTTTGTGGAGAATTTGTGCCAAATATCCCCCAAAACTCATTATGTGATGAGGTTTTTTTTTTAATGATCTGTGTTGTTCATATTCCAAATATTTTCCTATCACTTTCTTAGTTCATCGTATCTGAGACAAAATTCACTGCTCCTGGCATGCTTAACAAAAGAAATGCCTTTCACTACTTTTTGAGGCAGTTCAGAAAGCATTTATACAAAACCTCATTTTGATAGTTACATATCCAACACCGATAAATGCATTTAAGATTTGCGTATTATACACACTTCCGGTGAGTGCATTATGCATGCATCCACTTGCTGCATCTCCATAAATGTGCGTGGCTTGGATGTGGTCCGTCATGGTGCAGGAAGATCCACTTTGGGTAGAGAATGAAAAGAAGAGCCACATGTTGGAGAAGATGTCCGATGAAAGGAGCAAGAAAACTGGAAAGAAATTTAGTCCATTCCTGCATGGCTTGTAAGGTTTACAGCGTCCTCTGTCACAAAGGGCTGGTCTACACTGGGGGGGAGGGAGGGGAGCCAGGAGTAGGAAAAAGTTTTAGTGCACTGCAGATTATTTATTTTTGAAAAATATGATCTTATCAACAGCCTTGTGAAGCTGTCTCCAGACTCTCAGGACTCAATTTTTTTTCATTTTAGAAGGCTTAACTTTCAGTCTTCTGGTGTCAAGAGAGCCTAACATTACTTGCAAAAAGGAGGCATAAACAACTGGGGAATGAGCTATCCACAGCAATGTATAGAAGCACAAATATTTCTCCACAATATCTATTCAGTACAAAATTCTAGTTGGTTAATTTAGATATACACCCCACTGGTTTGTTTAATTTTAGTTTTGTAAGGCGATTAAGGAGGCCTCTGAAGATGGAAGGAATAAGATTTCAGAAAAATAAGATGGAGACCATTTAAAAAAAAAAATCTATTTCATATGCAGAAATTAAGTTCTATAAACAGAATTTAATTAAACCATAGTGACCAGGATGGCAATTGAAGGTATAAGAGCAAATAAAAACCTTATTAACTTGGACTAAACTGGTGGCATCAAGTTGCTCTTTAGCTTCGTTTTTGGAAGTCTGAATGGAAACCAGGGACTTTTATAAGCAAGGACATTTGTGGGACAAGTTTTAGAATGAATTTATTTGTGAGAAAAGAAATGAAGAAAACAAAGCCATTCAGCTGGAAATAAACACTCTTCTGATCTTTAACAAGAAGGGGCACTGGGATTATAAATCAGTAGATTTCCCCTTTTTAGTATATGGTTCACATAGCAAGCCCTAGTTTACATGGACAGTTTAAGAGCCCTCCAGTCATGGCCACTTCCTTTCACAGTCTAATTAAAGGAGAAATTTTGTATCATATTCCACTTTGGACTGGAAACAAAAAGACAAAATAAAAATCAGTTTAAGATGTGGGGAGTAGAATGGTGAAACCAGGCAGAAATCATATGCTGGGCCTACATGCAGATACCGTTGGAAACATAAATTAAGCAGTGCACCGGGGAGAGAGCTACAAGAGGTTAGACTAAGTTACAATGCAATTGCAAGGAAGTGTTGGGAATAACCCTTTCTACCCAGGGAAGAAAGTCAGTTTTCATAACAAACTAAGGCTCTGATCCTGCAAGGAACCCTATTCGTAGAGCTACTGGCCGGATCAGAGCCCAAGACATATACAATATAATACATTAAACTATCTGCGCCTTTGATCAAGATTTAATTGAGAGCGCCTCCTTTAATAAGGATTTAGTAGAAAGCTTTGTTAAACTGGTTCCTATATACAAATCCTAATCTAATCACAAAACTTAATTCCCACTACCACTAAAATAATGTCCACCCCCAAAATATAACAGAGAAAAGTACTGTTGAAATTTCTTGTTTTTTGTTTCCTATTGCAGACCTTTCACCTGGCATTAGTGGTAAGAGATTTCAATAATACTTCATCCTAGCATCACAATTGCTTAAGTGAACTGAAATTAAAACAGTTTTAAAATAAATAAAAATACCAAAATGTTTACAGACTTTTTTTTTTTTTTTTTTAAATGAAAGCTTGCCCTCTGTCTTCATCTTGGATAGGAATCCACCAGATCTTTGTTCAGGAACAAAACTATATTTAAAACACTTATTTTATCTAATATGCTCAAAGAATAAAAAGAATAGAAACACTGGCTGGAGCTAGGCAAAGGATGTGATGTGCAAGTTTTCAACGTATCAACGTACCTCACTCTTGATGTGCAGTCAACTTGCTATTTCTGTCCTGGCCCTCCAACTATGCCACAGCTGAGGCTGGTTTTGTTACGTTGATAAACATCTACTAGGGACCAGGCTGAGACAGCCCAACATCTTACTTCTGATATAAGACAGGAATTCATGTCCAAGTTGATAGCTCGTGTATTAACACATTGTGCTACTGATCCCTGGTTTAAAATAAATTGGAGAGCTTAAGGACCTCCATTTCATCCATATTGCATACTCAGCTTATTCCCCCTTACAAAGCCCTTCATTCAGATTTGGCTACTCTGACATTTTTAAGGTTTATGGAGGCTGTCACGGAGTATTGGGGAACTCAGGGCCCTGCACCCCCGGCTTCCTGCGATTCACTGCGACTCTCAGCCAGCCAGTAAAGCAGAAGGTTTATTTGGATGACAGGAATACAGGCCAAGACAGGTCTTGCAGGCACAGACAACAGGGACCCCCTCAGTTAGGTCCACCTTGGGGTCCCAAGGCATCCCAGCCCAGCCCCCCTTGGGAGGTCAGAGCCATCTCTGCCTCCCAGCCATCTCTCCAGCCTGCTTCCCACACTCTGGCTTCAGCGACCCCTCCCACAGCCTTTGTTCAGTTTCCCGGGCTAAGGAGTCACCTGGCCTTCAACCCCTTCCTGGGTTCTCGTGTTACACACTCAGGTATGCGCCCTCGGGCTGTCTCCCATCCTCCAATGCAGACTATCCCAGCCACACTCCCCTGTCAGCATTCACAGACCTCAGTGAGAACAGGCCCAGTTCGTCACAGAGGCATGTTTGTGTTCCTTTCCTCAGCTGCCTCCCCTCCCCGAAATATGTAAGCCTGCAGATGTGGCTGTTTGAAAAGTTACATACAGGTTGGTACCTCGTTATGATCTTCTTTTGTTCCAGAAACACAAACTGATACCCAAGACAATGACAGGAAGTGTGTCCTCACAATTTGGTCAGCCCAGCATAATCTTGTACACACGGCTATTTATTAAATTTTTATTATCATCATTATTAATTTTGATGTCACTGTACTAGTGAAACGACAAGCAGACCTGGCTAAAAAATTTTGAACGAAAAGTTTATTTCGAAAAAGATTTGACCTAAAGTTTGCAACAAGCTGTCAAAAAGCCTTTCCCACATTTTACTTATTGCTTTGTTTTTTCAAAATAGATTTAAAATAAAATTCACGATTTAATCTCACCATGAAACTAAACTACCCAGTCAAAACAAGAAGTTGACATTTTTTTGTCCTGCTCCACCTTTATTCCCTTTTTTTTCTTATTTATGTAACTTGTGACTGAAGATTGCCAAGAATGGACATTAATTTAATATACAGGTAGATCCCTCCCCTCCCGCATAGGGACCTAGGCCACAGATCGACCCAAGTGGCAGCCAAGCCACATTCCTTTGGGATTGTTCATGATGAACTTTTGACTGATCAGTTTTGTTGTGTGATGGTTTTGAAATTTTTTTTTAAAAGCCCATTTTTTTTTCTAAATTTCTTATTCTGAAAACAAAAAAGGTGTGACAAATTGTGAAGAGCTATTCTATTTTGAAAACTGAAAAATATTGACATTTTCCACAGTTTTTTTTTCCAACTCGCTCTACTTACAAGTTCAGGGACAGCCACTATTACAGTAAAACGGAGGCAAGATGCACTTGCTGTGAGTAAAATTACTGAGCCATAACAAAAGCATACTTATGAATTGTGGGACAGTTAGAAAGCACCCAGTAGGGGCCCGCTCTGACTCACTGAGGGCTTGTCTTCACTACTGCGCTACATCAGTGCCAGTGCAGTGCGTCTGGTGAAGACACGCTACGTCGACGGGAGAGCGCTCTCCTATTAACATAATTACCCCACCGCAACGAGAGGAGGGAGCTATGTTAGAGCATCTCCCACCGACATAAAGTGGTAGTTTTTTCACAACCCTGAATGACATACGTTGCGTCAATTTAAGCGGTAGTTTAGAAAAGCCCTGAGCCAGCCTTTCCTCTAACTCCAAGGGGAATCAGATGGGACTCCAAATATCCATCTATATTTGTCTATACACAAATTGGGAGCCACATTTGCAGTAAAGATGGGCCCAACCAAACCCCTAAATCCCAGCACCTACAAACCTTGGAACAATTGAGCCAAACTTCAGCTGTTTATACATGTTCCCGATAAAACAGCAACTCAGTTATCAGCTAGTATGAATGAGGCCAAATCATGTTCCAGCCTATGGTTTCAACTGGAGTGAGTTTGCTTAGGTCTAGGCTAGAACATGATTTTAAAATATAGTTCTAACAGTTTGCCTCCTTCACAATGACCATCCATTTACAGTAGTAAATTAAAAAATTTGGTCCCTGCATTTATGTGGTAGTGAACACTAATGTCATTTAAACAACTGATCTTATGGTCACACTACCCACCCTAGTCTGCTTATTTGTCTCATTCACCTATTATGTCTTGTCTTGTATACTGGAAGATCTTGGGGATAGGAATTGTCATCTATGTTTGTACAGGGCCCAGCAGAACTGGTTATGTCCTTTTGGTGATCCACAATATAAGCATTTAATAATAAAACAAGCCAATCTTAAAAAAAACAGAGCTCAGATCCGCTATGAAAATTTAAGCATAGAGAAAAGAATGCCTATAGTTCAACAAAAAAATGCAGGAACGTGGTCAATCAACCCGTGCAGGTACTAAATTTTACTTCTCTCTAAAAAAGCAAATCTGGGGACTTGGAAAAGTGTACCGATTTCTGTTTTAATCCATCTTAAAACATATTATACATTCCAGGCTGCACTTCTCCACATCACATTAAGCCACGTGTTTGTTTTTCATGGTAGAGAATATCTAACATGCATTTCTAATACACCTTATCACCAGGTTATCCAAGCACTGACCACACTTAATTAGCTCCAGACTCAACAACACCCCTTAACAAAAATTTTTTTGCCCAACCAATTTTATAAATTTCAATCTTATCTTTAGCTATTGTAATCTTTTTGCATACAGCTGTGCAATGACACTCCTCTATAGCAAAACCTGTAAAAAAAATGCAGTGTTTTCATAGCCTTGTTGGTCCCAGGATATTAGAGACAAGGTGGAACAGGTAATATCTTTTATTGAACCAACTGCTGTTGGTGAGACAGGCTGAAGAAGAGTTCTGTGTAAGTTCAAAAGCTTGTCTCTCACCAACAGAAGTGGGTCCAATAGAAGATATTACCTCACCCACCTTGTTTCTGTAAAGCACTGAATCTTCTTCTGTGCAGCTGTCCTAAGATAATCACACCTCCACACTAATCCCCATTAGGGAGGAGAGGATCATAGCAAGGATAGGAATGGATAATAGCAATAGCCTATAACAAGAAAAAACAGCAATTCCATTCTCTATCAATTGAATATTCAAGACCAGAACAATCCAATGTAAAGACAATACATCAAGTATACACTTGTATCACAATATCTAAGGATACCCATCATTATAGTATATGAAGTGCTTTAAGTTGTGCTGCTAGTGCTAAAATTCGGAGACAAATTCACATACAGAAATCAGGAATTAGTTACACCTTCCCACCCCCCATGTATTACGTAAATGCCACACACACCGCTGTAAACTACTGCTTCTAAATATTGCTCCTGAAAGTCAGTAATGGTGACAGAATGGTACTAAAAGCTAACTGGATCTCAGTTTGTAGTACGGCCCATCTCAGTCAATACAGTACACATTTTAATATCTATAAATCTTTATTTCACAAACTTAAGAAGAAAACACGGTAACATTGGCAAATCGAAGGCATATATACTAAATACAAATGCAGAATACATTGTTTTGTATAAAGCAAATGCCCAGATCCTTTGTGGAACTTGCAAAACTAAAAGCACATTATTTCTCCAAAGGCTTTAACTTAAAGTCGGATTGCCAGCCTCGGAAGTCCCACTGATTACTGATTTTTGCCTTTCAAACTGGAACCAGGCTTCAGTCTAATTGAAACACAATTTTGGATTCCTCCTCTGCTTCCAAGTCTCAGATCCAAGTGGAAGGGAAGCTGAGAAAAGATACTATTTTACCCCCACTCAGACTGTAAAGTCAAATCTATGACACAACTATGCACTTAAAGCTCAGACATTTCTTGAAGCCTTTTCCGTTTTATCAATAGAATGTGTGGTTAAATACGAAGGGAAAGTGGTTTTTGCATAGAACTAGAACTGTTACCCTCATTCAACCCAATCACTGCTAGGGTGATCAGTCATGTTGCAAAAGCACACAGATAAATAAAATTTAGGAAGAATGCATGGAAAGGCCTTTTTAAAATCAGTTTTCTGTTTTCATGATTGTTAAAAGCTATGGAACATTCCAATTCTCTCTAGAGCAGTTATGCCAAGTGATAATATTCCAAGCAGTGGTGTCATTATCAAAGTTGTGGGCCACTTTGTAAGCAAATATAATGCTTGTGATGCCAGACTGAAGGAGATGGCAATAAAATTATCTTATTCTTTCTCAACACAGGGGGTAGAGTGGGTGGGGATGGGACAAGCTTCCCACACTGCTCTGCCAGTTACCTCAAACTGAAATTGAAGGTACCACTTCTAAGGGTCAGAAGGCAGTTCAGTGTCCATCCTTTTGGATGGTGCAAATTAGCGTCATTCTGTGACTTCCTGATGTTGACACCTGCCCACTATTAACTGGATCACCAATTCATTTCATGTTGACCGAACAACCTTCAGATAGTCATGATTGCCTAAGTTGGATTTGAATTGGCAATCTAGAGGGGAAATGCTCCATATCCCAGTTAGCAGTTTCATACTTTTCATTTGTATTAACCAATGGGAAAACAAAGGCTTTTTTTTGTTCAAGCAAACTTTAGCAGATGAAACATGGAAGAGGTGCAGATTTTAAAAGCAAATCTACATTAAACTAGTAAGAATAGGTTGTAACAAACTGAATATTTAATGATACACATTTTAAAATAGTTTGGAAACACTCATGAAACACTATGTAATTTTTACATGTATAAGTTACTTGGGTATGTTGTCATGCATATGTCCCCATTTCCTGAAATTCACCTTAATGTAAATACATATTTACCTGAAAGAAGTGAAGCAGAGAGAGAGAGAGAGAGAGAGAGATTTTGTGAAGTGGAGTTTTGACCAAACATTAACTGTTCCTTTGTTGCCAATTCAGTCTATCCTTTAAAATCTTGGTTCGTGACCTGTGTATATGATAGACTGTTGGGGCTCTTATGCAGCAATAACTGTCTGTTGTGGCATTCTAGCTACCAAACAAACACACGAAGTGCACACGATTAAAATTACACATATTATTCACTGGAAAGAGGAAATGCACATAACTTAACATGTTGCTTATCCACAGTGGAGTCACAGCGAGTCATTTTTTTAATCTTTTCCCTCCAAAAAGTCCAGTTCATATTCTAGCACTATATGCAAAATTCTCAGTTTAAAATTCAAAAGCATTAGAAAAGCACGATTCTAAACCCATGACATTTCCTTTAGTTTCTATAACAAATACAAACTATTTCTTCAAAAATACTATTAAACCGAAGGATACTCCCCAGGTGAGAGCTTATATACCAAGTTTCAGCCTAGACTGAGTGATTTTGGCCACACTACAAACCTCTGAAAATGGGGATGACAATGGGAAATAAATTTAACCACAATAAGGGTGCCACAAAATATTCTGTAAGCGACTTGTCCTACTATTGTTCTGCACTCAGAACTCTCACTGAAGTCACTAGGAAATCTGCATGCAACTCAATGGCAGATACAAACCTGTATCAATTAGGGTCAGGAACCTTTTAAGTGAAAAATAAAGCACTTCAAACTGGAGAAAAATGCAAAGGCACCCAGCTCCCATAGCTAAGTATTATTCAAGTTTAGGTGTAGGGAAACAACTTCTAGTGAAAGGAAAAGAATTACATATACTGGTAATTAATTCACACAGACCAGGAGAGTAATCCTGTCAAGCTGAAACAGTTGAAGATCTTCCAACTGTAAAAGCTGGGAAGCATGGAATACACAAGAAATAAGAGACCCACTTCAGTATTCTGCTTAATGGCCAAGCCCTTCATACAAAATCACATTAAAAAAAAAGATTTTTTAAATCATTTAGTCACCAGAATGAACTAGTCAAATGTTCCCAGACCCGAGCACATTGATCTTTTGACAGTTACCAAATGTACTCAACGCTGATCTAGTTATTACAGGATAAAATTAAGAGCAGACAGAGCTGAATAAATTCTTAGAAATGTCCAGCAAACCCAGCTGAACCCTAACAGATTTATTTTAAATTAAACATAGCAGTTCATAACCCTTTCTACTACAGCAAGCAGCTCATCCTTTGAGCATAGGAACTCTCATTGAGAAACAAGCAGAAAAACTACTGAGGGGTACACTCAGTATTGGGTACACTTTTTTAATTGGGGCCATTAAATTAGAAATGTCTAACACTATTTTCATTTATTGAAGAGTTAAGGATTTAAATGCAAAAGCAGCAGACAAGCATTACAGTGAGATGTAAGCTCTATGTACTACATTTCTTGATGTGAGGGGGAAATAGGTGTCAATTGAAGAGCTGAAATGATCTGACTTATATTTGGCCAATCAATGTAAACGGGCAAGAGGAAGCACAATGAATGGTGTCATCTCTGGGGCACAGAGATGACAATTACTTTAAAATTCAGGTTGGTGTCAACTTTCCCAGGGATTCATACATTAGCCATTCAGCTGAGGCAAGGCACTGTAGCAGTAGCCAACAATGTGGTTTGGAGGGACATGAAATAAAAAGAGTCAAAGTTAAAAATCATTGATCACATCAAGTTAGGAAGATCATAAAAACTTAGGGGCAAGCAATTTGTGTAGATATATGACGACTATAATGCCCTTTTCCACAGGTAGCCTATTTGGGGCTGTGTATTGAATCAGGGCAGATATGGACTACGGTTTTGACATTCTTGGAGCAAGCTGTGAAAGGGACGTCAGCTTGTCAATGGACAGGCAAGCAGTGCTCTTAAGACAACCATGAGCAGAACACAGCTGGTAAAACAAAATCTTGAAAAAGCATATGCTCCTATTTGTTAGTTTAAAGCAGAGTTTATGGTCAGAACATTTTATACCTTTGTCAGAATTGTACAGAAACTAGAGATGCAGCAATAAAACATTCTGTTCTACCTTCCATACGATCAACAAAATTGCTGTCACTACCAGGTTCTTTATTGTCTGGAATGGTTGATAATGTCAGAGGCAGAATGAGTGGTGGGGCGGGGGCAGATGAGATTTAATGTTGAGGTCATTGACAGGGAACAAATACGAAACACCATAGAGATTTTGCTGTCACTTTGACAACTCCTGAGGCACATCTTTATTACAACTATTTAAACCACAGCTGTGCGCGCATCACCATATTAGACTTAGTGGGCAAAATTCTGCTCTCTTCATAGGTGTAAAACAGGAATAACTACTGAAGTCAATGGGGTTCATTTGGATTTACACCCGTGTAACAGCTGAATTTGGTTTCATCGCCCTGGCAAGTTAGAGACCTCTCAAAGTAGGTTGGCTGACTTTTCGGGAGCACAGAAAGGTAGGGACAACATATTATTAATCTGAAGACATCTATCACTCTCTGATAAATGCAATATATAACTGGCAGAAACAATGTTTAATATAAATAAGGCAAAGAATGACATTTTATTCTTTAAGCAGGATATCATGTAATTATTAATACAGCATTCTGGGTTGCCTCTCCATGGCTCCAGTTTCAATTAGAAGCTTCTGCTTAGAATTTCTAGCAGGTATTGCTGTAGTGAAAGGTCATTATGAGGTCCATTGAGTTACATGGCCAAAACTAATGGATAAGTGTTTTCAGTTAAACATATTAAATACCTGAAAACCCAATCAGTTGTATCTCATCGATTCTGAAGGTTCACATCACCTTTTTATTGTTACTCTGGACATCAAAGAATTCTGGAGACCGTCTGTCTGAATATTAAAAAATAAGTTATTCCTCCTTTGATGCTACTTGAAGGTAAAGAAAAAGCTTCAACTGTTCATTCAGTTCGCTGCTGATGTACTATGAACATTAAACAAATCTGACACACACCTGACTGGATACTGACATCTTTACATTCATTGGAATGTGTTTCACTTAACATTATCCAGACAGCAACAGAGCCAAATCTGCATAAACATGTCCAAGCTGTTTTGGTTATGTGCACCTCTTATAGAGATGGACATGAATAACACTGACCTACTAAAACACAGGCATTTGCAAGGCACATACTAAAATGCAATAAAAATAAATCTACCATACATTGTTTGGCATTTGGAATACATTTACATATACTAAACAGAACAAAAAAATCAAGTCAAACAGCAAGAAGCTTGCGCTCTACAATGTGTAACAGAACTGGCCCTTTCAGGGTGAAGTATGACTTGGAACCATACTGAAGTGTATTATTTCTATCCAGAAAGGTTACATAAGTCATTCTTCCAATTAGCAAAAGGAGAGATTTGTTGTTTCCGCCTTTCTGAACATTCTGTTACTGTGTACCAGGGTTCAGTTTGTTTTATTTCTTGCATCCCTTTCTTGAATATCCTTTCATTGTGTCAGAAGAACAGTATTTTATTTGTAAAGGCTCAGATGTGTCTCTAGGAAATTTCTTTATGGAGCCTCATACCTCTTTCCAGATCTGACTCCAATACTTGTGTACCATCAACACCAAGTAAAACTTCAGATAAAAAACAAAAACAAAAAAAACAAACAAAAACAAAACCCACCAAAACAGACAGATCGCGCCAAGAAGCAATCTGTAGATTTCTTCATTTCTAATGAAGGTCTGTGTTTATTATTTTAAAACTTCCATCTCTGCAGATTCTTAATGCTTCTGTCATGTTGCCTAATTAGACATATTTGAAAAAACTGGAGTTCCTTTTTTATGGATGTTTACATGATCAATATTATTACAATCAATGACAGATTTCCAGGCAAGTAAAGTTCAGACACCACTTTGCAGAAAAAATAGCTAAAATTAGCCCTTGGCTCAAACTATGTTAAAGCAAAAGGTTACTAGTGAATTTAGAAGGAGGAGTGCTATCTTTTTAATTATAATTTTTTTTCAATCTTAATGTAATAAATAAAATGATGCAACTGTAAATAGACAACTTAAATTCATAAGGAAAAGAGAACAGCCTCCCGTAGCATAAATGTGCAGAAATGGGATTTCAGCAGTTTGTGATAGTGATAGTGTACATTTCCCACTTCTTTCTATTCAAATCTTATGAAGATTTTTTTATTTGAAGTCTCTTCTGCAACCGTTTTCTCTTGGTTGCCGAGGATCTTCAAGCCTGTTTACTCACAGCCTGAGAATTTTTAGCTACTTGCCTAACATTAGCCTCCCAATCAGAGAGGAAGTAGTCACCAGAAACAGCTTCTCTGGAAACTTCTCCAAGTGTCCTCTCTATGGACTAAATGGTTATTTACCAGACATTTAATAAACCCTTCCCTCTGCCCCCATCACTCAAGACATTTGTCCAGACACTGATCAGAATTTAAGAGTTAGTTGAGCTTTATAATATAGGAGTTAAGAGGTGCGAGGTTTGTTTAAATGCCAGAGGCATGCTGAAATGCCCCCTCTTCAGATTGGTTACATTCTTCAGGGCACTAGCTATTCTGACTGGCTATACAGTTTTGATCTGAATCAGTGTTTTTTCCATTCCTGACAGCACTAATAGTTGCCAAGCACAGTTGCATTCACTGAGCTGTTAACATCTATTCATTCAAACTGTCCGTAAGAGTTATAGGCACACAATAGGAATAACAGAATCATTGTTTTGAACAGAGCTGTTGGTAGGTTAAGTGTATTTATAAAGGTGGTCATTAAATGAAAGCTTCAGCTCAACATTAAAGAGAGGCTCTTTCCTGTGGCTTAACTGTTGCTAACCATGTAGGGAAGTAAGAGGCAGGAACACAATGGTAGAGTGAAAGCCTTCCCTTGGTTTGACAAGTACAGGGTTACAAAAATCATTAAGAATACATGTCTGTTTGCCACTAGAAATCCTTCTGAGTTCCTACTGTTTTGCACAGTGCCCTGGAGCTCCAGGGTCTACCAACTCAAGGATATTTAAGGCACTTGCTTGAGCTCTTTTGCCCAGAGAGTTTTGCCACATGAACTGAGGTGCATTTTAGGAGAATACAATCTGAGCAGACCAAAGCTTTTCATTCTTTCCTCAGGAGTATTAGTCTTTGTGATACGATATTCCAGATTGGAACAGGATTACATAAAAATAAATCCCACTGCAGTTCTCTTCATAGCGTGTTTTGCTTTCTTTCAGTCAGACCAGTATCTGCAAGATCCAAAGAAAAGTGTACATGGAACACTGCAAAACTGGACATCCCATTACTGACAATTATCTTCTCTGTAGAGGGAGATATCCCACTGGTATAATTCCACCATTGTAATCAGATACACTGTATGCTTATAGTGCTGTAAAGGAAAGGTCGGCCTTTCTCCGTGTGCTATGCAGGCAAAGGAAGAAGAGGATAGAGACAAGTTCCACAAGGATAAATTCTTGATTAATCTCATTAGTTATAATGGAAGCACAGAAAATTATATGAAATATAACTCCATGTAAGTACAGTATATTCTTCAAGCCAGGAATTGTATGTGCTAGTCCTTATAATCCATTAGATAAAGTTGGAAGCCACGTTACTGTGTGTCAGAGGTAGGCTTAAACAGAGCTTTACACTGAAGAATTCTTCTGTGCCAGGTTTGTCCAGGTGTTGAGAGCACTCTGCAGTCAAGTAAGCCTGACAGAATAAAAGCTCCTTTCCCTTGAATATTGTGCACATTAGAGAGGAGGAAAAATAATTAAGGCAATAACTTCAGTTACTATTAAGATTTTTACTGTATTGGGGTGTAGTGGGTAGAATATTCACCCAGACTCTGTGGTTTCTGATAGTAGAGAAAATTCATTTTGATGCTGTTTCATCCTTTCCCTTCTCATAGTTTTAGCTGTACATTCAATTTTGTATATGCTACAGCATTATACACCTCAGTCTCTCAAGAAAATACGAAAACTTCAGGAAGTCTGGATGTAAAGGCAGTTCCTAGAAGGCCAGTCTTATTAGGCTACGTAATTAAATTTGGATAACGCAATATCATGGGATATGCCTAGTACACTGGTAAAAAGTTCTTGCTTCTAACCTGTGTTCCAAGGTTTGTTGGCTGAAACAGTTTGAGACAATCCATGATAGCGTCACTGAAGGTTGAGGGACATGAATGTTGCCAGATTTCAATGAATCTGGGATTAGCATTTCAGTCACGTTTCTGTCTGGCAGCTAGCGATGATTCCACTCTGCAAATCTTTTGGATTAACAAGGTTTCAAGTTTCAAAGTATTTGTAAATTGCTGTAACATACAGCATGACATTCTGCCAGTCTGGACGCTCAGTTCGCACCATTTCATTGATGTCCTGTCACAAAAAGAAGATCAAAATTAAAAATGACCACCTTGCAAGTTCATGTCAATGTAGTGTTCATCAAAGCTGTAAAGCTCCCACTCTGAGAAAGGCTTAAGGAAAGATCTCCATTTTGCTCAGTACTGTTATGTACTGTAATGTCAAAGGAGAGGAAACTGCCATTTTACTGGAGCTAACTGCATGTAGGCATTTCTACAGCTGCTCTCAATAGTCTATTTTTACATCTGCATTTGGTAAAAAACTTCACATTTCAAAATCACTAGCTTCTGAGGTATTTAAAAATACTCAGCAGTTGTATCTCCATTGTGAACAAATACAATGGCTAGTCAGAGGTTTTGATAAGGATCAAGGAAAGTGTTATTTTTAAATGTCTGACTATATAGCATTGTGAGTCGCTAACTCAATGGCAGCTTTGCTAGAATTCAAGTTACACAAGTCCTAATTAGTTATTTAAATCCTTTTTCTGGTCCTGGCAATTCTAGCTGAATTGCTGGAGACTTCTACCAGGGCTTGGGTTTCTTCCAATTCCATGGCTTCAGAAAAGTCTTCCTCTTCTGGTAATTATGTTCATAATGACAATTAGTAATTCTTTTCAACTTTGCCCAGGAATTTCTTCTTGTAGGAATTACAAAGCCTCTTAACTAATGTTAGTTAGAGAAACAGTTTCACAGTTAAAAACTTAATTTATTACAGAGCTAGTATCCAATTTTCTATTAATGTTGCCAGTGCTCAATTATGAAGAAAAAGAAAGCCTCTCTATCCAACAATATTTTGGACCATTTGCTGGTCTAACAGATGGACCACAGAAATCATGACCTTCACACTTTATTGAATAAGAAACCAACTTTCATGGGTTTGATTTGTACCTTCAGAATTCTAATAAATTCAAACCATTTGAAATGTAAACACAAATCTAGAATGTACGTTGTACCCACAGTTCCTTAAGCCACCCGCACAGACACATACCAGGCTGTGTAAAAAGCCTGGTATGTCTGCCCTGCAGACTTTTCAGGCCAGAATATCTGCGAGCAGTTAACCTGGACTCTACTTTAGCTTGGCTGTATTGTTCTGAATATAAATGGTTTCTTTATATGCTATAGTTTGTCACAAGACAAAATACCTGCCCTGTCAAGGAAGAAGCCAAGAAATACAACAAAAAAATTCAGGAGAACAGTAATGTTTGTATGGAGAAGTAGCCTTTATACAAAATATACAACCATTTTTCAAATCACTCTGGGGCAAATGAACCTTCCTCATTGTATTGCTTCAGGCCCAAAACACAGTAATCTTTCTGTCACAGAACTTCATGGTGCAAGGTATAAAAGGCATTTTATAAATAGGACATTATCCACTTAACTTAACACTTACCAGAGTAGATTTGATGCCAACACTTTCAGCTGCCTGAAAGGCCAGAGTGAAGTTTCTTCTCTGTAAATGTAATGCAACATTTATATGAAAACAGAAGGAAAACTACTTAAAATGTAAACGGACTTGCTGCTTGAAAACATTTCTAATAAAACCCTGTATTGACTTCAGCTACGGTTTATAACTAAACCACATTTATAAAGATGTGTCTCAGGCATCATTCTGTACAAGGGATACCTGAATGCCTGTAGGAAGTATTTACTACCTGCTGGATTGGGGTAAAGATTTTTCAACAATGCTAGAACAGACAGTGATAACTGGGGACTATAATTTGCCACAGATAAAATACAAAAAGACCCAAAAGCCAAAGCATCAAATGATAAGTAGGGAAAGGATTTTGTTAATTCTGGAGAGGGATATGTTTTTACATCTGTATGTGTAGGAAAGATGCAGCTAAAAGGGATTGCATTTTAAATTAAATGTTATCAAATAAGGAGAATAAGTGACTATTGAGCAAAGTTTGGGAAACAGTACGTTTAATAAGATTCTAAACTTCAACCATTAGAGGAACTGTTCAAATAAGAGGTAACTATAACTTTTAAAACTTCATTTGATAAAAGTACAATAGATTGGCAATGGTAATCGATAAGAGGTCCTTGTAGCCACTTTTATAGAGGTGGTAGAGATGCACTCAGGGGAAGTATATACCTTTATTAATCTATTCTAGGTAATCCTGTAGCACTCCTCAGAGTAGTAACAGATACCATGTGAAATAAATCTTTATGCCAATGTCCAATGCACCTCATGGAGGATTCTTCTCTTAGCTCTTACCAGCCTTAGTGTTCACGTAAAACCAAAGATATAACTTTAATATCCATATGGATATGTGATAAACATTAAATTGAATTTCAAGTAAAATATAGATCTACACAAGTAAAAATCTGCAGCACTAAGTCTTAGAATAAACAGAGGACTGTAAAGAGGATATTTAAAGAGAAAAAAGGAAAACATAAGATATTACGAAACAATGATTATTTAATATATACCAATGGACTGAACAATAAGAATCAGGGGATCCATTAAGGCAAAAAATTAGTTATTTGTCCACAAAAATGGCAAAAGTAATACATTATCTCTGTGTGTTAAGAATTTTTTTTTGCATTTGTTACGGAGATTATTAACAATGCATCTCTGGAAGATGTCTCTGTGGGTACTAATTACAACACACTGGAAGAAATTGAGATTATTCTTTTTCCCAATTTATCTTTAACTTTTTATCCTTTAAAACACTGATTTTAAATTTTGCTCTAGAGGAAAGCAATAAACACCCTGAGCAATATGGGATGGAAGCATGTTCAACAAAAAAAATATCCTCCTATCACCCAAAAAAGGGAATAAACTACTCCAAAGCACACAAGTTCCTGAATTTCATACCTTTAACATTAAATGACAGGGAACATTTTGGTTAAAGACTACTGAATGCTATCACCTCAACTGAAAGCCCTTTCCACCCACTGTTTGTTATCTCCTCACCTTAAATTTATGTTCGCTCATTAAAGTCTTCTTACATTTGTCCCCAAGTTCTTGTTTGTCCAATGGCCTCAAATAATTGATAAACTTTAATTTTATAACCACCCTTACCTAATTTAAGTAATATAGTCATGCTCCCTTTTAAAATTTTAATGCAAGGAATTAATCCCAATTGTGTGTCTCCTGTTACATGCCCATCCATTATATGTATTTTTTTATCTGCCCTAAGTTTTTTTTTTTAAGCTTAACTATATTTTCAATTTGCATAGGCTAAACTGGATATTAGAATACTGTACCTTGTCCTGGCTGTTCAGTTCTTGATACGGAATGTGAGCTGGGAGGTAAGTATGGAGGACTGCACAGAAGGCCAACCCATCATTCCAACTGCTGCTGAAGTTTGTGATGTCAATATTCTTTAAGGGAAAAAAGGAGTCTATAAATGATAGTAGATTACCATTTAATACTGCTTTAGAATTTGACTGAAGTGATTAGAAAAATAATATTATTTATGTTGTACCTTTTACCAAAAGAATGCCAAAGCACTTTAGAAATGGATATGCAATTGAAAACTACTTCAGCCTCAGTGCTGAAATGGTCAGAGATCAGAATCCAACACTACTGAGGGTGAGAAATAGACCAGCACAGGAAAGACAGATTAGTTCTGGAAATTAATTTGACTTCTTATCCGCAAAAGATACATGATACACATTAGCGAATGCTTTTGTGTTCCTTTTAGATAGTAATGTTTAAGTGAAGAACATGTTAAGACACAAGCAGAAACAAATTATAGATACATACTTCTGGTCTCATTTTGGAACTCTTAAAATATGCCAAGCTGCTATGATGTGTTTTCAAAGCATGGGAAGATCGGATTTTCTCATATTCTACTGTATTACTAATTACGCAAAAGGACTAATCAATGAGCACAGATATTTCCTTTCCAAATAAGGTGATAATTTTCATTAGAGGTAGCTGATACAAAATATTATGCAAACTCAATACTAATTCTTGTTCAAAAGATGAGCCACTGGAATACCCGGACATGAAACATGGCAAGGAACCAGTTCTTTGAGTAAGACTGAAAAGTAAAATCCTTATTTCTGCACTCCGCCATCCCACACACCCCATATCTTTCTGTCCCAATCAGGAGCTAAGTGGAACAATTAAACAATTCCCTTTATTCCACAAGAGTTTGTACACAAAGTTGTTGAAAAGAGTCAACGGCCTCTGCCAAAGGAAGTTAGGAACAAGATGCCTGAGTGACCTTTCTAAATCACTGTGCACTTGGCTGCTGTCAGGAAAATAATGGTAAAGAGGTTACTGCCACCCAAATGAATGGCAGTGAGTTTAGATTCTTTTATTTAAGAACCAGTTGGAAACTGCATCTACCGACCTATCATTTGAGACCTATATGAAGAAATGTAAACTTCTATATCTCAAATGAACCCCTCCCTTAACTGGACTAGACAGCTCTGCTATTGCTTTATATTTGATATTACACTAAAACTGAAAATCTGCAGTCACAGAATCCAAGAAACAGCAGATAAATCAACCTTTTTCCTCACAACAGTAATACCAATCACACCTCTTCACAAAAGGCTAATTCTAATCACTCCCTCTTATTTAATCTCGATCAGAAAAGAATGTACAATACCAAACAGGATAAAAACTAAAGACAATGCAACTTAAATCATGCAAGACAGTTTCTTGTCAAACCAATGAAGATTTTGCATTACAAATGCAAAGTAACAAATGCTGCTTCTCCGTGCCCTACTGACCCCTCCCCCCCAAAATCTTCATTTCCTACCCGGTGTCAGCTCTTTTTACACAAACTCCACAAAATACAAGTTCAAACTATGGTGATGTAAGTGTACGTGCTTGGACTCACAATGCCTGCAGGCAGTAGCCTGTGCCTTGCTTTGCAATCCAGCAGCCTGCTTCCAAACGGAAATAGCTTTGTTTGAACCCCTCAGTGCTGTGGGAATATGTTCTTTACATAGTCTCAACTTCCTCAAGACACAGAATGGAAAAAAAGCTCTCCCTCCTTGCCCCCCAAACCACCAGGAAGCTGGAATCCAACTGAATTAATTTGATTCCGGTTATTTTCAGGAGATGTCAAAACTAGTTAAACGCTACTTGAATTAGGGAAGAAGGGGTCCTTTCAATTTCAGCAAAAAAAAAATTAAGCAAATTTTATACAACAGACAGCACCAAACTTCAAAACAGCTCACAGTCAAAGCTAATACAAATTCCTTGCCATCTATTTATTCTAAGCTGCTCTATGAGACCATCGCCCTGCTGCCCCGCAAGCCCCCTAACCCCCCAAGTTACATGCACTCCCTAGAACTCACCTTCCCAATCACATCTATGCACAGAACACAGATAAAGCTACAGGGAGGGGCTCTCCTCGTCAAAATGCTTCTAAGTAGCCTAGCTTTAAAATGAATTCTCTCTCTCTTATGCCAGAACATAAGGACCCTCACTGCTGCCTTCCATCTTTGCCAGTCTCCTGCTGCAGTCTTGGCATCTTCCAATGTCATTTTGATAGCTTTCTATTCTGCTTCTATTGTTCATTTCCATGTTAAGCTTGATCTACCTTGTTGCCTCTTGCTCTGGGGGTTCCCGTCTAATGCCTGTCTTGTTATGTTGTTTGGGTCTTTCCTCCATGTATGTACTAGTCACCTCCATTTTCATTCCATAATAACCTGTCCTATCAGTTTCTGTTTTGTCCTCCTCCAGATTTCTTCGTTTGTGATTTTTTCTGGCCATCTGCTATTGAAGATTTGTCTAAGTCAGCTGTTTATGAACAGTTGGAGTTTAGACAGCAATGTTTTAATAAGTCTCCAAGTGTCAGCACCATCCAGTAAGACCAAGTTTACAATGGCATTAAATATTCAAAGTTTAATTTGGGAGGGTAAGGTTTCTGTTTCTCCAGATTAGCTTTACTGTTACAAATGGGTGTCTGGCTTTCACTAGTCTGGCTTTAATATTTTCATCTGTTCCATCTGCTGCATTTACAATGCTGCCAAGTTACGTGAAATATCAGACCTCTTCTATTTCAGTTCCAGAAAGTGTTATCGGTGCTTCTTGTGTGTTGATTCTCACGGTTTTAGTTTTCTCACTGTTGATTTTCATCTGTACTAATTGTGCACAGACCCGGAGATCATTTATTTTGGCTTGCATGTATCTGACTATAGGATAGCTAGCTGATGTCATCTGCAAAGTCGAGGTCTTCTAACTTGTGTGTGAAAGTCCCTTGTATATCCCTTGGTGGTTCTGTTTACTTGATGTTAATTCCCCCCTCCTCCCCCCAAATAGTCAGCAGAAAGCAACGGTAAGTCCTGTCCATCCTCCCAAAATAACCATGTTTGGCTACCATAATTCATTTAAAATTGATAAAAGTCCCTAAAGGTGCCCATCCCATAACTACAGAGACAATACAATAGAAAAGACTGACCAGACGCATAAATATCCTTCAAACCTCTCCCCAAGGGCCATGGTTTTTTCGGGGAGAGGGTGGTCACCAAACCAAGTGATGACAAAAAAAGGTCTGGCATGTGTGCATAAGGCCAAACTATTACATGGCTTTAAAAATTCTTTAACCCTGGACTTGGCCATAGAATGGTCCAATCACACCTTTTGTGAAGTCTATGAGGCAACCGTTGAGAAAAACAAGTACAATACAAAGAGGAGATGAAAGTTACGTACAATCGAAGAATTAACAAATGCTGATGCTTCGTGTAAGAACATATCTTTATTCCTCTCCCCTCCCCCACCTTTTACTGCAGGGTGTCATTTTTCCCCATTAATGCCATTGTGGATGCCTCACTTAACCAGACCACTGAATGGAGTAGTCCTGAATTTCTATCTAACCAGTGAGACGCTTAGCAACGAATTACAGAAAAAGTAGCCACTTAATATTGTTTGGCAACATTCAACCAATATCCCTAATAAGCACAAGCTCATAGTTAGTTGAGATAAGTAATAGTTGGCTGCAAGAGCCTAGTATTGAAGTTGGAGCTCTGACTGTTCCAAATAACTATGTAGCTTATGACAGCAGTAAAAAAAATAAGACAAGTTAGCCTGCTACAGTCTTCAACATTTACTGTGATTCATTAAACCAGCTTTGAATAAGTGCTCTGGTCTTATCTTATTTTGTAAAGTGCTCAAATATAGAGAATGTGAGCATTTTGCTATTAGGTTGCCTGGTAATCAGATAAGCAGTCTCTTCCCAGTTGCTTTTAAAGTTCACTTCAAGTGGTTATTGCAGTAAATTCAGCCATTTGTATGTACACTCAGCCAAATGGGTTTGGTTGATATATCTGTCCATTTAGGCATCAGTTTGGATTTGGTTTTTATTTGAAAAAAACAACAACTTTTCTTTGCAGCTGTAAAGGCCACAATTTTTAAATGAAAACTTACATTTTGCAGAAACTGACAACTCACATGCTCACCACTTCACTTGAGTGAACAGGGATCCCAAAGGCTGGAATTACATCATGGAGCCCAAGAGGGACCTAAAGGATCTGGTTGACATGGAGGTGGGGATTTCATCTTTATTGCTACTAAGGACAGATTTTTATTCCTTTATTGGGGGAAACCGTCTCTTGGGCAGTGTTTCTGATAGACAAATGAAAAGATAAATGTTTTTTTTTTTTTTTTTTTAAATAAAGACCAAGAGTAATATCAGTTTAACAACAGATGAGTGTATCTTAGGTATTATTTCAAGTGTTGGAAGGGGAATGGACAATCCAAAACCACACTGAACTCTATCTTCTATGACTTAACTAAACATTAATATAATATGGGTGTACATCAGACCATGAAAATTCTAGTCACTCATTATTGCTAATAAATTAGCTTATTGGTTTAGAGTAAAAGCATTAAAAGAAGCAAAAAAAGTGTCAACGTTTATATATAATAGCGATTCCTTTTTGGACTGCTTTCAGGAAAGTGTTCAGATATATCGTTAAGTCCAACAAACAGACCATTTTAATTCTCTGTAAAGAGATTTGAAAAGTCAAATATACGAGGAGTCACACTTTGCTTATAATGGTTACATATGGTTATATAGTCATATCCCTTTGCAACAGGCTTATTTCAAAAATACTACTCTGAGAAGTAGTCAATATATTAACTTTGCTCTTGTTTTTTCCATAGGATACGAAGACTCTCCCCTGAACGTTATGACTTAAATTGGGGGGGTTTATGTTTGTTTTTTCCCCCCTAAATAAAGCTAAATTATTACAGAAGGAAGAGTTCTGCTGGCTAACTCACTAATACAGAGGTTGTATTCTAAATGAAGTCTCATTGCTTACCAACAGGAATTGAATCTTATTTCGCCAATTGAAGAAGTGACCATGATACTATTTGTTAACAGGGAAAGTTTAAAAACTACCAGTGAGACATATTACCTTAGAACACAGTGAGGCATACTTATTGACAAAGTCTCTCTAAAAAAATAAAGCTTTTCTTATCTCCCCTATATTTCTACTGCACACCAAGTACACTTAAACAAATGGAAAGTAGGAATAGTGACCTTGGGAAATTGCACCCTCAAAATGATTTCTGGAGAAACAACTGATCTATAATATGCTCAAAGGAAATGTAACTATAGATCCTCTTCTTTGGGGGTATCCTTAACTTTTGATCCAGGACCTGGCCAGCAGTACATTCATAAAATTGACAGGGACTACCTGGATAACAATATCATCCAGAATTATAATTCCAAAACAAAAGTTTTGGAAGGAATATTAAACCTCATGCTTCAGATCTTAAACCACTGTAACTATTAGAGATTAGGATGTGACTTAATATGTAGGCACTGGAGGAGGTGGGCTGGAGGGTTAGATTATCCCACATCTGCCTGCTGTGGGGTTCCTATACCTTCCTCTGATATGCTGGCTACCACCAGAGATAGGATATTGGACTAGATGAACCTCAGGTCTGATTTAGTATCGCAATGCCCATGTTCCAATATGTGCCAAAAGGTGTATAACAAAACACAGATCTGTACTTTTGGTTGCACAGCTGAAAGAAGTTTCCTAATGTTACTCAGAGAAAGGTGTCAGCCAAAAAGAAAACGCAATTGTTTTCTTTGTTAAAGCTTCTTCTTTTCAAGCAGAACAAATTGAACTAGCTCCCCAATAACCAAATAGTGACTCATGAAAACAGATCAATGAAAAGATTAAATTTACATGATGAACGTGCTCACAACATCAGATTTTGAAGAAAAAAAAAATCTTACCACCACTGTGACACTGCACCTCATTCTTCAGTGATATTATTATGATATGATTATGACATAATTATGATATGATGACATAATTATGATTTTATGCAAGATAAGTCATGTGAGGTGTCATTGGAAAATTTTTTTTTTTGCTGAACTGCTTTGCTGAATATGATTATTCTATTTGTTTTGCATGTTGTACGCATGTATCGTTTTTGTATATGAAGTTATGAATATTGACTATGTAACTAGCCTCCCCTCCAAATCAGCACCCCAGTCTTCCCAAGCACACATTTCCCTGTCTCACACTGTTTTTTGGGGAAAATATATGTATTGTTTGTGAAGAGGCAACTCTTTTCTGAAATTCTCTTGACTTCTTAGACTTCCTTTTCAATCTGAGTTTAGGCCTGAATATGGAAAGAAAACTATGTCTGTCTCACCTTCTGAAAATTGTCTTCTAGAAATGGATGACGGTCAGTTGTCCACACTTTTTTTTTTTTTTTTTAAAAAGATCTCTCAACAATCACATACTACTGAACTCCGATTGTGGTAGATGGTATCTACCCAATGGGACTCAGTGCTCAGTCTAGAAAATACCATCAGAGATGCTTAGTTTTGCAGTTCTCAAACTGTGGATTTGTGTCTTCAGAGGTAACATGCTTGTTAATAACAAAAGTGTTTTTAAATAAATAAATAAATAAATAAATAAGAGGTGAGAAATAACAGACCTCAACCCTATTGTTCCCCCTCTGCAAATTTGTGTACACAGAGTCAATCCCTTACATCTCTAAAAGTGCAAAGTTTCAAAAAGTTCAATGAATAGAAGATTGTTGGGGGCGGAATAGATCTGGACAAGGAGAAGAAGTCTGGAGATAAATGTAAGAAGCGAGGGATATACGCTTGTTTTGTTAAAATATTATATGTTTGCTGTTGAAGAAAAAGATCCAGAATACTTAATGTTGTTGTTTTAGTTAAATAAAACAATTTCAATGTCTGTCTGGTGATGTTCTCCTCCTAATACAGCATGGCAAGAAAATCCTCCAAATACTAATGATTAACCTGTTGAATTGGAGATAGCTCACCTCCCAATGACTTCATAAATATCTGCTTCAATTACCTTTGGTAAATGAAATAACCAAACAATCATTAGTTTTACAGCTATATCAGAAAATGAATCTGAAAAGTTTTAAAAATAAATCACTGTTTAAAAATGTAGAGTGTGTACCTTCTCAAAATGAAACCTACATCTATCTCTGAGTTGTGAAGAATATGTATTAAGGTTATAACAACCAACAAGAATGCACTTTTATGTAGAAAACCATGATTAAATCGAGTCTTTCTGACTAGTGATTTAAATCAACTCCACCCTTCCGACGCTACAATTCTGGCTGCCATGCCAAGTATGCAAATGACACAGCCTTTTGTTACATCCACACGAAAGGTCTCTTGACTCTCCCAGTGCTTGCCAGAAGTTGGAGCTCAACTGAGTTCAAGTTGGTTGATGATCAGTACTACAAAACTGAAATGATACTGATAGGGGGACAATTTGGAGAGGGCAGCAGGGGTGATGTCTGACCCTATGACTAGGTACGTTAGTTCCACAATATGGGATTGCATCTAAATCACTGATAATTTCTGGAGTGCAAGATTGCGTAAGTAGCCACGAGCACCTTCTTTCGATCTGTGTGTAGTGTCTTTGTGACCTCAAATCAGTGCACCTTTACATGAGGCTGTTTTTGAAAAAACACTGAGAAACGTAAACCAGTGCAGAATGCAGATGCCTGTTTCCCTCCTGGCTGTCTCCCTGTCGTGAACCGTGATAAATCTCAGTTCTGCGAATCAGTTATGGGTGCAATGCAGCTGCTCTCTCTCTCTCTCCAGAACACTCCAAAATGCAACTCTCTGATGGGTCTTAAACTATAAATGGGTCACCGCCATTCTGAATCCCAACCAAGAAATCCTGACACAAAAAGTAACTAGAAACAGCTAAGTTCTAAAAGAGCAAAGCCCTCAGAATATACTACCCCAAATGGCCCATCAGAGACCAAGTCTGATTACCTTCAGATTACCCGGCAAAGTTCTCCTATTTATTTGGGGTTTTGAGAGACTGCGATGCATGGGGATTGTAGGGAATTATTTTGGTGAGGATAGAATTTGTTTTAATTTTTGTTAATATGTTTTAAGGTTATCAGATAAGCAGATTTGAATAAATCAGAAAATAAATATTCTTGAGAAGTGTCATATGACTGACTATTAAAAGAAACAGGATCCAGATCCTATTTCTATTACTTGAGTTGAAACTGCTGTTATCAGTGTTTTCTACAAGTTGCATGCTATATTTTCCTGTGAATATGAATCAACTGAATAAAAATGAAACCTTAAATAGAAAAAAATCAATATTTTTCACTGGTTTCAAGGGCAACTAAATGCACACACCTGGTCTTTATATATTTACAAAAGCACCAGGTTAATTTGAAGAGAGACAATGCATTATTTTTATGTACATTGGGCAAGACGCCAATAATCATTTATGAAGCCACAATTAAGATTTATGGACAGATTTTTTTGCCTTAATTTTTATTGCCTCTATGTGCTCTCTGGTAACTATAAATATACCCAGAGCAATGCATGCATTCTCCAATTCTGGCTGATTAAACTGTCACTATAATAAAGTTTAAAATAGAAGAAGCCTTCTGATGCCATAGTTTCCCAAAGAATAAATATAAACGTGATTTATTTAAATATAAATATTAAGATAAATATTTATCACATGCACTATTTTCATCTTCTGAGCGCCAATATTAATTAATCTTCTGCACCTTTGTGAGGACAAGCAGTATCCCCATTCTACAGATAAAAAAACTGAGGCATAAGTTAAATAATTCATCTAAAAACACAAATAGCAACTGTTAAGAGTTGGGAACATACAAGTTTTCTAGTCTCTCAGCCCTGTTTCAGCCATGCTGTTCTTATATTTTTCTGAAACATTAATCCCTTCTAGAATGTTTGTAGTATATAAAATTATTCTGATAACAAAATGAATTCCTAATGGAATATGACACAATATTTACCTTCATATTAGTCTTAAAAACAGTGCACATTACTTACCCTTTGCTTATTCTTGTCTATAAATGCAATACTAAAAGTAGTTTTATTTCAGGAAAAAAAATTTCCATTTTAATTGGAACCACTAGCTTCTAGTCTACTAGTAACAAGCTGCTCAAATGGAAGTGTATTGCACACACACTATTTTAGTCCAATAACTGTACAGCCTCTAGTGCTAAACATCACAGAATTATAGGGTTAAGGTGGAGGCAAAAGGAGGGACCCTATTGTTAACCAAAAATTATGAAAGTGGTGTCAAATGCACTACCTTTCTCTTATTCATTCCAATACACAAAGAGCCAACTTCACTTCACACAAACCAGATCACTGAATGTGCCAGAATCCAAACCAGGGATTAATTATGAAATGTTTTTTCATCAAGGGAAGGAGAAATATATTATACTAGCTCTGGCTCTCCATGGGATGAAACACTCAATTTGAAATCTAGTGAATTTCAAAATGTAAGGTAGAATTAGTTTCAGATCCTACACCTGTCTGAGTCCCGCTGGAAACTTTTATGGATTTATAATTATATTTTCCCTCTCCTTTCAAGTGCCTTTTTCTGTCCCTTCTTGCTATGCGAAAGACAGGGGGAAACTGACTACATGCAAAGGACTACCAGAAGCACAAATAAAACTGAAAAAAATGGAGAAAGCTACTTTTCCCTTTAATATTGTAGTTACAATAAACTTAATGTCAATTGTATCAACAGTAGGTAAAAATCTGCACACAGATGTGTGAACTTTAGGAGGGGGGCTTCCCTTCAATACACACAACTTTGAATCTTTTAGGAATGTTTCATTATTTTACAGAGAAAGTTCAAAGTGTAAGTCAATCTGAAAGCGACTGTTTCCAAAAGCTTTATGTAGGAGTAAGACCAACGTTCAGAAAAAATACAGAGCAATCCCCATCTCTCTAAACCATTCCTGTCAGTCCCAGCTTCTCTTAAATAGCACATAGAAAACAAATCCATCTTTCAAGAACGTTAACAGAGCCAGAAAAGCCAAATGGAAAGGGAAAAAAGCCACAATGGAAGGAAACAATTAAGGGGACCTGCTTCTGTTTACCAGCTGCTTTGTAGGTTATGGATGGTTTTTATTACATCTAATTAACAGGAGGTACAGCATGGCCTGATGGGCTGACTGAACATCCACAAAAGGGACAAGTTATCATTTGAATGAAAATCTATGCCCAAAAACATATCCAATTATATTTTCAGGAAGCACGAATACAAAACTGGCATATTTAAAGACAGCCGAATTTTTTTCAAATACCTTCACCTAGCATTGTTGGAGAATCTTCGTTATGATGAACTCAATCTACTTTAAAGCTCCACTTTCTTCTATTTAACTCGCATTAAACTATTCCTCAGGGAATCAACAACAGAATTGATGTCAATTTAAGACCTCCAACAAAACTTCCTCTTTGTTGTAGATTTGTATCACTGGCTAAACTAAGAGGAGTCTTTCCCACTGAAATCCAATCCAGAACTTTTCTGGATGCTGTTTCAGACCATACAGAGTTAAAGCAATAACTACAAAGAGCTTGGTTTCAAGGAAGCTGTCAATCGAGAAATAAGCCTTTTCAGAGCTGCATGTTTTTTATAGGGAAAGTGGGTCAGGGTGGTTGGAGTATATTTACATAAAAAGACGGGAGAGCATCTGTAGGAGTATTATTGGCATTTTAGGAATTAGCAACTGTATTGTAGTTTAAGTAATATTTAGTAGTTATGTGAAATCATCTCTAGTATTTGAGACAGACTGTTCATGAAAAAAATCAACTCTACTAAAAGGGATTAGTCTTCAAAAAAACGGATGTTGTAACAGGCTTTCTGTGGAAGGCATATATAAAATGGGGATGAAAGAACAGACTTAAGTTCTGGTTTTGTAAAATCTTTACTGGGGGCAGGGCCATGTGAGAAAATATGAGTTAATATTTCAAACAGGTAACAGTTTTTATAGCACATCACATTTGAAAAGCTTCCAATCAATGGGTCTGCGGTTCTCATAAGTAATTAAATTTCAAGCATTTCCATTGTGAGCCAAAATTCCTGTTTAACCGTACAAGGCAAAGCAGCAGTCTGACTGAAGCGAAACATTGCTCTGCAGCACACTTACACAGAAAGAGACAGGAAGCTGTTTCGACAAGAATGAAAAGCAAAATGTGTGGTCACCTGTGGATAAATGCATTTTACTGGTTAAATGAACAACAGAACTATTTTTAAACTACATCATCTTACATGTACAAAATACCACATTAACATAGTGCTAATTCTAAAATTTGCAGCAAAGGCAATCAGCGACTGGTCTCACTCACATTTCTCCTTCGGCCCTATGTATGCTTAAAAGTAATAGTATCTTGTATAACGTCTAAGGAGCAGAATAGCATTAGTTATGAAAGACTGATGTTAAGTAGGTTATCCAGTGATAGCCTCTTTTTGGCTAGCTCCACGGCTAAAAACCATGGGGATCCAACACAGTTCATAGCTGCAAGTTACAAACCAAGTAGGAAACGTGGTAAACTATTTCCTCAGTACATATCCACAGCTGTCTTCAGTCTCACTTGACTACAGATACTAACTATACTTTGATTGTGTGTGTGTGTGTGTGTGTGTGTGTGTGTGTGTGTATGGTAAGGGGAGAGGAGGGAGGACATGCTTACACATCAGCTAGTCTTCTGAACCCAGCTCTGTGTAAATAGGCGAGGGGAGACAAGGCACCATCCAGACTCCCACACACAACTGAACTTGGCTCCTAACTTAGGAGATGGAAGGGAATGAGTAAAAGACAAAGGCTCCAATTCCCCTTTGCCCACATTGTGGGAGCTGGTGATCGGGCACTGGAAATCAAGGATTCATTTTAAAAATGACAGTTTTGCCAGTGGTATACACCTAACTCTGCACAGGCTAAGAAACCCCATTACTACATTAGCCAGCAATGCCACCTGAGCTCAATAATTTTATGACCAACATATATAGTTTTGCAAGATATGTTAAAATAAGGGAAAATCCAATCTCATGCTTCACAGCATAAACAATTTCCAGAGAGGTTAGGAAGTAATTTTTGGCCTTTCACCAATGTTTAATACCAAACAACCAGGTAGGTACATTATGGTTTTTGATTTATTTTCCAACTTCCTCGGACACATCCAGAATGACTGCAAGACACCACACTTCATTTACCAACAGCTTGATCAATCCTGTATTCCTCTGAGTTGTGCTTCCACCTGTTCCCATTGCAGGTCCAACAGCACATTATCCATTAGGCTCCTGGGTGCTGCAACCCCTAAAACTTCCTCCCTTCTCCCACCTGGTGCTATTCATGCTTGGGACCACTTCCCTCCATTGCTGGGATCAGATTCAACTATCACCACCAGACCCTTTTATTTCAGACTCCAGCCAGGAGTGCCTGCTGCTAAACCTTGATGTGATTCTTTTGCCTGTCAGTCCTCACAACTGTCCCTGAGTTTGTCTGTTTTCCATGTTCAGTCTTGCACTGGGATACTGCAAGGGTGACAGTCTGCAGTTAATGCAAACTGTTATCCAATCTCTACTCGGTTGGGAGTGGTTGGCTCCCAATCCCTACATAAAAGCAGACATTAGGGGGAGCAGAAACAAACATTTCTGGAAATTACTGTTGGGATCCAGAGCAGTCCCAGTTATCACCTTATTCCCATCTGCCATGAAAGTAAGCAGCAGATAGGCAGTCTGAAAGAAGGCAAATTCCAAGTCAGAGCCATTGCTTGTCTTATCTTTCCCTATTACAATATTAACTACCCCACTGGTGTTTCTTTTCATGCCGAAGACTCATTACACTCCAGTTGGGTGAGACAAGACCCATTAGGAGTAGTCTCTTTTTTCGGAAGTTTTTGATTAGAACATCGTAAGTGGAAATGCAGAGAGTGGAGTTTTGGCAGTCTGAATACTTTGATGACTCAGCCAGCCAGGACCAAGGAAAGTTATGTGAAACCCTAAAATATTTTTATTTGAATAAAGCCTTATGTTGACAGAGAATTTTGCCCATTTCATTCTTCCCTATTTTACATTATAGTTTAGTGTTCCAAAGACTTCCCTTGTACACAGATTTTAAAAATAAACCCAACTAAATTATACTCCCCACTTCATCATGTTTCTAATGCACAGTGTTCTAGGTGTCATACCAGACACAAAACTATTTCAACTCTGCCCCTGCAGTAGTCCCCTGAGTCAGAATCTTAGGGTATCTTCTCTAGCCACATCTTCATTTTACCACGGACCACAAAACCTAGAATGCCTTAATCTGAATAGCACAGTGATCAAGTTGCTCTGCAGCCTTTTTTTACAGTCCACACAATACACAGAGAAGAATTTTACAGTGTCCTGATTAGACGAATAGCATACTGAGGCAATCATTCCCAAAACCCTATTAAGAGCCCAAACCTGTAAGGTTCTCATGGCACCCAACATCATTTTGCGGGCAATTATCCAATTGTCAGTACACAGAATTAATATTACTATAAACAAATTTCATGTGTCACGGATTTAGAACATTAACAAAAAAAGATGAAAGGTTAGTGTGGCAAAGCAGCACGCTTGGGGCCAAACTCTCACACAGAAAGATAATACATTTAATAATTACGGAATACAGGTCTGTCTCATCTTACGCAGGGGTTCCGTTCCGCGGTTAGCGTGTAAAGCAAAAACCGCGTATAGTCAAAATTACATCGAGTTCAATGGCGGGCGGAATCGCCCGCACTACAGGTACAGTATTAAATTTGTTATTTTTCTCTTTTGTTTTTGCCGACTGCGTAAAGCTGAAATTGCGCATGTTAAATGCGCGTAAGATGCGACAGACCTGTACATCTTTTGAAACTCTACAGGCAAAGAAGGGAAGACAGTAGGTGTCTGTACTGGGGCAAATTAAATATAATCTGGGTGTCCTGTTTGAATATAGAACTAACTGCTTTCCTGGGTTTATGTTTGTTATTTAAGTAAAGTTCTTGGAAGAGAATATGCATTTAAATCACTTGTGTGCATACTTACAGTAATATATGTAAAAGCAGCAAAGAGTCCTGTGGCACCTTATAGACTAACCGACGTATTGGAGCATGAGCTTTCGTGAGTGAATACCCACTTCGTCGGATGTATTGATGTATCCGACAAAGTGGGTATTCACCCACGAAAGCTCATGCTCCAATACGTCGGTTAGTCTATAAGGTGCCACAGGACTCTTTGCTGCTTTTACAGATCCAGACTAACACGGCTACCCCTCTGATCCTTGAGTAATATATGTCAATATTAATAAATACTGATACTCATGGAGCCTAAAAATTAAAATTTGTTTGCTTGTCTAGATGGGGTACTTGCTACGTGTAGTAGTAAGAACTAGATATACAATCAGAAAGAATATCCCTTTGTTTATTTTTTTTTGCTGAGCTGCATAATGCCACATTATTGAAAGCACTATCTTGTATCAAAGTTAATGGGAGTTATGAGATGGAATAGTTGGTATGGTATACATCAAATCAGGTACAAGAGCACAGCTCCTCTCTCAACTATAGCAGAAAGGAACCAGCAATAAATGCTAATCAGCATGCTCTTTAAAATGTCAAAGAATGACCAGCTGAGAAGTGAGTTTTAAAGACATAAGCCTGCTGAGAATAGATACGAAATTTGCTGTAAAAATTTTGGAGAACACTAAATTCACAAGACAGCTTGTGAAAGAAGATTCTGGGAAAGCTTTTTAACAAGCTGCTATGTTAAGCATGAAAAGGAATTCCTTTCAAACAGGAAACAGTTTGCTCACTCCATTGTAACATCCAAGAAACTTTATTGTTAATTCTACTTGTGAGTCCTAACATCTGACCTAGACAGACAGTATCTTGATGAGAAAGCACATGTTGTTTTCTTCTTTCTTCTTACATGTGGGTCATAGAAGTTAGAGGGAAAACTTGTATGCCTTTTTCTATTGCTATTTTTCTAAAATGGAAATAAAGGAATGTTAATGACTGCCATCTTCTGCCTGCATCTGAGATGCTTTGGTGACAGAGTAATACTGAAGAATCCATACATTCTTAATTATTTTCTGTACCTTAGAAGCTAATAGCGACAGGGACATATGTACACAAGGCCCAAGATACCGTGGAGCGCTGACCATGTAGTTTTTTGTGTTTAAAGTTGTTTATAATCTCTTTCTGGATTACAGAGTTTGTATCTAGTTTCCACATACAATTATGTTAATAAATATTTATGCTTTTAAAAACAACAGTCAAGGAAGCTAGAAGTTAAAGCCTTCATTGTAACATTAACTTATGCGCACTGCACACACTGTAATTGTTGACCTCCTTACAGATACCTCTGGACTTGCATACCTCATCTGCTATCCTTCGTTATCTTATTTGGCCGAATTAGACATTAAGATCACATTCAGTATCTGGACATTTAACTGGCTAACAAGTGTGCTATCAAGGCTCCATGTATTCTGAGGTCAGAGATCCACTCCAGAACTGTGCTCCAGAATCTAGGCTTTCATTAAAAAGATTCAATTTCTAGCCCTTAAAATTGAAGAAAAAACTTTAAATGTGAATAAATTGTAAGATGGAACATGGTCTTCCAAAATCTTTAGGCAGCCTGGAACAACAGGTCTGAGAGCTGTAAAATGCCCCATTCCTCCACAGGACTTAACTCTGAGACCTACTTATGAAGATTTAAGTGTAACAATTAAGTATTTTACTGATCATATGAGAAGAAACATCCCGAACCATACACTGATATCACTTCTATTGATCACTTCTGCCAGCTCTGGGGTAAACTGTGAACCACTAAAAACATTGCAAACGGAAAAAAATTTCTTCTAATTGAAACTGATGGGGGAACTATGGATAAACAAAATGCATTTATCAGAGCTGGAATTTTCATGTAAATGGTACTTGCTAAAGTGATATAGACTCTAGAGTGACAGCAAATGGCCAAGTCATCGGTTTTTACATCTCATCTTAAAGAGGACTCCCTCCAGCAGCACACTTGCAGGGATCTAGTGGTTGCCACTTTTTGTATGATGTTTCTGGAGGTAAATTCTTTCATCTCCAAAAACATAAACTGACAGTAAGAAATGGATTCAAATTTTATTGGCAAAAAAAAAAGATTTAGTGAATAAGAGCTGTTCAGTTATGGTTTTTATTCTGTTCAATGTGTCACTCCTTCCATCATTACTGCACACTACTCAACCTGCACAATGAATGAAACAGAGGTACCGTGGATAAAATAGTATGTGATCCTACCAAAAACTAACACTGTACTGACAAAGAGGCAGAGTTAAAACTGGAAGGGCAATCTTACATTGGCATTTCCTGACTTGAGTGTTTCCTTTCGATCCCTAAAAGTTCTTTTAACAGTTTCTATGAATCACTTTCTACAGTGTTTTTATTTAAGACAAATTAAAAATCCATTATGTGGAATTACTTGCTAGATAGGAGTATGATGCGCTTCCTGGCACAAAACAGTGTGTCAGCATGTACAAGTTTTTTAAACCATTTTATTCTATTGTGAACATTTATTATGATTTGGTTGAAATTAGAAAGGCACCTCTGCAAATGAGAAACTATATCCCACCAAACTGCAAGTTTCTACCACCTTCTACTCAGATAGTACAAATGTTTTTTAAAAGTCTCAAAAATAATTTCATAGTGGCAAAAAAGTTCTCCTCCACTCTTTGTACTCCGAGAATGGAACTATATTAGTAAGACATTCGCCGTAAGAGTCACAGGACTCGAACATCCTCCTGCCCTGGTACGAAACAGCCCAACCTGTTTTCTATGAATACTTTCAGGGCATATTGCAGGGGTTAGTTCTTTCATCTGGCCTTTGAAGAGAGGGAGGTGAACGGATGTGAAGAGTGATCTGTGAGGGTTTTAGTATTTGACCATGTGCTGCTGCTTGGTACAAAGGACGAGCTGATTGCATTGGATTTTGTTTTTGTAATTGGCAGGGTACTTAGAACCCTTTGTATGGGCACTTTAAATAAAAAAATAATATAAAGACTGGATCTGGCTATTTTTTTCTGGTTAAGTTTGTCTAGTTCATCAGTTTATAGATACACAAACTCAACCATTCTCCACTTCTACTGGGACAAATCATCCCAGGGGCTTCACAGATAAAATATTTCCAAAACAAAAAATGCCCAACAATTATGCCAGGATCTATGCTTCTACCAAACGTGAGCAGCTGCAGTTACTTTATTTATATATTTACACACACATCCCCTTTCAATACCTGCTCTAGTTACAGGCAATCAACTTAACAACCTGGAGGGCTCTGGCCCATATTTATTTAATAGAAGAAACTATACCTGTTTCAAAGGGGAAAAAGTATAAAAGGTGCAAGAATGAGATTGGAGAAGCAGATTTTTGTTGACCATTATGATGCTGGACTGAACAAACCTCTCCTAAAGTTAGCAGTGACAGAATAAGAAAATGCAGATTTATAGGGTCTGAATAATCACTTTTACTCTTATGCTAATGCTTTTAATTGAACACAAAAGAACTAAAAGTCCCTCTTTTACATTGTCACAATAACTAATTCAACACAAATGAAAATTAAATCAGAAGAGACTATGCCTAACATTCTAATTTTTCCATCATAATCAGAAACAGCAGCAGTTTTCAGATAAAGTATGGTCTGGTTTAATTATACTGTGCTACCATGATCTTTGACACTGCAATAAGGAATCTTATAAACTGAGATAATGCAGTTAGGATGAAAGCAATAATAATTATACAGCATGATAAGAGATCTAGACAGGTTTTTGTTTCATTATAAATCATGGTTTAAAACCTTCAGCACAATTTAGAAGCTAAATTGGATCATATTTGAAAGTTTTATTCTTTTAATCTAGAGTATATGTGTTACTGAAAATTGTTTCAACTTTAATTATGCTAGACAGTGATTAACATTTCTGAACACCTAATTAAGAGTCCCCCCCCCTCTTCAACCTGGGGGTTATAAACTTCTGGGATCTGTATCCTTGACAAAATTATCAGTCTCTGGACAAATCTGGAAATTCCTGATGTAGAATATACATTTTTTATATTATAGATGGGAGAATCAGGAAAATAAACTGATGATCCTCATGTTCCTGTGGAAGCACGCACCCTAAGTCAATGCCTCATTTGCTGTTTGGCTTCACTAGAACATCCCCTCTTTATACACATCTACCTCGATAGAACGTTGTCCTCAGGAGCCAAAAAATCTTACCACGTTATAGGTGAAACCATGTTATATTGAACTTGCTTTGATCCACCGGACTGCGCAGCCCTGCCCATCCGGAGCACTGCTTTACCGCATTATATCCAGATTCGTGTTATATCGGGTGGCGTTATATTGAGGTAGCAGTGTATGTGCTATTCATTTTACATTTTTTCAGGACATCCAGAGCTTCTCCTTCCTAAATACAATTT
Organism: Malaclemys terrapin pileata; assembly: GCF_027887155.1. Lineage (NCBI taxonomy): Eukaryota > Metazoa > Chordata > Testudines > Emydidae > Malaclemys > Malaclemys terrapin. The sequence continues at coordinate 12,619,741 of NC_071520.1, read as the reverse complement.
TTTACCTTTTTTGGATAGACGTATGGCTGTACTGATTTCTGTGCTTTATTACCCCCCCACCTTTCAAATCCCTCCCAATTTTTTTTTTTTTTTTTTTTTTTTTTGGTTAGGCTTGTTATTAAAAGTCTCCCACTAACTGACACAACTTTACAAAAAATTCTTGTAAATACTTGATAATACCCCCTTTTTAGAAGATGTGAAATCAGGCTGGGGTTTTCTTTAGGGACAAAAAACAAACAGAACCAATAGAGGGAAAGGAATTTTTGCTCAGAAGTGGGGCTAATATTACAGTCCTAATATTCAAAGTAGTATTCTTTAGGAGGTTTTTTAAAGACTATTTTTATTCTCTCCATCCATTATTTATCTTTAAGTTACTATGTAATGGTCTTTTCTCCATAAGGGGTGGTGGTGTAAAAGTTTAAGGTTTTGTTTCCCAGAGAGACCCTAATACTTATAAGGTATTGATAATGGGGCTGAGATGTCTGGATAATCTCTACTCAGAGTGAGCACAATTCAGGATACATTTATAGCATTACAAAAAGCATAGCAGCAACACCCCACATGTACACCAGAATTGAATTTCAGGGGGATCTTGAAAAACAAATTTAATACAGTACAACAATTTAAAGAGAAATGATAAATGTGGATGTCTAAACAAAATACATTCTTCTGCGATAGTTAACTTAATATATTCCAATAGTACTAGTCTGGCTCCTTCAGAAAGAGGCTTATATAGCTCAGAGACATGAGATGATATAGTCCTGCAGCAGCAGCACATGCAGAGAGTCACGTAATAGCTGTCAGGGCAAGTACATGAGGTGTCATCCCTCCCTCCTTCTGTTAGTAGTTACAAGGGTCTATGTAGATTGACTATAAGCAGCTAGTCAATGTGAACAAGAGGATGGCCTTGTCTGTGTGCACAGCCAGAGAAGGAAAGGTCTTGAGTACTTTATAACTTTGTCCTGATAAATTAAGGAAGCTGTCAGATGCATCTTTCATTTAGAGATAACAAGCTTCAGATATTTTTCCATTTAGACTTACAGGCTTTAAAGAAAAAGATCTGACATCCTGCCTTTTAAAAAAAGGGAGGAGGAAGGACCATTTCCATAAAGAAACTTACACTCAGAAATAGCACAATTTGGTATCACAGACGTGCCACAGGAAGTGGGAGAGGGGCACCTTGGGTTTATAGCACAAGACTCTCTATTGTACTGAAAGACGACTTTTCCTATGGATGGTCAACCATCCTGTTACGTGGCTTTCAGCTTCCTCCTGTGTTGTGAATTTCAAGTCACTGAAAGAGTGAAGTGTTTAAACTGAGGCCTGTGCTGGGAATTCAAAACACTTTCAATACAATTAACTAAACAAATACATCATGGCTAGACTCTTAACATCCTGGTTCAATTTGCTGAAGCCTCTATTGTTCTGAAAAATTATGTAATCATAGGAGAAATGTGGGGAACTATCTTGTTAGTTCTTTCAGGTTCTGACAACATTAGGACTAATTGAAAAGAAAGCTGAAAATGCAGTAGAAAACCAAATACAGTGTGTATGTGAAACAATGCAATCTCCAAAAAATAAGCAACATCTGTCACTGTGAACAGTGATATTAAATGAAAGATTCACCTAGGCCCATCCTACACTAGAAAATTAGGTTGGTTTAGCTATGTCAGTCAGGGGTGTGAAAAGTCCACCCCTAAGCGGCATTATTAAGCTGATCCAAGTCCCCATGTAAACAGTGCTAGATTGACAGAAGAATTCTTCTGTTGAAATAACTACTGCCTCTCAGGGAGGTGGATCACCTACCGCAATGGAGAACCTCTCCCATCGGCATAGGTAATGTCTACAATGAAGAGCTATAGCAGAGTGCATTTTAAGCGTAGACAAGCCCATAGAACCTCACTATTTACTTACTAATAATTTACTTTTAAACTCAAAAGTGTTACATTAGCTGTATTTGTCAGATGAAAATCTAGAGTGACCTCTGAATAGCTGGATTATTATTACTCCTTTATCTGAGTTTCAAATGTGTAATATGTATGATAGCTGTTTAAAAGTGCCTTAATGGAAGGTCAGATGCCTCTCTAAAAAACAAAACAAAACATTTGCACTGTGCTGAAAAGTGACTAATTAACTATTCATGCTAGTTAGGTTAGGACTTGTAGCATGTGTTCCTGTAAGAAAGTACAGCACATGCCAGTTTCATTGCGATCTATGCAGTGAACTGTGGAGCAGTCTGGTTTGTGCCTTTGGCAGATTTTCATGTGTTGTAGTTAAGAGTGTGCAGTATTAAACAACTTTGCAGTTACCTGATATCCTTCGGTTTTCTTCTGACACCACTTCAGCAAGGCATTTCTTTTGGAACCTCCATATTCTCTTGCAAGAGCAGATAAAGGGTCTTTTCTTTCTTCCCTGAGAGTAGAGGAAAAACAGTGAAGTTTTGATATCATGCCACTTTTTGCAATAACTGTTAGGAAAGTGAGTACTCATCCCAGTGAGAAGAATGAGGCTCAAAATGCTGTCTGAAGGAGGAATATACCCAGTTAAGCCTGCAAAATTTTCTCTGTTAAGTGGGATCAAATCAATTGTTCCACTGGCAATCACTGTGCATATTGATCAGACAAAAACACTGATTGTGACTGTATTAAGACCTTTTGGCGTTTTCACCACTGGTGTTAGTCAGTTACCACTTACTTTAGGATTAATTTATTTTAAATTAAAGCCTCCTTTCTAGACCTGTATATACAAACAAGATTTTTTTCTAAGAGTTCATAATATTAAGCTAACCTGCTAGACTACTCTACAACCCACCTGAACTATAAGCTAATTTAAACAACTTTAATTTGTGTTTTAAAACAAACTGATGGTATCTCTTTTGCATCTCATGGCTGATTAGGAATGTAACCTTGAAACAGCAAGAAATTTGAATATGAATAGCACTCAGTTATTGCTAACAGACTGTTTGTCCCAAGATCTGGACCTTTCAGTAGGAAGGACATGCTCACTGGTCTACTTTATATGCAAACAATCTTTATTATTTACCTTACTTATAATGGAATGGTGTCCAATTCCCAATAAGCGCTATTATACATATAGGCCCATAAGTATCCATAAGTAATGCATAATTTTTGGTATATTTATTAATAAGACAAATAAGGATACTGAAAGCCTTGAAAAATTGAGTTTGCCCATTCACCCAGAGAGAGGGAGGGAGGGTTTTTTGGGGGGAAAGGAAATATTAATTTTTTCCTTACGATAAAGATCAGGAGAGAAAAGTGTTCCTGGGCTGGTATGTTTTCATAACAATTTTGAATTATAAATATCAGTTTTATTAGACTAAAAATCACTTTGCTCAAAATAAAAACTGCTACATTCATAGTATTATTACTGAAATTAACATTTCTGTAGTTGCAGTAAGTCTTTCTGTAATAAAGGGTTTCTTATGCAACTAAAAGGGCTAGGTAGAAAAATCACAGAGCAGGTCCTCAAGAAATCCATCTTGAAGCACTTGGAGGAGAGGAAGGTGATCAGGAACAGTCAACATGGATTCACCAAGGGCAAGTCATGCCTGACGAACCTCTTTGCCTTCTATGATGAGATAACTGGCTCTGTGAATATGGGAAAAACGGTGGATGTGATATATCTTGACTTTAGCAAAGCTTTTGATACTGTCTTCCACAGTATTCTTGTCAGCAAGTTAAAAAAGTATGGATTGAATGAATGGACTATAAAGTGGATAGAAAGCTGGCTAGCTCGTCAGGCTCAATGGCTTGATGTCTAGTTGGCAGCAGGTATCAAGCAGAGTGCCCCAGGGGTCTGTCCTGAGTTTGCGGATGACACTAAGCTGGGGGGAGAGGTAGATATGCAAGAGGGTAGGGATAGGGTCCCAAGTGACCTAGACAAATTGGAGGATTGAGCCAAAAGAAATCTGATGAGGTTTAACAAGGACAAGTGCAGAGTCTGCACTTAGGACAGAAGAATCCCATGTATGGCTACAGGCTGACGACAGACTGGCTAAGCAGCAGTTCTGAAGAAAAGAACCTGAGGATTTCAGTGGACGAGAAGCTGGATATGAGTCAGCAGTGTGCCCTTGTTGCCAAGAAGGCTAGCGGCATATCGTGCTGTATTAGTAGGAGCATTGCCAGCAGATTGAGGGAAGTGATTATTCCCCTCTATTCAGTACTGGTGAGGCCACATCTGGAGTATTATGTCCAGTTTTGGGGCCCCCACTACAGAAAGGATGTAGACAAATTGGAGAGAGTTCAGTGGAGGGCAACAAAAAATGACTAGGGGAGTGGGGCACATGATTTATGAGGAGAGGATGAGGGAACTGGGCTTATTTAGTCTGCAGAAGAGAAAAGTGGGGGGGGGATTTGATAGCAGCCTTCAACAACCTGAAGGGGGTTCCAAAGAGGATGGAGCTAAGCTGTTCTCAGTGGTGTCAGATGACAGAACAAGGAGCAATGGTCTCAAGTTGCAGTGGGGGAGGTCTAGGTTAGATATTAGGAAAAACTATTTCACTTGGAAGGTGGTGAAGCACTGTAATGGGTTACCTAGGGAGATGGTAGAATCTCCATCCTTAGAGGTTTTTAAGACCTGGCTTGACAAAGCCCTGGCTGGGATGATTTAGTTGGGGCTGGTCCTGCTTTGAGCAGGGGGTTGGACTAGATGACCTCCTGAGGTCTCTTCCAACCCTAATTTTCTATGATTCTCTGAGGTGTTATGCATTCTAAGTAGCTTAATGAGCAGAGGTAGGGATATTTCAAAAGATTTTGCAGTTAATCCTAATGTTCCCTATTTGGAAGAAAAATAATGCTATGGCTATCTAGTATTCTGCATGGTAAAGGAGGATTATTTTTAAATAATTCTATGCATATTTAAATAAGATTCTCAGGTCCCCACATCAGTACTACAAAAAATTACCCCTTCAGACACCCACCTTCCAAACACAGCTAGTTCATACGAATTACTTAATCCTTGCCTCTGAGTTCTTTAGGACCAGCCATTTCAACCCCAGCAAGAAATAGTGTTCCAGTGGAACTTCAGGCCTATATCTGCAGGTTTACACTAGAATTTTACATCAGTACAGCTACATCTCTCAGTTGTGTGAAGAATCCACATCCCTGAGAGAAGTAGCTATACTGACCTACATCCCTGGGGTAAACAGCATGAGGTAGATGGACAAATTCTTTCATTGACATAGCATCTACACTGAAGTGCTACAGTAGACAAGCCCCTGAAATGTAACAATTTCGCAAGCATTGCTGGAAAAAAAAAAATCTTGACATCTGAATTTCACAGAATTTCTTTGCACATGTGCACTGATACCTCAGTACAAATGACTATTCTACATGAATGACTATCTAATTTAATTCCAGATGCCACGTACTTTGTGTAATAGTTCAATGAACTCTGGCTTCAGATGAAACAAGATTATGTTCCAATGTCAAATTAAATATTTAAGAAAATCAGAGTTTCTTAGAATAGTCAGTGTAATATCAAGTCCTAATGCAAAGTTGTTCAGAACCAGGCAACTCAAATGCCAGACATTGGTATTAGAGAGACAAGATGAGTGAGACATATCTTTTATTGGACCAACTTCTGTTAGTGAGAGAGAGACAATCTTTCAAGCTTACACAGAGCTCTTCTTCAGGTTTGGGAAAGGTACTCAGTGTCACAGCTAAATACAAGGTGGAACAGATTGTTTAGCACAAATAGTTAACACATTTCAAGGGACCACTCAAGGTGAACTGGCCCCTTGAAAAGTGAATGGTGCCTTGAAACGTGTTAGCTACTTATGCTAAACAAGAAAAGAAATAAGTATATTTAGACATAAATGCCAATCTCACAAAGAGTTATACTAAAGAAATCAACTTTCTTATATACACTATTTATTTTAGAACTAAAAGACAAACAGAATCAGACTCAAATACTGGGTCATACTTAACTGAATAGGCAAACTAAAGAAAAGTGGTCTAGCTGAATTACTGTAAAATGGTTGTACAACTGGCTGAAAGACCATATTCAAAGTGCAGTTATCAGTGGTTCAGTGTCAAACTGGGAGGACGTATCTAGTGGAGTCTCGCAGGAGTCAGTCCTGGGTTTGGTACTATTCAATATTTTCATTAGTGACTTGGATAAGAGTGGAGAGTATGCTTATAAAACTTGCATATGACACCAAGCTGGGAGGGGTTGCAAGCACTTTAGAAGACAGGATTAGAATTCAAAACAACCTTGACCAATTGGAGAACTGGTCTGAAATCAACAAGATGAAATTCAATGAAGACAAGTGCAAAGTACTTTGCTAAGGAAGGAAAAATCAAGTGCCCAATTACAAAATGGGGAATAACTGGTTAGGTGGTAGTACTGGGGGTTACAGTGGATCACAAATTGAACATGAGGCAACAATGTGATGAAGTTGCGAAAAAGGCCAATATCATTCTGGGTTATATTAACAGAAGTGTTGTGTACAAGAGACAGAAGAACAGGAGTACTTGTGGCACCTTTGAGACTAAAATTTATTTGAGCATAAGCTTTTGTGGGCTACAGCCCACTTCTTCAGATGCAATTTGTTAGTCTCTAAGGTGCCACAAGTACTCCTATTCTTTTTGCGGATACAGACTAACACGGCTGCTACTCTGAAACCTGTCAAAAGAGACAGAAGGTAATTGTCTCACTCTATTCTGCACTGATGAGGCCTCAGACAGAGTACTGTGTCCAATTCTAGGCGCCATACTTTAGGAAAGATGTGGACATATTGATGGAGTCCAGAGGAGAGCAACAAAAATATAAAAGGTTTAGAAAACCTGACCTATGAGGTAAGGTTAAACCACTGAGCATGTTTAGTCTTGAGAAAAGCAGACTGAGGGGGGACCTGCTAACAGTCTTCAAATATGTTGACGGCTGTTATAAAGAGGACTGTGATCAATTGTTCTCCATATCCACTGGAGGTGGGATAAGAAGTAATGGGCTTAATCTGCAGATTCAGGTTAGATATTAGGAAAACCCTTCTAACTAGCAGGGTAGTTAAACTCTAGAATAGGTTTCCAAGGGAGACTATGGAATACCCATCATTGGAGGTTTTTAAGAGCAGGTAAAACAAACACCTGTCAGAGACGGTCTAGGTTTACTTGGTCCTGTCTCAGTGCAAGCAGGGGGCTAGGCTTTACTTCTCGAGATCTCTTCCAGCCCTACATTTCTATGACTCTATGCTGCTAGACTGGGGCGTTAAGGAATTATCTTTTCTCTTATATCTCCAGATCAGCACATGCTTTAGCAACCCACATTCTTGCTTACGTTAATTAATTTGGAGTTTGTGTTTTCACACTAGAATGAAGATTATGCAATGACACTATAATTTAAGAAAAGAATGGAGATAACTCCTTATAAGATTTGTGACAACATATAAGAAACCTGAGTCAAAATTCTCTTTTCATGTTAAACGTGCTGGGTAGCCATGAAGGAACTGAACAGCTTGTTCCTAAATTCCAGTAAGGCACATGGTTTATATCAAGTTCTTACTGTTATGAAAACAGTGTGGAAGGAAACACATGAAAATGAATTGTAGGAAGACAAAAAGAAATGGACTGTGATTGTTATAGATTTTAAAGTGAATATCTTAGGCCAACTGTATTCCAAATCAAAGAACTGATTTATGGTTTCAAGTTGGAGCCCAGGGATGTGCCCACAGTTATTGTGTATATTTGCAAAGGTTTATTTTCTTAAAATCCTTATTTTACATCCTATAATAAAATTTTGCAAGCTACACACAATATATTAAAAACCTAACAGTAGTTCTCTTCTGAAGAGGATTCCCATGGGGCAACTATTTTTCATTATACAGTAACTCCTCACTTAAAGTCGTCCCGCTTAAGGTTGTTATGTTGCTGATCAATTAGGGAACATACTCATTTAAAGTTGTGCAATGTGCCACTCTTACGTTGTTTGGCTGCCTGCTTTCTCCACAGCTGGCAGCCTCCCTACGCCCCCCGCCGCCAGCGCCTCCCGCCCGCTGGCAGACCCCACAGATCAGCGCCTTCCCCCTGCTCCCCCTGCCTCCTGCCCACAGCAATCAGCTGGCTTGCAGCGTTCTGGAGGCAGGAGGGAAAAGCAAGGACTCAGCACGCAGGCTCCCCCTCCCTCCTAAACGCTGCAAGCCAGCTGATTGCCCCAGGCAGGAGGGAGGGGGGAGGAGCGAGGACTCGGCGCGCCTCCCCCCTCCCTCCGTAACCCGGCAATCAGCTGGCTTGTGGCGTTTAGAAGGGGGGGAGGAGCCAGGACACAGTGTGTGAAGTAAAGGGGGGGGAGGTTGGAGAGGGGAGAAGAGGCGGGTCAAGGGTGGGGGCTTGAGGGAAGGAGTGGAGTGGGCGGGATGAGGGTTGAACCCCCGCCCCTGGTGCTGGCAGAGTAGGGGAAGCTGCCCTGGAACCTAACCCCGCCCCCATTTACATTAATTCGTATGGGGAAATTGGATTTGCTTAACATAGTTTCATTCAAAGTTGTATTTTTCAGGAACATAACTACAACATTAAATGAGGAGTTACTGTACTGCCCCCTCCACTGCTCTAATAGCAGCAGGTTTTCTTCCTACAGGGCCCTACCACTCTACTTCATACTCACACAGAACAGTTGTGCTATTGTGATGGCCATTCTCCATCTATACCTTATTCATAATTGCATGCTTTCATTGCAACCTTTGGTCTGCAAACAGTGCAGGTGTAAATCTTCAGACTTTAACGTTTCTACACGAATCTTAGTGACATTTTTACCCTTACTCAAAATCGAAATGTGGGATTGCCAATAAACTGTGTTTCTTTAGTGTTATTTGTAAATTACCTGTCAATTAAATGGACAAACTCTACACAGGCATAGAACTTCACACAATGAATGACTAAGTCTGGTCTGATGAAGTACGCCTCAACTAATCTCAGTGAAATCATTGCTCTGGATAACGTCCAGAGCTGCAAACAATTTCTCAGGGTTATAATGTATTTATTTATTTGTCGATGAGAAGTTTTACTGTCAGATGTTCCTGGGAAAGTCATTTAACCTCTGTGGACAAGTTTCCCAACCTGTGAAATGTACTTAGCTCACATGTGTGTTCTAAGACTTGAACAGGGCCGGCTCCAGGCACCAGCTGAGCAAGCTGGTGCTTGGGGCGGCAGATTGTTGGAGGTGGCATTCCGCTCAATCCTAGGGTGGCACGGACACTTTTTTTTGTTTTTTGTTCTTGTTCTGCTCCGGCTGCCCTGTATGGGGCGGCGGCGCGGAGAACCAGGGCAGTCCTCTTCCTTCCCTCCCCGCTGACCAGAGCGGAGCCCTCGCGGCAGGCGGTGGCGCAGCGGGAGAGGCAGCGTGGCAGCGCCCCCGCTGTAGCCCTGGCCGCCCCCTTCTCTCTCTCTCCCGCCTGCTCCCTCCCCCGCCCAGCCGGTCCCCCTGCACTCGCGCCGCAGGGTTTTTTTTTTTCTTTTTTCTTTTTGCTTTGCCATTCTGGCCGCCCCGGTTTTTTTTGCTTGGGGCGGCCAAAAAGCCAGAGACGGCCCTGGACTTGATATTTATAAAATGTTTTGAGTCCTTGTATAGAAGACACTATAAAAGTGAAGAATATTTTCCCCATGATATCCCACCATATAAAAGAAGAGTGCTGTTCTTTCTAGCATATTAAAATATCAGCATCAATAGGATGAATTATACCTTTGCCACACGCTCTACATGGAGCCAAAATTGCCAAATCTTAAATTAACACAAAACTGAGGCTGGTTCAGAATGTTACAGGTCACTTGTTAAATGTAGTTTCTCACTACAAACACATGACTTCAAAGCTCAGTGATCTGTCCTGGCTGTCTGTTGGTTTCCTGGTGGAGTTTTTAAGGTGTGGATATTGACCCATTAAGCCATAAGTGGCCTGGGACCTGTCTTCCCAAGACACCGTGCCTTATGGTGCTACAAACAGTCTATGCGAAATTCCAGAGGTTACTGAAGAGCATTATTGCAAAGATAACAGTCAAACGTTGGTGTTTAATGCTAGGACTAAATTCTGTGCTTGCATAATATGGTGTTTCACAGCTCTGAAATTAATACTGGTTTAAAAACACACTGTGTAATAATGGGTTGTACCTTATTCGATTTCGTGTTGTAGGGGTGACAGACGCTGTAGGAGAGGAGGAGAGAGAGAGTTGTGGTGAGGTGGTTCCCATTGCCATGAGAGAGGCTGGAGATGCTCCATCAGGTGCACTAATGTCCCGTTTGATTTCTTCACTACTTCGTCTAGACACTGAATGGGGGAAAATTCAAACGCTCTAGAACCAAATATATAACCTCACATAAAGGAAGAAAAACACAAGCCTATATCATGTAATTCTTGATATTTCACCCTTAATGAAGAGTTTTAGGAAAGGGGTAAATTGATAAAATTACCAAAGTTTTGTATGATTAAATTTTACCTGAAGCAAGGGCAATTTGCTGAGTGGATGACTTTATGCCATCTCTCTAACAGTCTTGGAATGTCTTGAGTAGGGGAGATATTACATAAAACCAAACTATTATATTTTCTTGCGGTCCATGCAAAAGTAGTTATGATGTTAGAATTTTGGGTTTTTTCATAATTTGTTCAAATATTAAAAGTTCAGTAAAATAGAACAGGCACCTGAGTGAAAGTTGTCAGATGATGTGAAGAAGGAATCCTATTAGCTTGACAGCTGACCTTATCAGTGGTCAGAGGGAGATTCTTATTAACAATGAAAAGTACACATGTAACACCCTAGAACAGTATGGACTGCCATTAAGTTTGCCTAATGAAGATTTTAATTACAAAGTGACCAAGACAATCCGTGACTTTACACAGAAAAAAGCTATAGTGATTTACCACAGGGCAAACAGTTTGTGTTTCACCACAACCTGAATGTATGTCAAAACTCAGAATGGCTGTGTAGCAGCATGTTCTTCCTCTATATAGAGTACTTTCGAGTTAAATAAATGAGGTAAGCTGAGTTTTGCTTCCTAAACCTGCAAACAAGCTACTGATTGCATCTGTGCAAGACAGAAAAATACAAAATGCTCCAAATACTTCCAGAGAGATTTAATTTCAACTGGTATCCGGGACTGTTAATTTATAAATACCTTACACAGTAAATTAGGAAGACATTAAAATAAAAATGACAAAATAGCACTCTTTTGGATGGTTAAAAGACATCTAAAAATCCTGATTTAAATATATTTTCTTACCTATGTCAGAAGATTGAAAGATTTAAAAATACTATGTACTTTTCACCATTTATACTATTTACTTGATTTTCAACATCTCTCTCTCAACGTGGATGGTAAAAAGAACATATTCAGACCCACTTTTTGTTTGTATTCTGAACTACTTCCAGATTCTCAGTGCTGCAACGTATGTGCTGCACATATTGCATGGGAAGGTTTGTTTGAAAATATCCACTGGATTTAGAAATAGGTTCATGGTTTTATATTTTGCTTAGGTTTGTTTTTATTAAATCTAGGATTTGGTTTTTTTTTGCTGTTTTATTTTTACTTCAAATTAGCATGGATTCGACTTTCTATATAAACTAAATGACACTGATACTGGTGGCTCATGTAAATATTTTCAGTTTTGGAAGCATATTTTAAAAATGATTAATTACAAACACATTCACTTCCCCTATATGATTAGCACAAATTTTGGAGAGTGACATATAAAGGAGTATGTTTAAATGCTTTATAGTAACCATTTCATGTATTAATGTATGATAATATGCTACCACAAAACCTAGCAGTCTCATTTTTAAAACAAATAAGCTGGATGGAATTTTTTGCAATGGGAGAAGACCTGTATATAACTGAAAAAGAATAATTAAAGGCATATTAAACTGCTATCTATTAAATTAGCTAGATAAGGCAGAAGTCTGAGTGTACTGCCATTGTTTTATCACTTAAAAAACCTGTATCCAAAAGATAAAAGATAAAAACTCGTAACACACATTTCTGTGTACCTTACAAGTAAAAATTCTGTGCAACATTGAGAAGAAAGGTTATAGAGCAATACCCATTTCCTGGATGGCTGAAGATGAGTCATGCATGAATCTTGGTTCTAGTGTATACATACAACTATTAAAATATGCCACAGGAGGAAATTGTTCCACAGAGTTAAGCTGCTCAGTTCTGTTTAATCTAATAGGTGAGAATGTTTTATCAAGGGCTTTTATGTTATTTTCAAGTATAAAGGCAAGATTACATTTTGACATTTAAAAGTAAACAATTCCAAACAAGTGGTGCTTGCATACATCAATTGATAAGTGGTTGTAGAATCTATCAGTCAGAAGACAGAAATTCTCTTTAAAAATAGTAGATTGGGCATGTAACTACAGCACTGAAAACAGAGGGTTCCTGCTTTTATCAGGCAACTAGATACATGTTATTACCTGAAATAGATTTGGCATTTTCCATGGCAGGTACTCTTGGCAATGAGGCTGGTCTGCTGGTAGAGGAAGTTCTCAACAAATGTTCTGCTCAGGAGAAAAAAAACAGATGCGACACTAATGCAGATTTCAGTTGTAGGGATGTGATTAGTGCAGAGACTGTGATCGTCATTTATGAATGATAGAATCGGTTCATCTAGCTTACCGTGACAGATAATTGATTATATGTCTGCCTAGAAGGAGGCCGAAGGTTTGTCCGTTACCATAGAGTTCACCATGGAGCCATCCTACCCATCCCCCCACAACACCCCTCAGTAGACTGCTGCTATGATTTGTTATAATGAAGCTTGTAAACACAAGGCTGGGCAAGAAACTCTGTCTTAGTACATGCCAAAACTACTCCATAAGTCAGGAAGTTGGAGGTGCTACTAAAGTAGATTGTTGTCATCCTCTATGGATAGGGCCCTACCAAATTCACAGGCATGAAAAACACGTCACGGACCATGAAATCTGGTCTTTTGTGTGCTTTTACCCTGCACTATACAGATTTCATGGGGGAGACCAGCATTTCTCAAAATGGGTGTCCTGACCCAAAAAGGGATTGTGTGGGGGGAAGGGAGGGTTTGCAAGGTTATTTTGGGGGGTGGGGGGTGTCACGGTATTGCCACCCTTACTTCTGAGCTGCCTTCAGAGCTGGGCAGCCAGATGGTTGTCGCTGTTGGCCAGGTGCCCAGCTCTGAAAGCAGCACCCACCAACAGCAATGCAGAAGTAAGGGTAGCAGTATCACAACCCCCCTACAGTAACCTTGTGACCGCCCCCCATTCCTTTTTGGGTCAGGACCCCTACAATTACAACACTGAAATTTCAGATTTAAATATCTGAAATAATGAAATTTGCAATTTTTAAAATATTACCACAAAATTGACTAAAATGGACTGTGAATTTGGTAGGGCCCTATCTATGGAGTTCAAATCCATTGTTGTTGTAACAGTCTTTTATCATTCCATGCATAATAGCAAGAAACTGCTTTAAATGCTAAAATGATGAAAGACTGACTTCCAGTGTGCAGAAGTAATGAAAAATTAATTTTTAATAAGATAAATCTAGCAATAAAATGGGATTTTGTATAAACATAAGACCTATTTTGATCTAATTTTTAGATTAAAAATAATTTTTAAATCAAATTCTTTAAAATAATGAGTATACAAAAGACATCTGCTTAAAGAGTTATACAGCAATATATAGTTAATAAGTACATAAAATCCAAAGAGGCAGTAGTTTTTTGAAGAAAAATGAACAGAAATGCTTAAAAAATATAAATGAACCTAATTCATTAACAGAAATTGGTATATAAGCAACATAGACAGATGTAAAAAATACAAATATATACATTTAAAAAGTAAACAGATTTCTTACCCACCATGCCTAGTGTTCAGAATTTTGTCTCTCTCTGGTACAAGCTGATTATATTATACGCATAAAACAATGTAAAGAATGCAGCTGCCTTTATGAGCACTTAATATATTAAGGTTATTAACTCTTACAGGAGAAACAAAGAACTCTGAACACAGGTCCTGGCAGGCAACAAGCCTTTCGGATTACTTTGAGAATGTATATATTTCTAATGCTTATCTCTACCCATGTATTCTGTTACAACAATTTAAGTTGCTAAATCATTTACTTGGTAAGGCATTTCAATTTTACTTAAAAAAAAAAATCAAAGTATTCTAAAATTAAACCCCCCACTTTACTAAGCAAATAACCCCAATATGCATTCAACAAAAGTACAGAAAGAAGTCTGGCATATATAGACATCGTTAAAGAGGAAATATACCGCTTGGAGTCATATGGGGATTATCTTGAGAAAACATCTACAAAAAAGCTCCCAAACAGGCATAAATCAGACAGCTACACCCAGCATACGAAAATAATTCATCTTACAGGAAGGGCACATTGTGAACAGAGTTTGACAGACAAAACAAAGTTACCAGAACAGGGAACTATTAGGAAATAGAGATATCAACAATCGTTAACTTAATTCAGTTTTCTGTCTTGCTGTCAAAGCAGCATTTCTTGAATACTGATAACATAGCAAAGAAAATGTAATTCATTTACATGTGATGGCGTACCCTGTATTTTTAATCTTGAAACCATGGACAATAATACAATAAGTACATACAAACGTCCTCTTTTTAAGACTTTGGATAGTCCTCTGGGACAAAGTAGCATGACTTCATGTCATGAGTGCCATGTTGGTCTGGCTTTGCATTTGACTTCAATACATTTTGACACTTTTAAAGGCATGCATATCCTGATAGCAGGACATGGGATGGCTCTGTCAAAAATCCAGATGAGCATCAACCCTACAGAATTCATAGATGGGCGAGACAACCTGTTAAAATATTTTTTTAGCAATTTACCAAACACACATATGGGAACATTGGAGCTCTGTGTTCCACTAACAGAGATCAAAAGTTCGGGAGACTGGCTGGGAGTGTCCGGTTTTCTCTCTTCAGCTCCCAGCTGCCTTGGGTGGAGGGAGGCCCCCATGCAGCTTCCAGCTGCCACAGGCAGAGGGGGAACCCCACAGCTCCCTGCCACTGAAAACCAAGGAGCCGCAGCAGCAAAAGTCACAGACAGGTCACAGCTTCCGTGAATTTTTGTTTATTGCCCATGACACGTCCGTGACTTTTACTAAAAATAACCATGACAAAATCTTAGCCTTAACTATAACCCATGAGACAATTAATGAGTGAAGATACACACCTGGAAATTTCGTTTAAATATTAATTATATAGTGTGTCAAATATTTGATGGGAGGAAGCCAGTGTTTAGGGTGAAGAATGCACTGCTGGGAATGGCTGAGGTAACCAATCGCACTGTACTAGCCTGTGCGTGGTACTAGTCTATAAAAATGAATGGTACTTACAGTAATTGACAAGGCTGTTGATAGTGAAACATTAGAATTCTGATATATTACAAGCTAAAGTTGTTAGAATGAAAATGAAAGGAATGATCACAATTTAATAGCAGGCGCAAGCTGCATAAGTGAAGAGTTTCTAAAAGCTGATTGCTGCACATTCAGGAGACAGAAACGAGGTGGCTCATAAAAAAGGCCATCTACTGTCACGAGTCAGACCTGGAAGAGTTGCATGTAAAACTGGCCAATGTCAGTAAATGTTCATTCCACACAAATCAATTTGCTGTTAATTACATGTTGCATTTGTAGAAAAAGCTAACAATTCTTTTAATGTCAAATTAACAATGAAAAAGTCATGATGAAATATGACTATTAGGATTTCGTTTATGAATCTGTTCTGAATAATTAATATAATTTCAATTTAATTAAAACCACTCTGAAACAAAACAGGTAGCTATTGAAATCCATACAAACAAAAACTGAATCCTTTCAAGGGTCTTTATAAGGGAAAGTAAAGAAAAATATACAGATGCTCAGGATACCCTCAACCTTTTGAACTGGGATTATCTATGGAATATTTTTAATAAACTTTGGCAGCAATTTTTTAAAGACAGAGTAACTGTGTAAATAGCTACTACATTCAGAAAAGTACCAGGAATTATTTGCTTCGGGATAGCAATTCTTGAACGCCAGTGGAAAAATGTACATTTCATGAGAATTAGTCTCTCTCCTCATCATACATGCATCTTTTTGATAACGAACATATATACTGAAATGAACCAAGGTTTTGTATTTCAGCCTCTCTGAAATTCCTAGTTTTTGTGGGTCCAAGTCATGCTCAGTATTTGTATTTTTTCTCAATAAAAAAAAAGGTGAAAGCACCAATACCCACTTTACTCTTTATATTAAAGATACCAATTACAAGCCAATAGTAGCATAAGTTTTACAAGAAGTAAAGCTAATGAAGTAGAATACATACCTTGAACAGGGATTTCTGCATAGCTTGGTCTTTTGTCTGACAAAGGTGTAAGGGGTTTGGAGGAGGATATTGGTCCACTTATAGAATGCCTCTGAAATAACAAGATATCATATAACAACATATTTAATTTGAAGATAAAGAGGAACCATCAAAATGGACTGTAAAGCAAGTAACCTCTAGATCTACCCGGATCGGTGGGCAGTGATCGATCTAGTGGGGATCGATTTATCGTGTCTCGTCTAGACATGATAAATCGATCCCCGAACGCACTCCCCGTCAACTCCAGAACTCCACTGCTGTGAGAGGTGGAAGTGGAGTCTATGGGGGAGCGGCGGCCGTTGATCCTGCGCCGCGAGGACGCGAAGTAAGTCGATCTAAGATACGTCGACTTCAGCTACGCTATTCTCATAGCTGAAGTTGCGTATCTTAGATCGATCCCTCCCCCCAATGTAGACCAGGCCTTATAGTAGTGTCAGATGTGGCATAAATATGTTCAGGTTGGTATAAGGCAACATGCAAAGAGAATTCATTCTCATTTTTGCTTCTGTGAGATATATAAAGAAGGCCTGAATGTTACTTTTTACCTGAGACCTGATCTACACACAGACATTGCACCAGTTTAACTAAAGTCGCAATATTAAACCCATGCAGCTGTGTGTATAAAATGTGGAAAGAGTCCACACAAAGCTGCACGGGTTTAATATTGCAACTTTAGTTAAACCGGTGCAACTTCTATGTGTAGACAAGCCCTAAGTCTTATTTACCAAATGATAGTAGGTTTGACATTCCAGGCACCAAGGAACTGAAACCTGAATCAAAGAGTGATTTTTATTCAGAATGAGTTAGGTTTTGTTACCACCTATTTAATTTGAAGCACTCTACAAACAGCTAAAAGTAAATATCTTTGTTAAACATTTATCATACCTTTATGATATCAATCTAATTATTTTCCATATGAAGGTCCTCTGAACTGCAGTTCTACTCTGAAAGGTAACTATGTAAAATTGGCACAATTTTAATAGATTTTTTGACCTGTGAGAATTCAATGTCCCGTCTTTTTAGTGATACAAGTAAGTTCTCACTGCTCTTTACAGATCCTACTCAACAAAAATTGAACTGGATTTTATTTTTTTTCTTGTTCAACTGAATTTACTAAATTCAAACCAGTTTCACCCGTGGAAACTCACTGGAAAAAAAACCGGGGAACTCCAAAATGCCATTTCTACTCTCACTTTCAGAGTAGAGCTGCACTTTAATGTTGATTTTTTTGATATGTTGACTCCACCATGTCCCATATTCTGTCTTTGGGAGACCTCACATTCCCTTCAAGCACAGCCTCCTGGATATCATCATTGAGGAACTACACCAACTACTTTCCTAGTATTTTTCTTTGTAAACATTTACATATTTTTAGCTGTAATGAATCTTTACTCTCTGAAAAGAAGGAAAGCCAGCATTGTGTGATCCGATAGTGTTCCACCGATCGCATGCAAATCATGTGTGGACTATTTTTTTGGAACCAATAGGCTATATTGTGGAAATACATATTTATTCTGAAATCTGGATTTTGCATGCAGCATGTTGTCATTCCGCAACTACAGGTCTGAATCTGCCTTGTTTACAGAAGTGTCAATCTGCAGTATATTCCAATGAAGTTAAAACACACCCACTGGATGCACACACTATTCTTTCAGTAGTTGAACAGTTCGATAATCATACTCTACATTCACTGAGACCAGCTGTTAGTCTTTCCTGATTCCCTCTGTAAATTATTTGCATTATTTCCTGGAAAATTATATTTGGTTTCAAAATATCTAATCCAAGTTATAGTATACCTTCATTATTTACTTACCTTGTCCCTCTCACATTTAACTATTTGATCAGCCCACTAAAGAGTTTAAAATGAACATCCTGTCAGTTTCCCATCTGGCCCATGCTAAGATAAGATGGCTAAATGAGTCGGCCCCCTTATCTTCAGGAGATTAAAGGCTCAGGTGCTTCTCATGCCAAGTCATATAGACCAGCTAAACTCAAAGATATGATAAAAAAATTAAACCTTAAGTATAGAGTTCGCAACATGTGCTTGCATACACAGGATTACCAGGCTATTGACTCTAGCGTGGCTCTCATATATAACAACCTTTTTGCATTGGCAAGAAAATGAGAAAACTGCCAGTGTCCAGGAGTCTAACCCGCATAATACAGCAAGAGGAATTGTATTTCATCACTTCATTATCAGATTATCTATGGGATCCTAAATGCTATAAAGATGGATATTTCTTCATTTAAACATGCTGTCAACTGCAGATCAAGTAAGCCCTGAAAGAGCTAGTTCTAATCCATGCATGAAATTGTTTCTGATGGCTCATTTTAAAAGCTAATGTTCTCCACTTATTCAGAAACTTTAACCACCACGTCAGAGTGAATTTCCGTATTTTACCAAGGAAATAACAGCTATAACTGAAAGAAAAGGATAAAATTCAAAGAGGAATAAATACATTTTAATTTGGCTAGGCACTGTGTACTCAGATCACACACAGTCTCAACTCAATCAAGGCTTCCCACTGATGTCCTGGGGGCTATGCACCTCCCAAATATTAAACATAATTGTATCTGGCCTGCCAAAATTGAGAAGCCAAAACTCTTGGTGGTACAGCAGTAAGGGTTGTAAGATTTAAACCTAAACCTGTCCCTTATTTCTCTACGATCCCCAACCCCTCACCATCTTAAAAAAAACAAACACCCACCCTCTTAGGGCTTGTTTTTAAACACTTTCCTCTACCAAGGATCATCAGGCAATCACCTGCTGCACTGCCTATCTTTGAGCTAGCATCTGTGAGCACTCCAGCCCTCTCAGCATACAGCAGTGGTTTTCAAACTGGGTTATGCGAGCTCTTGTCAGGGGGTATGTGAGAAAAATCCTGTCATGGTGGATAATACATTTTATTTAGGAAGACTTGGCAATCTAAACATAGGCATATTATGACCCTATTTCAGATGAGGGCACGTATTAGACTATATTATTGGAAAGGGGTACGCAGCCTGAAAAGTTTGAAAACCACTGGCATAGAGGATGAAGGAAGACCTCCCTTTCCAATTCTACCATTCTCAAAGACTCCACATTAGTGGAAACCTCCCCCACCTCCAGGAGAAAGCTCCTGCTAAAGCCTATATAAACATGGAGCCCCCACAGTACTCCTAGCCTGGAAGCAAGGGAACACAGCTCCACACCTCCACCTACCCATGTTTCAGTACTACTTCCCCAACCCCCATGTTCTCCTACGTACAATACTTTAAAAACAAACATTCTTTGAGATAGGGTCAGAAAAGTGACTGGCTTACTCAGCTGGCAACTTTCGGTTTTCTGCTTTTTACTTCTGTTGGTACTCCAGAGCCAATACCATTCTATCCAGCCATGTCTACTCTAGCCAGTTTCCCCTAGAATTTTCAATCATTCATCCCACCAGTGTTTGCACTAATGTAGACAGGCCACAGATATTCTGGGAAATTTTAGGGGGAAATGGATCAATTGAATTATTTACCGAGTTCCAACCAGCAACATCTGTACTAGCCTACTAAGACAGTGACATGCAGCATAGGGGTCACAAAGGGAATAATCTGCCCTGCAGAACCTTAATTACACATGATGAGGTGCAAGAAACAATTTTGCTTGACTGAGACTATGATGAGCATAAGGAATGGTGTTACACACTTGTAAACTACACTCGTTTGATATAGAATCAGACACCAGTACAGAACCCGACTTTAAAAAAAACAAAAGAAAACCCACCAGTCACTGTTGGGACTAGATTTGTCACTAGAACTGCGCTTTAAGTGTAACGTTAACTGTCTCCTACAAGCCAGTTCTGAGGAACTGGACACGTCAATAGTCAAAGCCCACAATACCGAAAACAAAATGTTATCAAAAGGACAAAAGGGATACACACATCTTCAATATAGACAATGAAGGATGCACAGATGTGAGCCATAATGTTAAATATTGGTATTAAAGACTATTTGCAATCTGTATTCTGTAGCTCCTATTGGTCACTTTTCAAACTACATTAAGAACTGGCAGGAGGAAAGGGGTGGGGGAGTTGAAGTCAAGCTCATTTGAATGAACTGTATAATGAAAGATATCCACGGTCTTAAATAAACTGGACTTTCCATTCAGTGCTGTTCCCAAAAAGTTAAGGTATTTTATAAAAATATACTTGCTCTTTATATAAAAAATAAATTTGATATAAATATACCAGATACTATATGGGAGTCAGAAAAATGTACATTGCTGTTTGCCAGCGAGGGTGCAGGCTTATTCTAAACCACAGCGGAGAGCTAAAAACAAAACTAAAAATGCCTAGAAACACTAACAGTGGGGGGAAAAGTATTATTGATATTTACTTTCAAATATAAGTACAGATTAATTTAACCCTGGAGTAAGGATGAATTTGGCCTAATATATTTAACAACAAAAAAGTGGTCTCAGAATTACAAATAAGATTTACTATGCTAGGAGAGGAACAGCAAGTGCACAATCTCACTAACAATAAGAACATTTAGGGTCAGTTACTTTTTTCTCACTGCCATTTCCAAGCTGAAGGCAAAAGTTCTGCTCGATAGTAAGGATCTCCTGCTTATTATCTGTTAGCATAAATAATTAAGTTAACAGTTTCAGACATCAAAAATCTAATTTTAAATGTTATGGTGTTGGTACTTTCTTAGGTTAATGCAGAAATCCATCATGCAGAAAACAATTTGATTAAGTTAGGCTTCCTGGAAATCATCCAGGGTAGAACAATGGGAGTTACTAATCAATTCATAAAGAGAAATAGAAACATACCCGATCCTTTTAAAAAAGGAAAGTAATCTGCATGTACAAAGTTTTTTCAATTTGAGAAGCAGAATGGTGATGGACTGAGTTAGACCGTTAACCTCCAAAGATCGTATTTTAAGTCCCTGGTGGACACTGGTAAACATTGCTAAACCATAATCCTGAGTACCTGAGGTTAGCTGTAAAAAGTGTGTGGGGAAGCCAGCACACATTACCAATCTCTGTCTGCTTATCTGTAAGTTATTATATATTTATATTACAGTAAAGCCTAATTACAGAGGGCCTAATCAGGACTGGGTCCCATTTTGCTAGATGCTGTACAAACAGAGGCAGACATGGTCCCTGCAATGAAGAACTTACACTCTAAGACCCTAGTGCTATTAGTCCAGGTTCATGAGAATTAAATATACTTTTTTAAAAATAGTGCTTTCCAGGAAGAAAAAAAGAAAAAACTATGTATTCACTTTTTCTCTTAACCCTGTTTAATCAGTTTTCTAGCTACTGGGAGGGAAATATACTACACTTAATTCCCCATTGAAGGAGATATCTTTTGTACTTTTACATTGAGTGCCTCACTCAGACATTCAGATGAAACCTCATCTACACATGGGAAATTTTGCAAAAATTCCCCATTATTGTCAACACCAGTTCAGATAAATCAATGTTAGGAGCCTTAGTGTAACGGGGCTGCCAGCTGTCAACTAGACCTGCTTTGAGCTAGATGGCAATGATTACAATATAAGTAGCAAGTCAACTCTAGGGCTCCCATTGTCGCAAACACCAGTAGAGCGAGGGAAAAGTTAGAAACTGAGGAATTTTTGTTATCACAGTTTAAGGAGAAACAGTGACAATCAAAGAAATACTCCACTTTGACTAAATCTTATCGCCCTGCCTATGTGCTTTGGGCTGAGGTGAAAATGGAGGGGTGAAACACCAGGCTGGGCTGCACTTGCCGATGTCACTTATCAGCACAGAGCAGGAAAATGCATGTAAGACTTGAATGTTGCAGTCGAGTCAAAAGTAATTTAAAATACTAGATTAAACATAACCCCAGTTTGCTCAGCAAAGTTAAATATGACACTGGCATTTAAGCCCAATGTTTGTGACATCCTCCTACTGAAGTGACACTGAAGTATAGATAGATGCCTCTTTTCCTAAAGTGTTTTGCAACATAGGTATGCACTGCTAAACAGCTGCTCTACTCCACCACCATGTTGACTGCATTTTAGTGGAGGTCATAACGATTCCTAGATATGCTGCAGTAATTACTATGCTTTGAAATCCTTATAGGTGCATAAAGTAAGATTAAAAATGTTAAATTATACAAAATGTTTAATATTCACACATTAGATTTGCCAGGGATGCATGACACACGTAAGATAGTTTGAGTGCTGATAAAATGGATCCAATCACAGACACCAGCCTACCAGTAATCTAGGGAAATGAGGAGCTCAGCAGAAAAAGGAAAAGAGGAGAAATACCTCTCCCAACAGCCAGGACTGGACTGAAGAGAGAATACGAGTAAGAACAAGAGAGACACCTTAACATTTTCCTTTTCTGAATTGGAAGAGTGTAGTAAGATATTGCATTGAAAATATTAAACAGCAACATGCTATAATTGGGCTGTGATGTTCTATCACACAATGATACTGACTCGGATCATCAAGGGAGGTTAAGGGAGGTATGCCTGTGTTTGCATCTGGTCTTAAATGCAGATGGGTCTCACTCCAAAACCTGGTTTTGACAGTCTGTCCATCTTACCGGAATACCAGGATGGGTATAAATGGGATTTGTGTTGGCATACAGATTGTCACACTGACCCAGAGTCTCTGCTTGATCAGCTAAGTGCTACCACAAAGAAACCGAGTCCGCAAGGGTATGGATGTCTACCCTGCCACACAGAGCATGCTTTCCACAGCACGTAGATATGTGGTAGCTCTGCTCAAGCTAGGTCACTAAAAATAGCAGCGCGGCTGCAGCAGCATGGGCAGTGACTCAGGCTAGGTACCCAAGTATGAACCAGGGGGTCAGGCATGATTGAGCTGAGGCAGCTAGCCCAAGCTACTGCTTGTGCCACTGCAGCCACACCAATATCTTTAGCGTGCTAGCTCAAGGTTACTTGTTCTAAAGGATTTCAGTACTTGGGCAGTGGACAACTCTTCTAGCTTAACTCAGATCTCACAGCCACGATGACAACCTTGGAACTGTCCCAGGCAGTCACACTCTTAAATCTTGCTTTCCCACTGTAACTAAAGAAGGAATAATGAACAGAATATGAAGGCTGACATCACAGGTAGGGGAGACTCGATAGAAGACAAATTCTAAGAAGTAGGCTGAACTGAATTATTTAGTGCCTTGAAGGGGAAGACAGTAGAAATCAATGTGGTAACATGATGGACATTCTCTGAACCTCATTACATCATTCCTTCACTATAATTGGCTGTTTAGATATAATGCAACATAAATAAGGTCAACACAGAAAATTCTCTTTGCATAGTTACACACATTCAGTAAAACCACATATTTTCAAAAGAAATTAGAGGCAAAGTTGCTCTGTTACACTATTACGTTCCTTTTTCAGGAAGTTACTTCCACTCCAGAGAACATCCCACTTCTGACATTCTACTTGTGCACCAGAAGTGCAATTCAAGATTCAAATTATAGCAGACAAAGAACCTCAAATGAAGAGTAGCAAGCAGCACGCGCTAGCTCCCCACTAGTTTAAGATGTTATTTTGGTTACAAAGAACTGAGGTTCATGGTTAATTTATGAATAAATAAAGCAAATAAGCCTCAGGCTACAGTGAAAAGACTTTGGTGTTGCCAAACTTCTAGTCTAGCCTTTCAGAGTGTGAGATTAAGCGTGCTCATTTCATGAACAAAGAAAAAAATATAAAGGTAGATCAATGCCGACTGAACCCCCAGGTGACACAAAGCTAGTCAGATCCAGCTGTCTTCTGAAAACACTGTCACTGCTGACTTAACAACAGAAAGCAACAAATTTTCTGATTAAAACATCTAATTTCTCCCCTTTTGTTGTGAAGCTATTTGAGTCTCAGTGTGAAGGGATATGACTTATCAATAACTGCACTATAAAATGCTGCCATGTTTGGACAACAGGTTTCAAACATTATTCTTTCACTGCCACAAGTCAGGGTTCAAAAAAGTGCTTCCTCTCACGTCAACAATTGTAAAATTGTGCCACCACATATTACAATAAATTGGTAGCATTTCTGGCCTGCGATACTCTGAATCTAATAGAAGAAGTACTGATAAGTGAGCATACACTGTCACTGAAGGAAATGGGCACTGCCAGTTCCTCAAAATGCTTCATCCTGCCAGCAACTTCTACCTTTACTCTTATCTGTTCTGAGCCTAACCCTGTTGGCTATCGTCCACGTCCACACCTCATCCTGAAACTGAGAAAACAAAACAATGGTGTCCAGGTTCATAGAAAGCAAGACCGAGCAACACGCTCAGTATACTGATAACTATGCAATCCTGTGATACTTGATGTTCTCCCCTGCAGTTGAACGAAGGGGTGGGAGGCTGGAAAGGGGACAGAGAATCTAGGGTACATCAACACGTTGAACATAACTCTCTGTATCCCTATATAATGAATAAAAATAGCCAACTTATGACTTCATCCCTCTAATACAGATCCTATAGTGAGGCCCGCAACACTGATAAATTTGTATCAAAGGCTGATGACCAATCCCACACAGATGCATGACCTCTATCGCCCAAAGGAGACAAAGGACTGAAAACTGACAGATGGGTTCAGAAAGATTGAAGTTAGCCTTCCATGTTACAAGAATATCAATTCACAGTAGCACAGGAATACTTAGTATCCAACTACAGAATTTTGTTTTTCAGTGTTTCTTACTCAATGACCCCCCTCCCCCCAAAAAACCTCTACAAGTTACACATGCATTAAACAAACCTTTGATAATTTTTTTAGTACTCCAGTTGGTTAAAGATGGCACATAACCAAACAGTGCATGCAATAAGATGTTCCTTCATTATCATATACCCCCAAAGAAAGTAACTTATTGCTTAAAGGGGCAGTCAGAAGTGATTTGTCGACATGGGAAGCAAAGTTGGCCCTGACAACATCCTTGGAAATGGGGAGGGAAGAGAGACAGACTGCCTCTGTATCAGCAGTAAGATATGGGGGAGAAGTTGTTTCACCCTAACAGAATTGGGCTTGAAGGGCAATAATTTTTTTTAAAAGTGCCCTTAGGCTGTATCAGTCCCTTTGTCCAACTCTACATTTCAGAAACTATTTACCTGAGGCAATATTTTACTACAGTTGCCAACAAAGTCAATCAGTGTCTGTATAATACCATCATCACCTTTTGCATGATTTCTTTGACAAAGGATTAAATACCATCACATGGACTTACCTGCATAGGAGACACTGCAGCTGCTGGGGGTGTTTTCATCGGGCTTGGACTGAGAGGAGTGCGAGGAATTGTGGCTGTGGCAGGGCTTGGAACTAATGGAAAAATAAAAAGGAAGCTATCCCAAATGCCGCATGGTTTTCAGTCAAATGGAGAAGTGGCCGTATAGCCACATGTCAAGACAACTGTTTAAGGGCAGAACCTGACAAGTGTTTTGTTTGCTTACATTGTGCAGTGCTCATTTTTTGGAAAGCAACTTTGAAAGTTTCAAAAATGCTCGAGTACTATGTTGGTCACCTCCTAACATGAGCCTGCACTATATCAAAAATAGAAACCATATAAAACTATTTACAGTATCTAGCTGTTCACAAAAAAAATCCCTCCGCTCCCCCCCTTAACTGCAAGTTTTACATACCAAAAGTGGCTTTGGTTTTCTAGTTTAGAGGGTTACATTCTTCGTTGCACCTCTAGGAAGTGTACATTGCACGTATCGGGGCTCCATACTTTCCTCCCTTTCCCCCACAAATTGTCTGTGTGACACCCACCCATCCATCTTTATTTCAGATACTCCCTGCAACCAGCCTTCATGCCGGAGCCTCTAACTCACATTCACCCATGCTAGGGTCCTCCATTCCCCACTCATTAACCCCTCTGCCGCATTTCAGGGGGTTGGATTATCCCCCATGTCATCCTCCCCACATACCATCACCCTCATTTCGCCACCCATGTCAAGGGCTGTGTGCCCCCCTCATTCCCTACTAACCCCCATATCAGGGTCCCCCATTTTCCATCACCAGGGAACCCTATTTCCTCTCCCTACATGGTAGGAGCTCTGTGAACACCTCCATTGCACCCACCATGCCACCTATTACCACTCCACCATTCTAATTTCCTTTCTTTCTGTTCTGGAGAAGCATTCAGGGAGTTAGCATTTTCACACTATATTGGGAAAAAGGCTAGAGCTAAGATAAGGGATAATGTTAACGGCTGCCACCAACCAGTTATTTCATCTACAAACGATCACAGAGGTAGTTGTAGTTGCTGGGTCTGCTAACCAGATGCAAGGAACTGAGAGTCCCCTTCATCTCCCCCCTCCAAATTTTCCAAATTTCAGATAGAAGTGCCATCAACTTGTGTATAAATCTCATTTTGCCAAGCCAGTCAGCTGATTCCCTAATTGCATGACTAGCAAATGATGTAAATTTCTTACCAGAAGGATAGTTTTTATTTGTCTGAGCAATCAGATCCTTATCCAAAGCCACAGATGAGCAAGTTTTCTGCTGATTCACTCATGTTACTTCCTCCTTTTACTAGAATTTTTTGCACAATTATTATGAACAAAAACATGAACAGCCCTCAAATTAGAACTGAGGAGGTTGAAAACGACAAAGACAAACACTAACAGGGAGAACACAAATGTAGAAATATGACAATCTACAGAATCTCCATAAAATTTATAGATTATACTGAATCATATGACAGGTCTTCAGGCGGTGAGCATAAAAGTGGGTTGCCATTTACATTACGGCTGCTTATATCACTCTGATACCGCTAAGGGACCTTAAAGTGCATGTAAATGTAATTTAAAATGTAATTTACACCCACATTAAGACCCCTTTATACTACCAAGGCAACGTAAAGCTGTCTTAATGTAAATGAGACTAAGGGCTTGTCTACACATTGGGGAAATGTTCTCTACAGGGGATGTGATTTCTAAAGCACACTAATGCGTTGTACGTTAATTGGTCTGTGTAGACCCTACTGGTGCATACTGAAGGTTCCCTAGTACAATTTAATGTAATACTGTTTCAAGCACTGGTATAGTGCACTAGGAAACTTTTAGTACACACCAGCAGGAGCTACACAGACTAATTAATGCGCAATGCATTAGTGTGATTTGGAAATCACAAGCCCAGAAAATGCATTATTTCACCATGTAGATAAGCCCTAAATTTGTATAACAACTTCACAAACAGGACCTTAAAGTCAGGCTCTAAATCTACATGTCTCATTTCCTAAAGTGCTGAGTGCCCAATAGTTCCCACTGAGCTAAATGGGAGAAGTAGGGTCGACAGTTCTCTGACAGGCACTAAAATATGGATTTTAGGAGCTCAGGCTTTTTTTTTTTTTTTAAAAACTTGGTGCTAGTCATTATATAGCTTCTAGGACGCTCATTTGGGGGGCATGTATTAATGTCAGTGTCTTAATGGGAGTACTGAATATCCTTAAGCTGGGGACACAGCTGAGTGTACAATTGGTATTATATTCCTGTTGAGTGACAGTGCTGAATCACAAAGCCTCTAGTGTCCAAATCACTAGGTAAGTGACAGTGAGGGATAGAGAACATTCAACCCCTGGGGTTGAGGAGAAAAGAGGAAGAGAAAGGATAATTACTTAACAGTAATGTACCCCAGTAATGTAATTTAGTGTACGTGGGTTTGTTTCAGACCTTGCTATTGTACTGTCATCCAGCTGAATTTTGAATCAGCCAGAACATCAGAAGCATACATGTCAGCATACACAAACTTCTAACTTTGTATAGCTACTACACTGGCTAGAAGTAATTACCTTGTGAGGCACTGTCGAAGGATTTGATTAGTGTTTTTACGGTGGGAGTTGGCTCCGAGGAAGTGGATGACCTGCGACTCAGCCCCATTCCTTGTCTCAGAGCTGCCAAATCCCTTTCTACAGCATTCATGTAATTGTATACCCGGCCACGTTCCTCTTCCTGCCTGTAAACAAAAGCTAGGTCATCTTAGCCACATCAGAAAAATATTTTCTTTATGTCAAAAGGCTTAAATGTAAACACAGGAATTGAGCTCATAACTCTACTCATTATATTAACCTACTTTGCTATTTGTTGTAATTTAGATTTAGATTAACAGCCTTAAATACCAGTCAACTTCTTTAATATCTGTCAACAAGAGATCTTAAGAGAACTGAAAGGCTTTTTACCTATCAAGAGTCAAGTTTAGGGTCTTGTGTTTTCTAGTGAGTTAAACTTCAAATTTGCCATAGATTAAAAACTAATCCACTGAAATCATCAAAATAAGAAACACCTTTACAATTATTTTTGAAAGGGACAAACTTTTTTATTCCAGGGGGGGCGGGGAATATATTTTTAAAGTTCAGCTTTGAATTGAGACTAAACTCTAGTTGCAACCCAAAGGACACTAAGGTTTTAGAATGGAAGGGACCTTTCAACCTAAGTTTATGTTGGTTATGACATTCACTGTCACTCTGATGGAGAAACCATCCTTCTGTCTGGAGAAAGCCACCACCACCCCCCCCCCCCCCCCCCGCGGATCTGAGGGGTTATTCATTGCCTCAGTTTCAGATCAAATACCATGCTAACTACATTTTTCAACAGCAGCTATACCGTTTCTCTTCTTTTGGAATCTTACAACAAGTTTTTAAAGAATCATTTTCAGTTACCTTTGAGTTCTTTGTTCTTAGGAAATCAATTACCGGTAGATTATTTTACCTCCTTTACCTATTTATCTGCAAGCAACATGGATTTAGAAAGCCGTTCTGGAAACAGTATCAGAACAAACCAAGCAATAGGCTTCCGACATCCAAAAGCGTGACTACTGCATAAAAGGCTTGTTTTCAAGTTGACATTTGGTAGATGATTCTGTTACATTGTTAACACTGATTCCAAGGAGAAATCAATTCTAGCTGATCTGCAGCCAGTACATTTATTATTCCAATATATTTTACCCACCAGGGCAGTGAATTGATACTGCAAAGTCAAGCCTTAGCGTCAACAAGGGGATTCAAACACCTCACAATTAGTCTGATTCATTTCAACTTAATGAACAGATTTTCTAGATATGACGGATCCTTGTAATGCAAAGCATAAATTACAAACTTCCTATTTTGAAAATTCAAAGATTAGGTTAGAAATTCCTATCAAAAGTGGGTGCTATGACATTTTGACTTAAGGCATTAATCTCTCTAAACTCCTGGTATGAGTATCTCCTAGGCCAATAGTAATCAGGAGTTTTACTACCTGACAGCCTATTCAAATTGGTAGCTTCACTTCAGATTAATCTGCTTTACCCTCACCATCCAGGTCATCTCTTATTTTCAATTATATCCTCCTCCAGTCTGCTCTCTACATCTCACATATGCAGCCTGTGCAAAATTCCACTTCAAAAATAATTTCTCTCAGCCCACTCTGGTGTTCAAGTGTTTCCTGCCTCAAAGATTTATCTGTATTTACAAAGTGTTTATCAGTGTTAATTTACATGGCACTTTATCGAAGGTTTTAATAATGGGAACATGTATACACATCACAAACATCGTAATTGTAACTGCTGAGTCTCCAGTCTGAATCAAAAGGACCAAATAGCCATGGATCCAAACAACTCTTCAACTCCTAGAGAGGACTAGTAGTCAGGATTCAGGTAGATTGGCAGGACTGGGAAAAACATGGATTGTGTCTGAGCTGTATGTGCTATGGATTCATTGAAGACTGAATTTTGTGTTTTTTTGAAAGATGCCCGACTGATGTAATTAGGATCACTGAAAAATCACTACTACAGAAAAACCTCCACAACCAGTTGATTATGAGGCAAAGGCTTATTATTGAAGAAAGTTGACAGCAACTGCAGAAAATCCTAGTTGCCTGTTTTCCAAAGTGCCGTAAGTATATTTAATTTTAGATAAGAAGCATACTGTTTCAGCTTCTGCTCAATATATAGGAAAGTCTCTTTTACAGGTGAGGCTTTTAGTGATTGGTTTCTCATTATATTTCTTAAATAGCACACTGCTGGAAGTTCATGGAATAAGCTATGCAGTAATACTAAGATTATTTTCTGATGGTATTTTTGGAAAAAAAATTAATTACTGTGCAATTACAGGCACCACTGTGCTAGTCACTGTATAAATTCAGCAAAAAGCCTATCCCCTGCTCCAAAGAAACTAAGCACTACGTATCTGACTGGGACAAACTCCTTTCCTTTGAAACTGACTAATCATAGTCATTTGTAAACTCTAGCCTCAAAAAAATTAAAGCCATAAGTAGAAATCAAATACCAGATGCGAGAATGCCCCGGTTTAAGTAGGTTGTATGCCTTCTAATATTCCAAGAGATATGGTTCACATTACCAGTCTATGTAGATTACCTAGAAGTAATCATCTCTTGTAGAACTCCTAGGGATTTCTGTCTCAATTCAAGCTATAACAGGTCACAAGTGAGAATCTAACATCTTTTATCTGAGTAGCCTAGTTGTCAAGAAACAAACCCTCTCTTCTCCATAGTAAGATAAGCTTGTGTTTTGCTCCCCCCTAAAGAGCCTGGCAGCTAAGCAAAATATACTTGCAACAGCACAGAAGAGACATTCATTGCTTGCTTTCCATGCTCTACTCAGGGAAGCTAAGCCCAAGTCATGGACTCTTATTTGTGACTAAAAACAGACAAATGACTTTCCTTTTTGTGTGTGCGCGAAAGTGCCAAAACAGGTACACTTCCTCCATTGCAGAAAATTAAAAAGCCAGCTATGAAAAAACCACTCTTACAGGTTTGCCCATTCTTTCAGAATTGTTCCTAGAAGTATGCAGAGAGATCTTAGGCAGAAATGATCTTGCCTCAAAATGACAGTCTCGCTCTGTGACTTTCCATGAGTCTCAACAGTGACAGTTAAGAAATTAACGCCTCAAATTGTGTAAAAGCAATAAAAATACATAACTCCATTTTCATTAACATACTTGCGTGACTTTATTTCTTCCAGCTCTTTAGTAAGCTTTTCATTTTTCTCCTGA
Organism: Malaclemys terrapin pileata; assembly: GCF_027887155.1. Lineage (NCBI taxonomy): Eukaryota > Metazoa > Chordata > Testudines > Emydidae > Malaclemys > Malaclemys terrapin. The sequence continues at coordinate 12,588,429 of NC_071520.1, read as the reverse complement.
GACTCATGCAGTCTACGCTTTAGGTCCCCTATCTCCTCTTGGGCCTCAGATTTGATATCATTTGCTATGACCACGGCAGTCTGTAGATCAGCTTGGAACTGACGCCATTCTGCGGACTCCTCCTATAAATAACCAAAACTGTAAACAGCAGCAACTAGGAGTTTGAAATCAAAGAATTATCCTGATGCAAAGTTCCACTGAACTCTCAGAGTGGAAGATTTAAGTGGGTGGTAAAAGTACTCATATTTGACAGTCCAAAAGTAAAACACTAAAGTTACAAATCTTAAATATGAAGATAATTTCATCAGTAATCAGCTTTGGGGTTTTGGAGCAGGAGCATTGGGGAGGTCCTAAAATTTCCTTTTCTTTAAAAAAGAAAAGATATAGTTAATTCTTTAATGGTTTAGTAAATTTATCCCAAGATGAAGCATTTAACTTCATCCTTGAGCTGATGCCCCTCTCCCCAGAATTATTCTAACGCTTTTAAACACAGTAATATTCACTTTCCCGCCCATTAGTAAGTCTGCCATGTGCTTTGTCTTTGGTATCTAACACCACCAATAATGCCCAGTAAGACCAGTTTCTACCTCTCTACATATTGAAATCCCAACACTCTTATACAGCCTAGAAACATTTCTGGAATATTTTTAGAGCACTGTGCAGGGAAAGACAGGCAGACTGTACTATATATTTTTATTGCTGGGTGATGTCTCATGTACCACTCTTATGGTGTCCCCCCCACCTCTTTTAATGCTTAGTTGCACACTGGGTTGTAGGTGTTAACCTACCCGTAGCCTCCTGTGAAGAGTCTTTATTTCTCTTTCCATGTCATGCTTTTGGTCCTGAAGTTTTTTAACTGTATCTGGAAAGATAAGTCAAATCCACTTTAAGATAACACCTTACTCAGTGATTTGTCTACGAAAGAGCAACTGAAGCCACTTGTGCAATTTTAAGACTTCCTGAAACCACCACTTATATTTTTCAAATTATATAATTATTAAATGAATGTCTAAGCATGAAGTTATTTAACAAAGCACACACTCCTGAAAGTGGGAAATTAGTGTGAACTAACTTGATGGGTATTAGGATTCCAGTCTCTGCCTTACCATGCACAACATTAAAAAACAAACAAACAAAAAAACTTAGTCACTAAAATGTTACCTGCAAGGTAAGCACAGTGACATCAGAGGATGCTGAATACAGGTTTTGATGCCATCAGCGTTTAAATGGATTTTCCCATTTAATAAAAATAAAAATAAAAGCTGCGTTACCACACCTACGGATTCACACTTCACTTCCCTGCTCCAAGATAGCTGCCATCAGGAATGATTCCATTCCTTGTTATTTCAACAGGAATAAGATTCCTATTCTAGCCCTGAAAAAGCTCCGATTCTTGTGTATCACAGCACTGTTTGAGATAAGCCGTATTTAAAGCATGAGGGGCAAACATTACAGTATATTCAATGAGATCATAATATGGAAGTAAGATGTTCATTTAAATAGGTCAGCAGCTACACAAAGGGTATGCAGCTTGACCACTACCAACTCCTAATCTGGCGTCTGACAGACTGACTCCTGTGATTATTACTCATTTGTTGTGTTATTCAATGCACAAGAGAACAGCATGATTGATTATTCCATTCCTATAATTGAGTAACTGATGAAGATACACATGGAATACATTTCTCATTCAGTACCACTTCACTGATCCTTGGTTCTTAGGGGCATTCTATTTCTATGGTACTGTATGCATATGTAAACTGTAAAGATTCAGGGCCTCTTGATTTGTAGGGCAAACTATGATAAATTATGTTTTTTAGTTCAGGTTCATTATGCCAGGAACAGTTGTGAAGCAAATATCTTCTGTGTATATTGGCAGCACTTTTCCTCACATGAAGGCTGCAGGTACCCAATGTATTAAGCTGTTTAAAATCCAAAACCTTGGCATAAACTAGAGTAGTAGGCACATGCTTTCTGATTATTCAGACACTCAATGTACATTAATTTAAACAACTAAATTGACAGAAGGTAAAATTGTGTGGTTCTTGTTCAGTTGTGAAACTTAACTTAACCAAATAAACACATTAGAATCATTTACAATTAGTTTCAGGGATAATTATGCAACACGGGATTCTTTTTAGAACCTTAAATTCTAACAATGCTCTTGCCTGCTTCCCCCCATTTTTAAAATTGATCGCTATATTTTGGTACCCAGAACAATCCCCTTGATTTCTTGGCGGAGAGCTGTTTTCTAACATTACGAGATATTTTTAAAATAGCGTACGGTAGACTAAATCAAAATGCCAAGCAAAACCACACACTTATTCACATGAGGATATTCCATTTCACATAATTGAAACTGGATACTAATTTGGAGACACTATTTGAGCAAAGACAGATTGATCTATAGTTCTTCTGGAGGCTGACAACTTTGGATTCATCAGCTTTGTTATGCCAATAGTCCTAACTACAGACACTTTTAATGCCACAGCTAATTTCTTTGTAAGAATGACATAAGCCCCTAAGTGGCTTGAAAAACAGTATTTCAGGCTTGGAAAAGTTCAAACACTTCAAACCAGACATTTTTCTACATCTATAGCTATCTCACAGGACTACATATTCTAAGATTCACATCTAGCTGACCTTTTAACATTGGATGTGGTAAGCTAATTAACAGTGAGGGTGACTCAAATCACATGGTACCATGTTACTTAAACTACAAAAAAAAATGGAAACCTTTGCTAGTCTTAGTACAAAAGGAGGAATTAGCATGGATACTCTTATTAGGCTGAAGCTAACATGCAAGGTTGCCTGTTTTAGATTAAAAGTGACAAAGTACAACTGAAGAATTTGAGAACAGAATTTTCAAGATTACTTAAAATGTACAATTTCTTCAATATTGAAAGTTGCCTACTGAGGGAGCCAGCAAGCCCTACCAAGCTCCCCACACTTGTTTGCAGCAGATTCCAGGAGCGTGGAACTCCAGTGGGGGGCCATTTATTTTTTTAGACAACTCAAAGGGAAATGGGTTTCATTTTTAAAAACAATTGTTTTTTTACTTCTAAAAATGAGTCATAATTTGTCTAAAAATAAACAAAAAATAGAAAAATAATCACAACAAACCAGAAAACCTAAATGCATCCTAGAGTTAAAGATTGGATAATGCCATTGTTTTGAGCTGTTTGTGAGATATGAGACACACCATTAAATGTTAGTACATTTGTGCTTTGAAGTTCAAAACAATGGCCTGAATATTCTCCAGCTACTATAAACAGTACAGAACATTTTACAGTAACAGTGTTTAGTTTTTTTCTAAATTCTATCAAGGGATGGGAGAAGAACATAGAATTGCCAACACCCAAAATTCAAAAATCAGGAGTGAGCACTCTAAAACACCATGCAATTTAAGAAAAGAAAATCATGGTTTTCCATCTTCTGTTTTTATACTCCCCTTAGCTATCCCAAATGCGTGCGCATCATTTAAATACATAAAATATACAGGCACCAACTTCCCTGTGTACCTACTCTGGGCTAACCCCCTTCTGTCCCCATGCACTATCCAGAGCCCATCCTGACCCTCAACAATCTCCAGGGTTTGAGAGAGTGAGGCTGCTGCTGCTGCTGCCAAGCTCCAAAAAGGGACTACTGCAGTATAGGGACCTCGTGATAACGCAGGCAGCGGCTATAGCTTCTAGAGGTAGAAAAGGGAAACCAGAGTTAGATCACTCAAATTTCCTGAGCCGCCTGCATTTTTCGCTATGTGAGATGGTTATTTCTATTTTTAATTACTTGCTTTAATAAATAAATATGTAAGTCAGTTGTACAAGGATATGATGTAACTGGAAATTAAGTGCTATTGCAATTTTAGATAACAATTTGTAACGAACTAGGTTATAGATGCTGGGTTTTAAATTGACTTATTTCAGTGTTAGAGTATTTCACTTGAATTTTACAAAACTGTGGAAGGTAAAGAACAAAATATTGAAAAATACTTAATTGTATTTTTATCTATAATTTTTTATAAATCCAAATTGGCACAAAAACTGTCACTATAAACAAAGTTTTTTTTAATGTTAACACCCAATCTGATTAATTTCAATACATTAATACATTTCAAATTTGTTAAAAATATTACAGTGCTAAGACATCCATATTATTTCATAATACATCATTTTAAACAAATTACAATCTGTGAACAATAATCACAATTCAGTTACCGCCGAATCCAACTATTCAGATCCACCGAGGATACTTTCAAGACTTTCTAAATTAAGATGCTGAAAAAACTAATTCTGAAGTTTTATCTGTTTGCATGCAGGTTTCTAGGTTTTGAATGCCCCAAGCCACATGATGAAAACAGTAATTCTACACCAGCTACTGTCACGATCATAACCTTGTTTTCTCCCAGGACGTTTACTTGAGATTTCCACTACTAAATAGTGGTTACATTTTTCAGTGTTTCATTGGAGAACAAGACTTTGAAATAATGGAAACAAGGCTTGCAGATGAATTACTGATGGCAGAACCCCCCTTTCAACATAAACTTCTGCATTTTGAAGAATAAGTACTGATTCCTCTGTTGTGACTGGAAACTAGCATGTGATGACTGATCACATGCTGGAAAATGACATGGTATAATGTCCAGCTAATGCTTTCTCAACATCAATTTTGCCATCATTTAACTGCAATTTCAAATCAGGGTTGTTGTTTTTTATTTTTTTTTTTAAGTCCTCACCAGCTTCAACATGAATTCAGAATCAAAGGTTATTTTACTGACTTTGATATATGGAGCAATTACTCAATAAGCTTCTTCAAACCAATTTGTCATCTTCTAACAAACCATGGAGTCTATTGACACTGCTTCCCATATTTTTATAATAATATTAGGATATGATTGTGTCATAATTAGGGCTGTCAAGTGATTAAAAAATTAATCGCAATTAATCGCACTGTTAAACAATAGAATATTAATTATTTAAATATTTTTGGATGTTTTCTACATTTTCAAATATATTGATTTCAATTATACCAGAATACAAAGTGTACAGTGCTCACTTTATATTTGTTTTTTATTACAAATATTTGCACTGTAAAAAACAAATACACCTGTAGCATTTTTCAATTCACGTAATACAAGTTCTGTAGCGCAATCTCTTTATCATGAAAGTTGAACTTACAAATGTAGAATTCATGTACCAAAAAATGCACTCCAAAACAACACTGTAAAACTTTAGAGCCTACAAGTCCATTCAGTCCTATTTCTTGTTCAGACAATCGCTCAAACAAGTTTGTTTACATTTGCAGGAGATAATGCTGCCCGCTTCTTGTTCACAATGTCACCTGACAGTGAGAACAGGTGTTTGCATGACACTATTGGAGCTGGTGTCGCAAGATATTTATATGCCAGATGCGCTAAAGATTCATATGTCCCTTAATGCTTCAACCATCATTCCAGAAGGTGTGTCCATTCTGATGGTGTGTTCTGCTCGATAATGATCCAAAGAAGTGCAGACTGACGCATGTTCATTTTCATCATCTGAGTAAGATGCCACCAGCAGAAGGATGATTTTCTTTTTTGGTTGTTTGGGTTCTGTAGTTTCCGCATCAGAGTGTTGCTCTTTAAAGGCTTCTGAAACCATGCGCCACACCTCATCCCTCTCAGATTTTGGAAGGCACTTCAGATTCTTATATCTTGGGTCGAGTGCACTAGTTATCTTTAGAAATTTCACATTGGTATCTTCTTTGCATTTTGTCAAATTCGCAGTGAAAGTAATCTTAAAACAAACAACATGTGCTGGGTCATCATCCGAGACTGCTATAACATGAAATATATGGCAGAATGCAGGTAAAACAGAGCAGGGGACATACAGTTCACCCCCCAAGGAGTTCAGTCACAAATTTAATTAACGCATTATTTTTTTAACGAGTGGTATCAGCATGGAAACGTCCTCTGGAATGATGGCTGAAGCATGAAGAGGCATATGAATCTTTAGCACATCTGGCATGTAAGTATCTTGCAATGCCAGCTACAACAGTGCCATGCGAACACCTGTTCTTACTTTCAGATGACATTGTAATTAAGAAGTGGGCAGCATTATTTCCCGTAAATGTAAACAAACTTGTTCCTCTTAGTGACTGGCTGAACAAGAAGCAGGACTGAGTGGACTTGTAGGCTCTAAAGTTTTACACTGTTTTGTTTTGGAGTGCAGTTATATTACAAAATAATCAACATTTGTAAGTTGCACTTTCATGATAAAGAGATTGCACTACAGTACTTTCATGATGTGAGTTGAAAAATACTATTTATTTTGTTTTTTTACAGTGCATATATTTGTAATCAAATATAAAGTGAGCACTGTACACTTTGTATTCTATGTTGTAATTGAAATCGATGCATTCTGTCTGGTGGGCAAATACAATCAGTCTATCTGGCTAGCTAGCTGTGAACAAGTCAATGAATGGACCATTAGGGAGAACAATAGGTCTTTGAAGATGCTCCCACCTTCCTGAGAAGTTTTCCAGGGATGCTTTGACACTGTAGGATCATGAGATCAAGTCGCCTGGTACTGGACTCCATAACAGAATACCAGTATTTTTACACTGGGGGAGGAGAGGAGAGGGGGGGGAAGAACCACACAGGCAAACAAAAACAAAGAGGAGTCTGGTGGCACCTTAAAGGCTAATAAATTTATTTGGGCATAAACTTTCGTGGGTAAAAATTCCCATTTCTTCAGATGCATGGAGTGAAAATTACAGATGCAAGCATAAATATCTGTAATTTTCACTCCATGCATCTGAAGAAGTGGGGGTTTTTACCCACGAAAGCTTATGCCCAAATAAATCTGTTAGTCTTTAAGGTGCCACCGGACTCCTTGTTGTTTTTGTGGATACAGACGAACAGGGCTACCCCTTCGATACCGGAAAACAAAGGATTCCCGCCATATGCCAAACCTATTTAAGGCAGGGGAGTGACAAAGAGCGTTCATTCTTCACTGAATCCCCGCCCAGGATGACTACTGGAAACATCTAAGAAACAAAGGGGGGGGGAGGGGAGAGGAGAAGAGCTGAGCCCAGACTGGAAAGGTGTCTGGCCTGTGAAAAATACCTGGAGTTTTAATCTGCAAACAAGAGCAGCTTGCCTTCAAGAACCAGTGAAATTTGCCTAAAAACAACATTTAGGGTGAGAAATTACTACTTGTAACCAGTTTCTTTAGTATCTTAAGCTTAGTTTGTGCGTTTGTTTCATTTGATACAGGGCTGGCTTTAGGAAGTGCGGGGCCTGATTCGAATACCCGGCGGCGGTTCAGGTCTTTGGCGGCACTTTGGCGGTGGGTCCTTCACTCGCTCTGGGTCTTCCGCGGCACTGAAGGACCTGCCGCCAAAATGCTGCCGAAGACCCGGAGTGAGTGACGGATCCGTCGCCGAAGTCCAGGACTGCTGCCAGGTGAGTAAAAAAATTAGAAAGAAAATTAGGGTGTGGGGCCCTCTTAGGCACGGGGCCCGATTCGGGGGAATCAGTCCTGTAGGTAATCTGCTTTGATCTGTTTGCTAGCCTTTTAATCACTTAAAATCTATCTTTTATAGTTAATAAGCTTGTTTGTGTAATTCATAATTGGGGGGGGCAAAAGCTGTGCATATCTTCCTCCACGTTTGGGGAGGAGGTGAATGTCACGAGCGTACACTGTACAGTTCTCTGTGCAGCGCCAGACGATACAATTTTGGGTTTACACTCCAGAGGGGGTGTGCACTGGAGTGGTGGCAATTTCCTAGCTGAAGCCTACCCAGGCAGAGCTGATTTCAGTGTCTGTGTCTTTCTGCAGCTGGGTGTGTTCCTACCTGTGTGTGGGCTGGAGGAGACTTGAGGGCTGGGCTCGGCAGGACAGTGTAAGGGAGCCCAGGCTGGTGGAACAGGCGGGCTCAGTGGTACGTCAGTACATCAGGTGGCACCCTGAGGGGGCAAGGAGGGGGGAACTGGTCACATCTATATCTTGTGTATGTGTCAATTATTCTTATTCCCTTGGGCCAATCTAAAACAAAATCTTATAGGCAATCTGCAAAAGCATTCCATCTTTCTTCTTGGGTCATGATATTTGCTCTTTTCAAGTCTTTTGACAATAATTTTAAAATATGTGCAGTCATGTGTCACGTATTTTCTTGCAAAACTTTCCTAATCTTAGAAATATTGGCTGCATTGTTTATCACAAAATAAATTACATGGCATTTACTTCCTCTCACTCTTTGAGAAACACTAACAATTGTAGAACAGATGAATATGAACAACTGAAGATAAATGCTTGTTCCACAAGTAAACATTACTTCCCTCAGTAGCTACTGTAACACAATACAGTAGAACCTCAGAGTTATGAACTGACCAGTCAACCACACACCTCTCTTGGAACCAGAAGTACACAATCAGGCAGCAACACAGACCAAACAAACAAAAACAAATACGGTACTGTGTTAAACGTAAACTTTTTAAAAACTAAAGGGAAAGCAGCATTTTTCTTCTGCATAGTAAAGTTTCAAAGCTGTATTAAGTTAATGCTCAGTTCTAAACTTTTGAAAGAACAACCATAATGTTTTGTTCGAAGTTATGAACATTTCTGAGTTACAAACAACCTCAATTCATGAGGTTCTAGTGTAGGCTTGTTGTTAAACTTAAACCACACCTCTATAGTCACACACAGGCACTCAGTTTCTGAAGACACATATGCTATGCCTACAATAGAAGCACCAGAATATTACACTAGAACAGTGCTCCTAGTGTGGACGCAGATTATACCAGCCAAGTACCAACATAGCAAATACACCCTCCACAAAGGAAACAAAAGAGCAGATTTGCCAGTATAACTGCATCTCTACTAGGGCCTTCTGCTGGCACAGCTATGTCAATCAGGGACCATACCTCTTCAAGCTCCTGAGTGATATAGCTATACCAGCAGAAGTCTGTACTGTAGACCTGACCTTAGTCTTCTAGATTTAGGGCTTATCTACACTTACCGGGGGGTTGACGTGCGGTGATCGATGCATCAGTGGTCGATTTAGTGGGTCTACTGAAGACTCACTAAATTGACCGCTGATCGCTCTCCCGTCGACTCCTGTACTCCACCTGAATGAGAAGTGCAAGGCGAGTCGACAGGAGAGCATCTCCAGTCGACACAGCGTAGTTTGGAACCCGCAATAAGTAGATCTAAGTACATCGACTTCAGCTACGTTAGTCATGTAACTGAAGTTGCACAACTTAGATCAATCTCCCTCCTGTAAAGTGTTTCAAGAGAAGATATACAGTCAATACAAATCCTGACAGAGGAGTACAGCATGGTTGAAGCTTTTCAGCTTTCTTGAATTGTGGATGTTCAATATAGGTTTGGTCTATATTTGAAAGTTGTACTGGTGAAACTGCCTGTTATTGGTATGATTTTTTTACCAATATATTTACACTGCTACAAGCCTAGTGTGCATGCATTATACTGGTATAAAGGAGCCTTTTACTGGGATAGCTATTTCCCTTAAGACTGGTCTATACTACCCGCCTGAATCGGCGGGTAGAAATCGACCTCTCGGGGATTGATTTATCGCGTCCCGTCGGGACGCGACAATCGATCCCCGAATCGGCGCTCTAACTCCACCAGCAGAGGTGGTAGTAAGCGCCGCCGACAAAAAGCGGCAGAAGTCGATTTTGTCGCCGTCCTCACTACGGGGTAAGTCGGCTGCAATACGTCGAATTCAGCTACGCTATTCACGTAGCTGAATTTGCGTATCTTAAATCGACTCCCCGCTGTAGTGTAGATGTACCCTCAAAGTAGAGTATCTTTATACCAGTATAACTGCAATCACACTAGCCGAGTTATACCAGTATAATTATGTTGGTATATTGGTGAACCTGACAATAGTTGTAACACTGTTGTTCAAAGACCACTTGTCTTATGCTCACAAAAATGGTCTTATTGTTTCCTTGTACTCTGCCTGTATCCCTCTGGTGTCTTTTGTCTTATTCTAAGATAGTGCCTGTCCAAAGAGTGTCAATCTTTAGTTCTGTGTTTGAACAGCACCTAGCCCAATGGGTTTCTAGATCCAAGACCAGGACTCCTACGTGCTAAATTAATACAAATAATAATAATAAAATAATGGTTTAAATAATACAGCTTTCTAGAGTAGGAAAATGGGTTGGATCACAAATACATCAAAACACAGGCTTTTTGCTTATCCATTTTGTGTCTGAGTTTCTGTTATTGTCACACAAAGGTGTTAAGTCCATGTGATCAGTCTTACTGGGCAGAGATTAACACTTTCAGTGTCAAATTTTAGTAGAAAGTAAAATTTGAGATTTTAACACAGGTGACTATTAGTAAAACTCACTTGCGTTGAATGAACTGAATCATTTTGTGTGCCATACAATAAAAGTGGTATAAATATCCCATCAGCAGCAAGGGTGAAGAAGACTGAATTCCACTGAGATTTTAGAGATCATCATCATCATCTGTGTTTCAAAATATCTTGCATTACATGTATATACAAACATCTTGATTTTAAGAAGAAAATCTGACAACTGACGCGCTAATTTAAATAGCTAATCTCTGTTACAAAGACAAAATTCACCAAGAGCGTGTGTTTCAAGTGTTCATTCAACATTTATTGGCTGGGTTTTAGCGAGATAGGGGGGTTGTTTTTTACATTAAAAACAAATGGCTACTAGACAATTTAGCATACTTATTTTACCAAAAGACTTTCAGTTCAGTTCATTTGATTTTTCAAAGCCAGCATCCAAAACCAGAGCAAAAACGCCACCTAGTGTCATGTTTCTAAAAAATACAGGCTTAGCTATACTGGGAATTTTTGCACCTAGTATAAACATGCTGCACATGCAATCTTTATTCTGAAATTTATTAACGTTTTAGTGCGCGACCTGGGAACCTTAACATTCTTTTGAAGTAATTTTACATGCTTATACAATAGGATTTTTTTTTTTTTTTTTTTTTTTTTAAGTTGAAGGGAAAAGTCATGTCACAATGATTAAACACAGTTTGTTTTTTAAAGACACGATGGCATGGGACTTTTTCCTTGTCCTCACTTTCTCCTAGTGCTAACTTTGGTCCTCTCAAACAAGAACCTATAGTAAGAAACCTTTTCAACAGTGATTTGAATTTTACTGCTCATATTGATTAGATCATTTAGTTTCGCAAGCTATTGAACATTATCTACAATTAAATTCCTCATGCAACTAAGCTTGAATTTCATGCCCAGACTGTTGTAATACACTTCTTGCTATATTCCCAGTTTCGTCTTTCTAGTCTCTAGAAGCTATTCAAAGCAATGACACCCAACTTCCTGCATTTGAGCTTCCTCATATGTCACTCCATTATTTATTGGCTGCTCATTAAACTGAATTCATTTCAAGGTCTTACTACTAATTTCAGTTATGAAGTACACCCTCCTACTTTTATGGACTTGTTTCTATGAATTCTCCAATTGTTCATTAATATTCTGCCACTATTTATTGCTTCTCACATCATCCCCTTCATTTACAGTTAGCACGACACACAGCACATTCTCTCCTGAAAGAGCTACAGCAGTCACTCTATCCTATTTTTAAAATCTAAACCAAAGACTTTTCTTTCTTATTACTCTTTACTATGGTTTAGTTGTTTTAATGTGGAGAACCATGCTTTTTCTGAATGGTGTTATATACAGAAACATGTAATGAAGAATTCTCTACATTTAAAAAGCCATTAACATGGACACCATGTATCTGGCCACGCATCTCAGACTAATTCAAGGCCAAAGGAATTGCTTAATCTATCAGTATTAGAGAATTTGCTGTTATGATGCATTTTTCTGTCACTTTAATACCACCATCTGTTACATTTTTTAGGTTCTAGATCCGTGCTCTGAGCACAAGTCCTAAAGAGATTTGTTCCTCCTCTTCAAGGTGTTGCTCTTTTTTTTCCTATGGGAAGCAGTGTCACCAAAGAACTACTGTAAGAATTTTAGTTTTGAAGCCATGAAGAGTTGAGAGTTTTTAAAGGTACAGATTTATGAGAAGAAGATTAACAAAAAGGCAAGTTTTAATTATACTATTATTTGGTTACCACACTTTACAGCTACCTCAAGGTGTCACTCTCCTTCCTGCCTATACTTACAATACAGGTTGCTTCCTGAAGCTATTACATCAGATTACTATCCATAAAATTCAACTACAACAGATTAGTATCTAGATAACAGATCAAAGAAGATATGGAATTTCTCATGGAGCTTTGAGCCTAGTAAGATATAGGTCTGCTAACTGACTGAATTGAGGTATGCAGCCTCATGACTGCACACAGCCCTTTTGAGACAGGTCTGTGAGACAAAATTGGAACTGCTTGGTAATATTATATGGATACTGTATATTAACCTGATTATTGGAGTGTTTACCATACAATTTTGCTTAATGGGGGACTGCAAAGACAAAACAAGAAGGAAAATAAAGAATGGCTCAAGATAAGCTACCACTAAGGAAATATTTCAGGGACGTTACGTGACAACAGCCGAGCCATTGGCTGTAAGAACTCTGGCATGATCTTCTGCTAAGCCTACTGGACTGATTTAATCCAGAAAGACCAAAGCCCAAGAAGACAGAAGAATAAAAAACTATGGCAGTTCAGGGAAAGTAGACGGATATGAAGACACCTGCTGGGACATCTAAAGATGTTATGCCTGCTGAAGTTACATTCACAAGACTAAATCTTTAGGTAAGACAGTCATGCATACAGAATGTTGATTTTAAAATCCTTATTCTTTAAATGCTTTGTCCCTACTGTTGAAGCAAAATATATTTTGATGCTAAGAATGTTTTGTCACTGTATACTACTGGTCACAGGCTCCCAAAAGGAAGAACTGCAAGTCTCTGAACTCAGTCAGATGTGCTGGGTAAGCATGGTTAATCCACAAGGTACTGTAGCCCAGGGCTTGGACTCAGAGTGGGGCAAATGCAGACTTCCATACCAAGATATGTAAAAGGCATGAAGCCTGACACTTGCGGCAATGCACTGTGAAAGACCAGAAGAGGGACAGAGGTGCAGCTCTGTAACCATGACAGTCTATATTCAGATTTTCAGACAGACACATTCCCCACTGAACTACTAGGCAAGACTGAAAGTCTCCATACTGAGTTATACCTGCCTCTGGAAATTTCCATTACTTGCATCTGAAGAAGTGAGGTTCTTACCCATGAAAGCTTATGCTCCCAATACTTCTGTTAGTCTTAAAGGTGCCACAGGACCCTCTGTTGCTTTTTACAGATTCAGACTAACACGGCTATCCCTCTGATACTCTATCCCGATATAACACGAATTGGATATAACGCAGTAAAGCAGTACTCCGGGGCGTGGGGGTGGGGTTGGGGCTGTGCGCTCCGGAGGATCAAAGCAAGTTCGATATAACACGGTTTCACCTATAACACAGTAAGATTTTTTGGCTCCCGAGGACAGCGGGGTAGAGGTGTATCACAGGTAATACGCCATAATCTGAATCTATAACTACATGCAGTTCTGTTCGAAAATTGACTCCAAATGGCACTGAGGCTTCATATTTATTCTCAAGATTGCCAGTTCATATTTTTTCAATTTCCATGTGTCCGGCCCCATCCCCAACTACTAGTCCTGCAAGCCCAAAGTCAAGCTGAGTTCGTTCTTTCTAAGATTCATTCTTTCTTTCTTTCTGCAAGGTTTATTCTGATTTCAAATCACACATGTGCAAACTACAATTAAAATACTTTTACTATCCTGTTTCAAGTTTAAATATTATGCATCAAGAGGAACTCATATCACTTACTCTCTAAGTCAGATATGATGAGGTTGTCATGAAGTTTCACAGCTCGATGCTGCTCTACTTCATCTTCCAACTCGAAGATGGTTTCTTTCATGTCACTTCTTTCAGTCTCTTTTTCTTCCAGCTCTGCCCGAAGCTTTTCTAGAGTCATATTGAGATCCTCAATTTGCTTCTTGGCTTCTTCTTGGAAGATTCTGTATTCATCTTCAACCTGAAGAAAAACCATTAAATGACCATAATGAATTCAGGACAAAGATGAACTCAAAATAAAAATTGGTTGCATTTCACTGCCACAGCCATCATCCTTAAAATATTTTTTAAAATCTCATAAGAACTAAATTTAATATCAAGAAGTGTTATGTGAATTGAGAAGCTTTATGTGAATTCATTAGGAGTTGCTATATCTGGACCAAGGTGTGATATGTGATACGTAACTTTTGGCTGCACTGCAACTATCAAGTTGGACCACTTTCACAGTTAAGCTCTTATTTCCGAGCTGAATTTATTTCAGAATCTACCAAGCATCCCACCACATGACAAGTGAAGCAGTAACAGAATAATACTGAATCACAAACTGAAATGAGAAGCAGCCAAAAAAAATGAGTAATTTCCCCCCATCCCACGCACACAAACGTGATTGCAAGAACAAGGTTTAAGCCCTGAGCTAATCTTTTAATCATTTTATGCCAATTATTGAGAAAGAATATTATAGTACAATAGATGAGGCACCGCCTCGGTAAATCAGCTATAAATTATTTACACCTGCTTAAGGATGTCCCACAATGGCAATATTTAAAAACCAATGATTTGCTTAATTCCAACTCAGGTTTTTTCCCCTTAAAAATGTGTCATTTATACGAGTAATCCAGTACAACTGAGTTTAGGTGTAAAAAGCTTCATAAAAGGATACACTTTTTTTGTACATGAGATCCAATAGAAAAATCTTGAATACAGGGACATTCTGGCAAAGCTCATAACTGGTCACATACCTCCAAGGAACAAATTGAAAAACTGTAATGAACAGTAGAGGGAGGCTTGGAGGTTTATATATATATAAAATATAGAATGATAATTGTTTGAACACTACCTTAGCAATGGCATCCTGCAATCGATTGGCATCATTGCGAGTGAGAGCCAGCTCTTCCTGCAGACTGCTGGCCAAAGTCTCTGCTTTTTCCTTGTCCAGCCTGACACTCTCCAGCAAATCTTGTATATCTGATTTATCTCCAGAGTTGTGTATAGAATACAGTTCACTCACTTTTTGCTTTTCATGCTCTAGCTGAGCCTTTAGCCTGTTCATCTCAATCTGGTCACTGGCTACTGTGGCTTTGTACTCCTCTAAGGTGGCTGCTAATGCTGCCTTATTTTTCTGCTCTGACTCAATAATTCGTTCCATGTGGTGGTTCCGTTCTTTCAGTGCCCCTATAATTTCTTGGGCCTCCTTGTTATCTTGCTCTGCCATCTTCAAAGTGTTGCTCAGATGCTGCTGGACACCCAGCAGTTGCTCTCGTTCAAAACGAGCATTCTCAGCAAGGTCCATATAACGTTGCTCTAACTCCATATACCTCCCACTTTTCATATCTTCATCAATAACATAGGAGATGTGATGTTCATCTAAAAGGGAGCGAAAATATTCAATCTGTCGGCTGAAGTGTTCTAACTTGTCACTCTGCTGGCACAAGGATTCCATAAGAATTACCTTTTCTTCTCCAAGTCTTTCATTCTCACTGTTCAGCTCTTGAGTTATTTGTTGTAAATCTGCAAGTTCCTGAAGTGTTGCTTGAAGCTCCTCAGCTGTACTATGCTGGTTCTCTTCCATCTGGTGTATCCGTTCTGTCAGACAAGCTACAGAAACTTCACTTGCATTGCCACTGCTTCCTTTCCTAGATCTTTCTATGCTTGGTACTCCTTCAGACTCTGAAGACGATGGAGCATCTAAGGCATCATCACTTGATGTAAGTGGCTGATAAACTTCACTGCACTCACTGTCTAAATTATCCATGGAGTTACTATGCTGATTGTCCATTAAGGTGTTTTCGTCCTGACTCAACAAATCTTCCATTGAACCAGGAGCAGAACCTTCCACTGAAGATGTAAGAGTGCCACCACCATCGCTGTGGTTACCAGTTGTGATCTCTGGGCTCAAAGATTGGTAGCCAAAGAGTTTCTCAGAGTTGTCTAGCCTTTGTTCCAAAGAAAAGCCCAATGCATTTAATCTGTCCTTCAACATTCGATTCTCATTCTTCAATTGGTTGAGCTCTTCTCGGATGGCAGTGTTTTGCTCTTGTAACACTAATAATGTAGACTCTACATCAGTTGGCTGGTGAACAACAATGGCCTCTTTTTCCTCAGACTTCTCATCACTCTCATGCTGATCTTCATTAAGGCCCAGCTGAGCACGCATATCTCTGAGTTCATTCCTCAAGTGTAAAATCTCCACATCTTTAGTTTTTGCTAAAGTCAGAAGATCTTTCACTTTAGCTTCCAAAGCAGCTTTGTCACTGATTTGATTGTCCGATTTGGATTTACTCATCCGAACATCAGACTCTGGATTAGTACGACTACGGGAGCGTTTTGCCAGAATGGTATCATTAGTCCCCTGTCCTGTCAAAGGCAGTTTTTTGCTTTGGTTCAGACGGGAACGATCGCGGATTCTTTCCCTAGAAGAGCTAGATTCTTTATTTCCAGATGAAGTGCTACGCTTGGCTGTGGAGCTTGTACCTATATGTTTTTAAAAATTTAATTTTAATTCATTTAAAAAAATCAGCAATGTGAGTACATGTATGAAATTACATATATAAGACTATATATTTTGCTATTATAAAATGGCTGCCATTCTAAACCACATTTTTGAAAATGAAATATGTAATCTATTTATGAGAGTCTCAAAAAGGTTTAAACATTCTTTATAGTGTCTAAAGACATGTTAAGCCCACCCCCCAAAACAAGGATTTAAAAACCTACTGTTTGCAAGAGGGAAAGAGATTCTCCCCCAAAGTTTCTAATAAATTGTATAAAAAATGAAGAGTAACTATATGTAAGATACTTGATATTCTCTCTAAGTTCACAGATACATCTTCATTTTTAGGTGTGGGAACACAGTTCCCATTTGAGTACTTTTTATAAACATGTATATTCTGATCCAAGAATGAAATCAGAGTATTTAAATATTCTCACCATCAAATTCAATTTCTCACCATTCTCACTCAGAAATGCTGAAGCAGAGAGCAGGATCATCACTTCTTTACTTCAACGTGACTTACAATTTTATTAACTTTACTGAGCCCCAAAACTAGCAATTGGATAACAAACATATTTCTACTAATTGTGTTGTGATAAACACTACGGAATGTCACATCTGCCTGAAGGCTTTACAAAATTCTCTCTCCTTAATTACGTACATCAGTAGAGATTACTACCTTAACACAACACCCAGTATTGAAGATATTCATCCCTTATCTAAAACCTTTAATGCCCAAAGTAGGGATTATTTTAGCAGCATAAGTCTACACTAGCTGTTGGTCCCAGAGAATACCACTACAGAAAAAGCTAAATGACCAATATAAAAAATAGTATATGTAAGGATTTGCAATACAAGGATTATCAATACAAACTGTGTGAGACAGGTCATTGGCAGAGTGCTCTATTTGGCCTGGCCTTTGCTGAGCTCTTCGTTAGGTGCTTTGGTCCCTGCCTATGGAAGAGTTGCAATGGTTTCATAACAAAAAAAAAAAGCCAAGGAAACAACCCTTTGAGGCTAATATCTCCTTGTACCTGTAATAGTCTTGGGCTTATTCTCCAGGCTGTTCATGGTGGTCCCTGAAGCTGAAGATGCTGTGGATGTGCAGGTGCTCTTCTTTGCCTTCACACCATTGGTCATAGTCACCCCACCACCAGCCATTCCCGCTAAAAGGTCATCATTACTTTTTGTCTGAAAAGGGAAAAGGATATTAACATGACTTGATATGAAGTGCAGGACCGGAAATGTTAACTAATCAAAGCTGCTGTTATTACAAAATATATTTTAAGATCTAAAAACACATTCAATACATTGTTGCTTAGATAACACGCACTATTAGTCCATCCACTATTTGAGACACAAGGTGAGTGAGGTGTGTCATTAAATATCAGCTTAATGAGTTCAGTCTGATCTGGAACCAAAAAAATTATGAACCATAATAATTGTATGATTAATTACATGGTGTCACTACAGGTTGGTGTTTTAGTGCCTTAACTGTGCATTTCCAAACCTTAATATGTTTGGATTTTTTTAAGTTTAACTTTAACTGAGTGTTCTGGGTTTATATAATGATGTATGATAAATTACATCACCTCTATTTAGGTATTTTAACTAAGGCTGTCGATTAATTGCAGTTAATTCATGCAATTAACTAAAAAAAATTAATCGTGATTAATCGCAGTTTTAATCACATAATTAAGCAATCGAATATCAATGGAAATTTATTAAATATTTCAGATGTTTTTCTACATTTTCATATATATTGTATTCTGTGTTGTAATTGAAATCAAAGTGTATATTTTTATTATAAATATTTGCATTGTAAAAATGATAAATGAAATAGTATGAGGTGAATTGAAAAATACAAGTACTGTAGTGTAATCTTTGTTGTGAAAGTGAAACTTACAAATGTAGATTTTTTTTTGTTACATAACTGCACTCAAAAACAAAACAATGTAAAACGTCAGAGCCTACAAGTCCACTCAGTCCTACTTGTTGTTCAGCCAATCGCTAAGACAAACAAATTTGTTTACATTTACAGGAGATAATGCTGCCCTCTTCTTATTTACAATGTCACCACAAAGTGAGAACATGGCACTTTTGTAGCTGGCATTGTAAGAAATTTACGTGTCAGATATGCTAAACATTCATATCCCCTTCATGCTTCGGCCACCATTCTAGAGGACATGATTCCATGCTGATGACGCTCATTAAAAAAACAATGCGTTAATTACATTTATGACTGAACTCCTTGGGGGGAGAACTGTATGACTCCTGCTCTATTTTACCTGCATTCTACCATATATTTTATTGTTACAGCAATCTCAGTTGATGAGCCAGCACATGCTCATTTTAAGAACACTTTCACTGCAGATTTGACAAAACACAAAGATAGCTACAGCACCCAGCCCAAGAGATAAGAATCTGAAGTGCTGTCCAAAATCTGAGAGGGACGAGGTGTGGAGCATGCTTTCAGAAGTCATAAAAGAGCAACACTCCGATGCAGAAACTACAGAACCTGAACCAAAAAAAAGAAAATCAACCTTCTCCTGGTGGCATCTGACTCAGATAATGAAAATGAACACGAGTCGCCCGAACTGCTTTGGATTATTATCAAGCAGAACCTGTCATCAGCATGGACGCATGTCCCCTGTAATGATGGTTGAAGCATGAAGGGACATATGAATCTTTAGCGCATCTGGTACGTAAATATCTTGCGATGCCAGCTACAACAGTGCCATGAGAATGCCTGTTCTCACTTTCTGATGACATTGTAAACAAGAAGCGGGCAGCATTATCTCTTGCAAATGTAAACAAACTTGTTTGTCTGAGCGATTTTTGAAAGCAGTTTTGAATGTAAATTTAATTTTTGAATGCAGTTTTTATTTTTATTTAATTCTACATTTGTAAGTTCAACTTTCATGATAAAGAGATTGCACTACAGTACTTGTATTAGGTGAACTGAAAAATTCTATTTCTTTTGTGTTTTTACAGTGCAAATACTTGTAATCAAAAATAAATATAAAGTGACCTCTGTACACTTTGTATTCTGTGTTGTAACTGAAATTAATATATTCGAAAACGTAGAAAACATCCAAAAATATTTAACTATGGTATTCTATTATTGTTTAACAGTGCAATTAATTGCAATTAATTTTTTTAATCATTTTTTTTAATTGCTTGACAGCCCTAATTTTAACTTAAATTACTGTTATGTTCTCAATCTTAACTCCAGCTAAACAACTTTTGTCTGGGAATCTTTATTAACCTTCACAAAAAAATACAGAAGACTCCAATAAATGTAAAGGTGAGATGACACATTTTCTATGTGAAGACGACAGCATGCCAGAGGCTTCATAGACAACACCATAAATGATAAAATTACATAGATACGTTCCTTTTAAAATGACAGTTGCTTACTGATATTTTAACTCCCTCAGACATATAAATCGCCAGCATGCCTTTAAGTCTACAAACTACAACCTTCCAGCTTCTCCTACATATGGGAACACTTGAAAGATGTACATAGTTTTATTTCACACAGCTGGCATGATGACAACCGCACAAGAATGAGTCACTCAACTATGTCACTAAAACCTAGCTAAAACCCTTAAGGTGCAACAACTCTCAGTCACCAGTTAAGAAGGGAATTTCTTGCTGTGCCTAAGATGCGTGTAATTGACATAATACTTTTTAAAACTGTACACTTGAGTTGCCTGAAGTGCTGCTGATAAAAAGAGAAAATTGTAAACACACAGTAGGCCAAATCCTTTCAGAGATAGATAGATCATTCTCTTCTTTGTTTTGATTAGAGGTATGACAGCTGGAAACTCTTGATGAGTAAGCTACACACCACAGTCAGAAGTACATGCCAGTCAGCTCTTAAAAGGACGGTTGTCGATGACACTGGACACTATTCAGAATGGTTACGTATCACATGATGGTTTTGTATTAAACAGGATGCAAGATACAAACAATGTTTTGTCAGGAATCTATTTCTAAACATAAGATTATGTGCAGATTCATCAGCTGGGGAGAGAAAATAAAGTCCCAAGTACAAGGCACTTCACACATCCCAGTATTCAAGGCTCATTTTATTGTCAAAACAACATCCCAAAACAAACATCACAAAATTCCGCGTAGTATCTATCCAAGACTTTTCTAATTTCTATCAGCTGGTAGGGGAGAGGAACACCCTTTGATTTCGGTAATCCTGTCTGGTTAATTTGGAGACCCTTGGACATGGATCTCCCTGATCGTGGGTCTCGCCTGTCTGCCACCCATCTAAAGCTGGGTCTACACTACCCGCCTGAATCGGCGGGTAGAAATCGACCTCCCGGAGATTGATTTATCGCGTCCCGTCGCGACACGACAATCGATCCCCGAATCGACGCTCTTACTCCACCAGCGGAGGTGGGAGTAAGCGCCGTCGACGGGAAGCCGCAGAGGTCGATTTTGCCGCCGTCTTCACAGCGGGGTAAGTCGGCTGCGATACGTCGAATTCAGCTTCGCTATTCACGTAGTTGAATTTGCGTATCTTAAATCGACTCCTCCCTGTAGTGTAGATGTAGCCTAAGAGGCAGGAAATATTATACCTGGCTTCCTGTAAGTCACATGCTTGCTCCCAGTGATGTTCCCTGAGACTACACCATTCAATTTTAAAGGGCTCAGGGGACGTGATGGGCACATATGCTCCAAAGACTGGTGCCTTGTTATGCTGAGAGTAAGGAGAAACCTACAAGACAAATAAGAAGATGGAAGGTAGGAGCAGCACACACCAGTTGGGCTGAAGGTCCATTCCAGACACAAAATGGAGAAAGCATGGAAAACTACAGGAACAGTGTGGCTGCATGGATTGGACACCAGTCACCAACGTTAAGTATACCAATCAGGCAGTCTCTTAAAAGTAATATAGTCCTCTCAATTCCCCACTGAAGTATCCCTCTTTAAAAATTCCAACTGAAATTTCTCATCTTGACACAGAGCTTATCACATCCTACCACCACAGTCAAAGAAAGTCATTCAAGAGCAACACATGACACTCCCTGTCTGAGAGAGTAATTAATGATGCCCAGTGGAAGGCAGCTCAGTGCCCACTCTGCCCTTTTTACAGAGAAGTCAGGAAAGTTAAGTTTCACAAGGTGCATTGCCTTCCACCATGGTACATATAAACACATCAAAAGCAGCAATATTTAATGACCACAGCATTAGTAATCTCTCATTCTGTCCTGCATTGTGTAACTACTGAAATTCTCTTCAGTCACTGAGAGATTATGAATCCCAGTTTTCCACTGCATCAATATACTTATTCTAAAATTCTATCCTTCCAAATCCTTTACTGTCCAAAAAAAATCAAGGCTATTAGAGCTTACCTTCAGCAGGGATGTTGATGTTCCAGTTTTTGAGAGTTTTGTTACTGCAGACACTGAGGAGCCGTTTTCTGGTTTGATTTTTTCTATTGTTTGAGTTTTATTTATCCCGGGCACTTTGGGCACTGAGCCAACAGACCTGCTTGCTTTCTTCATTCTGGGCTGTCTCTTTGTGATGCATTTACAAACAAATCTGTGAACACAAAAACAAGTTAGAGAAGTGTTAAATACAAGACAAGTAAGATGTAATATAGTTCTTTGAATGATTTGTTTAAAATCAGTACCACAATGATAAAACAAGCATAAGCCAGAGCCAAATGGTATGCACATGATTGAGGAAGAAGAGTAGAGAGATTTTTGCAAAAAATTAAATGTTCAAAGCAACTGGACTCCCAGATTATATATAAAAAATATCTTCAAAGTCTCTTCCCACAAATAGCATTGAACAGATGGCATTTTATAAATGACCCACATAATCCTGCCTCCTTACCAGCAAAAACAAGGCTCATCAGGATAGTGATGTTTTTGATCTCTGACTGAAGGGAAGAAAAATACAATAGGAGTACTCTCTACCAACCACCTGATAAATTATTATCAACACTGGCCTTAGGGAAAGAGAATTTTCTATCTGCCAAGCTGAAAGGAAAGTGCTGCAAAAATTCTGGCAGTTAGAAAGGAAAGACCTGTTAATATATAAAATTCAATGCTTGAAAATCCACTCTCCCTCTAAACAGTTGTGAAGAGAAAGTGGTCTCTGGCTTGCGTGGAGGTCCAGTCATGTAGAGTTTAGAAGAAATTATGTTCCTAGTTCTTATTAGGAAGATTTCCTTCTGAATGGGAGCCAAACATAAAACAGTGCATTACTGTCTTCCTGAGTTTGCAGATAGGCCACTTCAATGCTTCTGTCGCTGCTCATAGTCTTTTGTTGCTTGTGAAAGCGATCAGTTTCACTACTGCAATTCCCAATATGTTGAGAGCATATGAGAATTCCAATTTCACCCTCTGGGGCATGACAAACCTATGAGTAGCAGGGGCGGTGAGCACTACTGCTGTTCACAAGGGCTGACAACTCAAAATAGAGACTGAGGGAAAGGCAGAATAATGGAGATCCACCACTCTCACCAGCCAGGGAGCTGGGTGAGGATTAGAAAAGGAGGGAACATTCTTACTCTTTCAAGAGCCAATTAGTGATAAAAATAGCTATTACTACTCATCTCTCCCAGTCAAAAGACTCTGGAATGGAAGAAGAGAAGGAAAAGAAAGCTTCCACTCCCGTCAGGCAGCCATAAAGTTAAGGGAATAAGGGAAGTAAGTGTTCAGATTGTCTCATTATCTAGTGCTTACAGGAAATATGGAACAAGAACATCTCTCTCCCTCCTTCTACAAAAAAAGGGCATTTGAAAGACGCGAATGGTTAGATGTGATTCAGAGTGTGGAGAAATGCTGCATATAAATGCAGTGATCATGACTACTAACAACATTTAAAAACAATGCACTACTCCCCTCTCTCAACATGCACACAAACAACTTTTTAAATTTAATTTCTTACAACTTAAAAACCTTTACATATTATTTGGATGCATTCAAATCTGTAGATACTGTTAGCAGCAGCACTTTTCATTTTTAAACTACTGAAATTTATTACAACTGACCATTCTGACTGAAGTGTACTTCTAGTCCCATGGCAATTACATGTGATCAGCAAATAGAAAGTAAGAGGAATTTGCAACTAAATGGTTGTTTATAAACTAAAGCTTCCTCCTGGTCAACCATTTGGTATGGCTGATTACAGCAAGATTCTTCTCCCATCCCTGAATTTGAACATTTTAGTTTGGCCATTTTTGAAGGATCAGAAAGCCAAAAAAGCTTTCAACTACCACCACATTTGTGCAACAAATTTTGCTCCGTTTTACAGACAGCATTATGTAATCAATGAAAGACCTTTCAGAATGAATATGCACCAGACAGAAGAATTCAAGGGACATATATATTTTTTAAAAATTACAATTTCAGGGTAAAACCTACAGATACTACGGCCTTCTCAACTTTACATTTTTTACCAGTGATTTATAATTGCTACAAGCGCCTTGTTTGATCTGTAGGTGGAGACTGAAACTAATCTGAATCAACAGTCAAAGTTAACCAAGACATATGGACCTTGCCAATTCCTCAGACTGCATTAAACCCTACCCTTTAAATACTCAGAGCTAAGATCAAGTTATTACACCTACATTTGTCATTTATCAAGTAATAATTTGCAACTATTTAAAATATGACAAATATTAACTACATATGCACATTCAAGATGAGAAACATTCTTATCCTTTCATTTATGACAAAAGATTGTGCTTTATTAAATTGTGGAAAATATATGGCACAGGCAAAAATCAAGGTGTGAGGATAATTATTTCTTGAGCAAGCTTTTGCACTATGATGAAGTATGGGATCTCTTCTTATAATTTTGTTTATTGTTCTGAAGCATACAAGCTTCGCCTGTGTACCTGTAAAACAGGTTGCAAGCAAAATTCAAGTTATATCTTGATTTAAGACAAGCGCCTTATACAGCCAATATCTCATTGCTCTAATGAAATCTAGAGTACCTTCTGTGGTGGTAACAAAAGAGCATGTGAAAGATATAATTTCATGTTATTAGCCTTTCCTAAGAATGGTTAGGAAGAAATGAACAATTTAAAAACAAGGAAACTGACAGGATGAGCCTTAAGGGACTGCTAATCTATTTAAAAAAAAAAAAAACTGGTTAATCTGGTCTCTTTTGAAATTAAAATAAATGTAAAGTTTGAATACCTATTCAAAATGTGTTAGTATTCCCATCCCAAATTGTGTGGGTCTTTCTGTAGCCAATGCCCCTTTCAGATTTACAACATTCTGGATTTTACTATTTGTATATAATTACATAGCAAATAAAGTTACCAGACTAGACTAAAAAAAGATACGCATATAGGCTGTCAAAACATTTTCACAGAAAGATGCAGTTTAGACTTTCTGAATTTGAATTATGGCTTAATCCTGCCCTAAAGTAAATGGGAGCTTTGTCACTGACTTCAATAGGCGTAGGATCTAGCCCTAGGAGAGCAAATATAACAAAATAAAGTATCTGTTCAACGTCAGATTAGTCCTTATTCATAGTGAAGTTCAGAGAAAACATATTGCTGTAATTTTCATTAAAAAATTACTAGTATATGCTCCAAGAATAGCAACTACATGACCAAAGTAATGCAACTAAATATTTCTACAGTATTTGGAAAGAGAACTTTACACCCAAAAAAATAAATACCTTCAGATAGGACTCAAAAAATTACACCCTTCAGATCAAGGATCATGCCTGCTTCTATAATCATACAGTGTCTGGCACAATGGTGCCCCAGTCCTAGTTGGGGCCACTGGTTATTATTATAATATTGAGTATTAATGAAAACTGTTTCAAAACATTTTATGTCAATAAAAATCGCATGTAGATTAAAAATGTCATTGGATAAGCACAGATTCCTTTTTCAACATAAAAAAAGAAAAATACTTAAAACAAGAACCTGAAATTATTTTTACTCGCTTTAGATTTGAAGTAAGAGAGATAAAAATGAATTTATTATGTAAATATTGTCTTAGCCAAAAACTCAAATACTAAGTTTCAGTGCAACACTACTATTTAAAAATGGCAGTTAAAAATCCTTCCAAAACATTTTATAATAGAAAGACAGTTATGATGCTCTAAGTACCCAAAGACTGCACTCAGATAGGAATTCAAGACTAACAAGTTTCAGAGCGTACTATGAAAAGCACATGCAGGCACTTTGCTATTATCTTTAAAGGATCAAAACTTGCAACATCCCCTTCTCATGAAGGGAACTGAAAATAAAAATGTCTACTTACCCATTTTTTATTCTTTTAGATGTAAATCAGAATCTAGTGTGGATTTAGCAATGAACGAAAAAATGCTCTGAGAGAGAGAGAGGCAAGAGGTATATAGCTAAATCCAAAGTGACATCATAGGATGAGGCAACAGAGGGTCCTGTGGCACCTTTGAGACTAACAGAAGTATTGGGAGCATAAGCTTTCGTGGGTAAGAACCTCACTTCTTCAGATGCATTACTGGTGAGGTAAGAAGTGAGGTTCTTACCCACGAAAGCTTATGCTCCCAATACTTCTGTTAGTCTCAAAGGTGCCACAGGACCCTCTGTTGCTTTTTACAGATTCAGACTAACACGGCTACCCCTCTGATCATAGGATGAGATTTTTGTTTGTTCATTAATGTTGCACTAAGAGAGAGTGTCAACACCAAGCATGAATAATGAACTAGGGCATAAATCACAACAAAAAGGAAGACTAAAACAAGCCAAAAATAATCACATCAAATAAGTTAGTGTTAGCAAGAGAGGGAAAGAACAAGTCACAATAAGCAGAATGTGAACAGTCATTCTAACCTGTACCCTTTGCCAGACTTCTCTTTCAACAGAACACATACCGCAGAAAACTAAAACCAATAGTGTGTTCTCTCTGCATCTGTCTCCACTAGAACAGTTAGTTCTACACTTTTATATCAGCTGCAAATAAAACTCCAGAAACATTTTTAAAATGCTTTGCCCAATAAGAAGGCACGACTCTGTACTACAAACTGATATGGTAAGGCTGCCCAACAGCATGAGATTCTTTCAGAGTTACTGTTTGGACATCAATTAAAATGTTCCATTCCAGAAATCTGTAAATGAGTAGGGGAGGGGCATCTTTCCCTATGAATACTAAAAGTATGTTACTTATAGCTTAACAAGTGATTTATTTCAACAGTTCTTGGTTTTGCTGCTGTAATCACATCTCATCCATTTTATTATACAAGATTACTCATGTCAATCATGCCATTATAGGAGAACCTTGGAAAAAAGTGCCCGAGATATTCCTTTGCCTAGTGAACAAAATATCACATCTTCTATGTATGAAATGAAATAAGTTATTGAACAATAGTTCTAGCTACATAAGAACCATTAAGACAAAGGCAGAATGGCCTTTTCATGAGAATTCCATGAATCACAGCAGAAAAAAAAATAGAGACTACCCAAATTCCACTGAGTATATTAACAGTATCTTATGAAAAGTCCAAGAAGAAACAAATTATAAAACACCTACCAAATACAAAGGGTCACAGAGCTTCCCAAGCCATTAAGGGTGCTGGCCCCACTATACTGTTGACTCTTGAGGGAATTCTGTGCCAAAAAAAAAAAAAAATCTGCGCCAAAAAAATAAAAATTCTGCAAATTTTGTCAATAAATAAATGTGGAGGCTCCAGCATGGCAGTGGGGAGCACAGACCACTGGCTGCATGGAGGTGGGAGATCACCCTGCAGCTCCCTGCTCTCCCCCAAAACAGACTCAGCAGTGAGGCTGCACCTGACAGTGCAAGGGCCAGGCCTGCCCCAGAAACACCCCAGGGCCCTGGCTCTCTGCACCAGGCAGGCTCAGCCCAGCAGGATCCAAGTGTGGGGAGGATCCAGGTGTGGGGTGAGAGGGTTCTATGTGGGGCAATCTGGGTGCAGGTGGTTCAGTGAGGAGTCCGGACAATTTGGATGCACAGGGGCAATGGGAATCTGCAGGGGGTCCAGGTGAAGGTGGTTAGGGTTGAGTATGGGGGTGGGGTCTGGATGTGGGGCAACTCACTCAGCAGGGGTGGGTCTGGGTGCTGTGGGAGTGGGGCTTGGTGGGATGGGGGTCCAGGTGCAGCTGGTTGGGGCTCAGTAGGGTGGGAGGGAGGCAGGATGCTCATTGGGGTGGTCCAGATGCATAGGGGGTAGGGTTCGTTGGGGTGGGAGTTTGAGTGCGGAAGGCTAAGCGAGGGTGGCCTGGGTGCAGCAGTGGGAATCGGCGGGGGAGGTCCGGGTGCAGGGGGTGATCTCAGTGAAGGGGTGGAAGTTAGCAAGGAGGGACAAGGGATTGATCTGACCTGGCCCTGGCTCCCAGTGGGTCTGACTCAGCCCTGGCTGGGCCATCCCAAGCCCCGTCCGCCCAGCAGCGATTTACCTATCCACCAGCTGCTTCAGGTGCCTGAAACGACTTGCCCATGCTGCCGGGGAGGGGCATGTGACCGCTCTTATTGCTTCCCTTTGTTTCCTTGTCAGAAAGTATTTTTTCTGTGGGGAAGCAAAGAAATCTGCAGTGGACAGGAATTCTGCATATGTGCACTGGTGCAGAACTCCCCCAGGAGTAACTGTCATTTCATATGCACATCCACACATTCCCTGCCCCAACAGCCATTCACCTCTAGCAGTGTAAAATTTCAAAATAAACAATTAAGGACAAACTGTGGCCAACTGAGCAGTCACAGAAGGCCACTGAGGTGGGGGAAGGAAAGTCTAGGCACAGGAGGTTTTGCAGCCCCCTTCACAATAGAGAGCCACATTCTGCTGAAACTCCCCATGCAGGAACATAGACAGGAATTTCTGGGCAAACTATGCGCCTCCCAGTGAATTGATATACAGGCAGTCCTCGGACTTATGACACAACTGGTTCCTGAAAATTGTGTTTTAAGTTGAAACATTGTAACTTGGAACCGCAACACACTCCAATCTGGGACTTAGCATTGTAAAGTCTAAACCAATTGCTGTAAGTTGAATCAGGGGGTCAATTCAGAAACATCACAAGTGCCATTCATCATAAGTCGAATGTAGTAAAGTCAAGGACTGCATGTACTACACACAAATGCAATGAATTCCAGCTCTTAGTGCTGTTGCAGATGTAGCTTATACTTTCAGCCCATGAGCTCCACAAGTACTTTGAACCTTGCCTCTAGGTAGAGAGACAGGGAAGGAAGAAACTCTCATCATTTCTGGGCTCCCTAGAAGTTCATGTAGTTTCTTTTTAATGGGTTTGTACAGGGAACCAGGACTTCAGAAAATACAAATTAAGAATGAAGTGTCTGAACTCCTACTTATTTTGGGGGCACAAACTAAAAAGTACATTTCTCTATAAACTGTGGAATAATCACTGCGCAAAAACTAGACGCTATGCACCCTGATTTCCTTACTCCTTGTTTGGAGAAAATTTAAGCCCCATGTCCCTGTGAGCAATGTTTAACGGCTGCTAATACTTAGCATTCCAGACAAGTGATAGAAACATTCACAAAAGGACTGCCTAGCTTATGATGAACTATGTTCTATCTTTTAATAAAACAAAATAATTCATTCTTGTTTTTAAGATGGTATTATAATTTAACTAGCGGGTATTTCAAGACACTGTGGAAAAAAAACAGTGACTGCTTCTAGTTAACTCAAATTCTGCCATTAAATAGTTCAGCTAATTTTTCTGGAAACTGAATTTCAAAATACAGAATGCTCACACAAGGATTCCAAATGTATATTATTTTAAAACAAATTTAAGATGATTGTATCCCTATAACACCTTTGTAGATAGGAAGTGCACCAGTAGAAACTATTACAGAAGGCTTCCTTTTGTTTCTGAATGGATTTTCCAAGAAAATTTGATAGGGAACACTAACAAATCCATTTCTTGCAGGAATTAAAATTAGAGATGAGGAAAAAATTCCAAGTGAGTTAATGGAACTAAGGAACAATTATTACTCAAAAGTGCTACAATAGTGACTTAGAATATAGTCCACAGTACAATACTAGTATACAGATTTGTAGGTGTATTTGAATGCATATATAAGCCCACTATAATGCAAACTGAAACAATAAAGTTTAATGGTCAAAAACCCACAGTAACAAGAAGGA
This sequence comes from Malaclemys terrapin pileata, assembly GCF_027887155.1. Lineage (NCBI taxonomy): Eukaryota > Metazoa > Chordata > Testudines > Emydidae > Malaclemys > Malaclemys terrapin. Next base: position 12,558,779 of record NC_071520.1, on the reverse strand, counting down.
AGAAATGTAAAGTGCGGAATGTTTCTCCTTTAAGGTTTCTGTCATACCAACAGCAAAACAAGGCTCTGTTTAATGTTATTGTTTTCCATATCCCATTGGTAGATTTAAAAGTTATATTCAAACTAGCAAAAATGGGCCAGCAGTTGAAATCATACACACAGTTTCAGAATATCAGTTACAGCTCCATTTCAGGTCATAAAAGTATTACACAGACAACAAAAAATGTAATCCTCAGCAAGAGCCTTAGGCTGCATTTTCATGGAAAATTAATCAACGATTACTCTGAAGACCGGGTTTTCTGGGTTAATAGCACTGGTGGGCAGAAAAGAGTTCCAGTTCTAGCATGTTAACACACATCTGACCAATGACTGACTGGCCTGCTTTAGCTACAAAAGTTGTTAATTTAATAAAATTACACTCTGAAAATGTTTTTTCTTTCTATTGTTACAAGTAACACCTAAGATGAGTGATGATGAGCATCAGGTAACCAGGAAAGAGAAAAGTACTCCCCCTCCCACCCCACTTTTGCTCATTTGATTGCTTACTGCACTGTGTGTATAGTCATGTCCCCACTTACCAGCTGTCAATTCCCCCTGCAGGTATGAGTGTTTTACACAGCAAAACTGAAAGAGAAGCATTTTTTAAAAAGATAAAAATATGCAATTGTAAGACCACAAAAACTGGCAGGATAACTCAAGGGCAGGTGCTGGACTTAAAACTAAAACTTTAATTCGTTTTTTTAAATGACTAGACTTCAAGCTGACAATGTCCTTTACAGTGTGATTTTCACTCACTGACATAACTCCTCACAAAAGTAATGGTCAGAGTAAGTGGCCAGTGTTTACCTTTTAAGAAATTTTATTTCTGTATTTAAGGGCCCCATACCTGAACCTCTCCTTTCTCCAGTCTGAAGTCCCCCACCCAGGCAGACTCCTTATATCAGCAGCAGGGGCAAAGCCAGCATGAGCAGCAATTGCTGCCTAAACAGGCTCTCGCAGCCCTAAGGCCAATGTAAAAGGAGCACCTGTGCCAAAAAAATAATCTGATGCAGGTTGTAGAGGGGCGGTGACAGAGTTATCAGGTAAACGGACCACCTGTGCCATCCCCAATCCCAAAACCTGGAGCAGTCTGGTGGGAATGGGAAGCGTAGGGCACGGGTCACTTGCTAGAGGATTCTCTGCACCTTAAGGTCTTTAAACCACGATTTGAGGACTTCAATAACTCAGACATGGGTTAGGGGTTTGTTACAGGAGTGAGTGGGTGGGTGAGATTCTGTGGCCTGCTTTGTGCAGGAGGTCAGACTAGATGATCATAATGGTCCCTTCTGACCTTAAAGCCTATGATTCTATGATCTCCTCCCATCCCAGAATTGGGGAAGGGAGAGAAATAGGTCTAGCAAGGTGCATTTGTAAATCACCACCACCACTATGCAGACATGCAGGTATACTTTTTGTGTAGAGTGGGGAATAGGGGAGAAACACCCCCCACCCAAAAAAAAAAAAAAGATGGCAAAGAAGGGAGGGTGAACACTGTAGGGGGGGCTCAAGATTGGTTACTGAACCCAGCTCTGAGCTCCCTGCTCCCTCCTGCTGCTGCTTACAAAGCTGACAGAAACCCACTGAGCTCCTCCTCCAGCATCTCTCTAACTTGCCCTGCAGAAGGAAGTGAAAGGAAATTCCATTAAAAAAAAAAAAAAAAAAAAAAAAGAAGAGGCCACAGTCTCCAGAATTTTGGAATTTCTGGCTGGCAAAGAAGTGACAACAGTGTATGTGAATTTCATATTCTAGAACTATTTTACTGATTCCATAAGAACATGATCCTTAACCGAGGCCACTGGAATCTAGCTGCCCATGACAGAGGCCTTGCCTGGTTACTCACCAGTAACGTGCTTTGTTTTAGCTACATTCATGCCAGTACTGCCCCAATTTAGAATTAGTAATTACTAATCACTATCGTTAGCCTAAGAGTTTCCTTGGAGAGAGAGGGGAGAAGCTGTAACAGCTGCCTAACGTATTCTGTTCTTATGGAGTGTACTGCAAGTGTATTTTAAACATATATAGAACCTTTCTTCCTAAAACACTTTACAAGTTATATACACCTCAACCCCGATATAACGCTGTCATCAGGAGCCAAAAAATCTTATCATGTTATAGGTGAAACCACGTTATATCGAACTTGCTTTGATCCGCCGGAGTGCGCAGCGCCCCCCCCCCCCCCCCCGAGCACTGCTTTACCACGTTATATCTGAATTCGTGTTATATCAGGTCGCATTATATCAGGGTAGAGGTGTACATACAGTACAATGAAACTCTAGGAGTAGAAGCAACTGACACAGAATACTGCACGACAGTTGGAGAGGAAAAAAGTTTCATGAAATGACAAAAGCAAATCCCCATTCTTGCAGAATGCTTCACAAACAAAAGCAAACAGACTTTCATATTTTAAAGCCTGATCTGAAAAATCTACATAGTAAACAGCCTGGAACTTGCTGTGTCTAACTTGAGAATGCAAGTAAACTCTTCCTGGGCTTAGTTTGCATCCCCATAAAGCATATCTTTATTGACTGATTCATTGAGAGTAAATATTTAGAATCATAGAATATCAGGGTTGGAAGGGACCTCAGGAGGTCATCTAGTCCAACCCCCTGCTCAAAGCAGGACCAATCCCCAACTAAATCATCCCAGCCAGGGCTTTGTCAAGCCTGACCTTAAAAACCTCTAAGGAAGGAGATTCCACCACCTCCCTAGGTAACTCATTCCAGTGTTTCACCACTCTCCTAGTGAAAAAGTTTTTCCTAATATCCAACCTAAACCTCCCCCACTGCAACTTGAGACCATTACTCCTTGTTCTGTCATCTGTTACCACCAAGAACAGCCTAGATCCTTCCTCTTTGGAACCCCTTAGCAAGCTCTATGTTCAGACCACTACACAATCACCTCTCTTCCTGCAACCTAATCTATTCTCTTTTATATATCATAAAAATCTCCCACCTCCTCCAGATTGTGTGGAAGGAAACAGACACAGGACATGCTAAAGAATGTTTGTACAGTACTATACCATGCGGTGTTCTGTACTCCTCCAACCTGTAGAGGGCAGGCAACTGCTGAATTTATTAAGAACTATAAAATATTTCTATTTAATATTCAGACCCTGGTAAAGCATTAATATTGTTACACCCATTTTGACCTGAGCAGCTAGTCAAAGTTGGGGCCTCTGGGGATGTTTCAGTTAGGTGTAGAAATTGGTGGTAGCCAGGTATTTCTTTGTACAGTTCTTGTATATAAGACTATTTCAAAGTCCTCGGTCTCTGAATGCAGAAGCAACCAAGAACAGTTTCTTAGATTTCCAGCCCCCCAAGGCCCCTTTAGCCAACATCAGACCCAAAAATCATTCTCCCTAGAGTCTTCCATACTTCTGCTTGGCTTTTCCTTGTCTCTTTTCCTATGCCTCTCTCTCTGTTCTTGTCTGTGACCTCAGTATCTGTGTGTTCTCTCACATTCCCAAACACACCTACCCAAAATGATAGCCCAAAAGCTCCTAGGCAGGTTCACACACATCTTTTGTCCTAGGTGGGGCTTATGTTTACAGTTAATTGAAGGGCGAGTTCACACTTATCAACTTCAATAAGGTTTTAAGAACCAATAAATAACAAGGTTCATCCAGCTCATAAAAATATCCTAATTTTATAAATGGGGTAAGAGGTTCCCAAGAGTATACAGGAAGTAAGCATCAGACTAAGGAGTAGAACATGTCTTTTGGCTTATAGGCAGAGGCCTAATGTACTATCCCACAGGACAAGTCAGTCAGCCTTTCAGTGACTATTCTCTTTTCTATAATATGAGCCTAATATTTTATACTATCACATCTGTAAAATTCAAAGCAATGGACAAAGGAGGGTAGGCCTGAGTGAGTTAGTGTAATTAAGCATATATATTGAACTAATTTTTCTCATAGGCACTATCATATGAGACATGAGGCATTCCATCATTACATATAAACTATTACAGCAGAATACAGGGTTCTGTTCCTAGCTCTGCTATGAGTTTCTCTAAGAACCTGGGCAAATCACTATCTCTTTGTGCTTTGGTTTTCATTTGTAAAGTGGAATAATGATATATGCCTCCATTTTTCAGCAGTAGTGCAAGGTCACCTTTAAAACTTTATTCAACCCAAGAGGAGGCTCATCCTTCTCACAGGAAAGAATAAAGGATGACCTTACAGTTAAGAAAATCATCCCTGCTAATTCTGTACTAGATAAGCAGGAGAGAATGGGGCAGCAGTGGAAGATGTACATAAGAGAATTAGGCCAATTGTAATACCTTAATTTTTGTCAAAAAGAGCAAAGGAATAACAGAATCTAGAGGTGCACCCCATCTAATATTTATCTTGTCTAAGTGCTACATCATCATTAAGATGAGAGGGTCCAAAGGGAATTTGATGGTATAGCTTCCAACAGCTGAATCCATAATAAAGCGAATACACCATCTTCAAGACCCATATTTAAGTCTTTACCCACTCTTATCAAGCCAAGACATAAAGCTGCTTTGTAAAATTCTATTTGCTTTTTCTTTGGGTAGGAGGAGAAACAGAGGTCAACTCATCTTATTTTTTTCATCTTCAAATCACAGTGAAGAGCAAGCAAGTAAACTTGTTCTATCAATTTGTGGCAATACAGCATGACCATGATGCCCATAAAGTAGAACATACCACATGGGCTTCCCAAAGAAAACTTGAGGGACTGCACTAACAAATCCCTCCATATGACGACAATATTTACCATATGACTTTGTGATGTCCAACAGGTAGGGAATTACAGAAACAGAAGGATATTTGTTTAGGAAAAGCAAAGCCATATCTAGTGAGCAAGGGAGGGTAAGAACAAAAGGTAAGAGAATTCTCCTGCTCGATGGATACACAGTTAAAGTAACTGCTGTCAAACTTCAGGGACTGCTTGCTGAAAGAAGATCATTGGAACTTAGTAATGCAAGAAAAAGTAAAACCAGTTACCTCTAACCCTAGAAACGTCAAACTTTACTGAATCATTTTTACAGACGTTTCTATTTCAGTTAAGGCTTGTTAATTTTAAGATCGCCAAAGTTTTAGCATTCTCCTTTGTACAGGAAAATATGCTGAAGACTCTCATCCATTCCCCCCCAAAATACTGAGGAAATTCCATATCACAGTTTTTAAAGAATGCCCCATGTGTCAACACCAATGTCTGCTTTTAATTAAGAATGAAACTTTCCTATACATTTAAACAAAGAGTTCTAAGAATTTCAAACTCTTGGCCAAAAGTCTTTTCAAGACTGTTTTCAAGCAGCCAAAGGTTTATTTTCCACTGACAAAAAAGTAGTTCCCCTGTACAAGAGTGCAGAAAGGAAAGAAAAAATAAATTCCTTTTCATTGTTTAAGGAAGAGACCATCAGTCTCTGTGTTATATTGATTACATAATGTCTTAATTTGTAATGAACATTGGTTCAAGCAATGATCCAAGTCAAGTAAACCTTTAGATTAAAAAAGGGAACACAAAGAAAATTAAACTAACATAACGGATGTCTAATTACAAAATTACCAACAACCATTTCAATTGGCTTCAAGATACATAGTTATTCAGAAAGACAACGAGAAGTCCGGTAACACCTTAAAGACTAACTCCGGACTCCTCGTTGTTTTTGTGGATACAGACTAACACGGCTACCCCTCTGATAGTTATTCAGATGTCTAGGGGTTTTTAACAAGATCAAAAATGTGAATGTAGCAAAATATGACAATCTAGCATTTCAACTGTAGGGAATGGACAGTAAAAGAGTGCATACTGATTTATATGCACTCACACTCACCAATTTATGCCAGGATGTCCACTAGTTTGACTGCAATTTTGCAAAAAGATGCAAGAAGAGTTGCAAAATTGACATACATTCAGTATGAAAACAGATGTACATTTTGTCTAAGTCTTAGCAATGAAGCCAAGTTTAAAAGATTAAGTATGTAAGGAACATGGGTGTGCTTCACCTAAATATTCTTCCTAGAAGATCGTATTTCTTTACAGCACCTAACAAGATGTTAGAAGTGCCTCATCCTAGAATCTTCCCTGTTTTCTATGCAGTGAGCAAACCTAGGATCTGATCCTGTAATTTACACCCATACAACATTTCTTTCCCTGTTTAATTTCTGGGTAGTTTGCGCTGTGGTTTCTTTGGAACATAGTTCTTGTATATAACCAACATTAAAATTCTGACGTATTCCGACATTAGGTACAAAGATAAAAATCAAAGTAACTATTGTTACCACATAGGAGAATAAATATGATTAACACAATTGTCCTCTTACTTATGAAGAGGAATGTAATTGTGTGCGTGTAAAAAGTTTAGACGCCACATTATTTGCAGTGTCTGCTCAGATGCAGCAGCCAACCACCACCTGCAAGCTGTATTAAATAATAAGTACTCCCAATGGTGAATTCCCAAGTAATTTTAATTTAAATTAGTCCATCAAAGCAGAATAAGTACACTTTCCTTGTGACTATACACATAATCATAGCCTCAAACTCATTCAATCTCTACAGCCAATTATCTTTTTCTTCTTCATTATAAGTGTATTACTAAAAAAGATTAAATCTTTAGGGTAATCAAAAACAAACACTGAAGCACATGCTTAACATTATTCACATGATTTTTTCCCATTGAAGCATATGGGTTTACTCACAATAGTAATGTTACACCCTTGCTTAAGCATTTGTAGGATTAGAGCCAATATTTGCTAGTTAGAATCCAAAGGTACAAACAAGAGGCCGAATAAAGAACAGAATTTCTAAACAGAAGTATAGTAAAGGATTCCTTGCTTTAAAAAGTAAAAAGCAACCAGAAAACTCCTTTTGAAAACAAAGCAGCCAAAAAAGCAGATCACCTACAAGTACTATTATTTATTTAAACTTAAAAAGGTAACAGAGACCAGACCTATGAAATGCTCTAGGTGCCCTAACACAATTCCAGAAGAACTAAAATAATCATTTCAGCAGGAACTTGGCCTGCCAGGCACATACATAAACTAATTTCCAACCCTTCATCATTATGGGAAGCACATCCTTCAGCCCTCTCCTCAAACCCTATCAAAAAGATGTCTTTTACAAAGTGCCTAGAAGATTACAAAATTTGGGCTAGTTCACACTGGAGTGGTGGGGATAAATTCCAGGGCAGGTGAATAGCACCGTACAACACAAAAAGCAATCCATGAAAAATTAAAGATCCTGGCATCACAGTTCACGGTAATTGAACCTGTATTCCCCCTCCATGGACCCTCAAGGGCACCCATTCTGGATTCCTGGCTCTCCAGCTATCACCTCTCTTGGCTAGAGACCCATGTCTCTTTCCCTCCGGACCTGGGTATTTCCAGTCTGCACAGTTCCCTGCCTACACTGTGATGTTCCCAGCAAGCCAGACTGCCTAAACAGGCCAGCATCTGCACTTTACTTTCTTTCCAAAGGCTAACAGCATCATGACCCTACATATAAGTTATCACACAGCTCTTTATAAGCAAGCACATTTATTCTTAATGCATTACAGAGAACCATTAAAAACAATAAAAGAACCTTAGACATACATACCAGAGGTCACCCAAACAGCAACCCCTGGCTCTGGTAGGTTTCAGTCCTTCAAAACACACAAATGGGTTTTTCCCATTGTTACAAGTTCATAACTGTCTCAGATTCAAAACCAGAACACAGGATGGGAAGATCAGGCATTTCTTTATGCAGCTTGGGCCTTTGATCTTAGCTTTTGGTAACAGGTAATCAGCAAAAACCCTTTTCTCAGGGCATTTGCTTCAAAAGGCTGGGTTTTTGCATAACCAGAATTGGGAAATTTGCATGCAATCATGTCTCATAATAATTCCAAATCCATTCATTTAAATATAATGCACCCCAATGCAACTCTGTTTTACATAGAAATTCAAATCCCAGGCTGCTGACTAAAGCGACTGGAGAAATAACAAAATGGTGACATTACAAGAGCCAAGGGAGTAAAAACTGAGCGGGAGAGGGATTCTTAGGCAAACTACTTAAAACTGGTTTGGGTTTTTCTATTAACATCTACAATAATTCATTTTTTGGAAAAAAGGAAAACTCTGTTAGAGATACAACACCTATGGTATTCACAAGTATCCCCAAGACACCTCAAAGGTCCTCCAACAAAATCAAGGATGACCGGACTTGATACTCCTTATGTTGCTAAGGAAAAACAAATACAGAAACAAAAAAACCCAAGCAAGGGTGGGGAAGCCACTTTCAGAACTATTTTATAGTCAACATGGTGTTAACACCAGCAATAGCCAGTCTATACTATGTCTCCCAAAGTTGTTTACTTTGATGAAGAAGAACTGGTGTTACCAACCATGGGGAGAAAAATGTTCAAGAGCCCTAATCATAGACTATCAGGGTTGGAAGGGACCTCATGAGGTCATCTAGTCAAACCCCCTGCTCAAAGCAGGACCAACACCAACTACATCATCCCAGACAGGGCTTTGTCAAGCCTGACCTTAAAAACCTCTAAGGAAGGAGATTCCACCACCTCCCTAGGTAACCCATTCCAGTGCTTCACCACCCTCCTAGTGAAAAAGTTTTTCCTAATATCCAATCTAAACCTCCCCCACCGCAACTTGAGACCATTACTCTTTGTTCTATCAAATCCCACCTTATTCTTCTCTTCTGCAGACTAAACAATCCCAGTTCTCTCAGCCTCTCCTCATAAGTCATGTGCTCCAGCCCCCTAATCATTTTTGTTGCCCTCCGCTAGACTCTTTCCAATTTTTCCACATCCTTCCTATACTGTGGGGCCCAAAGCTGGACACAGTACTCCAGATGAGGCCTTACCAATGCCGAATAGAGCGGAATGATCACGTCCCTCGATCTGCTGGCAATGCTCCTACTTATACAGCCCAAAATGCTGTTAGCCTTCTTGGCAACAAGGGCACATTGTTGACTCATATCTAGCTTCTTGTCCACTGTAACCTCTAGGTCCTTTTCTGCAGAACTGCTGCCTAGCCATTCTGTCCCTAGTCTATAGCAGTGCATGGGATTCTTTCTTCCTAAGTGCAGGACTCTGCACTTGTCCTTGTTGAACCTCATCAGATTTCTTTTGGCCCAATCCTCTAATTTGTCTAGGTCCCTCTGTATCCTATCCCTACCCTACCCTATCTACCACTCCTCTCAGTTTAGTGTCATCTGCAAACTTGCTGAGGGTGCAATCCACACCATCCTCCAGACAGGAGCGGCGCCAGGGTTTTTGCCGCCCTAGGCAGCAGCGCTCCTGAGCCTTCGGCGGCGGGGGGGTCCTTCCGCTCCGCGTCTTTGGGGCACTTCGGCGGCGGGTCCCAGAGCAGTGAAGGACCCGCTGCCGAATTTCCGCCGAAGACCCGGAGCGGAAGGACCCCCCGCCGCCGAATTTCCGCCGAGGATGGCGGAATGCCACCTCCCCAAATCCTGCCCCCCTAGGCGACCGCCTAGGGTCGCCTAGTAGAAGCGCAGGCCCTGCCTCCAGGTCATTAATGAGGATACTGAACAAAACCGGACCCAGGACTGATCCTTGGGGCACTCCGTTTAATACCGGCTGCCAACTAGACATGGAGCCATTGATCACTACCCGTTGAGCCAGATGATCTAGCCAGCTTTCTATCCACCTTATAGTCCATTCTTCCAGCCCATGCTTTTTTAACTTGCTAGCAAGAATATTTGGGAAACCGTATAAAAAGCTTTGCTAAAGTCAAGGAATAACACTTTCACTGCTTTCCCCTCATCCACAGGGCCAGTTATCTCATCGTAGAAGGCAATTAGGTTAGTCAGGCATGACTTCCCCTTGGTGAATCCATGCTGACTGTTCCTGATCACTTTCCTTTCCTCAAAGTGCTTCATAATTGATTCCTTGAGGACCTGCTCCATGATTTTTCCAGTATCAGGGGGTAGCCGTGTTAGTCTGTATCTACAAAAACAACAAAGAGTCTGGTGGCACCTTAAAGACTAACAGATTTATTTGGGCATAAGCTTTCGTGAGTATAAACCTCACTTCTTCGGATGCATCCGAAGAAGTGAGGTTTATACTCACGAAAGCTTATGCCCAAATAAATCTGTTAGTCTTTAAGGTGCCACCAGACTCTTTGTTGTTTTTGTATGATTTTTCCAGGGACTGAGGTGAGGCTGACTGGCCTGTAGTTCCCTGGATCCTCCTCCTTCCTTTTTTAAAAGATGGGCACTACATTAGCCTTTTTCCCTCTCCGGGAAAGGGGGTGGTTCCCGGGCTCGGTCCACACAAAATTCACACTGTAAAACCACTTCACAATATAATTAGTTCCATTCTAGCAGAAAAGCTCTCTTTGAGGGTGCCAACCATTTCAACCACTAGCACAGACAGAATGCTTCATCCACAACCTATTCCAGGCTTTTTGGTAAGGAGAAGGGAGTTCAGTGCGGTGTGCTTAGCAGGTGCTGAATCCCCACCATCTTGATTTCTTCTCTGATAATGTGTCGGGAGTAGGGAATACAGTGAGCATGAGCTTTAGAGTGTACGTTCTTTGCCATTTGTGTGCGTAAGGCTGCTCTCTATATTTGTTGCCCAGACAGCATGAAAAGTTTAGGAATCCCCATCTGCAAAAATATGCAAAGGCAGCCACACACACACACACAATTAGAGTCCTGGTAGTGATGATTTCACTTCATTACACAGTAATCCCACTACAAATAGGGTAGAATTAGGACATACTGCTCTTCTTGGAAACATATTCATCTAACTTTGCCTCTTTGGGGGGAAAAAACAACACCTTGGGGAAAACAATGCTGCTTAATAAAAATATTTAAATAGAACTGTAATAACTATTTCCATCAAGTCACAAGTAGTCCATGGGGTATGTCGATTTTGTTTCGTTAATAACTAAGGAACCTTTTTTCATTTAATGTCCCTTTTTTTTTTTTTTTTTAAACAGTGTGATGTGTGAGTTAAGTGTTCTAGAGCCCACATGCTGTTAGGCAGCAGGTCCCCTGGGAATAGCTGTACAGAAGAGGCTGGGGAAGATGGAAAGGAAAGGAGTCGTACATGGGCAAGGGGGATACAGGTAAGAGCAGTAAGGACAGGAGGGAGAAGAAACAGATAAGGGGAAAGGAGTAAGGGGCCAGGAAAAAGATCTCGAGGAAAGAAAGGAAACAAGAGATGGGTGGAAGGAATAAGGAAATAGCGAGGGCAGCCAGAGAGCGTTAAGGGGGAGGAAGGAGGGCACAGAGTGGAAAGGGAGAGTTCACCACCTTGACCGGCATGACAGTGTACACAAGCACTATCACAGGTAGAGAACCCGGCTTTATGGTGCGCTATCTGGGTTCAATAGTCGGTGCAGAATGCTTGTCCCGGGCAGCGGGGACACCCTCGGCCCCAGCGGGAGCTCGCCGCGTGTTGGCGGGCCAGGTGAGGATGACAGGCGGGCAGGGGCAGTGAGGCTAGGCCGGGCCAGGGGGTGCTGGTACTGGTGCCGGTGCCGGCAGGAAGGGAACTCGGGCAGCGGCAGCTGGAGCCCTGGCTGGCGCCTGTCAGCGCGATGGTGGAGGACAGCTCTGGGGGGAGGGCTGGGCCCGGACCGAGGGGGAGGGGACATGCTGGAGCGAGGAGACAAAGATGGGGGGCGGCCGGGGGGCTCCCGGAGCGGGGAGCAGGCTGCGAGGCGGCGGGGCGGGGAGCAGGGAAGAGGGAGGTCGCGGAGGGGCCCCAGCGCAGCGGCGGGCGGGACAGAGAAGGGGTCAGTTGCCCGGGGCCTGGCAGGGCCTGTGGCCGGCACGGCGCGGAACCCCCTCCGGGAAAGCGGGCGGCTCCCGGGCTCGGTCCTTACCGGGCAGCGCCGCCTCCACTCTCGCTTCGTCACACGCCCGGCTCCGGGGAAGCCGCTCCGCGACCCGACAGCAGCGACCGGGCAGGGAGGGGTGGTCACGGCGGTCGTCACTCCCCCTCCCCTGCCCTCACCAGAGCCACTACACTGCGCAAGCGCCGAGTTAGGATGGGGGCGGGGCCCAGGCCAAGACTACGCAGCACGCGCGTTGGAAAAGCGCATGCGCGGCATCGGCGGCGTCTCACTCCGTCCGGTGAGGACTGCTTGGAACGTTAGCGCGCGCCGCCTGTTTCTCTGGTCCGCGGTGAGGGGCGGAGCCAGGCCCACTGAAGGCGCCATGGTGTTGGCTCCTCCCATTTACTAATGCCCAGTGAGCGAGGACCTCGAAGCGGTTTGGCCTGGTCCCCGCCGTGCTCGGGCCCCGGCTGCGTTGGGGACCCACTGCCGCAAATGGCAGAACGGTTTTGGCGGCTGCTCTGATCAAGCGGGGTCCTTGATCCAATCGCACCCCGGCTCCTCAGCAGGCACTGAAGGGGGCTTGTCAGCCAGTGGTAGACAGCAGAGGGAGGAGGCCTTAGACCCATCCTACTCTGCCAGCTCATTCTGGGGTGACCAGATCCCCACTGTGAAAAATCACGTCAGGCAGTAGGCGGTAATTGGTATCTATCTGGTCACTCTAGCCCACGCTGAGACGCCTTCAAATGGTTACAGTGCCACCTCCAGTAGCAGCCAAACTCAACAGCCTCACTTACTGGGAAGGAGAGAGGAAAAGTTGATGAGGAGTCCGGTGGCATCTTAAAGACTAACACATGTATTTGGGCATAAGCTTTTGTGGGTGAATAACCCACTTCTTCAGATGCATGGAGTGAAAATTACAGATGCAGGCATTATTATACATGAAGAGAAGGGGTTACCTTACAAGTGGAGAACCAGTGTTGACAGGGCCAATTTAATCAGAGTGGATGTAGTCCACTCCTAGTAATTGATGAGGTGTCAATGCCAAGTATCCACCTCACAAGAAACACGCTCATAAATGGTACCCTATTGCAATCTCAAGAGGTCTGTATACAAGCATAAAACATTCTCTGTTTGGTATTGGTAAGATCCAATACTTGCAATCAAGATTCCTTATCGTTAGCTTAGTAAAAGTACTATTAGTAGTATTCTGCCAGCTCTACTTTGAGTCACTATCATGTTCTACAAAAAGATAATTTTATATTAAAATGAAAATAAATTTGCTTTAATTTTGGATATGGATTTTTAAAACTGGCAATGATTATCTCAGTAAAACAAGCTATTTGCTGCTCCATCAACATGAACTAATAGCAGCATTTGTGTTACTGTTTTAAAGTTATCTAAAATATTTTGCATTGCTATTAGATAACACATTTCTCACTTTAGTCGAGGAATGTTCTGGTGAGAAATGTGCCTTCTGTTTGTAGCAACAGCAACATTGTACAGCTCAGTAAATTATAAAGAGCAAGCTGCTAGCTGACAATGCAAATGCCTAGTGTCCTAGTTCAAAAATGAAAAAGGTCACCAAAGCAAAATCTGTGTAAAATTTTAATACAAAAGTCAGAAATTTAGCATTCTGTTACTAAAACTATATCTGTGTCTATGTGATGAACATCATTGCCATCACACTTTTACTAAAGTATTTGTCATTCCCATTTATTGTCATTTTCTTGCATCCTTCAGTTTGGTCACTTCAAATGCCACTCAGCATTACATTTATGACAAAAATTAAGCACCATCATGGGTGCTGATTCTGAAGCTCAGAATTATAATTTGGAACAATGAGTGTAAAGTGATAATCCTTGTCAGAAAAGAATGGGTACTTATCCTACAATAACTATTGTTCAAGATGTCATAGGCAGTCTTAATCCAACTGAGATGCTCGTGCACCTCATGCATGCAAGATTGGAGTTTTTTTGAAAGCGGTGTTAGCTGGGCCGTGCGTGCATCATGTAGCTCATTATGCACCATACAAGGAGACAGGGTGGATCATTTGTGACTGCTTCTCAGTGCCCTTGCCATTCAAAGCCAGTGTTGCTGAGGACTCCAAAAAACAGGGCTGAAGGGTGGGCAAGTCACGGGATACACACACTCTACAACAGCTCAAAGAATCAAAGTTACTGAAGGACAAGTAATCATTCTTTCTTCTTCATGAAGACTGAATATGGGATTTGATCTTAGGTTGTTTGCCAATGCTGGAGAGACTGGAACCAGTCTCCTAGGTGGTAGGCCCTTGCTGATTGGGAGTTAATCATAGTCATATGAACTCTAGTGTCTGTGATGGCATGAGTGATGATTTTTCATAGTTCACAGTGAATACTAGTTGAGAGAACAGGGAAAAGACTTATTCTAAGGCTGATGCAGTCTCTTATTAGGACATGCCTCTGATCAGCTAGTCATCCGGGTGAGGTGGATACACAGATTCCCTGCTTCCTTAAATGCACTGCCAGGCATTTGGTGAATACTCTCAATGGCATGAGAGGCAGAACTCTGTATTGGTAATGGTTGGGACCCACTGTGAATCTTAGGTATTTCCTCTGGGCCAGATGGATAGCTATATGGAAGTATGCATTCTGCAAGTTTCTGCAAGGCTACAAACTAGCCTTGAGCTTGAAGAAATGGACTGATAGAGGCAAGTATTACCATCCTGAATCTGAGAGGGTATATGTATTTGTTTAGTTTCCTCAGCTGTAGGTGTAGATTTCCTTTCTTCTTTCAAATGAGGAAATACCCAGAGAGTGGAGTGTGGTATTTGAGTCCTTTGGTGAGTACAGAGTATCATCTGTCCTCTTTCTGAGCAGCTCTGAGCCCTGAAGCAGTAAACTCTCAATCATGGCCTGTATGTTTCTCTGAATGCCCACTGCCTGTAGCTGTGATGCCTGGCACATTGTTATCACAGTGGCCACAGATGTAGCCTTATATCTTTAGGCTCCTCTTGGCTGCAGGATCTTCACAAGGTACATGTTACTCTGTCTTATGTTAGGAAGGCAGTTAGCCACACGCAGTTGTAGGGAAGCTGAGAAGTACGATCCAAAAAGGTCAAACCTTCTCAGACCCTTGCTTTACTCATATTCAACTTTTAGTATAGCGCGGATATGAAAAAGGAGCTTGGGTTGTGGTGGATGTAGTAGTCAAACTCCCAGGGAGGTACTTGGTACCTCTTCTTGACTCACTTTGCAG
Organism: Malaclemys terrapin pileata; assembly: GCF_027887155.1. Lineage (NCBI taxonomy): Eukaryota > Metazoa > Chordata > Testudines > Emydidae > Malaclemys > Malaclemys terrapin. Next base: position 12,543,728 of record NC_071520.1, on the reverse strand, counting down.
GGGAATTAGCATGGTCAGTGTATGCCATAGGGCCTTAGTGAGGTCAAGTAATCCCTCATTTATAGGGAAGATGATCCTGGCTGGATCAGAAGCTGACAAAACAACAAATAGCTTGTGTGATTTCTCAGATATGACTAACATCTCTATCTCTAATCAATCCTCACAAGGAACTTCTGGAACGTTATGATGTCTGGTGCTGGTATTGAATGCCGGGGAGACTGCTTCATCAGGTGACAAAGACAAAAGGTGCTTTGGATCTGTCCCTGAATCTGGCTCTTCCTGGTAGTCTGGTGTAGGAATGCTAATGGGGAGTGATGTCTTTCTCTTGAGTGTGGTTGAGCCTGGCATCTCGATGCCTGAGATAGTGGACCCCTGTACCCCCAGTAGGGACACTGTGGCATGCCATAAGAATACAGCTGTCTTGTTGGGTATTGGCCAGTCCACTGCCATTCCTTACAGACTGGAGGCAGCTGAGCCCTGTAGGGTAACCTGGGAGGTACATCCATAGTGTCAATAACTGACCTCAGAGGAGAGAGTTCTTAACTGGGAGATGAGGAGAATGTATGCCCTGGTAATGGTGAGGAGTAGACCACTGTCATGGGCTGTGCCAAAGTATATGGGACTTTTGGTATTAGAGTTGATAAATGTCTCAGCTCAGATGATGGTCTTGGTCTCTGGGCTCATCCTCCAAAGTGAGCATTGACTCTGATGAATGGGTCATTGTAGCTGGGGTTGGTGCTAGAGTTGTCTGCTACATCATATGCTGCTTTTCCTCAACCCTTGACACCATGTGGGTCATTGTGGGAGTTATCTCAGGAGGCTTTATGGCGTCTGTCCTTATGGGATGAAACTGAGATCCCTCTGGTATCTCTGTATTTGAAGATACTTCTTTGATACCAGAAGTGTTGGTGCCTGCTTTGATGCCAATGATGTTGAAGATGGCTTTGATGCCAGTGCTGGATTTTGTGCTGGTCTTTAATGTTGCTTGTCTGCTAGGCGGGATGGTGGATGAAGCTAGTAGAAGTCCGGAATTTGTCTCCCCAGGGTCTGAAACCTTCATGGACTGTGCCAGAAAATGGAGCTTTAGCCCACATCTCGCAACTTGCACATTCTCATGGAGAGTGACAAGTATACCAAGATGATGTTCCATCTATGAGTCCTGCTGTGTCCTTCTTTGGGGGGGGGGGGTAGGCCATTGTAGGATGGACAGGATTAAAGCCCACAGATTTGGTCTCCCCATGTGAAGGGGCCCTGTATAGGTGGACAATCCTGTTCTTAAAAAAGGTAAATTTTATTAAAAACAAAAAGAAAGAAAATACATCTGAAACTTAGGCTTTTGCTAGATTTTAAAAGAGCAATTCCAAAAATCAAGCACCCCAAAATAGCTTTTTTGGGGGTTCAGCTTAAAGGTTACAAGCAAACAAAAGCATCTGGCGTTAGCACAGAGGAGTCCACAAGCCAATAAGAAATAAAAGAAATAACCCCAATCACATCTAGCTAACCATTCTGATCTACTTACACATTTGGAGTTCAGATAAGTAGTTCTAGGCATGATCTGATGACTTATAATCATACCTGACTTAGCTGTTTATAGCATGGCTGCTCTGTCCCTCCAACCCAGAGAATAACAGACAAAGGCAAAGTTTCTTTCCCAATTTCAAAAAGTTCTACCTTCCCATTGGCTCTTTTGGTCAGGTGCCCACTTTTTTTACCCCTTTACCTGGGAGACTTTTTAACCCTTTACAGGTAAAGCAAGTAAAGAACAGCTACCAAGAGGAATTTTACAGCTAACTGGCTGGCTGGCCATCAAAGGGAGCTATCCCCCCACTTTATTTATCACAACTTCCTAAAGGGCCTGATCCAAAACTCTTGCTGAAATCAAGGGAGTCTTTCCATTGCCTTCAATGAGAGAGAGAGATAATGCCCAAAGCAAGGAAAATATGTCACTAACACATACATCTCAGAGCAATATATCTGAAATATTTAGATATAATCTTATTAAATTCTGTTTACCAATACAATAATCTAGGCATTGAGTTTTGATCCATTTGTAACAATGAGTTTTACACTTGAATTTTATTTTCTGTCATTTAGATTTTCAACCAATGTTTGTTCAACTCGGCTCATAGGATTTCCTTAGAGTTTAATATCCTTTTGCCATTTACATTTTTTTATGCTTATAAAACAAACTGGTAACTGAGTTAATTAAATTGTGGTGTGGTGGCCTTGCCCCATGTGTAGAACTAGACATCTGTGCGAAGTGGGTGTAAAATGCTACCAAACCAGAATAGCAATATTTTACGCCCACTTTGCACAAGAATAAATTACTACACAAGGAGCAAGACAGTGGAGAATCATGTCCTGTAATTACTTTGTACAGAGCATTTATTAAACATACCTGGAAAGGTGTGCCCATTTCTGATGCCATAATAGAGGAAGCCTGGAAAAGGTACAGGTAAATAATATCAAAGGCGTCAGTAGTTAAGAAGACTAGGCTTGCATTCATTAAGAGCCAAATACTTGTTTTGTTGACAATAGGAATTTTATTATTTACTTCAACTGGAAAAGGGTATGGCCTTAAGGGATTAGCTGAGTGGAAAGGGTCTTGGAGGTAATCTTAACAAAGGCCTGGTCCACACTAACCCCCCACTTCGGACTAAGGTACGCAAATTCAGCTACGTTAATAACGTAGCTGAATTCGAAGTACCTTAGTCCGAACTTACCGCGGGTCCAGACGCGGCAGGGAGGCTCCCCCGTCGATGCCGCGTACTCCTCTCGCCGAGCTGGAGTACCGGCGTCGACGGCGAGCACTTCTGGGATCGATCTGGGATCGATTTATCGCGTCTAGACCAGACGCAATAAATCGATCCCAGAACATCGATTGCCTGCCGCCGGACCCGGAGGTAAGTGTAGACGTACCCAAAGGGTTGTTGTAATAATTTAGATGGAGTATATGAACTAAAAGTGTTAATGTAGCCCAGTCACTGTCCTAAATTAAACACTATTAATTAAACAAGGTCTGGGGTTTGGTATACAGAGACTTCGGCCTGCGTAGTATTTTGGCAAAGATATTATTTAAAAATCTTTTAAACTTTTTATTAACGATACCGAAAAGGAAAAAAACAGTTAAAGCATTTTAAATGTGAATTCTTAACGCAGACTTTCATTTTAACAACATTTCTTGTGCCCTTTCCCTTTATCTGGAGAGTTTAAAATGGTATCAACTATGGCAATAACTGTCCTTTTGGGGAATGGAGAAGAAGTTAGTGGAGATGGGGTGGAGGAGATGCTGCTGCTGCTGCTAAAGTCCAATCTCAGATGGAGAAGTGGCCTTGTTTGCGTTTCTTAGAGGTATCAAAGATGGTAATAACTGGCATCCCAAGTGATGTTTGGGATTCAGCGGCAGTCAGTAGAGATGGCGATGCCATCTGTCATCCTGTCTCGGGCCCGGTCTGGTCAGGACATTTCTCAAGATTAGGACGATGAAGGCCCGGAGTCCCAGGAAACAGTGGGGGTAACAGCCGTGATGGTGAAGCTCGCTCTAGTAGCCTTTGTCTGTTCTTTTTGTTTTTTTCATACTTTCCCCACAAAATCTTTTAAGGATCCACAAATGTAATGATAGGTGGAATAGCCTGTCCCCTCATTATTTAATTACTAATTAGGCTTAATATTTGACATCTTTTGGCTTTACATTTTTTGTTCTTAACAAGCATAATTTTAAGTCTTTTAATTATATTAACATTGCCTTTTTTTGTTTAGACTAATTCAGTTATTGCCTCCCTTTTGTACTTTCCCCATTAACACTGGTTATTATAAGTTATTGTAACAGCTTATGAACTTTTACATACTTTTTACAGTTGAACTCACAATTCAGGCAGAATATATCCAGAGTCATTAGAAATCTGTTAGAAACGAGCAAAGGATGTTAAAAGGTAACTCCAGTTTTTCAAAAGAGCACTTCATAAATGGATTTAGAGGCATAGTTGTGAGATAAACAGGGAAGTACTTGAGAATCTTTTTTTATATAAATATCATACTATAAATCTAAGATTAAGTATTTCATATCTTTCCACAGTTATGCCAAACACCCCATCATATGCCACATTGTACATAATCTAAGACTATTTGATGGTTTACTAGTCCTAGAATGCTGGCTAGTGTATTTTAAATGCTACTGAAATATAATGGTCTGGCATAGAGTACGAGGATGCTCTTTGACCGTGATTCCCAAACTTTTGAGTACTGTTGCTCCCTTATGAATATTTTAAAACTTGTGGGGTAGCCCACAACCAAATTCTGTGTTTTTTACTGATTCAGGACACTAGAGTTTGAATGGTTTTGCAACTTCTTTTCAACCGCATACAGTTTGTTTAATTATATAATGTGACCTAAGCTGGATTTTTAAAACTGTAACTAGAAAATATGGATGTTTTTGCGTGTTCACAGCCTAAGATTTTAGTGAGAAGAATGGACCTGTTTCAGACTCCATAGTTGTACAGTATTTGGTTGAATTTCTAATAGCACCAGATGTAAATGGTTTTCCAAGTTTAACTATTTCTGTGTTTAGTTTTCACAGAAATTATTTCTGAAAACCCAGACTCACAGAAATAACTGGAAGCACATGAAAGCAGCATTTTCATAGCTTCATCTCTGAGTTCTTTATACTTCCTTTTAATAGAGACAGAATGGTTGGTTTGATAGATTTGAAAATGTGGTTTTTAGTGTGTGATCACTTGACAATTCTAAGCGATTTTCTTGTGTTGAGATACTTAAGTTTGGAATGGAGTCAGCAGTAGTTACCAAGAATGGGTATAGAATCCAGTCAGTATTGTCTTCCGCTGAATCTGTACTATATGTAGGCTTAGCACCTGGTCAGAATTCTTCCATTATAAAGATAAGATGCACCTGTCTCTCCCTCAGCCCCCTCTCCCCATTTGCTAGTCCTGGTGCTGCTGCTAATACTGAGAGCCTTTCTTTGTCCTCTGCTCCAGCAAGGACTTGCAGGTGAGAGACTTCCTGCTGAATGCTTCCCCCAAGAGGAAGTTCCTTTGTTGAAGGCCCCCTACAGGAGCCGAGGGCACCGAGATGCTCCCATCCCCAGTACCAGCATAAGATGCAGACTTACAGGTAAGATATAGGTGATTTTTAGGCCTAGAAATGGGGGGGGGGGGAAATGGCATATTGATTAATCCCCCCCAAACACTCATAGCTCCCCAAGGGAGCCATCGCACACAGTTTGGGAGACATTGTTCTATGGTTACTGAACTGCAAAGAGATGCTCTCTGATTGGCTCAGGGCCAGTCAGTGCACAGGAATTCCCAGTCAAAACTGTATTTTCAATTCCTGTACACAGGATAGCCCTGGAGGGGAGAGCACATCCCCTTCCTTTATTAAAAGCAGAGGAGAGCTTCCCCTCCTCTTCCTGGCTTAGGTAAGCAAGCAGTACTCACCCAGAATTCCCCACCTTCTTGACTGGTGTGTTGGGAGCTCCCCTTCCTGATTCAATGTACTTCCGTCACTGTACAGCCAAGCTGCAAATCCCTCCACTTTGATTAAATATTGCCAGCCGTATGCCCACAAACCATGGCTGTCTCAGTGTAACTTGCAAGAGCCTCAGGTCAGGGACCACGTCTTTATTCTCTCTGCAAAGTATCACGTGCACCTAACGGCTCTACGCAGTCGTGTTAAATGACGAAGTTTATGGCTGGTTTAGTTTTGAGGCAATACGCCTATAACAAGATTGGCATTGCCCTAAAATAAACTCTTCTGCACCTGCCACTGTCTGCACGTACATCTCACAGCAGCTTCCATTTAACTCCGCAGTAATTGTAACCTGGGTCATGGAGTTCATTTAATCCAGCATCCTATTATCATCTTGCAGATAGCACTTGATAAAAATCCAAAGATTAAATTGTACGTCATAAACTTTTAACAAATGCCATTCACACGTTATCAAATGCCATTCACGCATTCAGTCCAGCCTTCATGGCCCAGTGTGTATTTGAATAAGACCAATGGAACCTGGCAAACACAGATACAGGAGATTTTATTTAACCTTGTGTACAAACAACGGCTAAAAAAGCCTTAGATTTTTATTTCCAAATACAGTTTTTGGATCCTTTTTTATGCCATTTATCTTCAGAAAATTAAAAAAAATCCAGCATGACCATTTTTTAATTTTTTCTCTGCTGCATTCTTTGGGGCTAATCCTGAGAGCTATTGAGCCCTGCAAGTCTCATTAATTTCAATGGGAGTTACGTGTGCTCAGCACCTTTTAGGATTAGGGCATTTATTCAATTTTTGAAAACAGAGCACTAATTGGGTATTGAAGCACTAACAATAGCGGGATAAAATGTCAAAGCAGAGTCTTTAACATGAAACACGGTGGTATTAAACAATGCAGACAATATTAGCTCTACGGTGAAACTCAAATTACCCACCAACAATGAACAAGTTTCTTCTACACCTCATACTTTAGCACTAATTATATAATTTAATTGTATTTATATTTAAATAAATAGTTTTATTATCTGCTTTCCTTTGAACTCTGCATGGATTATAAACACTTGCAACTGTAGAGATAAGAACAAACTACACAAGTTACATAGGCAAGAGAAGGCTTGGTTTTTATTTTATTTTTTTGCTAAACACACAGAAAGGACATAAATTTCACAATGTCCCATTCTGAGATTTTCTTTTTAAAGTCACTGTTTCATTCAGACTTCCTCCGTTATCCAACATCCTTCTTTTCCAGTTTTAGTACTTCATAGTCACTTTTAGTATTAAGATCTTAGCTTGGATACTCATAATTGGAAACATCTACTCTGATTTTTACCCAATGCTCCCAAGTTGCAGTTGTTGTGCAGCATTCTCAGTCTAGGTCTACACTGGAGGGGGAGGGGGAGAGAAATCGATTTAAGATACGCAAATTCAGCTACGCAAATAGCGTAGCTGAATTCGACGTATCTGATCCGATTTACCCCGCTGTGAGGACGGCGGCAAATCGACCGCCGCGGCTCCCCTGTCGACGGCGCTTACTCCTACCTGGGCTGGTGGAGTACGCGCGTCAATTTGGGCATTGATTGTCGCGTCACGACGAGATGCGATAATTCGATCCCTGAGAGATCGATTTCTACCCGCCGATCCAGGCGGGTAGTGAAGACAAGCCCTCAAATATTTAAAAAGTTGATGAGAAGCCCAATCCAAGACATCAGGCTGTGAGTATCTTAAGAAGGGATCAGGTAGGGGATAGGCTAGGAAGTACTGCGGTGAAGGATTTGCTATGGCTCTTTCTGCATTAAGTATTTGAAACCGTTTTCAAATATGGTTTTAGTTTACCATGACTGACACAGTTTATGTCTGCACCCAAATTCATTACTGCAGGCCCAGTTGCTTCCTCAATGGGCCTAAAAGGGAGGAAATGTGAGGTTCTCTTTGCAAAGATTGATGCTTGATGATTCCACTGGGGGTGGAGGAAGAGGTGGATTTGCTCCTGTACTGAACAGGCGGTGAGGCCCATACTTAAACTCCATGCATCCCTTGGGAGCAGTGGGGATCTGGGGAATCAATAGGTGATCAATATTCGTGGAAGCCCTGTCCATTATCTGTGCAGAAACCCCAGACTCACAGAGCATCTTCCATTGCATCTGGGATAAGCAGAGAGGTCCTGCCACTTAGACAACTCAACTCCCCTTCCATGCAAGAAGGTATGTTCCACACACACAAGATCCCCTCCACACATAAATTAGGAGATAAGACTAGGCCCTGTGATACAACTGCTTTCAGAATCCGGGCTATGGAGTAGCTAGATGGTTAATCTGGAGCACATCTTGGGCTAATAAGACTTAAAAAATAGCCTGTCTCCACTGGACTGAGAAACTGCTATCGCTGTTCTAACAGCCATCATACTGGCAAATCCATGTGGAATGTTTTTGACAACAGTATTTGAACATAACTGTAGTTAGTACATATCAAGCTGTAGAGCAGACAGGGCCTAAGACACTACTCCTATGCTGGGGCACTTCGTTGAAGTACTATAATTTTCAGACATGTTTAAAACATGGATCCTTAAGGGTGTAAATGCAACCAAACTGTTTTAATCAGGTCTCTAAACAATGGTGCAGCCTTGCAAGTCCAAAGCGGTAGCACAGTTGGTCCAGTGTACACTCAAAGTCTAAACTGTCTCCGACATATCCGGGAACAGCCATACAATAATTGGGTCTGCTAATAGGACAGTTTATACACTGTACATGGACATGAAGTCACTCAGATTACTGCTAGAAAAGAGATGCTTCTTTCTCCTTCCAGGATAGAAGGAAAGCCAAGGACATGGAAAGTATAGGCATAGATCACCTGCATAGGCATTATTTTACAATGGCCTCACCTAAGATTTCAGTACAGTACAGTAGTGCACAGAGATGCAGCAACAGGGCTGGGGGGGAATAGCATGAGTCACTTCCATATTTTCTGCTTGTTGGCAGTTCCATTGCTATGTTTTGTGTGCCCTAGAAAGGCAGACTGGACTTCCTAGAGACGTGCCCAGGAGAGAAGATGACTCAGGGTGTTTCAGTTAGCCTCCATAACAAGGTTGTTTTGGTCCTACTGCTGTGACCACTTCACAATTATTTAATATTGTGATATTTTATGCTCACAGTGTTGAGGTTGGCTTTTTTTTTTTTTTTTAAATCAACTTCCAGGGGATTTTCTAGTTCTGGACTGGGTTTTATGAGCTTTTTTCCTCCCTTCCTTTTTTGTTGTTACAACCACTAATGTATAGAGCTTCCCCCCCCCCCCCCCCAACAAAAGAAAACCATATTTGAGGACAAGTGACCTGACAGAATACCTGTCATTGGAATGTAACAGCTTTCAGTAGCAAGAAAAAAGGATTACAGCACATCATAAGTGGCAGACTAAGTGCTGAATACAATCACGTTTTAGTTTACTGACAATACAATCTTAGCTCAGCGTACATCTGGGTGCATGGGCTTTTTCTGTGACTTTTAAGGAGGGGGTTGTTTTCTCTTTTGCCAGACCATGTGATTTGTGTGATTCCTGATCATGCTGCTCTCATATTTTTATTTTTCTTACTCAAAAATCGGTGGGGCGTGAGGGTGGATATTAATTATTATTCCGCTGTAAGAGCTTCCTTTAAAGGAGATTCCCTTTGATTTTGAGGTCAACCGAGGTACACTCAATGAGAACTTTTATATACTGAGCCTTAACACTCACTTTTCATTCTAGCTTAGTATGGATCAGTGTCTTAATGCTAAGTAACTGATTTAGAAGACATATTTCTTCAAGGCACATACGCACAATGTGAACGCTTCTGTCTTCCTGTAATAAAATTCTTCCTCCTTTGAAATTCCGAGTGGAAAAAGGAAAGGGCAGAGTTCATTTGAACATTTCAAATTCTTTTTAAAAAAGTTTCCAAAGTAGAACTGCTGCCCCCAAAATAATGTCACCTTAGTACATAAGTAGGCACTGAAATAAATGATGGACAGGAGGGTGTTATTTTCCCATTATTAAGATGCAGGTTTTAAGCACCTTCAAAGGCCATGGTGATCAATTTACACTTTGCATTTTCAAGGAATGGCACAGTTGAGACAAGTGAACACATACCATAATGCCTGTAAGTGTTGCAGTGGGTAATGAGCAAGTTAGGAGATCCTTTATACACTTTACAGAACATCACATTTGTTTAAATGAACCTATACAGAAAGTGAACATAACAGTATATCAGTGGATCAGATTAGGGAACAGTTAAAATGAGTAAGTAGTGAAATACTGCATCTCCCATTAACAGATTCTGTGGTTGCACCACCTAGTGGCCTACAGAAATGTTGCAGTTTCACATCACATGCTACATATTGATTGCCCTGTACTTCACTTAGCAACTGAAGCTCAGAATGAAGGCAGGCAGCGAGCATCAGTGAAGGTAATCAAGCATTGCTATATTTTGCCCTTAGCTGATAAAATGAAAGTTAGCAGCATATAAAAGTACAGCCTGATTTAGCCTAACCACTACCTCACCTCTTTAAATTGTGCAAGAGTAAAATTCACCAGCAGCATTTCAATGAATATGTTTCAATTTGGTTTCAACTAAAACACTTTCCCCAATATAAAATGACACACGAACACAAAGATGAAACAGATCTAAGTAATTTTTATCAATCCTCAAAAGCTACTTTTCATGGTTTATTTGCCCATTTTACTCAATATTACTTTACTTTGCTGGTTTAAAAGCCTACTCAACACATAAAATAAAATCGAAAGGAACAAAAACAAAGCTATTTCTGAATGAAAGGAGACTGTTGCTTTTTTTAAACAAATGGTGATATACAGACAATGCTCAAATCATCTGGAAAATCCTACATGAATGTTCTAAGGTTTCAAATTAAAGTAGCTGAACACTACAGGCTTGGAAGGGTCTGGTAAAGATGCCGATATCCAAAAAAGTATTAGCGCCCAACACACGTCACAATCAACTTTAGGGGGAAATTCTTGCCAGTTTTCTCAGTCACACCATCTGTGTTGCATCTTCTTAAATGTAAAATGGGAGAGCCTGGTTTTCTCAAGAAGTTCAGCCAGAAATATGAAGCTGTGGTAATCAGAAGGGACTTTGGCCCAAGCTAGGTTGTGCCCATCACTTTTTGTTTAGTGTGGCTTAAGAATCTTAATGGATCTCTAGGCAGAGGAAATAAAAATCCTCTTGTGAATTCTGAATTTCTGAAAGCACAGTCCATTTGTAAAGCTTACAACTCTAGGGGAAGCTCAACTACTCCATTCTCACATTTCAAATAAATCAACGGTCTCACCCTCATCCTAGGATGTGCTATTTCTCCAGCCCAAAATTACCAGCTTTGGGGAAAACGTACACTCATACTCAACCGAAATAATTCGTGTGTTATGTTAAATTAACTACAAAAATTCTTCTCATCCACATGCCTGCATGTTAGATAGGGGTACAGCAGAATCAAGCATTGTATTGTACTGAAAAACTAAAAGCAACAACCTGTAACAGTAACCAAAGCAGAAGCAATTTTCTTATTGTTACACAATATAAATTGGTAACTTAATATTAAAATTATACTTCCTATATAAATAAAAATAAAAAAGTCAGGCAAAAGTAAATTGGCACAGTCATTATGGTATTGCTTTCCAGTTTAAACACTGCACACTGCACTCACAGATTACAAACACCAAAAGGGGTAAATGATCACCACTGACTGGAGTCGAATTTTTGAACTAGAAAAATCTGCAGTGCTGCTGCCTCAAAAATATTAAACATACATTTGAATTTTGTAAAGGAGTGGGTGGTTGTGCAGCTGACTCAGAGGATTGTTACAGAGCTGCTATTTAAAAACAAGTACATAAAAGCAGAAAACAATGGAGTGCGTTACTGGTCTGTAACCTTTTCTTGAGACAGTATCTTTCAGGATTGCCTAGTTTTTACCTTTAGTTTTACAAAAGGCCAAAAATTAAAAAACAAACAAACAAACCATTTTTAAACCAAGTTATTGTTTCCCTTCACCCTCCCCCTGCAAGCACCTCCTAATACACACACTTTTCTGTCTCAGGGGTTCGAATAGCAAGGGGGTTGGGAAACTGGAATGTAGCGGAAATACAGTCGAGAGATTTTCTAGTTGTACATTACAACACACAGAGATTTGCTCCCAGACCTAAGAAAAGAGGGGTGCTAAACAATAGTAAATGCCTATAAGAATCCTTACAATAGCATGCAAAATGCTGAGATACTCACAAAATCGAAATAATTTATATTTTTCTTTTGAATTTCCCACTTCACAGTACAACAACATCTATTATGCAGCAGTCAATTATGTTGACTGCTAAATAGTTTCCCTTGTTTTTTTTATTTTTATTTTTTTTCTCCCTCTTGTTTGGAAGATTCCTCTTATTTTTCTGAGCGGAGAGTTCTGAGAGCTTCAGAAAATGCAGCATAACAAGATTTGGTTTTTCTCTTTAGCATTCCCACCCCCCAAATGCTGCTTATGATTCAACTACGCAGATGGTTAATTTTAAAAATTGCTTTTCTCCCCCTTCTTTCTCTTGTCTTCAGACTGCCCTTTTCTTCAAGCCAGGGTGTTGATGGATGGTTGCAACTAAAGTGGATACTGCATAGTGAGGTGGGTAGTACAGGCTAAGGGAGACTCTGATGCAGCTGAAATCTCTCCCCAGATGCTTGGCACATCTGTTTCATGACCTGAATAGCCTCCTCTGGTTGCGAGACCATGCAGTTAGCTTAGGCTTACAATTCCCAAGGCAAATACTGCTCCCACTTACACCCATGTAACTCTACTGACGTCCGTGTGGCTGCACAGGTGTAAGTGGAGTGGGTATTAGGTCCCACCTTTTGTACTGCTATGTGTAGCTTTATAGAAATTCCTGCACTGCTCTTAATTCAAACAGGGTCGGAATTTCTGAACACAAAATGCTACCTGTTAGCAGATTGTCCATACAGTACATTCTGACATATCTTATCAAAGTATTTGTATCTATCAGAAAAAGACTCTTGTAGAAGCAACATACAAAGCGTCAAAAAATTCAAGTATCAAAAATGTCATTTTGATAAAAGTTTCGGTTAAGCAGCCAGCAAGAAAGACAGCTGTTGATTTTTTTGTCCCCAGACACTTGAAGATACTTCAGTACATGTTTGTAGTGCTTATTTTAGCACAGGTATTAACATCTGTTTGTGTGGAGAGCTGGGCGTTTCCCTTCAATTTTGAAGGTCCCAAAGAATTTAGCAACCATTTTTGGACAACACTGCCTCTGCTTTATAAACAACTAAGTGAGCTTGTTTGTTTCAGATAATGGAATTAAAGTGCTCAGCCTAGTTCTCCCTGCTTTTCTTTCATGTACTGTACTTATTTGTTGTATAATGCAAGTGGGTCTGGCTCCTTTGACACCAAAAGAAAAGGTCAGAAGTGCAACAAAGAGGCAAGAAAAGGATACCCCCTTTCCTAGAGTTTGTACAAACATTTACAAGGGAAGGGGTTGGAGAGAGACAAAAAAACAACAGGTCCAGTTGTACACAAAACTTCTAGTTTATTTTTTAAAAACCCTGTTCAAATCAAGACTTGAATTTCTCAGTGGAGGAATCAAAGATCCCCTTGCTGAATGATACTATTCTCTGTGGCCCAGAACAGTACTTTAAAACAGCAGTTATTAAAGACACACTTGTGATATAGCCTTTAATTCTCCTCTCACCCCAGAAGGGCATTCTGACAAGTGTTCGTGTAGAAAGCTTGAAGCTTCTTGATGATCAATTTCATCCATAAAAATGAGGAATACCTTCTCATCTTCCCAAGAGCAACAACTGTACTCTGTGTTGCATTTGTTAAAGTGTCTGTTGTTCCTTCTAGTGGAGCCTTTCAGCCCAGCTCCATGTCCAGTCCAATTCTTCCCTATTCTACAGATCAAAACTAGAGGGCGTTTCTCCTTTCTCTTCAGCTTAGCTCTGTTTGACAAACAGCAGAAGCACTGAAGGCTATGCTTCCTCATGACAGGAGCAGGCCAGTAATGTCTGAAGAAGAAACAGTCCTCCTGTTCTCAGAGTGGCAGGTTCACACCAAGAACAGTTCTACAAGCCCCCTTGTTGTGACCAGACTCCTACACCTCTGTGGAAAAGAGGATGCTTTGCCTTTTGCTGTCTGGGGTGGGGATAGTCTCCAACTGCAGGAAGTAAAGAAGAACTTGAACCTGGAAGAAGGAAGGGAGATGAAATCGTAAATCAGACTTATATTGCAGTGCACAGCGTGATCATGAATATTTAGTCAACTTCAATGTTTCAATGGCTCTCTCTTCATCCTACATGTTAAACTGAGGTATGGTGAAGCTGTCAATATTCCAGATCAGCCCAGTTTTGAAATCTTTCTGATTATTAACTCACCTTTACCAAAGCCAGAGAATCCAACAGTGTAACCTGCTTAACTAGCATGCATACTGGAAATGCCGACACTGCCTTTTGGCAGGTATCTGTGGACAAAATTCTGGAACCAGCAAAAAGTCTTTCTGAAGGTTGGTACACATGGTAGAGTGGAAGGAAAAGCAGCATCGTGGAAAACACCAACAATTAGAGCTGATTGAATAACTGATTTTTTGGTTTGGTGGCAGTTTTGAAAAATTGAAAATAAAATCTGAGTTGGTTTGAACCAAATCAAATATTTTGGAATTTCTGGTGAATCAAAAAAGTCCATTTTGGGTCTGTTCCAGAGCCGGGATTCAAATCTGGGTCTCCCACATCCCAGGGGAGTGTCCTAACCACCGAGCTAAAGGTTAGAAGGAGTTGCCACAGCACTTCCTCCTCCTCCTTGTTTTCTTTCTCTCACCATTTTATGAATGGGTGAAAATATCTGTCTCAAATTTGCAAACAGTTTTAGGTCAATTCAAAAAGCATTTTTCATCAGATAAACTATTTACCTGAAAAATGTCATCTAGTTGTAGCAATAATCCATTAGCCCTAGAGCCAGTTACTAAGCCACTGTGAGATGTGTGTTATGGGGATTCTTGTCACCTAAGTACACACAGAGCTGGGATGCATAGTTGATGTGGGTGCACCAAAATGTTAGTGCTAGCAACCGAGTTGGTACAGATATATGCTGAACGGTCTGAGCAAACACTGCCAAACTTGGTTTAAAGATGGTGTTGAGCCTCACATGGTTGAAAGTTGCTCTGTAGATTAACCCTATGGCTTGTTAGCAGGGTAGTTTATAGCACTGATTTTGCTACCATGATTTTTTAAAAATAATCCTCATTCACACTGAACATGCTGTTCTAGTTAAACTGTGCTGGAAAGCCGGAAGGAGAGCTCTGTATAGCTCAAAAGCTCTTCTCTCACTAACAGAAGTTCATCCAATAAAAGATATTACATCACCCAACTTGGAAAACAACTATTAAGGATGGTTCTGCCAAAGCCTCTTGGAATGACTGCAGGTAGCCCAGTTCTGGACAAAGAGGCTAAAATATTGTTTCTTTCAGATTAATTAAAATATTTAGTTTTTTACCTGGGACATGACTTCTAGTGACCAGCTATCAGTCATTGTTATAGGCTGGGTTGGGTTAGCAGGAATCTTACTGTCCTTCTCTGAGGGTCTGAGCAACGTTGGTCCAAAGACAGTTGCCAGGTTGTGCAGGGACATCTTGTTGATGCTCTCTCTCTCGGCAACCCTAAGAGGAAAAAACAACGGAGAAAGAGGGTGTTTCTACATTCTGTGGCTCAAAGAAACATTCCTATTAAGCAGCTTTATTTTTACCTACTTTTAAGAGGTTTTAGATGCAGACATTCAATAAGCAACTATACGACTTATGTCTCATTCATAGATTCTAAGGCCAGAAGGGACCATTGTGATCATGTGTACCACAGGCCATTAGACTTTCTCACATTTTTATTATTTGTACTTTGGATTAGATTATTGGATTAGATGCTGTACAGTCACGGGGGCTTGTCTAAATGCACTATCTGTGTGGATCCTGCTGCCGCCATGCTCTACAAGTTCTGTAGTGTGCTTTAATCTAACCCCATTTCAAAGTGTGCAGCAGCAGGGTCCATCTTGATACTTAGTGCATGGCACATTAGCGTGGGGTAGATTTACAGCCCAAGTGGGTACTAAACCCAGATCTCCTAGACCAGAGCCTTTACCACAAGACCATCCTTCTTCTCTACAGTTCCTTAGCATGAACACAAAGCAAATACATGAATATTAAAAAAAATAAATTTCTTAAATGAAAACACTGTGCAGGTAATAAACAAGCTCATTTAATGAATACTAAGGTGCACTGAGCACTCTACCATAATCTTGTAGTAATTACAAACACACAAAAAGCACCATATAATAAAGTCCCCTGAAAAAATGGCAAAGAAATAAGACCAAAAAAGGCCTTTAAGTAAGGAGAAGGATAAAGAGGAAGAGACATCTAACTATGGGGTGACAGTAATAAGCACCTTTGAAAATGGAAGGTTTATAGATGTCAAACAGTTGGGAGGACTGATACAGCTAGGAAGGGAGAGTGAATTGCATATGGCAGGCCCCACACAGCAAGGAACAATCTCTTGCCAACACAAAAATTATTGTTACAATTCCTAAAAGACGAGTGGTGTTAAAGTGCAAATATCTGGTAAGACAAGGCTCTAGGAAGAGCCCTTGAACATAGTCAAAACTTTTAAAGATTTATCCCATTTACTGTGTTCGGTTACTTCGTTCACGTGCAAGTGTGATTTTATGGAGAATATTATGGGTGTGCTTCGGGAGGTGTGTGTGTGTGTGTATGTTGCAGATCACAGTTTCACTGTAAAGATCTTTCTTATCCCTTTCTTGGGAACAATCGGTAATGGCTTCAGTAACAGTGAGCGTGGAAAACAGGACGTAGCACTTTACCAGGCCTATTTTACCTGCATTACTCAATACAGAGCAAATGAAAATGAAAATCAGTGAAGGTGCTCTTTGAGTGACACAGCACATCTCCAAGAAAGGGGCACCTCTCTCCACAGCACTTGGAATTGATTTACACACGAAATGCACCTGTCTAAAGGCTCTGTGTGTTACCTTTTTAAATGGTCCAGAAGGAAAAGGAATGTCACGAGGTTGGGTTCTGGAAGCGAGAGCAGTAAGTTCAGCATGCAGCTTTCCTTTGCAACAGGGTCTGAAAGTGCTATGGGAGGAGAGAAAAAAAAATAAAGGGAATGAGAGCTTTACTGAGAGTGTATAAATAATGAGAAAATATGGGTGACGCTTAATGTGCTGCAATTGCATTATGGAGACAAGAGGCTCAGAATTCAATCCAGGCACAGCCTCACGCCCCCTCTGAATTCGGTTCTCCCCTGTTAGACAGGTGATGGAGAATCCTTTCCTCTGTGCAGGAGACCACAAGTGCATTCCAGACTCAGAACACTTAGGCCTTGTCTACACTACCAGGGTAAGTTGACCTAAGTTACGCTACTCCAGCTATGTGAATAATGTAGCTGGAGTCAACGTAGCTTAGATCAACTTTCTGCGTTGTCTACACCACACTGTGTCGACGGGAGATGCTCTCCTGTCAACTTACCTTACTTTTCTTGTTCCGGTGGAGTACCGAGTTGACAGGAGAGTGCTCTGCGGTCGATTTAGCGGGTCTTCACTAGACCCACTAAATTGACCCCGCTGCATCAATCGCAGCAACGTTGACGTTGGTAAATGTAGACATGGCCTAAGATGCCTCCCTTCTGGGTCAACACAGGAGAGCCCATCCCAAAGCAGATTTATCTCCTTTGGAGAGTGAATAGGACAGATACCATTTCAGGGCCTAAACAAATTTCTCTTCTCTTAATAGGTAGGTAATGTTTATCCTAGAACTTGAACTTTTCCATTCTTGCAGGTAAGTGAAGCCACTGCCCACATTAAAACCGGCACAGTAAGGCAGGATTCGAATTCTCTTCTGAGCAACTCATGAGCCAGAGAAATAGCCCCGGCCTCCCTTTTCAACAGTCTGCCACAGGGCTTCCTTCTAATATTATAAAGATTTTTCATATTGAGTAAACCCCTTCCTAAGGCCTCAGGAGCAGCCTCTTAGAGAAGAGCATTGTAAGACTTAGCACGATAGGTATCAATGATTTCTTCTATTACACACCAATGCCCTCAGCAAAGTTGGGGTACAGTTCGTCTGTGAAGAGGGGTTCAGGCAGTTCTCTGAAGTATAATTTTAATGTCCCTGCAATGGCATTAACATCCATCTCGCTCATCATCACGGACACATCTTTGTTGTCTGTAAGAGAAAGCAGGGAGACATACAGGTACTGAAGCTGGGTGGTCCTTCAGTCATTCCTTATTCTTGTTCTCTTTTTTGGTTCCCCCTGTTTATCCTTTATTTATCTTCTCACCCTACCCAAATAGCTCATACTCATCACCTGTAGTCACTTTGCTCAGGTTGGTTGCTGAGTTCTCCATTTACATTATCCCAGTGCCGCTTAATAGATCAGAGTAGCTATAATGTGACCACTTTGCAGCTCGACCCCCGTACAGCCAGGAGGACATCTAGCTTTACATCTGCTGGGGATGGGAGGAGGGCGCAAGAAAACAAACTTAGCTTTACCTAGAATCACTTCTGCTGTACCAGTGTCATGGGCTGGATCCAACACACAGTGAAGTCAATGGGAGTCTTTCCAAAGTCTTCAATGAGACCCAGATCAAGCCCCATATGAGGCTGAGCCAGTGTCAATTACATGCTTTTCAGTTTCCTAATAATATGTTGTATAATAACTAACAACAGCCTCTTCCCCATCTGGAACTCTAGTACAATCAGAAGCACCCTTCAGCCTCTCCCAATTAAGCAGAGTTCAAGAGACAAAAATCAAGCAATTTAGGTCAGAAATGTAAATTTTGTTAAACACCTCCACTCACCAAAACCAGCCTCCTATAAAATGTGTTTGCATTTACACAAAAATAGCATTTTTTAAAATGTATATCAATCCTTCCTCCCCCAGGGTGTTGGAAACCCAGAACGCAGGTAAGGACATTCTTTAAAGTGAAGCAACAACATGGGCCCCTTTTGCATCCAAGAGTCTCAAAATGCTTTACAGAGCTTGGCAAGTACCATTATCATCCCATTTTACAGATGGGCACACTGAAAAATAGAGAAAGCTTTGCTTGCCTGCGGTCACACAAAGCACTAATGGGAAGCGTTGGGAAGAGAACTCAGGAGACCAGACTCCCAGTCACATTCCAATAACCAGAATTTTCTGCTTCTCTATCCAATCCTTTAAAAAAAAATTCGTAAGTGGTTTTGATGTTGCCAGTGCTCTTTTAAACAAGAGTCTCAAACAACTACGGGGACTTCCTGTTAATCCAGAATTCTCCTTGACATTGTGGAAAAGGAGACTGCTGGTTGCTCCTGTTTCCCGTGAGGAAAGTGTCTGCCGTTTACCATGGCATGGCAAGGCCAGGCAAGGCATACAAACCTGCCATTTCAGGGCTGCTGGGAAGAATAATCAGCACATTTCTCAATACAAGGGTCCATTCCACTGAATACCTCAGGTTAACATCTACAACTGGAGGACACTAATAAAACACACAGCCCGGGTAAGAGGATACTCCTTGCACCAGGGTCTCCACCTCTTCATGCTTCCTGGGCTACATGAGATTAAAATAGCACAGTAACCTGAAAGGCGATCATAACTCAGGAGATAATGCAAAGGAAAACCTTGGGAACAAATACTTACTGACATCAAAAGCAGCTTTCAAAGCCTGGATATCAGTTGCAACCCCAGAGACACGGTAGATGCCCACCTCCTCCATCCCACGTCGCTCTATCTCCTCCACGCACTGGCGCACAATGTAAGGCACCTTTGATCTCTCTCTCCTTGAGAAAAACAGGAAGAAGAGTTCAGTACAGCATAACCATATTTTCTCGGCTACCAGAGTTACATTAGGCACTGGATAAGATGAGACTGCTTGAGTGAAAGGAGCTCTAGGCCACGATTTTCACAAAGGCCTGAGTCAGCACTCACCCTGTGAAAATCCGCCCCTTTAAAAGTGTCTCAAACTGGGCACCCAAAAATGGACACACCCAAAATCACTAGTCACTTAAGTGTTTAGGAGGTGCAGACTAGCACAGCGGTAAGGATGAAAAAGACAGTTACCTTTTCCGTAACTGGTGCTCTTCGAGATGTGTTGCTCATGTCCATTCCGTACTAGGTGTGTGTGCTCGCCACATGCACCGGTGCTGGAAATTTTTCCCTCAGCAGTATCTGTAGGGGACTGGCTCTGGCGACCCCTGGAGTGGTGCCCGCATGGCAAAGTATAAGGGGTGCTGCCACTGCGCTTGGGGCCATGGGGCAGGTTTCGGTACTGATAATATAGTCGGCACCGCCGGTACCGGGGCTTGTCCCGCAGTCAGGGAACCTCGCTCCAAGCCGGAGCTACCAGCAGAGCGGTCGGTACCGGGCCACTAGGATCGGGCTAAGCAGTGGCTCTTGTCCAACCCATGCTGGTTGCTGCGTCCCGAAGCCGACCTGTCCGAGCAAGATTGTTGGGACTAACGAAGAGTTGAGAACTACTACTAAGGGTAACTAAGGCCTTGTCTTCATTTACCGGAGGGTCCGGCAGCACGCAATCGATGTTCTGGGATCGATTTATCGCGTCTGGTTAAGACGCGATAAATCGATCCCGGAAGTGCTCGCAGTCGGCGCCGGTACTCCAGCTCGCCGAGAGGAGTACGCGGCATCGACGGGGGGAGCCTTCCTGCCGCGTCTGGACCGCGGTAAGTTCGGACTAAGGTACTTCGAATTCAGCTACGTTATTAACGTAGCTGAATTTGCGTACCTTAGTCCGAAGTAGGGACTTAGTGGGGACCAGGCCTAAGGAACTACTAACTATATACAACTATATTATAGCTTTTCAAAGTCGCAAGGACTGAGAACAAAACAATGCTAGCCGAAGCAGCAGAAGTTCCAGCACAGTCACTGATGGCAAGAAGGAACTAAGGATGCAGGGAGCCGGCAGCGCCCCTTATGCTGCACCATATGGGTGCCACTCCAGGGGGCACCAGAGCTGGTCCCCTATGGATACTGCTGAGGGGAAAAATTCCAGCACCAGCGCATGTGGAGAGCACACACACCTAATACGGAATGGACAAGAGGAAGCACTCAGAGAAGAACCTTGCTCCATGTTAGAGGGTTTACTTGACCAAATCAGCAAATAGATCAGGGGTCGGCAACCTTTCAGAAGCGATGTGCCGAGTCTTCATTTATTCACCCTAATTTAAGGTTTTGCGTGCCAGTAATACATTTTAACATTTTTAGAAGGTCTCTGTCTATAAGTCTATAATCTATAACTAAACTATTGTTGTATGTAAAGTAAATAAGGTTTTTAAATGTTTAAGAAGCTTCATTTAAAATTAAATTAAAATGCAGCGCCCCCTGGACTGGTGGCCAGGACCTGGGCAGTGTGAGTGCCAGTGAAAATCAGCTCACGTGCCGCCTTCGGCACACGTGCCATAGGTTGCCTACCCCTGAAATAGATTCACGAAAATACTGACATTGAACTAGCATCTTTCTATAGCCCAACACTGTTAGAGAGGAAGAATATCCATTTAGGAAGTTCTGTAAAAAACCCTCCATTTTGAGACCTCTGGCCTGGTATAAAAATAGCATTGGATACTGGTTATTATGAGCAAAATTATTCCAGTCTCAAGGGTTTAAAGTCGAGAATAGTCAGAGCTGGTGTCCTCTATAGCGAGACTACTCTCAAATAGTGACACTCACATCTATGCTCTGGGCCAGCAAAAGGCCCATGCACTGTACAAGTCCTACTTTACCCATATTGTGTAGACCCTAAGCTGGTCCTTTTCACAGGGGGTGAATTCACTCTGTGTTCCTAGTTTAGGAAAATTTAGCAGCTAATTCCCCCTGAGAGATTATCTATTTTCAGCAATAGCAAGACTCATATACATCACACAATAGCTGGATTCTCATGGTCATATGAAAACTGTCCATAGAGAGCTTGTTTGTTTGTTTGTTTGTTTTTCCTGAGTAGCTGATTTAATTTCGGTTTTTGTAGAGAGGTTATGAACTGGCTCATCTCTGCACATTCAATCCCATGAAACCTCTCCCATTGAGGAGCTGCAGCCTTATAGATTCATAGATTCTAGGACTGGAAGGGACCTCGAGAGGTCATCGAGTCCAGTCCCCTGCCCTCATGGCAGGACCAAATACTGTCTAGACCATCCCGGATAGACATTTATCTAACCTACTCTTAAATATCTCCAGAGATGGCGATTCCACAACCTCCCTAGGCAATTTATTCCAGTGTTTTCCAGTGTGTCCTGACAGTTAGGAACTTTTTCCTAATGTCCACCCTAAACCTCCCTTGCTGCAGTTTAAACCCATTGCTTCTTGTTCTATCCTTAGAGGCTAAGGTGAACAAGTTTTCTCCCTCCTCCTTATGACACCCTTTTAGACACCTGAAAACTGCTATCATGTCCCCTCTCAGTCTTCTCTTTTCCAAACTAAACAAACCCAATTCTTTCAGCCTTCCTTCATAGGTCATGTTCTCAAGACCTTTAATCATTCTTGTTGCTCTTCTCTGGACCCTCTCCAATTTCTCCACATCGTTCTTGAAATGCGGTGCCCAGAACTGGACACAATACTCCAGTTGAGGCCTAACCAGCACAGAGTAAAGCAGAAGAATGACTTCTCGTGTCTTGCTCACAACACACCTGTTAATACATCCCAGAATCATGTTTGCTTTTTTTGCAACAGCATCACACTGTTGACTCATATTTAGTTTGTGGTCCACAATAACCCCTAGATCCCTTTCTGCCGTACTCCTTCCTAGACAGTCTCTTCCCATTCTGTATGTGTGAGGTAGACGAGAAGTAAGTATGGTGAGCTTGCAACGCTAGCAGGTGATTAGAGGATTCCTATGCAGCCCTTGGAGAACTAGCAGTCATACTGCTATCCAGTTAATAGTAATTCCATGGGGAGGAAGTACCAGGTCTCCTAAATTACCTAACACGAACAAACAGGTTTCTTCTGGCAAACGATTCATGACAAAAGATCAGGGGTTAAAATAATACAAATGGCTCCAAAGAGCTTGAACATTTCCGAGTATGGAAAGGAAATACTGTCGTTCAGTAGCTTTGGAAATTCGTGACCAAGTCAGCCAACTACAGAGGAAAAGGGCCAGGGTGTTTCCGGAACACAGCAGAGTGAGAGATGTTGAAAGTAAACACACTGGGTTTCCAAGAAAGAGTTTGTGTGCGCTGCTGTGTTTTGGAGGGTTTTTCGCATGCACAGGATGAAGCTGGGAGAATGTGAAACAGCTCCTGACTGCAGAAATTGCCATGTGTTAGCCACACAAGGGCAAGAAAGTATCTGCATACCTCCATTCACTGAGGGCTTAAGTAGGTGCAGCTCCATTGGCCTACTGTGTTTAAAATAAAACAACGGAGAAAAGTGTGACCTGACAACTTACTTGGTGACAATGGCAATCTTGACTCCAAAGACCCCAGTCTGTTTACGAGATGGCATTCTTTTCAGACTAAACTCCCGGCTGGTAAATTTCACTGACAGCTTCACTTCAACCTGCAAGGACGACGTTAGTGGTTACTTTTCAAGCAATAAATGTTTTCTTTTGTTTTTCAAATTGTTATGACAAAGAACAGAGAGAATAAACCTGATACACAAGGTCAGGCAAAGAAGCAGTGCTAGCAGTTTGTACTCTACTTACTCCATTCATTGAGATGACTGTGCGTTGCCAGTCTTTATCCTGTAACACCTGAGGATCCAGCTGAAAAACATGAAAGTTGCTTGTGAGTTGAGAATTGGTTTCAGAGACTAAATCAGCCAGTTTGAAAAATCTATACAAGTCTGCATGGCAATGCCTTCACCACTTACTTCCACAGGGGACTCCGAAAAGCCCTGAGTTTCAGATGTCGGGTCACTCCTACAGAGTTCTGCACTCTAAGCAAGGCTGGGTATGGATCACACATGCGTCTATGGAAACCCCAGTGTCAAATGTGCAATATCCACTTAACAACAAGAAAAACCTCAGAGAGCTAAAATGCTCTTCTAAAGCCAATAATCTCCCCTTTGATAGCAAAGGAAGCTTCCTTCACTGCCATAACATAGCAGCCATATTTAATAGGCAGCAGAGGATCATCCCACCCCAGAGAATTGGGAGTCAGGAAGGGAGAGAGTAGATTTTCTAAGAGGAAAGGGCTAAGATCTGAAATAGCGAGGGCTTGTTTCTCTCTGAAAAAAACAGGTGAGCAAGCTGCAGGTCCCAAACCCAAACTCAGGTCCCAAGTCCAAACACTGGCACCAGCTTGGTCCATAATAATACACTTCCAAGAGTATTTTAACATTCATTTCCAAAAGGTCATGAACAACAAGATTAAGAACAGGAATTAGGAAATATTTTATATAGGATTCCTAATTCCTTCCTGTTCCTGAGAGAGAGAGTGTGAGCGTGTGTGTCTGTCGTCTTATTTTAGCTTTGGAAACCTTTTCTGTGGGTACAGTTTCACAGGCCCAGGGTACATAAGGTTTAAATACTGAGCTATTTACAGCCTTTTACATCCCCTCCATCCAACTGGACATCCGAATTTTTCTAGCTCTTTTGTTCAACTCCTGCTAGTGAAACAGCTACCAAGGATGCTGAATAGACATTTATAAACATCTGCTCCAACAATCAGAAATTGCTGATGATTAGTAACTTATTACATCTTCAATAATAATCGTCTTGCCTCTATCACTTAGAATCTTTCTATCTGATCCATCAAGGATCTCACAACACACCCATCACCACAGTTGCGGAACACTTTACACGTGTATTAAAGTGAACACAAGTCCTCCGTATCAAGCGCTCTCCTTCCCCCGTGCTGTAAGGTCTTCTTATGTATAAGTCTCTGATTTGGGGGGTTACTAAGGTCATCCACCTTACAGTCAGATTGTCTTCAGCTCTTGCACTCTGCTGTTTCCCCCTCTGTACCAGCCCACAGAGCTTTCTGGGAGTGGAGAGAGAAGTCTGCCACCCCGTCCAAACAGATGATGCCGTCTACATGCAGAGGACATGTGGCAAAGATCGTGCTGCCTGAAGCACATTCCCTCCAAGAGCGCTATGGCTCCCACACTGCCTCAAATGCTACAATCTGGCCGAGAGGGGAATTTGGATCACAATTTCCCAGAGACAGGCCGGGCTGGAGTACTGTGGAATCATGATACTCAGCCCCAGGATGAAGTGAGGAGCAGGGCGTGAGAGAGTGCTTCGCCAGCATCTCTGTCAAGCTTCCCTAGCACTGGAGCTTTGGGACAGTTTCCAAAAGGAGCGACATCCAGTTCTCCTAGGCTCCAAAGACAGGATGGCCCACTGCTGGGTCTGACAGTGAGAGAATGGAGGAGGAACATGGGGTGATCCAGGAGGACTTATACATGCAATCCAAAGCAATGAAGCACACACAATGCTCAGAAAGAAATTCCCACTTTTTTTTAAAATCCTGCTCTGATTTGGGAATGAAGCAAGAGAAGAGCTGAGTGGGAAAGCAGCCCAGAGATCACAGGAGGAGGTAGATATAGTGTCTTACTCTGGCCTGCCCTATTCTTTTTCACTTCAGCACCAACACAAAGGGCGAAAATGCACCTGGAACTGAAAGAGAGACCCCTGTTGTTACGAGAATCCACTGATCAAAACCATGCTCGGAAATGAAATCCTGGGTCTCCATTTCTAACCTAGCTTGATTTCTTTCAACAGGAAAGTTCTGAGGCTGGGAAATAGCTTGTCGGGTTCTATAGGAACATCCCCCAGCAAGGTCGGTGATATCAGTGAACCACTCACCTCCAAAGAGCCACAACTGGCTTAGACTGAACGTACAGAAAAGGAACAACAGTTTGAACATGGAGCTATACCAGCAATTAGAACCTGACAAAACAAATCTGTGATTCCCGACATGGCTTTGCAATACCAGTCTATTCCCTGAAAAATGCAAGGCAAGGGGCGGGCGAGTGCACTAACCTTTCCCCTTGAGACGCACAGGTTCAAATACACCTTCATGCACAAATGAAAAGGAATTTAGTAACGAACACTAATCCGATACCCCATCAGCCCTGCCCTTCCCCCCCAATATAACAGCACTGGCATCTCACTGCACAGTGGAGGATGAATGCTAGACAAGCAGGGGTGATGCAACCCACAGTATCCTTGACTCTGCCGAGTATGTTCAGCCTCTCCTTTTCCTAAACCCTAATCCCCACTTCCAACTATCAACACACAGGGCAAGATGCTGCTGCCAGTTACACATGTGAAAGCCCAGAGAGAAAAGCTTCTCCTTCTCCTATGTTTCAGAGACCCCAGATAAGAAGAGGAGGCGAGAGAGTCAAGCCCACCTTTTCTCTGCGTACTTTGTTACGGACATGAGTCCACAGTGTGGTGTTGCCGGCGTGTGTGTGTTTCCCCCTTGAATCTGCCTGGCTCCGATAGGTGCAGCTCTGGTAGAAATATCTGAAGATCCCTTGCATAGTGTAGTCGGTAACCAGCAGTTCCCACATCGTGGCTGCACTGTGTCTGAAGTTAACAAGGATAGTTGTGCCAAGTCGCTGTTACTTCAGCAGCCCCAGGCTCTACACTTAGCCAAGAGGTTTTTGAAGAGTCTTTTTCCGGAAGGCCCGCCCCCTCCTGTCAGGCCGGCCAAG
The DNA here is from genome assembly GCF_027887155.1 of Malaclemys terrapin pileata. Classification (NCBI taxonomy): domain Eukaryota; kingdom Metazoa; phylum Chordata; order Testudines; family Emydidae; genus Malaclemys; species Malaclemys terrapin. The sequence continues at coordinate 12,517,552 of NC_071520.1, read as the reverse complement.
TCACTGCCAGGCAGCCACAATCTACATCGTTCCCACCCACACCACAAGAATTTCCAAGCTGGAATAATTTTGCAGCGTGAGAGGTCTCTTTCAACAAACATTCCCTTCCCAGGCTCAGGAGGAAACCAGTTCTGAAATGTTAGGTTTCCTATGCAGCACAGCTGAGCCCAGCCAACTGCAATGGCCTTTCACTAAGGAAACTGCTGAAATGGGCCTTCTGATGATCTCGCCCATGATTAATAAGGCCACGGCTCTCTGACCAGGTTGGGTTTTCGCCCTGCACCTTACAATGGTGGGCATTCATAACCTAGAAGCAGTGGCTACATTTCGGGAGGGCAGGGAGCGAGATAAAGTTGGGTGCTAGCACTCAGAGTGGGCCTGGGCGTTCCGAACATTTACACGAGAAGCTTTACGAGGGGGTGGTACCAGCAGGGCCCAGTTAGAGTTTCCTCCATTATCAGTTGGGTTGAGGCTCACAATTACTAACTCACAGCAGTCTGGCAAGATGAATGCAAGTCAACAGATGTTTCAAAGCACAAGCCAACTGCATTCTTGTTCGTTGTCTCCACGGCACATGGCATATGGCTGGTTAGGACCGTCAGCGACCTCAGGCAAGTACTCTTTGGAAGCAACAGCCAGATGGACGACTGCCCTTTGTGAGTGAGCCTTGGTACCTGCTGAAGGCTGATATAATAGCTTCTGCTGCCTGTCCCTTCCTCCATCCCACACTTGAACACATGCTCCCCCCACCCTTGAACTCTGGATTGAAAGAACTCCGACTCCCCCCAGGCTGGAACGTCTCCAAGCAGAACAGTGTGTACTCAATGGAGAGGAAGCTGGGAGGAAGGTGCATGAGAAATTCAAGGTTAGGTGGTAAGTGCCATCCCTGTATATTATATAATCATAAAAATTCAAGGTTAAAGTGCTTTTCACATTGTTATTTAAAGTGCTATTGGGATAAACAAGTAAAAGAATGAGACCTGAAAAAAACACTTGGTGCTGCTGAGCAAGACAGGAAGATCAGGCCTAACAACACAGGAGGAAATAACAGGGCCAAGGGCAGGCAGAGAACATAATCTACCTAGCTTTGAACAAGCTTGCAATACTGGAGCGTGCAGACAGCTGCCCTCCAGCGTGGGGAAAGGGCAGCTGGAGCAGACAGGGTGCTGGCCTGGAGAATGAAGACAAAGGGTGCTAGTGAGTGAGACACTTCAGCCCGGACCAGGGTGGTGACAAGCAGAGGATCACATTGACTGGCTTTAGGTCTGATTTATTGATCAATGACCTGGAAAATGGAACATCCAGGGAGAGAACAAAATCTGCAGATGATTTCCCCCCCGGGGCAACTGCTCCGAGCGAACTAGGCCACAACACAAGTTGTCAGTCCAAGCGTGTTACCAAAGGCTGGGGCGGGCTCTTTGAGAAGGCTGCCTCTCCCATGATTTCAGACTGTGTGCAAGTTTCATTAAACTTGGTTTAATACCCAGGGATCTCTCCACACATCTCCTGAATCAGTCAAAACTTGTGTCTGTCATGTTTCTACAACCAAAGAGGACAAGGACAGACCTGCTACAGACTCCCTCCTATGAGGTAGGAAAGACAGTCTATAGCAGAGTCTGGCTAGCATAGTTCTCCTCATTGCTCAGGGAAACCAGGCCAGGACCACCTTTACACTCTGCTGTTGCTAGCAAATATTCAGCTGCAGCGTGAACAGAATTGCTCTATTGCCCCGTTGAGTTTCACAGCTGCCTGTTCCTTGGTGTTCCTTGTGGTGAGCTATAAAGTGAAACGCAAATGAGCCAAGCAAATTCCTCTCTACATCCTGCACAGATCACAACAGCACAAACCAACTCAGCACAACAGGGATTTCCGCAGGAAGGACCCCGGCCCAGAAGCAGCTGAGGAGCCTTGGCACCCATTTAAGTAAAAATGACGACGAGGAGGAAGAGAAGGTGGTGGAAATGGGAGCTGAGGGCACTTAGTACCTCATGGGTCAGGCAAAAGGAGAAGAGACCCAAATTAGGAACGTAGGGGAGAGGCAAGTGGCAGAGACACAGCAGGACATGGGGTGGTGGGGAAGGTAAGCCAGGGACTCAGGAGAAAAGGCTCTGGGGTCTGGCTCAGTAACCCATCACACAGTGCATTGGCTTTTCAGAGAAAGAGCAAAGGAAAGATACAGAAAGGGAAGAAGGACTGAGAGAAAGAGGAATCGACGGAAGAGGGAAGCGGAGGAAACAAGAAACGCCTCCTTTCAGGTTAGTGCATTTTATGTTATTTATTCATATTACTTCCTCTCTTTATTGAATTTCCATGGCAGTTTCACACTCCAGCGGTTTCTAATTATAACCAATGGGAAACTGTATTGTCTGTGGCTCGTTACTTCGGGAAGCACCCAGTCCTGCCTGGACCCATTCTTCCTAGAGCTCACCACTGACATGTTAACCCCTCCCCCATTGCCCTTTAGGCATGACCCACAGCTTTCTTCATTTCCACCCTCTTTTCATTGCTGAGATGCTGTTCCGCATGGCCAAGCTTCTGAAATTAACTTGAGTGTAAATGGTTTTGGAGGTGGATCTTGGGGGCTGCAGCCTGTGACTGTCAGTTTTGCATGAAAAACATTTATCTGTAGGTCTAAATAACAGAGAGAGGAAGGGAGATAGAGCCCTGTGCAATTCAACAAGCCAGCCCAGATAACGAAACAGATACAGGCGATGGGCTTGCATGGCAACAGAGGACTATTGGCAAACCGCTATCAGGGCATCAGAATATTTGTGCTCTACGGTCACATCCTCCTTCCCACCCCCACCCCCTGACCTTCCAGCACTGTTTTGGGGGGAAAGAGGGTTGGGCTTGTCTGAGCTGCTCATGCAGAGAAGATAACTGTTGTTCAGAACCGTACTGGCTTTAGGAGCTGGAGCACAGTGCACAGCGTCAGTTCACTCTTGCAGCCTATCCCAGGGCTGGGCATATTTTCGCTGACATCCTCACTCACCCGGATGCAGAGTCAGAAGAGTAAACAAAAGGCATCCATGTTAATTCCTGCAGAGCTAGAGACACAGGGCAATGAGTCTGCCAGATGGAGAAGGGCAAAATCCAGAGGGCAAAAGAGCCCAGTGGAGAGGAAAAAAATCTTAGCTAGAGATGAGTGGAGCGGACAGTCTCCGTGTAACTAAACCAGGAGTTCCCTGCTATGGTAAGACAAAACAATAGCCTGACACCATCCCCCAGCCCTGCACTGTGTGCTAGAACAGGGGTTCTCACAACAAATTTTTTGGTGGCCTTAAAGTGCGGCCACCAACCCTTGCTGGTGGCTGCGCTGACACATTTTTCCTAAAATACTTAATTAACTTTAGGAAAGACAAACACACATGCTCATATACACAGCCAAATCATTGTAATGTATTGAAACATTTTGCAGACTCAATAATAAAAATAATGTAGTTGTCGCTAGTCTTTACTGGCCCTAAACAGAATAGAAACACAAGGAAGGTGCTCTGCAGGTTCTTGTCTTCTTTGTTGTTGTTACTTTTGGTTTTTTTGCTTGCTTTTTTAAAAAGACTTGCTAGCTAGTAAGTCCGCTACTGTGAAAAGTGCTATTAACAAACATACAAATATCACTTTTCACAGCAGCAGACTTACTCAGTCCTGGCAAGCCCGGGGACAAATTAAGTCTTCGATGGGGAGGTTGGTAGGGGGCAAGTGGGGGATGGGGGGGGACACATGATGGGCTGGCGGAGGCAGCAGGGGCCAGGGCAATGGGCCTGTGAGCCTCACAGCTGGGGATTGAAGGCCCATGACCAGAGCCTGCTGCCTGCGCCCCCCCCCCCCCCCCAGGCTCCCCCAGGGCTGGAGCCTGGCCCTATCGTCCCCAAGAAGGTGGGAAACTCACTAATTGCCTGCATTTGTCTCTCCAGAGGGGGGCAGGGTCCAACCCCTACTGGTGGCCCTGTGGGAGGGACCACTGCTTTGCCCCTCCCCCCCATCACTGCCCAGGAGGCTGTGGCCGCAAGATAAGCCACTGGTGGCCACATGCAGCCACAGTGGCCGCATTTGAGAAATGCTGCAGCAGCACATCTTCTGTCACCACTTCATTTATCAGTGCGTCTGACATGGTAAGTAGGCATGTCTGTGTATACCCAGGGTGTTGGAGCAGCTCAGTTTGCTGCCCTTCCTAGGACAGAGAGAAGGGGCCCTAGGAGGGGGGGTTTACTGCTAGGTTCACAAGCAGCACACTCACAATAAAGTTCTGAGGCTCATAAAATCTGGGGAAAAGTTGGAGTCTACAAACAATAATAAAGCTCTTACATGTGGATGTAAAAGAGGTAGGTCAAACATTTCATAGGAAAGGAACATATGAGCAATGGGAGCCATTAAACTGCTGCCTGTTCCCGGAAGCCTCTACAATTTTCTGCACACATGGACCAATTTACAGCCTTCCTTCCTCCTCTACCATTATGTAACAGACAGAACTAATAAAAATTTCACAGAAAACACAGTCCTCATCTCCTAGACTCATTGTCTTTGTCTCTGCAACGCAGCGTTTGGTGATTCACAAATACCAGCAGTGGGAAGTGGCAGATTTACAATAATAAGAAATGGTTTAGAATAAATGGTTTAGAATACACGGAGGTTTTAGCCAAAATAAATTTTTTCCTCATTTTTGCAGTGGGGGGATGTGGATGTGACGCTGACAGTTCTGGGAGGCTAGGCTAAGCTCGGCTCAACGAGGCTGTCGAAAAGCTCCCCCCACTCCCACTGGCTTCCATAGAATGGGGTTCATCTTAACCGAGGACAGACTTTGACCTGGATAATGACAACACAAAGCTACAGAGGCTATTCAGTGAAAAAAACGACACAAACCAAAAGCCTCTGGAAAAGTCTTGAAAGAAAACAAATATTCAAAATAGCAAAAGGCAAATGCTGACATCACTAATCTTAATTCCCACTAGTTTATCCCCAGGACTTTTTTTGGTTATATTAGACGTATTTCCTAATTTTAAAAAGGAGCATTCACTGGCCTGTTAAAAAAAAAATAATAATAAATCGGCCCATAACAATTCTTATCAACCATAGATCCCAGCAGAGTGGTTATTTTTAGGATCCCTTTTTTTCCCCCCTCTTTTTTTTTTTTTTTTATTATTAAACTACACAGTGATCCTAAAAATAAAATACTGTGATGGGACAGAAATTCCCGAGAATTAAGGACAGCCTGACCTGGCCTAATTTCAGCCTATTCAGAAATGTGATGGGAGGGTTTCTTTGTAAAATGAGGGGGGGAGGGGGGAATCCAATAAAAACATGCAAAAGTGGGAGACTGTTTATATTTAGGGCTACAGTAGAAATCTGACTTTAGAGTCAGTCAAAAATTATTTTATTGAAATATTTCCTTGAAAACGTTCAGGTTTTTGTCAGAAAACAAAAATTCCCAAAACCAATTTTAATTATTTTTATTTTTGTTTGTTTTGTTTTCCTGATTGAAAACTGAGAAGTTTAACCAAAAACAATTTTGTTTTTTCAATTATGAAAAAATGGAAACATTTAACAAAAAAATGAAAGTTTTTTGTGAAAATGTCTGTTTCACCAAAAAGCCATTTTTTGTCCAAAAAAGTTTTAAAGAATTTTTTTTTTAAACCAGCTCTATCTGAAACCTTTGGAAAATCCAGGCTTTGATGACTGGGGGGGGTGGTGGGGGGCGGGGGAAGAGGGCACTGATGAAAGCACAACTAAGAGCTTCAGGGCTGAAGCTCTGAGCATCAGTCAACACAACCCCAAGGGAAGTGACCAGGCCCTGTTCGCCTGACGGTGCTATGCGGGAGACAAGGTGCGGGAGGTGATATCTTTTATTGGATCAACTTCTGTTGGTGAGACAAATACGCTCTTGAACTACTCAGAGCTCTTCTTCAGGTCTGGGAAAGGGACTAAGGGCAGGTCTACATTTAAAACGCTGCACTGGTGCAGCTGTAGCGCTTAGGTGAAGACGCTCCTACCCCAGTGGGAGAGCTTCTCCCATCAGCACAGTTAATCCAGCTCTGCAAGAGGTGGTAGCTATGTCAACAGGAGAAGCCCTCCTGCCAACATAACGCGATCTACACCTGGGTAGGGGTCGGGGGGAGCTAGGTCAGTATATCTACATCACTTGGGGGAGGGGTGTGTGGATTTTTCACATCCCCAAGCAACACAGTTATACCGATATAACAGATACAGATCTGTAGTGTAGACCTGGCCTTAGAGTGTCACAGCTAAATACACAACTGAGCAGATAGTTTAGCATGAGTTAGCACACATTCAAGGTGAAGTGGCCTGTTAATATCCCCGTTTACCAATTTTACTATCCGAGTATTTGTTTTCTTTCAAATATCTCCCAGAGGTTCCGTCTGGTGACAAAGCTTTCCTTGACGACAGCATGGCAGCCCTGAGCACTGCATGGAGGTCTCATGCAGCTCCTTTGGACACCAGTCTTGACAGGGCCCATGAATAAAGGACTGCAACACCATGCCCAGACTCAGCTCCCTTTGAAATAGGAGGACAAGGCCTGTGCGGTTACCACTCAGCTGTCCAAGAAAGTGGTGCCGAGGGAGTGGCGAGGAAACGGACAGAAATGGGTGACAAGTACTGATAGTTATTTCATGGAGTGCCATAAGCATGCAGGATGCTTTACAGAACACATGCACAGACAGCGTACATGCCTTGAACAGCTTATGGTCTAACTCAAATACCATACTCAGGACAACTGTCCCAGCATATCACTGGGGCTTCAGGGAAGAGATTCGGAGGAGGAGAGGGAATAATACAACATGTTCAACCTGCCCCCATCCTGCAACAGCTGGGATCTTTGCCAGAAACTTAATGCCCAGAACTTTAGGCCACCACCACTCAATTCTCTGGGAGCATCAGCCCCTTTTGCTGCCAACTCATCATCTCTCCAACCCTCTGGTACATACAAAACACACAAAAATGGTACACGCTGCTTCTCAATGAAGAAGAGGTCAAACAGCCCATTTAAATCTTAGATGTACCCTGTTGTTATGGACACAAAGTTCTGAACATGGCTGTTGTCAGAGCAACACGTATGTCCTGCTTGGTTCTACCATCACATCAATACACTCACGGCATGTACTTTAGGGCAGATAGCATTTTCTCTGGACTGATTTATTAGGGGATTGATAGAGGCCACCCCATGTCTCACATACAAAGCCACTCTCCTCACTTTCTCTTTCCCTGTGCAAATGGAGCACACAGGCCTCAGAGACTTTGAGCTGTGACCATGAATTCTCCAGGGAGGATTTGAGACATGACAGAAGATGAATCACCCAGTTCTCTCCAACAATAAACCCCCTGCAGAACACCACCAACATTGGGGCCAGAGGAGTATAAAAAGGGCCAGTGTCAGATTTAACCTCCCAGCTGTGTCTCAAAGAATCCCCAACCTGGCTGCCTGACTTCCAGAATTCGGCGCGTTCTCCAGCAGAGACAAGGGAGCTCCAGGATTCAAAAGCTCCATTGTTTATCCTAGCGCGGGGCTTAGGAATGGATCAGGGCAAGCCCTACCTGGATCTGGCCTTTCCCCATGATTCGATCGGTGATCTCTCCATCTTCTTTGGTGAGCTTGGTTTTATTATAGCATTTTTCATAGCACAGAATCCGTAGGGTCTGCGATCCCTCCAGCTCGATCTCAAACTCCTGCAGCAAGGGCAAGGAGAAGGGGAAGAGCAGCAATTAGTTAACAAGGAGATAGAGTCTTCTGGATATTTGACTCTGTACAGCCTCAATGAAACCAATCTGAAGGGACCACTTAAGGGACTGACGAAGATCTCTCGTCTAATGGAGTGGGTCTTAAAGAGAGGTCAAGCAGAATAGTACTGAGTCCACTTGGGGGCACTTTGGAGGGGAGTATGAAAGATGCTTGGTCCCTTGGTCAAGTTTCAATATATTGTAGTGGTGCACCACTGAAAGAAATAGATGGTCCCGTATTTCTTGTGTTCAATTACACTAGGTTTAAAATAAGCCTGCTATAAAGAAGCAGGATGCTGAAAGTTAAGTTTATAACTGTACCCTTCCCTTCGAAAAATATTTCCTTATTCACTGTATTGCCACAGATAATTTTTTTTTAAGTACACACACACACACACACACACACACACACAGGCTGTACAATCAGCTGGCTGATCACGCAAAGGGCATCTGCTGCTGACACATTTCATCAGTGAGTCTCCAAGATTAAAATCTCCTACAAGTGGTAAGAGCCCAGAGGAAACGACAGGAACTGCAGACTATGCTTTCAGATGTGCTGCACATGTGAGAAGGGGCCAGTTCAGGGGTCGGCAACCTTTCAGAAGCAATGTGCCGAGTCTTCATTTATTCACTCGATTTAAGTGATACATTTTAATGTTTTTAGAAGGTCTCTTTCTATAACGCTATAATATATAACTAAACTATTGTTGTATGAAAAGTAAATAATGTTTTTAAAACGTTTAAGAAGCTTCATTTAAAATTAGATTAAAATGCAGAGTCCCCCGGACCGGTGGCCAGGACCTGGGCAGTGTGAGTGCCAATGAAAATCAGCTCGTGTGCCGCCTTTGGCACGTGTGCCATACGTTGCCTACCCCTGGGCCAGTTCATGCAGTACAGACTGCAAACCAAACAGCCACTTCACTTGCAAATGTTCTGCCCCAAGGGGATAAACAAGGCCCAGCATACCCACCTCATTCCAATTGGGCTCCGTAGTGTCCCTGTAAACTCTGGTCTTAGCTTTGTTCACAAAATATCCAAAGGAATCCACCTCCAACGTGCAGTACAGGTCTGGAGGTGAGACAAGAATCAGAGGCTTTGTTAAGATTACCATAATCTTTTTCTATAAGCATTGCTTCCTAGATGCCTTCTCACCTAAAGGCCTCTCTATACTGATGTCACTGGAACCAGTGTAGCTACACCAGTGTAAACCCTCAGTGTAGATGGGCTGCGTAATGCAGCTTACCCTGTGCTGGTGCATGGCCTGTCTTACACTGTGCAATGGGGCTACACTATGTGTTTGCACCTACGTAGCATGGGTGTAATTACGCTGGTGTAACCACAGCAGCATAAGTGTCCTTAATGCGTCCTCCCTGCTACCGGCACACAATCCTCAATTCAGCCCAGAAGGTGCATTTCTGTCGTTTAGCAGAAAGGGCCCTTTGTCTCCTCTTTTCTTAGATTTGTTTTTGTGTGCAGTTACACAGAGAGAAGTGTGGGCGCCCTGGAAGCTAGTGTCCATTCCAACGCTCAGCAGAGCCCAAAGGAAGACCCCACTGACTTCAATGGAAATTGGATTAGGATCTTCCTGAGTTACACACACGCTTTCTGCAGCAGCTAAGGTATTTTAACAAGGACTCTCTCCCCACCCCACACACTGGTTTGCCACCTGCTTGATCCGACAGTGAACTCCTAATCCAGTGTTTATTACCATAGATGTTGTTACTGTGAGGTCAGAGATTGAGCCTTGAGATTTCACTGCAGGATCAAACAGGGTTGGAAAATGGGCAACGAGGGAGCAAGAGCCGATTTACCCATGAACTGTTGGGTAAGCAGCACATACAGTAAGAAAAATGACAGAAAACAGGGTAAGAGTGAAATGATTTGTGTTGAAGCCTGGTCTATTTGAGAGCTTTTATCACTACAAAAAGCTAGTCAGCATCCCCCAAATGTACACTAATCCCCCACTCCCAATCACCCAAACTGACTCTCTTCACCAAACCCTGTATCCCCAAACTGACGTCTCTATGCCCAGAGTACCTCATTCTTGTCCTTTGGCCCTAACAGACCCTCACTTGCACGTCACAGATCTGCAACTCACTTGTGCTCTGCTTGAACCCCGTGGCAGAATGAACAATGACGTTCAGGAATCCATAGAGCCCGGGCGATTCGTCATCTGTACAAAAGACCCAAGAGATTTTAGTTCAGCTTCACAGAGATGGCAAAGGGAAAGACACCGGGAGGAGATTTACATCACAGAGTTTGCATAGTGGAAGATAAAGTGTCTAACCCCAGTAGCAGGAACATGACATCTAGTCAGTTTTTTTTAGAAAGGAGTTGTAAGTTGCTCCAGGTACCACTCCTGTCCCAGAGTCCTCTAGACAATTCTGGAGCTTTTACAATCACACTTCATTATTTTTAATTTTTTCCTCTCTCCCACTGTTGCTGCGAAAGACCCAACAACAGAAGAAACCAACTGACTATACACAAAGGGCTGTCAACTGCACAAAGGAAAACTGAAAAGTATTATTATTTATATTACAGCAGCACCTGCTGGTCCTAAGTGAGATCAGGGCCCCAGTGTGCTGGGCACGCTATAGAATGAGCGAGAGTCCCTGCCTCAAAGAACTTCTAATCTAAATAGGTGAGACAGATAAGGATTGCAGAGGAAACAGGCACAGAGCAGTGAAGGAATTTGCCCAAAGTAACCCAGCCAGTCAGTGGCAGAGTAGGGAAAAACTTAGATCTGACTCAGGTTTTCTTATCTCTCCGTCGAGGATTCTCTCTCTAATCTGTCAGCGACACTGATCTTAGCTGTACTTATAATCACAGTAGGCAAAACTTTTCAGACAGAAGATTGCTGGCATCCCTTTAAGCACTGGCCTGGCATTAAGAGTCAGATTGTAAGGATCTGCGGGACTAGAACTTGGGTCTATGGAGCCTGGGGCAGCTGACATTCCCCCAATCACCACCAGGACACCATGCAGAGCTGCAACCTAGGAGCACTCTGGAGATTAGGTGCCACAGGAAGTACCGCTCAAAGTGTTCAGAGCAACAGCACCCTGCGGCCTTCTGATTGGCCCACGGTTACTACTTAACCCTGGAGGTGCTCCAAGAAGTTGCCTGGGCAAGCATGCAGAATTCTGCCTTGCTGCAGCTCCAGACCTTGCCTCGCTGTCTGATCTTAGGTCTCCGACTCCGGCCTGTCACGGACTCTTGCCTCCTGACTCCAGTCTGGTAACTATTCCTGACCCTGGCCTGACTCTGACCCTGACTCTCATCTACTTATTTCAGCTCTTGCACCTACTCTGATCCCTGCTTGCCAACTACCGCCTTGTGGACAGCCCTTGGCTCCATGACACCAGCCCAGTAACAACCAGTAGACCAGACTGCCTACGCCCCGGACTCTTACAGAGAAACCATATGATACACAGTTATTATGTACAGGCTGCATTTCTGAATACTGGACTCATATCTGCAAACTCACCATCACACTAACTGACATGCACCACCCCTCTGCAAATCTACTCACTGAGAACCAGCACAAACACGCTCCCAGCATCTCTGCCATTTTGCCTCCCTACATTTGCTTCATTTCACGTTTTTGCAGCCTCAGCAGCAGCACCCATCGTTTCATTATAAATGCCCTCCCCGTCAAACACGCAGGTCAAGAATTTCAATAGGTCGGCTCTCATGCCTGCAGCTGATGAGGATGGAGACAGCTCAACAGAACAGACCGGCTCCCCCACCACAGATATGCCATCTGAAAATCCTACACCTGTCTCAGTCATAGGGAGGACTGTGGTTACTTCACACCTTTTTCTCATGTCCAGCCTGTTCATTTTAAAATCACATTCTAAAGAATATATCGAAGAGAGACTCCCACAGATATACATGTGCCAGGGAAGCGGAGGGGCTGGATTCCAGGAGGAAGGAGTGGGGTCAGTGGCCAGGGCTGTTGTGGGTACAATGGCTAGGGGGTTAGTGGTAGGGACTTCAGTCCATTGAATGATGGGGGAAAGTAAAAGGAACAATAATTACTGAAATAATATGAGAATCCACCCAATAACAATGGGGGAGATGGAGTAAAGCCCCAGGGGATGGGCAGGAATTCATTATCAAAGGAGCAGTGGGGGAGAAAGTGAACTGCAAACATTCCACAGATTGTATTTACACTGTGGAACCAAATAACTCTGGAACCTTTGAGCAGACCCTCCCCTGCCCGCTCCCTCTGCTTGCTGTGTCTTGTCTACTCAGAGCAAGCTTCTGGGGGCAATCAAATCTTCCGACAGTAACTAGCTACAGCAGAGCTGGGTTGTTCAGGGTTTAAGTGTGGTCAGAATCGGGACTGTTTTACAAGACCATCCACTCACAGCTACCTTGAGGCCTGAACGGTAAGAGCAGGACAAGGGGGATGTAAAGGAAAGGCAGGGGGTGGGTTATGACGGTAGCTGGTCTACACGAGGGCGCCGACGACCGCTCTCACCTTCTTTATTGATGGTGAGGGGGATGTTGTGGACGGTCTGAAGCTTGACGCAGGAGTTTGTCAGCATCTGGAGCTCCACGGACGTGAGCGAAAAGCTTTTAAAGCCTGCCAAGGAAATTCAGAGGGAATGGTATCTGCCCAGGGCACAGAGCTCCATGGACACTCCCCCGAGCCCAGGCAGGGGGTACTTGCAGATGCGCCCAGGGCAATGCTAGCAGTTGGCATAAGGGAGCGTTTCTGTGGTCGGAAGGAACCATGGCTCAAGCACAGACCCCTTGGCCATACTGCCAGGAGGCTTTGGCCCAGTCACATGCAGGGGCTCACTTGTCCTATGGATAGTCTCTGGATCTTGCACACAGAACGAAAGAGACTCTTCTCCCCTGGCAGAGCCACAGCCAACGTCTCTCCAAAAATAAAGCACCCCCTTCAGGCAAAGGCCAGGGAAACGGGAGGGCCTTTCACTGCCCCAGAAGGGCAAACGACTCTGAGGCCAATGGGAGAAATGACTGCATTGGGGAGAGCTCTCCCTGTGCCCTAGCTCCCAGACATTGACATCTAGGGGCTGGAAGCAAAAGCACCTCCACTGGCTTCAACTGCAGCGACAGGGCAGGAGAAGAAAAGGAATTCATCCACGTTGTCTCCTTGATATTCACGCATCTCCTCCTCCTTGTGGCAGGGGGCCATTCCCCACTTCTAGCTAACTCCCCGGGTTGGACAATCCCTTCTCTGATTCCTCCTCCCTGGCAGGGGAGAGGGGCATATGCGCTGAGGCTACCCAGCTAGATGGTCTCTAGAACGCCCTAAGATAAGGGCGCTGATTGGCCAAGGGACACTCACATTTCTTCTGCTGCTCCCGGATGTTCTCTCTCCACTCTGCCCGTTCGTAGTCCGACGAGATGAGGAATGTGTAACTCTATGCAGGAAGAGACAGGGGAACAAGGAGCATGTCATTCTGACCCACCACCTCCCAGTGAGATCCAGACCCTGCTAGTACACCTGCCAGCTTCCTCCCAGCACTGCTTTGGCAGTGCCAGCCGGGACCCTGGCACTATGAACGCCCTCTCAGCCGTGTGCCTTCAGCACCAGCAAGGACACCTGCAGCCTGGGCTTCTTCCAAGGACCACCCTGTTAATGGCAGCTGGGATTGTGGCAGCATGAGCTTCCAGGACTGCTGTCTACTCTGGCCAGGCAAGCCAATAGTGCATGCCATGGAGATTAGGCAGATGTGTGGCTAAGGAAGCAGATGCCAAAATGCCTTTGAAATGAGCTGAAGAAAATGCTGGTGACTAGATAGTGAAACGATCCATTGCTGAGTATAGGCAGATACCAGAGTCACCATAACCCCACACATACAGCACTGAAGATAAACCTAAAACCACGAGCCTCTCCCACTAGCTAAGAGAGAATCTCCATAGTCTGTTAGCAGTAGCGGGCCCATGAAGTCTATAGCCATGAAATTAGACCTATGAGTACCCTCCCCCTGCAACTTTACTAAAGGATGCAGCTATGGTGCAGCAGCTGCGGGGCTTTATCCCAGGGGAAGTGATGCAGTTCCCACCCCTATCTGGTTGGATCCAAGCACAGGCAGATAGTAGGGTGAGGGGTGAATTTCTGATTTTATTTTTAAAAATGCAAATGTACATGCAAATTAACCCTTGGGCTCCTGGTAAGTTGCCAAAGTGGCCTTCAGCATGGCACAGGCTGGACATCTGCAGCTTGGAGACTATTTTCAGACAAGCCACTGGATAATGAGACAATTACAAACTGACAAATACTTGAGCAGATCCGATTCCCTTGGGTGGGGCACTGTGACACGCACATGCAGACAAACGCCCCCCTTGCGCCTCATTCTCGGTCCTGTACGCAAGGCCCCCAGAGACACCTGTGGAGCAGCTTACCTTGCCGTTCCGGTTGTGAACCCGGAAAGCCATGTTGGGAGACATCAGCAACAGCAGAGATTCCTGCTCAGACAGCTTCTTTTTCAACCTCTCAATGACCTTGCTGCCCTTGTTAGCCCTCTAGAGAACAGAGAGACATTCATAGAATCATAGAAGATTAGGGTTAGAAGAGACCTCAGGAGGTCATCTAGTCCAAACCCCTGCTCAAAGCAGGACCAACACCAAGTAAATCATCCCAGCCAGGGCTTTGTCAAGCCAGGCCTTAAAAACCTCTAAGAATGGAGATTCCACCACCTCCCTAGGTAACCCATTCCAGTGCTTCATCACCCTTCTAGTGAAATAGTGTTTCCTAATATCCAACCTAGATCTCCCCCACTGCAATTTGAGACCATTACTCCTTGTTCTGTCATCAGGTACCACTGAGAACAGTCTAGATCCATCCTCTTTGGAATCCCCTTCAGGTTGTTGAAGGCTGCTATCAAATCCCCCCTCACTCTTCTCTTCTGCAGACTAAACAAGCTCAGTTCCCTCAGCTTCTCCTCGCAAGCCATGAGCCCCAGGCCCCTGATCATTTTCATTGTCCACATCCTTTCTGTAGTGGGGGGCCCAAAACTGAACGTAATACTCCAGATGTGGCCTCACCAGTGCTGAATAGAGGGGAATAATCACTTCCCTCAATCTGCTGGCAATGCTCCTACTAATACAGTACAATATGCCGTTAGCCTTCTTGGCAACAAGGGAACACTGCTGACTCATATCCAGCTTCTTGTCTACTGTAATCCCCAGGTTCTTTTCTGCAGAACTGCTGCTTAGCCAATCTGTCGTCAGCCTGTAGCCGTACATGGGATTCTTCCGTCCTAAGTGCAGGACTCTGCACTTGTCCTTGTTGAACCTCATCAGATTTCTTTTGGCCCAATCCTCCAATTTGTCTCGGTCACTCTGGACCCTATCCCTACCCTCCAGTGTATCTACCTCTCCCCCCAGCTTAGTGTCATCCGCAAACTTGCTGAGGGTGCAATCCATCCCATCATCCAGATCATTAATAAAGATGTTGAACAAAACCGGCCCCAGGACTGACCCCTGGGATACTCCACTTGATACTGGCTGCCAACTAGACATAGAATCGTTGATCACTACCTGTTGAGCCTGACAATCTAGCCAGCTTTCTATCCACCTTATAGACTATTCATCCAATCCATACTTTTTTAAACTTGCTGGCAAGAATACCGTGGAAGACCGTATCAAAAGCTTTGCTAAAGTCAAGATATATCATATCTTGATATGATATATATATATATATATATATATATCACTGCTTTCCCCATATCCACAGAGCCAGTTATCTCATAGAAGGCAATCAGGTTCGTCAGGCATGACTTGCCCTTGGTGAATCCATGTTGACTGTTCCTGATCACCTTCCTCTCCTCCAAGTGGTTCAAAATGGTTTCCTTGAGGACCTACTCCATGATTTTTCCAGGGATTAAGGTAAGGCTGACAGGTCTGTAGTTCCCTGGGTTCTCCTTCTTCCCTTTTTTAAAGATGGGCACTATATTTGCCTTTTTCCAATCGTCAGAGACCTTTCCCGATTGCCACAAGTTTTCAAAGATATTGGCCAATGGCTCTGCAATCACATCAGCCAATCCCCTCAGCACCCTCGGATGGATTAGATCTGGACCCATTGACTTGTACATGTCCAGCTTTTCTAAATAGTCCTCAACCTGTTCTTTCACCACTGAGGGCTGCTTACCTCCTCCCCATACTGTGTTGCCCAGGACAGCAGTGTGGGAGCTGACATTGTCTGTGAAGACTGAGGCAAAAAAAGCATTGAGTACTTCAACTTTTTCCACATCAACTGTCACTAGGTTGCCTCCCCATTCATTAAGGGTCCCATACTTTCCCTGACCTTTTTCTTGTTGCTAACATACCTGTAGAAACCCTTCCTGTTACCCTTCACATCCTTTGCTAGCTGCAACTCCAGTTGTGTTTTGGCCTGATTACACCCCTGCATGCTCGAGCAATATTTTTATACTCCTCCCTAGTCATCTGTCCAAGTTTCCACTTCTTGTAGACTTCCTTTTTGTGTTTAAGCTCACTGATGATTTCACTGTTAAGCCAAGCTGGTCGCCTGCCATATTTGCTATTCTTTCTGCTCATTGGGATGGTTTGTTCATGCGCCCTCAATAAGGCTTCTTTAATATATAGCCAGCTTTCCTGGACTCCTTTCCCCCTCGTATTAGCCTCCTAGGGGATCCTGCCCATCAATTCCCTAAGGGAGTCAAAGTCTGCTTTTCTGAAGTCCAGGATCCATATTCTGCTGCTCTCCTTCCTTCCTTCCTTTTCTGAGGATCCTGAACTCAACCATCTCATGGTCACTGCTTCCCCGGTTGCCACCCACTTCTACTTCCCCTACCAATTCTTCCCTGTTTGAAAGCAGCAGGTCAAGAGGAGAACAGCCCCTGGTTGGTTCCTCCAGTAGTTGCACCAGGAAGTTGTCCCCAGCACTCTCCAAAAAACTTCCTGGATTGTCTGTGTACTGCTGTATTGCTCTCCAAGCAGATGTCAGGGTGATTGAAGTCCTCCATTAGACCACATTACAGTGGTCTGATGCCAGAATCAATGTGGAGGAGATTTGACTCGATTTTCTAATCTATCCCCCTCTTCCCTTCACAGGTGGCCAAACAACACGTCCATTCAGCAGTGGTTCTGCTGTCGGGCAGGTGGAACTCCACCCCACTTAGGAAATGGCCTGGATTCTGCGACACCTGAGAAAACGCACGTCTAGCAAACGAAGAGGGGCCAACATTAAAGCCACAGAGCCCACTGTGTGATTGGTGACAGTGAAAGAGGTTGACATGTTTATCTATAGACCTGCTTATGCATCCAAATTCGCTAGGCTTCAAACACACTTAGAAGGCACTACTGATATGGTGAAAATGCAGAGGTATCTTTATATGTGACCAAAGCCACACCCAGGCTCGTGCTTCGATATCCAAGAGCTGAAATCTCTGAAAAACAGGCTCACCACATTTCTATCCACTCTCATGTGCCCTCGGCACAAAAGCTACCCCATTCCTCCCAATTCCTCCTTCAGCAAACGCATAGCACCATGAGCAGGGCCTGCCAACACCGTGAGAACATTCAACACCTCGTTGCTGGATGCTTTGTTATTCCTGGACGCCCAGAGGACACTATCACACCAGGGATAATGCATCATGCCTAGCTATAGCTGCCTGCCCAACCACTACATGGGTAACCAAAAGTTTAGTTCCACTGCACGTCACAAGCAAGTGCCATAGCTTAGCAGCGTTACCTGTCCAAACAAATTCTGGAGGTGAGTTACCCCCCCAGCAGCATCCCACTTCCAGGTTGCGACGCAACGTGCACCCTGGGCTCGGGGAAGACGGCTCCACCTGCCGTTACCTTTTCTCGCTGGATGTCATTCTTCATCTGGGAGATCTTGATCTTCATGGCATCCAGCTCCTCGTCAGGCACGAGTGGGATGTTGGGCACTGCCTCGGACTCATCCACAGTTTGGAAGCTGAGGTCTGTGAGCGGAATGTACCATTTACAATCATACTGCTGGCTTTTCCTGAAAAGAAGAGGGGACAGGGCTTTAAACACACTTGCACGCCATCAGCTCACCCCGCTCTTTCCATGCTTTCCCCCCTGGTGGTTTCAGCACTGCAGGTTACGAGACAGTGAAACAGGCTCAGCCTCACTGTAACCCCTGAGATGGAAGCACAGCTGGGGTCGGTCAGTCTTCCAGCAATGAATCTTGAAGGAGCCAATACCCACTACAATGCTATGTACAGTGTGCTGCCCGTAGATTTTTTTTTTTTTAATCAAGTGCTCACTCTGAAGCATCCCAAAGCACTTCCCAAATACTGGGATATCTTTAAATACAACCATCTCTGGGGCAGAACGCAGCAGCTTGCTACACAAGAGCTTACGCTCCTATGATGCGATGCCTCCGGGTGGGTCTTTGGCAGAGAGGACTGAACCTGGGACCTCCGGATCTAAAAGCAGGAGCCTCTGCTGCCTGCTGCAGAAGTTTTTCGCAAGCCGTAGCTGCCTCATAAACCCCTGTGAGATCCAGCCTCTAGAGGGAGCTAGCGAGTAACCCTAAGTGCAGGCTGCAACAGGAAGTGAAGACGACCACCTGAAACTGCAGGGGGAATGAAGGGAGGCAGAGTTAAATGACCCCAGCTGGAATTTGTCCAGGATGCCACAGTTCGCACCCCTGCTTTTAGGAAGGTAGCCAGGCAGTATTTAACTCCCCGAAGTGATGAGGATTTTGGCTCTGTCTCCTCTGAAGGACAATGCTACACTGTACAATGTTCCCTGTACGGGCCGCAGAGTTGCTGAGTTAGGTGCAGCTGTATGCACGGAACTAGCGTTCTGCCAAGTCCACTGCTCTGAATATAGGGTGCGAAGCCCTGGAAAATGGGGTGTGAAGCGGGAAAATCCTCACCCTCCAAGCTGCTTCTTGAGCTTGGCGCACAGGAACAGGTCAGTGAAAAGAAAGACGTGGCGCAGCTTCCGAGCCCCCTCTACCAGCTCCACCATGAAACTGTCCTTCAAGAGCTGCCGGTGCTGTCAGAAACAGGAGACACAGGTCTAGTTAGGACGGGAGGGGTCGGTCGCTGAGCCAAGGCACTGTGGCTCCTCGTCAATACCTCGGGTAAGATAAACCTCCCTAGCACCAGCCCAAAGCTTGATCCTCATGTGACCCATCACTGGTGGAACATGGCAAACCTGCCCCACCCATTGCTCTCTCCAGGACTTTCTGTTCCAAGGGAGACCCTCTCTGTGTGCCTGTCCGAAGTGGGGCCTCAGAAATGGACGGTCAGTTGAGGCGTCTCATTAATTGGCCTGCATGTTTACTTCTTTCTCCACTCGTGCTCTCTCCTTGTTCATGCCCTTCCTTGGGGCTTCCCTCAGACCCACTAAGGATGCATACTTAGCACAGAGGGCCATCCCAGTGACTTGGCTCGGGCCATCCCCTCTCTTGCTAATCCTGGCCACTGAGTTAACTCTTTGCGGTCTGGTCCCTTCCTGCTGCTCTCTCCACCACTGGCAGGACGTGCATAATCAGAGAAAGTGGCTGAATGTTGGGTTTTAGTTTTTAACTGGAGTCAAATCTCCACCTCTCCAGCTGGTGAACTGCCAGCTGGCTTGAGGCAAATACTTCTGAGAGCTGCACAGAGCGCAGTTACCCACCGCCTGGTGCAAATGCTGGATGGCTCACCCAGACTCTCCAGGCTCAGCCTCTCTTTCCAGTCACTCTTGACTTTCCAAGCATTTTCTTTGGGGGCTGAAACTTCACCTGCCAGCTCTCACTCAAAGGAACCCCGCTGGAAACATCAAGCAAAATCCTTTCAGCTGCTTTAATTTATGGCGAGTCATTGACAGACCATTACCACGCACACAGGGCTTGCCAGCAGCCTTCATCAGCAAGGCATTCCACCGTTCACTAGCAGAGGGCAGCATACTCCGCTTCACCAGGTAAGCTTTCGCATCTAGCTGCAGCCACGCTGCAGAACTACCAAATCCAGACCATGAAACACCCTCCTCTCCACGCCGTACCTGTTTGTACACAGCAGCTGCTAAATATTCCTGCTGCTTCCCTATTCCAACAAGTACTGCTAAGGGACCTATATTTGCTTAGAAAAACTAGCAAATCCACCAGCAGTCCCTAATCAGCCAGTAGTTGAACAGCCCCATCTGGATGTGTTTTTCCTATGTATTTACTTAAAGCCTTTTTCTATTCCCTATAAAATTTCCCCCAAACATGAGACACTGATCAGACCTCAGAATTAGTATGGAGCATAGCTCGGATGCCTTTATGCCCCTCAGAAGACAGGCTCCTAGTTTCAAGGGTCTGAATGAGTCCTTGGGCCAAGTGGTTTGTTTCAGACATGACGACTGTCCCACTTTTCCTCCCCTTGGGCCTCTCCTTCGGTGTGGGGCTCTGAAGTATCATTCAAGCAAAACTAGGCAGTAGTCATCAGCAAGCTACTGCAAAGTTTCAAGCCCAGTTCCGTGCTCAGACCTCCCGCCCCCAGAATCAATGGCAGTCTGAACGTGAGCTAGGGGAGGTGAAATCTTGCAGAGCGTTCCAAATTGGGCTTCGGGGATTCTCAATTTGGGGGCAAGTGTGATCCTCACAAAAGTGGAAATCTTCTAGCACTGCCTTGATCCAAGTACCGAGCAGGCTTCTCTGCCCAGTTCTGCCAATGCACCCAATCCTGACCTACATCACCCCTGTTACTCCGGTGTTGGGTCCACACACCTAGATACTATGGTGATCGGTGCTCCAGCAATAACTTTTATGCCTAGGTATTCTGGTGATAGCTCTGCCAATGTTATTCAATCCTAATGGAGTCCTCCCTCCCCCCGGCTGTTTTACTATCTGCTCCTTCCATCATCCTCCCCCCCCCACAGCTTTATCAGTGTACCCTGCTCCTGAGCTACCAGATCTCTACTATTTCAGTACCAGGCTCTCACATGCAAAAATTGCCAATTCCCAAGCTGTGCTATGTTTTGACTGGGAAATGGATGAGACTGAAACATCCAAACAGTTACTTGTAACCAAATCAGAGTTTAAACCTAAGTCTGCGACTGTAACGCCCTGTGCATTAACTTATTGTTCTCCTCAACACCCCCAGAACACTCTCAATGTAGAGGACACATCTGTAGGCATGTTCATACCCACCCACCCACTACCTTTACATTATAGGAGCGTAAAGACGACATGGTGGGGAATACAAGGCAGAGTGATGAAGCACAAGGAGCAGTTCTTGTTTCCACGTTCACAGTCAGAGCATCATACATTTTCCAGTATAAACCAACACATTGCACAAGGCTGCACTAAAGCCTCTTCTGGGTGCTAAAGAGCAGGAATCAGTCGCAGGGATGCTTGCCAATCCCAAATGTCACTGCAATTCTGTGATCACTAGCAGCAAATGTTCCACCCCGTCAGTGGTGTAACCCTGTTCCCTGACAGATCACGGTACCATTTCCGGACAAGATCCTGGGGAGCAAGGGAATCCAGTGGTGAGTCAGGCTCGGAAAGGCCTGTGGATGTGTCGATGTTTATTTTTAGGAGGGCGTGAGCCTCCTCAATCCTCCCTGGGTTTGGAGAGCATGCCTGCCTGCATTAATGTCTCTGCTACTGATGTGTGCTCATTTCCCGCCCCCAAGGACTAGAGAGCGACCTGCAGCCCAGATATGGAACCAGGAGTGCCTGGGCAGAAACAAAGGATAGGCCTTGTCAAGAGCAAACCCCCACCTTCCACAGCTGGGAAGGAGTCAATTTGAGAGAGAGAGAAATGAGGCAGAAAAAATGGTATTTTTCAGCAATCCAGAACTCTAATTTAATGTTTTTAGAGCTGATGAATATTTATTATGATGCAAATCAACTCTGCTCCTCTGAGGCGTGTGAACAGCTGCTTGTTGCCAGCCAAATCTCTGCTCACCATCCTTAGGTGTAAATATGTTCTCACAGGTCAATCCCATTTGTTACGCAGCTGCAATTCTGGGGTGCAATGCTGATCCTCCATTCCTTCCCCCAGCCCACGAGGGTCTCGTGGCACAGTCCTGCCCTAGGGGAGGCTGCTGCTGTGCCCCCGTGGCAGGCCGGGGATGAGAGGGTTAACAAGGTCCCGACTATTTGCTCGGTAGCCAGGCACTCTTTGAAGCCGATGGGGAGCTGGAGCAGGGCCAGTCTGCAACCTCTATCCCTCGCTGATGGAAACCATGTCTCTAAATCCCAGTCTGAAGACAAAGGGGACAGGCCACAGTGGCTGCTGGGTCAAAGGCAGCTCTGGCCCAAAGAGCTGCCCATTCAAGGCAAGACTCCCATCCTGCTGAGACGCTGCTGGCTTAGGGAGAAAGTTTCCTTCTTACAGGGGCCTCAGATGAGGCCATTCCTGGTCACTGCCAGTGCACCCCCTTCGGAGAAATTCAGCGATGCCAGCAAGTAGCCTAATGCTTGGTCCTTGCACAGACTCACGGGAGCTGTTCAAGAATTAATCTGTTCTGCTTGGCTCTGGCTCAGTTTCATCTCCCCTCTGGATCGGTCAGTGCTCTGATACCTAGGCTGAGGGTCAGAACCGAAGAGTCTCCACAGGCCTGGACTACCTGGGCCATGGCTCCAAATACAACCAGGGACTGCAGCCAATGGAGTGCAGAGGGTCCCCACCTGCCACCCATAACATCACAAGAGTGTGAGGGAGGGGGTAGGTGCAGGCAAAGGCAGTGATCAGAGGGGACTGAGAGTGTGAATATTCTCACATGCTATTGGGATTCCAGATCCACCTACTGCCCCTGACCCCACTCAGGGCATCCATTCCCAAGAGCCTCAGCCACAGGGGCCACCTGCATAGCCCCTGCCTGTAAACATCCAGGCAGGCTCTTCCGAGTAGCAGGTTCCCACTTGCTCAGAAAAGTTCCATGTCCAAAATTCCCCATCAACCCAAACAGGAAGTTCAGTACTGCCATAGGCAGAGCCCTGCTGTGATGCTGAGAGCCACCATCCTGTCAGCCTGTGATGCTGTTCCTGAGGCAATGCTGATCTATGCTGAGTTTATCTGATCCAACACTTGGGGGATAAGTCATCCCGATACTCGAGATAAGACGCTAGCATGAGGCACCGAAATGACTCCTACAGAGGTGGGATTTCTCAGGAAAGGAGGCCGGCTGGGGAGTCTGGCAGAGGATGTATTCTAGTCAGGCATAGGAAGTCAGGGAAGGGGGCGGAGGGGATGTATTCCAGTCAGCAACGAGGAGGAAAAAATTTACCAAGCCTCACAGAGGGGGGGGATTTTCTTTCCTCTTCTGCTCTATTAACAGTCCTGACTCATGAGCCTACCAGAGACATGTCCCTGCAAGGGGGACCCAGGGAGCTATCTCCACAGGAGATGACCCAAGGAGCTTCCAGCTCCTGTGGGCGAGGGGCAGAGGGGTGGGGGGAAAGGAAGCCGGGAGAGTGGCTTTGTGGAGCAGGCTGGGATCTCGCTCTCCATAGCAGGGTGCTTGCTGAGCCTGAGCTGGGGGGTGGATTTATCTGCCCGCTTCTCCTGGAACGTGACAAGACGTGGTAGAATAGGTGCACATCAGGCTGCTGATCACTGATTGGGGCGACGACGGGGATTTTCCAGTAGGGAGCTGCTGGGGTCACATCCTTTGCTGCGATGACTCATCTGGCTGGGAGGGTTCAGCAGGTCAGAGGGAAACAATAAAAGGATTTCCCAACCAGCTGACTACAGGCTTCTTTGTGAGGGAGCAAAGGGTACCTCTCCCCAAGAGTCGGTCAGCACGTGCCCAATCTCCCGATCCCGCCACAGGAGAAGTCAGCACGTCCCTCCGACGTTCCCAGCACCTGTCTGCACAGGCCCAGGGTTCACACACTGCCTCAGCCATCCTTCCTGGGCAGAGAAGACAGATTCCAACGAGGAGCCTGCTAGACAGAATCTGCTGCACCAGTGACTGGCTACAGGCTGCCCCAGTGCAGGGGAGCGAAAGGCCCCGGGAGCATGCCCCACAGTTCTGCAGTCAGACAGTCACGCCTCGCAGACGTGACCCCATCAGCCCCCTAATACACAGAGACTGTTCACTTCCTCTTCAGAGTCCTCACCATCCCGGCCACTGAGCCAGCACCCCATAGACCTTGGCAACTCACACCGTACAAAGGGACCCCAGCAGCTCAAACCCTGACTCCAGGCTACTGGTGCCCTAGGTCAGGATGTCTCCAAGTCAGCAACACGGGTCCCCCATTCTTTTCCCTCCCCATTTCTCTTTTGCCCATCAACCTCCTATTTAGCTAGCTCCTTCACTGGCATCCTTTTGGGGGCCCTATGTTAACAACAGACTTCTGGGCCATAGGGTGTTTTGGGCTGTTTGCTGCATGACTCTCCTGTCAGAGTTACTGTACCCACCCCACTTATCCAGCTTATTCCTCCTGGCCTGACTGAGGAATGGCAACACAATCACCAGTGTATAGAAAATGTAAGAGAAGAGCCTCTCCCACCATCCAAATACCCTGGGGGAGCGTATGGGCTATAGACACATTCAGGTGGGCTTAATGCCAGAGTGGTGACTGAGCATCCAGCACACACACTTCCATCAGTGACACCCTAAGATGAGACTCACTCCTGCCAGGACAGTGCAGTACTGCCATGCAAGAGCCCAGGCTGGGTCCTGGCATCTGCTCCAGCCTTACCTCACAGGCCTTCTCTTCCCTCTGCATATCTAGCACCTGCCTCCTCCCTTTTCTGTCGGTCTCTCACTGCTTTGGGCGCAAGAGCCTTCCCCTCTGCAGCTCCTGCCACCTGGAACAGCCTCCCTGCGTTTCCTGCCTCTTCATCTCTTCTCTCCCTTGCCTTTGAGTTTCTCAGCCAGCCTCACAACTGCCTGCACCTTCCTTTATTCATTGCATCATGTTTTCACTGGTTGCCGTCTCTAGTGCCGTGCACTGTTGTGTATTATTTAACTCCAGAGAGCGAGGCAGGTTACCTGTTTGTCAGATGCACGATGCAAAGTAAAACTTGTAATAGCTGTTCATCTGGATTTAAGATCTGCAAAGGGCTGTCTGCCTGTCAGAGCTGAGGAGGAGGTGTATCCTGGGTGGTGACGGCAGAAGACTGCAGCGCGTGTGGGTGAGAGTTACAGGAAAGACTGGAACATGTGTGATGCAGGAGGAGGAGGAGGATGGTAAAGCACAAAAGGATGGATACTGGCACAGGTCATTGAGAAAGAGGTGGTTTGGTTTTCTGCAGAATGTAGGAGGAGAATGATTCCTGTGTGTGATGCAAGAGCAGCATGACAGGACATCAGGGTCATCTGCTGAGGAATTAATGGGCTTCTCTTAATAGTCTAACAGCCTTTTGTTTTCCAAAGTGACTGACAGTGGGAGCTATAGGGCTTCAGCCAGGAGACAGAGTGTGAAATCCAAAACCGTATTTCTGAGCACACTGCTGCAGACAGCATCTGCCCAGGGCCACTAGAAGCAGCAAGCCCCAGGCCCCAAGATGTCCGAGACCAGCCCACAAACCCAGTGACGCTCCAGTTCACACCCTTGCCCGTTTCCTTTTGTAAACAGTCCCCTATTGTTCTCTCTTTCCCTACCTCAAACTCTCCCTCATGCGATTGTAGCCTAAACCCAATGATGCTTTGTCACTCAGAGGTCACCTGGCTGATCTCTCAGAGGCAATTCACGGTCAGATGCATTTACCAACTAACTTCAGAAATATGGAGATTGCAGTCCACAAGCAGGCTTGACCGTCTCAGATATGATGGAGAAAAACATGAGACTGACTGGGACCCCCCCGCAGTGGGAATCTGCCTCTCTCCCCCTAAGGGGCTCAATGCTTTTAGCAGTTCCATTAATTCCTGCTTTACAAGCAAAGGCAGAACTGGATAGGGAACAGCAGAGGGGGAAGTTTCAGCATTAAGCTCTTGCTCAGAAAGGAGACATCAATTCCTCCAACCAGCCATTCTCACACCGGCTGCAGCTAGGAACCTCTGGGAAAGCTGCACCAGAGTGTTGCCAAACCAGCCACCCCACTGGAGGCTGTGCAGGATCGCTGGGTATAACCGTAGGGACTGGTCCTTCTGGAGCGCTTGGGGATTTTTCCCCTCAAAAGACCCCCTATAACTGAAACAAAGAAAATGAATGGTGGAGGGTGAAGAGTTGGCTGTGAGCAAACGAGGCCCAGGCTTGGAGCTGCAGTGGGGCCACGTGCACAAGACCAGAAGGAATCTGAACTTCTCACATGCCCTAAATCAGGAGGCTTCATGGCACTCAGGGACACCCCAGTGAGCTCTTTACTACTACTTGGCGAATTACTGAAGTGGGCACTTAGGGAAGGATCAATCAGAAACACTAACAAGCAGGAAGGAGAAAAGAGGTTGAGAGGAAGGGAGGCAGGCATTTCCACGTTCCTTGGCAGGGGAGATTCTGGGGCTAAGATATGTCTCCAGAAGTATAACATTCCATCCAGGTTACTGTTCCTTCGCAGGGGAATGTCCCCCCACGATAGGTGCAGTGGTTATCTCCTTCTGCCATCCTACGGACCAAATCCTAGACACTGCATCTTTCCCCACAAGTCCATGGGTTGTATGCTGCCGAGACAAGCGACTCAATTCCCCACAACAGGCTAGAGAAGAACCCCAGAGCCACACCCTGGCCTTGACAGAGCCCCATTTCTTCTGGCTTTTGTTGTAAGTAGCATCCTGCCCACGTCCCTGAAGCATTCAGAAAGTGGTGTAACTCTGCCCCCCTCCTTACGTCCGGGACCCGCCAGGCCCAGACACTCGTGGAGCCACAGGCTGCCTCAGGATCATGCCTCCCACTTCAATTCCCATCGAAAGATCGAATGCACAGATCACAAAGGGAACAGGGCTGAATCTGCAGCTCTCCCTTGCCCTGTCAGCATTGCTGTATTGCACAGTAAGCGGAGATACGGCAGAGAAGGGGGACAGGTAATATCAATGGCCTTGAGAGCATCGTGCTGGGCTGTCCTTGCCACGCCATAAAGGTCACAGCACATCCTGGTTTAGGCATGGACTGGGAAGTGTCTGGGGCAAGATACTGGAGTTACTTTATGGAATATTCCAGTGGCTAGGATGGGAGGGAAAAAGCTCCTCTGTGGTGAACAAACCTTGCTTTCCTCATTGTGTGCAGGATGCAGCCAAGTGCCTTGTAGCAAATGAAAGCACCTAAAGCAGCAGATCAATAACCTTGGGGGAGGGTGTGTGTGTGGAAGGTTGTGCACACACACACACACACACACACACACACACACACACACACTTACACTCTTAGAAGCCTGTCACTAGGGAGATTAACCACTGGCTGCTTTCACCAATTCAAAGCAATCCAGCAAAAGCAAGCGGCAGCGAGAGGCAGGCAAAGGGGATTTACATCCTCCCTGCACTGTGCTCACCAAAGGGGAAAACCACTCCACATTAAAGATGGGGATTGGGAGCCTTTTGCTGGCTGGAAAAAGAAAAGGAGAAAAAGAGCCCTTTATATGCACGCTAACAACTGAGGTCGGCACCTGAGCACTGTGTGAGAGGAGGAGGCTGGAGCTACAGCAACTAGCCCGCTTTTCCCCCACCCCCCCACCCCAAAAAGGAATCTCCAATGGGAGGGAGGTAAATAATGAATAAAAGCCATCAAAGCAAGCTGGCTATTCATTAAAATAAAAAATGCATTATGCATTGAGAGCCGTCAATTAGGACATGCAAACGGCATGCTATCCCATCACCCCAGGGAGGGCACAGACAAGGGAAGCAGAAGGAAAGGCTAAGCCAGAGATTTACACACAGAGACAAAACCCAGCTCTGATCCCAACCTGGAAGGGCTGTTGGTGGTGGGGAGCGGGGCTTGTTAACTCTTTAGGAAGATCGTGCACAAATCCTTCATTCATGAATGGCTGGGAGTCCACTCCTTTGCAGGCAGTTGGATCACAATTTCTAACCATGGAAATGGTGAAAACTCCCCATTCTGGACGAGCTTCGGGGAAGAAGGTGGTGCCCTGCCCCTCGTAGAGGCAGGGCCCTTGGTGCAGAAAAGCCAAAGGAACCAGCTAGCATTCGACTCCCAGAGGGAAAGGAAATTAAAGGGCAACACCGAGAAAGATCTGGAATAAGCATCATTCTTCACCTCTGCTTGGAACAGATTGTGAGCAGAGTAGGTGCATGCGAGTGAGAGAGAGTAATGGATGCCCTCCATCGCACAGGAAAACCTGTTTTCAGCCCGGATCCTGCTGTCCCTGCCACAAGAGTAAACACGGAGTAACCACCTGAAGTCAGTATTTTCACCACAGCGTAACGGGAACAGGAGCAGCCCTGCTGAGCCCACTCTTAAACACCCCATTTTCTCACTTTTTAAGTGATGACAAATCCACAGCTCACCAGAGACCATAACAACTTCAGAGTAACAGCCGTGTTAGTCTGTATCTGCAAAAAGAAGAACAGGAGTACTTGTGGCACCTTAGAGACTAACAAATTTATTTGAGCATAAGCTTTCGTGGACTACAGCCCACTTCTTCGGATGCATATAGAATGGAACATATATTGAGGAGCTATATATACACACATACAGAGAGCATAAACAGGTGGGAGTTGTCTTACCAACTCTGAGAGGCCAATTAATTAAGAGAAAAAAAACTTTTGAAGTGATAATCAAGCTAGCCCAGTACAGACAGTTTGATAATAAGTGTGAGAATACTTACAAGGGGAGATAGAGTCAATGTTTGTAATGGCTCAGCCATTCCCAGTCCTTATTCAAACCGGAGTTGATTGTGTCAAGTTTGCATATCAATTCTAGCTCAGCAGTCTCTCTTTGGAGTCTGTTTTTGAAGTTTTTCTGTTGTAATATAGCCACCCGCTATAATTCATTAATTCTTTTGCGAAGAGACTGTCCGGTTTGGCCAATGTACATGGCAGAGGGGCATTGCTGGCACATGATGGCATATATCACATTGGTAGATGTGCAGGTGAACGAGCCCCTGATGGTATGGCTGATGTGATTAGGTCCTATGATGATGTCACTTGAATAGATATGTGGACAGAGTTGGCATCGGGGTTTGTTACAAGGATAGGTTCCTGGGTTAGTGGTTTTGTTCAGTGATGTGTGGTTGCTGGTGAGTATTTGCTTTAGGTTGGGGGGTTGTCTGTAAGCGAGGACAGGTCTGTCTCCCAAGATCTGTGAGAGTAAAGGATCATCTTTCAGGATAGGTTGTAGATCTCTGATGATGCGCTGGAGAGGTTTTAGTTGGGGGCTGAAGGTGACAGCTAGTGGTGTTCTGTTATTTTCTTTGTTGGGCCTGTCTTGTAGGAGGTGACTTCTGGGTACTCGTCTGGCTCTGTCAATCTGTTTTTTCACTTCAGCAGGTGGGTATTGTAGTTTTAAGAATGCTTGATAGAGATCTTGTAGGTGCTTGTCTCTATCCGAGGGATTGCAGCAAATGCGGTTATATCTTAGAGCTTGGCTGTAGACAATGGATCGTGTGGTGCCAGAGCCAGACGAGTACCCAGAAGTCACCCAGAATTAATGGACACAAATCTGACATCAGGAATCAAAATACTCAAAAACCAGTGGGAGAACACTTTAACCTGTCTGGTCATTCAGTGACAGACCTGCGGGTGGCTATATTACAACAGAAAAACTTCAAAAACAGACTCCAACGAGAGACTGCTGAGCTAGAATTGATATGCAAACTTGACACAATCAACTCCGGTTTGAATAAGGACTGGGAATGGCTGAGCCATTACAAACATTGACTCTATCTCCCCTTGTAAGTATTCTCACACTTCTTATCAAACTGTCTGTACTGGGCTAGCTTGATTATCACTTCAAAAGTTTTTTTTCTCTTAATTAATTGGCCTCTCAGAGTTGGTAAGACAACTCCCACCTGTTTATGCTCTCTGTATGTGTGTATATATAGCTCCTCAATATATGTTCCATTCTATATGCATCCGAAGAAGTGGGCTGTAGTCCACGAAAGCTTATGCTCTAATAAATTTGTTAGTCTCTAAGGTGCCTCAAGTACTCCTGTTCTTCTTTTTGCATAACAACTTCATTCCCGCTGCCCCGGCTCCTGTCACTTCATTAGGATTCCACGGGACACTGCAAAGCCTGCATCCCTCATTGAGATGCTAACAGACGACCTGAGACTACAGAGCACTCCCTCTCCTGCGACAGGGGCATTCCAGCCTGCGATACTTGCTATGACTCAATCAGCATCCACTTTAATGAGGCCTTCTTCTGTCTCCAAGGCCCTGGCCACTCTCATGTGTGTACTTCCATCCCATCCTGCTACTGCCTGGCCCCTACAGTCTCCGCACATCTCAAAACAAGCCCAAAAGCAGGAGGTAAATGGGGGAATTTCTGCTCAATGCTGAGGAACAATGCACTCTGGGCCGTCTGAGTACCCCAGTCCCATTTTGCATCTGCCAGGGTCAGTGAAACATACAGTAATAACCCCAGGAATGTGTATGTTTATAGGGCTGGGGGACTTTTCACTGGAATGTCTTCAAGGGGATCCCTGGTTCCAGTTGTAGTCCTCTTGGGCTCTACAGATTACAGGGCACAGCTCTGACATGACAGCAACTTCAGCTGCAATTCCTCTACCACAAAGGTACTGTCGCTGCTTCTCTTGATTCCGCTCTTTCACCCAAGCTCTCCCACCCCATTTTATCCAAGCTTCTCCCCCAACCCAACTATCTCCTCCAACACTCCTCATCAGTCCTGGCTGTTACTGAGCAGGAGGGACCAAATTCATCCCTACCAAAACCACACTGGAGTTACCCTAGAGATGGATCTGCCCCAGGAACTCAGGGAGCCACACAGAGCCCTACCACTGCACAAGTCTGTCTCCATTATAAACTGTCCTGTCTGTGGGTGAGGAGGGGACAGAGCCCAGCACTTCTGGGCCCCAATCCAATTCCCACAGAGGTTAATGTGGGGGCTTTTAACGGACTTTAATGAACACTGGATTGGCCCCTAGACAGATGACCAACCCTAAGCTTTCTACCTCAAGGGGTCTCTCTCATCCCATTTTGATTCCTTCCTACTTCTCTTTACATTCTAGTTGAGAAATGGCTCTGATTTTCCACCTCTTTGCCCTCACACAGTGAGTCTCTGTCTACTGGACACTGGGGCTGTAACTTGTACTTCTCCACTGTACCTTGGGTCCTGACACCTTTTGGGGATACTTTAAGAGACAGAAATCACAGTACCAACTCCTAGCATCATTCAGTGACCAGCCTGCCCCTCTCTCGCTCTTCACAGCAGATAGCTATAGCACACCCCCAGGTGAGATTTCCCTCTTGCCCAAGACTATAGGCTTCTAGAAGATGCAGAAAATGCATTTCATTCTGAATATACAGATTTAGGTGAACATCCTGCCAAGTTTGTGCCTGAGAGGGGATGTAAAGGTCATGAGTGCTGGAAAATGCCCTACTAATCTTCCATTATTCCAGCAGCTGCCTTCCTTCCTTCTGAACCATAGGCCCTTATTCAGTTTGCACACCGAATACTAGCGAGAACTCTCCCTGAATCGGGCTAGCACACGCTATGCACGCTGCAGCAAGAGGAGCTGGGATTCTAGTCACACTTCCCCTGTGGTAGCTCCAGATAGCCTTCTGACCAGAATGTGCAGCGAGCCACACCACGTCCTGGGGAACCCAAGGACTGTGCATAAACTGTGTCTCAGCAACACAGGAACTAGTAGCATGGACTTTAAGAAAATCTACAAGCAGGTATCAACCTCTCACAGAATGAAGGGATAGCCTAGGGGAGTGAACACTGGACTGGGAGCCAGGAATTCTTGAGTACTTTGGGTGTCAGCACGACTCCGCACAGAGTATTAAGCTTAGCTAGCATGCTAGAGTTCTACACCAAAAGGAGGCATAAGTCCTCCGGTATCCCTGCATTCGCTGTAACCTTCAGAAGGCTAGGGTACTCTCCTAATTTCCAGCCCCTCCCAGAGAAAGGCAGAACTAGTGTTTAGAAATAGATCTGGTCACTAGAGGATGGGGACTCACCTCTCCCTTCTTGACAGTCATAGATTGTCTGCGGGGTGTGATCTCCTCGTTGATACTGGACAAGAAGTTCTGAGAGATGCGCAGAGCATCCTGCAGGAGCGGGTGGTCGGGGTGGCTTGCTGGAGTGTGTTTCAGTAAATCCTACCACCAAGAGCACAAAGAAGGGACAAGAATAAGGAACGGCGCCCACCAGAACAGCGAGCCATACGCTCTGGCAGCCCAGTTATTGGAACCCTTGGGACAGGTGGCTCTGGACTCTTGTTATAGTTAGGGGCACGGCTGCAGATGACTGTCCCATCCCACTGCAGCTGTGGAGTCTAACCTCGCCTGCTAACCCCGCTGGGGACATGTCACTGGTTCCATACATGGAATTATTCTCCACCAGAAACTTCAAATTGCTCCTCTGCATATAAAGACAAGACACACCCATGCAGAGCGAATTAGTTTCCCCAGTCCTGTCTGTGCAGGAAAGGCTGGAGGGAAGAGAAAGTGGGGACAGCGTCTGCGCTCTTATAATTGCCATTTAAACACACAAGCTACTTACATGAAGAACAAGTGTGCTGCGTGTCACTCGATCCACTGGCTTGTACAGCAGAGCTGTGGACAGAAAGCAGCAGAGGGATAAGAAAGGCAGCCATCTAAAAACAGAGTGCCCTACAGAGCACACTGAGCCATGCGACCAAACATACAGGCACACATTAGTACAGAGGAAACATCCTGCAATTCTCTTCTCCACAGTTAATGAGCTACAGAGTCAATAAAACACACAAGTGTGTGGAGAGAAGCAGTCAGCAGCCACACTGCACACACACCCCCTCTACAAACATTCCCCCCTCCGCACACACAGCTCATTACTGCGAATGCAAACATTCAAAACACACTGCACAAACACAGAGAGACACACAAACACAACCTACTGCACACCCCAAGCGACACGCAGCTGAGGGAGAGTGAATGGTGAGCTCACTGAATGGCACAGAACACTCCCAGCAGGGCACTCTGATTAACCTCTTACATCCTACAGCTTTAGATCTTCATGGCTGACCCTGCAACTGAGCGCCGTGCCTAGCCGCACTCTCTAGAGCCATTCCCCTTCAGCGCCTCTCCTAATCTTGCCAGGAAGGTCTCTGAAGAGTGATCAAGGCACCAACTCCCCTCCCAAGCTCAGCCTGGCATCTCTAAGGTGCTCCCAAATCCAGCCATCCATGAGGCTGTGCCCTAAACAAGTCTGGAAGCTCCTTAGAGCAGGGACGATCTCTTGCTATGTGTATGTACGGGGCCTAGTACAATGGGCCCTGATCTCAGCTGGGATCTGTAGCACCACTGTAGTACAAATAATAATTCCTTGTATGATGTTGTTTGTGCTACTATTAGGCAATATATGCTCTTCAAAGATCATGGCTATTCTGTGAATGGTCCACTGTTGCCCAAGGGAACGACTAGCCAGTAAGATTAATGGAGGCTTCCTGCGCAGACGTGCAGCTTTCTAGGCAAGTGCTCTGCTAATGAGCAAAAGGGAGCTGCTTCCCGGGGAAAGCAAGCAGAGTCACCATAACCCACCAGCATTTAGAAAGCAAAAGGACCATGGAAGGTGGGGCTGGGGAATGGTTATTCCACAATATATCTACCCTCCATCCACGGCAACAATAGACAGCTCCACTCCCACCCCTCCAAGCACTGACAAACCAGAGTCTCCTCCACACAGAACACTCACTTTCCAAGGAGTTTTTGGTTGTCTGATCTTTTGAGTCCTTTGTATTTCTGGCCTTGAGATTCTAAAAGAAAAAGAAAATCTGTGTAGGAGACTGATCATCACCCAGAAACGCCACCCTGGAACCCAGAACCTCCTCAACACCTCCAAGGGAGGAAGAGGGGCCTGTGTTCATACAGTCAGACCTAAAGCAGCATCCAGAAAAACCCTGCGATATTCCATGTCAGTGAAGGAAAATGCATTGACCTGATGGTACCTCTACCACCACCACATCAGTGTCTGCCAGGAGCCTCCTGCTCCAAGCAGAATTCCTAAGAGTGAGTTTTAATAGAGACCCAAGAAACCAGGGAGCCATGTTCAGCATATGGAAGAAAACCTGGGGATGGCTGAGTTGTTATCACCAGTCAGACGGGAGCATGTCCACAAGGATGCACGTGCCATTGGCTCAGGGTACATATAGTCTGCCCACCTTGTGCTTTAGCTACCAGTCAGCAAAACGGGGTGCTATTCCGGATTCTTCTGCTGCCCTGAATGTTGAGGCTGAATGTATTAATGTGGGTAAAGTGCTGTGAAATCCTCTGCAGGACATGGGCACAGGAGTGCAAAAGTACCCCTATATTCATCATCGTTACTATTTATTACACCATGGTCATCGCCGGGGCTTTAGCACTTACCCACCAGGACATGACACAATATGTGGTGCCCACAATTTGCGTTTGGTACAGTGCCCAACATGAGGAGGCCCGGATCCCTTTTGGGGCACTACCACAACACAACTCACACATCTAACTGTTAGTCAGAGGAGACTTTACCGACTGTATTTATCTATTAAAAAAAATTAAGCGTGGGGGAAGCTGCCCTGATAGCGAGGTAACACCGCTGATGCTACAGGCGGTGTTTGAGGATCAAAACCCATCGAAGAGCCATGGCTGCGGATGGAAGGTGGGGAACCCCTTCACACTGTCATGAGAACCACAGCACATTTTCAAAGGGCATTGCCAGTTTGTGTTCCCTCAATCTTAATGTCTTGAAACTTTTTAATTTTAAAGATAAAAAAAAGATTTGGGCTCCTGGACGAACTAGTGTTTTGAAAAGCAATAAATGCCTCCGGCACAGCGCAGATCCGATACTGAAAAGGTGGTTCCATTTAAATCCAATTTTTTTTGGCAGCTGCTTTTTTCCAGCTGTGGTGTTTCTTGGGGCTGTAATCACCACAGCGACACTGTCCGCTGCACAAGGAGCTCCACCCAGCCAGAGCCCACGGCATGAGAAGCCTGCAAAGTACTTCAGCACATGGAATCCCACTCAAAGGGAGGAAATCAAAGCAGCCTAATAAATAAGAAGAAGATTCCACTTGACACACTTGTCATTTTAAACAGCGCATTCTAGCGCTACCTCTTTCAGCTCTTGAGGCTAATTAAGCCTGTGATTCTACCGACAGACATCATGCAAGCTGTTAGAGATGGCCTTTTACACCACAGTCAGTGTCATTATTAGCAAAAAAGAGACATCAGGAGCTCAAACACAACCTTCCTCTTTAGGACTGCATGATGCTGGAGCAGGGCTAGGAAAGTTCAAAGCCATGCCAGTCATTATAAGAGTCACTGTGGGGAATAGTGAGCAAAAACTGCCGATGAGAGAATTCATAGTTCCTCCTGGGCCAGCCTTAACTAAAGGCCACTGGAGGGGCTGGGGCTGGAGCAGTGGCTGTGGGGAAGCTCACAGCCAGGGCCAGCTCTAGGAATTTTGCCGCCCAAAGCAAAAACAATTTTGGCTGCCCCCCCCACCCCCCCGTTCTTTAATTACCCCACCCCCAGCCCCCCCTCAACTCCGCCCCTTCCCCAAATCCCCAGCCCTGCCTCCTCCCCCCAGGCTCTCAAGCCTAGGAGGGAGGGAGGGAGGGGGAATAGCGGCGCCCGCGCCGCGGCCACTCGGAGTCTCTCCCCCCTCCCCGGTTTGAGAGCCTGGGAGGGAGGGGGAGACGCCGAGTGGCCGCGGCGCGGGCACCGCTTCTCCCCCTCCCTCCCAGGCTCCCAAGCCTGGGAGGGAGGGGGAACAGCGGCGCATGAAACGGCTGCTCGGGATCTCCCCCTCCCTCCCAGGCTTGAGACCCTGGGAGGGAGGGCGAGTAGCGGCGTGCGAATCAGCTGTTTCGCGCGCTGTGGCAGCAGCAGCGGAGGTGAGCTAGGGCGGCCGGGGCACATTTTTAGGGGCGGCATTCTGGCGCCGGCCAGGCCGCCCCTAAAAATGTGCCACCCCAAGCACCAGCTTGTTTTGCTGGTGCCTAGAGCCGGCCCTGCTCACAGCTCCTCCAGTCCCAGCCTCTCCGAGGAGCGATGGCTGCAAAGGCACTCTGAGGCTGCACAGGAGCGACATCGCAGTGTATTAATCAGCTCCGGGCGGCGTGTGTCTGAACATCATGACATTACCTCGGAAATTTCAGCAAACTGAGCATTGGCCTGGCAGCATTTCTCTGCCGTCTCCATGGCAACCTCATAGTTATCCACGAAGGCCCTGTACACTCCCAGCTGGCTGGCCTGCAGGAATCAAAACAAAGCAAAGTAAACACCAGGGAGGGGGATGGCTTGGGACAGCTGCTGGTGGGAGTCTGAATAACCAAGGAAGAGGCTGATTTACACCAATCCAAAGAAACTCAGGATGCTCTGAACAGGAAGTGCCCCTCCCTCCTGTGGATTCTCCCCCACTGGAACAGGTGCTCCTGGTGTGGTGGCTCCCTTTAACCAGCAGAAGTTAATTTGCTAGCCTGGGAGGATGACAAATCATTATTACCATCGCCTAGTTTTTCCCTTCTAAACTGCCAGATTAGCGTCTATTAATATTTTAGCTCATGGATGAAACTTTGCAGGAGCTGTTGGCTGTTTGCCATGAAATATGAATCAGACAGGAGTGATTCAGGCCTATAGCACGAACGTGACCCCAATGAGCTACTCGTTTGCTTCTGTGCATCTGCTGAAGCTGTTAAAACAAACCCAGATATTACCCAAGATCTACATATGCAGACATTATCTAAAGCCACATGGTTGAAGCATTAAGGACAGCAGTGCTGAAGAGTCAAATACAATACACACAGTACAGAACGACTGCTGGAAGGCCTGGACGGCAATGCGGGATTTTGCAACAGCAGAATGTGTGGTGGACCCTGATAAAGATACAGCAAGCCTTGGATCCTGTAATGAGCCATTATTAATCACTAGGTCTTAGCACTGATCCTGTTTGCTGATTTCTAAACAGCAGTCATGTTCATGCTAGACAGCGTAAGATCCAGCCGGGAAATCCCTGGGCAAATTCCAAGCATGTCTGAACTCTAAAGTAACCTTTGTGTTGCAGACACATGCAGCTGTGCTATAAACACCTCGGCAGTTCAAATGGGCTTCCCAGCGTACAATCAGAAAAACACCAACAGAAGGAGCACTGAAGGACGCTACTGAAAAGGAGAGGAGGGTATTTTCAATCCTTCACTTACCCTATGACTACCGTGTGTCCACTGCCAGCACTGACAGTATTCCCTACTATGACTGCTGCTGAGAGACTGGGACCGGAGGAGCGGAGAACTTCCCCACAGCCGGTGATCCTACACCATTCTAGAGAGAATCCAGCTCGGAGACCCTCCTTCTAACGTAGCTGTGAGCGTCCCCCGCAAACAGTACTTCTGCATCATTCCCTACACTGCCTCCCGCAGGAGAGCCTGGCACTTGAGTAGCTTCCCAGTACCTCTGTGCATCTTTCCCTACACAGTTTATTTAAGTAATGGTAGCTTGAGAAACGGTGAGCTGCCTCCTAAAGTGATTTTCCACAGAGAGACGAGGGAACCAATTTCAGCCCCGCTGTACAATGGCACAGCTCCTACTGAAATCAGTGGCAACTGTGCACGGATGCCAGGGATGGTCTGGCCCCAGGCCTGCAGAAAGCATATGATCCATCGCTAGCACTGTTGTACCACCCCCCCCAAACGACCACTAATCCTGACCGTAGTCTCTGCTGGGAGACTTATAACATTTCAATTCTGGAATCACATCCTAGCCGCCATCTCTAGGACATAAGTGCTTTGATTTCTCCATTAGTGCAAGGACTCTTCTTTCCCTACCACACCTGAATAGAGTCGGTCCAAAAAATCATCAAGACATTTTTGGATGAAAAATGCCTTTTTGAGCCAAATAAACGTTTTCACAGAAAATTCTTATTTTGGTTAAAATTTTCCCATTTTTCTATGAAAAACTGGAAACAATTTTTTTTTTTTTTTTGGTAAAACAATTTGGTTTTTGTTAAAAATCATTTTTCTGTTTTTGAAAAATGAAGAACTTTAAAAAAAAATGTTTTTTTTTGAGACACAATTTCAGTTTTTCATTAAAAATCCAAAAATTTTAAAGCTCTCCAATATATTTTCAGAATATTTCACCCCGTTCTACTCTTGACAGCTGGTGCTTTTTCTCCTCCAGCTGACTAGGTGGGATAATACAGCTACCTTAACGGTTTCTGTTAGCAGAAACTCACTGCAGAGAGTGCCACAATATGTAAGATTCCAGAGTCTCCTTGGTGTATTGCCTTCAGTTTCAATCTAGGGTTCTTTATTTTACAGTTTAAATAAAAAGAATAAACCAGTACTGGGTCCTGCTAGTGAAGGCAGCTGGACTGGATGACCTTTCGGGGTCCCTTCCAGTTCTAGGAGATAGGTATGGGGGGAAGGGATAGCTCAGTGGTTTGAGCATTGGCCTGCTAAACCCAGGGTTATGAGTTCAATCCTTGAGGGGGCCATTTAGGGATTGGGGGCAAAAACTGGGGATTGGTGCTGCTTTGAGCAGGGGTTGGCCTAGATGACCTCCTGAGGTCCATTCCAACCCTGATATTCTATGATATTCTATGAATGCCACTAGTGCTCTGAGTACAATTATCAAGACTCCAAACTATCACCATAATCCTACCTCATGGTATGGCCACATGCGAAAAGTCTGCTCAAAGGACCTGATATGCGTCCTGACTGACTATGCGCTAATGTCTGGTATTTCAGCACTCTCTCTCTTGTCGAGATGGTTTTAACTGCCTGCTAAGAATGGTTTGGCTCTGTCCAGTACAGCAAAACGCTCAGTTTGTCAGAGAAAATAGTGGAATAAAGTGACTGTTGCAGTATCTGTCAGATCACTGCACTGAATCACCAGAGCTGAAATAGCTAAGCAAGCCCAGAGCTCCCTGGGATGTTCACTCCGCATCGCTGAGTTATTGCTACACTAGGGAAAGCTGCTCCCAACACAGATCCAACATAGCTTGCCAATTCTGTTACAAACACAAAAGGGTCAGGGGAACAGAAAAAGAGTATCATGGATGCCAGGTACATGGGATCTGTATGGCACGGCCTTAAACTCAGGCCAGAGTAGCAATACAGCAAGTCAAAGCTTGCTGGGACAAGCCAGCTATGGTAATTCATCTGAAGAGCTCTCCCTCAGCTAGTAGCATTATTTCCGCTACCCTCTCAAGGCAGTTTATCAAGCATCATTTGATTGCAGCACTCTTCCTGCATCTCAGCTTTAGCAAGCGGCTCAGCCCTTGTGAGCTAATCTCTGAGCCCCACATACCATGTCCATGAGCTATCTGCGAAGGCACCAACCAATCTCCTCCTGACTGAAATACACCAGCAGTGAAAGGCAGCTTCTTGCGGTTTTGTCTTGAGCTGCTGGAGGGCACATAAAATATTGTCCCCCTGTCTCAAGTCAACAGGGAAGGGAGCTGGTGCATTGCCACACAGATGTTAACAATTAAGTGACCCTGGTGAACTGCACTCTCCATCCAATAAGCTACTCAGTGGAATGTCTCCCCAACTCAGGGAATCAGAGACACCTAAGGAATGTGAAGATTCTTTTCTTTTTAGAAAAGAAAATGAAGCTCCCGTAATCCTTTGCTTTCTGCACACTATAGGGGAGGGGCTAGAGGGATGCCTTTTGAATGCAGACAATCAGGTATATCTGGCTTGGGAACCTCTAGGTCATCTTCAGGCTCTGTAAGTTGCTTTATTCTCATCTGTTGTGTTCTGCACACGGAGGTCTTTTGTTGAACTTTGCTAGGGGAACTCTCAGCACCAGACTGAAAAAACACATCCACCATCACAGCAAAGGGAATAGCAGGAGCACAGGGAGAGGAGGGTGGAATATCAAAGCACGAGGTAACAACAACAGTGCAGATGGAGCGAAGCAAAACGGATAGGAGGCCGCGAGGGGAGGGGTGGAACAGAGCAGCAACAAGTGGAAATGCACATAAACACACACACCAGTTTCCTTTTTCAAACATCTGAAACGAATTCATTTCCCTAGCCAAGTGAGAGCAGCAGTGCCCCAAGGCAATGCCTAAAAGAAACAATCATCTGATAACGGCTTGGGTTATACTAGCTCCAAGAGAGGACCGGCTGCCAGAGCAGAGACAAAGGAAGGATTTGAGATGCTAATTCCTAATAAGGGGCCTTCTGTGTGCACAACCTAAGCAGCTACCTGTAGTTTTGACCTTGGCTATGGTTATAGTGAAAGAACATGGTTATTCCCCGTGAGGCTGCCTCGCTCTACTGCCCCCAGACCTGTGGCAGATGAGCACAGACAGCATGAACGGTTCAAGGAGGAAGAAACACCACCAAGGTCCTAGCAGCTGATCTGGCAGTCTAGTGCAGAGCTGGCAGAGTGTTATATGTCTGTTAATACAGGGTGAGCAAGGGTCTACTGATGGAGGAGTAAGATCTCATTAGTTTTGTCAATATCATCACTGGCATGGTCAGGCTGGGCACATGGATTTTGTGCCTGGGCTAGTAAGTTTTAATTAGAATTTTGCAAATGCTAGTGAAATGCACTACCACATGTGCTGAGGGGGTCAGCAGGGGATGTGGATGCAGCAGATGATGTTTTGGTTCTCCATTTGTACAGAGCAATGTGGTCAGGGTCTGTGACTGGGGCTCCTAGGTGCTATCACAACACACGTAATAAATAATAGTAGTAAGTCTCTAGGATGAGAGAACACACTTCCTGTCCCTCTGTAGTAATCCCTGTAGCTTGCTCTGGAACAGGACTAGCAGGCTCCAAAGGAAATCATGTTCAAACAGGCTGGATGGTCAGGTATGACACAGGATGTTTGAGGACAGAACTGCAGGGTTCTGAGAGCTGCTTGGAA
Source organism: Malaclemys terrapin pileata (assembly GCF_027887155.1). Taxonomy (NCBI): domain Eukaryota; kingdom Metazoa; phylum Chordata; order Testudines; family Emydidae; genus Malaclemys; species Malaclemys terrapin. The sequence goes on along the minus strand of NC_071520.1, from coordinate 12,477,012 downwards.
GTCCTCCACCACAATGGTTCCAACCTCCAAGGCAGCATATGAATCATACTGAGTAATTGCACAGCCAATGCACCACTAGCATCTAATTCACTCCTATGCAGTGTCACGGGATATTTTATACAAGAAATGAAATATGAAACTGAACTCTATTCTACGTGCCTCCAAAGGGCTCCGACAGTCTCTCTCTCTCTCTCTCTCTCAAGTGTCAGGATGCCATGCCAGCCTCCTTGGTAACTGAATGATCAGCAAGTGACACACTGCAGGCTTTGTGGGGAGCTCTAAAGTCTTCTGGAAGATGGACTGTGTTTGTAATATTGGTGGGATCATGATGTAGCCTCTAAGCACAAAACTGCCGGCCTAGTTATGACCCCTCCACAGTGGAAAGACGAATTTAAAATTCTACCACCTCATCCAGCCATGGACCTCCACACACCAGAGCCATGCAAAGGAATGAATGAGAGTCTCAGACACACCTGGCAGACACGCCTATTTAAGCTGCACTGAGGTTAAAGGAACAGGAGTACTTGTGGCACCTTAGAGACTAACAAATTTAGTCTCTAAGGTGCCACAAGGACTCCTGTTCTTTTTGCGGATACAGACTAACACGGCTGCTACTCTGAAACCTGAGGTTAAAGGAGCGTTGGTGGTGACAGCTCACTCACCAGTTTCTGGAAGAGGTCTCCGACACGCTGCTGGTGACTCCACTGCTGGACGCGGGGAAAGAGCCCGTCATAGAACTCTTTGTGGATCTCATACAGCTCAGGCACTTTGAAGAAAATAGTCTCAATCTGCTGACTGGTCAGTACAGGCTGAGAAGTGGTGGCAGCAGCCTTCAAAGGCTTCATGGGCTAAAAGTAGAATCGCGGAGATTGTTACTACACGCACCAAGTAAACTTGTCTTTGTCGTCATGTTCTAATGCCTCCTCCCTATTCTGTTACATGATGTTCCCACTGACACTTCAGTGACTCTCTGAACACTAGACTGTACCAATTCTCTCCTTGGGGTAGTTCAGCAACTCCCAGTTCACAGATTTTCCCAGGATAGGAATGCTGAAATTACAGTCCCTGAGCCCCTTGTTTTGTCCCCTTAATCTCTATTCCACTAGCTGGCGGGTAGCAGGTGTAGTAGTTAAAGCAGGAGGACTAGAAGTCAGGGCTCCTGGGTTCTATTCCGAGCTCTGCCAATGACTCCCTGTGTAACCTAGGACAAGTCCCTTTGCTTTTCTATGCCTCCATTTCTCCACCTGCAAAATGAGGATAACAATTACCTACATTTCACCAGGTCACTGTGAGACGGTCAGTGTTTGTGAAGCTCTTGGAAATCTTTGAATGAAAATTGCTCTGGAAATGTGAAGATTATCATTAAATCTGGTGTCTGTGACAAGTGCTTACCAGCAGCAGAGCCTCTAGGTGGCTCAGGTAGGTTTCCTCACTGGCTAGGATTCCAGACAGGACCCATTTTCTCATCTCCAAGCCCTTCTCCAAGTCTGGCTCACTCTACAGAGAAAGAAGATGAAAGGAAAGGAGTGGGGAGCATTATTCAGCCTAGAAAATATGACCTCAGGGCAAACTAAATTTATTGTATTTAGTTATAGATTAATAAAGAATGTGACACTCACTCAGCTTCTGGGCACACGTACAAAGATAAAAATAATATACAGAGTTTACTTACCCAGTAACTTAGAAACGTAATGATAATTCTCCATGAGCTTGACTAATAATTGTGTGTGTCACTGGACACCCCTCCCCACCCCAGAAGTCTGGGGTTTCCACAAGATGACTGCTTGTTTCTTTTCTGCCATTCGCTAAGGTAGTTCTCACGCACCAACTTGCCCCAGAGGTTATTCTTTTAACAGGTCTATTTTATTTAGCGGGTAGGATAATCTGCACTACTTGGTTGGGATCTCAGTGCTGATTCTCTAAATGGGTTTTTCTTATCTGGATTACATGCAACATTAGTACTTTCACAGAGACAACCCAAAAGCGAAAATGCAAAGACAAGAGAAAGACAGGAAAAAAGAATTCAGAGTCATGTGGGTAGTAATAAAGGCTAGAGACAGATACTATGGAGAGCTGGTAACTAGAGCTGGGCAACATTTTTGCGACGTATAGTAAATTCATCAAAAAAATGCAGTTTTGGGGCAACCAAAACTAACTGCAAATTCGGCAAATATTTTCAGCCAAATAAAATGAGGGGGAAAAAAATCAAAACAGTTCATTTCAAAATATCATTTCAGTCACATTTTTTCAGTTTTTCATCAGAGTGAGAAAACCCCAGAAAATTCTATTGATTTTTTTCAGTTCAGACACCAAATTGAAAAAAAATCAATTATTTACTCAGTTCTAGAGGTAACCTCTTCAGTTAAAGTGTCTATTATAAAACCTCATTTTAGCAACTCTATAAAACTGTGGCTTGGAAACTTCATTTGGCCTGAAAACAGCCAGATTTTAATCTCAAAGGCAAAAGGGAGCAATTCTGCAAAGTTTGAAGAAAAAGAGTCCAATGGTTACAATACAGTTCATTAGAAATGTCCATCTATTTGAAATTCTGTTTTACATTTCCTGGTCTCCCTCTAACGCAAAACACTGCTTCCTACAACCAGCGCCGGCTCTGGCTTTTTGGCCGCCCCAAGCAAAAAAAAAAAAAAAAAACAAACCTGCAGGGCGGCAGAAGCCAGGGTGCAGGGGGACTCCCTGCGCTGCAGATGTGCCCCGGCTAGCAGGGGGAGGGGGAGGGAGAGAGAGAGAAGGGGGACAGCTAGGGCTTCAGCAGGGCGCTGCCACGCGGCCCCGCCGCCTGCCGGGAGGGCTCTGCGCTGCTCTGGTCGGCTGGGAGGGAAGGATGCAGGCTGCCCTGCCGGGCTTGGCCCGGAGGACGGGAGCGCCCTGCAGCGCCACCCCTTACAGGGCGGCCGGAGCGGAACACTACCAAAAAAAAAAAAAAAAAGCGGCCGTGCCGCCCTAGGATTGGGCGGAATGCCGTCTCCTACAAGCTGCCGTCCCAAGCACCAGCTTGCTCGGCTGGTGCCTGGAGCCGGTCCTGCCTACAACCCTTTCCAGCACTCATACAGTCAAATCTCCTTGAAAACAGGAGCATTGTTTAGAAGAGTCATTATAGTGGCTGTGCACGGATAGTTTGGGGATCAGTCCTGCCCCAGTGAATATCAGAAGGGTTTTGGCTGTTTATGTCAGTGGGAACAGGATTGGGATCTAGGTGAATATGACAGTAGGCTGCATGCTATTGGCTGAACATGAGTCTTTTCCATATCTGAAAGCTAACAGAGCTCTCCTTTAGCTGGGAGACCCTGGTTTTGGGCTCTGGAGATACGTGTGATTTATTATGGAGAGTGGGTAGCCTCTCCATCGTAAAGTTTGCAGCAACAGTCTCATTATGATGTTGTTTTGAGCCCACATGCAACTCCGAGAAAGAGAGATGGATCCTCTTTTGGGGTTAAGCCTCAGCAACAACAACAACAACATTTTTTAGCACTCTTATTAAATTGTGTAAGTTCATAGAGTTCATAGACATTAAGGTCAGAAGGGACCATTATGATCATCTGGTCTGACCCCCTGCATGCTGCAGGCCGCAAGACCCTTCCCTGGACTCTACCGTTGAAGTCCCCAATCCTGTGTTTTAGTGACTTCAATCGGCTGAGACCCTCCTGCTAGTGATCCCTGCCCCATGCTGCGGAGGAAGGCGAAAAACCTCCAGAGGCTCAGCCAATCTACCCTGGAGGAAAATTCCTTCCCAACCCCAAATATGGCGATCAGTAATACCCCGAGCATATAGGCAAGAGTCTCTAGCCTGACCCTTGTTGGCCATTATGCTGTTCATGTACCACTGTTTGAGAGTGAAAGACCTTAAAATGGCTCCTCTCTGGTAGTTCTGCAGTGTGTCAAATACCGCAACACCTCGTGAAAGGAAATGGTAGATGGAAGCTGCTCTAAAGAAACAGGTAAAAACTATACACAAGCCAGCTAAGATATGGAAGAGGAAAGCACTTGAGTTTGCATCCTCCTTTCAGTGAAATTCTTAGAGACACAATGTATTTTGCCATCTTGAAAGGGAGTTTCCGGGGAGCTCAGGCATTTGTAATCCAGCAGACAGTTTAAGCTTCAAGGAAAACACCAGTGATTAGGCACAGCATCTTTAAATACTATACTGAGCTGTGTGTGTGTGTGTGTGTGTGTGTGTGTGTGTGTGTGTGTGTGTGTGTGTGTACACACACCACATGCGTGCACCACTGCCCTCTACTTTACATAATCAGAACTGCTCATCTATTTTATGATTATTAAATATCACTCATAACAGGAATGCCTAGGAGCCCTGCCCTGGACCACAGCTCCATTGGGCTAGGCACAGTACAAACACTGAGCAAAAACATAGGCCTAAAACTTTTAACAGATTTCCTTCAACTCAAGGGGAAGGAGCCAGGGCACTTCGATGATCAGAGCTCTCTCCTGGCTGTAGCTGCGAAATGCCCAGTGGCCCAGATCTGTGATACAAGGCCAGGCATGAAGCTCCTGGACGGCCAAGGATTTGTTGCAATGTTTACAAATAACTTCACAAAAAATGTTAAAAACCCATCTCCACTTCGACCTCCCTCCTGCTGCAAATAGTGGGATTGGTACCTTACTGATATGGCACTGTCATTCTCATCAGCAGGCCCTGCCTGATGACAGTGTAGGACTGTGAGGAACAGGCCCAATCTGTAAACACGGAATTGCAAAGCTGCGGAACAGGAGCGATATAATGAATTTTGTATAGACAGACAGAGTCCGATTCGGATGAGTCCTTTAAATCTCTTTTAAGTTAACCCAAAAAATATTGCTATAGATTTACTGTCACCCAGTTTCTCTTCCAGCTCTAGAAGCCCCTGTTTTCCCATTCATAGGAATTGGCTCCGATTTCTAACAATCCCTACTGGGTATTCTCAGATGGTAAAGATGGAAGCTCCTGGTTTGACTCTTAAAATTTCTTATATACATATTAAAATTAACATTTCTATATAATTTCTTATATATATTATAAATATATATTTAATAAAAGATTTTACTCCTCAGAGGTTCAAACATCTCTCCCAGGACTCTGCCGTGGCTGGCCTCCCCAAGGCCATCAGATGGAGAGGTCACCTCTGAAAGGCTTTGCAGTGGTTTTTAATCCCTTTTATGTAACCAGCTTCAAGTGTGATGCTGGAGACTTCAGTTCTATCCAGCCCAAGTGGCCTGGCTGCCTCAGGCTGCAGTGCGGCAGCTGCATGAGGAAACCCCAGGGGAGTTGAACCTACAGCCTCAGAGCACATTAAAGGTTTCCAGGGCAGTATCTGAAAATTACACACGGATTCCTAGAGCTCATTCAGATGATCTGCTGCTGCTTCTCCCACTGCTGTCAGGGATCAATAAGACACCACGTTTCTTCTGCCTGGGTTATGCTGCTGCTCAACACTTCCCTCCTGAGAATGGATGATCCAATGCACATTTCCTGCTTTGATAGTTTTATCTGGTACCTTACTGAGTGGGCAGCTCTCGCCACCAGAAGCGCATCAGGATCCAGCACCAGGACCTCTTCACCCTCCAAGGGGGACTGCATCCTCCACTCTTTATATCCCGCTCAGGGAAATGTACTCTGGGCCCAGGAAAGTCATGGAGAATTTGGCACCAGACTTCAGCAGGTGCAGGAACAGGGAGTTAGTTTCAATCATCCAACTGCCGTCTCCTTTCCCATCTGCAGAACTGGAAATGGTCTCACCCTCTCATCAGTGGTGAGTCAAAGTGGTGAGCAGGCGTGGGCAAGGAGGCCACGCCCTTCTCCCCCACTGAAGCAAAGAGGCAGAGCAGGGAGGTGCACACCAATTCCAAGAGCACTCACTGCTCCGCCTGGTGCTTCTAACAAACAAGGGGAGTGCCCCAGGGACCATAGCTTCACTCCTTGCCGTGCTTCTGCAGTCCAGGTAGAGAAAGAAGTGGAATGCCGAGCACATACACCTGGAAAAACAGCCCCGTCGCACATGGGGGAGAGGAACATCTGCTAGGACTAGGAACTCCTCCACTCGCATGGAGAAGGAACTTTGAGTCTGAGCACACCCAGCTGTTGCACAGCGCGGTGGGAAGTAGGCCCTACATTTACCAAATTAACACTGGCCAAGCGGCAGCACTCCTACAAGACGAAAGTGGGAAGTCATCAGCAGGGTGCAGGAGCAGCGCATGGCAGAAAGCAATATATTCCCTACCTGACCTGGGGAGGGGTGGATGCTGGGCTTCCTCTCAGGCTGGCTTGGCCCGCTTTTTCACTTGTAGGTGTCCAGCAAGCATCCTGATTCTATCCCATCCCCAACCCTTTCCTCCCCTTCCTCTCGAACCCTCCTCCCCCACCTCCCCTCAGCTACCCTCCTCCACAAATTTAAAAATAAATGCATCTCGTAAGAGCATCTCGTGGCAGCAGCCAGAGCCCATCTGTCAATCGTGAGAGCTCTCTCTGTGAAGCTTTGCACCAAGTCAGCTCTGAAGCTTGTTGTAATCAGTGCTCTCTGCTCCTGCTCTCCCCGAGCTGCAGGCAGAACATGGAGGAGGGAGAGGGAGCACTGATTAGAACAAGAGCTTCAGGAGCATGGGTTGCCAGCAGCACTATTCACAGGCTGGTGTTTCCTCCACAGCTGGACTGTGCATTCAGCTCTCCTGGGGATTTCAAAGCTGATATGTTGGGTCGCTGCCATTGGTGCAATCCTGCAACCTGATTCCAGGCCAGTCTGAGTGGTTAAAAGTGCTGGATATTATACACTCTGCGTACGCTGGCCCAGGGCCAGAGCTGTTTCGAATGTGTTTACAACTTGTCAGTCTAAGTACTTTAGTTTACTAACCAGGTTGGCACTGCGTGTTGTATTCAATTACTGCAAGCCTGGGATTCACCAGCTCCAAAGATTAGACAGATACAGCTCTTCCCAAATCTGTTTAAAGGACTCAGGGCTTTTTGGCTGTTGTTTAAATTAACAGTAATAATCGTTTTATTGTAAATGTTGGGGGCATACGGATTAAGAAATTGGAAACACGATGAATACGATTTTACAAAGCAGCCCCAGCTGGCATCTCCCTGTGAAGGGAAATGTTGCCTCTGAGTGGGTGTATTAAAGGGATCTTTAAATCTCTTCCCACCCTTTGGTACAATGTTTTCGGAAACCACGCAATTAGCATGTTCAAAGGAGAAGTTTCCAGTAAGGATGGCTCTGAGTCTCAGAGAGGCTGGCAGCCTTCAAAGGGGAAAAATTATTAAGTATGATTTTTAAAATGGTAAATATCTTTGGAGGCTTCTGTTTAATAGGCTGGAGGTGTCTCATTGTCTGGGAGATGTTAAACAGGGAAGGATTCTGTAACCAGGCCAGCCCTGCTTCATGCAATGAGGGCTGGGTGGGAGCAGGGAGAGAAGCCAACATTATTTATAACATCAATGCTGTGTGTGCCAGCTATTCTCAGGAAGGGCTTGTACATCCAGGCAAAGCCATTAAACAGCAGAGAGAAAGAAAGAATCGGAGAGGGAAAGAGTGTGGGGGATGGAGGGGATAACAGAAAGTGAAGACAGGAGAGAGAGATCACAAACAAAACTCGGAAGGAGACATAGCAAGACAAGGAGAAGGAACGAAAAGGTCTGAGGGGAAATGACAGAATGAAACAGGGAGAAAGTGGGAGGGGGCAGATTTGGAGGTGCTGGGGAAAGATGTGCAGACAGAGCCAGAGCAAAGCCATAGGGCTGTTCTGGGGACAAGATCCTCTGAGGTGCTGATGCAGTTTCAGAAGTCACCCTGGTTTTTCTTCCCTGACAGATCCTGTCAGCTGCATGCGCAAACCTGAGTAGGAGGTGCTGTGCCTGTCCCCTCCCTTCCCCTCCAACAAGGAACAAGGTCTGTAGAGAAAAAACTGGTGTGTTTTGCCCCAGGGGTGCCACAGTGGGAAGTAGAGTCAACAGTTGGGAGCAGATCAGGTGGGGTAGCTTGCCCCTCACTCCCTCACATTGCTGGAGGACATTCTCTGACTCTCAGGAAACGCCAGATAGGCGGGTGCAGGTCATCTTTCCAGTGACTGTCACCCAGAGAGCGTCTGCTTTGGTAATTTGCAATAAAGGACTTTTGTAAGCATGGGAGGCAGAGCTTTTCACACCAGTCAGAGGCCAGCTTTATAAAAGGGAGTTCCAATTCCTGACGCTACTAGTTTCCAGAACTCCAGCCCTGGTTATATTGGCAGGAGCAGTCAAAGTTCTGGATGATTTAAACACAGAAGTGTAGCCTTACACAGTAACTTCAGTGTTCTTCCTAGCGCTCACCCTCACCAGGCGCTGGGGAATTTAAAACCCTCTGCTTCCTGCTTGTGCTCAGGATTGATGAATCACAAAGCAGGAGAACAACGATAAACTATAGAGATTACATTTTTTTTTTTAATTAAAAGGACTATTTAAGGTCCCTAAGCATTCACAGAGAGGCAGGACTTTAAACACTTTGGGGTGGGGATTTTTAACCCCGCTAAGGCCTGAATCCAGGCCCTCTGCTTACTATTTATTATTTGCAGAGCAACAACAGTGCTAGGCACTTTGAGACAGGTGTGAGAACCCGAGAACCTAAAGGCTCAATGCACAAATGAAAGACGGGGTAGCAGACTGAATGGGAGGTAGTGAGATGGATCCAGAGCAAGCAAAGAGGGCTGATGGGGCAGCACTGTCTGCAGGTCTGAGTGACATTCTGGACTCCCCAAAGAGCACAGACGGTTACAAGAGCAGGCTGACACAGGTGCCCAGCAGAGGAACCGCAGAGATGTAGGCACCCGTGGAGAAAAAGGGATCTAAAAGCTGGTGCCTGGGGAAATTACCATAGGTGGATTGAAGCTGACAGCACTCTATCCAGGGGTTAAAGTCTAGCTCCCCCTACTTGGCTAAAGCCAAGGGAGGGGAGCTCCCCCTGCTCTGGAGGAAACCTGCTCCCCCAGAGCTGCTGCTCCTCTCTGGTTGGCAATGGGAGCAGCAGGAGGAGCTGGAGCCTGTGTAGCAGAGGCAGTGCTGGCCCATTGGAGGCCCTAAGCAGGAATATTCCCCCCCAACACATAATAAAAAGCAAAGAGGGGGTCCCCCTTCAACTGTTTGGGGTCTTAAGCAATTGCTTAGTCTGCTTATGCCTAGGACCGGCTCTGCTGGCTAGGAGGCATCTGGGTCTTTCCCTGCCAGTGGGTATTACCACGGCTGAAGCAGACCAGGGAAGAGGGGGCATCCCAGCCGGAGTCCCCATTCATGACCCAGCTTCCTCCTCCTACTGGGAAAGAAGGCCAGTTCTGACACTCCCACCCCTTGAAAGGGGAGAGAGAGAAATCATACAAGAGATTGGATTTGGCACAAAACTGATCTGAACATGCAAGAAATGGATATTTGTAATTTTTCTGGGGGCAGCACGCCTGCCCTCAACCCCGCATTGTCATTACATCCCTACATACGCTGCATTGCGGGAGCAGTTTGGATGGGGAACACCAGGGACGTGACCCAACCCAGCTCCACACGCTTCACGTGTCTGGCTGGGGCACTGCTTGGGGCCAGGAAGTTCCTACAGATAAATTTCTTCTCTTGTCCCTGTTCTTTCTCCTTGCTTCCTTCCCTCACCTCGAGAGGACGCAACATTCGCTCCATCGTAACAAGCCCCGCAATAGCCACCACCAAGACTGGGGAACTCCCCAACCCGATCCTGACCTGCTCTGAGCGCTATGCCTTCCTGTACCTGTCTTTCCAGCAACAAGCCCCCAGTTTGAATTCCAAGCTGTCAGAACTCTCCTTTAGTGACATGTGCCACTGACTGCCCCAGCACTCCTATATGCCCAGAGGTAAACTCCGTTTATGCGGACCTACTCCCAGCTACTAACTCCAGTTCCCACTCCCAAATACAAACGTAACCTCTCTATTATAGGCAAGGCTGGTAGAACTGCCTATTATTAAGGTTGCCCCACACTTCATATTATTATATCCCGTTTTCAACTTTGCCAGACTTCAACTATTTGGGCTGAAATTTTCAACACCACCTGCATGTCTCAGGCTGAAAATTTCCAAAAAGTTTCAGACAAAATGATTCAGCAGTTTCCAAGAATGAAGCTAGGAAAAAAAAATCTACATTGCTTTGCAATGTTTAAAAAAAAAGAAGATTCTGGTAACCTTTTCTTTTGAGAAGCTGCTCGGGTACTCCAATGTTCAGGAGCAGGGACTTGAAATTTGGCCGGGGAGATGGCCTTTGTGTCAGGGACGTGCCTTGTGCTGTTTCTGTCAAAATCCACCCAAATGTGGCCTTTGAAAAAAAATCTCAGTTCGCACCTGCCAGTAGAGATTTCTTAGAGTTTAGCAGCAAAAATCTCCAAAGATTCCATACACAAAGAACATGCTCTAATTCCTCCCGCCGCTACTGCAGGCCAAACAGTGTGTGCACCATCTCCTCGCAGAACCTAAGCATGCTCCATTTCCAGTCCCCATAGCTCCTACATGTGACAGAACTGTGCATGCACGGTCCATTTCCTCACAGTTGCTCTGGGCTAGGGTGGGGCTGGGCACTGGGACTGAGAACAGAGCGTCTGTCTCTTCTGCGCTCTCTCAGGCAGCATGGAGGAGGAAGCCACCTGACTTGAATATAGATGAGACAGATCATGAGGCTGGGCGTATGGAGAGGAATAGATTGGGCCAAGGAGCTGGAGGACACTGCCACTGGAGGGAGAAAAAAAACCCACCTGTGACTGGAAACTGGGGGAGAGTGGAGACGGAGCTGGATGGGTAAATAGACTGAGAACTGGGGGACGGGGAGTGTCTGGAACTTGGTAGGCAAGAAGACTAGGACTGAAAGCTGGGGGAGATTGTGACGGACTGGGCAAGGAGACTGGGAGTGGGGGATGGGTAGGGGAGGCTGTTAGTGGCTGGACAAGGCGGATGGGACTGAGAACCAGTGAGAGAAACTGGGGGGACTGGAGAATTTGGAAAAGTCCCCCTAGACACCACTGACTGAATCAGGCAGAAGAACAAAGCAACTTATAGAGGAGAAAGCTCCTATTTACACACGATCTTCTGGTTTTCAGCGACTGTGGGAAAGGAAATCCAGGAGGTGCATGTGACAGCTTTACAGGCTTCTGGTCAAATAGGTTTTGTGCGCCTGCCTCAGTGCACCACCGTGGGCACATTATCCTTTGTTACAGTGACACCTTTTCCAAAGCAGCTGCAAGCGCAACCATGATGACAAGTGGCTTTGCAACTTGCAGTAACAAGGGAATTAATATGGCTGTAAAATATTGTAACAGGGTTGAAATTAACCTTGTAATCCCTGTGGCTGACACTTCCTCATGTGTGCTGGCACCAAGATCTGCAGATTACTTACAGTGTAATCAGGGTCACTTTAAGGAGCTTTAATTGCAGCTCAGGGGTCAGGAATCTGAGGTAGTGCTGGTGCCCCTCTCGTAGCAGTTTTACTGCGCTGGACAGGAACGAACCCTAATGAGCACAGCCATCCACTCATCTATGAAGCAACAGGCACAAGCAGATTTCCCCATACTCGATTTATAACAAGCCACTTTGACGTCGGCACCTGCAGCAAATGGTCACTCCAGGAAGTAAAGGAACTCTACCACTGAGGCATGTTAGCACTCTTCCCATCAGAATGAAATGACCCAGATGCTCCAGCCGGATACTGCAGGGCTGTCCCAGGATTGCCCGTGCTGGGATTGTCTGTCACAGCCCCTCACATCCTTCTAGTTCCATTTTTGCTATCTTTCCCCCTCATATTTAATTTCTGTAATAAAGAGAACCAAGAACTCAAGTATGAATAGAAGCACCATTCCTGATGGATAATGCTGTAGCGACAGCGAGTGCGACAGGGGCCGGATGGGCTACGCTCAGCTCAGCTTTACCTATCCTCCTGAACAGGTGCTTGGGGAAGGATTGCAAATTGGCAGCTTTGAGGTAGGGGGTGGAGGGTGGGAACGCCTTTTGGAAAGTCGAGCTCTGCACCCAGAGTCACAGGACAGGGTGGAACTCCAGGCTGGGGAATTTTCCATTACTCCTCTTTGCCCAAGTCAATAACCCATTTTGATTTCTGATTATAAACATTACATTTGGAAGAAAACCCTTGCTGTCTGCAGCTGCATTTCATTTCTAGTGAGTCACATTGAGCTAACAGTTAAATTTGACTGAACTTGAGTTAATTACCCATTTAGTTATTGGGAGGGGGAGAGGGGGTTATTAATTCTTTTAAGGTTAAAAAAATCTCCCTCCTGGAAGTGTTTACACATTGGCACAATGGATCCAGTCAGCTCTAAGGTCTATTGCAGGTGGTCACATGAGCAGCTACTGAGTGCACACAGTACATTTTTTAATCAAGAAGCATCTATTTCATATGCACCATCACCACACTTCAGAGTTTAATCGCATGGCAATTTTAATCCCTGTTGTCCTCCAAGCTTCAAAACTTGACTTTACCTGTCAAAGTCTGAGAGTTACCTGAGCATACTTCACTCCCATCCAACCCCCTCCTGTTCCTCCCTCCCCCAATTTTTTTTGGTCACAAATCATAATTACCATGTACCCCCTCAGCATGTCTTTTTACAGTGTTTGGTCCAAGATCTTCTCTAAAAGCATCAGCTGGTATTTAGAGCTTGATTCTGCAGCCCTTATTCACGGAGTAATCTCATTGATTCAACAGGGTTACTGACTCACAGGAGTGAGGCTGAACAATTGGCCTTAAATTTGTACACACGTTACACATCCATGAAACATGGGATGAACACTTGAAAGCCACTTTTACCTTAAATGCTCCATTCCTAGCAGGTACCACTATCACATGTCAATCAGTCCTTCTTCCCATGCTAGTCACACACACACACACACACACCGGATTCCATGCTCAAAGAGACTAAAAAGGACTCACTGATTTTGTGGACTCCAAAGACCCTGAGGAGAGAGTATCTCGGCTGCCCCGACTCTTGGAACTGAGATGGGGTGAGGAGGATGGAGAGTCATCAATGTAGGGCATCATGTCATGGTGTCGCCGCTGTTCTTCGGCACGGTCTGCATCATAGGCATAACTAGGTGGCGTTCCACTGAACAAAGCATCTGTAGAAAAAAAGCTTAGCTTAAAAACAGAACTGTGAAGGAGATAAGCATAGGCCGAGTCCACTCCCTGCTCCCAACAAGGACATATGTCTTGTCAGTATTCAGCAAATCCACAATTATTGATAGAGAGATACACTTAAGCCTGGGATGGAGCTGTAACAAACTCCCGCTTGTTAAGCGGACACCCTATTCTACTCATTATTAACTGTGGGAAATAAAGCCTTTTCTGATACCTAACAAATTATTCTTTACTTAATGACAGTTCAATCCCTGGGTTTTGCCCTTATTGAATAATGTTAAATATTAATGCATTTGTGCTTAATGCATAAACTTTCTTTAAAATGTTAAAGAATTCCTAGCAAGGTTCTTGTGGGGTGCCCTCCATGAGTTGCCAATCCATGATTATATCTCTCAGTGCCTCATTTTCATAAGATGAGCATGATGGGTCAGGGCAATGAACCTCGTCCATTTAGCACAATCAATATAGATGAGACCTCCACGAACGTTAGCAATGATACAGACTTCATAAACTGACATACACTAGGATGGAAATCCAGGGTTTCTCCAGACCTCTCAGCAACAGGAAGACTAGGAAAGAAAGATCTTACGAGCAAAGCGAATAGCCATGCTGCTAAAAACAAACAACCGCAAAAGACCCCTTGGTGGATGTCCCTCCTTCTTAGATTCCTGATTCATTCATCAAGCATGGGGAGAGTGTGTCAACTTAACCATCATTTGGTGAAAAGCGAGTGAACCTCTGCAGAAAAGGCAGATGGGAGAACTGTTCTTTGCATCCTGTGCTGGAGGAGGACAGAAAGCTGCTATAAGTGGAGTGTGAAGGCTACATACTGAACACCTTGCCCAACATCTCTGGTGTAGCCTAGAAGTGAATAACTCTAGCTTTAGATACCGCACAGAAGACAGATCCTTCTGTTTTGGGAGTATGAGGAGCCCAACTTAAGACTGTGCATTAAATACAGGCTGAAATACAAATAGGACTAAGTTGGACTCTTTTCCACAAAACTATTTAGGCTCTGCCAATGTAATGAGGACAAGCAGCTACCAAATATACCCAGCAATCCCCTGCAACCCCTGACCATGGTGATGTGTAAGCGTAACATTTTACAAACCACTTTCCTCCCTCAGACACACCTCCACAGGGTCATCACCTCTGAGGTACCAATACATATATATCTCACAGGGCATCTGGGATGATCCTGAGCCCATAAAACTACACTCCTAAGCACCCATCCAAATTTCCCAGGACAGCTACCTCAAAAAAAGTACAATCCTGGGAAAACCTGGACAGGTGGCAACCCTACACCTCCAAAAAAGTGTGACTCACTCCAGCAAAGGAAGCACACTTTGTGTGAGACACAAAATAAACCTTTAGAACTGAGGGGCTTGTTTGGGGTAGGGGAAGTGGGTCTGGGGAATTTATACAAATGATACACTTAAAACCCAACAAATCAACTGTAGAAGTGAACCTCTGTACTGTACCAAGCACCAGCCAGTTAAATAACTGCAGTGTCTGAGGCCTGGGCCTCTTAGGTCCTCACAGGACCATGACAAAAGTTAGTTTAATAAAGCCTCAAGAGCCTTGAGCCACCAACACCCTTGTGGTGCCACCCTGAGTTCCCCAAGTCCCTGGAGTTTGCTAGACAGTGCAAGGACCACAGGAATGAAAAGTAAAAGCAAATACATGTTCTTTAGAAGGGGCCTTTGCATAGAGGCCTTCCAGAGTCCCCTGGTGCCCAAGCATATGACCCAGTGGAGTTGGTCTGGACAATGACTGCCAGGGAGGGACTTGTATGTTGGATCAGGAATAGGGTGACCAAACAGCAAGTGTGAAAAATTGGGACGGGGGCAGAGGGTAATAGGTGCCTATATAAGCCAAAGCCCCAAATATTGGGACTGTCCCTATAAAATTGGGACATCTGGTTACCCTAATCAGGAAAGTCAGTGGGAGTTGAAGTCTCTTTTATCCAGTACTTCACCAACTGACAAGCTCTATAAACCGGCATTTCTGATCTGCACTGAAAGTCCGGGTTATAGTGTGGTTGGTGCGGGGCTGGCAGGGGGCTGGAGCGTGGGAGGGGCTGCGGGGAGCACTCTGGGAGTGAGTCTGGGAGGAGGCTTGAGAAGTTCAGGGTGCCAGATGGGGGGGGGGGAGTCGCTCACCTCCGGCGGCTCCCCACAAGCAGCTCCCCGTCCTTGCTGTTGCTGGTGGAGGCGCAGCCAGGCGGCTCTGCAGACACGCTGCTTCTGTCCCCCCTCCCCAAGCACTGACTCTGTGGCTCCCAGTCCATTGGCCGGGAATCACGGCCAATGGGAGCTGTGGGGGCCAGTGTCTGCAGATGGAGGCAGCGTGCCTGCTTGCAGAGCCGCCTGGCTGCACCTCCACCAGGAGCAGCAGGGACAGGGAACCGCTGGAGGTGAGCGTCCCCCCATCCGGCATCCTAAGCCCCCTCCCACGCCCCAACCCCTTGCCCTAAACCCCCTCCCGGACCCAAACTCCCTCCCAGAGCCCGTGCCCCGCAGGCAAACTCCAAACCCCTCCCTCTGAGTTAACTGGCATTTTTAATGTGTCCCCCCCGGTTCCCCAGCATGCCGGTTAAAAAAGCTTTTACTGTAGCATCTATCACCATGGTATCTAAAGGCCTCTAATGAAGTTATCTATTTTTTCATGTGGCCCTTGTACAGTTTTCTAGCCTGACAAGTTTGCAAAATATTGTTATTTAGCGTTTCAGACTGGCATTATGCAAACAGAATATCAGCCTCTGTACAGGGCTCTAATCCCATCTTCCTGCCTTTGATTAGGCAAAAGCACTTTCTCCCTCAAAAGTTTCTTCAAGCCACTCACAATCAGACTGCTTTCTCTCACACACATGCACATGCAGAGGTGAAATTGTGCTGCGACGCAGAGCTGGAGGCAGGAATATTTCTTTCATTCCCCATGGCCACACTGGATAATTTACGGTCTACTCCATCACTGCTTACGGAGGGACCTGACTCTGAAATCTTTTGGCATGAGCCTCTCTGCTAATTTATTTTAGATTGAATCACTGTACTCTCTCTACCCTGCACTCTAGGGAACGGTCTCCCCACCTCTGAGCTCCAGAACTCCCTCTGTCCCACACTGCTCTCTCTCTTTACCCAAATGAAAAAGAAGGCACAGAACTGGGACTCAGGAGAGCCAAGTTCTAGTCTCAGCTCTACCCCAGGCTTCCTGGGTCACCTTGAACAATTCATTTAACCGCTCTGTATTTCAGCTTTCCCACTGTAAAATGGGTATAATACTGCCCTCTCTCCCTTCCTTGCAGGAGTTTGAATCCATTAGCATTCACAGAGTACTCTGAGATCTGCAAATGGAATGCACTATACAAGCACAAAAATATTCCTAGCTATTCTAGTTATTATTACTATCCTACCTCTCCTCTCTACTGTTTGTTCTGGGCACTGGGTGCAAACTCATTTGCAGAGTTTTCCACTATCCCAGGGCAGGAGGAGCTTTCTGCTTTTACTCCCCATGTGAGATTACTCCCACCAACAGAAGCAGCATGTTTCTGTACTCAGAGACCACTAGAGAAGGCCTGGTACTGATAATTGAAGCAGATTTGTCCTTTCCCCCGTGATTAAAAGGACTGTTGTTGCTAGGGAAACTAGGTTATTCAGATCCCTCAGAACCCAGGTTGGCACAATGTGGCGCAGACTGTGAAGCTTTGAAGTCCTATCCACAAGAGTGGAAAGAGTGTTGAGCGTAGAGGCTAAAGCCAGCAGCACAGATACTTTTCAGATACCGTCAGATACGGCTCTGGACGCTGTTACTGGAAGTGACAAAAGGCAGCAGCAGCTGTGCCCAGGTAAGAAAGCCAGGTTTCTTGCCCAGCATCTCAGGTAGGGGAGGGCTCCCTTCACACAGTCAGGCAGTGGAGTGGTGTCTCCCGGAGCAAGGGGATCTGACATGGCAGCGCATGTTCCACTGTTAAACCCCACTGAGACTCAATCCATTTCCAGTCACAGGCTGGAAGTGTTTGTCTCGCTCCGCTCTCTATACCTGAAAGGTACAGCAGCCAGGGAGAGGGGAGGTGAGCAGCGGGGTCTGCCCACCTCCCCTTCCCACCAGATACTCACCAGTCTGTCAAGAGACAACAGGTCCCAGGAGGTCCCCAATCACCCCAACCAAATCACCATTGGGGTCTCTCCTCCCCGATACAAGGGGCAGTCTAGCATCAGGGCCGGCTCCAGGTACCAGCTTCTCAAGCAGGTGCTTGGGGCGGCCGCTCGGGAGAGGGGTGGCAGGTCCAGGTATTCGGCGGCAATTCGGCGGACGGTCCCTCACTCCGGTTCGGAGTGAAGGACCTCCCGCCGAATTGCCGCCGCAGATTGCGATCGCGGCCGCGGCTTCTTTTTTTTTTTTTTTTTGGTTTTGGCTGCTTGGGGCGGCCAAAATCCTGGAGCCGGCCCTGCTAGCATAGGCTCCTGCCCACTCGGAAGAGCAGCGGCAGGCATGGAGATGAGCCTTCACAGCATCCAGTAGTAGCTGCCAATGCCACCTCATTCACGTCCCCTCCGATTACCTCCAGGACTCTCGGGGTGAGAAGAAGGCCTGCCTGCCTCCCTCCCTTCCATGTACTGGCGACATGCCTTGAGGGCTACTGAGTGGACTACAAAAGCACTTGCTGCTACTCAATTCACTCCACAAACCCCAGGACTCTGGCCTCCATCACCACAAAGTGGCTTAATTGACACTCAGCTCATTCTGTCTGCTTTCCAACTGAGCTGATGAGCCTGTGTTGCCTCCCCCCAGCATCCACCTTCATCCCTCTGACCGGTCTCTCTACCCTGTGCTCTCTCCCTTCTCTGTGTCGGCCATCAGCCCACCTATCTCCTGGTCCTTCTCCTCTTCCAATCTCTCCTGCTCTCTTCATGCCCTCTAACTTCCTTCACTCACCTCTTCTCAGTTACACACACACCCTACCTACATTTAGGTACTGAATATGATCTGTAAGGGATTATTATAATAAAGCTAGGTAATTGCATTCTCTTATTGTTACCCTTGTCCTCCTCACTTGTCTTACTCAAGGGGAAAATATGAAAATAAATAATAGGTCTTTAAAAATCAGCTTCATCTCATCTGGAACCACAAATGACTAAAACATGTCCATCATACTTGAACAGTTAATGCATGGTGTCACTACAAGACAGTTAAGGTTCCTTGAGAACTTGATTGTGCCCTTCCATACCTTAATATAGTTGGATTTATTTCAAGTTTAACCATAACTATGAATTTCCTGGGTTATAACACTTGGTTTTGGGAGAACATCCCTGTAAAACTTTTTTACCCTAAAGTTACCAGTCTGTACTCTCAACCTTAACTCCATCTTTAGATTTTTGGTCTGGCAATAAACAGACACCAAAACCAAAACTATAATACACCATTGCACCATTTTCCCACGATGCAAGCTGCTTGCGGTCTGGTGTGGGATTCAAACTCAGCACTCAGCTTCCACAAGAATAACCAGATGTGGAGACCAACCCATGTTCTGTGAACGCAGCTGTGCAAGGTGCTAGGGAGAGTCACTAAGCACTTTCAGGAGTAACATTAAGCATTTTGTTTGTTTCCCTGGCATCGCTCCCCTAAGTGCAGAAGGAAGGGGCCGATGGTATTCAAGGCTGGTCTACACTGGAAAGGTAGGTCAACCCAGCTATGCCACTCAGGGGTATGAAAAATCCCGACCCTGTGCTGACCTAACCCCCAGTGTAGACAGTGCTAGGGTGACGGAAGAACCGCTCCCATTGCAGTAGGGAGTGTCTACCCTGAAACGCTGCCGCTGTAACATTTTAAATGTAGACTCAGCCTCTGTGCCCCTACCCCAACTCAGATTCACACACAACACACACACTGCCAGCCAATCTCTCCCGATAGCCAAGATCAAATATCACAGGGAAAGGGGATGTGTGTTTGCCATGTCAAATCCCAGTGGCTTTATTCTGCTCAGCTGGATGAAGAGAAAGCAGAGATGCTAAACAGATTCAGAGGAGATTCTGCTCCTAGGGCGCTGTATCTCTTCCATAGATAGGGCAAGTGTATTAGCATGTAAAGAAGCTGTTTAGCAAGCTCCACTCACACACAAAAACAAGTTCATTTAGCAGCAAAAATCCTATTAGTTTGCAAATCTATTCTTTAGTATCAGAGGAGCATGAAAGCAGAGAGGCTGAGGGAATGAACATCAGCTTCAAGCCAGCTTGTGGCTTGAAATCCTCTCCCCCCCCATTACATATAAATGTTATTTTGCTTTCATTATAACAAAGAGGCTTCCTACAATACCACCCTGCCAGGTGTCTAGAGAGAATATCCATGAAATGGGTGAGCACAACCTCTCTAGGGGCCTGGGGCAAGCACAGTGTTCTCATTTTGCTGTGCAGTAGGGTGTGTGCAATGAAGAAAGGTTTAAGGTAGAGGAAGACAAGGGTGCTTAGATGGTCCTTCTCAGCTGGGTGGGAACGATATTGTGTATGGAGCATGCAATGTTACTGGTGCAGCCTGACTGAAACCCTTACATGGAGTTACTTCTATACCCAGAGTTAAACAAGGCAGGGCCAAAAGCAGCTCCACTGTACAATGATGCCAAGCAGCGGTGCCCTATGCACAGTTATGGTACATGAGGGCCTCTGAGCACATATACTTTAAGCCCATCCCCAAGACAGTACTTCTCTTGATGCTGCCAAACAACAGTAATACCCTCAGGGCATGGTGAGCAGAATTTCAATCGTGATTTTAAATCAGCAAGCTAACTTTGGCCAAGCCCTGAGTTAGCTTGGCAACAGTAGTGTGTGTTGTGAAGGAGAGAAAAGGCTCGCACAACTTCAGATTAATGGTGGTGGAGCATGTGAAGTCTCAACAGTTCACCTTGTACTTGGATGTAAATGTTGCATAGGACCAGAGAATTAATCCTTGTGGAGCTCCACAAGGGAGAGGAATGGTGACAAAGATGCAGTGTCCCATGACTTCCCTAAACATGTCCCACAGCTACATCAGCCTGACATAACTGGAGTCAAATGAGGGAGGCCAATCATTAGTCTCCATTAGCTGAACCTGGGAGCCCAGCTCTTGGTAGTGGTCGTAACTGGTTCTGCATCATCTCCTGAATATTTGGAAGCTGTGGTCTTTTCTTCTGGATATGCAAAGTCACCACAGTGATCCGCACATTTGTAGTACTGCTGCAATGCTCTTTGTTTGGAGATAACCTTGAAAAGCCAGGCCTAGATGTTGCAGAACGCAGTCACAGTCTTTCTTGGAGACGGCTGGTGATGCCCACACTCCATGGGCTGCCTGTTTGCTAGCTAGTGAGCGACAACATTTTCAGATCAGCATACAAAGCTCAGATTAAGCCTACCTGAGTGAGTGCGTGCTGCTCTATTCATTTCATTTTGTTAGCATGGCAAGCTATACAAATGCAGCCAATGGGGAGAGAGAGACTCCTTCAGCTACCTCTCAGAGGTGGGCACTGTCCACCCAGCACAGAGCTGCACAGTGTTTTAGGGGCTACGCCTGTGTCCACTCCTGACTCAAGTGCAGGTTATGTCCCAGCTTCATGCAGTTTCTGCCCATTTTCTTCCTTCCTCAGTTTCCCCCTACATCACTTCACAATGAGAGTCCTGATCGTTTAAAGAAATCGCTTTCTTGCACTGAAACCACTCACCATCTAGTTACACAGGCCTGCTCCAAAGCCCTTTAAAGTCAATGTTAACCTTTCCCATTTGACCATAATCTGGAGAGTGCAGGAGGCAGGGCCTTTCCCATTTCTTGCTCAGGATTGTGTAATCAGGGCAACTTGCCGTCATTTGTTGCAAGTCTAGGAGCTTAATGTAAGTTTTAAGGCACTGGACGCCTGCAACCTGGTCATCAAGAATGGAAAGCCAATTTGACTGCAATGATACATGCATGGGTAGACAGACACACATGCACAAACACACTCACAACTGCGCACCCTGGAAGCCAATGGGAGTTTTATCACTGACTTCAATGGGAGTAGGAGCAGGACCACAGTGGGTGAGCAGCATCAGTTTCACTAGAGACAGGACAAAAACTAACATGCGGTTATTATTACAAGAGAGACAAAAACAAGCCAGCCCATTTCAGAACAGCAGCAGCTGCATTAGGAACGGAGATAGTTTTAGTTTCCTTTCTGCAAGAAAGTGCCTGGTTTCAAAAAATCCAGTAACTCAAAGCCTAGAGAAAACGGCATGTACTGGCCCCCCACTTTGGAGCTGCTGAGAGTCTCATAGCTGGTGAGGATATATTCTTTGGCAGGACGAGCAGATGAACAGACCAAACAATAACCAGCACACTGCTCCCTACTGTGTTCCCAGCAGCCCTTTCACAGAGAGCTTCACGTCTCCTCCTAACTTCAAACAAAATACTGCAGTGTCAGCTGCTGGAGAGACCGAAGGGATTAAAAAATGAATAGAAAATAGAACAAGTGCCACAGCAGAGGTTATTTTAAAAAATTAAATAAATAAAAGCCACCACCATGCAGGAGCAGGGCTGCAGTTAACTGGAAATGGCGAGAAATTCCTGCCAGGCAAGGGGGAAGTGTCTGTACGAACACAGGTTTGTTCTAAAGGAACGCATGGGTCTGAGAGTCGGGAAGGAAGGTCCCTCCCGCAACAGCGGGGGGGACGTACATTATATTCAACAACAACATCAACATGACTGATAAGAAAACTAGCTTGTTTCCAGACCTTCAATCTCCATTCCCCATCAGGATCACCTTTGCTCTGCTGGTATTTTTCTAGTCAATGTGGCTAAATTAAAAGGCCAAAAGGCCAATAAAGTTGGACACTATTCCTGTTCAGGCTGTACATCTATACGCTGAGATCTTATTTGTATGTAGACTAACAAATAAATAAAATAAACAAACAAAATCACTGATTCATCACCTCTCCCTAGAACAAGCAGCCAGCACTAACTCGAATGTGTCACTGGACAGATAGGCAGGCCCTGTCCGTCTACACCACAATAATAACTCTTTTTGAGCACAGTTGTGAGCCAAACATGGTGGAGAGGGAAGGAGAAACTGAATGTGTTATAACAAAGGAAGAAACAGGCAGACTGGACTAGATGACTTCTCAAGGTCCCTTCCAGCCCTACGATTCTATGAAACACATTTTTTAAAGCTGGAAGATGTCTACGGTAGGACATGGCTTCCTACCAGGGTTAACAATGTTTGTTTGTTTTTTGCTTTGCACCAAGGTAAGAGGAGACTGTTATAACATAGTTGGGGCCACTCCAAGGTTTGTTCTTAGCCAGTATGTAGTGGCTTCCTTCTTGTTCTCCAGAATTTGTTTTTCATTAATAAAGTAAGGGCACGTCTACACTTAAAACGCTTCTCCCATCAGTTTAGTTAATCCTCCTCTGCAAGAAGTGGTAGCTGTCTACACTGGTGCTTAGGACAGTACAACTACGTCGCTCAGAGGTGTGGATTATTCACAATCAAGTGATGTAGTTACACGAAAGTAATTCTGTAATGTTAGACCAGGGATAAGTCTCAAGTTGTTACAGCTATGAAGAAAGCCTTGAAAATATGACCTTAGTATAACCAATATAGCCATGTCTGCCTGAGGCTTGGTCTACACTACAGACTTATGTTGGTATAACTATGTCCCTCGGGTGTGAAAAATCCACACCTCCGAGTGACACAGTTATACTGACCCAACCCCCAGTGTAGACAGTGTGATGTCAACAAGAAGGCTTCTCCCACTGACATAGTTACCACCTTTTGGGGAGGTGGAGTACCTAAACCGATGGGAAAAGCTCTCCCATTGGCATAGGTAGTGTCTTCACTAAGCGCTACAATGGCACAGCTGCATCAGGTCACACCTACACTACAAAATTAAGTCGACCTAAATTACATTAGCCTACAGCCACTGCAGTAATTACATTGCTTGTGCGTGTCGGTCTACACTTTGCTCCTTGTGTCTGTGGTGTGCATCCTCATCAGCAGCACTTGTATTGATTGTACTGTCAGTGCGGGGCATTGTGGGACAGCTTCTGAAAGCCAGTAAGTCGACGTAAGCAACACAGTGTCTATAATGACATCATATCAACCTAACTACATCAACATTGACTTTTATAGACACTTCCTCAGTTAGGATGACGCAAGGCAGCTTATGTTGACCTAACTCTGTAATATAGACCAGGCCTCAGTGCAGCTTTGCCCCTGCCGTGCTCTATGTGTAGACAAGTCTAAAGACCATGAAAAAACAGCTCTGAAGTGTGAACTGCCCCATTCATTCCAATGGGCGTTCACTCATATGCCAATGAGGGCACTTTAAATGTCAACATGGTTAACTATTCCTTTGCTGCTCAAAGCATGTAAAAAAAAAAAAAAAAAAAAAAAAAAAAAAAAAAGAGGGAGGATCATATTATGAAGATCAACTCAGTCTAGGAAGGAGCCGAGCCCCAGGACTCCAGCAGGGCATTGGGGCCACACCATGGGGGGGGGAAAACAATCTTGAGGAGCTCACAGCCCATGGATTTATCTGAGCCTAAGAGACAGCCAAGCCCAAGGAGGCCAGAGAGCTGCATGATCATATTTTGAATATCTACACAAGCTACAGAGAACAGCATTTCATTTTGGCATTTTGAATGTGTGGGTCTTACTCCGTGGGCAGAGCTTGGAAGAATACCTTTTCCCCACCCCAATTTGAGCCTGGGCCAGTGGGTTATTTCTGTACTTTGAGAACTTCGACACCCTGATGGACAGACTGACTGCAGAAATGTCTGCGGAAATTACGGCCAGAAAGAGAGAACCCCAGGAAGCCGCACGGGCCACTTGCAGATTCCCTGCGCCGAGCCGTAACAACACCGCCAGAGAAGGCAGGAGAGGGGACGTTGGCTGCCGCTACGATCCGGCGGCTGCATCCCATATTCAGAAACTATACAGGATGAACCGGACGAAAGCCATGAGGGAGATCCTCGACAGGACCTCCTCCTACTGTGCCATCCAGCCCGAGAGGCTCTACTCCTACTTCAAGGATGTGTTCGATCACGAGGCCCAGACCAACTTGCGATGCCCATAGTGCCTTTCCCCGCTACCCCGGATCAACTTCATGGAGGACTTGGAGCGAGATTTTTCCCCGCAGGAGGTGCAGGCGAGGCTGTCGAGGACCAAAAACACCGCCCCTGGAAAAGATGGCATCCGCTACCCCCTGCTGAAGAAGGAAGATCCCGGCTGCTTGGTGCTCGCTGCCATCTTCAACAAATGCAAGCAATTCCATCGCGTTCCCCGCTCCTGGAAAAAGTCCATGACCGTGCTCATCCACAAAAAAGGCGAACGAGACAACCCCGGCAACTGGAGGCCCATCTCCCTCTGCTCCACCATCTACAAGCTGTATGCCAGCTGCCTCGCGGCAAGGATCACAGACTGGTCAGTGTGCGGGGGCGCCGACAGCTCAGTGCAGAAGGGTTTCCATGTCCTGCGAGGGATGCTATGAGCACAACTTCCTCCTTCAGACGGCCATCCAGGAGGTCCAAGAGGCAGTGTGCAGTAGCATGGCTTGACCTGACCAACGCCTTTGGGTCCACACCCCACCATCACATCTTTGCCACCCTGGGAGAGTTTGGGATGCCAGAAACCTTCATCCAGATCCTCCGGGACCTCTACAAGGACTGCATCACCACCATCCGCACCACGGACGGAGAGACGGACGCCATCCCCATCCGCCGCAGCGTGAAACAAGGATGCCCCCTTAGCCCCATCATCTTCAACCTGCCCATGGAACCGCTCATCCGAGCCATCTCCAGCGGCCCGACCGGCTTCGACCTGCACGGCAAGAAACTCAGCATTCTGGCCTACGTGGACGATCTGGTCCTGACCGCGGACGACCCAGAGAGCCTCCAAGGTATGCTAGATGCCACCAGCCGAGCTACTGACTGGATGGGGCTCCGCTTCAATGCGAAGAAGTGCGCAACTCTGCACATTGACGGCAGCAAAAGGGACTCGGTGCAGACAACAGGATTCCAGATCCAGGGTGAGCCCGTCACCCCCCTGGCAGAGGGGCAGGCATACCAGCACCTGGGCACGCCAACAGGGTTCCGTGTCCAGCAGCCACCCGAGGACACCATCCAGGAGATCTTGCAGGACGCCGCCAAGATTGATGCCTCCCTGCTGGCACCGTGGCAGAAGATAAATGCCCTGAACACCTTCCTGATCCCCTGTATCTCGTTCACCCTAAGGGGATCCGCCGTGGCGAAGGTGCCCTTCAACAAGGTAGACAAGATCATCCATAAGCTGGTGAAGAAGTGGGTGTTCCTTCCCCAGAGAGCCAGCAACGAGCTGGTCTACATCGCTCACAGGCACAGCGGCGCCAACGTCCCCCGCACGTCCCTGTGCGACGTGGCGGTGATCACCCACGCCTTCCGTCTGCTGACATGTCCCGACGCCACAGTGAGGAACATTGTGGCGAACGCCCTGCGTGATGCAATAGAGAAGCGGATCAGCAGAGTCCCCTCGAACCAAGACATCCCCACCTTCCTGAGCGGCTCCCTGGATGGGGAATTCGGACCGGACAGGCGCGACATCACTTCACTGTGGTCCTGCACTCGCAACGCCACGCGTCGCCTGGGGAAGCACATCGGCTGCCGCTGGGAGTGGTGCGAGGAGCGCCAGGAGCTGGGAGTCCGGGTGCCGCAGATCAGGTCGGACGACACCACCATCGTCACCCCGACGGCCAGGGGCTTGATGGAGAGGACTCTGAAGGCCGCCATCCACTCGCTGTACGTGGAAACCCTGAAGCGTAAACCGGACCAGGGTAAAGCCTTTGAGTTGACCAGCAAGTGGGACGCCAGCAACCACTTCCTCGCCGGGGGCGGCTTCACCCGTTTCGCCGACTGGCGGTTCATCCACCGTGCCCGGCTCAACTGCGTCCCGCGCAATGGAGCCGTCTGCCACGGGAACTGAGACAAGCGTTGCAGGAAGTGCGGCTACCCCAACGAGACCCTGTCCCACGTCCTGTGCAGCTGCAAACCCCACTCCAGAGCCTGGCAGCTGTGCCACAACGCCATCCAGAACCGCCTGGTGAAAGCCATCGCGCCACCCCTAGGGGAGATCTCCGTGAACTGCACCATCCCTGGTACCGACAGCCAGCTACGACCTGACGTGGTCGTCACCGACAAGGCCCAGAAAAAGATCATCTTCGTCGACGTCACGGTCTCCTTTGAGAACAGGACTCCAGCATTTTGCAAAGCCCGAGCTCGTAAGCTGGAAAAGTATGTCGCCCTGGCTGACACCCTGAGAGCAAAGGGCTATGAGGTGCAGATGGACGCCCTGATTGTCGGAGCCCTGGGCGTCTGGGACCCCTGCAACGAGCGTGTGCTGCGGACCTGCGGGATCGGTTGACGCTACGCACATCTCATGCGGCGCCTCAGGGTCTCAGATGCCATCCGATGGTCCAGGGACATCTACATCGAGCACATCACCGGCCACCGACAGTACCAGGAGGCATGAGCCAGAGTAACATCGTTCTCCCACTACGAGAAAGGGACCAAGTGACCTTCTCTGTTGGATCATATGAACTGGAACCATAAACTCCCTAAACAATGACAAGTTTCAGAGTAACAGCCGTGTTAGTCTGTATCCGCAAAAAGAAGAACAGGAGTACTTGTGGCACCTTAGAGACTAACAAATTTATTAGAGCATAAGCTTTCGTGGACTACAGCCCACTTCTTCGGATGCATCCGAAGAAGTGGGCTGTAGTCCACGAAAGCTTATGCTCTAATAAATTTGTTAGTCTCTAAGGTGCCACAAGTACTCCTGTTCTTCCCTAAACAATAAATCTCACCAAATGAGGGTCAATCCATCCTCATCATCATATCCACTCATTATACTCCACACCCAAACACAATCACTCTATGAACTTCATACTCTCATATCTCAATGTCTGTACTTTGACCCATCAACCTTTTACCCCCAATCGGGGATATTGCAGATTATGTATTCCTCATGCCACCTGATCTTAAGACAAACTTTGCACCCTCGATAATCTGTATGTTATTCCCTGATAACCAGAAACTTCTATGCTCAAACTCTGTTCAATTTTTTTTTAACATCATCTTAATAAAATTTTAGTTAAAAAAAAAAAAAGAGCTGTAGCTTGCCCAGGGGCTACGGTTTCACTTTGAAGGCTTCAAAAGACCATTAAGCTCAAATACCTGTGAGATAAGGACAACCCAAGAGGAGCCCATGTCTGGTGACAACAGAACTCTGGAGGAGATAGGCTAGCAAGGTTTCCTGCTGAGAAAGAGGTCTCTGGGAAGGAAGGCAATGAATCCACTTTAGCCTGGATACACTTGCAAGAAGCAGCCAAGTAATAACTAAGCAATATGACACTGGTGAGGAGAGACTGCATTTGACAGAGAAGCCCAAGCTAGATACTGTATAGAAGCAGCTTCAGGGGCAGGGGATGCGTCTTCAGCCCACAGCCTTCATCTGGAGGAGGGAACACACTACACCATTCTGCAGTGTTGCTGATGAGGAGTCCCCTTTTCCAGGGTCGGCAAGTACAAGGCTCCAACAGGCAGAGTCAAGGTATAACAGCCCACATAAATAATGTAGTAATAAAGCTTTGTCTGATTTCCAAAAGGGCATCCACAAAGTAAAGCGGCCTGCATGGATGCTAACACTAAAAGCGCAGTTGCTGAAGCTGCCCCATGTCAGCCAGTCACACACTAGTTCCAAGCAGTATTCCTGCACAAAGGCCAGGTAGAAAGCCCATGGTCTCATTTTCAAATATACTGAGCTCCCACATTCCCCACTAACTTCAACACGAGCTGTGAGTGCTCAGCACCACAAGCATATAGACTGCATGCTGATCTAGGGCCAGCCAAGCAGGAGAGGTGATACTCGGATTAGAGACTGGCTGTCTGAACACACAGACCACAGCTGATTTCCACGTGGCTGGCTCTACAAGAGCTGCAGTTCAGAAGCTGAAATGCACAACAGGTGGGGTAGGGGAAGGGAGAAAAGTGAGAGAGGGAATTACCTGTGAAAACACAAGCAAGCTGCTCTCCCTGCTGCGGGCCCCACACAAGCCTTTGTGTTACAGTCCACTGAGGATTGTTAGACAAAGAAACACAATACAGGGCTAGTCACAAGGGAAACAACTTTTCAAGTGATTTTTGACTTGTCTGGAAGATCTCCCTTTCCTTTCCCCTAAGCTGATGGTGATTTACTAGAGGATTCCCTGGTACCAGGTGCATGAAAAATGTCAAGATCGACTATGCATGTTGTGTGAATGCGAGAGAGATGAATTATCTGGGGTAATGTAGGGTTACCATATTTTAAGTGTCCAAAAAGAGGACACTCCATGGGGCCCTGCCCCCTCCCCTGAACGCTCCACCCCCTCCCCTGCTTCCCGCAAACATTTGATTCGCGGGAAGCCTGAAGCGGGCAGCAGGTAAGCTGGGGCTGGGGGGCGCGAGGAGGCGCAGCCCAGTCCAGCCCCCCCGGCCGAGCGTCTCCCTCTGGCGGCCGGCCGGCCCAGGCCAATAGGCTCTGGCCCCGGCGTCTCCCGCCCGGCTCAGGCCCTGGGGCGCCAGCCCCCGGCCGAGCACCGCTGGCCCTGGCCCCGCACCGCTGGCCCCAGCGGCTCCGGCCCCCGGCTGAGCACCGACGGCCCCTCCCTCCCTATTCTCCCGGACATGTCTGGCTTTTTGGGATTTCCTCCCGGACGGGGATTTGAGGCCCAAAAAGCCGGACATGTCCGGAAAAATCCGGACGTATGGTAACCCTAGGTAATGTCACATTGGCTTTTGCTCAGAGGGAGGGTCCAGGGGTGGTGGTTGTGGGAGTTTGTAATTACTGTCACCCCAACCTTCCATTTCTCTTCTCATCTCCTGACCCAGGTCTGAGCCAGCAATCCAGCTTGTAGAAGAACATAACAAGAGCTTCTCTGTGACTTGGCACTTACTCTTTTTTAGCCCCTCCACATTCCGGAGCAGGAACTGGCTCTTCCAATGAACAGATTGGCACCCAGAAAATCCTCCCCAGGTTTCACACTGAGCCCAGAGCATTGTTTGGACAAGATTTTGAGAGTTCAGGGAGGCATATGTGGATACTCATGGCACAATGAATAGGGCCTGACCAAATTCATGGCCATGAAAAACGCATCATGGACCGTGAAATCTGGTCTTTTGTGTGCTTTTACCCTATGCTACACAGATTTCACGGGGGAGACCAGTGTTTCTCAAATTGGGAGTTCTGACGCAAAAGGGAGTTGCAGGAGGGTTGCAAAGTTATTTCAGGGGGGATCGCAGTGTTGCCACCCTTGCTTCTGCACTGCTTTCGGAGCTGGATGGATGGAGAGCGGTGGCTGTTGACCAGGCCCCAAGCTCTGAAGGCAGCGCCCTGCCAGCAGCAGCGCAGAAGTAAGGGTGGCAATACCATCCCATGCCACCCTTACTTCTGCACTGCTGCTGACAGCAGCTCCGCCTTCAGAGCTGGGCCCCAGGCCAGCAGTCACCACTGTCCAGCTGCCCAGCTCTGAATGCAGCACCGCTGCAAGCAGCAGTGTAGAATAAGGGTAGAAGTATCGCGACCCGCCCACAAATCCTTTTTGGGTCTCGACCCCTACAATTACCGCACCATGAAACTTCAAATTTAAATATCTGAGATCATGAAATATTGTTTTAAAAATCCTATGACCATGAAATTGACCAAACTGGACCGTGAATTTGATAGGGTCCTAACAATGAATGATAAAGTTCTTCGCTGTTAATACCTGGTTCAAGTCCCCGTGCTTTAAGCTGCTCCCCATAACCCGGGTCACCACAATACTTTCCAGCAGAGCTCAAAGCACTTTTCAAATGTTAATTAAGTCTCAAACCCTTGTTTGATAGGTACTTTTATTATTAGGCTAATTTTATGGGTGGGTAAACTGAGGCAGGAAGCAAGACATGACTTATCCAAAGTCACACGGCAAGCAGGTGGCACAGCTGGAAATGGGACCCAGGAGTCCTGGCTCTTATTCCCCACGATCTAACCACTAAACACCACTGACTTCCAGACCAGATACTTTAAACACAACACTGTCAAGAGAAACGCCTCTGATTTGTTTTAAAAATAGCTTCTTCCTGCCTTTCCACTGGCCTCCCACTCCCTCTTCCCATTGGAGACGGTGAGTCCTTCCCTGGGAGCAAACACTGAGAATCCAGAAGGACTAAGCTGCCATAGTCACCGGGATCTGACATTAGCACTTAAGGCCTGTTTCTAATTTCAAGCCTAAACAAATCAATTATTCACCACAGTAATGACCTACTTAAGAAAATCAGGGCTGGGATCCGACATGAGCGACATTTTGCTCCAGAACAAGTGGATTTAATAAGGAAAATAAACAGGTACAGTTAGAGCAGCTCCTGTCAGGCTGCCATTGTATCAGCCACTAACCTGAGCTGCTAATAAGCAGTCCACGGCAGCTTACCCAGCAGGCAGGAACTGGACACCATCTCCCATTGTTTCAGTCACCAATCAGCAGCTCCTCCTCCCACTCACTCCGGCACCCCATGAGGGCGCTGGAAAGAGCCTGCAGACTACCAGAGCAGTGAACAGATCAAACGATTGGGACAGGTGCTTCATCATCATCCTGGTCATTGCTACCTCTTGGTTGCTCAGCACTGGACAACATTCAATCCCAAGTTTTGGCAGGCAGAAGCAACCCCAAATCCGCGGGGGGCTAAGAAGTGAAGCCTTAAAAGGGCAACTGCAGCTACTAACGACAAAACTCCAAAATGGCAGCCAAGGAACCTGATGGCTCCCACAGCACTGCCAGAGACCATGAGTGATACACAGGGGCCTGGATTTCTAACACAAGGCAAAACATTACCAAACTGAGTTCACCTCGTACACGACCCTATTGCAAATAAGCATGTGCCCCAGCACCCTGACTACACAGCCCGGGAAAAAGGAAAGGGCTGAAATGACCCCAGTCCTGTGGGTCAGCAAAGTCTGCAAGATGCAGAAACAATCTGACATGACTTTCTACTATACTCGGTTTCTGACCTGGCTGACCATTTTAAAGGGAGTGTGGTGGAAAAGGTGCTCCTGAAATGATCAGCCAGACACAAAATCACTTTGATATCCCATGCAGTGCCATCTGTATGCATACACCTCATCCTCTTGATGATAACATGCTACGCACCAAGAACCATCATCACACTCCTGTGCTTAGCACAGCTGTGGCTGGCTGGCAACTCTAAAGGCCAAGAGCCTTGTATCTTTGTTCCCTTATAGAATATTTATTTACTTATTTTAATCACCCCTCTTTCATACAGCAGTTGGATGCACTTTGAAGTATTCCACTAGGACATAGAAAACCTCTGCCCTCTTTTAAACAGAACAAATGTAAAATCAGAAGCAAATAAACACAGCCAGGGAAAAAATAAAGGGACACTTGTGCAAAGATGCTATATTTAGGCCCTGCTTTACTAGGACTCTTACAGAAACTTGGTCAAGCCTTAAAGCTTCAAGCTATTTGATGCAGCCCTGAAACAGCAGTTCTGACACTCGGCTGCAGGGAGCCAATACTGTTCAGCAGCACAGGGTCTTGTTCCCTGCACAGCCTCTATGTACAGCTTCATTTCCTGGGATTAATACTACACTTTCACTTGCAGCAGCATTTTTAACAGCAACGGCTATGTTGTCTTGCAAAAAAGCTAATGTCACGCTGAGGTGTATTAACAGGAGCGTCGTATGGAAGACACAGGAGGCAATTGTCCTGCGCTACTCGGCACTGGTAAGGCCTCCACAGGAGTACTGTCTGGTTCTGGGCACCCCCCTTTAGGAAAGATGTGGACAAACTGGAGAGTCCAGATGAGAGCTATGAAAAAGTGATAAAAGTTTAGAAAATTTGACCTGTGAGGAAAGGTTAAAAAAAAAAAAAAGGAGGGGGGCAGCATGTTTAGTCTTGAGAAAAGCAGACTGAGGGGGACCAGATAAAACAGTCTTCAAGTATATTAAGGGCCATTATAAAGAGGATGGTGATCCATTATTCTCCATGTCCACTGAAGGTAGGACAAGAAGTAACAGGCTTCATCTTCAGCAAGGAAGATTTAGGTTAAATATTAGGAAAAACCTCCTAACTATAAGGAAAGTTAAGCACTGAAATAGACTTCCAAGTGAGGCTGGGGCATCTCAGTCACTGGAGATTGTCCAACCTCTTCTTAAACACCTGTCAGGGATGGACTAGGCATACTCAGTCATGCCTCAGTGATGGAGAATGGACCAGAGGACCTCTGGAGTTCCCTTCCAGCCCTACATTTCTATGATTCTGACACGTCACATGAGAGTTGGAGGACTGGCGAAGATGGTAGGGCTCGTGTGTTGTTTAAAAACTATGATAGAACCTAGTGGCCCCGGTCAAGGCCTCACTGTGCTAGGTACTGTATGCACACACAACAAAAGACGGGCCCCACTCCGAAGAGTTAGGTTTAGTCTGAACCAAAGAAAGCCAAGAGCTTAACTTTAAATACTTTCTACTTTCCAGTGGGTCAGAGCCATTAATTATTTCCATAGCCCCAGAGATAATCTATGTAAAGCACCATGCCTATTTATTACAATTCATATAAATGCACCCATCCAGCACTCTGGGCACACATTCAGTTGTAAAAACCATACACTGCAATTGGCAATCTTGGACAAAAAGAAAAGTTAAATTAAGCCACACAGATACCCCTCTCAGACTTTCCCCCAGAAGTAAAGTCTCTCTCACCTCACCACCAACTATTCAACCAAAAACAAAACAAAAAACAACCCATGGAAAAACAGACAGACATTGCACCCTGTCCTGGGAAGGTGAACAAATTTAGGCTCCTGACATAGAAAGAAGCAAGGGGGGAAATGTTTCCAAAAATGCCTACCTGACTCAGGAGCTTAAGTCTCATTTTCCAAAGTCACTTGGGTAAAATTTTCAAAAGCACTTAAGGACTCTGTCTTAAGAGACTTGCAATCTAACTGCAGACACTGGGTATAACATGTCTTAAATATGCAATGAGTAAAAAACATCACTTGGTAAGGGTGGGAGGGGAAACAGATGGCAAACAGGGGGAGAGAAGGTTCTCAGACTTTTTTTTTTTTTTTTTTTTGGTACATTCAGTTACAACCGTTTGAGTTGTCATTTTCGTGGTAGTGAATTTCTAACCCCATCCATCTCCATCTATGGTTGGACACTGGTGAGGCAACTGGTAGGAACAGCCCCTCCATCCCAAAGCTAGTGTTGGCGGAGTGTCTCTGCAATCACACTAGTTTACGGAGGATACATTTTCTGTTAGTGAAATGAATACAGCATTGGCCAATAAATCCAGCTGTGCTGAACGGTAATTTTGCCCTCAGTTGGATTTGCAGGAATATCCTGTTTTTTTTACGAGACACAAGGGAGAAAATACAAAGTGTTGCCCCTTCTTTATACCTTCAAACATACCAGCCAGGAAACAAACATTCAAGGGACCCACAAGAGCCTGCACAGACAACCCAGGCTCATTAATGGATCTTAATAGCTTCTTTTGTTCACAAGGGTGAAAGCAGAATTCATTGTGCAAGGTGATATCCACTTGAGTGGAGCTACGGTGCCTTTCTACCTACCAACTAACTCAAGGCAAGCAGACCCATAAACCTTCCTGGTGCACCTTTGTTAGGAAGCACCCTCAAACATGAATGGGAAAAACTACATTCCACTGAGGTTAGAGTGTCCCATCCCACATGTGACCAGCAGCTGATCCATTGTGAAGCTTGGGCTGGGGAGGAGATGCAAACATATCTCACCCTGGTGATCCATTTCCAAAGGAAGCATCAGTTGCAATGTTAGCTAGACATGGTCTCTAAGTATACAAAGTCACACACTAGTTAATGTCTCAAGGTCCCATTCCCAACTGGCTTGCTTCATCTAATGCTCCCCACTCAGATTATAGGCAAGCCAGTGGACCTTAAAGCAAGGCCCTTCCTCCAAAGTTTCCCCAAGGGGGTTTACCCTTCAGAGTGCAATTACACAGAGATCTCACACTGCTGCTCTGCCTCATATAGGAGAGGCAAGTCCCAGGAGCAGAGGCTGTGGGAATGGAACAGGGCTTCTCAGGAGCTGAAGTGCTCACATAAGGGACATTCAGTAGGTAACCACAAAGTGCTGTTGCTGCTGCCGTTTCTCAGTTACCTGGGTTTTAGCACAACGTATGAGCCTGCAACCATGGCAGTTCCCTCCCGCAGGGGAAGATGAGCACTGATGAGCACTTTAGAGAACAGCAGCCGTTACTCCCTCTCCGAACAGCTTCTGGGAAGCAGAGTTCGCTGTGGGACTCAGGAAGAGGCCATGGGGTGAAAAGCAAGATTTAGAAACAGCAGGAGCTGCAGCACAGCCGCCTTATGGTGCACAGGCTTCTCTAAAGGGATTACGGACTATCAGCCACTCTCAGAGGGGGCTCTTTATGCCAGCCTGGCACCTCTCCAGGAAAAGCTGGGTAACAGAGGCATAACAACCCAGCACACTCTAGTCAAGAATGATCCCCCTTTGAGGATCCGGGAAAAGCAGTCAGTACAGCAGGGGGTCTTGCTAAATGAGAGTATTAACACTGCAAATGCCAGCTATCCGCTGAGCAGCTCTTAACCCAACAGTGCCCATTGATGAGGGAGATTATCGCTTCCTCCTACCCTTTGGGTAGGCATGTGGGACCGGGAACTTTATGCTCTCAGGGCACTCGCTGTAGATGGCCACATGCCTCAGCACTGCCAGGATCTGTGTGTTCTTCCACCCAGTTTAATGAGATTTTTCGGCAGGTGGGTGGAAATCGCAGCCAGGAGAGTGGGAATGCAGGCATCACACACCTTGTCCATATTCACCAACTGTGGTGAGCCGCAAATATTTCAAGAGTGAGCCTGGGGACAGGGACCACAACTCCACAGCCCCCTCCAAAATTTGTAACGGTGAACTTAAAATATGCAGTTTCCAGAACTGTAGAAAGCCTCTCATCCAGACATGATCTAGGCCCTGACTCCCCCTTCAAGAACATAAACAGTTCTGAATTAATGGCCTTCTCTCCAAGCTACAAATAGAAACGGTCCCACTCCGGGATTCTCCTGAGAGGGCAGCCTCACCTCTCACTACTGCTTCTTCCTGCCTGGTATGTAAAGCAGCTGGGCCTGGCTGCCCATGACCTCCCACATTCTTAGCCCTTTCCTACTTGGCCCCTGATTCCTCCCAACAAGCACAGGACAGGGAAGGGTTTCTGAGTCTGAATATTCTCACCCCAGTGTCCAGAGTCCACAAGACCCAGCTGGGTACTACACTCCATCACTGTACCCAAAACCAGGCTGAGGCAAAAGGGCACAGTGCAGGCTGCCTGGCAGGATGCTGCACTTTTATCAGAAGTACGTTCTGCACAGAGAGCACATTACAAAAGGCTCTTGGCCTCCCTGGAAGCCCACTAAAAATTCTCTCCTCCTACTGAGCGCTGGTCACATGATACAGAGATCCCGAGAATGCTCCAGCGTGGGTACAGCACACAGCCCTCCACATCTGAAGGCCTGTGAACAATGGGAGGCCATGGTTGTATTGCTTGTCAGAGAGCTGCAGGCACTGTACTCTCAGCTCAGCCAGTTATGTGGTTATGCGCCTGGTCTCAAAGCACCATATTCCCTTTTCCATCATATCAAACGGCCAAAGTGAGGGGCCCAAACACTGTATGCAAGATATATATTTAAAGCAAAAAACAAACAAACAAAAAAAAAAAAAACATGCAGCCACGAATAGAGCCTTTTATGTCAGGTCTCAGACCATCTGGCTGCTGGATATTTTAAATCTTTTTCTCCACTGCCTGTGGTTAACCGAGTTCAATATGAGAAGAGGAGGGAACAGCCTCGGGTAATTCACTACTTAGCTTCTGCTTTAAATGGCAACAGCTTCCAATTTTGCTTCACCAAGTGGAACTGAATAGCATTTCCCATCACCACAATCACTTACTTCATATAGTTAGTTACCCACAATCCACCAGCAGGGCTGGTTTTTAAGGCCTTTTCCTGGTTTCCAGCACTGATCACCCCTGGTCTCATGCTAGAGTGAAGACAAGTGCTCCTCCCCAAAAGAAAAACCTCTCTCTCTCGAAGTACAAAAACCCGTGAGAATTGTCCTGTCAAGACACTGAACAAGACCTCGGTTGAATCAATCATCTGCTGCTATAAGTTCTATGTAACCATTTGGAGGGAGGAAGTTGAGATTTCTTGGCTGCCATCACCTTAGAAGCCTGGACCACACACACAGGAGATGAAAAGGGAAGAAGAGGTGAACCTGGGCTCCTGACAGGCAGGTGCATTCGCTAACGGTAGGGCTGTTACAAGAATTCAGTTGTTACAATGGGAAACCATTCCACCCATGGAATGTCATTCTTCCCACAGGCGAAACATCTACACAGACACCGGATGTTCTTTCAACATTTCCACCCAAAAATGCAAGTATTTCATACCTAGACAATTTCCTGGTGAACCGTGTGCTAGCCTGGACTCCGCAGGAAGTCTGCACTATCGAAGCACCTTTGTAAGCGCCTACTGCACTTGAGAAAAGAAGAGACACAAAAGATGTGAATGACTGTGTGGGGGCACACATTTAAGGCTAGTTTGCTACCATGTTACCTGGCTTGTTTACTAGCTACTGCCAAGACAGGCAACAATTCCCTTACATATACGTAGTGCGGAAACAACATCAGTTTTCCAGCACATGGCATGGGCACAGGGCAGAGCAGCCTGTTGTCAGAATTCAGCATGACGGCCACATGTCTCTGGTATGCCCATCTCTCCTAAGGAGGGTGGGGAGGGAATTCAAAACAATGATAAAAATCAGAGCAGCTGGGTTAGTGGCACAGAAAACTCACTCGAGAGAGAGAACAAGAGAGGAGATGGCTTCCCTACAAATGACAGCTGGAGAAGGGGGAACCTCCTGGCATGTGGGAAAACAAGACAGGAAGCAGCTTCCAGACTCCCTAGACTGCTGGACACTAAGAGTGCCCCAGGTGCTGGTACCCAGTCACAACTAACATTAAAACACTATACAAGCAACCACTCTAGCCTGGAGATAAACAGAACCTCCCACCACCCCTCATGGTCAATATCATTTGTGAGAGTGAAGTTCATCACAAGTTCACTATTCCATAGTCTAATCCCATCAGAACGAAGAACTTCTCAGCACCCTGCAGACATGCACAGCAGACTCTACTGTTCAATCAGTGGTACCCGGTGAGCAGCCTCCTTCCTATTGAGAGCAACCTCAGATTCCATTTTATGTCATAAAATGGAAAGAAGGAAGAAGGCCACTTGACTCCTTCTCTACCAAGTCCATCATCATCCGAATTTAATCATTGTGAAAGCCTGGAATCTCTCCATGTAAGTTGTACAGACAGTGCCAAGGTTGGAACTTCTGGTATGGCTGTGATATCTCCGCACATGTTATACATACCCCTCCCAAACCAAGCACACGTGCTGGAACAATCTGGGGTGCACTGAAAGGTACTCCAGAAAAAAAAGCAAAGTGACAGGAAACCATGAAATAATGGGTGAGCTAGTGAGACAGGCTCACAAAGGGACAGGTTGATGGAAGGAGTATGGGATTAGCTCGGCACGCTGGCACCAGGACATATAGCCCAAGCATTGCAAAGTTGTATTAAAAGGTCTCTCGCTCCCTCTCAACTCTCTACAGGAAACACAACAAAAAGTAATGCTTTGTGCAAGTGTCCTTACAAATAAAGGGGGTCCATGTTGTCAGAGCTTGCCAAGACAGACTATTAGGACAATTCAGGATGCAAAATCCTTCTCTCTCTTCTTGTCCCTCATTGTTT
This sequence comes from Malaclemys terrapin pileata, assembly GCF_027887155.1. Taxonomy (NCBI): domain Eukaryota; kingdom Metazoa; phylum Chordata; order Testudines; family Emydidae; genus Malaclemys; species Malaclemys terrapin. Next base: position 12,439,039 of record NC_071520.1, on the reverse strand, counting down.
AGGTTTCTATGTCACAGTACTTTCTATCTGCTGGGGAAGCAGCCCAGGTATCTTCATGTGAACAGGCACAAAGTATCCAACAGCACCTATTTCTCTTTTCCTTTGATCGCTCAATAAATCTGATTTGTATTATGTTTAATTTTCCTTTCTCTTGTCAAGATGCATGTAATAGAAAAGTCATGCAGGCCATGACTAGAGAGACCGTTATATAGATTTTACAGCAGCGGATCAGAAGTCAGGACCCCGGGGCTCTATCCTGCTTTGGCCACTAACTCAACGTATGATTCTGGGCAAGTCACAGTCTCTCCATACCTCAGTTTCCTCATCTTTAAAATACAGATAATGCCTACTTCATAGAAGTGTTTAGAGGCTCGGGTAGTTAACATTTGCAAAGTTCTCGGATGTCCTTGGATGAAAGAGCCATAGGAGGACAGCAAAATAGTTTTTAGGGTAATAGAACTATTACCTTAACAAACCTTCAGTTAACCATCAGCTGAAAACTTACAAAGCTTATGAGAGGCTTTGGTAAGGGATATATGCTACCCTGTGTCACAAGCATGAGAGGGACTGACTGATTTGATAGCACAGAGAGAAATGTGAAGCAGCATGTAGGAATAGATGTTAATTCACTCTGTTAATTAACATTCGTTAATTCCCAATTCAGAAATCAGTTTAAAAAAAAATGCAAACAGCAGAACACGAGGCTCCCATAAGCCAAAGCCTCATACCATAAGGCTGCCCATACAGCCGTGCCCAGTAGTAACAAATCCTTTACCATCCATCCTAGAAAACCTGGTACTAGGAAGGAGCCACAATGGGCTGTTAGTGACCATCTGGCAGATCTGCCACCCAACAGGGCGTGCAGAGAAGGGCAGGGCTGAACTACAGACATACAATCTCTTTGGACTTTGAGACATCGTAAAGAGCAACGTGTCATTTGTTTCACATCAGCCTGCAGAAGAACAACCGAGACTAGAGCTATGAAGCATAAACGAGAGAAGAGGAGTTCCTGCCGCTCCGGTGCAACTGACCCCTGGCCAGTCACACCTTGCCACACTGAAAGCACCCACCCATGCGGCATTACCCCAGAGCCAATGAGCAAAGCATCTCCAAACTCATATTCCCATACAGAGTGCACTCACAACAGCTACTTCCCTCCTACCACATCTCGTGGTAGCTACCCCCAATGTGAATAACATATGGGTCTAGTCCTGCAGTGTAGATGGGACTGAACAACATTTTAAACCATGTTTAAAAAGCATGCTACAGCCCTACAACATCCAACCTTGTGGCACTGGTCAGAGACACAGTAGATGGGAAAGCCAAGCCACGCTCCAGCTGTATTGGGGGACAATCAAGTTTTAACTGGGCCCCCAAATCTCTGGTTGATATCACAGTGCAGATGAAACCATGACTTTCCTACTCTGAGTGAACAAGCACTTATCTACCCGCATAACTCCATTTCTCAGGAAGCAGCACTATGTTCTAATCCAGGGGTGAGCAAACTACAGCCAGGGGGCCGCATCCAGCCATCCAGATGTTTTAATCTGGCCCTCGAGCTCCTGGCAGGGATCCGGGTCTGGGGCTTGCCCCACTTCGTGCAGCTCCCGGAAGCACTGGCATGTCCTCCCTCTGGCTCCTACACATTTGGGCAGCCAGGGGCTTCCACACACTGCTCCTGACCCAAGCGCCGCCCCCCGCAGCGCCCACTGGCTGGGAACCACGGCCAATGGGAGCTGCAGGGGTGGCACCTGCGGACGGGGCAGCGCGCAGAACTGCCTGGCTGCACCTCTGTGTAGGAGCCGGGGGTGGTGGGACATGCTGCTGCTTCTGGGAACTGCTTGAGGTAAGTGCCCCCCAGAGTCTGCACCCCTGACCCCCTCCCATACCCCAACCCCCTGCCCCAGCTCTGATCCCCCTCCTGCCCTCTGAACCCCTCAGTCCCAGTCCGGAGCATCCTCCTGCACCCCCAACCCCAGTCCCACCCCAGAGTCCTCACCCCCCTCCCCGTACCCCAACACTCAATTTCGTGAGCATTCGTGGCCTGCCATAGAATTTCCATACCCAGCTGTGGCCCTCAGGCCAAAAAGTTTGCCCACCCCTGTTCTAATAATTAAGAGTTATTTTAATTAAGATCTATAGCTGACATTTTCAAAGAGGTTTCCAACTCCCATAGGGCCAGCTCCCACTGAAATTCAATAGGATTTAGGACCCCAATTTTCTTAGACTCCTTTGAAAATCCCTTATGTCCTCTACTGTTCAGGTCCTGCCAACTCTTAACAATAGAAACAGAGGATGATAAAGACAATGACTTTTCTATCACAATCTAAATTCAGGATACCTTCAGCCCTCTCCTCCTCCCACCGTTCATAAAGGAAACCTGTCCTCACTGTTAACCCTAACGCTGCATCAGAATTTTGACTCCACCTCTTCCAGCTCAAGCTGTTGTATATGATCCACCTTTGAGGAAACCCATGGGATTGGGCTCTGTAGAGTTGTGGTTTGGGAATGATTCATAGAGTCACAGATTCTAGGACTGGAAGGGACCTCGAGAGGTCATCGAGTCCAGTCCCCTGCCCTCATGGCAGGACCAAATACTGTCTAGACCATCCCTGATAGACATTTATCTAACCTACTCTTAAATAGGAAGACACAGATCGGTTCAGCAAGTAGATTTATCACACACATGCACCCAGATGGGCTGTCCTAGAGGCGATATCTCTGCACTGTGGGAGATTTGGGATCTGGGCTCATGTATACCTCCCACTGTTGGACAAAGACCCCCGCAGCCGATGAGGTGTTGCACTCGCAGGCTCTGAAGAGAATCCCAGATGGTGCTCAGCTGAGAGGATGCAAGGGCCCTGGATTGGTGTTTGAAACTAGGGCTACAGCACAAGGAGGAGGAGGATACCCATGATTTAAAGAAAAAGGAAATAAAGGGAAAATTGACTTTTTTGGGGTAATTAAAGAGCCCCCAAGCATTACTAAGCATGAGCTCTTTGTTGCATCGCCTGAAGACTCAAGAAGCTGCAAACAAGTGAAACCAAAGCTAGTATCCTCAGGCTAAGAGGATGACCTGTCCAGACTGTAAACTCTGCCCTTCCATTCCCAGCCCCTCACCACCACCAAGCGAAATTCCACGCTACACTGTGCTACTTAGTAAGCACCTATGAAACCACAATCTGCCCCTTCTTAGAATGGTCCCACAACCACAGCCTGCCCTGCAGCAATGCCAAGTAAACCGCAGCTTGTTTAGCGGGATGTGGAGGGGAGAACGCGTCAGAGAAAAACCCTAAAGCTTATGAACGCATTTTCCTGAGCTCTCTGTTCAAGCCACTCTTACAATGTGACTGCAAGCACATTATCAGCGATTCCTGGGAAAGGGCTGAAATTCACTCAGGGACGACATGGCACTGTCAGGTAGGAAGGGATGAGAGACTAATTACCTGTCCCTCTCACACTCCTCGCATCATCGATGACCATTAGAATCATGCTCTGTCATACAACATTATATTCAGCTGTCAAGGGCACAGCAACATGAGCCAATGACCTCCATACAAGAAAACATAGCCAGCTCGTAACTGGGTGTTCCATGTACACGCGCCCAGGCAGCCTTCCAGAGCCCAGCCATTTCCACAGTGTTACTCCAAACTACAGCCTACCATGTGTGCTTCTCAGGTGACATTTAAATAGAAAGCTCTATAGAAAGATGATCTTTTGACCTCAAGGTTCTGCTGCCAAAGTGCCGATTCAGCATGACAGGGCTCAAACTCTGGGAACCTGTGCTTGCAATGGGAACGTGGCTGGGACACTGTCCCCACCGCGGCACATGGCAAATAGCACCGTGGCCACTTTATACAGATTCCAATTGTTTGGGGGTTATTATTCTCTTACTCACTCTCTCTTTAGAGCCGAATCCTGGGTTTTCCTGTTGTCATGGGCTGGGATTCACTGCTTCAGTCTTGCTTCCTCTAGGACACATGGAGCGGAGAGATAAGCCCTCCCTTTCAGTCCTGTCAGCTAGAGATAAGGGCAGGAGCTTTATTATTTTCCACCTGTTGTCTACCAACCACAGCAGAATACAAGTAAGGAGAATCTCAAACTTCACAAGCTGGAAAACTGGGGAAAATAAAAGCTTCCTAGATGAGTCTCAACTAGGGTAACCAGAGAGCAAATGTGAAAAATCAGGACAGGGGGTGGGGAGTAATAGGAGCCTATATAAGAAAGACCCCAAAATCGGGACTGTCCCTGTAAAATCAGGACATCAGGTCACCCTAGTCTCAACTCACTAGTAAGGGTTAATCAATGCGAAAGAGATTCTGGGATTAGAAATGAGCCAGACTTCAATTCCTGGGAGGACAGAAGAAACCTCTCTACTCTTTCGTAAAAATGAGCTTAAATAACTAAAGCATAGAACCATTTTTTGGAAAGTAACACGCACCGACGCAGCTTCTTAGGTCAGCCTAGGAGCAGCCACATTCGCTGTGCTGCTCTGCTGTAGGCCTAGCTCAGACTCCTTTCTCTGCGGGTTGCCAAGCCTTGAGGTCATGCCCCAGGCTCCAAGCTCAAATGAACTTCTGAAGCGAAGGTGCTTGTACGGGTAGCGGAATGGATGGGGAAAACAGTTTTGTCTGACCCACTGCTACTGTTCAAATTAGTGTTTAAAGACTAATTTAAAAAGAGACAAACTGAAGGAAATTAAGGGCCAAAAATTAGATGTAAAAATAAAACTCATTATAGTATGGCAATGAAAGCCAGGAAATTCCAAGTCCGGGCTCTTATTTTGTTCTTAAATCATGGCATTGTATATTGGAAGGGTGTGTGAAAAGCAAGTAATTCAGTGCACATACAGCATGTGATGCTGCATAGAGACAGCACAAGCACATTCCAAATGGAATTCCAAACTCTGGACTTGTTGGCTTCCCTCTATTTATATCGCAATGGGTACAATTTTTTAGCCTGCTTTCATACTGTACCTAGTAGACAGGGCTCTGACTGGTGCCTGCCACAGATTTTTTTCCTGGAATAATAAAAACGTCCATTTTGAGAGATACAGAGAGAAGGCTAGCTGGCCACCCACCCAGATCTCAGCAACCACCCTTCTCACCTTCTGAGAGCGGTACACATGAAGGATGTTTAAGTTTACTGCCACACTACAGAGGACAGATGCCAACATGGCAATTGCAATAACAATGGTGTTCAACGCAAGATTTCCCAGCTTCAGATGGAAAAAGATCTCTAAGATCAGGCACATGGCAGCATAGCACAAAAGGATGTCAAGCTTTTGGAAAGTCATAATCAAACAGCTGAGATAATGCTTCAATGCTGGAAGAATCTGTTCAGTCCCCAGAAAAGCCATCTAAGGTTTCAACTGCATAGAGCATTCTCCTTTGTTTTCTATTCCAAACTGTTATTCACTGCTAAAGTCACTGTTGTGATGATCCTCTCCAGTAGTGATCCAAGTAATTCCATCTTATCAGATATTAACTATTATAGCTGGAGCACTAGCAACAGCTATGGTCAAGGTTGCAGAGATCTCTAAGCCAAGTCCCTGGTTTGAGTCACACATAACTTTCTGAAATATTCAACTATCAGGCTTAAAATTTCCAGTCTTGGTCTCCTCAGAAGTGATTTCCTTTTTCTGAAAAGTGTGAGTGTAGCGGGGTGGTCACCCGCTCCGGCCCAGAAAGAGTTAAAGCCAGCCCTGGGAGAGGGCTGAGGCTGGGAAGGAAAGCCTGGGCTGATTGGGGAAGGCAGTAACAGCTGGGGCCAAGCCACAATCAGGCCCAGCTGGTCCCTATAAGAGGCTGCGAGCCAGACTCCCAAGGAGTCTCTCTCTGCGTTCAGAGAGAGAAGAGCCTGGCTGCAGGGAGCTTAACTAAGTGCCTAGAGTGGAGCAGGGCTGGGGAAAGGCCAAGGGAGCTGGGGAGCTCTGGCCTAGGAAAGCCCCAGGCTGTAGGCCTGGTAAGGCCTATTAGGTACTGGGTTGCAGGGGGCGGCCCATGGCTAGGCAGAGGCAGCAAGTCCGAACCCCTTTGCCTGTGATGAGTGGCTGATACTGCAGTCTGCCCCAGGAAACGGGGGCTAGATGGAGACCGGGCAGTAGCCAAGACTGAGGCAAGGTGGGGATAGTGGGTGGGGGTTCCCCTGGGAGGGGGAGACCCAGAACTGTGGGGGTACTGCCAGGGGGCAGCACCAGGGAAACGGACACCGGGGTCCTGGGAGGGACATGGGGCCAGTGGCAAGGCGGATCACTGGCCTGCAGTGGGCGCTCTAGGACGCTGGAAGATCTAATTCCCATGGACGACCAAGCAGGAGGCGCCACAGGGGCGAGTCTGCACTGCTACAGTGAGCAAATACAGTTCTGCCATTTTTGAGTACATGGAAAGTAGAAAAACAAATTTACAATACACTTGGCCCGTTATAAAAAAATCTTGCAGCAATTTTTTGAACAGCTGTGGCACAGAAAGTGCTGGTGTTAGAAATTAAAACGGAGCAGGGAAATAGCCTTCAATGAAGAGAAGTGCCCTTGGGCAAGCAGCTGAAAAATGATTGAGATTTGACAGCATTATGAGCCCCTGACTGTGCTGCATATGATCAGAACAATTTGTACACTCATTTAGTTCATAAGTACACAGATAAGAAAGGTCATATTGCACACACACCGATGAATAACCTAGCTGTGCAAACAAACATTCAGTGATCCAAGCAATGAAGGAAGTTCTGTAGGAGCCCACTGCACTGCCGGAAAGGATATACCAAGGGCTTAAAGCAGGGCACTGCCCCTTTGCAGAATGGTGAATCACACCCTTTGGGCATAACATTTCCACGAGTAGTGGTGAAAGCCTGGTGGAGATGTGGACTTCATGTTCAGGGTGCACAAAGTTTTCCACACAAACCCCGCCATACTTTGGAAGGTGAAAGGCGCATGGCTCCTAAGGCCACAGGATTGGAGCCGTCTCCTGCAGAGCTCAGATGGTGCATGGGATAGAGCATTCCAGTGCCTTGCTGAATCACTTCATGTATAGTACACCTTTTCTCTACCAACCCCTCTCCCCCTAGGAAATGCACACAGACAGGGAACCAGCAGTAAGGGTACATGGTCAACCTTAACTTAATCATTTTGACATTAGTGTACCTAACCATCCAACTTTCACATTCTTCTGACAATTTTTGATGTGGTCTATGAGAGGAAGAGTCAGATGGGTTAGAAAGAAAACTTTGCTCCTGATGAACTGTAAGGGAAGGATTTGCCCTGATTGGATAGCAAAAATCCCTCTCATGAATCTCTCAAAAATAAAACACACACATGCAGTACAGCACATCAAACTGCAAAGCCCCAGAGCATCTCACCATACTTCATCTTCCCTCTTCACAGCAAGGGCAGAACTACACCTCTAGGAGGGGGAAAGTAAGGAAGAGTGCCCTGTCTATCTTGCATTAAGTCCATGAGACAGTCAGGTTTCCTTGGAAAGGTGCTTTTCAACATCATTGCAACACACAGCATAAGGCCAGACAGCCACCCCTACCAATAGTGCATCACACACTCAAAAGTGGGGTCTCACACCCAACTTGTATTTGTTTGCAATTACAACCTATTACAGCTGTAGCCATAACAGAGTTATTCACCAAATTCTGAAGACAGCCTCCTGGGGAGTACAAAATGGTTTTTCAACACCAGCTGCCCGGGGATTATGGCTATGATAAAACCTCTTTTGCCCTCTGATGAGGAGACCATCAGGTTATAGGACAATGGAAGAGCCACAAGGGCTTAAGTAAACTGATGTATGAAAGGGGGAGTTGCGGGAGCCATGGAGCAGGTTCTGAAGATCACTCACCCAGAGCCAACTTAGACCAAAAAGGAAGGATGCCACCTCAAAGGAGGAGCATCCTAGCTGATGACAGGCCATTTAGGGGGGAGGGATAGCTCAGTGGTTTGAGCATTAGCCTGCTAAACCCAGGGTTGCGAGTTCAATCCTTGAGGGGGCCACCTAGGGGTCTGGGGCAAAATCAGTACTTGGTCCTGCTAGTGAAGGCAGGGGGCTGGACTCGATGACCTTTCAAGGTCCCCTCCAGTTCTAGGAGATAGGATATCTCCATTAATTTTAAATTTAGTGATTCACAGACTAAATGCCATTAAAAAGAGAGAGCGACTCCAAAAATTGTACATGCAGCTTCTTAGCCACCTGGGATTAAATATTAAACTAATAAAAAGGTTTCTACAATTTTAGTTCTCACAAAGGCCCAACTACACTTCCAGAGTGAAGAATACAGGCCAAAGGGGAAGTCAGAACAGCTGGCCATTTCTACTAGACTGCAGTGTGAAAATAGTGCCTCGTTGCACCAGCACAAGAAGTCAACCCACTTGTTAATAGTCAAATTATGCTGCCAAGATGTCCCCAGAGTCATTTATCAAATCACCCCTCAACCCAATTCCCATCTCCAACCTGAAGATGGCCCTTGTACTAATGCAGGGGTAGGCAACCTATGGCACACGAGCTGATTTTCAGTGGCACACACGCTGCCCGGGTCCTGGCCACCGGTCCAGGTGGCTCTGCATTTTAATTTAATTTTAAATGAAGCTTCTTAAACATTTACAAAACCTTATTTACTTTACATACCACAACAGTTTAGTTATATATTATAGACTTATAGAAAGAGACCTTCTAAAAACCTATGGCATGCAAAACCTTAAATTAGAGTGAATAAATGAAGACTCGGCACACCACTTCTGAAAGGTTGCCGACCCCTGTACTAGTGGCTGACAAAGCCATAAGCCAATGAGATCAGCTCAGCAGGGAAATGTTACTTCAAAGTAAAATAAAAGGCACAGACTATACCAAACCATTCTGCTAATTTCAGTTTATAAATCCAGCTTCATAATAGCTAAAAGCCGATAGCCACATCCATGGCATGTCCCAGACCAACCGCTATCCTGTCTCAGGATTTGTCTGCATAAGAACGTTGCACCAATTTAATCTAAATCAATTTAAAATCAAGATCAGTAAAAACAGATCAAACACTCTGCCTTTAGTATGATAGTGTCTTATTTCAGCTTGTACAGCTTTTACTGCGCATTCTATATATGCGTTTGCTACATGGAAGGAAGAAATACAGCTAGAGACTTTTGCATAGTTGGTGTCAATTTGGATTAAGCCTGAATGCCTACAACAGAACCCTGCTCCAGGAGGGTTCAGACTATTTTGTTCAGACTTGAGCCTCAGGTGAAATTTTCCTCACAGCACCCCCTCCCACCACCAGTCATCAACACATATGAAGCTGGGTCTATTAGTGCCCACTCCTCCAAAAAATGACAATTCCAAGCTCCACACCTCTGGATTTCTACTCCGTTCTGCTTCCTGTCTTGGGGGTTAGGGAGGGGGGAAACACCACAAACTTCTCCCTTGGTGTCTCCCATCAATTGAACCGAAGCTAAGTGAAAAGGTGTTTGAAGCTTTGTAGATGCAGTGTGAGACAGGGTGCATTTTCCTTAGGCTTCCGCTAGGTCTTCTGCATAGTACATCATCCTTGGATCTTTCTGTCAGCAGGAAGGAACATATGGCTCTTGAAGTTTACACAGGTGTGCACTTTTGACACAAGGGCTCAGCTGTGCCAGGCTGCATTTTGAACAGACCCCAGAGTTCATCTTGATGGAAGATTATATAAAAAGATCACAGTGTTGCAGACCTTTTATAAATGAGGTGCAGGCTAAAAAAAAAAAAAAGTTCTACTGATCACACTTCTTCCAGCGACCACCTGGCATATCCCATACACAGAGAAATGCCAGCTGCCCCCACCCCAGAAGCAATCTCGAACACACACACACACACACACACAAATGAAACATGTCCCTGCGCCTGAGTCACACACCCACCAACAGAGCTGGCATTTGACAAGGCATTACTCTCGCCAGCTTCACGCAGGCAGTGTCCCAAAAATGCCAGCCAAACAGCTATAAAGATTTGCCATTTTCAGGATTTTCTAAGTTTACACAACAAACAGATTTAGATTCCTTCACCTATTGCAAAAGTTAACAGGTACTACAACCTGGGGAGGGGGAGGGGGGGAGGAAGAGTCCTAGAGACACCTTATGTACAGTACTTCAGCAGTGTACACATTAAGGATGTGAAAATGTGAAGAGGCCTCAATCCTAGGTGTGACTGCCATACATTGAAGAGAGGTGACAATCCAAGACACGGGGAACCTGACATTTTACAGGCAGCCATTTCCATTCATCAGCAAAGAGAAAAACTAGATCCATACCAGAAAACGTATCCCATCACCTGATTTTGAGCAAATCCAGAATAACCTATCAATAGTATATGTGCAAGAGCCAGAGACTATCACCAACGCCAGCAGAAAGCCAGTCTCTGCTCGCTGCAGTTGACTGGTAATTTCTTGGCAGATGATGCATGGAGCTTATCAGCGAAAACACAAAAGCAATAAGAGAAGATTCATTTCTGTCTCTCATCTTCAGAGCTTTCAATAAACACTCGTCAAAGTAGTAATTCTCGCTCAAGCTTCATAAATATAGACCATGTTCAAATAACGATAAGGTGCTGGCTCAGACAGAGAACTCTGTGTCACGGCCCCATTCCATCCTTAATTCACCCCTCTATAATCAGATACCGCAGAGCACATGCTGAGCAGATCTGCAGCACCAAACAGGTTTTACAAACTGCTTCTCTTGTATTACGCAAGATGAGCTGATCTTTACCTTGGCCCTGTTCCCCCAGAGCGCCTTCACATCCCTATCAGAATCCTCTGCAAACCTCCTCTGCTTTACACAATTGCCCCCCCACATACCTTGTCTCATACATGGCTACTTCCACCATTTTAGCCAATGATGGAAGGATGAAACCTGACATCCTCCAGAGTAGACTCTTTGAAGGGATGAAAGGGGCTCACTTGCCACAGGGTTCAGCTCACTGCCTCCGCAGAACTTCCAGCCCAGGAAGCAAGAGGGTCAGCCTGTAGCTCTGCCATATGGCAGTGAAGATCTCCATGAGTATTTTATTTTAATGCTAAGAGTAGGATTTTCAAGAGGGCTCAGTGTTAGCCTAACTGCAATGGTAGTTTTACCACTGACTTCAATGAGAGCAGAGTTAGGCCTACGCAGAGCATTTTTGATAAAAACCCACCCTTAAACAATAAATTAAGTCTTGCTTGCCACAACGTAAGTGTAGTGTTGACAAAGGTATTCCCACCCACACGCCATCCTGTAGTGACCTCCCCTTGCAGATCAACAAGTGACAGGGAAGTCTTCTGGGGCCAAAGAAATATTGCTGGATCACAGCAGCTTGAGGGGTATATGTCACTGGGAGGGTGGGGGGGAGGGGGGGAGAGAGTCCTTGGGCTGCCTGCCCAGAAATATAGCATCAATGTGGAGAGGGGGGTTGATTCCTTGAATGGTTTCCCACACAGCTCCTGCAGCAGCAACAGCAGCTAAAGATTCTAAACACCATTAACAGAGCTGTCAGCTGTGGTCGAGGAACAAGCACACAAGATATCTTTTGTGTTGCTCAGTCCTTAGGCAGCTGCAGGAGAGGGGAAGGGAAGGGAAGGGGCAGGGAAAAGGAGATGTTTCGGCAAAAGGAACCCTGGGTGATCTCCCCGACACACCCAACAGAGAAGAGCATCAGCAATCATGGAATAAAAAGGGAGAGGCTATGGAATAAGCACACAGTTTCCCATGTAGTGACATCCTATCCTTCCTTTTAGCTTGCAGTTATTTATTCCAAGGGCTATTTTTTAAACCTGGGGAAATTCCAAGTTCAGCTAAGGTTGGAAAAAAAGCACATTCAAAGCCTTGTCTGTCCATAACCCTTCAGGGACAAGGGAAATGAAAGCATCCTAGTCAACTGCAGTAACTCTCAGTGTCCATTAGCCAGCGATTGGCAAGGCCAGACAACTACAAGGCTGGAACAACCTGGGAGCTCCATGGGCTGCCATGCAGGGACATTTATGCTGGATGCCAAGAACTCAGGCTTGCAAGGCAGCCAGCCAATATCGTAATGGTGTGAGCAACATGTTTACATACCACAGAAGAGGTGGGACAGGACACGTGGCAAATTAAAAGGGAGCAATGGCTGATGGGAAAGGAACATGCACACACAACCATCTCAATCGCTCTCAGCTGTAATTAATAGAACATATTATAGGGCAGCAGTAGCAACTCCCTAGTTAGGGTGACAGTGAGATATGCACGCAACACAGGACCAAACTGCCTTTGTTTCACATTTTAAGGATTATACTTCGCCTCCAAACCTGGCACAATAATTCTTTGGAGGACAATGGAATAACCCAAATAATGTGTCTAGATAACATTTACTAACTTCAGCAGAGGAAACATGCTCCTTCTGGAAACTGTGCCCCGATTTCCCTCAAACTTCTTTGATTCTTCTATCAAAACCACCACTATCCCCCAAATTCCCAGTTTCTCTCTCTCTCTCTCACACACACACACAGACCCCAACCAACCCCACCCTTTTTGAAACCCAAGCTTCTTTTGAAGTTTTAAAAATTAAGCACAGAGTCCCTCATTCTGGATAGCATAAATGAGCTGGGTTAAGATTAGCAGACAGAACTTCTCAGATCAGTCTACTACTTCTCTTTTATAGCAGTCAGCCAGACTTACCAGCTGTTCTCTGCACATATCCCTAGCAAGCCCTGGAGGCAGTCTGGGCAGCAGAGCTTATGGGAATGGGCTCTAGAAGAGGGATGGGATAGGATGGTACAGTACAAACATAGATGAGAAGTGCAGCTCTGAAGAGCACAGGAGTGGAAGCAGGGTTATGGGGAGGAGAGATCAGGGGAGACACCTGCTATGTGGCACCCTGTATGCTGAGACATATATAATACATAACAACTCTGATAGCTATCAGCACTTATTAAAAAAAGGAAATTCCTTCACGAGTAACTTCACTAAATTTGATTTATGATTGCTATAGACTCATAGCTCACCAATCCCCGACATAAGAAACAAGGAAATAAGTAGATAAAGTCATTCAACACCCCATTTACACTCTTCTCGTCAGTTTCCCATCCCAAATCTCAACTGCTTCTCTTCCATCACCCGCAGCCCATGTATCCATCGAACAGTCTGAACTCCGACTCCTAATATAATACACATCCACATTTCAATGCTGCAATTGCTTCATAAAAATCAATACCAACCTCAGAATGATCTAGAACGTAGATCACTCATTCATAAAACTTTCCCTAACCGTTCAAGAAAGACATCTCTCAGCCATTACAGCTCCCTTCCGCATACAGTTACAAGAGCCACAGCTAGATACAATGCAATTTATGATAGCCACACCAACCCTAGATTAATCATCAGAACACTGGAACATACAGCCAGTGAATGTGGCTGGAGTTCAGGGGTGCCCACTGGCCATTCCAGACAAAGGTGGAGATGCATGGTCAAATACACTCAACATTGTCCGCAGAGGATGATAATATTAGAATAGGTTTTATCTTTCCCATTATAATGCCAAGCTCTTATATAGAGCTTTCATGAGTAGATCTCAGAACACTTTACCAAGGAGGTCAGTACCATGATACCATTTTACAGATGGTGAAATGGAGGCACAGCGAGATGAAGTGACTTGCCAACGTCACCAAGCTAGCCAGCGTCAAGAGCTGGGAACAGAACCCACATCTCCAGAGTCCTAGTTCAGTGCTCTATCCATTACACCACACTGCCTATTTTCCCTTCTTGGGCCACACCATCCCCTTCTTGAGAAGCCAAGGCATATTCTAAAGTTTTCCTCCTCAGGAACTTGAGTAGAGCAGGTCTCAGTTGAACTGGAAACCCATCCTTCCACCTGGGCCTAGTAATGTGATGAGAAGGAATGCTATAGAGAGGAGACAGCATTGTGGAGCAGTGAACAAGGTGCTTTTAAAACACATGTTCCCAGCAGGAGCCTTCATTGCTCTAACACCCAATTCTTTAGGTGACTCTGTGGGGTACAGGAGCAGCAGCCTTCAGGCTGGCATCGTAAGGAAGTTGGGAGGGAGGATGGAGAAGCACAGATATTGTAGAGTTCCATCAGCAACACAATAGGGGCTGCAGTGAACTCACAATATTTTAGTTAGTTATTTCCATTTTTCAACCTAATTCTTCTCCTTTCTCACACTGCAATTTTCCCCTTATGGAGGATAAAGCAGAGCCAACCAGTTCTGGAAGGGAAGCAAGGGAAGTTAAAGGCAGATATAACCAGCCCCAATAAAAGGAGGAGGGAAACACAGGGCAGGCCTGACCAGAACCTGTTTTGATTCATGGCATCTGGCAGTCAGAGGCTTAGGGACAACCAGAGCATGGGATTGTATCCCTTACCATTTTGGCTAACATCCACTGATGGACCTACTCTCCATTAATTTATCTATTGTTTTTAAATCCAGTTATAGTTTTGGCTTCACATCATCCCTGGGCAATGAGTTCCACAGGTTGCCTGTGCATTTGTTGAAGTAGTACTTCCTTTGGTTTGTTTTAAACCTGCTGCCTATTTTCCTTGGATGGCCCCTGGTTCTCGGGGTATGTGAAGGGGTAAATAACACTACCCTATTCCCTTTCTCCACACCACTCATGCTTTTATAGATCCTCCCCCCTTAGTCATCTCTTTTCCAAGATGAATAGTCCTAGTCTTTTAAATCTCTCCTCATATGGAAGATGTTCCCTACCGCTAATCATTTTTGTTGCCCTTCTCTGTACCTTTTCCAAGTCTAATATATCTTTTTTGAGATGGGGCAACCAGAATTGCACGCAGTATTCAAGAGGAGAACAGATCATGGATTTATATAGTGTCATTATGATGTTTTCTGTCTTATTACCTATCCCCTTCCTAATTGTTCCTAACATTATTAGCTTTTTTTGACTGCTGCTGCACATTGAGCAGATGTTTTCAGAGAACTATCCACAATGACTCCAAGTTCTCTTTCTTGAATGGTAATGGCTAATTTAGACCCCGTTATTTTGTAAGTATAGTTTGGATTATGTTTTCCACTGTGCATTATTTTGCATTTATCAACATTGAATTTCATGTGCCTTTTTGTTGCCCAGTCACTCTGTTCATTGAGATTTCTTTGTAACTCTTTGCAGTCAGCTTTGGACTTACAAAATTACTCAAGATAGTTATCATCTGCAAACTTTGCCACCTCACTGTTTACCCCTTTTTCCAGATCATTTATGTCCTATCCAACACCTCTAAAGTTCAAATCACTCCTGCAATCCATGGTTAGCAGTGGCCCCACACCAAGGAACGCCATTTCCACCATAAGATACTTCCACCATGGAGAGACCCCACAGCGAACAAAGGATGCTGCACTAGCCCTATGGAGAACACAGGTGGTGCCTTATGCTAAGTCACCACCTCCATACAAGCAGGCCCATAATTAAAGGACCAGCCTACTTTTATGATCGCTCCCTTCCCTTTCCCACTAGATTATTTTTGAGGGATTATGTTTCCTGTTTTCACCGCTCTGCCTCCTCCATTTGTCAGTCATCATCACAGTCATTAAAGCAGGAGGGAAGCACAGGGACAGCCTGATACCACGCAAACCTTTATGGCTCAGCAAATGAGGGATTAAATGTCTTCTCATCTCTGCCTCAAGCTTCCTGCACCCTATTACACACACACACACACACACACACACACACACACACTCCCAAAGCTGGCTCTCTGTCAGCATAGATTCTCCTCCAGCACATACCCTGGCTCTGACCTCCGCTGCAGACCAGGGATTTCTGAATGGAGCAAACAAGCAGTCCATTCATCTTGGCTACTGACAGCCGCTTACCCTCCACAGCTAGTTCATCCTGGGACAAAATGAACAACTGTTCGGCTAGCCTCCTGAACGCCTCTTGCAGCTGGGATGCCACTGGACCCTTTAGGGCAGGTGGAGGGGCCAAGGGCAAGACACCCTCTTCAGAACACCTTCTAGTCAGCAGCTTTGTGAGGAGTGTGGGCCAAGTTCTGTCCCCTCTCTCACACTGCTAAGAGTTAGGAGTAACTCCACTGAAATGAATGGAGTTGCTGGGGTGAGCAGGAGGAGAATCAGGCACTATGTTTATAATGTATTTCCAGGCACTAAGCTGGCAGGAGCTCAGCCACAGGCCACCTCTTTAATAAACTAGTCTATGTTTTTCTCCAAAGTAACCTCACAAACTTGCTCAGGCAAGCAGGTGGTTTTGCTTCTTGCCAAGTATTGTATTCCCTAGTTTGATCCACTCTTCCACAATGTGCACTCGGGTGTGGCAGCCCACAAGGACAACATATACTTGCGGGAACTGGGGCGAGGGCAGCAGGATGGCTGTCTGGGAACAGGTGAAGGGCAACCTTATTACAACCATCATGGTGCAGTGGCTCTTCCTCTCAGAGTTCAATCTTTTGTACAGCAAAGTTCCTATGAGAGTATCACTGTCTTGTACCATCTCAAAGCATGAACTATGCAGATTCTAACACACCATACCAGCATCTGCAGCATGCTGTGGAACAGGGGGTGAAGGTCAGCTAAAAAAAATTCAGTTTTACAGACAGTGAGTGAGCTCAGGGACAGAGAGGCCCAGAAAATGACCAGAATTTAATTGTTTTATTAGCCAGAGGGATAAGAGTCACACAGATGGGCCTTGAAAAGGGATCTGAAAGGAATGAGGGGGTCAGTTAGGTGCAGAGTGGGGGTCAGCACGGGAGAGGAGACAGGGCCAGGAAGAAAGAAGTTCTGGATTTGGAGAGGGTGTAGGGCAGAAGCAGGAGAATGGGAGGCGAGGAGACTGAATGGCAAGGAGAGCAAGTAAGAGTATCAAGATCTTGAATAGCTGGAGGGGGATTTGGTATGGAGTCTAAGGACTGGGGCCAGCATAGAGGTGGATGTATTTCCATTTCCAGGGATAGTGCAGCAGTAGGTTCAGCCTTAGGGAACCTTAAAACAAGTGAATGGCAGCAGTCCAGAGGAGAGGAGATGTAGGTATAGCTAAGAGGCAGGTACTGTCTGCCATGGCGGAGATTAGAGGTAAGGTGCACAATGAAGTGTCAGAGTGCTCGGAATAGGATGCAGAGGTGAGGGAGGAGAGGTGCTGATGCTGAAGGTGTAAGCAATTTCTCCATGGCAAATATGGCCTGTTCCTCGCGTAGGCAGGGTTAGAAAGTGACTGGGTGTCACCAGTGCCTTTGCCAAGAATGGCTGTATCATATAGCACACGAGCCAGAAGGGGAGTCCTACATTGTTGGTGTTCTCAGCCCAGGAGAGGCCAGTCTGTGGTACTCAAGGTTTCCTAGTGGTCAGAATGCCTGTGAGAGAGAGCAAGTGACAGACCTGAGGGTCACTCAGGTCAAAGCGAGGAGAGAACTATAAGTACCCTTCCTTATTAGATTTTAAATTCTGCAGAGGGGGAACTATCTTCTTGTTCCGTGTTTGTACAGCCCTTAGCACAATGAGGTCATAGTCCAGGACTGGGACTTTTAGATGCTGCTGCAATAAATTATGATACTCAGCTAAGGTGGAAGCGATGGATGGGTTTGAGAACCACCCCATTTGTTCTCACAGTACAGTTGCACTCCCTGGCTGACTGACGATGCCATACCATGACCTCATTGATCACGTAAGAATGAACATTAACAAGGAATATTTAGAGGGCTTTCTAAACTTCAGGGGAGTTTTGTTTTGGCAGGGAGAACCCTGACAAGTTAACCCAGGCTGAAATGCAACTGACCTTTGCTGTAAATGCACCTTAAGCACTGAGAACAACATGCAAGTCTGCGTTTGGAGAAATGTAAATAAGAAGAGCCGGTTAATCTGGAAGTCAATCCTGTAGCACAGGAAAACTGGAATTTGTTTAATTTCTGTCTCCTTCACTGTAGCCAACTGGAGACTGGTTTGATTTCTTCAGCAATCTCGGGGTGGGGTGGGGGTGGAGGGGGGAAACAGCCTAGACTTCCCCGAAATATTCCATTGACACATAACTTCTTTATCGCAAAGTAGTATTATTGCCCTCACAACTGAACACTGGTTAAGACAAAAAGCAAGAAAAATTCTTCCTATTTGTATTACAGAAATGCAGTAAGGCCTAAATCAGGAGCTATGCCCCACTGTGCAAGGTGCTGTACAAACATGTAGGATGACCTGGTTCCTGACCCTAACAGCTTCATAGATAAGCAGGCTAGTAATGAAATAAAAGAGCCTTCCGTTTCTAGCACACTGCCTTCAATCCACTTGTGTTCATTAATAAGCAAAGATAGCTGTTCAGGGGCTGCCGTGGATGAGTTGTGGTCTCGGTTTAGGTTCCAATTGGACAGATATCCACAAGACAAGCCAGCTTCAGAACTGGCGCTAACTAAGAGTGTAAGGGCTGAACAGCTATACAGACTTAGTTAGCTTGTTGTCTTTACATCCTATCCACTCTGAGGCGCAAACAGACCTGTCTAAAACAACACTGAGATTCACTCAGTTTAAACACTGCTTAGCTAATAAGCCTGGATAGGAGCAAACTAGGATTAAACCCCAGATAGAATCCAGGTTCCACCCTAGGAAAGGGAGGAAGGATGGTCCTGTGGTTAGGGAACAGAACTGAGAGCAAGATGATCTTAGTCCTATTCCCAGCTCTACCAAACTCTGTATGATCTTGGGGCAACTCATTCATAGCCTCTGTTCCCCACTCTCTAAAATGTAAACAAGGCCTGCCTCACAGGAAGGCTGTGAAGCTTAATTAATTAGCCTTTCTAAGGCATGTGCAGTTCCTGGCAAGTGTTGTTATACAAGTGCTACCTGTTCTTAAACTGTGACAGGGAAGATTCCCCCCCCCCCCCCCCCCAAAAAAAAAAAAAAAAAAACAATTTTATATAGTGTCTTCTTCCGTTCGTGTGTGGAAGAGCTCATTCTCAGACTGACTTGTTTTTTCCTCCCTCACACATGCATTAGATCAACATAAGATGATTTTATTTGCCCTTTTAAAGCCAAAAGTCAAGCTCTGTAACATCAACTGTAGATAAAAATCCTACACCCAGCTCATAAGGGGTCAGCAAAACCTTCCCACAAATCCCAGACAGCTCACTGTTTTCACAATTCCTTAACCAAGGTTTAAAAAAGGAGAGTGCACTGCTTCCCTAGAAACACAGCCCTTCCATGGAACTACTTGCAAAAGACTCGCCCACCCAATTCCTCTTATCAGGAACCTGCTACATTCCAAAGTGCTTTGCTCAAGGTTGTACTGTTCCTTCCCAGTCAACTTGCTGACTACTTCGTTGCCAGCTCTAGCATTTTGCAGGATACACTTGTTTGCAAGAGCTCAAAAGTGTGACATTACAACAGGTCTGCACCACACGTTGATGGTAAGGGCCAGGGTTCTGTTTACCTCTGTCAGCAAGAAAAAAAAAAGTGCCACTTTGTGCATTTTTAAAACCAATATTTGATTAATATTTGACATTTCTCTTGACTCAGTCCTTTGATTCCAAAACAAAATAGGGCATATACATAAGTAAAGCACCACTGACATGCAGCCACCTCTGGAGTGAGCAACCAGAGCTCGCCTCTCCCTCATGTTGTGCCTTCACAACATACAGCACAAGGACAAACCCACATTCTTGTGAAAAAAGACATAGCATTTTTAAAGTCTTAGCAGAGCAAACGGGACCTCAAAGTCTGACCTGAAAGACCCACATGCACCAACAGCATGGTATTCATGTAAACAGCTTGCTACACCCTGCATCTACCACTAAATAATGATGAGCCCTCCCCTTCTGCCTCTGCCCTGAGCACAGCACAGCAGTTCCTGCGTGTGTGCTGAGACATGACCGGAGAGGACCTGACAGCAGCAGATTCCACTTGGATTCATCTTCTAGGAAATTCTAAATGAAGCAAAAGCCACTTAAGCACCTGATACAGTATAAAAATAAACCTGTTAAAAGGATCATTCGGCATACAAGTTTTTTTTCTTCAACAGCTGTATTTGTTGCAAAAGCCTTTTAAGAGAATATCAGAAAAGGGAATGAGCCTGTGGCAGACGGCCCCAGGCAACAGCATATGGAAAACAGGATTCTCAAGCCCAGCATAAGTAGAAACAAGCTATGTAAAAAAGGAAGGGGAAAAAAAGTGCCCCATCTTTATGTTAGAACTGATTAACTGCCTCCAATATTAATCCTATTTCAGGAATGGAGGAGTGTTCTGGGCACGATGAGTCAACAGGGTGGGGCATTGTTTTCCATGTGGGTAGACCAGGCAGGGAACAGAAAGAGCAGAGGACATATTAAAAGCCAAGAACCCAGCACCTGGCTACTATTACATTAGGCATATAGCAGGACAAAGCAGAACAGCTCACAAACATCTGTGTCGTCAAGGTCCACAAAATGGAACTGTTTATCTTGACAGAGTCATGGAAACGACCTGAGTGAGGCAGACAGAGGTAGAGTGAAAACAGGGATGTTTTAAAGGGACAGGTAGAGCAACAGAAGGCTTTTAAAGTTTCTTTACAACTGCTTTTGCTAAACATCTGTGGTTCCCCTCCTCGCTTTAAAACTAGTATATCAGATGAGTGACGCTGCTGCTAAGGATTGTTTGCATTTTGGGGTCAGGAAGGTAAAATTCTGTCTTTTCCAGCAAACCAACGAAGGAGGGGCTGACAATGCTCTCTGCATGAAAATGCTCAACTAAGGAAACTGTCCATGTAGTGTGCAGCTATGGGACACAGAATGCTGCAGCCGAGTGCTTATTACAGCAATTACATCAGATGATAAAAATAAAGCAAGTCCTACTCCTCACCACCCTCCCCTCTCCTCGGCACACAGGAACGGAGTGTAAGTTACCCAAGAAGACCTACCTAATCAGATTTTCAAGGTGATCCAGTCTCCTCATAAGGTGGTGCTGATCCAGCATCCACCCCAAGCTTTCCTTCCAGATGGTTTATTGGCCTAAGCAGTTTTCAAGCAGAAGCCAGGGGGTCTTTCTATTCTTGGAAGAGAGGGATAATTGCATCCTCTGTTGGACACAGATACCCAACACAATATTGCCGATGTAATACAAAAAAAAATGTATAAAGTACTTCAATGGGCAGCTGAGAAAGAAGAGTCAGTCACATGAGCTTTGGGAATACCACCTGGTCTGTCTTTGAATGATGCCCCGAGCTAACCTGGAAACTTGTTTTTCCCTTGGAGGTTGTAACTGACACTAGACAAAATGATATATAGGTGGATTCTATTTAATCATCTATAAAACCTGAACACCTAGTGACATACATTTTCACCCCCTACACCAGCCAATCAAGCCATTATAACCATGGATCCGACTGCAGAAAGAATACTCCACTCCAAATTTCTGCAACCCCACAGAAGTTGGATGATCAGCCATGAAATTATTAACAAAGTTGATTCTATATATAAAATAAATAGAGAGAGAGTCTCATCATTATGGCACATCAAAACCCCCATTATTAGCACACCCACTAGCACCGAAAAGTCCCACATTGGGCTCAGTGATGCTGGGAGCTGTACAAACACGTAATCGAAGAAAGTCCCTGCCTCAAAGACTGTGCAATCTAAACTAAATAAGAGACACAAAGGGTGGGAGGGAAAGAGATGCAACACCCGAGCAGAACAACTAGAGGGATGGTTGCCATGTGAGTTTTGCATTTTTGTTTTTAATTATTTAGGGGGGAGGCCCATTGAGGGGAAGAAGGTAGTGGGGATCAATTAATAAGCACATGGATTTAGGAATAGATAGCAGAGGGAAGGAGAGAAGAAGAAAATGGAAGGCAGAAGGAGTGAGGCTGCGGCAGAGAGACTGTAAAGGAGCTGGTGC
The DNA here is from genome assembly GCF_027887155.1 of Malaclemys terrapin pileata. Taxonomy (NCBI): domain Eukaryota; kingdom Metazoa; phylum Chordata; order Testudines; family Emydidae; genus Malaclemys; species Malaclemys terrapin. The sequence continues at coordinate 12,417,250 of NC_071520.1, read as the reverse complement.
TAACAGAGATGAGGAGCCGTTCATACCTTTCAGAGCTATTATTTCTCCGCAGAAGCAGTTCTGCAATTATTTGTGACAGTTTTCTTTGCAATAGAAGAACTAGAAACAAAAAACCCAGTCTACACAATTGTAACCCTGGCAGGAGCCCCAGTGGAACAGGCCTTAAGTTTAATTTGTTAAAAAAAAAAAAAAAAAAAACCCTAAAGCTTCCATTCTACAGAAACTAACTACCAGATGAGTGCCAATGCGGCTTTCTGTCACAGACTAGAGCTACCTATCCCCGTCTGCAACGAATATTAGAATCACCAAAACCCAGGGATCATCATTTTTGACAATTTTTTTTATGTCAAAATGATGCATGGGCTTTGTACATAGCTATAGACAAGCTTAATCCCTTTTCCACTGGGAGGCAGTGTGATCCGCAGAAAGTGCACTGGACTGCAGTGCAGGAGACCAAGGTTTTATTCCCAGTTCACCTACTCGCTTGTTAACCCTGTGCTGGTTTCTGGCCTCAGCGTACCCATCTGTAAGATAGGGATAACGATACCGACCTACTGTTCTCTAAATCACTTTGGGATGAAAAGCACTACACACAAGCTAGAAATTATTTTAGAGGAGATTCCTTCAAGGTTGGAGGAAACAAAATTTGACCTATTTTTTTCCTTGTATCTGTTTCCATAGTCTGGGCAACTATGTCTATTTCCCTACCCCATCCAATGTAAAAAAAAAAAAAAAAAAAAAAAAAAAACCCACGAGATGGCTCATATGCTCTTTAAAAAATAATAATCCATGATTAACCCTATATAAGAGGGGAAAACAAATTAAGTGAGGAAACAGATTTTAATGCCAATCTAGCTATGGGTTATTATAATAATAGCAAACTAAAATACTTTGAAATGGTTTAAAAATGAGCAACTTTAAAATGTGTAACACTGTACATCTGCACAGTGAACACATGGAAATCAAACAAACCTCTAAGTTCCCACCCTGGCCTTGACTGCTTTGTTTTGTTGTTGTTTTCTCACTCTCAAAGCATATATGGAGCTTGTTCACACAGCAGATAATAAAGCCAAGTAGACATGAAGTGGGAAAACCCAGACCATAACAGGTAATAAAGCTGGAGATGGGGACTAAAACTTGAATTACTTCGGTCCTATCTGCAGTATAAATTTTTACTGTGTTTAAACATCACACTTAGCACACAGCAGCACACTAGGCATGTTATAACATGGGTTAGTTTTGCCTGAGTGGGTGAGATGAGATGAGCCCATGTTATTTAAAGGTCAAGGCTCAAAACATATAGGGGTTAGCTGGTCAAGGGCAGAGTGAGGGCATTAGCTTAACATGATTATAACACAGTCAGTCACATCAAAACACACTAAGACCAAACAATGTTAGAACGGGTCTAGAGCGTGCTGCCTAAACACCGTCCTGCTTACAGTTTAGATGGTGCCTTGTTTTATTCTTAGACAATAAAGTTTAATTCAAAATACAGAAACATAACTCTCCTTATATAAGGAAAGTGTACTTTAAAAAAAAGTAAATCTATTGAAAGTTCAAATTACATCTCAAGATTAAGTCAATTAGAGAAGCACGTTGCAAGAGTTGTATGAACAACACTATGTTTGTAAGCAAACAGACTTTTTTTTTTTTTTTGGTCATCAGCCTCAAGATATTTGTGGGTAGAGATCTAGGCTGACAAGTGTTAAAGTGTTAGCAAAAAATGCTTTTCAAACTGGGTTGGTGTTTCCATAGTACCCACAGCAAATGCACCTGAGCACTCAACACAGTTCTCAGACACATCAGGAACGTGTTTGAAACTGCCTGCCTAGCAGGGCTCTAATACCTGTCTATGCTACAGCTTCCAACCATAGTGGCTGTAATATAGCTTTTGAAATTGGGCGATACAGATGCAAACCAGGCTCTCCACTTTTAAACCATTTACAAACAAGTAGAATGAACAGTGTTGTTGGTTTTTTGGGGGTGGGGTGCTGTTTGTTTTAAACACACGGGCTTAGGAGTTAAACATCAAGCCCAGCATCTCACTTTGCAACCTCAGGCAGGTATACAGAAACTCTGAGCCCTGAGCAAAGCTGACTGAAGTCACTGGGGGATCCTTCCCAGCCCCTGGTGAGCAGATGTTTAGTACATGCCCCTGACCTTCAAAAGAGATTCAGTTGGGGTGACCATCAGCGTGTGTAAATGTGTTAACTAACTAATTAACAACAACCACCACCACCAAAACCATAAGAACAATCCCCACTGTTTTCTCCAATTGTTTCCGTACAGCAGAGGCTGCACTGGGATGCCCTCATCCATACTGGGACCCTTCTGGAAACTCCGCCCCATCTAGTCATGTTTTAGTCAAGAATCTCAAGATTCTCAATCTTAGCAAGATGGGAAGGCTGTTGTGGTTGCGAATTCCTGACTTCTGTTCATGACCCCCAGGTTGAGAACATACATCTAATGTAAACCTCCTTTCCAAGGCCACCCTTCAGTAACCCACACCTGGTTCAGATGCATTTTAAGAGGCTTCCTTATACCTGACCCATAGAATCCTGCCTGGCCTTATGCGGACAGATCCAGGGAGCTGTTTCTTCTAAATGAGCCTTGCTTTTTGGGGCACTGGGAGGCTCTCTTGGACTTTAGCACAGGAATCTGCTTTCCAAAAACTGTCTTTCTAGTGCAACCTCAGACATCCCTGTGAAATTCCCCACTGCAACTCAGAATTCATGAGGATTGGAACACATTCAAAGGGCGTATCTGAGCATACATACGATACTAACCCTGTGGATCTAAAGTGCTGTCTGCATTTACACTCTAACCAAGTCAGAAGGCCTACTTCAATGGTAAGCAATATGGGACATCAAGTCACTAAGGTAAACATATTCATTTGACTAAATGTGGAGGCTGAGAATAAATTCAGATTTGAGAGGGTCAGAGTGGCAGGTTCGTGCATGGGATCTTCCTACAAAAATCACTGCCGTTTCCCAGCATATTCAGGGAGATGATGCGCCTATGTCACCTTGTTCACATGGGCTGCAGTTTAGTTTCCTCCAGGCAATTGATGGACCAAAAACCTAGAATTGTGCTAAAAGCAGCTTCCCAGCATTCGGGAATTCTTTATCCTTTCCCCTCTCCAGACACCAAATAATGATTAGCTAGCAGCAAGGGACTCCACACTCAGAGAAACCCATGTTCATACAAAAACCTCCCTTTGGGAAGGAGGGAAGAGTGCAAGACACTGCTCTGCGACATGCCATAATCCAAAGTCATGAAGTAGCAGAGTTCCTAGATGTGAAAGGAGCAGAGCCCAGCTGCCATCCAAGTGTTAAATTAAGAAGAGCTCCATGTTAGGTAAAGATGAGCTTAAAATTCCACTTTCCTGCTCACCCCTGGCAAGTCAAATCAGGGAGTGCAGCCAGCCTTGCAGCTCAGCAGTCTCCCTGAAATTCAAAGGCAAAGCAGGAAGCAGAGCTCTCAGGCCCTCTAGATACACTCGTATGAGGAAGAGCAGAGCAGAGCAGCATTATCAGTGCTTTGTCCTGTGCACAGCAGAGTATGCAGCATAGGCAATGAAGAACACTTTCCTTCTTACATGGTTAAAGGAAGTTCCATTGAGATCCCTCATGCATGGGTGTGGTGGAGCAGATAGGGGGGAGCGAAATGAGAGGAGAGAGAGTCTCCAACCCAACACCCAGAATGGCAAAGTTGCATGCACCCCTCCTTCTGTACCCAATTAGGAGGGAGCCCTGGGCTTCCCACTGAGGCAGTACCCTAGACCCCGCTAAGTATTCCCTCCCCCCCCCACAATGCTTTAATACCAGGTTTCGTGACCAGTATATTTTTTGAGCCACAATGTTAATAGAATTTTTTTTCTGCAACCCCCGTGACTAGCAGAAATCATCTCCTTCCTGCCCCATGCCTCACCATGCCCTTGCACAAAAGAAAAGCAAAGTAATTCACCCCACTGTTAGAAATCCTTTTGGGATAACTTTGCTTTGATCACTCTAGTGAGATTTCTCTGTTCCTGAGCAACACGTATATCCCAGGGCTGAAGAATATATTTCCATCCAACTACAGCTTCAGTTGTAAACAGATTTTCTTCCTTGCAACTCAGAGATTTTACTCATCAGCTCTTAACAGCCATAAAAGCAACAAACTTCAAATGTGTTGCCCCACACCCCTGGTCTCCCCACTTCCCGTGACAGCAGTCATCCTGAAGTCACACAGACTGCACAACCCCTCCATAAAACACCTTTTAATCACTACTAAGTTTAAGCATCAAACTTGCTGGCAGCCACAGTTAGGCTCAGACGGGAGAGCTGCTAGGATGATTAACAATAGGATGTTCTCTTATTGAGTTACCCACAAATCCATGCAAGTAACTAGTGCAACCAGCAGAAAATTAATCCAAATACCAAGATTCCCTGAAACAAGGAGAATAACATGACACTGCACGACTCCAAGGCATTCTGCTGTAACATGAGGAGTGTGAAAATGTTGACTTCCTTCCCTGTTAAACTTAGGTCCAGGGATGATCTTAGGGAAACATGAAGAAAGTGGTCACAAAAGACATGAGAATGTGGGCAGGGATCTCCCAAGCCAAAGCTCGCAACCTATCAGGATCTAAATGATTATAAAAAATAAGAGAGAGAGAGAGAATGTGTGACAGACACAAAATGGAGGGCACCAAATCAGGATCTAAATGAGATTGTGTGTGTGTGTGTGTGTGTGTGTGTGTGTGTGTGTGTGTGTGTGTGTGTGTGTGTGTGTGTGTGTGTGTGTAAGAGAGAGAGAGACACACACAAAATGGAGGGCACCAAAAAAATAGCACAGGAAGCCTCAGATAATTAATTATCTAAGCATTAATTTCCTTATGTTATTTTTTGTAACTATATATATGTTCATATTTCAGCACTGTCTACTGTGAATAATTTGCAGGACCAAAACAGAAATACCAGATTGGTGGAAGATGGATGTAATGTGGCTCTGAACCAAGAGGCAGTGGGAAGGTAACACACTCACAAACCCTTCTCTTGACTTATGCAGAGCATCATAATCTAGTCTCAGTTAGCGCATAGGAAGCTGAGACCAGCCATGCTGATGGGTCATTATTACCTTCCTGGGGATTGCACCACATAATATGTAGTTCCTGCCCACTTGAGTCCAAACCGTAGCAGAGACAGTTCGCTCCACGTTATTGGAAATGCATATTGCACAAACAACAGACCAGTCATACTTAGTTTTCACTGTCTCAGGCGCATGTTTGAAGCCCAGTGCTCAAGGAACTTAAATGTATTTTCTTCAGAACAGATTACACGGTGATGCTCCTGGCCCATTTTCACAGAGCGTGTGGCTGTCGCTGTCCATACTTTAAAATGATTTGGGGACTGGATTTTGAAATGTTAAGACCATGTTCTGACAACAGCCCTCTTTCACTGCAGGCTCACACAGGGCATTCTCACCCAGCGAAACTCATAGTATCCTCCTTGTCCTAAAAATGCTGTGCAGCAAATTACTAGTGCCATTATAATTGCTGTCACGACCCATCTCAGATATAGCTGCATTTCAGTGCTAGGTGAGGAGGTTTAGAATCCTGTTCTACTGTATTAAGTCGTTTGGGGGTCAACAGCAGGGATAAGGACCCAAGCCTGTGCAGTTCTTGTGTTCCCAGACACCACACACAGAGATAGAAATGCACTAAGTTTATAGAGTCCAAACACAAGGACTGTTCATTATTAAGATACTTCTGCAACCCACTATCCCATAGGTTCGGAATTACAGGATAAAAAATATTTGATCCACACAGTGCTGTATGTTACAGTTGCTACTTTCCTACAGGCACAGTCCAATCTATAAGCACCTTGGGTCCTTGCCACACTACAATCTGGAGTGACATGCAGAGAAACACTGTTGATTTTGGTATAGCACCATAAAAGGTTTCTTTCTTTAAAAGATGCAGTAGGGATTAGGATGCAAATAAAAATATAAAATGTGGCCACTAGAATAACAGTTTTTTTGTATGCCATGGTAGATATGCTGGTAGCGAATCCAGAGATACCCATCAGAGACTGTGATACCAACATGTACCGTTCAAAAATATTAGCTGATATAAAAGTGAATGTGCAGCACTGATAAAGCTTATTCAGATAGTATGGCCACCACGGAGTCACATCTGCCGTGTAACCATACGACCATGAGGCAATCCAACCCCAGCTGCCACATTTAGACTGGGTTTCCTCTCAGATAAAGGAGATTCTGATCTTGTTCCATAGCCTAGTTCAGGGGTCAGCAACCTTTCAGAAGTGGTGTGCCGAGTCTTCATTTATTCACTCTAATGTAAGGTTTCGCGTGCCAGTAATACATTTTAACGTTTTTAGAAGGTCTCGTTCTATAAGACTATAATATATAACTAAACTATTGTTGTATGTAAAGTAAATAAGGTTTTTAAAATGTTTAAGAAGTTTCATTTAAAATTAAATTAAAATGGAGCCCCCTGGACCGGTGGTCAGGACCCGGGCAGTGTGAGTGCCACTGAAAATCACCTCGCGTGCCGCCTTCGGCACACGTGCCATAGGTTGCCTATCCCTGGCCTAGTTAAATAGAGGGTTTGAGTTGTAGAAGTTTGAAAGGGGAAGGTGGTAAGGGGAGAGAAACTATTATTTTAGTAACTAAAACAGATATGCAAACCACATCCAAATACTGTGACTGGAGCACCCCGCATCAGCTCTGTACAGATGACAGTTTTAGTGCTTAAAATACACACACTGTAATTCAAAACAAATTTTAGGATGTTACGGATTATAAAATCCTGCCTCAGCATTAACAGAGGCTTTGATGTTCAAGGATTTATTTACAATTTACAATCCCAGCCCTCATCATGTGTAATTTAAAAATCAGGGCAGAAAAATAATATACCTTACAATTGGTGCACTGGCTAAAACCTGCTTTGTACCTCAAGAATTTGATTGTTGCTTTGGGAGGACTTCCTTCATACACTGCACACACCCAGCCAAGACACTCAGGAGTTTAGATATCATGTGCAGTCAAACTCCCTCTCTCTCTGACAGTGTCTGTGGTACAGTGGCTGAATCGCAATATAGTACTAAGAACCTGTTTCTTTTCTCATGTGTACCAGCAAGAAACAGAAGTAACTCAACTGAAGTCAATGAATTTTCACCACAGTAAGAGCAGAATCAGGCCCTTACTGTTCTTTCATGCTTATCGGGTGGGTGGAGCAAACTAAAAGGAGAAAGTCAAACAACCTGCTGCCCTGGTCTTGGTTTCTCTGGGGGAAAGGTGGATTCAGGAAAGCTGCACTTCTGCTCCACAACCTGATAGGTTTTCCTATAGTAATTGAAACAGAGCATTACTTCTCAGATGGCCAAGTCTCACCTCATTAACCTTTATGGACTGACTTCCAAAATTCCTTGAAGGCAAAGTACTGGCCTTTTTTGCTTTGGGCATTGTGACTGATTATCCCCAGTGGGTTGGGAAAAGGGACAGGACTCTCTGTTAGACTTGCAGTGCACCACAGTGCTTGAATCTGAAGTCAGAAGCATGTTACCAGGTCTCGAGCTCACAAAGGCTTCTTTGCTGGCCTATCTTTCAGCTGAGGTTCAAAACTGTAGCTTGGACTATTAGTGATAATTAAAGACTCCACAACACTTCTTGCAAGAACGGAGAGCATTGGCCAGCATCCTGACCATCTTTCAACTTGGGCCTCCTTAATAATTCCTGTCACTTCACTTGAGTAAGGCATCTTTCCCCCCCCCCCCCGAAATCTATCCATCTCCCCGATGCATGTCATCCACAAGCACAGCACATTCCAAAAGTAAAGACATTACCTCACCCCACCTCTCAACGTTGGCAAATTCTTATTATCTTTGCTTCCTGCCTTACGTCCGTGGGCGTAGTTAACTGGCATTGTTCTATAGCTGCCATGACCTATACCCGAGTGGCTGCATTTCTGTGAATGGTGAGGTGCTCTCTGTAGGGAGCTGGTAAGTCTGAAAAGCAATCACTTTACATATTCACATCATTGAACATTAAATAAATGTTCTAATTCAGTCAAATGGCGGGAGGAAAATGCTGGCAACACTAGCTTGAGCCATGGCCAAGTGCACAGTGAATGGCGATTGCTATTCAGTGCAGAGGCAGGGCAGGCAAGTGACCTCACCTCCCCCAGGTTTATTATTAGTCATCTCTCTTCTCCACCAATGGGGAAGCTAGTCCTACTTCTGCTGCTTATACATCATACGCCATAGGAAAGTGCTCTGCTGTCATAGAGGGGGATGGTGACACCGGCATCCCCATAACAGACACAACTACCATACTGGTTGGTTTGCGGCCTGCTTGTCCTTTGGGTATAGCCAGGCCCAGCTGGAAACAAAACAAACCAGAGTCCACAGCGAGTTGGAGAAAAAAAGATTCATCTGCATCTCCCTGTTCTGAATACTGTGCAGGGCCACAACTGAGGGTCTGCATCCACTTGCGGGAGAAAGAGGGTGCACAGGAAAGAGGAGAGGTCATGCTAAATCACATTAGCAGGGCCATCAGCAAAGAGCTTCAGCTCTTTCCTCAGAGCTGGTGGGGGAAGAAGAGGGCGTTCCATTCACTCTAGGAAGAGGGGGCAATATAATAAGCAGCTAGATAATGTCAAGAACAAAATCTCTGGGAAGCACTGAGGGGGCCATTTATACAGTGTATTGTCCTTAGTGCGCCTAGAAAATCCACTGCCTGGTACTGAAAAGGATTAAAGTGGGGGCTGGATTAAAACAGAGAAAGGCTTAAAAAATAGCAAAATGAACTAGAGACAAATGTCAGAGACTAGATCTAAGCCTCATTCTTGACTGAGCGAGCCAGTGACAGACTAACAGCCAGGAGCTGCAGCCAAAAGCGCTAGAGTTAGATGCCACAAAGTAAGTGGCAATGCCTTAACCATATACATGTTGTAAAGGTCACTAGGACCTCTTCCATCCTTATCAAGGGGAGTGCTAACTTTCTCTCCTTGAGAGAAGGTGGGCAAGATGCACTTTATGGAATTTCCTAGGTTTGAGGTTCCCAAGAGTAGAAGGAAAGTGCAGCAGATTAAATCCCACTTTAGCTGCTCATAGAAGAATGCTGTTTCTAAACAGTGAGTGACAAAGGCACAGAATCTGCCTCACTGTCAGCCACTTTTTACATTGCTGTGGGATCCCAAAGCACTTTCCAAATGCAGCATCCTAAAATCCATGTGAGGTGGCTAAGCATCATTAAGAACATAAGAACGGCCGTACTGGGTCAGACCAAAGGTCCATCCAGCACAGTATCCTGTCTACCGACAGTGGCCAATGCCAGGTGCCCCAGAGGGAGTGAACCTAACAGGTAATGATCAAGTGATCTCTCTCCTGCCGTCCCTCACCACCCTCTGACAAACAGAGGCTAGGGACACCATTTCTTACCCATCCTGGCTAATAGTCATTAATTGACTTAATCTAGATGAATTTATCCAGTTTTCTTTTAAACCCTGTTATAGTCCTAGCCTTCACAACCTCCTCAGGCAAGGAGTTCCACAAGTTGACTGTGCACCCAATTTAGCAGGGAAACTGAGGGATAACAAGGGCAAGAGACTTGCCTAAGATCACACAGAAGACAAGTGATATACGGTCAGGAAAATAATTTAGGAAACCTAGCTCCTGATCCCCTGTTGTAACCACTAGACCACACTCTCCCTCCACTGTCCTGTATATTGTACTTTGTCTCAGCTGTACACAGAAATGGTGTCTATAATAACCTTTAAACCAATACTGCTAATAACCAGGGACTTAGATGCTTGACTATCTAGCTAGGCATTTGTAACTGAAGAATCTAGGTCCCTGACTGGGCGGGCTCTTTACAAAGGTATTCTGTTCCAAAGGGACCTAAGATGAGTTTTGAGCCAAGCATTGTTTGCATGGATCCATTTCAGAGTGCTTTTCTCCATCTATAGCCTGATTGCCTCTTCCTGGAGCAGTGCATGTACTCTGCATTTCTGTGCTAGCGGAGATACAAAAATAAGTATTATTAAAACCTGCAAATGAGCTGACCAGGGATCTGCAAACTTACTACCAATGGAGTAAAATGACATACAAATCCTATTCCCAAACTGTGCACTTCATATTGAGCAACACTGGCTCCTCCTATCCTACTGCGGTGCCACTGACAGAACTCTGAGGAGAGCGCTAGTCAGCTCTCCCAGGTGGACAGAAGTCTCCACCAACACAAGGGTGTTCACAGGAAAGAGCTTTCTATACAAATACTGTCTTTGTGGAGAATGTAAACTGCACTTAGGACCCAGGCTACCTACTAACCAGCCTCTAGATGTGGAGTTTCTGTGCTCTCATGCTGAAGAGCAAAATCATCTCATTCACAGAGCACTGAGCGAGCATCCATCAGACTTCCACATCCTGCTGAGCTGGAAATATAAACACAAGCTACAATTCTGGTGTGATCAGTAGCTAAAAGAGAGAGTGAGACTATTTTAAAAACTGAACTGACCAAGGTCACAACAAGACCTCTCCATTTCATAGAAGTCCCTACATTACTTTTTCCCCTTGATTAGGTGCAGGGAGCACCATGGGGTTATTTTGCAACAGCAGATAGAAAAAAAAGAAATAAAATCCATTAGAAAATATGCCATCATTCTCCATACAAATCGTTGTGATAAATTTGATAGCTTTTAAACTATGTTAAAACTTTCCCCCCCCTCTACTTGCATTATAATTATTTCATGTAAGTATTGCATAATTCACCCTAGGATGCAAGATGTTGGATGAAAGTTGTTTATGACATTTTACAAATAGTTATTAGAAGGCCCACACTCACAGAGCAGTACCCCCCTACAGCCATTCAGAAAAGAATTGAGTTCCAGCTACCTGTGTCTGTTATTAGAATTCTAGACACCTCTCATTTCTGGAAATCTAGGTTTAAAACTTGGCTTAACTCCCAAGTGAGAGAGTTTAGTGATCTCACCCGAGTCCCCATCCACATCATAGAACACACACATGATTTGGCATGACTGGCAGCCTCTGCTCGAGAGGCCTAGGACTGAAACAGCAGGTGTTTGCTGGCCAGCATAATGCTACACTGGCAGACCCACAGAGAAAGCTTGCATAGCACATGTCTGTACTATACCTGCTTCAGTCCACTGTTAGCATGAACCAAAGTCCTGAAAAACGATTCACCCACAGAATGTAAAGCCAGAAAATGTATGACATCTGGATGCATGAAGGAGCCAAATACTGTAGAACAAGTCCAACTTGACACTAATTACCATTAAGGCTGAACAGAACCTGCTGTGACCTAGACCTGCACGTCCTGTTCAAACACAGCTTCAGGGAAGACTGGCAGGACTAGTAGTGGCGTGGCTGAAACACAGATGCAGGGAAGGCTGGCTGAAGCAAAGAGCTACTTTCATAACATGTAGAGTGGAGGATGTTCCGTATATGGCCTGATAGGGACTATCGCACGATGCCTCTTACACCTTTGTTTTGTGTTCGTTTTATGAGGACAGGACTCTGTCAGTTTGCTTAGGCTCAAATATACACCTTCCTAAGCATAAGAAAAATCCCATTCAGCATGCCTGCAGAATGACTGATAGTGGAAATGAATAGCAGTGAACAAGAAATGTAGTTGTCTTGTGGACGTAGAAACCTTTTTTTTTTGTAGCGGAGTAGAAAGTAGCCACCACTACCTACCAGGTTAAGACAGTCGTAAACAGCCATATGAGCTGGGTTCCTACCAAAGCTGCTTGTGTTATCCCCTAGGCTGGGGAAAGGAGGGAGATAAAAATATACCTGGTCATGACCAGGAACAAATCATTGGGCTGTAAACTAGGAATTGGTTTGGGGATCTCAGATGCCAGCAGGCTCTTTTGTTAACATAGATACCCACATAACGTATTTCACTTATCCAGCAGTATTTAAAATAAAATCAGATCACTGTCTTTCCAGAAGACCAATCTAGCAGGCAGAATCTGCCTTGGAGATCTACCTTTGTTGTTTTCTCCCCATTGTTCCTTTCTGCAAAATTGCAACAGCTAGGAGGCTCCCCAGTCATCTAAAGCGCATCAGTAAACAAAAAGAGCAGAGACAGATGGCTGCAGCTCAGTTTAAGCCAGCATTGGATCCAACCTCCCTCTGCTTCTCATCTACATCCCATAAGAACACACAAGACCAAGGGAGACCACAGAAGTCATGCAACAGACAGCACATATGTATATATAATCTGATAAGGAAGGGGTCGCTGCAAGGACAGGGTGCCAAGGTTTGGAATTCTCAAGTAGCTTTCATTTATAGTAAATAGACATTTATAGTGAACAGCCTTTCACTAACACAACACTGGAACTCCAATTTCATGGGGGTTGAAACTAGATCTGTGAAACCTTCCAGCCAAATGCTCACCCAAATACATGCCTCCAACAAGCAGCAGGGAGATCTCCTTCCATTTAAAAATCACTCACTCTGAGAACTAGAGCAACTTGAGATAATGAAAACATCCTTGATGGACAAACCTCTTCAAAGCTTTGAATCCACCACTACTACAGGAATTCAATCCTGTTTGCAGACATCTGAGTTAATCCCTTATTAAAATATTGACTTAAAAAGAGAGAGACGGAGATTAAGATTACATACAAACTCAAAGAATGATTGGACTCTGCTAAACCTATCGGAGATTTCTTCACTCCTGAAAAACACTTCACTTCTTTCCCTATAAAGGCTGGAAGGCTAAATGAGTCAAAGGAAGAGGTTAGCTGCTATTGCAATGCATAATGACAAGGAGTTCAAATGCCTACATAAAATCCAGCATGCCCTTTGAATCAAACAATATAGTTAACTGTTAATTTCTCCTCACCCAGACCCAACTCTGAACATGGTCACCGTGTTTCCTTATTTCATCAAATTCAGTCAGATACAGCCCTGAATACACAAATGTGGGAATGGGTTCAAACATTCCCCTCCTTTCTCAAAACAATCCATTTCTGTTTTGGGTCTGCCAAAGCTAAACTAACCAATCTCCAAAAAAGCATCATCTAGGGCTTCCTAACATCCCATGAACCTCACTCACTTAGAAACACTCTAAAACACAGGGGAAGGGCTGGATTATCATTCCCTTAGATCAGTAATAATTAAAGGATGATACAGCAGACAGAATGATGTTTGAGTTCCCCATACCCAATGGGCAGGAAAACAGAAATGAGGGAGCAGCATTTCTATTGGTAAAGCCCTGGGGTAACAATGCCAGGTTACAGCATCATTGACATGCAGCCACCTATGGGGTGCCAGTTCAACCACTATACAGCACAACAGTAGAAGGAAGGGAAATTTTAGCCAAGACACTACAACAAACTTCTATCTTTATAAAAAGGGGTCAGAGGAGTGTCACTCAAGGCATTGGTTTATATAAAAAGTCTTAAATACACAAAATAAATTGCATGGACCCCAATTTATTACCTCCAGAATGATGCAGAGCTGTCAGCCTTCCTGGGAACCAAATCTTTGGTTCCAAGAACTCTAAGTACCCCAAGCTTGAATTTTAGCCTATCAGGCCATCCCCAGATCAGGGCAGCTTTGAGTTATAGCCATGGTTCTCTTTTTAGACAGTTGCCTCCCTTTATGTGGTCGACCCCAAGAACCCTTCCTTCCCCACATGTGGACACGAACATGTGAATTAACCAACCCCCTGTTTAAACAAGATGTACACACCTGCATCTCCATGGAAACAGCTGTCCTGAGGACCTCTCCCAGATGGCATATCTCCATCATTTGGCCAGATCTGTCCTGTTTTCCGTACTCCCACAATAGTGGCTTCAGACACGATGACTGGCTGTTGCCTGTGCCGCTTTTGAGACTGGGGGGTTGGTGGGCTGCTGCTGTCGAAGGACTGTTGAGAATTTTGGGATGGAGAACGGCTTTTCTCCCGATACATGCGGTAAGTGGTGGGGCTGGGGGAAACGTGGCTAGACTGCCCGGAAGAGAAATCTTCCTCACTGGATGTGAGGTTCTCATTAGAACTACAATCTGGGGTATACCCTCCCCCAATGTCCTCAAAACTCCTTGGGGAATAAGACCTCCTGGGCCAAGTAAGATGCTTTTCCTGATCAGAGGCACTCTGATTCCGCAGTACAGGTCCTTTGCTTTCTCCTTCCCCCATCATCCCACCCACATAGATGCTTTGGTAGGGCTGAAAGTCCATTGGTTGCCAAGGTGGTCGATTGCCTCCATTAACATTTATTAGGTTGTCTTTCAGAAACCTGGGGTTCAGTTCAGCATCCTCATATTCTCCATCATAGCCAAAGCTGCTCTCAGAAGACCTTCCCCGGTAGGCCGGCCTCTGGAACTCATTAAAGCTGGGTACCACATTAGGAGGGAGGGAGTGCAAGGATTTTTTGCGTTCCATCTGCATGGCTTGGCTACCAAGGGAGCTTATTTTATCAGAAACATCTTTATCATTGACCTTCACTAAACCCTTCTCATGGTGGTACTCCATGTTCACATAGAAGGGCTTCTCAGCAGCATCCTTACTATCACTAGAAGAATGTGAATTAACCTTTTTAATCCTCTCAAAGTTGGACCTTAGTGCTGCCACACTGGTGGCATTCCCTTTGTCCTTAGCGAGAGGCTCAAAGGACCCCTCTTTCTCAGTGGAGCCCACCAGCCTGCGGGTGGAAGAGGGCCTGTGTTTTGAAGGGGATCCATCCATATCACAGCGATTCTCCGTATCTTCCCCCACTCTCTTCAGTTTCTCTTCACTGTAGTATTTACACCTGTCTTGCTCCCCTTCCCCATGGTGGGAGCTCTCCAAGGGCAACAGATCTGACCCATCGCTCTGGATGGACAGCTTCCTCAGAGAAGGTACCCTTGGCTTGAACTTCTCCTCTCCGTGGTGGGGTTTGTTTTTTTCTGGATCGCCTTGCTCGGTGGTTTGGTGATAATGTGGGTCTTGGTTCTGCTGCTCTGCATCCCCTTCAGGCAACTGGGAAATCCTCTTGAAACCCCACCTCTGTCGGTCGTAGCTCTTCTTCTCCTTTGCCAAGAGAGTCTGCAGGTAAATCATACGGAACCTCTCCTTGTTGACCTCCATCTCCAGCCTCCGGATAGAGGCTTTGCACATCTCCAGCTCCTGCTCGATATCTCCCACAGATTTCAGCTCCATCTTGGGAGGCTCGGAGTCTGCAAACTGGGCTTTCCAAGCCTCCACAAACCCCACTGGGTCCACCATTTTGCATCCGGGGAAAGATCACGGTGGGGAACAGGAGGTGGAGAGAAGACGCCAGCTGAATTTCACATGGAGCTACAGAACGGCCAGAGGCGGGTTAACTCACGGAATGGATCTTTCCCCCAGTCCACGCATGAAGGAAAACAGGGAGGTAAAGCCAGCTGGTCCTGTGTCCGAGAACGTCCCCTCTGCTCCCCGGCTTCCGACCCCCCCTGCCCCGCACACACCCCCTACTTCACCCCCCGCATGCCCGAGGACAACAATGCTCCCAACGCAGCAAGCCGGAGCGCGTCCAAGGCAGCGTGGACAAAGGAGCGGAGGTGGGAGGGAGGGAGGGAAGGTGAGTCTCACCCACCCCCTGCGGCCCCGGGCGGGGGGCCGAGGACCTGGTGCAGCTGCGCTCAGCGGCAGCGGCTGGGATGTGCGGGGCAATGGAGAGCCCCGCCGCTCGCTCCCTCCTCCCGGGCTATTGTGCTGCTCTCCCAGGCCCCGCCGGGCACGGGCGGCAGGGCTGCGGCTTGTCCCTCGCCAGCTCCGTCGCTATCCCATGGTCCCGGCGAGCCCGGAGCCCCGGCGAGTAGCCTCCCGGCGCCGCCGCCGCGGTTCCCGGCTGCCCATCGCGCCAGCCCAGGTTCTGGCGGCGGCTCTGCGAACCGCACTCGCAGCCGCTGCAGGAAGGGGAGGGGACGCTGCGATTGACAAGCCAAGCGGGCCTCTTAAAGGGGAAGCGCTGCTTGGCTTGGGGGGGCGCTCATCTCTACCAGGGTCAGTCCCTGCAGGAGCGGGGCGGGCTCCCAGGGCAGGAGACCCTCTCCCGGGAACACACCCGCATTCCGCAGCGGGAGCTGCCCCATGTGGCACATGCAAACACCTACACGGATACTCGCATCTAAACACACACACCATCTCATCCCCACAGATGCACACACCCCGCAAACTTGCTCAGACGTGGACACGCGCAGAGAAGCTGGTACTACTCGGATCTGCATTTGAGCACACACAAATATGTCTACATTCGTAGCTGTGTATCTACACATCCACGTGTGTGCTCAAACCTAGGAAGTACACATGCCCACACAGCTCCACATCTGCTCTTGTGCACACATACACACTCTTGTGCTCAGATCAGCACTCCCATCCAAATACCCACAAATAACACACTCAGACCTGTAATACACCTTCATAGGAACATGCTAACAGGCCAATGCCCTTCACAAATTCAAAAGGGGGAGAAGGGATAGCTCAGTGGCCTCCTAAACCCAGCGTTGTGAGTTCAATCCTTGAGGGGGCCATTTAGGGATCTGGGGCAAAAAAATATATAGTTGGGGATTGGTCCTGCTTTGAGCAGAGGGTTGGATTAGATGACCTCCTGAGGTCCCTTCCAACCCTAATATTCTATGATGCTAAGGGCAAGGGGTTCCCAATACTCAACTAAATGATAAACTGGACACTTGTGATGGATCTGCCAACTAGTGGCCAGAAACTAGCATGATCTTCATTGATGACTAGGCTAACGTTTTAGTTCTGCAAAATTACAAAAGCCAAAGCTCCCCGGTGGGATGCCCAATCCTCAACTCTGAAACAAGGGTGACCCGGTAGCTAGAGGAGGAGTCTGGGAGCTGGATTCTATTCCTAGCTCTGCAACTGATTCATACACCCTTGGACAAGTCCCTTATCTTCTCGCTGTCTCAGTTTAACCACCTGTAATAGGATGACAATATTTACCTGCATCACACAGCTGAGTATTCTATTTTAACCAGGTACTTATGGAATTCATCACTATCTAAGCATCTTACAAAATATACATAAATCCAACTGGACCGTCCTAGAATTCACTCTTCTATTCCCTTTCTCATGAATAAGAAGAGGTTTTATAAAAAAAATAAATATGTATGTAATGTTAGATTTAATTCATTAATGTTTGATGCAAGGCTTGTTGCAGGACTGCTATATAGCTTGGGTGTGTGCATGTGGTTAAGAGATAAAGTGGCAGTAGATAGGATCATGACAATGTAGAATAGTTCCTCTGGTTTGTAGGACCAACGAAACTTCTTATGACTTCTGCTGGTAGCTCTTCACATCAGCTTTTAACAAGGTTCCATAAAGTATCAGACTTAATTCATTATATTAAATTTGTTCATTCAATTAATTCAATTCATTAATATTTGTAAAGTGCTTTGAGATCCTAGGAGGAAAAGCACTGCTGTCCACAAAGTTAGCTAAGATTAGCCTTTTATATTTCTGATGTTGTTCAATAGCCCAAAAAACCCTTTCACTTTTCATGCATCTAAAATGCATTCTGCAACTGATCAATAGTGCCTTCAGCTTTGCACTGTTCTTTCTTTTGCTGTTTATTACAGAGCTTTTACTTTCCCCCTTCCTTCATAAAAATGCCCACCTGGCCTCGTACCAAGGTTTCTAACACATGTGGGACATAGATTGATCAAGGGTTAAGGTTTCATTGACATTACATTTGAAAAAAAAAAGTCCATATAATGACATTTATGTAAACTGCAGTTTTTATAAGGCCATATGCATAATATTATAATCATTCATTTATACTTTTTTAAATATACAGTTTGGATCTAACTTGTCATTTGCATTCACACACTGATTTAAGATTACTCAAGTCTCAGTTTCCCTTGCTCTTTATTTTTCACAAAGATGTTGTGTAATAGCCTAAAGTGCATGGGAATCAGGCAGGTGAGGTTTCCATGCCCTTTCTCCCCTCTGCTGTGTATCCAACAGAGTGAGAAAACACAAGAATTCTGATGAGTATTGAAGCCAGAGGCTGAATTTCTGTATGACACATTAAATTCTAATTAGTATTGGAATTAAACAACTGGGCCTCCATACCTAGTGAGGTCTCTGTGTCTGCATCAGGAATTTGGATGAGTAT
Organism: Malaclemys terrapin pileata; assembly: GCF_027887155.1. Lineage (NCBI taxonomy): Eukaryota > Metazoa > Chordata > Testudines > Emydidae > Malaclemys > Malaclemys terrapin. Next base: position 12,399,111 of record NC_071520.1, on the reverse strand, counting down.
GAGAAGTAGCTGCTGGATTTCTGGGCACCCCATAAGCACTTTATTGACTCAAAATAGTACCATTCTAAAGGCACACAAAACTTTAAGGCAAAGTTATGATGGCAGGCATATAGCAGTGGTCTGAGTGCATATTACTTTTCAAATACAAAACTGTTATGATATTGTTCCTGCGACTAGCAGTTAGAGCAGCCAGCATGCCCCCTCTAGTGGCACAGAAAATAAAGGTTTCAGAGTAGCAGCCGTGTTAGACTGTATCCGCAAAAAGAACAGGAGTACTTGTGGCACCTTAGAGACTAAAATTTATTTGAGCATAAGCTTTCATGGGCTACAGCCCACTTCTTCGGATGCATAGAATGGAACATATATTGAGGAGATATATATACACATACAGAGAGCATGAAGAAGTGGGAGTTGTCTTACCAACTCTGAGAGACCAATTAAGTAAGAGAAAAATTTTTTGAAGTGATAATCAAGATAGCCCAGTACAGACAGTTTGATAAGAAGTGTGAGAATACTTACATGGGGAGATAGATTCAATGTTTGTAATGGGTCAGCCATTCCCAGTCTCTATTCAAGCCTAAGTTGATTGTATCTAGTTTGCATATCAATTCAACTTCAGCAGTTTCTCGTTGGAGTCTGTTTTTGAAGCTTTTCTGCTGCAAAACTGCCACCCTCAGGTCTGTTATTGAGTGACCAGACAGGTTAAAGTGTTCTCCTACTGGTTTTTGAATGTTATGATTCCTGATGTCAGATTTGTGTCCATTAATTCTTTTGTGTAGAGACTGTCCGGTCTGGCCAATGTACATGGCAGAGGGGCATTGCTGGCACATGATGGCATATATCACATTGGTAGATGTGCAGGTGAACGAGCCCCTGATGGCATGGCTGATGTGATTAGGTCCTATAATGATGTCACTTGAATAGATATGTGGGCAGAGTTGGCATTGGGCTTTGTTGCAAGGATAGGTTCCTGGGTCAGTGTTTTTGTTCAGTGGTGTGTGGTTGCTGGTGAGTATTTGCTTCACGTTGGGGGGTTGTCTGTAAGCGAGGACAGGTCTGTCTCCCAAGATCTGTGAGAGTAAGGGATCATCTTTCAGGATAGGTTGTAGATCTTTGATGATGCACTGGAGAGGTTTTAGTTGGGGGCTGAAGGTGACGGCTAGTGGTGTTCTGTTATTTTCTTTGTTGGGCCTGTCTTGTAGGAGGTGACTTCTGGGTACTCATCTGGCTCTGTCAATCTGTTTTTTCACTTCAGCAGGTGGGTATTGTAGTTTTAAGAATGATTGATAGAAATCTTGTAGGTGCTTGTCTCTGTCTGAGGGATTGGAGCAAATGCGGTTGTATCTTAGAGCTTGGCTGTAGACAATGGATCGTGTGGTGTGTCCTGGATGGAAGCTGGAAGTATAGCGGTCAGTAGATTTCTGATATAGGGTGGTATTTATGTGACCCATCGCTTATTAGCACAGTAGTGTCCAGGAAATGGACCGCTTGTGTGGATTGATCTAGGCTGAGGTTGATGGTGGGATGGAAATTATTGAAATCATGGTGGAATTCCTCAAGGGCTTCTTTTCCATGGGTCCAAATGATGAAGATGTCATCAATATAGCGCAAGTAAAGTAGGGGCGTTAGGGGACAAGAGCTAAGGAAGCGTTGTTCTAAGTCAGCCATAAAAATGTTGGCATACTGTGGGGCCATGCGGGTACCCATAGCAGTGCCGCTGACTTAAAGGTATAGATTGTCCCCAAATGTGAAATAGTTGTGGGTGAGGACAAAGTAATAGAAAATAAACTACAACATGGCTTCTCTGCTTCAGGCAAGAAGACCCATAACTGACCCTGAGGCTCCCTCTTGTGGGCAAAAGCCAGTTACTTTTCCTAACAAACTGGCCCTCCCACAGCTGTGGCTCTCTCTCCTCACCAAGGGCCTGATCCGGAAACATAAAATTAATGGGAGTTCAATATAAGTGAGACTGGGACCCTAACAGCAGAGTCCTTTTCAAGGATTTTTTTAAAATACAGTCTATAATTTGCCTGTGATTGATGAAAAATGTTTTCTAACAGTGTGTGACCTCTGCACAAGAGCGGGAAAGAGAGAATTCCCACTCAGGATCCTGTGAATGAAGATTTCTGTATTTCTTGGAATGAGTCAAAGCCTGCGAGGAGACAGAGGTGAATAAATCTATTCCCATTATCTCGAATGAACTCTGGGTGTAGCTCAGAAAGGAGAATAACCCACACTGGATTGTAGTGCACATCTGAAATGGACTCTGATCACAACCCTCTAAAGGAATGAGCAGGGTGACTGAAATATTTTACTCTCTTCTCTCATCTAATTCATCATGGTTTCTGTTCTGCCCACGACGTTATTACACTTAACTTTCCCTTATCTTTCCCATATCTGGCATGGGAGTAGCTGGGCAGACAGAATGATGAACAGAACAATGTATTCCAACTGATGCATGCCAATTTTTAGTAACATAGCATTGAAAGGATATACAGCACATTACAAGAGGAAAACTGCACTCAAGTCAATCCCTCGAATAATTTACAATCTAAGGGCACAAATTAGCAGAAAACTGACACAGCAGTAGCACCTTTCTTATGTGACCAACCAAGTGATCCTTGTAGCACTCCTCAAAGATTAAAGTCTCTTCCCTAACCTCCTGTCCCAGAAAAGAGAAAGACATGAAGGCAAAGGACTATAATGTGGTTGTAACCACTCTGGGAAACTTTAAGTAGGTCCCATGTTTGTTTCCTAGCTCCCAGACCTGCAGAGACTGGGAGTGTCATGAGGGCAGCACACTCAGCCCCTGGTTGAGGGAATGCCTCCAACAACTGCTCCTGATGAACTGCCAGGAGGAGAGGTTAGTGTAGCAAGGACCCTGGGATTCATGGAAATAAGAACTGAAGGGACCCAGGGTTCTGAGAGAGGCATGAAGAATCCTCCTGTTTGTAGAGATAAAGAAAAATGAAGGAGAAAACTGAGAAGACATGGGATGAAGGTGATGAGGGGAGAAATGGGTGATGAAGAAGGTAAAGAAAGAGCTAGAAAAAGTAGGAAGCACTGTCCGCAGAAAAGCCGGTAAGGTTCTGACCCTGCAGTTCTCATGCAAGAGACAACTGATGATTATATTGGGAACAATGCACTTATAGGGACAGCAGGCTTGAGTCTTTTAGGTGCTGAGAGATAACAAGAGAGATGTGAATGACATGACCTACTGGCAATAGGAAAACTGAGTTTCAAATATTCACTCACATGGCAAAACTGATACTAAAAAATAAAACCAATTGTTATTCTAACAGCTCCTGACCTTAACCTGAAAGCCAAAAACAATATCACTTGCCATAGGGCTGTTTGCTGAATGGCCTGTGAGCCATCATCTACGGCTTTGACTAAAAGACACACATACTCATTGTTTAAAATAATAGGCAATCAGCACGCTAACTTCAATTTATTGTGACAAAAAGAGGCATCACATTGGTATTCGTTCTGAGAAAAATTACTACACCAGCACCTTAGCCTTGTCTTCGGATGGCCCCCAATCACCACCCTTCTCCACACTCCCTCCAACAAAATTCCCCACAGGAGACAGGCATTGTTGCCAAATGTACTGTGGGGGATTCACCAGCTAGTTCCAGAGTTAATATATCTAGGAATGCGACAAACAGCCTGCATTCAAAACTGATACAGTTGTCCTCTTTCCTGACATATTACTCACTATATAAAAGGCTTCTTCAAAGCAACTAGGCTTTTTGTTAGAATTAAACACACACAACTAAAATCTAGGCCAGAGACATGAACGTCTGTCCAAGAAATTACAAATGAACAGTGGTGTTTACTTTTCAGAGAATTGGAACCCTTTCCTTGTGTTCCCCTGTCTAAGCAATTCATCAATAGTAACATGATCTGAGTTTCATTTTTACAGAATCAATTATTAATAATGGACTCTGTGCTCAGGAAATCTCAATGGGGCTTTCGAGGCAGGCCTTGCAGCATCCATCACTGACTGGGATGGATTAGGCTCTTTCTGAAGGCTATTTATTGTCCTGCTGTTATAAATGTGATTCTTGGAGCTAGAAGAGATATAAAATTGTAGTGACATCAAGTTACTGTGTCATTTCTGTTACTAGAAAACAAAAGGCAGTTTTCTTCCAAATTCAGTATTCCCAATATACAGAAAAGGGAAGGGAGGAGCCCTCTGGAACCAAATCTCACTTTCCCTTGAGGCCAAGGCACTGTGCGGTTTTATAGGACCCATACTCTTCATAGACATAAAGTGGGAAAGCTGCCTCATTTGATTTTCAGAGCAATATCATAGCATTGCTGAAGAGTTTTTGCACACAAGTCTAACAATAATAAAAGCAACATTTGCAGGGCAATTTAAAAAATATTCTTCTTCCCAGCTTTGTCACTGACTCATTGTGTGACTGAGGGCAGGTCACTTAAGGCCTGATTTTAGAACCATTTTTAGAGGCACAGTTTTCTGTCTGTAACAAGTTATGCCCATACCTCAGCATCAACAATAAATTGCCAGGAAAAAGCATGAATGAACCTGGGGATATAAAATTTTAGGGCCCAAATTATTTCAGGCACTATGCCCACAAAAATAGGGGGCTAGTTTGAAAACCAGGCCTGTTATCATTGTGAACTTGAGTTTACACCTCTGTAAAATGAGGCTAACACTACTCACCTACAGTACAGTACCTCAAAAGGGGGCTTATGTGACAATTAGTTTATGCTTGCAAAGCATGTTGGTTGCTTCTGCTGAAAGACATCATATTTTATATACATATATCGTATCCTCCAGTATAGTGAGCCACCCCTTCTATTCAGCCATCCAGTAGTGATTCAAACCCAGTAATCACAAAGAAGTTAGATGCACTGTCCACTGAATAGAATAAGCATGGTTTAATCAGGGGTAGGCAACCTATGGCATGCGTGCCAAAGGCGGCATACGAGCTGATTTTCAGTGGCACTCACACTGCCCGGGTCCTGGCCACCGGTCCGGGGGGCTCTGCATTTTAATTTAATTTTAAATGAAGCTTCTTAAACATTTTAAAAACCTTATTTACTTTACATACAACAATAGTTTAGTTATATATTATAGACTTCTAGAAAGGAGACCTTCTAAAAATGTTAAAATGTATTACTGGCACGCAAAACCTTAAAATTAGAGTGAATAAATGAAGACTCGGCACACCACTTCTGAAAGGTTGCCGACCCCTGGTTTAAGGGAGCATTTATTAGTCATCGTCATGAAACAGTTTTGAGAGATAAACAACTACATGGAATATAAGGTCAAAACATGACATATTTGGATCGATAACTACACAGGCACACATATTCACCTCCTCCACCAAATGGTGCACTCATTTTCTGTGCCAACAGGACTGGCATGGTTGCCAATAACAGCCTTGTTTGAAGATGAAAGGAAGACAAACAAGTCCCAAGAGAAGTTGCATACATACAATTCCACAAGACTGTTCTAATTTACGTTGTGAGCAAAACAGTATATGGGAAATACAAAGGCAGTTTTAAGCCACATTTCTCCTCATTTTCGCCCCCATCCCTATCTAAATGCAGGAATGGAATAACTGAGAATCAGGCCCATTGTGTCTGGTTATTTTTTATATTACCAAAAGTCTCTCTGTTATTTTCCTTGGTACGTTTTGAGGCGTTAGGATTCAATTAGATTCTTACATTCTTACATTCAGCCTGTTTACTGATGCATGTGTAGTGACTACATAATGGGGTTAATAATTAGTAAGTGTCCTACGGTCTTCTGTTTTCTTTCCCTCCAAAACATTGTACTAGGAGTATACTGGACCTTATGGAAACATTCTGCTCTCACTTATGCTGATGTAAATTCAGAGTGATTCCATTGGCTCCAGGGCTTTGTGGACATCAAATTATTGGTGAACAAGCTTTCTTGAATGGTGGTCTGATGCCTTGGTTTGATTCTTGAGGGTGATTCGTTAATTGACTCAGAATGTTTATAGTAGTTTTTTATGGCTCTGAGTTTTCCTGATTTCATGTTGGTGAAAGATTTACAATACCTCTTTTATGTTGGGGGAATACTGCCTATTAGGTACAGGACTTTGAATGTTACAAATCAGTGAGAGATTGCCTTGTTTAAATTCCTTCTTCCTGTCTAAAATTTGTTCCAGTAAAGAAGAGTGTAAGAATAATGTAGTGTATTATTCTTAGTCCATTTCTTTATGTCGATGTATGACCATAGATATCAGCTAGTTTCTTTGAACATACCCTTGGGTGTTATTTCTTGAAGTTTGCCTTGTACTTTTGCAGTATACACTGAAGTTCAATAAGCAAAACCAATCTGATCAGAGATTTACAAAAAACAATCATGCATAGAAAAGCGGTCTCACAAATACTCATCCAGCAGGTATGTATTTCAGTTATTTCTGACAATACCGTGCCATTTAAATCAGCAGGGACAACTAACAAGGTTTAAACAGGAGTCCCTATGACACCAAGTCAGGGCTGCCCACACAGCAGAAGACTCTCCAACACAGAGTTGCTCCACTCTATTTCCTAATTTATCTGAATTTCATTCAATCTATTCCGTGTTACATCGGCCTTGTTTTAACACATGATCATCCTAGCTCCTAAAGAATCAAACTTATAGGGGTAGGGCAGAAGGGCATTTGACTCTTGGAATAATAGAGGGAACTAGGGAAAGTGCATGACCCGACAAGCTCACCAGGCTGCAGCAATCACGTAGAGAGTGCTTGTTCTGCAACAGCCATTCAATTAAGAGACCTGCACACAGCAAGCACGTTAGGGTTTCTGTATTGGAAAACTCTCACTCTCTCTTTCTATGTAGAAAGAGTGCAAGTACACATAACACACACCATTTTGGTAAAAGTAATATGAAAAGAAGGACAAAAATGCTTCTCTACCACTAGCATCAAGGGATTGAAACACTTTCTCCAGTGAGGGCCGTCAAACTAATTATATGCCCAGCCACACTGTAGCATCTAACCTTACCAGCTCACAGTTATCTAGCATGGAGAGGGGTGACCAAGTTCACTACTTCGACTGTAACATGCTTCAAAAAAACATGTCCCATCTATATTATGAACAAAAAGAGACATTAGAACATGTCATTTATACTAGCTGTGACTGGTTAGACTTGTAGCGTAGATGGAATCTATAAAAAACAAGTAAAGGGGAAAGTGTATACCCACTTCCTCTTGGAATTACAGAATACATGGAATCTGATTTTCCTGTGCCTTGCACTTTCTGTTGCCATTCACACATGCACAAAGAGTGAAAAATTATAATATTCTGGTTATATATAAAGAGCTGGTACTATTTTACACAGATGCATATGACTACATAAAGCACAAGGCCAAGAAGAATCAAGCCTTTGAAATGTTAAACAGAGATGGAATTAAACTGGAAACTTCAGATCTGGACTTCCACAAAGTTTCGGAATATTTGGATCCTAGGTTCTGGTTTTGCCCACCTGAAATGTCAAAGGCAGAAACAGTGACGCTAGATCAATAAAAAATCATTATCAGAATATTGCTATAACCTCATAAACTTCCTTTCCTATCAGTGTTTGTGTGTTCTCCTTTACTGTACCTATTACATAATTTCACAGCTTCCTCCATTCAATAGAATCTCCCTTTTTGATTTTTACCCTGAAGTTGTATCCATAGGACCAGATTCTGATGGCACGAGGAAAGATCTGCCACCCACTCTACAGAGAAGTAAAGGAAGTAGAGGGGAGCAGGATTAAGGTCTTCTTTCAGCAGACATGATATGCTTTAAAAAAAAATGATAAAAGCAAAATGTAAAAATGGTCTCAGACCCTAACTCATTAAACAGGAAAAGAACAATTACTTACTTGTAACTGGTGTTCTTAGAGATGTGGATGCAGAAATGTAGTCAATTCAGAGGTAGAGAGTGTGTGCGTGTGTGTGTGTGTGTGTGTGTGTGTGTGTCCCCGCGCTCAACATGCCGGAGCCAGACATGTTTTCCGCAGCAATACCTGTTGAGGTGATGCACATGGCCTGTGCTTCCTTACGACCCCTCCTGAGGCTACATAAGGATGCTGCTGCCCCCATCTACCTCAGCTCCTTTGCACCAGCCAGTGGCCTAAAACTCTGATGCAGAGGGGATGACAGGTTGGTTATGGAATACACATTTGCACCCACATCTCGAAGGAAAAACAGTTACAATACAGGTAAGTAACTGTTCTTTCTTATTCGAGTGGATGCAAATGTGTATTCCCTTCAGGTGACTCACAAGCAGTATCATAGATGGCAAGGCTTGGACTCTATTTGAACAGTGACCTTGCTAAAGTTCGCATCTTCCCTTGAAGCTGCTGCAATCGCATAGTGACAAGTGAATGTATGTACGTACGTACATACGTATATATGTAGGACCAGGCAGCAGCCTTCTAAGTGTCCACAACAGGTACATCATTGAGAGAAGCTACCCATCTACGGACTGTCTGGTTCGAGACCACTTGGCCCTTCATCCTATCCTCATAATAAACAAAAAGTCAAGGAGAAGATCTAAACAATTACCTCTGTCTATGAAAAAGACCAATGCCAGTCTTACATCCAAGATATGTAAAACACTCTTCTTCCCAACTGGCATGCAGGTTCAGAAAGAACACAGGACCTAGGTATAGAATCTTATTAAGGTGGAAGGTTGACACTACTTTAAAAACTTTGGGTGAGCCATCTTGTCCTTAAAAAATGAGTGTACGGAGGGTCTACCGCTAATGCTTGCAATTTGCCAGCTCTCCTCACAGATGTGATGGCGATAAGGAAGGTCATCTTCCAGGACAAATGTGCCCAGGAGCAAATAGCCAAAAGGTTCAAATGGAGGTTTTTCCATGAGAGTGGCTAACACTGTGTTAAGGTGAACTGATGCTTTTACAGGTGGAAACAGACAAGTAATTTACTTGAGAAACTTTGTAGCCATAGGATTGGAAAACACTGTTCTTCCCTGAGTGGCAGAAATGGCTGCTAGGTGAAGCTTCACTGAATTTAAGAAAGGGCTAGAAGATTTGTCCTGGACACTCACCCTTATTGACTGAATCCCTTGAGCAGAAGTCAAAAGTGAAGAACACTTCCACTTAGCTGAATAGGTGGAATTAGTTGAGTGTTTCCTTCTGTTACGTAAAACCTCTTGGAACGTTATGAAGCCTCTCTTCCTTGTATGTCCATATCCCTTGGGCCCCCATGAACCACCCAGGTGAGCATCCCAGCCTAATGTAGAAGTATCAGTTATAACTGTCCTAGTTGGAAGGGAACAAGAAAAGGGATTCCCCGCACATACAATGTCCTAGTCCATTCACTACTCCAGAGTAAGACTACAGGAGGAACTTGGACTAACTTGTCCAGATGTCTGCTTGGTTGGTAAACCAACTTTAGCCATGTTTGTATGTAGAGGATGAAAATGCAGTCTGGAATGCATGGTCACATACACACATGGAGCCATGTGACGTACCAATGTGAGACATGCTCTGGCCATAGTGGACAGGTGACACCTGACGGACACACAAACACTGTAAATGGTCGAAACCTCTCAAGGAAGAAAGGCCCTCACTACCATAGAGTCAAGCAGAGCCCCAATGAATTTCAGCCTCTTCATGGGCACTAATGTGGACTTCTCTTTGTTCAGCATGAGCCTTAGCCAGTCAAAGAGATGGAGAATGAATTGAAGCTGATTGAGGACCTCACAGAGTGATGTGCCCTGGATGAGCCAATCATCTAGTAAGGAAAGATATGTATCCCAATCCTTCTCAAGAATACTGACACCTCTGCTATGCATTTCATAAACACATGAGGAGCTGACAATAGGCCAAAGGGAAGAACGGTATATTGATGGTGTCTCCTCACTACCATAAATCTGAGGAACTTCCTATGACTTGGTATCATTGTGATGTGGAAGTAAGCATTGCAAAGATTGAGGACAGCAAACAAATTGTTCCAATTCTGAGGGGGGAGGATAGATGTCAGGGAAACCATGTAGAATCTCACTTATTTAGTGAGCTTGTTGAGACCGTAAAGGTTCAAAATGGACCTTAGACAACACTTGGACTTGGGAATTAGAAAATGTCCAAATAAAACCCCTTTCCTTGAAACTGTATGGGAATTTCTTCCACAGCCCTTACAGCAAGCAGCATCTGGACCTTTTGAAGGAGCAGAGGCTCATGAGTTGGGTACCTGAAAAAGGACGGGGAAGGGGGAATGGAAAGGAATTGGATTGACTATCTCAGTCTCAAGGTACTTAGGGACCACTTGTCTGTCATTATCCAGAAAGCGAGATAGTTTGCTCCCAAATGGAGAGACAATAGTGTGTGGGTTGTGAATAACTAGGTTGCTGTCCTCATTGGAAAAGTCAAAAGGCAGATTTTCCTTGCAGATGTCTGAGAATGGGCCTGCTGGATGGAGTCTGAGCTAGTGGACCTTCTTCTCTGAGGTCTATGCGTACTTTTCAGCATGTCAACTTGCCTGGGTGGTAGAAAGGATTTCTATAGTACTGCTAGGAGTACTAGGTATGCAGGGAGTTGTGTCTCTTTTCTTGGACACTGGGACATAAACTCTTTAAGAAGCAGAGGGTTGCTTGAAGGTCTTTTAAATGAGTGCAATATTTCATCAATTTTATCTGAAAATAGAAAATGCCCAAAGGGAAGGTCTTCTATACTGTTGTATGTTGCGGGCTATCCCAGAGTTATATAGTCATGAAACTCTTCTCATTGCAGAGGCCATTGTTCCAGAGGAACCATCTGCAACATCCAAGGTAGACTGAAGAGATGTCTTTGTGACCAGATGGCCCTCTGCCAAAAAGGCTTTGAACTCTTCCTGGGAGTCTTCAGGGAGTTTATTTATAAATTTTGACAAGCCTCCCAGGTATGAAAAATCATACTTAGCTAACAGCACCTGTTGATTAGCTATTTGCATTTGGAGAAATGACTTAGAATAAATCTTTCTGCCCAAGGCACTCATTCTTTTCAGTTCTCTTTCTTTGGGTGTTGACATGAACCTTTCTTGCCTTGACTTCTCAATGGCAGCCAAGATTACCAGGGAGTTTGGAGACAGCTGAGAGTAAAAGACACTTGAATCCCTGGGCAAGCATACGATCATAGAATATCAGGGTTGGAAGGGACCTCAGGAGGTCATCTAGTCCAACCCCGTGCTCAAAGCAGGACCAATCCCCAACTAAATCATCCCAGACAGGGCTTTGTCAAGCCTGACAAACCTCTAAGGAAGGAAATTCCACCATCTCCCTAGGTAACCCATTCCAGTGCTTCACCACCCTCCTAGTGAAAAAGATTTTCCTAATATCCAACCTAAACCTCCCCCACTGCAACTTGAGACCATTACTCCTTGTTCTGTCATCTGGTACCACGGAGAACAGTCTAGATCCATCCTCTTTGGAATCCCCTTTCAGGTAGTTGAAAGCAGCTATCAAATCCCCCCTTATTCTTCTCTTCTGCAGACTAAACAATCCCAGTTCCCTCAGCCTCTCCTCATAAGTCATGTGCTCCAGCCCCCTAATCATTTTTGTTGCCCTCTGCTGGACTCTTTCCAATTTTTCCATAGCCTTCTTGTAGTGTGGGGCCCAAAACTGGACACATTACTCAAGATGAGGCCTCACCAATGCCGAATAGAGGGGAACGATCACATCCCTCGATCTGCTGGCAATGCCCCTACTTGTACAGCTGAAAATGCCGTTAGCCTTCTTGGCAACAAGGGCACACTGCTGACTCATATCCAGCTTCTCGTCCACTGTAACCCCTACGTCCTTTTCTGCAGAACTGCTGCCTACCCACTCGGTCCTAGTCTGTAGCATTGCAATGGATTCTTTTGTCCTAAGTGCAGGACTCTACACTTGTCCTTGTTGAACCTCATCAGATTTCTTTTGGTCCAATCCTCTAATTTGTCTAGGTCCCTCTGTATCCTATTCCTACCCTCCAACGTATCTACCACTTCTCCCAGTTCAGTGTCATCTGCAAACTTGGTGAGGGTGCAGTCCACACCATCCTCCAGATCATTAATGAAGATATTGAACAAAACCAGCCCCAGGACCGAACCTTGGGGCACTCCGCTTGATACCAGCTGCCAACTAGACATGGAGCCATTGATCACTACCCGTTGAGCCCGATGATCTAGCCAGCTTTCTATCCACTTTATAGTCCATTCATATGCTCATGCTTCTTTAACTTGCCGGCAAGCATACTATGGGAGACTGTACCAAAAGCTTTGCTAAAGTCAAGGAATAACATATCCACTGCTTTCCCCTCATCCACAGAGCCAGTTATCTCATCATAGAAGGCAATTGGGTTAGTCAGGCATGACTTGCCCTTGGTGAATCCATGCTGACTGTTCTTGATCACTTTCCTCTCCTCTAAGTGCATCAGAATTGATTCCTTGAGGACCTGCCCCATGATTTTTCCAGGGACTGAGGTGAGGCTGACTGGCCTGTAGCTCCCCGGATCCTCCTTTTGCCCTTTTTTAAAGATGGGCACTACATTAGCCTTTTTCCAGTCATCCAGGACCTCCTCCGATCGCCATGAGTTTTCAAAGATAATGGTCAATGGCTCTGCAATCACATCCGCTAACTCCTTTAGCCCCTTGGATGCAGCGTATCCGGCCCCATGGACCTGTGCTCGTCCAGCTTTTCTAAATAGTCCTGAACTACTACTTTCTCCACAGAGGGCTGGTCACCTCCTCCCCATGCTGTGCTGCCAAGTGCAGTAGTCTGGGAGCTGACCTTGTTCGTGAAGACAGAGGCAAAAAAAGCATTGAGTATATTAACTTTTTCCACATCCTCTATCACTAGGTTGCCTCCCTCATTCAGTAAGGGGCCCACACTTTCCTTGACTTTCTTCTTGTTGCTAACATACCTGAAGAAACCCTTCTTGTTACTCTTAACATCTCTTGCTAGCTGCAACTCCAAGTGTGATTTGGCCTTCCTGATTTCACTCCTGCATGCCTGAGCAATATTTTATACTGATAGCTATTTACAGATTTAATGAAGTTAAGAGCTAACTATGTAGCAGAAAAAAAAACATGAGGAGAACCACATGGGAAGTTGCGACTCAGGCCATGAGTGATAAGAAGGGACTGCGGGGGGTCAGGGTGGCATCAGCCTTATATAGCCTTAGGAGGAGCCATGAGGAGTCTCAAGGCATGTTTGTCACTCTGACGAGTACTACTCCAGCACACTGGTCACACACACACTTGAGTGGAATTCTGGTCTGCATCCATTGGAAGAAGAATATGTATAGACTTAAAAATTACAACGGATCGACAGATATCCTGAAACCAGATATCCTGATCCCAGAAACAAGAGGAATTTTTCTCTCAGCGCTATCATGGTAAACTGGGTGTGCTTGAGTGCAAGTCAGCATAATTTTGTACAAGGATGTTGTGTTTAAAAGACAAAACAGATCAAATACACCACAATAATCAGCACTGCCATGTGTTTTCTGCTTCCACAAGAATGGGGCCAGGACTTCACTGTCCAAGATTCTAGAGTTCTGGTGGCTACCAAGAAATAAAACAAGTACAGAACATTTTTTTACAGGTCCTCCTGGTAGTAGGCGGAAAAGGTCGGTTGATTCCATCTCCTTGAGTAAAGACAGCTTGCCATCCCTCAGGTGATCACACAAGCAATCTCCCCATTGCACAGGGAAGGTTTATGTACCATTGTGCCGCCTGCACAAGGAGAGCACAAAGCAAGGGGTGGGAGAGAGATCATCTGTCTGAAGGGAAGTTGCTTGAATCATTTTCAGCTCCTCCATTCTTTCCTGAAATAAACTGACTTTTCATCTCTCAACTGGAAGCTGCTTGAGAGCTTTCCCTGCTGCAGATGCGCCATGCAGGTGTACGCACATGCAGATGGAGGTGTGATGCTTGCAGAAATGACTGGAAGCTAGCAGCAGTTCAGGCTGGCTTGGCTGTTGCTTTCTGGAGTCTCCAGTGAATTTCCTTCTATTTCTGTAAATGAGGAAACCAAAGGGTTACATAATTAATCCATGTAGGATCCACCTTCCTGTAATAAAGATGACAGAGACCAGATTCAGCCTTCAGTAACACTCGTGCAACTACACATAAGAACCAAGATAGACAGACAATGAGGTCAGAGAGGTTGCGCTGGTATAAATGAGGCAGAATTTGGCCCTCAAGAAACATCCGCATTCCCCCAAACTTTTAAGTGATTGAAGTGGACAGAGAGAGTGAAGCTGAACGTACTGATGAGGTTTCCTGCCCCAATCTGGGCCATGCGACCATTGCTCTTCTCCAGCTCCTTCAGCATAGACTGTTCAAAGGCCAAGGCAGCAACTCGAGAAAAAAACTCCTTTACATTTTCCCCTGGGAAACAGGAGAGAACCACCATGTTTTACAAACCCACGGCTACGCACGATCAAATATACAAACATAACACAAACTACTGGTCAAACTGGAGAGTAAAGTCATAGTGTGCCACCCTAAAAGTGCTCCCCACACAGTGACAGTATATCCTGGAGACCCACCACCCCATGGTGACATTTTCTCATTTCCCTCCTTCAACCACACATACAAATATATTTTTGATGAGCAGCAGCAGAGGAAACGTGTGGTGCAATATAGCTTCCTATGGCCTCAGTTTGAGCACTGATACACACACACAAGCACTTGTGCACCATCATCTATGAATAAACTTAGACAATGCATACAAATACAATGCACGTTTCTGCAAACATGATTGTACAAATGTACATACAGACATGTAGAACCATTTAGAAACATATATCCTCAAACACATATATAGCCTAGTGTGCACATGATCAACTGGTGTGCACACAATCGGGGAAGTAACTTGATACCCTCTTTCCCAGCAAGTGGAATTGGCCACACTCAACCAGTCTCCAGTGCAGTGACTAACCTGTTTTTGCTGAGACAGACCAGTATTCAGCCTGCATCTCATTGGCAAAGCGAATGGCATCCAGTTCTGTCTGCTCACATGCGGCACCTGACTGAATAAAACAGCAGGGAATCACTTTGTCTGCAACATACAGCAGGCACAATACTCCCAGATTATATCTGGGGTAACAGTAATGCAAAGATGCTACCAGTCCCTACATTGTGAGACTTCCAGCTTTCACAGTGGCCAGTCCTTTCTTTTCCTGGCCTTGCCTTAGAGCTTGTACACTAGGATGTCCCATATATCAAGACAGAACTAGTGAAAGAAAACAGCAAGATAGATATTTTACAGGGAAACTTTTTAAATATAATTCTCCCTCTCTATTCCACAGCAGTGAAGCATCAGATAGCAGAAGTGAACACATTAACAATATGGGAGTCTAGAGAGCTATCAAATGCTGCCTTCAGGTAATAATCTGTATTACCATAGCGGTGAGGAGCCCTACTCATGGACCAGGACCCCATTGTGTTAGATGCTGTACAAATACAGAACAAAAGAGATGGTCTCTAAATAATTCTAAGCAGAAAATTACAGGAGCCACCACACAATAGGGCATTAGTAATTGTGATGGTCCTTTCTCCTTGCTCTTCCTCCTCCATCGGTCTCATGTTGCTCTCCTGATTTCACTCCTCTTTCTAACCCTTTTGTTTTTGCTGTTTTCTCTCCCCCCCCCACTTTTTTGCTCTCTTGCTAGTCTTTTTTTTCCTCTTAATCTGCTTTTCTGTTATTGCCTTCTTTTTCTTTCCCTTCTATTTTCATTTTATTTATTTTTAATTTCTTGTACATTTTCATTTTAAAAGACTTTCTCTCTCTTAACTTGCTCTCTATGGTCAACTGGCTATAGATAGAAATTGACTAGTATTGTGTAATCCTAAAGCCCCGTCCTGCAAAGTGCTTAATTTAAACATGTGAGTAATCCCAATAAAGTCAACGGAACTACTCAAATGTTTAAAGTTAAGTATTTGCATAAGCAGCAGCAGGATCAAGACCCAAGTCAGTTTCTCATTGCCACTGGCTCCATGTATTAACAGCTTCTCACTGCTTCAGCCACTGTTCACTGGCTTACAATTACTCAAAGTGCATCTGGGAGAGTGATAGATGATCAGCAAGCACCTCAAGAGTATTTATAGGTGGGGAATCTAATAATCAGCCTTTTGTACCTGCTGACATCTTTCCAGTTTTAATCCAATATTCTTCTGCCACACAAGACAAAGTCCCACATTCCTCCAAACAGAATTCCTTCTTACTTCCAGTTCCACCTGAGCCCATCTCTCGTGTCCCCTGACCTCTCAAACCTGTTTAATTTTTTCTGCTACCTACATTATCTGCTGCCCTGATACAGGCCAGAAGATTTTAAGAGCTTCACATGTTATAACTGATAGGAGCAAAGCCTTCTGGGATGCATTAGCACTCCTTCAGACAGCCAAGGAACTGATGGAAAGTAAGTGGGCTACGGAGCTTTAGGGATATGAGTAGCATTGCAGGCAGCAACTGAAAGAAAATATAGCTAAACAGCAGGAAAGGGTGTTTACTTTTGAATCTTTAAATTGACAGGGTGGTGGCTAATGAAGGAGATAAACTCAAGTCTGAAGAGGCCAACTGCTCCCTCCTCCTTTTGCAAATGACCCCCGCAAAGAAGCAGGGGGTGGGGACATAACTGAGCTTTTAAATCCATTGTCTACATAGCAGTCTTTAGGGGTGTTACCCTGGCACTGAATCTTCTCAGGTCTTAAACTTTGCTGTGTGTGACTTCAGGTGTGTTTGGTAAAGCTGTGCCTCCAACAGAACAGGGAGTGATTTGGTGACCTCCATCTCTCTAGAAAATGTTCACTCTGCTCCATTCTGTGAAGCTTACTGCTCCACGTCTACATGACTTCTCTTTGCTTTGGTAATTATACAGTTTGTTTCTCAAGATCTTTGCAGCAGCTACCACATGTTTTGGGGACTCAATATCTGGACTTAACTTCAAATAGAAATTCGCTGAAATGAGTTAGGGGAGAGACATTTTATGAACCGTCTTTGTCCTACTTACCACTAAATCTTTTTTTGTTCCAACCAGAAAGATGAAGCTGGACCCTGGCTCATTCTCCCTCAATGCATCCTCTAGCCACTGCCTGAAACACAAAACAGGAGAAGTAAGGTGTAATTAGAGAGGAAGAAAGAGGGCAAAGAGGAGCGAAAGAAATAGAGGTTTATGGAGGAAAAGGGAAAGGGACAAAGAAACCAACAACAAAGAGAATGAGAGAAGAGGAAGATGCTGATGTGTCGTGTGTCTTTCCCACTAGAGAATAAATGGCTTGGAAGCTATTCTAGCTCATCTGGATACACACTTACCATCCTGTGAAAGTAGTTCTTGTTTCAGCCAAGCTTGCCCACTTTAGAATGTAAGTCCAACAGTGATCAGAGCCCCTAGAGAAGGAATGCAAAAGTGCCACACTATTCACCCACAGCAAGGGATGTGGCCAAAGTAATGGTGACACAGCCCAGAGATAAGGAATAAGATGCAAGAACAGGAAGAGAGTGAGAAGCAGAGGGAGAATGAAAAAGATGAAAAAGAATGTTGAAGAGAAGAAGAAAGAGTGAAGGAAAGCGAGAGAAACTCCCACTGGGGCAAGAATCTACTCAGCCACATAATGGAAAAAGATCACTATGAAGCTGTGCCTGATTCTTATCTCACACCAGTTTTACACCTGTGAAACGCCATTGATTTAGGTGGAGTCATCTTTGAGTTACCAGTGTAAGTGAAAGAAAAATTAGGCCCCCAGACTTCAACCTTCTACTAAGCAGAGACACTATTTAATAAAATGATATTTGTACATGCTGCAGACACTGCAGTACTTATGACTGATCTGTGCAAGGTAGTCTCTCCAGTATCCCATTCCCTCCCCTTTACAGCCCACATTCTGCTTTAAATCTAAGTACCAGAATCATTTCTATCAGAATCATCACTACAGACAGTACTGGAGTCAGAAAATGCTATTTGGTAAGTAGAAAACCTAGGAAATGAGTAACATTTGAGACACTAAATTATTCAGACACATTGGCTAAATCCACCCTTCATTTTTCTGGCTTAGTAAGATACCTTCACATAAAATCAAGCCCAGTGAATTTTAATTCCCAGTTCAGTTTTATGCCGGAGACCTTTTACTAAAATCTCAAAGACTTGGCCAGGAACTTACTTCGTGTGTTCCAAAGTCTGGATATCAGCCAGATCAAACACTGTTATAATAACTGCAATAAAAACAGCACAGAAAAAATAATTAAATGAGACAGTGAATTAGAAATCTTACGGGTTCAACTCAGCTCCTGAAGCATACAGTGAGAGCACAATTAATTTGATCCTGACTGTGAAGCGCTTTCTGACTTACTCACCCTCTGCTCCTCTGTAGTAAGCAGATGCAATGCACTTGAACTTTTCCTGACCTGCTGTGTCCCATCTGTGCAGAAGGAAAAGAGAAATTTCAGGTCAATCAAACCCAGTGCAACCTGAGCAAACACACTAATGAAGCAACAGACTGGTACAAGTTGGAGAAGAATGTGATACCAGAGAAGTGTTACCATCTGGAATATGTTACCCATTAAGCTCTGTTAGACATCCTGTAAAGTGTAAAGCACCATTATTTTAATCAAGGCATTTTAACCCTGTATTTGCTATTCTCAGCACAGACATGATTTAGCCTTGGGGAAGTCATTTAGGCCCAGATCCAGAAAGGGTCTTAGGTGTTGCAGTGCTGAGCATCGCAGCACCTAACTTTTAGGTGTGCAGAAAATCACAGTAACACCATTATGAGCCACAAAACCTGAGTTAGACGCCTAGACTCCCTGTACTATCTCTGACTCAGTGACTATTTAAGTATCTATCCACAGTGAAAAAGTCACTGGGGGAAGAGACAGATAGATTGGTTCTGTAGCCAGTGGTTAAAGCAACCACTTGAAGGAGATGGGAGATCCAGGTTCCAATCCCCCTGCTCCAATCGCTCTTTATTTATCCAAGCTAGAATAGCTTCAGCAGGAGAGACTGAAGGAGCTCCGAAGCTCAGTGGCTAGAGCACTCTCCTGAGAGGTGGGAGACTCCCCGTTCAAATCCTTTCTCTCACCCCAGCAGAGTCCCAGGCACGTGTACTAACCATTGGGCTAACAGTTATAAGTGGAAAGCACTACTTCCTCCTCCAGCAAAATTTTGAATGGGACCCGATACAATAGGTGGTCTCTGACCAAGCCTAGTGGATTGGGCCCTGCACACGATTTAAGCAGAACACCTATCTTCCCCTGGTTTGTAGATTATCTGAGGTTTAGGCAGGAGATAGCCATCCAGACACTTAGAATGAGGTAGAAGTGTGCATGCCCAGAGGCAGAAACTTAAGTGCTGAGGGAGCTTTCACCCAGAAAACTTTAGAGCCAAGTGAGTTTAGGCATCTACAGGATTTGGCAAGAGTTTTGTGGATCACAGTAGAGCCAAAACTGGAATCTGAAGATGAAATTTAAGCACCTAAGTCTGCGGTTTGTGGATCTGGGCCTTAGTGCTTGATCCTACGCCACCGAGAGCTTTGCCACTGACTTCAATGGGTGCAGGAGCAAAGCCCGAATCTCATAAAACCGAACAGTGTGCTCATTTACATCCATGTACTCCCACTGAAGGCAACAAAGTGGGACAGATGTAGCCCAGGATATAATTTGCTGTTCAGGCTTCATTCAATCTTACAGGAAAACTGAGTAAAAAGAAAGAACCCAACTAAAAAAAATCAGACATGGTATCTAAGGTGAGTGTGGGTGGTACAATTATAAAGCTTTCAAAGACAAGGAACCCAACAGAATGAGGTTTATACTAAAATCCTGAAATTCTTCAGTGTCCAAGAATAGCAGGTGTTTCTCATACTGCACTATGTTGTGTGGAATATAAACCAGAGGTTTTGATACCACTAAAGCCTGTAGCAATTCAAGTTCTGTTCAAACTGTAGGCATGCAAGAAAGAAAACAGCTGGTACTATAATGTTCCAACTTACATCTGGAGACTATATGGCACTCCAGCTATTTCAAACCGTTCAATTTCAAAATCCACTCCAATGGTTGCCTTGTAGTCTCGGTCAAAAATATCTTTACAAAACCTGCAATGAAAAAAGTATTAGGAGAAAGCCAAAAGCATCGTGTTTTTTAAATTTCATATCATGCCTCAGTATTGTGCAAGGTGTGTTATATAGGGAGGAATTAAATAACTGTATCAGAGGGGTAGCCATGTTAGTCTGAATCTGTAAAAAGCAACAGAGGGTCCTGTGGCACCTTTGAGACTAACAGAAGTATTGGGAGCATAAGCTTTCATGGGTAAGAACCTCACTTCTTCAGATGCAAGTAATGGAAATCTCCAGAGGCACATATAAATCAGTATGGAGATAACGAGGTTAGTTCAATCAGGGAGGGTGAGGTGCTCTGCTAGCAGTTGAGGGGTGAACACCAAGGGAGGAGAAACTGCTTCTGTAGTTGGATAGCCATTCACAATCTTTGTTTAATCCTGATCTGATGGTGTCAAATTTGCAAATGAACTGGAGCTTAGCAGTTTCTCTTTGGAGTCTGGTCCTGAAGTTTTTTTGCTGTAAGATGGCTACCTTTACATCATATTGCCCACATATCTACACCAGCAACACCATCACAGGACCTAACCAGATCAGCTACAACATCACTGGCTCATTCACCTGTACGTCCACCAATGTGATATATGCCATCATATGCCAGCAATGCCCCTCTGCTATGTACATTGGCCAAACTACGCAAGAGGATAAATGGACAAAAGTCAGATATCAGGAATGGCAATATACAAAAACCTGTAGGAGAACACTTCAATCTCCCTGGTCACACAATAGCAGATGTAAAGGTAGCCATCTTACAGGAAAAAAACTTCAGGATCAGACTCCAAAGAGAAACTGCTAAGCTCCAGTCCATTTGCAAATTTGACACCATCAGATCAGGATTAAACAAAGACTTGGGAAGCTTATGCTCCCAATACTTCTGTTAGTCTCAAAGGTGCCACAGGACTCTCTGTTGCTTTTTAAATAACTGTGGATCAGAAGATTTCTATTCAGTCACATCATATTTCAAAAATATTTACCAAATCAATGAGAAACAAATTGGTAATGAAGAGGGTAGTTACTCTGAGTAAGGATATAGTAAATGAAACAAAGGGAAAACTATAGTGGGCTTATTTAAGGGTATGTCTACAGTGCAGCGGAGAATGAGCCTCCCAGCCCGGGTAGACAGACTTGTGCTAACAGGCCTTGAGCTAGCATGCTAAGAATAGCCATGTGGCTGTCGTGGCCCCAGCAGAGACTTGGGCTAGTTATCCAAGCTCAGATCCAGAGGGTCGGATGGACTTGAGAGCCTGTGTTGTCTCCCAAGCTGCAACATCCACATTGCTATTTTTAGCATGCTAGCTCGAGCCCCACTCACAGTGAGTCTGTCTACCTACGCTGGGATACGTGCTCCCACTTGTAATGTAGACGTACCCTAACAGACCCCCAGGACTGGAGAAAATCAGAATAAACTATTTTTTGACTATCAAAGAAATTAAAACCATGGAATACTTTATTTATAAGGGATATCTGCTAGGTGGCAAATATAGATGAATATGGATCACGTTAAGTAGAGAAAAAATTAATTATCCAAAAGGATGAGAAACCATCCATCTACTTCTTACCAATATTGAGGAACTGACTGAAATTGTGAGGGTAGTAACGAAGCTATAGTGATAACAAGCTACTTAAATTCCATATCCCGATACAGTCATCACATCATAAAGTATAGAACTGGCCTTAGTATTCTGGGAAGAATCAATGAAATTAATGCTTTGGTTAGTACACGTGCCTGGGACTCTGCTGGAGTGAGAAAGGATTTGAAGGGGGGGGGGGGGTCTCCCACCTCTCAGGAGAGTGCTCTAGCCTGAGCTCCTTTTATTGGGGTCAGTGAATAGGCAAGATCTTTTAAAAACGTTTTTAAGGAACAATTCTCCAAAGAAGACTGAGAATCTGAGGGCCACTCCAGCCCTCCAAAGGAAATGTTGAAAGCCCCATATCTTGGATCATTTAAAACGAGACTGGTCAAAATATTTGAGAATATACCATAGAGGGAATAATCCTACACTGCCAAAAAGGATTGATCAAGATGCTAACAGGGATTTTCTATGATGCCGTAGTGAATTTTAGTGCCTATCGTAGGTTTTCTGGTTTTCCTTCAGTTTAATGCCCCCAAACCACCTTGAGACAGACAATGTGGGGCACTGTGATCAGCAGAGGGGTGAAGAAAAATACTTAATATTTTTATTATTGATTTAATAGAAAACTGAAAGTCCTTACTACAATGAGGCAATCATCCTGAAAACATAGATGGTAAAGGAACAGAGTCCAGCATGCAGAGAAATTGCTATACATTTAAACAGCAAACCCAATCTGCTGAGATATACCGTACCTGTTGATGAGGCTGGTTTTCCCAACATAGAGGTCTCCTACCACAACCACTTTGGATATTTTCAGCCTGTAACAAATATTTTGTTATTGTTCAATACTGTTAATACTAGGGCAGGTCTACGCTACAGCCTAAGTCAATATAACTTACGTTGCTCAGGGGTGTGAAAAAGTACCCCTCCCCTGAGCGACGCAAGTTTGGTACTGTCCATACCGGTGCTATGTCAGTGGGAGATGCTCTCCTGCCAACATAGCTTCTGCTTCTCGGCGAGGTGGAGTAATTGTGCCGACAGGAAAGCACTCCCTCATCGGCATAGCACGTCTTCACCAGACACGCTGCAGTTGTGCTGATGTAGCTCTGTAGTGTAGACTTGCCCTTAGTTTCAATATTCTTACCATATAATGGTGATTTAGGCTCCTAGCCAGTAAGCTGTAATGCACAGGCAGAGTGGTATGTTTTCGCAGAATGTGTGCAGCAGCAAGAGTCCGCCCTAGCTTAATCAATTGCAGTATCAGAGCCTGAATTTGCAATTACTAAAGGAGGAGAAGGGAGGCCCCTGAATTTGTAATTGCAAAAAGAACTGAATACTGTGACCAGAGATAAATAGTGTGCTTCTTACGTTGTCCAGTTTTTCTTAGATTGTAAATTCTTTGGGGCAGAGACTCTCTCCTACTAAGAATGCTTGTACTGTGTATGTGTGTGTGTGTGTGTGTGTGTGCAGGTGTGAGCATTTGCACATAACGGCATACAAGAATCTGTGTATTTGTGAGCATGTGGAAATGTGCGGCCTCAATCCTGCTGCCACTAAAATCAATAGCAAGACTCATTGACTTGAATGGCACAGCATCGGGTCCTGTGGATCTGAACAAGAAAATATCTGCTAATGACTAATCTACTGTGAGATTTATCTCTGGAGAAAACACAGCGTTTAGTGCCAAAAGATTTCCTGACTATTTGGAATAGTATTAATCTGAGGCTGGCTTCAAATAATCCTCTTTGCTCTGGATCCTCCCACAGGAAGCAGCAGATGGGCTTTAAGTGACTCAAGTTGTACTCTTAAAATTGTAATTTCATATGTCTTTAAGGAGCTGCAGTGGGTGGGTAACTGTGACTGTATTCGATGAACCAACCTCTGAATGATAATTTAGTGTCTCCTGTGTGTATGCTACAGTAATACCTTAGTAGATTTACTAGTTCTATACTGACTTTTTAAAAGAGAAACAAATTTTATTCAACAATATATCAGGTTATATCACAGCTCCATGAAATTCTGATCCCTGATTATTAACTGCTGATGAAATCAGCTACATTAAAGGCAAAAGGAATCAAAAGAAGAATATAACTGTTTGAGTATGTGACTTCCATTAACTCCTAGTAGAACAAAATACTCTGGGGCTCCCACACTGATGGAACATGAACTGAGACCTAATATATGGTCCACCAGTCACTGAACTGCTCACACTATCTTGTTGCATCCAAAGAAAAATATTCCACATTAATAACAATAGGAAAGGAAAATAACAGCTGTTCAGGACATATAGTGCTCTTGTTTTGCATATATGGGGTCAAACCATCAGCTGTCTACCAAGAAGCAGCATAAGAATGGTCTGATCTAGTGACCATTGAAAAGAGAGGGCTTTAATTTTATTAAGGAGCCAAAATAAAAATCCTTTTAGCCATTCACTGGGGCCAGATTAAATGAAAGGGGAGTTGCGATAATTCTTGTAAAAGCAATAATGTCTGGGTTACAGATGAGAAGAATATTTCTGTTCAGTAAATAATATTTTGCCAGCATGCTGAAGATTCAGAAAATGACCCTGCTACCTGCAACAGATGTACAGCAAAGAAAAAGTAGCAATACAGGGCCATAGTATCCCCTTCTATCCTCAGTTTTTAAGCAAGACTCCCCAGTAAGATGAATGAGGAGTTCTGCTTAAAGATGGATATAGCTCAATAAAATTAACAAGTTTTGTCTTTAAGAATAGTAAACTACATTTTGAGTACTCAAAATACAGTTAGTTTCCCTTAGAGAGAGATTTTCACACTGGAGCAAACCCCCCCAAAAGAGAATATTTGTATCATTGACATATTTTGCCCATAACTTTCTCAATTTTATTTTTAAACTATTTATTGTAGTTGAATAGGGATGATCTCCCTCACAGCTCAGCTCTCTGAATTGACTCAGCAATGAAATCATAAGGCTGAGTTTGTGAAATTTAACATTATTATTTCACTGAAAGAACAAGTAAAAGGAAATCCTGCTCTGGGAGAGATGACATTTAAAAAAAAAACAATTCAAGAAGCATTATGAAAGGCACAAGAAAATTGATTTGCATTTCTCAGCACAATATATTCTTCTTCTCCAGAATAATGCTCCAGCTTTAAGGAGAAGGTATAAAATGTCAGTTTTTCTGAAAGAAATAGTTTTGAAGGATTACAGCCAGATTCCTAGGCAACTCCATTGACTGAAAATGGAGCCACTCCACATTTACACCAGTGTAAATGAAAACAGAATTTGGCCCAAAAAATTGTATTAATTACTGGTTTTCTATACTCAATCAGTATTGGTATCAACTGAGAGGACGACAGCAAGGCTGCATCTATCCTATTCCCTCCTGCTAATTTTGAACTTGGTTGTCCTGCTGGTGTGCACAGGATAAACAGACTTCCATACCCATTTAAAAATAATGGTTGACCCTTTGGACTTGGATGACCCTGACCACGGTTGACCCAAGTTGTTGAATTTGGCTGACCCTGTCTACATCAGCAGGAAAAACGACTTCAACACCAGTTTGTGGGAAGCAGAGGGAACTGCATTGGACAACTATTGTCAAACATGGCTGAGAATTCCAGTACAGAGACAGCTTAAGTGGCCTAAAATACATGGAGGCAGGGGAGAAGTGAGGCTAAGACACTAAGGAAAGTGGGTATATACAAGAACTTAAAATAATTTTTAAAATGTAAAGGCCAGTTTATTACAGAGACTCACCCAACTGTCCCAGTGTTGCGTTGCTGACAGGCACTCCTGACCAGTGCATGGAAGTGGTCTTTGAACTGGAGACAGGCCTCTGGCGTATACCACTGCAGATAATACAGAGCAGTCACTTGGATATATTGTGTGATGATGTCTAATATGTAAGGCGTCCAGCCAGACAGGAACAAATTAACAAGGTGATGAATTTGAAGCCCTCATCAAGGACAGGTAGGGGAGAAAGATTCCCTGGATTAACAGGCAGTGAGGCTACACCGTATGTGGGTTTGTCTACACGTGAAAATTAATCTGGAATAAAACAGGGTGTGAATTTAAAGTGGATTAACTATTCCAGATTAAAAGCATCCACACATGGAGTTAATCAGGAATAACTTCCCAAGAAGACCAGCAGCTTCCTCTTCAGACAACAAAAGTATCTTCTCCATCACTTATTTTATCACTTTTTTGAGTGTAAGCCTCCTTCATCATATAAATCCCTAGATAAACTCCACAGTACACAAGATATCTCTGTATTTTTTGTTTGGTGTTAAAGATTCAGGAACTTTAATTTCCCCCACAAATGAAAAAAATTCAGTTGTGGTCATGCTATCCATCAGGTCATTTTTACGACACTGTCTTTTATACCTCATCTTGTGCAGGGAGCTCTTTCTGTTATGACTGATTTCTAATAAAGCAGGCTTGATTTCCCTTCCCTTCCCACTCCCACAACCCTCCCAATTAATCCCTGCTATTTCTTAAATTCAGTTATAGTATCATGAATTTAAGTGTCCCTATCCTGTTTGCCAGAAGCTGGGAATGGGCGACAGGACGGATCACTTGATTATTACCTGTTCTGTTCATTCCCCCTGAAGCACCTGGCATTGGCCACTGTCAGAACACAGGATATTGGGCTAGATGGACCACTGGACCCAGTATAGCTGGTCTTTTATTCTTACTGTTATTGTACACTGCTCTGACTCTTGCATGATTTAGGCAAAAAGAACATGAGTACTTGTGGCACCTTAGAGACTAACAAAATTATTTGAGCATAAGCTTTCGTGGGCTACAGCCCACTTCATAAGATGCATAGAATGGAACATATAGTAAGAAATATATATACATACAGAGAATATGAAAAGGTGGAAGTAATTAGCCAACTGTAAGAGGCTAATTAATTAAGATGAGGTATTATCAGCAGGCGAAAACAAAATTTTGTAGTGATAATCAAGATAGCCCATTTTAGACAGCTGACAGGAAGGTATGAGGATACTTAACATGGGGAAATAGATTCAATATGTGTAATGACCCAGCCACTCCCAGTCTCTATTCAAACCCAAGTTAATGGTATCTAGTTTGCATATTAATTCAAACTCAGCAGTTTCTCGTTGGAGTCTGTTTTTGAAGCTTTTCTGTTGCAAAATTGTCACCTTTAAGTCTGTTACTAAGTGACCAGAGAGGTTGAAGTGTTCTCCTACAGGTTTTTGAATGTTATGATTCCTGATGTCAGATTTGTGTCCATTTATTCTTTTGTGTAGAGACTATCTGGTTTGGCCAATGTACATGGCAGAGGGGCATTGCTGGCATATATCACATTAGTAGATGTGCAGGTGAACGAGCCTGCGATGTGGACTTTGTCCTCATCCACAATTATTTCATATTTGGGGACAATATATACCTTTAAGTCAGTGGCACTGCTATGGGTACCCGCATGGCCTCTCAGTGTGCCAACATTTTATGGCTGACTTAGAACAACGCTTCCTTAGCTCTTGTCCCCTAACGCCCCTACTTTACTTGCGCTATATTGATGACATCTTCATCATTTGGACCCATGGAAAAGAAGCCCTTGAGGAATTCCACCATGATTTCAACAATTTCAATCCCACCATCAACCTCAGCCTAAACCAATCCACACAAGCGGTCCATTTCCTGGACACTACTATGCTAATAAGCGATGGTCACATAAACACCACCCTATACCAGAAACCTACTGACTGCTATACTTACCTACATGCCTCCAGCTTCCATCCAGGACACACCACACGATCCATTGTCTACAGCCAAGCTCTAAGATACAACCGCATTTGCTCCAATCCCTCAGACAGAGACAAGCACCTACAAGATCTCTATCAAGCATTCTTAAAACTACAATACCCACCTGCTGAAGTGGAAAAACAGATTGACAGAGCCAGACAAGTACCCAGAAGTCACCTCCTACAAGACAGGCCCAACAAAGAAAATAACAGAACACCACTAGCCGTCACCTTCAGCCCCCAACTAAAACCTCTCCAGCGCATAATCAAAGATCTACAACCTATCCTGAAAGATGATCCCTCACTCTCACAGATCTTGGGAGACAAACCACTCCTCACTTACAGACAGCCCCCCAACCTGAAGCAAATACTCTCCAGCAACCACACACCACGCAACACAACAAAAACACTGACCCAGGAACCTATCCTTGCAACAAAGCCCAATGCCAACTCTGTCCACATATTTATTCAAATTACACCATCATAGGACCTAATCACATTAGCCACATCATCAGGGGCTCGTTCACCTGCACATCTACCAATGTGATATGTGCCATCATATGCCAGCAATGCCCTTCTGCCATGTAGATTGGCCAAACCGGACAGTCTCTACACAAAAAACTAAATGGACACAAATCTGACATCAGGAATCATAACATTCTAAAACCAGTAGGAGAACACTTCAACCTCTCTGGTCACTCAGTAACAGACTTAAAGGTGGCAATTTTGCAAAAACAGACTCCAACGAGAAACTGCTGAGTTTGAATTAATATGCAAACTAGATACCATTAACTTGGGTTTGAATAGAGACTTGGAGTGGCTGGGTCATTACACATATTGAATCTATTTCCCCATGTTAAGTATCCTGACACCTTCTTGTCAACTGTCTAAAATGGGCCATCTTGATTATCACTACAAAAGGTTTTTTTTCACCTGCTAATAATACCTCATCTTAATTAATAAGCCTCTTACAATTGGTATGGCTACTTCCACCTTTTCATATTCTCTGTATGTATATATATTTCTTACTATATGTTCAATTCTATGCATCTGGTGAAATGCTCAAATAAATTTGTTAGTCTCTAAGGTGCCACAAGTACTCATGTTCTTTTTGTGGATACAGACTAACACGGCTGCTACTCTGAAACCCATGATTTAGGCAATGGTTGTTATCTTTGTATCCTGTAAGATTTTACACGTGTGCAGGGTGAGGCTAATAACACCTCTTTCTCTAGAGGGAATTATAAGAGTGCAAACATTTCAAATGGAATATTTTGAAAAAGTGTATTTCCCTCCATGCTTACATAATTTATAAAACAACTGAGCGGACTCTGATCAAATTAAAAACAAAATCTTTGGGCTGAGATCAAGCATGAACTATTTCAGGCACAGCCCAAAAGGATTGTATTTAAAGAACCTTTGAGCAACTGAAAAAAAGAACATCAGAGAGGAAACTCCATCAAATACTATAACCCCCCTTAATCTATTTTCCTTTTTTGCCTATTAAATACCAGCCACATTTTTCATCTTTCCCAAACTACTGTAACAACTCCCTAACTGTGGCAATTACCTGTGTCAGTTCAAAGAACAGGTGGGAATTACAGACAAGGCTTTTGTGTCAAGATGTACGTCTGTTTTTGGTTGAAGAAAGGGATCAAGGTTGGTAACTGAGATGCCAGTCTTGGAAGAGAAAGGGGAAATGATGTTGGTCCCTCTGAAATGCTGAGAAATTATTAAAATTTCTGCATTTTAAAAAAGCAAAAATAATTGAATGCAAGTGGGGGGAAAAAACTCCTGGGTGGGTGGGGAAGGCACTACTTAGCCTGCCAGGTGCCAAGCTGTATGGCCACAGGGAGGAGGAGCTGCTTACCTTGGGGAAGTGGGAGATTATTCTGTCCCTACTCACTGGAGGAATCAAATGCATTAGGCTGGACTTCATTGTCCAAATCCAGTCTGTCTCAATTAGACCTGAAACTTGTAAAGGAGACAGACAAAGATCATGAATCATCTCAGCAGACCCCAAATGTGAATGAAAAAAGGAAATGACCATTCTTTATGGATACTGCATCTTTGTTTTCCTGGTACAAAACCAGGCAGATGGCAGCCCACTGCTTGTAGATCTTTGATTTCACTTGGTAATAAATCCCCATTTCTTAGCTAAAAGGAACTCTTTCATTATGTTGCTGTAACAGCAACGAGTGGCTTTCTGAGGTTACAATGCAGCCAAGTCTCATTTCAGTAAGATGGAAGAGACTCCTTCACGCAGGGATTAATTTTACAGACAAGTGTTTATAGTTTCTCCATCTGATAAATAATTTTGTAACATGTCTCAACACAACATTTAAAAGTCTCTCATATTGTTATTTGAAATCTCCCTCATGCCCCTTCCCAATGCATGTTGCATTATAAATCCTACATGACATCTCATTTCATCCAATTGGTTGGAGGCGGAAGGATGATAAAGTTGCCACTTTTCCTGATATTGAACAAAACTGTCTTCCAAAAGCAACTCAGACAGAATTAAGTCAATACACAACGTGACTTGGAAGAAGGGTAATGTTCATATGAATCATGCATTATATTAAGAAATCCCAGTTACCCCAACTACCTACACAATGCAGCTTTGAGGGATGTGGGGAAAAGTCCTTTATTAGCGTAATTATCTGCTACGAGCACTTACAATAAAGGTACATTTCCAATAAGAAAACTGATCATGTAGCAAGTAGGACTCACCATGTAGCAGCTGATGCAGCAGGTTCTCAGCTACTCCGGCAGCTCCGCATGCTACTGTGTGACCATAGCAACTGTTTGAAACATTCCACCCCCCCAACCACATCTGAAGGCGGAGCTGGAATAGAGAGTAACTAACTACATGAGAATACTGCAGATCTCTCTAACATGGAGCAGTTTTAAAGGGCTGAACTGGTTACTTATGGATGTGGGTAGTCAGATGCTATTGGTTAGTAAGCACGATGGACCTTTGATTCTGCATTAAGGAAATAGTGCCACTGAATTCAGTGGGTGGTGGGCCTTAGTAAGGTCTTGCAGGATCAGCCCCTTAGATAAGGGCCTGGAGGACTGGGAAATTAGCAAAAAAGTAATATTAAGATACTAATGATGGAACCCTTGAGAGAATGTGGTGAAACCCAGGAGGAATTTTCAGAATTTCAGCTAAATGGACTTCAGCTCAACTTCAGAATCAGGGTGCACAGTTCACCAGCACACTGTTTTAAAGAGTCCTTTATACAAAGAATTGTTTGTTCTATCAAGCCTTTAAGTGATCTCTCCTCCTAACATCCTGGGAATAAGAGACGGGCCTTGAGGAATCAAATGCAGATCTGCATGGTAGGAGCACTCCCCTACCTATTAATTAGTACACAATGCATACCAACCTTCCCTCTATTCCAGGTTTATGGATTAATTGTAATCTTATATAACAAAGGATTTCGCCATCTGTTTCAATGAGATTTAAAAATTGTGAATAAAAGAAACCTCTCACATTCTATTGGTCAGTCCTGGAGTCCAGCCTGGCAGTCGTGGAGCAAAGTCTTGAGGGGCAATCCCACTTGGATTAGTACCTTACAAGACAATACATGAACGTACAATAAAAATTAAGAAACGACAATGATTTGTTCAGACTACACACAATGAATATTACACAGCTGAAATTCCTAATCTGCTACCTAGAATCAGTGCTTTGTTCTCTATTGTGTGCAGTTACTTTTAAATATTTTTAGTCATTCATGTGAACATAAGCATATTGCAAAAACAAACAAGAGACCAGGGTTTGCTATCAATAGATCATCCAGAGAAGCTGGAATGTTATCAATTCTACAGCCCCTGGACTAAATCCAGCTTGTTTTACTCATGTGAATGGTCCTAGGGAAGTAAATTAGCCTATGTGTGCACAAGGTGAGATCAATTTACCAAGGGTCATGAGGGATTCTCCATCACTGGCAATTTTTAAATCAAGACTGGTTGTTTTTCCAAAAGATCTATTCTAGGAATTATTTTGGGGAAGTTCTATGGCCTGTGTTATACAGGAGGGTCACACTACCTGATCACAATGGTCCCTTCTAGCCTTGGAATCTATAAAGGATTTGGACCTTTACATATAAGACGCCTTTGTGGCTAATGGGGATCAATTTTAGCCAGTTTTCACATTTTAAATTAATAATTTAAAATCAGAACAAAAACCTTAATGCCTGGGTGACAGTCTCACCATATGAGCTGCTTCCTTAACCTCCCTCTATTCTGTTCTAGAACATCCTAATTACACAATTGCCCTGTGTACACAGGCTGAGTCACTGCTTGTCTCCTAGAGTCCTTTCACAAAACTATAAAAATCAATACCACTCTCAATGAATCCAAAGTGCAATAGAGACCAAGGTAACCAATTTAAATAACCTGGTTGTCTTGGTTAGTAACCAGTATATTTACTTTTCTCATGCTTCGGTCCCATTCTCCCAGCAAGTAAATCAATAAACTGTACTGTACAATGAGGGAGCATGGATAATGATTTAAGAAATACAAAGCTGTCAAAAACCACTAAGGAAAATAAGAAAACTTTAAAGCTGGCTATGACCAGAGGTCTGTATTAAGGCCCAGATCATTCCCTCTGCCTACAGGGTTGGAGGGGACCTGATCATAGGGAAAGAAAAGGGATATGTTGCCTTCATTGCATCATCCCCCATTTCCATCAGTGCTATAGAAACATCTTTATCAGTATTCTATGTAAAACAGACTATGAATGGAGAGGGAATTTGGGTCTGGCAGGCCAGCTATTCTCCATCTTTCTCTCCAACATCCTTCAGAAAATTAGAATAAATTAATGCTGCCCCTGTTACTCCTGAAGGAGTTTTTCAAAGCTAATGGCCTCTGGAGAAGCCCAGGACAGCATGGTTCCTGCCAAAGGACCAAGGAGGTAGGAGAGAAGGCAGAGTGGAGGCACAGGTCCTTTGTAGGGATGGCCTGGTTTCCTGTGGATATTGGGAGGTCTGCAAGTTATTCATGACACCCTCTTCCCATTCTGCAAATGGAAGAGCCCACATCCCAGTGGAAGTAGGAGGAAACTCCACAAGTGCACACTCAATGAGTTTCTAACCCACAACATGGGCCTAGCTGGTTTACTGGACAATTTGCTCCCAAATTCTGAGATTAAGAAAATAAGTATGTTTTCTTGAAGACCATTTTAACAGTAACAAAGTTTGCCGCTGTGGTTTTCAATGACAGACAAGCCAGCATCTATTCCTTTGTCTGATGTTAATCCTACTAATCTGACTGACCCATACCGTTGTCTTTGTAAAATCCTGTCTAAGAACTCTGATTATTATAGCTGTTGCACAAACATAATGAAAATTAGCTCATGGGTATGAATATTTAACTGCTTTGTGAAGAGTGGGGAAGTAACCTTTTTTGTAGCACAAGTTGCACAAACAGTTGATTTTCCCTGATGCCAGAACATGTCACGGTTGCCTGAGTGAGAACCCAAAGCACCCTGAGACTGAGGTAATCAGCATTGCAGTGACATATGCTTCCTGCCTACCAAGGTATCAAATTTTAAACTTCCACATAATCCTATGCCATAAACATTAATGGGCTGGTACTGAAAAACAGAGGCAAGTCTTGAGGCCACTTATGTGTATGTGTAAGGGTCTACCAAGTGGAAACAATGTACAGAGGAAATAATCCAGATGTCATATCTGTGGTGGGTCTCTGGAAAGTAATGTGGAGGAAGAAATGTGGGCATGGCCCAGAAATGAGGGTATGAGTAGATCTATGCATAAAGTAAAGACATATGGCCAAAACCCTGCATAGGTGGAGAACAGCAGCCAAAGCAGTGTATGTCTAATGGAAAGCATAATTTTATATTTACTTTCAATCGTTTAAAAATGTTTTTGTTTTTATATCAACCTTATTATAGACAGATTAACTAGCATTCCCACATAATTGTGCCCTTTTCAGTCTCTAATTTATAGGCTCCAACTCTCAGCTATTTTAAAACAGTAGTTGGATCTTTTTCAAGCATTTGGCTCCACCAAAGTTTTTTTCTGAGCTATGTGTTTTATTTCTGTGACATACGATAAAATGTGTCAGGAGGGATGTTGACAAACCAGTGCATCAAAATAATGGTTACTACATATCTTAGGTTTGCCCAGCATCACATGGTGTGGTTTTCATAAGGCCCCGAGGCCACTAATACAGCCATTTCACACCTTCAGGGATTCAAA
The DNA here is from genome assembly GCF_027887155.1 of Malaclemys terrapin pileata. NCBI lineage: Eukaryota > Metazoa > Chordata > Testudines > Emydidae > Malaclemys > Malaclemys terrapin. The sequence continues at coordinate 12,365,476 of NC_071520.1, read as the reverse complement.
GTCCCCTAGAATCATAAGTTTGATGTGAAATACTAAGATTTTTTTCCCTTTTTTTAATATGCCTGAAATTTCCTCCTCTCTTAAAAGGCTGCATGCTGAGAAACCATTTCACTAATTGTTTTAGGTGCAAAAGCTTTAACATAATTAAATAAATTAAACATATACTTTTCAACAAAAAGGCAAGAGACCCTATTCTGCTCCAATTGAAGTCAATAGCAAAGCTATCATTAATTTAAATGGGAGAAGAAGGAGCAGGTCGTAAATCTTACTTACTATTCATAAGAGGTGTCCCGTTGATTTCAATGGAACTACCTGTAGAAGGAAGGCAAACACAGGACTGTGCCATCTCTATGAAGCATGGGGATTTAGTATGATGTATGCACTGTTTGTTAAATCAAATAATCTTACACAAGTTCTTCTGTTATGCATATTTGATCTGAGACAATATCCACTTTTACTTCTTCACATACAGAGGGATTAAAATGTCTTCAACCAACTGCTGAGCCTTCCTTTGTATTGTTCTTTTTATTAGGAAATCACAGAATATTGAGCTTGTTTGTGCCTTTGTGATACCAATTTTAATGCAGATCTGTCCTTTCACCCTGTAAGAGTAGAACCCTAAATCAAATAACATGAACCAGGCTAGATACTCTTATTTTGGCTTTCTTGAACCAATAACATTTAACAATTAGATTGTTGTTTTCATGTTCAAGGCACTTCACAAAAAATACCTATCTACTGTAATATTTAAAACAGTTCTGTGAGGTAGGCAAATATTAATCCACTTTACAAATGGAGAAACTGAGACAGCAGCTAAATGACTTTCCAAGGCTAGAGAAAGAATTAGAGGCAGAGCTAAGATTAGGATTCAGGAGTGCCTGTTGCCAGTCCCATTATCAAATTACTAAACAATGCCTTTCTCTTGGTCAATATTAGAATAATTTTAAATATTTTGTTTTCTACAGAAATAATAGTCTGCAAATGGGTCCATTAAAAAGTGTTGCCTTATTATAAACCAAGGTTTTTTAATATAGTTTGGTCTTTAGCATTCTGGTATATTTTCCCCAAAATAATAACAGTATTCTGCATTTAAATATATCACCTTTCATTTGAGGACCTCAAAGCACTTTATAAAGTTGATTATTATTATCCTAATTTTGCAGACTGGGAAATTGAATCAAGGAGAAGTTAACTGATCTGCCCAAAGTCATGCAGCAAGCGAGTGAGTGGCAGCCACTCCAGAAATATAACCAACAGTTTGTACAGTTCTTTAAGCCTGCAGGAGACACTTGGATAATAGTCGTGCTGCATATATGGTCAGAAAACAGGGATCTGCATATCACACAACTATTGAGAAGTAATCTTACAGTAATTATGGAAACCTGAACTCCTCAGCTAGAGTGCAGAAAGAGGCATAAAAGAGACATAAGCATACAGTTATATGTCAGTCACTGTGCAATATCCCTGCATTCTGACTGTCTGAAATCATTCAAGTTCAATATTACTACCTATAAATAATAGGTACAGGAAAATAATGCACCTCCTTCTTTTTATGACCAGCCTAAACAACATTATTTTGTATTGGCCTCCCCAAACCTCCTCCTTCTCTCCTCCCATCCTTGGGCCTGATTCTTGAATCTTTATACAGGCTACGCTCCCATTTCACTCAGAGCGAACCCTGGTGCTGGCTTTTCTCCACCAATGATTTAATTGTATCGTCATAAACATTGGGATACTGTGTACATCTGCCCCTGGATGGATGGATAGATAGAAGGCCAAATTCTGGCCTCAGTTACACCCCATGCAGCCCCAGCGATGTCAGTGGGATGCAGGGAGTATAGCTGTGGGCAGGATTTGGCCCAGGGACCCTGGGCAGGGTGTGTAAAGGGAGTGACCAGCAGACCAACAATCCTAGTCGAGGGCCTCTCCGTGGCTCTCATTTGACGAAGGCAGATTTCAAACACTGATAAGGGAGGGTTTAAATGAGCCACGCAAAACCGTACAGCCCCCCCCCCCCCGAAGATAGTTAACAATGCCCCCCCACACCCCCAATGGGGCAGGTTGTGGGGCGTCTCCCCTTTCCCCAGAGGGAGATTTATAAACACTCTCCTCACCGGGGCTCACACCCTCCCCGCATCGGGGATTGTCAGCGGAGCCCCCATTATCCGGCCCTAAGAAGGGGGGGCTCACCCCTCCTAAGAGTCTCTCTCTTCCCGTCTATCCAGTAGGGACATCGCCTCCCCAGCTCGATAGTTCGGTCACTTCTCTCCTCCGTGCCCTTCCCAACGCTAATAACGGCCCCAGCTTCCTATTCACCAACTACGTCACTGGCGCTGGCCCTGCTTAGCAACAAGCGGAGAATGCCTTAGCTGCGCTGTTTGCGCAGGCCGGTAGCCTGCAGTGGCAGGCCCCGCAGTTACCTATTCACAGTACCCGGCGCACACATAGAGCGTCTCTGCTGCTTAGCAACCAGCGCCGGCCCGGGCCCTAGCAATTGTGAGCGGGGCCAGGCGAGGCGCCCACTTGGCTCCGTTCGGGTTGGGATTTTTTTAAACAGGACAAACCCTTACGAGTTGTTGTTTTGAAACCTCAGACCGAACAAACGGCTTCAGGGGCTCCCTGAAAACGACCCCGCCCCCGTAGTTCGCTCAGAGGAGCCGTTTTCAACGTGTCTGGGGGGCGGGAAGAAGCCCCCTCTCCCAGCTACCCCACTGTAAACCGGCCCCAGTGGGGGTCTTGCTTCCGTTTTTTTGGCTTCACAACAGTCAGAACCAAACCGTCCCGCCGAGACAGCGCAGCAGAATTCGACAGAGACAGAAATAAACGGGGGGCCCGCGTCCCTCCCTCGCCCCATCCTCTGTCCTACGCTCGTCATAGTTTGACTCCTTGCCAGAGAAGCTCTGCTGGGGGCTCAGTGCGTCTTGAAAGCAGGAGTTCCTGCTTCCTGGGGTACTTTAGCCACCCCCTCGGGGAAAGTGATTTTGGGGGTGTCTTTAGCGAACAGAGGGACTCCATCCCATAGTACCTAGGGATGGCACATGCTCGTATCTCAGCCAAACTGCCCCCCAACATTGACCCTACTAAAGCCCCCATTGCTTTTGGGGCAAGGGCCCTACCTAAGCTGAATGAGGAGTTACAGTCCCCTGAGCTGCTGACCCGGCAGAGAGCATTGATGGCCCTATGTGACTTAGTGCATGACCCAGAGAATGTCTACCAAGCAATAAAACTAGGTAAGTGATCTCTGCTGCCACAGATTTCCAGAATACGGGGCTCTGGGAAAGGGGTTTTGTTTGTTTCTTTCGGGATGTACAAAAGCCCTGTAAAGGTTTTAATTTAATTCGGGCTTGTTTTTTACCTCAGAAATACAAGGAACATCATGCTTCACATTCCGTGGTTTAGCAAATGTTTTTAAAAAGTTATAAGTAGTTCAAGAGAAAAAGACTTTCCCTATTCATTAGTAAGATTTTATGTGCAGGGGATCGCTGCTTAACTTTCTTCCTACACTGTGTCTGAGGGTGGAACTGTTGTTCTCAGAGTCCCTGAGCAGCCTCTGTTCTGCGCAGTTGGACACTTACGCCCATGTGTAAATCTACTGACTTCATGGGGGCTTTGCACAGGCATAAGAATCCACTCATGGAAAACCACCCGCATGGATCAGATAGTGCTGACATTTACAGCCATGTGGAGTCTTGTTGACCTCATTGGCATTCTGCACGGGTGTAATGGCCCAAACCATCAGTTCACATTGCAGGATCAGGGTCTATGCTCTGATGAATCTTTAAATAATATAGAATAAAATATTTGTCAGGCTTACAAAACTAGGAATATTATAACAGTCATCTGCATTGTATCTTATCACCTCTGTTTTCCTGAGATTTGGATCACTATTTTCCCATGGTGTGGGCAGGTTAAATGATCTCCTACTGCAAATGGTGATTAAAAAACCCCAAACAAACCCCAACTCAGCTCTGGCACAGCTCCATTGATTTCAGTCTCTTATGCATTTTTTTTGGCACTCTGGGTGCTGCATACCTATAGCTAGTTTAACTAAGGAAGGAATTTGCTTCAGCTCTGCCACCATTCTAATCTCCATTCATAGAATCATAGATTATTAGGGTTGGAAGGGACCTCAGGAGGTCATCTAATCTAACCCCCTGCTCAAAGCGGAACCAATCCCAACTAAATCCCCAAATGGCCCCCTCAAGGATTGAACTCACAACGCTGGATTTAGCAGGCTAATGCTTGAACTACTGAGCTTTCCCTCCCCCATTGCTATCCTTGAAGTCCTTCCTTTGGTGATATTTCCTCTATCCAGGAATACTGGTCATCCTATTTGGAACCTGTCAGGTTATTTTTTTTAATCTGAACTACAGTTGCAAAGGTAATAATATAAGACTCATACTCTGCCCTTGCTACCGGGTGTACTGCCTGTCCTCCACCCCCAGCCAATAATAGCCTAGTAAATGTATGGCCAAGTAAGGAAATCAAGTTCATTTCTTCTTCACATAACCTCTGCTTGGGGCTACCCTTGAAAAAAGTCCAAACAGTTTAGGCTCCAATCCTGCAAATTTATATGTTCTTAGTTTTAGTCACAAGTAGCTCCATTGACTTTAGTGCAGCGTTTTTCAAACTGGGGGTCTGAAGGCTGCACCACCACTTGCAGCAGTGCAGAAGTAATGGTGGAATCATGGGCAGTGTGTGAACTGCCTGCTAACCCCCAGCCCCACCCTGCCCCTTCTACACCCCCCCGTGGCTGCCGGCTCCAGAGCGCTGGGCGACACGGCTCCAGCCCCAGGCAGCGTGGCCCTAACCCCATAGTTCCAGGAAGATGGATGGCACAGCCCCAGCCCTGGGGCCACCGCACAGGGGGAGCTGCGGAGCATGGGCCTGGCTGTTTGGAGAGGCCCAGCCTATGATACCTGCTGCCCATCAGTGGAATGGTAGTGGGGAGGGTGCGGGGTTTGGTCATCACAGCCTGAAATATTTTCAAAGGAGGTCCAGCAAAAAAATTTGAGAACTTGAGCCCCTGCCTTAGTGGGGCTACTTGCAAGCGAGAGTTAAGCAAATGCATAAGTATTTGCAGGATTAGGACCTTAGCTAGTACAGAACACAACAGCCCAATTGCTTATGGCCTGATCCAGTGCCCACTGAAGTTAACAAAAGTGTTTCCATTGTCTTCACTGGGTTTTGAATCATGCCCTTGGTGATGCTAGCTGTGTTAAGCATATTACAGCTATAACTCATACACTACAGTTGTGAAATTTCAATACTGGGAGATTCATGGCATGGCATTTTTGGTGGTAAGTCTTCAACTCTGGAAGTCACTTTCTTGATGTGTCAGTGCCAGAGTTTGACCCAATCATTTAATAAGTAAAGAAATGTTAAAAAAAATTAATCTATTCTGTCTCCTAGGATTCCTGGATAACCTGAAATATTTGCTTCTAGACCAAGATAGCACTGTTCGAGAAAAAACAACTGAAGTCCTTTATATAATGGCTACTCATAATGTTGGCAGGCAAGTATATTCACCAGAGTTTACTGGATGATACTGGGAAGTGGAGATGGTAGCTCAAGTTTCAGTGAAGAATATTCAGCAGCAGTTTCATCAAGATTGCTGGAGTGTGTTAAGATTTAGAACAGAATGTCAGTGAGATTACTACACATTGGTAGGATTTATGAGTTTTGTTTTGCCTAATTAAATCTCCCATAAACCCAGCTTTCTGTTTGTAGGGATGGCTTTATAGAAAACGGAGTCATTCCTGCCCTGTCCCAGCTCTTGAATGATCCAGTGGATATCTGTCGGAGAAACATGCACCGGGCGTTTGAAATAATGGCAGAGTTACCGGCGGGTAGGATTTTTTTTTAAATTCGAAATATTTATTTCAGAAAGTTACATAAGGTGCTCTGGCATCTTAATCTTTCCAGGTCATTTTAAGTATGCATTTCAAATGATTAAATACTTAAGGAGGCCAAAAGCAGATAGTTGAATGTACCTTATTAAAAAAAAATTTACAGCTTAAATTTTTTCAGTTTACTTAAAATTCCATTCATGAGAAATAACTTTACTTATTTTCACTGATCTTATTTTCTTTAGTTAGTGTTCTTATTTTTGTAATTTATCATTGAGTTACATCTGAAGACTTTAAAAGAATGTCTTGCTGCTTTTGAGTGAGGGACAATTATACTGCATGATGATGCTGTTCTCACTTTTTAAATTGTTTGCAGGTTTTGTAATAGCAGTGTGAATTCTTACTTTTAAAAGATAAAGGCTCACTCAGTTCACATATGTTGAAACAAGGTTCTGTTGTAATGTGTCAGAAGAGCAATGTATGTTTTCTTCTTTTGAGGCTGATCTTGCAAACTCTTACTCACAAGACATTCCATTGACTTAAGTGAGATTAGCCTTACACATGCGAGCACTCTCTTGAATAAGAATTTGCAGGATTCCTCCCCTGAATTTGAATTTCAGGAATTGCCATGAATGATATTGCATTAAAGAGGCTCTTTATTCTGTCTCTATCAGGTGATACCTCTCTTAATATTAGGGGGCTGATTTTGAATACTATTCCAGCCCCCATACACTACTCTGGCAGCTCATAGGGGCTATATAGGAGCTGCAAGAGGCTTGGGGCAAATTTCTCCAGTGCAAGGGTAGTGCAGATCCTGTGTAAATATCCCTCACCTCACCCTACTCTCAAGCCCTGGTGTAGGGGGTGTATCAGTGGCAGAAGGAGCATGCCCATAACATCACATGCTCCAGGGGTTCTGGGCTACTATGCCTAGGCTATGGGCTGCTGTTTCAGCCCTCTAGCAGCCTAGAATTCATAGGGTGCAAACATAACATAACTGCATCTTTGCCTCCCATCAATCTTTTTGGGCTGCATCTCAGGAAGTGGAGTACGTACAGCATTTAGCCCTAGGAGTTCAATCATAAGAATTTGTCTCCGACTTGAAATAATAGTGGGGTAATTCATTATACTTTTAAAATGTTTTCTTTGGTCTAACTACATACATTTTTAGTTTTCTGTCTTTTTTTGCCTTAAGGGTTTGGCCCTGATTTTTTATCCTTTCGTCCACAGTGTTTAAAAATACTATTTGTGTCAGAGTTCAGAAGTACAATAGTATCTACAGGAAATATCCATTTAAAATCCATTATATTAAGACAAGGGAAATCATACTAAATTTCAAGTGGAAGACTTCCATCATATTAGTGGTGCTTAAAAGGCATTGAGCAAATGTTTAAAAAAAAATTGCTGAGTGAGCGTGCTTGAATTATAGAAAAGAACTTATGTGAATGCAGCTCATTGTGAAGTCTGAAGTGAATAAATCAGTATATAGCAGAGCAATCCAGTGAGAGAAAAACAAAACAAGAGACAACTTTGATGTGATCACCATTAAGGTATAGTAGATCACATATTGATCAGATAAAAGGATTTTCAAGTAGAACAGTAATTTAACATTTTTCTGCATTATTTTGTTCTATTAATCATCCTGTAGACTTTAAAATCTAATGAGAAGGTGGCTTACAATGTGACTTTTTAGTACTGGTATGTCCTGATCTATCAGGGTACTTATTCATTTAGCTCTGTAGTCAGGATGATAAATAGTGTTTTGTGGCACTTATGAGAGAAGAAAATGTCACAGGAAGAAATTATGCCAATTGGTTCACATCAGAATTATAAGTTTAAAGAGTTGCTATCAACGCTAGCAGGCCTAAAATTAGACACATTACTGTGTATTTATTTTCAAGCATGTGTTTGAGTATCACACTGTCCCTTTGCTTTTCCTTGACTGACTGTTCTTCAGAGTTGACAGTGTTGAAATGTTAAAGGCAAGCAGAATTCTTGGTATATCCTTTTCAGAGCAGAATAGTTTAACATACAAATAGTCACGGATAGCAGGGTAAACAGACCTTAACATGAAATAAATTACATTGCACTCACATACGCCTCTTTACATTGCCAGAGTGATATAAAGGGGCTTTAGTATATATGAAAAAAATAAAATAAAACCACACCTTTAGTGTGTCATTTTTTTAACCATGCTGCCAGGAATTTCCTGCAGAACATAATGGCAGTGTACCATATATTATAAATCCAATTTATTCTATGGCATGCATGGACCTATTGTTACTGAATTTATTGCCGACTCACCCGTTAGAGATGTCTGAATGTAAACAGTACAGCAGCCCTTAATTTTAGGGAACTATTCATGCATATTTTTGGCAAAGATTCCAGTGGCTACCAAAAGAAATGTTTGACCCCTAACTGCAGTCAAAAACCTTATTGGAGCTGGCGGGTGTGAGTGCCACCTTTCGTTCAGGATAAACCTAAGAAGCACTTAAGCTTCTTTTTGGAGTAAGATAGCTGAAACAATAGGAGCCCCCATGGAAAACACAAACAGCATACAATACCAGTCAGAAACTGAGCTATGTGGGTGATTGAAAATGCATGGGGCTGTGGATCAGAAGAAGCTGTAGGGAGGCAGAAAGCAGCAAGATAGGTACAGCAAACATGGTCCTGAGAGAAAGCAAAGAAAGCGAGAGCTTTTTGGTAGAGTGATGGGTCGAAAGAGTCTTGGAGTATTAAGCATGGAAACTGTCTCTTGTTTGATTTCTGCTGTGTTCAGGGAAACAGGACCTTGTGTAGGTTCTTTGTAACTAGAGGTATTTCTTTGATACAGTCCTGTTTAACTGATTTCTCTTGTTAACGGAAACAACTCTCAAGACCACAAATATTGGCTAACAGCATGGGTCAAAAGGGGTAAGACATAGTTCAAGTACCTTTTTGCAAAATAAAGTCAAGACAAGGGACTTCTTACTCTGCTTATTTGTTTAGTATCAGGAAGTTTTTCCATCTGGATTTTGGTTTGTAGAGAAAATGTTCTGTAAAGCAATTAATTTTTCAGGACAGGTGAATGCTGCTGTCTGACTTCAGGTAAAACACTTGGTCACTTTTTAGATTCTGATCCTGTAATGAGATCTTTTTGGATGCAAAGATTCACCTACATGGAGCTCACTGCAGGATTTAGGCCTTACTTTGTCCAGATCAGTAGTTAATGGAAATGGGTGCCACTGTTGAAGAACAGTCTTATTTTACCAGCCTTAGATACTGATCCTGAACAGAAATACAAGCCTAGAGTTTTGTGATTTTGCATACCTCAAATTTTGGGCGCCAAACTGGAGAAATCTTAAAAGATCCAGATTTTCTCTAGAGTGAGTGCTGAGCATCTCTTTTGTGACTGTCTTTTATTAAAAAAAAAATTAAGTGAAAAATACAAAAAGGTGGATGACTTGCAGCTTCTATATGTTTCCAAGAACCATATGCTTCATGGGATTCCCAAAAGACTTATGCAGTTTTACAACTCAAAGCTGCAAGACCAGACAGTACAAAACTAGACAATACTACAAATACATAGTTACAGTGGGGGTTACTGTAATCAAATAGGCAAAGACATATAAATAGGAAAAACAGGGGACCAAAGAGGGATGGAAAAGGAGGAGGGGTTAGAAGGAATGGAAGTGTGTTCTTTGAGCAGTCTAAATATTTTTAATCCAAATATATCTAGAAATGCAGTCCAAATTTCTTTGAATCCATATAATTGATCTCTACAGAGATAGAGAAAGAAAGAATAGCCTGTTAACTCAGACCAGTCTGAATATCACTGCTCTATTCTGGGCATAAGCCTACATTTTTGTAAAATCATGCACTTGGTGCTCAGCATTTTCTGAAAATCAGGGCCTTTTAAAGTGTCTCAAGCAGCACCCCGAAAAACTGAAGCACCCAAAAATCACTAGTCACTTTTGAAAATCCATCTATGGTATGTTCTCTGTGTATATTTTACTGTCAAACATTTGCACAACCTGTTATCATTTAGCTTTATCATTTAATTTATCATTTAGTTATCATATGGCACATGCCAAGTAAAGTTATTTCATTAGTAAACACTAGGGTTACCAACATTGCATTTAAAAAATAAGGGCCGGTTTTCTGTTTACTGGTGCTTCCTCAGGTTGTATATTTAGTTTATCATTCAAAGTTGTTAATGAATTACCTGTTTGATTTAGCTGTATCAGTCATGCTGCTTTTTTTGTTCAGTGTTTAATCAGAGGTGTATGACAAAAATACAGTTGAGGAAATCTCAAGCTGTAGTTTTCATCTTATTCTTCAAGTTTTACAAAGATAAATGATACAACAGTAGCATCTACTTCCAAAATAATTGTTTTTCCAGGGGCACTACCAATTCAAAACAAAACTATTTTTTCTTTCACATGAATCTGTAGAGAGACTTTGAGGGTTACACAAAAAGCAGACAGCTTTGGATTTCATTAGAACATCTGAATCTATCTAGCAATTAAATGTGGTAGTAAGCAAAATTGACTCTTGGTGGTGCCAAAGCCTAAAACATTACTACTCAAAAATTCCACATAAAACAAAATGTGCTATTAGTGTGTGTCATAGTGATATCTGAACCATTATTGTTAGTGGCTAAGAAGCAGATTAAAAAAAAATCAAATATTCAATACATTTTTGACTAGTTACAGTGAAAAATACTGGCGTTCTCAAAAGAGCAGGAAGAGAGCAGGTGGGGACGATTGGCAGGTATGAAAAGAAGATAGAGAAGCTACAGATAGCTATTTTTTCCCCCCATATAAAATATCTGTAATGGGATACACTCACCTCATGCAAGCACCCTTTGGCCAAGTGTGCGCGTGCCTGCAGTTTTTTCTCTGCTCACAGTGCCCCCAGTCAGCTGCTGAGCTTGTCAGGCAGGTCTTCAGTGATTCAGCCTTCCAGCCAAGTCACACACAGTCCATGTGCAAAACAAACAAACCCCTTCAAAGTGTACAGTCCAAAATGTCCTGCAGCCCTCCCTGGGCTCAGTCTTCTAACAGTCAACAGGGCCTGTAGCAGTATTCTCTCTGTTGGCATCAACATACAGGACCTCCCTAGGCTGAGGCGCTTAATTAGTCCAACAGGGGCCTATTGCAGTACCCCCTCAGGTCATGCATCTTCTTGTAGCCTTTCCTGGACTCAGTCTTTAACCAGTCCAACTTGGCCCATTACAGTACCCTTGACTGGTCCAACTAGTTTGCAAGATTCCTACGCAGGTACTGAGCAGCACCCAGAGGGCTTCTTCCCTGGGAACCCCTTGCCTTTACTTGAGTCCTCAGTGACCCCAGCTTTCCTCTGAGCCACCCCTCTTGGGCTCAGTTCTCTGACCACAGCTCCCTGCTGAGTCAGTCCCAGTGCAGCCCCCTTCCCTGGGCTGCCACAGTTCTAATTCCCTTCCTTAGGGTGTATCCACTTCCCCCAAGTGGCTGGTGGGGGGAGGACCTGGTCCCACCCATTGCTCCAGGCCCCAACCCAAGGACCCTCTAAGTAGCAGCCCCATGCTGTATCCCTTTACTAATTGCTGCTCTACATTTCCCTGGGCCACTTCCCCATAGCCCATCTTAGTTGAGTCTCAGCAGCCAGCAGCTCCTTCCTCTTTCCCCCAGTAACTGCTTGCTTTAGCTCCAGCAGCCAACCAGGAACTCCTTCCTCACTCCCTTGGTCCCTGCCAATAACTACCTGCTTAGTTCCAGCAGCCACCCAGAAGCTATTCTCATGCTCCCCCAGTCCCTACCAACAACTGATCTGTCCAGCCCTTTCAGCCACTGCAGCCAGCCAGGAGCACCTCTTGCTCTCCCATTCTGTACCAACAGACTGAACTTACTCTGGCCCAGCAGCTCTTTTTATACGGGAGTGCTGGGCTCTGATTGGCTGCTCCCTGCAGCCTCTTTCCTGATTGGCTGCATCCCTTGCAGTCATTCTAGGGAGCTTAGAGAACCCTCTCCACTACCCTTTTCTGGGGTGGGGTGTGGCAAGGCTCCGAGGCATCCATCAGGGGGCCTGAGGGCCTAGTCCACCCTGTCACACTATCTAAACTGTCAAATCTTTCCTCATTAGATAAATAGATTCTCTGAACATTTGTTACCTTTTTTTCTACTGAAAGACTCACAACAGTTAATATTCAGGAAACAACAGATTTACATAGTTGTGAAAATTACTTAGTTATGCTAGGGTTACCATATTTCAACAATCAAAAAAGAGGACGGGAGGAGCCCCGCCCCTGTCCTAGCCCCGCCCCCATCCTGTCCTAGCCCCGCCCCTGCCCCTTCCACTCCCTCCCACTTCCTGCCCCCTCAGAACCCCCAACCCTCCCCCCCACTCCTTGTCCCCTGACTGCCCCCCAGGACTCCACCCCCTCCCTAAGCCTCCCTGCCTCTTGTCCCCTGACTGCCTCCTCCTGAGACCTTCCCCACATCCTAACTGGCCCCCTAGTACCCTACCCCCCTACCTGTCCCCTGACTGCCCCAACCCTTATCCACACCCCCACCCCCTGACAGCCCCCCCCAGAACTCCTGACCCATCTAAACCCCTCTGCTCCCTGTCCCCTGACTGCCCCCTCCTGGGACCCCTGCTCCTAACTGCCCTCCAGAACCCCACCCCCTACCTAAGCCTCCCTGTTCCTTATCCCCTAACTGCCCCCCAGGACCCTACCCCCTACCTGTACCCTGACTGCCCAAAACCTTATCCACCCCGCCCCCAGAAAGCCCCCCCCCGAACTCCCAACCCTCCCCCGCTCCGTCCCCTGACTGCCCCCCCCGGGACCCCTGCTCCTAACTGCCCTCCAGAACCCCACCCCCTACCTAAGCCTCCCTGTTCCTTGTCCCCTAACTGCCCCTTCCTAAGACCCCTCTCCCTAACTGCCCCCCAGGACCCTACCCCCTACCTGTACCCTGACTGCCCAAAACCTTACACCCCCAACCCCCAGACAGCCCCCCCCAGAACTCCCAAACACCCCCCCGCTCCTTGTCCCCTAACTGCCCCCTCCTGAGACCCCCCACCTGTACCCTGACTACCCAAAACCTTACACCCCCAACCCCCAGACAGCCCCCCCCAAACTCCCTGACCCATTCAACCCTCCCCCCTACTCCCTGTCTCTTGACTACCCCCCCCCCCGAACCTCCCTGCCGCTTCTCTGGCCCCCGGCCCCCTTACTGTGCTGCAGAGCAGCGTGCTCGACAGCGGGGGAGGGCAGCAGTGTCGGAGCCGGCGATCTGTGAGTGGAGGGAGGGAGAGGAGGGGGGGTGTCAAGTTTCAGGAGGGAGGAGGGGGAAGTGCAAGCAGGGCTCTGGCTCTGGCTGTCGGAGCACCGGCTGCTTTGTAAGTGCGCGCACGCTCTGCATGGGAGGGGGAAGGAGGGGAAGTCCGGACATTGACAAATTCCCCCCGGACGCTATTTTTAACCCGAAAAAGCCGGACATGTCCGGGGGAATCCGGACGAATGGTAACCCTACTTATGCAGTAAACATCCTTGCGTAAATTGTCATGTGCCCTCATTGCAAATTCAATTGAAAGAAGGAGGCAGAATTGCCTTATTAGGGACCAAATTGTGGAGGTCTTTAAAAAAAAAAATTGTGTTACTGTTATATGTTGTTAATATTTTTAACAGTTTCACCCATTTCTGTTACACTTGGTCCAATCATGCTATGTATCACTTTGGGTCAAATTCTGCTCATTTTACATACGGGGGAGTAAAGTCAAACTGACTGCAATGGGACTATTTGCATGTGTGAGAAAAGTCAGATTTGATATACATTTCTCAAGCAAAAAGTTGCTGTCTCCAGCACTGTCTTTTTATGGTTCTATGGTTATGGGTGGCAGTCTCCAGGAATGGTGACTGGTCAGGGTGGCTGGGGAATGCAGTGAGTTGGCACTTAACTTGAGAAGCCTCAGATGGCAGAGCCCTGATAGCAATTTGAAGCTGCCTTTGCCTAGCAGAAACTTTGAGGGAACTGTAATATCACCTCCCTGGGCCCTTGGGGTTTAAACCTCCCATGGCCTATGGAGGTATAAGGAATACCTGTGACATTGCAGTCTATATGATTTTATAAAAATATGCTAATGAGTGAATATAATGTAACTGGAATATGCTTCATGCAAAAGGTCTCTTGTAAGATATCATTACAAAGCTTATAATCTATTGAGTGTATTCATCCTATTTCAATAAATGTATCACTCTTGTATCTAAAACTAGAAATATGAAATATAACTCTGAGGGCCTATTGTAATTATGCAAAGTGTGGGCAATTAATGGTGGTTTGGAATCTTGATGGCTCCCAGCAACCAGGACAATTGACTGTGGATGCAGGGCCGCCCAGAGTGGGGGACAAGTGGGGCAATTTGCCCCAGACCCCACAGGGACCACCACGAGAATATAGTATTCTATAATATTGCAACTTTTATTTATTATTATTTAGAATTACTTTGCCCCGGGCCTCCTGAATCCTCTGGGCAGCCCTGTGTGGATGGCCCTGTGTGTGGGCAAGCCTTCCTGTGAGTCAGGCTGGGAGGAATGAAGGCTTGGGGTCTTACAGTGACATGTGATCATGTCACCTGAACTGGAATCCATCTTTAACCTGGTGCTTTTCCAGTGAGGAGGGGTGGGAACCCAAAGGGACAAAAGATTCCCGCCTTATGCAAAAGATATACAAGTGGGTGGAACAGAACAAAAGGGGAGCCGTCATGAGGAATCCCCTAGCTACCACCTGAGCTGGAACAAGAGCTGTACCAGGGGAAAGGATTGTGCCCAGGCTAGGAAGGTGTCCATTCTGAGAAAAGAAACTTATTGAAACATCTCTAAGGGTGAGATTTTACCTGTATTCAGTTGTATTACAGTATTAGGTTTAGAGTTGCATGTTTTATTTTATTTTACTTTGTAATTCATTTTGTTCTGTCTGTCACTACTTGGAACCACTTAAATCCTACTTTCTGTATTTAATAAAATCACTTTTTACTTATTAATTAACCCAAAGTATGTGTTAATACATAGGTGGGCAAATAGCTGTGCATATCTCTCTATCAGTGTTATAGAGGGTGAACAATTTATGAGTTTACCCTGCATAAGCTTTATACAGGGTAAACCGGATTTATTTGGGTTTAGACCCCATTGGGAGTTGGGCATCTGAGTGTTAAAGACAAGAACACCTCTGTAAGCTGCTTTCAGGTAAGCCTACAGCTGTTAGGAGACAGTGATTCAGACCTGGGTCTGGGTTTGCAGCAGGCTAGCGAGTCTGGCTCAAACCAGGCAGGGCACTGAAGTCCTAAGCTGACAGGGCAGGAAAGTGGGGAGAGAAGTAATCTTAGCACATCAGTTGGCAGCTCCCAAGGGGGGTTCTGTGATCCAACCCGTCACAGTGACATCCTGCAGACAACTTGGATGAATCTAGCCCTTTGATGTCCCATGTGTCCAATTCTGCTATCATTCTCCCTAACCCTTAAAACACTGGCATTTTCCATTTGGTGAGCCAAATAAATCTTTAGTCAGATACGTATATAGACCCACTGTCTCAATAGGGTTAACTCAGATGTTAGTTCTACTTCTTAATCTTGCCTGATGTCAGCTTTGACCCTGAACTTACTTTTGTCTCCCATAACTCCCTTATCTATAAATAAGCCTGTCCATTACCTCTTCTGGAACATTGCAAGAATTTGTCCTTATCTTGACCCTGTTCTCTGCTGAAATCCTTATTCATGCTTTTATCACTTCACATCTTGACTATTGCATTTCTGCCTTTTATAGTTTTCCTGAATCACTACCTTATAAACTTCAAGGAGTCCAGAATACCATGCCATGACTGCTTTCTTCCTTCAGGAAATTAGACTATGTCAACCCCATCATTTCTCACCTTACTATCCATATCTGAATCCAATTAAAAAATGACCTGCTGGTTTTCAAAACTCTATGTGAACTCTTTCCACCCTGTTTCTCTGACCTGATAGCCATCCACTCCCCTGCTCGCTCATCTGCCTTTCCAGTGTTATCCTCATCTCTATTCCTTCATCTTGACTCATCACATTTGACGTTTGTTTGACCTATCAATCTGAAACTTTCTTTTTTTCTCCAAGTTACAGAAACACTGTGCTTTTAGCATTTTCTGGTGCATTATTATGAAGTCTTCTCAATTTCTTACCAGTAAGAGGCAGTATGTGATTAATCTTTCAGGTGCTGATGAATGTTAAATAGTTCCTGTAAAATTCTTTTTTCTCTGTGCATATTATTAATGTACTTACATCTGATACTCCATAACAAGCCTTTTACTTTCCTCAGGATAGTGAGACTGGATCCTTAAAAATGTAGTAGTATAAGTAGAAAAAGTATACAGAATGTTTGCACATTTTTGCTGTTACAGTATATTATTGGGGTATAGATGCCACATATTGTTTGGAATTTGGATACAACTATACTGAAATATATGTAGAGATGTATGAGGTTTTTTATACTTACCAGTATATATTTAGGGGTAGATTTTCAAACATATTAGGCAACCTACTCTCGTTGACTTTCATTGGGAGTGAGGCATCTAATTGTTCTTTCTGCCTTTGAACATCTTCCCTTTGTCATATACCCTGGACAGAAATTTAATTAAGATTATTTTAATGTTGAGAGTAGATATCAATAATTTAGGATTAAATACATTCTTCTTCAAGGGCCTCCATGCATTACCATTTCTGGGATATGATGCTCCTGGAGTCAAACTGCAGAACAACCGTGAAAAGCCGTGATTATTGGGAATGATAGAGATCTCATGAAAAGGTGACTTCATCACCCTATTCTGTATAAGGGAGTACATCCCCTATCATCACAGAGAGCAAATGTCCACAGACTAGACCTTCCCTTAGCCTAGTTTAAGATTTTCTTATAAATAGTTAATCATTTAGGATAGTTTAGTGAGGATATCCTTTTCCTTGTCCTGGGAGTCTTTGGCTCCTTACTGGGACTATGTCAGACCCAGAGCCCCATAAGGATTTTCAGAAGGTGCATCCTCTGCCCATCAATCGTACTGGAAAGCAACATGCAACTCTAGTGTCTTGTATGTCTGCGCCAGACACTCTCAATAAAGCAAATGTATGTTTTGCTCTGCCTTCACTTCTCATGATGGAAGGGAGAAACATGTGGGGCTCCAGGCTCATCTAGCTTCTTGATGCCTGCATCCTGATACTCCAGTGGGCCAATTCAGGGAATTAAAACCAGACTCTGTGTTGAGGTCCTCTTACACATGACCCTAGGCTCACTTTGCTTCTCTGGCCTCAGCACCACCTTCTGTCATGGGTTCAAGACTGGAATATCCTATGCTTTATGCTGGAGTGAAGCTCTCATCCAGCACCAGTTAAATCAAAAGCAGCACTGAAGACAAAACCACCACTGCCTGTTAAGGCCTCAGTAGCCTTGATGCTGATGCAGGAAGCACCCATCTCAGTGTTTACCTTCACGTGGTACCCTGACCTTGGGATACTGGACTTCTTCCTTTGCTTCAAATCCAGGCATCATGGAATGATATCATGCAGGGCCCTCTTGTGTTACTGGTGTGGCCCTACATAGAGGACTCTGTGAAGGCCATTTTGGAAGCTGCAAGACCAACTCTGGCACCAACTTTGGTGGCAGTGCCAATACTCCTTTTGGTACCAATGCCCTCAACCAGAGCCTATTCTTCATCTCATGCCAATACAACCTTCCTTACTGGCACCAGATCCCTCACATATGCAGGGGGATCTGCCTATATTTGAGGAATGGAAAGAGGCTTCAGAGAAACCATACAAGTTACCTTTGGAGGAATGTACAGAGCTCCACAGCAGAAAAACAGAGTAGTGCTTCATCCGTTTCTCCTCCTGATGATCAAAGATACTCTCAGGAGCTGACGGGAGAACAGCAAATACTCTCCAACTGCAAACAAGTTCATAGCATTGGAAAAATCTGATCCCCTATTTGACATATCACAAATGCAGACCATGGAGAATTTGACTCTGACTCTTAGCTCTGGCTATCCCAACCCAGGCAAGGATATCTAACTATTTCCCCTTTCTTCTCTCCTCTTACCCAACTATGGTCTCCTGTGTCAGTTGAAGGACATACAAAATTCTCCAACTAACCCCATGGTGATGCCTGCAGCACAAGAGAAAGTCAGGGGCAACAAAACATTTCATTTGACTTCTGACAGAGAGGAACATAAACTAGGTGTATTTGGCAGCTCTGGGTCAATAGGCCTTCAGATGGTCAACTATCAGGCCATTGTCTCACTACAATTATATTTTCTGGGATGCTAGGATCCCTATATTTGTATTCGCTTCTGTATTTTGGAAAAAAGCAGAGGATGTAGTTATATCATATGATGATGATAACAACTGTTGTGGTCAAAGACCCCCACGCAATGATTTTAGTTCAAAGACTCAAGCCTGAGGCCAGTTTATTGACATACATACCAGTGCACTGGGGTGCAGTCCGAAGACTGACACCCCGAGGGCCGCTCGCAGGCGGGTTTTTATTTCATTAAACTGCAAGCAAAGTACAAACAATACGTCATGAGTTAAGAAACTGGGGTTGGGGTCAGTCCCCCCCCCCAAAAACCACAAGTTAAGAAACTAGGGTTGGGGTCAGTCCCTCCCCAAACCGCGAGTTAAGAAATTAGGGTTGGGGTCAGTTCCCCCCCACCATCCCCCTCTAGGTACCTTCCTCATTTTTCCGAGAATTGGATGTCTATTTGGGTAGGGGGCGCTTGGTGGTTTTCCACAGGGGTGGTACTTGGCACCAGTTTGGGTACATTTCTCAAGACACATGTTATTTTCCGGGGTCTTTTGGTTAAAGATTGGGGGGAGGTTTCATGGGACGCCTAAAGAGGATCTATGATTGGCTATTTTTGCAGATAGCTGGAATCACGGAGTGGGTCAAAGATCACCCAAAGGAGAAGCTGCATGAGTCAAGAAATTGCATTTAGCTAAAGTTACCTATTGCTTCACACAAGTGGTTATTATATTTCATTAGTCATGAACATATTTCATTAGTGCTGCTGCTGGGGCTTTTTTATTCTTTGCCTCCTTGCCCCCCCCCTCCTCTGGTCATGACCCTTGACCGAGTTTGGCAGGGAATTGTGCAGTCCAGTCTAGTTCAGGCCCTGGCCTGGGCCCTGGCCTGTACTACTTTGTGTAAGGGTAGTTAGGACAACAGATCTCTATTGGAGGGTTTATTTTGGGGCCTTTAGATTCACAGCTCTGGCTATTAAAAAGAAGGCCCCCCTGCTCTATTTCCCCACACAACTCTCTTTCCATTCCATTAATATCTCAGGAGTATGTTAAACAGCAGCTACTAAAGACAGACATTTTAAAATCAGCAGATCCAGATAACTTGCATCCAAGAGTTTTAAAAGAGCAGGCTGAGTTGGTTGTGGGACTGTTAATAGTGACTTTCAATAAACCTTGGAACACTGGGGAAGTTCTAGAAGACTGGAAGAAAGCTAATGTTGTGCCAATTTTTTAAAAGGGCAAACAGGATGACCCAGGTAATTATAAGCATGTCAGTCTGACATCAATGCTGGGCATGATGATGCAGGCCTCTATTAATAAAGAATAAAAGAGGATAATATAATTAAAGCCAATCAACATGGGGTTATGAAAAATAGATATAGTCAAACTTGATATCTTTTTGATGGGATTACAAGTTTGTTTACAAGTTTATTAAAGATAATAGTGTTAGGTAATATACTTAGACTTCTGTAAGCCATTTGACATGATACTACATGACATTTTGATTAAACAACTAGAATAATTAAAATTAGTGTGGCACAGATTAAATGGATTAAAAGATGATTAACTGACAAGTCTCAGAATGTAAATGGAGAATCATCACTGAGTGAATGGTGTTTGTAGTGGAGTCCTGCAGGGATCAGTTCTTGGCCCTACACTATTAACGTATTTATCAATTACTTGGAAAAAAACAAAGTCATAATTGATAAAGTTTGTAGACAACACAAAAATTGGGGAAATGGTAAATAATGAAGAGGACAGGTCACTAATACAGAGCGATCTGGATCACTTGGTATGCTGGGTGCATGTTTAACAACACATGTTTAAATGTATACCTCTAGGAACAAAGAATGTAGGCCATACTTACAGGATGCGGAGGCTCCATTCTGAGAAGCAGTGACTCTGAAAAAGATTTGGGGGTCGGGGTAGATATGAGCTGAACATGAGCTCAAAGTGTGATGCTCTGGCCAAAAGGACTAAGGCAATCCTTGGCTGCATAAACAGAGGATTCTTGAGTCAGAATAGAGAGATTATTTTGCCTCCGTATTTGACACTGGTTTGACCACTGCTGGAATACTGTGCCCAGTTCTGGTGTCCATAATTCAAGAAGGATGTTGATACATTGGAGAGGGTTCAGGGAAGAGCCATGAAAATGATTAAAGGATTAGAAAACATGCCTTATAGTGACAGACTCGGGGAGCTCAGTCTATTTAGCTTAACAAAGAGAAGGATAAGGGATGACTTGATTACAGTCTATAAGAATGTACATGGGAAACAAATATTTAATAATGGTCTCTTCAAATCATGAAAGGTATAACACGATCCAATGGCTGGAAGTTGAAGGTAGACAAATTCAAACTGGAAATGAGGCATACATTTTTAACAGTGAGTGTAATCACCAATTTTCCAAGAG
Source organism: Malaclemys terrapin pileata (assembly GCF_027887155.1). Lineage (NCBI taxonomy): Eukaryota > Metazoa > Chordata > Testudines > Emydidae > Malaclemys > Malaclemys terrapin. The sequence goes on along the minus strand of NC_071520.1, from coordinate 12,344,938 downwards.
TTGTGGTGGATTCTCCATCATTGGCAATTTTAAAATCCAGATTGGAAGTTTTAAAAAAAGATTCACTCTAGGAATTATTTTGGGAAGTTCTATGGCCTGTACCATATAAACAAGATGATCACAGTGATCCCTTCTGGCCTTAGAATGTATGACTCTCAGATTCCTTGCCAGAGGAACAGAAGAAAGCAGGCAAGACTCTGGTCACCAAAGCTCGTTGTGATGGGTTCCCCCCAGGGTCCCACTTGGAACTGGGATACACTGAGCCCACCTGTTCCACCAGCCTGGGTTCCCCTTACTCTGCGCTGCTGTGACAGGCTCTCAAGCCCCCTTCCAACACACACACAGGTAGAGACACACCCAGCTGCAGCTATATTCACACAGATGCTGATATCAGGTCTGCATGGGAGAGCTCAGCTAAGGAAATGCCCAGCACACAAGTGCACACCTCCTCTGGAGTGTAAACCCAAAATTGTATCATCTTGTGCTGCACAGAGAACTATATAGTGTAAGATCCTAAAATTCGCCCTCTCCCTCAATGTGGAGAGAGATATGCAAGAGCTTTCTGCTCCAAGTATGAGTGCCACACTGGTTTTAGAGACAAAACAAGACAAGTTTATTAACTACAAAAGATAGATTTTAACTGATAGCAAACAGATCAAAGCAGATTACCTTAATAAATAAACAAAAAACACAAACTGAGCTTAACACACTAGATAGGTAGGATATGAATTAGCAAATTCTCACCCTGAGTGATAAACAGGCTGGCAGATTCTTAAGGCACAAGTTGCCTTGGCTTTCCCAGGTTTTCATACACAAGCTAAAAATCCTTCCAGCCTGGGACCATCACTTCCCACAGTTCAGTCTTTGTTCCTCAGGTGTTTCCAAGTGTGTTGTTGTAGGGAGAGTGAGGTGCCCCTATGATGTCATTTCCCCCCTTTTATATCCTCTCCCCACTTGCTGGAAAGCTCTTTTGCTGTGATCTGGGGCAAACAGTTCCCATTGTGTAGTGCTATCTCTGAGAGGTTTCTATTGTACACAGTTCCTGGGGTAATCCTTGTGCTTGTGTGCATTTCCTCAATAAGCCATTAACATTGTTTGGTCTTTTTACTGTCCTACCTAAAAGGCTGCTTGTGGGTGTTTTCAACCTCAGGACATGTTTCAGCACCACATACATAGCCAAACTTCATAACTTCAAATACAAAGATAGCACATACAATCCAATGAGATATTACTGTCTAGCAGATCAAGACTTTTAGAATGACACCGCACAAGGCATACTTTGTATAAGACATATCCTAATTACATGACAGTGGTGAATATTGGGGTGCCAGGGTGTCACAGTCATATTCTCGCTGACACTCTCTAAGAGCAGCATATAATGCTTCAGACACCAGTGCAAGACCAATGGCTACAGGAGTGGCTCTTGGGAGGCACTCCTGGCTTAGATCCTCTGGTCTCACATTTGACTATCATGGAAAATTTAAAACCTTTAATCTGGGGGCAATGGCCTTTTAAGCATAAAAAAGGAGACCCTGGAGAAGATCAATGGTCACTAAGGCCACTGCCCATTTCCTGGAACTAATACAGTCCTCTTACTCAGCTGAGAGGAGGTTCTCCTACCTGTCACTCCACTTGCAGAAACAGACTCCCTCAACACCAAGGGACACAGCAGTCCCAGAGGTGGTATCATCTTCTTCCTAAACCTAATACTGGCAAACAACCTCAGCATTATAGGAGCATGATTCCTCATTGCATGTTCTCACAGCCCTTAACAGCAGCCCCCAAACATCAATTTTGATGTAGTTGAGTGCTATACACTGATTTGCATCTCTGATGGGGTTCACAAACCCCACAGGGGACCACAAGGGGTTAAGGATCTGCTCTTGGCTCAACCAGCTCTGTCCGTCCACACCAGCAAGACATGCACAGTCTGGAGAAGGAGTTTAAAAGAGAAGCTGAACAGCTCACTTGTGAGCAGACCAGGGAAGAGAGCAAACTTCAATCCTCAGCTCCCGAGGAAAGGGCTGACTGAAGACAGGAACTTCCCTGACAACCACTGCCTGAAAGTCCCTCCCTGAGGGAAGGGAAGGCCTGACCCTGATACACCCCAAGAGAGAGTCATCCCCCTTTCTGTTACTAACTCAGTTTATTTGTGTTAATTCCCTTTGCTTTTTGCTTATGGACTATCCCAAAAGGAGAGAGACTTTGAAGTGTGGCCGGAGAGCAGCCAGCAACAACAGACCCCAGGGGAGAGAGAGCTGCCACAACACACCCCTGCCCCACGGAGATGCCAGCAATGAGCTGACCCTTTTACACCACGACATCTCATGTCCATCCTCCCTCATCTGCTCCCTTAGGGCTTTGTCTCTCCTCCCATAGAATCTGGTGTAAAATTACTTCCAAGCACGGGTTACTAGACATCATCATCCAATTCTGCACCAGGCCACCTTGCCATCTTTCCCTTCCTCTTTCCCTCCTCAAGGACCCATCTCAAGAGAAAGTCCTGCTGGGAAAAGTGGATTCCCTCCTCAGGAAAGGAAAAATAGAAGAGGATCTGTAAGAACACAGAGCGAAGGAATTTATTTTTGGTATTTCCTGATCCGTAAGAAGAGCAACAGTTTGAGATTCATCCTGAACCTTAAACATCAACAGGTACATAAGAACATTCAAGTACAGGACATTATCCATTCCATGTCCACGTTCTCGTAAATCTTCACAAAGTGCCATGTGGTGGTGGCCCTTTCTTATAAAAACATAAATTATTTTAGGCACCGCTTGAGCTGGACTGGCTTATCAGTCTGCCACCATCTCTATTTAGAAACAATTCCAGTTATAAAACGTTCCCAACTCTCAAAAGTGTCTCTTCCATCCTATCCTTCGACAGCTAAAGAAATAATAATCTACATAATCCGTGGATAATCGGTGTTGAAGGGGGAAAAAATTTCTTTTTGAAGCCAGTGTTGCTGCATGGAGTGCCAAGGCTGAAGGACAGATGGCACCCTCATTTCAACAGATGGAACATCTATTCTGTGAATATCATCTTTGCCGGGGTGAAGTGGAATCCCAGGTGTATTACTGGACTTGTCTCTTCCATGTGGTAGTGTACTGCATCACTGATGAACCAGAAGACTGAGGAAACAGATGCATATTTAATTGCATGATTTATCAAAATCCGGGAAAAGACTGACTCCACCATGTCTGAAGAACCAAGAAAAGTAAAAAATTGTGAAACAGGAAAGAGGAGGAGAGGTGGATTATGGGAAAAATATAAACTAACCCAGAACATTATTTTTTCTTTAGGTATGATAAAAGTGTGTTGCAGATGAATTGCTCACATTGGCTATGTTCAAAAATCAGGAGTACAATCTAAAAGTAAGAATGAAGAGTTATTTTCAGTAAAGCTAATTCACACAGAGGGATGAATGCATTAAATAAATTACCCAAAGAGGTGGAATTTGGGGTCAAGGAGCTGTTTTCCCAATCAACTGTCAACTGTTTGAGTTGGATGAATATGTGAATGGAAATACAGTCTGGAGGGTAAAGCAAAGGACTAGGACTTGGGGACTTTGGTTCAACTTCAGTCCCTGGGACAGGCTTCCTGTGTTGTCTTTGACAAGTCACTCAACCTCTTTGTGCCTCAGGTTTATTTATACATCGGGCGTAATAAAATTGTTCTACTCCACCTGTGTACTAAACTGAATTAATTAAAGTTTGTAAATAGCCTTGAACTCTTCAAATAGAAGACACCACAGAAATTATTCATACCACAAAGATCAAGAATATTATTGGGCTTTCATGAACAGAGATTGTCTCTGAATCACAGCTATTTAAGAAACAAGTACCGAATATATGGAAAGGAAGATGATTTAAACTTAAGTGTAAAACTGTATTCCTCCTTCCCTTCTCTTTACCCTCTTCTGGGGCTGAGTAAGCTATTTAAGTGAACTGCAGTGCTTCACCTTTTGTCTTCTCTGCTGAGACTAGTTGCAGTGTTGCAGTGAATGAGATAGATGTAACCAGTGCCCTAGGGCTGAGCTGCCCCATTTCCACTGCCTGTGATGCTGCTGTTCAAGGACCTGCCCAATTAAAAGATTTTTTTTTTAAAATTAAGGAAACTTTTCTCCCAAGTTTCTCTTGTCCTTCCTTACATTGCCTGGCAGGCATTATCATTTCCAGATATCTGTTCTGCTGCAGTTAAGGGCATTGCTTACTTCTGATTCCTCTGGCCTTCTTGTCAACCTGAAATGGCCATAAGAAGTAATATGGAGGCTAGTGCTGAAATGAAATCGTCACACTGTAAGTCAGTACAACACATAACTCCAAAGGAAGCGTAACCCATTTTACAACTTTATTTTCCCAGTTCAAGTTACTGATGGTAGCAGATTACAATATGGAGGGAAATCTAGACTGCAATGCAATTCCAGTATGGGACAAATAAATGCCTTCATAGGGGGTAATACTTTCACAAGTGGACTAAGTCTAGAACAGTGATACTGAGACTCGTTCATGTGTCTCCTGCGGCTCTTTGCAGCACATAATATTAAAATACTGTGTGATTTAATTATTAACCAATCTAAGTTATTAACCAATCAAGATGCTTTTTCTATGTTATTAACCAATTTAAGCTGATAAAATAATACCTGATTAGTCATTTTTCTGTGAGAATATATATAATAAATATAAATATAAACTAAATATTTCCCCTGTCATACTGTTTAAATATGAATATATAGTACTATAGTAAATGAAACAATTAATTCATACTACTGTGGCTCTTTTAGGTAATGTTGATTGCTAATTTGGTTCCTGAACCACTGAGGTCTGAGTATCACTGGTTTAGAGGATCTTGCACTTATTCATTATATAATCAAACATTGGCATGTATAGTTGATAGGAACCATACCAAGTCAGCACCTTGAATACTTCAGAGGGATTTTTTCATAATTGATTTAGGGCAGTGCTGAGTGCTTTTGAAAATCCCACTGTTAGCTTATAACTTGAGACAGTGATGCCCATATACCAGGGGTGACCAAACTTGCTGACCCTCTGAGCCGCATATGATAATCTTCATAACCTGGGCATGTCTGCCGGGACTTGGGGCTCCAACCCTGCGAGGCTGCCTGCCAGGGATTGGGGCTGCCCCACAAGGCTGAAGCCCCAAGCCTCACCATCCCACTGCAGGGCAGAAGCCGTGTGTCCCATCCCCCCACCAGTCTGGTAGGCAGAGAATGGGGGGCATGGTGGGCTCCGCGAGCCGCACTTTAACTGTAAAAGAGCCACATGTGACTTGCGAGCCGCAGTTTGACCATCCCTGCCATATACAGAATATTGTTTGACTACTTTTGTACCCTCCCAGGGCTGTTGAAAAATATTTCCTCTGAACTCAGACCATTGCCTTTGAATGTATTGTAGTCTATATAGCAATCTCAAATTCCTATTAGATTGTGCCTCCATGTTGCTTAAAGACATCCTAGCCATCCAGCGGACCAAATTCGGTGATGAATCCTGGTCACGTGCAATCTGAGGCACGTTGCTCATACGCTAAGATGAAGCCTGAATTTAGATGTTTCTGACTCCCTTAAAAGAGAGTGGGTTCTTAAATAAGAGATGGGAAAGGTGTGACTTTGGATGCACACATGGTGACATGTATAGAGGCAAATCAAAGGGCTTCAAATTCCGCCAAGCACTTAGAATAAGAACGAAGTGTGCAGTGAAATTATTATTTCCACAGCTGATCTTAAATGTGATAAACAAGGCTGAAACAGTGCAAGTCAAACCAGACTTTACCTCCAAGGATGGTCTTTATCTAAAATCTTTCCAGTGACTAATCTTTCCAATATCTTTAAAGATTGGAAAAAGGAAGAAGGAAAAGCTCCATACCAGACTGACATGCTGCTAGAGCTGCAGCAGCTGTTGTGCCTTTAGGTCACATTATTGGTTTGTATTGCTTGTCTGGACAGCAGTACAGTAGCTGATTATGTTGCTCTTTTGGCCCTGGGCTCCAAGCATTGAATCCTTCAGAGCTAAAAACTCTTTATTCTTTGAATTAGCACATTATAGATTGGGCCCATGTATCTGGGAAGTTTTTCCTCTCTAACACTGGACTGTTTACCTTTGTGAGTTAAGAAAATCAATTACCACTATTTCACTCTTGTGCTGTTTTCCCTGAAAACAGTTTGGCAGGTGGGAGTTAGCGTCAGAACCTTTGTCTGTTCATTTATATGCTCATCAATTCATACCGAAAGAGTGACAGCAAAACCTTAATGACAACCTCTGCAGTACTAAGGTAGAATAATGTTACTTATGTGGAATGTGTGACAGCCAGGTGTGCCACTTTCTTGATACAAGAGGGCATGAAGTTGGAGATAAAGTTTTGCATTAGAGTGCAGCCTAGGTGAAAGAGTGGTATGTATTGCTTTTTGGTAACTGTTGGAAGTAGAAGTGAATGTTTTGTACAGTGTAAGAGTATGTTATTGACATCATTGTAGATGATTTGAATGCGGCAGTGAATCCTGAAGACATCCCTTAACTTCTTCCTTCCATACTTTTATGGTTTTCGTTGAGTGGAGTGTGCCTTGTTACCTTTGTTTATGTTATCGTAGATGGATGAGATTGCCAAAAAGCCTAAGGGCAATTTTTTGAAAATTTTAATGGGACTTTTGTGACTAAATCAACTGGGCTGCTTTGAAAAATCCACCATATATGGCCAGCATTTTGAAAATAGAATGCTCTTAAATCCATATTGAGATCCCTAAATAAATGGCCTGATTTTCAAATGTATTAGGCAACCAGCAACTCCTGTCGATATTAGTGAGAATTGCTGAGAGCGCAGCACTTTTGAAAAATCAGGCCATTTCTTCAGGCACATAAGTATGGATTTATAGGCCTAATTTTAGGCATGAATTTTTAAAAATCTTGGCTATATACATACCTATATAGAGATACATACTACTGAACATGGGGATTGTGAAAGCACCACCTAGAGCCAGAGAATGCAGGTAGGTGTCATGGAAGTTTCTTCCATAAAGCTCTATCTCAATCTTGAACTGCACTACCCCTCCTAGAGTTACTACTGGCCCTCTTCTGAGGAATCATATTGAATTTTGTGGTGGTTTTGTCAGAGGGAGAACATCCTCTCTGAACTAATTTGAGGCTTTAGATACAATTTTTGCTGTACACTAAGATTATCCTTAATCTTGGTGGATGAACTGTGAAAAGAGGTTTGTAGCAAATGAACAAAATTCTGCAGTCTGGCAAAAAGATTTAGAAACATAATTCAATTGTGCAAACTATTAAATTGTAATACCAATAAATGAACACACTGTGGACCAGTTCAGTATCATTCAGATTATTTATTTTCTTAATGTGGACAACCTTTAACTTTGATGGTTTAATTAACTTTTTTTCTTTTAAATTTCTTAGAGCCCTTGGCTGAGAATTCTCACACTAATCTGGGTACATGTGGGGAACAAAGGAAGGGAGGAGAATTTCCATAGTGTGTGTGAATGTGCTTTACAATTCTTGAATGTATATTTACACATTGACTTTACACTGAAGTCTGTAAGAAGTCTTTTCTATGGAGTGGGGAGGGAAAGAATCAAATGACCAGAGATTTAGGCCCATTTGATCCATGTGAGATTTTCCAGTATAGTCCCACAGAGCTCGTCTGACATTCAAATATGCCATAATTTCACTGAAACAGTACTATATCCAGTAGTATTTCTGTACGAGATGAAACCTGGAACTGAGGAATGCATCTCTTCTGTTTCTTTAATTTCACTAAACTGCAAATAATTTAAATTATTAAATTCAAATATCAAGACATTTAGTTATTGTTCATATCGCTCATCTGTTAACCTTCTAATAATACATCACATTTTTTAAATAAAAAACAACAAAAAAGACTTTAGAGGCTATATAATACACAGTCTCATTGGCTCCAGCTCCCTGGGAAGGCTGTTACAATATCACTGTATTTCCCAGAATTTCTTTGGAGCAATGGAGCAGAATTGTCCATTGGCAACTTTCACACTCAGCAATCCGGACACTAAAACGATAGTTTAAAAAATTACATTGTGATTTTTTAAATTTTCTTGTATGTGTCTGTGTTAAAAAAAAGAACACCGCTTTTTTCGACTTTCAGGGTTGGTTGTTTTTTTTTTGGTGAAACACCACAAGATTTGGCAAAAAAAGATGTAAAGAAGACTCTCGATGTATAAAATTCCTCACCAGTAGAAGAAACACTGACCTTGATTTGGCCTAGTTTTAATTAATTATTTCATTCATGTACTTTTGCTGCATATTTTGAAGCTTTGAAGAAAGGGCTAAAGGTCAGGCTAGAAATCATAGAACAGTTCTGTACCAACAATTCCTTTAACAGGAAGGATGTCCATGACACATAATGAAGCAGAGCAGAAGTGTGTAAACAGTATATGCTGCGAGTTGTGTGCATCTCTATACATGATGTGTGTGTATATACTGTATGTGTGTGTGCGTGCCAGTATGATGGATACGTGTTCCTTCTGTACAGCTGTAAGGAAGGCTTTACTGAAATTCTCCTGTTCTGTTGCCTTTAGATTGGAACTAGCTTTTCTCCTAGAAAAAAAAAACTGCAAGGCAGGCCCATCTCCCATTCAACAGCTCTGCATCTTCCTCGCAGTAAAATGGTTCTTAGGACAGTTGAATGAAATATTATTTCTTACATAGACTATGGTAGCTCTGCCATTTGAGGAAAATGAAATGAAACAAACAGAATGAGCCAGCGGTGATTGTGATGATAACATTTCCACACAGTTACACTTCAACTTTTTTTTGGAGCCTTTGCACCCTGCAAAACATGTATTTTTGAAAAAATGTTTGTGGCGAGGATAAGAGGGATGTGGGGGGGCTGTGAACATAATTCAGCTTTCCCCCTTCCTCTCCTTGGGCTTCGAAGTACTGCCCCATTGTTTCCACCACAAATGGAGGTGGTAAGCCCCTTTTGTGTCACCTCAGGAAAACAGATTGAGGCCCATGGATTTTTAGCAGAGGCCAATATATTTGAGATTGTTCTGAATGATGACATCTGTCACCGCATCAAAGACAAATTGGATATTACTGGTATCAGTGGCACAGGTGAAGTGCGAGTAAATCTCCTTGGTCTCCTTGTTGCGATTCAAGTCCTCAAATTGGCGTTGGATGTAGACTGCTGCCTCCTCGTAAGTGTTTTGGCCCTTGTACTCAGGAAAACAGACGGTTAGCGGGATGCGCCGGATTTTTTCTGCCAGAAGATCTTTTTTATTCAGAAAGAGGATGAGGGAAGTGTTGATAAACCAGTTGTTGTTGCAAATGGAGTCAAAGAGACGCAGGCTCTCTGCCATTCGACTCTGCAAGGAAGGAAACAACGTCAGCAACAGTATGTGAACACAACTATATAAAATACATAGAAATACATCACAGCTGTTAGTGAACAAACTCTCTTTTGTTCAGAATGTTTGTATCTGTTTCTCATTCCAGCTCCCTGTCTGACTGTACATCTTACCTTGGGATGAATTTTCAGGAACCTTAATTCACTTAAGCTGACATATTGCAGCTCACTATTGATTACAGCTTCATTTAGTTTGATTTAATTTTTTTAATAATGGGTAACAGAGACAAAGTCAGACTGAAGTTTTTAAGAACAGCTGCTGTAGTTCTTCACTGTTTTCCACAATCAAGCTAGCATTACAAACACATTTTTTGGGCTGCAATGATCAACAAGCACATAATTTTACAAAAATAGAAGAGTAGGTTTATAGCCAGAATAGAATAATAGAATCATAGAATATATCAGGGTTGGAAAGGATCTCAGGAGCTCATCTAGTCCAACCTCCTGCTCCAAGCAGGACCAATCCCCAACAAAATCACCCCAGTCAGGACTTTGTCAAGCTGGGCCTTAAAAACCTCTAAGGAAGGAGATTCCACCACCTCCCTAGGTAACCCATTACAGTGCTTCACCACCCTCCTAGTGAAAAAGTTTTTCCTAATATCCAACCTAAACCTCCCCAACTGCAACTTGAGACCATTACTCCTTGTTTTGTCATCTGATACCACTGAAAACAGCCTAGCTCCATCCTCTTTGGAACCCCCTTTCAGGTAGTTGAAAGCAGTTATCAAACCCCCCTTCATTCTTCTCTTCTGCAGAGTAAATAATCCCAGTTCCCTCAGCCTCTCCTCATAAATCATGTGCTCCAGCCCCCTAATCATTTTTGTTGAGCAGTGGAATTCACACCTGTCTGAGTTAGCAGCCAAAGAAAGAATAGCTTATTGCTGTAAAGATCAATGATATGAATCCAAAGAAATTCAGATCCTGTTTCTAGATATATTTGAATAAAAAATGTTGAGATGGCTCAAAGAATACCACACCACCATTCCACCTAACCTCTTCTCTTTCCCCTTCCCCGCTGGTCCATTCCTCCCTTCCCTTTCCTATTTATGTATGTCTTCACCTGTTTTATTACAGGTATCCCCAACCTAACAAGTTATGTCTATGTAGTATTGCCCGGTCTTGAAGCTTTGACAAGTTGTATATGCAAATTATGCAATTGTACTTCATTTTTGAATTGATCCTGTTTGCTCCTATATTTCCTTTCCCCTTTAATAATAGTAACTTTGGAAGGGTATATATAAAAAAGTATATTTTCCTCCAGAGGGCCAAATCCTAGTCTCAGACAGAAGGGGCAACTCAAAATGAAGACAGAATTTGGCTAAAAGGGTTTAGTAGACACCTCTGATCTTCCACTTGCCACTCTAAATTAATAAGTACCATTGACAACACATTGGAGTGACTGACAGGAACTGTTTATTTTGGAAATACCAATTTAGTCATCATCATCAGTGATCCCTCGATTCAAGGATGATCTCTACAACAGATTTACTATGTGTCCTGAGATGACAGATCCACTCGCAGTAGGTATAGACATTTCGTGGCAGGCCAGATGCCTGCTGGGAAAAAGTTGTTTCTTTTTCCTTTCTTTTCTCAATCTTTTCAACTTTGCGGGCAAGGTACTTTTCCTCAAAGCGAGCCACTGCCTGATGGAGGATGTGGCGCATTGGGGTCAGTTGATGGCTTGCTCCTCCCAGCTTATGATGTCCATCCACATCAGTTTTCTTGAGATATGCTTTCAGTGTGTCTTTGTAGCGTTTCCTCTGACCACCACAGGATCTCTGAGCATGGGTGAGCTGAGACTAGAGGACTTGTTTTGGGAGGCAAAAGTCTGGCATCCGCACACAATGTCCAGCCCAGCGGAGTTGGTGAATGAGGATCATTGCTTCAATGCTGATGACATTGACTTCAGTGAGGAGGCTGGCGTTAGTGCAGCGATCTTTCCACTTGATGCGAAGGATCTTCCGGAGGCATCAGTGGCGCTGGAACACTTTTACTAGTGGGGTTGCTGAAAGCCAGCCCCCTTACCCCTGTCCATTCACCCCCCCCCCAAGCTGGGGCCAGGAGCAGGACCATGTCTATAGGAGGGGGTACCTGGATGTGGTAAGGGGGCCAAGGTTGGGGGTGGGTGCAGGGCCAGCAGCTGGGACCCCACATGTGGGGTCAGAAGCAGAGCCCTGCGTGTGGGGCCTAGAGTGGGCCCCAGGCGTGGGGTGGCAGCTGGAAGTAGAGCCCCACACGCAGGGCTGGGACCCCATGGGCGGGACCGGGAGCAGAGCCCCAGGTGTGGGATGGCAGCCAGAACCCTGCGTGCGGGGCCAGGAGCAGAGCCCCAGGTGTGTGGCGGAAGCCGGGATCCTGCATGCAGGGCCGGGTGGGAGCCCCGGGTGCGAGGCCTGCAGCTGGGACCCTGGTGTTGGGGGCCAGAAGCAGAGCCCCAGGCCTGGGGCTGGGACCCCACATGTGGGCCTGGGAGCAGAACCCTGTGTAAAATCTGGGGGTGCAGCAGCACCCCCCTCACCCCTAGTTCCTGCACCTATGGGAGGCATCATTGGTGGTACCTCTCCAGACTCTTGAAGTGCTGTCAATAGGTCACCCAGGTTTTGCATCCATAAAGGAGTGTAGGAATAACAATTGTCTTATAGACCTGGATCTTGAAGTCCTGCCATAGGTCATGGTCTGTGAAAACGAGTCAGAGCAATTTTGCAAAGGAAGCACTTGCACAGTAGATCCTGTGCTGGATCTCACTGTCAATTTTTGCATTTTGAGAAAGTTGGCTACTGAGGTAGCAAAAGTGCTCGACTGTCACCAAAGTCTGTCCCTTGATGGTGATTTGTGGTGTGTCATGTGCAAGGCATGAAGCAGGCTGACAGAGCACTTTAGTGTTCTAAATATTGAGTGAGAGTCCTAGGCTTCGGTAAGCTTGTGCCAAAAAATCCAGTGTAGACTGAAGGTCATTCTCAGTGTGTGCAAGGATAGCACAGTCATCAGCATACTGAAGATCAGTAATGGACACCCTGAGGACTTTAGACTTCAAGCGGAGATGTCGAAGATTAAAAAGCCGTCCATCCATTCTGTATTGAATGTCAACTCCATTGGGGAGGATCTTTAACGAGGACCAAAATGACTGCTAAATAGATGGAGAACAGGGTTGGGACAATAACGCATCCTTGCTTAAGTTTTGATGATGAAAGGGTCAGTCTCAAGGCCATGACAGAGAACAGTGGCATTCATCTGATCATGGAGAAGCCTTAAAACCGTAATAAATTTTAGAGGGCAGCCAAATCTGGCCAGCACCTTCCATAGGGCTTCATGATTGACTAAGTCGAAGGCCTTTGTCAAATCAATGAAGGCCATGTACAGGTCCTGATTTTGCTCCCGAGACTTTTTCTGGATTTGGCAAGCAACAAAGATCGTGTCAGTTGTCCCATGGGATGGTCTAAAACCGCACTGAGAATCTGGCAATATTTCCTCAGCAAGGAGAAGTAATTGGTTTAAGAGGATACAGGCAAAAATTTTCCCTGCTGTAGACAGCAAGGCAATGCCTCAATAATTTCCACACTCCGTCGTATCTCCTTTCTTAAAGATTGTAACAGTGTTAGCATTTCTCAAGTCTTCTGGAATCTTTTCATTATACCAGATATGAAGAAAAAGTTCGTGGAGCTTACTTACCAGTTTTTTACCTCCAAACTTGTAGACTTCAGTTGGTATGCCATCTGGTCCTGCTGCCTTGTTGTTCTTGGTTTGCATAATGGCTTGTGTTACTGCTTTGAGGGTGGGGAGGTCAGCAAGAGATTCCCTTTCATGTCGTTGAGGTATAGATTCGATAGTGGCATCAGAGACAGTTGACTCACGATTCAGGGGTAACTCAATATGCTCCTTCCATCTGACTTCAATGGCTTTGCTGTCCTTAAAATATGTCGACCCGTCTTGGGCTCAGAGTGGTATGGGACCGTGGGAGCATGGACTGTAAATGGTCTGTACTGCCTCAAAAAAGCTCCTCATGTCATGTTTATCAGCGTAAAGCTCAATCTCCTTGGCCTTTTCTCGCTACCATTTATTTTTGATGTCATGGATTTTCCTTTGGGCTTCAGCCTTGAGTTGCTTGTATGACTCTTTCTTCTGCTGGTGTAATATGTCGTTTTGCCATAGCAATGAGCTTTTCTTTTCTGGTTGAGCAGGCCCTGAATCTCAGCATCATTCTCATCAAACCAATCTTGGTGATGGCAGGTGACATAGCCGATGAACTCAGCACATGCCAAGAGAATGGCAGTCTTTAATCCTTTCCAGAAATTTTCATTATCATCATCAACTGTAGGCATAGCAGCAAACCTCTCTTGGAGACACTGCTGAAGTTTCTCCCAAGTCACTATATCTTCAAGGGACTGGATGTTGAATTTCTTTTATACTGATTTTGCCTGGTTGCAATGCCTTGAGGCAATCTGGAAATTCATGATAGATCTAACAAGGCAATGGTCTTTCCAACAGTAATTGATTCCATGCATGGCTCTCTGATGCGGACATCCTTCCGATCTCAGGCTCTAACAATAACATTGTCAAGAAGGTGCAAATGCCTGGAGTGAGGGTGGCTCCAGGTGGTCTTATACTTCTCACTTTGTCTAAAGAGGGTGTTCGTGATGACCAGGCCATGTTCTACATATATGCTCAGGAGGAGGATGCCACTGAAGTTGGCCTTTCCTACTACTCCTTTTCTGATAGAGCCATTCCAGAGATCTGACTCACGCCTGACTCTAGCGTTAAAAACTCCAAGGAGTATTATCTTGTCCTCCTTGGGAATGTTGGTCAAGACTCTGTCAAGATCTGTATAGAATTGTTCCTTGATATCTTCAGTATGCACTGATGACAGCAGTAGACTGGTTATTGCTGAGCTTAGGACGAAGAATCATAAGACCTTCATTGATTCCTACAGGAAATTCTGTAAGCTGACTGACAAACTTATTCCTAATTGCAAAACTGACACCATAAATGCGCCTGGCTCTCTGCAGATTTCCCTTTCCAGAAAAAGGTGTAGCCTTCACCTTCTTCTCTCAGTTGACCTTCATCTGGGCACCTTGTCTCACTAAGGACAGCGACGTCGATGTTATATCTTGCAAGCTTCCTGGCAACGATAGCAGTTCTTCTTTCCAGTCATACATTATATTTGTTATACATCAGGGTGCGAACATTGCATCTAGCAAAAGTCACTGTGTTTTTATAGCTTTGACTGCAGGAAGAGTGATCCCACTGGATGCAGTAATCCAGCGAGGAGTGGGTGAAACAGCCTAGGTTTAGGGCACCTTTTCTAGCCCTCTCCCCATGCGGGGTGAGCAGAGGGGATCCTAAAGAGGACTGCTCAGTTGTAATAGTAGCTGCCAAATTGCACCCATCTATATGGTGCCAGACGACCATATAACTACCACCACCTACCTGCAGATTCGTGGCTAAACTGCCAGATTCACTAATCCTGTCCCCATCACCACTAGTCCATCGCCACAGAACTTGGAAGGCTGGAAAGATGTTATTTCCCATGATAGAAGTCTGCACATTTTTTCTTTTAACATGGGGAAGCTGGTGCGCCTACAGCAACTACACAATCATGACAAGTTGGAGTTCTGGGGCCCAGTTTCAGGGAAAGTCTGAGACAACTGGAGATCTCCAACTTGCTGCAGCCTTCATCCGCTTTCACAGCTATTGAGATCCGAAGATCCTTTTCCACCTGATCCACTGTTGAGGATTTGGGGGATTGGACCGTGCTTTGTCTGGGACCTCCCCTCAGACCTGTTTGCCTTGGGAGACCCTACCAGGAGCATGAAGCTCCTGACAATGTAGTTCGAGGATCATTGGAACAGGCAATCCCCTTCAGCACAACAAGGTAACGGTCCCAGAAGAGGACCTAACAAAACTAACATTGGATTGAAAGATCTGTTAGAAATGTAGGGCCATGTTTTACCCTTCCTCTGCACACTGTTCTCCCACATATTGTTGCTGTGAAAAATAAAGGCTGTTTACATGGGGACATCATAGAAAATTAATATGAATTAACTAAAGATCGGTATTTTAAGTGGATTAGTTAAACCACATTAAACTGCTGTGTGAAAACCCTCATTCTGAATTAAAGTTGCCTTAATTTGATTTAGCTTAATTCACTTTGGAATACAGGGGTTTAACTAACCCACGTGGGGATGTCCCCCTGTAGACAAGTGGCAGATGGAGCTGTCCATGGTGCCAATTGCTACTGGAAGATTGAATGCCAGAAAGAGCCTTCTCCTTTGTAACTTATGGTTTTCTGAGCAGAGAAGAAAATTGTTCCAGCTGCTGTCGATATTTCAACTAAATATTGTCCAAAGAGGAGAAAGAAGTCTCTCGATTACAGTTATTTACACTAACGGACATTTCTTTCCAACACGTTGCAGATTAGGTACTAATTAATGTAAAAAGTTTTATTGGGATTCCAATATCAAAACTTTAATCAGCTCTTTTGGTCTTAAAAGTTCAATGTTTTTTATTCAACATCAAAAGCCTTCAGATTCCAACTATCATGTGTGTACCACCACCACAGTTGATAGTGACATACTATTAACTTTCACATAGTGAGACTCTCAATGAAATTTTTTTGTCTAAAATGGTTTGCTGAGATTTCAAGATCATAAGATCAGACAAGAATTTATAAAAAATTTGAAGTTTACATTCAAGTTCTCTTTATATGTGTTGAGGTATTTTAAGTCATTTTAGAGTTGAAGTGGGCATCACATCTTGAAGCACTTGCCCACCTCTGATATTTTCAGTGTTCTCTCTTTAGAAGACAAGAGCCTCTTTTAACCAAGTCATTGTGGTATTGTACAGGCATCCTTCCCACTTAGAGCTAGTAAAGAAGCACCATCAATTAATCCTAACATATCACCAAGGAGTCATTCCAATTTTTTTCTTATTTTTGAATTCTCTTTACTGATATTTCTTAATAGAAATAATGGCAGACAACAGAAAGAAAATGGATACACAAAGGCTCACAGAGGTGTTTTTCCAGCCATATAATATAATGATAATAAAAGAGATAGATAAGAATTGGATACAGGAATCCCCACTGGAATCCTTCTTCCTCCCTCAAGTTTAAAATAGAAAATCCTCATATCATTAAAAGGGAAGTTGAAGAAGTACAATTCAAAACCCCATTTTAAAATATCTCAGATGATTGTAATCTAGACAAGAGAAAGTGTTAAGCCTTGAAAACATCCCAGGAATCCTCAGTATTTTGTATCTTATTAGACTTATAACTGCTGTGAAATGTTCCAGAAAGTGTGGACAGTGCCACAGCAATATGTGATTTCATTCTGAACAACTGGAAAGGTGTTAAGTAGTATCTTTCAGAGCAGTTCACTGTGTATGTACCCATGACATGTGTAAAGTGAACTGAAGTCAATAACTCCCAGTAGCAGTTCTATTTATTTATGCAGTGATATGTTCCTATCCAAATCTTATGCCCAATTTATGACCAGATCTTTGTGTCAAGTTGTAGTTAATAAATTGTTTGGCTACAAAGAAGAAAACATTTTGGTGACGTTTTCCAACCCCAGGAGTAGTTTGGGTTTGGCAGGTAGGGGATATTTTTGTCCCACATCCCTTAAAGAACTCGGCCTCTGGATAGTTAAATTCCAAGGATCTGAGTGTCATATCATACTTTTGTCCGGGGCATTTACTTGATAGTCCTTGTAAGGGTGGATCTGGTATAAAAATATGCTAGAATGGGTTGGGGAAGACATGACATGTTGGGTGTATGCTAAGTGGCAATTATTGTGTATGTATGTGTGAGAGGGGAGGATGCCTCAAGTGTCTTCTCATTGTCTCCCTTGGCTACCAGAATTTTATTCTCTAGTGATGTCACACACAAGTTGAGGAGCAGGGAGTAGTAATAGGCGGTCGCTGGTAGTGATGGAGCAGAGTAAGTCTGAGAGTTTCTTCCACAGGAGAGGGGGAAAATGTCTTCTGCTGAGCTCCTCTGCTGTTGATTACAGGAGTTCACAGCAGGAGGCAGCTGAACAGATCTGAGAACTTGTTCCTCAAAGATGTGAATCAAAGTGTTCTACTATGCTTCATTGGCTAGCGTGAAGGGAAAATTATTCCAAGACTGGGATAATGCTTGCCAAATGTATCCACTTGTCTTAAATTAGGGCTTCTGCTTTATTTACCCTGGTACAACCCCACTGAAGCCAAAATTATTGCAGCATTGCCAAGTGCCTTTAAAAATGGTCTCTGTTTCTTAGCAAACTGTCATTATTTAAATTCTGTACCATCTAAAATCTATTTACTGCAGTTCAGTTCACTGCGTGTTAAAAGTGTGTCCCTGTTGTTCCCTTCAAATGTTTCTAGCAGCAGCATTGACATTTGGACATCTTTCATCTTCCTGCTGAGGCATGAGCTGATAAGCAGCCGAGCCCATAAAAAAATACTTTTTCCACCAATCAGGGATAATGCACACATCTTTGGATGCTAGAGGGGCAAGTGCAGATCCCTCATCACAAACTACGTGCTCTTCATCCAGTGCATGAGGCATCTGGATCCTAATTAGTGCCATATTACAATTGAAGTGTCTTGAAAATGACAAGGGTTCTATGTTTCCACTAACTCCTAAGAACTGTTTTTGAGCTCACAGAATATGCTTTGAGTTTTTTCAGTTTCAGGCTTCCCTCAGTTGTATTGCTCTTGAGATCTGGGTAGTTGGGTACAGCTGATGAGGAGTGTTTTACAGCTGGAAATAAAATGATAAAGAGATAAAAAAAATTGCCCAGGAGGAGAGACTGAAAAATTAGTCTAGGAGTTTAATTTAGAACTCCCCTTTTTTCCTCTTTATCCAAGACAAATGGCTATGGCAAGTAAAAAACGAAAAATGAATGGCAGCAAAACAGACACAAAAAGGCAGCCAGAAAAAGAACGGAAATAAAAAGAACAGATGAAGGATGAAGAAACTGAAAAGATGGGGAAAAAAGGAGTGACAAATGTGAAAAAAAAGAAGAAGAAAAGGAAGCAGCAAATGGGAAAAAGCAGTTAGAGAGGAAAATGAGAGAAAGTGGGTAAAAATTCCTTACAATCAGAGTAGTTAAACATTTTATAATACAGTCAAATAGGAACCCATCAGGTTTGAAAGCATACAGTATTTCCATGTATTTGAACAAGAAAATATTCCATGTTCCATTTGACAGCAGAATTTATTTTCTATCTTCTTATGTTTTCTGAGATAAAGAAAAAAAGCCACCAGCCACACTAAAACATCATCCATTTTTATATAATTCCTCTTCAGCATGTGGAGCTGGAGTAGTTTGGGTATATACACACAAATAGCTATACTTGGCTTATTGAACAGGATCAAAGAACACCTAAATGCACACTTATATGCAAGTGCCTGATGTCTAGATCTAGAGTGGATGCGTAAACACAAGATGCTACTTTGATGTAATCTTGGCTACAGGATGGCTAATTTGTTTCTTGAACATTTACAATATGGATAGTCAGGATTAAAACAGGCTTTAAACTCTTAATGAAACTCCAAATATTCATAATACAAATATATCATATGTGGAGCTAGTCATAAAATGCCCCCGCCCCTGCAGAAAAAATGTTGACTTTTCAGTGAAAAATCAAAAGCCAAAATATTCCAATTTGGAAATGCCATTGTGGTGCCTCATGGGAACTATAGTTCAGATGCCTCATACTCCCATTCTCTTCTATAGATTGGGCTCATGGGTATGATACCTCACAGGATGTACCACAATCTCCTCTCAGTGAGGAAAGGCAATACATCCTGGGAGTCCCTTGGTCACAATTCAGCATGGGAGATGGAATCCAACTGAGGAGCCTGCCCATGGAGAAAAATAGGGACACGAGGCAACCAAACTGCAACTCCTATGAGGAGCATATCTAAGTTAAAATATTTTGGGGTTTGGTTGAAATATTTCAATTTTGATTTTTAGATAAAATCAAAATTTTCCTAAGGAAAGCAGACACCTTTTACAAAACTGTTTAGCGAGGCCTAACCATATGAATTATGAGAAATGTATACTGTGATGGTCATGCATGTTAAACATCAGCTAATATTCCAAGCCAATAAAGTCTTTTCCACATTTTGCAAGCTCAGTCCTAGCTGTTTATGTGACAGTTTCATTGTTTTGCACTGTAGAGGAGGGATAGAATTTGAGCCTACTTAAAACTCATTCTTAAATCCACTGGAACACTGACCCAAATTAAGTTCATCATATCTGGAGTTGAGATCCTGCAGCCATATATATGTTCCTGTGACATGTATCTCAGTAGGAAACAGAAAAGTGTCAATTTACTATGGAAAATGGTTGCAGAATATGAGTGAGGCTAAGTGGTATGATGCTAATCCACATTGAACACAAAAGATAACGTGGCTAAACAGGATGATCTTAATCCTCAAATCAAGTGGATTTTTACCATCTTTATGCTCCCCTGATTTGGGAACCAGTTGGAGCCCCTGGAGCAATTTAGGATCATAAGAGCTCTATCCTAAATTTTGGTATTTTTAATCTAATATTTTCAGTAATAACTTGAAGTTATGGGACCACTGTTTTAGAAAAAAAAATATTCCTAGTCTAACTGGTGGCTGTGCTGTATTACATCAGTGCAGATCCTTTAGCCTATAGAGCTCATATGCCAATAAATAGAGTCTCACATAAGTTTCTGAGCAGCTGTAAAAGTAGTTATCAGACTGTGTAGGTGCACTTTCAGCATATTTTAGCAAGCTAACATGGATATTTCTGAGAATTAGTTAATCTCTCAGTTGTAGAATGTGCTTGGTGAAATAAACAAAACTAAGTGAAAAACCATTGGAAAGTGGAAGGTTAAACACCACCTGGGTTCTCATGAGGGAAACAATGCAAAATTCATGGAAAAGAATTAAGATACATAATCTTTTAATCCCATCTACTTTATCTCACGCATCCACTCAGTGACCAGAGGAATTAGATTAAAAACAAATCTATAAACACACCAGTGAAATGCAGAACTAAATGTAAAAGCTCTCTTGGGTTCTAACATAACCAAGAATCAATAAAATCCAGGTCTTTACACATCTTCTGTGTTAGCACATTTGGAAAGAGGATTCACTAATGAGGGTAGTTCAGATTCAAAATACAATTGTAGTTTTCCTATACCAACCAGGGGCACAAAATAGTGGAAATAATACACATACGCATAACAGTCCTTAGTAGAATCTCTCACAAAGGTCTAGACATTAATCAGAGTGATTTTTTTGCCTAAAAATCATCTCTTATGCCAGCAAATATCACTCTGGATCCATGAACTGTTCCATAAAAACAAACAGTAAATTACTAAATAAATCACCATAGCATATTTCTTGGAAGTGAATTTGGCCACAACAACTTGGTAAACTGATCTCCTTTATAGTTTTGCTTCAACCTGAAACAAATGAGTCTCCTGCAAGAAAATTATTTGCATAAGCAGATTTCTAAAGTGTGTCAAGAATCTTGGTGGAGCTGTGAAGCCTTGCTGCAGAATCACACTTCCACATCTGTAGACAAAAAACACATGCACCCTGAATGAAAAGTCTGGCGTTTATAATAATTCTTTACACTTACTTAAATAGCACTTTCTATCTATGATTATTAAAATGTTTTATAAACATTAATTTGGTAAGCCTCAAAATAACTCAGTAAATTGTTAAGTATTAAACTTACATTACAGATGTGTGAAATGAAGTTCAGGGTTGAAATGATTTGCCCACAGTCAAACAATTCTGTGGTAGAGCCAGGAATAGAATTGAAGCATAATTTCAGCATTGTCATGACAGCTTGATCAGATTGTGAGAAATAAAATGTTGTTACTTTGGAGTTTAACTTTGATTTTGGCCTTGCATGCAGGGGGTCAGACCAGATGATCATAATGGTCCCTTCTGACCTTAAAGTCTATGAGTCTATGAGTCTGTGAAGTTGAATATCATGGACCCAATCCACCACTGCATTGCTGAATATTATGTGAGTGCACCTCAGCTGATTCCATGGAGTTCTACTGGTGTAAAACTAGAGCAACACAGTAGCAAATCTATATATAAAATTCTTTAATGATGATCACTGGATTTCTGGTCTTCATTTTTCTTTGGAACTAATAATCTGAGTCCATTCGTGGATAAATCTCTGCTTAGTATAGTAAGTTAAACCTTAAAAAATTGTTGCAGAGATTTTATAGGATTTGGAGATTTCATCTCCAGGAAAACCATAAAATGTAGATTGATAACTTGCATTGCTCCCATGATGTCATTGTTTTTCATCAAAAAGGTCATTTCTTTATGTTCTTTATGCCAGTTCTACTTCAGAAGGTAGTGGCAACTACCCACTTCTCAACATGTGAGATTTGCTACTATTTACTTTTGTCTTTGGGTTGCACTTCTCTGTCCTGTGCCAAATCATGAGTTGTATTTTTCATCACACTCACCCACAAAACCACCACCAGATTTCCTGAAACAATCACATAGTGATTATTCGAACATCTGTGGTACATCTTAAAAGGAAACCTTGAGGCATGTCTCCTGTAGAATTGATCTAGTGAATAGGTCTCAGAATGAATTTCAAATGTGTGCACCAATATTATGTTAGATAATCACATAATATAAAATTCATTCCTCCTAGTGCAATACCAAAGACAGTTCTGCAAGGGCTGGGAGAATAGCATTCACCTCTCAACCCATGAAAAGTTGCAGAGCTGCAACTAATCTTCTAATCCATTGTTAAAATACTGACCACACTCTTTGTGTGTTTTATACCACTCTAATCGTGAATATGAGGATACAGGAGTTTCTTCCACTTTTTCACCTTCAATATCCCCTTCCACATTTGGCTGGTCAGCACTGACACAGAGACTCCCTATGCAGTACTCATGGGGTGCAGAGGATCTCTGTGTTCCTGTATCCCTGGCATGCCAACACACCAGAGGCTTAAGTGACATGGAAGGCCTTTTGTAAACCCCTATTACAGTGGTCGAATTTAACCTTAAAAA
The DNA here is from genome assembly GCF_027887155.1 of Malaclemys terrapin pileata. Lineage (NCBI taxonomy): Eukaryota > Metazoa > Chordata > Testudines > Emydidae > Malaclemys > Malaclemys terrapin. The sequence goes on along the minus strand of NC_071520.1, from coordinate 12,322,512 downwards.
AGAGTAAAAGTAAATGAAACAAATATGAAGTTTAAAACTGGTTAAACTTATAACCTGTACAAGAGCTGCAATGTTAAGCTTCTCTATAGAGATGGAGATATTCAAAGGGCTGTACTTTAGGCTTCATTCGCCAGTGTCTTGCCATCAGTTGTATCTATCTGACCCTGAATATTTCTAATTGACTTCTTCATTTCACTAATTTTTGTAATCTATTTGTACAATTCAATATAGTTTGTGTCATTTTCACTTTTCCTTCACATAAAATGAGTTTATAATATTGGCATGTTAAATTAAAAAAAGCAATCATGTCCCATTATGAGTACATTTTTTATTTTTTCAAATCCATATTCTCAGCTCAAGAGATTGCACATGCTTTGACATAATTTCTTTAATTAGTTTACATACCAAATTTAATTAAAATTAGAATGATCTGCATAGGGCATGAGACTGCAGAAGGGTGCAGAGTGAGTAACTAGGCATGATTAATGTGGCAGTGTTAGGGTATGGTTCCAAATTCTATTTCTCTATTGCCCTTGCCCTCATTTTGTATCACACTCATACCTTGGGTAATTTAATAATTTGTGCTGACATTCCTTCACCATGAAGTTGCTTATTTCTGAAGAGAGGAAGAGTATGTCTGCTAGATGGTAAGCAGTTTTGCACATTGTGATTGGCTTACTAATTAAGAGTACAGGCAGTTGGTTTAATATTTTGTCTTAACTCAGATTTATTTTCTTCAGACTGGAAAAAACAGTTCTTCTTCGAGTGCTTGCTCATATCGATTCCAATAAGGTGTGCGCGCGCCGTGTGCACGATCGTCGGAGAATTTTCTACCCTAGCAACACCCGGCGGGTCGGCTGTGGAGCCCCCTAGAGTGGCGCCTTCATGGCGCTGGATATATACCCCAGCCAACCCGGCGCCCCCTCAGTTCCTTCTTACCGCCCCTGACGGTCGTTGGAACTGTGGAGCGTGGCATAGCTGTTCTCCACTCTCCCTAGCTTATCCTGTTTTTCTGTAGATAGTTGTAGTTGTTATATAGTATTAGATAGTTGTTCAGTTTACCTTTTAGTAGTTGTAGATAGTTAAAGGGGATTAAGAGGGTTGTTCTTCCCCCTTTTTCCCCCGGCGCATAGCCGGGCTCATGCCCAAGGCTCCCGGCTTTAAGCAGTGCGCGTCCTGCGCTAAGCCTATGCCCACAAGTGATCCGCATGACTCGTGTCTGAAGTGCCTGGGAGAGTCCCATCAAACAGATAAGTGTAAGATCTGTAAGGCCTTCAGACCAAGAACCAAAAAGGAGCGGGACTTTCGGCTTCGGCAACTCCTCATGGAGGCGGCACTTAGCCCGGACACTCCATCGGCGCGTCAGGCCCCGGCGCCAAGCGCCTCGGTGCGCAGTGCCCCCGCGGCACCGACTGCTCCGGCACCGCGGGTGGAGTCGGACAAGCCTCCGCGGCACCGGACCCCTTCGGCACCGCACCCGCCGCAAGTGCCTCGGCGCTGATCCTTGTCCCCGGGACATAAGAAATCCCGTAAGGCGCAGGAGACTGCTGTCCTGAAGACGCCGGCCCCCCCCCGGTGCCGGGGGTAGAGCCGCGTCCACCGGTGGAACACCAAAAGCAGGTGCCTCCTACACCGTCGACTCCGGCTCCAAGGCCGTTGAGTCCGGTGCGGACTGGATCACCACCTCGGTCAGTGGTAGAGCCGTGTCTCCCGTCGACCCCAGAGACCTTTGCGACGGCGAGAGACCTTATTGCTCTCACGGAGCCGGCACCGCCCCAACCACCGGCACCGTTGGCTCCTCGTCCAGTGCAATCCAGGGGAAAACCTGCCATGATGCACCGGCCATCTCAAGGACTGGACCCACGGCACCGATCCAGGTCACGAAGCAGGTCCCGACGCCGCTCGCAGTCCCGGCGCCGACTATCACCTCGGCACCGGTCGTACTCACGGCCAAGATCCTCGTCGTGGCACCGTTCTACATCCCGGCACCGTTATGATCATCAGTACCGTTCGACCTCCAGACGTAGTTCCCGGCACCGCTACGAGCGACGCTCGACGTCGAGGGGCCGCTCCCGGCACCGTGCCTACTCGCGGTCGCCTTCTTCCAGGTCCAGATCGGACTCTCGGCACCGACGTTGTCATCGGCACCGATCCCGATCTCGGCACCGCTCACCGGCACCGCACAGGGACCGATCATCTCCAGACCGGCACCGAGCGGCACAGTATCATCCGGACATTTCGGCGCGATCGGCACCGCCCTGGCCCTCGAGATCAGTGTTCCGTTCCTCCGATGGGGCCTCGAGATCGGCATACCCCCCTCAGGGGCAGGCCGCTGAGGCGGACCTGGCCCCTGGCAGGAGGTAGCGGAGGATCCTGCTCAGGGACCTTCACACTGGTCGTTCTGGACCCCGTGGGCGTACCACCAAGCACAAGGGGCTCCACCACCATTCAGCCTCTCGCTCGATGCGCTCTGAACATAGGGCCCCAGAATCCACCATCTCCCGCCCTCCCCCAAGGGGCATGGAGGCTCCCGTGCCCGCACCACCTGACGACCTGGACCCAGGGGCAGGCGATGCTCCGCTCCAGGGCTCATTGGAACATGACCCGCCCTTAGATCCCTTGCCACCTGAGGCATCCTCCTCATCTTCCCCAGATGAGGCGGTGGCGGGCACAACGACCACAGGTCCACCCCCGATAGATCTCCGGGCACACCAGGACCTATTACGTAGGGTGGCACGTAATATGGACCTACAGGCAGAGGAGATAGTGGAGGTGCAGGACCCCATTGTGAACATCCTCTCTGCGGATGCCCCATCCAGAGTAGCGTTACCCCTAATCCGCACGATCCAGGCTAACGCCACTGCGATATGGCAAACTCCTGCCTCTATTCCACCCACAGCCAGAGGGGTGGAAAGAAAGTACTTTGTCCCCTCAAAGGACTATGAGTACTTATACACTCATCCCCAGCCGTGTTCACTGGTGGTGTCATCAGTGAATGCAAGGGAGCGCCACGGTCAACAGGCTGCAGCGCCCAAATCGAAGGACGCTAAGCGCTTCGATTTGTTTGGGCGTAAGGTTTATTCAGCCGGAGGGCTACAACTTAGAGCGGCTAACCAGCAGGCGCTCCTGAGCCGCTATAACTTTAATTCCTGGAACTCTATGGGGAAGTTCAAGGAATTGGTCCCCCAAGACTCCAGGGAAGAGTTTGGGGCCTTAGTGGAGGAGGGTAAGAAGGTAGCGCGGACCTCCTTACAGGCCTCCTTGGACATAGCAGACTCGGCTGCGAGGACCCTGGCTTCAGGTATCGCCATGCGGAGAATCTCCTGGCTCCAGGTCTCGGGCTTGCCTCCGGAACTGCAGCAAACCCTGCAGGATTTACCCTTTGAGGGACACGGGTTGTTCTCGGACAAGATGGACTCTCGTCTGCAGAGCCTCAAGGACTCGAGAACAATCACGCGCTCCCTGGGGATGCATGTTCCGGGACCCCAGCACAGGCCATTTCGGCCCCAGCCTCAGCGGTTCTACCCCCCCCCCCACCTCGTCTGAAACAGGACGCTGCCAGAAGGCGGGGGCGAGGTGGTAGGAGGAGGTTGACCGGCCCTCAACCCGGTCAGAACCAGGGGCCACCTCGGCCACCTTCAGGCCCTAGGCAGAACTTTTGAAGGTGCGGTCGAGGACGGCGCCCCAGTCATCTCCCAGGATCCAGCCCCCTCCTTTCGGGATCGCCTCTCCCATTTCCACCGTGCTTGGTCCCTTATAACCTCGGACCGTTGGGTCCTTCGCACGGTGGAGAGGGGATACGCTCTCCAATTTTCTTCATCCCACCCCCCCTCCCCGTCCCTCTTCAGGGACCCTTCTCACGAGCAACTTCTTATACAGGAGGTTTCTACGCTCCTGTCTATGGGGGCCATAGAGGAGGTTCCATTAGAGTTAAGGGGCAGGGGATTTTATTCCCGCTACTTCCTGATCCCCAAGTCCAAAGGGGGTCTGCGACCCATCTTAGACTTACGCGGACTCAACAAATTCGTAGTAAAGTTGAAGTTCCGCGTGGTCTCATTGGGGAACATTATCCCTTCCCTGGATCCTGGAGACTGGTTCGCCGCCCTCGACATGAAGGATGCATACTTTCATATAGCAATCTACCCGCCTCACAGGCGCTTCCTGCGATTTGTGGTAAATCAGGTGCATTACCAATTTGCAGTCCTTCCCTTCGGCCTATCCTCGGCCCCAAGAGTGTTCACAAAATGTATGGCCGTCGTGGCAGCATACCTTCGTCGGCAAGGGATACAGGTGTTCCCGTATTTAGACGACTGGCTGGTACGCGGTCGCACCAGAGAGCAAGTTCGAGCTCACGTCCACATAATAGTGCACACATTCCACGAGTTGGGCATTCTACTCAACAAAGAGAAATCCACTGTAGAGCCTACCCAGAGGATAGAATTTATTGGGGCAGTCCTAGATCCGGGCGTGCACAAGCTATTCTACCAGACAATCGTTTTCATACCATCACAAGCCTCATTCGAGGGCTCAGGGCCTTCCCAATTACTACAGTGAGGTCGTGCCTCACCCTGTTGGGTCATATGGCCTCCTGCACGTACGTAACCAGGCATGCCAGACTTCGGCTTCGCCCACTCCAGACCTGGGTATCATCGGTATACCGCCCATATCGGGACAGCCTGAACATGGTGATCACGGTTCCGAACTCGGTCTTGACCTCCCTCACCTGGTGGCTAGATCACAGTGTGGTTTGCGAGGGAATGCCGTTTCACGCCCCACAACCCTCTCTGCACCTGGTCACAGACGCTTCATCTCTGGGTTGGGGTGCCCATCTCAACGAACACCATACCCAGGGCCTGTGGACAGCACCCCAACTAGCCCTGCACATCAATGTTCGGGAACTGATGGCGGTGCGCCTGGCGTGCTAGGCATTTCTCAATCTCCTACGTGGCCGCTGTGTGTTAGTTCTCATCGACAACACCACGGCCATGTTTTACATCAACAAGCAAGGAGGAGCACGTTCGTCGATTCTATGCCAAGAGGCCATTCGCCTGTGGGACTTCTGCATCGCCCACTCGATCCATCTCACGGCATCGTTTCTTCCTGGAGTCCAGAACACTTTAGCGGACCGACTCAGCAGGTCTTTTCAGACACACGAGTGGTCAATTCGTCCGGACATCATCTATTCCGTTTTCCAGAGGTGGGGATTTCCCCAGGTAGACCTGTTTGCATCTCGAACAGGAAGTGCCACGCGTTCTGCTCCCTACAAGGGCGAGCTCCGGGCTCTCTATCGGACGCGTTTCTCCTGCCTTGGAAAGACCACCTGTTTTACACTTTCCCTCCATTTCCTCTGGTCCACAAGGTGCTGCTCAAACTACACAGAGACCAGGCACAAGTCATTCTAGTCGCTCCAGCGTGGCCGAGGCAACACTGGTACACCACACTGTTGGAGCTCTCGGTTCAGACACCGATCCCGCTTCCGTTGTGTCCAGATCTCATCTCTCAGGACCACGGCCGACTACGTCACCCCGACCTACAATCACTCCACCTCATGGCGTGGTTGCTCCATGGTTCACCCAGGCAGAGCGGCAATGCTCGCACTCCGTCCAGCAGATTCTACTGAGCAGTAGGAAGCCTTCAACACGGACCACGTACTTGGCCAAGTGGAAGCGGTTCTCCTGTTGGTGCGAACAACGAGCCACGTTCCCGTTACAGGCACCTATTCCTTTCATATTGGAATATCTCCTCTCCCTAAAACAGCAGGGTTTGGCGATATCTTCAGTTAGGGTTCACCTGGCCGCTATATCGGCCTTTCACCCAGGGGAACTCGCGTCCTCGGTATTCTCTAACCCGATGGTCGTTAGATTCCTCAAGGGCTTAGACCGCATGTACCCACAACAACGTCAGCCCGTTCCGACGTGGGATCTCAACCTGGTTCTCTCCAAGCTCACAGGGCCTCCATTCGAGCCACTGGCCACCTGTTCGCTTCTGTACCTATCCTGGAAGACAGCCTTCCTCGTAGCCATCACCTCAGCAAGGCGCGTTTCTGAACTCAGGGCGCTTACATCCGAGCCCCCTTACACGGTTTTCCATAAGGATAAAGTGCAGCTTCGTCCACATCCTGCCTTTCTTCCTAAGGTGGTCTCTCCGTTTCACATGAATCAGGATATATTTCTCCCAGTCTTTCATCCTAAACCACATGCTACTCGCCAAGACCAGCGTTTGCATTCTTTGGACGTACGCAGGGCCCTGGCTTTCTATATTGACCGCACAAAGCACTTTAGAAAGACGACGCAACTCTTCGTTGCAGTGGCCGACCGGATGAAAGGCTTACCGGTCTCATCACAACGCCTATCCTCCTGGATCACGTCTTGCATCCGGACTTGCTATGACCTGGCCGGTGTCTCAACGCCGCATCTCACCGCTCACTCAACAAGGGCCCAAGCTTCCTCGACTGCCTTCCTGGCTCAAGTTCCGATCCAGGACATTTGTAGAGCTGCAGTTTGGTCATCAGTCCACACATTTGCAGCTCACTACGCACTGGTACAGCAGTCCAGGGACGATGCTGCATTCGGATCAGTGGTTTTGCACACAGCAATGTCTCACTCCGACCCCTCCACCTAGGTAAGGCTTGGGAGTCACCTGATTGGAATCGATATGAGCAAGCACTCGAAGAAGAAAAGACGGTTACTCATCATTGTAACTGTTTTTCTTCGAGATGTGTTGCTCATATCCATTCCAAACCCGCCCCCCTTCCCCACTGTCGGAGTAGCCGGCAAGAAGGAACTGAGGGGGCGCCGGGTCGGCTGGGGTATATATCCAGCGCCATGAAGGCGCCACTCTAGGGGGCTCCACAGCCGACCCACCGGGTGTTGCTAGGGTAGAAAATTCTCCGACGATCGTGCACGCGGCGTGCGCACACCTGATTGGAATGGATATGAGCAACACATCTCGAAGAACAACAGTTACAACGGTGAGTAACCGTCTTTTATTGGAAGGAATTGGTGTAGAGTCTGGAGCTAGGCTTTTGCCACTAGCATTTCCCGATTTTCCCAGAGGGCACAGTAAATCAATCTGTATTTACAACTGGATTTTCTCAAACAATTCATAGAACTGTTCATAGAACAGTTTCTTTCATAGAGTCTAGACTCACCCCCAAGAACTAAAAGTTCTTCCACAATCAGAAGCATTATGGCTTCTTCAGAACCTTTTGATTTTCCTGCTGATAAGAATGTTTGTTGCCCTCATTGATTTTCTGCTCTTCTAGCAGAAGATAAGAACAAATGAATAAAAAGCTAATTAACTAATGGACACTTCGGAAGGTTATTTTCTTCCTGGGAGGTGTTTTAATTGCACTCCTCAGAGCCTAAAGAAGTTTTACCTCTTCCTTTACAACATGCTGTGTTGCTCAGGGCAGAAGCTTCTCTTGTGTTTCCTGTGCAGGAAGATGTAGTGTCCTACAGAATAGTGCAGTCTAGCAGGATAGAAATAATCACCTTGGAAGAACCAGGTCGAATGCCCAAGCATCAATGTAATTCAATCTCGTGTACTGACACTGCACTCCATCTTGTGTGCAATTTGTTAGCAAGTATGCTCTACTGCGTTAGGAAGTTCATTTGGCTCCTCTAGTGAGCGTAACAGAATCCTGTCTTTCTGAGAATCTGTTCTCAACAAGTGGGCAACTGAATTCATTATGCTGATGAGACTTCAGTGAAAACCTCTGAATCAATAATTTATTCAGACCCTTGTGACAAAGTGGGAATTTTCTGTGGTATTTTTATGAAGCCCCTGTGTCCCTCAGTTTCCCCCATATGCTGCATTGTTACAGTGGGGTGGAAAAGGACTGGAAAAAGACTGCTTTCAGGGCAGGCTAAGAGACATAGATCTGAGTGTAACCTAGCTGTCTAGGCATTAGTCCCCATAGCAATGGAGCATCTGAGAAGACAATGGCAAATCCAGTCACCAGGACATTGACACCTACCAACCACCCACCCACCGAGAAGATTTCCCCACCTCTCAGCAGGCCTACATTAGAAAATTAGGTCGATATAACTATGTCGCTCAGAGGTCTGAAAAATCCACATCCCTAAACGAGTGAAACCGACCTAACCCCTGGTATAGACAGCACTAGGTTGATGAGAGAATTCTCCTGTCAACCTAGCTACTGCCTCTTGGGGAGGTGGATTACCTACACCGATGGGAGAAGCCCTGCTGTCACATAAGTAGTGTTTTCACTGAAGCACTACAACATTGCAGCTGCACTGTTTTAAGTTTAGACAAGCCTAGAGCAGCAATTCTCAGCTGGAGAACAAAGGACTGGACAGGTGTGAGGTGGGGGATAGGAGTTGGCTGCTGGAGGGAGTTGGGGTTCTCCCCTGGAGTCAGACCAAGGAGGTCAGACGGAGAGACAGACAGAGCTTGAACAAAGGGGTCCACTAGAGTTTGGCTGGGCTCTGGGCTAACCAGATTGGACTATGCTTTAACCTTTAGTTCTGTATGCTATCCTAAGGACTTCCTGTGCTGTATTCCAGCTGACTAATAAACCCAACTCTTTTGACAATGCTGTTTGGTGTCATTACAAATGCTTGGTGAGGTGCATTAATCCCTGAAGAGCATACAAGTCTCCGTCAGCAGTCTGTCTCTGTTGGGCTCGCTGAACGGAGCTCACTATATGAAGCAGGAGTCCTGAAAACCCAGAGGTCCAGTCTAAGGAGGCAGTGAAGCCATGTGGCTTACCCTGGAGAAAGAGTGAGACCGTATAGGGTCTGACACTCCTAGAGACTGTTCCAAAGATGAGGGCGTAGCACCAGTCCTGTGGCTCTGTGACAGTACTTTTCCACATTTCTGGATTATCTGTGAACAGTCTCTTATTTTTACAAATTTTATTTTATTGCTATTTATAATCATAACATGGTTTTGTGCAAATCATTTTCAGTTTATGGATTGCACACAAATTGTTTGGTGCAAGTATTCTTTAATTGCTATTTGCATTGTGTAATTGATCATCTAAGGCATGTGATTTTTTTCTGTTCTATGATTGGATCATCTAACCTTTTATAAACAAAAGCAGTGCTGTAGAAATCATTGTGACTTTGATTATCTGCATGAAGAGATCAGAACATTTTAGGGCAAGAGAGACAGCAGGAGAGAAGCAGAGTCTTGGAATATTAGAAAATTTAAAATCTTTCCTTGGTTTTTATTACACAAGAAAACATTTTATTTAATTGCCTGCACAGATCCCAGATGTAAAAGTACTTATGTTCCTTCCTATGTGAGGGAGAGAGAAAAAAATTATTTGCTGCTTAATTGATTTTACATTCAGTGTTCTTTTGTGATACAAAGTGGCATATTTTGGGCATGTGCACAGTACTATTTGAAAAGAATGCAGTCACCTCTCTTTCTGTCTGTCTTGAGTAGCTGCCAGAATGCCAGGTCTCTGGCTGGGGCAGTTTGGAAAGCAGCTAAGTATATTGTCGCATCTAGAACATACTTATTTATACATCTGTCAAGTATATGTATTAAATCCACTGGTCTCTATATCATCACATAACAGGACAAACCATTCACCACAGTCATATAGGGAACAAGGATTCAGTGTTCCTGCACAGGACTAGCAGTGCTAGCAGAATCCAGTATAACATCAAGTGGAAAGAAAAGAGCCACACATCCTTCAGAGGTGAAGCTGCCACCAACGAGATACAGAGGGACAAAGGCCAACAACATGCCCTCGATGTGATTTGAACACACAACCTTCTGATCTGGAGTCAGACATACATCAAGTGCATGAGCAGGCATAACATTCCTTGTAGCAAAAATAGTTGAAGCATATGCAGCAGAGAGTGGTACTGCTGCTACATGTGCTCTCACAATGCCAGCAGCCACATGCCCTTTGAATGTTCTCTGTGTTTGAAGTCCTGTGTAGTCGTAGCAGTTGACATCATAAATAATTGCCCTGAACCTGATATGTCACTAGGCTAGCGACCGCTTTGCTGCCATTCTTGGTGGGTTGGGCTGGTTGCACATCCCTTCTGTACCTACTGCTCATTTTATTTATTTTTACTTTTTCCACCCGCTTCTCTGAAGTAGTTCCACTCTTTCCTTCTCTTTTCTATTTCCAACCCACAAAAAGTTCACCATTTCAGAACAGAAACAGGAACATTTCAATTGCAAATACTCTTGCAGATATTAATTCTCACTATCATGTGCAATGCTTTTCCATCCTACAAACACTGTGAATACCAATTCACTCACTTGAATGTTCCCAAATAAGTGCATAAAAGATTGTGAATATCAATGAAGGGTATCAACAGATTTTATTTGTAAGAATATTTGCAAATAGAGCTGTATGAATAATGGACTTTTCAGTTAGCTGGTAATATTGCAAAGAAAAAAATGTTTCGCATCAAACCAAACCTGAAAATTTTGGCAAATCAAAAAGTAAAAAAAAAATAATAATAAAATAAAACAAGCTTCCAGATTGAACAGCCTTCCAACAGGCAAAGACTGAACTTGATAAGTTTATGGAGGGGATGCTATGAGATTGCATGCAATGGCATATGGACCATCCATGACTGCTATTAGCAAATGTCTTCAGTGGCTGGAAATCGGACACTAGAGGGGAAGGGCATTGAGTTACTACAGTGAATTCTTTTCCAGTGTTTGACTGGTAGGTTTTGTCCATATGCTCAGGGTCTAACCGATCACTGTACTGGGGGTTGGGAAGGAATTTTACCCCAGGTCAGATTGGCAGAGACCCTGAGGGTTTTTCACCTTCCTCTGCAGCCTGGGGCATGAGTCACTTGCTGGTCTAAACTACAGTAAACGGTACTGTCTATGTAATTTGAAGTCTCAAATTCAAGATTTGAGGACTTCAGTAACTTAGAGGTTATGGGCCTACTACAGACATGGGTACATGAAGTTCTATGGCCTGCAGTGTTCAGGAGGTCAGACTAAATGATTATGATTGTCCCTTCTGGCCTTAAAGTCTATGAGTCTATGAAATGGCTTTCCATGTGAGAAACACAAAGGAGTTGGAAGTAAGGAAATCTCATTGCCCTGCCCATCGGTGGACTCAGGTCTTTTGTATCTGGAAATATAAGAATTGCCATACTGGATCAAACCAATGGTCTACTTACTCCAGTGTTCTGTATCTGTCAGTGGCCAGTATCAGATGCTTCAGAAAAAAAAAAGCAAACAACATTGTAGTGGACAATAATGTAATAACTTGCCCATTAGGTAAATTTCTTCCTAATTCCTATGCCCTGAAGAATGAGGATTAATATTCCTCCTACTTTTCCCCCATGTCTAATGTAAGTGTCCATGTTCTCATTAGTCATATAAATATCTAACCCTTTTTTAATCCTACTAAACTATTGGCCTCAATGATATCTGATGGCAATGAGTTCAATAGGTTAATTGTGTTAAATGTTCCCTTGTATCAATTGTACATGTATTACCCTTCAATTTCACTGAATGTCATCTTGTTCTTGAATAGTGAGAAAGGGGTAAATAGGAGGGGCTGATGGAGGAAGGATCGTCCAATAGTTAGAATGCTAGCTTGTAACTCATGAAACGTGGATTCAGTTTCCTTCTCTTACATACCCCTACATGACCTTGGGTAAGTCATTTAGTCTTTCTCTGGCTCATTTCCTTATCTGTAAAATGGAAATAAGATAATTTCCCTACCTCAAAGTTCTGTTGTGAGGATAAATACATTAAAGAATGTGGGGTGCTGAACTACTTCAGTAATGGAGGCCATACCAGTACCTTAGATAGATAGATTAGCCTTCCTTACACCATTTATTATTGTGTACACCTTTATCTTGTTCTCTTATTTGTCATCTCTTTCTAAATGTAACATTCTCAAATCTTTATGGCCTTTCTTCCTATGGAAGTCTTTTCAAACATCTAAACATTTTCATGACCTACCTCTGATTATGTCTGTTGAATTGTTTTAATAAGGTGGCCAGAACTGATCACAGTATTCCAGGTGAAGGTTTACCTTTGATTTGTAGAATGATATAATATATTCATTATTTTTTTCTCTCCCATTCCTTATACATGCTAACATTTTATTTGCTTAATTTGGCTATACCTACACACTGAGGAGAGCTCAATTCATTGAGTTGTCTACAATGACATCAATTTTTCACGTGAGTAGTTACAATTAATTTAGAACTCAGCAATGTGTAGGAGTAGTTCAAATGATTCTTTTTAATATGCATTACCTTGCATTTATTAGCACACATTCCATCTGCTATCATGCTGTCCATTCATCTAGTTTTGTTAGGTTCCTCTAAAGTTCCTCAGAATTTTGACTAACCCAAATTTTCCATCAGCTATAGTTCTTGCCACCTCACTATGCACCCCCTCCTCCAGATGAATGATAAAGGCATTAAACAACACAGATTCCTGGGGCAAATCAATATTAATTTTTTCTTATGTTGAAAACTGAACACTTTTTCCTCCTCTTTGTTTTTTGTCTTCTAAAAGAGGACATCCCTACCTGCTACTGAGCATCAACAACAGACAGTCTACTGCTCACTGCCCTATACAGGTCAATGGACATGTGGATTTGGGCTGTATTTGTGCCCAAAGGCCAAGCAGTATCACATCCCCATTTGTTCTCCTTAGTGTGTGTAAGGACCTGGGGACTAGGGTTGCCAACTTTCTACTCCCACAGAACTGAACACCCTTGCCACGCCTCCTGCCACACCTCTCCTCTGAGGCTCTGCCCCTTCTCTGAGGCCCCACCTCTGCTCATTCCATCCCCCCTCCCTCTGTCGCTCGTTCTCCACATCCTCACTCACTCACTCATTTTCACTGGGCTGGCTCAGGGAGTTGAGGTGAGGGCTCCAGCTGGGGGTGTGGGCTCCAGGGTGGGGCCAGAAATGAGTTCAGGGTGTGGGAGGGGGCTCCGGGCTGGGGCATGGGGTTGGGGTGCAGAGGGGTGTGAGGTCTCCGGCTGGGGGTGCAGGCTCTGGGGTGGAGCTGGGGATGAGGGGTTTTGCGGTGTAGGAGGGTATTCTGGGCTGGGACCAAGAGGTTTGGTGGGTGCTGGGGGGATCAGTGCTGGGGCAGGGGGTTGGGGTGTGGGAGGGGGTCAGGGGTACAGGCTCCGGGCAGCTCCCACCTCAAGCAGCTCTCAGAAGCAATGGCATGTCCCCCCTCCAGCTCCTATGCGGAGGGGTGGCCAGGCAGCTCTGTGCACTGCCCTGTCAGTGGGCACCACCCCTGCAGCTCCCATTGGCTGTGGTTCCTGCCCAATGGGAGCTGCAGAGCTGGCGCTTGGGGCAGGGGAGTGCACCGAGCCCCTTGGCTGCCCCTACACCTAAGAGCCGGAGGGGAGACATCCTGCTGCTTCTGGGAGCTGCACTGATCCATGGCAGGCAGGGAGCCTATCTTAGCCCTGCTGCACCGCCGACCAGAGTTTTAAGGGCCTGGTCAGTGGTGTTGACCGGAGCCGCCAGGTTCCCTTTACGACTGGGTGTTCCGGTCAAAAAACAGACACCTGGCAACCCTACTGGGGACTAGAACCAAGCCTGGAGAGCCTGGGGTGGCTGATATTCCCACAGTGTCACTGGAAGGCCCTGCAGAGACACAGCCGGGGAGCACTGTGCAGAACAGGCACCCCAGGAAGTACCATCCACGAGACCCAGAATGACAATACCCTGCGGTCCTCTGATTGGCCAAGTGCCCCTAATTAACTCCAGGAAGTTGTCTTGGCAACTGCACAGACCATGACCTATTACTATGTTGGACTTTGCCTGGTCTCCTCATCTCTGGTCTCTGACTCCAGTCTGAGTTGCACCCTGATTCCTGCCTCTTGATTCTAAACTGATACTACCTGTGACTTCTGGTCTCTGACTCTGACTCTTGTTTACAGAACCTGGATTTGCGATTCCTTTAACTCTGGCTCGGCAACTTCCATCCCCGGTGGGCAGACCTCAGCCCAGCTGCGACCATTAAACAAAACAGTCTATGCCCTTGGTCCCTTACAGTATCCCATTGAGAATTGCCTAGACATTTCTGGGGCACTGCTTGTGTCCATCTGTACAACAGGACATTTCCACATTGTCCTGAACAATGTGAAACCCAAAACAAGGGTTGTCAACTTGAACTATCACAGTTATCCTGTTAGGAGCCACCTTGTTGGGTGTGGTTTCTGCTACTGAGCAGATGTTCATATCAAAGGTCTACAGATATAAAAGTGATGTGGTTAAAGAAGCTCAATTCATTTGTTTACATTGAACTCCTCATTTTATCCAGTATATTTTATACTGAAAACCTTGCCACAACAAATAACTGAACACTGAAATCTCATAGGTCTGTTTCCAACTAAGCATCCTGCTTTCCTTCCTTCCCTGAATTCAGAAATGCATAATTAAGTCAGGCAAGCAATTGTTAGTTCAGCTGAAATGCTTTTGCTCTTAATTGCCTGTGAAAAAAGTGCGTAGTACTAATGTAAATTTTTGGCCATCTCCCAAAGTACTTCTGCCAACAGAACATTGCATTTTAAGAGGTTTTGGTTTATTGGGTGTTTTATAATGAATTATAACATTGTCTCTAAAATCAATTCCTCTATTAGAGACTATAGTGGAAGAAAGAATTAGAGGTAAAACCATGCCATAAACTGTAATGAATACAGACATGCTGCTAAGTATACTCTCTGTAAACCTTTTGGTGTCATGGGTGACATAATAAAAATATCATTAATTTAGAGAAAGGATGGGTAAGTGTAAGCATGTACGTATATGAAGAAGGGAACTGGGTACATGAAGGTGAATTCATCTTTACTCCCTGCCAAGAGAACTGTACGGAGGAAACACTGGTCTACAATTTTTGAGATGTCATCTGCTTCAGAGATAAAATGTGCTATTTATTATGTATTTTGATGTGCTGAATTCAAATATGACAATTAAAACAACTGATTGGCTACTGTTTCTAAGATATTTAAGTTTTTACATTTTATGTCTATGTATATTGTGTAGATAGTAGAGTTTTAATCATAAATTGTAAACCTAGGTCTTTTTATGTGTTTATGGTTGCTTTACCTGATAATATTTCACCTGTCCTGTTTATGTAACACTTTAAAAATCAGCAAAAGGGTTATATAAATAAAATTTATTATGAAACAAAAGGTAAAAAACTATTATGTACATAGTTTAGTCCTATTCAGTGTCTACTCGGCGCTTCTTGGCTTGTCTCTTGTATTCATTAAATGGAGCATCTCTTGTCACTGTCCAGCAATAGTCTGCAAGCATTGATGGGCTCCATTTGGCCAGATAGCGTTTCTCCATTGTTGCAACGTCCTGGTGAAATCGCTCGCCATGCTCGTCGCTCACTGCTCCGCAGTTCTGTGGAAAAAAATCTAGATGAGAGTGCGAAAAATGTATCTTTAGTGACATGTTGCAACCAAGGCTTCTGTATGCCTTGAGGAGGTTTTCCACCAACAACCTGTAGTTGTCTGCCTTGTTGTTTCCGAGAAAATTTATTGCCACTAACTGGAAGGCTTTCCGTGCCGTCTTTTCCTTGCCACGCAGTGCATGGTCAAATGCATCATCTCAAAGAAGTTCACGAATCTGAGGACCAACAAAGACACCTTCCTTTATCTTAGCTTCACTTAACCTTGGAAATTTTCCATGGAGGTACTTGAAAGCTGCTTGTGTTTTGTCAATGGCCTTGACAAAGTTCTTCATCAGACCCAGCTTGATGTGTAAGGGTGGTAACAAAATCTTCCTTGATTCAACAAGTGGTGGATGCTGAACACTTTTCCTCCCAGGCTCCAATGACTGTCGGAGTGGCCAATCTTTCTTGATGTAGTGGGAATCTCTTGCACGACTATCCCATTCGCAGAGAAAACAGCAGTACTTTGTGTATCCAGTCTGCAGACCAAGCAAGAGAGCAACAACCTCCAAATCGCCACAAAGCTGCCACTGATGTTGGTCATAGTTTATGCACCTCAAAAGTTGTTTCATGTTGTCATAGGTTTCCTTCATATGGACTGCATGACCAACTGGAATTGATGGCAAAACATTGCCATTATGCAGTAAAACAGCTTTAAGACTCGTCTTCGATGAATCAATGAACAGTCTCCACTCATCTGGATCGTGACCGATGTTGAGGGCTGCCATCACACCATCGATGTTGTTGCAGGCTACAAGATCACCTTCCATGAAGAAGAATGGGACAAGATCCTTTTGACGGTCACAGAACATGGAAACCCTAACATCACCTGCCAGGAGATTCCACTGCTGTAGTCTGGAGCCCAACAGCTCTGCCTTACTCTTGGGTAATTCCAAATCCCTGACCAGGTCATTCAGTTCACCTTGTGTTATGAGGTGTGGTTCAGAGGAGGAGGATGGGAGAAAATGTGGGTCCTGTGACATTGATGGTTCAGGACCAGAAGTTTCATCCTCTTCCTCTTCTGACTCAAGTGAGAATGATTCTGGTGCATCAGGAACCGGCAGTCCTTCTCCGTGAGGTACTGGGCATATAGCTGATGGAATGTTTGGATAATATACAGTCCACTTTTTTTTCTTTGACACACCTTTCCCAACTGGAGGCACCATGCAGAAGTAACAATTGCTGGTATGATCTGTTGGCTCTCTCCAAATCATTGGCACTGCAAAAGGCATAGATTTCCTTTTCCTGTTCAACCACTGGCGAAGATTTGTTGCACAAGTGTTGCAGCATATGTGTGGGCCCCACCTCTTGTCCTGATCTCCAATTTTGCAGCCAAAATAAAGGTGATAGGCTTTCTTAACCATAGTGGTTATACTGCGCTTTTCTGATGCAAAAGTCACTTCACCACAAACATAGCAGAAGTTGTCTGCACTGTTCACACAAGTACGAGGCATCTCTGCTCACTTTGGCTAAACAGAAATGTGTCCCTTTGCAAAATCAAACACTGACAAATAAGAGAGCACGACACTGTATGATTTCTAGAGCTGATATAGGGCAATTTGTTCAGCAGAGTGATGTAAGCTTCGTTATGATTGCATCATCCATGACTTCTAGGAATAACATGATGCAATTCATATCATGTATGACACAATACCAGCTTCAGATTGCATCATTCATTGTTTTGCCTAAAAAGCAAGTACTGTCCAAACCCAGTCATAGATTTATTCATAGATCCAGTCAAAGATGTATTTTAGTCATTTCTGGTTTAAATTGAGATCCCTTCCCTTTATAACTCACTTATCCTCCGCCATTCCCAAGTCCAGGGTCGTATATACTGACCCAATAGCATATCTTGAAAACTAGAGCCAATCAACAATTTTAAGCATCATTTTGTTCTCAGTGACCCAGAATTAGTAAAGTTTGACTACATTTATTTCAGAGTATCAGAGGGGTAGCCGTGTTAGTCTGAATATGTAAAAAGCAACAGAGGGTCCTGTGGCACCTTTAAGACTAACAGAAGTATTGGGAGCATAAGCTTTCGTGGGTAAGAACCTCACTTCTTCAGATGCATCCCAATACTTCTGTTAGTCTTAAAGGTGCCACAGGACCCTCTGTTGCCATTTATTTCAGAAGCATTTTGGCTGTAGAGCAGTGAAATCTGCCAAATACAAGCCTATATATCAATTATGTGAAGAATGTATCAAGATTAACTAAGAATCAGGTTAAAAAGAGGAAAATCCCCTCTAATGAAAACACAGCATGGAGTGGAAGTTGTGCCATCAGCCCCATTCTCTAACAGTTACTCATGGCTCATAACAGAGTGGATTTTACAGGTCTAGGCACTTAACTGGTTAAAGGGTTAAGAATAAATATGATCTTTCCAAACTCACATGGAAAAACTATTTTAGTTTCAGAAGTATACCCTGGAGATGGGATAGTGTTCTTGATTTTGTCCTCCTCTGGATCAAACATTACCTCCCTCTCTCCTGTAGGATGATAGTATCTTACTATTAAGAAAATCCCCTTCTGTTTTGTACTTTCTTCATTTCCTGATCTAAAAATCTGATGCACCCCTTACCACACCTACTCTTCTTCTCTTCATTTATATTATTTAATAAACCTTTATATAGCAGTATAACTGTGCACCACACTTTCCAGAGATTTAAAGATAGGGTCCCTGTTCTGAAGATATTGCAATATAAATTAAGTACACATAGATCACGAAGATAACAGACAACGAAGGTGGTATGAAGCGGAGGGATTATGGCTAAAATAAACAAAAATGTGAATATTAGACAGCAAGCAAATCATATCAAGTCTTGTATTTTTAGATAGAAACTGAGATAGGGTAGGATGGCAGGAGTAGATAGCCCATGAATGGAAATCAGTGGTGGAAAACAAAAGCAAAAACAGGGTTTGAGAAGGATTTGGAGGAAGATAAAGATGTTCAGTGGTTGTTGCAGTTATAGGGAGCAATGTGGAAAGAGGCACAAAGTGGGGAGTGGAAGGAATCAAGAAAAGGGAACAACAAAACAAGAAGAATGGTCACAAGGAAGGGATTGATTAGTGGCATGTAGTCCAGCATAAAGCAGCCATGTAAGGGCTAGGCATAATCTACCCTTTAATATATTACTTAATTTCAGTGTATACAAAGAGTCAGATGATTGGATAGGAAAGAAGTAGATTTTCTAAGCAGAACTAAAGGAGGGGGATAAACTTAAGTGGAAAGACACTCAGCAGCACAAAAGCAGCAGAGGTAACAAAGGTGAGGAGAAAGCAAAGGCTAGGGTCAAACCTCTAGGTACAATTCAGAGTCAGTGAATTGATCACTAATGTATAACAGTTCCAACACAGATTTCTGAAATTCTAAAATGAATTTCAGGGGTAACTTCCAGCTTTCAATAAACATTTATTTTTATGCTATATTGATTCTACCAGATGTCAGGGAAGTACAGCTTTTGGGAGCCAACAGCTGAGCAACAGCTCAGACTATTATTATTATTATGTTTTACATAGATATTCAGTGAGATGAATGTGATCAATTTACTAATAAATGTAAGGTGAACCCAGTCATTCAGTAGTTCTTCAGTTTTTAAGCCCTGAACAAGAAATCTGCTACCAAAATGAATGGTCTAAATAGGTTTCTCTCTTCAATCCTCATTTATATAATTTGATTCTATTATATTATGCACACAGTCTCTTTTGTATTCCGTTTTATATGTAATCTATGTCTAATACTTGGTGCACAAAACAAATACAGTATGAAATATATATTAACATATACATGTATATTCACACTGTATTTATAGTCTGCTATATATACATTTATGTGCTCATGAATTTATAAAGTGCTGCTTCTGTTGTGTCCCCTTCATGGGTTTTCTGTTGTTCAGAAAGCAAACGAGCATTAGGAATTTCAAAGATAATTTGCCTTTTTAAAAGTGGACCAAGATGTTTTTGTAATATTTAGCATGTAGTCAAAATTTTGGTTCTCTATCTGGCCATATTGGAAGTGTTGGTAAATCCCCTTTTCCACAGGAAAAGGCCTACTAATTAAAACCATTTCCAAAGGTAAGTTGTGGGGAGGAACTGAACCTTTCTTAAGTCTCTCAAGGACAAACCACAGGAACATCAGCCTTCAATATTAACTGTGACAACAGCGTTAGGTTACGGAGTTTAGTCACTTAGGCCTTATCTACACTACAGGGTAAGTCAACCTAAGTTACACTACTCCAGCTACGTGAATAATGTAATTGGAGTCGACATAGCTTAGGTTGTCTTACCGCAGTGTCTACCGCAGTGTCTTCATTGTGCTGCATCAACGTGAGATGCTCTTCTTGGGGAGCTGGAGTACAGGATTGAACCGGAGAGCACTCTGACATTGATTTAGTGGGTCTTCACTAGACCCACGAAATCAACACCCGCTGCATCAATTGCAGCGGCGTTGATCTCCCCGGTAGCGAAGACAAGCCCTTAGTGTACCTCTGCCAGGGCTACATCACCTAGTCCTTCTGTCAATGGACAAAAGCTGACATTCCATATGACCAGCCTGTCTCCCCAGCAGGAAGGTTAAGAGGACAATGCATTTCTTCAGAACTACCCTAGATACCTGTTTAGTACTTCCCACCAACATTTCCTTTATCTTTCTTTTGAGCTGTGAAAAGTGGACTGAGAGTACAAACATACAAAACTCTCCATAAATATAAGCAGAAAACTTCCCCTTCCTTATGGATGGGAAGACAGAATTCCCAACTCCAGGCTCTCTTTCCAGAACTCCCTACTTCAGGTCTCCCTGCTACAGCTGCTTCTATAATCCTTCTATTTCCAACACATCCAGGGAAACTCTATAGCATTTCCTTCCTCAGACAATTGTGCTGCAGCTCCTGTTCTACTTTTCATTCACAGTTACCCAGAAATAAAATGAATGTAGTTCACTTTTTCTTTAATATATATTATTAATCAGTTTCTCTTATTTTCAGTAGCTATGACAAATATACTGTTCTATACATTGTATGCTAATCTTCACATTTCTCAATGCTTTTGTAGGTTTCAGCTGCTGTAGGAACAGGCAGGTTTCTGGGACCAGGAAATCCTTTCCCACAAATTACGTGAGATTTTAGACCATGTCTACACTACCACTTATGTCAGCAAAACTTATGTCGCTCAGGGGTGTGAAAAAACATGGCAGGGGGAGAGTTCTCCCACCGATATAGCTACCACCACTTATTGGGGGTGGTTTAATTATGTCGACGGGAGAGCTCTCGCCTGTCAGCATAGGGCAGCTACACAAGAGATCTTACAGCGGCACAGCTGCATCGGTACAGCTGTGCCGCTCTAAGGTCAAATCTTGTGTCCTATAGAATCATAGAATATCAGGGTTGGAAGGGACCTCAGGAGGTCATCTAGTCCAACCCCCTGCTCAAAGCAGGACCAATCCCCAACTAAATCATCCCAACCAGGGCTTTGTCAAACCTGACCTTAAAAACCTCTAAGGAAGGAGATTCCACCACCTCCCTAGGTAACCCATTCCAGTGCTTCACCATCCTGCTAGTGACAAAGTTTTTCCTAATATCCAACCTAAACCTCCCCCACTGCAACTTGAGACCATTACTCCTTGTTCTGTCATCTGCTACCACTGAGAACAGTCTAGATCCATCCTCTTTGGAACCCCCTTTCAGGTAGTTGAAAGCAGCTATCAAATCCCCCCTTATTCTTCTCTTCTGCAGACTAAATAATCCCAGTTCCCTCAGCCTCTCCTCATAAGTCATGCACTCCAGCCCCCTAATCTTTTTTGTTGCCCTCCGCTGGACTCTTTCCAATTTTTCCACATCCTTCTTGTAATGTGGGACCCAAAACTGGACACAGTACTCCAGATGAGGCCTCACCAATGCCGAATAGAGGGGAATGATCACATCTCTCAATCTGCTGGCAATGTTCCTACATATACAGCCCAAAATGCCGTTAGCCTTTCTGGCAACAAGGGCACACTGCTGACTCATATCCACCTTCTCGTCTGCTGTAACCCCTAAGTCCATTTCTGCAGAACTGCTGCCTAGCCACTCGTTCCCTAGTCTGTAGAAGTGCATGGGATTCTTCTGTCCTAAGTGCAGGACTCTGCACTTGTCCTTGTTGAACCTCATCAGATTTCTTTTGGCCCAATCCTCTAATCCTCATTCTCTCTCACTTCCAGTTGTATTTCTTTATGTACCACAAACCGGGGTCCCTCAATACTTCCCCCCATGACAGGGGTTGTGTGTGCCCACATTCTCCACTTTCCCCCTTTCCTCATTTTCCCTTAAATTCTCCTTTTACCCCATATCAAGATTTCCAGTTCTCCTCTCAATGTCGGGGGCTCTGTGTGATCCCCAAGTCCTCCCATGCCAAGGGTTCTGTGTGCCTCCCTTTCCCACATCCAAGGTTCCATGTTCTCTCCCCCATGTCAGGGGCTGCATGTATGCCCCTTCTTCCTCCTGTACCAGGGTCCCCCAATCTTCTCCGACCAGGGGTTTTATGTGCCCCCCAAAAGTCCCTATATCAGGGTCTCCCAATCCCCACCTCTCCCAGCCAGAGGCTCTATGTGCCTACCCTTTCCCCACCACTATTATTTCTTTCTCTGTCTGGGAGATCAGTCATTCAGGGTGTCAGCATGTTAAACTCTATTGGAAGAATGAGCAGGTGTATTGTTATGCTGGAAGGTGTTAATTGGTGTTATCAACTACCGTACATACTCGTTCATATGCCGAATATTTTTGGTAAAAAAGTGACGCATCAAAGAGCGGGTGTCGGCTTATAAATGGGTCTACACCAAAATTTGATGATTTTAAACTCTATGGAATCATTGAATTGAATATCTAATACAGGGATCGGCAACCTTTGGCACGCGGCCTGCCAGGGTAAGCATCCTGGCAGGCCGGGCCGGTTTGTTTACCTTCCACGTCTGCAGGTTCGGCCGATCGCGGCTCCCACTGGCCGCAGTTTGCCGCTCCAGGCCAATGGGGGCGGCAGGAAACGGCGGCCAGCACATCCCTCGGCCCACGCCTCTTCCCACCGCCCCCATTGGCCTGGAGAGGCGAGTGGGAGCTGCGATCGGCCGAACCTGCAGACGCGACAGGTAAACAAACCGTCCCGGCCTGCCAGGGTGCTTATCCTGGCGGGCCGCGTGCCAAAGGTTGCCGATCCCTGATCTAATACATTGTAGTTTTGTTTACCTGGAGCGTCTGCAGGCATGGAGCCCCTCAGCTCCCTGTGGCCGTGGTTCGCCGCTTCCATTGGCTGGGAACGGCGAACTGTGGCCACAGGGAGCTGAGGGGCTCCATGCCTGCAGATGCTCCAAGTAAACAAAATGTCCCGACCCGCCTGCGGCTTACCCTGACGGGCCAGGAGCCAAAGTTTTCCAACCCCTGAAATATAGGGTCGGCTTATGAAAGGGTCTTACAGTTTTTGCTATTTTTACCTCTCCATTTTGGGGGGTCGGTTTATAAACAAATGGGCTAATGAACGAGTATATACACAATTGCAGAGGTGCTTGAAATGTGACTCTGCTAAACAGAAGGCAAAGGCTCTGGGTGTTCCCCATTTTCCCCCCTTCTGATTTTTCAGTTTCCCCAAATCAGGGGAGAAATACTCACTGATGCCTAGAGCATTTCCTGAAATTTTGCAAGTAATCAGATGCAATATTCAAAATTTCTCACTTTACAGCCAGAGAAATGTCATCTAGGTGAGTGGGTGAGGTATCATCTTTTATTGGACCAGTTTCTCTTGGTGAGAGAGACAAGCCGAGCTTCTCACTCTCACCAGCATAAGCTGGTTCAATAAAAGATATTACCTCACCCACTTCATCTCTCTAACATCCTGTGATCGACAGGGCTACAACAATTCATACATCTAGCTGAGTGTAAGGCCTGCTCAGCCAAAATTTTTCAAATAATCTTCAAAAGACATACAGTAGCAAGTGATGGACAATGCCCATACAAAACAAGTCCTCTGTTACTCTCTTTTCCCACATACTAACAGCCAGAAAATGGAAAAAGGAAGATATTGGTCCTATCTTGTAAATTGTGTTTCTTTGAAGAATACCTGTTTGCAGTCTGTGCTATGCCTAGCAGAACCACAAAAGTAAATCCAGTTGGACTTAATGAGGTAGACCGAGGGAGCACCTATTGCCACTGTCCTGGCACTGGCCCAAGGACTCTACAGCCAAAGGCCTCATCTATGGTTGCACAGACATCAGCTCTGTAATGTTGAGTACATATGCAGACTGACTTCTCGATATCAGGCTGGCACATTTCTTCCACTGAGAAATATTCTCTTTCTGCTCAGGATGACTGGCAAGTGTCAGAGATAATGAGTCACAAAAAGAATTGCTTTCATTTAACAATGAACAAGAAACTAACTATTAATTGAAGGGAAGGGAAAAATAGACCCCTGCAGCCCTCTGTGTAGACACTTCAAATGCAGAGGTGGTGTGCAAAATGTGATTCATTTCTCACCCCTTGCATGTGTTCTGCCTTTAGTCTTGGCACCTCCCACATGGAGCAGACCACCTACCTTGTCTCTCTCTGTGCAAGTGGGCTTGGTCTTGTCAGGTCTCCCTTCCCTCTCTGGGATAGTGAGGTTCCCACTGAACGAGAGAGGAAGAAGGCGCATAATGGGAAATGTTCAAAAATGACTAAGTGACTTAGGAGCACAAATACCATTAAACGTCACACTCCAAACTTATTCTACAGTGACTGATGTGCTTGCTGCTTGGATCTCACCACTATTGCCACAGCTTCTGCCCAGTTGTGAAGTACAAGAATGTAAGTGAGTAAGGGCTGCTGGAAGAAGGTGCTATACTGAATATCAGTATACATACCTACTATATACAGGCATGCACATACATATACCCTATTTATTTATCCACCCACACACAAACACTTGTCCGTATGCATGAAGACACACACTATCTATGCCTACATTCTATGGTATATACAGTGGACACATTTGCACACATACGATCTGAAAAACACCCCAAACCTAGTAACCAGCTAGGGCACGTGACCTACAATAAACTAGAAACAAAGAGCAGACCCCACAACTGGATGCGAGGGGATCCTCACAAAGAAAACCCATCGAAATCTATTTATTATTATTTCAAGAAATGTTTTGACTAAAGTTTCCCAGATATTGTTTATTGTGGGCCACATATTAATACAGAGGTCTGGCTAACACCTCCTGTCCCACTCAAAATTGCACAAACCTATCCTCTTACCGATCAGATAACATCCTCTGACAATGACAGCAATTGTTTATGTGGAAAAGCAACAGAGGAAACTATTATGGAAGCACCTTTCAATAGGAAGTGCCAATCAATTTCAAAATATTTAAAGGAAATTCATCCTCAGCTGTAGTGGTGGGAACATGGCACTATCAAAGATAATTTGGAAACTACCAATTTCATTATTATTTTAAAGAAAATGCCCATGCCCAACAGTAGGCAGATAGGTGTAAGATTATATCTACACAAAGAAGCAAAGCTGTAGAACAAGTGGCAGAGCTGTAATATAGCAAGCTTCCTGCCTGGATGATTTCCTGTAGACTCTCACTGCTCCCATTATGGAAAGCTCTGCAGATAATAACTGAATCTGGCAGCATTAATCAGAAATATAAGAGACCTTTGATCTTAGTCAGATACAGTATAGGATGACACTGGCAATACTATGAACATTTTATCACGTATAATCCCAGTGGCCCTCCAAAAAGTTGTTGTGTTATTAGTGGCTCTTGTGGACTATGGCTATTTCTTCACTGGAAAGTTAACTTGAGTTACCTATACTCAGGTTTAACTGCTCTCAAGTTAGCCTAGCTCGACAGAATGGACTGCAAAGTAAAACTTGAGCTTCACAGAGTGATTTTATTAGCAGCTGAGGAATTGTGCTAACTCGAGCTGTAGCCTATAGCCTCTGATATGCCAGCCAGCTTGAGTTAAATGTATCACCCACAAGAGTCTGTGTGTGGGGAAAGGATCAATTTAGGAGCAACACTGGAATTTATCCAAATTAACTCTGTAGTGAGGATAAACTAAACTAAAATAAGACAAAGCAGTTGTAAATGGGAGAAACATTCTAACAGACTACTGAACATTCTCCATCTTTTCAGCTGTGCACTGAAACAGTCATTCATATCCACTAGGCCTGATTGATTAAATTAAACATGGTCCTGCGGTAGAGTGGCAGAATCTAGGACTCTACTGTTCTCTGAGTCATCCTGATTTCAGGTGCTTGAACCATGGACAGATGTGCAGAGGTTTGTAGGTGTTCTGTGGGAATTCAGAAATTGTTAGTTTGTTTTTTAAATTCATTCAGTTTCAGCAAGAAAAATAGAAATAATCAAAATGTTTTATTTCAAAAATTTCAAAATTAAGTTCAGTCCTGGTTCCCAAGATTTGAGGCTCTTGGCTCAGCCAGGGCACTCAGGATTTTAGATCCATGGCAGGGAGCCTGGAAGCCCTAGGGTTGTCCGCGACTGCAGCTTGCCAGGAGAGCTGGCAGGAAACCAGGCAGGTTTCCAATGGAAACCTTCCTGTGTTTCTGTAGAAGTTAGTCAAAACCCAAATGTTTCTACAAAACATTTTAGTTTTGACAAAGCAGAATTTTCCAACAAAAAGCTATTTCATCAGAAAATTTCCAACCAGAACTAATTATGGCCCCTATCTTATCTATATAGGTTCTGTGAATACTGTGCCCATCACCATGGTTTTATAAAAATAGTTTACAAATGTATTAAAGTAAACACAGGAAGATCTCTCTCACTACCCTTCCTCAATTCTATATGGGGTTTTTGTTTTAAAATATTCTATCTTGGTGGGGCTATTGGGGAAAGGCTAGGTTGGAGAAGTGGTCAATGAAATTGTGAATGAGTGGTGGTTCATGAGACACATTATATGTGGGGCCCACACCGTGAAAAAGTTTGAGAACTCCTAGTACAGCGTTGTGCTCATCTATACCAAGGAGTCAGAGTTGTACAGAGGGAATGATAGGCCTTGATACTTTGCAGCTTGGAAGCAGATGGTTGTCAAAGTGGAGGCTATTTTCTGGCAAGACAAAATAATGTGTGACAATTAAGTGGGGGACTACTTGCACCTCCATAGGGCTTCAAAATACATGAAGCTTGCTGCCTGTAATCAGAGAATCATAGAAGATTAGGGTTGGAAGAGCTCTCACTATTGCCCAACATAATCTGTTTGGAATTTTAGTCTGAGTTAGACATAGATTGGGTAATGAAAAGGTAAACTTTACATTGTGCTTCATTTCTCTAATGAGACAAAGTTTTCATCCCATTATTTTCTAGACAGATTGGGAGAAATCAAGATGGCACTCAGCCACTGATAACATTCGCATTAATACATACCTTCCCTTATGAAGGATATGGCCAGATGATTCCCCAACATCCACTGCACATATACTGTAATCCATGATGCTTTGCAATTGAGAGACAGACCCTGCCTTGTCATTCTGTGACATCCAATCTTTTCCCTTCTCAATTCTGCTAGTCTATCTACCCAAGTTATCTGCTTTTTAATTCCTCATGGGACATTCTAAAAGAGAAATAGCACTATCCAAGTTTAATCTCTTTTGTTTACTCAATTCTCCTCTATGGAACAAATCCCATCAGAGGAACAGGTGAAATTGCGTAGGAGTTTAGGAATTGCCATACTGGATCAGACCCATAATCCATCTTGTCTAGTATCCCATCTCCAGCAGTGTCCAGCACCAGATTTTTCAGAGAAAGGTACAAGAAACTCCACAATAGGCAGATGTGGGATAAACTGCCCCCCATGAAGGTCTCACTTTAATCCCTAATAGTTAGAGATTGGCTTAAATCTTGAAGCATGAGGTTTTATCTCCCTTCCAATACTCTGTTAGCATTAAGTATTATAACTAGATGGTCATGTTAATCTTTTGAGTTATGCTGAGTTCTTGGCTTCAACAACAACCTGTGACAATAAATTCCACAGTCTAATTACGTGTTTTGTGAAGAGTATTTCTTTTTATCAGTTTTGAATTTATCATCTTTTAATTTCATTGAATGTGCCCATGTGCTTATGTTATGAAATAGGGAGAACAGAAGTTCCTGATCTACCTTCTTTATTTTATATACATGTCCCTTCTTATTTGTCTCCTTTCTATGGTAAACAAACTCACTTTATGCTTTTCATAATACTCAAGAAATTTTGGAGTTTCAGACTCAAGCCACCTATTTTACCTGAATACGTATGAAACAGTTCATCAGAGCCAAACTCAGATACATTCCTGAACCTACCTCCTCCCCAGGATGTTCATCATCTCCAACTCAAGTAGTCACCAGGTTTTGTGAAACAATGGTAACAGCATAATTTTGTTCTACATAAAGTGGGTGTCCACCATTGTTGATGATTAATTCCTTGAGCAAGTAGCAAGCAGGCATTGAATATATGTATACATAAAGGATTTTTCTAATATGATTGTAGTATATAGAATTGAGAAGTACCCCTTTAAAGAGTTTGAGATTCCTCTAGTTTGTGTTTTAGAAACCAGTGAGAGCAGTAGTATATATATGTAACTAGACCTTGGACGCTGTGTATATGTAATAAACACAGTTGTTGGGAATCCCACAGTTCTCATGTGGCTTCTTTATATTATTACTGTTGTGTAAAGTACAAAAGACAACACTGGTATCTAACTATTACTTTGTCATCACAGAGAAAAATCAAACTGCTAAATGTTTTCCTATATAGAAGGTATATGAAGAACACGAAGAATTTATTCAATAGTCCTTAAACCTGATAAAAATCATTCTTTCATGATGCAAAGGGAGCTTTAGTCTGTACTTTCTCTGGGCCTGTCTACACTATAAACTTAAGTCAACCTATGTTAGGTCGACTTATAGCCACCACAGTAATTACTGTGATGGTTCATGTCCACAGCACACCCTTTCTTCTGTCACTGGTGCGCATTCTCACCAGAAGTGCTTCCACTGACTTAAGAGGGGCAGTGTGGGGGGCTGAGAGCCAGAAACAGGGCAGCCGCACCAGGCTTCTCGGCTCCCCGTTCCCAGCTGGGAACTGGGCAACCACACCTGGCTTCTCAGCTCCCCATTCCCAGCTGGGAAAGGGGCAGTCTCACTGGGCTTCTCCGGTCCTTGCTCCAAACAGGGCCGCCTCACCAGGCTTCTCCACTCCCCACTGGGAATGGGGCAGCTGCACCGGGCTTCTTGGCTCCCCGCTCCCTACCAGGAATGGGGCAGCTACACTGGAAACCAGGTGCAGATCTCCCCCCCCAGGAGCCCGGCTGCCCCCCGAGGCTCTCAGCTCCAGGCACAGTAGCAATTGGAAGTGATCTGGCAAGACTGGTCAGTTTCAATTACATGATTTATTCATTTGCTGTGAAAAAGGCAAGAAAAGCACCATTATAGTTAACAGTCTTTAAATAAATTGTATGGAAACATTTTATCCTTTAGCTGCTTTACTGCATTCTTTATTATCGCAGACTGTTAGTGCTCGCTATGCTTATAGATAGTTTGTACTTCAATCTTGTATTCATCATCTCTTTGCTTGTATTTATCAGTTTAATTTATTTATTTCTGGAGATACTGGTACTTTATTTACACAGATGTTACAGACATTTTGGGGGCTCGTGTACATTATTTCCTCTTTCCCTGCACCAGAATTATGCTGAATCAAGAAATGAATAATTGTTCTGCTATAACAGCAGTTATAGATGAAAGTGCCATACATGACAACTATCTTTTTCTCTGATGGCACTAGAACCCATATGGTGTCCTCTCCACCCCAGCTATATGGGCTTGGAAAAGTAAGAAATTCCAGGGAGGAGCAGTTCTGAGGCCTAAGAAACTATCCAGAAGGAGAAAACGTAAGGAGCAGCCTTAGCAGGTATTGCAGCACATGTCAAACACTCCTTTCTATAGTTTTCACTCTGGATGTTCTCTCTGACTGTTTGCTCAACCTCCACTGCTGCCCCCTCCCTCAGTCTCTTCATTTTAGTCTCACTCCAGCTGTCCTCCATCTTTCCCTCCTCCTTCCTTCCTTTCCTGCCCTTATCCCTCTCCCTTCTAAGTTTGTTCCCTCTCCCTTTCTTTGTCTTTCCTTTCAACTATTCCCCAAACAAGATGCCACCCACAGATGCATGAAAAGAAAATTGTGAAACATGACGTTAGCAAACCATCATTCTCCTTGTATGTTATATACCCCTTTCCCCTACCTTGTGTCGGTCTCATCTATTTTGACTGTAAACTCTTCAAGGAAGGGACTATTATGCTATGTTTATACAGTGCCTAGCACAATGGAAGCCCATTTTTGGTGAGCCCCAAGGTCATAGTAGAATATGAAGAAGAATAAAAATAATGTGAAGTGAGGAGTGGAGCTAGAAAAAACTATGGAAGATTAAACAGCACATAAAAAGATTGCAGCACCATATATGTTCATGTATCCAGAGAAAGACTTGCTGAAGGCACACTGTGGACCCTCATGGCATATCTTCTCCAACTCTGTTCTAGGGCTACCTCTGTTTTGGAGATGTGATCAGCTCACAAACGTTTTTGCTGTTAACAGTTTCTGGTGTGTTCTCTTTACTTTCTTAGAGCAAGTTAATGTGATGCTACTTTTGTTGTTTCTTCAATGTTTCTGTAATGTATCAATGACACAGCTAATGGCATCAAGGTAGCTGTCCCCTTTCACCTGGTTGCATTTCAGCAGTATTCTGGCCTTTTACTGATGTCATTGGCTTGGCTGTCTTACCACATTGCTTCTCTTGTTGGGGGAATCCTGCTTTAGGTATTTGTAATCTGTGCAGCAAAAGGTTTTGTGCAGCAAAAGGTTTTGCTAGCTTTCTTTTTATTGTAATGTTTCTTCTCCTTGGGAGGGAAATTCACTCCTGTGCAAAGTGTCAACACAACATGCTCAACATACTTGACATTTTACATGGTTTCACAGGCAAAGTGGCTAATAGATGAAGCTGGCCTCTCTTGAGAAACTGAAGCTTGATTTCCATTGACCCCCAGATGCTAGATAGTAAGCTGATGGCTGAATCTGCAACTGAGTCCTCAGTAATATCCATACAGTTTCAAAAGGGTGGCTTATATTTTCTCTAGCCAATCCAGGAAGAATCAGCCTAGTGTAAGGGTGATCCCTCTGATGGCATAGAGCCATTTTAGTTGCTCTTTATTGGTAAAGCAGTGAAAAGAGGATGTGGTCACAGGAAAGTGGGCATGGCCAGGCTGCCTTTGTGGCATGCCAGTGTTTGGTTGTGTTTTCAACTCCTTGTATGGTTTGCAACCCTTAAGTTTCTGTAAAATGACCAGGACCCTACTAATTTCATGACCGTGAAAAACGTGTTATGGACTGTAAAATAAGCCCTTCCCAGTGAAATCTGATTCCCCCCTGCTGCTGGGAGCACCCCAACCAGGGGCTCCTAGCTGCTAGTGTGGGCCAGGCTTGGGAGTGACAGGAGTGTCCTCTCCCTTCTTGTTGGGGAGATCAGGCCCACCGCCAGAGGTAGTGCAGAAATGAGGGTGGTACATCCTCACTTCTGTGCTGCAGCAGCCCCGGAGCTGGGTTCGGGGCTTCCACTGCCCGTAGCTTCTACCGGGGCTTGTGGTGCCTGGGCTCAGGGTGCCCATTTTTCCAGGGGGCCCCCAAATTAGACGCAGCCCCTGGACACTGGCCCTGTGGGCCCATGTTAATCCACCACTGGCCAGGACTAGCAGCTGGGAGCCACTGGCTGGGGCTCTCCCAGCAGCACGGGGGATATCGGACTCACCTCCACTTCTGGGAACCTCCTCCCACTGCAGGAAGCTCCGCGGCTGCTGCCTTCAGAGCCCAGCTCTGAAGGCAGCAGAGGAGTGAGGGTGGCAATCCTGTGATCCCCTTACAACAGCTTTGCAACCCCCCCAAGATCTCCTTTTGGGACCCCCATAGCTACAACACTGTGAAATTTCAGCTGTAAACAGCTGAAATCTTGAAATTGACCAATTTTAAAACCCTCCGGTGGTGACAATTGACCAAAATGGACAGTGAATTTCGTAGGGCCCTAAACATGACACAGAGGGATAGGCCGTGCACAGAGCTGCACCAGAATATGAAAGTGCAAAGAAAGGCTTTTAGTCACCTTTGCATAACACCCCTTAAAATGTATTCTGTGCCTTTTTGACATACCATTTGGGCAGTAGATTACATCATAAGAAACAATTTTATTATTGCAGCTTTGTTAAAATAGGTATATTTTGAATGTATGTTTTTTCTTTACAGGATGCTTATTGGTGTCTATCACCAAGGTAGTTGGGTGCCTTCTTTGAATAAAAGCAACACGTAAAATATAACCAGATATAACAGAACATCCTGTTTCTTAACAAGAAAATGTCCATTCCCTATTATTAAAAGAGTCAATCAAAAACCTTTTACTGTGTCATGAAGCTTACCAAAACTCACCCTGCAGAGAACTGTTGGAAGGAGCAGGTTGCAAAGATGTGGTGCCTCTACCGAGAATGCCCCGTCTCTGGCTATGGAACATTTAAAGCGTGGACCAACAGTGAGAGGAGTCAAGCCTGATAGTATAGACCACAAGGAGAGAGAGATGATCTCCCAGATAACTAGGTTTTCAGTTTACCATAGTCAGATCAAATTCAGACGATTAGGACTCTTACTTGATTTAGGGCTTTATCAGTTATAACTTAACATCTTTTTCCCCGGAAAAATGAATACATAGCCACTGCAGATGAAGGATCTTTGGTGTGTTATTCTATTCAAAATGGCTCATCTTATTCAAAAAGTGAGCCACAGCATTCTGCACTAGCTGAAGCTTCATTCTGAAGCTTACTGTGGACACGTTTCCATTTATAAAAAAGTCCATAGTTTGTTTGTTTTTAAATCTTCACAATCATTTGAAACAGTAAACTGTGCTCCCCAAGAAGCTGAGCACCAGACCTTGGAATTCCTGGGCTGACCTTCCAGCTATTGGCACCCATCCAAATCTCTGAACACCAGTCAAAGAGGGATGTTGAGAGAAGAGTTGCCTCTTGCTGGGATTTGTAACTGGAACAAAGGTTACCACTGTTCCTTCTCTTCAGTAGTATCACAGTAAACTACAGTGAAAAAGCCTATTCTAGAACAAAAGAAAGGTAAATGATTAAGCTGTCACTTTGCTCTTTCACTGCATATGTTCACTGTGGAAAAAAACGCTGAGGCTATTTTTGCTGTTGTGTGACATCATGATAAGAGTGTTCTCAGAGCTTTATGCAGCTGCAGTTCTTGTGGGAGGACTGGCTGTCTTCTCCTTTTATCACATCTTTGAAGATATTTTAAGCAGAATGCTTGCAGAGCTTGGTTCAGTTCAAGTTCTTACAGGAACAATGGCTGTCTTCTCCCTTTATCCCATCTATGATACATGGTAAAAGCAGCACATTTGAGGACCAAGAGCAGTAATTTCAGATCTTTTAGCAGCCTGGCCTATCATTCTAAGGTATCTCTTGCCATCATGATGATCTTGAAGTTTCTTCCCACTAACTAGAAAGCATATGGAGACTGCAGGGCAGATAGGTCAGTGATTGAAGTCAGTGAAACAGGATCAGAGCAAGAAGACTGCATGAAGAGCTGTTGAAGGACTTTTTCTAATGGCAGAATTTCCCACAGGGTGATGACCTGATAGCCACAGCATAGTATGCAAGCCCAAGTCTGGGTTTGAGCTTGATCCTTTGCCTTCAGACTGGCAGGGATTTTGACCACTGCAGAGGCAACCTGTTTAGCTCCTGGACAGAGAAAGCGCCTTGCTTCACTCTCAAGCAGAGGCGACGCGTAGGGAGGGCGTGGGGGGGAGGGTGTCAAGTGCTCCCCAGATTGGCCTGCTGGGGGTGGGGAGGGAGAGGGGCTCTGTCCTTCTCTCCTTACGCCTCTCCCCTGGCACATTCAGATGCTGTCCCTGGCCAAAGGTGTGAGGGGGTGGCGCAGGGAGAGACGAGCAGAGAGTCGTCCCCCCGTCCTCCCGCGGGCATGTAATGTGGGGCAGGGAGAGCACTGCAGCCCCAGGCTGGGTGCAGGGTGAGAGGGGTCACTGGGCAGGGGAGACACCTGGGGTGGTCATGTGTCCTCCCCTTTAGCTTGTGCCTTCCCACTATGGGGAGGCACCAGTCGTTGACTTTCAAGTAGCACTGTTGGTTTTTACATGGAATCACATCCAGTCCTTTTCAGCTTAAGGGAGGATTGCCACGGTATCTGTTCTTTGAGGGTGTGGGGAGAAGAGTAAAAAGAGGGGGGAAATGGTGGATCCTCTCTTTTCTCTGGCTTGTTGTTGTAGAAGTGCAATCATCAGCTATGCTCTTGCTGTCTGTCCCACTTTTGAATCTGTGGGGGAGCTGGGAGGGCACTCTCAGTAAAAGGGAAAAGGCCAAAGATTAAAATTAGGAGTTACTCCACTGATGTCCCTGGTGTTACTTAAGATTTACAGAGATGTAACTAGGCAGAATTTGGCTCAGAATCACATTAGTGAACAACATTCTGAACCTTAGGACTCATCCTGGTTTCTCCTGGTCTCAGTTTTCATTTACACTTATTATAATACATGCTATAAGCACATTACAAAAAAAAGAAAAAAATATTTTTAGAAACTTTTTTCAATGGAAAATTCATTTTTGATTAAATGAAAATATTTTGTGAAAATGTCTGCATAATTTTTGATTTTTGTAAGAAAACTAAAAAGCTCCCCAAACCTAAGATTTTTTATGAAAAGTAAAAAAATTCCACTGAAAATTTAGAAAAAAAAAATCTACATTTTTTTCTTCATTTTGATTGAAGTTTTTTGTGGGAAAAATAATATTTTTGAAGCAGCTGTATTCTAAGGCATCTATCTGCCCACCCAACCACTCCCAAATGCTGGGGCTGGCCAGAGGCTAGTTTGGATCAGGCATATCTTAGAACAGCCAAACGGCTGGCAAGAATGGTCCCTTAAGAATGGACCCCAGTTTTTCATACCCTTTGTGCCAGATCAAGGCCAACAATCTAACCCTTTTCAACTAGGTAAAAAATTCAGTGGGAATTGGGTGCTCTCAGCATCTAGCAAGAACAGGTCTTTTATTACAAAGAACCAAGATCACAGGCAGTCATCACAGATATACTAACAGCGTGTAGAGGGATGTGACTGGAAATACTGCTCTATCAACCTACTGCGCAGTATCAAATTCCTGAACTAGCTTATAAAGAAAGTTGCCACACAAGCTCATCTAATTTAAGTTTATATCCTAGACATGGCACAATCTGAATTTAGGCCAGCTCTTGGTATGGAGATAGTTCTAGTAGTACTGATGGATGATCTCCTGCTGTCAGTGTATGATGGACTGACAGCCACTCTCATCTTTCTGGACCTCACTGCAGCATTTGACACTGTTGATCATGAAATACTGCTGGTCCAGGGGAATGCAATAAAATGGTTTAAGTCCTTCCTGGAGGGATGCATCCCAAGAGTAGTGATGTGAAACTGCATCTCTGCTGCTAGATCCCTCACTTTGTGAAATCCCACAAAGATCAGTTCTTTCTCCAGTCCTATTCAACATCTACATGCAGCCATTAGATGAACTGGTAAGATGACATGGAATCAAATGTCAACAATATGCTAATCTACCTATCTTTCACTACCACTAGACCACTACCACAAAGATAGCCCAGTGCTTGGACAAAACTAGCTTATGGATGAATAACAGCTGGTTGAAGCTGAACCCAAGCAAGACAGAGGTTATGCTGGCAGGCAAAGGAAAGCACTTTGAAGGGTTTGCAGCCATGGTGCAGTCTCCTTTGGTCTGTAGTTTAGTAGTGCTTCTAGATTCCTTACTGACACTAAATTCTTATGTAGAAGCATCTATGAGTGACCCTTTCTATCATCTCCTATTGGCTGGTGGACCAGGCCTCAATTATACATGGCTTTGTCACCTCCTGTCTGGACTACAGCAATGCAATATATCTGGGCATAAAACCATCAGCCCTTAGGAAAGTCCAACTAGTACAGTACTCTGCAGCACATCTCAGAAACATGCGCTACTGTGAGCAAATCAGATCTGGGCTTTGCTCTTTACACTGGCTTCCTACAGAACAGGATAGTTTTTTTGTCATGGTCCAGATTTCTTTGTCACGGTATAGTTAAGGTCCAGATCCCAGAGAAAATAAAAAAACAACAACAACAACAAGTAAATAAAAAGATTCTGGAGTCCATTCAAAAGT
The DNA here is from genome assembly GCF_027887155.1 of Malaclemys terrapin pileata. Taxonomy (NCBI): domain Eukaryota; kingdom Metazoa; phylum Chordata; order Testudines; family Emydidae; genus Malaclemys; species Malaclemys terrapin. Next base: position 12,286,874 of record NC_071520.1, on the reverse strand, counting down.
GTCTGGCAGTTCATATTTGGCCCACACTCTGCCTATTGACTACCCCTGCTATCAAGAATATCAAGTCAAATTCCAAGTCTTCGTCCTTATTTTCAAGATGCTCAGTGGTCAGGGATCAGCATATTTAAAAGGTCACCTAAAGCTCTGGAATGAAGACAGTGATTGACAGCTCTGTTTCTCAGGCACAATGCAACTTTCTACCATAACAGTAAAGCTGAGCTGTGCAGGAGACAGTTTTCTTGGGTGCTGGATCAAGACTTTGGAACAAACTCCCACAGGGACTTAGAACCATGACAAAACTTCCACTCCAAATGTAAGGCATACTTCTTCAAACTTGCCTTTTCTAATATAAACACATAACATCAGGTACATTTAAAACAAACTCCAACACAAAACCAAACTAAGACACTACACTGCACACATAATTTTCCCCTGGGGAAGAGGTTAAGAAAGAATCCATACCTGACAGATGTTAGTATTGTTAATACACTACTAAAAAGCGTTCAGTTATCATAGTTATACTGAATTATAACTCTGTTAACTACACATTAAACCTTAATTTTGGCATTTCCTAACTTTTGAGTGCTTGATTTTGCAACTTAATTTCCTTTTATATAGTTTTGGTGTGTAATTTATTAGATTTTTTTAAAAATGCATATTGAAAACAACAAATTCCATCATGTTTTATCAGTAGTTTTGGAACCTTTAGATCCACTGGACAGACCTCTGCTACTTGAGCTAATAGAGTAACTGATAGCATTAGTTAGTTGTCATCCTCTATGTGGACCAACACTAGAGGGGATGAGATATTTTGCCAGAGGATTTCACAGATGGCTGAGAGGAGAGAAATGGTGAGACTCAGGAGTCGAGGGTTCCATTCCAGGCTTTGGAGAGAATGTGTTCTAGTGGACACAGACTCTTCTGCTCATTTCTCTCAAGATGATTCCTTCTCCTCCAACCTGTCCCATACCAGTCCTGTCCCTCTCGGAGCATGGCAGAAAGAATGTATCATTGGTGTTTCCTATTATTTTAGTTTCAACTCTTTGCTAGCTTTGCATTTTTGAAATTATTTTTCAGTCATGACTTTTTAGGATAATGGAGATAATGCCTCTGGCCTGATCATAACCTCAAATGTCTCAAAATAGCTACGGATATGCTGAATGACAGACTAGGTATATTTATGGATCTGTGCATTTTCTTAGCCTGAAGTTACTGGAATGGGGAGGTTCTTTGTTTGCATAAAAGTTACTAATTGGAGCCTGTCTGGTGATGCCAGAGACCCCAGAAATCGAGTGCCCTATTCAGATTTGCCAAAAAGCTCCTGAGAGGAGTTCCACTGGAAAGGAACCAGCCAGGGCCCCATCTTTAGAAACTGAAAAAAGGAAGAAACCTTACTGCTGGCTTGCTTGGCTTCTGGCTTACTTGCCCGTGACCATTGATTGCTCACACCAGTCACAGCCAAATCTCAAGGGCCACATCCCAGCCAGCATGCGTTGGCAGTAAGAATTAAACACCAACAGCAGTTACTGCCTGCATTGCAGGCGCAGTTATTCATGTATTTTATAACTTAAACCTTCTGGGTGTTTCTTCTGAGTGTATATATTTTTATTTGTATGCCTTTTGTGACATTCATGTAAACATCTGTGTTACTCCTGCTTGATTTTTCTATGACTATCCCCACTAGTCCAGTACTCAACTTTTTTTTGGTTGTCTCACTAGAGCTCTTACTGCCCCAGGCTAGTGAAAAGGAGAGAGTGAAAAAAGATTTTTGTTTTACTGAGTCATGCATGATTTTTTTTTCCTCGGGGTTTCTCAACAATCAACCTCAACATAGGTCCCCAGCTGAGATGTCTAAAATTACTGGCCCTGATGAGTCAAGCCAGCATATTTTTAGTAAGGATGAAATACTGGAATACTGCAGCTTTGTTTTTCAGCATTGAGTCAGGTAGTGTCTTGTCACCTTTAGGTAAAATGTAATGTGCATCTTTTATACAAGTTCAATAATAGCAGCTGTAAAATGAAGATGGCTGATATTGAATGGAGTTTATAGGATTTTTTATTTGTGTATATGGTATTTACATAGTAATTAGTTTTCTGAGTGGAACACTTTAAAAAAACTATGTTGCAATTTGTGGAACCATTCAAAAAAGCTGACTGACTTTTTTAGACACTGTTTTGTTTTTCTTCTTTAAGAGATTAGCTTTTCCCCAAACTATGGCAGTATCAAACAACACAGGTTGAAGTGAAAGCTGCTATAGAATTTAGGATCTGCCACATTACTAAAGCTTGTTATACATTCATATTTTTTGTAATTAATGACAAAAAGTTGGCCAAATGCTTTCCCCTTATAACCTTTCAAGATGTATTGATCTGTGGAAGAGTAATTTAGCTAATTAGCTCTAGGCTGTGTAAATACAGGATAAAGTCCTGAAACTGCAAACACTGATGCACATGCATAATATTATGCACATAAGAAGTCCAGTTGAGCTCAATGGAACTATTTTCATGTGTGCAGTTACAGACGTGTGTTTGCAGAATCAGGGCCTTTCTGTAGGCATAAGGTTTGAAATTTATTAAGTAATCCTCTCTTCTCCTCAGTTGCATGAGTTTTGTCAAGAGATTATAATACATCCCACCTGCAGTGTATTTGAAGTCAGCCTGAGTATTAGATATTTGTGAACTGCTGTACAAAAGACTGATTTGTTTCACTCTGCAGTGATCTGCTTTGTTAATCCTAACTCTGTTGTTACTGCTATATGCCACATTTCATTGTATTTTATTTTTCCTTTTCATCCTCTCTCACTACTCCTAGTGTGTCTTCCTGGGAGCATCTGTTAAGTCTACCAAGCTAACATGTTATTAATACTTTTAGCCACATCTACACTTAAAAGGGTTTGTGGGTATAGATATACTAGTAGAGCTATACTGGCGAACCCCTCCTAGTGGAGATGCAGTTTATGCTGACAAAGTTCTTTTGCCAGTATAGCTTAAACCAGTCCTCTGACCAGATTAAGATACTGGCAAAAAAAATTGCATTATAACTGAATCTACATTAGGGCTTTTGCCAGCATATGTATGTTGGTTACGGGTGTGGTTTTTTCCCCACACTACTAACGGACATAACTTTACAGATAAAGCTTTCTAGTGTAGACCAGGCCCTAGAATTGTTATTCTTCAGGAAGTGCCCTTCGAGTGTTTTTGCAGCATCACTGCCTCGCCTCCACTGAACAGATGTTGGAAATGATGCTTCTGGTAGGGCAGCTTTGATACATGGCTAAATTTACAGGCAGGCCTCGTTGCAGGAAGCACCTCTTCCAAAGGGATGAACTCTAGCTCCCCACGTTCCTGGGAGCATTAACACCCTTACAAAAATAGAAACAGTATTGAATACATAGATCACATGAATGCCACAAGGAGAGGAATCAGTATCTTCGCTCCTAAATTCCCTTTTATTCCAAACTGGCAAGAGGCTGTTTTCATACTTCTAATCCCTCTGCTTTTTTTCTGTGCCGTGGTATTTTGGCTTCATACCTCTAACCTTCAGAGTACTTTCTTCCTCCATGGGGAAGGGACACTCTCTACACTATTCTTTTAAACTTCAGGAGTTCCCTCTCTCACACAGTGGAAAGAAGTAATTTTTACACTACCTCTAATCCCTAAAATTTACTCTGTTCTTCTCTGGAACATTGGGGAACTATTTCAAAACTCTTCTTCAAATAATTCCTTCTGCTCCTCACTGGGAAAATATATGACCATATGTCTAACAACAACATGAATTTTTCCTGTCTCAAACTGTAAAGAAGGTGTCTCTCTACACCCTTTGGCCTCAATTTTTGTTCTTTTCTTGGTTTGATCTGGAAAGGGTACTCATTATATAGATAACTCTTGAGTATGATATTCTGAATTCCCCCCCACACACACACCAAAACTACTGGAATATATGGGATTCTGTGGATTTCTGGCTATACTATATCTGAGTCACATCACTGCATTATTATATTTTGTCTTAGAATATGCCTTGCTAGTAGTTCCAGATCACACAAAATTTTGATACAGCTGTAAGTGGGCAGCAACAGAGTCAAACATGGCTGTTGGACTCCACCAGGCTAACTGACCCATACTGCTGCTGCCACCTTGGTGTGGAGAGAAGGCAATGGGCCACTCTAGATGCCTCGAGGTAGTAAAAAGATGACGACGGGATTCCTTTGGAAAATGACCCTATTGCTTGTGATGCTGGAAAGCAGTACTATAACAAAATCAAAGGTACAATCATGAGATAAATATTGGTCATAGAGAAGGAGAGATTGTTGAAGTGGGGAGGGGAGTAGGTGATATTGGGGGAGATATGGAAGAGAACCCTCCAAAAAGACAGATAATCTTCCAGTCTTCGGGATGAATATCTAAACTGAACCAGGACTATAACAGGGTTTAAAAGAGAACTAGATAAATTCATAGAGGATAAGTCCATTATTGGCTATTAGCCAGGATGGATAAGGAATGGTGTCCCTAGCCTCTGTTTGTCAGAGGGTGGAGATGGATGGCAGGAGAGAGATCACTTGATCATTACCTGTTAGGTTCACTCCCTCTGGCATTGGTCACTGTCAGTAGACAGGATACTGGGCTGGATGGATCTTTGGTCTGATGCAGTATGGCCGTTCTTATGTTTAATTCCAAACCTTCTGAGGTTCACCCACTACAAGTAATAATGCAATAGTCTTTGTAGCCCATCTGAGGTCTTTTTCAACAGTATCTTTCTCAGTGCACTCCCTGCAAACTGAGAGTCTTCTGGTGAAGGAGTTCTTAATTAATGGCTCATTGATTGAATCAAGAAAGAGACATTCAGAGAAAGACGTAACAGAAGAAAAAAGGGCACTACAAACCAGATCACTAGCTACTGCAATCTTGAAGTGAATTTAGTAATTTGCCTGGCTATTTGTCACTTGTCCATCTCACTGTCTTCTAAAAATAGAATAGATATCTACTGAATCATTAAAACAGAACTGTTTGTTTTTCTGCTTTTTTTTCCCCATCTTTGTGTTTACAGATGTTGACAAATGTTCAAAGCATTCATTTCCTCCAATGTGCCAGATTCATTCCTGGTGTAACTAAATTGAAGTTCATAGAGTTACACCAAGGTTTAATTTGTCCTAGTGATTCCTGAATTTATCCTTGTAGGGAGAGATAGCAAGATGCTTTCTTCTCTATCCTGTGCATTTGAATGCAGTCAATCTGACTGACTTCCTCTTCAGGTTTCCATGGAAATAGCAGAGAAGTGTGCGTATATTCTTGGTGTTAAAATATTCACAGAGAGGGAGAAAGAGATAAAGAGATGATTTATATGGCAGATGCTGTACTGCTGAGGCAGACGCATAGAGTCAGGAATAAAACTGCTTGCTATATGTAAATGTTCACAAGCCCATGTGCACATACCCTGTAGAGAAAAGGAGAAGGAGTTTCACAGGGGGAAAATGCCTGGTTACTCTGCAAATGAGATCTGTAATGCCTGAAATAGGAGATATCCTAGAACAATAAAGAAATCACCACCAAGTTTCTCCCATTAAAATTACTAATGTCTCAAGGGAATGGGGGTGATTTTAGACATGCAGCAAAGACGAATAAATACTACACTGATGGTCACAACGTTTTACTACAACATCTTACATAACTATCCTTCTATGATGTTTCTAGAGTCAGAAATTCATAGGTTCTCTTAGCAGCCAATATATCACAGTTATAAAGCAAAATAAAAGCTGCCCTATTTAGAGGAAAAACCTCTCCCTTTATAGTATCCTTGACTGCACTCACTTGTTTCTCTTTGCATACTGAAATCTATACAGGGTCATCTAAAGACTTACTAAGGCTTTTATCGTGTGTGTAATTGTGGACACTAGTTACATTAAAAACCACATTATCAATATTCTAGGTTTTCCAGTCTGCACTATGTACAAATAACAATCACTCTTATTCCTCAAGAGGAATAAACACATTTTACTCAAGTCATTTCCTATATAGACTCTTTAGCAAGTTCAGAATTTGAACTGTTATCTCAAGGTTAAAAAGCCCAAAGTTAATATAGGACACCTGTTCACATTGGTCTCCTCATTATTTCTATCATCCATCTACTAGATCAGATGATTGTATCCAGTGTGAAAGGAGATTACACATCACTAAAGAAACACAAAGAACTATTCTTTGTCATGACATTAGGACTAACTTAGGATTCATATACTCCAAAACCTAAAGTAAGGGTTAGAGCTGTTTATAGTCACATGACCAACTAAAAATAACTTTTTCACTAATTCAGAGAAAACTATGTGGCCTTTCACTTAAATTTTTTCACAATAGTGATCCTTCTTCATCTTTCTTGTTTTTGGGGTGATATTTTATATTGGTGACGAGTCTTTCATTTATTAAGTATCTTGGTGCAGGTGTGCATTACATAAAATGCAATTAATTCTTAAACACAATAGCCAAGACTGCCTTAGAGCATAATGTAAAAACTGTACTAGGCTAGGTCATGAAATCAATTTAAGATTGGGGGGCAGTTTGTAATCATTAAGGGATATTTACCCGCCTCTTAATATTTCCTACTTTGTAAATCCCTCACTCAACTGGAACCAGTCGGGTTTCAGGATTTCTCGCAGTATCCTCACAGTCAGTGGTCTTTCCAGCATGAAGTTTCAGTATCAATAGTCTCAATAAACTTTGTATAAACAACTGTTCTGAAACTATAGCCATAAAAAAGCTTTACTGCAAGTCAGATTTTTTTTTCTGATCACTGATTGCCATTCTACTGCTACCAACCCAATATTCAGTAAAAAGTCAGTATATAAAAGATATTTTGTTGCCTAACTTTGGGATTTCAATGTCAAAATTGGGTATCCTAGCATGAAAAATAGACCTTTGGCTTCCATCTGGCCTAAAAGTGATGGGTTAGCAGACATGTCCATCTCCAGTTTACACCTAGTCTCCTCTGGTGGTTCCTGAACTATTTTGCATCTTTTATGCTGTAATTTAGAAGTTTAATGAGTATCTGAATCATTGCTGTAAATACCAATCCAATGTCAGAAACCATTATCGTTTTAATCCCATGTTTAACATCCTGATTTTCCTCCTAAAGGCTCAAAACTTTGCTCTTATTACTTCATATGGCACTGATTGCTGCAGAGCCTTAAAGGAAACTTGTACTACCATTGCTAATAAAAGGGCGGAAAAGGGTTTTGTGATGAGAGCACTGTAAGGGAAGAGTAGGTAATGTACACAAGGTCAGAAAGATGCATTCTCAAGGATTTGAAATGTGATTAAAGCCAGCTGCTTTTGTCAAAAGGAAGTGAATGGTGAAATACAATTTTTATCAGAAGATCTTATACCTGTGAATAAATTCACCTCATTTCTTGGATTTAATTTGACTGGGAATATTTACAAATATCATCTGCCCCTAGGTAGAGCTTGAGTAGAGCTGGGCAAGAACTGCAGAAATGTCTCCATGTTTCAGCAAACTCAAAATTCAAATCCCATCAGTCTGCCTTCAGGAAGATTCCGGACCTCCCAGATTTTACCAAGAAAGTGCAAATGAAATTAGAGGGCAAAAAATCTGGCTTCATGTTATATAATAGTATGAAATGTGTCCTCCCAGAGCTTATAACAATCTAGTTATTGAGAACTTTTTTGGGGAAAAAAAGACATAAGACTCCTTGTTATGTTTTTTTCTTAATAGAAATGCATAGTCATAGACTGTCACGTCCTCAGTTGGGCACTAAACCCACTTCTCACCTCTGTTTCTCTGCCTCTCTAAGCCACAATAGGATTCTAAAAAAATAGTTTAAGGGAGCACCATGTGTCTACTTGTGGGAAGACATATTGCATGTTTCACTCTTCACTGTGGATTTGCCTGGCAACCATGGAAAATTTCAGCTTCATCTCTTTTCTACTTGAACTAGAGCAAAGGACTTAACCAGCCCTTGCCTTAGTCCTGAAATGGGAGAACTTGGTGTTGGGTTTCCAGGTAGAGTTCTGCTATGGCTGCCCTATGGGTAGAGCACTATTGTAGAAAAGGAAACCAGGAAGAATGGGTCTACTAAAACCTATATCTTCAGCAGCAGGAAGTTTATCAAGTGTGATATACCCACCTGATCCCAATAGAAGACCCCCTCTTGATGCTCCACAGGAAAGCAAATATCCCCCAAGTAACTTCCAATATGTCCCAAGGAAATGCTTTCTCAATTTTAATATTATGCATATAAACAGAAATCACCATATTTAAGCACCTACTACCCTTCGATATACCACAGTTGTCCAGTTTTTCTTGAATCCTACTAAGATGGCTCCCATCTGGCTGTCACAGGGCATGATTGCCCGATGGGGCCCCTTGATGGTCAAGTGTTGCACTACAGCCACTCCCTGCCTCAATCTCCCTCCCTAAGGTGGGTTTCCATGGCTCTCCACAGTTCTGGAGATGTCTCTTAACCCTCTGGCCAAGTCACAAACCAAGAAGTCCAAACTAAAAAGTCCCAAAAAACAAAACGGTTCTTCTGCCCTATGGGGCTTCTCTTCATCCCACCTTTTCATCCTATTCCATCCTCCTTTTTTGGGCTATCTTTGAGAGGCTCTTTCTCTGCTCTTCCCCTGTAGACCCTGGCTCAGAGCCTTCCACAGGAGCCTGCCTGCTCCCTGTGGTTCTAACACTGCCCTGTTGACCCTGGCTCGGGTACTTCCACAGGAGCCTACTCACTCCCTGTAGTTCCAACTGCCAGACTGATCTCTCAGCACTCTTTTATAACGACATGTGTCCATTAAGCTATCACCTGACCCTCCTTAGGCCTACCCTCTCTGGTCGAGAAGTAGCTAATTAATTATAGCACAGGTGTGTCTTGCCCCATCTCCCCCGGGGAGAAGTTCCAAATGTTATTTACCCTCTAGAGGAAAAAAAACTTTTCACTGTGTATTTGGCCCACCAAAAAAAAAAAAGCATTCATATGTTCTTCTGGCACCTTAGCAGCACTTCTAATTTCAGCCCATTGTTTCAGCTAGAGGATTTCCACTCTCAGCAAAATCTTTCAACAGAATTACTCTCAGACAGTTGACCCCTTTCTTCCCACTAATAGTAGTTCTGCTATTTCCTAACTTCGCTTCATTGCTAGCAGATAATTAAATGGTGTTCTCTATGTACAATACACATCCTCCTCTTCTACCCTTCATGTTTCTACGATATAACTCATTGTGCTGCATCACTAGTCAGATAGCAGTGCCAGAGCTCCAGGCTGTGAAGTCTGTACTCAAGGTCATAATACTTCCTGATTATTTGAATCCAGCCATGGCTTCTTGGATTATCTGATCCCACAGTTTTCTCAAGAGCTTCAGATAACCAGGGTTCACTTCTGCTATAACTATATCATGTATTCTATGTTCAAACTTTGCATATTCAGCTTATTTGATCAATATATGTACAGGCAGATTTTCAGAGATGCCACGCACTCATAGTGCCCATTGACTTGAGTAAGAGTTGTGGGTGCTCAGTACATCTGAAAACCAGGCCCATAATTGATGGTAGTACTGAGAATGTAACTTTTAGTATGGCGCATGTATAGTGTACATCACCTTGCATCCATAATTTTTCATACTAAGTTAATAATTGGACAGATTTCTTGTTATAGTTATAGCCCAGGGAATAAGGGATTTCTGCAATAAAAACTACATAGCAAATATTTGTTCAAAAGCAGCCTGATCAAATGAGGAAGGTGAAATCATTTTGTTGCTAAGGTTTGGGCTAGAACTCAAAAGATTCTGGGTCAGTTCCTGGCTCTGCCACCGACTTCTGGTATGATCTTGGGCCAATTACGTAACCTCTCTGTGTTGAACTCTCCCACCTATTAAATGAGCATGATAATACTTGCTACTTCAGAGAAGTATTGTGAGATAAATCCATAAATACGTAGGAGGTGCTCAGATATTTAGTTGTTACTGAAAATAATCAGTGACTATCTCAATGAATAGTTTCAATTATGAGCCTTAAATGCATTTTCGTAGGGGTGGGAGGGATGGGAACAAAGGCATGTCATGAAGATAGAATAAATTAACATTGCTGTGGAATGTAGGGGTGCTTGCATATGGGCCTGTTATATTATGGAGTACATAAACCCCCAACTGTGGTAATGGAAACAATAGAAGCAGACATGCAGGTATGAGACTCACAATTGAGCAGATAATGAGTATCTGAATGCTGTAAAATGTTTTAAAACACCTTTTAAAATACCTCAACCTGTCTGACATGGTCACTGTTTCTAGATAACAATTGCCAGCTGAGTTTCTGTCATTGGTTTCTGTAACCTCCTGTTAGCTTTCAGGTCATATATGTACTCTGTCATTCATCTGCCTGATTAATGTATTCTGCTGTTTACCCCTAATTGAAATACACTTCCTAAACATGTCTGCAAGTCCATTTTATTCTACTAAAACCCATCCTTAGTGAAAACATTTCTCCTGACCCAGAGGATGCCATGGTTTCCTAAGAACATAAAACTCTTCTCTTGCAGTATTGTCTTAGTCATATATTGAAGCCACTGATCTACTTCTGCCCAATTTCATCATATTCCTAACTTGTGCCATGGGTGGAATTTCTGACAGACTTCGCTGATTACTTTATTACACAGGTCCTGAAATAGATTGTGCGGAACCTCTGGTTTCACTCTTCCTATATCATTGCTGTCTATGTACATTAAAACCTCTGAATTCTTTCCAGATCAAACAGCAAATGACCAATACCAACATCTGAGTGTACTGGGCTCAGAGCAAAGATGATCTCGATGCTGATTGGTTCCTGGACCAACTCTCTGCTTTTTGGCCCTCTGTGACAAGGTGCTGGACGAAGAGTTGCAGATTCAGCCCTCTGTTATGCCCACTCCTTGTTAGGGGAACAAGTTAGAGCAGACCGGACATAGCCTGGCCCTAATTGGGGAGGTGGAGACAGCTGCTACCTAATTAGCCTGGGCCTGCATCAAAGCCTCAGAAGAAGGAAGCCAGGGGAGAGCAGGAGGAAAGGGAATGGAAGCAGGGAGGTAGCACTCCCCTCCCTCCTGCCTGCAGATGGTAATGGGTTACTTGTACATGGTGAAACAGTGGTGGGAACAAGCTTGAGAATAAAGTGCACAAGTGGTTACTAAACCCAGGGTCTCCAAGTGACTTTGTGAACGTAGCACAGGCAGAAGCCAAGGGGGCCTGCCACATTCTGCTACACCCTCTTTCTGCAATACATTATTACTCCTAAGGGCATTCTGTGCCAAAAAAATTAAAATGATGCACCAAAAAATTAAAAATTCTGTGTACAGTATTTTAAAATTCTGCAAATTTCTGCAAATTTTATTTGTCAAATAAATGTGGAGGCTCCAACATGGCAGTGAGGAGCATGGGCCACTGGCTGCACAGAGGTGGGAGATCACTGTGCAGCTCCCTCCAGGATACAGACTCAGCGGTGAGGTTGAACCCAATCCTGACACAGCACAAGGACCAGACCTGCGCCAGAAACACCCCAGGGCCCTGCCCCTCCATGCCAGGTGCACCAGGTGTGGGCAGGCAGGTTCAGCAAGGCAGGATCCAACTGTGGAGAGCTTAGTGTGGCGGGATGCAGGTGTAGGTTGAGAGGGTTCTGTGTGGGGCAATCTGGGTGTGGGCAGCTCAGTGGGAGATCCAGGTGCAGGGGGGATCTGGATGCACAGGAGCTTGTTGGGGGGGGGAGGAGGCGTTTCTGGGTCAGCAGTAATGGGACTCTGCAAGGGGGTCCAGGTGAAGGTGGTTGGGGCTCAGCGGGGGGGGGTGCCTGGGTGTGGGGAGCTCAGTGTGGGAGCAGGGGAGAGGCTCAGTGGGGAGGTCTGGGTATGAGGAGTTCTGGATGCACAGGTGTTGGGCAGATAGGAGAGCAGCTCCCTCTACAGTGATCCCTCCTCCTGCAGCTGAGGAGCAATGGGTGCAGGAAGCACTGGGAGTGGGGCAGTTTGCAGAGCTTCCTACAGCCAGGGGAGAAATCTGGGGGTGGGTCTGACACAGCCCCGCATGTCTTTCAGGGGAAGAGGAAGTCCCATCCTCCCCAACCCAGCCAGGACTAGTAGCTGAGCCTGGTGCAGGGTAGGAGCCACCAGCCAGGTCTTACCCAGTCCTGCCCTGCTCCAGTGATTTACCTCTCTGCCGGCTGCCCTGGGCACCTGAAACATACTGCTGGGGAGGGTCGTATGACCACTCTTGTGGCTTCCCTTTGCTTCCCTGTCAGAAAGTCAAATCTGCAGGGGACGTAAATTCTGCGCATGCGCAGTGGCGCAGAATTCCCCCAGGAGTAAATACATGCTATTTATTTCTGCTTCTTCCGTCGCTTATTTCCAACACTTAACACAGCATTCCACTCACCATTTTCCAAAGTAGTAATGAGCAAGGAATGTATACATCTACATCTTCTCTTCTGGCAAATTACCTTAGACCATTTGGCATTCAGCCACAGTTCATCTTGCTCAGCTATTGTTCACTGACTTCTAGGCATTTGCGCTCTTTTAAGATCTCATTGTAACAAACATGTTCTGTAACAACACACAATTACTGAATAAATCAGTCACGCACAGTGTGGGGTTGTGACTAGAACTCTGATTCTTCATCCTCAACAATCATCTAAGATAACAGTGAACACCTTTTGCTGGTATTATTTGTAGCTCGTCCTTTGTCCTCTCAATGGAGAGAACATCACTCATTCATACACACAAAGCCCAGTCCACTCTCAAAAATCGCACATACAAAAAAAATCCTAATCAGAAAATAGCAAGTGTCTAAACAGTAACTCTCAGAAGCTAAGTCAAATATTAGCATAGAATGCATTAGATAACTCGCTATACATTCAGACCATTTGGATGACCAAAAATGGTGAGCCTATTAAAGAGAGCCCATCGGAGAGTGAAATGGGCAGAACATAGCTCTTACAAAAAAAATCCAAACTTTTTCTTCACCCAAACAAGATATTTTAAAATGTTCATCTTAATAGCATGAAGCACATTAAAAAAAAAAAAAAAAGTCTGCCTTTGATAGAGACATTCTGCTGTGATTCAATGACAATCACTTGACCCAAATACACCACTGACCAAGTTTTTGATGTCCCCGTGAATAGTTTTTGCAAGCCTAATTTTAATTTACATGCCTTCTTGATGTTACATGCAAGGAGAAAATGATTAACAGTGGTAATTATCCAGTCTAACTCCTTTGTTGGTATGTTTGCCTGTAGTCCCAAACTTGATCCTGTATATATCTAATATATATAAAATATATAAAAATAGTAAAGTCACCCTGATTGGTTAATAATTAATCGCACAGTGTTTTAATATCATGTTCTGCAAAGAGTCGCAGGAGACACATTGAAGAGCCACTTGCAACTCGTAAGACTCAGTCTGGGTATCACTGTCCTACTGTATGGTGTTAATGTAATTCTGTTCTACATAAATGACACACAGTGGGGAAATAATGTGTACGAAGGCTTCTAGGTACTGCAGTGTTGAGATTATAGTGACAACCCATCCTGGGCAATAGTGAGAAACTATTATCAAAGAAATGAGATTTGATCTCTGAGCTTGTCACAAACCCTGTTCATCCTGGTGTTCATTGTTTCATGTCAGGCAAACCATGGCATGTTTTTTGACATTCATAGTTTATATATATTTATATAATGGAAAGTATTAAGCAACCTTAACCATAGTCGCTGCCAGCCCCTCCTACAATCTCTGGTTTGTTTACACTCAGCCACTGGAGACTATTGGTGTAAACCTATTTGACCTTAAAGCAGCATCAAGCTTTTTTAGTAATAATTCCTCTAGGTGAACAGCTGTGATACCCCTATAATATGCCTGTATGGGAATAATAAGTAACAATTTTGCCAGACTGGAATATATCAGTCATAGCCTCTTGTCAGAAGTATTTGACCTGCTTACTGTGTTAAAGTAAAAGAAAGCTCATATTTTCTCAAGTTTCACTGTATTTTTTTTTGGTTTGGTTAAGCAAGCAAATAGATAGCTTTACAACTCCAACTTAAAAACTAGCAGTGTTCAAGAACCTGGAATATACCTCACAGGATAAAGATATATTTAGTGGACTGTCTGTATTAATTAGAGCCATGAATTCAAGTTCCATAGGAACCTAAATAAAATCAAAATTATTGGTATTTGATACAACAGAGCATTGTAGAGCCTTTTTTATATTATAAAAAGCTGATCTAGTACTCAGCGCCAAGGGTTGCACAAAACATCTGGAACCTAGATGCCCCCCATCTGTAGCTTCCTCGCTCAGTAGTGTTTACTTCAGCCATTTTTAATGCATGGTGGAATTAAAAATGTAAATCTCACAGTTTGCTAGGCAGAATGTGTAAATTTCTGGAGAAGTGAGTACATAAAGAATATTTAAATGAACAGATGTTATCACAGTTTTACAATAATCAGGATTTATCTAATCACAGATTTTGGCAAGCAAGAACTTCAGTAGGTTTTCATGGTAATTGGTTATTGCAGAACAAAGCCTCGTGTGTTCTCTGTACTCAGAAGGTGGCAGTCTGGGCACAGCTGATATTTCAGCTCTTTTTCCAGGTGGCCTCTGCTTTATTCAGATTTGTGAGATCATAGAATCATAGGGTTAGGAGGGACTGCAAGGATTGTCTAGTCTAACCACCGGCCAAGATGCAGAATTTGTTGTATCTAAACCATCCAAAACAGATGGCTATCCACCCTCCTTTTGAAAATCTCCAGTGAAGAAGCTTCCACAACTTCCTGAGGCAGTCTGTTCCATTGTCCTACTGTTCTTACAGTTAGAAAAAATTTTCTGAGATTTAATCTAAATCTGCTATGCAGTAGTTTGAACTGACTGCCTCTTGTCATGCCTTCTGTGGCAAAAGAGAACAACTTTTCTCCATCTTTTTATGGCAGCCTTTCAAGTATCTGAAGACCACTATCATATCCCCCCTTAATCTCCTCTTTTCCAAACTAAACATACCCAGTTCCTTTAGCCTTTGCTCATATGGCTTGTATTCCATCCCTTTGATCATCTTTGTCACTCACCTTTGGATCCTTTCCAGTTTCTCTACATCCTGTCTATATAGCAGTGACCAAAACTGGACACACTACTCCAGCTGAGGCCTAACCAGTGCCAAGTAGAGCAGTTCTATCACCTCCCGTGACTTGCATGCTATGCCTCTGTTAATGTAACCTAAAATTGCATTTGCTTTTTTTGCAACAGCATCACATTGCTGACTCATGTTGAGGTTGTGATCCACCACAACTCCCAGATCCTTCCCAGCAGTGCTGCTGCCAAGCCAATTTTCCCCCATTCTGTATTTGTTAATTTGTTTTTTCTTCTCTAAGTGTAGCACTTTACATTTGTCTTTGTTGAATTTCATTTTGCTGTCTATAGTCCGGTTCTCTAATTTATCAAGATCCCTTTGAATTTTAGCTCTTTCCTCAAAATATTGCAACCCCCCAGCTTTGTGTCATCTTCAAACTTGATCAGTATGCTCTCTATACTTATATCCAGGTCATTAATTAAGATATTAAACAAGACTGAACCCAGAACAGATCCATGTGGAACCCCACTTGAGACGTCCCTTCAATCCAATATCATTCCATTAATAGTTACTCTTTGTTTGCAGCTGTTTAACCAATTATGTATCCACTTAATGGTGGTTCTGTTGGGCCGTATTTCTCCAGCTTACTTATCAGAATGTCATGTGGGACTGTGTCAAAAGCCTTGCTGAAGTCCAGGTATATTATATCCACTGCATCTCCCCTATTCACCAAATCAGTTACCCTGTTAAAAATGGAAATCAAGCTGGTTTGGCATGCTTTGTTCTTGATAAATCCATGCTGGCTGCTAGTGATTACCCCTTCATCCTCCAGTATTTGCAAATTGAATGTTTTATACATTGCTCTAGTATCTTTCCAGGTATCAAAGTCAGGCTGACCGGTCTATAGTTTCCTGGCTCCTCCTTTTCCCCCCTTTTAAAGATGGGCACTACATTAGCCCTTTTCCAGTCTTCCGGAACCTCTCCTGTCAATCATGAGTTTGTAAATATTATTGCCAATGGCTACACATTTTCTTCTGCTAATTCCTTCAGTATCCTTGGGTGAATAGCATCCAGTCCCGCTGATTTGAATTCATTCAAATTAGTCAGAAGATCTCTGCTGTATTCTTTACTTATCCCAATCTGCATTCCCTTCCTCTTCATTGTCTATGGTAACTTCGCTAGTCTTCTGGTCACATGTTATTTTATGTAAGATGATTGAAGCAAAGTAGGCACTGAGCAGCTCTGCCTTCCTATCATCTTTTGTTACCAGCTCACCTTTTCCATTGAGCAGCGGACCCACACCATCCTTGATTTCTTTTTTTTGTCTGACATATTTGAAGAACCACTTCCTGTTGTCTCCAACATTTCTTGCCAGCTGAAACTCATTCTTTGCCTTGGCTTTCCATTCTCCTCCTTCCATTTCCTGTATGTATCCCTTTTGCTTTTTAGATAGCTAAAAAGCTCCTTGTGCAGCCACATTGGCCTCCTGTGGCTTTTCTTATCTTTTCTCTGCATCAGAATAGCTTGGTGCTGAGCCTCTAATGTTACATCTTTTAAGAACTGCCAGCCCCTTTCAACTCCTTTTCTTCCTAATTGGGACATTACTTACTATGTATGTCTCTGAGTCGATTGAAATCTGCCTTTCTGAAGTCCAGTCCTCGTTTTGCTGTTTTCATGTCCTTTTCCATAGGATCTTGAATTCTATGAGATCATGATTACTTCCTCCCAGAGATGTGCTGTTGATGAACTTTAGGAACCTTCTAGAAAAGCAATTTGATATTTATGAATGTCCCCTCATGGCACTTTGGTTCAGAGATGAGGTTTAGAAGAAGCCATGGAGTGATTTCCTTCCTTTCCATAACTAGCTGTTGCTGTAGGGACCTTCACTCAAGTCCAAGGAGCTTTTTCTTGGTTTTTAAGCAAAAATACCCTGTCAACCTGTTTTTCTACTTTAGACATTTTAAGCAATTTAGTTAGGCAATTTTAAGTAGTTTTTAAAGCACTGCACAATTTAGATTCTCAGACTAACTCCATCTTGATTCTGAGATGTCTAATACAAAAGACTAGGAGAAAGACCAGGTTTAAGATGTGTGTTTCTTGCCCCTTGGTCTTCCTGGAGTTGGATGAAAATACTTGCTCCCTGATGTGCCTTGAGGAAGGCTATTTACTAAATTGTTGTTCACCATGCCAGGCCTTTACACTTCAGGCCCAAAAGGACAAGCACACTAAATTAATGATAAGATGGCATTGATGGCCAGTCTCCATAATGTTTCCAGTGTAGAAATCTATAGGGTTGCCAAACAGTTTGATTCACATAACTACATACAAATTCTACTCTTTTGGCTTGGCATCTACATCTGAAGCTCACTTTGCGAAGGTTGTTCTGCAGTTTTCATTTAATCAGAACTAAGCCTCTTTTCCTAGGGGCTGCACTGCTTGGTAGGCTCCCAACAGTGGGAGTATGCAAAAGCAATGTCAAAGAGGAAAGACAGGTTTCTTATCAGGAACTGATTCCGTGAAAGCTTCCTCTGCTTTTTCACACTACCTGCCCACCTTCACTTCTTTCTTGGAGTTGTACTATCTTAAACACTGTGAGGTTTTGAAGAAGGAGTTGAGTTAGCTAGGTCAAGTATGAGCTCTTACAACCTCAACCCCAGTTGCTTGGTGCTGCAAGAGAACATTCATCTCGTCCTTATGGGCACTGCTTTTCTAAATGTTTCCCAGAGCACAGCAGCAGAGGCAATGTTTTCAAAGGATCAGTTTTTGGTGAGTAGCCTATTTGTGAGCTCCATCATCTCTATCACTGCCCTTTCCCTCCCATCACTCACCTAATAATTTCACCTAATTGTCATTTTAATCTCTTTATTAAAGAGCTGCTTGTACAATGATTGTGAATCAAGCTGCAATTGAAATCAAGAATCAGGCTGAAACTCTGGATGGATAGCTGACCCACTCTTGTCATTAAACACTGATGATTAACCAAAATAGCAGATAATTTCAAGAGGATATTGTGGAGAGGTCGGTGTCCTACTCTGCTAATGTTGGGGGCTTTGTTTTGTCTTTTTAAAAATAACTGGCCTGCCTTCTGAATGAACTATGACAGGTGTGGGCTGATACAGAGTAGTTGCTGAAGAATACAGCTTGTGTTGTGACCGCACAGTTTGGAAGTATGAGTATTCAGTCGCCTACAGTTTCCCTCCTTCCTCTGCTAGCATACACAAGGTGTAATTACACTCAGGGTAGTAATAGCTCCAACCCTAGTTGCAGCTTAAAACAGCAAGAGCTGTTTAAACAAGGTAACAAGCTGAAGGTGAAAATATAATTTAAGCACAACTGAATTTTTAAATCTGACTGAAACAGCCTGGATAATTATTTCACCCTGTACACTACAATTTTTGTCCTTTTCCCCATTACTTTGCAACATTTTCTCTTTTAACATTGTATAGAGATACACTTACCAATTATCCTATTTCCAAATAAGCCTAGAAATAAACATAATTCCTGTATTTCGTTGTTTCATTCAGAAATCAATATTAAAATTTGCCATTGAAGTAGCCTGCAGTAGGTCTGTTTGATGTGTTTCTCTGTGTTTTTTTTGGTTTTTTTTTTTTGTCAGGGGAGCTGCCTTTTTGATTTTCTACTTCACCTCAACCCTTTGAAAGTGAAATCCATCCTCATAATATATAGCATTCCACTGCCAAATATATGATACACCTCACCACAAAGAATGCAGAAGTCCTCCAGCCACAACCCACAGCCAAATCCTTTCTTATCACCTGCCCTTGAAACAATGCTGGATTAACACCTAGGCTTTAATGCTAGGATAAAAAATGACTCTCCAGACCTTGACATAGTTTTAGGGTAATATTGTGGTTATGCACTTCATTCTGCATCAGTTGGTGACTGTTTACAAATTGTAGTGTGGTAATATGAATAGTGCACAAAATAGTTACATTACTATATATTATATAATAAGATTCATATATAGAATTAGAATTAGGGATGTAAAATGTTAACCCGTAAGCATTACTCTTAGCAGTTAACCTGCCTTAACCGTTAACCCCTGGGCTGGCCGGCCCCAGCAGTCCCACGCTGGCCAGCCTGTTGACCCCAGTGGCCCCATGCTGGCTGGAGTGGCCCCAGCCCTAGCCACACTGGCCGGATCAGCCCCAGCTGCACCGGGCGGCCAGCCCTTTAATCAGTTAGCCATTTAAACAAAATATTTTTTAATCGTTTAAATGGTTAACTTTTTAAACAGTATTTACATCCCTAATTAGAATCTGCTCAGTGCTATGCTTGAACAGTAGGGGAATGAGTTCAGTACAGAAGCAAATATATAGCAAAAAGCACAATAGGGATCTCTCCCCTTCTCTCATATCCCCACACAAAAAAGGATTTCTTCATAGCAGTCAAAATAACACCAAGTGAGCAAACAGCCTCCATGTCAGCCCTCCACTGCTCCAAGAGGGTGTGTCAAACAAGGGACATGTCAATCTTCCTGCCCAGCTATCACAGATACTGGGATTGTCAGCACATGCTGAGAGGTTCACACTTCATCTTTTCAGAGCAGTAGTAAAGTGCACGTGGCACAGTCTTTCAGGTCCACACTATGGCATCCTGCTGTGGCCAGCCAGGATTCCTGAGTCTTCTCTTAGTGTCCCAGCTCCCTTTTGCAATCCAGTCAAGGCAGGATTTGGCCTTTATCAGTATGTAATACTACCTATTGATAGGACTGGGGCACTTTCCAGTATTAAGCTGCAATACACAGACACGTAAAGCCTAAAAAGAATTTTCTTTGTTGTGTTTCTTTCTCCATCTTTATCTGTATTATTTAAATGTAATTTAGAGCATTTAATTTCCATGTTGGAGTGTAATCCTTTTCCCACTAAAATCAGTGTTAAACAACAATTTACAATAAACAATCAAAGCCTTATTTTTAAAAGGATAGGACAATTTTTAATGTCAACATTTTCATTTTCTATTTCCAGTAAAAAACAAACGTTTGCACAGAACTTAAGATGTTGTCAGTTAATGTAAGATTTAATTGTTTTAACTTTGTAATATCTTCCTAAACTCATGTGGATATTCTTGTAAGCAAAGCAGCACTTATCCTTGGCCAAAAGCTTTTAATAACATTGTTTAATAACAGTTTAATCATAACTTTAAATTATGTTATTTTAAAAATATTTTGATAAAATTAATCCTTCCTTTGAAAAGGAAAAAGGCAAACAACTACCCCCTCTACCTCCCACCAAAAAACCCCAGGACTCCAAAGTGTATAATTAAAATTTAAAAATCCCCGAGAGTCCTATCTAGAAATTTAATGTTTGTTTCGCTTATTGCAAAAAAGGTCTGATATTAGATCCAAATTAAATTAAAAGTTTGGGATCCCTAAAACAAACAAAAGTAGTTTAAACTCTTTTAGTAAAATAAATGTTATAATATCAGCCTTAAAACCTTAAACACATCTTTAACCTGCTGCAATTTGAAATGGGTAATATATTGAATTTGTGATCTACTTTTTTGTTGTTCAGGACTTTTCTACCCAGTGTAACTATTTTATTTAATTTATCCAATTTTGAGAGAACTTAATGCTGAGCATCAATCTCTAATACAATAAATGAACATGTAACTTAGAAGATAGGTTTGTTAATTACAAAATTAGGTCCCATTCCTGTAATGAACATTCCATAGGCAGTATCAGGGCCTTTGTGGAAGAAGGGAACATAGTAGGTGTAATATCTAGATTTTGTAAAGTATCTGACAGTAAAAAATTAGAAAGATTAAAGAGTAAAAGCAGGCAATGTATTAAATCTCACTGATAAAATATTTACAATGTAGAATTTTCATTTGTCTTAAATTTTCCAAGAGACTGAGGTCATTTTTAAAAAGTCTTAAAATGGTTAAGAGTATGAAAGCATAGCACATGTGACATGGGTAACTTAGTCACTTTCAGAAATACAATGCAAAAGTCAGAATTGTCAAGTACATTACACACTATCCAGTCGTTAAAATTTAAATCTATTAAAAATGCCATGTATTTCCCTAAACTTAAAAAGTAATAGTTATATTTCAACACAAAGAATTTGTTTCAGGATGCATATGGTTTTTTTGGTCATTTATAATTTTCCTCTTGATTTATAGCAGTGTTTCTCAACCTTTTAGATACCAGAGACTGTCTTGCTCCCTTCCTAAACTTTGTCAGGGAAATCTCAGGGACTGATTTATAGCACCCTTGCTGTCAGACTGAAGCTGCTTTCATGAATGAAATAACCAGTGTATTTTTCAGTAGCATAGCCAGTTATTCCACATTTTGTAGCTGTATAGTTGATTTTTCCTTCCTAAGTGAGGTACTTTGCACTTGTTTTCACTGAATTTCATCTTGTTAATTTCAGACCAATTCTCCAATTTGTCAAGGTCCTTTTGAATTCTAATCCTGTTCTCCAAAGTGCTTGCAACCCTGCCCAGCTTCCTGTCATCCACAAATATTATAAGTATAATAATGGGCTTAATTTGCAGTAATGGAGATTTAAGTTAAATACCTGGAAAAACTTTCTAACTATACAGATAATTAAGAACTGGAATCATCTTCCAAGGAAGGTTGTGGAATCCCCATCACTGGAGATTTTTAACAACAGATTTGATAAATATCTGTCAAGGATGGTCTAGAGATACTTGGTCCTGCCTCAACACAGTTGTTGGACTAGATGACATCTCGAGGTCCCTTCCAGCCCTACATTTGTATGATTCTATGAATTTAAATCAAAAGGCACTATTAGGAAGAACATGAAGGAGTTAAAAAAAAGTGGCCAGAGATTAGAGACCTTTGGGTAAATAACTTCAAGGGAGTTAAGAGAACAATGGCTGGGCCATTTCTTGGGAAGACACTATTTCTAGGTACCAGCCAAAAGTTATGCAGTTGGTTTGCCAAGACTGAGAGCCTAAGGTCAAAAGGACATTAAACAGTTAAAAATCTCTCTTGATGGAGGGAGGGAGGAAGGTTCAGTCATCAGGGGGATGTTCACAGAGAGCAGATAAACACAGGCTCCATGGGATGGGTTGAGATAGCAAGGTTTGCTTTAGTTTTGAGGGAAATTATAAACTGCAGGTAAAACCCAGTGTGTAGGCCTTTTGTTTTTTTTAACACTTTTCTCTGATTGTTACGTCCCTTTGGATGAAAGAACAATGAGTGTTTTGAAGAAGCTGTTCTGCATCACTTCAATCTGCTGCTGGTCACAGGCTTCCTGAGGGAAATTTCTTGTAGGTGCCAAGTAAAGGTGGGTCTATTGAATTATCATGGCTGGTAAAAAGGGGGACTGCCATCAAGAGAGCCAGTCTAAGAGTGGTTGAACTGAGGGTTCTACTCTTGAGAGGACAGAAGGAAGCAAAGATTGTGAGAGGGATGTACTTGAGGGGGACTGCAGTGGGATCAAAGGTACTGCTCTCCCTGTAACTGAAAACAGTATTATCACAGTTCCCAGCATACCTTTCTCTTTCACACTTCCTCCAAAACTTATTTAGCCATAATACAAGTTGAATAATTTTTAAATTCTTCTAATTTAAGAGCAGCAAAGAGTCCTGTGGCACCTTATAGACTAACAGACGTATAGGAGCATGAGTTTTCGTGGGTGAATACCCACTTGTTCGGATGCAGTCTGACATGCATCCAAAGAAGTGGGTATTCACCCACGAAAGCTCATGCTCCTATACGTCTGTTAGTCTATAAGGTGCCACAGGACTCTTTGCTGCTTTTACAGATCCAGACTAACACGACTAACCTTTGATACTCTAATTTAAGAGTGGTTTTGGATCAGTATCTACCACCAAAGTTCCCTTAAAAATGTTAGCAACTAGCAGCCAAAATATTTTCAGAATAAACTACTTGTTAATGTGTAGTTAAATTGTTGAGAAATAGCATCATTTCTACTCAGCACCTGAAACAGTTGCTAGGTGTTTCATGGAAAGAATTACATAGCAGCAAAATGTTACAAAAACCTACAAAGATTAAAAGTATTGTTGTTCTAAAAATATTTTGGTTTTGTGCAAGATAATAAAATCGGATTAGTATTTTAAGTGGACAGTGAATTATCAAC
The DNA here is from genome assembly GCF_027887155.1 of Malaclemys terrapin pileata. Taxonomy (NCBI): domain Eukaryota; kingdom Metazoa; phylum Chordata; order Testudines; family Emydidae; genus Malaclemys; species Malaclemys terrapin. The sequence goes on along the minus strand of NC_071520.1, from coordinate 12,263,711 downwards.
ATTATTTCTACCAGTCTGATCTTTGTAGGCTTGGTTCACTGTCACGCTATGGTCTTTTGAGGGTGTTTTGGGTGCACCCAGTTTCTGTGGCTTTTGGAACGTATTGCAACATTATATGTAGAGCAGCTAGGTCCACTTCCAAACAAGAACAGAATAGAGAGACACAAAGTCTTTGAAAAATGAATGGCTCTAGGATTTAGTAAATCCTTTAGGAAGCAGGTTGTGTAATAGTGAGCTAGATGTAATAAAAAAGCATTTGTGAGACTGCTTTCAGAATCAATTATATTGAGTATGCACTGGATCTTTTCGTTTCCTGTAAGCAGAAAAGATTCTTGGTGAAGGCTGGAAGGGAGGAATATAATAACTATAAAGGCTTCTGTTTTAGCTTGAATCAGTATTTTTCAGTAAAACACTGGATGAAAGGAGTTTCCCATCAAAACCTTTATTCAAAAGATTATCATCACCAAAACCACCATTGAGCAACCACGACAACTACATTCCACTGAAATTATGGATTGTCAGCAACAAGGGAGAGAGACACAAGAGTATAGGGGACAAATCTCTTGGCAGCTGTCTTACAGTAGTGAAACTTACTCTTGAACATATCAGAATGTCCATTGATCTTATTACCTTCATCACAAAATCCAAAACTAATTTATTTGACTTAGCTTTGCCACAATAAATAAATAATTTTTAAAAAAATTATGTAGTGAAGGAGGGGAGAAATGACATACTTAAAATGTTTTTAAATGTGTATGGTGTTCAGATATCACAGTGGTTAGCACAGTTTTAAAAACTTTGATTATCTCATTATCATGGTCCAGTAAAACAGTGTTAGAAATCCACCTCAGGAATCAGATCCTGACCCCACTGAAATCAATGGCAAAATTTCTATTGATTTCAGTGGGCTAGGATTTCATTCCAGATATGTATCTTCACTCTTGTTTGGCCAGTCCTGGAATGCTTAGTAGAGTACCTCTGCATAAGGCATCGCCTCATTACTACTGTTTGGCTCATCCGCCTTTGATAGTGATTAGAATCTCTCTCTTCCAAATCTCATAGTCCTGATGTTATAGATAAGAGATTAATTCAGCACCACAGTTATTAAAACAATTTTCCTGAGTGAGACTGGCTTTCATGATTTTTGATGAGCATAACTAGTCTGTGTCTGACATGATTTCTTAGGCGTGTTCTGCTTGTTTTTCTTGATGAGTCTTTATCTTAGATTCATCCATCCATACCCTATGACATTAGAGTGCTTCTGATAACAGACTCCATTTTTGGTACCATAATATGGTGACATGTCTCAAATGACAGTGAAATGAGGTTTTTAACAATATGCATGATGTCTTGAACTTTCATGCTGAATAAATGCATAATGATTAGTGATAAAAGAGAATTAGAAGAAATGGTAAATTAAACTGAATTTTATAGCTCTAATTAAGTGAAATAATCCTTAAAATATATTCTTAAGGTTATACCTGTTTTTTCTTTTAAAAATGTCACGCAGAAGTTCCTAACAGAGCTGCTATAGTAAGTTATTGAGTGGCTTTTTACTGCTAATCTGTTTTAAAGAAGCAAATGAGTTCCATTTTTAGCTATAAGCTCTATTTAGCTACAAATCAAGCAATACAGAGGATTTGGCGGTACAGAGAGCTCACAGTAGAAAAGTCCCTGAAGGCACCATTTTATAACCTCATTTTATGTTGCTCCTTATGGATAGATGGGTAGGTGGGAAAAGGGTGTGGGGAAGTGGAACAGGATGGCTGACAATTCACACAGCTCTGCTCACTGAAGGCAACATCTGTTCTCCTTAAACAGTGAACAAGCAAATTGATTTGGCCTATGTTGTATAAGATGTATTATCCCTGTTCTATATTTCTTCAGAGACCAGTTACTATGATAGAATATCTCTGTCATCCAGAACTTCTTATTAGACAAGAGCAGCAATACCAGGGAGAAATGGCTACTTACAGCTGGACAAACACTTGTGATTTCAATTTGAGTTTAGCCTGAACTTTCTCATGTTGTCCAGTTCATATGAATTTGTAAACCACCAAAAGAGCTCTTATTTGAATGAATAAGAGATTTTTCTTAAATTCTGTACACAATGCTAGGAGTATCCAAAGCAATTAAGTGATGATGTAGTAGATGATATAGAAGACATTAGTGAAACCTGATGTGATGATTTTCACAATTGGAAAAGTGGAATATCAATTATAAAGGGGTATAATCTTTGCAGGATAGATATTAAGGAAGTAGGATGTTGGAGATGATTGATACTTATTTCAAATGTATTTATAATGCCAGAGAGCTATAATCCATCAGCAAAGAGCGTGATGGTAAAATTCTTTTCATAAGGTTACAAAGAATGAAAAAGAAGAAACAGTAATGGTAATCTTATACAGATTACCAAGTCTGAAGGAGAGCAAGAATGACAAATGACCTCTCACCTCTGCTCCACCTCCTCCCCTGAAGGCGCTGCCCCGCTCTGCTTCTCACCCCCCCCTCGCTTCCTGCAAATCAGCTGTTTGCGCGGGAAGCCTGGGGGCGGAGAAGCAAGCAGCGGTGCACTCAGGCCCAGGGAGCCGGAGGCGAAGCAGAAGTGAGCCCCAAGCAAAAAAAAAAAAAAAAGCGAGGGGGTGCGGCTGGAGGAAGGAGTGGGGGCAGGGCACAGCCGGAGGAGCAAGGGGGTGGGGTGCAGCATGGCTGCAGCGTGGCCGGGGGAGCTGGGGGAGGGGGGCGGGCGGCGCGGCCAGGGGAACCATGGGGGGGGGCGCGGCACGGCACAGCTGGGGGAGGCGGCACAGCTGGAGGAGCGAGGGGGGGGCGCAGCATGGCCGCAGCGTGGCCAGAAGAGCCAAGGGGGAGGCGGTGCAGCCAAAGGAGCGAGGGGGGGGGGGTGCAGCATGTCCACAGCGTGGCCAGAAGAGTCAAGGGGGGGCGTGTTCGGAGGAGCCAAGGGGGAGGCAGCGGCGCGGCTGGAGAAGTGAGGGGGGACAGGCACAGCATGGCTGCAGCGTGGCTGGAGGAACCAAGGGGGGGCACGGCCGGAGGAGCAAGGGGGGCAGCACGCAGCATGGCCGCAGGAGCCGGGGGGGGGGGCGCGGCGCGGCCGGAGGAGCTGGGGGGGCGCAGCCAGAGGAGCCAGCCAAGGGGGGGCACGGCTGAAGGAGGAGCCAAGGGGTGTGTGACGTGGCCGGAGGAGGAGCCAAGGGGGTCTTCTTTTTTTATGTGTTTGCTTCCCCTGCTCTTAGAACCTGGCTACGCCACTGTCTTTCCCATGCCTGTGACGATCTTCTTCACTTCAGGTCCATCTCCTGCATCTTTACTCCCGGCAGACAACACACGTTTCTATTCTCTGGATCTGGTCTGGTGACAGCCTATGTGTTCTTTTTAGTACGGCGTACCAATTAGGTAGACTTGCCTCTTCCTGATGTTCATGAGATTCCCATGCCATCCCCCTTCTGTTCTTTCTGGCTGCAAGTCTTCTTGCCTTCTGTTCTCACTTGAAATCTTGTGTGAGTCATCCTCTATCCATCTGGGCTCTGAAGTCTTGCTCTCTCTCCATTGTGTCTTCCCCTCTTCTTGTAGGACTAGCTACTCTTCTCTTTTTTCCTTGCTCTCCTATTTTCTGTTACTGCCTATCTCACCATTTTCCAACTCAAAAATCTGCTCTTTGGCTCTATTTCTCCTTCACTAGCTATTTTTTTCCTCTGTCTTGTTCTCATAGTCACATGTTTTCACAGGCCACCTTCTTTATCCAGCAGTCTATCCATCCTTCTTGGCAGCGGTGGCATGGATGGCAGGAAAATGGTATAGCTGGAAGTGCCCCTGGGCTCCAGCATTTGCCAGCTGCTGGAATGATCCCTTTGGGCTATGGGCATGCACATACACTAGATCATCTGCCTTTCTCCCACCCCTTCCTCCACCCAGTCCTCTGGGAAGTATAACTCAACCCGATCAGAGGAGTTGGTCCAGTGAGCTGACAAATGTACACAAACTGAAAAAAGAACAAGAATGAAACCCCAAATTTGGACCCTGATCCTGTTTTAGAAAGTTCTGCTTTTGAACTGTTGCATCACGATGTGTAAACATCCCATCCTGAATAGAATCCACATGGGTTAGTAGCTTATCTCAGTCTAAAACCAGTCTTTGGTTTAAGCTGAAGTCGTTGAGGTTCTGAACAGGCACAAGTGCCCATGTGTGCAGATTCAGTTGCAAAATCTGAGTCTCAGTTTGCAAACATACTCAGCTTCTGTGGGAGAAGAAACATGTCATTCAGTAGTGACTCTTGCAGCCAATTTAGGAGTGATGCCATTGTGCTGTCAAAGGAGTCCTGACTTGTCTTCCACAGTTAAGAGGATAGTAGCTCTGATGTGGAGCTTTGAAGGAGGAAAATGTTAAAGAGGGAAAATAGTGAGCACTGAGGTCTCTGTAGGGATCACAGAAGACTCCATGTGGAGAAAAGTGTGTTGATATGTATGAAGAATATCTGGCTTTCTTATATAAATGCATTGTTTCTGGGGTTTTTTGAAGATCACTGGGGCCTAATCTGATTACAATATAGCATTCTGTACATTTTCATTTAATGAATTTAAAATAAAGACAATCACTAGAAAGCGTTACAAATATAAAATATGAAGTCAACATGCTTTGTTTCTCCTTGCCTCTAACTGAAAAAACAACCTGATATGAACCAAATTCTCAATGTGAAATTTGTGCTGAAAGTAAATTTTAACAGCCCAAAGAATAAGGTTTAGAATGTAAACACTGACAGTTGTACAGAAGTTAAATAAAAGAATGGAAGAAATAAGAGAAAACAATCACAAAACTTCTGGAGAATAATGGAATCAGATTTTTTTTTTTTAAAGTATAGATCTTGTTGGGCAGACTTGATTCATTGGTTTGATAGAATGACAAAAATACCAGAGGAAGAGAAAGTGGCCAATGCAACATATTTGAATTTTAGTAAAATATTTGACAAAGTGTCTCATGAAACTGTACTCTCAAAATTACTTAATATTGGGTTCGAAAGGAACTCTATCAATAGACAAAGTGGCTGAAAGACCAAATAAAAGGGGAGGGCTAAATACAAATCATCAACTTTAGAGGAAGCATCTAGCCAGATACCACAGGGATCTGTTGTATGTCCTGGCTTATTTAATATCTTAATTAATGATAGAAAAGGGAGTACATAGCATGTTAATGAATTCACAGATGATACTACATAGGAACAAATTTTAAACACCAGTGAGAATACAGAAAAAATACCAAAGGATTACAATTAATTAAAACTTTGTGCCAGATTCTAATCTCATTTGCACCATTGTAAATCTAGAATAATTCCATTTTAGTCAGTGAAGTTACTCTGGATTTATACTGGTGTAAATGAAACCAGGATCGGACCTTGAGCCTTGGACTGAAAATAACAAAATGAAATCAGGTTATGAAACTGCAAATTATTGCATCTGGAGGGAACATTTTCAATGAGAAGGAGAAACAGAGAAAGTAGTAATGCTAAGAGAGGGTCTGGTCTAACCTTTGAACCTATCTATGCAGGAACATAGTCTTATGTCTATATCCATACTTATTATCAGGCAGTTTTAAAATACTAATATGCTTGTGCTGTTAGTCCCAATGTTTCCTGAGATAAAGCCAGTTTTGTTGAGGGAATCAATTTGATGCTTTTCACTAGCGCCGGCCAATTCATAAGGGATGCTCTAATGATATAGCCAAACAAATGGATAAAGTATTGCCAACCTTAAGAGATCAAAAATCATGACCCGGACCCTCAAAATCATGAGAGTGACCCAAAAAATTATGAGGTTTTCTTTAAGTCAAATTATGTTTTTTAGTTTGTCTTTTGACCTGCCCTATATTCATCTTCCACTGTGAGAGAGAGAATTTCACGGTGAAAAGTCAGCCTTAAATGCACACAAAAATGGACACCTCTCCCTGGCTGTTCAGATGGATATTTCACTTACCCTCTCCTCACCTCTGAGACTGAGGAATTGCCTTTCATTTTCTATTATAGTCTTGACCAAGCAACAACACTTCTCTCCCTCCTGCTACCCTAGGACTCCTCTACCTGTAACCCAGCAGCACTACTCCCCCGACTACCCTCCCACCAGCTGCCCTGGGACCTTCTTTCTGCTGTTGAGCCACACATGAAGGCAGGGCTCGGTGGCAGAGCAGGTCTGAGTCAGGAGGCTCTCGCACACAACTCTGCCTATGTGCCCAACCCTGAAAATCATAGCATTAGAGTAACTTCTTGAGTCATCACAACAGCTGCTCCTGCAGGCTCCAAAATTCTGTGATTCATGATCAGTTGACAAGAGTGGCAATACTGCAATACTTCCTTCCCCTAGCTACTCAAAAGGGACTCGTTTTATCCACCACAAAAACAACAAGGAGTCTGGTGGCACGTTAAAGACTAACAGATTTATTTGGGCATAAGCTTTCATGGGTAAAACCTCACTTCTTCATTTGGGCATAAACTTTCATGGGTAAAAACCACGATGCATCTGAAGAAGTGAGGTTTTTACCCACAAAAGCTTATGCCCAAATAAATCTGTTAGTCTTTAAGGTGCCACCAGACTCCTTGTTGTTTTTGTGGATACAGACGATACTTTTATCCACCACTACACCCAAGCTGGGGGAGCCACCATTTTATCCTCTATCTCCCACCTTCATCAGCCTCCCTCCTGCCCCCACATCCCTCCTGTACTCCATTCCCCTGCAGCTTCTAAATCTGCCTCCTGCTCCTCCTATTGTTTACAGTGTCTCTGCTGCTCTTCACAGTTCCTGTGTCCTGTCTAGACCCATAGAGTGGCAGCCATTTGACATTTAGATGCAATCTAACTGTAAATAGTGAGATGTGGCAACCAACTTTATGAAGGGCAGCCTTTTTTCCATATGCACATCGACTGTAGGGAAATGGCAGCCATCTTGCTGACTTCAGCCCCATTGACAGTAATAGAAGGTGGCCACTTTGAATAAAGGAAAATGTGGTGTTGACAGCCTTTCATAATGTTTTCATGAGACAGGTAAAAACCCCAAAGCACTAGAGTTGCAATAAAATCATGAGAGTTGGCAACACTGTGGATATTCTATTGAAAGCAGCCATTCCTTTAGCAGTGAAGGTATTAACTAATGCACTGTAGCTTTCATTATTCTTCTTCTCATCCCAATGCATCTTTTCAGACATAAGGAACAGTACAACATTGCCATTCATTCTTGTCCTTCCTTGGTTTGTTTGTTCTTCCATTAAACCTATTCTGGTCATGTCCCTGAGTACAACATCCCACCATCTAGTTAATGGCTGGGCTCTAGGACTGACTGACCTTGGTTGTGTTTGCATAATTTTTAGGGCTGTCAAACGCTTACAAAAAAAAATCGCAATTTAAAAAATTAATCGCAATTAATCGCACTGTTAAATAATAATAGAATACCTTTTATTTAAATATTTTTGGATGTTTTCTACATTTTCAAATATTTTGATTCCAATTATAACACAGAATATAAAGTGTACAGTGCTCACTTTATATTTATTTTTGATTACAAGTATTTGCACTGTAAAAAAAGAAATATTTTTCAATTCACCTAATACAATTACTGTAGTGTACTCTCTATCGTGAAAGTTGAACTTACAAATGTACAAGAAAAATGCATTAAAAATAGAACAATGTAAAATTTTAGAGCCTGCAAGTCCACTCAGTCCTACTTCTTGTTCAGCCAATTGCTCAAACAACTGTGTTTACATTTGCAGGAGATAATGCTGCCCACTTCTTGTTTACAATATCACCTGAAAGTGAGAACAAGCATTCTCATGGCACTGTTGTAGGTGGCATCGCAAGATATTTACGTACCAGATGCGCTAAAGATTCATATATCCCTTCATGCTTCAACCACCATTCCAGAGGACATGCGTCCATGCTGATGACAGGTTCTGCTCTATAACAATCCAAAGCAGTGAAGACGGACGCACGTTCATTGTCATTATCTGAGTCAGATGCCACCAGCAGAAGGTTGATTTTCTTTTTTGGTGGTTCAGGTTCTGTAGTTTCCTCATCGGAGTGTTGCTCTTTTAAGACTTCTGAAAGCATGCTCCACACCTCGTCCCTCTCAGATTTTGAAAGGCACTTCAGATTCTTAAACCTTGGGTTGAGTACTGTAGCTATCTTTAGAAATCTCACATTGGTACCTTCTTTGTGTTTTTTGAAATCTTCAGTAAAAGTGTTCTTAAAATGAACATGTGCTGGCTCATCATCCGAGACTGCTATAACATGAAATATATGACAGAATGCGGGTAAAACAGAGCAGGGGACATACAATTCTCCCCCAAGGAGTTCAGTCACAAATTTAATTAATGTATTATTTTTTTAACGAGCAGGAAAGCATGTCCTCTGGAATGGTGGCCAAAGCAGGAAGGGGCATACGAATGTTTAGCATATCTGGCATGTAAATACCTTGCAAAGCCAGCTACAAAAGTGCCATGCAAATGCCTATTCTCACTTTCTGGGGACATTGTAAATAAGAGGGCAGCATTATCTCCTGTAAATATAAACAAACTTGTTTGTCTTAGTGATTGGCTGAACAAGAAGTAGGACTGAGTGGAGTTGTAGGTTCTGAAGTTTTACATTGTTTTGTTTTTGAATGCAGTTATGTAACAAAAAAAAAATCTATATTTGAAAATTGCACTTTCATGACACACAGACTGCACTATAGTACTTCTATGAGGTGGACTGAAAAATACAATTTCTTTTGTTTATCATTTTTACAGTGCAAATATTTGTAATAAAAATAATATACACTTTGATTTCAATTACAACACAGAATACAATATATATGAAAAGGTAGAAAAATATCCAAAATATTTAATACATTTAAACTGGTATTATATTGTTTAACAGAGCGAGTAAAACTACAATTAATCATGATTAATTTTTTTAACTGTGATTAATTTTTTGAGTTAATCTCATGAGTTAACTGCGATTAATCAACAGCCCTACTTATTTTCTTTGGTATTCTATCATCTGTTTATCTTCTATGGTATCCCTCCATCTTAATCTTTTCAATTGCAGCCAATCCTGTATCCTGACGTCACATTCTACTCCCCTTCTAACTTAATTTGTTTTAAAATCATTCCACTTTACAATTGCCATCTTCTGAATAATTTTTTTGTTTCTACTGCCTCCAGCCTTATGATGTCTGTTCCATTTAATGCAGCTGCTTCCAGATCATAGAGTAATACTATTAGTACACTGGTTTGATACATTTTTGGTTTAGTACCGAACTGTATTTACCAATCTATAATTTCATCAACTTCTGTACAGTACTTGTAGGTAAAGGGCATAATCTTTTAACCTCATCCTTGGTGGAACCACTGGCACTGACCAAGCTTCCCAGGTACACCTAAGATTTTACTTGTTCTATGACTTCACCACTGTGACATTTCAACACTATCTGTTGTCCCTTTTCCAAGATGAAACCACTTTGTGTTCTTGGCATTTATTGTAAATCCATTGACTATACCATTTTTCATTAAAACATATCAACCAGTTGTACAATGTTACCTACATAAGGAGCTTAACTTTAGATCAACAGTGTCATGCCCTCCAACTAGTCCACCATTCTTAACATGTTGAAAAGTTATGGCGATTCCATGCCCCATGTCCTTCACCAAATTCTGACTTGAACTAGTTGCTTAATTTTCCACCAATTCTGATGGAACTACAGGAATCTTCATGCATAAAACTTTTATAATTGCAGTTATTTGATCTGGAATGCCATAAGATTTTACTACTTTCCATAATGCATCCCTCCAAACCAAATCAGATGCCTTTGTGAAGTCAATGAAAACAGCAAACATCTTCAATCCCCATTCTCACTTTTTTCCCCCATCAATTGGCAGTGTCAATATCTGATCAATGCAGCTTTAATCTGGTCTGAAGCTACACTGTTCATCTCCTCCTACTTCCTTTAAAACTGACCTTAATCTGTTGACAATTACTTTCATCATGATTTTTCCCAGTACTGATAATAAGCTTATACCCCTATAATTATTCGTATCAACAGGATCTCCTTTCTTCAGGATGAGTACAACTATTGCCTTTATCCATTCATCCAGTACTTCCCATACCTTCTTATATATTTTTCCTAATGATTTCATAGTACTTCTCCCACCAGCTTTCAGCAGCCAAGCTGTTATACTGACTATTCATCTAGCACAGGGGTATGCAACCTATGGCATACGGGCTGAAAGTGGCACGCAAGCTGATTTTCAGTGGCACTCACACTGCCCAGGTCCTGCTCACCGGTCTTGGGGCTCTGCATTTTAATTTAATTTTAAACTTTAAATCAAACTTCTTAAACATTTTGAAACCTTATTTACTTTACATACAACAATAGTTTAGTTATATATTCTAGACTTACAGAAAGAGACCTTCTAAAAAGTATTACTGGCACACGAAACCTTAAATTACAGTGAATAAATGAAGACTTGGAACACCACTTCTGAAAGGTTGCCGACCCCGATCTAGCATGTCTAGAATGCTTGCACCCTGATAAACTACAGGTTTCAGCACTTTGTCAAAATGCTCCTTCCATATTTCCAGCACCTCTTTGGCATTTGTTGCCAGTTCACCAGTAACTTATCTTACAACCTGCATCATTGGCCTCTTTGTGTTTCTATACAACTTAACCTTTTTGTATATTATTTTATATCTTGTTTTCTTGATGCCTGCTCTAATTTTTGTGCCTCTTCTTTCCAGAACTTTTGGTTATCCAGTCTTTGTGATTCCTCACTACTTTGCACAATGCTTTTACTTCTTCTACTTTCCCAGTAGTCTTGCTTGTTTTTCCTGTAATGTTTTGTTTCGTTGCTTGTCCAAGCTTTTCCTTGTTTCTTTACATTTTCCAATAACTTCATCCACTGTATTTTGTGTCTCTTCCTTGAAAGCTTTCTTTTCACTCTATAGTGAGATTTCTTCATCACCACAAATTAATGGCCTGAAACGTCCTCCAAGTGTCATCTTTATGCCTTCCTCACGGATCTATTCTTAACTTATCAAGATCAGATTTTGCCTTGCATGGTCAATCTTACTTCTGACGTTTCCTAACTTTTGATCCTTAACTTTGCAACCTTAAACTTCTTGTATTTTTTTGTATGAAATAGGTAGGTAGTTGAATATCATCAGTGTAAAAGGTCATAGATGGGGTTAACAATAAAACCAAGAGGAAGAATCATAGAATCATAAGACTGGAAGGGACCTCAAGAGGTCATCTAGTCTAGTCTCCTGCACTCATGACAGGACTAAGTATTATCTAAACCACCCCTGAAACGTGTTTGTCTAACCTGCTCTTAAAAATCTCCACTGATTGAGATGCCACAACCTCCCTAGGCAATTTATTCCTAGAGCTATTTAGAAAGGAGTAGAGGGTCAAGAATTGAACCCAGTAGTACTTTGTAATAGAGGGGTGTTAATGCAGAGGAAGTGCCAGTCCCAGAAAAAGGGAAAGAATGGTTAGATAAGTTGAAGTGGGTCCATGACAGGAAGGAACCATAGGCACATGTATAGCTAAGACGAATAAATAGATGGAGTGGGTCTACATTGTCAAAGTCTGTAATGAGATCAAGGAGAATGAAGAAGATGTTATCCACAGAAATGAGGTAAGATTGTTGACTTTACATAAGAGAGACATCTGTTCTATTGGAAGAGCGAAACAGAGATAGTTTCTGGATAAAATGTTAAACTGTTGTGTGTAAGGTGATGGTAGAGATGAGAGAAGGCAACTTGCTTAAATCTTGTGCTAGGAAAGTTTAGGTTAGTGAGGAGGTGGTCGTTAGAGAATGTCACAAGTGCATAAATAATTATTAAAATGATATTAATTGCTAAATTTAAGGGTTTGTGAGGCAGTGCATACATATGGTACTAGGAAAGTGCTGCAGTGAGGAAAGAAATGGAAAAGCTTTAAAATAGGTTTGTTCTTCAAAAATATTTATATAGCTTTCTTTTTTTAGATCCAGCACAGGAATAGGTTTTCCAAAGATCTAAATCTGATTATCAGATGGCTGTGAGCAGCTCTTTAGCCAACTTTTGTCCAAATTTTACTTTTTAAAAAAAAGTAAAAAACTTCATATTCTTATTAAACGTCTCATCTCTATTTTTTCACATTTTATTACGTTCCTCTAAAAACACATCTATCTACTCAAAATTAATATTTAGATGTTAATTATTTCTTCACCCTTTCCCCCTAAGTTGTGTCTCTTCTTTCTTTGGCTCTGACTGCACTATAGCTTCAAACCAACCTCGTTATAATAATTTTTGAAAATGGTTAAGCACATATCTGCTTAGCAGTTTCAAGTATTCACACTACCGAATCCTGTTATGGATAATGATGCTAGTGCATCCATGTTGAACAAGGTTCAGAAACAAACAGGTGTGAAAATGGGGATGAGTTTAAATACACACTTCTCCAGGATGACACCATATCCACTAGGTAGAAGAAAATAGGAGTCCACCCAGCGATCCCAACCTCAGATAGGGAAAAAGATGAATCCTCTGCTCAGGGGTCCCCATAGTTTTAGCAGCAACTGTTTGAAAATTATTTTAAATGTGGTTACAAGCTCCAGGGTGAACAGGACTTGAGATGCAGTGTAGTTGTGGCCGTGTCAGCCCCAGGATATTAGAGAGACAAGGTAAGTAAGATAATATCTGTTACTGGACTTGCGATATGCAGCTGAAATCTTTACCACTCACCTTGTAAATATACTAATGAATAAATGGACACAATGTTTTTGGATTTCACAAGTGATTTTTTTTTGTCAGGTTTGCCAGAAAACTTTTTTCTTGTCCACTAACGAATGTAATAAAAATGTCTCAAGTTTTTCTAAGTTTGGAAATTTGATTTTCACTAACTCAGATAGGGTAGCTTCAGTGAATTGTTCCCTGAGAAAAATATTTTAAGCACACATGTATTGTAAATTTCAAATGCACATTTTCTTTCTTTCTTTTTTTTTTTTTTTTGCAAAGCAGTAACACCTTAGAAATGTTTACATTTTTACTTGACAAATTACTGGCATTTTTAACAAAATACAGGCTATTCCCTGGATGAAAATTAACTGTGTATATTTAAAGATCTATTTAACCAAATTAAGTTGAGGCAAACTATATTTGAAAATCTAACCTTATAACACTAAATGGTCTCTGGGCCAAACTCATAATTTCTGTTTTCTCTAAGTATGGGAAATATTTTTGTGTTTGGACTGTAGATATTTTTTAAATTAATGTGTACTGATGTTGACTGCCGGAAATGCTAATGGATTCAGTAAACTAACCACATTGGTCAATAATGGTTCATTTGAGCCATGTGGTTTTTAATAGTTTACTTTCAACTCTGCATATTGTATGATGGACTGTGCCACTGAAGTTGTTTTCCTGCTGTTCTATCTTAGGGTGACCGTTGTCCGGTTTTTGACCGGAACACCCAATCAAAAAGGGACCCTGGCAGCTCTTGTCAGCACTGGTGACCAGGCCATTAAAAGTCCAGTCAGCGGTGCTGCAGCACTAAGGCAGGCTAGTCCCTACCTGTCCTGGCTAGCATTGCGCTGTGCCCAAGAAGCGGTCAGCAGGTCCAAGTCCTAGGCAGGGGGCGGGGGCAGGAGGCTCCACATGCTGTTTTTGCCTGCAAGCACCGCCCTCTCCAGCTGGCACCCCCCCCCAGCTCCCAGTGGCTGGTTCCCAGCCAATGGGAGTGCGGAGCTGGTATATTGTGTTGAGCTGGAGAGGGGTCGTGGTTGGCTCCTTAACTGTGTGATTCCCCATCCAATACATGCTGCCTGTTCTACTGGAACAAGTGATTAATAAAATCACCTCTCTCTGTAACTTAATTATGGATGAAATATACTATCTTGTTTGAATTAGCCAAACAGTAGCTGGACAATGACATTGGCTTTATATTGATTAGTATGTGTCCAGAGAGGTACTCTCATTATTAGGAGCCAAGAATGCATCAAGCAGGGGTATAGACATGTTTTTTGCAAATGTGCTGTTGATTTAGCATTTTATCCAAACTGTATAAATTTTATGGCCAAAGGAAACATCAGAAAATATCCTGTAAAATTTGACAATACATCTGTATGTGGCTGCAAACTCCTGCCTATATGCGTGTGAATTAGCACATTAGCTGCAGTTATTCATTTTACAGGCATAGATGTCTGTGGGCATAAGTGTGTGTTCATGCATGTACAGTACTGTAAATGGGAGTGCTCTTAAGTTTTCTGGGCATGTTTTTGGAAGCCCCTCAGAAGAGTGAGTTTATTAGTCAATTCTTTGATTTGCAAAATTAAGTATAATATAGGAACAGGGTCTCATCGTGCTAACATACTTGATACTATTGGATGGACAGTGATAGTTTTACTGGTGCATAAAATAGCTGTTTCACCATAAATTTCCTAATACACCACTACCTCGATATAATGCCACCTGATAGAACACCAATTCAGATATAACGCGGTAAAGCAGTGCTCTGGGGGGGTCAGGCTGCGCATTCCAGTGGATCAAAGCAAGTTCAATATAACATGATTTCACCTATAACGCGGTAAGATTTTTTGGCTCCCGAGGACAGTGTTATATCGAGGTAGAGGTGTATACTGAATTAGGTTTATTATTTTTGAGCATTTGGTAGTTACTTCAATGAGTTTTCTAGCTTGCCTATATGTTTGGTACATGTACATAGCATTCTGGTAATATTCTATATTGTTTTCTAACAAATGTTGCAATCACAGTAAGAGAATCTAAGAACCTGATTCCTGCTGTTCTCATGCTCCCCAAACTCTGGACATTCAATGTCTGCAAGTTCAGACTGCCGTCTCTTGTTTTTTCCTTAACTCTTTTTGTTCTGTAAATACAGCTGCTGACTTGCAGGATCCAATGCATAGTTAGACATATGAAAACAAAAAGAAAGAAATTAACTTCTTGTCATACTGGAGCAAATTTGAAAAAAGAAATATTTTCTCTAACAAGAAAAACACTTGGCCAGTATTTTCCTGTGTTCTCTTGATATTTATGAAGGTTTGCGGGGAGGAAGAGAATCTTTGGATTAATTTGCTGCTAGAAAATATTTTATTGTTATAAATTCAGCATTATGGCCTGATTCTCATTTACACTTACTGCCACTTTACACCATCACAGAGGTGTAAAAGAGCCTTATAGGGAGTGTAAAAATAATTCACTCCCATTTTAAGGCACCTTACAGTGCCAGAGTGGCCTTAGCATAAATGAGATTGTCATCCTACAGATTTAGGAAGCGGTGAGCGAACAAAGCCCTTATTTTAAACACAGAGAGCATTAGTAATAGCAAACATAAGAAAAAACTATGAAATTCCCATGGAAGATCAAATGCTTGTTGGTTGTATGTGTGGGTCCAATAAGCATTTCCCAGTATAAAAACCTGTTGAGAGAATTTTTTTAAATGGTGCTGATATACTGCCCTCTGTCCCACTGATGTGTCTCTACATGTCCACAGCAGAATATATACATAGGGATCTATGACATACAAGATTATCTGTTAGTTCATAAAGTCTAAGCCTTCAAAATGGCAAGCACATTGACCTCACTAAGACACCATCCCCCACACTAAATAAGCAGAAATAAATACACTCATAGACTCATAGACTTTAAGGTCAGAAGGGACCATTATGATCATCTGGTCTGACCCCCTGCATGCTGCAGGCCACAAAACCGTCCCTACCTCTTCCCTACCCCTTCCCTGGACTCTGCTGTTGAAGTCCCCAATCCTGTGTTTTAGTGACTTCAATCGGCAGAGACCCTCCTGCTAGTGATCCCTGCCCCATGCTGCGGAGGAAGGCGAAAAACCTCCAGAGGCTCAGCCAATCTACCCTGGAGGAAAATTCCTTCCCGACCCCAAATATGGCGATCAGTAAGACCCCGAGCATGTAGGCAAGAGTCTCTAGCCTGACCCCTGTTAGCCATTATACTATTTACGTACCATTGCTTGGTTTTCCTTGGCTACTATGTTTTACCATTAAACCATTCCCTCCATAAACTTATCTAACTTAATCTTAAAACCAGACAGGTCCGTCGCCCCCACCGTTTCCCTCGGAAGGCCGTTCCAATATTTCACCCCTCTGACGGTCAGAAACCTTCGTCTAATTTCAAACCTGAACTTCCCCACGGCCAGTTTATATCCATTCGTTCTCGTGTCCACATTAGTACTAAGCTGGAATAATTCCTCTCCGTCCCTTGTATTTATCCCTCTGATATATTTAAAGATAGCAATCATATCCCCCCTCAGCCTTCGCTTTGTCAGACTAAACAACCCAAGCTCCTCTAGTCTCCTTTCATACGACAGGTTTTCCATTCCTCTGATCATCCTAGTCGCCCTTCTCTGCACCCGTTCCAGTTTGAGTTCATCTTTTTTAAACATGGTCAAACTTACCGCGGGTCCAGATGCGGTAAGGGCTGCTGCTGGGAGCCCCAGGCCCTTTAAATTGCCGCCAGGGAAAGCCGATCCGCCTCAGTATGGCGCACCGGCTCTTGCCAGTATGCCGTACTGGGGTGTACCGGCTTACTTTCACCTCTGCTTCTACCACGCTGCCCTTCTGTCTGGTGCAGAGTATGCTCATATTCATTTACTGATACGTAACTTACATTATCTGTGAATTTGTAGTATATGTTGAGCCACAGTTTTGGGTCTAAGGCTACATGTTCAAGATGATGTGACCCTATCATGTGGCCATAACCAGGATAGACACACAGGGTTATTTTCCAAAATAAATAAATAGATAAATCCACAAAGATGGAGCAAATCCACACAGAACCACAGTTACTTTAATTTATCACTTCTTAAAAATGGGTGGATCTAGAATTCTAGGCATACACTGTGCAAATGTCATTATGGTTGAGCAACTCTAGGTGAATGAAACCCAAATTCAATTGGCTCTACATTAATAAAATACAGCTAGAATGACTTGACTCACCTAAAATATCTTTAGGGATTTGGATATAGCAATCCCTTACAAGGCTAAATCTCAAGGGCAAACTGACTCACAGGAGTACAGTTGCCTTATGTTTCAGAGAAACATTGTTTACATGTATGATTCAAACAGTATATTGAATTTTAAAAAGCAACTTGGAGAGATAAGACACGCAGAAACCATTCTTTATCTGTACTTTTAAAAGTCATATATACATTAACTGGTAGGCAAGAGATTCATAGACATACGAATCTAGGGCTACTATTGTAAGAAGCAGCAGTCCCTTATGAGACTAAATGACATGGTTATATCTTATCTGTTTTAGGAATTTTAGGTTCTATTGAAACTATATGAACATGAAGCGTATTGTAGGAGTGCTAGGAAGAAATACAGTAGTTATGTCAAATTTCTGTAATGTAAATAAAACCTATACAGTGGGTATTTTGCTTTGGATTAGTGTTTAGCATAGTTCTCTAGAAATATAAAGGTGTTAATTTAATTTCAGTTCTCAGTGTTGAATCGCTTTTAGAATGAGTCTATATAGATTAAGTGGCTGCACCTCATAATGATAAACATCTCAGGCTTTGACAATCTAAATGAAAATACAGTTTCTAGTGATATTTGGTTGTATAAACAAGCCATTATCAGTCTTCTATAGTAAGATGCATCACTGGAGTTATCAACTTGGTTTTGTGCAATTAAAAGGAGATAAGCTCTTCTTGCTACGTATTTAATGTGACCATATATAGTGTTCTTTTCCACTGTAACTACAGTTATTCACTGTAAAGTTCAGAGCATTTCTGGGCATTGAGAACATTCTATAGAACACAAAAAACGGGATTTTCTAGGGACTCACCTCCATGTACAGAGCACACGATTCAAAGATAAGAAGTGTAACTAAAATTGCACGCTAGAAGGCTGGGTATTTTTACAGGAATGATGCCTTCAGCAAATTCCTGGGGTTGATAGTTTTAATTGGTCATTCCAATTTGCAGCAAGATTTTCAGGATTCAATGTGATGCTTACATACTTTGAAGAAGCTATGTTCACACAATTGTCCATCTGATATATTTAGTAGTTGTCCATAGTCTTTTTTATCATAACAGCCACACATTGAATCCTTTATAAGGAAAAAATGAAAACGGGAAATCAAAACCAGAATTCTAATTAGTGTCTAGACATTATTCACATGAAACACTGAAGTTATCTGGGCTATGCTGCTCATTAAAGTTCACAACAAATGCCCTGAAATACTACATAAAAGTGAGAATATCTGAACAGTTTAAACTGCTGCTTTCCTGAGATTCCCAAGATGCCAAGTTTAATGGAAGGATGTTTCTCCTAAAGAAGTACTTGGCAATATGGACTTTTATCATTGATACCAGCAAGTACTAATAAGATTCTGCATACTGTGTACTCACAATTTCCCTTCAGTCTTGACAGCTATTACACTGGTCTGCAACAACCTTCAAATCGCCACAGAGCTGCCACTGATGTTGGTCATAGTTTATGCACCTCAAAAGTTGTTTCATGTTGTCATAGGTTTCCTTCATATGGACTGCATGACCAACTGGAATTGATGGCAAAACATTGCCATTATGCAGTAAAACAGCTTTAAGACTCGTCTTCGATGAATCAATGAACAGTCTCCACTCATCTGGATCGTGAACGATGTTGAGGGCTGCCATCACACCATCGATGTTGTTGCAGGCTACAAGATCACCTTCCATGAAGAAGAATGGAACAAGATCCTTTTGACGGTCACGGAACATGGAAACCCTATCACCACCTGCCAGGAGATTCCACTGCTGTAGTCTGGAGCCCAACAGCTCTGCCTTACTCTTGGGTAGTTCCAAATCCCTGACAAGGTCATTCAGATCACCTTGTGTTATGAGGTGTGGTTCAGAGGAGGAGGATGGGAGAAAATGTGGGTCCTGTGACATTGATGGTTCAAGACCAGAAGTTTCATCCTCTTCCTCTTCCTCATCTGACTCAAGTGAGAATGATTCTGGTGCATCAGGAACCGGCAGTCCTTCTCCGTGGGGTACTGGGCGTATAGCTGATGGAATGTTTGGATAATGCACAGTCCACTTTTTCTTCTTTGACACACCTTTCCCAGCTGGAGGCACCATGCAGAAGTAACAATTGCTGGTATGATCTGTTGGCTCTCTCCAAATCATTGGCACTGCAAAAGGCATAGATTTCCTTTTCCTGTTCAACCACTGGCGAAGATTTGTTGCACAAGTGTTGCAGCATATGTGTGGGCCCCACCTCTTGTCCTGATCTCCAATTTTGCAGCCAAAATAAAGGTGATAGGCTTTCTTAACCAGAGTGGTTATACTGCGCTTTTCTGATGCAAAAGTCACTTCACCACAAACATAGCAGAAGTTGTCTGCACTGTTCACACAAGTACGAGGCATCTCTGCTCACTTTGGCTAAACAGAAATGTGTCCCTTTGCAAAATCAAACACTGACAAATAAGAGAGCACGACACTGTATGATTTCTAGAGCTGATATAGGGCAATTTGTTCAGCAGAGTGATGTAAGCTTCGTTATGATTGCATCATCCATGACTTCTAGGAATAACATGATGCAATTCATATCATGTATGACACAATACCAGCTTCAGATTGCATCATTCATTGTTTTGCCTAAAAAGCAAGTACTGTCCAAACCCAAGTCATAGATTTATTCATAGATCCAGTCAAAGATGTATTTTAGTCATTTCTGGTTTAAATTGAGATCCCTTCCCTTTATAACTCACTTATCCTCTGCCATTCCCAAGTCAAGGGTTGTATATACTGACCCAATAGCATATCTTGAAAACTAGAGTCAATGAACAATTTTAAGCATCATTTTCAGTGACCCAGAATTAGTAAAGTTTGACTACATTTATTTCAGAAGCATTTTGGCTGTAGAGCAGTGTTATTAGTATTGTGGGAAAAGAACTGCATGTCTAAAAGGCTCTTTAATACCCTGTACTCTCAAAAGCTGAAGTATCCGAAAAAGCAAACAAGCCTCTGGTGCATATTGTTTTTAAAAAAATATTTAAAAAATTCTCTACTTAATCAATAAAAAAAATCCTGAAAGAAAACAAATGGGCTTCCTGTTCAAACTGTATCTTGTGCTGGATGGTAGAGAAGGTTTTCAGAGGTAATTGTTACTAGGAAATAGAAGGACCTTAATTTACAGCATCATGTGCCAAAACACTTTCATTCTGCACAAGACCTACTGCAGCATTATGGAAATATCCAAAACACAAGACCCAATAATACTGAGGAATGTAACTACCCAAACATCTATTGGAAATGTAATACAGCAAAACACAAATTTTCCAAGTTATTAAATGTATTGGGAACAACTTTTTGTTTCAGAAAGTGGAAGAAATAATCAGGGGACCACCACTTGAGATTTGATTCTGAGCAAATAGGAGGAATTGGTTGCCAATCTGAAGATGGAAGATAATTTGGGTGAAAATTATAGATTTCCTGATTCTAAGGAAAGGAAGCAATGACAGCAGCAGAAAAGGGACAGACTTCCAAAAAGCAGACATTAACAAACAGAGAACTGATAGGTAAGGTCCCATGGGAAGAAAATCTAAGGGATAAAGGAGTTCAAGAGAGCTGGCAATTTCTCAAGAAAGCTATATTAAAGCCACAACTGCAAACTATCCTGATGCGAAGGAAAGATAGGGAGAATAGTAAGAGGCCATTATAGCTACAATCAGGAGCTCATTAATGACTTGAATGTAAAAAAGGAATCATACAAAAAGTGAAAACATGGATGAATTGCTAAAGAGGACTACAAAAGAATAGTACAAGCACATAGGGACAAAATCAGAAAGGTTAAGGTACACAATTAGTTACACCTAGCAAGGGACATAAAGGCTATAAGAAGGGATTCTTTAAATACATTAAGTATCAGGGGGTAGCCGTGTTAGTCTGTATCTACAAAAACAACAAGGAGTCTGGTGGCACCTTAAAGACTAACAGATTTATTTGGGCATAAGCTTTTGTGAGTAAAAACCTCACTTCTTCAGATGCATAGAGTGAAAGTTACAGATCCAGGCATTATATACTGACACATGGAGAGAAGAGAGTTACTTTGCAAGTGGAGAACCCGTGTTGACAGGGCCAATTCAATCAGGGTGGATGTAGTCCACTCCCAATAATAGATGAGGTGGTGTCAATTCCAGGAGAGGAAAAGCTGCTTCTGTAATGAGCCAGCCACTCCCAGTCCCTAATCAAGCCCAGATTAATGGTGTTAAATTTGCAAATGAAGTTTAGTTCTGCTGTTTCTCTTTGAAGTCTGTTTCTGAAGTTTTTTTGTTCAATGATAGTGACTTTTAAATCTGTAATAGAATGACCAGGGAGACTGAAGTGTTCACTTACTGGCTTTTGTATGTTACCATTCCTGATGTCCGATTTGTGTCCATTTATTATTTGCGGTTTGGCCAATGTACATGGCAGAGGGGCATTGCTGGCACATATATAACATTAGTAGATGTGCAGGTGAATGAGCCCTTGATGGTGTGGCTGATGTGGCTGGGTCCTCTGATGGTGTCGCCAGAGTAGATATGGGGACAGAGTAGGCAACGAGGGTTTCCTACAGGGATTGGTTCCTGGGTTGGTGTTTCTGTGGTGTGGTGTGTAGTTGCTGATGAGTATTTGCTTCAGGTTGGGGGGTTGTCTGTAAGCGAGGACTGGCCTGCCTGCCTCCCAAGGTCTGTGAGAGTGAGGGATCATTTTCCAGGATAGGTTGTAGATCGTGGATAATGCACTGGAGAGGTTTTAGCTGGGGGCTATATGTGATGGCCAGTGGTGTTCTGTTATTGTCCTTTTTGGGCCTGTCCTGCAGTAGGTGATTTCTGGGTACCCGTCTTGCTCTGTCAATCTGTTTCCTCACTTCCCCAGGTGGATATTGTAGTTTTAAGAATGCTTGATAAAGATCTTGTAGGTGTTTGTCTCTGTCTGAGGGGTTGGAGCAAATTCGGTTGTATCTTAGGGCTTGGCTGTAGACAATGGATCGTGTGATGTGTCTTGGATGGAAGCTGGAGGCATGTAGGTACGTATAGCGGTCAGTAGGTTTCTGGTATAGGGTGGTGTTTATGTGACCATCACTTATTTGCACTGTAGTGTCCAGGAAGTGGATCTCTTGTGTGGACTGGTCCAGGCTAAGGTTGATCGTGGGGTGGAAATTGTTGAAATCCAGGTGGAATTCTTCAAGGGCCTGCTTTCCGTGGGTCCATATGATGAAGATGTCATCAATGTAGCACAAGTAGAGGAGGGGCACTAGGGAACGAGAGCTGAGGAAGCATTGTTCTAAATCCGCCATAAAAATGTTGGCATACTGTGGGGCCATGCAGGTACCCATAGCAGTGCCGCTGACTTGAAGATATAAGTTGTCCCCAAATCTGAAGTGGTTGTGGGTGAGGACAAAGTCACAAAGCTCAGCCACCAGGCGTGCTGGGGCCTCATCAGGGATGACACCTTGTAATCCATCCTCATGTGGAATATTGGTGTAAAGAGCTTCTACATCCATGGTGGCCAGGATGGTGTTTTCAGGAAGAACACCAATGCATTGTAGTTTCCTCAGGAAGTCGGTGGTGTCTCAAAGATAGCTGGGAGTGCTGGTAGCTTAGGGTCTGAGGAGAGAGTCCAAATAGCCAGATAATCCTGCTGTAAGAGTGCCAATGCCTGAGATGATGGGGCGTCCAGGGTTTCCGGGTTTATGGATCTTGGGTAGCAGATAGAATACCCCTGGTCGGACTTCTGGGGGTGTGTCCATGTAGATTTGTTCCCGTAGTGTAGCTAGGAATTTTTTGAGCAGATGGTGTAGTTTCTTTTGGTATTCCTCAGTGGGATCAGAGGATAGTGGCCTGTAGAATGTGGTCTTGGAGAGTTGCCTGGCAGCCTCCTGTTCATAATCCGACCTGTTCATTATGACTACAGCACCTCCTTTGTCAGCCCCTTTAATGATAATGTCAGAGTTGTTTCTGAGGCTGTGGATGGCATTGCGTTCTGTACGGCTGAGGTTATGGGACAAGTGATGTTGTTTGTCCACAATTTCAGCCTGTGCATGTCTGCGGAAGCACTCTATGTAGAGGTCCAGTCTGTCATTTCGACCGCCAGGAGGAGTCCACGCAGAGTTCTTCTTCTTGTAGTGTTGGTAGGAGTGTTCCTATGGGTAAGTGCACTGTTCAGTGGTACGTTGAAAATATTCCTTGAGTTGGAGACAACGAAAGTAGGCTTCCAGATCACCGCAGAACTGTATCGTATTCATGGGGATGGTGGGACAGAAAGAGAGTCCCCGAGATAGGACAGACTCTTCTGCTGGGCTAAGTGTGTGGTTGGAAAGATTGACAATGTTGTTAGATGAGTTGAGGGTACCACTGTTGTAGCCCCCTGTGGCAGGTAGGAGTTTAGATAGCTTACGGTCCTTTTTCCTCTATAGAGAAGTGAAGTGTGCATTGTAAATGGCTTGTCTCATTTTTGTAAAGTCCAGCCACGTGGAAGTTTGTGTGAAAGGTATGAGAATTGTATGAGAATCTCCAGTTTTGAGAGCTCATTCTTGATCTTCTCCTGTTTGCTGTACAGGATGCTGATCAGGTGGTTCCTCAGTTTCTTTGAGAGTGTGTGGCACAGTCTCTCACCATAGTCAGTGTAGTATGTTGATTGCAATGGATTTTTTACCTTCAGTCCATTTGGTATGATGTCCATCTGTTCGCATTTGGAGACGGAGTGTGTCACCTCAGGATGGGATGTAGAATAAAGTTTCTAGACCATAAATGACTGCTTCTTGGAGCACCTAGTCCTGGAACCCATAAGGGGTGAGGCAATTCTTGATTTAGTCCTAAGTGGCGGACAGGATCTGGTCCAAGAGGTGAATATAGCTGAACAACTCACTAATAGCGACCACAATGTAATTAAAATTTAACATCCTTGTATGGAGGAAAATACTAAAGAAACCTATCACCCTAGGATTTAACTTCAAAAAGGGGAACTACACAAAAATGAGATACATTTAACTAGCTAAGTTAAAAGGAACAGCCACAAGAGTGAAATGCCTGCAAGCTAAATGGAAACTTCTTAAAAACACTATAATAGAGTCTCAAACTCTGTGTATATACTTTTTATTTTTTATTTTTTTTTAAATTTGGGGATAAGAGGACTAAAAAAAGCCACAATAGCTAAGCAGAATGAAAGGCAGTTAGAGACAAAAAGACATCCTTTAAAAACTGGAAGTCAAATCCTACTAAGGAAAATAGAAAGGAGCATAAACTCTGGCAAGTCAAGTGTAAAAGTATAATTAGGCAGGCCAAAAAAGAATTTTACTTCACTATAGGGCATATGAAAAAGAAGTAAATATCCTATAAAATACTAGGGGATTGGCTTGATCAATTTGTGTTAGAACAAGAAAGGGATAATTCAGACACTGATAGAAGAGGTATTTACAAAGAGTTGGTCTCTCTTTGCAAAGAGCATGGGATCTTGATTGATATTTAGGGGAGAAATTTGTTTTTTAATATGATAATCTGGGATTGCTGTAGGCGCAGAGAGACATGTGTAATGGTGAAGATAGAATGGAAAGTTCCAAAGGAAGCTGAACACACAACTACTAGAAATTAAATTACTAGACTGCTCTAGACTTTTGCTGGATCTCAAATGGGTTTTAAGCTTGATGGGTCTGAGTTTCTGGATGGCACTAGCTCCAGATGTGTATCTCCATATTGTAAAAGTGCAGCAGCTGGATCCTCACTAGCTGACTCCACCTCAATTAACGTCACTTCAGATGTAGTCAAGTGTCTTGAAGCCTAACACATAGGAGAATTTTAAACAGAAGGTCAAATGACGAGCCCCTTATTTGGTTCCTACCCAGGTCTTATTCAGCCAAATCCCTCACTGAAGTCTATAGATATCTGAATTCTTCACTGAAATCTATATATGCCTGTATAAATCCCTCAGAATTTGACATTTAGTAAAGATAGAGCTGAAGATGGGCCAGTTTTGGACTTTGGGCCTATTTCTTAGTTTCACCTCTACTTTCTGATTCATTCTGGTTACTCCTGAATTACTTCAGTGTGAAATAAGGATTAGAGCTTTGATTTACAAATGGTAAAACTTTCATGGAAGTTAGTGGTTAAAAGGAGGTGAAGATAAAATGGGGGATAAAATTATTTTACACCTTCTAGTTTGTTGCTTTTCTAACTTCATCCTTTTGAAGTGCCAGTACCAACACTTCTGCATTCCTTGTGTAACTTACACTCCTTTTTCACATCCACTGAATTCCTCATTGATGCAAGTTACTCTAAAGCCTGGTCTACACTACGAGTTTAGGTCGAATTTAGCTGCATTAAATCGAATTAAGCCTGGACACGTCCACACGACGAAGCCCTTTTTTCTGACTTAAAGGGCCCTTTAAACCGGTTTCTTTACTCCACCTCCGACGAGGGGATTAGCGCTGAAATCGGCCTTTCCGGGTCAGATTTGGGGTAGTGTGGATGGAATTTGACGTTATTGGCCTCCAAGAGCTATCCCACAGTGCTTCATTGTGACCGCTCTGGACAGCACTCTCAACTCAGATGCACTGACCAGGTAAACAGGAAAAGCCCCGCGAACTTTTGAATTTCATTTCCTGTTTGCCCAGCACGGAGAGCATAGGTGACCACACAGAGCTCATCAGCACAGGTAACCATGGAGGAGTCCCAGGATCGCAAAAGAGCTCCAGCATGGACAAACGGGAGGTACGGGGTCTGCTCGCCATATGGGGAGACAAATGAGTGCTAGCTGAACTCCGTAGCAGTAAACGAAATGGCAAAATATTAGAAAAGGTCTCAAAGGCCATGAAGGACAGAGGCCATAACAGGGACGCACAGCAGTGCCGCATGAAAATTAAGGAGCTAAGGCAAGCCTACCACAAAGCCAGAGAGGCAAACGGAAGGTCCAGGGCAGAGCCGCAAACATGCCGCTTCTACACGGAGCTGCATGCCATTCTAGGGGGTGCAGCCACCACTACCCCAACCGTGTGCTATGACTCCATCAATGGAGAAGCACGCAACAGGGAAGTGGGTTTGGGGTACGAGGAAGATGATGATGAAGACAATGAAGATAGCTCACAGCAAGGAAGCGGAGAAACCAGTTTCCCCAACAGCCAGGATATGTTTATCACCCTGGACCTGGAACCAGTAATCCCCGAACTCACCCAAGGCATGCTCCCAGACCCTGAGGGCGCACAAGGGACCTCTGGTGAGTGTACCTTTGTAAATATTACACCTGGTTTAAAAGCAAGCGTGTTTAATGATTAATTTGCCCTGGCAAACGCGGCCAGTACAGCTATTGGAAAAGTCTGTTACCGTGTATGGGGATGGAGCGGAAGTCCTCCAGGGATATCTCCAGAAAGCTCTCCTTGATGTACTCCCAAAGCCTTTGCAAAAGGTTTCTGGGGAGGGCTGCCTTATTCCGTCCGCCATGGTAGGACACTTTACCACGCCAGGCGAGTAGAACGTAGTCTGGAATCATTGCATAACAAAGTATGGCAGCGTATGGTCCCGGTGTTTGCTGGCATGCAGACAACATCTATTCCTCATCTCTCTTTGTTATCCTCAGGAGAGTGATATCATTCACGGTCAACTGGTTGAAATGGGGTGATTTTATTAAGGGGACATTCAGAGGTGCCCGTTCCTGCTCAGCTGAACAGAAATATTCCCCGCTGTTAGCCACGCGTTGGGGGGAGGGGTGAAGTGATCATCCCAGAGAATTGGGTGTGTGAGGGAAAGGGGGGTTAGTTGGGTTTGTGCTGCATGTTAACCCGGAAACCGCAGCCCCTCCTTTTACATTGCAAACCCATTTTAAATAACCAACCCAACGGGTGCTTGGTATGGGAAATGAGGGTGCTGCTGTTTGAAACCATTCCCACATGTTATGAAGGTTAAAAAAGTCAAAAGACTGTGGCTTACCATGGCTGCCTGCAAGCCGAATTCTGTTGCCTGGCACTGCATGAGTGATCTATCACACCAAACCGGCAGGCCCTCAATATAAGAGGAAAAATGCGACCTTGTAATGAAAGCACATGTGCTCTGTAATGTGAACAGCAAAATTTAACGTGAAAGAGCGTACCCATTGTTCTCTAAAATGTGTCTTTTTTAACCGCCTCTCCCTTCTTCTCCACCAGCTGCAAATGTTTCTCCTTCGCAGAGGCTAGTGAAGATTAGAAGGAGAAAACGGCGATCTCGGGATATGTTCTCGGAGCTCCAGATGTCCTCCCACACTGACAGAGCACAGCAGAATGCGTGGAAGCAGTCAATGTCAGAGTGCAGAAAAGCACAATATGAATGAGAGGAGAGGTGGCGGGCTGAATCACGGGCTGAAGAGAGCAAGTGGCGGGCTGAAGAGGATAGGTGGCATCAGATTGCTGACAGAAGGCAAGAGTCGATGCTCCGGCTGCTGGAGCATCAAACTGATATGCTCCAGCGTATGGTTGAGCTGCAGGAAAGGCAGCAGGAGCAGAGACTGCCGCAACAGCCCCTGTGTAACCAATAGCCCTCCTCCCCAAGTTCCATAGCCTCCTCACCCAGACGCCCAAGAACGTGGTGGGGGGGCCTCCGGCCACCCAGACACTCCACCCCAGATGATTGCCCAAGCATCAGAAGGCTGGCCTTCAATAAGAGTTAAAGTTTTGAAGTTTTAAACTGCAATGTGTTCTTGTCCTTCACTCCTCCCCCACCCCTCCCGGGCTACCTTGGCAGTTATCCCCCTAGTTGTGTGATGAATTAATAAAGAATGCATGAATGTGAAGTAACAATGACTTTATAGCCTCTGCAAGCTGTGCTCGAAGGGGGGAGGGGAGGGTGGTTAGCTTACAGGGAAGTAGAGTGAACTTGGGGGAGGGGAGAGGGTTCATCAATCAGAAACAAACAGAAGTTTCACACCGTAGCCTGGCCAGTCACAAAACTGGTTTTCAAAGCTTCTCTGATGTGCACCGCGCCCTGCTGTACTCTTCTAACCGTCCTGGTCTCTGGCTGTGCATAATCAGTGGCCAGGCGATTTGCCACAACCTCCCACCCTGCCATAAATGTCTCCCCCTTACTCTCACAGATATTGTGGAGCGCACAGCAAGCAGCAATAACAATTGGAATATTGGTTTCGCTGAGGTCTATCCGAGTCAGTAAACTGCACCAGCGTGCTTTTAAACTTCCAAATGCACATTCTACCACCATTCTGCACTTGCTCAGCCTATAGTTGAACAGATCCTAACTACTGTCCAGGCTGCCTGTGTACGGCTTCATGAGCCATGGCATTTAGGGGTAGGCTGGGTCCCCAAGGATAACTATAGGCATTTCAACATCTCCAACGGTTATTTTCTGGTCCAGGAAGAAAGTCCCTTCCTCCAGCTTTTGAAACAGACCAGAATTCCTGAAGACATGAGCATCATGTACCTTTCCCGGCCATCCCACATTGATGTTAGTGAAACGTCCCTTGTGATCCACCAGGGCTTGCAGCAGCATTGAAAAGTACCTTTTTCGGTTTATGTACTCGGTGGCTTGGTGCTCCGGTGACAAGATAGGGATATGGGTTCCGTCTATTGCCCCACCACAGTTAGGGAATCCCATTGCAGCAAAGCCATCCATTATGACCTGCACATTTCCCAGAGTCACTACCCTTGATATCAGCAGGTCTTTGATTGCGTTGGCTACTTGGATCACAGCAGCCCCCACAGTAAATTTGCCCACTCCAAATTGATTCCCAACTGACCGGTAGCTGTCTGGCGTTGCAAGTTTCCACAGAGCTATCGCCACTCGCTTCTCAACTGTGAGGGCTGCTCTCATCCTGGTATTCTGGCACTTCAGGGCAGGGGAAAGCAAGTCACAAAGTTCCATGAAAGTGCTCTTATGCATGCGAAAGTTTCGCAGCCACTGGGAATCGTCCCGCACCTGCAACACGATATGGTCCCACCAGTCTGTGCTTGTTTCCCGGGCCCAGAATTGGTGTTCCACAGTATGAACCTGCCCCAGTAACACCATGATTTGCACATTACTTTGGGAGAGGTCTATGTCCATGTCAATTTCTTCATCACTCTCGTCGCCGCGCTGCAATCACCTCCTCGCCTGGTTTTGCTTTGGCATGTTCTGGCTCTGCATATTCTCCAGGACAACGCGGGTGGTGTTCATAGTGCTCATAATTGCCGCGGTGATCTAGCGGGCTCCATGAGCCCAGTGCTATGCCATCTGGGCTGAAAAAAAGGCGCGAAACTAGTGTCTGACGGAGGGAGGGAGGGGCAACTGACGACATGGCATACAGGTACAGGGAATTAAAATCAACGAAGATGGCTGTGCATCAGGGAGAAACACAAACAACTGTCACACAGAATGGCCCCCCCAAAGATTGAACTCAAAACCCTGGGTTTAGTAGGCCATTGATTTCACGGAGGGAGGGGGAAGCAAATGAATACAGAACAAATCTGGTCCATATATCTTTTACATCTTAGGCTGGCAGCAGATGGTGCAGCATGACTGATAGCCATCGGCATCTTCTGGGTGCTTGGCAGGAGATGCTGCATAACGATTGCTAGCCATCATCGTCAAGACGGTGCAATAGGACTGCTGGCAGGACTGAGTCTCCAGGAGACAAAACATGTCTGCCCAGGCACCTCTGACCGAACTCACTGAGGAGTTCGATGACGACGGATACCAGTCGTAATACAGCATCTGCTGCCAAAAGGCAAGGAGCTGCTGCTGTCTAGCAATGCAGTCCCACGTCTGCCAGCACCCAGATGACATATGGTGATGCTGAGCTGAGCTGAACGGGCTCCATGCTTGCCGTGGTATGTAGTCTGCACAGGTAACCCAGGAAAAAAGGTGCGAAACTATTGTCTGCCGTTGCTCTCACGGTGGGGGCCGGGGGGGGGGGGGGGGGAGGCGACTGACCACATGTACCCAGAATCCCACGCGACACTGTTTTTGCCTCATCGGGCATTGGGATCTCAACCCAGACTTCCAATGGGTGGCAGAGACTGCAGGAACTGTGGGATAGCTACCCACAGTGCAACGCTCCAGAAGTCGACGCTGGCCTCGGTACTGTGGACGCGGTCCGCCGACTTAATGCACTTAGAGCATTTTATGTGGGGATACACACAATCGACTGTATAAAAATGATTTCTATAAAACCGGCTTCTATAAATTCGACCTAATTTCGTAGTGTAGACATACCCTCATTTACTTACATTCAGTTTTCTAACCAACTTTCATCTGGCATTTAATGTAAACCATTGCTAGTTTAACTGCAGAATCTGGCCTGATGTGTTCATCAGGAATTCTTCACATCCCAGCTTCTCCTCCTGCATCATCCTGTAGTGAAGTCAAAAAGCATGTGTTTATGACATTACAAGTTGGTGGCATAAAAGTTATTGTGATGTAACAAATTCAGCATGAGGGCTTCAGGATCAGGAAGGAAGAGAAGATTGGCAGGGAGAAAGGATTCCCGTATGTCAACACAACAAACTTTGGTGTTAGCAAATAGCGTAGGAAGAAGTATGAAGATGTCTGATGGATAAGTGGTTTTATATTTTTAGTCTGGTATATTTGGTAACTTTTTTGCAGCATCAAAGTTCCTTGAAGATTCCTGTCCAAAAGGACACAAGAGAATTACAGTATTGGTCGGTGAAATTTGCTGTTAGTGTGCTTGCAACAACAGCATCTCTGCAAATCAAGGCTTGAGAAGGCTCAGCAATCTGAATAGATATTAGCAACGCAATGCCATAAACATTTCTCTTGAAGAGAATGGTTAAATGCTATGGTTTCACTAAACAATGACTATATGGGATTGTTAAGGATGGGAGAAGTAGATCATAACCAGCAGACAACTGAAACTCCATAATCTAATGATGTTTAAAATATCAATCTTTCATGTTAATTTTCACAGACATTTTTAAACAGATCTTCAGAGTTGAGTTATTTTAAGATAATTCCATGCCAGGGAGGGCAGTGCATGAAATTTCTCCCTCAGAAAACGCAACATTAGAATGCTCTATAGACTTGCTGTATTTCATTGCTGAAAACTGCAGGGACCATCTTAAAGTAAGCATTGTATATGTACTAATAAATGTACTGGAGACAGGGCCAGCTCCAGGCACCAGCTTGGCAAGCTGGTGCTTGGAGCGGCCATTCCGGACAGGGGCAGCAGGTCCAGCTATTCGGCGGATGGTCCCTCACTCCCGCTAGGAGCGAAGGACCTTCCGCCGAATTGCCGCCGCAGATCGCGATCGCGGCTTTTTTTTTTTTTTTTAAATGGCTGCTTGGGGCGGCCAAAACCCTGGAGCTGGCCCTGACTGGAGATAGGGAACCTATTTTATATTTTGGGCACCTAACCTGGGTATCCAAATATTTAATGTGAGTTTTTTAAGGTTCCTTAGGTTGAACATTGAATCTTAAATATTTAATAAATGAATGAAAAAGAAAAACCTGTCCACAGACAGGAATAAACCAACAATGTTCATGGAAAAAAAGAATGGAAGCTAACTCTAAAAACAGATGTCCAGCTTTCACTGCCTGTGAACCACCCTGAATCAATTTGGACATGCTATCCAATGAAGGTTTTGCCTCTTGCAAACAGTTGTCAGAACTGATGCTGATATCAGCTCGTTTCCCCCCTTAGAATTACTGTTTCTCCGTGCTAGTATAGCACCACACACAGACATGATTGTTCCGGCCAGTGTATAAATGATGGATCAACTATGATATACCTAAATCTATCTGCCTAGCTGTTTGAGTTGTCATTAAAATTGAACATCAATGTATAAATATGCTGGTATACAACTTATAACAAAATATTGTTTAATTGTGATCTAAAAGGTATCGTGTATTTTCTCCATCTTTACATATCAAGTGCGTTATTTTATAAATTCAATTGCCTCTATAGGCCAACAGCATCTCTCCAGTCAGGCTGTTTCTATGGACACCAGGGTGGGCTCTACTTCCTACTACACTTACTCGTTGCCAAGAAAACCAAATTCCTCTAACACTTCCCAATGGGAATCACATAATGAAGGTCGGGAAGGTGGACAGCCACAAAAATACTTGGGAAGTATTACTAGCCCAGAAACCACATGACAGTAGCAAAATAGAATGATAGTGAACAGAGAAAGATGACTTGCCATTCTGCTACTAAAGAGACATGGTGTAAAAGGATTTGGGTCCACAGTTGCTACCACTTATCACTGGGATTACTGTACATTCAATAGCTGCCTACATTTGAGTTTTTCCACACACCGGAAGTGCCATGGCAATCTGGAGAAAATCTGCAATACAAATTTAAATGTAAATATGGGAATTTCACATTACAGCAAAAATTATCACAAGATCCCTCCTGATTTTTAATAGCATGAATAAACCTGGCAAATCATTTGGAATTGTGGCAATGTAGACATCTTGGGGTGAAAGGAACTGAGATCAGCTGGTTCCATTTTCACAAGAGTTTGTGTTGGTCTTATTTGAGATGGAGTCATAGGAAGATATCATCTACTGGTTAGCCACTTTGGATTATGACTGCATTTCTAATAGCATAATTTGGGGAGTTCAGTGAGAGGACATTACCTGGAGGCTTTTCACCAGCAGGTTTTTTCTTCCTAGCCAAAGTCCTTTTCTAGAAAAGATTTTGTTTCACAGGTTGAAACCAAAGGAAGTTTTTCTTCAGAACTAGTCAGAAAAGTTGGGGATGTGGAAATTTACATAAAACAATTAAATCTCCTAAAGGGCTTGCTATTTGTATTTGGCTATTTCTCCATTTATTTGAGAATCTGAATAAAATGCAGGAAATAAATGCCTTTATTTCTGGTGCAATATTTGTGTGAGTTTTGCAGTCAGATCCTGTTTTTGTGTTACAGATTATTGTTGTGGTCAAAAACACTTCTGCACAAAATGGTCTCAAGTCTTGGAATTACATAATTTTCTTTTATTCAATTAATTTTGCCAATTTCTGTCTATAAATTATCAATAAACTGATAGCAATTTTCTCAAATTTATTGTTCAAAAATAATTCTCTAAATAATGTCTTAGTCTGTAGAATGTCAGCTGGTAGCTCATTTTGAGTATTTAATGTTCAGTTTATGGGAATATTCTGGAATACTAGTTCAAATTTCAGTTTAAGTGCACATTCCTACCAGTAAATTTATTTTCTTGAGAATCATGAAAAGTGAGCACAAAAGAGGTTTAAATAGTCAAAGCAATCTTTTTAAAACAGTAAATGAAAGTTTGTAGGAAATATTTTGCAGTCTGTACTCAGACCTAAGTGTCACGGCACCTAGGCAGCTTTGCTGTACTTCTGCAACTTTTGCTTTAAACTACATTTAATGGGAGGAACATCTTCAAGAAGATGGATTAAGCAAAACAAACAAACCAAAACCACATACCTCAGAGAAAAGTGTTAAAGTATTAACACTAAGAAGAGATTTTAGCAGTTTCTTTAATGTACCAATAATTATAATAGGTTTCACATCATATTTAACCCACCTCCTTACCTGTTACATGAGGAATAGAGGGAGTGGATTTACAGCCCTATAATCTAACACTTAGACCACACCCAGAAGGAAAGCAATGTTATCCTTCTGCCAGACCTTCCATTAGAATCTTGTTTGCTTAGTAGAGTGGCTTTCCACCAAAAAATTAAAATAAGGTTCTTGGAAAGTGCTGCTGCACAAGTCTTGTTTGTTTTTTGTTTAAATAAAATGGCTGGCTGGAGTGGCACCCGATAAATAACTGAAATAGATTAGAGAGACAAGTCTTAAACAGTTTGAAGTACTGTCATCAACTTGCCTTCATTCAGTGACCTAATGAATATGCTGTGCTACATGCAGCATACACACTTTTCAAGAAGCTGTTACAGATTTTTAAAAACCTTGCTGCAGTTATTCCAGGAATTCCCAACCATAGAGGTCTTGACTATGTGTCATGCATCATTAAGCATGATAGCCCTTGACTGCCACAAATCTTAGCACAATACCTGACTGATCAATGCTGAGAACAATTGGGCCCAGTGCAAAGCGGTGAGGTAGGGAAGGTCTGAGGGGTTCCACTCTACAGGCAAGTGGTGTGGAGCTCTTTAGGGAAGTGGGAAGCACATGAAAAGTAGTTCCACACCCTGCAAGAAATCCTATCTGGCGCCTAACACTTCCACTTCACCTCACAGAGCCCATGAAAGCTATCCTCTTCCCCCCATAAATTTAGAAGGAAAGGCATCTTCCACCAGAAGAATACATTGTCTGCCCAGGCTTAAAGATCTATTTCTGAGTTAGTAGTCAGAGTAGACCACAGGATTCATTCATTCACTGAGGATGTTATGTATTTAAGGAGAAATTTAGCTCTCTGACCTTTCTGGGATGTTAAGGAGACACTTCCTCTTTCAGTTTTATTTCCCAGCACCTGGCTGATATATATCACAGCCATGGGACGGAATCCTAGACTCCAGCCATGGGAAGGGGATGGGTTTAGTAGGTGCTACTTGCCACTTCATTGTGGTGTCCCAGGCACCCAGAGTTCATATAGGCATCCGGAAAGCCCAGCAACATCACACAGCTGTTAGTAGCTTCACATCATGAATTCACGTAGGGCCTGGATTTGATCCCATTTATGTATGTATGAGTAGATACATAGAATGCACATTATCATGAATTCTAACCAGGATATTCTCTAGCAAAGCCAGATATAACAAGCATACTACATACAGAAGAAAAAAATAAAATGACTGAACTAGCTATGACAATTAATGCAGTTAGTGGAGTATTTCCATAAGGAGCAGATTCCGTAACAGTCTGCCCAAACCATTAGCGTGGTAGAAAGGATTTCTTAAGTGACTTACTGTAATACAAGCACTGAGAATGTACATAACCATCGCAATTAGATTCTAAATATTGTATACAAAACACATTCTTGGGATCCCCTTTCACTGAAGTACTGTTTCTATTGTGAAAGAACAATGCAGGCAGCATTCTGGGGTGCTCCAGAGGCTGCCTTGCCACAGAAAATTTCCACCAAGGTGAAACAACTGAAGATGTCTGAGGGAGATGATAGGAAGTGGGTGCACCTTTGGGTAAACAGTAAATTAGTCCAACGAAGTGGGTATTCACCCACGAAAGCTTATGCTCCAATACATCTGTTAGTCTAGAAGGTGGCACAGGACTCTGTTGCTTTTTACAGATCCAGACTAACACGGCTACCCCTCTGATAGTAAATTAGTTGTCTCCAGACACTGATTTTCTGGGGTTGATTTTAGTTCCTCCTGATGGTCAGTTGTTTTTAAACTGGAATATGGGCAAGTAGGGAGCTGTAGGAATTGTAACATATTTCTACTAACACATCTGATTGTTTCTTAAGCATCATGTCCATTTATGGGGTTACAATAGAAAAAAATATGTAAAAAATCCAAATAGTACCTAAAAAGGTCAAGTTAAGCAGTCTGAAAACAATAGCAAACACATACATACACACACACATATACATATACAACTATTTCCATAGTTACAGTATCTGTGTGCTAAGCAAACCGAAGATTAGTATTAGTAATACAAGGAGAATTCAGGACGAATAGTTATTTATTGGACAATAAGTAGACTGGGTGCATAACAAAAGTAGCCATAAAGCAGACTTCTAATGACAATTTCCATGCGACTTAAAGGGACACTCACTGTCAACTTGATTGTTTGGAAACTGACTAATTTTAAAATATCCCAGTTTCTGATAGCACACCTTAAAATTATATCTTTTTATAAAACATTTCTTTTAAATGTTTTAAAGGCTTTTTCTGCTCACACTGATCTTTATAAGCAAGAATAAAACTGAGGCTACAGGGGAAATCAAAACTGACTATACACAAAATGCTGTCAAATGCATAAAATAGACTGAAATGGAGAAATTTCTTTTGCTAACCTTTCAATTATAGTATTTTAAGTGTTATTTGTCACTGTAGTAGGTACAGTATTTCCCAACTGAAATGTGATTTTCTAGTTGACTGTCCCCCTTTATAAAAGGAAGCCATAACTGCCCAAAGACCTCTCCCAGATTTTTACTGACTTTTGGAGTAATGCTTAGCCCAATGGGTCCGAAGCTTCTGCCTCAGACAAACTCATTTTGCACTATTGTGCCACATAAGGAAGTCCTATTGTCTTCTATTGATAGCACTGAAGAAACAAAGACAATGGAGAAAGGCTACATGCTGCTAGGAAACATAGTTGCCACCTTGTGAGTGCAGAAAAAATACTACTAGATTCCATGGATGCTCTTTTGGGCAGGTCTTTTTGTTACCTGTGGAGGACAAATGGGGCTTGGGCCTCTAGACACTACTGAACTGCAAATAATAATAAGCCAAAACATAGAAGAAACCCAGAAGTACTCACCGTCTGGTTATCCTCATACAGTTTCAAGTCATATCCACTCAGCTCCACGCAAAAAATTATTGCTGTAACCCCTTCAAAGCAGTGGATCCATTTTTTGCGCTCAGACCTCTGTCCACCCACATCCACCATTTTGAAAGTTAGCTCTTTGAAGGTAAATTTATTTTCCACAATCCCTGTGGTCATGTCCCGAGAACGCAGAATATCTTCCACTGTAGGGATGTAGTCCAGTGCCGCAATCCTTTCTAGGTCATTCAAATAGTATGCAGCATTATCCTCTAGGTGGTATTCATTGGATCGGCAGAAGCACTCCTGCACACCGGGGTCTGCCCAGAGCCGCTTCATGACTCCCAGAAGCTCAGGAGTAATCTCACCTTTGCTTTCAGCTGGGCCAGTCAGGGCAAAAAGCTGCACAGCATCATAGGCCCTGTCAGGATTGTGGAACTCTATCTTAAGGGTGGCTAGAGCACGAATGATGCGTGTGAGGGAGTCAATGGCATTATAGATAATCAGAGGTTTGTATTCCTTGCAAGCCTCCAAGTTAAAGCCACCACTGTGAATGATTTTCATTTGCTTGACAATAGTACTCTTGCCAGAGTTGCTTGTACCTAGGAGTAGGAGCTTGATCTCACGTCGTTGTCGCTGACTCTCAGAGCGCAGGTGGCGGTCAATCCTCCGGGACCGCCGCGCTGCCTCTTTCTCCTCAGAGCTTTGCCTACATCCCATGGTATAGCAGACAGTAACAGAAGAGGAGAACTGGAGATTCACTCTCTCTCTCCGTCTCTGAGCAAGAGCTGCAATATCTTTCAATTCTCGTGCCAGGTGCACCCTGTGGGAAAAAAATCACTATCCAATACCTGATGGGCCAATAGGCCTGTACCAACTAGTTCAGTCCCAGCAGGGGTGCAAACAAATGTAGAAATGCAACCACAGACAGACAGTCTCCTCAGTAGATCTCATGGCACTCCCCTTTCCTGTGAATAAACAGTAGCACATTCCTGTTAATGAAAGGACACTTCCCTATTCCATAGTGTGGCTGGATCAGTCAAATATTCTTTTCTCTTCTGCATAATTATTTTGCTCTCTTCTATCCAAAGGTAAGGAGCTGCACCTTCATATGCTCCGCTTTAGCCCCAGTTGTCTTTTAATTGTCTTTTCTGGTTGCTGTGGTGATGCTGCTAGTTACAGCTGAAGGTCTGGTACGGTTTTGTTGTGTTTGTTTTGTTTCTCCCCCCACTTCTTTAGGCTGATCCAGTTCAGATCTGTGAATCTGGGCTCTCCACCTGTCAAACAGTGAGAGAAAAGAAATTAATACAATTGGGAGACTTTGTTTCCCTTCTGCAGAACATTCACTTTTTCTCTGTTTCTGACACTTCTGAACATTGTATTACCCCAAATACAATCCCGATGGAAAATGTGTAAAGAAAAGCAATAAAAATCTTCTAAATACTGCAGAAATTTAGGGACAGCTTGAGTCTGCAGACTTTAGAAAATGTGTACCCAGAGCAATAGTAAATCAAATCCCCTTTTCTCTCCAGCCTTCTGTGTTTTTATTACCCAAATCCACGTGAAAACAAACAGTGCTGAGCTCTGTCCCAATTCTCTCTCAGCAAGAGCTGATGGCAGCCCTTTTCCGGCACAGCCCTGTTCTGACCGGTTTCCCAAAGTAGAGTACATGAAAGAGATTCACAACTACTTTCCCCCTCCCTCATTTATATTTATATTGTTGTCTGTCACTCAAATGTGTGTACACA
This sequence comes from Malaclemys terrapin pileata, assembly GCF_027887155.1. Classification (NCBI taxonomy): domain Eukaryota; kingdom Metazoa; phylum Chordata; order Testudines; family Emydidae; genus Malaclemys; species Malaclemys terrapin. The sequence continues at coordinate 12,225,578 of NC_071520.1, read as the reverse complement.
TGTCCTCCTGATTCTTCTTTCATCATTTCTATCCATTTTGTTTGCATTGAACATTTTTGTAAATAAATGATTAAATGAATGGTGGGGATTAGGTTTGCATGAGGGTTTTATGAAAGGGTTTATCTGAAGAGGCACAATTATTGATCTTTGCAGGAAACTTCTGACAAGGTGTACCAGCCTCGCAGTCCTACTACACCCAGCCTCGGGGAAAGAGCTGCGAAGGTGGGTCCTCCAGGTCTGTCTAGAGAGGCAGAACAGAAGCAGCCAATCAGAGCCCAGCAGATGCAGATAAAAAGAGCTAAAGGGGCTTAGCAGGTCAGTTCCTGGCTAGGATTAGAAGGGCAAGGGAAGGTGCTTCTCTTTGGCCACAGGAGCTTGACTGATTGCATTTGCTCAAACTGGGAGAGAGAGGACACGAGAACTTTAACCTTAAGGTAAGGGGTGAAGATAAAGGGCCAGGTGGGAAAAGGCCCAGGGAAATAGCTGTCACTAAATGAAAGAAACAGTATGTGGCTGTTCTTTATAGGGTCCCTGGGTTGGAAACTGGAGTAGTGGGCAGGCCTGGGTTTCCACGGGTGAAGTAGCCTAAGCTTGGGAAAAGGCTTGTTTAGAAGCCTGAGTGCAGGGTGAGAACCAGGGCTAATGACCATGGTGAAGACAGACAGTTTATTGAACACTTTGCTACCCTGGAAGGGGTTCATTTTTTACTGTGACACCCAGTCTAATGGGTGAGCCACTGAAGACCCTCCAAGTGAGGCTGATAACCTACAGAGTGCCAGCAGCAGGAAAAGGTCTGCAGTACCATATGCAGCAGTGGGAGGGACTCAAGAGATGGGTCCCCTGGTACAGAAACATTAACAAATTCTTTCTTCCCCTTAGAAAACAATATTATGTAGGGTATGATGCCTGTGCACAGCTTAACTGATACAGTGCTATACTAGTCAAACAGATCGTTCTATTGTAACTCCCCTGCTTCCAGTTTTATCACAGTAAAACTAGGGTGCCATTAATATACAAAGGGGATGTTTTGTATGAGGAAGAGAAAAGTATGACAGTTCATGGAGTTCTGACTGACCTTCATATACTGGTAGTTGTGATACTCTGGAAAGTAGACTGAGGGTAAAATTTAAAAAAAACGCCTAAGTCCCATTTTCAAAAGTGACTTAGGAGAACAAGTGTCATTGCTTTTCAATGAGACAGACTCCTAAGAGCAGGAGCACCGCCAGCTTTTCTGCTGCCCTAGGCGGTGGAAGGTCCCGCCCCGAAATGCCGCCCCCCACAGAGGCAGCGGAAGGTCCCGCCGCCGAAATACCACCACGGTCACCACCCCCCAAATTGTAGCACCCTAGGCGACTGCCCTGCCTAAGAGCCTGACGCGCTCTTGAAAATGGAACTGAGGTGTTTTTGAAAATATTATCCTGAATCAATCTCCTGGCCTTTCAATCTAGACAGGACAAGGCACTAGAAAATGCATTAAAAGGAACAATTCAGCCTACTAGGGGGGTGAACTTGGTCTAATGGAGCTCGTCTATTTCTAGTTCCTATGAGCTAGATTCAACCTTTAGTGAATCCTGAAAACAGACTGTAACTTAGTCACTGTTCCTTCCCTGTGCCCCCATGATCCTGGAGGGAAGTAATTTAGTACAGCCCTTTATAGCATGAAGCTTACCTTCTCTCTACTCTTGTCAGTTCAGCTGGCTAGCACTTTGGATGGTGAGGGTGGAGCCAAGGCTCTGCCTACTCTTCATCCACTGGCTTGGGAGGGAAGTGCCAGGTTCACAGGTCCTATTCTCCCTCTGCTACACTGGAGCCATGATGTGAGGATCAACTGCACAGCTGTGCAGTAGAGTGATGTCTCACTGCCATATGACTACTTTAGTCAGAGCTCAATCTGGTCTTTTTATGACTTTCTAAAGCCAATCTTTCATCTTTTAAAAAAAAACTTTTGATCAGTGCAGCAGTTCTTTTATAAGGTGCTACAGTATTTCTTTGAATGGCCCTGTGAAGTTTGCTATTTGCACAGTTTAGTTTTGTTGCCGGAATTCATCAGCAAGGGACTTAATGAGATCTACCCTCCCCAAACAGGTGTCATTGCAGCAGAGGGTAACTATAGCAGAGGATAATTTTAGCTAGTACCAAAACAATCTAAATTGAGATACAGTATCAAGGAGCAAACTGCCCTCATTTATACCCATGCAACCTGCCAATGAAGTCAACTTCCAGTTGACAGAGGTTGCATCGGTATTAAATGGAGGCAATTGAGACCAGATTTTATTTCATAGTACTTCATGTGTAAATGGGAAACAACCCTCTTCCTTTCCTTGGAACACTCATCCCTAAGTGGTGGGAGGATGAACTGCTATTTCTAGGATTTCATCCTTCAGTGAGGTGATGAAACAAGTTTGGTGATCTCACCTCCTCTGCTTAGCAGCACACACTGCTATTCTAGTGTTATATTTACTTTAAACCTTTATAACAATGGACTCTGAGCAACATGTGCATCTTAATTTTAGTTTCTGTCATGCGCTTGTCATCACTTGACAAACTTGAAGCATGTTGCAGATATCTCTTGCTCTGTGCTGAGCCCTTAGGTACATAGGTATAGATTGTGTCTGCATTGGGGGCCTTAGCCTCCATTATTCTGAATCACTGGGGCCTGCAATTATGCAGCAGTGCCTTGACGTTATGCAGGTTCATGTACTGCAAAATCTTGATTCACAGCACAGGTTCTATAACATCTATATGAAATCATACCAAAAGGGCCGAAGTGTATGCATACAGAAATGCAAACCCAGTAGCAGCAAAAATCATTAACTCCTCCAACATGCAGTTAAAGGGTTTATTTAAGGGTGGCCAAAGTCCACAAACAGCAACTGTGCCCTCTCTTTGAGCCTTTCCATGCTCTTAACTTGGTGTGTAGGCTTTGAGGGACAGTTGAGGCCTCTACTAATTTCCCAAGTTTATTATTTGCGGATTGTGTCTTTCTCCTTAAGCAGAGTCTGAGTCAGTTATGGATTTAAAGCATAGACTGCAGAGCTGTGGGGGGCCTCCCCTAGGGTATGGCCCAACCACTTAAACAAGTACATGGAAGTTAGGGTTGCCTCTTGGCTGGTTTTTTACTTACTTGCTGTTTTTTCTACTTTCTTGACAGTTGCCAGTTGAGAGATGTAATTTACCTTTTTTTTTTTTTTTTTTTTTTGCTGCATGTGTGACCACGCATGCAGCAATTTGTAACCTGTGGCCACACATATTATGGCTGGGGGATGCACCGCACCTGGCATCTGGGTCCCATTCTGTGTGCACAGTGTGCCACACGCCAGGCCCTCACTTGCCAGCTGCCAAAACTACAGCAGCTTCCCTCAGCACCAAGGAGCAGGTTGGAAGCAGGACAGACCTGTCACCTGAGGGCAAGGTTTGCCAGTAGGGAGGGGTAAGAAGCAGGATGGGGGAGGAAGGGATCCTGGGAGTGGATGGGACAGGGAACTCCCTCAAGGGCTGAGGCTCTTGGGAGGAGTCGGGGTGGGTGCTCATGGACCAGGTGGGTCAGGTTTCTGATGAGGGTGCCAGAGAAAGAAAGACAAGGGCCAGGCAGGAGTGGGGGAAAGCAAATCTAATCTCCCCCACTTTACATGGTACTTCACAGCTCCTGATTTAAGGAAGACTTGAGACCGAACCACTGTAGATATTGAAAAAAGCATGGCCCCCTGAAAGTGTCAGAGGCGTCCCTATGGATCAGAGTTGGCATTAACAGCAGAGCTGTATTGAGGCGCGTTTCAGACTATTACCTACAACAATTTGCTCTGTAAGTAAAAACAATCTACACTTCTGTAGCCAAAGTTGGCATTCTCACTACAGAAAAAGTTATAGAACTGGGCCGAACAGACTGTGCTTCAAAGTCCCATTCATTCCTGACTGTCGCTGTTTCAGATTCCCTACCTCTGTTGTTAACATGTACATTTTTGAAACAGCTGCTTGTATACCTGTTCTAATGAGGGTTTTCATAACATTGGCTACACCTTTTCATATCACCACCTCACCTTTTCTTCCTTGTTGCTATTTAAATCTGACCGCTCTCCTCCTTTCATTTAATTTACGTGCGCTAGCACCCACCCATACATGCCAATTCCCACCTTTAGATGTGCTAGATAATTTTACTATTGCCGGTCTCTTCATTAACCAGTTTCGGAATGAAGCTGCCCTTCTTGTCAGACACCCTTTCCTTTTCCCCCAGGTGGCACTTCTCCAAGGTTTTTATATTAAAAAAAAAATGGGCGCATGAACAGAACATATAGGCACATCATGTAAGCCTCAAATGCATTCAGGACTTAAAATCTGTATATTATACAGGCTTCACTAGTTGAAATATTTCACATGTATACCACACATTTTAAAATAATAAAGGCTTTTGGGCTGAATCTAACGAAGGTAAAATAATCCCAGAGAATTCATTTCAGGGCCCATTAGTTGTGTGTGTAGAAATTAAAATACATACTGTACACAGAGACACTAGCAGAAGACCAAATTGCACTCTGCATCACTAACTGCACTCTATCAAGCCTGAAAAAGAGTGCCAATATCAGTTGTTGGTATTTACCTTGTTTTTCTTTACTACTTCCCTTGTCTCTTGGGTATTCACTTGGCACGTAATGAAGTCATGAAGTACAAGTAATGTATCAGCATAAAATGAAAAAATGACACCGTATATGATAGAGTGGTAATTACCATAACCTTGCTCACCGTGGCATAGCCAAACACACTACTGTAAGAAAACCCTCCACTAAAATGTGGAGCTGTACTTTCTTCACAGAAATCGCTTTGTCCCAGTGCTGCATTTAAAACAAGATTGAGGTATGAAATCTAAATTTCTGTTTGGCCACATGAATCAATGATCTTCTGGCCAGAGTGGAAGAGTGACGTGACATAATTAAAAATATGGCCAAATTCTGCTCTTTTATATTGGGTTAAATCTGGAGTTAGCTCCAGTAACCTGATTCCGAGCATAAATACTCTGGCATACCTGGAGGCAGGATTTGTTCCACTTTTTCTGTAGAGTCCCATTACTGGAAGTTTCCATTATTTATTAACCATATTGCCTTAACTTAAAGGGTTTTTTTCTTTCTATGCTCCCTGCTAATGGTGTTGCCATTTCAGATACTGTTTGCACAGACTCTCCCCTCCCCCTCAATCTATGCCTGTTGTAGCAACATATAACTTGCCATACTGGAGCAGACCAGTGAGCTGCTGTCCTCCAGCATCCTGTCTCTGGCAGTGGCCAGTACCAGATGTTTTCAGAGGAAGGTGAACAATCCTGCAGTAGACAGATGTAAAATAATCGGCTGCACACATTAGGTCTCTCATTCTGATCTCTAATACTTAGAGACTGGATTAAGCCCAGAAGGCTTAATATCCTTTCCAAAATTTGTTACCAGTAGTTATGAAATCTGAATAGAATAGATATATATAAATATACAATACCTTTTGGAACCTTAAGTTATTGGCGTCAACTTCCCGTGGCAGAGAGTTCCACAGGTTGTTTATATGTTGTGTAAAAAATAGTTGATTTTATCAGTTTTGAATTTCCCACCTTTTAACTTCATTGACTGTTTCCTTGTTCTGTCTTAGATATTCACATCTATTCTCTGTGCAGCCAAGATGAGCAGTATATTAGGAGCTGCTTCATTTACATTTATTTTCCTCCTTATAGCAAACCACAGTTAAAGTCCTCCTCCTCTGCCCTAACACTCTTATTTGAGTAATTTTTTATGTTCTACAAGATTTAGAGGGAGTCTGATATATCTATAACATTCCCAACCAACCTAGTAATTCAAGCTGTACAAATAATTTTCTGTGAATGTTTGCTATGAATTTCCTTTAACCCCGTTCACGTCCTCTTTGTTTGCTTTCTGTCAGCATTTGAGAGGTCAAGTTTTGCTGGCATGAATGTTCAGGGACAGTAAATTTCAAAGTCATGTGTCTGGCCTGATTGTTGCAGAAATGAATCAACTTCCTACAAGCTAGTGTTTGTACCAGAAGTACTTGTGTACCCATCCAACCAGGGAACAGAATCATGTGAATTTTCTGACCACTGATGATTAAGCAGAAAAGAAGAGGGTAAAGCCATTGGAAAAATTTATTGTGAATTATTCATTCAAGTTCTACTTCTAATTCAGATTGTCGTCATCTAGCATGGTAACTAAAGCTGTGTTAAACTGTTGTGTTACAAAAGCCAGGGTCTCTGAAGTTCACATGCAAATCTGAAACTCCAGGTGAATCTAAAAGGGCTGTCAATCCCCATGGACTGAATCTACCAATTTGTGTTCATAAAAATGGGAACTATTCAACTTGTGGGTTTTACATCATCCCACTAATAGCTTTTTTCATTAGACTGCATGATACAGCAATTGTGATAGGGATGTTCAGTCTAAATTAAAAATGAGATAGTATTTGGAATTTTAATTTGGAACTCAAATATTCATTTAAGTGGAAATGTGTATTGTAAACCTGTCTGGGAAATATTTTAGGTATATACTAAATAGCATGTGCCATCCCATTCTACTTCACAACTGCTTGCAGAGCCAGATTCTCAGACATTTATGGCCCCTTTGCAACATTCAGGTGATGTAAAGAGGCTGTAATCTGCATGTAAATCACTAGCAGAGAATTCTCCTGGTTTAGGGGAACTCCCTGGATAGTGCACTTGTGCCACTGTCTGCAAAACTAACACCAGTAACAATTTACTGCTCTAGGTGTGGCAGGATCACCTGAGTCAGAGGACAAAGAGCACTTTCTATAGGAGGCTTCTGTACTCCAGCTCATTTCTTTGAAACACAGTTTAATGCTCATACTGTGAAAGTACTGCAAAGATTACCAGCCATGCCTTTGCAATGATGTAAGTCTCCCATTTTAAATACAAGTATCTACATCTTATGGCAAAAATGTATTTCAAGCTTATTAAAAATATTGTAAAAATGTGTAAGTACGTAACTTTCCCAATAATAAATTTAAATGCAAGAAGGATGGTTCTATAAAATACCAAATGATATATAAAGTCCCATGGTTGGGGTAAATCTATTCTTTATTTTGAAATAGTAGTTTCCTTTCAAATTAGCCCAGGAGCAGTGAATGTATGGTAAGAGAAACCTAAACAAGAATGGACAACATTGTTCAGTAACACTGTGCCACTAGTAGTCCTCAGTCAATCAATGCGCACTAGTGACAGTGCTGCTGGCAGTAGGCAGATGACAATGTCTGGGAATTTTTTCAGTAACTCTCTGCTTGGTGCACAGAGGCATGAAAAAGAGTCACATGCAGGAAAATAATTGTTTTACAACAGTTTATAGATTCTGTAGAGCATTTCTTCTTGCACTCTTTCACCATATAACCATCAATTATTCATTCATACCATGAGCTTGCATACGCTGCAAGCAAATGCAGTACATGCTCATCTATTAGGATGTTTAGCACAGAAGAGGAGGTACTTCCTCATAACTGCAGAAAAGATCTTCAATACATACAACACCTTGTGTTTATGAAAACAAACTTGACAGTGATGGATTTTTATGTAAATTGTTAGTTTTTAAATTTTATTTGTACCTAATTAATATTTAATTAGGCCATTACCATAGTGGCTAACCTCCTGTGTATTAAATAATAGAAATAAAATGAAGTGATATCACTGCTTTCCTGTTTTACAAGGCACTAATATAAATGCTGAGTAGATAGTTTATTACAGTAAAGAAATCCAATCATGGCCAAAGAAAACAAAGACAACAATACTATTTAGGTTGTAAATAGTACAGTTCAGCACCCACAGATGCGCAACCTGTAAATCAACTAAAGTGAACCAAGTTTACATATGTGCATTTCTCCAATAATAAACAATTGATAACTGAAAATTTTCCATATTGTAAAAGATGCCTCCCCTGTAGAGTTACCGATGCAAGCACAAAGTTGAACTTGTTTAGGGCAAAAATGGATGTCTGGCCAAATAAATACACTAGTACATACCACCCTCACCCAGTAGCATATCAAACATACTGCAACCTTAACAATAGTGTGCATATCCAGTTACTGTAGTGAAAATAACTTGACTGCTAAATAAACCTGCACATGGGCTCAATCTCTCCATCATGGTTGCTTACATGAATAATGCTGATGCCTGCATTTCTTGTGATATTTGCATATATGTGAGGATTTACTTGGGAGCCTTGCAAGTTCTGGATCTGATCCTTCATTTGTCTGTTCTGCATTCTCATTTTATTAAGAATCCAACAGCTGTTGCCCAGTGAGATTCATGCATTTAAGTTCAATGGCACTGAACTAGCTGGGCTGAGAAGTGCATCTGTTGACCAAGCTCACTCTACCATCCTCCCAGGGCAGAGGTGAACCCTCTTTCACCAGTTTTACTTTTCTCTTGGAATAAACTTAATCTGACCTTTAATACAAAATTAATAAACCTTGGGTTTTTAAACCAGATTTGGATTTTTTTATACTCATTAAGGGCTTGATCCAACTTCCAATGCTATCTTTTCATTTACTTTCATGGAAGTTGGATAGGGCCCCATATACAGGACTGTCACCTCCCTACACCATGCCAGGATTCTTTATATATGTTGGCCAAAAGAATATTATGCTAACTGATGTCTAAACTCATGTCTCTGCCTTCCACTGACAGTTGAGCCTATTCAGACTGTACAGAAATCTGATGTTACATTAGTCATTTTAGCATGATTAAAAGAACTAGCTCTTCTATCACAAAATAAGATTACCATGTCCCTGGGTTCTGAGACAAGGATCCACTTAATAGAATTAACACCATAAAAGTTCATTAGTTGGGGTGGGGAGTGCACATTATAAGTAAATATTATTTTATTATACAGATGTTCGGCCACATTTTGCACTGACTTTCATGTTATAATCTACCAAACCCCATTGAAGAGAGTGGAAATATCTAATGCTAGCATGGTACGCTATTCGTGCTTCTTGAGCCAGTTATCAGAGCAGTCATTACTACTGCTATCTTGTCTAGCACTGGCCTCCTGTCTCTGCTTGTCTACTGTAAAGGTCTGCAGCTATGGCCTCCCTCCTCCCCTTGTCTGTGGGAACAGGAAACTGTTCCATCCCCAGACTTCTCTGAGGCTTCCTAGCGAGGAAGGGCTACTCCATGCACCCTCCTCTGAACTAGCTATTTAAAAACAATCCCTTTCTTCAACAGGACTTGAACAAGTAGTGTCTCTTGTTGCAGTAAATGCCATCACTTTGCCGTGTTAATGCCCTACTTGAGAATAGTACCTGTCCAAAAGACCTTATCCGGAGAAGCAGTAAGTGAAGGATATAGAAAGCAGGAGCGATATTACCAGTGATAGCTGCTTTCACAGTCAAGTTAGAGAACATGCAGTGTGGCGCTAGTAGCAGGCAGTATAGCAAGAACAGTACGCTGGGTTATAGTCTCTTTTATAAGTGTGAAGTCTAACATTAATGTTGCACTAAGCTTAAACAAATGGAGGGTACAATCAAAGTTACTTCATTGACTTCAGTGGGAGTTGAGGGTGTTCAGTACTCCACAGGACCAGGAATTACGTATGCCATAGTCAATGCATTGAATATTTGTCAGTAGAACTGTCAAAGTCAATGGAGTTACACCAGCATAAAAACTAGTGTAAGGACCAACATTTGTACAGTAATATTAGCCATAGTGGCCAACAGCCCCGATCTGTCTAAAAAACAGTCCCAGGTTTTCAAAACCCATCCCTGGAAACTGCTATCTTGGCCAGTGTTCCAGGACTGTGTGCCAGCGGAAGAAACCTCCTCTGAGCTGCTCTTCTCCTAGTAACAGATCACAGACCCTGATTCCTTGGCTGCTTCTTCTTTCACACTGTTTGTCTAAACAGAGAAGTTGCACCAGTTTAACTAGAGGTGTGAGGTTAATCCATTTAATCTAGTACAGTTTTGAATATGGACACTTTTATCAGTTTGAAAAGCCTGATTTAGAGCAGTGTAGCTTGCCCTGAGATTTACAGGTGCAAACTAAACCAATATGCACAAAGTCTAAATTAATGAGCATCCACTGGTTTAACTAAGTCACTTAGACAACCAACCTGATAGCTTTCTTTGACAGGGTAACAAGCCTTGTGGCTGGGGGGAAGCAGTACATGTGGTATATCTTGACTTTAGTATAGCTTTTGATACTGTCTCACATGACTTACTCATAAACAAACTAGGGAAATGCAACCTAGATGGAGCTACTATAAAGTGGGTGCAAAACTGGTTGGAAAACCATTCCCAGAAAGTAGTTACCAGTGGTTCACAGTCATGCTGGAAGGGCATAATGAGTGGTGTTCCACAGGGATCAGTTCTTGGTCCGGTTCTGTTCAATATCTTCATCAATGATTTCAATAATGACATAGAGATTACACTTATAAAGTTTGTGGACGATACCAAGCTGGGAGAGGTTGCAAATACTTTGGAGGATAGGATTAAAATTCAAAATGATCTGGACAAACTGGAGAAATGGTCTGAAATAAATAGGATGAAATTCAATAAGGACAAATGCAAAGTACTCCATTTAGGAAAGAACAATCAGTTGCACACATACAAAATGCGAAATGACTGCCTAGGAAGGAGTACTGCGGAAAGTGGGAGTCATAGTGGACCATAAGCTAAATATGAGTCAATACTATTGCAAAAAAAGTGAACAGCATTCTGGGATGTATTAGGAGGAGTGTTGTAAGGAAGACACGAGAAGTAATTAGGCCTCAACTGGAGTATTGTGTCCAGTTCTGGGCACCCCATTTCAGGAAAGATGTGGACAAATTGGAGAAAGTACAGAGAAGAGCAACAAAAATGATTTAAGATCAAGAAAACATGACCTATGAGGGAAGATTGAAAAAATTGGGTTTGTTTAGTCTGGAAAAGAGAAGACTGAGGGGGGACATGATAACAGTTTTCAAATACATGATAGGTTGTTACAAGGAGGAGGGAGAAAAATTGTTCTTCTTAACCTCTGAGGACAGGACAAGAAGCAATGGGCTTAAATTGCAGCAAGGGAGGTTTAGGTTGGACATTAGGAAAAAACTTCCTAACTGTCAGGGTGGTTAAGCACTGAAATAAATTGCCTACGGAGGTTGTGGAATCTCCATCGTTGAATATTTTTTAAGAGCAGGTTAGACAAACACCTGTCAGGGATGGTCTAGATAATACTTAGTCCTGCCATGAGTGCAGGGGACTGAACTAGATGACCTCTAGAGGTCCCTTCCAGTCCTATGATTCTATGACAAAGCCTTGTCATCTGCAGCCTGGCCCCCAGCCAGCTGTCAGGAAGGGGGAAGCACCATCTAGGAGGAAAGTGAGGCACACAAGTGAGGGAAAAGCATGAAGGATGTGGAGGAGTGAATTTTATTGAAGGAGATTAGGCAATGTCAGAGATAAGACTTCAGAAAATGAGAGTATAGCTTGGAGTAAACACCATGTTGAGGAAATTACCCTTATGGTGCGTGAAATAAATCCCAAACTGTGGATCAGATGAGGTGGCTAGTAAGAGAAAGTGAATAGCCACTCATCCAGTCTAGATTCTGCACAGTATTTCATTTATTCTGAGCTAAAAAGATTCCAATCACAATAAAAATAATAAAATAACTTGTGCAACATTGTTTTAGAAAGTCCTCAATTCCTTCTGCCAACATTCTTCAACTTCTCAAATCCTAACAGAAAAAGAAGAAGAAAAAAAGCTGAAGAAAAACTAGAGGAAAAAAAATACCAAACAAGGCTTTTTATTGTTCAGTTAATGAAAATTAATTGGAGATTGGGACAAGGAGTTAGGAACAGGCTTGGGGATTGACTGAGATTCCTAGATTCCATTCTGTACATTCTGAGATTGGATGAGAATCCGAGGGAGGGAGACCAGAACTGGGAGCTGGTGGCGGATAGGGAGATCGGATAGGAGTGCCAAAGCAGGGAGACTGGGGCTAAGAGTGGGAAGGGGGAGAGACTGGAAAGCAGGGCTGATAGCATGGCTTATTAAGGTTGCCCAACAGTTACAATAAGGCCTTTCTTCAGTTAGTTATAACCATTTGAAACTTCAACCATTTGGATTGAAATTTTCCATGAGAGATGTCTGCCTCAGGCTGAATTTTTTGGAAAATTTCAGTCAAAACAGTTGAGCTGCTTCTGAGAATGAGGCTAGATAAAAGTACTTGTTTTGCCCATGTTAAAAAACTTCCTCTGAGTTTTTCTTTGAAATCCTCTAGCACCTACATGTTCTGAAACAGGGAGTTGACATTTGGCAGGGACCTTTGTGCTAGGAGTGTGCCTTTTGCCATTCCCATGAAATATGAAAGTTTAAGATATAAGCCTTTTAAAAATGACAGTTTGTACATGCTCACTAGAGACTACTTCTTTTAGCTGCTAAAAATCGCCAAAGCTTGTCTGTCTGTCTTTGAGCACGCTCTAGCTTCTCTCAGCGCCTACTGCTGACCAGACTGCATATATGCCAACTCAAAAGAGCAACTGAGCATCACAGAACCTGTGTGACTTGCCTGCTTATGTGCCATTCCCACAAAGCCAAGGCTGCAAGGGCTCAGAAAAACCTTCCCAGTAATTGCTGCTCTGGATTGAGGAGGAGCCAGGCACTAAAAGTGAGAGCAAGGACCCATTCTCGCCTGTGCTCTCAGGTGATTTCTGGCACCTGGGCAGCATGGAGGAGGAAGACATCTGATTTAAATGCAGAAGATACAAAAGCTATATAAGGAGGTGAAAAGGGGGTAGATTGGGACAAGGAGTTCAGTGAGACAGAGTTGCAGGGGAGAAGAGAAACTGGGACTGGTCGGGTAAGTAGGCTGGGAAGACTGGAACTGGGATAGCTGGTGTGGGAAACAGGATGACAGGGAGCCAGTTGGCAGGGGAGGGGTGAATACTCTGAGATCAATTGAGGAGTTGAAGCAAAGGGGAGACTGGGCCTAGCTGGGCAAAGAGACTGAAATATGGAGTAAGGGAGGGGTTTGGGGGACTGACTAAGATTGGATGAGAAGACAAGGGAGGGAGACTAGAAGCTGATGAGGTGGAGGGTAGAGAGATGAGAAGCAAGGAGGCGGGAACAGGGACTGCCGAGGCAAGGAAACTGGTTATCAGATTGCGAGCCCAGAGGGAGAGACTAGGACTGGTTGAACAAGGAGACTGGGATGAGAATCCTGAGGTGTGAAGACTGGGACAGGGGCAATGAGGATGGGGTGGCAAAAAAGACAGGACTGGAACAGGGTCTGGTTGGAGTCAAAGCTAGGGGGAACAGGCAGAAGACTGTGCCCACTAGACCCCACCCTCCCTCCAGAGCCTAGAATGGAACCCATGATTCCTGAATGTCACCATTCCTCTGCTGTCAGCAGCTATCTGTGAAACACAGTGACTATGTGTCTCATTCTCCCTTTTGTGCCTGGTCTACATGAAGGATGGCAACCTGCTATCACTTACTCATTTAGCTCAAGTGACAGGTCTGTCTGGTTCCAACTCTGCTGGTTAACCATGTGGGTGTCACTGTGAAGACACACGATGGAATTTGTTTTTTTAGTTTGCTTTTTTAAAAAGCTAGCAAACTACACGTACATTTAAATTAAAAGAACATTACTACTACTGGAAAGTCAAGCACTCAAAAGTTGTTCATAGGTATTATGATACAATCTTTAATTATATGATCACAGACTACTTTTTCCATAGGATCCTTGCTTCATTCAGTGCACAGCATAGAGCTGTTGTGGGGATGAATTCGTATAAGAGGCTATTGTCTATGCCAGGGGTCTCAAAACTCAAATGACCATGAGGGCCACATGAGGACTAGTACATTGGCCCAAGGGCCGCATTACTGACACCCCCTGCCCCCCGCCACCCTTGGCCCCGCCCCACCCCCACTCCTCCCCTTCCATGAGGCCCCGCCGCTGCCCCGCCTATTCCCACCCCTTCCCTGCCCCCATTCCAACCCCTTCCCCGAAATCCCCACCCCAACTCTGCCCCCTCCCTGCCCCCAGGGTGTGGGGTGTGGTGGGGGCTCAGGGCAGGGAGTTGGGGTGAGGGGTACAGCAAGGGGTCAGGGTGCAGGGTGTGGCAGGGGGCTCAGGGCAGGGGGTTGGGGTGCAAGAGGGGTGCAGCAGGGGGTTCAGGGCAGTGGGTCGGGATGCAAGAGGAGTGCGGGGTGTGGCAGGGGGTTCAGGGCAGGGGGTCAGGGTGCAGGAGGCGTGCGGGGTGAGGCAGGGGGTTCAGGGCAGGGGTCAGGGTACGGTGGGGGGGTCAGGGCACAGGAGGGGTGTGGTATGGGGCTCAGGGCAGTGGGTTGGGATGCAGGAGGGGTGCGGGGTGAGGCAGGGGGGTCGGGGTGCAGGATATGGCAGGGGGCTCAAGGCAGGGGGTTTGGCTGCAGGAGGGGTTCGGGGGGCAGGATCTGGCCCGGCACGTACCAGGGGCAGGGCAGGCTCCCTGCCTGCCTTGCCCCCGCTAGAGGCTGGAACATGGGGAAGGGGGGGCGGAGGGGCTGTGTGTTTCTGTTGCTTGAGGCACTGCCTCCAGCAGCTCCCATTGGCCGCGGTTCCCCATTCCCAGACAATGGGAGCTGCTGGGGGCACTGCCTAAAGCAACAGCCACACACAGCCCCTCTGCCCCCCCCCCGCCTCTCATGTTCCAGCCTCTTCCCGGAGCTGCGCAGGGCAGGGCAGGCAGGGAGCCTGCCCTGCTTCCGGTGCACGTCTGGCCACCGCTCTGGTAAACACTGGGGGAGGACGGGGGGGCTGCAAGGGGCTCGCGGGCCGCAGAAAATCACACCGCGGGCTGCGTGTTTGAGACCCCTGGTCTATGCAATTCCTGCCTCCTTTGCTGCAGAAGTTGGAAAATGTGTAGTGAATGAGGCAGGAGACTGCTGGAAGAGAAAGGGTGGAGGTCCCATGTTTCAAAGACAATTGAATGCTGCCTTGGAGAACTGGATTATATCCCTTCCTCTACCACAGAGATCTTTTGTGATGCTAAGCAACTTGCTTAAACAAAACTTTTCACAGGTGGTAACTAATTATGTGTTCCTTGTTTTCTGGGTGCCCTATCTGAGACCTAGGAGCCTGATGTGAAGAAGTGTTGGGAACTCACCACTGAAACTGAAGTTAATGGGAGCTGTTCATGAATATATAGAGCGCTATATAAACACTAAGTATGCTGAAAAATCAAGTCCTAGGCATCTCAAATTGGGCACTCAAAATTAGTGGGTACTTAGACCTTAATCTCTTTGTGACTGAGCTAGCCATTGGTAAAACTGGAATAATACCCACCCTCCACATCACAGGGCTTTCAAGATAAAGTAACAGTTGGGTAGCACTCTGATACTATAGCGATGAAAGCCATAGAAAAGCCTGTGAAGAAATTAGTAAGTCTTTTTTCATAGTAAGGTTTGAATAATGTGCAGTTGGTAAATCCAAGGACCACACACTGAACAATGAGGATAAAACAAAATATTAAATAGCTTTTTATCAATTGAGTGCAGTCCATCCTGTGCACTGAATGAGGCAGGAATTCTGTAGAAAAAAATAGTATGATCATGTAATTAAAGATTCTCACAATACATACAAAGCGTTCAAATAAATGTTGCACAGGCAACCTTAATTCCGTAATTTCCTAGCATTTGGGTGTGTGACTTTGCAATGTTAATAATGTTTTTACCCTAGTTTGTGTGTAATTATAATACAAATATTACCCCACTGATTCCATTGGCAACAGATACTCTCAATGTGATAAACGACTTGCCCTTTACTCTTGTAGTTTTTCCACTTGAAAATCAAATTGTTCCCAAGACAGACAGTAGGACAAGATATTATTGAATTAAAATATAAATATGATTTATTTTGGGGGGCCCAGTTACATTACTGATCAAATCAGTAAGGTGAGCTCCTTGTTACCAATGGTGGTGGATTGTGCTTGGCCAGCCCAATAGCAGCTACTTCTTACTTTTATTTTTACAGGGATGGCTGGGAGGAGGTCCATTAATTTCCTTTTTGCTTTTTTCGAATTGTGATTATTATTACAGGACTTCACAGATCTGTGACCTAAAACCTGGGCTCAGGCAATAAAGTTGCCAGATGGGGACATGCAGGCAGGAGAAAGGAGGGAGACTGGAGGGGCAATATTGGAGTGAGTATGAGGAGTATGTTGAACAAAGTTTTAGAAGGCATAGGCCCATGTATACAGTGTGCAAACATGCACGCGCATTGGCTTATACATTTACTGTAACTGTTCCAACACATGAATAAATGCCTCTGCAAATCAGGTAATTAGACATGTTTGTGCACACATTTGTAGTAATAGGGCATGAAAAGAGAGATGGACATGTGGGCACTCAGAACTCTACATCCCCTTTTAAAAACTCTTGATCGGTAATTTAAAAATATAGGAATTTTAATGGTGGAATGGTTCAGTGAATTGTTGTTGCATGCTTATTTAGCTCATGATATGATCTAGACATGACTGACAGGTTTCCTGAAGTGAGATTTTACTAATCTGTTTTATATTCATAGGAGCAGGGACTGTGTCTGTGTTTGGGAAACACTTAACATAGTTTAGGCACTATCAAAATATAAATAATAGCCGTCAGTGGTGTCCACAAGCTAAAATGTGCACCACAGCTAAAACTTAGTGTGTAGCCCTGACCTAAAACCGAAGAAAGTTCCCACTCCAAATAGACTGCCTTCGTTAGACCGGGTTCCAATAATTTTTCATTCATTTCTCTGAACATACACGAGAAGCATTCCATATTAATTCCAGGCCTACCTTCGTGAGACCAGATTACAATCTTTAGTTAATGGACTTTCTCAAGATTTATGCCAGTGGGACAGAGATCAAAATCTGGACCATTTTAGGGCCTGAGGTAGAGCTGCTAGCTGAGCTGAGCTTTTAGCTACTCCAATCCCAGACTCTTCTAGCAGGAGCTGCTTCAGGAAATGGTGATGAATACTGGCTATGAGGCGTTTACACTTCACTCCCACTATGTCTCAGCAGGAGCTCCTGTATGGGAATGGTGTAATTCCTGCCCTGTTTAGTAACTCTAGACAAACACACTAACACGTTTTCACACAATCAAAATAGTGTCAACACAATCAACACAGCCAGCATGTAATCCCAGTTGCTTCCTGAAGTGAGACAAAACAGGCCAAATTCTGCTCTCAGATGCATCGATGTAAATCCAGATAAACACCATTGGCTTTGGTTGGAGTTACTTTGCTTCATAATGCTATAACTAAGACCAAAATCTATCCACAATTGCTCTAGATATGACCTTTATCCTTTCATAGAGGATGAAAAGAGACAAAAATATTACAATAGATATCTAACAGGTGTGCAGAGAGGCCTGGCTGATAGACAAGGAATCATACAAATTACACACACAGAAGCTGCCTTAGGGATGTACAAACATTATATTCAGTGAAAGATGGAGCAAAACAATGAAAAAAAGCAGTGCCCTATCAAAATGACAACAGCAGTGCTCTGTCAGCCTCAGAGGAATAGAAGTTTCACCCTGCTGCAGGCTATAACTTCTTTGGTTAGAGTTTCCTTATTATTATTATTATTATTAAAATCTAAGTAGAAGATGAGAAAAAAAAAAGATCGAGATAGATGGGGGAGTACAAGGAATCAGCAATAAAATATCGGTCAGTATGTTAGGCAGTATCAGCAGACCACCATCTAACATTGTCAAGTTTTTGGTAGAGATCACAGCAAATGAGAATTTTGAGGAGGGACTTGGAGGATAATGAAGTAGCTTTGTGGATGTGTATTGGGAGCTCCTCCCAAGCATGAGGGGCAGCATGGGAGAAAGCACAAAAGTGCTTGTTTGAAAATTTAACAAGTGAGAGATGGAGGCTGGTATCACTGGCCAACCAGAGAAAGAAGTGAGATTTTGATACTGACTGAGAGATGATAGGTAGGTTAGGGTAGGCTCTGAAGAGACTTGAAAGAGAAGACAAGCAGTTTGTGTTTGCTACAATAGAGGAGGAAGAGCTAATGGAGGGATGCAGAGGGAGGGCTACTGGGGAGAGGGATAGCTCAGTGGTTTGAGCATTGGCCTACTAAACCCAGGGTGCTGCGAGTTCAATCCTTGAGTGGGCCATTTAGGGATCTGGAGCAAAAATCTGTCAGGGATGGTACTTGGTCCTGCTGTGAAGGCAGGGGACTGGACTTTTCAAGATCCCTTCCAGTTCTATGAGATAGATACATCTCCATATTATATATGATATGGTTAGACTGGCTGGGAGAATGATCTTTGCAGAAGCATTCTGAATGGATATGACTGAGGCAAGATTGCATTTGTCAAGGCCAGAAAAAAGATGTTGCAGTAACCAAGATGTGAAATGATGAGAGCCTGAATGAGTGTTTTAATTGCATGGATAGATAGGAAAGGCCGTATCTTAGAGGTGTTATGCAAAAAGAATCTAAGATTTAGACATATCCTGGATGTGAGGATCTGGAGAGAGCTGAGTTGAAGATGACATCCAGGTTATTGGCCTGAGTGACAGGTAGGATGTTGGTGTTGTACCTGAGTGATTGAGAAAGGGGATGGGGGATTTTGGAGGAAAGATTAAGAGCTTCCTAACTATGAGCTTGATCTGACAGCTGGACATCCATGAGAGGACATCCGAGACAGGCAGAAATTTTAGTTTAGACAGAAGGTGACAGATCTGGAGTACAGTAGGTCTGAGTCATCAGCATAGAGATGGTTGTTGAATTTATGTTGGAGAATGAGATTGCCCAGAAATAAGGTATAAAAGGGAGAAGATAAAGGAACCAAGGACACAGCCCTTCTGAATCCCAACAGAAAGTTGGAGGGCCGGGGGGGGGGGGGGTGAGGAGGACCTCTGAAAGACATGCTGAAGGAGCAATTAGAGAAGGAAGAGGAGAACCAGGAGAGGAGAGTCACAGAAACCAAAAGAGGACAAGATTTCAAGAAGAAGAGCAAAATCAGCTGTGTCAAAGGTGGCTGACTGGTCAAGGAGAATGAGGATGGAGTACTGGTTCTGAGCTCTAGCTAGGAAGAGGTTGTTAGAGACTTTGAGAATGCTTTCAGTGGAATTCAAGGGGTTGAAGGAAGCCAGACTGGAAAACTCTAGGATGGAATTGGAGGGAGGAACTCCAGACAATGATTGTAGACAGCCTGTTCAATAAGCTTAGCGATGAAGGGTTGATGAAGCTGTAGTCTGAAATACAAGTGGGGTCAAGAATGGATTTTTTTAAGATAAGAGAATCTAAGGATTGTAAGGAGAAAGAGATGAAGAACTGCAAGAGAGGAGATGAAAATGGACATGAGGGATATCAGGAAATTGGGTGGGGTCTCTTGAGAAAGTGGAGAAGTTAGAGGAGGATAGCAATTGAGAAACATCTCCATCTGTGATAGTGAAGTAGAGAATTGTAGTAGATGAAGGGAAGGGAAGGCAAGGCAAGCCAAGGGATGGGAAAAGGTCACATCATATTTTGTCAGTTTTCTCTTGGATGAAATCTGCAAAATCCTGTGCAGAGAAAATAATGGAAGCAGAAGGAAGGAGAGTTTGTGGAACGAGTCAAAGGTGATGAAGAGGCAGCCAGGATTGCAGGCATAGGATTTAGTTGAGTTGAAGAAGTATAGTTATTTAGCTAGGACTAGGAATATGGCAGAACTAAAGGAAGAGAGAACAAATTTGTAGTGGAGGAACCAGCCTGGTCATAGGTCTGCTAGAGATGCTCCACAGCGTGAGAGCAGGAGTGGAGAAAGTGGATGTTGGGGGTGAGCCAGGGCTAGGAGTTGGCAGGGTTAACCTTGCAGTGGGAGAGAGGAACAAAAGAGTTAAAGGTGGAGGAGAGTGAAGCATGGAGAGAATCAACCACCTAATCAGTGGAAAAGAAAGCTGAGAGCAGACAAGAAGTCACCAATGCTGATGGAGTGGAAGTCACAGAAAGGCGAAGTGACATGGCATTGGTGTGTATATTGAGAGATGTTGCAGAAAGAGACTAGATCGGTGGTTCTCAAACTGGGGGTCAGGACCCCTCAGGGGGTTGGGAGGTTATTACATGGGGGGTTGCGAGCTGTCAGCCTCCACCCCAAACCCCACTTTGCCTCCAACATTTATAATGGTGTTAAATATATAAACAAGTGTTTTTAATTTATAAGGGGGGGGTCACATTCAAAGGCTTGCTATGTGAAAGGGGTCACCAGTACAATAGTTTGAGAACCACTGGACTAGATGGTGCTCAGAGAGAGGGATCAGTGAGAGGGCAGTGCCTGGTGAAGACCAACTTAAATGAATGGCCTTTTGATGAGTTGGAGAGCTGAACCAGGCCTGCAAGTCAAATTAACAGGTGATAGCAAGGAAATGTGCAACAAAGGGGTCGAATGGGTCATCAATGCAGAAGTTGAAGTCACAAAGGATGAGTGTAAGAGACTATGCAATGAGGAAGAGAGATCCAAAATGAGAAAGAAAGGCTCACGAAAGTAACATTGAGAGGGAGAGGAGAGAAGAGTTAGATGCAGTGCTGTTCGAAAGAAGAAAAGAAGTGGGAAGAGACGGGAATTAGAAGTCTGGGAGAGGAGAAGCCCAGCACTCCCACCATGGTCTGATCCAGGGCAGGATGTGTGAGAGAAGGAGAGACCTTCATAAGAGAGGGCAACTGCAGAGGCAGTATCAAATGAAAAGCCTCAGGTCTCTGTTAGAATCAGGAACGAACAAGATATGGAGAGGCCGTGGAGGGTTGTGGGTTTTTTTTGTGTTTTTTTTGTTAAACAGATGGAGCTAGGGTTACCATATTTCAGCAAGCAAAAAAGAGGACGGGAAGAGCCCCGCCCCCGTCCTGCCCTAGCCCCGCCCCTGCCCCTCCCACTTCCCACCCCTCTCAGAACCTCCAACCCCTCCCCCCGTTCCTTGTCCCCTGACTGCCCCCTCCTGGGACTCCTGCCCCTAACTGCCCCCCAGGACTCCACCCCCTACCTAAGCCTCCCTGCCTCTTGTCCCCTGATTGCCCCCTCCTGAGACCCTCCCCCCAAACTGCCCCCCAGGACCCTACCCCCTACCTGTACCCTGACTGCCCAAAACCTTCTCCCCCCCCGAAAAAGCCCCCCCCAACTCCCGACCCCCCCGTCTCTTGACTGCCCCCTCCAAAATCTCCCTGCCCCTTCTCCTGCCCCCTAGCCCCCTTACCCCACCGCTCAGAACATGGTGTTGGGCTCTGTGCGGAGCCGGACACGTGGCTGCACTTCCCAGCGCAACACACAACCCAGTCCCTGCCCCTGCACAGTGCTGCCGGAGCGGTGCGCTGGGCTGCAGGGGAGGAGGAGCTGCCGAGGCCCGATGCAAACGGCCCGGCAGGCCGGCCGGCTCAGAATGCAGGTGGGGGGGGGAGGAGGAGCTCTACAGCTGCTCCGGAGTCCAGCCCGGCAAGCTGCGGGGGAAGGGCTCTGGCTGCCAGAGCCCCATGCAAGCGGCTGACTTTCCTGCAGCCCTCCCAGCCGCGCCTCGCTCTGCATGGGGGGGAAATCCCGGACATTTTTAGTGATTTATAAATTCCCCCCCGGACGCTATTTTTAACACAAAAAGGAGGACATGTCTGGGTAAATCCGGACGAATGGTAACCCTAGATGGAGTGGGCATTCCAGAGACAGCAAGAGAAGGGGGGAGGAATGGGGATGAGGTTAGGAACAGTGGCACAAGAGAGGTGGAGGTGGTGGGGCTAGAAGGAAGGCCAGGTTTGGGGTAAATATCACCAGAGGTGAGAAGGAGGATGTGGAAGTGGAACCTAGATTTACACTGGCAGAAGAGGAGGCAATTGGGGTGGAGAGCAGGTGGGAACTACAGAGGGGTGAGTAACCAGGAAGGGGAGATGGAGTGGAAGGAAAGGAGGAGCAAGGAGAAAGAGGATGGCTGGTATGATGCAGAAGTGGGGTGTGGTTAGAGCCATGAGCAAGTGGCAGCTGGACAAGATTACTATACAAAAAATTCCACCACAGAAGGTCTGAAGGTATGCTCCTGGCCCCAGCCCTGATTTCCTGCTGTCTGGGAACGGTCCTCTGCTATGTTCAGAGTTCTCATTGGTCGTGAGGGGGCTGAGTCCAGACTGTGATGTAGTGGCTGTGGCGGCTCCAGCCGCAGCCAGGGGCGGCTCCAGGCACCAGCGCAGCAAGCGCGTGTCTGGGGCGGCAAGCCGCGGGGGGCAGCCTGCCAGTCGCTGTGAGGGCGGCAGGCAGGCAGCTTTTGGTGGCATGCCTGTGGGAGGTCCGCTGGTCCCGCGGCTTCTGCGGCAATTAGGCGGTGGGGACGCCAATGGCGCGGGACCGTTGGACCTCCCACAGGCATGCCGCCGAATCCGCATGACCAGCAGACTGCCCACAGGCACACCACCGAAAGCCGCCTGACAACTGTGCTTGGGGCGGCAAAAAACATAGAGCTGCCCCTGGCCACAGCATACCAAGCATGACTACTGTTATAAAAACCTATTTTGTGTTCCTAAATTGTCTCCTTCATGCATTAGAAAAATTCTGCTTAATGTCAAGATTCAAAACTATTACTCATTGCTATCACCGATAAATTCCTAGAACCAAACTGAAGTTGCTATTTAACAAGGGCTAAATTTGGCCCCTAGTTTGCATATAGAAAAAATCATCTGAATTCTGTCTTAGAAAGGAGCTGTGGATAACTTAAGTTCTACCTTAACGATTCAAATTAGGCAATAATTTTATACTCACTGGGGGAAATGGAGAAAGTAGAAGAAGCAGTAGGCTGCAATCCAGAGCTAAAACCCAAGGGGCTAACCAGAATTTGGAGTACACTCTAAAACGTGACTCAAGGGAGAGGTCATACATGGTATGAAGCGCGGTAGCTTACAGCTGCAGCCTATGCCTTGTCTAATTTTCCGCTTCTCTCCTGGGATCCTGAAATACTGACAACCTTAAAACCTTACAGCATGCTGTAGCATCAGCAGGTATATATTTCAGGCAGCCAAACAATTACTGTGTCTATCCCTCACCCTGTTTCTCTAATCCCTTGAAGAACCCCAGGCTGTTTTCCAACCTTAATACGTAGGAAGCTGTCCAGTTTTTATTGGTTGCCTTGAAATTACTTTGTTTTTACACACACGCACACATATATGTGTCTCATTTCAACTTTGTAAGAACAAGTTCAGCAAATTACAACGCTTGATCCACAGAAAAAGTTTTTCAAGCCTCAGGTGCATAAAAATATAAAACAAATCATAAAAAAAAATTTTGAGATTAAATCCATTTTAAAAAAATACCCTCAACAGCTTTTGATACATGAGGGTACTTCAACAAGTAGACTCAGACTAGTAACCTAAATCCACTTCCCATGGGAAAAATATCCACATATCACAGTTGGTGCTAATTGGTATCCTAGTTAGCAGTCTCAGCAGAGAAATCAGGGTTTGGCTGGGCATGGACACTGATCTACCATCTCATTTCTAGAGTTGGTTTCTCAGAGGCTGAGGCACATTATACTTATGGGACAGTGTGGGTAAATTTGTCCTGCTGCTTCCTGTACTATACCTGTTCTGTGGAAAAGCAGAGGACATCATTCCAGAGGGTTGTCAGACCATCACCTTTGTCATACACTAGATTAACTGAAAAAGAATTTATGGGGTAAAACTGTCTGAGACTGTCCATTTTACTAAGAGAAAAGGATTGTTCCAACCTTTCTAAATTTAAATTATTACTTATATGGTAAATAAACCAGTTGCTAGATAAACTTTAAGATCTAGCAAAATGGGCTTTTTAATATTACAAACATACTTACCTTTTTAATTAATCATTAACAGAAGATCAATCTCACTTACATCATATGTTAAAATTTAAATATTTGACAGCATAAGTAATATAGCTTCATTAATACTTATATTAGATATTTGCTCAGTCACAGTGATCAATAGCTACACGAGAACAATAATGAGAAATAATACTTTAAATTTAGTGCACATTTCATATGAAAGATTACTACAAATTAGTGTAGTCCTAGGATCATAAAGGATGATCAATCAGTGTTCTTCTGGATTAGATTCAGTCCTAGATGGTTACCTTTCTTCTTTCTTGATCCTGTCTAACGATTGTTCCAGTGCTTCTGGTTCACTGGAAAAAACAATCACTGTCGCCATTTCATTTCTCAAGAATGAATAACTTAACTGGAAATAGAGCTGGGTGCTTCACTTGGAAGGTATGGCTCAACTCAAGAACAAGAGAATTTTGGGGGCTTTAGAAATCTCCTCTCTGTTTTGCAAATTACAGGATTTTCTTTGTCCTTAAGATCAGATACTTTGAAGATCTGTTAACACCATTACTTTTATTGATTTTTAAAGGTACCTTATAGGCTCAATTGGCCCTTCTTCTTCCCAAGAAGTGAAACCTTTACCTGCTAATGATAAATAAGAAACTAATATAAGATCCCCTTTTTCTGTGGCAACCCTCAAAGGTCTAATGTTATATACTATGGATTGTTTTTAATATTCCAGCCTTGTATTGCAAAGTTTTATTATCTTTCAATAGACTAGATGAAGCCAAATGTGTGTTTGCACTTACTGTTGCCAGATTTGTAATCCTTTGCTATATCCTCTCTACATCATCCACCCTGCACTAAAAGTTTGTTATTCAAGATGCTTCCTTAGAAATAAAATGTGAGCAACTTTTAATAGTTGCTTGAATGTGGTCAGATTTCTTTAAATGTGGGTTCCAATACTTCTCCTTTTGTATAAACATACATGGGAGCTGAGATGCTATTGCTATGAATCTCCACCTTTAAAGCTATCCCTCTACATTTGCAGTTCCATATCTGGGCCTAAAGAAACCTTGCTGCACTGTGAACCCATGTAAACATGCTGAGTCCCTACCCCATCCACAACAGAGCACACAGACCCTGAGTTAGCGTCCAGACTCATTCACTTCCAGGATTTTGGCAATAATGGTAACTCAAAAACACCACCATACAGTTTAATTTTCCTCTCTCAGCTTGGCTGCCACTAGGAGTTCCCATTAGGCCCTCCTCTAGCCTAGTCTCCTAGGACTAATTCCACAAAAGGATTTTGGTGCTTACCTGCCACTTTTAGCACCTAAGTCCAACATTTAGGTGCCACAGAGATCCTCAAACATCCCAAATATGCTGTTATTAGGTATTGTGGCATTGGGAGAGGGTCTATATCTTTCTTTGAGAAGGGGCTGACCTAACTCCAAGGCATCTAACTCAGAGAGAATGTTTATGGTTGAGAATCTCAAATGGAGTTAGGCACCGAGGTACCTTTGAGAGGTAAAGGTTAGTCCCCACTCCTCTCCTCAGCATTTCTTCTAGCAACTTTAGGGAGCTACCCAATCAGCTTGCTGGCCTCTGTTAATCTCTTTCTTGGGCACCTGACTCTGCTCAGTCGTCATATGGGGAGCCTGGATACCTAACTCAGGGCTGCAGATTCCACTGGGCAGCAGGGCACCTAAAAGGTATTGCAATGCTGAGTATTGCTATGCTGAAGTCCCTTTGTGGATCTAGTTCCTTCCCTTCAGAGGGACACTCCCAACTTCCTTATACCTCTGTTGGAGTTAATTAGCCACACCTGCCACAGTGAATCAGAAGAATTTTAGAGGCTTTATGCAGGCTTCCAACAATTGCTAACTAGGTAGTCCAAAGAGGAGCCCTGCTATCCTGTTGTACTACACATACTGCGTATATTAGGGAACACTGAAGCAATTTATGTCTCTTACATCCAACTAAGCTTTTGTTTTAAGCAAATTTAGCATGGCTGAAAGTGCTGGCTTGATATTCCTAGGGACCAAAGGCCTGATTTATCCACAGAACAAGCACAGCACAAGCTTTCCTGATACTACCACCAGTGCATATTCAGAACCAGTCCTAAAGAGAACCATGTCTACAGGCAAGTTTGGTTTTTATTCCCATTCAGTCTTGGTCTCTACAGAGACTTCAAAAAACAAAGGTTCCAGTTGGTACTAACTGTGATGGTGCTTTTTTCCTTTAACATAGACACTGGGAACAAAAGGAGACCACAACATTTATTTTATATAAGGCCAAACAACCTACAGAGGATAACAACTTTGGGGAGTGGGGGAATGGTCAAATGGAAATAAGTACTGAAAATCTCACAGGTGAAATGGGTCCCTTTATGTGATTCCCAGCCAAACTTTGCATACTTAAAATATTCAGATAATTTGATATTTCAGATAAGCATCTGCACTTTTGGGAACTTATCCTGAACTTTAAATCCCTTAAGATTCCCCAATCATTAGCGAAGCGGGGGAGGGCTGCAAAAGTGGAAGCTTATGATACATATAATGAAGTAGTATTCTGGGGCCACAGCATTCATAGTTTCCCATAAACAATGCAAACACTGGCATCATTGTTAGAGATGTTCTGGGCCAGATCCATCTGCCATTAGTGGAAGTCAGTGGGAATTTTTCCATTTACTTTAATGTGAGTTGGATTGACCCCTATGTTTTGTTTTGAATGAGATAAAGATAAATTTGATGTTTTGCATCCACAATACTGCATGTGGAATACTTATTAAAGCTGGCAGATGATTCCTTTCTATTGGTGGAGATCTGATCATGTGAAGGGAAAGTATGGATTTCCTTCCTCCAGTCAGATTTGCACTGCAATGAGAGAGTTTGAGAACCAAAGCGTTTAGTAAGTGATTCACAGCAAAACAGCACTTGTACCTGGTGATCTCTGTGGATATTCAATTTCACATCTACTTTATTAGTTCCACATTACTGTACAGTTGTCATCTTATTGTACTATTTGTACATGTCACAGCATGGTCAGATCATCACTGCTGATGTTATTTTATAGATTACACTGGTCTACAATTTTTGAGAAGTCATCTGCTTCAGAGATAAAATGTGCTATTTATTATGTATTTTGATGTGCTGAATTCAAATATGATAATTAAAACAACGGATTGGCTACTGTTTCTAAGATATTTAAGTTTTTACATTTTATGTCTATGTATATTTTGTAGATAGTAGAGTTTTAATCATAAATTGTAAACCTAGGTCTTTTCATGTGTTTATGGATGCTTTACCTGATAATATTTCACCTGTCCTGTTTATGTAACACTTTAAAAATCAGCAAAAGGGTTATATAAATAAAATTTATTACGAAACAAAAGGCAAAAACTATTATGTACATAGTTTAGTCCTATTCAGTGTCTACTCGGCGCTTCTTGGCTTGTCTCTTGTATTCATTAAATGGAGCATCTCTTGTCACTGTCCAGCAATAGTCTGCAAGCATTGATGGGCTCCATTTGCCCTGATAGCATTTCTCCATTGTTGCAATGTCCTTGTGAAATGGCTCGCCGTGCTCGTCGCTCACTGCTCCGCAGTTTGGTGGAAAAAAAATCTAGATGAGAGTGCAAAAAATGTATCTTTAGTGACATGTTGCAACCAAAGCTTTTGTATGCCTTGAGGAGGTTTTCCACCAACAACCTGTAGTTGTCTGCCTTGCTGTTTGAGAAAATTTATTGCCACTAACTGGAAGGCTTTCCATGCCGTCTTTTCCTTGCCACACAGTGCATGGTCAAATGCATCATCTCGAAGAAGTTCACGAATCTGAGGACCAACAAAGACACCTTCCTTTATCTAGCTTCACTTAACCTTGGAAATTTTCCACGGAGGTACTTGAAAGCTGCTTGTGTTTTGTCAATGGCCTTGACAAAGTTCTTCATCGGACCCAGCTTGATGTGTAAGGGTGGTAACAAAATCTTCCTTGATTCAACAAGTGGTGGATGCTGAACACTTTTCCTCCCAGGCTCCAATGACTGTCGGAGTGGCCAATCTTTCTTGATGTAGTGGGAATCTCTTGCACGACTATCCCACTTGCAGAGAAAACACCAGTACTTTGTGTATCCAGTCTGCAGACCAAGCAAGAGAGCAACAACCTTCAAATCACCACAAAGCTGCCACTGATGTTGGTCATAGTTTATGCACCTCAAAAGTTGTTTCATGTTGTCACAGGTTTCCTTCATATGGACTGATGACCAACTGGAATTGATGGCAAAACATTGCCATTATGCAGTAAAACAGCTTTAAGACTCGTCTTCAATGAATCAATGAACATCGTGAACGATGTTGAGGGCTGCCATCACACCATCGATGTTGTTGCAGGCTACAAGATCACCTTCCATGAAGAAGAATGGGACAAGATCCTTTTGACGGTCACGGAACATGGAAACCCTAACATCACCTGCCAGGAGATTCCACTGCTGTAGTCTGGAGCCCAACCGCTCTGCCTTACTCTTGGGTAATTCCAAATCCCTGACAAGGTCATTCAGTTCACCTTGTGTTATGAGGTGTGGTTCAGAGGAGGAGGATGGGAGAAAATGTGGGTCCTGTGACATTGATGGTTCAGGACCAGAAGTTTCATCCTCTTCCTCTTCCTCGTCTGACTCAAGTGAGAATGATTCTGGTGCATCAGGAACCGGCAGTCCTTCTCCGTGGGGTACTGGGTGTATAGCTGATGGAATGTTTGGATAATGCAAAGTCCACTTTTTCTTCTTTGACACACCTTTCCCAACTGGAGGCACCATGCAGAAGTAACAATTGCTGGTATGATCTGTTGGCTCTCTCCAAATCATTGGCACTGCAAAAGGCATAGATTTCCTTTTCCTGTTCAACCACTGGCGAAGATTTGTTGCAGAAGTGTTGCAGCATGTGTGTGGGGCCCACCTCTTGTCCTGATCTCCAATTTTGCAGCCAAAATAAAGGTGATAGGCTTTCTTAACCATAGTGGTTATACTGTGCTTTTGTGATGCAAAAGTCATTTCACCACAAACATAGCAGAAGTTATCTGCACTGTTCACACAAGTACAAGGCATCTCTGCTCACTTTGGCTAAACGGAAATGGGTCCCTTTGCAAAATCAAACACTGACAAATAAGAGCACGACACTGTATGATTTCTAGAGCTGATATAGGGCAATTTGTTCAGCAGAGTGATGCAAGTTTTGTTATGATTGCATCATCCATGACTTCTAGGAATAACATGATGCAATTCATATCATGTATGACGCAATACCAGCTTCAGATTGCATCATTCATTGTTTTGCCTAAAAAGCAAGTACTGTCCAAACCCAGTCATAGATTTATTCATAGATCCAGTCAAAGATGTATTTTAGTCATTTCTGGTTTAAATTAAGATCCCTTCCCTTTATAACTCACTTATCCTCCGCCATTCCCAAGTCAAGGGTCGTATATACTGACCCAATAGCATATCTTGAAAACCAGAGCCAATCAACAATTTTAAGCATCATTTTCATTCTCAGTGACCCAGAATTAGTAAAGTTTGACTACATTTATTTCAGAAGCATTTTGGCTGTCGAGCAGTGTTATTAGTTTCCAGCTACAGCTAAATGCTACTGCATGGATTTTGTTGGTGTTGCATTATGTATAGAGGTCTCTTCATAGGTTTACACAGTATTACATGTATAGAAGACAAATTTTACTATGCAGGTTCTGTTTTTATTGTATTGTGGCAGTACAGGAAATTTGTTAGTATGGCTTTATGTGTTCATATAACAGTACAGATTATTTCAGTGTGGTCTATGGAAGTTACTAAATGGATTACTTCAGGTTCACGCTATCTGTAGATTTTACTGGAGGGGTTTCGTCACTGTTAAAACATGAGTATCCTAGGTAGAATATATCTGTACAGATTTGTTAATATTAAGCTGCGCGTAGATTTGGCTCTGTTGTCCATATCTTCATCTAGGTATTTATATCAGGTATGAGCACTGAGAGTTGTGTTAATAACAGGCTGTGTGGATATGTTACCTTACAAGCATGAGCAGTGGACTACTCTGTATAATATTTACAATACAGGTTATTTCAGTATAAAGTCATGTATACAGTAGACTGGTTCTGTTACTAGTAGAGGTGGGCCAGAATCAAAATCCATAGATCTGGATTTTCAGCACCTCCAGTTTGAGTGTTTTCCAGATGTGAATTTTTGTGTTTGATCACAACTCTAGTTACTTTTGAGTTGTATGTAGTGGTAACTGTATAGCTATATGGTTATAACTCTCCTGATTTTGTCACATTTGTATCACACTGCTGATTCTATTTGGCTTCAATCAGTACATTAATACCTAATCTGCATTTGCAGTAATTAGTACTTTATAATTATTTATTTAAATTGTAAGGAAAATCATTTGAATGCAATCTATCAGATTTCCAGAACTAACATTTTTGACATTCTTTTGATGATTAATGACCTGCCTTTCAGCCTTGTCCATTAAATGCTTTGGCTAGAGCCTGCTCCCTATGACAATGCTGGTGTAATGCACTGAAATAAATAGAGATACAGTGTCTTAAAACTTATGTAACAGACTGAAGATTATGGTCCTCAGAATGGCAGAAAAATCTCAAACTGCTAGCAGGACTTTCCTTGGATTAATTCAGTATGATAGTATGTCAGTAACTGTTGTAACAAGATTTTCCAGTGGGATACAAGATGAGAACTGTTCCAGAGGTACACCAGACAACCTTTCAGCCATCTGTGTAGGAAAGGTCATCCTACTGGGAGGGGAAGACTGTTTCACAGCACACTTCCACCTCATCCTGGTGCCCAGTCCTTCCAGCTTATTAACAACCATGACTATTCTAATAGTCAGCCCCCTCCCACTGTCATCACTTCTCAATTTTACACCAGTTCAGTCTCCACCACTCTTGATTCCTTTTTACCCCTTTCTCCCATCACTTAGATCCTGTCAGCCAGCCCCCAGCTCTGGCTCACCCCCAACATCTATTTCCACAGCACACATCTGTGAAGTCCCATGATAATGCAGATTCTTCTCCACTACAATTTCCTACTTTCCTCCTTCAGTTCTGTCATGCCCCTGGCCAAGCAGCACCCTCACTGAATCCCTCACCTGCACCCCAGTTCCCTTTCTCTCACCTCCACAACTCAGTTCTTAAATCCTTCCTGCCCCTCTCTCTCTCTGCAAGATCTCCCTGCCTCTTTCCAGAGTTAATATGGACAAAATCTGCCTGGGCCCTTTCATCTCACATCTCAACTAGTGTAATCTCTTCTCGGATTTATCCAATCTGTTCTCACCATTTTCTCTCTCCTCATTCACTGATCTTATTTAGATAGTATGCAGTGTTATTCTATTCTTGTTGGAATGGTCCCAGAATGATAGAGAGGCAAGGTGGGCGAGGTAATATCTTTTATTAGATCAACTTCTGTTTGTGAGAGAGAGAAGTTTTGAGCTACACAGAGTTCTTCTTCAGGTGTGGGATGTCTCACCAACAGAAGTTGGTCCAATAAAAGATATTACTTTACCCACTTTGTCTCTTTATTTAGATAGTAGGCTTTTAGGACCAGTGTACATCTCCATCTGTGTTTGAGAAGTACAGTGTTAATTTATGACACTACAGACAGGTAAAAAGCAACAGAGGGTCCTGTAGCACCTTTGAGACTAACAGAAGTATTGGGAGCATAAGCTTTCGTGGGTAAGAACCTCACTTCTTCAGATGCAAGTGGATCTGAACAAGTGAGGTTCTTACCCACGAAAGCTTATGCTCCCAATACTTCTGTTAGTCTCAAAGGTGCCACAGGACCCGCTGTTGGATTTTACAGATTCAGACTAACACGGCTGCCCCTCTGATACAGACAGGTAAGGTTCTTTTTGGAGCCATTGTAAATGCACTATTAAAATGGCACACAGAGCTGAACACATCACCTTTAAAAGTAAACCATAGGTTCCCATATTAGTTGGTGCTTTTACACATCACATAGGCTCTGAAGGCAGGAGCTGATAACTTAGTATTTCACATCCCTTCTACGTGCCAAAAGAAGTTGCAGCTGCTGTCACTGTATGGAAAGGAACACACATCATTTTGGGGCAAAGATGTATCATTCTGAGTCAAGAATACAAGTGAACTGCTGAACATGCTGGAGGTTCAACTACATAAACTTGGTGGGAAGGTAAAATGTCTTGAGGACATGCTCCATGATGCTAAATGGATCATCATTTATCTTTAAAAACAACTTCATAAAGGATCAGAACACAGCTGGGTTTACTTAGAGAATCAAGTCAGAGCAAAGAATGTTTGTCTTAGGGTATATCTATACTAGCCGCCGGATTGGCGGGCAGTGATGGATCCAGCGGGGGTCAATTTATCGCATCTAATTCAGACGCGATAAATCGACCGCTGAACGCTTTCTTGTCGACTCCTGTACTCCACCAGGCCGAGAGGTGCAGGCGCAGTCAATGGGGGAGCGTCAGCAGTTGACTCACCACGGTGAAGACACCACAGTGAATAGATCTAAGTACGTCGACTTCAGCTACATTATTCACATAGCTGAAGTTGCATAACTTAGATCAATAGGTATCAATGATGATTGAAAGAACGGAAGTATATACAAAGGAA
Organism: Malaclemys terrapin pileata; assembly: GCF_027887155.1. Lineage (NCBI taxonomy): Eukaryota > Metazoa > Chordata > Testudines > Emydidae > Malaclemys > Malaclemys terrapin. Next base: position 12,193,176 of record NC_071520.1, on the reverse strand, counting down.
ACAATAGGATTGAAGTGTTCCTAATATAACTGTTAAGTATAAGTCATCTAAACTTCTCAGATAAAGAGTGTCATTAAAAAAGAACTATGATAAAATCCACACTGCACTAGCATATAATTTTTCATTGGTAAATAAGAACAGTATTGCCAAATATTGACAACATTCCAGCTGGCCCCTCCCTCTTTTTTTTTTTAAACAAAAATGTCTGAAAGCAGTTTATAATTTTCTTGCATCTATTTTTTATTACAAATCTCTATTTTCCAGATGACTTCTGTGAATAATTCTTGGTTGGTAGCTTGATTGTGAATAGTTTATTCAAAGATATTTGATATTCAGAATTAGAGCTGTATTGGTTAGCTTTGATTGGACATAGATCAAAGTTGGATACAAGAGGCTGAGAATAAGGTTTTTAGTGTGGAATGCTTTAACAATTTCAATATGCACTCTCCATTAATATTTTAAAATTCAGGTTTTGTGATCTTACCCTCTCTCCCCCACCCCAAAAAAACCTAACAAACTTGTGTTCTAAAATATTATGGAAAGCAAATATAAAAGGTTCAAACACAGTCAAAGAAGGTTCAGGTTTTTATTCCAGCAAAAAACAAAAACAAAAAAATGTAGAAAAAATTGTGGTATTTGCTCAATGCTTTCCTTGCTAGTCCAAAGCCCTTTTAAGATGTGGTGCCCTTGGTGGAACTCTGTATCCTTTAGGCCTATTAGCCAATCCTCCAGTTCTTACAGATCATAAAGATTGGTTTCTGGGTGTGGCTTGAAGTCTTAAAAACATTATTTATGAGGAGAATATTCTTATTTGTCCTTGGCCACACAGACCAGAGGAATGACATAACTCAAGAACATTTGTAATCAAGGCGGATGAAGCACTTGTTCTTCTTCTTCGTTTCATAGGAGGAAAACATAAGTTACACCATCCTCAGGAGTTGTCCTCTTTGCAAATGAAATAAATCTGATCTGGACAGGATTGACTTCCTCAGTGTCCAGTGTCCATAAAAACCTGAACCTTTAAGTCTGGAGAGGACAAATGCTATATAAATGCTGGAGGGGACAAATGCTCTGGTCAAGTTTTGATTACTTTCGTTCACTGTTTTGGATGTGGTGAGAGCTTCTGGCTACTCCCTGTGTGTTAGACTCGTGCACCATATAACAATAAATGGGGAGGTATTGGTTCCACTCTTGATTGAAGCTAGCTCATCCCAGAGGGTCAAAACAGAGTGCCAGCTTTTTTCATAACCAGTCTAAGTCCTCCTCAAGAAATAATTTCTTGATTCTGACAACCAGACTAACTATCCCCCATCACTAGCTTATTTTGTTGGAGCAAGCTTTTTAAGAATGTGGTGGTGAGGCAATTCTGGAAACATTTGAGCTCCTTAGATCTCTTTGAACTTTCAATCATACTTTCAGTCTGAGTATGGTATGGAGACTTCACTGGTTTTATTGGTTGAAGATCAAGGTAGAAGATAAGGTTTCCATGGTGATTCCTGTAGATGTTAGCAGCCTTTGATTCTAATGATCAAAAAGTTTGACTTAACTATGGAGGGGTTTATAATTGAGCAGTTCTTGTTCTTGCTTTCAGAGAGATCTTAGAGGGTGACACTGGGTAATTGTTCATCCATCTTGCATGTGCTTTCTTGGGTAATTTTGTACAGTTCTAGTCAGTCAATCCTTCTTGTCCAGCAAGTGTATGGGACTGCTGGGGGGCAGGGATGCTGAGGTGATTTAGGCTGTAGTACTAGTATGCTTCCCTTATGAATTGAAACCAAGGGAGTTCAATGTCTGTTTTCTCAGTATCAGGTTGAGAGTCAGTCGGCTGAGGCTCTTTCCAAAGAAGATAGAGGTGATGCTGTTTGGTGGGGGAATTATTCATAGAGTTTGTTATTGAGGAACGTGCACAGTTTAAAGAGTCTGGAGTTCCAGTTGACTGTGGTGGCCAACTTGCTTTTTTAAACGTGTTTTTGTTGCAACATATGTTACTTTTTCTTTCTGGTACAATTCTTGTAAAAATTATCCTGTCCCCTTTTATGTTCTCCAGGCAAGGTTACTGTAATGCATTCTACATGGGCCTTTGGTATCTTTGAAGAGTCTTATAATAATAATAATAATAATAAAAAATATATGGAGATATACCTATCTCATAGAACTGGAAGGGATCCTGAAATGCCTTCACTAGCAGGACCAAGTACTGATTTTACCCCAGATCCCTAAGTGGCCCCCTCAAGGATTGAACTCACAACCCTGGGTTTAGCGGGCCAATGCTCAAACCACTGAGCTACCCCCCTCCCCCCTCTTAAGAAGGTACAACTTGTGGAGGGCGTGGCTGCTTTCTTTCTTCAGTGTTAGTCCAATGAGCTAAAGATTGCATTGGCTCCCTATTTTACAATTCAGCCTGGATCTTTAAAGCCCTATATGGTTTGATTCCTAAATACTTGAAACAAAGCTATTTTCCCCTGTGCTTCCCATGCACAGTTGAACTGATGAGCTGTTGATAACTGTGCCTACATTTGAATGTCTGATAACAGGAGGCAGTTTATTTTCAGTGGATGACCTTTGCCTTTGGAATTCACTTTCCCCACATGGTATGGCAAAGCTCAAGTCTGAACTTCAGCTCACCATGAAAAGTCCACTCTTTACTCAGACTTCTGCCTGAGGAAAGAGATGATGGAGCATGTTATTTGGATAGATTGATTTTAAGATGTCTCTGCTTGGCAGGGGTTGGCTAATTGTGTATTTTTAAAAGAATTTCTATGCAGGTACCTAGGGCAAGTGAAAAAGTCAAAAATTCATGTTGGACCCCATTCTTGGGACCAGCTAAGCTGTGTTAAGTGCAAGATCCAAGAGGGGCAATGCCTTTGTGGATCTTGGATTCTGGAGCCATCTGAGGGTTATGAGGCCCACAGTTTGATTCAGAGCAATCTTAGTCTATTAACCCCAAGAGGCTATTCTAGTAACTCTGGCCATCCCCAGTTTCCCCTGGCTGCAAAAGTAGGAGGAGGTCCAGAGTTGCTAGGCCAGCTCTACAACAGCTGGGGATGCCCCCACATACCAGGGGAATTCTCGGGTACCCAGTTAAGCTTGCTTTATGCCCCTTTGCACTAGCAGGGGGGTGCAGGAGGGCTGCAGCAGAACCAAGTATTAGATCCATTGTATTTTGGGGGATAATGAATATGCTAGTCACTTAGAAGCAGATATTTGCATGGTACTGACCACCTTCTATGAAATGCTGAGCTCCCTCAATTTAATGAATTCGTACTCAGGTTCCTGAGTCTTGCAGGATCAGGCAATTGATGAGTTACCAGAACAAAATGTGCAAAGCAGCTACTAGTTGCTGTGCAATTGATCGGTATGAATGTTCAAAGTTAGGTTGCTGGCAGGTTAGACTATTCAGGGCTGCAGCACATTACCAGTCCTGTTTGGGTGATGGAGGATTGTAATTTGTAATTACAAGGACACAGAGATTCACACATCTTTTTGATGTTGGAATTTGAATTATTGGGTATTTTAAAAATTGTTTCATACATCTATATTGGGTAGACATACGGTAGCAAGGGATATTGTGCTGACATAACAAGAGGAGTGTACTTCAATGTGAAGCCGCTTAACCTTTTAAACTGTTGCTAATCACCAGCATTACAAGAATACTGACAGTGTCCCAAGAATATTTGTTCAATTTAAAAAAAAAAAAGTTCAAATAAATCATCTTCACAATGCTTTTGTTTTTTCCTCTCAGGAACCATTGTTATAATATTGTATTAACTCTTATGCTTGTAGGAAGCAAGTTTTTAGGCACACACATAAACACTTAGTAAAGCAAATTTTAAGTTTGCTTTTGGTGAACATTTGCATCAAGAAACCAGTCCAGGAAGAGAAATAATACCATGATCAACCAATAGCTTAAATCTAAAGAAGACTAGTCTTAGAATTTTAAACATCATAGTAAAAGTCATTGAATAACAAATTAAAATAAACTGATCTGTTGTGGACACTTGAAAAAGTAGCAAAGTGTACCCAAGAAACTCTTAATGAATGTGAGAATGTACTATTTCCTGGGTATTAAAAAAGGGGAAAAAAACATAATAGGCACTTACCAGCAGGAAGAGAGAAAGCTACAGTTACAAAATGGCTACTCTAGCACTGCAGCTGCTTGGCTCTGCCAAATTTAAAGGGCCAGCCACAGAAAGGAATGCTGGGAAAAATCCAATAAGGGAGCAGCCATGGCCAATGAAGATTTAATGTAGGACTAAGAAGTCTCTAAGGTGATGTGGACTGCTTTAGTTTTGTAGCTGTTGCATAACACTTATAAATTATTCACTCAGCTCTATTAACCATTTGGTGCACAGTTGAGTTAGAGGGCTGCTAGTAGTGTTATCTGCATTATTTGATTTACAGACTTATAGAGTCTGGTGTCTTTAGTTATATAGAGGAGTTCTTAATTTTATTTTTAGAGAGTTCTGGTTTTATAAGCCTTCTTCTATCATAGCACAACCATAGTGGAAGTTTAGCCACTGAACTTTATTCTCTTTTTGTTTTTAAAACACCAAGACAGAAATATCACTTTATTCCATGTATAAATGTATTATGGGTGTTAAAAATTATTTTATTAATATAGTCTGACCATTTTGATTTTATGCCTTAATCAAGTGTCAAAGGGAAGAAAAGGTGGTGGTTTGGGGTTTTTATTTATTTATTTAAACAACATGATTACAACAAACATAGTTGAGTTGGTTTTTCACAACACACCTATGTCAAGTGTATTTGTGTATCAACACCTATAATGCTGCCTGTTTGTGTCAGTGCATTTTTTGAAAATGCAAGCAGTTATTTCACATTGCCTCAACAGAGAATTGAAATCCTAGAGGACATGCACACAGAGCAGCACCAGTAACACGTGAGGAATGAACTGTCGAATGTTGCTCAGAGAACTAGGGGAAAGGACTGGCTAACTTGTTTATTCAGGGCGGTTAGGGAGTCCCACCTACATAATACAATAACATGGTTAGGATTTGGTTACAGGGAAAAAAATTATGTGCTAGCCTAAGGCACTAACAAGACCATGATTAGCTGATAGGGGTAGTTACTGTGCATTAACTGTGTTTGTGAATATAAATCATGTTGAGAAGCAATTATATCACTAACTAGTTACAATGTTGATTAAACATTATAGAGTAGATGAGATTGAATTCAGCTAGTGCTGAGCCACATGCCTTGTGCTGTTCTATGGAGCTGCTGCAAACCTCTCATATCAGAATTTGGTCCTCTCATATCATAGGCTCTGTAACTCTACCCTAGACTGAATTTCCAAAGACCACTTGGAATGAGAAGGAATTTCAGACTATTTGCTCATTGAGTCCAGGGTTTTCCCACTGGAGTCATCTCAACTTTGTTAGCTGAAATTTGGACTTCTTAATCACTCTTCTTTCACTCTGGAAAGACTATTTGATAATGTGAATTTTGAGTATGGATTATAAAGTATAGGCCAAATTTTGCTCTTGGATATCCTGAAGTAAATGCAGAGTAACTGTTAAGGGCAATGGATTTACTCTGCATTTTCACTGTGTTATGGACAGCAACATTTGGTCCTATATATTTCATTACAGGACAACTCATCCCACTAGTTAGGATCTTCCTTGTTATGGAATGTGGGGTTAGTACTGATTTGAATCTGAGGTCATCTGGTCTAAAGAGAATGATTGAATATGCCATACTAGAAGGAAATATACAGTTTAAAATAAACTCATCTCTGACTTTATTCTGACAAAAATGTGTTAATTACCACTTTGTCATGCTGTTACTGGTGCAAGTGGGTAGTGTCATCCTTTAGAGTATTTATGGGAGGCCAATTATTTAGCAATAACACTGTAGTTGCTGTGAACTATGCAATAGGATTTCTGATATGTTACATATTAGAGTTGATGATGTTGTATAGAGTTATGGAATTTGCCATTGTGCCAGTGACCTTGTTGAAATCTGCCACTAAATTGTTCAGCATTTTTGTTCCTAGAGGGTTTAGGAGAAATTGATTAGCAAACATAGTGGGTCTGTGCACATTCATATTGAGTCTGCTCCTGCTCCCACTAAAATTAGTGACAAAACTTTCATTAACTCTTCTGAGATCAGGTTCATGTCTTTAAGCAGAGACAATGGGCCAAATTATGCTCTCACTGACCTTGCTGTCAATCTGGAGAAGCCCCTTAGAAGTCAGTGGTGTTACTGCTATTTACACCAAAGTAACAGAGTAAAATTTGGACCAAGGATTCTAATCAGATTAAAATAGTGATAAGATTCCTCCATACTGCTTCATCATTGCACTTCAGTCTGTACGTGGTGAGATCATTATCTGCTGAAGATAGAGGGGAAATCATTCCCTGGGCCCTATCCCCAGCTGGTGTAAATTCACATAGCTCCACTGAAGTCGAGGGAGCTGTGCTCACTTACACCAGTTGAGGATCTGATCCTTTATATTAGTCTCTTGAGTTTTCCCACACACCTAACATCATTATCACTGTTACCCTCCCCCCAACACACACTCCATAAGATGGAGGGCCAGGTTCCATCTTCTGGTTCTGTCTATAAATTGTTAATCGATTTTAACTTTTTACTGTTAATAGCAGAAAACCATTCACATGTAAACTGACCTGTAACAAGGTACACACTTCCATTTCAGACTTTCAGAGCCACCTGAAAATCATTTTTAAACACTTCTTTGTCATGACTAAATTCAAACCCGAGTCCTGTAGATGAAATCCCTACTGTACTGGAAGCTTATTTTCTCTGACTCTATATTAATTACTTCAGAAGAGTCTCAGTTCAGTTCATCACTGATCAATGAAGCAAGAACAGATTCCACAAACTGGGGTGCTCTGAAGCATTCTTTAGGTAATATGTAAGAGTTGATTCATCTTTTTAAGGTCCAACTCTCAGATATGGGAGAGGTCTTCCCAGCTTCCACAGAAGTTGTTTGGTTCCCCCTCCATACATGCACATACACACAGAATAGGGACTCTTCTACAAAAAAACAAAACAAGATCCAATGCATTGGTACTGGGGGATGTCAAAAGCTTTAATTTTAAATGTGCTGCATACCCAAGAGCTCCTCTCCTTGATTGTACAAATTCCCTGCTCTCTTGTAGAAAGCAACCCCATCCTTCCTTATCTTTGGGCCCATCCTGTGATAGTGTCCTTTATCCAAGGGCAGAGATCAATCCCTTTTGGGTGACCATTTCCCAAACAAATCTGTCAGTAGTGAGCCATGTTAATGGCATGAAGCACTGTCTCCTGCAGAAAGCTGAAAGTATCCCTTCTATTACCAGATAGATGCACCACTAAAGAAAAGTCAATACACCTACACAAAACAGAGGATTTTAGCTATCACTTGGATATAAAATATCTACATCCCTAAGGTTAAAAAAATCCTCCTTAAGAAACAACAAAATACAAAACTAGTTTTTACTTCTTGTTAACACATATAAGTATTCACATTGGCAGGGTTTTCTAACTGACCTACTGCTATAACCTTTACAGTGAAATTGATTTTTGTCTGTCACCCTAAGGGTGTGACCCATAATGGCGCGAATTATGGAGTCAATGTTAAGAATTGTGGGGACAGGAGTGACAGTGACAGCATACCAATGAATGCTGAGTGAAAAGCACTGAATTTTTCACAAATCTTGCAAAGGCAAAATATAATTAAGATAGGTCAGTAGCCCTTAGAATAAATACTGTGAAAGCTCATATTAAACAGTTTGTATAAAGCAATGGCCACAAACAGAAGAATTCTGTTACCAGAAACAAAACTGGCATGTATTTCCCTGCAGGTATGCAGGGCTTTAGTTTCCTGGGGTATCTTTCCATGTTTGAATAACTTATTAAAATGTAGATACACACGTATCTAAAAACTCGTGGTTCAGAACTGCAGATGGGAACCATGCACAGGTACAGATTAATATAATAAAACCTCTCCACGCCTTCACATGCATGAACACACAATGAGATAATGCGCCCCAGCGCCACAGAGCTTCTCCTCAGAGCCAGGCATGCTTAGGATTTAGCAAGATGTGCCATTTATAGGGAGAAGCTACCATAAGAATCCAACAGCTAGGTGTCTTTTCTAATTAATGTTATGCTATCTGCATCCCTCTAGGATGAAGTGGTCTTGTACAGGGAAATGTGAGGGGATGGAGGGAGGAAGGATGGCTTCCAGCAGAGACAATCTGGCTAATTACCTTTCTGAAATATTAGCTGAGCACAATGGACCTTAGTATGGCTCAGGTATTGGATATATGTGGATTAGAATCCAGGATAGTAAGGGAGATGATGACTTTATTCTGTGAAAAAGATAGCAGGCTGAACCTGCAGCTGACACAAGGCCAGCATCCCTTGGGAAGGTCATTTTCACTGTATCAGCAGCCTTCCTACCCTTACTAATTTTCTCTCTACACAGTAAAACATTTCTAGCTCACAGTGACATTCAGCTGTGCCTTCAGCCAGCAAAACCTTCCCTATTGTTTCAAAATCACAGCTTTCCCTCCTCCCTTTCTCAAATTCCTTCCTATTCAGAAAACAGAGGAGAGAGTTATGCTAATCCTTAATCTGATTTAAGAGAGCCAGAGAAATGCCGAGCATTTCACTTACCTTCTCACAGCCAGGCAAGCAGGGAGCCTCCACCTCTTCAATTCATCAGTACAAATGTTCACATCCACTAGAGCTTCCCTGTCTCTCCTGTGGCCCTTTTTCACATCAGTATTTAGGATTCACCGGGAGAAGCTGGACAGCAGCTGCAGAGGCATTAGACCAAAAGCCCATGTGAGGCAGGAAAATTTGCCTTTTTTCCCATTTTCTTCCTTTAAAAAAAATAAAACAGAAGCACTTGTCTGTGTCCCGTGGTCCCCTGGTGTGAGACAGGGAGGTGTTTAGTGATCACACACAGAAGACAGCGCAGGGGGAGTTTTTGGTTGGCTGTAGTGGGAGGAGTCAGAGGTAGAGAGCTTGTTTCCAAGTCAACAGAAGGTGGGGGTACAGCTATCTTTACACTGAAAGGAGGACCACACTGTAGAGCACAGCTGTCTGGGTCTGAGGCGCTTGCTAACTTGCAGAGGCACTGTACTTCGGGATTGGCTGTCTTGGAAGACAGAGCCTGGATTGTCACACGTGCTCTCCAATGGAATAGCAGGGAATGTGCTGCTGCTTAGGGAGGGGAAAGGCAGTGCTGGAACCATGCTCACTGCAGCCCTTCGCTTTCTCTTGCTCTTTCCCTGACTGCTAGATAGGTCTCGTTGTATAAGGAGCTATGTTGCTGAACGATTTGCTTGTCTTCACTGCTATATTACACACACATTATATAATACACATGTACATATACACATTCTACCAATACACACACACACACACACTTTACTCTTCCATTTTTTCTGCAGTTGTACAGATTTCCCTCATATCTGTCCCAGTCTAAATTAGTGTTGATTATTTTTTAAAACAATTTTACTGTTTATTTCTTTCTAAGGCAGTGATTGTATTGTATTAGCCACCATCTACATACATTTTAGAACAACAGTTCTCTTGAGGGAGAAAAACATAATTCAGTGTAGTAGGGCACGTTTATTTTTGTGTTTCTGTTGCAGTTTTTCCTTCTCACTCACTCTCTACTTTACACATATTTTCTTCTCTTGTGTTTTCCTTTTGCCTTTGACATTTTTTCATTCTTTGTCCCTTTTACAGCTATAGATTTGGCTGACCATTGCATTCTTTTGCACAGTCAGTGTCCAATATCAACATCTTACAAGCTTCAATTTACCTGTGAAATAAAGCATTCCATTATCACGTTAATGCCTACATTATCTTACTTATTATTTTCCTTGTTTGTTGATGACTTTTTCCTTTTAATTCTTTCAAGCTGATCAGAAACTTCTCAAACTGTATATCAGTAGCCTCTAAAAATGTGTGATCCTCCTGTCCTGATTGATTAAGGCCATTTCTTAGCCATATTTCACCATTTGGGCATCTCCATTGGAGGTAGCAATGGTGGAAACTATAGTGTAGATTGGCCTTGAGTGGTTTTTTTTTTTTTTTTTTTTTTTTCCAAACCAAGTGGGCTAGACTACAAGGTGGTAAAAGCACCTGAGTCCTGTCTACATTACCGCTTCCACTGTTATCGCTGGTTGAGCTGCAGCACTGGTTGAATTTTCAAGTGCAGATACAGCCTAAAAGCGTGCTCTCACATCCAACACATAAATAAAAGCCCAGCATTGAACCTCAGAGTAAAAGGGAGATTTGCCCCCAAGCTTTAGGCATTTTCTTCTTAGGCACGGTCAACATTAGAAAAGGTTTGCCAGTACAGCTATACCGGGAAACCCTCTTGGTGTAGCCACAACTTATACTTGCAAAAATGTGCTTTTGCCAATAAAGCTTATACCAATTCACCTAACAGAATAAGCTATATTGTCAAAAAGCACTTTTTTGCCTGTATAATTGCATTTACATTAGAGCTTTTACTGGCATGAAAATGTCAAAAATATTCAAACCCCAACCAACATTATAATATCAGCAAAAGTTTTAAGTGTAGACCCACGGTTCTGGGAGACTGTTGCTAGAAATTCTAAATATGCAAATACATTCCAAGGTGCATATGCATTAAGAGACAATGACCAGTTTTGAAATCCTACTAAAAATAATGTTTTGCTTTTAATATTCCTTTTCCTTCCCATTGCACACGAGGCCATCTCAACTACACTGCTAAAGGAATGCAACCACAGAACAGTTTCCATATATGTGAAAGGACAGTATGTGGATAAAGGCATCATAAGTTTTGCAGGTTAATCTGCTGTTCCATAAAGAACAAGTACTGTAGTTACAAAAGAAGCTGACATCACTATTCTGAAGGTACAATGGAATGTACTTTACATTTGAAAAACAGCACCAATAGATGGATAATGAATTTTAGAAGTGAAGCTCTTCTGAGAATGAGGCAAATCAGTGGTGTGGCAACTCTTTAGTGACAATTTTTAGTTTTGTTGTGGCAGTGCAACACTAAGGCGACACTTCAGATGTTCTTGATCAATGGTACAGACAAAACCCATGTTTCCATACAAACTCATTTAATACAAGCAAAATGGGTTTCAGTATCCCTATACTGAACACAAGCATATCTTTCCCTCTATTTCATCTCCACAGCCTCCTGAAGACAAGGAGTCTCTACATCTTGCTGCAAACAAGTCTTCAGTATGGCATTTCTTTTTCTAATTGATTGCAACATTGGCACTCAAACTCCCACAACAATTGTAAGGAAAATATATGGCAGATGAGCCTGTGAGGCTGGCAAATAACTCTTACAGGAGATTAAATGCCAAAATAAATCTGGGGTGTTTGATAACCAGAAAAGCCATTTATTATTATTAGATTTCAATGCTGTAACTGTTGTTCTGATTATATGCTCATATAACCCTATCCCCCCAAAATCCACAGCACATGTTGAAAAAAGAATATGTATAGTTTTTGTTTCTTGAGATTGTTGGACAATTCTATGCTGCTGCCTTCTTAGGAATTCCATAAATGTCACTTTGTGAGGTGAGTCTTGATGAATAACTGTTTGAGAGAGTAGTCTGGTTAGGGTGATGTGTCTGGACCCTTTCTTTCCCTAATGCCTCTCTGTAGGGCAGACCAGGATTTTACCTATATTGTCAATAAGAATTTTATGTCAGTCCGAAGGAGATAATGTTTAACTAGCAAAATGTCATGAAATCCTTTTCTTGTATAATACCCAATATACAGTATAGCTGGATCCATGCTTGCCCAAGTATTTGGGCATCTTTACTTTGCCAATCACTCACCAAAGTTGAAGCCTTGCTTGTTTACTGGAATTTTGGGGACGGGTAGGTTTATTTCTCAGACCAATCAAAACTCTTGAAGTTATACAGAATTCATACATGTTTAGTTTCAATGTAAATTCTCATAAAATAGGAATACGTTAGAAGAAGCTGCAAAATCCAGTAGGTTTTTTTCTAATTTATTTCACTGAGGTTTATTATATGTAAATAACAATATCACAACATATACACACGGTTGGTATAGAAAAAAAGCAATTCAAAGACCAGAGGTATCCCTCAATTTCCCTTCTTTGTACTGCAAAATTTAGTTATAATAGTTTCATTTCATTCAACTGTCTCTCTAGCACCCTCTTTTTAACGAGTAATTTTAGATCTGGGTTAATTATACAAAGAAAGGCCTGTGATTCACTTTTTAGCACATGAAGAATTGAATAGAGTATTTAAAGAAGATTACAAGTAGCTATATTTTTATTTTTCTCATGTGAAATTATTTGAAATAGCATTAGATACAGATGACTGGATTCTAATATTTATAACTTTCAAGGATACAGCTTCTTTGATACCAATGGCTTCAAGAAGAAGAAAGAAATCATGAATGCACTTTCCTGAAGGTGGTATCAGCTTAGGTTCAAAAAGCTGGGAGCCCAGTGGATCTCAGCACTGTTAGCCTGACTGGGGCCAGAATTTCACCCTTTCACATTTAGGCCCTAATCCTGCATCATTCAAGTAAATGGGAGCTTTGCAGAAGATCAAGCCCTTGGAGTATGTCTGCACTATGAGTTTGGTGGGGGGAAGAGAATGAGTCCCCAGCTCACGTACACATGCTTACAATGCCAATACCCATGCTACTGTAGCTTCACTGCTATTTATACTCACACTAGCTTGAGAAGAGTGAAAGAGTATGTGTATAGGAGCAAGGAAATCACACCCCTTGCTCCTAGTATGAACATAACCCTAGTCTCCCTGTCAGGTTTGATGGTGAAAGACACTTTCGAGGATTTAAACCTTGATGTCCCCTTTGCTATTGCTACTATTGCCAGTAGGCTAAATGGGATGTCTTTTCTATTTTTGTATCTTGAAAGACTAGAAAAATCTAAGAATCAGGTGTCCCATAAACAAAAAATTTTTGAGAAAGTTATTCCTCTGAACTGAGTGCATCTGCAGATCAGTTCTTACTATGTAGGAGTTTCTTCATATTTTTGTTATATTCCTAGTGCATCTGTAGTTCCCAGTCATTGGGTCAAATGCTGAATCAGCATTCACCACAGAAGCCAAGTCTACAGTAACAAGTACTGAATCCAGCAGCCTGTGGACAGCTACCTCAGGGCTAGCCTAGAGACCTGGAAGATATGCTAGTTTTAGCTGTGCAGTTAACATTACATAGCAGTTTTCACTTATCATAACCTTCATGATTGAAAGGAGGGCCCTAACTCTTTCAAAGACTCAGAGGGAAAAAAGAAAAAAAAAAACAGGGATTGTATAAAATAAGACAAAAGTATAATTCTTTGTAAAGCATCCAGCCTTCAAAATTACAGCACCATTAGGGAGCTGCTGCTTTATGGAAATATTTTGGGAAACATTGTTAAAAAATAAATTGTTTGTTGGGTTGTTGTCTGTAGTTTTGCCTTCATGCATTTGTGGGGAATAAGGGGGGGAAAGTCTTTCACAAGATAGTAATAATTGATCATGAAAAAAAAATGTAAAATGTATTTTTGGTTTTCAAACAGAAAAAGATGTTTTATATTTAAAAAGTACACAAAGTGACCCTGAATCTGCACTGTTGCAAACACACACAACAACACCCAAACTAGACCTAGCTCATATTACTGAGAAATAAATACAGACAATCAAAAAAGTGAGTGTTTGACAAACTGTCATTTATGACCAATAAGAAAATAAAGTACATCTCCCATTGGTTCCTGAGGGACAAAGGAGATATAGTAGTAAACTTAACTCAAAAGAACGCTTCTCCCCCTCTCCCCCAAAATAAGCAAACACAGAAAAAGTAATACATCAGATTTCACAAAGTTCAGTTCTATTTGTATTATTTTCAGGTGGTAGTGCCATAGGCAGGAAAAGATTATAGAATACAGCCAACATATGATTAGCCAGCACTAGAATATTTGGCCCCATATTATTTCCCAACCAGTATCTGATCCATTAGAATAGGAGTTCAGTAATGAAGAAAGAGAAAAACTAAAATATTCAGCCATTGGATTTCCTCTTCATTGTGCTGTGAGCAGAAGTCATGGCTTAGCTCTTGCGCTGTAAGAGCAGGTTGACTTCAGACTCTAGATCATGTAAAATTTTTGTCTTTAGCTCATTCTCAGTTGTGCAGCAAACAGCATGCCATCAGTATCTTTGGCTTTGTATTTCAGGGTTCAGATCTGAGAAGAGGGTTTTTGCCCTTAACAAGAATATCTTTGGTTCTAATAACCTTAAAGGTGGGCTGCAAAATAGAGCTCTCTCTTACAGACTTCTGACTAGACCTTTGGAACATGCCCCTCTATTTGGCATTGGTGAGGCCTCATCTGGAGTACAGTGTCCACTTTTGGGCCCCACACTACAAGAAGGATGTGGAAAAATTGGAAAGAGTCCAGCGGAGGGCAACAAAAATGATTAGGGGGCTGGAGCACATGATTTATGAGGAGAGGCTGAGGGAACTGGGATTATTTAGTCTGCAGAAGAGAAGAATGAGGGGGGATTTGATAGCTGCTTTCAAACTACCTGAAAAGGGGTTCTAAAGAGGATGGATCTAGAATGTTCTCAGTGGTAGCAGATGACAGAATAAGGAGTAATGGTCTCAAGTTGCAGTGGGGGAGGTTTAGGTTGGATATTGGGAAAAACTTTTTCACTAGGAGGGTGGTGGGTCACAGATGACACTGCTGCCAAGTATACACAGCAAACAAACTGATTAGAAGAAAAAAAAATTCATAATCTTTCTGCTAATGTTGTTTTAGGAGTTGCTTATAACAGTACATTTTAAAAGCTCCAGAAAGTAGTGTGTTTTTAGAGTTGATTGTGTCCTTTTAAGAGGACACAGTTCCTGGAATCTCTTATAATTCAGGTATTGTTTGTTTTCCCTTCCCAGTTAAGGCCCCAATTCTGCAAAGATCTTTGCATGTACTTAACTTTAAACATATGAGTAGTCCCAATGAAGTCAATGGGATTTCTTGTGCTTTAAGTTAATAATGTGTATTTTTGCAGGCTCTGAGTCTAATACTTTAAGGCAGATTAAATAGGAGGTCCTTTTTAATCTTGAAAGGTTAGAAGACTAACGGGGATTCTGTAGCATTGTACTCTTTTTACCAAAATTACTAAAAATGACCACCTGTTTTCATTGTTCAGCTGTCCTGGTGTTGGCACCAATGGGAGCTGTAGTGTAGAAAAGGATCCAGTGGCTTCTGGTAGATATACCATTTGCTAGTTCAGGAGATCTGGCCATAGGAGCCTTGTCCGTGTTAAAGCCCTAAAATCCACACTTCTGGGTGCTCCTGGTTCCATTACCTCTAGATGTTAGTAGAGTTTCTCTCCATATTGATTACATATCTTTCCTAGGGATCCAAAAAAAAAAAAAAAAAAAAAGTGTGTGTGGGGGTGGTTAATTTAATTGTTGTACAGCCAACTATAAAAATAACCAGAAAATATTTCTATTAAAATGATAAAACTTGCTGTCCTCTGGCTTTAAAATCCTCCCTTCCTTGCCGGGTGAATGCCATTGAAAAAACCACTGAATTCCAGTAGCAAAGACACCCCCCCAAAAAGAGGTGGAATTTTAAGGCTCAAGGACTGTACCTTACAGCAGTTTTGAAATTTTCTGATTTGTAATTATTTTCAAATGGAAAATCAGTTTTTTCAACCTTTGGACACAAACCTGCTCCTATTGAATTTAATGGGAGTAATCAGGTCTCTTCTGCTTCATCAAACTGGGCCCTTGCAACAGAGGATCATTAAGGCTGCAGCTCTCACTGAGAGAAACAGCTTCTTTCTCTAAATGGCAATAATGCAATGACAACAAGGAGTTTAGAATATGCTTAGAAAATTCTTTTCTAAAAGAATATTCCCATTTATATAAATGAGATTTTATCATAAATAATAAAATTAAAAATAAATAATAATTCATTAGCTCTTTTATAGCTCTTTCCATTATTAGATCGCAAATTACTTTACAAAGGAGGGCAGTATCATTATCCCTATTTTACAGATGGGGAAACTGAGGCACGGGGTGGTGACATGACTTGCTCATGGTCATCCAGCAAATCAATGGCAGAGCTGTGAGTAGAACCCACATCTCTTGAGTTGCAGTATAATGGTCTAACCAACAGGCTGCAGGCCCAAATCCTTAAAGGGATTCAGGTGTTGCTAACTCCCATTGATTTCAAAGGTAATTAGGTACCTGAATACCTTTGAAGATGTGGGTCACACTGAAACAGAGCTTGATTGTTTGCCCAGATCTCAGTAAACTGAGCCTTTCATGTGTGGATCCCCACTTCTTTATGGAAGGGGGTCAGAAGTCAGCCTTTCCCACAAATGCTCTATATGCACGAATAGGGAGAACTCTTGGTTTCTGTTTCCAAGTGAGGTCTAGTGGTTAGAGCAAGTCTTGCCCCTGTGCTGTGCCTCAGTTTCCCCAATTATTCAAAGGGGTGTAGTACCCTGCCTTTTCTCAAAAAGTGTCATCCACTGGAAGTCTTTGCATTTCTTTATGTGCACTGAGCATCTGTAGGGTTAAGGGGCTGTCTTTACAATGGATTTAATTTATGAGTTTTATTTCCTGCCCCAGTCCCTTGGGCTATATTAATACAAAACAAAAGCAAACTGCAAAGGAACTGAGGTCCTTGGGCTCTGAATACACATGATCCTCCCCCAAACCCCACAAATTCTTGGCCTTTCCTTTTGTGCAAAGCCCCTGCCCAATAGGGAACCCTTGGTTCCAGAGACAGCTGCCTGTGGGGGATTCCCTGGCAGGCCGCTCAACTGGAACAGTGCTGTCCAGGAGTCAGATGGGCGGCAGAGTGGCTTGAAGCCAGTGTGAAGGATGGCGTTGTGCCTCTGGCAGTTTCTTGAGATTAATGGGGCTCAAGAGCCACACACTCTGCTTCTTCCATGGGAGGAATAAACCTGACCAAACAGAAGAATTTGGAGGAAACTCTACAAAGAGCATCAGGGTTTTCTTCCCCCACCTTGGGATTTTCCATTCCCCTGGGATTGCTCCACATTATTTGTAAGTTGACGGTGTCCAATCACACCCCTTTATGCAAATCTACTAAAGTACAATATGATCTTCCAAAAACTGGAGCAGAGTTACTGGAAATGAATCCCTAAGGGAGAGCTGCTCACACTAGAGCTCTGTTCTGCATGCTGATCTCTAGACACTACTGCATGGAGTGCATAAGCTGCTGTAAGGTAAAAGATGGGGAGGAGGATTATCTATGTTTCAGAGCTCTTTATCTATTTCATGCACATCATCTAGGGGCCAGGCACAGGTTGAATTTTTTAGTACAGCTTGCACAAATATGACAGAGTCTGTGGGCCTGATTCTCCATTGCCTTCACCGTGTATAATCCAAATGGATAGCAAATGCTACCACATCAGAAAGACAGTGTTTTAGTCCCACTTTGCATCCTTTCTGCCTCTCTACTGCCCTGCACACAAAGAACAGGGCAGTAGAGAACGAGGCCCCTTATCACAACAGAGAGCCTCAGCTGAAAAGCAGAAAGACATCTCTAGAATGTGCAATACCCACCTGTTTTGTTTTGGAGAGCGATAGTGATCTAAAATCAACATGTTTCACTCAAACATTTGGGTCTCCCAAATTTCATGTGGAGTTTCCAGTTTTCCCTAGATTTTCTAAGCAAATCTGGACTGGAACCAAGTGAAACTCCTTGGTTTCATACAAAATCAAGGAATTCCACCACCCTTCTTTTCAGGGGCCGCTGTCACCCACCAAGCTCAACCTGCTCCCCAAGTTGCCTTTTGTTATCTATTTATGTAGAGTGAGTATTTGGCTTTTATTTCATCCTTGCCGAATACGTGAAGGGGAGGGCTGGCTGGCATCCTCTCTCATTCCAGAGCTTTACAAGGCATCTGTATTGTCTGCCTTTCCTGCCTCTACCTCTTTGGGAAAGGACCTCAGGAGGTTGAGCAATCTGGCCCTTTCTCTACAGCGCTAGAGAATGCTCCTTCTGTCTTTGGTTCTCACTGACCCTAAGTCTGAGATACACCCTGTATGCGGATATAGGAAATCCCCAGAATTTAACCTGACTTGGGGTTTCATTATGAAAAATTCACACAACCGTAGGCAGAAACCACTGTAAACAATTTCACTGGGATAGGAAACAACTGTTCTTGGAAGCACCTAGAACTGAAAATATGTTGACGGGGAGGGAGATTACCAGGAAAAACATAATTTATTGAGTTGTGTCACGGAGCAAGTACGCCCCGCCACTCGTGGGGGAGGCTAAGGGCATGGTAGCTCCGCAGTTGAATCAATATGGCTGCCCTTAGCCTCAGAGATATGTGGCCTAATGGGCAGAATCAATAGGACTCCCCTCGACTGCAGGGAAGGATGTCAATAGCGGAGGTTTGGTGGGCAGCGCTGGCTCCTCTTCCCCACCCCCAGGCCCAGCCCCTTTCTTCCTCTCGGCCAGCCAGCCCAGGGCTACCTTCTCCCATCCCTCCCCCCCTTGCTCCTCTCGGCCAGCTGAGGGCTCCGGCCGTTACTGGGGTGGAGAGGTGCCCTCAGCCACTGTGGCTCTGCTCTGGTCCCACCTCCTCCGCCAGAGGCTCGTACCACTTGGTGGTGTGATCAGGGGTGGAGGGGGAGGCTTGGCGGCAGGCCTGGGGATTTCTGGCTGCCGCATGCTGTGGACAGCAGGGATCCCCCATGGCATGGCCCCTGCTTCTTCCCTGGGCTCTCAGGCCTCTGCCTCTTCCCTGGGCTCTCAGGCCCCTGCCTGGCTGGGGCAGTGGTGGTGGGAGGGTGCTGTGCATGCAGCTCCCTCCCCGCCCTGTGCGCCCACCCATGCCCCACAATTATTCGAATGCAGAGGCCGGGGAGCGTGGGGATCCTGAACCATGCTGGGCAGGAGGCGGCTCAGCCACCAGTGGATGGACATCCCAACCAGTGGGTGCTCCTTGCTCCAGGTAAACCCCCTCAGCAGAGGCCCCACGGAGCAACTGGAGTCCCTTCGCCCCATCCCCCCACCAGCACCCCTGGGAGAGACCCAGTGCCCCCTGCCCCATCCCCCCACCAGCGGCCCTGGGGGAGACTGGACACACACCCCGAGTTCCCCCTGCCCCATCTTCCCGCGAGTGCCCCTGGTCTAGGGAGAGATGTGGATCTGGTCTAGTTTGGAGGATTGGCCTTGTCTTTTGGGAGCACAGCTGGTCCTGATCCTAGTCTCTGTGCCTCTCTGCCTGGGGGGAGGGGGAAGGACTAGCAAGAGTAGTATGAATAATGATACCGTGAATAAAATGTATTCAAGGTTTTCATACTTTTATTTTTAAAAAACATTGTAAACAGTTTTTTAATTTGCCCCATTTCATACAAAATTTTATTTCAAGGCCTGGTAGTTCATATGAGAAATGTGAAGGATGAGATAGTGTGATGATTCCCTTTCAGTGGGAGCAGCACATGGCTCGTGTTTTGGCCAGCTCTAGCTTTTGACTGACACAGACACTGACACACACACACCCCCTTTCCCCACCTGGGCTGTGCTGTGAGGCATCATCAGCTGCTGCTTTCATCTCCCTGCCTGGGCTGCATAGGGAAAGTGATCTTGATGCAGGGAGCACTGATGTTGCGCCTCGCTTCTCCCCACACAGGCCCCTAGGGGTGTGCAGGGCAGAGGAGCAGCAGTCCCTGGGGGAGCAAGCAGCAATGCCAGCTGCTTCCTGCAGCCAGGTCAGTTTCCCCACATTGGTACAGGAGGGAGATGCGGGGGTTAGGAGTGAAGGAGGTGCAGGGATTAGGGGCACAAGAGTGGGAGCAGGCCTTTGGGGCAAAGGGAGGGTGGGGAACCTGGGGAGCACAGAGGGGTCAGGGACAATGGGGGGGGGCACTACACCCACCGGGGCCAGGGGCACCAAAATGCAAGTTTGCCTATGATGCCATTTTCCCTAAGGCCAGCCCTGAGTCCCTTCCTGGGTTACTTCCTACCGTGATTCCTGTAGTTGAAGTCTGGGCATCTTCGGAGTCCCCCAGCTCTTCGGGCAATGCTACTCCCAGCAACTGCAATCTCCATGGGATCTGCCGGTATCTGGGTACCAGTCTGAGTCTTGGTGTCTCCTGATCCCATGGAGTTGGTAAGGTACATCCTCCCTCCTCTGCAGTCAGCCCTGACTGAGCTGGGCTGCTCCTTTTTATACCATAGCAGCAGTTGGCGCATGCCCAGCAGGGACAAAGGGGCATGGCTTCCACTGCCAAAAGTGCTGCCTTAACCTCTTCCTCTCTAGTGCGGGGCAAGTGTAGCGGGGCAGTTACCCCGCTCCTGTGAAAGGCTGGGCTGATTGGGGAAGCAGCCACAGCTAGGAGACCCAGAGAGTGGGGATACTGCTGGGGCAGAACCCTGAGATAAAGGGGCACTGGGGTCTGGGTGGGACATGGGGCCGGAGGCAGGTGAGTGACCAGACAGCAGAGGGCACTCTGAGTGCTGAAAGAGCTAATTCCCAAGACAACCAGCAGGAGGTGCTGCACTGGTGAGGCATTACTTCGCTACAGCAAGTACAAACCAACCCCGGGAGTCATGTCTGATGCTTTGTGGTAGAAACGTCAGCAGATATTTCAGACTTCCACAAAGAGATCCTCAGGGCCACCAGAAGACTTCACAAGCCAGTCAAAAAGCTAAATGTTATCCTGTAAGGGTATTCCTAAGTCTCTGCTTTTGTGGAATTAGCAATGAAGCATAAAGAAAAAGGGGCATACTTGCCTTAAATAGTTTGCATTTTTTTTCTGTGTCAAAGAAAATTTTTCACTTGTAAAACTACCTTTCTCTTGACTGTATTTTAATTCCGTTATTCATGCTGAGTAGTTCCTTATCTGTCAAGTAGCCCCACTGAAGTAACTGGGAGTACTCATGGCGTAAAGTAGAACTCAGCTTGTATGAGTCCAGCAGCACATGGCCTTCTGTAAATCCCCCATCTCTGCTGTCAACAGCAGGAGAAGCTCTTTTCTCTGACAAAAATAGTTAGGGCAGAACGTAAGAAATAATGCTGATATTTCAACATTAACACACACTTTACAAAAATCAAAGAATTAACAAAAGTATTACCTAAATGTCAATGAGTAATCTAATAAATTTTTTGCACAAAAAGAAAGGAAAAAGCAGTGTTCACAGCAAAAAAAATCTGGAAAATGAAAACTTGTAAGTACACATTTCTAGGAAGGAGCCCAAGTGAAGTGCCCCCCTTAATTCCTCTGACCCTTAAAGTAGCTGGACTTAAAAGTTGAAACCCACTTCCACTGCTCTCAGCAGTGAGCGTTCCCAGTGGTCAAAGAAGGTGTTTGAACATTGAGTGTGTTCATTCTTTATTGGGGGAGAAATAAGTGTGCGCTCTTTTTCTCTCTCTGCCAAATTCTGACCTCAGATATATGCAAGCAATTCCTGTTGAAGCCAATGTGAGTTGTTCATGTATATGCCCATAATGTGGTCCCTTTTTGCTTTGTTGATTTATTTTGCTGTTTCTAAGAGTGGAGCTGCTTGTTGGCCCCTTTTCAAGCTATCTAAGTAATCGAGCTGTACACTAATGCCAACAACTGTTCACAGCATGGAGAAAACAACACTCCCCTCTTGTGTGCCTGCCCTTTAAAAGAGACTGGAAATATCACCATTTCCAACACAGTTTGGATTGGAAACAGTGGGAGAAAAGCCAGAATAGCCCTTTTCATGGGGTTTCAGCTATATCCAGCAGGTACTGAGATGTGGAGCTTTATTTTATTTTATTTTTTTTCAAAAGATAGAAAAATCTTTTCAGACTTCAGAAATTCATGTTTTGTTTGGACGAAGAATGGTGAGTCAGTTCATATTTCATCCAAAATGTTTCACTAGCTCTTGTTTAAATAAAATTTACAAATGAAAAGCCTGATTGTAAAAACATTGTTTTAAAACAATTAACATTTATAAACCACTCTTTCCCGATGCTCAGATAACTTAAACTGCTCAACACATTTTTATGAAACTTAATTTAAAAAAAAACCACATTTCTGTATTAAGACCAAACGTAAGACATTTCAGTCCGAAAGGTAGTGTTTCCAGAAAGTTGTCTGAAAATAGAGATATAGAGCCAAAATGCCATCTCTACCTGTAAGTATAGATTGTAGATCGGGGTCGGCAACTTTTCAGAAGTGGTGTGCCGAGTCTTCATTTATTCAGTGTAATTTAAGGTTTCACATGCCAGTCATACATTTTAATGTTTTTAGAAGGTCTCTTTCTATAAGTCTATAATATATAACTAAACTATCGTATGTAAAGTAAATAAGGTTTTAAAAATGTTTAAGAAGCTTCATTTAAAATTAAATTAAAATGCAGAGCCCGGACCAGTGGCCAGGACCCGGGCAGTGTGAGTGCCCCTGAAAATCAGCTCAAGTGCCGCCTTTGGCACACGTGCCATAGGCTGCCTACCCCTGTTGTAGATGAAAATGAATAGTTATACTAGCTTTGCATACTTATAATGCCATATAAAAGAGAGAGAGAGAGAATCTAGTGGATGGAGCAGTGGGCTGAGCATCAAGAGACCTGGGATCATTTCTATACCTTTTCACTGACCTCTACCTCTCTATACTTATATTTCCCCTCCCCTCCTTTATCCATCTTATCTATTTAGTCTGTAATCTTGTTGAAGCAGAGACTGGCTCTTATGCATTTGTACAGTGCCTAGCACAATGGAACTATGATCTCATTTGAATCCTCTAGGAACGACTGTGATAGAAAATATAATACATGTATATATTTACAGAGCCTGCGTATCATAAATATGGATTATTATTTTATTTGTTTTAGTGTATCCCTTGGCTGCAATTGAATTAATGATTTTTTTCTCTTTTTAAATATTGGGCTGTCCTTCCTTAAATCGGATCTTAAAATAATTGTTTGGGGTGCCAAGGCAGTCTCTAACTTCTTGGCCTTACTGTCAGAGAAGTGAAAAGTCAAATTCTATGTGCAGGAGTCAGTTTTAGGACTTTTCATAAATATAATAAGGGAAATGGTTTAAATGAGAATATCCTATATGCAATATCAAAGCCTGTTGAGAACAGGAACACAGGCAATAGAACAAATAATGAAAAAACAATGCAGCCAAACTCAGAGCGCTAAATCATGGACTCAGACAGTCAACAGAAAATGCAGAGCAGCAGTTTGATAAATGATTGGATCTGGTAGAGGCTTATTGAGTAACAGTTAATGATTGTCTGGGCCCTCGATCTACACATGCAAGTATTTAGGCAGGTATAAAATCCAATATTAACTGAAGAGACCTGAATCAATCCAAATTCTCTTATGAACATGTTCGCTTTGTTATACCCATTGAATTATCTTTCCTTTCTGTAAACAACTTAAATAAATCATGCCAGGTGTTTGTGGAAGCAATGATGTCATCAGAGCCTTTTATGGCAGGGTGTTTTATGAGTCACTTTGCTCTTACTCTATATTTGTATGTCTCCCTTACTGCTCAGAGGAGCAAGGAGGGATTTGTAATCTCTCACATCTGAAACTTGATTGTAGCACATGCCTGGAGCACAGATCCTGAGGATTACTTATCATCTGAATACTTTAATTCACTATATTTGAACTCAGATCTTCAGAACAAGCAATACAATGTCAGATCTTTTTCCTGCCTTCATGTTGTTTTTTAGAAAGATCTTCACAGTGGAGGGAGTTCATAAACATGTGAGGATCACATTGCAATTAGTAAGTGAATTATCCCAGACACATACCTGTAGGCCAAACAACATTTTCTTCTGAACAAAATGAATTAAATTATTTTGCATACACTACAAGATATTTCCTAATTTATGATGAGCCAATATATACAGTTGAAGCTAAGATCTTAGAAGAAGAGATTAGACATTTATATGGATGGTGAACATTGAGTTAAATGAGACAGGATGAAAATTTGTATCATAAAAGATAAAATGCTCATGCTTCAGGGCATAAGCCAACCACTAACTGTCAGGGCTGGGAAAAAACAGATGTTCCATAATTTTTCAGAAGAGTTTTTTTGTGCCCTTCCCTGAAGCATCTGGTACTGACCACCATAGGATGCTGAATTTGATGGATCATTGGTGTGATCTAGTGTGTAATTCCTATGTAAAAATGTAATCTAGGATCTATTTTTTAATGTGAAAACTCTAAAGTGTATTCCTTTCTGCCTGGCTGAGAACTTTCAGACAAAAGATTATTTTTGTTTTCTAAGTATTCTTGGAGACACTAACAGACTTTCTTTCTAAGACAACTTTACTGTAAAACAGATCACAGATTTGGATCTTAATTTAAAAGAGAATTAGTTTGACATTTCAAGGGATGACTATAGAGTCTCTCTCTTCAGTAAGAAGATAGAACATATTTAGCTAGATGTTGGAAGTGGAGCACACAGGTGGGCTCTTTTTCATTTTTGGTGGGCCTATCCACTGCTCCAAACACCCTGGAAGGAAATTTTAGTCTAGTTCAAGAATACTGCTGTCCTTTATCTACTCATTGACATATCTTTTGGGGGAGAGTGGAGGAGCCTGCATTCTCAATCTTAAAATTACATTAGCTAATATGGGACTTTCAAACTGTGTTTTATGGACCACCAGTGGTCAATTCTTCCCAGTGGTCCAATGAATGAAACTTTTTGAGAACCACAAAGTGGTGGATCAGGGTGTTGTGATGGGAGAAGCACAGAGAGGCTCACTCCTTTACAAACTGGCCTGCAGAAAGGAAATACTGGAGAAGCACTGAGCTACTGCATGCATTTAATCTATGCTGCTAGTCACACAACTGCCCTGAAAATAGGTTGCTCCTAATCTAGAATGCTGCTGATGTCATAGACGTGACGGTGCAGCTATGGATAAGGCTTACTGACTCTATATGACAGAAAAAAGAGATATTGCTAAGTTTGAGACTTACTAGGGATGCATGTTTATGCTTCCAGCAGCTAGAGCAGAGACTGAACCCCCATCACACAACACCTGATACAGCAGATGAATGTTAGCAGTGAAAAGAGCAAAAGTGCTTGCACAAAAGTAGGGTCAACTAAATAGGTGAAATCAATATTAAAACAAACAAACAAACAAAACATCTAAACAGAAATTGTGGAACTTGCTGTGATTCCTCAACTCAGTCATTGTTTCTTGTTACAGTCTAGCCAGCAGCCTCTTTCAGCAGATTGTAGATTCTTTTAGGGAGAGACCCTGTGTTCCTACTTAGTTTGTCAAGCACAAAGCCCACTATTGGCACTATGTAAGATGCTCTGTACAACCTTGGCCAACTCACTGTAGCAGAAGGAGACAAGATGGCTGGGTGTGACACATAATTTGCACTCAGAGTCTCAATAGCAAGGGCCTCCACCAATGGTAAGACATGAAGAGGGAAAAATGCAGTTAATTAAAGATGACTGAGTCAAAGAAGCTCAATAAACATTAACTGGCAGAAACAAACTCAAAAGCCAATGAAAATGGGGCAGTCAAACAGATCAATGCCACATGAAAGGAAGGATGCAAACAGAGACATGGGCCATTAATTTTGAGATGCAGCAAAAGACACATATGTATGGTTGCAGGAAGAGAAATGGTAGTGGAGATAGCAAGAGTGCTAGGCTAGCATTCAAGAAGGCAGGCGTGAGAGAGACAAACAGGAGAGAAAAGATGCTGGGATAGCACAAGGCAGAAAGAGATGCATGGCAAATATTTGGCAAAAAGGGATTAAGAAGAGTTGATGAATGGACAAAGACAAACAGAAAATAGGCATGAGAGAAAAAGAGTTAAGAGAAAAGTAATAACAGACAGAAGGAAAATGAAAGCGAGCGATTGCTTATTTTGGCTTAGATCAGAGCTGAGTGTGCTATATGAGAAGCATATTTGTCTTATGAACTGTTAATGCCTAGTTTGTGATCCTTGCCTGAGGAACAGCAGTATGAAAACTACACACTGGGCCTGGAAGCAGGAGGAATGTAGAGCTTTTAACTTCCCACCATTTGTATTTATTTTTACGTTTGCATGCAGCATGCCATCTTATCAGGGAAGAATAAAATTACTTTAAGGTCAAGTTGTCCAAATGTGCTTCCTGTTTGAAAATATCACAGAGTAGCTATCACAGCAGGTCTACAGGAAGTAGATGGATGCTGCAGGAACCATCTGCTTGCAGGTCAAATCCTCCTCTGACATTGAAACCCCCAATTTTGCACATACAATTATTTGCATGGCAGACCTACATTTGCAAATAGTAGGAAGTTTTTGGCTATCCTAGTCTCACATGCCAGTGGGCTTATGGGGAGATTTTTGTCATGAACAACTATGGGAGCAATTTTAAAGGCTGGTTTTTGGAAGTTTCTCTCTCACTATACAACTTACTTCAAAAGACCTTCAAAACATGTGGAGGCAGATTCTTGGGATCAGACCAGTGGGGGAAATATGGGTAGGTCAGCCCCAGGTTATAATGTAGGCTGTTCTCAGTTATTCCTGCAGGATCAGTTCTCTAGGGACCATGCTGCCAGCCAGGGGTTCTTGACACACAAAGCACTCCCTGCTATATCCCCACCTTTTTCCAGCCCACCCGCAACACAGCGCAATGACAAAGGAGCCAAAAGTCAGTGAAAGTCAGCGATACAGACTTTATTCCTTTATGAGGAGAATCTCTAGCTGGCCCATTAGAAGCCAATCATCCCTTTTGTTCCATCAAAGCAACACAAATGGGATGGAACATGGGGCCAGAATCTGGTCATGAATTTCTTTCTCCTCGTGCCTGAAAAAGAAAGAGAAAATTGATTAAAGAAAGGAAAATGGAAATCATACTTAATTACAATATCATGCCTTGGCAACATGATTCCCCAGTGCAGTCACACTGATCTATGGCATTACAGAAGACATGTATATGCTCTCCCTACATCACTGTCCTGTCACAATACACAGTTCTCAGCTTAAAACATCACTTATTTGTAGCCTTCAACATAATTTTTGTGATTCCAATTTTCATTTTTCCCAACTTGATGGTTTTTGTACTCTTACTGCAACTGGCTTCCAAATGTAGCAAAGGTAGCAAAAGCTTTAATAACATCACTGTCACGGCTTCTTCTGCATTAGGAGAGTAAAGCCCAGTAAGCTAATGACATATGAAATTACTCAATGTCAGCAAAACCTCAGAAGTAGAGTAGAGGTTATTCTGTTCTATACATTGATAAAGGGCCATAGTAGTCTTAGGCTTGACTGTGAACTGAGGGAATTTTTCCCATGGGTTACCAAAGGGTCATTGAAATCCTTTTCTAGCTGTACTTGGGGGAAAGATCCCTTTATTCCTGAATAAGGAGATTGCTTTTAAGTAGCCTTGTTGCTTTTCATACACTGAACTTCCTTGTTCAACTACATATGAATCAATTCAAATGGAGCCACTTTTCTCTTAGTAACCAAAGAATTGTCTTAGCAACCAGACGCTGAGGATTTTGTTTCCACATAGTTACTGGTGGACAATGTGTTCTCTTCTGCTTTCACTTTTCCATGGCAATGCTGTTTCAATGTTGGCTTAGTATTGTCTAAGAAATGGAATGCTTAAGAGTAAGCCACTCAGCCCTCGCAGCTGTGCTGTAGCCCAGCAAGATTATTCTTTCTAGGAAATAGTGAAGTGCTGACTGCTGGGAAGCTCAAACCCCCCATTTCTCCCAGTATAAATCATTGCAAGGAGTGGTGTAAGGGAGTGTGACGAACCGGGACTGTTCTTAATGTGGTCTTTGAATGCTGAGTCGGGAGAGTTGGCTGGGAAGGCAGGGGAGGTTGGCTAGGACGGTCTGCATTGGGGGATGGGAGACTGGCCTTGAGGGAAGATACCTGAGCATGTAACGTGAGAACCCAGGAAGGGGTTAGAGGCCAGGTGAAACCTCTGCCCGGGAAATTGAACAAAGGCTGTGGGAGGGGTCGTTGAAGGGAGAGTTTCAGGAGCTGGCTGGTGGAATGGCTGGGAGGCAGACAGGGCTCTGACCTCCCAAGGGGGCTGTGGTGCCCTGGGACCCCAAGATGGACCTAACTGGGGGGGGATCCTGTTGTCTGTGCCTGCAAGACCTGTCTTGGACCTGTGTTCCTGTTGTCTAAATAAACCTTCTGCTTTACTGGCTGGCTGAGAGTCATAGTAAATCGCAGGAAGCCGGGGGTGCAGAGCCTTGTGTCCCCTCACACTCCGTGACAGGGAGCACACAGCTATTCCACTCCTGTAATCTCTCAGCAGGAGTTATTATAGGGACAAAATAGTGCACTTGTGGAAATTGGGAACATCAGAGCAACTGTTAACTTGAGCCTCACCTGGGTCGAAATCATTGTAGGAACAAGCATGAGCTGTGGCAGTAGATAATTTGTTGCCTCTCTTAGCAAATGACGCTGGACAGAATAAGGTTGAAGGGAATGACTCTGCAAGAGAATACATTTGAGAAAACTATAAACTGCTTACAGTTTGCAAATAGAGGTGAAATTTGCCAAATAAATCCTGGGGAAATGTTGGAGGAGTGCTGGTAAAGTGTCCACAGTTACAACGGTCTCCATCTCCCTTAACACCACACTATGGGGACAGAAATAGCTGGGTCATTTTAATCATGGTAGCAAATTTCAAAATGTTGATTGAAGCATTAAATGCCTTAGCACTTTCAGTCCAAGCTTCCTTTCTGTCTCTGGCTGCAGGTGCTGTTGGCATAGTGGAAAGCAGTTTGATTTCTTCACTTGTTCTTAAACTGAAAACTGAGCTGGATGAAATCCAAGAGTTGATACTGGACACACTCTGTGGCTGCCTATGTGTAGAGGCTTTTGAAGCTCTTGCAACAGGCGCTGTTCCCATTCTGAAGGAAAAGCTCACTCATCCATCAGTGGCCATCAGGAGCAAAGCTGCCCGTGCCCTCTTGGGAATTAGGTAAGGGGAAGAAAGGACTGTGCACATGGGTTGTTCCAAGACAATATCTGTCTACTGATTGAGTCCCGGGCACTAGTTTGCAGTTGTACCACCTTACACTTTAAACTTGTCACATCTCACATTGCAAAGTAACATCAGGCTAGATGTGTACGTGGACTTAGCTGCTCTGGTGTTGGCAATTCAGTAGATGGCACTCTTCCCTCCCACCCCTGCCACTCACGTTCATAGTGAGCTAATGCCCCTGCATGGTACTAAGCACTGCAGCACTGCTGGATGTACCGTTTTGTATATGAGACAGTGTAGAACCAAAATCCTGATAATTTGTGATCACCAGATCGATCCCATAATAACCTTTTGCAAGAGGAGGAATGTTAGA
The DNA here is from genome assembly GCF_027887155.1 of Malaclemys terrapin pileata. Lineage (NCBI taxonomy): Eukaryota > Metazoa > Chordata > Testudines > Emydidae > Malaclemys > Malaclemys terrapin. The sequence continues at coordinate 12,163,888 of NC_071520.1, read as the reverse complement.
ATAAACTAATTATTTTTTACCTACCTAAATTTTCAGTTGGATACAGCATTCTTCATCTCCTGTTATAAACTTTGTCATTTGTTACTATGTTGGGTTAAACAGTTGCTATATTTTATCCTAGAGTGGCTGCATTTCAATGGATAAAACATTCCTGTGTATACTTTGTATATCAGTTAGTTAAGTCGGTAAAGCATTTCACAATCCTTGGAGTAAAATATACAATATAAATGCAAGTTGTTAACAGAACCGTGCAGTATGGTGAAGGATAACATATTTGGTCACTATGATGTAATACAGTTCAATATAATAATCTTCCATGGAAATGGCATCATTGTTTATGAAAACTACTATGCTAAGTTCAGCCCAAACACATGCTGAATAGGGAGCTACAATATGGCAGATCCTCTTAAAGAAATGAGATCTGTGCACTCAGAATCATCCTGTGGCTCTTTATTTAAGTCTTAAATTCATCATCCACAGAGTAAACCAATAAGAGTTTTTAGTGAGTCAAACCCAAGAGTTCAACTACAAGCCTGCATCAAGGCAAGGACCCTGTATTTTATCTCATTTGTGAGGCACCACATTTAACAGTTAGAGTATTAGATAATATGAACACTTGGCTTCTGGCTTTAAAGGCAAATGGCTGTGGAAATATAGGCACCCAACCCCAGTGCTCACTGCTAGTATCACCAAAATACCTCCATGAGCTATACTACTATATAGAATCATAGAACTGGAAGGGACCTCGAGAGGTCATCTAGTCCAGTCCCCTGCACTCATGGCAGGACTAAATATTATCTAGACCATCCCTGACAGATGTTTGTCTAACCTGCTCTTAAAAATCTCCAATGATGGAGATTCCACGACCTTCCTAGGCAATTTATTTCAGTGCTTAACCCACCCTGACAGGAAGTTTTTCCTAATGTCCAACCTAAAAGGCCTTTTTTTCAATTTAAGCCCATTGCTTCTTGTCCTATCCTCAGAGGTTAAGGAGAATTTTTTTCTCCCTCTTCCTTGTAACAACCTTTTATGTACTTAAACTGTTATGCCCTCCCACCCCAGGTCTTCTCTTCTCCAGATCCAATGTTTTCAATCTCCCCTTATTGGTCATGTTTTCTAGAACTCTAATAATTTTTGTTGCTCTTCTCTGGACTTTCTCCAATTTGTCTACAACTTTCCTGACATGTGGCACCCCAGAACTGGACACAATACTCCAGTTGAGGCCTAATCAGTGCAGAGTAAAGCTGAAGCGTTACTTCTCGTGTCTTGCTTACAACATTTCTGCTAATACATCCCAGATTGATGTTTGCTTTTTTTCTCCCAATAGTGTTACACTGTTCATTCATATTTAGCTTGTAATCCACTATGACTCCCAGATCCCTGTCCACAATACTACATCCTAGGCAGTCATTTCCCATTTTGTATGTGTGCAATTGATTGTTTCTTCCTAAGTGAACTACTTTGCATTTATCTTTATTGAATTTCATCCTATTTACTTCAGACCATTTCTCGAGATCATTTTCAATTTTAATTCTATCCTACAAAGCACTTGCAATCCCATCCGCAAACTTTATAAGTGTACTCTCTATGCCATTCTTTAAATCACTGATGAAGATATTGAACAGAACTGGACCCAGAACTAATCCTTGAGGGACCCCCTTGATATGCCCTTCTAGCTTGACTGTGAACCACTGATAACTACTCTCTGGGAGCAGTTTTCCAACCAGTTATGCATCCATCTTATAGTAGCTCCATCTAGATTGCATTTCCCTAGTTTGTTTATGAGAAGGTCATGCGAGATAGTATCAAAAGCTTCACTAACATCAAGATCCACCACGTCTACTGCTTCCCCCCATCCACAAGGCTTGTTACCCTGTCAAAGAAAGCTAACAGGTTGGTTTGACATGATTTGTTCTTGAAAAATCCATGCTGATTGTTACTTATCACCTTATTATCTTCTATATATTTACAACTTGATTGCCTAATTATTTGGTCCATTATCTTTCCGGGTACAGAAGTTAAGCTGATTGCTCTGTAATTCCCCGGGTTGTCCTTATTTCCCTTTTTATAGATTGACACTATATTTGCCCTTTTCCAGTCTTCTGGAATCTTTCCCGTCTTCCATGACTTTTCAAAGATAATTGCTAATGGCTCAGATATCTCCTCAGTCAGCTCCTTGAGTATTCCAGGATGCATTTCATCAGGCCCTGGTGACGTATTTTAGCCTCTGATCCTTCTCATTTTCACTGGCATTTACTGTGTTAGAGGTCCAATCACTGCCAACCTTTTTGGTGATAATTGAAACAAAAAAGTCATTTAATACTTGAGACATTTCCACATTTTCTGTTATTGTTCCCTCCCCCCCCCCTTGTGTAATGGGCCTACTCTGTCTTTGGTCTTCCTTTTGCTTCTAATATATTTGTAGAATGTTTTCTTGTTACCCTTTATGTCTCTAGCTAGTTTAATCTTGTTCTGTGCCTTGCCCTTCCTAATTTTGTCCCTACATACTTGTGTAATTTATTTATATTCACCCTTTGTAATTTGTCGGACTCTTTTTTGAGTTTCAGATCATTGAAGATTTCCTGATTAAGCCAGGGTGGTTTCTTGCCATACTTCCTATCTTTCCTATGCATTGAGCATGTAGTTTCAACAGTAACCACTCTACCACAAACTGACCTCTCCCTTGTCCGATTTGTAACTCTGGCATGGGTGTTTAAAGTGCCCTCTAACATTCAGAATAATCTGGCTCCAAACAGAACAGAAGAGAATTCTGCATCAGCATTCTCGTCATGAAATGAAGGGGGGAAATGGTAGGAGGCTGTAGTCAGTTGTACTGATTGTTGACATAGGTTCAAGAAAGCACATTAACCTTCTCTCTTCCTCAGTATCCCTCTGGAAGGAAAAAATATTGTGTGGGATGAAGAGGTTATCCCAGTGCTGGTCAGCCTGTTGGAGGATTCAGATCCTGAGGTCCGAGCCAATGCAGCAGGAGCACTGATGAATGCCACCATTACGACCCAAGGTGAGAGAAGCAGCTCCTGCTGGGGATACTTCCTGTAAAGCAGAGCATTCCTCATTCTGCTATCAGACTAGTGCCATTTGATCAGCTGACAGTTTTATTTCATAACTTTCTTAGATAAATTGAAAAAATCTAGGTTCAGATAATGCTAAAGTTGTTGCAGAAACTAGCAGAAACGGGACATTTCATTAGGTCTGTCCCTCAGCTACTTTGTTCACCCATAGTGTCTAGGTATTGCAATATAGTTGGTTTAATCCACCTCCACTGGCTCAGGGAAATGTATGTCAGGCCTACCAGTGCCTGGGGAAGATTCTTTCTGGCAGAGGACAAGTAATGGTTATAGCACCACCCTCCCTCAAAGGTGCTGCTAGGTTAGAGTCCCACAACCAGCAACTGTCCTGGGAATGCTTTGAACCTGCAATCCTTAGCTGAGAGCAGGAGTGCCTAAGTTTTCCATTACTTTCCTGTAGTTTGTGTGTGTGTTTAAAAGGTACCGTTTTCCCCACTACTGGGGCGGAGGGAGTTCTCATCAATGTCAGATCCATGACTTTGAAAACACTAACGGGTAACTTTTCAGTGTGCTGAACATGTAATTGGACATACAAGAATCCTTAATAACAGTAATTGTGTTTCAGTCCTCCTCTGCATACCACTGCAAATGCCCCCCTTGCTCTGGAAGATGATACAGGAGTAGATTTAAGTATTTACTCAGAATATCTTAGAAAAGAAAAGAATGGAGGGCGCTCCTGAGGACATTTGCCCTGAGAAATTTTTTCTTATCATTTGGTGTCTCTTGAGATCTAAGTGATTCTTTTCAAAGTAAAATAAATAAAATGTGGAAAGTAGGGGGAGTTAACTTAAGTAGTGGGATTGCTCTTTTAAGAATAAAAAAATGGAGGTTTATTGTGGTCTCTAGCAGAGATGGACTGAACCAAAACCCAAAGCCATCAGCACTACCAAATATTGAAGTGTTCAAAATCTAGAACCAGAGTGGAGATCGAGCTAGCTCCCTTTCTAGTGTGTGGTCATGGTTTATTAACAGGTTCAGGCTTGTTAAGTGGTTATTTGATTATATTCAATAACAAATTTTAAGTCCAATTATTTTTTGCTCAGGGAAATATGCAGCCCTTAGTGCAGATGCCATTCCACCTTTACTGAAGCTGGTCGATGATGAAACCAGCAAAGTACGCTTGAATGCAATCAAAGCCCTGACCATGCTGTCTGAGGCACCTGAGGGTCGCAAGACACTACTGAACCATGTGGACCTCTTTCGAGGGCAGCTGAATGACTCAAGTGAGGCTGTAAGCAGAGCAGCAAAAATCGCCATCAAAGTCATCGAGTGGAAACCTTAAACCCAGGGCATCATAAAGCAATAAAATAGCAGCAAAACTCCTGCACATTGTGTGACTCAGACTTTTTCTTAAATGTTCTGTATTAAATCCCTATCTGTTTTAGCATATGAAGAGTTTTACTTCACCTACAACTGCTCCTCAGTATTTCTGCACGTAGAAATCTATAGGGAACAGTGTGTGGTCTTGGGGTTAGAATAGGGCACAGGGAGTCCCTGAAATATTTACTTTATTACTCCAGCATGGCCATTCTGTGCAACTATCTTTTAGCTGTGATAAGGGAAGGTACCATAGCTGGGGGTTAGATCCCACCCTGTACCTTCTCTGTCCTTCTACAAGGCACCAAACTGAATGGCATGCAATGTTGCCATCCCTCAAATTGGACACGAGCATTCTAGAACTTTGAAACATTCTCAGGGGTTCATTTTTCCCAGAGCTCAGTAGCATTTTGTAAAGGAGACCAACCCCTCATGCCCTCTCATTGAACTCCATGGCATAACCAAAGGGAATCAACCTATCTTGGAGCACCTTAACATTCTCTGAAAGATGTCACACCGTCAGAGCCCCCTAGCATCTTCTGCAGGGACTGCCCAATCCTGGAGCTCTTTGATGGCTTATGCTTCTCCAGGTAATTTTTCTGTGACATCTCTTAAGTGGAGACTACCATCCACTATGGCAATAAGCATCTTCTGAAGGCTCCATGCCTTCCAGGATCTCCATGATGTTCTTTGATGAAACCTAACCCTTTCTTGATAGTTCTGTTCATTTTCTGAAGAGGGGGAGGAGGGCAGGTTACATAGATACACCTAATTGGACATTATTCAGCTGATAAAGCCCAACTTTACAGATAGTCCAGAATCAACCCTCCAGAACCAAACTCAGTTCACACTTTTGGAGGGAGGAGCACCACAATCCAGATCCAATCCAAATTTTGCAGTTAGCCCCATCCTATTATGGGCCAAAGCAAACCCCCAGATTCAAACAGTCTTGAAATTTGGTGGAGAGGGATTTAAATTTAAAACAACTTCATGACTTGAGCTCATCTATAATAACCTTCTGACTCTCGCAACACAAAACCCCTTTGGGGTGTCTAGCACTGCTGGTTATACTAATACTCCCACACCTTGTGTTCTGGGAGTGCAAGCACCAAGATTCTAGCTGTCCCCTGTGCAGGCACACGCTAGGAGACTTCCGTGGATTGACTTGCCCCAACTTACATACCCATTAGTAGCCAAAAATCTGGCCCCACATCTGCATGTTTGCAGGCATGATATTTCCTAGTGATCTGTTACCCTCCATTATGTTATTTTATATTAAACAGAATGAGAGCTCCAGTTCTCTTCCCAGGTTGTTCTGGAACAGCTCCTACTGAAAGGCCACTTATCAAACAGCCTCATCTTCATGACAGGTCACTTGCAGAACACTGAAAGAAATCGCTGTGCAGCCTAGAAATCTCCACTGGAAAAAAAATATTTGGATATCAGGAAGTTCTTCTTTGAGCACTGGTCCCTATGGGTAGTCACTATGAGTGTGTGCACACAATGTGCATCCGGGACTGGAAATTCTTTAACAGCAGTGTCTGTTACTCCATGCCTATGCCCTGTGCCTCCTTGTGAGGGCATAAAGGGTGGCACAGACCAACCCCACATCCCCAGTTCCTCTTCTACTGCTCACAGTCTTCGACAGAACCTCCTATGTCTGTTCTTCTTGTCAGTGTCTTCCTCCTCTAATTCCCCCTTTTTTCTACAGGGAATCAATTATGCCCAAAGTGCCTGGCTTTAAACCTTGCCTGGCCTGCCCCTGGGTTTTCCCAGTGTAAGCAACCCTCACAAAATTTGTCTGTACTGCCTTGGGGAAACTCACACTCCCTTGAAGTGTAGTATCTGCCACGCGTTCCTTCCATGTACCAGAAAAGATTTCAGGTTCCACAAGTGCTTTATGTAGCTTCCCATGAGGCTCCATTCAGAACTGGGGCCCTCCCACTCACCTGGAACCATCAGGCAGTGCATCGCCAGGATCCAGTATCAGCAGTTTGGAGTCCTTTTCCAAATACACGACCCTCATGAAGTAGAGACACTAAACAAACAAGATCAAATTTCCCCAGCAGAAACAGGACAAATCCCCTCATATGTCCTCAAAAAAGAGGCCCACTTTGCCCCTTCCTCCAGCACTGCTAGAAGATGCTGTACCCTGGAACAGACATACCTGGAGCCCCTACAGAAAAAGAAAAAACCCGCAACAGTAATGGGAGCTCACAGATCCCATGGTACCCCCAACCCCAATAATGGAACACGAGGAGGCCTATCGGACACATATGAGTCAGTACTGTCATTCCCTTCAGATAGCCAACAGAGGACAATCAGTCTGGACATGGCTTCCAGATCAACTCCACCTCCCTGTCTTGTCAACAGTAATTCTAGACCAGGGACCAATGGTACCCAGCATGGGGATCACCTCTCTTCCACATCACATTGACTTTAATGGAGCTCCTGGGATCCATGCTTCCAGGCACCTGAGTATGAGGATCCTGAGTTCCTCACCCAGCAAGGCAAAATAGTAATCTCCATGGGAGCAGCTGATGGAGGAGGATCAATCAGCACCACCTACTCTCCAGACAAGGCAGTATCACCAATGTCTCCCTCGCGTCCAGATGATTGTAACCAGTAGCAGACCTTCTCGGGAGAATTGCAGCACTCTCCAGACTCCTCTGGAGGAGGTCCAGAATGCAACCCTTATCTCCTAGACATATTTCAGGCTACAGCTCTTTTTAAAATGGCACTCATGATTAATGAGGCTATCATGGAACCTCCCAGAGTAGTCTGGCATACATCTGCATCCAAGTCCCCAGCCCCAAAGCAGGCTCAGAAGCATTGCTTCTTTCCCCCCAAGGGACTGGAATTTTTGTTTTCCCTCCTTAACCCCAATTCCCTGATGATGCATATAGTTACAGAACCACGTCGGCTATACCAGCCCAAGTCCACGCCCCCGGACAGAGATACCACGCAACTACACATCTTTAGAAGGAAGCTGTTTTTCTTGGCTTCCTTAGCATTCTGGAGAGCAAACTAACATGCTTTAATGTCCAAATATGACTTTTTACATTACAATAAGCTATCAGAATTTGTGAACAAGTTCCCTCAAGAATGTGGACCTCAATTCCAGGACATCCTGGATGAGGGAAAGCTAGTTGCACAAACTTCCCTCCAGGTGCCCTTGATGTGGCTGATGCACTCTAGGACTACTTCGATAGTCATGAGAAGAGATTCATTGCTACAGGCCTCCAGTTTCCCCAAAGAGATCCAAACCACAGCTGAGAATTTCCTGTTTGAGGCTACCAACTTATTTAGAGACAAGACTGATGAGTCGCTGTATACCCTCAAAGACTTTTGTGTTACCCTCCACTCTTTAGATATTTTTACTCTGGCACCCTGGAGAAAGTATCGTAGGATTCCTCCGCCTCATCATCATTCATCGCCTCCGTTCTTTTTCCATCAGAGGACATACGAACCTCCCAAGAAGTGGCAGAGGATGCAATGGAGTAGACACCCAGCACCACTGCCCTCCTAAGTTCTCTCTTTATATGACACTGAAACTTCAGAATGACCACCTTGGTCTCTATCTTACCTTCCCTCATCTCAGTTGTCTGGTTTACGACCCTTGATTTGAAGGACACACATTTTCATTTGGACCTTCACCCAACTTACAAAAGGTCCCCGTGCTTCGCAGTGGGCCAGAAGCACTTTCAATACAGGGCACTCCCTTTTGGTCTCTCAGTGATTCCAACGGTATTTACAAAAAATGTTGTGGTGGTCACCGCAGATAAGGGAGACTGAGATTTCCTTACCTGGACAACTGGCTGCTCACGGGTTGGTCCTGCCAAAAGATACAGGCAATTACCACAGCCACACTTCAATTCTTTCATTCCCTAGGATTTCAAGTCGATTTAGACAAGTTCATATTAACATCTTTGAAAACCATACAGTTCGTTAGAGCAGACCTGAACTTTACTCACAGCAAGGGCCTATTTACCTCTGGACTGATTCCTAGCCATGAAGGCTCTCATCAGCCAGCTTCATTTCAGCCCTCCTCCTACAACCTGATCTGCTTGGTTCTGTTAGGCTACATGATGGCATTCTCCTGTGTCACTCCTGCATCTGTGATGTCTTCATATCTGGTTATGGACAATCTATGCCCCAAGCAGGAGCTCTCTAGACAAGAAGCTCTCTCTTCCTGAAGACATACTGACATTGTTCACATGGTGGGAAAAGAAGGAGACAGTATGTGTGGGGGTCCCTTTTGTTCCCATACCACCTACAAAGACTCTTAGCACAGATGCCTCCCTACTAGCATGGGGGTATCTCGATGGCCAGATCCCCACAGGAATCCAGACTACATATCAACCTTAGGCTTTGAGCAGTTCTCAAAGCATGCAAGACATTCCTGCCCATCTACGCCCCATATTCTTCATAGAAATATTGTTATAATATTATAGCATATCTAAGATGTATTTTTTGCAAGATGGGGCTTGTGAGATACCATTGGAAAGGTTATTATTTATTGAATAGGATTATCCTATTTGTATGCATGTATCATTTTTGTATCTAAAGTTAGGAATATTGACTATACATCTGTACTACAAAAGTGTTTGCACCTGGGGAACGCCCACCAAACAGAATGCAATCAGTCTGGCTGACTAGCTGGGGACCAGTCAATGTACCATTAGGGAGAACAATAGATCTTTGAAGATGCTAATCTCCTAGCTTCCTGGGATTCTATAAACAGCCTTTGATTCATGGCTGCTTTGACATTACAGGGTCATGTGATCATGTCACCTGGTACTGGACTCCATGATAGAATACCAGTATTTTTCGATTGGGGGGGGGGACCGACCACACTGTAAAATCAAAGGATTCTTGCCATATGTAAAACCTATTTAAGGCAGGGGAGTGACATAATGAGCGTTCGTTCTTCACTGAATCCCCACCCAGGATGACTGCTGGGAACATCTAAGAAACAAAGACAAGGCTGGGGGGAAGAGCTGAGCCCAGGGTGGAGAGGTGTCTGGCCTGTGAAAGAACTACCTGGAATTTTAAGCTGCAAGAAAGAGCAGTTTGCCTGCAAAAACCTCTGCAATCTGTCTAAAACAACATTTAGGGTGAGAAATTACTACTTGTAACCAGTTTCTTTAGTATTAAGCTTAGCTTGCATGTTCATTTCATTTGCTGGGTACTCTACTTTGATCTGTTTGCTAACCCTTATAATCACTTGAAATCTATTTTTGTAGTTAATAAACTTGTTTTTGTTTTCTCTGAAACCAATTTGTGGAATTCATAAGTGGGGGAGAAAAAGCTGTGCAGATCTTCCTCCACACTGAGGGAGGGAACAAATGTCATGAGCGTACACTGTATAGTTCCCTGTGCAGCGCAAGACGATATAATTTTGGGTTTACGCTCCAGAGGGGGTGTGCACTGGAGTGCTGGGCAGTTCCCTAGCTGAAGCCTACCCATGCAGAGCTGATTTCAGTGTCTGTGTCTTTCTGCAGCTGGACGTGTCCCTACCTGTGTGTGGGGTGGAGGAGACTTGAGGGCCTGGCTCGGCAAGACAGCGTAAGGGAGCCCAGGCTGGTGGAACAGGTGGGCTCAGAGGTACGTCAGTACATCAGGTGGCACCCCGGAAGGTGGGGGGGCGAAACCCGTCACACCATCATTCTGTTCATACTTGTCCATGTCAGGTCAGTCAACATGACCACCATCTACTATTTAAACAAGCAGGGAGGACTGAGATTTCCCCCTTTGTCTGAAGACATAATCTGCCTTTGGAACCAGTGCATCGGATCACCCTCTCAGCTGTACACATCCCAGGGCTAATGAATTTATGGACAGCCAGCCTCAGCAGGCATTTCCGCATGGATCACAAATGGGAACTTCACCCAGCAACAGGGCATCCCATCTTGGGATCTCTTCAACCCACCACAACAAAAAGTATCCAATTTATTGTTCCGGGACTGCCAAAGGCTTCAACCTCAGAGTGGGCAGATTCCAGGTACAGTTGTCAAAACCGTTGATATGTGCCATACCTCCCATCCCTTCTGCTTCCTCAGGTTCTCAGGAAGATCAAACTTGACAGAGTGACAGTGATCCTCATAGCACCCTGGTGGCCAAGGCAGTTTTGGTTCACCACCATACAACTACTAGTCTTTTGCCCATGCATCCTCCTGCAGCCATTTCAGGGACTACTGTCCCGGAATGAGGGCAGGGTGAGCCAACTCAATCCAGCATCCCTACTTTTGACAGTGAGACTTTTCGATGGATAGAGCGAGCCTGCTCTGAGGGAGTTCAAGCCATTTTCCAGAACAGCAGGAGAGCCACTTCACAAAAATGCTACTTCACAAAATGGAAACGATTCTCCTGTTGGTACCTGTAGCATCACTTATGTGCACAGGCATCAGATATCACTCTGGTACTGCCATTTTTTCTCTCGCTAAAGACGTCTGGTTTGGCAGCTATTGGCACTTTCCACTCCCGGGTGAAAGGATGCTTTGTTTTTACTCATCCCATTACTGCAAAGTTCCTAAAGGGCATCATAAGGACATTTTCTCCAGTTTTGAAACCAGTCCTTGTCTGGGACCTCAACCTTGTCCTTTCTGCCCTCACGGGACAACCTTTGGAACCTTTAGCTCCTCGTTCCATCCTGCACCTGTCCTTCAAAGTTGCCTTTCTGATGGCTATTACCTCTGCCAGAAGGATAGGGGAACTTGGACCCCTTATGTCAGACCCACCTTATACTATTTTTCACAAGGACAAAGTTTCTTTACACCTACATCCTAAGTTCATACCTAAGGTGCCATCTGAGTTTTACCTTAACCAATCTGAATACCTCTGCTGTGTCATCATGAAAGCCCCTCCTCCTCAAACTGTCAGGTCCCATTCTATGAAAGCTCAAGCTGCATCTCTAGCTTCCTTACAGGGAATTCCCCTCTCAAAGACATGCAGAGCAGTCACTTGGAGCTCCCCACACATTCACCAGGCATGATGCTCTGGTCCAAGCTTTGACCACAGATTCCTCCTTTGCTCAGTGATCCTCGATTCTGTGGTACAGCATACTTCCTCGCACCACCACCTCAATGAGCAGTGCTTGGGAGTCACCCACAATAAATAACTGTAAGGACCATCACTTCACGAAGAAAGGCAGATTACTCGTCTTAGAGTAGCTGCAGGTCTTTGAGGTCCCGATTGGTATTCACAACCCACCCTCCTTCCTCTCTCTGTAGAGTTGGAACTGGGGTGCAGTCAGTCTGCGCTGCCCTTTATGCCCTCACATTGAGGCACAGGGCACAGACATGGACCAACAGACACTGCTATTAAAGAATTTCCAATCCTGGGCACCCAGAGCATGTGTGCACCTACAATTAATAGCCATAGGGACCACACATCTTAAAACTGCAACTACTATAAGGTAAGTAACCTTCCTATTTTCCTGCAATAGGAGAAATTGATCCCTACATGATCCATTCTCTCCCTCTCTCAGCGTGAGTTCCTTTCCCTTCCTTATCTTAGCTGAACAAGCAGTAACCAATTACCATTACAAGCATTTCCTTTAAACTTCCTGAACAGCCCTGTCTATACTTGGAAACTGCCCCATTACTGACAATTGACAGAGACCTGATGGGACATGCATTCTGTAAAGATGCCGATAGCCATCTTGTCCAGTCCGCACTAGTAGTTAAATAATTTTCAGCACAGTTTCAAGGGGTTCCATTGCTAACAACAGCAGTCAGCAATAGAGCATTTGCCCACTTTAGACAAAACTTAAGATGAGAACATACCAGGAATGCAGGATAAGGATAGAGCTAAATCAATCTATCCCATAAAAACACTGGAAGTACCAAACCACTTTAAAACAATGGTCCATCTAAGTCAGTGGTACATACCAGATGCATCAGCGGAAGGTGTAAACCTTCATTGTGGACAATTACGCAGTAACTTCCTACGGGCAAATTTTCTGCCTACCCCCAGACAGTTAATGGTTGGCATATGCCCTGAAGCACAAAAGTTTTATATCCCTTACATATTTTAACCTAGTTAATTTACCTAATAAATAGTCATTGATTTCTGTAATGCTACTAAGCTCTTTACTATATATTTTATATATTCTGGGAGTGAGTTTCCACAGGTTCGTTAGGCATTATTTTTGTTACTCTTTCAGCACCCTATGGAACAATATTTGCCCAAGCACGAGTGGAAGGCCTAGACACGTGTAGGTCTCTGGAGCTGATCTATCATTTGAGTGTAAAAAGCAAACAAATAATCAAATCAATTAGTTTGTTTTCCTCAAAAAAAAAAAAAAAAAAAAAAAAAAGACGCCACAACAACAAAACCCCTCAAAGGTTGAAAAAAACAAACAAACATTGAAATTACTTTTATAATGAATGGATGAAATAAACAGTGCAGTGAATTGAAGAGGATAATTCCCTACTTTGGAAGAAATTCTTCCCTGAATTTTCCTTGTACTAATTCACTACTTTTAAAAAATCTTCCTGTTCACAGAATTGAAAATAACGTAATATTTACATGAGCAGCTTTGAGTAAAAATGCTGCCAAGCAACACAAATATTGACTTAAGGAAACAAAATTTGTGAACTCTGGACTCCATTGGTTCCTGTTTTAAAAGCTGAGGGATAGTTGTTAAAGAACAGAAAAGAGAGTTAAGGATCAGAGTACTCACTACAGAACCAAGGTGGGTCACTCCAGAAATGCTACAACTATGTCTGTCCTGGCAATTGCCAGTCCTTACTTTCAAAAGCCTTTACTACTAGGCTTGGATGGAGAAATTTAAGTGAACAAACAGAACAGAGTGGAATAATCCAAGAGTGCCCAAGTGGGGATGGATCACTGTACAGTCTGCTGAGAGTTGTTTTTGCCTTGACTCGAATGGTCTCACTCTTTCATGGTGTTTTTCAGTTAGTTACAAATTGTAGCAAAAAGGGAACTGCATTATTCACAAGAAGGGCTCATTTGCCAAAGCTTCTCATCTGCTACAGCAACCCAGAGCTGCCATGTGAGCAGCTTCAGTGCCGATCCAGGGGGTAGCCCTGTCTCAGCCACTATGGAAGCGATCAAAGGGCTTTGAATTTGCAGCTTGACCAAAGGGAATTTCTTGTTCTCTTATAAAGATAGTGGAGTCAACTGGAAATGGTTTTTCTGCCCGGGATCCTGGCTGAACTGCTGTGTGCTCTGTAAAGCACTTCACAAACTTATGGAACATACATGTAATAAATAATTATAATACCTGACAGTGCCCAGTTCACGAAGAGAAAGCCAAGCTTAATAACCAGGGAGCTTTGCAATAAATATCAAGGGGCTTGTCAGGGGTTCACCTCTCACCGCTGGGCTGGTGCCTCCTACTGGGCCTTTGGGGATTAGCTCGAAGCGGATGCCCATGTCCACAGTTTGCACACCATCACTTTGCCTCTCTGTTCGGTCTGTGGCCTATCAGCCTCAGGAACCGCCACATCCTCTTCACGACTCAGCCCTCCAGCTAGGTCACTCTGTTTCTCCCGCTTCTGAGAGGGGAGTACAACTGTTCAATAGTCCACCCGTTTCCTCGGTGGCAAGTGGGAGGGACCCCAGCCCACCCACTACTCCGGGTTCCAAAACAGAAACCCTATAGATAGCAGCTTCTTGCTGTGACTCTTTACCTTCTCTCAATGCTGCTCCATCTCCCTCGGCCACTTACCCACCGCCCCAGCACCTTCTTCGCCCTTATTTCAGGGCATTCAGCTACCCAGTGTCAGCAGCCAGCCACAAGCTCCCTCTTGTTCCCACTGGTCTCTGCTAGCAGTTGCTCTGTCCAAGGTGCTGCAGGTCTCTCAGCCTGCTCGAGAGACAGTCTTCACTCCTTGATCTCCCAGCAACTCACCCTGCTCTGCACTGCAGCGCCTCTTATATGGGCCTGCTGGGCCTGCATTGGCACCTTAATTAATGGAGATATCCTATCTCCTAGAACTGGAAGGGACCTTGAAAGGTCATCGAGTCCAGCCCCCTGCCTTCACTAGCAGGACCAAGTACTGATTTTGCCCCAGATCCCTAAGTGGCCCCCTCAAGGACTGAACTCACAACCCAGGGTTTAGCAGGCCAATGCTCAGGCCAATGCTCAAACCACTGAGCTATTCCTGCAGCCCTTCTCTAATTGGCTGCGCTCCACATAGCCTCTCTATGCTACTTGGAGGACTCACCTCCACTACTCCTTCCTGGAGAAACGGTCGTATGGTAGGAGTCTCAGGCCCCCCTTAAGTCATAGATTCATAGATTCTAGGACTGGAAGGGACCTCGAGAGGTCATCGAGTCCAGTCCCCTGCCCGCATGGCAGGACCAAATACTGCCTAGACCATCCCTAATAGACATTTATCTAACCTACTCTTAAATATCTCCAGAGACGGAGATTCCACAACCTCCCTAGGCAATTTGTTCCAGTGTTTAACCACCCTGACAGTTAGGAACTTTTTCCTAATGTCCAACCTAGACCTCCCTTGCTGCAGTTTAAACCCATTGTTTCTGGTTCTATCCTTAGAGGCTAAGGTGAAACAAGTTCTCTCCCTCCTCCTTATCCTTCCTCTCCTGTGTGGGGTTGGCTCCACAGCACAGGGCTAAAGAGAATACTCATCTCCACTTACTGTCATTAGTTGCAGCGGTATCATAACAATGAGAATTCTACCCGAATGCCATACTTTCCATTGATACATCAAATACCACATTTCAAAGAACTGCCAGAATAATCAGTTTGTTTATGAAGCAGTAAGATCCCAAGAGTGAGCTTCAAAATGATTGCCTTTCCGCAGTGAGAGGAGGTTTGCTGGTGTCAGGCTTTAAATATTACTTCCAGACAGATGACTTACAATGGTTGGTGACTTGGTTTCAAGAGGATAGAAGTGTTACATTACTAGATGAGAATGTTGATAAAAATGTAAGATCCCTACTCGGGAAACAAAAAGTCCATACTAAATAGACCTGGGTCTTAGGCTCAGTTGCACCCCTGAGTATGAGGATGCATCATGCTTCCTTCCCAAGTACCGCATTGGTACTATTACATCTTCCTGTTTAAAATGCGTGTGTCATTTCAGTCACAACAATTTTTTCTGTACTGGCCATATATTGTTATGTACATATATTAATTGAAAACTAATTTTAAAATGTTAAATTCCACACACAGTACGGCAGTGACCCTTTGTATGATGCCATTTGCATTATGAGGCTATGTTTGCTGCCAGACTGTGTGTAACAATGGATTAAACTCATTTGCTTTGGTACAGCGCTGCTTGCTGCAGTATACTGCACGGAGTGTGAATTGCACAGATAAACATTTGCAGTAGCAAAGTGGAGCATGCTGCATAATGGTGAAAGTATTAAGCAGCACATAAGATACGAAGAATGCTACAGGAGAATGTATGCTAGTGCAGAAATAAGCCCAGTTATTGCAGCACAATGCATCTTCCCATTCTAATCTATCTAAGCCATAGTAATTCTTGAGCCCTTGTCACCTTGGTAGCTAAGTGCATGGTATCTCATGCTGTAAAATACTGCAGAGGAGCAGTGTGTTGTGAGGCACTGCATTGGCACAGTGCAGAAAACTGTGGAATACCACAGGAGACAAAGGAACAAAATACAGGTTTACCTGCAGTATCGGAAAATTGCTCCAATGCCATCACTGTATCCCTGCCCCTCAAGAGCCTGAATTAGGAGGGACTTTTTAATTTTTCGGTTTAAATTTGTAGTGGCTCATACTGCCTCCCCTACAACTTCATGGTGATTCCTGCATCTCCCTGCAAAAATCAGATCCTCAACCTCAGATGGATATCGCAGAGTCCCCTCCAGGATCAGACTCTCCTGTTCAATCTCATGAAGGGGTCTGGGACCCTCAGATAGGGCAATAAGAAGCTAAATGGGTTAGATGCTCTTAACCAGGATTTGCTGTATTCCTCAGACAAATATTATAATGCAACATTTTTACAATAGATGGCACAAAATAATCTCATTTCTTATTAGAGGAGCTAACAGAGAAGAAAGAACCACGGCTATGCATGAATTATACAGCCGGGCTTCCAATGTGTTGTGGACACAAGACCAACATTCTGGTGCCAAGAACAGTCATCCATGTTAAGGATTACTACTTAGTATGTCTAGTAGGTCAGTTTTAGTGATTTCCTAACCCTTCCTGTTAAAGTGGTGATCATGAAATGAAAGGACAGATTATAATTTAGAAAGATTGCACTGGGGAAATCAAGCCAAACAGGAATATATATGTAAAGATGATTTCACACATAGAGAAGTAAAGGGATCTGGGGGTCATTGTGGACCACAAGCTAAATGTGAGTCAACAGTGTAATGCTGTTGCAAAAAAAGCGAACATCATTCTAGGATGTATTAGCAGGAGTGTTGTAAGCAAGACCCAAGAAGTAATTCTTTCGCTCGACTCTGCACTGATTAGGCCTCAACTGGAGTATTGTGTCCAGTTTTGGGACCACATTTCAGGAAGGATGTGGACAAATTAGTCCAGAGAAGAGTGACAAAAATGATTAAAGGTCTAGAAAACATGACCTATGAGGGAAGATTGAAAAAACTGGATTTGTTTACTCTGGAAACAAGAAGACTGAGAGGGGACATGATAACAGTTTTCAAGTATGTAAAAGGTTGTTACAAGGAAGAGGAAGAAAAATTGTTTTTCTTAACCTCTGAGGATAGGACAAGAAGCAATGGACTTAAATTGCAGCAAGGGAGGTTTAGGTTGGACATTAGGAAAAACTTCCTAACTGCCAGGGTGGTGAAGCACTGGAATAAGTTGCCTAGGGAGGTTGTGGAATCTCCATCATTGGAGATTTTTAAGAGCAGGTTGGACAAACACCTGTCCGGGATGATCTAGATAATAGTCCTGCCACAAGTGCAGGGGACTGGACTAGATGACCTCTCGAGGTCCCTTCTAGCTCTATGAGTCTATGAATCAAAGGAACTGTATATATATTGACAGAAGACCTAGAGTAAATTTTGAAGAGAAAGTCAATCATGTGCAGAAACTATAGGTGAATGAAATTTAGCAGAGCATTTTCCTGAAACTTTTGTTTCTGAAACACTAGATTGGAATTTTACCTGTAGGGCTCAACAGTACTTCTACTCTTCATCCGTTAGGCATGTTTAAATTCTGAATTTAACAATTAATCATTTTAATTAATACAAATCTATATTTCACATAAGTTTCTCTGACTCTTTGTCAGGTACATCTGTGTTAAATTAATGAGAGAGCACAATAGAGGAACATGCAAAGTCCTAAAATGTGGTGCCTGTGTAGAATCCAAACACTATCAATTAAGGACCTGACCCAGTTTTCACTGGAGCCAATGGAAAGACTCCCATTGAGTTCAATGGGTGGTAGATTGAGTCCCAAACAGTATCTTACAGTTACAAAGTGCTCTGAAGTGTCTTTACAACACATCTACATTTGAGTTAACAGCCCCTAATTTGTGGGCTTGACATGTATGTAAAAGAAGTCTGGGGGCTAGCGGCACAACAGCTGCATCAGCAAAATGTGGCTAATTGACCGTAGGTACATTCACTGACTAATTAAAGACCACTGAATAGTCCCCATATTTAGTTATTGTAAGCCTTAGACTCCTTGTTCTTTTCAGTTGATGCCACCGTTTTTCAATTGATTATACCAAGTGATATAATTGCAAAAGACTTAGTCACTCACAAATGCTAAAAAATCCCTTTGAATTGCCTCATGCATATTATAAATACTTAAATTAACATGTCAGGAGCTGGCATCCTCATACCCTGTAATTAAGCCTGGTGTTTCTGAGGAAATGTGTTGGATACAGCAAGTCCTTGTTTTTAGCACTATGTTTTTATGCTCCCCGAACAGTGTTGTTCTACATTGTGACGCCATCAGCATGTAGACAAACTCGTACATCGATAATAATCTATTTGTTTTTTCAGCTTGACGCCAACAGTGATTAAGACCTAGCTATAATTAATGTGGTCATAGATCAATGAGATGAGTTCACTTACACATGCAGAGATCACGTTTTCAGCTTAGCCAGCCATCACTGTCAGTTGAAAAAGGTTTTCTGATTACAAGAATGACAGATGAAGTGGTGCGGGAGGGTAACTATGCTCACTGGGAGTGGAATTCACCGCTATGTATAGGTCTTGTGCTTCCCTTTCCATGTGGGGGAATCTCATCCTGGAGGCACAAAGATTTATATTGTTTTTCTCACCCTTATTTTCTGGAAGGATAAGGACCCCCTGGCTGTGTCTGCTCATGGATATGCCTTACCATGTGTTCTTACATGCTAGTGTCACGTGTTTCCAGTCACTGTTAAAATACGCTGATCTAGGGGCGGGAATTGAAAGCCATTAAACACCAATGTTAGTTTTAGAAGCTTTGGAAAATGGCAACGCAGCTTTTAATTCTATTTTTTGATGCTCCAAAAGAAAATTTTCCTCCCATCATTTTGTGTGAAGAGTTGTAGGATCAGACTTATGTCAAAAGGGAAAGACATCAGTTGGCATTTTGTCTAAGAACAGAGTAAAAGCTAAGTGAGGACCTTCTGTTCTGGTTCACTGTTAATTACTACAATATCTGCAAAAAGGAGAATGGTTTGTCATACCCAAATGCAAAACCAGTACACTAAAAATCTGAACCTCAGACCATGCTAGCAAGGCCAACAGCTTTTGGGGACTTCTCCCTCTATTGCCTTGCCTAGACATCAAGTTGTTGCCATTGATAAAAGATTTCCATAGCTATTACACTGGTGTGTTATAAAGGCAATTTTGAATATCAACTCTGTTACTTGAGTTTCAGCCTCTTCTAATATAAGGACAGGCTGTGAGGGAGTTCAATCTGTCCGAGCATCATTCTCTGTAGAGAACAGGTCCGCATTCTGCCTCTGTGAGTTTACATTTACTCCAGTTTGTGATTCTTCCACTAAGAGTCAATCCAGAGAACAGTTAAGAAGTGCTGGCTGGGGGCACTCACAGGTACTCTAGCCTGAGCCTCTCACACCAGAGGGAATGGGGTGGGAGTGGTGACTTCAGGGAAACTCAGATGCTCTATCCCAGTCTCTCCCAGCAGGGGTCACTATAAGGAAGATAAAAGTCTCTTGCACTGAAGTCATTGGAGAGAATATAGGTGCACCCAAGGTGTTTCCATCCCAGAACTGCACTGGAATTGGTCCTCTATACACATTTCACTGAACAATGGCATGAAGCCCAGTTGAAAACTGTGCCTGGCTGTTTATATTCATCATAATTCCTAGTGATCTGTTGTCCTCTGTTGTTACATCTGTGTTAGTGGTACGTTATTTTAAGTTAAGCAGAATGGGAGCTATATAAATGCAGCTCCCTTCCCCTGCTGCTCTAGTTAGCTTCTATTACAGTTGTTTGTGTCTCATGCAGAACACAAAGAAAAACAGCTGGGCAGCCTACACAGCATTAGAAAAAACCTCCTTCACTTGTCAGCAGCCTCTCTACTTTACTCCATTATCCCACTACCTACTCATACCCTTACTGTCCCTCTTAACCCTCCATCTCCAGTGCAGCCGATTCGCACCCCCCTCCAGTATTTGAATCAAACAAATTCAAGGTCTCGTCAAAGAAAATTACCAGTGTTCCAATACATCATTTACCCCATCTTTCAAACATTACTGCGGGGTACAGTTATGCAGAGCCTACCACTGAGACACCCAATTCACAAACATCACCTCAATGCAACACATTGCAATTTGTCATTACCCTTGGTCGTGGACCTCCAGTAAGTGTTTAATGCATGGAAGTGTTCCTAGCCAAACCAATTTGGAATGAATTTTGAGTCAGTCTGTGAATAGTTAAATCTGAATGTGGTACAGCTACTGCATTCACTTTGTGCTTTAAGATCCCAGTCCTGTGCGGTGCTGAGAGCTCTATACTCCCCATGGTCTTGGAGGCCCAGGCACAGGACTGGGACTTGGAAGATCAGGGTTCTATTTCTAACTAAGCCATAGACTTCCCAAGTGATTTTGCTTCTCTGTGCATCAGCAAAATGAGGATCGTTTAATACTTCCCTAGTTCACAGCACATTCTCAAGCATATTAATTAATGTTTGGGAAATGCTCAGGTACTTCAGTGACAATGATACTGAAAATAAAATGAGAGTAGGGTTGAAATGACGGTAATCAGCACCTCACAGGATTTGGCCCTAACTTAGTAATTCTATTAATGAAAGATCAGACTTGCCTGACAGCATTTAGAGAGAGAGAGAGAGAGACCTATCTCATAGAGCTGGAAGGGACCTTGAAAGGTCAAGTCCAGTCCCCTGCCTTCACTAGCAGGACCAAGTACTGATTTTTGCCCCAGATCCCTAAATGGCCCCCTCAGGGATTGAACTCACAACCCTGGGTTTAGCAGGCCAATGCTCAAACCACTGAGCTAGCTATTGTTCTTTATAACTCCATACTGCTTACAGCTCAGAGTGCTATTAGCCTAGATATTTACAGATTTTTCACAACATGGTTCTTCCTTTATATCACTAGAAATTAATGTAGATTTGCAGAACTATTTTATGGGAAATGTATACATCTAGATATGAAAACATGACAGGCTATGCTAAGCTGTCCCCAAAAGTGTCTTGCTATTTGATTATATCATGTCATGAGGGTTCCTGGATGTTTTTCTGAAATAACTCCACTGACCTCCAAAATTCCAGATTTACAATGATGAGAGACCAGAATCTGCCACCCCCATCTCTACAGGAACGGGGATGTTCAATTCCTGTGCACTTTACACCTTGGCTTTGTCTACTGATATGCCGCCGTTTAACAGCACCTATGGGGCGCAGACAGTAGTCTACTAGAAATTGGACTGAATTTCGATTAATAAACTCGATTAATAAGACCATGAAACTGACATCAGATAGTAACACTTACCAACTGAAGATGGAGCTGAACTGGTGACCTAGAGGTGAAAGGCTCCGTGTCCCATCGCCAATCCACTGAGCCATACAGTACTGCAATGTCACAGGCAGCTTTTAGTAGAACTCCTACAGGGCAAGACAAATTATCCTAAGGAGCAGTCAGCTTTGGTTATGGTTGTGAACCCTGGACTCTGCCAGCTCTAGTTGTCAAACCTGAGCCAAGGCAGGTCACTTCACATGTGTTTCAAATGTTTGTCCCTGCAATTCTCAGTCTGTAGTTCCAAAAAGCTTCAATACTCAGCCTGGGTGGAGAAATGAAACATACAAGCAGGTCAGACCCTGACTATCAAGATTGCCCAAGAAGGGGGTCATGGTATAGGCTGCTCAGCTTGGCTGGGAGATCCAGCTGTGTTATTTCTGCCTTTATCCAAATGGTCTCATCTCAGTGTTTTCAGGATAGTTACGAACTGTAGCTAAGAAGGAGCTGCATCATCCACAAGAAGGGCTCAGTCACCAGTTTCTCATCTGCTACAGCAACCCAGAGCCACCATATGAACAGCTGTAGACCCCTAGCCATGGGCATTGGACTCCCAGGTGTGCAAGTGACCAGGACTGAAGAGATTTGATTTCAGCATGTGATCAAAGAGCAATTTTTTTTATTTTTCACATTTTCCATTGTCTTATACAACCAACTCTTGACTTTGTGGACCCCAAACGCATTAGAAAAATTTTAATACATACAAACCTTCATAGTTAGTGAAATATAATGAATTCCATAGTACAACAAAGTGATGACTTAAGATTCTCCCTGCTGCTGTATTCATTAAAAGAAGACAGTTTGCATTAGGATTTAGATTATACTGATTTGATTTGGCACTATGCAGTACATGTCAGGATACTGCAGAGAGACAGAATTATCCTGAAGATCATATTGCAGCTGCAAGAGGACAGTACATTCTGTTATGCACTCCTCTGAAGTAGCAACAGACTGTGAGACAACAGCACAGTGTGATGAAAGTTAAAGGGATTTACAGAAGACCACATTGGCTGGCCTGTTACATGTTGCAGCACAGTTCGCAATGCTGTACAATACTGCAGGTAGATGAGATGCATGTTACACCTCGCTGTGTAGGAAGCTGTAGTACATAAGGCAACAAAGCACTGTGATACAGATTAGCTGTGCCAACTGGGAATTTCCCAAGTGCCTTCTCTGTATCCACGCCTCCTGGGGAAGATGAATTAGATGGTAAGAAGTTCTATCTATTTGCACTTTTCAACCTGGACTTGCAGTATCACACATTGTCTCACCATATTGGTCTCTGAGACCCAAACCAAGGTCATTGCCTCATCACTGTCTCACACTCCCAAATAAGGTGAAGACAATTGGAATTGTTTAGATGGTGTCAGAGCAGAGACTGTTTTCCTTGGGGAAACTACAGTGTAACAGTCTTACTCGTGGCATAAATGAAATTTTGTAGCAAAATTGACATATGAAGATTCATAATTTGACAGGAAAAATACTGTAATGTCTTTGAGTACTTGGAAGCAAGACACAAGGCCAGTGTTCTGATGCTTAGAATATTCACCCATGATAAAGAATTACCAGGTGGTAAATCCACTAAGAAGGGGAATTAAGAGTACACTAGGGCCTTCCTTATAAAATGGAGGTCTACAGTCAATGTAAATGGATGCTAACTTTGACGTATCATGCTGGGGAATCAAAATCAACAAGAATATATTTTTATAAATAGAGCTTTCACATTCAAGGATACATTCATATTAAAACTAAATGCACAGTCTGTGTATGAACTTTTAAAGCTAATCTTGAAGAGTCAGGCATAAACACAACTCTTATTAGGACTGGCCAAACTTGTTCTGCCTAATTTTCAAACCAACTCAAACAGCACAAATACAAAAGTTAAACTCAGAAGCTACGGGGGTTCATATTCCACTTAGGAGAAAGAGTGAATAAAGACTAGAGAGGGAAAAAGTCCACTGAAAAATAGCATAACATATGGAACAGAGACTAGAGACAGAAAAATTCTATTGAAAAAAAAACCACAGCTATAGTATCAAAGGAATACATCAATAAAATGTCATGCATAGGGAACTTACATAAGACAGCCTATATTTTGAAAGGATTCATTCATCCTGAATCTATAGCACAGCCCTCCATATAGCTGAACTAAAGAAAACCTGGGATCACTTTAGGGAAATTAAGAAAAAAGGGGCATAGAAATCAAACTAGTTTCACCAACTTCTTAAAAATAACAATGAATAAATCAATGTAATGAATTAAATCTCAGCTAACTAGTCTGATACGTGGATCTAGTGTAGTGTTGTTTATCTTTTGAAGAATACAGTGCAAATTCAAAAGGAAAATGAACTTGAGTTAGACCTTCATAAAAACTCTGGAGCATAAGGTTAGATTTATGCAAAGAAGGCATGACAGAATACAGCCACACCCAACAGAATGACCCCATTGATGTTCACAACATTTCTCCAGAATGGCACCTCGGAAGTGTCAGTCAGTTTCTTCTCCATTGCTTCCCGCTCCTCTTTGCTCAGTTTGGGCCCTTTTTTCTGATCGAAGCCACAGAACCAGTTGTAGGCCTTCTTCAAGATCCCTTGTCCTTCATCGCCACCTTCTGTGATAGAGAGAATAGCACAAAGGTCAAGAAACATGGTGTGTGAGGATCTAGTAGACTGGCATTAAAACAAGGTCTTGGTGATACAAAGCATTCTTTAGAGACTCTTGTAATTGAAATAGCCCCAAATTTGTGGTCTTAATGATTCAAAAGCTCTCTAGGATGAATGTTGTAATTCCACAGCAGACCTGTGAAGTGAGTGATTCATAACCACCAAATAGCATGGTTCAGAACCAGTCAATTCTTTTGTACCCTACAAACCCCTGTGCTTTCCAGGGCCGCCCAGAGGATTCAGGAGGTCTGGAGTCTTCGGCGGCGGGGGCCCCCCGCCGCCGAAGACCCGGCACTTTGGCAGCAGGTCCCGGGCAGAAGGACCCCCCGCCGCGGGTCTTCGGGGCACTTTGGCAGTGGGTCCCAGAGCGAAAGGACCCCCCGCTGCCGAATTGCTGCCGAAGACCCGGAGTGGAAGAAGCTCCGGGGGCCTGGGCCCCACGAGAGTTTTCCGGGGCCTCCGGAGCGAGTGAAGGATCCTGCTCCAAGCCCCCCGAAAAACTCTTGTGGGGGCCCCTGTGGGCCCCGGGGCAAATTGCCCCACTTGCCCCCCCTCTGGGCGGCCCTGGTGCTTTCCAGTTCACTAAGAAATTGTTATTTACTGTACCTGTGGTTCTTCAAGATCTGATGCAGACATGTATTCCACCTAGGTATATGCACGGCCCAGTGCACCAGAGCTGGAGAAATTTGCCTTAAAGTACCCGCAGAGGGGCGGTGCTCATGCCCTGTGACCACAGACCCTCCCCAGCTACATGAGGCAGTGCCACCACGGCCCTCCCTGAGTTCCCTCACACCAAATGCCTGGAAACGAGATTCTGATGCAGAAGGGACAGAGGGTAGGTCATGGAATACACATCTGCATCACATCTTGAAGCAGTAAGTAATCATTTCTTCTTCAAGTAGATGTAGACATGTATTCCACTTAGGTGACTAACAAGCAGTATCCCCTCTAGGAGGCAGGGTTCAGAGTTTACCTAAACAAGGACTGCAGACCACTCTACCACAGCCTGCATCCACCCTGGAAGATGCAGCTATGGCATAATGGTTCATGAACATATGTATCTATGATCACGTAACAGCCCTGCAAAGGTCCAATATGGAAATGTCACGGAGGAATGCTATGGACGTTGCTTGCACCCTTGTAGAAAGAGTTCGCACCTACTGAAGGGGGGTAGCCAAAGCTATTTCATATGCAGCCTTGATGCAGGATGTTGTCCATTTGGAAACAGTCGGTGAAGAAACTGCTTAACTCTTCATGCCATCGGTGCATGACACAAACAAACGAGGCAGAGCACGAAACAGTTCTGTCCTGCCCAGACAGAAGGCCAGACATTGCCAAACGTATAAGGTGTGGAGACACTGCTCCTGTGGAGGGGAATGCGGCTTAGGAAAGAACACAGGTAAATATATCACCTGGGTCAAATGAAATTGAGAGACCACTTTGGGACAAAAACTTGGGATGCAATCACAAAGTCACTTTGTCTTACGAGAATTGGGTATAAGGAAGCTCTGCCATTAGAGCCTACAACTCACACTGCCTTGCAGATGTTATCACTACCAGGAACGCGGTTTTCTGACATAAAAGTGGAAAGGGACAAGATGCCTGAGGCTCGAACAGAGGTCCCATTAAGTCCGCTAGGACTGAGTTAAGGTCCCACAGAGGAACTGGCTCTCAGACCAGAGGATGTAGACAAAGGAGCCCTTTTAAGACTCTTGATAACATGGCACTGAAGAAGACTGATCTGCTCTGAATGGGGGGGGGAGATGAAATGCCGATATCACTGCCAATGCATTTTCAATGTACTAAACACAAGCCCCAACAACCGAAGGCGAAGTGGGTACTCCAAAATGTCCAGACTAGAAGCCAGGATTTGCTGGATTCTATACGCTCGTGACCAGACTGAAAATAGCTTCCATTTTCCTGAATAGGCCATCCTGGTGCAGGGTTTTCTACTGTTAAGGAGGACTTGTTGGGCAGCTGCTGTACACTGCTCTTCCTCCTCACACATCCATGGAGCAGCCACACCATGAGATGCATGGAGCTGAGTGCAGGATGCAAGGTGAAGCCTTGGTTCTGAGTGAGTAAGTCGGGATGGGGAGGATGGTACAGGAGGTTGAAGGTCGGAGAACCAGCATTGTCTCAGCCACACTGGGACAATGAGAATGAGCTTTTCCCAATCCGCTTTGAGTTTGAGGATGACCTGAGGAATGATCGGGATTGGGGCAAAGGATGCTCCAAGCTGTGAAGATGACCCGGAGGACGTGTCTTCAGGGACCACTCATGACTCAGGGAAAAATACTTGCTGACATGATCTGCAAGATGATTCTGAACCCCAGGCAAGTGAATAGCTCTTTAAATAATGCTCTCCTCGATGCAAAACTGCCACAGCCTGATCGCCAGAAGGCAGAGCCACCTGGAGTCTACTCTCCCTTGTTTATTCACATAATACATCACAATGGTATTGTCAGTAAGTATGTGAACCACTGAGTCTCTGATACAGTCCCGAAAAGCATGATATGCATTGCAGATGGCCTACAGCTCCAGCATGTTGATATGGAGTGAGGATTCCTGTTCCAACCACAGCCCTTGTACTTTCAGTGACCCCAGGTGCGCCCTCCAATACCTCAGAGAGGCATCAGTAACAACCAACATGGTTGGCGAGAGCTGGATAAAGGGAATGCCCTGGCAAACGTTCTCTGCATGCATCCACCACTGCAAAAAGTCCAGGGCCAGTGGAAGAAGATGAACCAGTCTGTCTAGAGGGTGAAGAGTAGGATGGTTAACCTTCCTGAGCCACATTTGAAGGGGTTGAAGGCACAGACTTGCAAACTGGACCACCTGCATTTAAGTGGGAATGCGGCCCAAGAGTCTCAGACACGTCCGAACTGTTGTGGAAGGCTCAGACTGCAGACTGAGGCAATGGTGGTGAATTATCTGAAAACGGTCAGTCAACAGAAACACTTTTGACATCATGGAATGTAAGAGGGCCCCAATTAACTCGATTTTCTCAGTGGGAACAAGGTTACCTTCCTGGTGTTGAGGATGAGATCAAGATAGCCATGCGAGCACAGCGTGGTGCTGAGGTCAGCAAGAACTTCCTCTCTGGAGTTCTGTCCCTCAGTAACCAGTCATTCAGATTCAGGAAGATGTGAATTCCTTTCTTCCTGAAATATGCTGTAACAACGGCCATGCATTTGGTAAAAACCTTGGGGGGCAGAAGAGAGGCTGAATGGAAGCACTGTGTACTAAAAGTGGTGCTCTGCCATGACGAATCGAAGGAATTTTCTGTGGCTCAGCAAAATTGCCAAATGGAAGTAGTCATCCTGAAGGTCCAGAGCAGCAAACCAGTCGTTCTGAGACAATGCAAGGAGAATATTAGACAGACATCCATTTGGAACATCATGTACCTGATATATTTGTTGAGGCCGCGAAAGACAAGCATGGGTCTTACTCCTCCCTTGGATTTGGGTACCAGAAAGTACTGGAAGTAGAAGCTGTGACCCCAGTGTTCCTGCAGAACCTCTTCCATCGCTCCAAAAGCCAGGAGAGAGTAGACCTGCTTGAGGAGCAGTATCTCATGAGAGAGGGGTCCCTGAAGAGGGACTGGGAGGGAGGATGGGGAGATGGTGTGGAGAGAAACTGGATGGCATAACCCAATCTGACAGTGCTTAGGATCCAGCTGTCAGTGGTGGTCAAGCCCCAAACATTGTGAAAACAGGCCAGCCTGTCCCCAAAAAGGGGAGATGAGGAGGGAGGAGCAAGGATGGGAACAGTGCTCTGGACCAAGGAATCAAAATGGGCATGTGGAGGGCACCAGGGAGGGGCCAAACCCCGAGTCCAACTGCTTTCTCCTGTGGGATCTATCCCTCTTTCTGGGGTAGTCCCATTGCCTCAGAGGAGCGAAAGGCTGGCCAAACATGCACTGCAGACGATACTGCTGTTGCACCTCTGCATTGCTGGCGTGTACACCCCAAGGACCGCAGGGTGGCCTGGGAATCAAAGAAGTGCAGCAATTTTGTCCAAAAACAGTGTTTAGCTGTTGAAGGGCAAATCCTCAATGGCTTGCTGGACATTAGGGGCACTGCCCGAATTCTGCAGCTAGAAGCCCTCCTCATGGTGACCGTGGAGGCCATCACTCTGGCTGAGGTGTCCGTGACCTCTAGTGTGGACTGCAAGGACATCTTAGCAGCCCTCAGTGACAAATTCCCAAAATTCCTCTTGCGAGGCCTCCGGGAGCTGCTCTGCAAACTTTGACACAGTTGTGCAGTTAAAAAAAATTGTACTTGGATAGTAAGGCTTGCTGGTTAGCAATTCACATCTGTAAGGAAGAGGAAGTGTAAATCTTCGTGCCCATGAGATCCAATCATATAGAATCCCTATTCTTGGGGTTGGATTTAAACCAGCCCTGCCAGGCTGTTATTCACCACAGTTGCAGCTAAGGAATTTGGGGCTGGATGGGAGTAAAACCCCTCAAATCCCTGCATGGGAATGAAACAATGCTTTTCCATGTGCTTAGCTGCAGGCAGTACCGAAGCCAGCATGCTCCAGAGGGCCTTAACTGGTTCAAGGAGTGCATCATTGCTAGGGAGGACAACTCTACCAGGGCAGACAGCTGCAGATATTCACTAATTTGTGGGTGTTCTCTTGCAAAAACTCCACTTGGATACTAAGGGAAGCAACTACCTGCTGCAAAAGGCCTTGGTACACCTTAAAATCCTCCGGTACCAAAGGGGAGGATGAGCTGGGCAGCAGAGATTCATCTGAAGATGATGATGAGCCCCTTAGCTGAGCCAAACCAGATCCTGTCCCAGAGCTGATGGGCCTGCATGGGAGGACTCCGGAGGCTCTGCAGGGTGAAGGACCACCAGTGCCTGGGCCTGCAGCGGATGGACAGTCACCACCACATCCTGGCTGATGATCTCGCCTTTGAGCAAGACGAAGAGCAGAACCTCCAAAACTGAGGGGTGTTCCACGGATTCCATGGAGGCCACTGACATAGGTCAGGCATGGGTGGCCAGTAGGTGCTGGGCCAGGGCCCTCCATCCTGACCACAAGACGTGTGCCAATCCTGGTACCCGTAACAGTCCATCAACAGTCCCCAGTGCTGGTCAGGCGATGGAGAACAGGAGGATGATGACACTGACTCAGACGCAGAGGAGCCTCGGGATGCTGGAGATAAGGGCGGAGCGAGACCAAAGGGAGCGAGATGCAAAACTGACTCATCCATCGCCCGGAACAAGGCAGGAGGCGGCATCGCAGAAGTGGCTGTTGGTCCCAAATTGAGCAGTGATATTGGGGTGTCTTAGGATACTGATGTCAAGGCCAGTGAAAGCCACCATAGAAGCATTTGCAGAGCCAATTGCAGAGGTCTGAGGAGTTTCCCGGTACTGAGGTCCCCTGTATCAATTCCAGTACCAGCCCTGCTTCCACAACATGGGGAAGGGGAAAGCTGGGGTGCAGTGCAAACAGACCTGAGGGGTCAGTAGCTTGTTCAATCAATGGGGCAAGAGATGACACAACCCTGGCAAAATCCTGGACCAAAGGAAAGGGTGGGACAGAAAAGCAGAAGTCTGTAGCTGCCTGGTGTGCTGTCAATGTGGAAACAGTCAGGACCAGCATCTCCCTCATTGGTACCGGACTAAACAGACACTCGGAGGCTGGAACCAGAGTCAACAGTACAGGGTTTCTGACCTCCCTACTCAGTACCAGGGAAGGGATGGAGATACCTATACCATCCTGTGTGCCAGCATCAACTCCGTGCTGGTCCATGTTTTTCCTGGGGGAGGCGGAAGAGTCACCCCAAGACCTGGAGCAATCTCAACTGGTCTTATGCAACCTTTTCCTCAGCACAGTTGACAGGGAGCAGCTCCTCTGTTTCTTCGGAGAGATGCCTGCTCCAGTGTGCTGGGCGAGCGAGCATACAGCCTAAGTGGAATATGGGCCTGCATCTACTCGAAGAAGAACAGTTTGTTCCCAGTTAGCAGTGATAACTGGCAGCTGAAAACACTGGTAGCTCATAAATGCTAAAAATCACTAAGCTGATTCAAGCACATTATAAATACTTAAATATACATGATTTGCGACAGGATTGAAAAGTGTTGGGTACAGAGTAATGGGTCACACCTTCACCCCCGGCCTCTCCGACTACACTGCCATCTGCAGCAGGGGCAGCTACACCCACTTTCCTTCCTCAACATGCTCCCTCTGGCTCTTACACAGGTAAGGTTAGGGAGGGTAGCTACACAGGAAGCAGCTCCAACGTTCTGCTGGAAAAGACATCTCTTGCAAGGAGCAATTCCCTACCAGCTATTTCTGGCTGGTTTAAGGCAACTTTGCCCTGCTTACATGGTGCACAGAGGCCCTAGCAGGCTAGAGACTCCAGCCCTGACTCTTTAGCCTGAGACTGAGAAGCAGGTCACCGTGCAGCTCTCTCTCTACTTATTCAACTGTTTTTGTATTTTTTCTCTTTGTATTAACTGGCTGAATTCAGTGGTGCTTGGTATCAGAGCCTGGAGCCAGGCAGAGTTTTGTGCAAGTTTCCCCAGTTCAATTCTGGGAAAACATCTTCACCCTGCTGTGCACCACCCTTTGCTGTTCCAAAACCTAACCCCTGGCCTACACCACTTCCAAATGCATCTTCATTCAGTCCTTTCACACAACTCTGCCATCACCCCTGACCAGCACCATCCACTTACTTTGTTCTAGCCCTGAGCCTCTCATCTAATTACATGAAGTCTTTGTGCTACGCACAAAAATCAACAGGGAACTAGACTGCCATCATGTAATTCATTTCACTCCCAATCTACATCAGACCCACCAGACCAACAGTGGTGAAAAATTATTGCACTAACTCTGTGCATACTAGCCCTTCAGCATCTGTTTTCAAGGGAGTACAAGGCACTTCATTGTTTCTTCAGGAATGAAGTTAGGGACCTCAAATACGTTGATGGCTTCTACAAATCTTAACAGAATTTTATTCAGAAATCACCTGATTCATCATCTTTACTCTCAAGTCCCTCAATCCTCTCATCTGCATCCAGGTCAATACGCTTCTCCTCGCTGTTCCGCAGAGTCCAGCACAAGCCATAGAGCTGCCATTAAACAAAATGAGCTTACAAAGCTGCAGCCTTAGAATACTGAAACCAACACATGGAGATCGCTATAAGAACGGCCAGACTGGGTCAGACCAAAGGTCCATCTAGCCCAGTGTCCTGTCCTCTGACAGTGGCCAATGGCAGGTGCCGCAAAGGGAATGAACAGACAGGTTATCATCGAGTGATCCATGCCCTGTCACCCAATCCCAGCTTCTGGCAAACAGAGGCTAAGGACACCATTCCCGCCCATCCTGGCTAATAGCCATTGATCCTGGCTATCAGATTTGGGGGTCATGAATGTTTACTAAGTAATATGCAGGGATTATTAGGGATCTCATAAGAGTAGGGAGATACTGTAGGAGACAATTCCTGTTTCCCTTCCTTAACAACTTCATTCCTGAAATCTTTGCTACACCACAGAAAATGCACCACCTACTGTTTGTGGCTCTTAGGGATCAAATTCCAGTATTATTCCACAGTGTATACTATATAATGTCTTCAAGGTACTTCTGATTACAGAATAATCTCCAGAACCTTGTTTATGTAGCCGAGAGTGCTGCATTTCCAGAGATCTCAGGACCAAGGAATAATTTGGGGAAGATGTAAAATTTCACTCTGAACCCAATTAGGTGGGAGGATCCTGTATGATTTGCATAATCTAAATTCTAGGATTGAATATACTTATTAATACTCGTAAAGTGTAAATTAAAGTGATTTTTTTTTCATAGCTCGTCGGTATCTCGGGGAGCAGGAGTGGGAATAAAAGAGCAGGAGAGGCAACAATACTCACATGTACATCAGGAATAGGTTTAGTTATCAGTGAGATACCCAGGATGACGATGGTGGAGATCGTAAAAAGGATTATAGCAAAGTAAAGGTAATGAACTCCACAAATTATCTTTGGACAGTTGCTGGGGTTTACACAGCTTCCAGGACCATAGGCAAACTCTGCAATCATTCGAGACAGCCCAACTACCAGTCCAATGAACAAGCCCCAGAAAGCACCCTGCAAAAGAAAGTGACCCGCAGAATTATCAGAAAGAGTTGTTGAGGATATAGAAATACATCACCTCTTTTAATCTCTTAATATCAGTGCAATATGTAATGCTGCCATTGGACATGTGAGCAACCTACAGCAACAAGTGGTTAAGAATAGAGAGAACATGAGCCTTCTTATTGGCCAGAACCAAACCAGTTATTAAAATGTACTGGGCTAGAACATCAGGAGAATCTCCAAAAGCCTTTGAAAAGGCCAAATGCTTTTCCTGATTTTAAAAGTAATTCTTGTATTTTCTGTATAAAACTGCATCTTCGAACCTTGAGCCCTGCCTCCCACATTGAAATTACACACAGGTTAACTGTAGGGTGGCTTGGGAGTGCTAGCCTATACTTGCTACTTTGTTAGCTGGGTTATTGGCAGGGGTTCTAAACAAGAATAGCAGCACTGCAGAACTTGTTTTTAAAAGAAATTATCTCAGGAATTACATGGAATTTGCACTCAGACATTAGAAGTAAAGATTTTTCTTCAAGTGGCTGCAGATGTGTATTCCTCTCAGATGGGTGCACACCCATCACACCAAAGCTGGAAAACTTTGCCTAGCAGTAGTCATCGGGGTAGTGCTCAGGCCCTGGGGCTCCAGCCCCTTCCCTCTCTATTTAAGGGGAGCACTGCCCCTACCCTTCTCAGATCCTTCTCACTGCCCACAGCTAGAGTCGGAGCATTCTGTGTGGTGATTTACCTCACACTGTTCATCTCAGTTTCTCTGGGAACTTACTTTATATAGCTCTTCTTCTTCGAGTGCTTGCTCATGTCCATTCCAATAGGTGTGTGTGCGAGCCACGTGCATGATCATTGGAAGGTTTTACCCTAGCGGTACCCGTCGGGTCGGCTGTGGAGCCCCCTGAAGTGGCGCCTTCATGGCAGCATATATAGGCCCCTGCCGACCCGCCACCTGCTCAATTCCTTTTTACCGCCAGTGATGGTCGTTGGAGCAACTTGTCTCTTCCTTTAGCAAGTGCTTTCCTAGTGTTTTTTCCTGTACATGGTTGTTAATCGTTATTATAGTAGTTAGTTTAAGTTGGGGTTCCCCCCCTCCCCCGCCTAAGTTTTTCCCCCTCACCAGGGCATGCCGCGGCCCCACAGGTTCAAGCTGTGTGATAAGTGTGGTAAGCCTATGCCAAGAGGGGATCTGCAAGCCGCTTGTCTGAAGTGCCTGGGAGAGGGACATTTGCAGGACAGGTGTAGTATTTGCAGAGGCTTCAAGCCCAGAACCAAAAGGGAGAGAGTCTATCGGCTGAAACTCCTTTTAATGAAGTCCGCTCTCTGGCCTCAACTGGCACAAGAGGCGGCACCAGCAGCCTCGGTGCACAGCGCAGCTGCCTCGGTGCAGGACACCTTATGAGGAAGGACCCGCATAAGGAGCATCGGCACCGCTCCACAGTGTGCAAAGCCGGCTCATCAGTGCGACCCCAATCACAATCCCCAGTGCCGCATAAGAAGAAAAAGGCAAAGAAGAGCCGTTCCCCCACCAAGAACAGCAAACAGGACACCAGTGTCATGTGTCCCACGCCGGGACACCAGAAGGCTGTTCTATCGGTCCTAACACCGTTTACTCTGGCCTCGAGGGGAGGTCCGTCGAGTCCAGTATCGGTGGACTCCCCAGTCCGGGAGGTGCTGGAGGAGGACCTGAACCTTCCCTCCACACCAGATACTTTCAAGGCAGCACAGGACTTGACTGCCATGACGACACAGTCCCCCGCCTTGCATTCCCAGGCACTGGTTCAGGTGCAGATGGCACAAGCCCTGGCTCATCCTGCAGTGCCGATGCCTCGTACATCTGCTGCACCACTTCGGGCACTGACGTCAGCATCACCTGCGACTCCATCTGCGGCACTGATGGCAGTACCGTCTGTGGCACCAATATCGGCACCACCAATCTGGCACCAGGGCAAGCCCACCAAGATGCCCCATCGCTTCGGTACCGCTCCCCAGCACCACTGGGTTCTGCTCTAGGGGCAATACAGGAGGTTCCTCGGGAGTTATGGGGCAGGGGATTCTACTCCCGATATTTCCTCATCCCCAATGCCAAAGGTGGGCTCAGACCTATTCTGGATCTGTGAAATCTCAACACATTTATAAGAAAGCTGAAGTTTCGTGTGATCTCTCTGGCCACCATCATTCCTTCTCTGGATCCGGGGGACTGGTACGCCACCCTCAACCTGAAGGAAGCGTACTTCCGTATATCGATTATTCCGGCGCACAGACGATTCCTGAGATTTGTGGTCAGCGGCCGACACTACCAGTTCACTGTACTCCGATTCGGGCTTTCTCTGCAAATGCCGGGTATGGGTCTTCCCGTACCTGGACGACTGGCTCATCAAGGGCGATTCTCGAGTGCAAGTGCAAGAGCACATGGCGTTGGCACACACCACTTTCAGCAGGTTGGGGCTCATTCTGAACGGGCCCAAGTCTACCCTAGCCCCAACCCAAAAAATAGAATTTATTGGGGCTCTCCTGGACTCCACCCAAGTCAGAGCATCCCTGCCCAAGTTCCGGTTCCAAAGCATCAGGGGCATCATCGAGAGCCTCCGCCGGTTTCCAACCACTACGGCCAGAAACTGCATGAAGCTTCTGGGGCATATGGTGGCCTGCACGTATGTGGTACAACACGCCAGATTGCACCTTTGCCTCCTCCAGGCTTGGTTGGCGAATGTATACAGACCAAGCCGGGACCCTCTGGACAGACTGGTGACCCTCCCGCCTCCAATTCTCGAGTCCCTCAACTGGTGGCTACAACCTCAGGTGGTCTGTACAGGAGTGCCCTTCACCAAGTCTCAGCCCTCACTGTCGCTGGTCACAGACGCATCGGAGATGGGCTGGAGAGCACACCTGGGCAGTATCAGAACTCAAGGCCTGTGGTCACAACCAGAACTATCACTGCCTATCAATGTCAGAGACCTGAGAGCCGTTCGCCTGGCTTGCCAGATGTTCCAGGCCCATCTTCAGAGCAAGTGTGTCTGAGTGATGACGGACAACACCACAGCGATGTTCTATATAAACAAACAGGGCGGTACTTGCTCCTCTCCCCTGTGCCAGGAAGCTCTCCGACTGTGGGACTTCTGCATCACACACTCCATCCAGCTACAAGCCTCATATCTGCCAGGAGCACAGAACAAACTAGCGGACCACCTCAGCCGCTCGTTCAACACTCACGAGTGGTCACTCAGAGCGGACATTGCCCTTTCCATCTTCCAGAGGTGGAGCTATCCCCACATGGACCTGTTTGTGATGCGGAGCAACAGAAAGTGCCAGCTGTTCTGCTCCTTTCAGAACCACAGCCTTGGCTCCATAGCAGATGCTTTTCACCTCCCATGGATGGGTCATCTGCTATATGCGTTCCCACCCTTCCCGCTCATACACAAGGTCCAGCAGGGCTTCGGTGATCCTCGTAGCACCAGCGTGGCCCTGCCAGCACTGGTTCACCACGTTGCTGAAACTATCAGTGGACAGGCCAGTAGCCCTTCCTATGCTCCCGGACCTCATCACGCAAGACCACACTTTTGTATCTGAAAAGACAGGAGTTGGTGATATAATCTATTAAGGTGCACCTGGCTGCCAGCTCAGCCTTCCACCCAGGCGTGACGGGTAGGTTGGTCTTTGGAAATCCCATGGTTGGTCAGTTTCTCATGGGCTTGGACAGGCTTTATCCGCAGGTGCGGCAGCCCCTTCCCCAGTGGGATCTCAACCTGGTTCTCTCCAGACTTATGGGGCCCCCTTTCAAGCCCATGGCAACCTGCCTTCTATCCTACCTGTTCTGGAAGGTGGCTTTTCTGGGGGCCATAACCTCAGCCAGAAAGATCTCTGAACTCAGAGTGCTGACTTCCGAGCCTCCCTACACGTTTTTTTTTATAAAGACAAGGTGCAACTACACCTTCACCCAGCGTACCTACCCAAGGTAGTCTCACACCTTCATGTAAACCAGGACATATTTTTACCGGTATTCTTTCCTAAACCTCATGCCAGCAATAGAGAGCGAGTACTTCATTCTCTGGACGCCAGGCGTGCCCTAGCCTTCTACACTGAATGCATGAAGATGTTTCATAAGTCACCACAGCTCTTTACTGCAATCACCTAAAGGATTAAAGGGCTTCCCATCTTATCTCAGCACATTTCATCGTGGATCATGTCCTGCATCAGAACGTGCTACATGCCGCATTCCTTGCGCAAGTCCCTATTCAGGACATATGCAAGGCAGCAACATGGTCTTCCATCCACACCTTCATGTCACACTATGCCATCAGTCAACAGGCGAGACACGATGTGGCCTTCGGCAGGGCAGTACTTCAGTCAGCAACTCAGTGAATTCTGACCCCTCCTCCATGGAAACTGCTTGGGAGCCACCTATTGGAATGGACATGAGCAAGCACTCGGAGAAAACGGTTACTTACCATCTCCTAACCGTTGTTCTTCGAGACGTGTTGCTCATGTCCATTCCAAATCCCACCCGCCTCCCCTCTGTCGGAGTATTCCAGCAAGAAGGAACTGAACAGGCGGCGGATCGGCAGGGGCCTATATACAGTGCCATGAAGGCACCACTCCACGGGACTCCACAGACGACCCACTGGGTACCGCTAGGGTAAAAGACAATTGTGCATGTGGCGCATGCACACGCCTATTGGAATGGACATGAGCAACACATCTCGAAGAACAGCAGTTACGAGATGGTAAGTAACCGTTTTTTTCTTAGTGTAGTCTAGTAGTACCCTTAGGTTTAGTTAAAATAGTTAAGATAGCTAGTTTGTTGCACTGGGTGATGCTCTTACCGTGATTTAAACATTATCTATTGTATGGGGTTGCTATCCCCAACAGTGAACCTCACCCATGGTGTTTGTTGTGCCTAGGAAAAGGGCACAATAATGAGAGGTGTTCTATATGCAAGTCCTTTAAGAGGAGGACTCAGGTTAGCGAGGAACTTGCATCGGAAACAACACCTCTCAAAGTAGGCCGTGAGGCCCTCAGCACTAGGGACTTCTTCAAACCATATAGCTCCATGTTCTCTTTCAGAGCAGACATGAAATGTGACTCCTGGCTCAAGATTTGGTGCTTCTCCTAACAGAAACTGTTCTCCTTCCTCAGATCCTCCAAGGAAGAGGTCTCATAAGACTAAGCAGGACTACTAAAGTGCTCTTAGGGATTCCATCATATGGCTGCATCATATACATCATATGGCTGCATGCACTTTCGTAGACCAGCATGCGAGACTGTGCTTTTGCCTTCTTCAAATGTAAAGCTGTCAATTGTCGGACAGTCTTGTCTAAGTGCCTCTGGAGACCCTGGACTCCCTATAGCAGTTCTGAACAACATATGCCAGGATGTTCCCTTTGCATGTCCTCCACTGACCAGGACTATAGTCACCAATGCCATCATCAATAGGTTGGAGAACACATCTAAGAGCGTTGAAAATTCAGGGCTTGTGCTCATAACAAGTTTCCCTCCACATCAATGTCTTTGAGCTTCAGGCCATTAACAATGCCGCTGAACCTTCCAGGATCACACCAGTAGTACAGCAGTTCATGTGCTTAACAATAACACTGCAATATACTATGAGAACAAGCAGGGTAGAGCTCACTCCAACTTGCTGTGTCAGGAGGCAATAAAGTATTGGCAGTTCTGCATCTCGGAGAGCATCATTCCTACAGCCACTCACTTACCTGGGGCTCAGAACCACTTGGCAGATCACCTCAGCAGGAATTTCTCCCAAAATCATGAGTGGTCTCTGAAGTCTTGTACTGAGGTCCATCTCTATGGAATGGGGCATTCCCAACTGTTGACCAGTTTGCCAAGACAACCAGAAGTGACATTCATTTTGCTCTTGAGCAGATCTTGGTCCAGGCTCCTTAACTGACGCTTTCCATATCAATCATGGATCAGCTCTAATGTATGCCTTCTCTCTGATCCCAATCACCCCACAGTACATTCTCAAGTTGAAATTGGACCATGCCAAACTGATTCTCATTGCTCCAGCCTGGCCAAGGCAATGTTGGTTCTCCAACCTTCTCAGTCTATCAGTTTGGCCTCCCATATCTCTTCATCCCAACCTACAGACTCAGCACTAGGTCGAGTTTTGCATACAGCACTTCATATTCTGCATCTCACAGTGTGGATGCTACCATGGCTAGAGAAGGAGGAGGAGGAATGATGTTCAGAAGCTGTTCATCAGGTGTTGCTTAACAGCAGGAAGCCCTCTCCACTCAACCAAATAAGTCGCCTTAGTAAACATTTTTCAGTTTGGGCACTTGCTCGGGGAATTCAGCCAATGCTGGTTGGTATTCAGGGCATTTTGGAGTACCTATTACACCTTCAGTATCCTGGTCTCTTCCTCAGCTCATTAAGGGTTCACTTGGGAGAAATTTTGGCATTTCATCCACCCATCCAAGTAAAGTCAGTTTTCTCAAAACCCCATGGTGGTGAGATTTCAAATGGGAATCATTCATCTCCACCTGCCTGTGAAAAAGCCAGTTCCCTTGTGGGACCTTCATAGTGTCCTGGCTGCCCTTATTGGGGTTGATTGAAATCTCTGTTCTCTGTCCCTCCGTATGAAAAGACAGCCTTCCCTATAGATATGAGATCTACAAGAGTATGCAAGCTGCAGACCTTAATAGCAGAGCCCCAGTACATACAGTTTTTCAATGACAAAGTAGCTTTATGGCCGCATCCAAAAATTTTCTAGAAAGTGGTTTCGTAGTTTAATCTTAACCAAATGGTTTATTTACTGATGTTTTCCTAAACCACACTCCAACACAGATAAACAGTGCCTTCAGTTGTTGGATATGAGGCAATGGCTGGCATTCTACCTCGACTGTACTAAGCCTCTTCGGGCATTGCTTCATCTGTTTATCTCCTATGCACTTTGAATGAAGGAACAGGCGATTTCTGGGCACATAGTTTCCATGGATGACTTCTTGCATTCCATCTGCCTATGAACTAGCTGAGACTGTGCCTCCACAAAGACTGTGGGTTCATTCGACGAGGGCCCAAGTGATGTCAATAGCACTGAGCGGTGATGGTTCAATATTGGAGATTTGCAGGGCTGCTACCTGGTCTTCTGTACATACTTTTACCAAGCGTTATGCAATTACCACTCCATCTACATCAGATAAAACTTCAGGAGGGCAGTCCTGCAATCATCTTTAAGTATAGTCCAAGTTCAACCTCCTATGAGTACAGCTTGTGAGTCACATGAGTGGAATACACATCTACAACCATTTGAAGAAGAAAATATAGATACTTACCTATATTGTAACTTGTTCTTCAAGATGGGAGGAGGGAAATGCATATTGCATGACCCACCTTCTGTCCCCTCTACATCAAAGTTTCTACTCTTGACATCCAGTGTGAAGAAATTGAGTGGGGATTGGGGCAGCACCGCCCCTGTGAGTACTGCTAGGCAAAGTTCTCCAGCTTTGGGGCAATGGGCACATGCACACCTGAGTGCAATATATGTACACCCACATTTTGAAGAACAACAGTTACAATACAGATAAATAACCATCTTCTCCCATCTTGACATATGCCAATAAGATTGATAACTATACCCTGCCCCAGGTCTTGGGTGATATTTTTTGGCCAGTGTTATGCAGACAAGATAATCATAAAAGGTCCTTTCTGATTTTAATAACTATGAAGAGAGTAAAATCCCCTGCCCCTACAACACAGCTCACATACAAGCTGTTTTTGAAGTCTGGAGAATGTCAGATGAGTACCTAGCATTATCTGAACCAAAACCTTTGAACCTTCAGAGCACTGTCCTTCCTTATCCACGTGTTTACTCTGTCTGTCGCTCTCTATTCTGAATATCGTAAATATAAACAAAATATACAGAGCCAAATTCACTTCTGAAGTAAACAGGTGCAGCCCTATTGACTTTAATGCAATTGCACCCACTTACACCAGCAGTAAATTTGGCCTATATGCTAAAAAGGATACAACTAATGACAGTGCTACAGAATTATAAATCCTGCTGGAAACTTTCTAGTTAGAACAAATGTATTATTAAATGGTCAGAAAAAAATATCACAAAAAAGTATTGGAATAAGACAAGATGAGAACCTCAATTTATCATAAAAATAAGAACTTTTCAGAAAAGTCTAATCTTGGATACTAAATAAATATCGGTCCATGATCCAGGCAGTGCTTCAAATCTCTGTGACTTTTATTTGTTCCCAGTATTTATTCTAATTAAGACTGCGCTTTTGACCAAATACTGAGAGTCTTACTAGTTCTTAATCCACTCTTACTCAGGCAAAATTCCAACTGAAATCAGTGGAAGACTTCCCTGAATAAGGACTTCAGGATCCAAGCCATTAACCATGAGGTTCACCAAGCAGTGACTGGAAATGGAACATCCCTGATTAGGAAGTATCTAAGCACTAGTAGTATATTCACCAATGTCCAGAGAAAGAGTAGTGTTAGAAAGGAGTCAAAGTAACTAGAAAGCGCCAATCCCACCTGGAAACAGTGTTATATTGTTTATCTATTGGCTTTCCTCACCATCGCATCTGTGCATCTCACAAACATTAATGAATTTATCCTCATGGGGACCATCGGCAAGTATTATCCTCAGCATTACAAGTGGGGAAATGGAGCTACAGAGCTATTATTGGAGTGATTTTAAGAGGTGCTGAGCGCACAGTTCCCACTGACTTCTGAGGGAGTTGTTCTGAGTGCTCAGCACCTCTGAAATTCAAGCCGGCAGTGACCTGCCTAAGTTCTCACAGGGAGTCTGTGGCACAGCTGGGAATAGAACCCAGATCTCGTGAGTTCCAGTCCAGCAGCTTAACCACAGGACTTTCCCCTTCCTTATTGAAGCCTACAGAACCCACGGAGAACCTAGAAGGTTGCATTCAAGCACTATTTCCCAGAAATTATCCCTTCAGCACAAGTCACAGTGAAACAGTAGGTGGTTCCAGCTTCACAGCTGTCTAGGAGCCAATAAAGTCCAATGAAGTCCATGCACATTTACATGTATGTGGTGGAAGGGGAGTATGAGGATTCCTCAACTGAGCTAAGAGCCCCTCAAGCATTCTGCTTTGGAACCTCAGGCTCTGGCCTGTAGCAGGAATAGCCTCAAAGAAAATGAGAATCAAATGCATTGAAACAAAGAAAGGGCAGTTGTCCCAGTGCACAGATGAATGTCTTTTGTGAACTTCTGCGCACAGAGCTCTTCTCCTAGCCTGTACTCACCTCCTCATTGACCCTCTTACAGAAGATAGCAAGCAGGAAGACAGCAGCAATGGGTGGCCCCAGGTAGCTGGTGATAGACTGTATATAATCAAAGAGCTGCCCGCTCTGAGCTGACTGCACCACGGGAACCCAAGCAATGCTGATACCAATTAAAGCTAAAATAAATAACCTGCAAATACAGCCAATAAAAAAATCTGTTAGCCACCTATTTATAAACATCAATCAGAAATACAGAAATCACAATGAACCAATCAACAATTTAACAAGTCATTGTGTTATTCAACCAGCATTAAAACAGGAGCAAAAATAACAGTAATCAGCCATCAGCACTGGGGAAAAAGACCAACCGGCAATGAAATCTCACCCGATCCATCAGCTCTCAGTCAACTCAAAATGAGAACTCTGCTCCCAAACAATAAATCAATAAGTCACAAATAAACACAGCAATCAATAAAACAGCAGAGAGAGATGAATAAAAGAGAAATCTACAGCATAGCTAGTGAATATTACTGATGCTGTAGCTTTGTCTAACTGTCATCTTGGAATGAAATTTAAATAGATCCCCTGGGATATCTGTAGGGAATAGACACCTCAGATTAATCTTTAAATAAGAAACATGGCTGGAAACTACCCCGTTGAATATCGAGAAAGACACATGAGATTAAGCAGTCAAGCCGCAAGAGGTCACTGCTGCATCATATGCATTCAGTGAAAGGTTGTTCATCAAGGCACTTAAAGATGAACTTGGAAGGGTGCAGTCTGTGATGGCTCCAATATTTCATTAGGTTCCTAATGCTGGGAAGGAGCGCAGTATCACTTACCTTCCAGCCAGCATGAGCTCTCTCTCAGTTGCCTGGGATCGTATTTTGGTGTAGATGTCCATGGTGAACAGAGTGCTAGCACTATTAAAAATGGAAGTCAGGGAGCTCATGAGAGAGGCCAACATGACTGACAACATCAGACCTCTCAAACCTGAAACACAGAGAGAGAC
The DNA here is from genome assembly GCF_027887155.1 of Malaclemys terrapin pileata. NCBI lineage: Eukaryota > Metazoa > Chordata > Testudines > Emydidae > Malaclemys > Malaclemys terrapin. Next base: position 12,121,554 of record NC_071520.1, on the reverse strand, counting down.
ACCACCTGAGCTGGGGAGGGTCAGTCACTGGGAAAGCTCCCATAAGTGACATCTCTTTGAGTGCATGGTCTGACCTCCCCCAACCCAGCTATCTGTTAGTAAATGAAGCATGCCCAGCTTATGACAACTTCATGGTACCCTACTGCAGATGGAAGGTAATGGTGCCTTTTAGGTCAGGAAGCACAACATTTACAATACCACATAATACCCAGGCTGGGCTGTTAGGAGATGGATAATGGCTGAGTGTATTTACTCAGATAGGAGATCCTTGTTTGCAATGTCAGGGGTAAGAGACACTCCCAGAAACGTACACTCTTGTCGTTTATACTGCCTGATTGGACTCTGGGTCAGTGGGAGAGAAAGAACTCTGCCCAGGAATTGCCCCTAGAGGGTACATGATCGAACAACATTATGATACTCAAGGGAAAATACCAGCATTACAGGAGAGGACTCCACAAGGGCATAGCAAAACCAATCAAGAGAAGCGGTAAGAAACCCAGCCATTGATAATCAGAGGTCTACCTAATAGGGAAATGTCAGTGATCTCAATTCTCAGTCCCTGATCTAAACTCAGCTTGCAGTTACGCCAGGGTAAACTTTAAAAATTTATTCTAGATTTAGATCTTAAAGTCAGTGGCCCCTTGTGACCACTCGACCTTTTTGACCCTAGCTCACAAACGAGGCTCGGATGCAATGGATGATCATTTCCTCCTATCGGAGAGAAATGGCAGGTTCCCACTGAGCTGCTGATGGGTGACAGCTGCTGCTTCAGTTTATAGGTCTAAGCTGCTTTGGATCTCATTGAAAGCCACGCTTTTCATCTTGGCGTTACACATCCTCCACCCTCCACAAAGCCCTGCTGCCTTTTATTGAATTTAACTCGAGGTGCTATCTTTTGTCAGGGCAACTGTCTGTCCCTTCTCTGTACAGACCTTCCCACTCTCATGTTTCCCTGGCCATCTTTCCCTTTGCCTTCTGTGCTCACATCCCTGCGTCTAGCAGGCTACTTCTCCAGCTCGCTTCTCTTGTAACCCTTCTCCTTAACGGTCTGAGGCCAAACCCAGCTGCAGCACTGTCTAGCAGTCTCTTCCCAGGGAGGGGCAGTCTTCTCAGCATGCACTGAGTTCTCAAATGTTCCCTGCTGTACCCTTCTAAAATCTGCCAAACTCAGAGGCCCCGGTAAAGCAGAGGCCCCATGTGTATGGGGTTTGGCTGTCCCAGCTCCTCTTCCGGGAATGATGCGACTTTTCTACAGTGAGAAGTGAGGAAAACAGACCTCAGGCTGAGTCCTGCACAAGCAGCCTCCCTCAAGTAGCTTATCCTAATTCAGACAGCTGAGAAGCAGCCCTCCTAAGTCTGCACAAACCCATCCCTTCTTAGTGGTCCATTTGCAAACCACAGGCATAACATGAAGGCCTATACTTGTCTGCAGAAGTTTCTTGTTTTTCCTTGTATGTATGCTTATCTTCCTCCAGAGGTGCATTGTTCTGCAAAATTGAATAGGCCTTTTAATGTACCAATGGCTGTGCACCAGGAGGGCTGTACTTTCTCTTCCCAGCCCAGTGAGGTTAGCAGAGGAACTGCAAGTACATCCCCAGAGATCCTGGCAGAGGCAGCTTCTTAGTAGCCGGTAACTGTAGGCCAGATTTACCCCCTCACAAGGCCAACGCCAGCAGCGTCTTATTGGCTCAGGTTTGCAAATAAGCAAGATTGTCACGGCTAGTCTGTAACCATCTGGCATCTATGACATAATGCATGGCATGTATAGGAATATACTGTGTATATTGGAAAGATCTAGGGCCTACAATAGCTGAGCCCTGATAACTCAAGGAAGTGGTGTAGTACTTTAATGATGTAAAATCGACTAAATGAGAATGCAGGCCCCTAGTTCTGGTAGCCGAATTCCAGCTCTGGGAATCTCTCCCCCACAACACCCAACTTCTATTAATCTGTCATCCATGTCTTTCCCACAAAAACACTATCACAACCAGCATCTTACCATTCGGCATAAGGTCCACCACCATTTTTGGATAAGCAACGTTTGAACAGCCAACTTTGGTGCCACAGTATTTCTCACATTCTGAGGGCACGACACAAGCCACCATATCTGAGAAAAAGATAACAAGACAGGGTTACCTGGGGTCATAGCAGCAAGTTACCCAAAAATCAAGAGAACTTCCCAAACCCATCTCCATGCTAAACCACTGGATTTATTTGCCTGATATCCCCTTGGCTCTGGAGCTGTGGGAAGGAATTCCATTCCTGCATCACTTCTTTCCTAGACGGGGAATAGCGATGGTGCTGAGGTCAAGCCACCAAAACTGCATCCACAGAATTGCACAGGAAGTCGGGACTGAATAATGTGAGGATTACAAAATCGGGGCTCAGGGGCCAGGGCAAAGTAAGTGCGTGCTCTGAAAAGCCCTCCCTGCTCAGACCACCTGCTCTCCTCTGTTGTTGTACACACAGCTCAGTGGAGAGGGAAAAAACCAACTGGTATTGTGCTCACACTGAGCTCAGGCAGCATGCAAATCACAGGCATTTCCATGAGCTGGGAACATTCCTCTCTGGGATCCAGACACCCCTCCCTCTGCCCTGTGAAGTCTGTCAGTCACAGACAGGAGGGTTTCTCACCCGCTCAGGTAGAGCAGGAATGCTACCAACAAAGAGGGCAGGAAAGAGACAGACTCTGCGACTCCTGTTCTGCACCAGGGACAGTGGAGCCCTGAGCAGGGGACAGAGAAAGAGCAGTAGCTTCTTATTTTGTGGGAGCAGCTGGTGTGTGCATGTCTTTTGGGGGTCTGAGTGAGGAGAGGAGCTGAAGGAGTGGAGGGGAGGAACAGTGAAGAGAAAACTGAGTGGGGCTGGAAGAGGAGTGAGAAGAGAATGAGGGGGCTACAGTACTAGGTCTTACCTGTGTACAGAATTCGACTGATCATCCCAGGCATCACCATCACAAACATGGGCAGCAGCTTCAGGTACCCACACATGACACAGCCGGCCTTCACATGGGACATGTTCTTGGCTGAGAGGCATCGTTGAACAATAACCTGTCAATGAGACAGTAGATGTGAATGACTCCAGCTTTGTCACCCACACACGATGCCGGGCACACCAAGGCACCAATGAGACTCTTTAAACTGTGTTCCAATTTGCCCTTTCCCATAATTAGAAAAACAAAAGGGTACTTGAAGGCCTTAGAACAAGTCTAAATGGATAAAAGGAAACACTTTTGTCCAGTGTACATTTAACCTGAGAGACTCCCTGCCACTGGATATTATTGAACCAAGTAGCTTAGGAAGATTCAAAAGGGATTAGACATTTAAATGAATAAGAACAGCAGACACCGTTACACTAGCTAGGGTACAAATTATAAAGGCTTTCAATCTGATCACCAGCTGGGGGCTGGAAGAATACATGGTATGCAATACTGCACAATTACAATAGTACATTCTCCTTCTGAAACATACCAGTTTGATAATTTTTGGAGACTGGAAGGACTGTTGACCTAAGGAGAAGGAAAGGAAAGGAAAAAGGAAAGAGATGGGCAGCCTCCAGCCTGGCACGGCGGGACTGACATACACAGACCATCGGCCCAGCATTTTTTATGCAAGGAGATTCCAGCAGCACACATACAAGATACACCTAGTACAGCTGGATGGGAAGCCAGGTCTATACCCAAACTGATAAAGGTCATTATATTTATGTCGATGTCCTATTAAGATGCCCACATTTGAAAACTAGATCCTCAATGTTCATTTAACAGGTCACAAGAAAGGGAGCAAAGTATCACACACAAGGCATCTGCTCAGCATGGCATGCAAAGGGTAATAAAGGAATACACACACCCCACTGACTTAACATAGAAAGGGCTGAGCATTTAAAAGCTACAGAGAAAAATCACCTTGCCCTAAGGAGTTAAAGGCATGGGGGGTGGGGAGGGAGAGAGATCAGTCCAACTACACTGCAGATTTTAGAATGCTCTGAATTTCCAGTTGTTGCCTTTACACTACCTGATCTGTGCACCAGTACCACAAAGCAAGGATGCTCAAGCCAAAGGTAAGCCCCGGCCATGGCAGGTCTCCAGTGATTGGGTCTCGGAAGATGTGGAAAGAATCTGCCCGAGGGGTGTAGCATTTTGGGTCAATGTTAATGTTTCCATATGAGGTGTTTCCTGGAATTGCATTCATATATTTCTCCATAAAGGCCTCATATCCTCCTACTTTGGCAAATGCTGAAAAACAACAAAGATGCTTGAAATTCCTGATGGAATGGAAGAGTCCCAGGAGAAAACTCCATGCTATCAGTGTGACAAACAGGCCCAACAGAGATCAACATTGTCAGAAGACATCAAAATATGTGCTATGAACACTCGCAAAAGCAAGGAGCCACAGTGACTTTCCTTCTAAAGATTCCTTTATACTCCACTGTCCTTCCCATGCCCCTGATGCCTGCTTACACCTGGCCAGAAAGTATAATGTAGGTATAATATCTCCAGGCTGCCTGACCCAGGTGAGGACCAGAGGCAGAGTCCACCAGATGAAGTCAATCCAAAATGTTTATTGTGAAGCAGGGGGACAACTTCATTTAACTGAAAAGCTTACGAAGAGGAAGACCAAGCAGTAAGAAACTACAATGTAAGGGAGAGGAAATTACAGCCTCACAGGGCTCCCTGCCTTTACTACCTCCTCTTGATTAATTATGTAGGCTGACCCCTAAATACAGGGTTTTGTTTCACAGGTGGACTGCATTTTAGTACCTATGTGATCTTGTGGATACCCAACCTCTTATTCACAATCACATGGCCCACGTCCTCTGCCACTCTCAATGTCATCCCTATGGTAACTACAGAACTTGCATAAATATTTAATGTATTTGAGCTTTCATCATGCAATTTAGCAGCTGGAAACAAGGCACAGCCATACGGTATGTCCAACCGGCTTCCCACTTAGCACCAGACGTCCATGGACCACAGGCTCAGAACCTTGGTCCTACTTTAATATTATACATTCCCGCATGTGTTGAAGGAGCAATGGTCAGGATGACAGGAGGACTTAGCAATGCAGCTCTCCCCTTTTCCCCAGCAAATACATGAAGCAATTGGAGCGCCTCAGCTGTTAACCTGTCAGGACTCCACAGTGCTGGATCCACTTCCACAGGACACTGGGGGCTGTAGCTGATCCTTCCAGCTCTCGTTCATCAGATTTACTCACCAAATCCTGTGAGAATAAAGGATCCCACCAGCATGATGATGGTCTGTAAGGTGTCTGTGTAAATCACAGCAGCAAGGCCACCTAAAGGCGAAGAAAGGCCAGAAAAATGTGTGAGCCCCTCTGCTAATGCCTTAGTGGGAATCACCTCTCCTTGTCCCCTTCTCTCTCTCATGCACATACACCTCTCCCCTTTCGTGCTCTCATTTCTTCCCACTTACACCCCACTCCCCTTTTCATCTTTCTGGATCCCCTTTGAACTTGTTTTTAATTTAGCTATCTGTTCCACAAACTCACCTGTGATCGTGTAAAGACCAGTAACAGCCAGCAGTATGATTATTGCCAAATAAAGATTTAGCCCCATGGCCATTTGGATAAATATAGCTCCAGAGAACATATCTGCCTAATAAAAGGAAAGACCATTTAGGGAATGCTTAAGATATCATCTCTATTGATATAATCTCTTTCCCCCCATTCCCCCAAGCACTGCACTGCAAAAAAGAATAAAAGCACATGCAAAATAAAGACAGATCTTGTCTCCTTGGTTGCCCAGACCTGCTTTATTTTAACTGTCAGTGGATTTTTGAAGTTCACTTCTTTGTTTCTGCAGTTTTTACAATGGTTTCCAGAAATCTGTCAGTGATCCATCCTAGCCAAATCTGGCTACCCACCTCTTCAGGCCTATGACTTTATGTATGCAAAAACAGTTCAACAAAGTTCTTAAATCCCAGACCATCCAAGTCTTTTGATAACCTTTGCATTATATCCAGGAAGAGTTTTGTTTAATAACTCTTTTGTCTTTATTTATGTCAACGCTATTCTTCAAGCCTCACCTTTACAGTGCAACACAGATGCTTGGTATGACTGGTCTGCCTAGTTGAGGACAAACAGGAATCAAAGATGACACCTTATTTTACACAAATTCCATGAATATCTGTCAAAGTAATTAGCATTCAACTGGTCAGCTGGAGAAACAATTAGGTCTTGTAATGACATGGATTTTGCAACTTCGTGAATACGGCCTGGGATTTTAGTTACCAACACATCTGCACCAATGCAAACCCCTAAAGTAGACATAATTTGAAATCAGGATAACCAATTCCCAACAAATTCATGACTCATCAGTGTAATTCATATCTCTATTAGGGGTTTGCAACAGTGCAGCATGCTGCACCAGTGCTAAGGCGGGGGTGGATTTTCCAAAGTGCCTACATGCCTTAGGAGCAGATGTGCCATTGAAAGTCATGTCATTGAATTTGTGCCCCTAAATCACTTAGGTGCTTTTGAAAATCTGATCCTAAAATCCCAGGGCAGACAAGGCTTAAGAGGGCTGTTTAGTCCTCAGCTCTACTAGATTTTAGGGCAAACATTTATTCAAGGAACACAGGGAGTTCCATCTAGTCAGGTATTCTGCCACAAGGAGAGCGGTGATATAAGTCATGCATCTGGCTAACTGTGCCATGCTGTACATAACAACACTACTTAGCACACATTACCTTTAAAGTGCTTTACAGTCAGTAAGTAACATATCCTCATGACTCCCCAGTCAGCCTGGCAACTGAGTATCATCCTCCGCATTTTACAAACAGGAAAACTAAAACAAAAATACTCAGGGGCAAATCCATTCCACAGCACTCAGCCTGAGTAGCTGGGCAGATGCTGGAGGAAGAAAACCTCTCCCCCAGGCCACTGAGGAAACTTCTCCTTGAGACTGTCACCACCTCAACCCCCCCTTCACCCCTCCTGCCTACAGGGCAAGGAGGAGACCTGTGCAACTGCAGATCCTCCAGCCCTGCTCCCACCACCAGCCACTGCATGCTCACATGCAGAGCCATTGTGGAGCCAAAGCCGGCTCCAGGCACCAGCCTACCAAGCATGTGCTTGGGGCGGCACCTGGAGAGGAGCGGCGCTCCGGCCCGAGAGCAGGGCCACGACCTGGCTCGCCGCCCTCCCCACTGCGCCAGGGAAAGCGGGGCCCTGCCAGGATCTCCGCCCTCCTACCGGCGCTCCGGCCGGCCGGGGAGAGCGGGGCCGCGGCGGGCTCGCCGCCCTCCCCCCGGCGCTCCGGCTGGCCGGGGAGAGCAGGGCTGTGGACGGGCTCTCCACCCTCCTCCTGGCGCTCCGGCCGGTCGGGGAGAGGGGGGCCCTGGCTGGGCTCAGCGCCCTCCACTGCTCCGCTCCCCGCCGGAGGGCGGGGGGCGGTGGGAGCCTTTTTTGCCTGCGGCGGCGAAAAAGCCAGAGCCGACCCTGTGTGCAGCTGAGCGGTGCACCACACAGGGTGTGAAACACATGCACGGTCCCACCAACAAATTCCACCTCTGCCTTTGCCATCTGCAGCCATGGAGGCTGGGGCTGGGTTAAGATGCAGGAATTCATAAAGCTTAATCCCACAGGCTAACTGTGAACCTATGCTGCTCTCTATGGGAGAGGATTCATTCCTGACCCTCACAGCTGATCAGTTTATGCCCCAAAGTTTGAGGTTAATTTATTTTTAGTATTAGCTTAGTTTGCATGGCCACAAATATTACTGGTCATAAAACGATCCCGCAAGGAAACATAGTTAATTATTTAACATCCTGAGCAATACGTGAACTCCTTGGATTTACTGAATCACCTTCCGAGTTCACCTCTTTTGCCTCCCAGTTACATTATTTACTGCTAATGTTTCCTAGTTATGGATACAATTAAAACGTTATCATATCTCTGAATGTACTAAACCTTCTCCATGCAAAAAAATCACTCCAGAGCTATTCACACATCATTCAGGAAGCACATGGCAAAACTATTAATGATAAGAGTGTCCTTTTACAACTACCATTACAGCTAAAGAATTCCAAGGAACACTTGTAACGCATTCAGAAGGTTTTTAATTCCTTCAGATTATGGGGGAGCATCCAGGTACTTGTTTCCAAAGACACCTAGTCTTAATTTAATCAGTTACTGGTCACCAATGCCTTGCCTAGAGGATTTTCTTAAAATTGCCCACCATTTCTACCATGGGTACAGCTCCACTGGTGACAGCAATGGAAGAAGTACTAGTGATTTTCAGCCAGGGCCGGCTCCAGGCACCAGCCTACCAAGCATGTGCTTGGGGCGGCACCTGGAGGGGGGTGGCGATCCGGCCGGGGAGAGCGGGGCTGCAACTGGACTCGCCGCCCTCCCCCCGGTGCTCCGGCTGGCCGGGGCCCCGCTCACCCCGGCAGGGCTCTCCGCCCTCCCCCTGGTGCTCCGGCCGGTCAGGGAGAGCAGGGCCGCCCTCCCGCCGGCGCTCCGGCCGGCCGCGGAGAGCGGAGCCGTGGCCGGGCTCTCCGCCCTCCTCCCGGCGCTTCGGCCGGTCGGGGAGAGCGGGGCCCCAGCCGGGCTCGGCGCCCTCCGCTGCTGCGCTCCCCGCCGGAGGGCGGGGGGCGGTGGGAGCCTTTTTTGCCTGCGGCGGCGAAAAAGCCAGAGCCGACCCTGTGTGCAGCTGAGCGGTGCACCACACAGGGTGTGAAACACATGCACGGTCCCACCAACAAATTCCGCCTCTGCCTTTGCCATCTGCAGCCATGGAGGCTGGGGCTGGGTTAAGATGCAGGAATTCATAAAGCTTAATCCCACAGGCTAACTGTGAACCTATGCTGCTCTCTATGGGAGAGGATTCATTCCTGACCCTCACAGCTGATCAGTTTATGCCCCAAAGTTTGAGGTTAATTTATTTTTAGTATTAGCTTAGTTTGCATGGCCACAAATATTACTGGTCATAAAACGATCCCGCAAGGAAACATAGTTAATTATTTAACATCCTGAGCAATACGTGAACTCCTTGGATTTACTGAATCACCTTCCGAGTTCACCTCTTCTGCCTCGCAGTTACATTATTTACTGCTAATGTTTCCTAGTTATGGATACAATTAAAACGTTATATCTCTGAATGTACTAAACCTTCTCCATGCAAAAAAATCACTCCAGAGCTATTCACATATCATTCAGGAAGCACATGGCAAAACTATTAATGATAAGAGTGTCCTTTTACAACTACCATTACAGCTAAAGAATTCCAAGGAACACTTGTAACGCATTCAGAAGGTTTTTAATTCCTTCAGATTATGGGGGAGCATCCAGGTACTTGTTTCCAAAGATACCTAGTCTTAATTTAATCAGTTACTCGTCACCAATGCCTTGCCTAGATGATTTTCTTAAAATTGCCCACCATTTCTACCATGGGTACAGCTCCACTGGTGACAGCAATGGAAGAAGCACTAGTGATTTTCAGCCAGGGCCGGCTCCAGGCACCAGCCTACCAAGCATGTGCTTGGGGCGGCATCTGGAGGGGGGCGGCGATCCGGCCTGGGAGAGCGGGGCTGCGACTGGGCTCGCCGCCCTCCCCCCGGCACTCTGGCCGGCCGGGGAGAGCGGGGCCGCGACCGGGCTCGCCGCCCTCCCCCCGGCGCTCCGGCCGGTCGGGGAGAGCGTGCCCGTGGTCGGGCTCACCGCCCTCCTCCCAGCGCTCCGGCTGGTCGGGGAGAGTGGGACCCCGGCCGGGCTCAGCGCCCTCCCCTGCCGCACTCCCCGCCGGGGGGCATGGGGAGACTTTTTTGCCTGGCGCGGCAAAAAAGCCAGAGCCAGCCGTTTTCAGCTACCTGAAAGCTACCATGGCAACAGCTCACACAGCGCTGTAGGCTCATGCAGCAGCTGACTAATTTAAGCTTCTCTATTCTGCTACTGCAGAATTCATCTTGGTTATGGAAGCCCCATGGAGTCAACCCTGACAGCCTGGAGTTTCCTAGGGAGCAGTGGAACAGAGCCACAAAACAAGATGGGGGGGATGACAACAAAAAATACACAAAACAGAAACAAAAGAGAAAAGAGGCAGAAAATGGGCAAGAAAAAGGAGAGACGGCAGCAAATTCTGCAAGGGAACATGGAAAAAGGGGAGCCCATTGCTAGTGCATCACACAGGGGAGGAACTGTGCCCAAAAAAGGAAGGGAACCTCTGCAGCAGAGAAACTATGGAACATAGAATATTACACATTGGGCAAAACCCCAACAATCACATGTAAAAGCGATACTGCGGAGATACAAATATGAACTGCACTGGGTGTCATAGTGACCTTGCACTTTATTTCAGCTTCAGCCTTGGCAGCCACAATGCCCTGATGTGCTTTGATCATTAAACTGAGAACTTCATCAAAAGCCAGCCCCCTTGGAAGCTACCAACTCCCCCAAATTCTAAATTCCCAAAACAGAATTATTAATTAAAAGATTTGCATACAGGGTGTCGGTCTGCCAATTATGAACCACCCTATTTAATTCCCATACAGAGGATAACCACTCATGGTAGTTCATGGGATGCTCTCCCAGAGACTGATTAATATTGTTACGGGTGTTATTCCAATTAGTCCCGGCTGGAGAATATTCACAGTGTTGTTAAACACCATTCTCCCTAATCTATAGACTTTGGGGAGAGCATTCTAAGCATCTTTATCAACAGTCATTTGTAACACATTAATTAAAATCTCCCTGATTAAGATGATACAACCCTGCCTGTTATTTTAACCCTCCTAGCAAGCAGAATGATGAAATCAACTGTGTTCATATTCCAATAAACTGGTCTACAAAGATTAATGCTTCTATATTGGTCAGGGGGCATTAGTTGTATTTCCTTCTCCATCTGAACTTTCCTTCTCATCTAAGCTTTCCTCTGGACTGGTGCCCAAATTCCCCTGACAAGACCCTGCTCTTCCAGGTCTTCTGGTGATAGCAGGTAGCAGCCCTGATATTAGCCTTCCTCCCGGAGAACCTGTTTTCTGTTCCTTCTTTTTCTTACCTCCACCAGCTGCCACAAACAACGCTAACTTAGGGCTTTCCCAAAAGTTGTGTAACCCTGAGCCAGCCATCACATTCCAAATCACATTCCTGGTAATAAACTTCCCAGTCATCCTTCTCAGGCAGGCCCAGATAAGGAGGTTCAGAGGGGTAACCCCCAAGACCAGCTGCTGCCATTTGCCCTCTTAATACCCAAAGCTATTCTTGTGGACCCTCTTGTTCTGGCCTACACTTATTAGGATCAACCAGAGTGCCTTGATATGCTGTGGTGAGCTGTTCTTCAACCACTCTGTAGGCACTTTTAAGGTCCTCTGCCTGCCACAGTAACCCCTGCTTCTCTCTTTTCTCTCCCTCACCTCCTCCCTCTCATGTTTGCACTTCCTTTTTAGGCTTTTCCAAGGTATGAACTAGGGACATATTAAGGTTGCTTTTCCATCTGATGTTTCAATTTCTTATTCTGTTCCCTCATCTTCTAAACTTTACAACTGAGCCATACATGCCATCAGTAGATAGTCCATGGCTGTAACTTTTATGTCTTAATCTTTACCTTTCCAGTCCATTTCAGTCTGGAAATCTCTCTCACACACATAAATCCAGGGGTCAGCTACATAATTTGTATCTAATGCAAGTGAACCACCCCCATGTTCTGAAATATGGAGTCCTTTATAAAGAAGTAGTGACCTGTCAGCTGATATTTCTTTCTTTATGCTCCAGTGTTGTGAGGTGTCGCAGTTTTGGTGTTTCATTATCAGTAATGTATTATATCTTATTAATTAATTAATCTCCTGCCCCCAGAAGGTGCCCTGCTGACAGGCATCCTGGGTGTGTTTCAAAATGCACTTAGGCCTGTGAGCAGTTAGAGTTAAAATTTCTGCACTGCCACTGCTTTCATAGAATCATAGCATATCAGGGTTGGAAGGGACCTCAGGATAATTAGGCCACAACCCTGCCTTAACTGGCCCAAACTGATACAACAACTGATGTGCAATATCTGGGGTTCCAAATTGTAATAATGGCTTGTGTTTGATCATTAATTAAATGAGACATCAAATAATAAGATCAGTTGGTTTATTAATCAAAGATTAGACATCTAGGATTAATCAGCACAATACAGAGAGGAAACTCACTAATCCAGGGTCCAGTGTCTGTCAGCGCCACTGGTCCAATTTATTTTACAATTCTATCTGTTATTTCTTCTTGGTTCTTTCTTCACGGTGTTTAGTTTTGTAACTATGATTATCCAATCAAAGACAAATGTCATATTCCATCATACCCTACATTTCAGTTTTAACCTGCTTAACAACATGTTTTTAACCAGTCATTTCATTTTGTCCTTTGTGGTTTGGAATGTCTTATACATTGTCCAATCATATGTTAATATCACAATGTGAATCATGGCTCCTCGTACATTTCCATTGTATAAGCCCTTTCTTTTCATTTCAGTTACAACTTCATTAGAGAATCACAGGACTAAAAAACAACTTTAAAAATAGGTTATGAAACTAGGTCACACACAACCATATTTTCACTCTATAAGTAAGGCTACGATTATGTCATGGAATCCGTGACTTCCATTGACCTCCGTGACATTTTCTGCCCCAGGGCTGGAGTTCCCAGCGAGCCCCTCCCCCCCAGCTCCCAGCCCCCGCCCTGGTGCAGGGACCCTGCAGATGCCCAGATGCCCCAGCTGAGCAGCTGCAGAGCATCCCTGCTGCCTGCCATGGCTGAGCAACTGCAGGGTCCCCCTGCCACAGCTGGACAGCTGCGGCGAGCCCCCGTTGCCTGCTCGCTGGACAGCTGGCGGACCCTGCTGCATCCCAGCTGCGGCGGGGGGGGGCCTGCAGGTGCCCAGTGGAGGTGGGCAGGAACCCCCTGCAACTGCCCAGCCATGGCCACCGGCTGGGGGACCCTGCAGTTCCCAGCTGCCCTGGGGGGCGAGGGGACCCTGCAGCAGCCCAGCCCCACAGGCAGGGAGACCCCTGAGCGCCCGCCTACCGCAGAGGTGGGGGACCCGGGAGCCCCAGCAGCAGTGGGTGCTGAACCCGCCTACCCCTTTTGTCAGGGATATTTTTTAGTGAAAGTCAGGGACAGGTCACGGGCTGCCGTGAATTTTTGTTTATTGCCCGTGATCTGTCCATGACTTTTACTAAAAATATCCGTGACAAAAACTTAGCCTGATCTATAAGCAATATAATAATCTACCTACTAGTAATTCTTTATCATCTTCTCTTAACATAAGTCCCATAAAGCTTTACAAAATAAAGCCAACAGCTTCATAGGCAAGAGATGCTTGGAGCCCTAGACCTATGTGCTCACAAAACCAGGCCCAATTAAATGGATGCAACATTTCCAATTACAGCTACATATAAAACACAACAGTTATGTTGCCAGCTCCTCACAGAAATAAATGCTACAGAAATGAAAACGCCAAAAAGCTAACTTGGGGGTTTGCCACAGACCCAGCCTATTTAATTTGTAACCTTGGTAAGAATCAATTATTGTAAGAGTGTGAGAATGAGAGCAGAAGGCCAGCTCTTTTAGGTTACATTGGACTATTATCACTCAGCTCCTATGCAGAGAGCAAAGAGTAACCTTCCATGGCAACTGCAGGAAAACAACAGAGCCAGGTCTGCCTGACCTGTGGACTTGGCTGGAAACATGATTTCAAAAGGAGGCAGAAAATCACAACGTCCTTCGCCACTGCAATGTCCTTGATAGCCACACTTCATAGCTCAAACTAATCCACAGACAGGCTCTTTCCTCTTCCTTCCCTTCCTCTCCTTGCACTTTCCAACTCCTTTACTTTCTAACCCCATCTCTCTTTTCCCCACCTGCCTTCCTCTCTTTTCTCACTTCGGCTTCATTAGTACAAACAGGTTGCAAGTTCAGCTGAGAATACGGATGGAAGGATGTGTGGGAAAGTGGGAACAAAAACCCATTCCTTGAAAGCCCCAGGCCCCTTTTTCTCCCACTAGAGCCAAAGAGAGTTACTCATACTCTGGGGCAGGAGAATTTGGCCCAGGAGTCAGAATGGGGGACTTTCGAAAGAAGGCTCTAAAACAAAATGCTGAAAATGGCGTGGGTGAATGTTCCTGGGTAAGCAGCAGCAATTGTTGCCCTTGGGGGACAAAGGCAGAGAACCAGGTACTAAAATTCTCATAGTTTGGGACCTTCTCTTCAGTTTCTGTCACTGACGCCTGAGATGGCGCATACAGTATATAGTACAAAGCTCCAGCCAGCCTGACCTGTTCCAGAGGGGAGCACACATGGAAACAAAATCCCGGAAAAAGAAAGCTAAATCATAACCACCATCTAGAGAAAGAGTCCCTTGGTACAAGCCAACAGGCACAGACACACAGAGCTGTAGAGCTGATTTGGATGGTCAGCACTGCTAGACGGAAGAGTGACAACATGGAAACAGATTTTTACCTACCTAGAGTCCAGGCAACAAATGAGAGAAGTGAACTACACCTGTTGAGAGATTTTATGTGAGCATAAAATAATAATACAGATAGGAACTTCACTTAGAATAGAGGAACTAGAAAAGCTTAACTCACAGAGATCTTGGTGAAAATATAGAGGAGCAGAGAAAGGACTGACAGATACATCTGAATCCGTCGGCCACCAAAGCGCTTCTTGAGATACTCTGGCATCGTCACCACCTGCAGAGAGAGAAGAATTCACACTATGAGCAAAAGACAACTACCGTAGGGGGCAGAGGCTCTTCCGTCCAGATACCACACTGATGAATGCACTAGAAACGTAGATGGCCTCCAAGAAGCACAGAAAGACACTATCAAATGCTCCTCATGTCAGGATCTCAAAGCCACAGAGACCTCCTTGTTTAAATACATAAAGAAACAACTTGTATCGAGTCCCTGTCACATTCAGGTCTCTACTCCCACTGAGAATGGTTTTGTGATGATGCTAGACCCACAAACACAGCAGGCTGAAAAAGAAAGATTAAAACTGGGAACAATAAAAGGAATAACCTAGTGTTTGTACTTACCCCAGCCCTGATGTAGATGGGTACAAACAACCAGCCAAGAGCAAATACAATTATCAGGGCCTGTAACCAAGGAAAGAACAGCTGAATTAGCCTCTGGTCCTGTCACCAGCACTTTCCAAGGCCACGTATCTGGCTGCAGTGAGTAAAACGGTGGCCAGTGCAGGCACCCCTGGCCTCATTCTTTCTATTTGTCTGGCATTTTACAGTTGGAACTCCAGGGGTGAAGTCCCGGCCTTACTGAAGTCAATGGTAGTTTTGTCTTTGACTTGACTGGAACTCGGATTTCACCCCAGGCGTCCAATAGAAGCACCTGAGGAAGAGCCCCCCACTGCAGCAGACTTATTGAAGTATCAAAGAGAACATTGCTTCAGCATTTTCCCATGTCTGTCCGAGGAGAAATACGTTTGTCGTGTGTCTAACACTGCTCTTAACATTTCCTTTGGTTGCACTGTCCCACTGCAGCTCCACTAGTAGTAGCAACTACCAGAGCATTAGTGTACCCTGGGCACAGGTGCTTAAACCACTGTTTCATTAGTCGTGCCCAGAGCAGATCTAGACAACATGGTGTTTTAAACAACAGAAGCCCCCAGAAACCTCTCTGTGTTGGCAGATTCACCATTGCTACCACTGGGAAATGTTACGGAAGTCTAGGGATGCCACCCTAGCCCCCTTTACTAGCCCCTCCATCCAGTCTCCAGGCAGCCACCGGCACCAGGAAACATTCCACTAACAAATCCAAGTGTCAGAGTAGCAGCCGTGTTAGTCTGTATCCGCAAAAAGAACAGGAGTACTTGTGGCACCTTATAGACTAACAAATTTATTAGAGCATAAGCTTTCGTGGGCTACAGCCCACGTCTCACTTGTGACTAGCTTTGCTTCTCCAAGGTGTTGACAGCAGAGCTTACTTCCATACCCACGTCACCCACCAGACTAGCTCACTGACCTGCCTTCTGCAGTGGGAGTAGTTATAAGGTGCCCTTATACATTATAAGACATATAATACTCTCATATTTGGGACTATATACTGTAAAGTATGGTAGCTCTGCTATACTACATACTGTATATTCTGTGCAGCAGATATTTTATTGTAGATCGTACATTCATTTTTCTTCCTTAAACGTAAGCGATTTGTTTTATGCAGACTTGTGCACATTAAAACAAATATAGAGCTAAATTCTGCTCTCAGAACTGCACTCTAGATCTCTCATCCACACGCTAGTTTATCACCTCTCTGAAGTTCTGCTCATAGATCAAGCATAGGACATGCCAGAGATACTGGGCACCATGCTGCTCTCACTTCCATCCATGTACATCAAGAGTAACCCCACTGAAGTCAATGGAATGACACTGACACAAAGGCAGTATAAGTGAGAGCAGAATCGGGTCCAGTTCTCTCTCTTGCTAACAGAATCAGCGTGGATCTCAAAGCAGCATTTTCCCATGTATATTAGCATGTTTATCAGTTCCATTGTGTTGTTCGTATTGTAATGAGCGAACTAGCTGGCTTCTGTGTGCGTGCGTGAACATGTACATCACTGTCCTCTACTTGACTTAATCAAAACCTCTCAACTGTGTGTCTTAGGCTGCATACTGCTACCAACTAATGGAAAGCTCTTTAGCTCACATGGCAGAGGATCCTGAAAGAGGATCCCGGTTCTATCCCTTCAGATGTCATGAAGTTCCAAGTAACCTTAGTGTGGAGCCTGGATTTGTTTCAGCATCATCAGAAAATAAAAAAAAGTGAGAGTTTAAACTAACTGAGTCCAACGTGTGCGTGTCTCTAAGCGAGCGTCTACTCCCCCCATGCACAAAGAAGTTGCAATCTCTATGGGGCTCATTTCATACCCCGCACACTTCTATTCTAAATAAACCTAAGGGCCACATGCTTCCCTTGATGATTCAGACCAGATTACAGGGCAACACCAAACCTCCAAGATCTTTTGTGGTGTTGCATAAACTCCTTTGTGAAGTGCAACAGCCAGGGGCATGGCCACTATTATTCCAGAGGCTGAGGATCCAAGGGAAAGAGCTAGATCCCAAGGCTCTTGGCTCATTAAAGTTCTCTCATGACCAGATCTTCCTGGAGCACCAGGTAAACAGCAGTCTGCTCCAGACTCCATGCTGCCAGGAACTGACCTCCTAGTGGCTATGTCCCCAATTCCCCGCCACGGAGTACTGATGGTGGAGAAGCTAGTGCTGTTCAGGGCAGCGGTAACGTGATGCAAACTGCACCTTCAGACCGGCTGACCTGAAAGGGGAAATACAGCATAAAGGGGCTGTTCCCCAACTCCTGTATCTCCTCCCGGTCGCACATACATCCATGGAGGGCTACAGGTAAAAATGACTGAGGAGAGGGGACACGTTACCTTTCGTCTCAACTCTCTCCCCCAGATCCTTTCCCAAACCTTTATGGTTCTTGTGCCACACTCCAGGCAGTAGTCGTAGTACTTTTAATCAAGTGAGGTGTTTGGTTCTAGGACAGGGGTCTGCCCCCAGCAGACTGAGAACAGACCAGCACTGATGGTGCAAGCCTCTGCACTCCTTCGCTGCCGTCCCTTAGTGAGAGGGAAATGAGAGGGCAAGTAAGAGGTGAAGGCAACCCTAAATCCCTCACTGCCTGGAGGAAAGCAAAATACTCCTTTCCCCCTAATCCCAAAGCAAGCTCTCAGCAAAAATGATACAGATGAGATGAGAAAAGCTGTCCTTTCCCCCTGATAGCTGGAGATGTTGTTTATAAGTATTTGAAAAGCAATCAAAGGACAAGGATAGAATGGAGGAAATCACCAATATATTGAGTGAGAGAGAGAGAGAGAGAGAGAAGTAACACCTCTATGGAAACTGGTTTCCTAATATAGTAATGGCCTTTTCTTCTCCCATTGGCTGGGCTGCAGGTGGGAGTGGGGAGAGAGACTGGGGGAATGGGAATCGACACAAAGTATTCTTGTGGTGGGTGGTTCTGCCAGTCGCCAGCCCTGGGGGAGGCAGGTGCCGCTGGGTGAGGGCTCTGACAGCATTAGAGTGAATTGGATTTTTAGACAATGTGGGCTCACCTGATCTCTTTGGATACCCCCAAGGTTACAATTTTATTGAAATGTGTACCACTTACGTTCCATTCAAATCCTGCAATGGCGATTCCTGCAGCCGCTCCTGTGCCTGCCAAGCCCACAAAGTGCCCACTGCCAATGTTACTGGCAAACAGAGAAGCACCAATCTGGAAACAGAGAGAAGAACAGATGGGTCATCGATCCTGGGCTCAGGCCTTGGCTAAAATAAGAGCTGTATTTGTGACCAAAAAAAAAAAAAAAGTGCTTATTTGGAGTTTTGAGATTTCCTGTTTGCCGTCATTATGGGACCTGATTGCCTGATTTCCCCTCTTAAAACCCAACATTGCAGCCATAACCCCTACAGACAAGGAGGACTGAGCAGGACATCACATATTAACTCATCCAGAGGGGACACTGGTGAATGATAATACTCCCTTCTCCAACTAAGGTGAGCACGTGGCCTCCACCCATACAGAATTTCAACTCTTTGGAGAACATTTCCAACTAACACGTGGGTGATGTATTGCAGAATGAGCAGCCAATGATCTTGGCTAGAGGTCCGGGCAGCTAGCACAAAAGGCTGATGTCACACATGTAAGCTGCTCCAGGGACAAGAGGCTGATTCACGAAAATAAGATACATCTCATTGGGCGAAAGATCCATAAGCCTTATGGCTGGCTTGTATCTCCAGTGGGAGAAGCACCCTTTTTGCACTTGGTTTGCTTCCATCAAGGGACAATAGGTTACCTGAATGGGACTCTGGGAGCTGCTATGGTGGGTCCAGCTACTGGCCCAAGGGCGTAGTACATGCGAGTGACACATGTGCATACAAGGAATGTTGGTATCTCTAAAACCTGTAACATCCTGTATTGATCCCACAGACTGAGTAACGGGGAGAAACAGGAACTGCTGATAAGTACGGATCGAAGGAAAGAAAGAAGTTAGTGCTGGATTAAAAATCAGACAGATTCACAAAAGGGAGATCATAACTATGTGATCCTTCTGCCAGGATTGGCAGCAACAAAGGACAGGTTCAATATCTAGAGGTTCCTCTTAACATTACAAAACAGAACCAGCTTGAGCCCCCATCCAGAAATCTTGGGAAACAATATACTACCCACCCCGGGAGCCCCTAGAAGGTAATACTTCCCCACTTGCAAGCACTGAGTCTGAGTATAACAAAAGAAAACTTTATTAAGAGGAGATGAAATACAGCATTAATCTGGGAAAACACAGCAACAATTACTCAAAAGTATGCTAACCAAAAGTAAGCACTGGCCCCACATTGTCTTGAGCAATAGACTTTTGCCTCAGCTTCCCACCTTGTGGTGTGAAAGTCCAATAAACAAACGCCTATTTAACAAACCATTCCCCTTTTCACTCCGCTGCCCTCAGCTGACAAATGTGAGTGGGGTGCAGCGAAGTCCCAGAGTCCAGGGCTGTGTTCAGGTGGGTTCACCTCCTGCCCCCAGGCTCGTGGGATGGGTGAGTGATGCCTCTGCTCACCACTGTCACTGTTGCTGCACACCACTGTGAGGGCTAGTCTTTACTACCCGCCCGGATCGGCGGTAGAAAATCGATCTCTCGGGGATCGATTTATCGCATCTCGTCGGGACGTGATAATCGATCCCCGAATCGACGCGTGTACTCCACCAGCCCAGGTAGGAGTAAGCGCCGTTGACAGGGGAGCCGCGGCGGTCGATTTGCCACCGTCCTCTGATCCTAAGTTGGATCAGATATGTCAAATTCAGCTACACTATTCGCGTAGCTGAATTTGCGTATCTGAAATCGATTCCCCCCCACCCCCGTAGTGTAGATGTAGCCTGAGCCTTTGACCAAGAAGAGGCAGCTAAAACCAATGTCCTAAACAGCCTGCTGCTAATACAAGTTTGCCAGGTCTCAAAGGGGCTGATATGTTGTGCGCTGTGCCTGTTTGTTTCCAGCAGCGAGGTTGCAAGTGAAAGTCAACACCAAAGACAGAAACTGTATTTTCTATCTTTGCTAATTTTTCCTCTCCCATTTTTGGGTGTGTTTGTCTTGTTTTGTCTTCTAGGAAATGGAACTGGACTTTAAATAACAACTCTAGCCCATCTCAGATAACTTCCCCTCTTTCCCCGCCTCAAAAGACAGTTATTACTGTCTTTAATGCCATCTGAGGTCTGGTCTACACTATGAGTTTAGGTTGACTTTAGCAGCCTTAAATCCAATTAAGCCTGGACATGTTCACATGACGAAGCCCTTTCTTTTGACTTAAAGGGCCCTTTAAACTGGTTTCTTTACTCCACCTCCGACGAGGGGATTAGCGATAAAATCGGCCTTAGCGGGTCGGAATTGGGGTCGTGTGGACGGAATTCGACGTTATTGGCCTCCGGGAGCTATCCCACAGTGCTTCATTGTGACCGCTCTGGACAGCACTCTCAACTCAGATGCACTGACCAGGTAGACAGGAAAAGCCCCGCGAACGTTTGAATGTCATTTCCTGTTTGCCCAGCATGGAGAGCACAGGTGACCATGCAGAGCTCATCAGCACAGGTAACCGTGATGGAGGCCCAGGATCGCAAAAGAGCTCCATCATGGATCGAACGGGAAGTACGGGATCTGCTCACCATATGGGGAGATGAATCAGTGCTAGCTGAACTCTGTAGCAGTAAACGAAATGGCAAAATATTAGAAAAGGTCTCCAAGGCCATGAAGGACAGAGGCCATAACAGGGACGCACAGCAGTGCCGCGTGAGGAGCTAAGGCAAGCCTACCACAAAGCCAGAGGGGCAAACGGAAGGTCCGGGGCAGAGCCGCAAACATGCCACTTCTACGCGGAGCTGCATGCCATGCTAGGGGGTGCAGCCACCACTACCCCAACCGTGTGCTATGACTCCTTCACTGGAGAAACACACAGGGAAGCGTGTTCGGGGTACGAGGAAGATGAGGATGAAGATAATGTAGATAGCTCACAGCAGCAAGGAAGCAGAGAAACCGGTTTCCCCAACAGCCAGGATATGTTTATCACCCTGGACCTGGAGCCAGTAACCCCCGAACTCACCCAAGGTGTGCTCCCAGACCCTGAGGGCACACAGGGGACCTCTGGTGAGTGTACCTTTGTAAATACTACACATGGTTTAAAAGCAAGCATGTTTAATGATTAATGATTAATTTGCCCTGGCAATCGCAGCCAGTGCAGCTACTGGAAAAGTCTGTTAACGTATATGGGGATGGAGCGGAAATCCTCCAGGGACATCTCCAGAAAGCTCTCCTTCATGTACTCCCAAAGCCTTTGCAAAAGGTTTCTGGGGAGGGCTGCCTTATCCCGTCCGCCATGGTAGGACACTTTACCACGCCAGGCCAGTAGCCCGTAGTCTGGAATCATTGCATAACAAAGCATGGCAGCGTATGGTCCCAGTGTTTGCTGGCATGCAGACAACATCCATTCCTTATCACTCTTTGTTATCCTCTGGAGAGTGATATCATTCACGGTCACCTGGTTGAAATGGGGTGATTTTATTAAGGGGACATTCAGAGGTGCCCCTTCCTGCTCTGCTGAACAGAAATGTTCCCCGCTGTTAGCCACGCGGTGGGCGGGGAGTGGTGAAGTGATCATCCCTGATAATTGGGTGTGGAGGAGAGGGGGGTTAGTTGGGTTTGTGCTGCATGTTAACCTGGAAACCGCACCCCTCCTTTTACATTGCAAACCCATTTTAAATGGCCAACCCAACGGGAGCTTGGTATGGGAAATGAGGGCGCTACTGTTTGAAACCATTCCCACATGTTAAGAAGGTTAAAAAACCCAAAAGACTGTGGCTTACCATGGCTGCCTGCAAGCCGAAATCTGTTGCCTGGCACTGCGTGAGTGATCTCTCACAGCAAACCGGCAGGCCCTCAATATAAGAGGAAAAATGTGACCTTGTAACGAAAGCACATGAGCTGTGTAATGTGAAGAGCAAAATTTAACGTGAAAGAGTGTACCCATTGTTCTCTAAAATATGTCTTTTTTTAACCTCCCCTCCCTTCTCCTCCACCAGCTGCAAATGTTTCTCCTTCACAGAGGCTAGTGAAGATAAGAAGGAGAAAACGGTGGATTCGGGATGATATGTTCACGGA
The DNA here is from genome assembly GCF_027887155.1 of Malaclemys terrapin pileata. Classification (NCBI taxonomy): domain Eukaryota; kingdom Metazoa; phylum Chordata; order Testudines; family Emydidae; genus Malaclemys; species Malaclemys terrapin. The sequence goes on along the minus strand of NC_071520.1, from coordinate 12,099,391 downwards.
GCTCCAGATGTCCTTCCACACTGAAAGAGCACAGCAGAATGCGTGGAGGCAGTCAATGTCAGACTACAGAAAAGCACAGTATGAACGAGAGGAGAGGTGGCGGGCTGAATCGCAGGATGAACAGAGCAAGTGGCAGGCTGAAGATGATAGGTGGCATCAGCTTGCAGACAGAAGGCGAGTCGATGCTCCGGCTGCTGGAGCATCAAACTGATATGCTCCAGTGTATGGTCGAGCTGCAGGAAAGGCAGCAGGAGCAGAGACCGCCGCTACAGCCTCTGTGTAACCAACAGCTCTCCTCCCCAAATTCCATAGCCTCCTCACCCAGACACCCAAGAACACGGTGTGGGGGCCTCCGGCCACCCAGTCACTCCACCCCAGATGATTGCCCAAGCATCGGAAGGCTGACCTTCAATAAGAGTTAAAGTTTTAAACTGCAGTGTGTCCTTTTCCTTCCCTCCTCCCGCACCCATCCCGGGTTACCTTGGCAATTATCCCCCTAGTTGTGTGATGAATTAATAAAGAATGCATGAATGTGAAGTAACAATAACTTTATTGCCTCTGCAAGTGGTGCTCGAAGGGGGGAGGGGAGGGTGGGGTGGTTGGTTTACAGGGAAGTAGAGTGAACTGGGTTGGGGGGGGGCGGAGGGTTCATCAAGGAGAAACAAACAGAAGTTTCACACCGTAGCCTGGCCAGTCACAAAACTCGTTTTCAAAGCTTCTCTGATGCGCACCGTGCCCTTCTGTACTCTTCTAACCGCCCTGGTGTCTGGTTGCGCGTAATCAGCGGCCAGGCGATTTGCCTCAACCTCCCACCCTGCCATAAATGTCTCCCCCTTACTCTCAAAGATATATTGTGGAGCGCACAGCAAGCAGCAATAACAATGGGGATATTCTTTTCGCTGAGGTCTGAGCGAGTCAGTAAGCTGCGCCAGCGCGCTTTTAAACGTCCAGATGCACATTCCACCACCATTCGGCACTTGCTCAGCCTGTAGTTGAACAGGTCCTGACTACTGTCCAGGCTGCCTGTGTACGGCTTCATGAGCCATGGCATTAAGGGGTAGGTTGGGTCCCCAAAGATCACAATAGGCATTTCAACATCCCCAATGGTTATTTTCTGGTCCGGGAAGAAAGTCCCTTCCTTCAGCTTTCGAAACAGACCAGAGTGCCTGAAGACGTGAGCATTGTGTACCTTTCCCGGCCATCCCACGTTGATGTTGGTGAAACGTCCCTTGTGATCCACCAGGGCTTGCAGCACCATTGAAAAGTACCCCATGCGGTTTATGTACTCGGTAGCTTGGTGCTCCGGTGCCAAGATAGGGATATGGGTTCCGTCTATCGCCCCATCACAGTTTGGGAATCCCATTGCAGCAAAGCCATCCACTATGGCCTGCACGTTTCCCAGAGTCACTACCCTTGATATCAGCAGGTCTTTGATTGCCCTGGCAACTTGGATCACAGCAGCCCCCACAGTAGATTTGCCCACTCCAAATTGATTCCCGACTGACTGGTAGCTGTCTGGCATTGCAAGCTTCCACAGGGCTATTGCCACTCGCTTCTCAACTGTGAGGGCTGCTCTCATCCTGATATTCTGGCGCTTCAGGGCAGGGGAAAGCAAGTCATAAAGTTCCATGAAAGTGCCCTTACGCATGCGAAAGTTTCGCAGCCACTGGGAATCGTCCCAGACCTGCAACACGATGCGGTCCCACCAGTCTGTGCTTGTTTCCCGGGCCCAGAATCGGCGTTCCATGGCATGAACCTGCACCAGTAACACCATGATTTGCACATTGCTGGGGCCTGTGCCTTGTGAGAGGTCTATGTGCATGTCAATTTCCTCATCACTCTCGTCGTCGCACTGCAATTGCCTCCTCGGCTGGTCCTGGTTTTGCTTTGGCATGTCCTGGCTCTGCATATACTCCAGGACAATGCGCGTGGTGTTCATAGTGCTCATAGTTGCCATGGTGATTTGAGCGGGCTCCATGATCCCAGTGCTATGGTGTCTGGTCTGAAAAAAGGCGCGAAACTAGTATCTGACGGACGGAGGGAGGGAGGGGCGAGTAAAGACATGGCGTACAGGTACAGGGAATTAAAATCAACAAAGGTGGCTGTGCATCGGGGAGAAACACCAACAACAGTCACACAGAATGCCCCCCCCCCCCCAAGATTGAACTCAAAACCCTGGGTTTAGCAGGCCGTTGATTTCACGGAGGGAGGGGGAAGCAAATTAATACAGAACAAATCTATTTTTTACATCTTAAGCTGGCAGACGACGGTGCAGCATGACTGATAGCCCTCGGCATCTTCTGGGTGCTTGGCAGAAAATACTGGGCGGTTGGCAGAAAATAGCATACTAAGACTGATAGCCATCATCGTCGAGACAGTTCGATAGGACTGAGCATGTCTGCCCAGGTGCCCATGATTGACAGCCACTGCAGTACAATGACGACGGATACCAATCGTAATATACCATCTTCTACCAAAAGGCAAGGGGCTGCTGCAGTGTGCAATGCAGCCCCACGTCTGCCAGCCCCATGTCTGCCAGCACCCAGATTGCCGATGAAGGCTACCAGTCATACTGCACTGTCTACTGCCAAAAGACAATTAGTTGCTGCTGTGTAGCAATGCAGTACCACGTCTGCCGGCACCCAGAGGACATATGGTGACGGTGAGCTGAGCTGAGAGGGCTCCATGCTTGGCGTGGTATGTTGTCTGCACAGGTAACCCAGGTAAAAAGGCGCGAATCGATTGTCTGCCATTGCTCAGACGGAGGGGGAGGTGCCTGACGACATGTACCCAGAAACCCCCGCGACACTGTTTTGCATCATTCAGGCATTGGGATCTCAACCCAGAATTCCAATGGGCGGCGGAGACTGCGGGAACTGTGGGATAGCTACCCACAGTGCAACACTCCAGAAGTCGACGCTAGCCTCGGTACTGTGGACGCGGTCCGCCAACTTAATGCACTTAGAGCATTTTTTGTGGGGAGACACACAATCGGCTGTATACAACCGATTTCTATAAAACCGGCTTCTATAAATTCGACCTAATTTCGTAGTGTAGACATACCCTAAGAGACTGTCAGACAAGGGAGGTTTCTTTCTAAAGGCTCTCTCCAGCTGAAGGGAAAAGGAACAAGGGATGTTTTTAAAATGAGAGCCTTACTTAATACTTTATATTTCAAATGCTGTAAAGGTTTTTCCTTCTTTTTCTGTATCTTTAATAATAGGTTAAACATAGGTGAGTTTGCTAGGGTACTAGGCAGCCTGAAGTCTCTGTATACCAAACACCAAACCTTGTTTAAACTGTATAAAGATGGATGGATGGATGGATGGATGGATGGATGACTCTTTTGGGGCCCATATATTCCATCTAAATTAATACAACACCACAGAGTAACATTCCCAGCTTTACACATGGCAGTATTTGTTATTGTCTGTGTACATTCTTTAAAGAAAAATACAAAACCAAACAAAAACCAATGCGTTTAGCAAAACATTTCCATTAACACAACAGTCATCATTCCCAGTTCAGGACAAAGCAATGCCAACATATGGGTCTATTACTTTCTGCTTCTGTTTGTCTTTCTGACAGAGAAAAGACTCTGTACAAGAGGACCATAAGATCAGTATACACTAGTTACAAATGCAATCTAAAACCAAAATCTTTTTCAGTAATTACATGTATGTACATAAGGACAGATCTTTGAATTCAGAACGGTGAAAAGAAATTTGCTCCAATACTTTAGTAATTTGTAGCAAGAAAAAGTTATGTGGAAGAGGTTAGCTGATGGCTGGCAGCATGTATGGCAGTTACTATGTTTTAATTAAACCAGAGTATCTACATAATGCAGATGTCCAGGGAATTCAGCTTAACTTTTCGGGTTGGGATCTTCAAAGGGCTTAATGCCCTTAGGATGCTTTGATAAATCCCAGCCTTCTTCTAGATACATCATAGACGCAAGATAGAGAAACTGGTCCTTAAACTTTGGATTGTCCCAGACAGGGCTGGACACAGAATCTCATCAATCAGAGTAAGTGGGGGCTGTAACATATCCCCGCATAAACTAAAGGATTCTGGCCTATTTTCCAAGAAACTCCATGTTACTGGAAGGTTATCCTTTCATGACAGGGTCAGCGTTACAATTTTCAGGGATCTGGCCATTAATGATCTCCCCTTATGATCATGCTGTTAGAGGTATGACAAGTTGGGTGAGGTGGGGTTTTCTTCTCCTCTGGACAGACCTGACAAACATAGAGCATGCATAGGATGTGGGGCCCTGAGGGTACACTTGCTGAGCCTGCTTCTCTGAGGGAATTTCAGAGAAAAAGTAGCTCCCTCCACCAGTTAGCACTGACTGCATTTCAGAAAGGATATAGTGGAACTAGAAGGGGGCATGAGGGTTTGAAAGGGAGGGGGTCAACTGTTCAGAGAATGAAAGATATAGTGGAAGAGAGGAGATGAAAGATGAGGGAAAGGGAAGAAAGACTGTTGAAAGAGAGAGAAGGAGAAGGTTACTTTAAAATCCTCTGACAGGTCAATTGTTGACAGGGGCTCACTAGTCAGGAAAGCACCGTCAGGCTGCAGCTATATGAAAGTTGCTGTATATTTGACACATTATTCATTAATCTATTTGCCTTACTATTTTCATTGGCTTTTTGCTGCTCAGAAGTCCTGGTTCTTGCTGCCCCACAGGCCTCCTAAGGAACCTGGAAATCCTACACTTTGCCTAGCAAAGTAACGGAAACAATCCCCAGCCCCTACAGTGCACTATTCATGCCACTGATCCACCTCTTTAGGTAGGGACTTTACCCTTGTGGAATGACACTGGATTTTTTTTTAAACTTAATTATTCTGGGACACAAAAGTGTATTTGTGCAAATCTACAGCTCTCCCCACCCTTAACCACTCAAACTTGCATATTGCTTAGCGCCTCTGTAAAACCTTATCATGCATCTATCAAGACTCAGCTGCCTTGAGAAAGGAGAGCAGGTTTGCTATTCTGCTGCCCTAAGTTCTCTGCAAGCTCTACATTTTGCATTCTTATCGACACTCAGGTAATTTTAAAATGCCACACAATCCTTTAACCAAGAGAGATGGACATGCATTTCTCAAGCAGCATAGGCTTTGTTGTACTGTAGAATCACCTGGGACCCTCCTCCCCATCCCCCTTGGTGCTATGCAATTACTTACATCCTCAAACCTTGCATATCCAACCATTTTTTTAGGCATCTTGCTGGGACTTCATATGCATGTGTTGGCTTGGAAAGCAGCACAGCCTCTGCTAGTTGCTTAGTAAGCCAGCTTGATACTTTAGCTTCCCCATCATCAAATATACGGGCACCAGACCCAATGCCTAGAGTCTTGGGAAAGCATCCCACTACTAGTCCCATTAGAGGGTTTTGGCAGAGTCATTAGGAGTTTGATTTACTGCACTTTTCCTTTCCTATCAAAGATTCACTTTGGTTGAATGTTTGGTTGGTCTTTTTACCTGGAACAGTGGTGGTTTCACCCTGGCCTACAACTAAAATGTTTCTACCTTACTCCACTACTTCTAGGGACAGAAAGCAAAATATTTATCCCCACAACCCACCTGCCTACAGAACTGCTAAATTAATGAACAGGAAGAACTTTATAAAATAATCCTTCGCACACACAATGATCAGAGAAACCTACTCAGTGGGCAACAGCGAAACATGACTGCATGAAACTGAAGTTAAAAATTATCTACATATCCCAATTCTCTCCTTTCTTTGACTGCTGGGTGTTACATTTACTGTTGCCCTAAGCCTTGGCCTGTCCAGCCCATACATTAATATATCACTGACCCGAAATGGGAGAGCTGGGTTTAATTTCTGGTTTAAGGGAAACACACATACAAGTCTCCAAGTATTTCCCACTAAGTAGTCACTAAACTCTTCAAGTTATTGTTAAACTATCTGGGCATGAAAAGCAGGGCCAGCTCCAGGCACCAGCTTCTCAAGCAGGTGCTTGGGGCGGCGGCTCCGGAGGGGGTGGCACGTCCAGGTATTCGGCGGCAATTCAGCGGACGGTCCCTCACTCCGCCTGGGAGCGAAGGACCTCCCCCTGAATTGCCGCCGCAGATCGCGGCTTTTTTTGTTTGGTTTTTTTTTGGTTTTGGCTGCTTGGGCAGCCAAAACCCTGGAGCCGGCCCTGATGAAAAGTTTATGTTCTTTGGCTTTTCTGTTCCTTCAAAACTTATTTCTTAAAAAGCAGATTAGGCTCTGATGTTTCTGTGTGAATCCGATCTCCCTTGCACACAATCTGAGAACAGAAATAGGCTCCAACTCTGACGTTTTTATTATTGTGTGTGTGTTTATTTCCAGGGCCTTGTCAATACTGAGAGATTGGCCACATAATGAGGATATCAAGTTTTCTGTTTGTCCAGGAGCAGATAAACACTTCCCTAAGACAATACACTGCCTCCAATTATCTGGCTGAACTCCTCACCCCTCCAACTCGCAAAAAAAGGGAACATTCCGTTTCATTCAACAAAGAACAGGGAAAACACCATCCTCTTTTCTTTCCTTAATCCCCAGCCTATGCCCCAGGGCTGCTTGGTATAGCAGGGAACAGCATGACAACTGAGGAATGAAACTAAGCCAATGGAAATGTAATTTCTAAAACAGGTTTTTGGAATTATATTTTCTTTTATTCTCTATTGCAGAAAGCAATGAATCATGCAGTCAAGTCTCAATAAGTCGAAGTCAAAAGGAACACATATACTACGATGGGAAGAGTCCATTTATAAAGCAACATCCCCATCTACAGACTTGGGAAACTCACCCAAGTTTCCCTGGAATATTCCCAGGTTATAATCACACATGGCACTGCCCCAGGGTGAAGTCAGAAGTAGCATTTCTCTAACACTTGACATATTGCATTAGTTGGCCCAGCATCAAGCTGGTATTTTTACTCTTTTTGGTCTTTTTATATTTTATCCCCCCTCCCGCCATATCTATTTGCACTGAGAGGCCTGAGACCGGCCCAGACTAAAACCAGGGAAAGAGTTTTCCAGAATCTCACATTCACTTGATCAGAGTAGCCCTCCAGACTAGTATTGTTAATGTAAGTTTTAACTAGGGATTTGAGAGCTTGCCAAGTCTTTTGCTTTTATCTTACCAGGTGCTGCCAAGGGTGGAGAGGAAGAGATTTCCTGTTAGGTCACAGGAAGGTATGTAGGTATTCCAAAATGAAGGAGCTCACAGGGAGGAGGCAAAGTTGGTTTTAAGCAAATGTTGATCCTAGAGACAATTCTAGCAGTACAAGGTCATCCCCTCTGGGCTCTGATATGCCTCCTACATGGACAAGAGGTTTAGGCGATGTAAGGCTGGCTACATTGCTTTATGTCCATGGGGGACTTCCCTGTGTAGGGTCTGACCCATGGTGTTTTTGTGTTGTAGACACCGGGCCGGATTCCCCACTGCCTTGCACCTTGAGCCACCATTTGCACCTGTACAAGGTGATCGTGTTTTACACTCACTATTCATAGGTATAAAGAACTATATGAAGTGCAAAGCAGCAGAGAATCAGGCCTAGTGCATTTAGTGAGGCAGGTAGGCAGGTTCTGATTCACCACTGTGTTTGTTATCCAGTTTCACGGCAGTGTCACTCCATTGATTACACAAAACAAATTTGGCTTAAAATAACTTTGAGATTCTCCATTTCCCAATGGTTTCTATTAGGACCTGAATGTTCTCAATCCTAATCTACTCATGAGATCCTCCTCCTGCTTGGAAAGACAACGCTCTAACACAGGGGTCGGCAACCTTTCAGAAGTGGTGTGCCGAGTTTTCATTTTTCACTCTGATTTAAGGTTTCGTGTGCCAGTCATACATTTTAACGTTTTTAGAAGGTCCCTTTCTATAAGTCTATAATATATAACTAAACTATTGTTGTGTGTAAAGTAAATAAGGTTTTGAAAATGTTTAAGAAGCTTCATTTAAAATTAAATTAAAATGCAGAGCCCCCCAGACCGGTGGCCAGGACCTGGGCAGTGTGAGTGCCACTGAAAATCAGCTCGCATGCCACCTTCGGCACGCGTGCCATAGGTTGCCTACCCCTGCTCTAATATGAAAATGGAAATTCCAATCCTGCCCCAATTCAGGCAACACTGAATGGAGACACTGAGAAAGGGGCAGGAATTTCTGAAAGCTGTTCTGAAAATTCCTACAGTCAGTAAATATTTATTTAGTTCTCTAAGGCCCCAATTCTGCAATTGTATCCGTGTGGACAGAGCCCTGCATCAAATCCCACTCAAGTGCAAAGGTCCTGTTGCATGGGTCCAATTGCAGGATCAGGGTTAGTTTTTATAACCAATCACTAAAGTTTTCCTTCCAAGATGAACTGCCACGATGATCACGAAAGTACCATATTAGTGACACTCAGAAAATGCATCACAATCTGGGATGCAATCCAGACTAGCGAGAGGTTCCATCACCACCTGCTTTGCTGCTGTAGGTCCCAACCTGGCCACTCATGAACAGCCAAGCAGCATGCACGTCACACCCCGAGTGTCTTTGTATAGCTGCAGCCTTCCAGCTACACACGAGCCACACTCCAGCTTCCAGCAGCTGTGGTTACTACTTGCAGGGTGATCCCAACACACTCCTAGTTCTGAATTTTCCCCAAAACACACGCATTCTGCACTGCCCAGCTCTCTCCTGGACAGTCCCATATTAGAGGTCCACTGCCCCGTAAGGGGTCAATGTACAACAGTTTGCTACTTTAATTGGAGTTATCAAACAATTCAGTTTAAACACAACACTGGATTGGTTTTGATTAAAGAATAAATATAGTTTAACTACAAACAGATAGGTTTTAAGTGAGCACAAGTACATAAAAGTCATAAAACGCTTTCTAACGCCTACACTTAAACAAGACTTGGTTCAAGGTAAAATCCTTTCCATGTGTTCCCAGCAACATAGCTGACCAAATTTTAAAGTCAGGATCTCTCACAAAGTCCAAAGACTGGTTTCTCTGAATTCTTGGGTGAAAGAGAGACAGACGGATAGGGAGAAAAGAAAGCGAGAGGACCTGGGGCGTTTTGCACCTCCTTTTTATAGTCCAGTCACCCTCTGAAATACATTTTGCTGAAATAAAGTTCCTTCAAGCTGTGGAGATGGAGGCATGGAGTCTCATGGTGAAAGAGGTTCCCTGTTTGTTAAAATGCTGCCAAAGGATGGCCCTTGACTGGTGATTGCCAGTCAACTTTGATCACACCTGGCTAAAGGCATCAGCTTGTCTTTGAGAAATAGGTTTACCCCCTCCCCAGACCTGTCTGGTAAACACATTTCAGCCTATGTTCATAACTTTACATATAACATTGTTACATATATTTCATCTTGATATTATTGGCCAGCAAATTATTAGTTTTCAAATGATAGCTCACAAGGCATATTTTGTACAAAGATTATTACAGTGGTGTGTAGGGTGTGAATACAGGGATGCATTCAGTCACAGAACCACATTTATGTAGAAAGATTTCTCCTTTGCCAGGAAGTCTCATTCAATAGAGAGATTGTGACCTATTGGAGAGAGCACTGGACTAACTCAGGAGACTTGGGTTCTAGGGTATGTCTACACTACGAAATGAGGTCGAATTTATAGAAGCTGGTTTTATAGATATCGGTTTTATACAGTCGATTGTGTGTGTCCCCACATAAAATGCTCTAAGTGCATGAAACTGGCGGAGAGCAGACCTCACAGTTGAGAAGCGAGTGGAGATAACCCTGTGGAAGCTTGCAACGCCAGACAGCTACCGGTCAGTCAGGAATCAATTTGGAGTGGGCAAATCTACTGTGGGGGCTGCTGTGATCCAAGTTGCCAGGGCAATCAAAGACCTGCTGATATCAAGGGTAGGGACTCTGGGAAACGTGTAGGCCATAGTGGATGGCTTTGCTGCAATGGGATTCCCAAACTGTGGTGGGGCGATAGACGGAACCCATATCCCTATCTTGGCACCGGAGCACCAAGCCACCGAGTACATAAACCACAGGGGGTACTTTTCAATGGTGCTGCAAGCCCTGGAGGATCACAAGGGACGTTTCACCAACATCAATGTGGGATGGCCGGGAAAGGTACATGATGCTCGCGTCTTCAGGCACTATGGTCTGTTTCGAAAGCTAGAGGAAGGGACTTTCTTCCCGGACCAGAAAATAACCGTTGGGGATGTTGAAATGCCTATTGTGATCCTTGGGGACCCAACCTACCCCTTAATGCCATGGCTCATGAAGCCGTACACAGGCAGCCTGGACAGTAGTCAGGACCTGTTCAACTACAGGCTGAGCAAGTGCCGAATGGTGGTGGAATGTGCATCTGGACGTTTAAAAGCGCGCTGGCGCAGCTTACTAACTAGCTCAGACCTCAGCGAAAAGAATATCCCCATTGTTATTGCTGCTTGCTGTGCACTCCACAATATCTTTGAGAGTAAGGGGGAGACATTTATGGCGGGGTGGGAGGTTGAGGCAAATCGCCTGGCCGCTGATTATGCGCAACCAGACACCAGGGCGATTAGAAGAGCACAGCAGGGCACGATGCGCGTCAGAGAAGCTTTGAAAACGAGTTTTGTGACTGGCCAGGCTACGGTGTGAAACTGTTTGTTTCTCCTTGATAAACCCTCCACCCCCCCCCTCCAACCTGGTTCACTCTACTTCCCTGTAAACCAACCACCCCACCTTACCCTCCCCCCTTCGAGCATCGCTTGCAGAGGCAATAAAGTCATTGTTATTTCACATTCATGCATTCTTTATTAATTCGTCACACAACTAGGGGGATAATTGCCAAGGTAGCCAGAGAGGGGTGGGGGAGGAGGGAAGGAAAAGGACACACTGCAGTTTAAAACTTTAACACTTATTGAAGGACAGCCTTCCGATGCTCGGGCAATCATCTGGGATGGAGTGACTGGGTGGCCGGAGGCCCCCACACCGTGTTCTTGGGCGTCTGGGTGAGGAGGCAATGGGACTTGGGGAGGAGGGCTGTTGGTTACACAGGGGCTGTAGCGGCAGGCTCTGCTCCTGCTGCCTTTCCTGCAGCTCAACCATATGCTGGAGCATATCAGTTTGATGCTCCAGCAGCCGGAGCGTCGACTCTTGCCTTCTGTCTGCAAGCTGACGCCACCTATCATCTTCAGCCCGCCACCTCTCCTCTCGTTCATATTGTGCTTTTCTGTAGTCTGACATTGACTACCTCCACGCATTCTGCTGTGCTCTTTCAGCGTGGGAGGACATCTGGAGCTCCGTGAACATATCATCCCGAGTCCACTGTTTTCTCCTTCTAATCTTTGCTAGCCTTTGCGAAGGAGAAACATTTGCAGCTGGTAGAGGACAAGGGAGGGGCGGTTAAAAAAAGACACATTTTAGAGAACAATGGGTACACTCTTTCACGTTAAATTTTGCTGTTCACATTACACAGCACATGTGCTTTCGTTACAAGGTCGCATTTTTCCTCTTATATTGAGGGCCTGCCGGTTTGCTGTGAGAGATCACTCACGCAGTGCCAGGCAACAGAATTCGGCTTGCAGGCAGCCATGGTAAGCCACAGTCTTTTGGCTTTTTTAACCCTCATAACATGTGGGAATGGTTTCAAACAGTAGCGCCCTCATTTCCCATACCAAGGACCTGTTGGGTTGGCCATTTTAAATGGGTTTGCAATGTAAAAGGAGGGGCTGCGGTTTCCGGGTTAATATGCAGCACAAACCCAACTAACCCCCCTCCCCTCCCCACACACAATTCTCTGGGATGATCCCTTCACCCCTCCCCTTCCCCCCCACCGCGTGGCTAACAGCGGGGAACATTTCTGTTCAGCAGAGCAGGAAGGGGCACCTCTGAATGCCCCCTTAATAAAATCACCCCATTTCAACCAGGTGACCGTGAATGATATCACTCTCCTGAGGATAACAAAGAGAGATAAGGAATGGATGTTGTCTGCATGCCAGCAAACACTGGGACCATACGCTGCCATGCTTTGTTATGCAATGATTCCAGACTACGTGCTACTGGCCTGGCGTGGTAAAGTGTCCTACCATGGCGGACGGGATAAGGCAGCCTTCTCCAGAAACCTTTTGCAAAGGCTTTGGGAGCACATGAAGGAGAGCTTTCTGGAGATGTCCCTGGAGGATTTCCGCTCCATCCCCATACACGTTAACAGACTTTTCCAGTAGCTGTACTGGCCGCGATTGCCAGGGCAAATTAATCATTAATCATTAAACACGCTTGCTTTTAAACCAGGTGTAATATTTACAAAGGTACACTCACCAGAGGTCCCTTGTGTGCCCTCAGGGTCTGGGAGCATGCCTTGGGTGAGTTCGGGGGTTACTGGTTCCAGGTCCAGGGTGATAAACATATCCTGGCTGTTGCGGAAGCCGGTTTCTCCGCTTCCTTGCTGTGAGCTATCTTCATTGTCTTCATCATCATCATCATATTCCGCATACCCCGAACCCGCTTCCCTGTTCCGTGTTTCTCCATTGACGGAGTCAAAGCACACGGTTGGGGTAGTGGTGGCTGCACCCCCTAGAATGGCATGCAGCTCCGCGTAAAAGTGGCATGTTTGCGGCTCTGCCCCAGACCTTCCGTTTGCCTCTCTGGCTTTGTGGTAGGCTTGCCTTAGCTCCTTAATTTTCATGTGGCACTGCTGTGCGTCCCTGTTATGGCTTCTGTCCTTCATGGTCTTTGAGACTTTTTCTAATATTTTGCCATTTCGTTTACTGCTACAGAGTTCAGTTAGCACTGATTCATCTCCCCATATGGTGAGCAGATCCCGTATCTCCCATTCTGTCCATGTTAGAGCTCTTTTGCGATCCTGGGACTCCATCATGGTTACCTGTGCTGATGAGCTCTGAGTGATCACCTGAGCTCTCCACACTGGGCAAACAGGAAATGAAATTCAAAAGTTCGCGGTGCTTTTCCTGTCTACCTGCTCAGTGCATCTGAGTTGAGAGTGCTGTCCAGAGCGGTCACAATGAAGCACTGTGGGATAGCTCCCGGAGGCCAATAACGTCGAATTCCGTTCACACTACCCCAAATCCGACCCACAAAGGCCAATTTTAGCGCTAATCCCCTCGTCGGAGATGGAGTAAAGAAACCGGTTTAAAGGGCCCTTTAAGTTGAAAGAAAGGGCTTCGTCGCGTGGACGTGTCCAGGCTTAATTCGATTTAACCCTGCTAAAGTCAACCTAAACTTGTAGTGTAGACCAGGGCCTAGTCTCAGCCCTTGCTACTGGCCTGCTGGGTGACCTTGGGCAAGTCACTGCACCTCATAGAATCATAAAATATCAGGGTTGGAAGGGACCTCAGGAGGGCCTATAAATCACCTGTCTGTGAATCACTTTCCCCATCTTAAAACAGGGACAATGACACTTACCTCCTCTGCAAAGTGGTTTTGGAGCTACAGCTGAAATGTGCTGTATAAGTCCTTGGTACTATTATTATAAATGTAAACTCTGATTTGTTATCAGTAATTTATTATGAACATTCCAGCAAAGGACTAGATTGCACGGCCACAGTGAAAGCAATACAGCAGCACCACAGAAACCACTTCTACAAATCAATTCCTCCCTGTACCTTGTACCTAACAGCAATCACCTCACATGAGCCAGGCCCTCGACCAAAAACATTAGGGTCCAGAGAGGTAGTAAGTACAAAACATTCCATAAATGGTGAAAGTGATGTGCAGCCAAACGTTACATGTGGACTAAAAGCACACATATACACACACACACACACACACACACACACCATACAATACGAACTCACCGGCCACCACACCATTTTACGTCCAGCCAGGAAGAATCCTCCCACTGTCCCTCGGTTAGACAAGAACATGGCCTGGAAAAAGAATGACTGGTTAAAATTTTCAGCTCTAAACAGGCAAACTATGCCTGATGGCATAAACAACCAGGGCATCAATGAGAAAGAAGAACCAATATAATGCCCAGAAAGGGACAGGGAAGAAAGATTTTGAAGGGAATAACATGACCTGACAATGACTGAGCAATGATTCTTATATCAATCTACAAATTAACCATTTCAAGCTTTATTGCTTCAACTTTCATTACACGAAGCCTGCAAAACCCAAATCTAAACACTGCACATGTTAAAATACAATGAACTATACAATAAAAATAAAACACAAGAAATGCATCACTAACCAAGGGCGTTGACTGCAAACTGTCACTCATAGGAGCACTCCTTGAGGTGAGCAGGCCTCAAAACTGCTGATGTAGCGAGTTTTATGTTCATGCACTAGAGATGCCATACCGAGCTTTCTTACTCAATACTAGTGTGCTCTTGAGTTTCCCTGCAGGAATCTACTGCATGGCAATTTAACTTTTCCTGTTCTGATAAGGTACCCACACTTATTAGCCTTTCTTCACTGCCACAGAGTAGCCAGTTAAGAATTATTTCATTTTATATCTATCAGGAGTGACTTAACAGGAAGTTTCCCTCGCATTTTTCATAGGGCCTGATCCAAAACCCTTTGCAGACAATGGGATTCCCATTCCTTTGGAACAGGCCCAGAGAGGGCATGAGCAAAAGTGAGCCAGATTGCAGATCCTAATATAGATGCAAGAAAATAAACAAACAGGGACATGTTTCACTACATACAATAGTTGAATCAATATTTGTCTAATGGAAAAGGAAAACATTGGTGGAGAGACACATTTAATATTAAGCTTCTTAGCAACTATTCTAAACAAGTAGAAACTTCAATGCTCCAATGCCTGACATACCACCTCGCCAGCCCTCTTCTGACCCAGGAGGTTATGTTACAAAGAATTACAGTCAATAATAAATTACAATAATCATACTTCAGGTCAGATTGTACCTTTAAGGCACAAGCCTGATTCCCTCCCAGAGCTCTCCAAGATGCAATGGAGGCGTTTCTGACACAACACCTCTTAGAGAAGAGCACGCTGCACCCTTCTGAGTCAATGGACAGCTTGGCTGGCTAGAGTGGGCTGATGGGGGGCTCAAGGTCCTGCCTCCTCCCCGTTCTCCCCTGCTCCTTTGAGGTTGCTTGCGCCACAGGGTGCACTAGGAAGAAGCAGTGCTCTCATGAAACGTATAGGCCCTCAATTGTGTTTTGCTTCTGTGGGAGGTGGTGGTGGTGGGGGGAATAAATGGCCAGGCTGTCTGGTACAATCCAACCCTTGGCATTCAATACACTCAGCCAGAGGTACAGGTGCAGGTACTTCACATCTTCAAAGTGCTGAACAAACATTAACTAGTTCATTGGCATCAAAAGTTAATCACTTTTCAAAACTCTGTCAAACTGCTAGTGTGGAAGATTTTGTCTGCAGCTGCCTGCTCTGTTCTATGGATGAACTCCTGGGTTATTTCAGGGGAGTGCACAGGTCACTGAGGGGCAGGTTTCCCTGACTCATTCTGTTAACTGCTGGCTCTTTCCTCAAGGGACTAGCAGAATTTTCCCCGTGGACAGTCTCTGATCTCTCCTCAGATAGAATACAGACTCTGTTCCTGAAAGGGATGTTAGCTCTTCAATCTAGTGACACACAAGTGTTTTCCACTAAGGCAGCATCACAATGAAAATTATCTGCCTTTTTTATTTGAACATTTCAGTATCTAGACTTACTTTACACTTTATGTGTGAAAGAAATGTGTTTTCTCTAAGGGCTTGTCTACACTAACAATTTGTTTGCAGCCAGTTGGGGCGTGAATCTATCCTGCATTAGCCTGCCGTGGACTAACTTCAGTAAAATCCTGTTGACGGAAAGTTATCATTCTCCTGTGTCCAGACCTTGTCTGTGCTCTCATCCACTTCATATCCATCCTGCAGCAATGCCCATCTCCCACTCCATTACCATCTCTCCTCCACCTTTAGCTCTATTCCAATCCACACCATTTACAACTCAGTCCAGTACTCACTCCCTCCGTCCTACCACAATCAACCCCACTGCAATCCCCATTTACCTCACCTCTCACACTTTACTCCAATTCCTACGCCATCATGAATTCCCAATTGCGGTTGTCTCTGCTCCAGCACCCCGTCCCTAACCATCCACCACCATTACCACCTCCACCCCCACTCTGTTCTTCACCAGGTCCCCACCTCTAATCGGCTAAAAACTGCACTTCACCATTATCCTGTTCTCCATCCATCAGCCATCTCCTGTAGTCCCATCCATACAGATATCCCTCCTTCACCTTCACTCCAAGCCCCATCTATGTTCTCCTCCACCACAATCTCATCCTCTTCACCCCCAATCCAGGCCTCATACCAGGTCCTACTTCCCCAGTGAATCCCAACATAATCTCCATCCTCCCCTTTTTAATCCACCCCCCAATAAAGCAGCAGGCAATTTGTACATTTTATTTTACAAAGCCATTTTCTTAGAACCCAATAAACTAAATTTTCATTAAGGAAGAAAAATCCAGACATACCCATATTCCCACTGCCAGGGTTACCAAGAAATAGAGGACTATGACCAAGATGTCTGCAGCGTTATTGATTTTTGTGGAGGAGTCCATCCTGCTTGCTTCTTCGGCACCCTTCCTTCTCCTATCCTTATGTCACCTTTTGCAGACTTGAGATAACAATAAATCCGTTATCCCCTGCTGTTTTGTTTAATATTTAACTTCAGGTTCTCTTATTTCCTATGGGGTGCAAGTTGAACCTGGTGCTTTTTCTTGAGTTGTGATTCCCACCAAAAAACTGCTCCCCTATTACAACTGTTGCAGTTTTCATAGGCAAAGGAAGTCCCCAGTTCACATCCGCTGCAGAAGGCACTCAGTGCAGTTGTAGCCCAAGAGCAGGCGTCTGGGAAGCAGTGAGCTGTAGAAGGAGTGGCGTGGCCATAACATACTCGGTGTACGCACCTCCCTGTTTGTGGATACTTTTTCTGCAGTGGTGGTTCCTGTAAATCTGGTCATGGAATGAATTGTTTCCTTAAGAACAGGATGCTTACCAAGACCAAAGGAAGAGTGACCTGACAGTTAGGGAAACACCACGGTTCTCTGAGCTGACACTCCTACTATGCTATCCCTCATTCCAGCAGGAATATACAATGGAGGTACAGCCCAGGATTTCTGGGAACAAGTCACTTTGATCTCTTACATCTAGATATTTACAGAAGTGTCTGAACCATAAAGAACTGGCTAAGGAACTTGCTGGACCGTTAATGTTGATTTTGAAAAGTCTTGGAACCCTGCGGAAGTTCCAGAAGACTGGTAGAAAGCTAAAGCTGTACCAATATTTAAAAGGGGCAAACTGGATGGCCCAAGTAATTTTAGGCCAGTCAGTCTGACAGATCTTTAGCAAGATAATGGTGATGTGGTACTCAATTAATAAAGAATTAGAGGTGGATAATATAATTCATGCTAATCAATATTGGTTTATGGAAAACAGAGCCTATCAAATTAACTTGATTTTTTTACAAGCGATTACAAGTTTGGTTGATAAAGGTAACAGTGTTAATGTAATACAATGGCTCTCAAACTTTCCAGACTACTACACCCCTTTCAGGAGTCTGATTTGTCTTGTATACCCCCAAGTTTCATCTCATTTAAAATCTACTTGTATACAAAATCAGACATAAAAATACAAAAGTATCACAGCACAGTAATACTGAAAAAGTGTTTATATGGTAAAAATGAGAAAGTAATTATAAAATAAATCAACTGGAATATAAATAATGTACTTACATTTCAGTGTATAGTATATAGAGCAGTGTAAATAAGTCATTGTCTGTATGAAATTTTAGTTTCTACTGATTTCGTTAGTGTTTGTTATGTAGCCTGTTGTAAAACTAGGCAAATATCTAGATGAGCTGATATGCCCCCTGGAAGACCTCTGCGTACCCCTGGTTGAGAACCACTGATGTAATACACTTAGACTTCTGTAGACATTTGACTTGGTATCAACCACATTTTGATTAAAATCTAGAACAATATAAAATTAACATGGCACACATTAAATGTATGAGAAACTGGCTAACTGATAGATCTCAAAATGTTACTGTAATGAGGAATCACCATCAAGCAGATGTGTTTCCAGCAAGATCTCACAGGGATCAGTTTTTGGCCCTATGCTATTTACCATTTTAATCAATGACCTAGAATAAAACATAAAACCACCATTGATAAAGTTTGTAAAAGACTCAAATTGGAGGAATGATAAATAATGAAGAGGACAGGTCATGGATAGCGATCTGGATCACTTGGTAAGCTGGGCGCAAGCAAACAATATGAATTTAAATATGTCTACAGGTAAATCTACACTTTCTAGGAACAAAGAACGTAGGAGGTACTTAAAGGATGGGGGACTCTCTCCTGGGAAGAAGTCACTCTGAAAAAGATTTGCAGGTAGTGGTGGATAATAAGCTGAGTGTGAGCTTCCAGTGCATCGCTGTGGCCAAAAGGGCTAATGCAAACCTTGTACGCATAAACAAGGAAATCTCAAGTAGGAATAGAGAAGTGACTTTACCTCTGTATTTGGCACTGATGTGACCATTCCTAGAATACTGCATCCAGTTCTGGGGCCCACAATTCAAGAAGGATGTTGATAAATTGGAGAGGGCTCAGAGAAGAGCCATGACAACAATTAAAGGACTAAGTAGACTCAAGGTGATCCATCTATTTAGCTTAACAAAGACCAGATTAAGGGGTGACTTGATAACCATTTATAAGTACCTACATGGAGAACAAATATTTAATAATAGGCTCTTCAATCTCTCAGAGAAAGATATTATGTGATCCAATGGCTAGAAGTTGAAACAAGACAAATTCAGACTGGAAAGAAGGCATAAAACTTTAACAGTGAGGGAAATTAACCATTGGTACAATTTACCAAGGGTTGTGGTGGATACTCCATAACTGGCAATTTTTAAATCAAGATTGGATGTTTTTCCTAAAGATCTTAAAAGGGTTTATGGGGAGTTCTATGCCTGTGTTATCCAGGTCAGACTAAATGATCACAATGGTCCCTTGTGGCCTGGAATCTACGAATAAAGTTGAGATTCAGACATCAACATCCCAGAAGTGAACACAGTTCAGGCTGTTCAGAACTAGGGTTTTTGCTCTGCCCACTGTCACCAATTATCAAGTTATAATTCCAGATGCCAATGGCACCAAAGTTCAGCAGTGCTTAGGTCAGGTCCCTTCTTGGGCTTCAAAATTAAACCAAACAAAATGACCTGATGCAAAAGAGAACTCAGATGTGGGGCAGGTTGTGACTCAGAGTTTCTAAATCAGTCAGAAACACACCATTAAAAGGGAAGTTTCCTCTGGAGATTCCTGTGATCATCTCTGATTGAGCAGGAGGTGGGTATCACAGCCATTATCAGAGGAGTGCAGGAAATGTAGGCAACAGGCACAGGCATGGGGGGGCGGGTGCCATAGGCTGTGGGAGGCTGTGCCTCCCCAAACAGCCAGGCATGGCCCTGCCCACACTCCGCCCCTAGCCCCACCACCTGCTTCACGCTCTGCGTGCAGCTCCAGTCCCCCAGTGCTGGCTCCAGCTGCACCACCCACCATCCTGGCTCTCCCGGGCTGGGGGAGGGCTGCGGCCGCATGCCACCCACCCTCCCGGCACTGATGGCTAGCCTCCCCCAGCCAGCAGTTCACACCCCGCCCATGGGCACAGGTACAAGAATTTCAGGGCTCTGGGGATATTTGAAAAAATGTTGTCTCTACCTCTACTTTGCCCCACGCAATCACAATTCATTTACAGTTCAGTAGACTGCCTGACAAAAAATGATTGCCTCATGGCATTTATTTTAAACTGTACATACAAAGCACAATGGGCTTGATTGTGATCTTATACTGGTTATACATCATTGACTAGTGGAATTACTCCAGATTTTCAGTAGTACTTGGAATCCTTTCCAAGGTATAATTGTTCTATGACAGTTAGCCTTTTTTCCAGTAATTAGTAGCTAAACAGGAGAGAGTGTCTATATCTAAAAGATCATCAGAAAGAACCATTAATCTGAAATTATAGCGTAAAAGAAGAACTCCATCTTTCTCATCTATACACTGCAATGTAATTTAAGCACCTACAAATTTACAAGATGCTGTCCCCCAATATTTTAGGCATCTCTTCTTCAGTAGAGACTTCAGTTTGTTCTATAAACAGGTTGTGAAATTACTAGTTTTAAATCCAATAGGGAAAAAATAATCCTAAAAGCTGGTGAGCACCCACAATTCTACAACATTTTGTAAACACAACCTCTCTTGTTGTCTGCTCCAGAGAAAGGTCTTATTTACTAACCCTACTTACTAGGCAACAGATTGTCTAAGGTAGGATGTAGCTGGCCTTTCATACAAAGGCTGATGCAAATGGATTCCCATGTGTCCTTGTAACATGAATTGTTTCATTTTCACTCATTCTTAATTCATGAATTGAATTCCAGTTTCAGCTCCTGTAGCCACAACAAACTCTGACAAAAGGAAATAGGAGGTTCTTGGGCCTGATTCTCCACTGCCTTGCCCATTGAGTTGTCATCCACCCCTGTGCAAACTGTGACTAAAGAAACTGTAAGATGCTACTATTGGTATAAATCACTGTAGACTTCTGCTTTACACCCACTCCACACACTTTGGCCAGGTCTAGATGACTCCACAACATGCAAAGACAGGAGAGACTCACACTGCTGTATTGGTTTGGTTCTGCTTTCTCCTTATCAGGTACAGATGTAACTGAGACACTCATTAGAGTGTCAGGAAAAGACTGGCTGTGATAATCACAATACTTGTGCCTCCATATCCTCCAGAACCTGCAGTTCATATGGAATCCCACAGAGGCATCGTACTCAGCAGAATGTCAGCACTGCACAGCCTTTCACACACACAGCACAGACAAAGTCAGCCTGTGGAATTCACTGCTGCGGGTGATCTGACACTCAAGTACTCTAGCTGCTTTAAAAAAAAAATCTGGCCAACAACAACGTTTGTATTTATGCATGCAAAGATAGGAGCAAATAAAATTCATGCTGCAAAGTGGGAGCTTCTCAGCAGAGGGCAGGAAAGAGACTTCCACCCCACACTCCTGAGCAGGGCATTCACAATTGTTAGTCTCTAAGGAGCCACAAGTACTCCTGTTCTTCTTTTTACAATTAGCTAGGTCCATTACTGGACATTTTCATCTTCCTGAAATACCAGCTCCAAAACTAGGCTCTACTGTAAGGGTGGGCAAACTTTTTGGCCCGAGGGCCACATCGGGGTTGCGCAACTGTATGGAGGGCCAGGTAGGGAAGCCTGTGCCTCTCCAAACAGCCTGGCCCCTGCCCCCTATCCACCCCCTCCCACTTCCTGCTCCCTGACTGCCCCCCTCAGAACTCCCAACCCATCCAACCCCTCCTGTTCCTTGTCCCCTAACCACCCCCTCCCAGGACCCCCACCCAACCCACTGCTCCCTGTACCCTGATTGCCCCGACCCCTATCCACATCCCCACCCTCTGACAGGCCCCCCGGGACTCCCACTCCAAACCCTCCCTGTTCCCCATCCCCTGACAGCCCTCCCAGAACCTCTGCCCCCTCCTCCCTGACTGCCCCCCAGGACTCCCTGCTCCCTTTCCCAACGCCCCTGCTCCCCACCCCCTTACCAGCAGCAGGAGCTTGCAGCCACGACACCTGGCCAGAGCCAACTGCGCTCCCCCCGCTGTCCAGCGGGAGCGGTGGACCAGAGCGTGGTGGTGTGGCTTTGGAGGAAGGGGAACAGCGGGGGAGGGGCCGGGGACTAGGCTCCCTGGCCGGGAGCTCAGGGGCCAGGCAGGACGTGGCCCGCAGGCCGTAGTTTGCCCACGTGTGCTCTACTGGAAGCAGGACACCAGACTTGAGTGACCAGTAATTGGATTCACTATGGAAAATCCTACATTCCTTCTTATGGGCCCATTTCGACTCCCTTTAAGTCAAAGAGACTTTCCATTTATTTTAATGGAAGTGGGATCATTCTCTATAGACTGTATACAGCAGTGGTTCTCAAAGCCAGTCCACCGCTTGTTCAGGGAAAGCCCCTGGCGGGCCGGGCCAGTTTGTTTACCTGCCGCATCCGTAGGTTCGGCCGATCACGGCTCCCACTGGCCACAGTTCGCCGCTCCAGGCCTGGGACCGGCTTAGAGAACCACTGGTATACAGCATAACATGCAGAACTGGGTAAGAGTCCTGAGTCCAGCCTATGCTGACTGCTTCTCTCTGGACTCAGTTTGGTGGATGCTAATCCATCATGGAGATGACACACTCAGGGTTAGATTAACTCTAGCCTTGCATAGGCAGGGAAGAGGGTACAAAAAACCCTGTGCCTCTGTTTACAAGTAGCGATAATGGATTTTTTGCCTATAACTGTAGAGACAGAAATTCTGCATCCTACATCTAGGAGGCAAGCTGCCAGCATGCTTGTCTTCTGAAGGGGAGGGAGGGAGCACAGCCAACCTGGCTTTTAAATGCTTGGAGAGAGATTTTTGGGTGAGAACCTTTATGAGTAGCTACCTAATTCACAGCCATGAAAAACACATCAAAGTCTTTTGTGTGCTTTTCCCTTTACTATACCGATTTCACAGGAGAGACCAGAGTTTCTCAAACTGGAGGTCCTGATGCAAACGGGTGTTGCAGGGGGATTACAAGGTTATTTGGGGGGAGGGAGGGGGTCATGGTATTACCATCCTTATTTCTATGCTGCCTTCAGAGCTGAGCGGCCAGAGTTGTTGCTTGAGAACTTGCTGGGGCTTTTCTTGAACCAGAAGATGTTTCTTTAAATTCTGAAAAGGTCCTAAGGCCTGGTTTCATTTAAGTCAAAGACAAAACTCCATGGATGTCACTGGTGCCATATCAGGCTAGTGATCATACGCCCTGGCACCATCATCTGCAGTGCTTCAGTGCCCTTCTTCAGTGCCTCATATTTCTGTTTAATAACAAAGGCAGTTTCTGAAAAGCTGAGAGGAGATCAGGAGTCTACAGAGCAACATTCAGAGAACTCTAGCCACTGGTAAGCTTTGGAACTTGCTTTTAACATTAAGTCTGCACCTGTATTTATTTTTAATGTACACAGTCCTAAAAATATAGATATACAGTGTGGAGCATTAACATTGTATAAATTATTAAAGGTATTTCTTTTTTGTATGTTTCTGAAATGAATGCTGATGAAAGGAGCTGAACTGACAATTCTGAAGAGCAAAGTCCTCTATTCCACTCCAGTATGGGCAGCACCAACAGACCTCAGTCTGCTTCGTGAATTTGCCTCAACCCTGCCTTGGAGGGGACCAACCTTAATGGCCAGAGGGGGGTTTAGTTTCCACCTCCTTACGTCCATGGCATCTCTGGTGAGACTGTTAATGAGGGAACCCACTGGCATGATGGTGATTTTAATAATGATAGATGAAGACTGGTGGTTGTTTTAGGGCTACAGACACCTACACCTGTCTATCAGAACTTTGAACTGCGACTACCCAATTATCTCACCTATAGTTTATAAACCATTAATCATCCATCAGATGGCAATGACTTCGAGTCACTATCAACATAGACTGCATCTGACCATATAAAGTTAAAAGGCAGAAGATTCTGTATCCTATACTTTTGGGTCACCCAGTTCCCTGTTTCTGTTACATATTCCAGAGAATCTTTTGTTTCATGTGCATTCTAATGCATCATCCTGTCCTACCATAAGACCACTACAACACTTCAATAGAATAATAGGGAAGAGGGAGCCTCCCTACTTTTTTGTTCATTACAAGAAAAATCAAATGGTTAATCCATCAACATGAACCCATCAGCATCTCAGCATTCTGGCCAGAAGATATAGGAACTATACGGACACTCTAAAGAAATATACCTGACAATAGTGCAAAAAGGGACTAAACTTACACGTACCAAGATGGAGAAAGTAGTAAATAAGCTTTGTACTAAATGGGGCTGAAGGTGAGGAGGTAAGGCTGAAAAAGCCACGAAGTTTTGTCATGTCCCTGGGAATAAGTAATTTAAGTAAGGGCAGATAAATGTTGAAAAGACAGTTTAGTGGACTCTAAACTCCATAGCACAGCATACAAAAAGGACAAGAAGTGTTGGAACACAGGCCTGGTCTACACTATGACTTTAATTCGGATTTAGCAGCGTTAAATCGAATTAACCCTGCACCCGTCCACACAACGAAGCCATTTATTTCGAAATAAAGGGCTCCTTAAATCGATTTCTGTACTCCACCCCGACGAGCGGATATTGTCATCTCGAATTAGGGTTAGTGTGGCCGCAATTCAATGGTATTGGCCTCCGGGAGCTGTCCCACGGTGCACCATTGTGACCGCTCTGGACAGCAATCTGAACTCGGATGCACTGGCCAGGTAGACAGGAAAAGCCCTGCGAACATTTGAATTTCATTTCCTGTTTGCCCAGCGTGGAGAGCACAGGTGACCACAGATAGCTCAGCTCATCAGCACAGGTAACCATGCAGGCCGATAATCGAAAAAGAGCACCAGCATGGACCATACGGGAGGTACTGGATCTGATCGCTATATGGGGAGAGGATTCAGTGCTAGCAGAACTTCGTTCGAAAAGACGAAATGACAAAACTTTTGAAAAAATCTCCAAGGGCATGATGGAGAGAGGCCACAATAGGGACTCAGATCAGTGCCGCGTGAAAGTCAAGGAGCTCAGACAAGCCTATCAAAAAACAAAGGAGGCAAACGGTCGCTCCGGGTCAGAACCGTGGACATGCCGCTTCTACGCCGAGCTGCATGCAGTTCTAGAGGGGGCCGCCACCACTACCCCACCTCTGACCGTGGATTCCGAGGCGGGGATAATCTCATCAGCTACACCTGAGGATTCTGCGTACGGGGAAAAGGAGGAGGAGGAGGACGAGCTTGCGGAGAGCACCCAGCACTCCGTTCTCCCCAACAGCCAGGATCTTTTTCTCAGCCTGACTGAAGTACCCTCCCAAGCCAATATCCAAGACCATGACCCCATGGAAGGGACCTCAGGTGAGTTTACCTTTTAAAATATAAAACTTGTTTTAAAAGCAAGCGTTTTTAATGATTACTTTGCCCTGAGGACTTGGGAGTCTGTTAACGTGTCTGGGGATGGAGCGGAAATCCTCCAGTGACATCTCCATGAAGCTCTCCTGGAGGTACTCCAAAAGCCTTGCCACAAGGTTTCTGGGCAGTGCAACCTTATTCCGTCCTCCATGGTAGGACACTTGACCACGCCATGCTTGCAGCAAGTAATCTGGTATCATTGCATTACAAAGCCTGGCAGCGTATGGTCCCAGTGTTTGCTGGCATTCAAGCAACATCCGTTCTTTATCTCGCTGTGTAATCCTCAGGAGAGTGATATCGCTCATTGTAACCTGGTTGAAATACGGGAATTTAATTAAGGGGACAGAGGGTGGCCGTTCCTACTGGGCTATTTGCCTGTGGCTGAAAAGAAATCCTTCCCTGCAGTTAGCCAAGCGCGGGGGGGCGGGGAGGCAGGAATTGGCCCTGAGCTTTTGGCGTTTGGCTAGCAGGGATCTTCCCCATTACCAGCCACGCGGTGGGGGGAGGGATAAAGCGATCATTCCAGAGAATTGGATGGTGGGGGGGTTAGTTTGTTTTCTGCTGCTGAAGGTTAACAGGAAAACCGCAGTAGTCAACGGGCTTTGCTTGGTATGTGGGAAAGGAGGGCGCAGAAGCCGAAAGACAATGGCTTACCATGGCCGCATGCAAGATGAATTCTGTTGTCTGGACCTGCGTCTGTGATCTCTAACACCAAAGCCACAGGCACTCAATATTAAGATGGAAAATGCGACCTTGTACTGAAATCACATGTGCTATGTAATGTGAATAGTGTTGTTCACCAAGAAAGAGTATAAGCATTGTTCTGTAAAATGTATCATTTTAAAAACTTCTCTCCTTTTTTTCAACCATCCCTCCAGCAGCTGCAAATTTTTCAAGCCTCCCTCCTCCGTCCCGAAGGCTATCTCAGATAAGGCGGCGGAGAAAGAGGATGCAAGATGAGATGTTCACGGAAATAATGGAATGCACCCGCAATGAAAGAGCTCATTTGAATGAGTGGAAGGACATGGTGTCTAAATTTAGGAAAGATGCCAGTGAACATGAGGTCATGAGGGACGCTCGAGATGAGAGGTGGCAGGCTGCAACGCTGGGGCTGCTGCGTGATCAAATGGACATGCTCCGGCGTCTGGTGGAGCTTCAGGAACGGCAGCAGGATAACAGACTGCCACTGCAGACACTGTATAACCTCCCTCCCCACTCTCCCAGACGTGTAAGAACACGGGGGGGGGGAGGCTCCGTGCACCCTCCCACTCCACCCCAGTGGACAGCCCAACCAAAAGGCTGTCATTATATTGAATTTTTTCAGTGGCCTTTTACTTCCCTCCTACCCTCCTCCCAAACCTCACCCAGATTACCTTGTCAGTTCTCTCCCTATGTTTATAATCAATTAATAAAGAATACATTATTTTTAAATGATAGTGACTTTATTTCCTTTGAAAGCAAGCTGGGGGAAGGGGGAGGGTGGGTTCCTTACAGAGAATGAGTCAATAAAGGGGGCAGGTTTTCATGAAGGAGAAACAAACAGAAATTTTACACTGTAGCCTGGCCAGTCATGAAACTGGTTTTCAAAGCTTCTCTGATGCACAGCACTTCCTGGTGTGCTCTTCTAATTGCCCTGGTGTCTGGCTGTGTGTAATCAGCAGCCAGGCGATTTGCCTCAGCCTCCCAGCCCGCCATAAAGGTCTCCCCCTTACTTTCACAGAAATTGTGGAGCACACTGTAAGCAGAAATAACAATGGGGATATTGGTTTGGCTGAGGTCTGAGCGAGTCAGTAACGATCGCCAGCGACCTTTTAAACAGACAAATGCACATTCTACCACCATTCTGCACTTGCTCAGCTTGTAGTTGAACAGCTCCTGACTCCTGTCCAGGCTGCCTGTATATGGCTTCATGAGCCATGGCATTAAGGGGTAGGCTGGGTCCCCAAGAATAACTATTGGAATTTCAACATCCCCAACGGTTACTTTCTGGTCCGGGAAGTAAGTTCCTTGCTGCAGCCGTTTAAACAGATTAGTGTTCCTGAAGACGCAAGCGTCATGAACCCTTCCCAGCCAGCCCACATTGATGTTGGTGAAACGTCCCTTGTGATCCACCAGGGCTTGCAGCACCATTGAAAAGTACCCCTTGCGGTTTATGTACTGGGTACCCTGGTGCTCCGGTGCCAAGATAGGGATATGGGTTCCATCTATTGCCCCACCACAGTTAGGGAATCCCATTGCAGCAAAGCCATCCACTATGACCTGCACATTTCCCAGAGTCACTACCTTTCATAGCAGCACCTCAGTGATTGCTTTGGCTACTTGCATCACAGCAACCCCCACAGTAGATTTGCCCACTCCAAATTGATTCCCAACTGACCGGTAGCTGTCTGGCGTTGCAAGCTTCCACAGGGCTATCACCACTCGCTTCTCAACTGTGAGGGCTGCTCTCATCTTGGTATTCTGGCGCTTCAGGTCAGAGGAAAGCAAATCACAAAGTTCCAAGAAAGTGCCCTTACGCATGCAAAAGTTTCGCAGCCACTGGGAATCGTCCCACACCTGCAACACTATGCGGTCCCACCAGTCTGTGCTTGTTTCCCGGGCCCAGAATCGGCATTCCACGGCTATAACCTGCCCCATTAACAGCATGATCTCCAAAGCACCGGGTCCCGCGGTTTGATAGAATTCCATGTCCATATCCTCATCCCTCTCGCTGCCGCACTGCCGTAGCCTACTCCTCGCCGCCTGGTTTTGCAGGTTCTGGTTCATCATAAACTGCACGATAACGCGCAAGGTGTTTACAATGTTCATGACTGCTGTCTTGAGCTGAGAGGGCTCCATGCTTGCCGTGGTATGACGTCTGCACTATTCACCCAGGAAAAAGGTGCGAAACGTTGTCTGCCGTTGCTTCCCTGGAGAGGGGGGAGGATATACCCAGAACCACCCGCGACAATGTTTTTGACCCCATCAGGCATTGGGATCTCAACCCAGAATTCCAATGGGTGGAGGAGACTGCGGGAACTATGGGATAGCTACCCACAGTGCAGTGTTCCAGAAATCGATGCTAGCCCCGGTACATGGACGCACACCACCGAATTAATGTGCTTAGTGTGGCCGCATACATTCGACTTTATACAATCCGTTTCCAAAATTCGAATGATATAAATTCGGATTAATCCCGTAGACATACCCATAGAGTCTTTCATGCAAGGTACTGGATAATTAGATCATTTACACACTCATACTGTAGTTCAAACGGTGTCATCTGATAGAACAAGGTAAGAGTGCTGCCATATGCCCGGTAGAAACCTGAATAGCAATTACAGGCAGTATTTACACAGTACCCAAAGTTAACTGAAGCTGCTGGGAGTTGTGCCCCAATTCTGTGCTCAGCAGGAGCTCTGCGGAGCTAACCTGCGGCACTGCTAATCAGGGAGCAGGAGTTCATTGGAATAAAGCCTAGTTTCTGCTTTCTGGGCTTGATTTTCACTAGAAAATTAAGTCACGCTTAAGGACTTATTAACATACCTGAAGTTAAATATGACTTAACAGTCAGCGTAGACCAGGATCTGAAACCCAACGGCCATGTCGGCAGGCTGTGGGTAAACCTTACTGAAACCAGTTACCTTTGACCAGCTGACAAAACTACATCTGACTTGTCCCCATCTACACTGACTGCAAAGTTATGTGCTACATCACAGCAGTTAAAGCAACTACTCAAGTTCATGTTCTAAGATGACCTGATTTTCTAGTGAAGACAAGCCCCCCTGAGTTAATTCATGGTGGGTTCTTGACTAGTTTTGATCATTCCTGACTTGTGGAGAGGGCAGGCTCTTGCTGACTCCCACTGATGTTGTATAAATGAACACATTTTCTGAACGACTTATGCTGAACACAAACCCAGGTTATATCTTCTCCCCTCAGCCCCACCTCACTCCCCCCATATATCCCAGAACTAATACTACATCAGTGGTTTTCAACCCTTTTTCATTTGCGGAACCCTAAAATTTTTCAAATGGAGGTGTAGACCGCTGTGGAAATCTTAGACATAGTCTGTGGACCCCAAGGGTCCGTGGACCCCAGGTTGAAAACCACTGCTCTAAATAGTACTTTTAAAAATTAAATTAAATTAAATTAATGGAGATATCCTATCTCCTAGAACTGGAAGGGACCTTGAAAGGTCATTGAGTCTAGCCCCTGCCTTCACTAGCAGGACCAAGTACTGATTTTGCCCTGGATCCCTAGGTGGCCCCCTCAAGGATTGAACTCACAACCCTGGGTTTAGCAGGCCAATGCTCAAACCACTGAGCTATCCCTCCCCCCTCCTGCCAAAAGAGGATGCATCTGTTTGGGGAGTGGGAAGGTTGTTAGGCTCCTTAACTCCTTAACTCGCCCCCAACCCCTCCCCTGCTGTCCCCCCTTGCCCGCAGTCTCAGCTTGCCGTGCCGCCAGCACTCTGGGTGGCGGGGCTGCAAGCTCCTGCTGGGCAGCGTGGCTGTGAGAGCCACCGGCCTGCCCCGGTAATCTAGACTGCGCGGCGGCATGGCTGGCTCCAGCCGGGCGGTGCAGTTGCCAGTCCTGGTGCTCTGAGTGACATGGTAAGGGGGTGGGGAGCAGGGGGGTTGGATAAGGGGCAAGGAGTTCCAGGGGGTAGTTGGGGACAGGGAGCAGTTGGATAGGCATGGGAGACCCGGGGGACCTGTCAGGGGGCAGGGGTGTGGATAGGGGTCAGGGCAGTCCGGGGACACGGGGGGTTGAATGGGGGTGAGGTTCCAGGGGGGCAGTTAGGGGCAGGGGGTCCCGGGAGGGGGCAGCCAGGGACAAGGAGCAGGGGGAGTTGGATGTGTCAGGGGTTCTGAGGGGAGCAGTCATGGGGCGGGAAGTGGGAGCAGGCTGATAGGGGGTGGGGGCCAGGCTGTTTGGGGAGGCACAGCCTTCCCTACCCGGCCCTCAATACAGTTTTGGAACCCTCAAGCCAAAAAGTTTACCCACCCCTGTTCTAGAACTTGGACTGATCTTCTCCTGGGTCCTTTTAATTCACCCTTCACTAGCTCCACTCAGGCTAGCAACATGTCTGTCATTAACAGAACTCATTGGAGTCTCTCCCCTGGTAGCCCAAAACAAACCAGTTTTAAACTGGGCCTAGCCCAGGTTTTACCTGGCTGCAACTCAGCCTTCTGCCTTCCACACTCCCTGCAGGAGCCTTTCTTCCTCTGTGCAGTTTCTTGAGCTTCCCCCCTTCATTGCAGCTTTCTGCTACTCTGAGAAGCAGCTAATCCAACCCCGGTGTGCCTCTTTAGTAATCAGGGTTGGCTAGCCGCAAGCCCTCCAGCCCTTAAGAGGCAAGTTACCGTGCTACAATGCTACTAGAAGAATTTGAACAGAATTGGCTAGATCCCCATGATTCAGTCCTCTATTACTTGATGATCAATAGTGTGTGCAGCCTGTCTTTCTGAGACACACATTGAACTCAAATGCATAGAACCATTTTAAAGAACCAGGAAAAAAGATTTACTGACCCAATGTTACATTATTTATCAATAATGTTAATAGCAATTTATTGGATTCACTGTCTGTTCCTTCTCAACCCTGGACATATTATATAGTGGACAATCAGCCAGAAACCCTGCAATTCGTAGCAGCAGAAACAGCCAAAGCAGGAATGGCTGTATGGAAGGAGGGGGTAAAATGGAACCAACTGGAACCACTCCTCCCCCCAGCATCCCTCAGGACCTAGAACTATGCAGGTTTCTCACACGCACACGCGCACACACACAAAGTCAAGTGATGTCTCCCTTCCCCCCATGATGTGGCCTTGGAAGGGGTGGGGGGAGAAATGCTGAGAGCAACCAGCCAGAGACTCCAGCTAGTAGGGGCAGATGCAGCCAAAGCAGGTACCTCAGGACATTCAGAAAACGTTCTACAGGTTTGACTGCAATTTCTCTGCCCTGTGCAAATTGGCTGCTTGCTCCAACATTTCCCTCCCAGTCTCTTCACCCAAACCTGCCCTGCTTACTCCCTCTCACCTCCTTCCCCTTCCTTTTTCTTTCCATTTAGCTTATCCCCCTCCTAGCTAAGCCCCCCACAAAAAATTGTGGAACTAGCGCGACGTTTGCTGCCATGCTATTGTTCACTCAGCTCATGTGTTATACCTCTTCTCCCACCCTGCGTGTCTTGTTAGATTGTCAACTCTTCAGGGCATGGACGTCTACTATTCTGTATTTGTACAGTGCGGCCCCAATCTTGCTTGGTGCCTAGGGACAGTTACCTCAAAAAAGGAGTGAACTGAGCGCCTTCCAGTTTTTCCAGGACTGCTACTTCAAATAAGGGACAATCCTGGGAAGGCTAGGACAAGTGGCAACCCTATCCCCATTACCAGGACATGTTGCTATGGTAACAGTATAGGAAGACAAAGCCCACCTGTTAAACTGAGGGGGGTATTAGCACAATATTCTGAACCAAGATTCCCTGGAGTACAGTGATGCTATCAAACCATCTGTATTGATGTTGTATCATCATGTCACACAACAAAGTCAATCTAATCACATACTTTCTCCTGAGTATCCTACAGAATATAGGAGGGGAAAATGTTCACAGATCTGAAGGGAAGATTTTGACATGTTGATTTTCTAGAAAATTCATCAAATTGCTATCAACCACTTCCAAATTTGTTTTTACTACCTGCAAGCAGATTGGATAAGGATTTAAAAACAAGCTCAAAATCAAAGCTTTGAGGATAGTTCCTGTAAGAATAAAATCAGTTGATAAGTGCTGAAGTTAAGGCATATCAACAATGGCAAGTAGCTGGATGCTATATTTTAAGGGACCAGGTTCAGTCAATAGCTTTACTAACACTGGGAGGAAAGGACAACATTCATAACAAATAGGTGATAGAATTAGTGACAGGAATCAGAGAATTTACTCAAAAAAATTGCTCTAACAGCCAATGCAACATATTTGAATTTTAGTAAAGCATTGATAGTGTCTCATGAAACTCTACTCTCAAAATTACTTAACAGTGGCTGGATAGGAACTCTGTCACAGACTCTGATCTGACATTAAGTTTTAATTCATTGTTATCCTTTGGTATTGTTTCTCTGGTCTCACTGGTGTTTACAGCTTGTTCCTATGTAGTATCATGTTACTGCCCTTTTGGTGCTGGCTTAGTACCTGTACGATGTGCAAACAGGAGAGGGATACCTCACAGTCTTTGGACAATTCCACCATTTCTGTTACCTGGGCTCATTTGAAGTGCTGCTGATAGATGCCAGACTACTCCTCCTGGTCTGCTAAAGAATAAAGCTACTTGGCAGTGCTTCCAGTGAGACAAGGGGTTTACATCACTTAGGCAGCGGTACCACACTTGAACTCAAACTTACACGAGCAAACAAATTAAAAACAATAACTATAAACTTTATAGAAGGATTTGATTGAAAAGAAATATATGATTAGTATACATATTAAATGACTAAAATTATTAGATATATTAATGCATTTTAATTACTAAAGGCTATGTCAGCAAGCATACTAGGTCATGTGACCACACACGCCCCCCAACTTTCTGAAACAAAAGCGTATCCCCTCTCAGTTCTGTCTGTTCCCCCACATACTCAGGTGGTGCACATGGAGACACATTGCCGGCCTGCAAAGAGATCCTGTTAGAAACAAACTTGATTATACTGGGAATTTGCAGATGCAATGTACCTTAATGGTGCAAGATTAAACCCTAACTACCTCACTATAATACAGGGTACTCACTTAGGCTCCTTTTTTTACCTGAGCAGTCAGGGGACTGATGCAAGCAAGCAGTTCTGCCGTGGGAATTGTTGGAGAGGGACTAATCGCCCAGTCCCTTCTGGAGTTGTGCTGACAGTCTTTAAAATTTGGAACAAAGAGTTCAGCTGCAAGCAGGTCAGGTCTCTTGATCTAAAATCCCAGATCCGGTGTGGTCTGCTACAGGGGAAGCAGGCTGCAGTCAGTGGTAGGAGAGACAGGCTGGTGAAAAGAGGAGCAGATTGTCCCCTCCTCGGGCTTTTCTGCAGGCTGAGGTTACCGACAAGCCAGTTGCTGGTCCTGGATGTGCTGTGCTGGTAGGCTGCAAGGAGACCTTCTTTTCCGTCTGCTCCCCAGTTGGTCTCTGCCCGTTGGAGGAAAAGCAGAGCCACTGATAGCCTTCCTCCTGCTTTCCCAGGCATCTGGGGCACAGCACAGAGCCAGACACTGCTTGCAGTCTTTCTGGCTTTCTTCTGCCCTCTAAGCTTCTGGGGTCTGCTGTCTTCCTTCCTCCCATTGGTTGAGGGAGGAGGGTCACAAGGGTGAGTGAGGGGGGCCATCTCCCCCTCACCTGCCCTCCTGCTCTGGAGAAAACAGCAGTGCAGGACTCTGCAGTGGACCCACTGGTACCAAGAGGTGGGTCTCTTCTCTTGGAGCATCCGCCCTTGCTCAGGGGGTACACACAAAATGAAATTGAGGTTGGAAAAATACAAATTATTGCATGGGGGGGAATATTTTTAATGGTGGGAAATAAAAAAAGACAATGCTAAGAGAGGCTCTGGTCTAGAGTGATGAGCCTTTTGAACCTACCCATATCAGAACATAGACAAAGAGATTATGTTCATACTTACAAAATGGGCAGTTTTAAAATACTAATAAGATTGTGCTGTCGCTTCTGTTTCCCAAAATGAGGCCAATTTTGTTGAGGGAACCAACTAGCCGCTTTTTATTGGCGCTGGACATTCACCTGGGATGCTCTTTTGATATAGCCAAACAAATGGATAAAGTATTGCCAACCTCAAAAGATCAAAAATCATGAGATTGGCCCAAAAAAATTGGTTAAAAAAAAACAAATATGTTTTCAGTTTGCCTCTTGGCCTCCCCTCTGTTCCTCTGCCACTGTGAGAGAGATATTTTCAGGTTGAAAAGTCAACCTTTAACACACACAAAAACACAGGCCTCTTCCTGGCTGCTCAGATGCACATTTCACTTACCCTCTCCTCATCCCTGAGATGGGGGACCTGCCATCCACTTCCTATTACTATCTTGACCGAGCAGCGACACTTCTCTGCCTCCTGCTGCCACAGGACTTTTGTACTTAGACCCCAACAGTGCCACTTCCCAATTCTCCTCCCTTCCCTGTCAGGGTCCCAGCACCAACACTTTCTGGACTCTGCCCCTGCAACTGCCCCAGGACCCTCTCTCTGCTACAGGGCTACACAAGAACACAGACAGGACAGGTCTGTCCCCCAAGCACTGTACACAGCTCTGCCCAGCCCTGAAAAATCACACAATCAGAGGAGCTTCTCGCAACATTGCGACAGCTCCTCGTGCGGGCTCCAAAATCCTGTGACTCATAATCAGTTCATGAGAGTTGGCCTCACTGCTACATTGCCTTCCCCTGGCTGCTCAAAGGGTATGCCATTTACCCCCTCCCTCTCCCCACTGCTCCCAGGATAGGGGGAGCCACCATTCCATCAGTTCTATAACTCTCATGCCCATCACTGTCCTCTGTTTCCCGCTCATCCTTCCTCCAGCCCCCAATGCTCCCAGCCCCCCCATTCTCCTGCAACCACTAAATCTACCTCCCTCTCCCCAGCTATCTTTCACAGTATCCCTGTTGCTTCTCACAGCTCCTTTGCCCTGTCTAGCCCCTGTATGATAGAATGGCAGTCATTTTTCCTGAGGGCTGGCTTCGGCCTCCCTGAAAACAGTGAGCAGTGGCAGCCATTACTGAGGGCAGCCTCTCTTCCATATGCAGATAAACTGTTGGGAAATGGCGACCATCTTGCTGGCTTCAGCCCCATTGACAGTAACAGAAGATGGTGGCCATTTTGAATGAGTGAAAATCCATGAGTTGGCACCTTTCATCATCATGTTTTCCTCAGGTTAAAAAAAAAATCGCATGATAAAATCATGAGAGTTAGCAATATTGGGGATATTCTGTTGAAAGCAACTGCAGAGAGACACATTCCTGCAGCAGCGAGGTGTTAACTATAGCGGCCTGTCATGGGCAATCTTAATTCTGGCATTAGGTAACTTTCCAGATTTGACATCGCAACCTTAATCTTCTTTTCATTTGTTTTTAATGTAATCTCATGACATTTGCCTTGGCTTCTGTGGTAGGGTTGCTAACAGTCCCTTCTTACAAGAGACGTCCCTTATTTTTTCATCTCTGTACAACAAGATTGGAAGTTGCTGAATGCTGCAAAAAGCAGCCAGGAATACCCCTGACAAATGTAGGTGAGTACACATAGTATTAGTATGAATACTAATCATAATAATACTAGGAGGAGAGGTGGAGCAGGGGTGCTGAGAAAAAGGTCCCTTATATTTGAAATACAATGTTGGCAAATCTATAAGCTTCGGTCTCTTTGCTCTTGAGTCCAGAGTTTCCCTATTGTGCTTGTCTTATCTTAATGATCAACTGAAATTTGGACTATAGCCACTGTTCTTTGACTCTGGAAAGATTATTGAAGAGGGTGAATTTTGAATATGGCTCTACCTCCTCCTGTAAACAGGAAGTCTTCAGTTTGGCATTGTCCTTTTGAATTGATTACATCATAGGCACTCCTGCTCTCACAATAATTTTAAGGAAGCCGTAGATGGATCTTACAGGTGATTAAATGCTTAAATGAATCTGGGGTATTTAATAACCATAAAAACCATTTATTGTTAGTAGATTTCAGTATTATAAAATGTTATTCAGAATATATGACCAGATTAAAAAAAATCCCTAAACCCACAATACATGTTGAAAACTTTTTGTCCCTTGAGATTGCTGGAAGATTCTGTACTGCCACCTTCTTACACATTCCATAAGTGTAATTTTGTGGGGTGAGAGTCAGGGTGAATAACTGTTTGAAATTGCCATCTATTTGGGATGATGCAACTGGACTCTTTAACCCCCTAATGCCCCTGTGTAGGGCAAGCCAGAATTTTACCCATATTGTCAATAAGAATTTTGGTGTCAGTCTTAAGGGGATAATGTTTAATTAGTAAACGTAACTGAAATCTTTCTCTTGTTGTATACCTAATATGCAGTATGACAAAGTCCATACTTGCCCAAGTATTTCTTCATCTTTACATTGCCATTCATTGACCGAAGTTGAATCCTTGCTTGTTTACTGTCATTTTGGGGAGGAATAAGTTTCTCAGACAAATCAAAATTCAAGAATACAGAATTCATACATGTTTAGTTTCAAGGTAAATTCTCATAAAATAGAAATGTTAGAAGTAGTAGTAAAATCCAGTAGGGTTTTTTTTTTTAAATTTATTTTCACTGACTTTATTGTACATGAACAAGAATAAAAACAGTGTAAAGACCAGAGGTATCCCCTCACTTTGTCTTGTTTATATTGCAAAAGTTAGTTACAATAGTTTAATTTCATTCAACTTTCTATCTAGTATCCTCTTTTTAACGAGTAATTTTAGCTCTGGATTAGTATATCTAGAAAAGCCTGTAATTTGTTTTTTAGCACATGAAGAATTTGACAGAATATTTAGAGAAGAATACAAGTATCTGTATTTTTATTTTTAATCATTTTTTCCTGACATGAAGTAGTCTGAATAGAATCAGACACAGATGACTGGATTCTGATATTTATAACTTTCAGCGATATTGCTGCTCTAATAGCACTGATTTTAAGATAAGGAAAGACTGCATGTATGTCCTTTCCTGAAGGTCGTATCTGCCTGCCTTCAGAAGGTGGGATCCCTGTTAGGGTGAAGTTTTTATCCCAGTCAGGATTTCACATTTAGGCCCTGATCCTGCACCATTAAAGTCAATGGGAACTTTGCTGGAGATCAAGTCTCACTGTCAGGTATTGACAGCGAAAGACCAATGTTGAGGTTTTCAAGCGAGATGTCCCACATGGTACTGCTAATACTATCAATAGGCTAACAGGGATGTCCTTTCTATTTCTGTATCTTGAAATTGGGTATCCCATGAACAAAATGGAAGATAAAGCTGTTTCTCTGAACTGAATGCATCTGCAGATCAATTACTATGTTGAGTAAATTTTTTTGTATTGCATCTAGATCTCCCAGTCATTGAGTCAAATACCAGATAATAATAAATGGAGATATCCCATCTCCTAGAACTGGAAGGGACCTTGAAAGGTCATTGAGTCCAGCCCCCTGCCTTCACTAGCAGGACCAAGTACTGATTTTGCCCCAGATCCCCAAGTGGCCCCCTCAAGGATTGAACTCACAACCCTTGGTTTAGCAGTCTAATGCTCAAACCACAGAGCTATCCCTCCTCCCAAACATTCACCACTGTAGCCAAGTCTATAGTAACAAGCATTAAATCCTGCAGCAGGTAGGGGCTAGCCTAGAGCTCTGAAAGATATGCTGGCTTTACCTATACAGTTAACATTACATAGCAGTTTTCACTTATCAGAATCTTCATGAGCTTCATGATAGCCACATGGCATCTGATAAGTAAGCTGGAGAAATGCTGGCTTGGTAAAACTACCATTAAGTGGATACATAATTGGTTAAACAACCACAAACAAAGAGTAGCTATTAATAGAATGATGTCAGATTGGAGGGAGGTCTCAAATGGGGGTGCACGGGGATGTTCTGGGTCCAGTATTATTTAACATCTTTATTGATGACCTGGATGTTGAAGAGAGAATATACTGATCAAATTTGCAGATGACACAAAGCTAGGGGGTGTTACAAACACTTTGGAGGATAGAGTTAACATTCAAAGGGATCTTGATAAATTGGAGAACTGGGCTATAGACAACAAAATGAAATTCAGCAAAGACAAATGTAAGGTGCTACCACATGTACAAATACCAAATGGGGGAAACTGGTTTGGTAGCAGCACTGCTGAGCAGGATCTGAGAGTTGTGGTGGCTCACAATCTTAACATGAGTCAACAATAAAATGCTGTTACAAAAAAACCAAATGCAATTTGGTTTATTTAACAGAGGCATAGCATGCAAGTCACGGGAGATGACCAGCACCAAGTAGAGCGGTGCTGTTAGGCCTCAGCTGGAGTACTGCGTCCAATTCTGCTCACCAACGTATAGAAAGGAAGTAGAGAAATTGGAAAGAATCTAGAGGCGAGCGACAAAGGTGAGCCAAAGGGATGGAATGCAAGCCATATGAGCAATGAAGACTAAAGGAATTAGATATGTTTAGTTTGGAAAAGAGGAGATTAAGGGGAAGGACACAGTAGTGGTCTTCAAATACTTGAAAGGCTGCCACAAAAAGGATGGAGAAAAGTTGTTCTCTTGCCACAGAGGGCAGAACAAGAGGCAATGGGTTCAAATTATAGCATAGCAGATTAAATCTCAGGGAAAACTTCCTAACTGTAAGAATAGTAGGACAATGGAATAAACTGCCCAGGGAGGGGGTGGAAGCTTCTTCACTGGAGGTTTACAAAAGGAGGCTGGATAGCCATCTGTTTTGGATGGTTTAGACCCAACAAACTCTGCAT
This sequence comes from Malaclemys terrapin pileata, assembly GCF_027887155.1. Taxonomy (NCBI): domain Eukaryota; kingdom Metazoa; phylum Chordata; order Testudines; family Emydidae; genus Malaclemys; species Malaclemys terrapin. The sequence goes on along the minus strand of NC_071520.1, from coordinate 12,060,957 downwards.
CTTGACAGGGGATTAGACTAGATGATGCTTGCCGTCCCTTCTAGTGCTATGATTCTCTGATTTTATAGAAACATGAGCCCTAACTCTTTCAGAGGAAAATATCTGTGAACAGAGATTGTAGAAAATAAGGCAAAGAAATGTAATTCTTTGTAAAGCACCCAGCCTTCAACTTTGATTTATGGAAACATTTTGGAGAACATTGTAAAAAAAATCTGTAAATTCTAATTTATGTTTTTCCCCTTATTTACTAATGAAGACAAATGTCTGAAGTCAAAATCCTTATCCCTAAGGAACAACTACAGCCATTCAGCACAACCCAATAGTCTGTCACAAGATAGTAATAATTTACTACATTTTAAAGCTTATTCATGGTATTTTCTTTTTTAAAACCATCCTTAAGTTTTATATTTATTTAATAGTACACAAAGTGACCCTGATTCTGCAGCTGTTTCAAGCACATGTACAAACAGAAAAAACTCCCAAACTAGACGTAGCACATATTACTGAGAAATAAATACACAGTGAAGATCAATAAAGTGTGAGTATTTGACAAACTGTCATTTGCGACCAATAAGAAAACAGTGTGCATCTCCATTAGGGACAGAGGAGATATAGCGGTAAACTTAGCTCTCAAAATAATCCTCTGTGGGGTTTTTTTTTTCCAATAGGCACTCATAGAAAAAATATCAGATTTCTCAAAGTTCAGTTCCATTTATAGCATTTTCAAGTGGTAGTTCCATGGTCAGGTAGCAGCTGTAGAACATAGCTATAATTTGAGTAGCCAGCAATGAGATATTTGGCCCCCATATTACTTCCTTTCCAGTATCAACTGGAATAAGAGATCAGTAATAAAGAAAAAGAAAACAAATATTCAGCCATTGGATTTCTCTTAATTGTACTTTGGGCAGGAAGTCATGTTTTAAATCTTATTCAGTAAAAGCAGGCTGACTTCAGACTCTAGAACAAGTAACATTTTTGTCTGTAGCTCACTCACAGCTGTGCAATAAACAGCATGACATCAGTATCTTTTGCTTTGAATTCAGGGCTTGATGCAAGATAAATGTGTGTCTTCTTTGGCTTGAACTTCTATCCCCAAAGTTCATTGCCTGTACTCAGTCAGGATAACCACCCAGAGCTTTTTATTTATTTATTTTCAGTGGGCTGCATACCTGTTGATTTCACATCTCTATTGACTTAGTATGTCCATTGTTTTAGCTTATAATACTTAATTTACATCTTGACAGAGACAGGTGAATAAACATCTACTGTCTCACAGGATTTGCCCTAACTTAGTAATTCTATGAATGAAAGATCAGACTTGCCTGACAGCATTTTTTCTTTTTAAATCAATATTGCTTATGGCTCAGATATTTACATATTTTTCACTACATAGTGGTTCTTTTATATCACTAGAAATGAATGTAGATTTGCAGAGCTATTTTATGGGAAATGTATACATCTAGATATGAAAACATGACAGACTATGTTAAGCTGTCCCAAAAAGTCTCTTGCTATTTGATAATATCATGTCATGAGGGTGCCCAGATGTGTTTTTTTTTTTAAGTAACTCCACTGACCTCAGAAATTCCAGATTTACAATGATGTGAGACCAGAATCTGCCACCCCCATCGCTACAGGAACAGGGATGTTCAATTTCTGTGCACATTAGTCCTTGGCTTTGTCTATTGATATGCCGCAGTTTAATAGCACCTATGGGATGCAGATAGTAGTCTACTAGAAATTGGACTGAAATCACCAACTCAATTCATAAAACTGACATCAGATAGTAACATTTACCAACTGACAATGGAACTGAACTGGTGACCTAGAGGTGAAAGGCTCCGTGTCCCAGCACCAATCCACTGAGCCATACAGTACTGCAATTTCACAGGCAGCTTTCAATAGAAATCCTACAGAGCAAGACAACTTGCCTTAAGGAGCAGTCAGCTTTTTCTGTGGTTGTGAACCCTGGACTCTACCAGCTCTAGTTTTCAAATGTCTCTCTCTGCACTTCCCAGACTGTGATTTCAAAAAGCTTTATTATTCAGCCTGCATGGAGAATGGAGCAAACAAGCAGCAACGAGCCTGACTACAAAGAGTATCCAACAAGGGGGTCATGCCATGGTATAGGCTTCTCAGCTGGTTGGGGAAATCATGTGTGTTATTTTTGCTTTTATACAAATGGTCTCATCATTTCAGTGTTTTCAGTTTAGTTACAAACTGTAGCTAAGAAGGAGCTGCATCATCCACAAGAAGGGCTCATTTACCAATTTCTCATCTGCTACAGCAACCCAGAGCCATCAGAAGAACAGCTGTAGACCCGGAGCAAAGTACAGCCATTTCTCAGATATGCAAATGATCAAGATTGAAGACATTTGATTTCAGCATTTGATCAAGAAACTTTTTTTATATTTTACATTTTCCATCATGTTATACAAAGAACTCTTTACTTTCTGGTCCCCAAACACAATTAGAAAATTTTTAATACATACATACAACCTTCATAGTTAATGAAATATAATGAATTCCATAACATAATACAGTGATGACTGTTGAGCAGCAGGGAGCATCTTTATTTATTGTAAGACCATTGGCATTAGGATTCAGATTGTATTGATGATTTGGCACTATGCAGTACATGTCAGGATACTGCAGGGAAATAGAACATTATACTGAAGATCCTAGTGCAGCTAGATGCAGTAAGAGGACAGCACATTTTGCTATGGACTCATCTGAATATGCTGTCAGAAGACAGTGTATCATGAAAGTAATAGGGATTTACAGGAGTGCAGCATGCTTCAGAAAGACTGTATTGGTTTGCTTGTTTCATGTTGCAGCACAGTGCAGTGTGCTGTAGAATACTGCAGGAAGATTAGATGCATGTTGCACTGAATTGGGACATTGCAGGAAGCTGTGGTACACAAGGCAAAAAGGATTGTAATACAGATTAGCTGCAGCAACTGGGAATTTCCGATGTGCCTTCTCTGTGTCTATGCCTCTTTGGGAAGATGAATTAGGTGGTAAAAAGTTCTGGTTTCACTTTTCAGCCTGGAACTGAAGTATCACACATCATCTCTCCATTGCTTCTTATTAGTCTCTGAGACCCAAGCTATGGTCATTGCCTAGAGTTGCCAACTCTGACTGAAGCTATTCTGGGAGATATTTTTTTCCAACATGTCAATGTCATTTTCTTAAAATATCCTATTAAAATCTCCTGATTCCTTCTAGTAGTCACCGGGAGATTGATGCCAATTCTGGAAGACTCCAAGCCAAACATGGAGGGTTGGCAACCCTGTCATTGCCTCATCAAGGTCTCAGCCTGATTTCACGCTCCCAAACAAGATGAAGACAATTGGAATGGTTTAGATGATGTCAGAGCAGTGACTGTTTTCCTTGGGGAAACTATAGTGTAACAGTCTTACTTCATGGCATGAATGAAATTTCTTAACGAAACTGTCAGAGAAGGAAGATTCATAATTTGGCAGGAAAAATACTGTAATGTCTTAGTGTACTTGGAAGCAAGACACAAAGCCAGAATTACCAGGTAGTAAATCCACTAATTAAGATGGGGAACTAAGAGAACACTAGTGCCTTCCTTATAAAATGGAGGACCACAATAAAATAAATGGAGTCTAATTTTGACACATCATGCTAGGGAATCAAAACGACCATGAATATATTTTTATAAATAAAGCTTTCACATTCAAACAGATTCATATTAAATGCTCAGATTGCATTGGAACCTTTAAAGCTAATCTTGAAGAGTCAGGCATAATCACAACTCTTATTAGGGCTGGTCAGACTTAGTTTGCCTAATTTCAAACCCACTCAAATAGCACAAGTTAAATTCAGATGGTACTGGGGTTCATATTCCACTTAGAAGAAAGAGTGATAAAAGAGGAGAGAAGAAAAAATCCACTAAAAACAGTGTAATGTATGGAACAGAGAATGGAAAGAGAAAAGGGCTATTAAAAATAGCTATAGTATCAAAGGAATACATCAATAAAATGTCATCCAGGGGAACTCACCTAAGGCTGCCTTCATTTTGAGGGAATTAATTTATCCTAAATCCATAGCACAGCCCTTCATATAGCTGAACTTAAAAAAAAAATCACCTTGAAAATTTCTGTGCCATTTTCCCAAAAGTCCCCCCAAATAGTTCACAAAATCATGAACTCCATGCAGCTCATCCAGCCCTGGTTCTCATATTCTGAAATTGAGCTGTGAAATGTATTTCGTAAGAAGAGAGATTTACTAAATTCTCCCTGATGTACTGGATTGAAATTCTACCCTTTGGACTTTAGTACTCCTGCTCTTTAGCCAAAAGATGTTTAATTACCACTATATAACCAATGAATAAATCAACGTATTCATACCATCTCATTGTACAAATCTCATAAGTATATCTAACTGTATAATTTAGAAAACATCATTTCTTTTGAAGAATACAGTGCAATTTCAAAAGGAAAAGGGACTAGAGTTAGACCTTCATGTAAACTCTGGAGTGTGAGATGAGATTTATGCAAAGAAGGCATGACAGAATACAGCCACAGTCAGTAGAATGACGCCGTTTATGTTCACAACATTTCTCCAGATTGGCTTCTCGGAAGTGTCAGTCAGTTTCTTCTCTATCGCTTCCTGCTCCTCTTTGCTCAATTTGGGAGCTTTTTTCTGATTTAAGCCACAGAACCAGTTGTAGGCCTTCTTACAGCATCCTTGCTCTTCATCACCTTGTTCTGTAATAGAAAAAATAGCACAGTGGTCAAGTAACGTGGTGTGTGGGGCTCCATAAGACTGGCATTAAAACAAGCTCTCAGTGATACAGAGTATTCTTTAGAGCACTGTTTTTCAAATGCAGCCACTACGGCCTTTTCTTGCAGCCACAGCCTCCTGTGCTGTGATTGGGGGGGGGGGTGCACTAAGCAGTGGCCCCTCACAGTGGTTGGGCCCTGCCCCCCAAACCCCAGAGACCCAAATGCTGGAGGTGCTGACAGCTGGTGAATTCCCCACTTTCTCGGGGGGTAAGGGAGGCAGGCTTTGGCTACGGGGCTTCGTGCTCCATGCACGCGGTGGCAGGCTCTGGTTCCAGTCTCCAGAACCAGACTCACCACCCCCACCATTGTCCTTGGGCCCCACTGCCTCCCTGCCCACCTCCCCATCCAGGGCTTAATTTGTCCCAGGGCTTATAGGGGCTGAGTAAGTCTGCTGTGAAAAGTGATATTAACAAACATACAAATATCACTTTTCACAGCAGAAGACTTACCAGCACAACCAAAAAAGCAAAAGAAACAACAACAACAAAGACAAGAACACGCAAAGCGCCTTATTTGTGTTTCTATTCTGTTTAGGTCCAGTAAAGAATACAGACAACTGTAAATTATTTTATTACTGAGTCTGAAAAAAAAAAAACCTACATAAATAAAATACAATGATTTGGACATGAATATGTGCATATTTGTTTGTTTTTCCTAAAGTTAATTAAATATTTTAGGAAAAATTGTCAGCACGGCCACCAGCAAGAATTGGTGGCCGCACTCTGAGGCCACCAAAAAAATTGTTGTGAGAACCCCTGCTTTAGAGCCTCTTGTAATTGAAATAACAGCTCCAATTTGTGATCTTAATGATGAAAAATGCTTAAGGAGAGATGGGGGTGTAGGATCAGATGAACATTATAATTCCAAATGCAAAGTAAGTGATTTATGATCATCAAATAGCTCTGTAGCTATTGCTAATAATTTTGAACCCCACAAACCCCTGTGCTTTCCAGTTCACTAATTGTATGTTCTCAGTTTGCAGTGATATAGCTGAAAATACTGGTAGCTCACAAATGCTAGAAATCACTACATTGATTCATGCACGTTATAAATACTTAAACATACAGGATTGAAAAGTATTGGGTACAGAGTAATAGGCCAGATCTTCACCTCCTGGCCCTCTCCAACTACACCTCCTTATGTAAAAAGAAGAACAGGAGTACTTGTGGCACCTTAGAGACTAACAAATTTATAATGATGTCCATCTGCTTGCATTTGGAAAAGGTGCCACAAGTACTCCTGTTCTTCTTTTTGCGGATACAGACTAACACGGCTGTTACTCTGAAACCTCCTTATGTGTTGTGCTGCTTTGGAGTTGTGGAGAGAGGAAGGGACCACAGGGAGCCATTTGGGGCTCCCTGGGTCAAGGCTGCACAAGGACAGCTCTAATTTACACCGGTGAACAATCTGGCCACAGGAAAGGTCCACTCTGCCACATCCACTCTCCTTCCTCATTATGCCTTGCCTCCAACTTGCTCCCTCTTTCCCTAGCATGGGGTAAGGTTAGGGAGGGCAGCTGTGTAGGAGGCAGCTCCAACTTTCTGCTTGCAGAAAGATCCCCTGCCGGGGGGATTCTCCACCAGCTATCTCTGTCTGATTTAAGGCAACTTTCCCCTGCTTACATGGTGCGCACAGTCCTTAGAGGATAAAGACACCAGCCATGTCTCTTCAACCTGAGATTGAGAAGTAGGTCACTGATTTGTGAAGGGTTTATCTCTGCTTGATCGAATGTTTTTTTTGTATTATTGACAAAGTCCTGGCTGGGATGATTTAGTTGGGGATTGGTCTTGCTTTGAGCAGGAGGTTGGACTAGATAACCCTCTGAGGTCCCTTCCAACCCTGATATTCTATGATTCTTTTTTATTAAATGGCTGAATTCACCGATACTTTTAACCTTGTGGAAGTGAGCTTTGTGTCAGAGCCTGGAGCCAGGCAGAGTTTTCTGTAAATTTCCCAATGCAGTTCTGGCAAAACACCTTCACCCTGCTGTGCACCACCTTCACTGTTCCAAAACCTAACCCCTACACACCACTTCCCAATGCATCTTCATTCTGTCCTTTAAAGTGTAAGGCCCACACACAACTCTTGCAACCACATCGCTCCTGAGCTGTACCACCCCAGTTTGTTCTAGCCCTGGGCTTCTCACCTAATTACATGAAGGCTTTTGTGCTGTGCACAAAAATCAACTGGAACTAGATTGTCATTGTGTAATTAATTTCACTCACAATCTACACCAGACCCAGTTAATGGACAGTGGTGAAAAATGTGTGCATTAACTTTGCCTACTAGCCCTTTAGCATCTGAGTTTTCATGAGAGTACAGGGCACTTTCACTGTTTCTTCAGAACTGAAGTTGGGAACCTCAAATACACGGATGGCTTCCACAGATCTTAAAAGAGAATGTTATTCAGAAATCACCTGATACATCATCATTGCTCTCAGGTTCCTCAATCTTCTCATTTGCATCCAGGTCAATACGTTCCTCCTTGTTGTTCCTCAGAGACCAGCACAAGCGGTAAAGCTGCCATTAAACAAAATGAGTTTACAATGTTGCAAGCCTTAGAATGTGGAGATCAGCACGTTGAGATCAGTATAGGATTTGGGGGTCTCATGAATGTTTGCTAAATAATATTCAGGGATTATTAGGGATCTCATAAGACTGGGACAGATAGCGTAGGAGACTACTCCTCTTTCCCTTTCTTAACACCTTCATCCCTTAAATCTTTGCTACAACGCACAATATGGACCACCTATTGTGTGTCTCTCTCAGAAATCAAATTCCCTTCTTATTGTGTATTTTTGCGCTACAGTAGAACCTCAGCATTACGAACACCTCAGGAATGGAGGTCGTTCGTAACTCTGAAATGTTTGTAATTCTGAACAAAATGTTATGGTTGTTCTTTAAAAAGTTTACAAATGAACATTGACTTAATACAGCTTTGAAACTTTACTGAACAGAAGAAAAATGCTTTTAACCATCTTAATTTAAATGAAACCTAAGCAAAGAAACAGTTTTGTTACCTTGTCAAATCTTTTTTTTAAAAACTCTCTAAGAAGTTTACATTGAATACAGTACAGTACTTCATTGCCTTTTTTTTTTTTTTCTTCTCTTTGCTGCTGCCATATTGCATACATCCCGTTCCAAATGAGGTGTGTGGTTGACTGGTCAATTCATAACTCTGGTGTTCGTAACACTGAGGTTCCACTGTATATAATGTCTTCAAGGTGTTAGTAGTTACAGAAAGAACAGGAGTACTTGTGGCACCTTAGAGACTAACAAATTTATTTGAGCATAAGCTTTCGTGGGCTACAGCCCACTTCTTTGGATGCTGTAGCCCACGAAAGCTTATGCTCTAATAAATTTGTTAGTCTCTAAGGTGCCACAAGTACTCCTGTTCTTTTTGCGGATACAGACTAACACGGCTGCTACTCTGAAACCAGTAGTTACAGAGTACTCTCCAAAACATTTGTTTTCCTAGCAGAGCATGCTTCATTTCCAGAGATATCTGGAGCAAGGAATAATTTGAGGAAGATGCAAAACGTTTCTCTGAACCCAGTTAACTGGAAGGATCCTATATAATTTGTATAATGTAAAATTCCAGGGTAGAATATACTTAATGCTACTTTCAGTGTAAATTAAAGTGATCAGTTTCATAGATCTCCTGTATCTCAGGGAGCAGGAGAGCAAGTGAAAGAGCAAGAGAGAAAGTGATACTCACATGTACATCAGGAATGGGTTTAGTTATCAGTGAGACGCCCAAGATGATGATGGTGCAGATCCCAAAAAGGATTATAGCAAAGTACAGATAGTGAATTCCACAAATGATCTTTGGACAATTGCTGGGGTTTACACAGCTTCCAGTTCCATAGGAAAACTCTGCAATCATTCGAGACAGCCCAATGAGCAGCCCAATGACCAAGCCCCAGAAGGCACCCTGCAAAAGAAAGTGACAGGCAGATTTATCAGAAAGCTGTTGTATGTAAATACGTATGTAAATACATTGCTTTCTTTAACCTACTAATGTCAATGCAATGTGCACTACTGCCAGTGGACACGTGAGCAACCTACATCACCCAGGGATTAAGAACAGAGAGACATAAGCCTTCTTATTAACCAGAAGCAAACCAGTTATTAAATTGAACTCCTAGTGTAAACGCACATCATGTACAGGAAATCAAGAGAATCTCCAAAAGCCTTTGAAAAGGTCAAAGTGCTTTTCCTGGCTTTACAAATAGTTCTTTTCTTTATATAACCGCACCTTAGAACCCCGCCTCCCTCCCCTACAAATGTAGGGTGACTGTAGGGTGGCTTGGGAGTATTAGCCTGTACATGCTACTATGTTATTGAAGGTTTGCTCATGAGTGCTGGGTTACTAGCAAGGGTTTTTTAAAAAGAATAGCAGCACTGCAGTGTTTGTTTTGAAAATAAATTATTTCTCAAGAATTACATGAAGTTTGCACTCAGATATTAGAAGAAGAGGCTCTGCAACCTTGACATGTCTCAATAAAATTGCTAGGAATGCCCTGTCCCAGCTCTGCATGAGATTCTTTGGCCTGTGATATGAAGGAGGTTAGACTAGATGATCACAAAGTTCCTTTCTGGCCTTAAAAATCTATTAAATCATTACAATCCTCTGCCCCCACAGCACAGCTCATTCAAGCTGTTTTTGAAGTTTGCAGAATGTCAGATGAGCTTCTAGCATTTTAGATCCTTATCTGAACCAAACCTTTGAAGAGAAGGTTACTCATGCTATGCAGTAACTGAGGTTTTTCAAGATGTGTTTCCCTACGGGTGCTCCACTTTAGGTGCGGTAGTGTCTCTGCACCTGGGATTGGAGATCTTCAGTAGCAGGGCCCGTTAGGCCGCACATGCACTCCTCCCCGTTTCGTTCCGAGAGTGGCGTTTATATAGCGCTATGTGGTCCAACCGCTGTCAGTTCCTTTTCTACCGTAGAGTCAATGTTTGAACCCTGAAGCAGAGGGGAGGAGGGCGAGTAGTGCAGCACCCATAGGACACACATCTCAAATAATCTCAGTTACTGCATAGGGTGAGTAACTTTCTCTTCTTCAAGTAGTGTCGGTATGGGTGCTCCACTGTAGGTGACTGTAGAGCAGTGCCCCTAGTTGGAAGGCTGGGAATGATCTCTACCGAGGACAGGTCTGTGTGTCCTAGTAGGACACCTGATGCTGCGTTGTGGGTGATCACGTAATGATGACTGAAGGGGTCTGTGGACACCCAGGTGGCTGCTTTACAAATGTCAGTAATCAGCACAGTATTCAGGAAAGCTATTGATGTGGAGATCAATTGAGTGCCAGATGGGAGCTGAAGTTTGTGATGTTGATAGCAAAGGTGGATGCACCCCGAGATCTATTTCAAAAGATGTTTGGATACGGCTGAACCTTTTGATCTTTCAGCGATAGAGAGGAATAAATATGGCCATTGTCTGAACAATTTGGTTCTGTCAAGGTAGAAGGCTAGTGCCCGTCTGACATCTGACCTCGGGCTGATTGCCATGTGGCTCAGGGAAGGAGGAGGGAAGGTGGATAGGTTGGTTTGGATGGAATGAGGGTGGTACCTTGGGTAAGGACTACTGGTGAGGTGATAACGTGACCTTATCTTTATACAAGATTGTGTACGGGAGGGTATGCCAACAGGGCACCAATTTCGCCTACCCGTCAGGCAGATGTAATCACTATGAGAAACACAGTTTTCATGGATAGGTGCATGTAGGAGCAGGACACCATTGGTTCAACTGGGGGCTGGTGATACAGCGTAGAACGAGGCTGAGATCCCAAGGTGGAACGGGGTCTCATACTTCAGGGTAAAGGTTTTGGAGACCTTTAAGGTCTTTTTGTCATTGGGTGGGTAAATACCAACTGCCCTTTATCTTGGAGTGGAATGCAGTAATGACGGCCAGATGTATGCAAATGGATCTTGTGGATAGCCCCGATCTCTTGAGTTCCAGGATGTAATCCAGAATGACTGGTAAAGAAGTGGTAACTGATGGGATGTGTTTGGTGTTGCACTACATCCAGAACTTTTTCCATTTCTGTAGGTACGTATATCCAGTTGTCGAATATCTGCTATTTAAAAGAATCTCCTTTACGCCTTCCAAACAGGTCACCTTCGGATCCTGGAACCATGAAGGAGCCAGGCCTTCAAATGGAGAAGTTCTAGATTTGGATGGAGAATCTGGCCTGTCTCCTGAGAGAAGAGGTGTGGTGTTGACTGCAGGGTAATCAGTAGACAGACTGCCATGCACAAGAGGTTAGGATACCATATCTGTCATGGCATGGGGCTCTGAGGAAGACCCTCGCTCATTCCACTTGTATCTTGTTGAGCACTTTGAATGGTAGGGGAAAGGGTGGGAAAGCATAGAGGAGGGGTGCATCCCACAAAATGTGAAAGGCATCCCCCAGAGATTGGTGACCTAGACCTGCTCTTGAGCAAAACTGTGGGCATTTGGTGTTTTTGGGAGTGGCAAACAGATCTATGTTTGGGCGATTGAATATGTGTTGTAGGGTTCTTGTGTCCATCTCCCACTCGTGTTCTGTGAGAACCTCCCACTCAATAAGTCTGCCATGGTGTTTAGGTGGGTAGGTATGTGGCAGAGATGTCGATGCCATGTTGGATAGACCAGTTCCACAATTTCAGAGCTTCTGTACATAGGGATTGGGACCTCTCTCCCTCCCCCACCCCCCATCTGTTGATCTAGAACATGCAGGAGGTGTTGTGTGTTATTACGCTTATGGTCCTTTGTCGATTATTGGCAGAAAGTGTCAGCATGCACGTAATTCTAGAAGGTTAATGTGCAACATGGATTCTGACAGGGACCACTTGCCCTGTACTGTGTGAGTTGTAGATGTGCTCCCCATCCAAACAGTGAGGCATCCATTGTCAATATCAAGGACAGTGTTGGTTGGAGGAAAGGGACTCACATCCAGACATTTCAGGGTTTCGTCCACCAATATAATGGAGTCCTTGATCTTGATTGGTATTGAGAGCAGTGTGTTGAGGCTATGTCTGTGGCGTATGTACACTGTTCGTAGCCATCCCTGAAGGCAGCACGTGTGCAATCTTGCATGTTTCACCATGAACTTGGCCACTACCATATGACCAAGCAGCTATAGACAAGTCCTGGTGGAAATCCATGGGCAGGTTCTTACAGTGGAGATGAGGGTGATTATTGTGGAAAATCTGCACTGTGAGAAAGGCTCTGGCCTTTATAGCATCCAGTTGGGCCCTAATAAATTCCAGATGCTGTACTGGCATCAGTACCGATTTTTGTATGTTTACTTGGAGGCTGAAGTCTGAGAAAAGGTTCATCTGGAGGGAGCCTTGAGGAGGCAGTCGACTACGTATGGGAATATTACAATCCCTTGTTTGCAAAGGTGCCGTCACCACTATGAGGATCTTGGAAAATACCCTTGGTGCCGTAGAGAGGTCAAAGAACCTTTTATTAATAATGGTCGGACCCCAGATGAAATCTGAGGAATCGCTGTGGGAAGGGTGATGTGGAAGTACATGTTTTGGAGGTTGAGGGCCCAGTCCCCCTGTTATAGTGCTGGGATTATTGTTGATAGTGTGACCATCTTGAAGCATTGTAATTTGATTAACTTGTTGAGGTTCCTCAAGTCTAGGATAAGTCTTCATCTGCTGGATTTCTTTTGGATCCGAAAATAGTGGGAATAAAAACCTTTCCCTCTGTGTTGGAATGGGATCAGTTCTATAGCACCCAGTCGCAGAAGGTGGTTTATTTTCTTCTTGTAGGTGTTTGTGAGAAGGGTCCCTGAAGAGAGATGGGGAAGAGGGGTGGGTGGTTAGGAAAGAGGACAGAATAGAATACCCCTTGCTGATGATTTCCATGACCCACTTGTTAGAGGTGATCTGTCGCCATGATGGCTAGAATGGGGTCAAGCGGTTGCCAAACTGATGGATTACTGGAGATGGTTTCAGCAACTGGACCAGGGGAGGCATCTCAGAGCCTTGACCACATTTTCAAAATTGCTGTGTAGAGGTGGATGGGTGGGGTGTAGTTGCTTGTGCCAATGTCTGTCTGTGCTTGGGAGGAGGTCTCTGTCACCTGCATTGTGTATCATAAAGCCATTGAAGGGTGGAATGTGGAGGTTGAGATCTTGGAGTAGATTGATATCTACCTGTCTTCTCTTCAGCACTGCTGTATATATGCCAGGAGAACTCAGTGTCACTCTAGAATCCTTTAAAGAATGTCAGGCGTCATCAATGTGCTCGGCAAAGAGTTTAGATCCTTCAAACAGTAGATCTTCCACCGTGGTCTGCACTTCCCTGGGGAACCCTGAGAGATGGAACCATGAGGCTCGTCTCATCACTACAGATGCCGCAATGGAGCGGGTCACCGTGTCCGCAGCATCCAGAGAGGCCTGTAGCACCGTACAGGCCAGAAGTTGTCCTTCCTCCACCTGCTCCTTTTTGTCCTCTAGGAGATGTTGACTGACCTCATGAAACTTGGAATAGTTCATATGGTTATATTTAGCTAGGAAAGCCTCATAATTAGCCATTCCTCTTCCTGTTCCTGTCGTAAGGGGCTGTCCTGGAATGGTTTTGTCATCCTTTCTCCTGCACCACATTGACTATGAGGGAGTTTGAAGTAGGATGAGAAAATAGGAATGCCATATCCTTAGCGGGGACATAATACTTCTCTTCCACTCACTTGCAGGTAGGGGGTATTAATGCTGGGGTTTGCCAGATCAACTTGTCCGGGTCCAACAAGGCCTCGTTGATCGGAAGTACGATCTTTGTCAATGTGGAGGCCTGCAAGATGTCGAGCATCTTGTGCTTTTGTTCTCTAACTTCCTCCACGGGGATCTGGAGAGAATCCACAATCCTGGGGAACAGTTTGTGGAACTGTTTAAAATCATCTACTGATGTTGAAGGTGATGGCATGATGGCCTCATTGGGGAAGGACGAGGAGATGTGGGCTGGTGATGTAACCTCTTCCTCTGTTTCTTCATCATGCTCCTCTAGTAATTCTGGTTCAGAATAAGAGGCCTAGAGTCTGACAAGGACAGAGAGTGTATTTGTCCCTGTCTCTGCTCTGCAGGTGGTTTGGGAAAGTATGACCTATATGCAGCCCAAGGCCAGTGTAGGGGAACAGACACCTGGGGCTGCATCCAGGGATGTCCATAACAAGGACTTGTGTCATTTCTGGTCTCTGGGTATCAAGGGCAGTAGTATGATTCTGTGAAGCCCTTTGAGATGATTGTGGGGTGTGAGGCATGATGGAGTACTCCTCCTCCTCTTCCTCAATGGAGAAGGGTGGTGCGGTATTCGATGGTGAAGGAGAGCAGTGTGTGACAGATGTATTTCCAGGGGAGAGGCATGGACTGTTGGGAGCTTGGTACAGAAGAGCGGTGATTCTGGAGTGTCAGAGAAGATCAGGTCTCTCAGGTAGCAGAACTCTTGTGATACCAGCAGGAGCATCATTGGTACTGATGGCTATATATGTATTTGTGCAGACATAATGGATAGCTATGGTGCAGACGTTAAATGCCTTCTGTTGAACAACCAGTAGATGGCGCCAGGGGCTCAGTGGGTGCTGACGCACTCAAAGTCATTGAGGGAGATTTTTGATCTGTCCGTCTCAGTCCCAAGTGATTGTGGGTCTATTTGTGGTCCTGCCCTCTTAGGGCCCTTGGACCTCAAGAGTGCTGGGACTAGTAGTGTCTGAATGGTCACAGGAGCCAGGTCTTGCCCCCAAAGATGTCGAGACTACCGACCTCGTGGGAGTTGCCTTTTTCCAAGGTGGCTCCTTGGTGAGTGAACTGAGGCCTGTCTCTTCTCCACTTGACGGGGAGAGTGAAGATTTTCTTTTTGTGGTGCATGGTGAGCAGGGGTCGGCTGATGACCATGCTGATGGTGACTGCCATGAAGGAGAGGTATCGGGGCCACGGTCAGAGGCTAGTCGCAGTGAGTTCTCCATTATTAAAATTTTAGCCTCAATTCATGGTCCTTTCTGGACCGAGCCTTCAATTTGAGACATTGTGTGCACTTCTGTGATATGTGCCTCTCACCCAAATGGTGTGCACTATGAGTAGCCATTGCTCACTGGGATAGCCTCATGACAGGAGAAGCACCTCTTAAACCTGGAGGATCTGGGCATAGCCCCAGGTAGGGAGAACTACCCAGTAGGGAAGGGCATAGAAAAGGAAACCTATGCTAATCTAAAAACAATAGGGATGAAAAAGCCAAAGGAAAAAAGATATTTTTTGTAAGAGGGGGTAAAGGGAATTTTTAAAAAGCAGCTAATAACTAAGAAATAGTAGTGAAAACAGTAGTATTATGAAGGACAGTAAAGACATATGCAAGACTCTGCTAAGGATTTGGTCACAGACCAAGGCAATTGAGATGGAACTGAGGGCAGTTGGACCACACAACACTGAATAGATGCTGCTCATGGTGCAAGACTGAGAGGAGTGCCTGTATGGCCCAACGGGCACTGCTAGGGAAGATCTCCAATCCCAGGTGCTGGGATGCTACCGCACCTCCAGTGGAGCACCCACAGGGACACTACTCAAAGAACCACCTTCAGAGATTTGCCCTTCCCTATCCATGTGTTTACCCTATATGACTCTCTCAATTCTGCACCTCCCTAAATAAAACAAAACCAACAGACATACAGAGCCAAAGTCACTCCTGGAGTAAGCAGATGTAGCCCTCTGACTTTAGTCAAGTTGCAACCATTTAAAGTAGAATTTGGCCCATACGCTAAAAAGGAGACAACTAATGGTACAGAATTAAATATCCTGCTGGAAATTTTCTAATTTGAACTAATTTTATTTTGTGACTATTATTGTTAAATGGTCAGAAAAATCACAGAGATATATTGGAATAAGACAAGATGAGACACTCCGTTTACAGTAGAAATAAGAATCTTTCCGAAAAGTCTAATCTGGAATAAAAATGGGACTTTGATCCAGGCAGTGCTTCAAATTTCTTCAGCTTTTACTTGATCGCAGTATTTTTTCTAATTAGGAGTGTGCTTTGGACCAGATGCTGAGGATCTTACTAGTTCTTAATCCATTTTTTACTCAGGACCGCAGGATCTGATCCATTAACCATGAGGTTCAACCAAGCAGTGACTGGAAATGGAACATCCCTGCTTGGGAAATATCCACTACTACTACTGTTAGTATATCCACTAATCTCCAGAGGAAGGAGTCAAAGTAACTAGAAAGTGCCAATCCCACCTGGAAACAGTGTAATATTGTTTATCTATTGGCTTTCCTCACCATCGCATCTGTGCACCTCAGAAACATGAATGAATTTATCCTCATGGGGACCATCGGCAAGTATTATCCTCAGCATTACAAGTGGGGAAATCGAGCTACAGAGCTATTATTGGAGTGATTTTCAGAGGTGCTGAGCGCACAGTTCCCACTGACTTCTGAGGGAGTTGTTCTGAGTGCTCAGCACCTCTGAAATTCAAGCCAGCAGTGACCTGCCTAAGTTCTCACAGGGAGTCTGTGGCACAGCTGGGAATAGAACCCAGATCTCGTGAGTTCCAGTCCAGCAGCTTAACCATAGGACTTTCCTCTTCCTTGTTGAAGCCTACAGAACCCACGGAGAACCTAGAAGGTTGCATTAAAGCACTATTTCCCAGAAATCATCCCTTCAGCACAAGTCACAGTGAAACAGTAGGTGGTTCCAGCTTCACAGTTGTCTAGGAGCCAATAAAGTCCAATGAAGTCCATGCACATTTACATGTATGTGGTGGAAGGGGAGTATGAGGATTCCTCAACTGAGCTAAGAGCCCCTCAAGCATTCTGCTTTGGAACCTCAGGCTCTGGCCTGTAGCAGGAATAGCCTCAAAGAAATTGAAACTAAGAAAGGGCAGTTGTCCCAGTGCACAGATGAATGTCTTTTGTGAACTTCTGCGCACACAGCTCTTCTCCTAGCCTGTACTCACCTCCTCATTGACCCTCTTACAGAAGATAGCAAGCAGGAAGACAGCAGCAATGGGTGGCCCCAGGTAGCTGGTGATAGACTGTATATAATCAAAGAGCTGCCCGCTCTGAGCTGACTGCACCACGGGAACCCAAGCAATGCTGACACCAATTAAAGCTAAAATAAATAACCTGCAAATACAGCCAATAAAAAAAAATCTGTTAGCCACCTATTTATAAACATCAATCAGAAATACAGAAATCACAATGAACCAATCAACAATTTAACAAGTCATTGTGTTATTCAACCAGCATTATAACATCAGCAAAAACAACAGTAATCAGCCATCAGTACTGGGGGGGGGGGTGTGGGGGAGAAGCAACCAGCAATGAGATCTCACCAGATCCCTTAGCTCTTAGTCAACCCAAAATGAGAACTCTGCTATCAAAATACTAAATCACCTATAATAAGAAGTCACCTATAAATACAGCAATCAATAAAACAGCAGAGAGAGATGAATAAAAGAGAAATCTACAGCATAGCTAGTGAATATTACTGATGCTGTAGCTTTATCTAACTGTCATCTTGGAATGAAATTTAAATAGATCCCCTGGGATATCTGTAGGGAATAGACACCTCAGATTAATCTTTAAATAAGAAACATGGCTGGAAACTACCCCCCAGAATATCGAGAAAGACACATGAGATTAAGCAGTCAAGCCGCAAGAGGTCACTGCTGCATCATATGCATTCAGTGAAAGGTTGTTCATCAAGGCACTTAAAGATGAACTTGGAAGGGTGCAGTCTGTGATGGCTCCAATATTTCATTAGGTTCCTAATGCTGGGAAGGGGCGCAGTATCACTTACCTTCCAGCCAGCATGAGCTCTTTCTCAGTTGCCCGGGATCGTATTTTGGTGTAGATGTCCATGGTGAACAGAGTGCTAGCACTATTAAAAATGGAAGTCAGGGAGCTCATGAGAGAGGCCAACATGACTGACAACATCAGACCTCGCAAACCTGAAACACAGAGAGAGAGACACCACCTGAGCTGGGGAGGCTCAGTCACTGGGAAAGCTCCCATAAGTGACATCTCAGTGCATGGTCTGACCTCCTCCGACCCAGCTGTTAGTAAATGAAGCATGCCCAGCTTATGACAACTTCATGGTACCCTACTGCAGATGGAAGGTAATGGTGCCTTTTAGGTCAGGAAGCACAACATTTACAATACCACATAATACCCAGGCTGGGCTGTTAGGAGATGGATAATGGCTGAGTGTATTTACTCAGAAAGGAGTCCTTTGTGTACAATGGGAGGGGTCAGAGACACCCCCACACAAACACACACTTGTTATTTATACTTGGGGTGACCAGACAGCAAGTGTGAAAAATTGGGATAGGGGGTGGGGGGTAATAGGAGCCTATATAAGAAAAAGACCCAAAAATCAGGACTCTCCCTATAAAATGGGGACATCTGGTCACCCTATTTAGACTGCTTTATTGGGTCTGTGGGAGAGCAATAACCCCAGGGGGGCTGCACTTTCTCTTTCCAGACCAGTGAGTTTAGCGGAGGAACTGCAAGCATATCACTCAACACAGAGATCCTGGCAGAGGCCACCTCTTAATAACTGACAACTGTAGGCCAGATTTATTTCTCACACTGGGCTAATGCCAGCAGTGTCTTACTGCCTCATGTTTGCAAATAAGTAACATTGTCATGGCTAGTCTGTAACCATCTGGCATCTATGGTCACATTGATCAGAATGCTTGGCATGTATAGGAATAAACTGTATATTGGAATGATCTAGGGCCTATGATAGCTGAGCCCTGATAACTCAAGAAACTAGTGATGTCAAATCAACTAAATGAGAATGCAGGTCTCCTAGTTCTGGTAGCTGAATTCCAGCTCTGGGAATCTCTCCCCCACAACACCCAACTTCTATTAATCTGCCATCCATGTCTTTCCCACAAAAACACTATCACAACCAGCATCTTACCATTCGGCATAAGGTCCACCACCATTTTTGGATAAGCAACGTTTGAACAGCCAACTTTGGTGCCACAGTATTTCTCACATTCTGAGGGCACAACACAAGCCACCGTATCTAAGAAAAAGATAACAAGACAGGGTTACCTGGGGTCATAGCAGCAAGTTACCCAAAAATCAAGAGTACTTCCCAAACCCATCTCCATGCTAAACTACTGGATTTATTTGCCTATCCCCCTTGGCTCTGCAGCTGTGGGAAGGAATTCCATTCCTGCATCACTTCTTTCCTAGACGGGGAATAGCGACGGTGCTGAGGTCAAGCCACCAAAACTGCATCCGCAGAACTGCACAGGAAGTCGGGACTGAATAACGTGAGGACTACAAAATCGGGGCTCAGGGGCCAGGGCAAAGTTAGTGTGTGCTCTGAAAGGCCCTCCCTGCTCAGACCACCTGCTCTCCTCTGTTGTTGTACACACAGCTCAGTGGAGAGGGAAAAAAACAACTGGTATTGTGCTCACACTGAGCTCAGGCAGCTTGCAAATCACAGGCATTTCCATGAGCTGGGAACACTCCTCTCTGGGATCCAGACACCCGTCCCTCTGCCCTGTGAAGTCTGTCAGTCACAGACAGGAGTGTTTCCCACCCTCTCAGACAGAGCAGGAATGCTGTAACAAATTCCAACAAAGAGGACACACCCTCTAGGATTCCTGTCCCCACAAGGACAGTGATAGCATCACCAGGAGCCCTAAGCAGGGGGAGGAAAAAGAGCCGGGTCTTCTTACTTTGTGGGAAAGGCTGGTCTGTGTACGTATTTTCATGGTCTGAGTCAGGAGCGGGACTGAAGGAGCTGGAGGGGGGACAGCAAAGAGAAAACTGGAAGAGGAATGAGAAGAGAATGAGGGGGCTACAGTACTAGGTCTTACCTGTGTACAGAATTCGACTGATCATCCCAGGCATCACCATCAAAAACATGGGCAGCAGCTTCAGGTACCCACACATAATACAGCCGGCCTTCACATGGGACATGTTCTTGGCTGAGAGGCATCGTTGAACAATAACCTGTCAATGAGGCAGTAGATGTGAATGACTCCAGCTTTGTCACCCACACATGATGTCGGGCACACCAAGGCACAAATGATTCTGTTTCAACTATTCCAGCGAGAAGTCTTTGCTCTTGCTCATAATTAGAAAAATACAAGGGCATTTGAAGGCCCGAGAACACATTTAAATGGCTAAAAGTAGATACTCTATTGTCTAATGCAGGGGTCAGCAACCTTTGGCATGCAGCTCGCCAGGGTAAGCACCCTGGCGGGCCAGGCTGGTTTGTTTACTTGCCGTGTCCACAGGTTCGGCTGATCGCGGCTCCCACTGTCCGCGGCTCCAGGCCAATGGGGGCGGCGGCAAGCAGCGGCCAGCACGTTCCTCGGCCCGTGCTGCTTCCCGCCACCCCAACTGGCCTGGAGCCGCGAACCGCGGACAGTGGGAGTCGTGATCAGCCGAACCTGCAGACGCGGCAGGTAAACAAACCGGCTTGGCCCGTCAGGGTGCTTACCCTGGCGAGCTGCGTGCCAAAGGTTGTCGACCCCTGGTCTAATGTATCTTTAACTTGTGAATCTCCGTGTCACTGGATATTATTGAACCAAATAGCTTATTAATAGTCAAAAAGGACTAGACATTTACATGAATAAGAAGAGCAGACACTATTACACCAGCTAGGTTACAGATGATAAAGGCTCTCAATCCTTGTGCTCCAGAGCATAGGGGCTTGAAGAATTCCCCCCCATACACACACACTCACACATGGTTTAGAATACTGCACAATTACAGTAGTGCAGTCTCCTTCCTCTGAAGCATCCCAATTTGATCATTTTTGGAGACTGGATGGACCACTGACCTCGGCAGTAGGAAAGGAAAGAAAAACACATGGACGGTCCTGCACCATGGCACCCGATGAGGGGACAGACACATACACAGAGCAACTGTCCAGCATTGTTTATGCAAGAGATTAAAGCAACACCAGTGCTCCAGTCCTGCCAGAACACTCCGGAATGGTGTTGTGGCTCTTTTGGGGGGAGCTGGAATGCTGTCTTGTGGCACTTTCAGTACTAGATTTCTGGCACTTCTTGAGTACTGCACTTATCCCCTGAGCAGCCCACACAGACAGAGTAGATATGCCTAGTATGGCTGGATAGGAAGCCAAGTCTATACCCACATTGATAAAGGTCATATGCATGTGTCTGTCCTATTAAGATGCCCAATTTTTAAAAATTGGACCCTCAATGTTCATCCAGCATGTCACAAGGAACGGGGAGGGGGGGGGGGAAATCACACACACAGCATATGTCCAGAATGGCATGAAAAAATAGTAAAGGAACATACACATCCTATTCACTTAACATAGAAGAGGCTGAGAATCTAAAAGCTACAGAGAAAAAAAATCAATTTCCTCTCAGGAGATAATAGCTATTTTTATGGCACAGGGTTGGGAGGAGAGAGATCAATCCAACTAGACTGCAAATTTTAGAATGCTCTGAATTTCCCAGTTGTTGCCTTTACACTACCTGATCTGTGCACCAGTACCACAAAGCGAGGATGCTCAAGCCAAAGGTAAGGCCTGGCCATGGCAGATCTCCAGTGATCGGGTCTCGGAAGATGTGGAAAGAATCTGCCCGAGGGGTGTAGCATTTTGGGTCAATGGTAATGTTTCCATAGGAGGTGTTGCTTGGAATTGCTTGCATATATTTCTCCATAAAGGCCTCATATCCTCCTACTTTGGCAAATGCTGAAAAACAGAACATAAAGACACTGATCATGGTACTGGACGCTTGAAATTCCTAATGGAGCTGAAGAGTCCAAGGAGAAAACTCCATGCTATCAATGTGATAAACCTGCCCCAATAGAGATCAACATTGTCAGAAACATCAACGAATGTGCTGTGAAAACTCTCATTAGCAAGAAGCCACACTGGCTTTCCTTCTCAGGTCGCTATAGAGCTCTAAAAGATTCCTTTACACTCCACTGTCCTTCCCATGCCCAGGATCCAAGCTTCCACTTTGTCAGGTATAATATCTCCAGGCTCCCTGACACAGGTAAGGACCAGAGGCAGCGTCCACCTGATTAAGTCAATCTGAAATATTGTTTATTGTGAAGCAGGGGGACAGCTTCATTCAGTGAAAAGCTTACACAGAGGAAGTTCAATTAGAAGTCACAAGTTAAGGGGGAGGAAATTACAGCCTCACAGGGCTTTACTACCTCCTCTTGATTAATTATGTAGCCTGAACCCTAAATACCAGGGTTCTATTTCACAGGATGGACTGCATTTTAGTACCTATGTGATCTCATGGACACCTGGCCTCTCATTCACAATAACACAGCCCCTATTTTGGGGAGTTCTATAGGCTGTTATAAAGGAGGGCAGAATAGATGATCACAATGGTCCCTTCTTGCCTTGGAATCTATGAATCTCCTCTCCCATTGTCATTGGAATTACATACCTATGGCAACTATAGAACTTGGTCAGGATGACAGGAGGGCTTAGCAATGTGGCTCTTCTCCTTCCCTGACAAATACAAGAAGCAATGGGAGTTCCTTAGCCATTAACCTCTCAGGACTCCACAGTGCTGGATCCATTTTCACAGGACACTGGGGGCTGTAGCTGATCCTTCCAGCTCTCGTTCATCAGATTTACTCACCAAATCCTGTGAGAATAAAGGATCCCACCAGCATGATGGCGGTCTGTAAGGTGTCTGTGTAAATCACAGCAGCAAGGCCACCTAAAGGTAAAGAAATGCCTTTATGAGAGCCTTTCTGCTAATGCCTTCATGGGAATTGTCTCTCCTTGGCCTTCCATCTCTCTCTCTCATATGCACATACACGTCTCCCCTTTCACGCTCTCATTTCTTCCCATTTACTCCCCGCTTCCATTTTCATTTTTCTGGATCCCCTTTGAACTTGTTTTTAATGTAACAATCTGCTCCACAAACTCACCTGTGATCGTGTAAAGACCAGTAATACTCAGCAGTATGATTATGGCCAAATAAAGATTCAACCCCATGGCTATTTGGATAAATATAGCTCCAGAGAATATATCTGCCTAATAAAAGGAAAGATGACAGTTTAGGGAATGCTTAAGATAAAAATAACATTTCTATTAGTATCTATTACTGTCCTCCCCACCCCAAAGCACTGCACAAATAAATAAAAGCACATGCAAAATAAAGACAAATCCTGTCTCCTTGGTCACCCAGGCCTGCTTTATTTTAACTGCCAACTGCCTTTTGAAGTTCATTTCTTAGTCTCTGCACTTCTTACAATAGTTCCCAGAAATGTGTCAGCGATTCCCTCCTAGCCAAATCTGGCTACCGACCTCTCCAGGCCTGTGAATTTATGTATGGGGAAACAGTTCAGCAAAGTTCTTAAATCCCAGACCATGCTAACACCCAAGTCTTTTGATAATCTTTACATTATATCCAGGAAGAGTTTTGTTAAATGGCTCTTTTGTCTTTATTTACATCTTTGCTTTAAGCTATTCTTCACACCTCACCTTTCCAGTTCAATACAGATGTTTGGTATGACTGCCCAGTTAAGGACAAACAGGAATAAAAGGCAACATCATATTTAACACAAGTTCCATGAATATCTGTCAAAGTAATTAGCATTCAACTGGCCAGCTGAAGAAACAATTAGCTCTTGCGCTTGTATAAGGACATGGATTTTGCAACTTCATGAGTAAATCCTGGGATTTTAGTTACCAACACAGCTGCTGCTGCACCAATGCAAACTCCTAAAGTAGACATAATTTGAAATCAGAGTAACCAATTCCAATCCAAATCATGCCTCACCAGTGTAAATCATCTTTCGGTTAGGGGTTGGCAAGTGCAACATGCTGCACCAGTGCTAAGGGGGGATTTTCCAAAGTGCCTACATGTCTTAGGAGCAGATGTGTCATTAAAAGTCGTGTCACTGAATTTGTGCTCCTAAATCACTTAGGTGCTTTTGAAAACCTCACCCTAAAATCCCAGGGCAGAAAAAGCTTAAGAGGGCAGTTTAGTCCTCAGTTCTACTAGATTTTAGGGCAAACATTTATTCAAGGAACACAGGGAGTGCCATCTAGTCAGGTATTATATCACCCCTCTCCTTGTGGCAGAAGTCATGCATCTGGCTAATTGTGCCATGCTGTACATAACAACACTACTGAGCTCACTTTACCTTCAAAGCTCTTTACAATCAGTAAGTAACATATCCTCATGACTCCCCAGTCAGCCTGGCAACTGAGTATCATCCTCCGCAATTTACAAACAGGAAAACTAAAACAAAAATACTCAGGGGCAAATCCATTCCACAGCACTCAGCCTGAGTAGCTGGGCAGATGCTGGAGGAAGAAAATCTCTCCCCCAGGCCACTGAGGAAACTTCTCCTTGAGACTGTCACCACCTCAACCCCCCCTTCACCCCTCCTGCCTTCAGGGCAAGAAGGAGACCTGTGCAACTGCAGATCCTCCAGCCCTGCTCCCACCACCAGCCACTGCATGCTCACATGCAGAGCCATTGTGGAGCTGAGCCGTGCACCACACAGGGTGTGAAACACATGCATGGTCCCACCAACAAATTCCGCCTCTGCCATCTGCAGCCATGGAGGCTGGGTTAAAATGCAGGAATTCATAAAGCTTAATCCCACAGGCTAACTGTGAGCACATGCTGCTCTCTATGGGAGAGGATTTGTTCCTGACCTTCACAGCTGATCAGTTTATGCCCCAAAGCTTGAGGTTCATTTATTTTTAGTATTAGCTTAGTTTACATGGCTACAAATATTATTGGTCATAAAACGATCCCGCAAGGAAACATAGTTAATTATTTAACATCCTGAGTGTAGAGGAGTGGACACACCCCTGCAGCGCCTCCTGCTGGTGACTCTGGGAATTAGCTCTTCCAGCATCCTGGAGCACCCCCTGCAGGCCGGTGATCCACTTGTCCTCTGGCCCCTGTGTCCCTCCCGGACCCCGGTGCCCTTGTATCTGGGGTGCTGCCCCCTGACAGTACACCCCTCAGTACTAGGGTCTGCCCTCCCTGGGGAACCCCCATCCACTATCCCCACCTCACCTCAGAATAAGGCCACTGCCAGTCACCAACCAGCCCCCGCTCCCTGGGGCAGACTGCAGTATAGGCCAATCAGCACAAGCAAGGTTGGGTTTGGACCTGCTGCCTTGGCCTACCCATGGGCTGCCCTCTGCAACCCCCAGTACCCTTGGACTCCTACTAGGCCGCAGCCTGGGGCTATCCAGGCTGGAGCTCCCCAGCTTGTCCCCAGCCCTGCTCCACCCAGGTACCCTGTCTCTGCTCCCTGCAGCCAGGCCCTTCTCTCTCTGAGTGCAGAGAGAGACTGCTTGGCCTCTGGCTCCCAGCCTTTTTATACAGGCCAACTGTGGCTACTTCCCCAATCAGCCCAGCTTTTAGAGCTGCAGCCCTCTGCCAGGGCTGTTTTAAGCCCTTCCAGACAGGAGCGGGGTTATCACTCCGCTACACTGAGCAATACATAAACTCCTTGGAATTGCTGAATCACCTTCCGAGTTCACCTCTTCTGCCTCCCAGTTACGTTAATTTACTACTGATATTTCCTTGTTACTCCATTAACTCTCTTTTATGGATACCATTAAAACCTTATCCTATCTCTGTTTTTTACATGGAAAAGATTTAATACATTCAAACAAAAAAATCACTCCAGAGCTACGCACACGTAATTCAGGAAACACTGGGCAAAGTTACAATGACATGAGTGTCCTTTTACAACTACCATTACAGCTAAAGAATTCCAAGGAACATTTGCAATGCATTTACAGACTCGAGTTTTAAATTCCTTCAGACTATGGGTTACACCAGATACTTTGAGTATCCAGTTACTTGTTTCACCAGATACTTTGAGTCTTAATTTAGTCAGTTACTGGTCACCAATGCCTTGCTACACTGCAAAAAGAAGAACAGGAGTACTTGTGGCACCTTAGAGACTAACGAATTTATTAGAGCATAAGCTTTTGTGGACTACAGCCCACTTCTTCACGAAAGCTTATGCTCTAATAAATTTGTTAGTCTCTAAGGTGCCACAAGTACTCCTGTTCTTCTTTTTGCGGATACAGACTAACACGGCTGCTACTCTGAAACCTTGCTACACTGCATGATCTTAAAATTGCCAACCTTTTCTACCACTAGTACAGCCCCACTGGTGACAGCAATGGTAGAAGCGCTAGTAGTTAGCAACTCCTACCTTGAAAGCTACCATGGCAACAGCTCACACAGCAGAGTGACCATGGAACATACATACATATGGGACATTACATACGATGTTTGAGATTTTGCCCAACCTGGCGTAAGTGAGGAAGCAGCACGTAAAACAGGCACCATGAATGCAAGATCCTTCTGAGATGCAAATATAAATTGCATCAGCACTGTGACTCATTGTTAGGTGTGACTTGCTAGCAAGTGTAAGGAAAGCTGTCCTTTCAAAGCAGGATGACAAAAGCCTGAGGAACTGCAAAGGCAGCGAGCGTCTGCAAAGGCAGCAGCCAGGGAAGCAGCATGCAAATCTCTGAAATCTCTTGGCTCACGCTGTGTCACCGAGACACTCTGGCACCGAGAGTGAAAGATTCCCACAGAGCCACGTACAGCTTGCTTGCCATCCTGCATATGCCACTTACAATGATGCCTAGATGCACAACAGATGTATCTACATAAACTAAACCTCTTATGTACAAGAGCTAGTGTCCACTGGCCTTCTGTATTTATCCTTTTCCTGGTGACATGCAGGACTGACTGGCACTTGGCCACATAGCATGGTGCGCTGCCCATGGCTAGATAGCTCCTTGCCACTGCAGGGGGCATACCTTCCGGCCCCTTGCTGTGCAGCAAATACATCTGAATTTCCACAGTGGTCACCACTGGACAAGCTATAATTGGAGTGGCATTTGGACTGTGCTGCCCCTTATTCTGGGGCACGTGGGCCATTCTTTTGGGCTAGCTGGGTCCACAACTTTGTTGATGGCTGGTATAGCTCAGGTGGAACAATCCCCTAACTTACAGCAAGTTAATTTAATGCCTTTCCCCTCTTACACCACTGCACGTGATCTTATACTTTTGGCCTAGACATGCCCCCTTTCTCTGCAGGGCATGATCCTTTTCTTTCCCCTGCTCCCCACTTACACCTTCCCTTCAACTTTTACATGACTGCGCTGGTGCATCTCAATGCCCATGCTTTGCCCAGTTACACAGCTCAGGGGCATAGGCATAACTGAATAAGATGCCATTTACAGCACTACAGGATTTGGCTTTTTAGTGATCAAGATGCTATCCTGCACCTTCAAAGCTCTCTGCCTCCTCTTATTTCCTCCAACTCCTGCATTCTACCAGGTCAGCAGTTCTCAAACTTTTGTACTGGTGATCCCTTTCACATAGCAAGCCTCTGAGTGCAACCCCCCCTAATAAATTAAAAATACTTTTTAATATATTTAACACCATAATAAATGCTGATGGCAAAGCGGGGTTTGAGGTGGAAGCTGACAGCTTGCGATCCCCCATGTAATAAACTCACAACCCCCTGAGGGGTCCTGACCCCCAGTTTGAGAACCCCTATTCTGCCTCTCTCTCTCTCTCATTTGTCTCCTTCACCCAATCTAGACTTTATGTTACACCATACGCTTGACACAATATTAATTTGCACTATTCACCCCCCCTTCCACCAAGCAGATGCTAAAGACCCACCTATTCCATGAAGCATCACAGCTTTCTGTTTGTTTTCTTTTGTGCTCTATTGTATGTGCCACATCTTTAGTTCATCAGCAAGCTGAGGGTGGTGTCTTGCACACTATTGTACACTAACAGTGCTTCATAACTAATAAGAATGGGGACTGAGTCCTAATAAACAGAATACTGTGCATACATCCAATGAAACACAACATGTAAATCAAACCTTCAGTTCGTTCTTTAAGACAAATCCTGCCCCCTTTTCTACAGCTGCAGAGGGCCACAATGCAGCAGAAGCATTAGGTGCATTTGATACAGTGAAAAGTTGTGAGGCACTCAGACACTACAGTAATAGAGGCCATACATCAGAGGGGTAGCCGTGTTAGTCTGGATCTGTAAAAGCAGCAAAGAGTCCTGTGGCTCCTTATAGACTAACAGACGTATTGGAGCATGAGCTTTCGTGGGTGAATACCCACTTCGTCGGATGCATGCACGTCGGAGGCCATACAATTAGCCAGGAGTCAGACAGACAGAGGAAGAGTGGTTCTGCTGTATCAGGAGGAGGCACATGGTTTGGGGAACTTATGCAGGAGACAATACCCCTGAGTGCCAGAAAACAGTTCCATAGTGGCTCCCCGTGAGGACTTGTGCAGCTCTGTTTGTGGGCAAAGTGGGATGATTGAGTGGTGGAGCCAGACTGGGACCAACTGATCTGTTGCTGTACAGATCCACCAGCTACTGCTCTGCTCTGCCCTGAAAACCGAGGGTGCAAGAACATGAGAGGCAACTTCATTTTCAGGTCTGTAATGATAACTGCGAGTGAGTGGAGCCACTCCATTTGCTTGGGAAGAGGGTTCCTCTGCTGGAGTTGATGGAAATCCCCAATGCAGAGTATGATGCATAAGTTGGACACACACCGAGGGATTTTACCCATAAAAAGAGAATTATTTTTGTGAATCTGGCATGTAGGTAGCAAGTGATGGGATCATACAGAACACAGAAATATAGATATAAGTTTTGGGTTAGAACGAGCAGCCATTTATCTGTATGGATTCACTCCACATCCGCTAGAGTTGCAGGAATAATACCCCCTGTGAAATGGATGCATTTCCAATTACAGCTGCATACAAAAACTCTTATGTTGACAGCTCCTCACTGAAATAAACAGAAATCAAAATCCAACTTGCGGTTTCTTGATAGTCCCAACCTGTTTAATTTGTAACCCTGATAAGAATCGGTTATCGTAAGAGCATGCGAATGGGAGCAAAAGGCCAGGTCTTTTAGGTTAAATTGTACTATTATCACTCAGCTCCTATGCAGAGGGCAAAGAGTAAACTTCCATGGCAACTGCAGGAAAACAACAGACCCAGGTCTGCCTGACCTGTGGACTTGGATGGAGATTTAATGGTTTCAAAAGGGGAGGAAAATCACAGCTCCCTTCGCTACTGCTGTGCCCTCGTTAGCCACACTTCATAGCTCAAGCTGATCCACAGAAAGACTCTCCTCTACCTTCCCTTTCTCCCCTTGCTTTTCCCACTCCCGTATTTTCTAACCCCATCTCTCTCTCTTCTCACCATCTGCCTTCCTCTCTCATTTCTCACTTTTGCTTCATTGATACTAACAAGCTGCATCTTCAGCCGAGGATACTGATGGAAGGATGAGTGGGAAAGGCCTCTTTTCTCCCACGGGAGCCAAAGGGAGTTACTCATACCCTGCGGCAGGAGAATCTAGTTCAGGAGTCAGAATGGGAGACCCTGGGCCCAGATGATGCATAGGAAGCTCTAAAACTAAATGCCTAAATGAGTGAGTGAAGGCAGAGAACCGGGTACTAACTCTAATAGCTTGGAACCTTCTCTTCAGTTTCTATCACTGATGCCTGAGATGTAGCATACTGTATAGTACAAGGCTCCAGCCAGCCTGGCCTGTTCCAGAGGGGAGCACATGTGGAAACAAATCTTGGAAAAAGAAAGCTAAATCATAACCACCATCTAGAGAAAGAGTCCCCTGGTATAATCCAACAGGCACAGACACACAGAGCTGTAGAGCTGATTTGGATGGTCAGCACTGCTAGACGGAAGAGTGACAATATGGAAACCGTTTTTTATCTGAGACAAGTGAACCAGACAGGTAGAGAGATTTCATACAAGTGTAAAATAATAATAGATAGGAACTTCACTTAGAATAGAGGAACTGGAAAAGCTTAACTCACCGAGATCTTGGTGAAAATATAGAGGAGCAGAGAAAGGACTGACAGATACATCTGAATCCGTCGGCCGCCAAACCGCTTCTTGAGATATTCTGGCATCGTCAACACCTGCAGAAGAAGAGGGAGAAGAATTCATACTACGAGCAACAGACACAACTACCATAGTTCATCAGCAAGCTCTTCCACCCAGATACCACACTGATAAGTGCACTAGAAATTAAGAAGGCCAAGGAGCAGGCGCCTCCAAGAAGCACAGAAAGGCAGAGTCAAATGCTGCTCATCTTGGGATCTCAAAGACAAAGAGACCTTGTTGTTTAAATATATACAGACATAACTTATGTAGACTGCCTGACACATCCAGGTCTCTCTTCCCATTGACAATGGTTTTGTGATGGTGTTAGACCCACACACACACAACAAAATGAAACAGAAAGATTGAAACAGGGAACCATAAAAGATATAACCTAGTGTCCATACTTACCCCAGCCTTGATGTAGATGGGAACAAACAACCAGCCAAGAACCACCACAAATATCAGGGCCTGTAACCAAGGAAAGAACAGCTGACTTAGCCTCTGGTCCTGTCACCAGCATTTTCCAAAGCCACATATCAGGCTGAATGCCAACTATAAACATTGCAGTGAGTAAAATGGTGGCCAGTGACGGCACCTCAGCCTCATTCTTTCTACCTGTCTAGCATTTTACAGTTGGAACTCCAGGGGTGAAATCTTGGCCTTACTGAAGTCAATGGGAGTTTTGCCATTCAGTTGAATGGTGCTAGAATTTCACCCCAGGTGTCCAACAGAAGCACCTAAGGAAGAGTCCCCAATGCAGCAGACTTACTGGAGTATCAAAAATAAGGTTGCTTTGGCATTTGCCCCATGTCTGTCCATGGGGAAATACATTTGTAGTGTATCTCACACTGGTCTTAAAACTTCCTTCTGTTGCACTATCCAACTGCAGCTCCACTAGCAGTAGCAATCAGAGCATTAGCATACCCTGGATGCAGGCATTTTAGCCACTGCTTCACCTAGCCTTGCCAAGAGCAGGTGTAGACAACATGGTGGTTAGAAGACTAGCAGCCCACAGAAACCTTTGTATGGTGACAGATGACTATTGCTACCACCAGGAAATTTTAAGAAAGTCTAGCACTGCCCCAGCCCCCTTTACTTAGTACCTCGATCCAGTCTCCAAGCAGCCACAAGAAACAGCTGATTCACGCGGCAAGCCTGGGAGAGAGGGGGAAAAATGGAGCGGCGGCGCGCTCGGGGGAACAGGCGGCAGTGCAGCGGAGGTGAGCTGGGGGGGGGGGGGAGGAGCGGTTCCTCTGCACCCTCCTCCAGGGTTACTTCCTGCGGCCCTCCCCGTGCCCCCCACCGACACAGCTCACCTCCGCTCAGGGCTGGCTCCTGGCTTTTTGCGCCCCGAGCAAAAAAAAAAAAGAGCCAGAGTGCCGCCCCTTGGAAAGTACTGCCCCAAGCACATGCTTGGAGCACTGGTGCCTAGAGCCAGCCCTGATTCCAATGTGTGTATCGCTCTCAAGTGAGCTTCTACTCCCTTCCCCATGCACAAAGAAGTTCAGAACTATATGGGGCCATATTTTATACCCAACACACAATTCTATTTTTAAGAAAACCTAAGGAGGGGCTTGCAATGGAGTGCAACAGTCAGGGGGCATGGCCAATAATTCTTCCAGTGTCTAAGGATCCAAGGGAAAAACAGGGCTGGATCCCAAGGATTGTGCTCATCCATGTTCCCCCCTCAGGACGGGTCATCCCAGAGCACCAGGTAAACAGCAAAATGCTCTGCAAGGAGCTGTGCCCCCAATTCCTCTCCAGGGAGTAGTAACATGTGATGCAAATTGCACCTTATGACCTGCGGATCTAAGAGGGGGAAATACAGCATAAAGGGTGTGTTGCGCAACTCCTGCATCTCCTCCTGGTGCACATACTGAGTCCATGGAGAGCTACAGATAGACTGATTGGGGAAAGGAGGCACATTATCTTACCCTTTTCCAAACCCTTATGGCCCTTCTGCCAATTCCGGGCAGTAGTTGTAGTCATTTTAATCAAGTGAGGTGTTTGGTTATAGACAAGGTCTGCCCCCAGCAGGCTGAGAACAGAACAGCACTGATAGCGGATTACAAGGTAGCCTCTGAACTCCTTCGCAGCTGTCCCTTAGTGGGAGGGGAATGAGAAGACAGAGAAGGAGAAAGGGGCTCTTGGGATAAAGAAAGGAGTGAAGACAACATTGAATTCCTCACTGCTGGGAAGAAAGAAAAAACGATGACAACTCCCCCCAACTCCTACACGCCAATCTCCCAGCAAAATTATGCAGAGGAGATCATGGTTTCCTAATATAGCAATGGACTTTTCTTTCCCCACTAGCTGGACTAGAGGTGGGAGTGGTGAGAGAGGCTGGGGGAAGGGAATCAACACAAAATGTTCTTGTGGTGGGTTGTTCTGCCAGTCGCCAGCCCTGGGGAAGCAGGTGCTGCTGGGCGAGGGCTCTGACAACATTGAAGTGAGTTGGATTTTTAGACAATGTGGGCTCACCTGATCTCTTTGGATACCTCCGAGGTTACAATTTTATTGACATGTGTACCACTTACGTTCCATTCAAATCCTCCAGTGGCAATTCCTGCAGCCGCTCCTGTGCCTGCCAAACCCACAAAGTGCCCACTGCCAATGTTACTGGCAAACAGAGACGCACCAATCTGGAAACAGAGAGAAGAACAGACTTGGGTCATCGATCCTGGGCTCAGGACAAATATCTTAAAAGCCAGTGCTTATTTAGTGTTTTCAGACTTCCTGTGTGTCATCACTTAGGAATCTGAGTGCCTGACAACCTTGAAGATCCCCCAATATTTTCTCCTCTTAAAACCCAACATTGTAGCCATCATCCCTACAAGCAAGGAGGACATAACAGGACATTTCATATTAACTCAGCCAGAGGGGAAACTGGTGAATGGTAATACTCCCTCCTCCACTGGAGGTGAGCACGTGGCCTCCACCCATACAGAATTATGACTCTTTGGAGAACTTGTCCAACTAACACATGGGTGATGTATGGCCCTGGCAGCTAGGGCAAAAGACTGATGTGATATGTCTAACCTGCTCCAAGGATAAGTGGCTGATACCGCCAGGAAAATCAGATACAGCTCTTTGGACTTAAGATCCAAAAGCCATTAAGGCCGGCTTGTGTCTCCAGTGGGAAACACCCTTTTTACACTTGGTTTGCTTTCATCAAGGGGGCAATAGGTTAACTGAATTAGATTCTGGCAGCTGCTATCATAGGTATAGCACTGCACCCAAGGGCATCTGCAGTACATGCGAGTGACAGCTGATCATGGATTTGCAAATGAGGAATGTTGATATCTAAGACCTGTAAACATTTTATATTGATCCCACAGAGAGAGCAACTGCTGATTGGAGAGATGCCAAAGAAAGAGAAAGAAGTTAGCGCTGTATTAAAAATAGACAACAGCGATTCACAGGAGGGAGATCATACCTAAAAAGTCTCATTCTTCATCAAACAACTCAAAGAGACAATGGGAGAAGATGGAGAGAGAAGCTGTGAACATCATTTCCCTGTACTGAGAGTTTTGGAGGCAGCATAACACAGCAAACTATGATTTACAAGGTCAGGAACTGAAGTATTAGGGGTCAGATGCTTGAATAAGAGGGGGAAAAGACTGGCTTGGATATTGCAAGCAGAGGGTACACATAGGGCCAGCTCCAGGCACCAGATGAAAAAGCACGTTCCTGGGGCGGCACATTGTAAGGGGTGGCATTCCGGCCAATCTTGGGGCGGCACATTTCGGCCGCCCTGCCATTTTTTTTTTTTTTTTTTTTTTTTTTTTTTGCGCTTTGGCAGCCCGGTCCGCAGCTCTGCCAGTCCCAGCCCAGTCCTGCAGGGGCATGGACCCCAGCTCGGGTGGGCAGGAACTAGCAATCCCTGCTGCTCACCGTGCCACTGGGCTCCCCAGGACACGCCACTCCCCGCTTCCTGCACCAGCCTCCGTCTCCCATGCCGCTCTAAACCCGGCCCAGCCGAGCCGCCTTTAAAGGAGCGGCTGAGCCAGCACCTCCTGCAACCCCTGGGAGAGGCACCCCAAGGCCAGAGGGGGGAGCCCCTCTCACCTGGCTGCGAGCAGGCTGCAGCGCCTGGCTGCCCATGGGCGGAGGGAGGGAGCAGGCGGGCGCTGCCCTTCACCCCCCTGCAAGCCACCTTGACCACCCTCCACACGCTCCCTGCTGCTGCTGTTTTTGGGGTTTTTTTTGCGCTTCGGCAGTCCAGCCGCCCTTTTTCTTTGTTTTTTTTTTTTTTTTGCTTGGGGCGGCAAAAAAGCTAGAGCAGGCCCTGAGTACACATGAGCTGCAGTGATTAGAAATGAAAAAAGGACGGTCAGTGAAGTGTTTTTCCCCACTCCTATTGGTTCAAGATCTAGGAGAGACACAGAGAGAAAAGAAACTGTAAAAAGAGGAAATAAAGAAAGAACAGTGTATAAGGGAGGGGGTCTGAGTACTGACCAGTAGCTACTGCCCTTTGATAATTAAATATAATAATCACCTCTCATATCTAATATAGACCGTTCATGTTAAAGGATCCCAAAGGGCTTTACAACGCATATATAGAGTTCCTGTGATTAACATACTTTCCTCATCCACTGTACAGTTAGTTGGAGTAAGTTTACATATCTATTGTAACAGGGAGAGATACTCAGTGTCTGCCACTGAAAGAAAGGTTGTAGGGTCCTGGGGGTCTGAAAGGTAGGGGAGGCAAAAATCCCTAATCACTGCAGTGAGCTCCGCAGTGTCACAACAAAAAATAACTCAATCTTCCATCTTCAATCTTAACTTAACTTCAATCTTCTTTTTTGAAACTCATGTGGATAGGAGGGGGGGTTTTAATATAGAAATTAGCTACTGAAAATGAGGCTTATATTAGTGAGGATATGTCAAAGCCAGGAATACAATCTACAGCTCCAGACTGCCAGTCCTGTGCTTTAATCACTAGATAATTCTTCCTGCCACATTTTATAGGCAAGATATGCCATGCATGCAACAAAACTGAACAGAGAATTCCATAACTTCTTTCCCCATCCCTATTTTCTCCTAATTTCTTCATAGTGATCTCATGTTTTCTTCCAGTCTTTGTGTGAAGGAACAGCTCTCAGAACTACAGAGAATTTCTGCATTTGTTCAATCCTGGATTTCCTCACATTTTTCCAATCAGTCTTGCCATCAAGAAACTTAACCTCTTTGTGACATCATAAGTGTTTCCATAGTAATGATTTGTGATATAACAAAACACTAGTGGCATCAGTGAATGAGTCAAAGAGGAAGAGCAGGCTAATTATAAAGATGAAAGCTCCTTCATGTGGCCAAGATTATAACAGGGTTCAAAAAAGAGCTAGATAAGTTAATGGAGGATAGGTCCATCAATGGCTATTAGCCAAGATGAGCAGGGATGGTGCCCCTAGCCTCTGATTGCCAGAAGCTGGGAATGGGTGACAGGGGATGGATCACTTGAGGATTACCTGTTCTGGTCATTCCCTCTGGGGCACCTGGCATTGGCCACTGTCAGAAGACAGGATACTGGGCTAGATGGACCTTTGGTCTGCCCAGTATGGCCATTCTTATGTTATGTTCTTAAAGAAAAGGGATTCATTGTCCCCACATACATTCAATCCTGGACTTCCCCTGTGCTTTCCCATCAGGGCCCCAGAGTGGGAATTAAGCTTTTATCTTCCTTCGGACCTGTGAAAACATCTGAGAATAACAGCTCAGCAATGACATTACATGCTAAGTTCTGAGATACTCAGATCATCTACAACGCTCACTGATGTCAATGGGAACTGTGGATGCCCAGTACCTCTCAGGATTTGGCCAATAGGCCTGATCATGTTTCCATTGAAGTCAGTTGCCACTGCCTTTAATGGGAAAGGAGCAGTCTCTAAAAGAGAGAACAATGTTAATGTCTTTTAAAAAGAGAAGTAGGCAGGCTTTTTCCCCTCAAAGAGAGATTTTAGCCGCACCACCAGCAACTGGAACTCATTGCTGAGAAGGCTGGCTTCTGGGCAAATCTGAATGTTTTTTATCAAAACTTTATTTATCTATTTGGGGGAAATTCTACATCTTGACCTTTACCTCATCATCAGCTATTGTTCACTCAATCCCCTGCAAATAAATTATTAAACCTCATTCTGAGTTATTAGGAATGCAGTCATCAGAAATGATTAACCACATTATCTTCCGATTCTCATTAAATCTGTTCCTTCCACCCTAGCTCCTGCTTTAAAAGTTCAAAATAGCCTTTTTAACAGTCACACTGCACTTTCAACAGCTTCAGGTGACAAAAGCAGTCAATGAAGAGCTCAAAATGACAGCTCCAGCTAGCGTGCCTGGAGTGCCCCTAAATGTGGGGCACATTGGAGCACTCACCCTCACAGGAACATTTCCAGCTTTACCCAAGCAGTTCTGTATTTTCTTTGTTGATTTTTAAAGAAAAACACAAAGCCAAACAAAAACCAATGCAACTAGCAAAAGATTTCAGTTAACACAACAGTCATTATTCCTGGTTTCAGAACAAAGCAATGCAAATATTACAAATCTATTGCTTTGTATTTCTGTTTCTCTCTCTGATATAGGAAAGACTCTTTGCTGGAGGATCATAAGATCAGCGTATATTAGTTACAAATGTAATTACGTGTGTGTGTGTGTGTGTGTGTACACACACACACACACACACACACACACATACAGGGACACATCTTTGAATTCAGAACTGTGAAAATAGATTTCCATTGTTTGCTCCAATACTTTTGTAATTTGTAGCAAGAAAAAGTTATGTGATTGAGGTTAGCTGATGGTTGGCAGCATCTATGGCAGTTACTATGATTAAGGGTACATTTATGTCACAGAGGTCACGGAATCCATGATTACCAGAGACCTCCCTGACATTTTCTGCTTCAGCTCCTGGAGCCCTGTGGGACCTGCGCAGGGTTCCAGCGAGGGGCGACAGCTTCCGCAAGGTCCCCCTGCAGGATTCCAGCGACAGGCAACAGCCTCCCCAGGGGGCCCTCCTCAGGGTTCCAGCGACAGACGATAGCCTCGCACGCGCGGGGGGACTCCACAGCTCCCAGCCACCATAGTGGCAGGAGAAACCATGGAACTCAGCTGCAAAAGTCACAGACAGGTCACAGCTTCCATGAATTTTTGTTTATTGCCCATGATCTGTCTGTGACTTGTACTAAAAATAACCATGACAAAATCTTAGCCTTAACTATGATTAGCTAAACTAGAACATCTACGTAAAGCAGGTGTCTAAGGGATTCCACTTAATATTTAGAGCTGGGATCTTCGAAGGAGCTTAATTCCCTTAGGCTGCTTATGCTTGTTCAATTCCAGCCTTGTTCTAGAAACATCATAAACATCATGAGCTGTACAAGGTAGGAAAACTGAGACTTAAACTTTGGATTGTCCGCAACAGGGCTGGATACTGAATCTGATCAGTCAGAGTAGGTGAGTACTGTAATATAACCCTGCATTAGCTAAAGGATTCTGACCTATTTTCCAAGCTACTCTATGTTACCATACAGTTGTTCCTTCACAACAGGGCCAGCATTACAATTTTCCGGAATCTGGCCATTAATCACCTCCCCTTATTTCAGAGGTATGATGAGTTAGACGGGGTGTGTTTTTTTCTTTTCTCCTCTGGACTGATCTGAGAGATACAGAGCTTGCACAGGCTGCGAGGCCCTGAGGATACACTTGCTCAGCCCGTTTTCCTGCTGAGGGAATTGCAAGGAGTAGGGTTCCCTCCACCAGTTAGCACTGGGACTCTATTTCAGGAAGGATGGCCTAGAACTAGGAGAAGGCAGGAGGGTTTGCAAAGGAAGGGGCCAATTGTTCAGCTAGTGAGTGATAGTGGAAAGAGAGAAAATGAAAGATTGGGGAAGGGGAGAAGGACTGGTGGCAGGGAAACACAGGGTAAAAAAGTGAACTGGGAAGAGAGAAGGAGAGGAAATGTGGAACATTAACTAGTTTAAAATCTTTTGACAAGGGCTCACTACTCAGGAAATTACCATCAGGCTGCAGCTATATGAAAGTAACTATATTTTACATGTTATTAATTAATCCATTCACATTATTTTCATTCACTTTTTGATGCCCAGAAGTCCTGGTGCTTGCTGCCCCACAGGCCTCATAAAGACACTTTGCCTAGCAACCTAAATAAAAATTTCTTAGTCCCTACAGTGTGCTATACATACCACTCCTCTCCTAACCTCATGCTGGGCCTCTTTTGGTGGTGACTTTACCGTTGTGGAATGAAACTGGTTCTTCTACTTCATTCTTTGGGACACAAGTGTATGAGTGCAAATCTACAACTCTCCCCACCCTTAAGCATATTGCTTAGCTGGCACCTCTGTAAAATCTCATTGTATATCTATCAAGACTCAGGTCCTTGAGAAAGGAAAACAGGTTTGCTATTCTGCTGCCCTCCTCAGGACTCCATGTGTTCTACATTTTGCATTTTAAATGCCACACAATTCTTTAACTAAAAGAGATGGACATGCATCTCTCAAGAATCCTAGGCTTTGTTACACTGTGTATTCACGGGTGTCCCCCTTGTTGAAGTGCAATTATTTACCTCTTCAAACCTTCAGTTGTTTAGGCATCTCACTGGGACTTCATCTGAGCATGATGGGTGTGAGATCAACACAGCTGCTGCTACTTGCTAGCAAGCCAGCTTGATACTTTACCCTTCCACTCTCAGGCCTGGGCTACACTAGTGGGGGAGGGTTCGAACTAAGATATGTAACTTCAGCTACACTATTCGCGTAGCTGAAGTCGAAGTATCTTAGTTGGACTTACCTGGCCGTCCTCACGACAGCGAGTCGACTGCCGCGGCTCCCGTCGACTCTGCTTACTCCTCCTGCGGAGGTGGAGTACGGGCGTCGATTAGTGGATCGATTTATCGTGTCCAGACAAGACGCAATAAATCAATCCTCGATACATCGAACACTACCCGCCGATCCGGCGGGTAGTATAGACGTACCCTTAGATATGCAGGCACCAGACCTAATGCCTCCCATCTTGGGAAGAGGCATCCCACTGAAGGGCTTGGAGAAATCTATAGGTGTTCGATTTACTTCATTATTTTCTTTCCTATGAAAGCTTCACTTTGATGTAATGTATGGTTGGTCTTTTTACCTTGAACAACCATCATTGTGTTCTCCCTATCTCTTGCTCTAGGCCAAGACTAGAAGTGTCCACGTCACCTAGGGACAGGAAACAAAATATTTATCCCCAGTAGCCACCCCTAGGCTGCTTACAGCCCTGCTAAATTCAACAAACAGGCAGAACTTTGAGTATACAATAATCCTCTGGACACAATGATCAGAGAAACCTATCCAGTGGGCAATAGCGAAGCATGGCCATGTTAAACTGAAGTGAAAATTACCTGAATGTCCCAATTCTCTCCCTTTTCTGACTGCTGAATGTTACTCATTTACTGTTGCCCTAAGCCTTGGCCTGTCCACCCCATAGGTTAATATGTCACCGATCCTGAATGGGAGAGCTAATTTAATTTCTGTTATAAGGGTAACACACAAACAAGTCTCCATATATTTCCCAGTTACCATTAACTAAACTCTTCGTGTTTAACAATAACTTCTGATCCCTAAAGAATTTATGTTCTTTGGTTTCTCTGCTCCTTTAATACTTATTCCTTAAGAATAGATTAGGTTCTGACATTTCTTTGTGAACCAGAGCTCCTTGGTATTTGAGGCCCTGACTTGACATTTTTATTATTGTGTATGTTTATTTCCAGGGCCCTGTCAATACTGAGAGATTGGCCACATACCCAGGATATCAAGATTTCTGTTTGTATACTTCCCTACACTGGTAAGACAATGCACTGTCTTCAGCCAATTATCTAGCTGAACTCCTCATCCTTCTAACTAAAGGGTGGGGTAAGGAAAACTCAGTTTCCATGGTCAAGGGTTATGATGTTGAAAGTTGGCTTTTGAAAGGAGCCACAAGTAGCTACAACTGAAGTAATCTTGAGAGCTAAGGGTTACCAGGTCCAGACACATGCACTGATCGTCGGAGCCTTAAAGGCGCATGGGACCCCAGTAACTAGCGAGTGCTGAGAGAATGCGGAATCAGTCAACGCTACTCTCGGCTGATGTGGCAACTCATGGTGTCGGACGCCATCAGGTGGTCAAGGGACATCTACATAGAACATACCATGGACATTAGCAATACCAGGAGGGATGAGCTGGCATGCCGATGAGAAGTGCAGTCAGGAAAGTAACAGATACTTTCCTCGTGGATTGTATTTTCTAAATGGACGACCAACCTAATTCTCAATAGCGAGGGACAATCTCCACTCACTGATATATTTTGTTTTCCACAACCAAATCTCTGTACAACCTTTCACGAGTGATGTACCCGAGTATTCGGATTCTAATATCTAAACTGTATTGTTAAATCTATTCACCTAAATTTGGGTTATTGCTGACTATGTACTCTATGTATCATATGACTTTTAAAAACTAACTTTATAGTTGTGGATAATCTAAGCACTATACCCAGATGTACAGACACCCTTTTCCCAACCTATGTATTATATAATTTTTTTAACATTAGGTTTAATACAATTTTTAAATCTTTTATTGGACCAACTTCTGTTGATGAGAGAGACAAGCTTTCGAGCTTACACAGAGCTCTTCTTCCAGTCTGGGAAAGGTGCTCCCAATCTCATGGCAAAATGCAAGGTGGGACAGATTTTTTAGCATAAGTAGTTAGCACATATTCTAAGGAACATTCAAGGTAGAGTGGCCCGTTAACACCTCTGCAGTCATAGGACATACATGTCTTTCCTGAACATCTTTGCCTGAATCCCAAGAGCAGGCCCAAGGAGAGGCCACAGCTTTCATGGCCTATGGGAATGAACCATGGACCTCTGGCAATCAATGAAAATGTGAGTTAATGAGAGGATTCAGTGCAACTATTGAAGCTATTGAATCCAATTAATCTCTGGCACTGCTGACTTAAGGGGAGCAATACTAAAGGATGAATTGGACCCACAGACTGGATGGAACAGCTAACCAGTGCACACTCTCGTCCTGGTAAATGCCAACCATCCTCAATTCCCATTAAAGTCAATTTTTAAGCCAAACATTTGAGCCAAAAGTGGGCAGTTTTTGCCTAATTCAACTGCATTATCCCCCTTTACAGTTAGAGAAACTAGACACAGAGGAGAAAGTGACTTGTCCACTCACACAAGCAAGTCAGTGTCAGATGCCAGATTTCACTCCAGTTCACCTGATTGAGGTAATAACTTTTATTGATAATATCTTTTATGTTATTATTTCGCCCATCTTGTCTCTCTAATATCCTGGGACTGACCCGGCTACAACTACTTTGCATATAGCCCCCTCATCTAGTCTACTAGATCACAGCTGTGCCATTAAAATTAACAGATTCATAGTACTGTTCCTATCAGGAAGTACTCCTGGAGAAGCCACAACTAGAAACTTCTATGCATGTGAAATCAACAAAGAACAGGGGAAAAACACCATCCTCATTTCTTTTCTTAATCCTCAACCTATGCCCGTAGCTGCTTGGTATAGCAGGGAACAGGATGACAACTGAAGCATGAAATTAATCCAATGGAAATTTAATTTCTATACTAGGTTATTAGAAATATATTTTCTTCTATTCTCTGTTGCAGAAAGCAATGAATCGTGTAAGCAAGTCAAAAGGAACTAATATACTATGGTAGGAAGGGTCCATTTATAAAGCAACATCCACATCTACAGACTTGGGAAATAACTCACACAGGTTTCCCTGGAACATCCTCACATGGTTATAATCACACATGGCACTGCCCCAGGGTGAAACCAGGAAGTGGCACTTTTCTAAAATATTACATATTGCATTAGCTGTTGCAGCACAAAAATGGCATTTCCTGCTTCGTTTGAACTTTTTATGTTATTTTCTCCCCCTGGGAGGCTCAAGCCCCACCCAGACTCTAAAACTAGGAAAAGGGGTTTTCAGAATCTCACACTCCCTTGAGCAGAGTAGCCCTCCAGAATAGTATTGTTAATGTAAGTGTTTAACTAGGGATTTGAGAGCTTGCCATGTCTTTTGCCTTGGTGCTGCCAAGGGTGGAGAGGAAGAGATTTCCTGTTAGGTCAGAGGGAAGGTATGTAGGTGTTCCAAAGTGAAGGATTAATGAGAATGTAATCAGGAATGTACTTCCTCAGTTGCACTGAGCTCACAGGGAGGAGGCAAAGATGGCTCTAAGCAAATGTTAATCCTGGAGACAATTCTGGCAGTACAGGATCATCCCCTCTGGCCTCTGATATGCCTCCTACATGGACAAGAGGTTTAGGCGATGTAAAGCTGGCTATATTGCTTTATGTCCCTGGGGGACTCCCCTGTGTCAGGGGAATTTCCAGCTGCCCCTTTAGGGAAGCTTCAAGTCCCCTTTGTTCTTTAAAGCAGTGCAAAGGGGCTCACCGAAGCCTGAGGGTCCAACCCATGGTGGTTTTGCGCTTGTAGACAGACACTGGGCTGGATACCCCCACTGCCTTGTACCTTGTGTTGTCATTTGCACCTGAATGAAGGTTGTTTTATACTCACTGTTCACAGGTATAAAGAATTACACAAGATGCAAAACAGCAGAGGATCAGGTCTAGGGCATTTACAGCGAGTCACGCAGGGGTCCTGACTTATCACTATTATCCATTTTCATGGCAGTGTCACTCCATTGATTAAACAAAACAAGTTTACCTTAAAATAACTTTGAGATTCTCTATTTCACAATGGTTTCTATTAAGACCTAAATTTTCTCAGGTCTAATCTACTCATGAGTTCCTCCTCCTGCTGGGAAATACAATGCTCTTATCAAGTTTCAGAGTAACAGCCGTGTTAGTCTGTATCCGCAAAAAGAAGAACAGGAGTACTTGTGGCACCTTAGAGACTAACAAATTTATTAGAGCATAAGCTTTCGTGGACTACAGCCCACTTCTTCGGATGCATATGCATATGCATCCGAAGAAGTGGGCTGTAGTCCACGAAAGCTTATGCTCTAATAAATTTGTTAGTCTCTAAGGTGCCACAAGTACTCCTGTTCTTCTTAATGATCTTATCATTACAGTGGCAGCCCCAACTCCTCCCCAATTCAGGCAACACTGAATGGAGACATTGAAAAAGGGGCAGGAATTTCTGAAAATTCCTACAGTCAGTAAATATTTATTTAGTTCTCTAAGGCCCCAATCACGTCATTGGATTCACATGGACAGAGCCCTGCATCAAATTCCTCTCAAGTGCAAAGGTCCTGCTGCATGGGTCCAATTGCAGGATCGGGGGTAGATTTTATAACCAATCGCTGAAGTTTTCCTTCCAAGCTGAACTGCAACGATGATCACGAAAGTACCATATTAGTGACACCTAGACAATTCATCACATTTGTCTAGAAGATTTTCTGCTTTCCCAGGAAGTTTCATTCACTAGAGGAAGTGTGACCTAATGGAGAGAGCACTGGACTAACTCAGGTGACTTGGGTTCTAGTCTCAGCCCTGCCACTGAGTGACTTTAGGCAAGTCACGTCTCCTGTCTGTGACTCAGTTTCCCCATCTTAAAATGGGGATAATGATACTTCTCTCCTCTGTAAAGCATTTTTAGATATACAGCTGAAATGTGCTATATCAGTGCTAAGTACTATTATTATAAATGTAAACTTCGATTTGTTATCAGCAATTTATTATGAACATTCCAGGGTTCTCTCCTTGCAGTGTTACAACAAAGGATTAGATTGCACAGCCATGTAAAGGCAATACAGCAGGACCACAGAAACCACACCTACAAATCATTTCCTCCCTGAACCTTGTACCTAACAGCAATCACCTCACATGAGCCAGACCCTCAGTGGAAAACTTCAGTGTGTCCAGAGAAAATAGTAATTACATAGCATTCAATAAAATGCTGAATGATAAAGTGAGGAGCAGCCAAACAGTGTGTGTGGTGTGGAGTGAAAGTACAATTCCTTTGTGCGCGCGCGCACACACACACACACACACTATTGCAGACTTACCGGCCACCACACCATGCTCCGTCCAGCTAGGAAGAATCCACCCACAGTCCCTCGGTTTGTTGAGAGCATGGCCTGGAAAGAAAAAAGAACTGGTTAAAATGTTCAGCTCTAATAAGCCAACTATAGCCTGATGGCATCAACAACCAGGGCAGTGATGAGAAAGAGGAATCAAGGTAATGATCAAAAAGGGCCAGGGAAGAAAGAATCTGAAGGGAATAATATGACCTGACAATGACTGAGCAATGATTCTTATATCAATCTATAAATTAACCATTCCAGCTTTATTGCTTCAACTTTCATTACACAAAGCCTGCAAAACCCAAATCTAAACACCGCACATGTTAAAATACAATGAACTATACAATAAAAATAAAACAAGAAATGCATCACTAACCAAGGGCCTTGCCTGCAAACTGTCACTCATAGGAGCACTCCTTGAGGTGAGCAGGCCTCAAAACTGCTGATGTAGCGAGTTTTATGTTCATGCACTAGAGATGCCATACCGAGCTTTCTTACTCAATACTAGTGTGCTCTTGAGTTTCCCTGCAGGAATCTACTGCATGGCAATTTAACCTTTCCTGTTCTGATTAGATCAGCAAGGAACCCGCACTTCACTTTTTAGCCTTTCTTCACTTCCACAGAGTAGCAGTTAAGAATTACTTTCCTCGCTCTCATTTTATATGTCAGGAGTGACTTAATGGGAAATTTCCCTCACATTTTTCACAGGGCCTGATCCAAAACCCTTTGCAAACAATGATCCTTTGGATTGGGCCCAGAGAGTGTGAGAGAAAAAGTGAGCCAGATCATTGATCCTAATATAGAAGCAAGAAAATAAACAAACAGGGGCATGTTTCACTACATACAACAGTTGAATCAAGACACATTTAACATTAAGCTTCTTAGAAACTATTAAGAACTACAAACTTCAATGCTCCAGTGCCTGACATGCCACCTACCAGCCCTCTTCTGCCCCATGAGTTTATGTTACAAAGAATTATAGTCAATAATAAATTACAATAATCATACTTCAGGTCACATTGTACCTTTAAGGCACAAGCCTGATTCCCTCCCAGAGCTCCCCAAGATGCAATGGAGGCATTTCTGACACCAAACCTCTTAGAGGAGAGCACGCTGCACCCTTCTGAGTCAATGGACAGCTTGGCTGGCTAGAATGGACTGATGGGGGGACTCCTGGCCCTGCCTC
The DNA here is from genome assembly GCF_027887155.1 of Malaclemys terrapin pileata. Lineage (NCBI taxonomy): Eukaryota > Metazoa > Chordata > Testudines > Emydidae > Malaclemys > Malaclemys terrapin. The sequence goes on along the minus strand of NC_071520.1, from coordinate 12,015,986 downwards.
CTCCCCATTCTTCCCTGCTCCTTTGAGGTTGCTTGCGCCCCAGGGTGCACTAGGAAGAAGCAGTGCTCTCATGGAAGGTATGGGCCCTCAATTGTGTTTTGCTTCTGTGGGAGGTGGTGGGGGTGGGTGGAAATAAATGGCCAGGCTGTCTGGTACAATCCAACCCTTGGCATTCAATACACTCAGCCAGAGGTACAGGTGCAGGTACTTCACATCTTCAAAGTGCTGAACAAACATTAACTAGTTCATTGGCATCAAAAGTTAATCACTTTTCAAAACTCTGTCAAGCTGCTAGTGTGGAAGATTTTGTCTGCAGCTGCCTGCTCTGTTCTATGGCATGGACTCCTGGGTTATTTCAGGGGAGTGCACAGGTCACTGAGGGGCAGGTTTCCCTGACTCATTCTGTTAACTGCTGGCTCTTTCCTCAAGGGACTAGCAGAATTTTCCCCATGGACAGTCTCTGATGTCTCCTCAGATAGAATACAGACTCTGTTCCTGAAAGGGATATCAGCTCTTCAATCTAGTGACACACAAGTGTTTTCCACTAAGGCAACATTAGTACAAATATTATCTGCCCTTTTCCTTTGAACCCTGCAGAATCAAGATTTATTCTAATAGGACAATATCTGCCTTTCACCTTTTAGATGTGAAAGAATTCTTCTCTCTAAGACTGCAGTCTCCGTACTTCCCTCTGCATCATCAGCATGCTTCAGGAGGAGGCACAATCGTATCTGCTTTAAACAGAAAAGACCCTAACACCAGCAGCACTTGTCCTCACTGAGATTTGTTCCTCCTCAGAGTATAAATGCACCTGCTCTTTGCAGTGAAGTCCTATTGATGAAAAGCTGGCATTCTCCTGTGTCCAGACCATGTCTGTTCTCTCGTCCATTTCATATCCATCCCGCAACAATCCCCATCTGTCACTCCATTACCATCTCTCCTCCGCCTTTAGCTCTATTCCAGTCCCCACCATTTACAACTCAGTCCAGTATTCACCCCCCACCTTCCTACCACAATCAACCCCACTGCAACCCCATTTACCCCATCTTTCACACTTCACTCCAACTATTACTCCATCACAAATTCCCATTTGCAGGCTCCTCTGCTCCATCCCCACTCACCTCTGCTACCATCCCATTCCCATTTGCACCCCCACTCTGTTCCTTATGTCCCCACTCTAATCTGCTAAAAATGTCCACTTCACCATTATCCTAATCTCCATCCATTGGCCCCCTCCTATAGTTCCTTCCCCATCCACACCCCTCCTTCACCTCAGCCCCATCTATCCTCCCCTCCACTACCATCTTATCTTCACCCCCAATCCAGATCTCATACCAGGTCCTACTGCCCCACTGAAGCCCAACTTAATCCCCATCCTGCCACCTTTCAGCTCATCCCCCAGTTAAGCAGCAGGCATTTTACACAATTATAGTTTTAATATATGAAGCCATTCTCCTAAAACCCAATAAACCACACTTTCATTAATAAAGAAAAATCCAGACATACCCATAGTCCCACTGCTAGGACTACCACAAAATAGATGACTATGACTGAGATGTCAGCAGGGTTATTGATTTTTTCGGAGGAGTCCATCCTGCCTGCTTCTCCAGCGCCTTTCCTTCTTCTCTCCTTATAATGTCTCTCACAGACTTCAGGTTAATGATAAACCCCTGTCGTCCCCCTCTGTCTTGTATAATATATAACTTTAGATACACTTGTTTCACTTGTATGGGTAACAAAGTGAAGCTGATGCTCTTTCCTGAGCTGGGACTGTCTCCAAAAAACTGCTCCCCTATTACAGCTGTTGCTGATTTCAGAGCTAAAGACCGACCCGAATTCACATCCCCTGGAGAAGGTGCTCAGAGTTGTTGCAGACGGAGAGCAGGTGTCTGGGAAGGAGTGAGCTGTGGAAGGAGTGGCTTGGACATAATATACCCAGTGTATGCACCTCACTGTTTGCAGATACTCTTCCTGGATAGGTTGTTCCTGTAAATCTGGTCATGGAATTAATTGTTTCCTTGAGAAATTGACACTTACCAAGCCCAAAGAAAGAGTGACTGACACCTAGGGAAACCCCACAGTTCCATGAGCTAATACTCCTGCTGTGCCATCCCTCATCCCAGCAGGAATACACAATGGAGGTACAGCCCAACATTTCTGGAACAAGACAATAGGAAACCACTATTATCTCTTACATCTAGCTCTTTATAGCGATATGTCTCAGCCATAAATTTGAGATCCAGAAATGAACGCGCCCCCCCCCCGCCGCAGTGTTCAAAACCAGGGTTTTTATTCTGCCCACTGTGGCAAGCTATGATGTTCTAATTCCAGATTCAAATAACCCCTAAAGTTCAGTGTTACTTAGGTATGGTCCCAGATGCAGTTATTTATTCTTTCTTGGACTTGAAAATTAGACCAAACAAAATGATCTGATGCAAAAGAGAACTCAAAGATGTGGGGCAGGCTGTGATTGTCCACGGAGCTCCTAAGTCACTCAAAAACAGCCCCTGAAAAGGGAAGTTTCCTCAGCTCCCTGTGATCCTCTCTCATTGAGCAGGAGGTGGATACCACAGCCAAGATCAGAGGGGTGCAGGAGACCTAGGCAATAGACAGGTGTAAGAATTTCAAGGTTCTGGGGATAGCTGAAAGTCTGTCTCCACCTTTGCTTTATCCCACGCAATCATAATTCATTTACAGTTCAGTAGGCTGCCAGCCAGGAATTGATTGCCACGTTGTATTTACCCTAAAGAGAATGAACAGTACAGAACATACAAAGCATAGTGGGCTTCATTGTGATCTTGTACTGGTTATACGTCATTGATTTCAGTGGAATTACTCCTGATTTTCAGAAGTGCAACTGAGATCTGACCCTCTGTTGTTAGGGAATCCTTTCCAAGGTGTAATTATCCTATGACATTTTGCTTTTTTTCTAAATTCTTATTAGTAGTAGTAGCAGCTGCTAAACAGAAGCGTATCTATATGTAAAATACCATAACAAAGGACCATTAATCTGATGTTATAGAGTAAAACAAGAACTCCGTCTTTCTCATCTATACATTGCAATGAGAAAGGCACCTATAAATTTCCTACAAAATGCTATCCTCTGATAATTTAGGCACCTCTTCAGCACAGACTTTTATTTGTTCTACAGACAGGCAGTGAAAATGCTGTTTGTAAAGCCAATAGGTGAAAAAAATAACCCTAAGAACTGCTTAGCACCCACAATTCCCATTAACTTCAACCTTTCCTGTTGTCTGCTCCAGAGAAAAAGGTCTTATTTACTAACCCTAATTACCAGGCAACAGTTTGCTAAGGTAGGATGTAGCTGGCCTTTCATACAAAGGCTGATGCAAATGGATTCCCACGTGTCCTTGTAACAAATGAATTGTTTTATTTTCACTTACTCTTAGTTCATGAATTGAATTCCAGTTTCAGCTCCTGTAGCCACAACAAACTCTAACATAAGAAAATAGTAAGTTGTGGAGCACATGGGCCTGATTCTCCACTGCCTTGCCCCCTGAGTTGTCATCCACCCCTGTGCAAACCATCACTAAAGAGACTGTAAGATGCTACTACTGGCATAAGTGAGTGGAGAATTCTGCTTTACACCCACTGCACACACTTTGGCCAGGTCTAGATGACTCCACAACATGCAAAGACAGGAGAGACTCAAACCCCAAGAATAAATAATCACACAATTCACGTCTTTACCTGTGGTTGCTGTATTGGTTTGGTTCTGCTCTCTCCATGTCAGGTACAGACGTAACTGGGACACTGATTACAGACTGGCTGTGAGGTAATCACAATAGTTGTGCCTCCATATCCTCATACCTGCAGTTCATCTGGAATCCCACAGAGGTGTTGTACTCAGCAGAACATCAGCACAGCACAGCCTTTCACACACACACACACACACACACACACACAGCACAGACAGAGTCAGCCTGTGGAATTCACTGCTGCGGGCTGTCAAACACTCAGGTACTCTAGCTCAGTGTTTCACAACAACTGGTCCGTGGACCGGCGCTGGTCTCAGATTTCCCTGACACAGTTTAGGAAGGCAGCAAGCCAGTTCCCAGCATCAAAAAGGTTGAGAAACACTGCTCTAGCGGGTTTTAAAAAAAAAAGATTGGCCAACAATATTTGTACTTATGCATGCACAGATATGAGTAACTCAACTTTCTGCTGCAAGGTGAGAGCTTCTCAGCAGAGGGCAAGAAAGAATCTCTTCCACCACACACTCCTGAGCAGGGCATTCACAATTAGCTAGTGCATTATTGGTATAAGGCTACGATTTAGTCATGGAGGTCACAGCAGTCACGGATTCCGTGACTTCTTCAGCTTCAGCTGCCAGCAGCTGGAGCCGTGGCTGGGGCTGGAGCCAGGGCTATGCTCCCCACATAGCCCTATGGTGAGGGCCGCTGCTGGAGCCATGTGCCCCCCCTGCTCCACATCCCTAGGGGGGTATGGGACCCAGGACAAACCCCATTCCCATACCCTTTCCCCAAGTCCCTGCCCCCACCCCACTTCTTCCCGCCCCGCTCTGCCTTTTTCTGGCATCCGCCCCTTCCCCCGAGCAACACTGGAAGCTGGTGGGGTGGGCTAGGATCGCTGCTGCCGCTTCCCGTCAGTGAGTGCGGGCCTGACCCCCGCTGCTAGTGCCAGGCCCCCCGCTAACCTCCCGGGCCAGCCTGGCCCCCTGCACCCTAACCCCACCCCCACGGGCCAGCCTAATGCCCCTCGCACGACACACACACGGAGCAGTCCCTAGGGTACGGCAATTCAGGACAGCCGACACGGGCCCCCCCAAAGCGCAGGGGACGGGCTAGCTGCCCGAATTCGCCGTACCCTAGGGATGGCTCTGCCCGCGGCTTGCGCTGGGGGCTGCCGCCAAGGCTGTGCCTCCTGCCCCGCAGTGGAGGCTGCAGCTGGAGCTGTGCACCTCTGCCGCAGCTTGTACAGTTATTTTCAGTAAAAGTTTTGTTTGTTGCCCCTGACCTGTCTGTGACTTCTACTAAAAATAATCGACACAAAATCTTAGCCTTAATCATTGGACATTTTTATCTTCCTGAAGTACCAGCTCCAAAACTGGGCACTACTGGAAGCAGGATACCAGACTTGAGTGACCAACAATCTGATTCACTATGGAAAATCCAACATTCTTTCCTGTGGGGCCAATTCAACTCCCTAAGTCTATGGGAGACTTTCCACTGATTTTAATGGGAGTGGGATCAGCCTAGAGAGACTATATCAGCATAACATGGAGAACTGGAAAAAAAGTCCTGAGCATGAAACTCAGCTGTCCCACCATCTACCACTGCTAACCCTGGTTCAGCTCCATTCTGTGTTTACATTAGGAAACCTAGTATACATGGTAACTGGCGCTGCAGGCATTTTTAGGTCCATGCTGATTACATTTACACTCAGTAGGACTGGATAAAATGCTGATGTTGAATCTACATTATGGCTCCCAATGTGCTTCACCATTTGAGAAGAACCTGCATTAGCAACAGTGGGGAATTTTCTAGACAGGACACTAGAGCAACCAGCACACGCTTTTAATACCTCCCTATTTTTATTTGTGTTCATCCATTAGCTGATTTATACCTCACTAAGCTCTACACCTTCCATAGACTAGCTCAACTGCATGATTTTAATCCATGCCTACACTTCATTATTATATCCTCCATCCACCTTCACCTGACTGGGGTAAGTGCTGAAGAATAACACTCCACAAATATTCATTCAAATTTTTACATGAATTTGCTTTGGACACACAATGTGTCTGCTCCCATGAACATTTAAATTATTGAATAATTGTTAAATAGTGATAACCATTGACAATAATTAGAACAAGGGCTGCAAAATCTTTTTCCACAAAGCTCAGCCAACGAGGCAATCCCAACCTGTTGCACCTTCTAACAGGTCACTTTTGCATCCCCACACAGCTTTGCTTGTCCATTGCGAATGTCATATGCAACAGCAGTGCTATTTCTTTCCTGAGCCCCAGACAGTTCTGTTGATGCCCCTTGCTTCTCCTGACTCAAAATGCCTCTGCTAGTCCAATCTTTAGGGCTGTCTCCTCAGCAGAGAATTATTGCGATGAATAGTGTGGTAGGCATGTGATGTAGATAAATAGCCACAAGTGTGAAATACATGCTTGTTGATAATATTGCATTTAACGGTGTACATTGATGTAGTTTTTCAGTGGGGATTGGAGCCCACAAAAAGGATTAACAGCACTGCACATGCATCTAATTGAGGACTGAGTTGGATAACTGATGAGAATAAATTCTCTTAAACATGCTGTACTAGTAACAGCAGACACTCAAACCCTGTTGCTGATGAGGAAGATTCTATGAGTTAAAATGGGTTTCTTGTTGCAATGCAAAACAGTCACAGGGAAGGTGACACACCTGCCCAGCCCTGGGAAAAATCCAGCCACTTTGGACCACAGGTGGCTGAGGCTGGTGCCCTCCCAGGTACACGCTCTTAGGAGAGGACTTAATGTTCTGGGGAGAAGTTCTGACACAGTCTTACAAGAGCTGGCTACCCCCAGATCAAAATGTCAGATCATCCCTTGTTGTTAGCCTTCCTCCTGAAGGTGGCAAATGATGCTGAAAATAATAAGTAAAACAATAAATGATAAAACACAAGCAAAAAGAGAAGTTTACTAGTGATGAATTAGATTATCTGAAGCCCACAGATTACTTTCATGTCAGAGAGGTAAACAGCTAATACTTTGAACCATCATCCCATGCAAGGAAGCCTCCAAAAATGGAATTATTCAGGATGGGAATGGACAGGGCATATTCTCTGGACATTGGAAATGGCATGGAAACAGGGGCATCTCCACTAAGCTTCTTCTGACCATAACTCTGCAGTAATATGTTCTATCATGGTAGAGGACTCATCAATGGCATCATCCCTCGTTATACACAATGGACTATGTACAGCAGATAAGGGGCAAACCAAGCTGAAAACATGCAGATCTTTTACTCCCATATGCAGGAAGCCATGCAGCAGGTTGGTATATTCCCTTCTCTCCATCCCCCGGTTGGGTCTTTATCCATTTTTAATAATATTGACATTTATTTAAGGAAACTACCCTGGGATGGTGCTGAATGCAACATATCACTAGTACTAATCAGGAAGTGTCTGGAAGTGGACAAGATAGGAGTTCATAGGCTTCCAATGGGTTTTGCTGGAATGGCTGTAATAATATGGCAGCTGGAGGACAGCAGATGTGGAGCACTTATTGTCTCTTCTCTAGTGCTAGGTCTTTAAACCTTTGTGCAGTCTTGTTTATTGTGAGCAATATTTGAATTTGACTAATTTGAGCAATTTCATAGAAGGGGAGCAAAAGTGATGACAGTTTGAAAATTAAACCTGTGTGAGGGATTTTAAAAAATAGAAATGTATAGTTTAGCGAGAATGGAAGACAGTAACCCTTGTCTAAAAGGATGTCAAAAAGAAGATCGGGCTCATTTATTCTCATTAGCTCAGAGGAGCAAATCAAGAAGCAACAAGCTTAACTTATGCACAGGAAAAGCTTTATAATTATGTCACAGTTTTAAGATCTGGACAATAGGTGAGGTTATTTCTTTTCCGGGAGAGAAATGAATGGATATGAATACAAAATACTGTATTTCTCATCTAATTTTCAACCAAGTATCTATTGTTGAATAAAGCTATTGGAAGACAAAAACAGAGTGCAGCTTATAATGCACAAATGTAGCACAATTGAATTCAAACAAGCAGCTATTTTCAAACCTTCAGCCAATTAGTGGTCTCCACCTATCTATGCATTTATAATGTGCCCATCTCCATGATATCTGAGCATTACCAGGATGCTAAAAGCAAACAGTACAAAGATTGTATTCTGCCCAGGTGACGTCCTGAGAAAACAAGTGAGATAAATTTGTTTTTTGTTTAGTTTATTAATTCATTTTTATTTTAGTTTTCATCATTTGCCATTTTCAGAGGTTACCATCGGAAAGCTAACAACAAGAGATGGAACTGGCATTTCCATCTCAGAGTGCTAAATTTTACAAGACTATGTTCTAACTCCTCCCTAAGAGATTAAAAATCCCAGCCCACGAGTACGTGCCTGGAATGGCAACACCCTCAATAACCAAAGGGCCAAAGCAGCTGGGTTTTTCTAAGGGCTGTGCAGGGGTGTCACCCTCCTTGTCTGTTTCACATTGCAACACAAAACCTATTTAAACTCAGTGACCCTCCTTCTTAAAAACAAGAGTATGAGTGTCTTCTGTTACCAGTACATTACGTTTCAGAACACTCAACAATTAACCCAACTGGACACTGAACTAGGTGTATCCTTAGTGGCTGATAATACTTTCTATGGGCTCTCTTCCCAACCTAAAATATGTTTCCTGATGAAGTATTATAGCAATAAATGGGAATTTGACACTTCTGTCACAATTACAAGAACTACTAAATAATGGAACGGACTGCCAAGAATGGATGCAGGATCACCATCACATCACCCACAACTATGTCTATGAGGGATGTTTTAGGAATAATTAAGTCTCCACTGATACAATACAGGGCAACAGACTCCAGTAGATGATTTTCTCAATGTCCCCATAACCTAAATGGTTCCCTGATTGTTCTAATAATGAAAACACCATTTACTGGTAGTTGGATTTTGTTTGAAATAAACAATCAATCATTCTAAAACAATGGACGGCTCCACTCCTGTAGAGCGGCTTTGATAGCTCTAGAGCCGTAAGCAGTAGCAATTATATTATTATTATTTATTACATTTGACAGTTTTATTTGATCAAAGAAATCTCAGAGGGAAATGGAAAATATAATCTGCTAATGTACGAGTCTGATATCTATTATTTGCTCTACAAAATCCTGGAAACATTTCAGCTAGCCTCTTATTTGTGCTTTGTTTTGAAAATTAAAAGATGGAAATCTGAACAACACTGCCATCTCCTTGATGTGCAGAATTTTGAAATCTATGGGAAAACTCTAAGCTATAGCAAACCCTTTTTTGGGGGGGGAGGGTGAGGTGGGAAAAGGTGGGATAGTGAGAGAACCAGAGGAAAGACTATTAGATGAGTATGAACTAGAACAGGTAGTAAGCACATTTAATACGCGTTACTTAATTGTTCCAGCAGCATAAAGGCCCCAGAAACAGCCCCCAAGGGTTATCCCCTACATAAGGGAGATCCATGGCAGCAGATCTGGCAGAATGGCCCCAAATCACCTATCACTCCAGAGGTAGAAGAGTCCACAATTAGACAATATATAAAATGATCAAGCCACAAGTTTTATTAGCTTGTCAGTAGGACTTCTTAGAAGAGACGGATGGATGGATTGAAATTGAAAACAAGAACAGCAGACCAATTCAAACCAAAGGAAGGAAGGAACAGAAAGACTCAGAGGAGCACAACAAAAGGGAAGAAATCATCTTTTTGTTCTTTTGGATTAGAAGTAAGGATCACATTTGAGAGACTGATAATTGGGAATAATGAATAGGGAGGAACCTTTGCGTACCGAATGAAAACCTTATTAGCCGAATATGGAAATAAATGTTAGCAAATTTACCCCATACACTGTCCAGATGTTTCTTTCAGCTAGTCCCCAATTTCTTTACATATCCAGAACAGAAAAACAAATGTTGTTTCACACTAAGTGTAGTTTATCATATAATAGGGTATATATAAAGTATCAGTCATGAAGTCACACTGAAAGAAAGAAATTATACCCATTTCTATATGTTCAATACCATTTACAGACTTAATGCTAGATTTGTAAAGCTAACCACCTACTCTTATCTCAGAGAAAAATACTAATCTAGTCTGCTAGCTAAAACACAGATTGTTTTACAGACCATCCCAACTCTCCTGGCATGGATACCCTTCTTACCAGGCAGTGATGTGACAGAAACCAGAGTAGCTACCTGCTCTGGTGATCACAGAGGATGTGGACATAACATGAAGATTCCAAAAATACTGATGATCACAAGAATCCTCAGTGACCCTGGACCAGATCCTGAGATCCTCAGGCAACCCTCCACTGAATTCCATAGTAGTTTTGCCTCAATAAAGACCCATTAAAACCTGAGAGGAAGGAACATTGCATTGACTCCTGAAGTGAAGCAATACAGTGATTAATCCAAGAGATCAGCCCTGCTCAAAGACCTGTGCTCTAGTGCTAAATTCTTGCGGTGGAAGGAACCAGTGGCTCCCACAGAACTAACTCTGTAAGAGGCACTTGGGATGACAAATATTATAGGCTTTTTAACACAGAAAAGAGTGACCTCATCTGAGTAAAGCAATAGTTAATCTGATCTCTCTGATATGAGAATGCTCAGTTACATAGTATGTATATGAATGTGAGTGTCTGTATGTGAGTTTTAGCACGGAAATGCATGTATAAAAGTATTGGCATATGGATGGGTGAGAGTCTTTCAAGGACTGTGACTGAGGCATGAGTAAGTTGTTTATGTTCTATGGGTGTGCATTTGATAATACCAGTGTACAGGAAGTACACCACCCTCCCAAATGAAAGGGATAGCTCAGTGGTTTGAGCAGTGGCCTGCTAAACTCAGGGTTGTGAGTTCAATCCTTGAGGGGAACATTTAGGGAAGGGGGGGGGAATCTGTCTGGGGATTGGTCCTGCTTTGAGCAGGGGAGTTGGACTAGATGACCTCCTGAGGTCCCTTCCAACCCTGATATGATATGATTCTATGAAAGGCCAAGCTTATGACTAGTCTTTCTCTATGGTCCTTCTATACTAGGGACATTTTAAAAAATGCCTAACTGTTGCTAACACTGAATCAGCTCACCTAGTGTTGACAATGCTGAGAGCCCTAGTGTAGACAGACTGTCGGCGTTTTAAATGCTACATTTAAACTTCTGCTTAGAGCTCTTCTAATTGAAACAGTGGCAGCAGCAGCTACTGGGCCATCTATGTTAGTTCTCCCAGTCTTACTGGGAGCTGAACCAATGTCAGCCATGGTAGGAAAAGTGGAAAATGTCCCTAGTATAGACAGAGTCTATGGATTTTTTATAAAGGGACAATGAGGATCTGAGATGTTCTAACACACACAGCTGTTGTGCTCATGGACAATAAGGAACAAACCTTCTGGCTGGTAGCTAGCCCTCCCTTATTCCCACCCATAGATGGGATCAGTTTGTAGGAAGGGGAAGGAACACACACAGCAGCTATAACCAATGGGATGCACAAATCAGCAGGGAAAAGATGGAATGTACTCAAGAGCACGCTGGTTTCTAAGGGCCACATCTTCCTCTAAGTCAGTGGTCCCCAAACTGTGGGGCATACCCCCCTAGAGGGCATGGAGGAAAGTTCAAGGGGACACAGCAGGGCCCAGGCCAGCCACCATCGGCAGTGGCAAGGGAGTGCCACCCAGCCCCACTCTGCCTCCAGCTCTGCCCCAGCCTCGGCTCCTGGCCCAGCCGTCGCTCTGGCCCCAGCCTTGGCCCCCTTACCCCTGCCCGTGCCCCCCCAGGAGCCTCAGCCCACTCCTGGCCCTGGCTCCCAAATGTAACTCCTGGGGTGAGGCCCAGACAGGGGTAAGGTGGGGGCGTGACGTGAAAAATTTGGGGACCACTGCTCTAAGAACTAACAGCTCAAAACAGACAGCAATCTAGCTTAACCACCTAAGTAAGAATCCCTCCTCCATGTAGAGACACTGTAGGAAGCTTTTCCAGAAGAAAGGGGATGTGGCTGGAGCAATGCTACACTTTGGTTATTTCCTACAGCTGGAATATGATTTGTGGCCACAACCCCCTGAATCTGCTCTATGTTGTACCAGGGTCCAAACGACCCTCTGGATAGCCATAGGATTGGAAGGGAATAAGAGTGGTGTAAAATCATTATTGCATCATCCGCTTCCTTGCTCCTCACCTATGTCAGGCACTGCTCCAGTGCTGCTGAGGATTTGGCCTGTAGCCTTTTATTTTATTTAAGGTGAACATAGTGATGTTATATTACACCACCATGGGTTCAGCTCCAGATGCTACAGTTTCAAGCTCAATAGAGTGAAATTGCCTCTGGCGCGTCTCTCAAATTTGGAGGCTCTAGGAACACACAGAGTCCAAGGATAATGACCACAGACGCCATCACAAATACAAAGTACTATCTGTATGACAAGCTACATTAAAGCAATAAGTAAAGTTACAATTACCCATGCATATAGAAATCCTACAAAAACCTACGCAATAATTATAACTGTAGTCATACTCATATCCTCAAAGATATTCTAGGGTCCAATGGACCTCTCACTAATTGATCACCAGTAGAGGGATAGTCCCTGCTGGGGTTTTCTCATGGATATTCCCTTGGGTCTTCCCACTCTTACAATATAAAAGAGGATTCCCTGGTTAGGTAACTCTGACTAATTCTGTCAGACTAATATGCATTAAGGTGTCAACCCTCTTTTCCTTATCTGTACTTCCATACCCTATGAATATTGGGGTGCCCCGTTTTTCATAGGTTGTTTGTAGTTCCTCTTATTCTCATTAGCATCTACACATGATATGTACTCTGCGGTCAAGACAGACATTCAAAGATGTTACAATCAGGTTTCTCGTCATCTTGGACAATACATTACAACCTATTTCAATACATTTTTCCATAACCGAATCTATTCGCACATCTTATGCAGTAACCTTGTGACCTTGTTGGCATAGGGTTATTCCTAGGTCACGCAACTCACGTTAAGCATTCTTAAGCCTATGACAGTCTGGGTAATCTAAAATCTGACAGGTCTCAGCCTGTAGGCCTTGTGTTTCAGCCATGCTTTACTAATATTATACTTCTATATTCCTACAATTTAAATCTATTTAGCATCCATTGATTGTACATGAAATAGCATATAAATTGACCATAACATTACATAGTTCATTTTATCATCCATTTATCATTTTGCTAATTGGCTACAGCCCCTAAGTCTATCTAAAGAATGGGTGTCGTTTCCAGTCCTGCAAATAATATCCCTGCTAAGAAAGGACTCCCTCTTGCATCTCAACTTATTGTCCATTGCCAATGATGTACCTGTTTCTCTCGGAAAGTACTCTCTCCAAAGAGTAATGGTTTTCATTTGTCAGATGCATTGCTCACTTTCCAGATGACTTCCAGAAGAGACCTATTTTTACCTCAGGACACATATTAAATTAGTCAGTTCACAGTAAACAACAACATTGTGTAGAAACAGTAACAAAATTGTGTATGGGAAAACTAAGCCAATTTGGTGGGGCGGGGGGCTGGATGGAGAGGAACATCCTGAGATTACATCATTTTTGTTTACTAATAACAAAGGGCCAAGGCTGCCATATTACCACCATATGGATTCAAGTCATCCAATTTTCCTCTCTAAACCAAGAGAAGGAAGCTATTGGGCCTTACTGGGAAATAGAAAACAAATTTCCATTAAAGCTTGTACAGGTAACAGGACATAATAGGCCCACCTGTCTCCAAGGTAAAACCACCAACACAGGAAAGAGTCTGAGACTCGTATCAACTTAACTGGGTCAGGCAGCTCATTAACAGCCTGAAAGCTCAGAACCCCATGAAATTCTTGGCCTGAAATTGATGTAACAGGTCATAACTAGACCTGGTCAATGAGCATTGGCCTGCTAAACCCAGGGTTGTGAGTTCAATCCTTGAGGGGGCCATTTAGGGATCTGGGGAAAAAAATCTGTCTGGGGATTGGTGCTGCTTTGAGCAGGGGGTTGGACTAGATGACCTCCTGAGGTCCCTTCCAACCCTGATATTCTAGTATTCATCTTTTCCGTAGCAGTACTTATTTTATTGCTTGCATTCGATGTAGTAATTATTATGTATTTAGCTGCATCTTAGAACACTTAATCACTTGTGCAGGAAAACTTACACCCATAAATTTATTACACCTAACATAATAGGCTTCCTGAAATTTGCATAAGCAAAGCCATCCGGAAGATGTAAGGGCTATTAAGCATAGCTTCTGAAAATCCAGAGTACAGACAAAAATACTGCCAAATGAGCTGAGTATTAACATAAAAAGGAAGCTAAGTATTTTGTTGACAGCTTCCTAATATACAAGCCCACAAGATAGGAAGATCGTTAGCCACAAATGCTGAGACAATAGCCTTTGCAAATTTCCCAGTTTGAACTTCTGTAACACGGGAAATGAGTATTTCTAGATAGTGTGCTGCATTTTAAAAGGGTGTGTAAAATGTTGAACAAGTTCATGCATCATGCCTTTGTTCACAAATGCTAGTTTATGGGCCAAATCCTGCAGGTCTTTCCCAGGCAAAATGCCCATTAAACCAATGGGTACCTTGTTTAAATAAAGATGGAAAAAAGAGTTTAGGGTTTGGCCCACATATTGTATTGGCATTTTATCTGAGCAGAAAGTAAGTAGGGACTGAAGGAATCAACCCATACTGCCGTGTCATGGTTTGCTCTTTCTGGGCTTACTCCTGAAATCCTTACTCACCGTTTGCTTAGTCTTTACTCAGGCCAGCACTTTCTGGAGTGACGGGTATTTTGTCTGAGCAAGGACAGAGCTAAGGTAACCATGGACTTCAGGATTTAATCCGTGAACAGCCCTAGTTTATTGCTTTATTCATTCCAAACACTTTGAGCATCATTTGGAGCCCAAGGTTACCTATCCCAGTTATGGCACTGTGTAACCTTCTTTAGCCCTGGGGGACACTGGTGAAAAAGAGATTACTTACCTGTACAGTAACGGATGTTCTTCGAGATGTATGATCTGTGTACATATTCCACAGTTGGTGAATGCACATGCAGTGCGCACATGTCAGAGAATTTTCTAGTCAGTGATATCTATAGGGGCAGCACACGTACCCCTTCCTTTCCTGGTTCACTTCATAAATGGTACAATGGGCAGAGCTGCCTCATCACAACCAGTTCCTTCACCTCCACAAGCGACGGACATCAGGACTCTGAAGTAGCAGGGATGGCAGGTGGGCTGTGGAATACGTATACGGACTGCTAATCACAAAGAATAACATCCGTTACCGTATAGCTAAGTGACCTCTTCTTTCTTTGAATGCTCATCTGTGTACATATTCCACAGTTGGTGACTCCCACGCAGTAGTCATCATTGGGGGCAGGTACAGGAAGTCTCTGTAAATATAGACTGTAACACAGCTCTTCCAAATCTTGCAGAGTCCCAGGCTACATTCACCAACTTGTAATGCTTCATGAACGTGTGACTAGGTCACTGTTTTCCAAATATCCTCAATTGGCAAGTTTGCTGCAGAGACCACGAAGGTGGAGTGTGCCCTGGTGGAGGCAGCTGTCATTCTGTCAGGCAGCTGCCTACCTGCTAAACAGTTACATGACCTGATGCACTGGGTAATCCAGTTTGATATTCTTTACATAGACATGGGCCATTATTTGATTCTCTCTATATAAGCAAGAAACCACCTGGGAGATTTTTCAAAGGCCTTGTCCAATCCAGGTAGAATATGGCCTGGTCGATGCCCAGCAGGTGCAGCATCTGCTCTGTTCTCCCAGCGTGAAACTTGGGGAAGAACACAAGCAGGTGGATGATCTTGTTGGTGTGGAATTCGGACACAACCCAGGGAAGAAATCTGGGGTGTGATCTCATAGAAACTTTGGAGACTCTTTGGACACTATGAATGACTGTATAACCTGGCTCAACCATCAGAGCCTGCAGTTCCTGGCCCTCCTGACAGATGTAATTGCCAAGAGAAAGGACACTTTCATGGCGAGATAGGGCAGTGAGCCCATAGCCATAGGTACAGAAGGGGCATCCATCAGCTTTGAGAGGACCAGTTTAAAGTCCCACACTGGGACCATGTCCCTGACTGGTGGGTACAGTATCGAGATGCCCTTCAGGAACCCCTTTGCCATCAGCTGGGAGAAGACTGAGCAGTGGTCACTTGGTGGGTGGATCATGGAAATGGCCATCAGGTGAACCCACAGTGAACTCAGAGAGCCCAGAGCTCTTCAGGTGCAGCAAGATTTCCGGCATCCCAGAATGTAAAGGGTATATCTGGTGCCCTTGAACCCAGCAAGTGAACCTCATCCATTTAGAGAGCTAGGTGAACCTAGTGAAATCCTTCCCGCTACTAATAAGGATCTGATGAATGGCTCCTCTCCACTAGTGTCAACCAGTAAGCAGCCATGCTGTCGAGTGGAGGGAGCTTAAGTTCGGGTGCAAGACTGAGCCCTTGTTACAAACTAGGTCAGGGATCAAGGGTAGAGAGATTGGCAGTACTCCAGAGAGGTCATGGAGATCCCTGAACCACATTTGCCTCAGCCAACCCAGGGATATGAGGATTAATCCGGCTTTCTCTTGACTGATCTTCCACAGCACTTTGGGGAGCAGGGGAATGGCAGGGAATGCATCGAACAGTCCATTCATCCACGTAAGGAGAAAAGCATCAGAAAGAGAGCTGGGATTGTGCCCCCTCCTGCATGAACAGGAGTGGCACCACTTGTTTTTCGCCACTGTTGCAAAAAGGTCCATGTGGGGAACCTCCCCATCCCTGGGAGATGTCCTGAAGGACTCCCTCATGCACTGAACACTTGTGAGTGTTTCAAAAGTATCTGCTCAGGCCATCTCCCTTCACACTGTCCATCCCTGGGAGAGGGACTGCTGTCAGGGGAATGTGAACTATGGCAAAGTTCGAAAGCTGGATGGCTTCCTGGCACAAGACCCGAGACTTGCTCCCTCCCTGCCTGTTTAGATAGAAGACTGCTGCCATATTGTACTACCCAAGACAATATCCCTGAAGTCGCCAGAAGCAGAGCCTTGCCCATGGGATAAGAAATGTACATGCCAGCATAAGACCCAATAGTCTGAGCCAGGATCTTACTCACATCACTGGCTGGAACTGCATGCGGAAACAGAGAGATTGTAGGTAAACAGTTGTCTGCATGCGGAGTACAGCCCCAATCAACTTTATCTGCCATGTAGATGTTAACAGGGACTTCTTCTCATTCAACAGCAGGCCCGTACACATGTGAACAGCTAGAGAATGATGTAGGTCTGGACTCGAGATACCGAGTGGCGCCTGACCAGTCAGTCGTCTAAGTAGGGAAACACTTGGACACCTGACTTTCTGAGGCAGGCTGCCACCAACCATAAAAATAAGAACCCTACAGAGAGACTGACAGGTAAAATACAGTACTGGTAGTGACTGCTGTCCAGCACAAACTTCAGGAAGTACTTGTGTGCCAGGTATATCATGATGTGAAAATTTGCATCCTTGAGGTTGAGGGCTGCATACCAGTCCTTCTGGTCTAGGAAGGGATGATAGACACGAGACAGACCATCTTGAACCTGAGTTTCTTGATACAGGTGTTCAAGGCTCTGAGGTCCAATATTGGTCAAAGTTGCACAGTCTTCTTGGGAAAGAGGAAGTACCTTGAGTAGAACCTCCTCTAGACCACCCAAAGGAAAGAGGGGGTGCTCTTCTTGTTAAAGCAAGCTTTTGTTGGAAGGGTCCCTGAAGAGGGATGGTGAAATTGGGGGGCAAGGGAGAGGAACTGAATGGCATAGGCTCTCTGGACCAAATTCCAAAACTTAGTGGTCTGAGATGATGCTGGACCAGGCCTGTTGGATGTAAGCCAGACAGTTGCTGAATGGAAGGGAGGGCAAGGATAGCAGAATTAACTGTGTGCTGTCTTCAGGCACCAAATCAGATCTGCTGCCTAGTCAATGCTGAAGCAGGGTGATGCAACTGAGAGGTAGATTTCCCCCGTGGATTTTATTCTCATGGGCTTCTGCCTGTGGCCCGGGGGCTCAGACAGCCTATACTGGAAGAAAGGCTGCTACTGATAAGCGTAGGGACTGAGATGCCTTCTTTTGGAAGCCAGGGCATAGAACTCCAAGGATCTGCAGGTGGCCCTAGAAAGTTAGAGGGATCTCATTGCTTTGTCAGTCTTCTTGTGGAAGAATGAGCAGGCCTTGAATGGCAGGTCCTCAATAGTTGCTTATAATTCTTTCAGTGTGCCTACTAAGGCTAGCTGGGGGAGCTGAGTGGCGTGACCATTGTTGCCGTCACCCTGGACACAGAGTCTACTGTGTCCAAGATAGCTTTTCGTGCACTTCTGGCCACCAAACAGCCTTCTGCCAGGATAGTTGGGGATTGGTCCTGCTTTAAGCAGGGGGTTGGACTAGATGACCTCCCGAGGTCCTTTCCAACCCTGATATTCTATGATCATCCCTGCAGTCCTACAGCAGTTTGCCAATGAATGATTGTAAAGCATACCAGTTAGATGTGGTCATATTTTGCCAAGACTGCCTGGTAGTTTGAGATCCTCATCTGGAGGCTCAAAATGTAGTAGGATTCCTTCCCCGCAGCAGGTCAAGCCACTTTGCCTCCTTGATCTTTAGGATTGTTTTTTGATAACCCTGATGGGTTCTTTTATTGGACATCATCATCATTAGGGATCCTGATACTTGGTACAATCAGAACTGTTCATAGCTGGTAGTCAGGACCTGGTACCACACATCTGTCCATCTGGACATTGGTGCTAGTGATGCTGGTGTTCATGATAGGGCTTTCATAAGCTCCAATAGCCCCTCATTGATCAGGATGGCTACGCATCCCGGCACTAGCAAGTGTAGGATATTGAGGAATAAGTATCTCCAAGGCCACTGCTACCAGTCTCATGAAATCTTGGACCATCTTGCAGTCCTCAGAAGTAGCTGACAGATCTGGAAGCAGAGCATCATCTGGAGGTGACAGGGTCATGGGCAGCATCATCTGTCCTTTGCCCTGGACCCACTGGAGCCACCTGGCTCCTGGCTCTGATCCCAAGGATGCAGAGGGGACATGTCAAGTCTCTGGCACAGGGGTGATTGTTTGCACCATAAGTGTGGTGGAGAGGCTGGTCCCAGGTAGTCCTACGGTCCCTATGGGACCCACATGTTCCACATGCCCTACTCATGTGGTACTAAGCCCCACAATATTTGGTATCATATTCTGCCCTCAGCCATGGTTACACACCTCTTATTTCCCTGGGCAAGATCAAATTTGCTGAGCCTTGAAACCTGACCAGGCATGGCTGACGACTTTCCTGAGAGTTAGAAGATGAGAGAAAGAACAGTCTTTTGGGAAGCGTGGTGCTTGCACCATAGGCGTAGGGAGGCCCTGACTGGATGGTGGAACCATAAAAGTCACTGGGACCAGGAACCTGCACTGCATCAGAGTGAAGGTGGATCCAGAAGTCACACACAGGTCATTGTGGAAGGTACCACAATGGAGCCGGTGCTGGAGGCAATAGAATGGCTAGCACCAGAGTCAGACTTCTACCCAGTACCACACTTGCCAGCGATCTTTCTGACTGCCTTGGTACTAAGGAGGCTAAAACAGCCAAGGCATGGCTGGGCAGGGCCTCTATTGTGGACAGATCTGCTCAGCTGATATTGGCTCCAAAGTGCTCAGGGAAGTTTTCCGGCACTCAATGTCTGACAGCCTGGTAGCTTTATGTGGCCTGGAAGCCAGATCCAGGGAGGGTGATTTTTACCTCTTCTCCTTTTAAGACTTGTACTCGGAGACTGATCTGTCTGTGCTTCCCAGACGAGGAAGCCGCAGGCCTTAGTGACCCCTTGTCTGGTTTTGAAGTTGATGCTGGAACAGATTTCAACTGCCTCTGGTCCCCCAGAGTCAGAGTCTGCTCTCACCACCTACTCCACGAGGAAAGCCCTCTGGTGCACCTACCTCTAGTGTTGTGTCTGCTTCAAGAAGGACCTCCAGATTTCACTGCCTCACATGACAGGCAGTTCTTAAAGGCTGGGGACTTGCTATAGTCAGCATGACCAAGATCTGCACCTGCGACAGCTCCACCCGGGCCCACGCCTTAGGCTTCAAAGAGCACCGCAGCTGCCCTCCTACTCGTCACGGCGTAGCCCCTACGGCTCTCATTGCCGATGATGGCCGGGTATGGGCCCGACACTCCAGCGCCATCCATTTTCAGGGCTAGTTGATTCGGCAGGTGAGTTGTTACACACTCCTTAGCGGATTCCAACTTCCATGGCCACCGTCCTGCTGTCTATATCAACCAACACCTTTTGAGGCCATCGCCTGTCCCTTCGGAATGGCGCTTGCATATCTCTTAGGACCGTCTGACCCATGTTCAACTGGAACCCTTCTCCACTTCGGCCTTCAAAGTTCTCGTTTGAATATGGTGGCTGATACCACTAGCGACGATGGGGAAAGGAGAGAAGAAAATCTAATTTTAAATGTCTAAGGTATTAAAACAAGCGAATATAAAAACATTTCCAATTGTCTAATTCTTTCCTTCTCCATTTTTTTGTATTGTCATATTCTAAAGGTTCTTCTAGAAACCCTGGC
Organism: Malaclemys terrapin pileata; assembly: GCF_027887155.1. Taxonomy (NCBI): domain Eukaryota; kingdom Metazoa; phylum Chordata; order Testudines; family Emydidae; genus Malaclemys; species Malaclemys terrapin. Next base: position 11,995,650 of record NC_071520.1, on the reverse strand, counting down.
CCTGATCCTCCTCTGACTTACATTGACTTTATACTAACATGACTGCACTGTCTTCAGCTGAGTTGATTTATATGATTTATAACATATGTGGAGAATCAAGCATTCAATACATTATTGATGTGAGGGAGAAAACACACCAGGGCCTCTGCTCCCATTTGCTCTATCCCAGACAGAGCTAAATGTCTTGTAATTTCCCATTTCACCCTTTCATTCCTCAGGCACATTGTTTCCATTAGCTGGAAGAATGCAAGACTATTTCATTAGGGTTTTCACAGCACTAATAGAGAAAGAGAATGTCTACAACCATATTTATTTCTTATAAATTATGCTTTTGGAGTTTAATGGCTCATGTTTCCTTGGCAACACTTCATTTGCTGTTTCAATAAATTTTGCATGTGATTGGGGAAAGTAGCCAGCCAGAGATCCCAGTTGACAAGGTTATGGTACATTTGGCACCCGGAGAAGTGGTTCATATTTTGGCCAGCTGAGGGCCACACTGGCAACTTGGCAGGGGGAACGAGAGCCTCATCTAATTTTTATAAAATGGTGCAGATTGCAAATCCCTTTATCTTTAACATAGTGAAGGAGTCTGTGGGGACCATCAGTCCCAGCATGCAATGCTCTCTCTTGATCAGAGCTAAAGACTGTAGTGTAGAACTCCATGGATCCTTATCTCACTAGCATTGTTTTTATAATTCCAAAAACATCCTGATATACCCCGTACTGAGTGAAAGCAGAACCAAGTCCCATGAGTCAAATTTGCACTTTAACCTACTCTGACCTACAGAGAAAAATCAAGCCTCCTAACCTTGCTTCATTTCACTCCTTAGACCTCCTTGTTACTAGCGAACAAGCAAAGACATTCTTTGAACAAGATGTTTCTTCAAGTTCTGAAAAGATCATAGGGCCTTATCCAGCATTAATTTAAGTCAAAGGCAAAATTCCATGGATGTCATTGTCAGGCTAATGAAGGATAAGCCTTGGCACAATCATCTGCAGTGTGCCATTCTTCAGTGCCTCACCTTTCTGTTTAGCAACAAAGATAAAGATACTGAAAAGCTGAGAGGAGACACAGGATCAGGAGTCTGTGTGGGTGTCAGCAACATACCTCTGCTCCCAGTCTGCCCTGTGAATTTGCCTCAACCCTTCTTTGGAGGGGACCAAACTTAAAAGTGAGAGAAGAGTTTAGTTTCTGTGTGCTTATGTTCCACGGCATCCCTGTGGACTGTTTATGGGGCCAGCAGTTGTCATGATGGTGGTTTAAATGATGGTAGATGAAGGCTGGTGATAGTTTTAGGAATATGGACACCTACACCTTTCTACCAGAAACTGAACTGAGGCTACCCAATTATCTCACGTACGATTTATAAACAATTAATCAGCCATCAGATGACAAGGACTTTAAATCAGTACCAGCATGGACTGGATTTGACCTAGAGAGTTGAAAGGCTACTGCAGAGGTAAAAGACACTTTGAGCCATACAGTTCCCTTTGTTTATATGTTCCAAAGAACACTTTGTGTCCATGTGCAGTTCACCCATCCTAACATAGCATTCTTCCCCGTCATAAGCCCACTACGACACTCCAATAGAAAAACAGGTGTGGGGATAAGAGGGTTCCTTCCTATCTGAGCTGCCTATGTTGCTCCCGTACATGAACACAGTATCCCTAATATTTTGTTCAATGCAAGGAAAATCATATGGTTAATCCATCAGAATGACCCCATGAGCATCTTCTGGCTGAAGATATAGGAACTATATAGACACTTGGAAATAAATCAGAGAACAATGTAAAAAAAAAAAAAAAGGGACTAAACTTGCAGATGGAGAAAGTAGCAAACAAGCTTTGTATTAAATGGAGCTGGAGGTGGGCAGGTAACACTGAAAAGGTCACAGATTTGTGTCATGTTCCTAGGAATAAGTAATCTAATTAAGGGCAGACAAATGCTGAAGAGATAGCTTAGTGGACTTTAACCTCCATACCACAGCATAAAAGAAGATGTGGTAAGATGGGGCCCTGAAACATAAACCCTTGTATCAGAGGCCTGGTATGAGACCTAAAGCCTGAACTAAAGTAAAGGTCAAGACTGCTGACATAAAGCAAAGTTAAGCTGTGAGCCAGAGGCATGCCCTACTCACAGAAGTTGGCAGGAAGGCTGATGTTGCAATTATACACATACCTAAAAGGTACTACCCTGTTTCCCCGAAAATAAGACAGTGTCTTATATTAATTTTTGCTCCCAAAGATGCGCTAGGTCTTATTTTCAGGGGATGTCTTATTTTTCAGAAATGAAAAATGCCTTATTATCGGTGGATGCCTTATTATCGGGGAGGTCTTATTATCGGGGGGATGCCTTATATTACAACGAGAGGCAAAACTGTAAGTAGGCCTTATTTTCGGAGGATGTCTTATTTTCGGGGAAACAGGGTAAGCACTAGTGCCAGGATGGTACCAGAACATTGCGGTACGAACACATTCCACATAGATAACAAGGAACATGCTCGCTCATCCTAAAGACAGGGTTAAAAGGGTAATATGATGAATAGAGTTGTTTTGTTTGAACCAACATGTACAAGGTGAGAGGCAGCACCCTAACACGTAGAGGGGTTGCACCTCTATACGTTGGGAGTGATGTGTAACTTGTTTGTACCTGTGTATAAAAGTGTACCCCTTAAGAGTGGTCTTTGTCTGGCCTAGAGGGCAACCGGTCCATTGTCAGGGGGCACATATTCGTAGTATGTCCTGTAGAGTCTGTGGGAAACTATCACTGTGCTTCGTTTGACAATAAACCTGGCCGGGTGCCTTCGTACCTTATCGGAGTCTGTGGTCATTGGGGATTCTCTCAGGGTCTGTTGTGTCAGCGATCTGCAGAGCCGGGGCAGCACACAGAAGGAACACACGCACGCAGCCGACTGTTATCAACATTGAACAGAGCAGAGCACCACACCGGTGACATCTGGCGACAAAAGACAAGTGTTGGAACAGGGAGTCTTTCATGTAAGGTGCCAGATAATTAGATCATTTATACTCTCATATTGTAGTTCAAATGGTGTCATTTGATATAACAAGGTAAGAGTGCTGCCACCTGCCCTGTAGAAACCTGAATAGCAGTTACAGACAGCATTCTGCACAGTACCCAAAGTTACCCAAAGCTGCAAGGAGCTCTGCCCCAATTCTGGGCTCAGTGGGAGCTCTGAGGAGCTGACCCACAGCACTGCTAATTGGGGAGCAGGAGCTCATTGGCATGAAAGCTGAACCTAGACTTTCATGGCTTGTTTTCCCTAGAAAGTTTGGCCACATTTGAGGACTCTCATTAACCTGAAAAACACGACTTAGCGGTCAGCACAGACCAGGGCTGTTGGGTTTCAGATCATGCCAGCAGGTTATGGGTAAACCTTACTGAAACCAGCGTTACCTATGACCAGCTCAGTGCAGTTAGCCACATAGGACTTGTCCCTATCTACACTAACTGCAAAGTTATGTTCTGCATCACAGAAGTTAAAGCAACTACTCATGTTTGTGTGCTAAACTGACCTAATTTTCTAGTGAAGAAAAGTCCCCCTCAGTTAGTTAGCTGTGGGCTCTTGATTAGGGTTTGATTGTTACACAGAGCTGTGGAGGGGCAGGTTCTTGATGACCCTATTGAGGTTGTGTATGTGAATAAACTGTCTGGACTATTTTGTGCTGAGCTCGGGTTCTCTCTCCCCCCAAATACTCCAGAATTAATACTCTAAATAGTGTTTTTTGGTAATGGAGAATTATCTCTTGCAAAAAAAGGATGCATCTCTTTTGGGGATGGGGGAGGTTATTAGGCTCTTTAATCCTAAAATATAAAGTATGGCCTTCAGTATGGCCAAGATTGGGGCAGGGATACTACACTCACCAACCTAGCGTGGGTATGGGCAGAGTCTCTCATATCACTGACAATTCCACATCTATTGGTCTCTATCTATTACAGGCAATTAGTATCCTTCTTCCTGTAATATATGCTACTAGATGTATTTGAACAGAATTAACTAGATCCACATGATTCAGTCCTTTATTACTTGCTGAATCAATAGTGTGTGCAGCCTGTCTTTCTGATAGAGGGAAACTAAAGATGTGAAAGTTCATATGGCAAAAGCATAATGTGGGGCTTTTCAGAGAGCTACAATGCTAACCCATATCTTGTTTACAGAACTCCATACAGTTATTTGCAGCCACCTCACCCAATTTTGGTAAAGGGATAACATATAATCAATGTTACAGTTGACGTAACTCGGCTAGATTTGAGAATCACTTCTAGGCCCTCACTGTCTTTTGGCAACAGATTGATTCTTGAAGACGCCAGCTACAGCCATCTCCACTGTCTTTTAGATATACACTTGCCCCAGCTGAGGACAGTATGGGAATAGAATCGGACATCTAACATCTTGGAGGGCCACTGTGATGTGGCTTAATGTCAGACACACCACTTCTGACCTCCAAGGTTAGGCTTATAACAAAACTTATTTTGACAGCACCCCAGCCAAAATACATGCAGGGGGAAGCAAAGATGCCCTTTTGTCTGTTGAAGATGTCAAGCATCTGTACTTCTTTGGTACATCTGCTGTGGGAATGCCTTTTGGTAAGAATGCTCAGGAACAGGTGTGCACAAGAATCAAGCTCATGCTTAAAGTGACTTCTGCCCTTTCTTACTTTATTTTTGCTGGCAGCAATCTTTAAATCGCTTAGATTCAGATTCTGTCAACAGATGGTTCCTCAGAGCCTCACCTGTAAGCTAAAGACTGGATCCTCAACACTGGAAGGTGACAACAGCTCCAAGATCAAAAGAATGGGAAAATGAAACAAAGAAAGATGGCAGATTTGCAGATAGCTACTTATTAAAGCCTGGATAGTCTCAAATTAAAAACAAATAGTTTATACTTTGGGACTTTTTCACAGGAATTGCTTCTGGTGCAATAGAACTGTAAAACTTAACTAGGTTTGTCTGTGCTATGCTGTAGACATCTGACCGATCACCTTTTCTTTTTTGTCAAATAGAAGCACATGGAACCTTTCTTCTCTTTGTTCTTCAGCTGGCTCCCTATCAAACTTCACTGATTTATTCTCTAGGGAGGGAAGCTCTGTAATCTACACTTATCTGCTTGGTTTGTTTACCTGAAACAATCAGAAACTTTAGTCAGAGAAAAAAGGTGTTTAACTGTTTCATTTGAACAAGAGAAACAGTGTAAAGATTATAAAATGAATGGAAACAAGATCTGAAAGACAGATGGAAAGAAAGGGGATAGAACTATTCATAAATACAACAAAACAATTAGCGTGGGGACCTCCCGTATTCAAGGTTAACTGAATAAAATAGGTGTGAGTAAATGCAACCCTTGTACTGAAACAATAGAGGGAGCTTGGGTGAGGAAAAGGAAGAAGGGAAGAAAGCAGAGCTTTTCTAAATGGGGAGTTTGTTTAAATGAAGAACCCGTTTAATCTCTTTCACCACACAAACACAATGAGCCTGATGTACGCAATCAAGATTGCTGTTATTGTGTCATAACAAGCCTTGCTGAACATCAAATGTAAAATCAAATTCATCCGTGTCACTACTCCTTTAGCTTCAGCGGAAATACACTAGGGATCAATCTGATGCATTAGACTAAAGCATGATCAATGTAAAACTCAATCAGCAAGTTTCAACAGTGAGTGCAGCCTCTTTGAAGCCTGCAGACTGGGGCAGTCAGTCACAAAGGTTCAACAGGGAACAGTAATACTCTTATGTGCAGTAAATCAGCCTCTCACGGTTCTGCAGAGGGGCCAGAGCACAGAAAGTTTCCAGTGAAAACAGCACTGATATTGCAGAGCAGTTTCACCAGATGGATAAATAATCAGCAGCAATGTTCAGTCTCCATCCTTCCAGCATCCATGGGTAGTTTGATTTCCTGACAGGCTCCACACACTGGGTGCCTCAGCTCATTAGTCTCCTACCTTTCCTTTCCTGAAGTAGGCAGTTTGCTCTTATTGTTTATGGAGCACAACACTGTGCTTAGTACTCTATGAACATATAAAGAGGCATAGTCCTTGCCCCCGAAAAGCTGACTTCGTAAACTTCTTTAACAATTACTTTCAGCTACCATTATACTATCAGATACCATGATTAAAATATTCCGAATCAATTCCATTCAGTAGACAGAGAAGTGGTCTGGTCCAGCGTATTGGGAGTCGGAAAGCCTGAAGCCTATACCTGGCTGTATCACTAATTCACCATATGACCATGGGTAAATCACTTGACTTCTGTACCTCTGTTTCCTTCTCTGTAAAAGAGGGATAATGATGCTAACCCTGCTTTGTAAGGCACTTTGCACTCTATATTATTAGATACTAAATTAATTAATCTATATATTGATGACCCTTATGGCTTTTAAAAATCACCCATATAAATATATCAGAGCCTTTCCTGTCTATTGCAAGGCAAACACCTTGCCTTCTTGCATCTATTCCCCTTTGTGGGTACAATAAGTCCCACAAAGCCTATCCATTCATCTCACTCTCTCTTTTTCTGATTGTACTTACTGTGCCTATTATCCATTATCACCATTTTACCAGGAGATGAGCGGGTCTTGCATTTGCACTTCATGAGGAGGCCAGCCATTGGTTACTTTAACTTCTTCACTGTCATTTTGTCTGGATTCCTCTCCTCCTGACTCTACATGAGATAAATGAAGAAATTAATCCTCCTGGCCCATAGCAGCTTGTCAACAGGCCTCTGGCCTGCGAGCTCCCCTGCCCACCTCCAGCACACTACCTGAGCAGGCTGTACATTCACCTACTGTTCCATCTCTGAACAACACCCAGAGCCTCTTTTTATGGACATGTCTAAACTGCAGTCATGAGGTATAACAAGGGTCGGCAACCTTTCAGAAGTGGTATGCCAAGTTCACTGTAATTTAAGGTTTCGCATGCCAGGAATACATTTTAACGTTTGTAGAAGGTCTATCTCTATGTCTATATTATATAAATAAACTATTGTTGTATTTAAAGTAAATAAGGTTTTTAAAATATTTAAGAAGCGTCATTTAAAATAAAATTAATATGCAGATCTTATCAATTTAGTGTGATCCTTGCCTGGGATCCTTGTCTGGGGTTCCAGACACCAGCCCTGCTCAGCCCACTGCCAGTCTGGGGTTCCATTCACCCCATGGGAGGCTGAGCAGGGCCAGTGGGGGGGCCAAGTGGCTCAGCCCGCTGCCAGTCTGGGGTTCTATTCACCCCAGTTTACAAAGTGAGCGGGCCTGTGGCGGGCTGAGCAGGGTCGGTGGGGGGCTGAGTGGCTCAGTCCGCTGCCAGTCTGGGGTGCTCGCAGCACTCAGCCTGCCGCCAGCCTGGGGCTCCAGCTGCTGGCCCCTTGCCAGTCGGGGTCCCAGCTGCCGGCCCCTCTCAGCCTCCTGCCGGCCTGGATGAGCAGAACCCCAGGGTGGTAGCTGGCTGAGGGGGGGCGGTGGCTCAGTCTGCTGCCGGTCTGGGGTCCCGGCCACTGACCTCACTCAGCCCGCTGCCAGCTGAGTGAATGGAACCCCAGACTGGCAGCGAGCTGAGTGGGGCTGGTGGCCGGAACCCCAGACAAGGATCCCAGGCCCTGCTCAGCCCGCTGCTGGTCTGGGCTGAGTGGGGCCGGTGCGGGTTGAGCGGGGCTGCTGGCCGAGACCTCAGACCCGCAGCAGGCTGAGTGCTGCCAGCACCCCAGACTGGCAGCGGACTGAGCCACTCAGCCCGCCGCCAGCCCCGCTCAGCCCACTGCCAGCTGAGTGAATGGAACCCCAGGCCGGCAGCAGGCTGAGCAGCTCAGCCGACCGCCACTCTGGGATTCCGGCCGCCGGCTCCTGCCAGCCGGGGTCTCAGCCGCCGGCCTGCTCAGCCCGCTGCCAGCCTGAGGTTCCCTGGGGGTCCCCAGGCCAGCAGCAGGCGCTGAGTGGGGCTGGTGGCTGGGACCCCGGCTGGCAATGGGGCAGCAGTCAGAACCCCAAAGCAGCGGTGGGCTGAGGCGCTCAGCCAGCCACCGTGTGCCTTCAAAAATCGGTTCGCGTGCCAACCCCTGAGGTATAACATACCAAGCTAGTTTAAATCTGTCTCTTGCTGAGGCTCTGGCTGAAACTTTTCCCCACACCTGCTCCTCTATGCACACCCACTAAGGCCCCACTAAGTCACAACATTTCTCATCAACCTCCTCCCTGCACTGGCCAAAATGGCCATCTACTAATGAAGGAGGATTTACAAGCTCTCCAACTTGTCTTTTTCCCTTCCCTGGTCATTTCATGCATCTGGGCAGGCTCCTCTGGGCAACATTCACCGTCTCCTTGGACTCCTTCATGGAGCAGTGGACATTTTCAGGGATACTGAGCAGAGAATCCCAATCTGCTTCCCCTGTTTCACACCTTTGACCCCACTCCCATTCCCATTTCATGATCTGTTGTCTGTGTTCAGTTTATTCCTGGCTCTGTGGCCTCTCTCCACATCCTTCCAGGATTTCAGATAGGCTAGCACCTTTCATGATCATTAAATTCACTTAAATTAGGAATTATCCCTGCTGACTGCCAGACACTTCCTTCCAGCCCCATACTGTAAGCATACCATGAGTCAGTTACAGCCCTTCCACCCCAGAGATTGCTGCATTTATGCATGTAGTTGTAATGCATTTGGAATCCTTACAGATGAATTACACTCTCAAAATGTAAATTATATTAATACCATATCTGAGCAAAGGATGTATTTCTGAACCAAATGTTTTAAATATCCAGATTCAGACTTGACAAACAGTTATACAAATATCTTTCAAATTTAAAACAGTGCGGCTTCTACAGAGCACTTTCTGTGCCAGTCACTTAAGATGCCAGAAGAACTATCCTTGATTTTTATTACTAGCATAAGACCTCAGATCTCATTTACAGAGCACAGTACAGACTCAATGTAAAAGCAAAATACTCCACTAGGTGGCAGTATTGTCCAGTAAAAGTTGAGTTGCATCACGCACAGAGCTATCTGCTCAGCATTGCTGCATGCTACTTCTTCCCACTCCCAACTCTCTCCCCTCAGGGTTTTACTGACCCTGGTCCCTTGTGCTTCCTAATTGCTAGAAAGCAGCGTAATCCCTTATTAGTCTGACATCTCTGGTTATTAGTATAGGATTGTTCCTGGGGGGCTGGCTGTCCTGTACCCACTAACAAAAGAGGACATGGGGACGCGGGAGAGGAGGGATGCAAAGCTGAGCAATAAATCAGGCCTATCTAGAAACTCTACAGAACTCTTTATAGTTAGTGATATTGAAATGGAATTACCTCGGCCAATGAGGACCCAGGAAAGCCGTACAATTATAGACCCACATATCCCAATTATGCAAGACCCTGATGTCTGATTGACTCAGTGGGACTGATTTGCATATTGAGTGTAAGGTTATTTCTCAACATCCCAATGTGCAAATAGTTGTACTCTGATTGGCTGAAGACAATCATAAAGCCAATGAACACTCAAATCCTACCCCAATCACAAGTTTCTACACTACACCTTTCATATCAGGAACCTTGGAATCCTCCACAAATCTCAGGGGTCCCAAAATTCTCCTGTTTTGAGCTCTCAGATCAGGCTTGCCACCAGTGGCAATGTTTTCTCCAATGGAATTCCTGTTCCTAGCTCAAAATGCAATAAAATTAGTGTGATTTTGGGTTTTTAGCCTAGCACATGAATTCTCAGCCTCCAGGAGGGCCATTAACCATCCTCTCTGTACAGCTAGATGAGAGGAGGTACCCAAAACTATGTGGGGAAGGGTCCAAACATGTTTTTCTGATGTAACACACCATGGTATGAAACAAATTTAGAATCACTGGCCTGGAGATGTTAGGAGTTAGACACAAGGCTTCAGGGTTCACTTTATCAGGACACAAAAAAATGGATGCACTGCACTGGTACTTTGTTTCTGCTCGTTCTCCATATCTGAGGGAGTTCGGTAACTGATTATTTTGGTAGTTATTTAATTGAGATGACCACTTTATCAAGACCCTCTCTTCTACTCCTTTGGAGGCTGTGGCTAGTATGGAACAGGAGATCTGAGTTGCATATAGATATCCTGGCTCCATAGCAGATGCAGAGAAGACAGAAATTATGCTTATTAGGTAATACTTCTGGCAGACTTCTGCAACTGCTTAATGCCACTGAAATGCAGTAGCTTGCAAGCTATAGCTTCTAATAGAGCTCAGGAAAATTTGCACAGACATTAAGAACAGAGACAATTTGTTCTGCTGTCGTGTAGTTAGTTACTCCTATGACTGCATGGGGAACAAGAAATTCTTTTGAAACACAAAGAGGCTAGAGAAGCAGCTTTCATAACAGTGTATTCATCCACAGAGTGACTACAGGCAAAATATACGCACTGCTATACCAGAGCTACTCACATGCACATTCATACACACACACACCTGCCATGTGATGCCATTCCTACCACACAGCCATGTTCCCACACATCCCTATGCACACTCAAGTGCATTCACACACTGTCCCACACAAAATCTCACACACCTCTGCATTTATTCAAATGTACACGCACATAAGCACACACCCCTGCAAACACTCCTACACATATACACATTCATGCATACTCAAGCCATAGGCACCAGATCTTTTGATGTCCATTGATAACGTTAGAATTTAAGTCCTTACCTGAAGGACATGGTCCAATGTTTTCCCAACAAGCCATATATGGCCAATATTAGAAGAAGATCCATTCTAACAGAACATTCAAACAGCATTCTGAGTCGCAGACTATTTTGGAGCAACAGGCTCAAGCCACCCATTTTACCTGGACACATCATCCATTTCCCTCCCCATCCATTCAGGTCTCCAACATTAGCAGTTTGGTTTGGGGAGACAATGGGTCAGCTTCTCAGGCTTCATAAGGCACTTCTGTCTAATGGAGCAAAAACTGGCTTATGTGTCCATCTGAAAAGGGCAGAGGGAAATCCTCAGATGGCATATAGTTTATTCCATGCCACTCCCCTGCATAGCCTTTGGCTTAGGGGTAATGCTGGAGTAGATTGTACTCCTGTGACTCCTCAGGTGCCACAACAAGTCCCTGTGGACTATTGCAGGTAGCTGTACATTATTTACTGCATTTATTGAGGCTGCTCTAAATTATTTTGGGGGCCAGGCAGACCCAAAGATGCAGAAGCACAAAGATGGTATAAAATCACCTTTTCTAGCCCCCAGGTTTTGCACCAAGCACAGCTTCACGAGACCCAAGGATTGAAGCCAATCTTACCACTGCAGGACAGTATCAACTTAAACATATCTCCTACTTCAGCACAAATATTTATTGGCTGGGTAAATCTAAATAATTTATCTACTTTATGTATTTATAATATGGCCATTTATATATCTGAGTGCCTCCCAAATTTTAATGCATTTATCTTTAATTCCCCTGTGAGGTAGAGCAGTTCCATTATCCCTATTTTACAGTATGAGGAACTGAGGCACAGAGAGACTAAGTGACTTTCAAAAGGTCACAGAAAGTGTTATTGGCGGAACAGGGGAATCAAACCCAGGTCTCTGACAAGCACCCCAACCACTGGACAGTTCTCTTCCTCTTTGTCTTTGGGTCAGATGAAGTCTTACTTGCTACTTTTGGTCATTTGTTTCTACGGGAAAGTTCATCTCAGATGCTATATGGGTTGGTCACGGAGATTCCTAGCTTTTTACAGATTGTCCTGCTGGGCTGATTAAGGCAGAGGCCAGATAGGTTGCCTGAGAAAATACAGTGATTCAGTGCTTCATCCAGGATATCAGAACAATCCTCTCTCGCAAACCTTTTCCCCAATTACTTGACCATATTGTATTTTAAAATTCTGAACTCCTGCAACCTAATTCTGCCTGCTACACCTTTGTGGTGTCTTCCAGAAGGGATTTCATCTGGGGTTGGCCATTATTGACCTATAATGGCTGCGTCTTCCTTTTTGTTTAACTTGTTTCACCTTTCATGTTAGACATTTCTTGGAGCTGCTGGAATTACTACGGAATGTTCCCATCATCAGTGATAGACTGGAAACAGAAATGGGGGAGGCAGAAGGGGGGAAACTCAGATTGCTGGTTGAGGTACAGAACTATATACTCCTCAGCCACATGAAGTTTGCATATGTAACATACTAAAGCTATCTGTGTGGTCAGTGACAGGGCTGGATTATTCATCACGGAAATGAGAGGAACCTGACAGCAAAAGAGGATGGACAGAGCAATAAAGATAAGAACCCATCCCATCAGGGAACACAACTGGACTATGGCTTATTCCACTTCTATTATGGCCTGATGCTACCTATGGTGACAGGCACATTAGGAAATACATGAAAGAACATAGATAAACTGAGACCAGTCTAATTGAGTATTCTATATCAAGATAAACCGAAAACTGAGATTTCTGAATCTCAGTCGGCTTCTTTTTCATTCCCACTCCACACACACACACACACACACACACACACACACACTTACTTCTCTTTCTTCCTTAATGGGAACATTTCCTGATGTGGGTCATGTGACAGCCCCTGTTCCCCACCGCAATCACCCTAGCAACTGTCTCCAGTACAATGACATCACGCCATCTCCTAGGTGACAGTTCCTAGTACAATGACATCATGACATCACCATAGTGATGCTCCATGAGGCCAGGGAGAAAATATTTTTAGTGGGTGGATTGTGGGGAGGAAAGCAGAAAGAGGATTCTGTTGTGGGAAGCTGGATAAAAGATACCTAGGGACTTGTGAGGAGAAAGAGAAGGGAGGAGGAAGAGGAGAGGGGGATGGGGAATGGAGTGGAAGTTTGGAGGAGGAGGAGGAATCTAAGAACATTTTACGTAAAAACAGAAAAAAACCCACAATAAAGACACTCTGATCTACCTTAACCGATAAATTATTTAAGTCAGACTGTGGCTTGAGATATTGGAGCGGAGTGAGGAGGGGCCACGCAGCAACTGGAGTCTCCACAGGAATTGCCAGAATTCCTCCAGGAAAACGTTGACTGGAATGGGAGTGTAGTCACCCACAGTGCAGCAAGCCCAGTGCAGAGGAAGGGCTGTGTCACAGTGCTACCCTTGACCATCCCCTCTGGGGAGCTAGTGTAGCAGTGACGTTAACCTGGAAGTACTCATACTCCATACTTAACAGAGTCAAGGCTTAGTTGTCCTCCTCTTCCTACCCCTTGTGCATCCATACAGGACCAGCCAGAATCTGGCCAATTATTGCTAAAAATGTCCTGTTTCCATTGACCAGAAGTCCTTTCAGACCTCCACAGAGAGGGGAATAAAGAGGTAGGTTAGTTATACCTCTTTTCTCTTCCTTACCTTTCTAGATCTTTCCCCCCTGCTTACATACTTTCAAATGTTTAAGTGTGTTGAAAGTTTAACCTTAGTTCTGAATTAGCTTGCTTGTTAATTCTGGATAGTCTCAGACAGTGGGTAATATTGACAGCAACCTCTTCAAGCGACAGATGTAAACCTCATGGGGAAAATTGCTTACTCTGGCACCTGGAACTCTGATATTAAGTGATACCACAGAGTACCATCAGTGTACACAGCCTTGTGCAGAAGACAAAGAACAAATAGCAGGTCCCTGCTTTCAGTCCAAAGCAATTAGGACAATGTCCTTGAATAAAGTTTAACTGCATCAAGAGTTAGGGCCACCATAAACTTGCAGAACCCAAGAAGTCCTGACTTTAGCTTGGAGACAGAAAAACAAAAATAAAACATTTGTTTCTTAGTTCTGGGCTGACTTTGTGTTGTAACATCACAACATGATGCAATAATATGGCACTGCAACAAATCACAACACTTTGGATATTCATGTACTGAAAAGTAACCTCATCATGGAAGCTAAGTAATTAAAGAAAAGATCCATTTATCCCCTCAAGCTTCTGAGATAGCAGATCCAATCTGTTTTTCAATCTAGTGAGCATACACTGTGATAAAAGCCATTTTTACAGTGATGGGTTAAGAATGAGTGTATGCACATTTTTCTAGCCATGGAGGGCATAATAGCAGCACTGAAGGCAAGGTTATCTCATGACTTGAGGAAAATCCCAACTCAATTTCACACTCACACACAGCTAATAAGGTTTCTGTTCAGCTATGTTCCCTGAAGACGCCTTCTCCACCTTTCCTTCCCAGAAGAGGGCTTAACAAAGGACAAGAAAACTACCAAACAAATCTGCAATATGATAATGTAACTGACTTCTTCGACCAAAAGGGACCCAGTTCATTTCTGGTCATTAGAGAAACTCAAGTCACAGAATTCAGATCCAGATTTCAACTACCACCAAAGTTCAGGACTTTGGGGATCTGGAGTTTTGGTTCAGGCTGTGGGTTTGGATTTCAAATGTGCCCAATGAGAGAGAGATTGTGGTGGTGATGGTGGGGGGATGGGGGGGGTTAGAAACAGGTTTTGGTTCAGACCTAACTCACAAAAAAGCAGATGGAAAGGTCAATGCTATTAGAACTTGTGAAAATGTCTATACATTTCAACAGAAAGGAAGATGGGGGGTTGGGGATGAGCATATCAGATGTTTTGTAGCAATAATCAGTAACTAAATAATTTTACATCCCTCTGAACAGGTACTCCTGCACCAGACCATTATTATTTGAATTGCAGCAGTGCTTTTAACATACTAGGCATTTTCAAAACACACACACACACACACACACACAAGTATAGTATAGTCTGGCTCCTATGAGCAGTGCATTTTGAGAGACAGCCCTACTGCAGTAATTCCCACAAGAGTCTCATTGCGAAACTCTGCAGTCATCAGGCTGGAAATATTCCAGGCGCTTAATCACAGGCAGGGTGAGAGTGGAGAGAAAGAAAATCTCAGAGATAAGCAGCAGCACAAGGATGGATATGGGGAATGAGGGAGAAAAACAGGAAAAGGAGAGGGGGAGAGAAAAGGGAGAAAGAAAAATCTCACATACTGTTAATGAACAAAAATAAACACCCGGTCTGAGAGACAGGGGCAGGAAAGCAGGGCCAGCTTCAATTCAGCAAGGTTATTTTTGAAGGCTCTCATTGTCCCCCTTCCTCCCTGAAAAATGCAGTCAGAGAATAGCAAATTACACATGCCCCATGTACAATTCAGGCCTGTCCCACAAACAGAGTTCTCCTAGAGTTCTCCTAGCCCAGCCTATCACCCAAGGTTTTCACAAGTTCCAAAAGCTGCCTCTGCAGAAGAAAAAGTAAAACGGAGATAATCTTAGAGAGCCCAGCACCAAAATGAAGGGAGAAGAATGCAAGAGAGAACAGCGAGTGGGAGAAAGGAAAAAAAACATTTTTGACAGGTTTGAGCTGTAAGGCTGCAGCAGCTGCATGAATGGAGACCTATGTTTCATTCTAGGCTGTCATATCTCCAAAAACAGGTATTTTTTAAGGACACAGAAATGGTGGCAAAATATAAGCCAGTTTCAGTTTTACTGCTGATGCCCTTAGATTTTGAGTTCCTATAAAGACAGAAGACAACACACACATTTGTACATCTAAGAAACCGCCAAGGTTCAGGAGAAATGGGTTAACCAAAGAAAAGAAAATTCACTACAAGGTTTTTTAAACTATATTTTCTTAACTAATTATAATAATGAATAATATATACAAATGCCTAATAAGTTAAAATTACCATGGCAAATAATACATTTTATATTTGCACATACAGGTATAATGCAGACATGAAGTATGAGCCAAATTCTGCTCTTATTTACAACAGTGCAACTAAGCAGAATTTGGTCCACTAGATATCACAGAGAAAAATCCAACTTTATAGGTATGAGCAACATAAATTTAGTGTGATGTATTATAAATATAAAAGCCTAATAAATGTGGAGACTCAAAGCCTCCTTTATCAGTTGCTACAGTGCCTGTGAAGTTTTAAGTACATAGGAAATGTGAGTATATAATGCTAAGAGTTATTGATTTTTTTTTTCAGTAAATGTGTATTGCAGTAACAGAAAGCATAGACCCCAGAGAAAAAGCTATTCTAGTTGGAGATTAGCACCCAGACATCATTGTGACTGGCATTGGGATAGATAGATGAATAATTTGTAAAGTTTCCCACCAGATATACAATGCCATCAGCACTTCCTATTAAAGCCACAAGCAATCATTAGAAATGTTTTGGGGGATTAAGCAATATACATACCATACAAACAGAATAAATAAGCATTTCACACATGATTAAGACTGAAATACAACGCTAAACTCAAAACCATCTCTGACACTCCCATTGTGAACCTTCTGCAACTGATACTAATCACAGTGACACTTTATGGCACAAATTTTGTGTCATGCCTGTGTGACATATTGTGGGAACATATTGCATGAAGGTTATGAATAGCTATGCATCACTGTGGGCCAGGGATTATATGTAGCTCCAAGGGGAAGAGTTGCCAGAAGTCTGCCAAAAAATAAAAACAGTGGGATGATTAAGGTGCATCACCCTAGGTTATAAACACCTCCAAAACACCTCCTTAGGTTATAAACACCTAAGGAGGCATTCATATACTGTTTCATTGACCCCCCCCCCCGCCTCCGAAACAGACAAAAAGGGATTTTGATTTAAAAAGGCTAGGTTTAAACTGACTCAGGTCCTTCTTTCTGAACCAGCAAGCGGACAGGGCCCTCTAGCCATGGTGGACTCCAACCCTTGTAGAAAGGTTGGAAAGACTTTTGCCTAATATGGCTCCACAAGATTGATGGATGACTCCAGGTATGTTTAGTGTGTGTCAATTTGTTTAAACATTAAGTGGATGTCCTTGAGGGTCCATAAAGGGGGAATATAAGTGCTGTTACCCTGAAACTGTAACACCTGTTAGTTGCAGATTCTTTCATCCTCAAAAAGGCTAAACTGACCAGTTAAATATTGTAAATTCCAGGCTCTCTACAAGTCCTACTGACTGAGAAGAACATGCCTGCAACAAAAGATTGCAGGAAAAAATAAAGGTAGGACAAAGTGCTGAAGGTCTGATTCTGATTTCATTTACACTGTGTAAGGGCTTTCCTACACTTGGAAATTTACTGAAATAGCTATTTTGGAATAATTATTAATTCCACTTCCAAAGTGGAATAAGCTAAATCAGAAAAAGGCACTTTTATTCTGGAATAAGAGTGCCCACACAGGGAGCTATTCCAGAATACCTATTTTGGTAAATTTCCAACGGTAAACAAGACTTTAAGGACTGACTGCACTGAAGACAATGAAGTTACACATCAGTAATACAATTAGTCTGAGATCAGATTCAGGCCCTAACATATCTCATTATGGAATTTTTGTTTCTGTTAAGAACTCACTCAAATCGAAAGAAAAGGCAGCAGCTCTGAGGATATTACTCTGAAAAGATACGTAACATCTCAAGCTTAATTATCTATATCATATGAAATTGCTTAAAATTTTTAACTAATTTATCTGTCTTTTTTTGCTATTTGTTCACATTTTGCATCTCAATTTGGGCAAGAGAAATTTAAACATTTCACTCATTTATACTTTGCTTTTAGTCAATTTCACTTTCAACTTCTCATGCACTACCATTATAATCCAATATTGGCTTTGAAAAACAAGGAAACATTTGTTTTTTTATGTGGGGGTGGCGAGGGGGTAACACTGTTTTTCTTGGAATAAAAAAAATAAAAGGCAGAAAATAATGATGTTTGTTTCTAGTTAAGGTTTTTTTTTTTTCAGAACAAAGCTTACACATTTGCTATCAAAATATAGCCTGACAATATCGCTAAGATACCCAGTTCCTTGGGCAGGCAAGACCCCTACATCTGCATGGAGCTCCTTTGAATTCAATAGGATTCCATGCAGCTGAAGCAGTCCACACACATGATGTCACTTGCATGATCAGAGTTACTAGACCCATAAAGTCAAACCTTCCCCTCTAGGTTATGGCTGTGCACCTTGTCAGAGTTTCAGGCCAGTAGTTGGCAGGGCCGGCTCCAGGCACCCAAGCACATGCTTGGGGCGGCACCTGGTAAGGGGCGGCGGGGGGAGCGTGGCACGGCATTCTGTGGGGGGGGCAATCCGGCGGCGCAGCACTGGGGGGGCGGGCTCCGGTTGCGCAGGGCTCGGCGAGGGGGCGGCGCGGGCGCGGCGCTGGAAGGGGGTTTCGGCGGGGGCGGGCTCCAGCGGCGCAGCGCGGGGCTCGGCGCTCGGAGTTCCGGGGTGCGGCGCGGGCGCGGCGCTGGAGGGGGGTTCCGGCGGCACTTGGCAGGGGGCGGGCTCCGGCGGCACAGCGCTCAGCGGGGGAGGGGGGGCGCGTCGCGGGGCTTGGCACTCGGGGGGGGGGGTTCCGGCGGCGCTCAGCACAGGGGGGGGTGGTCTCCGGTGCGCGGGGGGCGCTCTGGGGGGGGTTCCAGCGGCGCTTGGCTGGGGGGGGGGGCGGCGCGGCACTCGGCGGGGGGGCTGGGGGGCGGCGCTTTTTTTTGCTGCTTGGGGCAGCAAAAAAGCTAGAGCCGGCCCTGGTAGTTGGCCAGCTGTCACCAGATATCAAAGAAAAACTCAGGCATGGAAATTGGATAAGAGGCCTGTTGAGTTCATACCCCTTACCCTTCAGTTTCTAACCAGAAGAGATAGATAAGCCTAAAACTGCACAACCAAAAGTTTTTACACTCAATCAGGAAAATGAAATAGCTTAACTGTTTCTTTTCCCATCTGAATGTACACGTTATGGGATTTTTCATAAATCCCATGAAATTTTAGATATGTGGTCTTTACAGATTACCTTGTATTCCAGTGAGTGGCATTGGTTCATAAAATGAGGCAGAATAGCACTCTATTATGTTTATAAACTGGAAATACTGTTGATTTTTATTATAAAGACATAAAAGAAATTGTAAAAAGTATTATGTTTGATACAATGTTAACTAAAAAAACAGAAGAAATGTTAATTCCAGGAAAGAGATTGCTTGGGCAAATAACTGAAAACCAAGAGAACTGCAAAACCGCAGATATAGAAGCCAGGACAAGAGTTAACTCAAGATATCAAACCACTTTTGTGCACTAATATTGGCAGATTCTTTTTATTTATTGGTATCATCAACCAATATAACAGATGAGTGCCAGCATATGCTTTAAATCCAACTCAGCCATGCCTTGAGACCCCTTGCTGGGGTATCTTTATAGGCAAGGAAGCCTTAATGGGACTTCTGTTAGAGTCAGCAAATACAATACTAGAAAGCTAGAGGGGGCACTAGTGAGCAATAAGAGATGTTCCTTCCCTAAGGACATGCTGGAATTCCAACATGGCTACACTAAGTCACCATGCTTCCCAACCAGCAAAATACTTGGGAGACAGCTACACTATTTCCAGGCAAACATACTCATGCCTCCTGCTTCCGTCTCTGAATTCAGGCTGCAGAAACAGTAAAGTGAGATCTTTACTTCAGCACTGCTCTGGTTGCTATGGAGACAGGAAGCTGCTGCAGATGGTCCCTGATTGTCTCATAGTCCTCACAACACTCAGTCCTGGCAGCACACATCAAGAATTCACATATTCTGACTAAAGTACTGAGGTCTTCTCTCAAGCAAAACTCTCACTGAAGTATTGAGAATGTGCTGGAGTACAAATTAAGGATGCCAGAATTTGGGTCTCTATTATTTTTTAAGACACAGTAAACATGGAGACTTATTTTCTCATCCCAGATGGAGCACTTTCTCTGTATTTAATACAGCAGAGCCAGTGAATCTGTTTCTATGCACATCCACCAGCCATTGCCCCTTGCCCCTGGGCTTCAGGAACCATTGGCACTACTGCAACGCTGATGCTGCAGCAACAGAGCTCAGCCTGGGGGTAAAATTCCTCTCAAACTCCATATAATCCTCCAAAATGCATAAAACGTGCTAGAAGGACTTACCTGTTAGCAGAAGAATCATGACTCAATCCAGATCCCCTTGTTCAGCAGCAGCCTCTTCTTTAGAGAAGCTTGGGTAGGTCATTCCTCAGAAGTTTAAATTATGTTTCAGATTCTTGAAATGCGATAGATTTTAAGTCCTACTAATACATGCTCAGTTGGAATGGAGGCATTGGCTCAGATATTTGCTTGCGCCATTCAGAGCTCCACTTAGTGCAACCAAGTGGGGTGCAAAAGTGGCTATGCAGCCATGTGTGCACTCCCCCAATCACTAGGGCTGTCTCAGGTTCCTCTAAATTATGTTGTCTTATAACACCATCTCTAAGGAGCCATTATGCCAACTACAGCCGCCTAAACCACAACATGCTCCAGTCACACACACTCCGACCCATGAAACACCCCCTACATTAGTGGAAGCTAGGAGAGTGCAGTGTGGAGCCTACTTCACCTGCTGTGCACCAGCTAGGGATACCCCAACACTAGCAGATTCCTCACAGCTGCCCTGTTCAGACAAGCTTTATGTTCCCTTTGCAACACTGAAGGTGTGGAAAGGTGTTGGAGCAGGGCCTAGGATCCGGCCTCTTGATTTCAGTGTCTCTCATCAAAAAAATGAAATTCACCTGGAGTAATGGATACAACTACTGAAAGTATCACTGTGGGTTTTGAGGTTTCCAGTAGGATCCTACTGGAACACATGTGGAACCCGTGGATTTGTTTATTTCTTCCCTTAGACCCATTACCAAACTGAAAAGTTCTTCAGACAGCTTACCAGAAAAGTCCAACTACTAGCAGACTGCCCCCAAAGTGGGTTTGACCATTTTCAATGGATGTCAACAACACACCAAATATAGTTCACATTCCTTTAAATACAAAATTGTAGGCATGTAATCCCTTGGAAAATGGTCTTTA
Source organism: Malaclemys terrapin pileata (assembly GCF_027887155.1). NCBI lineage: Eukaryota > Metazoa > Chordata > Testudines > Emydidae > Malaclemys > Malaclemys terrapin. The sequence continues at coordinate 11,974,855 of NC_071520.1, read as the reverse complement.
AGAACAAATGCATATATGTGCCAGTCATTGGACTGTAGATATTACCCTGCCACACCTTTCACCATTAATATACTCTGGCTGTACAGCCAAATACCAAGCAAGAAATAAGCACTCACGTGGCCACAGTTTCTAAATTGGGTCAGAAAAATTTATTTGCAATAGTGAAGTCTGCTAGAACCAGAGATGCCACAGCATGGAAATACCAGCTATTCACAGCTATCCAAAACATACTTCAACTACTGATGGCTATTCCAAATCTATGGAGTTTAATATCAGTTGCATAAGTGCTGCCAGCGGAAGCTGATGTTTGCAGGAACAATGTCATACCATTAACCAGTCAGAGCTTACTGATGCTGAGGTCTGATTACAAGAAATCTCTCTGGGAGTGGTACTTATGGCAATGACAAAAAAGAAGATGACAGCATGGATACAACATTGCCTGACTTCCCTGGGGCATCTGAACACCACAGAATTTGGATGTTAACTATACTGTTCAAGCAAAGTTGCTTCACCATCCACTCAACCAGCTGGAACTCAGGATTATTAACGGATGGATGGAAGGGTTTCTTGTATATTAATTCACATACCCAGCCTTTCATTTGATTGTGTCTTTAGATTGTAAACCCTTCAAGACAGGGATTCCCTTTTGTCTTTGTTCAGCGTCCAGCACAATGCAGCCCCAATCCTGACCGGATCATTGTGTGCTATGTTATATAATATTTACTACTAATAATAATTAATAGAGAATGAAAGACAAGAGAGAAAACCCCCTACACACACACAATGTGGCAAAATCTTGTGGGAGATAACCTAGCCCTTTATGGAATTAGAAGTTGTCTAAATGCAGTCATATCCAAACGTTATAGAGGAAACATTAAAGGACCAGAAAACAACAACACATATGTAAATACCATTCTTCACACTCATGCCCAACACTAATGTGCAACTAACTATAGAATATTTAAGACATTATCAGCTATAATAAGCGTATCTTTAGCTTTCCCATTTATGACAAGAAAGAATAAGCATCTCTAATTGCAACAGACAGTGGCTCGTAGTCATATCTTGGTTCCTACTGCTTCTAGTTTACAACTGGGGGAAATCTAACAACTTGTTGATTCTAACTGTAAAATCCATCAAAGAGACTCCTGTGGGCAATGAGGATGAGAATCCTGGGCCTTGATCCCAAATCATTAATACTGATAACCATGTGTCCTAGATTGATATGTGTCCCTATCAAACTAAGTTATTCTCAACCACCACCCCAGATCTCCACAGAGCCTGAAATGTTGAAGTCACAGTAGGACATATCCGCACATTCTTGTATCTGCTCACAATTTGCTCCTTCCACAAGTTTTTAAATATTTTTTCTTCTACATCATACCTTATGCATGGACACTCTTCCTGAACTGATCCATAGAGCTCCAGCCCTTACCTTCAAATCCTTCCTCAGGACCTACTTCTGCTGTGACCCCTACAACAAATCAGACAACACATGAAGCTAGGCTGAAGAGTACTTGGGAAAAGTCAGTGTTTATGGAACTAAAACCAAAAAAGCAAATATACATAAAATGGCATGTTTGATTTGTTTTCCTTCGCTTTCCCACCTTTTTATGCTGCTTGTAAGATTGTAAGCTGTCTGGGGCAGACACTCTGCCTACCTCTCTGTTTGTACTGGGCCTAGCACAACTAGGCTTTGATCCTAAACGGATCCTCTGGGGCTTGCTGTAATATAAATATTAAATAATAATTTATTGATATCAAATATGTTTTCCCAACTGAGTACTTAATGTCACAGAAGCATACCATACTAGATCATCTTCTCTAACACGAAAACCTCTAGCAGTGACTGTTTTTCAAGTTGGTGATCCCGTGTGAGGCATATAACATTTACTTTTCTAGGAAACACTTGAACATCTAATTAAACTCTATCTTCTGAGCAGCAAGCCTTATGAAAAACTGAAGCAGATTGGAATTATGCACAATTTCCAGTAGGAGTCAACTTTTACTGTGTCAGGCTTGAATACTAATGCAGCGTATTCCTACTATACTTGAAATAAATACCCTACCCTACTGCATAATCTCCTTAGTAGTTCTCATGCTAACTAAATTGTGTTTTGTTTTCTCTTTATTTTGCAAGTGTGCAACAGGTTCAATCCTTTGGCCAATTTCTAGACTTAATTACACATTACAATCAGACGTTAATAAAACTTTCAAAGATTTTGCATGGTTCATATACAAGATGTGTGGTGCATGGCCAATTTCAAACAGGGACAAAATAGATCATTAAGATTGGTGCATCAAATTGCATCAATGAAAGAACAAAAGAGTCTTATATAACACCACCACTAGATGTGGAGCTGGTAGGCTTTTGTAGCATGGCTTTTATCCCCTGGTCATATGTCCAGATTGGACCACATTCTTTTTGATATTAGAACACTGCAAGAGAAATCTTGACCTCTTATGAAATTTGGAGATGGGCATATTTCATCCTCTAATCTTCTTACTTTTTATTTCCATTTATAATTACCCGCTTAACATAAATCCCTCTTTTATATTGCTAATACAAACATTTCTGATGTACAAGCAATGTTTCCGAGCTTAGATTTAAGTAAACACAACAGAAGGAAGATAGGGCAAGGAAAACAGTTGATGCACGCATAGTACACTGAACAGGGAATATACATAGTCTTATGACATTTATGCCTAGCTAGATGGGCCTCTCACCGAAACAATTATTGCTATTTATATTGCAGTAGCACACAAAAGCCCCAGTCAGGATTGGGGTCCCATTGTGCTAGGCACTGTACAAATACATAGGCAGAGATAGCCTCTGCCCTGAAGAGCTTACAATCTAAACAGAAAAAAAAATGAAGAGGGGGCAGGATACAACTAGCAAAATGTTGGAGATACTAGTTAATGAAAAACAGTCTCAAACACAGTAAAAACATGAAACACTATAGCATATAGTCCCTCTACATGCATTATGTTAAGTCTAATAAGCATGCCACTACCCCAGAATTACTACACTGATTGTAACTCTTCTACGTCAAACAAACGTCAAAGACAAAACAAAACAGAAAAGCTGGGGTTAGTTATAAGCACAATAGAATAAGGCAAAAATCATAAACAAATAGAAAAAAGGCAAATTATGTTTTTTTTTAAATCACATTAGGCCAGCATTATTATTATATATTTTTTTAAGACTAGAACTAACAAAATCTAATGGCCAAGCATCTCTCTGACCATTTGTCCACAAGCTGAACCTAAAATGAACTCATTTTAAGATTGCCATACTGCTAAGCTACAACAGGAAACCAGGATGGGATTTACTACTACTTCTGGGAATTCACTTACTCCTGAGGGCAGTCTGTGCCAAAAAAATAAAAATTCTTTGCACAATATTTCAAAATTCTGCAAATGTTATTTGTCAAATAAATGTGGAGGCACCAGCATGGCATTGGGGAGTACAGGCCACTGGCTGCACAGAGGTAGGAGATCACACTGCAGTGCCCCCTTGGGACATGGCTCAGCAGTGAGGCTGCATCCAACCCTGACACAGTGCAAGGATGGAGCCTGCCCCAGAAACACCCCAGAGCCCTGCCCCTCCATGTCAGGTGCACCAGGTGTGGGCAGGCTGGCTCAGCCAGGCAGTATCCAAGTGTGGAGGGGCTTAGTTTGGGGGGAAGGGGTGCAGGTGTAGGTTGAGAGGGTTCTATGTGGGGCAATCTGGGTGTGGAAGGCTCAGTGGGGGATCTGGGTGTGGGGAGGATCTGGATGCACAGGGGCTTGTTGGGGGATTCTGGGTGCAATAATAATAGACTCTGCAGGGGGACTCCAGGTGAAGATGGTTGGGGCTCAGCAGGGCAGGGTCTGGGTGTGGGAGAGGATAGAGCTCAGCAGGGGGGTCGGTGTGTGTGGGGGTTCAGTGAGGAGCGGTGCTGGGGGAGCGGGGCGGGGATCCAGGTGGAGCTTGTTGGGGCTCAGTGGAGTGGGGATCTGGGTGCAGGTGGCTTGTTGGGGTGGTCCAGGTGCAGGGGAGTGGGGTTCAGCAGAGGAGGTTCTGTGTGTGTGTGGGGAGGTGAGACTTGGTGGGAGGGTCTGGGTATGAGGGGGTCTGGATCACGGGGGTTGGGGGAGCAGCTCCCCATACCGTGATCCCCTGCAGCTGAGGAGCGATGGGTGCGAAGTTTGCAGAGCTTCCTATAGCATGGGGAGAAATCTGGGGGTGGGTCTGACCCAGCATGCCATGCAGAGGAAGAGGAAGTCCTATCCTCCCCAGCCCAGCCAGGACTAGCAGCTGACCCTGGCACAGGATAGAAGCCACCAGCCGGGTCTTCCCCAGTCCCACCCCATCCCTCAGTGATTTACCTCTCTGCCAGCTGCCCTGGGCACCCAAAACATACTGCTGGGGAGAGCTGCATGACAGCTTGTGTGGCTTCCCTTTGCTTCCCATCAGAAAGTAATTTTGCTGCGGGGAAGCAAAGAAATCTGCCGGGGGATATGAATTCTGTGCATGCACATTGCCACATAATTTGCACAGGTGTAATTCACTGTCAACTACCAAAAGAGCCATGGACATAATCAGAGAGAATCCTGAGGTGTTTTGAGTTTGTTGCCCAGAAAACTTGAGAAATACCATTTTGAATGAAAAACTTGGCTTTCAAATATATTTTTACAAGAGATGTGCACTTCTTACTTTTCAAGCTTTTGGGTAGCTGAGCTGAGCTCAATGATTAACCTAAAATAGTTTTAAGCCTGAAGATGTTTCTAAATGATTGTTGTTGATCCATGTATGTTTTTCTTTCATTATCAGATGAAACTTATCTTTTTCTCTAATAAATCTGCCCATTCAGCTGAGCTCTGAGGGATCTTATTAAAAATAAATATAAATAAATATTGGTTATTATTGGTTAAGAGCTAAAACAAAAGTATATTTCCTGAGCAAGTGGACCTAATTGCTGGGTCCCATGTGCTGCTAAAGCAACTAGATCTGGATAGGGTCTACTCGCTCTTTCCAGCTTTGGGTCTATAGCAGGGGTCTCCAACCTTTTTTTGCACAAGATCACTTTTTGAATGTAAGTGCAACCCAGGATCTATCCCACCCCTTCCTCAAGGCCCCGCCCCACTCACTCCATCCCCCCCATTGCTCGCTCTCCCCCACCCTCACTCACTTTCACCAGGCTGGGGCAGGGGGGTTGAGGTTCAGGAGGGGGTGCAGGCTCTGGGCCAAGGGGTTCGCAGTGTGGGAGGGGGCTCCGGGCTGAGCCTGGGGCAGGGGATAGAGGTGCAGGAGGGGATGAGGGGTGTAAGCTCTGGGAGGAAATTTGGGTGCAGGAGGGGGCTCCGGGCTGGGGCAGAGTGTTGGTGTGCAGGAGGGGGTGCAGGGTGTGGGCTCTGGGAATATGGGTGCAGGAAGAGGCTCTGGGAGGGAGCTCAGGGCTCGGGGTACAGGAGGGGGTTTGCGGTGCTGGCTGTGGGAGGGGGTTCAGGGCTGGGATGCAGGCTCCTGCCAGGGGGCACTTACCTCGGCCAACTCCTTGTCGGCAGTGCAGTGGGGCTAAGGCAGGCTCCCTGCCTGCCCCAGTCCCACTCAGGCACATCGGCACCTCCTGCCCATCACGAGCCAGGCCACCGTGCGCACACACTTTGCCAGCCACTAGTGCACCACGTGGGCACGCTGATCCTGGCAGGGGCCAACATGCCCCTGCGGCCCCTGGGGGGGTGAATGTAACTCCGTGTGCTGCCCCTCTCTGCAGGCACGGCCCCCACTGGCCACAGCTACCCGTTCCCAGCCAATGAGAGCTGCAGGGGCGGTGCTTGCAAGCAGGAGCAGCGTGTGGAGACCCCTACCCCCCCCCATGGGGGCATGCTGGCTGCTTCTAGGAGTGGCATGGGGCTGTGGCAGGCATAGAGCCTGCCTTAGCAGCAGCCCCACTGAGTTAGCTGTGGCCAGAGATTGCGATAGACTAGGAGAGTCTCCAGGATCAACTGGTCGATCGTGATCGACCGGTTGGTGACCACTGGTCTATAGGGTGCGCTCCCAGGCTCAGACCTCCTGTTTGACGATGACCCTCCTTAGGCCACAGCTGCTCAGCCACTTTACACCCCTCCCCGCCCCAAATCAATGTTTGAGACATCCAAACCCTCCTAGTCACTTATCCAAACTTCCCCAGAGCTCCACCTAGGCTGTCATCTCTCTGGGCTTCTAGATTAATCCGTATGGGGAAAATATGGCAGGAAAGCAAAGAACACTGGTTTAACAAACCAATTTCTTAACCATAGTCACTTTACTGTTAAAAAGCACTGAAGAGTTACAGATCTTTGAAAAATAACAAGGTCTGAATTACACTTTCCAATTCCAAGGTTTGTCAGCATTTCAGGCTGGGCAGAGTCCCTCCTGCCTTTTCTCCTGCACTTCCTGCCTACTTGTGGCAGTGGTTGGCCCCCTGCATAGAACTTCACCCACTTTTAAAAGGAGTCTCGGTTTCGCTTGCCATGTGATCCACGTAACATGCATGTCCCGTCCCTCGTGTAGACTCCTATGTAGAAAATCCATTGTTCCATGGGGATAGGCCAGTAGTTCAGAGACAGAGTCAATGACCCTAGATTGCCACCTTGAAGAACCATCACCGAGAAGCCATCAAAAAGGGGTCTAGCTCTTTTCCTGGGTAGTGCATTGTCTGGAATGCATTACAATAAGTAAGTTTATATATGTGATATGTGCAGTAAATAATTGGATATAGACACATCCCACTGTCACAGCCATCCCTTATGTGGTAGGGGTGTCACATGTTTAGAGGTAGAGGCATAAGGACAAGGTGGCAAGAAGTAGTTATGTTTGTTTTTAACCTTTTTTTTAAATAAAAGTATTGCAGATTGTGTGCATAGCCTTGATCTTGTTTAAGGTTTCCCTCAAATTGACAGAGCCTGCCTTTGGTCCTGGGAAGTTACTAAACATCTGTTCCCTCCATATCTTTCCCAGTAAACCTATCAACACAGGAAAACAAATAACTTCTATTTACTGAACCAGGTGGAGACAGTCCTGCAGAATAGATCGCTCAGAACTTCAGCTTCTGAATGACTTTTATGGTGACAAAACATTTGCAAACAGATAGAGCCTTATCTCAAAGATCAGCAAAAATAAAACTACACAATTCGCCCTCCTAAACATGTAGCCATTGGGTGTGTCTGGTGATTTGCAAATCCCTTCAAATAAACACAGAGCCACAATAGTTAAGAATAAAATTGTCAGACACATAGAAAAACAAACTGTTGAGCAATAGTCAACATGGTTTCTGTAAAGGGAAATCATGTCTTACTAATCTATTAGAGTTCTTTGAAGGTCAACAAACATGTGGACAAGGGGGATCCAGTGGACATAGTGTACTTAGATTTCCAGAAAGCCTTTGACACGGTCCCTCACCAAAGGCTCTTATGTAAATTAAGCTGTCATGGGATAAAAGGGAAGGTCCTTTCATGGATTGAGAACTGGTTAAAAGACCAGGAACAAAGGGTAGGAATTAATGGTAAATTCTCAGAATGGAGAGGGGCAACTAGTCGTGTTCCACAAGGGTCAGTCCTCGGACCAATCCTATTCAACTTATTTAAAAATGATCCGGAGAAAGGGGTAAACAGTGAGGTGGCAAAGTTTGCAGATGATACTAAACTGCTCAAGATAGTTAAGACCAAAGCAGACTGTGACAAACTTCAAAAAAGATCTCACAAAACTTAGTGATTGGGCAACAAAATGGCAAATAAAATTTAATGTGGATAAATGTAAAGTAATGCACATTGGAAAAAATAACCTCGACTATACATACAATATGATGGGGGCTAATTTAGCTACAACAAGTCAGGAAAAAGATCTTGGAGTCATTGCGGATAGTTCTCTGAAGATGTCCACGCAGTGTGCAGAGGTGGTCAAAAAAGCAAACAGGATGTTAGCGATCATTAAAAAGGGGATAGAGAATAAGACTGAGAATATATTATTGCCCTTATATAAATCAATGGTACGCCCACATCTCGAATACTGCGTACAGATGTAGTCTCCTCATCTCAAAAAAGATATAGTGGCACTAGAAAAAGTTCAGAAAAAGGCAACTAAAATGTTTAGGGGTTTGGAACGGGTCCCATATGAGGAGAGATTAAAGAGGCTAGGACTCTTCAGCTTGGAAAAGAGGAAACTAAGGGGGATATGATAGAGGTATATAAAATCATGAGTGATGTGGAGAAAGTGGATAAGGAAAAGTTATTTACTTATTCCCATAATACAAGAACTAGGGGTCACCAAATGAAATTAATAGGCAGCAGGTTTAAAACAAATACAAGGAAGTTCTTCTTCATGCAGCGCACAGTCAACTTGTGGAACTCCTTACCTGAGGAGGTTGTGAAGGCTAGGACTATAACAGCATTTAAAAGAGAACTGGATAAATTCATGGTGGTGAAGTCCATTAATGGCTCTTAGCCAGGATGGGTAAGGAACGGTATCCCTAGCCTCTGTTTCAGAGGATGGAGATGGATGGCAGGAGAGAGATCACTTGATTATTGCCTGTTAGATCCACTCCCTCTGGGGCACCTGGCATTGGCCACTGTCAGTAGACAGGATCCTGGGCTAGATGGATCTTTGGTCTGACCCGGTATGGCCGTTCTTATGTTCAATATTTAAATTGGATTTTCAGTGACCTTTTCTATGCTAGAGAGAGAATCACATACAGTGGAACAACAAATTTATCTAAAAGTCCTGAGTTTGATACTTTAAAATCTATTCTACTCTATTTTACTGGCCAGTGGCACTAGAGGTAGCATAGTTTATATTAGATGGCTCTTCTAATTCAGATTTCGGTTACACCAAAGTAAAACCAGACTAACCCCACTAAAGTCAAAAGAGTTACTCCAGATTTACACGGTGAGATCAGATCTGATCTAATATGTCCACCAATTTAAGCATCAGCAAAAGTATCAAAATATTGGAGGGGGATAGCTCAGTGGTTTGAGCATTGGCCTGCTAAACCCAGGGTTGTGAGTTCAATCCTTGAGGGGGCCACTTAGGGATCTGGGGCAAAATCAGTACTTGGTCCTGCTAGTGGAGGCAGGGGGCTGGACTCGATGACCTTTCAAGATTCCTTCCAGTTCTAGGAGATAGGATAGGATTAAAAAGATACATTACAAAATGGCAGTTTTAGTAACTAAGAAGTAATATCAGATTTGAAAAATACCACGTTCTCTAACTTTCACTTTTGACCCTTTCGGTCACTCAACAATTGTGCTTTTCATTTTCAAAGCTCTTTACAAACATTAACTAAATAATCTGAAGAACAAAATCAAATCAGTGATAGGGAAAAATGATTTAAACAAAAATAAACTAAAATTAGGATTATGGCTGTTCACAAGAACTACTCCAAAGCATGTTGTCTCAAATGGCTCTTGCCTCCTACACTTTGATTTAAAGTTTTTTTCATCATACAAGTTTTCAGACATCCAAAGATTCTCAATTTTATCTTATTTTGAATGCAAAATGAAACTGAATTGTCACTAGAGCCAGAGCCAAAGACAACCCTGTTGGCCTCCAAGTTCCCTACTATTAGAGTACCAAAAAGATTTTAAACAGCAATCAAATGTGCATATTCACTCCTTAAAATAGAGGATAATCACAGTCATGTGCTAACATCTGGATCACGTCTTCAGTGTAATATCACATATGACAAAATGAGCTATCAAATAAAAATAAGGAATTCATTTCTTTTGGGAGCAGCAAACAGAAGGCTGCGTTGGTAATGCATAACATTCACAGAATAACTAACCTTTATATAATTTATCAAGTCTGTCCCCCACCACAATATTCTTATCAACAAGAGTGAAACTTTCAAGGACTATTGTCCCAAAATGCACTTGTTGGACTTGTTGCCACTGACTCACTAATTTCTGTGCCTCTGATTCTTGAGTGACTCAGGGTGTGGAGAACTATTAAAACGAACAAAAGAGAAACTGCTTTGATACTCTAGTATAATATGAATGGAGACTGGCAATGCAAAAAGATATTCTTGGCACTCTTTGGTACTTAAAGCAATTAGATTAACTTTATTTAAAGACAAAATCAGATTAATGCTTAAACTATGGAAACCAACCATTTCCCCATCAGTCACACCACAATGAACCTGCCTTCAGTATTTAAATATGAAGAAAGCATGTTGGAAAGGGACTTCAGGGGATCACACCTGCATTGAAATACTTTGGGGACAGTTACCAACAAAATCAAAATATCAAAGTAACAAATGACCAAAGCGAAATATTTCACATTAAAGCAGCAACTGTAGTAAAGGTGTCATACAGGCGGGCTGCCAAGAGACTGATCTTTATTTCCTGTTCCCAGTCACCCAAAATCAGATCAGGATTACAAAAAGAGTATACCCCTGTCACACAGTGGGGTTCAGTAACCATTGATTTCAGTGGTTATTACAGCAATATACTTTATGTTCTGAGATTTTAAACTTTGGCGAAAAGTGGTTGTTTTTTTAAATTAGCTGTAACTATCCTTTGGATGGCTTTTATAGCTGTCTGTCAGCTCAAAATATATCAAATGCAGCCAAATAAGGCATTTCAGGGGTATGGCAACAATTCTAGTAATTTAAGGAAATGTGAAAGGGGTAAGGAGGATAAATCAAAACTCCAGATCCTAATGACTGTGTAATTTACTCCAAGTACGCCACTGAAGACTCTCTCCCTTAGACATGGGACAAAATCCTTAGAAGATCAGACTAGAACAAAAGTTCTCTCTATAGCCAGGGAGCCACATCCCTTTACCTTTCATATCCTATAAAAAGTATCAGAGCGGACATCAGGCAGGTCCCATTCAGAGCTGGTCTCCACTAGGAACTTATCCCTGAGAGATAGAGCTGTACTAATGTGTGAAAAATCCATACCCCTGAGAGATGTAGCTAAAACCAACATAATCACCAGTGTAGATAGCGCTAGGACAATGGAAGAATTCTTCATTGACCTAGCTACCACTTCTCCAAGAGATACAGCTGTAGCATTTAAAGTGTAGACATTCTCTTTGTTCAAATATTTTACCCTACAAACCGAGTTGTATGACCCTTAGAGGACTTACAGACTCTCACAATCACATTGTGAAGTTGAATGACCAGGTGCAGTGGAATAATACCCTGGTTGCGTGCCATTACCAAGGAAACATAGGATATAAATTCTAGAAGCTAGCTCTGCTAGGTGAATGAAAAGGCAATTAAGGTCAGTTTTGGAACAATCTTTGATGAGAGCAAAACAAAACCAAATTTTTGAGTACACTGAAGGGCTGAGTACTTAGTCCAAAATGAGGAATGTAAAACCATTGAAGTATTGGAATTATAGATGAGGAAAGAGGTAAGAGTTATAACTCAAAGTCGCACGGGTTTTCCCCCCATAACTACTTACATGTTGGTTCAAAATATTGTTTCCTCCAGCATGTTTTTTTTTTCCTATTGTTGCATTCTTGTACCATGAACAGTAATATTGGAACCTGTAAATAAGAGTAATAATTTGTGTTTACCTACCTGGTGGAAACTACTTTATTATAAATAGCTATAGTAATATAATAGACAAGAGAACAGACTAGTAGGACTACCTTTCAAATATGCTATTTGGTATTCAGAGGGATCCAAAGAGACTACCTTTACTAGAAATAAAATTCTGAAAAAAAAATTTGGTGACTGCTAAAATTTAGACTATTCTACCTTCTAGTAAAACTATCCATCTAAACCAATGTTTTCAGGCTGACGTATTAGTTGCTGTCCTTTGTTATTCATTTTTCCACAAAATATTTTATGGACACCTATCCCCATAAAGAAGGAAATGATACCTGGAGATCCCAGGGCTTATAGGCTTGGAATCCAATGACTGGGTGCTCCTCTAGAGCCTCATCTTTAACAATTTTATTACTCAAAGTTTATTACTTACAAAAATTTATATTGTATTTTAAATCTTTCATATTTATAAATTATAATTTTAGCTCAAATACTCTTGCAAACATGGATCTCCAGAAGAATCCTCTTTGTTAATGAGACTGTAACAAAGGAAGTCTGGGCTAGTGGTGCACACTTTTGTTAGCAATCTTATTCTCCTTAATCATTTTTCCCTTCCTACTATCAAACATATTGCTTAGCTGCTATTTGTTCTTCTCTGAAGCTATTTCACTGGATTCCCACACGTGGGTCTTGAATTTCTAGTGGGATACAGGAGGAAATTCTTATAGCCCTTTAGGTTCCTCCCACCCCCCCCCTTAAAGTATTTGCCAGCACACCTTACACACAGACCAAATCCCACTAAGTTTTCTCTATCTGAAAGCATAAGCATGAAGAAACTCCACTGAGCAACTGACCTTTAGGTAAGCCCCATGCAAGTGGCCTGGATGATCACATCTACAGGTTATTCTTACAGACATGGTTGTGAATGTTATCCACCATTGTAAAATGCTGAGTAAATGCCACATTGTGCTAGCTTGTCAGAAAGAGAATCATATCTCAATAAGGCACCTACTTATTTTCTTGGGCGGTACTCTGATATATCAGTGAATGGTGGATGTCTATAGTACCTTATTCCTCCAGACACTGGCTCTTTAACATATAAAACATTGCAAAGGTAGGGAGAGTTTTTGAAACAAAAAAAATCCATCTATCCCAACACCCTAAGAAAAAGAAAGACTCAGAACTAAGACCCCCTTATATCCACATGGAGCTTTAAGTACTTCATGTTTTTCATACTAATCTCTTCAAAAACTGTACTATTACACCTGTACCCCCAAATACGCTTAATTTCATATACTCTGCAAATGCAGAATTAAGAATGTGTGCAAATCTCTGCAGGATTGGGAACCTAAAGCAGAGTATTTGATAATTGCTGTCTTTGTTGCAATTTTTAAAGATAAAAAGGTGACTATGATAAAAGGGAATGGCCATTATAAAATGTATGTAAGTTCCTAAACATTTATATTAAACCACAAGCATGGCATTTTTGGAGCACTTATTGTCACATCTATGCAGTGGTAGTTGCCAGGGTCAGCTTTTACACTCTGGATGAAGGGTATGCTTTTGGAAGAGAACCACAGTGTGATTTGGGTAGGTATTAATAAAACAGTCCATATTACTCTTTAGAGAGATTATTACATGAGAAGGTTCAAGCGTAAATGTGATTTGTAGTGGAATCTAAGTTTTAATTCTCTATCTCCTTTTAAATAAATTTTTGTTTCAGATGCACGTTACATAAGTTTGATGTTTTTGCTTTATTTTGGACAGGAGTGCTAAAATAGTTCCATCTTTATGGGTGTAGAGAGATCTATACAATATTTTCCAAATAAAACAGGATAGAATATATATGTTGCCTTACAGTTGGAACCCAGAGCATCCAAATTCGTTTTTTTCCCCCTTGTACCCACTGCCGCTGCCACCTCCTCCTCCCTCCCTTCCTCCAATAGGTATGGATTAAGGATTTCAAACTGGCCCCAAACTGTTACAGAATATTTGGTAGGTTACATTATCATCAGTTTTCACCCACACCTTAATTCTGCATCATCATTTAAATTATGTTCATTGCATGCATTTTTAAAATCAACAACCCCTTTAGTATGGGCAGTCTTTCACCTCCATCCATCATCCTGAGCAAATGCTGAAGTTCGCCATAGTGCGCAAACAACATTCCCGGGACTAATATGCAATTCATGCCAGCTGCTGAGAGGTCCATGCAAGTAACGACAATATGCATGCGGTCTCTCTTTGTATAGACAATGGCAGCTCTGCTCACTTATTAATAGACTGTAGCCCAACCAACCCATATTATGGATTTGAGTATTAGAGAGTGGACTGTCATGCAGAGAGTCTAGAAACATGATTTTTTATCCAAAGGAAATACAGTGTTGGAGAGTTACTTTAGGAAAGTTGTCCAACAGAAAGAATAGTTGCTCACCTTACATTAACATGGTTCTTAGAGATATGTTGCCCACATGGATTCCATGACCCACCCTCCTTTCCTGCTACTACAGAGTCCTATGCCTTTGGGATTCTGTACGGCTAAAGGAAGAACCGAGGGACAGTTGGGCCCATTCTGCACTCAGATAGGGAGGCCCAGCTCCAACAGACATTGCTGGCCAAAAAAATTATGCAGCCCAAGAGTGACCATATGGACAACACATCTCAGAGAACCACTTTTACCATAAAGAGAATGATGAGAAATGGGAGTACTACTTAGACTACAGAACAGCCCTACCAGAATATTGTCTTGAAAAGGGGTGGACCAAGCTCTACATAGCTGATCTAGATTTCAGAAATAAGGACATCTGCCAAACAGACAGTAGAGGCTGACGGAGCTCCAGTGGAAAGTGCTGATGTGGTTGGATGGATCACACCCGGCTAACTCATAATATGTCCTTATGCAGTTGATCGGTTTCAATAATTTATGTTACTGCCTGATCCTTAACCCTTTCAGCAAATGAATGCCAGTGTGTTCCTGAATGATTTTGTCCTTTACAGTATCATAATACTCTTAAACATCACATATTCGATGTAGTAACTTTCCCCACAGTTGGGTGAAGCTTGAAGACTAGATGAATAAATTGGCTCATATGGAACTCAAACAATTTTGGGCAAGTACTTGGCACTAACCCTGTCCTTATTATACACTGTATAAGGGGGACTGCCATGAGGGCCCAATTCTCCCCTACCCTTCAAATTGATGCAACAGCTGCCAAAAAGCCAATCTTCATTGGTAAAGAGAGCAGGTGAGCAAGTTTCTAAGGGCTCCAACAGAAGGATTCATCAACCTTGTTAATATTACTCTGAAGTCACAAGAGGATCAGGAAAAAAAAATTCATTAGTGAAATAAAGCACCTAGATTAGTACCTCATGGAGAAAAACAAGCATGTCTAAATTAAGAATAAAATGAGTTTTTAAAATCAATGGTTTATACAATTTATACAATTCTCTGAAAACTGAGAACTACTGAATGTAATTTACATAGGCTTTGAAAGAGGTTTTGATAAAGTCTCTCATAAGAGCTCAAGAAAATAGTTACCTCAGGGCATTCCTTAAGTATTGAAAAAGTGATTTCCCCCATATTCCTGTAAATGTTTAAGGGAAGAAGCATCACCACCTCTCTTTACCCTTCTCCTGGTCACAGCCCTATCTTCCCTCCAGCCAAATTCATGCCACACAGAGTATTCACGCACCTTCAATTATAGTCTTCTACTGTCCAAGGTAACTCTTGCAGGAAGTACTCTTCAATCCCTGCAAGGCTGCTACCTCCCCAAATAACTTCTTAGATCGCTCCTTCTCCCTCCTCAAATTGCTCATAGATATGACCATACAGCTGCTGTCTCCTCCTGGAAACACTTGTAACCATTTTTAATAGCTGCGTAGCACACAGTTATAAGAGTATTATTTGTATTACTAATGTTTTTAACTGTAATGTAGGCAGAAATGGAGGTGTTAATACTGCAACAGATAACATAGCTGACAAAGTGTAATTGGACTTAGTAGGTTTTAACACAGAAAGGACATAGGACGAAGCTGCTCAGAACAGCAGCGGTTTGTGAGACGACCACAGCCTTGCACAGTAGAACCAGGGGTGAGTAAAGTATGCTACTCGTCAGCTGAACATTCCTCCCTCTACATAGGACATTGTTAGCTGTGAGCAACTGGTGAGAGAAGCAGGGTGTCAAGCAATTCCTCTCCAAGACCTCTGTGGCTGACTGGCCAGTTGCTGAGTCAGAAAAAAGGTGTCTTTATTCAGCCAAGACTCAACCAGCTCAACTCCACTCCAGAATGGGACTCTACTGCCTAGGGCTCTCAGCAACTGCAGGGCTGGCTGGACAGCACAGTGACCTCAGGCTGAATTTAAACCACAGGGTGAGGGGTGATGGTCTGTTATGGATTAAAAATGTGTCTGAGGTAGGAAAAGAACATGACTAAATAGGTTAATGCAAGAGCAGACAAGGAATCAATACATATTAACTAATTTGTAAGTGAAGATACGGCAGATGAGTGAATTTGGGGATCAGATTTAGGTTAGCTTGAGAGGAACTCCTTAAGATCCAACACTAATTAAGCAACATGATTGCATTTTGTTTGTATAGACAAGTGCAAGATAATGCTATGGTTTCAGTTAAAGAAACTTAATTCAAAATTCGTTAATGGGTATAAGCAACTCGGTTGTAATTTCTAAGGGAAAAAAAATCTACAAGTCACCATGGACAGAAGCAGTAAATACAAGTCTTTTCTTACCTAATTAGTATGTCAACAAGCAATACTCTTTAGAATCTTGTAAACATTGACCGGCAGGCTTGAATTACAGCTGAACTAGCAAGTTACTGCACTGAATATGCAATTGGCAGCCCCACTGGGATATAGGTGAGCAATGTTACGTATTTAGTTTGGATTGCTACATTCTCTTGAATGTATTTAGGACTGTATTTGCAGGCTGGACACCTCTGTAAATCTCCATTCTTATGAAAAGATGACAGGACAGCTCATGTAGAGATAATATTTCCGAAGCAGCATTTTATTTTATTCATTTAATTCCAAAACATTAAATTTAGAAGTCTGGCATCTCAGAGAGTCATCCATCTTAACATGGGCTAACACTGACATGGCGCTGTCAGAATACACAGACAACTAAACAGCCAAAGAGTTTACAAAAAATAAATTCATGATTTTTCAAAACAACTGCAAAAAAGGTTACAAGTATCAAAACTTTTAAGTAGATGCATTGCATTAAATGAAAGTCTGTGCACATCATAAGTTAAAGAGGCAAAAAACAAGTTGCTACCAAAACCTCACATTCTGAACAGTTTGTAAACTGATAAATAGAATTAAGTTGTCACTTCACATCAGCTTTTTAACTGTTTTCATCGGTTGAAAAAGTTTTCGGGGTGGCTAATTTGCTTTGCATGCACAAGATGTACTGCTCAACAAAACACTATCAGCTTGTTTCAAATGGAAAATTTAAGATTAGACTTCTGATTAATTCACTTTCCATTATTCTTGCCCATATTTGATAATCAATAGGCAAACTAAAATGCCTCTTTAATATGCATCTTTCTGCACCATTCAAGTGCAACTATGATAAACAGGGCAGATCAATCAATCAATCCAGCAATGCTCATGAAGACTTATCCAAAACTGCCTCCTGATAAAGTGGACTGCAGATCTGAACAGCTGTGCTGACAATACAGATATGCTTAGCACTAGATATTTAGTGAGACTGTGGCAAGGAAATATTGTGGGATGGTTCTAATGGGGATGGTGGAGTGGATGATGAAGGGCTGGGATGAAAGCTCTTTAGTTATTGCCCTCTCCTGCTTCCTCATCCTGCTGGTCACTTGTCCAGAGAGTGAGGTTGTCTCGAAGTAACTGCATGATAAGTGTGGAGTCCTTGTAGGAATCCTCATTTAGTGTGTCCAGCTCAGCTATGGCATCATCAAAGGCTTGTTTGGCTAACAGGCAGGCCTGCTCAGGTGCATTCTGGATTTCATAGTAGAACACTGAGAAGTTGAGTGCCAACCCAAGCCTTATCGGGTGAGTGGGCTGCATGTGCTCTTTGCTGATTTCAAAAGCCTCTTTATAGGCAGCCTCTGAAGCTTCCACAACACTGTTCTTCTTCTCACCAGCAGCAACTTCTGCCAAATAGCGGTAGTAATCTCCTTTCATTTTCAGATAAAAGACTTTACTCTCATACTGGAAGTCATTGCAGTTCTTGATCAAGAACTTATCTAAGAGGGCCAAAACATCATTGCAGACTGTCTCCAGCTCTTTTTCGATCTTCTCCCTGTATGCTTTAACTTTTTCCAGCTTCTTCTCATTCCCATCCGCCATAGTTTTCTGCTCTATGCTGCTGATGACTCGCCAGGAAGATCGTCTAGCCCCAACAACATTCTTGTAGGCTACAGACAGCAAGTTTCTATCTTCATTGGAGAGGGGCTCATTCAGCTCAGTCACCTGCAAATATACACAAAAAGATCAACTTAAAATAGCTTGGCTTTGAGGAAGAAGAGAATGCAATCATCATTCAATATTTCCATCGTACCAACTTAGAAACTGCAAGGGGAAAAAAATTCCTTCTGGACACGATGGCGTTCTTGTTCACTTTAACCAAAATTGAAGACCTGAGTGCAAGTCAATTCCTTTAAGAAAATTCATATTTCACTTTAAATTTTACCATGCCATCTCCCTAAGGTATTTGTAAACATTTATACTACACTTTTAAGTCTCCCCAAGGAGACTTACGAACAGCCACTGAACAGTGTGCATCTAACTGGCAAGATGCAGAAGTATTGAGAGGAAGACAACTGATTTGGAAAGTCTTTCCAAAAAGGCAAATACACTACACACTTTTCCTATTGAATTCAAATGTGTTATACTGCCCAACAGCCTAGTGGCAGTACAGGGCACTGCCAGACAATTCAGTTCCTCTCCATATTCAACCCTACTGTGGGGTCCAAGGTGCATGCTGAAGAGACAGTATGCTCAGTCACTGAAGGAGAACTGGGTTGTACTGCTCCACAACACAACACATCCTTCACTGCACCTTCGGGACTGTAATTCACACAATCTGATTAAAATTTCTCCTGTTTTCAGCTAAAATGGTGGTTGCAACCCAGCATTTCAAAGCTGGGCAAGGGAAGAAATTATATAAAATGGAATGTTCCTCTATCTTTTGAACCTTCCAATCTACTCCTTGGGAGTAAGTGAAAAACACATATTGCAATAATTACATAATGAATTGTTACAACTTTTATACAGACTCATGAAGCTTCAGTAATATTTTTAAATATCCCATATTTATAATACATTTGATTCATTGCACTCTACTATAGTTTGTGAAGAAAGTTTCTAGACTCTATAGATTAGGATAAGTTCTATTTTAGCAAACAATTGGAGGTTTTAAGTTGGGGGTGATTCTTGGTGAATGCAAGTGCTTTGACTTATCTGAGTCTACAATACTAAGCATCCTTCATTAGCAACACCATATTAAAAACGTGTGACAACTGTGGAAAAAAAAATAATGTGGCAAAGGAAATCGTTGCTTCCCATTGCCAATGAGATGAAGCCAAAATGATTTCATAACTATTAAAAGAAATTTGTATATTTACACTGCAATACACAGGCATGCTACAAATAACGAAATCAGACATTTAAATTTCTCCTCGCCAAATTCAAGAGGATAACTTCTATTTCTAGAGTACTACAGTAACCCATAAACTATTCAAGAATGGTGTCTAATTTTTCAGATATAAAACAGTTCATCTTAATGAAGAATTAGAATTCTAAATGTGGTGCAACCATTATTGCCACGAGAACCTCTGGTAGAGACAGTAATTAACTTACTACCCATCCCTCCATAATGCACTGCTTCTACAGCTCAGTGACTCAAAAAATCTAAGAGTATGATAAGGAGCAGCATTTTCCAAAGCAACCTATGGAAAGCTAAGTTCCCAAGAACCAGCTACAGTCCTCTGTGATGACATCTTCATCTAAAGAGAATTTGAATGACAACCAAAGCAAAACTATTTGTCATCCTTGCTATTTAGAGAAACTATACACCATCTTTAGCCTCAGTTCATTGTATCTATAGCATATTTCTTAAAGCTAACGTAACCCATCAGCTGTCCAACTTCTTTCCATGCCCATGCTTCTCATGCTCCTGCCTTTATCTCTCCCTCCCGCTTAGTTTCTCTCTACTTTCCAAGCCCTTTCTTTCTACTTCAAACTTAAGCATCCCTAATTCCCCACAACTGTGTGCATAATGAAAATTTTAAAAATGTGAAAGTTGAAACTAAAGTGCATTATAACACGTGGATATTGGACAGCAAATTAGTACATATTAATTACAAAGCCATTTGACAAAAAAATAACTGAAGAACTCTCCCTCTCCAATCACAACAGAAACTCAAGTTATGTACATACCCTCCCTTAAGCAAAAGGATGAGTAACTAGAATACTTAGGGGACTGGTGTAAAAGTCAGACTGATGATCAGACCAACACAGGAAAGCTCGTAGCATCAAAAGACCTCAACTGAGAACACCTTCCTCCAAACCCCTGACAACTAACAATCTTTAAAACTGAATTAAGTGTCTCAGCGGATCTTAATTTGCACATAAAGCATCAGTCTACACAACAGCCAGGATCCAAACCACACATGGTTTTATAGATCAAAATGAACACAATTTATTATACCTACAAGAAAAATAGTAGGCTGTGAAACTTCCAGAACACAGGTCTAACATGCTCCACACAAGAAGCACCAGTTAGTGAGCCACTAGATTCTGCATCACCTGAAGCTCCAAAAAGGTGTTTAGGAGCACAAACAAGTCACAAGCATGAGGCTAAATGGAGCATGTATTACACAAGAGGAAGGTTGCACCTTCCTTACCAGAGGCACCTGTGAGGAAAACAAAACAAAACAAAAACCACATTATCCAGGATCCTATCACAGAATGGATTTGATTAAAAGACAGAACTGGGTTTCACCAGCACATATGGCTACATAGCTCAAACAGTCTTACTATTTCTCCTAGTGGCCTATTATGTACTGACCAGGAAGAACTGACAGAACAGAATCCAGTGGTATACCACATAAGCAGCAAGCTCAAGGCAAATAAGAAGTTTCCTCAACACCACACTCCGGAGATCTCTTAAGTCATTTCTGCAAGCAGGTCAACTGGAACAGAGGCTGCTGAAAGATACAGAAGCAGCAGTATGGACATCCAATTCATATGCATCGCTATAATGCTACTAAGCAAGGAGACCAGCAGTGTCTTTGTATCATACTCCAATGCCAGATTAAGTGAGGGGTTTCAGAGGAAATCAGAAGATTTTGTTCTGCCATACATACATTTCAAGAATTTTTTTCCTATTAAAGGAAATCCAAGAACAGCTTGGTAACTTTAACATTCCAAAAATAGTATGACAAATAGGGCTTGCTTTCGACACAGCTGTTCTATAGATACAGTCCCTTTGCAAATCCATACTGGGGAAGTCATGTGGCAAAACATGCAATTCCCACAGTGAGTGCAAAGCCAGGGTCATGAAGGATAATTAGCATTCAAGTTGAAGGAAGCAAATACCTTGTCTTCTTGTAAAAAAAGATATTAAAAAGGTGATAAAAACCTAAAAATCGTTGTGGGTACTTTTTTGCTGCTTTATGATTTATTAAGGTAGCCTGAAAGGGAAGGTGTTTTTGTTAAAAAAAGATTCATTCTGACCCTTTTTTTCCTTTTTAAAATGTTAGAAGTTTTCTGCCCTTGGAAGATTACAGATGGTGGAACAAGAAATAGGATTTTAAGATTGCAAGTATCAAGGAAGTGAAACCCAATTAACTCAGTTATTTTTATTCTTAGTTCAAAACTGTTAACATCTGTTTTCTCTCAAATATTGTACTTAGAGATCACTATCAAGAATTCAGCACCAATTCCTTTAATTAAAGGGAAGAGAGAACTTTCAGAATACATCTGAAACCTGAAGAGTGTGTGAGAGAGAATGAGAGCTTTCAGGCTGTCTTTATACATCAAAGAAACAAAAAAAGAAGTTTCAATTTTTTTTGCAGGGTACCTTTAACTATCTCACCCAGTAGTGATCCCAACACCACTTCCCATTTGCCTCTGTGAGACATGAGAGGTATGGAATCTTGTAGGCTGTATGCTGAAGCTATCTATGCATCACCATGAATCTTCAACCTGGAATCATATTCTGAAAATATTTTTTAGATGAGGAATCCATACAAGAGAAAACAACAAACCCACACCATTCCCAAATCTATATGTTCCCTGCTCCCCACACCCCCTCACCACAGGGTTATAATCAGATTAGTTTCATGTAGAAACTGACATTGACATGATTACCTTCAAAAATAGGCATTGGCACATTCACCTCTGTACACAATTGTGACTACAATACAGTATGTGGTACATACAGCGCCTTAAACTCAGTGTAGAATTATAGTGACTATACACTGTTAAATCTCAACAGTTTTGGAAAGACCTGTTTTTCATCAAGGGCTGCCTGGGTGCAGTAAAACTCCACTGTAACCTCAGCTCTTTGGCCTGTCAGTTGTACAACTGAGGAAAAGGGGCTCAAGATCTGCAACTCAGCAGCAGCTCATGCTAGGAGGAGGCTATTCAGTGTACTGAGTTATTTCAGCACTGCTCTTGTTCTGCTCATGGCAGGAGGTCTTTACAGTGTTTCTCAATCTTTTTGATTCCAGGGACCAGTTTGCTGCCTTCCTAAACTATGTAAGGGAAATCTCAGGGACTGGCACTGGTCTATGAAGCAGTCCTTGAGAAACACTGCTCTACACTTTCTGAAGAAGCACTCCCTGCCTTCCCGTGATCAACTGATGGGTACCCCTCCTTTCTAATGTAATCCTTGCCCTATGTCCCAGAATATCACTTTTTTCTGTCCATTTTTTTTTCCTGCCCAGTTTTCTTCTCATTTGTGTTTTTGGAAGGGGTTTTTTTACACGATTTTATTGTTCACTCACTCTTGCAGATAGTCTTCTAAATGAATGGACAGCACTTTGGATGGGTGGGTATCTAACAGGAGTCTCAAGGTTCCAAATCACATTACTCCTGTAGTTTGCTTCAGTGAGAGAAGCAGGGTGTTGCAGGCCTGCACATTTAAGCTTCTTCAGTGGCCAACTGCATTAGGGTATACTGCAGGAGAAGAAATGGAAGGCAGGTGGCTGTCAAGGAGTCACCTCCTGCTTTACCCACTGCAGGAATAAATTTCCGTTGGTGATGGATGATACACATTTTGATGTAATGAAGAGGTCCATGGCATTGCAGACAGCTTCTCAATCCCACCATCTCCCACACATGGTTGAAAAACATTGGCTTGAAGGACAAAAGGCAGCTTCTCTTCCCCTATACCCATCACTTGCTGGAGGTGGAGGGCTCTTGGGCTTGGCAGTTGGTAAACTTTACCTATTACCTGATGGTCAACAAAAAGCATGCTGTCACATTACTATGGTACAAGCCACAACAGTGCTAGGAATATGAAAAGGAGCCACTGAGGGTGTGTCTTTATGCAGTTAACTCAGGCTCTTCTTCAGGTGTTGCCCTTAACTCCCCCCCCCCCTTCCCATCCACATAAGATTGGAAATTTGACCAATCCAAAATTAAATGGTCAATTGCCTAGTCAACCTTGGTCAGATAATGTCAAAAATGGTCAAATATTTTCAAGCACTAGTTTATTAGAACAATAACAAAAGGAATAAGACTTTATGGTCCCCAATAAGATTAGCCTCAGATAGATAGTAGTTATACCTCATTTACAAAAAACAAGTTACTTAATGGAGTTATTTTAACTCAGAAAAATGCAAAACAATAAAATTCTAACACACTCCCCTCAGCTGGCCTGTCTGGGAGTATAGATTAAAGTACAGGTGCCGATTTAACTCAGGCTGGTAACTGTCCCACTGTGCAGTGCTGACGTTGACTAAATCATGAGTACTGACAGTTCTCTAATGTCTTCCTACAATTTGACACCCTTCTCCCCAGGTCTGATAACTGGGCACCCAAGTTCTCCTGCAATGAACTCAGAAAGATTCAGAGAGGCTCAGCTTACCATACCATAAAGAACATGGGCTACGAGTCATATCATATGACCCCAAAAGTCCTAGAGAAACACAGGTGACAGGCAGCATCAGTGAGAACACAGTAACCTGGGTATGGCTTTGCAGTGTGACTGCTCACATCTGGGCAAGGCTAACTTGGAAGCCAACCTCATGAGTTAACTCTGTATTGAAAACATACCCTTAGTATCAAACCAGCACAAAGCACTAGAAAGTCTTGCAGCAGGCAGGGGTAGCACTTAGATCAAAAGCATCCCTGCTTCTCCACACACACAGTACTACCAAAAAGGGACAATCACTGGAAAGAGAAAAGAGCCAGACGATGTAATACTGAAAGTGCAAATCTGTCAAAATTCTTTAACACCTTATATGAAAAAGGAAATTTCAACAGCTCCCTAAAAATTAAGTTAGAGCCCTATTATACATATAAAGAAATAAAAATAATATAACTGAAAATGGTGTGCATACCATATTCATTAATGTTATATATTTTCTTTCCTTCTGCAGTGAGCCTTGGCAAGGAGTTCAGTACTCCACATATCACACAAGTATTACTCAAGATTACTTCCTCTCAAATTAATAATTCAGTTCTACTTACATTAATTTGAAATGAGTAAGTTATTAGATATGGTCACTATGTTGCTACATTAAATAGCAATACACACTAATCAAAATCTTGAGCAAAATGCACAGGAATTCATATATTTTCAGTTCTACAGCCCATGGTGTATATAGCAGAATAGCTTAACTCCTTTTTTGCTATGAGTCAATATTTCATACCATTTCTGAAATTCATTTGAACAAAGTAGCATTTAATGCAATATTGCTTCTTCACATAATTGTTCAAACGTCACAAACATGTGAAGTGCCATACTTAAAGTAAATAAAAATATGCTTTTAGTATATCTGTTTTTTCACAGCTATGGCCTGTTCCTGTTCTCTGTATAATAATTAAAAACGTCAATACGCAAGTCCAGCACAAGAAGTAATGTTAGTTTGCTGGAGCCCTAGAGAAGGGTTTAATTAAATGAATGTACCACACCCCTTGGCAAAATGCCATTTTAGAGGTACATTTGACTGGCGGAAACTTTAGGGTTCTGAAAGAAACCAAACTCACTGTATGTCACACTGCAGTCTTTTATCTTCCTCTCCTGCTACTCATCATGGTAGGTGGGAAAAGGCTGGCATTCAGCCAAGAAGAAAAACTCAACAGCAGTTAATGATTGTACTATTACTTTAACAAATATACAGTATTTCCTATAAGGTTTAAATTATTAGAATTTCTACATCAACTAGCTTTTTATAAAACTACCATTAACTTGAAACATACTGCTAAAGTCTTTAGTCTATTTGGGAGAAAATGTGGGATGCATTTCTCCCACTATACACAAGTGTTTTTGCACCCTCATATCAATAAATGTCTTAGTTTAAGACTATTCACATCAGTTTACATTTGTGTGTGTAATTGTCAGATAGCAAATATTTCCCTCTGTAAATTAGTTTTTTTTACGGGGGTAGGGCTACTTAAAATGATAGAAGCTTTTGGTTTAGGTTATATGTACTGAAATTAGAGGAAACACTAGTTGTGTGTAATTGTGAGAGCCCACATAACACATTGCCTTTCGTATAAAAGTGTAAGCTCCTACTCTTTCCCAAAAACCTGCCCAAAATGTACAAGGATGTTCTAGAAGTTGGATCATGTTTTAGAATGAAAACCTGCAAAAAAGTATCCAGCTAACCAACATTTTATTAAAAATATATTTGGAGAAACTGGAGTTAACTATTTTTGTATTCAAGGAATAACTACAGTTTTCATCATTTGTAATAGGTGGAAACATTTTAACTTCAATTTGGGGTATGTTTATAATAGTTTATGTGAGGTATATATTAAAGAAGCAATTAGCACCTTTGTCAAAATTCAGTGCATTGAGCCAAATACTGACATTGCAGCCCTAGAGGAACTGCATTGTCATATGCATTATTGGAGGGTAAAGGAAATACGGTAAGCAAAGGCAAATGATTTTGAAGGAAGATGGAATGATAAAAAAATAGACCATTTTAAATTTAAAAATATTTTGCTATTAGACAAACCATAATTATCTGCAACATTTCCTGAAAGATGGCAGCTCTACTCTGCTTTTGTTTTCTAATTTCATACATTCCAATATTTGAATAGTAAAAATATTTCAGCTGTAATTTTTATATTCCTAAATGTATCCCAATTTTACAAAGTATTTCCTGGATCACCAATAGACTTCACTAAAATCTGTATATAGGCTTGCCCAAGTAAGTATTTTTTAGAATGAGCAATGAAAGTTTTTTCTAAGGGTAGAGTCATTCCCACTTAAAGTATATTAATGGCACTACTAGATTTGCTAATTGCTCACTTTAAACATAATAGCTCTGTTACAGACATATCCAAGAGTACTTTTGTGTAAGAATTCTATTAGCCATATAACAGGTTGTGCTGTACGAGACTACATACAAAGCAGACCATAAAAAACAGTACCAAACAGAATGAGAGTTTTTTTAATTTTTATTTTAAGGCATGTGATATAAACTGATGTATTATAACATTTTGGATCTTGGATGGATTGATTCTGTTATAATATGAACTCCACATGAAGCCCAGTTCTTTGGGGCAGGGACTGTCTATTTAGACAGCACCACCGCACAAGAGGGCTATGAATTGGCTGGGCATCTAATGGGTGCTAACACAATACAAATTAATATGATCATAAATAAGAATTAGGTAGAGAAGACATGTTCTGGAAGGATATTGAATGTTAATTCAATATTTAATTTAATTTTAAAAAGCTAAAACACTTCACTGGATCTCACATATAATTTAGACATGAGAAATTTGGTTTGCTAATTTATTACCTGTTCAGTACAAGTTACTGTTAAATGCTTCGTTTTAAAGGAGCAGGTTTAATCTACCTTTAAATATTATTTGAATACATTTAAGTATTCAAAATTATGTACAGATTGTAGGCAATATAACAAGCAAATTCTTTTTCTCAACGCAGTAGAAGAAAGGCATGTCTTGAAGGAGCTTGTGCTGTGAGTGTTTATGTTCCCGGATGCAGCTATTACACGATCTTTGAATGAAAACTCCCCAGGTTGGTGGGTAAGGCCTCCTCCGGTTAAGCCTTCTTGATGCCATAGAAACATCTAGAAAGGAAAGGGTCCTCTTGCCATGTTAGGCTTCTCCAGACCCACTTCTAAGCACAGAGACTGACCAGGCCACACATACAGCACCCTCAGCCCGCGCCTACAGCTTTAGGACTGGTCCCAGGTTACCTGGACGCGCTAAACCAACTCTCTAAGGTCAAACCAGCATCTCCGGCCCACCGCGGAGGATGGGGGCTGGGCCAGCGTCAGACAGGGGCGGGGCAGGAGCGATGGGGAAGAGGAAGTTCCCCCCGGCAAAGAAAGGACAAGAGTATTATTCCACCCGCTGCCCCGGCCACTCACCGCTGAGAAGGAAAGGAGAGGGGCACCCAGTACACACCCTCCATGAGGAAGGGCCAAGAGCGCACCGGGGGGGGAGGGGGGAGCTCTCACACTGCTGCTGGAGGGCGGAAGGGCTGGACACCCCGCTGCAGCGGTGGGGAATCTGGCTCCGTCCGCTGACAACGGACCAGTCCCCTCCACTCCCAGCCCGGCCGAAAGAAATCCCAGGCTCCCCGCGCCGAGTTACGAGGCGCCACCCATGATTCTTGAGGAGACACCGCAGCGAGTGGGCCGCGGTACGGGGCTCCACTGCCCCCGCCTCCCTCAGGTGGGACCCGGAGACCGGCCGCATCCCCCGCCCCGGGGCCCAACCCCGCCTTTGCCCAGCTGCCCGCTTTCCCTCCGCGTGGGACCCGCAGCCAACACCTTTCTCCCTACTCACCGCCTTCATGGCTGAGGCCATGTCGTCGTATCGTTCCGCCTGCTCGGCCAGGCGGGCACGCTGCAGCAGCTGCTCTCGGTCCCCCATGGCCGCTTCCGTAGTGACTGCCGGGCTGGGCACTCAGCGGCACCCCTCTCACGCGGGGACTAAGCGGAGAGTTTGCGCTTCACGGGTTACCTGGCGCGCGAACGCGCTCACTCCGCGGCCGTTGGCGCCTTGCGCTCAGGGACCGTCGGGCTTTCCGGCAGCCGTTGGCGCGTCGCGCTCGCGGGGCAGGGGTTGGTAAGTACCTCAATGACCGCGGCGGAGTGAAGATCGCGCGCTCGCTCTGTTCCCTCACCAGCGTGTACAGCTCGCGAGTCGCGCCTCTCCCTACCCGCTCTGTGCCTCGCGCACTGTTGCCGCCCCCTGCGCCTGCGCCCTGTGAGGGCAAGGAGGGGGCGGAGCTGAGGAGACCGCAGGGGAGGGGAGGAGGCGCTGCTCCCCCGCGTTCTATTTCTAGGTGACGTCACTTACTATAAATAACTACCCCGGACGCGACTGGGGCAAACGCATGCGCACTACGAGTGCTGCATTTTACTGCTGCAAAGGTGGAGGTGGGAGACAGGGAGGGGGTAGTGCAGAGCAGCTGAGGCAAGGAGGCGGTGCTGGGGCTGGCCTGCTGCCATGCATACACACTATAGCTATAGCACTGAAGGTAGCTGTTGCTACCCCCTTGAAAGGAAGGGCCTAGCTGCCATAAAATCCACTGACCACCAGAGAATCCCCCCTAGCCAATGTCCAGGCACCCCTCAGCTGATGGCTAATACCTCAGCTCATACAGCAGTGTTAACTATATGCCAGCAGCAATCAATCATACATTGCCTTACAAATGTGTGTGATTTTTCTATGTACAGTTTTGCTGGGTGCAGAATGTTTCTATATACAGCCATCGCCTGTGTATTTTCTCCAGTGCATGATTTTACCTGTGCATTAGTGGCATTGTGTATGAGAAATAGAACACAGAGTTCTCCCTTCAATATAAGCTGTGTATTTTTCACATATTTCCCCCTCACCCCATTTCAATGAAAGTGGTGGTCACTGTAAACCCTGCATACCAGCTATTATAACCCTCCAATAATGGGGTCAGTGGGAATATGTCAGTCACATTATGCTGCCTAAGTGGTGGCACTAATTTATATTTTAGTAGATATTTTATAGTATTAGATATTTACAGAACTGACAGTAAATGGTGTACATAAAAACTACTTCTAATGGGCAATATTACAGAAGTGCTGCAGATGCTGGCCTTGCCTGCAGAAATGTTAGCTACCACATTGTTCATTTGCAGAAATAAAAATTAAAATGAATAAATATCAACCCAAATATATGTCTTGTCCATCCCTGAAGCTCACTGGAGTCAGGGCAGACCAGCACTGGATTGTTATCCCACTTCATGCTTCCAAGAAGCTCAGTTACATTCATTGCAGTGTAGTTAAAAAGGTGTGTGCTTATTCTCTACCCACTCCCAAAATATGCCCATTTATCACCTTCAAATATAGATACTGTACAGTTTTTAGTATTCTGTTGGGGCTCCATTTCCTATAGGAACTGGATACATTATTCTTCTTCTATTCGCTTAAATAGCTCTGCTGCTGTAGCACTTCAGTATAGACACCCACTACAGTGACAGGAGGACTTTGCCTATCAGCGTAGTTAATCCACTTCCCCAAGAGACAGTGGCGCCGTCTACACCAGCGGTTAGGCTGGCATAGCTACATCTCTCCAGGGTGTGATTTTTCACAGCCCAGAGAGATGGAGCTATGCCAGAGTAAGTCCCAAGTGTAGACATACGCTGAGGCACACAAAAGTGAAAAGTGTCCAAGGTGTCTCACAAGGTAAGTGACAGAGCTACTAGACCACACTGCCTCCCTAAAAATGTATTGTAACATCCAGGCTTTACCAACAAGCATGGAAAAAGCCCATCCATATGAGTTATAGGCAGGTGGTGAATTCTGCTTGCATTCATGCCAAGTATAATCCCATTGTTTTCAGTGGTATTTGCACTATTGTAACCAAGAGTACAATTTGGTCGATTACGTCAATCTTAAATTTTAGCCTTAACTCCAAATTCCCTAGGAGTTTAGGTTAGACCTGTAATGTTAATTGTAATATTGTAGTTAGTTTTTAAAAGGGACTAGATAAATTTAATGGCCAATAACAACGAACTGTAATTAGGAATAAAATATGGATGATAAAAATCTGATGTTTAAAGATATAACTGATTGTCAAAAGGATTTTGACTTGTCCCAATGTGCAGCACTGGGCAAGTGACAGGTGCATTATGGAGTGAAGGATCTGTCTTCCTCTGAAGAATCAACCATGCACATATCATGGCTGGTGCTAAGACATTGGGCTTGAGAAGCTAATGGTCTAATAAGACTTGGCAAATCCTGTGTTCTTTAGTGTAATTCTTTTGTGACGTAATTTTCTTTTCTTGTTTAGCATATATTTTTGAGAGAAGGCAGTGTTATCAGTTCTAAAACCATAGCAGAATGAATACTATCAGTCCAATCCTTACTCATGCAAAAGTCCCACTGATGTCAAAAGGAGCTTTCTGTGAGTGGGATCAGGCTCTGAAAAACAGGTAATTAGACTTTTTGGAGATATCCTTATTGATTCTTACATTAATCAGTAATAATAAAAGATAGGCCCAAACCAAAACCACAGATCAAATGCTCAAAAACTTTGGAAAGAGCTGGATCCAGGGACAAACTTTGCAGCTTGGGTTATCTCTAGTAATAATTAACTGGCCCCATAAATTGTGCCTACACTTTCGGAAACTTGTAGTGTACTTTCCAGTCGTGTGGAGCTGTTTCAGACTCTTGAGGAGCGCACATAAACATGTATTTTTAAAACTGGTACATTTATTTAACTGCTAAACCAGATAATCTGTATTAGTCTGTCATATGAATGTAGATTTTCCCACAAAAACTAACACTCCCATGAAATGTTTTTTAAAAAGTTGCTTCCCCTGTATAATAGCCATTCTTCTGTCTAAAATATCTCAAGTATCCTGTAATGCCACGGGACTCACCACCATGGTTCCTCCTGCTGGTTGCTCCGGGAATTAGCTCAGTCCAGTTCCAGAGCGGGTGTCTTGCCCGTTGTCCGCTCTACTCTGCTGTTTCAGACCTGTGTTGCTCCCGCGCTCAGCGGTGTCCTCTTCAAGACACTAACCCTCCGGCAGTGCCCACTACTTCT
Organism: Malaclemys terrapin pileata; assembly: GCF_027887155.1. Classification (NCBI taxonomy): domain Eukaryota; kingdom Metazoa; phylum Chordata; order Testudines; family Emydidae; genus Malaclemys; species Malaclemys terrapin. The sequence continues at coordinate 11,944,103 of NC_071520.1, read as the reverse complement.
TTCTCACCCCCCTTCCGGAGTCACGGCACTCCTTTGGCTTGCACCTGCCACAAGGGCCAACCACAACCCAAAGTCTAGCCCCTCACTTCTGGGGCAAGTTGCAGTCTGCATTGGCCATGCTCCTCCCCGGCCAGGTGCAGTGCAAGGGGGAAGTGTGTGGGGGGAGACCCAGACCCAGGCCCACCCGCTACTCTGGGTCCTGACCCAAGGACCCTCTAGCAGCAGCCTCTCTGCACTCCTTTTCCCCCTTGTCTGCCTATTATCCCTGGGCCACTTCCCCTTGGCCCTTCTTGGCCCTTTCTCTGGCGGGGGCCTGCAGCCTAGCAGGTAACAGACCAGAGCTCACCCCACACTCCCCTGAGCCTGCCCAGCACTGCTGTATCTCAGGTACTATCCTGGGAGCCAGTCCTCTTCCCTTGCTTGTCAGGGAGAGACTCCCCTCTGCTCTGCTGGGCAGCTCCTTATATCTGGGCTGCCCCAGTAGCTGCCTCCTGTCTGGCTCCTAACAAGCCTCGCCCTAATTAAGCTGCAGGTTTCCACAGCCTCCCTGGCTGCTTCTGCCCCACCCCCTGCTGGAGTGTGGCACCTGCACCACTACACATCTTTTCCCATGAATTTGCAAAATGGCATGTCACATATCACTCCTTTCAAATCAAAGACCTTTCCGAGTCTGACAGTGGCAAAATCCGAAATCAGTCAAGATTTTATCTAGCATTTGGATAGCTTGATTATAGCCAAAGAAGGGACAGATAATTGATTTAAAAACACACAAGCTATTTGGGCAGGAACTGTCTTTTTGTTAAACATGTGTACGCAGACTAGCACAACGGGGCCTCAGTCCCTAATTGGGGCCTCTAGGAGCTACCACAATACAAATAAGAAATAATCATTAATATGTCACTAAGAATTTGTGCACTGAGATTCATTCAGGTACAATATTTAGGGGCTGAATTATGAACCCCTTGAAAAAATGAGACTATAAACGGAGATGTTGACAGACCCTTAACCAGAGCATTACATGTAGTGTACCATGCTGCAGAGTGCCAGGGCTTCCCACACAACTCAGACTCCAGGCATTTTGCATAATGCTGCAGGGCTCCAGGGTTCCCAGCAGAGCTCAGAAATATTGTTCTTATAAAATGGGATTCAAAGTTGTTGGCATGGTTACCAAATAGAGCAGGGATTTACAGCTGGAGAGATTGGACATTTATGGTGCTGAGAATCTCATCACCACCTACGGCAGCACCAGTACTCTGTTGGAATGTCAGACAGCTGTAAAGAACTGACATACCACATGGGGCTGGCAAGAGTCCCTTGTTAAAATGTCATTTGTCCTCACTGCTCTGCGACACACTGGAGCAATAGGAAGAGCAAAGCTGTCTTAGATCAGTTTCTTTCCTGTTACTGACATGGAGCAGGAATGGAGTGCAGCAGACAGGGGGCAGAGCTGCAGGGGCCATTGGCAAGGAGGACGCAGGTGGCAAGGAAAGCAGCCAGCACGCCCTCCCAGAACCATCTTCTCTCTCCCTCATTTTGCTGCAAGGCCAACCTCCTTGGCTGCAGGTGGTGAGAGACTTGGAAGCATCCTCTTCCTTCCCTGTACCCTTGAGGGCAGCTGCAGAAGCAGACTGCACAGTGGAGGCACGTACTTCTGCATGCCCTCTGGATCATGGGAACACTGCAACAGCAGCCTAAAAGGTCCCTGCTACTGACAGCCTCCTCATCCCTGGAGCAAGCAGCCCTCCGTCTGTCCTTCCCCTGCAGTAAGGAGACCTTTCTCCTAGGGACTCTGATAAGCAGAGAGAGTAAAAGGAGCAAAGCACTGAGTAAACGAGAGTGAGAAGAGGTGGAGTTACCAAGTGATGGGCAGGTGAGGCTAAGTAACTTCCCCCCACAAAGAATCTGAAATTGCCAGGAAGTAAAGAGGGCAGAGGGGTGAAGAAGGCGAGAGAGGGAGATGCTGAGGATCTGGATTGGGACGTGTTGGGAAGTTCACTTGTGACTAGGGGGACTGGGTGATACTATGACGATGAATGGATTGTAGAGTATAGCAGGCTAAGAGCCACCATTTTTATTGCATTAAAGTGAGAATTTCACATCAGCGAGGGCAGAATGCTGCAAGCAATGGTGGGGTCAAAGCAGAAGACAGGAGGGGGCATAGTTTAAGTATCACATAGAAAAACGGAATCTCTCCCAAACTAGGAAAGACTGTAATTCAATCACATATTTCTAGTCAAGCCATACATCCCATTTTAACAACTGATAGAGTCCCCTAAGCAGTCATGGTATGGTCTATAATTCATCATATTTCACCTTGATCATAATCTGTAAGCCATTTGCATTGAAACGTCCTCACAACTGAAAAGGACGGAATAGAGTGAAGCGTGAGAAAGATTACGGTGGGTTCTACAAAAGCATTAGGGGTTGTGCTGTGAGAACATATTCATCAAATGTGGGGAAGTACTTGAGAGAAGGGAAGTGGATTCTGCAGGATCAATGAGGCTATTGCTCACTAGGGTAGTGGGGAGGGAGGTCTGTACAGTGAAACCTGCCTGGGGTCATTGCACAATATTTAATAATACTCAGCATTTACAAACAGTAGCCCTTTGCGTGTTCAAAGCAATATCTCATGCCTGGACAATGATAAACACCCCTCACAATGTGAAATACAATATTCTCAAGCACTTTTCACTTCAGAGTCTAATGAAGAATGAGCACTTTGTTTGAATAAAAGATTATGGCTGTGATTTCCCTTGCCAGAACGATTCAAAGATATGCACAGGGAGCTGTGAAGCACACTCAGTAGTGGAATGTTTGTGCAATGGCGAGCACATCGCAGCTAATGCAAAGCAGCTTTCTCTTTAACGCTTAGAGGGCTGGTTCAGACCATAGTGCCCTCCACAGGAAATAAAAAAAAAAGTCACAATCATGAAATTCATCAAAAGTAACTAACTAGAGATACAGGAATAAATAGGAAAACAAGATAAGTTGTCATCACAAAAATTCACTAGAACACACTAGGGAAAAATAGGAGAGAAAAATCTTCCTTCTATCATCAGTAAACATCAAAAGGAAAAAAAAATAGGATATTTTGCATGTGTTTTTCTAGCGGGGCTGAGGACATACAGCTTCCTTTGGCTTCATATGCAGTTTCTGAAATCAGGTCCAAGAGGACTCGGGTTGGGCACCCAAAACTGAAGCACTAGAAATCAGTGGCCACTTTAAAAAAAATTGGCCCAAAACTTTCACAAGAAATAATTTTTACAGCTGTTCAAACCTTACAATCTATTTTAAATCATGAAAGACCTTAGGGATAAGATGAATGAGGTGGAGAGACAAAATGAAAGTACTACACCCTACATTTTTCAAAATGGCTTCTTATTTTAGAGGCCCAGCTTGAGTCACAGGGTGCCTGATTTTTAAAAGCGCTCCTCTGAAAACAAGGCCCGAGTTGACTCAAACTGAGCACCGAAAATTGAGCACTGAGCGGCCACCTGAAAATATTCACTTTGGGAGCTGCCTGTTCTGCCATTTGTTTAGGATAGGTCTCTGATCAACCATTTCAATACATGATTGCTGGCAGAGACTGCGCAGGGGACCCAAAGCAGGTAAATCTATTTCCCATATAATTAATCCTCTGTGGTGTTTGAGTTCAGAAGACTGAGTTCAGAGAAACTTTTCATGGGCAACTGCTGTGCAAGCCTCCTCAAACTGCCAGGTAATGTACTTCATTCCTAACCCCGAAGGACCACCTTTGCAAGCAAGGTGACAGCTCAGTCTCCATGTCCCACTCCGCCCTTGGCCTCTCTGCTGGGACTGCCAGAGGTGCTGATTGTGGTGGCTGTTTGGAAATGGATGGAAACCACTCATCTTGTTGCAGAGAGTGACTACTACTCAGGATTTGCAGAAGTTGCTTATGGCAGATTTCCATCTCTTTTTCCATGATCATTTAACACAGTGGATAGGCAGAGACTGGGTTTTGTTTTCTGGGGTCATACTTACATTTTAACACAGAAATGCTGTAACTTTGTTTTTTTCGATTGGGGGCGAAATCTTTCCTTTGCTAGGCTGTTATAAGGGTGGAGGAATGATAGCAGTGCCGGCGCAGAGCAGCGACATGCTCAGCAGCACTTCTTACTGCTGCTCTAAACAGGAAGGCCACATACACCCATATCCACAGCCTGCTACATATGGCAGCATACGCATGGAGGAGGGAAGGACCTGGCTATTCCCGAAACAGGTGCAGCACACTTCTTGGGTCAACATTGTGTTAGCTGGGTCCTAGTCTAGCACTGAGGGGAGCACAGGACTGTAATCCTACCCTGCTGTAGCACGGGTGAAGGTTTTCTTTGCATCCATTTTCCTGCTAGCACACCCACAGTAGGCAGGGCAGGATTTTGCCCTGGCTGGGCTACTCTGAACCTGTTTAGTTCTGTACTCCTGTGATTTCTATTGACTGTATTGTATCAACAGGCAAAACCTTTAGGAAACCACAGCAAAATATCTGGGCTGTAAACCACAGCAAACTAGAACAAGGCAAGATGCAAAGTGGATGATTTTAATACTGACCCAGATAGTGCTAGATAACGTCATTTAAATAATTTCCCTGCCTTCTCCCTTAAAGACTAACTCCTCTCAGCACCACTTTTTGTAGGGCAGGGAGGATCAAGCAATAGCGGTCACTGATGTACAGTGCTGACTCACTGGCTTTTTCTTCTATACCCTCACCATGGATCCAGTCTGTGCCAGCTCACAGATGGGGAAACGATAGCATATCTCTAAACTCCACTCTGCTCCCAGTAGGTCAACATGAAAAGCCAGATCCTCTGAGACTTTCTGCAAGAATGTCTTTTCCAAATTCCTGATCAACTGCACTTATCTCCTCAAAGTCTCTCATAAAAATTCAATATTATTGAGGCTACATGATGCAAAGACTGGCTGGGGGTCAGATTGGGGTTCTGCTTCAGCCACCTGACTTCATGTGTCTTGCAGATGAATATGAAGAACCCACTTTTTTGATTTGTTGGGTACAATAGACCAAGACTTAAATGATCAGATAAGAGAAGTAATACAATATTTCATCTGGGAAACGACCTAGAAAATTCAATTGTCCTCTGAAGAGCACTTGTACCAAATTTGGAAACTTAATTAATTAATTAAACTGTGAAACAGAGCAGTTTTAGTCCTGCTTTAAGAGAAAATCTTCATGTAAATTTCACTATGGAGTAGCTACCAGTGCCTCCAGATAAGTCTACCTCAGGAATTCTGCTGATTTGAGCTTCATTCTTGTATCACAAAAAAAAAAAATCTAAATTCTTCGATAGTTTAAAAAAAATAAAACAGTACAAGGTGGACTGCTGTTTTAAGGTAGAGACCAAAGGATAATTGCCTCCAGACTCAAGAAGTATGATCTCTCAAACAACTGCATGCCTTGGCATGTTATTTCTCTTAGAAAATGGTGTCTTTAATTGTAATCAATAAGAACGTAGGAATTGCTACACTGGGTCAGACAAATGGTCTACTAATCCAGTGTTCTGTCTTTGACAGTGGCCAGTTTCAGAGGAAGGTGCCAGAAATATGCCTCACTACAGCACAGGCATAATTTTCCTTGTAATTCAAGGCATCTCTCTTCAGTAACAGTGACATGGAACCCTCCACAGTTCCATGTATATATATCACATACCACAGAATGACTGTATCATAGATAATGACAGTGGAAGATTATTCTGTTGGGGTAGATGATAAAATACCTTCTCTGGTGTTCTATGTCTACATTTACCAGGATCCCTAATGAATGGGGTAACAGAAGGCCATTTCGAACTCTGGATTTTACACCAGAGTCACTGAGATCACAATGCAGCCCTTTGTTCACACTGGAAATGCCTGTTATAAGCAGTTTCTGGACCTGCGTGCTTATTTTTCCATGTCTTGTGAAGATTCCAGCATTTCCTCCAGAATATGCTTATTTATTCATTTGCCACTTGCACATTAGAGACACAAGGGAAGTGCCCATTGCTTTATTGTTCTTGTAAGATACTGCAGCCCAATGTATCTGTCAGACAGAGCCATCTTCCGCTGTTGCTATGGCTCGACAGCATGCTACAGCCAATTGCGAAGGAGAGGGATATATTTGTCTCTGTTGCTAAAGGCAGACCAGGATCCATACCCAATCAGGAGGCAGAAGGAAGCAGGACTGAGACTTGCTTTGAAACATCAGCTCTCTAAAGGGACCAGCATTTTTTTCCTCTGCATTTTATTATTTATGTAGTTTTTAAGAACGACAAGTGGCCTATGGCAGCCCTTCCATGCTGCAAGACTATTCTACACATGAGAGGGATGGGTTAACTGGCCAGTGTTGAAAATGACAGCACAAAGCCAGTCTGTTACGATAGGAAGAACACATTTCAAAATGACTTGAAAGAGGCCCTCTGCCTCTACTACATCAAATAACTGCTCCCCTCCTGACCACATATACACTCCAATTCATCTAAATCCCCCTCATTAAAAAAACCAACAACAATCTCATATAGCCCCCTCCAAACACAAGTGTCTCAGATGCAAAAGGTTTGGAAACCAAGTTAGAAAAAGCAATCAAATGCCAGTGCAGGTACTGAGACTTAGGTAAGAACTATAGAGATGGACTCCTGAGTGAGCTGCCTGCACACCCCGCAGTAGCACAAATATACCTGAGGCCTGGTGGAATTATGCTTTTTAAAAGTCTTTTTATAATCACATAATATTCTACTGTGTGGAAAATGAACCAGAGAGAGAGAGGTCCACTCATAACCTTTATTTGCAAACTTACTTCATTACAAGAGAGTCAATGTGGACATCAGCCTTCCACCAGTGAACCCTAAGCCTGGACTCTGGGAAAGGAGGATCCTCTTTTGTGATCCAGAATCTTTTTAAAAAAAACAACAACACACAATTGTGGTGAATACTTAAAAAGCTAAACAATGATCTGCCCCTCAGTGTTTTTGAGCCTGGGTGCAAATGAACTCCCCTCCCCTATTTCTCTCACAATTTCCATTTTCTAGCCCCGGGGTGAGATAAAAGGAAAAGTGTAGGGCTCCTGATCTGTGATAGAACAAAAAAACACAATGGAGAGGGAGCAGAAGCAGATGGCTTGGAGGCTGGTTTGGGAAAGAGTATCTGAATAGAGGAATTGTTAGCAGTGTACTCCTCCGATCAGAGCTGTGAGGAGCCTCAGATATTTGCCCAAAATTCAGGTATTAGACTTCAGCTGAATACAGTTACCAATTTCTATTAGAGGTCACATACTCCTGCAGTCTGAGGTTATCTGGGGCTGCACAACCCAAAAGCTGCTTTGCAAGATACTTGGGGACATACAAGGACTGCTTCACCACTGCCCTGCACCTCAAGCAGTCAATGTGTACCTGCAAAATAAACGCAAAGTCAATTTAATATGCTACCAAATGAAAATGGCAGTGTTCTACATTCACTCTGTACAGGTGTAAGTGCAAGGCAGTAGAGAATCAGGCCTTCAGTTTCAGGCTTCTGCAGACTGTGGGAAAGGCAACCATTAGGACCAGTTGCAGAGCTCCTGTCCAGCTGGAGTTGGGAATTCTAAGTGTGGATTGAAAGGGTTCAGATGTCCCCACCCTCTCCATTCCTCTGACCTTCATGGGGAATTCAAGGTCCACCTGCTACTGGGCCCTGATACTCTGGCTTTCCTCATCTCATCCTCTATAATACAGTTTTGTTGGGTGCTATGAATTCTATAGTGCTCCAAAATGTGCAATCTGTGGCACTATGGGATTTGGAGTGCCCCAGAATTCACAGCACAGGTGAACTGCAGAGGTTAGAGGAGACAGCTTTGTATCAAGGCTCAGCTAGGTCCCAAATTCTCCAGCCTTAACAAACCCACAGGGCATCCACACTGTAGATGACATTTTTGAGGTTTTACTCCCTTTGAATTGAGGGGCTTTTTACACAACTTCACCAACAACAATAATAGAGGGACCCAGAACCATCTCGTCCAGATACACAGTTATGAATACGGAGTGACCTGAACAATTTAACTTCCATAGAACCAGTGACTAAATACTTGCAACGGGCTACGCAGCTTCAAATTGTCCCAGTTAAAGTCTGTGATATGCAAGAACCTCAGGGAGCACTGCTTTTGTTTGTTACTTTTGAAACTCTTGATAAAACTGTAGCCAAAATGAACTTGGTAACAATTAGAAAAGGTCTCCTTTCCCAGTTAACTACACTGTGTTATCTGACTGCCTCTTTTGGCGAGAAAGGGGCAATCACTGCAGAACTGCAGACCATCATACAAAGTCTTGCTATGCGAGTTACAGTCGACCACCGACCGAGAATTCAAAGAGTAGCCATGCTGCCCAGAATGTGTCACTGGTCATGGGATCGCTTAGTGGATTCTCCAGCACCTGAAAGACAAAATAAAGGACCACAAGCTTCATTGTACACTTCCTTTAAGGATGCAATTACCATCTGCAGAGGAGCTCCTGTTTTCCTTCTTGAGCAGAGATAGGAGAGCACAGAAGTGTGTGGGGGAGGTACCGGGGTGACAATGGGGTATACGTACAGAGGGGGCTGAAAGCAAGAGGAATTCTTGTTCCATTTCCTGAGTACCGACAGGGCAAGTCATCACACAGAGTGAGAGAGTGAAAGGGAAAAACTGTTTACACACAATGTCTCCCTTGCAGATGGGAGAAATATGAAAGCTCTAGCAACAGAGAGACCGCGAACCCTGGAAATCTTAGAAAAGGTTCATTCATCATGAATGTCCAAAGCTTTCCTACTCATCTGGTTCATGTTATGGCTGTAAAAAGGTCATTTTCCAGATCTTCATCCTGCTTCTGTTAGAGGCTCAAAGGGTGTTTCTGTTACTGTCTTCAGAGCTGCAGCTGCCTCCCACAATAGGGTTAACAGATATTTTAAAATATCTTTTCAAAACATTTGTTCCAGCAGATTATATCAGTATAAGAAAAACAGAAACTGACGCTAAGTGCTCTCTACACCAGTAAATCTGAGGCCAAGATATAAACGTGACAGGTAGTTCCAGATGGATGTCAGATGGAAATTTCTTAGGTTGTACTGTTTATTATCATCCAATTCAGAAATGTGTCACACAGCTCTCAGCACACTGGATTTCTTGCTGCCATCCTCGGGGATGTTGCTGCCTTAAAAAGCAGTGTTAAAAAGCAGGTCACCTAGTAAGGAAACTAACTTATTTGTTTTGTTTACTATTTCCTGTTGCAGCATTGCTTTCTGCTTCTATAAGATGGCTGTTACGGGGGAAAAAATCCCTTTTAAGGGACAGTAAAACATTTTGTAATGAATGTCATATCTAAAATGCTAATGACACTGGGAGAATAGATTCAAACTAGGGATGTAAATATTGTTTTTAAAAGTACCTATTTAAACTATTGAAATATCGGTTATATCGGTTAACGGTTTAATCGTTAACAAGTTCACAATATAGCCCACATATATATTATCTTTGTCATTTTTCAGAGGCCATACTAGCCTAGTACTGGCACCCAAGTGAAGATTTGTGCTTTAATTATATTATTTTTGACCTGACTGGGTCCCTTGAAAGCCGCTGCAGACACATGGCAAACAGGCCAGCAGGAGGGGGTGTGCCAATGGAGGCAGTGATCCCCAGAACCCCAGCCTGTACAGCAGCCGCGGGAAGCCATGGGGACAGTGGGGCTGGGTGCCCAGACACACCCATGCCAAGCACATAGAGATTCCTGAGGGGGCATGGGCTGCAGCTGTCTGAACTGTGTGGCTAGGGGGCCAGGGACAGGCTGTGGGACCATGAGGCAGTGTCACACGCTCACACATCGGGTCATGCCAACAGCTTGGGCGGAGCCTCAAGCGTCCCCTCCCTTCCCCTACTACTGAGTTGTCATAGTAACATTAGAACTCAGAGGCTGGGAAAGTTCCGCTTCTGCAGCCCCATCCCATTATGTGACACCCCCCCCCCCCAGCCCCAACGTAATGTTAACTGTAATATATTAATAGTGAGACAAATACTTATCGGTTAACCGTTTAACCATTTAATATTTTACATCCCTAATTCAAACCATACAGCTGCTGTTAGAAGGTGCACACCATTTAAGCATGCACAATCTAGGGTGGTTAGCTATACACAGTTCTGTGCAGACCTCCTACATTGTGCATAAACAGTGAGTTAAATGATATGTTGTAAGAATACGGGCTGCTGGATCAGCAGCTACAGTGACACATGTTTAATTTAATGAGGGTTAGATAAGCAATTTACGTGAAAGAAAATCCCTCTCTAGTACTTGGTGGACACTGTCCAGGGAATTGGCCTCTGACAACTTGCCTAGATTGGGTTTGGAGACCTTGGGGCAGAGGGAGGTCTCTGAGCATTAAAAGGAGAAGAATTGCTACGACATGAATCAACATCTTTAATATGCCACCAGGAGCTAATCCTGCCTGAATGCCTACTGGACTCTGTGAGTAAATAATGGGACTGAGCAACAGGGGCTTCTCAGTCAGAGACCCAAATCGCTCACCAGCTATTCCCATTTCAAGGATTTGCCTCTGAGCATGCAAAAGCCAGTAAGCAATGGACAGCACTGAAGGAGTCTATATTCTTCTTAGGAAGAAATCTTATCACACTGTAAATATCCTGAGATTACAGGCAGTGGCCCTAAATATCCAAGTCCATGCGCATGAATGTCAGAGCCAGGCTAGCCTGCCTTACATAGGATCCAAGACCTTTAAGGGACACAGGAATCAAGAGAATAGTAAAGGAGAAAGGAGAACACTAGTCACACAGTTCTCAAAAAGAAACACTCAAAAATGTACCAATATCTTCACTTTCTTTTATAGGACAGGACATGATGTCATGGCTGAGGGAGGAGCTAAAGACTGTTTCTTTCACAAGAGATAAATCCCACCTGTACTGAGGGAGAAAGCCAGTGGAAATTAACCCTTAGACATTCAATGCTCAATCTCCTAAAGAAAATACCACCTTGTAAAAGGCTGTGGCTGGAATAACTAGGTGGCTCCCTTGCAAAGAAGGCTGGATTTTCTGACGAGCTCAGCTCCTATACAGAGTTCAGCACCCCCTTTCAAAAGAGCCCAGCACCCAACATGCACTGAATGTGCTGAGCTCTTCTGAAAATGAATGGGAATTATGAGTGCTCAGCACCTATCAAAATCAAAGCACTAAGTTATGTGCTTATACCAATTTGGGTGACTAATTTTAGGCAGCCACATTTGAAAATGTTGGTCAGGGGAGGGGACCTACCTCTGGTGGGAGAGCCTGGAAATAGAACACTTGCGTGCATTTTTTCAGCACATCCTAAGAACGTCAGCAATGGGATATGCTGTTGTTACCTGTCCCATCATGATGATCCTTAAAGAAACCCCCTACTTTCTACTTCACATCTTCCATCTCCCTCTGGAGAGGATTACGCTCCAGAGGTCTCTTCCTTTGTAGATTGAGTGCACTCTCTTACCTGGCTGTGTCCCAAGGCCTGGATTTCCTCCAGATGGGATGTGGAAACTGGTGGGCACTGGGATTTGCCAAGCACAGCCTGAGGGGCACTGGAAAAACCATCAGAACAAGTTAGCTCACATAAGAACCTGGGACCTCCTCGTGTTCCTTTTGCAATCATGCACCATTTACTTTAGCCTCCCAGCAGCGGGTCTGGAGGGACATTTGCAGGAGAAGCTTCTGTTCACATACAGGTGAGCACTACGTAAACCCACGCCCCCTCCCCACCCTTATTAGAATGATTAAACAGATCCTGCAGTGAGAGCATTGTCAGTGCCAGGAGTGCTAAAGAGGGCTGGCACATAGATTCCTGATTTTGCTTATGTACCCAGAACACACTCTACAACAAGGAGACATCTACCAAGGATTGTGTCTATCCTGGAGAATATGATAAAAACAATGATTTTAGAGTCAAAACACACAGCCTTTGGAACTAACCAAAACATCCTTAGTGCCGTCTCTACAGTCTTTCAAGGCCTCTAGCTGAGAGTCTCAGATCTCAGCCTGCAGCTTACCCCTCATCCAGACTTCACATCTGGGCTTTCCCAAAGGTCAGAACAGAAATGCTGGCTATGCTCAGAGCCACAGGTGCTAGGCCAAGGAAGGGAGGGGGCTTGGCAGATGGGATGAACGCATCTCTCCCTTTCTCTCCATAACCATCTCAAAGTCTCAGAGGTACCTCCAGATCCTGCCTGCTGTGTTAGCAGCGCTGTCCATCCTGCTCCCAGCAACGCTCCTCACTGTCACTTAGCCTACAGCAGATGCAGAGCAGAGGACCCATTGCTAGAAGCATTCCCAGCAGCCTGAGTTAAGGTCCCAACAATGCAGGCAGGATCCACAATTTGCAATGAGTATTGAAGCATTTGTACATCCTAAACCAATATGATCTCTGGAAAATCCAGGTTTTCTTGCTCCATGGAGGTGAGTGGGCTTTTGTTTCAAATGCCCATCACTAGGGAGTTTTGCTCTACATGAATCATGAGCTGTGCCAAATTTCACCCACTCCCACCAGAGGAGCAAGGAGGACACAGCAAGGGTGGCCATTGCTTAGGGCCCCACACAGAGCCACAGTTTACTAGCTGGACACAACTCGTCCCACCCAGCAGCACGACCAGATAGTCCGATTCCTCCCCCACACTCCTTCCTCGCAGCCCTGGGCCCTGCAAATCACAAAGCCGGATTTGGATACAGTCCAGGGGCTTAAGACAGACTATGAACAGATGCAGGAAATCTACTGGAGTTGTTCTAATGAGCTTTCAGGCCGAGTCCAGTCAGGGTGAGCACCTTTACAATGAGAAAAGCAGACTGAGTCTCCCTGGGTTGACTTCTAGATCTGCCCCTGCAATTGTCACCAACCAATAAGGGACAGAGGGTGATCTGGTAGTGAGAGCATGCAGTTGGAAGTCCATTCCAGGCACTGACAGCATGTGACCTTGGGTAAGTCATGTCCCTCTCTAGGCCTCATTTTTCTCATCTGTAAAGTGGGGACAATGCCATTGACCTCCCTTACAGGGTGTTTGAGAGGCTCCTTTCATTAATATCTGAGATCCTCAGATGGAAGGAGCTAAGTGCAATATTATTATTAATTATTGTTGTTATTACTGAGTGGAAAGAACCGGAGCTTTTCCTCTGAGGCAAAGATTAGCTGGGGTTACAGTGGCCCACCAAGCACACATATGTCCACTGATTAGAGGTCTAGCCCATAACAATTAAGGACAATCCTCTGTGTCTTCCAGTCTCCATGGGTAACGTTTTCAAAAGCATCTAAATGACTAAGGAGCCCCTAAGTCCCATTTTAGTGAGACTCAGGTCCCTAAATGCCTACATCACTTTTGAAAATTCTAAATCTTGTGCCAATTTCAGGACCCTCCAGGGAGAAACTGAGGCAGGTAATAAGTCAATGTGCAGCAGTCACAGCAGGGATAGGAGAAGAGGAAACTAACTCTGTCCTCATGACTAGGTGTCCTTGCAATCAGCAAGGGTTACCACTGCCAGGAGTATGATAAGGAGGGACGGCATGCAGCTTCTTGATATTGGTTATGTACCCACATCACATACTGAAACAAGGAGACATTTACCATACATTTCCCCCAATTGCAGTACATATTTTAAAAATAAATATGATTCATTCTAGAAACAGAACATACGGTTTTAAATCCAGCCAGAACGTCACTAGCAGCTCCTCTATGATCCTTCTTGAACTTTAGTTGCTATTTAAGACTGTGAATCCCAGAACTCAGCCTGCAGCCCTTCCCCATTATGTCTATTACAATCCCCAGGCCTGGGCAATCCCAAACCACCCAGTATAGGATATTTGAAATGCTAGTCCTGGCACGAGCTGCAAGCACCAGACCAACTGGGGAAGACAGGAAAAGTGTCAAGATGTTTCAGCAGGGGACTGGGAATGAGAAGTTTTGAGTTCTATTCCCAACCCTCACACTGACTCCCTTTGTGCCTTTGGCAAGTCACATAACCTCTACATGCCTCGGTATTGTCATCTATAAAATGGGGATAATAATGCTTACCTACCTACTAGGACTTCTGTGAGAATTAATTACATAGTGCTTGATAATGTCATTATTACACAAATGGTAGAAAGAATGGAGGAGAAGAGCTGGGATAGGAGGTTGCTGCTTCTATTTTGTCCTGCAGGTCAGCAAACAAAAGCAACTTCATGATATTTGCTCTGTGGCATCTACTGCTATGTAACATCATGATGGTACCAGGGCATTTTTGCATCCCATGAGCTGCAAAACCTGCAGGGGGAAACCTGCAACCATGAAACATCTGATAGAAAACCTGGCGCAGAAAGAGACAGACAGCGCAGCTGGAGTTCCAGGGCTGCCACCTCTGATAGCCTGCTGTATGGAACAATCTTGTCCTGATGCTGTGCATCTCCAAAAGGTTGATTCACAGGCTCCATAGACCCAGCTGTCAGGATTGAGGATGGGCCCATCACAGTCAGGATGGGTGGCATTCACTGTTAGAAACAAGCTGGCCAAGCAGTTCAGACGCTGAACCCAGTTCAGATAGGGTTGGGTGGGATGGATTTGTCCCTTCTTGTACAAGACTGGGGGCCTGATTCTCCTTTGCCCTGCACCATGTGGAGCCATTTACGCTGCACACAATGAGTGCAATTATGTAGCATTTCACACCCCTGTGCACAGATGAAGACGTCAATACAAGGCCAAAGCCAAGGCAGTGGGAGAATCAGGCCCCCGGCGTGGGAAGTATCATCACATTGCTCCCTAAGCCCTACTGAAAGGCAGGGAGGCTGGAGACCAGGGAAAGGACTGAGCACAGAACTCCATTCTCACTTGTGTCCTCCGCTCCTGTTACCTGTGGGGAAGAATGGCTTCCAGGGACCCTAGCTGTCCTTCTCTAAGCACGAAACTGTCAATCTCTAAATCTGCCTGGTGACAGAAGCTTTCTGAACTGGTCTCTATACAGCCACCTCGAGGGACCCTGCTCATAGAAGCTCTGACACCTGCTGGAGTAAATGCCAATGTTAAGAGAGCTACAGATAACAAGGCTCAGCCCACAAACCCAGCCTTCCTCATCAGAGGCTGCGTGACAGACGCACCACAATCCCACACCCGCAATTATGGCCAGCCGCAGTAATTAGCTGGCACCTAGCCGCTGCACAACTGGCTGCTCCTCTCCCCATCTGCTTCCATCCAACTTCCCTTCTCGGCTCTGGAGACATGAATTAATGTGTCCAAATGAGACCATTCCAGAGAAGGGGGAGAAGACAGGGGAAGCTGCAGGATCAGTGAACTACATGGGGTGGGACAGAATGGAGCGAGTGAGAAGGCAGGGGAAAGGAAGGGAGAGGTCTGAAAGACAAGGAGGAGCAAGTAAGGACAAAAGAAAGTGAAAAGGGTGCAAGCAGTACTCGGCTGTTGAGAATCAAGGGGGTTTAAATATTTAAAAGCCAGCAGCCGAGTTAGGTGAACAGCAAACAGCTGAAGGGAGTTGGCCAGAGGAGCAGCTAAGGGGTAAGCGCGGCCTCACAGAAGTGGCAGCTAAGGGGTAAGCGCGGCCTCACAGAAGTGGCTGGAGGGCCTGCAGCCTGAGCAAAGAGGTACAGGGGTAAAAACAAACCCTGGTCAAGTCCAGTGGTCTAGATTTTCAGACTTGCTCCCTGACCTGTTGGGAGCAGGACACAAGCGCTCAGGTTAAGCCCAGCTCCCCTGCTTGTCACTAGACAGAGGAGGCTGCCTGTGGAAGCAGGAAGGTCTAAGACAAAAAATCAAAGCGTTTTCAAACCAACAATGGCTCTGAACAGAGGGCAGTTCCACTAACCTGCTGTGCCAGGGCTCCACAGGGGGCACTGGCTGCTCGTGCCGGAGACGCCTTCTGCACTGGGAGTTGGCTGCCTTGCGTCCAGAGGTTCTGTTTGGAAGGGAAGCGAGGCACAGGAGCATAGGACAAAGTTCTCCAGCCAGGGGCTAGTGGCAGTGTAACTTGACGTCTGTCTGGTCTCCACGGTGGCAGAGCTAAGGCTTATTCCGTGCTCAGCCTTAGTGCAGAAAGCTGTTGGCTCTTCCGTGCTGAGAGGGGTCACTGAAGTTTTAGTTGACCTCATTTCCTGTAACTCACTGCTCTGCAGAAAGCTATAGTGATGCAGTGAATGAGAGGCTTGACTTTACTGCTCTACTAAGAGCATCATCATCATCTCTTAATGGGAGAGACAGCTGCTCAGTACCTATAGCAGCTCTACCCCTAGCCCCCTCTCTCCTAGAAAGGAGTCACTGCCAACTGAACCCCGGAGCACCAGTCCAGGGGGGATGGGGAGTCTGTGCCAGCTGCTCAGAATGGCTGCAGCTGATTTTGGGGCACTGACCACTCCCATCTATGAAAGGAGTCAAGGCTCCAAACTAGTCTCCCTGGGCACTGCCAGCTTGAAGGGAATGTCAGTCCTGTGAGGGAGGTTAAAGTCACACAGTCACTGCACTTCTGCTATAATGATGAGACTCCCTCATACATCACCTGGATTCCAGCAACTTTGAAAAGGTCCCATCAGCAGAACAGTCCAGACCCGCAGCGGACTGCTCCCACCCCGGACCACAGGGCACAAGGGTAATCTCTTTCTGCTCGGAGCCAACGCCTGCAGGAAATGCGTCTGCAAGACATAGAACAGGGCAGGTGGCACAAGACTCCTGGGAGCCCTAGGGTCACTACAGTTGTGACGCCGAAAGGAAACTAACAGAGGTTGGTGCTAGTGGGCAAATACAACAGGGCTCTCCCCGTCATTATTAATGACTGAATTCTGGTCATGACCCTGGAAGGGTGAATGGAAATGCTCAGGTTTTGTACTGAGTTTTACTGGAGTGAATTGCAGGTCCAGAGTCACATGTCTGCACTGGGCTGCCCCACTTCCTAGCTTGGGGAGCGGGATTCCTCTACTTATAAACTATTATTGTGTTGCTAGCAACTCTTAGTATTCATGATCTAGATTGGCGCTTTGTACCCAGTCCAACCTTGACAAGGCATTTGGGTAGTGTGAGCGATGTAGGTGCAACCTTCGGATTTTCACTTGCTAGGCTGGTGAAGGGCAAGACATTAGGAAAGTGACATGCTACATCCATGGAGGTGTGGGGTTGGAAGGAACCAGATGCCAACTTCACCAATGCATGAGCACTGTCAACTGCCGTGACACCTGCTATACCCTCTCCAGGGTGGTGTCTACCATGGTAACAGTTGGATGCAGCAGTAGGGGGCAACTCTGCTATAACCCTTTTGACACCCACTGTGTCAACAATGATGCCCAACAGGAACAGAGTGCTGCCCTGATTGCAGGGAGAAGGTGACTGATACAAACTCCCTACTTCCACCCACTGATGGCTAAGGGCGGTTCCAAAGAGGATGGCGCTATGGAGCTCGGCTGTTCTCAGTGGTGGCAGATGACAGAACAAGGAGTAATGGTCTCAAGTTGCAGTGGGGGAGGTTTAGGTTGAATATTAGGAAAAACTTTTTCACTAGGAGGGTGGTGAAGCACTGGAATGGGTTACCTAGGGAGGTGGTGGAATCTCCATCCATAGAGGTTTTTAAGGTCAGGCTTGACAAAGCCCTGGCTGGGATGATTTAGTTGGGGATTGGTCCTGCTTTGAGCAGGGGGTTGGACTAGATGATCTCCTGAGGTCTCTTCCAACCCTATTATTCTATGATTCTATTATTCTAACAGCGCAGAGAGGAGGCCTGTGTACCAGAGCATAATCCTCCCATGTCTGCTTGATTCAGTAATGCTGAGTTACTGATCCCAAGGAAGCAGGGGTAGCTAATAGTGCCCCTCTGTTTATCATGAGGTGATACTAAAACGGGCTTCCTTTTGCTGGACCACATCCCAAGACCACTGGGAGGAGACCAACCTGCAGCTTGTGGAATGCAAGATCCATTATCAGGCTGATGTTTTGCTTGGTGAGTTGAAGGCTCCTCATCGGTTGAACCGATGAGCTTTTCCAGCCGACTGAGCCGGGTTTTTTGACGACGACGGTAATTGGCAAACCAGTTATAGACCTGATTTGGCTGCAGGTTCATATCCTGAGCCAAACCCTCCTGCAAATCCAGGTAACCAGGGGAAAAAGAATAAACCACATCTAAATAACCATACTCGTCCCTCCAGTTTCCAAAAGCAATCTGACAATATGAGCTTCCAGACCCTCATGCAGGTCCTTGGAAAACATGCATCGCTCCCACTGATTGATCAGCTCATAAAGAGGAAGAGAACAGAAAAAGTTAATTCTCCCTTGACATCCTATTTGAGAAAGGGAATCCCAAGAATACCAATGGGTTTTTGCCTTACTTGTAATTTAACTGATATAAATAACTAACTAATGGAAATAAGCACATTTTTAAAAGTGAAGGTAATTTACCAGTGGAACACAAATTATTGGGCTCAACGCAGGAATCACTGGGTGAAATTCTATGGCCTGCCTTATGCAGACTAAACTCTCATAATGGTCCATTCCGGCCTTAAAAAATAATCTATGACAGGTCTTTAAAATCTATTGTGTTAAAATCTATTACATTAAAAAAATATATTAAGAGAACATTTGATTTAAACAATCAAAAGTCCAGAAATGCCACAGTTAAGGTTGCACATGTAACCTTTACTCTTCTCCCTTGTATATATTCATTACTGTACTCTTTAATTAAATGCAGTATAACATTTTTTTGTTAGACACATGTGTAACATCTTGTAATATATTTTCATACTTTTAAACTTACTATATTATCATTGTGATAATGAAACTATGTCTTTATTGATTTTGGCTATTTATATAATAGATTTTCCTCTCTCTCAAGTAAGTAGTTTAATAATTTAGTCAACATACATGTATTATATATTTTCTTTTCAAATCAGAAGTGCAACCTTCCTGGGGTGTAATTCAGGGAACAGGGAAGTTAACTACAAAGCTAATTTAGTCACAAACTTGGGGGCCTTATACATGCTAGCAAATTTCACTATTATTCTAGGTTGTTATATTTTATCAGTGGAATACTGTGTAAGAATGGCTTGTTGTGTACATTGCATAAAATAACTTTAAGAGACTCAAAGTAGTACACATGCACATATCTAAGGCTGTAGAAAAATTATCTATTATATTAAACTACTTGATAAATTACATGATCATATATCATAATGCCCACACACAACAGGACAAAGTTATGGTCTAGTGTGCTACTTTCCACTGTCATTTCCTGACTTTTAAGTGCTTAATTGAGCAACCTCAGCATTCTCTTAACACAGATTTTTGTAAGTTGCTGCTGTTTTAATTAAAAATATTAAAAAAAAAATTTCACAATGCAGAACTAAGCTAAACATGCCCAGAATAACCTGTTCCCCATACACCTTGGGGGCTTGAAGGAGGGAGCCCCTTGAGTGAAAATGTTAGGAGCGCTGCAGTTTTTACCTTATAGAACAGTGAATCAGACAAGGATTCCTGCCAAGTCCTGGCTCATTCAGCCACTTTCACTACATTTGTCTCTGTCCAGCTAAAGCTAGATGCACATAAGCACAGGGCTGACTATCTTGGCTGCAAATTTTACAAGTCTAGCAAGAAAACTCAGTGCACTTTTAAATGGGTTATAACTCAGTCAAATCACAACCAGTTAGCACCAGAACACCGACAGTGCTTCTCAGTGAGAGCTATTTCCCTGCCAAATTTCACCCAGTCAATTCAACATTAGAGTTGTTAAAACACTATTTAACAGGGAAGACATTTTCTCCCACTTCTTTGCTCCATAGAACAACTGAGTTTCTTTTGCTTAAGCTTAAAAAAATATTAAAACGCACACCCCTTTGGGCAATGATCAAACATGAGAAACTTCAGTCCAAAAACTGACTGAAACAAGGGGTTAGATTGGAAACAGTTATGGAGCCTTGATCACA
The DNA here is from genome assembly GCF_027887155.1 of Malaclemys terrapin pileata. Lineage (NCBI taxonomy): Eukaryota > Metazoa > Chordata > Testudines > Emydidae > Malaclemys > Malaclemys terrapin. Next base: position 11,924,187 of record NC_071520.1, on the reverse strand, counting down.
GTAGTTGCTGCTGTTCCTGTGCAAGGCAACGTTCAGCAACAACCTGAGTAACACTGTAGCATAGAGCATCCATACCCGCTGATTCTTGTTTGGATTCATTGTCACGTTTGCAGCAAATCGGTGCAGCTTTTGGCGCACTTTTTCTGGATAGTTTCGATTCTTTATGCCTTCAGGACAGAGAGAAACTGGTGGAGGATTCCTGTGCAAAAAAGAAAGGATAATCACCAAGGTCCCCAAACTGCGCCATTAAACTCAATGGAGGTTTTCCATTGATTGCAACAGGAGTAGGCCAAAGTTTCAAGTTAACGGTGAAACCTGTTCCCCAAGAAATGTCCATCTTAGGATGTGAATACAGCCTTTTAGTTTTCATCCACCACACCCCCAAATCACAGTAAAGGAAGAGCACCAGATCATCCCACTGCCAAGGTACCTCTTCCTGCACCGGAATTTCTGCACCGGTGTCAGGGAATCTGTGTGATGTTTCTCCATGACTTTGTGGTAGTGGATCTCATTCCAAAGTTGCACCAGCTCCTTCTTTTCTTTCGCCCTGCAACACTAAGACAATGGCAGGGCTGAGCACACCCTCTCCAGACAGTCAACCAATGACTTTTACAGAGGGGAAAAAACCCTCAGCATCCTGAAACGTACTCAAAGGGATTCACACTGGATCAGCGGAGTTGGTAGCCTTCCCCAAAGGTATGAGTCTTTTGCATGGCCCACTATTACTCCTCAAACCTGCACAGGACACCTCATGCCAGAAAAGAGCGCATTATGCACCTACTGCTTTTTTAAAAAAAAAAACAACGGTGAATGTAGACCTGGTGAATGGTCCTAAGCCGACAGCTCTGGAAACGGAGGCTCTTCTCTCCGCAGAACACACACAGCACGATCACTGGCAGCCCAAGCTTCCTCACACCATCCCACCCATGGGCTCTATCCCACAAGGGGCTGAGCACTCAGGACCTGATTCATCAAGACACTTAAGGACATGATGAGCTTTAAGCACAAGAAGGATCCCAATTCCAATGGGAATTGCACTTGTGTGGTCCCTGGAGTCTTTTACATTCCAAAAATTGCTCTCTTTTACTAACAGATGTTTTGTCCAGGATTTCCCTACAGAGCTCAGCACTGTATATCCCTCCCTCAAACTCCTCAGGGACCCCAACAGGCTAGTCTCCTACTTGTTGTTGCTGTAAGCACTGACGTTCTGACCCCTGACATGTATGTTATCATAGCTTTTCTAACAACACTTCCTGCCCTCCCTGTAGTTTCACTGAAGTGACCAAGAACACATTCCTACCTCCAGGAGTCTGCAGGCTGTGTCATGCTGACCCCTGTGGATATGGACAAGCACACAGGCTCGGACTACATTGATGTTGGTGAGGAAATATTCCTGAAGCTTGCACCCCATCATTGCCTCAACCAGCTTCTCCAGGCTGGGAGACATGCCCTGAAGATCGCGGCAGAGTTGTCCTGCTAGATCCAGCAGCTTGGCCTGTGGAGTGTCCTTGGTTTTATTTTTATTAAGTAGTGCCATGAACCGCTTCATGCTTACATTCCTCCGGACACCTCTTCTATGCAACAAAGAAACAGCATCTGATGTTTGAGCTGCTAGACGAACACTCCCCACCATATCAAGACACATTGCTAGCTTCTAATTCTCCCTTATACTATACGTTAAAATACTTCACTGCACTTTTATAGGACTTTCCACCTGAGTTTCTCAAATTACAAAGAGTAATTAAGCCTCTCAGTCCTCCTGTAAGACAAAAAGCATTCCAGGTTTGCAAGTGGGAAAACTAAGGCACAGGGAGGTGCAGTGACTTGCCCCAAATGACAAGACAGTGGAACACTTTGTAATCATCCAACTTAGAGAGCAAAAGCCCTTTCTTGCTAAAATACAGGGCAAATGAGCATCAGTAAAACTTAAAGAGAGCAAATACATTGAATATATGGGATCTTGAAAATAATTATTTATAAAGATGCTCCTCCCCCAAAACACTTAGTCTGCTACATAATTATAACCACTGACCAGGTTGTGCAAAATCTAATTACCTAGCAGAATGGAATAACTAAAACCTCAGTCCGGATAGGTGAGATCAAGTTACTTACTGCCCATTAGAAAAACACTGACTTGGAGCATCTAAAATTCCACAGTGCAATAAATTACAGGGACAAGTGACTTGTAGCTGATTCACTGGTCTCTTGTATTCTTGTAAATGCCATCAAGTGGTAACTGCTCTGCACACTGAACTTTGGAAGGAGTACCTACAGAATTAGCCATATATGCTCCTCTAGAAGGACAGGATAGAACAGTGGTTCTCAAGCTGTGGGTTGGGACCCCAAAGTGTGTCGCGAACCCGTTTTAATGCGGTTGCCAGGGTTGGCGTTAGCCTTGCTGGGGCCCAGGGCCAAAGCCCGAACCCCACCGCCCAGGTTTTGGCTTTGGCCCCTTCCCCTGGGCGGCGGAGCTTGGGTGGGCTCAGGCTTCGGTCCCCCTTTCTGGGATCATGTAGTAATTTTTGTTGTCAGAAGGGGGTCACAGTGCACTAAAGTCTGAGAACCCCTGGGATAGACTGCAACTGGCTAAGAGCCAGAGAAAGAGTTTAGCTAAGTAGACTACACCAGTGGTTCTCAAAGCCGGTCCGCCGCTTGTTCAGGGAAAACAGTTGGCGGGCCGGTTTGTTTACCTGCCACGTCCGCAGGTTCAGCTGATCGCGGCTCCCACTGGCCGCAGTTCACCGCTCCAGGCCAATGGGAGCTGCGGGAAGTGGGGCGGGCTGCGGGATGTGCTGGCCGCCCTTCCCGTAGCCCCCATTGGCCTGGAGCAGCAAACAGGCCAGTGGGAGCCGCGATCGGCTGAACCTGCGGACGCGGCAGGTAAACAAACCGGCCTGGCCCGCCTGGGGCTTTCCCTGAACAAGCGGCAGACCGGCTTTGAGAACCACTGGACTAGACCATGTGGGCAAGTCATCCATTGCTGACTCTCAGGTTTTGCCTTCACTGCAAAAAAGGTGTGGTTTTGCATCAAGTTGGCCATTTCACTGTATTATCCTAGTGGAGATAACGCACGGGTAGTTTTTACCTCGATGTAGCTAGCTGGGGTTGATCTCAGGTTTCACTGAGGTTTAAAACTTCACTGAGGTGAAAACTTCAGAGCCTAGTCTCTACTAGGATTGTACACTGAGGTAACTACATTGATTTAAGCACACACTTTTTACTGCAGTGACGACAAAGCCGTACGCCTTTTCTTGATGAGGAAAAGGGTGTATTTTTAAATTTGTTAACTAATCTGTGTTAAAATCCTAGCAAAGACAAGGCAGTTGTAGGTTTTAAAACATATTAGCTGGTCAAGGTAAACCCTAGCATTTAATCATTGTTGGCCCATGCTTAAGTCTTCTCCCTCCTCTTCCCCCAACCTTTTTATTTAAATGATGCCTTTATTTGGCTGCTTAGCATTAGTTTTATATTTTATTTTTAATCTATTGCTTGAAGATTAGGAAATTCTACTGTTGAGTTTACCCTGATTAGTTAACATGAGTTAAAACTACAACACCTTTTCTTCACCAAGATTTTAATACAGGTTAGCTTAACATGGGTTAAAAATGCCCCCCCCCCTTTTTTTCTGCCCCTAGTGAAGACAAAACCCTAGTTGCATTTACAGTGGTTCTGAACTGGGAGTCCAGTTTTCATTTTCAACCTTAAGTCAGACAGGAACAAATCCAACACCCACTGAAATCTCTCCACTGACTTCCAAGGGGCACTGGATCAGGCCCTCAGCACACAGAGGAATTTTAAGTGCTGATTGGCTCCACAGCTTGTCCTTGAGAGAGGGACATGCAAATCCATTCAACAGATTCATTTTAATAACTCATTTTGGCTCCAAAAATAATCAGGACAAACACTTTATCATCAGACAACCACACTGTCGATCCCAGCTGTCCTTGGACAAGTCACCTTAAAAAGAATTTCCTAGCTTGCAAACAATAGGTGAAAACTAAAATACAAGCCAAAAGCAAATAAAGGCATCACTTAAAAAAAAAAAAAAAACAGGTGGGAGGAAAAAGTCATCCTAAATGAATCCACGGCGATTCAAACAGAATGCACGTCTGAAATTGTGTTTTTGAATATGTTCAAAGTTGTGAAAGAGTGGTGTGGTGCATGTCCAGTGGTTGGAAGTTCCACATGCTGTGGGCCAGGAACAGTCCCCTACAACACCTGTGGGGTCAGACAGCTAATACTGTTCTGATGGAGGCTTATGGATTTCCCAAGTGATAGCCACTAAATACAAATGCAACTGCGAAAACTCCATGAATGTAGGATTAAAAAAGCCTCATCTTCTTACACAGCTAACAGGCCTAGCACACACCCCACCCGAGGCCCGGGCATGGCAGAGTGGTTAAGCTAATGCCAGCAGGAGAAGCGAGGGGACTCCGGCTGTTACGTGACACACAGGCAGAAGCCCACCACGGTGTTTGGATGGGTCTGGAACAGCACTTTTAAAACCTCTTTTCCAGACGCTTTTCAGGGGCCAGCAGAATGTGCTGTGCTGCTGCGCCCCCCACCCCAATCCCGCCGCTTTGCCTCCTTCAGCCCCCCCGTCCTGCTTACCCCCGGCTTTGGAACAGGCCCCTGCCCCCTGTCCCCGCGAGGGCACGGGCCGGCGTGAGCCCAGCTGGGGGAGCCGGTCAGTAGCTGCCCTGCCTAGAGGGCGCCCCGCGGGCAGCTCGCTGCGGTCCCCAGAGAACCCCCCCCCCCCGGGAGGCTGAGCCGCCCCAGCCCGAGCCCCGCGGTACCTCCCGAGGGCGGGCATCGGCTGCCTTGGCGCCGGCCGGGCTCCGAGTCCCAGCGATGCCAACAGCCACCGCCGAGCAAAGCGGCGCCGGGAGCGGCCGCAGGGAGGAGCTCGGGGCCCCACCCCGCCCACGCCCCCCGGCCAGGCGCCCTCAGCCGGACACGCGGCACCCGTGGGCTGCGCCCCAGGACAACACCCACTGCAGGACCAGCGCTGGGGCCCTGCCCTCCGGCGAGCGCTCCTGCTGCAGTGCCGGCTCGGTTCAGGCCGATGTAGTCCTGCTACATCGCCTGTAAACGCTACAGGGCCAAGGGCCTGAGCTCTCGTCCCACCCCCCAGCATACAGGGGCGGGTGCGCAGTGGGGGATACAACAGGCCCCCCAGTGCTCCAATAAACGCAACGCAAGGGCTAGTAGAGAGGAGGCAGCATTTTCATTCAAAGTTAGGTTTCTGAGGGATTTAAAATCTAACCACAGTTCAGTGTAGACTAGACCGTCCAGCAATAAATATAGCCGCTGAAGGTTAGAAACCAACACAGACCTGTGGTAGGATTGTCTCATTTTTTAAAAAGGGGTCGTTTATAAAACCTTTAAGTAAACATTCCAATGTGATTTGCTTCTCCCCCTCCACCCCCCATCCTTCCTTGCACATAGAAAATTGTAGAGATGAACTTTAAAAAAAACAAACAAAAAAGAAGCTTAAAGTTACCCGAAGTGGCTATTGTATATGTAAAATGATACTTTTCATAGTCATCCAGTTGAGGAAACTAGGTGACAGCAAGGTACCTGAATGGTAGGAGATGAAATTTAAAAAAAATGTCATCTAATAGGAATCGGACATGCACTGGTAATTACAATACACTTAGATGAATTAAATGAAGAGGGTGGTAGGCAGCTCAAGCCAGACAGTCTTTTCTACATGCGTACTATCTGATATCAGATATAGTCACTCACACAATGGGTCTTGGATACAGAAACTTTTTTGTGATGAAGACACATTTTTGTTGAAACAATGTTTATGATCTTTCTCTCTCATGTCTGTTCACAATCTTCCTCATTCCTGTAATCAGCTGCATCTTATGTTTAGCTGTCATTGATTTCTCCCTAGACTTGGATCCTCGCCTACAGCAACTGATTCCTTGTTCCTGCAGCATGACACACATCTCTGGGTCCAGAGCCCAGAACAGCAAGTCCTGAAAGCTTAAAGGGCAGAGACCCACTTTAACTGAAATTTAAAATAACTGTGACCTTTTCATGAGCATTAAAGCTTCATGCTTGCTCTAAGGAAACAACTTCCCTCTGGTAAGGCTCCATCTTCTGCATACTCCTTTATTGACCTATAGAGCCCCGCAAATCCACGGATTGGATGAGGATACACATTTTGTATCTGCGCAGGGCTCTATTCACCAATACCTTCTCTTTTACTCACTGCCTGAATTATGGCAGAACATTACACTTTTGATTTTCTGCATTTTTTTATTTAATATATTAAAACATATAAACACTTATCATGATTGTATAATACAGTGTATCTTACATATGCACACAAACATACATGCCAGAGATGTGAGGCATGATTTTGCCTAACATGTCACAGGCTTACAACACCTGGTCATTTCCAAAGATCACAGAAATGTATGGTGACCTCTTTTTCCTGTGACAAACCCCTGGTCTCAAAGTCTTGCCTTCTCTCAGTTTAGCTGAGTTCTGGCAAGTAGGGGATGCAACTATTTGAAGTATGGCTCTGTTCAGGTGATGAGTATTGGTGCGATAGGAGTGGCCTTGGGCCATAGTCTCTTCTCCCAAAAGCCCACTCAGATTCTATTGATTATCAATAGGAATACTTCTCAGATTAGGCTGGGTTCCAAGGTAAATTCACCCTAAGAATGGTCTTATCTGGCTGTTCTCTGCATCTTCCTCCTCATCACACTCCCAAGCTTTGAATTTTCTCTCCTGCAGATGCACTATCTCACGGTGCACTGGCATGCATCTTATCCAGACAGCCAGTCCAGAACAGGACGAGCCGGCCTTCTTTGTTCCAGCAGAACTCTGTGAAGTCTTTCAGCAACCGATCTGCAAACTTCTCATCCCCTGTGGCACTGGACCTCCATGTTTTGGTCAGCATGGTATTGTAGGCCCAGTTGTAACCAATGCGCTCTTCACAAAACATGTTCTGATTGGTTGAGCTGGTGGAGTTGCGCCGCCGTCGTTGCTGCCCACAGGAAAATTTCCGCTTGGAGTAAGGTAGCTGCAGCGAAACCGTCCCTGTGGGAAATGGACAGGAGTTTAATCTGTGGTCAAGTCTAGATCCTAGCAGTGTCAGCTGACCCAAATGTTTCTAAGGGAAAATTAGACTGAGTTTCATTTATTGTCTCGTGTGGCAGGTAAAGATGCACTCAGCATTACCTCCCTGCTACCTGCAAGGTTAATGAGGCTCAGAGAGTCCTTAAAGCAGGTACTCAACCTGCTACTTTTTACTAATGGCAAAAGTAATAATGCTTTATACTTATTGTAGGAGATGACTGGCCATTCCATTGCTTTCTGTTTATTATGATCCTTTGTCCCAGTTGCTACAGCTATTTGCCAGCTGATCAGTGCTACTGAAGGAGAACATTGAGACTAGAAGTGCAAGAATGGCTCTCCCTTGCCTATAATCCCCCCAGGGCTCTCATTGCCTACCAAGCATTGCTTACCTGTGACATGGATGTACTGGGGTTTGTTCTCAGATGGGAAGTTGAATGCAGAGGCAGAGTATTTATCTTGCACAAATCCAAATCTGGGGAAACAAATACTAGAAAGAATGAAGCTATTCCTGTTGGGACTCCTACAATCCATTGGATGGGAAAGGGTCGGGGGGGGAGGGGGTATATTTCCCCAACACATATGCACATCCTTCTCATGGCCCAAAGGGAAGGAGGCAAAGAGGGAAGGAAGGGATCCCCACATTCTCCAGTCCTGTTTTTTCCTGAGCATGGGGGTGGGGTTGCTCTCCTAGCTAATGTATGAAAAGCGTGTGTGTGTGTACGAACGTACGTACACGCACAAAATTAGGAGAAAGCTACAGAACAGCTTCTGGTATGGTGCATCAAGTTATAGGAATTGTCTGGTCAGGCTGGACAGTTCTGTCAGAGGACTAGTACTGCTTTGGGAACACACATCCCCCTCTGGGCTGAAGAAAACACCATTTTGAAGCAAGAAAAGGTCCATTCCAAGAGCCAGCTTCTCCATGACAGAAAGAGCCTGAGTTAAGCACTGTGAAACCAACTGCCAGCCAGGAACCACACTGAAGGCTTTGTGAAGATCCATAACAGGATGTTACACAGCCAGCCAAAGGCAGGAAGGATCGGCACTGGGAAGCTTATTTGTGCCTTCCAATTAACTCCTCCACCCTTATTGGCCCTTCTCTCACTAAGCAGTGTTCAAAAGAACACCATCAATTCCTCCTCAAATTGTTCCCAGCCTCTCACTACAGGTGTCAGATCCCAGTTACCTGCTTATTATCAGTCACTTAAGTTATCACTCAGACATGACATGACATGACAGTCCCTATCAGAGATATGACAATTTACCTGCTTCTAGCCTAAGAGAATGGGACACCTTTAGAACCTGATGTTACACCTGAGACAATCAGTAGGGTTTGCTAATGAGCGAGAACGTTCCTCCCACATATTGAGAGCATCCATCCCATTCCCACCCACTGCCAACTGTGCACATTTGAAGACATTCTAATTAACTTAGTATCTTTCAGAGGACTTCAGGGAGACACACAGCCCATGGTTTCAAGTTTAACAGTACTACTTTAAAGCTCCAAAATCTGACTAGATCTTTACACCTCACTCCAACATCATACCCAAAGATGGATTTAACTCTCATCTACCCTGCTCCGCACATACCTGTGTGCAATTGCCTCCTGGAGCAGATGCATGCGATCCCAGTAAGTTTCAGGTTCAAAGCCTGAAACAAGAGAACCAGACAAAGGTCAACTGAAACCATTTAATCTTTACCAACCCATAAGAGGCTTCCCCAGGCCAACTCCATTGTGTGCTTCTCCCTATTCCTTTAAGCCACCTCCTTTGGTCCTATTTTATCTGTCAGCACTCGCCCTGAACTCCCCACATTCCATTAAGAGGGTTTTTTAAAAACACCAACAGTTGATTCATGAACCAACCCTGGATTTGGCTTTTGTGACCCTGTAACTACATAAAAACAGTAAATACATAGGATTTGAGAGGGGTGGTTTCACTGTTTGTTGCTCTTGCAATACTATCGAAATATTGTCCTATGTTTCCACTTTGCCCACCTTTGGGCATCAATAAGATGGCAAGGGGGAAGGCCTGGAGTTAAGACCAACTATCCTTCCATGAGGGTCCCTGACCCCAAATCATGAATATATTTTTATTTAGTGAGGATCAGGAAAAAAAAAAAAATGAGCGTGACTACCATTTTGAGCACCACTGCATTAAAAATAGTCTATTTAAAGCCAGTGGGGCTACACCTGTACCACAACATGTAGAATATTCATTGCTCTTTCTGCATTTACAGTCAGACTCCAGGAAGAGTGTTACCAGGGGTGAGAACAATTTAATCAATAAAATGAATTTTTAAAATTTGTAAACTGTGATCCTTTTCAGATCATCCCTCTGCACCAGCTGTATGATGGATCTCTCTGTGCTGGGACTCATGAAGCTCTGACCTCTGGGCAAGGCTCACAGTTGAGGCTTATCACAATAGCATCACTAGGAAGGGAGAGGTCATGCTGAAGAAAAAAAAGGATTGCTGTTCCTAGTACTTAATCTCATGAGCAAACCTTCCTACCCAGAATGTAACCATGGCAACAAAAAGAGGATGCTAACCATGGAAGTCTAGCTAATGTAATCTCAGAGAGAAGGGAACAAACAAATGCAAGATACAAATGCAGACTGGCTAGCGAGACGGATGGGAGCTGCTGGCAGAATGGGCTTTTATAATTTTTACAAAATGACAGCAGGGTAACTACCTGATATAGTTTCTATAGGAGCATTCAGTGTCATGGCAACAGAGGAGAATGAAGGACATGGAACTCTCCCTGATGATGGGCACCTCTCACCACCAACATGATGCTGTGGTGTGTGCCAACTGCCCTGAAGTACAGCTTCCCTCCTCATCCTGAATGAGCTGTACCCTTAACAGTAGATGGGAGGGAATGTAATGGCAGGCATCTTATCCAGCCAGTGATCATATCGTAGGTGAGATTCACATCCCAGTGAGAGTTCTCCCTACAAGAAGGTACCCAAGGCTGGCTGGGGAATATTTCTTACCATCAAACAGATGCTCACTGCCCTCCTTCAGCAAGCAGCTAACATTGAGTGGGATGAACAACTGTGCTCGAAGTGGGTCTCCATATAGGTAACTGGGCAACGCAAACGGACCCTCCAGGACTGGAACCAACAAGAAACCACAGGATGTAGCTTTCCGATGCCAACCCTGAACCTGTGAAGGGATTCAAATAATGAATCACATCATGTATAGCTGCATGGAAAGGAGTACTTATGTGCATAAGAGCAATTTGTCTCGCCAAGAACAAATCAGACATGCTCAATTACCAAGGGGCTTTGCCTGCTTTGCATACTGAGCATGCAATCATCTTCATACGCAAAGCAGCACAAATACAAGATTTCAAAATTGTATTTTTTAAAGGCATGCCACATAAATCAGAATGATCAATTAGATCAGGCCGGTGCAGAGAAGCTAACTGAATTCTTTGCATCAGTCTTCACTACAGAGGATATGAGGTAGATTCCCCAACCTGAGCCATTCTTTTTAGGTGACAAATCTGAGGAACTGTCCCAGATTGAGATGTCATTAGAGGAGGTTTTGGAACAAACTGATAAATTAAACAAACAGTAATCAGTCACCAGGACCAGATGGTATTCACCCAAGAGTTCTGAAGGAACTCAAATGTGAAATTGCAGAACTACTAAGGTATGTAACCTGTCATTTAAATTAGCTTCTGTACCAGATGACTGGAGGATGGCTAATGTGACACCATTTTTTTACAAGGCTCTAGAGGTGATCCTGGTAATTACAGGCAGGTAAGCCTAACTTCAGTACCAGGCAAACTGATTGAAACTACAGTAAAGGGACAGAATTATCAGACACATAGATGAACATGATTTGCTGGGAAAGAGTCAACATGGCTTTTGAAAAGGGAAATCATGCCTCACCAATTAGAATTCTTTGAAGGGGTCAACAAACAGGTGGACAAGGGTGATCCAGTGGATATAGTGTACTTGAATTTTCAGAAAGCCTTTGACAAGGTTTCTCACCACAGGCTCTTAAGGAAGCTAATTAGTCATGGGAGAAGAGGAAAGGTCTTCTCATGGCTCAGTAACTGGTTAAAGATAGCAAAAAAGGGTATGAATATATGGTCAGTTTTCAGAATGAAGATAGGTAAATAGTGGTGTCCTCCAGGGATCTGTACTGGGACCACTGCTGTTCAACATATTCCTAAATGATTTGGAAAAAGCAATAAACAGTGAGGTGGAAAAATTTGCAGATGATACAAAATTACTCAAGATAGTTACATCCCAAGTAGACTGTGAAGAGTTACAAAGAGATCTCGGAAAACTGGGTGACTGGGCAACAAACTGGCAGATGAAATTCAGTGTTGATAAATGCAAAGTAATGCACGTTGGAAAACATAATCCCAACTATACATACAAAATGATGCACTCTAAATTAGCTGTTACTACTCAAGAAATATCTTGGAATCATTGTAGATCTCTGAAAACATGCACTCAATGTGCAGCATCAGAATATTAGGAACCATTAGGAAAGAGATAGATTATAGGACAGAAAATATCATAAAGTCATTATATAAATCCACAGTATGCCCACACCTTGAATACTGTGTGCAATTCTGGTCACCCCATCTCAAAAAAAGGTTTATTAAGATTGGAAAAAGTATAGAGAAGGGCAACAAAAATGAGGATATGCAACAGCTTCCATATGAGGAGAAATTAAAAAGATTGGGACTTTTCAGCTTGGAAAAGATGACTTGGGGGGGGCGGGGAGGGGCATGGAATATAATAGAGGTATATAAAATCATGAATGGTTTGGAGAAAGTGAATAAGGAAGTATTATTTACTCCTTTACACAACACAAGACCCATAGGTCACCCAATGAAATTAATAGGCAGCAGGTTTAAAACACACACAAAAAAATCACAAAACGCACAGGCAACCTGTGGATCTCATCCCCAGGGGATGTTGTAAAGGCCAAAAGTATAACTGGGTTCAAAAAAGAATGAGATAAGTTCATGGAGGATAGGTCCATCAATGGCTATTAGCCAAGATGGTCACAGATGCAACCCCATGCTCTGGATGTCCCTAGCCTATGGCTGCCAGAAGCTGGGAGTGGATGACAGGGGATGGCTCACTTGATGGTTACCTGTTCTGTTCTTTCCCTCTGAAGCATCTGGCACTGGCCACTGTTGGAGGACAGGATATTGGGCTAGATGGACCACTGGCCTGACCCATTATAGCTGTTCTTATGAATGCACTTAAAATGGGATATTTCTAAGGAAACTGATTTAGCCTGATTACAGTAAGTGGCCAAGGACTGCTTAACTGGAACAAAATTTCCATTGGGAGAGGATCTACGTGACCAATGCCAAGGGGTTGAATGGGGAGTAAACAGTCTGGGATTTCTGAATGCCAGTCTCTTGATACAGAAGTTGCCAAATAAGAAAAAGAAACAAAGTTAAAGTAAACAGCAAATGTAGAGAATAGTTTTTCTTGTATTTTTATCCTTGGTGTTGTCAGTGCGTTTTTAAAAAGCCTCTTTGCTGACTGGGACAACAGGCTGCCTACCCAAGGGGCTCCATTAAAACTTTGTCACTGCTTTTCATTTTAAAAGTCAAGGCACAGTGGATTAAACTGTGCTGGCTCTCTGCACAGGGTCAAAGGCTACACACAGTGGCTCAAGCGGGACTTAAAATGATGCCTTGGCCTCATGCTGGCCCTCTGCACAGGGTGAGTTAACTCATTAGAAGTAAGAGAATGCTACACCTACGATAGAGTGACTAAACACACTGATTTATAACAATGATAAGAGACACTCAAACTCAGCAACACACATGCATAGCAGTAGCAACAATCAGCAAAATTGTCCTTCAAAAAGATACAAACTTCACTCCACAGCATCTGTCCTAGCACTTTTCACTGACTTTCCACTAATTGCCTTGCTGAATTTCCCTGTGCACTCAGGTAAGGACACACATTTAATCAGCCTGGCAAGTTTGAGAGCATCCAGGACACAAGGACCCTTACCATCTCAAAGAGAACAGCTGCTGTTACTGCCATCCAATGCAATTTGATCTCGAAGGCAGCATTCAGCGAGAAATTGCCATGGTAGTAACAACTGCACCATTCCAGGCGGTCAGTGCGGTTATTCACATCCACATCCAGCGTCACTGTCCGCTGCTCAGGTACTGTGGCAGCTATGCAGATATGGAGTCAAGAGTATTTTAAAAAAAAAAAAAATGTATCCAGGAGTGGGAAGGGGAGAGAAAGAAAATTAAAATGAGACATTAGTTTTAGGCACGGGTTGCTTCATCCCCCTGCCTTGCACTTTTAGGGCCAACAAAAATAGTCCAAGAATCTTGCTAGCCTAAATCACAAGAATGAAAAGGAGAAGAGAATTCCACCCACACCAGGGAACTCTGCTGCCCCAATTCCTTTCCTCCAGAAAATATTACTCTAAACAGTCCAGTGACATCTAAACTGGGGTAGACAGGGACTCTCCCCTCTAGGAAGTGAATCAGTCCCTGAACCTACTAATTAAAAGTGGAGCTGTTCTAGAATTTAGTAGTATTCCAGTGTGGAACAGAAGGTGCTAGGGAGGGCTAACCGTGTAACATTTGCCTCTGAGGCATTCCAATTTGATGATAATGTTCTTTACATATCTCCATACAAATCACAACACTGAACATTTTTACATCAGGGAAGGAGTATTCCAGAGAGTTTACAATGACAGCCAAAAGGAGATGAGGAATGCATTTAGTTTCCAGAGTCCCACAAAAGTGGTCTACATTAATGCAATGTTAAGGCTGCACATTAAAATTTTTAAAAAGGCAAAAAACCAAAAAGGTTCCTACAGCATGATCATCTTTAGCTTATTGCATTTAGGTAGCATTCTTTTCCTTTTTGAAATTAGTATTTCTGTAGTGCCGAGGGGCCCCCTCCAAGATCAGGGCCACATTGTGCGAGGCCACATAGTACAGTCACATAGGAAAAGAAAGTACCTGCCCCCTAGAGCTTACACTCTAAATAAGTGAGGGCTTGTCTACACTTAGGCCTAACTTGGCATTGCTGTGATCGATGCAGTGGCGTCCATTTAGCGGGTCCAGTGAAGACCCGCTAAGTCGGTGGGAGAGTGCTTTCCTGTCGACGAAGAGCAAGGTAAGTCGGCGGGAGAGTGTCTCCCGTCGACACAGTGTGGTGTAGACACCGCTGTAAGTCAACCTAAGTAACATCAACTTCATTTACGTAACTGAAGTAGCGTAACTTAGGTCGACTTACAGCTTTAGCGTAGACCAGCCTAAAACACAAAGGGTGGGATGGGAAACAGAGGCACAGGAAGGGGGAGGGACTTGCCCAAAGTCACACAGCAAGTCAGCAGCAAAGCCAGGAATAAGGCCCTACCCCTTAAACTAGGCTGCCATTTCTTGTTTTTCTTATTACATGCCTTAGTTTAATATGTTTCTATGCTGTTCAATATTGGACATAAAACACCAACAATATGCACTATGGCTGTGTTAATATTGCTGTGACATTTCCCAACCTGCATATTTGAACTGTCTTTCATTAGTTGTTTGGTATTTTTTAAGCAGAGAAAAGGAATTGCTCATATTTTGTAGTCTTCGCATTTAAAAGTTCCCAATTAAGTTTTGAAATTCACCCCCAACATGGAGGGAATTGGGGCAGAGTTCCCACCTTTGCTTCTGCTCTAATTTGTCTGGAGACCATTTTCTGGGAGGCTGGGTTAACAGTGCAACATCCTATTGTTTATGCTGCAATTACTTTAGCTTGGCAACAGAAAAAGAGATAGAAATAAATAATAATAAATGCCAGAGATGTCATCTTGGAGAGCACCATGCAGATGCTCTTTTGTAAATAAGTCTCATCACTTCCTGGCAAAGATTTATCTCCTCCAACTCCCACCTAGGCCAGGTATTGTCAGACATACCAACCTCTTATTCTTTTATTTTTCTTCCTGCCTTTTTACTCAGATATCACTGAAGATGCACGGTTGTGGGTAGCTTGGGGGCTCATCTTAAAGTTACAATACCAGCTTTTCAGGAGCCATGTAATGTAACGTAAATGATGAACCACCACAGAAACCCACTTTGGGATGTTTGAGGGCAGCATCCCAATAGGAGGTAAAGCAGAAGCAGCTCAATCAGTAAGGAAGGCAGGTGCTGTCTGCCAGTGCAACTGCCAGACACAACAATACACCAGCCAATTTGTATAAATTAGCACACGCCGAAGAATGAACTCCCTGCTCCACTGCTAGATGGTTCCTCCTCCAAGTTACTGGTAACACAGGACTCTCCATCAAGACTGCAAACTGTCTCTTTCTACCTTACCCGGTGCCTCTATTCACAGACCAAACAACTGGAGGCAAATCCCCATAGGAGCGCTCCTAACAATCCCAAAACTATCACTGGATTAGCATCTTAAGTGTCTCTAAATTTAGGAGACTCAAATGGGTTCTTAGAAAATGGTCCTAATTTGACGCTATAATAGAAGACCTCTGACTTTCCATACACTTGGCTGGTTTTAAGAGAACTCACCTGCTTCCCAACTGTGTCTTGTACCAGTATTAACTAATGAGTTATAGTGCACATTGGAGAGGAGGAGCAGACAGGTTATTCTTCAACCACAGATTAACTATGTACATGGTTATAATTACTAGTGCAGCATGCATTGCTATAAATCAAAAGGGACAAGATTACGTATATCACAGATCAGATTTTCATTGGGAAGGGAAAAGGGACAATCATCAGACAAGTGACAGGGAAATTGGCAAGGATAAGGATTTTACGGGTACACAGAGCTTGTTCCAGAGCTCCCAACACTTGCATGCTGTTTCATATCACAGGCTGACATTTAGGGAAGGTGGAGGAGGGGAAGAAATCAAATGCAGCCAAAGCCAAGAGAGGAACAAATGAAGTCACGTGGACCGGCTGCCATTGGGGTTAGTAAAGCTTCCTGCCTCAGATGTACTGGTAATGTTTTTGGAGTGTTTAGATGAGAAACAGCACTGAAGTGGCACACAAACAGGTTTCCTTCTGAGAACAGGTAACACCACATTGTTTACTGTAGGAAAATCCAGTCATCCTTTAGAACAAACCATAATGGACAACAGTAGCAGTATGGAAGCGCTTTTCATCCCAGGACAGCAAAACGGATTACGGATCATTATCCCCATTTTACGATGGGGAAACTGAGGAACAGAGAAGTGAAGTGGTTTACCAAAGCTGCATAGTGAGTCAGATATAGTTTCATGAGCAGAACCTAGGTCTCCTGAGCTTCAGTCCTCTGAACCACACACTATCTGGACACCAGGCTGGGCTCAGGTTCACCGAGCTTATTAATTATGCCAATAAGGTTTTGTACTGGCCAAAAGGTTAGCTTCAGTGTGTAGTAGGTAAAGAGCTCCTGCTCACATGGTAGCTTAAGATAATAGAATTGTTAGCTTATTGTTCTAGGCCCCTCCCCTCATTTTTCTATTGCTTATGCTGTTCCTCTTCGAACAAAGCTTTCAAAAATATAGACAGGTTACCATAGCTTCAAATTTAGAAGATACAGTGACTATACAAGAAGAATGGGGATGTCACTTCTCTTCAGAAGAGTCAAATATATAATAGAAGAGCATTGGGGGTTCTCGCTTTCTAATTTAGATGGGACTTTATAAGATGCATCTTATAAATCTGAAGTTATGGCAATGACTTTTCTAGCATGTTTTACAGGGAACATATAGCATATGGCAGGAGCAAGTGACTCAAGCTGGCCTGGAAATGCAACAAGAAGATGACAAAGCACACATATTAGGACATATAACTAGTGAGTTTCACTGGCTGTTAGTGGTAAAAAAGGCACCATGTGGTCTCTGTGGCACTCTAGTGAGAAATGCTTTACAATGGAAGGAGATTTCAAGATGGGATAATGACACCCACTCCCATTGCATGCTCTGATGTTCCAGATTCAAAACCCCAGTTCATTCACACTGCTGGTATCTTTTGTAATTGTGGCCCCAGATGTCTGACCTGGAGTTCTTCAGCCTAGATTGATGCCACCATGGTCTCCAAGTGTCACAGTACACAGGACTCTCCTACATTCCACTCTCCACAGGAAGAGTATCACCAGGGCTCTTGCCACTGGCAAACACTTGTTGAGTAAGTATTAGACTTTAGACTTAGTTAAATGAAGTTTTGGTGCTCTGTTCTCACATGTCATCATTTCCATGTGCCCAGCAACGACTGAACTCCATCATGTAGTTCTGAAGAGTCACACCAGCCTCCCATGAAGACGGGAGAGGAGTATTATCTCTTCCTCAAACTCTAGAGGAAGGTGGGAATATTTTACTTTTAGGTAACCAAGATACAGATTGTTCCTCTCAGCCAGTGAAACGCATCCCAGAGACATGACAATGAGACCACCTGCATGACAAATGTACGGCCAGCATGAGATCTGCAGCCTGTTACTGGTCCACGTGAGATCATACCCTTGGTTGGCTGCCATTCCCCTTCAAAACACTCCCTTGTACTTCACCAGATGTCATCTGTGTTCCGCATCTACCTAATAGTGCGGCTGCCTGGCTCCGTCCTCCGAAACTGCGGCTAAAGGAACTGTGCCTACTTGCGTAAGAGGCTGGGCGGCTGGGAAGCCAGGGCAGGAGGAATGCTGGGATTTCTGAGTGCAAGAGCTCTTCTGCCACAAATGCCACCTCGAACCATTTCCTTTGGAAAGTGGAGAAATCGTCCATTGCTGCTGTGTGCCACATGGTGGGTGGCTGCTGCATACCCCCTGGATAAAGGCAATGGGAAAGAGTTGTCAGTCAAGAACAAGGACCCCTTAACACACAAGGTACCATTACACTTCCTGAATTTCTAGAGCCTAGGTTCAGAGGGAGCTGGAGATCTCACATTTGTCTTCCGATTCCCATCCTTTGAGTCGACAGTTCAAGGAAATTTGGTGATCTTTTCTAAAGGTATGTGGTGAGGAGGGTGGGGAGAGTTGAGTTGTCCATCTGTCATTAAATTACCCTTTTTTTTTAGTGTTACATTCACAAAGGCTAGGGCATCACTTTGGATCCCTATACACTATCCCCCCTCCTCCAAACATTTATTTAAGGATGCTCCCCTTTCAAATCCCTTCTCAGAATACACTTCTGCAGCAACACCTACAACAACTCAACAAAATTCAAGGTCTACACTGAGGGGCAATAGGGGAAAGCTCAGTAGTTACATAAAAGTCTGACCTCGGTCCGGCTCCTTATCAACGACAATCTTGTAGAAGTAAAAGCCATAGATGAAGGTGCGCAAGGCCTCTCCAGATGCGTGAACAATCAACTGCTCATCCAGCATTTTCTAAAGAAAAAACAAATGAAAAGCAGCTTTCAGTGGTGAATCGGGGCTTTGGGGTGGGAATGGGGAGACATAAGGAAAGTGGGTCTTTCCTTTGGAGACATTAAAGGTTCAAGCTCCTCACCTGTAAAGATGAGAACAGCAGCAATGCTTCCCTAGACGTGCTGAAAACCCAGCAGGCTAGTAGCGAACAGGGTCAGAAGTCCTCATCTTCCAGATAATTTGTATTTTGTTCTTTTGAAGTTCCCTACTAACTAGTCTCTTTCCAATCTGCCTACTACCTCCAGCGTTTGCCCTCTTACTTATGTGCCTTTGTCTTACATATGGGTTTTCAGGGAGCTGCAAGTAGCCATCACATGGCTTCAGGGCTCAGAAAGGTTCTAGGATCCTCTGTGCTAGCTGGCGTGGAGTCTCAATAGAAGTGAATTCTAGAGCATTTCTGAGCCTCAAAACACAAACCCTGATGTGGTTCAACAGGGAAAAGAAAAACCTACCATGCAGAGTGAGTGAGTGAGTATTACATATAGTGTGTGTATACTTATTTAAGTATCCTTGAACAGAACAGTTTAATGCTCACTGTTCTCGTGACAGCTCCAGTACCCAAAGCAGTTAGAAGAAAATACAACCACACTGTAGTGACTTACACTCCTAGCTAAAACTAGGGCTTTTGGTAACCACCAGTCAGCGTGAGATTGTATGTAAAACTGCCACCATCACACCAGCAGGGGAAAAAAATACAACACCTATTGCACATCATCATACTGTTCTGTGATAGGACATCTAAAAATCAAACCATTGAAGAAAATATTTTTTCCAGCCAGTATCTGACTTACAAAACAAACATTGTTGCATATTTATTGTGATCTCCATCTCAAGCCAACTCTTATTGGGGGAAGGAGAGATATAAAAACCTGGTGATAGGTCACATTTCCCTATACATACATAGTAGTGGAGACACTCTTGAAAAATATATTAGTAAGAGGACTTTAAATGAGACACACACACACACACACTACAGTTTCCCAAAATCTATGCTTTCCCCAGTGAATGGGACATTTCTGGCTCATCCACCTGCCCTCTTGTCAATTCTCTCACCTGCATGATGTCAATGGCCATAGCCTGGGTCTGCACCCCTTCCAGGTTGTTCACCAGCCAGTGGACTACCTCAGCACTGATGAAACAATACGGAGAGAGGCCCTTCTGTTCAGAGAGCAGCTGGATTCCTGTACTGAATACCAACACGTTAAGCATGTAATTAACATGAACTGAAATCACACAGAAAGACAGAAAAATTACTACTGCAGAGGAAGAAAACCCAGAATGAGAAATCTGAAGTTCTCTGTAGCTTGTGTACCGTTAGTCTCTGAGACTGCAGAAGTTTGTATTTTGCAATGGAGAAAGCTCCTAAATTACTCCCTCTACAGTGACTCCTGCTTAGGCAGGCCTGGGACTGTAGCACCTGAATTCTATGTAGCCTCATTTTTGTACCTTAATTTCTACAGGGACTCCTGCTGGGAGAGGCTAGAACTGAATAATACGAAGACTGCTAAAGAAAAGCTATTCCACCATAGACCATGAAACTCTTCCATTGGGTGCTCACCCATCAAATCCTGCTTCAAAGCCTCATAGTGAGATTTTAGGCATGTTTTGACTCAAAACTTACGTGGGGTGCTTCATGGCTTCAAGAATCTCGATCAGAGTGGAAGAAGTAGTCAGGGAGCTTGCAGAAGACTGCTGAGAGCTGGAAAGTAAAAAAAATTGTGTTTAACAGTCCTGTAGCTGCCAGTCTAGTTTGGCAGATGTTTAGGAGAGCTGCTGTTTCTTCTCTTCACAGCAATAATTGTTCCACGTTTTATCTTCTGTTCTTGGTGCATGTGCCAGTAATTTGCAAAAGGCAGGAGAGTCTACGCATGTAGCTCTTGCCTTAGGAAACCTCCTTAGTGCAGCACAGAGCAAAGGGGAGGAGTTAGTTACCTTTAAGGAATAAACAGATGACTAAAGAACAGGTAAAAGCTGTAAGCACATTTTTGCACTGGATTTACTCATGCTATACAAACCCTATTTGCATGCACTGTAGTTCAGAAGCAATTCAAAACACGCCATTTTAAAGATACTAACATGGGAAACAGGTGCTACTGTAGTTTATTTTTAATACCACTTCCCCCACCGTGTTTCACCACCAGATTGGAACCCTTGGATTCCAACAACACACTTGATCCAACTACGCACTGGAGAGACCCCTTTCTCCTCAGAGAAGAGAAGGTATTGGATTTCCATGTCCATTCAAACCCTGGCTTCCTCAGAGTGCTCCACTAATAGACCACAAAAAAGTTCTGGAAGGAGCAGACTGTTGGGGTGAGGGAAATCAGGCTCATGTCCATTCAATGCTGGACAACTGGGCTAGAAGACTGGTTTTAGCGCCACTATTCAAGGACAGCATTCTCCATCTAAGTCACAGAACATGGTCTTCAAGTGACATGTGCCTTCCAGTGCTGACACACATGGCATGAGCACAGCACATATTGTCCTATGTTTCCTACGCTAAGTACCCCCACCCCTGTTACCAGCAAGAGGAATGTATTGAACAGAATATCATTACAGAACTGCTGTGCTCTTCTTACCTGTTCTCAATGGAGCCAGCTGTGGCATATCCCTGGTCTCCTATATTCTGAGAGCTTCCAAGGGGCTGAGTGCTGCCCCTATCAGCTGACTGGCCTGTGTTTATCAGCATGTTGCCATCTAGGGCTGGAGGAACTGTCTGATCTATAGAGACCTGTAAGGAGCGCGACATAGCAACACCTTGTAATTCACAGAACAATCCTTTTCCCACTACCCCAGCCTCTCGTAAGCACCCCAGCTCAGACTCTTCCCGGGGCAGGCAGTCCTTTATGCAGCTATACATATACAACAAAGAAACACAGTCTTGCTTTGGTCAGAGCTACTGACAACTCTGCAATTCATTACATCAGTGTCCCAAATTGACCCAGATTAACATAAAGATCATCAAGTAAGCAGCAACCGTGCTAAGAGAACTGGTGGCAAGGTAGCAAAGCTGGCTGCAGTCTGATATTTTCAAATTTTAAAACGAACAAGAAAGGATTTAGATTTAAGAGAATAAGCACCACCACACAGCCATGGCAACTGATAGAACAGGATCTCAAGTCACTGAATGGAAGGGGTGAGCAATTTAAAAGATAACCTCAGCTCTTTCTCTGAGATTGAAGCATGTGAATTCAGCAGAGGGATTTCAGCTTTCATTATGCAAAACAAAACAAAAAACACCCATGCACACCTCTCTCTTTCTCTCTCTCTAAAAAGAAGCCATAAGCCAGCTATCTTTGATTTTTTTAGGGTAGTATCGGGAGACTGATTGGCACTCGCCCACAGCCATGTCACTGAGTGATACTACAGGACACTTTCCTCCCGCAGGAACACTTGTACTAGTCCATGGCAGACTGAATAGTTAGCAAAAATTAACATAAAAGCCTTTCAGAAAGAACGGGAACGCAGAAAGATTCAGCAAAAGACAGGCTGTAATTATCAGCTGCCATCTGCCATTAACACATATGGCTTAGGGAAAGACAAATTATGTAAAAGCTGCATAAGAGGAGTGGGTGAGGGAGACGTGAACGGCAGAGAAAGTCTAACTCAAACAGGTGTACAATTAGGGCTTATCTGCCTTTGTGATTCCACAATGCCCAGATTCAAGCACAGGGCCTGACTGACAGCATACAGCTCCCCTCAGCAGGGACTTTGATGGAGGATGACAGACAGTTCGGGGGGTTGGAGAAGGCTTTACTCTGTGTCACCTCTCCTCGCTGCCACCTCCCAAGCTCTCACACTTTGCAAATTGTGCCCTTTCGATACAGCCAAAAGTGGCAGATGCTCCATATTGAAGTTACAGCACATTCATCCCTCCCAACCTCAGAGCTGGCTTGGACTAGCAGCACCCTCTGAGGATGTATTACCCTGTAACCAGCTACTAAGGAGTGCGCAAACGGCATCTGACACTACTACCCTATGAGATCACAGAGAATTCCACAATGTTTCCATCCTTGAGTGACCTAAGAACCCTAAGGTGGCACCTTGACCTGGTTCTCTACAGCACCAGCTATCAAGCAGATATCACAGGAGATATTTAATAGAAAATTAGACAAGAGCTATTGCCATTCTTGTTTAGTGAAGGAAGGTGGAAATCAGGAACTTACTAACGAAGTGAAAGGAAAAGTTTTGAGTATTTGGCAAGTAAAGAATAACAAGGAAGGGTACAGGAGTATCCAAAACACAATACAAATACAGAGCTGTGGATGGAAATAAGTGTATTCACCAGCAGTCCCTTTATATTAATTACTGTCCTTTTGGTGCAATGCGCATCTCACCACTGCAGAAACTAGTGAGCACATGTGGTAACTAGCCCAGGCCTAGCTTCCTCAGTTACAAGTTCAGGACCTGAGATGCACTTCATTGTTTCAGTCCAGATGCCAGGGATGGGAAGATCTGATTCAAAACTGACCTGCGGGTGGAAGGTCGAAGCTGTGCGTGGGCTGCGAACAAACTCCATAAAGAAGGCCCCATCCTGAAGGCATCGGAGGAAGTAGAAGCAGTAGCAGCGGCAGCAGTAACAGGAACAAGGAGGTGAAGAAAAGCAAAGACAGCGTTGTGCAAGTGTGCAGTCACCACAGGGAGGGAGTGAAAAACCAAAAAGACACCTCCGTCCAGATAGGCAGGCACATCAGAATTCAGAGCATCAGCAGACTCTGCTCTGAGACATTCCACCTCCTTGTTACAGATGCCCCAGTCAATCACATTAGACCATCACACTGATCAGGGGCCTGTCCAAGCACATGCAGCTCTGAGCACAGCCTCAAATTCTATTACAGTGCAGGGGAGAGGGAGAGAAATTCACTGTAGAGAAGCTATTTCACCAATGTCAAAGCATGCACAAATTAAATGGGCACTCCCCCTCCTACACACATACCTGGCATGGACTCTTCCCTTGCTGCTAACCAAGGACTTGTGCCAAGAGCCTCCTCCCACAAAAGATAAAGCAATTGATCCTCTCTAGGTTTTCATTTGTGTTTTCATTCTTTGTTGCCTTCTTTAGGCACAAGCCTTTCTCCAGGCTGAAGTTACTAAGCTGGGCCTGTACCTGGGGAACATGTACACATGACTTATGTCCTCAGGGACTTCACCACATGGTTATAAACCTGGCACCTTCTTTGGTGCAGGAACATGGCAGGTGAGCTGTGGCCCCAAACACACATGCTAATGCAAGCAACTTTACAAACTGCCAGGTGTTCCCCAAATGGTTTTTGTACCAAGCTAACTCATCATGCTAACCACTCATGGTTGTCTGAGAACTGCCTGCTGAGTTGATCCACCATAGTGTCCTGCAGCCTGGGAAGGTGCATTTTGGTGTGACTGACTCAGAATGCTCCCTTTTGTCTGTTGATATAACACACAGCTGTGGTAGTGTCTGTCAGCACTTGGATTGTTGATCCCAGGGGTAGCAGCCAGGATCCCTTGCATGCCAGATGGATGGCTTTGAGCTCTAGGAGGTTTATGTGATGCATGAGGTCATATATTCCAGAAGTCTGAGACATGCTCTTATTGATGGTTTTGGGTGAGTCTGAAGTTGCTTGATGAGGTTTGCTATTGTTCGAAATCTTTATACAACACAAATGGAAACATTTAATTGTAACCTGTGAATGTGAAAATACCCTTTGCTTTCTTTAAAATCTCTATTTGTAGATATTTATAAAAGAGTTTATCACTGGAGTATCCAAGCACTGCCAGTGACTGATGAACTTGTCTGAACTCTACACTAAATCTTCCATGAAGGACAGATTTTAATATGGTTACTTTTCGATTATGGCCAGCAGCATTTGTGCTTAGAGCAAGGTCTCCTACGTAGCATGTGATAAAATACTTTGCCAATGGAGTCAGCAGGAATCACTGACAGCCAAGCTATTCCTTCCTCCATCTGTAGAGCATGCTGGTTCCCCATATCACTCTCCTCCCCCTCGTCCTGCTATGCAAAATCCCAGCAATGGTGCAAAAAGCAGTGTGGTTTTTAAACTGGGGAGAGGAGTGAAGAAGTGCAGGTTACTATGCAGTAGAGGTTTAAGATGAGATTTTATAGCACAAATTAGGGCCTGAAGGTTTGCAAATGTTCTTCAGTCTTCATATTCTGCACCAAGCTTGTCCAAGTTTAAGTGTATTGATCTTCTCCTCTCATGCAGCTCAGTGAGGTCTATGTCTCCAATACAAATACGTGTTTATTAGTGAAAAGGTCAAAACTTCAGTGCCAGTTCAACTGCAATACAAACTACATTCAAACCCAGATCTTCAAGGGGATGCTGTATATGCCCTGGGTACTGTACCATCAACGCTTTCTTAATGGTCAGTAGCAAGATACCAAAGGGACCCTTCTCAGGCTGTGGGCTGCCCCTCGACAGTTAATCCCGAGACAAGGCAGACTTCTGAATCTTGTGTCTTGACTCAGTAGGCACCTGTGCCTCAGCTCTGGAGCAGTGCTCCTTCCGACCCCATCAGACGTCAAAGCCAGAACGGAGGCAAATAACTGGAGCTTCTCGGTCAACATAGCTCTGGAGGCTTAGGGTGGAATCTCGGCTCCCCGGGGCTCTTCAGAATGACAGACTGGAGGACTGAGGTCTAAAGTTGCATCCTTCCTTTCAGTGTCCAATGAGGTTTGTGAAGTGCTCCAAGAGGAACAATTTTAAGCAGGCTTTTCTATCTTTGAATTTGCTTAGAAAAGAGGTACATCGCTCAGGAATACGTCCCTCTCCTAAACAAAATAAGCACTTAAAGAGCCCACCATTAAGTGGCATTGAAGCTTCCCACAAGGGGCAGATTTCAAACCTCAGAGATTTAGCTTCTGCCATTTTGCTAGAGCTCCTGTAGGAGGCTGTCTATGTGGTGTTTCTATCTTAAAACCTGAACCTATCTAAAATAAAGAAAAACAAGTTGTGTGTTGCCAATAGGCAAGAAGACTAACTAAGCACAGTGCACAGAGAAGCAGGCCAACGCTGCAGGGGAGATGAACTGAGAATGAACTGAGGGACAGCTGGACCTGCCCCACCCTTTCTGCCTTTTTGGGGGGTGTGGGGGGATGCACAAGGACATCTAGGATGCAAAGCAGCAGCCCCGACAGACGTTGCTAGCTTTAAAAAAAAAAAAAATCTGACCTCACACGCATGGCGCACATGTGAATCAAGAGTGGAATGTATGTGTACAATCACTCCAAGAACTCTGTTAATTTCAGAGGAGACTCTCTCAAGTATCAACTAGAGACTGGGCCAGAGTGTTGTTACCTTGCGTGGACTGTCCACATAGGTGGGAGTGATGGCAATGCTCCCACTCTCAGCAGGTTGGGCAGAGCTCTTCCCAGAAAGCATTGCTGCTTGCTGCTCCCCCAGGGTCCTAAAACAAAGGATAAAAAGCCATAAATATTGTTACATAGTGTCCCAGGTTGGACTATACACTGGCTGAAAACTATTGTTTTGGGAGGAAGCATTACTGTGCTTTCTAGAGACAGATGCTTTCCCCTACACTCAACCTCAAAGGGGTCTATCAGCTTTTTAGAAAAGGATGATTTTACCCCATATACACAATACCTTGGAGTCCTGATTCTATTAACTGTTTTTCCTAGCGCACAGTACTTGCTGCCCTCTGAATATGTTCACAGCTCTCCCCTAGTACACTAGCATCAAACTCCTTGTTTTCAGTGGTATATCTGGTACCAGCACTCTTGGAATTTACTCACCATCATTCCTAAATTATCTCTGGTAACACATCTACTTAGCCTCAGTTTTACAGCCATTACAGGCAGACACTTTTGTGCAAACGCAGCTATCATAGAGCACTCTCCATAGGGATTTGCAGAAGGAATAGTACTAGAATTTATAAAATGCGACTAACTCTGTTGTCTTATGACGGGAGTTGTTAGAGTGAAAATCTCTTACAAGTAGCTGAGTATTTTGTTTGTTTTTAAAAGGAAAATGGCAGTTTGGACTGCCAAAATATATTATTTGGGTCTTTTTTTTTTTTTTTTTTTTTACATGAACCTATAGACTATTTCTGCCTGAGCTGATGAATCTCAAATATGGACATTCAGTCAAAACAGAGCCAGTATGAACTGACACAAACATTTTTGAGATACAGAAAAGAAGATTAATTGACATTTAATGTAAAATGAACAGGTGCTTGCTCCCATCCCACAATGCATTGCTAAGCCCAACACAAAAACAGAGGGAAGAGGTAACTAGGAGGTTTGAGGCCTTGCTTAGGCTGAGTTGTTAGTTACCAGTGCAGCCGCACCCATACCTAATCTTTGGTGTAGATGTGATTTAAAACAAGGTAGCTCAGTTTCTAAGATGCACCAATATAAACTGCATTGCACCAGCGCTGGTGCAGCTACACTGGTAGCTGAAATCTCTGGTGTGGACAAGGCTTTAGTCTTGCACCAGAAAATCAAACACACTGAAGCTATTCCAATAGAGAAGGAAGGCAGCTCACAAAGCTAACGTGCAAACATAGTTAACCAGCAGTGTCTCCTACAGTGTATGAGCTGTGGCTTCAAAAATCCTTCTGCAAGACTCATCTCCCTGCTGGTGTCACCTGCTCAAGGACTTGAATTAATTCTCTCCTCATGTGGGAAGGTGAATGCGAGTGTGTGCGTAAAACTGATTAGCACGAGTGGGCGTTAACAAGGAGTTAGAATGTCTGTGATAATGGGACTTACTCTCAAATCCACCCACAGCACTGAGAGCAAAGAAGACTCTAGTGTTATCACAAAATGGAATTTGGAATCACACCAGCAATTCCCTGTTTAGTCTCTTTCCTCGCTGTACGTTATATTTCCTGAGTTGAAGTAACTTTCCTACCACCTCCTCTGAAGTGTTTTAGTTCATAATGAAGATTTTGAATATTCTAACAACATTAATCAGGAGATTCCAAATAAATTTGCTGTCTCATTAAAGATCTTGGTTTTAATGCATAAAGATCTCTATGGTTTGGGATCTGGTTAGCTTAGAGACTGCCTCTCTCCCACACCCCCAATGGATAGATCACCTGAAGAGCTATGGCTGTCAGTCCTAGATGGGCACAACCGGATTGGAAGCAGGGTGTCTTCAGCAAGGGTCTGGAAATAGTTTTGTTTGCACTGACATTGGTACAGCTTTCCTACTAGCTTGGTCTTAATATATCACACACATTCCCATATGATGTTTAGTACCCTCAGAACAGTAACAGTAATGGATATAAGCAAGCATGAACATGAACTTCATTACTGGAATGTGAGTGTAGTTGAGAGACCTGCTGATGTCTGATGTCATAACTCAAGAATGTTAATGATATATTACTGGACTTGACAAACCATATCCCCAAATGTTTTATGAACAATTCTATACAAAGTAATGTTATACTGACTGTGTTGTATCCTACCAGCTGGATGGAAGGATCTCAAAATGTGGAGCTCAATCCTTCTGAACTGTCAGTGTCAGAAATGGTCATCCTTCAGAGCCCGGTGCAAGGCTCATCTTTTTAGCCAAGACTATGCTGGGTGGATCTAAACTAAGGCACTTCCTTACCACTTCCTCCACTTTCCTTATTTCTCTCATAGTGGGTAGGTGATTCATTTGGGGGTAGGGCCAGTATTGCTGCCCGTAGCAAGTGGTACAAACGTGTTTCACGTGTGATGCACCAAGATACCATGGTGATGATGTCCTTGTAAATGACTAATATAATCTTCTCTCTTTGCTACCCTTGCACTTGTACAGATGTAACATACCCTGTCCTACTGAAAAGGATGGCATTGCCCCACTGTTGTAATTCCTCTCAGGGAGCAAAATCTGAGGTGCTTCCTTTGTTTGATGATAAATTCCCCAATGTGCTGAAGCCGGGGCCAGGTAGGTGCTCTGTGATAAGGGTGTTTATTAACTTTAGCGTTCAGACTCACTTCTGACTGGCTTCCATTTCCAACAGGGCTGAGAGGGCCGAGGTTCCCTTCTTCCCAACAGGAGGCCCAGAAGGCTCCAGAGAGTGAGAGGAGATTGGGCCAGCCATCTGCAAGCCTTTCAGAGCAGCCCCTTTCTAAGTAAAAAGGAACAGAAGAGGAAACAATGAGTCAAGGTCTTCAAGGTTCAGCTGATCAACAATAAAGTCACACCTTATAACAGTGATAATACTTTGGAGACAGCACCTAACGAAAGAGCAAGGGCTTCTCTACACGGGGAAATTGACTAGAATAGCAATTCCAGAATAGCTCCCCATCGGGGGACTTTTCCAAAAATAAAAGTGACTTTGTTCTGGAATAATTACTGTGCTGACAAAATGGAGTAATTATTTCAGAATTTATTCCAGAACAGTACCTCCACACAGGCGAGTTATTCTGAAATAGGTAGGTGGTTCATTCTCCCCCTTGCAGACAAAACCTAAGATGGGAAAAATAATTAGACCCCCCTGAACTAGCAAAGTTACTAAACATACTCTCCTTCATTTATACACTTCCTACGCAGCACAGGACTCTTTGGGTGAATTTCATATACCTGTAAACAACAGCTAATAGTATTGGCCATTTGGTGACTCTCAAAGTACAATTATAGACAACGGATCCACCGACCTATATGACTTCCTTCACTCGAGCTGCTGAGTGCAGCACTCAGCCTGCTCAGTTCAGAAAAGTGAATTGTTTCATTCCATAGAGGACAGGGATCTTCTGAGCATCATTCCCTTAGAAGCAGGATGCACAATGCCCCCACATTCACCATAGCCACAGTACAAAGCAGTGAAAGAGTCCTTCAGTGGATGGTGGTTCCCAAATATCAGTCTTGTTTCAGCAACAGACTCTCTCTGAGCAGAAAGCAATGAAGCCAACAGGCATAGTGTACAGTACAGCACCGCTTTCCGCAATGCCAATCAATTGGGAATGTTATTAGAGAGCTAGAAGTGCTTCAAAAATTCAGCCTCTCACCCCACTAAGGTTTAGTTACAACACTGGCTCACCCTGATCATCCGGTCTGATCGATGGCGCCGACGAATGCGATTCAAACCCTCCACAAAGCGGATGAAGCCATCCAAGAGCTGCCATTCCTCTTCATCAGAGCGGGGCTTGTCTCCATACACATCACAGTGTGCTTCACCTTCTGTAATGCGCTTTGTGGCACTGATGCAGGCTGGGAGCAGCAGAAAGCGTGTCCTCCAGAATTTCAGTGACTCAATGAGGCTGGAGGAAGGAACATGGTGGACAAATAAAAAAAGCAGACAGGGTACAGCATATCTCACAGCTGTGAATCAGAGATTCTATACGACATGGTTGTGTGCCAACTTGCTTAGAGTCCAACAAGTAGATTACAATATCACTGAGTTACAACTGCAAAGATCACCAGATCCCCACTGCACTCCCACTTCAATTGGGTATGCATCCGAAGAAGTGGGCCGTAGTCCACGAAAGCTTATGCTCTAATAAATTTGTTAGTCTCTAAGGTGCCACAAGTACTCCTGTTCTTTTTGCGGATACAGACTAACATGGCTGCTACTCTGAAACCACTTCAATTAACGCAGTTAATACTCGCTTACATCCGTGGTTTTAACGGATCTCATGGCTGTGCCATTAAAGCATCAAATGACCTACATGCAATGGGGCATTCAGCAGGATGAATGTCAGTGGGAGGTATTTACCACCAAGCATGTTGAAACACAGTACAGAAAAACTAATTTCCAGGTTGATAATGTCACATGGACCTTCACTTTTAATGTAACCCATTAGGCAATGCTGTAACAAGGTTTTACTGTAAAAAGCAAAAGGAAAATAAATTTCAGAGATACAGGCTAAGGCACAGAGGATTTCAGTTGAGACTTGAAATGAGGTGGAAAGATACAAGGAGGCTGGTTCACTCGATAGACGATACAGAGGAAAAGGCGCTCAACACCTTTGGGGATACTCTGTGAAGGGACAAAGAGAAGGCCAGTTTTAAAGTCGACAGAGGGGAGGGAGTAGAGTCAAGCAAGGTCTGTAACTTAAGTAAGTCCACAGAAGGTTTTAAAAACTAAGGGAAGAAATTTTGAATTGCATCTAGAAATGAATGAAAAGTCAGGGAAACTGTCCAAGGATGACAAAATGTCATCATACTTTTTTGCATGCACGGGGGATGGAGGAAGGTAAGAAATAGATCACAAATACCAGCATGCGCGAGACTTTGCACCAAAATCAGGCAATGCAAAAATGGTGCTATGTAAAATTCAAACAAGGGTAACAGAGCTGATAATAGCATATCAATGAAAGCAGGTCAAACACTCCCTCAAGTACCATGTCACCAGAGCTATTCAAGCCTTTACAGAGAAAAATGTTGGGTCAACTGTAGATCAAAAGGAAAAAAGAAAAAAAAATAGGACAAAGAGCAATTAGGATGGAAAATGAGATCTCTCACCTGAAGTCTTCAGAGCCAGCAGAGCAGATATACTGATCCAGGTAATTCCACTTATACTCTTCCAGCCGCTCGTGGGAGAACTCGACCCAGCAGGAGACAAATTCAGAGTCAGAGTGTGAAGGGCACAAGCTGTAGGTGTAGTTTATCTGAGCAGATTCATAAGGATACCTGACAAAGACAAAGCAAGCCTCACCAATCCTGGCACTCTCAATGGCAGCTCCTCCCGTAACAGAAGGCATTGAATACAGTCATCCAAGCAAATACAGGTAGGAGGAGACAGCAAGTCTGCTGGACAGGTAGTGCTAACTTACTTGACTGGAGAGTTACTCACTTCGGCAGATATCGAGTGACCGTAATTATTTTGTCCTTTAAGATGACTTTGTGGAACGTGCGGCCCATGCTCAGCCAATACTGATCTTCCTCCTCAGGCTGATTTCGTGATACAAGGCCTAGAAGTAATACATAAAGAGAACATCTTTCTGTTCACCTATGTTAATAGTCACAGCTTTGTTGCACAAACTGCACCTATACTGTAACATTCCATGAATGAGCTTCCAAACGCTATTTAAACCAAGTGTCATCTTTAATACCATTTCTTTGAAGAAGGCTTGCTCAGCAAGATCAGCAGTAGACATGCTGCAGGAAGTGTTGTGCACCTAATTGATGGGCTGATAATTTCAGCATAATTTTCTATCCTTCTCTGTGCTTCATTCCTGGAGTTAATCCCTTAATGTGTTGTTTTTCCAAACGAATCTCACCATTTAAGCCTTTGTTTCCCACCCAAAACCACAAAGGGTAATAATTCTCGTTCCTACCCTCACATATTCACCTCCCTCAAGCCTCCCCTTACTTTAACTTTGTCCAAAAGACATCATTAACATTTTAAATCAAATCCTGTTCTTAGACTGTGATTCCAACACAGGGAAGCGGGACCGCATTACCCCACGTAATCTAGAGATCATCTACACTGGGTATTAAACTGTGTTAGCTGAAGCATGGTTTTAAGACAGTTCTGGTTAACCCTGCCCACTCTGGACTGGAAACAGCCATTTTTAAGTCATGTTTCAAAAGACTTATTCTAGACTAAAATTGGAAAAAAAAAACAGTTTCAGAAATAGCTGTACCTGTTCTACAGTGATTAGGCAAATTGTATTTAAACCTGTGTTAGCACGAACTATGTTAAACTGGCTCACCTACATATTTCAAACCCCAGTGGGTACAGGGGTTCTTATAAGTCTCCAAACAGAGTTCAGAACTGCTTTCCTGGATACACTATGCCCTACCTTCCCAACCCCATATCCATCTCCTGCAGTCACAGCTGACTCTCCATTGTCTGCACTTGTGCTACCCCATATCTGGAAATCTCTCCCTCGAAGTAACCAATCACGTAAGACAAAGTAAAATGTGAAGAGAAAGAATGAGTCTGACTGATGACTGTGGAGGCTGTTGGAGGAAGAGGAGAGAAGGAAAGACAGGACAGAATTTATTATGGAGAAAAGGAACTACAAAGCAGGTAACACTCACCTCGGCTGTAGAGGGGGCTGCTGCTCAGAGGGGGTGGTACAGTGGTAGTCGGTTTCTGTGGTTTGGGATGCACAATGATTTGATATCCTTGCATGAGACGCTGACAAATGAACTCCTCAAACACTTGTTGGGCTGTCATCTGCACACCTTCCTCATCTCTCCTGAGCACAAGGGATTAATCACAAGACCAATCAGCGTAAGGAACTGGCCACACACCTGCTCTTGCTTCCACTTTTCCCAATTGAGGCCCTATTACTGCAATGGAATCTGCACAGGTGGAGCCTTGTGCCTGCACAGATCTACTTGGAAGATCCGGATGTAAGCCAGCTGCATTTCTATCACTTCTATCAACAGTTCATGGGGATGGATATTACCAAACTGTCTGGAAAGATGGTATTTTGCAAACAATTCTGAAGCTAGTGAGAATAAGAGGCATTCTGACCATCAAGATTTATTTACAACAGCAGCAGTTAAATTTCTGACAGTTGTATTTTTCAGCACTCGTATTATTTAGCAAATATATTCATAACGATATTCACTTCTATAAGACTTTCCATCAGAGAGTCTCAAAGCAGCTCGGTAACATGAATTAAAACTCAAACACCTTTAAAATGGGGAGAATACTTTCCTTCCTCAGAAAGGGGCAATTTAAGGCACAAAGAGGTTAAAAGATTGGCTCATCATTGCCAATCAGCAGGAGAGCTTAGTATAAAACCCAGAAGCCCTCACTCCTGGTGCTATGCTGTAGCCAACAGCCCCTATATTCCCTTCTTCTCCTGAACACTGGTATCCTGCACTTAGAGGGGCAGACATTTCTCCACGCAGATTAAGTTACTTTAATAAAGCCATTTATTATACCTTCTAAGTGCCTAAAGTGTAAGATTTTAGTCTCTCATTGTGAGAGGTTTTATTCCTCCCTAACAGGGCAGTAGTCAACATAACTGTTTTGTTACTTCATAGTTGGTGGGAAGTTTCAGAGATGTTGAAGGGAAGCGGCATGGTTTTGGGGAGAGTGTTCTGCTATATGGTGGCTACTGCAGAATTGCAAGAGAATCTCAGTGTGTCTTTTGGTTTAATCACACCACGATGGTTTTCCTTCCAAAATTCTCCCAACAAAGTATCTCTGGAAATGGGGTGGAGGAGTGGTATTATTTATTTATTTATTTAAAAAAGAGATACTCAGTATTCCAGGATATTTATCACAAGAAATATGGGGGTTGTATTTTTTAAAAACAAACAACCATGTCAAGTTTTGTACCCAAACTAATGTCTAAAACATCCAGAGGGAAGCAAAACTGACAGATGTTACCAGTGGACAAAGGTGCAAAGCTGTCATCTAGAGAGAAAGGTTATCTATTCCACTGCCAACCATGTTGGCAACTCTATATATTGTATGAAAGTCACAAAATGTTCATTTTCCACCAGATTATCCCTGCCTGGGATTATCTGGAACCTTTTGGTTCAATGCAAGAGACTGTACAAGAGGTGGTGTTGGCACAAACCTGTCAATGTCAGCTTCTGGGAGCAGATCATAGCAGCCCTCAGTGTAGTCATTCTGCAAGCTCTGGCGGTCTGGGAAGTAGTCCGTGGTGAGAGGAAGGCATGCCGGAGTAGTGAGAGATTTCCAGTCCACCCCAACTGTACAACAGAAGCCTGGCACTACAGGGGGAGCAGACAGTGTCAGAACTGCCTCGTTGCATCATGGGGAGAAGACAATGGGGGCACGTGTGGTCACGCATGAAAAATTAGGGGTGGGGAGGGAGAAGAAGGATGTGTGAAGAGAGGAAAGTTGGAAAGAAAGGTAAGTGTAAGATATGAATGAAAGTCACCAGCAGGTTGGATGGGGAGGGAAGGAAGGCGAGTAAGAGAGAAAAGGGGAGGGAGAGAAAGACACAGATTGTTAAACAATGCAGTGCACATGCTAATTCAATCCCATCATGCAAATGGGATTCAAAGTTAATACCTTAAATTATCTGTTGATTGTAAGCTAGAGCTGAAATAGCTGCTGAGGTTACTGCAGATCAGGTGCAATTTCATATTATGAAACATATAAAGAAAAAAAAAAATCAACATTCCAAGTCTGGACAAGCAAATCAGACCAGCTCCTCCTCCTGGATGATTGTAGGAGAGGTTGGTGAGGGAAAGAATGACAGCCTGTTTCTGGAATAGGTAGCATACACAGCAGAAAAGAGAACATTTCTACAGTTATAAAAATAGAAGACAGCCAGAAGGGGTGGGAAGAAAGGAAAAATAGTATCTTGTAACCTGCTTTCCCCCCACACCCCTCTAAATTTAGACTATTGTTGTAAGATTCTGGAGATCTATAACACAGATAATTCAACATCAAATAATCTACATCAATCATCTGTCCAGGGATGCCTGAATCAACCTGCCCTAAGAGCGCTGGGCGATTACTGTTACATAAATCATTGTTGCACAGATCTCATCGATAAAGCTGTTTTACTTTACCTTAAACATTTTATTTTAACATTAATGAGGGGGGAAATATTGTTGCAAGAAACTGATACAAGACAAACTGTTGCAAGAAATGTTCTCTGAAGCAGAGCCATGCCCTCACTCTTGTAATAGATGGAGGCATATAAGCTTCAGTAAAGGGTATCTTGTACATAAAATGCTGGCCTTCCTTCTCTTTCATTAGATTGTCCAGCTGGCACCAAACAGAACCTTTATGGTTCAGAGGCAGATCAGGAGAGTCCAACAGCCTCTTTAGCTCGTTACGTAAAAATTATGGGCAGAGGATGAATTCAGGAAATGATACAGCTTTTGATTTAATGAATTCTTAGACAGGAACATGTAAAGCCATAGTATATAAGGGCTCTACAGAGAGCCACTGACAATCACAGGAAAGCAGAATGTAAACCGGACTGCTGCCGCATACTCAGTGCATAACTACACTACAGCTGCAGTGCCGTAGTTTAATACTGCATCAATGGAAGCGGTTTTTCTATCAATGAAGTTAGTTTTCCATCAGTGTAGTTAATCTCTCTCCAAGAGGTGGTAGTTAGGTCAATAGAAGAATTCTTCTGTCGACCTGCCCTCTTTACACAGGGGGTTAGGTCAACCAAACTACAGCGCTCAGCGCATGAAATTTTCCCCAGTCCTTAGCAACATAGCTACTTCGGTCTAATTTTTAAGTGTAGACCAGGCCTCACTAGACTCCCAACTCCTTGCTCACCAACCCCTAATGCCTTTGCATGTACACACACCCCAGCCCTTGTCTACCCAGGCCTCCTGCCCAACCCTCCCCTCCCGCTTACTTGGATTCAGAGAGGTGGAAACAGCATCTTCCAATGAATCTTTGTTCTGGGTTCTGAGGTTCATCCCTATGAGAGGCAGACATGTATTTTATTACAAATAATCATTTGTGCAGAACATTCATTCCTCTTCCCTCTAAGAGAAATTCACACAAACGGGCGTAAAGCTCAAAGTAATTGTATAATGTCTCTCCCAACCCCCAAGATATTCAGGGCACTGCATAACATAAAATATATAAAAACACCCAGCACATAAAAAGCCACCATCTTTAAATTCAATTAAAGTGTCCCAGTACTAAAATGGATACCATGGTGATGGGCAGCTTTATAAATGCTTGCAATAAAAAATAATTGAGAGTTACCCATAATTATTAAGCTTGCTAACCTCTAGATTTCACATTTAAAGGCTAACCCAATTTTTCCTAAATTGGGCACTTTTTTTGAACACGCAGGATGTTTCTATTAGATTTTTTTCTTACTTAAGGGAAAAAAGTGAGACGAATTAATACATATAGAACGTATCGAGGACGATGTTAAAGTTAGTAAAAACAAACAATGAAAACTGCCACAGAAATATTTATATAGCAAAAGAGGAAAAATCAGATTTACTACAGAGTTCAAATAATTTATGAGAGTAGATTATGGGGATTCAAGGTAGCCCAGATGTTTTAGACACACCAGTGTACATGGCTTTCTGAGGAAAAAAAAAAACCACAACAGATGATCCTCTGGATTCAGCCAGTCTAGCTCTACCTGGCTGCCTGGGCACTTGCTGAGCTGGAAATTTGGAAAGCGATAACCCTCTAAGAATTATTGCAATAGATTACATCTGCAAAAACAAACCACCGCTAAAATATCTTTAAGTGGAGAATATTTGTGGATGATAAAGTAACCAAGGTGCTGAAAATATGGACATTCAATCATTTATAAACTGTACTTTCTGCACCATTCTATGATAAAGGGGAAAAGAGACAATATACCCATGATCAAGAGGGAAAAATTACAACTGTTGTGGGCATTTTCAGATTTTGAGCCAAATTTTCCTCTCTGTGCTAGACTTGATCAAAACTAACATTGAGTTAAACTGAGTTACTATGGATTTATGCTAATGTAACTGACTGCAGAATTTAAACTTTTGTGTTTAACATCTTAACTATAGTGTTAATGATATGAAATGGACTCATAGTTCAGCTAACTCGGAGAACACGTACTGGGCAGAGTTTCTAAATATTCACAGGGGCTGATTTTATAAAGTTGGAACCCGCCGCTTTATCCAATAAATGAATATCCAAGAAAATCATGTTCTCTACGTTATATAGCAATTACTGTAAGAACAGATGGGTTTTTGATTCCATGATGATGGCAGGAAATCAGAAGGAGGAGGCAAGGACAAGTTGCCATTAATCTTGCGTCAAACCCATTAATGACATCCGCCATCCACTTAGGAAAATGCAATAAGACTTGTTTTCTCTAAACTGTCATCTGCTGGACAATACAGATAACATGTTGAATGCCAATGTAAATAGTTGGGGTAACTTTTTACTAAGGAGGCACATGTTGCAATACCTGAATGAACTATACTGTAGGCAGGAGCATGATGCCCTGATGTGATTCACTAAAAATCTTGTTGGAAAGATCTGTTCTGGATGACTCATGGCATAGGAAATGGAAAGATATAGGCTGGAGTCACATCCATGCAGTAGTGGCTTCAGCTCATTAGAGAGTTCAGTTATGAAGAGACGCTAATAGGGAATTTTAAGAAGCATGATAACTATAGACATAATTTTGCCTATAAATCACATATGTGTCTGTTACAGCGGTTTTGAGGCTTCTCAAAACAATACAGTTGAAAAAGGGAAAAAGAATTATTATTAGGAAAAATTATATATTCTGTGCATTCATGTTGCACAAATTATATACGGTATTTGAGGTGCAATCCAACAACTACCAGAACAAAAATATGAAATCAACTTGGAAGATATAAATGTAAGGTAAGAAAATTAACCACGTTCAAATGAAACCCAGGCAAGGACATGAAATAGAAATAACTTTACAGTGATTAGTTAACTGACATGGATTTCCACACAATTATAGCTGCAAGGAAATGTTATTAGCAGTAAGTTTGCTAGCAAACTGTTTTGGACACTGAAGTGTGTGGAGGGATGTGTGTAATAAGTGCAAAAATCATAACTATACATTGGAGGGCAAAAACTCAAAATGAACCTGTGACATTAGAAAGAAGAGAACAAGGGGAGTCTAAAATACTCTGTTCCAAGTGTTGGGAAATTCTACCATTGATCATGTTTTATCTAAATAGCAGATGATACTTTGAAAAGTTAGGCCACAGACAGACAGTTACTGGAACTGAATGCTTAGTTTGGCAAATTTGTTTTACTGGCTTTAAGAGATTCAGAAGAAATTTTGAAATTTTCAGTATAAGAGACACACTCCTAATAATCTGCAATTTAATGTTCAAAAGTGCATCTTATTTCCTCAAGTACAGATCCTCATCCAATTGTTCACACAGGCCCAAATCCAAAAAAGCAGCTAATCGCATTATGTAATCTGGTTTAAAAATAGGCACATGCTTAACTGTTTTGTTGGATCTGGGCCGTAAAGGCTGTAAAAAGCTCTGCAACCAGCACCTACAGTTCAAAATGGAAAACCCGATTTACAACTTCTCTTGAAGCCTATAGCTCACTGCTGATTACCTCAGACTTTATTCTCTGAGAATTATTAGAGAGATGGAATCATCTCAAACAAGCAACTCAGATATTTTAATACATATTCAGATTCATTTTGCTTTAGCCCAAGAAGGCAAACACTCAATATAGTATAGCACAGTAAAGTACATCATGGAGCATTAGAGAAAATTTTGTTCCCCCCCTCCCCCCCCATGTCTGGACACCAGATTTTGCGTTAATGGCGCAGATTACCTTACTTTCAACTGAACACACAGTAAGAGCTTATTTGTTAAGCACAAACAAACAATGGACATCTTTTCTATACCAAGAAATTTATAAAATGTAACTAGAGGAGCAGAAAGACAGATACAAAACAATGAGGGGATAACGGACATTAATTGCTCAATGTACAGTTGTATATTAGTTTGGAACTATTAAAGTGCTTAGTATTATTCATCACCTGTATCCTGTAGCTCCTGGACCCACCCATGTTCCATGGTTCCTAGCTCTGTTACTTGATGACGGTTATCCTCTTACATAGCATCCTCCCATAGCTCCATATCACTAGTCCTTTCATACTTCTATTTAAAACCCCCAAGCCTGCTCTGTTGACTAGTACTTTATTACCTGCACCATTACTACCGACCAAACTGCTTGAAAACTCATCCATTCCACTGAAGCTCAGGAAGGAGATGCTGTCACCTGGATGACGAGAAGTGATGTGCCTGGAGAGAACAAGATGCTGGCAGATTGGTTCATTACAGAGAAACAATACCACCTCTCAGAGTTAGGTCAAGTCTTTTAATCAAAACTCAGATGCAAAAGCAACCTGGGGTCTAAGCTCAGCCTTTGGTGAATCAATGCTCCATACAACACACAGGGGCCAGGACAGGCCTGGAGGGATCTTAGGAGATTCTGTACCAATGCAGAATATTGATCCCTATAATTTGGTACCCAATCTCTGGCAGTGACCTATACTATATTCTCACAGGATAATGGATTTCATAGATAACTAGCTACCCACGCATGCACTAGGAGACAAATACAGCTAAACAAGGATGAAGAAGATTCCCATGTTATGCACAGGTCCAACTTTAAAAAATGGAAATTCCAACCAGGTCCAAATCTACCATGGATCTATTTATGTTCAGTAGGGAGGAACCAACTGAGAATATGCGAGTAGGAAAGCCTGATGTTAGTGACCATAATTTAACATATAAGGAAAGGCTTCATATGAAGTATCATGCAGCGTGTATAGATTTCTTTTTTAAAAAGCAAAATTTGGGAACTAAAACTTGGTAAGCGTAGAGTAATGGGAATATTAAAATCCATCATGAGTGGGAGGAGGTTAGAGAATTGTAAAAGACACCATTGCTTAAAGGTGAGACTAAGACTTGTCTGGAAAAGAAAATTGCAAAGCAGAAGAATTAACCAGTGTGACTTCCTGAAAAACTGCTTAAAGATTGGAGAGTGAAACAACACTGTAATGGAAATAAAGAAGGGAGAGGAAACCAAAACAATGAGGGTCAATCATAGCGAGGGCTTGAAGGGAAATGCCAGAGCAGCAAAAAGTAAAAGTTAATGTCAGCCAAGGGATGAAAGGGGAACAATATGGACTTTTACAAAGGGTATGTCTACACTACCCACCGGATCAGCGGGCAGCGATTGATCCAGCGGGATGTGTGTGTCAATTTATCACATCTAGTCTGGATGCGATAAATCGACCCGAGCGCTCTCCCATCGACTCCTGTATTCCACCGCTGCAAGAGACGCAGGCGGAGTCAACGGGGGAGCGGCAGCAGTCGACTCACCGCAGTGAAGACACTACGGTAAGTCGATCTAAGTACATCGACTTTAGCTATGTTATTCACGTAGCTGAAGTTGTGTAGCTTAGATCAATTTCCCCTTCCCCCAGTGTACACCAGGGCTAAGACATCAGAGAAAGTAATGCTTGAAAGGAAACAGACCCATTAAAGTTAATGACGGAGGAAAGAGATTAAGTTAATGACAATTCTAAAGTGATTAAGTTACTGAACATTAAAAAAAAACTTTAATGAAAAAAAGTGAAAAACATTGATACAGGAAATAATAAAGACCTTGTTAATAGAGATGTAGCTAAAAAGCTGGTACGGGAATACCTTGGTGGGAGGAGTGGGGGAGGGTAACTGTGCAGCTCAGCAGATAGACCCATCACTAGATCTAGACTAACTTCCAAAATAACTTAAAAAAAAAAAAAAAAAAAAAAACCATATACATAGTGACTACTGAATGATTTAGCTCTCTCAGGGGTCAAGGTGCAATGACTATGCTGATATCGCAGGTCTGTGTAAGCAAAATACACCTCTACCTCGATAGAATGAGCATTGAATGAGATTTGTAGGAAAACAGAAATCTTTAATTTAAGAACAGCTAGCCATTCTTACAAGCAGTCCAGTTCTTGCATTGCATTTTTCACATTTCCCTATCCTGTCAAACATGGCTTTATTTCTCACCAGGTCTCAGCAGTGGGGGAAAAGAGGGGTAGGGCTGAAATTGCTTAAACAGTATTATAAGGCAAAGCCCTTCCCTATGCTCGAAATATACTTCTCTGGAATGGCAAGTTACAGCTTTTGAGATAGGAACCACTTCCCTGCACCAAGTAGTAAGGCAGTTATTGAAGGCCTGGGGCACCTGCCATGGCCATTTCCTGGATGATCCCAGGGGCGATACACTGGCCTGATTATGGGTCTCAGACATTCAGCAAGAAGTAACCTAAGTATGCATGAACTGCGGGAAAATAAGCCCTATTTCCATGCTTGCTCCTGGGGCC
This sequence comes from Malaclemys terrapin pileata, assembly GCF_027887155.1. Lineage (NCBI taxonomy): Eukaryota > Metazoa > Chordata > Testudines > Emydidae > Malaclemys > Malaclemys terrapin. The sequence goes on along the minus strand of NC_071520.1, from coordinate 11,883,022 downwards.
TTATGCCTGACAATAAAAATTGTGGCATATGTACACAGCGCTGATGCTGCATACTACAAAATATGTCTGTCCTGAACCTGTATTTTCTTTATCCGATATGTGGCTAGCCTTTTACACACTTTTTTTTAAAACTCAGATCAATTTCTTTACTTGGGCGATGGCCTTACCTGCCAGTAGCCTCATGGTAGGCTAGTTCCAGCAGCTCAGCGGAGGAGTGCGTCAGATCCCGCTGCCCGTTGCCCTGCATTTCTGCCATGTTCTGACGAGTTTGGTGGTGGATCTGGATTGCTTCTCCTGATGGACCTATCCAATTATATATTTATCAGTCTCACCCAATCTTCTCTCGTTGCGTTAGTTTTCCCCAATTCATCCCCAACTCCTTCTCCACAGCAGAAGCACCACTAATTGATACGGAGGACTACAATGTCCCTTGGAAATGTTGTGAGACACAGTCCTCTCAACCTGCAGGAGGTATCAAATGAAATACTGAAGATTCTCATTCTAAAATACAGACACACTTTTTGGAAGGCCTTTTTACAAGACTCAAGGCAAACTGGGCATAGTTCAGAATTTGAATCTCGAACCTGGAACATAAAGGTGTGCACTTCCATAATAATTCCCTCATTGAGCTTAGTCACAGTCCCGCCAGAATCTCCTGTCTAATAAAGGCCACCAGAAATTCCCATCTGCTGCAGACAATAAAAAAGGAGAACTCTGGGCTTCCATCTCCTTCATCTTCCATAAATTTGCTCCAAGCACTGAGGACACTAGCAGATGACAACATTCCCAAGAGACAACAGGGCATCAGGTTGTGTCAGTACCTGGCTCAGTCCCCATTGTGCTGCATTCTACCTCAGGAAACCAGAACAGTTCACTCTGCCAGCTTATCTAGAGGGGTGCCCTCCCCATGTTTAAAGCTCAGAGCTTTAACCGTTTCAAAAAACATTCTATAACAAAGACTCACCCACAGGAAAAGTGTGCATCCAACGCCTCCTATTGGATGTGAGTTTCATGGGCATACGGGATGGTGCAAAGGGATTTATTAATGCCCGCTGTGGCGTATACCCCCCAGGACGAATGTGCAGCATGGATTCTGCACTGCCTACATGAAACCTCCCTGGTGCGCTGGAGTCTCGCTGCTGTGACTCTAGCATATTCTCAAGGACATCTGCGAAACACAATTTTCAGTTAACATAAGACCAAACAAGAGCCACACTTAGTGCACTACTTAGTAAAACAAGGGCCACTAGGACAAGTGGGGATGTGCAGTGGGAGGCTGAAGGTACTAATCCAGAAATTACACTATAAATGGGAGTCCAGACAAGACAGAACCAGGATTTTCTGCATTTAAAAGCATTACAGTAGGAAAGCCAGAGAGGAAGCAATTTCTAAACAAGCCATGAAGAACTGTTATTTCTTCTTTTTCAATAATAAACAGGGGGTTCTCACCCAGAACGCAAGACATTCCTGACAAGTTATAACAAAATATTGATGATGAAGCAGAAATTTAAAGAGAGCAACTACAGCAAAATTATAGGAGATTGGGCAAAGGGGAGATCTAAGGAAGTAAAGTACTCCATTAAAAAAAAAAATGGGCAGTTTCAACCATTGAAAGAAGTGGTAGGAATCATTAAACTACAGCATGCTTTCACCACAGGATACAAGATCTTGGTGAGCTCGTTTAAGTCACTACTATCTGATGCACGGCACAAAAGCATCTATTTAGAATTAAGTGTAAATGAAGGAAGTGGTGAGGATTGGAGAATGCAGAAGAAGTGTTTTAGACAAAGGCATACAGGGCACCTAAGGGAAAGTTAGTGAAGAAGTTGAGAATACAACAAAAAGGTCCAGACTATGCACGAGGAAACTCAAGGCAATAAAAGCGTGGAGTGCAGAAGAAACTGCAAACAACAAGGAAAAAGGATATTTAATAAGGAAACAAACAGAGCTCCCAAAAGCAGTAAAACGGAAGATCCAATTAAAGAAGAAAACAGGTGTGGCAGAAATAGAAATGGAAGAGCTAATAGAATGCATCCTGGGCATAGTTATAGCAAAAAATGAGAAGGGGGAAGAAGAGGCTTAAGAACCTTCCCATATGGGGCAGACGCTCCTATATCAGGTTTAGTGAGGCAAGAGGGATAGTTTCCAGGTTACAGAAGATGACACACACGGATATCCATCAGTAGGAGCAGATGGGCTCTATTGCAGAACTCTTAAGAACCCAATAATAGCTAGCTAGCTTATAGAACACTTTTCATCCATAGATGATGAAGTACATTACAAAAGGTAAGTATCAATTATCCCCAGTTTACAGTGGGAAACAGACTCAGAGGGGAAGTGACTTGCCTAAGGTCACACAGTTGGTCAGTGGTAGAAATGGGAATAGAATCCAAGTCTTTGACCCCCTCCCTCAGATATTGCTTTACTTTTAAGGAAACTATCTTTATATATTGCTTGATATAGGAAAAGTACTGGAGAACTTAAGCAGCAAAAGCAGTAGTAAGTTTTTAATAGGACAGTAGGCAGTTACAGGCCAGTGCGTCCAACTCCTATCACAGGGCAGATACTGGTGTCAGATGAGATTGCAAGACCTCAGTGAAAAGGAAAGCATAAGCAGCGTTCATTAAGAGGAGATTGAGTTAAAAAAAAAATCTGACTGATTTCTTCTAAAGAGCTTCAAAGTACTGGTGAAGGGTGGACAGAGTGCAATTTACCTAGATTTCAGCAGGGCTTGGGAGAAGGCACCACATTCTGTCAGAGGACGAAATTAATAAAAAGGGTAGGCACCAGTGCTAACCTAGCAAAATGGTTCTGTTAGCTGGCAGGAGGAAGGATCCAGAAAGTTATAGTTAATGACAGTAAATCCTCATGGAGAGGAGTTATAAAGGGGGTTCCACAGGACCCACTGCTGAGAGCAATTGTATTATACAGATTCATAAGTGGCTTGGAAAATGAAACATTAGTTGCACATATCCATATCACAGATGATCCAAAGGTAGGAGGGGACATAGAAGAATATAGATCTCTTAAAGGAAGATGTTACCAGGGAAGGGAAATGGGCAGATCAGTATCAATGCCTATATAGGAAAAAGAACAGGAGTACTTGTGGCACCTTAGAAACTAACAAATTTATTTGAGCATAAGCTTTCGTGAGCTACAGCCCACTTCATCAGATGCATGCAGTGGAAAATACAGTAGGAAGATATATATACACAGAGAACATGAAAAAAAAGTAAAGTAAAGTAAAGTAAAACCTATTTCCCCATGCTAATTTTTCCCCCCCAACTGTTACTCACACCTTCTTGTCAACTGTTGGAAATGGGCCATCCTGATTATCACTACAAAAGTTTTTTTTCCTCCTGCTGATGATAGCTCACCTTAATTGATTACTCTCATTACAGCTGATATGGCAGCACACATTTTTTCATGTTCTCCGTGTATATATATCTTCCTACTGTATTTTCCACTGCATGCATCCAATGAAGTGGGTTTTAGCCCAAGAAAGCTTATGCTCAAATAAATTTGTTAGTCTCTAGGATGCCACAAGTACTCCTGTTCTTTTTGCTGATAGAGACTAACACGGCTACCACTCTGAAACCTGCCTATATAGGATGAGCCAATAAGAACACAAAAGGGAACTGGACGAGTATAAAGAGAGAGACAGCACTGAACCCAGAGCGCAGAGGTGTGCATTGTGGATAAACACATTTTCAAAGCTGTAACATGAAGGCTGAAGTGAAAATTGCCCCCTCTGTGCTGCTTTGGAAGTGACTGACTTGAACTCAGGACCTCTCTCTTCCTACCCCACAACCAAAGGGACTTCCCTATCTCCATTCATGCCACAGTCTGACCTCGGGTGCTGGTGTAGCCCAAGGAGCTGCTGACTTCATATTGGTGCAAATGAGGCCTTGGGATCATCAAGATGTTGGAGATCTTCCCCAGGGAGCTGTCATCGGAAGCTTGGCTCCTCACCTCCTCTGGGAGCAGGGTGCGGCTCTGCACGGAAGGGCTGGATGAGACATCATAAGAGCTAGAGCTCTTCCTGGTGCGGCTCTCTCTCTCCCTCGCAGACCTACTGAAGGATACATAGGTTCAATAGCACTGAAGTGAAATCCCACTTCCTGGGCAAATCAAGAGGATCCAACAGCTTCCCACTTATGCAGAAACCTGAAGACTGATAACTGAATCCAAGCACAGTGGTAAAGGGTTAGTGTCACCATCTTTGAATATATGAGTGCAATGGCACATTTGCCTTCCCTAGCTAGCATATTAAATAGTTATCCAACAACATAGGATACTGAACACTAGCAATCTCCTAGCTAGGCAGCAGTGCTTCAAAGGGAGCCTGCTCAGCACCTCCCACAATTCTGCAGCCATCCAGCCAGCCATGGCATTGATGGGATTTGGAAGGAACCAAGCCCTACACAGCTAGAAAACTAGACTGGCCAGGGAGTTCTAGAGCTCCCTTAAAATTAAATTAAAGGTCTTTAAAAGGTACTGGCATCTTTCCAAGCTGAGCTCTATCAGCTCATTACATGAGTGAATGAATCCATGTATGCAGATGTTTGTATACAAAGCTCCCCTAGACCAATACAATGCCTCCTAAGCCCTGAAGGAAAGATATAACTGATGACACTCTGAAGCAACCCCATTAGGCCCATCTTCATGAAACTGCACCAGGAATTTAGGGAGATTGAATGTAATTAGCCAAAAAAAGCATCTGGCCAGGACATCAGGATGAACACCCTACTCAGGAGGAATGCCACAGAAATTTTCAGTGACCCCATGGTCATGAGCTCTATTTCAATTCACATCCAGAAATTAACCCTTTCAGTTGTTAAGGAATTCTACACCCCCTACCCACCCTGTTTGGTATCATCTCAGAGGACAGAGCACCAATCTCTGAATGACCATTTCCACTTCCAGCAGCTCCGATGTGTTCCTCAAAAATCATTCAAGTATGAAGCCAGCCTAACCATGTTTAGCTTGCAAAATCTGACAGGAGCACAGGAAAAAGAGAGATGGCTACAATAATTTTTCTGTTTGAACAAGCAAGCAAAATTTAAATTGGAAGGAAATATATTGATAGTTAGTCCTTTTACTTGCTCCCATAGCATTAGTATGGCTTCACAGTAGCATGGTGGGAAGGCCGCCAGCAGGAAGCTCACTGATACCAGCTGAAAATATTAGTTCTAAACATTATTCTCAGACCAAGCTCTTGGTGTTCAGCCTTCCCCATCTTTCCCAAGAGCATTTTATATATGTCAGCAAATGCACTGAAGTGGTGAAGCTGAACCAGAATCAGTTTGCTTAAAAGCTTCCTACCTGAAAGTGGTACAGCGCTGGGCTCGGGATGGGCCAGGCAGTCTGAACACTTGGGCATCATAGCCATCATAATCAACTTGAATGGGAAGGGCATTCTCAGCATCTTTAGGAGCCCCTAATGCTGGAACACAGAACATTTAATACTGAGTCTCATTTATAATTACTATTAAAAATCTGAGATTGCTGGACAAATCAGAAGCAGCCAGCTATCACTTCAGAGATCATAGAATCATAGAATATCAGGGTTGGAAGGGACCTCAGGAGGTCATCTAGTCCAACTCCCTGCTCAAAGCAGGACCAATCCCCAGACAGATTTTTACCTCAGTTCCCTAAGTGGCCCCCTCAAGGATTGAACTCACAACCCTGGGTTTAGCAGGCCAATGCTCAAACCACTGAACTATCCCTCCCCCCCATGATGAGGAATTGTCCGCAAATACACCTCTACCTCGATAGAATGCTGTCCTTGGGAGCCAAAAAATCTTACCGTGTTATAGGTGAAACCGTGTTATACTGAACTTGCTTTGATCCACCAGAGTGCGCAGCCCCGCCCCTCCGGAGCGCTGCTTTACCATGTTATATCCAAATTGGTGTTATATTGGGTGGCGTTATATCGAGGTAGTGGTGTATACGGTAAGGAACTGCATAGAAGGGTGTCGTGTATAGAACAACTGAAACAGATCCATTAGCTCAACTGGGAAAGCAATCACCTGGGAATCAGCGATTTAGACCCACTATTAATTCCTCCCTTACATTCAGTCATTCGCTGACAAGTCTTCCTATTTGTAAGAGGTGTTGTGACCACCTCCAATCAGGATGTGCAGGTTTGCAGAAATGACCTCATGTAAGGACAAAATAACTCCTTCTGTTCACACACACATTCCTGAAAAGAGGTGGTATTGCAGTATGAAAAGCCAGGGATTATGTAATTCTGTATATAAGGCATTTCTAGCACCTCAAGCACGGCAATCAAGGCCCATCTTTCCCTCGAGCCACACTGCTAGAGGGCCAAGGCCTATACATCAACTTGACACCATCTCCTCTAGCCATTGACAAGCAATCAGGGCTAAGAACCTACCCCATTGATCACATGCCAGGAAGTCAGCTTAGATACCTATGCCAGCACCCCAGGACACATGCGTCTTGTTTTGCTGCCTTTTGCCGCAATTATCCCCTTTTCAATCCCATCAATAGTGGTTTCATTGCAATTTACTTGCCTTGCTAGAGCCATTTATTGTTTTTTTAAATCAACTGGGTCATTCCAGTACTGAATTACTCACAGGGGTCTCGACCGTTTTTCACTTTCTCTGTCAGCAGCTGGAGGAGCAGACACAGGAAATGTGATAAAGAAAATAAAACAGGTCAGCATGTTCTAAGGAAATTTGACCCCACAGTGACTGAGGGTCCGACTTAACACTTGGTATCGGACTACAGGGTTTATTCTGCTGACTCAGATAAGGCAGCCAGTCCATCTCAGTGATGCAGAAATTTGACACCCAGTCACAACCACCAGAGACATTTTTCTCCTCCTCCCCAGTGTCCCTTCTCCCTCAAGTTTTTCCATGATAGACAGAGGCTTTTCAATATCCCATATTAGCTAGAACAATTCACTTTTAAATACCATGAGCTTCCCTTCACTCCATACTGGGAAGCGCAAGTCTTCAAACTAGCCCCACGTTCATAATCCCTATCATACCAAGGGTACATACTGCAAAGTAAGGTGTAACCAGTGTGGTACTGGCATGGGTAACAGTAGAAATGAGGATATTGCAACATGGGCTTCCATACAGGCTAGCCGGTCAAGTACAAGCTTGCTGGATACTCTGGCTACATGCTTGGGTTGCTGGCCTGTGCTGGGTTTCATGCCGCCACATCTACACTGCTATTGTTACCTGCACTAGCTAGATTAAAGCTGGCATGAGTATGCGTACACCATGCTATTATTACACATTAATTTCCAGTGCAGATGTATCCCAAGAATCACAGCTTTGAATTCTGTCACTAGCACAGAATCCAGTTTGTCACAACTGACAGAGCTAGAAGAGGGCTCTGAAGCCTGGCACCAAAAAGAATTACAAGTATTTTTGAACGATAAGAAGGCAGGGGTTCCTTTAGGTGACAATTGAATTAATATGGACTAGGGGCCATGTGGAAAAGACAAGGACTGAACACCATGCCTCAGCTAAGGAGGCACCAGTTTGTCCAGATGACAGGAAGAAGAGAACCCAGCGACCAGCCTACCTTCCTTCCTGCCAGTTTAATCCGTGGGGTGAAGCTGTTACATAGGAGCTGGCTTTTGGATGTGTAGAAACTGGAAAGGAAAAACAAAAGCTTGTTTAGTTAACTTTTAGGAAATGAGCATTTTAAATAAAAGTGTTGAGTTTGGGTTATTTTCCTGCCTGTACTGACTGGGGAAAAAGGGAAGAATTTTGAGCCAGGCTCTTTCTGGAAAAGAGATGAAGTAGACATGAGGAAAGATTTGGATAGATGGTTACAAAGGCACTTTAGTTCAAGAAAAACTGGAATCTATAAAGCCCCACCCTTAGGACTCTCAAATGCAACTTAACTCACAGTTCACCTCAATAATTTAACAACTGAACTCTCTCATTCCCTTCCTCTTTCTCCAGAAAATTGTTCACTTCCATTAACTTTTGCAAGATATGATCTATGTGCCATTGGTGACTCTCTCCCTAATCTACTTGCTCCTAACGATCGCACCATAATTGTTTATAAGCTACTCCCCCCACCAAGCTTCTCCCATTTGAATTTGCAACCAACCAGACAACTATTTGCAATAATGTGTATCTTGCAGTAAGAAAAGATTCAGATGAGACGTCCTAGAGCACTCTTTCATATAAGGAAAAGAGCTATCAGAAGATCAATCTACTTGGAAGGACAGAATATGACAGAATCTGTGTAAGTGGTTACTGGTCAAGACACCCAGGCATGCAGAGACATGAAGAGGAAACTTACCTATGCTAGCAGCAGCTATATGGATATTGTTGAATGTGTGCACGTGTGTTTGTGTGTATGTGTGGTGGGGGGTAATTCAACCTCTGGTCCAGCCTCTTATGAAAACAGAGAATACTGTCAGAGTACTTAACAAAAAGATACTTAAAATAATGGAATATAACCATACCATGGCTTGGTGATTGAGAACATCACACTACAGCCCTCAGTATTTCACTAGGATCATATACCTGCTCCAATCTTTACCCACATCAGACCCATTTTCCTTATCCATAATAGCTTATTCAGGATTTACTCCTGAGTTGGTTGAAGTGATCTGACCAGTCCATTCTGATTTGCTTAACTTCCTGCATTTGCCTAAGCAAACTTCAAAGACAGAAATGGGTCTGCTGGACATGGAACCTCAGCAAGACTCCTTCCTTTACAAGTTGCTCTATAACCTTCGAAATTTTGTATGTATACACTTTGCTCTACTTGTGCTTTGCATGCATAGCAGGAGAAACTAACAACATGGAATGAAATGAAGAATTCAGCAGGTCAGTGGAGAAGAACATGCAGCATGAAGGCTCAGCACCAGCTGATGTTTACCTATCACCCCTACAACACACCTACCTATGGTTTATCCAGTGTGGAATATTGTAGTCATCTCCTAAGCGAGAATCTCCGGGACCACTGCGATTGTGCAGCTAAGAGAAGAGAGAGTTCACAGATGCAATAATTACTGAGAGTTTTGGCCAACTAGTCTCACAATAAGCAGCACTTTCAGGGGAGCCAAGATTCTGTTACCTTGAAGAGTGGAACAGCATGCAGTGGTTGCTCCCCCATGCATACTAAATCTACACCAATCCCTGAAAACAAAGAAACGAAGGGGTTAAACCACATACGATCCAGAACTGTTGCTGCTGGCCTCATCCAAACAGGTCATAAATCTTAGTTAAAGTTACATAAATCTGCTGCATTTGAACCAAATTTTTAAATCTGATTACAATAAACTGCTAATGATCCCATGCTTTCTTCACATTAACTACCATGAAGCAGAAGCAGCTTTCTTTATAAGCAGGCTGCTCTTTCTAGTCTAATATTTAACACAATGCATTTGCTTCCATGACAGTGATCTGCAATGCCAAAAATGATGGAGAGCATAGGTGTGCCCAGATGTTGTTATTGCTGTGGTTTACCCATACAGAGTGCAGGAAGGGAGATAGGAAAAGTTTCCCCATGACTAATGCATATCAGATAAAATTGTCTTTCAGCGGAAAGTTCCTCATGGCCTGATTTTAAGAAGTGCTGAGCACTCACAAATCCCAGTGAAACTAACTGGAGCTGCAAGCGCGCAGCACCTCTAAAAATCAGCCTATTATTGCACTTAATTTGGAAATTAGTCTTCCAGCTATAAACTGTCTTCGAGATGGATACAGGATCTTGCGATGGTGACTTTTGGAGAGCTAAGGGAAGCAATGGACCTGGATGAAATTAAGGTTGTTTGCATGCACAGAGGTTGTAAAACATTGCCAGTTAGTTATGAAAACTATTTTACCATTATCTATCATGCGCTGTTTGGTCAGGATCATGAGGAGACGGTCCACTTCAAACACACCCACCCCAGGTGTGATAACCACAGACATCTGTCCGGTCCGGTCGAAGTTGCGGTTTATGTAATGCTTGTCAAACACTATGAGATAAATTAGAATCAAGGAACAGACATATTTTAAAATAAAATTATGTTAAAGATTTCATGAGTGCTCAAGAAATAACTCACTACTGATGGTGCCAGGAAGCAACCTTCCCCAAACACGAATGCAGCCAGTTAGTGGCTACAAGGCCATGACCAAAAATGTTTCCCCCCTGATTTTGAAAGGCATGGTGGATTGGCAGTAGAGGTAGGAAGAAGGGCAAAAGATGATGGGTGTAGGTATGCATATACATGGGTGCCTGTCCTGTCTGCTAGAGTTTGCTTTATTGTCACTTAGACAAGATGTCAAACACAGGGAGCAACTGGATCAAATAGTAGGATATACCTCTCTACAAAAAAATAAAGCCACTGCATTATGGTGACTGGAGGACTCTGATGTCTAGAAGCCACACCGATACACATTAGACAAAGGAAAATAAAATATTTAATGCAGACAAAGCTTTGCAGTCGGTTCCAAGAACCTAAACTGCCCAACTTCAGATCTTTCATCTTGAATACCAGTTCTCACTGGAATAGATACAGACTAGTTACTGTTGAATGAAAGACATGACACCTTAAATAGTCTTCCCCTCCTTGCTTTCACAGGTTAATGCTAGGCAAGCAGCACTCCACAGAAATCTATTGGCTGTAGCTTTTTGTGGTCCTTCCTCTCTATACTCTGCACAAGTTTATTCTTCACTACTCACCATTGAATGAAAGATTTATGGCCTCCAGGTAGTTCCCTTGTGCTGAGGTAGAATTATACCCTGGGGGGAAGCCATCTGGACAAAAAATTGAAAGAAATAATTTCATTTTTAATATATGCAGACAAATGGACATTTCCTACACTTTAGAGTTATTCCCACACCTCTCCCTTATACAGAGTCAGAACTTGTGCTTCCCAGGCCATCTCAGACAGAGCCAGCAAGAATGTTATTGTGCCATAAGCATTGGAACAGGCAACCTCAGTGTAGAGTGTTGCTAGACCCAGAGCTAGCAGCTTTGCAGCTAAGTTTCATTAAAAAAAACAAAAAACAAAAAAGATCTCCCTACCTGCCTGTTCCAATCGCACCAGCACCGGGTACTGAATAAAAAGTTTTTTAATGGTCACAAGCAATGACGTCCACTCTTCTCGTCTCTCATTCTGTACTACAACCCTAAAAGGAACACAACTTTTGAGGACCATAGAAGGAAGGAGAGCATGAGGCTTCTCAGAGGAAGTTTTAAGAGGGAGAGAAGGATGCACAAGTTACAACTTGAGGAAGTGAATGATAAAGAGGAGAGTGAATACTTCTACAACTCTGTCTCCCAGGTGAGATAGCTACCAGACATCCATCTTATTATGTGTATTAGTATCCATTCATACCCACAATGTGCTAGGTGCTGTACAAACATCAAACCAGGCAAGGTCCCTGCCCTGAAGACCTTACAATCTGTGGCTTATACAAGATCTTACATTATAGCCTACATGTAAGACAGAAATATAGTAACATGTTCTATGTTTAATATGGAAAAGCATCATTTCTTTTTAAAGGAGGAACTGGCATTCCAAGTTAGACGAACTTTACCAGCTGGCGAAAGCTTCAATAACCATATCCCATCCTGATCAGCAGATCCAGGACTCAAATATGTAACTGGAAATATAATCAAAGTTTCAGCACTGGCACCCCACAGAGTTCATTCTAAAGACAGCCAAGTCTTACATAAAATGCTACCATTAGCACTACAGAGAAAGCCCTAAAGCAGGGGTCGTCAACCTTTCAGAAGTGGTGTGCCGAGTCTTCATTTATTCACTCTAATTTAAGGTTTCGCGTGCCAGTAATACATTTTAACGTTTTTAGAAGGTCTCTTTCTATAAGTCTATAATATATAACTAAAACTATTGTTATATGTAAAGTAAATACAGTTATTAAAATGTTTAAGAAGATTCATTTAAGATTAAATTAAAATGCAGAGCCCCCTGGACCGGTGGCCAAGACCCAGCCAGTGTGAGTGCCACTGAAAATCAGCTCGCGTGCCGCCTTCAGCACGCGTGCCATAGGTTGCCTACCCCTGCCCTAAAGCTCTGAAGTTTGTCATCGATTTCTATAACTAAGTAGCTGCAAATGTGAGTGTGGGGAGAACTGGTCAATTTGCCAGGACTCAGAGAGGGATGTTTCTCATTGTGCCAAGATCTTGCCATTGTGATGTATTCTAGCAAGAAACGTGTCTCATTAATAAGAATTACATATGCGTTTGTTCAAAAATATCCCTTAAAACACAAAACTGTCACAGGGGAAAATATACTTGTAGAAATCTTCATAAAATCTTCCCTCATGATCCTGCCGAATTGAGGCACGGTGTATCTCAGGAAACTCATCTGAAATGGAGAGGAAAGCAAGGCTGAATGAACCATCTTCATAAATCAGAAGGGGGTCCCAATACGCTTACACCCTTTTTTAGCAAAGGGAAGTTATTTCTAGAGTACACCTAAATCTGTAAGAAAAAAAATCATCTCTCTCTGACAATATTAAATTTGGATTAAAAATGAGGTCACAGGGATCTTTCTACAAGAGTGAGTACTTTGGGAACAATTTGCATATATTTCATGTTAGGTTTTTCCTTAAAGGATTCACACAGGGACTGATCAAGCACCCACTGTGTTTGGCATGGACACCATTGGACAGAGAGTGCATCCACCTAACACAAAGAGGGAAGCTGTGCTCACCTTCTGAAATATACTTGAGTTAAGGTACAAGAAAATAAGGTTCTCTGCAAGTTTACAGATACACTGATCCCTTCTCTTCCCCTCCATTTCTGAGGGGAACAAGGACTTAACAGAAATAATAAAAATAGACTCCGAGTTGTACAAGTTGTACATATGCAATATGAAACCATGGAAGATATAGGAATGTCTGCATCTCCTGAAGCATCCACGGTCACTGATACTCCCTGCGTAACACATTCCTAATGAACTACAGAACACAGTACCCAATAATGGAATTAAGTTCCCCATTGGCACAAACTATTGTTAGCTAACACCAGCCTCCAAGAGATAAGGGGGACAGACTGAAGGCAAGTGTATGGAAGGGGGGTGGGGGGACAGGGGTAGCAGGAGGAGAAGGAGGAAGAGAGGAGAAAATATTATTCAATAGCTTCTTACCTATGGATTTTGCATCATAAAAAGTTCTAGAAAATAGAACCACTGTCACCTCATGGCTGCAGTTCTTCTCCTGTTCAAGAGGAATAGAAAGAAGTGGGGGGAAAAAGAAAAATAGTTCTTCTCCCTGAAATCACATACTCATCAGTAACTAATAGTGTGCACACACAAAAGAATAGGGAGCAGAGACTATCACAAACAAAAGGAGAACAAACACTGATACATCTGTAGTAAACAATGCACGGGGTTTATATGGCTGTACAACACTGCTGTGTAGGTCCTGTAGTGCCAAGCTACAACAAATGGCACTAATGAGCTGTAGAGAGCACCTTGACCAGATCTCTCAGTCTCCCTTCAGAAGGGAAATATGGCCCAGGTGAGGAACGGAGAGAAAGAAACACTGAGATATTCAATAGGATAACCAGAGAGCAACTTCTCATCCTCTTCCCCCCATTCCCAATATTAAAACAAAATATACTCACAATAAAACAGACATCTCACATAGTTTCCAGCTGCATAAAGTCTTACACGGCTCCTATCAATTTCATAACACTGCCAAAAAGCAGCATGGAGATAAGACAACCCTAACATGCACACCTTTTGCCTCCTGGACACCTGGCAACGTCATTCACACTTTGCATGCATTTGACATTTTCAAGATTTAGAGCTCTTGAGGATTTAAACCTATCCTTGCCCTCTAATTTGTTGATTTCACATTCACACCCATCTTAAGTGTCTTATTTAAGATTGCTGGGATTTTCTTATTTAAACTGAACTTTTTGGTGCCAAGGCCCTTGTCTGTGAAGGTCCAGGGCTAAGGGAGTCATGGGCCACTGGAAGTTACAATTGATGACTCAGTATATGTGTACCAAAAAAAAAAAAAAAAATCAGGGTCTTAACTTTGACTAGTCAGCTTGTGGCTCTTTTTAAAGATGCTATCAGCACATTAGATAAACAAGTGATACTGGAGAATGGACAAATACATGGGATGACTTGTTCTTTTAGAAGCAGGCTCTATACGAAACTGCAACAGTACCTTCCATTTGGTGAAAAGATCAGCAAGGAAACCGTTCACAGCCTTCTCAAAGTACAGGTCCCCTGCAAAAAAACAAAACAAAAGCAACACAAAAGCATCAGAAAGCTGCCATTTTTATTACACAAACCCACACACATCCCTGTTTTGAGGTAACTTTACCTTGAGGGTTCCAGTACAAAAAGTTGTATTAGCACCAGGGCAGCCCACCGTACAGGCATTAAGAGTCACTATTGAGGTTACCAGAGAAAGGAACATGACAAACGACAACAAGCAGGGCTAAGGTTTTAGATGTTGGGAACAAAAGCACAGCTTTGGTGTCAATGGCAACTGACCCTAACTTCATATTTCCAATGCATTGTCTACGGACAAGGTAGGACATTTAAATCATGTCAGTGAGAAAAAGTTATCTACATACCATAGATGTCAAAATCCCACATTTCACAGCTCATCTGGATAAAGATGTAAACCATAGCTGAAGTTGAGCGGAACACCACCTACCAAGGAGTGAGAGATAGTGTCAAGTGGTGACATACCTGTTGAAGGCTTCATAAGGCTATTAACTAGAAGGAAGCTGTTTAGCTCCTGAGCAGTTATCCCAGCATTCTCTAACATGGGCATTAACTATCAAGCTACACATAAGCTCTGCCTACTAGACAGACAGCACTGCAGTAACTTCTGAGGGGTTTGCTTTTCAAAGTCCTGTGCAATTCTTAATATAGTTGAACTCATTGCACTGATGGTGTTAATCATGTGATTTATGGAATTTGCTATTATTCCCCACATCCTTCACAGCCAGCAGGATGTGTCACCATTAATTTGTGAGCAAGCAATAATGAAAAGGAACTTCCAAGGGCTTCACTTAAAGTATCTGTTAGTGAATGGGGCAGCACATTGTCCCTTAGTAAAATTCCATTTTGTTCAGAGTTTACATTTCAGCAGCTATGTTATCCTTTCTGCCAATTCAGAAAACAAAAAACAGTTAATAAATGCTTTCTGCTAGGGCTATCAAGCGATTAACAAGATTAATCGCAATTAATTGCACTGTTAAACAATAATAGAATATCACAACAGTGCCATGCAAACATCTGTTCTCACTCTCAGGTGACTTTGTAAACAAGAAGCATGCAGCATTATCTTCTGCAAATGTAAAAAAATGTGTTTGAGTGATTGGCTGAACAAGAAGTAAGACTGAGTGGATTTGTAGGCTCTAAAGTTTTACATTGTTTTATTTTTGAATTCAGAGGTTTTTTTGTACATAATTCTACATTTGTAACTTCAACTTTCATGATAAAGAGATTGCACTACAGCACTTGTATTAGGTGAATTGAAAAATACTATTTGTTTTTTACAGTGCAAATATTTGTAATAAAAATAATATAAAGTGAGCATTGTACACTTTGTATTCTGTGTTGTAACTGAAATCGATATATTTAAAAATGTAGAAAAACATCCAAAAATAATTAATATATTATTTCAATTGGTATTCTATGGTTTAACATTGCGATTGTGGTTAATTTTTTAATCGTGATTAATTTTGAGTTAATCGCGAAAGTTAACTGCGATTAATCGACAGCCCTACTTTCTGCTCATCGCAACCTCAGTCCAAAGAAAAGAGCAACCAAAGGAGATCATCAAATTTCACACAGTAACATATTAAACAACAAAACTG
This sequence comes from Malaclemys terrapin pileata, assembly GCF_027887155.1. Lineage (NCBI taxonomy): Eukaryota > Metazoa > Chordata > Testudines > Emydidae > Malaclemys > Malaclemys terrapin. Next base: position 11,867,214 of record NC_071520.1, on the reverse strand, counting down.
CTACCAAACCACTAATATGGCTACAGCCAATGGCACAGTGACCAGACACTGGTTTGGAAGCCCTGAAACATCAGCTGAAAGAAAGGGAGACAAATGTTTTAAAAATCTTACCCGGGTATCTTCACTGATGTACCCACATGTGACCTTCTCACTTTTAACCCATAGCTCACCCACTTGTGCCCTATAAGCAAAACAAAGAAAGGAATTCAATGCAAAAATAACCTTTGTTAAAGAGAGCTGGTATGGAGATGAGAGAACTACATGCTGTGCTCCAGCTAGAAATATGACAAACATTGCATTCAATTGGGACATGAATATAGCCCTTAACGGTCTGTAAGTAAAATCCATCGAAACAAAACATACTTTAAATGGCTGCCCCCAACTGGCACCAGTGCCAACTGACCTTTCACTGAAGCTCCCTACCACAACCCCTCTTTTGCTCCCTCTCACCAAATCTCTTGTCACAACAGTATTCCATTATCACCAAATACCAAAGGCAAACTATGTGGCATTCACCTAAGCCAAATGAGTAGATTTGTCCCATCACTAGGTCCCTCTTCAATTAGATCAAGTCACCAAATGACATAAAGAAGACCACTTAAATGTGGAGCTTTAAGGTCTTTTGCATACTACTCAGAATTCCTGCCACAGGTTTATTTTTTATTTATTTATTATCAGGTGTAATTCATTCCTTTTAGTTCCAGATCAGAAATGAGCAGCCTGCACTACACCCAAGAAGTGACCAAACAAAGAATTATGCCACTGAATCAGTGTCAGAACACAGGGACACAATGGAAATTCCAGGGTAGTATAAACCACAGTGTAACCATGGGAAATAGGCTTAATGGTTCTCTTGGAACAGAAAGCACTCAAGATAATTTCAGCCCCAGTAAACAGCTGATTACATTCAGTTATTCCTGTAATGAGGCCCAGTGTTTCTCAGACAAACAGGTCATGTCTCATTTGGTACACTTCCCTCTGCCACATCAGTCATTGACTTAAGAGGGATCACTACCAACAGAATTCTCAATGCCAGCCTAGTGCTTAGTGTTCTGCACTAGCATGATCACTCCTTTGACCAGCACCAATAGAGATATCTATCAAACAGCAGATAGCAGAGAAAGCCTATACCCACACTTCTGGGTGATATAAGAGCAGCTGTGACAGTCTCTAGTGGAAGCATCATCCTCATTGCTGGAAACAGTATGGGCACAACACATGAAGTAAAGGAGGTTAGTGATCAAACAGCTCCAGAAGACTGGAAGAAAGTTAATGCTGTGCCAATATTTAAAAAGGGTATATGGGATGACTTGGGTAGTAATAGGCTTGTCAGTCTGACATTGATCCTGGGCAAAATAATGGAATGAATGATACAGGACTCAATTAATAAAGAATTAAAGGAGCGTAATATAATTAATGCCAATTCACATGAGTTTATGGGAAATAGATCTCAGAAAACTAATTTGATATCTTTTTTGATGAGATTAGAAATTTGGTTGATAAAGAGAATAATGTGGATTAATATATTTGAACTTCTGAAAGGCATTTGATGTGGTACTGCACAATATTTTCATTAAGAAACTAAATGATACAAATGTAACATGGCACATATTAAATGGATTAGAAATTAGATGGCCAATCTCAAAATGTAATTGTAAATGGGGGACACAGAGAGGATACGGTTCCAGTGGGGTCCTGCAGGGATTGGTTCTATATGATTTAACATTTTTATCAGTGACCTGGAAGAAAACATAAAATTATCATTGAAAGTTTGCAGATGGTGCAAAGAATGGGGGATGGTAAACAATGAAGAGAACAGGTCATGGATACAGAACAATCTGGATCGTTTGATAAGCTGGGTGCAAACAAACAAAGTATGTAAACCATACTTACCAGATGGGGAACTTTATCCTGGGAAGCAGTGACACTGAAAAGCACTTGGGGGTCATGGCTGATAATATCAGCTGAATATGAGCTCCCATTGTGATGTTGTGGCCTACAGGGCTAGTGGGATGCTTGGAAACTGTGCAGCCTTGAGTAGGAGTAGAGTAAATTATGTCTGTATTTGGCACTGGTGAAACTGCTGCTGGAATACTGTATCCAGTCCTGGTGTCCACAATTCAAGAAGGATGTTGATAAATTCAAAGAACAGCCATGGGAATGAATAAAGGATTGGAATTGGAGAATATGCCTTAGAGTGAAAGATCCCAGGAGCTCAATCCATTTAGCTTAACAAGGAAGAGGGTAAGGGGTCACTTGATCACAGTTTTTAAAGTAACTAACAGGGGAGAACAGAAATTTGATAATACAGGGATCTTCAACTTCCCGAACAACGTTATAACAAGAATCTATAGCTGAAAGCTGAAGCTAGACAAATTCAGACTAGAAATAAGGCTCAAATTTTTTAACAATGAGGATAATTAACCACTGGAACAACTTGCCCAGGGTTGTGGTAGATTATCCATAACTGGTAATTTTTAAATCAAGATTGGATGTTTTCCTAAAAGATATGATCTAGTTCAAATAGGAATTAATTCAGGGGAAGTCCCACGGTCTGTGTTAATCAGAAAGCCAGTCTAAATGATCACAATGGTCTCTTCTGGCTTTATAATCCACAAATCTATTAAATAGGTAAATTGGGGAGAAAAAGGATATTTAGAGCATTGAAATGGGAAGAGGGAATATACTAGGGAATAAGATATTCCAGAAATTTGAGTCCAGAAAATATACCTACCCTTTGTTTGTTCTCATATTGGGTGTGCTGAGCTCACTGATTTAATGGCATAGGCAACAACAGATAAGTTTTCTGTACCTGGGCAAGATGGCTAAAAGCTGCGGCTTTCTGCCTTGACATTTTAATTAACTAACGGCTAGAAGAGTTAAAAACATGGTATACAAACCCCCAAAGCATTTCTCCTTTCAGTTACTTGTGCAGCCAAATATCTCTACATATAAACACTTCTCTACATCTACTCATAAGAATAAATCAGGACAATTCAGCACTCACCGGATACCTGCAAATTCCACTTTTTGGGTGACATAGGCACACGTGCTGACCTAAGACAGAAGAGTTATAGATGATGGAAAAAGCAATAACTCTCAAAGCAACTAGAATGATTCACAGGAAACAGTTGTTAGAACCCTGAGACCCTGATACCCTCCCTAAAGTCCACCTTAAAAGCTGGAGGCTGCTTAGCACATTTACAATTAACATCTCAACCTAGAGAGTATTCTGCTAGGGCTTGTGTAGGTAAATGGACATAGTTTAATATAGCAGAGAACACCTGAGCAAGAGAAACAGCTATCAATCATCTGGTATACTGCTCATCTGATTGGACACTGGCTGCACTCCAGAATACAGAAATGTGGGAATCCTCAGCTGTTGTCTAACAAGTGGCAATGTCATGAACAGTTAATTCTAGCACATTTTTGGCTGATGTTCACTTGGACCCAACCTTTCCCAAATACTCTTTGTTCAGTCAAAAGAATTTAGAATATGATGAACAGCCATTAACACTGTTGGCTACCAGTGATCCATGGGAATGAACACTATTTTCAGAAAAAAGTTGTGAAGCAACTTAATTAAATACTGTAATATTGTTACATACAGTTCTCACTCAAGTCCCACTCACTAATGCACAGAAAGGAATGAGGCAAATTTCTCCGAAGCAATTGCCCTTGAGCTTTTCCTCAGTGCTCCATAGCTCTGCATGATAGCCATGTTCATGCCTCACGAACAGTGAGGAAAGGCAGTGTCCCCTCCATCCCACACATTACAATCATAGGCCTTACCAAGCTCTTTTTCAGTCGCCACATATCCCCACGCCCAATGTACTGATCCTTAAAGGTCAGCTCCACCAGGTCAAGAGTCACATCCTTAAAAAGAATCAGTACATAGATTTCAGTGTGTTCACAATACAACACTCTCTTATATGACCTCATGTTACATGAAAAGAGCATTTACTTGATTTGAAAGGGCCTAAGAGGGAAGGTCTAATAGTACAAATACTGAAAAAACTCATATGGCTGGAATGCAGGGACAATCGTGAGTGGCAGGCTGGCATATTCTGGGGATTAGTGAAGTTCAAAGTAAAGGTCTAAGCACACTCACCACCCCCAGCGCGGATCTGAAGCACAAGAGAAAATATCATTTAAAAAAAAAAAAGGGGGGGGGGGTACTTCTAACTCTAAGGCAAACAAGATAACTGAAGGACTCCCATTTGTGCTAAATTAGGGGTAGTCAATAGGCAGACCGTGAGCCAAATCCAGACCACCAGATGCCTTTGAACAGACCCCAAAATCTTTTTATTTACTTATTATCATTATTATTATTTTTATTATTTTCTCTGGAGTCTGGACCTTGACGAAGAAATATGCACCTTGACAAAAAAAATTGACTGCCCCTGTGCTAAGTGCTGAGGCAGATGGAAATATTGTTATTCACGGTTGTAACATTACATACCTTTGGGTCGACAACATTTACATGGACATCTTGGTATGGTCTCAGTCGGAATACCTGAGCAACAGTCTGATCCACACTTATAGTTTCTGCCATAAGGAAGAGAAAAATGGGAGAATACTTATTCCCATTTAATCCATCTCTTGCTACAGCCCCAATGAGAGAACACAGGCCCTGCTTATGGACATACAAAGCAAGCCATTATTTTGACAATACATTTTAGATCTAGGTATCCCCATTCCACTTGAACAGTGTGAATGGAAACTGCATTGTCCTGTCTTCCAAGCAGTTTGCTGCAGATAGCTGGCATGAAGCCCCCAATTGATCAACAGGGGGAGGGATAGCTCAGTGGTTTGAGCATTGGCCTGCTAAACCCAGGGTTGTGAGTTCAATCCTTGAGGGGGCCACTTAGGGATCTAGGGCAAAATCAGTACCTGGCCCTGCTAGTGAAGGCAGGGGGCTGGACTCGATGACCTTTCAAGGTCCCTTTCCAGTTCTAGGAGATAGGATATCTCCATTAATTGATTGATTGATTGAAAAGCAGAGACTTGACAAGTTAGAATAAGGAGAGTCATTTAAAAAAAAAAAAAAAAAAAAACTAGAAATTGTGGTTAATTCCATTGTGATTTCTTCTGTTAAGCCTTATAGTCACACTACAAGAGTCTGGAGTCTTACCTTTTTGCAAATCTTCCTTAAGTGACTTCACTTGCAGGAGCAGAGGGCTGGAACACAAGAGAGAGAAGGTGAACAACGACATGGAGAATCCAGCCACTTATCCTGCTGTCACCATGGAGGGTTTGAATTCCTCCATCACAATAAAGGCACCTAGTTATACTGCATAAGGGATAAGCTAGAGCATTAACAATACTCACCTAGCAGAAAAGGTACTCAGAACCCAACAATTTCTAAGAGAACAAGTTAAAACATCTCTTTCCCTTGATCTGATCAACATTACCATTCTTTATCCTAAAAGAGCTAATTATTATTATTATACAAACCTATACCTCAGGACCCATGGGATTAAAGAATCATCGCTATGTAACAGCAAGAAAGAAAATAAAGGCCTGAGGAACTACTTCAAGAACAGCTGCTACTCATCCCAAGTATTGCCAGCAAAGCCTCTAATGCCACATAACATGGAACATGTCAGACTATAGAAGAAGGCCATTTGATAAAGTCACCCCTTTATTTCCTTTCAAACAGAAAGATATAGCTCTATGCTGCAGCAAAATATCTGTATGGCATACCCAGTGGTCCCTCAGTGTCTACTCATTCTTCAAGTTGTTTCACTCTAAAGGAATGGAGAGATTGGTATTTTAGGTGCTCCAGCTATACTTGGTGATATTAGCAGAAAGACAATTCACCTGTACTCATCATTAGGGTGTGCAATCTCAACAACATCTCCCAGCTTGATGTGAAGAAACACTTTGGGATTCATCATTAATTCGTCATCTGGAAGACAAAGATAGTAATTCAGTGAGACAGCCTGCAATCAACAGATAAAAATGAAAACACAGGAACTTATGCACTGTAATATGCTGCACATCCATCTGTTAATTTACCACTCAGTACATCCTTCACACAGTAACTACTCTGACCAGACTGAAGAGGCAGGATAATTCTGGGGAAAAAAGACTTTTCCGCTGTTCCAAGTCATAGGATTGTCATACAATATTTGTTTGCAAGAGGAACCAGTCTCGGCTTAATACCCAAAATCTCCACACTTCTTTGGTTTTTCTCAGTTTTAAAACATTGGTGGGGATACAGTGAATTATAAAGGACTATTAACAGAACTTAATTAATATGTTGTGATTGTGATTCCAAAGTGACAGTGAGCAAACAAAACAAAGAGGCTGGGCAACTGAGCATCTAAGTACATTTATGAAATGCTGTTTTTGAATCCTATGTAACTTTTGTAACTACATGACCATGACTTTTATCAAGGCAGTAGTGAGAGCTGTATGATCAGATTTTTCTCAGGAACACATCAATAACTCTTCTTGACTGACCACTGGGTAACATTCCGGACAAATGAAAGGCTCCATTCCCACACAACCTCAACAAGAATAAAATAGAAAACCCTACACAGAGCTCCTAGATCCTGCCAGTGGGACCCACAAACTCTGAGTCCACACATATCCATGTGCAGCAATACTACTGGGCCACTACAGCCTCTCCCAAATCTGTGGCTAAGCAAGAGGCAATAGGGATAGCAAAAAAGGAGGACAAAATGACAAAAGAAAAGCAGAAAAGGTGTCAAAGATATTTTAATGTCACAGAAGCTAACATTTTTACTGTAATCTGGCACTTGTGGATTTTAATTTGTATTCTACTATCAATGGGCTTTCCACCTTCTGACTAGTGACACTGTAGGTTACACAAAGGCTAATCCCTTAATATTTTGTTTGAAAAAGCCTAACAAAAATGGAAACTAGCTTTATCACTGTTAGATTAGAAATATTATGGAAAACTGCTGATTATATCACTGTTCATGAAACCAGCAGCCCTAAAAATACTTATGACCCAACGGATACTGACCACTGCCCCCAAAGCCCTTCTTATGTATGACGAGTTTGTAGACCTTGTTGGTTCTCATTTTGAATCCTGGTTCTTCTCAGCTACGCCAAGTAAAGAGGACAGATGACATCTTGTCTCCCTGGTAAGTAAAAACAAAAACAAAACAAAGAAACTCAGCTCTTTCCTTATTATAAAACTCTTCAACAGCTCTACATTTCAAGAGGAAACCTTAGAGACAGTGGTTTCCAAACTGGGGTTCACTAAATGTTGCAGGGGGTTCTCAGGGAAAAATTTCCTAATGGCAGACAGGGCTGTCCCTAGAGACTCCGGGTAGCACGGGGCCAGCAGCACGGAGCCCCTGGTCTTCCAAGAGCTAAGCAGGTCAAAGCAAGTGTATCTATCACACCGAGGAGATTTAAACTTCAAGACCCCTTATAAGAAATGGAAAGGGAGGTGGATATTTTTTGCTGTTTTTAAAATTATTATGAAGAACAAGTTTAAGCTTTGTTGTAACGTGCGTTGTTTGCCTGGACTGTTCAAGACCTGAATACTTGTGTAGGAAGAACTCTTTGAGTTGGCTTCTTAAATACCTTAATGCTGTTTCACATCTGATACTCCTTGATGAAACATAGGAGCCTTGTCTTATAACAGACTTATTCAAAGCAATACAAGCTATGAAAGTGAGATCTTGGAAGAGTGTTGCCCTTTTCATAATGTAATAAAAATACTGTAATGATAAATAATTAATAATAAATAATGTGCAATAAGCATGTCATAAAAACAAATTTTATATTTCCAAGATCATGCTTTTATAATTTATACTCAGGTAAAGGAGAAACTCCCTGGAAATATTCATTTTTAGCAGGGGGTTCACGAGACACAACATTTTAGTGAAAGGGGTTCATAGGTTGTTAAAGTTTGGGAACCACTGCCTAAGAGGTTCCAGTCTCAAAGAGCAACACCAGCAACACTGATACTCCATAAACAATGCATTTGTACCAATTCCATAGCTGCCTAAGATTTCCTATTAGTCAATATGCTTCATGTTCGGCCTTCACAGTCACTATTATGATAGAATTTGGGTCTTTCACATGAAAAAGACAGGACGCCACACTTTGAATTAAAGAACAATTTCTATTAGCTGTTGACAGTACAACACAGTTCAGAAGCATTTTCTCTCTCACAAACACACACAATCCAGAATGTAAAATTCAAGCCTAACTCTTTAACCAAAATGCTGCAGCTTTTCAGAGCTGCAAACTCTCCATAATCCCTCAGATCAACCCCTGCCCCCCCATGACAAAACCTGGAGCCAATAGCTCATCTCGGTGACACAACCCACTGCAGAATGACAACCCCCTGGTCAGCAAAAGGCCCCCAGCCAGCACTGCCCACTACTCAGACAACTACAGGAGTCAAGGAATCAACAATTAGGGGTGTCAGATCTCCTGCGGTCCAATGCTCCACCCTACCCGTGGGAATGAGCCCCCTGTGGGAGCAGACACTCCCCAGCAAACAGAAACATAGAAATGAAGGGATAGAGGGGACCCGATCCAGTCCCCCTGCGCTGAGGCAGGACCGTGTAAACCTAGTGTCTCCATGCCTGACAGGTGTCTCTCCGCCCCCTCACCCCAACAATGCAGTGACCATGCCTGAGGGTGGACCCAACCCTATCGCCTCCCCCAAAGAGAAGAGACCCCCCACACACACAATCCTAGGGAGGGCGCAATTCCTCCCATCCCCATGACAACTACACCCCCAGACGGGAGGCAAATTCCCCTCCTCCCCGCGGAGAAGGAGATGAGTGATAGGCAAACAAACCCCCAAGCCAAAAACTACGGGGGTGGGGGAAGGGCAAGAGCAGGCCCCGGCTCCCCGATTCTTACTGCTCCTGGCGGCGGCTCGAACCAGGACAGGGGGCGGCTCCGGAGAAGAATCACCAGCACGGCCCACAGACCTGCCTCACTTCCTCATCCGGGACTTGCAGAGAGCGCGCGTGTGACGTAACTCCTAGCGCGGCACCATAGAGACCGGGGGGGGAGGGGGGGAGACAGGCTTCCTCAGCCAGGGCCGCGTCACGGCGGTAGGAGGGGCCTGTGGCGTGGGGAGGTCAGCCCCCATTCCCGGCTCGGGGAGCAGTAGGGGATTCTGGCCCTGGGGTGGGGGACGGGAAGGAGTCCTTCGTAGCTAGCTGCCTCGCAGCCCCCAGGGGACAGCATCAGACAACTTAGTGCACCTCTCCCGCTGGCCCCACTTCACCACAGCAGGATTTCCCAAGATTAAACAGTGAAATGGATAAAGTCAGCAGCACTGCGTCACATACTAATGGCTTGTAGTCTACAAGCAGGTAAAACATGCCCAGGTTCCATGCTGATGGGCAGAAACACTCATAACAACATGCTATTTGATGGCATGATATAGTGGAACACACGCCAACTCCTGCAATAAAACAAAATTTGTCCTGTTATACTCGGCATGTGTGGATGAAGAGACCTCAAAAAAGTTAAATCCATGCAGTTTGACTGTTCATTTCTCAGAAATAGACAAAGAAAAGTAGGAAAACTTTTTTTTTAACATAGCCACTCATGTTCCTCAGAAAAGATACATCACATACATCCAGATTTAGGCTCTGATCCTTTTCCCATTGAAAGCAATGGCAAAATTCCTGTTGAGTTGGAGTGAGTTTGGCCCTTTATCTGAGACTTCACATTTATTATTATTTAAAATATTTATCTCATAATCAAACCCCTAAAAGCCAAGCCAACTAGAGCCCCATTGTGGTAGGCACTGTATAAATATATAATGAATTACAGACCTTGTCTCAAAGAGTTTACATGCTAAAAGACAAGATCTGGCATTTCATCTCATTCCTTTTTCTGATCCCTAAGATCAGCAGGGCTCTTGTCCCCACAATAGCTATCCTAAAAGCATATGTTTTCCCCACAATAGCTATCCTAAAAGCATATGTTTTCCCATTAACTTGAAGTTACTTTCTTTTATCCCAGTTCTGCAAACCTATCCATGTGAGAACACTTTTATGCCCTGATTAAGACATTAAGTTTCTATACAAATGCAGGGGTCTGCCAATAATGATCAATTTGCAGGATTTGGTCTTTGCTGGTTTACAGCCTATTCTTCTTGGTCCAGGAGAAAAGAACCTGCATGACATAGGAAGGAAAGAGGACTGAGGGACAGTAAGAAGGGAATAGAGAGAAAAGAAAGAAGCGATGTTTTTAAGTTGACTTATAGCAGTCTGGCAACCTCTTTTGTTTCTGTTTATAATTGTTCATATTTAAAAATGGAATATTTAATTTCAACCTATAAATGAGATGGTGCTTACTTTTAACTAACAAGTAACAATATCCTGGTCTCATAAACTCATTGGGCCTTCAATCTCAGAATTTATTCAGCCCACTCTGGGGTTATTTTATCTTCTAAACCGTAAACTCTTTCTAGTTACCCCACCAAAGCGGTCAAACGGGCAGCACCCGTGGCTGTGAAGTTCTAGAATGCTTGAGATTATGAAGCTAAAGGCTTGAAGCTGAAGAAGTGGGTTTTTACCCACAAATGCTTATGCCCAAATAAATCTGTTAGTTTTTCAGGTGCCACCGGACTCCTCGTTGTTGGTGTGGATACCGACCAACACGGCTACCCCCATACTTGTCTGATGCTGTCCCCTGGGGGCTGCGAGGCAGCTAGCTACGAAGGACTCCTTCCCGCCCCAGGGCCAGAATCCCCTACTGCTCCCCGAGCCGGGAATGGGGGCTGACCTCCCCACGCCACAGGCCCCTCCTACCGCCGTGACGCGGCCCTGGCTGAGGAAGCCTGTCTCCCCCCCCCCCCCCCCGGTCTCTATGGTGCCGCGCTAGGAGTTACGTCACACGCGCGCTCTCTGCAAGTCCCGGATGAGGAAGTGAGGCAGGTCTGTGGGCCGTGCTGGTGATTCTTCTCCGGAGCCGCCCCCTGTCCTGGTTCGAGCCGCCGCCAGGAGCAGTAAGAATCGGGGAGCCGGGGCCTGCTCTTGCCCTTCCCCCACCCCCGTAGTTTTTGGCTTGGGGGTTTGTTTGCCTATCACTCATCTCCTTCTCCGCGGGGAGGAGGGGAATTTGCCTCCCGTCTGGGGGTGTAGTTGTCATGGGGATGGGAGGAATTGCGCCCTCCCTAGGATTGTGTGTGTGGGGGGGTCTCTTCTCTTTGGGGGAGGCGATAGGGTTGGGTCCACCCTCAGGCATGGTCACTGCATTGTTGGGGTGAGGGGGCGGAGAGACGCCTGTCAGGCATGGAGACACTAGGTTTACACGGTCCTGCCTCAGCGCAGGGGGACTGGATCGGGTCCCCTCTATCCCTTCATTTCTATGTTTCTGTTTGCTGGGGAGTGTCTGCTCCCACAGGGGGCTCATTCCCACGGGTAGGGTGGAGCATTGGACCGCAGGAGATCTGACACCCCTAATTGTTGATTCCTTGACTCCTGTAGTTGTCTGAGTAGTGGGCAGTGCTGGCTGGGGGTCTTTTGCTGACCAGGCGGTTGTCATTCTGCAGTGGGTTGTGTCACCGAGGTGAGGTATTTATTCCAGGTTTTGTCATGGGGGGCAGGGGTTGATCTGAGGGATTATGGAGAGTTTGCAGCTCTGAAAAGCTGCAGCATTTTGGTTAAAGAGTTAGGCTTGAATTTTACATTCTGGATTGTGTGTGTTTGTGAGAGAGAAAGTGCTTCTGAACTGTGTTGTACTGTCAATAGCTAATAGAAATTGTTCTTTAGTCCAAAGTGTGGCGTCCTGTCTTTTTCATGTGAAAGACCCAAATTCTATCATAATAGTGACTGTGAAGTCCGAAGTGACCAGCGTGAAGAATATTGACTACTAGGAAATCTTAGGTAGCTATGGAATTGGTACAAATGTATTGTTTATGGAGCATCAGTGTTGCTGGTGTTGCTCTTTGAGACTGGAATCTGTAAGGTTTTCCTTTTGAAATGTAGAGCTGTAGAAAAGTTTTATAATAAGAAAAGGGCTGAGTTTCTTTGTTTTGTTTTTGTTTTTACTTACCAGGGAGACAAGATGTCATCTGTCCTCTTTACTTGGAGTAGCTGATTCAAAATGAGAACCAACAAGGTCTACAAACTCGTCATACATAAGAAGGGCTTTGGGGGCAGTGGTCAGTATCTGTTGGGTCATAAGTGTTTTTAGGAATGCTGGTTTCATGAACAATGATATAATCGGCAGTTTTCCATAATATTTCTAATTTAACAGTGACAAAGCTAGTTTCCATTTTTGTTAGGCTTTTTCAAACAAAGTATTAAGGGCTTAGCCTTTGTGTAACCTACAGTGTCACTAGTCAGAAGGTGTAAAGCCCATTGATAGTAGAATACAAATTAAAATCCACAAGTGCCAGATTATAGTAAAAATGTTAGCTTCTGTAACAGAAAATATCTTTGACACCTTTTCTGCTTTTCTTTTCTCTCATTGAAGTGGACCTACCCAGGCTTGTTTGTAAATATGTAAATATATATATATCTTTACAATTTTATTTTATATTGTTTGCTTTTTGGTGGGCCACTTTCTAGATGTTGCAACAGGTCACGGGTTTGGGTGACATGGGTTCTATTCCTGTGTCTGCAACTCACTTTGTTAATGTGATTTTGGGCAAGTTACTTAACCTCCGTAATACCTGGCAGAGGTTGTGTGTGTAAAGCATTTCAGGATCACAAGCAAAGGTGTTGTAGGCAACTGGAATGTGTTTTTCGTGTGCTGTAAGACAGGACTAGAAGAAAATAAATTTGGAGTGTTTTAGCAAATGGGTCCTTCTTCCTACCTTTGGTAAATAAATGCTAAGATTCTGCAACCTCTCAGCTGTCTTTTGCTTATAGCTGATATTGTCATTTTAAAGAGGGAGAAAAATCAGGGTCTGTAGAATTTAACCCATATGTTTTTATTACCAATTCTTGAGGAAAGAAGCCATGCCTAGTGTTTATTTAACTTGTATGTGGTCAGTGTTTGTATTTATCTATAGATCATTAGTGCACTGAGACCATATTATGTTGTTGTTCTTAAAATTAGCCGTATGCTAGTCAGTATTGCTAGAAATGGTGTAAGTTTTTGAAGATAAAGGTTTTAAATTTTTTTAGCAAAATTCCTCCTCCCCTATTGTATTTTTTTTAAGAGTCCTGGGGATTTTAGTTACGTATGGCATAGAAACATTGAGCTAGCCGAACTGATGGATGGGTTCATCTACGTTTTTGAGCTGTGTAAAGAGCAGCAAGATCAACATTTGAGTAATAGGATTGGGTTTTATTAACCTTCTGTTGGCTGTTAGCTGAGTGATTGGTGCCACCTGACCTAGCTTTGTGTAGAAACTCTCAATGGCGATTCATGAGCATGTCAGTGTTAAGTACATAGTATTCTTGCATCAGGGCTCTTTAAATTTTTTTTTTTTTAAGTGACCCTTTATTTAATGTAGTTCAGAGAATTTGTGGCTGACCATATTGTGGTCATGCTGACACTATGGTTAGAACTGTACTAGCAATAACTGTTTGAGCATGGCTATTGCTAGCATAGTATTGGCCATTGGATACTGATGAGTTGGGCTCTAGGCTATAAGATGAATCAAAGGTTCACTTTAGATAACAAACCTAGTGATAGCACCATCTTTTTCCTCTGTTTATAATGGGGAAGTCACAAGGAATGGCAAGTGATAGTGCATGTGTTAGGGATGCATTTTCTTGTATGGCTTTTCCATCTAAAAAGAAATTTTTAAAAATATAGAAAAGTAAAGGAAATTTGGCTACTACCATCAAACTGGCAGGATGTTTGACACCCTGCTTTAGGTCCACAAGTGCTAGTATATACTTTTTCTCTACATTTCCTCTCTTCCCATTTCCTAGACACTCATACATGCTACAAGGTCTTAGTTTTAGGCTAAGAAGAGATGTTGGGGTAGGGAGAAACTGCCGATGTGAGAAGAGAGGAATAAACTTATTCATGGTTTGTGTGGCACTTACTCTAGCGCTCAGTAATTGTAGAATCACTTTCTTACCAGGAATTCATTTGGAATATACTCTTATTGAACACACACATTTGAAGTACTTACTCTTTTATTTTTTGGTTTAAACTTTTTAATAGGGCAAAGTTACAATAGAATGTTGACATACTGCATTTTATATTACTTATTACTTATTCAGGCTCAGGTTAATATTCAAAGAACCTGGCTGAACATTTTGGTTTGCTGACTGAGGAGTCGTCCTACTGTGAGTGCCTTAAAAAGGGACCAAACTTTCTAAATATCTGTCCCCTTGTTGGTGCTTCTCGGGCGTATGTACCTTTGTCCCAGACAACAACAAAAACAATGATTACTTTTGTGTATATGTGTATGTCTGTGTAGTGATTTAGTGTTGTCTTTACTTTTAGGGTGAGTTTAGAAAGGCACAGTCTTCATCTGCCTGATGCTATCATCTGGAGTGGAGTCCCAAGAGAGAAGCCACCCACGTCCCCTTGATTCCTCCATGTCTGCTGTGGTACAGGAATTGTACGCTGGACTGCCAGTCAGCATCTCTACTGAGCTTACTGCTGGGTCCGATCCTAATGTTAGACTAGATACAAAACCTGAAGCATCAACACTTGTGCTAGCACATAGTAGCAGTTTGTTGTCTGAGTCCCACAGGATTAGTGGGGTGGAAAATTGCTCCCAGGAAACTGATAACCTGGATCATGGGGACAAGCTTACATCTGATGGGCTGGCAGGATCCCTTTCTGAAGAGTCTATGGGGGCTGGAAACCTTGCTGAGCACGAAGAGGCCAAAAGTGGAAGCTTGGGGAAGCCGGACACTTGTGCTAATGCGAGCCAAAAGGAAGAGAGACGATCTGCGAAAGAAACACAAGATGCTGAGGAAGAGCTTGTTGGATGTTGTGCTTTAGCCTCTGAAGAAAAGTGGTGGTTGAGACAGGTAAGAAAGAAATTGATTACAGTGAATGTTTGAACATAGCAGAGAGGGATTTGTTAGGGACTCGATGTCAATGTGCTTTTTGTTCTCTTTCTTTAAGTCTTGCCATCATAGCATCCAAAAATATTTAATAAATTTCAATTTGTATTCTATTGTTATAAGTGTGATTAATCGCAATTAATTTTTTTAATCGTGGCTAATTTTTTTGAGTTAATCGTGTGGGTTAACTGCGATTAATTGACAGCCCTAAAAAACCCCTTCACAAATGCCAAATGTCCCTCTTCCCAGCTGTTGAGGAGGATACATTGTAGTCTAAAATGTCATAATACAGGTAACAAATTAGCCATTATGTGGTCATGCTATTGGTACCAGATTAAAATAACTAGCAGTGCTTATGCTGAAACCATATATGACATCACTTATGTCTTAAGTACAGTTTCTGCAGTCTGCTGTATCTTTCAACTCAACTCCTCAATAATTGGACAGTGGATCAGTGTCTCTATTTCCTTTTTCAAATAATAAGGCCTCTCAGCTCATATGTTGTTTTTTTTCTCCAGCAGACATTGACGTTCCAATTATTATTCCAAGGCAAAAAAGTTTGTGAGCTTAGAGATAAAATTGAAATTAACACTTCACCGGGGAAACCCCCCCCAAACATTGAAATATTATTTAAAAAAAAAAAATTGTTTAACTTGAAAATTCCGTGTTACAGGTTTTACTATTTGGCACAAGGAATTCCAAACACTTGAAAGCATGTAAATACACTAAATGAGAAAGTTTGATTAAAGTAAGGAACTGAAAATTGAGCTTATACCAGGAAGTGAACTTCAAACTCAAATTTCTGAGAAATAATTCTCTCTCCATAATGTGGTCATATGATGACATTTAGGTTTCTTTGATGTCTTTATAATACATATTAAGGTAGTTTAAATGTTACAGATGTTCATGTAACTTTTCAATTGCATCTGCTGTTTTCTTTCTCCCTGAGCAGAGTCTCTCCCCAAAATCCCCTATCATTTTAAAAGTTTGTGTGAGAGAGGAGATTTAAGTCAAAGCTTGGTAGTAATTTAATTGTATAAAACCACACTTCATACTTTTTTTTTACTTGGCTTTTTTGCTGGGGGTAGTGAACAAAAAACTATTTTTCCTAGTAGCAGCAGTAATGGGTACATAAACTACAAAACAAATAGTAGGAGTTGTACTAGAGAATTATTTAAATTTAGCATGTTTTCATTGGGAGACTGAAGTTGGTTTTGAATTTTTATTTTTAAACAAGGATGGTTCTCTACAGTTCCAAAAAAAGCTGATTTCATAGTGAAATCTTCCTAATCATATGACTAATCCCATTTTCTATTTTTCAAAGTTCTTATTTTTCTTTTCAGTAGAGCCACTGTAGACTGACTTTACATTAGTTTGCATCAGTGGTTCATCTTCAAACTACTTCTATGGCTTTGGGTTTGATTGATTAAAAATTAGTGTGGAGGACAAGACAAGATAGTTATAAAACCTGAAACGTACATTGTGAGGTGGAGTGGATTTTGGAGTTTTATCACTGGGGGAAAAAAACTCTAAATGTCTTAATTGGTTTGGCTACTCTATGCGCTGAAAATATTGGACAGTACAGCTGTGAACTGACTGCTCCTTCTGTTTGAAAATTTATTCTCTGGACAAGTGACATGGGCTTCAACATGTCAAGTAGCTGCTAAAGCTGGAGTGCACACGAGCCAGAGCTTACACCAAGGGACAAAATAGAAAACGCTTCTTCCATCGAGAGTCTTCACTCTGCATCCATCAGCTTCACCCATCACTGCAAATTAAATATAATACTTTGCTAATGTGGATACATTTATAATTCATACACACAAAGGCAATTCTCTCGTCATTTCTCAGCAAGGATTTAAATAGCAAAATGCTGTAGTTAAGGCTCCTATTGATTAAGACTTCATTATTTTACAAAATATACTAGAGAATGTTTAGTACGTGAATGTTTAGTACATGAATAAGTCATTTTATAGATAAATATATTAAAATATTTTGTTAAACATTCCTTTTTATCCACCTGTGAGTTCTGGAGCATGTCTGCATTTAAAATTTTGAGGGTGAGGGTTTATTGCAGGGGAGTTAATAAATATGATTGTCACACTGCTGTTGCTTTAAGAAGGAAACTGCAATTTAGCTGTTCAAAACCTGGGTACAATATTACAAGGCCTGGATTCTATTCTTAGCTTTGCAACTTATTTACTGTGACACTTAGGATGAGTCACTTAGTCTTTTTCCTTTCCAGTAGTCTAAGGAATATTATAAGCAGTATTGAGACAATGTTTGAAAGCACTTTGAGGTCTCCATATGGAAAGTGTTGTAGAAATGCATAATAGTTCATTAATAATTTTTTTGAGGAACGCATAGTTGGCCTTTCTAGTGCCTTTACTAATGAATTTCTAGGGCCTTCACATTCTAGTGCTTTTACTAATGAATTCACTTTCATGTGCATCTGGGTGAAAACTACTTAACTGAAGTACATTAAAAGAAACTAAACATATTAGCAAATGCCTTCTTAAATGTACAGTAATATGTGACACTTAATATTGCTGTTTGACCACAAATTATTATTGCAGTATTTGGTTGAGAGCAAAAAGCTGTAGTCAAGGTTGAAGAATGGCTTAACACCTCCTGTTTCACGTGCTCATAACTTCCTTAAAATATTCACCTTTTTAATTACATTGTTTTTCATGACTGCTCAGTTGTCAAAGATAAGATATTTTTCTAAAGTTTGTGTGTGTGTGGTTTTTTAAGTTTGAATTAAGTCCCCTTATCCATTTTTGAGCCAGGCAAGGATGAAAAAAGATATGAGTGCTAATGAAGTTACTGTTTAGATCAGAAAGAACGTGTGTTCCATAGACTTTCACCTGGATCTGCTGTATCCTTGCTCAGCCATTCTAGCTTTCTTATTCTCTCAGAATTTTGTTAATTTTGAGTGAGTGATCAATTATCATACATCCATTTCAAATATCCAACATCCAAGTAGTGGGGCCTTGAGAATGTGTAAAATTTTGAAATGGATGACTGGAGCGTGGGTCCCCAGACTGCTCATTCACTCTCTTGGGTGGAAAATTAGGTCTTTAGGCAATTCTGTAGAGCCCTTTTCTTGGCTGAGAAACAGGTCCTAGGGATAATCTTCCTTGTCCTGAGAGAGAGATGGGTCCCCACTCTTCTCCCTAGTCCCTCTAACCATTACAGGGGGAAACCAGTGCCTCTATTATATGCAAATTTCTTGCTGTCCATATTTCAGTGATGCATTTAAAGGAGTGTGTAGTTCTTAGAGACAGTAGTATAGTAATTACAAGAAATGTACCTATAGAATGTGTGTGCTTGTGTGTTTCCCTTCATCCTTCAACAAAATTTAGGAAACATAATGCAAAAAACTGTTAATGCAATAGTAAGTTTGCATAATTAAAGTAGTCGGAAAATGCTGAAGTTAAGGTAGTACAGTGAAGAGGGTAATATTTTCTTGTGCGTTTTTCATCTGCACAAGGGATTCCACTGAGAGGGATTATAATAATTGGTTTGGGGTTTGATGAAGGATTACCATTCTGTTTCATATTGGGACGCTTTCCATTGTATTTAAATTCACTTCCTGCTTTAGTTGCTACTTTGGCAAGGCTTTACTGATGCTGAGTTTAAATCTTCTCTGGAATTGTCTCCTCCTGAGGATAGGAAAGACTAATGCAGTATCTTCAACAGTGAGTGGATTTAAAAAAAATTTTTTTTAAGAGGAAAGATGTGATGAGGCAGTGGGTCAGAAAGGAAGGAGAATTACTCATATTAAGTGCTTACAGTTCAATTATTTGTCTGTATTACCACACTTGTAAGTGTGCTTATGGTGTATGCATGACTTTCTCCCTCATTCCCCAAAAAAGCCTAGCATATTATGTGGTATGCTAATGCTTACTGCGTCCAGAGTTAGGACTGGCTTAACAGGTACCGTCCCTGGAGTCTAGGAATAGTCTCTGAAAACTATAATTACCAGTTAGTCTCAGGTGTTGCTGCTATGGTGGTGACTTGTTCCTTTATTTCAGGAGAAGCCTCAGATAAACCGAAGTGGGGGAGAATTTTCAAGAATCTGCTGCACTGAAATGGCAAGCCCTCTGAAGAGTAAAGGTGTGTATTTCAGTTGTTCAGCTTTTTTCCTTCATGATCCTCTTTCATTCACAGAAGTGCGTGAATGATTGCAGGGATAGCTCCTCTGTTCTTTTCGGTAGTGGAAGTTACTGCCCTGTTCGTGTAGAACAATAGCAAAGCTTAATCCTGTGCTGTCTCCTGGCCATGTGCTGATGTGATTGAAATGCTCTGATGAAGAGAGTCCATATTTGGTAGTTCTTAGTCTGAAATACTTGTTGACTCCGGTGCAGATGCTCTTGTTAGTAATTATTGTTTCGTTTTGAGAAATAAGGTAATACAAAACTACATGAAAATGTTAACGGTAGAGATGTGCAAAAGAAACAATAATTGGCTGACTCAGTCACCATCTAACACTTTAGAATATGCAGTTTCCAAAGTGAGAGGGGTTTCTGCCCTAATTCTTAGTCCTCCTGCTAATGATCCACTTCTGTCCACAAATGCTTTGATCACTTTGCCTGCATCTGGTGGCTATTCTCTCTTTCTCTGCACAGCAAGCAGGTATATTGTGACTCTGTTTAACTCCAGGATTCTGGAACAACCATATTTTGATTTCAGTCCTGTGTTTATTGCAAATCAGGCCTGCTTGGCTGTGGCTAATATCCTGTTCTATATTGAGTTCTCAGTCACCACAGATTCTGTTGACTTCATACTAAAAGCTAATATTTCAAATAGAAGATTTGGGTCTGTCCCTGCATGTAATTTGGTGGCACCAGATGTATCTGTTTACAGCTGCTGTTCTGTGAATTACTATCATTCAGACTGAGGCCTGGTCTACACTGGGGGAGAGGGGGAATCGATCCAAGATACGCAACTTCAGCTATGAGAATAGCGTAGCTGAAGTCGACGTATCTTAGATCAACTTAGATTGACTTACTTCGCGTCCTCGCAGCGCATGATTGACGGCCGCCACTCCCCTGTCGACTCCGCTTCCTCCTCTCGCAGCGGTGGAGTTCCGGAGTCGACAGGGAGCACGTTCGGGTATCGATTTATTGTGTCTAGACGAGACGCGATAAATCGATCCTCGATAGATCGATCACTACCCGCCGATCCGGCGGGTAGTGTAGACGTACCCTGAGCATAAAACAAAACCAAGAAAAGACCAGCCTTAAGCAACACAACAAGCTTGTGTTTGCTTGGAGACCAGTTTTCCAGTCTTGGTTTCTGAAAGTATGGAAAAAGTCTTCAAAAGTTTGAGCAAATACTGTTCAGATGTTTTTGAGAATAAAGAAATTGAAATTCTTTTCCAAAACTTGTGACCTCTTTTGAACAAAACTATTGTTGAAATGACCAGAAGTAAACACACAATGAAATTTGAAGTGGAAATAACTCTCGTTAAGAAGTGTCTTTGAGTGTTCTGGTGCAAAGAGATTTGATTTGAAAATAGTTTGAGAATTCCATGCTGCACAGTATATTTTACCAAGGAGTCTTATTAAATTCATAAAATGCCAGCTAGAAAAACTGCTTCATTTTTATGGCTGTACATGTTTATGGCTAATGTACTAGCACAAGGAAGAGTGCAATGAAGAGATTAAGGAAGGCTGCTGCACATTTTGCATGGCACCAAGACAGGGGCCCCAATCATATAAGCCTCAGAAGGTGCTTGGGAAAAGAATCTAGTGGTGTTAAACCAAATAGCTTCCAGATTATAAACCAAATAGCTTCCAGATTATGGAATTTACTTGTTACCATTTTTTTAAGTCAGTGGGTCTGCTAACTCTTGGATTTGTGTACTCTTTTTCAAAAGTAAATTCCATTCAGTTAAGGAAACTTTGTTTGTAGCTCAACATTCAAGTCAGGAAATACTTAGTTAAGGTTGCATGTGTAACCTTTAATTCTATGCCTTGTGTATATACATTGTGATACAATCTGATTACGTACCATTTCTGAATTCTGATATACAATTTTTTTCTTAAACACATGTAGCCTCTTGTAATATTTTGTACTACGTGTATGCTAGACAGTCCATGAAAGTCACTTATATGAAAAGTATGGAATAAACCCTCCATACATAGCATACCACATTTAAGAGTAAAGCCTAAAGCAATGTTGAAATTTTTTTGGCGTGCATGAGCTACATACGTTTCTAGATAAAATAGTTTTACAGCTAACTGCCTCATCCATTTAATTTCACAAAAGAAAACTTTGTAGCTTATTGAAGAGACTACATATAGTACATAGAGATTAAAGCTTCAATTGTACAGACACACATGCTTAACTTTAACCCTGTGCATCGACGTTGGCAATATTGGGGCCTAAATTACTAAAATAGGCACATTACAGAGAAGAGAACTCTTCATGTAGAAATTCAGTCAGTAAAGAGTTGCTGCACCATTGTAGCAATGAAAATGTGAGCATAAAAGAATGAAAAGCATATTAAAATGAAAACCTAGCACGAGATGCTACATCTGTTTCTAAAGTTACAAAAAAATTGTATTTTTGAGAAATGTGATTGTGTAATTAAAGACTGTATTGTAATGCATCTGCAAAAGAAAGCAATGTTTAGGTTAAGTCCTATTTCGACCATATGTCCTAACTTTTGAGGCACTTACCTGTGCAGCCTTAATAGTCTCAACATAGCAATTTGCATAGAATTTCAAAATTACATGGTACATTAAAATCATTGTTACAATGTTTCCTTCCTTTTCTTATCCTTCCCTTTGTAGCTGGAGGGGACAACCTTTTGGGGATTTAAACTCCTCTTCATGTCTCATTCCAGGGGGCTGGACTTGATGACTTCTTGAGGTCTCCTCCAGCCCTACTTTTCTATGATTCCAGTAGCTAGCTACCACTGGTGCCAATTACATTAAATCAGTGTTTCTGTTAAAGTGATCATTAGTGAAATACTTAATGTTTACAGTTAAACTTTCTTTTGGTTTAACCACCTGTTCAATATTAATGGGGAATTTGGTCACTGACAACTTAAATTTCTGTCCTCTGTGCAATCAGTTTTCTCTGTCTTCCACAAACAAACAAGGATTTAAAATAGGAGACTGTGGTGGTAAAGCCATATATGGGAAGGTGGACTCAGGAGTAGCCATAGTATGTGAAACTATTCTAAAATTTTTTTTAAATGACTAAATTTCAAGATAGTGGTGTCCCTTCAGTACTTTGCAGAGCTGTTTCAGGTTGCTCTACAAAGAGGACAGCATTGCATTGGCTTATGTTCAGTTCATTTAGAAGGTTATCATCAGCCATAAGGGCTAAGAATGTAATATCTTAAAAGGACAGAAGCAAAATTGAACATGTTCTACCCAAAAGGAGGCAAGCAAGTGGTGCCCAAGCAACGCAGATTCATAAACTGGAAGGCCAGAAAAGAGACCATTGTGATCATGTAGTCTGACCTCCTGTATAACACAGGCCATAGGACTTCCCTGAATTAATGTTTGTTTGAATTAGAACATATCTTCTAGAAATCAATCCCTCTTCCTCCCCATCATCATTCCGTGAATATGATTAAGGCCAAAGTAGATGCAGTCTAAGGATCTAATGCACCTAGGAAGAGATTCTTCCCTGAGAAGAAATTATGGCAACTTCTACATCTTTTGCCAGGGTATTACTGGCTTGGACAGTTTCCCTGTCTGAGCTAATTTCCTTAAAAGTAAGGAAATCAGATAGCCAGGGAGCACCATTGGGGAATTTTTCTTTCCTGGCAATTGCTTAATTAGACACCCTAATATTTTTTCACAGAGCAGTGGGATCTAAAATGATGTCCTACAGTCATGTGGATAAGGTGACTGAAGGTTGACATACAGGCAAACCAACTATTAGTGTCCTTCAGGTATTGAGGAGGAAGATTGTTTTAAGGGTGAGTGGATATGGTTTATCAAGGAGTTGTCCAGAAAGACCTTGGCCAGCGCTAGGATGCATAAGAGGAAGCACAAGCCAAGCATTTCATGCCTGCTGTTTGGGAAATACGGGAGTAAACCAAAGTGCTAAAGCAAAGTGGAATAAAACCTGACAGGGATGATGTAAGGGTGACTTCCAAAGAAAGCTCTTGGTATTGTCCTGCTGACTGCTTGGTCTCCAGATAGATTTACAGTAGACTAGAGCAGTGGTTCTCAAAGCTGGTCTGCCGCTTGTTCAGGGAAAGCCCCTGGTGGGCTGGGCCGGTTTGTTTACCTGCCACACCTGCAGGCTCGGCCAATCGTGGCTCCCACTGGCCGCGGTTCACCACTCCAGGCTAATGGGGGCTGCAGGAAGGGCGGCCAGCACATTCCTCGGACCGCGCCACTTCCCGCAACCCCCATTGGCCTGGAGCGGTGAACCGCAGCCAGTGGGAATCGCGATCAGCCGAACCTGCGGGTGCGGCAGGTAAACAAAATGGCCCAGCTCGCCAGGGGCTTTCCCTGAACAAGCGGCGGATCGGCTTTGAGAACCACTGGACTAGAGCCCTACCTAGTAAGCAGGTTGCACAAAGTTAGCAAAGATAGAATCCCAACTAGATTGGACAAATGGGTACTCAACCTAGCACATCAAGGCTATGTGATAGTTATTGACTCCCACATGCAGATTTATGATCTTCCTTTATTGAATTACCTCTTCTCTGTTTAAAAAAAAAAAAAAAAAAAAAAATGGAGGCAGCAACCCTTCAGTCTAGATTTGGGAACCAGAGGAAGTTTGGAGAGTGGAGATGGGCCTAGGTCCTTACTCCCTTCCTGGTTCTCAAAGGCTCAGGAGGATGCAGGGCAGTATCAGACCTAAATGCCTAACTTTTTCCAAAGAGGCTTGTAACTTTTATATTGCCTCAACATTTGGGTGTCCCAATTTATCTTAAAGAAGACCAGATTTTAAGTAATATTGAGCATTTACTTTCTGAAAAACCAGGTGCCTTAAGCTGTCTGAAGTTGGCTACACAAAATCACTTGTCACTTTTGAAAATGTAGGCCAAAGTTCCTGATGTGTGAGAGAGCTGGGATTCAAGAGGGAAATGCTTAGGTTCACTCTTTTGGTTATCTTCTAAGGCAGTGGTTCCCAAACTTGTTCCACCGCTTGTGCAGGGAAAGCCCCTAGCTGGCCACGCTGGTTTGTTTCCCTGCCGCGTCTGCAGGTTTGGCCGATCATGGCTCCCAGTAGCCGCGGTTCGCTGCTCCAGGCCAATGGGTGCTGCTGGAAGCGGCGGCCAGTGTGTCCGATGAACCTGTGGACGCGGCAGGTAAACAAACCAGCCTGGCCTGGTCCGTCAGGGGCTTTCCCCGCACAAGCAGCGGAACAAGTTTGGGAACCACTGTTCTAAGGTGATATGCTGTTGTCAATCAAGCTGAGACATGATATGATTATACATCTTTATAACACTGTCTTATAAGAGGATGCTTTCCTTACAGTAGCTGTCATTTCTAATACACTCTCACCTCGCAATATACATAAGTTTTATGAAAGAACTTTGTAACGTCAGTAAACTTTCTCAAACAAGGTGAGATCTATGTCTACTCCTTGCTGGATGATTTGCTTATATGTAAGCGTGCCCTCACAGAGAATAAGTGGAAATGGATAGCCTGTATGCAGCTCAATATTTAGATAAGAACAGTATTGGCATAAGTCAGTACAAGAATCAGTAGATGCCGGAAAAGTTGATCTTTCACTGTAGAGTGTGAATTGATAGCAAGAGCCACAAAGAGCTCTCTGCAGAGGAAAGAGCTTGGATGCTAAACGAGGAAAGAGCTTGGATGCTAAACACACAGCCAAAGAGGTCCCTAACTACAAAAAAGCCAAGGACTGTTGTTTCTAAGTGTCATGCTGTTGGGCAAGACTCTACATGTGAAATTGTCAGTTTTCTTCTCTAATTGCTCTGGCATATTTTACCAATTTATCAACCTGTTGCACCTACGTTCCAGGAAAGATGGCTAAGTCTCTGTGCTAATGGCTAAAGAACAATATGTATCTAGCTGGTCACAGGATTACTGAGCCAGAGCAGCATTTTGATAACTGTAGATGCCACCTGAACAGCTGGGGTGCACACACACAAAGGAAATCAGTACAAAAGGAGGAAGGATCCATGACAGGCACTCATAAAATGAAAATCTACTGTCCTGGTAAGCTGGCTCTGCAGACAGTTAATATACTCAAGCAAGTGGAGCCTCCATCTCAAGATTATTTTTTAATTGCAAGTCAGGTTTTTGGGTGCACTCTCGCTGGATCCAGTCATGTCAAGATTGAGCAACAAGGCACCTCCAGGAGAAGGAACCACAAGGGTACAGCAATTGACATCCTGTCCAAGAGATGGCTGAAATCCTTTCTGTATGTCTTGCCACCTGTATTCATACTCTGCAAAATGATACAAAGCCAAGGTGATTCTGATTGTTCCTTAGTGTCCAAAGAGCCTTGGTCTTCTGACATGATCAGTCTATTGGTCTATCTGCCCATCTTCTTTCCCTGCAGGAGTTGGGAGTCCAGTTCTGAACATGAACCAGAAAAGTGAAGTTTAGCTGCATGACACTTGAAAGGAAGTAATTGAAAAGGGAAGGCTGGCCTTCTACACCACCTTACATACATCACATGAAGTTGCCCAACAGTCTGTATTCTAGAGCCTGGTCATGGGTTCAAGGACCAATGGAGGTGCAATCATGCAGTACTGTACAAGTCAAGGCCAAAGATATGTTCTGAAGTCCCTAAGTCAGGGCTTGACAATACATCTAAAATATCGACTTTAAAATCCCACATTGCAGCACTAATAGTGCACTGCATTCAACAGAAAATAGACTTCACTCTATCCTGACACCAGAAGGTTCCCCAGGACATCTTGGCTAAGTAACCATCTACATGTGTATGGAATACAGCACTTGTGTTCAATACTCTGTAGATGTCAGAAGGGCACTCAAAATATACAGTTCATCTCAGTGCAGTCTGATGGAATTTGTAAGGCACACTTGAACCTCTATCAATATGTTTACCAGTTGTATAAGATAGACCTGCAAGCTTAATTGGATGCTTCCTTTGGTGGAAGAGTTCTGCATGTGGTGGCACTTTAGGGATTAGGCAGTGATAGAGAATAAATAGAATGCTAAGTGTGTTCATGGAGCCATACACATAGACATCTTTGGTGATCTTAGTGATAACGTGATGAACACCTATATAAAAGGGGCATGGATTCCCAATCCAGAAATATCAAACTAGGGAAAATTTACAAATGAAATGAATTGAAGGAAGCTAGTTGGCACAGAAGTAGAGGCTACTAAAAGGAAAATCCTTTTTACCCAAGTGTGGGCGAACGCACTAAAGGAAGTGGTTAGAAAAGAAGATACACATGGAAACAGATTTATTAAAATATTTGAAGGTGAAGCTGAGGCACTCCTTTTGTTGTAGAGAAAGAAGAGGCATTAGTGAAGAGATTTAAGAAAAAGAAGAGGTAATCAGACTGTTTCGGTATTGAAATGGACTTGGACAATCTAATGGGTCTCTTCCAACTCAAGCTTCTTACTTTTAACCTTGGTAACATTTGGATAGATTGGAAGAGAGAAAGGGAATAAAAATACAAAATGCTCTTGAAACAGTTGCTCCATTGTAAAATTTCATTTCAACTGTGCATGCATATCTTCCTCTAGTTCCTTGTCTGCATGAGAACAGTAGTTGGCAGTACAAAAGTTATAGTAAGAGGAGACTTTTTAATCTTCTCTCCTGTAATACAATTAAGAGAGTATAAATTCATTCAGTTTTGAAACCGCTTACTCTGTCCCACCAGATAATTTAAATACACATCTTGTCTACTTCCCACTCTTCTAAATCTGTACATATTGTAATTTGCTATTCATCATAGAAAAATGCTACTGAAAATAAGCACTAGTTTGATAGAACTCATATGACCTCTGGCTCTGAACTCTTGAATTACAGTGATCTGGAAATTGATAATATTGGATTCATACCAGTTATGTTTAATATCCATGCAAATAGGTTAGTTAGGATTAAAATAGAATTTTGACTTGTTTTAAAGTAAACTGGTGGTGGGGTTTGTCAAAGTGATTAATTATCAATTAGCAAAAGTGTGCTGTTCGTAATTGTATATTAAGTAGAGAAGAAAGTCAAATGGAAGGTTTTTTTAATTTAGTGTGCAGTACTGATTTTTTATTTATTTATTTATTTTTCCTTGTGCAGAAGAAAACCAAACAAATGTACAGGTGACACCTGAAATTCTGCCAAAGCCCACTGAAGAAGTACAAGGTATGAAGGCTGATGGGACTAGGATATTTAGTAAAGCAGGATACAGGAATGACAGAGTGAGTAAAGGTCTTCCATCTGAGAACAATGAATGCCCAGATATAGACACTATCACGGCCAGTGGTGAGGTTTCAGAAACCAACACCTTAGTTCCTTTAGCGCCTTTAACAGTTGTGGAGACTGGATCAACAAAAGAACATCCACAAGAAAAGCGAGAATATAAAGGATTAACAGCCTGTACTACAATGTCATTGACCGCAATGGGTTGTGCTATTTTTGATTCAGAGACTGGAGAAGTAGAGTTGTCTAGATCAAGCCATGTTAATGAAACTAATGCAGCACCTGCCAGTTACCAGACTTACCAGCAAGATGAAGAAAACTGCCCTCATAACAGTGCTGTTCCTGTACCTAAAAGTAGTGTTGAAGTTGTTATGCTTCTCTCAAAAGAAAGCTCTGAAGCATTATGTGGTTCATTAAGAAGTTTGTGTAGTCTGGAATCTGGAAATATGCCACTGGAAGACAACACTACTGAGATCTGTGAAAAACAGGAGGAGTATCTTGCTGAAGAGATAGAAAGCCCAAGCTGTGATGGTGATAGTCAAAGAACTGAGTTTCTAGAGAACTGGATGGAAGAACAGCTCTCTCCAGTGCAGAGTGAAGAAATGTCCAGTGATGAGGCTGAACAATTGGAAATGGATAGTTGCACTGATCATTCATACAACTATGGTTATGGGAAAGTTGCTGAAATCCAGAGAGAAACTGTTATGAAGAACAGTTGTGGCATGGATAGTGGGTATGATATTCAAGAAAATGTTCATTCAGAGAGCTCTAATTCGCCAGTTCCTAGTTCTGTTGTTTCATCAACTGAGGAGTTTCCAAAAGGAGATTTAAGAATCCCTTCAGAAATTAATAACTTGAAAAAGGATGGGGACCAGTGGCAAATATGTATTAATGATGTAGTAAAACAACATACAAAAGAAAATAGAACTCTGGTGGTGGACACAAAAAACCTTGTCAGTATTCAGACTGGAGACGTGCATACGTGCTCTAAAAATATCTACAATAAATATGCAAATTCTCCTTCCCCTGTTCATGATTTTCTGGACTATGGCTCCAAGGTAGGTGAAGTTTCCCTTGAGGCACAACTGTTTGAAAAGGAAACCAACAGCAGTTCAGTGGTAGAAGATCTGAACAACAGTTTTGGTAAAGCTCCAGAAGCAAATAGTGTTAATGTCAACCTGCCTACATGCAAAGACGCTAACTTTGCTTACACACTAGGTGAAGCTCTTAGTCATGATGCAGAAAAATCAAGAGTGTCTCTCGGGGTTATAAGTGAACTTTCTTCTTGTAATGCTGATGCAGTTTCAAACAGAGATGTGTACCTGGACAGGCTGTCTAAAAAAGAATCCATCATTTCTTCTGCAAAAGTGGAGGCACAGCATGCGGGCCTTCTGCTTCATAAAAAGGAAGAATTGTCTTTACTAAATCACAGGAGTTTCAGTACTTCTAATGTAGCAAGTAAAGGTTCCCAGAAGAGCATGCACTCTGCACTGGGGGATACAGAGAAGATGGTCATGGATATAGAAAATGAAGAAAGTGACATATGTACTCATAATGACCAGTGTATAAAAGACCACTGTTCAGCTGTCAAGACCTGCTTCATCTTATCAGATAGTGCCAGCTTGGATAATGCTACACTGAACAAGGATTCCTTTAAAGCACAGGCTAAATTGAAGACTGAAGAAGTCAGTGGCTTGGAAACAGGAGACTGCCTTATACATAATGATAAAAAGGCAGTCAACCCTCCCGAGGAGAACACTCATGTAGCATGTGAATCTGTTCCTTGTGAAGATAGTTGGAATTGCAGCAGTATGTTTCAGTATATGGCAAGTCGTACTTCCACAGCAGAAAAGCTATTGCATTCAGCTTGCACTCCAGATAAGTCCACTACTAGATTATCAGAAGTGGAGATTTCAAATACAAATGTCGAAGTAGAAAGCTCGAAACTCTATGATGGCCATAGTGAAATAACAGAGGAAAGGCTAGATTCTGGCACCAGAGAGAGAACTTCTGATACAGATAAGGGACAAGGACAAATTAACTCTTATGAATTACAGAAAGATGAAATTGATAGAATAGAAACTGTGGATAGTGTAAAGGCTCATAAAAGCAGTCACCAAAATGAGACTAGTGAACAGTCAGTCAACAGAGATTTGAAAAAAAACATATTTGGTATCCATCTTGAACTTGGCAACACAACAGTAGTCCTGGGAGAGGGAGAACTAAAGATGTACAAGAAGACTGTGATACCTTGTGAATACAATCTTTCCAAAGGCACTACTTCAAAGAGTGATACAGACTCCGGCATCCCAAGTCATGAAAAACATTTGGACGAATCCTTTGACTTAGAATTGTCGGGTTTTAAACATTCAAAGCAACCAAATGAGACCATTTGTCAGGTGGAAAATCAATATCTCTCATGTCAAAGTGAGCTTAATGGGCCAGTTTCATACAAGCAAAATGAAACCCGAGTAGCCGATGAAGTTCTAGAGTTCCAACAGTATGACTTAAACATCTCAAATAAGCAAATATCGAACACTGGTGTACAAACTATGACAAGTTCAGTGGATGAACCTAAAAGATCTCTCCGCTTCAAGGAAAATGAACCATTAACTCTAAAGAAAGATGAAGACACAACTCCATTGGTTCATGAGTCTCTAAGAGAGAAGAGTTTTCAAGGAACTTTCAAAAACGTAATGGTGGATAACTCTTCCAATAGTATGGTAGATACAGAGTGTTCAGAATACACAGATTCCATCAGTGATCTATCAGAAGGGGAGAAAGTAGAATTAAAAGAATATGATAATGTAGGTAGCAGTACAAGGGAAGATCATGGAACTTTCAAAGGAAGTATGGTGGGTTATAGTTCTACCAAAAGTCTGGTAAATGCGGACCATTCAGAATACACAGACTCTATCAGTAGTGCAAAGGAAGATCAAAAAGAACATACAATATTGGCAGAAAATACCAAACTTTCTGCATTATTGAACATGGGCAGCTTGGTTATGGGCCCGGAAGGTAAAATTAAGACCATTGTTGAATCCTTTTCTGTCTCACAGTCAGCCTGCAAGAGTCTTTCAGGTGCACCAGAAGATATGACTCTCGTTCCAGAGATCACAAATGAAACATGCTTACTGTTGGATTCTTCAGTAAATCATAGAATCATAGAAAGCAAGAAAGCTTGTCCTCAGCCAGAACTTGTGACTTTTACAGTTGCTGATGGTCCAGAGAGAGTGAATCCAGTGCAGTCTGAAGAGTTCTGTGCAAACCAAGAGCTTTCCAGTTTGAAAGGTATAACTTCAAAAACACCTTTGGCTCAGAACTCGGAAATCTGCCTGCCTCAAAAAGATGAGCTGCCTGCATCATCAGAGAATGCACAGATAGTTGACCAGGAGTCATCTTCAGCAAATGCTCTTTGTAATGACTATTCTGCTATAGAACCTCTTGAGCTGATAGAGTCATTTGAGAGAAGAGCTGATGGCAACTACAGCACATCTGAAGAGAGAGAAAAAGCAATTAGCTCCCCAAACGATGCAGTTAAATTAGAAGTGTGTAGGGCTTCTCATGCTCACAGCAAGGAGAGGTCTGTAAGTGCAGGGGATAGTGAGCCAATTGTAAAAGAGATGGATGTAATTTCATCAGACAGTATTGATTGTGTACAGAAGTTTAAAAGACCATCTGTAAAAGACCAGAGGCAAAGTGCAGTAACTGCAGAAAAAATAAAGATGCCAATGCATTCCATTTTTGACCATAAAAATTATTTAGGAGTTTTGCTAGAAGACTTGACATTTTCTGGTGACAAAGTTAGAAGCTGTGTGCCTCTGAAGGCTGAGCCTTATGAAAAGCCTTCACAAGCCTACTCTACTGAACAGATCCCCGAATGTAGTTTGAATAACATTTCAGATAAAGGAAAAACTTGCGTTAAAGATCACTCAGAATTAGGAGATGTCAAGTTGCTTTCAGAAATCGTAGACAATTATTTGCAATCTAAAGACTTAGTTAACAAAGAAACGTCAGAAATCCATTATAACACAATATGTAATAAGCCGTCAAACGACACAGAAACACCTTTAAAATGTCTTGATTGCAGTGAAGTGCGTCTGCCTTATGAATTAAGTTCACAGAGCAAAGACAACAGGAAGGAGGTTATAAGAGACCAAATAAAGACGCCACATGACTCAATCAGTGCAGAAAATGAGGTGTCTGATGCGGAGAGATTGGTCAAAGTAGGTGAATGTCAAACTCTTAAGCGAAAGATGTGTGAGGAGACTGAAGTACCTCCAGCTCAAAACATCCTACTCCATGAGGGGCTGGCACAGCAAATAAAGGAGTCAAAAGACACACGGAAAGCAAAAATCCCATTGCAGGAGAGCGTGGTGTTTGATAGTGAGCCTTTAGATAGTTCTTCAAATGAACTGGTGACATCTTCAAGAGTCATGAAGACTGAAGGTCCTAGAGAGCAGCTCTTTGCTGTCATGAGCAGTATAAATGATAGTGACAATAAACAAGTATATAGCACTTTACAAGAAGCCAAAAGGCCAAAGATTTCCAAGGATGGTGATGATAATTCAGAGCATATGAAGACTATGGACTCCGAAGTGGAAAGCCTGAGCTTTCATTTAGGGACCCACATTGAATTGTCAGCAGATAATACCCCTTTCATTCCTGTTTCTCTCTCTCAACCACAAGTTAAAAGCTTTGCTGGGAATGATGAAATCCATGGTGCCTTTGGAAGTACACACAAACTAAGAGGACTTTTTTCACTAAAGAAGCAGCCACGAAGGAAGGTTCCCACACCAGATGAGCTCAAAACTGTAAGAAAAAGTAAAGTTAAAAGCTCAGCTTTTATAGGGAATTCCCCTGGAACTGTTCCTACGCAAGAACACAAACTCCTCAGCTCTGTATATTTTGCATGTAAACCATCAGTAATGGAAGCAGACATAGCCATGAGACTGGACCACATGTCAAAGCAGAGAGCCAATAGGTGCAGTTTGTTGAACAGCTTGAAACTTAGTAAATGTACCAAAGAACCAACACTGTTAAGCAGGCTGTCTACTATGGCCAGTAAACTACTAGCCCCACCCAAAAGCATCCACAGGTTAAAGACTCTGCAATGTTCCTCTGACCATCCAGTGGTTGAAAGGTTCAGCCAACTTAGATCTAAAAAGCTACTGGAAGTTTTTTCATGCATTAACATGAAGTTAAACTCTCACCAGGCTGATGGCTTGTGCACCAAGATGTTCAACTTTCAGCCGTTGGCACTTTATCCTGTAGACTCCGCCAAAATACACATTTTAGACTGGAGTAGTAACATTCCATCATCAGTCTTCAATACCCCCATTTCCCCAGTTTCTTTTCACATCAAATTGGACTCTGATTCTTTGATAAACCTCAGGGGGATTACATCCCAACAGTGTGTACCTGATATACCAGCTTTAGGAGAGGCACCATTACATCCGTCACAGCCTTCAAAATGGACCTTTTCTTTCCTCCTGTCCCAAAGCTGCTCAGGTGCATCAGCTTTCAGGGAAGACGCTAATCTCCGTAAGGAGCTGCAATCTTCTGCTCTCTCTCTAACAACCCCAGAGGCCGTAATCCCTAGTCATGACATTAGGAGAAGTCCCATAGCTAAAAGAAGAACAGGGTGCTCCCTGCTTGGCCTTCACACAGTGTTAGCTCTTTCTTCCCCTGGATGTTACAGGATCTGGACAAGAAGAAGAAATGTAACCAGTCGAATTCCTACTGTCCAGAGACTGTTTATGTCACAATTCACACAGGGCTTGAAAGGGTTAAGGTCTCCAACTTCCGTATCAGATGACCTCTTCTCTTCATTGCCCTACTCACTGGGCAGGGTACTTTCCATATGGAGCCAGCATGGTCCTTCCGCCTGTCCCTCCGAATTCACTCCTCTCCATCCCAATCACTGCAAGTGGCAGCCAAGTCTGGGCATCGAGAACAGGTAAAATCCATCAACTTCTTTCTGAGAATAAATACATAGTGTACATAGTTGCAGCTTTTGGGGAGGGAGAAGGGTATTAGAGGTTGGAGTAGAGGGTCAGTTTCCGGTACTTCCTGTTTAACCTTGCACACTCCACTCAGGAAATGGCTCAATAGAAGACACTTCCATACTGAACCGTCTCTGTTATCTGAATTTGAGTACATTTTCATTGGTTTCTTTAATAATCTCCTCTTCTGGCAGAACCGCTAACTCTTCTTCTCCCTCCCTGCAATACATATACACCATGCACCAGAATATATATTGCAGAAAGATGAGCTACTTCACTAACTCTGTTCTAAATGACTGCAGAGCCCCTGGATTTTTGAGGTAGGAAAGTTTTTCAGACACCTGAGCTACCAGTCTAGCTCGAGCCGTGACAAGATGGACTTATGTGGCTGTGCAAATTCCAAATCTGAACAGAGAGGAATAATTGTGGTGCACTCAGTTAAACTTTTAATTGCATTCTAATGAACTGTTCTACATTGATTTTAATTGTAACTTGTTCTGTATAACTATTCCTGTTCACCGTTCTGCAAGATGCACTGTTAGCATAAATAAGTGCAGCTCCAGTGAGATCCCTGATGAATTTTGGCCTTTTTATCAAACTAAATAGGAGTGAGAGAGGAATAAAGACTGTTTGTTTGTTTTTTTGCTGCTAATTGCAGGAGACGAAGGGTGGACTTGTTAAGGCATTACCTGGGGAATGAAGAGAGATGGGTCCACTGGCTCGGCAGATGCTGCAAGCTTCCTGCTTGACCTTTCTGTGCCTTAGTTGTCCCATCTATAATATAGGATAATTCTGCTGCCTAACTTCACAGGGGTGGGCTGTTTGAGAGGTACTCAAATACTACAATTATGAGAACTATAGAAAAGCCTATAAATTAAAATAGATAAGCTGATGAATTCTCTTGCCTACCACTGTGATCTCTAAAGAAACGTTGAACCTGGCTTCTCTGTGTCCCTCTTTGGTGTAGGCAAAAATTTTACCAGATAACTAACTACATACATTTCACTATCTGTGATCTGAGACCCCTGAGGTTTAAAGCGGCCCTTGCTGGCCAGAGCTAATCAAGTATTCAATCTACTGATGTAAATTCTCTTGGTCTACCAAGGTCTTGACAAAACCTTCTATACTAGTTCAAGTGTAAAGCATAAGCTTTGGAACTTTTTAAATAAAACTCCTAGGGAATAAAAGAATGGAGCTAAATAGTGTCCTATGGAACCAACTTTATAATCAATCATCCTGTGGAGCTGTGATCTCTCTGCCAGACTTTGTGAAGCAATATTTCATGTACAGCTTTCTATAATATCGATTCTTAACTGTGTTGGAGTGACCAGGTCCAGCTACAGTTTGAGAACTGAACAGAGTTGGTAATTCTTAATCATCACCACTAATCGTAAGAAAAATGTAAACCCTTTTGAAAAATTTACATCTGTGTATCGGGTGAGTTTTTAGTCTCTTGAGTTGAGAGATGTAGCACTTGGCATGGAAAGCTAATGCTGAATGCACCACTTGATAAGCTAGTTTTATGGGCATCAGTCTTTCTTCCCACTCTTTTTCCCACCCTAGTCAGACTGTCTTTCAGTCAGTTAACATAAGTGAAGATTTAATCCCTGCATCTAAAGGCCAATTTTAAAAAATCACTGTGAAATGTTCTTTATTACTAATGGAGAGAAGCCAAATCAAATCTAAGTACTTCTCTGGTCAGATAACAAGAGACTGAAATGCAGTATGCTGTCCCTAAAATTCAGTTCAAGAAATGTTACACTCTTAAAGTGAGAAGAAATTGTGGTTGACTCTTCTGTTCCACTCACAGCTTCTTTAAAGAGAAGTTATTGGAGCATGCTATAATAGCTGGAAAGGGTGATACTCAATGAACTCTCAAGTAGAGCACTGAGCAAATTCTGCTTTTAAAATAGACAACAAAAGTGACATTTTGAAGGATTTGGTCATAAGACAATGTGGGAAGAAAAGCCAGCTGAAATGTTTTAAAACAGAAACTGAAATATAATTTAAAAAATTTAAAAATGCAAAACGTTATAAATATTTGGGTAAACTAGTAAGCTGTTCATTTTTTTTAAAAAAAGGGGTGTAATCTCTAAATTAGGCAGAAGGGCGAGGGGGACTGATTCTTGTACTCAAACAATCTTTCATAAAGGAATTGCTGCTGCTTTATGGAGAAATATATTTGCTGCAATATATGCCAAGGTCAAGTAACCATCTCCTTGCCCACATTTAATAGGATAAAAAATTTATTAAGCTATTCTGATGAGGATGGGTGAATATCAGGAAAGGATTTGACATGTACGAGTGTCAGCAGAGTTTGACACTATCAATCATAGCAGTCCTCAGCTTCACATGGACCTTTTCTTGTGATGAGAAAGTTCCCTTCCAGTTGGATTCTTTCACTTAGCTTTGGCTTTTTCATAACTGAGAAGGCAGTGAACACTGGAATAGTTTTTCCTTCCTGTAAAGCTGTTGCTACCAGATAGTGATCGGAATTTTTATTTTAAGCAAAACCTTTTTCCACATTACTGCCTTTCTGAGACTAAACTTTTTAGAGGAGTCGAATGTTTTCATCATTCTTACCCGCATTTTTACTGCATAAAGCAGAATATTTTGTTACCAACAGGTGAGACTTCCATGCACATACCAGTTCAAATTCTAGCACTGACAGACTAGTAGTGACTAGAATACTGGTGGAGAGGAAGCACTGTACATGTGGCACTTAATGATAAATGTGGTAAATAAATTCATTGGGTATCTATGTAAGTGTCGTTCATGCCTACTGCTGCCATGCTGTCTGCAATCTACAGCAAAAGTATATACGCTCCTTAACAGACAGATTGGGATACATGGAAAACAAAGTTTAAAGCTTTCTAAGTTTAGTAGGGTTGAATGTATTTAGCTATAGGCAAATGGAGAGAACAGATAAGGGACTTGGGTCTGGTGTACAGTACAGAATTAATTTGATGGAAGTCATGTCAACCTAACTATGGAAGTGTCTACAACTAAATTTTGCTCCTGCCAACGTAACTGCTCTGCTTGCTGACTTAATAACTCCACCTCCACTAGCAGTGTAGAGTCACAGTTAATGCACTTAGGTTAACGCAGTGTCTGTGTGTGTCTACACTGACACTGCGTTGCTTACTTTGGCTTTCAGGAGCTGTCCCACAGTGCCCCACACTAACAGTACAATTAATACAGTCACCCCTGGTGAGGACACACACCACCGACACAAGGAGCAAAGTGTAAACATGCAGAAGTGATGTAATTACTGCGGCGGCTGTATGCCAATTTAGGTTAGATTGACTTAATTTTGTAGTGTAGACATGACCTTAATCTTAACAAATGAAGTCAAGGCAGTTCTAGATTACTGAGTTATTTAATTTTTCTTGTGTGTGTGATGCTAATAGTGCACATACAAAAAATAGAAGCTTAGTGTTAGAAGATCCAAAACTGCTGTGTAGGTCTTCTTCCTATAGATCTGTGTAGCCAGTAGTCTTTATAGAAAAGACTTGGATATTCCCATCAATTAAGAGCATTCCAACAGGAGTTAGAGGGGATGTGGAGTTAATCTTGTGGAAGTCCTTGAGCATACTTGTTTGGCTACCATGCTCCTTTTGTTTGGCAGGCAAGTCTGTCAGGGCTTATTTTTTTCTTACTTTAAATTTACCTTTCAAACAAACAAACAAACAAACAAAACCAGCTTGGAACGGAGAACCCAGGCTCTCTTGAAAACACCTCCAGCTTTCGTACTAAAACAAGCTTTCCCCCCTTCTGAAATTTTCTGAGTTTCTTCATCATACTTTTTGGTTAAGAAGTGAAAATAGAAGTATTTCCCTCCTGGATAATTTGTCAATGAATCTTAGACACTAATGACAAATGTAGGTTGCTGTCATGTCGGGTTTTTTGGGGGATGGGGTGTGGTAGAGAGAGGGTCATTTGACATGTCTGACATTTCTTTGCTTCCTTGGAGTCTAGATTATACTGATGAAGTCTTTCCTCCCCTTTTATGGTGTAGTCCTAATTTAGCTGTCTTTTTGTTTGTTTTTTGTTCTTTTTGAACTAGTTATGCCATGTTACCACACATGACTGTCCAGGGAACAGAAGCTGCAAGGACCACGAGTGCTGAGATAAGGTAAGAGTCTTACCCTGTAATATTTGTTACATATGGTGGGAATGTGAGTTTCTCCACATCCTGGCAGTGTGGCTTTTCAGGTTTTGGTAGATCCCTTTAAGGGTTTGTCTGCCAAAACCTAAGTGTAACACCGATTCTGAATGGGTGTGTTTTTCATATATACACACAACAGATGACTGGATGTAGCAAATGTAGATAATCTTTAAGCCCTTCTGTGCTGCTTGTCATGAAGATGCATGACATTATTGTGGTCCATTTTTTCACCCCAGATACTTTATCTTGTTCAAGAGCTGGACTTCAAACACTGGTATTTACTCTCCTGTATCTTTGGTGCTTATGTGGGAGACCAATCTCCTTTTAAATACATCTAGTGAACAAAGAAAACAGTTACAGCAATCCAGTCAAGGTTCTAATTTATAATATGTCCTAGATTCTAGAATGCCGTCACAATAAAAATCCAGCATTAATCTAAATATCCTTTCTTCTTCATCCCCCTCTCTCTCTTTTTTTGTGTGTGTCTTTTTCCCCTCCTCAAATTTATAGGCTGGAACGTTCACTCTGTGATTTGCTACCAAAGTCTTGCATGTTTCCGGAATCGGCAATCTCTCCACTCAGGCTTTCAGTACCTGAATTACAGGTCCATCCCTTTGATGAACTCGATGCTTCTCTCCCACTGTGTCCCACATCCCAGAGCGCCACCAAACTGAAAAAAGTGAGTGGCTTCTTCTCTTCATTAGTGGAAGTAGGCAGACAGCCAGTGTTTGTGCATACAGTAAAATGGTGGCTTTGTTAACCTAGAAATCTAGTGTTGCACTGCAACTAGACAAGGATTAGGGTTTAGGTCTGAGCTTGGACCTCATTCCCCAGGCACACAAGACCTGGATCACTATAGCTCCTTGCATTTCTCTGGTCTGTGCTACTCCTGCGTTAATGGAGAGTAGCTGTTGCTGAAGCAGAAAGAGGTAAGCAAAACATAAAGGGATAGAGAGGGCCTATGAGGAGAAGGGAATTCTGGAAGACTGCTTTCCTCCTTACCTTTCCCAGAAAGCCACTGACAAACACTAGCAAGATTCATTGATTTGATTTTTTTTTAAAGCCAAATGGGACCTCTGTAACCATCTAGTCTGATGTCCTAAGTCATAGAATTTGTCCTCGTGATTCCTGCATCAAGCCCAATAACCTGTGGTGGAAATGGAGCATTTATTCAAGAAAAACATCCAGTTTTGATATAAAGAAACTCAGTGGTGAAGCTACATCACTCTGTCACTCTCCTTGCTGAATGGCTTGATGTTTCATACATTGTAGTAAAAATAGATATACATTTGTATTGCCTGGAGCATGTAAATTTTGTTGCCAAAAAAGTGTTATACTACAAAATTTCCCTGATATGTAGCCTGCCTTAGCTTCATACAAACAATGTTTTACTTACACACACTTAAAATGGAGACCCCAAGTGGAAGAGAACACTGCTGATAGGTAAGCAATTGCTCCTTTATTTTATATTTCTTTCTCTTTGTCCAAAAGGCTGAGCCAGAGAAGAGGCCAAAGAGAGTTTCTCAGATCCGGATCCGGAAAACTGTTCCCAAGCCAGATCCTAACCTCACCCCCATGGGACTCCCCAGACCAAAAAGGTGAGATGTCTCTCTTAAATGGATGGTGATACTGGGATCTGCTACTTCTAAGGCATGTGTCCAGCACTGTAGCATCACCATTCCAATAAATATCTTTCCTCTTCTGTCCATTCTCTCTACTTGCCCAGTATCAGGGGGTAGCCGTGTTAGTCTGTATCTACAAAAACAACAAGGAGTCTGGTGGCACCTTAAAGACTAACAGATTTATTTAACAAATAAATCTGTTAGTCTTTAAGGTGCCACCAGACTCCTTGTTCTACTTGCCCAGTTAGTCTTTTCCTAGTTAGATGGTCTTGGTACTCAGTTTCTCCATAAGCCAAGGTTGAGAGCTGGGTATGTTGTCTGGATAGAAGAATGAGGAGGTACATGGCTGTCTCCAAACAAATAGGATGTTACAGAGGACAAAGATCAATTTTCATCAATCAGAAAAGAAAGAACTAGGAGTAATGGATTTGAACTACTCCAAGTAATATTTAGGAAAAATATGAAAAACTTTAGAAGCAGCAATGGAATGAATTGCCAAGGTAGGAGATGGAATTCCCCTTACAGTCTAGCTTTGAATAACTCAAGTAGACACAGGTATGTTAGAAATAAATCAGTCCTGCTACAATTCAGGGAGAGAAAACTGATGACCTTCTAGTATCCCCTACCAACCCAAATTCTGAGTGCAGACCAAAAAAAAAAAAAAAAAAAAAAAAAAAAAATCTCAATTTACCTGACTGTCCAACAGGATGTAGGAAAACCAAAGCTGAATATTAATTTGGGCAGTCTCTATGTCAACGACATACACAACTTTTCCAATGTACTTGAGTCTGACCTGTTCTAGTCCAGGGCCACTGTTGAAGAGCAGAAGTGGCAAGTTGGTGGATGGTTGAGGATAACATGTTTCTTCAGAGATTACATTTGAAATTGCATCAAAAGAATTACCATTGTCTATAGTCAAATTTTAAACCAAGTCTCAAGAGGTTGGAGGGAGGTCACCAGTGGAGTTCCTCAAGGTTCGGTTTTGGGACCGATTTTATTTAATCTACTTATTTAATCTATTTATTACTGACCTCGGAACGAATTGTAGGAGTGGGCTGATAAAGTTTGCGGATGACACAAAGTTGGGAGGTATTGCCAATTCGGAGGAGGATTGGGATATTCTGCAGGGAGACTTGAATGACCTTGAAAATTGGAGTAACAGAAATAGGATGAAATTTAATAGTGAAAAGTGTAAGGTGATGCATTTAGGGATGACTAACAACAATTTTAGTTACAAGCTGGGGATGCATCAGTTAGAAGTAACGGAGGAGGAGAAAGACCTCGGAGTCCTGGTAGACCGCAGGATGACTGAGTCGACAATGTGACGTGGCAGTGAAAAAAGCCAATGCGGTCTTGGGATGCATTAGGCGAGGTATATCTAGTAGGGATAAGGAGGTGCTGCTTCCGTTGTACAAGGCACTGGTGAGACCTCATTTGGAGTACCGTGTGCAGTTCTGGTCTCCCATGTTTAAAAAAGATGAACTAAAACTGGAACGGGTACAGAGAAGGGCCACTAGGATGATCAGAGGAATGGAAAACCTGTCGTATGAAAGGAGACTCAAGGAGCTCGGGTTGTTTAGCCTGACCAAAAGAAGGCTGAGGGGGGATATGATTGCTCTCTTTAAATATATCAGAGGAATAAATACCAGAGAGGGAGAGGAATTATTTCAGCTCAGTACTAATGTGGACACGAGAACGAATGGATGTAAACTGGCTGTGGGGAAGTTTAGGCTTGAAATTAGATGAAGGTTTCTGACCGTCAGAGGGGTGAAATATTGGAACAGCCTTCCGAGGGAAACTGTGGGGGCGAAGGACCTGTCTGGCTTTAAGATTAAGCTAGATACGTTTATGGAGGGAATGGTTTAATGGGATAACGTGATTTTAGTCAAATGAACAGCGTGCCATCGCTGGTAATTAGTATCAATGGCCAATGAGGGTCTGGCTGGAGAATCTTGCCTACATGCTCGGGGTTCTACTGATCGCCATATTTGGGGTCGGGAAGGAATATTCCTCCAGGGTAGATTGGCAGAGGCCCTGGAGGTTTTTCACCTTCCTCCGCAGCATGGGGCAGGGGTCACTAGCTGGAGGATTCTCTGCTACTTGAAGTCTCTAAACCACAGGATTTGGGGACTTCAACAGCAGAGTCAAGGGAAAGGGGTTGGGACAGCTTTGTGGCCTGCATCATGCGGGAGATCAGACTAGATGATCATAATGGTCCCTTCTGACCTTAAAGTCTATGAGATGAAATCCATTAATCTTTTGTGCCATTGAAATGTTTTTTCCTCCTCTCCATTTTTCATAACTAGGGATCTACTTAAATTGTGGAGAAATCACACATTTTTTGTGGGTTGGTCATGGCATAGATAGCAAATTTCATGGATGTGTATTATGCCATGACCAACCCACAAAAAATGTGTGATTTCTCTGCAGAGTTTCTCAAACTGGAGGCCCCAACCCAAAAGAGGATTGCAAATCTTTAGGGGGTTGCAGTATTGCCACCCTTACTTCTCCAATGCTGCTGGCTGTGGTGCTGCCTTCAGAGCTGGGTGCTTGGGCAGCAGCTGCCGCTCTCTGCTCTGTCTTCAGAGCTGGGCAGCCGGAGACCAGATTTCATGGACATGATTTACACAGCCACGAATTTGGTAGACCCCTATTCATAACCCAGAAGGCAGTGACCAGTGAGGGTATTTTCCTATTTTGCCTTTGAGTATCATTGTTTAGAAATGTCACTTCATGCTGGGAGGAGCATTCATCCTTGCAGAAATGCCAGGTCACAACCCACAACTTCCTGAAGCACCACCATTTGAAAGGTTTATCAAAACTAGCTTATCAGATCTCTTTCTAAAACTCAT
The DNA here is from genome assembly GCF_027887155.1 of Malaclemys terrapin pileata. NCBI lineage: Eukaryota > Metazoa > Chordata > Testudines > Emydidae > Malaclemys > Malaclemys terrapin. The sequence continues at coordinate 11,825,271 of NC_071520.1, read as the reverse complement.
TACAAATTAAATAATGGAGTTTGAGGAGGGGGAGGAAAACCACATTTTCCCCATGTCAGGTTGCCTGTGTAGGGGAAGATGATTCTGAAATTCTCCTGGCTTCATGGCTTCATTCACTACTTGTTTTTCCAGGCTGAAGAAGAAAGAATTTAGTTTAGAAGAAATTTACACAAACAAGAACTACAAGTCCCCTCCAGCGACCAGGTTGGTTACATTCACCAACAGGTGGGGTGAGGCATATGTAATTGAACTGGTTGGAGAGCTGAAACTACAGGTCTTTGGGAAATAAAAAGAGAAAAATAAGCACCCTTCAAAACAGAGTTGAAATGATGGCTCTGATTTGAACTGCTGGAGAAAGGTAATTCAGAAAGCAGGTTGAAAATCTGTCCTTAATATTTATGAGTGATTGAGGACAGGAAGTTTACAGTGGCAGAAATTGAGAACTTATAGATGTTGAAGGTTTAAATGTCACTTTTTTGTATTTACCTTTTATTTGCATTCATTTAATTGTGCAGCCAATGTACAGTACCCATTATTTCCAAAATTCAAAAGCAAACAAGATATTCCAAATCGATACTGACATGGACTGTAGACCTGCACAGACCCCTCAGTGCAAAATACCAAGAATACTCTTTACAGACAATTTTACATCCCCCCCCCCCTTTTTTTTTTTTTTTAAATCCGTTGTCTAGGTCTAAATGCCTCTGTTCCTTAGGATAAAGATGCCTCTGTTCCTTGGTCTGCGCTTTTGGACTAAAACGGGCAGAGGGAGATTCCACCTGCCTATCTATGCACCAACAAGAAACTATCCAGGAAATATACTAACAGTTGGGTGATGTGAAACTATTTCTAAAGAGAAGTGGTCATTGGTTAGAAGCATGAGCTCCAGATAAGTTTGCATGTGAGAGGCCCCGGAAGGATCATTGAATTGTAGAATCCTAGAAGTTAGAGATGTTAAAGGCCTGAGTCATATAGTCCATTTCCCTGACACTGCAGGATGGTTCCTTTCACTTCTGTGAACGAAGAAGTATATTACTCTGATATTCTAACTTATACCCTTTGCCCTTCCCAGGTGTCTGGAAACCATCTTTGAGGAGCCCAAGGAGAAAAATGGATCCTTGATCTCTATCAGCCAGCAGAAGAGGAAGCGGATTCTGGAGTTCCAGGACTTCACTATTCCCCGGAAGAGGAAGGCACGAAGCAGAGTTAAAGTGGCGGGTAGTTTCACCCGGGCAAAAAAGGCTGCACTACAGGGCAGAGAGCTAGATGCCCTCCTGATTCAGAAACTAATGGACCTTGAAGCCTTTTTTGCAGAGGAGGAGGAACGGGAGCAAGCATCTGGAAGCTGAGGGAAGCATCTAGTGGGAAATGGCTCAGTTCCTTTAATGCTTTGATCCACTTGGGAGGGATCTGCCTATTTCTCCAGACCTTGCCAACCACTCTGTTCTAATACCTGATGATCATTCGTTGGCTGTCACCCTCTTTGAGGTGCTAGTGTGTGTGTGTGTGTGTATGTATATATATATACACACACACACACTAGTGATTTTATATATATGCATCACTAAAATATATATATATATTTTAGTGATGCAGGAGAGAGTCCTTTAATTCCCCTGCATGAGTGTAGCACAGCCAGGAGGCATGCTATTCCTCCCCAACCTCTTTAGAAATTGTGGCTAATATTTAAACGCCTCCTGCAGGTGGGATAAGGAGAGTGAAGGAGGAAATAGTACACCTTCAATGACACTAGGATTCGAAATACTCCTGAACTTTTGCATATTCATTTGAGTCTGCTGTTTACTGTAGTGGCTTGTCCAGACAACTTGACAGAGGCAGGTGAGATGAATTCAGAGAGATGAATTTAGGGAGGTGGGTTCTTGAGATACCACAAACTTCAAAAATTAAAGAAAAATAGTTTATTTGCTTTTAATTACTTCCATGTCTGTGCCCAGAAGTTTTCTTCTGTGATTCAGTTGCCCTTCCTGCACTCAGTCAGCAGCAGCCATACATGACCAGGTCTTAAATAAGTTGCACTTTGTATGTGTTTTTCCTTTATTTGCTGCATGAAAGGCGCCTTTTACTGTTACTTACCTTGGTTTTTTTAATCACACATTAAGAAAAATGGCGCTAAATGCTAAGTTCTAACAAATTGTAGAGTGCATTTGTTAACCTGGTTTGCTGATGCTTTGCCTTTGGAGGGAGGGGGGAAGGTAGGGAGTAGCAGAAGGCTATTACTAATGTTCAGTTAGTGGGACTATGCTCAGAGACGTGGCACCAGGAACTTCAGTGTGAAGTTTATACTCTTTTTTTTTTTAGTGGTTTTAATTCTGACAAGAATACTAATTTGATCTCAACAAGCCAAGCAGATTTTTCTCCATCTCATCTTTCTACCATTTTAACTTAGAATTCTAGTTTGGGATAGAGCTTCACGTAGCTTATATAATTAGAGGTTCAGTATACAGCAGTGCTGTACTTAATGGCTAGTGTTGTACAAAGAGATTCACTCAAGCCTCCTAATGTATAGAAAGTGTGTGTTTTTGTTTTTTGTTTTTAATACTTAAGGCCATTCGTAATTTGAAGTAGCACTGGGTAGTCTCTCAGCCATACTTTTGAGGACCAGTGCTCCCCTCTGGGATCCTTACTTGAAGCTGCAATTCAGGTAATTTCTGTTCTTCAGTGCCTACAGGAGTTATTCAGGCAAAGCTTAATGGGATGCTGTCATTGGTGACATTCTCAAAGTTTAACAGTTCCATTGCTTCTTTTCCCTGCCACTTGCAACTTGCACTTTTTTTACCAATGTGCCCCTACAGCAACTTTCTATTTACCTCCAAAATCAGTGTGTACGTCAGACATGTAGTGAATGAGCTTTCTCACCCAGCGCAAACATGGGTTGAGGATACCCTGCGATCTTTTTTGCTGCTCTGCCAGCATTGTTGTTGACCTGATAGAGAACTTAAACTGACAAGCCATCTGTTTAAATTCAAGAACTTTGAACAGGCAGGAAATGTTGGATGATTGCACTGTGTGACTTCAGTGAATAATGTTCTGGGTTTGTTTTGTTCCCAGCTCATTTGCTGGGATTCTTGCACTGTTTACCCCCTTGTTTTGAGGGTTGATCATCTTTACCCAGTGAGGAAAACTGAAATAGAAATGCAAACTACTGCTTTGGTTGTTTTATGCTGGTTGAGGCAAAATTTGGGCCTATTGACATACCATTTTGGCTACTGCTGTACAGGTCCATTTGATCCATTGAGGTTACTAAGTGATACCTTAGTCCTCCTCATATTATGAAAGGGATCCCTGAAAATAACTAATCACACTACTGTGGATATTGCCTTCTAAAATGTTTTTTAAACTCCCCATACAATTCATGACATCAGCACAGATATTGACTGACCGGAAGCTGCAGTAGGGGACTTCGCTTTCATTTTTATGCCACAATGTGGGATTTCATGACACACTATTACAAAATGAATTAATACTGATGTGGAATTAATGCTAATGAGGGATCTTCTGGCTCTATGGTGGAGTTGGGATATAACCTCTGGGGGGGTTTGTGAAGTGGGTGGGTGGGGAGAAAACTCAGGTCCAAGCAGGGTTCTGCCCGCTTAGCGTGTGCTTTGAAACATTTAATTTGTTTTTACCTTTTGTTCTTTGCTTCTTTCCTCTTGGCCTTGTTTATTGTCACTTTGAAATAACATGTCACAGAAAGCTCTTTTTGTTGCTACAGCAGAGAGGCACAATGAAAATATTCAGCTCCATTTCACTTACAATCGCTGGAACTGTTCAGGTCTGTGATTCCCCAATGTACCACATTCCCCAGGATTTTTGAAAACTCTTAACACTTCAGCATTATCATGATCAAGGGTTTTTTTATAGCTGTGTAATGAAGGTATAAGCTAATCTAAATTAGCCCCCCCCCCTTTTTTTTTCAGGTGGTCTAACCTTAATCATGCTTTTGTGGTTCTCCACAACTTCTTTTCCTGTTTGCAGTGCTCCTGGAGCAGTAGCCTTGCTCTGACTTTTGGTGGTGGCAGCAGTTTATACTGTGAGGGACAATAGTGCAATGATTGGGTGTCTTAAACTCCAATCTGAGATGCTTCTGTCCCATATAGTCTTTTTATGAGAGAAATGTGGAGGATGCAAACTTTGGGATATTGACATGCTTCTCTAGCATAAGGAAGTGTACACTTGCCTTTTCCTAAAATGGAGCCACCCAAGTGAGGATTTTTTTTGCCATATGGAAAAGACCTTGTACATATGGCTCTGTGAACTACTGTGAGTGCATTTAAAAGGCAAATTTACAGAGCTGTCCCCATGTACTCTGTCAGATGTTCAGCTTGCATTGCTGGGCTCTTTCCTGAGGAACGTAGCTGGCTGGGGATGGACGGGGTTTTTATTTTACTGAAATCAAAGCTTAATGTTCTCATCCAGCTGCAAATCCAAGCAGCAAAAGGTACTTGATGCATATTGAGGGGGCTCTCATGACCCTGTATCCCCAGGATTGTGAACACTTGAGTTCTGATGCTTTCCGGATGTGGTTTTTGGCAGGCCATTCTCATTTACCGTATCCTATTCAGAGTTGGGTTCTGTGATGTGGTAGATGTCAGTCACTCTGCTGGAGAGTGGATGCTAACTGCCTGAATGAGATGTGTGTCTGATATTATCATGTTAATAAATAGCTCAATGGAAATTTGTACTCTTTTTGTAACATTGGCCTCTGTTATGCCTCGGCAGATTAGTTTCTGTTCAATAGTTTGTGAATCTAAAATTCCACTGATTTTTTTTTTTTCTTTTGTGTGTGTGTTTTTAATTTATGGAAATAAATTGTTTTGAGAACCTTTCAATTGTTTACTAAAGACTTCGGGTTTTTATTCCTCAAATACCACTCTAATTTTGTGTCTTAAGTTAGTTCAGGTTTCTCATCTGTGAAAGGGGGATAATATCTGCCTCTTAGTGGAGCTGTGAGAATGAATTCATTGTCTGTAGTGTTTTGAAATCCTTGAATAGAAGTGCAAATATTGCTTCTCTTTAGGCTACTGTGTAACATTTTGCACACACGAGATGAAGAAACTGCATGCAGGTTGCGTACAATGCAGACAAATGAATCTTCAAACATCACCTTGGTGCTCAGGTAAGGGAGTGTGATGGTTTCTTGGTCCTAATGTTTTCCTGTTTATAGACTACCCAACAACACTGGCAAGTGCAGGATGGTCTGCATGAATTCTGTATTCTTTCCCTGTCTGATTCATTCTTATTTTTCCTTTTCTCTCTCTCCTGTCCAAACCAGAGGTTCCATGTTGCAAGCACCAGCATGCCAAAGAAGTCACTGATAAGCTGGGGTAGCTGCTGAGTCTTGCACTGCGCCTCCTGAATACCACTGCTTTTATATAGCTTTGCTACCCCAAAGATAGTGGGGAGAGAACTGGGGAATTAAACACAGGCCTACTACACTATACATAGCAGTTTAGTGTTGGGTGACAAGGTTGAGCTCTGCAAAGTACACCTCTACCCCGATATAACGCTGTCCTCGGGAGCCAAAAAATCTTACCGCGTTACAGGTGAATCAGCGTTATATCGAACTTGCTTTGATCCGCCGGAGTGCACAGCTCTTCCACCCGCCCATCCCCCTGGAGCACTGCTTTACCGCATTATATCCGGTCATGTTATATCGGGGTAGAGGTGTAGTAAGGTATTGTAAATTCCTGCCTTTGAGACACTGATCAGTCAGACGGAATTCATAACCCACGAAAGATTCGAAACAATTAACTAGGCCTGCTCTTCATATACTACAATCTGTGGAAGAAACCAGGCTGATGACTTCAAACTAAGATTTAATCACTTTGATATAAGAGATTTATTGCTCTAAAGTTTTGTGTCCAGTCATTCCTGCAGAAAACTGATTTTTTTTTTTCCTCTGTGATTTGTATTTCTCATAACAAAGGCCATCCAGCATTCTGGACAGACCCTAACTACATATAAAAATGTTGCTGGTAAAACAAAACTTGTAGTTGAAGTTGTTATGCTTTTTAATTGTATTAATCCTACATTCTACAGTTGTCTTCTTAATGTTTTCTACTAGTTTATGTATTCTCAGCTGTGGAAGTCCCCTCCTGGGTTCAAAGTTCAGTGCTGCATCAGTCCAGGAGATAGTGTGTGAACTCAAAGGAAGGGAGCATGAGGAAGCCTAAACTTGCATTAATTATGGTGAAATGAACAGATCCAGCCCAGAAGCAGGACCCTGTGTACTCTGCAATCCAATGGCTGCAGTAGTTGACACCTTTCCAAGATGCCCCAGACTTCATCATTTTTGCTGCAGCAAGGTGCACTTGGTTTGGTTTCCTTGTCGTGTTGGGACTCAGCTACAGTTAACTTTCCCCAGGAGGGCAAGTGAGTTGGATTACGGTGCACGCTCCCTGCACTGGTTCATCAAGTCAGGCAGAATGGAGCCAGGGAACACAGGAGCCAGAAGTAGAGAAACTGCTTGAGAACAGCACAGCAGCCAGGGCCTAGAAAGCTATGGGGACACATAAGCTGATAAAGATGGCTACAAGCTTCTCTCTTCCCTAGAATGTATGAGACAACCTGGAGAACATCACAGGAAAAGAGGCCTGGAAGTGGAACCAAGCCATCTGGAGAATACAGCAAAAATGTTGAAATTCTCATCAACAAATTTTATATCCATCAGTATTTTTGACTAATGCTTCATAGTCAAATGTTCGGTGACCAAAAAATGGTGAGATATTTTCAGCAATGATTATTTTCAAGTTTTGTGTGTGTGTTTTTTGCTATGCTAAGTGGCATGGCTCCCATGACCTCACATCCTGTGCTGTTCTCCAGATAATGCAGCAGGCTAACCTTCACTTCTTACTCCTCCTCTCTTGGGTAGTTTAGGGTAATCTAAGCCCAGTGGAAATGGGAGGGGATGGAAATGAAGAATATTTCATAGCAACAGAATATGTTCATCTTGTTATCTGATCTAGGAGTTCTTGCTGCAGAATTTTATGAAATGATGTTGCAGAGAACACTGATCCCTGTCCAGGAGTAATGTCCAGACCCGGGGATGTCCTCTGTTATGGGAAACAAAAATTACAAGTGATAAAACTAACTTTCTCTCACAATCCCTACTTAAATTTCCCATCATCTGTCTGAAGAGGCCTGGCTTGGATTTGTTTTGCCACTCTTAATATCCTGCTGAATGGTGGTGTTCTCTGCACCGTGGGCTAAAGAGAATGGGTCTGGGAATCAGTCTCTTGCCTGGTAATGTACAATGGTTCCACAAGGTTGCAACTGAGTTCTTAAAGTTAATGTGAACTATAATGTGTCACAAGACAACACTCTTTTTCAGAGATCTTGCACTGTGTCCCAGCACCTCCTCTTGTAAAAAGCGTACTGTTTAACCATATACATTGTGAGAAGGTTCCCTAAGGTTTGGATGAACACAAATTAGATTATTCTCAGTCATGAGAAATACCCTGTTAAGTACTGCTGTTTTGGACAAGAATGGGAACTCCATTGTTGTTCCCTTCCTACCATCCCCATCTCCTGTTAAAAATATAGGAACCTGGTTCTGATGGTAGAAACTTACTCATTCTAGATTCTTAATTTGCTAAGGGATAAGTGCAAAATGTATTGATTCACTTGGTACACGTTCTTGGTTGGTCATACAAACAGAAGAGAAATAAACCCTTCCCTATTCATAGCAGAAATGGATATACTTATTGCTTGTCTATGCTACATGTAAATATATAGGTAGTGTGTAGTGGCTAACTATAGCAAGATCTATGCATATAAAAGAAATGTTGCAGTTACCTCAGATAACAAGTTGTTTTAAATGGAAATGTAGTATAAATAAAACATGTTAGGGGAACGAGGCAATACCTGTGTTATGTCCATGGTCTGTAAAGGGAGGAATAATTCCTAGGCCCAATGTAGCCTACAGAATGGCCTCTGTCCTTATAAAGATGCTGAATTGTGGTGGTGGGGAGTGGGGTTTAAACTGGAAATACTAAGGAGTTTTGGTCTTAATTGCTGGTGCTGCTTTTCTGATGCCACTGGCCCAGTCTCAAGGTTTGCTCTCTGATCTGTACTGCGCTACATGATGCCATACTCCACACCAAATGGAGTGAACGTAGGTAACAGGCAGCGCTTCTGGATAGGAAATAGGAGTGACATTTGAGCAGTATTATCAGCATATATATTAGTAGATGCAAGGTAACTGCAAGGTTCCGTTTTTTTCAGTATTTAAATGAGGTCTCGCTTGCTTTTATGAAACAGAAAATAGCCAGTCTCAAGTGGTGAAAATCCTCTTGGCATCTCTTGATTTCAACTTGGGTGGAGGTGGTGGATGTCTTGTGGAACTTCTGTGTGTTGCGTCTGTAGATATGTCTGCATGTCTAAGATGTGCAGATATCCTGTTTGCAGAATTCTAAGATATCTATAAATCAAAATATAGTGTTTTAATTAAAACTCTCAACTATAAAATTACAGTTCTGTCTGAACAGTTCATACATACTGCACCTAAGGTCAGTAAAACTGAAATGCTAGTATGAATCTTTTTATTTTCAGTTTGTTTACTCTGTCTTTAACAGCACCTTATATATAGTTGGCTTCATGGTTTTGTTGATGGCCAGTTGCATGCCTTGATATTGCTCTCAGTAGCTTTATACAAAACTTTTATAGTAATTTAAAATTCTCCAGCCATACTATTGAAAAGAGTTTGTTTTTAGTGTGAGACAGTTCAGTGTGACAGTGTCCCTTTTAAAGGCAAAATTAAAATTTTAACTGTAAAAAACCGACTTCTCTCCCCCAACCTTGGCATCTCCAAGTAAGAAATGAGTGACTCTTTCCCATCCACCCCCCTGCCACAGAGCTGGTCTATGGAGATCAAGGGGCAAAATCACAACTGGTATAAATGGACCTGTCTTCAATAAACCTGTGCTTGCTTTACACTACCATTGAATTTAGCCACAAGATTAAACTATAACCTGCTTAGCTATTCACTGTACTGTATTCACTGTCTCTCCATAGTGTGAGAATCTTTTTAAACCATGCAGTCAATGGGTATTACTGCAGAAGTGCTATGTCTACTGGGAGCTGGGAGCAACGGTTATTTTAACAATGTTGTCTGTGGGGAAGCTCCATAGAACATTCACATACCAGTGCCCATGGGCAGAAGTTGCTGTAAGGAATTTTGGCTTTGGGGGAACTCCCTAGCAGCAGTTGAAGTAGCAAAAATGAGTTTGTCAGTAGGGAGCTGACAGCTACTGTCCAGGCATGCTTCTAAGGTTGTGTTTTCTAGCTCAACATGAACTACGTCACATTACCTGCATGTGTGCAGTTAAACACAGATTCTGCCAGCTGAAAGAATGGCTCTCCAAGAATTGACTGATAGCCCAGGTGACTTGTGTGAACAAGATACTGAGTAGCATCTTTAAAGAGCAGATCACTTTCTCCATACTTCTGTGAGTGAAATAGATGGAACTTAGAATCCAGATTTGTTTCCAGAGTTTCCTTAACAGAAAAGAAAAGAAAAAACTCAGAAAGCAGAAAACAAAATAGATGAAGCAGGTAAATTTTCAGCCATGTAGCAACCTCACGTAGAGAGAGATGTACAGGATTCAGCTAGTGCTAGCCTTATTTGGGGCTCTTGCAGTCTCCTCCCGCAGGTTAACTCATTGTCTGTTGCAACACCACAGAGGCTTGTTTCTCAGCAAGAATATGATCATGATGTAGGAGCTACTGGTGCTGAAACTCTCCTTTAGCGAATCTGAATGGTCTTTTCGTTAGTCTCCTATGCAGTCTTAAACCTTTAGTGCTGGCTGTGGAGGTACTTTATTTCTTATTTTGTTTGGAAGGTTTTGGACTCTGGACCTTGATGGGGTTTTCAATAGTGTGTAACCAGAACAGGATAACAATCCTTTCCCATCTTCTGCCTTACCTGGGATTTCATCAGGAAGCCATATATCTTGGTGGTAGTCACTGGTCGAGTCATGACTACGTTAGGAGGAACAGGACCGAGGTTACAGTCTGCCCAGTCTGTGACTGCGACACGCCTTCCATCCAGACACAGCAGCTCAAAGTCATTTAAGGTATAACCCATAGCCCAACCTGAGCTTTGCAGACCTGCAAAGGAGATGGAGAGGCAGTAGGGTTGAGCTCAGTAAATCCTGTGTTCCACACCATCAGCTAGATCTCGGTTGAGACATGGTGAAATCCCATGCAGAGTATTAGCAGCATTGGAAAGGAAAAACTCTCAGTGCACTGGGTCCAAAAACTACAACTTGCCACAGTCATCTACAGAGCATGTATAGTGGGTACATAGGAGTTTCTGTAGGGAGGCTTTGTATTTCAGTGACTGTAGGCTGTGACAACTGCAATGTATATCAATACCATATCAGCCCATCAATCCATCTTAACTTGCAGCTGGAAAGACCTCTTAGAGAAAAGATAATTCAGTCTCCATGACTATTCAGCCATTAACTGCTCTTCAGAAACTGCTAATCAGTGTGTCTGTTCTAATGGAGGTCCAGTTCCTTATGGGTACATGTATCTTTTCTGAAAGACGACACAGTGTCTTACAAACACCTTTCTCTGGAATTTAGACTGCAGAAATTTCAATGTGCTTTTGGGAAGACTCTCTCCTTAGTGGTTTGCAAGGCCAAATGAAAATGGAGTTTCCTTTTCTTCTTCTCTCCCTGAAGGCTGTGATCTGTTTTATCTGCTATTAAGATTGGCAAAAAGAGTGTTTGGGGGTTTCAATGCTTTTCTGTTTTAAGCTGCTCTAACTAAAATTAACTTTCATTTTAAAACATGCCAGTTGGCAGCCCTTCTGTCCGTTGTACTGCTCTGCTTTTTGCCATTTCTAAAGTAACTTAGTTGAGAGACAAGTAGCTAATTTTACATGGACAGTAGTGAGATTTTGTAGCCATTTATATGCACTGTTCTTGTGTCCAAAATAACACATTATGATAAAGTCAGATCAGTTCTCTTGTCATGTAGAGTCTGTAGGAGCCTCAGAGCATTTCCCAGCACAAACAAGGGTTTTACACTTCAGCATATATTGTGGTATCTCTTACCTTACTACCCCGAATTTCTTCACTCTCTGGTCAAGCATAAGGGTATACAACTAATACTACAACTATACTAGCCTCTGGACAAGGCTGTGATGGCAGGGAGAGTCAATGGGTCTTCTGAAGCTATTAAGGAGCCTTTTTCCCAAATGGGCACTTCCCAAGTCTTGTTTCTCTCTATCTTCCTGCTGTCACTGATTATTTCCTTCTTTCCCCTCAAACTAAATTGTAACATTCAAATGCAGACTTTAAACCCAGACGAAACAGCTGCATGCTCAGATTAGACCTTTGTATGTGGATGTTTCGGAATCATGATCATTGTTTGGGAAGAAACTTTGGTACCAGCTGAAATTCTCAAAGGATGGGACAAATTGAATCTCACTCTCAATATTCTTGAGCAGGTTATGATGTTCCAGGAATGCCACGTCCCCAAAGCTCCTTCCACTGGGACTGCCGACTAGACACCTAGTGCAAGGGAAAGCAATAGTTTATCACAATATCAGATTGAGAGACTAGAACTTCTGGGAGCAGTAGATGACTGAAGGATTTGGATACTAATTTGAGTCCAGTCTAGGTCACTGGTTGCCAAAAGGTACCACCATATGCTGAAGCAACTGGATAATCTATGTGTGAAATGAGTTAGTGGTCTGTGCTGGTCTTGGGGAACGAGTCTCTTACAAATAACTATTTGCCTCCTTGCTGGCAATCTCAGCAAACAGACCAAAGTCTCAGTGGGCATGGAGACTGAATAACCTCCTCATTCCTAAAGTTGACTCCCAAATTGGAGTTGAGGCATATTGGCAGGGCAGTATAAAAAAGATCACAATACCATATTGCATCTGGATTTCTGTCTCTAGGGCTGCCAAACTAATACTGTTCAACTACATTCATTGTAAATACAGAGATTGGAACATTTTATTTATGCTTTCTCGGTCTCCAGTTATTTTATATTCTCTTTCCATTAGGTGGTGGGAATGATTTCTTCCCTACATAATTGCCTTTCATATCCTGCACTACTACTTGTTCAAATTCCAACTATTACCCCTTCAGTTGGTCTCCGAGTAGGCTTGGGTTTGGGCACCAAGTATCATTAGAGGATTCTGAGTTAAGAATCACTATCTTGTCTGGTTTTCCATTAGAAATGGCAATATAACTTTTAAATCACCAGCCAGCTGAGCAGTCCCATAGCAATCGCAGTTGAAATAAAATACACTGACCCAAAGGCAATTTTTACGGTCACCAGCTTTTAAATAAGACTCCAGCCTAGGAAACCTGCAGGCAAAAGAAATGAGCCATTTCTGGGTGATGCTTTTAAGCTGCATCCTTGCCTCAAACAGAGGGACTTACCTGAGCGCACCCATGTTTCCATAGTAGCGTTCATTATGATTCGCAGCACACCTGCTGGACGCTTTCGCCCCTTCCATCTCATCACCTCCAATACAGACTTTGCATAGGTTCCTGTCTGCTCCTGGCATACAACCCTTCCAAAAGTAACTCTGGTAAGCTAAGAGAAGGAAGAGATGAGGTTAGTCAATGTGGGGCATTTCAAAATATGTTCTTTCCTAATAAAGGACAGGGACTGCTACTGTATTTCTCCATTGTAAGATAGTTTGCATTAACTGAGCCTGTCTCCTTGTCTCACCCAGCTACTAACATTAGAGGACCAGACACTTTATCCACTGAGTAGGTATGCTCTAAGATCTACCGTAAAAGAGTTCACAAATTAACTCCTGCTTGGGTGAGGGAGAATGGCAGACGGCAAATAAAAAAAACTAAACTTTGCAGGTGAGTCTGTGTATGTGGGGGAACACTGACTGCATCATATTACCTACAGACAGGGATGCTGCTCACTTGCCAATAGCTGGAAGTTTTAATTAGCCACACTGAGGGCAGCTCAGTTCCTAACACTTGACCTCTCTGATCCATTACAGACAGAATCCGCCAACCTTCAGAGCATGGTACAAGACACTTTGATCAGGTATTAGATTATGGGTTTTAAAGCTGGGTATGGAGGGCAGTTGTTGGGGAGGATGGGTATCTGTCTTTTATGAGCAGTATTTAATATTTTTAAACATACTGTGGTGACAAGCACATTATAAATAATTTCAGATGTCGAGGTTACTAGCAGTGCTCCCACTAGAAATCCATTAGACCAGGAGAGTATTCTGGAGGGACATAGTGGAGCAATGGTGAATGTCATAAGTGATGTGTACGAATGACTGAAGTCTTCCACTCTCCCTCCCTCCCTCCTTCTTTCCCAGACCCTCTTGGCACCATCATTTGTCCATTTGGTAGATATTCTGGTGCAGTCCTTACCAGAGCCGATATCACAGTTCACAGTGTTGTTCTCCAGAGCCCCCACTGTGTACCTGGAGAGGAGCAGCCACCCCCCAGGACTGTACAGGTGACTGTGGCAGGAACGCCGTCCCCTCAGGTTATGGATATTTACATGCCTGTCATTCTTCTTTGCCAGGGCTACAGCGTAGACAGGTGGCAGTGCTGTGTGACAATGACAACAACCAGTTAGACCGAGCCAGCAAGACATCTTGGATGGGAACAGTCTCCATATTAAAAGTAAGTTTTAGAACCGGTTGTATCCTCCCTAAAATGACATTCCTGCCTCCCCTTCCCTCGTCCTCTGTACTGAGCTCTTTCAGTTGCAGGGAACTGAAAGCTGTATTGACTTCCGAGCCACAAAAATCCAGCCCTGGCACTGCTGCCTGGGACAGTGAACCCTCTAGCCCCCAGACAGAAGGTTTCTCCTTCCAGAACCAGTGCGCGCACACCCCTTATGCTAGCATAAGTCCCAACAGCTGTAGCTCAGGGCAAGGTACCATCACTATCTCTACATACAGCGAGAACTCCTCCTCCTGTCTCCTAACCTTCCTCTATCCCTTATGGAGCCTTGTTGGAACGGGTTTGGGGTTTTTTGGCTGAAGTTCACGCGTCTGCTGCATGACATCATCACAGCTCCGTGGGGGTAAAGTATGAACCAGCAGAGCCCTGCAATTGCTTTTAGCTGCTCTGCTGAGTAGTTGGGAGTCACCCCACTTTCACAGCTCTTAGGAATCCTGTCTTATCCCAGCAGAGTTGCCTGAGGCCTGGTCTACACTGGGGGGGGGGGGATCGATCTAAGTTACATAACTTCAGCTATGTGAAGTTGACATACTTAGATCTACTTCACTGTGGTAAGTCGATGGCTGACCCCCCCCCCCCCCCCCCCCCATCGACTCTGCCTGCACCTCTCGCTCCGGTGGAGTACCAGAATCAACAGGAGAGCGCTCGTCGGTCAATTTATCACATCTTCACTAGATGCAATAAATCGACCCCCAGTTGAATCCATCGCTCCGGAGGTAAGTGTAGACATGCCCTGAGCATCCTGGTGGAGCCACTTCACTTAATTAAAGTAGAAACCCATACTTCAAAGATCCTCCATTACCTTTATCTGCAAGGTGGGTCAGCTTCTTTGTTCTCCCAGCAGCTGGGGCACACCCCTCTCCTGGGCAGGAGAGATGAGCAAGAGCAGAGTGATGTTTGAAAACCCCAAACCATATACACAAGAACTGGTGACTGGCTGCTCAGTGTGCGCTGAGCATGTACTAGATACCAACATACTCACTAAAGAACGCCACACGTTTATAGGAAAGATGCATCTGGAGAGTCTAATCAGGGGGCAGGGGGAAGGCCTATTCCAGGGCTCACATTGCCAGCATTCCCACCATAAAAAAACGCACTCATGAAGTGCACGTGGCTTGTGGGTCAGGCAGTGAACACTTACTCAATGCAGGGGATCTAATGACATCGACTGTTACTGAGACAGAGGGACTCTGCTCAGCTAGATGAAGAATCGGAATATGGGAATGTTCCCTTCCTCATTCCCAAGTATCAGATCATGGTCTTCTCCCTTTCCCAGCTGTGCTGGATCAGAAAAGGGTTTAAGGTCTGCCACATTCCCTGTTCCCAAAATGGATGTGGTGTCATGGACATCACAGGTGCAGAAAAAAGGGTTTTTTTTGTCTCCTCCCTCCACCCACCACTGAAGGTATGTCTACACTGTGATAAAAGACCTGTGGCACAGCTGTGGCTGGTTCAGCTGACTTGGGATTTGGGGCTATAAAATTGCAGTGTAGATAATTGGTTTCAGGAAGAGGGTCCCAGAGACCAGGTTCCAGCCAGAGCCTGAATGTCTACTCTGCAAATTTTATAGCCCTGCAGATCGACTCAGCTGGCATTGGCCAGCCACAGGTCTTTCATTGCATCGTAAACTTACCTCGAGTTCTTGGGGAGATGCAGCTTCCTCTAGATTTTGGTTTCTCAAGGCTAAGAATCTTGCACCCCATCCATTAATTTCTATAATCCTTTGCATTTATAGCATTTTATCCAAGACTTGTGAAGCACTTCACACACTTTATTAGAGACTTGCAGCATCTCTCTTGAGGCAGGTCAGTATAACGGTTTCCTTTTATAGGTGGGGAAACTGAGGCATGGATTAAGTAACTTGCCCAAGAGCTCACAGCCAGTCAGTGGAAGAACTGAGAAGACTATTCAGCTCTCTTGGCTCCCATTCCCCTGCCTTTGCAGTTAGGCACACAGCTGTGTGGCAATTTCACCAGGTTTTTAATGGCAGCTTTTTATTTTTATTTTTTTGGTCTTCCCACTGCCTGCCCCTCAGGGATTATTGTGGAACAGAAAACTCACCATAGCATTCTGCAGCTACTGAGACCAGCCCACATATCCCTGCAATGTAGGCATGCGTGGCATCCAGCGTGGCTGCATCGGCCTCATTACTCTGCCAACAATATCAGAGAGTAACACATGGGACTGTGACCGATATTGCAACCCCATGCAGTATTTGGGGACCACAGTCTTATATTTATGCATGATTGTGTTCTACTCCATGAAGGAGGGCTACCACAGTTCCTTTAGGAACTAAAAACTGTAGGGGGTGATTAAGGTGAGTCACTAAGATGAAACAACTCTAGAGAGGTACCATCCCCTGGGGAGGCCTGTGTAGACTAATTCAATCTGGTTTTTCATAGATTCAAACAAAAAACGGCTTTTGGTTTCAGAAGGCCAAGTGTGAACTAATTTTCAGCCTTCTTTTAATTCATAAAAGGGCAGGACCTTGTGGAAGGGTTGGAAAAAACTTTGGCCTACTAGGACCGATGGGTGACCTCTAATAAGCTGTTAGCATACATATAGGAATGTGTGTTGGTTTTTATACATTTTCCTCTAGTACTTTTGCCTAAAAATGAATGTATGTTGCTGTGTGAAGGCTGGTTGATAACTGCTATACACTGTTGTGTAGCCTATGGAGAAAGGTTAACAACAGATACTGGACCCCAGGTCAGACCTGCTGGAGGAATCACAGTGAGGTACAGAGGGATTGCAAGTGTAAACCCTCTGTCTGGAGGGAGAGAGATGCAAAGAGGTGATGGTTTGAGAGCCTGAGGCCTTAAGTAGGTGCCCCTGAAGACCAGGACAGGTGGTGTCAAAGGTGTAGTTAACCCAGAAATTGTGACAGTGACAATTTAGAACCTGTGTAACTTATGTAACTGAGTGCCGATCTCTCCCATACCCCAGTGGCTGGGGGGGCTGAGGACCCTTCAGTCTCATTCTCTTCAGTGCCTCTGTTGGTTGGTTTTATCTCCATTGCGCCCAAGTGTTTGGGACAAGAACAGACATGTCTGTGCCTTTCATTCCCGTTTACTCCATATAGGTTCTTACCTTGATCAACTCAATGCAGTTGGTCATTGAAGCGGCTTGGACACAGACCAGGGGGTCAGATTTGATGTTCAGGGCCCACTCTTCACACTTGCGGTGCTCAGCATTGCTGACGCAGCACCAGCGTATCACACTGTTGTCCAGTGAGCTCCCTGCAGCAGCAGGAAAGAGAGTGCAATGGGGTTAGCATCACCCATGTACTGAGCTGTCTTTACCAATTGGCTTCTTTGGGTCTGTGCATGTCTCCCCCTTGCGACGAGGTGGGGGCCTCTTTGTCCCATTCCCTTGGGAGAGCTCTCACCTTCATGGCCTAGTCCCTTCAAGAGGGCTACGTAGTCCAGGCCAAGGATGTGGGAGATCTCTGCTTTGTCCTGGAGCAGCTGCAGGTGCTGAGTGGCATCGTGGAACAGCAGGTTCTTCCCCCTGAATGGCACTGAAGTGAAGAGCTCAAACTTGGCCCTTTCTTTTCCATTCTTCCCAAAGAGATGCTAGGAAAAGTACAATGGCTTTAGCTGTAGAGATGCTGCTCGTCTCCTCTGTGACTAGCCGCCTTGTTGCTACACCTCCTCTGTCTAGAGTCATGGCAAGTATGGGGTGATCATAATGTAGTACTCAGAACTCTAACACTCCCTGGGATTAGGGCAAACCCTCCGTGCATCTATCTTAGGTGTTGGTTTCCATCCCTACATGGTCTGGGACCCAGTTATTTGAGGAACTGCTGCTTCTCCTGTCCCATCCGGATGATCATGATTTGCTTTGATGCTCATTTTCTGCTCCCGCAGGGGAGCCTGCTGTCTGCAATTGTCCAGGCAAGAGCTCCAGACTACAGCATAAGATGTATCTGTTTTGGTTAAATTATTCACTTACCCTGGGCTATTTCAGGGGCAGGATATGGAGGTTTGTAAGAACTTTCTTAAATCTTATGTAGTCGGTGTTCAGTTTTGATTGAATACGAGATGCCTGGAAGTGGAGGCAACAAGCACTATTTATCCACTAGGGAATGTAAATATGGGGATGGAGACGTAATCAAGGGCTTGCACCCAGAAGTCCTTGAACCATATGACAAACTGCATAATAATTCACATTGGTGGGCACTTGGAGGCTAAAGGGAAGGAGACTTTGTTTGTTTCTCCTTTCTCCAAGGTGATCCCGGCAATTAAAGACTGGTAAGTCTAACATCAGTAGCGGGCAAATTAGTTGAAACGATAGTAAAGAATAAAATTGTCAGACACCTAGAAGAACATAACTTGTTGGGCAAAAGTCAACATGGTTTCTGTAAAGGGAAATCATGTCTTACTAATCTATTAGAGTTCTTTTGAAGGGGTCAACAAACGTGGACAAGGGGGATCCAGTGGACATAATGTACTTATATTTCCAGAAAGCCTTTGACAAGATCCCTCACCAAAGGCTCTTACGGAAATTAAGTTTGTCATTGGATAAGAGGAAAGATCCTTTCATGGATTGAGAACTGGTTAAAAGACAGGGAACAAAGAGTAGGAATAAATGGTAGATTTTCAGAATGGAGAGGGGTAACTAGTGGTGTTCCCCAAGGGTCAGTCCTAGGACCAATCCTATTCAACTTATTCATAAATGATCTGGAGAAAGGGATAAACAGTGAGGTGGCAAAGTTTGCAGATAATACTAAACTGTTCAAGATAGTTAAGACCAAAGCAGACTGTGAAGAACTTCAAAAAGATCTCACAAAACTAAGTGATTGGGCAACAAAATGGCAAATGAAATTTAATGTGGATAAATGTAAAGTAATGCACATTGGAAAAAATAACCCCAACTATACATACAATATGATGGGGGCTAATTTAGCTACAACTAATCAGAAAAGAGAACTTGGAGTCATCATGGATAGTTCTTTGAAGATGTCCATGCAGTGTGCAGCAACAGTCAAAAAAGCAAACAGGATGTTAGGAATCATTCAAAAAGGGATAGAGAATAAGACAGAGAATATCTTATGGCCCTTATATAAATCCATGGTGCGCCCACATCTTGAATACTGCGTACAGATGTGGTCTCCTCATCTCAAAAAAGATATACTGGCATTAGAAAAAGTTCAGAAAAGGGCAACTAAAATGATTAGGGGTTTGGAATGGGTCCCATTTGAGGAGAGATTAAAGAGGCTAGGACTTTTCAGCTTGGAAAAGAGGAGACTAAGGGGAGATATGATAGAGGTATATAAAATCATGAGTAGTGTGGAGAAAGTGAATAAGGAAAAGTTATTTATTTGTTCACATAATATAAGAACTAGGGGTCACCAAATGAAATTAATGGGCAGCAGGTTTAAAACAAATAAAAGGAAGTTCTTCTTCACACAGCGCACAGTCAACCTGTGGAACTCCTTGCCTGAGGAGGTTGTGAAGGCTAGGATTATAACGGTGTTCAAAAGAGAACTAGATAAATTCATGGAGTTTAAGTCTATTAATGGCTATTAGCCAGGATGGGTAAGGAATGGTGTCCCTAGCCTCTGTTGGTCAGAGAGAGATCACTTGATCATTACCTATTAGGCTCACTCCCTGTGAGGCACCTGGCATTGGCCACTGTCGGTAGACGGGATACTGGGCTGGATGGACCTTTGGTCTGACCCAGTATGGCCATTCTTATGTTCTTAATTTCAGTGGCGTGGCCTCTCCCCGTCCACTGCTCACTCCTACCTGAGCTTCTAGGAGTGAATCAGATTAGAGCTAGAGGAGACCTAGCTATCTCTCCAGGGCCACGGCAGAATGGTTCCCCAGTCAGTGCTTTGTCCCTTGTAATTTTAAATATCTCCAAGGGATGGCGCTTTGGTCACTTTGAGTTTGGAATAGTCTCCTAAGCAAATAGATGTTGCTGTCAGGAAGCTTTTCCTGATGTTCGGCCTATATTTTCCCTTGCGTAATTGTTAGCCAAGATTCCTTGTTACTCCCTCTTGTGTAACTCCTCCTACCTGAGTATTTGCAGTCTTGAGTACTCAGATGTTGTTACACTGTCCCCCATTTCCTCATCTCCTAGTCAAGCTACACACCCAGCGCCTGCTTCAGTGCATCAGCAGAGCACAGGTGATGGTCTGTGGTGGGAGAAACCTGACCTGGAGGGGATAGAGCTTGGGACTGTAGCACCATAACCCCATTGCAAACCTGTTCTATTTGGGTGGGGATGGGAAGAGAGACGAGGAAGAGATACCTGGGAACTAGTGGGCATAGCCTGCAAAATGGCTGTGGCTGGGCAAAAGACCTAGGAGATGCACTAATTCTGTGTGTATCCCAGGAAGATGCAGCCAGAAGTTGGCTGAAGTTTAAATCTCCCCCATTGGTGAATCTCTCCTCTGAGTGCAGCTGCCCCTGTGAGCAAAGAAGTGGCAAACTGCACCTCCTGTGCCCATAAGGGTGGTCCAAGCCCATACTATTAAATTACCTCCCCCTAATATATGGCATTACTGCTTTCCGAGCACTTGCCTCTTAAATATGTTTGATTATTTTTCCCTCGGATTTGAGTCCAGGCTTGGAACTGGGAATGAAACTCCTTTCTCCAGAGAAAGAGGGTAGAGGCAGATGCCGGAGTTAACTTTCTTGGTAATTGCTGGACACTATTGTTAAATATATATATTGATAATGCCCAGAGGCCCCAATCAGGATCAAGCACTGATTTTAATACATGCTGTACAAAAGTGGTCCCTTCCCCAAGCCTTTAAGCCCATAGATATTTAGGTACCTAACTCCCATTGACTTCAGTGGGAGTTAGATACCTAAATATGTTTGAGGATCTGGACCTTACTATTTAAAGATCTCCACCCTCCACACATTAATAACAAATGGAGGGATGTAGCGAGAGCAAAGATCTCTCCAAATTTACACTACACTGAGCAGCTGTTAGTATTCTGGAGAGCAGAGAGAGACCTCCACTCCTGCCCTCTCTCTCCTAGATTGTATTACTTTAATACTCTGATCTAACTTTAAAGGCTGTGTGCACTCACCCTCTCTCTCCAGTAGCCTTTGGAACTCTCACCAGGGTACCTGTCCTAGCAGATGACAATGTTGGATGTCCCAGAGCAGCCTCAACACCTGCAGTCTAGCTCATTCCATCTACACCCAGAGAGGGCTTGGAACCAGATTAGCAGTTCCAAATTACCTGGATCAGGGTGAGGAATTTCTTGGTGATCTTCTGGAAGTTGTGGCGGCTGATGATGGCACGCCCAGGCCCACGACCCAGGTTACAGGTGCCATAGGCACTCAGCTTTGCTGTGGATCCATCAGGACACAAGAGCTCATATTCTTCTTGGTCTGAATCTAAAACAACGGGGCAACTATCAAAGCTGTGAAGTGAAACCCGGCCTGGCAGAGGAGAGACAGCATTTTTCAAGGGAGCCTGCTCCAAGTCTCAGTGCCCAAGCAGGACAGTAAATGCCAGCTGTCAGCAAGGAAGGTTTCTCTCTGAGCTGCTCCCCTTACCAAAGAGAGATGTTAAAGCACAAGGACGTTGGCTGGGGAATTTGAGATGCTTTCTGAGAAGCAATAATTTAAATGTTCTTTAAAGAAAAAGAAGCTGCTAGACCCCTTCGAACGACTGATCTTGGGTAGGTGATGCAAATTTTTGGTCAGGTAAAAAGCCTGGCCAATGAAAACTGCTCCTCTAGCAGAGCTACCCATGGAATTGTAAAGAGTTCCTCATTATATACTATCAGCCATGCTGTATAAATAGTGACTTCTTCAGCCAGCTGAGAGCTAAGGCAGTAATCTAAAATGGAAAGCTTTGGTGGTTCTGACAAGGAACATCTCCTGTGAGCCACCATTCCCCACCTAACTTCCACTCTCCATTTCCCTCCGACTATTGGAGATCCGAGGCATACCCTCAAGAGTTGCTTGCCTAGATTAAACTCAAACTGGACTCGATAATGCATTAGGCATCTTCCCCCCCAAAGCATCCATGTAGAAAAGAATACAAGTTACAGGCCAACAGAAATCGGAGTATTTGGGTTTACCTGTGCCATTCATTATTGTTAAGTGATCTAGGAAAGCAACATCTGCTACTCTGTTCTTCAAGCACCTGCAGAGAGATTAACACAATCCATTAGCACTTAAACCTGCTTTTCTCCTCCTGCCATCCCTTCTTCCCCCCCAAAGCCGCTTCTAATGCAAGCAGAGTGGGGGTGAGGTCACCTGAAGGCTCCCTCAGAGTCGTAGAAGGGCTCACTGCTGCTGGTCTCACAGAAGTGGTTCTTGTTCCTAACGTAGGATTTCGGTCCTTGACAGAGAGCACAGAGCTGAGGGGAGGTGACGCCAACACCTGGGATGCAGCTGGCATTGAAATACTGACTGATCACTATAGACATAAGAAAAACAGTCAAGTGGCAAAGCCTGGAAAAGATAACAGTAGCATTCCTTACGTGCTACTTGTAAAAAGTTAAGTATCAGAGGGGTAGCTGTGTTAGTCTGAATCTGTAAAAAGCAACAGAGGGTCCTGTGGCACTTTTAAGACTAACAGAAGTATTGGGAGCATAAGCTTTCGTGGGTAAGAACCTCACTTCTTCAGATGCAACTTTGTAAAAAGTTATTAGTCTCCAGTAGGGCTAGCTTGGTTGTCTAAGCTTCAGGTATGAAATACTTCCTGAAACTACAGGGTCAAATCTTAGTTGGGTCGAGTCCATCTTTCTTCCTTCTGAGGGAGTTAAATTCAGTTTTGTGCACTTACTGCATGGGGCCCCCCTACCCTTAAAATCCAGGGCCCTGTCTGCTCTGTGTGTTCATTAAAGAATCTGTGGCACTTTCTGTAAGAACCTGGAGTCTTTGACCAGCCTCTGCTCACTGTTTGTGTACTTGCAATACCACAGATGATTGCTACTCTCCACCCCACAGGTGGCTGCACTTCACTGGTGCCGGCAGGATCCAATCCTCCATTTGGTGAGATTTGAGTGAGGAATCTGACCTACCGTTTGTCAAAGGCTTTGGGATCCTTTTGGAATTAAAGGCATGATAGAAAGGTAAGACAATATGCTGTAGAAGCTACCGTACAATGCTTCCCTTCCCCCAACCTCCCATTGAATACAGAACACAGGTGTTTCCTGTTGCTCTTGCTAAGATAGCTTTTCTGTTGTGTGAGGCATAACTGAAAAGACACTGGCAGAAGAGGGCTAGCAGCACGTGGTTAAGCTTCCCAAGTGGATAACTGGTCCACCAACCCAAAAGCTCTTTGATCTTGGTGTGTTCCGTATAGTTCAGTAGGTGTTACACCTGCCACCACTTTACTCTCCTTTACATAGGCAGGAGCTTGGCCCCGAGGTGTCTGTCACCGTCCACTCACCCACCTTGGCTCAGAGGCTGATCCTCATCCCAGAGGAGCTCATTCCTAGCCAGGAGGAAGCCCAGTGGGATGTTCCAGCCTGATGTCCACCTGGCTCCATTGTGGCAGCTACGCACCCCCCTTAACCTCTGGATGTCCAAAGTTCCTCGTCTGGCAATGGCCACAGCAAACACGCAGTTTCCTAATGATGGGAAAGGGGAGATACAGGAAGAATAACTATCCCTTTAATAAACTTAGGACAACTGCTGCAGTGCACAGCGATGGGAGGATCTCTGTGCCAGGGCTAAGGAAAAAGTCTCAAATAAAATGGAAGAAATGCAGTTACCAGCATAAGCCGGGAAAGGAGAGTTGGTCCAAAAGGAACATTCTGTTGGTTACGTCACTGCTCAGTTTGCCAAGACACTACTGCCTAGCCAAGAGCTACCAACATGCAAAGCGAGGAATATAGAACTTAGAGATGGAAAAGGTCTATTAGAAAATCCAGTCCATCTGTCCAAGGCCAATGTGGCCTGATTTCCATGAAACATTGCACTGAGCATTTGTGCCATCTAGTTTCAGATTCTGCAACCAGTGGGGCTTCTGGCACTTACTTACCTTCTGAATCTTTCACAGTCTAATACCTCTTAATTCCATGATGATTCTGATATTCAGCCAAATATTTTTCCCTTCCTTAATTTCATCCCATTTCTTCCAGTTATTCCCCCAGATATCACTCTAATACAACTCTCTCCTTTGGATTTACTCCCTTCAGATCTTTTCAATTGTATAATTTTCGTTTTGGCTGGGCCAGGCTTTAGTTCTTACTCCTTCCTTGTAAGTCAACGCCCTTCCACCCACTGCTCAGTCCTGTTGCTCTTCTCCCTCCCATTTGTCAATGTCTTTGGTGAGGGCTTTGTGATCAGGGGGAAAGGTAGGGATGTATCTTCAGTCTACCTGCAAGGCTTGGAACTCCAGGATGCAGTGGGAAATGGATCTCCAGAGACAGAGGAAGGGGTGGGTTATAGGTACTGGGGACAGGATTGGAGGATGGAAAATGTTCTTTAAGTGCAGGATATTATTGACATTTATCTCGAAGTGCTTTACAGACTTCTATTAAGCCTCTCAAACCCACTCTGAAATAGGTGAGAGCTCCTCAGTTAGAGCTACTGAGGCACAGAGATGGGACAAATTACTTAATGTTACGTAGTGAGCTACTGTCCAAAGCAGGAATAGAATCTAATCCTCTACTCTAACCACTACAGATACTTTCTGTCACTGAGGATAGGATTGACTGTCCTATACTGCTCTGGGCTGAGGTCATCTTAGAGTTATCCATTGTGGTGCTTTCTCTTACTCTTTCTCTTAGTGATAACATTAGGTTACAGTGAAGGTATTTTACAAATGCGTTTGTTGGCTAACCTACCTTCCTCATAGATCTCCTTTGCCACCGCAGTTAGGCCGTACAGCTTCACAGCAGAATAAACATCTCCAGCATCCAAGGAGACAGCATCTGCTCTATTCACCTTTTTAAAAAAAGAAAAAATCCATTTAAGAGAGTCCCTCTGTCCATGGGAACAATAAGTGCCTTGAAGACTAGGGCTCTCACCGCAGACTTTTCACAACGCTTTCTCAGTTTTGGTTGGATCCCTGTTTCTCAGCATGGTGGAATGTCATCTTGAACTGATTGTCAAATATGTAACATGTCTGTGTCAGTACTCATCTTGCATGAAGCCTGAGTATTCTTCACAAGCCTAATTTGGCAAGAAGACATCCCTTCTCCACCTTTCCTTTGATCCTTCCACCCCAAGGATGAAATCCTGGTTTTGCTCAAGTCAATGGGGAAAATTCCCATTGACTTCAGTGAGGTCTGGATTTCACTCCAGATCTTCTTTCTTCTCCCCCCCTCCCCCCCCATCCACAAATACTGGCTGAGTATTCTCCTCACCATGCATCTCCAAGAACCTTTCAGACACTTCTAGGCTGGTTCCATCCTTAATCATACTATCTGCAGCTCCTACTAAGTATAGCTTTATCATCTATTAACAAGGAGCTCAGGACTGAATGAAGAGGTGGGAGACCAGGTTCTTCTCTGACCTCAGGAGCAGTTCTTTTTTTCCAAGTCAGAGCTGGGATCCACTGGAGGAAGCCAGTGCTGAATGAGCATGAAGACTGAATTCCCTTTTCCCAGTCAGGTTTCGGATGCATTAGCAAAACTGTACAACTAGGAAGGCCAGGGCTATATTTTCCTTTCTCCCCAGAGGAATTTGTCCTTAAATGCACATAGCCCTACGAGAAGCACCATCCCATCAGTGAAAGTTGTCTTAAACCTCCAGTCACTTCACTGCCTCATTTCATATTAATTATAATTCAAAGGTATTTTTATTTGGAAAAAGGACAGCTCTTTGGTTCAGGAAAGATTAAGTAGAGGTTAAAAATGGGGAGGGGCAGAAAAATTGTTAAATATAGTTGAACTAGAATTGAAATCTAAAAGCCAAGGGGACTTTTGGTATGTCTTCATGATTTAACAGCTGTAGGGAGGAGACAGATTTTGCTCATTTGCTCCCATATAGCTCTTATTTATTTAATTGGGATTACAAAGGTGTAACAGAATCTCTGTTTTGGCTCATCATTGGCTGTATCACTGATAAGTGATTTTTATCACCTGGATCCTTCTTGCCTGCCCAGATACTGTGTACTTTGTCACAGATGAAATACCATCACCATGATTGCCTAGATTTCACTTTCCTATGGATTCTATTTACTAGTAGTTGTTACACCCCATCCACCCCCCCACACACTACAGAAGAACTAGACTTGGGGTTAAGATAAACTCTGCGATTCTCTACAGACTCACCCTGATCTTGTCGATACAGTCATGAGTATTTTGAGCTCGGATGCAGGAAACCCTAGCAAAGGAGTTGATTGTAGCCAGAGGTAGGACAGCCAGGAGTGCTTTAGATAACTCAGCACACTTCCTCTGCTCCAGGTCAGACAGGGTGCACCATCTGAACTTCTTCCCTGCAGGATCAGAAGGCAAGACACGTGCTCTTTAAATGGGGAGAAGGAGATTCAGAAGAAGGGACGTGGAGGGAGGAAACTGACCATAGCTGATTTTAGTTTTTGTTCTTTAACAGGAAAAAGTAGACTGTTTTCTAGGGTCAAAGTGCCCAAGGGAGAAAAGTCTCATTTAACTGGAACAGCATTTCCTGACTATTTTCCCTACGACTACCCCTTCAGTGCTAGGATTCTGTTTTCAATAGTGAGATGCTCACATTAAAGCACCAGATCCAAAAACAAAACAACAACAAAAACACCTGATCTAAGGGTGAGTTTGAAATCTATACCCCAATCAGCAGTCATTTGCAAAAATCAGATACTATATATAATATGCTGAACTAAAACCCTAGGTCCAAACACTACTGAACTTTGGGCTTTTGAGATCATGATGGGAATTTTACGGCTTGGGCCTGTTTCTAAACAATGTAGCTGCCTAAGTTATCCAGCGGACAATAAAAAACTGTTTCCTGGACTTTTCTTTGGTTAGAGAAGTTTGCTTCATTTGCTGAAATCTGCCAAGGAGGAACAGGAACTGGGGTAGCTTGTAAATACTCAATGTTTCTAGAATATTTTAAGTTCTCAGAGCATTAATTCTTGCCACCCCACCACTTTTTCATGCAGTAGGCAGGAAATATTATCCTCGTATTATAGCGGATATGCAGAGAGGTTACGTGCCTTTCCCAAGATGACACTGAAAAGCAGTAACAGAGCTGGAATTGGAATTCAGTTCTTGGCTCTCTCCCATGAAAGCAGCCCGTAGAGCTGAATGGAGCATCATGAAGGCCATTCTTTACAAGGAAAATAGATTATGTTTTAAACTGGGTTAGCTGCCATGTTTTCACTAAAATGACTTTAAGTAGGATTTTGCAGCTAGTGTAGATGTGTCAAGTTGTGTTTGTTAGCTGGTCGTCATTAACCCCAGATTCACCTTAGGGGGCAGAAATGATACTGTCAATAAAAAGGATGATGACTATTGTTTGTGTGTCCCAGATCAGTAGTAGCCTTGAATTGATACTAAAAAGCAGCGACAAGATGAAGACCTAGCTACTAAATTGACAGCATCCATTCAGGCTAGAGTTCTACACAGAACTGACTACACTTTTCCATAGCTCCTGCAGTGGGTTTGTGGGAGGGAACTCTGTTTTAGAGGTTACAGTATAAAACTGTGAATCACAAATTCTGAGTTCCTTTCCCAGCTCTCTCTCTGACTGTGGAGCAGACACAGATTTCTTATTTGTGCTAATTTCCCCATCTGTAAAATGAACATCCCTGCCTACCTTGCCAGGGGTGACATACAGGTTAACTAATGCCTGAAAGCATTCTGAGAGTATCACATGTCCCGAGAGCACATCTAGAAAGAAACTGATGAAGTCTGATCTCTGATTATTTTGATGTGTTCAATCTTGATAATAAGTGCAAAGTATTATTGTTTCTGCAATAATACAGTATATAATACAACTTTTTCTATAACCTCAGATGCATAGGCATAGTTTTTGGTAATATTTTTCATTCTTGGACAATTCTAATTTCGCTGTGATAATGGTCTCTCTCTTTACTGATGTAGGTTTTTTAATATAGTATGTTATCACAGGAATGTGTTTCATAGTTCGCATCCATGTCCTATACATTCTTTTCAGCCATCAGCACAGCCTTCCTTGGTGATATTCAGTGGAGAAGGCAATTAGCTATGAAGCTAATTTAGTTACAGATTTGGTCCCCAATCCTGCAAACACGTATGCACAAGCTTAACTTTGTGTATGTGAGTAACCCCCTTGAAGTCAATGAGATTAGTTTTATGCATGAAGTTAAGAACATGCATAAATGTTTGCAGGTTTGGGACCTAAATTGGCCTATAGATGCTAGTAAATTTTCACTTTTATCTTAAGATCTAGAATTAATCTGTGGTGCACTGTACAAGTACAGTCTTGCGTCTGATGAAGTGGGCATTCACCCACGAAAGCTTATGCTCCAATACTTCTGTTAGTCTTAAAGGTGCCACAGGATTCTCTCTTGCTTTTTACAGATCCAGACTAACACGGCTACCCCTCTGATACTGTACAGGTACAGTTTACTGTGCACTCTTAATTTAAATGACTTTCGTGGACATGTGTCCAGAATACATTGTCATACGTGGTACAAAGAAATGCTGTGTGTTTAAAGTGGTACAAAAAAGATGATGTATGCAAAATAATAAGTGATCATGTAACTG
The DNA here is from genome assembly GCF_027887155.1 of Malaclemys terrapin pileata. Classification (NCBI taxonomy): domain Eukaryota; kingdom Metazoa; phylum Chordata; order Testudines; family Emydidae; genus Malaclemys; species Malaclemys terrapin. The sequence goes on along the minus strand of NC_071520.1, from coordinate 11,796,942 downwards.
AAGAGAGGACCCTGTGTAAACAAAATAATCATGTAATTAAAGACCAGATCAAATGCATTCAAAGAGTTGTATATTCAACTTTACCATTGTAGCTCCCTGATTTTTAAGTGCTTAGCTGTGTAACATTGTTTTCTTAATATAGGGTTGGGTTTGGGTTTTGTTTTTTGCAGAAATTTTATTTTAAAATGTATAAGTTTAATTACGTAAGCTGCCAATACTGTCAGGAGCTGCCAAGCCCCATGCTTTAATCATAGTTCAGCTGGATTTAAGAGAGAATCTTAGTTTCTATGATGCTCCATTCCAAATATAAAAAGGTTATGTCTACACTACAGCAGCACAGCAATGGGATTGTAGCTGTTCCGCTGTAGCACAGAAGCATAGATGCTTTCTACATTGACGAAAGGAGTTTTTCTGTCGATGTAGGTAATCCATCTCTCCGAGAGGCGGTAACTAGATTGGTGGAAGAATACTTCCATCCACCTAGCTGCATTTATGCTGGAAGTTAGGTTGATATAGCTGCAGTGCTTAGGGCAAGAAATTTTTCACCGTCCTAAACTGTGTTGGTAGGTTGATCTAAATTTTAGTGTATCAGGGGGTAGCCGTGTTAGTCTGTATCTACAAAAACAACAAGGAGTCCCAAATAAATCTGTTAGTCTTTAAGGTGCCACCAGACTCCTTGTTGTTTTCCTAAATTTTAGAGGTAGGCTAAGCCTAAATTGTTTCACTGTGTTAAGGCTAGAGAACAAACAGGTCTCATCAACTATTCAAAGCAAACAATGTTGCAACATAAGTGCCAAAGAACAACTGCATTCAGCTTTTGCAAGGATCCCTAATGAAGTCAACATCTGCCACAGATCAAACAGGGAGACTAATACCAGATGAGAACTGAAGTAATCAGAATAGACACAGACCTAACAGCAACCATTTTGTACCATAAGAGAAAAAAAAAAACAAGCATAAAGTGCCTGAGAGTTCATGTTCTGATGACTGTTGCCCTTCTCCCTCCCTCTCTGCACCAGTCTTACCTGAAGAGAACAGGGTGAAGGTACCCAGGACAAGTAAGGTGGCTGTGGCTGCCTTCATGATGACGACAATGCAGCAGTAATCCCACTATACCCGAAGCCTCCTCTTGTCTCATACCAGGGATTCCAATGCAATGACTGGAGCTGCTGACAGAAAACAAGAGGGGTTAGGCATCAGCACAAGAAACCAATAGAAACAACAGAGAAGACTGAAAAATGGATGGTGTGTCTGAGTAGGCAGGAGGAATGGCAGCCAGCCATGAGGTGAGAGGAGGATTAAGGAGGCGCAAGAGGCCCTATTCCTAGGCATCGATGGAAAGCATTAGTGTATGTTATGCTCTACCATGCGCAGGCCTCTCTTGGAGGTACAATCCTGACAACGTTCAGGCAGACACAATGTGGGAGCATGCAATATCCTGGTGCCTAATTTTTTGCTGTAGGCTTCCAGCAGTAACTTCAAGCTCACAAACACCACCTGGACCCTGAACAGAACTCATTAGTTGCCTTGTCTGTGCTTGTGAGTCTGTACCTTAATGTTCACCCTTTTTACAAACTAGATTTTGTACAAAGTATGCCTTGTGCTGTATCATTTGAAAACTCATCTGGTGAACGCTACTGTCCTGGTAAAATGTGTGTGGCAACGTTGTACGTGAAATTATAAAGTTCTATTGTATAAGACATGTTCCAAGTCTGGGGAAACCACTTCAACCGATTCCCCAGATACAAAAGGCTAGCCAACACCTAAGCTAGGTGTCAACATAATCAAATGGACTATCACCTTGGTAATGGAACAGCTGGAGGTTCCCTTGCAAACAGACTTTCTGTTGCCTGAACCCCAGCTGGAGATGAGTCTCCAGAATTGCTATAAGAAAGGGGAGCAAATTCCCCAGATTCTCTCTCCTCCCTTTCTCTCTGCCCTGAACATCCACAACGTCTGAAAGACAAGGAAAGGAGCACTGGACTGGGGGAGGAGTTCTGGCTGAAAGGCATCCGATAAGACTGCAAAACCATCTGATGAGAGAGACATTTTGCTTTGAATTCACTTAGCTTGTTAAGTGAGATATTAGTTCATCTTACCTTTTATTTTTTTATAGCCAAATTCTGACTTTTATGCCTCATTACTTGTAATCACTTAATCTTTCGGTCGTTAATAAACTCGTTTTATTGTTTTATCTAAGCCGGTGTGTTTGGATTGAAGTGTTTGGGAAACACCATTTGGGATAACAAGATTTGTGCACATCATTTTCTATTAATGAAATGATGGACTTTCAAGGAGCCTGTATTGTCCAGGAGGGTACCGGCAGTACAAGACTCGCATTTCTGGGGACAAATCTGGGACTGGGAATTTGCTGGTTTCCATCTGTAATATAATTCAGGAGTGGCTGGCTAAAGCACTCATACAGTATAGCTGGGAGTGATTTATATGCTGGAGACTGAGAGAGAGCAGACCAGGAGTGGTTAGTCTCACAGCGAAGCAGTGTAAAAGTCATCCCAGGTTGGAGAATTGAGGGTACACAGCTGTCCATTGATCCAGACAGTACCCTGGATAATGTCACAGTGCTCCAGGAAGAAGTTGTGGTGGTTAAATTTAAATCTCTGTCCTACACCTACCTGGCATTGTCTCACTTTGTGGTTTCCATTCTAGTATAGCAGCATGAGGAGTTATTAATTCAGGATGGTGCTTTTCATCTGTAAAGTACTTTACAAATAGTAAGAACCCGACTTTTGTGCCTGTCTTTTCCTGTGCAGTTATTTTGATTGCATAGGCAAATTGGATATTTGGGTATGCAGAGTAATTAAACATGTGAAGAAAGATAATTGTGTAAAAATATCTGCATATCTGGGGCTTTTACTCTTTGAAAATCAGCCCCTGTGTGATTAATCCTCACAATTTCCCTGCGTAAGTGTACCAGTGGTTGAAGACTGTTAATGAGAAGTGCACACACTCTGTACCATGAGAAATAAATGAAATCTGTGCCATTGGTAAGAGAAATACTGTAGTCACAAAAAAAAAAAAAAAAAAAAATCTTTAGTAAAAAGCATTGAAGTAAATACATTTTTGTGAGACACAGGGAAAACGCTAACTTTTTTTGCTTTTAAAATGAATAGGTCTTTCCCTTTTCACTGGACATCTATGCCTCTGAGGTAAGTAAGAATTATCTCAATCTCACAGATGGGGAAATTGAATATTTAAGAGACTTGTTCAGACCACTGGACCACACATCTCTGAGGGCCACTGCCAAAAATCATGTTTTAAAAAAAAAATGTTTATACCTGCTATATAGTTACAAATAACTCTAATCAAAAAGGCTCAGATTCTCAAAGATATTTAGGGTACATCTACATGACAGCTGCTACATAACCTCCACAGTGGCACTGTACCTGTGCCACCATAGCCTTATAGCGTAGATACTTCCTGCACTGATGGAAAAACCCTTCCATCAAGGTAGTTAATCAATCTCTCTGAGAGGCAATAGCTACGTTGATGGAAAAATTCTTCCATCAACTTAGCTGTCTTCACAGTGGTTAAGTCAACATAACTGACATTCAGGGCATGAAATTTTTTACAGCCTTGAGTGATGTAGCTAGTCAATCTAATTGTTAAGTGTGATTAGGCTCCTAACTTACTTTGAAATTAAGAGTCTGCATACCTTTGAGATCTGGGCAAAAGTGATTTCCTTGTGCCTACCTGGGCATTCAGGCCAGAGCAGTGCTTTTACTTACTTTCCTGTCTCTTGCTGTTTCATGTTCTAGCATGAATGTCATCTGAATCTAGGTTTCTCTGTATTATGTATTCTCCCTTCTCTGAGCACTTAGAATGAAGGGTTACCTGTTAGTCATCCTAGCAGGGGATATGATTAGCCCTATTATTTGCACACTAGGCCATCATGCCTACATTTAAAAACAGAGTTTAAGCAGAGGTGTATCACTCATTGTCACAGAACTGAGCTAGTGCATAAACTATTGCTAATAGGGATTTCTTCAGTACCCTTTCCTATTCACTGGCAGGGTATGGCACATATACTCCAGTTCCTGTGTTCTGGAGAAAGAAGGCTAAATCCCCAGCGTTTTTTTTTGTTTTGTTTTTTCCTGCAGTGACCCAACCCCCACCCATGGACTTTCCCAGCACACTTTCTTCCCTCCCCACTAATTCATTTTCCCCAGTATTCCTTCTGACCCCTCCCACCTAATACACTCCCTCTTATACTCATTCATTTTCCCAGTGCTCCTCCCCTTCCATGTTCCCCACTTACTCCTTTTGCACTTCTGCATGGGGACTACACTGCTCCTTTCTCTATTCTTAGACGCTTCCAAGACACATACTGTAATGCATTTGTTGCCTTGTAACCTTTCCGATGGTCATGGTTACAAGACTAGCTCCACCTCTGAACTCTCTCGGGTCTCTGCCTAGTCTCAGATCTCCCATCTTTACCCCTCCTAAGGTAGAATTACATGGTTTTTACCACTCTGAGAGTGGGGCCCTGGCCTGCAGTGTCCCATGTATTGACTGTCCCTACCAAAACAGGTCTGCCTAGGCTCACGTGTGGATCTGCTCATTAGAAGCTCATACCCAGCAGTAAATACAGGGACCAGCTAGCCCTCCTAACCCAAAGTGTTGTTTAATCTTAACAGTGCGAAGAAAATATCACAAGAGAAAAAGGGTTTTAAAACAGGAAGTCTACACCCACATCTATTTTACCGAGAATCATAACTGCTGGAGGCTGGGTGTCAGTCTCAAAAACCTGTCCCCTCCTTGCGTAAGTGCATGTCTCCTAATCCTCCTGGACCTTTTGATTCCCATCTTTCTTCACAGGGCCTGAGTCACTCCTGCGGCAACCTGTGTGGCAGGTCCAACAGGCGATGAATTGTGACATCAAAATTAATGGCTTTTGGATTGTATCGCAAGTGTTTGCTGAGATATATATCCACCACTACGCCTTTCCTGGGTACCCTTCCTGACAATCCTGCTATTGCATCAACTCAGTATATACAAACATTAAGTATCACAATTAAGTCAACACATAATAGTCATTCATCATTACAGGCAACTCCAAATCTCTCACACCCACCTCTCTGACATACATCTTGTATTATCCTTATTTCAGCTGCCTCCACACAAGCCTGAAGCAAGTTTTCACATGCAGGTTGTTTTTTTGTTTTGTTTTGTTTTTTTTTAAAAAGGCCCATGTGATGGCTAACTCTAATCTTTGCATTACTCACCTACTTGAGTCTCTGCTTCCCTGGCCTTGTCAGACCAGCTCTCCATGAAGGGATGGGATTTTTCCCCCAGCTCTGTAAGGTGGAGAGAGTTATAGTATAGTTACTGTATGTCTTAACAATAATAGCGCTAGTAATAGGTGCTGGCGAAAGGAGACCTTTTAAGAAAGATTCAATATAATAGTTAGTCTGTACTTTAGAGAAATAACAGATGGGAGATACACATTAGGCCAAATTAGGGTGACCAGATGTCCTGATTTTATAGGGACAGTCCTAATATTTGGGGCTTTTTCTTATAGAGGCACCTATCACCCCTCTATCCCTCATCCCAATTTTTCACACTTGCTATCTAGTCACCCTAAGCCAAATTGATTCCTGACATAACCGCTCACTTTAAGGGACTGGATCAACTGCGCCCGTATTGCATGGTACTTTTACAGACAATTTAAAATGTTCTTGTACCCTTATGACACCCTCGACCTAATTCAGCTCTGGTGCTAATGGTTGCTGTTCCTAGTAAAGTCATACCTCTTAGGCTAGGGCTGCATTTGGCTCCCCATGTTTAAAGAAGACAGAGATAAGAGGTATTTCCAATGCAGATATTAGTTCTGTAATAGTGAAAATGCAGGGAGCTGGGGGGAAATGCATCTTCCTTTGGGCTGCTTATACAAATGTTTAGTTCTGCAGCTCGTTGTTGTGATGTGAAAAAAAATAGAGACTGGAAATGAAAATATGCTAATTGCTGTTTCAGCTTGGCCAAGGCAAAAATACTCTTCACCAGTGTAGAATAACAGTTCGTTTCACAGGAGCAAACATCCTTTAGGGCTTAGGCTAAGGTGATATGGCAGCTGGACTTGTGGGTTCTCGTCCCAGCTCCACCACTCACTTGCTACATGATTTCATGTCAATTCTAGCCCCTTTCTGCCCCATTTTTTGTACAATGGGGCTAACACTTACCCAGCTCCAGGGGGAAGGGTGCAGGGTGGTTCTGAGCCCTAATACGCGTTTGCAAAATGGCCTGCGACTGTAGGACATAGAGGAGAGCGGTCAGGGAAAGGCAAAATGTGACTGTGCCCTCACGCAGAGACAGCGCTGTCCCCTCCTAGGTAGGAACAGGACACCACAGCCTCGCCCCCTTTCGGCCTGCCCCGATTGCGGCTGTGGCTGCGCTCCCACAGGCCGCCGCCAGGGGGCGGTGCGAACACGGCCGCTTGCGGCCTCCTTGGCCCCGCCCCCTGCCTGCCTCCTGCGCCCCCGCCGAGCGGAGTGTGCGGCAGTTCGCTGCAAGATGGCGACGGCCATGGAGCGAATGTGCGGGGCTGCGCTGCGGAGGAGCAGGTAGGGGGGGGGCCGGGGAGGAGACAGGCTGGTGGGCACCTGCCTCCTTCGGCAGGGCAGGTCACTGCGGGCACAGGGTGGGGAACCGTCCGAGCCTGTCCGCTGGCAGCCGGAGGCGGGTCCTTGCCCTGGCGTCCCCCCGCTGTCACCTGGGAGACCCCGGCACGTGTCGCTGTGGGGAGAGTGGAGACGGGCTCTGAACCCGCCCGCCCCCAAAGCTGCTGAGGAAACAGGGGCTTGGCACCCCCCCCCCCCCCATACACACACCCATGTCTCTGAGCGAGGGTCAGTGAGTGCAGGGGCTTGGCACCCCCCCCCCCCCCATACACACACACGTCCCTGAGCTAGGGTCAGTGAGTGCAGGGGCTTGGCACCCCCCCCCCATACACACACCCATGTCTCTGAGCTAGGGTCAGTGAGTGCAGGGGCTTGGCACCCCCCCCCCCCCATACACACACACATGTCCCTGAGCTAGGGTCAGTGAGTGCAGGGGCTTGGCACCCCCCCCCCATACACACACACATGTCCCTGAGCTAGGGTCAGTGAGTGCAGGGGCTTGGCACCCCCCCCCATACACACACACGTCCCTGAGCTAGGGTCCGTGAGGGCTGGGGCTTGGCACCCCCCCCCCATACACACACACATGTCTCTGAGCTAGGGTCAGTGAGTGCAGGGGGTTGGCACCCCCCCCCCCATACACACACACATGTCCCTGAGCTAGGGTCCGTGAGGGCTGGGGCTTGGCACCCCCCCCCCCCATACACACACACATGTCTCTGAGCTAGGGTCAGTGAGTGCAGGGGCTTGGCACCCCCACCCCCCCCATACACACACACGTCCCTGAGCTAGGGTCTATGAGGTCTGGGGCTGCCCCCCCCCCCCCCACACCCCTCAGGGTCAGTGAGGGCAGAGGGGCTGGGGCTTGGTACCCCCTCCCCACATCCCTCAACTAGGGTCACTGAGGGCAGAGGGGTTGGGGTTGGGCACCCCCACACATACACACCCCTCAACTAGGGTCAGTGAGGGCGGAAGAGCTGGGGCTTGGCACACCCCCCGCCCCCCACATCCCTCAGCTACGGTCAGTGAGGGCAGAGGGGATCTGAACTCAGCCTCCCTCGTTCATCTCCTTCCATACAGACAATCCCTCTCAGCTCAGATACATTGGGAGTGAGAGTCTGAACATATGTGTTCATTGCTATACTTCAGGTTATCGAGGACAGACAGATACATAGGTTCTAGTTACTGAGGGCAAAGTGACAAGACTGATTTACTGACAAAAAAACCTCCCTTAACCTACAGTTAAGTTTGCCCCATTGTGCCATTCTGGACCAGAAGACAGAGTTCATCAAAACTCAAACTTGGGAAAATCAGGCAATTCAGAGTTAAGTACAACCCCAACTTTGCTTCCCAGGATCTAGCATTAGCCCTTACATGGACTCCAGCTGCATTCCCTGTATGAATGGTGGCAGGATTATGTGGAGCATCTTGGCAGAGATCTGATTTATTATATGAGGCCACTTGGGGGGCTGTACCCCTCAAGGGTGTGTGTGAACCCCTTTCCCTGAGCCCAGTGTGTGTGATCCAGGGAAAGAGGTTCCCGTGTACCTTGGGAGATTCAGCACTGCGCTCCCTTGAGTAGCTTGTGTAATTGGCGGGGCACAGGAATGTTCTTGCCATCGGGTGTTAGCAGTTGGATGGGACATGACTGTGGGTTTAATGGCGGACAAGTGAAAGCACAGCGTTAGATAGCATGTGCATAAGGCATGTGGTATGCTTCTTGTGGAGTAGGCTAGTTTGAGTGTGGAACAGCTATAGGTTGCTTTTGCACTATACTGAACAGGAGCTGAATGCAAGTATGTGCTATGGCTGTATTGGAGCATTACTCAAAGATGGCAGAGTTGTGGCTGTGTGAATATATATCTTAACTCTTCATTTCCCGGTTTTCAGAGGGTTGAGTTTTGCTGAATTCTGTGTTCTGGACAGGTATGAGATACCAAAGGGCAACCGTAACTCTGAGTTAATGAAGCTTTTTGTCAGTGAATTTTCTAGTGCTTTTTTTTTTTTTTAAACCGAAAAATGTTGTTAGTGGGAGTTAGTGGTCATAGCTGTTATCATGTAGATTTGCCATTGAGATGTTGCTATGGCCAGGTAATGGTGACAATACCAAGCTCTTAACTCGTAATTTTCATCAGCATATTTCAAAGAACTTTGAGGAGGGAAATGTTGTTATCCCCATTTTACAGATGGGGAAACTGAGACAGAGAGAGGGTAAAGTGACTTGGCTAAGGTCATCCAGCAGGCCAATAGCAGAGCCAAGAATAGAGCCCAGGATTTCTGAGTCGCAGTCCACAGTTCTTTTGACTGGGTCACACGGTTGCTATGTGATTCTTAAATGCCCCCCGCCTCCCCTGTATGTTTTGTTATAGTGGAATGAGGATAAATAGTCATACATTTAAATGTTTGAGTTTGTAGATGCTAACAGGGTCACTTAGTGTATAAAAAGCAAGGTTTTTAGGGGCTGTCAGAGCTTTTCATTACCCCTCTGGGTCACACGATGGTAAGAAGGTGTCTCCTGGGCCTGAATCTGTTGTAAGTGTTTTGGCCAGTATTTATAACTGTATTGTTGAGGGTTATAGAATATAGCTGTATATGCTTATATCTGTACTTTGGATGTAACCAACACCAAGTGGCCTTTGGGACTAATAAAGGAATGCTTATGTGACAACTAAGTCATAGTAAACCTTAAACTTATAAGGAAAATATTTTCCAACAAAGTGGCTACACTATGGCCAAATCTACACTTTAAATTTTGATTGACCTATCTGTGTTGCTCAAGTGTGAAAATTTTGCACCCTGAGCACTGCACTGAGGTTGACCTAAGCTCCAGGGTAGACGCGGCTAGATCGATGGAAGAATGGTTGTGTCAACCTAGGTACCACCTTTTGGAGAGGTGGATTGACTGCACTGACGGAAAACCGCCTTCCATTGATGTAGGAGTCTACATTGCTCAACTATCACGGCACAGCTTCAACACAATAGCTGTGGCGTTGTAGTGTAGACATGGTCTATGGCACTACAGCATCATAGCTGTGCTGCTGTAGCATCTGTTGTATAGACATGGCCTCAGTTTACGCACAATCAGTGTGGGACAAGAGAGAGGCTATTCTTGGGTGCCTTTTGGAGAATTTTAATAAAGGAGATGTGTCCTAAGTGTAAAGTCTGTAGATGTGTAGGACTCTGTCCTAAAGTCAAACAGTTATGAGCCCTCCATTGATCAGACTGTGACATGCACATAAGGAAATGACAATTTATGTAATCCAAAGACTCTAATTGGTGCAATGCCTTATAGCGTAGTAAGACACTTTTGAGTTCAGTGTGCTGTCAAACCAAAAGAACACAGAGATTTGAGAGAGAGAGCTACTGAGACATATCACTCATGGCACCCACATTTACGGGATGAGTAGGTTGTACTAGCTTCTGCAAGAGCTCCGTCCTTCTCAGGAGGATACACTCATTAGCACTAGAACACTTGGCTCTCATTTTCTAATAACTTGGGCCTGTAGTCCCATCCAGTGGCAGCATATGGCGGGACCAAGCTTCAAGAACATGTTTATTCACAGACTTTGAACAGGCATATTTCTCCTGTTCCCGCTCTGATGTCTCCTCTTCAGATGCATAGTTGTGGAAAAGCTTAAACTGTAAATTTTAAATGTGTAATTCTTGAGAGAAGCTCCTCACTGTGCTGGCTTGTTAAGAGCTTCACTATGTGTATTCAGAGCGGCAGAGCCACTTGGCATCATGGTTCAAGAATACACAGAGTAACAGGGAAAGAGATAAAGAATCTAAGCTCTAGATAGTCCATAGCGTGATTCTAAAAATAAAGGGACTGGATGTTTCACAAGACCCATAATAGACATGGACCCTCTAACCTTTATGTTTGAGTCTGCATGAAATGAGTTGTCACTGAAAGAAGTTCCCATGTGACAGCTGTTTACTGACCTATTTGAGATTAAATGTTTCTGGGGCCAAATGATCACACTACAGAATCTACCAACAGAGTTGGCAAGAGGCCATTTGAATTGACCATGGTGACTGAACTCCTTTCTCCATTGTAAACATTCCCTCCAGATTGAAGTTGATGCATGTTGGCAAGTCTCCAGAGCCCGTGTTCTCTCTCTGGCATGATACAAATAAACTCTTATTAACTTCAGAAGGAGTTATTGGTGTCTGGTAGGGGAAGAATTGGGCTCCAGGGCACTCATTCAACTCCTCTTACCAGCACTAATTTGCTGTTTTAAAAAAAAGAGAGAGAGACAGAACTTTGCAAACAGGCTGTAGAAAATCTGGGTCCAGGCAGTATATAAAACAGAAGATGACCTTAGAATTTAAAAAGTGATCTAACTGTACAGAATATTGTAAAATCTTAACTGGAATAAATCTTGCCCCAAACAGCATTGCAAATAAGAACAAGGTATGAAGCAAATTGTATTCACAGTCACAAACATGGTGGAAATAGAACAAAATATATATGTGGTGAAGCCATTAATAAATTGTACTGGAAAGGATGTACCAGAGATCCACACACAATACCTCCCTCAAAGGGTGAATCTCTGTAACAGCATTAATGTAACTTGAACATGGATAGATATTTTGAAAGAAAAAAAAATCAAGATAAACTGGATTAAACATTTAAATAACCCAAATCTTGTGAGAGACGTTGACACAATCTCCTAGAGATGGTGGAAGAACTGTTAGAGTAGGCTAGGATGTAATGGGTTCAATAGGAATTTCGTGATACTCTTTGAGATTATTTCTTATTTGTGAGTCTGCTTCTGAATATACAGCTTATCTAGATGTATTTGTTTAATTATATACACTTACATGGTAAAATATGTCCATATTTAGACACCTGTCTCTTTTTTGTTGTATATAGTGTACTGACTGACTGTAGTTTCTCCTGGCACAAGAACCTCTCTCTGAGGAAGAATCTGGTCATCTGGAAACAGCCATCTTTCAGAACCCTTTTCACTGGTATGTGAGGGATCTTTTTCTCCTATATATTTTCAGTTGCAGGGTTGCTGGTGCTCTGTCCAAATACAGCAGTTCAAAGCTGAAGTAACAGGTGATTACAAATAGGTAAGTCTTGTTGGGGGTACGATGGCCTAGTGATTAAAGCAAAAGACTGAGTCAAGAGACTGCAATCAGTTTCTGGCTGTACCATGAACTTACTGTGTAACCTTGCAAAAATCACTTAACTCTTATATGTGCTTCTGTTTTCCTATCTGTAAAATGAGAATATTTACACATCTCATAGGAGTTTTGATAAGGCTTAATTCTTTGTCAAGTTCTTTGAAATCTTTGGATAGAAGGTACTATAGCAACACAAAGTATTACATTGGTATGTGAAAGGAAGAAATATGTAATGAAGGCAAATTGGTAGTAATAGAATCTCTTTTTCCCCTGTTACATTAAATAGGGATGTAATTGGTATATACATACTTGAAATATTGTGTGTATATTGCTCTTGGAATCAGTGCCTGTGTTTCCAGCGTATTTCCTCCCATAAAACTGGCAAATCTCCACTTCTCACTGTAGAAACTGTCCATGCAGAAGATAGATAAAACTTTGATTGACCTCATATTGGCTAATACTAGGGAAGGAGAATTTTTAACTTAAGCAGCAAGAGTGTTTCAGACAAATAGTCTGGATTGCTATTGTAAGCTTCCCCAATCATGGCAAACAGCTTCCTTTCTCTTGTCCCTGATCTGCCATTACCTGTGGAGGAGTAGATTGAAATGACAGCAATTCTAATATCCTGGGACCAACACGGCTACAATAGCACTATTCAATAGCTATTCAAGAGAGGTTTCTCCAGAACACTGCTCGACCTCTGCTAAAGCAGGAAAAGCAGAACTGATCTCACTTTCAACCATGCAGGGGGATGTTTCCCCAGAAACTAGAAATACTTTTGTTGGGGTGGAGTTGAGGGTATTTTAGTTACCTGGAAATCTTGACTGCAGCACATGGTTTTTCTTTTGAGTTGTTTTTCACACTCTTTAGTTCCGAAGATCCTCAAAGCTTTGCATCATAGCTGCCTTCCTTTCAATCTGAGCACAATAGTCATGGTTACAAAGCTAGCTGCTCTTCTTATTCCTCTTTGGCCTGTGAGTGCAGCCAACTCAGGTCTTGGTTCGCTAGCCCTTACCTCTCTCTGAGTGGAATCTGTGATTCTCCCAGTCTTAAACCAGGTCCTAGGGTACAATATTGTGCATCAGCCATGCTTACCCAAGCAGCTCTGACTGGGTTCAGTACCTGCAATTCTTTTCTTTGGGAGCTTGTACCAGTGGTGAATAGTGACCAACCAGACTTCTTAAACTGAAGTATTGTTTAATATTAACAGGAGGGACAAAGCATCACATGAGAGAGCGGATTTTAAAACAACAAAAGATCTACACCCATGTCCATGTTAGCTAGAGTCCTAGGCAGGCTTATTTTACCCCAGACTCTGAACCTCTGGAAACTGAGTTCACCTTAGCTCTTCCTCTGTCCTTTGAGGGGTTGCGTCTTTAAATCCAGACAAACTTCTTTGTTGTGTCTGCTCACAGGCTTTGACCGGCTGCCCCAAAACCAGGTTGATGAGCTCTGGAAGGTGTCAAGCCAGAGCATCAAAGTGAACGGCTCTTGCATTTTCTCTTAAATGTTTGTTGGGAAACGCATCTCAGGATCTGCACTCTCCCTAACAATACTGTTATTGAATTAACTTATAACCATACAGTAGACATCACAATAATCAGGTCAACACATAATATTCATAACTTATCACAGGCAATTTCAAAATCATCTCAAGTATCAATTGCGCTTCCTCTGGAACTCACTGACGTTACTTTTTAATCTACCAGAGATGATACTGTTGTTTAATGCAAAGCACTCCCTGTCTTTCCCAGGAGCTGTGTGGTTCACTGCAGGTTTTTTTCATCTTGGTGAGTGGGAGGCTGGGTCTCAAATGTACATCTGCATAGCAGGATGGAGCACTAACCACCAAGCCATAGGAACCAGGTGTTCCTGATTTACCTCTTTTTCTAGTTGGGTTGATTGAAGCACAAGGAAATTAAGATATGCAAATCAAACAACAAGCTAGTGTCCAAATCATTCTTATTACACAGTACCTTCCTGGCTCCTAAGCCTTTGCTCTAGAACACATTTCCTTTTAAATTACTAATACTGGGCCATTAAGTGTACTCTAGGGAATTTTTAAAGGGCTTGTATTGGCAATGTCCTATTTCCGCAAATACTGAACCTCGAAACTGCTATTCTTTTGATACCTATTTTAGAACCAGTCAAAGTAATTGAGTCAGCATTTTGTAAGAGACTTGGAATGAGGTTGGGTCATTAATGAGTAAGTCTCATCTTTCTATAGACTGGTTTCATGATTTGTTCTGACCTCCTTTGATAGTTAATTGCTTGAGAGTACCTGTAGCAAAAAGGCTGTGGCTCAAGAACCCAGCCAGGTCTGTCTATCTTGCAGGTCTTGCTGGACAGAAATTGTGAAGATGAAGGAGTTTGTATGGATGCATACTGAGCTCTGTGTAATAACATAATCATAGATAATAAATCTGACGATAAACCACACCATTTTAACTAATATGAAACCTTCTGAGAGGATATTTTTGAGTTTTATGCTGTCAAGTGAATGATTTAGTATGGGGACATCAGGCTTAACCAATCATGAATAATATGAAGAAAAGCAACAGAGCTTAGCAGATAGATTAGCAGGCTGAAACCTGTTTGATTTTTATTTATTGTTTGTTTTTTTAAAAACATACCTCCCTCAAAACAGGACATAAATTGTGACCTTGAAGTCCAATTTCAGCCATGTGATAGCTATGTAACAAGTGGAAGGATTAAATACAACTTAAGGTTGATTAGAACTCCAAGTTATTTGTAGCCTTAACGACTCTGAACTTGGGAATCAGGGCAGGGCTAAGGGAGGGACCGTTGCCTTTCCAGCGTAGAGTTGAAATCCAGCATAATTTTCCATGTAGCTGGAGCAAGGCTTAAGACGCGGTGGCATGTACAGAATAATATTTGCCCTCATAGTTATGCTGCCGATCTGGGCATGGCCCTCTCACTTTGAGGGCAAATATTACAGTTCATTTTCATATAACTGTTTATTTAGGAAGTTTGATAAATCCTTGCCATATAAATATCAGAAACTAAATGATAATCATTACAACTGTGAGCTTTTTTTATTGTGTTTAGAGAAACATTATGCAGTAATATAATAATCAAATCTCTCATTAATAAGGTGTCACCATATTACAGAGTGAGCCTCTTAGCACCATCCAAGATGTGTTGTTTCTGGTGATTTTATTAAATTCAGTGAGACTACTGACTCTACTCCTATTTATCAAAACAGGCAAGTATCAAACATTAATATTTAAAAATATTGGACAGGTGTGCTGTTTTTTCTGCAGGTAAATGTACATGAGAAAAACATAAAAATGGCCATACTGGGTCAGACCAATAGTTCATCTAGCCCAATGTTCTTCATTGCAAGGCCCGCGAGCCGGTGGCAGCTCCCATCGCCCCTAAGTGCGGCTCCCTAAGTTCCCTCTAAGCTGCGCAGCTGCATAGCAGCTCTAAAGGGCTATGCAGCAGGGACCGGGGGAGGAGAACTGGGGAGGGGAGCAAGTTGGGCCTTGCAGGGCTGCTGTGGGCCTCTCCCCCGGCCCCGGAGCTCCCGTGTTGCCTGCCGGCAGGGGGAAAAGAGGGCCCCTTCTCCAGAGCTAGCTTCTGCCAGCAGGGAGAAGGCTGGGGGTTGTTCTCAGCCTGCCTGCACCCCAAACGCCTCATCATCAGCCCCACCCCAGAGCCCTTACCCCCACACCCCACCCTCTGCCCTACCCTGGGCCACCTCTCACACTCCAAACTCCTCGACCCCACCCCATGTGGCTCTCACATTGAAGTTTTTTTTGCCAAAGTGGTCCACACTTCAAAAATAGTGAAGAGCACTGATCTAGCCCATTGTCCTATCTTCTGACAGGCCAGTGCCAAAATGCTTCAGAGGGAATGAACAGAACAGAGCAATTTATTAAGTGATCCATCCCCTGTCGTCCAGTCCTAGCATCTGGCAGTCAGAGGCTTAGGGACAACCGGAGCATGAGGTTGTGTCCCTGACCATCTTGGCTAATAGCCATTGATGGACCCATCCTCTGTGAACTTAAATTCTTTTTTTAACCTAGTTATAGTTTTGGCCTTCACAGCATCCCCTGACAATGAATTCCACAGGCAGAGTGTGTGTTATGTGAAGAAGTACTTTTGTTTGTTTGTTTGTCCAAGGATTGAATAAATAGCAACCAGATATCTAAATATCTATTTGTCTTCTGTTTACTTTGTTGGGTATGTAATTGCTGCATTAATTTCCCCATAACTACCACATTTTTTGGAACCATTCCTCTAGTTTTGGACGCCTTTTGTTTTTTCCAATATTACAATTCCAATGCTCTCTAACAATTGGACTTGTCCACCATATATACATAAAAACTTTCTACCACAATTTCTCCAACATTATCCTCGTTTAGTCTATACATGTATTTTTAACCTGACTGGCACCTCAAGTACCCCTGAAACAGTATCTTAAAGAAATTTTGTTTTAGTGTGCTACAGACTGAGGTTGCAGGTCCTCTTTTCCAAATCAAACCCCTTTCCTCTAGGATAGTTTGTCTATCCAGGTCCTTTTCCCAGCATGTCATATATGGACTTTTTTTGTTAGGAAAGCTGTCTGCAAAGATTGATATAAATTAGATTTTTCAGGAGGGCTTCCTAATCATCCAGAAGCCATTGCTTCTATTAAAATTAGCTTTCTATATAAAACGACTTTTCTAGACAGTCGAGAAACATAATACCTAATTTGAAGGTACTGGTACCATGGGAGAGTGAACCAGTTAAAGTTAATTTTGATTTTTAAATAAGTTTAAAAAATTCTTTGGTGAACAGCTGCTCAACCATGTATGTCTTTGGTGTCTTTCCCAATTTTTAAAATTCTCTGGTTCATGGGTTGAGTTAAAATGTGGATTATTTGCAGTGGGTGTCACTGGCAAGGGAAAAGAATTTATTTTATCTCTAGTTCTATCCCAGACCCGTAGGATAGCCTTTGCTAAAGGATATGTATACATTTCTGAATGGTGCGATTCTTTTAAATTAATCCATAGTAACCTATTAATATTTACACAGCTACAATTTTCTTGTTCAATAAAGTCAGTGTTTGGTGGGATTCGAGCACCCCCAATCCACTATTGCTCTGTATAGTTCACTTTTGTTTTGGGTGGGTGGTGGTGTGGTGGAGGAGGAGGAAGTGTTGCAGCAGGGTCTTATGTCCTGCCCTGTGTCCAGAGAAGGAAAATTCCACTTCTCCTTGTTTGCTGATCCCAATTAAGAGGTTAGAAGGGGTCTGAAACAACCTGTGAGTTTGATCTTGTCTGTACAAAGTCCTAACATTAATCTGAAGACCTAAACTTATTCAGATGCTGTTTCCTCTTGTTTAAATCTGCCTAGACAAAAGCTTTCCTTAGCTCCTTGCTCAGCTCACTGCTGAACTCCCGTCACTCTTAATAGCTTTAGGGAACGGGATGTTCAGTTGAAGTCACTGGGCAGTATCGGCTGCACTGAACATGGCACCGTTGCCAAAATAAGTAACTAATTTCTGCAATCTTGTCACATTGGAGTTTGAAAGCCTATTTTGTCCTTTACAAGGAGATGGAGGTTCAGCCAGAAAAAATAACTTGACTTAGGCACAGCATGTTGCACTGCCATTCCAAAGATCAAAGGTTGGATCCCACATTCCCTGAATTAGAAGTACTGTGGCACTTGTGCTGGGGAGTGTGGAGAAGATAAAACTTCCAGTCACTCTAGAGTTGAATTCAAGGTACTACATTTTTACCCATGAAGCTCTAAATGGTTTGGGATCTGGTTACCTGAGAGAATTTCCTCCTCATGCCATACTATCACAGCTGAAATCAGTAGAGACTCTTGAACTGGAGTCTCCTGGATATAAATAGGAGGGAGCTCTTCTCTGAGAGGTACTTTGACTTTGGAACTCGCTACCCTTTTATTTCACCGGAGCCTAGATTTGTTAACTTCTGGGCACACTGCAAAGCCTCTCTTTTTTTTTTTTTTTTCCCCTTTGGTTTTAGGGGAGGTGGGCAGCTGAGTGTTAGAGGGCTTTGGATCTCTTTTTATGTATTGGACGTTGTTCATATTTATTTACTAAGGCAGGTGCCATGAGCATAGGATGGGTGGCTATAGATATTTTTATAAATTTAAAGAGATAAATGAGACTTTTCCCCCCAAACATCTAACAATTCTAAATTTTCCCCATCCTTTACTGAATATCTTCCTCTCGCGGTAAACTTTTTTTCTGGAGCTTCATAACCTTTTTGCCACATTCTTTATTTTTTCCCAGAGCTGGGAGCAATGGAGTACCCCGCGCCAGCAATGGCCAGGAGCTTGGGGGCCGTAGCTCCGGCCACCGCAGGCAGCGGCAGGGTCCTGCAGCTCCCAGCCTCAGCAGGCTGAAGTCACGGAGGTCTTTGGAAGTCACAGAGTCGTAGCCTTAATTATACGTAAAGATAGATTTTAAGGCACGTTGATCAGAGTACACTTTTTAAAGTTTATATGCATAAAAATGAAATTAAGTAAAGTAAACAAGACTTCAGTGAGGCAAAAACTTGATAGGTGGGTCCTTTTATCGAGTTTCCTTTTTTAGTGTAAGCACTGAAGGTTAGTAGAGCATCCAGGCACTAAAAATGATGAATATTAGGCTAGTTGTTTTTTGCTCATGGTTAAAACTTCACAGATTTTGATAAACCATCTGACCGTTGTGTTCCCACATTACTAGAAAGGGATTTGGTCCTTTTTAGATGCCTAACGAGTCAATATAATTGTTTCTTACAAACTAGCACATTATGTAAGTGATCCCTAACCTCAGGGCCCAGTGCTACTTGTTGACTTCAGTGGGAGCAGGAGCAGGCCCTTTGTGTTTGATTCTGGTTCATCCACTCTTCAGAGGAATGTTATGGACATGATACCCAGTTCTTTGGCAAATTGATTCTGAGACCTTGTTCTTTGGGCAGTGCTTCCTTACTCCCCACTGAGTCTAGATCATCCACACCCAGACAGATTTTTTCCTTTGGTAGTTCTTTCCAAAACCAAGTGATTCTTATTCATTAGTGCTGCCTCTTTGATGTGGTACATTAGTTGAGAAATCTCAGATTGGCTACAGTATGAATATCAGAATTATCAACACATTTTAAAATACCCAATTAGCCTATTAAGCCTGGGTTTTTTAACGTTTTTGTTATAAAGATTTTGGGAGGACGTTTTCTGCTGTCACTTTCCCTCATTTGTTTTGTGCTGCTATTGTAATGTACTGGTATTGGCATTCCTTATTATTGCTCTCTCATTGTTGCTCTGTAACAATGCAGCATAGAAGTATCCTCCTTGCCAGAAAATGGAAACATTGCAATGTGTAAGTCTTGTTTCTTGTTTCTCCAGAGGAGCTTGCCAATTAACCATTATTATTAGCAACATTAGTGGTTCTGAACGTTTTCCATACCATGACCCAGTGCTACAACCGAAAAAAGTTTCAGGGACACCCCTCCTCCCCTGCCTGCATCTAACCGTAGGGTTTCAGGATCCCCCTTATCATCTAGCCATAATGAAAGCTATGGTGGTTGGGACCTCTATGGTTAGAACCACAAAGTTATATTATACTGTAATTCTATATAATGCCTTGTTTCTGTTTCCAGCAGCTGATTATTCACTGTAAAAACCTCTAATATTTAACCATGGTAAAGTAGCACCTCTTTGAGGGACACCATATATAAAGATAGAAAATAAATCTAAAATACTGTGATGTGAGCTGTTCGTTCCTTGCCCAAGATTGGGCAATGTACCATGTTAATGAGAGTCCTGATGATCCAGCCTAGATCGGTGATTGAGCCTCATGTATGAGGCTATGCTTTCTTACTTCGTAGTAATTGATCTCTAGGACTAATGGTGCCTATTTCCTCAAGGCAGGCTCCTTTAGTCCCAGGTCCCATTACACAAGTATATATCAGACCATGTGCCCAGCTGACAAGGGAGAATAAAGATACAGACTATTTGAAGAAGGGAAGGCAAATGTAGAAAAAAGATAGTTGTAAACCATAAAAGAAACCCAGGGGGCTATATAAATGGAAGCTATGAAAAATAGATAATGTGAAGAGGAGACAAATTGCAGGAAAGGTAGAGTAGAGGAAATAGGGAATCAGAAAAGCAAATGAAGCATAGGCAAACTGTGTTGCAGGAGACAGGGGGCAGCAGGAGGAGTAATTACTCCTGGGGGAATTCTGCACCACTGTGGATGCACAGAATTTATGTTGCCCGCAGATTTATTTGCTTTCCCACAGAAAAAATGACTTTCTGATGGGGAAGCAAAGGGAACCCACAAGAGTGGTCATACGACCCTCCCCAGCAGTATGTTTCAGGTGCCTGGGGCAGCCAGCAGAGAGGTAAATCACTGTGGAGCAGGGGGCAGGACTGGGGAAGATCCGGCTGGTGGCTCCTACTCTTCGCCAGGCTCAGCTGCTAGTCCTGGCTGGGCTGGGAAGGATGGGACTTCCTCTTCCCCTGCACGGCATCTGGGGCTGTGTCAGACCCACCCCCATTTTTCTCCCCCAGTTGTAGCTCTGCAAACTCCCACCACCACCACGCTTCCTGCACCTATCTCTCCTCAGCTGCGGAGGTGGGGGATCACTGTACAGGGAGCTGCTCCCCCCATCCACCCAACCCCTGTGCATCCAGACCCCCTTATACCCAGCCTATCCCGCCAAGCCTCAGCCCCTGCACCCAGACCCCGCCTGACAAGCCCCACTCTCCTTGCACCTGGACTACCCTGACCAACCACCTGGATCCCCACCCCACTGAGCCTCACTCCCCCAGCATCTGGAATCCCCCCACTGAGGCCCCCATACCCAGACCCCCCTGCCGAGCTCTATCCCCAGACACACACAGACCTCTCCCCCCTGCTGACCCCCAACCACCTTCACCTGGACCCCGCTGCACAGTTCCATTACCATGGCACCCAGAATCCCCTAACAAGTCCCTGTGCATCCAATCCCCCTGCACCCAGGTCCCCCACTGAGCCACGTGTACCCAGATTGCCCCACACAGAGCCCTCTTAACCCACACCTGGATTCCCCCACACTAAGCCACTCCACACTTTGATCCTGCCTTGCTGAGCCTGCCTGTCCATACCTGGTGCACCTGGCATGGAGGGGCAGAGCCTTGGGGTGTTTCTGGGGCAGGCCCAGTCCTTGTGCTATGTCAGGATTGGGTGCAGCCTCGCCTGCTGAGTCCGTGTCCCGGGTTGGGTGGGTGCTGCACAGTGATCTCCCACCTTTGTGCAGCTAGTGGCCCGTGCTCCCCAGTGCCATGCTGGACTCTCCACATTTATTTGACCAATAAAATTTGCAGACTTTTAAAATATTGTGTGCAGAATTTTTAAATTTTTCGCACAGACTGCCCTCAGGAGTAATTACAGTAATGCATATATCAAATGGAGGGAAAAATAGAGGAGAAAGATTGGAAAGAGCATTTAAATGTGGAGTAACATAAGAGAACATTTAAAAAACCAAAGAAACAAAAACCCTCCATAACCACTGCAGTTTGTTAAACGCTTCCATCCTGCACACTCTGGGAGCAGCACGTTGAACAACTATGTTCCTTATTAGTGGTGAGTATCCCTGTCTGTCACAAGGGAGATTGGGGTTCAATTCACCAATGGGGAGGCTGCCCTTGGAGGTCAGACTAGATTATCTAAGGGTCCCCTTTGTTCTAAAGTCTATGAAATTACAGACTTACTTAAATGTGTTTGATGCTAGCTACAAGGTGCCAGTGCAGCTTCCCTGAGCAGTGTTGACAGGATTGTATCGCTGAGAACTGTGCTAACCAAATAGTATTATAGATCCCCACTTCCTAGTGGGAGGGGTATAATACAGTTTGATACCACCCCTGTCTGCTTTGGAGAGGGAAATTGTATAAGCAGTAACCATATTTAAATATTTTTGTAGTTAGAACAGTTAAGCTTCTGGTGTGGAAAGAGCCTTCATCTTTACATTTCTGCTAGAATTCAAGTGTACGTCCTATCTTTTAAGATATTTGCTGGAAATGGGGTCAGGTGACATTTACCACTCCAGTGGATATTTAAAATCCAGGGAGGAATTCTGGATATGATCTTTTGGTTTTGGTCAGTGTCATGCCAGCGTCAGCTTTCAGCTAACTTCTCGTGATTTGTCTGTTTAAAGTTTGTACTGGAAATATTGTCAGCTCCTTTCCTCATGCATCAATAATAGGGGCTGTTTTCATCAGGCCCCAGCCAAACAATCTGAGAAAACAAGATTTTCATGATTTCCAGAGTGTCTTCTGATATGGAGGTTGGGGATCAGCGATACTTTTAAATCACAAGTCATGCTTTCAGGAAGTGGCTCCTGGTGGCGCACGTCAGCAGTGACCCATCTTTATGTGTGTGCATCTTCAGTAACAGGACCTTGTATGCATCTTGTGTGTCAGTGGGACATGACTGCATGCATCTATAACATTCCGAGTATCTGATCTGACCTTCCTCCTTTATAACTTCATCTTTACTCTGTAGCTGTCCTGTTTCCTAAAGATCTGCCTCTTCTTGTTAGACAGGAGAAAGCTTCACGCTGCACTGGTAGTGCGAACATTCCGACTGCGCCCCTTCCACTTTCTGTTGGCCACAGGTGGGGGATATGCAGGATACAGACAATATGAAAAGTACAAGGAGGAGCAGCTGGAGAAAATGGGCATTGAGATACCAATCAAGCTTGCAAGCGAATGGGAGGTAAGATATTTGTGATGTGTTTGTACCACATGCCCCATTTTGCTACATGCTTTTCTGCTTCCTTTCAACAAGGGGAAAACTGGATTGTGTTCTGTTATCCGAACCGACAGAAGACATAAAGCGCTTTTCTTCACCTCCCAGTCCTGCTTGCCAAAGCCAATGTAATGACATGTTAAGAACTGTAGGTGTCTCTCACTTCTTAGTACAGCCAACACATTTCTTCTACCAATTGCTGTAACAGATGCAGCTTGGACAGTTTAAGTCAGTTTCTTTTTTACTTGTATTTTAGTGATAGAATTTAAAGATGATTGACTGGCATAAAGCATAAGGCATGGGGTTTGCAGCGATTCTAAAGGAACTTCAGTTCTTGTGCTCAGTAGAAGAAATGTTCTCATGTCCCAGCCTTGGAGTACTCTTAGAATGCTAGAGAGTTGGTAGCATATCTGAAGATTTAATGCACTTTCAAAATTTGCTAACTGTTGAGTATTGAAATGGAATCTAGCATAAAAGCCACATAAAGCCATCCCCTGCTCATTTTTTATTAAAGCAGGAAATACAGTCAGTATATGTGTTACTGGCATTCTGCAGTTACATATATGAGCATTGAAAAATGTTTTGTGATGAGTTCATTATCCTAGTTGATAACAAGTGTGTCTACAGCATATGAAGGAGATTGCTCTGTCTAACCCCTAAAGATAGGAGTGGGAATCAGGAATTACTGGTTGTGTTCTCACTGCTGCCACTGAGTTGCAGCGTGATCTTTGGCAAGTCACATAATCTCTCTATGCGTTCATTTCTTCCTCTGTGAAAATGTGGGTAATTCTTGTTTGTCTCACAAGAAAGTTGAGGCTGAATTAATATTTGTGAAAAGCTTTGAGATCCCTGGATTGGGAATGTACCATGCAAATGTGACTACTATTCAGAATTAGTATGAAGGCAATTCTTATCTAGATCCCTTGTGAACACCTGCTGAGAACTATTTCCCACAGAACAATATTATCTTAATCTCTAATGATTCTAGCTCATCCACACCGTTAAGGAGAGCTTGTCCCTTCAAAGGTGGTGCTTTCTCTACTCTAGTGATTGTAGATCTTTAGTGTTGTCACTTTGTCTTTAAGTTGTCGTGAAACTGAAGTAGGAATATCAGGTGCATGGACGTGTTCTGTAGTACCCTAAATGACCCGTTAAAAAAAAAAAAAACAGAAAAATTACATAACCCCATATCATGTACAGAATATTAAATACATTATACAGTTCCACATTGACCAAACAGTTTATAATATATATGTTAGGTTTCTTTTGTTGCAAAACATACAGGCAGCTAGTTACAAACTACTTTATTCACCCCACCCCGTTTTCTGTTGTTGAGTAAATTTGGCATTTCTGGAAATGAGGGACTGGTGCTAGTGCAGGACATGCTCCTCTGCCTCAATCTGACCTGTAGCATCCTTCTGTTCCTCTTCCATTTCTGAGTCTTGGTCAGTTGTGTTTTGGGCATATGTATATTAGGGACTAGACTGAAATCCCTAAACTGACTTTTACTTGGGACCCAAATTGGATTTGATCCGAAGAGTCCAGATGTGAACAGTTTGGACTGTAACAGTTTGTGAGGAATTTATCTGCGATCTAGCCTCCATGCTTCCCTTTCCCAACCTGCTTCAGCTTATTTAAAATAGGGTTAGTAAAATATTTTGTGGCTTTATGTACCATAAATGGGACTTGTAAGTTTCTGGGGAGTAATCGTATTTAAAAGGACCCTAAAGTATTTTAAAAATTAAAACATTTAAATTTTTTAATTTAGTAGTTAAAAAATTTTTTTTCATTGTTGAGAAACCCATTGGAAGTGTGAAATTGGAATATTTCCTTACCCAACTGTTTTTATTCCATTGTGTTAATACCCTGGCTTGGGTTTTTTGGGATTGCTGTTGAGTTCTGAGCTGCAAGCATAGATTTAGCTTTAGACAAGACTAGTACTGAAGGATTTATTTGTGTAGGGGGGAATCGCATAGAGAATTTCAAACATTTAAGCAGGATTCCAGGTGAGCAGGTACACACACAGCACACTGACAGGTTTTCCCACTGCCTTTCTGGTACCTACTTTGTTGGCTTACGCTCCATTGTATGTTTTCATGGAGTGGAGAGGGGAAGGCTGCCAAATGGGAAATACCCGGAAAAAAGAGAGAGAATTTTCAGACTTCAAAGAGGGTGTTACAAACAATGGAGGGTTTAAACAAAATAATAGCTGTATTGTACCTTTCACTGGAAACTGGAGCATCTGTTTTTGCTGACTTGTGGTTTTGCATTATTTCCCTTCTGTGCATTTTTGGCATCCCTGGAAGCAAACTTGGCAAGGGAGAGAAGAGGGTTATCTCCTTGTTTATAAGACCAGGGGATGAACCTGCAGACAGCTTATAGAGAGAGAAAACATGGATATGAGAGGCATCTGAAACGCTGCAGTACTGGACTGGGGAAGAAGCTGCTGTGCATACCCCTAACTTATGAACAGTGTTGGTCTTCTGCTGCAATTTCCTGATTCCACAGGTCCTGGGTTGTGTGTGTGTGTTTGAAGAGACATAAGTCAGACTATCTTACGTTGTGTTCTTCGACCTGACAATTCCATATAGAAAGAGATTCACTTCTGCAGGAAAGGCAGCTAGAGACGTAATATATTTTTAGGGAGTCTCTCCCTATTCTAGGTCAACTTATTGTGGTGTCTGTGGTCTCCAAGGTGATCCATACACTATTTTGACACAGGGTCAGCTGTCCAGGGCCAGTGAGTGTAGGGGTAAAATCTAATCTCTCTGTACATATATGGCCCCCATCACCATATGTCTGCCCCTCCCAAGTATCTAAAAATAGTTCCTGTTTGTAGTGTGGTCCAAGGACTAACAAAAGCAGCTCATAAAAGGGGCACCATGAAGAATAAAACTCCTATTTAAAATGCTGGACGTATATTTTTTTCAATTAAAAAAAAATATATATATATATATTACTTGCACAAAAGGAAGTCCCAATTATTTTTATCACAAATACAACAGCATATGTTTAAATGCTTTGTGGTCCTGACTATAGATATAAACATACAGGAGAATAAATATGTAGCTTAATGCTAAACATGGACACCAGTATGCGTTGACACCCAATTCTAGTCACAATATTGTGATAGTCATGATATAAATAATAAAAATAGATTCAAACAATTGTCTAATTTCAAGTATTACAATAGTTACTTTGAATACGATTATTTTTATCCTCCTTCAATATATGGGTTTCCACTGAGGAAGATTCATCTGATGACTTAACATTATTAGTTTTTTTGCTTTGTATAAGATGAATCCATTGATCAAGGTAAAAAATAAATACCTTCCTAAAATCCTAGCGTTTGCTAGGGTGTCACATTTTGAATACTGCATCTGGTTGTTTTAATTCTTGTACCTAAAGACTTAAATCTTCCCCTGAAGTGAAGTGTTTTGGGTGATAACTGGCAAAACGCTTATTATTTGTGCTAGGTTCGGTGAAAACAGACAGGTAGATTTGGTCCCTTGTGAAAGAGCTTGGTTTTTAATTCTGTTTAGCAAAGTGTGTAGATTCATGCACAATCAGAAATAAATTTGAAAATAAGCAATAACTTGTGCCTCAATAATTATTCCTACTTGAATTCTTTTAGTATGTAACTATATATAATATATCAATATTGATTCATCTTAATCAACAAAAAAATAGAGTTGGAATATCAAAGAATGAAACTGGATAGAAGCAATTTCTTCTCTCTTCCTCAAGTATATTTTTAAAACTTTCATACAGGATGTATGATTAATATTTGTCACTAAACAAAGGCTTAAATATTGTTTTCAAAAGTTTGTTGTCTTCTCATGATTTTCCTTCATCAAAGCATTAAATCAGTCCTGAGTGGAAGAGCTGTATGCCACATGTAGTTTCTTTAAAGCTGAAATTTTACGTGTATCATTTGTTTTTTCACCACTGATGCTGCACATCATTGAAACTAAGACAGTCATTTTCAGTAACTGGTTCTCATGCACTGGCACAGTACTGGTTTGTTTGAGGATATCACTGCAGTAAAGTTAATGCTATTTTTCAGTGAATTTTATTTAAATATGCTATTTTTCAGTGAATTTTAAAAATCATGAAAATATTATTACAGGAGAACAGGGAACACTTGGTTTCTGGCTTGGACCTTTCTTTATAACTTTCCTGGAGACATTATGTGGCTTATAGCTTGAACTGATTAATTTATTAGTATGTCTCTTGCTGTGATTACTAAAAGGGATTAGCTTTCATTTAATTAGATGAGGCAAAGCAGAGAGCTCTGAATGAAAGAGGTAGATATTTATCATATAGGTAGAAGAAGGAATTTGAGGCAGTAAGCGCAAATCTATCTGGGAACATTTCCTGGCCAAGGCCTCTGTGTGCCTAGTATCCTGGATATATAGTATCCAGGAGCGATTCCACCCACTTCCTTCTCTGTTGATACTGTGGCATTGTTGATATACAGATAGCATAATTTACACAGGGAAACCTTGGCCAAAGAGTGAGTTTGGATAAACAGTGTGACAAGATGAGTAGAGTTTAAATAGAGGGCAGTTCCTTACTGCTGTCCTTTATTTGCTTCCACAGTTCTTATCTAATTTGTTTTGCAATACTATTTTTTGTGTAATGGTGGCTGTCATAGTATGAGTGGCAAAAACCAAGTAAAGATACAGCTTTAGAGAGAACCCAGTGAACCTTAGGAGGTGGCACTTGTTTATAGTGACATCTGATATTGTATGTGGCAAATAACAGGGTGAAAACCATCTCTTCTAGGGGGGAAGCTTAATATCACAGGCCAAGACTTTAAAAAATAGAAGCCTAAAGTTAGGTCCCTAAATTCACGTTTAGGGATCTGTTTGGTGCTCACCACTTTTGCAAATCAATGTTTCCTACCGAGGTGGATGGGTAGCACAGGGATAGTTCTATAGTGCTGCTTGTGGACAAGTGAGGCAGCGTTACTCAGTACCATTTTAGTAAGGCAGCACGTGGTGTAGTAGTAATAGTATGTTCTGTGATGGGAGATCCTGAATCATAGACCAGGATATCCCAAGAAAGAATCCATGAAAAATCCTCCACCTGTGCAACTCCATACCCTGGCTCTTCTGCCTGTGAAGAGTGAAATCCTATCCCTAGACCAGATGGCCTGTTGTGTGTCATACTTTCTCCTCTGTTTTTTCTGATACCTGAGTGCTGTATGGACATAGGTCTAATTATACAAAAGAAATTTAATTTCATGTAGCATTGATCAGAAAATTTCAAAAAGGTTCAAATTTCAACGGGGGAGAGAGGGAACAGTGGGGTGGGGTGGCAAAAGTTTTGCCTGCAATTTCCCCTACATTTTTCAGCTAGCCTAAGATGATGTAGAGTTCAATGTCGCGTTCAAACTGTGTTTTCAGATGGATAGTTTTTGCTACAGTGTCTCTTCCGTTACACAAGACACCTTCCGTTGAAATGTGTGTAACTGGGACTATTGAGCAATCTATCTGAATGTTCTGAAGGGTTTTATAAAACTGTATGTACTCTTTGGCTGGGAACATGTACATCAGCATTTCTGGTAACATGTCAAGAATCAGCAACAGAAAATCCAAACTGGATCATTTTACGTACATGCTCTCTGCTATCCAACTGGTATCAAATGTTATCCCTGGTCTGGAGAATTGCTCTGTAGTGAACTGGTGCTTTGTCCAGTATAATTTTTAAATTTCCCAAGTAATATGGTTGTTTGGGAGACTGTTCCATGATCAACAGACATGACTGTCAGAAACTTTCCCTGGTATTCACCCTAAACTGTCTTAATATGTTTTCAGTTGGTGATTTGTTAACGGAGGCCTGGATACTATCATCTCCCAAGCCCCTGATATGAGTCTCCTGTTTTGTAAATGCACTGCTGGGAAGCCATCTGGGGAACTGAGAGACTATGTTGTCATGCAATCTTATCCTCCTCCTTTTTAGTTTCCTTTCAGTTTTTTCTGCCTTGTCTCCTCCTCTTAAAGGGGAAAAAGAGAGCCGGGGCTTTGTGGGAATGCAGATGCTTTTGATGATATTGAGACGTCCTTAACAGTTCCCACCCTGGAGTCTGAATGGCTGAAACATGAGCTGGACAGGAGGACCAGCTGCATCGTGCTGCTTCCTTAAAGCAAAGAGCAGCTCGATCAGATCTAGTAGACAGACTGCGAGCCAGCCAGACACTGGGGATCTGAGAAGTTATTCTCCTGGAGTGTTTTAGAGGCTTATTTTGGCCAACAGCAACAGCTGCAGGTGAAATACATATACCTACTGTGTGGAAGGGAAATAATTTGTTGCTATATTATAGTAAAATGTATTTTTTCTGCTGAGGGGTGTTCACCACATTTACCAAATTTAGGGTATAAACTGTTAGAAACTGTATAAAGGTGAGAGATGATTGTTTTGTGACTTGTTTGACATGAGAAGAGGATTACAGCTCAGAAATCCTGATGAACTAACTGAATGTTTTTTGCAATGTCCGTGGGTAGTTTTAAGGGTATAGAAAGATGCATAGGCAGCTGGGTTAATTCTTTCTTTCTATTCAGGGCGGGTGTGTGGGTAAGGAACACAGATCGTTTTAAATTTAACCCCCTCTCTTCTTTCTGTGCCTTTCAGCATGCATAGACACAGCTTCCTTTGTCTAGCAGGGTGCTGGGTTGGTCGGATGCAGTGTCAGGCCAGAGGGCTGGGATTTAGTATTATTCAAGGACGTAGTGATTGCTGGGTGCAGGGTGATCGTGATTGGGGTCTGGTGGCCTGTTGGGTTTAGTGGTGGTCTAACAGAATCATTCTGCTCTCCACAGAAAGCTATCCAGCTGAAAACAAAACTATCTTAAGTTTCACTGTTGAAGAGAGTAATACTAAACTCCACAGCATGTAGCTCTCCACAGTACAGCAGACTCCTACTTAAATGTAGTGGGTACATCCAACTTCACAGCAAGGAAACGGAAGAAGTAGTTTAGAACCGGAAGGTCACAATCAGCTGATCTTGGAAACAGGACCATGGTTTGGGGCTAATAGGATGGGCATGGACACATCAGTGCATATGATTTCTGCAGGGCATGGATTAGGGTTTTTTTTCTCCCTCTTGGTGCACCAGTCTTCTGAGCATTTGTCAGGAACACTTATGTGGGTTACATTCCATTGTTTTGTTCACTTGTCTTAGAAAACCCAAACAAAAAAGCCAGGTCAGTGTCACATTTCAGTAGATTAAAAACAAGAAGTCTGTGAAGGAACTGAAACAAGCTTCGTTCAGAGTCAGCCTCTGCAGCTGCCAGGCGTGCTGTACAGCCAAGGTAAGCACTTTTAGACTTCCAAAGACCACCAATTCTTAGTCACTGTTTTCTTGGGTTTTCAGGCCAAATGAAAAAGGAATTGGTGTGTTAGAAATCTGAGTTCTGCTGATCTGAGGAACCAACTCTTACAGAGTTAATAGTCCCTTTTTAAAAATAGCCCCAGTCTGAAGTATTTATTCAGTTAGGTTTGTATGTAGGTTTCTGAATTGTATGTGAGGCCTCACAGCTTCTTTGTTCAGTTTCCAACTCAGGATTCTAGAGCACTTAACAGAGCTTTCCTTTTTAGTAGGAAGGTCTAAAGCAACCATTCCTCCCCACCCTCCATATGCTTCCATTTTAGATGTCTGTATCCTAGAAGGGAATTGGCTTTATGAACATCTTGTGTGAAAGGCATTTTATCAGATAGCATATGAAATTAAATATGTGTATAGAACCATAGATATGACTATATTACAAAATACTTAGAGTGCATGTACATGTTGCTTTATGAAATAGATAAGACATGTTTCCTTGCCCCAGGGAAGAGATCAAGGATTGTTTACCAAAAACTTTGTGCAGTCTTTAGAGCTGAATAAACAAATGTTTTAATGGCCTTCTAAAAAGCTGATTTATTTCCGTTTGTTGAGAAGTACAACTATCCATTTAAAGGAAGCTAATTACACAAACCTTTCTCTTAGTAGGGGGAATTACAGGAAGCCTGCTTGAGATAAAAAATGGGCAAAGAATCCTCGAAACTAGAGATGGAAAAAAGACCTGCTGTATCAGGGCATCTGGTACATTTCGCAGTCAGTGGCTAGACACTCACAAAGAGAGTTAAGGTTTACATAGGTGCCAGCAGGAATCTGGGGAGTGAAATATACAGCATTAAAAATCATGTGACTTCTACAACAGCCAATCCACGGTCGTTTCCCTAATGTCCAAAAGCACTTTTTTGTTATGCTCTTAGAATAGCAGGATCTCCTGATTGATTGGCTGTTGCGGAAGCTATTGTTTCTCCTGCTGGATTTCTGCAGAATAATAAGTTGGTGAGGAAGGAAGAGAGATGATACTTTTTTGTACATATAAGTTTAAACAGAAGATATTGACTATGGTCAGGGGAAAGGAATTAAACTATTGATGATAAACTAATATTGTCACTATCAGCGGATCTCCTCTGTATAATAGTGTGATGTGGGTCTCAGAATACCCCTATCTTTGCTGCTTGATACTTTCTTTTGTTCCACTTTTATGGCTTATGCTTAACCATACAGCTTTCCCCAGCAGTATGTGTTAAGTTATACCATCTATTTTAAATGGCCATACTGTTAACATGTGAAGAAAGTGGGGAGGGAGAAGCTTCTAGCATCCAGACTGGATGATTCTAAACCCAGCCCCGCATGCTCATGTCGTTTCAGTTTAATGTACAGTTGTGTGTTTTAATCCAGTCTCTGATTCCTGTAAATCCCCAGGCTTAGTGATTTTGGAGTCCTGAGGGAAGGGCTTGGAGAAATAATAAGAAGACAAGTAATTAAATGGGGTCACTGGATATGATGCTTATATGAACTGATGGAGCAGAGTGGAGTTGCATAGCTTGACAGATTAGCTGTTGTTAGATAATTCTCCTCAGGGGATTTATAGTGCAGATGGTCATTACTTCCTTTATTCACTTAATATGCATTCTGGATGAGTTCAAGGAGGTAGGAGTGGTTTGGGGCTGAAGCCCCAGACTCCCCATAGAGAAGAGTTAGAGAACTCTGAGGTCCATCAGTGAAGCTAGTAAGAGGGGCTTTGCAGCACTGTCCTGAGATTTGAGAAGAAGTCCAGGTGTAAATCCGTCACATTCATCCCTCAGCAGAGAGACAGGGATTCAGTAATTGATGCCCAGTCTCAGTTGGGCCAGTCCCTTCCTTCGCCCTTCCTCAGAACACTTGGGCTGAGGGTAGGGTTGGCATGGTCCAGGATCCAGTCATTTCCCCTTTCTTCCATTGCAGGTATCTTTAAATTCCGAGCAGCCAAACCCTACTGTATCCTTAATCCCTCCTGTGCAGTAGCTGCTGGCATGGCAACTCGCCATGTGTGTTTGTATGTCAGTATTTCAGCAGGTCTCAACCAAGAGGAGGGGCAGGCTCTCATCCATGGGTAATAGTCCGGTATTTGCGTCTTGGTGAGTGTAATGGGGTCAGTAGGACGGAAGATAAGAGAAATGTAAGGCTTCTTACTTAGAGGAGGTGAGTTTTGTGTAGCCATGGAGAAGTATGGCTTTATACAGCACTGAAATCCATCTCTCTCCCTGGGAACTTCACCTAGGAAGGTGAGTCTGTCATGACATGGTTTTTGCCCCAAAGGGGGTAGCCCTCACCACATGTTCCCTTTCCATGAACTTTATCTGAATTTACAGTAGTATCAACATTAAACAATGGAATTATATTTTCAATGTTAATTCACTTCTGGGGTGCAGGTTGGCTGTTCAATTCACTCCACTCCTTTGTAAAATCTTGGGGAAATAAACCCCCGCCGCCTTGATCTAGGATGTGGTAAGTTCTTTGAAAGGAGAGAGCTAATTGGGCTGTTTCCATTGAAATAGACTGTGCTGAAATGTGTATTTACCTCACATACTTTTGAAGGAAGAGTGGACTAAATGGTGAGTGCAGATGAAATTTGTTTGCTCTGGCCTTTCCCTCGTCCATGGTAAATGTGAAGTGGGGGTGGGGTCCTTTGGAGAACAAGATGAAAATCACAACAAAGAGGAAAACCCTGTGCAGGCTCCTTGTGTGTAGGAGCCCCTGCATGTCTGGAATGTGAGGAGGAGGAGAAAAAGTTTGTTAGACAGCAGTGTTCGTCTCCTGGCCTTTCTGTACCAGTACTGTATTTTTTCCCTTGTCACAGATTCTGGAACTTACAGGCATGCTGAGCATTCTTGTGATCTTGGTGGTGAAAATGATTTCCACTTTGGTCTGATTAAGTGTTTTTAAAGGGACACTGTTGATTTAAATCACACTTCTGTTGAAAATTTGCACCTTTTGTTATTGCTAGCAACTCCTAATATTCCTGTCTGTGACAGAGAGGAAAGGTTTCGGCTATTTTTCCAGATTTTTCTTTGTGAATTTTGACACTTTCCCTGTATGTAGTCAGTTTCCCCTTTTCATCTGGGTATTTCACATAGCAGCAGAAGAGAGAGAGAAGCATTGTAAAACATAGGACAGCATGATTATAAAACCACAAAAGCTGGCAGGGGATCACAGGAGGAGAAAAGGGGTAGGTGTAGTGCCTGGAATTACTTTTAACTCTTTTTAAAACTAATAAGATTGTAATTTACTAGTGTCCCTTTAATATACAGTTGCAAAAAATCAGTCTATACCTGAATCTTGTAACAGATCTGTGATAAAGAATTTGTCTCCAATATGTTTCTATTAAATGAATTTCCTCCTGAAAGATTCTCTCGGGCTGGCACTAAATGTGGTTCCAAATGTTGCCCCTCCCTCCCATTTTCTCTTTTTCCCCCTCAGCATAATATATAACCTCCTAACCAACCTTGGGTTAATGCAGCAAAGTCCTTACTGACTCACTCCACATCACTTGTGGCACTAGTAGGGTGGGCATGCTTTGGAGATACTAAACTGCTGTCTAGCTTAGTTTTGACTTAAAACATTAGTGTTTAACCATTTTGCTTAAATATTGAACCATAAAATATTTCTGGTGTTGGACTTGACAGGTGTAAGCTCAGTTCTGATCTCTGCCTCTGGGTTCCTGTTGCTGCCAGTTTCCCTCTTTAGCAATCCAGGGGCAGCCAAGAAACACAGGAATGCCAGTTTTTAGTCAACAGCTTTCAGATATAATTTGAATATTCCGAAAGCTGTGCCAGACAAAATGGGCATGCAGTCTTCAAGACTGCAAAAATCCCTCTTGCCCCCATGGTACTGGCGGTTTGGCTTCTGAGTTCTGCTGGATGTAAAAATTGTTGAAGTACTGCGCACTGTATAAAGCATCTATTGAACTTCTGCAGAGCCTGTTTCTCAAGCTGGCGCTGGAACTTTTGGTTCATTGCAGGGATGTATATCTATAAAGGAACCTTCTTTCCCTTTTTCT
The DNA here is from genome assembly GCF_027887155.1 of Malaclemys terrapin pileata. Classification (NCBI taxonomy): domain Eukaryota; kingdom Metazoa; phylum Chordata; order Testudines; family Emydidae; genus Malaclemys; species Malaclemys terrapin. The sequence continues at coordinate 11,763,046 of NC_071520.1, read as the reverse complement.
GTCTTTGCCTGCTCCCTCGCTGGACAGTGTGGGATGGAAAGGGTGTTCCTGAGATGGGTGTTGGTCTCTAACTGGACTGTATGAGATAGAAAAGATGTTCCCTCCCTTTCCTCTCCTCTGTTCCCAGACTGGATGGTGTGAGAAGGAAAGGGTTTTCTGGCAGAGTGAGTGTTTGCATACACATCTGCTTGCTCAGTAGCCCAGAACTGATCTAGCTGCAGTTACTGCAGTGCAGAATTGAAGCTATGAGTTATCTCCCTCCTCCTCTTCTCCGCCATCCCTCCTCCTCCTCCCAGCCTCGCATTCAGGCTGGCTCTTGGGATAACTGTGCATGGCCAGCCGGCTGCAATTCTGATAATAGTGCATTAGTTCCTAGCAGCCTGAGACTGCAGGGTGTTCATTTGGGAGTTGAGCTTCGATGGCAACCTTGGCTAGAGAGGAGCAGGGGCTGCTTGTAGGCAGAGGTTGCTTTTGTCTTGCACAAAGCTGCTTTTGCAGAGGGTTGCTGAAGTGTGACACAATGCCTGTTTGTTTGCAATAGCTGGGAACCTCGTAGCCGAGTTGCAAGTGGGAAAGACAGAGAGGGAAGCCGGAGACAAACCAGCGGGGGAATTAGGAACTGTGACGTCGTGTCCTCCCTCCTGTGCCGAAGCGAGCAAGGGAAGGGGAGGTAGAGGAAAAAAGAGAGAGACTGAGACTTACGACCGACCGCCATCCTGATGATGTGTCAGTCAAACACCCTGCAGGGACCAGATCTGCACACAGGGAAATGGTGAGATGCTGTAAAGCTTTATCTAACCCTCCTCCCTCTTGCTACAACCTCCGCAAAGTTAAAATTCATGTCCGACGGCTACGTTCAGGGAACAGCGGCAGCTGTGCCGGGGAGCAGCACCCGCAACAGGAGAGTCCAGGCCCAGCTGGCTCTGCCGGGGGCACACCAAATAGGAGAGCCCGTTTCAGGTACTGTTTGGTGTTTTCTGCTTTGCAGGATGGCGACTGAAGGGAGGGTAGATGGGCAGAAGGAGTGACCACCATCTGCAAAGCCTTTGTTTGGCCTAATTACTATAAATCTCCGAATGCGCTGAATTGGCAAGGATGGGGTTGCTGCTGTACAACAAGAGAAATGATGAGTTTCCTTTCTCTTCTGGTCCCCTTCTTATCAATGGGAGAGCAAAAAATCTAGAGAGGGAATCCTCTAAAACCAGGCCAAGACGGTGGGAAGGAAGGGGGTTTTAGAGCAAGCTGCCAGGATGCAGCTCTGCAGGGATTGGTTCACGATCGTCTGCAGTGAAGGGAGGGAGAAGGAGATGGGAGGGAAGAGCAGTACCTTGTCCTCCGAAACTCTTGGAGAGGCCATCTCTCTGTCAGGCTCTGAGGCCCTGGCGGATGAGAGGGAGGAGGAGCTGCAGGTGAGTTGTCTCTTATTCCTGTGCTGTGCACTGGTCTTGCCTCAAGCTGTTGAGCCTGCTGTAGCGCTGCTGAGACAATACTTCAGCTACTCAGGCCTTTCTTGCACTCCAGCGCACAGCCATTCTCTGGCCTTGGCGGAAGTAACGTTAGCCTACAGAGTAAATCGGTGAGCCAAAGGCACCATCTTCAGCCCACATGGTGACAGTAGCAGCGTCTCAGGTGATGTTTTAATTTTTGACCCAAGCCCTAAAAAGGGCAAGTTGGCCCTTTCTAGTCTCCCAGCTCCTTTCTCTCTTGGAGAGAACTGTAGAGTGTGTTACTACAGCTCACTCTTCAAATCTTTTCATCCTGCAAGGGCTGGGAGTGATCTTCAAAATAACTTGTAGCAGGAGCCTTCCCCTTCCAATCAGCATGCACATACAATCATACTCAGCACACTATGTCCCCTCCAAAGATGCCGGGAGAAGAATTGTTCCCCAGCAGTTAGCACAGTGCCAAACAGGCCTGGATGTTTTGTCCTGAGTCGGGTGGATATTAACCTAATGATGAGACACAGGAAGTATTGAGAATGAGGCTAAGCATGAGGTACCCTGGGGAGACCCCAAGGGAAGAAAGGAATAAGAGAGTTTGCCCAGGGAAGACTCAGACAGCATAAACTGGAGCAATGAGATGTCTCATGGAAACAGGAATGGGGTGTGGAGCTTTTCCATGCTGAGTCACTGGTTCAGTTCTGGCTCAGGCTGGTAATGACCACAAGTCATAGTCTGTCAGCCACCTGATGGCTCTTTATGTGAAATGAGTTTGTTCGTTTGTTCTCAATTCAGGCATCTACTTCACAAAAACCCCCACCTAAACACAGTTGCTTAAGAGGCCAAAGTTTGAATGGGCCATAGCTAGTAACTACCCTGCTACCCTAGCAGTTTGTGTGTTTTAGTTCTTGTATCATCTCTCTAAGATTGAGGTGCCCAATAAGGAATGTAAAACCTGAAAGGTGCCTTTTGACCTCAGTGCACACTGTCCAAATGGCTAACTCACAAATCCCACTTCTGTTTGTCTCTGAAGTGTTAAATAGCTGGCCAGATGGAACCAACTGCTAGCAGGCCTGCTGCAGGAGTACTTCAGTTTGTCCCCAATGGCTTTTGTGATCCTTTGTAGGACAGACACAATACAGTCAGGGGACGGCCAGCTGGGTACTATCTGATGTTGACCGCTTCTGCCTGTTTCTGGGGCTCACCTGAAGAGACCAGGAGGTACAGGCGTGATTCCCTCTTGCTGCTGCTAAAGACAGGCAGGAGAGAGAAGCAAATATATACCCTTCCCTTTCCCTTAGCAGCAGCACATTGTGCTTATGGTACTGCAGCTGTCTCTCCCCCAACAGAATGAGAGCCTAGGATTAGGTCAGTTTCATCCTACTGTTGCATGTAGGAACAGCACTGTAGATGGAACTTCTGAAATGCAGGATTCCCATAATGCCAGACCTTGTTGAAATCCTGGAGCCAGAGACGACATTGCCCTGGGTTTGTGGCTGTTTGTTTCACTGGAATATCATCTGTTCTTTCCTTAGCACTTGCCTAACACTTTTGCCCTAAATAGGGATTTTATTCCTAGAATTCTAGCTTTCAGAGTGCTTTACTGTGCTGATCACTCTAACTCTCCAAGAGCAGGAGAGGGTACAGGCAAATGTTTCCTCTCAAGTAGCTACTTCTTTCAAACACCAAAAGAATAAGTTCCTGGGTTTTCCCCCTTTTGGTGTTCCATAACATATTGTGTATGTTCTAGTGTTAGCTGGCTGGACCAGTTGCAGCCTTGTTTTCACCTTATCTCAGACTTTGTTTAATGCAAAAAGTTTTGCCATTAATTAATTTGCCAGTAGGCATGAGTAATGGAAGTTGTCCTGTGCCGATGAACCCCAGGCCCTGGGCAGCTCATATTCATTTTTGAAGTGGCCTGGTCCTGTATTTTGGGAAAGGTCCAGGTTTGAACCAAAGTCACGGAACAGGGAGTTGCAGAATCACTGACAAGCATTGAACAAACTCTGTCAGGAGCTGGTGTTTCTGAGGCTGAGTTGGCTGACCCTCTTGTGTGTGTGTGTGATCCTACAGGTTGCAATTCCCCCAGCTGGCCCTGAGGCGGAGGTTGGGCCAGCTGAGCTGTATGTCTAGGCCTGCTCTGAAACTCCGTTCTTGGCCTCTGACTATTCTCTATTATCTTCTGCCTTTCGGTGCTCTTAAACCCTTGACCAGAGTGGGATGGAGGCCTATGAGCAGGGTAAGTGTGAGCAGGTCTCTACTTTGTAACAACCCTGTGAGCAAATGTTCTATTATAATGGAGGGAGGCTGGCAGCAGGGGGAGAGACAGACAGCATGGTGCTGATGGCTGATATTAAAGCAGAACTGCAGTGCATACCTTCCTCTACCACAACTGTCTGTTTTTTTCTTCGTGGTGAAGCTTTAGGGATTATGTAATTCTCCTTTCAGAGACATGATGATGAATTTTTAGGAGCATAGAATTTGTGTATGATCCCCTAACAAACAAGGGGAATCAATGGAAACAGCTGCATTCATTCAGACAGTAATACCCACAAATATCAGGGCTAGGGCTAAGGCAGACCAAGCCTCTTCTCCATCCCTTTTCATGGACACATTCATGTAGTCTCTCCTTTGCTGCAATTTTTGTGTGAGAATGGTTGGCTGTTCAATTCCTTCTTGGGTGCCTGGAATCCTGACTGCCCAGAGGATGTACTAATGCAGGCATCCCTGATTCAAACTATGACATTTAGTTTTAGTACATGGACCTGCATGCATCTGATTGCAGTGTGCGAACATCATCTAGACATTGTTACTGCAAATTTATACAAATGTGCCCGCTCTTGAGAGGATGCCATTTCAACAGCTATTGCATTAAACAGAGACTATCAACTTGAAACCCCATCACTTGCAAAAGTGAAGTATGTATTTTCAGGCGTTGTCTTGCCAATTTTTGCGGTTTTGCAATTACATTTTCTCATATTCATTTATTTATTTATTAATCTCTTCTGTAACTGTGGGAAAACCACACAAATAGGTGAAACTGTTTCTACAGGGATACCATGAAACTGACTCTGTCCAAGGCCTGTCAAATGTGTAAAGTGTAAAGAAAAAAACAGAGCAATATTTCTCTCTCATCCTTCTATTGTCATGGTCTAAAGTGTTACCTGTAACAATAGTTGGTTTAAAACGTTTCAGTCTGAAGTAAGATTAATCTGGCAATCTCTCTCAAATGGTTAGATTTTATTTGTAAGCGTCATCCATAGCACAGTCAAAACTCAGAATCCTGGACTGGTCTGAGTGAAGGTGAGTTGAGTGGAGTATCATCCATTAGCAGGTGAAATAAATTTGCTTAATAGAACAAACAGGCTAAAGGACTAGCTCTCCAGAGGAATCTATTCGTATTTATTGCTACATTCTGCAGGTCCTAACATTGAGGGATACCCATAGAGTAGAGAATAAATAGTGCCTCTTTCTCTAATGAAAGGAATGAGAGGACCCTTTTACTCACAGAGTTGGAATTAGCCAGCCACCCTGTTCTGCAAACTTTTACCAGAGGTTTGCAGAAAACAGCTTCCTGTGTAAAACTTAGAGGAAGGCTGGAGCCCTCTGAAATATCTTTGGGATTACAACATGCTCTCATGAGCTGTGTGGGTGATACCAAGTACCACAAACAACAGGTGAGTGAATTTTTTGGAATTGCCCAAACACTAAGGCTTGGTGTACATGCAGTTCTTGTACTGATGATAAAACTATCATTTGCAGTGTGATTTTTTTGTTTGTTTCTTTGACCACTATAGTTACACTGGTATAAGCCCTTGTGCAGGCACAGTTATGCTAGTAGAAAGGTGCAATATATGGATATAGTTTATTCGTCTTTATGGTAAGCGACACAGGTATAAGCACAGTGTAACTGTGTCCACACCAGAGGAGTTGTATTGCTTTAATTATACCAGTACAGTTAAAAGCAGTGCACCTTTTATGTGTAGACAAGGCACTTTATAATTCCAGAAATAGATGGGCTTGGGAGAAGCAACACACTAGGCATTGAAATGCAGACAGAAATGTATTTCTAAGTCAGTTTTCTTTGGGTTCAAAAAAATAAATATATTCGTAATGTTTCAGTGCCTCCAATTAGTGCTATAATAGACTGTCCCAAATGCACTGCTTCTCTGTGAGCCTCCTGGGAGCAGTTTCCACTAACTCGCATATGAAGCTTCAGCATACAAGGGGAAGAGGGTGCATGCATTGTAGCTGCCCTCCACTGTACCTGGCTGGCAGGGCTTCTGTGCTGCGATTGGAAGAATGGGTTTCTGCTTTTATTATTTGCCTTAAGGCAACAAAAACAGCAACAGAAATTATACTGACAAAATGGATTTTTTATCTTTCTCAGAAAAGATGAATCATCCAAATTAATTGACTTTACTTTTGCTGTAAGGGTTTACATTGAGCTCCATCTGGTCCCCCATCCCTACACATCAGCATGGGGCCATGGAGGGTAAGGTTCTGGTCTTGTTTTATTGACAAGACCAGAACCTTGGTGTAACTCCACTGAAGTGAAGGGAGTCACAGTAGGAATGAATTGGATTCTTCCATTTTGGGAGCGAAGGGAAGAAGGGCTGAGCAGTGGAAAGAACAGAAATAGCATGGTGTAATTCCTTTCTCTCTAGGTTTCTCTGTACAAATCGGTACCAACACGACTGCTTTCACGAGCCTGGGGTCGATTGAACCAGGTCGAGCTGCCCACCTGGCTCCGGAAGCCTGTCTACAGCCTGTATATCTGGACATTTGGAGTGAACATGAAGGAAGCAGCTGTCGAAGATCTTCATCACTATAGAAACCTCAGCGAGTTCTTCCGCAGGAAGCTGAAGCCCCAGTCCCGGCCAGTCTGCTGCTATCACAGTGTGGTGAGGAGGGAACGAGGGGTTTGCAATGTTTATTCTGTTCTAGTGGAGCTACACATTGATGTGTAAATGTCCCCATCCCTCACCTTGGAATGTGTGCTATGTCTGTAGGCCAAAACTCCGAATATTGGGCTGGCCTGAGTGGAGTTGTGGGTCTGTCACTCACCCCTTTTCTGTCTGGGTTGTTGCTCTTGGTTACACCCATATCCAGCCTGGCTGTATGGCAACAGATCATGGCCCTAACTGAACTATTTGGTTGGAGTGGGTAAAAGTCCAGCCTGACTTATTCGAGGCACAGGACTAGACCAGGCACTCTCATTGAAAGAGAAACCTGTAAGTCCCTTTAGTGGTCACAGCATTGGCATTCACTGTGAACAAATGATGGTCTTTCTGGATCTCACTTATGGGCCTTCCTATTTGCCTTTCTGGTCTATGAAAATATCAAAGGTCCGAAACAAAAAGAGGCTAAGCTTATCCCTGTGTGGGGGAGAGAGGCTATATAAAGGGGAAGAGATGTGAAATTTTGGGGTTCAAATGATCAGTGGACTTGTGTTTCTGATGGCTAAGCATGAGGGATGCATGGATTTTTCACTGCATTTTACTTTTTTTGTTCCCTGTAGATCAGTCCCTCAGATGGAAAGATTCTGAACTTTGGACAAGTGAAAAACTGCGAAGTGGAACAGGTGAAGGGTGTCACCTACTCGCTGGAGTCCTTCCTGGGACCGTGCACCAGCACAGAAGACATGCAGTTTAGCCAAAGTAAGTTGCCTCCTAGCCTGTTTCTGTCATTTCACTGTTCCCAGTAATTGCAGGGAGGGGGTGAATCATAGTTATCTGCTCTCAAATCTTTGCCATCAGCACAGGCAACTCCGCTTCATTATAGCTCAAACTGAGGAATAACATTTGGGGTGTAATGTTGGATTCCCCAATCTCCTTAGTAGCCTGTCCCTCTCTTGCAGCCTCAGCCTCTGATTCAGCCCTTTCCTCGACATTTGAACTTTTCAGTTCCCTCAAGTGCATGGTTATCTTGGGTGGATTCTGGGTCATGTCAAGGTCTGTGACCATAATGAGGCTGCTCCTGCTGGAGGCTGAAACGTGCCCAGGTGTTTGGCTGTAGGAACTACTCTATTAGACCCAATTTATGCAGCATCAGCAGCAACCCCCCCACACTCCCGCATGGAGACTGATCTCTGCTCTCATGCCTAGAGGTCTGCCTTTCAGGTCAGGGCTGAGGCACTGTGAGGAAGTTTGTATTGCTCTGTGGAGATAGAGCTCTGTCTTCAAGGCTCTTGGTTTGGGTGTCAAGATCTTTTGTTAAACCTGTGTATGGGCAATACGCCACAGAAAGAAGCGCTTTTTGAAAGCTGCAGGATTGTTTTTGTAATATATATGCAAATGCAACTAAAGCATTTTGTAAGCTGGGACATTTCCGCAACTTCAGTCAGTACCCCAATAGTTCTGAGGTGTCTTTTAAGACAAATTATTTGTGTTCTATGAGACTCGATCTCAAGCCCCTGCTGCTTTGTCTGGGGAAGCTGGGGCTCTTTAAAGTTCTTTGGATTCTTCTGGTCTTGGACTTCAAAGATGTTTAAAACCTAGCTGTGTGTTAAAGGGACGCAAGCTTTTTAAAATGCTGATTCTTGGCCTTGAAGCACTACCTTTCAAAGCTTCCTGTAGCCACAGTGGGCTTTGAAGAGGGACATGCCGTCAGCTTGAATTGTCCCCGAAGTAACAGGGAGCAGGCAAAGGACAAATTGACCAGGCAAATCCCTCCCACTGCATGCTCTGTATCCCCCTCTGTGATCCAAGTATCGGCCTCCAGTTTACATGAAATCTTAGGGGTTAAGGAACCTGTCAACTCAGCTTGGCGTAAAATGTAGATTTTTTTTTTTTTTATAAAATCAAATTTACAACATTTGCCAGAAGCCTTCTCCTGCAGCATTTACACAACCCAAACACTGACAAGTCTGATTTCACTGTCCAAGCTGAGGGAAGTGGATAAGTGAACAGCATCAGTAGTGAGAAGTACATTGGATTTCTGTAATTCTCCCTGTTTTAATAACCTAAGGGTTGTTAATAACACAAGTGAGAGGATGGTTGGTTTATAGTGGCAGAAGGTGTGGCCTGAGAGCATGCTCAGCACTGGACACTCAAGGAATTAATTCTAAGGCTGACTCCTCTCCTTACCACGTACCCTGAAAGGGATTTGCATGGTCCCCACCAATGTGTTCACTGAGGGTGATTACATGTTTGGAATTCTGTTGCGGATTCATCCATGTAAGCTCTCTTGCCAGTGACTGCCCCCGGAGTCACTGTGTGGGCTGTATTTAGTGACCTGCTGTTAACATTGGTTTTCTGAGCATCACGGTAGCACGTTTCCCGTTGGAGACTTGTCACACGACACGTTCTCTCACAGATTCTGTTTGTTCCTTTTAACCCTTTTGTCTTCTGCTGTTCCACTGCAGCCTCATCCTGCAGCTCATTGCAGAACCAGCTAGTCACAAAGGAGGGGAACGAGCTCTATCACTGTGTCATCTACCTGGCCCCTGGGGACTATCACTGCTTCCACTCACCCACCGACTGGAGAGTGTCGCACAGACGCCACTTCCCAGGTAGATTCTACTTCCATAAATAAGAAGGGGAAACAGAGCAGGTGTCAAAGCAGGGGGGTTACTGAGAGCTGCCTCAGTCAGAGCACTTGAATTGTGATGTGCTAGAGAATCAGAGGGCAGCAGTTTGTCATAAAAAACACACCGAGGATCATGCTTCCCCAAAATCCTAAATACTGTGCTAATGAATTTCAGGGCTTAGTAGTCTACCAATTTAACTCAAATAATCAATGTTGAAGATGAATAACTCGGTCTCCCAACTAAACACAGAGGTGTAGGGAGACCCAGATCTGTTTCCAGTAGACTTTACTGAAATGGCTGTTAAGAGCTTGAAGAATGCCAGTCAGCATCTTGAGAGGGAACAAGGGCATTCCCCACCCACCACAGTAAACTGCCCTGTTGCTGGTAAAAGAGAGGATGCCCTAGAGGGGCATCTGATTGTTGTGGATAACCCTGCACATCAGAGACTCAGAGGATGACACTAAGCACAATCACTTGATTTGAATTGGGGTTATGGAGTTTTGCCCTCTCCTTCGCAGACAGTCATACTCCTTAGTCCAGCAGATGGAAATTCATTTTTTTAATTACCTAGGAACAAAGAGAGGAGTTGGACTTGGTTTCGGTTTCAGATGCTATGTGTGAGAGAGAGACAAGACATGGCAAGAAAGTTGATCTGCCAAGCTTCAGCGTGAAGCTAAGGTTTGTGGCTGAGTAAACCCTTTAAGCCAGGGGTTTCTTAGGGAAATGCTGCCAGGAGATCCATTGTAATAGAGCAATGTGCAGAGGAGTACAGGCTCCAATGAAACATTCTAATGCACTGTGTGCTCCCCTATATTGTGTGACAGGGTGGAAACCTTTAAGGTTCCTATTGTGATTCATTTTCTTTCGGGATCCTAGATCCATTTATTAATCCTTCATGTTCACATCTGGCCAGCTATGGTGACTCAGATCTGCCGTGTTACAGAACCACTTCTTCACACATGGCAAAGGGCATTTGAGAGACTGGCGGGGTTGGCTGGGGTGGTTTTGGGTTTTTTTTCCCTATAGCTTTGGCAAGGCAGCCCAGTGAGCTCATCCCTTAGATATAAAGACTTTTGTCTGTGTCCTTACACTTTAGAGGTACAGCCGTTATGTGGAGTCAGATTTTAGTCAGCTCCTGTGGAGCGCTCCGTAATCCAGGCTCAGAAAGAGGCTTATTCTGTTTTGAGTTCATTAGGTAGCTGGGTTCCTCCTCCTTGCCTGTTTGGTGATAGCAATGTTTTCAGGGCATGTAATGGTGGTGCTGTGAACTCTGAGAGATGGCATTAGGGTGAAATACTGTGGTCTGAGCCCAGGGCAAAAATTAACTAGGTTGATACATCATTTGTGGAGGGGTGTTAATATGCCTTAGTTTCTGGCATAAATATTTTCCCTTCATTCAGCTCCTGTTGTTTCTAGGGGATGTGGCAGGACCTCGGACATGCTGGATGGTAGAGCAGCTCTATGAGCTAAAGAACACTCATGTGTTATCTGCTCCCCACCTAGTATATCTACAGTGGAGCTGGAAGCGGGGCTAGAAAGCACACTCCCAGCTGCAGTGTAGACATACCCTTAGTGACAGTTCTATTTTTGCTAATGCCCAGCTGAAGGCTTTACTTGCTGTGCACAGTGCAATAGAACCTCTGTGCATCTTCTGATCCTTCATATTCTTGGTAATACTTAGTATTTGTCTCACTTCTTAGAAATGAGCTTTAATCTGGCCTTTTTTGTTGGTCTCTAAACTATTGTGCCTTAAATTTATCAAAATACTCCTGCAAGAACAAAGAATACTTCATCTTGCTCTTCCTGTTTACTACAGGCTCCCTGATGTCTGTGAATCCTGGTGTTGCCCGCTGGATCAAGGAACTCTTCTGCCACAATGAGCGGGTTGTACTTAGTGGTGATTGGAAACATGGCTTTTTCTCCCTAACAGCGGTAGGAGCCACAAATGTTGGCTCCATCCGCATCTACTTCGACCGGGTGAGTAGGAATCCTGCCTTTGAAGTCTCACTTTGCTAATGAGTCAGTGGTACTATACAACTCATGTGAGGAAACAAGGCATAGCTGGTTAATTGTTTGATTTCCTCAAAACTAACAGCAAGCTAAAGTTAAAACACAGACGATTTCTACCAAGTATTACTCAGTTGGCACTACTGTTCATTAGATTAATGTAGTCTAGGACCAGGAACTGAAGGGGGTGTCTGCTGTACAGATTTTTTCTTCCACCTTGTATTTAACACTGTTGCATGTTACTATTTGAAACTGTACCCCAGGCATAGGGAGTTGTCAATCCTAGTAAATGGACAGCACATACTAAAATTCACAAATCATATTCCTTTCTCTCGTCTCTCTGCAGGATTTGCGTACTAACAGCCCCTGTTACTCCAAAGGCTCTTACAATGACTTCAGCTTCATAACCAACAATAACAAGGAGGGCATCCCCATGAGGAAAGGAGAACATTTAGGGGAGTTTAACCTGGGCTCGACCATCGTTCTGATCTTCGAGGCACCCAAGAACTTCAACTTCCATCTTAAACCTGGACAGAAAATCCGCTTTGGAGAGGCTCTGGGGTCCCTTTAGAAACTACAAGAGGATTTTATATACAAAGGAACTCAAATTTCCAAGAAAAATGGTTCAGTAATGGAAAATATCACTCAGCAGGACCTGGGTGAGGAAAATATTCAACAACACTGCTGTGTAAAACTGGGGTAGGAGTATGTGCCCTATATCACATACCCATGCTGAGAGCAGTAAAATAATCAGATGATCCATATACATATCAGGTACAGATGCCTTTAAGAATGTTGACCAGGGTGGTTTCTATCCTATCCTGTGCCTACAGTCTTTCGCACTCTCCCCTTCAATGTGTTGCAAACTAATTACATTCATACAGAGCCTGTAGGTCCCTATCGGGGAGGGGTGAAGGCAGAGAGATTAGCTACCTTTAAAGGGACACTGATAGGTTGACCTAGACCCAAGGTTTCAGTTCTGTAAAATGTGGTTTTCAAACTTGCAGTCCTCAGAAGTGTCTAATGCAAACATGACATCAAAGTATAGAAGCCAAATTGCCTAGTCTTACTATCATTGTCCAACCTTGATGAAATGCACAATGTAAATTAATGACATCAGTGCTGAAACCAGTACATGAGACTCAAATTCTGTTTAATAACATACTGGTAACAGGTATGGAAACTAATTTTTAAATGCCTTTTAACCTGTTAGTGTCCCTTTAAAACTGGGGTTTGCACTGTATTTTAAACCTGAAAACACTGTGTCTACATTCCATGTGGTTGAACTTGTCATCTTTTTGAAAAAAGTGTATTTTTTTAGCTTGCAGCAGTCAGACTGTTGCAGATTCTTCTCCCAATCCATAGTTTTATTTTTACCATTCCAGGCCTTAAGGATTTTTTGTTTGAGTGGTAATTACTCTCCTCAGTCACCCAAAAACTACTGAGAGCTTAATCGTGTGACATGAAACAGTAACAAGTGGTTAAGGAGTCTGCTCCCTTCTCATTGCACAGGGGAGTTTCCATCAATACAGAACTCCTTCTCCATTGCAGTGGGGATGCAGCCAAAGTATGTTTCCCCTTCTGCTGTACAGACGCTGCTGCATATTGTGTTGTGTCATAACCTTCAGGGGCTGACATTGAGGTCTTGATGTGGGAATTTCTCCCTCTACAAAACAATTTAGTGCACGGAGTGAAATGCCATGGGCACTGACTGTGTATTAAAAACCATTATGGACCTTTGGGGCAATCCAAGATACTCCCCATGTGCACTAACTTGCTTTTCTATCCTTCAGTGGACTTGCAAATATTTGTTTAACTTACAAAAAAAAAAAAAAGCCAAACTTCCATTTTTCTTTTGCACTCATAGCTGGTAGAGAGAAGCTGGGGCTGAGTGCTCTAACTTCATCCTGCAGCAATTTTAGTCTGTTAATTCATGCCAAGAAGGGTTAGATAGAAATAGTAACAACCTCTTTCATTAATGTATGGAACATGACACTAAGAATAGGAGTTTTAAGCTTCGCATTACCAGTAATGGGATTAACAGCAACTGGTGCCAAAAGTGTTGAGAGCAACTCACTTCTGCAATGTATTGTTTGTTCTTACTGAATAAATTCTATTTTGAGCCAAGGAAGTCTATTGCCTGTACGTGAATGGGACACGCTGAGCTGGAAGGAATGGACTAGCTTATCCCCAACCTGGCCCTCCCCTTGTCCTGTGAGATCATCTACTCTTTCCTAGCTTGAGCCTTGTATGCGGATATTCATCAGGGGAGCTGGTGTTTTCTTTAAAGATCTGCCTGCAGTTCCAAGTGGATCTTCTGAAACAAACTTTTAGAATGAATTAAAAATGAGACTGAGCACTGTCTACCTTTGATCCTGTAAAGGAAAGTCTGTCTCCCCTGGATGTGCTGGAGAAAACAATCAAGTGTGTACAGCTGGCCAAGCCCTATATGCTTAACTTGGCAGTAGGGAAGAAAAGACATGCTCAGTGTCTGGTAATATAGCCTGCCAAAGGTTCATGTATGAGCTTGATTACATTGACCTAGACAGGGCCAAATAGGAGAGAACTAATCTTTTGGCTCCAAGAGTCAGCATTTCCTCATATTAAATGGGGGCTGCTTAAAATGGCTCTTAACTCCTCCTCCCCCTCCCCCCCCCACACACACTTTGTTCAGCCCCTTAGTGCTACGAAGTTCAGAACTTGTGTACTGTGCATCACAATGTTCTTATTCCAGCTAGGCCTGAATTTTTTAAGAACTTGATGCGAAATGCATACAGACATCATCAGCCCTTAGGGTTAAACCTATGACTAATTACCCTTCAGGTGCTAGAGGCTCTGTAAACAGAAGAGTCTGTTGCAATGGGTTAGAGGAAGGAAAACTAAATCTCTTCCTCTACTGGGGCCAGTTGTGGCCAAAACAACTTTAAGCTTTAAATTCCTCACTCCTCAGCAGTCACAGTATCTGAGCACCCAGTTCGCCTAATGGGATGAGAGAAGTTGCTACTGTTCTCTTTAATATGAATGTATCAGAGACAGATCATTCTGCACCAGGTCAGCTCTTTTTGTAATGGTCTTAGCACTGTGGAAACTTGGCTGGCTAGCAGGAATGTCTTACCCACTGATCAGAAGAAGTAGAAGCAGGGTTTCTGGAGAACACTGGCAATGCTGTAACTTTCTCCTGCAGAGAGAATCCATTTAATTTTTCAACTGGAACACTAACAGTATTTCTTTGTCACACTGCATGATTTATGAACATTAACTCTTTAATTTCTAACATTTTAAAATAAAAGTCTTATCGGCATTGTTTAGCTTCTTAATAAGCAGGGGAGTTTAAATAGATACTATAGTGATGGGCTCTATGAATACTTAGCTAAGGACTGTGATGAGTGCAGCTTTGAGCTGCACAGCAGTGTGTCCTGTTTCTTATCACAACTATGGTACATAAATGAGGCAATGTCTCCCATATGCATGCAGCAAAAGGAACTATACATTTAATTGGTAGAGCGGTTTGGTTTACTTCCCTTCACAAAGTTCGAGATCGTGTATGTCCTCTCTGACATCAAAAGCACATAATCAAAGATTGACCAGCCAGCCACCCCATTCTACCACTGAGCATGAACAACCATTCAGAGGTTTTAGACTCGTTACATATCCAAAGCAGCGCGAATGTCCTCCACACGGGTGATGTAGCTCTGCAGACGATGTCTCCCTTCTAGCAGCACTTTGGTGAGAGCATTGATCTGCACCTCCAACTACAAGAGAAAATGAAGGGAAGAGGAACGGGCTAAATGATTAGTAAAGTCAGGAACCATTCTTTCCAGCAAGTTGAGTCTGTAAGCGTTCTGACACTGTTTGGTTGAACAGCTTTCACACTACCCCACTTGAATAGGAAAGTATCAAGTGACAGGACTGGGTTACTCCTTGGGCAGCTGTGGTGTGGTGAGAAAAATGTGAATAGTTTAATCGACTTTGTTCATTATGCCCCGTTTCTCACTAGCCCCTTTGCTTGGAACAGTTTACCCATCCTGCTGTTACTAATCTCCCACAACTGCCTCCTCGTGCCTTCAGCCTTTGTTTCACAATCATCCAAATTACGCTAAATGCGTTCAGGCCAGGTTCCATGTCTCTTTGCAGTACTATATGTCATAATTTTTACTCAGTAACTGTGTGGGACTGGCCTTCACACCACTACTTGTCCACATACCTGATCCAGCTCTTCTTGAACTTGCTGCGCAACATCTTGCTCCACTGCCCCAGTGCCCACGGTACTCATTTCTAGCCACTTGTGCAGAATGCGCGCCTGCCGCCGGCATGACCTGAGGGAACAGGTTAAATGGTGCCTGTTCTGAATGGGATCACAGCAAGCTAGGGTGAGACACGGAAGGCTCATTGTGCATTTAACTCATTTGCGTCAATAGTTGTAGATGTCCAGGACACTCACTACCAGCAAACATTGATGGGAAGGAGTTCAGTGTGTCTGCTCTTTCTAGATTTTTCTAAAGGAGATTGCGTTTACAGTGCCTTTCAGCAGTAAACATGCAATGCCTGGCTGCCAGGTGGGAGGTATAAGCACCTAGGGATGAAACCCAAGCCACAGCATATTAGCTGGAAGCTGGGTTGTAAGAGCCAGTTTTAGAATAGTCCTGAAACTTATTTTAACATTAGGCACCATCAGACCCACCATAGGAAAAACTGGCTTCACCACTGCCATGTAAGGGACCCATTTTCCTGTCTTTGGCCTCTGGATGTTAGCAGGAAAATGGTGAGAAAGGGTCCCTGGAGAATACAAGAAAGGTTGGGTGTTCCTCTCCTACTCTTGGTCCATTGCTGCTGCTTTCCATACCAGTAGGTTCCCCCTTAAAGTCCTGTTCCACTCTGAAATGTGACTACAATCCCACTTAGGGTTAAAGGTTTGTGTCTAACTACTCACATCAATGTTTTTCTAACTGCCTATTCTACAGAATCAGGCTGGGATCTGAGAGCCAAGCAGGGTCTTTACTATGAGTCTGATTTTATGAGGAGGAGAGTCTGAAGATGACATTCTGAGTCTGTTATACCAATTCAACTCACTGATTTCAGATTATGCCCTCAGTGACACTGGTATGGCTACACTTCCTTCAGTGGTTGCCACAGATGATAGTCAACAATTGCCAAGGATGCACAAAAAGGTAACTCCCTCCAAGCTGTATTGGCAGTACAGGTCTAATAGGAGTAAACAAAAAACCCACAACTCTTGTTCTCTTAGGTCAGCAGATGTAACTGAACAGGCCTAGGAGACAGATCTACTGAATAAGGATGTTACTTTTCAGAGCAGAACTGCACTTCCATATAGAAATGCAACACTGGATTAAGAGCACACAATGAAGCTGGCTAAAGGGGACTTTATACGTACTTGAGCTCCTGCTTGCTATCGTGGTAATGCTGCATTTGCTGTAGGATGTGTTGGAGCTCTGCTTCCAGCTGTTTCTGCAGCTCTGTTCCCTCCATGGAATAGCTTTGCCTCCTTTCAACTGAAACCAAACACCAAGCACACACATGATGATGCGGTTGAGGTTCTGTCTATTTCCTGCTGCTTCCTCTCTGGGAAACAGACCGGCTTGTAGGCAAAAACCTACCACTGTGCTGTGCCTGTGGGTCCTCACTGCTATCATGTGATGTGCTGCCTCTGTTGTAATAACTGGGGCCTGAAAGACCTACCCCACTTGTGTGCTTAAAAGTGGATAAAAGTTTATGAAATGATCCAATCACCTCTAACAGTAAGTGTTGGCGGGAAAAGATAATGAAAGTCCAACTCAGCCTGTTACATAAAATTGCTTAAAGAGTCAGCAAAAATTAAGACAGATGAATTAGTCACTGATTTATAGCAGAAGGCCTTTTTGTTTGGACGATGTTGATATGTCTGGTAAACAAAAAAGTGTAGGACTGGAAGTCAAACAGACAAACTTGTGTCAGAAATTAGGCGTAATTGGTGAGCAGAACAATGAGAAGATGGGCTAGTTCGCTCATTACTTGACTTTTGAGGTCCCTAAAAAAAAAAAGACTTTGGGGGAGGACTGAGATGGGTGAACTAAAGGGAGCAAGCTTCATATCATGGCTTCCACTCACATCATCTGGGACCTCAGGATCCTTTGGGACACCACTGGCCCTTCAATGTCCTGATTTTGAGATGAACACAGATGACATCACCACGTCCACTAGCTTTGGCTAAATCCCAAATACCACCTGAGGTGTAAAACTTTGGTTCTGGCTTTCACCTATTCTCTCATGCATCATTTTCCTCCCACATCTTATTTCTTCTGTTTCCTTTTGCTAAGAGTCGTTCTTAGCCTGCCAAGACTGCCACTTTTGCAACAGTGCTGTGAGCCTACCACCAGAGAGGCAGCTAAAAGCAAAGTCTGATGCTGGTACAAGTTTGCCAGGCCTCAGAGTGGTGTGCCATGTACTGGAATTGTGTTTCTCCAGCAGCAGGGCTGTAAGTAAAATTCAGCACTAGAGACAGAGGCTGCATTTTCTCTCGGTACTGTTCTTTTCTCTCCCTTTTAGTGTGTATCTGTCTTGTTTGCAAGGAAACAGGATCAGACTTTAAAACTAACTGTAGCTCCAGTCCTTCTCAACTAATTTTCTCTATTCCCCCAAAAGGACAAGTTATTACCATCTTTAAAACCATCTAAAAGACGGTCAAAAATGGGGGTGGGCAGAGTCCTTATACAAGCACTCTACAGCCAAAGGGAAAGAGAACAAGGGGTATTGTTAAAATGAAAGGCTTAATATATTACATACATTTCAAATGCTTTAACTGTTTTGACTTTTTCTGTATCTTTAATAAAAGGTTAAAAAGATTTTAATGGTGTATTTGGCCTGGTACTAGGCAGGTTGAGGTCTCTGTATTAAAAATGCTGAGCCTAGTTTGACTGTTTAGTGTTGCACAGTGACAGGGTCAAGTAAATGCCTTTGACTCTTTGAGCCTATTTATTCTATCAAAATAGACACCCCACCACCTCTAGCCTCTCTTCCCGGGCTAACAGCAGAGCTGGAACATGACCCACAAGAGGTTAAGGGAGCATGGGCCAAGATTTCCAACATACAGTACCCTACAGAGCCTGAACTAGTTACTGTTGATTTGACTCCCTCCAAATTCAGCTTGCGTATGCATGAGTTGTGGGGTCCTTCAGCATATGGCTTAGCAACACTAAGGATCTGTGGTTTTGGACCTGTTATCGTGCTTTAGGCCAGGAAGAACAAGCAGCAGATACACACTGTACAATTTACATTATGAGGAAGCACCTCATCCCAATCCTATGGAACATTTAGAACCTGCACTTCATGCTTCTAATTAAAGGTAGGCCCTGGCCATAGTGCAGACAACCACTTTGAACTGCAGGCTGCTGTGTTCAGATCCTACCTGCTCACTATGGTTCACGTAAAATTTGGCATTCAATCAAAGCACTGCTGTGATGAGTGCTAGAATGTGTCACTTGCTCCCTTGACTATCCCTCTCCCTCCATTGGGTTCTCTCCTTAAAACCCAAAGCTGTGGTTTTAGCTGCACACTTGACCTCTTTTCCCTAGCCTTACCCTTTTTGGAGCCCTCAGAGTGTTCTTAATACCTTTGATGGTAAGCAGTACTCCAGAAACTGCTTGTATCAGTGAAATTGTTCCTTGCGTTATGGGACATCTTCTCTAGCAAGTTCTACCATTCTATGAGGCAGGGAGGAGTATGTATTTGGGTTATGCTGTATGAACTCCCCGGCATTAAAATAAGCTCTGCTCTTGGTCTCTCTGGCCAGGCTGGGCCCTAGAGGTTCCCACCCTTCACTTCTGGAGAACCTCTCTCTCAATTAATCCTCTGAACACCCTGGAGCATAGAAAATCGTATCACTTGTATCTTCCCTTTCAAAAAACAAATGGCTGACTTCTTCCTCCAACACACAGTCAGCCCCCACGCACCGGCTTAATGAGCAGGTAGCTTTGCCTCTTCCCCAACCCAATCTTGCTCCCATTGGGGGAGGCTTTCAGTGCTGCCAGGTCAGGGATGGTTGCTGTAATGTAGAGCTGAGAACATACCTGCAGTTTTGGGCCTGCTCTCTTTTCCTGTGACAACTTCGGGCAGCAGCAGATGTGCCTGCGAGTTTGGCTGCTTCCTCTCCTTCCCCACAGTGGCCTGTTGAGGGTCTTGGAGAAAAGTTTCCAGGTGACCCTTCAGGGGCTGACCTTCATTCTACAAAGCCAGGTGTACAATAAGGTGATACAAATACAGCCATCTCACCTCTTAAATAGGATTCGGGTGAGCAGGGCCACAAAGGGCTTTAAAACAGGACTCTGTACGTGGCCTAACATACTAAGCCCTCCTTCCACTGAGGGGGACCCTGCAGTTACTTGGTGTCCACAGGTGCCTGCAGTCAGCCTTGCTCCTTACATGATATTTCATGAAGTCAGAGCTTTCCCATCCCTTCTGGAAGGGTAAACAACTCCTCCCCTCTGCAGTAGAGCAGAGGAATTTAAATGCTGTTCAAATGTTTGCAGATTCCCATTCCTCCCGTCCCCTCCCTTTGTTTGCTAAAGAAACCTGCAGGCGTAAGAGCTGCTGCTGAATTTAGTCAGTCTCAACCAGATTTCAACTGGCTGTAGCTACTCTGAACCCTTGGCTCGAGCAGCACTCTCAGATAGCAGCAGCTTGCTGGGAAGGGGACAGGACCAGGAATTCCAGTGCAATACCACACACATGAATTAGCCAAAAAGCAAATTGTTGCTTCAGATTGTCACTGTAGTGACTGTGGCAAATGGAGGAGAAAGGCTCCAAAGGCACATCAATCCTACCTAACTTGATCTATTAAAAAGGCAGGACCAGGTGTAAGTGGAGGCACAGGCCAGCTCAGGCAAGAAGGGGTGGGAGCCCTGGAAGAAAACCGGACAGTAAAGCTGCATCAGCCAACTCCAGTTGTCCGGTATTCTAGTTACTTCTGCATGAAGCTCACCTTTTCTGATTCACATCTCAAACGTGACATGAAGGACGAGGGAGGCAACAGCACTGGCTTTGGACTAGTCTGAGCAGGATGGCATGTGCCATGCGTCCAAGATGGTACACAGGTTAGAGGGGTAGGCACAGTAAGGGGGCATGAGGAGTAACTAGTGCTATCCATCTGGAACAGCTGTTTACAGCCACTTTGCTCCGTTTGAGTTGAGGCAAGTAAGGCCCCAGCCTGAGCAGGATGTTTGTTCGTGGATGTTTGCGGCAAAGGCACCTCTGGTCCCTCCAGTCTAGAAGGGGAAGGAAAGGGAGAAGGGTTTGTTACTTTCCAGCCAGCCCCATATTCTTCTTTATATTCAATCCAGAATAGCCAGAAGGGGAGCACATAGTTATAACCATTCACCCTAGTGGAGGTTAATCCCCTGTAAAGAGTCAGACAGCCCGGTAAGCCACTGAAAAATACCGTATACGTTGCTTAGCAACATTGTCTTCAATCTGTGGCACAGGATCATAAGAAACTGTGCTGCTCCTGCTATGAAAAGCACTGTTGCTAAGGGACAATAGCAACCTGGTTAGGACCCATGTTAAGTTCTTTAACAGGCAGCAAGCCTGGAAGAACCAACACAATCATTAAAGAGCAAAAAAGCCTCAGATAAGAGATGGTGCCTGGCAGTGTTTCCTCTAATTTTTTACATCTGTGTGTGGAATGAATTTTGTTATGTGCACCAATATGGAGGTGATGTGTGACACATCACCTCCATATTGGTGCAAATAAGTCATGTGGGGGGGGGGGCCGAGGGGTTCAGGGTGCAGGAGGAGACTCAGGACTGGGGCAGAGGGTTGGGTGCAGAGGGTGAAGGCTCTGGGGTGGGGGCTCAGGGCTGGGGCAGAGGGTTGGGGTATGTGTGGGGGGGCTCTGGGGTAGAGCCGGGGATGAGGGGTTTTGGGTGCGGGCTGTCGCAGGACTGCAGTGGGGAGAGAGAACTCCCTCCAGCTCGCTCTCGCTGCAGCAGCTCGGGGCCAGAGGAGAGGTGCCTCCTCCCCGGCTGCAGCAGCTCCGGTGAGGCTGGGCTGGGCCAAGGAAGGGTTCCTCTCCCCAGCCGCAGCAAGTACAGGGCAGGTCCATGCTGGGGCTGGCGGGAAGGGCCACCTCTTCCCGCTGCGGCAGGTCCATGCTGGGGGACAGGCATCTCTCCCCGCCACAGCCCTGAGCCCCTGCGCGGGGCTTAATACTGGAAGCTGCACGGCTGTGCAGCTTAGATAGATCTTAGGTGCCTGGTATCTCCCCTCCTAGAGCATTTTAACCTGAACCTGTTGACAGCATCTTAAAAAAAAAAAAAAAAAAAAAAAAGAGTGTTCAGGGAGTATATTTCTACATCATTTTGGTCCCAGCAGTGGGGACCTGATCCAGGTTTAGACAAAACAGAGAATGGAGAGAGACACTTCTCTGAACTGCAGTATCTTCCCTCTCTCTGAAGCTGTACCACTAGCTAGAAAAGTGGGGTTTCTAAAGAGAGCGTGGAAAAGAGCCTACTAAATACTTTCAATAAGGTTTTCCTGTTGAAAAACTTTTGCTTCTACAGCTGGTGCAGCTTCAACCCATTCATTTCCGAGAGAAGTGATATCAGAGCTAGAACTAGCACTGATAGCAGAACAGGTGGCTCCTCGAGCATCCGCAGCACTGTAAATCACACGCAGAAGAGGGACTGCAAAAATGGTAACTCCTTGCTCAGCAGCTCTGCACCCTGTGGGGACTCAGGGTCAGCTCTGGTTTGTTTATTGACTAGCAAATACTTCTTACTCCTCTTAGCCCCGCAGAGCAAATTCAGCCAAGACCGGGGAGCAGGAGTCTATTCTAGCTCACACCTCATTAACAAAATTAGTAATGAGGTTCCAATGGCAAGGCCAAAATTCAGTTCCAGACTGTCTGGTGTCTCAGGGCAAATGAGGGCAGGGCTTCGGATCCATGAGCCAGAAAGTAGCCAGTGTGACACTCAGGGTACATCTACACTACAGGGGGGAGTCGATTTAAGATACGCAAATTCAGCTACGTGAATAGCGTAGCTGAATTCGACGTATCGCAGCCGACTTACCCCGCTGTGAGGACGGCGGCAAAATCGACTTCTGCGGCTTTCTGTCAGCGGTGCTTACTCCCACCTCCGCTGGTGGAGTAAGAGCGCCGATTCGGGGATCGATTGTCGCGTCCCGATGGGACGCGATAAATCGATCCCCGAGAGGTTGATTTCTACCCGCCGATTCAGGCAGGTAGTGTAGACCTAGCCTCAGATTCCATGTTAAGCTGCAGGGCAGGCAGTTAGAAAAAACACCTTTTGCTTGTAAATTGAGCCCATAAATTCTGGAAATCATTGAGGCTCTAAATACAGACAGCTCCAAAGCCTTTTTGCACAGACTCTTTGCAGAGAAGAACTTGCACCTCTTTTTGGGGGCACACTATGTTTTAGATGAATTCAGTCTTTCCCTCAAATTTATGTACTGGTGAAACTAAGCTCTTAGCACATGGTAGGTTAACCCGTCTGACTGCTCTGTTATTCTTTTCCATTGTGTAAGCAACCTGAAGCTCTTCGTGTCACTGTGCTACCCTTCATATTGCACAGAAGAGATGTCTATGCAAAGCAAGCTCTCAGCAGAACTTAATAAGTTTCACAGCTCACAAGGTGGTACATTCAGTTAGCGTGGCAGGAGCACAGCAAGAGGCTCATTGCAATCACCACTCCAATTAGATTCTCCTCCCCTACTTTTAAAGCTCAAGTGTTCTTACTCATTGAAAGGTATCCCCAACAAGCCCTCTCTCTCCAGAGACTGCAGCAGGAAGTCAGGTCTACGGGGCTGTAGTCTTGCCTGGCGGACTGCGTTTCTGGGAAAACAACAACAACAACAAAATCAGGCAATTGCTAAGATCCCAGGGACTCCTGTCCTTGACTATGGCAGCCTCCCCAGTCATCCCCCTTCCCACACAAAATGCACTCTCAGCATGAGATCACCAGCAAGGCTGGCAAGATATTTTTAGGAAACAGCTTTCAGAAAGCACATAGTTCCCCTTTCCCATAAAGCCGGGGAGAGGACTGACCAATTTCAGCACAGCTAAGACCTGGCACGGTGTGGCTTAGTGGCAGCTCTGGGACCTCACTGTGGTCAGATGAGTTTTGTGGTGGTAATATTTCTATCCCTGCACCACTTTGCAGGCATTCCTGTGTGAGCTCCCACTTAGAGATCACCAGGACCCCAGTAATCCATTGCCATACAGTGAGGAAGTTCCATTGGGAAGTCATTAAGCTGGGCTGGGCTGGGCTATTAATGGGCTGCCAAGGAAGAGTCACGAGTCCTTCCATTATTCATGGGCAGCTGTATACATTATGCAGCAGTTCTATTATAACTCAGCATTAACAGACATACCGTGCAGCAGCAGGAGGGAAGGGGAAGTTGTGTGGAAATTCACAGCAGGGATTTAAGAAATGAACTCAGAAATGCAACGCGAGCGTAATGCAGGATGTGCTGAAACTTTACACTCACAGCTCACTAAAAACCGAATCCCCAGCAGCAAGGAGGAACGGCAAATCGTCGCTCTTCATGGGCTGCGACACAGAGCACAGAGTCACTGCCTTTGCTGCGTCTCCTCCTGCCCCAGGGTTGGCATCAGGCATGGGCATCTTAAATGTCACCCTCTTCTTCAGAGAAGGCAGAGAGGAGTGAGGCTTGTCCAGGTTCCTGCAGAGAGCCTTTCGTTTCCACAGCATGGCACAACGATACACTGTCTGGTGAAGGCTGTAGGCTGCCTGCCAAGCAGAAAGAGCAGCAGGTCGTTTGATGGATGAGGGTAGAGGGAAGCAGCATCATGCCACCCAAGAAGGGATGTCCTTGGGAAGTAGCAATGGATAACAGGATGGTGTCTGGCTGCTGAGTTTGTCCACAAGCTCTGGGTCTAACTGATCACCATATTTGGGATCAGGAAGGAATTTTCCCCCAGGTCAGATTGGCAGAGACTCTGGGGGGTTTTCACCTTCCTCTGCAGCATGGGACACGGGTCACTTGCAGGTTTAAACTAGTGCCCATGGTGGATTCTCTGTAACTTGAAGTCTTTAAATCATGATGTGAGGACTTGCGTAACTCAGCAAGAGGTTATGGATCTAATACCAGAGTGGGTGGGTGAGGGTCTGTGGCCTGCAATGTGCAAGATGTCAGACTAGATCAGGGATGGCCAAGCTTACTGACCCTCCATGCCACATATGACAATCTTCAGAAGTTCGAGAGCTGATGCGCATCTGCTGAGGCTCAGAGCTTCTGCCCCACGGGAGGCACCTGCCAGGGTTCGGGGTTTCTGCCCCACTCCTGCGGAAGCCCCAAGCCCGGGCAGGTGTGCCCTGCAGGGCTGAAGCCCCTAAACCCCCCTTCCCACTGGTCAGAAGCCCCTACCCCACCATCCCGCTCCAAGGCAGAGATCTTGAGCTTCCCCCCAAAGTCTGGTAGGTGGAGAATGGTGGGGGGGGGGGCTCCAAGAGCCACACTAACTGTAAAAGAGCTGCATGCGGCCCGCAAGCCAAGATTTGGCCACCCCTGGACTAGATGATCATGAGGAGATCTTCTGACCATACTGGGTCAGACCCAAGATCCATCTAGCCTAGTATCCTGTCTTCTGACAGTGGCTAATGCCAGGTGCCCCAGAGGGAATGAACAGAACAGGTAATCATCAAATGATCCATCCTGCCACCCAGTCCCAGATTCTGGCAAACAGAGGCTAAGGACACCATCCCTGCCCATCCTGACTAATAGCCATTGATGGACCTATCCTACATGAACTTATGTAGTTCTTTTTTGAACCCTGTTATAGTCTTGACCTTCACATCCTCTGGCAAGGAGTTCCACAGGTTGACTGAGCGTTGTGTGAAAAAATACAACCTTTTGTTTGTTTTAAATCTGCTGCCTATTAATTTCATTTGGTGACCCTTAGTTCTTGTGTTATGAGAAGGAGTAAATAGATTCATAGATTCCAAGGTCAGAAGGGACCACTGTGATCATCTAGTCTGACCTCCTGTATAACACAGGCCATAGAACTTCCTCAAAATAATTCCTAGAGTGTTTTGTTTTTTTTTCCAGGAAAAACAAACAAAAAACAAAACAAAAACAAAAACAAAAACCAACCACACCACCACCTAATCTTGAGTTCAAAATTGTCAGTGATGGAGAATTCATCATGGCCCTTTGTAAATTATTCTAAGGGTTGATTATCCTCACTGTCAAAAATGTACACCTTATTTCCAGTCTGATTTTGTCTAGGTTGTACTTCCAGCCTTGGATCGTGTTATATCTGTCTCTGCTACACTGAAGAGCTCATTATTAAATATTTGTTCCCCATGTAGCTAGCACTTCCTTATTTACTTTCTCCACACCAGTTATGATTTTATCTATCATATCCCTCCTTAGTCGTCTCTTTTCCAAGCTGAAAAGTCCCCGTCTTATTAATCTCTCATCATACGGAAGCTGTTCCATACCCCTAATCATTTTTGTTGCCCTTTTCTGAATCTTTTCCAATTCCAGTATCTCTTTTTTGAGATGGGGCAACCACCTCTGCATGCAGTATTCAAGATGTGGGCGTACCATGGATTTATATAGAAGCAATAAGATATTTTCTGTCTTATTATCTATCCCTTTCTTAATTATGCCCAACATTCTGTTCGCTTTTTTGACTGCTGCTGCACACGGAGTGGATGTTTTCAGAGAACTATCCACAATGACTCTAAGATTTCTTTCTTGAGTGGTAACAGCTAGTTTATACCCCATCATTTTATATGTATAGTTGGGATTACGTTTTCCAGTGTGTACTACTTTGCATTTATCAGCATTGACTTTCATCTGCCATTTTGTTGCCCAGTCACCCAGTTTTGTGAAATCCTTTTGTAGCTCTTCACAGTCTGCCTGGGACTTAACTATCTTCAGTAATTTTGTATCATCTGCAAATTTTGCCACCTCACTGTTTACCCCTTTTTCCAGATCATTTATGAATATGTTGAATAGGACTGGTCCCAGTACAGACCACTGGGGGACACCACCATTTACCTCTCTCTATTCTGAAAACTGACTATTTATTCCTACCCTTTGTTTCCTATCTTTTAACCAGTTCCCAATCCATGAGAGGACTTTCCCTCTTATCCCATGACAGCTTAAGAGCCTTTGGTGAGGGACATTGTCAAAGGCTTTCTGAAAATCTAAGTACACTATATCCACTGGATACCCTTTGTCCACATGCTTGTTGAGCCCCTCAAAGAATTTTAGTAGATTGGTGAGGCATGATTTTCCTTTACAAAAACCATGTTGACTATTTCCCAACAAATTATGTTCATCCATGTGTCTGACAATTTTGTTGTTTACTATAGTTTCAACCAGTTTGCCTGGTATTGAAATCAGGCTTACCGTCCTGTAATTGCCGGGATCACCTCTGGAGTCCTTTTTAAAAAATTGGCATCACATTAGCTATCCTCCAGTCATCTGGTACAGAAGCTGATGTAAATGATAGGTTACAAGCTACAGTTAGTAATTCTGCAATTTCACATTTGAGTTCCTTCAGAACTCTTGGGTGAATACCATCTGGTCCTGGTAACTTATTACTGCTTAATTTATCAGTTTGTTCCAAAACCTCCTCTAATGACACCTTAATCTGGGACGGTTCCTCAGATTTGTCACCTAAAAAGAATGGCTCAGGTCTGGGAATCTCCCTCACATCCTCAACCATGAAGACAGATGCAAATACATCTCTACCTCGATATACCGTGACCCGATATAACACGAATTCGGATATAACACAGTAAAGCAGTGCTCCAGGGCGTGGGGCTGTGCGCTCCGGCAGATCAAAGCAAGTTCGATATAATGCGCTTTCACCTATAACACTGTAAGATTTTTTGGCTCCCGAGGGCAGCGTTATATCGGGGTAGAAGTGTAATTAATTTAGTTTCTCTGCAATGGCCTTTTCGTCCTTGAGTGCTCCTTTAGCATCTCGATTGTCCAGTAGCCCCACAGGTTGGTTAGCAGGCTTCCTGCTTCTGATGTACTTAAAAAAAATGTTGCTATTACTTTTTGAGTCTTTGGCTAGCTGTTCTTCAAATTCTTTTTTGACCTTCCCAATTATATTTTTACACTTTGTTTGCCAGAGTTTATGCTCCTTTCTATTTTCCTCAATAGGATTTAACTTCCACTTTTTAAAGAATACCTTTTTGTCTCTCACTGCTTCTTTTACTTTGTTGGTTAGCCAAAGTGGCGATTTTTGGTTCTCTGTTTTTTAATTTGGGGTATGCATTTAAGTTGAGCCTCTATTATGGTGTCTTTAAAAAGTTTCCATGCAATTTGCATGGATTTCACTTTTGGCGTTGTACCTTTTAATTTCTGCTTAACTAATTTCCTCATTTTTGTATAGTCCCCCTTTCTGAAATTAAATGCTACAGTGTTGGGCTGCTGTGGTGTTTTCCCCAACACAGGGATGATAAATGTAATTATATTATAGTTGCTATTACCAAGCGGTCCAGCTATATTCACCTCTTGGACCAGATCCTGTGCTCCACTTAGGACTAAATCAAGAATTGCCTCTCCTCTTGTGGATTCCAAGACTAGCTGCTCCATGTAGTAGTCATTTAAGGTGTCAAGAAACTTTATCTCTGCATCCTGTCCTGAGGTGACATGTACCCAGTCAATATGGGGATAGTTGAAATCCCCCATTATTATTGATTTTATTTTTATTTTTATAGCCTCTCTAATCTCCCTGAGCATTTCACAGTCACTATCACCATCCTGGTCGGGTGGTCGGTAATATAGCCCTACTGCTATATTCTTATTATTAGAGCATGGAATTACTATCCATAGAGATTCTATGGTACAGTTTGGTTCATTTAAGATTTTTACTTCATTTGATTCTACGCTTTCTTTCACATATAGTGCCACTCCCCTGCCAACATGACCTGTTCTGTCCTTCCAATATATTTTGTATCCTGGTATTACTGTGTCCCACTGATTAGCCTCATTCCACCAAGTTTCTGTGATGCCTATTATATCAATATCCTCATTTAATATGAGGTACTCTAGTTCACTCATCTTATTATTTAGACTTTAGTATTTGTGTATAAGCACTAACTAGTCACTTATTAGCTGTAATTGAAGGGAACTCTTTTTCATTTGACTGTTTCTCATCAGATCCTACCCGTATTTTATCATCTTCAATCCTCTCCTCCTTATAGGACATAGAGAATCTTCATTGATAGATCCTCCTGCAAGGAATGTCTCTGTCCAAACCACATGCTCCTACGCACCTGCCAGCTTTCCCCCGCCCTTAGTTTAAAAACTGCTCTATGACCTTTTTAATTTTAAGGGCCAGCAATCTGGTTCCATTTTGGTGTAGGTAGAGCCCATCCTTTCTGTATATGCTCCCCCTTTCCCAAAAGTTTCCCCAGTTCCTAATAAATCTAAATCCCTCCTCCCTACACCAATGTCTCATCCACGCATTGAGACCCAGCAGTTCTGCCTGTCTAAGGGACCCTGCACGTGGAACTGGAAGCATTTCAGAGAATGCTACCATAGATGCCCTGGACTTCAATCTCCTACCTAGCAGCACCTATCTGAGGTGTTACAGACCCCGCTGAGCAAAGGGACAATGAGGTCTGCTGGGAGATGAGGACAGAGTGGTATCTCCATATCAGAGAAGCGATTAACATAAAACCTGAAATCCCACCTCGCTTCAGGGCAGGTGTAGTGCTCAGGACAGAACAGTGATGTGAGTCTTGTTTACCTTCAGCTGGTGCTGGGCTTGAAGCTGCCCCCGGAACTGTTTCATGCCAGCCATATATGTCAGGATCTGGGTCACACCCTCCTTCAACAGGGCAGCACGGTAAACCGCTACAGCTTTCTCAATGCGGCCTTTCTTCCGCTGCCGCTCCCGGGCAAACCCCAGCCAGGCATCAAACACCTGCAGTAAAGAGGAGCAGCAAGCTGCAGGGGCATTGCTACAAGAGTTACTGCCTCTCAGAGGAGACAGACCTAGGAACCAGAAACTCCCCCTGCAGACCATAAGTCCCTCCACAGGACAGTAACATCCAGAGATGTATCATGGCTAGTTTCTGTCCTAAAGGGGTAGGGGACAGGGTGAGGAAATC
The DNA here is from genome assembly GCF_027887155.1 of Malaclemys terrapin pileata. NCBI lineage: Eukaryota > Metazoa > Chordata > Testudines > Emydidae > Malaclemys > Malaclemys terrapin. Next base: position 11,733,953 of record NC_071520.1, on the reverse strand, counting down.
AGCTGGAGTTAGACAGAGAAGTCCCAGGCCAATGGTTTTTATCAGAGGGGAGTCAGGGACCAAAGATACCCAGCACCTCAGAGCAGCACAGGGAGCTCTGAAGATGAAACAGAGGAGAAGGTGCTCCCTGGCCCATCTGCCCAGGGGAGCTGACCCCACATGCATACACAGTGCAGACACCAAAGAGCACCATATGCACACCTTACCTTCCCCTGCAGCGAGAGTGACCAATGCCACAGTGCCCGCACTGTCTCCTGCCGTTCCCATTGCTTCTGCGCCAGCTGTTAGCAAAACAAATCACACAGCATCTGGTTCAGTGGTTAGGCATGTATGTGCTATACCCCAGAGATCCCAGCAGAAGATGAAGTGATGTGATTTACAGAGGTGATGGAGATTGCAGTGGGAGAATGCATCAGCTCCCTGTGCCTTCAACTCCTTCGTAAGGGTCACACACACTGCATATAAGCTCAGGGAAAGGCCCCGTCTATGGAGCGGCTGAAAGGCATTAACCTTTCAGTTTTGAAAGCAAAAGGATTAACTTTAGCCTGCAGGGCTGCCTCCCGTCACCCATGGGACGTTTCCACTGGCCACAAGAAAGAGCTGCTGAATATCATTCATTGGGGGTGGTTTTTCCTTTAAACACTGCCAACCCTTGCACACTGCAGCCTGACACCGACACCCAGTGCAAGTGGGTGATGGGGATTTCAGTGAACTCCATCTCTTTTCTTTAGACTGAGAGGGTTACCCTAAGGCCACAGGGATGGGTGTACATCATGCTAATGGAGCCACCAGCCCAGATGATATTTGGACATAAGCTTCCTTACACTCCCCCCATATCTCTATTTCAGTGCCGCAGATGGAGTCTGAAGGAGAAAGTTGGACAGGACCAGAAGGAGGCTCAGTGCTTGTCTCTGTGGGAGAGCTCCTCACCTGTCTCTTCCAGCAGGAAAAGCAGGTAGAGCAGAGTCTCTGAGCCATCAGCTGGTCTCCCCGTCTCTGCAGGAGCTGTCAGGGAATCAGCACAATAAGTCATACTGACAGACACACACCACACATCTGGGCCAGCTGGCAGGAAAGCAGAACAGGGACCCACCCATAGTAACCTTTCATTAGCATTAATGACAGCCAGAGAACATCAGTATGACAGCGCTCGACAGTCCATCCTTTGGCAAATATGCCTGAGCCCAGCATGGGTTTCCCTCACCAACAGCCCACACAGGGCAATCCCAGCCCTTCCCAATCTCCCCTCCCAAATGAGAATGCTCTCCACCCCCTTCTCCCGAGGGCTTTATGCTGTGACAGGTGATGCCAACTCCTCCATGTTGCACAAGGCTCCCACTGCTCTCCAGCTTACACTGTGGAAATGAACTCTGTCTGTGAAAGTGCCCCTCTAAAGGGGCATGTGCTGTGGAAGGGCTTTCTCCCTCAGATGAGAGCTTTCACCTCCCACGATCCCTGCTCCTTCTTACCATCTTCCCTATGCACTGCAGATGATACTGCTTCCACTTTGCCAGGCACTCTCGCAGCAGTTGCCTCTGGTGGTGCTGAGCTGCAGTGTCTAGCTGGACTTTCAGCACCAAGGACCTCGTGGTGAATTCCTTCCAGTGAAGAAACGTGGCCCTTAAATGCACTGTTACAAGAAGAACACATGAATCAAGGAATCAGCAGGATGACCATTTCTATCTCAGTCAGGAGCACCCAAGAAACCTGTTCTTTAATCTCCAGTTTTGTCTGACAATATTTCTCAGTTCCTACGATAGTATTACACCTGGAAGTAAGGATGGTCTTGTGGTTAAGGCATGGGATAGGGAGTCAGGAGACCTGCAATGTCTTTCCAGCTCTGCCAACAACTTTAGTTGTGACCTTAGACAAGTAACTTGACTTCTGTGCCTTAGTTTTCTCACCTGGAAAATGGAGATAATACCACCTCCTACCTGTAAGTGGGGCGGGGCGGTAACATTAAGTCAAAAATGTATGAAGTATTTTGTGAGTCTTGGATGGAAAGTATTATTAATCCTAGTTACTTTTAATTAGGGCTGTCGTGCGTTTAATCGCACTGTTAAACAATAATAGAATACCATTTATTTACATATTTTTGGATGTTTTCTTCATTTTCAAATATATTGATTTCAATTACAACACAGAATACGAAGTGTACAGTGCTCACTTTATATTATTATTTTTATTACAAATATTTGTGCTATAAAAAACAAAAGAAACAGTGTTTTTCAATTCACCTTATACAAGGTTTGCCTGAACCTCTTGGTATTTGTTTGGCCCTCATCACTGTACTATTTGAGCTTCTCACAACCATTAATGGATTTTATCTTGACAACACCCTTGCGAGGAGGAAGTGTTATTCCTATTTTATAGATGAGGAACTGAGGCTCAGGGTAGATTTAGTGCCTGGCCCAAGGTCACACAAGAAGCCTGTGGCAAATTGCTTGAATCCTGGGCCAATGTCCTATCCAGTAGACCATCCCTCGTACCCTAGGAATGATCTCTTAATTTGCACACAGCTAGTCAACCCATGAACACCCATTACATTGCAGGAAACCCTGTAGAACAATGTCACTACCACACAGTCATCATGACTGACCCAGTTCATCTCATCTATGCAGAGCAAATACATGGTTGCCTTACAGAGATGTGTGCGTCTCGGATTCACACACCAACAAATGAGTGTCAGAATTCATGCAACAAAGCCACACGCTGCTCTAACACAGTGAGAGTGCTTTACATTCCTCATCCCCGAGGCTCACCCATATCCAAACACCTCCTGGCCTGCCTCAGAGCTGCTGCCTCCTGCTGACGGCAATACACCCGCAGACAGGTAGTGTCCCTCCACTGGAGTAGCACCTAGGGAGTTAGAGCAGAGGGACAGGATACAAACTAATACCGCAGTACTCTTTGGAGGTTAGAATTGAAGTCAAGTGCCCCACATCACCAGTACCACAAACACCCTGTCACCCCATCACTCAAGTGAACTGCAGCAGGTGTGGGGAAACCCTCCACTAATGGAAATTCTATGCCCCCAGAGCAGGGTTCCTAAGAGCAGCCATTCGACCCATATCCCCTTTGCCTTTTTTGAAGGAGTTTTCCTCCACACAGCCAAAGCTGCCATGCTATTCCCTTCCAGGAAATGGGATAGTGAAAAGCTGTGGACTCCCTCACAGCCAGTGCCGGCAGAGACTCCTGCTGAGATAGGCTGGGACTCAGAGCAGCAAGTTCCCCAGCTTCTGCATCCTTCTTTGTAGTGGCTCCTATGCGAAGCTGTAAGCTTCCCCCGACTAAGTACTACTGTATTATTCCCTGAAGTGACTCCTGTTGGACTAGCTCTACTTCCTGGCTAAAATGGCCTCCAAGCCCCCTACGCAGATCCCACCTTTGAGAGAGTTGATCTCCTGTAGTGCCGTTCTGCCTGTACAGCTTTCTTAGCTTCACTCACAAGGGCAACAGTATTTTCTCTCCAGATACTCAGCACCTGTCTAAGGACAAAGTGGGAAACAGAAACCTAGAGATCAACAGTGATTTTCACCACATACTTTTCCCCTCCTCTTGGAAGCTGGCTCGACCTTTGGCACCTTTCCATTCATGGAGAGGAACCCAAAAAATTGCTGTATCCACAAACCCACCTTTATTTCTAGTGTCTTAAACATAGCCAAGCACCTGACATCATGCCCACAAGTGCAGCCAGGCACTGAAAAAACAGCAGCAAAACACAGTTCCCAGTTGATAAAAAAACCTAAAGTGACTGCAGATAATGCAGGGTGACCAATGCCCTTCCTGGTCCTGCCACCTGTAAGAAACAAGACAAACTATATCTGCTCCAAGGGCACCATCACTAAGATCATAGCAGAGTCCATCCACTGCAAGTACAGGATATAGTTTACTAGCCAATATGTTTATTGGGGTCTGATCCTACATTTGTTCTGAGTTGTGGCTCCAGCAGGCACCACAAGAAAAGTTATGCCACAAGGAGAAGGCTTTGAAACGGGACAAAAGATGCTTTGAGAGACTGGTGCATAATGGGCAAAGTCACCCAGGGATTTCTTGATGCCAACTGGCACAAAGAGGGACCTGCTGGGATATATGCACAATAGCTCATCAAATGGTAGCATGTGAAGTCTCTCCTGAGAGCCAATAGCGCTCTGGTCGTCATCATAGCAAAATGCATGTAAGGATAATATTTAAGGAGTTATGTATCTCTACTGAAAATTATGTTCTTAAGGTCTTGGAGTTAAGGCAGGTCACCAGGAAGTGACATATGTCAGAGATGTTCCTTTCAGGCAGGAGGCAGCAGACAGTTATCTGTCTGTCTGGTCATTTGTATACTGTATGCTTCGCACTCTATGCCTACTTGCATACTGAGCCACAGGCAAAAGAAGAGATTACGAAATCTACAAGAAAGGAAATCTACAAGATGAAACAAACAGTGGGGGGAAGAGGGAGCCCTGTTTATGAATAAAGACAAAGGATGGGACTGGTATGTGTTTGGGGGTGTGGGGGGGAAATATACTGGGGCCTTCCCTAGGAGGCAAGTTGACAGTGTGTGTCATGAAAGGAGGGTCACTGCCAATCTGGCTGTGAAGCACTGCAAGGATGAGCGTTCCTCTACAAGACTTGAGAGCATCTAGTTAATTAACTCTAAGATCTAGAATATGTTATGATTTTATTTCACACATAACCAAATGTTTCCAATACTTCTACTTCTATTATTTCAATCTCTATGCTTTGTTAAATAAACGTATACTTGATTTTACTATAAACATATCTAAGTGCTAGTGTGTTCAGAGGAGCGGTGATCTGAGGTGGAACTGATAAACTGAGGTTTACTGTTTCGTTGGAAGCAGCAAATCTGTGAATACTGTGAGTGTCCAGTGCACCAGGGGCTGGACACACCAGGGAGACACTTGGAGGGCTCGAGGGTTGGAGTGTGCCCATTGCTAGCCTGTAGAGAGAGAGAGAGGGGCTGGTGAGGCCTAGAAGGGAGTGCTCATGTTGCCCGTGGAGCTGGGGAGTTGACCCTTGAGAGGCCCAGGCAAGGCTTACGCATGCTAAAAGCAGGTGGTCGCGAGGTGCCTCACAACCCTACGTAGCCACAAGAAGGTCACAGCCAGCATCGAGTCCCATGAGAATGTTACCATTCCTTTTAGTTTGGCTGAGATGCAGAAAAACAGTGAAGCAGGGGAGAGTTAGTTCTCAGTGTCAAAAGCTCAGGAATTAGTGAATGTGCCAGTCAAGGAGGTCTAGGGCAAGCTGCTTCTTTCGAGAGTTGCATGGGGAGGGGCAGGCTTACCGCAACAGCGCCCTATTACGCTCCTCATCCTTTTCATCGACTTGGCGTAGAATGCACTGTATGTTCTGCTGGTAACTCTGCAAGGAAAGCAGTGGTGAAGTGAGACTTCCCCTAGCTGTTAGGAACACTATGGTGAGGAGTTCTCTGGGGAACTCTCAGCAGCAGCTGTCCAGGAGCAGATGCAGAAGCTGCAGCCACCAGAGTTTAGAACTCCTCTTGTTACTCTCAATAGCAATTATACATTAGCAACCTGGGATTTGCCATCCTGAGTGACTGGCACTATCTACATATCACATATATACAGCCACACAAGCCAGGAGAGACCTCAGAGCTCTGTACTCCAAAAACACAGGGCTCCACCAATGGAGCTCAAGGGAGACTCTCCGGTAGCGGTAGCAGCATTAGGCCTCATACTCTTTGTGTGGACCCTAAAGTCAAACACATACGCAGACCAGGCATTCCCTCCTCAGAGTGGCAGGTGCAGACACAGCAAGCTTCAGCAATGAAACAAACATAATCCTCCTACCTTCCAGGCAGCCAAAACCCTGGCCAGCAGTGAGTGATGATAATACATGTCTGCTCGCACCAACGTCTTCCACTTCTTAGACCGATGTCCCACATACTACAAGCAAAAAAGAAAATCAAAACTGTGTGGGAAGAGAAAGAGAAGAGGAGTTACCCGCCTATGATCCCCAACCTCCAAGGAAGCATCACTCCCATAGAACAGCGTAACATGGTCTTACCTGAACTGGAACCAGACCTTGCTGCTGCCTCAGTTTCCCCCTTCAGGTTCTCAAACTGCCCCCTAGGCTCTTGTGCAAGTTAAACACCCCCCCTTCTTGGGGGCTCATCTATTAAAACAGTTCCAATGTCACCTTAAACCAGAACCACTCTGTCCCCCATTCCACAGTTTCTTCAGCACTTTGCTGGGCTCAACTGCTCATTCCAAAACCCAGGTTCTGCTGCATGGTATAGCCTCAAGTGTCTTCTTCTCAAGGCTGTTGTTCCCCTTACAGCTTCTGCTCCCACCTGTCACTGCAGGTCACTTCAGTCAGGCCTTTCCCTATGGCTTGTATGGAAAATCCTTCCCCTGCTCCTCTTTGACCCTGGTCCCCTCTAGATCCGCTGAGAGAACTTCCCTGATTGTCTGTCTCCCAGGTACCCTTGCATTGTGGCTTCAGGCCCCAGTTAACTCTCAGCTCTCTCTGAACAGGAGAGCTCTTCCAGGCCTACTCCAGACTCTGCTCATCTCTGGAGAAACTTCCCCATGGCCTTTCCTAGCCCCGACCTTCCTCTCTCTGACGGAGAAGGCTCTCTCTCATAGGAAGCCGCAGACTACTGTCACATGATTCCTGGTCTCATCACCCAACCACCAAACCAAGCCTAAATCTAATACCTGGGATCTGATGACAAGTCATATGTAGGGCAGAGCCCAAATAAATTAAAGGTCCAGCCCTCCCCCCATGGCTCATGAGATACACCTCACTAGCAGTAACAATGCAGCTGGAGAATACTCAGATGCCAGGATTTATTTAATAATATAAGGGTAATTTAGGGAAAAGGGACCCTGCAATCAGATTGTTCAAAAAAAGGGAAGTGCAGTGCTGACTTTGTTCCCCTCACACGAAGAGGACACAGATCTTGGATTTCCTTATGGCTTACTTTGGTGCCAGTTAACAAGACAACAGAAACCCCACTCCCGCCTATGACCCCCAGCAACACAAGTCTGACAGCCCTGCTTCTCCAACCACTAGATCAGCAAATCTTTATATTCTGGGAAAAGGCTATCATCCCTGAGGCTGATATGCCAAACAGCATATGACCCTCCTTGTGAAACGTGGGCCCCAAGAAAGGCTGAAGAACACAAGAGACTGAAATTTTAAATTCTTGCTGTCTCTGTCAGCTGCTCCATATCAAGTGGCAGGACAAGATCAGAAACTAGGATATTCAGTGCCGAACCCAGCAGCCACCTTCATCAGCACTGGTTTGGTTTTGGTGGCTTTCTTGCTTTGCACATATTATAGGAATGAAAAAGCAACAAATTTTGTAGTGTGTACACCAAGGAATGCCGCTACAACGCCGACAATCATGTGGCACCAAAAGCTTTGGTGGCACTACATGATTGCTAGTGATGGACATAAATTGAATACGCAATCAGACCACCTTAAGCACTTGATCAGAGATTGATCCAGGTGGCACTCAATTTGCAAGGAGGCCATAAGCCTTTGGGATTTGCCATGGGGATGATGATATGACCCTTCTCCCACTTAATGTATCTGCAGCATGCTAGCTGGGCTGCCACTTCCAGCCAGCAGTGTGTATTGTCCTAGAATGGTTGTAGCAGTGAAAGAGCACTAGGCTCCCGTAAAGGGTGCACCAGGGTGCCCTTGGAGTAACAGTCTTTATTGAAGTCAGGCTGGTTGAAACAGCAGCGGACATGCTTTTTGCTAATATCCCATTCACAAGAGACAGGAAGAACTGTTACAATCAGAAGGTTGCCACAAGGTTCTGTGAACTGGAGATAATGTTTCATGAAGGTACCAATCATCACAGAGCTAGAGATTGGTGTAATATTTAACTATCATCTTTCTAAAAAGGGTTATTTAATAAAAACTTTCCTGAGAACAGAAAGCACTGTGTGGTATTTCCCAGGAGTTCCCCTCAGGGACTGGAGCACTTAAGTGATGCTCTGGGAAGCACAGAGAGTGCTAATGGTCGGGGAAGCCTTCACACGCACATTCATATAAATAGTCCCGAAACCACTGTCTGGGTAACACCACTGAGCCACAGTCCTGCCCTCCCCGCCTCTGCGAGCAGGGGAGCAACGCAGGACAAACAAAGAACTCCCTCTCATCTTCCCACACTATTCCTACTCCTCCCTTATTGCAGTGTTTTACCCCTCCTTGGAGAGAGCAGCCTTTGGTTAGGGTAGCCCAAGATTAACTAGTATTATGACCATACAATGCCTTTGATATGGTGTCTGTTAAGCAGCTAAATGATGAGCACAGGTAATCTATAAATAGAGGAGGATTCAGAACACTCTACCTGCTCAAATTCTCACCTTTCTCCACTTGCTCCAAGACCACTGCAGGCACTTTGAATAGTGAAACCTAATAGCTTTCACCTCCTTGATCCTCCTAAAGGAAAAACAGACCAGACAATTCTCTTACTGACCCAGACCTATTGTGCTTCTCTAGCACCAAGCCTGAATCCACATTTGCTATTGTGCTGGGAAAGTACATTTATTAAATAGGTAAACATTTAGGATGTGCTAACAGCTTCTAAAACATGTGAGGGGTCAGAGTTGGTGTGAATCAGAAACTCCTTTGTGAAAGGGGCCAATTTTGAGACTGAATCAGGATCAGTCTCCCTTTCAAACTGCCTCTTACTCTGATTTGATCTCCTGAACGATCTTCTTCCAGAAATGGAAAGTCTTCCGCAGCAACAGGTGGCAGTAATGATCATGGGCAAGAGCCGTGCTCTCTCGCTCCTCCAAACACACCGCTGTTCTCCTGCGCCAGGAGCACCAGAAACGAACCAACACCTGCTGCTTAGAGTGAAGAATGGCCTGCAACAGACAGGAGAAAATTGGTGAACTCATGATATAGGCTGTAATGAGCAGCAGGGCAAGCTTCCTCAGAAGTGGTGATGGACACAGGAAAGCGTCTCATGTGGAATAGCAACGGGTGCAAGCCCATCTTGTGCTGCTCATGTTCACAGGAGGTGATCAGGAAACTGTTCCATCTATCCCCTTGGTGAAGTCCAAGGGAAAGCGCTGCATTTACCATTCTCTCTCTCGTATGGTTCTCTCGATGCTGACATGCACTCAGCCACCACGTGTCAAATACCTGTCTCATCAACAATTCCCTGCAAGCAAGAATGAAGAATGTCAGTGGAACCAATGAATCCTGTCTAACATCTAAGGGACTGGCCTTATGGGCTCTGATGACAATGACAGTCTGTCCAAATTGAAACCATTTGTTATACAGTTGCTTTGATTTTATAGCATCAGGCAAGACTGTTTTAGAAGTCAATTACACCTCTTTATTCCATGGATTTTTAAAAAATAATTACACACACACACACACACACACACACAAGTATACAGTCTATTCCACTGCTCCTTGAAATCCCACTTAGACTACTGAATGTTAAGAAGACATTTATTGTTCTGCTGAATTTGCTAGAATTTCCTATTTCCACCCAGATTATTCTAATTTCCAGTTCCCTCATTGACAATATATCTGAAAGCAAATGATATAATATAACCTTGTGCTGCTTCTTCAAAAGCTATAAACGCAGCCCTGCTACCTCCACACACAGACAGACCTTAATCTATGATTTGTCATGTTCAAAGACAGGCACAACAACTTCTTTTTCTTTTCTTTTTGTGACAGTGGTTTGAGTTACAAATTTAGCAAATGTTGTAAAATGGACTTGCAGAAAAATATCAAGACAAAAACGTATAGGAGGCAGAGTGGTCTAAGCACTGGACCAAATGGCCTCCTGTGTTCTAGTCACTTCTCTGCCAATGCCTCACTGCGTAACCTTGGGCAAATCATTTAATCTTGCAGTCTCAGTTTCCTCCTCTATAAAATGGGATAATAGACTTGCCTGCCTGCCTGCCTTCCTACCTCCCTTGCAAGGGTATATGGGGACATGTTTGTAAAGTGTTTCAAAAGGTAAAGCAGTGATTTCCACATAGTGGGTCCTGACCCACTAGAGGATTGGGTTATCTGTACCCTAGAGATGTGCCCCCACCCCAGCACTCTCACTTCCCCTGGGCAGCAGGTAGCAGTGTGGGGAGCAGGATCCGGACAGCAGCAGCAATGCAGAGGAAGTCAACAGAGCCAGCAAGCGGACAGTCAGCAGCCTGTCCCAGCTCCGCACATGCCCTGGAAGTGCTTCCGCCTGACCCCCACTCTCACTTAACATAGGCAGCAGCATAGAGAAAGCATCCCAGGGCACACACGAGTTGAGGACTGGCTGAGGACTGTCCACTTGCTGGCTCCAGTCTCTTCCTCCACTCTGCTGCTGCCACCCAGATCCTGCTCTCACTTCCCCTGGACAGCAGGCAGCAATATGGAGAGCGGACTATGGGCAGCAGCAGCAGCGCAGAGGAAGTGGCTGGACCAAGCAAGTAGAAAGTCATCAGCACGGTAACAACGGTGGCCTGGCTGCAGGAAGAGAGAGGCCAGCTGGGGTTGCGGGAGCAGGATGAGCTGAGCAGGGGACTTGCGGGCAGGATGGGACCAGGCCAGGCCAGGGATGGGGGACCAGGGATGCTCTCCTCACCTTGATACAAGGGAAGACTGGGATTGCATGGCCCCCTTGCTGGGAGAGGAATCTGTTTTTTTGGAGTCTGTTTCAGTACAGCCCCCAGATATGAGAGGATCTTGGAGAGGCTAATTGCTACCCAGCACAGAGACAGCCTGGAAGGCTCTTTTGTGTTTTCTGTTGTAGCCTGTCTTCACTCTTACTTGAAGGAGTAATGGGGTGTACCAGGAGCCCTATTAGAGTTCTCTAGCCACAAGAGGAGACAGGGCTGGGAAACTAAGAGCAAGGGGAGGGGATTTTGTTTTTCTTTTGTGTTTCAATTAATAAAAGATTTAAAAATAGTAAACAGGAACACACACACACACACACACACACCATTCATAATGGTGGGTACCCAGAAACGACAAAATGCAGTTGGTGGATCCCCTTACTAAAAAGTTTGGGTACCACTGACGTAAAGCACAATATATATATATGGAGGAGAGATCTAGGGAAGGGGTAATAACACTATACATTGCACACACACGTTGCCCAACTGCTGTGAAAATTTACCAGTCCAGAAGCGTAGGCCGCAGCCCAACTGGAACAGCACCAATCTCCGACTGCAGCAGCAGTTCCAAGGAGGAGCTGTTTCCAAAACTCTTTAACCTGGATATATTTCCTAACCTGCCAACAGGTCCCAGCCCTTCCCTAGCCTCAACACAACTGGAAGATGACTCAGGGCTGACCAGGTAACTTCTGAGCAGGAGGCTACTGTAGTTTATTAGATGTTTTCAAAGGTACAAACAGCAATTTAATAGGTTGAAAATCAATAGGGTTTAGGCGTGTTGTGATGGAGGGTGTTGGTGGCTACCAGCAAGCATGTTTGATTTAGGGGTAATCACAGACCTTGTTGAAGCTGATGGTCACACTACCCATCTTTCATTCAGACTAAATGAAAGTAGTAATTAAGATCTTTAAGGAGTAAACAACAACAGAAGGTGCCACCCAAGGCCCTGGACAGCACGGGAACGCCACAGCAATAACTAACTCAGGGAGAATAAGATGGTATCTATAGACTGATTACAAATGCAGGGGCTGGGGCACTGAGTGGTGGAGCTACGTGTGTCAGAAGGAGACAGGATCAGAAAGCGAGATAAGCACCGATGAGTGTGGCCCTAGGAGGAAGCCAAGAGAGAGAACTTCTTCTGCACACAGAACTGTTTGAAAAGCAGGCTTCGATTTTTGGATTCGGAAACTGCCTCTTGTTTGTTCCTTGTTCCCTGCGTTCAGGGCAATGAGACTGTGTGTACCTTCTTTGTAAATAAACATAACTGCATCAAACAAATACCTGACTCAATAATTTTCTCCTCCTAACTCAAACAAATCAGGCAAGGCCCCAAATATTGGCTAACCATTCAGGTTAAGAGGCAACATTCACCTAACAGTCATTTGTGCCTTTAAAAATCTTTCCCCATTCCCTCATATGTTCAACCCCTTTTCTCGATGAGGAGACACAAGCTACATATCAGCAGCCAATTTTCCTTTAATCACCTCATTAGTAGGGTTACCATATTTTGTGCCTCCAAAAGGAGGACACTCCACGGGGCCCTGGCCCCGCCCCCAGCCCCGCCCCCTCCCCCGCCCCAACTCCGCCCCCTCCCCAAAGTCTCCGCCCCCTCCCCTGCTTCCCGCGAACATTTAATTCGCGGGAAGCCTGGGCAGGTAAGGGGCGGTGTGGGGGGAGGAGGTGCGGCCCAGGCTGGCCCCCCGGCGGCTCCAGCCTGGGTCGGCTGCGGCCCTGGGGTGCCGGCCCCGGCCCCCGGCCGACCACCCCCGGCCCGCCCAGCACTGCCAGCCGGCCCCTGGCGGCCCAGCACACCCCCCGGCTCCCGGCCCCGGCGGCCCAGCGCACCCCCCGGATCCCGGCCCCGGCGGCCCAGCGCACCCCCCGGATCCCGGCCCCGGCGGCCCAGCGCACCCCCCCGGCGGCCCGGCTCCCGGCCCGACCCCCCGGCTCCCGGCCCCGCGGCCCAACGCACCCCCCCCCCCGGCGGCCCAGCTCCCGGCCCGACCCCCCGGCTCCCGGCCCCGCGGCCCAACGCACCCCCCCCCCCCCGGCGGCCCGGCTCCCGGCCCCCCGGCTCCCGGCCCCGCAGCCCAACGCACCCCCCCGGCGGCCCGGCTCCCGGCCCGACTCCCCGGCTCCCGGCCCCGCGGCCCAACGCACCCCCTGGCGGCCCGGCTCCCGGCCCGACCTCCCGGCCCCGCGCACCCCCCCGGCGGCCCGGCTCCCGGCCCCGCGCACCCCCCCGGCGGCCCGGCTCCCGGCCCGACCCCCCGGCCCCGCGCACCCCCTCGGCGGCCCGACCCCGCGGCCCCGGCCCGGCTCCCAGCCCGGCACCGCGCGCCCGGCCCCGCAACCCCAGCCCAGCCCTCCCTCCCGATTTTCCCGGACATGCCCGGCTTTTGGGGGATTTCCCCCCGGACGGGGATTTGAGCCCCCAAAAGCCGGACATGTCCGGGAAAATCCGGACGTATGGTAACCCTACTCATTAGCCTCCTGAGCTAGAAAAATATGGGCTTTGGGCCTGCTCTTTATTCTGATCTCCAGTGTGCCACAGCTGCACTCCGACTTAGCCAAAACAAACTCCTCCAATTGCTTTCAGAAGAGCAGCTGTCCTCATTACTCAAGCCACCCTCCAAATCTACATCTGTGTCTCCTAAAAAGCAAGGTATCTTCTAAAACAGTACCAAGGGGCTCTGTGGCTTGTTTTTAAGCTGTGCAGCCTGGCTTTTGATGGCAGAAATTCATCAACCTAGGACGTAATCATTTCTAGCCCATAAAAATAACTTAAAAGCCATCTGGGTACAGGGCCCAGGCATGCTGAGAAGGAGGAGTCAGTGTTAAAAAAAATGTTTTTCTTCTGACTTAAAAGGAAAAATGCTTCCCAGGAGAGAGTCCATTGTAGGAATCTAGGTCTGGACACAGCCCCTCTTTAGAGAAGCTGTGCTTTGTCATGTGCTTTCTAATCAGAAAACTGAAGCAATGCTTACGTTTAGTTGCATCACACCCCTGCCAGCTCAGAGTCAGGACTGAATTCATGCACACAATAAGAGCCCACAAAAGTTCTTTTAAAATCTCTAAAAAGTAGTATTTTTCTCACTTTTCCCCCCCCATCATTACAGAAGTGAAAAGAAGATAACAATGTACTGAAAAAATATAGCATTTTATATCCTCAACCCACTGTACAAACCATTAACCAACCACCACAACATCCCAGTGAAGTAGGCTAATAATTTCATTATCCCTACTTTACAGGTGGGGAAACTGAGGGACAGGTTAGTGGCCTAACTTTCAGAGGTGATGAGCACCCCCGGCGTCTGTTTATTTCAGTGGGAGAGCGGGGTGCTGAGCTCCTCTGGAGAAGGAAAGCCATTAGTGACGTGCCAAGGCAACAATACAAGGACTTATCTATACAGAAACTGGAAGCAGAATAACTACATTGGTTGGAGGTTAGTTATTTTAGTGCAAGTCTGCAGCTGGATACTTAGTTCACTGTGACCAACATTGATTTTTACTCACTTAAGTTATACATTTGGGGCTTGTCTATACACAGAAGTTGCTTCGGTTTAACTAAAGCTGTGATGTTGTAATTTAGTTTAAATGAGTACAAATTTGCATGGACACTGCACTAGTTTAAACTTGGCTTATAGCAGTTTAGCTTGCTCATGGTAAATATTGTCCCTGGTAAATAACAGGAGCCAACTGAAATGATGTAAACTAGCTTTAAACCAATGCAGAGTGCCCATGCACAAAGTTACATCAAAGTAAATAAAGGTGTGAATTGCAAACAATGTGATTCCACTTGCAGCGGTTCCAGTTTATGTGCAGACAAGCTCCAAGTCAGTGTCAGAGCCAAAATGAGACATCACGGGTTCCTGCCTCTGTCTCATCTCAATTCACTAGACCACACTGCCTCTCAACAGCCAGATTCTTTTGTTATCCAAAGTAACATAACTATTTCTTCAAACCCTCTGAGCATTCCCACCTGTGAGATTCTGTAACCCTTGGTGTCAAGATGTAAGGGAACAACGTGTGGGAAGGCGCAGGGGCAACTACTGAAGAACGACAGGTTCCAGTAAGTCACCTTTTCTTTTCATGGGATGACCTAAGTGGATTGTACAACACATTTTAGTCTTAGTTACACGTCACTGGTTGCTGCAGCCCAATGCACATACTCTTTAAAGTCAGTCCATAAGAACAATCCACTGTACCTATGAAAGCATGATGCCGTTTCCTTCATCTCTCTCCACCAGCGTTGATAGTTCTTAAACCTCTTCCAGGCCTGGAAGGTGACAGGCAAGATCACTCTTCCATAGTGACTGTCAGCTTTGGCATATTGCATCTAAAAAGCAAATGACAGGCTTGGTTTCATTTCAGAACAGTGCTCCCTTCCCAAGGGACTACCACAACAAGGCCATCTGAACTAAACTATCCTACTTAACATAGAAGTGTTATGTGTACCTAGCTTTTGGGGTTTGTTTCTAGTCTTTATAAAACTCTACTCCATACTTCTCACAGGGAAGGAGGTGGAAAAGCAATTCCACCCAATTAGCTCAACGTTTCCAACTGATTCTGGAGGCTGCGCTCAGAACAAAGTAATATTTCAAAACAAGGCTTACAGTGTGGGCACTACTGGAAACTAAACAATAATAGTAATAATGATCATAAATCAACTTCCTGTCATAAATCAAGGCTTTCTGTTCTTCCTAGAAACTCCAGCAACCAACATTAGCATGCTTTGGTTCCCAGAGAAGTGCTCTGACTGGATGATGTACAATTCTTTCAACAAACTATTGATCAGAGAGGACATCATTTTATCCTATGAACCTGCTGCACCACAGAAATGACTGGCACATTCACCCATCCTTCATCCTCCCGCTTTTAGAATCATTTGGGTTGAATCTCGTGTAAGAGCTACTTAAACATGACAAATACTCCATACCTGCCTGTGTTTCCTCCACTTGGCATTCCTTAACCACAACCTGACAGACTTGTGCAGAAGCGTTACCCTGAAATAAAAAAACAAAACCCAACTATTCAGCAAACAGCCTCCCTCTATTTGAAAGAGCAGCTCGGGACCTGGATAGCTCCATATAACTTAAGTGTCCTGAACAGTCAGTCTCAATCAGGAAATAATTGTGTTATCTTAAAGTGCTTTAAGTATGCCATATAGATTCGTCCCACCCCACCAAAAGAAAGGCAACAAAAGCAGAAGTTACATATTTATTTAAAAACACAATCTAGGCAGGTATAGTTGCAAAAGTTTCTTCTACTGCTTCATAATTATGCACTCAACCCTGGAATAAGTATCTTCACTGGGATGAAAGAGGAATTTAGCCTCTATGGTAGTTAACAACACCTACCCAAAAAATGCTCTCTCTCACTCTAGGCTCCAATGGTGATAGCACTCATGTAGACAGGGAAGATGTTTTACCACCCTGTTTTCTAACCCTGCTCAGTGCAGGTCTATGCAACCTGGTGACAAAACCGCCTATGCCGTGTCTACACTAGTACTCCACACACTGGTGGGAGATTTTTTTTTTTAAATAAGTGAACCTAGACAAGGCTTATGGCTTACCAATGTCAATTTCCCTCCCATGTTTCTCAAATGAGGTATGGTTCAGAACTAGACCACTCTTCATAATGTGCCAGGATGATCTCACGCATTAAAGTATTACCAGATTTAAAATCAGAACCAAGAGCTGATGAGTTCCAGCTCTTTAGTTGCATCTGAAAATATATTTCCCTGAAGTACCTGTAGTGGTTGCGAGCTGCTAGCGTCAGGGACCGCTGATGCTCTTCCTCCTCCTGTTCTAACCGACACTTCCAGCGATTCCAGAAGCTCTGCAACAACTGGAGCAAAACAGCAGAGATAGAAAAACTCAGGTAACAAGAGCGGGAGAATCCAAAAGAATGACGATGCAGATGTTCTGCTAATACAGCATTCTGGAGGGAGTGTTCCTTAAAGAACACTGTGCTGCTATACCAAACAAAGCAGTCTAAAAAGCCTGATACAATTTTGTTTTCTTCCAGCTGCTCTGAATGTCTTTAATGCAGACCTAGAGTCCTCAAACAATTGAAAATAGAAATGTTGCTACATCCAGGTGCTGCTATAATGCCAACTCTGCTGAGCTTAGTTGAACCACTTCTTGTCACAGGGTTACAGCCAATTGTTCCCTGCATACAGAGAGAGGCTATAAATCTTCTTGGCTACAAAGAGGTTCACAATGGGGCTGTATGACAACACATAACTAGGCCAACATGTCTGTGATTGACCCTAGACTTACACAGGAGATATTTTCTGAAACTGCTGGTAGCAAGGGACCAATGCAACTGACTAGAGAACACTTTGTAGGAACAGGTGTGAGAAGGTGGGAACATTCAGGGAAAGGTCTCATATAAACACAGCATAACACAAATTAAACCCACCATTACTTGATGCTGCCGATGAGCCAAATTTCTTCTCATTTGCTGGAGACGAGCATTTATAATGTTCTTCCGCAAGGCATTAAACCCAAAGTGCTGAGAAAACAATCAGCAGAATTTTACTTACCATTCACTGTGTAGCCTGAATAACCAAGCAGCCAAGAGCCAATTTCCCTTGGGACCAGCTGCCCCTTACAGATAGCCAAAGCTGGGCATGTAGAATCCAGCTTTGTTGCTACTTGTAATGGTCAGTCTTACTGCCGTGTCATGGATACATAGCCGAGCCTCAGGCTCCCTCCCCCTGGTTGGAGAGTTTAGCTCTCCAGCTAAATTAAAAACCTCTCCCTTCCTCGGGTTTCTTCTCGAGTCATCCAGCTCTCTCCCTTGCTCTGTCAGCAATCACTGCCCAGGCCCCTTCCCACACCCTCTCTCAATGGAGAGATCAACAGGTCCTGCTCTTTCCCTGTCTGACTGGAGACCCACAACTTGCTCCTACCCTGAAGCAGGGGAGACTCACAACCTATCCCTTCCCAAAATCTCTCTGTACTGGGAAAGGGGAGCTTAAATACTGCTCTCCCCTCTCCCAGCTCTTTACTGACCTCTAACTCTTATGGTCTCACTGAACTACAAATCCCAAAATGCCTCAATACTGGGCTGAACTGGGAGGAATTATGTGCCGAGAATGTACCCTGCCTTAAAAGGCCAGCACTTCCTGTTACACTACTACTGCTATTTCCAAAATATAATCTCACTGGCTTTAGGGTCATTTTTTTGATGATCAAAACTGCCTCACACTACAGAATAATATCTGCTCCAACAAGCCAGAGGCCCTGTGAATGCCAGAGATAAGGAATTTATTTATGTTGGGAAGTGGGGGTGCTTTTAAGGATAAAGGGAAAAAAAAGACTAACTCCTATCCCTCCCCAAGCAGAAGAGACATTTATAGGCTCTCACACAGGTGGCTGGTACATGATGGCATTATCACAGAGGGAAGATTTTCAATCTTCAAGAGGGGAGTACAGGAAGTACAGACATTGACTCCTGTAGCACAGCAGTGTAAACAGGAACAAAGCCATTTATCCTCATGGCACTGGGGCAGTAATCCTCCTGCATAAGTAGCAAAGGTGAGAAAAATCACTAGAATAAAAAGGGGAAGATGCTATTTCAGAGCGAAGGGGCCAGGGTGCGCATGAGGGACCAACTGGTCTGAGTTAATTTGCTTCTTGATTGGAACAATAACTTGATTTGCTCTTGATTGGAAAGATAGGTCTCAGATGAGATTTCCTATCAAGATATGAGTGTCAGTCCTCTATCTTATTAAAGTTAAGCACCAATGTGGACACAAGAACAAATGGATATCACTGGCCATCAAGTTTAGGTTTGAAATTAGATGAAGGTTTCTAACCATCAGAGGAGTGATGTTCTGGAAAAGCCTTTCAAGGGAAGCAGTGGTGGCAAAAAACCTAACTGCCTTCAAGACTGAGCTTGATATGTTTATAGAAGGCATGGTATGATGAGACTGCCTACAATGGTATGTAGCCAATCTGCAACTGCTAGCAAAATATCTCCAATGGGAAGTGATGGGACACTAGATGGGGCGGGTTCGGAGTTACTACAGAGAATTCTTTCCCAGGTGTCTGGATGGTGGGCCTTGCCCATAAGCTCAAGGTCTCACTGATCACCATATTTGGGGTCTGGAAGGAATTTTCCCCTGGATCAGACTGGCAGAGACCCTGGGGGGTTTCGCCATCCTCTGCAGCATGGGACATGGGTCACTTTCAGGTATAAACTAATGTAAGTGGTGGATTCTCTGTTACTTGAAGTCTTTAAATTATGATCTGAGGACTTCAGTAAGTCAGCCAGAGGTTATGGGTCTATTACAGGAATGGCTGGTGAAGTCCTGTGGCCTGTGATGTGCAGGAGGTCAGACTAGATGATCATGATGGTCCCTTTCTGGCCTTAAAGTCTATGAATCTATCTTCTCTACACACAACACCCTGAGGTACAGAGAGTTTGGTGGATTCCATGACAGTTTGAATCTGTGCACCTAGTATCTGAGCTGAACATTTCATGGAAGGAAATGCTATACATAGCACCTAAAGCATGACACACTCACCATTGACATGAACACACATGTGGCTAGGTGCGGCTCTGGGAAATCATTCCAAATAGCCTAGATTCCCTCTCACCTGAGATATTACAAAACTCTTACCAACAGATGGTGCCGGTGATGCTTTTCTGCAAGCTTGTGCTTCCAGGTCTCTTCCATGCACAGTACAACATCTGTCATCAAGTTAAAAATAAAGTATCTTTTATAGACACACACAACACACCCTCTTCTTCAGGGACAGGCACTAAATTCCAGTCCACATTTGCTTTAGCGTTGGGTTTTCTGCACTGGTATGCACATAGAGACATTTTGGTTGCAGCAAAGCTGTTAGAGGCTTCACTGGTTTAAAAAGACACATCTCTTGTCTACTGTCAGCAATTCCCTGCTGCCATATCCTAGTCCCTACAGGTTTTTACTTAATGTGTTCCAAGTGCTAGTCTTGCTCCCTTCCAATGCCCATTCGCTATGGACTATCCTTCACCTTTCTAATGAACAAGTGCTTCTCAATCCAACCATGCCTGACCCAAATGCTGCTTCTTACATTATTGCTCATCTGCCCCGTCCACCTGCAGGAGTATCTTGAACCTGGCACCTCTATGGCAGCATACACAAAGGATACAATGCTTCCAGCGTGTGAAGACTCTCCGTAAGGTCACCCTTGCTGCTAGCTCACCAATGCACTCCTGGTGGATTTGCATGCTTCTCCTGTGCTCCCAGGCCTGCCGCCAGCCAGAGAAACATCGTTGGAGCACACAGACTTGGTGATGTTGCTGAGCCAGCTCTAGAAAAACAGACACGAATTACACATGACCAGCTTTCTCTGCTCCTGCATCATTTGTGTCAGGACAAGGCAATGACATGCAAACTCTAGGCTCTCAAGTGACAGAATCTCCAGTACCAGCAAGGGATGATGGGAATTTTACCAAGAATTTTACCACCACCTATTAGCTGACATTGTTCTGGTTATTCAGGGTACTGTGTCCAGTTCTGGGTACCACAATTCAGAAAAGGTGTGGACAAACTGGAGAAAGTCCAGAGGAGAGCAACAAATGATTAAAGGTCTAGAAAAGACTGCCTATGAGGAAAGATTGAAAAAACTGGGCTTGTTTAGTCTGGAGAAGAGAAGACTTGGCAGGGGACACTATAACAGTCTTCGAGTACATAAAAGTTTGTTACAAGAAGGAGGGTGATAAACTGTTCTCCTTAACCATCGAGGACCGGAAAAGAAGTAATGGGTTTAAATTGCAACAAGGAAGATTTAGGTTAGACATTAGGAAAAACTTCCTAACCGTAAGGTTAAGCACTGAAACAAATTACCTAGGGATGTTGTGGAATCTCAGTCATTGGAGGTTTTTAAGAACAGGTTAGACAAACATCTGGCAGGGCTGGTCTAGATAATATTTAGTCCTGCTTCAGTGCAGCAGACTGGACTAGATAACCTATCTGGGTCCCTTCCAGTCCTATATTTCTATGAATCTCACTCACTGTCCTGATGCTTCTTTTCTCTTTGAAGCTGCAGGTGCCCCAGCCAGGCCTTCATGCATCTCCTCAGCTCCCAGTGCTGATGATGATTTACTGCCCAGGCCTCCTTCTGCTTGTCATGCTGGATGTGCAAATACAGCTCCATCCACTGTAGCCAGGCCTGACAATACAAATTAGAAAAAATTAGGAGGAGGGTCAGCCAAGAATAAGCAGAGGAGAGCAAGGGAACATTGAGGGAATGGGCAAGAGCAGAAGAAGGGGAAAAGGAAGCACAAAGGCAATGGAGAGGGAGAGCATATCAAATAGAGACCAGGAGACAGAAATAAAGGAGCTATGGGGAATGAGATTTTCATGAAGCAATAATGTATGTTCAATTCTGCTGGTCATTTCCAATCTATTTAGGCCTGGACTTTCATTAACCTCCTCCTCCTTCCCTCTCATTCCCACCCTGGCTTTCCCTACATGTACAACCAAACTCCTCTCACCTTGTCAACAACACTGAGCTGTTTCTATACCCAAATCATACTGCAGAGTGGAAGGTGAGAGGAAACAGGGAATTCCAGGGCCAGTCTTACAACAGCCTGAGAAATTTTAAGTTACACTACCATTTTTTCCTTTTAAAGGGCAGAATGCTACTTTCTGGGAATTAATAATGGGCTCCCAAATATAATCTTCTCATTTAAAGGAGATGAAGGAGGCTGGTATCTAAAGTCCTAACAGTGTTTCCCAAGTCATGGGACCAGCCTCCCTGGCAAAGTGCTGATCCCATGCAGGGTTGCCATCTGTCAGTCAGGCTAGAAGCAAAGACCACACCCTACCCAAGTGGGAAGAGAGCAAGTGCCTTGTTCTAAACCCATGACAGCAACCGCCACCCTTCCAGGGAAAGGCTGAACAATTCCAGGGCGCAGGAAATAAAATATATCGTCTTCACAAATTATTTTCACTTTGGATTTCACAAAAGATTAACTGTCCATTGAACAGTGAGTGTCCTACAGTCACTTCGCATCTGCTGGGTTGTGAGTGTAAATGACCCAGTGAGGAAGATAAGATGATTGACTCCTTTTGGCCGTTTGAAACATAATAAAAATCATTTTCCTCCACCTCTTATTTATTGATTTGTTTTAAAGTGGGGAGCTCTTTGGGGCAGAGACCATGTCTTGTCTTTTTAAATTACTCTATAAAGCATCTGCTATCTTCCTGGGCATGGTGTAAAGAATCGTAATAATTCCCTTTGGCCACGCAGCTCCTTAGAAATACACTGAAACCTAGAAAAGCCTGGATTTTGCTTTTATACCTGCATTGTAGAGAAGAAGGGTGTTTGAGGACCCCATGTGGAGAGAACCCGGGGATGGTTCTATTTTACTTGCACCACTGAGAAGCAGTTCACGGGTAAGATCTTGCCTGGGGAACTCACACCTGCATGCACATCTGGAGGGGTAAGGCCAAGCCTATACCTCGCATCACCCACTCTGTACATCCTTTCATTAGAGGTACCTCAGTGTACAAAGGGATTGTTGAGGGTGGAGAATTCTTTATTCATTTGTTAGCTATTACTCACAGCCATATGTGATCTCAGGTATGAAGGGTTGGGGTTTGAAGGACTTACCCGAAACTGCAGGCTCTGGGCCCAGTGCTGCAGGGCCAGAGTATTCATCTCACGTCCAGTACACTTCTGGCGCAGTCGCCTTGTCCACACTCTCCATGACATGCTGCCAAAAGCATTTAAGACACATTAATTCTGCTGTCTGGGGTGAGGAACTAACCTCCTCTCATCAGGAAAGGCAGGGCTCTACATACACGTTACTGATGCACTGCCTTCTAGATGGAGTCATGTGGTCTTTTGAGGGGTAGGGGAGAAGGCAGTTGAGACAGAATCATAACTATGAACCAGGAAGATTTAGTGTGGGAGCAGATCATGGGATAGAGAAGGTGTTTGTGGTTTCTCACCGCAGAGTGCTTGTTTCCTTGAACGCCAATGCCTCGGATCGCATCCTATGCTTGGTCCTGCGAACATCAATGTAGATCAGCCAATGCTGCCATGTCCAGCGCAGCTTCTGCTTCTCCGCTGTGCACAGCAATGGTTATAACATTTTTTTAAAATGACATACAAGGATTTGTTATTTTAAAAATCATTATCAGCCTTACATTGCCACCTACTGGGAAAGGCTAAAACTGCAGCCATTCCAAGAGCTGGGGTTAGAGAGAGAGAGGCACAGATAAGCCTTGTCTGCACAAGGAAATTGTCCAGAATAGCTACTCCTCAATGACTCCCTGCATGGACACACTTATTCAGGAATAAGAGTGTCCACATGAAGACTTACTGCGAAATAGCTATTGCACTTTAAATGCATACACTACTTAATTCCAGAATAATTGATGTAGACAAGCCCCTTAGAGGCTGGCAGAGCAATGGAGATGGGTTTAAGAGAAGATCTGAAATATCAATAGCGTCACATAACCCGCAAGGTATAAATAAAACACTGTTGAATGACTTTGTTCAGGCTGCACGATTCCTGTGCACACATACTGCAGCCTCAGATACAGTTACTGAGAATGCTGAGGAAATATTATTTGTATAGCAGTAGCTGCCTAGCTGCCCATCACTGACCCATTGTGCTGGACTCTGTACAAACATAGCACAAACCTGGGCTTGGCATCTTTTTAAATCTTCCAGATCTCTTAAGGGTATGAAATACTCAGCATACCTGTCTTATTGGACAAGATTAAAATATAATATCTAGTTCTTTATATAGCGCTTCAGCAGTAGTTCTCAAAGCACTTTACAAGGGAGTATTATCTCCATTTTAATGGGGACATTGAAGCACAGAGAGGTGAGGATAAGAACTTGCCCAAGTTCAGCAGCATAGCCAGGAACACAACATAGGTTTCCTAAATCACAGTCCAGTGGTCTATCCATTAAGACAAACTGCCTCCCTCTCAAACTCTTAGAACAAACCCATAGCCCAAGACTGATGGTGTTGATTTGGCGTATTATTAATGAGAAATGACCCAAAGTGTATTTTTCCCCAAACACAAGCTGGTTAATTTTATGCTATTTAATATTTAAAATCAAATAGAAAACATATCTTTCTATGGCAACATCCTCCAAAATCTAGTGAGCCAAGATCTAACATATCTTAAAAGGGATTACTTCTTTTTTACTAATTAATGGGAGGATTATTATTTTTCTTTGTAAGCCAAATAATTTGTGTTAATTTGATATGTGGTATTAACATTTAAAAGCATTGCTCAGAGCTACTGGCATAAGTATTTTCTCCTCTTCAATGTTGTAAATTCTAAGGTTTTATAATCAACACCTCGAGATGCAATTTGACTCCTTGTGAAAATGGGAGTAGGGCTGCATGTTAATGCCTGGCCTCCTTACTTGGAGACGGGAAAACCATAAATATTTTACAGGTATATTATTTCCCTTCATCCTGAAATATCCCCAAGTGCTTTACAAACTACAGCCAGGTCCTAGTCCCTGTACCTGACCAAATAAACTGGCTTGGGGTAGGGGCATCTGCAGCAGTCGGGGAGGACAGAATCCTTCCTCACCCCTGGCCTCACTTTACAGTTGCCACTTGGCCTAAGGGACACATTTACTTCCACAAATGATGGGGCCTCCCTCCACAAGAAGGTGGATGAGTCTCTTTTGAGTTTACTATACCCGACATTAGGTGCCAGTCTGTAAATTTCCAGGGTTGCACACATATACAAACACCACAGTTGTCAGCTAACCTCACACTGGACATGCAGTATGGGACAGAAATCTTGACTTCAGCTTTAAAATTACAGTCATTTACCACTTGATCTCAAAGGAATCACTCTATCTTTGTCTGTAGTCACTGGAAGTTGAGACCATTACAGACAAGTGAGTCAGTGGGGCAGGCATTTGCAAAGAAAACTTTCTTTCTCCTCCAGTGCATTTAGAATATGTATCCCCTTTGCATGTGCGATTCCCTAGCTGGGTTTCATAGCCACGGTAGACCAGAGAACATGTGCACTAAAGCAGGGTGCACTTAGGAGCTACAGAATCTAGGACTCAACATAGCTCAAGTCAGAACTCTATTTCACTGTGAAAATGTTATGCGCTTCATTTCATTCGTAACATGTGTTCTGAAAAGAGAGGGGACTCAGGATAAGGTGGGTAAAAACCAACATATGCACAGAGAGGAAGCCAGAGCTGACTCCTACATCAGCTGAGGGGCTGGGGAACTCCACCAATAATTTGTTCTAGTGAAAATACCCATTCAAATACATACCATACCAATGATCAGACCCACACTGAAGTGCAGGTAGAGAGTCTGAAGAGCAGATAGAGAGTCCCTTAAGCTTTTTCACTGGCATCCCTAACTATCTGTATAGCTGCACAGTACAATGCATCAAGAGCAATCTCCCCTGCTAGCCTTAGGTAGACAACCATCTGCACATAAGATTCAGAGATTCCAAGGCCATTGTGATCATCTAGTCTGATCTCTTGTATTACACAGGCCACAGAACTTCCCCAAATAATTCCCAGAGTGTAACACCCAAGTTTGATTTAAAAATTATCAGTGATGGAGAACACATCACAAGCCTTGGTAAATGACACTTGCACATAGGAGTCGGAGAGGTAAATACACAAACATATGCAGGGAATAGAGATTTGTCCACACACATCCCTGGAAAAACTGACATCAATGTTTAAGAAAGCCGCTCCCCATTCCCCTCTCACCATGAGCCTCTGCGACACGATACTTGCTCCTCTTTTCTCGCTGCTGGCATATAAAAGTCTTCCAGGCTTGGAATATCAGGTTGTATAGAAAATATCTGAACAACAGAAAAGATATTAGAATTGGATAAGATACAGAGAAGGGCAACAAAAATGATTCAAAGAAATTAAGGAGAGATTAAAAAGGCTGCCAGTGTTCATTTTAGAAAAGAGACTAAGGGAGGATATAATAATCTATAAAATCATGAATGGTGTGGAGAAAGTGAATAAGAAAGTGTTATTTACCCCTTTACAGAAGACAAGACCCAGGGCTCACACAATTAAATTAATAGACATTATGTTTAAAACAAACATAAGGAAGTACTTCTTCACAATACACAGTCAACCTTGGGAACTCATTGCCAGGAGATGTTGTGAAGGCCAAAAGAATAACTAGATAAAAAAAAGAATTAGATAAATTCATGGAGGATAGGTCCATCAAGGATATTAGCCAAGATGGCCAGGTTGCAACCTGGGTGTCCCTAAACTCTGACTGGACTGGATGACAGAGAATGGAACACTTGATAAGTTGCCCTGTTCCATTCATTCCCTCTGAAGCATCTAGCGCTGGCACTGTCAGAAGACAGGATACTGAGCTAGATGGACCATTGAGCTGACCCACTATGGCCATTCTTATGTTCACATGTTAAAAACAAAACAAAACAATGCATCATAAGCCTTGATCCAATCTAGCCAGTTCCTGTACAGTAGACCTGGTCTCAGTTGCTCTGGAACGGGCAGGAGAAATTCCTATCACACAGCTTCTAGTGAGACTTTATAGTCAGATTCTGAAAGCGAAGTGTCTTGCAGCACAGACTCTGGACTTTTTCTTCTGCCATTCAATGGAAAAGTCATGGTGGCACAAGGAAAGTGAGGCTTCCTAACATCCAAGGGGAAAAAGTTTGGGATCAACTTTGACTGCCCTTTGGATAACCCATTCTGCAAAGGCAACATCTTCTCAGAGATATTTTTAGTGAGTGTGTATGGCCTAGCCTCTCAATCACTCATCCATCTATGTTTCAGTCTACCTCTAAATAATTACACTGCCCCATACTGAGACATTAACAAGAGGATTCTGAAAGCTTTCTCAAACTGAAAAGGACTGCACAGAGAGAGCATGTAAAAAAGGGGACAGAACTCTTAGGGTATCCATTAATTCCTCATTCTCTGAGACAAGGTGAAGAAAGAAGAAACCCCTTTGTTCCTATGAATAATAGCCAAAAAAGCCTTGTGAGAAAGAGAGAAGAGTACAAGAGGCTTTGATGTTACAGTAAGAGGTTGAGGGGAAGGTATAAAGGGGTTATGAGGTTACTCAAGATATATAAAAGCCTCTTGAAAAGGAAACTTAATTTGTCCCATCATACAGCATATAAGCAGAAGAGGATCTAGAATGCCTGTTTCACTGCTAATGGGCTCAGAGTTTGTGCCAACGTGGAAGATAATCTGGGAGCAAGACAGAAATCAAGTTCCCAAATCTTAGTCAACATGTGAGCAGTAGACAAGCGGCATGGCAACTACTCTGCATTTTGACACAGTAAAAAAAGAATACAAAAGACAAGTGTCCAGCTGCTCATTTACGCCTTCCTTCAAGTCAAACAACAGCAAACCTCAAGAGAACTCGGCCACTTAGAAGACGAGAGGAATATCAATATGAACATGTTCAGAGGGATCTAAATGAATATTGATTCATGGAAATCAGGAAATTTGATTCAGACAAGGTGAACAGTACTTCGAAGACACCTGCGCTGTGACATCTGATTTCATCTTAGGACAAAGAAAGAAAAATGTACTGTTTGTTGGATGAAGGGGGGCCATAAGGAAGGAAGAAAAAGTTGTACATAATAAGTGAGGAAAGCATTAATATTGGCCTTTCCTCACCTAACAGTGCTGCTGGGGTAGTTTGTTTACTGACATACACACCATCCTCCAAGACCCAGGGAGGATGTCTCACACAGCTGTGAACACAACAATACAAGGTCATTTCACAGACCTGTAATGGCAGTCAGCTCTGACGCTAAGCTTCCACTCTCTGCAGACAATCCACCATTCCTCCTTCCACTCGCCAAAGGTTTTTTGCAGAATCTTCCGATCATAATGACATCTATACAGTTGAAAGATTTTGAAGATGGGAAGATTTGTAAAAATATCTTAGTCAATAGCAAATACATTTTAAAGGAGACTGGACCTCTCCTTTTTCCAGTATTAGCTACTTAACCCAACCGTATCTAACTACATAACAAAACTTTGCCCTTCTATACCACATTTAATCTGAGAATCTAAAAGTGCTTTAAGATATAATTAATTGAGCCTCACACAACCTTTGTAAATAATTACCCCTCTTTTAAAATTGAGAAACAAAATACAGAGAGGTTAAGTGACTTGCCCACAGTCAGTTGGTGGCAGATCTGGGAATAGAACTCCTCTCTTGAGCTATGCTTGAGCCTTGAACCATTAGACAACACTCTGCTACATTTACATTTCTAGTCAGTCTTGTTTGGTATTGGTTTGTGTGAATGTTTTTTCCAAAAGCTAACTTTTGTTTTAATTTTTAAAAGTATATTTGTAACTAATTTGGATTACAGGTTGATATTTCTCTGAAATATACCCACTGTGCTTCGTGAAACAAATTATTCTGAATTTAAAATTCCAAGAAGGGATGATTAAGAACCTTAGATAACATTCTTTCTACATGCACCATGTGCTATTAGTGTGGCTGCTTGTCCGCCTTTAGTTGCCATGTATAAAGGTTTATGAATGAGCTACTGCCTCTAAGTTTATTAACCTAGTCCTTTAGCACAAGCCATAAAGATCTTTGCTTTTAGATCCAGAGATCCTGGGTTCAATTCCCACAGATGACCAGGCCAGCGGATGGTGTTACATGAACATTCATGTTAATGTTAAACTAATAAAAACTCAGATGGGATGAGGTTTTGAACTAAGGAACTAGGACTCAGATGAGGGAT
The DNA here is from genome assembly GCF_027887155.1 of Malaclemys terrapin pileata. Lineage (NCBI taxonomy): Eukaryota > Metazoa > Chordata > Testudines > Emydidae > Malaclemys > Malaclemys terrapin. The sequence continues at coordinate 11,705,597 of NC_071520.1, read as the reverse complement.
TTCAAATAATAAGATTCTCTATCATTAGAATAACAATGACCAGTATATCTATTGTCCCTATCTGAGAAACCTCAATTCTGATTTCACTTAAACATTACTCTGAGAAAATGATCATTGGCCAAAATGACATCGCTAATATTCTGAAAAATTTAAAGTGACACTAGGTGCAAATGTGAATAATTTCCTCATGTTTCTCATCTACATATATTTTTCATAGAGATTAGGAAAACGGAAGGATCAGCCAAAGAATAGGCAACAGAGAGAGATAAGCAAACAATGGCCCCAGTCTTGCAGCCCTTGTTCACAGGAAGAATCTCACTGAGTTAACGGGGCTGTTCAAATGTGTAAGGTCTGCAGGATCAGGCTCAAAATGACCACTCCCCCGCCCCGCCACCCCAAAAAACCACCAAAAAAACATACATTACAATTCAAAGCTACCTACCCTATCAAACCAAGCTGCTAAGCCATTCCAAGCACTCAAGCAGGAAAAAATGAAAGAGGCATAGGTTATTCTTTCAGATTGACTGAATTGTTAAAACAACAGGAGGGTGGTGAACCAGGGCAATGTGGGATTTGGGCAGACCTGGCATTATCAGTGGAGCAAAAGGGACATTTTGTTTCCCCAAATGATCTTCAAGGGGCCCCAAATTATTGTCAGAAAGGCCAAAATATGTACAATATGTACAGCCTTCATCCTTTATTTAAATTATAAATCATAGCAAAATACTGACACAGTAGCCAAATTTCACTTTTTTTAAACTCTTAAAATCCAAGACTTTCCAGGGATCTAACTACCTCCTTGGAAGGTTGTGCACTTTTAAAATAACATTCAAAGGCCCAAAAATACCCACTTGCCTCCCCCAATAATGTGACCCTAGATCTGGTCTTGTATTTGGGAACAATATTTTTAAATTTAAAATAAAGTTATTTTGGTTTAATTTAGCTGGCTGAGCTCTCGATTTCAAAAAGGGCATTGCCAAAGCAAGTAATGCACACCCAATATGTGGGAGGAAGAGGGGAAGAGTTCTATTATGGCTCTCAGGACAATTCATGTTCACCAGCTAATTCAATCTTGGTAAGAATTTATATTCCTCATAGTGGAATGAAATGGGATGACTTAGGGCCTGATCTAACTCGTACTGAAGTCAATGCAGGTCTTATACTATCTTCAATGGGAACTGGATTATGCCCGTAGAGCAAGGACAAGCAAGAATGGACACATAAATTAAAGCAAAATAGGAAGAAATTCCAAAGAGAGTGTTGCTTTTTCAGTAGTGATTTAAAACCAAATTGTAGAACCTCTATTGCTGTAGCAGTTCAAAGATCAAATACGCAAAGCATTTGTGAATATACAAGGCTATTCTTAATGTATACTGCAGGATGAAGTGAACTAAATGATCTATTGGGTCTGTCCCACCTTTACTGTCTATAATATTCTAATTTAAAAAAACGTATACAATGAAAATGAAAGGCCAAATTCTACTCTCAGTTTCATTGGTGTAAATCCCGCAAATCTGCACTGAAACCAGGGCAATTTCTCTGGATTTACAGTTAAAGTAAAATTTGGCCACAATTATTTAAGAATAATATTCAGAGAGATCTCAAATAATTTCAAAAGGCATCTGCAAATATTTTCCTGCAAAGCAGGTATCCCTTTGCTTAGCTATACAATGCTCAGCCACGTCAAAGTAGAATCTTACTATTTGGAGCTTCAATTACCTGGCTTTGGAAGGAAGAACTTGTCCAAATGTCTTTTTCTCCCACAAATAGAGGAACTTCCTGGCCAGATGCCTGGAAGACAAACACAGGTTAGTTGCCTTTCTGCATTTTTGTACTCAATCTCTTAATTCCAGGCAATGTTTTCTGAGACTCAGAAGCTTGATACATAATAACTACAATACACAACACTAAGGTCCCAATCCTGCACAGACTTAAACATACATTTAACTTTAACCATCTGAGTTGTCCCATTAACTTAGGCAAGTGTACCACTGCAAGACCAGGGAGCCTAATCAGGACACACTTAGCTGGGAAATCCATGTAGACAAGATGTCTCCTCTGGAACCTATTTATACCTAATGATACTAAATAACAATGATGGTTGCTTAACTGGGATGCTGTCAGGTGATTTAATGGAGCTTAGGCCCTTCTGTGTTTCATTTGCATGGTGACTATCTGATTCCATAACAGAATGGCTTTTTCTAAACAATTTGTAGAGTGGGTCTTAGACCACAGAACCAAGAGCTAAAATACCTGGCTAGATTCCTATAATTATATTCTATTCATATGCATCTTGTTCACTACGAGTTATTTACATTTTCCTACAGGAGGAATAGCAAAAGATCTCAAACTCCTCATAAAGCAAACCATTCAAAATATAGAATCAGCCACAGTGAGAAGGACAGTCATAGTACTACTTTGTATTTAGAGAGCACCTTTCCCCTGGAAATCAAAAACAGTGGGTATTATTAGTCCTATTTAACAGATGGAGAAACTGAGCCACAAAAAGGATAAATGACTTTCTCAAGGTCACTTAGCAAACCAATAGCAAATATGAGAGTAAAACCCAGGTCTCATGACTTCCAGTCCCATTCTAACCACTAGAAAATGCTGCCTTCCTTAGTTGGATTAAAAAAACAAAACATACAGAGCACAGCTTTCACTATCACCTGATACGGAGTTCTTTTAACCTCCCACCTCGGTTCCAGGTGTATGTGACCCGATATGGAACCAGATGACTCCCATTCCAACACTGATTCCCACCAGGCCGGGGAGTAACAGATCGTCCAAATGCACGGACTTTGGGAGTATGTAATTTCTGGGCTGCATCTGTCTTGAAAGATCTTAAACTTAAAAGGAAAGAGAAAAAGAAATATCACTTGTAAGGTCAGATTCACAGTTAGCAGATGTTAGTGTCTATGTGACCTCATCCATACAAAAGTATCACACTAAAATCACATATAAAGTTAACACCTGCAGACAGTATTTTTAAAAGTTTCATTTGATTAATTTTCATGCTCAGTAAACTGTCTCCTGAAATTTCTCAGTCATTCCCCAAAAGTTGCCGTAAAACATAGTGATGGGAGCACAGTGTCCAAGTGCAATCATCCCATTAATATTTCCTCTTTGTTTTAAAGGTGACATGGAAAAGAAAGAACGTTGGTTTGTGTTCTCTTTCACTTCATTAATACTTATAAAGACCTGAAACTTTTGTGCAGGTGGGTTTGAACTTGTTGTTCTGCTTATTTTTTACCTTCTGAATAAAATAATATTACCACCTAGTATTTTCTTACCTATTTTTGCTGAAAGATTCCTACTAGAGTACTGAAGTGGGAGATTTCTCAACCTTCAGTTAAAGGGCAAGAAGCATTTAATCTTTCACATAAAGATCCTTTCTCCTAGCTGTGCGCAGACAAGTGAGCTAAATACCTTTTTCTTAAATAAATACTACTACTACTACTAGTAGTAGTAGTTTTAAGAAATCTGACTAAAAATCCCTTCCTGTCTCTTAGTACTTGTGATGTCACAGTCCTATTAATTCACTAGTGTTCCATATAGTCTTACAGGAAAGATGAGACCTGAATTTCCGAATTGAAAAACAAGCAGGAAAAAAAAGAACTTTTCTGGAAAAAAGAAATTTCAGACCTTTATTCATCATAAAGAAGCCAAACTAGGCAAAACATTTTTCCCCTTTTGCAGGTCATCTTTAAACAGTTTGTCTTAGTCAAAGTGCAGTTCCATTGTGAAAAGTGACTTTAAAAATGGTGTTATGGGATTCCATGTTTAACATTCCTGATTGACTTTATGATAACAACCACAATTTAAGACCAGCTACAACTTGTTGAACCAGTTGCATCCAATTTTCCTTTCCAGAAGCAAACACCGCCACCACCCTCCAGATTTGAACATTAGAACCATAAACACATTCCTGAGCTCCCCAATAGGCAACAGAGGCTTCATCTATACAAATAAAGTGGAACAACTTTTGAACAGATGTCTATAAAACATTGTTAATAGCATCTTCTGAGTGAAATACACAGGTAACAACTTTATTTAGATCCAACGGAGTTGGATTGATAGAAAAACAAAATAATATAACTGCATCCTTTAACATGGAAGGGCCTATCCACCATTCCTCACCTGCCCTTGGATTTTTTCTCCATCTTTCCTTCAATCTTGGGTCCTCTATAATCAAATCCACTAATCTTTCTGGAATCTCACGTGTTAGCAGTCAAACACCTTTGGACAATATATAAGAATTATTTTGAGTTATTTTGGGTGAATCAGTGGTGCTTATATGACACGTACATTTTGTATCAACTCTCAGGTGCACCCCAACCACTTCTCACGCAAACTCACCTGAATAAAATAGTAAACAAAACTTCTAGATGTTCAGTCAGTCAGAATGATGGACTGCTGAACATTCACAACCCTCTGATTTTATAAAGTTGATCTCAGTGGGTCTATTCAGTGAATAAATGTCCAAATATCATGATGAGGTCCTATATATGCATTTCTAATGTGCCCATCTCCATGACATCTATGTGCTCAACAGACTGGTTTAGTCAAATAATGCAATTGGACTGCTCAGAATTTTTAGTGACACCTGGTCCATATGTATCAATATCACAAACAATTTGATGTTTTTTGTTAATTGCCCCATATACAAAGGAACTGAAAAATATGAAGCATGAAAGAACTTGACAGCTGGATATAAACAGAGCAATCTGATTGGCTGATAGGGATGTCACACCATATTGATAATGCCCAGTAAGTACACAAGTCTAATTTGTTTTCCTTATAATAATAAGCTGCATTTCTTAAGACAGTGAATTTACAGAGGATTACTCTGTTTCTCAGGTTATTAAAGTCAAGGAACCTTTGGATTTGTGCTTTAAAAAACCATCAAATCATGCCAGACACATCATACTTACTGTGACTTATTGCTCTTTAAAAAAAACAACTTTCTTAAAGCTGAGCAAATTATCTTTGTTGTAGACTATTAGCTTGGAAAATTTAGCTTTTTTTTTTTTTTTTGCAACCTTAGAATGGGCTCTTTGTTTGCTGTTGCTTTTTTGCAATACAAATTTCAAGGCTAATTTTGTCCAGTTTTGATTAACAGAAAAATACCTCCCAGATTGTGACCTTTTATTTCAAATTTTAACTCACAAGGAATAGTGCATGCTAAGTTTATAAACCCCATGGCAATCAACAGTTATGATGAAACACTGAGACACCCTAATGATAACATCAGTCAAGATTACTTAACTCTTGAGACAACAAGGGATGTCTAAATAGAACTGCTGCTGTATAACCAAATCCTGGTATTTATATGAACCTAGGTCCCAGTATCTAGACATACTAGTTATGAGCCAAAATACGAGAAAACAGATAACAGGTGAAACTGCCTCAAACACAAATGAAGAAAATGGAATACCAAATACAACCCCTGATCCTGTAATGAATTCTGTGCAAGTGGACCCCAGCACAGAGTCTGACTAAAATTAATTCAGCTCTGAAGATGCATGGGTCTGTCTCCATAGAACATACTGTAGGATTAGGGTCTAAAAGAAAAGTTTCTCTGAGCAAGGCATGAAAGATTGGAATGAAAGGGACATTAAAGCCTCAATTCTGCAAAGTGATATGAGTGAAGTTGGACCCCTGTGCCAATGGAGAGAGTCACTGAAGTCAATGGGGCTCTGCCCACAGTGAACTCCTTGTGGGATCAGGGCTGAAGAACCAATGGAGAGAGTCACTGAAGTCAATGGGGCTCTGCCCACAGTGAACTCCTCGTGGGATCAGGGCTGAAGAATCCAAATATACTCATTTTCAATCAAACTTTCATATTTTTTATATATATATATATAAAGATATATATATATATATATATATAAAGATATATATATATATATATAAAAAACACACATACTACAGAACTACACAGTGATGCGCCAAACCCTTGCAATAAACACAATGAAGATGCTATGTCTGGGGTCCTGGCTGTAATGTAATAATAGTAACCTATCTACTACAAAGATATTTGTATTGTGATGGTCTCTGTGGTGTTTGTACTTTCCCTATTTAAAGGGCTGTAAAACATTAATAACAAAACTAGTCTAATGCTTTATATTGACCAGACAGTTCTTGGGAAGGGCACCTTCTCACTTTGAATTCCAATCCCATTCCATTTTTGAGAGTTCACAAATCCCCTGGAATCTCTATTTCTCCTGGCACTCCAGGGAAGTGTCATAGATTCAGAACAATCCTGTTAATATGGCCGACAGTCCCTGGGAGTCCGGGTTCCTCTGGCCCAGAGTCCAGCATCAGAACCCCCTCACTCTCATGTGCCTTTCTCTTTTCATACCCAGAAAAGGATCTGAAAGGTGGGAGAAGGGAAGGTTGTGGCTTCACAGCCCAAGCTCAGCCTTACTGTATTCCCTCAGCTGCTTTTATGAGTAACCAGGATCACTTGTAAGAACCCTACATTTTACAGGAGGCTGTGTGCAGACTCAGCAATTTAAAAGGTGGCTAGACTCCCCAGTCACAAGGCAGGAACAGGGAGACAGAGTACAACTCACAGTCCCATAACCCACTCCTCCAGCAGCAGGACCAAGATTACCTTGACAGGGGACCGACTCACTGCTCAATCCACCAGTCTTCCAGCAGGAGACTGAGGTTGACTCACTGTCCTAGACCCACCCCCCACAACTGTGGGACAATGGGGGGGGGAAGAGGAGGGAGGAACTCACTGCCCTAGAACCACACACACCCCACACACAGCTGTGGGACCTGGGGGGGGGGGGCAACTCACTGCCCTAGAGCCACACACACACACCCCACACACAGCTGTAGGACGTGGGGGGGCAACTCATTGCCCTAGAGCCACACACACACACCCCACACACAGCTGTGGGACCTGGGGGGGGCAACTCACTGCCCTAGAGCCACACACACACACCCCACACACAGCTGTAGGACGTGGGGGGGCAACTAACTGCCCTAGATCCACCCAAACAGACAGCTGTAGGACCTGAGGAGGGGGGCAAATCACTGCCCCAGAGCCCCCCCCCTTCAAAAAACTATGGGACCGGGAGGGGGTCAAACCACTGCCCTAGAGCCCCGCTCTGTAACCGGGGGACAATTCACGGCCGAACCCCACCCCCCACCAGTGGGGCAACTCATATCTCTCACAGCAGATGCCGTGCGGAATCGGGACCAACCCGTGTCCTAGCGGCTCCTCCCGCGGAATCCTCAGCGCAGCCTCCAGGCCCGCCCGGCGCACCGCCTCTATCACCATGGAGACGAGCAGCAGCAGGACCCCGGCCCGTATCTCTGAGCGATACGGTCCTGCAGCGGCCTCTAGCGCCTGGGAGGGGAATGGGGGAGAAGGAAACGCAGCCAAGGCCCATCATGTCCTCTTTGCCTCCTCAGTGCATGCCAGCTCCCACATGGCTATTTGGTATTGTGAATGATAAGGCCCAGCAGCCACGGGGCGAAGGACATGATCTTAAACACCCTCATCCTGCTCTGAGTAACCTCAAACAATCCCATGGCACATTCTCTGGGAGCACCACTCAGAGCATGTCCCCACTTCAGCAGCAGGTTAGGGGTGCTATATGTAGCCAGCTAATAGCACTTAGAACTCTTCACCTTCAGCACTAGATGAACTGAGCCTTACAAACACATCTGCAGACCTAACCATTATCCCTCTTTACCTCAGGTACAGAGAGACAAGATTATACAATCAGCCAATGGCAGAGTTGGGAAGAGAGCACACGTGACTAAGATGCTCTAGGGACTTTGGGGATGAAAACTGCTATACTAATGTAAGTAAGTTATATTATTATTTAGTTATTAGTTATTATTGGTTTTGAGGGGATAGGTAATTTTGAATGGCTTTCCTGGCTAATAATCTACTTCTTGTGACCAGTGTCTATTCTTCTAAGCTTGACAATGTCTCTCTCAGACCATTTGCTAAGCTTGATCCCCAAAATGTCAAGCTTGTTCATGAACCCAGAGTTCTCCTGTACTTCAGTACAGGCAAAATTCCCCAGGGTTTCTGCCAAGAGAGAAGCCATCTGTCAGTGTCCAAATAAAGAATTTTGTGGCCCTGTGCACAATGGCAATTGAGGGAACCCAACCTTCCCTGCCACCAGGTGGCTGGGAGGACCCGGGAGGGTGTTGGAGAGCAAGCCTCCCCACACTCACCCTGCAGTGACTTCTGTCCTTTAGTGCTGGCGCAGCTCCCCACTCCTGTTTTTTTGGCTCTCTCCACAGTACATAGGTAGGGCCCTCCCCTGCCCCCTCATCCCCTTCCTGCCCCACTATGTGTGTGTGAGAAAGTGCATGTGTGTGGTTTGTTTTGGTTTTCTGCCAGTGATCACGGGCCCTCCTGAGGTGGGGGCCCTGTGCAAGTGCACTGAGTGCCTTTGGTTAATCTGGGCTCACCTTCTATAGCCATCTTCATGACATTGCTTTGAAACTTGCTTTTTAAGCACAAGGCATATTAAAGAATGCAGTCCTTATGTAGACAAAATTCCCATTGAAATAAATTTATCTGCATGAGAACTGCAAAATCAAGTCTAAAATCAGCCTAAAAGGGAGTAGTGTATCTTGACACAGTATTGCATTGGATTAGTCATCTTTTGCCATAGCTGTAAAAAGAGGAAAATATAGTCCTTCTTATATATTGCTGCTTTATGAAGTGTGTGGCTATCCCGTTTTCTAAGGTGTTATAAGAAGTTACAAAATAGCATTTTAGCTTAGGATGCAGGGATATTTACAAAAACTACAGTTAAACTAATCAAGTTTGCAATCATTTCAAAGTGTGTATCTAAAATATTTTACAAATACAAAGTAAAAAAAAATCCATATACCTGATGCAAACAGCTATAGTAGCAATAATGGCAAGTATCCTGATTATCCTGCCCTAATTTGTAAAATCTATTATGTCTCTCTTCTAACAAATATCCCTGACCCTAGAAGTGCTATGTGGTTCCAGATATCTGCCTCAAACCTCACATGTATTAGGCTCTGATCTTGAACTGAGAACTGCACAGCAGGTGGACCCTGACAACTGAGTGGAATCCCATGAAAGACAATGGGTCTCTGTGCAGACACAGGGTCTACCTACATAGTTTCTCAAAAAGACCTTATAGTGGGCCCTTCAAAACACTATACCCTGTAGAGCTCTTGCTTAACCCTCAAGTATGACAGTTGGAGCAGTGCTGAAGAGGTCTTCATCCTGCAATAAACTAATTAAGGTGGACAAAGAGTAGATCAGCCTGACAAACTTGCTGTACATGGAAGGTATCAAGTGAGGCCATTTTTAAATGTTTGTTTAAAGATATCACTGACTTGTAATGTAAGAAATCTTCATATAATATTGTTTCATTCTACAATAAAGGTTGATGTGAATGTATTATCTAATATAGACCTTGTGTTTAATTGGAAAATAGTTGAAGATAGTGACTTTTGCCCCAATCCTGCAAGTTGCTCCACATAGTCAGATCCCTGTACTTATGTAGAGTTGACTCAACAGGGCTCCTGTTCTGAAGTTTTCACAACTGGGACCCTAAATGAAGTTCTGTGAACATAGGGGGTCGACTTACCTGGACCTCAATGCAAGATCAAGGCCTCAGATGCTGTTAATTAAAAAGTTCTATAAACAGGTGTTGGAAATATATTCTCTATTTCTTGCTAATAGCATAGGTGTACCAGGAGACTGAGAATAAGAAAGATTAAGTAATACAATTGCCTGTTCTTATTTTTCTCCTGTTATTATGTAGACATACCAAGTTTAACTGGTTTGAGAAGGGAAAGGCCTCATTTTGGATTGATTTAAAGGGTAGTTTTTTAAAACATGTCTTTGATGAAGAATGATTTTGCAGTGTGTATATGGGTCCCTGGGAGGTGAGTATAGTGCACATGACCCTCTTTCCCCCACCCCAAAACACCCCACATACAAACAACAAAAATAACCCCGTGCGAGAACTAAGCACTCGCCCGGCCTAATAAGTCTCTATCAGCTTGTGTGCACATGGCCCTTAAACCATATCCCCGCCCCCGCAGCATGGGCACCAGCTTCCATCGCAGGGCTGGCTGGTGATAATGCCTGAGGAGTCCTCGCAATCCGTCAAACCATCCGTCTCCGATGGGTATGTCTATAAAAAAATCGGTCCTAGGCTGTGATTCACTTTTGAAGTTCGATATACGGAGGCGAGAAGTCGCCATACAGCGGGAGACTGTGCTTTTCAGTCAGGCATTACAGCCGAGAGCCCCCGGGCCGGGCAAGCAGGCCGCGCCTGCGCGGTGGCTATTAAAGGGGTAAGGGGTGGGCTCTAGAAAGCCCCGGTTACGGTGGCTGAGAGGAGACAGAGTGCGAGAGTCGGGCAAATCGGGAGAGGGCGCGCGAGCGAGCGAACGAGCGAGCTGGAGAAGGGAACGGAGGGGTGGGGGAGTAGCGGCGGCGCGAGCCGGGGGTGGGCAAGCGGCCGGGCGGGGAGGGAGCTGTGTGTGTGTGGAGAGCGTGGCGCGGGGCGCTGCTGGGAGGGGGGGTGGAGAAGCCGGTCACTAGGGCTAAGTAACGCCGTGGGCGGCGGCAAGGCCTTGCGAGGAGCTGAGCGCTCTGGAGGGGACCGTGTCTTCCGCACAGTGAGTATCTTCTTTACCCGGGGCCGGGGACCCGCACTGCCAGGTGAGACGTTACCTGCGCGGTGCCTCGGCGTCCCCGCTCGCCACCGGTGTGTTGGTGTCTGGGCCCAGTAAGATAAGGCGGCCCTGGGTCATCTTTTCCCCTTCCCCATCCCGGATGAGGGCCTCCACACAAATCGCAAACCTATCGCTGTGAGCGTCAGGTCACCAGTGGGGCGGGTGGAGAGTGGCACCTGCGCTGGGGGGGGCTGTTGTGTCTGGTCTCGCCAGCCATGAGGCTGGGGGCGCCTCTGCCTTGTCAGCTGTGTAGGCTTGCCAGCAGTCCCTTACTATGAGGGACAGCCCCTATTTTTTTCCTCTCTATACCAAAAGAGTGCTGCAAAAAGCAGCAAGAAATACCCCCGGTGAATATAAGTGCTATTGTTAACAACGGTATTGATTATGATAATATCAGGAAGAGCGGTGGGGCAGGGGTGCTAAGAAAAGTTCCTTATTTTTGAAATAGTGTTGGCAACCATACAGAAACAGTGGCACTCACTTGCTGTGTAGGACTCTGTTTGCTCTGCAAGCCATGGCTTGGAGGCCTAGGCTCCTCCATGGTATTCATGTGGGTCCACTGTCCTGCATGCCCCAAAATGGGGTACAAGTGACTGTCATGGCAACGAGGTTGCATAGGCATCTAGGACTTCCCAGCGTGAGGCAGGGGGCTTTCTATCCAGTCTTTCTCTTTCATTTTATGAACTTCCCATCTGTATTCTGTTTCTGTCCCTGTGATAATCTCTGTTGTGCTAAAGCTGCTTAAGAGCTGGGTCTCTGAACTACAAAGGCGTCTAGGTGCCTATGATTAATTAAAATATTTGTTCTAGAGCTGTTAATTAAGATATTTTACTGCCAGTTTAGGTGCTCAACAGCTAACACATCAAACAGTAAAAATATATTTTGTGACATGTACTTTCTTATGTTAAATGTAAGTTGACGACAGTTCCATGGGCAGTAAGGAAGGTGTACGCTATAAAGCCTTCAGCTGTGTTGTCTATTTTATTAACATAATTCTGTTTGTTTGTTTTGTTTTTTAAATCAGGTCCATAGTCAAAGGCTTTCAAGTAGCCATGGATAAGAGAGGGGCTATAGCAGAAATGGAAAATGGTGACACTTTCCTTGACTTGAGCAGAATAACAGTAAAATCTCATCGTTACACAAAAGTAAGCTAACTTCTTTCTTTAAAAATTGTATGAAACACTTAGATTGAAACTGATCAATTTTAGGGGGACAAAAAGTCCTGTGTTCCTCATAGGCCTTGTCTAGAGTAGGATTTGAAGGTGTGATATAGCTATATATTAGCTAGCATCTTTTAAAGGTCTAGTGTAAACAAGGAATGCTGTCTTAAATAGATACTACAGTGAGGTGATAGTGTCCATGTGCCTCACAACATGTGCTAAACTGATCAAGTTGAAGCCTATGCTTGCCCTCCACTATGCTTTAAAATGTGTTGGCAAACTTGTGGTGGCTAACACGTGATAGATAACATGTTTTAAATTATAGTCTGTTCAAGGCCCAAATGGACATCATACCAAACATGGAGGAGAGTCCTTCTAGGAGCAAGGATAGTGTCTCCTTGGAATGTTTAATTCTCATGTGTATAGCTGTATCAAATATGGCTTGTAAATACAAACTATACGCGGAAGCCTTGTGCAGTGAATACAGTTTCAGAACTTATGAAGTAAGTTCAGTTGTGAACCGGGGGAAGCTGAGGCCATACATAAGACACTAACAGATATTTAAAGTTGGAAGAAACTTTAAAGTATTGACATTGTCTTATAGTTATGATGCCTTAAGCTTTATAGTTCTCACCATACTCTTATGGTTCATGCTCTTGCAAACTATCCAATTCTTGTATATTAGAGATAAACTGGTAGCCCACTTCTGTTAATGTTGGTATTCTGCATTGGCAGCACTGCTGAAACTGTTTGCTTCGCTGTGGGAAGACGTGAGAAAACTATTTTGTTTGCTATGGTGATTAGGATTTAACTATGTTGGGTGTTGTGCAAACAAATTAAAAAGATGTTTCCTGCCCTGGAGAGCTTACAATCTGAATATAAAACAAATCCTAACAAGTGGGTTTAATAAATAAAAGGATGCAGTTACAGGAGAAAGGCCAAGGGTAACAGATAAGAATGCAGTTACATAGGCTAGGTAGTATATAACGTGAGTTGATTCCATTACTCTCTCTTGAAAGTATGTCTCAATTTTCAGACTTTTATTAATCTCTTCAAGGTTTTTTGCTAAGTTTACTTGTCTCCATTAAGTGAAAGACTAGCTTCTTTCAGCATGCCTTCTAACACTGACTCAAAACCTATTTTTATAGATACATATATTTAAAAAAAAAAGCAAGATATATACAAAGATCCTTGCTTTTTGTTAGACCTGGGCTCCTTTTATCCTCTAGCTCCATTGGTTTTACTTGTCTGCAGATCACTGTACTCAGTTATGTATAAAATGCTGTCTTTTTTTTTTTTTTTTTTTTTTTTTTGTAATGGGGAAAACTTCAAGTGAGGGACTGAAATGTTGGGCTCAGGCAGGGTTATTGGTTGTTTTACATCAGTAATGACTCATCAACTCCCAAAACAAATTTTTTTTTTGAGCAGGGAGGTGCAATTAAGCTGCTTAAATCTTGTGCATGTCTTCCCCTCAATCTTTAGTTCTGCCACTGTGCCCAGTCCCCTTTGCTGTTACCCTTCTCAGTAGTTTGAGATGCCTTGTATTGGGAGGGAGAGTGCAAAGTATAGCAATTTTCTCTAAAACTGAGTACTGTATGTAGCTTCCTTCAGATTCTGGTAGATGCATATCATTTGTTGGGCCTGAGGTGGCTGATAATCAACAAGGTACATCTTGTCCAACAGCTAAACAGGTGCCTGTGCCTTGCTCCCAGTTCCTACTGGCATAGGAAACAAAGATCCAAGCTTGCTCTTGAATCCTGATGTGTGAGACCAAGACTGCTAATACCCCGGAGTTTTGCTCCTCTGCCCCAGGAATGTGCTGCCATTGCTTCTGCGTTCCCAACACCAAAAATAGTAACAATACAATATTAATTTCTCTGGCACTTCTGTGCCCCTCATTTTGATCAGGATGCAGTTGTTAAACTAATGGCAGGATACTTCTAGTCTCATTCAATTGATATTGCAGTTTTAGTGGCAATTGCCTTCTGTCCTCGCAAAGTGAGGAAACATGGTAAATTACAAGAGATGTTAATCCCTTTAAAAATCTTAAGTTATCTGTTCTCTTAAGTAAAAGGATTTATTCTATGGTTTAGCTAATTACCAGAGCACCTTAAATCCAGGTGAAAAGCATAATGATTAGTCACCAGATTCCAAACTAGTCTGAACCACTGATGGTCCAGAACACTTAGTGGTGGTTTGTGGAGAATGGCTATTTATTCTCCTTGTTTCTAGCTGCTAGGAGCATAGTTTAATGTGATTTTAATATCTGCCATGTAAACAGTCACTGCAGGCCCATTACATAATTACAAATGGAAGGGCCACATGGTGATGAGTGAGAGGGCAGTTGATCCACACATTATGAAAGCTTGCAAACCCTTTGATCTAATAGTTTTCAAAAGGTGACCAGTGTAAGTTTTTTTTTTTAATAAATAAAATGTATTTTTTTAGCAATACTTAAAATTTGTGTTCCAAGTGCTGTGCAGATACTAATCCACACCATCACTAACAGAAGTATAAGTATTATTCCCACTTTATAAATAAGGGAACTGAGGCAGAGATGAAATTGCATCTCAAAGGCTGCATAGTCAGTCACTGAAAGAGCCTGGTCTAGAACACACAGGCTCCTGACTATCAACCCAAAGCTCATTATTATAGCTTATGGTGTCTCATGCTTTGTCTAAACCAGTAAACTAAGTAGCTGCTTTTGACCTTTGCATTCATAGAGAACTTGGCAAACTTGTACTGTTCAGGCCTGGTCTACGCTTAAAATTGAATTGTGGATTTGTTGGCACCCCTGAGCAGCATAACTATGTTGACCTAGAGGTTAGGCAGCGAAGTTGACTGAATGCTTCCATTGACCTAGCTACTGTCGGTCAGGGAAGTGGTGTTCTTGCACTCATGGAAAAACCCCTTCTATTGGTGTAGGTTGCATCTATACTACAGGATTATGCTAGCATAGCTGTTGTTCTACATAGTTGTACATTGCTATGGATGTTACCCAGTAGGCTAAACAGTCTTTGGTTGATATCTGCTTTAGATATCCAGTCATATTTTGGATGATCTTGCTGCGCTCAAATCTTCCTTTTTAGGTGAAATAAGGTGCTGGCTTTTCAGCCCCAGCTGTTTTTTGGTATTTCTAATTTGCTTAAACTTAACGTTTGCTGTCAGATGGCTCAATGCTTCATTGTCCACGCAGACTAAAAAAAAAAAAAAAAAAAAAAAAAAAAAAAAAATTTGAATACCCACTCATCACAAGCCTCAAGCATATAAAAACATAAGGATGGCCATATTGGGTCAGACCAGTGGTCTGTCTAGTATCCAGTCTTCTGTCAGTGGCCAGTGGCACATGTTTCATAGGGAATGAACCGAATAGGTCAATTATCAAGTGATCCATCCCCTGTTGTCCAAGCCCAGCTTCTGGCAGTCAGAGGTTTAGGGACACCAAGGTGTGCAGTTGCATCCCTAACCATCTTGGCTAATAGCTATCTATGGAGCTATGCACATGATCTTATCAAATTTTTTTGAACCTACTTACACTGGTGGCCTTAACAACATCTCCTCCTGCAATAAATTCCCTAGGTTGACTGACTGGATTGTGTGAAGAAGCACTGAATCATTAGATTCTAGGGAGAAGTTGCCTTTTCAGGCTAGCTTGGTGCTGTATGTCCTGGCTACTGCTAGGATCCCTTTATTCTTCTGGCTCCTTCCTGCTCGGCACTATCGGTTTGTCTCCCTGATTCCTGAACTAAAACAACTTGAGAAGGAGTAGGGTTAATCAGAAACCAACACCCTCAGTGCCACAGTGATGTAAATTGCTGTCCAAAGAACTGATGCTGCTCCTTTTTCTGATTTGCTCCATTTAAAGCACAGAGATGATGGCTGGTCTTCTAGTTTATCTTAAAGGTAACTTCAGAGAGTATGCTGTAATAGAATGTGGTGTGTGGTGTTTTTTAATTATTTTATTTGAAGCCTAATAGTAAAGGGGGAAGACTTAAATGTGTGGCATATATTCATTCTACCCAATGCTGAATTATGAATAACTACTATAATATAAACAATATATCTAGAGAGGACTTGGTGCTGTTTAGAGTTAAATCTTCCAAATTTTAATCCCAGCTCTGCTTCCATTTAATCATTAAAATTGGGATAAAGCTTGTCTGCTTCACAAGAGTAATTGTTTAGTAAATCTTATCACAGCACTTTGAACATAAAATTATAACTGTAAACCTAGCATGAAAATTACTTTCTTGCCTTTTTACAATCACTGATGATATATAATCATCTCATAGAACTGGAAGGGACCTCAAAAGGTCATCGAGTCCAGCCCCCTGCCTTCACTAGCAGGACCAAGTACTGATTTTTTTTTTTGCCCCAGATCCCTAAGTGGGGCCCCCTCAAGGTTTGAACTCACAACCCTAGAAGCACTCTTCTGTCAATTAGCTTCATCTATGCTGGGGGTTTTGCCAGCGTAGGTGTGCTGCTCATGGGTATGGGTGTTTTCCCACGCATTTGACATAACTTATACCAGCACAACAGAAAGTGTAGACCTAGCCTCAGAGCCTATGTCAAGAAAAAGGCCAGTCTTGTGCATTACTTTATTTTTAATGTAGACTTAAGATATTAAAGTCCTTGTTCAAATAGTCTGTTCATACTTATTTGAAAAGTCTATTTGATTTTCTGTGAAGTACCAGAAACATACTTTAAATAGATGAAATCCTGTGACCATTCTGGCCATTCAGTTGCCCTAGTATCCTTGTTCTGGCCCAAATATTGGGTTGATCAAGACAATGGGAGGTGTGATCATATGCATTCATGAATGGGTTAGTTTTATGCAAATTCTGCAACTTCAGTGGCCTGTTTTGCTAGTACCTATTTTTTAATTAACTTGGTCCACAGAGTAAATTCAGATTTCTGTCCTCTTCTCCCTCTGCTTATCTTTGATTATAATTAGTTGGTCCAGCTCCGCTAAAGGGGATTTTTGGAATACTCCTAGTAGATAATGCACTTAAACCTTTAGTACAAATTTTAAAATTTGCTCTGTCTCTTGCTTCTAGCATTCTTGTGTAATCTGGGCTGTAAAAATTAATTTTGGAGGATTTACTTGCAAAATTCAGACTAAAATCAATTAAAGTAGATTCATTACAATTTGGGGGGGCACGAACTGACATGCTTAAGTATTTGTGTAAGCTGAAACCCGAATATCTAAGTAAACCTTAAAAAAAAAACCCAATCCCATCAAACACAGATGAGCTGTCCAAGAGTAATAATGCAGTTAGTAGCTATCAAGCCGCCTTAGCTAGTATGTTAAGGGTATCCTTGCTAACAACAAGAACAGGGTGGATTTGATTTAAATCACTAATCAGGAAGACTCCATTTAATCAACAAGAATGCGCTTTTATGTAGAAATCCATGGTTGTTACCAACCTGAAGATCCTGGATGTTCAGACATGTTCCTTTCATCTTCAACGCAGCTTCTTCCTGAGAAGGAACATTTCTCATGATGTTTCATTTGGGCAACCAGGCCTTGCATTTCTTTGTTGCACTGTTTGCATTTTGCACACATCCCTGTCTTACCCACAGGTAGAGGAATGTCATTAAAATATTCCCAAACTGGGTCTCTCTTACGGCCTGCTGCCATTATAGGTTTTCCCCTTTGGTGAGAGAATGGTACGGTAGATCTCCAATCAATGAAGGCTACACTCGGAAAGACCTCAAGACTTCTGAAATATGCTGCTCAAACCGTTTTGCTCTTGTTTCTACTGCCCGTCCCTCCCTTCTCACATTATCTCCAGACTTCTTTTCCTTGTCTAGATCTATTCTGCCCCCAACAATCTTCTATTCATTGAACTTCTTGAAACTTTCTACTTTTAGAGAGAAGTAAGGGATTGACTCTGTGTACACAATTTTGCAGAAGGACAATAGGGTTGAGGTCTGTTTCTCACCTCCATATATTTATTTAAAAACACTTTTTGCTGTTAACAAGTATGTTATCTCTGGAGACACAAATCCAGTTTGAGAACTGCAAAACTAAGCATCCCTGATAGTATCTTCTAGACTGAGCACTGAGTCCCATTGGGTAGATAGAAAGATTAACCTAAATAATCTATACAGGAGCCCCTGGAACTCCATAAGATTGGGTCCCTAATCCATGAACTATTGGAACTCATCTACAAAATGTTTCTTAAACATTACATGAATATATTGTCTCATACTTTAGAATTTATAATCTGTATTCCATGATGAGATATCTTTGAGCTATAGTGATAGGTTTTTTCCTCAAGCATTTTGTCAAAAAATTTTGGTTTAAATAAAAATGATTTTTTTATTGGAAAAAAAATCATTGATTTTTATCCACCCTGAACAAGAATGTTTTGTCCCTCTTTTCCCCTCCCCCCAAAAATACAGAACACTGAAACTCTTCCAGTATTTTTGATCTCTACTAAGAATTTAAAACTGTCTCAAATTTGTTTTTTCTATCAGTCCAGGATATTTGTACCATTTTAAAAAATCCTTTTAATGTGCTTTAGCAGAGGGATATAACTAGCCTCAAGTTATTCAAGGATTTGCATCTCCCAAATGTTTCTAGTCCACTTAAAATTAAATGTTTTAGCACTTCCTGCAATTAATGAAGTTTCAGCACCACTGCTTCTGTCTTCGTTAACTTTGAATCCATATGTCCCAAACTCTAATTTTTTTTGCTTTATCATGGGATGTGAATTATTTGCTCCTAGCATCAATAGCACATAATCTGTTTTAAAATAGCTCTGAATCCTCTACTTCAACTCATGTTAAAATCAGTTCTCTGAACAAATTGTTCAGTCAGAATCATAATGGTCAGAAAGCATGGTCCCTCAAAGGATAAACAATTTGAAAGAGTTCCCATTGGATTGGCTTGTGGCAACATTGTACCACCTAATGCTTTTCTGACAATCACTTTCAACAATCTCATTTCACTCAAGCCCTCCCCAGCATCTAGACAAAGCAGCTTGTTGTTGCTCTTGACCAAACTGAATCTGTCACCAAACCTGATGTTCTCCTTTGTTTAGGAATGCCATCTGTTAGATATGTCTCATGTTGCTTTTCCGGAATACTAATCTGTCACTTGTGTCAATAGGTAGAGAACCCTTAAATTTCACTGAAACTCCTAATACAGATCTGCATTGATTCTTTATGTATAAAGTATAACTTAAATAAAGGTTTATGTGAAGAACACAGTAATTGCTATGTTTCTACTTTGTCTTCCCTCAAATTGACAATAGTGAATCCTACACCCAAAATAGCTAGTGTCTTAACCTTTTATCAAAGTTCTAATCTATTGGCAATCCAGCAAAAGAATGAAGGAATACATAGTTTCTAGGTGCACTGTATTGCTTCAGTTAGGGGGCTTTCATTGAACTGAAGTCTAACTTGATTCAAAACTCAAAATTGCAATTTTGGTTTGAATTGTGACATCAAACTTTTTTTTAAATGTTACTAAAAATTTTATTTCTATATAAGGAGTTCAGATCTAATCTTAAATTAATCCTTCTATAGTTGAAAGGATCTTATGGCTGTGCAAAAGCCCATCTAGATATAGTTTGTGTTGGAAGGATGACAGCACTGTTGCAGCTGAAATAAAAAATGGACCTGTTGGTAGACTCTTTCAAGAATTGCAGTAATGGTAGTTGAATTGTACTTTGAACAAAAAATCAGATCAATATTTTGGGAAAACATTCAGATTAGTTAACGTCATCTATGATATTTAAACAAACCTGTATGCTCTGGAACAAGGTTTGCTTTCTGTTTATATCCTACCCAGGTGGGAGTCAGAACTAACTTAAAGCTTTTCCTTTCCAGGAAGAACTCTTGGATATTAAAGAGCGTCCCCACTCTAAACAGAGGCCTTCATGTCTTTCTGAAAAATATGACAGGTATTTTCTGGTCTTAAAATAAACTTGACAGTTTGTTTTTAACTGGATAATCTTTTTTTTAAATTCCACAAGAAAAACCCTTACCTTCAAAAGTACTTTGTTTATCTTAATGCATTTAAGTCCCCCACCAAGGCTTGTTTTAAGCTAATCCCTTTCAGAAAATAGACATAGGGTGGGGTAGTCTAAGCAAAGTATCTTTAGCTCTATAGCTGGTATCCATACTACTCCTGTGTATGTTTACATGGTGTATAAATTGTAGCATGAGAAATGCACCAGAGGATAACTGTACATAGTATAGATATTGCAAGCTTACAAAAACTAGACTTTAGGCAGGGAAACCCTTTTCTTTCACTTAATATTGCCTGTCTCGCTGGTCCCTCAGTACCTGCAAAAGGACTTCTCTAAGAATTGAGAACTGTCTAGAGGCAAGGTTGGGTGTATCCAAGTTTAATATAGCTGTCCTAATACATCTGGGTTGAAACCTGAAACATAGCATTACTTGCTACAAGGTTTTTGTCAAACTACTTCTGTGCCATATTGTGGTACTTCTGTGAGCCAGATAAGCATCTAGGTAGAATGAGATATATATTTAAATCCAGGTGTTGATGGTTGGTTTGATGCACTTGTCACTACAATCATTGGTGGACATTATTCAATATTGCCTTTCCTCAGCTGCAAAGACTCCTTTGTATAAATTCCTTATACTGACCTTCTATTGTTCGATACTCCTCAAAAAGGCTTAGTTAGTACTTTCACTTATTGCAACATCTAAGGTCTAAAATAGAATTAGATTAAACTTAGAAAGAACAAGGCAAACTGAAGCTGTGAACTCCTAATTGAAGAGTAAATAAATTTGAAGATAAGATAGTGGCGCATCAAAAAGGAGAATTATTGGACTTTGAAATTGTTTGCAGTTTGAACCAACAACACTTTTTACTTTTTTTTTTTTTTCTTGGCAACATATAGCAATAAGTTGTTATGGCAACTTTGCTTTCTCATTTCATTCACTTTAAGATTGAAGGCACATGCATTTCTGGCTTGTACTATGAATGATTTGCTCAAGAGGGATCTGTATAGTGGTAAGATTACTGTCTTAACCTGTCTCCTAGGCAAATGACAGAGTTGTAATTGGTGTGAAAGGAAGTCCTGTTAACACATAACATTGGAAGAGAACAAATCTTACTCTTGGAAGATAAATTGGGGATGGAACCTTCAAGTGTGAACTTGGTTTCATACTACTTTGCATATTTAGCATGTATCCCTGTGCTATCTTTATACTGATATTTGACACAACTCTTCCACATTTTCCTACCTTCATAAAGATATCTGGCATACCATGTAAATGGGCCAGTTTGAGGTAGGAAACTGGATGCAGCCTTGAGTTGAAAAGTCAGAAGCACAGATCACTAGTCAGAGTGCAGCCCTTCTAGCTTAAGTATTACTATAATGGATTAGTGGCTTAAAGTACATCTTGTCTTTATTAAAGTGAACACTTTTCTTAAAGGGTTTTGTAATTTTATTTGCATAGTGATGGCGTTTGGGACCCTGAGAAATGGCATGCATCTCTGTACCCAAGTTCAGGGCGAACCTCACCAGTGGAAGGGTTCAAAAAAGACTTGGATTCAGACCGGACTTCTCTCATGCGCAGGATAGTTGGTGAGTGCACCATTTTTACAATATGAGGTGCTCAATAAGAACCTAGGGTAGTGGCAGAATTATTCCCTGATGGTTTACAGTGGTGGTATAAAAGTGAGTGCGGGAAGTGTTAAATATAATCTGAAGGAAAGAGGTCTACAACTATAACTTTAGCAAAATCTCTGTTGCTTTAGCAACAGAGGGAGTGCTAGTGCAGACTGGCCACTAGTCGTCTTACCACTGTGTAATCACCTTCAAAAGAGGTTCAGACTACCTTCCCTTCCCCTGCCCCCCCCCCCCCCCCCAAAAAAAGCACCTGTTGCTAGTCTATCCTAGTACTTACTAGTGGAAATACACTATTGGATTTTCCCTGTAACTGTTTGAAGTTAAGGCCTCAAACTTGTTTGTTCTCCATGAGACGCTTGGCTAGGGCATTAAAGGCAATAATTCCTCAATGTCTCTCTGTAAATAAATAAAACCCCTCCATGTTCTAGTTTTGTTTGATCTTTTTGGATATCATTCCATCAATATGATAAATTTATAATGCTTCACTTCTCATCACACTTTTTGTGGCAGTACTTTGAGGTTAGGAGATTCAAACAAGGAATGACTTGGAAATGATTATGGCTTTATAGACATTTATGAGATATAAACTATTTTAACTTTGTATTTCTCTAGGTATAGGGAAACATCTGTTTTCAAGTACTTGTAGCTAAAATTTGAGTATATTCCAGTGTGTTACAAATGGGCTCTGTAATTCCACTGGCTACTTGTCAAACTTTCAAGTTAATCTGTTCTCAAAGTAACACAGCTTCTCTAGAACACTACTCTTCCAATCCGCAGATCCTAGGGAGCGGGTGAAAGAAGATGATTTGGATGTAGTCCTAAGTCCCCAAAGGCGGAGCTTTGGAGGAGGCTGCCATGTGACTGCAGCTGTCAGCTCACGTCGAGCGGGGAGCCCTTTGGAAAAGGAGAATGATGGTGTTCGTGTTATTGGTGGACGTAGGATTGGAAGTGGGAGAATCATCTCTGCCCGCAACTTTGATAAAGACCACCGGGGTGGTGAAAAGGACATGCGTGATTCTAGAGATGCGAGGGACAGAGATCGTGAGAGGGACTACAAAGACAAGCGTTTCAGGGTTTGTTCTCATGACTGTGTTTTCATAATAAATTTGATGGGGTCTCTGCCTATTCAATTCCTGGTCTTTCAAATGATATCAACTGTCGTGGTTTCTGGTGTTGGATTATCGATCTACTAGATGAATTTGAGGTTTTAAACTTCCTTGTTACAGATGTCAGATGGTGGTAACATCATGGCAATAACCTGTGAGTGAAACAGATGACTAAGGAATTTTTGGTGGTTTTGGTACCCCAGAAGTTTGATAGTTCTTGCTCCATCAGAGTAGAACCCTGCCTAGTATATAATGTTATGTGGCTTGAACGTAATCTTTAGTCTTCTGTGGAAGGTGACGTGCTCTTGTGCCACAGTTCTTAAAGAAATCCATTTCATAACTTAACTGGAAACTGTCACTTACCCACCATTAGGAAGTGACTTGTGCCCTGAAATATGAGCATGTATATATCTTCCAAAACTTGGTTTTAATCCTTGGAGCAACTGTGGATCTTAATATAGGTGTCCAGTCCTGTTAAGATCTTTACCTCCATGGTATCTTATGACCATGACTTCCATAGGCTAACTATTCATTGTGGGGAAAAAGCATGTTCTTTTAGCTGTTAAATTTGCTGCCTTTCAGCTTCACTAAATGTCCTTGTGTGTGTTAGACTGTATTCTCTTAAGTAGGATAAAAGATTACAATTCCATATAGTTAAGTATCACAGGACTCTAGATTAGGTCTAGTGTTAACATTAAACACATTCTCTCAAGTCATTGATTCTGCAATACTAAATTGGGTAGCATTGCGAATACAGCTGACAAAAGTAATGCAAAGGCCCAGAGTCATGGAAAAATAGGCAGAAAAAATTCTCCTTGGAGGTGGGGAATACAAACATATCTGGGGAACAAGTTTGCATTGTAATATGGCAACAAACAGAGTGGATTTAAAAAAAACAAACTAAATCATTGGGTGTCCTTTTTTTTAAATCTAGTTAATTGAAAATGTAATATATAGGCAATTTAACTTAAGTGATTGATAAATTTAAACCTTAAGTTAAACAAAAAATAAGCATGGTTGCTGCCAAGCTTTAAAGAAAGTTAAAATGCTGGACTGGTGAAACTTGCTGGGTAAGCATTTGGAACCAGAGTTTGTTGAAGTGCCAAACCAGCTTTTGACAGCAGGAGCTTATGAAGATTTAGAGAACACTTTGAGTTCATTCAGGTAGTTCAGTTAAATGACTAGTTGATTCCAAGTTGAGTTGAAAAAGCAGGAAAGTTTGTTTTTCTTCCAATCTATGAATAAAAACTGGGTGTCAAAGGATGAGATTTACTAGTTAGAAAATGTTGAAGGAGATTAAACCGATGGTGATTGGGGTGGGGGGGAATTTGCTAACTAAAGATCATATTTCCATTGTTTAATAAATCTGTTTTAAATGCGAAACACATTTTGATAAAGCTCAAGTGTGCTGATACATTAGAAGTTTATTTAATAAATTCAATTAAGCATAAAACCAACATTTTAATTTCCATCCAAATACAGCTTAATATAAATAACCAGTAAAATTCTTTATCTAATACATTAGAAATGGGAACATTTGTTTAATAAATGTAAGTTATATAATTTAGATGTATATAGATACCAAACTTAGTACACAAGCTATATTTAGTTGCAAATCAGCATTTTTTTTTAATGGTTACCAACCAATGAGACTCAATCTTTCTCTCATAAAGAAGCTAATAATGTTTTCTGTTTGTACTTTAAAATTGATTTTAAATCCAGGTTTCCTGCTTGCTGATTTAAATGGTTAACTTAAATCATTTTGATTCAAATCTACAAAAAAGCCACACAATTTTAAGGAGTACAAAAGTATGTTAGTGCAGAGTGAATAGTTTGTCTGGCCCTAGTAGTGTGACTATAGCTCATCTAAGTACCTCCTTACCAGAAGTATATTGACAAAAGAGCAACAAATGATTAGGGGATGGAGAATAAGAACTAAATGTATAACTTGTCAAAACATACTAGGGGAACATTACTGTAAATTCTTTGAACATCTGTATAAATACCATGGGGGTATGGGTGGGGGAGGAGAAAACTACTTAGAACTCTGACAACCTAAATAAGCGTAAGTGATGAGACTTAAAAGTTCTATTAGTTTGTCAACTGTATACAATTGATCTTGCTCTTAAGTAGCAGAAGCTCCCTGATCTATTTAAAATTAGAATGCTAAAAAGCATACTGAGCCCATTGGCAGGGAGATGCATTAAAAGACATAATAGAATGAACTTATCTACAACTTCTATTTGAAATGTTTTCAGACCAGAGAACTATTGCTTGTGAACTAATAAGAAGAAAACTGAAACTCTTGAGAAACAGTCACACTAACTTTTTTCTAATTTCCTTCTCCATGCTATAACTACCAAATTCAGAGGGAATTTGGGGATAGTAAACGTGTCTTCGGGGAACGTAGAAGAAATGATTCCTACACTGAGGAAGAGCCAGAGTGGTTCTCTGCTGGACCCACAAGTCAGTCTGAAACCATTGAGCTCACTGGCTTTGATGATAAAATATTAGAGGAAGATCATAAAGGACGAAAACGAACAAGACGACGCACAACCTCTCTGAAGGAAGGTATGTAACAGCCAAATTGGAATGGCAAGAGGGGTTCTCTTGGACTTAAAGTTGGAAAGCAAACTTTGTGTGGTAATACTAATATGAAAGGCTACAATTTTGTCACTGACTATTTTTAGTAAGTCATGGACAGGTCTCAAAGTCGGATTCCATGACATGATTATAGCCATGCTAATGGGTATATAGATGGGGGAAACTAGATCAAATGTAGCAATCTTGGATTTTTAACTTAACAGCATTGAGGGCTGCAATTGTATCATGCTTTCCCAAAAACATTACTCCTCCATTGAGTAATGATAAACTATATTGGGTTGGAAAATGTGCATCTTATGACTTGGCTTCTGATCATTCTGGAGCACGGAACTTAAGGCAAGTTTTAACAATCTTTTTGCTGTGGAAAATAACAGTATCCTCTGGCAAATCTGGAAGTGTCATAATGTAGTGGTCATGAGGTAAACCATGTACAACCTCTCAAGGGGGAGAAGATTGTAAGATTCTTACAGTAATATCTTTGCCTGATGATTCTTTAGGATAGTATGCAAGCTACCACCTGGACTACATCTGTCTTTGCCATCTAGTCATTAGATAACTGCTTTGGTTGAAGAAGCAACCTTAGAAGCTTCACATGAATCTGAGAAGGCTGCAATGGTTGTGGGATTGGAACAGCAGTATTCATTATCCTTTCCTAGCTGGAGCACTGGGCATGCTGCTTCAATAAAGTGTACTTCATAGCAAAATGCCAGGCCCACAGCGGTGGCCTTGTAGAGACCTGAGGACTTCCTAAACATGCCCGAAGTGAATAATAAATTCCCTATGACTTTGTGCTAACTTCTCTAGCAAATCACATAGCCATAATTCACTACTAGAACTAAACTGTAGACATGACTGAAGGGTGGGGAGGAAATCATGTCTTCTTACATTTGATAGAGTAGGATTATTGCTGCTCTGTAAGGGACACAGTCAACTTTAATGATCCAGAAGAGATTTTCTAATTACTATATAAACTATACAATACTCATGCATTTGACAGCACTGCAGTTGCTTTACTGCTTCTTCAGAGCACTCCTGTAAAGAAGATACGTCTCAGATGTACAATAGACTATAAACCAATAACTTTTTGTTTGGTGGACTCTGAGATCACAAATAAAAACAGAATATTTGAGAGGTTCTTGGTTGCTACAACAATGATGGGACCATAAGTACCTAAATAGAATATTTATAATCATGGCAGATGCTAGTCCAGATGAGGCTTGCCCTTACAAGAATGGTCCTCCCCAGAGGGAGGAAAGTATCAGGAGCCTATCTTCCCCCACAAACACCCCACCTCCGACAAGAGAGTGGCAGTTGCCAGCATAGTGCAGTGGGCGAAGAGGCCAGAAAACTTGTGGATGCTTTCATTAACAAATGTCTGGCTGGTTTTTGGCTTTGGTCTATTTTTGTGGAGTGGGCAGGGTGAAGCAGTAGATACTGGAGCAGCAATGATGCAGCAGGGTTGTGGGCACACCTGAGAAGACTGCTTGTGGTAATTCAGTAAAGCTGTTTAAAAATAGGATTTGTACCTCATCTGTATACTGATTGAAGTAGATGAAACACTCGAAGATCTTAATGCCAGGGATTCTTGTAGCTACAGAGCTTACTTAGCACAATGAGTCACAATTCCTATTTGTGCTCTTTGTGTGCTGCTTGCAACATAAATTGGGTTAAATTCATGCAGTTAGCCAGATCAAAGTCTGGAACAAAAGCCATGTCTGAACCCCAATCCTATGGATTAACCAGGAGATAATTCTCCTCTGGAAGTGACTGTGGTCTCCTAATCAGGAGCAATAAACTACATTTCTTTTATTCTCAAAGGACTAGAATGCAATGGTGGAGTGGCAGAAGAGGATGAAGTGCGGTCTGTCCTTGCCCATGAAACTGCAGCAGATCAAGAAGTTCCCAGGGAATCTGTTCTACAAGAACCAGCTCCAGGAGAGTTTGATTTCAATGAATTCTTTAACCTGGATAAGAGTGTTCCTGGTTTGGCTTCGGTGAGTGACGTTTTAGGTCAGGTATGTACGTGTGGCAGAAGCACCATCTTTAGCTACTACTGTCTTTAGTTCAAAAAAAAAAAATTACTTTTTTGTTATGGAAAAGTTTCTTGGACTCTTTTTAATGTGAATACTCAAGATTTGGGGAAACTTTCTCATCCTGATTTGACAAATGAAGTACATATTATAGCCCATTTAGTAAAAGATGTTGCTTCTAAAATCAGTTTTCCTTCTTGGATTACTATTTCAATCTCTGGGTTTAAAAGAAGCACTTAATATGTGGCACAACTTAATTCCTTACTTTTTCTCACTCTTTTGGTAAAGGTTGCATGAGTTAATATTATGGATCTCTTTTCTAGGAGTTCCAGAACACGGTATTTGCAGGGAATGGTTATGGTGGAGCTAAAGAGTTCCAATCAACTCTTTTGGTGGATTTCCTTCAGACACTGTACTTAGGTTCAAAATATAATTTCACTGTCTTGCTTTTCTAGTCTATTGGAATATATCTTAGTCATGGATTCTCAAACACTTCAGAATAAGAGGCAGACAACCTCTGAAAACTTGTACAGTAGAAGAGCCTGTTCTTCAGATTGATTTTTAACATGATTGATTCAAGTTGAATCCAGTTAATGGATCATATAGCTATATAGCAGATGCTGTAGTAGTATTATGGATAAACTGACATGGGAGTGTCTCCTACTTAATTGACAGGGCTTATGGGCCAACATAACTTCACGTTGAAGGAATGTCCAGAGGCACTGTTCCATATAAAATGCAACTAACCAAGCCCCTATGGGAGGTAGAAGGATGGATACCAAAAGTAATAAGTGTCAGATTATAGGTTGAAGGAGTATGAAGCTGTGCCAATAGCATTAGCCTGCCCTGTGGTTCTAGAAAATCTTCACTTAACTAGAACTAGATTCCTTTCAATAAGAAAACCTGGATAGTTACTGTGTCTTGATAATGGACTGACAACACAAGTACAGAGATGTTTGATTAAATGTGCTATTCACATAGATGATATGTTGCTGAGGTCCATAAACTATAGTTGGTCACTAAGTAAGTTAATTTTGGAAGACAAAACTTGTGCAAATGGAAATCAACTGTTAACACTTTCAATACTGAATCACTTAGAACATAAGAACGGCCATACTGGGTCAGATCAAAGGTCCATCTAGCCCAGTATCCAGTCTTCTGACTGTGGCCAATGCAAGAACAGAACAGGTAATCATCAAGTGATCCATTCCCTGTTGCTCATTCCCAGTTTCTGGCAGACAGGCTAGAGACACCATCCCTGCCCATCCTGGCTAATAGCCATTGGTGGACCTATCCTCCATGAACTTCTCTATTTTTTTTTTTTAATCCTGTTAGTCTTGGCCTTCACCATCCTCTGGCAAAGGGTTCCACAGGTTGACTGCATTGTCTAAAGAAATACTTCCTTTTGTTTGTTTAAACCTGCTGCCTATGAATTTCATTTGGTGGCCCCCTAGTTCTTGTGTACTGATGCATGTTATTTTGGCTTTTGACAGAGGCTGCAGTGACAAGTGTTCTTGGCCTGCAAATCATGGACCAATCTCTTGTCCATAGACTAGGAAAATCCTCTTCCATAACTCTCTAAAAGGTTATAAACTGCAACTGGCCCATTTCGTTATGAGTTGCCTTTCCCTCATGTCACTGTAAACCAACTAGCTCTTGTGACTTAAGAACAAAATAAGTAATAGGCTGAAATGCTACTTCATAAGAGGCTAGCAGTAGTAGAAACTGCACATCCATATTTATCTCTGCCCCTCCCAGCATTGAGCCAACTAAACTGCTAGGGATGAGGAAGAATTTTTTGTTTTAATCCCAATTCACTGGTCCGAATTAGATCAGGTAATGTTGCAGAAGAATTTGAAAGGGATAGTGAGACGGTGGTTTTCACGGGAGGGGTGTTGAAATTTTGTTTCCTTGGAAGTGGAAGTATTGAAACAAATTATCCTAAATAATAAGGGAGAGAGTGATTAGGCTGCAAAATGCAAGCACTGGGGCTTGAAAATTGAGTCCTGGCTTAATGTTTTGTGTGATACAATTCAAGATACCTGCAGAATATACTTACCTACTTTATAATAAAGCTAACTTTCTAGTATAATTTAGGGGAAGGCCTTCAAATAAACGTTCTTAAATGGTGCATCAAACTTAACAGAGGGCAGGAATCTTAAGTCTCTAGAGGTGGTGACAAACCAGATTGTCTGGTCTGTGAGCTTTCAGGATGATGCCTGTTTTCGTTCAAAAGCAGAAACTTCAGTGACTACATAGTAGGAAAACTAGTATTCCAGTTTTCCAACTGCCTAAAAATTTAAAGAGTCTCATGCGCAATGTTGTGCTCTAAAAGCTATTCCAACTATTAGCAACTGTCCTGTCCCTAGGCATTCTTGTGAAGATTACTTTCCCAGTTGTACCATATGTATATGAAATGGATAAAGATGTAGAACTGTTAAACTGTTCAGGTTCTTCCAGCTCAATTTTTATCAACTTTACATGTATGAACAAATGGCATCAAGATGCTAACCACAAGTAAATGGTTTCATGCTTGGCTCATCTGACAAACAATTGAGTTTCTTCTCATCTTGGACTGAATGAAACACCAAGGAAACTAAATAAACAAAGCTTTGTCTACACAGTGAATGAGGTCCCACACTGGGACAGTTAAGTTTGCTTGGGATAAACTTGACTCTGGCAGAGATTTCTTGGAAAATTAATTTATACGTCACAAAACATGCATTAGTGAAAACCAGCTTGCAAAATGGAAATACTTTAGCTTACATCATTTAAAATGGTTGCTTGCCACATATCACTACTTCTGAACTACTTGTAGCGACCAGTGTAGAACTGACACGGTGGGCTTACGCTGACAATAGTGTTAGAATTGTATTTAGCTGTTCAGCTTCTAAAAAGCTTCAGTTGTTAAACTGACAGTCACTAATCTCCAAGAATGAATGAACTCTCTACTGTTCTCTATTCATTAGAGTAAGATAGTTCCTGTTTGCTACTTCTGCAAACAATATTTGAAAGAATTGAAGGTGATTGGATAACCAACATGGTGTAGCACAGGTGGTAGTATAGGCTTCCATAGAGGGTCTTGTCAATATGCCTTTCCCTCTCCCAAAGAACCACTTCTAAGTGTTAGAGTATCTTTCTTCACTTGGGCTTACCTCCTCTGTTTCTGCAGAAGATAAAAATACTGTATGTGGGCCCCTCTTCACATGAACTCCTATAACCTGAGTGCTCATCATAGGTCATTGAACCATGGAGTCAAGTGTTAACTACTCTCACATGGGCTAATTTTTGGACCAATGACTGAAGATTCTGGCAATTGAATATTCATCTGTCAGCTGTTCTGGTACAGTGGAATTTGCAATAATAGCTTAATCAGACAGTTGCAGAATATAAAATATGGAACAGACTTCATTTTGTACAGATAGAAAATGCATGATTGATTATACCAACACACTGGTTACACAGAAATATGGTGCAACTTCGGGGAGGGGGAAACAAATGGTAGCTTAAAACATACTCCAAATCCAATATTCTGGGAGTGTAACTTCAGGTCAGCAGCAGCAAAGGAATTTTACATGTTCTACAGTAAGTGTCTCTTTTGTATATCAAACCCTCCCATTCTTTCTCCTGTTAAGACTGTTGTCTAAAACTTTCTTTTTTTCCCCATAATATAGATGATAGAGGATGTGCTGGGGGAAGGTTCGATGTCTTCTAGCAGGTTCAGTAGGTGGTTCTCTAATCCTAGTCGTTCTGGAAGTCACTCTAGCAGCCTGAGATCCACACCACATGAAGAACTGGAGAGGCTAGCAGGTAAAATTGTCTAACTTTTGTAGTGTCCTTTAATCTCTGTACTCATGTCTTCACACTTTTTTCTGTCCATTCTTTCAGTGAGAACATGGTAGATAAGGATATAAGGTAATTAACTTTTCCAGTTTAATCAGTCAAAAAATGTCCTTTTGGAAGTAGCTGGAGTATACAGCTTCTTAGTCTTGTCTGCAAAAGGTCTCATCACTTCTCTATTTTCCAGCTGATCTCAGGCAGGGGGTGTGAGTCAGTTTTCAGTGAAGTATTAATCTTAGTAGCCAGTATGTAGTCATCTTGAGACATTTAGTTGGTAAACTGATGTGGCAGTGCTCCTGGTTTTGCTGTTTCAGGTCTAGAGCAAGCCATTCTCTCCCCTGGCCAGAACCCTGGAAACTACTTTGCTCCCATTCCACTGGAAGACCATTCTGAAAACAAAGTGGACATCCTTGAGATGCTACAGAAAGCCAAAGTGGACTTAAAACCTCTCCTCTCAAGTCTTTCAGCCAACAAGGAAAAGCTTAGAGAGAGCAGTAAGTGCCTCTTCAGATATTGTGGCGTTCCTGTGGTGGCATTCTGGAAAACCTTTTGCCTTGATCTGGCAAGCCTTGATAACTGAGGTTCAGAAGTAGGAAGTACTACAAGTTTACTTACACTTCAGAAAACCCTCTGGCCCACAAATCTGTTACGTTGATACCATCACTGACTCTTCCATCCTAATCATAGGATGACATCAGCAGGATTTTCATCATGAACATGCTCATTAGCCTGTGCTACTTTAATACATCAAAATTGTGCAAATCTTGGTGTGTAAATGGGTTTCCAGCTTTACTGTTCCTGGCATCTAAACTGGTCTTCACATTAGAGACCGTGGTAAAATGTCAGCAGTCCTACATTTACTTGACACTTAAATTTCTATTATGCAGCTCTTCCTAAAACCTGCACCGTGAGTTATTTTTGCCAACTACCTGTATACTGATCACAAAGTGATCCTGGAAGTCTCCGTATCTAAAATGGGACCAATGAAAGGTTTGCATGCTTTAAGGTGTATGAGGGCCCAGAGCAGCTTTTTCAGGTATATCTGGTAAAACTTCCCATAAACCATTTCAGGAAACTGTACCCAACACTTCTGGCACAATAGTCTAAAAGTTCACTTAACTCTTCAAAGAATTGTGGCTCATAAACATGTTTTCAGTAGCAGCTTTACTAGTGAAAAGTAACTCCAGTAGTGTAGGAATGCAACACAGGATTGGAACTGACTTTTATTTCTGTATCCGATGTTAAACCAATATCTAATTAAGAAGGGAATTGATTCCTTCCATAGTGCTTCTATTCTACTGAAGTCAGATGTAACCTTTTCAATGTTAAAACTGGCACTGAATCTATTTACTAGAATTAACTAGGCACAGGTTTAAGTGCATGCACACTGCCAATTTGCATGCTCATTGGGCCTGTTGTATGTGCATATGCAAACTGAACATAAGTGCACATACTGTTGTGAAACTTGAGGTTTAATTTCCAAATCTTTCAGTCTTATTGGCAAGCAGCATGTATTGCCATGTAAATTTTAAATAGCTGTGCTGAGCAAAGCTTGAAAGGCTGCCTGATTTGAGTGATGGAAATATGGAGGAACAGGAATTCATCCAACAAAAGTATTGTAAACACTTCTGACCAGCATCCCAGTTTGGGGAGCAGGAAGTGCCTGGTGAACATTGGAGGAAAGCTCTCCCCAATTTGGCTTACAAATATTGAACTAAGTCTGAATGTTGAATTCTGCTCAGACGTCGACCTTTACCACAACAGCCTTCTAATTGTTACGTATTCATCACAGAACAAGGATAAAGACATACAAATTACGGAGCAGACTTCTGTTCACTCATGTCAAAGTACCTGACATGGGGGTCCCCAATGATAAAATATTAATCAAGCACTTGAGAAATTTTGGTGTTTTCTCTCTATTGGTTAGTCTGTCCTCCAGCATTCAGCTCTTTTCCTCATGCCCTGTAGTGCATGTTAGAATAGTGTGGTGTGCTGTGTTGTCCCTCTCCTGCCTCATGGCCATATTTCCAGTAAGTCTACTTGTTTCCAGATCAGCATCTCTTACAGAAACCCATTGGACATTCCTATATTTTCCTTCCTTATTCTTCAAGGTACCCATATGTTGCCATCTGTTCACATCAGTGCATAACCAAAGGATGTCAGGAACTGGTATACGGAGAAAATAAGCAGTACTTACTGATGCTTGTTCCTTATTTTGTTGGTGTTTCTAGAAATCTTTCCCATGATCCATAATGGCTTTAGTTTTCTTTGGGAAACTTAAGCCCAGTTGAAAATGTATGCAGCTCAAATTCTAATCATGTGATTGTCTAAAGTATGTAGATTTCCAGGTATGTATTTTCTCTTCAAACAATAGCCATCACTTATATGGCTGTAAAAGTCTGGTTTCCTGAAGTATAAGACAAATTATAATCTATACATACTTGTAACACAATAGCAAATGACTTTATTTAAATCTACAAGAATCTATATTTAAAAAAAATCTCACTAATACATTTGCTGACTGTACTTCCTGCTAAGAATCCACTGTCAAAACTGCAGAATGAAATGTCTTCCCTTCCTAAACTTCCAAGTCCCAAGAGAAAGGAGAGCTAAAAACTTCAGCTAAAATTAAAGATGCTTGTAAAGATTTTTGTGCTTATTGTTCACGGCTCAGGTTATTTTTAATTTGAATGAGAATATTATGTAGCTCAAACAGTGGTTTGAAACAAAAGTGACAGTCAGAACTAGCTTCACATATTCATGGCACATGACCAGATCCCCACCCCTTCTATGCACTGGTGCATATGCTTGTAAAGTGAGCACCTAGTTTAACTGTCTTCCCCTTCCACTTCTCAGCACATTCAGGAGTTGTACTTTCAGTGGAAGAAGTAGAAGCTGGGCTAAAAGGCCTGAAAATGGACCAGGAGGGGAAAATTGCTACTCCATTCATGGCACAGCAGATGGAGGAAGCACTGAATGTGGCTGGCTCCAGACAGCTCAAGAAAGACGGAGATATGTCTGCATTTAATAAACTAGTCAGCAGCATGAAGGCAAGTGGGACTCTACCATCACAGCCCAAGGTCAATGTAAGTAACAAATTCCTGACGTTACTAAAATATAAATGGATTCGTGACAAGATACAGGAAATGAACTGGAAGCACCTCAGCATGACTCTCCTGCTTTTCATATTCA
Source organism: Malaclemys terrapin pileata (assembly GCF_027887155.1). NCBI lineage: Eukaryota > Metazoa > Chordata > Testudines > Emydidae > Malaclemys > Malaclemys terrapin. The sequence goes on along the minus strand of NC_071520.1, from coordinate 11,671,344 downwards.
CCATTGGTTGGATACGATGGGGTGATGGTGAATATACTAGTTTTGAGAATTAAATTGGTAATTGAGATTTTTTTTGGGAGATGTTGGCAACTGGACCACTTCCATTTAGGGGATCACTGACCAGAAGAGGTATGTGCATGTTTTCCAGTTTAGTCAATAGCCAAACACCTCCTAAGAGCGTCTGGTAGTTAAAATGTAATAGTAGTGAAGTCTAGCACCTGATTAGACACAAGTGGACCTCTATTGAAGATTTACAAAGACTGCTCAGTCTGACCCACAAGCTAACAGGCAAAGTTCTAGATCTTGCTTGATAAAAGATCACATCTTATGCTACAAAAGAATTGGCCATTTTAGTTAGGGGAGAAGGTTTATCTCTGCACTTAGTCTTAACCCTTCAAGTTATAACTTCTTGGGCAACTTACATCTTTCTGTTGATTTAGTTCTGTTGCACATCGCACAAAGCACATGTGTTAATAACTTCATAGAGAACTCTAGCTAATACTGCTTTGTTTCCTCTCTTTGTATTAGAGGAAGTGTTTGGGGCAGTTTCGCTAGTAGAAAAACTGAGATCAATTTGGCTTCCTGCAATACTTCAGATGACAGCAGTAATAGGTGCTCTGAAACCTCTTGGCTTCAATGAGTATTTGTACAATTGTGATAATACAGATACAGTATACAAGACTCAGACTTGTGCTAGTTTAAAATTTAACATACATCTTTTACTTTAATGGAGTAAATCATGACCATCTCCAACATGAGGTAGACTGAGAATTGTACTAGAAACTTAATCTTTCAGAAAACCAATGTGATCTCTGTATCCAGTAGGAAGTATTGATGCATTGTGACTTCAGACTAGAAATGCACTTTAAACCAATGGATCTTTAGTTATTGTAAAAATGGTGGCAAAGTTTAATACAGAGTTTTATGTATTTCTATTTAACTTCAGATCAAGTGTCAGTTGATAGGTGGCTTTTTTCTAAATGTCCAGCCTTGCAAACAACCTGGAATTTGAAAGTCAACTTCATTTATTTTTCTTAGCCTGTGAAGTCTTACTAGTGATTAACTTATGCCCTTCACTATACTTGTCCAACTTCTAACTTTCAATGCAGAAGCATATATGAAGGCAAAATTAAGAAAGTGGGGTTTCAGAAGTGTAACTTGAGGTATGAATTTGGCCTGTAGAACTATTGCTGTGAGCCTAGTTTTATAGTCAGGTTTATTTTGCTAAAATGGCAAAACGTGTGGTGAAAACTGAGCATAGTTAATCCTGAAGGCACCGAGACACACAACTCACGGTTACTGTCTTTAGACACTTCTCAAAAGAACCACATTATTGTGCTTTAACAAAATTCAGCTGTCTCATCTAGTCCAGTGCAGTCTTTCTCTCCAATCTGCAAACATGCATAAACTGGTGTACCTGGAAGGTTTGGGGTTTGTGACTTGTAGGTCTCTAAAGACTCTTAGAACAAGAAACTTTCCATGCAAGTGCAATAGAGGTTTTCCTACACTATAAATGCTCTCATTCAGTAGTGGTCTCTCTGCTGGAATTGGAAGTTTCTCTGAGATAATGGATTGCACAAATTAAGAACTTGAGTGTGTGCATGATAGTTGTAGGAAAAAGGAGGGCTTTTCCATGTGCCAGTATTAAACCCTTTGATTTCCCAAATGTTGACAATTATCAAGGAATATAGTCTTGTAGGTTACAAAGTTTGTAACTATACATCTTAAATGAAAATTGCTTATCTGTTAGTTTAATCTTGGTACAACATTAGTTTATGTCAACATAATTGTCACTCCCACATACTGGAAAGAGGGATGAGAGGGCAAGATTATTTTGTATTTTTGTTTTGCTGGACTACTCATTCAAGCTTCAACATTGTATTTGATCAGAAGCAAACTGGGTAAGTAGGAAGATTTATAGCAAGCAGTGTCAGGCATCTTAATTTATTTCATCACTTGGTTAATTTTTACATCCCTATAGATTATCATGCAAGCATCAAAATCAATTTTGTGCATCAGAAATGGACTCGGTGTTCTAGATCAGATTTTGCCTCTTTTCATATGGTGGACTGACTCCCTTGTCACCCACAATTTCCTATCCTCCTTATGGCAACTATAGCATTAACTTACAAAGTTCAATAAAGTATTTCACAAATTTAGTTATAGTATCTTAATCAATTTAGCAGATAGCGGCTAGTAAAGCCTGCACTGTGAGAGCACTCAATGACACTGTTTAGAAAATCTGTTGGACCTCAGTCAGACTTACAATCAGCAATTTTTAACTTGGACCCATCTGAGCTGGTTAGCTAGCAGTGCTTATCAGAAGACTTAATTATCATTTCATAATGTATCAGTGGGATAAGGTGGTTTGACTCTTAATGAAGTATGTACTAGGATCTTTATCACTACATCTTGTGGTGGATGTCTCCTAGGTTATGGAATGGTGTGGGTTCTGAGCCTCTATTGTAATAATCAAATCTTGACAAACTTCCTGCAGATGTGAGCAACTACTTTTGTTTTGTTTAATTCTTAGCAAAGCCTTGAAAGCCACTTGCTGTCTCCTCCTGAGATCCCAGGCCAACCTCTCCCAAAGAACATTTTGCAGGTATTTCTTTTTGAGACTGTCACCTTGAAATGCTTCTTTACTCTTTGCTGTATGAGAAGCAGAAGATCATTCCAAAATGGGATTTTTACACCTGTTTTGTGGATTGCAATGGGGATCTTCAATAGTCAGATTAATTCCCACCAGACAGAAGTGTGTGGGGGGGGGGAAATGTATAGGAGAGATGACGTGCTAAATCACTGACCAGATTGAGAACTAGCCATTCAAAAATAGCTGCAGACAATTGTCCAGAGTATTGGAGCAAAACTTCACCCTTTCCATGCAACAGAACTCTCAGATCACTTTAATTTTACTGTTTTTAATAGAACAAACATATGAGGAAAGAGAGGCTAGATGGGCCATCAAACTTAAGTGTGTACCGTGAGTCTGTCAAGCTATTTAGTATGTGTATAGCTGTCAATGTGGCACAAGTACTACTGTCTGCAGATTGTATGAAGACTATAGTCAATATTTATGACAGCTATTCATTACTTTTCCTCCAAGGAGCTTCTTGGTCCACCCATTGCCAGACCTGCTTCATCCAATGTTCTTAGTGGCTTGATAGGTGGCTTGGAACCTGCAGCATCTTTGCTGAGCCAAAGAGCACCTTCCCCTCCAATTTCACAGGTGTTTCCAACTCGGGCTGCTTCTGCAGACTACCTCCGTCATAGGATCCCCTCACCAATTGGTAAGCAAGACTGCTTCTAGCACATAGAACTTCTTATAGGGAAGAGGAGACAGATTTCTTTTGACATTTCAATTTTTAAAGCTGAATTCAGAGAATCACTTTGGACAGCATCTAACACTTAATGGGTGACCACCTTAAGGGCCATCTGTCTCTGCCTCTTTAAAGAATTCCATCTGCTGCTGATGCAAAATTCTGAAAAATCAAACTGACTGGGTTGGACCTTGATAGTACTGCAAATTAAAGACTAATTTTGCTTTCTGCTGGAGACCACAGTGCTATGAACAAGAAAATACTTTTTCAGGCACTGGCCGGCACTCTGTAGTGCAAAAAGCATAGTTTGTTTCCCGGGGCAGCTGAGGCAAATGCCTTGATGCTTTGTACAGATCTGTAAGTAAGCTGGAGTGGTATTGAGGCGCTTCAAAAGCAATCCCATCTAGCCACCTTTTAAATCAAGGAAGGTAACTGGGGAGGGGGCTGGCGTCAACAGAAGATAAATGTCTGTTCTAAAACTTGTAGATAAAATTGCTGTCATTCTGTAGGTTTTGGACCAAGTTCTCAGCAATTGCTCAGTGATCCATTTCAGGGGATGCGGAAGTCAATGAGCCCAGTTGCTGCACAGGTTAGATTCAGTGATTTCTGAAACTTAAATATTTATTAAGCACCTTTTTACCCATTTCTTGCAGGACCTAGTGGGAATGTAGGGGGTTTGAATGATGGAATGCTAATTCTTTCATATTGGCAGTTGCATGAAGATGCTACTTTAGTTGAATCAATCCTTAGCTTTGAAGCATGATACTCAGCACTTCACTCTTGCATTCCTGGGGGAGATGTGCTTCAGCCTTGGATCCTGAGAATGCACTTGCCATTTCCAGGCTAGGTCTACACTACCCGCCTGAATCGGCGGGTAGAGATCGACCTCTCGGATCGATTTATCGCATCCCGTTGGGATGCGACAATCTATCCCCGAATCAATGCTCTTACTCCACCAGTGGAGGTGGGAGTAAGCGCCGTCGACAGGAAGCCGCAGAGGTCAATTTTGCCGCTGTTCCTACAGCGGGGTAAGTCGGCTGCGATACGTCAAATTCAGCCCTTCTCCCCCCCCCCCCATAGTGAAGACCTGACCCCAGTCTGATAACACAAACACTGATGTGCCCAGTGGGCCCATTCTAAAATGCCTTTAGAACTATGTGTAGTTTTTTAAAGTTTTGCAACAGTGTATTGAGATGAATTGGAGACAGTAACTCAGTGGTGCAAGTTTAACCCTCAGAGGAACTTACTGAAATGTCTGCCACTCCTGTTGACTCTGTAGTTGTGAATACTCTCAACTATTTCAAACCTTTGTATTTCCCTTTATGGAATAGTGCAAGATCTGGGATAAAAAATAAATAGGCTTCACTGAGATTCTAATGCCCCCTCCTCCTTGACTTCAGATGAGTCCACTGGAGATGCAGCAAGCTGCCTTAGAGGGACTAGCTCTACCACATGATTTAGCCATGCAGGCAGCAAATTTCTACCAACCAGGTTTTGGCAAACCACAAATGGACAAAAGCAGAGATGGCTTCAGGAACAGGTGAGATTCTAAAATCTTGCTTGACTGGAAAACGCTTAATTATGATAGTGTGTGCCTTTCATCTTTTCTGTGCCCCATTCCTCTTCAGTGGAGCCAATAGCTAATTACCCTTCCTCTATAATGGATGTACTTTGGTTTCAAGGCACCTATTCTAGCCTTATTGCCAGGAAGTTTATATTGGCTTATGGTGTGATTTAAAGGGGATTAATGTGCCAGACTAGAAAACAGGATTTCAGAACTTATGTCATGGAAGATAAAGAAACAGTCCTACTAAACATCATATGAAAAACCTGAACTTGTAATTGCAGCTGACGTGTAAAACACCTTGTTCTTGTGGCTGTGCAAGTGTATGCATTGCCATAGGCCAAAGTAATAGAGTCCATAGAATATCAGGGTTGGAAGGGATCTCAGGAGGTCATCTAGTACATCCTTTGAGCATCCTTTGCTCAAAGCAAGACCAATTCCCAACTAAATCATCCCAGCCAGGGCTTTGTCAAGCCTGACCTTAAAAACCTCTAAGGAAGGAGATTCCACCACCTCCCTAGGTAACCCATTGCAGTGCTTCACCACCCTCCTAGTGAAAAAGTTTTCCTAATATCCAATCTAAACCTCCCCCACTGCAACTTGAGACCATTGCTCCTTGTTCTAAATAAAGCTGATCTTGGAATTTGCTTTCTAAGCAATAGAGCTCAGGCATAGCATGAAATATGTATCTTTGTGGGTAAACAGGCCATCCACTTTACTATATAACCTCTTAGCAGGTGACTTGTACTATGTAGTCATAGCAATGTCCACCTTGAAGGCTGATTGTCTAGCATCTTGGCTGGCTTTCATGGACAGAGGTATATTGTTAAACACCCTTTACAGCAAAGCACCCATCTTGAGAGCCTACTTTTAATGTAATTAGAACTTGTAGAATCCGAAGCCAAAAAAACTAGAACTACCGGAAGATGCATGACATTTTATAGCCGTTAGCTTCTGAATAAACTTAAAGACCAAACTATAGTGAAGACTGTGAAAATCTTATTTTAAACACCAAAACTACTCGATAGAAAATTGAATCTACAGTCCTCCTTTACCCATAAGTGAAAATAGTGATAGGAAAAATCAGCTGTACAGGCTTTGCTTTTCTTGAACAGCACAATGACTAGTTAATTCATTTCCTGCATCAAAACAATGATTACTGGCATTTAAATGGCAGCGTGATCTATAAAGGGTGAACTTTGGAAATACTGCATTGATACCTGGGCAGTCACTAACTTTGGTATATCCTAAATTGTACCTATTTTTAGCATCAAAAAGGTGAAAAGCAGGATTACCAAGACACTCTAATGCTGCCTTGGCCTCTTAACATTCATGTCTGTTCATAGGCAACAGCGAGTGACTAAGTCTCCGGCACCAGGCCACAGAGGGAATGCATCTTCTCCAGCCCCTGCTGCATCCATCACTAGCATGGTCAGTACTTGCATCAATGTTAATTTTTCCTTAATATGGAGAGGAAGAGGGTTAAAGCTGCATACTAATAGCCATTCTTGAAATACCCTGTAGTTGTAAATAACTTATGGTTGGATTAATGAAGTTTGAGAATAACTATTTGTGGCTGGGATGAGTTAATCTCTATTGGCATGTCAGATGGCCATATACAATAGTTATCCAAGGGTTAGTCATTCTATTTCCTTAACCTCATTTGGATTACCGCTTAGATTTGGAACAATGTCCTCAGCCTCTCATATATTGATTTAATATGAAAACGTAATTTTAAGGATTAACATGAGTGCCTGAATGTTTGAGTTCCCAACTTGGGGGTGTGACCCCCTTCTCTCTCCCACAAGAAAATACTAAGCACTTGTGCTCTATCACAGAGGTGGGCAAACTACAGCCCGTGGGCCACATCTGGTCCACGGGACTGTACTGCCCAGTCCTTGAGCTTCTGGCCTGGGAGGCTAGCCCCCGGCCCCTTCCCGACAGCCTCAGCTCACCGTACTGCCAGCACTCTGGGCAGTGGGGCTGTGAGTTCCTGCCGGGCAGCATGATGGCATAGCTGGCTCCAGCTGGGCAGCACAGCTGCCAGTCCTGGTGCTCTGAGCAGCATGGTAAGGGGGTGGGGAGCAGGAGGGTTTGGATAAGGGGCCCCAGGGGGGGCAGTTAGGGTTGGGGCGGGGGAGTCCTGAGAGGGGGAAGTTGGGACAAGGAGATTTGGGAGGGAGGGGGTTGGATGGGTCAGGGATTCTGAGGGGGCAGTTGGTGGGAAGTGGGAGTGAGCAGAGGGGGCAGAGGCCAGGCTGTCTGGGGAGGCACAGCCTTCCCTACCCAGCCCCCCATACAGTTTCAGAACTCTGATGTGGCCCTCAGGTCAAAAAGTTTGCACACCCCAGTCTATCAGATCATGAGTTAAGAACCTAGAATTGTAATAACTCTTGAATTTGGGCCTTCAGTAGAAACAATTAGTGGTAATAAATTCAACTGAATTTATGTAGAACTTAAGTCTATGAAAGTAGTTTTGTGATCAGTTAATCCACAATTGAACAAAAATAAAGATTTTTGACATTTAAGAATTTAAGTAAAATATGCACTACAGTATAGAAAAGTCCCCCCTTGATACAAAGACACTAGTTCCCCAGCTGGTCTGCAGAGCACTTGCTGGTGGCCCATGGCAAGAACTCTGGCCACCACATTCTGGTTCTTTCAAGCTGCTGCATCAAACAGCTAAAATTACACCTTCCTAATAACTGGTTCCATGTAAGCAATTGTTACAGTTTCCACAAAGATGTGTAATTTGGAAGGGGAAGTGTCTTTCGTGAGAATCTAAGGGCCTGTCTACACTGGGAGTTAGTCACTGAAGGTGGATTAGAGCTAAACCAGAATAAGGCCCTCTTGTCACCCCATGGAATTATTCAGTAATAGCTACTGTGCTTTAAATTCATATCCTCTCTTAATCTGAATTGCCTTTCAAGTGCAGACCAATCCTTAAGTATAAACAATGAGAACCTTTGTTCTAATAATCTCTGGGCTCTTCTGGTACAAAGTAAACTCATGCACTTCTGCAAACCTTGGGTAAAGATTTATAAGAAAAAGTGGAAAATAAACCCAGAATAGTGAAGACAAGCAAAAAATCTTGGGGTTGGGGGCTCAACTACATTAGACATGACAGGAAACTTTGACTTTAGGTGGGGAATGTTTATTTGAAGGGGAAAATATGATTACTGGGATACATGTGACCTTGTGCAGGGTTGCAGAAAAAAAAGATTCTGCATTTGCACACTTAACAGATATAATGCCTAATACCCAGAACAGTTAGTACAAGAGATCATTTGCTCACAATCAGTTATTCTTTTCACAGCTCTCTCCTTCCTTCACACCTACCTCAGTGATTCGTAAGATGTATGAAAGCAAAGAAAAAAATAAGGAGGAGCCAGTTTCTGGGAAAATGAAAGCCAATGATAGTAAAGATGAAGGTCAAAGGGCACACGAAGGTACTGTAATGCTTTGTTCTTGAAGGCGGATTCACCAATACACACGGCTAGAATCAAAGCTGTGAATTCCTGCTCCTTAAATTCAAGTCTGGTCCTCTAAAGTAGTGTTAAGACATTCCCAACCTCAGGACAGTGTGTTTATGAAGGTGTACTTCAAACTTCCTGTACCTCTTACTAGGAAGCTAGCTTGCCTCTCCCTGAGCAAAATTCCACCACTGTGGGCTTTGATAACTCACTTTTCCTTAAGGTCAGATCCTCTTGGATATAGTTGCACAGTGGTGTCTAAAAGGATGTCCCGAAAATCTAAATGCTGATGGCTTAGACTTGCAAACAGGGTTTTTTGGCCTCTACCTATTAGAAAAGGGTATGTTGGTTCAGTAGGAATTGTGTATGTTACCATGTTAGGAGCCAGCCATGCCATCATGCTACCTTATTTGAGAGTTCTTGGATCAGGTGCAATCTAGAACTCTTAAGACTGCCCTTAAATGACTGCTCTGCCAGTTGAGATTTTATTGTGCAGATTGTCACCTTGCTTAAAGGATGTCCAGAGAAGTTAAGAAGAAATAGTCAACCAATTGCTATTTTGAGCAATAAAAATAGCATGGTAGAAGGGTAAACTGGAACTGAGAAATTTATATTGTGAAGATTCTGCAACTACCTCTGACCTGTCACTAATGAAATAATGGCCCTTTTCTCTACTCCCTTTGACAGTCATTTCAGCTGACTAAATAGATCATGGTAAAAGATGGCTTTCTAACTCCCCCAGTGATCCAGTAGCAGTTTTATTAATACCTCAGCTGCACCTTGTAGGATTTATATGGAAGATTGCAGGGGTGAAGGGGGTTATAATGGCATCAAGAGCCAGACAAGATTTCTTTAAGATGAATACCTGGGTAAAACATCTACCCCTCACACATCATATTTTGGAAATTAATGTGGCAAGATGTAACTAGCCTGACAGAAACATCTGAGTAAGAGGTGCTATCTCCTATGGTTAGGTTCCATCCACTGATTAACTTTGTAACTTGACTATAAAATTGAGCTGGGGTCTGAAGTAATTGTTAAACCACTAACCTTAAAACTGGCATGAGTATAGACTGATGGAGGACTGGGCTTAGAGGTTGCTGCAATGGAGGAGTGTACTATGTGAAGAGAGGAGAGACCATGTAAGATCTGAAAAGCTGCAGCTTGGGTCTCTCCACCTTCACTAAACATTAGTGGACATGGCATCCTCAGTTAACACTGCCCTTGGTTACCAGGATATGCAGGAATTTCCTCCTGTGTAACTATTATTCCTTAACACACTTGTTGACCCTTCTTCATTTCTACTTTCTACCAGTTAAATTTTTGTGGAAGTTGGCTTACTAGATGAGAAGCTTGTCTTGCCTGTAAACTTTTCATCTTTGGGAAAACTGATAATCCTGTGCATTCTTTTGTGGTGGTTTTTGTTGTTGTTTTTCTTCCTCCCTCCCGCCCCCCCAAAAAGTAAGGACTGCCTCCAATTTGCATGTGATTAATTCCAGTAGTTCTAAGACTGAATGTCTATCCCCAAGAATACAAACTTAGTTCTTCCAAGTATCACTTTGTCAAATCTAGCTGTATTTCTAAATTAACCTGTCAACTGGGGGAAGGGGTAGCTCAGTGGTTTGAGCATTGGCCTGCTAAACCCAGGGTTGTGAGTTCAATCCTTGAGGGAGCCATTTAAGGATCGGGGCAAAAATCTGTCTGGGGATTGATCCTGCTTTGAGCAGGGGGTTGGACTAGATGACCTCCTGAGGTCCCTTCCAACCCGGATTTTCTATTTAAAAAAACAAAATAGATTTCCAGGCATGCTCCTCTAGCAGTAAAGACTGCATCCAATCCTGGAGCTATAAGGGCATTGTTAGTACGCTCATATAGCTAATCTGAAGAACCTGGGTTTGAGGGATATTCCTGTACTGAACTAGGTTTTTAGACCTAGCTTGTCAGTATTTCAGCATGAATTTAATAAAGCTGAGACACTATTAAAAAAAAAAAAAAAAAAAAATATCCACTCTTGTCAAACTCAAATACTGACTCCTTTCTCATCATTGCCTCCTCAACTTTCCTTTGACTTCTGAAGGAATCCAGGAAAGATGAGGGAAGTGGTAGGAAGACATCTGACTAAGCTCACTCTTGTATATCTTCCAGACTTGTAATTGATAGTCTAGCAAATACCTTACCTAGCTTTAAGACATTTCTGCCTTTTGTACATTGCACAACTAGAAATCAGATTTAAGTCCTATTTTAATTTGACTACAGATAACTTACTATCAGCTAGCTTGGTGGAGAATGCAGACCAAGATACTTCACCTGCTATAAGTTCCAAACTAGCTGCATTGCAACGCTCTGCATGTTCTACACCGCTTTCTCAGCCAAACCGTTGCACCAAAGAACAAGACTACAGGCCTAAATCAACTGGCAGAAAGACTCCTACAGCCTCCCCTGTACCAGGGTCTCCCTTCCTTCGTCCTGTTCACCAGGTACCCCTTGTTCCCCATGTACCAATTGTACGACCTACTCATCAACTGCATCCAGGATTGGTCCAGAGGATGCTGGCACAGGGGATGCATCCACAACATCTTCCTCTGCTGCAAGCAGGTAATCCTCTTACTTATACCACTTAATTGCTAGGGTGAAACTTCAGAATAAACTTGTTCTTGGCCTCTTAAGCACTGACACCCTTACATAATGCTAGACTAAGATGTGTGGTGATTGCCACAAATAGGCTATTTTCCCTATTACAACAAACTCCTTTCATAAGACTGACAGTACTCTCACAAACCAGCAATTGCTAAACAAGTGTGCCTTTCAAATGAAGCTCCTCTGTTTATATTTCTGACACTTTAATAAAGTAATGGGCCTTCCCCCCCCACCCCCCAACCTTGTCTAATCAATAGGTATGATTCCTCCAGGGGTGGACTTGTCTCACATACAGGGAATATCTACTCCCATCCTGGGCCAGCCTTTTTATCCATTACCAACAGCTGGCCATCACCTCTTAAACCCACGCTCTGGGACACCTCTGCAGCTGGCAATGATGCAACAGCAACTACAGCGATCAGGTAGGTTAAACAAGAGAACCCAAGATAATTATGGCCTTCTAGACCTGACTAATCTGCACCCTAGGAACTTCTTTGTACTGTCCCATGTTCAATTAATGAACTTAGCTAACTGAAGGTACCTGGTATCTGTATGCTACAGTTAAAACTTTCAAAGCTATTTAGGAAACTGTCATCCATGAGAACTAGGCTTCAGGGGAGAATGTAAATTCCCAAGATCGCTTTGAAAGTCTGAACCTTCCTTTCCACTTAACTGTAGCATGACTACACTCTCTGGATCATGAGGTGACTCTTTTTGCCTTCAGCTGATGGAGTGGGGTTTTTAGCCTCCTGTGGCACAATTAGTGCCTCTATCACCTACAGAGGCTGAGCAGCCTCTTTACCTTTTCCCCCCCCTTATTTTGGGGGCCTCAGATAACCCAACTCTTATTACTCCTTTAATCTTTGAGATTAACATTCATGCTGATAGTCTTTCAGCTGAGATCTGGATGTGGTTCTCTCTAGTCGTCAATGTACTAATTGGAGTTGACCAATGCTACTGCACAGTAGCATCAATATGATCAACATGTAGTTATTAGCCTAGGAAAATACTGAACTCCATAGTACAGGGGTAGGCAACCTATGGCACGCATGCCAAAGGCAGCATGCGAGCTGATTTTCAGTGGCACTCACGCTGCCCAGATCCTGGTCACTGGGTCCAGGGGGGCTCTGCATTTTAATTTTAAATGAAGCGTCTTAAACATTTTAAAAACCTTATTTACTTTACATACAACAATGGTTTAGTTATATATTATAGACTTATAGAAAGAGACCTTCTAAAAACATCAATGTATTACTGGCACGCAAAACCTTAAATTGGAGTGAATAAACGAAGACTCAGCACACCACTTCTGAAAGGTTGCCGACCCCTGCCATAGTAGCTCACATTTGCCCTGTCCAGTTTCCATATTAGCTGTTCATTCACAATTCTTCTTAAGACTGAAAAAGGGTTTCCTGGCCTTAACTCTGCTCTTTTTCTACCTCCTAATAGTTCTCCATTCTCCAGCCTCTGGAGCACAGGGATCTGCTGTTGGTGTGCAAACCACCCCTCAGAATGTGCCATCTCGGACTGGACTGCCTCATGTACACTCACAGCTTGACCATCGCACCAGCCAGAGGAGTGGTTCTCCTATTGGCCTTGCAAAATGGTTTGGTTCAGATGTTTTGCAGCAGCCCCTCCCTTCCATGCCATCCAAAGTCATCAGTGTAGATGAACTGGAATATCGGCAGTGAGCAGTGACCTCTTCGAGGATGGGTAGCTGTTTCTTTAGACTGGAAAAAGAGTCCTGATAGTATACATTGTGCTTCACCGGTTTGTTTTGGGGCTTTTATTTTTAGCACTCTGTGCAGAACTTCTTTTCAAGAGACTAAAGCACATGGCACCTGTCCTGGTCTCCATGTCTGGGTCAAGACTGAAGGATCCATATGGCTTGAACCATGAAGCCTGAAGACATTTAGATGCAATACAAAGCCAGTTTAATCCTGGAAATGTCTATTTTTTGTTTTTGTAAAATATGTGAATGAAGTGCTGATATCCTCTGGTGTAGAGGGAGCAGCTAAGGGTTCCTCCTGCAGAAAATTAAATGTATAGACCCTTGTGTACAAACTTGTGTATAAACCATCTTTTGTATATATACCTAGGATAGCTTTTTTGAACCTATACAGCTGTACATAAGAGTAGCTGATAAGTTGAGCTTTAGTTGTGCCTATGGTTTGGATCGCTCCATTGTACATGTGGAACTTATTTGTTTAAGATTAAAGTTGCAAATGCCAAGTGTGTGAGTGAACAAGATAAAGCTGATTTCTCTCTTCTCGCTGTTTCTCACGTCTCCCTCTCCGAGCACATTTCTCCTTGTCTTATGTAATGTGCAGATTCAGTGTAGTTAAAGTAAAAGCCCACAACTTGCTCCTTGTCCAACAAATGTCTGATTCCTTGTGTTTTTTCCATCAAAGGCGGGAATAGTTTAGTTTCTTGAAACTGCTTCAAAGATGAGACCTGGTGCAGTAATCCAAAAGGGTCAGACCTTGAGTCTGCAGTCCAAGACTTTGCACACAGTTCCATATTTAGTCAAGGTAAATGCATCCTGTATTAGTTGTCATAGTGCTCACAGCAGGGTTGGCTCTAGTCCTCTTGTTTAGCTGCATTATTTTAATATGGATCTTCCAAAGTTAAAGGTCAACAACTTGAGCCTTTAACATTCTTACTCTTCCTCAAACCCCCAATTCTTCACATTAACCATAGCATAGAACAAGTTACTGTAGCTGTCTCCAGCTCTACTTGTAGAGGGGAGTCCCAGTTCCCTGTCCCAATCTAGCATGCATCTATTGATGCAGTTACTGTGAAATCTGGCTTTGCTTTTTTTCCTTGTTTTGAGGGGTGAAGCTGTTCTGTGAGCCTACTGTATATTTGTTTTTAGAAAGGGTTGTGTGGTGGTGTGTGGGGGGTTTTTTTTGTTTAAAACCTGTGCTTCTTTTTTTTTTTTCTGAACAGTTAGTATGTGTATTCCTTCCTTCTACTGCAGGGTTCCTGCATTCACTTTCTCACTGGAAGTCTAGTACTACTGTCTTACCTACTTATCAGACATTGTACCCTTTATTTTAAAGATGAAAGCAAACTCAAAATTATCACCAGGATTTGCTCTTCTGACTGTAAAACCAGCAGCAGAAAAATCACCAACTGTACTATAATCAGCCAGCAAGCTGTAGGAAGTTTCAGATAAGTAGAGACTTTTGTGCAGAAAGAACAGGTGGGCATCCTTAATATGGAATCGATGGGGATCACCAATATTTAGTATAAAGTCTCTCACTGGTTGTTACTCATACTCACTCAAGGTCAGTGATATAAAACATACAATCACAGCCCATCTTTGTAAAACTACTCAAATTTTTAACTTGACACTTCCCAAAACATTCTGTAAATAAAGTCAATTCTACCAGCTTTCTGTCTCAACTGCTCTTAAACACAACTGTCCCTTCAGGTGATGGCTATCCTGTTGCTGACTTGCTTCTTGCCATGCTATTCCATGGGTATTTAAGCAAAAATAATTTCTGAAGTGAGTAACTCTGTAGGTAATGGCTGTAAACCAATGCCCTAACTTTTAAGAGTTCCAAATGCAGTAACTATTCCTTTCTATCCTGAATGTGACTGCCTTGTGGTTATGCTGTAAAAGTAAGTTCTGTGAAGATGTCTGTCTGTAATAGCATTCTATTCTATGTTCTGATCTGAATAATGCAATGGTACAGGGACAGATATAAAAGTGGGCTTACTTCAAATTATGATGGTAACTTCAGGAAGTGAAGTGCCTGGAGGAAGTCTTCCTTGGTTAACTAGCTCCCGCAAAAAAAAAAAAAACACTTACTTCAGCCTTTCCAGCTGCCAAGGCTGTGCTAGCAGATGCTTACTGTTAATATTGTTATTCCAAAGCTGACTTGTTGCAAATTATCTATAAAAGGAAAAAGCTAGCTTGAGCTACTGAGTCTCCTGTAGCATGGGGCCCTGGGCAGTTGCCCTGATTGAACTGGTGCCATAGTACAGGGTAGTTTCACCAGGCCACCTCCACTTTCTTGGGGGTGGGAAGAGAGAAGAATCAGGGGCAATAAAACCATCACCACTGTCCTGCTTGACAAGCCTTAGCCTAGTGTTAAAGTATAAGGAAAGGATTGTAGGATCTACAACCCTTCTCCAGAGCAGTACAGTAAATTAATTGAAGCAAGTACAGTTTTTACATTGTACAAATGGGCTATCAGGAACTCTCCCACTTCCTTTCTGTGCACTTTCAAGGAGGCTTTAGTGGTGTGAGGGGTGGTTATTCACTACAAACAACCTAAATACAATGGCACACTTATACATGGAGATGGGTATAAGAATATTTACTAGTGTTGTATGTAATTCAGCTATAGACTATGAATATTAAAGAGCCTAATAAACTAGTAAAGTTTCACAAATTGCATACAGCATCCTCCTAGTTCTTATCTTAGCCAGGAAGAGAGGCTACTGTAATGTCCTTCCATGTCATAGGTCTTTATGGTGAGGGGTACTTGTATAACTCTAGCAAATTAGTAGGGAAAGTGGTTATCCCAAATGACTTATCTAGAGGGCTGTCACCAAGGGAGTCTACTACCTTCACCACAACCAGGAGCTTGCTTTTAGGTACAAAAGAAAGGCTAAAAGCTTCCACCAGCATTAATTATCTATCTCCTGATTAACATATCTAAACTCAATGCTGAGTGCTCCTTGGTTATAAAACTATAGCCAAGAGATGCAATACCACTGGTCATTCTTTAACCAGATTAAGTTTGTTTCACATTAGGTAAATTCCAGGGTACTTTTGCTTCTAGAAAGGGAGCAGTAGCAGGTACAGTAGACAAGGTGAGTGCTATATTTCTACATTGCAAATGGATGATGAAACAGACAAACAGTCCTACTTTTGTAGGAAGAAAACTCCCATGAACTTATTGCATTAGTGGAATACTTGTCTGTCCTAACTAAAACCACTTTTATTTTTACACTAAACTACATAACCTAGTGATTTTCTTCTGACATTTAATCTTAGTAGCAAGTTGTAGATCTCCCTGATGTAACATGAAACTAGTCATGCTTTACATCTGAAAGGAAAATGGACTTTCAGGAGACTCTCTCCTGTAATAACAAGCAACAGAATTTAGTTAAATGGAGAAACATTACAGAAATATCCCTGTAATCCAAAATTATCCATTCAATGCCCCCCAGCAACCCTAGACATAAAGCCCATTCTGTTACTACCCAAGCAGAACTTAAGTGATGACTAAAGAGCACCAACATAAACTCTTAAGTAGACAACAGAAAGTGAAATGTGGGTCAGTGGCCCTATCACGTAGCATAATTAAATATTTAACAAGTTGAGAGTATTAGGTAACATTCCTCCTATCTGGCTGTAGCTCAGTGATACAGAAGGCTGAGGGATTAGCTATTAACCAGAGCTGCAAGGCATAAAGCCTTCAATCTTTAAACACCTTTTGTGAAGACTAGTAGAATCAGGGCTTCCTACTCTGAAAGGAGGGCTTATGAGTTCCCCAGTGGTAAAGAATCAAACATGCCTATATCCTTGGCACTCTATCATTGAAGTAATCTTCCCCCTCCACAAGGTCTGGTCTTCAGCACTCAAAGCTGAGCTTAAGGGAAGAAAGTGACATTGACTGAGTCAGCCACCATGGCAAGTTAGCAGGAACAATTTTATTTCTTCACAATCTGAATGACATCCTCATCCTCAAGTGTGTGATCTTTGCCAACTTTCTGCGGATTGTGTTTAACAGATGAACCCCAGACCAGTGCACTGAAGGGAAGAGAGAAAAATTAACTTACAAGGCCTGGAAGTGCCACGTAATACCCTGCTTACTGTGACAGGCAGGTGCTATTCTGTATACACAGAAGGTAGCTTTATAAAAAGTTACCTTTTGCCCATATACAAGTTCCTGCTCAAATGATCTTTGTCTCAACCCCAACTGAAGAATAGAATCAGCCACAGCTACCATTAAGCAAGCAAAGCAAAACAGCTCCTTGTACAGATAGGTAAAGTACCTATCATGCTGTGGATTACGATTATTTTCATGTTTTTAAACGTATATAGTCCCAGAAGAGTATTTCACAAGCAAGCCAGAGACAGAATAGCAAAGAAACATTGCTTCGAACATTATGATTCTATGGTTAGATTTAGTGTTCCCTTTAAATTTTTCCCACACGTGTGCAGAATGAATTGTTAAATGCACCAATATAGAGGTGCTGTGACACGCATCACCTTCGTATTGGTACAAATAAAATTCATGGGGTGGGGTTTCAGAACTGGGGCAGAGGGTTGGGGGAGGTGAGGGAACCAGCTGGGGGTGCAGGCTCAGGGTGGGTCCAGGGATGAGGTGTTTGGGGTGCAGAAGAGTGCTCCAGGGCTACAGCAGGGGGAGAGAACTCCCCCACCTCTCTCTCTCCCTGCAGCAGCATCTTGGCTGTGCGGGAGAGGCGCCTCTCCCTGCCACAGCAGCTCTAGAAATGGGGCTGTGGGATAGGCACCTTCCCCCTCTCCACAGCAGGTCCAAGTCAGGGCTGAGTTGGGGCAGGGGAAGGATCACCCCTATAGGCACCCACAGAGAAAAATTAGCAAGTGCTGCTTAGCAGCACCCACTGGCAGCCAAGCTTCTTCCACCTCCCCCGTGCCTCTCACCTGCCAGCAGCCCCACTGACCAACTCTTCCCCCTCCCTCCCTCCCACCCACTGCAAACAGCTGTTTTGTGGCATGTAGGAAGCTAGGGGTGGGGGAGGCAGGGAAGATGCAGGGTGGGAGGGGAAAAATATCAAGCACGTCCCAGCTAGAGGGGAAGTTGGCACCAGGTTCCAGCTGGGTGGGTTCCCTGAATGCCTGCATGGCGGCGGGGGAAGAGGGTTACTGCATTTCTGGCATATGGTAACCGTCTTTTGCAGCCAATACTTACTACTTAAATTCTTTAATGAGATTTTTGTGAATCTTCATACAAAAATCCTCCACTGTGGTCCTGGAGTCAGGAAGCACCACAGGAGAAGTGTAGTCTGGTAACTGTCCTTTAGGTTTGGTGTAGCTGCAGTACAGAATGAGCAATCAGCCAATAACAAGCACTCCCTCCCTCCCATCTTTCTTTTAACACAGCAGGGTCTCCACAACAGGGTCTTGTTTCCACACCACCCTAACACACATCTTCAACAATTACTCGAGACTGTAGTGGGAGTCCTGTTTTTAAGTTATCCTTTCACAGCACCTCTTTTATCCTCCTACTAGGAAGTAAGGCAGGGGTGGGCAAACTTTTTGGCCTGAGGCCCACATTGGGATTGCGCAACTGGATGGAGGGCTGGGTAGGGAAGGCTGTGCCTCCCCAAACAGCCTGGCCCCTGCCCCCATCCATCCCCTCCCACTTCCCACCTCCTGACTGCCCCGCTCAGAACCCTGAACCCATCCAACCCCCCCTTGCTCCTTGTCCCGACTGCCCCCTTCCGGGACCCCCGTCCCCTATCCAACCCCCGTCTCCTGACTGCCCCCAACCCCTATCCACACCCCCTATCCAACCTCCCCTGCTCCCTGTCCCCTGACTGCCCTCCCGACCCCTATCCATATCCCCACTCCCTGACAGGCCCCCCGGATCTCCCACTCCCAACCCTCCGTTCCCCATCCCTTGACCACCCCCTCTCCTCACCCCTTTACCAGCAGCAGGAGCTCGCAGCCACGACACCTGGCCAGAGCCAACTGCACTCCCCACGCTGCCCAGTGGGAGCGGCAGGCCAGAGTGTGGCCTGCCCAGCGGCATGGCTGTGGGGGACAGGGGACAGCGGGGGAGGGGACGGGGACTAGGCTCCCCGGCCAGGAGCTCAGGGGCCAGGCAGGACGGTCCTGCAGGCCACCGTAGTTTGCCCATGTCTGAAGTAAGGCAACACAGATCCCAACGCTGAGGAAACAGCTCTCTTGTCTGTTATCCCAATCATACAGCAGACAAACTGCATGGCCTCTGATTTACATATCGAATAAAACAGATTTTTGATGACAATGTTCTGTACCTGCTTGCAAGAAGCCATTATACCTAGAATGGATGAATGAGGACTCCCAGCTAATCCTCTACCTAACTATGCAGAAAATCAGCAGCCATTAGAACTCACATTCGCACCAGCCTCAGGTAGTCCCAGATTCTCTCCAACAGATCATCAAAATTCCAGCGGTGGTGAGCAGAGATTGGTACACAGTGTGGCACCTTGTAAATGATATCCAGTTCTTCAATGGATATCTGGTCAATTTTATTCAGCACATAAATACATGGGATATAAACTCTGCAAAGAGAAAACAGGGTGATATGAGGATGTCAGCAACACCCAAAATTACTTCCTTCTACTCTCATAAGAAAAACCATCTGAGAGTGGGTATGAAACAAGGACTAGTGAAGCTGCATCAATATCTTGGCTTATATTGGAAATAGACTTTGTAGGATAGCATTTAAATGTAGGCATGCTAATCACACAGCAGGATTTCCATGCCCTGACACAGTACCTGTTTCCTTCAACAACGTCGATTAGGTCATCAGCAGTAGCATCGCTGCGCAGTGTGACATCAGCATTGTGAATTTTGTACTCTGCTAAGATGCTCTTCACTGTTTCAGCATCTAGCTCACTCTGGGGGCACTGTATACACAGACACAATGTTAGATAGGGAATGGAGGAATTTACATTCAATCAGCTATTACAATTACTGATGCTAGCACCTAGCACAAACTGCATTCTGACCAGAAATAATTAATAGATTGCACATCACCGGAGTGGATGCTTTTGGCATAGATGGCTTGGGTACAGTGCAGAGGAACCTCAATTCATGGCATTATCTTATTGATCCCACTTGTCCCACTAATGGCTGTAGTAAGAAGTTTTCAGAAGCAGCACTTCCATTCACTTAGTTCTGACAAGTACTGCCTCCAGGTCACTGCTGCAAGAACCAGCACCCCAGATGCAGAAGGAAGACCCTTTCCTAATCATAGAACCAGTGCTTCCAGATTATCCGTTCATGGCAAAAGCATCTTCCTAGAATCAAGCAGCTTTCTGAATCCCTCATCATAATGGCCTGTTGCAATTTCCATACTTACAGTAGCTGTGAGGTTGATGCCACCTTTATCTTTCTTCTTATAACCAATGTTGGGGGGCTTGCTGTTCAGCCGTATTCCAAAGCCCTCCAGTTCATTCTCAATTATCTTTTTGTGTCCCAGTGGTTTCAGTACATCCAGAACAATCAGAATTAGGTTACAGGTTCGAGCAACTGAGGATCAGAAAATAAAGTTCCTCAAATGGTAAATTCACACACGCTTTCAAAAGCACAGTACCGCTAGAAAAACAAAAAAAATCCATCAAAGTTGGTGACAAGATGAGATACCATCAGTGGGCTGAACCCTACCTATGTTGGTAGCAACTGCAATTTAGTTACCATCTGAATTATGTTCAGAGGTCTACAAGAGCTAAATGTCTAGTCTCAGTCTATTTCCTTATGTTTACATCACATAAAATGTCAAAGTCTCTGAACTATAAGGTTAAGGTCAAAAGGGACCACTAGATCATCTAGTCCGAACTTAAACCTACCTAGTTTATACCCTGGATAGCAGACAGAGGCCAATGATTGAATGGCCCTGGAGAATTAATTATCTTTTTACTTCTAGAAGTAATAATTGAAGTCAGTTGGGGAAGCAATGTGGGGAGCATTTACTCCCACTATCCGAGCTGTACTTCTAGTTTAACAGAGGACTTCAATCTTCAGTGTCACTAAACTTACATGTTAGGTGAGCAATAAGTTATTTCATGGCTGAAATTAAGATGAGGCATGTGTCATCTGATGAAGTCAGTAAAACCCATGGGAACCAATAAGGAATAAGTCATGTCACATTTTTAAAGCATCACTATATTTTCTCGGCCTATAATCTATTTGGTTTTTCGCTACCAGTTTAAGTGTTGGTCAAATAATGTCACCTAATGCAGATGTTAGATTCTTTAGGTCAGAGTCTAAGTGGCTGAAATAATCCTGATGTCTATGTTTTGATACCACAATAATAGACATAGGAAACAAGTGTGTGAGAAATATTAAAAACGGCTTTGTTTAATGTGAAATTGTGTTTGCCTCTGAAACATTAGTGTACTTCAGGGCAGAAGCCATGACACAAAGAACATCTCAGCACTAGGAATAGCCCAAGCTTCAGGCAATCTAGTCATGCAAGTGGAAAATAGCTACACCTCCACTGTCTACAAATTAAATAACTCCATCATAAAAGAAACGAATGCTTCCACGGCATTAGAAATACTGACAGCACATATCAGGATTTCCAGGGTCCAGAAAGCAATCTCAGACCCATACAACAACCACTCTGAAACCTGGCCTTTCCACCAGCACGAAAGATAATGGCTAAACTGGCGATTGTTTTAGGGCTGGAGGAAGCAGTCACTCACCTGCAATGACCTGCCGGCCTCTGCCTTTCCCATCTTTAGCTCCCTCAATAATTCCTGGGAGATCAAGAAGCTGTGTGTTTAGAAGAGAGGAAGGAAATCCATTATGTACAGAATGCCTCCCTTCCCACAAAGGAACAAAGACCTCCTCCCACTTCTAATATTTACTAAATCTATTGGCCACCTGAATATACGATAATAGACAATTATTTCCCCTTTGACTACTACACATAGCTTTCATAGATTCCAAGACCAAAAGAAACCATTGAGATCACCTAGTCTGACCTCCTGTGTAACACAGGCCCCATATTAATCCCTAGAGCATAGCTTTTAGAAAAAACATCCAGTCTTGATTTAAAAATTGTCAGTGATGGAGAATCCACCACAACCCTTGGTAAACTGTTCCAATGGTTAATTACTCTCATTGTTAAAAATTTACACCTTTTTTCCAGTCTGAATCTGTCTAGCTTCAACTTCCAGCGATTGGATCGTGTTATGTCTTTCTCTGATAGAATAAAGAGCCCATTATCAAAAATTTGTTCCCCAAGTAGATACTTATACACTGTCACCCCTTAACCTTCTCTTTGCTAAACTACATAGATTGAGCTCCTTGAGTCTATCACTACACAGAATGTTTTTTAATCCTTTATTCATTCTCATAGCTCTTCTCTGAGCTCTCTACAATTTATCAACATCTTTGTTGAATTGTGGACACCAGAAATGGATGCAATGTTGTGGCAGCAGTCGCACCAGGGCCAAACAAAGAGGTAAAAGAACCTCTATACTCCTACTTGAGATTTCTCATTTGTTCATCCAAGGATCACATTAGCCCTTTTGGCCACAGCTTCGCACTGGGAGCTCGTATTCAGCTGATTATCCACGACAACACCCAAAACTTTTATTCCCTTTCTGTATTGGTGGAATGAAACATGGTGATTTGTGTTATATGAAATGAAGAAGAACTTCCCTGTTGTAGGACTTTCCCTCCAACGCACAGTGAGAAGTACTGACAACGGTTTAAAGTTAAAACTCAATAAAAGGTTTTTAGACGTGTCTTCTCAAAACATTCCCACATACTACTTTACCTCTAACTTATTAACAGCAGACTAGATGGCTCAGCTACAGCCAGGGCCAAGCTATATATCCCACCTTGTGAGCAAAATGTTCTCACCTGTATCTTTGCTCCTTTGTATCTAATGACTCCAGGCACAGTAGTCAGTGTGGTGAACTCATATGCTGCCACTTCAGAATACACACCAGCAAGGTTACTCAGCAGAGTAGATTTCCCCACTGAGGGGAAACCCACAAACCCAATTCGGGCATCACCAGTCTTTGCAACATCAAAACCTACGATATAAAAAAAATTAACAAGAAAGTTCAAAGGTCCTCTGATTTTGGAGAGGAGACCCATTAATATGACATATACTTTCCAACGAGAGGAAGTGTAGTCCATGTAGCTTTACTATGGAGGCACAGCCTACAGGCTACTCAGGTGAATATGGAGTATTGATTATGAGAAATGTACCTAACCTGGACTACACTTTCACATTTAAAAATTAAGGCTACTGCAAGGTGCTCCATTAATAGCCACTCTCAGGTTTCTGCTAATGCACCCATTTCACTAAATCCTAAATAAATCTACATACCAAATACCTAGAGATTAAAGCAATTTCTTTCTGAGGCTCTGTATCTAACAAAGGAGAAAAAAAAGCGTGGTTCCTCACTGTAGCTGTCACCACTATTCTGTATGTATAACTATCTTCTTTCTGTGTGTTCCATTCTATGCATCCAATGAAGTGGGCTGTAGCCCACGAAAGTTTATGCTCAAATAAATTTGTTAGTCTCTAAGTTGCCACAAGTACTCCTGTTCTTTTTGCGGATACAGACTAACACGGCTGCTACTCTGAAACCTGTATTCTGAGACTATCCCCTCCCCCCCACACACACACACACTTTGCAGCAGCACCACACTACAATTTTAGTAGCTAGCTAGAGTGGATCCAGTGAGTCTCTCCCCCAGCAACGGGGAGAGCCTCCCAGACATACCCTAGGACAGGGGTCGGCAACCTTTCAGAAGTACTGTGCCGAGTCTTCATTTATTCACTCTGATTTAAGGTTTCACGTGCTAGTAATACATTTTAACGTTTTTAGAGGGTCTCTTTCTATAAGTCTGTAATAGAAAACTAAACTGTTGTATGTAAAGTTGTCAAGACTGTATCCCCACTTTGAACTTTAGGGTACAACGTGGGGGCCTGCATGAAGACTTCTAAGCTTAACTACCAGCTTAGCTCTGGTCCGCTGCCACCATCTCAAGCTAATTCCCTTCCCTGGGGAGCCTTGAGAAACCTTTCACCAATTCCCTGGTGAATACAGATCCAAACCCCTTGGATCTTAAAACAAGGAGAAATTAACCATTCCCCTCCTTCCTCCCACCAACTCCTGGTGAATACAGATCCAACCCCCTTGGATCTAAAAACAAGGAAAAATCAATCAGGTTCTTAAAAAGAAGGCTTTTAATTAAAGAAAAAGGTAAAAATCATCTCTGTAAAATCAGTATGGAAAATAACTTTACAGGGTAATCAAACGTAAAGAGCTCAGAGGACTCCCCTCTAGTCTTAGGTTCAAAGTACAGCAAACAAAGATAAACACTCTAGTAAAAGGTACATTTACAAGTTGAGAAAACAAAGTAAAACTAAGATGCCTTGCCTGGCTATTTACTTACAAGTTTGAAATAGGAGAGACTTGTTTAGAAAGATGTGGAGAACCTGGATTGATGTCTGGTCCCTCTCAGTCCCAAGAGCGAACAAACTCCCAAAGAGCACAAACAAAAGCCTCTCCCCTCCCCCCCAAGATTTGAAAGTATCTTGTCCCCTTATTGGTCCTTTGGGTCAGATGCCAGCCAGGTTACCTGAGCTTCTTAACCCTTTACAGGGAAAAGGATTTTGGAGTCTCTGGCTAGGAGGGATTTTATAGTACTGTACACCGGACAGCTGTTACCCTTCCCTTTATAGTTATGACAAAAGTAAATAAGGTTTTTAAAATGTTTAAGAAGTTTTATTTAAAAATAAATTAAAGTGCAGAGCCCCCTGGAGCGGTGGCCAGGACCCGGGCAGTGTGAGTGCCACTGAAAATCAGCTTGCGTGCCATAGGTTGCCTACCCCTGCCCTAGGGGAAAGTTAGGGCATCCAAAGGTCAACAGACACCCCTTTCCTTCAGCTACCGCCACACACTGCCCCTGGAAACGGGAAGGGACATCTCTGGCGAGGTGCGCTAGTGCAGTGCTCCCAAGGGGCTACCCACCTTCTCCGGGGCCGCCGCCGCCGCCTCCTTTCGGGGTGATGAGCTCCCGTCGCAGCTTGGCCAGGCGAGCCTTCAGCAGCCCCAGGTGGTGCGCCGTTGCCTTGTTCTTCTGCGTCCGGGCCATCTGCACAAGGTCACAGCGCGACGCTACTGACCCACCGGGCGGGCAGCCAGGGGGTCGCAAGGGCTCGGGTGGCCCGGCCGCGCGGCACCTTCTGCCCGGGGAGCCCCCAGGCGCCCGAGTAGGCCGGAGAACCCAGGAGTCCTGATCCCCCATCAGCAACCTGCGGGGCCGTCACCCCGGCGCGGAGCCTGGCCGCGCGGGGAGCGCCATGGCCGCCGCACAGCCGCCTGGGGCCGGGAAGGGGCAGCAGCCGGGCGCAGCGCCCCGCAGGCCGGGGGACCCACAGCTGGCCTGGCCTGGCCAGCAGCCTCCACCCACCCCTCTCCGAGCCGGCAGCTCGGCTCTCCCGCCCAGCCCGTCAGCGGGGGCCCTCCCGGGGGGGGGGGGTACCTCAGCCTCTATCTCCGCGATCTTGGCCAATGTCCCGCTCATGTTGGCGACGATCCCCGCCCGCTCGGCGACCAGCTACACCGACCCCGCGCCTCAGACCCAGCACCGCGCAGGCGCAAAGCTTCGCGGGAGTCTGGCAGCCCTCGCGAGATTCTACCGGCTTCCCACTACATGCCAAAGAGCCGGCCACCTCCTCAAGATAGCCCCGCCCACTTACGAACCAAGGCCACGCCCAAAGACCCACCCACTCTGGCACGTAACTCCGCCTCTCCCCAAAGCCACCACCTCCAGAAGAGAGCCCCGCCCGCACACGAAACTGCGCCCTAACCCCGCCCCCTTAGAAAACTCCGCCTCTCCAGCCCGAGGAGGACGAGCCTCAATGTCACAGAGCTAGTGGATCTGCGGCCTAAGCGCCATAGCGCCCCCTAGGAGCCAGCACCGCCCTCTGCGCCGCGCAGCCGCCCCAGTCCCGAGGCCTCACCTAACCCTCAAACCATAGGACGTGGGTAGCCTGGCACGCTGCGCTGTCACAGCGTGGTCAGAGTGGGCCACACCGGAGATGCCCCACCTGTTCCCCAACCTCCTACTAGGCGCCTTTGCTTGGCAACCTGCACGGGGAGGGGGGAATGGAAACAAGCCAGGCAAAGAGCAGCTCTAGTTGCTTCAGAGATATTAAGAGAAAATAAAACACGTTCAAGGGTTTCCTCTTCCCTACCAACTAGGCATGGCTGGAAAGAGGCTGGGGAATCACGGTTGCCCATTGCAAGGCAGCTGATGCACCAGGGACTTCCCAGTGTAACTAAAAGCATAGGCCACTACAGCTTGAGCTAAAACTCTAGCTGATGAGACTAACAACTGCAATCAGGAGTCAAGTGCCAGAAAATTATGAGTCGGTGGGAAAACATACTCCTATTTCTATTATGGCTGTTGTTTGCATTACCAGAGTACCTAGGGACCCTAGTCGTAGACTGGGACCCCACTCTTAGTTCTTCCTCCAGCTGCAATTCCAAGGCAGTAAAACTGACAATTTGTATGAGGGAGATTTTAAATGTCTCACTGAAGCACACAGCAAAATCTTTCTTCATAAAAAGATAATGGTTTTAAAACTACAAAAGGAAGACATCTCCCTCCATATGAGTGACATGGTGGATCTGTAAATCTTACCAGTAAACAACAAGGTGGAGCAGTACAGGCTCTCTGGGCCCTAAAAAAAGGCCTTCTTGGCTGTATAACCCTCCCCAGTTTGCCAAATAAAGCAAAGCAAATTCTCCATGGAGAAAGGGAGCTTGGATCCTGAGAAATCCCCTTCAGAGTTCAAGGTAAGAGGGCAGGGCAGCTGCAGCTAATATGTATATAAAAGAGATCAGGTTGGGTAAATAGTAGCTGCTTGGTGGAAGGAAAAGTTAATAGCCCTTGAAGGGGAAGCTCCTAACTATAGATACTTGTTTAATTTATTGTGTATTGAAAATTTAGTTTCTTAAGCAGTCCAAGGAACTGAGGGCTTTACAGAGAGGGGTTATACTAGCTCTTAAAATAAATCTAAAGTACTACCTAAAAGAGGATTTCCACCCACTTCTTGCCTAATAAGTATGTTCTGTGGTTCTTGTGGAGAGGCCTGTGGGTCTCTGATATACCACGAGGACTTAGTGCTACACAAAAACACAATCCAAACCTTGGGGTGTCTCCCCACAACTCTGATCACATGATACCTCCTGTCCTGTTTAAAAAAAAAAGTCAATAACCATCCTGAAAACATAATTACTGAGATTAACATAACAACCAACCCTCAGGAACAAAGAATTCCTAGTTCCATTATTGGTGTAAAACATACATGCGTAGGTGCTTGTCCAGTTGGTTCTAAACTGAAGTGCATATATTGTATCTGGCTAAAAACTCACCCCTTCCTAGATTTTGGTTTAATTAACAAAGATACTAACAACAGATCTCTGTTTAAGCTTGTTCCTCAGGCTTAGTTGCTCCTAGGGTTCCTACCTCAAAACTGCTTAGCCCAGATCCTCAGAAAGTCTCTCATCTCTCTTATGTCCAGGGGAAATAAGGAGCTACCTGCCTCTGAGCTGGCAGAACCCTCCTAAGCCTTTCCCAACAAGATCAACATCTCCTAACAGGTTTCAGAGTAGCAGCCGTGTTAGTCTGTATCCGCAAAAAGAAGAACAGGAGTACTTGTGGCACCTTAGAGACTAACAAATTTATTAGAGCATAAGCTTTCGTGGACTACAGCCCACTTCTTCGGATCTCCTAACAGTAACAGAGCATGGTGTTTCAGGCAAGCACCACCAACCTACAACTTAATCTTTTACAGTGCAGCAAGGCTTATTCAAAGCCTGACTGATAAAGGGTTATACATGGAGTAATATTTGTTCTCTTTAGTGTGAAGCCCCCCTAATTTGAATAATTAAATCCAAAGAAGTTACTGGAAGACTGTGTGACACGTGGAAATGGACAGGTGTAAGAATGGCAGTTAGATGATGGGACATCTCAGAAAGTGATTGTTTGAGAAGTAAATAGCTGGGAATGGACAACTGGAGGCACAGTTGGTATTAGGCCCTTGAGCAAGATTGCTAGAACTGGCCAACTGGAACAGAGCAGTCAAAAATTCAGAGAATGCTATTAGAGCACAGAGACAACAGAAGGGGGCTTTTGAAAAGGTGAGAGACTGGGAACAGGCAGGGTGGAATGTTAACAGAAAGCTGGATATAGTAACAGGAGCACATTATTATGGGTGTGAGGAAAGAAAAAGGGAGAGAAGAAACCAATAGAACCTGGGAGAAAATGAGGAGCATTTCCCCTATCTGTGCCTCAGTTTCACTTGCTGTACAACAAGAATAATGCTTATTTGCCCTACAGCAGTATTGAGACTTAATTCATGAATGCCTGTATGGGACTTTAGATCCTCAGATGTAAGATATTCAGATACCACAGCAATGATTAAGATAGCATAGATAGGTGATATGTATTATATGCACACAAGTTTTACCAAATCTCCTATTCTAAACAACCTTATTCTTAACAGGCCAGAGCCCAAGGTCATTACTCAGGTAAAACTTTTACAGAAGCCAATTGAAATTTTTGAGTAAATTAAGTAAGGATCTTAGGATTTGGGGTGACTGGTGTAAAATGCAATGATGATTGTATGATTATAAAAGTAATAATCATGTCAATGTCTGTAGTCTCTGCCTTATTTATAGTCAATGCAAAACTTATTTTTAAAGGAGCATTTTTTGTTAACTAATTTCTTCAGGTATATGACTGTTTTCTATAACCATAAAGGCAAACCCTTAATGAAAAAGTAGTTTATTCACAGTGCTGAAAAATACTCCCTTTAACACAAGGACCACTCTGGAAGCTCACAATGCAGTGTTACAGGGTTCTGTAGTGAACCTAACAACTTAAGTAAGTCCTGAGGCACAAGGCCAAAAGTTGTCAGCCTGCTCAGCACCATAAGAAATGAAGGTGTGCCACTGTAGTTACACACACTGTCACGTCTCTTATTGAGTCTAATCGTTCATGCCAATTACACTCAGTTAATTATTGATACATTTTCCTACTCAGAAGAGCAGATAATCTTCATGTCTTGACTAGTTAATCTGTAAATGTCAGACATTAAGCACTGTTGCCTACTTAAATTACTATCTAACACATTTTATGAAATGGAGAAGATCTATCTAGAGGCAGCTTGTCTGCCCAGGGATGCCCAATTCTTGATGTGTTCAGCAGTTAGACACTGGATTTGTTTTTGACTGGAACACCCAGTCGAAAAGGGATCCCGGTGACCAGGCCGTTGACTGTCCGGTTGGCGGCACCGTGTAAAGGAGCTGGCAGGCTCTCTGATAGCCTCCACGCCATGTGGTTCCCAGGATGCAGCCAGCATGTCCCACCTCCAGATTCTATGCGTAGGGGCAGCCAGTGGGCTCCGCACGCTACCCCCGCCCCAAGCGCTGCACTCACAGCTCCTATTGGCCAGGAACTGCAGCCAGTGGAGGCTGCATGGGCAGCGCCTGCAGAGGGGGCAGCACGCAGAGCCACCTGGCCGCACAGGAGCTGAAGTGGGGCCATGCTGCTGCTTCCGGGAGCTGCTTGAGGTAAGTGCCGCCCGCAGACTGCCCCCCTCCTGAACCCCCACCCCAACCCTGATCCCCCTCCCACCCTCTGAACCCCTCAGCCCCAGCCCCACCCCAGAGTCTGCACCCCCAGCTGGAGCTCTCAAACCCTGCCTGCATCCCAACCTCTCAGCCCCAGCCCAGAGCCCCCTCCCACCCTCTGAACCCCTCGATCCCAACCTCATCCCTAGACCCACCCTGGAGCCTGAACCCCCAGCCGGAGCCTTCACTCCCCCAGCAGGCCCCAGCCCTGATTCCCCTCCTACCCTCCAAACCCCTCAGTCCCAGCCCCACATCAGAGCTCGTACCCCCAGCTGGAGTCCTCACCCCCTCCACACCCCAACCCCCTGCCCCAGCCCGGAGCCCCCTCCCGCACCCTGAACCTAGGGTGACCAGATGTCCCAATTTTATAGGGACAGTCCCGATATTCAGGGCTCTTTCTTATATAGGCATCTATTACCCCCCATCCCATCCCAATTTTTCACACTTGCTATCTGGTCACCCTACCTGAACCCCTCATTTCTGGCCCCACCCCGGAACCCGCACCCACAGCCCAGAGCCTGTACCTCCTCCCACACCTCAACCCCCTGCCTCTTCCTGGAGTCCCCTCCCATACTCCGAACCCCTTGGCTCCACCCGCCAGCCCACAGCCCCCTCCTGCACCCCAAACCCCTCATCCCTGGCCCCACCCCAAAGCCCGCACCCCCAGCCACAGCCCTCACCCCCTCTCGCATCCCAACCCACTGCCTCAGCCTGAAGCCCCCTCCCACACTCTGAACTCCTCATTTCTGGCCCCACCCTGGAGCCCACAGCCACAGCCCTCACCTCCTCCTGCACCCCAGCCATCCCAGTGAAAATGAGCAAATGAGTGAAGGTGGGGAGAGTGAGCGATGGGGTGGGGGTGGGGATGGAGTGAGCAGGGGTGAGGCCTCGGAGGAGGGGCAGAGCAGGGCAAGGGTGTTCGGTTTTGTGGGAGTAGAAAGTTGGCAACCCTATTATATTCCCAACTCTTGGACTAAATGGAGTGATCAGATTTAAAAACTGGTTTCTTCCACAGGTAACTGGAAATAGAGCCTTTCTGCTCTAGACTGTTTGGAAACACAGAAAGGAGGGATAAAGTGAGGAAAGAAAGGAGGATGAAACATAGGGAGAAAGAAAGGGTTTGTATTTAAGATAGCTACTCATGGCCATATTGGATCAACTTTTTGGCCATTTGAGAGTAAAAAGGTTTTGCAATCAATGCTCTAGCGCAGCAGTTCTCAAACTTTAGCAACCCGAGGGCTTCCATTTTGATTTAAAATTTTTCAGGGACACCCCCCCTCGGCATAACCCTTGCCCCACCCTCTTCTCCAAGGCCCTGCCCTGCCCCCCCCCCTTCCCTGAGGGCCACCCCCCTGCTCACTCCATCCCCCCCCCCCCTTTCACTTTCTCCAGGCTTGGGCAGGGGGTTGGGGGGCAGGAGGGGGTGCAGACTCTGGGAGGGAGTTTGAGTGTGGGAGGGAGTGGGGTGTGGGCTCTGGGCTGGGAGTTTGGGTGCGAGAGGGGGCTCAGGGCTGGGGCAGAGGGGTGGAGTGCAAGAGGGGATGAGGGGTGCGGGAAGGAGTTTGGATGCGGGCTCTGGGCTGGGGTATGGAAGGAGGTGAGGGGTGCAGTGCTTGCCTCGGGCGGCTCCTAAAAGCAACTGCCACATCCCTCTGGCAGCAGCTCCTAGGTGGGGTGCCAGGGGGTCTCCGCATGCTGCCCCTGCCCACAGGCACCTTGGCCAATGGGAGCTGCAAAGTCAGCACTCGGGCCGGGGACTGTGCGCGGAGACCCCCCTGCTCCCTTCAGCCCCGTGCTGGCCGCTTCTGGGAGCGGCGCGGACCCAGGGTCCCGGCTCCTCCCCATCAGCGCCGCCCCAGCATGAAGAAGGTGCTGGGAGAGAGGGGGAGGAGTTGATCAGTAGGGCCTGCGGACCCCCTGGAGTACCCTCGGGGACCCCCAGGGGTCCGCCGACCCCAGTTTGAGAAACAGTGTTATAAGAAACGTCTATAAGCACCAACATGACTATACATCACTAAAACACATGTCCCCAGCAATCTACCTGTCACACATTCACATTAATTTCTGGATACAAAATAAGTAAAATTAAGATTGACAATAAGAAGACACCCACCATTAAGAATACAGTAAAACAAAGTTCTAGGAATAATCGTGTACATCCAAATACCCTCTTTTCAACAAAAATATCAAGTTTTTCAAACTTCTTTAAGAAAGACCTAATCAGACAATTATTCCTTCCCTTTACCTTAGGAAGCAAATAGGACTGATAAAAATAAGAATGGAAAACATTAATTTTCTTCCATATAGTCCAAATTCTCTGGAATCCAGATAATGTATATCTAGTGATTAGAACCAATTTTTCTGTATTACAGTAGCATCTAGAGACCCTACCAAGAAGCAGGGAAGGAAGGAACCAAATTGCAGAGAAGTGTATAGAGATTAATAAGGAGAATAAAATTAGCCAGCTAAGAAACATGTGCAGTGAAAGCAAGGGCAGGGGTAAATGGAAGATATGGGAAAGA
Source organism: Malaclemys terrapin pileata (assembly GCF_027887155.1). Taxonomy (NCBI): domain Eukaryota; kingdom Metazoa; phylum Chordata; order Testudines; family Emydidae; genus Malaclemys; species Malaclemys terrapin. The sequence continues at coordinate 11,639,435 of NC_071520.1, read as the reverse complement.
GCAAAAGTAGACAAGCAATTAACATTTTTCAAAAGAACTTTTACCACATTAAAGACAACTAAAATACCTACATATACTCCCAGTTACTTTTCCATAATAATGGCCGTACTGGGTCAGACCAAAGGTCCATCTAGCTCAGTATCACATCTTCCAACAGTGGCCAATATCAGGTGCTTTAGAGGGAATGAACAGAACAGGTAATCCATGTAAGCAATTGCTAAAGTTGTCTCAGAAATGTTATGCCCTCTTGAATAGGAAGAGCTGTTCACATGTTTGTGAATAGAAGGGCTGGTGTACCACCAACCACCATTAAGATGTGATCCATAGAAGAACCATAGAATATCAGGGTTGGAAGGGACCTCAGGAGATCATTTATCCAACCCCTGCTCAAAGCAGGACCAATCCCCAGACAGATTTTTACCACAGTTCCCTAAGTGGCCCCCTCAAGGACTGAACTCATAACCCTGGGTTTAGTAGGCCAATGCTCAAACCACTGAGCTATCCCTCCCCATATACCACAGAATTTGAGAACCCTTGCTCTTTGGATCAGCATTCCCATGGGATGCCTCCCTGTCAAAAAATAATGAAATCAGGGTAACTTGTAAAACTAAGTTGTTAGGGGCCAAGGATTCTCTTAGTTCTGTTTGTACAGTTCCTAGCACTGGGGTCCTGGTGCCACAGTAATACAAATAAAGTGACAATCAGCCTAATAAGTAGGGCCCTACCAAATTCATGGGCCATTTTGGTCAATTTCATGGTCAGGATTTTAAAAAATCGTAAATTTCATGATTTCACCTATTTAAATCTGAAATTTCAGTGTTGTAATTGTAGGGGTCCTGACCCAAAAAGGAGTTGTGGAAGGGAGGCAAAGTTATTGTAGGTGGGGTTGCAGTACTGCTACCCTTACTTCTGCGCTGCTACTGACGGCTGTGCTGTCTTCAGAGCTGGGCAGCTGGAGCAGAGCCACCGCCAGCAGCAGCGCAGAAGGATGGCATGGCATGGTATGGCCACCCTTACTTCTGTGCTGTTGCTGGTGGGGCGCTGCCTTCAGAGCTGGGCATCCGGCTAACAGCCGCCGCGCTCTGGCTGCCCAGCTCTAACGGCAGCGCAGAAGTAAGGATGGCCATACTGCAACCCCCCTAAAATAACCTTGCAACCCTCTTGCATCTCCCTTTTGGGTCAGGACCCCCAATTTGAGAAACGCTGGTCTCCCCCATTAAATCTGTATAGTAGAGGGTAAAAGCACACAAAAGACCAGATTTCACGGGGGGAGATCAGACTTCACGGTCTGTGATGTGTTTTTCATGGCCCTGAATTTGGTAGGGCCCTACTAATAAGTAATGAATGCTGAATTCATTGCCCATTACAACAGTGGTATTTGACAGGAGTTAAATTTCACTGAAAACTCAGGTAAGTTATTATTAGTTCCTAAAACTGAAAATATGTCACCATATAGTATATTAAATATTTACTATATAATTCTGTGAAACAGAATTAAAAAGTCATATGACTACTCATTATTATACATTACTCAATTGTCTGTGAGGGATTACTTCGCTAACATGTTGTACTCCATGTGGAACAATGTCCAACTAACTAGTTTAAAGGTTGTCATAACTGAACCAACCCCACAGGGTGCAGAGCATCCTCAAAAGCCACGAGAGTTGAGGATGCTCAACTCTTTGAGAGGATTAAGCCCTTAGTTACCCAGCAGGACACAATTCTACTCACCTTATTTATATTAGTGGGTCCCATTGATTTTAAGGTGTATACCTGTGTGAGTAAAGTGACCAGGAACTGGGCCATTGTGACGTGCTGTGTACAGTACATCCATGTACTAAGACTATGTTTATTATTAACAAGCTAATAAAACTCCTCTGTGCTACTATTCAAATAAAGGATATAGTGCTTGAGTGGGGACCGGGCACCTGAAGAGAAAAAATCATCAAAAAAGATGTGGGGAGTGGGGACAACACAGGAGCAGGAAGAGAGCAACAGAGAAAAGTTGGATAAAGTGGATGAGAAGAATTTTTTCTGCTGACAAAAAGATATTGAACACAAATAAATAACATAATTGAGAGAGAGAGAGAGAGAGAGAGAGAGAGAGAGAGAGAGAACATGACAGAGAAAGAAAATGGATTGAGAGATCAACCTGGAAAAGCAAATGAACTCCCTGCACTGAAGGTGGGTGTGAACCCTTTAAATATAAAACTAGTTATTTGTACTCCAGTTAGTACATTATCAAAAAGCCAGTAATTTGCTGGTTCTGATGAGGGTAAATAAGTTACAGGGTAATAATACTTCTAATAAGGTACTTACATGATTTGGTGTGGGGAGGTAGATTGCAGCCACCACTTAAAGAATAAAGAACTCAGTCTTCCAAGTCTCAGGCCAATCGCGCACAACTTGTCTTAAATATAAATTTTAATAAATTGAGTTAAATTCTATCAAACATGCCTTATTCAACAGCTAATTTGATACCCAACAACCTAATAGTACATATCACATCTTAAATGAGGTAGCCTGAAATATATTTAACCTTCCAATGTTGATACTATAAATCTGTCATGTCCAGACACTGTAGTCTCACATTAACTCTTATAAATATTAAACATATATAGAAAGCAATGTAAATGGGTCAAGTATCTATTCTACTGTGAGTGGCTAATCCTTTTTAGTAAAAGTATATTTCTCTAATAAATATTAAGTGCAAAGCTAACAAAAACAAGTAATATATGGAGCATTTGTTAACTGATTTAAGTATCAATCATCTATTCATAGCAATATTCCTCTCTCCCCCCTCCCTTCTCCCTGTGAATCTTCAGTCTCTGGGCTTATTCTGGTTTAAACAGCAAGAAAGCAGCTTTGTGGGTGATACACCTTTAATAAAGGGAATCAAATATTGGATTCAGAAAGCTCCAAGACACTTGGGAAATGGCAGTTGATCAGATGGATGATTGGATGGGGGGACTATAAGCTAGGGAGGGGAGGGTTGATGGCTTATGATTGTGTATGTTTGGGACAGAACAAGCTTGGGATAAAGTTGACTTGAGTAGCAATTAAGTGATCACAATTAAATAGAGATAGAACATGTATGTATTTTAAATCCATATTAGCATTAAGAATAAACTGCCTTACATTTTACATTAGGGTATTTATGAGTGGTGCTTTAACAGCTGGAGAGACCATAAATATATGAAGGCCAAGGTATTAAGAGTGATAGGATGAAAATAAAATAGATTAGATCCCAGCCTTAACACTGCAAGAGTAACCTCTGTCATGTAAAAGAGGTGAAGATGCCAGTTAAATTGCTGTGCTGCTCTTGGGACTGCAGTAGTCTGCAGGTGATGATCTTTAACAGGCACGATACATTAATTAGAATATGAGTATGAAGAATGCTAATCCAGTGCACTATTTAATGGAAAGAATGGCTGGCTTCACTTTCCACAAATAACAACACTTTGGAGTTGAATATTTAACTTTCCGTACAAATAGCGGGAAGCATGTTTTGGGTGATGCCGAAAGAGACAGAATGTTGCCGAATGTTGGAACCAGAAGGTTCCATGGGGGTTGGAGAAAGGTCTTCTGAAGAAAGTGGAGTGTCGGCAGCAGGAATTCAGCTCCCCTCCCCCTTGAGGAGGAGAGACAAAGAAAAGGCAGGGGGCCGTAATAGGAAGCCGGGTGAGAAGAACTGTGTCAGGGAATATGGAGTTGAATAAAGCAAAAAGCAAAATAAACCAACCGAGGAAAAGACACAGAACTGACTAAAACTCACCAGAAAAGAGAAGAGAGTTCCTGATGATCTCTTTGCACTATGTATGTGAAGCCTGTGAATTGTTGCCTGACATGTATGCTTAAATACAAATATTTTTCCCTCACTATATTGAGTACTCTTGTTTCTGTGACAGGCAAACATCTGGAGAACAATACTACTAGCATGTAGTATCTATGCAACTTGTGAGTATTTAAAGTGGATTTGTAACCGTTGCAATCCAAATAGTCAGATCACCTAACTGCATGTTTGTATATGTAATATACACAAACGTTGATCCAGTGGTAAAAAGCTACACTGGCAATACTCTGCCTTCAATGTAGACAAGCAACTCCCACTGACATCAACAGAAATACAGCACACAGATTGAGGGCACTATATGGCCTTAAGTGTTATTACAATAACTCCGTTTTGGAAGTTGGAAGCTTGGTGTTCTCATTTGCACATCAATACCCAGAATGCTCTTTCAGCTCCACCACTATTTTATACATGTGCTCTGGTCTGAGCTCTTGGGGGAAAAAACCTGAAAGTTTGGGATGTTCTTTTGTGCACAAAATTCCGTATTTTCCCTAGTATAACATTTTAAGTGAAGAAACCATATTTATGAATTGATCAGCTGGAATTTTTTTTTAATACCATATCTAATTTAATTTCACAAGTGTAGAAAAGTACACTTGAAGCCTGTGACTTTTTAAATACTTTTTTAGAATAAAATATGAACTTAGTGGTGGAAGTAGGGGGAACACGTGCAAAAACAAACTACTGTGGCTTCCCACACCAAGACCAAACAAGTCAAATTTCATCCAGAACTGAATTATTGTGAAGCCATTAAAATAGGATTTTATGATGGAGAGACCCTGAGGGCACAAGGAAGCCAGTCCAGAGAAAGCCCCTTATTCAATCAAAGTAGTGAGAGTGCTTGGCATGCTTCGCTCAGGGCCTGAGGAACCCAGCCTCACTGTGGAGGGAGCCTTGCATGGACGGATCTTGGGGCTTGTTCAGCTCCAGGATCCCAATGGTCAGCACAAAGCTAAACCGGGCAGTCCGGGTTTCCCCAACATGGAGGGACGCGGGGTTGTCTCGTGCAGCTGACTCGTGCAGCTCCCCCCCGAGCAGCGCCTCCCCAATTGTTCGTCTCAGGAGGGGTTTTGCCCTGGATTGGGAGCGAACTCCTGTACTCCTTTTCGTCCTCCCCCCGCCGCTCCTTGTGTCCAGCTTTCTTGCCCTCACGGAGAAGGCGGTGCAGTGAAGGTCTGAGTGCGGGGGGGCTGCTCTTCCTGAAGCCCCTGGCCCCTTTAGAAGCAGCTTTCCTCAGGCGTGGGGAGAATAGGTGGGGGCCGCTCTGCAGCGAGTCCAGGAGGGAGGGTTTGCATTGGACGGTTTGCGCTTGCGGGGGGGTGATACTGCTGCCCCCCCGCCCCTCCTCCTCTCTGCGGGCGGGGTGGTTGGGGGGGGGTCGAGCTGCAGCCTGGTTGTTCGGGGGAGGGGGTGAGTGCAGCCCCCTCCCCCCCATATGCTTCGGGCGGGGGCCTTGCTCCTGGCTCGGCATTGGAGGATTTGTGCTGGGGAGGGGGGAGACTGCAGCCCCCAGCCCCCGCGGGCGGGGTGGGGGCTGGCCTGCTGGCTCTGGCTGCTCTTGCATTGGCGGATGCAGGGAGGGAGGGGGCAGGAAGCGGGGGGGTGGGGGGAGCCCGAGTGGCTGGAGGGGGGGTCTCTATGAAAAGGGTGGGGGGCGTTAGAACCCCAGAAGAGAGGAAAGTTTCCGACGCTCCTGGTGCGGGTGCAGCAAGGCAGGCGGGGCCGGGGCCGGGGCCGGGCCCGGCGGCGCTTGGTCGGGGAGCAGCAGCCGGGGGGCCCCCGCTGGATTTTTGTCGGGGGGGGGGTGGTATCGCCCCCCTCCTTCTCCTCCCCCCAGGGGTGAAAGTGCAAGAGGAAGTGCAGCCGCTGCCATCTTTCCTCCACTCCAAACACACAGGGACGGACGGAGCCGGCAGCCCGGAGCCCCCTCCCGCCCTGCCCGCCGCAGCCGCGCCGCGCGCCCCTGCCCGCTGCGGCCTCCGCGACTGCCGCGCCTCGTGGCGGCCGGGCCCGGGCGGAGCTCGCGCCGCCTCAGCTGCTGCCGCTCCAGCTCCGTGCGCGCCCCTCCGCCGCCTCAGCCTTTTGTTTCCCCCCCCCCAGCTCTCAATCCCCTCGCGCTTTGCAGGCAGCGCGCGCCGCCGCCGTCGGGCCCGGACAGCCGCGGGGAGGGGGAGGAAGCGGCGCGCGCCGCCGGACAGCCTGAGAGCGAGCGCCGCCTGCAGGCCGCCGGGGGCAGCGCAGCCCCCATGGAGCGGGTGAGCGAGGCCGCCGCCTGCGGCCCGTCGTCGGGTTGCTACACCTACCAGGTGAGCCGCCACAGCGCCGACATGCTGCACAGCCTCAACCAGCAGCGCAAGAACGGCGGCCGCTTCTGCGACGTGCTGCTGCGGGTGGGCGACGAGAGCTTCCCCGCGCACCGGGCCGTGCTGGCCGCCTGCAGCGAGTACTTCGAGTCGGTCTTCAGCGCGCAGCTGGGCGAGGGGGCCGGCGGGGGCGCGGAAGGGGGCGCCCCGGAGGCCGGGGCTGGCGGCGGCGGGGCGGCCGCGGGCGGGCGGGAGCTGGAGATGCACACCATCAGCTCCAAGGTCTTCGGGGACATCCTGGACTTCGCCTACACCTCGCGCATCGTGGTGCGGCTGGAGAGCTTCCCCGAGCTCATGACGGCCGCCAAGTTCCTGCTCATGCGCTCCGTCATCGACATCTGCCAGGAGGTCATCAAGCAGTCCAATGTGCAGATCCTGGTGCCCCCCGCCCGCCCCGACATCATGCTCTTCCGCCCCAGCGCCGCCGACCTGGGCTTCCCCCTCGACATGACCAACGGGGCCGGCCTGGCGCCCAATGGCAACGGCATCGCCGGCATGCCCGAAGACGAGGCTACGCGGGCCGCCCTCACCGCCGCCCAGTCCTCCTTGCCCGTCCTGCAAGGCGTCGACCGTCTGCCCATGGTGGCGGGACCCTTGTCGCCACCCCTACTGGCCTCGCCTTTCCAGAACGTGGGGACCAGTGCCCCCACTTTGGGCACCAAGAGGGGCAGGGGGCGTCCCCGCAAAGCAAACGTCTTGGACTCCATGATGTTTGGTACCCCAGGGGGTCTGCGAGAGGCTGGCATCCTTCCTTGTGGCCTCTGTGGGAAAGTGTTTACAGACGCCAATCGTCTGCGGCAGCATGAGGCTCAGCATGGGGTGACCAGCTTACAGTTGGGTTACATAGACATCCCACCGCCAAGGCTTGGTGAAAATGGGGTGCCTGGTCAGGATGATCCTGATGCCCCCCGAAAGAGGAGCAGGACAAGGAAGCAGGTGGCCTGTGAGATCTGTGGCAAGATTTTTCGGGACGTGTACCACCTGAACCGGCACAAGCTGTCGCACTCCGGCGAGAAGCCATATTCTTGTCCAGTGTGTGGGCTACGGTTCAAGCGGAAAGACAGGATGTCCTATCACGTTCGGTCTCATGATGGCTCTGTGGGAAAGCCCTACATCTGCCAGAGCTGTGGAAAAGGCTTCTCCAGGTAAGAGGACATTGATGTGGAATGGAAAAGACCTAGAGGGTTATCTAGTCCACCTCTTAAGGACCAGTGTAGAATCATCCCCACTCTGCTAGTTTTACATACCCCAAGGGATGGGGCTTTCATCGTTTTTTTTTTTGTTTGTTTTTTGGTTTTTTTGGGGAGACTATTTTACAGCCCTGTAGAAGAGTTAACTAGTAATTAAATCACAAAATGTGGAGTTGGGTTTTGTCGTAGACTTGGTGTGTGACAGTGGGCAAGTTACTCTTCTGTCAAATGGGTATTGAAATAATTGGGTGTTCAGAGGCTTAATTATGGGTTGGGAAGTGATTTGAAGCCCTCCACTGCAAGTTGCTATTGAAGTGCCGAGTATTTTCATTGTCTTAACTTCACTCCATTTGTCCTAGTGTGTAATCACCCAGATATGAATGAAGAGTTGATATTTCAAAGTCTGCAGCAACAGTTATCTCTTTAATACATGGTCTTTGTGTCCTTTGTGTTTACAGCATCCTGAAGGGGATCCTGTTTCTACCCTGCAGCATACATAAGATCTGTGTATTTAATGTGGCTGATATTTGTTGTCACTTAGTGAACTCCCACAAACAAGTGGATCTTTGATACTGCCTTAATATGGCTTGTGTGTATCTTGTGGTTTGAGTTCAGGAATGAATTTGAGACTTGGGTCTTTCACTAGTTTAGTGTTCAATTTGAGGAGAGGTAGATAAGGGAAAAGAGTCAATAACAGCCTTCCTACTTCTGCAACGTCCCTAGTTAATGGATCTGAGCTCTTTCACTTGCTCTGGCTGGTGAGAAGGAACTGAGATGTTAAGCAGTGCAATTCCCCTTTGGATAAAGGTACCCCAGGAATATAAACTTAAAAATCTTTGTTTCTACTGTATCTGCTCTGGTAATAAGGACAGGATCTCTTTGCTATACATACAAACAAAATCTATGATAAAGAGGAATTCTCTAATAACTGGCAAGTGCAGGAATGTTTGAAGACAATAAACTTGTTACAGAAACAGCATCTACTTGAAATCTAATCACCATGAGGAGATAAAAGTACTTTCATGTCCTGTACCTGCCCCTGAGATCCCCTGCCAGTTTTTATTTTCCAATCACACTTTAATAAAAGAAAAGTCTTTTACCCTGCTGTTGCTGTGATGAAAGACTTCCATGCATAAAATAAAGTAACCGACTGATTTTCCGAGGTACTGAAAACTCAGTGCTCCCATTGAGTTCAGAAAACCAGGGCCTAAATGTTAAAAGTGGGAACAGTGAAAATGTTGACATGCCTTTGTAAAAAAAAAAAAAACCTTAAAAATAGATAATATTTTTTTCTCTAGTCTTCTAGTTTTAGTAATCTTAAGTATTATACAAAAGTATGTAAACAGAAGTGTGATGTTTAACTTTACAGTATGCCTTTAGTTCAAGGATTGATTCAAGGGGCATCCCTGAAGTCCATAGGTAGGTACTAGGAGTTCAAACCTCTGACTAGTCTTTCCAGTTAAACAGCCCCAGCCCACCTGCCCAGGCATCAGGTTTAACAGCTTAACTGTGGAGTTAACTTATCTTCTGTCTCCAGAAAATGAATTCCACCCAGCGCTCTCTGACTGGCTGAGACTTGAAAGTTGGGGGAGGAGAGTTGGAGAATTAGTTTCCAAGCAGCTTTGGCCTCATACAATGAAAAGCTTTCTTCTCACCCAGAGAAACACCCACTAGGAAAATCATTAGCTATTCAGGCTTCCCTCCTTCAAAACAAGCTTTACCAGTCACTGGGAATGGACTAACTTCTTTCAGTAATAATTTGCCCTTCTACAGCACTTCTAGTTGAGGCCCTCAAAGTACTTTACAAACATTAATTATGCCTCACAGCGTAGTTGCGAGGGAGGACAATATTTTTTCCATGTTATATCTGAGGAAATTGAGACACAAAAGTAGAATTTAATGCCAAAATTTTCATACTGGGGTGCCTAAAGTTGGATCCCTAAATCCATATTTGGACACCTAAATCAAAGTGGCCTGACTTTAAAATGCTCAGCACTTCTGACACTGAGGTCACTTTGATTTAGGTGTTCAGATATGGATTTAGAAGGCCAACTGTAGGCATCCCAGTATGAAAACTTTAACCTAGATCTCCTGATTATTCTAATCAGAAAACAGTATTTCCTTGCAGAGGGATGGCAGGATATTTATCAGAGTAGAGCCCTGACCGTTTCTGAGAAGTAAAATATAATGGGTTGCTTGAATGAACTGGAGCCCAGACACACCAGAGAGAACTTTTCTTGGAGTGGATGCAATAGTGGCTTCTATTTTTAATGTTTGTTTTCAAGTGTATATATATGTGTGTTTGTGTGTGTGTGTGTGTGTGTGTGTGTGTCTATATACATATATAAATATATATATATATATTTTTTTTAAGGCCAGACCACTTGAATGGGCACATCAAACAGGTGCACACGTCGGAGAGACCTCATAAGTGTCAGGTAGGAGCAGGGGGATAAAAGAGGGTTTATATCTTTTTATTTAAAAAAAGGCAATGAATATACATGTGTGCAAAGAATGATCAAACATTGATAGAAATATCATGTATGTGTGAACTGAGATAAATCATGTTTGTAACTAATCATGTTCAGCAAACTGACAGCTGCTTTACATTCCTCTCTCTACCCTCCCCCCACCACTCCCTGTTATCATCTCCTGCTGCTCTGGTCCTCCTGCCTCCCCTCCCCCTCTACCAGATGTTCTTTCTTGCTGCTCTATCCCAGTCCCCACCCTGGAAACCTTACCCTGCTGCTTTGTCCCTAGCTGTCTCAAATGATGCCCTTTTTCTCTTCTGTAGTTCAGTGGCCACTAACAAGAGGCTCAAATTCTGGCTTTAATTTTTTAATATGATTTCAAATACAGTTGATAATTTAACTTCACTTGCCGTGAAGCTCTTTGTATCACATAGCCTTCAGAACATTGCACTGAGCAAAACTGGAAGCGTTTTTTTCAGCAAGGACATGGGTGACATCAGCACAGTATCCTTTGAAATGCAGAGTAATATCAACTTTCATAGTTCTTTACAGTTAAACAATAAGTCTTCCATTAAGGTTTAAAACCAAATCAAGCCTTTTATAATCCATTTGCAGGGCGGGTGAGAGAGTAGTTAACAGGCATCTGGGCAAAACAGTTTCCATTATGACCCCCTGTCTTCAAACACTTTTATGGTAAATTTCTGAAATATTTGCTTCTTGGGCCAAAATTTTCCATGCTTGGTGTCTGAAGGAAGGTGAATTTTACAGAAAGTTAGAGCAAAATCCCTTCAGTTTTCTTTGAGGTCAGTGAGGGTGGGGGAGAAATTTTTCCATTCTAAAAAATTCTAACCCCATCCTGTCTGACTGTTGCCTCTTAACCTGCATTTTTCTGTCTCCTGACACATGCCCCTGTTTTTCTTCCAAAGTGTGGGGGATTGTGGGATGTTTTTGCAGTTTAAAGTAATCCAATGAGCAGATTTTCAGAGATGTAGAGCACCTAAAGCAGGGGTGGGCAAACCTTTTGGCCCGAGGGGCACATCTGGGTTGGGAAATTGTATGCAGGGCCATGAATGTAGGGGAAGGGGTGTGGGAGGGGGTGCGGTGTGCAGGAAGGGGCTCAGGGCAAGGGTTTGGGGTACAGGAGGGAGTGCGGTGTGCAGGAAGGGGCTCAGGGCAAGGGGTTGGGGTGCAGTGTGCAGGAAGGGGCTCAGGGCAAGGGATTGGGGTGTGGGGGTGCAGGAAGGGGCTCAGGGCAGGGGGTTGGGGTGCAGGAGGGGTGTGGGGTGCAGGAGGGGGCTCAGGGCAGAGGGTTATGGGGCTCACGGCAGGGGGTTGGGGTGCAGGAGGGGTGTGGGGTGCAGGAGGGGGCTCAGGGCAGGGGGTTAGGGGGCTCAGGGGGTTGGGGTGCAGGGTGCTGGAGGAGTTTGGGCTCTGGCCCAAAGCCACTTACCTCGAGCGGCTCCAGGGTGGCAGTGGCGCGCAGTGGAGCTAAGGCAGGGTCCCTGCCTGCCCTGGCCCCGCGCTGCTCCCGGAAGCGGCCAGCATGTCCGGCAGTGGCTCCTGGGGGTGGGGTGGGGCAGGTGCCTTGCGCTGCCCTCACCTGCGGGTACCATCCCCAAAGCTCCCATTGGCTGCGGTTCCCCTTTCCCGGCCAATAGGAGCTGCGGGGGGCAGTGCCTGCAGGCGAGGGCAGCACATGGAGCCCTCTCCCGCTCCCTTCCCTCCAGGAGCCACAGGGATGTGGTGCCGGCCGCTTCCGGGAGCAGCGCGGGGCCAGGGCAGGCAGGGAGCCTGCCTTAGCCCCACTGCGCCACGGGGCTGGCAATCCCATGGGCCGGATTGAAAGCCCCGATAGGCCGGATCCTATCTGCGGGCCATAGTTTGCCCTCCCCTGACCTAAAGGCTCCTGTTGACCTCACTGGGAGTTGTGGGAGCTCAGCACCTTTGAAAATCAGGCCATAGGGCCTTCAAGCCAATTAAACACCTTAAACCTATGTAAAGTCTTAAATTGGCTTATGTTTCTTAAGATGATATAAATCTATAGATTAGGTTAAATCAGAAAAATTCCCAAACCACAATTTTTGTAAAAACAAGGTGACTAGTTGTATGTGGTGAGGATGCCTTAAAGATTTCTTTTAAATGCACACTTAAGTGTGTGTATGTATTAATATCTGTATATAATATAGATATTCATACACAGGTATGGACGTGTGTACTTAGCCTACAATGCGAGCAGAAACTCGTCATTCTTTGGCCAGCTGGTGTGAAGCTTACAGAAAGTGTGCAGTTGACTAATAACACTGATAAGCACTAATTGTCCTTTGCTAACTGATACCTGTTAGGAAACAGATACATTTTCTTTCATTTAGGAGTATTACATGTAAACAACTAAATTCATGCAAATCTAAGGGTGCATTGAGCACTCAAAAGTCAAGAAATACAAAAGTTAAGGTTCAACACACAACCTTAACTCTGCCCTTTACATATATAGATTACATGAGCACAGTTTCTTAGAATAATCTCCTATCTCTAGAATTGTAGAAAATGCCGCAAGATATTGTATAAGAAAATGGTATAATTAATGGTTATTAGGATAGTGACAGAATTAAGATTGCGAGTTCAACAGTAGCTTGTGCTTGACTTTTGACTGCTTAATTGTTCAAACTTAATGTGGCCATAATAATTAATATAAATAAGGTGTAGACGATTTGTTGAACACCTACTATCTATCTTTGCAAAAACTACTTGGCAGCACCCTGTCAGAATTATAACGTTTCTCTGCATACACACACATCTCTGTGTGTGCCTGATACACACCACAGAAAGGATATCATTCTGGAAAACAGTGCTGTAAATTTGTTTCAAATCTAAAATATATACTAATGTGCCTTTCATTCTAGTTATCTCCTGAAAAATAACTTTCCCTCCCATAGAATTATCTTTTCTAGTTACCAAGTTTGGGCACTGAGGCACAAAATAGCTCAATATTGGTATGTTGTTTCTCCATACCTCACCACCATTTGTCCTTGATTTCACTTGAAAATCAATGAAGCTGTTATAGCTCCCCCTAGTGGCAGTTAGAGCTCCTTTGAGAATTCTGTTATGTACAAATGACAAGGATCCTTGAACCACCTTAATTACAAAAGAGAAGTATTGTTTTGGCAAAGAGAAAAATGTTTTCTAGGCTCCTCTATTTTTAAAGATATTCTTCAGAACTGTGCTGTACAATCTGTCACTTACCTGAGTCCCTACATGCATCTCTGCAAACCAGCGAGGCTCCAAGGTGATATCACAGCACTGTGGATTCTGGGCCATCAACACAAACATAACCTCAGGGCAGCTGAAATGAATCTGTGGTGAGGAGATTGCCATGTGATAAATGCTACTTATACAGGTCACTGTTAGGACTAGTCAGCACACAACACTGCACCTACATCACTTAAAAAGAGAGCTTTTCTCTGCAGACAAGCACCTGATTCCACTTTTTCCCTTCCTCTTAAAACAGACTCCGAATGGGGAAGGAAGCCCTCTACAGAGCCAGGTAATCTGAGAAATCAGATCCAATAAGTTGCTTTGGTGTCCAAGGCAGACACCAAATGGAACTCTGGATACTTTTCTCCCTGGTAACATTGGAATTTGTTAAATCTGTCAGTTAACAGCTTGACATGGGAGAAGGGGTAAATCAGTTTGCTGGCCATAATGGGATAGTTTAGGTTGCTGCCCTGGGGGCCTGACATGGGATTGAGGCGCTTGAGCTGCTGGGTTGATTACTTTGTAGGGATTCGTACTAACCTCAGGCTTCAGGGTGGGAGGAATGATGGTTTGAAAGTAATGTGGACTGAAATAGAGAAAGATGGGGGAGAGAGATCAGAGGTTCATTATTTCTCAGGGAAGAAGGCGCAGCTGACAGTCCTAGGTAACATCTGGCAATTTAAATAAACAAGAGAAAATACAAGTTGTTAAAAATCAAACTACATTTATTTGAAAAAATAAAAACTATTTATTGAAATTTACCTAAAATTGGCATTCCAAATCCAGTGCTTTTCCCCTTGATTTCAATGCAGAATGAGTTTCTTCCTGTCCTAATTTCTCTTACTTCCTGCCTATTAGCAGGAAAATGGCAGCCATCCTGGAATAAGCTCAGAGACATCCACAGCCATAGAAAAGTTGAAACTTCAAGAGGTATTTCTTAAACAATGTTATTTTAAACTTTTTTATATATTCTTTTTTGGTCTATTAATCTACCTATGCAATGTTTGATAGGAAAGCACTGGAGTTTTCCTTTATTATTAATAACAATTAATAATAAATCGCACTCATTTAGCACTTTACATCTTTAAAGCCTTTTACAAACATTAACTAATATTAACTGTAAGAGGTTTTCTCCAAACCTGGTCCTGTCTCTCTTGTATGATTCAGCTAAACTGGTTCGTGCTTTCTCAACTGGACCCTTATTTTTGTTCTTTAGACTTTTTTTGCATGTCTGATCAGTACATAGCTTATCCAGGAATGGACCCTGTAAAAATTGGCAGCAAGACTGATTACCAAACAGAAATATGATTGTATTACCCCCACCCTAATCCTTCCACTTGATATGTTCAATGTAGGATAGATGGTAGACACAAATCCTCATATGTTAGAATTAAAACTGGTATAGAACTGATGCCCACATATTCCGAGTACATTTGTACACAAGCTTGCTGTCACTTGATATTGAATTATTGGTGATGGAGCTTTTGACTTTCATGCTCCGCTGCTCAGGAACACACGTTAACTTTACCTCCAACAGGTTGATTTGTTGTTGGAATCCTTACTTAAAGACTTATTTGTTTCCAGTAGCATTTTGCTAAATGAAAGCTACACCTATTTGCTCAGCGCTGTGTCCTGAGAGCTCATATGAGGAGAAATCTCTTTCTCTTTCATGTTAAAGAAATTACTTTTTTTCCTTTCATCATTTGTGACTTACAAGTTTTTCTCTAGTGAGGTCCGTGAAATTCCATATATCACAGCAATCCATGTTTGTATCACTGTTTTTAAAATTATATTAGGAACTGATCCTGCAAGGTACTGAGTGTCCTGTTTGTTACAGAGTACCCTCAACTTCCATTGAAATAAAGTACCGTATATACTCGTTTATAAGCCGAATATTTTTGGTAAAAAAGTGACGCATCAAAGAGCGGGGGTCGGCTTATAAACGGGTCTACAACAAAATTTGATGATTTTAAACTCTGTGGAATCATTTGAATTGAATATCTAATACATTGTTGTTTTGTTTACCTGGAGTGTTCGCAGACATGGAGCCCCTCAACTCCCAGTGGTTGCGGTTCGCTGTTCCCAGCCAATGGGAGCTGCGGGAAGTGGCTGGGAACGGCAAACCGTGACCACTGGGAGCTGAGGGGCTCCGTGCCTGTGAACACTCTAGGTAAACAAAACGTCCTGACCCCCCAGCAGCTTACCCTGACAGGCTGGGAGCCAAAGTTTTCCAACCCCTAAAATATAGGGTCGGCTTATAAAAGGGTCATACAATTTTTGCTATTTTTACTTATTCATCTTGGAGGGTCGGCTTATAGGCAAATGGGCTAATGAATGAGTATATACGGTACTTACCGGTATCACCTCACAATACGGACCCTTAAGGGCCTGATCCAAAGCTTACTGAGGTCAGTAGGTGCCTTTCAAATAACTTCAGTAGGCTTAGGATCAGGCACTTAGTGACAGCTGTGTAAAATTCTACAGATGAACCTCTACTGTATTGCCAGTTTCATTTATTTTAAGCTACTGTGTTGTAATTGCAGTGCAGTAGTTACATTGTTATCCTAACAAAATCTACTATACAGTGAAACAGCTGCCTAAAAAGTAAACCACTACTTCTGAAAAGACAAAAAACTATTCCCTAGATCACTTACTGGGTTTATATAATCTCCTAGGGAGCTGTGGTAGAAACCATGTGTCTCAATATTTCACCTAAAGGATGCTGTGGTACAAACCAATCACGGCGCAACCTTGAATTTTGTTATTTTCATCCAACTGGATTGGTCGCTCTGATATTTCTGGTTTTCTTTGTCCTCTATTTGTGAGCAATGTGTTCAGATTGCATTTTTTTTTTATATAACATGTTGGTAAAGATTTGACTTGTTTCGTGTATATGCAAATGATATGATCAGCCTTGCAAAACTGTCAAAAACATACTAGCCCAAGCATAAAATCTGCTTGCCTACACTCTGCGATTATGATAATGATGGGGGTTGGGATGGATGTCTCACTCATCTATCAAATTATTCTCCTGGTGTGAATGGGCAAGTAGAATTTTGCAAGGTTGACATGTATAGTTATAATAAGTTATTGTTTTACCCTAAGTTCATCTTGTTACATAATAGTAACTGGAGTATGACACCATAATAGGGATCAGGTTATCCACTGTAAACAGATTACACAGTGCCCTTCTGAGGTCTCTCTGCACTATGGATGCCAACACTCTCCTTCTGTAGTGCCCTCTGTGATCCTGTCAATCCAACCTTACTTTCTGGTCTCTGATGCTTTGTTTATACCTCATGGGAAAACCATAGAGACTAGCGTCAAATTGATGAGATCACAAAGTGAATGCAGGAAGGAAATAGAGGGATTGACGTGAGTCTGCCTTATGTGACTACGATGTCACCGTAAAATGAGCTAGGATAGACTCTGATGTCATTGGAATGGACTGTTCAAGAAGAACAATGGCAAATCTATTTACGTTACCAAACATGATTTGTGAAGTTTTAGTAACGCAGATTTCAATGAGGAGCTGAGGCATTTCAGACCTGTGGTTTTTTTTTTTTACTCACATTTTACAGACTGTATTGTTTTAAAGCTTATTTCTTTATGTCCAGTCCTAATCCTGGTGCCTGCTCCTTTTTGAGCAGTAACATTGCATCCTTTGCAGTGTGATTGTAACCTGGATTGCCTGTTTGGGGAAAATTAACTCATGATTGTTGCTTGTGTCCATGTGCAGGGTCTGAGAGTCTTACGGTGGGGGTCACTTAGTGTAGATATGGATATATAAACACTTGCAGCGGATTTGGTGACTCACATTGTTCTCCTTCTACCTGCAGACCTGTAATGCTTCCTTTGCCACCCGTGACCGACTGCGCTCACACTTAGCATGCCATGAAGACAAAGTTCCGTGCCAGGTGTGTGGAAAGTACTTGCGGGCAGCATACATGGCAGATCATTTGAAGAAACATAGCGAAGGACCAAGCAACTTCTGCACTATCTGTAACCGAGGTAATGATGAGCTGTCTCTTTATTTCATGGGGATAGTGCAAGGCAGAGACAGCACTAAGCTCTGTAATGCTGTCTGCAGCAGGAAGTGATCATACCATAGCTTCCCTTGTTGTTTTCCTCATAGAACAGTAAACATCTTGAAATTGATGGAAGTATTGACCTGGCCTTTGGACATGACTAGGTGTTTCATATTCCTTCTCTGATGAAGTTTAAATTAAATGCAGAGCCTAGCATTTTTGGATGGATCTACAATTTTTTGCCAAATTCCCCTTCCACATCCCTCCAAAGTAACCAGTTCCTGCTTGCCATGGTGCACCTGCTCACTGTCACAGGGCTGAGCTAATTACCCTGGGGAGGGTCTGGAAGAAGATTCTTTAGTTTAATTTTACATAAGTATATGTGATATCCTGATCCCCTCTTAGCCTCCTGCACTAGAAGTGGAGCTCAGCTGCTCTCTCGTTTGAACCCTAGCAATTGCTTTGTGCCGGTTTACATTTACAAGGTTGGCTTTGTAAGAAAAAGAGCCAGAAACAGACTTTCATTTATAAAACAAACAAAGCTAAGCTTCTCCATTACATATGTACTTTCCACAAATTGGGGGGGAGCAAGGCCTGCAGATTTAGGTAGCGTGGGACCTGACGGTAGGCTATGGATAAACAGGACAAAGTTTTTGGAAGACGTTAAAGGGTAATGGAATCTTAAGACCAGACTGACTGATATCATGAGACTCTTAAAACACTGAAGTAAAGACGCTACTTCAGAACAATGCTGTAGATTGCAAGAGAGACATGCGGCTGGTGCCAGGTGAACAAAAATACACTTGTGCATCTTTGCACACTTCTGTTAGGAGCAGTGGAATAACAACTGGTTTTCAGGGAGGGTGAAAAGATACCTACTAGAGGATTTCCTTGGATAGTCCATCTGTGTAGGAAGCATTAAAGTAAGCAATTAGGAAAGGGTTCAGAGATAGTAAAAGAGAGCAAAAGGATTCCCAGAATGAAGAGGAAGGATATAGAGGGACTCCTGACACACAAGGAAAGGACTGATCCAGGTATTGTATCAAAAGCACTGTATTTTCTGTTCTCCAGAAACATTTGTCTCCTGCTTCACATATCATAGAATCATAGAATATCAGGGTTGGAAGGGACCTTAGGAGATCATCTAGTCCAACCCCCTGCTCAAAGCAGGACCAGTCCCCCATATCTAGATATACACTGGTTTATTGCTTGCACAGAACCCTGACCAACACTTTACTAATTTTTGAAGTGTACCTGCTAGTACCTGATAACAATTATTACAGGTAAGGGATGTTTCTGCATGGAATGAACTTGGTGTTGGATAAAGTAAAACCTGTTAGGTTGTTGAATGGGTTGGTTTCATGTGTGGGAACACCTTTCCGTGTGTTAGAGGTGGCCACTGTCAGTTATGGGACTACCTTTTGGTTTTGTTGAAGGGGTCTATTTTAGTTCCGTTTTCCAGTTGAAGGGAGCTGATATCTATATCTAATATAGTTGTTACATAGCTGAAAGTTTGGGGACTGTGCAGGATAGGAACAGTTGGGTGGTTGGAGTAGGTAAAGATGCGTAGTGAGTGACTTGTTAAATTATGAAAGAGCCATTGTCCACTGTGGAAACACCTTTTGGGTCCAAAGTGAGTTAAGCTTTTGCATGGAAACACCAGTTTGCTAAGAAATCCTCAGGGTTCTTAAATTCCATGGATTTGGATATTAAAATGAATATAGGCCGCCTTCAAGGAAGGAGGGCCTGACTTCTGAAAATCTTTTATTTAACTTATCCTGACAACTCTTGCACTGAGATTCAGAAGCCCCTGATCCAAGTTCTCTTGAGCTATGCCCTCAGTGAAATATGGTGGATAGCACATTGAAAATTCATTCATGTTAACTGGAACTGGAATATTTCTTGGATTTGAGAACCTGGGATTCACCCTAGCAGCCACTGGATGTCACTGCTGCTCCTCAAAAATCCAACCAGGAAAACAAAGGCATTGGTTTGGCCATGAAACAGTGAAATTATTAATAAGGGCTATTTACACGTTACAGCTTTAAGCAGAAATCTAAATCAAATGTAAGGGTGTGTGTGTGTGTGTGTGTGTGTGTGTGTGTGTGTGTGTGTGTGTGTGTGTGTGTGTGTGTGTGTGTGTGTGTGTGTGTGTGTGTGTGTGTGTGTGTGTGTGTGTGTGTAAGTAAAGGTGGAGGGGTCTGATGAGCATCCAAGATAGCAGACAGCTTTTAAAAGTGCTGCTTTTTTTTCTACACTTCACTGTCGTCTTATGCTTTGTCAGAAAGAGAGATTAGGCTGTTGTGAACTTAAATTTCTACCAGCACCTACAAATAATACTTAATCTGCTAAAGACTGGCCATCTGCAGCTAAAATTCAAGGAAATAAGCTTATTAATCTCTTAAGTACAGACTGAACATGTTGAGCAACTTTGGCATCATATGCTAAGAACTCAGTGGGATACGTACTGCTTAAAAGTGACATGGATAAGAAGTTTGAAAGCCCTAGTTCAAGATGTGTGATGACAATCAGTAGACAATGTGAACTGTTCTGTTTAGAAGTCCTGTAAACTGCAAACCACTGAGAAACGAAATGCACTGGAAAATTTCATACTAAGAAACCATGATAGAGGTTCATGTCCACAGAATCTGTGGAAGTTTTTCTTCTTCCCTGGAGGTGATGATTGTGCTAAGAGTAGTTTATTTTGATCTTCCCCTTTAAATGCGTTTTGGTGCACTGCTTCCTTGGAATGGTAATTTAAGTAATGC
Organism: Malaclemys terrapin pileata; assembly: GCF_027887155.1. Classification (NCBI taxonomy): domain Eukaryota; kingdom Metazoa; phylum Chordata; order Testudines; family Emydidae; genus Malaclemys; species Malaclemys terrapin. The sequence goes on along the minus strand of NC_071520.1, from coordinate 11,619,513 downwards.
TGGCTATGATAACTATAGAGCAAGAAACAAAAAATTAAATGAATTTGGGGCCAGATTCTGGCCAAGCTTGGGCAGCCGAGGAGGAAGAAAGCAAGGACTCTTGGGCAGATGAGGAAGAGGTTCTTGTGTGTACAAATATATTTTAGTGTTGAAGTGAGGAGGGAAAATACAGGCTTTATTTTGACAGACTGAGAGGTTTTCTATGGAAAACTAGTGATGTGCATCTTTCTGTTCTAAAGGTATAGGGGATTCTTCCTGGAATTTGGAAGGAACAGTCACAGATCTGTTACAGACACCTAGGGCATCTTTATCTTTCCTGGTTTAAAATTTTTATTTCCTTTTACAGTGGAAAAATATGGTCTTCAGAAATCACCACCTCCGAGTCAGTTCAAGGAGATTTGTGTAATTAGGATGTTAATGGTTAGAATGATTATTAGCATCCATAATTAATCTTGTTTACTCTGGGAAGCTGTACTTTCTGGGAAGGGGTTTCTGTAAAGGAGCTGTGCAATAGAGGAACTGTAATACCTTAGAAATCTTAAGTACTTAGAAAACAATTTTCAAAAATCCATCACTGTCAGTATCTCTGTTTAGTGACTGGGACTTCTCTCTCTCTCTCTCTCTCTCTCTGAGGGGGCAGCCATTTTGCTGATACTTGTCAACAGGGGCTCCATTTGATGATGCAGAGTAGGGTTCAGATGGTTTTGCCAAAAGGAAGTATTGGACACTGAGATTTAAAAGTTGCTGTAAGGAAAGTTCTGTAAGTTCATTTTTAATATTGGTTTGTTTAACTGAACAGTTAATACATCAACTTTAACTTAATTTTCATAAACTTATTTTTTTATTAAAGTATTCTTTCTAAAGGCAAATTAATTTTATTTAGTTCATCAAACTGTCAACTGCTGCTTCTTGTCTAATTGTTACATATTTTCTCTTATTCTATTCTAAGGTCCTTAGAAATTTTATGTATTGGTTTAGGTTGGGTTTAGGCTCAAAGGAAGCTAGAAGAGATAAGCATCCAACACCCTTAGACTCCTTTGACAATCTTAGTATTGTTTTTTTTAAATAAGATATAATGATTAGAAAGTGCAACATAAGACAGACACTTCCTGTTAAGCACATGTCCAGTTTCCATGCCACAGGCATCCCATGAGTCAACTAATGCCACAGGTTCTGCTCCTGGTGGACTCACCTTCTATGTAAAGTGTGGTGTTCAGACTGAGAATACGCTGTAATTATTTTGATAGAAGGATGAATTCTTGCCATTCTTCCTGCTGGGCTTGAAGTGCTTGGTAAAGGCCAGGGGCTGGAGGCATTTGCCAGCTGATCTAGCTATATCCAGTTTAGACTGAACAAGGCACATCCTGCAGTAGTTCTTGGGAAGAGTTCATTACAGACAGAACACTTCTGTTTGGTAGGAGGTAGTCTACTTACTTCCTGTTCCTGTGCATGTTTGAAAGACTTAAAATGGTAAGAAGAAGCAGGATCTGCTCCTTGGGGCTGTGAAACGTGTATGTGGATAGGGCAGTAGATGAGATGGGGTTCTTTTTTTATTTTTTTTAAAGGCTCTTTAAAGACTCTGGTTTGTTTTCAAGAGGGGTTTAAGAAGTGACAGATTATTCCTTGGGAATCCTCCACCTGTCTTGCTAGGATAGACACGTACCTATTTATAATTCTGGCCTTGTGTAAGTCTTGGACTGTGATCTTTCTCAAGCTATGATTATGCTAAAAATCTCACTTTATCTTAGCTGCTTATGAAGTAGCTTTTATTCATACTGCTTTGGTAGAAGTTGGTGGTTCACCCCTTCATCTACCAAGTGCATAGAAGAAATCCAGGCACTTTACAGGAAACTTTCACGATATAAACTTTCATTGTATAAAATAGTGTTTTCTGCAGGTGGAATCACAGAACTCACCAAAGACTACCATGTTATGATTGTTCCCAATATAGATCCTTTCTTTTTTGTGAACTGCAATGAAACATAAGAACGGCCCTACTGGGTCAGACCAAAGGATACTAACCCAGTATCCTGTCTTCTGACAGTGGCCATTGCCAGGTGCCACAGAGGGAATGAACAGAACAGGTAATCATCAAGTGATCCATCCCCCTGTCGCTCATTCCCAATTTCTGGCAAACAGAGGCTAGGGACATCATTCCTGCCCATCCTGGCTAATAGCCATTGATGGATCTATCCTCTGAATTTATCTAGTTCTTTTTTGAACCCTGTTATGGTCTTGGCCTTCACAACATCCTCTGGCAAGGAGTTCCACAGGTTGACTGTGCGTTGTGTGAAGAAATACTTCCTTTTATTTGTTTTAAACCTATTAATTTCATTTGGTGACCCCTAGTTCTAGTGTTATGAGAAGTAGTAAACACTTCCTTATCTACTTTCTTTACACCAGTCATGATTTTTATAGACCTCAATCATATTTCCCTTTAGCTGTCTCTTTTCCAAGCTGAAAAGTCCCAGCCTTATTAATCTCTCCTCATACGGAAGCCTTTCCATACCCCTAATAATTTTTATTGCCCTTTTCTGAACCTTTTCCAATTCCAATATGTCTTTTTTGAGATGGGGTGACCACATCTGCACACAGTATTCAAGATGTGGGCGTATCATGGATTTATATAGCGGCAACATGGTATTTTCTGTCATATTATCTATCCCTTTCTTAATTATTCCCAGCATTCTGTTTGCTTTTTTGACTGCTGCTGCACATTGAGTGGGTGTTTTCAGAGAACTATCCACAATGACTCCAAGATCTCTTTCTTGAGTGGTAACAGCTAATTTAGACCCCATCATTTTATATGTATAGTTGAGATTATCCTTTCCAATGTGCATTACTTTGCATTTATCAACATTAAATTTCATCTGCCACTTTATCTATGCATCCTGTCCTGAGGTGACATGTACCCAGTCAGTATGTGGATAATTTAAATCCCCCATTATTATTATTGAGTTTTTTATTTTAATAGCCTCTCTAATCTTCCTTAGCATTTCACAGTCACTATCACTATCCTGGTCAGGTGGTCGGTAATAGATCCCTACCGCTATATTCTTATTATTAGAACATGGAATTTGTATCCATAGAGATTCGATGGTACAGTTTGATTCATTAACGATTTTTACTTCATTTGATTCTATGCCTTCTTTCACATATAATGCCACTCCCCCACCAGCACAACCTGTTCTGTCCTTCCGATATATTTTGTACCCTGGTATTATTGTATCCCATCGATTATCCTCATTCCACCAAGTTCCTGTGATGCCTATTATATCAATATCCTCATTTAATACAAGGCACTTTAGTTCACCCATTTTATTATTTAGACTTCTAGCATTGGTATATAAGCACTTTAAAAACTTGTCTCCTTTTAGCTGTTTGCCATTACACGAAACACAGCCTTTAAAACAGTACTTAACACAGAAATCTCTGGCAAGCTGAAATTAAGTTCCTACTTCATAATCCTATTTCACAGTTTGGTTCTGAGTTTGCTATATTGCAGCATCCACATACTTCTGGCACACACATTGTGAAATAAGGGAAGAAGGTTTCTATCCCTAAGTAGCTTCCAGCCTAGTTGGAAGTGTAACCATCACATCTGTATGATATGCCCATTTCACTCACAACCCAACTTTGATTCTTTCTTCATTTGCTGTGAATTTTAGCAGAGGAAGGATGTATATTTTCCTTGTCAATGCGATGTACTCAGAATCACACTTTGAGTCCTTGGAGAAATCTTATTTCAGAGGAATATATCCTTCCCTTCGGTGCTTTTGACAACTGATTTGGCCAAAACACAACTGCTCTGTTTTTTTAAAAGTGAATATTTTTGCTCAATCACTGTTGTGGTTTTCTTGATGGATCCACAATGCTGTCTCCATATTCTGATTCTCTGCAGCTCAGCTGCTCTCAGGAGACAGTCCTTGTTCCACCCCAGGGATAAAAGCAGCCTGTCCGCTTCCTTTTTCTTCTCCAACGGGTTGGTATGAGCATTCTGTAATTGGGTTGTAACTAAATCCTCTGAGATCGTAAGGATTTATGATGCATTATTCATTCTGAACTTCAGGTTCTAGTGAAAGTCTCTGCATAGTAAGAGCCATTCTGTAAGAAAGGTAGAGGGATTTTTACTGTGAAACAGAGTTCAGTTTAAAATCAATACCTGGAGTAACTGACTTTGTTTTGCCTATTAAGGCCTTGTTTATGCTAGAAAGTTGTGCCACTATAGTTAAAGTGGGACAACCCTCCTACTCTGGATGCATTAATGTCAGCGTATAAAGGTGGTTTATACCAGGATAGCTATCCCTGTATGGGAAGGGGAATAAGCTGTACCTGTGGCTTGGTCTACACTAAACCCCCAAATCGAACTAAGGTACGCAACTTTAGCTATGTGAATAACGTAGCTGAAGTTCGAAGTACCTTAGTTCGAACTTACCTCGGTCCACACGCGGCAGGCAGGCTCCCCCGTCGACTCCGCGGTACTCCTCTCGTCTAGTTGGAGTACCGCAGTCGATGGCGAGCACTTCCTGGTTCGACTTATCGCGTCCAGACAAGACGCGATAAGTCGAACCCAGAACTTCGATTGCCAGCCGCCGAATTAGCGGCTGGGTGTAGACATACCCTAAATAAGGTACCTTTATACCGATATAACTGCACCCACACAAGGGTTTGTACTGGTATAACTATATCGGTTTAAAAAACAAAAAACACCTCGCCAAACCAACATAGTTATACCAGTACAGTTTTCAAGTGTACACCAGGCCTATGTTAGTGGCCAAAATGTAAATCTCTCTCTCCCTCTCTTTTCTGTACGTTACTCTTTTCTTTGTTTGTTTAAAAAAAAAAAAAAAAAGTCTGCTCATGTGACTGTACCGGTGGATCTTGTGCCCCTTTGTGATTCTTACGGGGAAAGGTTTCTAATATGAAAGTACCACAATGACGTCCGTTATTGATAAGTACCACAATAAGTCTTTATTCATAAGGTTGAAAGATTCCTCGAATGTCTGGCCTCTTTATCATTCAGTTATAGGCCTAATGATCCTCAGAATAATTGCCACAACTTCTAAAAGCTAATGAAAGAGTGCTTACAAAAATATTTGAGATGAATTGTCACATTACAGGGAAAGGTGAAGCAGGTGAACCCCAAAACATGAGCCCTTCTTAAAACAGTAGAAACGTGGCAAGGAATTACTGGCAGGTTCTAAATAACAGTTATGTTTGCAATTTCTCTTAATATATTCTCTTACAATTTACTAGGCATAAGCAGGAAGTTTCAGGACTTTGCTTTTGCAAGACTGAAGGATTCTAGGGCGTCGTCTTCTTTGCAGTAGCTTTTTCTACACACACGCATGCACAAGTTTTGTTCTCACAGAATGAGTGGAAAGCTATTTCACATTTGATCTTTAGTTAGATCTAACATAAGGGTCCTACTTCAGCATGTTTTGGGTAGCCAGAAACTAACTTAGTGTGAGTCTCTTAAGGTAGACTAGGGGAGAGAGAGAAGGATAAAAGGAACAGGGAAGGCAGATGTGTGTCTTTGCTGGTGGCAGGATCTCATCTCCTTTTATCTTGTTTAGGTTTCTCCTCTGCCTCCTACTTAAAGGTCCATGTTAAAACCCACCACGGTGTTCCCCTTCCCCAGGTCTCCAGGCACCAGGAGCCCATCCCGAATGGGGGAGCAGCGTTCCACTGCGTCAGGACCTATGGCATCAAAGGCAAGCGACTCCCTGCTCTGCACTTTGCTTCTTTGCACAGGACTTTGTATTGTGGGGGGGCTGGGCTGGGCATGGGAAAGGGGAGGAGGGAAAGACTGGGAAGTCCTAAGGAGAAGCTTAGCAAGAAGTGGAGAGGTTACATAGAGCTCATTTCTATAGTTTGTGCAAGGACCTCTCTGGGTACTTTATTGGGGAAAGTAGTAGAAGTACTTCAACTTCTGGTAGCTTCCTTCACTTTATTGAGGAAAAGACCTGTTAGGTCATCCAGCTCCTCTTCCTGTGAGTAGATTGTGCTTGAATCTTAACTAAGGGGTTGTGAGTTGGGAAGGATAAGCTTATAGCTCAGTCTAGAATCTGGTACTGCCAAGATTCCCAGTTGTTCTTGAGATGCTCCAAGACTGATTGCAACCTCTGTATAGCCCAATTTCTGATTCCCGTGGAGGGAAAGTCAGGAAGATGCTTGTCTGATAGGAGTCATGATAGTCCATTTATTTCAGCTCAAATAGGTGAGGCGCCACATAGATATTTTTACTTCAACTTTTTTTTTTTGCCTCTCTTACGCTGTGGTTGAGAAGAAGGATAAAGATATTGACTGCTTCTTTTCAGATGTCACTAATATTTAGTTTTGCTTTTGCTTAAAGTAAGTTATCTTTTTCAGAGTGGTTAAAATTATTTAACTTGTAAATAGCCTCGGTAAAATTAGTTATTAATATGTGTACAGTAACTTCCTTTTTGCCTCTCAGTTTTGGACCATCTGTATCCTTGGTCGAAGCTGGAACAGCAGAAAACCTCTCTCTGATATCGGAAACCATGGCTGTCCCAAAAAATTGGGGTTACTTTTGCCCTGGAGATCAGAACAGAGCTGAGTTAAGCATACCCTGTGCTCTGTCTTGTGCTGATGGGATGTCACAGTTGTGTAGCTTTCTTTCTATGGAAGTCTTCACAGAGTTGCTACAGAAGCGCCTTGGTCCTGGATGGTGTGCCGATTTAAAAAGGGTTTCTCCCTAGTGGGATATTGATTTCGTGCATGTCCTGTTTTGATTGCTAATGCTGATTCCACAGAAAGTCTGTTTTATGAAACATGGCCTTTCAGGATTAGGAGTAAAATGAAGTTTGTATTCGGAGAGTTGTTTGGGGAGTACGTCTGGGTTTGCCATGCTCATACATATGCCATGAGAGAGGATCATAGAAAAGCCTTCTTGGTACACTGCCAGAATAGGATGGGAACACCCCAAACATACCAGTGACACGGCTAGGGTATGTGTTGAAGTAACTGAGAATAATGCACTTTATTCTGAGAAGGAGCCTCTTGAGACTATATAGAACTGCATCTCCAGAAGCAGAGCAACCCCCTACTCCCAGGCTGGGATATTGGTGATGGAATAGTTCCAGGTTTCTTCATCTGTTGCCCTAAACTATTGTGCACTATGATTTCACCCAGAAGTGCCTGCTTCATTTCAATGCTGGGTGAAGTGACTCCAGCATCTAAACATGCATGATAAGATCTCCAGTAGAACCTCAGAGTTACGAACATCTTGGGAATGGAGGTTGTTCGTAACTCTGAAATGTTTGTAACAAAACGTTATAGTTGTTGCAAAAGTTTGCAACTGAACATTGACTTAATACAGCTTTGAAACTTTACTATGCAGAAGAGAAATGCTGCTTTTAACCATCTTAATTTAAATGAAACAAGCACAGAGACAGTTTCCTTATCTTGTCAAATCTTTTTGTAAACTTTCCCTTTATTTTTTTAGAAGTTTACATTTGACACAATACTGTACTTGTGTGGTGTTGTTTTTTGTTTGTTTTCCTTTTTTTTTTTTTTTGTCTGCTGCCGCTGCCTGATTCCATGCTTCCGGCTCCAAATTAGGTGTGTGGTTGACTGGTCAGTTTATAACTCTGGTGTTCATAACTCTGAGGTTCTACTGTATATTTATATAATGTTTTACGTCTCAAAGGAGGCACCATAAGGGCACTATATAAATGTAAGAGGATATTATGGATACCTCCACTATCACTACAAATCTATAATATAAACTTGGGGTGCTGGTGGATGGAGCATGTCCAGGCTATGCAGAAGAGGGACCCACAGGGACACAGTGCTTCATTACATGGAGGAGTATATCTATTAGGTCTGTAGCATTCTGTCATTTTGGGTAATAGTGAATCAGCTGGTGACTACACATTTTACTTAAGCATTTTAGAATAGCACTCTTGGGAGATAAGGTTCTGAAAACTTGTCTTGTTGTTTTTCCATAGAAGGCCAGAAATGCTCACATTCGGACCCGATTGAGAGTTCTGATTCCTACGGCGACCTCTCTGATGCTAGTGACCTCAAGACTCCTGAGAAACAGAGTGCCAATGGGTCCTTCTCCTGCGATATGGCAGTCACCAAAAACAAAATGGAGCCGGAGGGAGAGAAGAAGTACCCCTGCCCTGAATGTGGCAGCTTTTTCAGATCCAAGTCTTATCTGAACAAACATATACAGAAAGTTCACGTCAGAGCCCTTGGGGGCCCATTGGGGGACCTGGGTCCTGCTCTAGGGTCCCCCTTTTCACCCCAACAGAACATGTCTCTTCTGGAGTCATTTGGGTTTCAGATCGTCCAGTCAGCATTTGCATCATCCCTGGTGGATCCAGAGGTCGACCAGCAACCAATGGGGCCAGAGGGGAAATGAGACCAGTTTAACCTTAACAAAACAAAGCAGCCGTCTGGTTATACCTATAAGACGCTGTGAATGAGAGAAGAAATAATGAAATTTGGTTCTATAGTTGAGAAATTTGTATTCATTTTAGCTCCCCTCCCTGTCTACCCTCCTTAAACCTTCTTTAGGGAAAAGAAGGCTTCTTGCCTGACGACCTGCAGAAAATCTGCATGACCCTGAATGAGAGATGTGACCTAAAACACCACATGGAGTGCCAGAGCTCCAGTGTGGTCTTTTAGAATAAATACAAGCCACCAATGGTGGTCAGAATTGTAAACATCCCTAGTGACCCAAACATGTGGGGAACTAGGTTTTATGCCTTTGCCCTCTTTCCCCCCACCCCCAAAAAAAACCACAGTAAGTTTTTTACACCCACCCATTACTGACTGCTCATAACATAAACAAAACCCTGTGGTACCTAGCAGGTAACGGTGCAGAGGTCCTTTTAAAAATGGATTTTTAAGACAGCAAAAGAATTTGGACCCCGTCTGCCATTTGTGAGGCTTTGAGTGCTGCAGCAGGAACTAACCTGCTGAGGAAAATCACCATTCAAAACAGATTGTTTTTGTTACTTTTAACCATTAAACTTGCTGTCAGGTTTTTAATTCTCTATTATTATTATTTTAGGACCTGTTGTAGTGAATTGCTACTGAAAAGCCAGACTAAGGCGATATACAGAGCGCTCTTAAAGCAGCAGTCACGTTAGGGTTAGTATTAATTTTTTTTAGATGTATCATAATTAATAACTTGGCTAGTTAATTGTTTTAAGTCTATCGAAGAAATAGTTTTATCAAAAAAAAAAAAAGGAAGAAAATACCTGTGTGGTCTGGTTGGTTGGTGCTCATTTGATATGTGGGTACCTAGAAGATGAACATGGTCAGCATCCGGGTAAACTATCTGTACCACTGACTTGTTTAGCCTGAATAAACCCAGGGTTCACAGAGTGATTTTTGAATTAATCAGATTGGACTGTATTAAAGAAGTTAGTATGTTACTTTACATCCCCTCGTGTTGTCTGGTTTTTGAGCAATGTAGCCACCTATCTGCAAGGTGTGCAGCTGAGATCCAGGAAATGGGACACTGGTCTTTCTCTGTGATGTACTCTCAATGACCTGGACCTCTTGGTTCCAACGCAGCACTCCTGGTTCCCCTTTAATCAGGTTTTCACACGGCAATCCTATTTTCTTTTCTTCTCTTCTTCTAGAGAAGAAATGTTTCCACCCTCAAAGGGAGGGACCCAAATCAAAGCACGCCTCAGAAGAAAAAGCTGATATAAAATGTTACGGAGTTGAGCTCTAGAGCATTGGACGCTGTGTAATAGATGAACACAGATGCCGATGTAGAGAGGCTGAATATCTCTTTGTAGCCTTCCCACATTTAACTTTGATGAAATTTTTATATACCAAAAGCTGTGTCCGGACGACTTAGTGAACTCAACGCTGCATTAGGAGTCAGGAATCTCCTGAGTTCTAATCATGGTTCTGCTATTAATGCTCAAGATCTTATAGTACAAGTCCCTGAACCTCTCCCTTAACCCCCATTTGCAAAATAAAGATTCCTTACATCACAATAGTGTTCAAGGATTAACCTAATGAAGGTTTATACAATGCTTTGGAAATGCCAGGTGCTTATGTATGTGCTAAGTATTACTAGATCTGCCAAACTAAGGAGCCTGAGACCCACATCAAATTTGCATACTGTGGAGAAGATAGCTGCCTCCATCTTTACTGCAGCACGGTGCTGGATCAAGATGGAGCATTGCATGCTGGGACCTGCACTCTCTGTAGGTTGCACCTTTGTGTTAAAGATGAACACAACCGTGAGCTGTTTGTAAAATTGTCTGTGCTGTGCTTGACTGCTCCTAATTTAAACTGTAGCTATTATGTAGCTGAAATAAGACATTTTCTTGCTATTTTTCACCTGTGCCATTGCCATAAAACCTCATGGGTGGGGGTGGGGTTTCTTCTTGATTTTGAGCGCCCTCCTCCAGCCACCAAAAAGACCCCAAAATCATGACTTCACTCACGCAGGAAGTTATTTTTTGTAATGTGAACAGTATTGAGTATTCTAAACCAAAAGACAGATATTCTGTGGCCCATTTTGTACAATGCAAGCCCCACCCAAACAGGTGGGCTGGTGTCACACACACTTAATATGAAATTGACTAATTGATGGTAATTTTGGGGGCAGATTGTTCTCCTCTCCTCCCATCTGCCCTCCCAAAAAAACCCACACAAACAAAAAACCCTTTCGGACTAGATCAGTGTCTTCATTTAAAGAAAGGGAGGGAAAAAGAATTTTAAAACCAAGTGGCTCAGACAGAATTGTTTCAATTATTGATGTATTGATCTCTAGAGTTTACCTTTTTTTACATTTGCTGACCAGTAGAGAAGCAAGATTTTGGCAAGGTAATAAAATATCTTAAAATCTTACTAATCCAGGCTTTGACCAAACAACTCTTGTGAGCTGCCAAGGGTTTCACCAGGAGCATGTCAAGATATAGCAGGCTTTCCAGTCAGCAGAAGGGTAAGCCAGGATCAGAGATTGACAACTCCAGTCATCCTTACTCTTATTGATTATCCACATTGGAGGACTTGGGAGGAAGTAGGCAGGAAAATGTTGATGAAGGATGTAAACTGGGTAGTGTGTTTGGCAAGAGCTTTGTTGCCAATTTGGGAATCAGCTTGCTGCTGGACTTGAGCTGGGAGGAAAAAGGGCAGTTAAGAAAAGTGAACATAGCATATGTGTCTCCATTTATTGTTTCTATGAGTACTCCGAGAGGGTACTCTGTTCACAATAGGCATAAGCCTAGGGAGAAGTTCAGACAGTGGGCCAAATTCATTCAAATTTCCCTGGAGTTACGGCTGGGATGAATTTTGGCCAGTTGCGTCAGAACTTCATTTTGAGTGCTGCAGAACTGGGCTTGATGTGATAAAAGGTGTAGAACTTATGTTAAAAAGGGAGGATTCTAAAAGCATCACCATGCATTCTTCTTATGAAAGGGACTCTTAGATTGAAATTAAATGAAAGCTACTTGCTTCCCCAGCCAGTGGACATGAAATCTATTAGGTAGGAGGTTAACAAACGTGTAATGATTGTTCTAACTGGTCCCAATGTGCATGGGAGAGATTTGCACTGACGTGGTGGCTGGGGTGGGCTTGTTAATGTAGAAACCAAGCAGCTCCCCAAGAATATTTTATGGTTCCTTGTGTCTTCTGGGGCAAATTGTTAATTTCAGATGAGGTGTGGGGTTTTTTGGTGTGACATTGCTGGTTTAAAACAATTCTGTGTGATTTTTGTACTTGGGAAGTATGTACTTCTAATAGAACTGAAAAGATCTGGACAAAAAAATCACCTGAGTGTTTGTTTCTGCATGATCTTGCAGTGAACACAGCTGCACTCTGGGCAACCTTACCCAACTTTTTCTATTTCCCTTCCAGTCACGGAGTACCCATATTTGTGTAAACAGAAACTCTCCTTTAGAAAGAGCTTCCCTTTCCTTCCCACCTCATTTGGTGAGGCTACAATCCTGTTTTTGGAGATTTCACAATTCCTTCCTGAGAGACAGGGACTGACGTGCCATAAACACTGGATCATAATGGCATTCAGGCACGAGGAGGAGGCTAACGAAAGGAAAAAGTTCAGTTATACATATCTTGGTAATCAAAGTGAGATATTTGTATTACAGTAGTGCCTCCAGCCTCCTAACAGATTGGGAGTGCATACAAATATACTAGATGGTCCACGCCCCAAAGATCTATATAACAAAGATAGACACAAGGTGAAGAGAGGGCACATTATCACCATTTTATAGGTGGGTAACAGGCATGGATTAAGGATCTAATTCAGCAAGGCACATAAGAGTCTTGCTGAATCTATGCCTAAGTGATTTGCCCAAGGTCACACAGGAAGTCTATGGCAGAACTAGAAATTAAACCCGAGTCTCCCAAGTCCCCGTGTGGTGCCTTAACAACAAGAAAAAAATACATGGGATAAAACAGGTAGAGCAAAACAGACTTTTTATTTTCTTAAAGCATAGCAATAGGACTTGAAGGTGGTGAGGATTTGGTGTTCATACCAGTCTTTGGTATCATTGTAAATGCCTGGTGACAATATTGGATCTCTTTTCTCAGTGCCAATGGCTTAGGAAATATGTTTTTTTTCCCCATTGTTTCCTATAGTTGTCACTCCCTGAACTGAGTATCCTCAATCATGAATTACTTGAAATAGAGGAATTATGTGACTGAATGATCTCACCCTTCAGCTGATTGGATTAATAGCAGGAAAACTAACCTAAATTTTGTAGTGTCTGTCGTAACTTTTTAATGTCTTGTTTTTCCTTAAACTTCAGTTCTTAAAATGTAATATCTGAACTTAAGCCGTTGCCTGTCTTAAGTCTGGAGGGTGATGCAATCTGCAGCTTTAATATGAAAAGAGAAAGTACTTGTGATGCCAAAGTACATTTCAAAAGAATTAATTTCTGACCTTGAAAGGATGAGTAAAACGCTCTGGGTTTCACTACATATAAAAATGAGTCAAGCCAAAACAGGGGAAGTTACAGATTTTCCCCCCCTTGCCTCCCCCAAACAATGAAACAGAAAAGGCTTCCTTTTATTACCCCATAAAAATAAAAGTACATGTTTTCAATTGTTCAGGGTGACAAAATCTGAGAGAAGTGCCAAACTATACTGTGGAGTGTATTGGCCTTACCAGTATGATGAATCCCTTCACATCAGTTAAGCTGGCTCTGTACCATTTACCTTTTGCCTAGGCACTGCTGAATTTTGATTTTGAGTGAAGTAATATTGAATCTCTGAACCTGTATACTCAGTTCTATCCCAGAAAGGAGGAGGAACAAATCAGCAAGGAGTGGCATGGGAGGGGAAGTGATAGTAAAGCTTAGACCTTGGCCACACTTGGGAATTCACAGCGCTGCTGTGGCCACCTCTCCGAGGGGAGTAGCTTGCAGCGCTGCGAGTGAGCGTGCAGCGCTGCAGGCTCTGATTACATTTGCGCTGTACAGCGCTGCAACTTGCTGCACTTAGGGGTGTGAAAACGCCCCCCCCGAGCGCAGCAAGTTGCAGCGCTGTACAGCGCCAGTGTAGCCAAGGCCTTAGATGAAAACTAGAGTTGTCTGGACATCCTCTCCTGGGCCCCGCCTTTTCCATTTGTGCAAACCTCCCTTTCAAAAGCAAGGCCCCCACTAGGCCCCTGTGAATGATCCATAGGACTTGGTTTTTCACAGTAATCTGCTAGTTATGGGGTTCTCAAACTTCATTGCATCACGACCCCTTCTGACAACAAAAATTGCTTCACGACACCAGGAGAGGGACTGAAGCCTGAGCCCACCTAAGCCCCACTGCCCCTGGGGGGGGGGGCAAAGCCCAAGCTTAAGGGCTTCAGCCCCGGGCCTGGGGCCTGCAACCTGAGTCCTGCCACCTAGGGCTGAAGCCCTCAAGCTTTGGCTTTGGTCCTGGGCAGTGGGGCTTGGACTTCAGCCCTGGGCCCCAGCAAGTCTAAGCCAGCCCTGGCGTTTCCATTCAAAGGGGGTTGTGACCCACTTTGGGGTCCTGACCCCCAGTTTGAGAAGTGCTGTGCTAGTTCATGTTCCTCTGAGAAGAAATGTGATCAGTATTCAAAGCATGGGACTGGGAGGCTGGAGATCCTGAATTATAAACCTGGCTCTGTCATTCATTTGCACTGTGGTAATTCAGGCTCTGAAGCTGTGGAAGGCCGAGCACCTTCAACTCCCATTAACACCACCCTTAGCACCTGGGAGGATCAACTCTTTACCCTCTTCCTGGATTTCATCCCCCTTCTATAAAACAAGGCATGGGAACCATACTTCATTGGTGTGTTGTGGAGGCTGATCAGTTAATGGGACAAATTCTGCTCTCTTCCATCTGTTCAGCACCCTGGACCTCAGGTGTAATGGATAAAAAGTTGGACAAACATTGGGATGCATTATTTTGTAAACGTGCAGTATTTAAAAGCTGTCTGGCATTACTGATGTGGTCTTTGGGTCCAGCTGAATGTAGTTTTTCCTGGGTGGCCTTTGCAGTTTTGCAGACCTAGAAGTGCTCTGAGTGATGTTCACTGCAGGAAATAATTGGTGCCTAATTGACATTCCAGTGACTTCCTTGCACGGAATGGGCTGGAGGGAACCTTTCCTGAAGACACTGGCTGATGTATAAACATCTAAGCTACCTGCAATCATGTAGTAAACACTCACCTCTGGTATGTGCTTTGTATGATAAATTGGTGTCTCATTCTTGCTAATTGCTTTCTGGCTGCTTTATCTACAGACAGGTACCTTCTCCAGGCAGCTTTTATGTGCTCTCCCCAGAATTGTCAGGCTGACTGCCAACTGTTAGAACCCAAGGGCATGGATTGGGAGATACTTAAGTCAGACCACAATGGTAAGGCAGAGAGGGAAAGTTGCTGCAATTAATGCTGATACAGGGTGTATTGAGATGAAAAGACTTTTCTCAGAAGTCCTAAACAGTGAATGACTGATGTATGGCGTGAGGAGGGTAAATCAGGAAAGCTGGTACAATATGTTTCTTATGATGTAGTGGCATATGGAAGAGACGGTGCCTTGGAAGGGAGGGAGCAGAGAAGCTTGCCACTGGCTCTGGATAGCCCCAATCCTGCTGCCATTGAATTTCGCCACTATCTTCAATGGAAGCAGGAGGGGAGGCTTTGATAAGGATGGATGACTCTCTCCCTACTTTAATTAAATTTCTTGCCTAGTTATAGGTCTACCTCTATTGAAACTGAGCCTGACTCGCCACCTCAGCTGTCTTAGGGACCCATTTGTATCAAGCAATTACTTCTACTCACCTATTTGTTTCTATTGTGTGTATTTTTTGTAGGTTCTGTTGGAAGTTGAGGCCTTTGTACAAGGGGGTACACACTGATTTTAAATGGTAATAAACCAAAAGAGAATTAACCCTGCAGGGTGCATGCGTTGATTTTCTGGAGCCCGACTATAGAAGCCCAGGGTGCAGGGAGAGACGGCCTGTATGTTTCCTAGTTCTGAATTTCCCTCTTTGCAGGGACAGCTCCTGCCAGCTTCACAAGGGCTTCTCTTGCCGTCGCCACAGGGTTGTGTGAGGGCTGTGCTGTCCTGAACAGCAATGTGTACATGTTTGGATGGGCTTATTTTGAACATACACAATCCTTTCTCTGTGCCTGCTTGATTAGATTTCTCTAACTCCTTCAGGAGAAGGTGACCCAGCAACAAGTGTCTGTGTGAAAGAGCAGATGCAATCCGTTGGCCATACCCACTGAATACCAGGAGGAGAATGAAGATGAAAGGGTACTTTTAAAATAAACATGCTTTTATTTAAACAGCCCTGCAGCCTGTCCATGTCAAGTGTTAGCTCACTGATCAAGTGCACTGCATCCTACCCCAGTGTCTTTATTTTGTAAGAAATAGTATGGTGAGGCAAGGTAACACTGCCTGTCCCACTGAGAAAAGGCCTTTCTGGATCCTTGTGGTCTTCATACAGCAACTTGGGACCTTCACTTCATAACCAGAGTTGCTGTTGAACATGGCAAACTCTTTGACAGAGTTACTGGCCGAGTGGATGGGTGGGAAGCAGTAGATGTGATATGTCTTGATTTTTAATAAGACTTTTTTGACACAGTCCCATGCAATATTCTCATAAGCAATGTAGGGAAATGTGGTCTAAATTACATTACAATAAGGTGGGTGCACAAGTGGTTGAAAGACCTTACCCAGAGAGCAATTATCAGTGGTTAGCTATCAAACTGGGAGGACGTATCTAATGGGGTCCCTTGGATCAGTCCTGGGTCCAATATTCAGTATTTTCATTAATAACTTGGATACTGGAGTGGAGAGTGCACTTACAAAATTTGCAGATGACACAAAGCTGGGAGGGGTTGCAAGCACTTTGAAAGACAGGATTAAGAATTCAACATTCCTGTGACAAATTGGAGAACTGGTCTCAAATCAACAAGATGAAATTCAATAAACACAAGGAAAAAATCAAATGTACAACTGCAAAATGGGGAATAACTGGCTGGGTGATAGTGCTGCTGAAAAGCATTTGGGGGTTATAGTGAAACACAAATTGAGTACGAGTCAATAATGTGACGCGTTTGCAAAAGAGTCTAATATTCTGGCGTGTATTAACAGGAATGTTGTATGTAGGACATGGGAAGTAATAGTCCGGCTCTACTTGGTGCTGGTGAGACGTCAGCTGGAGTACTGTGTTCAATTCTGCACTTTAGGAAGGATGTAGATAAATTGGAGACAGTCCAGAGGAGGAGAACAACAACAATGATAAAAGATTTAGAAAACCTGACGTATGAGTAAAGGTTAAAAAAAAAAATGGTCATGTTAGTATTGAGGGTGGCCATAATAAATATACAAAGGGCTGTTTAAAAAAGGGATGGTGAGCAACTATTCTCCATGTCCACTGGAGCTGGGACAAAAACAAATGAGCTTAATCTGCAGCAAGGGAAATTTAGGTTAGAAATTAGAACAAAAATTCCTAACTAGAAGGGCTGTTAAGTGTTGGAACAGGCTTCCATGGGAGGTTGTGGAATCCCCATCACTGAAGTTTTTTAAGACCAGATTAGACAAATACCTGTCAGGGATGGTCTAGGTTTACTCAGTCCTGCCTCAGCACAGGGGTCTTTCTGAGGTCCCTTCCAGCCCTACGTTTCTATGATTCAATGAAACTCAAAACCAGAATTGCAGGGGGAGGTGCTCTCATTCTTGCAGGGCTGGCTTCTGCATGTTTGTAGTAGCTGCAGAGAGGTTGTACATATTGTAGGAGCTATAAAACGTGCTGTCTCCACATGTCTGTGATGTGCACAATTGAGGAAAACCAGAGACATTTGCCTTTCTGCAAGGACAAGACTAAGGCAGCAGATAGGCAACAGCCGTGGGGGATGAAGCTGGGAGGGATGCCGTGGGAGGGGCTGCCAGGGAAGATTGCAACTGCAGTTCAGGTGGTTGCACCACAAGTGCAGCAATCCGTTCAGCTCCATGCTGATCCCAATCCATGCCTACTGCTCCTCATGTCGGCCCTGCTGCCTGGGCAGTCCCTGGCCGCTGCCCCGGACTCGCACTGCAGCCACCGCTTTAACTCCACCGTGTCTCTGGCAGTGCTGCCAGTGTGTGGGCGAGGAGCTCCTCTGGAAAGGTCGGAGGGGCTGACTGGCGTGTGCAGGGGTTGCTGGGGGGTGAGGTGGGGGTGGTGCATTTTGAGGGGTGAGTGCGGGGGTTGGGGGGACTGGGCAAGGGGCCAGGTGGGGGATAGCTGTGTGGTGCAAGATTAGGCCAAGGATCCAGGTGCAGGGATGAGGTAGGGTGGCAGTGATCATATATTTTGCCTTTGTTGCAAGATCTTTACTTTGAATGTCAAGTCCAAATTGGCAAGCAATGGCATCTGAGACTAGAAAAATGTATCTGCCACTTTCAGCAGTCATGAAAAATCTCTTGATCACATTTAATCATTCAGATGTGGAATGGACTGCAGGAGAGATTAAACTGTAATAGTTGATCAAAATAATCAGTATATACTTAGTGGGTAAACAGAAAACCGGCATGATGTTCTGCATAGACTTGTCACTCTTACTTGGACACTTGCAGTTCAGAATTTGTCTCTTCCAGGCCATTCAGACAGGCTGTAGGAACCAGGTAATGGAAACTTCCTAAAATTTGTGGAGTTGATGGTCCTGTCCGATGGCATTATGGAAGAATTTCTGCAAAGAATAACGTGAAATAGTCCCATCTTCATTACATTGGTGGGAAAAAAACATTAAGAACGAGCTAACTGACCTTTTGGCATCAGAAATCAGAGGCAAAATCTTATCCATGGTGAAGGAATCAAAATATTACTTAGTTGTCCATGGTTGCACACTGGATAATAGCCAAGCGGTAGACATGTCTGTGATTGTAAGATTTATTTCCACAAGATCTGGAAAAAAGGTCTACATGTGAAAATACAGGATGCTTCTTAGTATTTGTGAAACTGGATGATTCAAGTGGTGCAGGCATGACAGAAGTTCTTCTCCAGAAGTTAAATAAAATGGGACTGCCTCTTGCAGATGTGCGAGGGCAATGTTGTGACAACAACGCTGTGACAACGGCGCTCACGTGAAAGGAAAGAATAGTGGAGTGCAGAAACAGATGCGTGAGCTTCTCTTGAACAGTTTTTGTGTCCTGTAGCACCCGTTCTATCAGCCTGGTACTGAGCAGTGTTGCTGGCTGCTGTACTGAAGGAGTGAACCTTTTGGGGGTCATTCAGGCTATTTTAATTTATTTTCAATCCGTTTGTCAATGGGATATTGTTTTGAAACACGTTGGACACTTGGGTATTACAGTGAAACAACTCTCTGAAAGAAGATGCAGTTGAAGCAGTAAGAGCCATGAAGTACTAAGCTGGAGAAGTGTATGATGCAAAGCTATCCGTAGCTGATAATGCAACACTGGTTGGTACCTCTGGAGCCAAAATCTCATGCAGAAGCATGATCCATTGCTGGACAAATGCTTACTTTCAAATTTCTGTGCAGCTTAGTGGTGTGGTATTGTATATTGTCTGAAGTTAACATAGCAAGTAAGACTTTATAAGCGGTAGAATTTTACCTGCATCAAGTAATCAAACAACTAGCAATTCTACAAGATTCCTTGCGAAACTATTGTTCAGATTACAATTTTGTATCTGTACCTGCTTGAGAATTAGCAGAATCACTTGGCATGTAAAGAAGGCTGCAGAAGAGATCCAACTCTGAAGTTGAAGGAAAAAAAATTTGGTTGACTACTAGGCTCACAATGAACCAGGTGTCATTAGAGAAGTGAAACTGTTAGTGTTACATTTGGGTTGGTTAATCAGAAAGATGGCACCAGGGGAGGCCTAAGCACTCCCCAGGGCCCAGACACACAGCACCAGCCTTTAAAATGTGAGGCAAGTAGGGTGACCAGATGTCCCGATTTTATGGGGACAATCCTGATATTTGGGGCTTTTTCTTACATAGGCTCCTATTACCTCCCACCCCCGTCCTGATTTTTCACACTTACTATCTGGTCACCCTAGAGGCAAGTATCTCCGATATAAGAAGACACTAAACAGCAGACGAGGAGGAGGAAATATGAGAACAATTCCTTTAAAAGAAAAAAAAAAAGTTAAAAGCATTTCTAACCTTCAGTTTCATTTTTCTGGAGATCCCTAAGTGGCAAGCCTAAGTGGCGAGCTAACTGGGGTGTATGTTGGATGTAGGGAAAACTGGATCTAAAAAATTAACATTCATAAATCTTGAGCTCTTGACTTCAAGGCCCGTGCTTTCACCCCTTTAGATCATGGTGCCTCCCAGCTAAAACCATGCTGTCTTTCTCACAAAGGCATTTCTTCTCCACCCTTAAAGAGACAGGCTCTGTTTTTCCAGCAGTAGCACACTTTAACTGCAGAGAGACAGGATAAGTGTGAGGCGTAGCCTAGATTGGGAAATCACCCCCTCCTCTCAGACAGCTGTGCCTTGTGCCTAATAATACAGCTAGGGTTTGGTGATATCTTGCCATGACACATACCAAGTAAAAACAACAGGTTATGTAATCCAAGCAGTTTTGTTATTTGTGTGCCTGGCCCAGAAACCAGGAAGGGGGAGTTCTGACAAGGACAACAGTAATCTAAATCGAGTCTGTTACAAAATAGACCTGCATGAATACAAATAACTCTGGGTTGCTTGCTTGCTTTGGTGATGAGTGGTACTGATTACCATCATGGTAAAATGCTGTACAGATTATCACAAAAGAGGCCACAATAGAAAGATGTAGCTCTCTGAAGGGTTCAGTCATGCTGGAGGTTGTGTCCTGACTCCAAATGTAGCCAGCAAGAGCTGAAGGCATTCAGCACCGACCCCTTTGTGATGGAAAAATACAACTCTCCCTTCAAGCCCTGCAGTCACCCACAGGGGCTATTTTGCCCTCCTCTGAACCCCAGGACCCAGATTACACTGCTAGAGCCTCTATCCTTTCATTATATACCATGCAGAAAACTCATCAGCGAAAGCACTCTGAGT
This sequence comes from Malaclemys terrapin pileata, assembly GCF_027887155.1. Classification (NCBI taxonomy): domain Eukaryota; kingdom Metazoa; phylum Chordata; order Testudines; family Emydidae; genus Malaclemys; species Malaclemys terrapin. The sequence goes on along the minus strand of NC_071520.1, from coordinate 11,599,040 downwards.
AAGTAGAGCAAACTCTCTGAACCTGTCCAGACCAGTTCAAATATCAGACCAGGTTGTTTTGCTCCTGCTGACTTCCTTGTTAGTCCTGGAGGCTCTGGCTGGCACTTACTTGGCAGTAGCTCCTGCTCTTGGATTGGAGGGGGGAGGGGAAAGCCTTTTCTTTAACATGCCAGCAGGGAGATCCAGCAATGGAGTCAGAACTTTCCCTCCCTCTCTCCCCTCTGACCCGTAATGCATGGTTTCTCTCTCGGTCTTGTCATTCTGCTGCTGCACGTTGGCGCACAACTTCATAAACTCCATGTGTAGTTGGAGTCCCTTTGTCCCAGTCCTTGTGACTGACTCCTCATCATCATTTTTGTAAGCCAGAAATAACGTGTTGGAATTTTTCTGTCTCCTGAAGCAGCTTGTAAGGATGACTTTGTTAGGTGAGAAACCCTGACATTGTTTTATGATCGATCTGGGAGTAGGAATGGTTTGCAGAATTATCTGCATTTTATTGGAGTTGTAAGTACTTAAGAACACTTAGTATACTTGTTGCCTTCTGTCTTCGGGGCCCTTTACAAACATTGCCTCATTGTGTGAAGCACTCTGTGTGGCAGGTAAGCTCCACTGTTATTTTCATAGAATTACAGGTCTGGAAGGGACCTCAATAGGTCTTCTAGTCCAGTCCTCTGCACTCAAGGGAGGACTAAGTATTATCTAGACCATCTGTGACATATCTTTGTCTAACTTGCTCTTAAAAATCTCTAAGGACAGATTCCACCACCTTCCTAGGCCACTTATTCCAGAGCTTAACTACCCTGGAATATTTATTTCTTTAAACTTTAAGTTTTTCCACAGGTGAAGAAGTAGAACAAAGAAAACCAAAGGGACAGTCTGGAAGAAGAAAACATCTGTGACAGTTTGGTCTGCTATTATAAGGTAAATGCCATAATATCAGCCTGTACAGACAGTGTCTGCATTTGGGGATACAGATATATCAATGGAAGGCAGTATTGTGTAATGGTTAAAGCACCAAACTGAGCACAAGACAGAGCTGTGAACAGAACCTAGATCAGGGATTCACAATGCAAACTTGAGAAAATCACATAACCTCTCTGTTTCCATTTCCCTAGCTGTAAAATGGCATACCAGTGTACTTCTGTGAAATGCTTCAAGATCCTTGATTGAGAAGTGCCATGGATGTAGCACAGAGGTATCCATCCAATAATCGATGGAACAGCTCCTTTTCAAATAAAGTCTCTAGAAAATAACAGAAGCTCTCAGCTGTAAGAACAGAGCAAATAGATTCAATCCATTCCTAATGAGCAGGCACAGCCTTTAATTCTGGAGTTCCCCGCTCTCTGGAGTTCCATGGCATCTCATTAGACTTTGCTCTGTCAAACTGCAGGGCCTAAATCTGCCCTGGCATCCCAGAAAAACTGGAGATAAAAGGAAAAAAGAAATGTGTACAAGTCAGACAGGTGGAAAAGGCTGTTGTGCTTTCCTGGTAATAAGAACAGGAGTACTTGTGGCACCTTAGAGACTAACAAATTTATTAGAGCATAAGCTTTCGTGGACTACAGCCCACTTCTTTGGATGCAGCTTTTTAATCCCTCCTAGACTCCCTGATTCGACTGGAAGTTCATAAAGTTTTGAGTGAACTTAGTTGTGTGGGATAAGAAGCACAGCTCATACCCTGATATACAGGAGGGAGGATTGGGAAAATTTGAGTGTTGTTTCCACAGATCTCTCCCCAGCCCTGCAGTTTCTGGATCAGTTTGAGGGTAAGGAGGTGTCTCTGGTGTAGATGGCTATGAAGCTTTAATTTGTCTCATGGGATGAGCTAAAATAAATCAATTTGATTTAACAATGGTTTCTCACACTGCAAACAGCTACGGCTAAATTCTGCCCTTGGATGCCTAGGTGTACTTTCCATCAGCTTCAATCTAGGCAGAATTCAGAGGGCCTGATCCTACAGCCTTAGTCAAAACTTCCACAGACTTCAGTGAAAGTACTGCCAGAAATAAGACCTTGGAATCTGGCCTAGCAAGAGTCTGTCCCCACAGTAAAACATAAAGCATTTAAACAGAGCAGACATTTCAGCTAGTAGGAACCAGTACTTATGCAGCTTCCTTCACCAATGATGCCAAAGTCCTTTAAAGGTGGGTGAGTACTAATATACCCATTTTACAGGTGGTGAAACAAGCCCCAGGAAGCTTAACTTCACCAAGATCATGTGGAGAACCAGTAGAATATACACTTGCTGGATGCCCAGTCATCCATTAGCCATTAGACCTTGTAGCCTTCTGGTATAAAAATACTTTTCACTCTTTTAGCAGCTTCCATGTGATGATTCCAAAGCATTTTATAAGCACTGATCTTCTCAACATCCCTCGAAGGTAGGAAATCATGATTAACTACCCCTATTTTATAGAAAGTGAAAATGAAGTACAGAGGAGAGAGTGGAGTGCCCAAGGTCACACACAAGCTCTGTGGCACAGCCAGAAATAGAACCTTGTATTCACAGTCTTGTGCCTTAACCACAAGCGCATCCTTCCTCCCTAGACTTTTTTAAGAGACTTTCTCCCATCCAGAAGGGATGAATATTTTAGCTGATTGTTTTTAATTTGTCTAAAACAGGAAACAACAGTCTGTCAATATAGGTACTCATATGGTTACCCTCATCACAGTATCTGAGTGCCTCCTACATATTTAAAAATAGAAATAACTATTTTAAACCTATTGTTTTAAATTGCTACAAAGGTTGCATTATTTTGATAGAATGCCTACAATGGAACCAACACTAACAGTATTTTTCAGGGAGTTTTCACCTCTCATTCTCTGCTGTGAACATTTCTCCAGAAAGCTAGGACCAGAGCCACAGATTCTAAATTATGTGGGATTAAATAAAGAAAAGCAGAGAAGCTCTAGGAATTGATGTCCTTGAGGTGAAAGCATAGCCTAGGTGTTAGTGAGTACCACCAGGTTTAGTGACATTGTTTGGGATCTCCTGCTTACTATGGCAAACTCAGAGAAACCCAAATTAGGAAATAAGGGTGTACCTTGGTAGTTACAGGTGAATAGGGAGCCCTTCATTGGCCATCTTCCCCCTGTGTAAATTGCTAAAAGAGAGAAATTCCTCCTCATATCCAGACTAAAGAGGACAGGATTAGGATCCTTGGGAAAACCAAAGAGGTCACGAATATGGAGGCCAAGGATCCAGATTGGTAGAGGTTGGAAGGAATCACACATTAATATGTAAAATGGGGCCTGTGACCCATCCTGTAGCTGAAAATCGGGAAGCTACACTTGTGAGACAAATTTTTTTTTTCTCCCTCTATTAAGCTGTTGGAGTAAGGGAAATATTTTTGGTAATAACAAGCAATTATAGCTATAAACACCTTCATTAACTCCAGCAGCTCAGGTTTGTTTCCAATATACTATTATTAATTGCACATGATTAAGCTCAGGATCTTGTCTAAAAGGTGCCAACCTGGGTCTATCTCTCCCACATCATGCAGACATGTTCTGTCACTGATTTCAAGGCTGTAGGAAGAAGCTGAGACAGGCAAACACATGCACCCCAGTTTCAATAGTATAGATGAACCCTACCAGGTTTCCTGCCAACTGTTATGCAAAAATATTTTTATTTCTACTTTGCAAATACCTTCCCTCAGATACCATAGCGCTGCAGTATAAGAACCTGAATAGAATAACATCCATCTTTCTTCACTCTAGAATCATATTTTTCTTCAAACCCTCACTTCCATGGCACTATTCCTGTGGGACAGCAAGCATGGCCCTTCTGTGGCTATCATCACACTGTTATAGGCTGACCAGATAGCAAGTGTGAAAAATCAGGACAGGGAGTGGGGGGGTAATAGGAGCCTATATTAAAAAATATATATATATATCGGGACTGTCCCTATAAAATCGGGACATCTGGTCACCCTACGCTGTTACCAATCAATCCATTAGACTAGCAAAAAACATCTAATGGCGTTGTTTCATAACATGCATTGTCACACAGGAAATCAAGTTTACCTAACTCCCTCCGTGGGTGACTAGTGGCACAGAGGGATTCATTGCTGAAGGTGGTAAGGGGAAAGTTGTGCCATTACATTTGCATCTGAAGAAGTGAGGTTCTTACCCACGAAAGCTTATGCTCCCAATACTTCTGTTAGTCTTAATGGGGGAGGGATAGCTCAGTGGTTTGAGCACTGGCCTGCTAAACCCAGGGTTGTGAGTTAAATCCTTGAGGGGGCCACTTAGGGAACTGGGGTAAAAATCTGGGGATTGGTCCTGCTTTAAGCAGGGGGTTGGATTAGATGACCTCCTGAGGTCTGTTCCAAACCTGATATTCTGTGAAAGGTGCCACAGGACCCTCTGTTGCCATTACACTAGTGTCTCTTGCAGACAGATCAAGGAGCAGCATTGCTGGACTCCCAAGAACCCTATTGGAACGTGAATCTAGCATAATATACAAAGTTTGGATGGAGGGGTTGAAACGAGACTACCTTAAAGGAGGGGCAATTTTTTTCAGGCCCTGCCTCTCTCTCTCCATCTCTGAATGGTGTGTATATTCCTTGGTGTGTCTATGGGTGTGGGCCTGGGGATTATTATCCCCAAAGAGATTGCAGCAGAGGGTGAGAGTGGTGCCGCAGAGCAGAAGCACACCGCCTCCCCATAGGCAGTAGGCCGAAGGAGTTGAAGAGGCTCCACTACGCCCTGTGTGCACACAACAGACACGGAGGGGTTAAATGCGATTTAACTCCGGCTATAACTGGTTCCTGGGCGCCCCTCGCCGATCCCAGAATCGTGCAAAACCTTCGGAGGTCCGGGGACGTGAAAGCCCCGGTTGCCGGGGTTTGCCCTAGAGCTTCTGTTTCACCGTTTATATTACTGACTCCTCAAAACTCTCAGCGCCAGGGGTCGGGCGCACAGACCCTGGGGTGCCTGCTCCGCCACTCTCTCTGCTGCAGCTGTTTTTCTCTCGCTGCATGTTTAGGACCCAGAGTGAAACGAGAGGAGGAGCCTTCGCTGCAGTGAGCTTGAGCCCAGCCTGTTTACCAAAGGAGAAAATAACAAGACATCTGCCAACTGCAAAGCAGGGGCCGAGGCCAAAGCGGAGCGAGACAGGGAGCAGCGTTCCCAGATTGCTGACACTTCCACGGCTACTTCTTCAGCCTTTGCTGGTGCCCGGTTGGATCAAGGATGCTGGACGGGGTGCAAGCTTTGCTTCTCAGCGCCGCGCTGCTAACAGCAGCGTCTGCCACCGAAGGTGAGAGCTGAACAACCCCATACCACCCACACGTACCCTGCTCCCGAGAGCTCCCCGAGCTGGGGGGCAGGCGATGGAGTCTGCATTGCCCTGCTATGGGATCGGAGTGTTTTATTCCGTATGATTTCGGAGAGAGGGACTCCGAGCTCCATCTTTGTTACCAGGAACAAAGGCAAACCTCAGCCTCCTGAAAACCCTTCTGTCTCTGCCAGGGGCTGAGATTGGTAGGGAAGCATCTCCCCCCCTTTCCCTGTGCCACCCCTTCGGAGCATCCCCCCCTTTCCCTGTGCCACCCCTTCGGAGGGGTGCTAGACCTAGGGGTGCGGCAGCTCTCCCTGGCTTGAAGTAGTAGTAACAACCCAATGCATGGTTTCCACTTTCCGCACCCCCACTGTCCCTGCGTCTGGAGATCGGTCACGTCTTCTGTACCCTTTGAGAGAATCATAGGCCGGGTAGGGACCCGGAGAGGTCATGTAGCCCCGTCCCTGCACTCAAGGGGACTGGACCTATTTTATGTGCCAGTTTGAAGATCAGAGGAGCTGGTTGCCCAAACCTCCCCTGCGGGGCAGTTTAAAGAGTCTAAACCCAGGCGAAGCAGCAGCCCGGCAGAGTTGCTTGGCTGTGCTGACAGACTTGCTGCCCCCATTTACAAAGGAAATGTCATGGCGTCAGGGGAGGGTGTTTGGTACTTTGATGTTTTAACAGTGCGATGAAGGAAGAGGCGAGAAGACGGAGGCAGCGTGGGGCGCCGCTACCAGGGGGTGCTGCTGTGGGTTACAAAGCGGGCGTAGTTTCAGTGCCTGTGGGGCTCTCTCGTTCTCTCCAGAATGTGTCCGTGGCAATGGAGTGTCCTACCGGGGTAGCCAACAGATCACCTCGAGCGGTGACCCGTGCTTGAACTGGCTGGCGGTGGGGAGAAACTACAGCTCCGCTCTCCTTGCAGGTAGGTGCGCTCGGCTCCCCCACCGCGGGGGCGGCCGAAGCTGCTACTCGGCGGTGGGTGGGTTTTATTGCAGGGGGTGGCTCCAAACAGCTCCTCAGTTGTGTTATTGTCCCCATGCCCCCCCGCTCCTGCGTGCGCCTCCCGGGCTGGGTGGGGGTGGAAGCCCAGCCCCTGCCCCTGCCGCGCATTAACCATCTTTCCCGGCCCCCAGTCTCCGAGGATCACAGCAGCTGCCGGAACCCCGACGGCGATGCGGCCCCCTGGTGCTACGTGAGCGGCGAGGCCGGCATCCCGGAGCGGAGCCCCTGCGACATCGCCCCCTGCCCAGGTGAGCGGGATTCCGCCCGGCGCTGGGCTCCCCGCGCGCTTCCCCGGGCTGGCGCGAGCCCCCCTCCCCCAGTCGGGGACCCCCACCCGCTGCGGGGCCACGTGCCCGCTGCTGTCCCCGCGTGGGGTCAGCGGGGCCCGGGCACGTGCGCAGGGGGAGCGCATCGGGTGAAAAACGAGGGGGTGTAGTTCCCAGTCCCCACCCCTGCTGCAGCGGGATTGGCTGCCCTGTTGCCAAGCTTCTAGGGGCTTGCGATTGGTCTCCCGTTTTGGGATGATGTCATCCCAGCGGCGAGAGCTCGGCGTGTAAACAATTTGACCCCGCCCCCAGGGCGGGGCTATCCCCGCCCCCTGCACGTGGAGTGAGCCGCCGTCCCCCACCCCTTTCCAGGGCCCCCTCCGTGACGTCATCGCGGACCTTCCCACGTGTGGGTCTGCCCCTTGGGCTGTGTCTCGCGCCCCAGAGAGAGAATCTGCGCAGCCGCCTCCCCACCAGCCCCTAGTCCCCCTAGGGTCACTGCAGGGAAAGGCCATGTCAGGGTGGGTAGCCCAGATGTTGACAAACTGGGGGGAGCGAAGAGCAGCAGAATGTCAGCGACTGTAAGGCTCAGGCACTAGCTTGTGGGGAGCTTCCCATACAGCTGGGGCACCCGTGAAACCACAGGGGGCTGGGGGCAAAGATTAAACAAGTAAAGCTATCCAGACTGGCCCCAGTGGGATTGATAGGGGGATGGGCTAGCCACCTACATGTATGGAGAGGAGTTGTCTGATGGGGGAATAGTTAGGGTCAACAGGAAGAAATTAAGAAAGGGAAGAACTGGCATACCAGGAAAATCTTCCTGATAGAGGTATTTGAGTGCGGAATAATCTGTTTAGAACTATTCCAGGGAAAATGTTAGAACATGCACAATACAGAACACATCTGCACTGATCCTGTCTGAACTATCTGCTTGTTTGCTCTCCTCTGTCCTGTCTGAGAGTCTGTGCCCCCCAAACCTCCCCCAGACACCCCCATCTTTCATTTCAAAATTTGTTTTGGTTAAAAAAATGTTCCCAGAGAGTAGTCATCTGTGGTTCACAGTCAAGCTGGAAGGGCATAACCAGTGGGATACTGCAGGGATCACTATTGGGTCTGGTCCTGTTTAATATCTTCAAACATTATTTAGATAATAATAGAGGCTACACTTAAAGTTTGCAGACAATACCAAGCTGGGAGGATTTCCAAGAGACCCCATGCATGTCTTTCTACCCACCCTTTTGTTCTAAAGGAGAGCATGTCCCTCCTTGCATGTACTCCCCCACCCCAGGCAGGATTCAGAATTCTTGTCTCCCTCAGTCTTCTCAATCCTACCCTGGGACTGCTTCTTATTAAGGACAAAGCAGAGCAGATGTTCCCTATTTACGGCTCTTTATTTAAAAGTCCTAGGCCTGGGGAACTGCTTGGGATTGGGAGCCAATATGCTGAGCAATTGGTGCAGTTGCCAGGGATTCAGCCATTTTGTCAGATTAAACCCACCTTCCCTGCTGTGGTGTGTCTGCCCGGGGAAGGGCCTGTCCCATTGCTTTCTCTTCCCCAGGGATAGCTCCTGCCAGATCCTATGCTCTTCTTTTCTGAAAGACACTGTGTGAAGTAACATCCCTCTGCAGAGGGACCCTTATTTCCTGGTGGTCTCCTGCCTGTTACCAACCCAACACCCCCTCCCACCCGAATCACATAATAGTTTTTTTCTAAAAGATATGCTATAGTTCAAAGAGAAATTAATTCAAGGAAGTCCTATGGTCTGTGTTATACAGGAAGTCAGTCTGGATGATCACAGACTCTGGAGGTATTGAATCAAAATGCTCCAAGGAAAAATGCCTAAAGGAAGGAACGTTGCCATATGTGTGGGATGGGGGTTCTGAGACCCATAGAAAAGATTCTATGGAGGGTGGCTTTCAGTCATGGCAGCATAGTGAGTGTGAGGGTCTCCTCCAAAAAGGTAGTTTTTCTTGTCTAGGGCTAGGCCAGACAGGGAGTAGAAGCGTGTCCTGCTGGTATGGCCTTCGTTACTCCACAGTAGTCGTATGAAATGGAATATGAAGATTAGTGAGACACATGGATGATGCTTTACTAGGATGTGGAAGGTTTATATTGCCAGTGCCGTGAGCTGACACCCCCTTTAGCTTTTGTCAGAGATGAGCTAGATGGTGGACCCAGAGCGAGTGCTCCCCCTCTTCCCTTCACTCTTTCACAAGGGCTGTTTGGTAGCAAGCTGTAAATAAGAGTGTGGTGATGGACTTAAATTCTTTCATAGACCAATCCCATGCAGGCCTTTCCCGCTCAAGAATGTTGAGGCAGGAGGGAAATAGAACAACAGCAGGGGCTCCTGCAAGAGTTCAGTATGGGGATATTGATCAGCTTGGTCATTGCTGTTCAGTGTGATTTTTTTTTTTTTTTTCCCCCTGTATATTGAGCTACAAATGGATTTACCTGGTGGCCCTTTGATTAATGCTCTGGGATCAGTTCTCACCTCTGTTCTTACTCCTGTTTTGGTGCTTTGCTCTGCCAGTTGCTTAGATTGCTCTTGACCTTTAGCAGCAGTTGAACTGAAAAGTGTGTGTGTTTTCTCCCATCTGTAGGGAGGCATTGTAACATCTAAGGGGGAGTGGGAGTATTTGTCAGTCTAAGATGAGGAAGGTCCCAGGGTTTTGGGTCTGAGATGGGTTTGTGCCCCATTCACAAGATAGCTGTTGCTATGAAACTTTGGTGACACACTTTAATATTTTAATGTATTTTTTTTCCCCAACAGGTGTTACCTCCTCCACAGAGACTCTGGTCCCTACAGTTGCGGCTGAGGTATCTCAGGGGATAGACCAGGTATTTGAACCAGCTGATACTTTACCAGTCCGGAGCGAGGCAGCTGCGGTGCAGCCCGTCATTGGGATCAGTCAGAGAGTCCGGATGAACTCCAAAGAAAAGAAGGATTTGGGAACATTAGGTATGACCTCCAGGAACACTCTCTAGATTCCTCAGTGGGACTACAACAGGATGTTTCTTTTCTGAACCCTAAAGCCACTGCTGTACATAGAGGCTGAGGTGCTGCCTTGTTCCTAACTTTGTTGCTTGTGCTCCTTTTCCACAGGCTATGTGATGGCCTTAATCATGATGGTGATAATCATTGCCATTGGAGCTGGCATTGTTGTGGGCTACATCTACAAAAGGTAAGTAGTCTCTGGATCAAGAGTTTGCATTGTGGCTGTGATACAGGCCTATAAAAGTCAGGAAATTCTGAGCTACTATAGATAACATCTAAGTCCCAGTTCATGCAGGACTCTGAGAAGGGTAGGCTCTTATACATTGGTGGTGGTGGTGGTGCTGTGAGATCTGGTCTTGTCATAGCCTCGATGGAACTCATTTAAACACAGAGGTATTAGGTCCCATAATAACCCTCTCATTAATTACCTTCGCTATAGCGTTCAGTAACTGTCACTCATTTAAAAAAAAAAAGCCACTTCTTGGCACCAGACACTGAAGAAGTGTCACCTTCCTTGCTATCATGTGAGGGGTCAGGTAGTTTGGAGAAACAAGTCTCTTTGGAACACAGCAGGCACATAAGATCATTACACACCTACTCTGAGCAGTGCCATTAACTCAGTTTGCTTTCTGGAAGATACTCATTGCCTAAAGTGTGTGTTTATCCCACCTCACCTGTGCAAGTGCCAGCCACCACCCAGAGCTCTTGCATCCTTTCCTACCATTCACAGTTAATGGCTTCTCTAAACAGTGGTAGCTCCTGCTTTGACTCAGCAGTCCTGCATGTTACAGGGACTCAAGACAGAGCCATAAACTAAAATCCAGATAGCTGTCACATGGTGTTTCCATAGCTACTGTCCGGGCCTTGAGTCCAGTGACAGGTGGGAGTGGACTGGCTCTAACCTTTAACCTGATTCCTCCATGATATTGTATTACTGGATGAATACAAACCTCTCCCCACACCCCACCTGGCTCTGTTTGCCTGGGTGCTTTCACCACTGGAGTTGGAAGTTTGGGGAAAAACCCAGCATCTCACATTCCTATTGAAGGCCTGGTCTTTTGTTGGAGCAGTAGCCTCTTCCCTTCTGCTGCAGCTCCTTTGGGCCAGTGCCCACTTGTAGGGACTGACCTTACTGCAGTCAGCCCTCAGAGCATCTGTTCTGGTTTTCTTTCTAGGGCCAAAGACTTGAAGGAGCAGCACGAGCAGAACGTTTATGAGCGGGAAATGCAGCGCATCACCCTTCCACTTTCTGCCTTCACGAACCAGGCCTGTGAGCTTGTGGATGAGAACACGATAGAAGTGCACACCAACCAGACCCCTGTGGAGGAGGCACATGATGGCAATGCACCTCTCATGGGCCAGGCAGGTACTCCTGGTGCCTGAGGAGCTAGGGTCAGGAGAGGCACAGGTTGAAATGATTGAGGCTAAGACCCCAGTCTCTTGTTTTGGGAGTGGGGGGGTTCATTTGTATTTTTTTGTTGATGAATTCCAGCAAATGACAGGACTTGGAGATGCACTGAAATGGGGCTGTTCAGTAGGTGGCTAGCAGGACTTGTTTCACCTGGGGACTGGTGCAACCCCTTTTATCTCCAGGCATTACTACAGCAGGGGAGGGGGAGTGGTTTCCCAAGCTAGCAATGTGCCACTGTAGCCCCACACTTCAGAATGGGAACTCTCAACATCCTCTTTTTCTGTTCCCTTCCCTTTTGACAAGTGTTATATGCATTTCAGCCTGTAATCTGATGCAGTATCAGAGACAGGTGGGAGCTTTACAGCAGGGTTATGTAGACGATGAATGTAGTTTTACATTTTACTTTAAGAGGAGAAAAGCTGTCTCGGGCAAATTTCTTTTAGAGAAGGGGAAGAGTCAACTGCCAACTATCAATATGGGCAAGTGAAGAGCTCGGTTTCAGGTGGGAGACAGGTTTTGGTTACAGAGGAGGGAGATGGTTAGCCCCAATGCATTGCTTAAGAGATCTCGCTTCAGCTGCTCATAAAGCAAAGTCTTCCAGTGCCCAGGACCCATTCCCACTCGCCTTGGCTGGTACAACAGGAGCCTGGTTCCAGAGCATTGAGCTAGGCTGTCTGCTAGGGCAGGAGAGGAGCAGGAGTATTTCAAAAGTGGAGGGAAGGTAGACAACCCCTCACTCAGCTTCAGGGAGAGTGGCCAAGTACTCTTTGCTGCTTAAAGGGATAGTAGCCATTTCTGAATTCCTTTCAGACTTTCCCCAGGGAGGTGTATTTCCAGCAACCAAGAGTTTAAACCAGTCCTAGGGTGAATGCAACTGGACAGATAAGACAGCTACCTTATTGCAGGCACCTCAAGGCCTGGTGCATGCTGTTCTGTGTCCTTTGCACAGGCTGCAGGAGAGGTCACACTGCAGGGGTTGTTTATCCAAAATGGGCCATTTTAGATAAAGATTTTAGGGCACATGTATGAGCAAGAAGCACTTGGTTCTCAGAGTGGGGTGGTTCATAATCCGTGTAGGACTAATTCAGAGAAATGCACATCCCCATCTTTGCAGCAGGGTTCAAGCCCTCTAAGGTTTTCTACCCATCTACATTAAGGGAACTTATGGAGTAGAAATTAAGTGTTGATGTTTAGATGGTTCAGAAAAGGGAAAATGTTTTTTTAAAAGCCTTTGAATACCATTTCTTTGTAAATATTTTAAATACCTCATTATAATAAAATAAAGATGCAGATTGTGCTACCTTGTATTAAAGCTTAAAAAGGAAAATAAAAAGGTTCTCTGGAAACCTCTGTGGGCTTCAATTGAAGAAGTAGCTCACGTGTAGGAAATGGGACCAGCTCAGCATGCCTTTCTGAACACGTTTCAGCTCCTTCAGGGCACATAGCCACACAAGCAGGCTAACAGCATTGTTCAAACCCAGGCAAGGCCCCCTACCCCAAACTGCAAAGCAGTGAAAGGAAAGAATAATTAAGGCTAGTGTAGTTCACCCTTTGCTCCATTGGCCTGGTCCACACTACCCCCCAACTTCGGACTAAGGTACGCAAATTCAGCTACGTTAATAACATAGCTGAATTCGAAGTACCTTAGTCCAAACTTACCATGGGTCCAGACACTGCAGGCAGGCTCCCCCATCGATGCCGCATACTCCTCTCGCTGAGCTGGAGTACCAGCGTCGACAGCGAGCACTTCCGGGATCGATTTATCGCATCTAGACAAGACGTGATAAATCAATCCCAGAAGATCGATCGCTTACATCCGGACCAGGAAGTAAGTCTAGACGTACCCATTGAGAGCTACAACCCCAGCCTGCATAAGAGAGAGAGACAACCACACTCACCACCGCACTTCAGAGAAGAACATGCCTTCACCTAGAGCTAACACATGGGATGTTGACTCTGTAGACATACTGGCAAAGTCCAGCATTAGAATGGAGCAGAGCATGTCTAAAAAAGCAGCTGTCTCTTCACTAGCCCAGAACAAGCTGCTGTGACCAAGCAGGCTGGGGCTGTGGAGAGATGATCTAATTATTCCTTTTCTGCTCTGAGGCAAGTGGAGTCTGTTTTACTTCCTGCTCAGAGACAGCGCAGGTCCTCTGGCTCTTGCTTTGGGAAAGGCTGGCGCGTAAACACAGTCAGGAGGTTACACTGGCTGGCAGGACAAATGCTTTTTATTTTTAAGTCTAGGCCTGACAGTAGCTGCTGTCACTGCCACCTGTTCCATTACCCCAGCTAAAGGCAGTTCTGTAGAGGATTTGCACAGAGGTCAGGCATCAGAGCCTAACCTTCTACAAAGCCCTTGCTCAGTCAAGTCCGTCTGCAGCCACCAGTCAGATGTCCCTGGTGATGCACTGCTGCAGCCCTGCGACAGCTGAGTGAGGGGTCCCATTGTATAGATTCATAGATTATAGGACTGGAAGGGACCTCGAGAGGTCATAGAGTCCAGTCCCCTGCCCGCATGGCAGGACCAAAAACTGTCTAGACCATCCCTGATAGACATTTATCTAACCTACTCTTAAATATCTCCAGAGACGGAGATTCCACAACCTCCCTAGGCAATTTGTTCCAGTGTTTAACCACCCTGACAGTTAGGAACTGGCAGCCTCATGGTTCTTTATAAGCTCCAAAAGCAGACAAACAGCCTTATGTCCCTAGGGTATATTTATTGCTTTTAATTTAGTCAACAAACATAGTGCTGTGCAATCACACGGAGTTAAGACTCCCCACCCACACATCACCCAGGTCGCCCTCCCTTGAGTTTCCCCATCCTACTCAGTAGTAGGAAGAAAGTCCTGTAACAATCAGAAGGCCTGAATCCACCGGACCCAATTGAAAACTCCCCCACTGGCTCACAGCACAGAACTTTGCAGTTTCTAAAACCACCACCATACAAATTAAACACAACCAACTTAAGACAGACATGAGGGCTGGTCCCATGTAATTTCTATGGCCAGGCTTTCACATATTCCCAACGCCTTAGGGAATAGAGGAACAAACATTAACACACATTCCTCACTAGTAGATTATGGGGTTGCAAAGGAGAGCAGAGACTGAATCCAATTTTACCAAGAGGGCATGGAACTCAAGTGGACTCAGCAGCCAGCCTTTGACTGGGTAGCACCAGCCACATATTACTGGGGAAGCGGTTTCCTTCCTCCTACATTTCCCTCTAATGCCCCAGTTCAAAGCCTCAGTGAATATGCTGCCTCCTTCCCTCCCCAGGCTCTCCAGAGTCATGCCATGCATGGAGGGAATGGAGAAGGATTCTGTTTGGAGAATGAGACCAAGTTCTGTGTCAGGGGCTCCAGAACAGATAACTGAGTGGCAGACACACTTATGGGACTCCCCTCCACTGCAGGTTTTGCTGGAGAAGGGCAGTAATAGCTACTGAATTACGAATACTCCAACTAGTACACGCAGAGGACAGAAGACATGAGACTCCAATTCACTAGCATCTGTCCTTGAGTAACCTTTTCAGCATGTCCTCAAATTCCTTCCGCTCAGGAGGTTATCCATGTCAAACAACACTCACCTAGTCCAAGCCAAATGCCTCAGCATAGAGCGATTCTCTGCACCAGGTATATTCTGCCACCCTTATGAGGCATGTATCTCACTGCACCAGGCCAAATGCCCAGAAACAGGCACAAGCTCTTTGGGGACAAGTCTCCCATTTATACAGCACATCAGGATCAGAGTGCTGCTGCAGTTCTGGGCATTCAGACTTGTGTCCTTTTGCCTGCTCTGAGGTCCCAGCCAGGGGGACTGGTTGTGTGGATTCAGTAGCTGAAGGTGTTGGTAGAGTTAAAAGCATACCTGAGAACCACTCAGTCTCCCCCTTCTTACCCTCTGGACTCAGAGCACAGCCTCATTCACATCAGGAGGGTGAGCAAAGCCCAGTTTTCACTGGCTGTAGTGTTTCTGAACAGGGCCTTGGAGGGTGAACTACGCCGAGACAAATTCTACCCCCAGACATGATACCACAACCATTTCGTTCAAGCTCCCCTCAATTCCTAGAGCTTCTCCCAGCCCCTAGGCAGCTCGGGAACTCCCACCCTGACATGTAGAAAAGCAAGGGAGTCCCTGACTAAGCCCTTTGCCAGGTGCCTGGTTTTCCCAGTTCTAGTGTATTCCAGGTCTTCCAAGGAGAGCACAGTCACTAAAAAGTCTGGGACAAGTGATTCCAGAAAAGCAGTTCCTAACAAAGGAGACTTCCTATAGTGATTCCCTTCCTGGCAGATAGGCCAGGACTATTTCACAGCTTACAGTCACATGTCAAGTTCTAAGGCACCACAGTGAATCAAAGCCAGACAGGCCCCAAAGAATTGTGTTGTGTTGAGCAGCTCTCCTTGGTGCAGCAGGCAGGAAATAGCCCTTTTCACTTGCAAAAATGTGCCATAAATCCACAGTGAAACCAGGAGATCAAACAGACATGGCGGTTTAGTTTCATGGGGGAGGGAGAGGTGATGCACCCAGTATGCAGTTGGTGCCCTCTGAATGCCCTGCAGGTGGCCAAAGTCCATCTCCCCTCCACACCACGCGTATAGGATCCAATGGAAAGTAGCACGGATCACAGGCTGGGCCGCCTAGGTTGTGTTTTCAGGTAGCTTGTCACGGCTCAGCCCATACTGAATGCTCACATTGTGGTCCAGCTCCTCCAGCTCGGAAGGGAGGGGGATGCCCAGTTCTCCCAGGTAGAGAGAAAGGGCTTCAAAGGAATCCTCCAGCTTTGAAAATGGGGGCCTAGAAAGAAGTGATAAGACAGGGTCAATAGGACAGCAGTGGACTAGCTCCTGGGACAGTGAGGGGGAAAGGAAGACAGCAGCAAAAAACTCCTCCATGAAGTGAGGACACAGCAACCGAAGTGCCCTGGATATTAGCGCATACCTCCCATCCCCCTCTGACCCACTCTGCAGAGCAACACCTTCCCAGTGGGGGCAGGAGGAGAGGGCATTCTCCAGCCCAAGAGAAGCAAAGATACAAACTGGACACAGAGGAGAACCAGAGATTAGGGGTTAGCCGGCATTTCACACCCCTTACCTGCTCTCTGGTTCCAGCCTGCAGCAAATGGCAGCCAGAGGGAAGAAGGCTGGAGGGCAATCGGCAGGAACAAACTTCTCCCAGAACAGCTTTACATTGAGGCCAAAATCCAGTGTGCGAGGGAGGCAGTCAGGGTCAGCATACACCTGCCCAATGATCTAGAGGGGAAAGAACTGCTCAGGAACAGCGATTGTAGCAGCAGGGACAGCAGCTGAGGGCTAGCCGGTGGGGGTTGCTCAGTCTCTAGAGCTAGGCTGGCTCACTGGAAACATTACAATTCGTGTCTGATTACAGGGCAGGGGGAGCAGAACTAGAATTGTACCAGGCCCCAGCTACAGAAGGGCTTGTTGCATGAAGGAGGATCAAGGCAACACCATTTAATACAGGCAAACCTCACAGGCAGTACTGGGGCTGACCCTAGAGGTCTCTCCCTGCTATGGCAGAGGAAAACCAAGCCCAACGTCAATTCCCACCTCCCTAGGGTATTGCTGCAAGGGGTACAATACAACCTTAGCTTTTAGTGCAGACTGTGCAGTGTCCTAGCCACTATCAGTCCATGCACTGAAGTAGGAAGCAATTCCTCTGCTCCCAGGGTATTAACATCTTATAGCACGCACACAGCCCTCCATGATGTCATTATGCTATCAAAACCCTCCTCCTCCAACACAGCTCACATGCCAGGGAGCTGGGGAAAGGCAAGTGGAGATTTGCAGTGAGCTCTGAAGTACATTGCAGGGGCAACAGGAGGGTGACAAAGGAGGGAGGGAAGAAATGGTGCATCAAACATTATTATGGGGACCAATCAAAAATCTCAGAAGGGAAACCAAAGCAGAGGAAGGAAATGGGGAAGACGACTGTAGAATACACAGGACACTACTTATGTTATCTGCCTCTATCTAAGGGCTTCTAACACTGAACACATTTTGCACTGAGTTCTACCAGTCACCTTGGATACAGAAGGCCACCAGTCAAAGCCTGGGAATGTAATTGCCTGACTGGGTCAGACCTGTGGTCAATATGGTCTAGAATCCGATCTCTGACAGTGGCCAACAACAGATGGTTCAGAGGAATGTGCAACAAACCCCAGAACAGGCAAATGTGTGATAATCTGCCCCCCACAAAGGTCTCAGCCTAATCCCCAACACCTAGATTGATTTAAGACCTGAAATATGAGGTTTTATTTCTCTTCCAATACTTTATGCTAACTGGATGTTCTTGTTACCCATATAAATACAGTCCCGCTTTGAATATTACCAAATTGCTGACCACAACCACATCATGTGGCAAGTGGTTCCACAGTCTAATTGTGCATTTTATAGAAAATTATTTTTATCACTTCTGAGTTTTCTAACTTTCAATTTCATTGAATGTGTGTGTGTTTGTGTTAGTTATGAGATGGGAGGAAGAGAACCTCTCTATCATATATATTCTATCATGTTTCCTCTTATGTGTCTCCTTTCTAAGGTAAACAAACCAACTTTTTTCAATCCCTCTTTATGAGAATTTCTAGGCCCCTACTCATTCTTGCTACTGTTCTCTGAACCCCACCTGCAATTTTGCACTAACCTTGAAGATGGGTTACTAGCGGTGTTCCCTCTAAGCTGCACAGTCGCACAGCCACCCAGGAGTGGCTCAAGTGCCATGCACACACAGCTGTGTGTTCAGGTGCCCCTCCCCCCACTGCTCTGCAGCCACATTGCTCCTGCCCTCTCTCTCGGAGCCCCTGGCCAGCTGTTCCTGGGATCCCCCTGTGCAGAGCGGGTGGGGGGGGCATAGGGGAGCACTGATGTCAGGGTGTCCCCCTCCCTCCAGCCCATGTACCCCATCTCTGCAGAGCAGGGCAGGAGGGACAGGTCTCAGGAGCACGAGAGCTCAGCTGCTGAGCGCCTTAAAGAGACAGAGCACAGTGTCTCAGACTTCCCCAGCAGCCAGCACGTACGCACTGTCTCTGACACATCCCAACACATACTTGTGTTATTTCTTGGTACTTCCTGCAATGCACATATATGTTCTCTGTAATTTTATTCTTTCAAAGCGCTGTTATTTTAGTTTTTTGACTGGTCTATGCATTTCATAATTTTATTTCTCTCGCAGGCTTAAATTTAATTGAGTAGTGGGTTCTAAAATACCTAACCTGTCCTGGCTGGAGTAATTATCCCAATAGTAACTTTTAACAAATATCTATCACATCTAGTTTTTTTGTTTCTACTGGTGGCACACGTTCCCCCCGATATTGGTGCACATAAAATTAATTCTGCACTTGGATGGAAAAAATTAGAGGGAACATTGGTTACCAGCACAGTATTCTAGATGAGGCCGTACCATTCATGCATGAGACATTTTTGCCATATTCTCCACTCAAGCATTAAGAGGAAAACTCCAATTCGGGTCTCCCTGCCACCCCGATTGCTCTCACTTCTATACACATTGGGCACTTTAAAAGGCTGTGCTTTCCTTTGGGAACAATCTGTACGTAACGCACATCTGGCTGGTGATGCAAGGGAAGGAGGTGGGGAGAAGTTTTAGGCACACAGGATATTGGTTCTCGGATTTGTATCAGACATTCATATCATGAAGAAAAGAGATGGCCTATTTTCTACATACAGCAGGAGTGGGGCAGAGAAGTCGCTGTGCAGCCAGATCAGACACATTCCTTCTAGAAGCAGGATCTGCAAATTAAGCCCCACTTTTCACCTTCAGCCAGATTTTGACCACCTCTTAGGTGTTAAATCTCACCCTTACAAAGACCCTGAATTACCATGGCTAATTACAGGCTGAAGACCCAGGGTTCAGGAGGAGGGAGAAGGAATCTCAGCTCTAAGCTCCCAGGTTGCTGGAAGATGCCACCTAAATCCCAACATTTTTGCGCTAGAGCCAGATTGTCTCTTTCCCAGCACCAGTTCTAAGTTTAAGGCAGGAACTGCACCAACAGATCAGTAAGTGCCGTCTTCCCTCCCACCCCCACACTCAGAGGAGTGAGATGGGCATGCAAGGTGCAACTCTCCAGACTAGTCCTAGCCACAGTACATTTGAGTCAGGAACCCAGACTCAGCTACACAGAGCTGCCTTCTGTTGTGTATGGAGAGGGAGAGGTAGGACAGGACCCCGGTGATGTTTGGAAGCCCTCTTGCTCAGACGCACTAGACACCCCAGTGTGGCCTGGACTTACCTCACAGAGAACAATCCCAAACGAGAAGATGTCCACAGTCTCGTCATAACTCTGCCCTGCAGGAAATACAAGACAGGCGACTTTGTGAGCTAGGGGTGTTCCTAGTGCAGTCGGGCCGAATAGCATCCCATTGTGCAGCAGCCTCTAAGCCAGCACCAGGAAGGATTCACAATCCAGGCCCAGGCAGCCTAGCGGGCCAGTGAGTGCTCCGAAGTGGAGTCAAGCACAGCCGTGCTCAGCCAAGTAAAATGTGACTTTTTTCTCAGCAGCATCCTGGCAAGGGTGGGGGAAAGAGATGTCCCTGCCTGCACTCATGACCATTTTACAAGGTTAGATTTGTTTCCCAGGCAGAGCTGGAGTTAGTCACTGAAGTGGGGGAGCAAGAGTGTTCCTAGCATGGCAAAGTAGCAATTAGCATGTACATCTAGAGCAGCTGCATCTAGTTTCAGAGCCCAGTGGCTGCTCTGCAAGGAAATGAGTGGAATAAAAAACAATTATGTCTTATGTTCAATGCCCACCTTAGCTGTTCTTTATCATGCAGGTACAGGCTGGAATAGCCAACAGCCCTCCCGCATTCCACGTTTCTGAAGGGATTGCTCAGTGAGGGCAGGGCTCTCTGGTTTTTGCACCACCAGCCTTTGTTGAGCATTTCTGATTAACTGTTGTGGTGCTGGCTTAAAGTAGCAGTGAATAAATTCACTTGCTGGCTCCAAACTTACTGGACACAGCCTGGAAAGGTCAGGTGTATTTCCCCACTGCAGTAATGGAAGCATGTTACTGCAAGAGTGAGGCACAAGCAGGATTCCAGGCAGCAGAATAAAGCTGTAAAGTTTCCAGGGCAACTTTTCTTGACAGACCACCACAAGGAAGTTTGTGCACCAACCATATTCCTGCCAGAGCCTGGGAAATGGGGACAGTATCTTAGCTGGATAATGACCTAGAGTAGATAACATCCAACAACAGTTTATTGGCTTCAGTTATCACAGGAGCCTCCACCATAACTGGCATTATTCACAGAGAAGGGAATGGGCCATGGAGCTGAAGGACTGCTTAGAAGGAGGTTAGAACATTCAGATAGAACAAGGAGCACAGTGGAGATGCAGGGATGGAAACTGCCACTGCTGTATTCAGTCTGTGGCTAGACAAAAAATGTCCATCATCAAAATCAGCTCTCTTTCACTGCCATTACACACACACACACACACACACACTTACTTCATTTCCATAAAGCCTATAATACAGCCCAGTTTCAAGGGAAGAGAAAGGGTTCTATTGGAGGGTTTAAGTGACTGCTGATGTCAAATCCCGAGAGCCTTTGCCATTCACACGGATAGTCCTTTCAATGCATTTCCATGGTACGCTAAGCCAGTGCTGGCTGCCCAGGAAGCTGGATGCCCAGTTTTTGCTGCAATGACTGCAGAGGTAATAAATTAAGTGCTAAAGATATCAGACAGCAGAGGGCTGAGACAGGGAAAGCGGCCTCTGGGAGGAGACAGGATCCACAGGGCTGGTCTCGCCAGGCAGAGATAGAGGCCTCCCTCCACAGCCAGGAATGGAATTGTTGCAGGGCCAAGCAAGTGTTGGATCTGGGAAGAGCCCTGGTACCCGAGGATATGACATCAGAGCAGACTATCTTGGGGGCACAGCTGGCAGTTCTCTTGGCAGGTGCCAGGCATGCTATACATTAGCGTTCCTGCATCACTACTCTAATGCTTTGGAAAAGCAGGATAACCCTTTGCCAGGCTCCGAAGGGAAAGCACGTCCACCAGATTTGTTGACAAGAAAGAAGCTCGTGTATTAGAAGGTCTAAAGCCTTAGGCAGCTAATAGATTTGATTGCTGCCAACGGCCGGAGTTTCCATCATCTGTGCCCTGAGGTGGCTCCTCACCTGCCACAGTACGAGCATCTTACCATTTAACATCTCCGGCGCCATCCAGTACGGGTTCCCGACCACAGTATAGCGCTTCTTCCTGTCGCTCTTGCGTAGAGTTCGCTTCTTGACAGATGGCTTTTCCAGGGTGGGTTTCTTTCTCTCTTCCACAATCAGCCGAGACAGTCCAAAATCAGCAACCACCACAGTGTTATCCTAGCCAAGGGATTTAATCACAAACAACTGATTCCCCCTCAGCTCCTCCCAGAGGTAACTCATTAGCACAGAGCGGCTATATTTCCTGCCACTTATAAACTGCACATTCAATGTAACAATAGCAGCAGCTGTGCAGGCAAGCAATAAGGAAGCCTCCTGCAGCTAGCTAGAAGAATGCAGTGAACATGGGAGCCCAGCACACTCCCAGGGAATAGGGGGAAGAGGTAGAGGGAGACAAGATCAGATAGGGTGAGTAAGGAAAGAAGACAGCCCATGAGTCCTCCTGCAGGGAAGAAGGAGTTTTAACTCCATTCACTTTCTTACAGTTGCTATAATGCATTTGGCTCTATCCAGCTTATCTAATTCTACCCAGAAGTCTTTGCTAGCAAACTCTCTGCTCAGATTTGACGTTGGGGTTCGCAGCCCAGACGTAGACCCGATATTCAGACTAAGGGGACATTGAGAGTCAGGGCTGAGGGAATGAAGCCCACAGCGTATTAAAATAGAGAGAGAGAGCGCACCCCCAGGATTCTTGGGGAGGGACAGACACAAAATGAATGATCAGAGAAGAAACAAAAGGGACAGTGGGTGCAATTTATGGACAAAAGTTAGGAGAGCCAAGTATATAGCTCAACTCAGCAACAACTAGTGGGGAAAAGGCTACAACAGAGTACAAAGGGTTTAAAAAATGGAGAGGACTCAAGGGTGTGACCAGGATTAATGGGGTGAAAGTAAAAAATTAGGCTGTGGAACTTTCATTTATGGGGACATTGAAATGAAAACTGGATACATGCTAGAAGGCTTACAAGAAGGGATCGTCTCCACGCTGCCAGGGAGAGTAACCAGAAGGCCTAGTGTGTCCATGGAAGCTAACATTACATGGAGAAAAGTAGAGGTAGGAGAGGAGAAAAAGGAAGGACCATATTCCAGAGCTCACCAGTTTGATCAGACAGTTATGCGAATTCAAGTCTCTGTGGATGATACACATGGAGTGCAAATAGGCCTGAAATAGAGGGACAGAAAGCAGCGTTAGAGCAAGTCTCGTGAATACATCCTTTGGAGTTAACCCCCTCAAAAGATTGGTATAAGCACTCAGTATTTCCCTAACTACCACGTAGCTGCTGCAGGCCATTATATAACATACTGTTACATCAGCCCGCCATGCTTCAACCCAGAAGCCTGGAGGAGCAGTCTCAACAGAAGATTGACTCACCATTCCCGAAGCCACTCCTTTGGCAAAGCTGACCTTCTGCTGCCAAGGAAAAGGGTCCTGCAAAACAATAACAACTCCTGAGTGATCAGGTCTCATCTCACTAGCTGGCCACCTCCTGCTAGAATTGGAGAAAGATGATCTAGTTCTGGAGAGCAAGATGCTCTATCCACAGGCCAGCTATAGCATGGGCAAAAGCAGGGGAAGCTTCCCTTCACCTGGAGGAACCAGCTTCAAAGGAGAGATGACAATCCAGCTCTTTGGGCTCCTTGTGGACACTCAGCAGCAGAAAGACAGTGTTGTGTAGCCAGGGCACCTGTTTCACACTGGCCAGAGAGCCATCAGGATGCCCATACATGCTCCAGGAGGCATTTACTCACTGCATTGCGGAGGAAGTCCTTTAGAGTCCCCCCTTCAATGTACTCCGTGAGAAGGTTCAGCTTCTTGTCCTTGTACAGTACACCAATGAACTTCAGCACATTGGGGTGATCCAAACTGCGCATCACTTTCACCTGTGGAGACAGACATCCCCCCCACCCCCATGAAAGATTGGTATAGGCCTTCCTGAGATTCTCAGGAGCTTTACTTACTGGTCCCCGCACTGGGAGAGAAGGGGAACATACCATCCGTGGAGTCCCACTGCACCTCCCAGAGGTATCAGAAGAAAGTCCATTCAAAACCCAACTTTAAGACAATTCAATGATCATTGTTGCTTCCTTTGTTTACATTATTTGATTCTTGAAAGATAGTGATCAGGTTGGAGAGCCCCTACGCTGGTTATGGTTTAGTTGACAAGACTTCCACACTGCAGCTAGTGTGCTATATGACATACTTAGGGTCAGAAGAGATGCATTCGGATATTTAGGAAGCTGTTTTTCAGAGAAGCCTGACTTTGGGGAACGAGGAAGGCAGCCATTCAATAGGTTGGATTTAAAAATGTCCTTCTCTGTTGTAACAGAGTGGAACATCTTCCAGATCTGAGTCTCTGAGTCAGCTGTTTCCTATTAATGTTTTATACTGGAAAGCTCGCTGTACAGGATGCATCCTACGTTTTACACTTATATTCACTAAGCACAGTTCAACCAAATAGCCTCTTAAGCTCAGAGTGCCTCTTAGACTTCCTATTCATTAATTTTCAATAAGTCATCTTCGTTTTCTGAATAAGTCAGTCATGTTTAATTGTGACATACATTTTCAACCAGGTCCGTTCTTCCCCCAACATGCTGCTTCCCTGCTAAGATCACTGGTATGCATTACTACCAAGGGGCAGAGAGGAGCTCTAATCCCCACACAACTGGCTCCCTGCCTTACTTGAGAGCTTGCTCCTACCTCTGTCAAGAAAGTCTTCTGTGTTTCCTCATCACAGCGAATCAGCTCCTTCATCACCATCACCTTCCCTGTTGCTTTGTGCGTTACCTGTTGGACACAGACACTGTCACAGCAGGAAGTAAAGCCCTATGAAACCTATAGATGCTTTAGAGCAGGGTTTCCCAAACTGTGGGTCACATCTCCCTCCACCCCTGACCAGGGAGAAGAGAGGAAATTCAGACAGACCAGGTCCAGGGAGTTGCAGGAAACTGCCACACAAAAAAACAAATTCCCATAAGATTCTGTAAGTTGAAAGTGATAAAACAGACACACAAAAGGCCCATTGTGGTGTGGCCTTTTGAGTCCACAATATTATTGTATCCCAAGAACCCCCGTTAGTGGTTCAATTTTAAGCAGTGCAGGATCTGAGTGTGTGCTGCAGGCTGCTAGAGCCTCTGTATTAACCCTGCACCTGTGTGTGCCTGGAATTACCTTAAACCATACAAGCACAATTAAACAAACATGAAAAGCAGGTCCCCATGCACACAGACCTTAACCAACCACTTCAGCCTGTATTAGTGAAATTACTGAGGATGGTTCCCTTTTTCATGGGTCAAGAAGAACAACTAAGCAATTCACACCAAGTCAATAGATATCCCCGCTGTCATGTAGCTTCCAGCAAGTGCTAAGTTTCTGATGGGCTTTTTGAAAACTTGTTCCTTTGCAATGCTGGGTGGAGATGAACAACTGGAGACTGTTTAGTTGCGACAGCAAGCAGTCAAGGTTCCACATTCGGTGTGAAAAGTGTACTGCAATCTCCAAGGGTGGCACCAAGGTGACGACATGCGAGACAGTACCTAAAGCCTCATGGCTTCACTGTGTCACACACACCACCATGCTCTTAAATGCCTGAAAACTGTGCCAGGTCCTCCATGAAAGCTGTTGAAGTCTTATCAAATGATTCTTGACTTTTTTTGCATTGCTCTGTGAGGATCTGGGTGCCTTTTAACCAGCAACTCCTTTCACACTGAAATCAGCCTGACTCTGGATTTAGAGCAGGACTGCAGGTTTTCTGGAAGAACTTCTCCTGCTGACTCTTTCAGTAATTCAGCTTGGTGGCAGAGTGTACCTCGTTTAAATTTCTGGGGCCCTAAACAAGCTGATTCCTCTTCTCTCAAAAGAGAGAAGAGGAATGTTCAGTCCATAGAGAACAGGGTAGAAGCTTTCAACAGAACATTTGGAAACTGGTCTTAATCTCAGAGACAAAACTGGAAGAGCTTTCCTGTTTCAGACTTTGTGGGAACTGAAGAGCCCAGCAGAAACCCTCAGGCCCTCAACTCAGCATTGAGGAACATGAGATCCATCCACAGGACTATTCTCCTGGTGACCCAAAGAGAAAAGCAGTGGATCAACCAACTCCAATCATGCAAGAAACTGACTCAGCAGTGCTGACTTGGCTATTAAAAGACAAGCCTCTTTTGGGAGACCCTGAAACTTACATTAGCCAGGAGCTCAGATTTGGGGGGTTTGTGAAGGAGTAATTCTGCTGTAGTTGCAGAAGCCATGGAAGTTCTCATAGATAACAGGATGAAATGCAGAGTCCAGCTTTGCTTCAATTACGATTACAAAGAAAGCATAACAACTGATTGCTAATCAAAAGTAATTATCTCCCAGCTGAAATGCACATCAGTAAAACAGACTCAGTCTCACAATGACGGGGTCCTTTTTGCACCTATGTTTTGTGAAGCTTACTAAATAATTTCTGGTATGTTGTAGCTACAAAGTGTCACCTGCTCATGTTTAGAGTTCAAGATCTTGGGGGGACAAGTGTTGTAAAGAACAGGCTGGAAAGGGGCCACGAGCACGGAGAATCTGGGAAACCGCTCTACTGGAAAGATCGGATTCAGCCTTGACACCAGTGCACACTAAAGGTGAGCAGTAGAATTCAGCGCTACTCTGTTCTATGTGGAGTGTGAAAACCTGGAGACTCTGGCGTGGATAACAGGACCAGGCAGCAATACAGCATCCCTTCTCTTGCTCCTATCCAAACATTAGCTGAGTGCCGAGGAGCACTATGCCATCACCTTCCGCAAAGAGGTGCAAGTGTCTAAAGCACAGTGACAAAAGCAAGGGAAGTGAAGGGAAGTAATGAAGACAACTAAATGGACTCTTTAGGCTGGTATATCAAACAAACTTAACAAGAACAATGCCATTGTGGAACTCACTGAGGAGATTTTATCTCCCAGGGCATGCACCAACACAAGAGGAAATGCCTCTGTGCTGTTAACCCCACGGGGATGCAGATGGCAAGACATGCTGCAGAGGAAAAGGTTCTGCTTACCTGGACATGCTATTTGTCTATGAGCAAAGAAAATAAATATGCCAATTAGCATAGTACCATATCAAAGATTGAACACTTAACACTATGAATCCCAGAGCACACGGTCATATCCCCAAGGAAGCACAGGAGGATGATTGATACAACAGTGGTTAAGGAGAAACTGATTCCCACAGCATAGTGGGATGGAGATCAGGGTACTGAAGAGCTCACACTGGTCCTTGGAAGGTAGATAGTGTTCAGGAAACTGACTCAAGGGTCAGCTATAGTAATATCAGACATCTGAGCAGACTGCAGAAACTCTAATTATGGGGGTCGGGAGGAAATCTGTTGATGCAGAATGCCAGGGAGGGAGCACCTGAAGGGTCCACGCTCCATGGCTAAGATCAGACCGTTAATACAGGGAAGAGTAGAGTTACTATTGCAGGAGCTTTTTGTTCTCAAAGGGACCTCTGCACAGATGTGGTCAATACTCGGGGGAGTCAAGTTTGACTGTTATAAGTCCCAGTCTGTCTGGCACAGACTCTTGCACTGAGGGAACTTCACAATACTCGATTGGGAGATTGAGTGGTCACCTTTAGGAAGACACATTTCATGTAACAGCGAGTCCTCCCCCTGTCCCCTTGACAGAGGTGTGACCCACTCACTCTGTAGCTCTGGTTATATATACACAAACCCCTTAGCACACAAGATGCTTATTAGATAGGCTGCAATTTAAACAGGACAGAAACTCTCCAGCAGAATGTAAGCCATCTCTCCAGGATACCACCTACACTCAAGCTGAGTGAGTACAAGAGAAGAGAGAACTGTGAATATGGTAAAACAGCCAATCAAGCTCCCAGGCCCAGCATGCTACTGGGAAGGAAATAAAAGTCACTTGAGATTTTGTTGTGATGTCTGAAAGTTTCTGTAGAATGTATACCCTGTAACTTGGGAATTTGGCAGTAAGTTCATGGGTCATGGTTTTGCCCACTCACCTTGATAGCTTGTCCAAAGAATCCTTTCCCAAGTACTTCACCATGTGTCAGATCACAGGGCCGGAAGATCTGCTGGGAATAGCTAGAGGAAGAGCGCAGAGATTCAGAGCGACTGATGTCACGGTTCAGAATGAGAGGTTCCTTTGGGGAGCTGGGTCCAGGAGACTTGGAAATACTGTTACTTCGCCTGGAGAGTGAAAGCGACTGGAAGATTAGGTCAGCTGCAAGGAAGGTCTATTACCCTGAATGAGTGCTTGCTAGTAACCATCCAGCTCACTAGCTTCCCACAATTCTGCAGATGTGGATGGTGCTGCAGCATGTACCCAATGCTGCAGAGTCACTTCCGGTGTTAAATTCCTGAGTGAGCCAACAGCAATGTCAATGCTGGCCAGCTTCCACACAGCACATCTCTATCCATTTGGATTCCGACTTCACCTTACAAGGAACAACTCCTGATCGTTCTGAGCAACGGATTCAGGTGTCGGGGAAGTGATACTGCATGATCTGCAATTTTTGTGAGATGAAGGAAGTTGGTGGGGCACAGAGGACCCCGTATTTTCTAACACTGACGACCCAAGCCTCACTTAGCAGGGGCCAGTCCCTGAGGGGTAAGCTCTCACCACAGCCATCTGAGCCTGGCAGAAATCTTTGACTTTTCAATTTATTTCAAGTGGTTAGCAGATTTAGAGCCCACAATTCAGTCTTTATTTATCAGTCTAAACACTATTAAACAAGCCAGCCCGAAGGGGAGTCCATAGAGAATGACTGAAGGGATCTGTAACTTCATCTCCTGGGCAATGCTTTATTCCAGGCTTGGCTTGGCCATGACTCAGTCATTTGCAATTGCAAGACTGTGCATTGTACAGCCCAGGCTCTAGGGCACGCTAAAACACGCACAACTGGATGAGAGGTGACAGGCCGTGGTGGTATTCTCACAGTCTAGGAAAAAACAGTAGTTTCTCAGAAGATTTGCAGCTGCTGCTCTAGAAGCACTAGCTGCAGTGCAGTTTTCCTAGGGTTTGGTACCTGAGGGAGCGCCGGTTCAGTGTTCCTTCCAGATTCCCTTTGATGTCCAATGAGGAAATGGAGCGTGAGGTGGTGGTGGTGGTGGTGTTTACATGGGTGGGGAGCCGGGAGTCCAGACGCAGTCTGTCCAGTCGCTGAGAGACAGGGTCATGTTCTATGAGCAGCTGAAGTGTCTGGCTTGTCCTGCGAATCAGGTCCTCCACCTGAACACAAATCCAAGGGAAGGGTAAGAGCCTTTGAAGGGGACCATTGTAAAAACATGAAGCCACCTGAATGTCCTTCAGGCTACAATCTACAGTGCCTCAATCGGGTCACTGTGGCTGTGGTTTAGTTACACACAATATAACTGTCCACCACACCACTCACAATCTAGCAACATGTAGCTCTTCATTCTAGCTAGATCCTCTTCTGCTCTGATCATCAACAAGAGACCCAGCTCACTATTTTTCTGGAAAGAGGCCACATTATTCTTGGACTTCCTTTCTTCAGTGTATGTAGATCATGCCTAACGCTGATCAATACACCTTTATAAGGGAAATGTAAAGCTACCCAGGTGTCTAAACCCAGATCTAATTAATCTCCTTTAGAAGAGAAGGCTCAAGGTATTAGCTAACACTAACAGCAGACAAAAAGTGTTTGTCTAGCGACCGAAAGGGTAGCCTAATATTGTGCACCGAGTTACCTTGAGTGTGATTAACTGTATAAAGCATTTAATATAGTAAACGCAGACAAATCTGTCGCTTGCTACACCGTACACAGCTTCTAGATACAGTCTCAGTTGACCATGCCTGGCAGCTGTCCTCTCTCAAAACAGGTTTGCCTGATGATACATGTACCCTGCCTTCAACTCAGTCACTTGATCCAACTCCTTCCCTTTGAGACAACCTGCACTCCAGGCTTCCTTAACCACCTACCAATTGTTGATGTACACCTCCCCTATTCTAAACTGTTTCCTAATTTGCCCTCTCCCAGCTGCTACCTTCCCCTCCCCAATGGAACTTAGATGCTGACTCCAAACTAAGAGGCAGCAAAAGCTTATTCTTGCATTCACAGCCAGTGGATTGGTTTGTAGTACAAATCAATGACCGCATTACAGCCCCACTCAATAGGCACTGCTATGGGAGAAGATTGTAAAAAAGTCCCAAGGTAGAAGGGGCAGGGGGGGAGAGAGGGGGAAAATCAGTCTGGAGTATAGACTGCAGGATTACTCAAGATAAAACTATACCTACTTCCTCCACTTGTAATGTGCGAATAGGGACTCCATTGATTTCCAGGATCCGGTCTCCAGAGTGGATGGCATTTTGGACATCTGGGCTAATATGTCTTCTGTTGACTCTAAATGAAAGGAAAGAGTCATGCTGGAGAATCCGCCTAAACACAGGATTATCAGACGTTCAATGGATCTCTACTTTCCAGCAAGTGTTCTTCACTTTTAGGATCCAGAAATAAGTGAAGGGTTCTCAGTCTGCTAACGTGAGATAACACTAAGCTGTGATGGCAAGCATTCTCTGAGGTGCCAAGACCTCAGAAAGCTTGGCAAATGAAGGACCTTCTCATATACCCACAGGGAAAGGACGCAAACAATAGCCAAGCCATAGGGAAAGGTAACTAGTTTCTTTATTTGTTACTGCTATAATCTCATAAGTGATTTCTGGGCAGTGGAGAATCCCTGCCCTGAATCACAGTTTAAGTTAGCCATAACAATGTAGGAGAACAAAAGACTGCCCAGCCAAGAAACACTCATGGTTTCATTTGCATCTCATTCCTACCACATGTGGTCACTGAATGAGAAATTCCATTTCAGCAACTGGAGAGATTCTCATAGAAATAGAAGTTAGTCAGAAGCTCCCACTTTCCTTTGCCCAGATACCTCTGCACAATTACTGAATTGTGAACAGCTAATGCAGCTATTACGGCTTCTTCATACTCACTCTTTCACCTGGACACTGGTGGCGTAGCTGGAGCAGCCACCTTCGACAGCCACAGAGATCCCTCTCTTGCCATCAGTGGCTGCAGGCATAGAGATGAGGGTTAGTGTGTATGGTAGCTGTTCACGCAGAGATTCCGTGGAGAGAGTTTCTATCATTGGCGTCAGCACAATCTGGTTATGGCATTTTCCACTACAGAAAGAACAGAGAGAGTCACTGGCCATTTCCCATCCCTTCTTGCAGACTTATGTAGCCGGATCCTGTTGTCCTAAAAGGTCGGAACAATGCTATTATCATCAGCTATCAAGGCTTCAAGCAGTGCTCCCTGATCCCTAGAAATGCACTTGATCATTCCATTCTAGTGTTTACAGATTCATAGATTCCATGGCCAGAAGTGACCACTGTGTTCATCTAATCTGATCCCCTGTAAAACCAAGATGATAGAACTTCCCCAAAATAATTCCTAGAACACACAGGATGTTTTTCTAAACTTTATCTTGACTTAAAAATAGTCAGGAATGAAGAATCCACCACTACTGTTGGTAAATTGTTCCAATGGTTAATTACTCTCACTATTTACACCTTATTTCCAGTCTGAATTGGTCCAGCTGCAGCTTCCAGCCATTGTACCTTTCTCTGTTAGACTGAACAGTCCATTATTCAATATGATCCTCATGCAGATACTGATAGACTAATCAAGTCACTCCTTAAGCTTTTCTCTATTAAGATAAAGAGATTTAGATCCTTGAGTCCATCACTATAAGCCATGTTTTATGATCCTTTAATCATTCTCATGGCTCTTCTCTGAACCCTCTCCAATTTTTAAACATCCATTTGTGTTTAAACCACACAAACCCACTAGACAGAATGGGGAAGTGATTTGCATGTACAGCAGGCAATGGAGCGCACAGTACCACAGGATCATTTTAGCAGGACAGCAATGGAGTGTTATGTGCCTCATCTTACCAGTAGAGCGCGGAGTGTTGTACTAGCGCATACGTGTCTCCATCTTCAATGATTACTTTGCAACTCATACAAGCAAAGCATTCAGGATGGTATTTGTATTCTCCAGCCACCTACACAGACAGGCAGAGGAAGTTCCGATCAAGGAGGGAACACTGTTAAAAAGGGGCTTGGGGAAGCAACAACTGCACCTACTAATAGTAAGTCTACATGGACTCCAAGACTAAGCAATGTTAAATACCAGATAGAGTAATGCAAATCCAGCCTGCCTTTCCTAAACCCCCTCCCTCAATGCCTTGGTTACAATACACTGCTCTGAAACAAGTGCATCAACATAAAACACTGAATGTGGCCCAGGTACCCCTCCTCCCCATATATTTGGTAGCCTTGCTAAATTTTTATTAGCTTGGAGCAAAGTAGGTATTTGAGCGAATATTAGACTTCCCATTAGTTAGGATACAGGTGAGAGTAGATGTTAAGCCTTAGTTGATAAATCTGAGAGATATTTTGCAAGACTAGTATTAATGCACAAGATTCAGCTACTTCCACCAGCTACCAGACAGCAGAGACAAGTCTAATGGGATATTAAAAAAAAAAAAAAAAAAAAAAAAATTGGGGCTTGTTCATATTCCATAGTTTGCAATAGTTCTTACAAGAGACCCTTCCCTACTGATGGAATTTTGGAAAACAGTCAATTAATAGTGAGAATTCATCTGCACTATTTTCACTAGCAGATGTCGGTACTGCCTCCAGAGTAGCGTTAGTTAGCTGTTACACAATATACTGCTTTTATTTAGCCTACCTAAATATTGGATACTTTTCATTCTTGGCAAAGATTGATTTAAGAGGGTTAGGATTTCCTTTTTGGTGGAATATTTGGGGCAGGACAATATTTTGTTACACTCGAGCATGCAAGAGGTGCTCAATCATTTAGAAATGCTTGAGGCCTGTGGCTCTGCAGCCAGCCACTAGAGGGCTTGGAAAGCCATTTTTAGACATGGTCCTATTTTATCATGTAGCTTCAGAAATCCTTCAGTCTAAGCCTACATCTACACTACAGCACTGTAGCACTTCTGGTGAAGATGCTATAAGGCAGGGGTTCTCAACCTTTTTTCTTGGCAAGCCCCCCCCCGCCTGCAACATGCCATTAAAAACTCCACGGCCCACCATGGCCACAACTGTTTTTCTGCATATAAAAAACAGGGCCAGCATTAGGGGGTAACAAGCCAGGCAATTGCCCAGGGCCCCACCAAGCTAAATTGCTCAGGCTTCAGCTTGAGCCGTGGGTGGCGGGATTCAGGGTCCCGGGCTTCAGCCCCACATGATGGGGCTTCAGCTTTCTGCCCTAGGCCCCAGAGAATTTAACACTGACCCTGCTTGGCTTCCCTGAAATCTGCTCACATCCCCCAGAGGGCCCCGGGCCCTTGGGTGAGACTGCTGCTCTCAGCTGATGGGAGAAAGTTCTTCCATTGGCTTAATAACTCCTGCCTCCAGGAGTGGCAGTATCTGTGTCGACAGGAGAAGCTCTCCTGCAGACAGCGCTGTCCGCACTGGTGTTAGGTTGTTATAACTTACATCGCTCGGGGAGTGGATTATTCACACCCCTGAGTGGCGTAAGTTATACTGAAGTAATGTGCTATGTCTACACTACAAAAGACTGCAAATTGACAATTGCAGCCTTTCGTAAGGCAAAGAAAAGTGCAGCCTCTCACTGGACATGAGGCTAACTGCTCTAGAGGAACTTGAGTATCGGGCAACAGAGTCTCAGTTCCCTGAACATCACTTTCATTGATACACAACTTGGGGGCAGGATGGGACGTGTGTTGCCTCATCTTGTTCAGCTCTATGCATTTCAGCTCCTTGCCATCTTCCCCAAAACGCTCCTGGTCCTCACACCCCTCCTTCACAAGTTGGCCTATTTAAGCTCATCTACATCCCAAAAGATGCATAGATTGTGCATACTTTCAACACTTCATATCCACAGTTGAATTCTAAGACTAAAACCCCCAGTCCGCTGCAATTACCAGGTACCTTGGCAGAAAGAGGCATAGCAGAGTCCTTACCATCACAGGTCCAGTCATCAGCAAAGAGCAGCCATAGCACGATTCCCCAAATTTCCCCCAGTAGTCTTTGTGACAATAGAGCTTCCCGTCCTTTTCATAGTACCAGTTGGTGAGCGGGTCCTGACATTCCGAGCACCTAGAAGATGACAAAGGGACATGGCTAGCAACAGTTCATCATGGACTGCCCCAGTAAGAGTTCGTTTTCCTCCAGCCACAGTCTTTAAAATTCACCACAAGCAGAAGGAACTCTGTACTGAGCAGGAATTCGGCTCCTGATTTTTGTGTGTAATACATTATCCTTTGAAGAATGAGCTTCACAAGACATTTACCCTTTGAAGCTCAATGTTTATTCACATAAAGTGGTGGATGCTGCAGGTATTCTCTCTCCTTCCTCATGCTGATAACTGACCCCAAGGAAAGATTTGGTACTTCTAGAGCATCTTCCAGCCAAGGGTTTCAATGCACTTCACATGGATTTTAAGGCTAAATTTATGTCTGAAGCAAGCAAGCAGACAAATATAATCAGCCTCATTTTACAGATGAAGAAATAGGCACAGAGACTGAACAATTTGCTGAAAAGGAAAATCTGCAGCAAAAATACTAAATCAAATCCAAATCCGCAGGCTCCTTGTGCTGCTCCTTAAGCACATTACTGTTATGTTCTTAGCAGATGCACTGGAGTAGAAGATTTTCTCTTAAATGTTCCTTCCCCCTTTCCTCAGTTTGCATCATGTGACTTTCATTGAGCTAGGAGGCCTGTGCAGGTGGTGGTGTGCTGAAAAATGCATGCTGAACACTCCCTGGTGCCCAGGGCAGTACACATTCAGCCCTCAACCTGAGAAGCAAGACTAGCCATCCACACGATCATGCACAGCACTAGACAGATTAAGAGAATACCTGGAATCATTTAGAGTAGCAACAGCTTTGCTAACATGATATTTTCATTAAGATCCGTGAGGCAGGCATTGGGCGACCTCAGCATTAGTAATGGGATAAAATCTTATCCAGGCTGGTAGTGACCAAAACTATCATCTGTTTCAGGGGTAGGCAACCTATGGCACACGTGCCAAAGGCGGCATGTGAGCTGATTTTCAGTGGCACTCACACTGCCGGGGTCCTGGCCACCAGGCCAGGGGGCGCTGCATTTTAATTTAATTTTAAATTAAGCTTCTTAAACATTTTAAAAACTTTATGTAATTTACATACAATAGTTTAGTTATATATTATAGACTTATAGAAAGACCTTCTAAAAACGTTAAAATGTATTACTGGCACGCAAACCCTTACATTAGAGTGAATAAATGAAGACTCGGCACACCACTTCTGAAAGGTTGCTGACCCCTGATCTACTTGGTTTCCCTAGCCTCTGTTTGCCAGAAGCTGGGAACGGGCAACAGGGGATGGATCACTTGATCATTACCACATTGTACTTTCCCTCTGAAACACTGGCATTGGCCACTGTCGGAAGACAGGATACTGGGCTCGATGGACCTTTGGTTTGACCCAGTATGGCTGTTGTTATGTACTTGCAATTTTAGTCCAATTCGCAGCAGGTATGTCTCTAGCACTATTGGCATTGACTGACTCCCTTGGCAACAGAGGAGCCAAAGACAGAAGGCTAATCTACACTTAAAACACTACAGGGGCACAACTGCAGCGGCACCGCTATAGCGCTTCAGTGTACCCACTCATTATGGCAACAGGAAGGGTTCTCCCATCACCATAATTAATCCACCTAGTGGAGAGGCAACAGCTAGGTTGACAGAATAACTATCAATCTAGTGCTGTGTACATCAAGAGTTAAGTCATGTTAACAGCGTCGGTCAGAGGTATGGCTTTTTTACACACCCCTGAACAATGTAATCAGTCGACCTAGCTTTTCAATGTAAACTAGCCCTGAGACTATGGAGACATACTCTCACCTCCTAAAGATAATCTTCCCAAGTCGTTGGGAAGGAAGCTACTACAGTCACCTTGCAGATAGACTCAGAGCCATCAGTGTTATCCCTCACACAAGCACCACCTTAACACACTTCCTGGAAGTTTAAGTTAATTTGTGCTAAGCTTCCACTGGGGAATTCCAGCTAGTAGAGATACGATTGGAATGTGCATACACCAAGGGGAGAACAAGATTTTGCCTCAACATGGAAAGCTGCTTTCATTCCAATTCACAAGGATGCAGAAGGAACAAAGTGAAATTGCTTACAGATAGCCAGTGGTTTGAGGGAAGTGACTTCATTGTAAGCGGTATTTGGAGCCATTTCCCCCACTATGGATGAATAAACTCCTCCTCCCAAACTAGATTAATACACCTCTACCCTGATATAACGCGACCCAACATAACACAAATTTGGATTTAACACGGTAAAGCAGTGCTCCGGGGGGGGGGGGGGGGGGGAGGCAGGACTGTGCACTCCGGTGGATCAAAGCAAATTCAACATAATGCAGTTTCACCTATAACGCGGTA
Organism: Malaclemys terrapin pileata; assembly: GCF_027887155.1. NCBI lineage: Eukaryota > Metazoa > Chordata > Testudines > Emydidae > Malaclemys > Malaclemys terrapin. The sequence goes on along the minus strand of NC_071520.1, from coordinate 11,563,453 downwards.
AGATTTTTTGGCTCCCGAGGACAGCGTTATATCGAGGTAGAGGTGTAGTTCATGAATGTTGTGAAAGTAGAGATTCTCCCAGCTTGGGGAGCCGCAAATCCTTTTCCCTCACGAGGGGACAGAGCTTTGATATGTGCAATAGGCCCTGCCAATTTCATTAGCAGCAGGAGAGTCTTTGTGCCTTAAGATGCACAGAGCATTTGTTATTACAACCTACAGATCTGGGGCACTGTATGGGCTTGGCTACACTCGCAACTCCAAAGCGCTGCTGCGGGAGCACTCCTGCAGCAGCGCTTTGAAGTGCGAGTCTGGTCGCGGCGCCAGTACTGGGAGAGAGCTCTCCCAGCGCTGCAGGTACTCCACCTCCACGAGGGGCACCGCTCCCCAGCGCTGGGGGGCACCGCTCACACTGGCGCTTTACAGCGCTGTAACTTGCTGCACTCAGGGGGGTGTTTTTTCACACCCCTGAGCGAGAAAGCTGCAGCACTGTAAAGCACCAGTGTAGCCAAGGCCTAAGAGTTACACCCTCATAATGGTATGCATACACTCCACCTGCAGGGCAGCAGAACAATGTCTTTCCTTCAATTGCTAGCCTTTGGCTTTCATTTGCTGTCAGCATCCCCGACTGAACGATCAAGGGGGCGGGAGGGAGAAGAGCAAGTGGTGACTAACAGCAGCACACTGCAGGAACATCTAGTTTAACACCAGCAAATAAGATCCTTCAGAGTTATCCCACCTCCATGTGCATGCCTGTACCAGTGTGTAAACCTAGAGCTCGATTACAGCTTTAAACAAGTAAAGCTCCATGATCAGACCTGCACTTAACCCCCAATGTAGACTTGATGGAAGAATGTATCTGTCAACCTAGCTACCATTGCTTGGGGAGGTGGCATTTCCACACTGATGGAAAAACCCCTTCTGTCACTGTAGGTTTCATCTAAGTGACAGGGTTATGCTGGCTATGGTGCCATAGTTTTATGCCACTGTAGTCAACACTACAGGGGCATGGTCTTAAGGAGGGGGCCTACAAGGTGCTCTCCTACCTTCCCCATACCACTTCAGCAACTGATCCCAACTCTACGACACCAGTTTGATTAGCAGTTTCTACCTGGAAATAGAGTAGCAGCTGTGTCAGTCTATCTGCAAAAAGAACAGGAGTACTTGTGGCACCTTAGAGACTAACAAAGGTATTTGAGCATAAGCTTTCGTGGGCTACAGCCTACTTCATCGGATGCATGTAGTGGAAAATACAGTAGGAAGATATAGATACATATACACACACACACCACCCATTGTTTCATGGTGTGTGTGTCTGTGTATATCTTCTTACTGTATTTTCCACTACATGCATCCGAAGAAGTGGGCTGTAGCCCACGAAAGCTTTTGCTCAAATAAATGTGTTCGTCTAAGGTGCCACAAGTGCTCCTGTTCTTTTTACCAGGAAATAGGAACTCTGGATACTGCTGTTGCAACATATACATAGTAAAGGGAAGGTGAAAGGGGGTGGAGTCTGTAAGCAGTCAGCTCTTTGCTATGTGATTAAACAAATCTGGGCAAGATAAATTTGCAGCTAAAGGCTCAACACCCCACCCAGAACAATGAGGCAATAAGTGTGTCAGGTCCCAGAGACAAGACTTAGCACCGTTGAACAAACTGGCTGCCTCAGTCATGAGTCATTGTTGGCAAGACCACCACCTCACTGAACAACACACCGCAACGCAGCCCCTTCTGCCACCATTACACTTTATATGTTCTAACAAGGAAGATGCTTTAAAATTTTGTACACAGCATAGAGCTGGTCACCAGAACCAACCCTTTGACCAAAATCATGTCCTTGGCCAGGCTACACCATGTGACCCTCAAGTCCCCAGTTGGAAAGATTAAGAGGGGAGCTTTACTCATGCAAGATAGTGGGACAAACTCCCCTCCATCTCACTTGATGTGCATTAACTTTAGCACTGTTGGTTTATGGGTTCATCTTTCTAGGCCACCACATCCAGAAGCAAGGCAGATTTCACTCTTCTGTTCAGGATATGGACAATGGGAAGGTCTAATCCCAGATTTACTTTTCTCCACTGTGTTGAGAGAGTACCCAAGACATGACTGATTCCTCAGGGACTGGAAACCACCACAGCTTACAACTGATCATGTCCCCTGGCTGGCTGGCTGCTGCTAATAACCCCACCAAGTTCAGGCAGGTTCTCTTCTCACTCCATCAGGTACAACGCTTGAGCCCCAGGTAAGGGAAGTAAATCTCCATGAACAGTTCTTAATCAGTCCATTTTTCTGGAGCTGCAGAGCACTTCTCCAAACATGGAATTGTATTTGCCAAGATTTAGAGAGTCTGGAACTAGGGGTGCTGGAGGTGCTGCTTGAAGCGATTTCCATCATATAGAGCAGGGGTGGCCAATCTGTGGCTTTTCAGAAGTTAATATGCGGCTCCCTGTATAGGCACCGACTCCAGGGCTGGAGCTACAGGTGCCAACTTTCCAATGTGCTTGGGGGGTGCTCATTGCTCAGACACAGGCCCTGCCCCCACTCCACCCCCTCCTGTCCCCTCCCCTGAGACTGCTATGCTCTCGCTCCTCCCCCTCCCCGCCTCCTGCATGCCACGAAACAGCTGATCAGGAGGTGCAGGGAGAGAGGGGGAGGCGCTGATCGGCGGGGCTGTCAGTGGGCAGGAGGCACTGGGAGCAAGGGGAGAAGCTCATGGGGGGTTGCTGATATAGTACTGTAGCTCTTTGACAGTGTACATTGATAAATTCTGGCTCCTTCTCAGGCTCAGGTTGGCCACCCCTGATATAGAGGGTTTACAGTTTGGTTCAATGGCTTTCAGCACCCCCTCTATACAAATTGTTCCAGCATCCCTGACAAGATTCTTGATTTTTGGACATGGTTAATGGTGAGGATACTTATCTACTCCTGCAGTGGCAAAGTAGGAGATGAGGGCTGCAACAATCCTCTAGGCCTAACAAGGGAAGGTCTTCACTGCACATGTGAAAGTCCCCCATCCCCACATCAGCAAACCAAACGTGTTCTTGAAAAGCACAGTCACTTCTCCACTAAGTGTGAAAATCCAACACTACTGGGGTTTAGATGAATAAGGTTGGCTTGGGGCAACACAACAGGCTGCCAAGCGATTAGGTGAAGTCAGTTTGGACACTGAGTTCTCACAGGTTAGGAACATCGTAGGAGCAGCATGTTCAAACCCCAGGAGAACAGATGACCCTCCAAGTGTTCTAGTGACTGATGGAGCAACGTTGGCAGGTATCCCAGGGAGCTGCAACCACCTCTACTCAGAGGGAGGGTGCCATAACATGGGCCTTATGGAGGGGGAAGAGCTGGGGTTCTTAGGGATCCCAATGCTCCTATATTTTTTCTAAAGAAATTCCAGAGGCTTTGATGCTGCCTTTGCCACCACTTACAACCATGACATGTGAACAGAGGCTTTAAACTGGTAGCTCCTACCTACTCATTTAATGCTGCCACAGCCCTGCACTTAAAGGCGTTGGAGCTGCTTCCATGGCAATCATATAATCAAGAACACTAAACTACAGCTGAACTGGCAGGCAGTGACAGCCAGACAGAAGTGTGCCCCACTCCATACTCAACTCCCTCCCTTCCCCATCCATCATTCCTAAGACTCTAGAGAACTTTGCTAAAGCCATATTAAAAAAAAAATAAAATAAAAAATGACCATTTATTGAATTATTTTACAAAATATATAGTCCTTTAACAGCTGCCTCTGGGAGGCTGCACCCTTGTTTACCTCACATGGGAGTGAGGGGAAAGAGGCAGCAAGAGAATCAGTGGCCCCAGAAGGAGGGCAGGTTTTACACATGAAGCTGACACTCACGGATGTAACTGACCTGCATGCCCAATCCCCACCAGTCCCTACACTTTAGGCATACCCCCCAACATTTAAAGTAGTCAACACGGGATGAGTTCTGCCTCCAGGGAGTAGGAACTGCTGAGCAAGCCTGCCTCACCCTCACCCTGCTGCACCATTCAAAGCCCAGCTGCCCAACCCCCCCATTAGGGGAGCCAGGCCAGGCCAATTCAGAGCAGCACTGACTCCACAGGCAGTGGCCAGGTCAGAGTGCCCGGAGCAAGGAGCCAAGCCCAGCCAGCCCCGCAGGACAGATGCAATTTCAACTCTGATGGGGGTTTTATGGGTCAAAGTGGAACAGTCACACACAACTTCAGAAGTCTGCTTTAGGCCTCCATGGTACTTGGAAAACAGGTCACATCTTGGTGTGGATCTGGGTGTTACTGTGTTCATGCTGCTGAGTTCTGTAACTGAGCAGGCACAGAGATGTCAAACTCTCACCTGCAGCCCATTTGGTTTTGGGGGGGATGCTAAATGGATCAGACAACAAGAAACCAACTTGACCAACGGTGAGGGGGAAAATTCAGCTCAAAGGCAAAGCCTCCTTTACATCCAAAAGGAAGCCAGTATCTTAATGAAGAGAAACCTCACATTAACACTGAAATGCACCCTCTCAGTAAAGGTCACTAATGGAAACCCCTCGTGGATCATCAGGTGAGGTGGGTTAACCCTACACCAGATAGGGTGCCCAAATAGCAAGTGTGAAAAATCAAGATGGCGTGAGGTGTAATAGGTGCCTATATAAGACAAAGCCCCAAATATCGGGACTGTCCCTATAAAAATTGGGACATGTGGTCACCCCTACACCAAAGTCTACATCTCCAAAGGTGGGGAAAGGGAAAGAACTGGCATACAGAGAGAAGGACATTTCCAGAACATAGCGCTTCCCTAAATCTGAACCTAACCACCTCCTCACCCAGGACCTAGCTGAAGTGCGCACACTGGCTAATGCCCCAGAAACCTCCAGGGCAAAGAGACAACTGAAAGCATATCCAACGTGCTACAGACAGAAGGCAGGGCATGGAAACTCTGCTTCCACATGCACCTCTCCCATGGCACTTCCTTTAGGCACCAGCAAGTGGAGCATGTATTTGTGAATAATTCCCATACATGCCTTTTACTAGTATGACTCTACATACTATTAGAAGGCTATGGCTCTGACTGCACTTCCTCCCAATGGTAGGAAATGGCTTTTTAGAAGCCTGGCTGTGAAGTTAGGTCTGTCCTGTCTAAATGGGCCTGCCCTTGTTCCACATGAGATAGGAACTTGAATCTTGAGGATTTTAAGACTGTTTTGGCAGAGTTTCCCGAGCCTTACTAGCCACCACAACTATGTTTGCAGGACCAATTTCAAACTTGGCTGGCTAACATGGAGAAACTAGTGCAATCAAGGCCTTGCTCTGGAACCATCTCCAATCCATTTAAATGACTCAGGGTTGAGGAAGAAGTTGGACATTCAGATAAACAAAAGGGGTTAACAAGCAAAACATCAGAGATAAGAGCTCATTCCAAGATAACCAGGCATTTACTGTAACTACTTATTGCCTGCAAATCACTTCATTTCATTCATTAGATATGGTCACACCCTGCTGCCTATGGACTATGTTACCTTCCCAAACTCATCCCAGTGAGGAGCATATGGCACTCAAGGACCTCATATTCTGTGTCATTCCCATGAACACAGTCTCCCTTTCTATATACCAGGAGCTTTCCATACAATGCTATTCTTTCTGGCTGCTGCCTGCGAGGAAGCGGATGTCTATGGTTTGAATCTGAAAGGGAGCCTGCAAGTACACACTTGGGCTGTGCACATAAGCACAGCATTACGGAACAGATATGCACACATGCCACACCCTCTTATCAATAAGAGCATGGATACAGATTAGTTTTCAATAACTCTGCCTAGTCCTCCCCCCCACCCCCCCAGTTCACAAGTCAGAGCTCCTAGCTTCAGGCCTGCTGCTCCCCACACACAAGCAGCTGAAGTTCATTCCGAGAACCTCAAACACAAGGCGCCCAGGACAACATTACAGGGTGCCAAGTGGAGACAAGGCCCAGAGGGAAATAATAATAAAAACTTACCGAAAGGGCTCCTTGGGAGTGGAATAAGCTGGGGCAGACAAGTAACTTCCCATCTTCAAGCACTGGATAAACCGGCTCGGTTGCAAATCTGTCCAACTGCCTCTGAACAACTCCACTTGGCCAGCATGGCAGCTGGAAGGACTCACTTCACCTTGTGCTGATTCAGGCTCCTCTCCCCTCTCTGAAACTGCCTAAGGAGTGCCAGGTCTCTCAGCCACTCATTTCTTTTCAGATCTTTCCAGGCTCCCATGGCTGTAACCATCTCCTCCTCAACTCAGTAGCAAATTGCACCCTTGGGTGGGATAGCGTAACCACTAACCTTGCTAAAATTCGGACATGCTTGTGCGGGAGCTGGTAGAGTTTGCAAGAACAAACTGCTGTCAAGTTAGTTTTTCCTTCTTTGGTTCCACCCCCCCCCACCCCCACCCCCCCGAGGGTGGGAGGGGAGGAGGAGTCATCCTTTACAAAAGGAACATGGGTGGTTAGAAGCACCAAGGAAATAGACCCTTTCCACTAGGGGTGGAGCTGTGATCCAGACTCCAGAGAGGTTATGTGACAGACCCACCCTGAAAGGTTTGAAACTTCTGTTACAATAAAAGCCAAGTGTGTGAACACACAGCTCCTCTCGGCACAGTAATGGTACGGATACTGAAGTCAAGCAAGGGCAGAGTCAAATACAGAGAGTTAAGCCTCTGCTTATGTCAGATAAATGCTTATCGCAGTTTCCTAGATCACAGTGGTGTGTGCACGTTCCACCCTTTACAGTCCCTCCAACCTGCTTGTTGATTCTCTGCTGCACAGTGCCCTTCACTCTGAGGAAGGCTAATCTGCCCCCAAAGATACAGCCTCGGCTGCCTCAGAGCAGAAAGAGAAGACCAGGCCCGGCAGTTTAACCCAGCCCAGGATGTCTGAATGGCAGTGCAGGATGTAACATTAAAACAGGTCAAAGACTGGTTAATCTGAGAGCAAACAAGTCACTTGATCCTTGACTTAAACCTGCAACAGCTGCACAGAGAACTGCTTCAGCCTGTTCTGCCTTGTCCATGACACTGACCGAACAGTGGACAGAGAGTTCTACTCAGAGCCCTGGTCTACCCAACACAAAGCACTGGTGTTTGTACAGTGCTCTGTTGAGTGGCTAGTTTGTTACACATGCTACTGCTGCTATTAGCCCTCCCATATTTGTGCAGTCAGTAAAACCCGCCATTTTCACAAGAGTCTCAAAACCCAGCCATGCACCAGAGATGAAAGTTCCCAGATTTGCTCCGACTGAAGATCCTCCATTTCACATAGCTGGCACTCTCCTCAATGGAGGCACTGGCTGCAGGTTTGACAGCTGTGGCTGGCATTTCAACTCCACTAGAGAGCCAGGCAGCTAATTTTTGTAATGACAAGATGCAGCTACATTTATGGGAAAAAGGAGCCTGAAACGGTCAGTTTCTCCTACTCAGTTTGATTTTTAACAGACTAAGACAGTGCAGAAAGAACCAGGGCTGTAAAGCCTGATCCAGCCATCAATTCTGATGCAGGTCTAATTCCTTTTGACATTTCCGACAGCTTCACTGCAAGCAGCAATGCTGTGAGTCTGTGTCTAGGAATGCACTCCTTTCTCCCACATTCCCCATACATTGTGTGCTGAAAATGGGCCAGTGCTCACATCCCAGTGCCCCCTTACTATCAACGCTACACTACAGAATAAGCGTCACCATGGAAAATTGGAGAGCCCCTCCTCCCATTGCATATCATCTCCTGTCAAAAGCAGTCCCCTTAATGTCGCTGTCATGGGCTGAACCCCCTCCATGGTCGAGTCCACGTGACCCCATAAATCTCAGCTCTTCAGACTGGACCTTTGAAGATTGATCCAGAGATATGATAAGGAGCCTACCAGTCTGTGAAAGAAGCCAGCAGATAAAACCCAACTTCAAAGTAATAAAAGCCACCCAGACAGCTAAGAAACTGGAAGGAGATTTTTGTCTAAGGTTTCCTTAAAGCCAAGGGACATATATTCAATCTTCTGTTTAAACAGGAAACATTTTATCAAGAAGATAATTCTACTTTTGAAACAAGTCCTAGCCATCAGGCAGCAACAGTTACTCTCCACCCACAGAATTCTGTGAACAGAGTTACTTCCCTTCTCAATTGTTTTATCACTCAATTATGAACATTATAGCACCGATAAAAGGGTTTCTCTCAAAGAGGTGCTAATCTGTTTATTACGGGTCTCAGGTTTTAGACCTGAACTCCTGGCTAGAACCACTAATCTTCCCCAGGTAATTTTGCAGATACCACTAATCTCTGCTGGACAAACAAGTTGCACTAAAAGGTGAGAACATACAAGAGTCAAGAAATTCCAAAGTTAACATTCCCACAGCTAAATTAGGTGGGCCACCATGCATTGTGGGGTTTTGTGGCAGGGGCCAACATTTCCAGTTTGTGGATTTTTGAAGTCTAAAAAAAAAATACAAGACTATTTAAGACCCTAAATAATTCATATAGGTGGCCTTAGAGCATGTGTTTGCAAATTGAAAATTGTATCTTTTTGTCTGGTTTTGACAGGTTGTCATGAATTCTGTGTTTCTCCTGCAAGATTTGGGGACAGAATGCACTAAAACTTGCCCCAACAGGGGCTGCTTTCTTTATAATGTTTTTAGACATTTGACATTAACTGTTGCAAGAGAAACAAAGAAGCCTGAACTCTGGCCTTGACAGGTAAAAGGAAAACTTCCATTCACAAATTAATTCCATCTTAAAATCACTTTCCAGTCTCCCCACTGGTTCATTTTAGATTTAGGAACTCAAGCAGATTTTTATATTTCAGAGGTGTTTCCCCCCCCCCCGCCCCCCCCCCCAATTTTAACACTGCAAAATAACGGTCTTGGTGTATTTAAAGCAAGCTGTATACAAATAATCCCAGGGGCTCTGAATGGCAAGGGTTACATGCTGCACATTCTCAAATGCTCTGTTTTTTAAAGTGGCACTTTAGATGCTAGGGGTGGTAGTGAACCAGGCATGGACTGAGACTCGTCAGCACTTCCACCAGCCTATAAGATATGCAGATCACTGTCCATGCACAGAGGGGCTCTTCAGTTCATTCATGGGACTGGTAGAAACTGGGGGAGGAGGAGCTCTGAGCAGGCTTGGCATCTACTGGGCAAATGGGAAGGCTGTAGTGTGCCCTTTTTTCCTTGTCCTGGAGGCACTCCAAGTATCTGGATGCAGACCCAATGCCTCCTTATACTTCCAAGGCATTTACAACACAAGATGTGGCTATCAGAGGTCATATGGTATAATGGAAAGTCTGATCACAGTGATCAGCTATTGAAATATTTCAATATGTATCTGAGTGAAACTCCTGCAAGCAGCCATACCTCTCAAACTGTACAAAAAACGGGAGTGAAGTACTGAACGTTTACTATGTTATTGCCTATCGCTTCTAACTTTAAACCGTAACAGTGACAGCTCCTCATAGGGGTACACAGATAAGCACGATGCTCTAAGAATGAGCGTCTGAAATAAGCAGCAACAGATGGATCTCCCTCGTCGTCACCACCACCACTCATTTGCCCAACTCAAAAAGACTTAAAAGCTTCCTGAATGTATTTATCTGTATGCTAAGAAGCAAGCAAGAGAAAAATCTGTAATTGTCTATTAGATATATGTTTCTGGGAACAGGAACATCTCTTTTGTAAACAGTGCACATCTCTAGTAACAAAATGTGCACTAACACCACTGCCCTCATGCTTCAGAGGCTTCCCAACCCATAGCTTTTGTCTATTTAGATTAAATTTTGCAAGCAACCGTTGTTTGTGCACACTTCGGGCACAGTGAGTAATGACTGATAATGCCCTGGAAGACAACCTGAAAGTAAAAGCTCAGAATGGAATATCCAACTCTACCTTATATAGAGTGGCCACCGAGATCCTGCAGCAGCTACACCCTCCCTGAGGAATTCTAACTATTCAGAAGACAGACCACCTGCAAAGTGCTTCATTGTTTTTTTTTAACCCCAATGAAAATTCAGGGCGACCTGTGGGCAAACGAGCACTTAGGAACGGTTTCTCTCTAAATCCGATAACCAGAGTGAGATTCAACAGCTAACCACCACCCCATCCACTGCAGAGACATCTCTAAAGAGAGACTTCCATGAGGCTGAGTGGATAAAGCATTGACCTTTCAACCCTGGAACTCTACCAGGTGCTTACTGTAACTGCCAGAATATGTGGATGGAGGGGGGGCAGGAGGGGAGAAGAGAAGCAGAAGGATAAGAAGCGGGTAGAGATGAAAAATGATGCATTTTGTAACTGCCTTTCATTACAAGGGACATGATAAATCTCAGCCCCAAATGTATCTGCATGATACATGTGCATTCGCACACAAACCCGGCAGTATTCACAAGCAAACAGTGAAAAGAAAGCCAGAGAAAGTGTTAGATATCTGTCCCACAGTTTAAACTGCACTGCTATAGTCTTTAGTTTGAATCTTTATTGCACAAAATGTAGCACATTACCCTTGGAACCATCTGAAATCCTAATCCTGTCCACACAGAATTAAAATAAATAAATAAAATAAATACGTCTATTTGACCACTTGTTAGTGGAGGGTAAGCAGATTTTCTTGGAAAGTGTGGAGTCTTAAGTAAATTTCTGCTAAATTTAAGCACCCACTTAAATAAAGTTTCTTCAGAACCTATTCTGCTGCTCAGAGCTTTCCCCAATGCAGAGTGAAATAAGACCAGTCAGTTCACTTTTGCCATTCAAAATCCTATCAAGAATGTTGCAACTTTACACTGCTCCATGGGATAGCTATGAAGTACAATGGAGGCATGCACCAGACTACTCAAAAAGTGAGGTTGCAATAAAACACTACCCCTTCAGCATGGTCAGAGGTGTGCTGCTGTCCCCCTAGTAGACAGCATTAAGATATGGACACAGTTGTGACAAAGCCGTACTAGGAGCTTTCCCCCGCACCCTGAACTTTCTTGAAGGAAGAGAGTCAGAGACTACAGCACTCTGCATCCTTTATCACAACTTATCTCTTTTAAACCACAGAACTCATTTCAGATGGCCAGCTCACCACATTCCCTCACCTCTGCCCCCCATTTCTGATCACCCACCACTCTCATTCAAACACTCGCAATATCCCTCTGGCAAACTTAATTGTTTATACAGAAAAGCGAGATCAGCGACATATTTTCAGCCAGGAACAAGGAAGAGAAACTAGCATCAAGTAACCGGCACGGGCCGTCAGAAGCCTGATGTTTTATCCACTGTTGATCAGAGGATAAGCCATCTACCTTAAAGCCATACCATGGAATAAAGTCACTCTGAAGGCAACAGAACTTGTGTCCCTATGTTGCTAGGGCAGGAAGTTTAATTATGCCCAGACACTCCGATTTTCCTTCCAGTAATCCAATTGATAAAAATTCAGACATAAGCATCAGCAAGAAGGGGACACAACCATGCCTATTCAGACACTCCTGAAATCTAAAGGAAAGCCTGACAAATGGAAACCTGGGCAAGACCCCATGTGGCCATCGCCCCGGGACTGAATCTCAGTGGTGGCTGGGAACATCTGGAAGCAAAAACAGGTGAAAATAGCCTCATGCAAAGGCATATTTAGAGTGGACAGATGCCTCTCCTAAAGAATATCAGCAAATAACTCAGTAGGTTCAAGCCAAAGCACTAGCTAGCCAACAGACAATTTAAGATGTCCAAGGTACATATCAAATAGGAATTTATCACTTTCCTCTCCAGCCATACCTAGAGAAGATACAGAATCTACGGACACAGCCTGTGCATGCTATTCAAGAAAGGAGGGAAGTGACAGAAAGAGTTTAAATCCTCAGAGATGCACACGCGTCAGCAGCTACCAGCTTGAAGTGTGATCAGAAGGCTAGCCTGACTGAGGATAAACAAAGCTAACAGGCCTGGAGAGGTGCCAATCTGCATGATAGAAATTATGTGCCAGGCGAAAAAGTCAGCTAATCCACAGGAAGCCTGTAAACAACACTCCACAAGAGCTGCTGGAACTCTCAGCTACCAGAGGCTTCCTACCAGTAAAGGCCTTTTAAAGTTTGGCATTGGGATATTAAGCACAAGATTAGAGACATGCTGAGCTACAGAGCGAGAGGAGAAAGGGCGAGTCAGTCAATTAAACCTGGAATTTGTTGTTTTAGTGCACAGCCCCACCCTGGAACAAGAAGAAAGGGAATGGCAGTTTCCTTGACTGTAGTTTCTCACAGTGTAGCCTGGTTCAGCACAGTAGCTTAATCGAGTATTGTAGCCAGTCAAGGGCACAAGGCAGTAAGGGAAGCACATCATCAGTTAGACTCAGCGATTTGATGCATGTCACAGGACAGGAGAGTTTGGCATCTTTTGCTGGCATGGTCTGATTAGACTCTTCACTAGGAAATCAAGCTAGTGCACAGCACTACATCCTGCCCTTACTCAGACTTGCACAGCCCCACTGAAGGTCATGCAGGCTGCGCAGGTGTCACTAAGGGCAGGATTTGACTGTCTCCATCAGCCCATTATGAAGAGTCCATGTAGTTCACATCCTATCCTCAAGTCCATTTGCTACGACACCACTTGAGAGCTGCCCCACACCTTGTGTAGAAGCCTGAAAGGTCACATAGCAAAAAGCACTTAGACAAGTGTAAACTAAAACCTGTATTCAAAGTTAATTTATTCCAACAGAGCCCTACAGGCATCAGTTAGGGAAGTCTTCGCTTTGTGATGGTGCTCTGGTCTGTCATGCACATCTGAGTTTGACAAGTTGGCAGGGGCTGGGGGAGAGGAAGACTGAGTGCTTAACCCCCAGGTTGTTTTTGAGTGTGGACAAGAGAAGACTAGAGTTCTGTGATGTTTATTGTCCCATACTCTTTGACTGGTCATTGTCAAATACCCTAGCACTGGAGAGCCAGGGTTCAGTGGTATAAAGTATTAGTTTCCAGTATTTGCAAACTGGGAGATTATTTAGATTAACGTCTCTTATGATCTGCCAGACCTAGAAACATTTTGCCAGCCCAATGTGTTTTTTTAGACACCAGTAACCAGAATGTAGGATCTTTACTTTAAAAACAAAACAAACAAACAAAAACACAGGACAGTAAACACTTCTCCTGACACATCACCCACCTCCCAAACCCCTCTTTCCCTGGGCACAGACAAAATAAGCAAGGGTGAAAGGATAAAGCCAAATGAAAGCCAAAACCTTAAGAGACTGATCAACAGCTGTTATACAACTGCTACTCATAGTGGAGTCAGCAGAAGCTGCATGTGTTCAGAATCAGGACCCCTTAAAAAAGGCAACTAATGTAGCAAGAATTGGATAAATTGCTCACGGAACAGATTACATGCATGAAATCCTGCTGCCAAGAGCAGAGGATTTCAAAGGCCTCTTCACTCTCTGCTGCTAGCAATGTGGTCAGAGGAGATTATGGCAAGTTGTAGATCTAAATAGCTTGACAGGGAGAAAGTATGTTTGGGGAACTCAAAACCTTCCTGTGCATCAGCACCTCTCCCCGCCAATCCTCAATAGCTCCCTCAAACCATACACATATGGCAAAGAGAACCACGGTTACTCCAACTGCTTCAACGTAGTTCAGTGGGCACTATCTTGGGATGTAGCTGAAGAGAAATATGCATCATCTCACCTATCTGCTATCACCACTAAATCAGAGCTTTCATTTTTATTTTAATCTTTATTTGTGTGTTGTGTAAGCACCACTTCTCCAGATTGTTTCAAACGGCTATTCAAATTGCAATCTAGTTTCAAAGTGCTATGCCAGCATTAGAATATGGTAGTGAGCAGGAGCACATGATCATTCTGTAAGATTTTCCTGAGTAGGCATAAAGGTGGCAGTAAAGTAGTGCAGCCAGTTTAAACCCTGTAAGTGTTAATACTCAGCATACAGGCTAACACATTGGTGGATGAAAACAGGGAAAAAGTAATGTCTAAAAACAGGCTAGATTTAACGTACCGGAAGCAAGAGCTGTGCCAAGCTTCATTAACAGTCCTGTACAGTCGTTGACCAGCTGGAATGCTGTCCCCACAGCCCAGACATGTCCAGACCTCTTCACCTACACACGAAAAGCAGAGGGTTATTAGAATAGCTACCAAACAGCATAAGCTCTCTTCATGCTATCAGGCAAGAATTCCCAAAATCTCTGTTAGGACAATCCTTGAGTTACATGTTCAATGTCAACTCCTCCAGGGCTAGAAAAGTAAAAGCCAGTGCCACTATCCGACACCCAACTCTAGAAAATGGGGGGCATTTCCAACTGAAACCTTAAAACACTTGTGCACATTTTTGTCCAAAGACATGTATGCCTCACTACAATGGCCACCAGTGTCATTGTGCTCTGCAGTATAAAGCAGGACTCTCAGCAAAATAAATCAAGCAGTCACACTTGGTTGCCTTTCTCCCATGCACAAAAATTACAAGGACAAACTAGTTCAGTATTTCAGCTATTACTCAGAAGCATTATATGCTAGGCTAGTATAGAAGCCAAGCTAGCATTTGCCCCATGCTAATGACTCAGAAGATTTACAGCAACTCATCTAATTAACTGGATTTCCTAAGAAAAAGAGAGGGCGATAAGGGAGAATAAAAAGAGGTTTGTTTAAAAGAGGATAACCTTGACTGCCAGTCAGCTCACTTGTTACCATAAAGACAAAATGGTTGAGGTAATATATTATTGGACCAACCTCTGTTGGTGAAAGACAAATTTTCGAGCTACACAGAGTTCTTCTTCAGGGACAGACATTGGTCTCTTTCACCAACAGAAGTTGGTCCAATAAAAGATATTACCTCACCAACCCCGTGTCTCTAATATCCTGGGACCAACAGAGGTACATCATTACTACAAGCATTTATGCGGCCTAAAGACAATTCCAATTGAAAGCGGCAGCTGGGTTTTGGAAAAGATGAACAAATCCTATAGGTTTCCTGGGGTTACCGACCCTTCAGAAGCAACTAGAGACTGGCAGAAGGATTTTAAGGCCTTCACTAGAATAGACATGATGATATGACAAGTTCCCGAGTTTACAAGCTTGGACAACAAAAGGATTTTAAGGATGGGGGAGAGTGTGCTTGGCATACAAGGATAGACTACTTCAAGTGTAGAGGGCAGCATGGCAGAGTCATGAAGCTAGGACTAAAGGAAACTAAGGAGGAGTTGGTGGGGGAGGCTCTGAGGCCAGACTATATGATCATGATGGTCCCTTCTGGCCTGAAAGTCTATCCATCTACGAGGCACAAAGAGAGGATTAGGAAGTGAGAGCAAAGTTTAGGTGGTGTCAAGAGTGTGGAAAGACATGTCACATAGCGGGGCAGTTGTCAAAATGCACCTTTTTTCTACTCAAAGTTTTGTTCAATTGAGGTTGCATGGAAATGATATGATAAAAGAAGGAACTCAACACTCATTAACCAAGCATTCATCTAAAAGGCCAGACTTCCAATTTATGAGCAGCCAGTTTTCAGAGAACAGGAAAACCTGACAGAAGCTCAGTCAACCCACCACCACCACCACCTCCCCGAGCCACATGTAACAAGACTTGGCTCCTGTTTGGGGTCACCTGCTAGCACTGAATGTCTGCAGCAAATTAGAACTGGGCAGGGTACAGCCCTGACATATGCAATGGCTCCCTGGGGAGCAAAAGCCATTTCCAAATGTCTTTCCGGTTACCACCCTCTGTGCATTCATAAAGAGTGGCCAAGGGAGCCAGAGTTTCTGCTCAGTGTGTTAATTTTTCTGAGGCTCTCATGAACTGCAGGTTCCTTGTTTGCTCAAGATGCAGAAGCAAACAATACACTCAGGAACCCGCAGGCCCAGATTCTGCATTAATCACCTCTGATGAACTCAGAAGGCTAGAAACTAGGATGCACATCCATCTATTTACAGGTTTTGTTTTCCAAATCTTCAGGATACTTCATTTGAGACACAGATCCTGGGCATAAGAACACAAACACCACAGGGTTTCTACTCTTCACTAGAAAGCTTGGAAAGGAAGAAATGTAATGCCTGAAATCCAGCCTTCACATGCTTAGGTAACCAGACCAAGCAGAACAGAGCTCCTACGTTACTTTTCTCCTCAGGTATGACCAGCAGACACACTCCATTGTCCAATGCTGAGAGGAAAACACACTGGTGTGTTTCAGGATTCACAACTGAAGTCTCTTTTCAAAACAACCCCACATATCACAAGAAGCCAGGTTTATTGCCTCATCTTGTCATTTCTTTGCCTGGTTCTCCAACATCAAGATTTGGGATGGAGATAAAGTTGCTAGATCAAACTCAATCTCCACAACAACCCATGCACATTGAGAAACACTTGTCTAGAACAAGAATGCAAAAAGGGAAGACTATATTTAGCCATTAAATAGCTCTTCAGAGTTTGAAAGCACTGTATGATCGGCTAGCCAAGTCCTGTATGATGGAGAAACTGAGGCACAAAGATAGGAAATCACTTGCACAAGGCCATAGAGCAAAGCAGTGTGCAGAACTGAGAGGAGAACCCACAGTTCCTGGCTATTTCCCAACATATTCTGTCTACAGAACTATGGTGCACCACACAAAACGCTGAAGGAAATCACTTTAAAAGAGTTACATTAACCCAGATGCCATGAGAGCAGGGCCTAAACTGACATTTTGAATGATAGCATCACTCAGTGAGCCCAGATGCCACACCAAGCAGCACGCTTTAGATCACTGAATAAACTGCTTCAGGGTCAAGCCTTTGGTGATCCTCTTGCCCAGCTGCAATTAAGCTAAAGGCTCCCTTGTCTTTAAATGCCTGTGATGAGTGGGCCTGCTGTAACTACTCCCTCTCAGCACCATTAGATGGTTCATGTCAGTGAAATTTTAAAAAGAAAATCCAAACACTATAGCAGTGATTGGGAGTTTGCATTTTCAGTGTCCCAACTTTCCTTTATGCTTTGAAGAACTAGTCTCTATTACCTTGGTGCCACCCTGCCTGGGAGATCCCACCTCAGGGTACTGTTCAAAAGGATGATTAGAAACACAAAAGCAGGAGCATGACACTGGGCTCCGTTCCCCTTAACAGTGTCAGCACTAGAAACCTCCAACACCTCAATAGCTGCACTCCTGGAAACAGAGTGGCAGTGGGGATTATGAAGGAGACTGAACTGTTCCAATTTACTCAGCCTGATACGCTTTCTTAGGAAAAACTATGGCCCTCTTTAGTGAGTCCATACTGGACGAGGCAGTTCAATTGCAGCCTTGCTCTTTGGATCACATCTAAAGCTAGGGAATTTTCAATCACCAGAAAGGGTTCACCAGATATGAGAAGCCAATCTAACCTACCATGGACCTCTAGGCATAGTGCATTCTGCACACCTCAGATGAAAAGGTCAACAACTTGCTTATCAAGGACCATGAACAAAGAATCTGTGCATTCATGACAGCTCAAGAGCTAACAGTTAGTTTCTACTGCACCACGTGGTAGCAGATGAGTAGAGTCATCCTGACAACCTATGTCAAAGAGAGAACCTGGAAGAGTAGAAAAGGCAGGGCACCACAGTGGGAGAGGAGCCAAGACTAGAAGAAAAACCTGATTCTATAAACCATTAATTAGACTTCAATGATGATTAACATTTGCTCTAGGTACTCTCCTCAGTATTTAGGATAATCTTTCATTGAAGAACATCTCTCTCTTTAAGTCGCTTAGGGCTTTTCTAAATATTAACAGATATTTAATTCAGTTTCCTGGTCTCATCCTCAGCATTCATAATGAGACAGGAAGCTGCAAGGGATAGGAAGTCACGAGTCTCTCACCCCCAGTGCAGAGATCAATATATGTACACGTATCTAAGTAACTCAAGCCACAAACAAGACCCACCCTAACAAAAAAAGGTTTGCTAGTTTAGGTGACACTGTCCATACAAATTGCGTCAAGCTCATCTAAACTACAAATGTATCAAATAATAAATTCTTCCTCCACTTACCTGTTGCTCAATACCATAAGCAGCTTTACCCCTTTCTGCTACTTAGAATATAGGACTCCAGTTTACCTTATTCATAGACACCATGTTGATTTAAAATCCAAGAGAAAGATGCAGAAGGCCACAGCCTCTGTCTGCTTCATTCACTTGAAGTAGGAATGTGTGTTTCAGTTTCCAATAAGCCTGATGCATGTTCCATAGTAAAGGGTGAGTCCCTGAACCCATGTGCCTGAGAAGTTACACATGAGGACAAGGAGCAAAACCATTCAGCTTCCCAAAAAGTGTAAGTAAAAAATGCAATAGGTGAACTAGTTCTGGACTTCCTGTTGGATAAAATAGTCTCTGTGCATAAGATACATATTCTTTACATCCAGCTCTCTCTATTTAGTGCCATAAGCATACCATGTACTGTACAAAACAGAGCCTTTGTTCCAATGAGTTACCACACTGTTGTTAGTTAACAGTGACTGACAGTCATCCAAAAGGCTCAAACAGGACTTTACAAATTCACCCAAGTTCTCAATAATCACCTCACTTGCTAGGTAATGTTAAACACCTGTTGCATTGCAGTGGCAAGACTACACAACAGTTTAGGAAAGCAAGTGAAAAATTCTGTATTCAGCTGAAGCGATCCCTTGTTGGCTTAGGTATCCAGGAGAAACAGTGAGGATGAAAAAAGACAACAGAAATATGTAATCAACAAAGAAGGTCATTCGACTCAAATTCCCCCAGGACAACAAGAATGCTGCTGGGTGAAGGAGCAAAGGAAGTGCCTCATTGCTTAGCAGTGTACCCTCTGCAGATAATCTGTAAGGCTAACCCTCAACTAGAAAGATGGTAGCTGCAACGGAATATCTCAAAGTGAGGGGAGTATAAAGCTTGGGTGGAACCTCAACAACAAAGGACCCCATTGGGATTTTGCATGTCTGGGAATGCAAGTCTCTGCGTAAAGAGAAATCAGACATAATAAAAGACCACAACTGAGTGCCAAAAACAGATTAGTCTGGATGCTTACACAGAGAAAGAACAGCCACTTTTGTGGAGCACTGGGACAGGAAGGCAATTCACAATGTGAGTCACTACTGAATTCTACTCCCTTTCCTTCAAGCTTTCTGTATGACTGCCAGGCCAACATATCTACAACAGATCTGTCTGTATGCCCAGAAGGACACTATGCCTGCAGGACAGGTTGGAAAATTCTGCTGAAATTTTCACTAAAGCTTCAAAAAACTGTTATAGGTCAATATTTAAAACCAAGAGGGAACTGCAACAGCCAATGGAAGAAATTATAAAGATTCAACAGCAATTTTACATTACCAAGTGAGATATTTACATAGTCTTTCAGCAGAAGTAACATTGTGCAAATTAAGTCTCAAGTTGATGCCCAGGTTCCACTGCCCAGAAAAGGATGCAAGAGACTGGAGAATATAAAAATATTCTCAGTCTCCACCAATGGAGAGGGGCAGGGTCACTCTGAACTCACATGTCAGCAATGATATGTGCAGCAGTTAAAGGAGCTGCACACCCAGCCTTTAACTGGGTCATTATTAGGCACAAACTTATAAGTGACTTCTTGATACCATGCATCCACTTCTGTGCCCTGCTGTTCTGCACTCAGCTGGCAATTCAGTCTCTCCCACTCACCCAGATCAGTGTGCCAGTGATGGGAAAAAAAGCAAAAACGTATGGCCCTACACTCATACAGATGGCTTGGCTGGCCCCGGCCTAGAGGTGCGTGGAGACTACAGGGAGAATGTGAGTGGAGAGGCTATACCAGGACTCCAGTGAAAGGGCTATACCCTGACTGTAGGGGGAGGGGAGGGGGCTGTGCCAGGACTCCAGGGAAGGAGTATGGGAAGAGCTATACCCTGACTATAGGGGGATTTGAGGGGAAGAGGTTGTGCCAGGACTCCAGGGAAAGGGCTCTACCCTGACTAGAGGGGGAGGGGAGGGGGCTGTGCCAGGACTCCAGGGAAAGGGCTCTACCCTGACTAGAGGGGGAGGGGAGGGGGCTGTGCCAGGACTCCAGGGAAAGGGCTCTACCCTGACTAGAGGGGGAGGGGAGGGGAAGAGGCTGTGCCAGGACTCCAGGGAAAGGGCTATACCCTGACTGTAGGGGGAGGGGAGAGGCTGTGCCAGAGTCCCAGGCGAGGAGGACTATGCCACGACCCTAGGGGAGGGGGCTGTAGCTGGGGCATTGGGGGAGTAAAAAGAGTCTCAGGGGGCAGAGCAGCGGCCCCAGCTCCCCGCTAGCTCCTGTTGCGAGCAGCCGCAGGCAGCACCTGTCCCCGCTGGGCGGGCCTGGCACGCAGAGCGCTTCGCCCCCCGCGGCAGCCCAGCCGGTGATGGAGCCAAGCCCTGCAACAGCCGGGGCCAGCAGAGCCGGGCACCCCCAGCCCGAGGACGGGGCGCGGGGCCTGGGCAGCGCAGAGACCGGAACTCACCCCCCCAGCCCCTCACCTGGCGGCCCCTCCATCACCCGGCCGGGCTCGCTCCCCTCAGTACGGCGCGCGGCCAAAGCGCCCCCACGCCTCCACCAGGTCTCCAGACCTCGCCCGCACATGTGACGTCAGCCTCTACGGAGTGCGGGGTGGGTCATACCGCACCTGGCCCAGGGGGCCTACAACGCCCGCCCCAGGGCAAATACCGCACCGCCCCTTCCCTGCCGCGGGCCAATCACAGCCACGCCCACCTCTGGAAGCTCCGCTTCTTTATGGTCACAGGCCGATCCCCGACCTACCCATTGATAAGAACCCCGCCACTTCCGCACCACAGCCCGCCCCCTTTTCGGGTATGGGCCAATCACAGCTCGGCTCCGCCCACTCCCACCTCCTCCCTAACGCCACACGTGCTAAACCAGCTGGGAGATTTGGGGCGGGACGTGGCTGCATTCTACAGCCGCTGCTCTTGCTGCGTGAGCCAGGGCAGCTGTAAAGGAGAGAAACTAAAGCAGCCGATAGAATCGAGCCCCCGGCTCTAGCCCTACTCCCATTTTAACCTCATTCCCAAGATGTGCCAGACCCCCTACTTACTCCAGCTCCTGGCACCACAACTCTCTGACAGTTCTCTAACAGCAGGGGAAAGACTTGGTGCCCGCCCCGATACCCACTGCTGTCCTCCTCCCCCCTTCTTCTAAGCCGGGATGTATGTTCCTTTACACCAGAGGTTCTCAAACTGTGATCCATGAGTTCCGTTCAGGGGTCCACAGATAGTTGCCTCTAAGGTGCACACCTGGGAAGCTGTACATGAGACAATGAAGGGTGACCCACCTAATTAGTGGAGCTACACAGGCAAGGCTGTACTAATTAGGTGCCTGGACCCTGGAGAAGATACACATATGTGGTGGCCGGGAGAAAGGGGGCAGATGGGAGGGGTCAGTGGGGTGAGGGAGGGGGGGAATTTGGGACATGCAAGACTGCAGCAGCCAGAGAAAGAGATGACTTTCCCCAGCTCCAGGGCTGCAGCTGTTGGGGAGAGACAGCCCTCCTTCCCAGCCTCAGCTCTGTGGCTTCTGTGGCAAGGGACAGACCCTCCTCCTTCCCAGCCCCAGCTTGAGGGCTACTGCAGTGGGGGGACAGAGGACAAAACCATTGCATTAGAAAGATAAGACTACTGATATTAAAATATTAGTTGTGTGCTTTTATTTGTTGAACAAAAAAAGTTAATAATTAAGTTTTTTATATACCGGTTTTATCCAAAGCGATTTACAACAGATAGCTAATCGTACAAACAACATTTTGGTCCACCGAGACCCTCAGCAATTTTCAAGTGGTCTGTGGAAAAAAAAAGTTTGAGAACCACTGCTTTACACTGTACAATAGCAGTTTTTACTCCGCTCAACCCCTCCCCAATTCGGGTTTTTACCCTGCGGTTTATTTTTTTTTGGTCCTCCTCTGAAATCTCAAGACTGTTAGTGGTGGTGAAACTTTTTCAACTATGTAAATGACATTAAAGGATGGGAGAGATTGAGTCCAGGCAGAAGTGCGAAAAGGCCAGTCGTGAATTCTTGAGCAGATTCACCCCCATATGCAAAATAGCTTCCTGATTTTAAAAAATGTTAATGTCACATTTTTTTCTCAAGACATAAGTAGTGAACCAAAGGGATGCCTGCTTTTTTGCTTTCTCTGTTGAAAGAGGCATAGTTCAATCTCACAGATGGTCTGTTTAGACTAGAAATAGCTGGCCTATATGCTAATACAGGTAGCACCTTCAGCTCCAAGGAATGTACTCTATGTAAAAGGATCAGTAGGTACAGAGGATATCCCTTTAAGTCTAGTCTCCAGCACCCTCAAAGACTGTTTCATTGCCATTTATCAGAAGACAGCATCAGCTGGTTCCTTCTTTGAGTGAAGAATACATCATAGACATACATCCTACAGAGCAGGTGTACCAACAGCAGCTCTGATACTGCTAACATTTTCCACAATAATATAGATATAAAATATTTTTTCTGCCACTGTGTTCACAGTAATGCCTCCTACAGCGAAATTCCAAGTAGCACAAGGCAAGGGCACTGCACTTCCTTAACAAAAGGAATCCACATAGGCTGAGGTCAATGTAAAACCATTTTTTATTCTAAATCACTTTCACAACAGTGAAAATTAGTGAACAGTAAAGGGTTGCACTGTATGTGCCATCTTTCTCTAACTGCAGGCCATGTGCAGTCTGAATACAAGGGAGGGGAAAATGATACAATACAAAATGCACACTAAGAAAATCAGAAGCATTAACACTTAAACTATCTCATTCTTGGATTGCCAGGAAACTAATGATTCTAAATTCTGTCATTGCAGCCACTTCAGTCTTCACCCCTTCAGCTTCTCAAGAGCAACTGGCAAAATAAGCTTAAAATTTTATATTTTAAAAACAAAATTTTTTTTATTAAGTCTGGTTTAATACCTCTTTTGTTCATGTTACAGCTGAATTTCTCACTGTCATCTCCAAAGGATAAAAGCTTTGAAGAAATAATCTTCATACCAGATTACTTCCGGAAGAACACGCTCTCTTTCCTAGCATAGCAGATTCTCAGAATAATGGTAGAAGGGAAGGAAATAAAATCCCTTTTACATTAGCAGATGAACGTTCCCTTTTCACCAGCAGGTGGAGCTGCCTCTCAATAAAACATCAAGGCACTGAAAAAGCTTCATAATATGGCCAGTTGATGATAAAAATGCACTTAATTTCCAAAATATGCACTACAGAAGCCAATTAGAAGGGATGAAGCTCCTAAAGTGCCTATACTGTTCAAGCAGCACTTGAATTACCTATACTCAACCAGATCTTGCATCTTGGTATATGATGGATGAGGTAAACTATTGCAGAAGCCAGCTTTGCAAAATCCTGCTTGCTTAGGAGACTTTTGGGGCAGGCAAACAAAACTCCTACCTGCTTCTCCCACACCATCATGCTACAGGTGGATGAACAGTTTGTGTTTAGGCAAGCAAGTTTCATTGCTACTGCTCATGGTTGTCCTGTCTAGGCACTTCATCCTTGTACATGAGAAAAAGCCTAGCTCCTGAAGCAAGTCAGTGAGTTTCTATATATTGATTTGTTTTGTCAAATATCATGATTTATTGTCCAGGAAGTCACAAAATTCCTCTCTACAGAAGGTTAGTCTCTGACTATTGGTGATCTGAGTCAAAGAAACAGTATCTCAAAATAAAGACAGAAGAGAATCCTTTTGAAAGTGTCCAGTTAAAATTAGAAGAAAGTCAAACAGAGGTAAAAAATCCCTCATATTTCAGGTACTGTGGATCCAGAGAATCAATCAGAAACACTTTTTAAAGCTTTATACCTAACAGAATTCCATAAAAGCTTTCAGAGTTGTGGGCACACCTTCTGCAACATCCTCCTCCAGGCACAAAAATATTTGTAACCTCCTGTCCTTCAAATTATTATCTTTGGTAAACCTGCAGCAGCTCGTGCACTACAGCTATTCCTTATAGGCTGGAAGCAGCTGTGCACTACCATACAGGCAATGGTCTTACACTATTCCCTACAGTGGCACCTGCTAGGCAAGTTTAGATTTCATTTTTTGCCAAAATAAATGTGTTTGAAAAGTTAACCTCACAACTCACTTAATAAACCCCCATTGTGGCCTCTCTCCCGAAACAAGATGATCTCAGATCTGTAAAATGATTTTATTCAGAGTACACAATAGTCCTGGAAGTCTCACAACTTTGGAAGAAGGAGTGAGTGCAGCTACAGCAATAGAGTTATGAAGGTACTATCCATGAGTAAAGCCAAAGACAGCTGCACAAACCCAAGAAAAACAAACACTGCTTTGTCACTGAGGAACGGCACTGCATGTGGCCAGAGAGGTACTCTACTGTCCACAACCCTACCCAACCCCATGATGAGAGAATTTTCAAGAGTCTAGCTCCAGAAAAGTCAGATTATTTTACAATTTTAGGCTGAAGTTTCTTAACCCCTCCTGTTACAGCCGTTCAAGTGCCATGATTTATTGTCCAGGAAGTCACAGTGCCATGGACTTTTCACAACTCTGGTGAGTAACAGCAGGTATAGAACACTGGTCTCCAAAGCTGATTCCATTTTCAGGCAGATGCCCTCCCAAAGAAGTCTTATTAGTGCTGCAAGATATTTCCTGGCAAGAACTGGACTTTGATATAAAAAGATTAAAGAATGTTCTGGAACTTCAACTGATGCATTTCTTTCCCATCATGGATGTTACACACGTGATACTGATGAACAATGCAGTAGGTTCCTTTCCTCACCCGCCCACACTCCTTCAGTACCAGTGTCTTCCACATAAACCTGGCCTAGCTGATTGGCACAGGATTTCAAAGCAACGCTCCCTTTTGAGAGTGAAGCTCAAAGCTAGGTCCATGGTTGTATCTGGATACCAGCGGTATGAGACATGGCTGAGGTAAGACATGCTTTTTAACTGTTATTTAATTCCAAGGTTCTGATGCAACATGCGAAATTCCTCAATACGCTGTGGCACCACTGATTCCTGGAACCTGTGATTAGCTATGGAACCAGACACCAAAAAGTTTAAAGTGGGATGGGGGAGCAGTTTTTAACTAGTTCAGAGACCCTGATGACCAAGAATATACAGGGTATAGAGCAGTTATGCAATCAACAGCCAGAACATGATCACCAGAGCCACAAACAGGAAGAGACGAGATAGGAACTGCTCATCCACATACTGGGGAGTCCCTGGAACAGCTGAAAAACAGGAAGTAAAACAGTTCAGTTCTTTCCTCTTCTTCAAGATGTGGTATATACTGCACATAGCATATTCACAAATCTAGAGAGATTAGCAAGGAACCCACCAGCTGACAGACTGCTACTGGCAAAATTTCTCTGTTACAGGAATGATTCAGACTGCCTCACTCACACTGGGAATTAGGAAGGAATGCAAAAGGTCAGATCCACAAAGCAAGATTAGGCCTGGGGACGTGACCCTACTCAAGCTTGCAGTCCTCACCAGAGATTTACAAAAGACAATGCTGAAGTAAGTCTACCTCAGCCAGGTGTTTCTACACTACAAAGTTTTGCATCAGCCTTTCTCCTCCACAAGAGGAAGCTACCTCAGAATAAGCAAGTTATAAACAGACAGAAAATTTTAAGGGGAGTCTTATACCAATAAAAAACTAGTGGGAAGCTTAAAGGAGCTGAAAACTAAGTGTCCCCCTCTGGAACAAAAATACTGAGCCTGCAGATGAACAACAGATTTAAAAAAGGATTACCGGCAATCATTAATTTCCAGAAGCTGGATAACAAGGGATGGATCACTCGATTTCCTGTTCTGTTCATTCTCTCTGAAGCACCTGATATTGGCCACCATCAGAAGATAGGCTACTGGGCTAAAAGGACCATTGCTCTGACCCAGTAAGGCCGTTCTTATGTACTTATTTAACCTGAACCAGCACAAATCCAGTGTCTCTAGCTCCAAGCGGACACACTCTTACGCAAGCAGATAGTACAAAGCAAGGTACAACTAATGGGCTAAATGAAGATGCCAAGGGGTATACAACTTAGCAGCCCTTTCAAGAGCTTAAGAATTCAGTTCAGTTTTCTCTCATTATTCCAAATGAAATACATGGACTGGGGCTCCTTTACTCTAAACACAGTATGGCAGACTATTGGCTAAAAGATTTATCATAGGCAGCCCTGGAAATCTTGGGCTGTAGGTTTTCTGCCCAAAACAGGCAGACTCTTGCAGTTTGACTACTGTGCAGAGGGACTGCCAAACCCTTCAGCTTTACAGACTGTTTGGCAATCCTCAGAATGAGGCCACTGTACTAAAGTAACTCAACTGGTTTTACTCAATTGACAGCATTGAAATTAATTCACCAGGAAGTTATTTGTTGTAGCACATAGGTGATCATCTTGAAGATGAACTGCAAAGCAAAGAAAGTAGTGTTCTTGCTTTTTCTTTATGGTACATTAAGACCGATAACTTTTTTGGGATGAAAAAAAGTTATCATATTTTGTATATGTGGGAGTTTTCCTTCTTTTTAAAAATGCTAGAAATTCAGGTCTCAACTTCTCTGGCTTTCCTGGAGAATCTTTTGGAGGACTGGAATGGAAGCGCTCAGATCACTGAAGGGGTTTTCCCAGTTCTCACTTGAGGGGAAGGAATGTTCAGTCGGGCTGATTTAAAACATTTTTTTGTTAAAACCTGTTTAACCTGCAATGTCACTATCGCTCTCCAGTTCTTCAATCCTCCAAAAAGTTCTTCAGCAAAACAGAGAGAAGTCATAAGTTGGTATTTTCTAATGTAAAAACATCAGAAAAATATCTTTAAAATGTATTTTATATAATAAAGACACAGCAAAGGTTTTCCCTTTGTTGTTCACTCTTAAACGATTAGCTCTACAGTGCACCAATACTGTGTGCTCAAAAGGGTGTTTCCCTACATGTTGTTTCACTGGTTTAATTTGGCATACAGACAAGTTAGTGATTTAGCAGGTTCTTTGCTTGAAAGATACAAATTAATCTATAGGAAATTTATTTTCCTGTGGGATTTTCCCAGATGGTGAAATGCATAATACCTGGTGGAGGCCGCCCATCATTTATGTTGAATGCTGTGGCAAATATACCGAAGGGAAATGCCCCAATTCCAAATGACATTTGGAAGCCACCATCTCCAAACCCAAAGCCCTGGAATCCCTGCAGAGAAGAAAAAAATGGAAGTGAAACATACTGTCATTTATACTGCAAGACAGAGTAAAGCCAAATATTCCATGTCAATGGACTTCTTTAGGCTAAATGAGGATCACAATGTCTGGCAGTTTTCAGTTTGTGCCTGTATGGTCCCACACCTCACTGCAGCTCATGTTTGAGGGCTACAGGTTAGCAAATGCTAAATGTTTTTGTAATTCTCTCACCAGATATCTGACAATGTATCATAATTTATATAACTGGATATCACTTACTGTTTTTTTTTAAAAAAGCTTTAATTATGAGTCAATATTTGCTATCCATCAATCTAAAACAAAAGTAACATGAAAAATTACCCAACATTGCTCCTCGAGATATGTGTAAAGTGCTGTGCACAGTCACTTTAAAATTGTGTTCCTATAGCACCATAGGAAGCTTTATGGGGAGGGGGGGGAAGAGTTCTTGCCCCAAGGAGCCTACAATATAGGTTATATACAACATAATGCAATGCAGGGAGACATGACATCAAGGAAGGAAGGGTTGCTTTATGATCCAACATCACTGACTGACTGTACAGGGTCCAAAGCAAAATTGCAGGGTTAGTCTAGCCAAGCAGAAAGATGAAACTCCTGAATCAAGGAACATTCAAATCCTTAAAATGGGTGCAATGTTTAGGAAACAACTAGTATGAAACAAACAATGATACTGTAAGGAATGGCTGTGGGAGAGCAAACCGTTACCCTAGTCCTAGACTCCACCCATCCACAGAAGATTGCTGCCTTGTCTCAGAATTCTACCAATGGTATCAGTTCTGGAGAATACCCTAGTTTCTAACTGTCCAGCTTTGAGTGTACACAGAACTGATCCCAGTGACATAATACTTAGACCTAGAGTTTATGGACTAACCCCTTGATTTGATTAGTAAAGATTCTGACTCTTCTGCCTACGTTGACAGATGTCTTGTCATCAACTCCCTACAAAAGGGGCCAGATGCAGCAATGCTTCTTTGCATGGCAGCTCCTGCAGTTTCAAAAACTGGAGAAGCAGCACCACGGCTGCAATGTCTTTATGCCAGATTCCTCCAATTAATGGCAGCACTTGCTAAAAGGTTCTACCAAGATGCAGCAGCTGATTTAATAAGCAGGCAACACTCCGCGGAGAGAGAACTACTGAGCTCCCATTTATTCAATGTAGAAACGTTCCTTAGTCATACGCAGCAGGGCTGTTTGTTTGAAACAATGAGATATACAAGTGCTCTCTGGGGACTTGAAGCTGAATTACATGGAAATATGCAAGTGTTTCATCAGGTCACGCTCACTTCTTACTGTCCTAGGAAACTCTGATCTATCCTGATAACTGTTCCCCATGTACAGCCTACTATTTCTATTCACTGTATTTACATACCTGGGCTGCTGTTTGCATAAACATACCCCACTCCATTTGGGATGTGTATACATAAACATGGTAAAGCAATGTTCTATAGTGAAGTGGGTATCAGCACACAGCAGTGGTCCCAAATCTTTTTAGGACCGCCCTCCCCCCCTTACTCCTGTCCACACATCCCTTGAGCTGGGAGCATGGTTGCAGCTCTGGGGGGTGGGAAGGGGGAGGAAGGAATGCAGACAG
Source organism: Malaclemys terrapin pileata (assembly GCF_027887155.1). Taxonomy (NCBI): domain Eukaryota; kingdom Metazoa; phylum Chordata; order Testudines; family Emydidae; genus Malaclemys; species Malaclemys terrapin. Next base: position 11,534,762 of record NC_071520.1, on the reverse strand, counting down.
GGGTAAAGGGGCCGAGGCTGGGGCCCCAGCCAGGCTGTGGTGTAGGCTGGTAGCTGGGCCTGCAGCGAGATACGGCTCCACTCCCAGCCTTGCCCCCAGCCTTGGCTCTGGGCTGGGAACGGAGCCATGGCTAGCGGCGAGGCTGGGAGCTGGCATGGAGCCATCAGCGGAGCTGCGCTGAGGCTGGGGCCGGGGCCAGACACAGGGCGCGTCTGGGGGCAAGACCAGAGCAGAGCTGGGGGTGTGGAGGGGCTGGATAGCACTCCCTCCCCACCCTCCATTGAGGCTGGCCTGGACCAGACCTTGTTGCGCCCCCTAGCCATTCCTCCACAGCCCCTTAGGGTGGTGCACCCCACACTTTGGGGATCTTTGGCATACAGTGACAGAAGCACACAGTGTACATTTCCAAGACACCTCTCACTTGACAAAAAGGAGAGATATGTCCAGAACCATTTTCAGAAGCACTGCACCACTTATGCGTAGGGAGCGTGTTCCAATTATGAAAGATAATATCCCCAGCAACACCATATTGTATGCTTTAATTGTAAAGTTTGAGTAAAGTTAATTCATGCTATAGAATGCTGAGGAATGGAGGCGTCCACAACACAACATCAGGTACCAAGAGAGGTACAACAGGCAATATAAAAGGATCTCCACAGTTGGTCTCCCTCTTCCCCAAATCCTAATCCAATCTTTCCACTTTCACTTGTGTTTTACTTACCCCTCTGTTCTCTGGTTCAGGTCTCTGTCCCTGTGGTCGTGGTGGAGTTTTTTCTCTGGAAAAGACAGCAGAGTTAGTATAAGCATAGCGATATATGGTGTAATATTAGTTTCCTGCGCTGGCCAGTAAAACAGAACAAACATTAATTGCTCTTTCACAGATGTCCAGAGACCACTGAATTGTTGCAGCAGACTTGTGTGCAGCTAGCTTACTAGCAGGAGCCAGCAGGCCCACCAGTTAGTTGAACTTCCAGTTCCAAATCCACAAATTGAGATTCTACATTTCTGTGCAGCAACATCCTTGTTACATTTCACAATCAAGGGAGCTTGAAAACGGTGATCAGCCCAATGAATGTCCTGTCCAAGTTGTCCTAGTCAGGTAATATTTTGCACAATGTGCCATCTTCAGTTAGTAATTAGTGTTCAATTCAGTTAAAATAGATTTCCACAGATAAGCAAGAAACGGGGTGTGGGAATCCAGGCCCTGGGAGAGCCAGAATGTATTTGGCAGACACATCACTTCCCCTAAGTTTTGACCATCTCTTATCTGACACATCAACTGTATAATAATTAGGTTTGTGGTTTCCACAAAGAAGTGGCTGAATTTTGATTCCTTACCTGGGGTCCTGCTGCCCAGTACTACCCCTTCCATACAGAGGAATAACTTTATCTCGACTGATTCCTGCTTTACATACTGGACACACCTGCCTGTTTGGCCTGGTCTCTAACCACTAAGAGAGAAAAATAAAACAAAATAAATAAAGCACCATGAGAACAATGGAACAACAACAACATGCAAACATATCTCACACAGCCACACAAAAGACAGCCAAATAGAATTCTAAAGCTATTCAGAAAAACAAGGAGGCAAACTGCCTACCCTTTGGAAATATATGGAGATATACCTATCTCATAGAACTGGAAGGGGCCCTGAAAGGTCATCGACTCCAGCCCCCTGCCTTCACTAGCAGGACCAAGTACTGATTTTTGCCCCAGATCCCTAAGTGGCCCCCTCAAGGATTGAACTCACAATCCCAGGTTTAGCAGGCCAATGCTCAAATCACTGAGCTATCCCTCCCCCAATGCCAAATGCCAAAGTGCCTCAGATTTGGGCAGTACTTGCTATAGTTTAGTATAGTAAACTGCTATATCACATCTGCTGAACTGTACACTTGTAATTGGGCTGGGAAAACTCTGAAAACTACACTGTAGAAACAACGCTGTACCGGCCTGGGGAAGAAAGGCCTAGTCTTGTCTCATCTCTAGTTTCTATGATTCTAACATACTGTTACACCCCTACTCTGTGTACGTGTGGCAATAGAAGTGCTTCAAGTTTTTAATCTCCATACTAAGCCCTCTCATCTGTCATATGTTACCTCTCCTCCCTGAATCACTAAATATTTGAGTGGTTAAGACCCTGAAAAAAAAGGGACTTTGGGCTTATACTTTTCTTTCTCTGGAAAAGTGGATTGCAAATTATTGCATGTTAAGTTTCATTAGTGCATTCTGGTTACCCTGGAGAGAAGGAAGTGTGGTTAGAAAGAGAAGGGGATATTGCAGCTTCTGACAGAATACCCTAGAGGACTGAGGGGGTTATTGTGCAATAGGAGCTGATGAAAGACAAAGTAAAAAGAAAACGATCTTACCTGGTGTAAACAAGGCCAACTGTTGGTATTCCCAGGGTGATTTGATAACAGGGCAGAAAGAGAGAAAGGTAAAAAAAAATGTAGTTAGTAACTTACACTGAGATTTGGAAAATATAGAGAGTATATTGGGGACAGCAGAAGGTTAAAGAATCAGCAATATCAGTACCATAACTTAGCATTAGAACAAACTGAACTTCTGAAAGTACAGCCAAAGTCAAACCTTCTCTGGCCCTTCCAGTTTATACAATCTGACAATAGGTTGCCAAATGGACAGAAACCACATCACAACTCTTGGTCCCTGTACTCTCACCATCTAGAAGTTCCACAGCCTTAGATATCAGCACAAAAAGCATATACAAAGGCTTAAATTAATCTTTCTGGGCCTTTTTGCACAGATTCTGCTCACTGATCCCATGAGCTCATGTCCTAGGCAAAGATGCAAATTAGAAAGATGCCAACCGTATGACGTTAGGATCTTAAGAATTAAGGGAGGAACACGTGGCTAAAATATTGGGAGGGATATGGAGAAATGTACATTATGCATCACGCTGTTAATTCTAAAATGGCATGAAGCATGAGGAACAGAGTAGGGTTATTCTAATTTCTCCTTTAAGACACTTTACTTCAATTAAAGTCCTTGAGGCAACTTTAAAAAAGTCAAAATCAAACAAAAAATGGCCACAAGATAAGACTACTTATCAAAAGACTCTGCAATCAACTGCTCTCCAAGTGGTATAAACAATATGCAGATTGTCAAGCGAAAGACTGGACCTTCAATCCTGGTGTAAAATCACCCCACTTAAGTGGTTTCATCAAAAAGTTGTGATCACAAGGTTTCATTGTAAGAAAAGCCAGATAACAAGGATCTACAGCTGATATGTTGACACCAGAAACCAAATTCTACTTGCTTACACCCATGCAACCACACAGGTTTAACTGAGACCTGAATTTAATCCATAGTGTTTTAAACCCCACACAATTAGCAATATCAACCCTTGATAACTGTTACATTAAAAAAAAAAATTGGGGAAAGATGGTTATTTCCTGTATCATTCCATCTTTCAACTACCCCAAAACAGTAACATTTGAGGCAAAAGATACCCTTGCAGCCCAATGAAGTATTGTGGAAAAGCAGGGCAATCTACTTCAATGCTCAAACCTGGACAAGACACATGGGAGGCATAACATTTTTCTCTGTGTTTGTGGGACATCTGCCCACATTGGACAGACGGTGGACCTGAAGAGCTAGTGCCATTGCCATGATGGTATGGGGAAAGAAAAATAACCTCACAACAAAAATGGGCTCTCTACAACATTTCTGCCAGCACTAACAGTGAAAGAAGGCCTGGGGTGAGGGTGCGATTTGCCTCAAAATTCATAATTTGGATTCCAGAGCCTGCTTCAAGGACAAGGTACAAAGCAGTTCCAGGTATGGGTGGGTTACAGAGGAATTTAGACCCAAACAGTGGGTGTGTGCCAAGCCAAAAGGCATGAATGAAAATAATATTGCTTTGCCAAATTATATTAATCAAGGCTGTGCAATTCAGTTTTTAGCACAACAATCCAGAGGGCTACCAAAATCAAAACTTTAGGAGACCAACAGTAGCCTGGAGTAACTACATATTTAACAGAAGAATGGATCTGGGGGCAGAACAGTAAGTTAGCAAATTTCTGTTTACAGCATTCAATTCCAAGTCCATAATCCCATTCACATTTTAAGATTGCAAGGCTGGACTTTTCATCTGACATTTAACCTTGTTACATCCTCGGCTCCTGGAGGATAAAAGTGTGTTTGTCCCGGACCCATATTCTGGCCTACCTAAGGAAAGTAGAATACTGACCAGAAGAGGTGCCCACACAGGCTGATAACCGCATCCTTGGCAGTGTCTAAACAGATGTTGCATTCAAAAGTGCTGTCCTGATTAGTATTGTCCCCAGCACCATTACTACTGCTGCTGCCACTGGTCCCTCCAGTACTGGAGTTTTCAGTGGATGTAGATGCCGTGGGCCCTTTACTTGCCATCCTCAGGAATTAATCAGATCCAAGGTCAGTAAAATCTTTCAATTGGAATCCTGTGAGACAGAGAAAGAGAAATTCCACTTGCATTACACGGTTACATTCTTGTCCTATTTGAAACTGAAAGATGAAAAAAAATATTAAGCTTACTTGCCCCAGGACCATTTGGATCCCAGATTCCAACATCTCAATTTTATGGTAGCCAAGAGGAGTCTTTTTTAGAAGTTAAGCTGTCTTGAATATCGGTCATATGGCCTAGCTGCTGACATCACCTACATTTTTAAATTTTGGGTGCACTGACTGACTGACTAGCACATTAAACCCCAAGGCTGAAAATTAAGACCGGTTTCCCATCTCCATCTTCTTGTAAATGTTACCAAACAGCAGTTACTCTTTGCAGAGTGTATTGTTGATACATGTACATTTAGTCATATGTGCTCTTCCCAAAATTCAGTACAGGACACAAGTGTTTGAGCACAGCCTGAAAAGGAGTTTAACAAAGGACCATGTCAGGAGACCTTTCTTCTGGAATTCAGTGAGGTTTGTGTGTATACATACATACATACACACACGATTTTGTTTACATCCATTAGTTCAGGTTACCAGGAGCCCGGGGAAAGAAGGTGGATGGAAGTGATCCTTGCACCAGGGTGGATTGATTTAAATCATCAATTTTAGATGTGTTTCACATTGGTATTTTTTAGTTATTTTTCTCAAGACAGGTTGATTCTCATTGGTTGTAAAAATTAAAACATGTTGACTTGCAACTGAATGCAACCTTTGTACTAAATTTGGTACTTCTTTTTGCTAACCATGGGATACAATATATCTACACACACTTATTTAAGCAATTATACAGCTTAATTTACATGTATGGAGATTCTTAATTTTTACCTTTTTATTATGTTAGAAAATGGTAAATGGGGGTTTTCTTATTTACTAGATACTTTTTTTTTAACTTGTGATTTGTGTCAAGCTCCTTTTGGAGGTTGATTGGAATTCACTTAAAATGCACAAACAAAAACAGCATTTTAAATTTTGTTTTTAAATAGAACTATCTTAAACGTACCGGATACATAAGAAAAAAAAAGTTTATCAATAATGTTTTGCATTTTAAACTAGCTGATGTAAAGGACGCATTATCTGTAGTTAGTGAACGGAAATGAGTGTTTCTGGTCACCATGTCATTCAAGATTTTAGAACCAGTAGATCTCATCTTCTTATACCTGATTTTTATTCCTAGATTGGGAGAAGAAGACAAGTTTTCCTGCTTTTTCCTTCTTAACTTTGACTGAACTAGCTATTGAACTGAACTAGCTGAATAAACTAACATTTAAAATGTTACTCTCTTGCACCTGCAGGAGAGGCTATCTGCTCTCAAAATCTGGTTTAGCACTTCAACAAATTTTGGTTCCAGATACTTACAACCGTTCAGTGAGTCTGACTTTCTTTGAAACTCAGCAGCAAACATATACTGCTTAATATTTTTTTTTATTTAATTTAAAATTATTTAAATATATAACAAGTAGTTTAGGCCTTAACATAGATTATCAATTTCAAATTTACCTAATTACATGTATTTTTAAAAAATATATATTTAATTTAAATTGAAAAATTCCGATATATTTCTTTTAAAACATCCTTGTTTCTTATCCACCCTTCCCTCTCACTGCTGTCATGGCCCTGGGTGGAAGTGAGCCGTGAACATTTCTAGCAATTATGTTGCAGAAGCACCCAGTATACTGAGGACTGAACATCCCAGTTGTTTGTACAGCTCACATGCTCATGTTACCTGTGCAGCACATATCATGTATGTCTACTCAACAGGATTCTCTCTCTTTTTATTTCTTTCTGCTCAAACATAACTACCATAAACCTTAGTATGGGATTTCCCTGACATGCGAATCCCAAAGCACTTTACAGAATGGAGACAGCATGAGCACAAAACATGTACATCCCAGAAAATAGAGAGATACTTCTGCTGTCCAATACAAATACCAAAAGTCTACTCTGATTTTTAATCCAGAAATCAAGAACAAATCTATACCTCCTGAGTCAGTCACAATTAACCAAGAAAGAACAATTTAAATCTTAGTCCATTGCACTTTACATGAGAAAAACAAGGAGCTCAGATACCAAGATGCTGAAAGTCTATCAATCATAGATACCCATATGAGAGAGAGAAACAGATGACTGTCTAAAACTTTCATAAGTCCACTGAAATTAATTATTTGGAAAGGGCAACTAGAACCTTTCATAAACTACTGACTGCATAACTTACCCCACAAGTACTAAAACGGTCACCTCAGCTTCCTGAGTAATGCTGAAGCACACATGTGGAGCTGTAAAACAAAACTTCAGTTTCTCCAGCTTTTATCGCAGAGTTCTTTTCATACAATGCAATTCCGCTCCAGGACTAAAAAAGTGTCAAGCCTGAGTCCAATTAAAGTATTGCATCAATGACACCACAACAGAACAAATGGAGAAGGAGAAGAGATTTTTCACTCAGTTACATCATTTTGCCTGGGGTCCCAGAAGGACAGCTCAGTGTTCACAACTACTGTGCCTTAATGCACACTGCCTCTCAGCACTGCTGACTCCTAGCATTTCACAGCATGGCTTCATTTACCCTCATCAGCAAGGCAGTTTGCCGTTGTTAAAAAAAAAAAAAAAGCTTTAGTACAGGACAGGTGGAAATGCTACCAATTCCCGAACTACACATTAAAAAACAATTTTCACTGTTCTCATGCATCCTTTCTGCCAGAACCTTTAGCAGCATTAGCTTATCTTGCTCAGATAATGAATGTTTAAATGAACCCCAATAACAAAAAAATCCAAAACTGAAGCAAGAAGTTAATGTTTAAAGTACCAGGAATCTTTCATGTGGTATTCTGCTTTAAATATTGGTTTAATATTTTAGTAGGAGGAGAGATGGAGGAAGGATTTACTCCTTCAGATTTGGGGATCCATAGCATGAATTTTCAGACCTGGATTTAATGTTCTTTTTAAAGCATATTTGGTCATAATGCAAGAGAGAAACCAGATAAACAAAAAGGTGTAATTAGTTCTGTTTCTGCCAATATCTTCCTTCACCGCACTTGAGCCGTCAGGTGACCCTGTTCAGCTTTTCTCCCACAAAAGCCTTTGTACTTTCTCCAATACTGACCCGTACTCCTGGAAAGAAAGACCTTCCTGACCCTGTAACTGTACCTCCTCCAAGTCTCTCTTCAGTACCCTCTTTCAGATCTAATCTAATCCCCCATTAGGAATTCATCAATTAAAAACATAAAAATATTACAAACATAATTAATAAGCTAAGACAATAACTAGCATGTACTGTGCAAGACTGTCTCATTCCCACCCACTTGTCTGTTGTAATCTCTCACTGAGGCACAACATGTCTTATTTAACCCAGTTTGTAATAAACTCTTTGGAGCAGGGAGGGACAATCTTATATTTGTCTGTAAAGCACCATGCAGACTCCTATGGTATTGTACAAACATTATTATTTATACATTTGAAATTAAAGTGAGACAGGATTTGATACCCATAGAGTAAGAAGCACATTTGCTCAATCCATAATAACTGGATCTCTTATGTTCTAACTAGAACAGATTCATAAGTTTGAGAGTAAATTCCAAGATGATACCACCTTCAGTCAACCACCTGAGCTTGCTAAAAGAAATGCTAGGCAGAGAAGTACACTTAAGAAAAATCAAATAAAACAGGCCAGACCCTTTTTGTATTTGATTCAGGGCTCAGATGAAGGAGACACCTCAGAAGCCACTGTTGCTTTCAGGTTAAATTAAACACAAAAGTGTTCCTTAAAAGTGGGGAGAAAGAATTGGGTGTACAAAGGTACTAATCTAGGTTTGCTAAACCTTCGCCCTTTTGACCAGATCTTCAAGTCCCACTTCACAAATGCCAGGACCATTGAAGAAATTGAAGGAAGGAAGAAGGTGCAAGAGTTAGTTGTGACCTCATGGCAAGTTTTCAAAGATTTTCCACTTTTCTTCCCTTGTTCTTTGTTATCAAGACATTTCCATGAAAACAAAGTATTTGTTTCTTAAGTGTCCATCTGTTCCTGCTGTTTATTCCCCAATTTGAAGTCATCATCCTCTGTGATATCACAACTGGTTGCTGTGGAAATGACTGATATCACAGTGTATTATTACTTGACATGGGGAACAAACAGCAGGAACAGATGAACTGTTAAGAAAAAAGAAACCTGTTTTCATGCAGATGTCCTTAAATAAACAAAAGGGGGGGGGGAGAGAAAGATATATGGGAAGGGATATAACATGCCTCCCTTTCGGTTATCCAGGCTTTTCTGGAGCCAGTCTGGTTGAAAGAGCAGATGAATATGTGAGGAGAAAGGAGGCTTTAAGAAGCAGATGGCACTCTGGGGCCTGAAGGTTCCATGGCAGTTGAGAGCAACAGATGGTCTAAGAGACTGAGGAGGAAATAATAGCGTGGGAGACTGGTGAGGTTTATGTGCTCATCTGTGCGCCTGCAAGAAGCAACTGAGGAGAAGATACCCACAAAATATTTAGGAAATATATTCTAAAGACACAGAGTGGAGTAGAGAAGTGGGGGAATGATGCACCAGGAAATGCAGGGCTGGAGCATCAGACAGTGAAAGAGACCAAGTGTATGGATCTAAGAGAAATGAGAGATTTTCCAGAGATATAGCGATTTGCTTCTGAAAACTATGAGGAATTTCACAGGAAAAAAGAGATCATGACATTTTAAATTAAAGCATCCAAAAATCTCAATGACAAAGAGCACAGATGGCCAATAATTCAGAGTGCAGACTAGAAAGCATCAGAAGATAATGTCACCTAAGTTATAAATCATATTTGTAGGGTATATAAAATGTTTAGAAATGTTTGCTTTATAATGTTAGTTATTTCATAAATATTAAGAATAATTGCTTTCCAATTGGGCTCTAGGTCACTGACTACATATTAACATTTTTAATTATTATTTCTCTTTGCTGTATATCTTAAATATGATATTTAAAGGAACACTGTCAGATTAAAAAACCTGAATAGAAAAATAAGTTTCTTTGCTCCTTTTACTAATGTGTCACAGTGTTACATTACTAAAGAGATTACTAAAATTTAAAGAATTTTTCAAGTCTAGTTTGCTTCTCATGACAGATTCTGTTTTATTCAGGTTCTAAATTTCCCTCTGCTTGGACAATTAACATTTCAGGTTCACTTTCTTCTGATGTACTACCACAATATCACAATGTTTTTGTTGCAAACATGGCAATCCAAATTTTAAAATGATCACTTTTCATTAATATTATAAGTTTCAAGAAAATCTCTCTCTCGACACTAGGTTTAGAAGAAGACCCTCAGACATAAAACAAAATACAAATTTGAAACCTACAATGTGAGAGTTCTCTGAACTTTAAGTGTACCTAACATATTAACAGGTTACTTTTTCTGCAAGACCTGATGTTTGCTGACAGCCCCATGAAAAACAGTACGTTTATTTCCTGACATTCACAGCATGTACATTCCTGCTGAAGTAAAACTGTTAATTATTAAACATACATTTACCTAGTTGCCTCTTTATTCCCTTCCCCCATCTCTTGATAGGTTATGTTTCAACTCACTCTTTAGATAATCAGTCATGCATGTTCTATTCTCCTTTTGTGGTTTTTATGTTTCTGTGCTGTATATCCCTTTCAGTGTTAGATGAAGTGGTCCCTACGTGTGTGTGTGTGTGTATATATATATATATAGGCTGAACATCAATTTAAAACACCATCTTGCACATTAATCTACTACCAGGAACCCATGCAGCAATTCAGAGACACATTTAATTCACTGGGACTCTTCACAGACCTGTGCTAGAGGATTAGAATGCAGGATTGAGGCCTATGTTTAAAAAGTGATTTGAAATCCATTGATCGGAAATGTGCTATACAAATGCAAGGTACTTTATTAGTATAAAAAATTATTGTGAACACCAAGCATGTAAAAGACAAAGATAGCTTTGTTCTGTTTTACGCTCTCTCCCGTCCATTAAACAGATAACAGACTCAAACAGAACTTGGAATGAAGCCTATGAACCCACTTCTTTTTTTAAACCCTGGCAAATCTAAGGGATAAAGAAAACTGATATAATCAGTTAGATAATGCCAGAAAAATATTCAGATAGTATTAGATTATGTAATATGTTTTATAGGATTAAATGGGTCATAAATGTACTATGTGGACTAATTATTATAACTTTATAGGTTGCCAGGGGAGGTTTTATTTGAAATTAACAAAATAAAAAAAAAGCATATAAAGCAATCCCAGAGGGCAATTAAAATATATCAGAAGTTACTATATTTGAAGAACAGAACTAAAACCCAAATATTAATCTATTTATAAAGAGCCACATCTTTAATGGACACTTATGAAACATTTTAGGTCCCTGGGGAGAAAAAAAATCTAACTGTAGAGAGCAACAAATAATGTTAAGAGGCCGAAGCACTTTACAAAGGAGTGTAAATTATCCCAATTTTTACAGATGGGGAAAACAAATTGTTTCCCTGCAGACACACAGGAAGCCAGAAGCAAAAAGGAGAATAGAATCCAAGTCTCCTTGCTATTGGACTCCTGCTCCAACCATTGAGCAGTACCATCTCCCTCAGTTGCAAAAGTAAAAATCACGAAGTCCCACTGTTACATGTAAACCTAAAATCTGCTATTCTATAATTCACTAAAGAAAAGACAAGAGTGATCTCATTCTGTTTTGATATAATCTTAAAACGTTTTGGACAAGAAAATCAAAGGATGAAATGGAAGAGGAATACAACACAGTCACTGTTACAGAAAGAAGTGCAACTGGGACAAGCGACTGTTTACCAAATAACATTTTACAAAGGACCCACACTCGGAGGAGAAGGGGGGAGTGGTTATTTCCCTCCTGAGTCAAGCCAGATCCTGGGACACCTTGTGTTAGTTTGGGAGAGTAAACATTAACAAACTGTGATTTCCAAGGCATTTTCTTGTAAGACTTATGAGTTACCCAGTTAATAGTCTCAGGTAATAAAAACTACTTGTAAACAGATGTAAGTTCAAAGTGTATCAGTGAGGGGACACCCCCTTGCACACGGACTGTTCGCCCTCCCCCACGGACGGACAAAATAAGAGCCAGAGGCGCCTGTCTAAGGAGCCAGAGGTTTCGGCTTCTCCTTCCAGCTCCTGACCACCTACTGCTAACTTGACAGGATGCCCCACACACCCACCCGATAGCTCAGCCCCGCCCAAGTCCCCCGCCCCACCGACCCCCTCCTCAGCCCGCTTCCCGGCCCAGGCCTCAGGCCCGCCCGCAACCCCAGGCAGGGCCTCGAAGCCGCCCCGCGGCAGCCTCAGGCCCGTCCCCCCCGCTGCTCACCTGAGAAGCAGGTGCCGCGACCCCCACGACAACTACAACAGCCCCGAGACTCAGACTCCCAGCTGGCTCCAACCCGCGCTCCAGCTTCTCCTCCCTGGGCCGCCGCTGTCACCTGATCCCCCGGAAACCCAGCCCCGCCCGCATTGTCCGGGACCAGCCCCTCGGCCGGCACACGGGACCGCGGCATCGGGTTCCGCCTGCCAGGGAGACCGGGGGGGCAAATCTCATGCGCCCTAAGGGCTGGGGCACGTAGATCCCACGCCCCGGGGGGAGCGGGGCGAAAGGAGTCTAGCTTCCACACAGGGGAGGGGGGAATGGAGGCTGGTTCCGCACACATTGGCCTCTAGGCTGACCAGCTAGCAAGCGTGAAAACTCTGGACAGGGGATGGGGGAGGGGTAATAGAAGCCTATATAAGAAAAAGCCCCAAATATCAGGATTGTCCCTATAAAATCGGGACATCTGGTCACCCTATTCCTAGGGCAGTGGAGCAGGGGTTAACTTAAGGTTAAACACCAAACAATGCTTTGTTTCTACTAAACTTAAGGAAACTAGACCACCGCAGCAGGTGTCAGTCAGTGTCTGGATTCCACACACAAGGGGCTGGGGTGTGGGAGAAGAGTGCAGCTTCTGCATTGGTCTACATACAGAGACAGAGGAGATGGTCTAAGCCATAGTGGTAGTGTCCATCCAACCCCCCATCCCCTCCGGCCTTATTGTTTTTAAATAGACCATGAACTACCTATGGCTTCAGCCTGGGAAAGCAGAGGCCCTAACAGCCAAGAAATCAACACCAGTAGCAGATGTCTACCGCAAGATCCACAGCAAAGCTACAAACAAGCAGCCATGCTGGAATTTCCACTTGTGTATGCAAGTGTATCAACTAACAACACACAGTTAAGGTGAAGATGTATGTAGTATCTAAAATGGGGAGCCATACAGGAAACCAATTTTGATCCTGCCCTCTGGCATGGGGCAACACATCATGAGATTCATTCACCCATTTATGCTAGTAGATTTGCTGTCTTTAGAAATTGGTCAGAGGAGGCAAACTCATTCATCACAGTTTTATGACACTTAAAGCAGCATGTTGAGATAACAGAATGGTTTGACACAACATTAATGTTGCCTCTAAGTTTCAATGCTCTGATGTAATATCGAACAATTAAGATGTTACATGGGCCACAAAGGTACTTGGGCGATTCTGAGATAGCCCTATTAAAGCTGGGATGATCCCAGAAAACTTGGACCACATAGCAACAATCACCATATAGCTACTGTCTCAAAAATTTCGTATAGGTTTTCATTACAAAATAAAAGTTTCTATTCTTATTTCTGTTGTTTTAAAAGCATAGAAGTAAGTTAATGTTCTCAAAAAGATTGTCTCTGATTCCTGAGTGGTATAGTTACCACTCTTATCAGAAGGTAAGAGACCTAGGCATCACAGTGACAGCTCAACAAAATACTTTTCTTAATGCACAATGGCAGTTAAAAATAAATTAGATGTTAATGTATCTAAAGAATTGGATAGAAAACAATATTAAAAATATTGTGATGCCTTACAATCGGCAGTTGTAATAAATGGCTACAAAGCATACAGTATGTCATGGGGAAAGGTCCAGAGATTATTTAAGCAGGTTAGTTGAAAGTGTAGGGTGCAATTCCATTTTTTTTTTAACCCAGTTTTGAGATTGCTAGTAAATGATGTCAGACTATTTGAGATCCTTGGAGACTGTCTCCTCTGTATGCACAGAACAGTTATACAACAGGCAGTGACAATGCAGATTTATTTTACACTGGAGTACCAATGTGTTTCACCCCCCCTTGATACAGAGTAGATACTGCCTACCTGCAATTTTTTCCATGTTTTACTGAATTCTTGTGCACCTTGTGACCCTCGCCCCATCTGCTTTTGAGAGGTAACTTCCTTCCACTTAACAATGCAGGAAAGGTTATCATATGAGATGGATCCTAGCAGACTCTTTCTGCTCCCTCTGTGATATCAGAGTGCTGTGGATGACTGTACATCAACACCTTGGTTTTGAATGCCATAAATCAATGTTTTTCACCCAGGGACGTCACAAAAGGCAATAAGGCTGGTAGTGAGATGTTGAACATTTCCATTACAATCTAAAGCAAAGAAAATCTCATCCCTGCAGTCCCTGCACACCTGTGCCTTTCAAGGTCAAGTATTCTCTGTCAACTTCTCAAAACACATACACAAATATATAGTATCAGAGGGATAGTCGTGTTAGTCTGGATCCGTAAAAAGCAACGAAGCGTCCTGTGGCACCTTATGCTGCAATACCTCTGTTAGTCTATAAGGTGCCACAGGACTCTTTGTCACAAATATATAGGCTTGTAATTGATACATTTTCCACTCTTATAGTGAATGTAATCAGCGAATTATTATTTTTTATTTGGATAAGGGGTTGCCAACCTGAAAGGTGGAGAAACACTGAAATAAATCTTCATATTGTCCCTTTCAGCTAAATGAACATACATAAGCCAGTAGGTGAACACTTCAATCTCCCTGGTCATTCTATTACAGATTTAAAAGTCACTATCATTGAACAAAAAAACTTCAGAAACAGACTTCAAAGAGAAACAGCAGAACTAAAATTCATTTGCAAATTTAACACCATTAATCTGGGCTTGAATAGGGACTGGGAGTGGCTGGCTCATTACAGAAGCAGCTTTTCCTCTCCTGGAATTGACACGTCCTCATCCATTATTGGGAGTGGACTACATCCACCCTGATTGAATTGGCCCTGTCAACACTGGTTCTCCACTTGCAAAGTAACTCCCTTCTCTCCATGTGTCAGTATATAATGCCTGCATCTGTAACTTTCACTCTATGCATCCAAAGAAGTGAGGTTTTTACCCACGAAAGCTTATGCCCAAATAAATCTGTTAGTCTTTAAGGTGCCACCAGACTCCTTGTTGGTTTTGTAGATACAGATTAACACGGCTACCCCCTGATACTTTCAGCTAAATCAGGGGTCGGCAACCTATGGCACACGTGCCAAAGTTGGCACACGAGCCGATTTTTCCTGGCACGCGGCGTGGGCTGAGTCACTCAGCCCCGCAGCCACTCTGGAGTTCCCGCTGCTAGCTGCTGTCTCCTGCGGGACCCGCCGCAGGTTCAACTCAGCACCTGCTGCTGGCCTGGGGGGAAGGAACCCCAGGCTGGCAGTGGGCTGAGACCCCGGCTGGCAGGAGCCGCCGGTGAAAACCCCAGAGCCACGGCGGGCTCAGCCCGCCCCGCTCTTAAGTTCCTGCTGCCGGTTCCTGCCAGCTGGGGTCGCGCCGCGGGTCCAACTCAGCACCCGCTGCTGGCCTGGGGTTCCTTCCCCCAGGCTAGCAGTGGGCTGAGATCCCAGCTGGCAGGAGCCTGCAGCCGAAACCCCAGAGCGGGGGTCGGGCTGAGCCGCTCAGCCCACCCTGCTCTGGAGTTCCCGCTGCCAGCTCCTGCCAGCTCCTGCCAGCCGGGGTCCCCACGGGTCCAATTCAGCACCCGCTGCTGGCCTGGGGGGAAGGAACCCCAGGCTGGCAGTGGGCTGAGACCCCGGCTGGCAGGAGCTGCCGGTGAAAATCCCAGAGCCGCGGCAGGCTGAGCCGCTCAGCCTGCCCCACTCTGGAGTTCCTGCTGCCAACTCCTGCCAGCTGGGGTCCCCACGGGTCCAACTCAGCACCCGCTGCTGGCCTGGTGGGGAAGGAACCCCAGGCTGGCAGTGGGCTGAGACCCCGCTGGCAGGATCCCGCAGCCGAAACCCCAGAGTGGGGGTCGGGCTGAGACGCTCAGCCCGCCCCACTCTGGAGTTCCCGCTGCCGGCTCCTGCCAGCCGGGTCCCCGCGGGTCCCACTCAGCACCCGCTGCCGGCCTGGATGAAGGAACCCCAGGCTGGCAGCGGGCTGAGACCTCAGCTGGCAGGAGCTGGGGGCAGAAACCCCAGAGTGGCGGCAGGCCGAGCCAGTCGCTGCTCTGCGGTTCTGGCTGCTGGCCCCTTGCCAGCAGGGGTCTCTACCGCACAGCTCCACTCACCTTGCTTCAGGTTGGTGGCTCTCTTGCAGACAGGGTCCAGGCCTCCAGCCCTGCTCAGGCCTACCAGCCACCTACTCCACTCACCTCAGCTGCCAGTCTTGGTTTCCAGCCCTTGCTCATCCTGCTTTCGGGCCTGGAGTCCCAGCAGGTAGGGTGACCAGATATCCCGATTTTATAGGGACAGTCCCGATTTTTGGGTCTTTTCCTTATATAGGCTCCTATTACCCCCCACCCCCTGTCCCGATTTTTCACACTTGCCGTCTGGTCACCCTACCAGCAGGCCAGCCTTTACATATAACAGTACTTTGGTTATATATTATAGACTTATAGAGAGACCTTCTAAAAAGCGTTAAAATGTATTACCGGCACGCGAAGCCTTAAATTAGAGTGTATAAATGAAGATTCGGCACACCACTGCTGAAAGGTTGCCGACCCCTGAGCTAAATGATCATTCAGAACAGATTTTAAATGGATTACATGAAACAGGATCACTGCAGAGGGAGATACAAGCATGGCCCCCCCAAACCAGCCCCACTGGGGAAGTGCTCTCCACTCTCACCCCGTCCACTTGAGGGAGAGTCGCGGAGTCTCCCCGCCACAGCAGGAACTTGCAAACACATGGGCTCAGCAGAGGGCTCTCGGTCCCCTATCACTGTAGCCTGGACTACAAGTCCCAGGATGCTAGGCGGTTTCCAAGATGGCAGCGCTCCTGGGTGGCTGTGGCGCGAATGTCTCGGACTCGGAGAGCAGCAGCAGCGCGGAGGACTTGGAGCGGTTTCGCGAGGTCGCCTGGGACCTGGCTGGGCAGCGGTCGGCGGTGGTTCCGCCGGAGCCCGGCAGCGGTAGGGCGGCTGGGGGTGACTCTGGGGTCCTTTGGTTTGGCCACGGCAGTCCCGACCGAGAGCAGGCCCTTCCTCTGCCATACGTGGACGCAGCACCGGGGAAGCGGGGACGGGACTCACCTGATCAGGTGCAATGCCCTGGGCTGTCCCACCCCAATTCCGCCCCTGCCTCCCTGGTCAGCAGCCGAGCCTGTGACTGGCCCACAGCTCAGCAAGAGCAACCAGGCCCCCAAGCAGGCGAGGTGGCTAGTGCTGGATTTTGGGTGCTGGAGGGGCGGATGGGGTCAGTAGGTGGGTGCAAGCTCCTGCCCCCGACAGTGTGGCCTCTCAAAGGCAGCTGCTCCTCCAGTATTAACTGAACCGCTTTATGTTTAATTATGATTGTGTCTAGAGTACAGTTGGTTTAGGAACTAATCTAATGGTGAACTCAGACCTGACTCAAGCAGGGCTAGGTTATGTTACAAAATTAAAAAGTGGCATATTAAATCTCATGCTAAGCTGCACTCTCTGTAAGAAAACACTTCTTAAAAACAGCCTGTCAAATAATTCTGAAATAATGAATCTCAAAAAGAAAGAATTGGAAGGACTGAGGATTCTCTAGCATAATGAATCATGTCTGGTGTCCTGTCTACCTTTCTTCACTGTGCCTGACCCTTGGTGTAAGTCACACGTTGAGTTATGGATCATATTTTGAATTATAACTGGGGAATTAATATACAGAAGAAAATTGTTTTTGCTATGCTGGCTCTTTACTCCCCATGCTGTCCTACCAGTGTTTTTCTGGATAAGTGCAAAGACTGTCTTGCATGCTGTCCAAAGTCTGCTTGCTTGGATGCTGAGAGAGCAGAAAATCAGGGGAACTTCTAAGGTCCTGTCTAAACTGTGATAGCTACTGCTTTGTAGACAGGGTTTTAATACAGTATTGGCTTGTTATGGTTAAAACATTGTTCAGTCCTGCCGTGTAGACTGCATCCATCCATGTTCCTGGATCATACTAAAGCTTTAACTGTTTAGGACAGTAACATGATTTGGGAATATGCATCTTGGCTTCCTCTCTGCTTCAGAGTGAATCTTGTAATAGTTCTCTAAAAGTCATTTGTTACAATTTGGATGGAAAATGAGTCTGTACAAATGTAAAAAATCAAAGGATCAGTAATACAGAGATTGCTGAAAGAAAAAAATCATCTTTATATAAATTAAATCAGTAGGCTTCACTTAAACCAGACATAGTACCCAGCTACTCAATCCAAACAGAATTTCTGGATAATTGAATCAGTAGCTAAGTAGCCAGAAAGCTTCAGACCTACTCTATCTTGTGCCTTCACCCTGCCAGTGACCTTCATCTGTACCTCACCCTACTTCTAGGAATTTGGCAGCCTTTCTGTCAAGCCCCAGAGTTCAAACGTCAAAGTTTGTCTCTCCATAGGACTCTGTGTCATAGAGTATGTGAAATATGGTTCTTTCAAGGAAGGACTTGGCTTGCCTTCTATTTAGGATCATAATAGAAATAGAAAAGATATATCAGATTCTTGCCAGAGCTGGATACTTTCCTCCAGTAGATGTTGGGTCCAATATTAAACTTGTGTTGCACTATCTTAGCAACTGGAGTTAGTCACTTGATGTGTAGTTTGCTTGAAGAATGTTTCAAATCATAACCATATCCTCCTTTGAATGCGACCACTATTCTATCTTCCAAAAATTACTTTTACCCTGTAAAATCATCTACAATGGAATTAGGATTAAAGGTGTTTTAGTCTTGGAAATTTCTAATTTGCCTTTGCTTTGTTTTGGCAGGTGGCTTTGGGAAGGACAAGTTACTACAAGTTCAGCCTAGTCTCAGGTATTTTTTCTGGATTTCAGAGTGCTGTTTGCATGAAGAAAAATGAAACATTGATTTTAGGTAGAACTTGTGCTGCCTATACAATAGTTAAGGTTACCTGATCCTTCCCATTATAAGACATTGTCTTTTGTCTACAATTGAATACTAAGTGACCAAATATTTCCCCGATCAACGGGGAAAACAGTCCTTGGTTTAGAAGCCTTGCAATGGAGTCCACCTTCTCCTGTCTTCATTCTCAATATTTTTCTTTTTAAGCATAGTCTCCAAGCCTATCAACCTGGAAACTTTTAATAAAGTTCTCTCTCCAGGGGCAGGTTTGGAGTGAGCAGCAGCACATTGCTTTGTTGATATACGTGCAACTCTGTTCTTCAGGGACAAAGAAATGGTAGGAGCATTCAGGCTCCAATCCTTGGCCTGTGCTGCTGAGACTCTCAGCAAAGGGTCAGTTAATACCAATTATGTTGTTGATACTTAGGGAATGTGGACATCTGTTGATGGTTAGGGAATGTGGACCATACTGAGACCACCCAAGCTACTTCACACATGCTAGTGAACAGCCTTCTGATAGTAGTTGCTTTTGGCCACTATCAGTCTGAGCTGGATTTGAATCGATCACTTAGTGGTCTAAGGCTCTCTATCCCATTGCCAGTCCCCAGTCTTCAGTTTTAGGTGAAAGCAGCAGATGGTTACTGGATCTGAAGGAGATCACACATTGTTTTTATTTCAAACAGACAGAAGGTGAATGACCATGACAAAGATGGCAACGAATTACAGACCACACCAGAGTTCAGAGCACATGTTGCAAAGAAACTGGGAGCAATGTTAGACAGGTAACCAGTACCAAAGCACAGCCTTATGAGATTAAATAAGCCTTAGTCAGATCCTTCCCTTGCAAGAGCAGTGTCAATACCCTTGAGTGGTAGAAATGGGAATCATTGAAGAGTTAAATACATCTTTTTCCATGGGAAACATCTTGTATTTTGAGGAAAGATTGTTTCTCTTCTTGTTTCCTACATCCCTGTGCATACTGCTGGCTTGTGACTGAGCTCCTAATGCTCGTGAACTGACCCATGTCCTATTCTCCCATTGATAATGTAGACCTGGTGTGTTCTGCAGAGCCTTTCTTGTTAGCTTCAGTGCTCAGTGTTCTGTGTTGGGAAGGGAATAGACAGGATTGAGATTCATCAGAGCCACCTCCATTTATGGCCAGGCTTTGAATCTGTTCAGGAAATTTCCCAGTCCACGTGTGTGATCTTTTTTTCAACTTATCCATACAACAAACAAATTCAGCCTAACTGAGAGCTGTGCGGGCATCTTGGTAGGTGTTCAAAGGCTTCACCTAATTGCAGATTGCTGCTGCCCTTCTTTAATGTGGAAGTATGGCCCATGGGAACTAATGGGCCTAGAATGCAATGTGGGTTGGCTGCTTGGACTATTGCATGTGGGTAGTTTCTATGTGCCATGTTTCTGAATGAAATGGCCATGCTCTGTGGAGATAGTTCTGAAAGTAAAAAAAAAAATTGAAATGAACCCACTGAGTAAAAGTTACTTAACTGCTCACTTTAATCTTGTTTAACATTTCCAACTTCTTAAACTTAGCCTGGCTGCATAAAATCGAATCCTTGTTTCCTTTCCTAAATTCAGACTGTGGTCTTCCTTCTAGCTACATCACTGTCTTGGAGGATTCATCAGGTCCTGTATGGACTTCCATGCAAACAGCTGACTCTGAAGATGATGGTGAGTTCCAAGCACAGTCACTGTTGTCAGCACTCATCTAATGTAATGAATTCTATCTGGTATTAGCTCATACAGTGCTCTAGATTAACAAGAAGTCCTTCTACTGCACTCTTTCTTTAATATCAGCAGGGGTTATCTTCATGTAATAGTGCAGAAAGCTTAATTAACACCTTCTAGTTCTTCAGGCCAACGTAAATTCCATGTGAGGGTTGACACCACTGTTGCCTCATACTTGGATTGCTGTTAGCTGCTGCTGCTGACTCTGTTTTATATCTTGGCTAAAATCATTTGCTAACCTATTTATTTCCCCCTGTTCCTTTTTGTGTTTCTTAGGCTTTCGCCTATTCTCTTCATCTGTTCCAGGAGATTGTGGGAAATCCAAACCTCCGCTCTCAGCCAGGAGGCGACGACCTTCCAGTTCTAGGTGAGGTGTTAGTCTGCTACTTTGTTCCTAAAAATATTCCATGCTGTGTTTCAGAGATTCCTTTTACATTTGACTTTGGAAAAATATTTTTCCTAGTGCAGGGAAACTAGGAATTTTAACTTGCATTAATTTTTCCAATGCATATAATACATCTTAAAGGGCAGCTTGGAGTACACACTGGTTAAGCGGTCACTGGAATACGTTTTTGAGTCACAAAGCCATTACATTTATCAAGATTATGCTAATCTCAGAGTCTGTGCTTTGGGTGAATTCAGGATGAAAGTGTAACATACTTACCTCCCACTTTGCTTGCAACCCTTCCAGTGAGCTGGACAGTGACCAGGAATGGCAGAGATACCAAGAGGCTGCTGTGTCAGCAGCAGATATCTTGAAGCAAAGTGCTTTTTTTGTGATGCCTCCGGATTCCAGCCAGGTTCACAAGCAGGAATGTACAGAGCACAAACAGAAAAAGAAAAAGAAAAGGAAGAAGAAAGCTAGAGGAGAGCATAATAGTGAACAGAAGACAGAAGGAGGTGACCAGATCAGCAACGAGACTCTATCGTCCATTGATAGAAAGTGCAAGAGGCAAGAAGGCAAATGTATAGAGGACACAACGTTGCCCAGAGTAGTGAAGAAGAAGAAAAAGATTACCAGAAAAGAAGCGAATGATGATTCCGCTCTATGAACCACATATGTAGTCAGGATGGAAGAAGGATGGTGAAAAGTTAACAAAGGTAGTTCCTGTACATTGTCCTCTGCTGGAAATGTGGGGAAACAATTGGCAAAGATTCTGTTTTAGGGGAGTCAAAGGAGTAAGAGTTTAAGTGACTGCCCTTGTTGGGGCATCCCTTGGGGAACTCCCCTTTTTCCATTCCATCACAAACCAATTACTTGCATTGCTGGTTATGCAGAACTTGCACTGAAGGATTTGGGCGATACAGAGACATATTGAGAGTCACCTCTGCCCTGGTCTGATCCTTCTGTGTATCTAGCCCAAATTCTGTGCCCTGGAGCTAGTGCACGTGTGTGATAAACTGATTTTGGTGGAGCTGGTGGCAGAGGATCAGTTCCTACTTCACCTCTCCCAACACCTGCTGCCAGAACCATGGGAGAAACAGCTCCAGGCTGTGAGAGAGACTGACTCACCCACAAATATCCTGGCAAATCTTGGGGACCCACCTACCTCTCCTATAATCACCAGAAGTATGTTACCGAAACCTGCCATGTTACTAATTCCCATGGAATATACACCTCTCCAGGGGTCCTGTGCAGAATTATAAAAAGATTGTGCAATGGTGTCACTTCATTGTTATAAGCAGGTGTTTCTTTCCAAACTGTCGCCCTCGATGCTTTATTTTCATGGTATTACATCTGCCAGTGTGCAGTAGAATTCAATAACAATAAATGTCTCCTAGTCTCATTTAATATAATGTTTTATGCACACTGCCATCTTCTTCCATTAGGATTGGCACAGCTAACAGAGGTATTGCACATCATTAGAGGCTTTAGTTGCACAATTGTCTGTAGCTATTTGATGCTGCTGTAGAACTGCCAGATATAGGTGCCTTTGAGCCCAGCATGGCAGTAACTGCATTTAAGTCCGTATTTGACCAGCCAGGTGTGTGTTGTCTCTCTGAGATGCAGCAGCAGTTTTTGGTAGTTTTCAGTATTGTTTTTACTTTCCTAATAGAGGCCTGCAGCTCTGAGATTTCAGGGAAAGACCTAATATTTGGATGGGTGGAGGAACTCAAGATGCTAAAGTGAGAAAATATTGCTCCTTGTAGGGTCCTGGGAGTCACACGCATTTTGTGCAAGAACCCTGATATTTTTCACATAAGGAAATGCCCTGCAGGCATCTAAACTGCAAAAGTATTTTGAAAATCGGCCTGTGAATTAACCAAGTACACCAACAGAAATCACATGCCTTATGGCCATCGTTACAATTACTCATAATTTTAACTTCTGAAAATC
Source organism: Malaclemys terrapin pileata (assembly GCF_027887155.1). NCBI lineage: Eukaryota > Metazoa > Chordata > Testudines > Emydidae > Malaclemys > Malaclemys terrapin. The sequence continues at coordinate 11,512,121 of NC_071520.1, read as the reverse complement.
ATGCGACTTTTAAAACTTTTTCTGGATTCCTCATAAATTTGACTTCACTTATACTGTAAAGAGGATAAATATACAACAGTCTCAAATGGTTTTCTTTCAGTTTACTGAAAGTTAAATAAATTTACAGGATAACACAGAGTGGAGAGGGGCATCAGTCCTAGAGACAAAATCCACTGAGATTTTCAGTTACTGAAATTAGGCTCTAATAGCTCATAATATCAGAGTCCAGGGAAAAAGTCTTCTGTATACTGGCACCAATTTACATCTATATGTTTGCAATCATCAGACATGGTGGCTATAGGGACACTGTCAACTTATTTGTATAGTTTCTTTTATTCTCCATTGTTTCTTATCCTTTTAGAGGCTTGATCATATTTTCCCCTCATTGGGTTTTGTCCCCTCTACGGTGTAAATTGATAGCTTCAGCTCCATTAGAACCCCAGAAAGAAGTTTATTATGGCTTCTCCTATGTTTGTTTGCAGCTCAGCAGTGATATGAACGTATAAGCAACAAGGAAGAAGAGGAATTACTAGAAGCATTTATAATTAGGGCCTCAGGACTCAAAGCATTCACTTATACAAATAGATCCATGGAAATCTGAGGGGTTATTCACAGGAGTGAGGGCTGTAGCATCAGGCACACAGTGAAGGGCTAAAAATTAAGGATGTGGTTACACTATATTTATACAAAAACAATCCACCTGTGTGGAGATCTTTACACAGTAGATCTGATACATGTGAGAGAGACCAATACACATACACACAATCTCTGTTAGAAGGGGCAATGGTGTAATATGAGGGGCAGGGCTTAAAGAGCCTTGTTTCTGAAACATTATTTTCAGATGTATTATGTTGAGCCAGTTCTTTTTCTCTCCCCATCCCAAATGCTGACCGCACTGGCTCCACTGACCACCCTGTGAGGGGTGTGAGAGACCAAGAATCAAGCCTGCTGATGTGGAGAACTAAACATTCCTTTCCTTTCTCCTCACCTTTAATTTCTGAATTTAAAACAAAGTAGAACTATTGAAAATACTCAGGCCTCTTACCCTAAAACAGCCCTGGCCTAGTGGAAGTCATATTTCTAAACCTAAATAAATTGACAGTGTCCCTTTTAAGTTAAAGAAATGGCACGCTTTTAGTTAGTGGTTCTGTAATGAGAGGATAGTTCTCATGTCATCCCTGGCTCTGCTTCTCAGTGTCTTTTAGTTGCAGGGCCAGTATTCGGGCTCTTGTACTGTCTGCCCCAAGAAAAGTTTCTCTCTCATTCAGTTTCCATCTGCCTGTTTGCAGCAGTGGTGGGTGTTTAAGCGATGCTCACCTGCCGTTAGCGGCTCAGCTCTGCTCTTTCCTGCAGGACTTGCTGTGGAATTGGCAGGTTTACATATATGCAACCCAGCTAAGGTTAAGAAGAATAAAAATTCCAGCTATCCCTTTGCAATTTTGCCATAGACCATTCAGACTCTTATCCTGGTGGAAGTCCTTAATTTCTGGTCTCTGTGTTGGCCATTGTTCCCTTTGGCAGTGGAAGCTAGTGGTGTCAGCCCTGTCCTTTGTCATCCGCTCTGGATGTGTGCTCATAGCTTTGTGTTCAAGAAAACCCTCTTCCCGTGTTGTGTTTGGATGAGGGTGAGGACTTTACACAAGGCAGTGGAGAGGGGCTGGAGGCCTCCGGGCCAGGCACTCTCTTCCCGGTGGAAGGCAGCAGTGACAGTGAATCACAAACACAGATGGAGGTGCTCCTGACGGCTCAGTCATGGCAGTTGCCTGTGAACTGTTCACCATGGTTACTGAGTGGAGGATGCCATCTGTGTGGGGATGAAGGTCTCAATAACGCTGTGAGTAGATGGCAGCAAGTGGCTGTGGCTGTTGGTGGAGTCAGAGCTGTGGTACAGCACCAGGCTGCTAGAGGAGACTGTTAAAAACATGCAGTTTTAGCATGGTAGTTTCCTTCATCTGTTCCTTCTCTAATTCCCCCCTCCCTCCCTCCCTCCTTCTACATGGCATCTAAGGATTCTTCATCTCAGACATGAAGGTCTGATATCTTCCTGACATCACTGAAGAGTTAGGGCTCATCTACACCAACACTGAGCTTACAGCAAACTGGGGTGTAAATCTACCCCACACTAGCTTGCCATGTGGACCCCGCTGCAGTGTACTAAAAGTTCCATAGCGTACCTTGATCTATGCCTCTTTGAAACGGGCATAAATTAAAGCAAACTGTGAAACTTCCAGGGTGCGCAGCAGGGTCCCCACAGACACTTAGTTCATGGCAGGCTAGTGCGGGCTCGATTTACACCCCAGTTTGCTGCACACTAAGTGTTTTTATAGACAAGCCCTCACTCCTTTATCCCATTCCCATTTCATATGCAAAGACTTGCGTGCCCAGATCCAAAGCTGTTCTCAAAGTATCATGGGAATCAACCCCCTTGGAATTAAAATGACTCACTAATGTCCTCTCAGAGTTGGTAGGCTTTACCCTATATCCTATCCCTGAAGGAATCTTTGCCTCCCCAACCCTGAATGCCTTCTGCATGTTTGGCTGTGTAGGGACACCATTCCTGCCTGTGTTCTTCAATGTTAGTCACTTGTACAAATTCCACATAGGCCCCATATCCACACCCATACCTCTTTTTGGATATGCTGAAAAATCCCTGCTATGGACTGTGCTTTAGAGCTTCCTTTCATGAGGTCATTTTCTGTATCCCCCAGGGCCTGGTTGGAGTTCTGTTGCAGAATAGGAAACCCTGGATGCTATTTCATGTCCTACCATTGGGGTTTTGGCAGATGGAAGCGGGATAGAGGGACAGTATAAAATGATAGTTTATTGGTCTTACCAGCTGGGCTCGGGGTGAGGCGATGGCCTGGCTGAAGGTGCTGAATGGTTGTGTCTTGGTTCTGTAAATGTATTGTTGGTGTCTGTGACACTGACGTGTGGATCCCGGACTCCGTATGGGTCTCTGATTCAGATGTAAACACCTGAGAAAATTAATGTTTCCTGAGCTTTGGAACAGTGCCTGGGTCAGATCTGTCTCCTACAAGCCTTCTAATAGGCACTTACATGGGCAAGCTGGATTGGAAACAGCAAGCGGGTCCTGTTTCCAAGGAAACTCATTGCTGCTTGGCAGTGCAGCAAGGAAGCTTGCTCTAATGTTCCCAATGTTCCAGCTGGTATTGGCAAGGCGCTGGGGTGAGGAAGATTGTCCTGCTGGAGTGGCACAGACAGGGTGCCAGATATGCTCTACTGGCATAGGCAGTATGCTACGTGATATGCAGTGCAGTTTTAAGTAGGGGAATGAAGGCATATGACAAATACCATTCCCTGCTTTGTTACCTGTTTGGTTGGTGTCAGGTTAGTCAGGGCACTGAGATTTGCTGTATCTGTTATCACCATGGTCTGGGGTAAAAGGCCAGTATGTGCATATTGGGCCACTTCAGACTTGTGGCTGTAGAGAGCTAGAAATGAAAGAAAACAAAATTGTGTGGATTCTGGAGCTCTGAGAGTTGTAACTAGGAACAGTTAAATAAATGGGAAATCAACTTTAGCCAAAGTGACACCAACATGAATCTGCTGTCAGTCAATCCTGAATCTCAGACACAACCAGTAGGACATGGATCTAGGAGAGGAATCACCTACCCTCCTCTTCTGGTCTTCTGATGATAAACAGAGTGCTGCAAGCCCAGGGGCCATCAGTTAACCTCTGAAGCAAAAGGGACTGGAGGTGGTGAGATCCAATTTGAACCCTTACCATGGGGGCTCTGTATCTGGGCCATGGTGGCCATGAAGGGGCTCTGATTGATGTGGCTCTGGACCTGCTGCATGATGGGCTGCTGGTAAGATGGGTGGAGCTGCTGGGAGAACTGGACAGGCTGAAGGGTAGTAAGGCTGCTTCCCATGCTGTTTATCACAGGAACACTCTGGGCTTGGGTGGAGGTTAGGCCTGAGAAATAAAGACATGCATATTCAGTTCCTTGTTTCATCTCCTCTCAGACTGGGAGTGCATGACTGTTCCCTCTGCCGAAGTGGGGTCTGCAGAAATTCTGGAATGGTTTCCATAGCTGTGCCTAGTCTTCGCTTCCCGGCTCTTTGAACTCTGGTCAAGTGAAAAATTCTCTGAGCTAGGACTCTTTGGGGCAGGGGGAGCTGCTTTACAGCTGTGCCTTGTCCAGTTGTGAATGAACTTAGTGTCTATGAAAGTTAAGGTCTATCAACAGTAGTTTGAGCCACATCTCGTGCAGAAAAGCACCATGCAAGTAGCTCTTACCACCAGTGCTTGTGCCTGAGGTGAGGCATCTTGTTCAGCCACAGATTACGCAATGCAATTCTGTTCAAATCTGCTTAATCCTTCACTGGAGAGACCTTCTTTAAAAATGAGAGTGGAGTTTAATGGCCCAGTCATTATTTTAAGCTCACCTCAGTCTGCTGGCAAGAGTGCTAGGTGTAACTAGCCACAACAAACTAAATTTTAGACCTATGGGGTTCATTTTGTTTAGGCTACCAAATAGCTGGATTTGAACCAATGACATGGAGACGAAAGGTTTTATATCCCTTTACTCAAGTTCCTTAGCCATCCATTCCCCACTTGTGAACTGGTAAGCCTCTACAGGAGCGGGACGTTTTCATATCATGTGGAATGGTGCAAAGTACTAATGCTTCTGAAGAGCTCCTGACAATCCCTAAAGTTGTGATAGACTCCCCCAGCCATATATTTTCCTTTCCACCTCAAAGCTTTTGACTCAGGAAATGAGACATTTATAATGATCATAGATCCTTTTTTTCCTTTCTGGAAATCCTGATAAATAGAGTGTGGGATAGAAACCACAATGAGCCCTCCAACTTCCCCACATTGTTCACTGCTTACCTATTACCAGGGTGGAGGCCCCTGTGTTGGTGAATGCTGGTGCCAGGGATGAGGTCTCACCAGCTCCAATTGCCATAACACCAGGCAGTGATGTCATGATTAGATTCTGAGTTTGCTGGCTCAACGAGTGTGGATTTTGCTCTAGGCTGTGCAAAGCGGTCAGGGTGCTGACAGGAGGGAGAGGTCCCCCATGAGCAGAGATCTGGGCATGAGGAAGAAAGAAGAGCTGTGAAAATGCTATCTGCAACAGCTGGAGTATGCTGAGCACTTTAAAGTTCCAATCTGTGATCAGTTTCCCACCCAGCTTCTGACAGTTTGGAAGGGACTTCATTTAGCTGAGTACAGTTTGTATGCTTCCTTTGATGCTGCCTCCATGCTGATTGATTAACCATTAAAGAACACTGTCACGGTATTAACAATAGCACTTTGCCCTGGTCAGTCTCCTCCCATCTGAGAATCTCAAAGTGCTTTACAAACATTGTGAATTTAGCCTCTGTTCCCATATAGTGAAGTATTATCCTCAGGGAGGGGGAAATGAGGTACAGTGGTCCATCCATTTACCCTATTGCTGCTTAATGTTATTAAAAATCCCATGCAAATTTTTATGTATAAAAAGTTTCAATGCTTTTTTTTTTTTTTAAACATATTAAATGTTCAGCTTTAGCAGCCTAACACTTATACTTGTTTAGCACTTTGTAACTAGGGACCTCAAAAGGCTTTACAGACTTGAACCCTCACAACCCCATTAGAAGGTAGATCTGAAGTTCATTTTAGAGTTTGAAAAGTGAGGCACAGAGAGGCTAAGTGACTTAAAAGTTGGTTCAAAGCGGAGGCTAGAACTCATGAGTCCTTCCTTTCTTAGGGCTTCTCTACACTCTACGTAAGTACGCACCAGAGAGGTGTAAATTCTAGTGTGCATTATTGCAGGGTTGCTTGTTATAGAGAGAGGGAGCATGTCTGGCTAGTGGGTAGAGCAGGACTTTCAGTTCTAGACTTGGTTCTGTCACTGACTGAATTTGTGACCTTTGTCAAATCATTTAACCTGTCTGTCTCAGTTTTCAAACTCTCAGATTAACTTCATAATTCATATCTACCTTCTAGTGAGGTTGAGGTTGTAGTCTGTAAGCCATGTGAGGTCCCTAGTTAAAAAGTCCTATAAAAGTATCATAAGAGTTCAGCTACCAAAGCTGAATACTTAATATATAGTTATTTAAGAAGTTCCAATGCTTTATTTATGAACAACTGCATTGAATTTGTAACAAGATTAAGGAGCAATAGGGTAAATGATTGGACTCACCATCTTGACAATGTCTCTTTTTGTACACAGCAGTAAAAGGAGATTTTCAAAGTCTTGTGGAAAGACTTTTCCTTCACAGGAGTGACCAGAAAATCAGCAAAGTGACTGGGTGACTGTAAAGATTTTAATTGGATTCATAAATTGAACTTTGCCCCAGGACAGCTATGGACCAATACAAACGTCTTGCTAACAGGTTTTATATGTAGCATACAATCTAAGGGAACTGTGCAAACCAGCCAAGAATGATCAATCGTATAATCTTAGCGTAGTGATACAAACCACATGGGAGGAGGCTTAGTTAATGAAAGATATCCAAAGGAGATCTGCCTCAAGATGAATATGATTAGGCTGGTACAATCCAGATTTACTGTACAAGATCTATTGGTAGGAATTCTGTGCAAACTGGGTTTGTTGCACCTAACTTTTACAAATGGGTCAGGGCAGGTAACAGGTCCCTGTTTTGTTAGTCCCATTCGATTCTTTTCAGCTATCTTGCTGAGTGTGGAGTTCAATCAAACGTGAGTGGTAATGGAAGGAGTCTGATCAGTGGGAGAGGAACAGACCTTTTGGGGTGGGCAGGTTAACAACAGGTGTGTCATTAGATGTCTTGGGCCCTGTTTTCCTACTGAAAGGTGTACCATACTGTTTTGATTAATCCCAGGGCAGTAACGGGCTAGGGTAGTCCTACTCAATCTTCATGCTCCCAGTACCCACCCCCACCACTAGGTGGCATGGTGTGAGAATCCTAAGAATGCTTTTGAACTTGCTACTGCTGTGGGGAGTTAACAGCATTCTGGAAAATATAATTTCTGAATATTGTCCTCTGGAAACCCAGGGATCCTTCTTTGATTCCCTGACATCATGGAATCACCAGGACTAGGGTATATGTCACTCACCAGCTTAGTGTCTGTGCTCAACAGGTTCTGGCTTGGCTCCAGTCCAGGGGGAGAGACCTGATGAAGAATGGTTTGGGTGGTCACCATGGAACTGTTCCCATGATGATTGCTGCTGGAAGACTCTGCCTCATTGGCTGGCTGCTGGTTGTACCTCATTCCTATGTCAGAAAAGGAGAGACTTGGTTCCCACAGATGAGGCTGATCTAGTAAATTAGGACAAGCAATAAATTCAATTCCCTTTGTAGGCCTTTGTCAGGTGCACTGAGGCAGCCCTCCTTCACTGGTGCTGTTTCAGAGCTGAGAGGCTGTGTGGACTGAGCATGGTACTTGGAAACCAAGAACACACCAAAATTTTAATCCTCTCAGTAGCTTGCTGGGTGGCCTTGGACAAGTCATCTCCTAATGTACTGGCTTTGTGCAGGGGCGAATATCGCCATGGGGGAAAAGCTGTGTAGCTAAGTTGGTTAGAAATTCTTCCTGGGAGTAAATATAGAAAGGAAGGGAGTTTGAGTGATAGCATCTACCACAAAGTGAGAGGGAAAGTCTTCCAGGTTCACTCAATCCTGGGCTTCCCTGCCCTCACCAATAGACCCAAATCCTTCCTTGGAGAGACCACCACCTGTCAAAGGGAGGGGGGAATTCTTCCTTTTAGCCTTTTAAGTGGAAGGCCTTCTCTATTCTATTGTGTCAAGGGAGATTGGTAGCAACCTCTTACTCTGAGAGGGATGATGGAATTTCCACCATTAAATTCCTGCTCTAGCACTGAGGACCTGTTTAGGTAGTAGCTTTATTCCCTTCCCTGCACAGAGCGGGAGTTTGCACTTGTGCTCTAATTGGAGTGTCTCTTCCAGCCCTGGAGATCAATGATGATTGATACTGCTTCACTAACACACTGGCATCTCAAGGACTTTTGCCTAGAAACATGAGAAAGGACAAAGCACCTGAGCATTAGAAAAGTGAGCTTGCTGAATACAGGTACTTATTGCTTGTTCATCTGGCTACCACAGAGAAAGGAGGCAAAGATGCCATTCTTCTGCTTTCAGTGCTTATGAAAACTGACAGTCTGTTTTGTGTTGCTGAGGCCGCAGAGGGTTACTTTTCCTAACTCCTAACAATTCAGCCAAGAATGTTTGTGTCTCTGACTTGTGGCAGTTGGAGGCTCCCAAAGAGGGAGCCGTGTGTGTGAGAAGAAAGGGTATACAATTAACCTCTGAGACAACCTAACAGGCGAGCCCTTGAAATAGGGATTACTGACTACTGTTCATCAATAGGGGGCTGTGACAGAGCAATGAATGAGAACTGACTGTAAGGCACTCCCTCAGCATTGAGCTTCCAATGTCCTCTTCACTCCACTTCATAGAATCATAGAATATCAGGGTTGAAAGGGACCTCAGGAGGTCATCTAGTCCAACCTTCTGCTCCAAGCAGGACCAATTCCCAACTAAATCATCCCAGCGAGGGCTTTGTCAAGCCTGACCTTAAAAACCTCTAAGGAAGGAAATTCCACCACCTCCCTAGGTAACCCATTCCAGTGCTTCACCACCCTCCTAGTGAAAAAGATTTTCCTAATATCCAGCCTAAACCTTCCCCACTGCAACTTGAGACCATTACTCCTTGTTCTGTGATCAGGTACCACTGAGAACAGTCTAGATCCATCCTCTTTGGAACCCCCTTTCAGGGAGTTGAAAGCAACTATCAAATTCCCCCTCATTCTTCTCTTCTGCAGACTAAACAATCTCAGTTCCCTCAGCCTCTCCTCATAAGTCATGTGCTCCAGCCCCCTAATCATTTTTGTTGCCCTCTGCTGGACTCTTTCCAATTTCCCCACATCCTCCTTGTAGTGTGGGGCCCAAAACTGGACACAGTACTCCAGATGAGGCCTCACCAATGTCGAATAGATGGGAACTATCCTGTCCCTCGATCTGCTGGCAATGCCCCTACTTATACAGCCCAAAATGCCGTTAGCCTTCTTGGCAACAAGGGCACGCTGTCGACTCATATCCAGCTTCTCGTCCACTGTGACCTCTAGGTCCTTTTCTGCAGAATTGCTGCCCAGCTATTCGGTACCTAGTCTGTAGCAGTGAATGGGATTCTTCCGTCCTAAGTGCAGGACTCTGCACTTGTCCTTGTTGAACCTCATCAGGTTTCTTTTGGCCCAATCCTCTAATTTGTCTAGGTCCCTCTGTATCCTATCCCTACCCTCCAGCATATTTACCCCACTCCTCCCAGTTTAGTGTCATCTGCAGACTTGCTGAGAGTGCAGTTCACGCCATCCTCCAGATCATTAATGAAGATATTGAACAAAACTGGCCCTACGACCGACCTTTGGGGCACTCCACTTGAAACCGGCTGCCAACTAGACATGGAGCCATTGATCACTACCGGTTGAGCCTGACGATCTAGCCATCTTTCTATCCACCTTATGTTCCATTCATCCAGCCCATACTTCTTTAACTTGCTGGCAAGAATACTGTGGGAGACCATATCAAAAGCTTTGCTAAAGTCAAGGAATAACACACCCACTGCTTTCCCCTCATCCACAGACCCAGTTATCTCCTTATAGAAGGCAATTAAGTTAGTCAGGCATGACTTGCCCTTGGTGAATCCATGCTGACTGTTCCTGATCACTTTCCTCTCCTCTCCGTGCTTCAGAATTGATTCTTGAGGACTTGCTCCATGATTTTTCCAGGGACTGAGGTGAGGCTGACTGGCCTGTAGTTCCCCAGATCCTCCTCCTTCCCTTTTTTAAAGTCACCCTTCTCCCCTCATCTCGTGGATGCGAAGATATCCCTTTATCACCTACACTCTCATCTTGTGTAAACCCTACATCAGTTTGGCTCTCCCATCTACTGATCAGCTTCTGAAGGGATACGCTTCGAAATGGCCTTGGTGCCTGAACTTGCAGGCTCACCTGTCTCCTGTTCCAAAACTCCCGCTTTGTAGTCAGTACTCACCATGGACTTTGCTTGGCGAGATAGCAGGCGTTGGCTGAAGGGAGGAAGAGTTGAGAGAGGTCAGTGGGGGAGCAGAGCTGGGCTGCGGCCCACTGTAGGTATCCATGGCTAGCTTGTGCCGAAAGGCCTCCTCCTTCCTACGGTTGGCGAACCAGTTATAAACTCTCACCTCGGTGACCAGGTTTGAGCCCAGACCTTGGGCCTGGGATGGGGAGACGCCACGCTGAATGCACTCTGCCCTGTCAGGAGAGAGCACAGGAAGGGCCTTGGTGGTCTCATAGCTGCATTAGGAAACACTTTTTCTTTCTGTTTGGTGAGCTGGAGCACTGTTGAATGATGGATAGCTCTGGGTTGACTCCCTAATCATCTAATATGTGCTACGGTGGCTCCTGTGACCAGGCAGGGTCTCCATAACACCAGCACCTCAATGATGCACTCATGGAGTTGCGGGGGAGGAGGGCACGCTCAACAGCCAAAGGTCTGTGTGGGTGTGTGGTGTGTTCATGACTTTGGTGTCTGTATGCACGTCATCAGGCCGGGTCACCCTGTAAGCAGAGGCCCAGGGCAGGATGAGCAGGCTGTTCTGTACAGTGGTTAGAGAGGCAGAGCGTTGTTGGAGCCCAGGACTGAAATAACAGGCAGTGAGAGTTCAGTGCTGGAAGCTTGTTCTATAGCTGGCTCTAGCCAATCATTCTCTTACTTTGTCTGTGTATTGGGATTTCACTACACAGCGTTTGGCAAATTGTATCCCAAAGAAAGATCAATAGGAGATCTCAATCCACTGCTACCCCATTGCCCTTACGCAGAGCAGAGTATGGCTTCTGGCAGAATAGCAAGAGCACACAAAGGCCTCTTCCATCCCTCTCTTTTTCCCCCCCTCCATCAACACTGGAGACCCTCCTTCACCTGTTGCACTCCTCCACCAATGCTTCTCTCTCCTCCTTGCTCGGGTTCTTCTGTCTCTCATAAGCTTGGAATAGGATCTGTTGTGAGGCAGGACCCCACTTAAAGCGGTTTCTTCTCCCTTTCTTGGTGGGCAGGTCATCTCCCATGGGCTCCTCTGCCACGAGTCCCTGACCAGCATGGGTGAACTCTGGAAACACAAATGGGCAAGGGGCTTTGCTTGCTGATAGGATGTTTTTGTAACATTCTCTTTCTTGGAATTCAGCTGTCTCAGAGCAGCTTATCCTCACTCAGCATCTCCTACTATTGAACAAATGCAGGTGGAAAATCTAGATGAGATTTAAATAAAGCTCTATATTTGTCTAAAATGGGTAAGATTATCCCCAATGGGCCCATCGGACATGTTGCATCTTGATTCCTAGTGTGAAGCAGTGAAACAGAACAAGCAGCAGGAGCTGGGGTGGATGCAGCTCATGTAGAGTCCAACCCTCTAGGCCCCACTAAAGGCGAAGTTATTAATTTTACTAGGGGCCCATCTAATATGTATAAAATGAAACCGATTACAGCCACATTCGTTCGTGTGGAGGTTGCAAAGGCTATTGTTTTAAGCATGTATTTGTAACACGCTGGCTTAGTATGTGTGAGAGATGATATCCCACTAATGGCTGACCCCAGAGCTACAGCCTGCTACTTACTCATGGCTAAAGGAATTACTTCTTTAGATGAAATTGCAGAAAACTCTTTTCTGGTGCTGAAAGTCCTGGGTTCTATCATTGCTGGTGATCAGCTATGCTGTCTGTGCTTACATAAATGCACTTCATTGGGAGTGCCCCATCTTGGTCCAAGTCGATGCCTCCACTTGGATATACCGATAGATGAGGGCTATAGCCTGCTCTCCACCTTTAAAGAAGTGGGTGGCTGCAGGCTCCTTTGTGCAATTTGGCCACCCGTGTGGAATGGTGACATGGACTTGTCTAACCTTACTGCTAGAAAGGGCCTCCCTCCCATGCCTTCCACACTGCAGATGAGGGTAGGGGGAGCTATAGGACACTAGAGTTAGGAGAGATTTGCTGTTGCTGTACTTACGCTGGGCCACCTCTCGCTGCTTGCGGACATACCAGGTGTAGAGGGCAGCTCTCTTCTGGGTCTTCATGGGTGTGCCTTTGTTGAGGTGCTGTGAGAGGTGAGACTGATTTAAACCCGTAGTGTCCACCACCTCCCTTTGAGGGATGTTGTGCTGCTGGAGGTAGGATTTCACCATTTTTGCTACTCTCCAGGGATCCTCTCTAGAATTAACAGAAAATGCACCTCATTAAAGATAGAATTCTTGTCTGTGTATCCAGGTTGCACAGAAGGGATTCAAGGAATGTCATCCAGCACTTCTTGCATGAAGTGTGGGCACCAGAAGCAATGAGAGAGGTGAATCCTCTGTTCACGCTTTGCCTTTGATGAGGCAGGTAGGATAGATTTAGTATGCTGCATAATAACCGTTCATCTCTCCAAGGAAATCTTTTGTTCAGTGTGACACTCTATGCAGTGGTTTGACCTAACCTCCAAGCTAAATGACTTACTTGTCTAAATCTTTTAATGAGTATTTTTGATAGCCCTGGAGACTGAACTCCTTGGAGTAGCAGTGGTGACGGTTTCCTCTATGCCATCCTTCCTATGTAGGTCAATTCTGACCAAGAGCCTGTCACCTCTGGAGCAGCGGGAGAGGGATGAGGGGTGGAGCAGATGATGTCCCATATTTCAGGGTTCCATTTCTCACAATGCTGTATGTTCTGGGCTCTGCTTTTCAGTTTCAGGAGGTGGGTCTCTTTTTCTCTGCTTCCCTGTCTGTGGGGGATCTGTGCTCACAGATAACGTAATGTACTTTCCTAAACTGGGTTCGCTTTAATATCAGACCGACTGATCCTCACTTGGACTCGCACTCTGACTCTGGCTCTGATCCAGCTTGGGGTAACCCACAGCAGAGCCGCCAAGAGAGAGTGGAGCTCCAAACCCAAAATAACTTTACATGATTCTACAATATATACTCATGCATGTGAGACTCCTGTACCCAGACACTGACCATATGCACCGCCCACATGTCCTTACACATATGGCACTTTACACATACACATATTGATAAGCACACATCTGCTCTTTCAAATTTTCCATTTTGCATCTATGTACTTAGAGAAAAAAAATGAACACGTATTTACAATCCCAACCATTGCACTGCACTTTACAAGCCAAGAAGTGTAGAACTGCATGGAAAAAAAACCCCAAAATAGTAAACTGACCTTGGGAATTTCATAATAGTTGTAAATCTGATAAGGTTTATCAGAACGTCTGATAAGGTTCCTGAGCATTTGAGTAACCATGGGGCTGACTAAGGGGATTGTGGTTGAATTTCGGTGACTGGTTTGGGTTTGACTGAACCTGAAACTCAGTAGAACTTGGAAGATGTGAACCAAGCAGTTTAGAACCAAACATGGACAACCCCTGTGTTGAGGAAATGTATGATTTCTTTGCAGATGTAACATGGAGCTGCCCTCTGTGTTTCTAATGTGAAATGCCTGAGGGACTGACTGGACTGGATGTGATCCCAACATGGTATAGATAATGTTGATGTCCTCTCCGAATACCAGTAGCAGGTGGGTGGAATAAGAGAAAAATACCCAGGACTCTGGGGAAAATACAGCAGGACAGTTGGGGGTGGAGGGCGAGAGCAGCCTGCGTACTAGCTGCTTTGTTGACTCTGTGGGTTGTCAGAGGCTGAAAGGCGATAAGAAGGACAAAGTCCGCACCTGTTCTCTCAGCGCAAACACCCTTATCTCTGTTCCTGCTGCAGCCTCTTCCACAGCAACCAGACGGTCCAAGGAGCAAGCTCAATTGCAGTTAAAGTGTGGCAGGAGGCTGAGACAGGGGGAGAAATCTCTTTTCTTAAAATGGCACCACTGGTGGTTCTCTGATGGTGGAGCTGTGCCAAAATGCTCCATTTTCCACCCTCTCCCCTTGTACTCTTCAAAGACCCCCAAATTAGGGCAACCCATCTAGCCTATTTTTTCCCATTCCTGAGCTTTAAGCAGTTGGTGTTTGCTCTACTACCTCTTGAGACGAGGACTAATCTCCTCCTTATTGTAGTCTCTCTTAATTCAGCCTCTATGAATCTAGCCTGCAGCTGAGCCCTGGGCACTTTCTGTTCTACAGTGATAGATTAGAAGAGATGCTCAAGGGCAAGGCTTCTGCCCTGTCTTTCAGATCATGTTTCTGGGTCAGCTAGTGAAGAAAGGGAGGGGGATTCATGATCACCCATAGACGCTTCTATAACATACTGACTTCCTTCCCACTTGGCATCTGAGCCACGTACTTCCTCTCTCTCTTTTACCAGAATCCCCAGCTCTCTCTGTCAGGAAGGAGTGGGGAGGTACTTGGGAGAGGATGAGACTCACACTTTTCATAGTTTAGAACACTATGGGGTGCCAAGGTAGACACACATTCCCAAGGTGTGTCTACAATTAGAATCATAGAATTTCAAGGTTGGAAGGGACCTCAGGAGGTCATCTAGTCCAACCCCCTGCTCAAAGCAGAACCAATCCCCAGACAGATTTTTGCCCTAGATCCCTAAGTGACCCCCTCAAGGATTGAACTCACAACCCTGGGTTTAGCAGACCAATGCTCAAACCACTGAGGTGCATCTGCACTTGGGAGCTGTTTACAGCACGGATGTCCCCTAACACGGGTAAAGGGTGGTTTCATGGTGTAGCATAGATGATGCCTTAACTGTGTGCACATGTACTGTCCAAGCCAAAGCTTTAATTCCTGTGTAAAGAGACCTCGTGACCCTAGGTTATACTGTAGAGCAGGCTGTGTGTGTTGTTAGGTGAGTTGAACACTCTCACAGACTATCACTTATCCTCATCGTGCCACCTGCAGAGACCTTCACCATAGACAAAAACACCAGGGATGAAATCCTTGCCCCACTGAAGTCAATGGCAAAACTCTCTTTGCCTTCAGTAGGAGTAGGATTTCACCCCAGGCCCAATCTTGCTCACCTTACTTGGGCAAAACGCCCAATTAATTTAGTAAATCAGGACTGCAAAAAGGTCCCAGCCTTGTTCAACATCTGACCGCTTCCTGCCTCATTTTGGCTTCAGCTTTCCATTCTTCCCAAGTACAAACTTTACCCCCATTGCTTTACCATTCTTCAGGGTCTATCTCCAGATTTTCCTTATCCTCAGATAATAGACTTTTACTCTTTCCTTATCATCTTCTAGGTCCTGGTCTCTTGCCTTCAGCTTCTCCTTGTCTCCTGAGCATAGGCTCTCTCCCTGGCCCTATACAACCTCTGGGGCATGGGGTCCTATCTCTTCCATTCCAGCTGCTCCTTTCCTCAGTTGTGAGGTTGCTTTTTGAGGGCGTATTCACCTCCCTTTTGTTACTTGAACAATAAGTAACCCAGGTAGTTAGTTATAAACTCAAAGGGAACAAGAGGCTAGTTGATAATTTATAGCAACATCTCAAATTTAAATGGAAAGTAAATATCAAGTTGTTAGCATTAAAGAAAACCCAATCCAGAGAGCTGGGGATGTAACATTCAAGGGACCTTCTCTCTCCTTCACTCTTCCTGATTTTTTCTTCCCAATCTTTCTCTCTCTCTCTCCCTTTTTTTGTCCTCTTTCTGTCCATCCTCTTTCCTTTATTCTCCACCACCTCTCAGGGCAGCATAATCTGATCCTTTTCAGATTCCCTTGTGCCAAAGATCTGATTTGATCTCTTGGAGGCAGCTTCTGAATTCCTTGTGGTTTGAACTGGAAACGAGTTCAAAGGAGGCCCAGAGCTTTGAAGTGCTCAGGATCATCCCACCAGTCCTTTTAATTGACGACTGCCAGACATCTATCGCCGGTTTCAATGCACAGACTGGACCTGAGATAGGCAGAGAGCAGGGAAGGTAAGACTAACCTCAGCATGGTTGTTTTCATTTGAACTTTGCTTGGTTTGCCTTAGCTTGGCCTATACAATCAGATGCTGACATAAAAGGGGTGTTATAGCTTAATCTCAGGGCCCCTCAGCAACTAGCTCCCTGGGGGAAAGGGCTGGGCCTTTTACCTCTACATCTCCCTGTTTCCTCTTCAGAAAATACGCCCAGAAAATCTTAGCATCTCAACCTCCCTCTTTCCTTGTGGAATTCTACCCTTTGCCCTAGAAGGAAAAATTGCTATACCTACCCACAGGGAACAGCAGCCCTTATCCTGACTTCTCATAAATCCGCCGCATACCCCTCACCGATTGAAGTCTGCGCCTTCCCCTGTCCCCCACCAAAGACAATCTGTATTCTATCTTCTCCATAGGAAATAACTAATAATTGCCCCCATAGGCTCCCCCCACAAATTAATTAATTTACTATTGACTTCTCCCTCCAGTTCTGTCCTTTATGGAGTGAATTGAGGCATTTTCAAAAACACCTACATTATTTAGGATTGTGGGTCCCATGGAAGAGCAATGAGACTTATACTTCTGAATCACTGAGGTACTCTTGAAAATCCCATCCCTTAACTCTCTTCTGGGATTCACAGTGTAGTGGGTGAAGGGCTGCCCCACTAGCTCCTCACTAAGGAAACCTCCCTATGGATTGCATACTCAGTGTATTCTATAGGGGCAAAGGGTAATGGACTCCAGCAAATGAACTTAGAGCTATGTAAGGGAGCAATTGCTTCCATACTGGATTCATTCAGTGTAATACAGTGGTTCACAAACTGCTTCGCAGGATCACTTGTGTTTCACAGAGCACATACTAATGGTCTGCAGAAAGGTGACTGGTCACATTGTGCTTTTTCTCCTTGTTAGCAGGCAGTACATCAAAAGCACAGAAATACATTAAAAATTTTCCTATGTTACTTTCCCATGTAAGCAAGTAAGTTACTGTGACTATGAACAGGAGGAGAGGTGTCCATGAGACAATCTTTTGATCGAGATATGGTCTACAATAGTCTGAAAACTGCTGGTAACACATAAGGAGATTTCTGCACTTTCATAGTGCCTATGTATTTGAATACCACAAAATCATGCACTCAGGTTTTTGAGCAACCATCAATTTGCAAGTAGGAAAGCTCTGTTCTGCATGCCGTTTTGCTAGGTGATCAAGGCTGCTCTCCTACCTTGTGTCCCAGCTGGTGGGAAGTGATTTCTATAATACACCATTTTGTACTATGTATAATATTGACTTCTTACCACATCTCCAATCCTGTTCCTTTGTCAAGTGAATTGAGACATTTTCAAAAACACCTACATTATTTAGGATTATTTATATATAATATAAATTATTATTTTAAGGACATGCCCATCAGGCCTTCTTCTATTAAAAGAAGGCTTCTTTCCTGAAGGGGCTTCTTAGTTGTTGCTTGCCCATTATCGGTCTCTGATATTGACCCAGATGTTTTTAATTTACTTCCCCAAACACACAATTGCTTTTTAAAATTGTGCAGAAAGGCAAAGATTTTTATCAGACCTATCTATCCACTGCCCCCATTTAGGAGACATTTTTAATGGGTTTGGGTCAATATGCTCCATGCCTTGTGGTTAAGAGAGAAGATCATGGTTCTATTTCCAGCTCTTCCACCAACTTCCCATGTAACCATGGTTAAGGCACTTAACCTCTCCGTGCCTTAGTTTCCTCATCTGTAAATGAGGATGATGTCTCATTCACAGTGTGTAAAGAGCTTTGAGATCCTCAGTTAGAAAATGCTGATGAAGTGCAAAGCATTACTGTAAAAATGTGGTATAGAAATTAGTGTTGTGCTGAAACTGACAGAAACCACAGGGCAACTGGAAAGATGGGGAAGATCAGAAACCAGAGTTTATGCCAAGGTGAAGGGCGATGTTGGGGTGAAGGACCACACTGGATCCCCAACTCCTGGATAGGAATTCCCTCCAGTTGTGAAATTCTCTTTACCAGAGCACAGTGGATGGAGTTTAATTCCTGCTTCATCCATTCATTAAAGAGGGGATAAAGCCAGGTGCTCTTCTCTAGCTTCCATGGCTTTCTCTATGGAGAGACACCTGATAAATCATCAGAAGTTAATGATCAAAAAGCTTATCAGGGTCTTTTCGTTTATAAATTTATAAGACAAAAGAGAAATAATAAAGCCATTGGATAATTAGTAACTAGCCAGGGCCCGCCCGGTGCAACTGGAGCTCAAACTGCCCCAAGATCTCTACATAGGCTTAGGGAGAAGAGAGAGAGAAGGAGATGGGTAAAAGCAATGTGAAAGAGAGACGGACAGACAGATAGGCAGACATAGAAATAGGGTGATGAGAGACAGAGAAAAGGGGGGGGATAGAAAAGGAGGATCTGAGGAAAACATCTAGAACAGGGGAGTTGGAAACAGCAAGGGTGTAAGAAAGAGGGAGGGGGACAAAATGAAAAGGCAGAGAAGGGAAAGGGGTTTATTGGATGGAAAAGAAGATTGAATTATGGGGAGCATCTTTCCTCTCAGGTAAGTGCTGTTCCAGTGTATTTTCTTCCTTCAGCTACTGTAATGTGATCAGCTCCAAATCTGCCCAGACTCTCTAGAGGTCAGGCAATAGAACCATCCCCTCTTAAATATTACAGTGAATATTTAACCCTTAAGTACTGTGCTATCTCTCTATCTTAGGGCTATTGCTGGGGTTTTGCTCCTACTTTTTCTTGTTATGTTTTGTATTAATATCCTTTCCCCATAAAAAGGAATGGCCACAAAGCCGGTAAATCCTCTAACTGCAGTTTAATTTTCCCATAAAAGATTGTAAGTACCGGTTTGAGTCTCCAGAACATCGCAGTCACCCTGTGCCTCCTGTCTGCTCCTAATCTTGGAGAATAGCTTCAGTGCAGACAGATGAGATTTTGTGGCTAAGGATTTAATTGTGTTAGGTGGATTTGAAGGGCGATATCCTGAAGTCCTTGCTCAGGCAGACCAGCCATTGGAATCCCTAGGATTCATGTCGCTGAGTTAGAATTGCAGGAGCACAATTCTGATTCTGTCTATGGGTTTACTGGAGTGAGAGTGAATGGTTCGGGAAACTCATACTTTTTTGGCTATTAAGACTAAATAATTGCATGTTAAGGCAAGTCATAAAACAGTAGTCCGTAGACTGCACATTGTCTATATTCAGTGTTCATGATGGGAGATGGAGGATAGAAGCATTGGGTATGTTGACCTGGATTGCCAACCAATTTGGCTGGCACTCCCTCATCTGAAATTCCCACTGAAATCAGTGGGAGTCTTACCTGCACAAAGACATGAAGATCAGGCTCTCTTAATTTGTCTCTACTGACAAATACTTGACTCTAGCTAAAGTCAGTAAAATAACAATATACATCTCGGTAAAAATGGCAAGAGAACTTAGGAGTATTTTTCCCTCCTATGATGAGAATCCCCACACTACATGATGGAAGTTAATATGACGACTTATTTTCTTATTTTTTTCTAACCACTGAAGTGGTGGCTTCTGTAAAAACTGACAGACAGCTAAAGCGACAGAAGTTGTACAGCTCCCAGATTTTTCTGAAGTCCTTGTTTCCCAGATGATATTAGCACTTTTAATATGTAATTGGGCCCCATGGCACTTTGTGTGTGCGTATGTTTGAAATGTCTTTGGAAGGAAACTGAACATTATTAAGGAACATGAAGCTTGTCAGTTCAGTGGGTTTTGGGGCTGGCATTGATGGAGAGAATCTCTGCACGCTTAGATCAACTGTAATCCCTAACATATTTCAGGGAAGAGGTGAAGGAAAGAGAAATAAAGGAACGGAGAGCAAGAAGGGGAAAGGAAAACCATGTCCTTACTGTAATAGTCTCTCCACCACAGCCTTCTGGTGAGCAGCCTCCTCTGGACTCAGGTTTTCCAGCTCCTTCATTATTGGAGGGGTGAATTCCTCCCCATCGTCAGAGGTTTCCTCCTCGGACATCCTGGATTCCTCCATCCCATTGGGCAGATTGGGAATTTCAGCACAGGGTTCCCCTTTTTCTGCCTGGATGGCACTGATGGCACGCTGGCTTTCACTCTGGAGGGCGTAGGGGTCCACTTCCCCAAGCGCTTTGATCAGGGTCTCCTTGGTTAGCCCTGACTCCAGCAGTGCTCCCAGCAGCTCCACCTGAAGATGACTCAGCTTAGAGACCATGGTCTTCAGTCTGGTGTCCCTTGGATTTGAGTTTCAGTACGTTCTGCCTTCAGCCTTCCCTACACCATGTTCCTGAGGTAACACGCCCGACTGTCAGCAGAGTGGGAATGGCATAGATTCCCCCTTTGCACCCCCCCAAAAAACAAAATACAAAAATGAGCCACTTCAGACCCCCCACGACTGTCCTGAGCCAGTGCTGATAAAGGGACCCTTGGCTATCTGTTTACATTGGAGCAGTGTAAATTCTCCAAGGTTCATATTTATCCGTGTGCTTAGCAAGTTACTGAACTTTGGACTTCAGCACTGCAGCAGCAGTTCACAAAGTGCAGGGGGGGGAGGGGAAAAGGTAGGGAGGCAGAAGAGAAAAGGAGAGTAAAAGGAATGGACAGAGAAAAAGCCAGGATGGGAGATAGATAGAAGAGAGAAATAGAAATAAAATTGAATGAGAAAGTGAGCGCGGAGAAGTCGGACTGGCTCTTGGCCCTATTGGTTTAAGAGCAGGGATAGGCTGGAAGAAGCATGGGGCTAAGCCCCACCAAAACCTTTGGGTTGGAAATTAGTGGCCTCAGGAGCTTGGCCAATCTTTGTGCACCACACCCCAGGCATCAAGTACAACCTCTGGATTTATTCTAATATTCCAAGATCTCCCATACTCGCAAAGGGCTCCCATTGACTTCAGTGGGACAGGCTGGGGCACTAAATGACTGCTGAGCCAGTTCCCCACATTGGCACTTACCTGTCCCCATTTCTCTTCATTGGAACCTACTGCCTTTATTATTCATTTGGTGAGGGCTCTCAGTGTGTACTCTTTATAAAGGAGACATGGGGCCTGCCCCACTGAACTTACAATCTAAGCAAGCAAACAAAATAAACACGCAAGGTGTGTTCTGGGTATTGGTGCACTTCTAAAGGTTCCTGGCTTGCCAACAACTGCTGCTCCTCCTCCCTTTGAGTGCCACCCACAGTGACTTCATTTATCAACACCATAGTTCTATCCCTATCGATACTAACCTGCTTGAGGAATCTACTCCCAACTGTTGGATGTCTTTTTAAAATATATGCACTAGTTAATCCCAAAAGGTATGGGCTTGGTGCCGGAATCACTTGGTCAAATTCTCTGGCCACTGTTGTATGGGAAGTCAGATTAGATGTTAATAATGGTCCCTTTTCACCTTAACACCTGTGAATTAATGTATCTGCTCTGATTGGCTAACAGAAAGCATAATTAAAATTATCAACTTGTAATAGTCTAATCTCCCAATACTGATTTTATAGCTTGTGCCATCTTGACTGGGAATGAATGTTTGTTTCCCCGGTGGGATCAGAGAGGGGAGGATTTTAACCATAATGTTTTACTGAGGGGGTCTTTGTAGATTCTTTCCCCCACATTTGTCTCCCTTTTATATGTTACCCTCTAAGGCCCAAGATGAGGACGGCTGGATGGAGCTCCCTCCACAGCCCAAGGACTGACCAAAGGTGATGCTGCAGAGTGACCTGGGGCACTCCCTTCCCTTTGGGGGCTTCCCAAGCCTCACTCTGTAGAGGTTCACTTACACATTGAGTCAGCAAAGGACAAAGCTCCTTTTCAAAATGGATCCCCATTATGACAACACAACAAGCTGGGCCAATTCTAGGGATGAGCAAGGAAGGTGGTTGCCCTTACCGGCAAGTTCCGAGGGTTTTGGTGGTATTTTTTTTCTCCATTCGGCTGATTGGCCATCTGTTTTTCTTTGCTGTTTGTTTGTTTTCTTTGGCCACAATAGGGGGCACTAAAAACATTTTCTGCCCTCGCCAGCAAAACTCCTAGGGCTGCTTCTGACAACAAATCATCAGTGGATTGCTGGGTCAGCCCTTCAGCAGGGATTTTCACTAATAGTTTGCCTTTGTTTCAGATGACTCTGCTCCAGAAAGCACCTCCTCCCCTTGGCACAGGGCAGAATACACAAGTAAAGTTAACATGGCTAACCTGAGGTCCTGGAACACAGCTTCAGCCTGGTTAAAGGCCATGCATACTGTAGTCTGAGCCCCAATTGTAAGTTTGGAAAGCTTTTGTTGTCATTACAAAACCCAGCTGTGATGTATGTAGCTATGAAACTGCAATCCCCTCGTGTTCTGTGCACTGCGCCTTTATGTCTCTAGGACCTCTGTGTGCAGAGACAACAGCCATAGTGTTCTTGCTGTTCTTTCATGGGGTGTTTTCCTTAAACTAAAATAAATAATTCAGACTGAAAATGTATTTTTATTTTAAGAATGTTTGTATTTGTTGTCTCAAACATACAACAAAATAAAGCGAAGATTGGACAACGTCTAGACAAAGAGAGTTCACATTCTGATCAAACAACTGTGGGTGGAAAACTTTAAAGGGAAACATTTAAAGTTTCTGTCTGGTCTAAAGAAAGAACAGGAGTACTTGTGGCACCTTAGAGACTAACAAATTTATTTCAGCATAAGCTTTCGTGGACTACAGTTCACTTCTTCAGATGCATAGAGTGGAACACACAGACAGAAATGAATTCGTTAGTCTCTAAGGTGCCACAAGTACTCCTCTTCTTTTTGCGGATACAGACTAACACGGCTGCTACTTTGTAACCTGTCTGGTCTAAGGTGCTCCTCAGCATTTAGGGAAAAATAGAAAAGTAACGTAATTATTTTTTGAAATGACAGTCCTGATTTGGAGTGTAGGTTAATGGTGCATGCATTCTCTTTGTGTATAGAAAAAGATAACATTAATTAAAAGGACTCTTTCAGGTTAAAAAATGATGTGTTTCCTGGCCTGGGTTACATTTTAGCTAAAACTTGAAATAATTTCATAGAGTTTAAGGTCAGACGGGACCTAGTCTAACCTCCTGTATATCACACCAACGCCGTGAAACCCAAATGAGACCTAAGTATTAGGATCCACAGAAGACTGCCAATCTGACCTGTGGGAAAATTCTTTCCCAACTCCACATATGGCGATCAGTTAGACCCTGAGCATATGAGCAAGAATCAGTCAGCCAAACACTTGAGAAAGAGAATGCTTGGAGTTGGTGCCACCTCAGAGCTCTGGCCCACCCCACTGATGTCCCATTTCCAGCCATGGTCATCCCTGATGCTTCAAAGGAAGGAGTTAAAAAAAATCCTCACAGAATACATTGGGGAAGGGGGAGAATCCCTTCCTCATACCTGTCAGTTCCCAGCTGAAACCCAGACACATGAGCTTCAGGAACATATGCCATAAACCAGAAGTGAGACCTACTCCCACCATCACAAGCAATCCTATTATACAGTTCTCATAAATTTGTCCAGCTCTCCCTTAAACTAATTACGTTGTTTGCACCCCCAACTCCTATTGGGAGGCTGTTCCACAACCTCACCCTTCTGATGGTTAGAAACCACCTAATTTCCACCCTAAGTTTGTTCATGGCCAGTTTTATATCCATTTGTTCTTTTGCTGATTTGCAAAAAATAAATAATGAACCTAGACTAGTCGAATTCATCATTGTTTCCTATAATTTCACTTTCTGGTTCATCCCTATTACAAAGATGCTGGAAAGGAATATTATTCTTCAAAATAAACTTTGTTCTTTGCAGCAATAATAAAAATAACCGTGGAAATATTTTTGTTAGGTTTTGTAAAACTGACCTTTTTCTAATCCCAAGTTTGGGCTCTATTTTGACCCACCAGTACCTTTTGAATATAAATGGGAAATTATTTCCTGGGCAATTAAAATATAATTGTGAATTTAACTTCTGTTTATTAGTTTCACTTTCAGACTGTTATGCACTATCACAGTAGTGTTAATGACTGGGCTGCAGTCACTGCAGAGGAAGAGTTAAATCCAAACAAACTCCTTCTATTGTTTCTTTTTAAGATCATTATATCGATATTAAATTTAGTAAAACTTACTTTAAAATCACAAACCCCCAAATTCTAGACTTAATTGGACCTGACACTTTCCCTCCCAAAAAAGAGTTTGGGACAATAGGAACAATGCTAGGAAGGTCCCAGCGTGAGATGGAGATTCTGGGACTGCCTCATGTCATTGCAGGAATCTTTCTCCTTCACTGCATTTTCCTACACTAAAATGGCTTATTCTGTATCTCGGTCTCATTCTTACTAAAATAAAAAAACAACCTTCAGGTTCCATATTCATGGTATGTGGGAATACAATGAGGAATCTCTCTTCCGAATGGATTTGTTACGGTGCAGTCAAGTCACAGGAGCCAAAGTTCCAGTCAGCATCAGCACTTGGCAATTGTAGGGAGTCCAAGGTTTTGAAAAACGATACATTAGCAATCTCAGAGGCCTTCATTTGTGGACCTCAAAGTGATTACAAACATGAATGAATTAAGCATCACAATCACATACCCTGAGAAGGTAGATGAATTAAAATAATTATAGAGCATTTTTCATTTGCAGAGCTTAAATTGCTTTATGATGTGGGTATTTTGCAGCTGGAAACCAACGTACCAAAAGGTTAATTGACTTTTCCAGGGTCACGTAGGAAACTTGTTGCAGAGCCATGAATAGAGGCCAGCTCTCCAAGCCTTAACCACCAGGTCATCCTCCTTCCTGCCATTTGGGACTCCTTTGAGTTCATCTGCTTAACAAAAATATGAACTGACACTGACCATATAAAGATTGCTGCTCATGTTGAGGACGTGAAGTCTTGTGTGACACTGTCCAATGACCTGCTCTGGCTGAGGTTTGGAGCAGAGCTGGTCAGGTCTTGAGAAAGCTATCTCCACTTCTTATTCATCAAAGCAAAGGTGATTGTGACCCACAGTCTTTAAATGTGCAGGAGACAGCAAAGGAATAAAGAGTAAGCAATATCTTGGGGAAACTCCCTATTTTCTGATGAAAAAAGGTGATGAGCTACCTCTCTGGCTACCATGGACAGAGCACAATCCTGGGAGACGGTGTGTGGGAGGATTCCAGAGAGCAATTCGGAGGTACAGCTCACATTTCCCATGGACAGATACAATGATCACAGTTGTGTCCATTTGGTCGCTTTAGGTAGGAAATACTGTAGCAATTAGCACCTCTTAGCAGACTTCACACATTGCAGCATTGATCAGTTTGGATGTAGACTTGACACAGACTAGGAGCAAAGTGTAAACTGGCCATGGGCATTTTTGCCACTACTGAGAGCCTCTGAAGGGGTATAATAGTCCCACACAACTTTATTAAACCTTTCACAGATAATGCAATGTGCATTCTATATTTTTGTGAAGAGGGGAAGGTTAATTTACAGTGATTGAGACCAATTTTTTTAAAAGATACTTTATCTTTGAAGGACTTAAAAAGTCTTCTGTTCTTTTATGAATACATCTGGGATTTATGTTCCCAAGTCCTGCTCTATATCATCATACTGTGAAGATGGGCTTCCCATTTGATTGTGAATTATTCTATTTAGTTATATTTAAGACATTAACATTTCTCTGTCACACTTGTAAAGTGCCTAGTATAGTAGTATGTTTCTCTTAATCTTTTTAGAGTTTGCTCCTCTGTGTAGTTTAGTGTAATGACCTCACTATTCTGTGCAGCATAGAGAATTATCTTCTGTATTACACAGCAGCTTTCCCTGAATTGAGTACTTTGGGGACAAATGTACCTGTCCAGGAAGTACCCCCATTTCTTCTGAACACCCCTAAGCTTAGACACATTTGATTTCTTGGTTGCTTCTTGGGAAGAGCCTGCTCTTGAAAAGAGGAGCCAACATCTGGGCTTATTACTGAAAGACACAAGTGAGGAAGATAATATCTAATAATCTTTCTTTAAAACCACAGGATACAGCTTCTTAATGCACCCAGAAACCATCTCCCAGCTAGTCCTGGTCCCTCTTGCAACCTCCAGATATGGAAAACTTCAGAATGGCTGCATCTGAAGGCCAGTTGGAACCAAAGGACTTACTACTTGTAATCTTTCAGAGGTACCTATTCTAAACTCCAGATGCCTGGACAAATAATTAAAACAAAAATCTAAGGGTAAATATTCTTAATATAAAAAAGTTACTGCCTAAAAGCTTTTCCCCAACATAATCCATCAAATCACAGATAAACTGATAAACAGTTCAGAACCCCATAAAATAATACCCCACCTCAAATCCTCCCTTCCTGAACAACCCAAGAGAAAAGATGAGCTTTGCAACATGTCCGTTACAGCTGTGGCATAGGTTAAAGGAGGAGGCTGCAGTGCTTTACCCATCTAAGTTACAGTCCTACTACTAGAACAAAAACTAAAATGTACAGTGGCACAAATTTGGACAGCAGAGGTTCTTGTGACTTAATGGCATGGCACCTGACAGCTTTTGCCATAATAATGAATGTTTGGATGATAAGGACTTGTTTTTGCTGCATCAGTGTTCTTGTTTAATATAAATGTTCAGTGTTTGCGGACTTCCTTATCTGAAATAACTGACTTACTGAGTTGTGAATGACTTGATTAATTTAGGCTGTAATGTGAACTAAGTTACCATGCCTCATATGATGTTTGCAGCTCTACTAGTGAAAGGAAGCTTTTAAAATTCAGAGGCTCAAAATGACACTTGTCTGTTTTTCTTATATCTGTTTTCAACATCCATTTTATTGTTTTCCTTGCCTATTTTTTTTGCAAAATTAATTCACTACTCTTTTCCTTCCAATTATGAATAAATGTAGTTACAGCAGCCCAGTGCTTAAGATTAACCCTTCAATGACAAAATAATATGAGCAACCCTACAATAATAAAGAAGCTTGCTCAACCCAGTGCTCCTAATCAACTTTACATTAACAAATCAGTGTGAATTCATAAAGGAGAAATAAATAAAGAAGGAAGCAGACTTTAGGTTCAAGCTTCTATCTGTATTTTTTTAAGGGTGAGATAAAAATATTACATCTTTCTAAAATTCTGTGCATGTTACTTTCAGATGATAATGAATAATCTCCTTCACTCTCTCCCAAACAGTGGACAGGACAGTGTACTGCATGGGAGTTGTCTGAAAGTGTTGAATTGCTGGCATTTCCTGACAGACTTTTGGAACAAGGTGTGTCTCCTGTATCTTGAATGAGGCATTCTATTCTACTGATAAATAATGCTCTAGTTTTGATTAACCATTCTAGTATTGTTGCTTTTGTCAAGAATATTTAATAAAGTAGTTAACTGAATTAGCAGTCAATGCCACGACGTGAAAGTACGATGTGGGGGTGTTATATAGGTGGTATTCTTGTTTTAAAGCTATATGCTATATTATTTTAGAGCTATACGAATTCTGCTTTTTACGGCCATCTCCCTTCTAAATCAGAAGGTTGTATTAATAGAATTGAGAGAAAATTCAGGCCCATAACATCTGATTTGTTCTGTCAATAACATACATTGTAACCATTGTATTGAATTACATCCATTGTATTCAACTATTCCTCTTATACGTGCTGACAAATAAACATTGCAGTTTTCTATGGCAAAGTCAGCCCCTGACTTATCCACATCATGGCTCCAAGGAGCATCTGGGGAAGGAACAAATACAAATCGTCCTATAATAAAGAGACCACCAGAGGGAGCCCATATAGTTCAATTATTGTAACAGCCACACTGACATTACTACATTTTACCACACCTCTAGCAGAGTGTGTCAAAGTACTTTACTGGCATGAATTAATTTAACTTCACTATCCTTCCTCTTCCTAGATAGAGAACTGTCCTCCTCCTCCTAATCCCCCTGTTACAGTGAAAAGGAGCTATTACAAGTGTAGATGATGATGATGATGATTTGTGCCCTGGGAGCTCACTCTTAATTAACATGTGGGATTGTGAGAAATCCTGGATAACGTTTGTTTTTTTGTTTTTGTTTTTTTTTACAGGGTTACATGTCAGCTGTTTGTGCAAACCGTGAACACCTCATTGGATGGAAGGAGTACCAAAATACATTATTATTAGGGGATTATGATGGGAAATTAGTTTGTAGTAGAGCAGGAGAGTAAACAGCTACTTTTTGGTAGGTACCGAACCTGGAGCCTTGTCCTCAGCAGAGCAATGTCTTGCCTCTTTAATTCCCCTCGCCACGTGGTGCAGGGAGTAGTTAAGATCAAGAAAACAGGTGTTTTGATGCCCTTCCCTGGACATTTAAAATTAGACTGGACAAAGAACTAGAAAGTATGGTATGGGGAATGACCCTGGGGTGGTCTTAGGGAGATGGAGGGGATGAACTACAAGTCTTCTTTATCTCTAGTTTCCTCTCTCTCTAGAGGATGAGGAGGAGGATGTGCACACAAGTATGCCATCCTTTCATTCTTTAACCTGCCTGGATAAACAGAGGTAGGAGCACACATTTAAACCATCTACAGTGTTGAGATTCATATTAAGATCTTGAATGCAGAAGAACCCATTGCAGCTCTGAGATAAATTCTAAGACTGGAGTTCTGATTTTTGCCTTCTTTCCCTGATCATTTCCATCCTCTCTGCTCCCCCCCAAACCTCCGAAGAGCTGACAACCATTCCTGTCATGTCTCTGTCTGCAAGGTGGTCATTTCACACTAGGCCACTCTGCTTTTATCTCTCTATTTCCATCAGTGAGGAATCAGAACTGGGTCTGTTAGACTGACATCTGATAAAAGCCAAGCTTTGTGGCTGATGGGGGAGGGCTCTTTGCTGTCAGTGGTGTCATCTGATTCCCCTCTACCACCCGTTCTCTCCCATGCTGTTACCTTACTGTGCCCTGGGAGCTACTTATGCAACCCGGGACAAAGAAGGATCTTATTTGTTTGCTGCCAGCACTGAAATGGCTCTGACAAGTCTAGGCACTGCAGCAGTGTATGTTCAAGGTGCAGTGCAGTGCAGCTCACTTGAAGAGAGACTGTAATGTCAGACTCTGAAATCACTGAAACTCAGAGTAAGGCTCTCCATCTCTTGCAGGTCTGAGGAGATTCTGTGAAAGAGAGATATATGATAAGAAAATAATTTGGGGAATGCAAGCAATGCCCCACCCCACACTGCTAAGAGTGAGTGCGTGCTGGATCTGCAGAAAGGAATAAACCTGCCTTGTGAACTGGTCTCATTGTTACTGTGTAATGCTGCTGGAGCATGCCTGCAAAATCATCATGAATGTTTACTAGCCTAGGCACAAAGTCTACTTGCCTGCTTTTACCATGTTGTTGCTGAAAATCTAATGATAAGTTAATTGCCCATCAGATAAAATCAGTTGTGCCTCAAACGAATGTGGTAAGTAGAGTTTTTCCAGGCTGTAGAATTAGAAACCATTTCATCATGGGTGGTCAGCATGCGTGCTGCTGTTCTATGGATACCAGAATTGTTTTATGCCCCATTCCCAGAAGAGTCCAGGAAACTAATCTGAAGAACTGAAAAGTACTTGAAGTATTGATTTATTCTCCCCTCTGATAGTGGAAAAGAGCAGGAGATTATGCTCTACTTGTTTGTAAAGACTTGTGAAAATAAATTGTTTGAACAAACTGATGCATGGTATGGTGGGAATCGCTCCCAGTGAAACTCTCTTTGCAGTGCAGTAGAATGAAAAGTCCCAAATTCCTCACTGTGTCACAGCTTTCCAATTTCAGTTCTGGTCATAGTGAAATGCTACTTAGAGTGAGAGTGTTCAGGGAGAAGAAAATTATTTCCCTTGAGAGGGGATCCTGTTGTGTGTGTTTCGCAGGGCTTATCTGGGCTCCCCGCAAAGCTATTCAAGCTCCACAGCCCAAGTGGTTTGAGCATTGGCCTGCTAACCCCAGGATTGTGAGCTCAATCCTTGGCCATTTAGGGATCTGGGACAAAAATTGGTCTGGGGATTGGTCCTGCTTTGAGCAGGGGGTTGGACTAGATGACCTCCTGAGGTCCCTTCCAACCCTGATATTCTATGATAGGCTAACCTAAGATTTTGAATGTGACCTTCTCCTCCATCCCTGCCCCATCTCTATCCCAAATTGTTCTCCCATACCTGCTGGGGTGGGGATAGGGAATGTATCAGGAATGGTATATGTGTGTTTGAGGAGGGACCTAACGGAAGAGCAGATGGAAATATACTGTTAAATAGAAAGAAGGAATTTACAAGGTGGCACAGTCAGGGATCTTTAAAGGGAAAATCCCCTGCTTCTTCCCTCCTGGTGGGTAGACTGTCATCACCAGAATTGTTAATAGGAACAGGCTGTGTTACATGCCATGTGACAGCACTACTCATTGTATTAGCATCACAACTCTTTCCTGGTGGGGTACAGAGAAGGGATCTTACTGTTCAGTGTTCATGCCTAGACCCACTACTTTTTCAGCAGTGGCAACACAATTAGCTCCTGGCTGTGCAGCTGCTGGGTATTGATGAATGATTATACTCAACTCTCCAGTGATGACTGAGGCCTCCACCTGCCACAGTATTCCCCAATGGGGAATGAAAGCTGAGCAAGTGCTTCCTCACGTATTTCTACTTCATATTTTATAGTAACAATTTTTGCAGGCTTTAGAAGCTGGAGGGGTACATGCTACTTATATCAGCTGTTCCTTGGCTTTTCCTCTACTGTCTGGTCAGGATAACTTGGACTGCAAAAAGTTTTTGCAGAGGGTCTAGAAGTGTGGCAACATTACAGGGATGACTATCTCAGCGCAGGACCTCTGAGAGAAAGGGGGGAAGGAAGTGACATTCCTCACTCCTTCAGCTATGATGCATCTTTAACACTGTTTTCATGGCATAGATATGTGGTACTTTAGGGGTATAGATAGAGAAGGAGAAGCCCTCAAAGGAGTCCCAAATGTCATCTTATTAATAAGCACTATTTTAAGTGTACAGGTATTTTGGGTGCTCCCTCCTCCTCACAGGAAAGACATACTTTATATAACAGTGAGCTCCTATGTAATACTTTACTTTTTCAAAGAGCTTTACTATAATTAACTAATCAGTCCACCCACCACCCCTGTGAGGTAGGGAAGTGTTGTTATTCCCATTTGATTGATGGTGAAACTGAGCCACAAAGATGTGAAGTGACTCTCCTCAAGATTACACAGAGAGCCAGTAACAGAACTGGGAGAAGAACCCATGGCTCCCAATACTGTTCTCTAACCACAGATCAACTTCCTGAAACAAAGCTGCTCTGTTTCAATACAGTAAATAAGACTGACAAAAATATAGGTCCCGAATCCTCTCCCATCCAAATAAGACCAAGTAACCCAGCTCCTAATACTGTACTGTCCACTTCAGGAGGGATTAAGTGTTCTTGGATGTGGCATGTAAGGAGAATGCCCCAGCACCCTATTAAATCTTTTTGAGGACAATGGCAGAAAGAAAAAGACTATAAATACAGTCATTAACATTATGTTAATGAATGCAGTCTCTGCATGTACCTTGAACTTACATTATAAGGGCTATTTATTCCAGGCCTAGGTGGAGCTCTTCCATCTCTAAGGCAATTACATTACAGTCACCTGTCACTTAACACTAGCTCTTCACTCTCTGCCATGTTAAAGAGAATAGTGAAAAATATTGAAAGGCTGGACTGATGTCCAAGGGCTTAAACCTGCAAATCCTTACTCAGGCAAGTAGTTTCAACAAAATAACATTGAGTAAAGTTTACCTGAGTGAACAAAGCTTGTGGGATCAGGGCCGCAAGTTGTACTCAGCAGAAACATAATCATTCATAGGATTCAGGATTGTCAGCAGCACTAAACAGAGAGAGACTAAGACAGAGAAGAGGGAAGGGACAAGTTGTATCAACAGGTGACAAGTTTTCTCCCTGACAGATGGTTTTAACATGGTGTTTGGTGTTACAGTGAGACATCCATTTAACATTTTGTCTGAGCATGTTTCGACGTTTTGACATGTTTCGACGTTCTTTTCTGCCCCTGCACGCTTTCCTAAAAGAATCCTGAGCTTCTGGTTTCTTTAATCTCCTTTGTTGTCTTTAAAGAAAAAGTCAAAGATGTCTCTGTAAGTGTAAGTTTTCTGTAGCATACCAGGGAATGTAATTAAAGAATTCTAAAAGTTCAGAATCATTGTACCAAAGACCTGATATTTATCAAGTGCCCCTCCTCCAACAAACTTATTCCTCAGAAGTAGCACGTCCCTGTGAAGTGACATGAATTTGGTGGAACTGAAATAGCAATGGGAAAAGCAGTTGGTTTTCAAGGCTTCAATATGTATACCCGTGTGTGTGTAAAAGAGGGAATAGAAATATAGTTTTGTGTTAAATTAGGGTGTGATCTTCCTCACCCCAGTAGTTCCACGGAAGTTAGGACTTGCAGGATTGGACCTCTAGCTTGTTTCCCCCCACCCCAGCAGATGAAGTCTGGCCTTTGTAGACAAAAAGACAAGCTGTGTGCATGCATGTGCACCCCGTCCACTCCACAGTCCCTGTAAGTGTGTTTCTCTCATGTTCTCCCCCAGCACTGGAAGGAGATCACTCTGCAGGTAAATTTGGGGGCGTTTCCCTTTTTTTTTTTTTTTTTTTTTGGACTGAAGAAACACAAAGAAGCTACTACACTGCTACCTAGATATAATGCGACCTGATATAACACGAATTCGGACATAATGCAGTAAAGCAGCGCTCCAGGGGGAGGGGACTGCGCACTCTGGTGGATCAAAGCAAGTTCAATATAACGTGGTTTCATCTATAACGCAGTAAGATTTTTTGGCTCCCGAGGACAGAGTTATATCGAGGTAGAGGTGTACTGGATATTTCTTGAGCAAGGAGGAGTAATGAAAACAAGCTAATGAGATGCACGTATTGCTGGATTGGCACATCCATTTTAAATGTCAATAGTGTCTTCTGTTATAAATTGAGCATTTCCAGGTAATGAAGGAGACAACAGAGTAGCAACCTCAGGAACTGTGAGGAGTGTAGTTCTCTCTCTATGCACAAATCCCATACCTCATCTACCTATTGACAAAAACCAAGCTGATTTGAAACAAAATTTACATTTACCACCCCAGATTTTAAAATAAATATCTAAACGTATCCAAACCCAGCATTCAGCATCAACTTATTTTGACTGAGGAAGCTCATCAGCTCACAGGATTGAGTCCTATATCTACCCATGACCCCACTCAATGTTGTAATTTCTGGGGAAGGTGGAAACCAACCAATTACATGGCACTCTGCCAGCACAATGAGGGAGATGGAAATGTGGCTAGGGAAACCAAAGAAAACCTCTCCCACTTACAACAAGAAAAATTAGACTCTGGAACTCATTGTCACAGGATGTCATTAAGACCAAGACTTTAGAAAGATTAAAAATGATTGGACATTTATATCGTTAATAGTTAATGCTAACATTTTTTTTGACAATATAAAACCTCATGCTTCTGGGTTTAAACCAGTTTTAGGGATTAGGATGAGATTTTTGATGGGAGAGGGGCAGATTATCCCACAATTGCCTACTGTGGAGTTACTTGCACCTTCTGAAACATCTGGGTGCTGGCCAGACAGAGATAGGATGCTGAACAAGATGGACCATAGGTCTAATTTCATATGCCGATTCTGATGTTCCTAGGTATCCCAGCCTTAAATGACTAAACTGGCTCTATTATGCTGGGGGCTCACAACCTGCAACATGTCAGAATAAAATATGCATAAATTAGACAGGCACACCCTCCCTCCTTAACATGGATGTCACTTTAAAATTTCTGATGTGTGGGTTCCGGTCCCAGAGTTCACCCTATTCACTACTAAAAGACTCCCTGAGATTTCCCCATTCTGAGCTTCCCAGTCTGTACCTGATCCTATCAGGGCCATTCCCTCCATACAGACTCCCAACTCCTGCAGCTAACACTTCCCAAACCAGCTTTCTAGTTGGAAGGAGGGATTTCTGGCAGTCAGTCAGACTTTCATTGCCAGCAGAACTCAAATGAACTAAGAGAAACAAACCCGATGTGCGACGGGTCAGAATTCTGCCCAGTTTTGTTCTGTCTCCACCATTTAGGGTTCGAATCGAGTACAAGACTCTCTCCTCCCTAATGCGTTGTTTACACCGATTACATATAAAGGCGGAAAAGGAGCTCCGCTCCTAGCAACTCCCCTCGCAAAGGCAGGTCCATCGGGGAGGAAAGGTGGTTCCCTGCGGAGGGAGAGAACCGCGCCGCCAGAGCACCGTGCTGGGCGGAGCCCCTTACGCGGTGGGCATGGCTTCTCTGGCTCATACTGTCCCGCTGAGCTGCGAGGAAGGGGGCCGGGTGCAGGCTCCGCCCTACTTCTACTCCCCAGGCAGCTTTCTTGCACTGCAGGGGAAATGTAATAGCTCAGACTGAGCAGGCTCGAGTCCTGTACCCAGGCGGGACGGGAAGGACACCTGGGCTAAATAGGTCACACGCACCCAGAAAGCACCATGTCCCAGCACTGAGGGGAGAGTATAGCCCCCCTCGGAAGGCTCCATGTCCCCAGCACCGAGGGGAGTGAATAGTTCAGGACCCCCCGGGAAGGCTCCATGTCCCCAGCTCTGAGGGGAGTGAATAGCTCAGGACCCCCCGGGAAGGCTCCATGTCCCCACTGAGAGGGGAGTGAATAGCTCAGGACCCCCCGGGAAGGCTCCATGTCCCCAGTTCTGAGGGGAGTGAATAGCTCAGACTCTCCCCCCGGGAAGGCTCCTGTCCCCAGCTCTCGAGGGGGGGATACGTTGGCAAGACGCTCTCTCATCCCCAGAGGAAGCGAACAGGTCGCACTCCCGTTGGAAGGCTCTGCCTCTCCGCCCTGGAGGCTCCCAGGGAACGGAGCGCGGGCAGGCCCAGCACGCAACCGCGTCAGGTTCCGTAATGCTTCTGCGCGAGTGGGCCGGCGGCGGCGGCGGCACGTGAGCGTGTTGTGGGCACGTGACCCGCGCGACCGGAGGCCCCGCCCCCCGTGCGCGAGCAGAGTCTGAGCGGCCTCGCCTTGGTGCTCGGTACGCGGAGTTTCCCCTTCTCTTTCTCCCAGTCCGGACGCCGTCGCTGCTTCCCGGTCATGAGGCCTGGCTGTCGTCGGCGCCCGAGCACGGCCCTGTGGCGTGGCTACTGAGCAGCCCCCCCGCCGGGCGGGGACCCCTTCGCTCCCCTCCCTGTTTACAGCCGCCGCCATGTTGGGCCGGGAGCCGCAGCGGGGCCGCCACTGAGCCCCGGAGCAAGTGAGGGGGAGGAGGAGGAGCCGGGGCTTGGCCACCGCCGCGCAGCTCGGCCGCCCCGCAGCAGCCATGGCGGAGCAGACCTACTCCTGGTGAGCAGCTGGGCCAGGCTGGCGGAGGAGGCTCCGGGCCCGCGGAGGTGGGGGGCCGGGCGGAGGGTCGGCAGGGAATGCTACGGACCCGGGGATGGGCCGGGCGGAGGGCTGTGTGGTGTGTGCGGGGATGGATGAGAGGAGGTGGCCCCCGGGGACGGGCTTGTGACAGGGAGCCGGGGAGGAGGTGTTGTCCTTGGGGACGGGTGGGCAAGGAGCCGGCGATGCATCTCTCCTCGGGGAGGGAGCGGCGCTCGGAGACCGGGCTGTAAGGCCCCGTTCCGGCCTGAGGCGAGTGTGTAAGAACCCACATAGGAGGCAGCAGGGAGCTCTGGGCGCGAGGTCCGCGGTGTCGGGTAAACCTGTAACAGCGGAACTGGGCGCTTATTCTGCACGGGCGTTTATAGACATAACTGGGGGAGTCACCGGAGATACTCCCTTGAACGGCTGCAAATGTAAGTAGGCCTCTCTATAAACACCAAGTGCTGCGCTCTCAGCCCTCTTTGTAGCAGCTGGAGGTCCTTTTAGGTTACTTGGGCACGTTCATAGGTGTTACACTAAACTCCTCTTAGACCCAGAGTAAGGAGGGAAACATGTTTCCTGCAGTTAAAAGGTAATGGGTATTAATTCTTCATAACTTTAGCTCCAGATACATATCCGGATCAGAACAGATAAGACTGTGTGGCAGAGTTTCCCCCCCCCCCCCCATATGTACTGATAATATTGTATACAGGAAATAAAAGAACAGGGTGAAGAGACCAGTCCTTGTGGGAAGAAGTGAAACAGAGCAACTGAGAATAGGGGGCATTGTGTGTCTGTCCTGACCCTCTGTCAGGCCTAGTTGGGATTCAAGATTTGATTGCTTCCATGATTTGCTTTTGATGATTTCAAGGGATTAAAAAGGAAAATATTTCAGATAATCTAACTGTGCAAAGATGCCAAAGGAACAGCTGAATTGTCTGTAAGAATATTGCAGTACTTGCATTGTAGTGCTTTACTCTTTCATATTTTTAAGCTATTTTGTTGTTCTAAAGCCAAGAGTAGTTTTTACGTTTTTTGAAAGTTTTATGAGATTATTATTATTATTAAAAGAGGAAAAACTTGAGCTTTTGATCTTAGGGTGTACCATCTGCAGAGGGGGCATTGCATTTATTCAGTTGAGCCAATGAGGAATCTTTCCACTCTAAATGCTTCTGAAAATCTTAATTGCTACCTTTGATTATCTTTCTCTTTTAAACAGGTGTGGTGGTTGTTGTTACATGTTGTGGTTTTTTTAGAACAGTACTAAAGATAACCACCAAAAGCACTTCAGTTTTTATTCTGAGGGAGATTAATATTTCTGTAGTCTGTGTGAAGCCAAAGATAGGAGTTAGCTGGGATTTTAACCACTTGATATGTTAATAGAGCTATGGGTCTTCCTTGCTATAGCAGAACAATACATGTGTCTCAGAACAGACTGAGTAATTTTGCTTTTACCTATATCCATTAATATAATCTATTGTATCTGGTGTTGATTACACTTTATATGTAGGGCTTTAATCAACATAGTGTGGGGAATGTGGTGAGAAGAATGGCAAGGACCTAGTTCAGAATTTAACACTTCTATTTTATAGCTTTTGCACTTTTTTCTGCCTTCAAAGCATTTAATTATTCATCATGTCAGTCAACAGTCTCTGGATTTCTTTATATAAGTATGGTAATACAGTTCTGTACACAATCTTCTAATGGTACCAGAAGTATGTTTGTTTGTTGTAAAGTAGAAAACTAGTGTTTCTTGGGAAAGCTGTTGAATAAGTGGTGCTGCTGTGCTTTTTCGCAGTTGGCGGTTAATTTCCCCTCCATGTGCTAGATCTAAGCCTCTTTTTGTGCTTTAATGGGCAGCTTTATCAGAGTGAATGGCTTTTCTGTCCCATAGGATAATATAATTTCTAGCATGTGGGTATCCTGCCTTTAACAGCAGCAAACTCCTGATGGAAAAGTGGGACAAAAAAATCCCATAAAGCACCTTCCCTACTGGACAGCTGTAGGTGTAAGGTGGGAGGATTTTTCTGACACCTATGGGGCTTATCTTCTGTCCTGGAGCATATTTGATCACCTCATCTTACCATGCATAACTATCAGTGTTAATCATAGTCACTTAACTTCGTAAATCAAGATAATTTAAAACTGTAATTCCACTTGCATTGAAATCTGGAGACTGCCTATGTGTTAGTGACATATTTTCTAAAATGATAATTACAAAATTTGGTTACAGGACACAAGAATTGTCTGAAGT
Organism: Malaclemys terrapin pileata; assembly: GCF_027887155.1. Taxonomy (NCBI): domain Eukaryota; kingdom Metazoa; phylum Chordata; order Testudines; family Emydidae; genus Malaclemys; species Malaclemys terrapin. Next base: position 11,474,658 of record NC_071520.1, on the reverse strand, counting down.
GATCTCTATAAAATGAGATAATATACCATACTATGATTTTCTCAGAATGTTTTAAGACTTCATTTGATAGAAAAATTAATTTGGAAGTGGCAAGGACATTGCAATTTTGATATTTCACTATTTTACTCTATTTGTATTACAGATATAAAGCTGAAATTTTATGAAATGTTTTCTTTAATTTGTTTTAATTTTGCCTGCATTTTTATTTTGCAGTGATTACTTTTCTTATATTAAGGGCCATTGTGAAAAGGAGGACTGATCCCTTTTTATCATGCCTTTTAATACAGCAAGTGCCTCTAACTTATCTTCTCCAGGCAATTTCTTGTAAAATCTTCATATTTAAACCCTATTCAGAACAGTAACTAACTGTTTTTCTCTGAGCCTTTTCAATCTCTGCTGTATTGGATCTATCTGGGCATTTAGAAACTAGTATTTCAAAGCGGGGTGTATCATCCTAAAAATGAGTAACAAGAATTTATTTTCTCGCATGACTATGAATAGTGTTTTCCTGGGAATGGCTAATCTTGATATGCAATGTGGAACAAGTGGCAGAAGGAAACGTTATTTTAAAAAGTGTTGAATTAAAATGCTTGCTAATGGTGAGTGGGGAAACTTTTTCTGCCAAGTGCCTGCAGTAGTCGAATGAAGCTCATAAGAATGTAGTTGGTTTCAGTGCTACTGCTTAAAGTTCTGACCAACAGTGAAACTGAACTGATGCAATTAACATTGAATTATTCGGAAACTCATGAGCATTAGAGTTATGGGCTTAATCCTTCTCTGGTGGAAGGTGACAGCAGAAGTATTTCATACGTGGTTAGGTTGGGGAGATTGCCACTCTGCCTTTACTATCTTCCAAGCCAGGAAGTGGATCTGTGTTGAGACTATCTCATCAATCAGAAAGTTTTCCCTCTCTAGGAGCACCAAGGGGAGGGAGGGGGAAGTGGCTGTCCATCATAGTAACTGCAGGGGTGTCTGTGGCAGAGATTAATAGGTGGTGAAGATTCAAACTTCAGACATACAAAAGTCGACACCAATACAAAAGAAGGGGATGAAGACAGCAGGATCTGTGGATGGTAACTTAGTGGAAAAAGTCCAGCCCCTTGTTTCCTATCAGCTTGTGGTGCAAAGAGCACACTATTTTCTCTAGGGTGCTTCCATTGGATCCTGCTTGGAAGGGAAAGTAGCATGCATCTCTTATTTGTCTCTGGTTAGTAGGTGTCTAAATGTTCAAGTCCTGCTGTAACTCTCCCTTTTTCTTACCCACTCTGGAAATAGTCTGTTTGTTTTTTTGCTTTCTGAAGCCATAAAAGGTTCTCCAAAACTTGGTTTATACAGAAGACAAGGAGAATGAGGATTCCTCCTAACAAAACAGAAGTATATTTCCTTGATAACTTCAGTCTCATCCTCTCCCAATACTATGGCTAAGTGTAACATAGAACATTGTATGTCTGAATATTTTCCATGCGAGTGTTGTCAGGGAGGACGAAGGATCAGAGTGAAAAAGCAGATCCTGTACTCAGTCAGTAGCCTTTTAATTCTGATTTGGTCACTTATAAAGTTTAGGATGAAGATTCAGGCAGTGGAATGGTCTCTATGTTTGGTGTCAAACTCTTGGGTATGAAGTAGTGGTATTAGGAGGAGGCTTCTCAGCCCAGTGCAGAAACGATGGAAATTAATTTATTACTATTTATTTGGGAATTAACAACAGGTTCATTAATTCTTTCCATGTAAATATTGTAACCAAAACAACAGTTACAAAACAGCCATTATTACAACAGCGAGATTTTGCTTAAGGAGACTTTATACAGAGGTATAGTCATCAAAGCTTTCTATTTAACAGGGTGTTCACATGTTATAGAGTCAGCTTCATTACAGTACCAATGATGTCATTTTTAGTGAGTTTATTAAATGGAGTGAAATCTCTGATTACACAATTAGCAGACCAGGTGTGTCTATCAAGTGTTAATATGAAAAGAAATAGGTCAGGAATGGTTGTATGGAAATTGAGTTTTGTGAACTGTCAAATGAGTCATCAAGCAAGGTGCTCTCAAATAAGCACAAACACATAATGCCATTCTTTGTCCCATGATGATTTCTAATCAGCTTTGTGTTTACAATGTATTTAGATTCAGAATTCTGGGGTCTGTCTTCATGTCGTAGTTAACTTGAGTTATAACTCAGTGTTGCCCCTAACTCAGCCCCCCCCCCCCCAAAAAAAAAAAAATTAACTCAAGTTTGGTGTGATACTTTTAACTCAAATGGGCTGGCCCATCAATGGGATATAGGCTATAGCTTAAGTTAGCACAGATCTTCAGCTGCAAAGAAAATCACTCTGTGAAGCTCAGGTGTTCTTTTGTAGCGTGGCTGCTCTCACTTCAGCTAGGCTAACTTGAGTGAGCTCTGCAGTGAGGACACTTTGGGGGTTTGAGGCTGATTACAATAAATGAAAATATAAGAAGGTAATTTTTAATATATTTTTTAGGAGAGGAATCACAAAACATACTGGCTAAATTCTCCCCTTAATTAATCATACCACCTGAAGACTTCAGTGGGCGTTGTGCTCTCATATGAAGATAGAATTTAGCTTTTACTCTTAAGTTTGTCAAGAACTGAAATCTACAGCAAAATTCCACTGTTAACCATTGTAAATCTGTATTATCTGGTATCGGTGGAGTTGACCTATAGTAAATTTGGAATAACAAACATTAGTTATATGTACCTATTTCCACCCTTACTGGATTGCTCATTTGTTAAATCCCTTTTCCCCATATGCTTTGCCTTTTTAGACTGTGCACTAACCTAGGCAGGCACTAGACTGAAAAAGACTTTGGGACAAGGAGCAGGGGGTCAACTGAAGCTGGGTGGGGAGTAGTACTGGCATTTATGTAGTTAAATGATAACTCAAGGTTGTTTCCTGATCACGAAGTTGAAAACAGTGGTGACTAAATAAATTGAGCACAGTGCAAATTTTGTAATAACTTTAGCTTGGATTAATGACAGACGCCTTATAGTGGCCTTGCAGCTATGCCACATTCTGCTGTGATCCCATCTGATATCAAAACTATATAGGGATAGGTAGGACCACTACTTGGATTCAAAATCTCCAAAAGCTGCAGATGTACTGCTGCAGGCATGGTGTTGGTGATTCTGTGGGTGGCAGTCTTCTTTGCAGGTCAATATTGAGCCAATCTCCCCCAATAGTGTTAAGGGGTATTATACGACAACTGGAGGTGATACTGTCTGCTGGCTTAGATGTAAAAATTGGGGTCCCTGAAGTCATTAAAGGAGATTGTAGGTGTATTAATGCAAGTTTCATGATCAGATTCCAACTTGAGTAAAAGTTTTGTCTGTCTAAATTTTCCTTGCAGTTTCAGTTTAAGTGCTTCACTTACTGTGAAAAACAAAGCAAAACAAACAAACAAACAAAAAAACCACTTTCAACTGTTGCTATGCATAGTTGAACAGTCTAGTTGAACAGTCCCTTTATTTCACCTCAATGATAAGAGTATCTGAGTGGGGAAGTGATTATTATTTACTAGGGCAGTTGATTAATTGCAGATAACTCAAGTGATAACTCAAATTAATCCCGATTAAAAATTAATTGCGATTAATCGCAGGTTTAATCGTATTGTTAAACAAGAGACTACCAATTTAAATTTATTAAATATTTTGGATGTTTTTCTACATTTTCATATATATTTTGTATTCGGTGTTGTAGTCAAAATCAAAGTGTATATTTTGATTACAAATATTTGTACTGTAAAAATGATGGAAGAAATATTATTTTTCAATTCGCCTCATACAAGTACTGTAGTGCAGTCTTTGTCCTGAAAGTGCAACTTACAAATGTAGATTTTATGTTACATAACTGCACTCAAAAACAAAACCATGTAAAACTTCAGAGGCTACAAGTCCTCTAAGTCCTACTTCTTGTTCAGCCAATTGCTAAGACAAATAAGTTTGTTTACATTTACAGGAGATAATGCTGCCCTCTTCTTATTTACAATGTCACCAGAAAGTGAGTACAGGTATTTGCATGGCACTTTTGTAGCCAGCATTGCAAGGTATTAATGTGCCAGATATGCCAAACATTCATATGCCCTTTCATGCTTTGGCCACCATTCTGGGGGACATGCTTCCATGTTGATGACGGTCGTTTAACACATTTTTTATTAAATTTGTGACTGAACTCCTTGGGGGAGAATTGTATGTCTCCTGCTCTGTTTTACCCGCATTCTGCCATATATTTCATGTTACAGCAGTCTCAGATGATGACCCAGCACATGTTGTTCATTTTAAGAACACTTTCACTGCAAATTTGACAAAATGCAAAGAAGGTACCAATGTGAGATTTGTAAAGATAGCTACAGCACTTGACCCAAAGTTTAAGAATCCAAAATTTGAGGGGGACAAGGTAAGGAGCATGCTTTCAGAAGGCTTAGAAGAGCAACACTCCAATGCGAAAACTACAGAACCCGAACCACCAAAAAAGAAAATCAACCTTCTGCTGGTGGCATCTGACTCAGATAATGAAAATGAACATGTGTCGGTCAGCACTGCTTTAAATGGTTTTCAAGCACAACTAGTAATCAACATGGAGGCATGTCCCCTGGAATGGTGGTTGAAGCATGCGCATCTGTCATTTAAATATCTTGCGATGCCGGCTACAACAGTGCCATGAGAATGCTTGTTCTCACTTTCAGGTGACATTGTAAACAAGAAGTGGACAGCATTATCTCCTGCAAATGTAAACAAACTTGTTCAGCCAATCACTCAGACAAACAAGAAGTAGGACTGAGTAGACTTGCAAGCTCTAAAATTTTACTTTGTTTTATTTTTGAATGCAGTATTTTTGTACATAATTCTATATTTGTAAGTTCAACTTTCATGATAGAGATTGCATTACAGTACTTAGGTGAATTGAAAAATGATTTCTTTTGTCTTTTTACAGTGCAAATACTTGTAATAAAATAAATATAAAGTGAGCACTGTACACTTTGTATTCTGTGTTGTAATTGAAATCAATATATTTGCAAATGTAGAAATCATCCAAAAATATTTAAATAAATGGTATTCTATTATTGTTAACAGTGTGATTAATCGTGATAAATTTTTTTAATCTCTTGACAGCCCTATTATTTACCCTTAGATACTTCACAGGTGTGTTGCATGAAATTAGTTAGTTTTGTAAAGAACTATTGAAGAGCAAAATATTTTAAAGTGTCTGACTTCTCTTGAGACCTAAACTCTCATTCAGTTGTGAATTCCTAGATTCTTAGATTCTAAGGCTGGGAGGGACCATTGTGATAATCTAGCCTGACCTCCTGTATGGCACAGGCCATAGAACTTCCCCAAAGAATTCCTAGCCCATATCTTTTTAGAAAAATGTCTAATCTTCATTTAAAAATAGTTAGTAATGGAGAGTCCACCATGACTCTAGGTAAATTGTTTCAATGGTTAATTACTCTCACCGTTAAAAATTGACATCTTATTTCCAGTCTGAATTCACTAGCTTCAACTTCCAGCCTTTGAATTGTGTTTATCCTTTTCTCCGCTAGATTAAAAAGACCATTATCACATTTTTTTCCTCCTGTATATACTTACAGACTGTAGTAACCAATTCAGGAACCATACTGCATCCCTGTATCCTGTTTGGCTGACTTCTTTCCATTTAGTCTAATTCAAATGTTACAGAGAAATGATAGTATAGTTAATCACAGGTCAGAAAAATACCCCATAAATGTAGAAAGTGCAAAATGGTGTCTGACCAAGTGCACATCTCTCCAACACAGGTTATGCTTTTGATCAGTTACTCAACTTAACTCAAGTTAACCTTTGCTTTTGGTCATTTACCGTAGTCATACCTCTTTATACTTTTATTCTGAATCCAGGATATAAGTGGAAGCTGCTGCATTGTGTTTTCAAACTTCTTCAGACCAATTAAAATGAATCTTCAGGATTTGCTGACACTTAGTATGATAGCAAATTCGTTTAGAAGTGTACTATATACATGAACTGGTTTTAGATTGAGTAAGGCTTTGGGCTTGATTGTCAAGATCTACGGTATCGTGGACAGCCTTTCTTTCCTTTCACAATGAGAAAGCAGTGGCCTTTTGGCAATGTAGTTGACAAAAGCCTAGGATGAAGCTTGAGATAAAGACTTAACACATTCTCTCAAAAGTGCTGAACTATGAAATGAAGTGTACTCCAGGAGATGAGATTGAGCAAAAACAAAGAAAACTGTCTTCAGGTATGCCTCAAAGTCCATATATTGCAGGAAAGCTAAAGTAATAACTGGTGAGAAAGTATCTCACTTCTTAAAACAGTAGACTTCCCAGAAACTGGAAGAAGGGAAGGTCAGAGTCTGATATGTCTTGTGTGAAACTAAATGACTTCTTTGGTGCTTAGGTCAGAGGTGGGCAAACTTTTTGGCCCAGGGGTCACATCTGGGTAGGGCAATTGCATGCAGGGCCATGAATGTAGGGCTGGGGCAGGGGGTTGGGGTGCGGTGTGCAGGAAGGGGCTCAGGGCAAGGGGTTGGGGTGCGGGGTTATGAGGGGGCTCAGGGAAGGGAGTTGGGGTGCAGAGTGTGGGAGAGGGCTCAGGGCAGGGGATTGGGGACTCAGGGCAGGGGGTTGAGGTGCGGGAGGGGTGCGGCGGGAGCTCAAGGCAAGGGGTTGGGATGTGGCAGTGGGCTCAAGGCAGGGGATTGGGGTGCAGGAGGGGATGCAGGCTGTGGCAGGGGGCTGAGGGCAGGAGGTTGGGGTGCAGGAGGGGTGCGGCGGGGGCTCGGCAGGGGGTTGGGGTGTAGGAGAGGTGTGGCAGGGGGTTGGGGTGTGGGGTACAGGAGGTGTTTGGGGTGCAGGCTCCAGCCTGGCGCCGCTTACCTTGAGCGGCTCTGGGGTGGCAGCGGCGTGCAGTGGGGCTAAGACAGGCTCCCTGCCTACCCTGGTTCCCGATTCCCGGCCAATGGGAGCTGCGGGTGGTGTTCCCTGCAGGCGAGGGCAGTGCGCGGAGCCCTCTGCACCCCCCATCCCCCGGGGGGCCGCAGGGACGTGGTGCTGGCTGCTTCCAGGAGTGGCGCAGGGCTTGTGGCGCCACAGGGGTGGCAACCCTACGGGCCGGATCCAAAGCCCTGATGGGCTGGATCTGGCCCGCGGGCCGTAGTTTGCTCACTCCTGGCTTAGTATACTCCTGTAGTATAATTATGGGTGCTCTATAGATAACTTGGATAGTAAACAAATTTGCTCTGGTGTTTATTTGACTTGGCAACCTTTTATGGAGACTATACTTCTAATCATCTCTCATTTGCTTTTGGTGCTATTATTGAAATTAACCATGTGGCTGGACTGCCTGAGAACTTGATTGATGATTATGGTGGAGTTTCATCTGTATGAGGTCAGACCAATGCAAGAACTGCAAATGGTTACATATGGGACAGACAAGATTGTCCGTGACCACTATAGGCTGTTGTAGTCTTGCTTTGCGCTATTCATATTTTTCACATCAGATGTTAATGTGCCATGCTTAAAAGTGGTTAACAACTTGACAAATCTACTGCCATGTTGCTCTGTCCTCCGTTGTTGCTTCCCAGTTGCTAGAATAAACCTAAAATGCTTTCAAGCTCGACTTCGGTGTGATCGAATGATCCAAGGGGTTGCATCCCTGACCATGTTGGCTAATAATGATTGATGGACCTGTCCTCTATGAACATACCTAATTCTTTTTTGAACCACTTATACTTTTGGCCTTCACAGCATCCCTTGGCAACGAGTTCACCAGGTTGATTGTGCATTGTGTGAAGTACTTATGTTTGTTTTAAACTTGCTGCCTATTAATTTCATTGAGTGATCCCTGGTTCTTGGATTAGGAAAGTGTTATTTATCCCCTTCACGTATTCATTCGCTCCACCTCATTCATGGATTTTATAGACCTCTATCATATCTCCCCTTAGTCTCTTTTCTAAGTTGAAGAGTCCCTGTGTTTTTAATCTCTCCTGATATGGAAGCTATTCCATACCACTAATTTTTGTTGCCCTTTTCTGTACCTTTTCCTACTTTAGTATATCTTTTTCGAGATGGGGTAACCAGAACTCCACTGAGTAGTTTGTTCTAGATGATATTGTTTATACTGGGCACTATGAAAATGGGTGCCTTGTTTTAGCTGACCATAAAATATGGCTTTGGGTATTCTCAAGACGGCCATATGAATGAGATACCTAGCACAAAGCAGTTGAGCTTTTATGAGCATACTTTAAATTCCAGACATCCAACCATGATTTCAGTATTGGGAATCTTGTTCCACCATTTGCCCCTGTTAACAGACCAAAACCATGCATGTAGAACTGATCAAGGGGCGGCAACGTGTTGTCCATGTTTCAAAATCATATAGAACTATTGTAAGTGTGACTGCCCAATAGACATTTAGCTTAGTGCTTATTTTGATGCCACTGTCATTCCATAGGTGGTGTGACAGCATTCCAAATGCAGCACTGACTTTGGCAATGGGTAATTTCATAATTAATTGTGGTGTTCTGTGACAGCATACTACCTAGGGTAGTGTGAGGGGGATACGATGTGGCGTGAGAGGGTTCTGTGTGGAGCAATCTGGCTGCAGGCTGCTTGGTGGAGCGTCCAGATGCAGTAGGGTTCTGGATGCACAGGGGCTTGTTGGGGGATTCCAGGTGCAGGGACAATGGGACTCTGCAGGGGGTCCAGGTGAAGGTGGTTGGGTGTCGGTGTGGGGGAAATGAGGCTTGGCGGGGGGCTCCGGGTGCAGGGGGGTGAGGGTTTGAGTGCAGGGGGTTTCGTGACTTGATTCTCAGGGGGGTGAGGCTTGGATTCATGGGGGTTGGGCAGGCAGGGGAGCAGCGCCTTGTATAGTGACCCCCCCCCCCACACACACACAGTGAGAAGCAATGGGGACTGGAAGTGGGGAGGGGAGGATGGGAAGCTTCCTGCACTCGAGGAGGTTTCTGCGGGTGGGTCTGACCCAGACCCAGCCAAAATTAGCAGCTGAGCCCGGTGCAGAATAGGAGCCACTGGCCAGAGCGTACCCACCCCTGCAGAGATTTACCTTTCTGCTGGCTGCTCTGGATGCCTGAAACTATGTGCGTGGGCTGCTGGGGAAGGGTGCATGACCACTCTTGTGGCTTCCCTTTGCTTCCCCATCAGAAGTCATTTTTCTGCGAGGAAGCAAAGAAATCTCCAGGGGACTTGAATTCTGCATGTGCGCAGTGGCGCAGAATTCCCCCAGGAGTACATAATGTATGTACTGAAAGCAGTCATAGCCCCTCTGTTTTCTTTGCGAGACTAAACAAGCCAAGCTCTTCTAGTATCCTTTCATAAGATAACAAAGAGTCTGGTGGCACCTTAAAGACTAACAGATTTATTTGGGCATAAGCTTTCGTGAGTAAAAACCTCACTTCTTCGGATGCATCCGAAGAAGTGAGGTTTTTACTCACGAAAGCTTATGCCCAAATAAATCTGTTAGTCTTTAAGGTGCCACCAGACTCTTTGTTGTTTTTGTAGATACAGACTAACACGGCTACCCCCTGATATTTCATAAGATAGGCTCTCCATTTCCCATATCCTAGTAGCTCTTCTCTGGACCCATTTCAGTTTAAATTCACCTGACTTGAACATGGGTGACTGAAATTGTACACAGGATCCAAATGAGGTCTTACCAATGCCTTGTACAAAAGCATTAATACTTCTTCATCTCTACTAGAAATGCATTGCCTAATACATCCTAGGATTGCAATTGCCTTTTTTCACAGCTATATCACATTGGTGGCTCATTGTAATTCAAATGACTAACTTTATTTTCCCCAAATCTTTCAGTTTTTTTCTAAAATTTGACATCTTCTGGATAACAGAAAGCCAAAACTAAGCTGCCATTGTTCAGCAGTGTCAGCATAGGATGACTCTGAACGAGGGAATCCTCCACAGAATACTTTTGAGCCTATAGTAAAGTGCACTGAATTCGGAGTCAGTATACCATGGTTTGTAGTCTTTTCTCTTCTGCTGACTAGTATAAATAGGTATGCTTTACAGTTTTTAGTGAGCAACGCTTTAGGTTGTCTGTCTTACAGATAAGGTAACTGAGGATCTGATGGGTTGCTTAAGGTGATTTTTAACAGAGCTGAGAATAGATTCTAATAGAACAAAATCTTCTCCATTTAACCAGGCTGAAATTAGGCCAAATCTAGGATATTAAAAAAAAAAAAAAAAAAGGCTGTGTTTATCTCTCTTTGTGTGGAAACAGGGTGAGAGAGAGATGAGGAAAATGAATCTGTTCTTCCCCAAAACAAACACCTCTCCACTTACCTTGATTTCCTCTGGGAGTATGTTACACTGAGGATCCAGGAGTAAGCCAGTAACAATGGGGTGTTTGTAGGGGGCAAGGAGGACCCTCCAGGGAAGGGAGAGGTCCACAGTGACAGAAGACCAGCTGGGTGTCCAGTAAATACTAGATTTCCCACCTACAGCCACGGCAAAAGAAGCTCTTCAAGAAGACCTGTAACATTTTAACTAACACAATAGCATTTTAGACATCACATCTGGGGCAGAGAATGCTATCAGCAAATTCTTAAGTATTTGGAAGATTTACAAACGTTCATTTTATATCCTAGCAAAGATTGACAACTGTATCAAATACCTGCTAGCTGAGGATGTTACAGAACATGTGAATGTGTAAATAACAGCAACACATTGGTGAAATCTAGCCCTTGGCTGCTGGAAAGGAGGAACGGGCTAGGCCTTGCTGAGGGGTTTCATCTTTGATATACACCTTGCACTTTTTAACTTGAACCAAACCCCCCTCTCAGCTGTTGTAAGAGTAGAAGCATTCTTAAGAGATTTATGACAGCATCTTCATTACTTCCACCCCTTTCCTGGTGTTATGAAGGAGTGTTGGTTCTGCAACTTTACCCTTCCTCCAGACACCTTTTTTGTTTTATGCATTACTTGGCTGCTGCTGGTCTAGCTTTCCTAAGCAATAGCAGAATATCACCATTCTTGTCAGATTTTCTGTCGCTCTGGGGTATTGAATAATAGTGAACCTGATAAGGCTTATCAACTTGCCTAGCAGTGAAAGCTCTGAACAGCAGCAAAAGGCATTGAAGCTGTTTTTAGGTTCCTGAGGAGAACATTGAATCAGCTTACATTGGCTTCATTTTCACTAGGCAAATCTTGCAACTATAAGGGCTAGAAACATTTTAAAAGAAAAGCTAAAATTTTGCAGGAAATTGTATACACCCTACATTCTCCTCCCTCCATCCCCCACTTGTCTGGACGCTAATTCCTACCCACCAGAGGGTATCATAGGGCCTGGCTACACTTGCGAGTTAGAGCGCATTAAAGCAGCCCAGTGCGCTCTAACTCATGACGCATCCACACTGGCAAGGCACGTAGAGTGCTCTGACTCCGCGTCTAGAGCGCTCCTGGTAATCCACGTCGGCGAGTGGAATAATGTCTGATGCGCCCCCACTGGAGCGCCACGGCGCCATTGTGGATGCCCTGGTCTGTTAATGTGCTCTGATCGGCCTCCAGAAGTGTCCCACAATGCCTGTTCTAGCCACACTGGTCATCATTTTGAACTCTACTGCTCTGCCCTCAGATGACCAACCGTCAGGCCCACCCTTTACATTCTGTGGGAATTTTGAAAATCCCCTTCCTGTTTGCTCAACCAGGCATGGAGTGCTCTCAGCGAATCTAGCCAGGTGACCACACACCAGGCGATCCCCAGTATGGAGCAATGGTGAGGTGCTGGACCTCATCAGTGTCTGGGGGGAGGAAGCTGTCCAGTCCCAGCTGCGCTCCAGCCATAGGAATTGTACCACCTTCGGGCAGATATCAAGGGACATGATGGAAAGGGGCCATGACTAGGACGCACTGCAGTGCAGGGTTAAAGTGAAGGAGCTGCGGAATGCCTACCGCAAAGCCCGTGAGGCAAACTGCCACTCTGGTGCTGCCCCCGCGACCTGCCGCTTCTACAAAGAGCTGGATGCGATACTTGGGGGCGACCCCACCTCCACTCCGAGTACCACCATGGACACTTCAGAGCCCAGTTCAACAAGGTAGGAGGAGGAAAACAGGAGCGAGGGTGCTGAGGAGGAGGAAGACTCCCTGGAATCCCAAATGCATGCAGCCAGGAGCTGTTTTCAAGCCAGGAGGAAGGTAGCCAGTTGCGGCAGCCGGTACTTGGGGAAGGACAAACACCAGAGGAGATGCCTGGTAAGTGGCTTTTATTTTGGAAAGGAAGTTACTCGGTATGGGCTCTTGGGGTGAGGAGGGTTAGGGCTGCATGCATGCCTAGATGCGGAATAGGGCGTTGATGTGCTCTCTCACATCGCAGTAATCGGCCTCCGTGATCTCTTCAAAGGTTTCATCCAGAACTTGGGCAATGCGCTTGCGCAGGTTTCTTGGGAGAGCCACTGTGGTCCTTGTCCCAGTCAGGCTAACATGTCTGCGCCACTGCCATGAGGGGTGGGATGACCATTGCCGCACACAGGCAAGCGGCATATGGGCCAGGGTGAAAGCCGCATTGTAGTAGAAGACCCTCCCTTGCTTCCCAGGTCACTCTCAGCAGTGAGATACCTTCCAGGATGAACTTCCTGTGGAAAATGTGGGGACTGTGTTCAGATTAGGGGCCCCCTGCAGCTGTTGGCTCTCCCCAAGGCACAGAAACCCAGAGGACAGTACAGCCGTGAAACAGTCAGTCCCCCTTGACCCTGTGCTTACTCACCATTTTGAGGCTCCCGTGGGTTGTGCGCGCTCGCTTTGGGATGGGCAAATTATGCTATTGTGTAGACTGTGCTTGCCCTTAAGTACGGGGGAATCATTCTCTGTCTGGTGTGAACAATGCTGCCTCTGTTAAGTGTTGCATTTTACCTTTACAGATGCAACCTTGAGATCTCTGCAGTCTTTCGGCCGGTGATAACACGGACGGCTAAGAACTAGGAAGAGGCCATGTAGAAGCAAAGAAGACGTGCTGCATGAAGTAATGCAGCAGTCACTTAATGAGAATCTAAAAGCGCAGGAGTGGAGGGAGTGTGAAAGGAGGATCTGCCCGCAGAATGAAGAGCGCCGGCACAAAAGCGCGGAGCTCCAGCAGCAAAGCACGGATCGGCTGATAAGGATCATGGAGCGCCAAGCGGACTCAATCCAGGCGCTCATAGCCATGCAGACGGAGCACTACTGCACCCGCCCCCCCGTGCAGCCCTTGTCCCAAAACTCTTTTCCTTGTGCCCCCATGTCACTTCCAACCCACTTTCCCCAGCATTCGGGTTCTTATAGTCTCCAGCTGCCTCCAGCAGCTGTAGCTTCATCACCCAGCCCAGCAAACTACGACCCTTACCCACTGCACTCAATCCTCATCACCATGCATTATAGCCCATCCTGAAGTGCAGTACTCATTGCACAGCACTCCAGACAGGAAGGCTGAGTATGATAACAGGACATTAGCAAATCTGTGATTGTACCGTTCCCCACCCCACCCCTTGCCCTTTCTGTTTCCCAAGCAGTTGTTTGTTTTCAATAAATGAATTTTCTTTTCAATAAATGGATTTTTTGGCTTTGAAAACATTATTTATTATTGCATAACGTAAAAGATACCTTAGCCCAGGAAAGCAACAGCCACTGCAAGTCAAACACAGATTCCTACTAACATTGGAACAACTGCACTTCACTCCTGTGCAAGGCACCAGACATTACTGGTGACTTTCAGCCTCAGATTGTTCCCTCAAGGCATCCCTAATCCTTGCAGTCCCGCACTGGTCCTCTCTCATAGCCCTGCTATCTGGCTGTTGAAATTCAGTCTCCAGGTGTTGAACCTCCAAGTTCCATGCTTGAGTGAATCTTTCACCCTTCCCTTCACAAATGTTATGAAGGATACAGCACGCGGATATAACCGTGGGGATGCTGTCATCGGCCACTTCCAGCTTCCCATACAGAGAGCACCAGCGGCCCTTTAAATTGCCAAAAGCACACTCCACAGTCATTCTGCACCAGCTCTGCCTGTTGTTGAACTGCTCCTTGCTGCTGTCAAGGCTCCCTGTGTAGGGTTTCATGAGCCACGACATTAAAGGGTAAGCGGGGTCTCCAAGGATCACAATGGGCAGTTAGACTTTCCCAACGGTGATCTTCTGAGCTGAGAAAAAAGTCCCGGCTTGCAGCTTCCTGAAAGGCCAGTGTTCCCGAAAGATGCGTGCGTCATGCACCTTTGCGGGCCAGCCTGCATTCATGTCAATAAAAGGCCCACGGTGACCTGCAAGCGCCTGGAGAACTATAGAGAAATACCCCTTCCGATTAATGTACTCGGAGGCTAGGTGGGCTGGTGTCAGAATTGGAATAGGCGCCCCATCTATCGCCCTTCCACAGTTAGAGAAACCCATTTGTGCAAAGTCAGCCACAATGTCAAGCACGTTACCCAGAGTCATGGTTCTTCTGAGCAGGATGCGATTAATGGCCCTGCAAATTTGCATCAACATGATTCCAATGGTCAACTTTCCCACTCCAAACTGGTTAGCGACTGATTGGTAGCTGTCTGGAGTTGCCACTTTCCAGATTGCAGTAGCCATCTGCTTCTCCACCATCAGGGCAGCTCTCAATCTCGTGTCCTTGCACCCCAGGGTGGGGGCGAACTCATCACACAGTCCCATGAAAGTGACTTTTCTCATCCAAAAGTTCTGCAGCCACTGCTTGTCATCCCAGACTTGCATGATGATGTGATCCCACCACTCGGTGCTTGTTTCCCGAGCCCAAAAGTGGTGTTCCAAGGTGATGAGCATGTCTGTGAATGCCACAAGCAATCTCATGTCATATAGAATCATAGAATATCAGGGTTGGAAGGGACCTCAGGAGGTCATCTAGTCCAACCCCCTGCTCAAAGCAGGACCAGTTCCCAACTAAATCATCCCAGCGAGGGCTTTGTCAAGCCTGACCTTAAAAACCTCTAAGGAAGGAGATTCCACCACCTTCCTAGGTAACCCATTCCAGTGCTGCTTCACCCTCCTACTGAAAAAGTTTTTCCTAATATCCAATCTAAACCTCCCCCACTGCAACTTGAGACCATTACTCCTTGTTCTGTCATCAGGTACCACTGAGAACAGTCTTGATCCATCCTCTTTGGAACCCCCTTTCAGGTAGTTGAAAGCAGCTATCAAATCCCCCTTAACTCTTCTCTTCTGCAGACTAAACAATCCCAGTTCCCTCAGCCTCTCCTCATAAGTCATGTGCTCCAGCCCCCTAATCATTTTTGTTGCTCTCCGCTAGACTCTTTCCAATTTTTCCACATCCTTCTTGTAGTGTAGGGCCCAAAACTGGACACAGTACTCCAGATGAGGCCTCACCAATGTCGAATAGAGGGAAACGATCACGTCACTCGATCTGCTGGCAATGCCCCTACTTACACAGCCCAAAATGCCGTTTGCCTTCTTGGCAACAAGGGCACACTGACTCATATCCAGCTTCTCATCCACTGTAACTCCTAGGTCCTTTTCTGCAGAACTGCTTCCTAGCCATTCGGTCCCTAGTCTGTAACAGTGCATGGGATTCTTCCGTCCTAAGTGCAGGACTCTGCACTTGTCCTTGTTGAACCTCATCAGGTTTCTTTTGGCCCAATCCTCTAATTTGTCTAGGTCCCTCTGTATCCTATCCCTACCTTCCAGCGTATCTACCACTCCTCCCAGTTTAGTGTCATCTGCAAACTTGCTGAGAGTGCAGTCCACGCCATCCTCCAGACCATTAATGAAGATATTGAACAAAACCGGCCCCAGGACTGACCCTTGGGGCACTCCGCTTGAAAGTGGCTGCCAACTAGACATGGAGCCGTTGATCACTACCCGTTGAGCCCGACGATCTAGCCAGCTTTCTATCCACCTTACAGTCCATTCATCCAGCCCATACTTCTTTACCTTGCTGGCAGGAATACTGTGGGAGACCATATCAAAAGCTTTGCTAAAGTCAAGGAATAACATACCCACTGCTTTCCCCTCATCCACAGACCCAATTATCTGCTTATAGAAGGCGATTAGGTTAGTCAGGCATGACTTGCCCTTGGTGAATCTTTCCTCTCCTCTAAGTGCTTCAGAATCGATTCTTGAGGACTTGCTCCATGATTTTTCCAGGGACTGAGGTGAGGCTGACTGACCTGTAGTTCCCCAGATCCTCCTCCTTCCCTTTTTTAAAGATGGGCACTACATTAGCCTTTTTCCAGTCATCGGGGCCCTCCCCCGATCGCCATGAGTTTTCAAAGATAATGGACAATGGCTCTGCAATCACATCCGCCAACTCCTTTAGCACCCTCGGATGCAGCTCATCCGGCCCCATGGACTTGTGCTCGTCCAGTTTTTCTAAATAGTCCCGAACCACTTCTTTCTCCACAGAGCGCTGGTCACTTTCTCCCCATATTGTGCTGCCCAGTGCAGCAGTCTGGGAGCTGACCTTGTTTGTGAAGACAGAGGCAAGAAAATCATTGAGTACATTAGCATTTTCCACATCCTCTGTCACTAGGTTGCCTCTCTCATTCAGTAAGGGGCCCACACTTTCCTTGACTTTCTTCTTGTTGCTAACATACCTGAAGAAACCCTTCTTGTTACTCTTAACATCTCTTGCTAGCTGCAACTCCAAGTGTGATTTGGCCTTCCTGATTTCACTCCTGCATGCCTGAGCAATATTTTTATACTCCTCCCTGGTCATTTGTCCAATCTTCCACTTCTTGTGTGCGTTACTAGAGTCGATATCATCGTTGGAGTCCTCACTGTCAGTTTGGATCTTAAGGAGTAACTTGACTGCCAAATGTGATGTGCTGGTGAGACTCGTCAGCATATTCCTCAGCAGTTTGGGCTCCATTACCGCAGACCGAAAGGGAAGACAGAGCATGCAGCACAAAAAATGTTGAGATGGCGCCAAATGTGGACAGAAGCACAGGGATTGCTGGGATGCGAACCGATGTATCACGGGGTGTTCGGACAGGACCCAGAATGCCCCGCCCCCCATCCCACCCCCTTCCCACAAGCCACAGTGCCAGAATGGGAAGAGGTGCTCTGTGGGATGGCTGCCCATAATGCACTGCTCCCAGTGCCACTGCAAATGTGGCCACGCCAGTGTGCTTGCAGCTGTCAGTGTGGACAGACTGTAGTGCTTTCCCTACTGCAGTCTCCAAAGGCTGGTTTAACTCAAAGCGCTCTACGTCTGCAAGTGTAACCATCCCGTTACGCTTTTCTGTAGTGCTCGTTGCCCAGATATCCAAGCACTTCACAGATAAACCAAATGTAAGTGGGCATGTTCCAAGTGCTTGTCTACCCTCTCAAGTTCAAATAGATGCGTTTTGCAGCATGCTCAGAACTCAGACTTTGACTCTGCCTAATCTCTAGCAATTTTTTCCATAAAAGAACCATGTGAACAGAACTCTTATTTCTCATCTGTTTATTTCTGAGCCTTGTTAGCTGCATTGTTCCAGAAGGTTGCAGCAGTCCTGGGTTATGGATGTTGGAGAGGTGGTCTGTGATGCAGCTGGATCCAGATCTGTTGATAGTAGTGAAGATCAGGATGAGGATGTGGAATTGGTATTGGAAGTGAACTGGGAGCTAGAGGAGGTGGGTAGCGCATCGCTTTCAGGCCTTCTCTTGAACAGGACATAAAGGTCTGTTGGTAGACTGTCAGATGATGCACTGAAAGACTAAATTGCTTGACCAAGGTTATAACAGATGGCAATAGAACCCAGGTCTAAGATAGCTGAGACTAGATGCTATTCCGAACTCTGCCATTGTGATTTTGGTCAAGTCAGTTAATTTCTCAATGCTTCAGTTCTCTTATCTATAAAATGGAAATAATGTCTGTCTTTGTGCTTTAGAGATACAAGGATAAAAAGTGCACTATGAGTACTAAGTATTAAGTTGTATTGGTGATATCATCATGCTCTATATAGGAAAATAATTGAGCTAATGCTGTTCTTATTTTTCAAGCTTGCTTTTGGTCTCTTCTTCCCTCACCTGTCTGCCAATTCCACTGTTGTGGTATGTTTTGTCAATGGTCCCATTTCATATAATATTCAGGGGATCTATTGAGCTCTGTGCAAAAAAGAGGGATAGTTGGAGTTTTCACACTCCTAACTAATGGAATGCCATGTAATCTTGAGACGAGTCTTGCTGGAAAAAAATGTAAACCCCGAGAATCTCTCTCAAGGTACTGGGGCTATTGAGCGTACAACATTCAGGATCAGAACCAGTGCTCAGAGTGCGAAATCATGTGATTATATTCATGTAGTGATGGGAGGGTCCTCTAGAGGTCGTGTAGTTCATCTCCCCCCACCATGCTGAGGTAGAACCAAGTATACCTAGATCATTCTTGATAGATGTCCAAGGGCTTTTCTATATGTATATTTAGTTCATGGCAAGCTGGGTTGTAAATCTACCTTGCACTAATGTGCTGCACACTAAGAGGATGTCTACACTTCGACTAGCGTTCTTTTTTACCCTGTTGAAAGCAGAGTAGATCAAAGTGAACTTCTGGTGTACGTAAGCATGGTCCACACCGACACTTAGAGTATGTCTACCTTGAAATTAGATACCTGCGGCTGGCCCATGCCAGCTGATTGAGGCTAGCTAGGCTCAGGCTAAGGGGCTCTTTTATTGCAGTGTAGATGTTTGGTCTTGGGTTGCAACACAGGCTCTGGGACCCTGCAAAGTGGAAGGGTCCCCGAACATCTACACTGCAATTAAATGGTCCTTAACCTGAGCCCCATGAGCCTGAGTCACTGGCACAGGCCAGCTGCACGTTTTAATTGCAGTGTAGACAGTGTAAGGTGCTAAGTGTCTGCGTGGGCTCTGCTGCCACACATCAGAAGCTTCCTTCTGCACTTTGTTCTACTCTGCTTTGAAACAGGGTAGGACAAAACACTAGAGAACTTTTAGTGCAAAGCGGCAGGGTCCAAACAGACAGTGTGATGGAAGTTTACACTCCAGCTTGTTGGAAACTGTGTTTATGTAGACGCACCCTAATTTGTTCTTAAAAACCTCCAATGATGGGATTCCACAATGTCCCCTGGTAACCTATTCCATTGTTAACTATCCTTGTGTTAAGAAAGTTTTTCCTAATACACCTCTACCCTGATATAACGTGACACGATATAACATGAATTCTGATATAACACGGTAAAGCAGTGCTCGGGGGGCGGGGGGGGCGCACTCTGGCCGATCAAAGCAAGTTTGCTATAATGCGGTTTCACCTATAACGAGGTAAGATTTTTTGGCTCCTGAGGACAGCATTATATTGAGGTAGAGCTTAATCTCCCTTGCTGTAGGTTAAACTGATTATTACTTGTCCTATCTTCAGGTGGATATGGAAAGCAATTGGTCACTGTTCTCTTTATAAGAGCCCTTAACATATTTGAAGACTATTACCAGGTCAGCCCTCAGCAGGATGAACTGATTTAAATCAAAGTGATTTAACTTATCTGGACAATGGGCAAACCAGAGAAGTATGCAGTGCTGCTGTTTACCAGGATGGTATGTCTCTTCTACTGATACAGGAATGGAAGGAAGCACTAGTGATATGGGCTGTGTTGAGAAAGTTGCATTGCCTTTCAGTGTGCGTGCCAAAATAGAGCACAGTCTTTGCCTTAAGTTCTCTTCTTTGACACCCACAAATCAGCATAAAGTGCATTATGAAATGAATAAAATTCTGCAGTAATTGTTCTGAACCCAAGGGGTTCAGGTAGCCATTAATGCCTTATAATGGCTTAAGATCCATATGAGCTTTAAATGTCTGTGTAGCCTGATTTGGGCCATTTACAGTATAAAATCTCAAATTTCTTAAAAACTGGGGGCATTAATGAAGGAGTCAGAGTACTTTTTCTACTGCCGTTCTCTTTCTATATCTACTTCTACAATAAACATGCCTACCATGTAGTATTTAATTTTCTTTAAATCCTTGTGGTGCCAATATCTTGAGCAGGGGCATGGTAGATTGGGAAAGGAGGGAGAGTGAGCAGGAACCAGCTTGGGAACGTGGTGGTAGGGAGGCAATACCCGGAGAACATTAGCTTAAATCTCCCAATGCAGCTGTATTGTAGTACAGTTGATAATACTTAATGATACAGCTCCACTCTGCAGCATTTTCTGGGTGATTGCAATATGGCTGTCCACATGGGAGTCTCATGGAATCTCTGAATCTGCCATGTTGTACGGTTCTTGGCTGCCCAGGAAAATCCCCTGGTTGGATCCAATGGTAAACATGGTGTCAAGGGCAATTTCTTGCTGTGTTGTCTGGGGTGCTTAGTGGAAAATTGTCCACCCCATCTTAGGTATGGTGATGACATTGCTAACAAAAGTGTCGTCCTGTTCCTCATAGTGTGGGCAGGTAGTGAAAGCATTAGTGGAGGTCCTGTTCTTGTACCTTGCCTTCAGGTACTTCTGCTGGAGCTCCTTTGCATTGACTCGGCACTGGAGTACCCCCTCTTCATTTTCTCTGATAGTGTCTTGTATATGTCTGCATTCTGACGACTCTTCTCCAGATGGGATTGGACATGCAGGTCTCCAAATAGGGTAATCAAATCCTGGAGCTCTATGGGGGTCCATGCGGAAGCATGGGGATGGTATGGTTAATATAATGGGTATATGACTGTGTGAACTCATCTCTACCTGGTCTCAAAGGGGCACAATCTGGCTGAGTTCCAACATTTAATTGGAGAGGTGATAAAGTCAAGGTGACTATGGGGCAGTGGAAGGAAAACAGGTACATAGACTGATCCAAGTGTGAGGCAGTGCAGCAGGAGGACTGCCAGAAGTGGAGTAATTAAAAATATGTCCATGTGAACCTTAAAGTAAGTATACTCACTGTAAAGTGGAGCTAGTCCTATTGCAAGGAGGATTGTTTACTGTGCTCAAAAATGCCTCATAATTAACTTGAAAAGATGTTGAGTGCAAGGCATTTTGAGGTGAACAAACTAAAGTTAATCCAGTGTAACATCTCTTGGTATTCAAGGCCTGAGTGAGGTCAGCCCCTATCATGGGGGGGGGGGGGAGGGGGGGAAGGGATAGTACCATTAACGGTTAACATTTCTGTCTCAATGTGATGGGAGAGGAGATGAATGTGCTTGACTGGCCTAATGTAGGGGGATTTGGTGAAACAGATTAACAAGTAGAAAACAGTCCTGCAAGTGACAGCTCAGTTTTCCCATCCTAGTCTCTCTGGTGGATGCTTTACACCATAAGCAAGTTAATTCTTAATGAATATTTCAGATTTTCTGTATATTTTAAATCTTCTTAACATCAGTATGTTTTAAAGTGGTGTGACGCTTGGGGATTTAACTAATTTTAGAGGATTTCAGTCAAAATGTCCTCAGATTAAATTCTTATGTAGTATGGATTGTTGCTGAGTACTTGCATTTTATGAGAATATTCTGGAGGCTTGCTAGGCCAATGCAAAGGGAGTCCAGATTTCTCATTCAAGGAGGCTGAGCCCTCCAAGTCCCTCCCCAGTGTTTACACTTAATCAGAGTTCTGCTTTCTCCAGTGTGGGGATTCATCGTGCTTAAATTGCAATTCCATCTGCTTTTTCAATAGCAAAAGTCATCTTATGTCTGTTCTGTGCAGTGTTTTACTGTGCTTATCACCATGGTACCAGAATGCTTTCCACAGTTAAAAATAAGCAGTGACTAACCTCTCTTGAGTGGGGATCTTGTCTTCCTCTCCCCGTAGGGAAAGATTGCACGTACATGGATTATAAAATCTTTAACTTGATATACCAGGTGGTGGTACTGGAAAGGCAAGATTCAAGTATGCTTTGCATTTGTGCTGGAAAGTGATGAGCTTTGTGGTTCTAGTTCCTGTGGGATTGAGTTTTAATGTCTTGGGTCAGTCCCAGAAAAACTCGTCTCCTAACCAAACAGGCTTCACTGTTGTAATAGACTGTTTTGTAATAACTGAGGAGGAGACTTATTGATGGCAACTGAGGTCTGAGTGACATGAGCCTGGTCCATTTAGAGCTGTGAAAATGAGAATGTAGACCTTAAGTTTGACATGGCATAAACAGAAACCCAGTGGAGTACAGAGGTGGAGTACTCCTAGTAACCTGCTCTGCTGAGAAAGGAAGCCATTGCATTCTGCACTGGTTTTCAATTTTCATAGGGTTGATGCTTTTAAGGCAAGAGACATTGCACTGCTGTAATCCAGACTGGAAGTGACAAGGTATGTATTATTGAGGCCAGGTCTTGATTTAGTTCAAACTTCAAACAATACCATAGAATCTCAATGGGTAGAAATTCCATTCATGAATAATAAGAACATAGCTGTAGGAAAGAATATACTAATGACCACCTGACCAGAATGGTGACAGCAATTGTGAAATGCTCAGGGAGATCAAAAAGGCTAAAGAAACAGAAAACCTTATAATAATGGGGTATATTAATTATCTCCATATTGACTGGGAAAAACAACAAGGAGTCTGGTGGCACCTTAAAGGCTAACAGATTTATTTGGGCATAAGCTTTTGTGGGTAAAAACGTCACTTCTTCAGATGCATAGAGTGAAAGTTACAGATGCAGGCATTATATACTGACACATGGAGAGAAGGGAGTTACTTTGCAAGTGGAGAACCAGTGTTAACAGGGCCAATTCAATCAGGGTGGATGTAGTCCACTCCTAATAGTAGATGAGGAGGTGTCAATTCCAGGAGAGGAAAAGCTGCTTCTGTAATGAGCCAGCCACTCCCAGTCCCTATTCAAGCCCAGATTAATGGTGTTAAATTTGCAAATGAATTTTAGTTCTGCTGTTTCTCTTTGAAGTCTGTTTCTGAAGTTTTTTTGTTCAATGATAGTGACTTTTAAATCTGTAATAGAATGACCAGGGAGATTGAAGTGTTCACCTACTGGCTTTTGTATGTTACCATTCCTGATGTCCGATTTGTGTCCATTTATTCTTTTGCGGAGGGACTGTCCGGTTTGGCCAGTGTA
This sequence comes from Malaclemys terrapin pileata, assembly GCF_027887155.1. Taxonomy (NCBI): domain Eukaryota; kingdom Metazoa; phylum Chordata; order Testudines; family Emydidae; genus Malaclemys; species Malaclemys terrapin. Next base: position 11,451,702 of record NC_071520.1, on the reverse strand, counting down.
CATGGCAGAGGGGCATTGCTGGCACATGATGGCATATATAACATTAGTAGATGTGCAGGTGAATGAGCCCTTGGTGGTGTGGTTGGGTCCTCTGATGGTGTCGCCAGAGTAGATATGGGGACAGAGTAGGCAACGAGGTTTCCTACAAGGATTGGTTCCTGGGTTGGTGTTTCTGTGGTGTGGTGTGTAGTTGCTGGTGAGTATTTGCTTCAGGTTGGGGGGTTGTCTGTAAGCAAGGACTGGCCTGCCTCCCAAGGTCTGTGAGACTGAGGGATCATTTTCCAGGATAGGTTGTAGATCGTGGATAATGCGCTGGAGAGGTTTTAGCTGGGGGCTGTATGTGATGGCCAGTGGTGTTCTGTTATTGTCCTTGTTGGGCCTGTCCTGTAGAGGTGATTTCTGGGTACCCGTCTTGTTCTGTCAGTCTGTTTCCTCACTTCCCCAGGTGGGTATTGTAGTTTTAAGAATGCTTGATAAAGATCTTGTAGGTGTTTGTCTCTGTCTGAGGGGTTGGAGCAAATTCGGTTGTATCTTAGGGTTTGGCTGTAGACAATGGATCGTGTGATGTGTCTTGGAGGGAAGCTGGAGGCATGTAGGTACGTATAGCGGTCAGTAGGTTTCCGGTATAGGGTGGTGTTTGTGACCATCACTTATTTGCACTGTAGTGGCCAGGAAGTGGATCTCTTGTGTGGACTGGTCCAGGCTGAGGTTGATGGTGGGGTGGAAATTGTTGAAGTCCAGGTGGAATTCTTCAAGGGCCTCCTTTCCATGGGTCCATATGATGATGTCATCAATGTAGCGCAAGTAGAGGAGAGGCACTAGGGGACGAGAGCTGAGGAAGCGTTGTTCTAAGTCAGCCATAAAAATGTTGGCATGCTGTGGGGCCATGCGGGTACCCATAGCAGTGCCACTGACTTGAAGGTATAAGTTGTCCCCAAATCTGAAGTGGTTGTGGGTGAGGACAAAGTCACAAAGCTCAGCCACCAGGCGTGCTGTGGCCTCATCAGGGATGCTGTTCCTGACATCTTGTAGTCCATCCTCATGTGGAATATTGGTGTAAAGAGCTTCTAAATCCATGGTGGCCAGGATGGTGTTTTCAGGAAGAACACCAATGCATTGTAGTTTCCTCAGGAAGTTGGTGGTGTCTCGAAGATAGCTGGGAGTGCTGGTAGCCTAGGGTCTGAGGAGAGAGTCTACATAGCCAGATAATCCTGCTATAAGCGTGCCAGTGCCTGAGATGATGGGGCGTCCAGGGTTTCCGGGTTTATGGATCTTGGGTAGCAGATAGAATACCCCTGGTCGGGGTTCTGGGGGTGTGTCCATGTAGATTTGTTCCCATACTGTAGCTGGGAATTTCTTGAGCAGATGGTGTAGTTTCTTTTGGTATTCCTCAGTGGGATCAGAGGATAGTGGCCTGTAGAATGTGGTCTTGGAGAGTTGCCTGGCAGCCTCCTGTTCATAATCCGACCTGTTCATTATGACTACAGCACCTCCTTTGTCAGCCCCTTTGATGATGATGTCAGAGTTGTTTCTGAGGCTGTGGATGGCATTGCGTTCTGTATGGCTGAGGTTATGGGACAAGTGATGATGTTTGTCCACAATTTCAGCCTGTGCACGTCTGCGGAAGCACTCTATGTAGAGGTCCAGTCTGTCATTTCGACCGTCAGGAGGAGTCCACGCAGAGTTCTTCTTCTTGTAGTGTTGGTAGGAGGGTTCCTGTGGGTCAGTGCACTGTTCAGTGGTGCGTTGAAAATATTCCTTGAGTCTGAGACGACGAAAGTAGGCTTCCAGATCACCACAGAATTGTATCGTGTTCGTGGGGATGGTGGGACAGAAAGAGTCCCCGAGATAGGACAGACTCTTCTGCTGGGCTAAGTGTGTGGTTGAAAAGATTGACAATGTTGTTAGATGAGTTGAGGGTACCACTGTTGTAGCCCCCTGTGGCAGGTAGGAGTTTAGATAGCTTACTGTCCTTTTTCCTCTGTAGAGAAGTGAAGTGTGCATTGTAAATGGCTTGTCTCATTTTTGTAAAGTCCAGCCACGTGGAAGTTTGTGTGGAAGGTTGGTATTGTATGAGAGTCTCCAGTTTTGAGAGCTCATTCTTGATCTTCTCCTGTCTGCTGTACAGGATGCTGATCAGGTGATTCCTCAGTTTCTTTGAGTGTGTGTGGCACAGTCTCTCAACCTAGTCAGTGTAGTATGTTGATTGCAATGGATTTTTTACCTTCAATCCATTTGGTATGATGTCCATCTGTTTGCATTTGGAGAGGGAGTGTGTCACTTCAGGATGGGATGTAGAATAAAGTTTCTAGACCATAAATGACTGCTTCTTGGAGCAGCTAGTCCTGGAACCCATAAGGGGTGAGGCAGTTCTTGATTTAGTCCTAAGTGGCGGACAGGATCTGGTCCAAGAGGTGAATATAGCTGAACAACTCACTAATAGCGACCACAATGTAATTAAAATTGAACATCCTTGTATGGAGGAAAATACCAAAGAAACCTATCACCCTAGGATTTAACTTCAAAAAGGGGAACTACAGAAAAATGAGATACATTTAACTAGCTAAGTTAAAAGGAACAGCCACAAGAGTGAAATGCCTGCAAGCTAAAAATGGAAACTTCTTAAAAACACTATAATAGAGTCTCGAACTCTGTTTCTTTACTTTTTATTTTTTATTTTATTTTTTGAAATTTGGGGGTAAGAGGACTAAAAAAAGCCACAATGGCTAAGCAGAATGAAAGGCAGTTAGAGACAAAAAGACATCCTTTAAAAACTGGAAGTCAAATCCTACTGAGGAAAATAGAAAGGAGCATAAACTCTGGCAAGTCAAGTGTAAAAGTATAATTAGGCAGGCCAAAAAAGAATTTGTAGAGCAACTAGCAAAAGATGACAAAATTAACAGCAAAACTTTTTTTTAAAGCACATTAGAAGCAAGAAGCCTGCCGAACAATCAGTGGGGCCACTGGATGATCGAGGAGCTAAAGGAGCACTCAAGAAGACATGGTGGTTGTGGAGAACCTAAATTAATTCTTTGCATCACTCAACTGCAGAGGATGTGAAGGAGATCCCCACACCTGTGCCATTCCTTTTAGGTGACTGATCTGAGGAACTGTCCCAGATTGAGGTGTTAGTAGAGGAGGTTTTGGAGCAAATAAATAAATTAAATGATAATAAGTCACCAGGACCAGATGTTATTTTCCCAAGAGTTTTGAAGGAACTTGTATATGAAATTGCAGAACTACTAACTGGTATGTAACCGATCAGCTAAATCAGCACTGTACCAGATAACTGGAGGATAGCTAATGTAAAGCTAGTTTTTTAAAAGGGCTCCAGAGGTGATCCTGGTGATTACAGGCCAGTAAACTTAACTTCAGTATCAGGCAAATTAGTTGAAACTGTAATAAAGAACAGAATTATCAGGCACACAGATGAAGAAGATATGTTGGAGAAGAGTCAAAACAGCTTTTATGAAAGGAAATCATGCCTCACCAATCTCTTAGAATTCTAGGAAGGGGGTCAACAAACATTTGAACAAGAGTGAACCAGTGAATATAATGTACTTGGACTTTCAGACAGCCCTTGACATCTAAGCCTCTTTAGCAAAGTAGGCAGTCATAGAATAAGAGGGAAGGTTCTTTCGTGAATCAGTCATTGGTTAAAAGATAGGAAATTAAACGTACGAATTAAATGCTCAGTTTTCACAGAGGAGAGAAGTAAATAGCAGCATTCCCCAAGGATCTGTACTGGGATGTGTGCTATTCAACATGTTCATAAATGATATGGAAAATGGGGTAAACAGTGAGGTGGCAAAGTTTACAGATGATACAAAATTACTCAAGATAATTAAGTCCCAAGCAGACTGCAAAGAGTAACAAAAGGATCTCACAAAACTGGGGGGTGGAGCAACAAAATGGCAGATGAAATTCAATGTTGATAAATGCAAAGTGTAATGCACATTGGAAGACATAATCCCAACTAAGCATACAAAATGATGGGTTCTAAATTAGCTGTTACTTCTCAAGAAAGAATTCTTGATGTCAGCGTTTATAGTTCTCTGAAAACATCCGCTCAATGTGCAGTGGCAGTCAAAAGAGCTAACAATGTTAGGAACCATTAGGAAAGGGATAGATAATGAGACAGAAAATATCATAATAGCGCTATATATGTTCATGGTACACCCACACCTTGAGTATTGCATGCAGTTTTGGTCATCCCATTTCAAGAAAGATATATTAGAATTGGAAAAAGTACAGAGAACGGTCATAAAATGATGAGTGTTATGAAACAGCTTCCATATGAGAGAGCTGAGACTGTTGAGCTTAGAAAAGAGATGACTAAGGGGGATATGATAGAGGTCTATAAAATCATGAATGGTTTGTAGAAAGTGAATAAGTGTTATTGCCCCTTCATGTACCACAAGAACTATGCCTATGAAATTAATAGGCAGCAGGTTTAAATCAAGCACAAGGAAGTACTTTTTCACAATATGCACAGTCAACCTGTGGAACTCCTTGCCAGGAGATGTTGTGAAAGCCAAAATTATAACAGGGTTCAGAAAAGAATTAGACCTATTCTCCATGAACTTTCCATAATATCAATGGCTATTGGCCAAGATGGTCAGGGCAGCATCCCCAAATTCTACCTGTCCCATAACCTCTGACTGTGCCAGAAGCAGGGGATGGATGACTTGATAAATTGCCCTGCCCTGTTTGTTCCCTCTAGCTGCTGTCAGAAAACATGATCCTGGGCTAGTTTGCCACTGATGTGACCCAGTATGGCCATTCTTATGTTCTTAGTTTGCAGTGCAGACTTTGTCAAGACTTTACTTACTTAAAGCAGCACCTTTGTGTTACATTTGCTGGAGTTTTGTCTTAGAACTGAAACTAATTGTAAGATTGCTTCCTTGTGACTTTTTTTTATCATAGTTGGTGTTAATAACTCTTTAAGGAAATATGAGCAGTTCTACAGATTATTACTATGAGTATCAGAAATGCAATATTGACCATTAAAATGGATTTATTGCTCTTAAAAGAGAAACATCCATGCAACAATTGTTCTCAAACTTCTATCTGGAAGAGTAATAAGGACTATTCTTTCTGTACAAAACCAGGATGTTTTTTCTGGTGGTGTAAACTGAAAGACAATTCTATTTTTTACTCATAATAACAAACCAAAGGAATTCTGTTATACTTATTAATAAAATCAGATATTTGTCCTATTCAGTCCTATGGATATTCTCTTGTAGATTACCTGAGACTTGAATTCCCAGCTGCCTTTTGTAGAAAGTTGCCTATTTATCCCCAAAAGCTTTCTGAAGCAATGATTTCTGAAATTAGCCTGTCTTATTTTAAAGCCAAATGCTTCCACAAAATCATTTCTTTATAAAATGATTTTAGAGAAATGTTTAGGTTTGATTAAAAACAATATTACATAATCCGCATGAAAGGCTATTTTGGGAGCTGCTCCTGCACAAAGTAGTAGTTTTATTGCTGTTGGTACAGAAGTTGAAGCAATTGTGTTGGAGTAGATTTTTGCGCTAACCCCATAACTTTAAGGAGCTGTAATTAGTAGCTGGAATGCATTGTTACAGCTTACTCAGAGATGAGATCTGAGCACAGGACCAAGCGGGTGCGTTGGGTGTGTCAGGTTTCACTCACCTAGTTTTGTAATAGTTGATGTAGTCGTACTTTGTAGTGTTCTTGTGTTTTAAAGTAATTTTCTTATTTGAATAAAATGATTAGGGGAGTGGAGAAAATAAAATCATACAAAGATGATTGTATTTTTCTGCTCTTTCTATTAATTAAGGGGGGGGGAGGGATAGCTCAGTGGTTTGAGCATTGGCCTGCTAAACCCAGGGTTGTGAGTTCAATCCTTGAGGGGGGCCACTTGGGGATCTGGGGCAAAAAATCAGTATTTGGTCCTGCTAGTGAAGGCAGGGGGTTGGACTCGATGACCTTTCAAGGTCCCTTCCAGTTCTAGGAGATGGGATATCTCCATTAATTTCTTCCTTTCTAATAAAGTACTAAATACGGTCGAGTGTGTCTTGGGCCAATGTCTTCGGCTTTGCCCTACAGTGGAGTTACAGTCAGGTGCTTCAGCACATCATCCCATTATCATGGCAAATAATTGATGCTATTAATTCAGAGTTATGGCTGAATTCTAGAAAATTACACAAACTTTGATGTTATGTTATGACTTTATAGTGCACTATTGCTAAAATAACTAATTGCTTAGTGTAAGAATTAAAAGCAAACTCCTCCGCCCACCCCAACTTTCATGTAAATAAAATCTACCTATTATAGGTGGTAGCAAAGATCCACTGTGACTGTCTCCTTACAGAGGTAAATACTTCATTTCGAAAGGAGTAAAGACAAACTGAAACTAAAATCAAACCAAAAGCATTATCAAACATGATGCATTGTGCTCTAAGTTAGACAAGTTCTGGCATGCTGCAGAGAGAAAAATTCCAATGAAAGGGGCCCTTTTCTAAAATGGCCCTGATGCCAGTCCTGGAGAGTTCAACCCCAGGAACACAGTGAGAACTGCCTAGCCAATTTTAACTATAATGATCGGATGTAGATAGGCTTGGTAGAATAAATGTTTTTTTCTAATTTTGATGATTTTTGACTTTTTTATTAAGATTTTATCCATTTTTATTTCCAGGAATTTTTTTAGCAGTTATTTTTACAGTGGCTGGAAATTAAGGCTGGGATAGGGTTACGAAGCACTGATATAAGAGCTGGAGGGATTCCCAGCATTGACAGTGTGACTGCAGGGGCTCACTGCAAGGCCGAGGGGCCCAAGATATCAGGGTGCAGGGGAGCAGAGACCCCTGGCCAGGACTGCAAGGAGGACGACAAATCCCTTGCCATGGGGGAGGCCAGCCTGCTGCTGAACAGTTCTTGCTTGGGAACAGCTCATTCCAATGAAAGAGAGGAGGAGGAGGAGGAGGCGCAGCGCTTGTGAAGCCTGGGAGGCTGAAGCATTACCTAGGAGTGCCTAAGAAACCGCTCCAGAAAGGGGTAAGAGAGGAGACAAAATACCTGATAGGAAAAAAGTACTGAGTTTGGGGAAAGTTGGGCACAGGCTCGGCTTACCTCTCTAGAAATCTTTGGACTTGCTGAGAGATAAGAAAACTATGGGGAAATGGGACTAAATATTTTAGGTGTAGATGATGAACTAAATACCCCTTTTATAAATATTAGTATGCTAATGATTGTATGCCAGATTCCCTGAGAGAATTGAGAGTTGAGAATTCACTGGTTCACAGATGCATTGAATAGGACCCTGCAGCTGCAAACAATTTTGACAAAGGATAGGCAATGCAGATTCTGCCTCTTCCTTTTTCTCTGAGTGCTACTGTACAAATCACTCCAGTTTTATCTGGGTTGGGTTGTGCAGTTCACTTTCATCCTGTTCCTTGATAAACTTTGGGTTTAATGAAAAGCTGTACCCCAGAATGTGTCACCATCTCTTAATAGTTTTATCTGCATGTGGAGCAGGTGTAACTGAGTGGTATTTTGTGGTATGCTGCATATTAAGGCTGTTGGAGAATGAAAAGTTGCCCAGTATTACCATATGACCTTTAAGAGGAAGGAGTAACTCCACCGAAGTGCCATTCCATCTACACCTGTTGGATCAGACTTAACACAAGGTATTTGTTTCCCTGATGTTTGATCCAATAAAATAATCATATACGTGCATATTTCCATTGCTACGACAGCAGTCATTGTGGTGTCTATATATTTTGTTCTCGACTCATGTCTGAAACAATAAACTGTGATATCTTGAACAAACCTTATGGAATTAAGATAAACTTTATTGAATTCAGTTAAAAACTGTTGAATGAGGTGTAACATCTTTGGAGTTCATTGTATGATACATGTAAATGTTTATGTTCTATCGTGAGATTATATGGAACTTCTTTAGCAGAGAGACAGAAGTGGTGTGCCGAGTCTTCATTATTCACTCTAATTTAAGGTTTCGTGCACCAGTAATACATTTTAACGTTTTTAGAAGGTCTCTTTCTATAAGTCTATAATATATAACTAAACTATTGTGTGTAAAGTAAATAAGGTTTTTAAAATGTTTAAGAAGCTTCATTTAAAATTAAATTAAAATGCAGAGCCCTCCGGACCGGTGGCCAGGACCCAGGCAGTGTGCCACTGAAAATCAGCTCACATGCCGCTTTCGGCACATGTGACATAGGTTGCCTACCTCTGGCCTAGAACTATAAACAGGACTATAAACTGGACTTCCTATGAAGATTAGAAATGCTGGTTTATAGAGCTTTCTGGTTGGTACAGGGCTGGATAACACAGCTTTTATTATATTATGATGCCCTTTTCCAGGCCTCTGGGACCTCACCCATCTACTTTGAGTTCTCAAAGATAATTGCTAGTGGTTCAGAGATTTTCAGCTAGTTCCTTAAGTATGTTGGGATGAATTTCACCAGGCCCTACTGGCATAAATACATCTAACTTATCTAAATTTTTTTTCACTTGTTTTTTCCCTGTTTTGGCTTTTTCTCCACCCCTCTTCCCTCCTACCCCCTAAAAAGCCCAATTATTTTGCTTCATAGGTTTTAACATCTAAAAAATATTTTTTTGAGCAAGCCCTTAGCCATCTCTTTCTTAATCATGGCAACACTTGCCCTTAACAGGAGGGGCCTTAGTCTTCATTAATGGGTGTAATTTCTGCACTGGCTTTTCCCAGGCATAATCAATGAAGAATTTTGAAAGAGGAAAGAATTATGAAGATTGCATAACTAAAAACACAATAAGGAAAACTAATCCATATCTCATATTTCTTACCTGCAAAATAAGTGGTCAATTCTTTAATCAATTATTGATCCAAGTTAGTCTGGAGTAATCAGACTGGCTGCCTTCACAAAGGCATGTGTGTGGGCCACTAAATCCATTAGGGTGAAGATGTCTTCAAACAGGTTTTTAAATTAAGGTGACAGTTGAAGAAACAGCCAAACCTTTTGTCCATTTAGCTAAGTGTTAGCTAAATTCTCAATCATTAAGAAGTAATTACCAACTATAGATTATTTGCACAAATATAACTTTCTCAAGTATGTTTCATAGTGCCAAAGAATGACACAAACATTTACCAGAAAAGGTACCATGAGTGTGTCCCACCAGCAATAAAACTTACTTTACCTAATCTTTTTAGAAGTAGTTTTAGGATGAAACAGCTTTAATCTGTTGTTCAGGAATTGCACTGTTTTAGTAATGTCACATGAGAAATTAAGGGGCAACATATGAACAAATCAGTGTGCACTTCCCAAATGATTGTGTTCTGTCTTTTCTGAAACTTTTGATGCAGAACCCAAACCTGTCTGATGCTTGCGCATATGTATGTCTCTCTTGTTCATGAGCATGTCAGTTTTGTTTTGCTTCTGCAACTACAGTATGGGACCTGCCTGCTGAAGATTGAGATCTTTGTATCTAAAACTCTTAACTTGAAATCTAAATTATTTTTTTTATTTGTTTGACTTTAAATTGACTGGTTCTATGCTAAATCTTTCAGCTGTTTTTTTTTTTTGGGGGGGGTGGGGGGAGATGGGGTATGAACACCTTAATTCTTTGCTGTGTCTTATTGTAAGCCTCTGCTTGATCCCAGCCCGTAAGACAAACAAGAAGAGATGTGGAAAGGAAAACCTGCTTCACATGCACTTCTTCCCAGCTCTGGATCATGGGTAGTGATCTCTGCTGGTTTTGTGTCCCGGGGAAAGCCCACCCTTCCCCTTGGCACACCTCAGTCCAGCCCTGAGTAGGGTAGCTCAGGCCACCCTCCCCTGGGCCAGGAGAAGGCTATGCTAAAGACGCAGGGAGTCTTGTCAGGGAAATGACAGGTGCACCCTTTCATATTCACTGTGGGGATCTGGGGAAACTATTGTATAATGGAGATATATGTGTGAAAGCTGTTTCCTGTTCCTGAGCCCAAGGTACTTGCTATTTTAGTGCTGCAGCAGTAATGCTGTAGCTAAGATTGAGTAATTATGTAGCGTGTGTGTGTGTGTTTTCCAAGACTGAGACAGACTTTCCAGAGCCTTTTGTTCTAGCTTGAGAAGGAGGCAAGGCAGGCACACAGTTGACTTTCTGAATAATTTAACACACACTTGGCATCAGTCTGTTGCCCAACCTACGTGGCACTTGTAAACTTCAAATAATAAAATTACTCTTTTGATCATGGCCTGGAAGAAGCCATGTGTTTCTGTCTTCACCTTCTGGATTTTCCTATAAACTTACGATATCATTGATAAAGAAATATGGGACCCACTTCAGATATTAGTGAAAAAGGTGGTGGGTTTCTTTATCACATAATGTACAGCTATTAAAGGTCAAAGCTGGTGACTTAAACATGGACAATGCTTTGATACTCTTCTGTAAATTCCAGCTGTCTGTTACTTTTAAACTGTCAACGAATATTAGTTTCTCATGTATAAAATCAAATATATTTCAATATACTTTAAACCCTCAGCAGTGGGGTCCAAATAGTATGCAAAACTTTCAGATGATTTAAGTGTTTTCTTCCCAGTAGATGTTCTCCTTTATTATTTTTCACTCCCCATGCAGTAGATTTAATATAAAATAAATGGTGGTGTGCATTGTATCTTGGGATGGTTTGTCTGAAAGTCTTTGTTCATTACTTTGTACATCTATAATTATCTGCATCTATATATTAAAAAGTGTTCTAGCTAAGCCTCAATATTGCTGCAAAGTGAAATAGCATCTGTTTATTATTATGGACACAAAAGATGCTCACAAACTTGTCTCAGTTACAGGAACCAAAACAAAATTATAACCTATCAGGCTGCAGGCAGAACAATAAAAAGCTTATCCTCAACAAGTAACAATTCACCCAAAATATTCCATGCAGGAAGTGCTAATGTATTTGATTGTTTTATATTGAGAGATGCTCAAAGTATAATGTTGGGGGTGAATTTACATTCCTATGGTCATCTCGATTTAATGTATCAACAGACCAATTCTTGTATAACAGAAATTTGTAGAAATTGTCTTACAACTTAAATAAAGATAAACTTAATATACATATGAGTTGGCCTCTGAAGTTCCTAAAGCTATATTGATGAGACCTGCTACCAGTCACTTACTTCAGTTTTGTGGTATTCACAATTGTGATTGATTCTTTTGTGCTATTTGTATTCCTCTTTTGTCTTGCCAGTTGGTGGTAGTTGGATAGTCTTTCATGTTTTGATCCAAACATCTGATTTTTCTTACATTTAGGACAGCTAATAAAACAGGTTAAACAGTGCAAAATTAAGCTTTTCTCCTTTTTCTTCCTATCTGTTTTCCTTATTTTAATATCTTAATTTTGAGTTTAATTTTGACTGCTGAAGGGGTTTCTCCCTTCCGTATTCATAAGTTCTCTATCAAGTTTGATGGTGGCAGTGACCTTCTTCCAGCAAACTCTTAAAACGTTCCACCAGATTTCTAAGAAGCTTTTTTCCTTCTCTTGTGCAGAACTCTGACTTTGAGTTAATTTTTCTAGTATCAGAGTTTCCCCCACTTTTTCATAGCAGTCACACTTCTTCCACCCCCTTGCTATGGTAATTCTAGCAGGAACTAGGAAATGAGTGTTAAGAAAGCCATTAAGAACTCAAGACTTCACTTTTTTTGAAAAAATAACAAAAATATGAAAAGGTTATTTGACAGCTGACACATGTTATCTCCTTTATAGAATCTCCAGTGGCTTTCCAAAATGTCTTATATTTTGGTCACGTTCACCATATATGGAGAAATTCTTCCATTATGTTCTCTTCAGCACTTGCCCATCCGTGCACCATAATCATTCCATTTTAATGGGAGTTAGGTACCATTGATACAGAATTTTACCATAACTTTCTTTTATAAATGTGTCCTTTGGTGTATGGGGACCTTGCCTTATCTGTTCTCCCATTCCTCAATTTCACATTCCCATAGTTCTGATGTTAATGCTGTTGCTTATGGGGTGTATTTTGAAACAGTAATCTAAATCCATTCCATAGGGGAATTAAGTTATTTCTGGGAAGGTTAAACTACACTGTTTGCTTTCCTTGAAATAATTTTTAGTAGCAGTTTGTTTCTGAGCTTGACAGATTAGCGGAAATATAAACTGTCTATAAAGGCATCAGCACATAACCTCAGGCTTCCCAAGGGGCTAAGGTATTTTCAGAACAAGATGTTGCTTAAAGTACCTGTGAAGATTATTGAATGCTCTGGGAAGGATTCATCTGTGTAGTAGGTGGTTGATCCACTGTGCCCAGCTCAACTGCGTCCCGCTCAACGGAGCCATCCGCCATGGGAACTGAGACAAGCGTTGCAGGAAGTGCGGCTACCCCAACGAGACCCTGCCCCACATCCTGTGCAGCTGCAAACCCCACTCCAGAGCCTGACAGCTGCGCCACAATGCCATCCAGAACTGCCTGGTGAAAGCCATTGCGCCACGCCTGGGGGAGATCTCCGTGAACTGCACCATCGCCGGTACTGACAGCCAGCTACAACCTGACGTGGTAGTCACTGACGAGGCCCAGAAAAAGATCATCCTCGTCGACATCATGGTCTCCTTTGAGAACAGGACTCCGGCATTTTGCGAAGCCCGAGCTCGTAAGCTGGAAAAGTACGTCCCCCTGGCTGACACCCTGAGAGCAAAGGGCTATGAGGTGCAGATGGAGGCCCCGATTGTCGGAGCCCTGGGCGCCTGGGACCCCTGCAACGAACGTGTGCTGTGGACCCGCGGGATCGGTCAACGCTACGCACATCTCATGCGGTGTCTCATGGTCTCAGACGCCATCCGATGGTCCAGGGACATCTACATCGAGCACATCACCGGCCACCGACAGTACCAGGAGGCGTGAGCCAGGGTGACATCGTTCTCCCACTACGAGAAAGGGACCAAGTGACCTTCTCTGTTGGATCATATGAACTGGAACCATAAACTCCCTAAACATTAAATCTCACCAAATGAGGGTCAATCCATCCTCCTCATCATATCCACACCCGAACTTAGCCACTTTATGAACTTCATACCCTCATATCTCAATGTCTGTACTTTGTCCCATCAACTTTTTACCGCCAATCGGGGATATTGCAGATTATGTATTCCTCATGCCACCTTATCTTAAACCAAATTTTGCACCCTCTATAATCTGTATGTTATTCCCTGATAACCAGAAACTTCTATGCTCAAACTCTGTTCACTATTTTTTTAACCTCCTCTTAATAAACATTTTAATTCCGCTTGGGTGGTTTACAAAGTGATCTCAAAACAGGAAAGAAACTGAGCAAAGTTGTAAGATTCTTCCCTGGAATGCAGTAGCAGTGGTAGAAAGGTACCAGAAAAAATACATGAAATTTTGCAATTCTTCTCTTTTAGTACTCAGGATTTTTAATTACTGGTTGAGAATAGCACATTTTTTTCAAGGCAGGGTAGTTAGTGGAGAAATTTCCCAGTATATATCTAAAACAACAAAACCTATCTTCTGGGCCTCAGAGAGTGAATGAGTCATACTCAGGGACTGAATATGGACAGAAAATGAGTAATCCACAGAAGGGTCTGAAAGACTAAACCCACCACCCTGTGATTACTGTGATTGTGAGTTGGAGAGGAAGTGTACCTAGTACTCCTTATGACTTTTAAAGCATGCCCCAAGACTCCTTGTCAATACTCAGCTGCGTACAGATTAAATAGACTTATGATCTTGCTTCTGTGTGATGTCTCAGAATTTTCGGATGCATAATTTGTGTGTGTGTGTGTGTGTGTGTGTGTGTGTGTGTGTGTGTGTGTGTGTGTGTGTTAAAAATCCTTTCCTATTTTAATTCTCCATGATTTGTCTCAATCTGTTCCAGAGAAATAAGGAAAGATGGTATATGGATGAATACGTAACAGCCATTTCTATTAAGGGATTTCCTGATTCTTCTTCCCTGTGTACAGTCTACTTTAGCTGGAGCCACTTCTGTTGACGGAAGGGCTTATTAAAAAATTCATCTCCCTCTCCGAATCATATAACTATTTCTAAAATAAGAACTCTTTTTGGCCATATGAAGCTCTCATTCTTTGGAGTCTAAAGTAGATGTATGCAATTTAAAAATTAATGATTTGAGGAAAAAGGTTTTCTGTGGAAGAGTACATTAGTAATCTGGGACATAAAATGTCAGTGTTTGAAAAATACTAATTTTTGGTATAAATAATGCATTGCTCCACTTGAAAAATGGAGATTAAATATAACAAATTTAAGGTCCTGCAGTATTTTTGTTCTAGGTTTACCTGAAAATTCTGGAGCTAATTTCGAAAGGCTAAGATAATCAAACAGATATGACTGAAGTCTAAAATATGTGTTTATTGGAGCTTATATTAAACAGAAGTTCCCCCCTCTTTCTCATATTCTACAGCATAAAGCATACCACTGTTTGCTTTCTTTGATGCTTTAGTTTATAAAACTTAATAATTTTTTTCTGTCTGTTTTGGCCAAATATTTTCAGGCAGATTGAAATGTAAAAGATACCTTGATTTCTCATTGGCAAAAGACCATATATTCCATTCATTGCTAAATCAGCAGATTCATGGTATGAAAACACTAATAAATTTCAAAACTTTAGTTACTTTTGGGACTTTTTCCCACTAAGTTGGATTTTGCAACTGAGGAAAAACATTTTTTCAACTCAGTGTCCAAGTGTTGCTTAGAGAATAATTAAGAAATTAAAGAGAGAATGTAATTGTTTTGACTATCTCTATAAATGAATAACTGAATAATTCTTTACTTATAGTGTGTGAAATAACTCATTTCCCTTAAATTTTGATAACTTATGTATTATTGAAACATAACATTAAACTTTGCTGAATAGTGTAGCTGTTTAATAGATCTTCGATTTAAAACAAGCTGTTCTTTCAAATATTGTCTGTAATCCCCCGAATTCGTAATTTAATCAATATTTTTATTGATAAGGTAATAAAATTTAAATAAAATAAAAATATGCAGAACTAAGGATTTCTCTAGCAGTGCTGGCTGGGGAATCAGCATTCTGGGGTCCTAGCACCTAAGGCTGTTAACGAGATCGGGGCCTCTATAGCAGCATCAGCTGCAAATTTTCAAAATCACTCCAAGATTCAATATTTGTTGTTTGTATTACAGTAATGGGCTAGAGGCCCCGCTGAGAGTGTAGTGGCTGTATAGGCACTGCATTTAAAGAACTAGTCTCATGTGGGTAAGATGTGCTCTTCCACAATTTCTGGAATGATGCACAGATGGGCATTTATTAGGGAGGCAAAGTGGGGTGAAGGGTGGGGGCAAATGGAACTCTACACATGCCCCTTTGCACATCCATTAACTGGAGGCTCTCTTTCCATCCTTCTCCCTCACTCCTGTGATACACATATTTCAGCTAGAACTAAGTGAAGGAGAAAGCAATCTGGAAAAAAAAAATCAGGAAAAAGTCTTAGTGGTGAGATCAGTTCCCCCCTCACCCCTTCCCCAAGGAATGGTGGTGGAAATCTCCATTGTGGTGGGATGGATTAACAATTTAATGGGCCTGATTTTTCAGACAACTTGTGCGCTATTTTGTGTGCAGATCTGTACAAATCAGATGTGTATATGGATGTGTTTAGATGGGTGCCTATCTGCCCAGTGCATGAGCAGATCACTGACATATGCACATCTAAGATAACCTGCACACCTCCTTTGTGTGCAAACTATCAGAAAATCACGCCCCATAGGTCTTTTCCTTCTCTTAACCTATTTTTAGTCAAACAGAATGTTTCTTTTAAAATAAATCAGATCTGAAATGGTTAGAAATGTAAAGGGCAATATTGTTAACGGGCTTCAGAGTTAGCACAAGGCGCTGGTTCACAGTCCTCTGAGAATTATTGTTTCTGTTAAGAGACTTAGGAAGTTGCAGTGATTCATATCTGGAAGATTTTACAGAAACTTTGTTGAATTTAATGGCTTTAAATCCTAAAGAAACTGATGTGGCCACCAGAGAAATACTGGAATGGAGTTCTGGCTCACCTAGTGCTCTGTTGCTGAAGATATAATTTGACAGTGTTGTAACATTAAATTAACATAAAGTTACTAATAGGTATCCTTTCTTAAAGGAGTCACTGATTCATGTGTTTGTAATTTCAGTATAGAATATAATACACATTGGAACAAATATAAACTGATTCAATGCTATTAATATGAAACCTCCAAAACAGGAAGGAGGTGTCACCTGACCTGAGCCAAAGCAGGTGTTCAGGGTGATCATCCCAAATTAACACAAGATGTGACAAATGTGAATGAGATGATCGTGTTTTTGTTATGTAATGTTACACTGTGCACTGTGAATGGAAGAATGAGTTTGACCTTTAAACAGCCCATAAATTCTAATCTAGGTGAAAGATACACCTTTCATCAATTCATTCTCCTCTTCTTGCTGTTCTAGATTATCGTTAGGAATTAAGAAAGTCATGTCTTTCTATGAGTTCTTAAAGTTCTTTTAGCAGCACTCACAGCCTTCCATTAATCTGCGGAGGGATCCTCCATATTTGCCTACCTGACAATGGCAAGGTTCATTAAAGGGTTGATTAATCTATTCCTATAAATAAGAAATCCACTCCTGTATGGGATTTTAACTTAGTCCTTCACTGCCTCATGAAACCTTCATTTGAGCCACTGGCTAATTGTTTTCTGGTACATTTGCCTATGAAAAGGGCATTTTTGGGAGCCATAACTTCTGTCCACAGGGTCAGGGAACTGGGGGCATTAGTGTCAGTCCCGCCCCTGAACAGTTTTCTTTTAAGGAAAAGGTTTTCTTATGACCACATACTGAATTTTTACTAAAAATATCTTCTAATTTCCACATCAACCAGGTTATTACACTTTCCTGTTCTGTTCTCTTCTCCTCCCTCCCCCCTCTCCCCCCCCCCCAAAAAAAAAGTGCCACTAGTCTAGAGAGGAATCTACTCTGGAGTTTAGAAGGGCATTAGCTTTCTATGTCGACAGAAACAGACTATTTGGAAGGTCTCAAAGACTGTTAATTTCATTTGCGGCAAAATCAAAAGAGCCTACGGTTTACACTCGAACTTTCAAAATGGATTTCTGGCTGTATTCTCACTTGATACAAGGCCGCTAATGCTCAGCCACCTTTGAGTGACAGCCCATTCTGTTAGATCCCAGTCTGCCTCCATGACATTATTGAAAGATGTACTAGTGACTGAAATTTGTGAAGCCGGACTTTGGATGTCTGTTCACACTTTCTCAAAACTCTCTACCCTCCTATGTGCCTCTAGGTTGGACGCTGCTGTTGTCATGGCAGTTCAGTCTTAGATCCACCTTCAAAGCTCCCTTCTCTTTCTATGGGTACTAGCCAGAAGCCACCTGACATTACTCCCAAGAAGTGCAGTAGTTGGAGTTCTTTTGAGATGTGTCCCCCTATGGGTGCTCCACTACTGGCCCTCCATCCCCTCTGCTTTGAAGTCTTGTCTGTGGGATGTTTCAGTGGAGAAGGAACTGAGGGTGGTTTGCCTACTAAGCTCTACATATCCTCGGTATGGGGCACAAGGAGGTAGGATGCACACGTGCAGGCCTAACAGGCACAGTTACCAAAAATCTCTGATCAAAGGTGCATAAGGAGCACGCATACCTGAAGTGGAGCACCCATAGAGGCACACATCTTGAAGTCCAGTTACTGCACGAGATGAGTACCCTCTCCTTCTGTGCTGCATTTATTCATTTTATCTCTGTACTGAGGTAAATAAAATAGTTCATTTTTTTTCTTACATATTTATTTTGAGGTTTGTCTAGACTAAAATTAACTGATTATAGAGTGTCAAGTTTTAGCTTGTACAAGTTTTAACTAAATTAATGGGCAGTCAGCAGACTCCAGTTATAATAGGAGCAAAAGTTCTAGTCTAGACAAACACTTGGAGTTGGATTTTTCTCTGCCTCTGCCTGGAACTAGATACACA
Organism: Malaclemys terrapin pileata; assembly: GCF_027887155.1. Taxonomy (NCBI): domain Eukaryota; kingdom Metazoa; phylum Chordata; order Testudines; family Emydidae; genus Malaclemys; species Malaclemys terrapin. The sequence continues at coordinate 11,433,749 of NC_071520.1, read as the reverse complement.
AATCAATTTTTGCAAGATCAAATATGGTTTAGTGCATATCTCTAGAAGATGATCCAGCCAATAGAAGAAAGCTTCTATCTGGGACTTAATATGTTGGCTGCGAAGACTACATGCTGCTTTGTTTCTGTTTTAAAAGAACTTAGTGGAACATCCTTAGTTCAAATGTAACTGACTTTCTTTATTAGCCATCTTTAAAAAGAAATTTTTATATCACTTAATTCTGTCTGACTTTGATTTTTTTTAAGTAGTGGTACCTTAGCCTCATCCTACCAAACTAAGTTGGCTTCTGACTGTTTGCATGAGAAACTGTTTCCACATCCCTACAAAGAGTTAGTTTTTACTTGAAACTCTTAATTACCCCAGAGCATCATTTAATATTTTTTGCTTTTAACTTCTTTTTTACTGAAAAACTGCTCCCTATTCTACTCAAATTTAAAATATAATCTTTCTGCTCTTTAATCTACATTTCTGTTTCCAGAAAATATTAATAGTTTTTAAATTTCCATGCCTGGGCTTGCCTGTCCTCATTGACTAACTTCAAGTTCACTTTTTCCCACATGCACCTCCTGCAGTACTCCAAAGATGGTCTGTGATTTAGAAGTCCCATCTGCCTTAATCTTTTGCTGATACTGATGTCAGTCAAGTACACTTGATGTAATTAGAGAGTAGGTTTAGTTTATTCCATACTAAATTGGGAATACTGCAGAGTTCCAAAGCTTTTTCATATCCTTCATGAGGTGTGTGCATGTGGTGTTGGGGTCTTATTGTTAATTATTTTTCTATGTTAAGGTATGTAGAAAAACATTAATCTCTTTAAAAAAAAATCACCATAAGTGTCCCCAGTCACTCTTTAATTACATAATTTGTTTGCCAAAGATGACAAATGGATTGTGTGAGAAATAGTCCTAGAGTTCTGTCCAGCCTTAATTCTTTAGGTGGCTGGGATAGTTTGTGCTGGTCCTGTTATCTTTATTTTAAAACAGTTACATACTTCCTTGCTATTATTCTTGGGTTTGTTCAGCTTTCAATGAAAACAAAAACCATGGATTGTTTCTATGGGCTTGTGTTACAGTACTTATTATCTGGAAGGATTTCAAACTGATTGAAAACAGATTAGAAAGCAAGTATAAACCATACATTTGGGGAGCTGCAGAAGCTAAACTTTGACACAGACAAAAGCGGCTCTCAATCTGTTTTTGAGGAAACCCTGGTATTTCATGAGATGATTTGCTACCTCATATGTAAGGTTAAGATTTTGTCCTGGTTATTTTTAGTAAAAGTCGCAGATCGCTCACAGGCAATAAACAAAAATTCACAGAAGCCTGTGACCTGTCTAACTGCTACTAAAAATAAGGGTGAGGGGAGGTTGGGAGTGGGAGAAGGGGTGGGGGCATTAACGGCTCTGGGGCCCATGTTGCCCCTGGTGGTGGCTCAAATCTTCATCTCTGCTGCCCCAGCACGCAGCTGAAGCAGAAAATGTCAGACGTCTTTGAAAGTCATGGAATCCATTACTACCATGACCTCCGTGACAAAATCTTATCCTTACTCATAGGCCCCATGTTAACAAAAAAAACTAACCAAATAAACAAAAAGTAACTGGTTAACTAAGGTGTCAGCCATAGGTTCTCTAGGTCCACTCCTCCCAATCAAGGTTGAAAAGGTTATAGTGCAGAAGCAGTCGAATCTTACACCTGTTAATAAATAGCATGCTGGATCCCTTCATCCATTGGACCAAACCATATTTCAGTTACGGTTTAGGGTGGTCTGAGACACCTTTGGCTGTGTCTACACTGAGGTTTTTCTGAAAAATTTCCCACCATTACTCTAGTACCATTTCTAGCAATGGTAGGAGTGGTAGTATAGATTGGCTGTCAACAGTTTTACCACCTTGTTATCCTATCCTGATGTGAGTAAGTCTGGACAGCACAGACTGGTGGCCCGTCTACCCTAGTGCTCATAGTGTGGCTAGCACTGGTGAAGATTTTCAGAAAAACTTTGTTGACCGAAGCCCCGTTTACAACTATGGGTAGTTTCCTGGTATAGGAGAAGCTGCAACTGCGCATAGGAGAATAAATAATCTAAATATGCTCTAGGGTGGGGTAAAGGGAAAGTGTGTTCTTATTCTTGTAGGGGACTGTAATCAGAGTTGCACAACTAGTAAAGCTCCTTTAAGCCCAAAATATCCTTTATATTATAAGATTGGGGGCCAACTTTCCCCCACACAATTAAAACTTTAAGTTAAAATTAACATGGTTTTCAGTGTTTGGTCCCCTAAACCATATTTGTCTAGCTTTTGTTCCTCCATGCCAGACATGACTGTGAGCTGAGAATGTCATTGGGCTAGGCAGAGGGAGCAGTTGATGAATTTTAATTGATGTGCTAGGAGAGTAATTTTTTCCCCTGTGAAATTACATTATACATTGTACTGAGCTCCACTACTCTACATGCAAGAAATTGGCACTCATATTCTTAACAAGGCCTTCCAAGTGCAGGCAGGTGGTTGTCTAGAACAAATTAATTTCTTCAACTTCAGCTCTAACTTTTGAACCAATAGTTGGTAAATACAGACCCTGTTCTAACCAGTGTTTATCTGCCAGTCTCAGTGAAACAGATTTTAGTACTCATGTATGTATTGCAGGTGCTGAGAACATTACTAATGTGTCATTCCCCATCTCTAGCTGGTTCATGTTGATTGATTATTCTTATTAGAAAATTAATGACTCAAACTAGTCTTAGAGCAGTCTTAATTTCTTGCTGATAGGCTATGCATTGTAGGGTCACTTACTGAGAAGAGCCAAAAAAGGGACTTATAGCAACCTACAACTCTTACCTGTTAAGCCTGTATTTGTGGAGTATGACTTGCGGTAATTTCTTCTAATTAATTGGTACCAGCTGTCAGTAATTCAGTGGTAATATATTATTGAACCTGCAATTCTCAAAAATGCTTCCAAAACTGTTTTCACATAACTGGTGAGTTCGGATGGCCATTGGAGGAAGCATAGCACTGACAGGAATTTTCTTTTGAGATGTCTGGGATTTCTTACTAAATTTGAAAACAGTACATATATGAAGGGGAAAGGGGGTGAAAGAAAATGGCAAAGGTGCTTAAAGAAAAAGGTGCCCTACAAAAGCCAGAATTGTGCTTCTTTGGGTTATAATTTTTAAGATTTGAAGTGTTTTTTAATCTTGATTTTTATATTCTCTACTGTTAAAGGACTGGAGAATTATTGAGATTATGATATTACCATAGAAAAGTGAAACCTGAGCATATGAAAAAGAAATATTTTTTTTTTTTGGTCAAACCATTTACATCTTTAGCTATTTAATATCTGTTCAACTCATAGCCTTCACAAATACTTAGAAGAATTACTCCATTTTTTCACCATTCCCATCCTTGCAGTTAAGTCAAGAGGTCTTCCATTCTAGGTCTCCAAGGAATTCTCTAGCAAAACCAGGGAAATAAAGACACTGCTAGTGTTGAAAGATAATAAATAACCCCTTCACAAACAAAAATTCCCTGCTTTCTGGAATCTATACAAAACTAAAATCCCATGGCTTTTTTTCTTTTTGCAGATTAGATCATTGTTAGGACAACAAAGGTATCTGAGGTTAGTGTTCTTGTAGTGTCCCCTTGTTTGTCTGCAGCTTTCTTATGTCTTGACTTGGCCTAGATTGCCAGGTTGGGGCAGGAACGTCATTATTAAGGCTAAGATTTTGTCACGGACCTGCCCCTGACTTTTACTAAAAATATCCCTGATAAAGTGGGGAGGATCCAGCACCCAGAACTGCTGAGACTCCAGGGTCGACCAGTCGCCCCGGGTGGCTGAGAGTGCAGGGGTTCCCCTTGCTGGCCGTGGCTAGGAGATATAGGGTCCTCCCTGGCAGCTGGGCAGTTTTGGGGTTCACCCACTGCCTGTGGCAGCTGGGAGCTGCGGGGCCCTGCCTGGCTGCCAATGCCAGCCCCGCTGCCCTGGGGCTGAAGTGGAAAATGTCACAGAAGTTTCTGGAAGTCACTGATTCTGTGACGTAAAAACGTGCCAAGATCATTTGTAGTGGTGTGACTGCAACCAGTGCATTTTGCAACAGTGCATTTCATTAGTGTAGACAAAACTAGAATTACTAGAATAAATTAACTCTGCATTAATTTATTCTGAAATTATATATTACATCCATGGAAAGCTATTTAAGGCCAGAGCTACATTTAAAGAGAACCAGCCTAATACTTCTAGAGTACAACGATATTCATGACCCAGTCGTATTTACTGTTGGAGGAAGAGAACTTATGAAGAGGACTGTTGTAACAGGGCTGCTTGTTTAGCCATACTTTGATAACACTATCCTTTTAACTATAAAAGGTACATCTGTGTAGTCCCTGTAACTCTGTAACAATTAATGAATACGTTGACCTGGTTATTTGGATATTTACTGTGTGGCTTGTGTTGGGTTAGAAATTGAAATGTTTCCTATGTGAATGTTAGGTTAGTTTAATAGCAGGCTGTTGGAAAAACAAGCAGGAAAAAGTACAATAGCTTGACCTAGCCAGCCAGTCACCGAAGCTTAAGGGACAACGCAAGAGCCATTTGCTTTGATGCCCTGCTGAGCTCACCTGACTAGTTTGTCAAGGGGTGTGTGGGGTGGGTGGGTGGGTGTTCCAACCTTAGGAACAGCAGGACAAAGGCCCTGATTGGATTTAAGAGGACATATTCCCTAAATCTGGAAAAGACAATTAAGGAAAACAGACGGACACTGAGACCCTAGAGGTTAGGGTAACTGGGAGTGTGAGGAACTTCATAGGCTTCCCTCCAGGGGATGGTAAGCTTTTAGTTAAGAGATGATGGCATTGCTGTCTGCCTCAAATATCTACAGGACAATGACTACACTCAGACATAAACCCAAAACACATCGCCAAACTCATCCATTTCATCCTCCCCCATAACAATTTTATGTTCAATAATAAACACTTTGCCCAAATCATGGGCGAAGCCAGGGACACTAGGATGGCTCCCCAATATGCCGGCCTCTTTATGGGCCACATGGAGGAAGAATTTCTGGACAAATGCACCACGAAGCCAACGATATACCTGTGATACATCAATTATATTTTCATCCTCATGACCTAAACTCAGTTACAGATTTCCATCACAACTTCAACAACCACCACTCATCAGTCAAACTGTCTCTAAACAACTTGTGGCCAGGAAGTTGTACCAGTTGATGCTGGTACAGATCTGATTCAACAATGGAACCTTACAGACAAGTATTCTTGAGAAATTCATAGATCACCACATTTACCTTTAGAGATCCAGTAACCACCCCAAATACACCAAGAAGTCTGCTATCTACAGCCGAACACTGAGATACCACAGACTATACTCTGAGGAGAAAGTCTGGAATATATGCCTTAACACATTTAAAACTGCCTTCACCAAACGAGGACACTCCACCAGAGAAGTAGATTGCATTATGGAGCAGGGCACTCAAATAGCTCTATAGAGCCTGCTTCAATCCCAAGGGGCAGGTGGGTGAGGGGGAAATACTCTCTGACCGTACCACCTCTAGTTTTCACTTACCACCCCGCTGGAACCCATGTGGGGTATCATAAAACAGTTACAATCCACATAGTGAAATAAATCTTTTTTTGGTCTTCAAACACTCCCCCAACCTTGCCAAGGTCATCAGAAGCAAGCTCCCCAAAGATCAGAACCCACAGGATCCTGCCATAACAAATGCAAAATCTGCAGACATACTGATCATCATAGCTGTGGAGGTATCCCCCCACAACTCATGTTTCAAAATCAATGGGATTTACACATGTCCATCACCACATGTGGTGTACCTCATCCAGTGCATAAATGCCCCAATAACTGTGAAAGAAACCAGACAATCACTACGCTTTCGAATGAACTCTCTCAAAAAATATTAAATCAAATCACCCATGGGCGAATACTTTGCACCAAATGATCACTCCATATCTGATCTTTGTTTTCATCGTCAAAGGAAACCTGCACAACACCTTCAAAAGATGAGCCTCGGCGCTTAAATTCATAACGGCTAGACACTACAGATCATGGTCTTAATAAAGACACTAGATTTATGGCTTATTACAACAATCTGTAACCCCCTAAACCTCCCCACACTTTTTTTTTTTTTTTTTGGTCCTCTGACTGCAGAAGTGTTAACAGGCCAATTCACTTTGAATGATCTCTTGGAATATGATTGTTTATCATAAGCATTTTAAATAATCTGTTCCACCTTGTATTTAGTTGTGACACAATCAGTATCTTTCCCAGACTTGAAGAAGAGCTCTGTGTAGCTCAAAATCCTATCTCTTTCACAAACAGAAATTGGTCCAATAAAAATACTACATCATCCACCTTTTCTCTCTTTAGTCAAGATAGATATGAGTGTAGACTGTTTTGAAATCCTCTCTCTGATGTTATGCTTGTTCCAACTGTTAAGATTAAATTGTATGTTGATTTAAGAAGGCTTCCTGGTCATTGTATTCACCAATGGTCACAGACTCCCAAAGGAAAGAACCGCAAGTACCGAATGCAGTTGGACCTGTTGGGTAAGCATGGTTGACAGACAGGGTAGTGTAGCCGAGGGCCTGGTGTGGGAGAACTGCAGTTCCATCCTGGGAAAGAAGAACAGGAGTACTTGTGGCACCTTAGAGACTAACTAATTTATTAGAGCATAAGCTTTCGTGGACTACAGCCCACTTCTTCGGATGAAGTGGGCTGTAGTCCACGAAAGCTTATGCTCTAATAAATTAGTTAGTCTCTAAGGTGCCACAAGTACTCCTGTTCTTCTTTTTGCGGATACAGACTAACACGGCTGTTACTCTGATCCTGGGAAAGGTAAAGGCTTGAGGCCTATCACTTGGTGCGATGCACTAATAGAAACCAGGGAGGGATCAGAGGTGCAGCCTGCCCTGTAACTGAGTCACATCATACTCCCACCTTCCCAGGAAAAGAGAATGATACACTGATTTCTGTATGAAATAGCTTTTACTGAACAAGTAGTATCTGCCGTCACTTTAGATTGCTGCAGCAACTGGAGTAAACACTTCGAACTGTTGAAAGATCCAGCTAACTTCTTAATTTAATTTGGTATCAATGGCAAATAAACAGCTGTTTGTCTAACATGTAGATTTTGTAGTGGCCTTGTTTCTGAAATGCTAACAAATCTGGAGGAGTGTTGAAACATCTTGCTTGATGAAAGGCCAGCTTGTTCTGAGCCAGCCAGAAAAAACATGGTCCACCAAGGTCACATGTAAGATGTTTAGCCCCTGCGGTCGATTTTTCAGATAGAATGGAGTTTTTGAACTCTCTAGCCTTGGAGCTGTGCAAGATATCTTTGTAGTATGAGACAGAGTTCTGAAACTGCTGATTTGATTCAGTAAATGAGTCTGAAGATTTTTTTTTTTTAACATGCCTTCCCTCTTCCCTTCAGTGCCCTGATAGCAAAAGCTAAACTTTTGGGAACTGTTTTTTATATAGATGATTGTTTGTCTTTGGGATTATTAGTAGACAAAGTCCCAAGTTAGCATTTTGCTTGAGGTTTTTATTAGATTTTAGTTTGACAGTTTAAGGTGACCTTCAAAGATGTTCTTTTATTGTTTTCTAATAGCCCTCAAATGCTACTGTACGTTAAGTTCACCTAATATGTAAAAAAAAACTTTGTCTTCCTCAAAAGGTGGGCTTTTGGACACTGCACACCCTTAGACTTCAGAGCTTATGTAAATTGGTGACATCTGAAGTGTGTGAGCTGCTCCTTAGCTAAGTCCCCCCCCGCCCCTCAAAACTAGGCTGAAAGGCCATAATATATAAGATGTTGGTCGTGCCAAAATTACCTTGGCTTAACTTAAATCTGTTCTTAACCCAATTTAGTTACACCAGTGCAAATCCATGTGTAGATAAATTGAAGTAAGAGTGAAGTGTAGCTTATTTTGATTTATCTTAAATTGATTCCTAATTGCCTTAAGTTAAATCAAAATAAGGCTGGGTCCATGGGAGGAGTACTTTGCCCATTTACCTATACCAGTATACTGGCAAAGTGTTCAGTGTGGATAGAACTTCTGAAGGCAAAGCTGCTTTTGTCAGAATAACTTGTTCTAGTGCTGCCCTCCCATCAGTGAAATAAGCTATGTTGGCAAAAATGCGTTTTGCTAGTATAGCTGTATATACCCCAGTGGTGGTCACATCGCACCTCATCACGCCTCTGACTGACATAGCTGTGCTGGCCAAAGATTGTAGTGTAGACTTGACCGAAGTGTCGATTCATCTTTTTGCGCTCATTTAACTAAACTGGTTTAAAATAAAACCTCAAGCTAAACCCCTTTATAGTTGAAACTCTCTCACACTCTTCTTTAACTGCAGTGCAACTACTTTTAAGAGTATAACCCAAGGCCTCGGCAGCAAATTGGGCCTAAATTCTGTGGCAGTTTGAGCATTCTTTGTCAGCTTCATTTAAATTAAAAACTGTAGACTTTTTAGTTAAAATATGAACATCAGTAGTACATTAGTACAATAGCCACACTCTGTGTTATTATATTAAATATATATTTTATGCTGTTACCATATTCTGTTTTTTCTTAACTCCTTGAAATGAAATGGGAAATTCACTTTTCTTCAGTTACTGCTGCACACTTATTGAAGACACCACTGCATTGCCTTACACTGACATTTGAATGTTTTCTTCATTATCAATAAAGGCTCAAAACAGTTTTTTTAAAGTGAAAATTTAAGTTCTGGAGCACAGTTCTGTAATTAGGATGGATTCTGTGGAACAGCAGAATACCCAGTAATCAGAGTTTAACCACATTAAAATAGATATACAGTAACTCCTTGCTTATGTTGTAGTTATGTTCCTGAAAAATGCGACTTTAAGCGAAACGATGTTAAGCAAATCCAATTTCCCCATAAGAATTAATGTAAAAGGGTGGATTAGGTTCCAGGAAATTTTTTTCACCAGACAAAAGGGGTGTGTGTGTGTGTGTGTGTGTGTGTGTGTGTGTGAGAGCAACTCCAAGGCAGAGGGCAGGAGTAGGGTGACCAGATGTCCCGATTTTATAGGGACAGTCCCGATTTTTGGGTCTTTTTCTTGTATAGGCTCCTATTACTTCCCACCCCCTGTCCCGATTTTTCACACTTGCTGCCTGGTCACCCTAGGCAGGAGCAGCACATGGCAGTGGGGGGAGGGACAGCTGAACTGCTGGCAATTGATAGCCTGCTGGGTGGCTGCCGCACAGGGCACTTAGGGGAATAGGGAGGCTGCCTGTCCACTCCTGGTTCCATGCCTCCACCAGCTAGCTCCAATGGGTTGCTCTTTCTGCAAGCAGTGGACAAAGTAGGTAGCTACCAGACGACGTTATAAGGGAGCATTGCACAACTTTAAACAAACGTTCTCTCATTGAACAGCAACGTAACAACAAAACAACGTTAACCGGGACAACTTTAAGTGAGGAGTTACTGTAGTTTTTGAGTCAGGCTCTTGCCATATCCAAGATCTACAGAGTAAACCGATACCAGTAAACAAAGCAGTTAAAAAACCCACAAAACTGCTAAGAAATCAAAATAGGAAATTTACTACTTCAGACCCTAGGACTGTGGAGTAGGACTTTAATTTCTGCTTGGAGGTGATATTGTGTTGACTGCTAGTGGCGTGAACTGTTTTTGATCTGTAACTGAGTTGTCCTTTGTTCAGAGAAAGAAAGGAAGGAAAATCCCCAGGTCTTTATTTGTCTAAGGCCTTGGCTACACTGGTGCTGTACAGCGCTGCAACTTGTTGCACTTAGGGGTGTGAAAACACCCCCCCCCCGAGCGCAGCGCTGTAAAGCGCCAGTGTAATCAGCGCTGCAAGCTATTCCCCTTGGAGAGGTGGAGTACTTGCAGCACTGCGAGAGAGCTCTCGTAGCGCTGGCGGCGCGACTACACTCGCGCTTCACAGCGCTGTGAATTCTCAAGTGTAGCCAAGGCCTAAAACTCAGAAGCCCTGGTCAGCTTGTGTGGGGAAGACATGAAACTTATATCCAGATTCACATTAATTTATATATATTTATAATGTGCAGTATAAAAATGTATATTTCATATGAGTATTATCCTGCAGCTTTTAAATTATTGCAGTTTAACTTTTTCAATTGTGTCTTTTATTTTTGAATTGGAAACTTATTTCCCCATCAATTGCATGTGTCGCAGGAGAATTAGTTCGAAGATGTATTCTCTTCAGTATCCATTGATTCCAGTCGTCCTTCAGGAGCAGCTTGGTTATGTGTAATCATTAATGTAGTATTCTTTAGAGAGTAAAGAACTTGCACCTGGCATGTGACTGGTTTTGAAGTGATGGGATGTCATTCTACACTGTTTGGGAGAGGTGATCCCCTTGATAACATGAGTCAGATATTCTGATCCTTTCATGCAGTGGTTAGAAGTTAATCTTCTTTGTGCTTTCATTCCTGCATTCTAGTGGGTGTTCAAAACAGAACATGAAATTTGGAACATTTCCAGCTGCTGTAATTCTTAAACATTGTTTAACATGTCATTTATTTGCTCTGTTGGCAAACATGTCTGATAAACCAGAGGAGGTAGCAGCACCAGCAACAGTTTTGTCTGTAAGGGTTTTTCCAAATGCTTTGCTGAATACATATTTCACAGATCATGGAAAGCTGTGTGTCTTTAAGAGCTTAGTCAGTAGCCAGGCATTCAGATGTGGCCATGATTTCCAGGATTTACTTTCCTACTGAAAGATGAGGAGGGTATTGGATTTTGGAATGGTCTGTCTAAATATTTCTGTGCTGTCTCTAGTGCTATGTACATTTCAGTCAAACAGGTTAACTTCTCGTAAATTAATGCAATGCAGTAAATCCCCATTTTTACTTTGAAATATGTACATGTTCAGTGAGTCCTAACCAAAGCTCTGTGGGAAAATCAGTTTTCATTTTCAGTGGGGCAAGCCTTTTGTGAATGAGAAATTTGAGATACACTTCTGATACTGTAAACTTTGTTTCTCAAATCTTCTGTGCTGCTGTAAACTGTCCAGATTTAACAGCCAAGTGCAGTTAAGGTTTCTTGTCTGAGTTGGCTGACAGACTTATTTTGTTAATGTGATTCATGGGAAAGGCAAGCAGTCTACTCCAGATTCCTTTAGATTCTAACAGGAAAAAACATTGATTTTGATTAAATGATTAGTGCTATGGGTGCCATGTCTCTTTTTTTCAAAAACATTGTGACTGCAGCTACAAGTGTTCAGATTTAGCTGTAGTGCAGTGGCAAGCCTAGTAGAAGGTTCTTATATGCACATACTCTGGGCTTCTGAAGCAAAGTAAGACACAATTGATCAGGAGTGTAGCCTGAGTTAGGGTGTACTGATGATATTAATTTGGATAATATGGGAATTTAATTTATTAATTTGTTTTTATTTAATTATAATTATTATTAATATTAATTAGTATGGGTTTAGGCTCGCCAATCTGTTTGATCAGAAGATAAAAGTTCTTGTCCTGAATTAGGCTCCACAGAATTTATAAAGGACCCTCGGGGGTATGACAGGAAGCTCACAATGAGACAGATACCGTTTTAAAGACTTTTTATTAAAATCAATAATAGTAAGTAAATGGTAAAATATCCAGAGTTACAAAGTTACTATTGCATTACTGCTATTCAAAAGATACATATGATAATATAATATTATATGCAACAAAGCTTTGGTTAATATACTCACACCCTTCCTTGATAACCTGGTGGTAAGAGACACAGGAACAGCCTTGTGGTTCAGGTTTCTCAATTCTTGAGTGAGGGATGCAGTGCTTAGAAAATGCTAAGGGCTATCAAAGCTGACTAGTGTTTACTTGACTAACTTAAACGTAAATCAAAACCTAATAATCAAACTAAGAATAAAACTTACGGAAACCAAGCTTAGCCTAGTTCCCTTGAAACTTAAAGTTTAAGGACAAGTATAGCCTACAAATAGTAGCAGTAATCGTAGATAGAGTGGAGGAAGTAAATGAGAATAGAGTAAAGTGAGAACGGAGATAGTGAGAAATGGAGATGGAGTAAAGTAAGAACGGAGAAAATGGAGATAATGGAGAACGGAGATACTCTATTGAGATGAGTTACCTCTTTTATAGGGCAAATGCCAGACCTCCTTCTCTTATGCCCAAATTTTATTCCTCACCCACAGAAATGTTAGGGTACACTTACCCCATAGGCTTGTATGGATGACAGGTATGTACGCACATCAGTCTCTTGTGGTGTACTTGTTAAGTCTGTGGGAAAAACCCGTTTCCACCCTTTAAGGCTATTGATCCAGGTAAAGGTCTCTAAACATCTGCGTGAGTGTTTTGTCTAATTTTACTTTTCTGGGTGAGGGTCTCAAAAGGTGTTAACTTTGCATTAGCTTAACATACAGGGTTTTGGCCTGTAGGTAGATCTTGCATTACAGCCAAACTTACTTTTAATATAAATCTATAAGCCTAATACATCAAATACTTAAACTATAAGAAAAGATATATATATACACACACGCACGCAAGCAAGCAGGTTAGTCTTATAGGCTACAGGAGTCAGTTTGAAAAAAAGTGGTGTTTTTCCAAGCTTCACCCACAAAGTGAGACCCACCCATCTGAATCCAAAATAAAACTACTTGTGGTAAACTGTGCAGATATTCAAAATAGGATGGTGTATTGCTTGGCTCCTCTGGACACCTTGATGGGCTCCCCCTTGGTGGAGCTTGAGTATGCCGATGGGCTGTTAAGCTCTTTGGGCTTGCCTCCTCTTGATGGAGGAGGGAAAAGGGGTGCTGGAGTGTTATCTCCCAAATGGCACACAGTTGTAGCACCAAAATGAGAGATCACTCGGAATCAATTTTTCCAGATCTGTAATTGTCCTCCTTGTTCCTTACATGAGGAATAAAATAGTTAAGTGTTGACATTTAAACTGTCACTGAGCATGAGAGGTAACATCTCATGGAGATGAATTTGACACTTCATACATTTTGGGTCTATTGTTGCAGACTCAGTTCTGCATTGGTGACCCTCTGTTCATGTTTTTGAGGTTTTTTCTATAACGATGACAGCTATAAATATTTTTTAAATGGAAGTTGAGTTTCTGGAGAGTAAGCTTTAGAGAAGTGCCAGTGCAATGTATGAGCACTTACAGCTGTTTCCAAGTTTTGGACCTGACTTAATCTTTTAGGATATGTTTTCACTGCAGAAGTAACTTGAGTGATTGGCACCCACGTTAGTCTAACCTGGATGTGAATAGTCACACTGCAAAGTGTCTCTTCACTGGTGTGGCATTTGCCTGTATATCTCACTAGTTCTTCTAAGGGCATATCCTGTGGTTCTTTGTGCTGCAGTAATATGACCAGTGCTAATTCTTTTAAGTGAATTATGGGAGAAATTGTTCGTCCTTCTGGGAGGGGGGCAGGAGCAAATTTGGGGAAGACAAATCCTTCTTACCACCCCTGACAGTGGGGTCGGTCGTTGGAACCACTCTCCCTAGCATTCCATACTTGTTAATAGTTCTCATTAGTGATAAGTAGTTGTTAATGGTTTTGAATATTTGTTTAACAGTTGTAGTAGTTAGATTAGATTAGCTTCTTTCTGAGAGGGAGCAGGGTCTTCCCCGGCCCAGTGCCTAGGCCCATGCCGGGGTCTCTGAGTTTCAAACCCTGCTCAGCTTGCCTGAGATCAATGCCAATGGGAGACCCCCACGACTCCTGCCTAAGGTGTCTGGGGGAATCCCACCAAGCAGACAAGTGCCGCGTTTGCAAAAGCTTCAAGCCAAGGACCAGAAAGGAGCGGGACTCTAGATTGAAACAGCTCCTCATGGAGGCGGCACTTAGCTCGGTCCCTTCCACTTCGTGGGACCCGGCACCATCATCATCGGTGCGGAGTGCCCCTGCGGCACCGACTGGTCCGGCACCGCGTTCGGACTCATGGAAAGATATGCACCATACCTCCACGGCGCCAGTCCCTGTCTCCGAGTCAAAGGAAGAAGCAGCCCAAACAGGTGACGGCTGCTTCCACCTCGTCAGCTCACCAACCACTGGCGCCTCCCGCACCGCAGCCAGAGCCGCTCCTGTTACCGGAGCGTGTGGGACAACTAGCGGTCCCGGCGCTGTCGACTCCGGCACTGCAAGGGCCTTCGAGTCTGGCACCTGTGAGCTCCCCGAGGCGCACCGTGGTTGAGCTGGGACTGCCTTCTACACCGGAGACATTCGCAACAGTGCGGGACTTGATCACGCTCACGGAGCCGGTTCTTCAACAGCCCCCGTCACCTCTGGTGCGGACGCTCCGATCAAAAGGGAAGCTGTCCCTGATGCGACCGCCGTCGCCCAGCGAAGCAGGACGGCACCGGTCCTGGTCCCAATCGTGGTCCCAGCACCTGTCTTGGCACTGCTCGCAGTCCCGGCACCGGTCTCATTCTCAGCACTGGTCTCATTCTCCGCACCAGTCGCACTCGCGCCACTGCTCTGGTTCCCAGAGGTCTGAATCGCGGTACAGGCGGTACTGATCGGACTCTTGGCTCCGCTCCCGGTACTGGTCCCGGAGCCGATCTCGCGGCCGATCTTGTCGGAGATCTCCATCGAGATCTAGATCGGGCTCACAGTACCGCTGTGACCGCAGGCACTGTTCGCCGTCTAGGTACTGCTCTGCATCACGTCCCTGGCACCGTGCGGCACCGAAGGACTTGGCACCGTCCCGTATGGCGCCGCCTTGGCCGTCGTGCTCTGCTTCTGCGTCATTGCGCTCTCAAGGTGGCTTCCATGCCCAGGACTAGGGCGAGGGTGATGCAGGCCAGTGGTTGGAAGAAGGCCAGGACCCAGGCCAGGAACCCCCACAGTGGTCCTTTTGGACCCTTTAGACATACCATCAAGCCCAAGGGGCTCCTTCGAGGGCATCTCGTTCCGCCCCTTTGGAGCCACAAGTACCGGAGGTCACGGTATCTCTCCGCCCCTGCCCCCCCCCAGGGGGGATGCTGAGGCAACTGCTCCTGTGCCATTGCAGGCCCATCCTGCTAACGTCACTGACCTTGACCAGCAAGACCCTCCACAGGAGGACCTCACCTAGGATCCCTTAGCCTCGGGGGTATCTTCCTCATCCTCACCGGATGAGGCAGTGGCGGGTACTACAGTTATGGGTCCTCCCCCTATGGACCTCTGCGCCCATCAGGAACTGCTCCGCAGAGTGGCATGCAATATGAACCTCCAAGTGGAGGAAGTGGTGGAGGTAGAGGACTCTGTGGTGGACATTGTCGGCGGAGACACCGTCCCAAGTGGCCCTCCCCGTCATACTATACAGGCCACTGCCAGGACAATCTGGCAGTCGCCATCCTCTATTCCACTGATGGCCAAGGACGTGGAAAGGAAGTACTTTATTCCCTCTCAGGAATACGGGTTCGTTTACACACACCCCAACTGTGCTCCCTTGTTGTAGCTTCGGTCAGTGAAAGGGAACACCATGGCCAACAGGCCCCTGCGCCTAAGTCAAAGGACGCTAGGCACCTAGATTTGTTTGGGCGCAAAGTTTACTCGGCGGGGGGCTTGCAGCTCAGGGTGGCCAACCAACAGGCACTCCTGAGCCGTTATGACTATAATTCGTGGGTGTTTATGTCCAAGTTCAAAGAGTTGGGCCCACAGGAGTCCAGGGAAGAGTTTGGAGCTCTACTAGAGGAGGGCAAGAAGATGGCCAGAACCTCCTTACAAGTCTCACTGGACACGGCGGACTCGGCAGCTAGGACCCTGGCCTCGGGCATAGCCATGCGCCGCATCTCATGGCTGCAGGTCTCTGGATTACCACCAGAGTTGCAACAGACTCTCCAGGACCTTCGAGGGCTAGGGTCTGTTCTCAAGGCTGCAGAGTCTGAAGGACAACCGGGCCATCATGCGTTCACTGGGCATGCATATGCCAGTAATGCAGAGAAGGCCCTTTAGGCCGCAGCCCCAGAGATTCTACCCTCCCCCTCGGCCAAGGCAGGACTTCTCGAGAAGACTTGGCCGGGGTGGTAGGAGACAATCTGGCCCTCAGACGGGTCAGTATCAGCCCCCCCCCCCCCCCCCCCCCGAAATCATCGGCGGGACCCAAACAAAACTTTGGAAAGTGCGCCCGAGGGCAGAGCACCAGTCTCCTTTCAGGATCCTTTTCCACCCTTCTCCAACCGCCTTTCCTATTTGCTCCTTGCGTGGTCGCACATAACATCAGACTGCTGGGTCCTACGCATGGTAGAAAGTGGATACCGACTCCAATTTGTTTTGTCCCCCCCTTCCCTCCCATCCTCCCCATCCCTCTTCAGGGACCCCTCTCACGAGCAGCTCCTTCTACACAGGAGGTGCAGTCGCTCCTGGTTATCGGGGCAATAGAAGAGGTTCCAAGAGAACTGTGGGGCAAGGGGTTTTATTCCCGTTTCTTCCTAATCCCCAAAGCAAAAGGGGGGCTACGGCCATCCTGGACCTGCGCGGACTCAACAAATTCATGGTAAAAGTTGAAGTTTTGCATGGTTTCCATGGGGATCATTATATTCTCCCTGGAGACTGGTACGCCGCCCTCGACATGAAGGACGCGTACTTCCTCATAGCGATTTACCCGCCCCACAGGCGTTTCCTCCGCTTTGTAGTCAACCAACAGCACTGCCAATTCACCGTCCTTCCTTTCGGCCTCTCCACGGTCCCCAGGGTGTTTACAAAGTGCATGGCTGTTGGATCCGTTGCCGATGAAGGGAAGCAGCTACAAGTGTTCCCCTATCTCGATGACTGGCTCATTCGAGGCCTCTCTAGAGATCAGGTGCAGTCTAATTTTCAGACCACCATGGCCATGTTCAATTGACTAGGCCTACTGCTCAACATCATGAAATCTACTCTGGTACCAACCCAGAGGATAGAATTCATAGGAGCAGTCTTAGATTCTGGCCTAGCCTGGGCACTTCTGCTGGATGCGCACGTCCAGTCCATAGCGAACATAGTCCGCAGCCTGCAAACCTTCCTGACCTCAACCTTGAAACCATGCCTATGCCTCCTGGGACAGGTGGCATCTTGCACGTATGTGACCAGATACGCCAGGTTACGACTATGGCCGCTGCAGGCCTGGCTATCAACAGTTTACCGACCAAGTGGGGACAGCTTGCCACGATAGTTACCATTCCGCCAGGAATATTAGCCTCTCTAGACAGGTGGCTGGACCACAAGGTAGTGTGTGAAGAGGTGCCATTTCATGCCCCACAGCCCTCCGTGTCCCTGGTCACAGAAGCGTCATCCCTAGGATGGGGGGGGCCCACCTCGGGAATCTTCATACACCGGGCCTATGGTCAGCAGCAGAGTTATCCCTACACATCAACGTCCGGGAGCTCAGAGCAGTGCGCCTGGCATGTCAAGCATTCCAACAGCACATTCAAGGCTGTTGCGTTGTAGTCCTCACAGACAACACGACTATGTTTTATATCAACAAGCAAGGGAGAACCCGGTCGTCCCCCCTCTCTCAGGAGGCCATTCGTCTTTGGGAGTTCTGCATAGCCCACTCGGTCCATCTGGTGGCATCGTTTCTCCCGGGAGTCCAGAACACCTTAGCGGACCGCCTCAGCAGATCATTCCTGGCTCACAAGTGGTTGGTTCACCCAGATGTTATCCATTCTGTCTTCTGGAGGTGCGGCTTTCCCCTAATAGACCTATTCGCCTCTCACGACAATCGGAAGTGCCAGGTGTTCTGCTCTCTCTAAGGTTGTTCCCCGGGCTCTCTCTCGTACGCCTTCCTACAACAGTGGAAGTCTCACCTGTGCTATGCCTTTTCTCCATTCCCGCTAGTCCACGGGGTCCTGCTCAAACTCCGCAGGGTCAGAGCCTGGCTGATCTTGATTGCCCCGGCGTGGCCCAGGCAGCACTGGTATACCACTCTCTTCGAGCTGTCAGTGGACACTCCGATCCCACTCCCGCTGTGGCCAGACCTGATCACTCAAGATCGCGGACGGCTCCGCCATCCCGACCTGCAATCTCTTCACCTCACAGTGTGGATGCTGCATGGTTAAACCAATTTGAGCTGTGCTGCTCTCACTTGGTTCAGCAGGTACTCTTGAGGAGCAGAAAGCCCTCTACTAGATCCACATACTTAGCCAAGTGGAAACGTTTTTCTTACTGGTGCGCCCGGAATCACAAGACCCCCCTACAGGCGTCAGTTCCTGTCATCTTGGATTACCTCTTGTCCTTAAAACAACAGGATTTGGCGATATCCATCCGAGTGCACCTGGTAGCTATTTTAGCGTTCCACCCGGGTGAGGACGGGCATTCTATCTTCTCCAATCCTGTGATCACTAGATTTCTCAGGGGATTGGAGCGCCTGTTTCCACGAATTAGACAGCCAGCCCCTATGTGGGATCTTAACCTGGTACTCTCCAGGCTCATGGGTGCTCCCTTTGAGCCCATGGCGACCTGCTTGCTCCTGTACCTTTCCTGGAAGACTGCCTTCCTCGTAGCTATAACCTTGGCGAGACGTGTATCGGAGCTTAGAGCTATCACATTGGAACCACCGTATACGGTATTTCGTAAGGACAAAGTACAGCTGCGACCACACCCCACCTTCTTTCCTAAGGTGGTGTCCTTTCATGTCAACCAAGACATCTAATCTTTTATCCGAAGCTGCACACCTCTTGACGGGAGCAACAGCTGCACTCCCTAGATGTTCACAGGGCCCTCGCCTTTTACATCGGTTGAAAGATATCTTTTAGAAAGGTGACCCAGCTGTGGCTGTGGCAGACCGGAGGAAGGGCCTTCCGGTCTCCACCCAGCGCATCTCGTCCTGGATTGCATCATGTATCCGTGCGTGCTATGACTTAGCTGGTGTCCCAGCTACACACTTGACCGCCCACTCCCCTCGGGCTCAAGCTTCGTCCTCCGCCTTCCTGGCTCATGTGCCCATATAGGAGATCTGTAGAGCAGTGACTTGGTCATCGGTACATACCTTCGCTTCCCGCTATGCCATAGTGCAGCAGTCCAGGGATGATGCGGCATTTGGTTCAGCGGTCTTTCGCTCCGCGACATCTCACTCCGACCCCACTGCCTAGGTAAGGCTTGGGAGTCACCTAATTGGAATCGATATGAGCAAGCACTCAAAGAAGAAAAGACGGTTGCTCACCTTTGTAACTGTTGTTCTTCGAGATGTGTTGCTCATATCCATTCCAAACCCACCCTCATTCCCCTCTGTTGGAGTAGCTGGCATGAAGGAACTGAGGGGGCTCTGGGTCGGCAGGGGCATATATCGGGCGCCATAAGCGCGCCACTCCAGGGGGCGCCTCAGCCAACCCACCGAGTGTTGCTAGGGTAAAAATCTTCCGACGATGGTGCACGCGGTGCGCGCACGCCTAATTGGAATGGATATGAGCAACACATCTTGAAGAACAACAGTTAAAGGTCAATAACCATCTTTTGTCACTTCCCCAGCAGTAAGATAAAATAGATCAGGTGATAAAGGTGGTGTGTCATAAGTGTGGCTATGGAATACCATTTTTGTTGAATGAAGTAAGACCTTTAATTTGCATTAAAGGGTGTGTGAAGCTTTGTGAAGCTGCTTCATGCATAGCCATTTCCCCCCCAGAAGTTGGAATGGGCTAGTGAGCTGAACTAAAAGGGAACTATCTATACTTTCATGGTTGAGGATCGATAATTGAACCTACCTACTACTGGAGGGCTCTAGAAACTGAGACCCAGTGAAAAGTGAAATGATTTCAGGAATTTGAACTCTTGTAAATCTTGAGCCTAGACAATGTCCACACATTAGTAACAGATACTAGGTCCCAAAGTTAGTTTAAGGTTTCTTTTGAATGGTCTCTTTAATCTATGACTCAGGAAACAGTTATCTGTTTACCATGTGAGTGGCTATATTAAATGAGACAGGGCATGTCTGAACAATTGCAATTTCTTACATGTACCTATCTGTGCACAAGTGGATTGTCAATGAGCAAGTCAGCTGTCAAACAATTAAATGTCAAATCATGTTCATTTTGAGAACTCACTGGATATACCATTGTCTGAAATAAAGACTGTGGATTGGAATAAATTGTGTTTGAGTCCTTTGTAAAGCTATTTAAACAAGTAGCAGAGAAACTCCTATTCAGATTTTCATCTCTGTGCATGCCATATCTTAAAATGTTTTGTCTGTTGCATCCTAAAAGGATTTTAATTCTTTATTAGAATTTTTTATTACAATACTGAATAAGTACTTTTTAAATGCTGAATTGCCTAACATGAAGCACTTACGTTGACCCATGTACACATGCTATATAGAAGGCTGACGTTTTTTAAGCCAATCCAGTGAGTGGGACTCGAGGAAAAACAATGGAAACCTTATAGGAAACTAAACATTGCAATATTGGAAATTGATATAGATGTAGGCTTTAACTCAGAAGTCTAAAAATTGTATAACTATTCCTCTAAACAAAATGAATGGCCTGTGTATTTCATTTTAACGAACATAGGCTAGCCTAAGTGTTATGCCTGCTTTATGTTTTAACAATTGTTTGATTTTTCCTCCTTCATCTTAAAGGTGCTCAAATACTATGGTGAGTGATATAGAAATGTCTATTAAAATAAATTACCAATTTCTGTTTTTACATGTGTTTTGGTGAACTGCAGCTGGCCTCTGTTTCTGAAAGGATCCTTTTTAAGATGGTTGTTTTCCTTCCATTGCTGCCGTATTGATTGTATTCAGTTACGCATACTGTAAATGCACGAAAGGAGAGAACACAACGGTGACATGGCCAAACTTTTCTGTTGCTGGGTATAAGGGGCCCTGTGTGAGGGAAGTTCATATCTAAAGGCACTGTCATTCAATATACATTCTTTTCTTTCTTTCTCTCAAAATCCTGTTTGTCCATGGAGGTGTAAGACCAGAGCAGTGGCATTTATTGCTGGTGTCATTGCTTTGTGGGCTGAGGTTTTTCATTGGATTTAGTTAGTGTCCTAGTCTCTGAGATATAGAGGCTACTTAGTAGCTAGTGCTCTGTGCTGTTATTCAAGAAACCTAGATTTGATTCATGGACCTGGTGCCTTGTTCTTTGGTCCATTGTGGATTGAGTGTGCTGCAGAGACACAACACAGATGACAAATTGATAGGAGAGGCAATACAAAGCACTTCCTTAAGTGACTTTTCCCATCAGTCTAGAAGCAGTGTTGATCAGATTTTATGGAATTCCTTTTAAAATCATTAGTTGGAGAGAGTGGCAACAATGTAAGAATCAAAGGTATAAGGTTGGGGGAAGTATAAAGGGATATGTCCTTATGGCTGTCACAATGGAGGATGAACTCTGGAGGGAAATTAGGACTTGTCTACACTAGAGTTTTGTCAACAAAAGTTATGTCGACATTCAAAAAGCACTATAATAAAAATTTGTATTGTATGTTCACACTCACTCCTTCTGCCAGCAGTGTGTGTCCACACTCGGGCACTAGCATTGATAATGAGGGCAGCGCACTGTGGATACCTATCCCACAGTCCAGCTCAACACCTTCTGCCACTAGGTCTTGTGGGAAGGCGGAGCAGATCGCAGCGCATTTTGGGACTGGGCTTAATGTCCAACGAAGCGTTGCTTTCTATCCCAGCATTCTATGGGCTTCTGGCTTTCTTTCGCAGCATTTTCCAATGGCCCTTGTTTGCTGTGCATCCCAGCATCTTTGTGAGAAAAGATGGATCTCACACTGCTCTCCTGTGCTCTGATAACTGTCATGAAGACATGACGGATGGCAGTGCAGTTAATCGTGACGTTCCTAACTGAAGAAGACTCCCAGTTGCCTGACATGCTGTGTGATATGGATAGGAGCAACTTTAGATTGCTTTTGGCATTCACAGAGCAGCTGCAGAGGGTGGACTGTCGCTTTTGGGCTCAGGAAGCAAGCACTGAATGGTGGGATTGTATCGTCATGCAGGTGTGGGATGATGAGCAGTGGCTACAGATCTTTTGGATGCAGAAAACCACCTTCCTGGAACTGTGTGCGGAGCTTGCCCCAGCACTGCGGCGCAAGGACACCAGAACGAGTGCTGCCCTATCGGTAGAGAACTGTGTGGCAATCGCTGTGTGGAAGCTGGCAACTCCAGACTGCTACTGGTTGGTTGCAAATCAATTTGGAGTTGGGAAGTCGACTGTTGGGACTGCGTTAATGCAAGTATGCAGGGCAGTTAATTACATCTTGCTCCTAAGGACCGTGACTCTGGGAAATGTGCGTGAAATAGTGGACGGCTTTGCAGAAATGGGTTTCCCTAACTGTGGAGGGCCTATAGATGGGGCACACATTCCAATTTTGGCACCAGACCACCTTTCAATGGAGTACATCAATAGGAAGGGGTATTTATCCATGGTGTTGCAAGCGCTTGTGGATTACCGTGGGTGTTTCACTGACATCAGCGTGGAGTGGTCCAGGAAGATGCATGATGCATGCATATGCAGGAACACCGGCCTGTATAGAAAGCTACAAGCGGGGACTTTCTTTCCAGACCAGAAGATTACAGTGGGGGATGTTGTTGAAATGCCCATAGTGATCCTGGGAGACATGGCCTACCCCTTACATCCATGGCTCATGAAACCTTACACGGGAAACCTGGACAGCAGTAAGGAGCGGTTCAACAACAGGCTGAGTAGGTGCCAGATGACAGTGGAATGTGCATTTGGCATATTAAAGGTGCACTGACAATGCCTTTATGGCAGGTTAGAACTCAATAAGGATAATATTCCCATGGTCATAGCTGCATGTTATACACTTCATACTCTTTGTGAAGCTAAGGGTGAAAGATTTGCCCAGGGGTGGAGAGTTTAGGCAGGCTGCT
Source organism: Malaclemys terrapin pileata (assembly GCF_027887155.1). Lineage (NCBI taxonomy): Eukaryota > Metazoa > Chordata > Testudines > Emydidae > Malaclemys > Malaclemys terrapin. The sequence continues at coordinate 11,410,951 of NC_071520.1, read as the reverse complement.
TGGCCGCTGATTTTGAGCAGCCACATACCAGGGCTATCGGGGGGGTCCATTTGAATCAGGAAGGCTTTGGGGCAACACTTTGAAAATGAGAACCAGTAATGTGATTGATGCTGTAATGTTACATTACACATAGTTTTCCTAGAAAGCAATGGTGACATTTGGGGCCTTACATTCCAGTAAGCAAGTGATTAAATTGCCTGCTCTCTCAATTTGTAGGAAAGAAAGGTGAGTTACCATTCAAAAAGTTTGCATTTATTGCTGTCATTTTGAAAGTTGTCCAACAGGGTGGAGTGAAGGGGAAACCGAGAAGTCCTGGAAAGGGGAAAGAGTTCTGAATGTGCTGCAGGGGTGGGTGGGCACCTGCCTTTCAGCTTTCCTCCACTCCTTGCATTCCCTTTTTTCTGCATTGAAGAAGTGCAGTACCTCCAGGAACATGTCGTTTTTGTTCCGTCTTGGGCGCTTTCTTATCTGGCGCAGACACTCGGCTGGTGTGTGTGGGATGTTCCTGAAGGCCACATCTGCCGAAGCAGAAGGAACAATGCAAAGAATCATGATTAAGTTCACGCACAGCATTGAAACATTTCAGTAAAATACACCTTTTGTACCAGAAACAATCACTTTCTAACTGACCTTGGCAAGCACACATCTCTGCGAACAGCCAAAGCATGGTGAGTGTTGGCTGGGGGGTGCTTTACATGGGGAAAAGAGCGCACTGCAAGGCTTGTGGTGCAGCCAACTATGGAAAAAATTGTAAAATTCTTCCACACTTTCCCACAGGTGGGGGTCATGGTAGAAGATATCTCACTGCTGAGGGTAAGCAGGGAAGCGAGGGTACATCTACTAACTGCTTCTGGCTTCCGCCCTCATCCTTAGGCTGCTCGCCTATGTACTGCTTTGGTCCCTGCACAAGTGATTGCCAAATGGCACGGGAAAATTTCCAGTGGGGGAAGGAACAAAGCTGCTCTGCCAAGGAACCTTTGCAGAAGATTACCAACTACCTCCAGGAAACTTTCCTAGAGATCTCTCTGGAGGATTCCTGTGAGATCTCTGTGTGCATCAACACCTTATTCCACTGTACTGAATAGCTAAACAGGGAAATGTCCAACTCACAGAAACAGAACCAGCCTTGTACATATCTATACCCTGAACCCACCTCCACACTACACAAACCACACCCACTTATGAGGCGTCTCCTCTCCTGCTTCTTGCTTGCCGGAGAGCAACTGCTGAGACTGGCTAGACACCTCCAGACTGGTGAACAGTTCCTGGCTGCCTGTCCTACTGGGCAACCACGCCAGGAGCTCCACATCATTATCTAATTCCACCTCTTCATCAATGACTTTGTCCTCTGGGATCGATCCTCTTCTACCGTCACCAGGCCCACCAAAGTATACCCAGGGGCTATTGGCGGTGGAAGTGGGGTCATCACCGAGGATTGCATCCAGCTCCTTATAGAACCAGCAGGTCTTAGGTGCAGCACTGGAGCGATGGTTTGTCTCCCTCGCCTTATGGTACGCCTGCCTCAGCTCCTTAAACTTTGCTCTGCACTGCAGTGTGTCCCAAACATAGCCCTTTTTGCACAAGCCTTGAGAAATCTACCCGTAGGTATCAAAATTCTTATGGCTCAAGCGCAGCTGGGACTGCACAGCCTCCTCTCCCCATATACTGAGCAGATCCAGCAGCTCCGTAGTGGTCCAAGCAGGAGAGCGTTTGCTGTGATAACCTGCCATGGTCACCTGGGAAGGTGCGTTGAGACCTCTCCACACGGAGTAAACAGGAAATGGAATTTCAAAAATTCACAGGGCTTCTACAGGGGAGGGGTGGATGTACCTGGCTGCAGGGCAGTGGAGTTTAGGATGGGCATTGTGGGACACCTACTGGAGGCCAATTAAAGCAATAAAATCAAGCATGGTGTCTACACTGGCACTTTGCCAACAAAAAATTTGCACATAAAGCCTTCTCTCTCTCATCGGGGTGGTTTTATTTTGTCACTAAAACAGTGCATTTTTGCAGCCAAAAGTTGCATTGCAGTGTGTATGCATCCATTGTTTTTGTCGACAAAACTTTGTAATGTAGACAAAGCCGTAGAAAGAATAGCATGCAAGTGGGTAGTCTGAGGAATTAAAGAAATTGTACACGTTACTAGAATGAGTAGGAATGACAGTGTTAAAGGAAGCCTTTGTTGGAAGCTCCCAAGTGGTCCGGTTTGGGGAAGCCAAATGAATGATGCTACTTTACCACAGAGAAAGAAGGAAAAGAGATGCATGCTTTGGACCCCAGATTGCTGAGTGGGAGGAAAAGAGCTTGTGAGTGATCTCTGCAGTTGAACTACATTAGGTTTGCTGTTGAGATGCTTTACTAGCTGAACAACATATTATCTAGCAGAGCACAAAGTGTGTATGTACTACTGGGGATATAGAGGTTATTCACTTTTGTCCAGAATGGGGGGGGGAAATTGCTTGGACTGCCTGTTGTAGCTTGTACCATGGTACATGCTTTCCACACTTAGTGTTTGAGGAGTGTGGAAGTGGTTGTGTGGCTGAATAGCTCGGTATTCCTGGAATTGTTCTGTAGGTAAATGTCTATGGAGCTCTCTGTGCCAGGCTAAAGAGCTGGCTGCTTGGATTGTTGTGTAGACAAGAATGCTCTCATTGTATAGCTAGAAGGCTGACACACACAATGTTGTAGAACAGTGCTTGCTGTGTCTCTGTCTTGGCATGCCTTTAGCAGGCTCTGTGTTGTAAGCACTTGCCCTTAAATCATCTAGAATAGAGATGTCTGATGGCGGGCCAGTTATTAAAATCAGCAATGGCCCTGCAAAACTGGAAGTTCAGACTATGGTCTTCAGTCCTAGAGAAAACTTTTGGGTTGTTTTTTGTCTGCAGATGGGAAAGTAGAGTTTATGGGGAGTATTAAATTTAATTGTGGATTTGGTAATGACCTAATAACATCAGCTTTTGAAATGTTTATCCATTAGATTTCCTGGCAAAATCGGTAAGCTTGAGTTTATTTTCAGGGCCCCTGCTAGTCTGGTTAAGTATCCTTTAAAACCCACCTTCCAGAATGTATGTTTAATTGGCGGTATGGTAGCAAAAGAATCTTCTTAAGCATTGAACCTCACCAGAATGCTTTTCATTTGGTATACAGCTGAGTAACGAACTACAGTACTAAACCGGAACCTTCAGAAGCCAGTTACCTACCTTTGTTCAGCAGCTGGTTTTCTGAATGAAAGCAGGAACCAGGAAAGAGCTAGCCTTTCCATTCTGATCAGCACTGTAACAAGTACTACAAAGTGCTTTTTCAATGGATATTGTAAGTCAAGGGATAACTTCTGTTTTTAGACCATGTATTTTGCATGTATAATCCTCCACTACTGTTCTGACTGCTAATCATTTAGTTAACGTGACTGACGTTCCTGGTAGACATTCAGTGAAAACTCTGCGATGAACGTCATTGCATAAAGTTGATAATTTCTCTCAAACTTCCTATTACTTTTCCTGGTTGCATCCTTATTTGAAAAAAAATATTTAACACAACTTTGTTTGGCACTCTAGTGATATAGCTCCAGTTGTGACCTGGTTAACATTTACATATGTATTCATAATAACCTGTCTCCTGCACTGGCTAAATTAGATTCACATTTAGATGTCTGTTCCAAATATAAATGGATTTGCAGATTTCTGGAATTTTGAATCGTGTCCAAAAAACTATGTAGATTATAAAACGACTCGCAGTGTAATTTCCCCACTTACTGCAGATCCTTATTCTGGGTCTAGATTAAGTGATTAAAAACTCTTGTCTCGGGATCAAGGGTTTTAATCCATTAGCGAACTAACCAACATTTAAGATGTCAGGTTTCAGGAAGCATTTCTATACACAGGCTTGAACAATACTCTTTAACATTCCATGTCTCCAGGGTATATGAAGAAGGGCAATTCTAGTGGGATCAGACCTTATTTAGCCTTAAGGGCATGCAGATGTAGAGCGCTGAGAGTTAAACCCGCCTTCGTAGAGCGCAGTAGGGAAAGTGCTGCAGTCTGTCCACGCTGACAGCTGCAAGCTCACTGGCGTGGCCACATTAGCAGCTCTTGCAACGGCCACAGAGAACAGTGCATTGTGGTAGGTATCCCAGCATGCAAGTGGCTGCAATTTGCTTTTCAAATGAGGGAGGTGGGGTGGAGTGTGTTGTGTGTATGTGGGGGGGGGAGAGAGAATGGGTTTTTGGGGGGCTGAGAGCATGTCAGCATGCTGTCTTGTAAGTTCAGACAGCAATAGACTCCCTCCTCCCCTCCCCCGGCCGCCCCTCCTCTCTCTCACACAGCATTCCACACTAATGGTTGCTTTGTCTCGCAGCAGATAAGCAGCTGGCTGTCAGAAACTGAGCTTTCAAAGGGCATACCCGCATTCCTGCAGTGATTCCAAAACAATGACAAGAGTGGCCACTTGACTTAAGGGGATTATGGGACATTTCTGGAGGCTGATCAGAGCTCAGTAATGCCACACCTCGTTCACACTGATGCTCCGGTGTTTCAGCCAATGCGCACCAAGTGTTAATCTTCTTGCCGAGGTGGAGTACCAGGAGCGCTCTAGCCATGGAGTCAGAGTGCTTTACGTGCCTTGCCAGTGTGGACGGGTAGTGAGCTAGGGTGCTCGGGGATGCTTTAATGTGCTCTAATGCGCAAGTGTAGCCAAGCCCTTAGCTAGGTGGCTATGGGGTGTGAAAAATTCACACTCTTCAGAGATTCAGTTAAACTGCTGTAAGCCCTGGTGTTGACACTGCTAGGTCAATGGAAGGCTTCATCCATTGACCTAGCTACCACCTCTATGAGGGTTGGATTAACTACAGTGGCAATAAAACCCCATGTGTCACTGTAGTGAGTATCTATAGTACGGCGCTACAGCTGCAGTACTGTAGCTGTGATGTTGTCGCGTCCGTAGTGTAGCCATTGAGAGTTCCTTGTTTGAATCCTGTATTGTAGTTCTCGGTGTGTTAGATATCGTGACTTCATGTAACAGAAAAAAGCTTTTGAACTCCTTCCCATCAAATAATGAAGAAAGGAAGGATGTTTGTGACTCCCTTGGACCTGTTTGGGGCTCCCCTGCTGAAAGCGCCTGTGGTAGTGGATTGTACTGGCAACATGGTAATATGGTACTGAGTCTGAGTTGTTTTTGGAACACCTTCCTAAAAAAAATCCTTATGCAGAGAAACTGGGAACACTCCACTGTCTACTTTGAATACAGGGGAGTTGCATCTTCCGCGGGGGTTAAGTTCTGAAGTCAGCGCGTAAGGCGAAAATCGCGTATAGTCAAACACTCATTGAGTGGAATAGTGGGCGGAATCACCCGCACTACAGGTACAATATTTAAATTATTTTTCTCTTTTTTTTGTTTTGCAAAGCGTGTATAGTTAAAATCGCATACGTTAAATGCGCCTATGATGCAACTCCACTGTACATAATGCTGCTGTATCTGCAACACTGCTGTATGCAGGATGAAAACACTGCTTACCACCTAGAATCAACAGGTCACTGTGCTAATCTCGGCTGCAATGCTTTGATAGGCTTATGTAAGGGTGATTCCAGTGTTCATATAGAATTGTTTTTCACTTCAGTGTAGTGCAATAAACTTAATTTAAAAACAATACTTGGTTCAAATCTGAGTGTATTATGGGTGAGACAAATCATTGAGCCCCAAAACTAAAAAAATCACCCACTTCGTACATTTTTAAACATGTCAAACTGTTCCATGAACAAGCAGCAATACTGGATAATTGTGGGAATATGCTGTTGTACAGTTGGTCATATCTGTCATATAGCATATTACAGAGTGGAGAACCTTGTGTGCAGGAGGGAAGGAATGATGACTAGTAGAGCCTTGTCTTGTAACTTAATGTATCAAATACCTTGCTGAGTGTATATTATATTTAAGGCTACGTTTTAGTCACGGGTATTTTAGTAGAGGTCACGGACAATAAACAAAAATTCGTGGCTCGTGACCTGTCCATGACTCTTACTAAAAATACTCATGAATAAAATGGGGTGGGGGGGCGGGCTGCCCGCAGGCCTCACAGGTGCTGGGGGAGGGGAGGGGGGGCGACCTGGCTGCTGGGGGGTGGGGTGGCAGCCTGAGACCCCTGCTGGTGCCAGGGGAGGTGTTGGTTGGGCTGGCAGGCTCCTTACCTGGTCCCGTGTCTCTCTCTCTCTCTGCCCCCCGCCCTCCCCCAAGCAGAGTTTGGGTGTGGGAGGGGGTTGGGGCACGGCACGGGACAAGGTGGGCTCTGGGCGGCACTTACCTGGGGGCAGAGGCGTGGCTAGGCAGCTCTGCGCGCTGCCTCTGCCTGCAGGCACCACCCCTGCAGCTCCCATTAGCCGTGGTTCCCTAGGCTCGTCTTTTGAAAGTGTTAAGTGTTTTGAGGATGACTGATAGGTCAGATACAAAGTGATTGCTTCGTGAAAAGTGTTCACAGATGATAGGGTATTATTTTTGGCCTTGTCTACACTGCCACTTTACAGCGCTGCAACTTTCTCACTCAGGGGTGTGAAAAAAAAAACACTCCTAAGCACTGCAAACTTCAGTGCTGTAGTGTGGCAGTGTAGACAGTGCAGCAATGCTGGTAGCTACTCCCCTCATGGAGGTGGGTTTTTTTTTTCAGCGCAGGTGCCGCAACTACACAGCCATGTTAAAGCGCTGCTGCAGCAATGCTTTAACAGTGCTAGTGAAGACGTACCCTTGGTCTTTTATCATTGTGTGAGTTTGTTCAAGAATGTAGTGATGGGCTGGTTTCAGCCACATCATTGTTATTGGGGCAGTTAGTGCACGGAATGAGGTATAAGGCACTGCAAGTTTCCACCGTGCAGTTTCCACTTGCTTCTCCACTGCCAGTGCAGCTCTCATTCTGTTTTTCCCTGTGGCTGGAGGACTGGGGTGAGCATGGCACACAGGTCCAGGAATATGGCTTTGAACATCCGAGAGTTCTGCAGCCACTGCTCATCATCCCAAGCCTGCATTACAATGCGATCCCACCAATCAGTGTTCATTTTTAAGAAGCAGTGCTCCACCATCTGCAGCTGCTGTGTGAACGCCACCCACAACCTTGAATTGGTTCTTGCTATGTCCCACAGCAATCTGTCATCCAAGAAATTGTCATGTTCCTCACTGATTCAGTTCCTCTTACACATCTGCAGATACTGGAGAATCATGTGTCCTGTGCTTGTGACACTTATGACAATAATGCAGAGCTGTGCGGGCTCCATGCTTCTGTTGGAGATGGTGAACAATGAGGAGGGACATGCAGGTTCATGGGATTTTTACAAACTGTGCAAAAACTATGGGATATAGATGACACTATTGGATGGAGACAGTTGCACACTGGGAAGCTGCCCCCTTGCTCCCAGTCACTCCTGCCCAACTCATTTCTGTCGCAGCATGCGTTGCCAAAACTTCCTAAGAGATAGTATGCTGGGTAGTGGTTGGTTGCACGCTGGGATATGGACCAATAATGCACTGCGCTGCGCATTGACACAAGCGCTCCTGATGAGTATGTGCAGTGCTGACGTGAAGAGCCAAGTGTGCACACGCACAAACGATATACAGTAGAACTTCAGAGTTACGAACAACAGAGTTTCGAACTGATCGGTCAACCAGACACCTCATTTGGAACTAGAAGTATACAATCAGGCAGCAGAGGGGAAAAAAATCAAATACAGTACATTACTGCGTTAAACTTAAACTTTACTATGCAGAAGAAAAATGCTGCTCCTCCCCCCCGTTTTTTTCAAGGCTGTATTAAGTCAATGTTCAGTTGTGAACTTTTGAAACAGCCATAACGTTTTTGAGTTATGAACATTTCAGCATTACGAACAACCTACATTCCCAAGGTTTACGTAATTCTGAGGTTTTATTGTACTACCTGCCGCAGCTTTATGCCAACATAACTTTTGTCGACCGAAGTTTGTAGTGTAGACATGGCCTAAAAATGTTTTCCCAGTTCCATTGCTGTGGTTTGTCTTATGATCTCATCCCATTATTTCTTCAGTTCCAAGTCTCTTCAAGCAAAAACAGGAAATGCTAGGTTTTGGCTACCCTCTGTGTATATACCCGATCATAAGCCGGTTTGTTTATAAGCCAACCCTCCCAAGATGGATAAGTAAAAATGGAAAATGTTTATGACTCATTCAAAAGCTGACCCTATAATTCAGGGGTCAGCAAACTTTGGCTCCCGGGCCATCAGGATAAGCCGTTGGTGGGCCGAGATGGTTTGTTTACCTCGAGCGTCCACAGGCACGGAGGTAAACCTAAGTAAACAAAATGTCCCGGCGGGCCAGGACAGCAACTGGTGGGGAAATGTTTTGGGATGGGAGAAGCTGACCTCACCCCTAGCTCGGGACCCCCACACTCTCCCTATGCCATCCCTTCCCACCTTATCTGGGGAGGGCCAGGGGAGGATGTCTCTTTCCTGGTTGGACCTACTCCGGCAGGCTGGGCAGCGCGGTTGCAGCTTGCTCCAGCGGGCCAGACTGAGTGGCATGGCCACAGCATGTTCCAGGGGGCTGGGCTGGGTGGCACGGCCGCAGTGTGCTCCGGCGGGCCGGGCGGCATGCCCACAGCCTGCTCTGGGAGGTGGGGCCAAGCAGCACGGCCGCAGCTTGCCAGCCCCGGAGCTGCAGCTGCTTCTGAGGCTGGGGGGAGAGCAGCGTGGCCAGAAGCGGAGAGACTTTGGCCCCGCCTCTTCCCTTTTGGCTGTGCTGCCTCTCCTTGCTCCCCCTGTTGGGGGGGGGAGGGGCTGTGTCCCTCCTCTCCCTCTCTATACCTGTTCATAAGCCAACCCCCTTCTCTGATGCTTCCCTTTTTTACTTAAAAAATTTGGCTTATGAACAAGTATATACGGTAAATAAAAAGGCAGGGTGAGGGGGAGCATGCGAAGTAGAGAACAACCCCCCCCCCATGGTCTTTATAAAGAAGTGAAAGGGTACTTTTTGTCCTTTTGCCGTTGCTCACCTTCAATCTAGTGATCGAAGAATAAACCAGTTTAATAAATGGATACATTTCCATTCTCACTTGTTGTCCTCTGATGCCTTTATAGTTTTACGCTAGTATATTTAATTTATATGGTTCAGTATGGTGAAGTTGCTGAAGCTCTTGATGGTACCTGTGTATTGAAGTACAAAGTAGCTGCGAACCTCGGTTATAGTAACTTCTCATGGGTTATGATTTAATAATGAATCTTGTAACAGGGAAAGTTGTGAATGGATTTGCTTACACTTACACCAGCCAGTTATCTGGGTTTGCAGGGGTGATAAAACACTGGCATGCTAAAATATTAGAGTTGATATGTTGTACCATGTAGTTCAGATGGAGGAGATAGGCATAAATTGACTCTCCAATAACACACCATTCATTTATTGTAGAAGAAAAAATGAGTAAACATACCTAAATGCTTGTTGGAGCCAGAGTTAGCTAGTCATCTTCCATTAATTCCTTTTTGTTTACAGTAGCTTATTGGCAATTTCTTAGCTGTCAGACCTCTGAAATATACTCAGTTCTAAATTTTTGTACAAGTTTTGGGAATCTTATGGACATAAACCCTCTCATGTCCGGACCTAGACATTCTCTTTTGGTATAATCTTACAGGGGGAAGGATCATTGGGTAAGGCACCTGAATATTCTAGTAATGCAAATGATATAAAAACTTATATTGCCTGTACGGACAGAATTTCTGCAGCAGAGTGAAACTGAAGCAATCCCAGTGATTGCTAAGTGTTCCATGTCAGGTTTTAACTTTAGAGGCATTTTGATATCCCTCATACCCTGAAAATGTGAATGCTAGACGCCCAATAGAAACTTTTGCATAAATAGATAAATATGCAAAAACTTGAAATTTGTCAAGCGGTGGTATGTGCATATTTAATTCTGTCAGATTGCTGCTTTATAAATTTGGCAAAGATACCATCCCTACCCCAGAGTTTGCAATATAAGCTAGACAGTACAATTAAGGCTTTTGGGGTAGAGAACCAAAAATTAGATAGCTTAGGCACGAGGAACATAAGACTACTAGGAATCTTTATAAACACATGTGGGAAGCCATGTACATATGTATTCTGAAGTCTGATTTCTCAGGAAATCTATGCAAGTAAACTGGCATTAATGAGTTTAAGACTTGGTCCTTAACAAAATCTCTATCAGAAGTCCTATATCAAACTATTTCCATCTTGCATGTAAGGTATAATGTGGATCCAGTTATGTGGGATGTAGTTAAATGCATGCTGCAGCCTGTTTTCTCTGAAATAATGCTTGGTCACCATTCTACCTTTTGCGTTACCAGTTAAGTCCTATAACTAAGTAACATTTGAGAAGGCTGCATCTTACAGGCATGGTTTCATTAGATAAAGCTAAAGCATCTTCCTCCTCCCAGACGCTTTGGCAGAAGCTCCTATGTGGTGAGCTTGGCACAAGTTACCACAAGTCATATTTGATCACTGTTTGAATGCTGCAAATAATTTGTGAGTCTATCATTGAATATTATAGGCTAATTAGTCAGCCTTTTAAGTGTTTTCTTATTTGGCATTGACATTCTAGGTATAGCTATCTTGTTGATTTGTCATTCAGTTCCCTATTTGTTTTGTTAACATAAGACAAAGAGTTATCAAATGACACCCAAAAGTGATGCTCTGTGGTGACACATTGTGCCTTTCTCTCCCTCATTCTAGGGCATATTCCCTTGTGGATTCCAGCCAAGTGTCTACGTTCCTGATTTCCATTCTCCTTATAGTCTATGGCAGCTTCAGGTAAGACTGTTCTCTAAAGCTTATATTTATATTTCAGATGTAAACTTCATCATGAAGGGCTTTTGCATTCAGTACATTAGTCATGTCAGTGCCTGCTTGTTAGGAGGGGGAAGACACATCTGTCAGTTAGAGCTAGACCTATTCTAGAAGATGTAACAAAGAACTGACTAATACTTAGCAGTTAGCGGTCTGACTTTATTTAGTATGTGTGTTTGTTTCTATCTTTCTCAGACTGATACTTGTTGTAAATTGACTTTAAATTTTTACTTTCGGTTCTGAAAAGGATATAAAGGAGAGAGAGAAAATGGAAAGACCTGGTGTATTTGGAAGATCAGTTTCTGAAGTATGTAATTATGTGAAGGCAAATCAAGGTTAAAGTATGCCACAGTAGCATCAGCTATGTGAAGGCAAATCAAGTATACCACAGCAGCATTTTACACTACATATGGATTAAATTAGCCAGGGACACATTTTCCCCATCCACTTAAAACTATCTTGGAGGCTACAAAAGGATTAAATAAGGTATTTTTGATAAATAGTCCATATAGCAAAGTCACAGAGGACTGTATAACTGCTTGCCACTGTTTTCCACATCATGGACTTGGTGGTTGCTGTAACTGAAACCTGTAAAATATATTTGAGTCTCTTTACAAATTAAATTAGTTGACCCATGCATAGCAGGAAAGTTGTGAAAGTAACTATCCATTGTGTTCGGGGCCTCCAGTTTAGTTTAGAGAAACCATTTGAACTGCGGCAGTTCAGGGAGGAAGGGAATACAGAATGTACTGCATCAAGTATGAAATGTTTGACTACTTTGAATATAGCCAAGAGACAAGGTGTACCAGATGAACAAAATATGTAAAATCTAGTTAGTTGCACCCCTAACATTTCAAAAATTATGAAAAACATGTTTGCTTTATTTATCAAGCTTGGGAAAACAATAGTACATAACTTCTTGTTACTAATAAGTCTATGGTAAACAGCCAGAAATTCACAATGAGCAACTCCCTTCTCTTCATGTGTCAGTATATTTATACCTGCATCTGTAATTTCACTCCATGCATCTGAAGAAGTGGGGGTTATTTTACCCACGAAAGCTTATGCCCAAATAAATCTGCTAGACTTTAAGGTGCCTCTTTGTTGTTACAGTGAGCAATACATCACATCATTTTTTTTAATGTCCAAAACCAGGTGAGAGTAAACTCAAGTCTCAAATGGTCCAGGTGGCAACCCTTAAGATAAAAGTTGCTGAATCCCATCATACATTAAGCAAAGTTGTATAATGCAAACAGTGATTTTTTGGGGGGAAGAACTGGCTGTCCCTATCATTAAGGTTAGGCAGGTATTACTTGATATTCAGACTGGTAATATTGCACTTTGGATAGTATTAGAGCTGAAGAAGCCTTTCATCAAAGAAAATGTTACAGAAGGTATATAAGCAAAAAGGCCAAAGAAAGTATGGAGAACAAATAGCCAAGTATAATAAGATGATTAACTAATATTTAAATATTCTAGGTGCAGGAGAGTTTTGGACCCATCTAGCTTATGGCCAAGGGGGTAATTAAAGTGAATACTGTATTTGTGGAGAAGTTATGGGTAAACTTTGTAATTTTACTATGGTTGGATGTTTGGATTTACATAGCAGTAAAAAGGGTGCATAGCCATATCATAGAATATCAGGGTTGGAAGGGACCTCAGGAGATCATCTAGTCCAACCCCCTGCTCAAAGCAGGACCAATCCCCAACTAAATCATCCCAGCCAGGGCTTTGTTAAGCCTGACCTTAAAAACCTCTAAGGAAGGAGATTCCACCTCTTCCCTAGGTAACCCATTCCAGTGCTTCACCACCCTCCTAGTGAAAAAGTTTTTCCTAATATCCAACCTAAACCTCCCCCACTGCAACTTGAGACCATTATTCCTTGTTCTGTCATCTGGTACTACTGAAAATAGTCTAGATCCATTCTGTTTGGAACCCCTTTTCAGGCAGTTGAAAGCAGTTATCAAATCCCCCCCTCATTCTTCTCTTCTGGAAACTAAACAGTCCCAGTTCCCTCAGCCTCTCCTCATAAGTCATGTGCTCTAGCTGCTTCCCCCCCCCCAAGAATTTTTGTTGCCCTCTGCTGGACTCTTTCCAATTTTTCCACATCTTTCTTGTAGTGTGGGGCCCAAAACTGGACACAGTACTCCAGATCCCTCACCAATGCCAAATTAGAGGGGAATGATTGCATCCCTCGATCTGCTGGCAATGCTTCTGCTTATACAGCCCAAAATGCCGTTAGCCTTCTTGGCAACAAGGGCACACTGTCGACTCGTATCCAGCTTCTCGTCCACTGTAACTCCTAGGTCCTTTTCTGCAGAACTGCTGCCTAGCCACTTGGTCCCTAGTCTGTAGCAGTGCATGGGATTCTTCCTATATTCCAGGAGCCCTTAAAATTACTATTTTAAGATACAACAAAACATAAAGTACAGCAGCACAGTGCAGTATAAACCACCAGCAATGAGCCAGGAACTCTCAAACTTAAATCACCCTCCTCTTCCAATAGTTCTCCACCTTCAAAATTCCCCCCTTAACCACCTTATCCCTTTTTACATATTCCTCAGGAAAAAAATAAGCTTTGCAGTGTGTCCTGAAGATCTCCAGATTTCGACCATTACAACCAAACTGGGGAGTTAATTCCAAAACTGAGGGGCCCTCAGAGTGCTCCCACACAATATCTCCCCTCATTCTTTTATACTAATAGGCCTTCAGCTTATCTCTGCTATGGTGGTGGTATGGAATGTGAAGGAGAGAAGTTTCCATCCCCTTTGCTTTGCTGGTCAGGCTAATGATTTATACAGGAAATCATTGTGTGGTATTAACAGAAGCATATAAGATATAGTTAAGCTAATTAAGAAATTCAGGTGCAGTGGTAATTTGCAAGATGGAAGTTCTTAAGGCAATATAACACTAAGAACTTCTGCTGAAATAGGTATTTCCTAAAACAGCACCTGTCCCTGAAGAGAAAGGAAGGTTACAAATATTGCACCTATCTTCAAAAAGAAAATAGTGATCCCTGAAACTATAGATCTGTGAATCGCATCTCAGTACCATGAAAACTTTAAGGACAGCATTATACAGCACTTGGTTAAACTGTGACCGAATCATTACTACTCTGATAAGCTTATACTTCTCTGAACTATTATTTTATAGAAAAAGAGTGAAATAATGGAAAATGTGGAGCTGTTGGATGCACTTTAGCTAATAATTAATTGGAAGATGGATTGTTAAATTGGCTTTTGAAAAAGTTCTTTGTAAGAAGCTATTAAAATAACTGCAGTTCTGTTTTGTAAAATGACTGTAAAAATGGTATTGAGGAGTTTCCGTGCTGACATAGTGATTTAATGAGCTAGTTGCTCTGTAAAACAGCTTGTCTGTCTCCTTTGTGAAATCAATTTGTGATCTGATAGTCAAGCTGGGTGGTTCTCTTGTCACTGATATTAATCAATCTTGCAAGTGAGACAATTCTCTCATACTTTGGATTGTCTGTTTCATTTAGGCCCTGGATAACGAATGTGCAGAAAGCTAGTGGATCAGAGATGTTGCATAGTGGTTACTGATGACATTATTTGGTTTTCAGAATCTTTAGTACTAGTAGCAATGTGCTGGCTCTACAATGCTATTTTAATCACTTTTGAGAGTAGAACATTCCTTAAAGTCCTGTTGTTGATCAACACATCTAAATAAGGAACAGTTACACAACATGGCTACTCAGCTAGGGCAGACGCTGATAGTGGTTTGTCCCAATCATCAGCATTGGAATCAGGGTCCTTGAGGAGAATTGTGGAAAACTATAGAAAAATCTAACTTAACTAGTAGCAATCAGATGAGTTGGTGGAATGATGTTGGATAATTGTGATAAACATAAGGTAAATGCAAATTGAGGAAATACCCCATTTCAGCCCAGAAACCTCATTTTCCCATCACCAGGAATAACTAAAATTTTTGATGTTGGTGGAGACATCTAGCTTTCTATTTTGAGTACATGGAAGCACATTCCTGTTGGCTGTTTTGGGCAGTCTTTTCCTGCTTAGAGAGTACTTAAATTCCCTACCCCACTTTTTAATCTTGATTAGACTACAGCTTCTTAATTTAGGTGATGGTGACCTGACTTCTACTTAGCATGGGCTTGTCTACATTGGCATTTTACAGTGCTGCAACTTGCTTGATCAGGGGTGTGGAAAAAACACCCCCTGAGCACAGCAGATTTCAGCACTGTAAAGCACCAGTGTAGACAGTGCACCAGCGCTGGGAACCGCACCCTTTGTGGAGGTGGGTTTTTTAAGAGCACTGGGAGAGCTGTCTCCCAGCTCTCTGTCGCGACTACACAAACCATGTTAAAGCACTACGGTGGCAGCACTTTAACGTTGCCAGTGTAGACTATCCCCATGTCTCCTTGCCTCTAATGCTGCACAAATGTGAAGTGTGCATTTTGGAAGGGCAGGGTGGAGAGTGAACTTGTGGAAAAACTCGTGCCAGTCTGTCCTTTGGTCTTTGTGACAATGCAGAAAAGGCAGGCTTTCTGTGAGGGAATGATCGAGCAGCACAGAGTTGGAAGACCTGTGATGAACAAGGCTAAGAACATGATAATCTGTTACAATATTTTGAGCAGCAGTGTATCTATTGAGGCCAATGTGGCTGACTCATTGTCTTCTGATAGTTGGGAGGAAGGATTAGGTTTCTTCAAGGTTGGACTAGCCCCTAATTTTATATTCCTGTATTGTGTTCATAATACAGCATATTCCAATCCATATAATATCTTAGTCAATTAACCAAAACTAATGTGTCCTTAGTCCTCATGTACAACCATTGTAATTAATCATCCTAACAAAATACAAACTCAGAATAAAAAGAGCAGGTGCCAAATACTGCATAGAAGCCTGAATGTAGAGATTCCCATATCTAATTCGACACATCTAATTAGATATTTTATCAACTAGGTATACACACTGCCATACCAGATCAAATAACTGACCCATCTAGTTGAATATCCTTATGTTGGAAAATATTGCAAAAGTTTAGAAAGAAGGCCTAAAATTTTATAACCACATAACTCTGCAATATTATATAATTGGGAGAATGCCTTTCTGACCACAGCTGTTGGCCACCATGTGGCTTGAATCATGAGAATTGAAAAACATGTAATTTATTCTAACTAGGAAAATCTCTCATTCTATTCTTATTCGTGTACTATTTGCACAACTGTATTTGCTTCAATAATATATTATAGGACTGAGTTCTACCAGCTAATTAATTACATTAAAGTATTAAAATAGTCAAATAAGTACTCCTTTTATATCTCAAACATGTTTATCCTTTTGTGATATCATGCCCTCGCTTAATCTAACAAGGTTTACCACAACCAGAAATGTCATATTTTTCTCATTTCTTTATCTTTGGAGGCAGCATGGGTAAAGAATATAAAAAGACCTGTTAGCCACCAATACAAACTTGCCCAAAATAAAGTAGTTTTGACTAGTTCTAAGGCACCTGTCTTCAAAAGACCTTACTAAAACTATCCTTGGATTGTTTTGTTAGTGATTTTGAGACCACTTATATCTGACAGCAAAATGCCCAAGTTAAAACATAAGTTGCCTACCATATGTGGATAGTTACCTTCAGATTTTGTTCCTCTGGTTTCTCCTCTTCTCCCCTCCCCCCCCCCCTTTTTTTTTTTTTTAAATGGCAAGGTACTAGATCCTGTGTCACAGGAAGTGTTTAACTAGAGGTTAGGGTACAGTATTAATGTTTTCATTCATAAAGGCCTTTGAACCCTTGCTGTTTCTATCTGCAAAGCAGGGATTAAGTGTGAGAAATACAGTAATTTAAATTTAGCTGTGATAAAGAACACCCCATGGACACCCTAGAATGTGACAGTAGTTTCATAAGGAATGTGGGGAAATTGACAGTAATACTATATTCGGTCTCTTCACATGGAGAGGGTCATTAGAATCAGGGTTGAGTCTCAAATTTTTCTGCAAGTTCAGTTGATTCAGATAACAGTAGTCAGAATACAGAAATTCTAGACCTAGGTTGGTGTTTTTTCCTTACATATTAAAAAACAAAAAAAAAACCCCACAAAAACTTCCATCTTGAATAATTTGCTATAAGATACAGAATTGCCCTTTTAGAAATTTGTGGAAAATAATGTATTTACTTTAATCAGAATACTTGCTAGAAATCATTAGCACAAGGATAACCTTTTGGAGCCCACCCTGTCTGCCAAATAAAGTTCAGCAAGAGACTAGATCTGTCCTGGAAAATGGTGTAGAGGAGGGAATTTCCTTTGCTTTCTAGGAGTTAGGGGAGGCTTTAAGTTGGGAAGAGGTGAGGTTCTACACTAGACTGAAAGAGAAGGGAATCTGAGCCTAGTAACCCATATTTTGTGGGAAGTAGACTTGAAATCTAAATTCCCAGTCCGGAATGAAGAAAATAGTTGTGCTGCTGGGTGACTTCAACAGAAGTGCAGTAATAGGATTAGTAGGGTTACCATATTTCAGCAAGCAAAAAAGGACGTGAGGAGCCCCACCTGAGCCCCGCCCCCATCCTGCCCTAGCCCTGCCCCTGCCCCTTCCACTCCCTCCCACTTCCCGCCCCCCTCAGAACCCCCAACCCTCCCCCCCACTCCTTGTCCCCTGACTGCCCCCTCCTGGGACCCCTGCCCCTAACTGTCCCCCAGGACTCCACCCCCTACCTAAGCCTCTCTACCTCTTGTCCCCTGACTGCCCCCTCCTGGGACCCCTGCCCCTAACTGTCCCCCAGGACTCCACCCCCTACCTAAGCCTCTCTACCTCTTGTCCCCTAACTGCCCCCTCCTGAGACCCTACCCCCTACCTGTACCCTGACTGCCCAAAACCTTATCCACCCCCCCCGAAAGCCCTCCCAAACTCCCGACCCCCCCGTCTCTTGACTGTCCCCTACAGAACCTCCCTGCCCCTTCTCCGACCTCCTGACCCCCTTACCCTGATGCTCGTCCTGGCAGGCTGAGTAGCAGGGGAGGAGGAGTGGGGGAGGAGCTCCAGACTGCCAGAGGCGATCTGTGAATGCAGGGAGGGAGGGAGTGATCTCTGCTGCGGGGGGGGGGGGGGGGGGGGGGCAGCTCTCTCTGGCTGTTGGAGCCTTATGTCAGTGGCACCATCCCGCCGGCTGCCCTGTTAGCCGGGCGTGCTCTGCATGGGGGGCGGGAAGTCCGGACATTTACAAATTCCCCCCGGATGCTATTTTTAGCTCAAAAAGCAGGACATGTCCGGGGGAAATCCGGACAAATGGTAACCCTAGGATTAGAAAGAATTGGGTGGATGAGTAATTGGGATAAAATCCATGTGCTTGTTGGATTAATCTGGTTGAGGAGGTTCCAAGGGAAGAAAGCAAATCCACTCAGAATCTTGATTTACAGTTAATCAAAATTCACCAAAGAACAAGTGCTCGGAAAACATCTGCATGACAAGAATAGTGGCACCCCAATCCAGGCAAAAGCACACTGTGGTTCTGCTTGTTGTGGTGTGGACAGAAGTTAATTTGCTTTGTGAATATATGCTCAGTTAAGAATTTCAATTCAAGCCCGTCTAATCCCCCCACTCCTTCAGTTTATGTACAACATTGTAGATTCCTTAAGGGAAGAGTAGAATCGCTCAAGGAGTTGAATGCTGCTGTGGAACTAAATGTACAAGTTCAGTGTTTAATCACGTTTGTATAATAGTCAGCTTGGGCCAATTTTATTTCACATGAAAACTTACAAGATATCTTGAACACTTCCACCTATCCTTATACAATTGCTTGTCATTATCCTTCTTCTCTCTTCAGTCTTCTATATCTGTTCAAATGTTGAGGTTCTAGTGCCTCCCAAATAACACAAGGAAACAGCCAAATCCTTGATCTCATCTCCCATATAAGTTAAATGGTCTAAACACAAAGTTGCACTAGGTTAATAAAAAATGGTTTTAAAATAGACTGGTGAAAACTCCTGGGTGGACATTTTTCATTTGATTTAAACCTGGCTTATATTCGTTTGAGAATGTCCACACAAGAGTTGGCACCAGTTTAACAGTTTTAAAACTAATGTTAAACAGGTGCAACGGTGTGTGTTACCCGAACCTCAGAGTTCAGGGTTTGACTTCATCCAGTTGAGGTTCAGTATCATGAGTTGTCTCCTCACACGTTTTCGTTAGGTACTACAGAATGCTTGATGTGGTCTTCGGCAGGATGGTACTGTCAAACACTAAATCCTCCCTGAATATATACTGCTTTGGGAGGTCCAGTGGACTTGTGTAGGCTATCAAAGAAAGAGGGACATTTTCCCCTATCAGTTTTCTAAGAGTTTTGTTAGTTCCAATATGGGCTCATTCTTCACTTAGATTAGCTATAGAGCTATTAACAAGTTATAATGAGGCTATCATTTGAGCTGAATGTGAATTTTTAAGTTAGTTCTCTATATGGAAATACTTTCAGAGTACTCAAATGCAATTTGAGACTGCTAGACTTCTATCTATGGCAGGGGTAGGCAACCTATGGCATGCGTGCTGAAGGTGGCACACGAGCTGATTTTCAGTGGCACTCACGCTGCCCGGGTCCTGGCCATCGGTCCGGGGGGCTCTGCATTTTAATTAATTTTAAATGAAGCTTCTTAAACATTTTAAAAACCTTATTTACTTTACTTACAACAATAGTTTAGTCATATTTTATAGACTTATAGAAAGAGATCTTCTAAAAACTTTAAAATGTATGACTGGCACACAAAACCTTAAATTAGAGTGACTAAATGAAGACTTGGCACACCACTTCTGAAAGGTTGCCGACCCCTGATCTATGGGGTATGATGTAATCAAAATATTTAGTGTATTTTCTCCATTTTATCGGCCTGTTTTGAGATCTTGAAGCAAAACGGTGTTCAGCCCAACGTTACTGACAGCTATCCTCTTCAAGCTTATCCATCAGTGCTGATATTGCTAGTGAAGGCAGGGGGCTGGACTCGATGACCTTGAAAGGTCCCTTCCAGTTCCAGGAGATAGGATAAGAAATCAATGTCTTGTGTCCCTTAGACTTTGGGCAACTAAAGCATTTGTGCAAACAAAATGGCTTAAGTGCAGTGTCTTTATAGTTGGCTTTGCAACTTGACATTTACAGAGAAGCAAGATATATATTTTGCAGTGAAGTTGCCTTAGAGAAAGGACATTCTCTCAAGGTTCATTAGAACACATATTAATAGTACTGAGAGAATGAAGCAGAGGGTTCCAGAAAGACCTCTGTCTTTCTTTCCATTGAAATTAACAAACCCAAAGATCACTTGTCTCCCCCTACATCCAAAAAAAAAAAAGGGGGGGTGTGGTTAAAAATATCGCTACACATGAGATGTTCTATCCCATGAACCAGGATTAAGGCTTACTGTTTCTCACTTAGAAAAAAAATATTTTCAGCACACACACACTTGTCCAGTTCTCTTCTTTTATCCCCTCATCAGATCCTGCACTGAATCATTCCCTCTGTCAAGGCTACATGAGTACATTTACATTAGTAGTCAGTCAATTTGCTACCACCCTTTCAATTAAACAGAGAAGGTTACTAGGCAGTATTTCCCACCCTGGGTCTGAGTATGCTGCCTCTGCTACATTCCTCTTCTCTACTTTATAAAGCTGAGGACCCAAATTCTGAGCAATACTGTTGCAATGCATTGTGCTGCTATACATTTCTAAGGTAGCTGACGAGACTGTTTGAAGAAAAGCAGTATTGCTGTGCACTGTAGCTATACTGCAGCCACGTATTGCCATGTCATCTGCGCTGGATACTGTATTAACTCTTACATAACACTACATATTCTAAAGAAACTGCATATTTTATTGTAAATTTTTAATACTGAAAAACTAAGCCCGTTTCCCCCCCCCCTCCCTTCTCTCCCCACCTTCAGAAATCCCTAACAATCAAAATCTCTGTTCAAAATTTGGATCGGCAAATACCTTAGTAAAATATCACACTTTGAACCCACTGGTTTTAGCACTGGTTTGTGTGCAGTTAGACATGTGCAATTTGGAATTAGCATTGTTGTGTACTATTTTAGTCTCAGTAGGCTACTCATTAGTACAAGGAGCTTTATATGGGTGCCCAAATCCCTTCAGTTAAGTAGTCTTTAGGCTGGGGCTTAGAGTTACAGTGTATGACAAGATTGGGATTATTATCCATTATGTCACAGGTAAACCTTTAAATAGTGTTTTCCTCAAATGTTTATATACCCACTATGATGGGGGGCTGACTGGATCCTTTAGAGTATGTCTACATGGCAAATAAATAAATAAAGTTAATCCTCGTGGCAGTGAGTCCAAGTCCAGGTCTACAGACTTGGGTTTATGGGGTTCTTGATATGGTGCTAAAAATAGCCATGTAAACCCTAAAGGGTTCCAAACTTTTTGCTGGCATGATGCCATTTTAATTAAGTCTTTCCTGCATGGAGGAAGCCATTTTGAAGAGCAAAATGGTATCTTCCGCACAATGTGACCTTGTATGTATGGCGTGCAAAGTCGTGCTTTATGGAGGATGCCATTTTGTAGAGCAAAATGGTGTCCTTCATATATTGTGACCTTACACACACCATACATGCAAGGCACACTGTGCAGGTTAAAATGGTGTCCTCCACAAAGTAGGGATCACTGCAACCCCATCTGCTGGTGGCATGACCCCATTAGGGGTTGCAACCCACAGTTTGGAAACTGCTGATATAGATGCTTCTGTGAAGCTCAAGCTCTGAAACCCGGAGGAAGAGGTGGGAGGGTTTCACAGCCAAGACACTATCATAATACAAATAATAAATAAAATGAGGACCTACTCCAGAGAAATCTTTAACTTTGGACTTCTTTGAGTAATAATGGGAGCTATCACTAGCAATGTAGAATGCTGATCACTGACTGGGAGGAGGGCAACACCATTAACCACTAAATATATTCAAACCCCAATACAAAGATTAAATAAATCCCTCCCAGCCAAGGGGAAAACTTCCAAAAGTAAAAGCACATTCTTTAATTTTTGCATGGCTTCTTTCCTGCCTGCTTGTTTCTGTTTTTGATGCAAATATATGCACAGATGCTCCCTGAGGACTGGATTCTTTTTTTTTTTAAATTAACAAAGGTTTAATTAACTTTTTGTCAGAGGATGCTGGGATACTTTTGTTTCATAGAACGTTATACAATTTATACTTATGATGTGGAGGCTAAGTGGTCTGAACACTCTATCCTGTGTGCTTTCAGGCTTCTTGTGGGAGGGAAATGCCTTTATTGTCCGTTATCCAAGCAGTTAGTGGTTTTAGGTCATGCCTCTTCTTGAGTGTTGAAATTTATGTTGAGTTTTGATTGAATTAAGCTGCTGTTCTTCTTCGAGTGCTTGCTCATATCCATTCCATTAGGTGTGTGCGCGCCGCGTGCACGATCGTTGGAAGATTTTCTACCCTAGCAACACCGGCGGGTCGGCTGTGGAGCCCCCTAGAGTGGCGCCTTCATGGCGCTGAATATATACCCCAGCCGACCCGGCGCCCCCTCAGTTCCTTCTTACCGCCCCTGACGGTCGTTGGAACTGTGGAGCGCTGCTTAGCTGTTCTCCACTCTCCCTAGCTTAGTTTGTTGTATCACAGTTATAGTTATAGTGTTTATAGTTAAATAGTTAAATAGTTTAAAAGTTGTTCTAAGTAGTTCAGGGGATTAAGGGGGTCGTCTCCCCCTTTCTCCCCCGGCTGCGGGGCCGGGCTCATGCCCAACGCTCCCGGCTTCAAGCAGTGCGCCTCCTGCGCTAAGCCTATGCCCACGAGCGACCCGCACGACTCCTGTCTGAAGTGCCTGGGAGAGTCCCATCAAACAGATAAGTGCAAGATCTGTAAGGCCTTCAGACCAAGGACCAAGAAGGAGCGGGACTTTCGGCTCCGGCAACTCCTGATGGAGGCGGCACTTAGTCCGGACGCTCCATCTACAAGTCAGGCCCCGGCACCTAGCACCTCGGTGCGCAGTGCCCCGGCGGCACCGGCTATGACGACCACGCGAGTGGCGTCAGACAAGCCTCCCCGGCACCAGACCTCGTCGGCACCGCAAGCAGTGCCTCGGCGCCGGTCACTATCCCCGGGGCATAAAAAAGCCCATAAGACGGGGACATCCGTGCCGAAGACGCCGGCTCCCCCAGTGCCGGGGGTAGAGCCGCGTCCGCCGGTGGAGCACCGGAAACAGGTGCCTCCAGCACCGTCGACTCCGGCGCCGAGGCCGTTGAGTCCGGTGCAGATAGCGTCTCCACCGAGACCGGCGGTGATACAGTGCCTCCCGTCGACTCCAGAGACCTTCGCGGCGGCGAGAGACTTAATAGCTCTCACGGAGCCGGCACCGCCTCAACCACCGGCACCGACTGCACCGTTGACTCGCCCGGTCCAGTCGAGGGGGAAACCTGCCTTGATGCGCCCTCCATCGCAAGGGCTGGAACCTCGGCACCGAT
Source organism: Malaclemys terrapin pileata (assembly GCF_027887155.1). Taxonomy (NCBI): domain Eukaryota; kingdom Metazoa; phylum Chordata; order Testudines; family Emydidae; genus Malaclemys; species Malaclemys terrapin. Next base: position 11,387,678 of record NC_071520.1, on the reverse strand, counting down.
CCAGGTCCCGAAGCAGATCCCCACGCCGCTCGCAGTCCCGGCACCGAATATCGCCTCGGCTCTGGTCGTACTCGCGGCCAAGATCTTCTTCGCGGCACCGCTCTACGTCTCGGCACCGCTATGATCGTCGGCACCGATCAACGTCGAGACGTAGTTCTCGGCACCGCTACGGTCGACGCTCGACGTCGAGAGGCCGCTCCCGGCACCGGGCATACTCCAGGTCCTCGTCGAGGTCCAGATCCGACTCCCGGCACCGACGAGGTCATTGGCACCGGTCGCGGTCCCGGCACCAATCGCCGGCACCGCGTAGAGATAGATCATCTCCGGACCGGCACCGTGCGGCACCGCAGCCAATGGGAATCGTCTCGACGCTCTCGGCACCGCCGTGGCCATCGAGATCGGTGTCCCACTCCTCGGAGGACCTCTCGAGATCGGCATACCCCCCTCAGGGGCAAGCCGAGGAACAGGACTTGGGCCATTGGCAGGAGATGGCAGAGGACCATTCTCATGGCCCATCTCACTGGTCGTTTTGGACCCCGTGGGCGTACCATCAGGCGCAAGGGGCTCCAATTGCTTCGACCTCTCGCTCCGGTCACTCCATCAGAGGGGCCCCGGAGTCCACCATTTCTCGGCCTCCGCCAGGGGGCATGGAGGCTTCTGGGTCCGGACCACCTGACGCCCTGGACCCAGGCACAGGTGATGCTCCAGCCCAGGAACAGGGAGACCAGGACCAGCCCTTGGATCCTGTTCCACCGGAGGCATCTTCCTCTTCTTCTCCGGATGAGGCAGTGGCGGGCACATCGTGCACAGGCCCACCTCCAATAGATCTTCGGGCTCACCAGGATCTTCTGCGCAGGATGGCCCGTAACATGGACCTGCAGGCGGAGGAGATAGTGGAGGTGCACGACCTGATCGTGAATATCCTTGGAGCGGATGCCCCATCGAGGGTGGCGTTACCCCTGATCCGCACGATTCAAACGAATGCGGATACGATATGGCAAACTCCTGCCTCTATCCCACCCACAGCGAGAGGGGTGGAAAGGAAATACTTTGTCCCGTCTAAGGACTACGGGTACTTGTATACCCACCCCCAACCGTGTTCACTGGTGGTGGAATCAGTGAACGCACGAGAGCGCCACGGCCAGCAGGCTGCAGCGCCTAAATCAAAAGAGGCTAAGCGGCTCGATTTGTTTGGCCGTAAGGTTTACTCAGCCGGAGGGCTGCAACTTAGAGCGGCGAACCAACAGGCGCTACTGAGCCGCTACAATTTTAACTCCTGGAACTCTATGGGGAAGTTTAAGGAGTTGATTCCCCAGGAGTCCAGGGAAGAGTTTGGAGCCATGGTAGAGGAGGGCAAGAAGGTGGCTCGGACCTCCTTGCAGGCCTCCTTGGACATAGCAGACTCAGCTGCGAGGACCCTGGCTTCGGGTATCGCTATGCGCAGGATCTCCTGGCTTCAGGTTTCGGGTTTGCCTCCGGAGCTGCAGCAAACCCTACAGGATCTGCCCTTTGAGGGACATGGATTGTTCTCAGACAAGACGGACTCTCGCCTGCAGAGCCTCAAGGACTCGAGAACAATCATGCGCTCCCTGGGGATGCATGTTGTGGGCCCTCAGCGCAGACCATTTAGGCCGCAGCCTCAGCGCTTCTACCCCCCCCCCCGCCTCGTCAGAGACAAGACTCGACCCGGAGGCGAGGGCGAGGTGGTAGGAGAAGATGGGCTGGCCCTCAACCCGGTCAGAACCAGGGGCCACCAAGACCACCTTCAGGTCCTAGACAGAACTTTTGAAGGTGCGGTCGAGGACGGCGCCCCAGTCATCCCCCAGGATCCAGCCCCCTCCTTTCAGGATCGTCTCTCCCACTTCCACCGCGCTTGGTCCCTTATAACTTCGGACCGCTGGGTCCTCCGCACGGTGGAGAGGGGATACGCTATCCAGTTTTCTTCTATCCCCCCCTCCCACCCCCCTTCCCCGTCCCTCTTCAGGGACCCTTCTCACGAGCAACTTCTTATACAGGAGGTTTCTACGCTCCTGGCCATGGGGGCCATAGAGGAGGTTCCGATAGAGTTAAGGGGCAGGGGATTTTATTCCCGTTACTTCCTGATCCCCAAGTCCAAAGGAGGTCTGCGGCCCATCTTGGACTTGCGCGGACTCAACAAATTCGTAGTAAAGTTGAAGTTCCGCATGGTCTCTTTGGGGGCCATTATCCCTTCCCTCGATCCTGGAGACTGGTTCGCCGCCCTCGACATGAAAGACGCATACTTTCACATCTCAATTTACCCACCTCACAGACGCTTCCTGCGATTCGTGGTAAACGCGGTGCACTACCAATTTGCAGTCCTTCCCTTCGGCCTATCCTCGGCCCCAAGAGTGTTCACGAAATGTATGGCTGTCGTGGCAGCGTACCTTCGTCGGCAAGGGATACAGGTGTTCCCGTACCTAGACGACTGGCTGGTACGCGGTCGCACCAAGGAGCAAGTTCAAGCTCACGTCCACATAATAGTGCACACATTCAACGAGTTGGGCATCCTACTCAACAAGGACAAATCCACTCTAGAACCTACCCAGAGAATAGAATTCATAGGCGCAGTTCTAGACTCCAGACGTGCACAAGCCATCCTGCCAGACAACCGATTTGGCACCATCACGAGCCTCATTCAAGGGCTCCAGGCGTTCCCAACTACCACGGTGAGGTCGTGCCTTACCCTGCTGGGTCACATGGCTTCCTGCACGTACGTAACCAGGCATGCCAGACTTCGGCTTCGCCCACTCCAGACCTGGGTGTCGTCAATATATCGACCACATCGGGACAGCCTGAACATGGTGGTCACGGTCCCGATCTCGGTCCTGACCTCCCTCACCTGGTGGCTAGATCACAATGTGGTCTGCGAGGGGATGCCATTTCACGCCCCACAACCCTCTCTGCACCTGGTCACAGACGCTTCATCTCTGGGTTGGGGCGCCCATCTCAACGAACACCATACCCAGGGCCTGTGGACTGCACCCCAGCTAGCCCTGCACATCAATGTTCGGGAACTGATGGCGGTGCGCCTGGCGTGCCAGGCATTTCTCAACCTCCTACGTGGCCGATGTGTGTTAGTTCTCATCGACAACACCACGGCCATGTTTTACATCAACAAGCAAGGAGGAGCACGTTCGTCAATTCTATGCCAAGAGGCCATTCGCCTGTGGGACTTCTGCATGGCCCACTCAATCCATCTCACGGCATCGTTCCTCCCTGGAGTCCAGAACACTCTAGCGGACCGACTCAGCAGGTCCTTCCAGACGCACGAGTGGTCTATCCGTCCGGACATCATACATTCCATCTTCCAAAAGTGGGGGTTTCCCCAGATAGACCTGTTTGCATCTCGAGACAACAGGAAGTGCCACGTGTTCTGCTCCCTACAAGGTCGAGCTCCGGGCTCCCTCTCGGATGCGTTTCTCCTTCCCTGGAAAGACCACCTGTTTTATGCCTTCCCTCCGTTTCCTCTGGTCCACAAGGTACTGCTCAAATTGCGCAGAGACCAGGCACAGGTAATTCTGGTCGCTCCAGCGTGGCCGAGACAACATTGGTACACCACACTGTTGGAACTCTCGGTTCAGACACCGATCCCGCTTCCGTTGTGTCCGGATCTCATCTCTCAGGACCACGGCCGGCTGCGTCACCCCGACCTGCAATCACTCCACCTCACGGCGTGGCTGCTCCATGGTTCACCCAGGCAGAGCAGCAATGCTCGCACTCTGTCCAACAGATTCTGCTGAGCAGTAGGAAGCCCTCAACACGCACCACGTACCTGGCGTAGTGGAAGCGTTTCTCCTGTTGGTGCGAACAACGAGCCATGTCCCCGTTGCAGGCACCCATTCCTCTCATTTTGGAATATCTCCTCTCCCTAAAACAGCAGGGGTTGGCGATATCTTCAATTAGAGTTCACCTGGCCGCTATATCGGCCTTTCACCCAGGGGAACTCGCGTCCTCGGTATTCTCTAACCCGATGGTCGTTAGATTCCTCAAGGGCTTAGACCGGATGTACCCACAACAACGTCAGCCCGTTCAGACGTGGGACCTCAACCTGGTTCTCTCCAAGCTCACAGGTCCTCCATTCGAGCCACTGGCCACCTGTTCACTTTTGTACCTATCCTGGAAGACAGCCTTCCTTGTAGCCATCACCTCAGCAAGGCGCGTTTCTGAACTCAGGGCGCTTACATCCGAGCCCCCTTATACAGTTTTCCATAAGGATAAAGTGCAGCTTCGTCCACATCCTGCCTTTCTCCCTAAGGTGGTTTCTCCTTTTCATATCAACCAGGACATCTTTCTCCCGGTCTTTCATCCCAAACCACATGCCACTCGCCAGGATCAACGTTTGCATTCCCTGGACGTACGAAGGGCCCTGGCCTTCTATATTGACCGCACAAAGCACTTTAGAAAGACGACGCAACTCTTCGTTGCAGTGGCCGACCGAATGAAAGGCTCACCGGTCTCCTCACAACGCCTATCCTCCTGGATTACGTCTTGCATCCGGACTTGCTATGACCTGGCAGGTGTCTCAGCACCGCACCTCACCGCTCACTCCACGAGGGCCCAGGCTTCCTCGACGGCTTTCCTGGCACAAGTTCCGATCCAGGACATTTGTAGAGCAGCGGTTTGGTCATCAGTCCACACATTTACAGCTCACTATGCACTAGTGCAGCAGTCCAGAGACGATGCTGCTTTCGGATCAGCGGTTTTGCACACAGCAATGTCTCACTCCGACCCCACCACCTAAGTTGGGCTTGGGAGTCACCTAATGGAATGGATATGAGCAAGCACTCGAAGAAGAAAAGACGGTTACTCACCGTTGTAACTGTTGTTCTTCGAGATGTGTTGCTCATATCCATTCCAAACCCGCCCCCCGTCCCCACTGTCGGAGTAGCCGGCAAGAAGGAACTGAGGGGGCGCCGGGTCGGCTGGGGTATATATTCAGCGCCATGAAGGCGCCACTCTAGGGGGCTCCACAGCCGACCCGCCGGTGTTGCTAGGGTAGAAAATCTTCCGACGATCGTGCACGCGGCGCGCACACACCTAATGGAATGGATATGAGCAACACATCTCGAAGAACAACAGTTACAACGGTGAGTAACAGTCTTTTACTTCATTAATTGTGCCTTGTGCTGTAATTTTTAATTGATGTAGCATAAATGAGTTCTGTCTGTATTGTGCCTGGTTCACAGTTCTTATTTTTCCCAAAGCCTTCCAGTATGGGTTAGTATATTGTACTCTGAGCAGAACAAGGAAGACTTTTTTTGCATGTTTGCAGGAATCTCTTTAGCTGCATGTGAAACAAGTATTTTTTAAAAATTGAGCTAATACGAAGGCATTAGTGTCCTAAGAATAGTTTTTCTGCAAATTTTCTGAGGCAGTGTGACAATGCAAGTGATCCAGGGTTGAAATTGAACTTTGGTAGTTGTAAAGTGCCAGCAGATTAGTCACTACTTTGGCCTTAGTGTAAACCTACAGAATGTTTCCCAGGGAGGCTAAGCTGTGGCTTAAGAACCTGGCATTAATACTCTTATCCAAATTGTGCTGTTAAGATATACAGGGCAAGAAACTGTGTAGATTGCTTGCTGTTTCCAAGTTGGCAACGCTTGCTGACTTCTGCCTTTGGAATCCTCCCAAAAGTTAAATTTACCCAGCAAGCGAGTTTGTTTGCTGTTGCACTTTGCATTTAGTTTCTCAATATAATTTGTTCCCCAATGGAGAACTGATTTTTTTTTTTCAGAGGATATTTATTGACCTCTTCACAGTTTTGATTTTGTTGATAATTCTGCAGCAGAGAATAAGGACAAATTATAGGTGATTCTGCCTTTAACTGGTCAATAGCTGTGGTGATAGCTTGTGATGCCTACAAGTAAGCAAATGGTGTCATGTCATATTAGCTGAAAGTGCCTTCCTAGTTAATGTCTGTTGCCTATTCAATTCACAGGTGTTCCATGTACTCTTAAAATTTTAATGTTTTAAAATATTTTCTCCAACTTTGTGTGGAAAATAGCTTTGTGCCCACATCTGCCTCCCTTGTGTACCCCTCCACCTCTATTTTCTTCCTCCATTTTTAACTCCCAGTCCTCTTCCTGGCTGCTAGCTCTCTCCTTAAATTACAAAATGGTGCTTATTGACCTCACTATTAAAAGGCTGCTAAGAGAGGGTCTCAACTAAGGTATAGCATTTTAAAGAAGAGAATTTTGATTTTTGAGAAAATTACCATTTGCGTTTGTTCAGCTGGTTCTCCAATGATTTGAAGTGATTCCTGGAAGCATTTAAATGGAAGGAGTGTTGTGAGCCTGTTCTTGCAATATAAATATGGGGGAGACAGCAGGGAAGCAAAAATGGGAGCATAGAGGGGTGCAATGAGGAAAAGGGAGGTAGAGTGTAGGGCAAGGAGGGTACTTCAAAAGAGGAATGGAGAGAACTTTTTTTAAAAAGCTGAAAACAAAATCAAGTTACAAAGAAAAGACCATTCTTTTCAGTTTTGTTTAAATTTTGAAAATAGATTATTTCTTCGAGCAACAATATTTTAAAAACTTTGTATAAACTACCAGTATATACTCATTCATAAGCTGATTTTTTTTGGTAAAAAAGTGAAGCATTAAAGAGCAGGGGTCAGCTTATCAACGGGTCTACACCAAAATTTGACAATTTTAAGCTCTGTTGAATTGAATATCTAATACATTATTGTTTTGTTCACCTGCAGCATTCGCAGGAACGGAGCCCCTCAGTTCCCAGTGGCTGCAGTTCACCATTCCCAGCCAATGGGAGCTGAGGGAAGTGGCAGCCAGCATGTCCCTTTGCCTGCACCACTTCTCGCAGCTCCCATTGGCTGGGAACGGCAAACCGCAGCCACTGGGAGTTGAGGAGCTACGTGTCTATGAACGCTCCAGGTAAACAAAACATCCCGGCCTGCTATCAGCTTATCCCAATGGGCTGGGAGCCAAAGTTTGCCCACCCCTGAAATATGGGGTCGGCCTATGAAAGCATCATACAGCTTTTGCCATTTTTTACTTATCCATCTTGGAGGGTCGGCTTATAAACGAACGGGCTAATGAACAAGTATATACGGTAATTTCTCTTTAATATTTAGCATAACTATGTGGTAATCTTAGCAAAACACTTCAGTGCGTGCCCGCTTCGGTAATGTCACCTCTGTTCAGGTGACTGATACCCTGCCTTCAGCCTCATACTTTGCACCACAAGTGTAACAATACTGTACTGTGCCACAACTTGACATAATTTTATAGATACAACTTATTTGTAATTCTTGACCAACTATCTTGGATCCGAAGCAAGGTTTAAAAAGGAAAAATGCAATGTAACTGCAACACCATATCTGTCTCTGAAAATCTTACGTAAAAAAAGTTCTATGCAAAAACAGAGGTTTATTACTACTTTAACTTACCCCTATGATACTGTGACATTGTGCCGTCTATATGGTTTTATAAAAACATGATAACAAGTGACTATAATGTAACTGGGATAGTTTTAGAAAAATATGGTAAAAAGTGAATATAACGTAACTGGGATATGCTTCATGCAAAAGGTCTCTTGTAAGGTATTATTACAAAGCATATAATCTACTGAGTGTGATCATCTGATTTGTATAAATGTACCACTCTTGTATCTAAAAACTAGAAATATAAAATATAACTCTGAGGGCCTATTGTAATTATGTAAAGTGTGGGCCATTAATGATGGTTTGGAATCTTGATGACTCCCATTGTCTGCAGATGGATGGGTTTACCTGTGAGTCTTCCTGTATATGTGTGTGCTGGCAAGTGAGTAATGAAGTCTTGCAGTGACATGTGATCATGTCACCTGAACTGGAATCCATCTTTAACCTGGTGCTTTTCCAGTGAGGGGGGTGGAAACCCAGAGGGACAAAGGGTTCCCGCCTTATGCAAAATATATATAAAGGGGTGGAAGAGAACAAAGTGGAGAGAGGAGCCATCATGAAGAATCCCCTAGCTATCAACCTGAGTTGCAACAAGAGCTGTACCGGGGAAAGAATTGTGCCCAGGCCTGGAAGGTGTCCAGTCTGAGAAAAACTTACTGAAACATCTCTGAGGGTGAGATTATCTGTATTTAGTTTGATTAGACATAGATTTGCGCATTTTATTTTACTTTGCTTGGTGACTTACTTTGTTCTGTCTGTTACTACTTGGAACCACTTAAATCCTACTGTCTGTATTTAATAAAATCACTTTTTATTTAGTAATTTACTCAGAGTATGTATTAATACCTGAGGGAGCAAACAACTGTGCATATCTCTCTATCAGTGTTATAGAGGGTGAACAATTTGAGTTTACTCTGCATAAGCTTTATGCAGGGTAAAACGGATTTATTTGGATTTAGACCCCATTGGAAGTTGGGCATCTGAGTGCTAAAGACAAGCACATTTCTGTGAGCTGTTTTCAGGTAAACTTGCAGCTTTGAGGCAAGTGATTCAGACCCTGGGTCTGTGTTGGAGCCAGACGGGAGTGTCTGGCTCAGCAAGACAGGGTGCTGGAGTCCTGAGCTGGCAGGGAAAACAGGAGCAGAGGTAGTCTTTTGCACATCCGGTGGCAACTCCCAGGGGGGTTTCTGTGATCCAACCCGTCAGATATATATTGTATTTTTGTTAACTAGCTAGCTGTTAAATTCATAAGGCTTACAGGAATATAGAATTGAAGTTAAACTTTTCCATGCTTTGCTTGAGCCTAAAGGTGAGTTTAACAAAATCTGTTCAGTGCTCTTGAGTAATCAAAGCAGAAGAAATAAAATATTTTTAAAACTCGAAAAGCCTTTTTTTCTACATGGTTAACTTCAGACTTCACATTTATCTAGATCTCACTGAGGAACAGCTGGTACATGTGCAAAGTTTGAAAATGCACAATTTCCTGCAATGCTAAGTTTCAGAGTAACAGCCGTGTTAGTCTGTATCCGCAAAAAGAAGAACAGGAGTACTTGTGGCACCTTAGAGACTAACAAATTTATTAGAGCATAAGCTTTCGTGGACTACAGCCCACTTCTGCATCCGAAGAAGTGGGCTGTAGTCCACGAAAGCTTATGCTCTAATAAATTTGTTAGTCTCTAAGGTGCCACAAGTACTCCTGTTCTTCTTTCTGCAATGCTAAGGAATTGTTTAAAAATTGCATAGTTGTATAGTACAATAGGTAGATATTGGTGTGTACTAAATGTTAGTGTTTAATACCTGCAGAGTTGTACAAAAAATTAACAGGGTGTGTTTGCCCTGATCTGTTTGGGAAATATTGAAATTAATCCTTTGTTTCTAATGGAGCTGAAGTAATAAAATTCGTTGTTTGTGCACCAGGATCACTGATGACAGCTCAACTTTGAGAATAGTTTAATGCTTATACTGTTGGAAAAATAAAGCTCTGTGTAAATGCTTTTGTATTTGTTGGATAGTGTTGCTGCAGAAGCAATCTAGAACTCTCACAATGCTTTTTGTGGTTCTCACAATAATGGCTTTTTGAATAAAATAAGTCAGCAACTAAATAGTGATTAACACAGTATATCAAAATAGGAGGAAGTCATTGCAGATTTAATTAGTGTTACTTCTATGTGGAACTAGATTGGATTTTCTTGTAGGGTTTATTGCTGACCCCAATAGGTCCTTAATCAAAGATCCACTTTTTCAAGGAATTTGGCCCAAAATTGGTAAATGTAAGTTGATCTCAGCTAAGGCAACAGAGTAACTACATTTTTTTATAAAAAGAGCAACCATAACAATGACAAATATTTATGTGGGTTACAGCTGACCTGGATCCATGAATACACATCAGGTCCTGTGAGTGAAACTGAATAGTATTAATTTGTGGTAATTGTTTAAAAATTTCCCTGCATTCATGTTTGTTACGTATACATCTAAATAAAATCATGTAGCCAATTAAGTTATAGGCTATGTAGAAACTTTCTGTAAGCAAGCAAAACCGAATATATTTCCAAGAAAATTATTTGTAAACCAACATTAAAGTTGGAAATGCATAACAATATTGTGGGGGTAGGAAATGTAAGTAAAACTCAAAAGTTAAGGTTACAGTTAAAGGAAAACAAATAAAAACTGTGTGGAAATAGTGTTATGGTATCCCAAAGAACTTCAACTCTTTCCTCATATTCCGATCACTTTGTACACTTCCGTGTAAAGTAGATAAATGTCTGATAGGTATCATAACTGAAATTTTAAACCTTGGATGCCTTGCCAGTTCAGACAGGAACTTAACTGGCTGGCTGCATGTTAGACAGTGTGTGCTTTGGTGACTCACTTGGGGCTATAGACATTTAAAACTATTTCCAAAATGGTTTCAACAACACAGTATAATTAGCTTAACTGAAAAGTATACAGGATTTAAGAAATAATCAACAGGGAGCCCAATAATTTTGGATGCTAAAGGATTTGATAGATGTAAAATTTTTAATGTCATGAATGATTAATGATACAGGAAAAAGATGGGATTTCAGTCATACAGGTCTTTGTATATATGGAAGTATAATACCTAGTATTGATTCATTTAGCCTCTCAGACTCTGAAGCAAATAAGTATTATCCCGTCTTGTATATGAAATTGAGGCACCAGAGATTAAGTGATTATTATTTTTTTTCTCCCAGGTCATACAGGGAGTCTGTAGCAGAGCCAGGAATAGAACTGGGGCATCAGGCCACTCAGTCTTGTGCCTCAGTCAGAAAACCAACATTGATTTTTTTGTGATAGGGAGGATGTTATTGCTCTCTCGTCAAAGGAGGATAGACTGGAGACCAGTCTTAGGTTAAGATGGCACATCCATAGTCAGTGAGAGTGATGTGTACATTAGTATGTCTAGCATGTGGCTCATAGTCATAGCTAATACTAGCTAATACTAAAATGATGTGTATGTTATGATGGAGCAGTAACACGATCATAGTTAAGATTGCATCAGGGTTTATAACTATATAATAAAATAAGGACTTAAGAATGGCCATACTGAATGAGACCAATGGTCCACTGGCTGGTGCAAGATGTGTCAGAAGGAATGAACAGAACAGGGCAGTTTGAATGATCCATCCGATTTTCCAGTCCCAACCTCTGGCAGTCAGAGGTTTAGAGACACCTAGAATATGGGTTGTGTCCGGACCATCTTGGCTAATGGCCATTGATGCACCTATCCTTCATCAACTTATCTAGATCTTTTTTGAACCCAGTTATACTTCTGGCCTTCACAACATCCCCTGGCAATGCATTCCACCGGTTGATTTGTGTGTTGTTTAAAGAAGTACTTCCTTATGTTTAAAACTTTCTGCCTATTAATTTCATTTGCTAACCCCTTGGTCTTGTTTTATGTGAAAGGATAAACACTTACTTTCTCCACACCATTCATGATTTTATAGACCTCTATCACAGTGGTTTTCAAACTTTTTTCTGGTGACCCAGTTGAAGAAAATTGTTGATGCCCTTGACCCAGTGTAGCAGGGGATGAGGGGTTTGGGGTGTGGGAGGGGGCTCTGGGCTAGGGCAGGGGGTTGGGATGCAGGAGGGGGGGCAAAGCTCTGAGCCGGGGGTGCAGGCTCTGGAGTGGGGCTGGGGATGAGAGGCTTGGGGTGCAGGAGGGGGCTCTGGGTTTGTGGTGGGGCTCAGGGCTGGGGCAGGGGATTGGGGTGCAGACTTACCTCCGGTGGCTCCCAGTCAGTGGCGCAGCTAGGGTGCAGAGGCAGGCTTCCTGCCTGTCCTGGCACTGCGGACTGCGCTGCACTTACTTTGCTTAAGAGCCTTTGATGAGGGACCTTGTCAAGGTCTTTCTGAAAGTCCAGGTACATTGTATCCACTGGATCACCCTTGTCCATATGTTTGTTGAACCCCTCATAGAATTCTAATAGACTGGTGATGCCTGATTTCCCTTTATAAAAGCTATGTTGACTCTTCCCCAGCATATTTTGTTCATCTGTGTGCCTGAATTCTATTCTTTACTACAGTTTCAACCAATTTGACTGATTCTGAAGTTAGGCTTACTGGCCTGTAATAGTCAGGAGCCTTTTTAAAAAATTGGCATTACATTAGCTCCAGTCATCTGGTACAGTGCTGATTTAACCAATAGGTTATATATCACAGTTAGTAGTTCTGCAGTTTCATATGAGTTCCTTCAGAACTCTTGGGTGAATACCGTCTGGTCCCGATGACTTATTACTGTTTAATTTATCAGTTTGTTCCAAAACATCCTCTATTGACAGCTCAGTCTGGGACAGTTGTTCAGATTTGTCACCTAAAAAGAGTGGCTCAGGTGTGGGAGTCTCCCTCACATACTCTGCAGTGAAGAGTGATGCAAGAATTAATTTAGCTTCTCCACAGCCACCTTGTCTTAATGAGTGCTCCTTTAATGCCTCAATCATCCAGTGGCCCCACTGATTGATTGTTTGGAAGGCTTCCTGCTTCTGATGTGCTTAAAACAATTTTTGCTGTTAATTTTTGTCTTTTGCTAGTTGTTTTACAAATTATTTTTTGGCTTACCTAATCATACTTTTACACTTGACTTGCCAAAGTTTATGCTCCTTTCTACTTTCGTCTGTAGGATTTGACTTCCAATTTTTAAAGGATATCTTTTTGTCTCTAACTGCCTCTTTCACTCTGTTTAGCCATCATGGCATTTTTTAGTCCTATTACTTTTTTTACTTATTGGGTTATACATATAGTCTGAGCCTCTATTATGGTGTGTTTAAAAAGTTTCCATTCAGCTTGCAGGCATTTCACTCTTGTGACTGTTCCTTTTAACTTCAATTTGACTAGTCGCCTCATTTTTTGTGTAGTTCCCTTTTTGAAGTTAAGGATTTCTTTGGTATTTTCCCCCATACAAGGATGTTAAAATTTATTACATTATGGTCGCTATTAGTGAGTTGTTCAGCTATATTCGCCTCTTGGACCAAATCCTGTCAGCCCCTTAGGGCTAAATCAAGAATTGCCTCTCCTCTTGTGGGGTCCAGGACTAGCTGCTCCAAGAAGCAGTCATTAATGGTGTCTAGAAATTTTATCTCTGCATCCTGTCATGAGGTGACATGTTCCCAGTCAGTATTGGGATACTTAAAATCCTCCATTATTATTGGGTTTTCTGCCTTTTTTTTTCCCCCCTCTGCATCCTCTCTAATCTCCCTGAGTATTTATCTATCACCGTCACCTCTTGGTTCGGTGGTCAGTTGCCTATTCCTACTGCTATACTCTTATTATTCAAGCATGGCATTTCTATCAATAGAGATTGTTGTAGTATTTGATTCATTTAAGATTTTTTACTATATTTGACTCTATGCTTTCTTTTGCATATAATGCCATTCCAACCGTGCGAGCTACTCTGTCATTACTATAGATTTGTACCCTGGTATTACGTATCCTATTGATTATCTGTGAAATAACTATAAAACAAACAATGAACCTCAATGGGAGTTTGAAACTTGAGTATTAAGAATTTGCTTTGTTTCTTGCAGGTCTCTTAACATGGACTTTGAGAATCAAGACAAAGAGAAAGACAGCAGCAGCTCACCTGGGTCTTTCAATGGCAATAGCACCAATAACAGTAAGTAGTCTCCAACTGCTCATGTTAGTCCTTCCTGTCTTCCCATTGGCCAAGCTAGTATGCTGCATTCAGGAATTTATCATGTTTTATGTTCTTGCCCTGTGCTGCTTGAATTCTTATGATGTAGTGAAAACATTCTGTGTAAGCCAATCTGACGTGCAGACTTATGAACTGGGAGCCCCATGGTGCTGTTATCAAATATGCCCATAGACACAAAGAATTCAAAACATTCATATGTACGCTATTGCATGCTTCACAGTTGTGATAGAGGTGGAAGACTTCTCTTCTTAGTTCTTTTGAACAGTTAGTATTAAAAATAGATTGTAATTAAATTACATGCTTTTCTGTGATGTTCATCACTATAAAGTACCTGAGTATGTCAGAAGCATTGATGAATTTACCCTCAAATTTACTTAAGACATGGGGAAATATTATTCAGTTTTACACAGAGGTCAAATAACTTGTCCAAAGACACACAGGAAGAATGATAGAACTGAGACTACAGCCCAGATCTCTTGAATCCCAGTCCACATTTTAAAATCTGGTCTTGTTTGGCAAAGCAGTAATGCTATGTTGCGTGATTCTGTATTCCAACCTGCGTGTCTTTACTTAAATTGTTAGAGGTTGAGAGTTAATGCGCAGTGCTACCATGTCCCCTTTAAAATATGGGGTTAATTCTTAAAGCAAAAAGGGGGTGAGTGAATAAGAATCTAACTTTACATGGGCTTTGGGTGATATTTAGGATACAAGTAAGTTGCTCTGCTAAAATGGGATGGGCCCAAGCAAGATGCGCTGAACCCCTTGGCTTTATTATTGCTCCCTGGAGCTCAAAAGAGGCTGACTTTGAGTCCCTTCTCAGCTCTTTACAGAATGTAAAATTTTGAGCCAGTAGGTTTCCAAAAAATAATTTACAATACCCCACATAGGCCAGATAGTCACATTTTAAGGGAAATTGGTAAATTAACTGTTCTGACACAGCAATTTAGTTAAGGTCTGTGGTGTATATAGCTCTGATTTTAAAAGATGTTATTACTTTCAGGGTGGCACCCTTGTCTGCTGTTAAGCAGTTCAGTTTGGAGGAACTTAGTTCACATTTATTCATGTACTTGTATGTTCCCCATCAATGTAGCATCTGAGACAAAGGGTTTTACTGGGTGATACTAGCTGTGCATGCTCTCACATTTGTTCTGTTTTTTTAATATAGTCTCATCCTTGTTGCCTGTTTTCTTTCTATACCTGAAGAGCCTACATGTACTTTCAGTCTTGATAATGACTCCTAGTAACAGATAAAGAAGTAGAACAAATATTTAAAGAGCCTATCTACATGGGGAGTCATTCTGGAATAACTATTCCTGATGAATTCATTATGTATATATACTCTTATTTTGAAATAAGAATGCCATATTCCAAATTAGTTTAATCCATTGATAATCAGGAGAGCATCAAAGACACTTTTTTCTTCATAGTGCTTTATTCTGCCACAAGAGAAGAATAGGGAGCTTCTTTGTCTGTCTTGTTTGGAGCCATGTGTTTTTTCTCACAGAATAATGGTCAGCTGTCTGCCTAAGTTTAGGCCTTAAACATATTGTATTTTATGTGAATCATGATATGGCCTTGCCTACATTTCATCCTAATCCATTACAGCTCCAAGGAAGAAGTGTACCCTGCAGAGCTCTTAACATCTAGGCGTTTGAGGACAGAAAAACTGTCTCTCAGAAGCTGCCTGACGCCTTTCCTAATAGATTACAGTTGATTGGAGCACTGAGTTGATAGCAAGCACTGAGAAGGCTGTTTCAGATGCCTTGCAACTTCTATGTCATAACATAAGAATGGCCATACTGGGTCAGACCAGAGGTCCATCTAGCCCAGTATCCTATCTTCTGGTAGTGGCCAATGCCAGGTACCCCAGAGGGAGTGAACAGAACAGGTAATCATCAAGTGATCCATCCCCTGTTGCCCATTCCCAGCTTCTGGCAAACAGAGGATGGAGTCATCATCCCTGCCCATCCTGGCTAATAACCACTGATGGACCTATCCTCCATGAACTTACCTAGTTCACTTTTTGAATCCTGTTATAGTTTTGGCCTTCACAAAATCAACAATATCTTTCTACACATTATTACAAATGCTTAGTGCTTGTACAAATGCTTTCCATCTTCAGGGCACTTTATAAATATTAATTCCTATAACAACCCTTTCAGGTGGGTTATGGTATGTAACCATTGTAATATGGGAAATTGAAATGCACACAAATTATATTCTCGCTTGCCTTGAACAAGGCAATTATTAGAGCCACAATTAGAACTTGGGAATTCATAGGTCCTTCTAGATTCAAAACAACTGGATTCTTTAATTTTTCTGTTTGACTATGCCAGCTGTTTTGAAATTACAGATCCTTGGGGTTTACAGTAAACAGTTATGTAATGTGGATGACATTGCTTCTGTGGCTATTATTGATAGGTCTTACCTTCTGATGCTTTTTTTGGTAAGGACACTGAAATGTTGGTGACTGAAAACTAAGTTGTTGGTTTAAATTTTCATGTGAGATTAATGTGTTTTGAAGCATGGAAATCTTGACTAGTGATACCAATATATCTGGTCCTGTGGCACCTTTAAGACTAACAGAAGTATTGGGAGCATAAGCTTTTGTGGGTAAGAACCTCACTTCTTCAGATGCAAGACACTTCCATCTGAAAAAGTGAGGTTCTTACCCACGAAAGCTTATGCTCCCAATACTTCTGTTAGTCTTAAAGGTGCCACAGGACCCTCTGTTGCTTTTTACAGATTCAGACTAACACGGCTACCCCTCTGATACTTGACAATATATCTGAATGAGCAATCTATTCAAACATAACTTCCAAAATTAAAATAATCATTCTTATGCTCTCTGATGTACAGTACATCAGCCTTAAAACCTCACCTTTAAAATCCTGTAATTCTACCTGATTCTGCACGTTGCAATATTTGTAATCATTTTGGGGACACAGCTATGATGTTACACTGGGTGTGCACCCATTACTTTCTGTTTTGTCAATATTGCATTGAAGACCAGTTTTTCATCAAGAATGTTGTTTCTTTACCCAGATAGTTCTTCTTTGAGTGATGTTCTGTATTGTATTCCACTGAGGGTCATATGCATGTGTTCAGAGCCAGAGATTTTTAAAATAGTAGTGTCCGTTGGTCCACGCATGTGCCCTTGTTCCACCTCATGGTTTTGTCCGAGGCAATAAAGGGCAGGGCAGACTGACTGCGCCCTCAGTTCTTTCTCACCATCACGTAGTCCGAGTTGAAACCTCTTCCGTTCTCTCATCTCTTGTGACACACTTCTCTAAAATGCAGAAAAAGACTGTTTTATTTCTGTATATAGTTACTTTATTTTTTTGTAGTAGTTTTTCTGTTAGCAGTAGTAGTTTTTAGGATTTTAAGGACTTTGGGATGCCGTTTTATTGGTCATTCGTGCGCCACCCCCAGCACCCATGCCTGGGTACTGGATTATGCCAAAGATGCTGGGGTTCAAGATCTGCGCCTCCAGCCCTCACTTGTTCTCCTTTACTTCATGGGGGAAGCCCACATTTCATCCAGATGCAGTATCTTAGGGGTTCTCAAACTGGGGGGTTGGGACCCCTCAGGGGGTGGCGAGGTTATTACATGTGGGGGGTCGCAAGCTGTTAACCTCCACCCCAAATCCCACTTTGCCTCCAGCATTTATAATGGTGTTCAATATATAAAAAAAGTATTTTTAATTTATAAAGGGGGGTTGCACTCAGAGGTTTGGTATGTGAAACGGGTCACCAGTAAAAAAGTTTGAGCCACTGATATAACACCATTTCTTTAAATAAATAAATGGAGATATCCTATCTCCTAGAACTGGAAGGGACCTTGAAAGGTCATCGAGTCCATCCCCCTGCCTTCACTAGTAGGACCAAGTACTGATTTTGCCCCAGATCCCCAAGTGGCCCCCTCAAGGATTGAACTCACAACCCTGGGTTTAGCAGGCCAATGCTCAAACCACTGAGCTATCCCTCCCCCCTAGATTTTGTCTAGATTAAGGTAAATAGTATGGTAAACATGAGATGGGATTGGGAATCACATTACCACAATGAATGCTAAACCTTCTGTCATTTCTTGATAGTCACAAACAATATCCTGAGCACAGACTGCCACAATTCCCCACCCATCCCTCTCCCTGAGCGCCACAGAGCAGGATAAGTCTGCTGCTGTTCTTTACCTAGTCCCTATGAAAGAGTGGTAAGTCTTAGTTGAAGAAGCATCTTTGCATTCAGTACTGTAGCTGGGCCCTGATGCATTTCTTTGAAAGTAAATGGATATCTCAGAATCCGTATTTTTGAGTCAGCAGTATAATGACCAAATTCTCTATAGAGTCCTTGAATATGTCTGGGAGATGGAATACAAAAACAGACTAGGAGAGGATATAAATAGGCTATGCTATCTTAGTATGTGTGCTGAGAAATCCCATAAATGAAACCTGTTATTTCTTTCTCCTGCAGGTATCCAGACCATTGATTCCACCCAGGCACTGTTCCTTCCGATTGGAGCGTCTGTTTCTCTCCTAGTCATGTTCTTCTTCTTTGATTCAGTTCAAGTAGTCTTTACGATATGCACAGCAGGTGACTACATTCTCTTCTATTCATGTTCATCAGTCTCAAACAGGAAATGTTAAGCATTCTGAGTCTTGTCACTACGAATTGAAATGCATTTATGGATCATGTGATCCAAGTATATGAAAAATATGTTATGACCTGACAACTCTCAAGGGTTGTATTTCTATACTTACACTATTTTAAAGAGTCTGATAAATCATTTGAATGATGAATTGGCCAATTTTTGGGGAGATGTGGAAGGAACTTTTAGAAATAAAATGTAAGTGTAAATTATAAATTAATGCCCGTAACTGTGGATAACTTCAGAATCCAATGCTTCAGAATCCAGACTTTTATATTTTTATTTTTATTTTTCCTCAATGCTTTTCATTTCAGAGCGTTCTTTTGGTCTTTTCCCTATTGTTTTTGTTGTTTATCCTTGTTTAATATTGAAGGCACAGCAGCAAACCATCCTGAGGAAAAATAGTAAGAAGCTAGTTTGGCTCCACAGGGAGCTTTTTCATGACCTGAAAATCAAAAAGTGAAAACATGGACATGTTGCTATGGATGAGGTCAAAAGAAAAGCACAAACATGTTGGGACAAAATCAGAAAGGCTAAGGCACAAAATGAGTTGCATCAAGCAAGGGACATAAAAGACAATAAAAAGAGGTTCAATAGATACATTAGGAGCAAAAGAAAGATGAAAGAAACTGTAGGTCCTCTACTTAGTGGACAGGGAGAGTTGATAACAGATGTTACTGAGAGTTGATAATGGATGATATCAAGAAGACTGAGGGGTTTCTATTTTGCTTCATTCTTGACTTTAAAACGTAAATTGTCTTAACACAATATTAACAACACAGAGGGAAGGAATGCAAGCCAAAATAGGTAAATAACAGGTTAAAGAGAGTATTTAGTTAAGTTAGATGTATTTCAAGTTGTCAGGACCTGATGAAATTCACCCTAAGGTGGTTATGGAACTAACTGAAGCAACCTTATTTGGGATTGTCTTTGAGAACTCATGGAGAAGGGATGAGGTCCCAGAGGACTGGAGAACCCCAAACATAATACCTATCTTTAAAAAGGGGAACAAAGAGGACTCAGCAAACTATAGACAGTTTAGCTTAACTTGGATACCTGGAAAGATACTGGAACAAATTATTACAGTTTGTAAGCACTTGGAGGGTAATAGGGTTATAAGGAATAGCCAGCCAGCATGGATTTGTCAAGAACAAATCATGCCAAACTAGCCTAATGTCCTTTTTTGGCAAGATTGCTGGCTAGTGGATGGGGGTGGTTATATGTTAAGAGCTGTTATAAAAAGGACAGTGATCAATTGTTCTCCAAGTCCACTGAAGGTAGGACAAGAAGTAATGGGCTTAACCTGCAGCAAGGAGATTTAAGTTAGATATTGGGAATAACTTTCTAACTACAAGGATAGTTAAACTCTGAAATAGGCTTCCAAGGAAGGTTGTGGAATCTCCATCATTGGAGGTTTTTAAGAACAGGTTAGACAAACACCTGTCAGGGATTGTTTAGATATATTTGGTCCTGCCTCAGCACTGGGGGCTGAACTAGAAGACCTCTCAAGGTCCCTTCCAACGCTACATTTCTATGACTTTGATTTTTGTACATTTTGAATGAATGTGTATAAAAATTTAACTTGGTAACCATTGTAAATAAAATAAAAAGCAAATAAGTAACCATATGACTTTGTACTATGGCAGTACCACCCCTTCACATTTTCACCCTTTTGGCTGTTCCTGCTTTCTGTGTCCTGGCAAATTTTATCTAACCATGACTGTAAACTCCTTGGCGTAGGGATAGTTTCCTTTAAGTGTAATGCATAAATAACAAAATATTAACTTAGTCCTAATTCTCCACATTTCCCTTTGCCGATTTTTATTGATTAGAGCATTACAAATATATTTTAAAATCAATGAATTGCAGGCCAACAAGCCTCTCAACTTTGCAGGCTACATCTTCTAAGAATTCAGAAATTGCTTTAGCTTAGATTTTTTGCATACAAGTAAATGTCAACACTTTGACTTCAGAAAAAATTTATAGTGGCCTTTTGGCCCTACTTCTGCAGTTCTTCAGAACACAGTTTGCTGATCAAGATATCAGTAAGAAGGTGCTTCCTACTGCTCCCGTTTGGCGGAGCCATGAGTATGCTATGCACAGCAAAAATTGTCGTCCTCTACCCTGAAGCTGATTCTGTGAAGAGGGGATTTTAAAAACCCTTCTGTGACCTCATCAGTTAAAACTTTTTTTTTACAGTATTGGGTAACTTTATATGGCACTTGGGTCATAAACCCTTTCCCTTAATTGTTGATTCTTGTCCGCTCTACTTTATGTAGGCTACTGTTCCCTTCCTTGATGTTATTTTATTGCAGCATGTTAATCCCTTTTCATCTTTAGAATTTTTTTCCTGATATTTGTCACTTTATTTGCAATGTAATGTGTATATATAGGCTATATTATGTTTGGGGATGTAGATTGAGGGTGGTGGTGGATTCTTCTGTTTTGTTCTTGTTGGATGAATCTAATGGGGTAAATGGTATTGGGACAATTATTTCCCTGAAGCCATTTATTTTTGTGATGGAGTTACTGTTCTATTCATTGGTCTTGCCTTATGGAGGATACTGTCCCTTATGTTGCAGAATTTGCTATTGAAACTACACATCAGCATGGAGATCCTTATTAGGGTGGAGAAATGTAGATCTTCCTTTCTCCTGAAACACATTTAGTTTTCTGTGGGCCCATTGCTATGAACAAGCACTTTTTCTTTTTGGTAGGATTAAAGACTTTTTCCTCCCTAAGTAATTTTACAACTTTAACATTATATTGAATTATGTGGTGGTAGTTGCAAAATTTGATATGAGTGAAACTTTACGTGTAGGAAGTTACAACAGGACTCCCTTTTGTCAATTGACTTTTTCCAAACATTGCTGTATTGATTTAAGCTATGCACTAAAGAGAATCTTTTATTCCATTACGCATCTTAATTGGAAGAAGAAAATTGTCTCCTAAAAGGTGCTTAAAGGAGAGAATAAAAGAACATGTAGTTTGTCTGCTACACCTAAAAGTGATGGGGTAAAATGGAGGAATTCTTCCATTGCTGTTGCAATCCTCTTTTACCACAGCAGTTCTAAAAACTGCATAAGTGCTGCTGACATGTCATTCTTTACACATTCCCTCACTCTTTAAAACATCACTTGATGTAATTTTGTGTGGTGCTTTAACTTTAGAATCACGTTTTGATTTGTGAGGTATTTGATCCTGAATTAGATTCTGTGGTGCTAAAAGACAGTGTTTAGTTGAAAGAAAAATGAATGTATTATAAATATAGACATATATCAATAACTGTTAAACTTTTGCAGCTGTGCTGATAAGATAAATATACTCCATAGAAAATTTAGAAGTTTGTGAAAATTTGTAAAATATTAGGTATCTGTGAGCACTTTGGTATAGGTTTTTATAATAAACTTGCTTCATTGTTGGAAACATAAGTAAAAAATGTGGATTACTATATAGCGAATTACTAAAAATGTGGATTACTATACTATTACAGATTACTATAACATTTGATATACATTTTTGAATTCTCAACTTCCATTTCTAATTCTTGTTTTAAGTTGTACTTCGATAGTTTTTTCTCATTTTTAGTAATGGATAAAGAGTTCTGAGTAAAATGTGGAAAAGAAAAAGTAACATTATTTAAGTTCAGAAAAAAGCAAACAACCTTGAAATAGTCCTGAGGTAGCTAGAGCAACTCAGATTTTCAGAACAAGTTAATGCTGAAATCAGAATTTAGGTCTGTTGGTATAGTTGACTGTGGTTTTTATTGCTAGACTTAAACTCACTGCGGATGGGAAGATTTTATGCTACCCTGAAATCTACCCTTAAAACATGATTGAATGAGGACAATAGGTTGAGTGAAACAGGTTTAGATGGTCTGAAGCTAACCCTATAGCAGAGTTTATTCGCTGTTTAGGCCCTAACCGTTTGCACTTGTGCATGAGCTTGTTGACCCATGGGAGTACTGTCAGTGAGACTATTCATTGTTTTAGTGATAGGAGGATTGGGGCTTTAGAATAGTCCGTGTTGATGCAGCATTTTGGGAGTGTTTCATAACCAGATTGTAATGTATCTTTTTCTGTTATGGCTGACTGTTGGAATAATTGGACACAGTATTTTGCTTCTCTGAATGTGGCCCCAAGTGACTTGAAGACTATTAAGAAAAATGGCAATCCGTGTGTTTTCCTCTGTGACGTTTTTTAATTGTATCATCTTAGTTGATAGTAAATTGAAGTGTGAACTTATTTGCACATTTCATTTATAAAAGTCCTGCAAAAGAAATCTTAGCCTTAAACGGTTTTTCCTTTAAATGCTGTAGTATATACTAAGACATTGTCACAAAGCTTTCTCAAACTGGGAGCTGTTTGCACACAGTAGAAAATGGATCTGTATGTACTAATGTTACATTTTCTCTTTGTCTAGTCCTTGCAACAATAGCCTTTGCTTTCCTTCTGCTCCCGATGTGCCAGTATTTAACACGACCTTGTTCTCCTCAAAACAAGTAAGGACTTGATAAATCTTTTGTTTTTCTTTTGTATGCTGCATTTATTTCTCTTAATGAGATTTTTTTTTAACTGGGGTCACTGCTACTAGCACTAACTCCAGGGCTCTAGTGCAGATTGTTTGTATAGTTCTGGTTCTCTTTGCCAAAACCATGTTCCCACTTTGAAGCTGGGAAGCACAATTTCTGTCATGCACACTTGCCAGCATGGGAAATATGATACTATTGCAGGGGATTAGTGTTCTTCAGTGTTTTTCAAAAGTTTTGGCTTGCTTTGGGTGAGATTTCATTGTGTTTAGGAACTGAGGTTGGACTTTTATATTAAGCTAGCACAGTTGCATTATGGTCATTAACTCTAGAGACAGGTTTCAGAGTAGCAGCCATGTTAGTCTGTATCCGCAAAAAGAACAGGAGTACTTGTGGCACCTTAGAGACTAACAAATTTATTAGAGCATAAGCTTTCATGGACTACAGCCCACTTCTTCGGATGCATATAGAATGGAACATATATTGAGGAAATATATGAAAGCTTATGCTCTAATAAATTTGTTAGTCTCTAAGGTGCCACAAGTACTCCTGTTCTATTAACTCTAGAGGTTTCAAAGACTATAGTGACCATGCAAGAGCCACCTTAACATGAATGACAGCTGTTTAATGCCCTTTTAAAAATGGTCTTGCGGACAGGAGTCCTTATTGCAAAACCATCATATTCAGTACCAGTTTTGAATTGAATTGAATTAATGGAGATATCCTATCTCCTAGAACTGGAAGGGACCTTGAAAGGTCATCAAGTCCAGCCCCCTGCCTTCACTAGCAGGACCAAGTATTGATTTTGCCCCAGATCCCTAAGTGGGCCCCCCTCAAGGATTGAACTTACAACTCTGGGTTTAGCAGGCCAATGCTCAAACCACTGAGCTATCCCTCCCCAGTTGATAGTCAACCCTGATAAGTTTCAGCAGAAGAGCCAAGAATTAAATGGACATAGACCAGGATGGATAAAAATTGCTGATTTTTTGTGATTCAAATCAGTTTATTTAAATTAAATACAGGTTTATTTTTAGAATAAACTTCTCTAAAAAATAAATTTGAAATTATGACAACCTGTGTTAAGGCCTAATTTTTAAAAGATTTTAATTTAGTATAGTAAATTTGTTTTTTTAAGGTAAATAGTACATGTTTGCTTCTGAAGTTTTAAAGAAAGTCAGACCTCTGACCTGGTCAAGCACCTGAAGCAAGCATTTGTTGAAGTGCTAAACCTACTTTTGATACTTGATAAATAGAGAGATTAAAATAAATCTATTTATCTACTGTTCTGCGTGTGTTCAGAGAGAATATTTTCTTCATTTCACTTTAATCAGTTAGTTCAATTACTAGTTAATTCAAAGTTAAGAAACCAATTGGGAACTGAAAAATCAGAGAGCTTTTTTTTTCCTCTTCCAATTTATTAATAAAATTATCTGTGAGCGTATGAGATGTGCTAGTTCTAAAATCTTGAAGTACATGATGACCAGAAATAATAATTTCTACTTACTAACTACAGAAACTTCATTTGATTAGTAATTAGCTGTAAATGCTAAACTTTTTAATGCATCCAACACATTAGAGATCATCTTTTAATAAAAAAGCATTTTAAAATTGGTTTTGTATGTATTTTAAGTGAATTCTAATTTCTATTCAAGTAGATACAAATCACAAGTAAAAAGTAAATCTAGTAAATTTGAAATGCATTGTTACCAATTTCTAACATAAAATATGTAAAAATTAAGAATCTGAATAAATGTAAATTAAACTATATAATTGCTTAAATAAATGTGTGGATATAGTGTATCTACCTGTTCAGCAAAATGAAGCACCAAATTTAGTGTAAAGGTTATATTTAGTTGCAAATAAACATGTTTTAATCTTTACTAATCAATGAGAATAAATCTTTCTTCAGGAAAATAGCTATATACAAATGTAAAACAGGATTAAAATGGATTTAAATCAAGGTGTCCTGCTTGCTGATTTAAATAATGATTAAAATCAGTGATTTAAACTGCTTGGATTTAAATCCATGTACACAGACATAGACTAACCCTTTCATCCCTCCACTTCACGATTTAGGCAAGTTATTTAAATGTGGAGAAAGCCTTTATTGTTGCTGCCTTTGGTACCTATTTTCTGGCAAAGAGAACTTCTCTCTGACATCTTTCATTAATATTACTACTTATGAGCCTCGTCCAAACAGAGCCAGAGGTTTTTCTGTTCTTTAAATGGAAATCATTAAATCTTTGAACTAACATGGTGTGTTGTTTCCAGGATTTCCTTTGGCTGTTGTGGACGTTTCACTGCTGCTGAGCTGCTCTCATTCTCCCTGTCTGTTATGCTTGTCCTTATCTGGGTCCTAACTGGCCACTGGCTCCTCATGGATGGTAAGTATGTGAAATGTGGGACAAGTCCCAGTTTATATATTTACTGCCCAAGCCAGGACCCTGGTGAAATTTGCTAGCATTGATGCCTTCCTGAGTCATACAAGTAAAATGTTACATTGCACTTGGCAAACCTTTGTAAAGTATGTGGCAAGCTAATGGAGAGTCTGTACAGTTGTTCACTTAACTCACATTGCAATAATGTGGTGGGGTTTTGTCTGTTTGCAAAACAGGATTTTTTATAATTAACACCTCTAACCGAGAACTCCTTTATACTTCTGGATACCTTTAAGGGAAAACTATCCCAGTGGGCAGCAACACAAGCCACTTTAAATCAATGTGAGCTAGTGAAGACGATTAGTGTCTATCAATAATGGAAGGATTCTACTATGTGTGAAGAAAAGGGACTGAATTGACTCTTTCCTGCCTTCCACCAGCAAATGGTGTTTGTACTGGTCTGGCCAGGAGTGGCAAAGTTGTAGCCTCAGTGTTAATAGTTAAGAAAGTGAGATTTCTGCTTAAATATACAAGTGATCACTCCACACAATTCTTTCCTCCTTCATTCTCTGAGTATCTCTTTTTTCAGTGCCTCTGATTTTGAGTAAATTATACAGATTTTTGGGATAGTGTTTTAATTTTGTTTAACTGTTTAATACATGAACATTTCCTGCTCCTGGAGACGTGTCTCGAGTAAAGGGTCAGACAGTCTAAGGCTAGTAGACCTGATTTTATTTTTCACATAGTTTTAAAATGAATTCTCAAACTTTTTCATGGCATAGATCACATCTCAATAGACTTCTACCCACCCATTTGTGATTATCTGGAGCACCTCCCTTTTTACATCCATGATAGAATAACATCCCAGTGGCAATTTCAGCAACTGATTACATGGAAAAATAATGCTAGGAAAGTGATTATAAATATCTAAAGATGCATTGAATGCAATTTAGCAGCTGAAAACAAAGAGGAAAGTCAGCACCATGTGTCCAGATAGTTTTCTGCAAATCAGCGTACTTCCTGGACCACCAATGGTCCTTAGATCATAATTTGTGAATTTTTGTTTCAAAAGAAAGATTTAATTTCTGTAAGTATACATTGTAAAACAGTAAGGAGATTTGCTTATAACAGTTTATCTGGCAGAGAGATATTAAATACCTCCTCAGACAAAAGATTAAAATCTCGTTTCTGCCTCTGTGATTACATTCTCTAATCTCATCTAGTGGAGTGGTTTCTTGATAAGGAAGCAGCTGAAGAGTGCTTGGCCTTTTAACATCTCTCAAAATCAGTTCTGATTTCGAGCTGATTCCTACCATTCATGTTGATTTTTTTGAACTGATGTATGTAGACTATGGTACTTATAAGTCAAAACACTTAAGTAAAACCTTCCTTCCTGAAGTGCCCTACTGCTGGCAAAAGGTAAAACCTCACCCACACAAATGTTTAATGAGAAGTGTGAGGCAATTTAAGTTGTATTCAGGTTTGTTCAGTGAAATCACTTTGCTATAACTTGTTTCATGCTTCAAGACAAAAGTTGCGAGACTGTACTTGGTCATCTAAGAAATAATCGGAAGAACGGAGCTATCTGAAATTGGTACTGGTAGAAGAAGATCTGATGATAAGGAAGGGGACAGACATTGAATAGCCTATTTTATCCATTTTCTAACTGCTGTAATCTCTCTTGTAGTTGTATTATAAGGTCTTGTCACTTTTAGATGGCCTGATTCACATTCTGTCAATTTATACTTCTGAAGACAGGCTAGTGGAACAATCTGCTGTTGCCCAGCCACTTGTTTTGGTTTGCATGTGCAAGTTGATGGAAGCAGAAAGGGCTCTGTTTCTTTAGTGAACTAGACTAGTTACTCTCTTCTGCATTCACTCTAGAACAAGTTGGTACTGGTTGAGGGGAGGTAGTTGTGGCCAGGGCCCCATTGTGTTAGATGCTGTCAATAAAGTAACACTACCTTAGTAGTGTAAGAGACCTCCAGCTTTGCATGTATTGGGGAGACAATGTAGGGCTTTTTCTGGCTAAGTACTCAACAAAGCATAAACCAAAGAAGGGTTGCCATGACGTTGTTAGCATCCAGCATAAATTGTTGATGTCCCACCTCAGCACTGGATTAGTTAGTGTCTTAATCTTATATGTATGTTTTAGGATAGAGTAGGGGTCTCAAACATGCAGCCCCTGGGTCACCTATGGCCCGCGGAGCTATTTCCTGCGGCCCGCCATAGGTGCAGACTCTGTGGGTGCTCCGGGGCTGGAGCACCCACGGGGAAAAATTAGTGGGTGCTCTGCACCCACCGGCAGCCAAGCTCCCCTCACCCTGCCCTTCTTCCTCTCCCCCCAGTGCGCTATGTCCCCGCTCCTCCGCCTACCTCACAGCACTTCCTGCCGCTTAGGACTTTCCAGGAGGGAGGAGCGGGGATGCGGCGCACTCAGGGGAGGAGGCAGAGAAGAGGTGGGGCCAGGGCGGGTATTTGGGGAAGGGGTTGGAATTGGGGCGGAGTTGGGTCAGGGACTTTGGGGAAGGGGTTGGAATTGGGGCGGGGAAGGGATGGGAAGAGGCCTGGCAGGAACGGGGCCTCATGGAAGGGGTGGAGTGGGGGCAGAGCGGGGCAGAGGGAGGGACATTTATTCTCTCATTAGAACAGGAGAAGGCGCTTGTTTGACAGCAGAGTTGGGTGAACTATTCAGTCATTATAGCCTTCTTCCTGTTTGTGAATTGTCTGCAAACATACTAAGGTTTTTATTAATTGAACTTAAGTTTATGCATTGGCTTAACTTTAGCATCTTAAATAAGATACATTCAAATTCAGGTACTCTATTGTACATACTTAAATAGAAATCCTATAAGAACATAAGAATGGCCATACTGGGTCAGACCAAAGGTCCATCCAGCCCAATATCCTGTCTACTGATAGTGGTCAATGCCAGGTGCCCCAGGGGGAGTGAACCTAACAGGTAATGATCAAGTGATCTCTCTCCTGCCATCCATCTCCACCCTCTGACAAACAGAGGCTAGGGACACCACTCCGGCCTCAGGGCCCTGCATGGGGCAGGCACTGAAGAGAGACCAGGGGGTGCTGGGATGCCGCCGCCGCCACCCCCCCGGCGCTGAGTCCTGCTGCTGACGGGTCCGGGTCCTGCCACTGCCCTCCGGCTGTCCGTGGCTGCCGCGCCAGGCCGACCATTGATCCTGCCTGTCCCGGGCCGGGCCCTGTGAGGAGCCCGCCAGCGGCCAGATGCAAGCGCCGCCGCCGCTCTACAAGTTCTTCAGCGAGGAGAACACGCCCAAGTGGTGGGGGTTGCTAGTGCCGGCCCTCAAACAAGTTCAGGTGCAAGTCCCTCCTAAACTTTCTTCATCTGAAGATGCTTTACAATATGTTGAGGAGTTAATTCTGTAGTTGTTGAATATGCTGTGCCAAGCCCAGCCGAGAAGCTTTCTGGATATAAAGGATTGTGTTCAAAAAAGTTTTCCCCATCCTATTGATATGTGGGCAATAGCTGATGCCCAGTCTGCTATTGAAAAGATGAAATGAAGAAATCCATTATCTCTCCCAGTAGAAAAAATCCATCCTTTGTTAAAAGAAGTTCTAGGTTATAAAATTGACCACCAAGTATCTGTTTACATAGTAGCAGTATTAGAATACATTTCTGCAGATACCTTAAAGCTGGTTGAGAATTACATACAAAATATAAGACATTATGAAATGACAAAACAAGACATTAAAGAGGCAATGTGTGCTGGATACGTTCCATCAAGATGTAGAAGATATAAGTGCACTAACTTTTATTTGATGAGGAACCCTCAATCTCATGGGAACAAAGGCTATAAAGGTCTTCCAGTTGTTGTTTTATTATGGGTTTTGTGTTTGTTTGTTTTTTTAAATACTGACCATATATCAAATCCTGAGATTTAGGATTTTTACTCAGAAAAACTTCACTTGTGCAACATCCTGCAATATACCAAGCACCAGCTGGACAGCCTAAATTCCAGTTGGGCATGCTCAGCTCCTCAAAGGATCTGTCTCAACAGGAGTTTGCCAGATTTGTCCCTAATTATTTAGAGTGAAATCCTGGCTCCACTGAAGTCAGTGTATGGACAGCAAATATGGAGAACTTCTGTATCACACTGAAGTTAGATGGCTGAGTCGTGGAAATGTTTTGAAGCATTTTTTTGTACTTAGAGGAGATTGATTCCTTCATGAAGATGAAAAACAAGGAGGTTTCCACAGCTTGCTGATTCCACTTTTATCTGCAACCTTGATTTTCTAACAGATGTTACCAATCACCTGAATGCACTGAACTTGAAGCTTCAGGGTAGAAAACAGGTGATAACACAGATGTATGACAGTGTTAAGTCATTCAAAGTCAAGCTTACTTTGTGGGGGAAACAGCTGACTGCTGGCAGTTTGGTCCATTTCTCGACTCTGAATTCCTTAGGAAAAGATTAATCCAAATCCTTGAAAGAATATGCAGATATCATTTCTAACTTACACAAACAGTTTGATGTGCGGTTTAAAGATTTCAAGGCACTTGAACCACATTTTCAACTTTTTTCCACACCATTGGCTGTGGAAATTGCCAATGTTGCAAAGGAAATGCAGATAGTTAGTGGAGCTTCAGTGTGATACCATTTTGAAGCAGAAGTATACAGATGATGGAATTCCAGATTCTACCAGGTTTTTTTTCCACAAGAAAGATTTCCCATGTTGTTCTCTGCTTCCGCAAGGGTAATGGCAATGTTTGGAAGGGTGTATGTATGTGAACAGTTTTTTTTTTTCTCTTCCATGAAGATTAACAAATCTGTGTTAAGGTCAAGGCTCACTGATGAACATTTGCAAGCATAACTGAAATTGGTTTCGTCTCAGGATATCAAACCTAATATTGATGCTCTGGTCGATGCAAAACGCTGCCAGCTAAGTGGCCAAAAATTAAGTTACTGTAAAAATTAGTACTGACTTTTCAAATTAGAGTTTTTAAAAAGTTAATACATTGACTTTTAATAGCATACTATATTACTCTTCATTTTTTTCATTTTTGACTATACTTTTGTATCGTTGTATGAAAAGGTTTCAGTGAGGCAGCCCTTGGGCCAATGTACTAGTCCTCATGATGATTTGAGTTTGAGATCCCTGGGATAGAGTGAAGATGAGGACTGGTCCTATTGTGCTGGTCACCAATTGCACTGTGAGTTTGCTCTGTGAGTTCTTGGAGTTCCTCTCCATAGTAGTACTGGAGTGGCTGAAGATGATAGTGCTCAATGACAACAACATTCATGTGATTTGGAGCTCTTCTGAAACAAATTGGGGATTTCATGGGACCAATGGAGGAATTTCAGGAAGTACAAGCCTTGGGTAAGCCTAGCTTTTTCTGCTGGGCTGCTGATTCAAGAGGAATTCCTGTTGAGAGGAGTTTTCTTACCTATATATAAAATCACTTAAATTCAGTGGTAATGAGGCAAATTCTTGAGGAGGGACAAAACAGTCTTCCCAGTTATGTCGGGAAGGTACCATTCTAAGGTACCTGAGCTGTTGAGAGTACTTTATGCAATAATTTGTGTTTGGGCCACCTGTCCTTTCTGGCTGGTAAAAGACAGTGGGGAAGGTATTGGACTATCGTTGGAGATAGTCAAGACATCTTTAGAGGAGTACAGATTGCCTAGCTCAGTTAAAGAGTGTGCAGCAGCTGCTCAAGAAACCATAGCTTGATCCTGACAGTCTGACTGACAATTGCCCTGTCCCATCTTCAATTTTTGGTTAAGTTTGTTAAAAAGGTTGTGATAACAGCTCTCACAGTATCTAGTTGCCTCATATCTCCTTGATCTTTGTTAGTCTGGTTGCTCACATAGATGGGTCTAGATGAGAGCTAGCTAATTGAGGCTCAGTCCAGAAAAGATTGAGGTGATGGTTGTGTTTGGAGGAAGTGTCAGGGCTGGGTAGGGGCGAGGGAGGGGGTGAGGGATGCAGGCTTTGTGCGGTGCTTACCTCAGGTGGCTCCCGGGAAGCGGCCGGCGTGTCTGGCTACTAGGCAGAGGCGCGGCCGGGGGGCTCCGCCTCCTGCCTCCACCTCCATAGCTCCAATTGGCCACGGTTTCCGGCCAATGGGAACTGTGACACTCCCTTGGTACCCCCTCCACCTAGGAACCAGACATGCCAGCCGCTTCCTGGGAGCCGCACGGAGCTGGGTAGGGAGTCTGCCAGCCCTGCTGTGCTGCCAGCTGAACTTATAACAGCCTGGTCAGCAGTGCTGACTGGAGCCATCAGGCTCCCTTTTTGATCTGGTGTTCTGGTCGAAAACTGGACACTTGGCAACCCTAGGTCCTGTAGAGGCCTTTGTCAGGAAAACAAGCTCTCCAGCTTGACCATTATAGGTAAACTGTAGTCACATTTCCTTGTATGTCTCTTGTTTCTCTGTAATTGAGTACTGGATTCTAATAAATTAATCTGATTTGAG
Source organism: Malaclemys terrapin pileata (assembly GCF_027887155.1). Lineage (NCBI taxonomy): Eukaryota > Metazoa > Chordata > Testudines > Emydidae > Malaclemys > Malaclemys terrapin. Next base: position 11,356,076 of record NC_071520.1, on the reverse strand, counting down.
GAGAAAAGGTGACAGTTATAGTGCTCAGTAATGCATGCAAAAGGAGCATTTACTATTCTTTAAACCACTGTTTGCCAATGGCTTTCTTTCTGTGTACTTTGGTTTTGCCCTCCCACTCACAGTTGATCTTTTGATTCTCTAGGGTTACCATATTTTGTGCCTCCAAATGGAGGACACTCCAGGGGACCCCGGCCCCGCCCCCAGCCCCGCCCATGCCCCCGCCCCAACTCCGCCCCCTCCCCAAAGTCTCCGCCCCCTCCCCTGCTTCCTGTGAACATTTAATTCGCGGAAAGCCTGAAGCAGGTAAAGGGGGGGGGGAGGAGGTGCGGCCTAGGCTGGCCCCCCCGCGGCTCCAGCCTGGGTCGGCTCGGGCCCTGGGGTGCCGGCCGGCCCCGGCCGACCACCCCCGGCCCGCCCAGCACTGCCGGCCGGCCCCTGGCGGCCCGGCGCACCCCCCGGCCCCGCGACCCCGGACCGGCTCCCAAACCGGCCCCCCGGCTCAGCGCACCCCCGCAGCCCGGCGCACCCCCCGGCCCTGCGACCCCGGACCGGCTCCTGGACCGGCTCCCGGACCGGCGCACCCCGCGGCTCGGCGCACCCCCACGGCCTGGCGCACCCCCCGGCCCCGCGGCCCGGCGCACCCCCAGGCCCCGCGACCCCGGACCGGCTCCCGGACCGGCCCCCTGGCTCAGCGCACCCCGCGGCTCCCGGCTCGGCGCACCCCCCCGGCCCGGCGCACCCCCAGCGGCCCGGCTCCGCGGCCTGGCGCGACCCTGGACCGGCTCCGCGGCCCGGCGCACCCCCCAGCGGCCCGGCGCACCCCCCAGCGGCGCGGCCCGGCGCACCCCCCAGCGGCCCGGCCCCGCGGGCCCGGACCGGCTCCCGGCACCGCGCCCCCTGCTCCCCGCCCGGCCCGGCACTGCAACCCCGGCCCGGCACCGCGCGCCCGGCCCTGGCTCCCGGCCCCGCAACCCCTGCCCCCGGCCCCCCACCGGCCCGGCCAAAGAGGCCCCAGCCGAGCCCTCCCTCCCTCCTGATTTTCCCGGACATGCCCGGCTTTTGGGGATTTCCCCCCGGACGGGGATTTGAGCCCCCAAAAGCCGGACATGTCCGGGAAAATCCGGACGTATGGTAACCCTAGATTCTCTGTCAGAAGAAAGCGAAACAGATGGTGCAAGTGTGTGCTTGCATCAGTCTGGCAGGCCATTGGTCTCGGCCTGACAGAAAGGAGGGGAGAAAACACCCAACTTGTCTTGTGTTTTTCTGAATTCAGACAATATCTCCCTTTTTATTTGCCATAGAGCCTTTTTTCTCGTCCATAGCCAGTTCACAACACCTACAAAGTCTAGGTCATGGCAGTTCCTGCTAGCACACACCACCATTGTATAAATCCTGGCATGTTTTCCCCGGGGCAGTTGGCTGAGCTGTTCCCAAAGTTCAGGGGTATTTTACATAATAGAAAGCAAAGTTGTTTTTCCCAGGTTGATTGTTTTGACACATGACGTATGTTTGTGGGGTTTTAAAATGCTTATTTCTCAGTGTGGAGTGTTTGGAATGTTTTGGTTCTGTTTTTGCTTGGATGGCAAAATGGACTGAGGATTTAATCAGTATAACGTGGCAAGCACCCGAGTACATTCTCTCTTACGTATGGAAATAGCCTTCCCATGCTTTTGCTCAATTGGAGGTGGATAATGTGAACACAATGGGTTATAGACAGTCATGTCTTTTCTCATGCGTGAGGAGAATTTGAACAGCTTCAGAGGCATGAGGGACTATTTTGGAACTTCGCTATGCTGAGGGAATTGAGTAGAAGGTAACTTAAAGGTATTCTGCTTCAGGTTAACTCACATTCTCTCCAGAATATACTTAAAACTGTATTTGGAAACTTCTGCTAACGTACCCAGAAACATAAGATTTACCACACTAAGTCAAAACTTCAAGCTCAGTATGTTGTTTCTTTCAGTGATCACCAATTGTTTGTTCATGGGAAGGTAGAGGGAAAATTGCATTTGCCAATTTATGTAATACTCCGTGGTTTCTGCTTACCAGCCTTCAAACCACAGCAGTTTGATTAACCCTGCTACACAGTGACTGAAAGATTGCAGTGTTGTAACAAAGCTTAAACTATGAGGAGTCCTTGTGGCACCTTAGAGACTAACCAACTTATTTGGGCATAAGCTTTCGTGGGCTAGAACACATTTCATCAGATGCATGAAGTGAAAAATACAGGAGCAGGTATAAATACACCACTATCTCAATATAATGCGGGTTTGCATACAACGTGGGAAAGCTCGGACACGCTGCTCTGAGCAGCGTGTTAAGGGTGCTGAGCCAGGGCTGAGGATGAGGGGTTGGATAAGGGGCAGAGGGTCTCGGGGGCGGTCAGGGCCCCCCACCCAGGGTCTGGGAGGCAGGAGCTGTGGGGAAGCACTTTTGGGGGCCCTGCAGTCCCAGAGTGGCCCGGGGGATTAACGGGGGGCCGGGAGCAGTCCACTCCGCTTCCCTTGCCCTGGCCCCAGCCGTGTCGCTCGGGGGGAGGGGACTTGGGGGAAGGGATCCCCCCGCACTCACCATCAACGGCGGAAGCGGAACAGCCTGGCCCCAGCCCGCTCCACTCCACCAGCTCCCAGCCATGGCACTCCGCTTCCCGCCGCAGGTGAGTGCGGGACCTTTCCCCAACCCCCCTGTCTCCCAGCGACATGGCTGGGGCCGGGGCAAGGAAAGGGGAGTGGGCTGGAGCCACGTCGCTCCGCTTCCCGCCGTCGGTGAGTGCGGAGGGCGTCCTTTCCCCAACCTCCCCACACTCACCGGCGGTGGGAAGCGGAGCAGCCCGGCCCTAGCCACGGTACTCCGCTTCCTGCCGCAGGTGAGTGCAGGGGGCGTCCTTTCCCCAACCTCCCCACGCTCACCGGCGGTGGGAAGCGGAGTGCCACGGCTGGGAGGTGGCAGAGTGGAGCGGGCTGGGGCCAAGTTGCTCCGCTTCCCGCCGGTGACTGACTGTCAGGGGGTGGGGGCGTGGATAGGGGTCAGAGCAGTCAGGGGACAGGGGAGGATGGGTAGGGGGATGGGATTCTGGGGGTGATTAGGGATGGGGGTTTCTGGAGGGGGCAGTCGGAACAAGAAACGGGGGGGCCAAAGCAAGTTCGATATAACGTGGTCTCACCTATAACGTGGTGAGATTTGGTTAGACGGGTACATGAAAGGATGGGGGTTGCTTTACCAAGTGTGAGGTCAGCCTAATGAGATAAATCAATTAACAGCAGGATATCAAGGGAGGAAAAATAACTTTTGAAGTGGTAAGAGAGTGGCCCATTAGACAGTTGATAAGAAGGTGTGAAGCTACCACTCTGAAAGCTTAAACTGTCTCCTTTCTAACTGTGGAAACAGGGACCCTTAGAGCTTTACCATATCTATGAAGTTTTAACTATATATACAAAAATTGCTAAATTAACTGTACACAAAGTTCTTAAGGATCCTTGAATCACATTCACAGCCAACAGGTCCCCATATCTAAAAATAATGAAAATCCGTCACTGTAATGACATGGCACCCACCTCTTGTGAGCACCCCCCTCTGGTTGGATGCGTCTGCAGTCTTTAAAGCAGTCCTGGCTCTAGTATTGGGCCGTACTCTCAGGGTTTCCTGCCTGGAAGCAATGGTTTTGCCCTCTTAGTCTGTTCTGACCTCGGTTCTCCAGTTGGGACTTCTGACAGTACAGTCCCCTTCTGGAGGTTTACTGCTGTCCAATTGTAGGCCCTTCTCAGTGGTCTATGGGGGGGATCCGGGCCCACCAACTAATTCGGCTCCCAGCCCAGGGACCCTAAGAATAGCAGCTGTGTGCTGTTATGTCCCTTTAGCAAAATTGCCTTCCGTTCTCTGGGCCACTTCCCCACAGCCCCAGCCTTCACAAATGCTTTACCCTTAGCTCAGGGCCCTTCTGAGTTCAGGCCCATCAGCCAGCCAGGAGCTCTTCCTTGCTCCCCGAGTCCTTACTACCATTGAGCATTGTGCCAGCCAAGAGCAGTTCCAGCAAGGAACTCTGTCTCCGGTGCTGCAACTACTTTTTATAGGGCCCTCCTGGGCCCTGATTGGCTGCTTCCTCCTACAATCACTCAGCTGCTGGGAGGACCTCTCCACTGCTCCTTTCCTGAGATGTGTGACAGGATCATGAGGCCTCCAATAGGGGGCCTCTGAGCCTAGTCCACCTTGTTGCAGTCCCTTTATTAAATAATTATATATAAAACAGAGAGAAACTTAGAACTAGTGATTACCAAAACTGTTTAGTTTCAGATTTCTTAGGCTATTTCTAGATGGGGGACAAAGCTTAATTTTAATTTCACTGAAGACATTAGTGCACGGTTCTTGTTCCAGGGCCCTGCTCCTCATACAAGTCATGCAGAAACATCCACTAACTCCTGAGATTTTTGATTCTGTGATGCACTGGTAGGATGCTGCAACTATAGTACCTCAGAGGAACCTTCGTTAGTTACTTTCCATTTTGTCAGGTTTCAGAGTAGCAGCCATGTTAGTCTGTATCCGCAAAAAGAACAGGAGTACTTGTGGCACCTTAGAGACTAACAAATTTATTTGAGCATAAGCTTTCGTGGGCTATGCATCCGAAGAAGTGGGCTGTAGCCCACGAAAGCTTATGCTCTAATAAATTTGTTAGTCTCTAAGGTGCCACAAGTACTCCTGTTCATTTTCCATTTTGTGGTCAGCAAAGGAGATCCCCCACTGTAGCTGCCTAGTGGTCTTAACCAATGCACATGTAATTCTTGTGGACTTTTGCCTCTTATGTCCTCAGATGGTTTGGTCTACAACCCAATAGAGCTTTGGCCATTTTAGGTCTGTCAGCACCCTGTCTATTTTTGTCTGGCTAGACACATCCTGAGGATTTTCATTTTTTTCTGTGGCCTCGGGATCTTTGATGTGTTAGGTACGTTCTCCGGCTTTGCTTGTTTAGTGAGGTGTTCATTCTTGGAGCCTTGGCACAAGTTGACACTGGAGCTGGTCTCAGACATGCTTGCTTCCAAGCTCTGTTTTGTGGGTTTTTTCATTGTCTTTTCCATTTTTTAGGCCCCAGTTTTCAGCTTCCGGTATCTACCCATGCCTGCAATGCCCAACATGTAACTTCTGGGTAGAGTTAGTTTTCCTATGGCGTGTATTCAGCACGTACCTTGGTACCAGGAGATTATTATTGTCAGACACTATATAGAGTTTCTAATGATTTAAAATGTTTAGGTGCTCTTTCTATATCTTTGGGTATTGGGAGTTCAGGGTATCGAAGACACTTCTATATGGACTATCCCAACAGTCTCCCCTAAGGTCTAATGACCATGCAAGCTGGCATTGTCCAGAGAGATGAACATTGGTATAGTGTAGCTTGTTGCATCTGTGTGGTTTGGCACACTGGCTCTCCAATGGCCTCGAGCACTGACATGCTGAGTCATAAGACTTCAACTTGTTTGGCACATAATGCTTAAGGCAGTAGTATCCAGACAGCCTTCAGTACTGGCATCCTGCAAAAAGAAGCACATTGGTGCCTAAGGCTGTTAGTGTCAGACTTCTTAGTGCACTACAGCCATGCAGGATCTATGTATGGTTGTCTGGGAAAGTCAGCACTTAGAGCCAGGGTGGATTTGATTTAAATCACTAGTCAGGAAGACTCGATTTAATCATGGATTTCTACATAAAAGTGCATTCTTGTTGGTTGGTGTAACCTTAATACGTATTCTTCACAACTCAGAGATAGATGTAGGTTTCATTTTTAGAAGGTACACACTATAGATTTTTAAAGTGATTTATTTTGAAAACTTTTCAGATTTGTTTTACAGCTATATCAGAAAATGAATGGTTATTTCATTTACCAAAGGTAATTGAAGCAGATATTTATGAAGTCACTGGGAGGTGAACTATCTCCAGTTCAACAGATTAATCATTAATATTTGGAAGATTTTCTTGCCATGCTGTATTAGGAGGAGAACATAACTAGACAGACATTAACATTTTTATTTAACTAAAACAACGTTATGTATTCTGGATTTTTTTCTTCAACAGCAAACATATAATATTTTAACAAAACAATCATATGTTTTTTTGAATTTAGGTAAACATTCAAGTTCTTTAAAATAGGTTGGTTTTTGTTAACATTGTTTTTAACTAAAATAGTTAAATGAAATATTTTTAAAAAATTAAATAGACTATGTCAGCCAGGTCAACATGAGAAACTTAAGAATATTGGCTTCTGCAGTTAATTCAGTCGTCTTCACCTTCATTTTCCTGTTTGTTCATAATCTGTAAAAGAAAAACAAGCTTTCCTGCCTTTTCAGGTCCCAAACAATTTCTCAGTTTGGAATGAATTAGTCCAAAGGAAAAAAATATTCTGTCTACACCGGCAGAAGAAGCTACTGCTGTTAAAAGTGAGATTATCACTTCAGCAGTCTCTGAATCCAAATGCTTAAGTGACTTCCACCAGTTCACTGGTGTGACTTTCTTTAAAACATCATCAGCAAACATATATTTCTTGAATGGTTCACCCTTAGCTTTGAAGTTTATTATAGTTGGCATTATGGAGGGATGATTGTGGATGTTCATGTCATAGCCACCTCCTCTTCTTCAGCAGTTAAGGTTTGACTCTGGAATTAAGTATTGGGAATATTTGCAAGAAAATGAGCTGGAGATGGTGCTTGTCTCATTTGTTTTTTTAATGCTTGTAATTTAACTCTGTCATTGCATATTTCTCTTTTTAAGATCTCACTTAGTTCCTTACAAATTTCAACAGCATCAGTAATAAAACAGCCATTTCCCTGCATTTTGTTCAAGGCTACAGAAATAAGCTTCAGGGTACTCAGCATGTGTTCAGCATTGCTCTTAAGCCCAATGTTGAGAACTTTGGCTGTGACAGTGCCATCTATTTTTTCACAATTTTGTTCACAAACGGTCATCAGATTAGGCCAGTTCTTGACATAGTGCTCAAAACAGTCCACTACTGAGTTCCGTCGCATGTCTTGTGGGAGAGTTAGCTTGTTTCCTCCCACTTTTTTCAGAGCTGTTGCTGCAAAGTGGTTGTTACGGAAGTATTTTGCAATTTCAACAACATTAGTCTTTATTTCTGGAACGCTGAAGTCTTTGGCTAGGGGGTGCATCAAATGATCACTGCAACTGTATGTTACTAGCTTGGGACTCTCCTAAATTTCTTCTTATCTTGTATACATTTGCAGCATTGTCTGTGACCAAGCTGTGTACTAGACATTTGAATTTTTTTTCAGTTGGTTACAGCTTTTAGTGCTGCTACTTGTAAGTATTCTGCTGTGTGCATTTCCTGATGTATCAAGTGTTTCTGTAAGGAAGACATTCTCTTCTTCTGTTGTCACACAAGCACATACAACAGGATCATTATGGACACTGCTCCACCCATCAAAACTCAGGTTAACAATTCCAGCCTCTAGACTATTGGAACTCATTTACAAAACTTTTCTTAAACATTACATGAATATATTGTCTCAGACTATAGAATTAGGATTTATAAACCCTATTCCGTGATGAGATATCTTTGAGCTATAACGTATCTTAAGTAAAACTATCTTTAGACAGGTTTTTCCTCAAAAAGCATTTTATCAAAAAAATCAGATTTAAAAAAAAAATTAAATTGATTTTTATCAACCCTGTTTAGAGCTGTAGGCGCACTGTGTCCCATGAAGTAGTCGCATTGTGTGAAGCTGGATCTGTTGGCCTCTGGGACTACCACTGTCAGGTCTCCTTTGGTCCATTGGCACTGCATAAATACATAGATTCATTTGTAGATTATAAAGCCAGAAGTGACAATTTTGACCCTCTAGTCTGATGTATATAACTTAAGCCAGAGAACTTCCATGAATTAATTCCTGTTTGAACAAGAGCAGATTTTTTAGAAAAATAGTCTTTTATTAAAAATTGCCTGTGATGGAGAATCCACTGCAATCCTTGGTGAAGTGTTGCAATGGTTAATTACCCTTACTGTTAAAAAAAGACATGCCCTATTTCCAGTCTGAATTTATCCAGCTTAACTTCCAGTTCTTGGATCTTGTTCCTTTGTCTGCTAGATTGAAGAGCACTCTGTCAAATTTCTGTTCCCCATGTAGGTACTTACAGATTGTGACCATGTTCTCCCCTCTGAATCCTCATCTGCTATACAGATTGAGCCCCTGAGTCTGTCACTGTAAAACATGTTTTGCAATTCTTTACTCATTTTCATGGCTCTTCTCTAAGCCCTCTGCAGTTTATTAACATCCTTCTTGAATGACACTAGAACCTAACACCGTATTCCAATAATGGGGGCACCAGTACCAAATACAAAGGAAATATAACCTTCCTACTCAATATTCCCATTTATGCATCTGAGGATTGCATTAGCCCTTTTGACCACATCTCCATTCTGGGAGCTCATGTTCAGCTGATTATCCCCCAAGTCTTTCAGAATCACTGCTTCCCGGGATAGCGTCCCTCATCCTGTAAGTATGACTTATGTTCAGAGATGTAGAACTTTAAATTTGGTCACATTAAAATGCATATTGTTTGCTTGCATCCAGTTTACCAAGCAATCCAGATTACTTTGTATGAAGCCTGTGGATTGGCACTGGGGAGCTGCCAGCACGCATCTATTGCAGTAGTTTGGTATTTTTACCAGTGCCAGGCCCCTTGCCACTCTGTCGAGCTATGAAGATAACACCTCAGCATTTGGGACTGCTGACATCAGGCTCCCTTTTGCACACCAGCAACTGGCAAGAAAGAAACTCTGATGTCTGAGGTGGTTTGTCGAGGGCTTCTTTCAATACACTGATGTTGTTCATGCACTCGCCTCAGGCCTTGTGCAGTCAGGGATAGACCTTCACCACCTTCCTTCCCTTCTGCATCCTAGTGTCACGGTCTTTATGCACCAGCACCTGAAGCTGTTGGTCCCATTTTGAGTTTGACCTAACACTTAAGTGCCTGGGGATGTCAATACCATGCTCTTCAGCACTCTGACATACTTTTTTGCATCTTAACAATGTTTCTTAAACAGCTGCAAAAATATGTAATTTACTAACATGCTGTCCTGCCTTAATCTGTGAGGATGAAGGTATGTTTCAGCCTCAACTCAGGAACTGGGTTTTTGTTTCCTTTCCTAGCCTCTGCATTCTTTTAGTGTAATTGTGGTGTCATACATGTATGCCTGTATTTGGGCAGCACTAGAGGAATTAAACATTAAGAATAAATCTTGACAGTGGTACAAGTACTTCCACTTCAAGCTAATTATAAGTTGAAATCCTCTCCTTAAAATAGGTAGCCTTGAGCTAATACTAACCTGGGCTTTAGATAAATCTCTTAACTGATTTAAGACAGAATGTTCTTTTGTATTTACTGTCCTGCCAGGAAGAGCCTGTAACTAAGTCTGCATACTGAGTTATTGAATCCATGCTGTTTCCTTGATGCTTGTTTGTCAAATTGTTTAGCCCTGTGGGAAACGATGTTGGAAATTCGGTGGTTGCACTATTTCCTGTGGGCTAGTACTGAACCATTGCCTCAGCATGTTGATAGGAAGATTGTGCTGCTTTCAGATTAAATGTGATTTCAAGATTCTAACCACTTGTACTTAAAACTTGATGGCTTTTTGTGCAAGAAAAAGGGTATTAATTCATGTGCCTTAGCCTAGTCAAATTCCCACTCTAATAATCACATTCCTCCTGTGTAAATTTCCCCTGTATTTTAATTTGGTCCTTTTCTAAATAGCTTTTGGTGTTCCTGTGCCCTGTTAACTGCTATTCCACATCTGCAGTGGTTTTTCAATGAAATTATGGTTATAATATCTTACTTACCGCACCAGACTCTATTACAGCTGTTAAAGTTTAATGCTTTGAGATCCCAGGATGAAAGTTGATTAAAGTGCTTATTAATTACACTACTTTAGGGTTTTACACACATGCAATTGAAATTGAACCTGTTCTCAACAGTAAAGGCAAGGCTTTGGTAACAGGAGGGCAGGAAGATGTGATAATTAGTTTCAGTTCACCACCTTAGTTTTTCCTCCACAAAAATATTTTGCAGGAGATGGAATGGCTTCTCTCCCTTCTTTGCAGTTGGCAACCCACCAAGCACACAACATACATGCTTTACTTTTTTTCTTTACTTTTGAGAAAGCATTCGCTTTATGGTTTGAGAATAAGTAGTTTTTGCAGCTTTCTGCTTGTTGGCTGCATTGCCATCTTGGATTGGATATCAAGATGACACTGAATAAAGCCAGTAGCCTTTTACTTCATCACTTTCTAGCTCTCCATCTGAACAGTCTGTATGTTACTGTTCTCTAAATGTTCCCCTACCATTTTTTTGCGACCAGAATGGAGGAAAGTGGTGTAACCCTGAGCTTTTTAATTCCCTGAAGTTGAAGTTTAGATTTCCATTTTCAATTACTAAATCCAATGCATTTCTTAAACAAAAACCCAAATTTAAAAAAAACCCCAAACCCTGTTATGTCTAATTTTGGGATTATGTATATGATGTATCAGATGCCAGCTCCTAAACTACTAGGAGTTGAAGGTCATGCCATTGAAATGGTCATTCTTGCTATAAGGTCTCTGATTTTGGCCTATGATTGTAATGTCACAATAATTTGTCTATTTTTAGTAAAATAAAATCTTACTATGGGGAGAGGATTGAATAAGTTTAGATAATCAAGGTTTCATATGAGGGGAAATCATTAATCTTCTAGACACTATGGGATAAGTCTACAGTGCAATTGAAGGGGGGATTGCAGCTTGACTAGGCATATCTGTACTAGTTTCAATCAAGATAGCATAGCTAAAAATAGCAGAGAAGACATGGTGGCACGGGCTTCAATGAAGGTTGTACATGTCCACCTGGAAACATGGGTACGTTCTCACATTGCTAGCCTGTGACTTGATCTGGGCCACAGCCCACTACGTCTTCACTGCTATTTTTAGATGCGCTACATTAAAACTAGCCTAGGAATGCCTGCCTGAGCTTAATCATACTTTTGATCGCAATGAGGCATACCCTGTGGACCATGACCCTGTTGTAGATAACTGAAGTTTAGTTAAGTGAAATTCTATTAAATACCCAAGCAGGTATGCCTATTATTATGAGTCTCCGTTTACAGTCTTTCCAGTGTAGATACTGCATATATGATTTTCTTTATTCTACCTGTCATCTCCACTCTGGGAGAGGAGACCATGTGGTCTTAGTGCTGTATGCACTAGATGACTGTCTGTCTAGCTGCAAGCATGGGCCTTCTTTACCTGCTATTGTAGTCCTGAATACTGAACAAATGATGTACTTTACTGTTTTGTAGCTCTGGCGATGGGCCTATGTGTTGCAATGATTGCCTTTGTTCGGCTGCCGAGCCTCAAGGTTTCCTGTTTGCTGCTCTCGGGGTTACTAATTTATGATGTCTTTTGGGTAAGTTTCCATTCCTTTTAAAACACTTTCTGTCCTTCATATTTGTGATTGGCCCTTTCATTCGTGTCAACTAACATAGTTCTAAACATAGAAAATTCTGAGTTCCAGCAAAGCCAGAGGATGAGCCCCGTTAGGCCAGTTCTAAGCCTTGTTTAAGAAGTGTGCAGTAGGATGCAGAATCCTTTGCTCATTAACCATGTGACAAATGCAGAACTGCAGTTAGAGCACTTCAACCATGGCATATTATAGAAAGAGAGTAAACAGATTGGAAAACAACAGCAAAACTGCTGCAGACTGGACTGAACATATCCAAACAAACACTGAAGCCTCACGTACACTAGGAAGCTGATCTGTTACTGACTGTGGTTATCAGCATTGGGATCCTTAAACCAGTGTTGAAAATTGCTTAACTGCAGGTATAGATGGGGAAAGATCATTTTCAGTATAGTTACAGAAAGTACAACTGAGACTTGGTGGAACAAACACACTTTTGTAACAGTGATGAAGATGGCTTTGTCCAATCTACATTAGTAGCTAACTGTTTTAATTACTGGCTCAGGGGAACTACTTGCCAACAAGTGCTGGCAATGGGTCAGTATCCCATTACATGCAGGGTTTAGTAGTCTTAAGAGGCTATTTGTTCCTGAATGGAAAAGTGTAGAGTTTGAGTGCCTCTGTTTAAAGAGAAGACATCCCAAATCTATTATTTTTTCTAGCTTTCTATATCCTCAGTGCCCAGCCTATAACTTTCCAATCCTTGTTCCTCCTCTGCAACATTGTGCAGCCGGTGGTTTAAGATTAATATTCCAGTAAACTAGTGCCATATTCAGTCTTCTAGAGGGCAACTGCAACTAAAAAAATCCTTTTATCTGAACTCTTCCAACACTTGCTTTTATTTCCCTATTCTACAGGCAGTTCCCACATATGTATATGTGTTTCCTCGTCCATTGAACAGAGCAGAAGCCAAAGGAGTGACATATTTGAGTTGCTTTCTGTTTGAAGCTTGTCTGGTCTCTAATTATTTTTCTGTTCCCTAGGTGTTTTTTTCTGCCTACATCTTTAATAGCAATGTTATGGTGAAAGTGGCTACGCAACCAGCTGATAATCCCCTTGATGTTTTATCCCGGAAGTTGCATCTGGGACCAAATGTAGGTAGAGATGTTCCCCGCCTGTCACTGCCTGGCAAGCTTGTCTTTCCAAGGTAAGAGTAGCCACTTTTATACTGTACTATAGAACAAAAGGTATCCCTCACTTTCTGTTAGCAATGAGGCTACTAAAGAATATAGCATAAGCTCCTGTTCAATTTCACTTTCTCTTCAGTTATTACTCCTGGGGGAATTCTGTTCAACTGCGCAGTGCAAGATTTTGCAGAAATTAATGTGCATGCAGAATTCCCCCCCCCCCCCCCCCCGAAATGGGCTGCAGCGATGTTGGCTGCCACTAGGAGCTGCTGGACTTGGCAGAGCCCAGCTCACAAATAGAAGACGAGGCTGGGGGAGGGCAAGGGAGCTGGAGGGTTCCCAGCAGCTGCAGTTGCCAGCATGCCCTGAAGGAAGGAGGTGGCACACAGGAAACTCTGCAAGCCCAGGACCCAGCAACAGGCTGTTTCTCCCTCTAGATCCATGGGCTCGAGGAGAGGGGAGGGTCTGGGGCAGGGAGCAGTGCAGCTGGGCTCTGGGGGGGGGGGGAGGGTAGGGGTGTGAATGTCTGGGCAGGGGGGGCAGTTGGGCTTGGGGAGGGGTGTAAGTGTCTAGGCTGTGGAGTGGGGGCCGGCTGGGCTCGGGGGGGGGGGGGGGGGGAAGGGATGTGAGTGTCTGGGCTGGGAGGGGGGCCACGGCTGAGCTCTGGGGAGGAAAGGGTATGAGGGTCTGGGTTGGTATGACTGGGCTTTGGGGGGAAGAGGGTGTGTGTATGTCTGGCCCCCCAGCTGGGAAGAGGCAGAGAAGCAGGAACTGGTTTGTCGTAGGGGTTTCTTTAACTCTCTAATCTTGAGGGAATTTTTGTGTCTGGATTGTCATACTTGCTGACAGGTATTTTTGAAATAATTTAACAAAATACATCTCTATCCCGATATAATGTTGTCCTTGGGAACCAAAAAATCTTACTGCGTTATAGGTGAAACCGCGTTATATTGAACTTGCTTTGATCCACCGGAGTGCACAGCCATGCCCCCCCACACACACACACCGGAGCGCTGCTTTACTGCGTCATATTCAAATTCGTGTTATATCGGGTCTCGTTATATCGGGGTAGAGATGCAATTGAAACTGGCATGATTATATAGTGTTATTTTAACAAATTTGCATAATTTTAATTTTTTGGCATGGAATTTTAAATTTTTTGGTGCAGAATTCCCCCAGGAGTAAACAGTTATCCTCCTCTCATGGGAGTTTGAAAATAGAATTGGTATACTGGCTTAGACCAATGGCCATCTGGTATAGTATTCCATCTCTGACAGTGGCCAGTACCGGATGTTCCAGAGGAAGGTGCAAGAAACCCCATGGAGGACAATTAGAGAATAATCTGTTTTATTTAAGAATGTAAATAGGAGCATCCCATTTATACTATGTGCACCACTTATTTTGTGTACTCTTGTCATGTCTCCTTACTAAATTAAAACAGATCAATATTTTTAATTTTTTCATATAGATTTCCATGCCTCTAATTATTTTCATTGCCCACCTCTGAACATATTCTATTTTTGCTATTTTGACATAGGCTAACCAGAATAAAACAGTGTTCCAGATGAAGGACGTACCCATCTGTTTATGTAATAGCATCATAATTTTGGTTTGTTCTGTTTCATTCTTTAAATGATTTTACATTTTGTTTGCATTTTTGACCACTGCGGTATACTGAATAAAGATTTTCACTGAGTGGTTCCACAGTGACACACTGGTCTCTTTCCTGTGCATTATCTTTTATTTGTCAGCACTGATTTTCATCTGCCAATATGCTGCCCATTCATCTTAGTTCTGTTAGGTCCCTCTGAAGATAGTCTTCCCTAGATTTGACTAACATAAATTGTTGTCACCAGTAAATCTCATGGTTTAACTCTTTGTCCCATTATCCAGTCAGCATAACAAATAAATATGGATTTAATGTATTAAAATATTTAAATATCAATTTCAATAAATTAATTCAATAAATAAACTAAATCTGGTGAGATAATATATTATATATGGGGAACTGGTAGCACCATTGCTAATGTTTTGCCATGTTGAAAATAGACCATCTATTCCCATTCTTTGTTTCTTACCTCCTAGCCAGTTTCTAATCATCACAGTACTCCCCCATGACTGTTTTCTTACAAGACTTTTGTGAGACTTTTTCAGATGCCTTTTGAAAGTTCAAATATCAGCTGCTTCCCTTTTTTTCACTGTTTTGTTGATCTACTAAAATAATTTTTCTATATTAGAGACGACATTCTATTTTACAAAAGCCAGGCTGGTTTACCCTTATCATATGATCATCTAGGGGGGTTTATAATTCTATTTTTAATTACTGTTCCAATTCACTAAGGTTTGAAGTAAAGGCTCACTGGTCTGTAATACCCAGAATCTCTCCATATGTCTCCTTTAAATTATATTTGTTGCCCTCCAGTCCTCTGGGGTAGTAGTTGAGAGAGTGCATATTTCTGGCAGTTCAGCTATTTCATTTCTTGATATCTTCCAGAACTCTTGGTCCTGGTGACTATTGCTCTCTTAATTTAGTTTGTTCGACCACTATCTTTTTCTTGACATCTTAATCTTTGACAATCTCAGGCTGGCTATCTCAACATCTTCCATCCAGACGTCTGACGGAAAGAAATAATTTAGCTTCTCTGCAATGTCCTTTTTGTCTTCAACTGCTCCCTTAGCTCACCAGTGGTTTAGCAGACCCACTGATTCTCTCAGGTTTTTGTTATGTCTTTGGCTAGCTTCAAAATTTTTCATAACCTCTCTAATTTATATTTTAAATTTAATTGTAACCAGCAATAACTTATACTTCTGGTTGCATTTCCATTTTTCTGAAGGATACCTTGTTTAACTTGAATAACCTCTTGCACCTGTACATTTAATTGTATATTTTTCTTGCCTTATGCTTTTTTCTTTAGGTTTCTGCCTACTTTCTGAAACTTATGGTCTGGTTAACTAGCCTTCATATTAAGTCTGTTTTTCTTGCGTTACAGTTAGAATTGAGTCATGGAGCTAGGTTGTGTTTTTGTTTTTGTTTTGGTTTTTTTTGGTATGATCCTTCCTCCAAGGTATTGAGCTTAATAATATTGCAGTTTGTATTATTTAATGGCTCAGCTACGTTTACTTCCTGAACTAAGTCTTGTGTGTAATTTAGAACTAAGTTTTGAGTAGCTTCTCTTCATGTGTTCTAGAATTTGCCATTCTAAGAAGCAGATATTGTAGTTGAGAAATTGCTGCTCTAAACCTTGTCCTAATATGATGCTTGAAAGAGACTGGGTGTCAGTATAGACAACTCAATGAAGATCTTGGCTCAGTGGGAGCTATGGTCAAAAAAGTGAACAAGATGCGTTAGGATGCATAAAGAATGAGATCATGAATAATACAAAAAATATTATAATGTCTTTATATAAATCAGTGGTTCAACCTTATCTGAAATACTGTGTATTGTACTGGTCACCATATCTAAAAAGAGATATTGTATAAGTACAGGAGATTCAGAAGAGCAATGAAAACCATCAAGGACATGAAGAACGTTCATATGAAGAGAGCCTGGAAAGACTGGGATGTTTACCCTAGAGAGGAGATGAATAAGAGGGGACATGATAAAAGTATATAAAGCAATTAATGGTCTATAGAAGGTATATTGGGAATGTGTGTTCTCCTTGTCTCAACAGAGAAACTTTTAATAAAATTTAAAAGGTGGCAAATTTAAAACCAATAGAAGGAAATACTTCTATATGGATAGCTCAGTGGTTTGAGCATTGGCCTGCTAAACCCAGGGTTATGAGTTCAATCCCTGTGGGGGCCATTTAGGGATCTAGGGCAAAAATCTGTCTGGGGATTGGTTCTGCTTTGAGCAGGGGGGTGGACTAGATGACCTCCTGAGGTCCCTTCCAACCCTGATATTCTATGATTCTATGATGTGTGATTTAAATAGTGAAACTGTGCTGCAGGAAAATTAAAGTCAAGAATTTAACAAGATTTTAAAAGGGATTGGCTATTTATATGGGTATCAAGAATATCCAGAATTGTTATAATTAATAATAGCAAGAACTTTGGAAAGGATATTAAGCCTCATGTTTCAGGGCTTAACCAGTTTCCAAACTGCTAGAGATCAGGATGAGACCTATATTGAGGAGAGGTTATTCCTCATCTGCCTCCTGTGAGATTATTACGCCTTCCTCTGAGGCATCTGGTACTGGCCATTGTCAGACAGGATACTGGGTTAGATGAATCTTGGGTCTGATCCAGTATGACAATTCCTTTGTTCAGTGTGTATATATAGTAGTTGAAGTCACACTTTACTATTTTTTATTCTGATACCATTCAGCTGTTGGCCCAGTGAAGCCATAGACATCCAATCCCTACCCCCAAGAAGAGAAAAAACAAAAAAAATTGCTCAGCTTGTAGCCCTTTTCTCTGACTTAATTAAATTGTACTTCACTTTATGAAAAAGATCTTGGCACTGATGATGGGATAATAGAAGCTTAGAACTCTTGGTCATTGGCTCATACCTGGGAAGTGGCTGAAACCCATTACTGTCAGATGACTGTTTAGTGGCCTCTCTAAACTGAGGTCAAAGATTTGAATGGCCCATAAAATGAATTGTTGTCTGATGTTGGAGTTGTTCTCTATATCATGGAGTAGGATGTATTGATGGGACAGCATGAGGAAGATTTTGCTGCTGCTGAAAATAAGTAATTTAAGTTGACAGCACTGTCAGTCCAACACCTCCCACAAACATTAAATTAATTCCAAACAGAAATAGGAAAAAAAGTTGAGTGAAGCATCTGGAATTAGTGGAACAGTTTCACTCACTGGTTTGGTGGCACACAAAAAAATGACGTGCATCTCTTCTCAGTACTGTTAGGGCTTTTATGATCCGGAAAGGCTGATCTGTGAATTGGGATGTCCTGATATGAAGCAATAGATTCTTACTGACAGGAAATCCTACCTTCCAGAACTAAAAGATTAAACAAAACTCAAAGCACCTTATGTTGTGGTGATGATGGGATCACATGGCCCCTTTTTACCAGCTGGCAGTTTTCTTCTACTAACCAGATCATCATGCCAGGTGAAAGGTAGTATATATAGAAGCACAGTGGAAATAGGAGTCTAGATCCTGTCATCCAATGCCTTTGGCATGCACATAATTTAAATTATTCTGCAGTTCCACAGGCAGCCATTTCTCTATGCTGGGGATTGGAGATATTGTGATGCCAGGTCTTCTGCTCTGCTTTGTCCTGCGTTATGATAACTACAAAAAACAAGCCAACAGTGATTCCTGTGGTACTCCAGGGCCTGGGAACATCTCTGGACGTATGCAGAAGGTCTCCTATTTTCACTGCACACTCATTGGATACTTTGTAGGTAAGGAAATGAACAGCAGCTGCATTGCTTACAGGAGTGGGCTGGTCATACTAGGTTACAAGATAATGAGACCAATTATGAAGGACTTCCTCTTTTTTCCCCCCTACTAATTTACCTGGATTTTGGAATACTGACTGAGGGAAAATCTCCTTATCCCAATCATCTCACCAGAAATAACTGCTTGAATTAGCAGGAGGAGGGTGAGATTGTGCATTTTTGTGGAGGTTTGCATCAGTAGTGGGGAGGATATAGGAGTTGAGGCCTGGGCTATGGAGGGAATACCAAAATTTCTAGATGGATCATGTTTCATATGGGATCTAGAAAAGAAGCCCTGATTGGTCAGAGTGCAGCTGTACAATTTTTACTTCTGTATGAACCCTTCTATCTCAACTTTCTGCATCCGTTACACGTTTTTAGTGTTAGGCTCATAATCCTGTGACATTTCTAGAAGATACAGGAACTTTGAAATAGTCACAACTGGGAGTTATTTTTGTAACATGGCAGGTTCCCACCTATAAGAATTCTTCCATAAAGCTCAAGGTGCATGCACATAATTTAACTTCTCCAGTTCTCTCAAGGATAGAAAGGGAAGACCATTCCCTACCAAAAAAAACTATTTCCTTTCCACCCCAGCTCCCTCAGGCAAATACTTGAGAAGAGAGATGGTTCCTGACATGAGAACTGCCTACCTCAGACCTCTCATGTTTCAGTCTAGTGATTTCCAGATTGAAAACCTCAGCTGATATCCTGGAAAGTGTAACAATCCATTCTGATGCATTCATCCAACTATTTTGTTCATGACTATATAGTTAGGTTAATCCTTGAGACTGTTAAATCTTGAAGTTGTAGTTACAACCAAGTCTAATCTTAAAATCAATTTAAATAAAATCATTATTTAATGTTTTCATATCGATCCTGAGAAATTTAGGCACAGATAAAATGACTTGCCCACAGCTGAACACAGTTTATAGAAAAGATAGGAATGTATCCTAGGTAGTTTGACTCCTAATTAATGCTTTCACTGTAACAGAACAGTGAAGGAGGAATCCAGATGTGGATAAAAAGGTAAAAACATCATATATAACCAGTGGATTCTTACCATCACTTTTTTTTTTTTTTTTTTTACTCTTTTAGGTCTGTTAACAGCAACAGTGGCTTCTCGCATCCACCGGGCCGCACAGCCCGCCCTGCTCTATTTGGTACCATTCACTTTATTGCCACTCCTCACCATGGCTTATTTAAAGGTGAGATTAGCATGAATATAGTCTGCAGGAAGTTGTAGTCCAGCTCTGGATCCTACACAGGAAGATGTAGCAGTGTTAATGTGGAAGCAAGTTCTGTTCTTTATACTCACAGTTGCACTGATTCCTCTGAGGATATGATACGCTGTTTGTATCCCTGCCGCTAATGAGAGAGTTGTGTTCTCACTGCTATAGCCGTGAACCATAATTGTAATGAACTGTTTTGTGAAGAGTGGATTTCCTATCTAGGGCACAGGATTAATCATATTTTGAAACTCCTAGCAAGCAATCTGATTCCAAAGCAGTAAAGGCCATTCTGTTTAAACAAGATGTGGCTTAGTGAATTTGTCCCATGTCCTGCTCATTATGAGAGAATGAACACAAATTTCTAAATGTGGAGGAGGGGCAGATTCTTCCTGCTTTCCTCTTTGCAGAAACTAGCCCTGGAATTTAAATTGAAAATGGAAGGTTTGAGTTTCAGGGACACTGTTGAAATGCAAACCTACTGCTCCAAGAGTATGGCACAATAAAAGCAGAATTCCCAATATCACTCCCCACTGACTTTTTCCAGCAGAAATGTCTATCAGGTGGAATTGCTTCAAATATACACAAGTCTTTGTTCTGCCTGGAAAGGATTTTCTTCCTTGTTGTGTCAGAATACAGTCTTCGCTAACTGTGAGACAGCAAATATGCTTTAAGACAACATACCTGATGCACAGGTATTAGAAATAGTTGCTAAAAACTGTGGACTGTTTCTGAAGAGCTTTCTTTCTTCACTCCCATTCTCTAGGGTGATCTACGTCGCATGTGGTCTGAACCTTTCCACTCCAAGTCCAGCAGCTCCCGTTTCCTGGAAGTATGATGGAATAGATGGAAAGTGACTGGAACTTCTGCCTTGGTCCTTTTCTCTTAACTTGTGGTTTTGTCTCCTAAAGCTGGACTGGTACTCGGAAAGGTACCAGTTTATGGAACTTGTATGAATGGACTTTGCTTTTTTTTTTCTTTTTAATACAAAGGTTCTGGAGCTCCGTTTGATTCCTTTTCTCCCTGCAGATGTGGAATTGGGGACACTTTGTGCAACTGCAGCCACCTTCTTCTTCTCCTCCCCCTCTTTTATGGATTAGTACCAGACTGTTACTTTTGTGAGAGAGGAGGAGACAAACTTTAAACTGAAAACGGCATGAAAGTCGTTCAGAAACTTGCGAACACTAAAAGGAAAAACAATTAAGCAAATTGAAGTTTCATCAGAGAGCCCCCAAGTACTTTGGGACCAGTTTCCTGTCGGACTTCAGTTTTGGAGAGAACTGAGACAGAAAATCTGTCTCTATATTCTTTTTTTGATTTATTAAATATTTCCTGTGGTGTGAGGTGACTTATTAAATCCACAGACATTGAGTGACTTATTGCAGTATACATATAAGAATTTGTTGTAGCGAGTTACATTTCCACCCAGATGTCATGTTGCAGTGAACAAGGGCACGATTTTTATACATATATATATGCGTATATATATATATATGAATAAATAAAAAGGAAAACCTGCTAAGATCATGCTATGTAGCAGTCAGGGGCTTGCTGTAATTTTTAGCATGTAGAGCAGTTTACTATGGCTTTCTTGTATATGACTCTACGATAAGCTGCTGTTTTTTTCCCCCTCCACAGCTGAACCCACAGTTAAAAACCAGTGTAGTATTTGTACTGATTGTACTCATGGACTTTAGGGGAGTATTTGATTTTGATCAATGTAGCAAACTAGGGAAGAAAAAAGTTTAAACCCTTTACCCTTTTCTTTTTTTTAAAGAACTTCTCCCTTGCAGGTTTTTTAGTAGTTCCTTCTTGACCCAATGCATGTATTATAGCAGCAATTGTCTGTGTGCGTTCTGATCATAGTAATGTACCACTTGTAAATACATTTTTTTCTATTTTTTTTGTATTTTTGGCATTTTGTTTCATTAGTGTGCTGTATTTTTTCCAGACCCCTGCCCCTTAAAAAAAAGAAAAAAAGAAAAAGAAAAAATTGTCCTTTGTTGCTGTGATTGGTCGAAGTTTGTGTGTTGATTGCTTTGTACATGGGAGTCTGTTAAAATGTGGATTTTTCTAACCAAATAGTTGCAGCTATGTTATTTAACTGACTGACAGAGTAACTACTTCTAAGGGCCCCAGGATTTTCCTCTCCTGCCAAGATTAAAACGTTTTGTCAAACTGGTTTTGGGGCATGCACCTGTGAGCTGGTGGCTTCTGTTAGTGAACTGATTGATTGTGGTGGCTGTTGTTGCCTGACTTAGGGGGAAACAGGATTACTTAAGAGCAAAGTATAACTTCCTTGGGAGCAGCAATGTTATCCTGTTTGGTGGTAGGCTCTCACTATGAAGAGGTAAAGAAAACCCAGCAGGATTCCTGGTAATTCAGTGTGAACACACTCTTACGTATTTGTGCGACTTACTTCCTCCTACATGTGGTCTCTCCTTTGGCTGTTGACTCATCTCTGGGAAGTTACAAACAGAGAAACTCCAAGTCCCAGGATCCTCTCACCGGTTGCACACTTGGATGCTTTTTAAGAGGTAGCTAATTCTTCCTTATGCATCTCATTCTTCCTTATGCTTCCAGTTTAGTCATTGTGTCCTGGTACAAGTTTATAGAGTGATGGAGATCTAGTCTACCTGCCTTTAGAATAAGAGTTTGGGACTGAGGTTAACCTACAGTTTTGTTCCTCCATTCTGGCTCAGGTCCATGAAGTTTTGGATAGATCTGTGTAGTTTGCCACAAGCAGCAGGACATTATATAAATGAAGATAATGGAGGGAGAGGAGTATTCAAAGGAAAAAAAATCTTTTATCTCGAAGTCTTAAGCCATAACAAGAGACGCCGTCTCTTCAGCCCTGCAGATAGCAAAAATGGTAGGCAGATAGTATGGAAGATCTGTGCTCATCCACTTTTTAGGAGAGGAATATTGAAGTTCCTTGAGGAAGAACTGTGCTGAATTTGCTTCAGAGGGCTTTAGCCTTCGTCACTGAAGATGCATTCTGAGTTCTGAATCAGTCCATTGTGGAAAAGAGTCACAGAACAGGATGACTACCAAAAAAACCACCTGCTTGGGTAAACCATGTGTTTCCTGTGTGTCCAGATATGGTTTATGTCAGTGCCTGGATAAAAATGGGAGACCACAAGCTGTAAAGGCTGAAGTTTGGGACACAGTCTCCAGAATTGACTCTGCAGGTCCACTATCCATGTTAAGACCACCTCTACTTCTCTTGATGGAACCAAATGTATAAAGGGTTTTGTTGACTGCAAACTGAATTAGGAACAATTGTGACATTGCTAAATACTGCACTGAAACTTTGGTCTTATTCCTAGTTAGTAGGCATGTTTTTAAAAAGAAAAAAAGTAAAGTTTAAGTCCACCCACAGCATTAGCAGAAACAAGAGTAATATTGACTGAAGTCATCAGTCTATCCTGATTTAAGAGGGAATGTTGTGGTATCTTTCCTCTTCATCAGCATGGTGGTGGGGGTGACGCAGCTCTGGCTTTGGTCATGGTAGTTGAACTCCCAAGAAAAGTAGAGGCTAGGTAGGCCCTTTAAGAGGCAGTATCTTTCTGGGACATATTGGATGGCTTTTCAAGATACAGCAAAGCAACGGAAGGCCTCTCTCCCTGACAACCTCTTTCTGTGGGACTGTTCTTCACAGTAATAGAAATCCATTGTCAGGTAGAAACGTAAAACTGTTATTTCTGCAAGACCTTTTCCTTGGTCTAGGATGGCCCATGTGGTTTTGTGTGATGAAAACTCTATGTGCTGCATATAGTGCAGCATTGACTGGAGGACGCTTGTTTATGAACTGCTAGGGGAGAGAGAAGAGGATTTCTGCTCCAAGATTTTGCATGTTGATATCTCTCTAACAGAACAGCACATTCCTTCCAGCCAGAGAGTGCCTTTCTCAGAAAACCACTCATCATGTAGGAAAATAAAACTTCTTTTTCTTCCTCCCCTCATCTCCCTCAAAGTCCTTGGTTTAGCAGTCCTGGGAGGTTGAGGGTAGAGGAGAGAACCTACCCCTCCAGCAGTGGCATTGACCTCTGCTAATAGTCATAAAGTAGCCAGCCCACACTTTCCAAGCCACTGGTCCTTTAAGAATTTCTATTGCTTCTGCTGTAAATAAACTGGTGCTTAGATATTATCAGTTCATTGAACCTTTAGCTCTGTTTAGGCTGTAAAATGTGAGCTTGTTAAGATTTGTTTGACTGGATTAAGCTGACAGCTAACAGAAATGATCTATGGCTAGTAGGAGCTTTTAAAATATAAACTGTTAGGAGGATTGAAAGACTGGGTAGTGGGTTTCTCTAAAGTTTTGTGGCTGCACATTGAGGTGATCCAACTTCTACTTCTCATGGAAACCTTTCCTGCAATCTCACTGCCTCATACTACAGTTTCGTAAAACCATCTTGTCCTATATTGGACACACTCACTTCATAGCTAATAGTGATGCTTGCTTTGCACTGGAAACGAGTCCTCTCAGAGGCAGGATCTTTATTGAAAACTTACACTGGAACAAACATGCAATGCAGTTTAGTTAAAAAACCCATTGGGTACCATGGGCCCAAGTTTTTTCACTAAAATGAAATAACGCTTATGAAGCTTTTGTTCAGTAAACTACCTGCAGAAATAGCCTGGTTCAAAGCTTGCTTACTTTTTGCACTTCAGACTTCAGTTTTACCAACACAGTTTGTATGTGATCTAAAACCTTGGGCATGTGTGTGAATAACACAGAAATGAAGACACTTCATGTATTAAAAGGTAAGCTTTTTTAACTGCATGCACAGAATACCAGTCTGGTAATGAACAATGCTATCAGTTGGCTATGGTGACAGTAAATCTTCCAGTTCAATGTGTGCACAGTTGTGATCTGTAAGTATTTGCATACCTCAATTGCTGCTAATCCAGTGCCTTACACCAATTCTGCATCACCTTTGGCTGACAATGACTGTCTGTAATGAATCCTGCTGAATTGGTGCTGAAAACTGTTCATCTGCTAGTGTAGATGGGAGAGAACCATTTTTCAGCACCTTTACAGGTATCTTCCAGCAGTGGTGCTTGAAAACGATATCTGAGGGGAGGAGATGGTGCTCTGGTCAGTGTGTGCTTTTTTTGGAGTGGGGATTATAGAAGGGATAAACATCTGGGAGGCATAGCTGGAGAGAACAAGTGATGCATCCAAGTTCTGTACTCGTATTCAGTACCTCCACATGCCTTACAGAAGCATGAAGTCTGCTTCTCCTGTAAGTTAGGACCGTATACAAAATCCATTAAAGTAAATGGAAAGACTCCCACTGATTTCAATGGGCTCTGGATCAGGCCAGACATTTGTCATCCGAGATCTTGAGTGTCATTACATAGCTGTGGTACATCACACTAATGCTCGCATTCCCCAAAGAATCTTTGCATTTGCTGTCTGCAGAACAAATATATAAAATAGGAGAACGTGGTGAAAGTTACAGTAATCGTGGCATTGCTACTTCAGCCAAGCTTTTAAAGTGTCCGTGTGTACTCAGATTCTCTGGTTTTTGCTTTGCGGTGTTTAATTACTTTATTTGCAAGTGCACCTCTACCTCGATATAACGCTGTCGTCAGGAGCCAAAAAATCTTACCGCGTTATAGGTGAAACCGCGTTACATTGAACTTGCTTTGATCCACCAGAGTGCGCAGCCCCGCCCCCCCCAGAGCACTGCTTTACCGCGTTATATCCGAATTCATGTTATATCGGGTCGCATATATCGGGGTAGAGGTGTATACAAGAAAAACTATAAAGCGCCAAAATACTGTTTGCTAACAAGATATTGGGAGGGGCGGGGGGTGTTAGTAACATAGCCACTCTTACTAGCTGGTTTAAAAAAAAAATTAACTAGCACTTCCTCTGTCTTCTAATGTTTTGGGCTGTTGTGGGAGACAGTTTACAACTGCAATCCAATTTATAAGCACCCCATCCCATGTAACTCATCAACGGCATCCATCTGTACTTAAAGCCAAAAAAATCCCTAGCCAATAACATTAGACAGCTGCATTTGTATGTTTCAGGTAATTAAGGTTTTAGCAGAGTATTGTGAGAAAACCAAAATCTAAAGAGTGGGGCTGTAAAAGTCCTTACCAGATTCACTGGCATGTTTCTCTCTCACTGCTTCAGCTGTGATACTGCTAACAGTGCTCCAGACATAAAAAAACATGGACTGTGTATAAACTTTCAGTTCAGTTAGGTACAAAACTACGGATTCTACTCACTTTGTTATACTGATTTCTTGGGGAGAGTTTGGTGCCTTAGGTCTTAGGTTATGAAGCAAATCAACTACTTTGTGAGCCTGCTGCTTTCAAAATTCAATTTTATTCATGGGAATTGGATTAAGTGAATGTGGTAGAACCATGTCCATTGCTATTAGCTTTCTGTGTCAGAGATGTTGTAGGCTTTCTGTACATCAGTGTTCAGAAATATAGTAATCACCAGTACTGCTAATGTGTTTGCCCAAATTTTTATTAATGAGGCTTTGTTCAGATCCAGCCTGTCACTGCTTCATTTCCCCAGCACTTCCAGCTATTTTAAGTTAATTTCCACCTCAAGCGCTGTCAGTCTCTTAGACCTCCCTTCTATCTTTACCTTTATGGTTAATATGGAAAATATTTCTATGCATGCATTTTGCATAATGATACATCATCTCACTAATATGATGATGCAGTTGTGACTGGGGCAGGCAAACCGCAGGATGGCTTTGGCTGTGACCAAGTGAAAGCGAGCTGGAAAAAGTCCAGCTCCTCAGCTTTGCTTTTCCTCCCTGGCATTTTTAGATCAATTCCAGGAAAGCCCATACAAGTATTCTTTGTTATGCACGGAAGAGAGGCATGTCTTGGGACTCTAAAAGGGCTAGCAAAGGAGATGTTTAACAAGGATTCGTTCAGCATTCAGAAAAAAACAATCCTGTCATTCCTTTTTTGTGGCTAAGCTCTGTCCACCTAATAATGTGCAACGTCTAACCTTCTTTCGATCTCCCATTGAGAGAAGAGATGCAACAATAAACACAGTGCTTCCTTTAAAAGTCCTAGCACCTAATTCACTGAATGGTCTGCATCACCTTCTCATTGGAGGCTGAAAACTGCTGACTGGGTAGGGAAAACTGACCTGAAAAGCTATGTTCAGCACCAGTTCACATAAGTGGGTTAAGATCATAACATACCTAAAAGAAAAGAGCAGCCTTTATTAGGAGTTACAGAACTCCAGCTATGTCTACAGGTTAGTAAAAGACTCACGGCACATCTGTGGCTGGCCCAGGTCAGCTGAGTCGGGCTTGCAGGACTCAGGCTGGGGGCTAAAAATTGCAGTGTAAACATTCAGGCTTGGGCTGGAGCCAGCCCGAGTCCTGCAAGCCCAAGTCAATTGACCTGGGTTCTGAGGCTCAGTGTAGTTGTATCTTGAGACTACTTAACCTATTACTGAACTCTGGGACAGATTCACTGAAGCATAATTGCTCTTAATGCGAAATGGTTATACTTGCAGAGATGAGAGCAAGTATAACCCTCCTGGGCTTTTTACTTTAATATATTTTAAGCCTTTATAGTATTTTTCTTCTGCGTAAGACCAAACAAAACTTTTCCAGTTTTAAAGTAAAAATAGCCCCCTTGTTTCACCTCCTTATCCTGTCAGGCT
Organism: Malaclemys terrapin pileata; assembly: GCF_027887155.1. Classification (NCBI taxonomy): domain Eukaryota; kingdom Metazoa; phylum Chordata; order Testudines; family Emydidae; genus Malaclemys; species Malaclemys terrapin. The sequence continues at coordinate 11,329,173 of NC_071520.1, read as the reverse complement.
TTCTCTGAGCACAGTACTTTCTGTCCTTGGCTTTTTGATCTGGCAGATTCTGTTGGCATCTCTCAAGCTTACTGTTAGGCCAGTCTGTAAGCTTCTTTGGATTCCCTGGATTTCAGAAGGCTACTCATGGTCCAGGATCACAACTAGGACCCAAGTGGTAGTTGTGTTGTTTCCATCTTTTGTTTTTTAAATGGATTAAATCTATCCGGTGACTTACAGTTGTGTTATATGTTTGACACAGATCTCTTCAGTGGAATCCAGAACTGACAATGCAGGGTCCAGCAAGTCACTTTGGTGTATCTGATAGTTGACTGCATCTAAGCAGGACAGTTTAAGTGTGCTACTTAGGATATTTAAAAATGTTGCTAAATAAAATAATATTACCAAAACTGTATAGATAGCATTATCTAAGTGAAATTACATTTATATACTATTGTACTATCAGCCAGAGCCTGTTGGCAGCAATGTTCTACGGGACATCATTAGCATACGATGTGACTCACACCATCCTGAACTAGGATGTCTGGAGCTGTTAACTTATGAATTAATGTGAAATCTGCTGTTTAATAAATACTTTATACTGCTTGTTTAGTGATATTCAGCAGCAGACTGTAAAGTTTCTCATTGTGAGAGTCACCTGTAAGATCAGGTTCCTCCTGATGTCTTGAATGAAAATTTCTATGTTTAGAAAACACCTGCAACTTGTTAAAGCTACTGCACTCGTTCATCCAAAATGTAACCTCAGAACAATTCCAGCCCCTGTGCTTTCTTAGCCATGCAATGTCTTAATTTTCTTCCTATTTTTGTTTTCTTTAATTAGGTTGTGCCCCTACAGCCCAAAGCATGTAAAAAATTTAAGTTAACCGGAGGTAAGAATCTGGGTTTAAATTCTATCTAAACAGAGTTCTTATTAAATCTGTTTCCAACTGCTTGGCCAGCCAGTGTAGACAAACTGATAGAAATACAGGCTGGCCACATTATGTCCAATATTGTTCAGCCAAGCGGTGTTAGAAGAGTGTTCTGTTGGCTCCCTTCTTATGCACTGTTTCCAAACTCTGTTACTAGCCCCTTTGAGAGAAGCCCATACTGCAAAGAAATGTACAGAACAACTTGGTGTCCAGTGCTACAACTGCAGGGACAGAGTTGTGCATAATGCAAAGTTGAGGGAAGGTTTTTTCTTTAAGTGATGCATAATTAACCTATCAAATGCCTCAAGTACCTTATTAAAGCTTCATCCTCCTTATGCCCAGTGGATGGGCAGTCTTGAAAATGGGCCTTTCCTTGTGTTGCCTCTGATGTGGGACTTGACAGATGTCTATTCACTGAGGACACTTCCTGGGCTTTTCATTGGCAGCCCTTCTTTTTGCTGAGAGGAGAAATATTGAAAATCATTAGACAAATACTTGTCAAGTATGGCCTTGTCAGGTATATTTGGCCCCCAGTGCAGCGGGCTGGACTAGATGACCTCTCGAGATCCCTTGCAGCCCGGCATTTCTATGGTAAATTAGGAAATACATATGTGCTGCTGGATCACTTAATCAACTAAATATTGACCTCTTTTGGTGGGGCGGGGAAGGCTTCCTCTACATATGATGAAGTCTCCCATTGAGTGTGTGGGTGCTGAGATGAGACCAAAGACTGATTTTGGACCTGCAGCCTCCTCCACAAGTGCCACAGGTAAAGACAATTGTAAATGAATTAGTGCTGCTTTTAGCTTTTTACATCTTGCACGTCTCTCCTTGATTGCAGAAATCGTCAAGCTCTCAAAATCATCCAGTCTGAGGTGGCAGGGCTGCTGCTGTCAGATCTTGGGCTGAGAGCTCCCAGGTGCTGAGGTCAATGTTGTAAGATTGGAGGTTGGTCTTCAGTGTGTCTTTTGTAACGTTTTCTTGGTCTGCCCCTAAAACAAGTTCCAGTCTGCAGTTTTCCATAAAAATGGAATATCTGATGAACTGTAGACGTTAGACATAGAAACGATCTATTGGGTCATCTAGTCAAATTTTCCTGCCACTGCAGGATTGTTTCTATTGTCCATTTGCTTGTGTGGCAATCTATTTTGAAATGTTCCAAGGGGTAGAATTACATCACTTCCCTTAGAGAATATTTCACAGCCCGGTAGCTGTTACTGTCAGGAAGCTTTTCCTGACATTCGACCTGAAATAGTTGTGGGGTTTTTTTTAATCCTTTTACTCTTATTCCTTAGTTATTCCCTTAGTTATCCTCCCTTGAGCACAGAGGACTGGATTAGATGACCTATTGAGGTCCCTTCTAATCCTACACTTCTATGATTCCCCCATATATTATCTTAAACTTCTCTCCCTTCTTAGCTGCTTGTACCGTTCACGTTTTTGACTATTCGATCCCCCACAAAGCTGTTTCTTAGCCAATCCAGTACTTGGTTAACTCTTAATCTTTTCCAGTAAATCAGTCCCTCCAGGACCTTTTTGTTATCTGCAGTTACTTTGATAATGAGGTGCCTGGTATTTAATTCTATATAACAGGTGCGGTCACATCTGTACTTGTTTCTGTGAAGTGCCTTGCACATCTGGGTGCTCAAAAATAGATACATACCCAGAGCTAGAGAAAACGCATTCTGTCTGGTTTGTGGCAGTATGTTTGTATATGCAGCCCTATAATTGTGTTGGCTGCTGTTATCTTTTTTTATATTGCTATTTAGACTTCAGTTTGCAATGTAGCATTGCCCTTAAATCATTTAGTGTCATTTTCCCCCCCAGATTTTCCCCTTATTGAATATGACGATTAGTTTTACCCAAATGATGGTAACATGTCCAAGTTGCATCTCATTTTTTCTAATCTTATGTCCAGGTCCATTTTTATTTGCGCTCTCAGATTTTTGCCACTCCTCCAAATTTACTATCCCTGGCAAATTTTACTTGTACATTAATGAAAATATTAAATAAGAGTGGACCTACAATCAATCCCTAATGGATACCTCTGTTAGAATGTTCAGTTATTACTGGAGGAGAGGACAGTGACACCTTATTTTTTAAGCTGCATTTGGGGTGGGGGGGGAATGCATAGGTTGAGTACTTAAAACATTTTAACATATTCCTGCAGTGTGGTGTCTTCAGCTTGAACATGATTAAGGCTATGTTTTAGTCACAGGTATTTTTAGTAAAAGTCATGGACAGGTCACAGGCAATAAACACAAATTCATGGTCTATGACTTGTATTATGCACCCCTGACTGAATCTTGGCCGGGGGGTGGGGTGGGCGGCAGCAGCCAGGGACCCCCACTAATGCTGGGGGGGAGGGGTGTTGCTGGGGGCTGGCAGGCTGCTTGGCTCCACAACTCCCTGGAAACGGCGACATTCCCCCTCCCTCTGCTTCTAGGCAGAGTTGTGGCCAGGCAGCTCTCTACACTGTCTCCGCAGCTCCCATTGGCCAGGAACCACAACCAATGGGAGCTGCGGGGACGGAGCCAGCATGCAGAGTCCCCCTGGCTGTGCCTACGCCTAGGAGCAGAGGGTGTCACCACTTCTGGGGAGCCCTCATCCCCTCCCATGCCTGAGCCCCCCCACCCAAACTCCTGCTGCTGATGGGGGCGGTGGCCTGAGATTGCCCCAGCAGCAGCCAGTGCAACTGGCCCAGTGGCTGCCTGAGTTCCTCAGGTGGCTCCCAGGCCAGGTGCACCAGCCACTGCAGAAGTCATGGAGGTCACGGAATCCGTGACTTCTGTGACAAACTCTCAGCCTTAATCATGATGATAATGGCTTACTTTTATTCTCCTCAAACTACAGATGAGACAATGCCAAAAAGACTGAGAGAAAGGAGATGGTGCCTTGTGCAACAATAACTTCTTATATCTACAATGACTTCCATCTGAGGCTCTCAATGCTTTACGCCTGCTACTTAAGTCTGAGACATTGGTAAGTGTTATCACCTCTTTACAGATCTCTAAATTCAGCCATGCAATAAAGTGTCTTGCCCAAGATAACCGAACAAGGCAATAGCAGTGAGGAAGGAAACCCATAATCTTGATTGCCAGGCCTCTGCTCTACCCACTGGACTATTTTATCTCCATAATGGGTTGTTTAATTGCCGAGGGTGGATTTCTCTTATTGTACATTTAGGGAGTCTCTTCACTGCAGAGTTAACTCAGGCTGTTTACTCAAGTATTGCCCCTGTCCACATGCTCAACCCTCTCACACAAGTTTAATGGTATTTTCAATCCAAACTAGCTAGTCTTCTGGGAGATGTAGGCAATGATGAGCTCCCAAAATCCTAAGAACCGGTTCCCTACCGGGTCCTCGGCAGCACTTCGGTGGCAGGGGGGTCTTCACTCGCTCCGGGTTTTCGGCAGCAGGTCCTTCACCCAGATCGAGTGAAGGACCCACCGCCAAAGACCTGGTAGGGAACCACGTGGTGAGTACAAGCCCATTGTGCCTGTCTTCCCCCTTCCCCCCTCAGAACCTGCAACCCATCAACCCCCCCTTGTCCTCGACCACCCCCTCCCAAGATCCCCCCACCCCAACTGCCCCCTCAAGACCCCACTCCCTACCCAACGCACCCCGGCTGGCCCTCTTACCATGCTGCTGTGTAAGGATGCCGCGCAGCCGCTGGAGCTTGAAGCCCCACCCCCTTACCCAGAGGTGAAAGTAAGCCGGTACGCCCGTGTGCTGTACAGGGGTGGCCCGGCTTCCCCAGGGGGGCAATTTCAAGGGCCTGGGGCTCCCAGCAGGGGCTGGAGTCCCAGGCCCTTTAAATTGCCACCAGAGTCCCACTGCTGGAGCCCTGGGGTAGCGGCAGCGGGGCACTGGGGGCTATTTAAAAAGTCCGGGGCTTCTACTGCCCCGGCCCTTTAAATAGCTGCCGGAGCCCTGCTGCTGCTGCTACCCCAGGGCTCCGGCGGCTATTTAAAGGGCCAGGGCGGTAGAAGTAGGGGAGCCTCGGCCCTTTAAATAGCCCTCAGGAGCCCTGGGGTAGCGGGGGGCTCCAGCTGCCTCTGCTGCCCTGGTCCTTTAAATAGCTGCTGGAGTCCCGCCACTTCTCCAGGGCTCCGGGAGCTATTTAAAGGGCCAGGGTGGTAGAAGCAGGGGAACCCCGGGCCCTTTAAATAGCCCCCGGAGCCCTGGGGTAGCGGGGGGCTCCAGGGGCTGTTTAAATGGCCAGGGCTCCAGCTGGGGAGGCTCCCCCGGCCCGGCCCTGCTCCCCCCACCGAATCGCGGCTATTTAAAGGACTGGGGCAGGATGTGGCCCGTGGACAGGAGTTTGCCCACCCACCCCTTTTAGGAACCAGTTCTACACCGGCTTCTAAATTTAGCGAACCGGCTCCAGCTCACCATTGGATATAGGTTAAAACCCAGGTGCTGCTTTCACTTGAGCTGGTAACCCATCCACTTGGGTGTGAAGACAGGCTAATCCACTTGAGTGCTGATTGTCCTCCGTGCTTTCCTACAATTCCCCCATGTGTCCAGAAGGACAGATGACATTTCTCACAATTCCCTGGGGATGATCAGTAGCTCAGCTGGCTGCAGCACAAAGAACCATGTGATAGGCCCCTAGAAATCCTAGTGACCCACACAGGTGAGCACCACCGCTGAGGACACAGTAATTCCTGTGTGGCTGCTCACACCAGTTAACTCTGCAGGAGAAACGAAGCATAGCTTTTTTTTAAAGAAACAGAAATGATAAAACATCAGTGGGGTCTTCACTTGCGTGTGATGAATGCATCCACATTTAGATGCGATGAGCCGAAGCAGCTTGTCTCTGGCTCAGTCTGAACAGAGAGACTGCCTGCTTTACGTATGGGTATACGTACTCTTTATATGGGGTGGGGAGAGGAAAAACTTTGAAAACACTAAGATGAGCAGCCTCTCCATCTATAGTTGTAGGGAAGGGGACAAAGTTTCAGCAGTGCTTCGGGTGCAGAGCCAAGCTCTTATTCCTTGCAAGGCATTTCCCAAACCTAAGGCAAGCAAGAGTAGCCCAACTGCTTTCATCTGACCAGCTCTCCCTGCCCTAGAACAAGCATGTTTGCTAATGTGTTCCTCACCTCTTTGTGAAAATCTCTTAAGGTATTTGCCCTTGTTCCCAATAGTCTGTCTAGTAACTAATTTCCTATTCACTTACAACTTCATGGGGCAAAAAGACAAAGTCCTGTAAAACAGAATGGAAAGTGTAGCTGTGCCTTTCTCCTCTCCTCCTGTGTGATCTGTCCATGACCTGACTTTCCCTTTCCAGGGCCCCAACTTTTGGACTTTGGCTCAGCTCATAAACTGACAAATAAAAACACGACTTCACCCGTAACACAGCTTCTTCTCAAAGGCTGGTCTGGCCCCACCTATGCTTGTTCTCAGCAGGTTAGTGCTCCCTGAGGGAGGTTGGGAGATCTCTCTTCTTAAAATCCCATTGAATCTTGCAAAATGTGTTTGTTTTGTACACGCAGCAGTTTTTTCCTGCTCTGTCTGTAGCAGAGACTTACCTTATAAAGCAACTGATAGCAAACAGTAGCTGCTAAGGGAAACGAGATTTAGTAGTTTGCTCCTGTGTAAAGTCAGATCGCCATAGGAGCTGTGGCAGGCCTTGCATGACTTTACTGGCCCCTGAGTATATTCAGTTGGCCAGCATGCTGGAACAGCAGCAGCATTGTAAGAGTGAAGATATACTAGTCCCAGTCCATAACTATGGCAGCTAAGAGCTGGAAAAAGCTTTCCAGTACATCTCTTCCCACCCTTTGTAAGGCACGTTTGAGGTAACAGAAGGGGAAAGTACACTGGAGTATTTTAAATGTTCAGAGTCTCATAAGCCTGGACATGACCTGTGTGACTGTGTTCATATAGTCACGTGGTTAGTCAGTGAGTTCTCTGAGCTGGGTCAGCCTATCTACAGAACAAGCTTATCATTTGATATGTTTTTCTGTTCAGCACCTACCAATGTGGGATCAGGTGTGCTGTTCCTGTCCTCAAGTAGTTACTTCAACCATATCATTAAACTGTAGCATCTGACATTGCAGCTCGTGAGGGTTGGTCTATGCTGCATGCCCAGGCCAGCTGACTTGGGCTATAATTGTGGTGTGGATATTTGGGCTCACATGAGCTCTAGGACCCTCCCCCCTCGCAGGGTGCTAGACCCAGTGGTCCAGCCCAAGCCTGAATGTCTACACCACAGTTAAACAGCCCCGTAGCTGAGACCTACAAGCCCCAGTCAGCTGGCACAGGCCAGCCATGGGTTTTTAATTGCAGTGTAGACATACCCCGAGAGGCCTGGTTAAACATGTATGCCCCTCATTGTCCTGAAGCTCCTCAAACTCAGTGGTAGCAAGGGAGTTCTGCAGGAGCAGGGCCCTTAGCCAAAATACGCTGATGCTGATCCTGGATGCTTTAGGGTGTCTCTTCACAGCACCGTTAGCTCAAGTTTTACCCTTAACTCGACTCCTATCCACAAACACATCCATCTCTAGTGTGAGTGAACCGGTGCTTGAACTAGCTGGCCTGTTTGGGGTGGAGTGGTGGGAGGTGGGTTAAAGCTCAAGTGACGCTGATGTTTGAGCTAATAGTGTAGTGGGAATACAACTACTCCACAGCAGCTAATCCAGTTGTTCCGCTAATCATTGTGTGTAACTTTTTCCCTGCCATGAACCCATTTTCAGATATCCTGCTTCCCATGACCCCACACAGCATGGAAGTTGTCATTTTAAAATGGCATCCTCTGCACAGTGTGACATATCACACCCCTAACGTGAGGTCCTGCTGTGTGGAGGATACCATTTTGTAAAATGGCATCTTCCACACATTTGGGATTGTTGCACCTCTGTCCACTGATGGAGAGACCCACTTGGGATTGCAACCCATAGTTTTGGTACTGCTGGTGTAATTCCAGTGTTGTTTTTAAGTGTGGTTGCTGTCAATCAGGCCAGATCAGCTCGAGCTGTACTAACTCAAGCTACCGTTTGCAGTAAAGACAAGACCTTAGTCTCCTGTAAGAGCAAAACACAAGATTTTAAATGTCCTGACAAGTTATAGGTGAAGATGCCTTTCTCACTCAAGTAACTAGGTTCTAGGCCATTCAGGGCTTTAAAGATTGTAAGCAACCCTCTGCACTGCATGCAGAGCACCAGCACAGTATGTTCATAGCAACTTGTCCCTCTGAGGTGAACTGCTGTGTTCAGCTCCAGCTCATGTTTTAGAAAAAGAATTGTGGCATTAATCTATCCTGGAGAGGACAGAGGTAAGGCTCTCAGTGTCCAGGCCATGTGAGAGAGGGTGAGCTGCAACTTCCAGGACAGCTGTAGGTTTTAAAAAAAAGGCATAAACTGGAAAGTCAGCAGGAGGAGCAGCTTGAACAACATTTGTACTGTGTAGTGGGTTCAAAAGAAGGTGCCAGCCTCCTCAAACGTCTCCTTACCAAACAGCAGCATGCCTGGGCCACATTGCCTTCTGCCACCTCTCATACATTGCCTTCTGACACCGATAAAAGTAGCTAGACTCTGGCATGTGGGGTTGATGAAGGTATGTGATGCTGAATAACTTCTGCTTCTGGATAGTATTAAAACCTCTCCTGTTGCAGATATGCATGTAGATAGAACAGAAGCGAAACTCATGGTACATAACCAGTGAGAAACTACAGGAAGGAAGAGTAATGACTATTCAGAGCCCTCAGAGAAGGAAAGAAGCAACTTTCTGCAAAAGCACTTCGGCACAGTCTACAGCTGAGTCATCCAAATCTCCTTAGTGGTGCTGTACGCTGCTGGGAGAGCTGAAATACGTCCCACTGCTATAGAGTTTTCCATCTGAGGCTCTCAAAGCTCTTTCTACACTAAGGAAGCCTTGCCACATTCCTGTGAGGTATATTATTCCTGTTTTATAGATGAAGAGCTGAGGCCCAGAGTGATGAAGTGACTTGCCCAATGTCGCATAATGAGCACCTGATGGACAAGACTTTCTTCCCAATCAACACAGACCCTTTGCATCTGTCCAACAGTTGAAGGACATAATTAATTCCATCTCTGCACCAAAACCCACCACTGCTGGAACGAGAGAATCTGTGGACTACTAATACAGTTGGAGCTGTGCTAACAACGCTTTCGGTAAAGAGAAGCGAAGAGACCAGGAGTGTCAACGGTCAGAGGTTTGCTTGAGCAGGGATCTAACCACCAACAACTAGTGGCACACGGCATTGTGCCCTCAAGTGGTATTAACAACTCTCATAAGCAACAGATCCCAGAACTCCCTGCTAGCTTTCACCTATTATGGGGCAAGAAACTCTTCCAGTTCATGTTGTTTTATTCTGCATCTAAAAATATGGAAGAACAAAGATCTGTAATTTTTGGAATCTTCAGCAAGATTTGAGAGTAGGAATTAGATCTGGAAAGGGTGCAACTCTTCAATGGGAACTATGCTATGTTTGGCTGTCTTTGGTTGTAAGAGTAGAAGTGGAGTATTAGCTTGCTTGTTATAACTGAGTGCCAGGCTCTCTAACTGGTGTGACTTGGATGTATGGAATATATGTTGCTAGTATCTAAGGAACTTTGGCCTTCAACAGCAATTTTTAAAAAATGAATGTTTATGAAGTGATCATAATGAGCTAGAAGGGAACCGGGAGGGTCTGAATTTATTAAAATCATTATGACTGATCTAAAAGGGGATGGTGGAAATAGCTTCCTGTTAAAATTCACAGATGATGCTAAATGGTGAGGAATTGCAAATGAGAACTGAATAATACTGAGGAGCTTAAAGAAGTAATTAGAAATACAGACAAGAACTAAAACCAATTAATTTGGAAAAGTGCAAATTTAAAGCACATGGAGGAAAATAACCTGATAAGGAAATCAGAAATGGAACTTGGGAATACCGAAGAAGAATCTGTGGGAGGAGACTGGATAGCAAATTAGACACATTTGAGAGGATATGGTTAAAAACAAGTCATTAGCAAGTATTAGGGAAGATGATAAATCCTTCTCACTGATAGCCCTAGAATAGCTTGTTCTGTTCTAGGCACTTCAGTATTAGAAGTTGCATAAAAACTTCTCTGGCCTCCCCTTATGAGAGAAGGGGGAGACTCATGAGAAAATAAAAAGTAATTAGCAGTTTCAGATACTACACCTGCCTTTGAAGCCCCCTGACGAGGTTTTTTTTTTTGGTGGTTTTTAAAGACATGCTTTCCTATCATATGTTAAATATTTCCCCCGTTTCTGTGTGAAATGTCCACTCAACCAGATTCAAACTGACTTCACACACACTGATGTCAATTGGACAAAGTTTTGAAATGGGGGGAGGGGGGGGACACAGCCTGACAACAACTTGGGAGAAAAAATAGAGAAACTCGCCTCTTAATTTTCAGTTACAGTAATTTAGGAAAAGTCACTTTTGGATAGTAACTGTTTAAGTTGACTGCCCCTTGTAAGAAGTGAATATATATAGCTTCCAGTAACCAAGGTGGAACATGAGTCTATAACCGTTTGGAAGTTGCCAAGAGGCAAGAATGAAGAGCCATAATTTACAGTAGTACACAGGGCTATAACTAGGAGAAAACAGAAGACTCTTAATTCAATCTTAAAACGGTAAGAAGGGACTTCTACCAGAGCTGCTTTGTTTTAACAGCAAGGCAAACAGACCTGTGGAAATGGTCCAGCCAGAACTGTGGGTCCCAAATGTTGTAGAAATGTTTTCTACTTCCCAATTAGAAGAAATTGGACAGTTGCACATAGTAACAGTCTGACAGAGTTGGAAAAGCTAAAAATACCATAAGACCCAATACAAATGAGTGATTTGATTTCTGCATGTTACTAAAGCAAACTGTTTCCCTTCAACAGGCTTTGAACTTCCAGATGCTACTTCTGCGTGGAGCGAACATGCAGCCTTCGTTCGACTTACTTGATTAAGTAGAATTTACATTTCTCTGGGGTTTTTAACCAAAAATATCAGGTATGTTCCATTTCCTGCCTGGTTAGCCTCCCTATACTTCCTTTTTGGCACTAGCTTTCGAAAGCCACAAGATATTTTCCTAAGTGTTCAGTTGCCCCCTAGTGGGCTTCAGGAAAATAACATCCTCATAGTTTATGGCCACTGTGACCAATCTGCACTAGGACATGCAAGAGCAAGAAAAATCTTAGGGGCATGTTCTAAGGAAAGACTGGAGTAACTCCACTGACTTCAACAGAGTTACTCTGCATTCATACTGGGGGAATCAAGATCAGAATCTTGGTCTGTCTTTAGGAGAGGGAACATAGATGCTTGCCGTCCTCTGTGGCTATGGCAGAGTTGCTTTCCTCTAAGTGTCTGCCAGGAAAGAGAGCCAAGGGCACTCAAACCTTTCTCTAATCCCCACCGTGAAACAGCATTACACTGCTCTAGAAACGTGCTTGTGGAATTCTGGGCCTTAATAGCAATTTTTACTTTTGTGTCGTGACCAGGGTATCATGCTGTGCCTTGCTGAAGTGCATATAGATAATCTGATTGCTTCCCCCCCCCCCCCATCTGTTTAAAAACAATTTCTCCCTAGACTGACTGGCTCCCAACATCTTTTACCCATCTAATGGTATTTTTAAACAATCTTCTTCATACCAGCTGCAGCTCAGGTTCAACCTGGTGTGATGGCCCTGGCCCACTCAATTGCCAGTAGAGTTAGGATTTGATTTTTAATACAAAAATAATGTAATTTAACATGCAGGCTCCTGTCCCCTACTGTTTGTTGCTACTTCATGAACCTGTGCTAACAGTGAGGGATGTTGAAAAAAAAGCTCTGATCGGTAATACTACCCTTCCTCTCCATCAATGGGCATGAATTATGATCTGCAACAAAATTGATTATTACCCCCACCTTTATACCATGGTACAGGACTCTTAAATCCAGGATCACATGAAAGAGCTCAGTTGTAGCTGTCTGCTCCACCAAGGCACTTCTCCCATCTTGCGCTACATGTGCAGGAATGCTGTCTAGAAAGCAATGATGCCTACGTAATCTGTAACTTTCCTTCAAAAGGGAAGGAGAGTAGCCCCAGTTTGAGTTAGTCTTCAAGTACGTCTAAGACCAGCTGCTGTGAAACCATCTTCCCATCAAGTTTGTAACTGGTAACAAGGTTTTCATACAGTGCCCTTTGGGTGTATGGATGGTGGGCAGATCAGTGTGTAATTAATGCAAAAATACCACCCTCTGCTCTCTAACTTAGCCCCTCCCTCAAAAAGAATTATTCCTTGAGGTTAGTAATTAGGACTAACAGCGTTAGTCCAGATGCTGCATTCCTTTTCAAAGGGTGGTTTAAGTGTGTGCAGTTTAAAAATCTTTACCCTAAAGAGCTGCTGTTTTCAGTAATATCCTAAAATAAATGAAATATAAGGTCTGATAGATTTACTTTGGGGAAGAAGTTACTGTCAAGCAATGGCTCACTGAGGTTGAGAAGCCAGGAAACTGGGCAGTTAACTGTTCCATCTCTGTGTGATGAAAAAGCATATGGGCAACACTCTTGAGTAGATACTGAAAGTGTGCTGTTTTAAAAAAAAAAAAAAAAAAAGCCACACAGCCTGCAAGTGCTTTAACTCACCTTGCTTTCATCCTGTGAGAACAAGCCAGGTACTAACCCCCTTTGCTGCAGTAATTAAAGGAAAATCCATCAAATGAGAGCTCACAGCCAGCAAGATCCAACACTTGGAATTCATTAGTGACCAAACCTGAAGAGGTAGTGTAACAAACAGATCACCCATTCACCAACACAATTTTAGAAAATATAGCCCACATTCAGGTACTAAAATAATACTTTGAGTGTCCTGCCTCTGCATTATACCCTCATAAGGCCTTTGACATCCACGAGAAAAATACAACTATTACTTATCTCCATCATTTCATATAACTTCATTAGTTACCAAGCACCTTGTGAAGGGGGCTAAAGACTGATTCCATGGATTGCGTCTGTAAGAGGACAGAGTTGAAACCATACTGGCTTAAAATAAATTGGGCCACACTCAGATGCTGCTGCCCCCTTTGACTGTTTGGCCCTAAACCTTTACAAAGGCAATTTGAGAAAGGAGCTTGACCATCCAAGACAAAGGATGGAAGTACTTCTGCAGTAGTTATAAGGCACTTAAGTTGAGCTTGCTCTTCTTCACCCACGATATTCCTTCAGCAGCTGCCCTGCTATCACTAGTCTCTGGATCTCACTTGTCCCCTCATAGATTTCTGTGATTCGAGCATCCCGGTAGTGGCGTTCCGCTGGCATTTCTGTTACGTAGCCCATTCCTCCCAGGATCTGGATGGCCTGAAACAAAAGCAGTGAGTCTTATGTCAGCAACTCGGTGCACAATGGACACTGCCCTCATGCTGAAATCCTCATGTGAGTGACCCTAGTCTAGTAGCAACCACAGGGAGGAGAGAGAGGTCATAGGGTGTATCAGTCATGCTGGCACCTGGTGGACCTCTTCTCTGTAGAAAAACTTGTTGATTAGTCATCCGGCATACCCTGCAGTGAGCACGATGCAAGATTGAGGCAAACTGTGTTGTACCAAGGATACAGCCTTGAGTTATTTGCCCTCCCTCCTTTCATTAGGTGCCAGTGACTGATGCTGTTATCAGCTACCGGGAAAGGCACAGAAACTGAAGTGTTGTTTGGGTAAGCAGTAGCATATTTCACCATTGCACTGAATAACTCTACTTGGGCTTCAAGCCTGCCCTGCTGCCATACACTTCTAGGCCTAGCAGCCAAAGGGACTTTACACAGGGGACAAAATAGCCCACAGCCTTTAAACAAATGTAAGCACCAAGGCCAGAGAGGAATTCTTGACAGCCTAACCTAGTTCCTCAGCAAGAAAGCTGAGCTCTTTCCTTTAATTTTAGGCTTGGAAGAATTAGGTTTTTACATGGGCAGATGTGCATCTCATACACACCAACTGTTTAAAAATATTTTCATTGATAAACTTAAATGATGAAATAAAAATGCTGCTTGAGAACCAAGTTTGATGTAAGGATGTTTACTTACTATATTTTGACACATGGTGGTATAAAGTTTTGTAATGTCATTGTCTAACTTTCCACAAGTGACAGCTAATAAACATAGCTATTATCCATCAGTTATAACACTACAAGTAACATCTGGACAAGCTTCTCCCCCAGGCTCCCCTCGTGTGGTGAAGAAGAGACAGATGGTTACCTGATGGGAAATGGCAGTTGCAGCCTCCGATGCAGCTAGCTTGGCCATTGCAGCTTCCTTTAAAAACAAAGATATTTTGTAGAATGTATAAAGCAGGCGCTAGTATCAATGTTCATGCACCACTTGAACCAAAACTTTGTGTACACGCCAGTGAGCCAGAATTCACACCCTCTGTGACTAAATGTACTTCTCCTGATTGCTCAAATTCCAGCATGAGACTTTCCTTGATAAGCCATCTCCTTCTCCACCTGTTTGATGAGGGGCTGGAGCCAACAGCAGACAGCCAAAGAAAAAGCACATGGCTCTGGGACACACTTCCCAGATTGCTGTATGCATGAGCTTCTTTTTACTATTGGAACGTTGATTTGTAAGTGTTTAATTATTAAATTGTCAATGATCTGGTAGGTAGGTTGCAGACTCTGGCTGATACTTTGAATGATGGAAACAAAGATTAGTTAAGCAAACAAGCCTACAATTATACTTGCATTCAAAGATGGAATGGTGTATTAATGGGTGATTAAGGCTATATTGCATTCTGATGTAAATGGCCTATTCTGTAACCTAATGGTAGCTCCTCTAAATTTAGCAAGTGGTTTTTTTTTTTAAATAAAACTCATACTAATTAAACCTACCCATTGCCACCTTTTGAAGGGCTTTTTTTACATTACACAATCTAAATATCTGAACCAGTGTTCTTTTCATGCTATCAATAAACCGACTAAAGGGGTTTTTTAAATTATTTAAGTATAGGCACAACATAGCTCTGGGTCTTGTTCTCCATTCTGCTTTTTCCATCTTGTTTATAGTTATTTTTAAGTAAAAATTGGGCTTCACGAGTAGCACTGTATGGAAGATGGGTGTTGCCATAACAGAGCAATGGTCTAGAGGAAGCTGTAAAACCCCATTACACAGACAATTCTGTCCAAAGGGGAGAGGTTTCTGCCTCATCCCAGGGGCTGGCTTATGCCCTGAAGCAAAAGGGGCTTATGCCCTGTAGCAAATTATCCTATTAATTGTTATTTTTCAAACCATGCTAAGCTCTTGGCCTTACTGTTGTTGGAAGTGAGTTCTAGACATTACTGTTTTTTAACTACAGTTGTGAAAAGTTTTTCCCTATATTGTATTGTCACTGAAACCCTGGACAGAAAAAATAAAATAAAACGCTTTTCCTCTTATTTATGTACTTAATTCATTTGACAGCTCTTTGGCTCAAGTCAGTTTCTCCTATAGGTATTTTTTAAATATATCAATAGGGCAGAGGAAAAACTGTTTAAAAATCACAAATTGGCAGGGGAGATCAGGAGCAGTAACAATCTGAAACTACTTCAAATTGACTAAATTTCAGGTTGATGAACAAAGTGAATAATTAAAGAGCATTTTCAGTGTAATAGTAACAGCTGTTGAGGTACTATGGCAGTA
Source organism: Malaclemys terrapin pileata (assembly GCF_027887155.1). Lineage (NCBI taxonomy): Eukaryota > Metazoa > Chordata > Testudines > Emydidae > Malaclemys > Malaclemys terrapin. The sequence continues at coordinate 11,313,653 of NC_071520.1, read as the reverse complement.
ACATTAGTTGACATCAGTCTAAGCAAGTTGTCCTTGCAGAAACCCTGCAATAGCTGCTGTGGGGTACCCACAATAGATGACCAGAGTCCTTAACATGCCCTCTACGGGGTTCATTCCCTGTCTCTCCTTTGCCATGGACTCTCCACCTCAGCCACACATACAAAGATGTGCTATTTGGGAGGTCCTCACATCCATGCTTAACTAACAAGCATTCTAAGTGAGCTCTCCTCTGGCTCACCAGCGCAGTCAGGACCAGCAGTGGTAGATGTACACACTCACAACCCTCTGGTGCTAGCACAAGTACTGCTTTGTGCACCTTAAGTTACAGGGCAGGGTTTTTATCCTGGTTGTCTAGCACCCTTGTACTGACATAGCCAAGCTAGCCCTGCATACCTGGGACCTTGGACCATCTATGCTGCTGCTATGCTAGCTCAGTACATCTCCCATGCACAGCTCTGGGGTTACTCACAGGACTGAGGTGGGGAGCCAGGATCACCATGTTCAATTTGTGAAATTGAGCTGGAGACTACCAAGATCTCAGCATTTTCGGTGATCCAAAATGTAACTACAGCAACTCCTTGAGTTGTTAACCCTTCCAAGTCACCTACTGCATCTGTCACAAATGCTACATTGTGGAACAGCTTAAATTAATATAAACATTGTTTTTTGGGAGTTCTGGAGAAGGTAACTGGATGCAGGTCCCAGATCCAATAATAAGACCCATTCTCAGGCGGCCATCACATTCATTGGGAGGGGCCAGTGCTCCCACTGCCCATGCTCACTTTGCTTTGTGGAGCGAGGATCTCAGTTGCCAAGGTTATCACACTGCACCTTTCACTGGTGTTAAATTCTCTTTGCAATCTGACTCAGCAGCTCCCACTTGAATCTAGGACCTGGCCTTCCCCTTGACTGCTTTGGGCATAAGAGACTTAAGCAGCAAGGGGGATGCCATGCAATGTTTAGTGCCCTCTGTTAGTCATTTTCTGAGATAAACTAAACACTGGAAGAGAACTTGTGGTGGCAAGGGGCTGGACCGGATAACTCAATAGGGTTCTCATTGTTAGATCAACAGCAGATTACAGAAAGCAGGAAGTACCTTTGTGTAGGGTTTCCCATTGTCCTTCAACATGGCTGCTCTCCAGGTCAGCAGCCGAGCACCCTCCAACGCCAGGGCCATGTCTGCCAGCTTGAACTGCAATAGACAAACGTGAGGGCAGAATGCATTTGCTTCTCACACCACCTGTGTTGACAAACCTCTCAGAAACCCAAAGCATCCCCCCGAAGTAATGGGGAAGTGCCCAAGCCACGGAGGCAGGTGTAAATCTAAGTTGCTTGAACACATGGTGTCCAGAGTTCAAGGTGTGTTACCTTCCCCAGACCACGCCAGCTACTATGCTAACACAGCAGGACTCTTATAGAAACAGTCAGACTTACTGTCACCAGATACAGGACTATCTTCGGCTTAATTCATACCTGAATAGCCTGCAGCTTAGAAATGGGAGAACCAAAGGCCAACCTCTTCTCAGCGTAATCCACAGCACAGTCCAGAGCTCCTTGAGCTATTCCCAGAGCCTGCGAGGCAATCCCAATCCTGCCCGAATCCAAGGTTTGCTGAGACACACACAAAAGTCACACCATGGACTGAAGGGTGAATATACCTGCATGAGCTAGCAATCCGCAGTCATGTTGGCACCCCCCTGGACAATCCCACAATGTATGGAAATAAAAATCCTCAGTGTATTTAGGACATCCCAGCTACTGAGATCAGAAGAGGGGAATGAAAAGGGGAGAAAGCATGACAGAGGCAAAAATAATAAAGCAGAGGAACTGCTGATTTGCAAAGAAAGGGGGGGAAGTAAAGAGAAATTAGACAAAGATACAAAACTAGATTTACTTGTTACTTTATTCCCCCTACTTCTATTAACCACTCTACTTTTTGTTTCTCTCTGGAGTGAAGACTGTGGCTACAATTTCCAAAAAGGACAAGTGATTTTGAGTACCCAATTTTCAGAAAGTGCAAAGTTCCCAACTTCTGAGCATCAGGCTCCTTTAAGGTGTCAGGGGTAACAGCCCAAAAAAAATCGCTACTCACTTCTGAGACTCTTGGCCCAAGACACACCCCCTTACTCTGAAGGGGGACACAAGCTTTCCTTCCCTTGCATGTACTGAGGTGGGTAACTAGTTAGAGGCCTGTTCAGGGAGGCTCAACTCTTTGCTATGTCTCTCCCCCACACTCCAGCAAGGTACTGGCACCTTTATAACCTCTAATGAACTGAATTTTCTTGGAACAATGTCAGTGTTGCTCCTGCCTTGTTCAACCAGGCAGGATTTCATTCAAAAAAGCAGCAGTTTGCAACATTCCTAACCCCACCCCATAAAGAGGCCTCTTTACAAGAAGGGTTCCCAGCAGAAACCTCCACATCGAACTCTGGTGTATTTGAAATTTAATTCCAGAATAACGTGTCCTAAAATTCCCTTGCACTGAGACAAGTCTGGGGATGAAAGGAAGGATGATGGAGGCAGAGACCTACCTAAATCAAGGTGCTGATGGCAGGTGCTATGACAGCTCATGGGACTGCAAGAGTCAACCTTTAGTGGTTATTCCAGCCCTGCTTGGAGCGAAATCAGCTCTCCCAAGAGTTCAAAAGTCCTGCTACGCTGCATATAATGTTCCCCAGGCATTATCTTCATTGTCATGCCAAGATTTCAGTTCCTCAGGAGTCACACATGCTCCCCAAATAAGATCTAATCTATGTCTGGATGAACTCCAGAAGGTGTCCTCTCTGCATCAGCAAGGTATGAATTTCTGCCTCTCCTCCATAGAGGAAATTAAAGAGAAGCATCCAAAAGGTCTTGTGTGTTTCCTCATAGGGAGATCAGCAGATGCAGGGTGAGATGGTGGGAGGAGAGGCTCTCCCTTTGCTTCATATCTGCTCAAGTCCTACACCTGAGGTTTGCCAGATAGGCTCCAAAAAGATGAGACCTAGCAGTGGTGCTACTCGATTGCCAAGAAGGGGTCACGACACACCACCGGCTGGACAACAGTTTAGATGGATATAGTCCTGCACCAACCCTGTCTTCCCACAAGTCCAGCTGGCACTCACCATAGCAATTTTGAAGCCCATCCCCTGCTGCCCCAGCAGATTGGCCTTGGGGATCCGGCAGTCCTCGAATATCAGATTGGCTGTGGAAGAGGCTCGGATTCCTAGTTTGTCTTCTTTCTTCCCCAGCGAGAGTCCAGGTGTTGGCATAGGAACCAGGAATGCACTAATGCCCTGCAATCAGATCCAGGATCTTAACATTGCCTCCAACCTCTCATCATGCAGCTGGGCAGAGCTCTCCTGGGAAGCACACGAGGCCAATCTCAACTCACTCACCCACCCATCCAACAGGCCATGGAAAGGAGAAGTGAGGGATCAGAGGGGAGATTAAGGGGGATGAAATAGTCCTCCCTGCAGTAAGCTCTGCTCCAGTTTCTCTCAGCTGAACTCAGAGCCCCATGGGATAGGCCATCCATCTAAACCCCCTCTGGCAGCACTGCATCCCACACAGCCCCCCACTTTCTGAGGGGACACAGACTTCTCCCAGCTCTTCGTTCTGACTCCACAGTCCAATGTAAGCTTATGGAGCCTTTTACCAAGTGCTCCGCATGCTACTTCCAAGAGCTACATTTCAGGCTATAACCCACTGAGCTCACCTTGTGTTTCTGGGATTTGTCTGTGGTGGCAAACACCACAACAGCAGAGGCATCCCAGGCATTGGTGATCCAGGCTTTGGTGCCATTCAGGACCCATTCATTGCCGTCCAGCCGTGCCACTGTGGAAGCAGCTCCAGCATCGCTGCCATTTCCTGAGCAAGGCACCATGCAAAACAAAACCGAAGTATTCCTGTTCACTCATGTAACCAACGGCAACAGAACCAATTACTTCTGCACCCCAGGGGATTGGGCCTGGGGCTCCAGAATTGGCCCCCGCACACACACACGCTAGCCAATCACAGCACATCTAGTAACAGTAGCACACGCTTTACTGGGGGCAGCTCCATCTCACCTCTAACTTCATAGAGCCACAATAAACTAGGAGTGGAAATGCCATCCTCTCAGAGGCTTCTCTCACTCCAAGCTCCCATACCCATTACATCTCTGCTCCCTGACATTACAAAGAGGGAAATTTACAAGGGGAAATTGTTCTCTGCCATCAGCCCAGGAATATTAACGTTCATGTTACCTGGTTCACTGAGGGCAAAGCATCCTATTTTGTCTCCACTGGTGAAGGGAGCAATCCACTGATGCTTCTGCTCTTCAGAACCAAATTTCAGTAGTGGACCTAAATACAAAGACTTCAAGACGACAGAAGTCATGTTAATTTACCCTGCAAGAAAAAGTGAACCAATAACTCCCGAATGTCCAGCACCCTCCAGGCTCAGCAAAGGCAGATGCCATTCCCCATCAGCACTGATTCAGACTACTCAACTGGCAGAGTAACCCCTGGCTGCTAGGACTGGTTCCACACACCCTTTTTCCCAGACAATGAGAGGGTCTTACATTATTGACACTCATGATGACACCCGTGGATGCACAGCCCCTGCTGATCTCCTCCACAGCGATGGAATAGGCCAGGTAATCAAGCCCTGCCCCTTTATACTCCTCTGGCACATCCATGGCCAGCAACCCAAGGGCCCCCATCTTCTTCACCTAGACAAGGAGAAATGGACAAGTGAGAGGCCTTGTCTATAATGCAGAGTTTTGTCAGCAAAAGGCAGCTTTTGATGGCAAAACAGTGGAGGTGTACACACTGCAGTGCCAGTTTGACGACAAAACAAAACCACCTCAAGACATGTAGGACTTTTTGTGCAGAAGTTGTGCCGACAGAAAGCCCGTGTAGACACTGCCGTTCGTTATGTTGATATAACTGGCCTCCCCCGGTATCCCACAATGCCTGCTATGATGACTCTGCTCAGTGTTTTGAACTCGGTTGCCCTGCAGGCATCACCCCTCCCCTGTCAAAGCTCCAGAAAGCTTTGACATTCCTCAGCCTGGAAAGCTCACAGAGCTGCCAAGGAGGCTGTGGGAGAACTCAGAGGGAATCACAGAACCGCAGGCAAGCAGAGCGGGTTGCTGCTCTGGGGAGGGGGGGAGAAGACTGCTGTGCAGAGCTGGGGACTGATGGTGGGGGAGGGTGTCCCTCTCCCCCAGGATTGGTTGTTCAGGTTGCTGTCTGAACTTAGAGACAGCATGCCAACACACACTGCATTTCTGTCTCTCCCCACAACACACACTTCAGATGAAAAATGGCTGGCAATCTGGTAGGATGCCCATGGAACAACACGATTGAGAAACTTGCATCATGTGATGCTGCACCTGCCCCATGAGGCATTGCAAACCCTTCCCAAAGCGCAGTGCGGCCAGTTGCAGAGTGGGATAGCTATCCATAGTGCACTGCTCTCTGTAGATGCAAGAGCTGCTAGTATGGATGCACTCTGCCAACACAAGGAGCATCGTGTGGACATGCAACAGCAGTTTAATTAAAGTACTTTAAAGTGGCATAACTTTTGTTGACAAAACACTGCAGCGTAGACCAGGCCAGAGAGTCTCTGCATCAGTGATGTCCTGGCAAATCCTCAAGTACATACGTACAGCAACACACACCGCCCCGCCCTCATGGATGCACTTGAGCACATGCACACTCCAGCTGTGTTCCTGTTCGTTCACATGACCACAAGCAACAGAAACAACTACTTCTGCGCTCTAAAGAATCGGGGGCACCTGTGCACCTACTAGCCAATCCTGGCATGTCTGGTAACAGCAGCACGTTCTTTCCTGGGTCAGCTCCTGTGTACACAGATGGGCTATAGTGAGCCTACCAAAGGGGACACCTGCTTTTGATTCAGATGGGGACTGATCTCAACAGTTGCTGAGCAGCCACAGCTCACAGTGACTTCAATAGGAATTACAGATGCTCAGAACTGGTGCAGCCCTTGCTGATTAAGGGCAAGTTACCTGAGGTTGACTATGCTCATTGCCACATGAGGCAAAGACTAGCTTTGTTTTAACCTAGAATCACTCCCAACCATAATGTTCGATTATTCTCACACTCCCTAGCAAAGCTCTGTTCATTACACTGTACAGAGGTGATTGAGGAGAAATCTAGCAGATCCAGTCCTTGCAACTATACCTTGAAATCTTTCACTCTATTTATACTGCATCCTAAAGGTTCTTAAGAAAAGAGCTTTTAGTTGACAGGAAAGCAATTTTAGCTGTCGCTGTCTCACTGAAGTTGGGTTGGTAATAATTAACTCCTTGTAAAGACAGTTCAAGATATTCCCCACTCTGGGTTACCCAACATGTACTGCCTTCTCAATCTTAATCTCTTTGGGCAATAATTGTGTGTGTATCTTGTACGTTGCTGAGCAATTGTCATGGTTTAACAACAGGATTGATCTTGTATTTTATGACATTGCAGGTAATTTGGCTTAACATTTAGCTATTGTAAAAATTAAACTACTTGAAATCTAGCCAGATCCTTCTGTTTATTCCAAAAGAAACTGTTTTGGAATTTTTAAATAAAAAAGTTCCTCTTGCCTGTATTTGCCTCCCAAATATTGTGGCTCTGAGCCATTATATGATAGCCAGAAAGGGAGACTATAAAGTGATCATGAACAAATGACACTGACTAATTTTATGTGTAATGCCATAGAATTAAAGGGAAAATTTTAATAGCATCAGTGGGGGGAAAATACATTAGAGTCAACGTCTTTTCAGTTGTAAGAATCTCAGTGGTGATCAGTAAACCAGGGGAGGATACTCGTTTTAATTTATTTTCTTAGAGTATGACATTTTAAGTGGCCAGTGACAAACTGGGGAGAAAAAAAATGTGCCTTTTATTTTGCGTACGCTCAGTTTGAAGCCTGTGGGCTAAGGCAATAATATTTTGCTTTCTAGGACAGCGTATTTGATTAACAATCTAGTTAGCGTTTTAAGTCATCCAGCTGCATTGGTACTGCAGCAAAGGATGGCTGAGCTCTTTTCAGAAAAGTGAAACATCTAGACACTGGTACACGGGAACTCAAACAATCCCTTCCTGCTTCTAATGGTCAAGAAATAAAATGTGCAGCTTCTCTTGGGCAAGATGATTCTCTTGGTAGTTTTCATTCATTTCAAGAGCTCAACTACGCTCAATACATGCACATTTTATTGTTATATACTATTCTGCTGCAATGTGTGACCTGTCTCCTCTTTACTAAAGTGATTTAATGATTTTCCAAGTCAGATGCATCACATGCTGTATTAACTACAGCAGCCCTGGGGAAAGTCGCTGGGAAAGAAGAGAAAACTCAATGGTACCAAAGTCCAGAGGGGAAGACACAGAAGGGCAATTAACATGCACAATGGCTGGCACGTTATGGTTTTAAGCTAAACAAAAGTGTGTCCTACAGGCAATACAATATAATGTCTGAAAGTACAAATGCTCCTGACAGAATCCCTTGTGTATTACGCTGAAGCTTTGGTTTATCATGCCAATTTGTGCACTGGTCACATACAGAGACACCCTGATACAATGGAGCTGGAGAACAGCGTACTCAATATGATGCACGAGGCAGCATCTGACATGTGATCCAGATTTAAACTGAACATATTTTGTGTTGACCTCAGGGCTAGGCCATGAGTATCTGTAGGGAGGCATGTAGAGGTCAGGCCACATATTGGTGAAGCTGGGGCACACAGTCATAAGAATGGCAATACCGGATCAGACCAAAGGTCCATCTAACCCAGTATCCTGTCTTCTGACAGTGGCCAATGGCAGATGTTTTAGAGGGAACGAACAGAGCCGGTATCAAGTGATCTATCCTTTATCGCCCATTCCCACCTTCTGGCAAACAGAGGCTAGGGACACTATCCCTCCCCATCCTGGCTAAAAGCCATTGATGGACCTATCCTCCATGAACTTATCTAACTCTTTTTTGAGCCCTGTTATAGTCTTGGCCTTCCCAACATCCTCTGCCAAAGAGTTCCACAGGTTGACTGTGCATTGTGTGAGGAAATACTTCCTTGTTTATTTTTAAACCTGCTGCCTATTAATTTCATTTGGTGATCCCTAGTTCTTGGGTTATGAGGAGTAAATAACACTTCCTTATTTACTTTCTCCACACCAGTCATGATCTTACAGACCTCTGTCATCTCTTTTCCAAGCTGAAAAGTCCGAGTCTTATTAATTTTGCCTCATAGAGAAGCTGTTCCATGTCCCCAATCATTTTTATTGCCCTTTTCTGATTCCAGTAACCCCAGATCCGCACACCATCATCCCAACCCTTACGCAAATGAGCTGCACTCACCTGTTCAGCAGGAAAGCGGTGCTCCTTATCGAGCTGAGCAGCAATAGGAACCAGTTCCTTCTCAGCAAAGTCCCGGCACGTCTGGCGCAGCATCTGGTGGGTCTCTGGTAACTCCACTGTCTGGTACACTGTGTGCAGCTGTCGCAAGCACCCAAAGGTCAGGGCTAGAAAGTAAGAGGAGGAGATGAAGGGGATCCCGTGCGACCAGGCCCTAGAGCCAGGTAGTCCAAGCAGGGAGGAATAATGGTCCAGCAGGTCCATACTGGCCTGGGACGCTGGAGACCCAGGTTCCAGCCTTTCCGATGAACTCTGGGCAAATCAGTCTCACCCCCAGCCCCGGCCTGTCCCACGGGCCGCGAGGCGCTCAGACACCACGGTGAGGGGCCCTACCAGCCCCGCCACAGGTGAAGTGCAGCGCGTCTGGGCGGGACTGAGCCTCGCCCCCCCGCAAGGACCCAACCCCTGGTAGCGACCAGGCTGTGCAGGAGCCGGGCTGGGCTCCGGGCTCGGCGCGAACGGGCAGCGCGGCAGCCCCGGCAACCAGGACGGGACACGGGACACACCCCCCATACCCTCGCGCCCCCAGCCCACGGGCTCCGCTCCCACTGGCAGAAAGCTGAGGCGAGCAGCGCTCGCCGGGCCCCTTCCCGCGCTCTGCCCCCAACGCCCGGGTCCGCGCCCCACCTACCGACCTCGGGCAGCAGCGCCGCCGCCCCGGGCTAGGAGTGTAGCCGCCATGCTGGTACCCAGCCCACTGCGCCTGCGCCCCAACCCGCGCTGGATAGGCGCGCCTCCGCGTCATGAATATTCATGAGCAGCGTTCCATCGCCCCGGGTCCTGGGCGGAGCTCGGCGGCTGGGGGGCGGGGCCGCTGGCAGCGGCTCGTGCTGGGCAAGCGGCTGGTGGGCCGCGCGCGACACACGCTGGGGAGCGGCGGCCAGTGCATCGCGGGGGCTTTGTCCGCAGCCTGCCCCAAGGCCGGGCCGGCCCCGGCCAGCACGGGGAGCACAGTGCCGCTCAACCCCGCCCTTTGCCCAGCCCCCGCTACGGGCTGTGACCACGACAGGCTAGAAACAGCGACTCGCCCGCGCCTGATGCCAAACCTACCGCTGCGGCTTCTGCGCTCGGGGGAGCCGCTCAGCCACTTGCTTCATTTTACGCAGAGGCGGTTGCACCTCATTGACCAGCGATGCCTTGTAACTCTGGCCACGAGAGAGTGAAACAAACCTGTAGCGAACGGGGGGACTCCCGGTTTAAAAGGCCTTAGGTGAGCCACAAGCTTTCCTGAGGGAGGCCAGCTGCAGAGACAAGAGCGGCGAAGTTCTAGTCATGCAGATAAGAACTTGCTCATAACCCACCTGTTTTCCCTCCCTGCCGCCGTATGGAGGGACGCTAGAGCTCCTCTTTCCAGCTGTCATCCCACCCCACCCCTTAGCAGACTGTAGCCTAGAAGCCTCACACTATATAATCTGAGTTCTTAATCTGCATTCAAAAGGCTTCCAGGCTAGGACAATATCTACATTACCTTCCTACCAAAATAGTGTTCCAATCCTGAGCAGGGTTTCTAGGCACTAGAGCAGGGGTAGGCAACCTGGGGCACACAGCAGATTTTCAGTGGCACTCACACTGCCTGGGTCCTGGCAACTGGTACGGGCTCTGCATTTTAATTTAATTTTAAATGAAGCTTCTTAAACATTGTAAAAACCTTATTTACTTTACAGACAACAATAGTTTAGTTATATATTATAGACTTATAGAAAGAGTCCTTCTAAAAACGTTAAAATGTATGACTGGCACGCAAACCCTTACATTAGAGTGAATAAATGAAGACTCGGCACACCACTTCTGAAAGGTTGCTGACCCCTGCCCTAGAGTAATAATAAACAGAAGGCTTTAACCACCACTACCCTTCCCATCATGCAATGCTCCATTTGGAGGCCAGCAGCTTCAGTGTGCATTGGATGGTAGAAGCCATAGTCTCAGCTTTCTTACCAGTTATAAATCTGCACTACAGATTCAAGGTGAAATATGTTTCCACTGTTGCCCAGAATGGGTCCAAAGCTAGAAGTGAGGTACTGTGTTTTAAGAGTCTAATGGAGGGATCACAACCCCGAAGGGGGTCACGAGATTATTACCTGGGGGTTGCAAGCTATCAGCCCCACCAGGTATGGGGCTGACAGCCTGAGCCCCTGTTAAATTTAATACCCCCATTTTTAATTTATAAGGGGGGGTCGCACTCAGAGGCTTGCTGTGTGAAAGGGGTTGCCAATACAAAAGTTTGAGACCCACTGGTCTAATGTGAGTCTGAACACTGGGGTCTGCCTTGTGCTGAGAGCTGGTATAATGCGAGTGAGCCAAGAAACAGTACTCAGTCCCGTTCTTGTGAAAATCCTGGTTTATTACTATTGCTTGGGACAAAATAACATTTTATACAAATAAGTCATCTAGTTTACTCTGGACAAGGAGAGACATGACAAGACACAGTGGAATGAGGATCCAAGGTAGAAGGACAGCAGAGGAGGGAAATATCACAAGCAACTTCATTGATGCTTCTTGCATTCTCTGTGAAAAATATCTTTAAAAAGGAAAAAATATATTTCTGTTAAATCTCCACTGAACTGCTACTGTCCTTTGTAAACTAAGGGGAACCTGCAGTACCCAAGGATCATTCTTGGATCTAAAGGGACAGACATGGATGATATGGAGACAATATGGACCAAGACTTGGAGGGCTCCCAGGGTAAAGGGCATCATGAAGCAGAGAGCCAGTCCCAAGTACAAAGAAATGCTGGGCTTGTTCAAATAACTGATTCACAGAATGAAGCAAGTATGGATGCTGGGTTATATTTCCCCTCAGACAAACCGGTCATGTGAAGGTGTAACGCTACCCATGTCCTGTTACAAATGCTCTGATAGGAGTGCCAAAGCTTTGGGGCACCAAGATGCATTTGCAACTTGCCACCAACCCAAAGCCCATAACTAATATGCCTATTTTCATTAACAGAAAAACTAAAACAAATCATAAGTCAATATAGATGACCATGATATTTGCTAGTGCTTGTATCTTCCTTGACAGATGAAGAGGAATTGCTTGTTAGACATCACCAGCTACCCATTAGCTTTGTCCTCACCATTAAGCCACAGGGAGAGGGCAATGTTTTATGACTCCAAGAAATACACCTGGTACTCGAGTCGCACATTATGAGACAGCAGTCATCTGTGTGTGTGGCAGGGTAGATGTGGGCTACTATGTGCATTAGGAGGGCATCACAAAGCCCAAAGCTTAATGTGACAAGACTGTGGTTCAGAAGACAAACATTGGATTTAATGAAGTACAGAACCTGGAAGTGAAGTTACCACACTACTTGGCCAAATTCATCTTCCTGCTCCACCACTTACCACAAAATATTATTCATCGCCTTCCTGATTCGTTTCCACTAACATATCCTGTTTTCAAACGATTTTCCCGTTATTCCTGGACCCTGACTAGAGAAGCAGAATGAAAATCCCATCCCAGAGAAGCTGCAATGGGAAGAGACTTCCAGCTCTTCTCCTCTCTGATGAGAAGCACTTAAAACCATAAGGAAATACACAAAGGAAGACAGTTCATAACTAAGGGAGAGAACAGGGACAGCGATACCTGGTCATGTAACACTATGTGACCCTATCACACCAGCTGCAATACAAAATCTTCAGTCACACATGGAACAGTTGTGCAGGAAGTTTCCTCTCCTCTCTTGCACAGCACATGGGCCTCAAGCAGTCACCTTGAGAATATTTCAGCCTGGTCCCAAGAGGACAAATACTTTATGGAGTTAAGTTTCTGTTTGCATTTTTGGCCCTTTTACTTACAATATAAGCTTAACTCCCCGCTCCCTTTCAAGCCTAGTATATACTAACAAGAGGGAGGTCAGTCTCACACTGATCTCCCACCCACTAACTCCTTAGCCAACACTACAGAAACGTCTGCCTCATTCCGTTAGTACCGGCTCCGTACACATATATACCACGTGGAAATGGACAGTCCATTTGAAGGGGGAGGGGGAAGAATGCGTGGAGATTCCTATTCAGTTCCTCCCTGGTTTGAGGAGCTTGTACTCAGCAGCAAAGGACGCAGACTGAAGGCGAAAAGATTCTCTGCTAATCATGTTTACCATGGGCAGGGAAATACTCCACAGACCCTCTTCTAAAGGGAGAAGCTAACAGCATCCAGGAGAGAGGGAATAATGGATTGTGCTCAGTGGGGGGGAGGGATAGCTCAGTGGTTTGAGCACTGGCCTGCTAAACCCAGGGTTGTGAGTTCAATCCTTGAGGGGGGCCACTTGGGGATCTGGGGCAATATCAGTACTCGTCCTGTTAGTGAAGGCAGGGGGCTGGACTCGATGACCTTTCAAGGTCCCTTCCAGTTCTAGGAGATAGGATATCTCCATTTATTATTATTATCCAAAACTTCCTCTGCCTGACTAACTCTCCCAGGTATAGTGTTGCCCTCTTATATGATGAGCTTTTTTCTCAGCATTCCTTTCTGGGGCTAGCCTTTTAAATCTGGAAAACCAATGCAACTGGCAGCATCTCTCTTTTCCAACTGAGAAGTACCTGTTATGATCTTCAGTTTTCCCTTTCTTATTGCTGAGGAGATGGCAATTCACACGTGAGATACCCAGAGCACCAGTCCTTTCCTCTGCCCTGATCTCTGGGTGCTCAAGATGACCACTGCAGTTTGGAATGGACTCTTCTTCAGCAGCTAATACCCAGTCCCTCATTTCCAGGAGCATACTCATGCTAGGCAGATGTATTCTGCAAAACAGCAGCTAGATGGCACCCAACCACTGCCAAATCCTCCTACCTACACTAGATACTATTTAAAGATTTGATAATACATCTTATACATGTTGGGATGTTTGTGTATAGAATATTCCCTGTTGCTGGCTCAGGTGATAACACATCCCTTCTGACTACCTCATTATCCATTAAACTTGGAACAAATACAGACCATCACATTCATAAGAACAAGCAATAAATAGTTGCTTTAAACAGAGAATTAGACAAAAGTCATATTTAAAGGCACCTGGATTTATACTACACACAAGTTCAGCTAGATTTCCCACCAGCTCCTTGGGAATAACTAGTTATCTCCTTAGACATTCCTCTCTTGAGCATCCTGGAACACAACAGGACAGAAAGCACTTTTCTGGGGCAATTGTGTCCTCTCAAAAGAAGTATGATGTACTTATGTGAGAAAGGATCTTTCAGTATCACCATGGCACAGTGCAAGGAGCTCTGGAGACAGCTCCAGCAAAAGAAGAACTAGAGACCTTTCTTAAGATACACCAGCTCTACTGATTCTGAACTAACAATCAAATAGGGTTACATGCACGTCCCTGGGGAAGCTGATGGGTATAAACGGCAGGAGAACTGTTCTTTACCTCCCAGCTTTCTAACACCACAGCCATACACACACATCTTGACCCTGGTCACCTTTATTCTATTCATGCTCCCAAGGTATTTGTTGTGATGGCCCAAAATTAATGCCCTCTCCAAAACGGAAAAAAGGCATTTGTGGTATCATTCATCATTAACATCCTCCCCTATAACTGAAGGTTCTTTCATGATCCTTATCCCACATTTATTCTCACCTGTTACCTTGTAACTAGTTGATTCTCTGTGCTAGTGCTAACGCTATTCATCTCCTGCCACACAAATGGAACAATGGCTTCCTTTTACGGTGTATATATTAACAAGCCCTAGGTTGTAACATCCACATTCCTACAATTGTGATTTAATCAATATTTAGTCCTGACAAAGCACAGTCTACTTTGGACATTACTTAGCACAACTGGGAACCAGCTGCAGCCAGCGTGTGTATGGCCCCAACGTGCATTTCCACTGTCTGAGGGGGACCAAACGATACTGGCACCAATCAACTTGTCTAGCATAGATAAGGCCAAGCTGTTAGACACAAGAGGCAGGCCTGATCAGCAGTAGGGCTGGAGTGCGAATGAATGGCAGGGGTATCAGTGGATCAGGGTATCCAATATGACACCCAGATAAGCATTTCACTAGTGCACATTTGCGTGGCAGAGAGCTAGACCCCAGCTTCACTGCCAGGGACACCTATTGTGTCAGTGCCTGACACAAATATTTCTTCCCATCTTCAATGCCAGGTGCTCCATAGGTCTGAAACATACACTTTGGTTTGGCTGCTCTAATAGCTGTAGTAATTATCTCCACAGAAGAAGTCATTAGAAGTTTTCTAAATCTTAAATATAAAATGATCCAACTAAATAGGTCAAACACTGGCAGAGGCCCAAATCCACATGGTTTAAGGATAAAACCATGTCAGTTCCTGTTGGATCACCACAAGCAGCCACCTCCCAACAGTGCCTGAATGTCCTGATCTGGGCAGCATTTCGGGCTCAGTTTAATACTAGCACAACCCTAAGCACTGGCCCAAGCAACACAAAGTCGATGAGCTGGTAACACCATTGCCTCTTACTAGAATACCTCTGATGTGTCACATGGGTTTAAAAATATAGAAAAAGACTGAAGCCCGGGAAGATCTGCCTGCTAAGCAGAATGTTCTTCAGGTGACTCTCCAGGTTCTCCCCCAACCTCCAAAGAAAGAGCTAAATGGACAGACCTCCTATCCCCACAGTGCAGCTTGAGCAGAAAAATCTCTCACACAGATGCAGGGGAAATGAAGGTGGCAAGATTAGCTTCAGCCCTAAGGCTGAGCCCCACTCGTAACCCAATTATTCCCTAACAACAGCTCAAGGAGTAGGGAGTCTGGCAGGTTGATTTAATGGCCAATTTAGTGTAATCTCTCTTTTCAAACATGCTGAACCTCAATTCAAATCCCTTGCAAGACATACTTGTAACAGATTAAGGAATCCTGGGAGTGGCCCAGGTCCCTGGAAGCAGAAGGAAGATTCCTGCACCATTTAAAGCTAGATTCATCCTTTCTTGTAACTCTCCCCGTGAGGGATGGGGAAGCAGGGGTGCACACTGGGTGCCAGTCTTAGTCATTCAGACAGACTGAACCATTATGCAGTAAAGAGGTTATCTGTCTGTCAGGCTCCACTGGCTACTTGGAGAAAGCAGATTCTCGTACTGAGAAATAGTTTGCCCACTGGGTGGCACAGGGTGTAACCTAACAACAAAAACCATAACATCAATAATCTGCTAGCAGAGCCTTAGTGTCTCTGATCCAAAACCTAAACAAGGTACCATCAGAAACAGAGAAAAAGCCAGAGGCAAGGTACGTAAGAATGCCAGGGAGGGGAGCGTTGCAGGGAGATTTCCTTTACTGTCACAAACTGCCACCTCAGCCTTCTTGCTTCATGTTTTGAGTCCATGGGTGAAGGAAAGGTTCAGCAAGAGGCCCTGGTGCATGAGACAGCAGCACTTCTCCCTTTGTGCACATCTGGAATGGTTAGGGATAGCACAGCGTCCAGTGGACATGAACGCTATGGTTACTGTCCCCCGTTGTAGGCATAGTCAGCCTTGTTGTGCATGATCAGCTTGTTGTCCACAAAGTAGAAGCTGTCTGAACGGGTTTCATAGGGGTGTTCAACCATCAGGCGGACTGTAGGAGAGAAAGGTCAGTTACACTCATGAGTATTGCATCTGGCACATCCCAAGGGGCAGTGCAGTGTTAGAGGAAAACAAGCATGTGGTTAAAAAAAACCTGTGTCACTTTGAAGCTCTGCCCCTAAGGAGAGGTAAGAGAAGCAAACTGTTGTAACCGTGAGAGCCTCAGGAGCTCTGCACTGGCCCACCTGTTCAGCCCATCCCTAGAATGCAGGTCTTCAGGCTGTCAAAGCCAACTGGAAGAGGGTGGATCAATTTCACACAGATATTCTGGACCCTGTGTCAGGCCACAGTACAGAAGCACTGAATAAGTACATTCCTTCTCTGAGACCTGCCTGGTGTGAAGTAAGTGGAAAAACTAATGTCACATGCACGCCCAGCTTGTGTACTCAAGTCACATACAAACTCAGCTCACCCTCCCTCTGCCAGACATACCCAGAGAGTGGCAGAGAGCACTCAACTGTTCCTGTTCAGTCTGTCCCTCAATGGCATAGCACATCTTGTAAAACCATATTTGGAATACTCACAGCTTGCCATCACAGATTGCTCTCCACAGGCTCCCAGAAAAGAAACAACCCCAGTCTGCAGCTGGAGGGGTCAAACCCCAAACAGTGGGTGCTATGAATGTAGGTCTTTGGCCTTTAAGGGAATAGTCTCTCCAAGTCACCATGGTTACCTCTTGGACTATGCATTGAGGCATTATGTGGAAAAGCCACTGTGACTCTGAGGTCACCAGCTGCCAATAAAAGAAAACACCAAACCTCAACCACACAGCATATGAAGGCAACTTGCTCAAGACTACACAGTGAGCCATCAGCAGAGCCAGAAACTGAACCCAGATCTACCTGTTCCTAGTTCCCGGTCCCACCACATGACCATCTATCATCTCAGGGAGAGAGAGCATTTGAACACAGCAGCAGTTCAGTGAGGGAGGAAGGATACCTACTGAGGTCCTCTGAGAGCTGGGGGAACTCATAGATGTGTTCACATGTGTTCCTGCTGCTGGGGATGCAGAAGCCAAAATCAAAGTCAAAGTTCTTCAGCAAGCGATCCCGGAAGTAATGTCTCTCAATCATTCGGAAGTTTGACACTGGCTTGTCTCCCACTGTAAACTCCACTCTGCAGGCATAGGGCAGGAGAAATACACCTCATGAGACCACCTAGCTCACTTCAGACTGGGAGAGGCAGAGAGCCTCAGAGCTGCGGTTATGCAGAACCTAACAATAGGGCTGATATCACTGCTAAACCGAGGCAGATCTTGGAATCTTCCCTGTCACTATTAGCTTCTTTTTCATTTGTATTGTGAACTGGGTTCTCACTAGTCCATTGTTAAGTTCACCTATGAATTGACAGGGTTGGTATCTAAAATTCCCTGGAGGCATTACTCCCCCCTCTTTGTATGAGCTTTTACTCACGTTGCACCGACTGTCCGGAGACGGAGAAATGCCGGGGTGAACTGATAGCGAACAAAGCGGCCTGCACTGGTGTCCACTTCTCCACTGTCATCCTCATCCTCATCATCTTGCTCTAGAAGAATTTACCAGCTCAGAGTTAATCTTCTGATGTTCTAGGAGTAACATGCCGATGGCTTGTAGGTGGTATACAGAAACCATCCAAGACATTGCTCAGACACCTGGCACTGCAATATCTAAAAACTGTTCTTTGATATGCTACTGGCATTAAGAAGTTAACAGAGAACGTTTCATAGCAAACGTTCACAATTGATTACATGGACCAAAATGTCACAAAGATGCATGTCCAGGAATCAACTATGGAAGTACATAGTTACTTGACCACTAGCCTTTTACCTCCAGGATCTGCACTCCAGTCTTCCTTTGGTTACCTACACATAAAGGGACTTTTGGTGGGGCTTAACTATGGAATTTGATAAACCTTGACCTAGTGTTCAGGGGGAAAAAAATCAAACCATATCAGACCACAACAGCAGCACCACATCTATGGGGCATGCAAGTCCCCCAAACACTGGTCACCATCTGTAACAACCTTGCTGAGCCAAGGAGGTAAAGGGATCTCTAAGCACAATATTCGCATCCCACAGAGCTCAGAAATGGAAAAACAGTACCAGCCTGCAGCTACTCAGCAGTGGCTTTGAAATGTACTGCCTATATGAGATCACTTCCTAACAACTATGCATCAGTAGTGTAACACATGCTATTAAAGCTGCCCCAAATGCTGGCAATTTCAGGGCTGAAAGGATCACAGGGAATGAACTCCCCTCTCACCCGTACAGCTGGTCCTTCATGGTCAGGGTTGAGGCACATTTACAGGGTAGTATGGATGAAGCTTTGTGCTGTACCTATCCCATGGAAAGAGGATTTCAGTCTCCAAGACACCTCTCGCTATCACTATAGTCACTTCACATTCTTTTTTTAGACAGTAACTAGAATATTCGCAGGCAGAGAAGCTCTCAGTCCTGCAGGAATCCTAAGGGATGACACAGGTGAACTCAATACACTATGCATAGTGAAAGATCTTGGTGTTTGGCCTGCACGGCCCCTTCCCTGCATCCCACCAGAACCCATAATATCTAGCCCTTTCCCCACTGTCAGCAGGTTCTACCTGAAGCAGAAGGCTTGGCAATTTCGAACAGCACTGTTCCTGTCTCCAGGTCCCGGATCTTGAATCTGGTGAAATCGATATTGTAGATGTTGTCCTCAGGTTTGCATAAATAATCTAGGAGAGAGAGGAACATATTAGGGAGCTCTTTTGCTCACGACAGTCCAGATCAGGAGAAGAAAATATGGGCCACTAACCCATATGCCTCAAAGATTCTCCTCTCAGGTATCAAAAGGCCTTCAGCTACATTAACTGAGCCCAAGCACCTTAGAACGTTTAGGGATATTTCCCAAAAAAGCAAGTTGCCAGTTAGACTAATCAAACAGTACAATGCAGTTCAGCATTTGGACTCAGTGCTGACTGAACCAAGTTACTACTACTCATATGAATATATTGTATCACTACTATAAGTTACTACTACTACTCAGCTATATATACTGAGTGAGCTAATCCAATCAAAGAGGGAAAACGAGGCTATTTATTCAGTATGCCACAGTTTAACACAAGCACCACCTAAGCAGCATCACTCCTGCAAAAAAGCCAACAGGACAGATTGCAAAAGGGAAGGACATTTGGCTCCTGCTTCATCAAAACTACTGGAAAGCGAGAGACCAACAAACTCGAGGAGTAGACTGAACAAGGCTGACAAGCAGTCTCAGAGTTTCAGGGATATTCATCCTAGATAGGCAAGTAAAACAAAACTTTGATGATCTAGCCAATTTAGGACCTAAAACCAAAAATGTAACATCTACACGGGCATGCATGTGGAACTTCACATAAAAATCTGGGTCCCTATGGACCAATAGTCTCAGCATTCCAGACCCTGACAGATTTTGTCCCCCAACTTTTCTGACTGTGTGAACAAATGTAGCTGGCTGTTAAACCAGAAAAGGCTGGATGCTTCAGCACCAAGATGGACCTAGTTGGAAAAGCAGAGATCTGTCACAAGAGTCTGACAACTTCTGCCTTTCTACCTTTTAATCTAGCCAGCTAAATATAGCTGCCGAGAGAGGAAGCAGAGTAGGTCCTTCACCTAGTCTAAACTAGGATGTTTTCTGGAAGGGATACTGGGGTCCCAGGGAAGAGGTGTCCTGGACCGGAAGGAATATTGGGTGTCCTGGCAAGATTACTTCTGGTGTCCTCAGAAGAGGATATCAAGTTCTGCAGAAAGACTGATACTGGAGCCGCAAGGGGAGGGGCGGGTAAGGTATATGGAAGGAGTGGGCAAACTATGGCCCAGAGCTTCATCCAGCACTTCAGACGTTTTAATCCGGCCCTCAAGCTCCAGCCAGGGGGCGCCATGGGAGCCGCAGGGATGGTGCCTGTGGACAGGGCAGCACGCAGAGCCGCCTGGCTGCGGCTCTGTGTGGGAGCTGAAGGGGGTACGTGCAACTGCTTCCGGGAGCTCCTTGAGGTAAGAGTCACCCCGGAGCCTGCACCACTAACCACCTCCTATGCCCCAACCCCCGGCCCCAGCCCTGATCCCTCCCGCCCTCAGAACCCCTCAGTCCCAGCCCAGAGCACTCTCCTGCACCGCCAATCCCTCATCCCCTGCCCAGAACCTGCACCCCCAGCCAAAGCCCTCACCCCCTCCTGCACCTCAACCCCCAATTTCTTGAGCATTCATGGCCCACCATACAATTTCCATACCCAGATGTGGCCCTCGGGCCAAAAAGTTTGCCCACCCCTGGTATAGGGGGTCTCTGGCGGAATGCTAATGGACGCTGGGGGTAAGGTGTACGGGACCCCTCGGGGGCCGATAAGGGGGCCTCGGGGGGGATGGTGTCTAGGGTTTCTGAGGGGATGATAATGGGGTGCCTGGGGGTGAGGTGTGGAGTCTCGGGGAATGATAACGGAGCCTCTGAGGGGCAAAGTGTATGGGGTCCCTGGAGGGGCGCCTCAGAGCAATGGCCACGAGGTCCCCGTGGGCCTCGCACTCGGCTCTGCCGGAGGAGCCCGGGATGATACGTGGGGCAGGATGCCCGCGAGTGGGGCTAGCCTAGGGGGCGCCCGGGGAGAGGGATGACGGGGGTCCCCCAGGGCGGTAGCAGCACGGACGGCCCCGCGGTGCCAGGTCCCCCAGCCCAGCACTCACTCTCCGTGACCCGGCCCAGCCCCAGGACGTGTTCGGGCCGGACGGTCTCCAGCGCCAGCAGCTCGGACTCTGAGCGGGGCAGGGCCGCCCGCGGCGCCGCGTCCCCAGAGCCCCGCCGCCCCCGCAGCCGGCTCAGCACCCCCCCGCTTCCCGGCGGCGGCTTCTTCTCGGGGCCTGGCGCCGCCACCCTCGGCCTCGAGCCGCTCATCGCCCCGCCACCTCTGCCAAGATGGCCGCCGCCTCCCTCCGTAGCTATGGGAGCGAGGGGCGGCGCGTCGGCGGGGTCAGAGGGCAACGGCGCGCTGCTTGGCAACGGGGGTGGCGGCGACGCCGGAAGTACTTCGGCCCCTCTGCTCGGCTCTGAGAGCCCGGCTGGGGACTGAAGCTAAGCATGGTCCACTGCGTGCAATGCCTGGAAGGGAGACCCAATCTGGCAACGCAGAGTCCAGCTCTACTGCGTGGAGCGGTCAAGCGCGTGCTCCAGGCGCTGAGCCTGGCTCGGAGTGGGAGGAGGGATGCCCTGGGATGGGAGCCCTGTGGCCAGTGCCCCACACCCCTTCTCCCTGTGCCCTAACCAGCATCAGCTGCCGCCTACGTGGCAGGGATCAGCCCCACCCCCCGTCTTTCCCCCTGAAAGTTACTGTGCAGAGCAAAGCCCAGGAGCTGCTGGGAGTCAGGACTCCTGCAATGCTGGGCTGGCTCTGCGCCGCCTCAGTGCTAGAGCTCTCTCGGGGGAGCTCACTGGTACAGGGCTGGTTACTGGGCCCTGCACTCACAGCCAGAGGTGGGGACATTGGGCAATCTGCAGAGGAAGAGCTCTGCTCACAAAGGACATGGACAGACAAAGCACTACAGGGGGACACTTACGCTTTGGTGAATTGATACCAAGTAATCAGAACCAGTTTGGATGGGGATCTAAGTTGTTACAAGAAAATAGGGCATAAGGCCCATTTCTCAATCCTGCTAAGAACAGCTTTGTATTCTGCACTGTGGATGCCCTAGTCACATCTCCTCTGCATGCCATTGGAGACACGAAACCCCCTTCCAGATCTGCCCACATGCAGCCTTCCCTCTCAGGGCACAGCAGAGCTGAAATAGTGCAATTTCTAAAACTAGCCCTGGATCTGCAGTATGATCAATATGTCTGAGCACACAAGGAGGCACCTAGGGCACATTAACATTTCAGAGGGTTGCACAGATAGTATGCTAGTCTGTGTGTTCACACCTACATCTCAGTCTGAACAAGACTTTTGCTCTGCTCAGTCCATGGCTAGTGTTCACTCATTTTAACAATGTTTTTTTTAAGTTATAGACGAAGCATCTGCTTCCAGCCATAGCAGAGTCAGTCACTGCAGAGATTCTAAGGCGGATGAATTTGGGCTGACAATGCAGAGGCTCCTAGGAATTAATTGAAGAGATGAAAACAGCACTGCTCCCACACAAGGCTTCAGGGACTGAATTATCCTCTGATGCGTCATGAGGCCCCATTTCTCCCAGTAGCTGTAGTTAGAGAGGCAGCTCTAACCCTTAGCAAGCACAGATTTGGAGCAAATAGAAGCATTACTATATTACTCATTAATTTAATTGAAGAAAGTATCTTCTAGGGCAGCAATTTAATTACAGAGGATGGGTAGCTTCCATCCCTGAGGAGAGAGAGGAGCAGTAGCATCACAAAACAGTGGTAAGTCATTTCACTTAATGAAGTGGTTACAAGTTGTAGTTTCTTGATCTCCCAAGCACCAGCCCACACAGCCAGTAGGGGTCTGAACTCTATAACTAAGGTCACAGGCTTCCATGAATTTTTGGATATTGCCCACGACCTGTCAGACTTTTTCTAAAAATACCCGCGATGACAAGATCTTAACCCTACCTATAACTATTCCATTTTGGTAGTGGGCCAACGCAGCGGCAGACTTACGATCTAGGATACCTTCGCTCACCACACCAGCCTCCAAGTACCTGACCCAACCTCAGGCTAAGTGGTTTTACTTTTTGCACCTCCTCTGCATGTTTATTGAGGAAGTAAGCTGTGTAGGACAGAGCCAAGACTTCCTACATCTCTGTAAAGCCTCAAACACAACTATTATTCACTTCCAGGTGGTCTCTGGACCAACAGCTGGCGCTGCTTCAAAGAGAATGCAGTAAACTCCCTGCTTTTCTACCCCCAAAGAAGCAAATGCCTGTACTGCAGTTGGGAGAAGCTGACAAGTGAGGCAGGGCTCTCTGCTGTATCCGAGTCTCCCTGCCTTCTCTCCTCTTTTCAGATCCCCAATAGCCTCCTTTCCCCCAATCTTACCATCAATTACTACAAACTTATCCATTGCAAAGATTGACAAGTTTCAGAGTAACAGCAGTGTTAGTCTGTATCCGCAAAAAGAAGAACAGGAGTACTTGTGGCACCTTAGAGACTAACAAATTTATTAGAGCATAAGCTTTCGTGGACTACAGCCCACTTCTTCGGATGCATATAGAATGGAACATATAATGAGGAGATATATATACACACATACAGAGAGCATAAACAGGTGGGAGTTGTCTTACCAACTCTGAGAGGCCAATTAATTGAGAAAAAAAAAAAAACTTTTGAAGTGATAATCAAGCTAGCCGAGTACAGACAGTGTGATAAGAAGTGTGAGAGTACTTACAAGGGGAGATAGTCAACGTTTGTAATGGCTCAGCCATTCCCAGTCCTTATTCAAACCGGAGTTGATTGTGTCTAGTTTGCATATCAATTCTAGCTCTGTAGTCTCTCTTTGGAGTCTGTTGACTATCTCCCCTTGTAAGTACTCTCACACTTCTTATCACACTGTCTGTACTCGGCTAGCTTGATTATCACTTCAAAAGTTTTTTTGTTTTTTTTTTTCCTCTTAATTAATTGGCCTCTCAGAGTTGGTAAGACAACTCCCACCTGTTTATGCTCTCTGTATGTGTGTATATATATCTCCTCATTATATGTTCCATTCTATATGCATCCGAAGAAGTGGGCTGTAGTCCACGAAAGCTTATGCTCTAATAAATTTGTTAGTCTCTAAGGTGCCACAAGTACTCCTGTTCTTCTTATTGCAAAGATTGACTCGGGACACTGCAGTTAGACAAGCCTACCTAGTCATTTCATGTGGCAGCTGCTGCAGCTTCTCCTTGTGGGGCTGTCATTTTTACCATCATGCACCGCCGTGACATCCTAACGCAAAGGGATCTAACAAAGATTGTTCCTTTTAGTTTTTGATAATGCTCATATGTAAGTGTTCACAAGTCACTGGGGTGAGTGTGTGCAGCTGACTTTGGTGATGGGGGGGGGACGGACACACACATTGTTTGCCCTGCCTATTTCAGACACACGTTTTTGGCCCATGGATGTCATCTCTGGTAGAACTCCTGGGAGCATCATCCTGAAAAAGGGAAGAGTTACTAAAGAGTGAAAACAACCCACCATCTTCAGTTTAGTTACACAATATTAATAAGGGTATTTTAGGAGCCACCTCCAACAGCCCAATGGAAAAGAAGGAGTGCTATTCTCCACCACTCTCCTCCCTCCCTGCAGCAGGTAGCTTTGTGTAGGAAACGGATGGAGCTTTTCCTTCCCTCCTCACAGGCCCCACCTGAAATGCTGGCTGGGCCATTTAGTAAGGCCTTATCTACACATGAATACACAGCGGTGGCACTGTCCCTAGATTGATGGGATCTGCCATACACCCAGACCTTCTTCCAGCAGTGGTTCTCTGGGCATCCCTTGATGCAAGTTACCTTGTACCCAAATACCCAACCTGGTAGTGGCCAAGAAAATGCTGTACACTCAGCTCAAACACCCAGCCACATTAGTGTCTCCAAAGAATCCTTACAGCGTTCAGACCCTGCTGCTGAATCTCTACACACTACCTGTTAATTAATAGCACCTGCCATGCCACAAGTGCTGCCCTGTAGCTCAGGGGAAGGTGGCAACACCCGAATAAGTGGGTAACCCTGATACCCTCTCTTTGCTCAGAGCTGGGTCCCCTTCCCCCCCCCTTCTGTCTCAAGCAAAGATTGACATAGATCATAATACACCCATGAGGCAGAATCTGCCTCCATCCTGCCTGATCGGAGCCAAGAGCCTCTTCTACAGGTGGATTGTAAATGGACACAGCTAGGCCCATCTCAGCACTTCAAGGAATCTTATTGTGCAGTAAAAAACACGTGTTTGTTTGTTTTTTTAAAAGCACCAGATGCTCCAAGTGACAATATAATTTTGTTTATTTTCCTTTAATACACTGCTGGTTAAAACTGCCAGGCAGTAGATTTCAGAACATTCCCTCAACCAAACATCCTGGGAAAATTAAAAAATAAACAGCTACATGTACCAAAAATAAAATAACCCACCCACACACCCAACTCTTCTCCCCAAAAGAACAAGTCTTTGCAAAGCCAGTCTAATCAGAAATAGACGTCTGTGCTTTTAACCCAGGGCCTAAGATTGATACAAACAGTCACCGCAAGTTGTTATAACACAAAGCAATGTACAGTAAAAAAAACAAAAAAAAATAAAAAAAATCCTCCTTCAAAACCCTTTAGTACTGATTACTAATACAGATGAAGATTTACCCCAAAAGAAATTAATATTTCTCCCCATATTGCTATATCCTTCACGGTCATTCAAGTCTTGCAGCCTTGAGTAGAGCTTGCAACTGTGTGGTTCTTAATGCTCAACAAATCAGCTGACTGCAAGAAGCCAGTGTTCCCTTAGCAAGGAGGGACCTGCAAGCAGCTCATTCAGGCCTTGTCTACACAACCATATCCAAGTCCTGGGACCCATTTACAACACAGTTAAGAGTTGCTGTGCAGATGGGACCCAAACATTGTCACTGTAACTGGGCTAAAGCCTTGGGCAATCCAGGCTATTTCTCCAAAGACCCTGAGAACTCTACTTTTGTTTCATGCAGCCTGGAGCCACCTTACAGACTGGTTAGTTTCTTAAGCAGAAAGAGCTTGAGTGCAAGAAGTCTCCAGGAGCAGCCCTGGCCCAAGTTTATCAGCCTCTACTGGGTGTTTTACTCACTCCAAGATCCTGACTGAACATGCTTGGATTAAAACCAAATCACTGAGAGAGAACAAATAAGCACACCCCTAACACACATGAATAAGAAATAACTATGGCTCAAAGATTTTGCATTTCCTAGATTCACACACACTAAGAAGAGTTTCTGGTTAAACAAGACTTGTTAAAAACTGCTCTTGACACCTGTCTGAGCTGCTGTTTCCCACTTTCCCTGGGATTAATCTCTACCCACAGCCTCCTGAGCCTTTGCTGTTTGCTATGGATTATTCACTTTTCCTGAGCAGACAGCATCTCTCTGGGAGGGAAGAAAGCACTTCTGTATTATTATTTTTTTAATAAAACACTTATTGGGGGTGAAAAATAAAAACCAATGTCAGCAATGAGAGTCATGCTGATTAGACCAGGCACAGAGCACCCCAGGGCATTTCCCTGATCTCTTCAGAAATAGTTCTTTAATATATAGCTATAAACTCTGAGTAAGCCAGAGTCCAGGAAGACAGAACCCTGGCTGCAACCTCCTCCTCACAGACCAATGCCAGAAGTTAAGTACACCTGCTACCATAGTCTTGGGATGAGTCTGTTCAGATTGGATGTGAAATAATCACAAGTTTCATGGGTCTGAAGCATCCCCTAACCGTTACGTCAAGATCAGGAACTTGTGGGAGGAGTTCTCAGTTCCAACCCACATTATATATTCCTCCTCAAGAAAACATACCTAAGCTTATTTAAAATTAATCACTGGATAAAAAACTGGTGGAAACAGAGGCAAGTGTGTAAAAAAAAACCCAAACCTAGTCCCATTAGACCTTTGCATGGATTTGTCATGGAGATGTAGCAGAGCCAGATAGTGGAATTGATTCTGAGATTCCAGACCCTGCTCTCCCTGGGATTCCCACTAAGCAGATTTCTCTCCTGCCCTAATGGGCACAAGGAGCAGACAGATGCCGCAGAGGGTCTGCTACTAGCAGGAGTTTAAGAGAAGTTTTATCCCAAACCACTTTCTCAGAATCTGTTACAAATCAAGAGCCATGCAGACTCCAGTAGTTTTCTATCCCTTTCCAAAGAGACTGTGCAGGCTACAGCTGAAACTGGACTATGTTTCCAATGGTTGCTGCTAGTCCAGTCTCAACCACAGGAAAGCCAGGGATGAAGTACTGTATTCCGCTCTTGGTTTAGAGTCCCTGCCACAATTGCCACTCTAGGGGAAGCCCTTTACTAGCAAGGTCCTGATGCGGGATGGGGTTGACATCATGCCATAAACTACGCTACTGCTACAGAAGCAGGATTGAAGCCATGCTGAAGGCCAAGCTCCTACCCAAAATCTGACCTTCACCAAGCCCCTGAAAACAATGGACAGATGGGCACAATGTTTCCTGGGAGCTCCCATCCCTCTGAAGATTTCTTTGGGGAGAGCAAACCTGAAGGAGCCCACCAGTTCCCCTATCATATCCATTACTATGCATCCAGACAGCAGAAACTATCAGAGGATATTCACAAGTAGCACCGTACTTCAGCTAGGACATTCCAGAGCATGGATCTCAGGACGGTAAAATAATACCCCCTGCTTTTAGAGGGGGAAGTGCCTGGATCAGGGACCAGCTCCTCCAGGAGTTAGATTTAAAGAGGAAACAGAAGTTCCTTGAAACAGAAGCTTCTTCCAACAGACTTGTGATCAAACCACAACAAAAAGGCACCAAAAATGAACATAAGAATTTGCTTTGGCATTCCACTTGCTTCCACCTGCAATCCCAGAGGGAAAGGTTAGATACTGTTCCATTCACACAAACACTACAGTACAAAGTTACAGGGCTGGTTTAAAGCTACTAACGCCCACAGAATTCAGAGTTAAGGAAGAAACAGATCCTCACTCTCCCAACTGCACTGTGGAAGAAGGGCTCAGGTGTGTAAGGCTGCCTACTATTCTGAGATCCCACACCCTAGGCACAGCAGGTGGGGAGGAAAAACAAACCAAAGAATCTCCACCTGCAGTTTGAATACCCTGGGCTGGGAAGGTTCAAGTCAAGCCCATATCATCATCACGTTGCTTTTTTTATGCTTTTAGAAAAAAACCTTTTCTAAACAATCTGTCCAACAGAACACAACTGTCCATCCTCAGGCTTCTCAAGGTACACTGAGCTCTGGCCTGAAAGTACTCACTCCACCCTGCCCACTATTGCAAGGATGCGCACACCCAGGGACCAGGTCCGTATCTGCCCGCTGCTGTTTTGTTTGTGATACTGAATTTTTACACTACCTTGATTGTTTCTAACTGGTCTCCTAACCCCCAGGGCACTGGCCTGCATTATAGACTAACGGAGTGTAAGGCCATGGAAAAGCTCCTCCTTCAGGGAAGCAGAATAGCGGCGCAGCCATTCCAAAGGCAAACAGCCAGCCAGAGTTTGCAACGTGTCATGGAAGCAATCACTGACTCTCCACTCATTTCCACCATGCAGCAGCCTCACCTGCTGATTGTATTTGTTCAACCATCCATCCCTAAATACAAATGGAAACTAACATCAATGAAAGACAACGGCTGAACGATAAGATATTCCAACATATCAACAACAGAAAAATAAAGTAGCCCTAAACCACCACCACCCCCAAGCCGCGTACCTCTTGCCAGTCTTAACCAGCTGAAATGCAGATGCAACTAGGAAGAGATCTAGGCAAAAGCGAGCCACAATCGGACCTCAATATCCATTCATATGTTGGATGGGTCCCTCCGACCAACGCATCCCCCCACCCCCATCCTTCAATATCCTTATTTAAAAAATAAAAATAAAGCACGTTTATTTGTCCCAAAAAGACCCTTCAAGTGAAGTCTGAAGCTGCCAGAAAGGGAAGGGTTGGAACAGGAAAGCAAAAAGGAAAATTGCTTTATTATAGTACCATCATGGGGCCAGGAGACCCAGCAAGCAGCTGAGGGAGGGAGGGAGCCCAAACCCATGTGAGTACCTCACCCCTAGTGCAGAAGATAAGGCTTGATAACCAAGTTATGGGTAAACAGAGCAAAAAATATTCCAATTAAAAAAAAATCAAATAAACTGAATTAATTTTATTTGAAAAACATAGGCTGCAACACACAGAAGCCTAATGCTGTGCCGGCTACACCTAAAGACACGCTGCTTCAGCCTCAGGTGGGAGTCCAGCACAGAGCAAGTGCATTGCCACTATCAGAAGGAACGGGGGGGGAGGGGGAAATCAGCTACCCTGGCCTTGCAGAGGAATGGACTAATCTAACAGGCCTCTTCCATCTCTAACGCCTATGATTCTAGATGTGGGCCCTTGGGCTCAAGCTGTGCAAGGTGCAGGGGCTGAGAAGTGCTGAAGGAGACTTGTGTCTAAGAAATGCTGGCATCTCAGGGGAAGAAAAGAGCACACTCCTCAGTTGGAAGGCTTGTTGTTTTCAAGACCAAGTTCTTGGTTTGCCTAATGAATCGGGGTAGTTTGTGCTGAACCCAAGAAGTTCCTGCTATTTGATTAAGGTTCCAAACCCTGTGCTGTTCTAGTGTGTTAGAGTGATCAGATGATGGCCAAAGAGATCCGGGGAAATCATAAGGTTAGACAAATTTTTACAGACATTGCCACTCAGAATAAAAAATGTCCTCAAAATACCCCTTTTTAATTGACTCATACATTAAAAAAATAAGCATTTAGGAGTGATACGAGTCCAGGAGGAGACAGCTGAATGAAGCTGCTAGTCCCAGGCCTCCCAGTGTTTCAGAACTTGGCTTGCTCTGGAGATCTACTGCTGGCCTTCTCCTCCCCGTGGGTAGGTTTCATTACGGTCAAGCATTCTCTGACTGTTTTACCAACTGAACTGCTTGTGCGAGCATTAGTGGCTGACAGTAGCAACGGGAGAAAGTTCAGTTGGATCCTATATTCTGCACTGGACTTACAGAATCAGAATTGTGGTTAAACACAAAGCAGCAATGCACTTGCTCAGAAAGATGGCTGCTTTGGGGACCAATGCTCTGACAGTGTCCCTAGCTCCTGTCTTGGCACTCATGGCTGGGCACCACTTTCCACAGCTTGAAAATTAATAGGAAGAAAGTAAATGTCTTGGCTTCTGTAAACAGACTATTCATAGAGCTCTGCTGACCCTTCACCAAGAAGCTCTGTCTAGCTTATCAAAAGGCCAGGTGTGAGTTGAGCAGCTACATACAATTGTGCTCAAAAGCAATTGATAGGAAAAGTCAGAATCCAGGCAGGGGGATTACTTCTCAGTCAAGCTGCATGGTATGAAGCAGATGAGATGCTTGCCAAAAGAAACAGATTTAGCCCAAGGCAAAGAGAATTCTGCCCTGAGGATCCAGAGGACGGATGTTATTAGAATGAAAGCTGACAAGGCTGATGTCTCAAGCTCCAGAGAATACCCTTTACCCTGGCTGTGCAAGGTGCCGGGCACTTCCTGTGAGGAAAGCAGCACGGCCAACTCCCATAAGTCAATGGGAACTGAAGCTGCTCAGCACCTTGCAGATTCAGATCTTAAGTGATGCCAGCTGCTCAAGGACCTCCAGTTCCAGACCAGGAAGAGTGTGTGGATTGCACATTGCAGCCTTTTGTTTTCCACACTGCTCTCCTGATTACACCAGACTCGGATCCAGAGCGAAGCAGCCTCTCCTGCCACCCCACTCAGAGAACACATGCTCTTCATGCGGGTGCAGAGTCCACTTTCAGTGGGGGAAAGTGAACAGGGTAGCTCAGACCTATCATCAGGTGACCCTGGAAGCTGACCAGACTGATCTACAGCAGTTTCCATCCATTTCAGATTCTCCACAATGGATGGACACGCTTATCCTACAGGACTGCGAGGCTGGGCACCTTGGCACTTGCCAGCATCCAATTCTTTGGCACATCCTGATATTCCAAAGCCTACGCAAGATAGTTAATGGTAGGTACAGACTGCAATCTCATATTACTGCAGACTGGATCAGATCAATGCAGCTGATGCAGAAGGATTAGAGGGTCATTGGAAAGTGCTTCAAGGGTTGCACTACTCTGTCTTAAGGCTGCCAGACTATTGATCATAGTAGGGATGCACAAGCATTGGGGGCTCAAAGCCTCAATTTTTTTGGTCACCTGGTTCTCAGCCCCTCCAGGGGAGACATTGTACACTAGAGAGGGCAAGGTGGGATGGGGCTTGAAGTGAGCCACTGCAAAGAAAAATATTAAAAAGGAAATAAAAGCCACAACTGATACAGAAACCAAACGCATCCGGGGCAAAGACTCTGCAGCAAAAAGCCAGCCTATTGCAGGTCACAGCAGAACCCCCGCAGCAATGATCGAACGTTACACAATTATCAAACTAGGAAAGTCTCTCCCAACTGGTGCAGAAAATCAGGCCAAATAATTCCCTCAGCTCTTTTTGCAACTCACTCTAAAGTTGGAACCTTTCCTGGAGACCCATCAGCAAGTCTGAGCCTGTGTATCTTTAGGACAGAGAAGTATCGTGCATTTAGCTACACACATTCAGATAGCTGTTGAAAAGCCAGTCTCTTTCCCCCATAATTGTTAGTCACCCAAAGGCACCAGAACATCTGTGCACACTTCTGACCAAAACACTCATCTAGGTCTCACTTCAAAGGCTGTTTTCCAGGCAACATTCAGAGAGTGCTTCCCTGCTTAGCTTCTTAAGCTGAGACCAATTATCCACCTGGCAACGGCACAGCGTTTGGGTCACGCAGCTTCCTCTCCGTGTGAGATATGGACCAAAGTTCGCCAGCATCAGCTTCCTACAGCCCAGACAGCCAGCAAGGATCCAGTTTAATTTCAAGTGCCCCGAAGCGGACGGGATGCTGCTTATGGTGCAACAGGGGAAGCCAAGGCCTCGCTGCTCGCTGGCTGGGGGAAGGCGAGCTCCCCCCTTTACCTGTACCTGCCGTTCATTCCAAATGAACTTTTTTTCCCTTAAATTATGAAAAATATGGAGAAACTGAAAGCAACCGCATTTGGTCCGACTCCTTTCCTCCTGGCCTGCGACCCCTGCCACTGCATCTCTGCACGGGGCTTGCCCTCACAACCGGCAAAGGCAGAAGAGGGTAGGAATGAAGACACCAAAGGCCACCAATATAGGAAACATGAGGCTGCTGTTGTCCGAGGCGTAGGGGTTTGGTGTCCGGGGGCCTGACTGAACCCGGTTCTTATTGGCCTGTTTTTTAATGCTGGAGCCTTCATCATACTCTTCTTCATCTTCCTCATCCTCTTTTTTCTCCAGGCCAGGGTGAGGCTGCAGCTTTGGAACATCTGTTGGAAGAGAAAGAAATTCACTATTGTGAACACTGCAAAGAGCTGAGAGGATTCCAACAGGCAACTGACTCAAGCTGTCCCTTTGTGACCTGTCCCAACCCACACCCAGCCAGTTGAACAGGGTACATGGGGCACCCCATAGACAGGTACACATTGCCAGGACTCCACTCCAATACAAGCACCCTAATTCATGGAGATACTTCGATGGCTTCACTCTCAGCCTGTGAAGCAAATATTAGTATATGAATAAGGCCCTACCAAATTCACAGCCATGAAAAACGCATGATGGACTGTGAAATCCGGTCTCCCCCCATGAAATCTGGTCTTTTGTGTGCTTTTACCCTATACTGTACAGATTTCACAGGGGAGAAAGCTGGGCGGCCGGAGCACGGTGGTTGTTGGCCAGGCACTCAGCTCTGAAGGCAGAGCCGCTGCCACCAGCGGCAGCGCAGTAGTAAGGGTGGCAATACCATACCAAGCCATCCTTACTTTTGCGTTGCTTCTGGCAGCGGCTCCGCCTTCAGAGCTGGGTGCCTGGCCAACAGCTGCCGCTCTCCGGCCGCCCAGCTCTGAAGGCAGCGCCGCCACCTGCAGCAGCGCAGAAGTATGGGTAGCAGTACCACAATCTCCACATAACCACCTTGCGACCCTCCCACAACTCTTTTTTGGGTCAGGACTCCTACAATTACAACACCATGAAATTTCACATTTAAATAGCTGAAATCATGAAATTTACTATCCTAAATCCTATGACTGTGAAATTGACCAAAATGGACCGTAAATTTGGTAGAGCCCCATTATGAAGAACCCGCCTGTGAGGACAGAGCAACATCACCACTCTCCAGCTTCTCATTCAGGAAGAGCTACATCATGAAGCACGTTTGCCCCATCCCAACCTCTAATGCTCCTGGCAGCCTTATAAGACCCCAGGCAGGACCAAGACTTACTGCCTTGATAACCAAATGCCTCCCAACCCGTAAATGGAGACCTATCTCACAGCAGCTTCCCCATAACCTGCCAGTGCCACTCCTCGTATTCACCAAAGCAAAGCAATATGCATCCCAACCCACACCCCAGTCCTTGCTGGTCTGAGACCTGAGTTCAAACTCCCCACACAGCAAGAGACTGTGCTGCCACTAGACCACAGAGCCAACTCCTTGCCTGCAGGGTAGGAATCCCTGATCTCTAACGCAGCAAACAGACCCACCATATGACGAAGATTTCATCTGAGTGCTCTGACAAACAGCAACGAGAGAGCAGGGACTCCTGCTAACTCTTCCCACAAAGCACACCCCACACAGAGATATTTCGGGAGATTAAGTCTGGGAAAATTGCAGCTGCATCCTCAGAGCCAAAGGGGCAGAAGCCCAGTGTGGACCGAAAGCACTAGGCCAGAAAAACTGGATGATAACTAGCTAAAGAGGTCTCCAGAGCCAGATCTTTGCAGAGCTGCTCACAATGTCTAGCAGCCAAAGAATTTAGCTATTAGCCAGTTTAATCGCCACTGAGAATGAGAAGGCCCCCAGTTTTTGAATTAGACACACAACCTACTTTCCAAATGAAGCAGCCTCATATACTTAGAGTGAAGGACTGGGGAGACAACACACCTGTGATGCGCTAGGACAAAACTTCACGGGGGACAGCTGAGGGAGATGGGCCTGGCTGAGACAGGTCAGTTAAGGCTGCTACTATACGGAGAGTGCTATACACATGCTTTAAAAGGAAATCGATTGCCCTCCAAGCTAAAAGGCTTGAAGGATTATTAGTTAAAAACTTACCATCCACTGTTCCTTGCAGGATGTATAGTGCACAGATTTTCGGATTGTCGTAGTATCCCTAGCGAAAGGGAAGACAAAGGTCAATGCTGTCAAAGAAGGAATACCCCCCACCCATCAAAGTCACTTCCCCTCTCCCTATACACATCCGCATCATGTGGCAGGGTGTGAGGGATTGGGTGGAGAAGAGAAAGAAGGGGCTTTCCCCTAGCGAGGGTTTGTTACCTTGACAAACTCAATGTGGAGCTTCCCTGTGAATGTAGAAACCTCTCCCTGGACACTCAGCTTCCCCTTTCTGATGCTGATGGGAATGATCTCGTCGTGAGCTGTGCTATGTCCAACTCGGTCAAAAATGTCCAAGTCCTTCACCACCACATGGCCATTCAAGCGCACATCAAACACCTTCAGGGGTGGAAGAGATTGTAGAGAGTATCAGAGGGGAATCAGACACATGACTGAGAGGGGACAGGACAGAAATAGTCTGTGCTCATTACAAAACCCGGGAGACAAGAGTTATTACTGCACGTGCCACCAAACCAATGCAGATTCTCTGTGCATATGGCAATCTGTCTCCATATTGAGAAGGACCCACAGCCCAAAAATAGACCACAGAAGTTAAACAATTAAGCCCTTTCAAAATGGTTTCAAATAGACAAACCTGTATCCTGCCTCTAACACGTCTCCATAACTACTGTTCAGTACTGAGGACTGCAGGGAGTTTTATTAGGCCCTATCCTCAGAAGTACCATGCACCCACACCTCCTGTTGACTTGAATGGGAGCTGTTAGTGCTCGGCACCTCTGAAAATTGTGCTCTTGGCTTTTTAATCCCAGTAGTCTGGTGGTAAAACAGGGGAAGGAGAGACATGAGGGAAAGAGATGAGACCAGACACAGAAGAAAGGGGAGGAGTTAAGTAAAGAGACTGAACAGCTAACTGAGCGGAAGCTAATCTCTGGGCTGCGGTTACTCAAGCATCACTCATAGCCTGGGATACCATCAAAACTGGGTAAAGGAGCAAACAAAAGGAAGTATGTTAGTCCTTAAATCCTACAGAACTCTATTTTATCAGGAGAGCCACCTGTTCACATCCAATTATTTCCATCCTTCTGATCAGCCTCTACAAGCCAATGTTGCTGCTTAAAATAATCACCAAGTAGGAAGCAGCATGGTCCAGTGGACAAGGTATCAGGACTAGGGTTCTAATTCCAGCTATTCCATTGAGTTATTGTGTGGCCTTGACCCCCACGTGACTCAGTTTTCCCAACTGCAAAATGGGAATCACAAAGGTGGGCAAGAATCATTAAGTGCTTAGATGTTTCCAGAAGAAAGGTGCTATACAAAAGTCAAGTGTCAGTCACATTTCACTATATAAAGTCAGTTGAAGACATGACTTCACAGACAAGTACATTGAGCTCTACTTTATATTAGAAATTGATATGGGAGCTCAGGATCGCTTTGGAATGCATCTTTAGGAACAAGTTCATCCCTAGGGCAGCTCCACTGGGCTCAGTGGAGTTACATTAGAGATGACTGTAACCCTTAGTACATTTCTTTCACCCCTTTCTGTGGCTACTCCTACCCATGCATATAAAACACCACAGATGGTGATGTGCAAGAGGGCAGACGGGAGCTGTGACCCTAAGAGCCCCTTAATACCCTGTGGCAAAGGGTTCACGGTCATGTAACAACAACTTCAATCAGGCCTGACAAACTCACTATACCTATCACATTGCAGTCATGGTATTTATCTATAAAGAATCAAATGAAAACTTAGATCATACTGGTCATCATAATCATTAAGAACAATTAAGAAATGGCAGGTGTATACTGGAAATATGTTTAAACCCAGCAAAGCAGGCAGGATTAATAAACAAAGTGTTCCTAGACAAAGGAATGCTGATTAACTTGTCTCCCTAATCCTCCAATGTAAACCAAGCATGGTAAAAGCCAACATAAGCAATCTTCATTTGCATATTAAGTCAACAGGAAAGGCACATTAACAAAAGAATGAAAAAGACAGCATGAATAACACAGCGCCTGCATGCCAGCAGGGGACAAGAACTTTATCTAGGGTTACCCTTCAGAAGAATACACTTTAAAGATTTGCTGTTCCCTCTGGGGACTCATTTCACTGAGACACACTCCGGGTAGAGGGGAGATACATGAAAAAACTGGATCCTGGTTTGATTGAAAATCCATAAACTTTGTGAAAGGCCTTTGAGGGTAAGAAAAATGCTTCAGCCAAAGGACTATAGCTCATTAAGTTATGTTTACTCTTTGAAGCATGTTAATACTTTGTTTTATTTGTAACCATATCTGTTTCCACTATCTTTACTCAGGTTTCAGAGTAGCAGCCGTGTTAGTCTGTATCCGCAAAAAGAACAGGAGTACTTGTGGCACCTTAGAGACTAACAAATTTATTAGAGCATAAGCTTTCGTGGACTACAGCCCACTTCTTCGGATGCATATAGAATGGAACATATAATGAGGAGATATATATACACACATACAGAGAGCATGAACAGGTGGGAGTTGTCTTACCAACTCTGAGAGGCCAATTAATTAAGAGAAAAAAAAAAAAAAAAAACTTTTGAAGTGATAATCAAGCTATGCTCTCTGTATGTGTGTATATATATCTCCTCATTATATGTTCCATTCTATATGCATCCGAAGAAGTGGGCTGTAGTCCACGAAAGCTTATGCTCTAATAAATTTGTTAGTCTCTAAGGTGCCACAAGTACTCCTGTTCTTTTTATCTTTACTCAGTATCACTTACATCTCTGTTCCTAAGATACTTATTGGTTTTGCTATAAATTCATCTGAGTGCTGTTAAGTAAAGGGTGAACCCTCGGCTGAGTTAACAGGCTGGTGTGTGATATGCCTCTTTGGAGACAGCAGACTTGGTAATTTCTGGGAGTGTCCGGTGACTGAGCCTGGATACTGCAGAGGAACACGCCACATGGAGTTTTGGACAGTGAAGTGCACCTGAGGTTTACCTACAAGGCAAAGTAAAGGCTGGCAAAGTTTTTGAGGAGGCTGTTTGGGTGGTTAGCAGACCAGAGTGTAGGGAACTGACACAGAGGTTAGCTCCCATGAGACTCTCACCCTCCGCAGGGAGTAACAAGGTGATTCTCAGTCCTGAACTCCCCAAGAGCATGTCACAGGATCCTGGCATACACAGCCCTAGACAGAAATTAGCATCATCAGAGATAACCAAGGAAGGATCCTGGGTCGGGGGAGACTTAGCTTACCTTCTGCTGGGACTGTGCAAAATAGACTTCAGCAAACTTCAACACCACAACGTAGTCGCCCTCCTCCTTAATGGGGACTTCATACCCAAAGGTCTCCTCGTTGTAACGCTCAGTCTGGTACAGAATCTGATCCTCTGTGTTGGACCGCAAGATTGGCAGCTTCATGCCATAGTCAGAGGCTGGGTTCCAAATATAAAATCAACAAGAATGGAAGGGTTAACTTCTGAGGCATCGGCAGAAGACAACTCTATAAACAACCTCCAAGCACCTGCAAGAGGACCAATTCTCTTGAGGCCCCATAGTCCCTCCTAATTCTGACCAATGGGGGGCACTACTTCCTTTCAAGTGTCCCCATCCCCACTTTACCAACAGCCACACTTCTTTTTTTAATCCAGTACACCAGAGGGGGAGGCAGGTTGAGCAGTGGCTGGAGGAAACCTGAATCCTACAGAAACACAGTTCTGACTATCAACCATCCCCAAGCCAGTTAGCAGAGAAAAGGTCCTATTTCACGGACTGGGTGCGCTAAGGTTCCCCCGAGACCTCTTCCACTTGGTTCCCCAAGATCTCAGTTCGACTCCAGTCTAATTTCTCAGCTTCCTTTATTTGGCATATAGTAAATCTACATTGATCAGACTCAAGGATAGGGTGTGTGTATAGAGTATACCACACATCCAGAGTTACACAGCAAATCTCTTCCCTTATATACGTTTACAAATTACACTACATCACACATTTTGGAATTGGCTTAAATCACTTTGTAGAAACCAAACCCTGTACAGCACGCACTGTCCATGCATAACTTACTCTTTACCTCAGCTTACAATCCAGGTTTATCTTATCCTTTGTTACCCTGTCCATTGTAAATGGTTCCCTGGGCATTCCCCGTATTTTAGCTAGTACAGACATTGTTTCCAGCCTGTTGATCCATTTACCTCCCTAATCCTGTCTCCCAAGAAATAAGGCCTCACCCATGTCAAGCCAGACCTACAGCATCAGAGGACTTGCCCATGAGATCAGACTTCTCTAGAGAAAGAGCACTTAGAACTTCTAATGTTTTAACCAACATGATGCAGTGCACAAATGAAATGAAGTCAATTTAGGACTGAGTCACCTCAGATAATATAATCCCATCCCCTACAACTGACTTGACATTAAAAACCTAATTACAATTTCTCCTAAAAAAACGTTAAAAAGCCATGTTCCACCCAAGAGAAAACATGCAGGCTGGGAGACTGTTGCATGTATTAGAGGGATCTTAATAAAACCCCTTTCTTCTTGCTAATAATCCTTCAAACACCACGCAGGGAACCTGAATCAATAAGGATGTGCGCACCCGAGGGCTCTGATGACCATGCAAACTACCTCATATGATTTTATGGGATATACATCAGAGCCACATGTGTGCGTGAGCCTTTACTTCAGTTATCTGTACACTACACAATGAAGAATGTTTCTAGCTGTGCCGGTATCTGAAGCAAGCATGGAGGTTAAATACTTGTTTGTCCTTCCTTGTTGTTTAATATCTGTATCATAATGGAACTCAGGGGACTCAATCAGCAATAGAGCCCCATTGTACTGGGCACTCTACAAACACATAAGATGGCATAAGCCCCAAAGAGCTTACAATCTAAAATGCTATTCTCATCGGATGGAATAGAGGAGACTCTGGATGGCATCTGCACAACTGGCACTTCCAGTCAGCAGTGAAAGCTGATCTAAGCTTTTAGCTGTCAGCTGACAGTTGCTATTTCCACTCCCATTTCCATGGAAACAGACATTGGGTTGGGTTGGCCAATGCAGAGTAAGCCAACAGCTCATAGCCCAGCACCTATGTCCAAGCCCATGGAAATGACGGAGAGGAAACTAACACCTGTTCTACACAGCGAGAACCCTTGGGTAAGGCTGCTATTGTTCTGTAACCAGGAGGGACGGTCATGGAGGCTTGATCATCAGAACCACAGGAGGTGAAGAGCTCTCACTGTTTTCACATCCTGCTGTAAATACATCTCTTTTTCCAGCTACATGTTAACTAATTACAGTAGTCCAAATAGCTCATAAACACTAGCTCAACTCCTATGTAACGCTGCAGGTTAGAGACAAGCCTGCAGAGAAAGGAAGTTTGTTGTCAGGCTGGGATAGTGACCATCAGAGTGAATTCACCCAAACACACAAATGACTAATTCATTTGTATGCTGCAGTTCTTCATGATGCAATGGAAGTGGATCTGAATTAGCAGTATTTTTGTTGTGGTGAAGAATGACTGAAGCACCAAGACAGAAACAAACCATTACACATTAAAAGTAACAAAAGTAGCCACTATCTTCATTTGTTTGTCATCTGGATATGCTATAAATCCCTTAGTTATACTTTCTCCCTTAAGTCCCAGGATCAGAATTTGAGGCTTGAGGGGAAACAACCCTAAAATGCCATCCCAGGACTTTTAAGCCATCAGCAGCAGGATTTCTGCTGCAGCCATTACCTGCCCATCCACACAAATGGGAGCAGAATGAGTAACTGAGGGAACTAAAATGATGGTGCAATAAAAACCGTTGAAGGAGAAGGAAGATAGCAGTTGACCTCATGGGTTAAAGTCTTACTTGCTGAGCCCGGCACTGTGGTTGCAGCAGGGTTATTGTAACAGGCTGCTGTTCAGTGAGACACCATGAACAAACACTCTTTTGGGAGGAGCAAACCACAACACTGCCACACTGTTTGAAAAGGAACCCTTTTTTTCCCTCAGATTGAAAAAGAGATTGCTAAAGTCCAAAGAGACATTCTCCTCCAGGTTGCAGCTGCACGTGTTAATCATACAGTTGTAGGTCAGCCTCCCCTTAAAATTAATAATGATATTTGAACACCTACGGCTAGTGAAATACAGGTCACCAGCAGATAAGCCTTTGGTGGGGCAAACTAAAAGCTTATAAGCTTTACAGAGTACACATATTTAAATGGTAAATTCCTCTGGGCTGTTACGTGTGTGTGAAGGGTCAACCACATCTAGGGCACTGTGTAAGTAGTAGACACCATCACTGCAAGAAGAAGAACAGGAGTACTTGTGGCACCTTAGAGACTAACAAATTTATTAGAGCATAAGCTTTCGTGGACTACAGCCCACTTCTTCGGATGCAAGGAGAGCTGCATCGATGCTGTATGTTGCAGCTGTAGCAGTGATGGGCAGGAGACCCAAGCCTTGAATGGGTAGTTCACCTTGTCTGCACCACAAGAGGTACCTGTTGCTGATAATGGGTGTATCTTAACACAATCCTTTGTTACACTTGCAGCTAAGTGATATTGTGCTGCCACCATTATCAGCAGCAGGCAATTTCCCGACCACAGACAAGGCTTTACAAGTCCAGCAGCATCTGCAACACTGAGTAGGGTTACCATATCTCATAAATAAAAAAAGAGGACCCTCCACGGGCCATGGCCCCGCCCATTTCCCCACCCCAACTCCGCCCCTTCCCCCACCCTAACTCCGCCCCCTCCTCCCTCCCACTCCCAGCCAGGGGGAAAGGGCTGCCCCAGTGCTACCAGCATCACGGTTTCCCGGGCAGCCCCCAGACCCTGCGCCCCCAGCCGGCGCTTCCCCAGCGCAGCTGGTGCCCGGGAGGGGAAGCGCCCAGCCGGGGGCGCAGGGTCTGGAGGCTGCCCAGCAAACCGTGAAGCCGGTAGCGCTCGGGCTTTGGGCAGCCCCCTTGCCTCCGGACCCTGTGCCCCCAGCCGGGCACTTCCCCTCCAGGGCTCCGGCGGCTCTGCGTAACACTGTATAAGTTACTCTTATACACTGTATAAGTTACACAGAGCCGAAGAGGAGCAGAGCCTCCACAGCTGGAGGCTCTGCTCCTCTTAGGCTCTGTTTAAGAGCCGGACTGCCCCAGCGCTACCGGCTTTGGGCAGCCCCCGTTCCTCCGGAGCCCGGGAGGGGAAGAGCCCGGCTGGGGGCGCAGGGTCCGGAGGCAAGGGGGCTGCCCGAAGCCGGTAGCTCTCGGGCAGCCCAGTTCTTAAACAGAGCCTCCAGCGGCTGGGGCTCTGTGTAACTGACACTGTGTCAGTTACACAGAGCCCCTGCGGCTGGAGGCTTTTCTCCTCTTTGGCGCTGTGTAACTGACACTGGGTCAGTTACACAGAGCCCCGGGGGCTGGAGGCTTTTCTCCTCTTTGTCTCTGTGTAACTGACACTGGGTCAGTTACACAGAGCCCCGGGGTCTGGAGGCTCCAGCCGCCGCCGCTCTGTTTAAGAGCCCGGCTGCCTGAACGCTACCGGCTTCGGGCAGCCCCGTGCCTACAGACCCTGCGCTGCCAGCGCCCGGGAGGGGAAGTGCCCGGCTGGGGGCGCAGGGTCCGGAGGCACGGGGCTGCCCGAAGCCGGTAGCGCTCGGGCAGCCCGGCTCTTAAACAGAGCGGCGGCGGCTGGAGCCTCCAGACCCCGGGGCTCTGTGTAACTGACCCAGTGTCAGTTACACACAGCCCCGGCGGCTGGAGGCTCCAGTCCCCGCGGCTCTATTTAAGAGCCGGGCTGCCCGAGAGCTACCGGCTTCGGGCAGCCCCGTGCCTCCAGACCCTGCGCCCCCAGCCGGGCACTTCCCCTCCCGGGCTCCGGCGGCGCAGGGTCTCCAGGCACGGGGCTGCCCGAAGCCGGTAGCGTTCAGGCAGCCGGGCTCTTAAACAGAGCCGCCATTTTCCCGGACATGTTCTGCTTTTTGGCAATTCCCCCCAGACGGGGGTTTGACTGCCGAAAAGCCGGACATGTCCGGGAAAAAGAGGACGTATGGTAACCCTAACACTGAGGCTTTGTCTACATTACACTTTCATTGTTAAAACTTTTATCACTCAGGGGTATGGAACTTATTCCTGAACGACAAAAGTTTTAACGACAAAAAGCACCAGCGTGTACAGTGCTTCGTTGGCGGGAGCTGCTCTCCTGTCAACCAAGTTACTTCCCCTTGTTGGAGGTGATTTTATTTTTGTCACCAGGAGAGCTCTCTCCTGGCGATAGAGAGCAGCTACACGGTTTACCTTATAACAGCGCGGCTGCAGTGGCACAGCCGTACCGTTGTAAGGTGTGCAGTGTAAACACAGCCTGAATCTGGATCGCAGTGTTTGACGCTGGGTATAACAGTACCTGACTAGAACAGGGATCATGTTCTTTACCTTCAGCCATTATCATATTTGAACATCCAGAAGTGGGGCAAAGGAGAACAGTAACTTGGCTCCCAAGAGACATTATTCATGCTGTGGGCAGATAAAGAAACTAGCATCTCACTTCATGAGGCTTAAGTGCTGACTGGCTCCTCCCCTACCCTAGAACTGAGGATCCAAAGTGCAGCTGCAACATATTCTATGTCCTACACCCTCTGGTGGATTTTTGATTTCACTGCTTCAGCAGCTACAACAGTGGTACGTACCCCATACTAGTGTATTCCCATTTACTGCCTTCACCCAGGGCACAGCTAATGTAGAATCCTGCCATGACCTCAGGGCTGGAGGTCTACTGCCAGAAATGGTGGGTGAGCCAGCAGCCACATTTTCATTTATCGTGACCTCCCATGCAATAGGTACTAGGGTTCCTCATTCACCAGCAGGTGCTCAGCCTTGCTGCCCCCTGGTAGAATTCCATCACTGGGTAATGGGTCCTGCCACTATGCAACATGCAGTTCAGCTGTGGAAACTGCCTGAACCCTGTGCTTGTCTCACTGAGACTGTTCCCAGTGGGGCTTCAAACTTACAGCCCCTGCTGCAGAAACTGGAGTGTTTCTCTGGAAAAAGCAAGTTGCTACATGTTGTTGAATGGTCAGGCTACCAAACTGGCATCACCTTTCAAGAGTAAGTTCCACTTCAGTCCATAAGGACAGACTTCCCCTCAGATGACATTCCTGCAGTCTAAAGCAGGGAACCTGAAGTTTTACAAGGCTAAACCCTGCAAGACTCATCCAGTTAGCAGGGAGCTACCATATTTCAGGTGAGACACTGGGCATGCTCAACAGAGGGGTGGTTTTTTTGCAAGTCAGTTTTGCAGGCTACAGCCAACATAGCAGTCTCTCAGCTCCTGTGGGCATCCCTTCCCCAAAAAAGGCCTGGTTTAGCAGAAGCTAAATAACTACTTTTAAAATTCTTCTTGCTGATAAGTATCAGAGGGGTAGCCGTGTTAGTCTGGATCTGTAAAAAGCAACAGAGTCCTGTGGCACCTTTAAGACCAACAGATATATTGGAGCATAAGCTTTTGTGGGTGAATACCCACTTCGTCAGATGCAAGTGGGTATTCACCCACAAAAGCTTATTCTCCAATACATCTGTTAGTCTTAAAGGTGCCACAGAACTTCCTGTTGCTTCTTGCTGATAAGTATCACTTTGATATTTACAGCTTTCTGATGGACAATACAGAGACCTCAAACAGTCTGCTCCTGTGAGGTCTGATGCAGGGTCCCCAAAGTGCTCGTTTCCTTTTTTCTATCTCCCGCTGGAGGCTACCCTCTCAAAAGTTAGATCTAGACTCATCTCAATGAGACACTAATGCCCTAGCAGTTTCAAGAAGAGTGAAGCCATTCAGCTATGAACAAATAAGCAACTTATGCTCCGTTAGGATCACATGCTAGAATTGTGATATAATCAGAGGTGGACGACACCAACCTCCCAACTGTTTGCCCCTGCCTGCTGAAACAGAGCACATGCTGTAAAGTCAGACTCTGCAGCTCTACAAACAGCTGCTCTCGTGTATGCACCTGGCCAGAGAGTGTGTCATGGTGGCAGAAGCAGGTAGCTCTGAGTGTTATACAAGTTCACATGCAGTTCAGCACTATCAGCCCGGTCCCCTTCCTCATCTGGAGAGGAGTAAGGGCAGAGTGTTAAGGGCAGCCTTCCATTGCCACATGGCTCACAGCATGTGACAAGGCAAGCACCGATTCCTTTCCTGTCTCACTTCACTCCCCTCACAAAAACCCTCCTCAGTATGACTGGAAGTTACAGAACAGGGAATGAAGGAGCAGAACAGGTACCCAGCATGGCAAGTGCTTAGGTTATCAACAGGAAAATGGCAACCAACTCAAAGAGAAGTGTAGGGGCAGGGGAACCTTTATCGCTGTAACAGATGGGAGGAGGGTTCAACACTTGCTGGGTGACTGGAGACAAGAATTGCCGAGATAGGGAACTCCTCCAGAGGAGCCAAGAGCGCCAAATGGGGAAAGGAAGAGGTGAGGAGAGAGGCCAGGAGGAAGCAGGAGGGGGAAAACAAGACAGAAGAGGATGGGAGGCTAACCTAGCGCACTGAGGACATGCAGGGCGGCTGCACCCGGGAGTTTGGCCCCTCAGGGCTTGTTTAGGGTCTCCGGCATCAGTGCAGACTGGCGCAAGCCAGCAGGGCTCCGAAGCCCTAGACGGATGAAGCCGTCCCTTTAGCCCCCCTTTAAAAGATACCTGGCTAGGAGCCTTTCTTCTGGTAAGGGTACGTGGGCAGCAGGCCCCGGTCCGCACCTGGCACCTGTCCCCAGTCGGCTGCTCAGCCAGAAGCCTCCAAACAGCCCCGGCCAGGGGAGCGGGAAAGCGTCTAGCCGGGCTCCAGACGGCTCCGTTAGCCACTGCTCCAAGCGCTCACCGAGCCGGCCATGAGGCGGGCACGCCGGGGCAGCCGGCTGGGCCTCTAGGGGGAGGGAAGGGTTAAGTGCCCTTCA
The DNA here is from genome assembly GCF_027887155.1 of Malaclemys terrapin pileata. Lineage (NCBI taxonomy): Eukaryota > Metazoa > Chordata > Testudines > Emydidae > Malaclemys > Malaclemys terrapin. The sequence goes on along the minus strand of NC_071520.1, from coordinate 11,269,088 downwards.
GATGCGCGCCTATCACCACCTCACACCGCCCGCTGCCTGGCAAGGAGCCTGCCCGTCCCGGGCCTGGGCAGCGCGCAGCACAGGGGTGCCACAGCCTGGGCTGGTCGCACTGGAGGGGCAGCGCGGCAGGACGGTGCCTGAGGGGCGAAGGGGGAGCGGGAAGGGGCCGGCGGGAGGGCAGAGGAGATGACGAGAACAGATCGGAGGGAGGCGGGACGTGGCCAGGCCTCCGGCTCCCTCCCCCCGGGGCCTCACCTCGGCCCACCCGGCCCTCGAGCGGGTCTTTGCGGAAGTGGATGCCGTTCACGTCCACATGGGCCTCGCCGCCCGCGTTCACTGCCCAGATCACGTTGTCGGCCAGGCCGGCTCCCGAGGCCCCCAGCAGGGCCGCGAGCACCAGAGCCGCCCCAGGCGCCCAGCGGGCCCCGGCCGCCCCCATCTCCGGCTCCCGGCTCCTGCTCTCAGCTCAGCGCAGCCCCGCCCCGCCGCACATGCCGCCCTCCTCTTCCTGCCGCGGCAAGGGGGCACCCGAACCCGCTAGCCAGAAGGAGGGAGACCCGTCAACCACTCACCGCCCGTGGTCTTGAATGTTAACTACCTGCCCGTCTGCCATTGGGTATTGGAGTCACCATATTTGTATATTAATAAAATGACGAGCCAATAGGAACGAGCCAGGATAGCAAGTTTGGTTGAGAGATAAGCAGGTACCAGGCGGCTAAGGCTGTTGGGTTGGCAAAGGCCGGGGGAGTGGGGACTGGCGCGCACCATGTGCAGGGAGTGGTACAAACCCACGCTCCCCCCGCCCCCCCCGAACGTCTCCTATTCCCGAGCGGGTGATAGGTTCCTCCTCTCTCTGGGCTTTTACCATCCGCTCGGGAGGGGGGACACGGAACGCACCACTTGCCCGAAGTGGGAGAAGCTTCTCCGCGACCGGGCCGGGCTCCTTGGGTGCGACCACTGGGACACAGAGGAGGAAAACGGCAACGCAATGTTCCCTCAGTACTTCCTCCCGCCACTCCCGGGCCAGACCGGCCTCTCTCTCTCTGAGAGCGCTCCCAAGGGTCCCACCAATCAGGAAGCTCCAACGCGGCTGGAACGTAATGCATTGTGGGAAGGCAACGGAACGGAAGCAGGCGGGTGGCTCAGCCTGTGGGGGTTCCCATGGCAACCGTCACCTTCCCCGTCGCCAGCGGAATGACGATTCTTATCAGACCCGAGTCCCTCTATCCCGGGAGACGGGGATCCCCGCACAGGGGCAGGGAGAGGAGGGGGCCCGTGTGGGTGCCGGGCCCCCGTAGCCTCAGGGAGGGGGATCCCCGTGTGGGTGCCGGGCCCCCGTAGCCTCAGGGAGGGGGATCCCCGTGTGGTGCCGGGCCCCCGTAGCCTCAGGGAGGGGGATCCCCGTGTGGGTGCCGGGGCTCGGTAGGCTCAGGGAGGGGATCCCCGTGTGGGTGTCGGGGCCCGATAGGCTCAGGGAGGGGGATCCCCGTGTGGGTGTCGGGGCCCGGTAGGCTCAGGGAGGGGGATCCCCGTGTGGGTGCCGGGGCCCGGTAGGCTCAGGGAGGGGGATCCCCGTGTGGGTGCCGGGGCCCGGTAGGCTCAGGGAGGGGGATCCCCGTGTGGGTGCCGGGGCCCGGTAGGCTCAAGGAGGGGGATCCCCGTGTGGGTGCCGGGGCCCGGTAGGCTCAGGGAGGGGGATCCCCGTGTGGGTGCCGGGGCCCGGTAGGCTCAGGGAGGGGGATCCCCGTGTGGGTGCCGGGGCCCGGTAGGCTCAGGGAGGGGGATCCCCGTGTGGGTGCCGGGGCCCGGTAGGCTCAAGGAGGGGGATCCCCGTGTGGGTGCCGGGGCCCCGTAGCCTCAGGGAGGGGGATCCCCATGTGGTGCTGGGTGCAGCAGCTCTGCGCCTGGTGAAGATCCAGCCCATGGTGGGGTGCAGGGGGTGATTGGTTTCTTTCGCTGGTGGAGGGGGAGGACGTTTGTGAAACGCTTCTTTAAGCATCACCAGTTCGGTGCGTTGGGTGCTCGAGGTGCCTGAAGAGAAGTTGACCTTGGGATGGGGCCTGGCATTTCAGGGCCTGCCCATGGATGAGACAGGCAGATTAGGAAGCCACATTTTTAATTTCAGCCCCTGGTTTAACCCATAAGCGGAGGCTCTAACCCCCACTACACACACGCAATCGCGAAATGAAAGAAAGGAGTTCATGTGTGTTCATAATGGAAACTGTCAAGAAGCCAAGTAGATCTCATGACCCCAGGTAGGGCAGTTCCTGCAGGACATCCAGCACCAAACAACTACATGGTCAAAGGAAAACTATTTAGATCTGGGTGTCCTCACTTGGTGTCCCACCTACACACTTCTCTCCCACCTCTTGCCATTTCTCTCTGTCCTTCCAGCTGTCATGGAATCATAGAATATCAGGGTTGGAAGGGACCTCAAGAGGTCATCTAGTCCCACCCCCTGCTCAAAGCAGGACCTAATCCCAACTAAATCATCCCAGCCAGGGCTTTGTCAAGCCTGACCTTAAAAACCTCTAAGGAAGGAGATTCCACCACTTCCCTAGGTAACCCATTCCAGTGCTTCATCACCCTCCTAGTGAAAAAGTTTTTCCTAATATCCAATCTAAACCTCCCCCACTGCAACTTGAGACCATTACTCCTTGTTCTGTCAGCTGGTACCACTGAGAACAGTCTAGATCAGTGGTTCCCAAACTTTAACAACCTTTGAACCCCTTTCACTAAAATGTCAAGTCTCACAAACCCCTTCCTAAAAATGAATATATCCAGGGATTTTCTCCTTTACCTGAGTATAAATTATAAAAGTAGTGATCTTGGAAATATAAAATTTGTTTTTATGACATGCTTATTACACACTATTTATTATTAATTATTATTCATCATTACAGTATTTTATTACATTATGAAAACGGCAACACTCTTCCAAGATCTCACTTTCCTTTCGTAGCTTGTATCATTTTGAATAAGCCTGTTATAAGACAAGGCTCCTATGTTTCATCAAGGAGTATCAGATGTGAAACAGCATGAAGGTATTTAAGAAGACAACTTGAAGAGTTCCTCCTACACAAGCATTCAGGTCTTGAAAGCAGTCCAGACAAACAACGCATGTTACAACACAGCTTAAACTTATTGTTTTTAAAATTATTATGAAGAACACTAGCTGCCTATTTAATTTTAAAAACAGCAAAAAATATCCACTTCCCTTTCCATTTCTTATGAGTCGTCTTGAAGTTTAAATCTCAGTGTGATAGATATGCTTGCTTTGATCTGCTTAGCTCTTGGAAGTCCAGGGGCTCTGGGCTGCTGGCCCTATGGGGTCCCTATGGACAGCTCTGTCTGCCATTAGGGAATTTTTTCCCGAGAACCCCCTGTAACATTTTGTGAACCCCCAGGGATTCACAAACCCCAGTTTGGGAACCACTGGTCTAGATCCATCCTCTTTGGAACCCCCTTTCAGGTAGTTGAAAGCAGCTATCAAATCCCCCCTCATTCTTCTCTTCTGCAGACTAAACAATCCCAGTTCCCTCAGCCTCTCCTCATAACTCATGTGCTCCAGCCCCCTAATCATTTTTGTTGCCCTCTGCTGGACTCTTTCCAATTTTTCCACATCCTTCTTGTAGTGTGGGGCTCAAAACTGGACACAGTACTCCAGGTGAGGCCTCACCAATGTCGAATAGAGGGGAACGATCACGTCCCTCGATCTGCTGGCAATGCCCCTACTTATACAGCCCAAAATGCCGTTAGCCTTCTTGGCAACAAGGGCACACTGTTGACTCATATCCAGCTTCTTGTCCACCGTAACCCCTAGGTCTTTTCTGCAGAACTGCTTCCTAGCCACTCGGTCCCTAGCCTTTAACAGTGAATGGGATTCTTCCGTCCTAAGTGCAGGACTCTGCACTTGTCCTTGTTGAACCTCATCAGGTTTCTTTTGGCCCAATCCTCTTAATTTGTCTAGGTCTCTCTGTATCCTATCCCTACCCTCCAGCATATCTACCACTCCTCCTGTCTCACTTTCCTTCTTTCTATCTCTTTCCTTAATTTACATCAGCCCTCCAGTTCTAGTTTCTCTATTTGCAGAGAAACTGGAAAGGTGTAATCTGTGGGAATAATGTGATTTCCATTTTTTATTTAATAATTTATTTTATTTGTATGGACATAGAACTAGATCCTATTATCCTGATGCAGAGAACATCCTGTTAGCATCATTAGGAGTTCTGGATAAGGACTGTAGCATCTGACCCAACTTGACTGAATTCTCTAGATGGAGTCATCTCATACTCTCAGTGGTTCTCAAACTTTTGTACTGGTGACCCCTTTCACATACCAAGCCTCTGAGTTTGACCCCCCTTATAAATTAAAACCACTTTTTTATATATTTAACACCATTATAAATGCTGGAGACAAAGCGGGGTTTGGGGGTGGAGGCTGGCAGCTTGTGACCCCCCATGTAATAATCTCTCACCCCCTGAGGGGTCCCGACCCCCAGTTTGAGAACCCCTGCTTAGTTTACATCATACAATTGGTGACATTCAGCAACCAAGCAACTGCAGCCAAGAGGAGGCATATTAATGCCAAATGTGGTTAACAACTAGGGTGACCAGATGTCCTGATTTTATAGGGACAGTCCCGATTTTTGGGTCTTTTTCTTATATAGGATCCTAATTACCCCCCACCCCGTGTCCCGATTTTTCACACTTGCTGTCTGGTCACCCTATTAACAACACTACTCTCAAACACATCTCACAGGTTATTCCTAGTGAGATGTGACTCTTGCTTTACAAACGTACGGGTTGCTTGGACAAGCAGGTAGAGCTTTTCTTTAAACATCAGGGCAGAGTCTGTTTAAAACGCTTTTCATTCCATTCTCTGCTGCCACAGTTAATCCTGTCTGCCCGTCACTTTTTATTTGAGTGCCCATTACTATGCTGAATAGATGGATGGGAAACCAGTTAGAGCACAAACTGTACTGAAACAAGATGGGGGTAGCCACAGCTGCTGAGAGAGACTCATCAGGCATTTTCTGTAGGTGCAGCTTTTCATCAGATCGGAACAGTGCTTTCTTTGTGTTTATGCTTTTTATAGGGACTGTTTAGTCCAAGCAATACACTATTCCTACATAATGCACTGTCCAGAATCCAAGATGGCATAAACACGGGACCCAGCAAAACATATTAAATGTCTCTTGAGACTGAGGGAAGTCAAAAGACTCTGTGGATGGTGTCTACTAAGAGATCTCTGAGTTGGTGTGAGAGGGGAAGCAAAATGTCTCGGGAAAGCACAAGAGGTGGCGAGACAGGGAAGTGAAAGGTTTCTGGGGTGATTGCAAAAAGTGAAGATACTGGGAAGTCAAAGGTCTTAGGGACTTTTTCAGATCTTCATAATAAATGCAGTTGAAAGGTGAACTGCCAGGGAAAGAAAGTATTTGTGTCCTTTACTGCTCCTTAAAGGGTTTAAAGTTATTGCACCTAATCCTCACATACCCCCCTCCTCCATATCGTGTTTTACAGAAGAACTGTCAGGTCCTCACATGTCCTTATGTTATCCTGGAGGACTATGACAAGATCTTTGGAGGACCTGGCATAGGACTTCACAGCTGAAGTTTGGATGAAACCTGATTTTTTAACTAAGTTCTTGCCCAAGGTAAATGGGGTCAAATAGCCTCATGATTTTCACATTTGCCCCAGTATGACCATGAATGTCATTCTTGTTGTGGTCCTCTCTCTCTCTCTCTCTCTCTCTCTCTCTTACCCCTGGAAGTCTCAGACTGAAGCTGGGTTCATCTGATGTCCTACTTGCTCCTAAACATGCCACACTGGGTGGCTATCACACTGGCACTTACCATCTTTTATCCTACACTTTGGCCAGAGGCACTGCCATATTTAAAAAAATCAGCTCCATCGTCTTTCAACCTCAGCACTACAGATTGTAGTTGAAATTATTCTACATCTTTTCTAAAGCACCTTGAGAAGTCTTGGCAAATACAGCCTTGCAAAAGCTGAGTTGGTTCAGCGATAGGATACTAAAGCAATCATTCCTGAGACCTGCAGAGTGTGAAGCCCCACAAGTGGGATCCCCTTAACTCCTTTCATAATAGGATGAATAAAGTAGCCAGTCCTGATTTTGCATACATTGGTCACTAGAGGGCAGTATGTGGTTAGAACTGTGTCCCGAAATGCTTTGCGATGGATTGTCCGAAGGAATGTGGCAAGACCATGTTCTTAAAACAAAAATGCAGCCAGAGGCCTGGCTCAGCAGCATCTGCCTCCCTTAGAGCTGGTGACAGGAAATGCCAGCCACAAAAATAGTTTGAACTCCCATTCCTGGAGCCTCATTCTCAAACGCCAGTCTCTAGAAGAGGGGAAGCCCAGAACAATATAGCGGGATAATTAGCTTTATTAGAGCTGATCTATACTCATAGAGAAACAAATGCCTTCCAAAGGTGACACCCTTAAAAAGAAATCCTCTAAAATATGTAGGCATCTAACTCCCATTGAAATGACATTTGAAATAGAGGAAAACATGGCCGTGTATCAAGGTATAAGACAGGTTTCAGAGTAGCAGCCGTGTTAGTCTGTATCCGCAAAAAGAACAGGAGTACTTGTGGCACCTTAGAGACTAACAAATTTATTAGAGCATAAGCTTTCGTGGACTACAGCCCACTTCTTCGGATGCATATAGAATGGAACATATATTGAGGAGATATATATACACACATACAGAGAGCATGAACAGGTGGGAGTTGTCTTACCAACTCTGAGAGGCCAATTAAGTAAGAGAAAAAAAACTTTTGAAGTGATAACCAAGCTAGCCCAGTACAGCCTTATCAACCTGTCTGTACTGGGCTAGCTTGATTATCACTTCAAAAGTTTTTTTTGGCCTCTCAGAGTTGGTAAGACAACTCCCACCTGTTCATGCTCTCTGTATGTGTGTATATATATCTCCTCAATATATGTTCCATTCTATATGCATCCGAAGAAGTGGGCTGTAGTCCACGAAAGCTTATGCTCTAATAAATTTGTTAGTCTCTAAGGTGCCACAAGTACTCCTGTTCTTTTATCAAGGTATAGTCAATATCAATAAGTGACTGCAGCCTTTCTACTATTCCCACTTCATTAATTACAAAATGCATTTTCCAACTCATTTTTTAAATAGCTAGCACTGTTCTAAAGGAGGCCATTGTCCTGAAAATCACTTTTCCTTCTGAAAATATTGTGCCTGTTGTTAAAATTGGTATTGCTGACACAGATTAAAGAAAAAATATTTTCTCTGTTTTTTTCAACGTTCTCTTTGGCTGTTTGACAGCATTTTGTGTGCAGTCAGTTTCACTGATGATGGTTAATTGCACTTCCCATCTCATCTGCTAGCGTGCAACATCTCTCTCAAGCACTGCTCAGGGGGATCTCATATGCTTAACCCAAGGTCCTGGCAGCAAAACAAACTGAAGGGGCATCAGGTAGATGTGTGCCAAGAGAAGAAGGAGCAGAAAGATGGCTCTAAGCAGATTTAGTGATGTTGCTCTCTGGTCCACCCAACAGACCCTTCTAAACATCATCAGGAGAGCAGCAAATCCTTATGCTTTTTAAATGGCCTTTCCGTGCTATTGAAAGGGGACTCATTTAGAACAGTGTATTATTAGAAATAAGTATTACAAGTTGTGTCCCTCTAATATCTCTGTGACTGGGAATTGGATGTCCAGTTTGCTGACTGAAGCCCTAATCCTGCACACTGCTCCATATGGACAGACCCCAGAACCTGGCCCTCAGTCATGACTAAAGGACTGCTAATCAGCACCATGAGAGGCTGGAAGCTTTCACGGTTGTTTTAAGGTTAGTCTTGTAAGTTACTAGAAAAATTGGTGAAAAAAATATTAAACCAATGTTAAATTAACTGCACACACAAAACTTAATAAATCAAACTTTCAGTTTCCAATTGCAAAATGCTCTGGCCTCTCTCATGCATTGAAATAGTGATGAACGCTCCCTTTTTCACGGACTTTAGTAACAAACAGGGAACATGTTTCTTGGGTTTTTTTAGGTATTTAAAATTTGTATTACATTTTACTGTGTTTTGGTGTTTGTTACAGCTCTCTACTGGATGGAATCAGAATTACTCAACTGCATGTCATTACTTCTGAAAGGTAGATTCAGTCCCCTTTAGTTCACACTTGTGTTTTGGGTGCAGGATCCATGTTATTTTCTCTCTGCTGCCATGAAACTTCTAAGTCCTCACTTGATTTGCTACAATATTATCGCTAAAATTGGTTAAGGTTTCAACATATGTACTAATTGAGTGATTTTGATGACCTTTGGGTAGTTCCACTGCCAATTGCTGAATAGGCACAAGCCTTGGTATTGCAAACATGATGATTCTTGCAGCCACTATATATAAAGTGTCCTCTAGACTAGAGGGTGCCCTGTTTTGGTTGTACTGTGAATGCTGCCCATATGGTAAAAGCAGGATGCTATTTTTAGAGACTCTGAATTACCCAGTTGTATGCCCCACATCAGGACATAGTTGAATACCTGTTGTTAAACAAAAGTGTGCATGAATATTGCATGTGTGGCCTGAATCAACTGGGCCAGAGGTGACCCAGGCTAAACCTTAGTAGCAGCAAATCAGCCTAAATAGAACAGGGTACAGCAAATCAGAACTCCTGAGTTCTAATCTCAGTGATTCTACAGACTTGTTCTGTGGCCTTGGCCTAGTCACTAACTGCTTTTTGCCTCCATTTGTCAATATGATACCATCTATTATGTAGTGGTATTGGGAGGCTTAATTATCTGTAAAGCTGTCTGAGATCCTCCAATGTCATACAAGCTGGCGTTGCTGGTTCCGTGATTCAGAGGCCTCCATGACATACTCCTCAAACTGGTTCAGCAAGGAAGCTACAAGTGCTGTTGCTGTCCCAGAATAGAAAGGCTTTCTTCCCTTTTAGATTATTCTGAATCGGGCAGGAGTCTACCCTGGTGCAGACACCTATCAGCCCAGAAGGGTTCTACATGTTTGCAGATAGATGGCTCCTTCCTCAGGAACAATAGGCCATGAGTCAGGGCTGAAAAAATCAATCATTTGCTCAAACTGCAATTGCAGAATTCCTGGCTGCATTCTGACTGTCTGCCTCAGACCAGGAGCTGCTTAGGGGGCTATGTGCAGACAGGCCCTACTTTTGTATCTACCCTCAACTGAGTAGAGATTTTACTGCATTAAAGATATTACCTCACTCAACTTGTCTCTCTGCTGATTTTACTATTAAGCAAATTCCCAGGAACATCTCCAAAGGGCCATGGTCCTTGGCTCTAGCTAGTTAGGACTCTAGTCTCTGTCTGCTCCTGACCAATCTGACTCCATCTCATTCTGCCATCTGGCCTCATCCTCTCCACACACAAGCAATCCACGATATTCAGCTTTGAATCCAGCAAGATGGCTTTAGCCTCTTAAAGAACCGGAGGGTTTACCTGTCCTAAGTTGCCTCCAGAACATCAGCACTCTCAGCTGCACCCTGTCACCATAAGAGTGACATGGCAGTGAACAGAACGAGAGGCCTGCCCAAGTAAGCCACAGAGAGGACAGTGCCCCCGCTCTTCAGCCCCAGTGATAACGAGAGTCCTAGGAGATGTACTAGTGCTCTGAGAATTTTACATGACATTCATTGGCAATTTTTTTTCCAACTGGTAGAATAACTGGAGGGAGACCAGGGGGGTCAACTCCCAGGCATTTCAGTTTCCCGTTGGTACTTACCACTCTGAGTCAGTGCAGATTCTAAGATCACTGCCTTCTTGCTGCCATAGCCTTGGGAAAGGAGAAGCCAGCTGTACTCTGTCCTCTCCTGGCATCAAGGTACGAGCTTGGGAAACAGCTAACTTTGTTTCTCCCCTCTCCCCCACGGCACACAGTTTGCTGTGATGATTCCAGACATAATTTCTCATGAGTATTTCCAAGTGTCAGAGGTGAGCTATGCAGGGACCAGGCTCCAAATAAGCTGAGCTGAGTTTGAATCCTAGTAGCTAGTCTGGTGGAGGCTCACCTGGCATTAGCCTTGCCTGTGGCAAGACACAAGCTGTAGACAAAGTAGCTCCAGCTCCCTGATGGGGACTCAGTGCACTGGTTAAGTCCACATTAGTGTGTGGCTCTAGATGGGCCTGGTTCACTTGATATGGAAGTGATGTAACTGGGCCTCCACAGCAGCACTGCCACAAAGAAGGGCTTGTTAATATTGCAAGAGGCAGAGAAAGGCCTGATTGTGAGACATCATGAGCACCCATAGAAATCAATGGGCACTCAGCATGCTTAGCACCTCTCAAAATCAAGCCCCATGATGCTGCAATCTTGCCTGCTTCTGACAGTCCTTCATGCCCATCAGGGAACAAAAGTTACTTAGGTGGCAATGGCATCACCCCCTAGCTCAGACAGACCCAGTGCCTGGATGGATTAAATCCAGTCTAATCTCCCTGCTGTGCCTGTGACCTGCTGGGTGTCCCCCAAATTCAATTAGCAAGAGAGTGAAAGCAGCCTGTCCTGGAAGAATGCCATTCTGTTGGCAGGGCAGAGGGAGGTCTCGTTAGGCTCATTTATACCGATTACAGCCGATCCTCACTAATCCCTCAAGATTTCTCAGTTTAAGCTGTGAGAAGCTTGGGTCAGCAGCACAGCTTCTAAGCACTTAAATTCTTTGTATGTCACAAGTTACTATAATGAGTCATTAGCTAGAAAAGGGAAATGAAATGGCCAAGGGGAGGATGAACAAGAATAGCCTGTCTGTAAAACACCCATGAAAAGGAAGGGGATGGTTTTGAGATATAAACTCCAGGTTCAAGCTAATCTTGCCATGGGTTCAAGTCCATACAGGATCAACTGAGCCCTGAGATCCTAGTGAGGGATATACACTGAGCACGAGATATTTTACTGTGTGGGGGACTTCAGATCAAAGCACCTTCAAAGCAGAGCCCTTCTCCACTGTGCAGCCACCTAGGGCAGCGGGAAGGAATTTCAGCTAACGAAGCAGAGGCAATCTCTCTACTGCCACCAAAGTGCCAGGGGAACGTTAGCTGAAATTCCTTCCCGCTGCCCTAGGTGGCTGCATTTTGGTGGTGCTGTGAGTCTAAAGTTTATAAAGCACTTTGGGGTCCCCAGGGGTGGTCAGTGCCAAAAGCATGTATACACATGTTGGCCGTTATCAGTTATGATCAGAAGTGGCTGAAAAACCCTCTGACTGGCCAACCTCCAGCGATCAAAAATCATGAATCAGACCCCCAAAAATCATGAGATTTAAAAAAAATGTATATTGTGGTTTTTGGTCAGTCTTTTGATTTTTGAACTCCCTTTCAATTCTAAGACTCAGCTGGCTTGGAAAGGGTCACATGTCCCTGCTATGAACAGGAGAAAGGGAAAGTGGCATATTGTTGTCTCTCCCCTCCCCAACACCACACTTATCTCTCCAGTTAAGAGAGTATCTTCCTCTGTGCCAGCCAGACTGCTTATTATTCACTGAGTAGCAGACTTGTTTAACATCCAAAGTGGCAAAAGAGGTGGGGGCCCGGGAGGTAGGTCTAGTTGCAAGAGGAGCGTTCAGCCTCCATGATTCAGTTCTCGGTTCATCTGCTGCCACTGTCAGGTGGGTCGTGGAACCCAGCTTTCACTAACGAGGACTGAGACCATCCCATCCCCACCTGCAATAGGCCACTGACATTGTCCGTAACATTCAGACACTACCAATTGATGGGAGCTGGTGCTATAGACACAAAAGGCTCTGTATCTTGTTACTAATCTGCTAAACCAGCCAGTCCCCTGACCCACGCTGGGTTTACACTTGTAACCTTCAAGTGAAAGGCCCGGTGTCTTCTTCCCAATCCTTGGAGCTGTCCCCATCCTCTAGAAGCAGCACTGAAATTAGATTAATTCATGTGTTGGGCCTGGATTTATTCTGCATGGATGGTGCCTTCAATTAGTCCTCTTAAGGCACCAGTCATTTACTGTGGAGGGAGGTTACAGGCTATATAATCCATAGGAATTATCAGTAGTCAGGGTGGCTAAAACAGAGAATAGAGACCCATGGATGGGAGGCAGAACCAGGGCTCAGTGAACATGATAGACTGAAACAGGATGGGGCTATCTTGAGGAGCAACATGGTCACACTCAGCTAAGGACAAAAACACTTAGAGACAGTAGCCTGAGGCCTTGGGGCTTGTCCTGATGAGCACAGGGCGACTGCAAGAAAGAGAGAAGGGAGACAGACGGAGCCTTGCTTGTTCCATATTGTCCTTCAGGGCTATTTGGAAGCCTTCCTGGCACTGGCTGGGAGATGAAAGCAAAAGGATTATCCCTGGAATGAGATTATTAGATTGAAGATTTAATCTCTGACCCTGTCAGCACAAAAAAAATAGCAAAACTCCCTGGGATTATTCGAGGTTGCATAGGGAAATAAAACCATCCCTGGGAAGAAGAGATTCTGCTGGATCCAACAGCAATTACTGCATGCATCCAGACCGGCCCTCTCTGACCTACCATGCGGCTGATCCTGCAGTGAGGAGCTTGCAGGTTTATGGGGGATGCCAAGACTTTCCTCAACAGATACCTTGGGCTTTTGTGTCTACTCTAGCCCAACTACAGACTCATCATGCAGCACAGCTGTGCCCTGATGCAATCCATGGCCCAAGTGGCTCCATACGGCAGAGCTGGACTCAAGATTCACAGGTGAAATTGTTGTGTTTAGTGATATTCTTTTCTTCCGGACAGCCCCAGATCAGAGCGAGAAAGCCTCCAATCTCCGCCATCACCAGACAGGAAAGGCACCTCCCTACCTTCCATCTGTCAGAGCACCCTTCCCCCCAACACATGCACTGCACCTGCATCTCACAGACTGATGCTTTGGCAGGGTTACTCTAAGGATATGTGATTATTTGTAAGCCCCCAGCAGCACTAATGAGCAGAGAATGTGCCCAGTGAGTGAGATTATGCATTCTGGGGAATCCTGTGCAATTTGGACTCTGTGCAACCTCCATGAATGGGCTTATGTTTTTAAATAAATTAAGACAATGTCCCACCATCTGTTGCTGCAGGCAGAGGAGCCTCAGTGCAGAAGCAGGCAGCAAGCAGGCAGCCAAAGAGACAGTTACTGTGACTATTTTACCCATTCATCCAGTGGCCACACGCATGCAAACTCATTCCCATCACACACACACACCTGCAATGTTCCTATTGGTCAGTATGCCATGTGCATGCACACTTATCACACACACATGCATCAAGTTCCTGTCATTCAACACCTATGCAGGCATTCCCATCACACGTATACACAGGGGCATCCATGCACACTCCCTCTCATCAAACTCACACATACACACGCTGTTCCATCACTTCACACATTCCCATTGCACACACACTCCCGTTGCTTAGGGACATGCCTGTACAAACACTCCCATTGCATGCACACATACACTTCCATCATACCTATGCATATATAACTAGCTAGGGTTCTGTACTGTGCTCATCACAGCAGTATCTATGCACTGCATACACACACTGTCTGCACACACACATCACTGTGTTCTAGGGTGCACTTCTTAGTAGGCAACAGACAGACAGAGTCTCTGTATTCTGGATGACCGTACAGCCTCAGACACTGTAATCCCTGGTGTAACTCCGCTAACTTAAAGGGATTTCCAGCAAGGAGGAATTTAGCCCATTAAGTCTTTCGTACCTGGCAGTGTGTATATCTTGTGTTTGTATTACGCTGCCTGTGGCTAGAATGGCTGGAGGTATCACTCACCCTGAAGAGCACCCAATCACCAATCCTGCAACAAGCAGCACCTACCTCCCATGGCTCCAGCTCGTCCCCCCAGCCACAACATGGGTCCCAAAGTACTCTGGTTGGAGTGGATCAGTTGGCAGATGCTCCTCCCTCCAGCCCGCCCTTCACCTCCCAAAGAAAGGCCAGGGCTGCACACACAGCTTCAGTTTGCACATTTATCACCTTTTTTTTTTCCAGACATGTTTTTGAAGTTGCTCTTGGTAAACGTAACCACAGAAGACACGAGAATGTACCAGGGAGGCATAAATAACTCCAGACAGACACACAGCAAACACGGACACAGTTCACCAAGGGAATCCAACAGGTGCAGAGCGCGACCTGCTGCAGCCACCAATCCCAGATGGCTTTGCTTTCATCCCCCAATCCGAGAGGCTCCCTCTTCTCTTGCTTTGCAGCAGTCGGTGGGAGAATAAAAGCAGGAGGGGAGGAGTCTAAAGTTGCAAACATCTCATGAAAACATCGTGGCTTGTCCTGGCACTGCAGTTACCTGCTGTCGCCTTCTTGAAGGAACAGTTCCAGTTATAGGACATTATGAGTCTTTCACAGTGTGAAAGGGTGGAGGAGTGTGGGGACCACTTTGGGGCAGGAGAGGCAGGTCATCTCACACTGTCTCAAATGCATCCAGCCTATAAACCTTTGCATGGGAACATCAGGGCTAGATGCTTCACTCAGGTCTCTTCTGCCTTCACTGAGGTGCTGGTTCCTCTTCAGATGAGCGTAATCTTCAACGGGACATCATCCTAACAAACTCTGCAGCCATTGACAAACAGAGAGGCTAGAGGAGACTACACCAACTGTACCAACACATTCCCATCCCAACTCTCATCATCCTGAGACACTATGCAGCCAACAGGAAAGCCCCATCCACACTGCTCACTAGTTTGATTTCTTTACTGACATTGGAGAGTTTATGCAACGTGTTAAAGGATCCCACTAGCCAGGGCAGTTCATAATTTGGGACACCTGCCCTAGAACAATGTAATGTCTCATTTCCACACTAAACTCTTTGCTGGACACTGACACAGTATGTCTACACAGCAGCTGGCAGATGTGATTCCCAACTTGAATAAATGTAAATGCACTAGCTCTGCTCGGGCTAGCACACTAAAATAGCAGTGTGGCCACGGCAGCATGGGTAGCAGCTCAGGCTAGCCACCTGCGTATGTACCAGGGGGCACTGGGGAGGAAACAGAAATCCACCATTGGGCTGCACATGGCCACAGAGAAGTTTCTCCTCTGACATAGGGACAGTCTGTCCTAGTATGTGATCCATGGAGGCATGCTTAACACTGAGATGCATTGAGAAGAGTTGTACAGCCAGACACCACTAACCAGGAATTTCCTACACCAGCCATCTCTCCCGCAATAGCCTTATCCTAACTAGGGAGAATCCCAGGAGATTCTGATCCAGCTGCCTCTCACCCCATTCCACAGATACCTGGGCCTCTTAGAGCATAGAGATCATTTTCCTTCCTCCATTCCTGGAGCAGGGCAATGACCCAGTCTCTGATCCGAAATCCTGCCTGACCCCCGTGAAGATGGACAGTAGCGCATTCTCTCTCACCTTCAAAATCCACGTGCCCATCTCCGTTCAGGTCCACATCTCGGATGATCTCTTCAATATCCCGATGGCCCACCTGCTGCCCCAGCAGCTTCTTCATGGCCTCCCGCAGCTCACTGGTGCTGATCTCTCCATCACCATTGGTGTCAAACTGCAGGGAGACCACAAACAACAGCAGAAAGAGCACAGTCAGCTGGAGTGGACCCTGACTTGCTTTCTTGGGTACCTACCGTCTCCAGACTTGGGTCCCATGTTTTCCCCTCCTGAGTGCACATATTTGTCCATGAGGTCCCCTGAGTCCCTCTTGGCTCTCTCTTTCCTTCCTTAGGCATCTTCTCTCCTCCTTCTCTGATGCCACTCTGTTCCCTCAGGTCCTTTTCCTCTCCTCACAGACTCCATACATCATCGCTGTGCTTGGCCCATCTTCCTCCTTTGTTCCCTTTCAGGCCTTTGCTCTCCTTGTGCTCCCCTTGTGCTCCCCTCCTTTCCATACTTGGTTTCTTTTTTTTTCCTTCTCAGGGTCCTCTTTACTGTATATGCTAGCTCCTCCTCCTCATTCCCCCACTGATCTTCTCTCTTTCCTGCCTCTGCTCTCCCCTTCTCTCCACTTTTACTAAATGAGAGGGGGCGCTCATCTCTCTGAGGGGGTCCCGCAGCACGGGGAGCGCTCATCTCTCTGAGGGGGTCCTGCAGCACGGGGGGCGCTCATCTCTCTGAGGGGTCCCGCAGCACGGGGAGCGCTCACCTCTCTGAGGGGGTCCCGCAGCACGGGGAGCGCTCATCTCTCTGAGGGGGTCCTGCAGCACGGGGGGCGCTCATCTCTCTGAGGGGTCCCGCAGCACGGGGAGCGCTCACCTCTCTGAGGGGGTCCCGCAGCACGGGGGGCGCTCATCTCTCTGAGGGGGTCCTGCAGCACGGGGAGCGCTCACCTCTCTGAGGGGGTCCCGCAGCACGGGGGCGCTCACCTCTCTGAGGGGGTCCTGCAGAATGGGGGGCGCTCACCTCTCTGAAGGCATCACGTAGCTCCTTTACACCAATCATATCTGCAGTTTCTGCCAAAAGCTTTGGTCCCATCAGCTCCACAAAATCTTCAAAATCCACATGACCGCCCACTTGGGACCAAGGGGAAATTTTTGTGTAAGACATTAATACACCCTTTTCCTTAGCCCAGCCGAGCACCCAAGGTAACACATCCACACATGGCTTCCACTGGAGATCAGCCACCCATGGGAGGGTCAGGGTCTGACTCTCCAGGAAGCACAGCACAGAGAGTGAAGTTCACGGGGAGGAGAAGCAAAGGTGGCTTTACACCATCTTTGCACCCTCTGGATTCTGGACGGGTCTGAAAGGGTCCCAGCTCCTCTAAATTACAGCAGCCCATCCCAGGCTGCCTATGGGCAGCAGGCAGCTCAGAATCCCCTCATCACTGTGTGCTATGGATCTGTTCCCAGCATACATCGTCCCTCAGGGCTTGTGAGCGGGCAAGCACATGGCAGCCCTGCAGGTGTGTCTGAACAGAGGGAATTCTGCCTCAGCCAGTTGCATCTCCTGTATGGGCCCTATACTGCACTGGAGCAGGGGAGAAAATCTGTCCCAGAAGCTCAACACCACAGCGGGACAAGCTATTTGTAACAAACAGTGTATTCAACAAATTAATGCATTTTCCTGTTTATGAAGTAGCTGCAATTGGTGAGGAGTTCCTCAAGTTCCTACCTGTCTGTCAGATCACCAGACTGACCTAATTATACAGCCTGTGGATCACCAGACCGCCTGACCTAGTTATACAGCCTGTAGATCACCAGACCGCCTGACCTAGTTATACAGCCTGTAGATCACCAGACCACCTGACCTAGTTATACAACCTGTGGATCACCAGACCGCCTGACCTAGTTATACAGCCTGTGGATCACCAGACCGCCTGACCTAATTATACAGCCTGTAGATCACCAGACCGCCTGACCTAGTTATACAGCCTGTGGATCACATGGCAACCAGTGCCCTGGTTCTCTGCTATTTGTTATGTGTTATTTTCACATGGTACTCTTTCTGCTCCCTCTCTGGATGATTAACAGTTAGCCCAGGGAGTACAACAAATAATGCCTAGTGAATATTCCTGTGGGCACCATACAGCACTGCTGCAGACAGGTGTAAGGACAAAGAACTGATGATAGAAGGAAAGGACACAAATACAGCCATATCCGATCACAGACACTTCCCCATTATTCCACTTTTCATGTGACAGCAGATGGACAGAGGGTAGCCCCTCAGCCCATCACTCCCCACACACCAGAGCTATCTCCTCAATACACTCACACCTCGAGCTAAACACCCCAGCACTCTGCTCCAACATAGCCCCACCCTCACACCAAAGGATCTCCCTCCTCTCAACACCCAGTCTCCCTCCTCAGCACACACTGCCTAGAGACCAGGTTCAATACAACAACACGCAGCAGCTACACACCAATGTCTTAAACACCCATATCAACGGCAACACCAAGGGCAGTCCTATGTTGGTGTGTCTATCTCAACACATTGCTCTTATACCTCACAACTATCTACAAACCCAGATAGGTTGGTAGGCTGGAGACAAGCAAACTGATGCCCAGAGAACTAGTCAAACAGACCGATGGACTAGCAGAGAGAGTGGGTGACAGACAGGCAGGCAGGCAGGCAGGAGAACAAAGGAAGAGGAACAGATGAGAGCAAGAGACTGACAGCTAAAGCCCAGCGTACGGAGGCGGAGAATGGCAGTGACAGGGGAACATGCAAGTGAGGGGTCACACTCACAATTCATGTTGATCTGCTGGGATAGCTCTATGAGCTCCATCTCGGTAGGCATGTAGCCCATGGTCCGCATGCAGTTCCCCAGGTCCCTGCAGTTGATAAACCCATCCTTGTCTTTATCAAACTCCTTGAAGGCTTCTCTTAACTCTGTCAGGGTGAATCCAATAAGGACAATGTTGTCAGTGATGGTGTTAGATACAGTTCCCAGAACACCCCCCAAGGAGTCAGCAGCACTCTGGGATGCTAGGAAGGTGCACATTCCCCCTGCAGATTCCCCGTAGATCACCAGAGCTCTGAGCTCCACCCTGCTAGCATTCTGCACCATTCCACAGCAGTCCCTGCTCAGATTGCAGAGTCTTTGAATGGTCAGATAGTCAGCACTCCTACACTATGTTCTACAGCCCTCCTGCAGGAGATGGAGCAAATGTGATCTCCCCCAAAATCATCACTACAACACTACAATCTACAGCCCCTCTGTCAGGAGATGGAGTGCATGTGAGCTGCCCCAAAGTCAGCACTTCTGCACCGTTCCCTATGATATCTTCTGCAGGGAGTATTTAGAATGGGAACAGCTATGAGCTCATCTACCTAGTTTTACCCCAGATTTCTCCCCGCTGTGATCAGTCTGGCCAGCAGTATATTTTCACTGAGCAGAGAGAAAATGAGATATGGAGGAAGGGTCAAAGTTTTACCTTCAATTTCTTCTGGTCGCAGTTCTCTGTCCTGCAATGAGAGAACATCTTCTGTTAAACCCAACCATTTGATAGGAAAGTGGTATCAGAATAGCACTTATGAGTACAGGCAGGTCTGGGAGCATCCCGCACAAGCAAGAAAGTGACAGAAGAAACAAGAAGGTGATGACATGTTTAATCCTATCTACCTGGTAAGGCTTTGACATCACTCCCTTTCCTATTAGGAGGGTGCCAGCAGCTGCCTGCATACTTCTCTGTGGAAGCCAATCTCCATTTCGCCTGCTGGCCAGGTGGCCAAATAGAAGTGTTGTTCCACACCTAAGGTCCAGGGCAACACAGGCTTCTCAAAGGGACTCCAGCACTCCACTTCAGATGGATGAGCTGGCACTGAGAGCCTCCACCGTGTGCCTGTATCATTCCCCTACAGTGACTCTGAGTGGCAGAGTCTGGCACTGCTGTAGTTCGGAGCTCCTCTGAAGCTCTTACCGTATTCCCTACAGCAACTCCTGCTGGCAACATCTGGGTCTGGAAATAGCTGCGAGCTGCCCCACAACCAGCAAGCCTATAGTGACTGCTGCTGGGAGGGAGAGCAGCCATGAGCTCTCCCAATCCTATTCCCTAGAGCCACTCCTGTAGGGAGGGACTGCAACTATAGAAGCAGTGAGCTCAGCCCAGATACAAACATTTCAAACCCAAGCATGTAGGCAGAGAAACAAAAACATACAGCAGCAAGGTCATCTACAAACAAAACAGGACAAGGATTCACCATGATCAGGAAACACTGCAACTTCAAACATCTAATTTGGTTTGATTTTTTCAGAGAGGGGAGGGATGTAAAAGAGTATAGGAAAACTCCAGAGACTGCATCAAGAGGAAGAAAAGATGAGTGTGGAAATGCACTGCTTTCTGGTTACTAAAAATCCCTTCTAACTCCACTCATGGCTCCCAGGCAAATCCAGAATATCTGAGAATTTGGAAGCAGAGACAAAATTTCCCTTCTTGTCTGAGTTCTGGCTTCTCCCCTCATCTCCCAGGGGTCTGCAGCCTCACCACAGGTCCCTGGAGACTGTGCCCTTGATCTGTTTCATAAGGATGAGCTCTTGCTAATTAACCGCAGGCTTCTGTGGTAACTCTAGCGGCGGCTGCCCGGAGAATACAGCAAACTAGGACACACACTGGTTTACGTCTGTGCAAAAAGGGGCTGTGCCAGAGAAATTATCAGCTTGTCATTCATAACCTTCCCAGAGGCATCTCTGTGCTGCATGGAACTTTCAGAGAGCTCTAGCTCTGCAGTTTCATCCTTCACAGATCTGGTCATTTCAAACATGTCATCCCATTTCTTCTGCTTTCATAGACACTGATTTGTAAAAGAGTTCACACTGATAAAGCAGGCACAGGAGGCCTCATTGCCTTCCTATCAGTGATATTATCATGAATTACAGTAACACAGGGTTTAATCTGTGCCAGAGCTTGCCAGGGCTGAGCCCCGGCACCTCTGGGCTGGGCAGTTCATAGCCTCCGTATCTCTGGGCTGGGCAGTTCATAGCCCCGGTATCTCTGGTCTGGGCAGTTCATAGCCCCAGCACCTCTGGGCTGGGCAGTTCATAGTCTCGGTATCTCTGGGGTGGGCAGTTCATAGCCCCAGCCCCTCTGGGCTGGGCAGTTCATAGCCGCATCAGTTATGAAAGTAAAAAAATTGCTTGAGGCCCGGCACCTCTTTCATTACAAATTAAGCACTGTTCGCATATCTCCAGCCAAGAGTCTCCAAGCTCTTTATGAACTTTAATGACCCCAGGAGTCCTTCTTGAGCACCACCAGTCTGATCAGGAATGTTCAAGATATAGAGGTATCATCATCAACTCCATTTTACAGAACAGTGAATTGACTCATGCAAGGTTACTCACTGCATCTGTGGCAGCATCTGGCTGAGAACACTGGTCTCCTGCCATCTAGGCCTGTGCTTTAACCACTAGATCATGCTGTACCCCGTTATAGCCAGCATCATTAACACACCAGAATGTCCAAGAGAAAGTCTCAAGACTTCTTCAGCCTGGCTTCTATTTTTGCACATAGAGGCATCTGCATGTGCAGAGATGTGAGCACTTCTTTGTGTGTGTAGATTCTATCATTGGAGGGAGCCAAAGACTGTATGTGCAAAAGAAGAGGCCACTCCAGGTCCCTTGGAAAATCTAGCCCAAACTGTAACTGGTGTCATAAGGAGATTTTCTGTTTTAAAGTCCAAGGAAGCTCCCTTAAAAATTATTAAATAGGAAAACATCTGCTTAAGAAGAAATCAGCTGAAGCAGTGTAAAGCTTTCTGAGGAGAACATATGGAAAAAGGGATACACCTGTTCAAAGAGCTCAGGTCCTAGGAATACACTAGAGGTGATCATCAACCACTCCATCATAAGAAACTTTCTGGCATTAATTTATTTCTGTCCTATGCACACAAAATCCTGCTGGTCTAAAGAGCCAATGAGGAGAACAGCTGTTTATAAATACATTCACTCCGCACCAGGGCTGTTGTCAGAGATGTCTGTGCTCCTCCCTTTGGAGCCTCCTGGGATATTATGAATTTCCAGGCTCTGAACATGGTGGATATAGTCACCTGCAAGCTATTGACATTCTAAATGGAATTTGGATCCAGTTCTTTATATAAGCACATATGATTTGGTAGATGTTTGTGTGCCAGTATATACATATGTGTGTGTGCACTTGCTTGAGAATATTTCTGCATGTGTTTTAATGTACTGGCTAATGGAATATGCGATTGTCTGCTAGTGGTTGGAGGCTGCAGAGAACAAAAACTTACAGTGAGCAATAACAAATGGTGACTCGTCTTCAGCTCAAATGGAAAGGGATTAGGTTTTGGAACTAAAGGTCCTTGATTCTATTCCAGCTAAGGACAAGTGTGTCTTTGCGTGTGAGTATATAGAACAGAGATTTATTGTGGAGGGATGCCTGACAACTGGATTTTAACTGCCATGAATCTCAGACATTGAGGATGAGCTTTGTTTGACTGGAGGAGCATGTAATGTACTGGATGAGTGTATGCAAGTGTGTACACCTAATCACATATATGCCTATATATGTGTTAATAATATGGTGTCTCTGTATATCTGTTTAAGTACGTTAGCATAGATATTAAATGTTTGCGTACAGGGATATGTGTTTTATGTTACTGTGAATGTACATTATGTAAACATGTCTCTATGTACATTTGACATGTCTGTGTATATATTTTTGCATATTTTAAGGTTGCAGGAATGGATGTGTATGTACGCATATATATGCTTGGATGGATAGAAATATAAATATAGGTGTGTGCTGTATATTAGTGGGTATATAGGTACTGATACTTGTTTGTGCATTGCTATTTGAAGGTGTGTGAACAGGTAGCTATTTTGAGGTTTGCATGTATGTGTTCTCCTGTGTAGACATGAGACTGTGCATGGATGTGTGTGTGAATCTGAGCTTGTGTGAATGTGGAGGGGTATGCATCTCAGGCCATATTTGAGCATGCTTCAAATGTGGGCACCTTGATGGGACAGTCAAATCCAGTGAAGCACATATAGCGGCCATTTAGGCTCTACGTACTAATCTGAGCCTCCATGTATGGGATGTTGATGTCTCACTGGAGTGTCATATTTGAACATTGGACTCCTCAGGTATATCTGAGTCCGTATGACTGTGAGTGTTTCAGTCGACTGATCTATCCATCTGTATACGTATTTCTACAATGCCTACTACCTAGGTGCCAGGGTATCTCCGCATATCTTCCAGTTCACATGCCTGAGCATGTATGTGAGTCTGTAAGTGCATTTGCAGGTCTGAGGCTGTAGGTTTGTGACCCGTCGCTGGGGGATCTCAGAGTCCCATGTACGTAGGCAACATGTGTGGCTACCCGTTTGTGGCAATGTGGGCATTGTGTTTTGTATATTTCTCGCCCAGCAGGGTGTAACTTACGTACAGGCTGCCTGTTTTCTGCGAAGCCCTTCCTCAGGAAGATGCATGCTGGCCCCAGGAGGTTGTGCATGACGGCGCAGTTCTGGGCCAGCATCATGAGTGGACCTTGGTACTCGCAGGCTGACGGTCCCTCTTCACTCGTCTGAACAGCCTTATAGCAGGTCTTCTCCTCATGACGAATCTTCCCAGCCAATCAGCAGCAAGTAAACAATACAACAGAGGAAGTTACCTCCCCATGTCTCTCAGTCTTTGATCTGATGTTTTACTGGGCTGCCTGACAGAGTAATTAGCCCTAAATTTCCTTCATCTTTCCATGCTGGGTCCCTCCCACCAGTCTAGTACAGGCTTGTATAGAAGTAGTAGGTACAGGAGTTCACTGTCAATGGCTGATAAAAGTCCAGCCAACCAGGAAGATTTCACTTTGAAATTACATCAAACTTTCTCAAAGCTGCACACATCCCTCCAGCTACAGATGAAAGGGCCAGGATAGAAAATGAACATGTCCAGTCCCTCCCATCTCCAGCCCCAGAGTGAATGATTTCATGTGTGGCCTGCAAGGGAATAGCACGCTCAGACATAACAGTCTGTGTGTGTACAGAAGGAGATTACTGGGAGAGAAGCTTCCGTCAGGGACCTCCACTGAACAGCAGGCACAGAACCTGCACAGAGAGACTAAGTTTGGCTTCAAGTCACTTTCAGGCAACACAGTTCAACAGCTTAGAGCTCTGTATTAACACCTGTACCACAGTCATTCTAAAACTGTCAGACGGCCGTTTACAGTGTCAGCGAGCTGGGTTCCAGACAATTACAATTCTAATTAGTTACAATAACTGACCGAGCCTATGAAAATGTAATCTATTCAGGTCACTTACAGTCCCAGTCCTTGCAGCCTTGTCTGCTTTGCATTTTCACAGACCATTCTCAAGGAGTCCACACATCCCAGCCAGCTGGGACTCCAGAATAGAATCTGAGGTTGGAGCTCCAGGCTCCACTGAGGAGCCAATGCTTTCCTTATATAGAAATGCTTTTCTCTGGCTCTTGCGGAAACGTCTCATCCTGGTATTCCCATGCAGCTATAAAAAGCCAGCACTACCCACAGGACCTTTGGTTTTATACAGTAAATATTAACAATCATATTTCTGCTTCAGGAATGAGCGCCTGCTTGTACTGATGGCATTCCCAGAGTTCATCTGGGAGACTTTGTCCGCAGCCATTGTCTTTTTATATTGACTCATCCTTTAAATCTTGAACAACTTCTTTCAGGGCTGAGAAGCAGGCCACATTTGCTCCCCACTCACACTTGCTCACATTTATTGTAGCTATTTGCTGCATCTGCCATATGTTACTCCATTGCACACATGCTTTGTAGTTTACATTTTTAAACACAGTCTTGAGACAATCTGCTCATGTATAATGTCATGTGACTATCCACCAATATAACACACACACAAAAATCACAAAAGAAAGGAAATAGCATAACAGGGTTCTAATTGAAATCACAGATGGGAAGGAAACCCTTCACCTGATTATACATGGTGGATGGGGAATTTATCTATACAAACATAAAAGACTAACGTCAATCCACACCTGGCATATCACGGGCGCAGCTAATTGTCTTGACATTTGTGTGATAATGACGTGAACATTTGTCACTTTGGTACAACATATTTTGTAAATCACCAGCTTTATTTTCCAGAGTCTTTTTCAATATATAATATGAGAGACTGAAAATATACACGTCAGGCCAAATCTGTCGCAGGGGTAATTCACTGAAACCAAATGAAAGGTGAAAGGTTCCAAAGCCTATTCCTAATCCCTATCTGAGCCACCTAGTCTCTTGATCTTATTATGAAGTCAGTGGAGTTCCACGAAGGATGAGATTAGCCCATTATTTTCCTATGTGGACAGAAATCACAAGTCTGAGGAGAGAATTGCCAAGGACACAGAACAGGCTGATCCATAGAACCGCAGGTAGTGCAGGGAAAGGGAATGGGACTTCTTTATCCTAGTGTAACACCATGTGAGTCTCCCCTCGCCCATCTGCCTCTAGTGACCCAGGAAGAAGAACAGGAGTACTTGTGGCACCTTAGAGACTAACAAATTTATTAGAGCATAAGCTTTCGTGTGGGCTGTAGTCCACGAAAGCTTATGCTCTAATAAATTTGTTAGTCTCTAAGGTGCCACAAGTACTCCTGTTCTTCTTTTTGCGGATACAGACTAACACGGCTGTTACTCTGAAACTAGTGACCCAGGGTCATTTACAGGGCTCACCGAGAACTGCCCTACAAAGCACCGGTTGCTGTTGCTGTCCATTTGCGCCCCCCATCCCAATCTGGTGCTGGAAAGTCTCCCTTCCCTCATGTGTCCCATAAACACATCAAGCCAAAGCAGAGGAGACAGCTCCTCCAACAGAGGGATACAAGGCAAAATGAGGCCAGCCACCTGTTAGTGGCAGAAGCAGCAACACGCAGACCTGAGTACTGATAGAAGCAAGGTAATCGTGAGGAAGGCTCAAGCCCTTCTTCCCTCCCCTCCCCGATAAAAACCCACAGCTGTTCTGGGATGATACAAGCACTTGGCCGGGCTCCTCCAGAGAGGTGGTTGTAGAGCTGGCAAAAGGTGCCAAACTGAGTGACTTGGAGAATGAAGCTTTTTATTTAGCCACTGTAGAGGCAGAAGCAGAGCAGGCTTCCCCACATTCCCCTGCCAATGTACCTCAGTCCTGACCCCGAGGGACACTCCGGAGTACTGAGATTTATCCCATTTACACCTAGGTGCCTCTGCTGAGACTGTCAATTAGTGTCGTGACAGTAGTGTTTACTGCTGTGGGGACACTGGTGCACTCTGCACGAAATAGGGGGCTACCAACAAGAGACTGGACGGGAATGAATTTTGATCACGATCAACCAGAGACGGATGTGAACCAGGGAGGTGGAGGTGAAAAGGTCCATACACCAGTCCCAAACCATATGCCCCAAGCCATCCCGTCCCTCCAGATTATTCTGAACTTTCTGTCTTGTCTGCCAGAGTTCAAAGTGAGCCCGTTCCCTGCTCTCTCAGGACACTTCATATCCACTATTTCCAGAGCTTCCTCCTCTGTCTATGCTACTCAGGGAAGTCTCAGTTTGTCTGTGTAGAGATCCTCTCTCATATATACACAGCCTCCACAATAAAGAGTGCTGGGAGCACTGCAGTGAGAGAAGCTGCTAGGGAAAGCGTTTGGGTGACAGATGATTATCTGAGGCTCTTCTACCCTCTTGCCTCAATTTGAAATGATGCCCTCCCCCCATGTTCAAAGAAGTGCAGGAGGCAGCATGTCTGTCATGCAAAATCCATCCTTCCTCTCCCTGAGGGAGGTTTATCAAAAGCAAGAGGCCTCCAGGTTCCTAACCCTGTTCTCCTAGTCACGTTAAAGTCTCTGCTTCCACTCGACAGGCCGCATTTGGAAAGAACAAATGGAGGAGACCAGCAAGAAGAGCACCCTGCTTGGCATCATTCTAGCCAAGGTGGTTCCTCAGTCTCAGAACAGGACATGAAAACTCAGTGGAGCTGGGGAGAGTGGGAGAAACCTCCCTGACAAAGTCTAGCTCAGCCTATGTCCCATCTCTCCTTTGCCAATGTCAAAACCTGAGGAAGAGAGGAGGAATGTTATACAGAGCAGCAGTCTGAGGTTATGTCATGTAATGGTCTGATCCTGCAAGGTACTCAGTGACTCCAGGCTGCAATGAGGTCAACAGCGGTGTAAGGGACTCAGCACCTCATAGCACTGGGCCCTGAGGCCTTAATATAAGGGCCAAAGTGGAGCTTACAGAGTTCTATAATGTGGCCTGTGGGCTTCCTCAACTTTAACCCCTTCATTCCTACTCTTTGGAACTATGTGCAGAATACATCACTTTAAATGGCTCTTAGGAATGAAGGATTAAATACAAATAAAGGTAGGGCCTAGACAAGCTACAAGATCCAGAATGCAATGCTCCATTTTGATCTAAGCAGTCAGGGCCCGCTGCATGCTGGGACCTGTATTCTCTGCAAACCACATCTCCACATTAGAGACGAGTGCAGGTACATTCTGTTCCATTTTATGTGCATTGGAGGAAGGCTGCAAATTGCCAGAATGGCCCTTTCACATGTGCAAAGTTTAGGCACTCCAGCTGGCTGAACCCCAAGTGCCTCTCCTGCTTCTTCCCCAGGGTCACACTGACCAAAAGGGAGAGCTCAGCCCTGTCTAACTGCTTTGGAATGAATTGCCTCATTACATACCCCATAAATCAGCTGGGGCTGCTGGGGTGGGCTCCCTCCCGCACAGCAATGCTCTGTCATTACCAGGAAACACTCCAGATTTAACTTACACTTGTGCCTTGTTTGTGGTCGCTGAGCTTACAGCAGTGAGATGCCCCACAAAAGTGACAAACCCAAGGCCAGAAAAAATTCACTGCTAGCAAGGCCTCCACACCGTGAGCTCCCTCATGGCAGGGCCATTTCATGGCTGGGGAGGCCTCCACGCCGTGAGCTTCCTCGTGGCAGGGCCGTTTCATGGCTGGCAAGGTACTCAGTGACTCCAGACTGCAGTGAGTGTCCTCACAGCAGCACCATTTCACTGCTGGTGAGACCTCTGCACTGTGAGCTTCCTCATGGCAGTGCCAGTTCATTGCCCGCGAGGCCTCCTCATCATGGCTTCCTCACAGCAATGCCATTTCACTGCCAGTGAGGCCTCCATGCTGTGAACTCCCCCCAGTGCGGTGCACTGTCATTGCCTATTATGACCTTCCCCTTTGTAAGGAACAAGCAGAGCATTTCGTGGTGAATTATTATTTGGTTCAGTGTCCCCAAGTGAATTCCTTCCTCCAGCTGGCCTAATGGGCACATTCTATCTCAACGCCTTCCTCATCCTGATACGCACAGTGCCCAGGGAGAACTATTCCCATTGCCAATTCAGCCCATAGTGGCAGCACAGCTCCTAAATCTAATTAATCCCTGAACCATTCTGAGACCTAAGCACACAGCGGCCCACAAGTAAAATACAAACAGACACACATGGCAGTACGGGTGAGCATGAATGTGTACACACATGGGCATGCTTACACATGAGGAAAAGCATGAACACACACACCTGAGCAAACATGGCCAAACACATGCTCATACATGGGCATGCACACACATACCACAGAAAGGAGGCACGCACATATACATAAATACGTGCACAAACCTGGATACATACAAATATGCAAATACACAAATACTCAGATCCACACATATGTGAGGACACCCAAGAATAAATACACACATGCAGGCACAAATACACATACACACTTATACATGTGGACACGCACTCATGCATAAACTTACCCACACATCCTCACTCACAGATGTTGCACACATATGAATGAGTATGCACACACATTCAGATATACACACGGAAATGCACACACACGCAACACACATATTCATGTGCTCATTTGCATACACACAGAGAGGGACATATGCTAATACATTTGTGTGCTCCCACATTTTCACATGCATGTCTGCACACACATAGAGAAACAACACAAATATCCGCACCTTCCCATGCACACACATTGATAGACAGATACATCTTAACTTGCACACGTGCATACCCACACAAATGTGTGCACATGCTCACACGTGCATATATAACCAAATAATATGTACACAAACATGTGCCCACATGCTTGTGCACATACACATGCACCACATGCAAGTGGACAAATGCATGTGTATGCACATACAAACACTTACACACACGGATGCAAACATGCCTACTCGCATACTTACACACATATTCACACACCAGCTGTGGCGTTCATCATCACAGGTTCTGAACAGTGTATTTGCATTCACAGCTCTTAGGAAAAGGACTTCGGGAAGGAGCTGAAACCTTTGCAGACAAGTCTGCATGTTCCTCCCACCTTCCCTTCCCATCTACCCGCAACGTCATCCGTCCCAAGAAGCAGGGCTTGAAACACGCACAACGCACTTTGATTCAGGGAACATACCTTTTTCGAGAGGTTTCTCAGTGGAGACTTCACACAGTTGCCCATAATATGTTGAGTCTGCCTTTCCGATGGACTTGGTTATAAAGGAACCGAGGTAATTGATTCCATTAAAGGTATCCTTGGGAGCAAAGCAAGAAAGGCAGCACCAGTCAAATCCAAACAGCTATTGGCTGCTGGGGCTTCCCTCTTCAGGGAGCTTTTTCTCTCTGCCTCTCTCCCTCTCTCTCTGTGTTTTTACTTTATGTTCACTTTCTTGAAAAGATGAAGCAGGAGGAGAAGGAGGGGGAGAGAAACAGAAAGAGAGAAAAAGAGGAAGAGAGAGAGAGAGGACAGAAAGAGGGAGGCGGAGGTATAATCTACATCAGATTAATGCTCAAATCCCTCCCACCCCCCTCAATCTGCAGTGAAGATTGTTTCACTCATGGGAGAGGGCTGATTCAGGGGAAATTAAAGCAGAGAGGCACCATAAGAAGTGATTTCAATGATGAGTCCAGGGAATCTGGCTACTTTGGGTCCCCATAGCCAGTGAACATCTCGTTCTGTATCTACCACCCCCCACCCCCCTGGCATTTCCAACTGCTCTGAGCTTTTCAATTACCAAAAAGCCAGGCTAGATGGAAGGCAATCCACTTAGAGGCTCTGAGCAGAGACCGGAGCTCAGACCAGCACAGCAATGGACCATTTATCTGGATGGGACCTGCTCCTGCTCTACAAACAATAGAAGACCTGGGAGCTGGCTCCCTTACTGCTCTTTTCCTGCTATGGCCAAAGCAAGTAGCTGAAGGCAGCAACCCAGTGCCTCGAGACCCCTCTTCACCTCCAGAGAGTAAGTTTTCATAATGGAGAGATGAAGTGCCAGCCAAATGCCAGAGTCTCCCCTGCCTTCTGTAGCTAAAAAATAACAAACGGTTGGCTTTTCCCTGCACACATGTGAGCAGAGATGGGCCCAACCAAACCCCTGACAGTGCTGGTACTAGCCCATTGGGAGCCCTAAGCAGGAATATTTTTCCTCCTCACACACACACACACCACATATAATAATGAATAGGGGATCCCCTTGAGCTGCTTGGGGCGCTAAGCAATTGCTTAGTCTGCTTATGCCTAGCGCCGACTCTGCCCCTGGATCTGGACTGATCCAAGTTCTGGGGATGTACTGGGAAAAAGTTCAGATTCCAGATCCAAATTTCATAGCCCACTCCATATCTGCAGTGAGCTGAACCAAACACTCAGCTCCAGACACCTTGGAAATCTAAGGCCTCCAACACATATATCTGGATATGAACTGTAAGCCCATCTCTCATTCTAAGGCACATGGAGGTGCCTTCCTCCTTCCCCACCACAGGGCAATGCAATACCCATCCCTGAAACAATTGGGATTCGAGTCCCAAACAAATTTACTTCTGGTTTGAGAAGGCTGAGAACGTTCAGGGAGGTTTAAATTACAGAAAGGACCCACCACCATCCCATGCAATAGGGCTTTGAATTTAATGGTGGATGCATTCTCAGCTATGAAGCCACCATGGCTGCGGCTCCACAAGAATAACTAGACCATGGAATGGAGAGCCGCTTCCATTTATAACTGCAAAGACAGAGATGATGCTGGAGCTGCTGCTGTACTCTAGAACATTCATTAATCTGCTCGGAGATTTAGGAGTTCTCACCTACAGCGGAACTTCTTTACGACATTGTTCACAAGTGTGGTTCCAACAACAGCTGTTAAGGGATCCACCCCAGGATCTTAGCCCTTGTGCTGCTGTGCTGGAGACATAGGGTTATTCCCCTTTCATGAGTTCTCACCTGTAGGATTGTAAGAATGGAGAAGGATGAACTGTCAAGGCAACAGCAAAGAAGTCATTTTTCTGCTTTCATACTATCCGGCTGTGGGAAATACTGTGGGATCCCTAGGTGTGAAGAGAATTCACAGCTATTCCACAGCCCTGTGGTTTCTTCTACCAAGAGTCACTTCAAGTATTGGTTTAGGAGCCCTGACTGTGATGGGAGCTGACACCATCTCCAGTAACAGTCCAGCAGGAATTACTCCTCATTCTGCTAGTATTACACGAAGGTGAAATCCCCACACCCTATACCCAGCCTCTCAATGCCTCTTGAGTTCCTTCTCCAGAGCATTCTCTGGGACAGATCCTGCACATGATTATACCAGCAGCATCTGAAAGATATAGGGCCTTCAAGATGGAAAGTTCACCATGGAGGAAGTAGTGGTGGCAGAAATTGGCCAGAAACTGCCTACCATCCAGGGCAAATGGGTGTTATCTAACCCTGAAGAGGGGTTTGGGCAGGGAGGATGGGGAAGCACAGATAAGGGCGTCTCCTGAGCAGACTGTATGGGCAGAGTCCCTATGGAGCCCTGATGGGAAATTTAGCATCTCTTGCCTCCACATTTCCAATCCCTACAGAACCCCTCCAGGGAGCACAATGCTGGTATCACAGCCCACCCTCCCTTGGAGTAGAGGGGGATTAGGTGGCACAAAGAGCTGTAATTCACCCCTCCCTGCAGCAGTGTCAGTGAATCAGATCTTCTCTCTGTTCTGTTGTTTTGTGGACCACAGTTTGAGAACCACAGATGCAGGGGAAAACTCAGGACCATGTGCCTGTGAGGGAGTTTGCTCTAGTCCCAGTCTCACTCAGCAGAAGAGCTAGAGGAAGCACTAGCCATGGAGGAGCTCCCAGCTCCTCCTCTCCTGTGTATGTGGTTACTGGTTTGAGCCTGCACTGTTCAGAGATGCTAATGAAGTGCTGATCTATACTGGGCCAAGCTGTTGGCCATTAATAATGTTCTTTGTCAGCTGGAACCATCTCTGGGCTCCTTGTTTATTGACAAAGTGCCTGTCTCCCTTGAGCAGAAGCTGCCACATAGCAAGTGAGCTGTCTTGGCTCCTTCCTGAGACAAATTACTCCAATTCCAGAGCAAAACTACAAGAGAATCACCTCCCTGCTGCTCATGAATCTCGCTGTGACAGGCAGCATAGTGGCCAGGAACACCCCGCAATTGATAAATATCTGCCGCCTGTGTTGTCCAAGAGGGGAGGAAACGGAGCAATTTATCCAGGCTTCTATCCCCAGAGATGGCCCTGGCATAAGGATTAATCAAATCACCCAAGCTGCTACAGGAGAAAGTGGAAAGGCAGGGAACTGTAGGGGGGACAGGATGGAAGACAGACAGAGCATAGGGCAGGGGTAGTCAATAAGTGGCCCAAGGGCCAAATCTGGACCACCCAATGCTTTTGAACAGACCATGAAATCTTTTTATTAACGTATTATCATGATTGTTTTTTTTTTTTATTATTTTCTCTGGAGTCTGGACCTTGACTATACCTTGAACAAGAAATTCAGACCTTGACAAAAAATAATTGATTACCCCGGTATACGGGAAGGGCCAAGAGGAGCACTTCCAGATCCGGAAGGGTGTGGTGTGTCCGGGATTAGACCCATTTTGCACTCAGGTGTGCAACATGGGCAAAATCCTAAATCTTCAACCCCTCCCTCTGTATATGGAATTCCTCTAAAGTAAAAGAAACAGAGCACCTGTCCAGCAAGCCTCCAATTTACGATGTAGAGAACCGAAGCCAGTGATATTCAAACTGAGGCTCGTGAGCCACAAGTGGCTCTTTAATGTGTGTCCTGCAGCTCTTTGCAGCATATGATATTAAAACACTATATGATTTAATTATTAACCTATCAGGATGCTTTTACTACGTTATTAACCAATTGTAGTTGATAAAATAATAATACTTGGTCAGTCACTTTGCTGGCTCCTGAACCACTGAGGTCTTGAGTATCACTGGCCTAAGCATACCTACTGATGCACATCCTAAGCAGCCGATTCACTGTACAGGCTGTGGTCCGATTCCCATTCCCATCCCTCGGCACCTCTAGTGATGTGCAATGAGATGTGGCATCAAAGCTGGCAGAAGGGGAATTAAGAAATCTGGAGAGAGGGAGAGAGGGAGCCAGAAATGCAAAAAGGCCAGTGAAATCTATCTTTACTCCTCCTCTACCTCTGAAGCTACTGTGCCTAGGAGGAAAAGAAACCTAGGAGTTAGCAGAAGGATCCGTGTGTACACAAGTGTTTCATGTGGGTGCATATCAGTGGGTGGATTTATGTGGGTGTGGGTGCAGGTAGATGTGTGCATATGTGTTAGAATCATAGAATCATAGAATATCAGGGTTGGAAGGGACCTCAAGAGGTCATCTAGTCCAACCCCCTGCTCAAAGCAGGACCAATTCCCAACTAAATCATCCCAGCCAGGGCTTCGTCAAGCCTGACCTTAAAAACCTCCAAGGAAGCAGACTCCACCACTCCCTAGGTAACGCATTCCAGTGCTTCACCACCCTCCTAGTGAAATAGTGTTTCCTAATATCCAACCTGGACCTCCCCCACTGCAACTTGAGACCATTGCTCCTTGTTCTGTCATCTGCCACCACTGAGAACAGCCGAGCTCCATCCTCTTTGGAACCCCCCTTCAGGTAGTTGAAGGCTGCTATCAAATCCCTCCTCATTCTTCTCTTCTGGAGACTAAACAATCCCAGTTCCCTCAGCCTCTCCTCATAAGTCATGTGCTCCAGACCCCTAATCATTTTTGTTGCCCTCCGCTGGACTCTTTCCAATTTTTCCACATCCTTCTTGTAGTGTGGGGCCCCAAACTGGACACAGTGTTTACCCACACACATTAGGTTTTCTTTAGAAAAGTCTGGAATTGTTTCATAAAACTTCTTGAAACATTACTGGGCTTTTGTGAGATTCAATTCTCGCCTGGGTCCTTGCATTCCCACTAAGAATTCCAAGGATGGGGCATGGAGCCTGGCTTGGATGTAGTCTGGCTTGGAGTTTAATTTATCATGCAGGAAGGAGAAACTTGCTATGGAGACTGACCATGGCATGGAACAGGAAGGAACCTAGCATGAAAGTTGGGATAGGCACAGGGTAGGGGGGATGGACTAGATGACAGAATACTGTCATTTTTTCCATCTCTAGATTCTATAATCAGAAGCAATGTTGTTCTTGAGAGAGATGGAGACTAGTGAACTAGGTTTTCACCTGTAATAGCAGCTATCTATTATAAGACATCCCTTCCTGCTTATGAAGAAAACATGGAACTGACACCTTAGATACAGACATTAAAGAGGATCTTCTTTCCAAAGAAAAACGTTGCTGTGTACTAGTTCTGATTAGTTCAGTGGCAGCTGCTAGGGGCTACTTCCAGTAGCAGAGACAGCCCCGAGAGAGATCAAAAACTAACTCAGAAATTGAGATGTGAGAGGGGAGGAGGGGAATTTGCTTTATCGGATTGCAACCTAGTTTGGCAGCATAGAATAAAATTGTTTCTACTGGGCAAGTAACAGTTTCCAGAGGACAAAGCATTCCTGTTCCTTATCAAATGTCAGGTCCCTTACAATATGTGATCTTTCATCTTCTAGGACAACAGATCAGACCCCTGTTTATGACTGGTATAACAATAATATTAGTGTGGTGGTTTAATCTCTGGTGAGAATATATGTATGAGGGTCAAATTCATCCCAAGTGGACCTCCATTGAAGTCAATGGAGCTACCTAAGGGATGGATTTGACCTATTGTGTACTTCGAAGGTTTCACTGTTTTTTATCTTGAGAAATCCATCTGGCTCCTGCCTGTTTAATTTATCCCACACATCCATGTGATTTCTACCTGCTCTGGTTTTGAATTCTTTCTCTACTTTGCCATGAGTTTGTATCTGAATTGCTAGCTTTCAACCTTGCACCTACTCACCCTCCACATAGTGGCTATATAACTCTGTAGAAATAAGAAATAATGCAGTCGTGTTGTTGGATGACTTTCAATGAGCCTGTTGATTAGGATTTATTAACATCCTTGGTGCTACATTGTCATTGGTATCAGGAGTCCTTCTGTTACAGCTCCCAACCACTGGTACCAGCACTGGTCCTCCAAATATCTGAGACTGGTCATCTTCCCTCCTTCTGTGTTAGGCCCTGGCATGTTATTGCTGCCCATTCAGTTGTGTGTTTTCCAACCAGGAATGGAGCTTGGACTGTACTATATGCTCCAGTCAGGCAGCAGCAGGCACAGGCTGGTACAGGGAAGGTCTTAGTCTAGTAGGCAAGTACAGCTGCCTGAAGAGTTTGGGACCTTCTTTATTCTTAGGTGTCCGTTGCTGACTCATGCTGACTATAACATTATATGAGTGTTTCTCTTCTGCATTACACCAATTGGATCAGATTCAAACACAATCAGAAAGTCTGTTAACAAAATTGAACCTCCACAGATATTTCCCATCCCTCCCAAGGTATAAGAATCTCAACCTGCAATTGCTCCTCAGGACAGTTTTATCTCTAACAGTTCAAAGAAAAGCAGTGGGCCTGCATCTCAGTTACACACTGTGGAGTGGAAATGGCCTTCTAGTTTAAACAACCTTTCCCCTCAGTTCCCATCCTTGCCCTAAACTCAGGAATAGGGGAAATGAGAACCAGTTGCACTGTCTGGAAAAAGCATTAATTATCCTCTGATCCCAGGGTCAGGCTGGGTCTGTACCTGGTGAGGCACTAACTGCTGCCGTCAATGGTGCTGGTGACTAGACAGGTGGTGCTCTTCCCTTGGAGTCATCATTAAACCAATACCCCAGTGTGACACTGCAGATTGGTATGAGCCTGGAGGTGCCTTCATAAAACCAAGGTCCTGATCATGTGCACTCTTTAAAGATCCAATGACACATTTTGTAAGAGTCAAGGTGTTACCCCAGTGTGAGGTCTCCTGATCAAATTCCAACTCAGGTGATCATATTCTGCCTTCCTAAATGCCCCCTCCAGTTTTTTAAGTGAATACAGGTTTCTTCTTCACTTCCTGTTCTGAACAGTTGTGTCATGTTGCTGTGCAGTGTTACATAGCTGCCACATTCTATCCCAGAGTGGAGGCTGCATATCAGAATGGGATGAAGTGATCCATTTATATCCCTTCCCAGGGTGGTTGCAAGGGGCTATAGATGTGCAAAGTATTTTAAGTAAGGGATAGGTAGCATAGAGATTAGAATATTTCAACACTTTTGATTTAATAGTGACTTCAGGCACAGGTGTATTGAGTTTGGTAGCCTCACTTTGGTACAGTAGGCTACTAAACAACTGCGCAGGACCACACCAACTGTAACAGCTGTTTGCCTCTATTCCAAGAAGGGATCTTGAACTGGAATAGAAGTGTGATTCAGGTTTATGGATCCTGCTGACTATCTGCAAGGTCACATGAATATCACTGGATAATTAAAAGGGAGCCCAAAGTTAGCTAAGCATCTTTTACTGGATATACATCATACAGTTGCTTGTTATTGGAAATCAATACCACTCATGGCTCATCAGAGGAAAACAGCAACTGGAGCTGTGATGCCGGAAAGAACCACAGCTAATTTTGTTGACAAATACACAGGATCTGCACTGTACCTGGTGCCAAACTCTTCCCTGATTTACACCTTGTGCAAGCCGATTGACTCCGATGATATTTCATGAAACATAAGTCAAGACAATACATAGTCCTTGGAACTTACATTGGGCTAATTTAGAGGACAAAAGATGAACCTGATCCAGCCAGCAGGTTTGTGCATGTCAGTGGGTTAGATATTATGTTGTATATTTGATGAGCAGAGCAATAATGGATATTTGTTTAGCTTGGTTTTACTTTGATGTTTTTACCAAATCCTTTAAAAATAAAGATCTATTTTAAAAATACATCACTAACAAAATTAGTGCTCCCTGGCAGAGGTGGTGTGCACAGGAATCTTGCCCATTGCCCCTCGGTGCTTCTGTGTGCCTGGCTTCCATCCCTCGGGCTCTTTAGAAGCAATTAATGTGATAAATTCTTTCCCCTGCTGATCAAAGGGTAGACTGCATGGATGTGCTCAAGTGAAACCGTGTTTTTCTGTGTTCATAACACACAGGGGGCTCTGTGAATATACTCTGCATATCTCTAGTGCCTTCCAGCTGAGGAGCTGAAAGACATAAGTGAATTAAGCCTACAAACACCACTGTGAGGTAGGTATTATCCCCACTGTACAGACAGGGAACAAAGGTACAAGCAGGGTGACTTGCCCAAGATCTTTAGCATAGCTAGAAGCAATGTGAATAGCATGTCTCCCAATTCTGCATGTTAACCACAAGTTCCTCCTTCCTTTTCCAGTGGAAGATGTCAATCAGTGGGTGCTCAGCATATCTGAAAATCAGGGTATTATTCTTTAGGTGCCTATACATTTAGATGCCCAACTTTAAGAACTAAAATTTGAAAATTTTAGCCTTTATATGCATATATGTACATTCATGCAGGGGCATGTGCACATTTATTGGATTGTAAGAAAACAGGATATATGAAGTTGTGTGTGTGTGTGTATTTTTAAATAGAGGGAGTTGTGTTTTGTGTGTGTGTATCCTTCTAAGAGAGCTTTGTGTGTACATATATTTATGTGTATTCTTGGAGAGTCCTCTGTATGTAAACATATAGGGGTTTGTGTGTGTATATGTGTACATATGTACATACATATATAAGATTGTGTGTACACTAAATAAAATTATTTTGTTACATGATACAGGTTGTGTGGATACATTTAAAGAAGTCTAGATACAAACATGTTGGAATTTGTGTGAGCATGGGTACATGTGAATGTTTGGAAAGGATTTGTATGTGTGTGTATATTCAGCTTGTCTTTGCACACAGGGATGCATGTGTGTGTGTGTACCCACACAAAGGAGGGTATGTATGAAGGCTATATATCTGGATACAGGGGTGCCCACATGTAGGTTGTGTGTATACATACAGAGATGCGTGAATGTATGTATGTTGACTGTGTGTATACATACAGGATGTGTATGTGAGTGAGCACACACGCAGGGCTGGTGCAAGGAAGTTTCACGCCCTAGGCGAAACTTCCACCTTGCGCCAACCCCCACCCAGCTAACCCTGCCCCCCGTGGCAGCTAACCACGCCCACCACAGGAGCCCTCCCCCCCCGTGCGGCAGCTAACCCAGCCCGCCACCTGGGGAGCCCGCTGCCCCCCCCACCCGGGACCCCCTCCCGCAGCAGCTACCCCACCTCTGCAGTTAACCCCGCCTGGGGAGCCCCCCTCTATGGCAGCTAAACCCGCCCGCTGCCCCCCTCTGCAGCTAACCCCGCCTGGGGATCCCGCCCCAGATCACCTCCGCTCTGCCTCCTCCGCTGAGCACACCGGTGCCGCTCTAATTCTCCTCCTCTCCCAGGCTTGCGGCGCTGATTGGAGGAGAATTAGAGCGGGGGCTGTGTGCTCAGCGGAGGAGGCAGAGTGGAGGTGATCTGGGTCGGGGAGCAGTTCCCGCCGCCCCCCCCCCCCCCGCCCCAGCTCACCTCCACTCCACCTCTTCGCCTGAGCGGGCTTTTAGGCGCCCTCAACCACTAGGCACCCTACGCGGCCGCCTAGTTCGCCTAGTGATTGCACCGGCCCTGCACACAGGCATATACTTGTGTAGTGGTTGTGGCCATGTGTGCTCTTCTTCTACCATGCGACATCTTCTCTACTAAATACCTGTTGGATAATGAGGGCAAAGAATTATCACTGCATCCTCCGTGCTCCTGGGAGGAAGGAGCTGTTGTATTTAAATACCTCCTCTCCTTGGGAAGTTGGGGAGGATTTGGGGGCCGCATACGTCACAGCCTCCCACAATGTGTCACTGACTTCCTGCTCCAGAACTATTCCTAATGGTTGGTGGGTGAATCTGTGAAAGCTTTGCAAGATGGGGTCAATAAGGGGAAGAGCCCTTGGAAGTTTGGGGGTGGGGATTAAGCTAGAATATAAAGAAATCTCCTAAGGAGAAACCTACACTGAGACTGTAGTGAATTCTGCTGGCCAGCAGCAGAGGGCGCTTTGGTGACACTGACAGAGCAGAACCTCCCTCACTGGAAAGTCCCATAAAAGGCAGGGTCCCCTGGAAGGGAGTGGAAGGGTCCCCCAGGGACAGAAAGTAGGGAGGGTCTGAGTGGAATGGGGCAGAGAGGAAATGTTTGATGTAGGAAAATGAAGCAGAGAACAGGGTGCCTTAGTGAAGATCTTCCTTGGATCACAATCCTGACCCTTCCCCTGAAACCAGAGTCACAGCACTGGATTCATGCTAGATGTCTGTGTCAAAACCAGCTGTTTCCCTTCTGCAGGTTTGCGCTAAGCTCAAGGGACCTGCATTCTGGGCCTGGGAACCAACTCTTTCCTATCCTCTGATTCTGCACCAGGCACCCATGGTTAGGATCCCAGAGTTGTCTTTATACCAACATCCTGTTTCATTCCCTCTCTATAGTTTAACATTCTGGTCTCAGAACAGATCCTTTCTCTGCATCTGGGCTCACTCTGGATACCCACTTCTATGTCTCAAACAGGACTTCACAGACACCACAATAAATGCAGCAGGAATAATAGTCCAGTCAGAGAAAAGCAGCTGGAGAGGAGATTATGCTTCCCTCTTCTGTTTTATTCTGTGTTATCCAAGTTCAATGTTTAATCAGCTAGGAAGGAGACTTCATGGAGTCAGTGCTAATGTGGGAACTGGACTATGACCCACTGAAGAAATGCCCTGCCCCCCAAATGATTATGTGAATCTAACATCTTAAATGTGCAGCTGTTAGAACTAGTCTTCTCAGTTCACCATAAACATTGAGACATGACGGCTCATCTCTGCTATAGCACAGCCTAGGACTACATCCAAGAGCCTATCACTGCAACACAATGACATCCCCTCTGCTATAGTACAACACAGCATTCTAGGACCTCCATCACTCACACACATCTGTGTAAGACAGTCTGGGATCCGGGAACTTCCATCACTGAAATATAAATGACTCTTTCTCTCTCATCATTCAGACTGAAGAGTATTCTTCCTCTGCTTGGAGGACTCTAAGTTGTGGGCCTGATGCAGCGTTCTTAGTCAGGCAACACTCCCATTCAAATCAATAGGAACTCAGAGTTCCCGGTGATGTCAACGAGAGTTTTGCCTTAGTAAGGACCTCAGGATAACATGGAGAACAGGGAGAAAGTGCTCACTCCTTCTCTGTGGGTGGCTGGGACATATTCTCTTGCCTTGACGTTTCTGGCTCCTTTTGGAGAAGAGTGTTCCTCATGGCAGTCACTCACCCCTACAGCTTGGGACCCCAACCACCTGATAAGCAGGGCTAGTTCCTTTCACTCTGGTTTGATCCATGATGCACCCTGACTCCATTGCTCTTCTACTAGTAAACTCCAAAGAGATGGAAGAAGACAGACAAGAAAAGGGAAAGAAAAAGAAAAGAGGGGGCTGCAAACAAGATATTTCTCCTCCTCCTGTTTAATGTTCATTTGGTCACTAGAATTAAAACCAGATCTGGGAGTGGGACTACAGACACCAAAAAGATAAAGCCTCTCATGGCCTCTGAAGATGGAAATACAACAGGCCCTTTGGCCCTGGGCACTTACAGACAGAGCCTGTAAATATTTGATAGGCCCTTATGGCTTTCTCTGACCCGCATGATCCCCAGGCTATTAGAAAGCAGTTGACAGAAAACTGTGTTGGGAAATCACTTCATTAAAAAATTTAACAGCCAGGCAGGGCGTGAAAGCAAAACAGCTCTGAAAACTGCCGGGTCTCACATGGCGGGATCACTTACAAATTAATATTGCATGGCAAACGCCAGGAAAGGCTCTGCTTAAAGGGCCAGTACTGTGGAGCCAACAGATCTAAACAAGAAAGAATTGGAGTTATGCTACAACTGAGCTGCTATCCTTGCTGCCACGCTATTACATTGCTATGCTACCAGACTATTGCTGCATTGCTATCCTGCCAGGCTACAGCTGCCACACTATTGCGGCAGCACTATCCCTACTGCCATGCTAGTTCTGCTCTGCTGTCCTGCGGGCACAGTACCCGCATCACTATCCCTGTTCTGCTACTGCTGCAACACTGTCCTTGCTGCCACGCTAACGCTGCAGTGCTATCCCTTCTGCCCGGCTATCCCTGAACCACTATCCCTGCTGCCACGCTAACGCTGCCGTGCTATCCCTTCTGCCCGGCTGTCCCTGAACCACTATCCCTGCTGCCACGCTAACGCTGCCGTGCTATCCCTTCTGCCCGGCTGTCCCTGAACCACTATCCCTGCTGCCACGCTAACGCTGCCGTGCTATCCCTTCTGCCCGGCTATCCCTGAACCACTATCCCTGCTGCCACGCTAACGCTGCCGTGCTATCCCTTCTGCCCGGCTATCCCTGAACCACTATCCCTGCTGCCACGCTAACGCTGCCGTGCTATCCCTTCTGCCCGGCTGTCCCTGAACCACTATCCCTGCTGCCACGCTAACGCTGCCGTGCTATCCCTTCTGCCCAGCTATCCCTGAACCACTATCCCTGCTGCCACGCTAACGCTGCCGTGCTATCCCTTCTGCCCGGCTATCCCTGAACCACTATCCCTGCTGCCACGCTAACGCTGCCGTGCTATCCCTTCTGCCCGGCTGTCCCTGAACCACTATCCCTGCTGCCACGCTAACGCTGCCGTGCTATCCCTTCTGCCCGGCTGTCCCTGAACCACTATCCCTGCTGCCACGCTAACGCTGCCGTGCTATCCCTTCTGCCCGGCTATCCCTGAACCACTATCCCTGCTGCCACGCTAACGCTGCCGTCTATCCCTTCTGCCCGGCTGTCCCTGAACCACTATCCCTGCTGCCACGCTAACGCTGCCGTGCTATCCCTTCTGCCCAGCTGTCCCTGAACCACTATCCTTGCTGCCACGCTAACGCTGCCCTGCTATCCCTTCTGCCTGGCTGTCCCTGAACCACTATCCCTGCTGCCACGCTAACGCTGCCGTGCTATCCCTTCTGCCCGGCTGTCCCTGAACCACTATCCCTGCTGCCACGCTAACGCTGCCCTGCTATCCCTTCTGCCCGGCTATCCCTGAACCACTATCCCTGCTGCCACGCTAACGCTGCCGTGCTATCCCTTCGGCCCGGCTATCCCTGAACCACTATCCCTGCTGCCATGCTAACGCTGCCGTGCTATCCCTTCTGCCCGGCTGTCCCTGAACCACTATCCCTGCTGCCACGCTAACGCTGCACTGCTATTCCTTCTGCCCGGCTATCCCTGAACCACTATCCCTGCGGCCACGCTAACGCTGCCGTGCTATCCCTTCTGCCCAGCTATCCCTGAACCACTATCCCTGCTGCCACGCTAACGCTGCCGTGCTATCCCTTCTGCCCGGCTATCCCTGAACCACTATCCCTGCTGCCACGCTAACGCTGCCGTGCTATCCCTTCTGCCCGGCTGTCCCTGAACCACTATCCCTGCTGCCACGCTAACGCTGCCGTGCTATCCCTTCTGCCTGGCTGTCCCTGAACCACTATCCCTGCTGCCACGCTGACGCTGCCGTGCTATCCCTTCTGCCCAGCTGTCCCTGAACCACTATCCCTGCTGCCACGCTAACGCTGCCGTGCTATCCCTTCGGCCCGGCTGTCCCTGAACCACTATCCCTGCTGCCACGCTAACGCTGCCGTGCTATCCCTTCTGCCCGGCTGTCCCTGAACCACTATCCCTGCTGCCACGCTAACGCTGCCGTGCTATCCCTTCGGCCCGGCTGTCCCTGAACCACTATCCCTGCTGCCACGCTAACGCTGCCGTGCTATCCCTTCGGCCCGGCTGTCCCTGAACCACTATCCCTGCTGCCACGCTAACGCTGCCGTGCTATCCCTTCTGCCCGGCTGTCCCTGAACCACTATCCCTGCTGCCACGCTAACGCTGCCGTGCTATCCCTTCTGCCTGGCTGTCCCTGAACCACTATCCCTGCTGCCACGCTAACGCTGCAGTGCTATCCCTTCGGCC
Source organism: Malaclemys terrapin pileata (assembly GCF_027887155.1). Classification (NCBI taxonomy): domain Eukaryota; kingdom Metazoa; phylum Chordata; order Testudines; family Emydidae; genus Malaclemys; species Malaclemys terrapin. The sequence goes on along the minus strand of NC_071520.1, from coordinate 11,226,404 downwards.
CAGCTGTCCCTGAACCACTATCCCTGCTGCCACGCTAACGCTGCCGTGCTATCCCTTCTGCCCGGCTGTCCCTGAACCACTATCCCTGCTGCCACTCTAACGCTGCCGTGCTATCCCTTCTGCCCAGCTGTCCCTGAACCACTATCCCTGCTGCCACGCTAACGCTGCCGTGCTATCCCTTCTGCCCAGCTGTCTCTGAACCACTATCCCTGCTGCCACGCTAACGCTGCCGTGCTATCCCTTCTGCCCGGCTGTCCCTGAACCACTATCCCTGCTGCCACGCTAATGCTGCCGTGCTATCCCTTCTGCCCAGCTGTCCCTGAACCACTATCCCTGCTGCCACGCTAACGCTGCCGTGCTATCCCTTCGGCCCGGCTGTCCCTGAACCACTATCCCTGCTGCCACGCTAACGCTGCCGTGCTATCCCTTCTGCCCGGCTGTCCCTGAACCACTATCCCTGCTGCCACGCTAACGCTGCCGTGCTATTCCTCTGTCACGCTAACTGTGCTCCTCTCTCCCGGCCGCCATGCTAATGCTGCACTGCTATCCCTCTATCACACTAATGCTGTATTGCTATCTCTCCTGCCACACTGCCACATTACTGCTATACCAATATCACAGTGCCACACTTCTGCGCCACTGCCACATCCCATTGCCACGCTGCCATTCTACTGCACCACCATCCCTGCAACATGCTGCCATGAGGCTGCTCCAACATCGAACACCAGGCTGCCATACTACTGCACCACTCTCCCACCCGCATGCTGCTGCACTGCTATCCTCCTGCCACTGCCATTCTCCCACACCACTGCAGCACTGCACTAGTATCCCTCTACCACCCAGCTGCATTACTGCACCACTGCACTAACATCTCACCACTACACTGTCACTCTAAGAAACTACTCCTGGATCATAGCAACATTGCATTAAGTTCACTGTACAAAATTGTATTTCCATAATACTGCACTAATTTTACTCTCACTAATTCACATTAATCCTCCCCTCCAGCACTGTATTAACATTTCACTCACTGTTTTATGGTATTACAACAACACGGCACTGCCAGACTGGCGCAGCCCTGTGCTAACATCACACTGAGTACAATTGCCATGAGACTGTATATCATGCCTTTACAATATTATATTACTCTATCATTAGACTGCCAATCTGCTACACCACTATGCTGCCAAGCTACAACACTACACAAATATCCCATCCTTGAACTGCCAAAATACGCGCACACTGCACCAGTATCACTTCCTTATACTGCCCCAGGACTGTGTTATTATATTACTGCATTGTCAGGACTGTACTATCAAGTCGCTCTGATGCTGTACAACGCCCAAGCATAAGTACCACAGTAAAATGCTTTTATGATATTATGTATTACTCCACAGAGCCAACATACTAATATGTCATTAGCCTAATGTGACACAGTGGCTTATACTAATACACTATTACACCACCCTACATCTGTTTATCCATGCACCACTGGACTACTGCAGTACAGTACGATGCACTGAAATAGCACTATTGCTCTATATACAATACCAGCGTACCTTGAGTGTAGTTAATAAAATACTTCTTTCTGCATTACCGTACCCCTGACAGTACCGTGCCTTAGCATTAGCCTGTAGCATACACCATCAATGCACCACATAGCTGTGCTAGCACACCAGTTATATATTTATAGCACTTCTCTCCATGCTCAGCGTTTCTTCCTGTACAGTTACAAATCTATCTGCCTAAGACACAACTCTGAGTCCTGGGCTGCTATTTCACACTGCTACTGCAATAATGAAATACTGTGTGAAGTCATCCCTGCAATGTTTTCTGCCTGTCTGATTGTACCACTGTAGTATTCTGCATACGTGGCCATATCATTGCACCACTATATCAGCAGAGGAGGACGTTACCTTGTGTATCATTGGGGCAAAACATACTGGTGCCCCTGGATCATGCTTTGTCGTTGCTGTAAATCTGCAGCATTGTGCTCCCCTCCTAATGTGTAACTAAAAATTTATTTTAACTGCTTCACTCACTGTGTGATAACAACACAGTGGACTGGGTGTGTTAGCTAGAAGTTCCTGGACTAAAGAAACTGTTTATGGTGCTGTTGGTCTCTTCTAATTACAGTGTATAATAAATGGGTGTTGCAATTCCTTTCACGCTATACTGCAATCCTGGGCATTACTGCACCCCTGTGACACTGCATCCACCCATGATTGAAACTTGGGCTCCTACAGGAATAATTTCCTGTCCTCCCCTACTACTGCAAACTCACATTTCTATCCAAGTGCTAACATTCACTTCTCCACTCCTGGGATACAGCCTCCATCCCTTCTATTACCATGACAAAACGCACTTGCTTCTGTCCTAGGGCCTCCATCCATTCCTGAACTTTACAATTACAATTTTCTTTACTTTGTGCTTGTGCTCCTGCATCCAACTATTTCTGCATTCCATGCTGTAGCTACCAGGGCATTCCTGCATTGCTGTGTTCACCCATTCCCAAATGTTCCTACTACAACCCACTCCACACTCCTGTCTTACATTATCCATTGAATGGTCATTTCATCTAAATCCTTTCAGAGAAGGCAAGAGGCAGACAGACACAGATACAGGATGTCAGGCTATGAAGAAAGATCTCTGTTTATTCACAAGCACAGGGGCTATGCACTGGGTAAAAGAGCCAGAAGCAGCATTTCATCTGTGCCCTTCTTTCTTGTAAGCAAGCTGGCATTGTTGAACTGGGGGGACTAAATCTTGCAGAGTTTATGGCATGCAGTAGAAGGTGGTGACACCTGAAAGTGGGTAGGCAACACTGATATAATAAAGATGCCATTCAGAGCCAGTTTCCATCAGTGGGAAAAGAACAATTAAAAACTAGGTAGACAATGGCTTTTGTGTTGGGGACCCTGGTATGGATTTATTTTGTGGTTCTGATACTTTGAGGCCATGCAGTGCTATAGAGCTAAAATCCACACTCAGTTACATCCCCACTGCTGTCAGCCAAGTTGCAGAGATGTAACTGAACAGAATTTAGCCCACAGATTTCCAAATATGCTGGTGGCATATTGCTCTTTGTCACCTAGTTGAGCACTGGCACTGACCAGGACCCTGAATGTTGCTATTGAAAGATTTTATCTCTGAGTTTTGATGTCCTGTTTGTGGGGCTGGGGGAAAATACTAGTTCTGAGTCCACTGCAACAACAATATTCATACCCCAACAAACAAACTATTGTTGATGATGCAAAGTCCTGGGGAAGGGGAACAGGTGAGGTTTGATTTTCTTCAGTGCAGTCAAGGTTATCAGAGGAAGACAGCACTTTCTGACACTGAACTAAACAGACCTGATGCACACTGTCCTTGCTCTTGACTACTAAGGTTCTGCTCCTCCCTTCCTCTCTTCACCACTCCAACTTGATTAGACATTTCTACAGAACCTCCCAAGCCAGCTTTGTCTATAAAACAAAACCACAAATCCTAATTCTGGTTTCACTGATCACTCTCTGTACTGGAATTTAGCACTTCAGGCTACTGGTTTATACCTACAGTTGTGCTTCTGGGAGATTGCAGTTACATTAATCTTCCTGGAGATTACATTTCCCAGTACTGTAACATCCCATAATGGTTCTAAATGAAAATTGGAAGCGAGGCTCCCTTTGCCTCTTCACTTTTAAAGAGTAGCCCTGTCAGGGGTAATTTCATTACCAGGCGCAGTTTAAAACAACAGCTTTGCACCGAAAGAGCTTGCAAACACTGAAAGCATCTGTTCCATCTCAACACACTGACTGAGAGGGTTTCAGAATTGGGTCAGAAGGATTTTTGTCCCCCTCCCTTCTTCTGACAGCTCTGCCATCATAAATGATTCATATTCTCATTGCACATAAATGTACCTCAAGGAGAAGTAAACATATAAAGAAAAGAAAGGGCGTGAGAAAGACTCTAATATCTGCATGTGTTTTTCAGATCAGGTTCTTTTACTCCCTCCCTCCTCCCCCCCCGACACAGACACAATTTAGCTCAGACAACTAGAGTGGATTTTCAGTGAACCAAGGAGAGAGGGGGATGAGGTGAGGGGTGGGATTCATTTTGGTGCTGGGATGAAATAGAATTAATTGCCTGATATCTCTCAGAGCACCACACACCGCGCAGCACATGCAGAGCCAACTAGAAAGAACCCTTTGTCACACGGCAGACTAGGGCAGCTGCGGCAGTGTCCGCCTCCCAAGGGGAATTCCTACAAGCCATTGATCTGACGGGGTTTGTTCTTTCGTTAGGGAAGACACAAAGTACACAGGTGCCCCCCTCTCTTTATCAATAGACGCTCGCAAAGCCAGCTCCCAGCCCACACATCTGAGCCTATCCCGTGCCCTTCCGCGGTACAAACCTTCCTGCTCCACACAGACACACGCACCCTAGTTCACAACTGCAAGGAAGACCCCCCCTTTAACTTTGCACCACTGTGATGCAAATGGCCCCGAGAAGTTTTGCAGAGGCAGCCAGGAAGCAGTGCATTTATAGCTGTGAGCTTATCTCTAAAGCACAGGGGGGCTCTGAGCCGGCAAGCCAAAGATGTGTAAAAGGGCAGAAAGACGCGGCTGCTGGGGGAGGATGGGAGGAGGGCGGATGTGAGACACTCTGGTCCTTACCTGGCCAAAGACGGAGCTGAGAATGGGGTGCAGCTGGTGGAAGAGGGGATCTGGTTCCCCGGATCTGTCGCTGCTGTTGGACTTGGTGGAGTACTTGCTGCTGGACTTGGACAGAGGTGACGAGCCTTCAGAGAGCTTTAGGGACTCTCTGCTAGACCCCTCTCTGTGACCGAAGAAAAAGTCCTCCTCCCTCTCCTCCCCATCCCTCTGGGTGTGCTGCTGCTGTTGGTCCAGGCTGGGATGCTGCTGCTTGTGGTGGTGATGGTGATGTTGGTGATGATGCCTAGATGTCCTCGCTTGTTCCTTGCTGCTGCCTCTGCTTGGACCTCCTTCTGCTGGCTCTGGCTGGCTCTCACCCTGTCCATGTGACTGCTTCTTGAGTCCCTTCACTCCATTCTCCTTGACTCCTGGGTGGCAAAGTGGCCTCCTAGAACTGGGGTCCCCATGGAGCTGTTCCTGGCTGCTCAGCTCCCTCGCTGGGTACCTGGGTTGCCCCTTCCCGTCCCGGGCATGGTTCTTCCTGGGCTGGGGCTCTGCTCCTGCCGCAACCCTCCGGCTCCCCCCTGCCTTCAGCAGCGAAGTCTTGGATTCGCTCTTTGCAGTGGGCGAGCTCATCTCGGGCAGGCTACAGAAGCATCTTAAACCCAGTGGCGGCGGCTGTCTGGGGGAAGCTCTCCGCCCGGCAGTCCCCGCAGGCTGGAGGAAGTGCTCGTGGCATGTCCTTCAGAAATCTGCTTAAATTCAGCACCACAGCCCATGTGACAGCTCCAGACAATGGCCTGGGAAGGCACTGGCTCCGCCAGGAAGCCGGGGGCTGGAGGGCACCGTCTCCTCAGCAGCAGCCTTGCCTCCCCCTCCCCTTGCTGGCAGCCCAAGGTGCCGACGCGTAGCTCCTTCAGGTGAGGCGCTCAGTCTCCTCCTCGCCTCCCCAGCGAGAGGAGCCGACCCGGGGGCGCTGGGAGACAAGCAGGGCGCTCCGTGGCGTCTCCCACCCAGCCCGGGCTGCGCTGTCTGCAGCTTCCCAGCAAGCTGGGGGAGGATGGAGATCGCTGCGGCAGCTGCATGAATTTTTAAGCGGGGATCGTGTGGTGCGTGAACGTGAAGGGGAGTCCGAGCGCCTGAAACCCGAATCCGCCCCTCTCACCCACCAGCAAGGGCTGAGGGAGCCGGTTCGGTGTCCGGCAGAAAATGAGCATCACCATAAACACCCCAGGACGCTTCACATTAAACTCCTTCCCTTGTCTTGGGAACCGGCCCCCTCCTTGACTTGCAGGGTGATCAACTTTCCAAGCAGCGCCGGCCCAGCTCTTTTGTGTGAGCATGAACTTGAAGAGAGGAAAGCGGACAGCAGAAAAGGGACTAAATCTGGCTACTGATAAGAAATAAAGTTTGGCACTGCTGTGGGGAAGCTCACACTGCAGAGGGCAGCGGCAGGGCACTGCTGTGGGGAAGCTCACACTGCAGAGGGCAAAGGAGAGCACTGCTGTGGGGAAGCTCACACTGCAGAGGGCAGCGGCAGGGCACTGCTGTGGGGAAGCTCACACTGCAGAGGGCAGCGGCAGGGCACTGCTGTGGGGAAGCTCACACAGCTGGGGTGCTAGCTGAGTTGAAGGCACTGCTGTGAGAAAGCTCCCGTTGGTGTAGTGATGGCTTCCACTGGTGCACTGCTGTGAGGATGCCGCAGCTATGAAAGTGGTAGTTAGCGCTGCAATCGGGGACTCCACATTTCACAGAGTTCTAGCAGGCATTTTCTGAGCACTGTTTTTAGGGAGCTCAAACTGCTTAAGTAATACATCCCTGGAATCTTAGACCTGGATCCAAACTTCTTACTGGCATAATTGGCAGGAACAAATCCCTGGATCAAAACACTCCAAAAGGTGGAGGTTCAGATCAGGGCTGCCGGGGGAGGAGGGGGGCAAGTGGAGCAATTTGCCCCAGGCCCCGGGCTCCACAGGGGCCCCTACGAGCATATAGTATTCTATAGTATTGCAACTTTTTTTAATGGAAGGGGCCCCCGAAATTGCTTTGCCCCTGGCCCCCTGAATCGTCTGGGCGGCCCCGGTTCAGATTCCTGATCCAAATCCCAAAGTTCTCAAAGTTCAGGAGGGTTGGAGTCAGTTGTTCAGACTATTTTAGAGATAGCTTCTTCCTGTGAACTCAGATGCAAACCTGGTAATGGATCTGGGGCCTTGGTTCAAGGCCATTATAAAAATAAAGAAACATTTGTTTTTAAGAAATTGGTGTCTCACGTTTTACTGTAATCAAACCCAGGACATTATTCGCAAAGGGTGACAGGTTTGAAAAGGGGCTTTAAAATTTAATCAGTTATTGTTGGACAAAGAGAAGTGCTAAATGTTCCAACCAGACACATGTTCTCAGTGAGTAAAGGCCACACTCTCCCCTTCCCCTACTTTTGCATGCTGTGCTTATGTTTTATTAACAGGCCTGGAGACTGAAGGCGCTTAGCTACAGAACAGGTATAGCATGTTCAGCTGCTGTGCAAGATTCTCCCACAATATGCCTCAAGCCCTCTCTAGGGTCAAGGGAAGAGTCCAATTTCTATGGCTAATTAGTGCCAGTTGTGATAATGGTTATTGTGATGAGGACACTTGTCCAGTAGCAATTTCCTACTCAAATCTTGTCCAGTAGCAATTTCCTACTCAAATCCACACTGTCATTCTAGCTCTTAATTTCAGCCCAGCTGCCCTTTTGTATAACTGGCTGTTCATATTTTATAATATTAAACTAGAATTGCACTCCAGAAGCAGTATGGTTACGTGTATGAGAGGCAGAGTCCTCACTAGAACTACTGTAGCTGGAGAACTCATGGATACTGAAGAGGCATTTCTGCAAGGAAGCTCACACTCAACAGCACACTGGTATGAGAATCCATAATGAGGAACTCATACAGACATTAGGTGTGCTTTGGAGAAGCCCATAGTGCTGGAGTTATGATATTGACGTGGTATTGCTTTTAGAGAAGCTGGCATTCCTAGAGTCCCATCTGGCACTGACAGTGCCCTGCTGTGAGGAAGTTAACACCACTGCAGTGCTATTTGACATTGCTTGCTGTGAAGAAGCATGAAGTTATTGGGGCTATTTCTGAGGACTGTGGTGATATCACTGCCAGCATATGGGTTATAGTTCCCTGTCTCAATCAACTGAGGACTGCAGAATGTTGAGCAGATGCCTCATTTGTGGGAAGGGAGTCACTTATGCAGGTGTGTGATTCATCACTTTGGAGAGCATTTCAGGGATGAAGGTAAGAAACAGCTCCACCGAGTCAATAACAATGCAGCCTAAGAGCCATGTTATAGAACAGAGCAGCAAGGAAACAGGCAGCAGCTGAAGCAAGTGCAGAATGGGACAGAGTGAGAGCATGGATCTAACACATGTTGTTCACTAACCCAGGCCTGGGTCTCAGCAGGGAAGGAACATGTTTGGAGAATCTGAAATAGCCCCTCCTTTCAAATTTGCTTTTAAAGTTCTTCACTTATGTCCTCTTGCAGACAGTTTAATCTTGGGATCGCAGTGTAAAGCAAGAGGCTGTGTGGCATCGGCTGAATACTAAAGAGCTAGCTGATCTGCAGGAGCCAAATGCCAAGGAACAACAGTGCCCAGTTACAGAGTGAACCACCATAAATCCAGCTGCTAGATGTCTATGGACATCTCTCCAGAGAGAATGGATATTCTATGCCATCTGGCAGTACAAAAGAGGACAGAACAGAATCCTTGAGACATTAAGATTATATTACATAACATGCGCACTCACTTCTTCCTGAGATGGAACTAATGTCAAAGCGATCTGTGTAATTCAAAATCAGAGAAAGGGGATGGCATTCCATTCCCAAAGTCATAGGCATCTCAATGTCAGCAGGGGGCACGGAGCTGCCTGTCCCATTGCAGCAGGTAATTATGAATGCAGTACTGCCTGTAAGTGGTAAAAATCCTGCTCAGTCTTTATAACAATTATCAAAAGCTCTCTGCTGTTGTGATCTGAATCTTTTTGCCCCTCCTTAGCACTAGTGAAAAGGTCCTGGAAGAAATGGAACAGGACTCAAAGGAACCAGGGGTGTATTATCTGTCCTAAAGGGAACTCAAAAGAGCACATTTCAGTTTGTATTAAAGAGACTAGGGAGCAGTCCTGTTAAGGAACTGCTTGACAGTGAGATGAGTGAGAAATGTCCCAGGACAAGTTGTGAAGTCCCAAAATGCCTGAGGAAGGAGAGGCCATGGGCTTTGTGATTCGTTGGAACAGATCTTTCTGCAGTATTACATTTTCCTGCTTCTTGTCTTCCTTACACTTGCATTTGGAGTAACACTACCTTCTTCTATGAAAACTATAACACTCTGCTCTCCAAGGAGCACCTCAAAGTGCTTTACAAACACAACTACACATATGGGACAGGCAGGTCTCATCCTCATTTTACATGTGGAGAGACTGAGGCACAGATAAGTTAAAATGACTTTTACCCAAGGTCACATAGCTAGTCAATGACAGAGCTGGGAATAGAAGAGTCCTGACTCCCAGAAGCCCCTATTCTATCTCCTCATGAGCATTCCTTTTCTATCATTCTCCCACTCTCACATTCAGACCTTCTTCCATAGGGCCGCTTTAGCTTTGAACTCACTCACTAACCTTGTGCATTAAATGAACGCTCTCTTCTTATTAAGATCCCATCTTGCCCTGTGAAACCCATTAGTGGCATCCTGCCAGGCGATCAAGGGTAGGACATTACCTTAAACAAAGGGATAAATCACTGCTTGGATATCTGACAAGCAACTATGGTATTATGTATCCAAACTGTACTGGCTATTTAATGTAGAGTGTAAGTTCCTTGGGTGACAGGCCGTCTCTTCCTCTGTGCTCTGTAGAGTGCTAAGCCCAATACTGCTGCTCATGAAATAGCCTCTGAATCACACCAAAACATGCTAGACCAACTCCTGTTCCCAGGCAAGCCAATGGGCATTTTGCCATTGATGTTGATGAAACCAGAATTTGGCTCATATGCTGCGACTGAAAAGGCATTCTGAAAAGATAATGGTAGAAAGATGTTTACTGAGGATTTTTTGGAACAAGGATTCCTTTCCTGAGGAAAGTGAGGTGAAACTTAACTTGTTTTAGTCTTGAAAATTGTTGCCTTTATGGGGATCTAAGCATGATAAGAGCGTGTGAAAGGTTCCTACAGAGACCCATTTTGGTACAGGAAAGGGGTAGGAATTTAAGTTCAAGAAGTAGGGGATAGGATAGAAATTAGAAGAGATTTTTTTCTTCCAGAAGGTCATTTTATTATAGAATCATCCATCAAAGGAAGAAGTAGTGAGAAGGATGAACAAACTGAAAGCAAAGGTGGACTAGGCAGAGCTGCTGGGTTGCTAGAGAGGGGACTTGTCCCATGGCACATCCTCTACCATGTCTTTGTCTCTGTCAAATGATGATGCAGAATCACAGTGTGTTTCAATGGGAACAAGGGTGCCAAGTGTCTGCCTTCAGGGGAATTGCAGTTGGCCAAGCATGTGTCTGTCTCTAAAGGGAGCTACAGCATTGACAGCTGGAAGTTCTGTTTGCTTGATGATGTGGTGTTGTTCTTCAGGTCTTACTCCATAGGAGAAGAATAATCCCCACAGCATTACAAAGGCATTATTGTTCTGGCTGTAATCACTGTGCTCAAATCCACTCTGGTTACTTACACATGCAGTGTCACTGGGAACAGAAAGCTCACTTCAGCCAGCACTAGATGAAGGGCAGCAAGCAGCCAGGAGAGGACTGGGTTCTGCAATCAAATAACTCTGAAGAGGAAAGGGACAAAAGTGGCCCGTGGGGACTCTGGGGAGGGATGGGAAAGAAAGAGGGTTTCGCAATCTAAGTGGCAGCAGAGATTGAAAGACAGAGACAGCAGCCTACAAAAGAGAAGAGAAAACCTACAGGAAACAGAGATAGTGTGAGAGAACCAAGAATGATTCTTGAATGAGAGAGAGGAGAGAAGAGGAGAAGGGGAAAATATGAGAGCTCTGTCTTGTCCTCTTAGCTACAGGGCGGGTAGTGATGCTGCAAAGCCTGTCAGAGGGAGAATCAGGTGGTGCCCTTCTAGCAGGACAGTGGGGACATGGCAGATGGGAGCAATCTTCAATGGGGTGAAGGAGAAAGTTACAGGGGCAAACAGCATTTCTTGTCATGATAATGCTAGGGAAAGATGCAGACCTTTGCATGGCTAGGGCCCTGTGTTGCTATCATGATGGGCCACTTAGAGCAAGAGATGATATTGCACACATCAATGAACTTTAAACATCTTTGCAATTGGCCACACCAAGCAGGAAAGGAAATTTAAGAAATGCCCTGCCCCTCTAAGGGACAAATACAGCAGGGCTTTCCTGAGCCAAAGAGCAAGGCCTAACTTCACCCAAGCTCCAGAGAAGCAGCAGCTCACCCCGACTCAGTTCCATAACAAACCCAGGAATCTTCCTAGAGCTGCATCCTTCTGAGCTCCCTCTTACAGACCCCCCTCTAGCCCTACAGGCTGGAAAGGGAATTAACTCAGTCCTGAAAGCTGGGTTGGCCCTGCAGATCCATTCACTCTGCACTCAAAATGGACAACTGTGGTCCTTCCTCTAGCCAGACCCATTCCCTACCAAACTGTGATCCACTTCACAGTGCACCTCTACCTAGCAGGGCATTCTGTAGCATTGGAGAAGGGGAGGGTAAACCACATGGCAGATGGGGCAGCACATTAAGTTGTAGATTTCTGAGTCCTTGTGTTAAAAAGAAGAATTCTCCATGTAAAAAAATAAAAGCAGTATTGACATGGCTCTAGCAGGGACACGTGGTGCCAGTCTGTGGATGGCAAGCGGAAGTCCCAGGGCAAAAAAACATGTGGTGCCAGAGAGTAAATAGGAAAGGAAAGTTTTATAAATTGGCTCATCTTTAGCTCTAATTGAGCACAACAATTAACATGGGAGGAAAAGTTTTCAGAAGAGACCTCTCAATACTCTCCTTCTAGATGAGCCCAGCTCTCCCAGGCATCTTTCCTGGATGAGTCCAAATCTCCCAGACACCCTGCTTCCTCTGGGAGCTCACAGTCTCCAGCCTGTGGTAGGATGAGGCAGTCCCAAGGAATCAGGTCATGTGATGGAGTGATCTCTTCCCCTGAAGGGAAGAGAGGAAGGGCTAAAATGACACCTGGGTCATATGAGCAGTGCCATCTTTTCAGAGAGATAGGTGGACTCTTGAGTTGAACTGAGCAGAGGTGAAAGTATCCCTGCCTATGTGGTAAATGTCTTCCATTTTTGCCTGCTTTGGCATATTTTTAATATGTGCCAGCCAGGAAAAACTACTATCTATTTATCACACCCTATTTGCCAGACATTGAGGGGTTGCATTTGGAGGGCTTCTTGAGGGATGGAATGGGAGCAAGGATCTGCATTGGGGAAGGACCAAGGCAATTGCTATTGCCTTTACTTAGCATAGCATAGCATGCTGATCTTTGCTGCAGCCAGTTCATCCTTGGTAGAGGACACCTCTTGACCTTATGATGGGAAAAGGCTCTTTTCTGCAATTCAGGATTCACTGGGAATGAAGTGTCCGTGTGTTCCATTTGCAGATGATGACAGATTCTTGTGCCATTTCATCTTGCCACTCCCGCCGGGTGTTTGAGAAATTAGGACACAAGCAGTTGCTCCTTTTCATCCCTTGGTCTCTCCAATATAACAACTAAAACATGAGCTTCCATCATGATACTGCAGGGAGAACTCAGTTATTACAGCAAACGAGATAAGGGTGTAAAATAAATAACCTGAACTCAAACTCAGATTGGATTGGCCAGAGTGATTCACTCATTATCTCCAGGCTCCAGGGCAGCTGTTCTCCCTTCATTGCAAAGATTTTACATAATGAACATAGCTAATGGTACAAAATCAACAAGGTGCCATTAGAACATAGCTCTGGAGAGACAATTTGGCACATACAGCCAATAAACAGAAATGAAAACATGAGTCTGAAAATATGGACATGCACTGACCAGCTTCAGCTTAACCCTGTTCACTGTGGGAAGGAGGATAAACCACAAAAGCTTTAAGCTTCATCACTTCAGGCTGGGATCTGATCCTTAAAATCAAGGGGATTCTTGCAGGATCAGGACCTAATTCACATACACTAAGCAGGTTTAAGTCTGTTTAGAACTTGAGAGCTGTCTAAGGCAATCCCAGGGGATTGCAAGAGGTGGTGCTGGTGACTCAGGTCAAAATTATCAAACTTGGGTGTTAAAATGATGTATGTAAAAATCTTGGCTAAGGCACCTACGGAAAAGTGGCCTAATCGTCAGAGGCGCTGAGCACCTGCAACTCCCACAGAAATCAACACAATTTGCAGTAACTCAGCACCTCTGAAAATCAGGTCACTTTTACTTAGGTGCCTAAATATGGATTTAGGTTCCTAACTTTAGGCACCCAAATATAGAATCATAGAGTTCAAGGCCAGAAGGGACCACTAGATCATCAAGTCTGACCTCCTGTAGAGCACAGACCACCAACACAACCCGCACACTAAACCCAACAACCGAAATAAGACCAAAGTAAACAAGACCCATAAAAAACTAGATTATGTTTCACAGGGAGAGAATAGGAGGGAATAGGAAAGACCGAGATACACCAGTGCTTGAGGCCTCTGCAATGGCAAGGAAATGATTAAATGAGATATACCCGGATAATCCTGGCAAGTGACTCACACCCACATGCTGCAGAGGAAGGCAAAAAAAACCCCAAACCCTGATCATAATATGAAAAGTTTGAGAGCCCTCTTTTCTCTGAGTCAATGCTGAACCAACACCCTATCACATTGTTAGGGGGCACTGTGCTGTTCGAGGTATCATCTTGTGCATGAAACATAACACAAAGGCACTGAGGATTCATAGTCACTAAAAGATCCAATAATATTTTTGCAAGAGTTTGAGTACTACCCTGATTTCCTAATAGCTTGAATAGTTAATTAGCCCAGGATCTCAAAGTTATTTCAATGCTTAATTACCATTCATTTCAATGCCAGTTAGGCACCTAAATACCTTTGAGGATCAGGGCCATTCTGCCTAACTTTCCCTTCAGTTTTAACTGAAGTCATTGCTCACGTCTCCTCCTACAGTACTGTTATAAATACAGAACGCTTGTGGTGTCACACCTCAGAGATGGCTGCATTTCAGTGGTGGGAGAAAGATCTCTAGATACAGTATGAAAAGAGAGCTGGGATCTTTCAGGGTGAAAAGTGCTATAGAACTGGAAATTGTTATAATAATTAGTAGTGATGTTAATAGACTGAATCTTGTGATGGACAAATAAACCTGAGATTTGGTATGAAATCTGCCTCAGGCCATAGCTCTTATTTGGCTCCCTGTTCCCTGGGAATTTAAATCCCATGTCACTTAACTGAGCTTTCACTGAATCCTATATACTAGAGCACAAACTGAACAATAAAGAGGATTGCATTAAGAAATATTCCACACGGGGGCAAAAAGCACAAAATCTTTTTTAGGGACTACAACCCAGATCTGAATACTTATTACATTTTCCAGGATGGCAACACACTTTCCAAAAGAGGGTGAGAATCATTATCCATATTTTACAGATGGGGAAACTGAGACAGAGGACGTTGACATGATTTGTCCAGCAAATATACCAAGATAGCAGAGGAGCTTGGAATAGACTCCAGGTCTCCTGACTTACATCCCTGTGCACTAGGCATACTTTATGCCTCATTTGCAGGGCTAAAATAAATCTTGGACACTTGCACATTCAGGTGAATTTTTTAAAGTGAAGAACAAGGAACCAGGTGTTAGTGCATTCGCAAATGTCACAAATTCACAGGCACAGCAGCACAGAGTGACTGTGCCAGCACCTTGTCAAGATGGATGGAAAGTGGGATGGCTACGAATCCTAGCAGGCAAAACAAGACCAAGAAAAAGTTCACAAAGTATTGGTGTGAGGTACTTCCATTTCTGATGGAAACGGCATGATACAGAAATGAAGTTCAAGTTCCTAACATGCCTCTGGGGGTTGGATTGGATTAGAATGAAAGATCCTCACTTTTATGGAAAAGTCCTATAGAATTGAATAGAAAATAATAACCTTAGTGTAGATTTTTTCTGAACCATCCTATGGAAGTCTATAACAGGGATAGAATCCTCTATTAAATTCCATCGGATGATTTAAAAACCCTCCATTGTAAGGCTGTCATTTTCTATTACATTTTATAGGGTTTTTCAAACCAATTTTTATAGAACCTTACTAAATACCTAGAGAAATGTCTTGGTTTCATTGCTATTAAACTCTACAGTACTTTTCCATAAGGCAAGGAGACAAGTTTTTACAGAGGCAAATTAGCACATATGGAAAGAGTAGAGCATGTTTTAGATGAAAATACAACAAACAGGCCATATTTGATCTTACTAAGAAGATAAGACACAGGCGTTCAAAGTTACCTGCAATGGCAAAAATCACCTCCCTATTTTTTTTGAGGTAGCACAAATTAGTGGATACAGCACGGGGGCTGAAAGTCAGGACACCTGTGTTCTAGTCCCCTCTTTGATCCCCTGTGATCTTATCTGAGACAGTTGAGGCCAGATGCTGTAATCTTTTCTCATACCGAGTGGCACCTATAACAATCGGCCCCTTCACCTCACTGTGCCTTGTTTACTTTATATGTAAAGTAGGTAGTTAAACTTATCCATCTTTCTAAAGTGTTTTGAAACCGTTTTATTTCTATTTAAGGATTTCTATTTAAGTACAAAGTATTAAGTATTGTGGCTATGGAAATGATTTTTTTCCTGTCTTCTTGGGCAGTATCCAAGCCAGATGCAAGAAACTAGGCTTCTTTCGTTTTTTGATGTGACCCTGATCCTAAAACTATAGGAATAGGTCCAGATCCATTCTCCCATCCTTTTCCAACCTGGGATGAAGGAAGCAGTTCAGATTGATGTTCAAGCTCACTTCTCTAATTTATCTAGTTATTAATAACACTGCAGTGTATGAAAAGTGAAATAATTTTCAAAATCTACCTTAGCATTAATGCTCTTTGTCTACTCTTTGCATTTCTTTCAGGCTGTACAATGAACTGAAAAGGGCAGTCACTTCACTTTGGGTATCTAGTCAGTTTCAAGTCAGCTTCACTTTCAGTGTCTCATGTACTAACTACCTCTATGCAACAATGTTTGGATTATGAACACAGGATGGTGTTGTTTATTTCTTTAAAAACTCACAACACTGTTTCCACTGGACTTTACTTAATTTTTAATTTAATAGAAACAATTATCTTGGTTTAAGGTCTTACCAAAGTTTTTTTCCTCCCTACACACCACCTAGATCTGAGCCAAACTTAATCTGACAGCATCCTATTGAAAACAAGTTTTGGTGGTGGAGTCTTTTGCTCAGAGGAAACAACAGCCTGGTTTTGAACTATCTAGTCTAAAAGGGAAGAAGGAGGCTCTGCAAAGACATAGGAGTGTCTCCCATGGACTAATAATGGGAAAACATCAAAAGATTAAGAGGCCTGATATTGATTTCACACCAGCTTGCTTCCAATGACTTCCATGGAGTTACTCATGATTTTCACCAGTGTGATTGAGAGAAGGATCAAACTCTTGGAGTTCAAGTCTAGTTTCCCTACACACCCAAATATTCAGATGCTTTACAGAAGCTCATGCAAACAACTTAAGTCTGCCGAATTTGGCCAAAAACCTGGTAAGAACAGATTTTCAGTCAAAGATACCAGCTGCTGCTGTTATTCAACTATGCTGAGGTAAGGACATGTTTGAAAGCGCTCTGGGCCTAAAGAAAGTCTCCCAATCATCTACAGGAAGGTTCACATCAGTGAAGAGGCCAGTATTTGATTTTAAAGACTACTTCAAGCACTCCCTAAAAGATGCAAATATTGCAATTGACATTTGGAAAAGGCTGGCAGCTAACTGAACTAACTAGATTCAGTACTGTAGTCAGGAAAGGAATAATCATCTTCAGGAAATTCAGAGCAAACCTAAGAACTTCAAACTGAACAAGGCTCATTATGACTCTGGACCAGCTAGGATCCTTTTCCCCTTTCCCTGGCTCAGTGCCTTGCTGGAATATCTATAAAAATAAGTGAGCTATTTGCTCCTAGTCCCCAGGATCCCCAACTCTCTAAAACACCAAGTCCTAGGTTCTCTATCACATGCTCCCCTTCCCAAGAGCTGTTGCTTATAGAAAGTTAGCGACACTCAGCACTTTGTGAAAAATCTTCTCTCTATCTCATAGTTTTCTATAGCATACAACACGTTATTATCTAAAGTCTTCCCATTAGATCTGCATAACAAGACCTCTAGAAGACTTTATGGAGTCTTCTGCTCTGTTGCTGTCTGCTGCAGCACTTAAATGCAAACATGACAGCAAATCACATTCCACATAATACAGTGGGATTTTTTTTTAAATATACATTAACTGAGCTTAAACACTTGAAATGTATTGTATGTTTTTAATGACTTTGTGCATTAAAGGCACAAGGACTAATGACAGAACGGGGAGATCAAAAGAGAGAGAGAGTTATTCCCTGGCACTCCAGATCTGAAGGACTCAAGTGTGAATAAGGATGTTATGTAAGACAGATTTTCAGATGTCACTAAAATGCTTTACAATTAAGAATGAATATTAATAAATGACTTAAACTGAAAACCTCCAGCTATTAAAAGGATTAAGGCTTTGCACTGGTGTAGGGAATGCGTACAATGTCAGAGCCATCTGCAAGGCTGTGATCAAAGGCAAATGAGGAGGTGGGAAGTGATATCTTTGGTGGGGGGGAGGGGGAAATCTCAAGCATCAATGCAAAAACCTCTGTAAAGGTCATGAGACAGAGCAACAAAAAGAGGAGAAACTGGGAGAGGAGACTAGGGTATCTTCCTTTTCTCAGGCATGTGCACTCTGTGGTCATTTTATTTACTCTATATATAAGAAAGAAAGAAAGAAAGAAAGAAAGAAAGAAAGAAAGAAAGAAAGAAAGAAAATCTTTCACAGAGTGAATGAGCAGACAATCATCTCCCCTAGAGACGAGGCCATCTCTCCTGCCACTGTCCAGGAAACAGCCCGTGATGTCCTCAACTTGTTGGTATTACTGGAGAAATGCCACTTTGTATCATGTTATAACTGGGCAAATAGTACTGATTTCATTTTGAAAATATACTTTACTTACCCAACAGATGGCTTCTGGGAGACACTGGGACTGGAGGAGCTCTGAGTTTCTCCATAGCCTTTGTGGCTATACTGTTCCCTAGAGAGCCTCCTGCTGGGAAAGTCTGGGCCTGTAACAAGTTCTCTCACAGGCAATGCCCCTTCATCGTTCCCTACAGTGACTTTTGTTGATGGGAGAGCGTGGGACTGGAATAAATAATGATACTTTCCCCTTCTATAGTCCCACCCATCTGAGGATCTCAAAACAATTTAGAAGCATAGATTATTTTTCACAACCACTGCTCCTGCTGTGAGACAGACATCATGATCCCTATTTTACAGTAAGAGAAACTTAAGCACAGGAGAGGACATGACCTGCCCACAGTCACATGGTGAGTCAATGGCAGAAATAGGAATAGAACTCAGCTAAGGTGATGCCATGTACCAGGCGGTAATTGCTAGTCTCATAACCAGTGTTACTTCCCCATTCCCTGCAAAGAGTCCTGTTATGAGAGGCAAGGGCTGTGGAAGATGTACGTTTCCACCCAGGCAACCACCACTCCAGTACCATTCCTGGAGCACATCCCAATGGTTGTTTTATTTGTGTACACATTTGTACTAGAAATACTGGTGTGGAGCAGGGGAAAGGGACACTAATTTGCCCCTGAAATGGCAGCTCTTCTATGGGCACTGCTGTGATCTAAGAGACAGAAAGACAGCATGAGAGGGATCATCAGTAAGAAGCTCCTAAATGAAGAAATGAACTGCATTTCCCTTGGAGAGGGGGATTATCGGAATGTAACGAAAACAAGCCCCAGCCCTCCTCCCCTGCATACACACACACCCTAGAGGCTTTTGCAAAGCCACAGGAACGGAAATAATTTAGTTTGAATCCATCAAGCATTAAAATCCTTTCGCTGAGGGATTGAAGTGAAAAATGAGCCGTAGACGGGAATTAGAAGCTCTCCGCCCGGGCTGTCAAAAGGGATTTTCCCCAGATAGAAAACAAGCAATTGGAATTGCAGGAAGGTAAATCCTCCTGAGCCTCTGACATGCACACACTCTTGATCTCCCCTCCATGGCCCTGACAACTCTGGGATCATGGAGACTGACAAGGGGCAGCTCACACTTGGCACTTAGATCATGGCCTCTTGGGCTTGGAGGGGGTAGTTGTCAACTCCTGAGCTTTCCTGAAGAGTGTCATCAACCCTAAGTCAAAGAGAAGATGGTGAGATATGCAGGAAGTACTTGGTCTGAAACAGGTGAGGTAAGTGCCAACTTGTGTCCAGGGCAGAGAAGGGGAAATGGGCAAGACAGCTGCTGGAAAGGGTAATCCTGCGATCATGGGCCAAGGACAGCTCTGGGTACCATCTCATGGCCTATGCAAGATGAGTCAAGAAATGAAATAGCTAATAGTGTTGACATTTAATTTATCATCACTAGTCATCTGAGTTCACACCTCACTGAAATGAATGGTGCAGATCCCATCTATCAGAGATATTGTCCCAAGCTCTCTGCAGGTTCATGTAAACACCTCTGCATCAATTACTCATTTCACATTTTTTAGTTTCTCTTTGCAACCATCATAGACAGACACTGAGGCTTGGTCTACATTAGCAATTTATGTTGATATAACTACACCCCTGAGCAATGCTGTTATACCAACCTAACTCCTGGTGCAGATAGCACTTAGGCTATGACTACATTACAGCCTATGTTGGCAAAACTTGTGTCGCTCAGGGGTGTGATTATTCCACATAAGCAACATAAGTTACGCCAACATAAGCATTCGAATGCACAGCTCTATGTTGGCGAGAGAGTTTTCCCGCAGACAAAGCTTATGTCACTTGCAGAGGTAGGTTTTTTATGCCGAAGGGAGAGCTCTCTCCCGTTGGCAAAGAACATCTTCACTGAAGCGCTACAGTGGTGCAGCTGCATCATTTTAAGTGTAGACAAAGCCCTGATTTTTTAAAAAGTGAAAGCTGAGATTTGGAACAAGATAGCAGCTTGAGAGATGTGCTGATCTGCCATACCACTGCCTATCAGCCCAATGCAAGCCCTGGTCACCCACTGAAGAATATGTCTTTTCACATTTACTGGTCTCAGCCAGAAACTTCATAGTTGGACATTGGGAAAGGAATGATTCCTGCAGCATCACTGCTTGGCTATTTTATAAGTGTGTGCTATTCATATAGTTAACTGATAAGGAAACAGGGACAAGTCAGTTATTTATTTCATGGCTTCAGGGCCTAGACTATTAACAAAATGACACTGCTAATAGGGCCAATAAGCCCAGAAGGTTCAGGGTGCAATGATTTAAGGCAGCCAGGTAAGGGAGCAGCAGTGAAGGGAGTTGGGCAGCTGGGGGAACTCTGAAGAGCAGATGGCCTATGGAGGCACTGGCCCTATAAAATGGCTATACACAGTGAAGGAGCAGTGGGCTTGTTGGAGTGAATGGACATGAGAAACAAAGAGGTGGGAATGGGAAAAGAGAGGAGACCCATGGTGAAGTGATGCTTCAGAGCCAGCAGAAAAGTGCAGAATCTGTGGGAAGAGGTTCCAGAATGATGCAAGCCATGCAGCTCTTTTGAGTTGTTCCCAATATGCATGTAGGTTTAAGAATATGGTAAGGGACACACACTAAATATCAAGACAACAGGAGTTCATTTGTTTGTTGCAGTTTTGACTTCAAAAGCATCTTAGAGGACAGACAAATCAAAGCCATTTATTTTAACATAAAATTCAGAATCCTGAAACATGCTCAGAGTCTCCATGATGCATGTCACACAAATACTTAGATCTAGACAGGTAGATGCTTATAGAAAATATTTTTCTTGAACATGCTGTCCCCTGCTATTATGTGATATGATTTCTTATGAGTCTGTGCCCCTTTCTCCGGTAACAACAACATGGGGGAGCTTTTCATCCATAGATCTCAATATGCTAAACAAAGATGGGTATCATTGTTCCCATTTAACATATGGAGAAATTGAGGCACAGAGAGATAAAGCGAGTCTGTGGCAGGGTCAGGAAAATAACTCAGGAATCCCATAAATTACAGCATTAGCTCCTATATATGAGATACTATAGCGTTGCCAACAGTCCCTTATTACAAGGGACATCCCTTATTTTTTCATCTCTGTACAACAAGATTGGGAGTTGTTGAGTGCTGCAAAAAGCAGCAAGAAATACTCATGGTGAATGTAAGTGAGTACTGCTTATTATTATTATTATTATTAATATATATTAATAATAATAATATGGGGAGGAGGGGTGCGGCGGGTGTGCTAAGAAAACAGTCCCTTATTTTCTAAATATAATGTTGGCAACCCTACCTCAGAGGGTTTTAGATAGGGTTTCCTGTTGGTATGAAGATTGTTTGAGACCATCCAGGGATTGCTTCAATGACAAGACAGAGTGAAGTGAGTTTGCTAGGATCACTGGCAGACAGAATGGGTGACAGATAGATAAATGGCAAGAGTCTGTGTTTTGTGCAGATGGGTTATGGGCAGAGCCCAAGGTGGGACAAGAACACATGCAGAGAACTGGGCAAAGGGACTGGGATAGAGGACTGGCTGAGGTCAGCTGCTCGCTGGGTGCCTCTGGAGGCACTGTAGTGTTTATATTTGTAACTGAAAAATCCCCTCCCTTTCCCTGTGTTGAAGATGCTGCTGCACTGAACCTGAAAGGGCTGGTTATAAATAGCTTCTCCCTGCAGCTCCTGAATGAGCCATTGAGGCAGAATGAGTCATCCCTGTCTGCTCTGTGGCTCCCACCAAACCAACTGTGTCAGGTTGAGTGTGGCTGCCAGGAGCAAAGAACACCCTGTTCTCTCTCAAAGGGCAGTAGCTTGGGGACAGGGAGGCTAAACAAACAAATCCCTACCCTTACCCACATGCACCCAAAAAAGTCCATCTCTGTGGGAGCTAGAATAATGCTTATTCCAGAGAAACTCTCAAGAGGATCTAGAAACGGAGACACTGGTGCCCTGAGCCTCTTTTGTCCATACCATCTTCCTTGCTTGCCTAGCTTTCGATAAGAGCTTGTGGCCCATTAGTTGGTGTGTGATGGAGATGATAGTGTCCCCTAATAGGGGCAAATCCTTCAGTCTCCATGCAGGAAATTTCTGCTATCCAAGCCCTGATAATGGGCAGGTCAGGAACCAGGAGGCCTGCCATGTACCTTTTTTCCAAACACTGCCTCTGCCTCCCCAGGGGAGAGACTGGAGACAGAAGCAGGGAATGACAATAGGAGACAAAGCCATCCTTGTGCTTTGCAGGTGCCCAAACTGCTAGAATGGAGAAATCTGGCCATGAGTTGCCTCCTCTTTTGGTGAGTGGAAAAGATGGGGTTGACACCTCTTCCTCCGGTCCTGCTGCCGGAGAGGAAGGTAAAGGATATCTCAGTGTGGAGTTCCAGAACTCGCATGGGATGCGGGGCCTCCAAAAGAAGAGTGGTTCCAGAAGCAACTTGCTTTGCTTGTGTGGGCCTTTTAGTGGAGAAATGGACCCTCACTAAGGAAGGGCCTGCCCCAAACATAAGATAACATGGGATAATGCCCTCTGAATTGCAGGAAAACAAGCATGTGAGAGAGACTGAGAGCCCTCACTTAGAGAAATGGGGCTGTGTGAATGGGGCAGCCCGTGTCTGCCTGAGACATGATGAGTGATGGGGGAATTTCACAGCAGGGGCAGGAGTCAGGGGAAGAGTCGGGATTAAAGAGAAGAAAAAGAATATCAGGGAGGGAGGGAATATGAATCTGATGGTGTAGGAGAGGGACAGGCAAGGTCTGGGAAGCAGGTCTCCTTGGTGTGCAAGGAGCAGGACTGTGGGGAAGAAAATTAGGGTATCATGTGACGCTGGACTCCTGAAATGGAGCCTTTAAAGAAACATGAACTATGGAAACTTGTTCTTCTGTTTCTTACAAATTGCCCTGGATGACAGTGACAGATCTCGTGAGTGACATCTGGGAAAGCGAGCTCTGTCTAACAGGGAGTGAAGCCAATGGGACAATCTGGCTGTTCTCTTCAGTAATATCTGGTGAGAGAACTGAAGCCATGGCTTTGCTGGTCGTTCACAAGGGGAGCTGTTGTACCTGTGAATAAAAGAGGGAAAACACATGGGTGGCAATGGTTAGAAAAGAAAAGAAATAAAATCCATCAGGAATGATGAGGTTCAAGATAGAATCAGAATAGTCAGGATCTCAGCTCATTCAGTATCTCAATATTCAGTCACTCAATACTTTGGTTGAAATATAGCAGAGATCACCCAGCTGTTTCTCACTGCAAGTGGCTCCCTGATGCTGTACTGTGCTATAGCAGAGGTGATGCAGTTATGTCTTGGTGATGAAGGCTCCTGGGTGCTGTGCTGTGATACGAAGAGGTGGTGGATGTTTTTCTAACAGAAAAAGTGATGTAGTCATGTCTCAGTGATGGAGAGTCCTGAGTAATGCAGTCATGACAGGGTGATACAATAATCCTGTTGGAATGTTTCCCACTCAGTTTTATATCAACTGCCTTTGCATATATTCCTCCAGTTTTTAATTTACCACTAGAACAAGAAAGCCTCCTCTATGAAATGTTAGTCTTTGTTCTCATATAGTTTAAAACCTGACCTACTTCTGAGTTTTCCAAGTTTATCATGAGCAGCCTCCTCATTCAACTGTTCTAAATTCATGTTGCCTGGCAGCATTTTGTCTTTGAAGAGATTTTTTTCTCTAAACAGAAGAGAGGCTTTCCAGAGAAGAAGCACCTTGAAAAGTTCCCTACCCTCTCTCTACCCTTGCTCTTTAGTGCCTTGAAAAGTTACCCCAGCTCTACACCCATGTGCTTTGGAAAGCCAACTCTCCTTCCCACTCCCACTTCTGACTTCTCCTCATTATCACTTCTTCTCCTCCTCTCCCTTCTCAAGAATTGCAGTGGAGAGACTGCTGACTCTCTTGCCTTGCTTCTATGTCAATGCCTGAAAACTAAAGACCCATTCCCTCCCTTCCACAACCCCAACACATACACAGACAGATTCACCATCCCTCCCTTCCTCTATCAACCCAGCACTTGAAAAGGACCTATCTGCATTACCATGGGCCTTTATATTCCTTACAGAATTTATGGGGTATCCAACCTATTCCATCTTATTTCCTTTTTCAACTGACAAAAACCTTGGTTAATGCAGAGTTAAGGTTTCCTGGTGGTATCTTGTGGCCTTCTAGAATGTTGAGTTCAGCAAAACTCAAACTTGTGAAAACTAGGAAATTAAGGTATTTCCAATGCACTTCTGAAATGCATGAAAACCAGAGTTAAGGTATGCACTCACACAGCCTTAACTCTGCTCCGCTGAAGTTGTCAGTAATCAGCGGGAAATACCTGTATGCACTCCAGCTGCATTCACTGTGTTAGGTGTAGTGCAGAAGAGCTGTGATTGTGCTAGGAGGTGATTTCAGGGGCTGTGCCCCTCCGGGGTGTATGTGAGCCCCTCTCCCTGATCCCTGTCTGTGTGATCAAAGGAAAGAGATGCATGTGTACCTTGAGAGATCTAGTATGCCTCATTTCAGTGCTGCATTATGTAAGCTGTGTCAGCAGTGGGGCACAAGTGATTGACAGCAGTTAGGTACAATTCAGCAGCTGTGTTCTTTCTGTGGAGTAGGCTAAGTGTTGAGTGTAGGACAGGGGTAGGTAGCTCCTGTTCAGTACAGCACAAAGGCAGGGTATGAGTATGTGTTATGGGTAAATTGGGATACTGCTCAAAGTGGGCAGAGTCTGCTATAGTAAAGGTTATGTGGAAACTGGTTAGGTGCATCCCAGGAGTGTATTTCCTATGGCTGTGCACAAGTCCCAATTCCTACTGAAATGTGGTATGATGGCTGAGCAAATGAATTTCGTGGGTCAATTCCAAGCCCAGATCTCTATTTAATAGTCGGAGAGGAGCAGATTAGGCAAATCCCTGGTACCTGATGAATTCTTTAGCAACATTTTCTCACATCTCTAATTAAGGGAATTTTATTTAAAATCTTGAAAAATATTCCCTCTCCTGCTTTATTTATAAAATGAGAAATTTAGCACTTTGCTCCTTTGTTCTATTTGGAGGCTCGTGCAATTTATTTTAGATGTAGCTCAGCTGTAATCCTGTTACTTGCTGCTCAGACTGAGAGGCACGCTGCAAAAAAGGGAAAAATAAAGAGACATCACCAAAGGGAGGGAATCGATGCAGTCCCTCATAGTCTTTGTGAGATCACTAAAGGACACAAGACTCATCACAGGGTCTCCAAAAGCTCCCTGACCTAAGTCAAACATGGGTCCAGTGAAGGCTCACAGCCCAGCTTCCCAACCCCTTGGCTGGCTGCCCTTGCCACTTCGTGGTCTCTACTGTTTCATCTTCCATCATTTTTTCTTGTGACAGAGGTGACCTTGCCCAAAGATTCTGGGACTGATCCTCAGCTCATGTAAATCAGTGTAGCTCCACTGACTTCAGTGAAGTAATGCAGATTTACATCAGCTCACAATCTGGCTGTCTATCTCCATGCAAATATTCTTTGCCTTAAAGAGT
This sequence comes from Malaclemys terrapin pileata, assembly GCF_027887155.1. Classification (NCBI taxonomy): domain Eukaryota; kingdom Metazoa; phylum Chordata; order Testudines; family Emydidae; genus Malaclemys; species Malaclemys terrapin. Next base: position 11,201,031 of record NC_071520.1, on the reverse strand, counting down.
GAGGACAACACAATGGAGAAAATATAGGGCACATAAAAATAAAGCTCTGCATATCTCTAGTGCCTGATGTACAGGACTCTCAGAATGCTGAATTTAAGCATCACAACACCCTATGGGAAAGACAACTATTATCCCCATTTTACAGATGGGGAAACTGAGGCACAAAAAGGGGAAGTGACTTTCATGTGATCAGACAGCAAGTCGGAAGAACTGGGAAAAAGCTAGGAGTCCTAATTGCCAATTCCCTGCATTAAGCACTAGATAAACCACCCCTCTAAAGGAGCTGGATACCCCAGCTTCTCACCTAATCTCTTCTATCCTGTTTTCAGCTTATTCAACACTTACTGCAGTGCCGCTGACCTGCCCCAGTCAAGAAGAATGGGCTGGGTACAAATAGAACCCTAAGTACACACGGGTCTCTGAACATCACTGTGGCAGAACCACATGCTTTTCAGCTAATACAACTGCCAGTTTTACGACAGCTGCCAGTTTGCAAAGAACTCCAGGGAAGTACAGCCCACAAAGGTGGCATGTGCTTAACTTCACACCGGGCAGAATGACAAAACACAAGGGACTGAATTCTTCTCTTGTTTATGATGGTGCAACCTCACATGATTCCAGTGGGGTTGGGCCAACATAGGGAAGAGGAGCATTTGGCCTGAGAGGAGGAAGTGCTCAGGCCACAGTCCTCATTCTGACCATTGGGCAGCAAGCAGAGGCAGCTGGCAGTCAGCACTGGTGGGTCAAGCAGGTACAGTAATCTCTCTTTTTAATTATCAAGAAGATGGGCTGGCAGCAGGATCCTGATGGGCTATTGGGGAGGCATAAGACTCAGCATGGGGAGCTGTATGTTACTGGAAAGGTGTGGATAAAAAAAAAACAGTGCTCTAAACACATGTAAAGACCAGCTCTGAACAGACTGGTCTTTTGTAGTTTGGCCTCTCTGGCCACTGACAGCTCAACCTCAAACCCCCATGCGGCATGCTCATCTCTGTCCCAAGACTGCAAGGTTCCTACATCCTCCTGTGGTTACGCAGAACAACCTCAGATATTAAAGACGCTGGTTGAACAAAACAGTCATTTCCAAGAGAGGAAATGTAGCCTTCAAGGAGCAGCTGGAGCAATGGGGCTGCTGCCATCAGAAAGGCCTGGGCTGTCAGGTCTCCAGCTGAGAAATCAGCAATGGAAGAGACCTATTGGCAGGACTGTTCTTTATGGGACTGACACTTGTGGGTCCCCTTCTACCTCCCCTTCTAGTTCCCTCCCCACCTGTGGCAAGACACTTCTCCCCCAACCCTTTCCAGATATCCATGCCGTCTCCTGCCTGTGATGAACACTCAGGGCATGGTGACCTCCTCCCTTATCTACCCATGGGTTACCACAGTCTCTGGTGACTTCCCCTGTGCCAGAAAAGCAAGGAGTGGAGGAATAAAATTAAAGAATTAATTCTCCAGGGTCAGAGTGGACTACAGTAGGGCAATGGCACGCTGGCTTGCAGATCGGGGGTGGGAGGGCAGAGGTGACTTACTGTGGTCCCTGGAAGAGCAAGGCTCTACAAGGCCACAAAAACTGCCGGCCTGTTAGACCACTTAGTCCATACACTGGGAGCCAGTGCCGCATTGTGTCCTTACACCAAGATTTCTAGTGCTGTATACTACATTGTTTCAAAAGCCCCAGTGTGGATTCCTGTAGAGGGCACATCCACCCTTTCAGATCACATACTTCCTCAGTTCTGCCTCAATGTGACTAGACCTGCCGTGATCTTTCCAAGCACATGGTCTAGGAGTAGAAAGATAGCCAGACCCCCTTGGCAGGCTCCATCATAGAATTATAGAAGATTAGGGTTGGAAGAGACCTCAGGAGGTCATCTAGTCCAAATCATCCCAGCCAGGTCTTTGTCAAGCCGGGCATTAAAAACCTCTAAGGATGGAGATTCCACCACCTCCTTAGGTAACCCATTCCAGTGCTTCACCACCCTCCTAGTGAAATAATGTTTCCTAATATCCAACCTAAACCTCCCCCACTGCAACTTGAGACCATTGCTCCTTGTTCTGTCATCTGCCACCACTGAGAAAAGCTGAGCTCCATCCTCTTTGGAATCCCCCTTTGGAAGGCTGCTATCAAATCTCCCCTCACTCATCTCTTCTGCAGACTAAAGAAGCCCAGTTTCCTCAGCCTCTCCTCGTAAGTCATGTGCCCCAGCCCCCTGATCATTTTCGTTGCCCTCTGCTGGACTCATTCCAATTTTTCCACATCCTTTCTGTAGTGGGGGCCAAAAACTGGACACAATACTCCAGATGTGGCCTCACCAGTGCCAAATAGAGGGGAATAATCACTTCCCTCGATCTGCTGGCAATGCTCCTACAAATGCAGCCCAATATGCCATTAGCCTTCTTGGCAACAAGGGCACACTCCTGACTCTTATCCAGCTTCTCATCCACTGTAATCCCCAGGTCCTTTTCTGCAGAACTGCTGCTTAGCCAGTCGGTCCCCAGCCTGTAGCGATGCATGGGATTCTTCTGTCCTAAGTGCAGGACTCTGCACTTGTCCTTGTTGAACCTCATCAGATTTCTTTTGGCCCAATCCTCCAATTTGTCTAGGTCACTTTGGACCTTATCCCTACCCTCCAGCATATCTACCTCTCCCCCCAGCTTAGTGTCATCCACGAACTTGCTGAGGGTGCAATCTATCCCATCATCCAGATCATTAATAAAGATGTTGAACAAAACTGTCCCGAGGACTGACCCCTACATACCGGCTGCCAACTAGACATTGAAGAGTTGATCACTACCCATTGAGCCCGACAATCTAGCCAGCTTTCTATCCACCTTATAGTCCATTCATCCAATCCACACTTTTTTAACTTGCTGGCAAGAATACTGTGGGAGACTGTATCAAAAGCTTTGCTAAAGTCAAGATATATCACATCCACTGCTTTCCCCATATACACAGAGCCAGTTATCTCATCATAGAAGGCAATCAGGTTGGTCAGGGCTGACTTGCCCTTGGTGAACCCATGTTGACTGTTCCTGATCACCTTCTTCTCCTCCAAGTGCTTCAAAATGGTTTCCTTGAGGACCCACTCCATAATTTTTCCAGGGACTGAGATGAGGCTGACTGGTCTGGAGTTCCAGTTGTGTTTTGGCCTTCCTTCTGGGTCTGAGTTACAACAATCATAGGGGCCCAAACATTTGTACCTGCTGCTGTTGGTGCCTGACAGAAAGATTTTATTCCCTATATGCTGTCCAGTGCCACTTAAACTTGTTTTAGGGCCTAGATCTAGTTAGGAAGATTTGTAAGGAACTAGTTTTTCCCCTCTGCACGGGGCAGGCAACAGAGTGTGCAATTGCTTAGTATTTTCATCCTCCGATTGCAGTCTCACACCAGTCAGTCGCCATGATCAGCTCCAGTGGAGTAGAGATGTCTCAAATAAGCTGCAAAAAGGTAAAGCCATTGTGATGGTGCCCCCCATAAGGCTTTATGGAAATATGCTTATGAAGGCTTTATGGAAATATGCTTATGAATGTATATATACGACACAACTGGAATATGTTTTATGCTACATATGCCATGTAACATATCTATGTAAAGGTTATGATCTACTGAATCAATTAATCCTATTTCTATGCATGTATCATTTTTTGTATTCAAAGTTATGAATATCGGCTGCATACTTGTTTGATTCTAAGTAGGTTTTAGTGAAACAGTTGGTCAGCTTCCTGAGAAAAGACCATTCTCAGTAAGTGCCCAATCAAGAAGCCCTTAAGCCAACAAGGAACTTGGAAATGCCCATCTACATCTGGGTTGGTAAGGAACTCAGTCATGCATGGACATGTGACTTGCCCACGTGACTCCAAAACTCCATTTTGTAGCTAGACTTTGCATTGGAGAGAGGAGGGGAGTCTCCACCCACAAGAGAAAGTCTATTTAAACCCCTGGGAGACCCCTCCATTTTGTCTTCAGCTGGCTAAAGAGATAGCCTCTCCACCCCCAAGGATACCTAAAAGGAACTGGAACAAAGGACAGTAACTACAGGGGATGTGAGTGATTGCTGGACCCAGACTAGAAGGAGACTAGTCTGTAAAAGGAAGCTTACTGGGTGAGGTTTTTATCTGTATTCAGTTTCTTAGACATAGACTTGTGTGTTTTATTTTGCTTGGTAATTCACTTTGTTCTGTCTGTGACTACTTGGATCCACTTAAATCCTACTTTCTGTATTTAATAAAATCACATTTTCCTCATATGCAAAGTATGTATTAATACCTGGGGGGCGGGGGTGAACAGCTGTGCATATCTATCAGTGTTATAGAGGGCGAACAATTTATGAGTTTACCCTGTATAAGCTTTATACAGGGTAAAACGGATTTATTTGGGGTTTGGCTCCATTGGGAGTTGGACATCCGAGTGTTAAAGGCGGGAACACTTCTGTAAGTTGCTTTCAGTTAAGCCTACAGCTGTTAGGCGATGTGGTTCAGACCCTGGGTCTGAGTTTGCAGCAGGCTAGTGGGTCTGGCTCAAACCAGGCAGGGCACTGAAGTCCTAAGCTGCCAGGGCAGGAAAGCAGGGGCAGAAGTAGTCTTGGCACATCAGTTGGCAGCTCCAAGGGGGTTTCTGTGATCCAGCCCGTCACAGCCATCTCAACTACACCTTGGACAGCACTGACTTGCTGCTCATCAGGCTCGGCCTCCAAACTTAAGGTGATCACCTGCTGAACGAGTCCCTCCCTCACTCTTGGTTGTAGAACCTCTGCCCCCTTCTGATGTTGAAGAAAGGGAAAGCAGCCACCACAACAGTGGGAGAGCCAGCTCTTGTGAAGTTTGACTGCTCTGCAGGGTTCTTTTAACAGATCCTCTCAATTTCTGTTTTAATACTGCTCTGCCTTTCACTGATTTGTCTGCACAGCATGACAAATAAGTCTGACCCTGCTGTTGAAGCTAGTCCACTTAAGCCAGGCCCTAGAGAACCACTGGACCATGGACTGGAGTGAATAACCACTGTGCCCCAGGAAGGAAGGGATGCTCAAACAATATCTGGAAAAAATTCATTTCCTTTTTTTCCTTGGAAATCTCCTGCTTGTTTCTTTCTCGCAGTTGGGCATTTTCTTTCTGGGCAATTGTGTGCTGTGGGGTGGTGTGTTATTTTATATAAGTCTAATGCTTTAAGTTGAAATCTGGCCCACAGCTGCATCTCCAAATCCTGAAGCCCTGGAAGGAAGCAAGCTGGAGATGAGAGCATCCCTGAGGGAGCAAGATTTCCCCAGAGGAGCTGCTGCAGCAGCAAAGCTATTAATAAATGTTTGCAATCATTTAATCGCTCTGCTAAATTGCCATCATGCTCCTGCAACCTCATAGTGTCAGTGCAGCTGCCTCCCGCCACCCAACCTCCCCGTGTTCATGCATGTGAGTGAGGGGGCACATCAGGAAGATGCTAATCTCTGAGGGCTGCTGCAGAGTTAGAGGGAAACCAATTCTGACAGGTGACTTTTTAAATCTCTCCTATTCAGAAGTAATCAGCCTATTAGTTACATCCATTAACCATACTTTCCCCTGGCTCTCATTTACCAGTAGGTACTGCTTCTTCAAACCCAGTCACATAGCCTCTTCCTGGAGAAATATCTGCAAGTCTCTCACATCTGATCTAAGTTACAATTTGGGAGCTGGGTACCTGAGCGGCCATGTCTCTTGCCAAGCAATAGCAGTGTAGCTGCAATCAGATGGAACACTCCAACTGGCAGTCACCCTAATTTAAATGTGAAAACATGAGGGAGTTCTCAACATTGGAACAATTTCCCCTGCTTTATCCAACAGAGTCCTGAACTGATGGCTGTCAGGGCACGTCATGAGGCCTATGTATCTTCTCAGGCTTCTTCTAATGGGGTGAGCTAATTGAGGTATAAATGGGCTAGAGAGGTATAAGTGTATAATGTTATTTATGATGGTCAACATTGCTCCATCAGAACAAACATAATTAATAATTTAATTATCTACTTCCCTCATTACACATCAGACTGCATCCCTGACAGGTATCACATACAGAGCAACCCACTCACATCATGGTGGGGTTCAGTTTAACGCTTCATCCACTCCCTCCCTCAGCCCAACTCTTCATCTTTGTTCTAATTATAAGAGCATTTGATACGATCATACTTTTAAAAAAAGATGCTACTACTTATATAATGCTCTTATTGCTTATTAATGATTTCAGCAAGGAGAGCGAGCTGCCTTGCATTGTGGGAATTATGCAAACTAAGACTGAGCCATAGATTGCTGGGCTCCACTGATTCCTTACATGGAAGCCTGATGCATGAGGATTACCATGTAATAACAGATGTAAAGGCTTTTAGTGAATGACAGGTCTGCCTCACGTACTTAAGCAAGAAGACATGACAGGCATCACATTTTGTGGTGATTAGCCTCGGGCGCTTGTCACAGGCAGAGGACTTGAGGTGGAGCGACTTTAAACACCCAGCAAGAGTGATAATCCCCAGAACAGCACAGCCTGAAGAGTCTGATTGCTGTTAGGAAAGGAAGCTTATGAATAATAATAAAGGAAACATCAGGCTGGATATTAGTTACATGGTATCAAGCACTGACAGCCAGAAAGTGAGCCCCATTTACATACAGAGCCTTAACTCCATTGTTTAATCCAAAATTACCTGTGCCCTAACCTCTGAACACATTCACCTGTAGAAGAGCAGATGATGACAAGACAATTATTAAAAAATTGAATTTGAACTTTAAAATATCCTTCGACTGTAGGATATTTTACACGTAGGACACTGTGGTACCTGTGTGGAAATGTATAATATTCACTATCTGGAGAGTAATGTGGTATTCAGTGTTGTCAGCTCTTGTGATTTTATTGCAAGTCATGCAAAATTGGTTTTTCTTTTCCTTGAAGCCCCAGGTCCCATCATAATGTGAATTCACGAGTTTCTTGACTTTCATTTAAAAGAAAAAGTAAGCCTTTAGTCCTTATGTTTGTAGAGAAATGCTTGAAGTTGTGCTCTATATGCACCCTAAAGGTTCAGAAACCAGAAGGCAAATAAAGAGAACCCCAAATGTTTAAAATGTTAAAAATCTCATGATTTTTAAGCCAATCACATTCATTTTTATTACCTAATTCATGAATTTTGAATGCTTGGGGCTGGCAATACTGGGTATCTTTATATAATAAAGTATAGGTGCTCACCCAGGGATCAGGGTTTTATACAGAGTAATGTGGTAGGTTTTTTCAAACAAGTTAAGGGAGTGTTGAGGTTGACAGTGTTTCAGTGGAGGCCAGCCTATGCTCAAAACCATCATATTACACTTTCCTACCAAATATCCTACACTTTAAAAAAACTTTAAAAATGGCACCCTGGTGTAGCTACTACAACTTCTGCCATGAGCAACACACAACTGAGGGAGTTTTGTGTTGGGATGGGGGGTGAGTTAGAGGGAACAATCAATCTGCTTCTGGAGGTAAGTCTCTAGTGTAGAAAAACTCAATGCCAGCATGTCTGGAAATAATCAGTTATTTGAGCCAACCAATTCCTCACTCCTATATAAACCTTCAACATTCATTACCACCCTGCCAAAATAGGGTCAACCCCAATGTGTTCTGGAAGAGGTTTGGCATTTGGTGCTTGGAAGCTGTGGTGTTGGGGACCATATAAGTAGACAAGTCTTCTGCTAGCCCCGTTAATGCACCAGCAAGTGTCCAATGTATAACTCACCCTGCCACATTCTCAAGAGACTGAGATAACAGTGTAAGAGGAACCACACTGTGTGAAATGCCAGCTCCTTTGGCAGTGCTGGGTGGAAACTTTGCCACCTGTGTGATCACAGACAGAGAAAAACCTTCATTGGCTCTGGGTTAGATTCTTGATCCACCTGTGTATACTGGGTTTGAAATGAATCTGATCTACAAAATAGACTCTTGATTTGGATTTCCCATCCTAACTGTAGAGCAGTGGCTCTCAAACTTTTTTATTGGTGACCCCTTTCACATAGCAAGTCTCTGAGTGAGACGCCCCCTTATAAATTAAAAACACTTTTTTATATATTTAACACTATTATAAATGCTGGAGGCAAAGCAGGGTTTGGGGTGGAGGTTGACAGCTCGCAACCCCCCATGTAATAACCTCATGACCCCCTGAGGTGTTCCGACCCCCAGTTTGAGAACCCCTGCTGTAGAGCCTGGGTTGTACTGTAGAGGATCATTCTCTTTGGTTGTGTCATAAACAGACAGTTTGCTTGACAGGTTGCTTGAATTGAGACACAGGCAGCCATTAGTGCTAATGTGCAAAAAGCTAGGGTTACCATACGTCCGGTTTTTCCCGGACATGTCCGGCTTTTCGGCAATCAAACCCCCGTCCGGGGGGAATTGCCAAAAAGCCGAACATGTCCAGGAAAAATACCCCCGTGCCTCCGGACCCTGCGCCGCCGGAGCAGAGCAGCTGGAGCCAGGGAGGAGAAGTGCCCAGCTGGCGGCTGGGGTCCGGAGGCACGGGGGCTGCCCGAAGCCGGTAGCGCTGGCTCGGGCAGCTTGGCTCTTAAACAGAGCTGAAATCTGAGTCTGGGGAGGAGCAGAGCAGCTGGAGCCGGGGAGGAGAAGTGCCCGGCCGGGGGCACAGGGTCCGGAGGCATAGGGGCTGCTTGAAGCCCAAGTGCTACCAGCTTCATGGTTTGCCGGGCAGCCTCCAGACCCTGCGCCCCCGGCTGGGCACTTCCCCTCCCGGGTTCCAGCTGTGCTGGGGAAGCGCCGGCCGGGGGCGCAGGGTCTGGAGGCTGCCCGGCAAACCGTAAAGCCGGTAGCGCTCGGGCAGCCCTTTTCGCGTGGCTGGGAGGGAGGAGGGGGAATTAGGGCGGGGACTTTGGGGAAGGGGCGGGGAAAGGGCAGAGTTGGGGCGGGGCCAGGGGTGGGAAAGGGGCGGGCCGGGGTGTGGGAAAGGGGCGGGGCTAGGGCCCGTGCAGTGTCCTCTTTTTTTATTTTTTAAATATGGTAACCCTAAAAAAGCACATGCTGAAATGTGGAAAAGTGAGCTCTGCCAGGACAGTTGGAAAGTGAAAACAGATGCCCCCTGTGGTGTATGAGAGAAGAAACTGAATCTGAGGCGTTAGTTGACTTGATGGAAACTGGTTATGTTTGGAGATATTGGGGCAAATTCATCCCTGATGAAGGCATTGGATTTATACCAAGGATGAATATGGCCCTTCAAGCAATACAAGGGTACTGATGGGGTTGGAACTCCTCAGTCACATAGCACCAACTGTTTGGGTTTCACAAGGTAATCTGGAGGCTCCAGCTTAGGTGGCATGGGATAGATGACTTGGGTCTATCACCTCTCAATTACCTCTCTGTGGGAGAGGGCATCTAGCTCTCCAAGGAGGCTGCTGTGTCCATCACTGGAGACTCTGGTGTAGGACCAGCCAGCAGCAGCAGCAGTCATCCCAAGTGCCGTTCAAACTCCATCCCCTTGGGGCTGCTGGTGGAGTAAGTCAAGCAAAGGCAACAAGACTTTTTTAGTTTGTTCCTATCCTTGTGAGGTGCAAAGCTAGAAAAGGGATAGCTATTTCCAACCCCTTTGACTCAAGTGCAAACACATCTTGAAAAAAATGATAATATTAAACACACAAAAAAACCACAAGCCCTCAAAAATGGGTCAGACGTCTCCGGAGCTCTCTGTCTCCAAGCTAATTACAGCAGATGCCCCCAGAAAATTGTTTCCTCTGTGCTGGACCCAACTGGGTTCTGACATGTGTCCCCATGAGCTCCCAATCAGATCAGCAGCAAGGAAAAATGCATGCTGATGTCCTCTCTTGATGCTTCATTCACATACTGCACCCCACTCTCTTTCCCAGCGGCTCTCATTTGTTGTGGTCAGTGGGATGTTGCAACCAGAATTTGATCAAAGCAGAAACAGACAGATGGGCAGCTCTCTGTCAGAGAGGGTCAGCCATGAAATTCAGATCTGTGCACCCCAACTAGTCAGTGAATGGCATACTCTTGGCACCAACCTGACACCAGCACAAGCTGAGACCCTCCAGCTGCCAATCAGAGTCCCATCCCTACACAGCCAATCCACTGCAGCTCCCCTCCTCCCCATCAAAGGTCGCTGCTGCACTGCCAAATCCCATGTAGCAAGCACAGATTATATAGTCATCCCTCAATGCCTGTCCTTGTGCCATCACCTCCGAGTTGCCTTAATGACGGATGCACAGGCAAATGGTTTTCATTGCCTTCCTCATTAGGGAGAGAAGCAGTGTTGTGTGGAAGATATCACTGACTCTGGACTGCAGAGGCTTGACATAGAGCTAAGAGAGGATTGTCCGTCTTTCAGTGATACCAGCAGATCCATTCTACAATACGTTAGGACCCCCTACTAATATCCATATGGGAGTTTGTGGGAGGGAAGCAGGGGGAAAGAATCTGTGCATTCCCTGCTTCAGAAGACTGAGCCCCTTAATTCCAACCCAAATGTGATGGAGAAGGGACAGGACAATCTATCAATATATTAGGTACTTAATTATATGGGCCACATTAGCACACTACCCAAGCATCTCACAATCTGAATATTTTTTATTTACCCTCACAACACCTTGAAACTGATTTTCAGACATGCTGAGCACACATACCTCCCATTCACTTGAATTGGCATTTAGGATGCTCAGCCCTATTAAAACATTTTTGCCAAAGTGACGAGCCTAGGACCACATTTTCAGTCAGTGAAACAGCAGAAACAGAACCCGGTGAGGTATGGAAGTGCTATTATCCCCATTTTAAATATAGGCATATGGGGAACTGAGGACAACGCCTAACTCCTAGATACCCTGCCACCCAGTGGAATTCACAGCCCAGAGTTAGGCACCCAGGCTCCTTGTGCATTGTATGGGAAGAATTAGGAGCCTAAGAAAGGGATTCTTAGAAGCCAGCAAGCTGAGCAGGGAGCCACCTAAGCCAGCCTGGAGTTAAATGCAAAGAAAAGGGGTAGGACATAGAACCTAGAGCCACAAGGTATTTAGGCACCTAACTCACATTGATCTGGGCCTTTGGTGCCTGACAGGCTGGAGGGAGCTGCCTATCTCCATTTGGAATTCTCTCCCACGAATCCTCTCCTGAAGTAGTGATTCTCTGAATGTCAGTGCCATCTAAATATTGGGTTTAGTTGCCTAAATAGGCAGTTAGGCACCAAAGACCCTTTTTGAATCTAGCCTTAAGTGATTTGCCCACGGTCACACAGGAAGTCTGTGGTAGAGCAGGGAATTGAGGCCCAGGCTAGCACCTAACCACCATCCTTCCTCTCTAGGTTGGGGTGCTCAGCCCTCCTGAAAATAATTGGTAACTTAACATTTGCCCTTGATTCAAGAATCTCAACCTGTTACCATGGCTGATATCTCTGTTTTCTCTCCTGAACCAATGGGTGTTACCTGATTGGTAACCAATGGGTGTTACTCCTGATACCAAGGAGTTCTACATCAGGGGATCTCATACAAAAGCTGTCTTCCTGGACAGGCAGCCAGAGCTTCTTTGGAATTTATCCCCATGAGTTGTCCTTTGAACTAAAGGAGGCTCCTTTGTTGGACACTTCATTAACTTTAGCAATTGCATCTGGCCTGCCCTGGTATCCCCTTGGCACTGACCAAGGTCTCAGGGTCCTGTCCCACCAGCAGGCATTGACAAGCCCAGTGCTATCTGAGGAGCTTGTTCTAGATGGGAATTTCTAAGGACACTACAACATACTGGGTCTGTGGGAGTTCTCCCTGTAGCATCACTGAAGTGCTCTACTCCAGCCTTACAGATAGCAAGAGGTTAAAGGGCTGCCAATTGCTGATAGAGGCAGTATGAAGATGAACAATTTTGGAATGCCATATAATTAATTAATAACTTGCATTTATCTTCAGACCCTTCTAACACCCCTCTGAGGAAGGTATTAAATATGTATTTTATACAGTGTATGTACATAGACTAAACTTAGATGAGATAAGTTGCAAAGTTCCCATACGGGGAACTGTGAACAATCCTACACTACGGCAACTAGTATCCTGGCCTTCTCCCTAAGTGAATTAACTAGTTTGGAATCAGCTATGCAGAACTGCAGCTTGAGGGCTGTTAATGAGAAGTGTGCTGCCCCTCCATTCCTGCTTAAATCTCTCACTATGAAACAACTTTTCTATGTTTAATAGAAGTCAAGGCTATCCAAGAGGGAGTTTTGTATGGCTACCCCTTCAATATATACCAGTGAGTAAAGTATTACTATTATTCCTATTTTACACACGGACAAATATGGGGCTCAACAGTTTAGGCTCAAATCATCAAGGTGATCTCTAATTTTAGCTGTCTCAGTTATTGAAAGCCCAGCTTTAAACACCTTGAAACTGATTTTCAGACATGCTGAGCACACATACCTCCCATTCACTTGAATTGGCATTTAGGATGCTCAGCCCTATTAAAACATTTTTGCCAAAGTGACGAGCCTAGGACCACATTTTCAGTCAGTGAAACAGCAGAAACAGAACCCGGGAGTCCTGACTCCCAGCCCTCTGCTCTAACCACTAGACCATGGCCTCTCAAACACACCTTCCACATGGCAGGATAAAGGGGAAGGGCTTTGAAGATGCTCTGAGCAACATCTTTGGCAGTTCCAGCTGATAAGCCAACAAGTACAGGCCCTCTGCAGCCTAGGCAGATGCTCTCTCACCTCTGCCACTATAACAGAAAGGCGGCAAAGGAAAAATGGGTGTTGTGCCTGTTTTAAAAAAGAAATCATGAGACAACACATCCTCTTTCACCTGAAGAGGCTTCCTGTTAATTGGTGACTAGCTTGAAAGGCTAGTGAGCAGCAGTAATATGTGAGCTGCCAAGCAGGATCTGCTTTTATTCCTAAGTGTAAAGGTCAGGACAGACTTGTCATTGATCTGAGGGCCCTGAGCTCAAGGGGAAAGGGTGGGAGGGGAGAGATGACAAAAGGACCAGAAGCTGAGAGGACTTCCCAGCCCTTAAAATGAAAGTCTGTGCAGAAGCCAATGTGCCTGAAGAATGTGCTCTTCTGTCTCAGTGACCTTGCAAAATGAGAAACAGAACAAAAAGCTTCAGGCAACAGCAGATGGAGGCTTTAAAAGGCAGTTTTAATTTTAGCCAGATTGTTTTGTATGTTCAATCATGGGGTTATTTTGGGATAAAATGTACTTACATTGGAACAAGATAAAGGTAAAGATCAAGATATTTGTCAGCCCTCCAATATACCTTGGACTTAAAATAATAACAAGGACCTCTAAATCCAAACCAATTCTTCCCACCCTGGAAGCACACCTTCAGCCCACCGAGGTGACTCTGGCACAAGAAAAAAATTCCATTTTCCACCTTCTGCTCTCTCAGTGTTAATACTACTACTACACTGCACTCAGAGCACACCCTTGATTCAAGGATCTCAAAGTCCTTGACAATCTTTAATTAAGCCTCAAACACCCCTGTGAGGCGGACAAGAATTCTTAGCTCTGCATGGAAAATGGAGACACAAAGATGTGTGTACCAGCCAGACAGTGGTAGAACGAGGAGCAGAACTTAGATCTCCTGTTCCTAGTCCTGTGCTGTAACCACTACACTTGCTAGCACTTCCTTTTTCAGCCCTAACCTGCTGTTATGAGGAAGACATTTGCATTATGTCATACCACACTGCAGTCCTTCTGGGATTCCTCTTTCCTTGAGCTGCCAGCCCATCAAATGCTGATGAGTGCTCTCTCTGACCTTTTTGGGTTGGTCTGCTCAAAAGGATCCAAGTATCAGCTGCCAGGGACACCACTCAGTTGTGGAATCTGGTATCTGATCCCCAAGCTGATCTTCTCACACACACACACAATGATTAGAAGCAACTGACTGGAGATAGAGAGGGATGGATGCTCGGCAGGATGGGCAAAGGAACGTAGTGTAGACATGCAAAAGCGATTTAATTACTGCAGTGGCTATATGTCGACATAATTTTTACTGTAGGCATGTCCTTACACTTTGGCTATACTAGAACTTCCTTCGGTATAACTTAGAGCGCCCACGGGTGTGACTAATCCAGAGCAGCTCTCCCACCAACATAGCTACCATTTCTCGTGGCAGGCGGAGTAATTAATCTGATAGAAGATCTCTCTCCCGTCAGCTTAGAGCATCTTCACCAGAAGTGCTACAGAGACACAGCAGCGCTTCTGGTGTAGATGTAGCCTTAGTCTAGAGCCAAACTAGCTGTGTCAGGAGATCATATTTTAACATCATTTGATCTTACATTATGACCAAATAGCATTAAATGCATGTAACAGTCTCATATTAAAAAACAAAGTTCTAATATGGCTTGGTGACATGGTTATTACATGGTTTAATTCTAGCTATACAGGAAAGATCAAACTGCATTATAACAAGGATAGAGCACTATTATATTACAACCTGACTTTTAAACCCATTACTTTAGCTGCATAGATGGGGTCAGGAGGTATTATGAGGGATGCACAGAACAGATACTCCCATCACAAAATTGCTCCAGGTCTGCCTTCTTCCTCTCACTGGGTCCCTGTGCTATATTCCCAGCTCTGTCACTAACTCACTGTGAGCAACTCACTTAACCTCTTTGTGCCTTTGACCCTTTCTGGGACTTGAATAAGTCACTTAGTGTCTATGTACCTCAGTTTCTCCTTCTGTAAATGAGGATAAGAATAACAGATATTAGCCAATAGTGAAGAAAACATTCACAAATATTAATTCAAACTTGAAAGTGAATTTTGATTTAACCATATTCACATCCCTTCACATTCACTGCCCATGAATATTTAACTGGCACAAATCCTCATGAAAAATTCATTTTTAATAGTATATTCACTTGTAAATTTCACATTTTGCACCGGTTTGGTTAGTTACATAAGTCATCCAGTCAGGGAACAATAACAATACCACATGACTTATAGAAACAGACCACACAGCATAAATTGCAAATTTTGAATGGAAAGTATTTCACAGTTCACAAACTACCCTCAAACCAGGAATTTTTCCACTGGAGACATTTGTCAGTAATTTCAAATAGCAAATACATTTGCTAATTCTTAGATATATTTGCAGATGGAAAAAAAAAGTAAAAATTCATTATGTAAATTGTTTATTGCAGTTTATTCACCCAGCTCTTCCTAATACAAATCCAATCCAACCCCTTACCTCCTAAACAAGGATGGCCTGAGGAGTAATTAGGTACTATCTGTAAAGCCTCTTGAAGATGAAAAGTAATTTATATATCAGGGATCAAGTCATAGATCTTGAAGTCAGCTATGAAAGGCTAGAACATGAATGCAGTTGGTAACACCACACTCAGAACCAGTTGGGTCTGTTTGGAGATGAGCTTTTCTTGAAACCCCCCAGGAATGAAGTTGGGGAGCTAAGAGAGACTTCAGCCTCCCCTATTCACCTTTCCAACTTCCAGGCTAATGCCATAAAGACTCATTTGTAATGTCCCTAAATGCAGGCAGATATGGAATTGAGTCACAGGAAGGTCAGAGCCAGTTCGTGTTGACCCATCCTCCTGAGGCCCTGAGCAGACACAGTGAAAAGGTGAAGCACATTATGTCAGCTCCTGCAGGCCTGGCTGAGGGTGCTGAGCACCAGTGTTCTGGCCGCCCATCTCTGGAGAGGAACTGCTTAAAGGTCAAGGATGACAGAGGATGCTAGATCTCCATCCCACACGCAGATTCATCCTCTGCCTGCTTCCATCCCCACTCTGCATTTCAGGAAGTTTCAGAATAAGAAAGAGAAGGCCAGTGGGGTCCAGGATACTCTGAGATGTTTCTAATAGACTTAGACATTTTTGGGGAAGATCATTGGGTGTTAGCTAGAATATATCTAACTGCAGTCCCGGTAGAAGCCCTGATGCTCACTTATGGGTAACAACTCTGGGACCTGTTATGGCAACTCTAAAACATAATTTCTGCAACTCCCCAGAGCATGTGGATTTATATCAGCCACTTCTTGCACACTCTGTATTATTAATGAGATGGAATCAATATATAGATTACAACTGAAGACATGCAGCCTGGTGACCTTTCCCAAATAACCAGTTTATTCTGTAATAGTCCAAGATAAAGACTTATATTTATAGACTGTCTTTAATCCAAAGTTCTCAAAGTGTTTTACAAACCATTTACAATGTGCTTAATACACAGTAAAGAGAGGGGACACTGTCACCCCGCACCCTCCTTAACATTGAGTGACTCCATTTTGAGGAGACACCCCAATCAAGAACAGCTTGTCTCCTCTAACATCTCTTAAGGTCTCCTGCAGCAAGGCAACCCCTACCCACTGTCACAGCAACTCTCTCAATTTAGTCTTTATCCTGAATCGCTCTCCTGCTGAACTTCTTTATCTTTGAACCCCACTTTCTCAGCAGACACCTCTCTCTCTCTCCTCATGGCTGTTTATCCCATCCTTCATCCACACAGGTGCATGAATTCAGGCTTTAACAGTTAGTGAAGTGTGTTTGTTGAACTCAGCTTTGAAAAACAAACAATGGTGACCAACACTATCTTCAGGGTCAACATGCCCAGTTATACTAGGTCCTGGTTCTGGAAGCCATAGAGAAAACATAGCAATTGTAAAAGTTCCTGAGAAGAAAGGGAGCAGATGTTGTCATAGCAGACATACCAGATCCAGGAGGACCCAACTCAGTGGAGTTTTGCAGCCTAGCAGAAGTCAGATGCTTTGGGCATCTTCACACACTTCACACAGGAATCATCACATCAAGGCCTACAAGGAGCATTCTCTCATGGTTAGACGTGAACTGGAAGTTAGGAATTCTTGCTTCTATTTCTGGTTATCTTACGACTTGTAAGCAAGTTATTTAGTTTTTCTCTGACTCAGTTTCCCTCCCTGCAAAATGGAGATCATACCTACCTCACAAAGATGTTAAGATGCTTCCTAATTCATTACTTCTTGTAAAGTGCTTTGAGATTCTCAGATAAATGGCATTATAGAAGGACAACATTTCATTACCAGAAAAAGTTTGATGCTCGAAGAATGTTTCTACCCAAAGCTGTAGGGTGAAGGGATATAAACTGGATTAATAAAGGAAGTCTGGTTGCAACCTAAACTATGAAGAGATTATCAGTCCCTCCATAATCATTACAAGGTGATGAAGAAATCACAAGAACAGAGCCCAGTGCAGCCAGGCCAGGGTTGTCCTGCCAGTTACCTTTTCTTGGATCATCGATGCTGGTCGCAATGTTATGTTGATGAAGGTGCTGTGCAGTGAAATACTGCATGCTATCATCGTCTCCCTCAGAGATTTCTTACACTGAGTTCCCCTGTTCCAAGCAAGGTAAGTGTCCTGTTGGCCCTGGCCAGAGTCAGGAAGCATGTTCTAACATGAGCATTAATTGCAGATGGAACAGGGATGGCTCAGGGCTGCTCTGTGTATCTCTACCACGTCAGCAACAGTGAGGCACAAGTGACATTCTGCAGGAAATGAAGCGGGACAGGATTCTCTCTAAACACTGTTTCTCTTTTGGTTTCTGTGTCTCTCCTAATCAGCCTCCTGGACTGAAAACAGAAGCCTTCGCTGTGCACAGGGCCAAGCCCTGAGCATGCACAGTGCACATGTCCTATTGGATTACAGGGCAGAGCACACTCACGTGGCCCAGTTTGTCAGAGACTCAGCTGTGTCTCTGCAGAAAGTAAAGGGAATGAGGGGGGTATATGTGAAAGCAACCTGCGTCTGCACGTTACAGTCAGAAGGCTGGGCACAGGGTTGCACCTGGGGCTGTATAAGCAAGCAGATGTAACTTGAGACTTTCTGCATGGGGGGGTGGTACCTCAGGATAACTCAGGACCCCAGTCTATAGGCAGGAAACACACAAGTCTTGGTGTGTATCTAAAGCAGGAACCTGGCTGATAACACCAGAGACCTTGGTGAGACCTGAAAGTGGAGAGGACAGATCAATATCACCTGGGAGCTCACTGCATCTATAAGTGGAATGAGTTGCGGACACAGTGAATTTCCCTGAGAGCCCAGGGGATGGGAAGACTAGGTGAAATGATCTTGATACTGAAACACAAGGTAATGCAGCAGAGACCTGCTCAACACATTCCAACTCATGAGGGAAGCAGGCTCGATCCATGACATTGTCAGGGCAAGATGACACCCTCTCATTAGTCCCATCACCTGTAGAGGGAAGGTGAAGGGCTCTCAACAAACCCATATTGGACTCCATGCTCCCCTCAAAGCTATTCACATCACAATCTGTAACTGCCATAAAAGCTTGGAGGAAAAACATGTGATCCCAGGTGGAGGGGAGAGGAGTGAAGAAAGACAAACCAGATCAACGAAGTTGGCATCCATTTCAGAGGGCAGGAGTTCATCATCCAGGAAAGTATTTCCATTGGGTTTATCACTGTTCTCTCTGTCTAGAATTCAGGTCATTAACGGAGATGTTTCCATACTGAATTAACAATGAGCTCCCACTTTCGTCTAAATCCTTCCTTTACAGCATGCCAATAGTTCCA
The DNA here is from genome assembly GCF_027887155.1 of Malaclemys terrapin pileata. Lineage (NCBI taxonomy): Eukaryota > Metazoa > Chordata > Testudines > Emydidae > Malaclemys > Malaclemys terrapin. Next base: position 11,182,530 of record NC_071520.1, on the reverse strand, counting down.
CATGATTTCATTCCAAGGACCACTCTGTGAGAGGGAGTCCATCCCATGAATCACATGCCAGCCCAATCAGCTCCTCCTCCTCCCCCCCTACAATGCTCTACCCTCCCAATCGTTCATACCTAAATACTCTACCTGGTCTCCCATTCCACACCTTCTCTTTCAGCCTCCCCATCCCTCTCCCAATACCAAGTCTTCACCACTTCCCAAGCACATTTCCTGCTTTCTCAGGTGGTCTATCAGGGACCAGAGTCAGATTGAGAACCACTACATTAGTGCAGCAGGAAAGAGGAGCTCTGACACTTGGATTTCTGTGGCTGTTTTCACCTGGTTGGACAAAGAGAGATACAAACCAGGACCCAGAGTCCCAAAATTCACAGGCCTCTATGCCTTCTCTAAGGAGAATCTCCAATAGCTGCTAGTAAAATGGTTTTTATCCTGTGGGCTATCAGAGGAACCCACAGTCTAACATTCCATCCAGCAGGGGCAGTGCTGAGCACACACATCAGTTAGTACACAACTACAGGCATATTCCACAAAGCGTGTTGGAGACAGCATTGATAGTCTGTGTCACTAGCTCTGGGTCTCCCCACATCACAGCCAGCTCTGGACTGGAAATGGAAAGATCCAACCATGGATGTAGTGGCGTGGAAATCCCCTTCTAGTCATAACAAAATGTTCTCCACAGCATCTAGCCCTGTGGAGGACTTGCTCAGGCAACGGTCTGTTACCAAGAGAGGCAGGCTCTGTGAGAAGGTCAAAGTACATCAGCCCTACCAGAGTCTCCATGTGTGAGATGGATGACCACCTGGTAAGCAAAAGATGCTGATTATTGTTTTTATGATCGGTTTTCTCTTAAATTCTTTTGTTCTGAATAAACAGTACTTTGCTTCACGAGAGCTGGCTGGTCATTGAATAAATCCTGTCCCTGAAAGAGCAAAACTGCAGGTGCTGAGCTGAAGTCAGATTGTCTGAGGTGATCACTGTGAATTACAGGAGTTTGACACCCAAGTTCCTGGTCTAGAGGAAGACGATTGCAGGATCCCACCCAGAGAAAGGTGACAGCTGGAGGCCTGAGACCTAAGTGCAGTGCCCTCAAGAAGGCCATGATGGGGTCAGAGGCACAGTTAAAGTGGGAACTGTGACACACTCCCATTAGCTTTAATAGGTGACAGGATAAAGCTTGCAGGATCCATCATTCACTGCCTTCAGTACCAACTCAAACTAGTTATGTTTGTATTAATCATTAAGAGAGTGTTTGATGGTAGCAGCAAAAGGACAGAGGCCCAAAGGCTGCATACAGGGGAGGGCAAGACGAGGGCGATAGATACGGGTGACTCATGTGCGATGTCCTGTGGAGCCATCTCACTCCTCAGTCTTTTATGAAACTTCCAGGCTTTGTGCAGCCCAATCTGGACTTAGTGAAGAGAGGGTGAATGGCAGAGAAGCATCTTTTTGTGTCTGCAGATCAGTAGCACAAGCACAGACAAGCAGATTTTGAAGTGTAAATGAGGTTCCCCACAGGCCCAGGCAGACAGGGAAATAGAAGCCACAGGACACTGCCTTCCTCCCACTCTACTTGCTCAGCCAATTGTCTCTCTCAGAAGGAAGCAGTAAGCTTCTCTTGTATGAAGCCACCAGGATACACAGCAGGCAGCCTGGGGAGCAGAGGAAACAGGAGAGAAATGGGAATTATTTTGCTGTATTACCAGATGTGCTGCCACTGCTGCCATTGGCTGTCAAACCAAAGACTGAAATCTAGGACTGAAACGTCTTGTGTATCTGAGTTTCAAAGACTAGACACAGAGCTTAAGGGCAGGGCCGGTGCAAGGAAGTTTCGCACCTTAGGCGAAACTTCCACCTTGCGCCACCCCCGCACCTAGCTAACCCGCCCCTTCCCCCCCGTGGCAGATAACCCCACCAGTCGCGGCAGCTAACCCCGCCCACCACCTGGGGAGCCCGCTGCCCCCCCCCGCCTGGGGAGCCCCTCCCCGCAGCAGCTAACCCCCCTCTGCAACTAACCCCGCCGGGGGAGCCCCGCTCCACAGCAGCTAAATCCGCCCGCTGCTCCCCTCTGCGGCAGCTAACCCTGCCCGGGGAGCCCGCCCCAGATCACCTCTGCTCCGCCTCCTCCACTGAGCACGCCAGCACCGCTCTAATTCTCCTCCTCTCCCAGGCTTGCTGTGCTGATTGGAGGAGAATTAGAGCGGGGGCTATGTGCTCAGCGGAGGAGGCAGAATGGAGGTGATCTGGGGCGGGGAGCAGTTTCCCTGTGCACCCCCCCCCGTTACTGAGGGCAGCCCTCCCCGTGCCCCCCCGTCCCAGCTCACCTCCACTCCACCTCCTCGCCTGAGCGGGCTTTTAGGCGCCCTCAACCACTAGGCGCCCTAGGCGGCCGCCTACTTCGCCTAGTGGTTGCACCGGCCCTGCTTAAGGGCAGAAGGGACCATCAAATCATCTGGGCCAGTGGTTCTCAACAGAGGGTACGTGTACCCCTGGGGGTACACAGAGGTCTCCCAGGAGAACATCAACTCATCTAGATATTTGCCTAGTTTTAATACAGGCTACATAAAAAACACTAGCATAGTCAGTACAAACTAAAATTTCATACAGACAATTACTTGTTTATACTGATCTGTATACTATACACTGAAGTATAAGTACAATATTTATATTTCAATTGATTTATTTTATAATTATATGGTAAAAATGAGAAAACAAGCAATTTGTCAGTAATAGTGTGCTGTGACTTTTGTATTTTTATGTCTGATTTTGTAAGCAAGTAGTTTTTAAGTCAGGTGAAACTTGAGGGTATGCAAGACAAATCAAACTTCTGAAAGGGGTACAGTAATCAGGAAAGGTTGAGAGCCACTGATCTAGGCCAACTGCCTGTATATACCACAGGCCACTAAACACCACCCAGCCACTCCCACAGCAAACCCAACAACCAAAATTAGACGAAAGTATTACAGCTCTCAGAAGACAAACTATTATGTGCCACAGGCAGAGAACACAAGGGACTAAGGTATTGGCAGCAGTTGGAAATGGAGTTGGTTGGAGATGGAATCTGAAAATGGAGTGGGGCTGAATGTAGTTTATGAATAAAGGACCCTCTTGCTCACTGTGCTAACTGGAGTGTCTTGCTGTTACTTTATGTTCTTGTTCTGATTCCGTTAAATTTAAAGGGCAATTGGATTGTGGGAAGCGTAACAGGCAGGATCTTGAGTTGGAGCTTGGCAGCTCTACAGGCGCAAAGCAATACAAGTTGGGGAGCTGGCTGGGATCCCTTCAAAGCCAAACCCTCCCTGTCACCCAACAGGAATTGCAACCAGATGGCAAGTCTCTGTTCGGTTCTTTATCAGTATAACCTGCAATGACAATGTCTCCTCCTCTGTACCAGCAATTTTGTGACAGTGCCAGAGCAACGCCTGGCTCCTGCAGTAAAAGCATGGTACCCCTCAATCTCCTTTGAATAATGAATCCTTTAGTGGGTTTAATGCAAAACAAAGGAAAGCCACAGAGAAGCCAACCACACTTCACCCATCAATGGAGCCATGGAATTCCCTGTCCAATACCATCCACATCCACCCATTGCTCAATGCCATGGAGTACCCCACTCAGCAATTATCACTCAGGACTGTAAACACCCCACTCAGTGCCATTCAAACTGCAGCCATTTCCTGGAGCCACAGAGCAACCTGTCCAATGCAATCCATGCCCAGTGCCCAATCCAATCACTCAGGGTCACAGAGTTCCCTGCCCAAGACCATTTATACCCAGTGCCTATTGCTTGGAACCACTGACCTCCTTACCCTATGCCACCCATATATGCCTGTGACTTGGAACTACCAAGCTCCCTGCCCAGTACCACCCATACTGCATTGGTTGCCACAGTGCTCACTGCCTGGCCCCATCCACTTCACACATCACAGTGGAACTCACACTAAGCCTCTTTCCCTGACACTGGGTTCGGTTTCAATGACTTGGACATGTCTTCATTTGAGACCCCTTTGGCTTTTCACTATCTTCATCCCAAACTGGTGTCACCACTATGTCTGAACGGGGCATGAGGTTCCTATCATACAGCAACACAGCAGAAGATTCACCCCCCTCAAATCCAAACTGCTCCAAGCCCCAGGCTTCTACTCTTTCAGAAATCCTTTCACTAACCATCCACCATGCATTTGGAACTTTACTTACATGTTGGACAAACTGGGATTAGGGAAACTTGCTTTACATAAATTCCCGTAGTTTCACTTGTAGAGTGAGGACACAAAAATCCTAAAGTTCCAAGGACCAGTTCTGGGACCATGTGTTTTTGACCCCCAGTGGCTGCCCAAACTCCATTACCAAGAAAAGAGCTGAAGGCTGCCTTAACTTTCACCTTTATCAGAAAATAAGTGGATAGAGTGAGAAATCCATGCCAATCCAAAGGTGGGATCAGATCTAAAGACAGTGGGGGCCAACCCTTCCCCATCCAAAACCAGAAACATTTTCAGATTTTACTTTTTGCACTAGAACTAGACAAGCCACCATGAAATCACTTATCGAAAACGAAACTAACTTCTCTGGAGGAAAGAACTTACTGGGGCTTGCTCATTCTTTCCTTCCTGCTTCTCAACTTTTCCTTCATTTATCCTGATGCTTTTCTTTGAGCTTTTCCAAGCCAAGTGTTTCCTCTATACTCATGCTTCTCTCCATTTCCATGTCTTTTTCCTTCACCGTATTGTTCCTTACTGATTTGTCCTCTCTCTCTTCAGTCTTCCCTTCTCCTCTCTCTGTCCCAGACTCCCATCACCATCTTTCACACCCTTGTGCTCTTACTCCCCTTTGCTCTTCTCTACTTCATTTTTCAACCAAGGTCTTCTCGCCCCACTGCGATGGGGGGGTTCCACTCACCCCCTCACATACATGGGATATGGCAAGAGTCTTTCAAAAGGTGAATGGACAACAGTGGCTGTGTAGGTTTCAGAGTAGCAGCCGTGTTAGTCTGTATCCGTAAAAAGAACAGGAGTACTTGTGGCACCTTAGAGACTAACAAATTTATTAGAGCATAAGCTTTTGTGGACTACAGCCCACTTCTTCGGATGCGTAGCTGTGTAGGGATCCAAGGGCGAGCTGAGAGCGCTATATCCTTGGAGGGGACCTAGTGCAGATGTAAGCCTCTCACCGTGGAGGAGGGCCTGACTGAGGGAGGCAGAGCTCTGAGGGCCACCCACCAGCAGGGCAGGGGTCATTGCTTGTCAAAGCGCCTCCAAGAAGAGGATGGAAGAGAAACAAGGCCAGGGGCTGGGGGGGGGGGGGGGGGGAAGATGAGGACAGAGGGGCCAAGGTCGGGGGCAGGGACAGGGGTCTGACGGGACCTGTCAAGCCAGCCAACCAGCCCGCCCTGCCCCGGCTCGCCCTGGCCGGAGGAGGCGGGGCAGAGGGGGGAACCCGGTAGGCGTGGGGCGCTGCGCGATGCTCTGCTGCCACCGCGTGGGGCTAACGCTGCAGGTGGGTCCTTGGGCGGGAGCGTGAAGGCCGGGGCCGTGCTACGAGGCCCTGCCCGGGCAGCCGCAGGGACCCCGCGGTGAATGGGGGGAGGGGCGGTTATCCGCCGACGAGTGTCCCTGAGCTACCAGCCAGCCGCGTGCCGCCAGCAGGAAGAGGGCAAACAGCAGTTGCCTGGAGCCGCGCGCGCCACTCAAAGCCTTGCGCACGAGGACGTAATGTGCGGACGCGCGCGCTACTCCCTCGCGGTGTTTCTTGACCCTCCGGTTCCGCCCCTGCCGAATGCCGATTGGCTGTAGTGTCCAGAGACGACACTCCCATTGGCTGAGCTGAGTGTCTGTCTGGTTCGGCGTCCCGGGGAGGCTGGCGCGCGGCCGAAGGACAAGGAGGAGATGGTGCGGTTCAAGCACAGGTGAGGGTGAGATGTCCGCTCCGCGCGGTCACTCCCCGTTCCCCCCTAACGCGGTGCTTTGCGTTGCAGGTACCTGCTGTGTGAGATCGTCTCGGAAGACCCCCGCTGCCGGCAGTGCATCGACGAGCGGGCGGTGAGCGCTGCGGCGAAGGATGCTGTTGCCCGGACCCACGGGGACTACGGGCTGGCCTGCTGCTCCATCTCCTTCACAGGTCTCCACCTGCCCCTGCTCCCGCCTCCGCGGGTGCCGACCCCCGGGCTTGGCCGGACACCATTTCTCGGAGTACTGCGCGCACGCCAGAGACGGGTCGGGGGTTGCCCATCCATCACTGGGCGCAGGGTGTTTGTTTTAGTGTTACAAGGGGTGAATGAGTCTTGAAAAATCACCAACCAATGTGTGTTATTTCTGGACAGCCCCCATGTGCTAAGCACGGTCTCCGACCAAGCCGGAATGGGCCTTTCGCCCCCAGTTCCCAAAGCACTGCCCGGGGCTTAAAAGAGATTAAAGTGCAGTCCCTGTGCTCGTGGCAGTTTTTCCATTCTAGCATCCCCTGACGAAAGTGCAGTGCGTTGTCGTACCCATCCTCCTGACTGGAGGCCAATGGCTGCCACGTAATGAGGTTTAGGAAAAATCAGCATAAACCCTTGCTATGTCTAGTCTCCTACAGCCTTTCATTCTGTGGCGACATAGCCAGCAACTATGTAGAATTAGCTCTGGAAAACATTTAAAGTTTTGCTTCAATATAAGCTACTTGGAACCTCAGGTTCTGTAAACCAGTATTTCTGAAATACGATCTAATGTTCAAGTGTGCCATGAGAGATCAATTGTTCTAATCAGCTGTTCCATGTGCCTAGTGAAATATCTCAATGCCTATACAGGCATAGTTCTCTTGCGTTGCCGAAAGGACTTCTACAGGCTCCTATGGTCAGCTCTTCCCTTTGTCACTTACTTAGAGAACAGGAACCAGCGTTATTCCTGTTTCTTCAACACACTACATGTTGGAGGTAAGGTTTTCAAGAGCTTTTCTTTGGTGGCCTGGGGCATGTCTTACTAATTCCTCCTAGTGCAGCAACATCTCAGAACTTTGAGATCTTGAATTTCTTATTACTCTTGTAATGATTAGGAGGGAAGAGCCCTCAGTTATTTAATATTTTTCCAGTTATATGACAGATGAAGCCCATGTAATGCCTCACTGAGGCTAGTATAAACTCACTTTTAATGGCTTTAAATAGGTCATCCTAAAGCTAAGACATTCTTTGTTCTGCTATGGCCTGTCTACAAGCTCTGCTGTTTTTTTCATTATGCTGAGTTAGTCACTCATCTGTTCATTATACTGCTACTGCTTTAAAAGCAAAAGCCCTCCTATTTTGCAGATGTAACTTTATTCTCCCAACTTCACTACTTTACAGCAAAGAGCTTGCCACCCCCATCACAATTTGGTAATCTGCCATCAGGGAGCTGTTTTGATCAAATCTCAAGTGGAGCAACTAAGTCTCTGTCAAGAAGTTTCAAACAGGGAGGGAAGGCTGGAGGGATAATGAGTTATTTCCTTATTATTCAGCACTAGTTCAGTAGCTGATTAATATAGCCTGTAAAAAGCAACAGAGTCCTGTGGCACCTTTAAGACTAACAGATGTATTGGAGCATAAGCATGCATCTGATGAAGTGGGTATTCACCCATGAAAGCGTATGCTCCAATACATTTGTTAGCCTTAAAGGTGCCACAGGACTCTGTTGCTTTGTACAGGTCCAGACTAACATGGCTCTCTGATTATATAGCCTGTGATGTTCTTGCTGTTTGATCTACTGCATTCCCACTTCCTGCATGAGTAGGGAAAATATATTGTCACAGCATTAAAATGGACTCTTGCCCTGCTTTGTTGCATTTAATTTGCTTCAGCCCTCTGCTAACATACAGAACTTGTGCACTTGTTTCTCCAACAGGGACAATAAGAACATGTCAGAAGTTCCTTGTTCAGTACAATAGGAAACAGCTGCTGCTGCTATTGCACAACTGCACCAGTGAAGGTAAGCAGCTGCTCCATTCATACATTCTAAAAGGGGCCCTCTTACACATGGACTTTGTGTTATGTTGTATGATGCATGTGTTTCATTTCTCTCCTGTCAGTCTGGTTATTTGGTAGAGCTGGGCTCCTCAGTTGGTCAGTGTAGCTAAGTGAACTTCTTGTACTTCCCTCTATGTGAAGCCATGTTGAATAGTGACATTTTTCATTGTGTGCCTCACCCTCATTGTTGCAGAGGAAAGACAGTCCATCCAGAAGTCAGTGTTAAGCTGTTGCCTTAAGGAAGTGGAGGAGGAGCAGTCTCAAAGTGGGGATGAAGAAGATGACTGTGCAGAGACAGACTGAACATAAACCTAAAACTAGTGCAATGCCTTCTGTGAGACAAGCGGATAACTTGCAGTTAAAAGATGTCCCAGGCTTTCTGCCCTCTGCTGAGCAGATAAGATTCAAGGCATCTCGTGCCCCACTTTTTTTAAACATATATTTGATTTTTTGGAAATAAAGCGAAGAGTAAAATATATTGCTTTCTTGTAAAAATCACTGTGCAGCAGCCTTAAAACTCAACTACAGCACTCTTCAGTTAAACTATTTAAGCAAGAGTCTGCATCTCTTCAAGCCCAGAGGAGGAAATGGAGTGGTGGCTTTCACCAGCTTGTATAGTAGAGGAAGGGTAGTAGGTTGGCTGGATTTTTAAATGGCATGGGAGACATAAGCAACCTATTATCAATAGGATTTATTTGAAGGATAGCACAGTTATTTTTTTTAAAAAGAGGTCCAAGGACTTCTCTAAATTAACCTCCAACTACACCCAGCTATGGGAATCATATTCTAGTACTGGATCAGGCTTGCTTTTTTTAATAGAAAAGATGAAACTGACTTAGTATACCACAGAAGCGATTTCTTTGAGGATGGTTAAATATATTGCCCTGCTTTTGTAGTCTATGGTTAACCTGTTTTTAACTGTCAAAGAATAAGTCTGAGCAACTGCTCTACTACCCTCAACAAAACACTAATACCTACCTCTGGGTTTTGATTGAGGTGTGCTTAGTGTATTAATTCACCCTACTGAGGAAAGGTATACCATTACTGGTAGGAGAATGAGGCCCCCTCCCAAAAAATGTGTTTTTTTCCCCCCAGTATCTATGGAATCTTAACAGTAAGGTTTAGACTGCAAAAACACCCAGTGTAGAGGGCATCACAAATCAAAGTTAATATTCATAGGAGTCAGTGTGTAAAAAAAAAAGTTTTATACCAATTTCCCCTCCCCCCCCCCCCCCAAAAAAAAAAAAAGGTTTTCCCATCATTGAACTAGTTCAGCTCCTCAAGTAGAAGAGGTAATAGAGACAAGGCTTCAGGGAGCTGCCAGCACCTTCTCTAGACCAAAACTATTCCATGCAACCTGGCTGTTGAAGTTTCTCTTAGCTGCAAGAGCAAGTAGTGGAATGTTTTCAGTTGAGTCCTAGTGTAAACAAAGCAGTTTGCTCTAGGTCAGATGGAGAGATGCCTAGTTAGTGATAAATAAAATGGATTGCAAAGGAATGGGTAGGTTGGACATTGGCTGCTTTATGAAGGCCTGAAAGGTTTATAGAAAAGTTTACTTTTAGTCCCATCTCAAAAAATACTGGCATTGTAAACAGTTCAGAAAAGGGCAACAAAATTATTAGGGGGTATGGAATAGCTTCCATATGAGGAGAGATTAACATGGGGATTTTTCAGCTGGCAAGAGAGATTATTAAAGGGAAATATGATAGAGGCCTATAAAATGACTGATGTGGAGAAAGTAATAAGGAAGTGTTATTTACACTAACAAGAACTAGGATGCCACCAAGTGAAAAGAGGCAGCAGGTTTAAAAAACAAGTATTTCTGCACACAACACCTAGTCAACCTATGGAACTTTGCCAAAGGAGGTTGTGAAGGCCAAGCCTATAACAGGGTTTAAAAAAAAAATTAAATACATTAGTGAAGGATGTGTCCATCACTGGCTGTTAGCCAGGATGGGCAGGGATGCTAGCCCTAGCTTCTGTTTGCCAGAAGCTGGGAATGGGCAACAGGGGATGGATCACTTGAGTACCTGTTCTGTTCATGCCCACTGAGGGCATTGTGGCATTAGCTACTGTCAGAAGAGGGACTAGGGGGCTAGATGGGCTTTTGGTCTGACCTAGTATGGCCAGTCTTATGTTATTAGAAAAACAGAAGTCTGGCAGAGGGATATTGTGATACCAAGGAAGAACTAAAAGCAGCAAGATGTAATTCTTATTCAGACTTTGATAAGGTGCCAGACCTTCTCTCTAGCATATTACGAATCTAATCTTTCCCTTTTCTTAGGGTGAGAAAAGCTCACTGCATAGTAAATCCTTTGGCATATCCAAATGAAAAGAGGTAAGAGGCCTTGGCATTTGGGATAGTTGAACTTAAAGCTGCTGTTTTATAAGGAAGGCCTGCAAGCTAAAGGACACAGCCCCATTCTTTTCCTTTACAGCCAGTTGGTAAAGGGGATCTTCTTTTTCAGGTAGTGGCTACTCAGCTTAACTGCAAAAGTTACATTAAAAACTTTCCAAAACAAGCCTTAACAAATGGGATAGAGTACAGCAGAGGAAGGACTCCTGCCCCTCCCCCAGCACTACAATTCCAATTGTGCATATGATTTATTGCAACTGTTTGCCTTTGCTGGTACATTACACCTACTGTTCATTTTATTTAATGAAAATCCACACCAATTAATGCATTAGCTTCAAATTAAACCACAGGCAGTGCAGAATGAAACCGCTCCAATAAAAAAAAAAAGTGGGTGGGGAGGGGAGAAAAAGGTTTATAGTAAGATGAGCCTAGTACAATCCAACTTGCATCCCTGCACAAAGCAGAACGAGGTCCCTGTTCCCCCAGGACAGGACAGCCTGGCTCCTTGCTGTGGGGTTAATTCTGCAGATTTTAGATACCACTTATTCATCTGATCTCAGAAAACCCACCCAGCATAGTTAAAGACTCTAGAGTGGAATGTTTGCTCCAAATCATGGAGGCAAAGAAATTCTCTTTATAACCTATGCTGGCTAAAATATCAGTCTTACTACATCCATGTTAACACAGTAACATAGCGGCTTTGTACTATAACAAAGTCATTCCCGGACATTCATTCTGAAATGCAGAGAGTCCTGTATGTATTGTAATTTGAATTTGGTAATGAGGATCGACTTTATTCCCACTCTAAATCTAGTCCTTAGGCACCAGAATGTGTTAGTAACGGCTACTCCTGTCATTTTAAAAAGTAAGAACCCTCCTTCCTACTATGATCTAGAAACAAGAACCTCTTCAGTATTGCCTGTTTCCAGTGGGAGGCAACTGCACTTGCTAAGAAAAAGGATTTTGCTTTACAGCTAACTGCACCTACTGCCAGATCTTGTGTACTGTTTCCTTACGATACACACACATAGGGAGAGTACAGCTTCTCTGCCTTTTGAATGACATGACCACATTGCAAAAAAACTGGCAGTAAAACACATTCAAACTGCTGATGGGCCAAAAGAGCTGACTTGGCACAGACTGGAAACCTTGGCTAAAGTTGCCAGGTTCCAGTTTCTCTTAATACTTTGATTTTGTATAAACCAATTAAAGGTGCTAGAAAAAAAAGTGGATATCTATAGTTTCCCCCCCTCAAGGCCTAGAAACATGGATTTAGTCTGTTCAAGCTTAAATACTTAAACTATAGCAGCAAAACAAAAAGCAAATGAAAACCAGGAGACAGAACTTTCTTGGACAGCAGCATCACTTTGTGTGGACAACTGAGGTGCTAAATAGCAGCTTCTGCTTCTGTTTCTTTCTTTTCTTGCCTCCCTTTTCCTCTGTAAAGAAAAAGATTTATAAAAATTTTTTTGGCTTCGACTAAGCCATATTTCTCCTCAGCTACAGTGATCTTCCCACTTAATGGTTAATAGGTTGGGGAGGAGGGTTAGTTTCAATGTAGGTACCTAGGACCTTGTTTTCTATTGCTATGGAATTTTTGCCACACAATGCTATAGAATTTTAGGACTTTTAAAAAAGTCCAGTACTAGCCCTTATGGTGGCTACAGAGGAAGCTGTCCAAAGGTGAAACACATGCAATCTGATGGGTTATTTTCTGGGTCTCTAGAGTTTGAAATAGTCGAGCAGTATGAGCTGCTCTTATTGCACTTATTTTAGTAGCTCTGAACTAACATACTTATCCATCACACTGCTGGATGCAGGCAGATATTGGGTAGCAAGTGATAGATTAGCTCACCTCCAAAGAAGGGATCACTTCAACCCCATTCATAAAAAGGTTAGAAAAAAAATAGAAAAAAAAAAAAAAAGTACATCTCCTTCCCACTGCCAGAAACAGTTCTACAACAGTGGTCGTCAATATGGAGTCCACAATACACTGCAACTTTGTGGAAGCATGAAACTGAGCATAAGAACAAGGACTAGTGTATCAATGTCCATTCATTTAAATGAAAGTGTCTAGATATGAATTAGTTTGAAACTTCTATAGGACTACAATTGGCTGCAGAATTCATCACTGGAGTGTGCCAGAAGCACAAAAAAACCCCACAACTTTGGTGTTATGTGGTAAAGGTGGGCCTAGCTCACCCCAATCCTTGCACATAGGGAGAATCCAGCAGAAGCTGGTGCATGAGGAATACCCAAGAGACAATTGTGTGCTGTGCCTCTGAGGTCCAACTGAGGTACAGTCCAGGGAGAGAGGGGGCAAAGGTGGTTTTAAGCCACCTCTATGCCTATACAATTCTGGGCTTGTTGGAGGCTGGTGCAACTCCCACTGTAACTTAGAGCAGCTCTATGTTAAGGCTGCCTCTGAGCAGCTCCATAACCTAGAACTGTTCAGAATGGTTGTAGTATTGTAGGTTACAGTTCCATCCCCAACATACCACTACACTACTACACCAGGACATGGGCTCATAAACCTTATGCAGTGCCAGCACTGGGGGAACTTGCCCAGCCAGTGATGGGGCTTTTATGGCCCCTGTACACTGGGAGGGAGGACTCCCAGTGTCAGGGAACTCTGCATGTTAGACTTTTTAGGGGACAGACTGCTTTGTTCTTACCAGAGAGGGGGTCAGATGTGGATGGCTTGTCCAACTTCAGGAAGGCTGCCTCAATAGCTTGGCTAAAGGAATTCTGGAAGCTGGGCACAGGCATACGGTCAGAGTTGTCACTCTCTCCATCACTATCCACTGGAACAGGAGGTGCCAGGGTATTCTGATCTGGAAGAAAGGAGATTTCTAGAAAGGCCACAGATGATTGAAGAGTTGTGTTGCTGAGTTTGTACAAAAGTGCTTTTATTCAGTAGCCATTACACCTGAAATTATGCAAGATAATCACTGGAGGTAGGGTTTCCTTACCTCTTGTGTTTGAGGCAGCTTTGGGCCACATTTCTGGCTTTGCTTTTCCAACTCTCAACATCTACCAAGGGAGGGGAAAACAAAGTGTGCATAAGAAAGCAGACCAAGACCTATCTGTCAGCATCCCCTCCCACCCCCCCAGAAGTTGTAAGGAAATCCAGGCCTTTTGTACAATTCAACTTTCAAGCCAGAAAACAGGACTTTATTATGGGTCTTTTGCCAAACATGATCACTGATTAACTGAAGAGCAGAGGGACCATCCCATCTTAGCAGCCACTAAGTCCATGCTTGGAGGTCTTAAACTTCAGACCAATGAGGAAACAGCAAGTAGGATAGTCAGCTGGGTGTTCTGTTCCATATGCAACTTTAAGGGAAGAGGATTTACCTGGGCAAAGGAGGGTAAGGGAGACTCTTCTTCCAGGCTTCCAATACAGAGTGGTGGGCTAGCCAGGCTAGCAGCAGTTGCCAATGGAGTGGAGACAGACTCTGTAGAGAAAATTCAGTCAGTTAACAGGAAAGCTAATTACATGAGCAAAATCCCATTTGTGCAATGGAGGAGAAAGAAGCTGGTGCAGCCAAGTCAAACAATGCATTATAGCCCATAATTTTCAGCTTTCATCTCAACATATCTTGTCAATATTTCAGTTTCCCCCTCTATTTAGCCTCTTATATAGACTGTCCCAAGATGTTTTTATACAGGGACACTTTTACTAGAGAGCAAGTGACCAAGAACTGTCTCGGAAGGCTGGAAAGGAGACCCCAAAATGAGATACACCTAAGGTGGAGTCACTGACTTGATCCTTCTTGGGACTACACAGGAAAACGTATCCTATATTCAGTGCTAAGGGTAGCATATTTCAGGTTACAATACACAAGTAAAATAAATGGTGGTTCACCCAAGGCAGAATTGTACAGTTACTTACAAACCTTCCCAGCTCCCCTTGGGTATGGGGGTCCAATTTCTTGGAAGTAGCTATTCCTTTTCCTACAATACAAGGCTTCTTGTAAGTGGTGGCTGCAGTGCACTGCTCAGACCCAGGATATAGACAAGACATAGTGGAAGATAGGCAACACCACTTATGGAGATCTATACTTTAGTCCTATTTCTGGGTGTTGAACTTTTGGATTTCACCACTAATTCTGTGGCCAGCAATGAAAGTCTAGCTTGGTGTTCTGAGTCAGAAAGCCTGAGGGAGGGACTGCATCAATCCCTCTATGCATTCTTCCAGCTGCTCACCTGAGAGAGAGACAGAGCTTCTGCCAAGAAGGGACAAAGAGGAGCTCTGGTTATCACTGCTGATGAGTTCTCCTGAGCAAGCACTGAAGGCAGGAAACTGCTGCAGGTTCTCTAAAGCAATGTGGACCTCGGGATCTAGAGAAAGCCAGGAAAAGTTTTTAATAAGAACATTGCTTAATATGGAGCAATGGGTCACAGGTGTGCAAGTGGCAAGTTGTTTCAGGGGCTTTGGGAGTGGTCTCTTCCTTGAAGGGAAAGTAACAATACTGCCACCTGGAGAAAAAACCTAAATAGAAGCCTTGCTGCTGAGTAGAGGTAATCCCTATGCAGATGTTTGTTCTTCCTTCACCTTTCTAGTTGAAGGGATTAGTTTGGATTTAGAAACAATCCTGGGAGTTACATGAATACGGGGTGGGATAGCTCAGTGGTTTGAGCACTGGCCTGCTAAACCCAGGGTTGTGAGTTCAATCCTTGAGGGAGCCATTTAGGGAACTGGGGTTAAAAAAAAAAAAAAATCTAGGGATTGGTCCTGGTTTGAGCAGGGGTTTGGACTAGATCTCCTGAAGTCCCTTCCAACCCTGATATTCTAGGAGTATATCCTTTCCATTGAAGCTGAGGAATGTGGTGGGGGGCTTGCAATGTGTTGGGCATGGTTCAGAAGTATGTTAGTTGTGTCGTTTCTGTTAAACACTTATTTGACCCAGCTAGTGCAATTTATGATCTCACCATACAAGGAAAGGGTGCTAGAGTGCTACAGCAAGCCCAGTTTATGGCAAGGTTACAAGTGAATACCCTGTTAATCATGGCAGGCCCCCCAACCTTCACCCCAAAGTATTAACCCCTAATCTGCAAACCTCACACCTTCCCAGGATTTGGAGACATAGAAACCCACCAGTTGTGTTAAGTGAGACTTACACTTGCCCTGCTTCTTATTCTCCTCCATCTCAATTCTGCGTTCCCGACGCCGCTCATCACGAGCTTTTTTCTGCCGCAGGCGTTTCCTCTTTTCAATGTCATCTAAGTGTCACAAATCATAGGAAGCCAGGTAAAAGCCAATACTTGGTAAAGCTTTTTCCAGTTTTGGAGACACTATTACTAGGTGATCATTAACTTATCCATAAGCAGTTAGTGCAGTGTCCCACCCTAATCCATACTCTTCTCTCCCAAACTGTTTGTCTAATCCACACAAATAAAAACCTCACCTGTTGCAGACAAGTCAGAGGAGTTCCTTAACCTGAACAGGGCAATTCCTAATTCTAGCTAGGATCATCATGAACTAGGGTGACTGAGCAGCAAGCCAACCTTTTACATTCCTGTTATTCATTTGCCCTCCCAGCCACAGAAACAACATCCCTTCTTCCAAACTCTTTATGGTTACAGGACATGTTGGGAAAAGGAACAAAAGTACCAACCAGAAAATGTCTCTAGGGTCTCCTTTGATATGACAGGTGGCTTCAGAGCCAGTTCACAGATGCTGAACTCGCAGGTGAGAGGCAAGTGACATAGGTAACGATGGCGCTGTCGCATATCCTGAAAGGAGAGGGGGGTGGGAAATATATCTGATATCTTGTTGTAGCAGAACCCGCAAGTCTCTCCTTTCACAACCATCTAGGTCACCTGCTTTTTAGGAGGTGACATTACTCTCACCCACTCAACGCTTGAAATTCTAGGAACCAGTCTTGGAAACTTATGCCAAGTACTCCCCATTCATCTGTTCTCAGGAAGAGGAAACAGAAGCAACACCAACGAATCCAGTCAATTCAGGGGAATCTATATTAGACATTGCTGCTTCCAAAGGTGCCTGAAGTGGATCCCAACCCTACTCCCAGCCTGGAAAAAGTGCTTCAGCAAGTATTGGAAAGTGCTCGACAACCACTGTAAGTTACCTTTTCCTAGTAGTATCTTACCCACCATCAGCTCTCAACTGCCCTCCCTAAGAAAAAGGCCATGATTGATAACACAAGGGAAAGCTACAGCAATTACCTCTGTCATAGAGTAGCCAGTTATCTCCACCACAGCTGCAGTGAGCTTCTCTGGACTGTTCTCCAGGCTGCCATACTCACGAACAAGACAGCGAACATTCACAGGGTGAAGATACATACACTGTCCATCCTCCGCTACAAGGGAAGAAATTCACTTGTCACTTCTCTACTTCCCACTCACCCTTAACTCCCCTGGAACTACTGATTTCTCAAAGCCATCCCCCTCCCCACAAAGTGTCAAACATTAATGGTAAGAAAGTTTAGACTCATCTGTGAAGAATTTTGTTTCATAGGGGTTAATTAACAAGCTACAAATGCCTCCTCCGGGGCACTTTTTTTTTTGGTGAACATTTACCTCTCCCCTCCAGAAACAGACTCCATTCCACTAACCTTGATAGAAATAGTAAAAAGGAGAGTTGTTGCTCAAACGTCCACTGTTGGCTGTAACTTTAGATTCCTGGTAGTTACTTTCTGATTGATTAGTTTCTTTTGTAGCATTCACATCTGGTACTGCTTCAGTGTCCACCTCCGCTACCTCCTCCTCTTCTGCTTCCAGGGGAAGAGGAAAGGAGCTTCTAGAATTGGAGCGGGCTTCCACCATCTCTTCATCAAATGCAGAAAGATATTCCAGAACACACTGCTATAGAACAAACAGTGTAGAGTCAGTATCCAACTATAATCTCTGGTACACAAATGCTCTGAGAAGGGTAGATATCCTCAGTGCCTGCTCACCTTACACTAGAGTGAGGAGGTGGAGTTAGATTCCAACTGTGCTTGTCCTGGGGGAGAAAAGGGGACCAAAAAACACCCACCTTTTTCTCCTGGGAAGCTGCAGGCTCCCTGGTCACAGAAGGTTCCATCAGGACCAATTCTTCTACAGCTGCTGTGGCTCCTGCAACGTCGCTATCGCTACTCTGGTCCAATGAAGTGAGAGTCCTCTCTCGATGCTACAGGCCACCCCAAAAAGAACACATTTCAGTTTACTTATTCCAGAAGACAGACGATAAACGTCAGTATTCCCTCCCCTCGTGTCTCAGACTGCCACAGATCAAGATTCTCCCTCACCCAGTGGCCACTTCTAAAATAGAGGGAGACACTAGCTTACTTAGAAATGACCTCTGCAGGCTATCTGCCACATACTGGCTTTGAAACAAGCAACTGCCTGCAGGTTTGGTTAAAGAATCATTATCTCAAGAATTAGCTATTCCTGACACAAGGAGAGCCTGGCTTCACCAACAGTAAGCTTCCACAACTACCTCTGCAGTTAAGACACTATTCAGAGGCTGGTGGCATTCCAGGTGGCAGAGTTCAGTCGGTGATTGGGGTGCATGTAGTTCTTATTCCCTTTCAGTGTTTATATTGCTGCTTTTGATCAGGTGCTGTCCTGAATATCAAGCTACCTTGCCATATTCTGTGCCCCAAAAAGGAAGAATATTTGAAATTTTAAACTATTTTCTTTCATTACTACTGCAAATACTGAATCACACATTTCCAAAAATAATCTCTATATTGAGATTATTAAAGGATTCTCATCTCACTCCCTCCCCCAAAACCAAACCCACTGTGGATACTTGGCCTCCATTAAAAATGTTGTCAGCATCAAGTAACCATTAACATCCACCACAACTGGGGGTCCTCACCTTCAGTTCCTGGATAGCTGCCTCAATAAAGCAAGCTTCAGGGGTGTTTTTTTCCTCCTCGTACTGTTGTAGTAACGCGGTTTTCTCTTCCAAGATCACCCACTGCAGCACCTGCTCCCTGGATGCCAGCAGCAGCTTAGAGAATTGGCTGTGCTGCTCATCTGGCCAGGGAAAGAATATCAGTAAGACGTCCTTTGTAGACACCCAATGTGCAGCAAGTTCCAATTTCAACTCTGCCATTCCTATTAAAAACTCATCTACTCTCTCATTGTGGGCAAATCTACTAGGAAGACTAGATCTGCACATAAGCAGTGTTGTTGACGAGAAGTTACTGAGATAAGAGATCAGTTTATCATAAATCCCAATAGCAAGTTATGAAATTAAGTCTCCATAAACATTCAACAACAATTTCTGCACTAGAAGTTTGTTTTAGTGACTTGGTCACATCAAACAAACACTCTACACATTTAAAGAAACCACAAAAGGGCTTTTAAAAAAAAAAAGGAATGGGCTTTGGTCTCTATGAAATAAGCAGTGCCCAGAAGGTATTTCCTGCCTTAACCCCCTAGCAGCATCAGGAATGGCAAGTCTGGTCTTCCCTCATTTTGATGGAGGACCTCAGAGGATGCTGGCTCTCATTCTGAGGGTGGGGAACTCAATCTCAGTTTGGTATTAAACTGAAAGTTTAAACAGTGACAAAAATATTCCTTTTGCTCTCTGTCCCAGTTAATAAAAGCAATTTCAGTGTTTGAAATCCCAGATTAGAAACAAACTTTTAGAAGGACAGTAGATATCTTCATTCCTCCAAATCCAGTCCTTACCCCAATTTCATAGTGTCACTACAGGGCAAAATTAAGGGGGGGGGGGAAAGAAAAGGGAAAGGAGGAAGAGAATCTTGTCTGTGCATCTTGCATATCTTGCCATATTTGGATTTCTTTTAAGTGCAAGCTTAATGCTGAAATTTTCTGCATTTGCAGTTATCCTGACACCAAGACTTACAATATCCTGTAGTGCTGTATGTTTTGTTTTTTTACCCAAAGTTACTGATGAACACTCAATCTTAATTTTCTAAATATCCAAGGCAAACATCAGAAATGAGTTCTATGCTCCAGGATCCTATATTGGGAGACACTGACCTTTAGAGCCAAGTTTAAACTATTTCCTCCCTTACAGGATTGGTTGAAAGACCACAGGTGAAAATAACCCATAAAGCAGCAGTGATAATATGAAGAACCTTGTCAGTCACACAAGTTGTATCATTGTTGTATCCCTGAATGCTTTAAATGTATGGAGGGGATGGTATGATGGGATAATCTAATTTTGGCAATTAAATGTATGACACTGTCTAAATAACTAGAATTGGAAAAGTTACAGAGCAGGGAAGACAAAAATTATGAGGTATATGGATCAGCTCAGGGAGGGGAGGAATAGCTCAGTGGTTTGAGCATTGGCCTGCTAAACCCAGGGTTGAGAGTTCAATCCTTGAGGGGGCCATTTAGGGATCTGGGGCAAAAATCTGTCTGGGGATTGGTCCTGCTTTGAGCAGGGGGTTGGACTAGATGACCTCTTGAGGTCCCTTCCAACCCTAATATTTTATGATCAAGCCCCAGATAGGTAATAGTTTTCCCCACTAGGAGATTCCACTGGTAGAAGCATGCATATGCTGTTGCCACACACAGCATCTCTGAAATAATCTAGCATAAACTACAGCAGGGGTTGGCAACCTTTCAGAAGTGGTGTGCCGAGTCTTCATTTATTCAGTGTAATTTAAGGTTTCACGTGCCAGTAACACATTTTAACGTTTAGAAGTTCTAAGTCTATAATATATAACTAAACTATTGTTGTATGTAAAGTAAATAAGGTTTTTAAAATGAAGCTTCATTTAAAATTAAATTAAAATGCAGAGCCCCCCTGACCGGTGGCCGGGACCCGGGCAGTGAGAGTGCTGCTGAAAAATCAGCTCGCGTGCCATAGGTTGCCTACCCCTGAACTACAGAATAAGTCAAATGTAAAATAATTCACTCTGCTGCTGAGCCAAGGGCTGGAGGGAAGGGGAGACCAAAACAAAGACACATGGGGAACAAAAACAGAGACCAACAAAAGGAAGTGAACTCTGCAGTGATATACTAATAGTTATGAATTACTTAATGTTGGCTTGTTCTGTAAATTATTCTGGGATGGCAAGGCCTTACAGCACAGAAACTAGAGAAGTATGTATGATGCAAGCTTATGGAAGGGAGTAGGACACTGCATGTTAGTCTTTTAAGAGGTGGTAGTTAATTTGATCAGTATTTGAAAGCAATGTCTTATAATCGGCCCAATATAAATGCACCTAGAGTGAGGTTTCCCCATAGCAACCAGCTTCCACATTCAAGTTTTAGTCATACATGCAGCCAACGTTCTGGGAGAGTCTTCACAAGTACTCACCTCCAAGATGAATGGGGTGCTCTACATTCATCCACTTGGATTTGGGCAATGCTACCAAAACACTTTTCTCCCTTCTCATTAGCTGCATTGTAATGGTGTCACCAATTGCATACTGGCGTGTTTCCATAGCAACAACACTGCAACACAGGAATAGCCTAAGTAGCAAGAATTAACTTTACAGAAAGATGAAGAGATTTGAATTGCCTGCAAGTCTTACCTCTTGAGATCCTTCTTGTGAATAGACCCATAACAGATGGGACATTTGCTCCAGGTTCTCTCACTCAGGGAGAGATAGTGCAGAATGCATGCCCAGCAGAAGATATGCCCACAACGGGTGATCTTGGCTGCAGTAGGTGGATACAGGCATATTGGGCAGGAGGGCACTTCATGGCTACAAATTCGCTGGATGGCAATAAGAGAAGCATAACACAAATAAGTTACTAAAGCTAGAGATTATAAATTGAGATATCTGTTCAGGAACTTGTTGCAAAGTTGGCCAAATATTTTTGCCCTCTAGAGAAAGACAAGACAGACTGGAACCTTTCCAAGAAAGCAGGGACCTCAGGAGGGTAGATTCCTTCAGTCACCAAGAAACTGATCATATGGTTTTAAAAACATTGTTCCTGCTAAGTGTGATAGGGTAGTTGGTACAGCCATGTACAGGGTATTGTTCTCAGACTCTTCAATGTACAAGGCTTGGTATCATAGATTGGTTTCCCTTTTCATATGTTCACTGACCCCCAACTCCAGGATTACTAGCAATGTCATCTGAAAACAACTAATCTTGCAGGCAGCAGTGGACTTCTTGGTGTCACCTTATTGACTTTACAACCTAATTACACAACTAAACATCTCTGCATCTCCCTGATTAAAGAAAATCGACGGGTCCTAAATTTCTAAACAAATTATATTAGAAGAGTAGACAGATGTAATGTATTGTATATTTAGTCTGTTTAAGACTATTGGGGGAAGTGTGTACATGCATGAGTTTCCAAAGCAGCATCAAGCTCAGGGTAACAGTAAACATGCCCCCTCCCAAATGCATGCGCTGCATCATAGAGTATTGAGAGAGACAGCTATTTTCTAGATCTGGGTGGAATCCTGGGGTGCTTCAAGTAGCTACAGATTTTTGTTGTGAGGCAAAAGACGTTTGCCCATGCACAGGATAAGAGTCTGTAAAAGCATTCTACACAGCACACTTCCATCAACTCCATCCCTGTGACCTTGTCAGAAGGCTGACCACATTTCTGCATAATACTATGGGGAAAAAAGTGTCAGAAACACACTTAATATTCCTAATCAACTTCCATCTATAAAGCATGGAGGAAGATAATCATCTTCCTCATAACAGTCTTTGGTAGTCTTAAGCTCCTGTCACATACAGAGTCTTTCAAAAGTAATTCCCTATCGGATTCTCTTTTGTCACTCATGCAATACTGGAAGGAATGAGACTTGATGGCAACTAAATTCACATTATGTCAAATACAACTAGAGCAACAGGTAGGCACTTTTTTATATTAGATAGTTAGATGAAGAGAAATAAGTTTTAAAAACCCATCCCATCACTACTGACCACTTGCTCCACAAAGTCCCAGTTGACCAAGGTATCTGGGTCAGCAAAGTTCACTGTGTAGTCCTGTTCCTCAGACACCACAAACTGGCAGCTGGATGGAAGACACAAAGGCATCATAAATTAATAAGTCACCTATTCCAACTGTCCAGGTGATAGCAGAAGTGGCCTTTGCATTAAGATCCTCAAGAGACCAAGTCAGTCTCAAGAAAGCCTAGCACAGCCACATGCTGGGTATGTGAAAAGACTTGGCATCTAGGCTGACAATGGCCAGCAGTTACCATTAGTGAACCTAACAGGGCTAACTTCTTTGGACACAGTTCTCCTCCCTGCAGTTTGGCCATCCTGCCCGGAGTTCTTGTCTGAATACAGACTAAACAAAAGGGAACTTATGCAGAGGAAACAGCTTTCTATAAAGGAAACTATTGAAATAGGCAGAACACAAGGCGGGGGGGTGGGGGGGGGGAAATCACATACTATTCAGACAAGTGCTCTAATAAGTCTCTATACAAATAAAGTATATTCACATTTTACCATAGTATAGAAAAATGCCAATGACTGCAATTTTAGCAGTACTTTTCATGGTCTTAAAGGTGGTGATCAGATACAGAAAATGTTGAACCTGCCCCAAAATTAGAGATAAAGCCATTAATACATTAGCTTGGAAAAAAAAAAGTTCATCTCCTAAACTGACTGACTACCTTGATTATTGATGCATTCAGTACATATTTCTACACAAGTTAAAATTATTCAAGTCACCTTTAAAGATAAAGAGTAACTATTACAATGTATCTGTTTAAAAACAAAGACCTCTGCACACGAGGACTTAAAAACTGAGACTTGCTTTGATCCCAAAAGCAGCAAGTTTTAACATCTCATTGTACTAAGATGGATTGAGTTTGTTTTGTTTATACTGCATTACTTGAGTTAGAAAGAAAATATGAACTACTTAAGTGTTAAAGGGACCACAGGTCTTCCTGGACCCAACAGGGTATATTAAATTTTACAGGTGGTGCTTGAGTATTTGGGCAGAAGGGTGTGTTACCCTTTCCATCCTTCACACTCAGTCCCTTTAACTGCATTTCCTTTGTTCTCTCTCAGATACCAATATCTCCTTTTATAAATCAGGAAAAGAACATATTTCACCCTTCTGTATACACACAAGGTAACCCTTGCACCAATACTGTGGAGACAGAACCAGTGGAGCAGAACTTCAGTAACCAATACAAGGGCGGGGAGGGGGAAGGGAGGAAAGAACCACCACCACAACAAACGTTCAGTATAATTAAATACATAATTCCCTGACTCAGTCACCTACAGAGTGAATACACAGTCCCTTAAAGCTCATTCATATGAATGTCTGTCTAGGAGCCCTGCTGATCTTCCACTCACTTGGCCTGTAGGAAGAGCTCTTTGTTGAAGGGTTTGTGTCCCCATTTGTTCCTTTTCCCCCAGTTGCCATGTCCATTCCCATCAAAGTGACCTGCTTGGCCACGGGGTTCAAAGGTGAAGTTCAATAAGTGGTTCAGACTAATCTTCTTTGGACCAGAGAACTGGGCAGGGCTGAACTCTGCCCGTTGAACCTCTGCTACCTAAAAAACGAAAAACCCACAAAAAAAAAAAAAAAAAAGACAAGACACAGAGGTCTGGTTAGAATTTTCTGGAAGCTGGTACACTGCAACCTATCAGCACAAACACAGATCCATTCCCTTCAATGGAATACAGGGAAATGCACTACCCCTACCTACTCACCTTCTCCCACTCCAGGCCTGAAGATCTAATACTGCAGCATTAGAAATGCAAAGGAACTTGAAAGTTAAGATTGAGTAATCTTTTTCCATTGTACAAATAGAAGTGTAAAAGCAACCTATGTAGTGAAAGTGAAAGCTTTATTTTTAAAAACTAGTTGTTTAGGATTAGCGACATGGGTAACAAAAGCTATTTTTAAAATGACAATATCCCTTTAAAGAGCCAGTATTGCAAGCTTTAGGATCATTCCAGAGATTTCATGATTTTAGATTAGTTTCCATATAGTTGAAGTGGACAGAATTAGAACTCAGAAAATATAGTAACTGAATGTGATATTTGTAGATTAAATTGCTAATTTTTAAGAAATGGTGTAACATGGGTATATATGCCAAGTGGGGGGAGGCTATCCACCCATAGTATAAGTCAGCATGAAAGGATTCCTGAACTGCCTTTATGCCTCACTAGATCACATCAAGGCTAGTCAGATTACTTTGCTAAATATTTCATAATGTGGGATTCAGAATACACAAGTGGTTGGACATAAATATGTCACAGATTTAGGAACTGTATTACTAAGATCATTTTCATGAAGAACCTGTGTTTCACAATATGTATGAGGCCTGTCTATATACCCATTCCTCAGACTGTACTTCTGTTAGTTTCACTGGTCTTGTTATTGAAGGAGTCTCAGACCAAAGAGCATCCTCTTCGGAGATGGTGCAAAGTTGTTCTGATATCACTCAATCTGGCGTCTCAGCGATGTTACCACCTCAGGGTTCTTGCCCTTCCTAGCCCAGAAAGGGAACACAGGAGACCTAACTAGCAAGTCAGAGTGATCCTCTCGGCCCATAAAAAGAGGCCTTGCAGACATGGTATTACAATTCTCACCTCATCTCGTCTTCCACCATTACAAGAGCTAAAAAGTTTGCCACTTCCCCCAGTGCCCCCTCTCTGAGGGGGCATCTTGTTAAAAGCTTTGCTTTTCTGTGAATTGGAGCGACGGGATTGGCTGGAAAAGTTCTCATTTTTTGAATATGAAGTTTCTCTTTTACGATTGTAACGTTGTTTGGATCCACTTGCATTCTTTCCATCTGAAAAGAAAAAAAAACGAAAACAAGTCAGACTCACAAGCTCTGCGAGATACTTCCACTAGAAAAGCAGTGGCTGTCAAGTAATTTATGCCTTTAAGACAGGACCGCATTTGGCCTGGATCATTTTTATACCTGTCTACAGCAAGACAATACTGACTCTTATCCAGAGCTCCAAGGCTTCTCTAACTACACCAAACCCACAGCAAAGTACTTTTCAGGCACATTAGTATCCAGGAACCTATGCAGCCAATAAAGGAAGAGACTTCTTAGCTGTCTTGAAATAAAATGCAGTTAAGTTGCTTCTATTGTCTGGATTCTTCCTACCATGGATAGTTTCTATGCAGAATCAGCTCCTTAATCAGCATTTACTGAAACTTACACCAAAATCCACCACTACTTAGAGCTTATACCAAGCAAAGGACCAGAGACATAAGGCAGGTATGTAGCTGAACTGAGGATAGTATTACACTACACTCAATTCATTCACAAACTAGTTTCAGGCCAGAACCAGGAACAGCCACTAGCAGGGTGTGTTTAATTAGAACACTTTTACACTGAGTAATCAAGATGGAAATTTCTAGCTTCTTGTGTTTTTCCAAAACACTCAATAGCCATCAGTTAGTTCTTTATTCTGGGCACACGTAGGCCTGATCTCTGCTACAGAGTTAGGTCAATGCAAGGCAGCTTACATCAACCTAAAACATGTAAGTGTCTACACTAAAATTTTGCTCCTGTCAAAGTAACTGCCCCGCTATGGTGACTTAACTCCACCTCCATGAGAGGCGTAGAATCAATGTCAACCTAGTTAGGTCAACACAGCATCAACATAGCCACTGCAATGCTTACATCAACTGTTACTGGCTTTCAGAAGCCGTCTCCCAATGCCCTGCACTGAAAGTACAGTTGGTACAAGGGCTCCTCGTGAGGACTTGCACTGCCAACACAAGAAGCGTAGTGTGGACGCACAAAGCTATTTAATTACTGCAGCAGCTGTATACCGACGTAACTTCAGTTGACAATTTTGTATTGTAGACATGCCCTTAGTTGATTACATGAGTTTTCATGTCTAGACTGTGTAAAGATACCACCCTGTCTGCATTTGTCTGTCTCTAGATCTCCCACATTGCTCTATTATGTGGATGTCTCTTTTTAACCACTATTATCTTTATTTCCTTTTCTCCTTCGTGCCTTCTTTCATCCTAAGCCCTATGCTTAGGGCAGTACAATGCATCAGGCTCTTCTTAAAAACCAACTTCTTCCACAATGCCCATCTACCTCAACATACCACTACCACCTTTGGTCTCCCAGTGCATTTATCTAATCTGTGTTTTAGTCAGCAAATCCCCAAATCCTGGAGGCAGGGATTGTTTGCCTGGTGAGAGTGCTGAGCACACTGGTGGGATTTTAACACAGAAAGCACTAGCAGCAAGCACAAAGTGGTGGCTTTAAATTCTAAAGCTCACAAGAATGTAAGAGCAGTCAGATGTTAGTTGTACACATTTAGAATACCCAAGAGTTGCTAGTGCTTCCTAAACTATTACAGAGGATCTTTCCATAAGATTAGAAAGCACTTCCCTCTAAAGTTCCAATAAGTTCTTAAATGTAAAGTCAGGCTGAGTCCAAACATGGTAATCCATTTCCCTGTGTATTAACCTGGTAATGCCACTAGATACATTTGTTTCCTGAAACAGTAGAATAAGATTAGAGCTTAATTTTCAATGTCCTCAGCCCACAGATATGCCAATATACCCTTCCCTCTCAGAAATAGTTATTAACATTGCATCAGGTCCATTGTGACTTATCAAATCTAATGCCTCACAATAGCAGCACTAGAACATCAGTTGCATCTAGATCCACATATTGGGAAGTAGCAGGCTTCTGCCCCTTTTTCATCTGCACAAGTCTTTTACAGCTGACAGGTTCCCTCCTTCCCTATTTTAAGATCATATTAATTACCGTTCCACTAACCTTGGTAACTATCTTCCACTATTACTCCTGAGCGACAGGCATCAGGAGCAACCCAACTGCACATTTATAGTAACCAAATGATCTCATTCACGTCTATTCTCCACACTTTTCACTACAAAAATTTCATTTCTCCCTCCTGAACCCCCCAAAAAGTGTGTTCAGGGAACAGTAAGAAGGGCTGTGCATACCTCTTCATGACAGAGCATCCAGATGCTTTTAAAAATACAACATACATTAAAAAAAAAAAAAACACAAATGCATCTTAAGACCAATTAAAGCTTTCACCTCTTAGTAGAAAGGAAATGCAGAGATGGAAATGTGTGGCCACCGCATTTTAGAGTTGTGGGGGAAAAACTAGTTTAAGAGGCCTACTCTATCAGTTCAGCTTTCAGGGTACGTCTTCACTTACCGGAGGGTCCGGCGGCAGGAAATCGATGTTCTGGGATTGATTTATCGCATCTAGTTAAGACGCAATAAATCGATCCCGGAAGTGCTCGCCGTCGACGCCGGTACTCCAGCTCGGCGAGAGGAGTATGCGGCATCGATGGGGGAGCCTCCCTGCCGCGTCTGGACCCGCGGTAAGTTCGGACTAAGGTACTTCGAATTCAGCTACATTATTAACGTAGCTGAATTTGCGTACCTTAGTCCGAAGTGGGGGCTTAGTGGGGACCAGGCCTTAGTAGAGTCACAGCTAAAACCCCATGCAACTCTGAATTTTATTTGTTAGATGTGCCTGTGATTTCCAAAGAGTGATAATCGTGCAGTAGAAGATCTTCAAAATTAAGACTAAAGCCAAACACCTTTCAGATTACACAGAGAAATAGAAGGGCAGTAATTTATTAGTCATTAGTTAAGAAGTGACAGGGAAGCTTTCAAGAGGCATTATGCAGCCACTCTGCCATTATTTACTGGCAAAAGTGGTGATGTACTTGGCCTAATGGCAGAGCCAAATTCAGAATTATTGAGAATTCAAACAGTTCCTACTATTGGTATCACAGCATGTCTGAATTGTGCAGCAGTTACAGTGCACGTGGGAGAGACTGCAAGTCAGCCCGACACCTTAGGGGCAGTGTTTTATCTTGAGAAGCACACCAGTTGCAGCTAAATATTCAGGGTGTAGCCAGGCCTGGACTATGGTGATTTGGACAGACTGAGTGTAGAGAAGAAGCTGTAATTTACACCACTGAGACTAGGCTATCGTCTCTTTGGAATTAATTTTAATTCTACCAGACAAGGAATGGCTATTGGATTAGCCTTTTTCATAAATTATCTTTAAGAATGTCTTATATGGAAAAGCCAATAGAACTGAAGTCCATCACTGAACAGCCTTCTTAAATCTACAGTCACAGTGCATATTCTAGACAGGCAGAGACCTCCCAGGCCACAGCAACTTTGATTTTTTTCCCAACCCATAAGCACAGGGGGACAGAAAAATATATCTGCAAACAAGGGGTTCAAGATAACTGCATAGCCTCACTCTTTTTAAGATGGGTCAGATTACTTCTTGTCAGGTGTGGCAATCTTCCCCTGCAGTTGACAGCAAGGAAATTTCCCACCTTGGTACAGTTAACACAAAATTACAGCCATTCTGAACATTAAATTGTCAGTCAACTCCTACCAGAACATTCCTATCACATTACAACCCTTCAACCTGACTCAGTGGCTTTTACGAGTTTCCTTTTCATCATTATAATGACGACTTTAGAGATTCTTTGACCATAAAGTGTGATGCAGTAGTCTGTCCCTTTTGACCAAGAATCCAGAGTGGTATAGACTCTGGACACCTTTTCTTCACAACTTTACTGGTTGAAGGCAGTTTCCCCTCTTCAGAACGGTATGCATGAAAATTCCCAAGAAGTCTAAGAACCTCCAGGGTTGTAGTAAAACAAGATTGAAATGAGGGAAGAGTCAGATGTAAAGCCAGAGAAACAGTATGAATGTCTAGTCTTGCTGCAAAAGCTCATCTTAGATACTATTGCCTATTTCCCTACAACTACAGGAAAAGGGCTTTTCTTCCTTCTAATTGTTTTGGCAGGCAGCATGTCAGAAAAAAAGCTTCTACTGGCCACTGTCATCTTTCTTCTCTGATATGCCTCAGTTATGGCTTTCAGGTTACTATGAACTGCCTCTGGTGACCTCTCCTACCAAAGGTACTTATCCAGCTATCTTCTGTATTTAGGCCAAAATTAATTCAGAATTTTATTCCTTGGCCTAGAAAAAGCTTTCAGTTCCCGTCCCTACCTCCACTTCCCCAAAAATGATTTTAATGACTTAAGTTGTTTTTAAAGCATGTACATACAATCATTTCTCAACAGGCCTTCGCTACTGGTTGCCAAACATCCTCACTTCAGGGGCCCTGACATTTGTTCCAATCTAATGATGAATACTTTTGAAAGCATTAATCTTCTCTAGAACCGTTAATCCAGAACCAGCTCATTTTAATGAAGCAGGGCTCATTTCTAATAGTTAACTTTTTCTTACCTTTAATTGCGAGAGGAAGGGGCCCCTCAGACAAGGGAGCATTGTGTTTAAATTTTCAAAGGCTGAATTCACATTTAGAACATTGCAATTCTATAAACTGTTTCAAGGCGCACCCTGAACGGGAGCACAAGGTTCCTTATCCACAAGTCAGAAGTTGTGATAAAGTACTCTATTTCACCAGAGATTCCAGTTTCTCAAATGTTCACAGCAAGTGACATTTTCAGAAGTGCCTAGATGATTTAAGAGCTTCATTTCCACTGAGTCAATGGGATCTAAGCTCCTAAATCACTTAATTCTCAAAGGCATCTACTTGGCATCCCTCCAGTTTCAGAGAATCTCAGAGCTATTTGCTGACTTACAGCTATATACAAAAGCAAGCAAGAGAACAAGTTGATCATTACTCTATTGTATCAATACCTTTGAGGCATTAGAATGGTACCTGAGTGGATATACATTCAGACGTTATACAAGATTCAGAAGTTAACATTTTGAATAAATACTAAGTCTTTTAAGTCAGGCATTTTTTTAAATTTTTAACACAATTTTTAAAACAATCCAATTAAAACGCTCTGTTTACAGCTCTTGCAATACAACTGACATTAGCTCTCCGATCTGAGTATTCCAGCGTACACCTGAATTACAAGCATAAAAAAAGAAAAAAGTGAATGTTAATGAAGAAATCTTTTCAGGTGACCTTTATACCTCAAAAAAGGTACAGCCCCTAATTTTTCCACTTTGCAGTTATTTAGGAAACAGCTTAGAAAGTTAAGTGTGAAACATGTAGACATAAAAACAGCCCTTGGTATATTCTCTTTGTATTAGTATATGGCCTATATTTCATACTTTTGATATGAAGCAGGAATCTGAGAGGCTCTGTTGCTTCCTTACTGCTTCTTGTAAAAGCTAGGCCTATGACTTAATTCTTCACTCAGTCCTCTCCAGAGTCCCAGATTCTAACATAAGATCTGCATTTCAGTTACATTAGCCTCCCTCTTCTGCAGCACTGCCAAGTTGATGGATGTTCTGCTGGAGGATGGGAGAAACAAGAAACTTTCACTTCAGATTCCCTGACCAGTGGGTCTGATACCCTTTAGCCTAGAAAGGGTATCAGAAAACCATGAGTTCCCACCCATGGCTGTTTATATTTCTCTGGACTGTCATTGAGCAAAGCACCATATTCCTACCATAGGAAGCAGGCAAGTATCACCACTGTGCCCCATTTTACAAATAAAAAGGGTTTTACAAGAGCATTTTTGGCAGAACTAGAATGGAATCTAGTTCTTCAATGACAGACCCACATTTCATCCGTTCAGCCACAGTGCCTTTCAGAATAAATGTACCAAAAATGTATGTACTGTACTTGGCTATTCTGTCTAATAGGCCACCCTGTTCCCCTTCCCCCTACATGGCCAGAATCCCAGAACTGTTCGGTATCCTCTCCTTCCTCCCTTCTAGTAGCTGGCCCACTGAGGATAACATTTATTCCTTTATCTCAAGTGGCAGAGGTCTGTGCAGGGAGTCTGAAGGGCCCAGCTTCAAACCCAGCTATTGACTCATGAAGGGATCTTAGAACTTTTCTTAGAGAGAGAGAGAGAAAAAAAAGAAAAAAAGAAAAACCACTCCACCACACACACCCCACAAGAACCCATGTATGAGACTCACAATGACAAAGCATCTTTAAAAAACAGGTTTAAAGTTAAAATTATTAATGTCAGTTATGGTACAGCCTAAAAAGAATCTGTCACACTCCTGTTGCTTCTGTGAGAGATCCAGATCAAGTATGTCACGTATTGCCAGCCCTTCAATTGGACATATGCAGTGAAGTCTTGGGGAGAAGTTAACACCTCAAGAGTTAGAGCCACTTATTTCATTATTTCAACTGCCTATGGCTACTCTTTGAAGCTTATTTCATGTCACTGGTAAGCTCGCCACGGTATACATTGCCATTATGCCAACACTTTTTTATAATACAATTGAGACAAATCACCAAAGAGGAAGGAAATTGAGTACAAGCCATCCCAGCACCATTCCAATTAGACTATATTGTGCATAGTTCTGTGTCAAAGGATCCAGCAATATCAAGTATTGTTGCAAATTTCAATACTTAGAAACAGTTAGGACCAAACTGTCAAGAGTGTCAAGCTCCTGGAACACCAACTGCCTCGGGATGGAACTGCTACTGCTAAGCATTTCTGACAATCAGACCCTTAGCTTAAAATAATGTAGTGCAATGGTATAAGTGATACACAAGATAGTTTATAAACTATTAGTGAGAGAAGCGATGTGCAATAAGAGTCTAAACTGAAATGCTATATTTAACTACTATAGTTCATACAAGATCCCTTTAATACTACTAGAGTGCAAGTGTGTCAAACATACAGCTGTAAGACTGATCCAGCCTCCCTGATGTATCTTTATGGCCTCCATGACAAACTATGCAGAAAACATTCATTTTAAGAGTTTTTAGTACTCATGGTTGCAAAGAAAGCCTTAAAAATGTGATCCAAGTTTAAGCTAATAAGGGTTGTCTTCCCAAAATCTGCAGGCAGCCTGAAACAATGGCTCTAAAACGGTTACAAGGTTACTTCACTTGTAAAAAGATGAGCAGTAAAATGGGGAAAAGAGTGGAAGTGTTCCCCCTTGGGAGAGAGAACTAGGAGTTGCTGCAGTTAAGGGAACCTGAGGGAAAGCCAGAACACAAACAGGGAAGAGGGAGAGAAAAAAAAAAGAATGGAGAAAAACAAAAGGGCAGAAATAATAATAGTCCTAATGAGAAGCATGTTCTCTCAAGTGGTACTGAATAGTTAACAGTGATAATGAGATGTTCAATTTCCACTTCTAATTTTGATCCTAGGATAAGCCTCTTACCAAAAGTAAGCAGTCTGTTGTGGACTGAGTAATGTATGTAATTCTAGATTTATACCCTGTCTCATTAAACATGAGTGGAATTCAGCCCTCTCCACCAAGCAAGTTTGACACCACTCATCTTGTAATTAGACCAAGGGATGAGGATTTATTATTCCTGGATTTTGAAGGAGCTTGGAACAAAGCTTTCCAATATTTTAACTTTGGGCAAGTCCCAGCCTTTCCAACTGTAGTTAAGATATTGCCCCTGCCTCAAGGTGGGTCAAGTTGTAATTTACTTAGAATATTCTAGGAAGGAAGCCACCATTCTAAAGACCGAGTTCCACTTCAGGTCACATCACCTTGACATACACCACACTCTTAGCACAAAGGGGATAGCTCAGTGGTTTGAGCACTGGCCTGCTAAACCCAGGGTTGAGAGTTCAATCCTTGAGGGGGCCATTTAGGGATCTGGGGCAAAAAAAAAAAAAAAAAAAAAAATCTATCTGGGGATTGGTCTTGCTTTGAGCAGGGGTTGGACTAGATACCTCCTGAGGTCCCTTCCAACCCTGATATTCTATGAGGTAATAGTGCTGCTGAAAGCTTAAGATGAGCAGGATATAGGATGGCCAGAAACTGATAGAATGTTTGCTTTGTTTTTTTAACATCAATAGTGAGCTTAGTGCTTACAAGAGGCTCAAGAAATAGTATGGGCAAAGTGACTGTCCACTCGTGTACTGCACAAATGGATGTGAGCAAGAAAGTTTCCTTAGACATTCTCCCCCTCCCTCAAGTGTGTCTCAGTGCTGACACAAAACACCTACAAGGAAGGGATGGTCGTCAAGTTTCCAAGCGCCACTCGATAATACAGTGGCAATGCATGCCAGGCATACAATTCTTGGCCTCTCCAAAACTACTAGAGACGCCCAGTATGCTAAGGGCTAGAAACTAGCACGTTCGCCAACTCATTTCACAGTATCCCTGTATCCTGTCAGAGGGTAATAACAGTGGATCAATACCACCTGGGCTTCCGACCAACCCCTTGGACACCTAGTACCACTGCCCCACGCCGACTTCCTGTGGGTGATGTTAACATTTCCCAGAAGCCTGGAGCCCTCCGACTGTTACACAGCCTGGAGACCCGACCCATCCCACCCCTCTTAGTGCGAGGCACCTGCCAGCTCCCTGGCTGGAGACTCAGCTACGATATTACCCCAGCGCCCCTTCCCCCCGGGCCCGCCTCTTACCGCCTTTGGGCTTAGATTCCCCCCCAGCCGGCCCGGCCGAGGCGGAGCGGGTCTGCTGCCCTTTGCTGCCGGACGAGGAGCCGGGGATCCCGGAGCCGCAGGGGCTGCTCTTGTCCATGTCGGAGGCTGTGGCGGGGGCCGCGCTGGGCGAGCTCTGCAGCATCAACGGGCGCCCCGACGGCGCTGGTGAGTGGACGGCAGCGGCGCTGAGCTGGGGGGTAGGACGGGCGCTCGGGGAGGCGACGGGGGCCCAGGCTCATGGCCCGCCAAGGGGACCGACAGGGGCGGCGCAGCGCTGACTCGGCCTCCTTCATGGCGACATCTTCTCGCTGCTCCGCTTAAACAGAGAGAGCCGGGGGAGGCCGGGCCGGGCCTGCGGGGCTCCGGGGGGTCGGGGTGGCAACGGGACGGGGAGCCCCGCGGGGCCCGGCACTGGCTGCGGTGGGGGTGGTCGGCGCCGCCCAGGCAGCGCGGGCTCCTCGGCGCCGCTCCTACAGCTACCGCGTACCGTAGCTGTTCCCCTGTAATGGCGACGAGTCGCCAACAGCAAGAAAAGAACCCGGATGGAACTCATTATATAGGGAGCCGGCTGACCTAACGTATGCTGGGAGATGTAGTTCTCTGGTGGGTCTGGGCGGATTTGGTTTGTATTTAACTATCGTAAGGTATTATGGGAGTTGTAGTTCTTAGTGTTTCATGCCATTAGTTCTCTGCGTTGTTTTGTGTCACTGTATCCGGAGCGTTGTGGGAGTTGTCATTCTTTTCACTTCTGAGTTGGTTTTGGGACTACTTCATCGAATCATGCAAATGTGCAACCCCGGAATATTGTAAAGCAATTTTATGGTCTTTCATGTATAGATGAAACCAACCTGTGTTATATGCATGTGAGTGCTGACTTCGCCCGCTCCCCCCTCGCCTCCAGCCAGTCCGGCGCTCGCAGGGTCGGGGTAAGCAGCGGGGCTCCCGGGCTGCACCTCAGCCCAGGGTCCCTCCAGCCAGGCTCCCGCCTCCAGGACCAGCCAGCAGGGCCGGCTTTAGGAAGTGTGGGGCCCAATTCGAATACCCGGCAGCAGTCCGGGTCTTTGGCAGCACTTCGGCGGCGGGTCCTTCGCTCGCTCCGGGTCTTCCGCAGCAATGAAGGACCCACTGCTGAAGACTCGGAGCGAGTGAAGGACCCACTACCGAAGTGCCGCCGAAGACCCAGATCGCCGCCGGGTGAGTAAAAAAAAAATCATAACATCATAGAAAAATACTAGAAAGACGACAAGGTGGATGACTGGGGTAATATCTTTTATTGGACCAACTTTGGTTGGTGAAGGAGACAGGCTTTCCAGCTACACAGAGCTCTTATATCTTTTATTAAACTAACTTCTGTTGTGAAGCGAGACAAGCTTTTGAGCTTACACGGAGCTCTTCCTTGGTAGCCTGAGCTCTGTGTAAATTCAAAAGCTTGTCTCCCTCACCAACAGAAGTTAGTCTTTTATCATACTTTTATCACGGGCCTCTTGTTTTTTCTCAAAAGTAAACTATACCAGTCTTTTCAATCTCTCATCATAAAAGAGTTTTTCCTTACCCCTAATCATGCTCATCGCTTGTTTCTCCACTCCCTCTAATTCTACAGTATCTTTTTTGAGATGGAGTGAACACTGAGTACTGTGAACAGTACTGAACATTGTATTCCAGGTGAGGGTGAAGCACTAGTTTATACAATGACATGATAATATTTTCTGTATCATTCTCCGTCCTGTTCCTTATACATCCTAACATTTTGTTCGCATTTTTTACCACAGCTGTACATTGACCAGAGATCTCTGTTGAACTGCCCACACCAATACCCAGATCCTTTTCCTGACCTGATCCATTTAATTTAAACCCTTTTAAGGTGTAGGGGTAGTTCCAATTTTTCCCTCCAATGTACATTATTTTACATTTATCAACATTAATTTCATCTGTCATCATGTTGCCCTTTCACCTAGCTTCTTTAGGTCTTTCTACCATTCCTCATAGTCCTCATTAGACATCACAAAATAATGTTGTGTCATCTGCAAATTTTGCCACCTCACTGTTCACACCCTTTTCCAATTCATATACCTGTACTAGTATTTTAAAACTGGATGGAAAATCAACGTATAAAGCAAAATATCAATACAGGCTGTAGTTGTTTCCATCTTGCTAATGGGTTACATATGCAGAAGGATTGCAGGTCATGACAGAGACTGCATAAAATGCTGCCTCCCTTGAAGGATCCAGTATCTCATAAATCTGAGGCAACACACCCCATAACCCTGAGGGTTGGGGAGTGTCAGCTACTTCCCACATTTCTTGGAATCCAGAAGAACCTCTGCTTCATTTTAGCATGTTAATTCTACCAAAAAAAAAAAAAAATTATATGGATCAACAAATTCTCTAGATGGTCTGTTGACCAAGAGGTGGATGCCTAAATACTAAGGCGATGAATCCATCAGAAATGTACCAATAGCTATCTAGATGCTTAGAAAGATAAAACAAACTTAGTACAACATTACCTTTATTTAGTAGATTAATGTGTCTGGTCAAGGAGGTCCAGAGGAAGAAGTACATTTGTACTTTAGAGTGGTGGCCGTGTTAGTCTGTATCAGCAAAAAGAACGAGGAGTACTTGTGGTATCTTAGAGACTAACAAATTTATTTGGGCATAAGCTTTTGTGGGCTAAAACCCACTTCATCAGATGCATGCAGTGGAAAATACAGTAGGAAGATAAATATATATATACACAGAGAACATGAAGAAATGGGGGTTGCCATACCAACTTTTAACGAGACTAATCAATTAAGGTGGGCTATTATTATCAGGAGAAAAACAAATTTTGTAGTGATAATCAGGATGGCCCATTTCAAACAGTTGACAAGAAGGTGTGAGTTACAGTAGGGGAAAAATTAGCATGGGAAAATAGTTTGTAATTTGTGCAATGACCCATCCACTCCCAGTCTTTATTCAAGCCTAATTTAATGGTGTCCAGTTTGCAAATTAATTAAAACAAAATTTCTCCTGATGATAATAGCACACCTTAATTGATTAGTCTCATTAGAGTTGGTATGGCAACCCCCATTTTTTCATGTTCTCTGTATATATATATCTTCCTACTGTATTTTCCACTGCATGCATCTGATGAATGAGTTTTAGCCCATGAAAGCTTATGCCCAAATAAATGTATTAGGCTCTAAGGTACCACAAGTACGCCTCGTTCTTTTTATTTGTACTTTAGTTTCTCCTTATCTTCATATTATGAAGAAATCAGTTTTAACCTTCATGTCTGGTTATCTGCTTCTCCCTCAAGTCTCTTCACTTTCTTCCACATTGCCTCATATGCATGGAATGCCTTCCCCAGGCTTGTCCACAAAGCCACCATTCTCTTTTTGTAATTATTCCTGACCATAAGAACGGCCATACTGGGTCCGACCAAAGGTCCGTCTAGCCCAGTATCCTGTCTTCCAACAGTGGCCAATGTCAGCCGCCTCAGAGGGAATGAACAGAACAGGTAATCATCAACCATCAACTACAGGTTGACCGTGCGTTGTGTGAAAAAATACTTCCTTTTGTTTGTTTTAAACCTGCAGCCTATTAATTTCATTTGGTGACCCCTCATTCCTATGTTATGAGAAGACCCATTACTTCTGCAAAGCCATGTAAACTTAGCTAAATCATGAAGTTATTTATTTCATGAGTGAACTACTCATTTAAGAGAAGGGGTTGATAAGAAGTAAACTGTAATCAGTTGTGAACACTGCTCACTAGGGCCAAGCCTACAATTTTCTGCATAGGCAGAACCATTTGCACTCATTTAGCCCCAGTGAAGTTAAAGGGGCTCCAAAATCAAAAAGTCAAAGGGGAAGGGCCATGCAACATTAATTGCAGGATTGGAGCTTAGTCTTATAAGATGTATCACTTTGTCTATCTTTTTTAGTTGTGATCCTGCAAGTTGTTCTACACGAGTGGATCCCTGAGTCAATATGGAACAACTTGTAGGATCAGAGTCCTTGGATTGGATATATGTTAAGGCAGGGACTGGTGTCTTTTTCTGGTTTGGGGAAGTGTGTAACACATAATTTTGGATGCTACCACAATCTAAATAATAATGTACAAAGCTTTGGGTATTTGATATTTTCTGTTCTAAGCTACACAAACTTCAGTACCTAAAAAAAAAAAGTCAATAAACAGATCAGACCACAATGGAGTAATAACCCACACACTCATGTACCTAAAATTTGTAATGGCATATTTAAATTTTAAATGCAGTAATGGGGAATGGCTAGCTCTATGTTTCTGCTTAGCCAAGGCTTTCAGTCATGTTCAAACATGTTTTAAAAGCAGTTGTGGTTCAACTGGTTTATAAAGTTGTTTGACTTACATGTGAACATGACTATGGGCCAGATCCTCAAAGGTATTTTGGTGCGTAACTTGCATTGAAATCAATAGGAGTTAGGTTCCTAAATACATTCATGGATCTGGGTCTTTATAACCATGCATATTATGGTTCTATACATTGATACAAATGCCCATGTTTGAAAAAAATCAGCCTTAAATGAGGCCAATTAA
Source organism: Malaclemys terrapin pileata (assembly GCF_027887155.1). NCBI lineage: Eukaryota > Metazoa > Chordata > Testudines > Emydidae > Malaclemys > Malaclemys terrapin. The sequence goes on along the minus strand of NC_071520.1, from coordinate 11,144,422 downwards.
ACTTAACAAACACTTGTAACCTGCTAGAGGTTCTTAGCTGAAGAGTGTTATGTGAGCTATTGGAAAGTAGTACCCTAAGTGCTGCTTTGCCTGTATTTATTGTGCAGCTCTTACTCACTTGCTTGGTTCACTGATGTGGATGGGGCTAGGCAACTGAATGAGGGTTGTGGGCTCAGATGTTAGATTAGAAATGAGCACTGGAGAGAATGGTGTTGAGTTCAGGATTTCCTCAGAGTGCAGGACCACGGGTGGGTGGGTGGGGCGTTGGGGTCACAGTGCAGGATCCAGGCGAATCGCAGTGGGATGGGGGTTGCAGTGCATGCAGGCCTGTTAGGGTGACCAGATGGCCCAATTTTATAGGGACAGTCCCAATATTCAGAGCCTTGTCTTATATAAGGGTTTATTTACCCCCCTGTCCTGATTTTTCACACTTGCTACTATCTGGTCACCCATGGGGCCGCAGGGAGAGACACGAAAGGCAGTAGGTTTGCGGTGTGGGGTCACGGGCAGACGCGAGGGGCGGTAGTTTCGGGGTCGCGCTGCGGAGCGGAGGGGGGTAGGAAGACGCGAAAGGCGGTGGGTTTAGGATCGCGGTGCGGGGTCACGGGGCAGACGCGAAGCGGTAGATGGGGGTTGTGGTGCGGAGCTGGGGGGAAGGGGAGAGAGACGCGAAAGGCGGTGGGTTTAGGATCGCGGTGCGAGGTCACGGGGCAGACGCGAAGCGGTAGATGGGGGTTGCGGTGCGGTGCGGAGCTAGGGGGAGGGGGAGAGAGACACGCGAAAGGCGGTGGGTTTGGGGTCGCGGTGTGAGGTCACGAGGCAGACGCGAAGCGGTAGATGGGGGTTGCAGTGCGGTGCGGAGCTGTGGGGAGGGGGAGAGAGACGCGAAAGGCGGTGGGTTTGGGGTCGCGGTGCGGAGCGAGGGGAGAGATGCGAAAGGCGGTGGGTTTGGGGTCGCGGTGCGAGGTCACGGGGCAGACGCGAAGCGGTAGATGGGGGTTGCGGTGCGGTGCGGAGCTAGGGGGAGGGGGAGAGAGACACGCGAAAGGCGGTGGGTTTGGGGTCGCGGTGTGAGGTCACGAGGCAGACGCGAAGCGGTAGATGGGGGTTGCAGTGCGGTGCGGAGCTGTGGGGAGGGGGAGAGAGACGCGAAAGGCGGTGGGTTTGGGGTCGCGGTGCGGAGCGAGGGGAGAGATGCGAAAGGCGGTGGGTTTGGGGTCGCGGTGCGGCGTCACGGGGCAGACGCGAGGGGTGGTAAATCCGGGGTCGCGCTTCAAAGCCCATTTCTCTGGGTAGGAGGCGAACGAGCCACGGGCACCAGAGATACCAGGCCCCTGTTCCCTCGGTAACCCCGAGCCTCGGCCCCAGCACCACGTTCCGCGGTCCCAGCTTCAAGGTGGTAGTTACATAGTAAAACCTGCCGTCGGGCCGATAAGAATCACGCGCTTTATTTACTCCTTTCCAGGCGGGCTTCCCATTGGGGCGTGAAGAGTCACGTGAGCAGGAGACGCGTTCTGTGAGTGCAAAGTTCACGCCGCTGCTAAAGATGGCGGCCTCCATTGGCGCGGCGGCCTGTAGGGCTCTGCACAGCCGCCGCCACGGGAAGTTGCTGTCTATAGGTCGGGGGCTCTTCAGTGGGGCGCGGTGCCTTGTCGCGGAGGGGGAGACGCACTTCGGGTTCCAGAATGTGTCGGAGACGGAGAAAGGGGAGAAAGGTGAGGGGGGGTAGGGGCGGGGCGATTGGGACGGGGATCTAGAGGGAGAATGGGGAGACTCTGGGGAGGGGGAGATGGGAAGAGATTGCTGGACCGTTAAATACCCCAATGACTGGTATAGTGTACGAGGCAGTGTGGTCCAGTTATTGTGAAACAAAATGGACCGAGGAGACTTGGGTTCTGTTTCCAGCTGTGTCGCTGATCTCCTGGTGAAACACCCCCCTTCTCCCAGGCAGTCACTTGCTCTCTCCATATATTCTTTCTTTTCTCTGTGTCCGGTCATTTATAATGAGAGCCCCTTGTGCTAGGGAGTGCTTTTTGCTCTGTACCTGAACACTGTCTTGCACAACAGATCTCTGATCTTGGTTGGAACTTGTTAGAGCTACCCTAATATGAATAATAGCTTATTTAAGCCTATAATAAATGGGTGCGTTCTGTAGCTCAAGGATGAGCTGACTGAGGGATGAGAATTTCCTAGCAAATTGATGCTTACCTGAATGCTTTTAGGTAATCCATCTATAAATAACTTTTCAAACAAATTGCGCTTAGTTCACATGGTGTTTTATAGATTGGGAATGTGGTGAAATGTAGGAATGTGTTGAAAGTAAATGCATGTAACAAAATATAAACTTTGGGAAGTATGATAATCTAACTGAGATTAAAAAAATAGGAGTCTTGCCTGAGACTTTACGGGGCCATGTGTTAGTATAGTATCGGCTCTCTGAGCTGTGGCGCAAACCTAGTATAGTATAGTTAGGAAGAGGACAGTGAGTACACAGAAGTGAACTTAAGTGGCATGCAACCTCTTGCTACCTCAAAGTGACATGTGTTGCATTATAATGTAATTTTATTTCAGTTTACCATGTATTTGAAAGTGTGGCCAAGAAGTATGATATAATGAATGATTCAATGAGTCTGGGGGTTCATCGGCTCTGGAAAGATATCCTGCTGCATCAAATGAACCCTTACCCAGGAACTCAGCTGTTAGATGTTGCTGGAGGGACAGGTACACTCCATTTTATTTCTAGTACTACTATTAAGGAATGCTATTTGCTGGAATAATGATTCCTTAATGGAGAGCAGAAATTCATCTACCTATAGATGAAAATGGAAAATAAGTACAGTATAGATAATAGAAATCATAGCTGCACTTAGTACAACATTTACATGATTTTCTAGAGAACGCTGTGTAGTGCTGTGGTCCCCAAACTGTGGGGCATGCCCCCTAGGGAGGCGTGGAGGAACATTTGGGGGGGGGGGCTCAGCAGGGAGGGAGCACCACCCTGCTCTGCCCTGGCCTCAGTCCCAGCTTTGGCTTCCAGCCGCAACTTCAGTCCTCTAGGGGGTGCGAACAGATTACATTACGGGTAAGCGGGGACACAACATAAAAAGTTTGGTGACCACTGGTCTGGTGGCTAAATAAGGGGCCTGAAGTTGGGAATACTGGGTTGTATTCTTTGTTTTGCCACACACACACTATGAACTTAAGCAAGTAATTAACTGCTCTGTCCCTCAGTTTCCCTTTTTGGAAAATGAAGATAACTTCTACTCTTCAAGGGGCAGGGTTGAGTCTTAGGCCTTGGCTACACTTGAGAGTTGCAGTGCAATAAAGCCTCCCCCAGCACTGTAACTCACTCCCCGTCCACACTGGCAGGGCACTTACAGTGCTGTATCTCCGTGGCTACAGCGCTGCAGGTACTCCAATTCCACGAGAGGAATAACAGCTGTTGCGGAGTGGCTGAGACAAACGGGGAGTAACCTTATTAGGCAGTGATTGATCTCTGGAAACTTCCCATAATCCTTTTAAGTGAATTTTCCTCTCTTGTTCCTCTCCTTGTTTTGTTGTGATGCCGTTCTTTGTTTTGTTGTGAACTCTGAGGTTCCTGGAGCTGCTTATCAAAAAAACAAACACCGCTACTGTTTGCTGTGAATGAGCAGAGGGAGGCAGGGGGGCTCCCTGTGCAAGCCCACAGCTAATGTTTGCTTGAAGACAGGCTGTGCGCTCCCTGTCACACTCCACCTCACCCGCCCCTTTTGAAAAGCACATTGTAGCCACTTGAATGCTGAGATAGCTGCCCAGAATGCACCGCTGCAAATGTGGCCAAGATACTGCGCTGGCAGCTGTTGGTGTGGACAGACTGCAGCGCTTTCCCTACTCAGCTGTTCAAAGACAGGTTTAACTTACAGCGCTGTACAGCTGCAAGTGTAGCCAAGGCCTTAGGCCTTGTCGACATTGCTACTTTACAGTGCTGAAACTTTCTCGCTCAGGGGTGTGAAAAAAACACACCCCTGAGCGATTCAAGTTTCAGCATTGTAAAGCGGCAGTGTAGACAGTACACCAGCGCAGGGAGCTACTCCCTTCATGGGGATGGCTTTTTTACAGCACTGGGAGAGCACAACTACACAGCCATGTTAAAGTGCTGCTGCAGCAGCACTTTAATGTTGGTATTGAAGACACACCCTTAGTTTTCTAATGTTCTGAAGCACTTGAGATCCTTGGATAAAGCTGCTCTAGAAGTGCAAAGTATTACACTTATAGAAAAACAGTTACTTACCTTTCGTAACTGCTGTTCTTTGAGATGTGTTGCTCATGTCCATTCCATGTTAGGGGTGTGTGCTCACCACATGCACCAGTGTGGGAAGTTTTTCCCTCAGTGCTATCCATAAGGATCGGCTCTGGCGCCCCCAGGAATGGTGTACATATTCGCCAATATAAGCGCGCCACTGGCTCCCTCCCTCAGTTCCTTCTTACTGCCTGTGACAGTGCGTTTTCTTTACCTTCTCCCCCCCCCCATCACATTGTGTAAATAGTTCTAGATAAGTAGTTTCTTTGTTCCCTTAATTTCTAGCAAATAGTACTGTAGATAAGTTAGATAGTCCCCTCTAGGACTTAGCCCAGGGGCGAGGCATGCCCTGACCTGGGCTTCAAGCCTTGTGATCACTGTAAAAAGCGTATGCGGATCAACGACCCTTATCAAAGTTGCTTGAGGTGTTTGGGAGAAGCCCACATTAGTGGTAAGTGTCACATTTGCAAGAGCTTCCAGCCAAGGACTAAAAAGTAGCAGAACATAAGCGCTCCTCAAGGAGTCAGCCCTCGCATCAGTCTCCGAGCACCCGAGATCAGACTCTTCAGCGAGCACAGCAGCATGGGTACGAAGTCCGCCTCCGCCACTGGCCTCTTGGCACCAGTTCCAATCCCCAGTACCTGCTAAGAAGCAGGGGAAGCACACCAAGAGAGGGCCTTCCCCGACATCCTGTATGGGAAAGGGAAAGTCCAGAGAGGAGCATAGACCCATGCAGGGCAGCAAGACTCCGGAGCCGGCCAGGCACCTGCATCACCAGCTAGGCTATCTAGTCCTTCTAGGGATCCACCAGCCACCCCTTACACTTATAGAAACTCTGTTTCAACTAACAGTAATGGGGGAAACTGACTTGTTAATGTTTCATCTAAAAAAATAAAGCTAGGGAGCATGTTAGTTCCAGTTTACCTAAATATTAAAAGTCCTAACTTCCTGTTGAATATTTAATTTTTATAATATCAGGAAATATTCTACATTTTGCATCTCCCTTTCAAAACTAATACAGGTGACATCGCCTTTCGGTTTATCAATTATGTTCGTTCCCAGTGGGAGCACCAGATCAAACAGAAACTGAAATCCCATCAGAATTTATCATGGCAGGAAATCTCTAAGAGTTACGAGGAAGAGGAACTTAAATTGCCAGGAGGTTCCCAAGTGGTGGTCTGTGACATTAATAAGGAAATGCTAAATGTTGGAAAGCAGAAAGCACAACATCTTGGCTACTCTGAAGGTAAGCCCAGCATTATATCACTTCTGTAGTAGGTCTCTGAGTGATAGAAACTTAGATTTTAAAAAATCCTTATGTAGCGTTAGTCCAAAGTTCTACTTGCTTATTTGCCTGGAGCACTAACTTTTCTGATGGGCAAATATCAGGTGTAGGTTCTTTATCCTCAACAGTATGGAAAGAGTGGGTAAGTAAGATGATGTACATGAGCTGGCTAATTGTCATGACAATTCTGCAACTATGAGTTATACTCTCTATAGAGGCACAGTGAGTCTCTTTAATACTTGTATCCCTTTGAAAATATGAGTCTGAGGATTAATCTGAAGCCCAGTGTTTGATTCTCCTTCAAAATCGGCCAGTGAGCGAAATACTGCTCTGTTACGCCAGTGCAATTCCACTGAATTTAGTCAAGCTGCATAGGTATGAAACAGGATAGTTTGGCCCTAAAAATCTGACTACACCCCAGATCTCATAAGCAATACTTTAAAAATCAAAGCAGCAAATAAAAATGTCATGAGTCCAAAAAAACCCAACAACCCTATATAGAGATAATGCCTCCCACAGAGAATAGGTTATAGTGCTTTTGGAATCTGAATCGTATTAAACATTTAGTTTGCAGGTCAATGGGGTAATTCAGTGGTCTCTAGATATCCTTTTGGGGACCACGTTGGTCCTTTCAATCAGGATTAATTTAAGAAGTAAGTAATAAATTGTGCTTGATGCACAGTATTTGTAAAATAGTTGTTTGCCCTCTCCCACTTTAATTACAGAAATATTCCTTAAATAAGATTTACTATATATATTTAAATGTGGTATATTTTATGTAAGACTGTTTTAAATTGGCTTTAAAAACACTGTTTAGTACCAGCTCTTGTTTCAAATTAAACTAAAGATTTATCGACAGTAACTGGAAGATACAGTCAGTCTCAACATTTGAAGTACCTTTTTGAAACTTTTAAAACTTGATTGAAAATGTGAACAGAATTTCAACTCCCTCATTTCCTCTTGATGAACTTTTGGGGGAGCAGTTACAATTTTTAGTGTTACATACCACAAACCAATTACTACACCCAGCTCTCTCTGCATTCCTGATTACCGCATTGGTGCAAGTAGTGCGCAGAGATATAACTGTTGGGGAAACAGACGAATGTTTCTGAAGCAGAGAAAAAATCATCAAGGTAAAAATATTTTTTTCCCCAGGCTTATTCAAAAGAATTGCACATATTGGTGAGCACCAAAAGATAATTAATGTTTCTTCTTTTTTAAGCTGGAGAAGAAAATGTGCTAAACGTAGGTAAAATGATGTAAAGGAATCCTGTAGAGGGCTCATTTTGTATTGTGTTGATGCAACACTGAATGACTTTAATAATGTCTGTGATTTCCTGCCCCACCCCTCACCCTCGCCTTAGTAGTTGCTTAAGTAAGCTGATGATTTCTCGTAGAAGTAACTTGGTCATCTATGTTACTGTGTGACTTAGAAACTAGATAAGATAAAATGCCTGTTCTCTCATATCAGTTCCAGCTTCTTGAGTCTCCTCCCTTACCCCCTGACTTCATGCCTTCTTCCAGAAGGCAGAGCTCAAAGGTCAAACACTGGCTTGTCTGGCCTCTTAAGTTGTAGACCATCATCTTCTTTGTTACTATAATAATCTTTTGTTACTCTCCAGTGCTGATAAATAGAGACCATAACCAGTGTGTTCAAACAAAGAAATATTGTTTTGGGGCAACTCTTTTATGAAATGTCTGCATTTCATAAAATCCATATAAAGCTTAGGAACTCCCACCTGTGGATGGAACAGGACATTTGCTCCTACCAGTATTAATCTATTTTTAAAAAATGTATATGACTCCAAGATTATTTAATTCCACCCTATGATTCTTCCTTCTGTAGTCCTATAGGATTCATGACCACAATTTACCTTTTGTCACGAAGCTCATTCTGACATCAATACAGACGAGTACGTTTTCAGTGTTTTGTGGGCTCATTTTGTACAACTCATTGCAAAAACTATCCCCAAGAGTGATTGTAATAGTGAGAATGTTGCAGAAGGGAATCCTTACGCTAAAACATATAGGGGCAGCCAAATAGCTGTTGCTCTCTTCTGCCATGCTAAAAATGTAGGTTCCATCTTATTCCCCCAATCTGAAGTACTGTGGGTACAGCATGCCTAGCTCCAGAGGGGAGGAGGAAGATAGGGAATTGCCATGATGCAGGACCTTGAAGGGTAGCAGGTATGAAGTTGAGGTGTCCTCTCTAGCAAAAAGAAGAATCACCGTATGATTTTAAAAATGATATATTAGGGCTGCTGATTAATTGCAGTTAACTCACGCAATTAACTCAAAAAAATTAATCGTGATTAATCGCAGTTTTAATCACACTGGTAAACAATAGAATACCAATTGAAATTTATTATATATTCTGGATGTTTTTCTACATTTTCAAATACACCTCTACCCAGATATAACGCTGTCCTCGGGAACCAAAAAATCTTACTGCGTTATAGGTGAAACTGTGTTATATCGAACTTGCTTTGATCCGCCGGAGTGCGCAGCCCTGCCCCCCCAGAGCACTGCTTTACCGCGTTATATCCGAATTGGTGTTATATTGGGTCGCATTATATCAGGGTAGAGGTGTATAATAATTTCAATTAAAACACAGAATATAAAGTGTGCAGTACTTACCTTATATTATTTTTATTACAAATACTTGCACTATAAAATGATAAAAGAAATAGTATTTTTCAATTTACCTCATACAAGTACCATAGTGCAATCTCTTTATCCTGAAAGTGCAACTTACAAATGTAGATTTTTTGTTTGTTTGTTTTGCTACATAACTGCACTCAAAAACAAAACAATGTAAAACTTTAGAACCTACAAGTTCACCATGTCCTACTTCTTGTTCAGCCAATCACTAAGAGAAACAAGTTTGTTTACATTTACGGGAGAGAATGCTGCCTGCTTCTTATTTACAATGTCACCTGAAAGTGAGAACAGATGTTCGCATGGCACTTTTGTAGCCAGCACTGATGTGCCAGATATGCTAAACATTCGTATGCCCTTTCATGCTTTGGCCACCATTCCAGAGGACATGCTTCCATCCTGATGACACTTGTTAAAAAAAAATACGTTAATTAAATGAATGACTGAACTCCTTGTGGGAGAAATGTGTCTCCTGCTCTGTGTTTTACCTGCATTCTGCCATATATTTTGTTATAGCAGTCTTGGATGATGACCCAGCATGTTGTTAATTTTAAGAACAGTTTCACTGCAGATTTGACAAAACGCAAAAAAGGTACCAATGTGAGTTTTCTAAAGATAGCTACAGCACTCCACCCAAGATTTAAGAATCTGAAGTGCCTTACAAAATCTGATCGGGATGGGGTGTGGCGCATTCTTTTAGAAGTCTTAAAAGAGGAACACTCCGAAGCAGAAATTACAGAACCCGAACCACCAAAAACAAAAATCAACCTTCTGCTGGTGGCATTTGACTCAGATGATGAAAATGAACATGCGTTGATCTGCACTGCTATGGATCGTTATCGAGCAGAACCGGTCATCAGCATGGACGCATGTCCTCTGGAATGGTGGTTGAAGCATGAAGGGACATATGAGTCTTTAGTGCATCTGGCACATAAATATTTTGCAACGCCGGCTACAACAGTGCAATGCAAACACCTATTCTCACTTATAGGTGACACTGTAAACAAGAAGCGGGCAGCATTATCTCCTGCAAACTTGTTTGTCTGAGCGATTGGCTGAACAAGAAGTAGGACTGAGTGGACTTGTTGGCTCTAAAGTTTTACATTGTTTTATTTTTGAATGCAGTTATTTTTTTACATAACTGTACATTTGTAAGTTCAACTTTCATGATAAAGGGATTGCATTACAGTGCTTATATTAGGTTAATTGAAAAATACTATTTTTTACAGTGCAAACACTTGTAATCAAAAATAAATATAAAGTGAGCACTGTACACTTTGTATTCTGTGTGGTCATTGAAATCAATATATATGAAAATGTGGAAAACATCCAAAATATTCATTAAAATAGTATTCTATTAATGTTTAACAGAGCAATTAATTGCAATTAATGTTTTTTTAATCGCTTGACAGACCTATTATATACGTATTACCTTTGCCAAAACAGAGAGAAGATCTAGTCTTTCTGAAAGTTTTCTGGGATGAACAGCTCCTAGTATATATGTGAGTTTTTGCTGTTGTTTTTTTAAGGCTTGTCCTGGGTGGTTGGGAATGCTGAAGAGCTGCCCTTCAATGACAACAAGTTTGATGTTTACACAATTGCCTTTGGAATACGGAATGTAACTCATATTGACCAGGTAAGCAGGGGCAACATGTCTTGGGATATACAGTTCTCCTGGGCTTTCTGGGCACCAAGAAAAGAAGAAACACTCCTGTATGGGGGAACCTCTGTTTCAACTTCTCACGTGTAAAAGAAAATGGGATATAGCCCTACAGTTTGGTTGAATTAAAAGAAATTGAGGTTAATAAATATCCTGCCCTTCTAAGGGCATCATAGGGTTCAGATTTTTACCATGGAGATAAGCATGATATAAATACTTGCATACATTTTTCTGGGAAGCTCTGAGTAGTCCTTACTTAAAAATTAGAAAATATTTGTAAGCACTCTAGCAAGTAATGTCACCGATTCTAATTGGGACCTGGTATTTTGAGATTGATTGGTTATAACTGTTCTGACTGAGATTATATTTGATCAAACTGGTAATTGCATGTAATGTTCCATGTGCTGAGATGTGCTTTGAATCCCTTAAAGTGTAATTACCTGTTTACACAACTGATGAAAGACTTTCTGCATGTCCACTTCTTTTTGCTTTGGTTTTATAGTGTTATATCCCATCTTCAGGAAGAAGGTGGATGTAGCTTGAAGACTTATTATGAATCTTTGGACACTTGCTAGTAGGCTGCAATACCTAATGCTTAATACCATCCTAAAGTAGGCCAATCTCTTCCTGAAAGCAACAGATAATTTTAAAATATAATAATGTGCAGCCATATTGAGCCTCTCTGACCTGAGTGGGTTGAGTTTAGCCTGACAGAAAGGGACTTATGTGAGAATGTTACCTAATTTAAAGCATACTTACAGTTTTAGACCCACAATGGATAGGTGGTATTATTGTCCAAGTCTAAATATTTTAAGTTCCCTATGAAAATCCCAGGACACTTTGGTGACTTTAACCAGAACAGAGTCTTTCTTCTGCTTGGACTGTGCCCAAGCCAAGGAGGTGGAGCATCCATGTTTCACATCCTCATGAGATAATAGGGAGGGTGCTTTCCTACAGTGTGTTCATCCACTTTTGATCTCTCTCAGGCACTTCAGGAGGCATATCGTGTGCTGAAACCAGGAGGGAGATTTCTGTGCCTGGAATTTAGTCAAGTCAACAACCCCCTTATTTCCAGGTTGGAATATGTCAATTTTTTTCTTTTCTCTTTATTTTTATCTCACACATGAGGGTTTTTCTTGAGCTGGGACAAAAACACGTGGAAGAGTCCTAAGCCCTTGAAACACTATCACACACTTAAATCCAAACTCTGTAGAAGTCCACAGCAAAGGTGATATACAGAGACTAATTCCTTTTTAGGAAAAAGTTAGTCCTAGGAGATTTTATGTTGGTGTCTGCATGTTAATCTGCACTTCGTCTCTTTGGGCAGGCTCTATGATTTGTACAGTTTCCAGGTTATCCCTGTTCTGGGTGAGATTATTGCGGGAGATTGGAAGTCCTACCAGTACCTTGTGGAAAGCATCCGACGCTTTCCAGCCCAGGTAACAAGGTGCTCTGCTTGAACATTTAGTGTACAGATTGTCACCACAGGGTCAGCTGGGTTATGGGTAGAGACTAGGCCTTTAAGAAGGCATATGCTAGTTTACTTCTGCTAATTGCACAATTACCCCTCTTCTCCTCCCCCTCCGATGACTAAAGGGGATATGAGAAAGGTCTACACAATTATGAATGGTGTGGAGAAAGTAAATCAGGAAGTGTTTTTTTGCCCCTTCACATAATACAAGAACCAGGGCTCACTCAACAAAATTAATAGCAGCAGGATTAAAACAAACATAAAAAAGTACTTCTTCATACAACGCAGTCAACCTTTGGAACTTGTTGGCAGGGATGTTGTAAATACCAAAATTATAACTGGGTTCAAAAAATAATTAAGTTTATGGAGGCTATGTCCAGCAATAACTATTAGCCAAGATGGTTAGGTATGCAACCCTATGCTCTAGGTCCGTGGTCTCCAAAGTGGGGTGTGCAAGAGGATCCTTGAGGTACGTGGCAGGAGGAGCGTTGTTGGTTTTTTTTTGCTTCGCCAGGCGGGAGTCTGACTCCCCCGCCCTCCTACCCCCCCCTTGCTTCAGCAGTTCGGTTGGGGGGAGTTGTTTTTTTTGCATGGTAGGGGCTGCATACTCAAATTTTGTACTGATAAGAATACACAATCAAAGTTTGAAGAACACTGCTCTAGGTGTCCCTGCCAGAAGGTGGGACTGGATGACAGGGGATGGATCACCCAGTAATTGCTGTGTTCTGTTCATTCCGTCCAAAGCACCTGGCCCTAGCCACTATCAGAAGCCAAGATACGGGGCTAGATGGAACATTGGTCTGACCTAGTATGGCTATTCTTATATTCTTTATTACTGTATTTCAGGAAGAATTCAAGGCAATGGTTGAAGATGCAGGTTTTCTGAAGGTGGAATATCGAAATCTATCATCAGGCATTGTAGCCATTCACTCAGGTTTCAAACTGTGACCCTCCTACTTTACAAAGCTCTTGAAGGATAAAGGGTATTTCCCCTGAGGAAGCTAAAAGCTATCCAACTCCAAAAACTTCACTGCCAAGATAGACTGGGGGGAAAGACCTGGTCTCTCTGCATAAGCTAAAGCTTCAGATTTTGGGTTTCTGAAAAGTTGAAATTATGTTCTTACAATGAGGTCAGGATCTGGAATCCCTCTGCCAATTAGGTATTTATGGATCAAGTGATTTCTTGATGCCTGGCCTGTACTCACTCTGAACTGATTACCACTTTCCAAAACCTCAGACAGTGACTCAAGTATTAAATATATGTACTAACCACGTTCATCTTCTAAAGTACAGTGGTGAGGATATGGCAAAAATCACATTTAAGACTTATGTAAGCTTGACAGCATATACTCCATACACCCGTAATAGAACTGATGGAAGGTAAACATGGACCAACTAGCCTTCAAACAAGATATCACCCTATATTGTATTGAAGTAATGACTCTAGTTCAGGGTGGGTATGGACATGACAAGTGTGTGTGACATGTAGGGTTTGTGTATTTATTTTAAAGATCTTATATAAAATTTAATATCAGTCTTTCACTTTTGCGTGGAAAATGTCACTGATTCCTGAAGACTTATCTGCAGAAGTAGCAAGTTACTGTTAATGTATTTCTTCAGTGATAGGGACAAAGTTCTGAAAGAATCTATTCACTGTCCTCACTTTAACTGTTATCCTGAAACAGTGCTGTAATTGTGAAATACCCTACCCATCACCTTGCACCCTGTCTTTGGAGAAATCTTCCACTAGTTTACCTCTGTATCCTGAGAAGACTGACAAGTTACCAAGATCCAAGGAAACTTCTGCAGTAGTGAATATGAAAAAGCTAAAAATATTGTATTAAAAATCTTATGTCTTTATTTACCCCTTATTTGAGCTGTATTCTGGTAGTTTGTTTAGTAAAGTTTAAAGTGAGTAATTTAATTCAGTTCTTACTAGCTGCCTGGAGGTTTAGTAATCTGTGTTTCTATACCAGAAAGAGTGTAGGACTGAAATGTGGTAAGTACCAGAGGGGAAAAATAGGCACAGCCTTGTCTAGCTCAGAATGCATAGTTGATAGAAAAAATCATAATAAGCAGGCTTGATACATAAGTTATTGTAACCTGCTGGTAGCTTGCAAACTAGTAAACAATCACTGTAGTAGTATAAAATATCTATTAAAGAAGCTTGGATGCAATGTGACTTCAGATGCCCTTAGATGAATCACATTAATCAACTCTTGGTGCATCATTTATTGTAGGACTACCACTTAATTCACTACTTTAAGTGGTTCATGGTACAGCAGGACACAATCTAATCATTTGACAGACAGTGTCCTGAATTCTAAACTACCTCAACTGGAATCTAGATCAGAGCCACAGGTAAGTAGAGATTTTACTCTTCCACCTCCAATAAAAATAAAGGCAAGGTTTTCAAACAAGTATTGAGTGATTAATTGTTCTACAGTTATGAATCTTGCTTAAGTGTTAAACATGGAAGCATAAGGTAATTGAACATTACTTCTAATGCAGAAAAGCATCAGAAAGCCTCTCCATAGCGGAGTTGTACTAAGTGCTACTTCAAATGGGAAGGTAGCAACTCTCCCTGCTGTATCAAGACTTTTAAACTAAAGCAGAGATATTAGCAGCTGAAAGCACTATGCTGTCTGCCCCTTTTCCTGCCTTAGTACCGAATGAGGCTGGCATACCTTCTCCAGAAGCTGCTGTAACTTTCAAGTTTAGAGCCACAGCACCATGATGGCTAAGGAGTCTCTGTACTGAAGCAGGGATGTTCAAAGTTTTGCACACTGGGGCTTTACCCTCATCATTTGAAAAGATCTAGTTCCCAGCTCAAAGCTAGTGCTAGCCCCAGGGAAGTGCTTAAACATGAAGAACTACTTGTCCTCCTCACTAACATCCTTAGAACTGGTCCTGCTTACTGGGACTATAGCAGCCTCAGCCAGCACAGCCCTAAAGGATCTAGGTAGTATCTAGCATCATGGAATCTGACTTTTTGTAAGTGACATAGAAATGGATTAAGACTCACTGTTCTATTGGACAATATTACAAATATGTTCCATAAAATAAAGGAAAGTGTACAGCCACTCACAGCCTTGGACCAGAACTACATGGAGCTATTGCTGGTTGATAAAGGCTATAGGTGAGTGAATAAGAAAAATAATATGAACTTCAGATGGATAAAAGTAGAGGCTAACCTCACAAGAATTACAGCTCCAACTTAACTTTTGTAAAGGCAGTTGTACCGGTCTATGCCAGCAGTGAACTTTTCTATATTAACAGCTTTACATCAACTTTTGGGTTAGAGAAAATACTCACTTTATGAAATACTTTTCACTTGTTTTCATGGAGCTTAGTACAAATTTAGAGCTTACTACCAGAATCTATATAGGGCTCAGTGGGATAGATGGCTATAAAACTATTAGAATAAACTCTTAAAGGTTGAGTATATCCAACAGTTTTATTAAAAAGGGAAGCAGGTTTTTGGAAAGAAAATAAATACAAGAAAGACTCTTTTGCTATTTTTTATAGCAACAATGAAAACAAACTGGTACAGAGGAGTCCCTGTCCATTACCACCACAACAAAAGGCTTGAAGAGCAAAGTGTGTTCCCCAGGGAAGGCTTAAGATTTCAGTCTCTATTTGGAGTTAGTGTGCAGTCCTGGAACTGGATGCAAGTTTGGATAGCACAGTCTGTGCTCTAACCAGATTTGAAGAGGAGAATAGCAACTTGGCCTAGGTAGAAATAGATGAAGTGCTTAGTCTCATGAGTCACATAGCTGCCAAAGTTCCTTCCCACAATGCAGTGCCAAGTGGGGTTGTACTTCTTGTCAAACTCCTGGAAGAAAAAAAAAACAAAATGCACAATATTACCACAGCAGAACTACCTTTCTTAGGCACACAAAAGTTGCAGATTTTTTGAACTGCCATATTCTCACCTACATCTTTATATTAAGTGTTCAAACATTGAGGCATGTGGCGGGGTAAGAACAGCATATCCTTTGCTGTGCACAAAGACCACAGCTTTGATAAGGGAGAGGTGGAATCGCTGACTTACCTTTATTGCACAATTGCTGGCTATTATATCATGAGACACCAGAAGTCACGGTCTTACTAGGTAGCTGCAGGAGTATAGGTAGTATCTTACTGCTGTGATAGTCTATACCCTTATATTCACCCCTTTCACAAGGCTGTGAAATTTTGTACAAAGCATACTATGTAAGGTATAATTTGAAAACTCATTTCCTGATTATTGTCCTGGTAAAATGTGGCAAGACTGTAAAAGAAAATTTCACCATACAATATTACCAAAGACATGTTCCAGGAGGCAGTCACAAACAAGTTCCCAAGAGATAAAAGGTTAGCCAATGCCTCAGCCAGGTGTCAAATAGACCACTGGATATAGACAAATATATCAGCTGGTGATGACACTTGCACAAGAGAAAGGGCTGTAAGAAGAAGGCAGACATCCCAAATCATCACTCTCTACCCACAGCATCAACCCCTGAAGAACAAAGGAAGCAGCACTGGACTGGGGGCTGGAAATCCTGACAGAGGTTCAGCCAGGAAGACTGCTGGAACTTGTGGTGAAAGAGACCTTTGCTCAAGTTAGCTGTAGTTGTGTTTTACCTTTTATTTCCATGGAACCAATCCTGACTTATATTTGTCACTTAATACATTTTTTGTTTTATCTAAACCAGTGTGTTTGGATTGAAGTATTTGGGAAACTCCATTTGGGATAACAAGATTTGTGCATATCATTTTCTATTAAAATGACAGACTTGATACAAGTTTGTATCGTCCAGGAGGGTGCTGGGCAGTACAACACACATTTCTGGGACTGGGAGTTTGCTGGTCTTGTTATGCAGTGTAGTTCATGAGTGGCTGCCTATAGCACTCAGACGGTATGGCTGGGAGTGATTTACATAGTGGAGGCTGATAGAGAGCAGATCAGGAGTGGTTGCTCTCACAGCGAAGCAGAGTTTACAAAAGGCAACCCAGGCTAGGGAATTGAGGGGACAGAGTTGTCCATCAGTCCAGATTGTACTCTGGTTAATGTTACAACTGCCCACCTGCCAAGTCTTGCAGAAATCAAGCTAGTTTACTAGGTGTAAGCATTCTCTCCTTCCATCCGAGAAGCTAACACATCCTAGTAGATCTTTAGCACAATAGCTTTCAAGCTATGGTTTCTCAACCAGCAATAGGGCAAAGCCCTTGCTAGTGATCTGCAAAAAGAATTTTGAAAGTCAAGCAGTAGAGGGAATGGGTATGGAGGAGGAGTGAAAGGATCTCACAAACAGGCGCACACAATGAAAGTGCAAAGTGCTTCGGAGGCATTCCAGTGAGTCCATTATGCTAGTTTGAATCATCCTAGTTCATAAGATCATAGTGAAGATAGTGAGTTGATCCACAGAAGGAAAGATCAGAGCATAAGCCCCAATACTCTATTCTTAAAAGAAAAGCCCTCACTTCATTTCATAGACCAAATTTATTCACAAATGAGTAGTATTTTACAGTTAGGCACTTTAGTCTGACTCCAAGTTTTGCTAGCCAATGTGATTACCACAAAAAGACTTGTTAAAAAGTGCTTTACACAAATCCATGCCCAGCAGTCCTGAAATTTAGAGCTTTGGGCCAAGCAAAGCTATCCAGCTATTATGTATTTGATTATTATATTAAGCCTCTTGGCTAATTGTTTCTATTTCCAATGTGTGTCATCACATCCCCTTTCTCCACTGATATGGGGAAGTTATACTGAAGTTTGACAATGAGCTATAGAATTGTTTTGTAGTAAGTTAAACTGATGTTTCTGCTTCATTGATTTTTAAGTGATGCATTCCCTAGAGAGAAGAAAATCTATACTTGTTTCTACATCTCAAGCAGGAGGGTTTTGTTTTTTTGTTTTTTTTTAAGTAAGTTTGCTATTCTCACTGGAAATTGCTAGCAATAAGCTGAACTCAAAAGGACAGTTTAAAGAGAGCACTTGACTGACATTAGGTTTTATACGTTGTCAATGATTGCTGCTTATAAGTCTATTCCACTCAACGTAGTCTCAATTCAATTCAACCTTCCCACTCTTATGGCAGGCCAGCATCTTCCATTAGCACTGCCAAATCAGCAAACTGCAGAAGTACGAAAAATGGCAAACTATAGTTTCCTCTCCCAACTGGGCTCAGATGGCAACATCCACATGCAGCTTCTCCCAACAGCTCCCCTGCTGTTAGAACCAGCACATGGCTAGGATATGGAAAAAATAACCAAAGGAAAGAAAAATGTTACCAAACCCAACAACAGTTGTTGTGTATGGCAAATCGTCACAAAAATTATACAACAAAATTAGCTTGCAAATGAAGGCCTTTGTATATACAACTTCAGTTGATCTGAGCACCTAGTAAAGCATCTTTTCTTCTAGAGTTCCCTTCCGGCAGTACTCCCATCATACTAGGGAGTAAAACGTGCAGCTCCAGCAACAGAGGGAAAAAGCTATTACAACAGGGATTTACCTTTTTTATATGAGCTGCAATATCCTTCTCAATGTTATATTTTTCCAGGGCCTGAGTGGCACACTCCACTGAATCTTGCTGCATCTCTTCAGACATATCCGCATTCTTGATCACAGCCTTTCGATCACACATGGTTACCTAGGGAGCACGCATGCGCACACAAAATAATTTGACATGGCAGTAGGAGCATCCACCACCCAAAACTCCCACAGACAGTCTGTTTAATAGGCTTGGTCTTGTACAATGCATGATTTTTATGGTCACTATCTAGTAGCTTAAGAACATTGGCCAAGCCTTAATGCAAAACAAGTCTCTTCAAAGCATGCGGACGTCAGCTCTACAGCCAGTGACATACGTTATACAGACAGTGAAGTAAACTAGATGTAATTTTTCAGCTGTAGTACTTTCCTCCCTCCCTTTCAGCTGAAGTAACTGGTTTGAAAGCATAGTTAGGAGCATTTTCAGTTTCACTGATCATGATCGCTTTCCCGAGAGAGAATCTGTAGAATCACTTTTTGGCTTTTCAGCTAAAAAAAAGCTTATCAGTTTAAACTGATAGTCTGTATAGCCCAGTGGTTCTCAAACTTTTGTACTGGGAACCCCCCTTTCACATAGCAAGCCTCTGAGTGCAACCACTCTTATAAATTAAAAACACTGTTTTATATATTTAACACTATTATATATACTAGAGGCAAAGCAGGGTTTGGTGAGGAAGCCGACACCTCGTGACCCCTAAGGGGTTCCAATCCTCTGTTTGAGAACCCCTGGGATAGCCAGTACCGTCATGGGGTGGACGCCTCCTAGTAGCCCTTAATCATAATTTGAGTGCAAATAGAGACCCCGAGTAGTTTAAAATACTATACAGTTTCAAGAAATTAAATTCAGAGCTTGGAATACTTTGTGAAGCTAGAGATGCTAGAAATTTCTATGTAATTTCCCTGGCACAGATAAGCTATTGAGTAGCATTCCCATAGATACTTGCTCTTTGGGAGTGTCCATTGACAGTCCTGCCATGCGTCCTCATGCTCATTTTGCCAGACAAATCTTAGTCTTGGGGGCGGGGGGTTAAAGCACCGAAGAAGCCAGAATACTTCCATCGCTACCCCCTCTTGCCCAATCGGTGATCTTCCCACTCCCACCCCCTCGTCACTTTCCCCACCCCCACCCAGGGCACCCTCCTCCCCCTCGCTAGTCCGTCCCCCCCCCACGACCACCCCGGGTACCCTCGCCCAATCGGTACTTCCGCCGCCCACCCCCGTATACTCACAGACCCCTCCCCCCTGCCCAATGGCTCCCCCCAGCCAGGGATCACAAGAACCCACGCCCCCGGGGCGCCCTCCTCTGATCCGCGCCTTCTCCCTCCGCCGGCGGGATGACCAGAGGCCGCTGCCTTCTCCCTCCTCGCGGGCCGTGCGGCCCCACCTCTCCCAGCGCCCTCTGACCGGCTCTAGGGTCCTGCCCCGGTCGGGAACTCACCGTGTGCTGGGCGGCTCCGAGCGCGGAGGGAAGGGATGGATGGGGCGGGCAGGCAGGTTCTCAACCAGCGCTCACCCAGCCAGCTCTCCGATGTGACTGAAACCGCGCGGCGCCACCCCCGTAGCCTAATGCTGCTAGCCACGCCCCTTCCGACTCAGACACGCCCGCGTGCACCAATCATTGGCCTCTGCAACAATCTCAGGCGCATGTCATTGGCCGACATCTACCGCTTACCGCAGCGTCTTACTGTTGCGTTTTGTTTCAACCCGGCATGCATCGCGCTGGCGTCTGTTCCCATAGCGACAGGATGCGTGCCGCTGGGGCCCAGGCTCGAGGCCTGCCCCCGGCAGTGAGGAGCCTGCGGAGCCCCCAGGGTTCAAGGATCCCTCGCGTAGCGCGATAAAAGGGATGGGAGCTCCCACCCAGGAGCAGCGATGAGGGCGGCTCCCATTGACGGGGCTATGGAGACTGTTGCTGAGGTCAGGATCCCCCCCCCACACACACCCCGTTCTCAGAGACATGGCGAGGGCTAGGCTCAAATCCCCGCAGGGATACAAGGCCCGGGAATACAGAAGCCTCCCCCGGAGACTGGCATGTGGTGCTCCATCTTCCCAGGAACAGGAGTCCAGGGTTGTGGCCCCTTCCTTGGAAAAAAGGTGCCACTGGTTAAGAGTGGTATTTATATTTAGGAGCACCTAGAGACCCCATCTGAAATTGTGCACACGCAAAGTGAGAAAGAGTCCCTGGCCCAAAGAGCTTAGAGACAAAGTAGACAAGATAAACAAAGAGCAGCAATGGAAACAGATGCTGCAGAGACTCTGTGCCTTGGATCATCATCTTGTGCAATTGTGGTGGGAATCAGATCTGACTCTTTTGGACAGACCCAACAGTGTAACAGTGTTCAGGGACCAGTTGCCTTCCTCCAGCAGTCACTAGCAAATGAGAACTGAATTTGCTGCAGGAATGAAGCTCAATAGGTAGTAGACAAGAATAGACCATGGAATGCTTTTAAGCTTTACCTCATTCTCTGATCTGAAGGTGGCTAATGGCATCTGCTGAAATCCCTATGGGAGCTTAAAGAAGGAGAAAATACCCAGAACCGAATGTGAGGAATTTCTGTAATATTGTTATGACAAAATATGTGTAATTCAGTTTCTCAACTCACTTTGTATTGTTACCCACTGGATATGAGGCGATTAATTTATTTCTTGGAACAGGAATCTGGGTAAGATTCATGTACAGTTGGCATGTCTGTGTTGGTATGAATTAATTAGCATACCACATATGTATTAAATTGCCTTGGAGATACAATGGAAGACCAAGGATCAGATATTACTTTCTAATAACTATCAGACACATTGACTCAGTGTGAAAACAGTGTGACTGCAGCTTGAAACAAATGCAGGAGATAAGAGCAGAAAGAGGCATTATGATCATTTAGTCTGACCTCGGGCATAATATAGGCCAAAGAAACTCATCCAGTAATCTCTGCATCAAGACCATAACATCTGTTTGAAGTATAGCATATCTTTGTAGAAAGATATCCAGTCCTGATGTAAAGCCTTCAAGCTATGGAGAAGCCACCGTATTCCTCAGTAAGTTGTTCCAATAGTTAATTACCCTCAGTGCTACCTATTTGCACCTTATTTCTAATCTCAGTTTGTCTAATTTCAGTTTCCAACCGTTTAATCTCATGTGTCTTTGTGATAAAGAGCCATCTACTATCAGAAATCTTTTCCCCGAGTCGGTATTTGTAGCCTGGGACCAAGTCATCTCTTAACCTTCTCTTTGGAAAATAAAATAGATCAAGCTTAAGTCTATCACTATAAGGCATGTTTTCCAGACCTCAAATAATTGCATCTCTTTTCTCTACCCTTTCCAATTTTTCAGCACATTTTTTTTACATGTAGGCACCAGACTTGGACTCAGTATTCCAGTAATGGTCTCACTAAAGCTATGTACAGATATAATACTGCCTTTCTAGTCATACTTGATCTTCTCTTGATTATACATCCAAAGGTACCATTCGCCCTCTGAGCCACAGCATCACACTGGGAGCTCATGTTCAGTTGGTTATCTACCATGACTCCTAAACCCTTTCCATTGTCACTTCATTTTAGGATACAGTTCTGCATTTTGCAGTTGTGACCTACATTTTTTTGTTCCTAGATGTATGAGATTTTATTAAAATGCATGTTGTTCAAATGAACTCACCTTACCAAGAAATTGAAATCAACCTATATAAGTGACCTGTCTCTATCATTATTTACCATTGCACCAATTTGTGTGTCATCCTCAAATTTCACCAGGAATGATGTTATGTATTCTTCTAAATTATTGATAAAGACATTGAATATCTTTGAACAAATTACTGCAGGACCCCACTAGAAATACTCACACTGGATTACAATTCTTCATTTACAATTGCTTTTTTGCAATCTTCATATTAACCAATTTTAACCCTTTTAATATGGGCTACCTTGATTTTGTATAGTGCTATTTTTTTTTATTAGAATGTCATACAGGACTAAGTCAAAGGCCTTACAGAAGTCTATTATGTGAACAGTTATCTTTATCGACCAAATTTGTAATCTAAATTCAAATTATAACAAGTTTGTTTGACAAAGGACTATTTTTGATAAAAATTCTTTGTCCTTTAATTCTTTACTGATTGGGTCCCAAATCAGCCTTTCCATGATTTTGCCTGGGATTGATGTCAGGCTAACCAGCCTATTAGTTGGGTCAATGTGTTAACCCCTTTTAAATACTGAGATTACTTTAGCTTTTTTTCTAGTCCTCTGGAACTTCAGTGTCTCAAGATTTGTTAAAAATCAACAACAGTGTTTCAGAATGCTCCTCGGTCAATTATTTTAATACTCTTGGGTGCAAGTTACCTGGTCAAGCAGACATAAAAATATTTAACTGTAATAATTGCTGTTTAACATCCTCCCTAGTTACTGATGGAATAGAAAGTATTTCATTATCATTGGAAGATATTAATACATCATCCTGCTTTTTTCTAAATATAGAACAGAAATATTTATTGAATACTCATGGTTTTTCTATATCACAATTGACGCTTTTACCATGCTTATCTATATGCCGTTGGATATATGCCATTATTGGGATTTAATTTGTTCCTGATATATTTAAATAATTTCTTCTTATTGTCCTTAATCCTAGTGGCGATTGGTTTTTCATTTACATCTTTAGTCTGCCTTATTAATTGTCTGCATTTCCTAACTGTTAATTTGTTGTCCTTACCATCAGCTTTTACATTTTTCCATTTGTTATATCTTGATTTTTTTAAATTATTGCTGCTTGTGACAATCAGGCTCCAGCCACCCTCATCAGAGAACAATGGGTTTGAATCCCAAAGAATAAGCATTTGAATCAACTGGTTGTACACAATGTTATTGTGTAGAAATATATATGCCAAATAAAGTCTTTTATGAAAGCCTGAATTGTTCTGAACTTGATGGTCATTAGAAGATATATAGAGAGGTTATAGTTATGATTGGATGCATGTATATATGTGTACAACATTGTAATTGTAAGTAGGATGCAACCATGGCATCACCTCACAAAAGGCTGTGAAATAATCAGTCGGGAGGGTCACCTCCCTAGAGAATTGCTTACATAAAACTAACTGCAAGCTCCAGACATTGTACAACCTAGGGAAAGACAATGGTAGACCATTAAATTTTGTGGCATTGAAACTGAAAAGAAAACCAGGGACATGTCTATACTTAAAATGCTACAGCGGCACAGCTGCGCTGCTGCAGTGTAGACCAGGGGTTCTCAAAGCCAGTCTGCCGCTTGTTCAGGGAAAGCCCCTGGCAGTCCGGGCCGGTTTGTTTACCTGCTGCGTCCGCAGGTTTGGCCGATTGCGGCTCTCACTGGCCACGGTTCGCCACTCCAGGCCAATGGAGCTGCGGGAAGTGGTGCGGGCCGAGGGACGTGCTGGACGCCCTTTCCACAGCCCCCATTGGCCTGAAGCGGCAAACTGCGGCCAGTGGGAGCCATGATCGGCCGAACCTGCGGACGCAGCAGGTAAACAAACCGTCCCGGCCTGCCAGTGGCTTTCCCTGAACAAGCAGCGGACCGGCTTTGAGAACCACTGGTGTAGACACTACCCTACACTGACAGGAGGTGTTCTCCCATTGGCATAGGTAATCCACCTCTCCAAGAAGAGGTAGCTATGTCAACAGAATCTGCCAACCTAGTGCTGACTGCACTGGGGGTTAGGTTGGCTTAACTATGCTGCTCAGAGTGTGTGGATTTTTCACACCCCTGAGTAAAGTAGTTAAGATGACTTAATTTTCTACTGTAGGCCAGGCCCCAGTCTTGGAAAACTAAGGCTACACTAGAAAATTGTCAGCTTAACTGCGTCACTCAGGGGTGTGAAAAATCATACCCCCCAAGAGGCATAGTTAAGCTAACCCCAGTGTAGACAGCACTAGGTTGATGGAAGAAGTCTTTCATTGACCTGGCTATCCCCCTCTCGGAGAGGTGAATTAATTACAGCAACAGGAGAACCCCTCCCATCAGCATAGGTAATTTTTTCACATCTTAGCTCATAGAGCCGAGAAGCTACACTGAAACACTATAGCAGCACAGAAGTGGGAGAAGAGGTTAGTATTTCAAAGTTCTTTTTATTCAGGTCATCCATTCAGCAGGTCAGCTGCAGATTAGAACATGATTAATTAACACTAATGGAAGAGAAAATCACTGAAAATTACTGAATGTTGTGAATTAACAGGTAAGTACATAAACAATAATAAACGATGATATATCACAAAATGTGCTTAGTTCATTTATTTTGACAATGGCAATTTGGTTTTAATTATGTACATCATAATGCTCTAGTAAATGTTCTCTTGTGTTGTTTGTAAAACAAATTAAATCTTAGTATAATGTGACAGCTCATGACACCCTCTGTATTTAAATCTTTCCTGAGAGGTGGAGAGAGATGGACAGTTTTTTTTTGGCAATTCAGCAAAGTGCAGATTAGTGAGATTCAACCATTGTTACATTTGTTATCTTTTGAATTGGCTGATACATGTGCATTTGGGAAAGAGCTACTGAACTGAACACAGGCAATGATTGCTGGTTGGAATTTTATCAGTTTACAACAGATACATCACAAGATTTAACAATGTCTTTCCTCCTGGAATCAGAAGTGCTAGGAGTCAGAGTTTTCCAGGCCGTATTTGCAGACTCAATGGGCCTGATTCTCCATTCACACTATTTGTAGCTTTCTGCACCCATTTTGCGCACATTGCGCCAGATCCACACCTGGAGTAGTATGGAGCTACACTACGGATGGATTTGTCCCAGTGAATGCAAAGTGGATATAAACTGTTATCACTGGGATGAGTGGAGAATTCTGATTTGGTAGCATTTTACTCCTCTTTGCACACATGTAAATGACTACACAAGGTCCAAGGTAGTGTATAGTCAGGCACAAGAGGTTCGTGTAGTCAATATAGGATAAGGTTCCAGATAAGCCTCTGCACATTTGGAAGCTTATCTGACACAGACCTGAAGTTCACCTATTCATAGTGGGAGTTCATGCAAAGCTGCATAAGGGCTTCTCCTTCCTGTCTGATCTCTTGGGACTTTTAGTCTCATCTTTGCTGTTGCAACACGAAGGAAGTATCTCTGCCAGGCCCAAGGCTTTCTGCTTTACCTTGTTCCACTCTCCCTGGGGCACTCTCTGCTTAAGTGCCCAACAACAGCTAGTGTTGCTGTGAGAGTCCCATGGTTAGGAATCTCTTTGTTCCCAGATCTGAGCCCTGCCCTGCCCTGGCTCCCCTGTGTCTGACCAAAAATAGCAAATAGCATAGGGGACAGCATGTGAGAGAGCCCTTTCAAAAGTTGTTTGATGGGAAGTTCTCTGCAGAAATTAAAAGCTACATAAAGAGTTTCAAGAATATTCATCCACCTCACTCTGAAATACAAATATTTTTTCATGCTAATCAAATCCAGATATAGGCTCATTGTCACCCATAAGCAACACAACTGCTTACAACTCCATGCTCTTGTGAGCTCTAGGGTGAAGGTAACCTCAGTAAAGTATGGCTATTCTCATGACAGAAAAAGGAAAAGGATTGCAGAGATTACTTTAGAGTCTCTCAAAAGCACTTACAGCTTGATCTCCCTTCACTTCCACTAGCAGTTTGGGGCTCTGCAAATCATAAAGTCAACTAAGGAATCCTGCCTAACAAACAATATGATGTAACGCAACAGTTAAAGGGTCAAGAAAGACTTTTTGTTGCTTATCAGAGGGGTAGCTGTGTTAGTCTGGATCTGTAAAAGCAGCAGAGAGTCCTTTGGCACCTTATAGACTGAGGCCTGGTCCACACTAACCCCCCACTTCGGACTAAGGTACGCAAATTCAGCTATGTTAATAATGTAGCTGAATTCGAAGTACCTTAGTCCGAACTTACCGCGGGTTCAGACGCGGCAGGCAGGCTCCCCCGTCGATGCCGCGTACTCCTCTCGCTGAGCTGGAGTACCAGCATCAACGGCAAGCACTTCCGGGATCGATTTATTGCATCTAGACAAGACGCGATAAATCGATCCCAGAAGATCGATCGCTTTCATCCGGACCAGGAAGTAAGTATAGACGTGCCCTAACAGATGTATGGGAGCATGAGCTTTCGTGGGTGAATATCCACTTCTTCGGATACCCACTTTTTTTGTTGCTTGTAACTTGAAAAAGCAAAATATGCTTCCCTGATCCACAACAAAACCATTGAAACAGGAACTGACTCTCTATCTTCACTATTGCCCTGTCCAGGGAGGATTGTAAGTCAGTGAGGAGTCTTGTCTGGGTCCTGTCTGCTCTGGATCAATTTTGAACCATGGCATGAATTCCTCAATGTATCATCAGAATTCTTGGGCTGCTGGAGATTGCTTTGGCACCCAGTGCCAGTTAGGGCAGTTCTGAGGTGCCATGACCCTACGGATATTGAAGCAGTGGCGAATAGCCAAGCACAGGGGATGCCTGGCCACATCCCCTAGCTCTAGGCTCTCACGGTGAGCAGGGGTTCTGTATCTACCAGGAAGAACCTCCCTTTGCTATGGATAGTCTTGGGGTGGACACTGGGTAGGTGTGGCATCTGCAGTGTAATCAGTGCCTCTTCCAACAGTAGACAGAATGCTGGAATTGTAGAAATAAACCATTCAGCAGCCTGCAGTTTGATCAGCACATACTGCAATCTTTAGAAATGCCCATAAAGAAGTGGTGACAGGGAGAGGTTGAGCTTGCTGGCTGCAGCAAATTTCTAAGCATTCCTTAAACAATAGTGAGCTGGAAAAAAAGGCTTTGATGATGACTGCGGGAAACACCAATGTATATGAGATATGAGGGCTTTAAACAAAAACATGAAAACATTGCTTGTTAATCAACAACATAAAAGTACACCTCATCCTCGGCAGAGCTGCAGGGAAAGGTGAAGACGATAGCTAGAGTAAGGTAGGTGTCAAAAGAAAATTGTGTAGTGAGTTGTCATGGGATTCAAACCATAAATGGAATTGATTTAAATTGTAATATCTTTGGGACAAAGGCTGATTTTTGCTATATGTATGTACTGTGCCACACACAATGGGGCCTGATCTGTGCTGGGTCTTTGTGGTGCTACTAGTCATAGATTCGAAGGCCAGATGGGACCATGGTGATCTAGTCCAGTGATTCTCAACCTTTTTGGCCTCAGGACCCATTTATAAATGTTTATGGCCTCTCACAACCCATAAATAGTCTGTGGTGGAGGCCCTGGACTGGTTTCAGTCAGATCCTGCCCCACTGGGGAATTGGGTCAGGGCTATCCCTAGACATTTTGGTGCCCTACGCAGCTCCCCCGTGGTCCCCAAGCCTCTGGTGGGAAGAGGTGGGGCAGGGGCGGGGGCTTTGGGGAAGAGGTGGAGGACGTGCGAGGGCAGCTTTCCTGGCTGGCTCAGCCGTCCGGGGGATCGGGCTGGCCGCTGGAGCAGCATGCAGCTGTGTATGGCACCAGGAAATTTGGTGCCCTACATTTCCTGGTGCCCTACGCAGCTGCATAGTCTGCATATGGGTAAGGACAGCTCTGGATTGGGTCATGTCCACTCACCCCACAGTGATGGCTCCTTCAGCTCCTGTGGGCTGGGCTTGGATCTCCACTCTGGGTGTTGCAACCTCTGGGATTGCATTGCCACCTGCAGCCCTGACAGGACCAAATTTGCGTGAGTGGAGTTGTCACCTGGCTCATGGGGTTGCAGTGCCACTCACTCAAATTTGGCCTATCTTGGACTCCCATCATCATGACAGCTGGGCCAAACCTGAGTGGTGCTGGGACCCCAGAGGTTGCAGTGCCTGGAGCAGGAAGGCAAGCCCAGCCAGCCCCATGGGATAGGAGCCTCAGGAGTTGTCAACTGCCACACGACCCTGTGACAGGGTCGGTAGCTCACCGCTGTGGCGCCTCCTCCTGGCCGCTTCAGGGAATTAGTTTTGCGCCAGTAGAGCGCCCTCTGTGGGCGGCATTCCGCCTGTCGTCTCGCCTTTGTGGGGTGCACGGACTTGCGTTGCTCCCGATGTCGGCGTCCTCTTCCAGAGCACTGCCCTCCAACAGTGTCCCTTTGTCCAATCACACCCCCTTCCGGGGGGGGGGGGTTAAACAACAGCCCCACACCCTCGAGTCCGATCCTCAGAGTCCAGGACCCGGTGTGGTTCTGACCGGCCGCTCCCTGCGGCCCGTGGCTGTGCATGGGACAGCACAGCAAACAAAGGGGGAAAAAGAGGGGGGGGACTCAGGCCCGCCCACTACTCTGAGTCCCGGTCCAGAGGCCCTCGGGTGACAGTCTCACGGTCCTTCTTCTCCTTCCTCCTCTGACTATCCCTCTGGACCACTTCCCCAACAGCCCTTCTCTACACTAGGCCTCCTCCTCTCAGGCCTGCCGCCTAGCAGGCTATGGAGTGGGGCCTTCTCCCACTCTCTCAGGCTGGGCTGGGCTGGGCTGGGCTGTCCATGGTGCTGGCCTCCCAGCTCTGGAGACAGACCTTCCCCTCTGAAGGCCTGGGACAGACTGACTGCTCCTGCTCTGTGCAGCCTTTTATATGGCTAAGCCAGGCCCTGATTGGCTGGCTCCAATCTGCCTTCTTATTGGCTCTCTGTAAGCCCTTCCCTGATTGGTTGGGCGACTGCGCAGGCGCCTAGGCCTGCTGCAGCCCACTCTCTCTGAGTGTGGGGCAATCGCCCCACCACAGACCCTTTGAAACATTCTGGCAATCCAATTTTGAGTCCTGACCCATGTGTTGAGAAACCCTGATCTAGTCTGACCTCCTGTTTATCAAAGGCCATAAAACTTCTGCAAAATAATTAATAGAGCATATCTTTACAAAAAATCCAATTTTGATTTAAAAATTGTCAGTGATGGAGAATCCACCCCAAGCCTTGGTAAATTGTTCCAGAGATTAATTATTCTCACCATTAAAAAATTATGCCTTATTTCCAGTCTGAATTTGTCTAGCTTCAGCTTCCAGCCATTGAATTGTCTTATATCTTTCTCTGCTAGATTGACGAGCTCATTGATAAATAATTGTTCCCTATGTAGTTACTTATAGATTGTAATCAAGACACCCCTTAGCTTTCTCTTTGTTAAATTAAATAAATTTAGCTCCTTGAGTCTGTCACTATGAGGCACGTTTTCTAATCGTTTAATCATTCTCATGACTCTTTTCTGAACCCTCTCCAATTTATCAACATGTTTCTTGAATTATTGGCACCAGAACTAGACACAGTATTCCAGCAGTTATTAATATCATATATTGTTAGTATTAATGATGAGTATATTATAATATAATAGTAAAGAATTATTACATAGAATTTAATGATCCCTTTTTTGAATTTGTAGGAAATCCAGGACATACACATTACAATTCTAGTACAATTTTGTGAGCCTACAACTTTTATGCACAATTTGGGGAGATTCTCTGCTGGTTTAAATCAGTGTAGTTCCATTGACTATGTCAATATATATCAGCTGAGAATATGACCCATAATCTTTAAGTAACAAGCCAACAAGCATATTTTGCTTTTTTGTTGTGAGTGCTCACCACTGAAGAAAAGACCTTGCTTACTGTAACCATGTTTTTCTTCTGCTTAGTCATTCCACCAGCAAACACTGCGTTTTCTCTGATGAGCTTAACAAGAGTACAAAAGTAATAAAAAACATTTTTGTCACTAAAGTAAGTAGATATGACTCTGAACATACACAAGGTTGAGATCTGTGGAGAAAGACGGTACCATTTTACATAGTTTTTTTTACAGATTAGAATTAAATTTATCCATCTGTCTAGGTTTTTATACTATGCTTATCACTAGTATTTAAACACTTTAAGAGTCAGATTTGTAAGAGATTAGCACCCAGCATTTCCCCTTTCGAATCCTAGATGAAGTATCAAACTTTTAACAGGAGCTGCCATGTGCTGCCGAGCACTTTTGAAAATGTTGCCACTTCAAACATGGGAACTGAGCTTTTATGAAAAAGCTCTCTCTCTTTGCTTTTCTCAGGGCTATGATCCCAGTCCTGGTCTGACTATATGTGCTTGGCTTTTTTGCCCTTGCTCTCCGGTGTTTTCTCCTGCTTCTCTCAAATACACAGACACACACAGCTCCATTAATCAATGTCCTAGCTCCTCCTGTGTTTGCTATATCATTCTCTGAATTCCCAAAAAAACCCTCAGCCTACATGGCACAGATTCTGCTCAGCCTTGCCATGGAGGTCTGTAGGGGTGGGGTGGGGGTGTCTCTTTTTATTACTAAATAGAGGGGAATTTAACTGCCAGGGCCGGCTCCAGGGTTTTTGCCACCCCAAGTGGCAGGGGAAAAAAAAGAGCCGCAATCGCGATGGGTGGCAGCTCCACCACGCCACTTTCTTCTTTGGCAGCAATTCGACAGCAGGTCCTTCCCTCCAAGAGGGACAGGGACCCTCTGCCGAATTGCCGCCGAAGAGCCCGACATGCTGCCCCTTTCCCTTGGCCTCCCCAAGCACCTGCTTGCTCAGTGGTGCCTGGAGCCGACAGAGGCGGAGGTGAGCTGGGCGGGGAGTTGCTGGTGGGTGCAGAGCACCCACGGAGTCGGCGCCTATGGTGCAGCTCACCACCGTCCAGAAAACTGTCTTTTGGAATTTTTAGCAATGGTAGGGCCACAGAATGAGTTGCGCAGGAGTGACTGGGAGCATGGGGTCAATTTCCCAGTTTGCAACTGTCTCCATCCCATAATGTTCTCTGTGGCCCATAATTTTCATGCCTTTTAAAAAAATCTCATAAACCTATGTGACCCTCCTTGCTGTCTCCCATATCTGACAGAAGCATGGAGCCTGCACAGCTTAGCACTGTTGTCAGGAGCATTGGAAGCTCAGGGCACACAATCCTGAAGTATTTGCAGAGCCACAAGAAGAACCAAATGAGTGGGGAACCAGATGATGCCTTGGAGGACAGATTACTGTGGGACATAGCGAGAACCAATTAAAGGTTGTTGGTGGCGTTCACGGAACAGTTGCGGATAGTGGAACACTGCTTCTGGGGCTAAGAAATAAGCCTTGGCTAGTGAGATTGCATCATAATGCAGGTTTGGGATGATGAGGAGTGGCTGCAGAACTTTCAGATGTGCAAAAACACATTCTTCAATCTGTGCGCTGAGCTTGCCTCAGCTGTCCAGTGCAGGGACACCAAAATGAGAGCTGCACTGACAGTGGAGAAGTGAGTGGTGATCACAGTGTGGAAACTTGCAAAGTCAGATTGCTACCTGTCAGTCAACAATCAATTTGGAGTCAGGAAATCGACTGTGAGGGACGTTGCGATGCAAGTGTGCAGTGCCATTAATTGCCTCCTGCTGCGCAGGACTGTGACTTTCAGTAATGTGCAGGACTTAGTGGATAGATTTGCAGTAATGGGATTTCCCGAACAATGGTGGAGCAACAGATGGCATGCATATCCCTATTTTGGCACCAAACCACATTGCCACTGGGTACATCAACAGAAAGGGCTACTTTTCTATGATTATGCAAGCACTGGTGGATCACCTGGGATACTTCAACATCAGTGTGGGCTGGTCAGGGAAGGTGGATGACACATCTTAAAAACATAGGACTGTTCAGAAAGCTACACGCAGGGACTTTCTTTCCCAACTGGTGGATTATCATTGGGAATGTTGAAATGCTAGTAGTGATCCTTGGGGACCCAGCCTACCCCTTCCTCCCCTGGCTTATGAAGCTGTACATTGGCCACCTCAACAGCACCAAAGTATGATTCTGCTATTGGCTCAGTAGGTGCAGAATGAGAGTTGAATATGCTTTTGGTAATTGAAAGGAATGCTGGTGTTGTTTGCTCACAAGATTGGACTTCAGTGAGAAAAATATCCCAATGGTTATAGCTGCCTGCTGTGTCCTACATAATCTAAGTGAAGCAAAGAGGGAAAAGTTTCCTCCAGGATGGAGGGCGGAGGTGGAGTGGCTTACTGCTGAATTTGGAGCTATTAGAAGAGCTCAGTACGGAGCTAAATGGCTCAGGGAAGCTTTGAAAGACCATTTTTATAGTGAACCAGAGTAGTGTGTGTTGTTGTATTGTGCTGTAGCTGGCCCTGCTCTTTTGTGGCCTGGTAGGAATTGTGCAGTGACACAGTTATCCTGACCTAACTCCCCGTATAGACAGTGCTATGCTGACTGGAGGGCTTCTCCTGTCAACATAGCTACCGCCTTTCAGGGAAGTGGATTACCTATGCTGACTGGAGAAGCCCTCCCATGAAGATAAGTAGTGTCTTCACTCTGCTGCAGTCTTTCAAGCAGGGCCGGCTTTAGGAAGTGCGGGTCCCGATTCGAATACCCGGCGGCAGTCCGGGTCTTTGGCGGCACTTCAGTGGAGGGTCCTTCACTCGCTCCGGGTCTTCCGCGGCACTGAAGGACCTGCCGCTGAAATGCCGCCGAAGACCCAGAGCGAGTGAAGGACCCGCCGCCGAAGTGCCGCCAAAGACCCAAACCGCCGCCGGATGAGTAAAAAAATTAAAAAGGCGCCTAAGTTTGGTGCTCTTCTTTAGGGCGCGGGGCCCGATTCAGGGGAATCGTCCTAAAGCCGGCCCTGCTTTCAAGTGTAGATAAACCCTGAGTATGCAGTAGAGCTGGGAGTTGGAAAAGAATTCAGGAGTACAGACTAGACCAAGTTGCTTCTCAAACTGTGAATTAAAATTTTTGCAAAACTAATAGTTTTAAAATCACTTTTCTGTCTGATATTTGTTAAAATTGAAAGATAACATATTTTAAACTGAAAAAGGGAAATATTTGTTTTCACATTATGCACAAGACCTCGACAGGCTTAAAAAAGAAAAAAGATAGGACATTTATATAGATAATGAGAATATCCAAAGTCACAATCATAGGATTTTATTCAAAAAGTTTGGAATGGATATAAACCCTATTTTTTTAGGACAGAAACCAGCCTCTACGTGATGGGATTAGGAAGAAACTTTCCTTCTGTAAATGTTATTTAATAACTAACTATACTAAGGTTTCTTGCACCTTGCTTCTCTAAAGCATATGGTACAGGCCATTGCTGGAGACAGGGTACTAGTCTAGATGGACCAATGATCTGATCTGCAATAGGATTTACATACATACAGTAGAACCTTAGAGTTATGAACACCTTGGGAATGGAGGTTGTTCGTAACTCTGAACAGGGCATTATGGTTGTTATTTAAAAAGTTTACAACTGAACATTGACTTAATACAGTTTTGAAACTTTACTATGCAGAAGAAAAATACTGCTTTCCCTTTATGTTTTTAGTAGTTTACATTTAACATGATACTGTACTGTATTTGCTTTTTCCCCCTCTCTCTCTGCTGTTGCCTGATTGTGTACTTCCGGTTCTAAATGAAGTGTCTGGTTGACTGGTTAGTTCATAACTCTGGTGTTCCTAATTCGGAGGCTCTACTGTAAAATGTTATAAGCACATAAATGCAGGATGAGGGCCTGGGATTATGTATTTCTATTTTTGTTTGTTTGCTCCCTTAATTTGTTTGTCAGTATTTTGTGTTGAGTCAGTTTCCCTGTAGTCTTTCCCTTTTGCAGGGGAGGAGAGAGAAAATATTTTTGACGTGGTATTGGACAAATCAGAAACATTAAGTTTTGAATTGTTTCTGTCACTTTAAGGAAAAAGGGAAATGAAATGAGTAGAGAAAGTTGCACGTGGGCACGAGGAAGGCCTACAACCATCACAGCCCGGGGGACTGAAACTCGCGTCTGCGCCCTCAGGACGAGTAGCTCTGTCCGCCTGAACTGGAAGTTTGCGCAATCGCAGTAAGATAGGCGTAAGAGCTACGCCCCCGGAGGAACTGCGAGCATGCGCAGTGCTGGGGCGCAGAGCACAACGCATGCGTAACGAAAGCTGTGTGCGGTTGCCGACCCCTCCTCCCCTTTAAGCGAGTTGTTTAGTGTCCTCCGGCAGGAGGTGACGACGGGGTGTGCGGCTCGGCTCGCTCGTTCGTTCCTACCCGGTGTGTGCACGGGCGGCGCGGCGAGGATGTCTGGCTGGGACCGGGAGATGGGCTTCGGGCCCGGGGGCTCGGGTCGGGGCGGCGCGGGGGACGGGCGGATCTACGTGGGGAACCTGCCGGCCGACGTGCGGGAGAAGGACCTGGAGGAGCTTTTCTACAAGTACGGCCGCATCCGAGACATCGAGCTCAAGAGCAAGCGCGGCCTGGTGCCCTTCGCCTTCGTGCGCTTCGAGGACCCGCGGTGAGCGGGACGGGGGAGAGGGCCCCCGGGAGAGCCAGCCCGGCCTGAGGCGGGTGGAATCCCTCCCCCGGGGCACGGAGCCCTGGAGACGGCCCGCCCGGGCAGTTACATCCGCTTCCCGCCCCGGCCCCTCGACGGGAAAGTCCTCTGCACCAGAGCCCGGGCGCGCACCCCCCGATCCCCAGGGGAGGACCTGCTACACCTCCCCACCCTCGGCCCCGGCCTGGCCGGACGTCCCTCCCCCGGAGAAGGAGCCTACCGGCCTGTTCTCTCCTAGCGGGCAAAGGCGACCATAGTCAGAGCCCTCCTCCCCCAGTTCCTCATGCACGCTTCCTGCCCTATGCATCACTCCGTGCCTGTGTGTGCGCCCCCCTCCCGGACATCTTCCCCCCCTCCCCGCAATCTTCCCTAGGAATAAATGACAGTGATGCGCACAGCAAACCTGCTCTCCCCCCTCCGAGCTGACGGAACTCTGCCTAAGTGACACCGTTACATCATCTCTTAAAAGAACACCCCGAAACGGCCCCATCAGTCTGTCCTGATACTTCCCAAGTCGTTTAGTTTCCCCTTTGTATTAATTAAAATGTGTAGATTTTCCACTTCTAATGCAAGATGCTACAATCCAGTGTATAATGTCACTATTTTGTCTGCATGGAAGCAATTGTAATATTACAGACACCAAGGTTTGAGCTAGCAGGAGAAATGAATTGATTCACTTTGGCCATGTAAATTATTGTGTGTGTGAGAGCACAGATGGATTGGGTTTGAAAACTTTAAACCCAGTATGGCTGTAGTCCTCAGCAACGTAAATAGTGCTTTGCACAACACCATTAATAAATAAATAATGGACAAGTGTGAGGGAAGAATACATGCTCATTATTGTCCTCTTTAATGAGTTTAGCTGATTGCAACGGTCTAGGTAACTGTCTTCTGAATTCTCCATATTTTACCTTTTTCAGGTAGCATCAAAGGGGCTTTGGCAAGCCTGGGGAATGTTTTCACAAGGTTCTAGTACCAGCAGTTACAAACAATTTGTAATGTACACATAGCCCCAGACTCTGAATTTCTGTTCGTCTGACTATACACATCAAGGTGTTATCATCTTCTTTGTCTCTTCCCTTTTTAAAAAGTTGATACTTCAGCACAACTCAAACAGATGCTTTCCTGCAGCAAGTG
The DNA here is from genome assembly GCF_027887155.1 of Malaclemys terrapin pileata. NCBI lineage: Eukaryota > Metazoa > Chordata > Testudines > Emydidae > Malaclemys > Malaclemys terrapin. Next base: position 11,109,147 of record NC_071520.1, on the reverse strand, counting down.
TAACTATTCACCCTCACCCCTATTTACCATGCAGGTATATGGTCTCTAATATGAGCATACTGTGGCTAAGCACAGTTATTACTGGTGAAATGCATCTGAATTTCCTAATATTGTGTTTAAAATATCACCCATGACAGTGAATAACATGTCTGCATTCATTATTTTTTAATCAGGGTTTATGGACATATTGTAGATGCATCCTCAGACATTACAGAGACATTATCTCTTGTAACCATTTTTGGCTTAGCAGAGACACATTATCACAGATTGCCAGTGACAGGGAAAGTAACTTCTCTTAGGCAGTTACAACACTTATTTTCAGGGAAAAGAAAACATTTAACTGAGAAAACAATGTTTTTTTTTTTTGGCTCCTTCAATGTAGATTAACATTTTGGGGGGTGGGGGTGGCATAAGAGTCAGAACTATGTGACCAACCATTTCTCCATGGACCATGAGCCAGTGTGTTATGGACCACTGGTGGATCAGACCCAGTTTGGGAACTACACTTCTAAAGTAAATCCATGCAACACTCAGGCAATCTAAGAGGAAGGGGTGTTCTTTATCTAGGTTATTGGGTAGATTGTTTTGTGTACAGATATTTTGTTGATGGTTCACAGGAGTTTAAATCTGTAGTCCCTCCTGCCTTTTTAAAAACAAACAAACATATAAATAACCCTCTCTCCCATCCCCTGTGACAATCTAAAGAGAAAGCCACACCTTGATAAAGATGACAACAATGAGGGTCTGATCCATGACTAGAGCTCCTAGGCCTATGGTAATACAAATAGTAACTAATAACAATAGATGCTAAACTTCTTAGGATTGGGATGCTCTGCTAATGATCTTCCAGTGTTATTTCTACCTTCCGCAATGGTTTTTGAAATTGATTTTAGAGCGAGTTTGCACATTTGTAAAGTTCAGCTTGCAAGGTCTGAATTTTGAAAAGATTTATATTTAAATGAACAGTTATTCTGTGGTTGTATATAACTTTGCAACTAGTTTCAAGGTTTAGTTTTCAGTTCATGCCCTTCTGCATGCGTTAGCATAGACTTGCTGGGATGGAAAGAGAGATTAGGTCTAGGCTATAATACAACATCAGAACTCTCTCAGGAAAACAAATATCCCTTGTATATAATTATGCAAGGCAAAACACCATAATGAGGCAGTTTCTAATAAGTGGCTTATAAGTGAAGGTAAAGTATTCGCCCTCACTGCCTGCCAGATTATGAAAGAGCTTTGTTCCATGTGGATCAGAGTTCAATCAGCCCTTCTGAGAAATTAAGTGGAAAATGGCCCCTTCTTCTAAGCATAGTGGATAGGCTGAACCTGTCAGTGAATGCAAGATAGATAATGTGACTCTCCTGTGTTCTTTGCAGTGAACATGGCTGTAACCTGAAATACATGATGCACAGGAACGTAAGAGCTTGGAAAAAGCTTTTAATAATTTACAGATGTGATACACTGTTGGCTGATTAACCCATTTCAAACTCAGTCCAAAATATCCTAAAATATTTTTGCAGCTACTTTAAAACTGCAATATTTCTAACACACTTGATGGCCCACTGAGATGTTGGGAATCACTGACTGAGTATCATTAATCACTGATTCATGTTATTTGTTTGCAGAGATGCAGAAGATGCAGTTTATGGGAGAAATGGTTATGATTATGGTCAATGCCGACTGCGTGTTGAGTTCCCCAGATCCTCCCGAGGTCGGGGTGGAGGCTTTGGTGGGGGGCTGCGTGGGAGGAATGGCCCTCCGTCACGACGTTCTGAATTTCGAGTCCTTGTTTCAGGTATGTTACCTTCCACACTTCAGTCTGGCTAGGACTCATCCTAATGCTGTGCCTCATTGTATTGTGTCCTTGTCTCACGAAAAAGGAGCTTCTCATATCACTGAAATAGTTTAAGGTTTCTCCTGTAACATGAAACCTCTTCCTGTAAAGGAGTATCCCGGTGCAGTTCCCTTTCCAGTTTGACTCAAGGAGGAGTCTTGTTGCTTTTTGGAGTGCATCTTGATGAACGGTGAGCAGAAATGTCTTCATAGCAGCCAGATGTGAACTCAGCCTTGGATTCTGAAATGTACCAGCGTTGTGTGAGTGGGCAGGTGGGTAGAAGGAGGGAGAACTTGGGCACCATTCTTGCACGATGAAAACAGTTGGGCACTAGATGGAATGGTACCTAACATTTCATCATAATTAGAAAGGATTTGTTAGAGCTCTCCTGTGATGTAATATGCTCTGATAGGTGTTGACATTTTGTTTGTAAAAAAAAAAAAAAAGAGTGCTCTGTGCCTCAGCAGCTCCACGTGATCTACTCATAGGTGCATGATCTACTCACTATGGGAAAGAATGACTAAGGCACCATGGAAGGGAGCCCCCTCAATCAACCAATGGATTCCTGAGGTGGGACTTCGTACCAAAAAACAAAGAAACAAACTGAAAAGGCCATTCAAGTAGTGAGTTGACATTAGGAAATAGGGGTGGAGGGGGCCCTTTGTGGGAGAGAAATGAAAGTATGTTTGGAAGTTCTGCAATGCATATGAAATCCCAGGAGGAAATTCAGTACTCCCTGACCGCGGATGCTTGAAACAGTCCATAAAAAAAACATACCTATATGTCTCTCCCGAAAACATGTTTATCTCCATGCATCACCTTAAAATACCCACATCTCCATTTCTCTGCATGCTCCTGTGACTTTATGGCTAAAAAAATAAAATGTTCCCTGTAAGGAAGCCACTCTACTGTAGCAATAAAATATCTTCAGCATTGCAGCAGGATCTGAACGCTATCCATTGAAACAGGAGTACATCTCTTCAGGAGCCTGGGAGGGCTGGGGGAGAATAACTGAAAATCATCTGATTTTTTTTTTGACATGAGCATGAAAACCTGCATTGGTAAAGGGTATTGTGAAGCCTTCTTGAAAATTGCCAGGACCAACAGTACATTAGAGTCTCCAGCGTGCTGTGGGGCAGGGAAACTCAACCCTTTGCCTTCCTTTAGGTAAACGTGCTGATAATTACCAGCTAAACGCATGTGGTTTTGCTCACTACCAGAGGATGAACTGCTGGAATCTCAGGACCCAAATTAATACAACTGATATGAATGGGACAAGCCAATCTTGGATGGGGAGCTGAGCTTGAGGAACCTTAAGGAAAAAAAATGTCCTGCTTTGAGAGCAAAATCTTCATTACAGACGTACAGGGTTTGAGGGGTGGTTCTGAATTACTTTGCAACAGCACAAATAGCAGATTCCTCTGAAATCTCAGCACGTTGAATTCCAGAGAGACCCAGGGACTATCTTACTGACAGGAGGCCCAAATTTTGTACCTTCCATGGAAGGCTCAGCTGCTGGTTTTCTGGAATGGAACTTAGTGCTATTTTTTGGATCCCTCCGTTCTTATTGCAGTTCTGATCCTATGGAAAAATCACAAAGCACATGGAAGTGATGGAACCCTGGGCCTGGCAGGGTCAGCATCCCTTGGACAGTCTGAGTAGATGGCCTTTTTGTTTATATGGTGTCTTATGTTTTGTGTTCTCCATGCTCAGGGCTTCCTCCGTCAGGCAGCTGGCAGGACCTGAAGGATCATATGCGTGAAGCTGGTGATGTTTGTTATGCAGATGTACAGAAAGATGGAATGGGTGTAGTTGAGTTTCTCCGCAAGGAAGATATGGAATACGCACTGCGTAAACTGGATGACACCAAATTCCGCTCTCATGAGGTGGGTTCGTGCCTTCAAGGGAAGAGCATGTGTGTGCAGTCATGGAGGAGCATACACTTTCTTTCCTTGTCATGCTGCTCTCAGGAGGCATAAGAACAGAACCTAGTGATAACGTTGGAGTTGGTGGTTAATAGTGACCTATTACAATAATATAAAGGGTCCTTCCCACCTTTTGTGACACATACCCCACTGTGGCTTGGCATGTTAGGGTCTTGGCTCAGTGCGTGAAGTAACTAATATTGGATGTTTTAAAAATATAACATTTGGAAGGGGCGGGGCTCAGACAAGCCCGTTTGTCCTAGCTGAGAGCTGTACTGTTGGCTGCACCCTTCATTACCTGGAAGCCAAGAATTTGGACTGCTTGCCTCTGACTTCTACAGGGTAAGCTAGCTTGCTGTGGCATTCTCCCTTTGGCCACAGTGGCTCACAGCCTTCTCCTTTCAACTAAGCCAACTCATGTTGCCTGTGCCAGCTGGGGGCTTTGTCAGCAAACTACAGTACTCTCCCAAAGAACAAGCTGGTGAACAGCTGTGTTGGTTTCTATAGCTGTTTTTCCCATGCCCCAGCATGGAGCCTCTTCTTCTGGTGGTCTCCTGGTGTCTGAGCCAGTAAACCACAGCTTTTTCATTCTTGGAGCTGTGCTACTTCATTGCAACCACCTTCCAGTGGCTGAGCTGTTCTGCTCCAACCATCCCCTCAGCTGAAGGCTGAGTGTGCTTGCTGTGGAGATTTCCTTACAGAACTTGAGGTGCTGATATATGATCGTGACCTGAGAGTTTGGCCTCTCCTTACTGTGCTGAAGGACCGTACTAGTATCTATAGTTATTTCCCTCCAGCAGTTAAGGATGGAGTCAGACCATTGGGACCTTCACCCTCTGGCTATACTGGTTGCCACAGCCTCTTCCTTTGTGGTTGGATGTGGGAGGCACTTGTCCACAGTCCTCTTCTGGCTGCTGCGCCTCTGCCCTTGCAGATGATGATGGCTAGCAAGGTATTTCTCACTAGTACATGCACAATACTGTTTTGTAACGAACCTCTTCAAGGCATCAAGTGCCAGCGCAGAGTTTGACCCGAGCAGCAGTAGATGGATTTATACTGCCCTCTTTGTGGAAACTCCAGTCTTTGGTTATTTATGCTTTGGTCTTAAACTCCATTTGGTGTTATTCATATTAGTGGAGGACTGTTAATCAGGATGCTATGTAAATGTTTGGGTTTTCTTCTTTGTTTAAATTTCAGGGTGAAACTTCCTATATCAGAGTCTGTCCCGAAAGAAGTACCAGCTATGGCTACTCGCGGTCCCGTTCTGGTTCAAGGGGTCGCGATTCTCCCTACCAAAGCAGGGGATCACCACGCTACTCATCCCCCTTCAGGCCATACTGATTGCATCCAACAGGGACTTTTTAAAAATGTGAACTGAGCCTCTTTTTTGCTCGGAATTTACATTCCAAAACTGATGGATATAGTCTTTCGTAGGAGCTCTTTGTTTTTCCTTTTTATTCAATAAAAATCTTTTTTTTAACGACTTCCAGTTTTTACTAGGGAAATGTTGGTAATGAAATATTTTGAACCTCTGCAGTTCAGTCTTGTTTTTGGTTTGGAAAATGTCAAGTGTACTTTTTTCCCTCCTCACTGAGGAAAAATAAGCTTGAGAATTAGCGCAGTAACTATTGGTGGCTTGTCTGCAGGACGGTGATAAAACGCAATGGAGTGACTGTATGACTCAGCCTGTTGTGTAGAAATATATTTAAATGTTTTAGTAACTCACAAGCAGTGGTTGTCTTTTGTACAATTAGAGGAAGATCATTGCATTAAGAGGAGGTGGGAGCAGGTGCAAGCAACTCTGAGGTGTGGGCTGGTAGGTGCCTAAATATGTACTGAGAGAGTGGTTTTCCCTTGCAGCATCAGAACAGTCACTCTAGAATGGCAGGTGGAGGAGGGCTGAACTGCCTGAGGGCATTTTTCACACGGGAAGGTGTTACTCTTAATGAGCTGGCTTTCTCCCCTTTACAATAACTTAGTGAGAAAAAAAGGGGAAATAAAATTGTGCTATAGCACCTTCTCAAAGTGCTGTATGCATTTATCAAGCATCTCTACTCTTATGCAAAAGTACTGCTTGTTTTACAAATGCCTAAAATCACAATGCAGCCAGAGTGATTTATATGAAGTCACGGAGTCAATGATAGGACAAATAATAAAGTCCAGGAGCCATGGCTGTTCTACTAAAATTTCCTCTAAATAATAATACTAGGAGTACTTTTCATCCATAGATCTCAAAGTGCTTTACAGAGGAGGCTGGTATCATTATCCCCATTTTACAGATAGCATATGTGAGGCACAGAGGTGAAGTGACTTGCCAAGGGTCATCCAGGAGAGTAGTAGTAGAGCTGGGAATAGAACCTAGGTCCAATGAATCCCAGTGCATGGCTCTAACCACGAGCACACTGCTTCTAGTGGAGACTTCTCTTTGAGCTCGTGGCTCAGTGTCTACCTGGCCTACAGAAGCTTGATAGACTGCTTAATTTTCTAAAATCTGCTCTGATGTGTGACCAAAAAAGTTACTGTGCATCTTTATTTCACACCTGACTTCACGTGATGTCTAGCTTCCATGTAGTGGAGTTATTTAACATAAATGACAGTTTTGCTGCCTCAGCCTGTGATAGGAAGGCTAAGCTATGCTAGAGCATTTCAGCAGTGCAAGCAATTGTGATGCTTAACACCTTTTGTATCCCATAGAAGTGCTTTTAGTGGTGGACAGACACTAGCAGCATTACTGCAGTTACACTCACTCTGAGCAAAGCCCACAATGGTTGCATCCTGCACCAGCTCACCACGCTATCAATGTGGACAGAAAGCAGTGGGACTTCATTTGTACCAGGGCAACTGGTCTTTTGAATACACTTTCATAATGGCCCTAGAATCTTTCTAATTTTCTGTCTGAGCAAGGATCTCCAGCTTAAAGCCATTATTTCACTTAAGGAACCGGCACGTTTCCTATACAACCTAAATAGAATTTTAGGTAACTAATTTACAAGCACAAAACTGGACGAAGCACTGGATAGAGTGCAGTGTATATAAATATGGAACAAGATACAGCATTGACATGGAGGTACTTGGTAGAGGCAAAAAAGTTCATAAAGATTGCAGCATCTAATAAATCAAGTGCTTTCTTAGTCTGTAGGGAAAAGTGAGTAGTGACAAAAAGCAGTTTTATGTAACATTCTCCTATGTGGGACTTTGGGTAAGTATCAGATCACTGAGTGACAAGATGGGAGAAGCTCCAAATTAATCTAAGTACTGCAACGTTCTACTCATTCTGCTTAAGTAATTTGACAGTAAAATAATACCAGTTTCCCTCCCCCAATCAGCAGGGTTGATGGAGGCAGCTGTTGTGTCTAGAGTGCTAACTGTGCATGATATTTTCAAGGTTGACATTTGGAAAGCTTCACCAAATACAGACTAATCAGAGGCACTGAGGCCAAATTTCTAGATTTGTAATTGGCCCATAGCCTTCCACCTTTGTATATACTAGAAAAATACTCCAAACCTTTAACTTCAAAGTAATCTTACAGAAGAAAAGAAGGAAGAAAAATCAAATAATTATGTGAGGGTGTTATTCTTGGGATTAGACACTTGCATCAAGATATTCCACAGCCATGGTTGCATATATGTCAATTGTCACAGATGACTTAAAAGCTGAAGTGGCATTCCAGACCTTGACTTTCACTCGGATACCTGCAGAAAAGTATCTCGCTCCTCTAGCTTTGGTAAAGGGATGTTACCTATTAGCAAACAAAACAAACAATGATAGCATGAGACAAACTGCTCGTTATTTAGTCATTCCTACTACTAAACATACACTTGCCCATGTGGCTCGCTTTAAAAACTTACAGCTGACTAGCTTTTCCCCTGCAAACAAGCTCCACTTTAATTTACAGACAGTTATCTCTTAGAACAAGTCAAATGTGTGCAATAACATTAGGGTAGGATAAAACCCTTTACTTGCTATCATTGCCCTACTTCAGTATCTTTCTGCTACTGGCCAGTGCATTCAACTGTGGCAGGTTACATCTCTCAAACCAGCTCAAGCCATCTACCTGGGCTTTATCAAGTCCAAATGAGTTATATATAAAAAGATGGTACCTGGTGGGGCTATGAAATATTCCTCAACTGTTTCTCTGGCATTTCGCAGCAGCTCCTCAGTGCAGTTGCCTTCTGTGATGTTATCTTCTCTGAGATACAGACATCTGAGGAGCACAGGAGACGACTAGCAATTTCTGAGACTACCTTCTTTGCCAACTAAGTACAGGAGCATCTGGTACTGGCTATAAAGTCATGCCCCTGGAGCCAGGGGGAGATTGCCTGGTTCTCAAACAATTAACATTAATTTTCTAAGCTTGTTCCAGTTCAAAATGCTATTAGCATATCTTATATAGGTGAGCAATCTCAACTTCCCTCCTGCCTGTCCTATAGCTCAGTTAGCCGACCAGGCTCCACATATAACCATACAAATGATCTATTGTAAACTACAGTGAAACCTTGGGAAATTTCCCAATGTCTTCAAATCAGCAGGACCTTCAGCACTGAGCTGTACATGGCCACAAGCACAGAAGCGCTGCATTGGACTTACTGCTCAAGATTATTGGCACTACTTTGTTAAAAGCTGAGTGAGACAAACCCTATATGAAAGTGTACAGTCAAGCTGACTTCTTGACCAAGTAAAGCTGCAGAAGAAGTGACAGCAATACAAAGTAGGCAGCCTGTGTATCAAGAGCAGCAGGGATAAACACATTTTGAAGTGACTCGGGATCTTGTTCCAGGGCATTTGGGGGACAGCATGTTGTGACATGAAGACTCCGTGCAAGATACATTAAGGAATTGGAGTACATCTTTGTTATGCTTCTGTGCCTAGATCAGGGACATCACACAGACGTTTTTCCTACATAGAACCACATTGATGTAGAACACTAGATAAAGTTTTTGTGGAAAAGGGACCAGTTTCATAGCTGGGATGATTAGTGAAAACAGTGTTTCTGTTGAGACTATGGGTGTAATAAACAACTTGGTAAGTTAACAGATAAGCAGGTCACTAGCCATGATTTGTTACCTGTCCTCTAGTACTGAATCCATTGGTTCTACCCCTTCTGTGTTAACAGCATGAAGTTGATCAGCAAATTGGATTGCTTTCTCCAGCCGTTGTACACCCTCCCAGTTGCGGAAGTCAACTAGTGCCAGACGTTCCAGGTGATCAAGCACCTCCACAGTTACTTTTTTCTGCAAAAAGAAGGAAACAAAGTCACAGATCTAGGTCCTAGAAGGAGACTGCCACATACTGATGAGTTGGTGTGGGCAGAGATGAGTAAGCTATAAATATTGCTGCTAAAATTCTTTAGAGTAAAAGCATTTCTTGTTCAAGAAATAACTATTGTATTATATTTGAGCATCTTGATATTTTGCTGTATTTTATATTTCCTCATCTTTTTAGTGAAACCAGATTAGAAGCTCCTAAAAAGCACACTGCCGAATGGATACAACAAAGTAGCACGAGTGCCCAGCTGTTTGTATGAATCAGATTCCCCTCCTCATTTGGTGTCTTTCCTCTCCTCATTTGGTGTTTAGCAGAGGTAAGTCAAAAGAGCTATTACTCTTATAACCAATACACACAACTCCAACTGACTACAGCAATGGCTCTCAACCTTTCCAGAACACTGTACCACTTTCAGGAGTCTGATTTGTCTTGAGTACCCCCAAGATTCACCTCACTTAAAAACTACTTGCCTACAAAACCAGACATAAAAATACAAAAGTGTCACACCACACTATTACTGAAAAATTGCTTACTTTCTCATTTTAACCTTATAAATCCATTGGAATATAAATATTGTACTTGCATTTTAGTTTATAGTGTATATAGAGCAACATAAACAAGTCATTGTCTGTGTGAAATTTTAGTTTGTGCTAACTTTGACAGTGCTTTTTAAGTAGCCTGTTGTAAAACTGGGCAAATAACTAGATGAGTTGATGTACCTCTTGGAAGACCTCTACGTACCCCTGGTTGAGAACCACTGGGCTAGAGGAGCCAAAGAATGCATTATCGCAGCCATTGATCTAGCAATGTGGGGGAGATCCTCAACTTGAGTAAATTGTCATTGTTCTGTTGACTTCAGTGGAGCCTGACAATTTATAGCAGCTGAGATCTGCCTCTGTAAGTTTGAGTGACCTATGAACTTTAATGCTATCACAAGAACACTTGATTTAAACAAATGCTGCCCCAGAACACCGTAGGGTTAGTTTAATTATTTCAGTTTAATATGAAAATTAATGACAACTTATTTTGTGTAGCTCTGTCTTCCAAGTTCCAAGGCTTACGATGGTTAGGAAGACCCGCAACACCTGTGCCAGCACTGCTACTGTCTCCTCCACCTGTGCCTGTAGCCAGACAGAGTGCCTAAGCATGGATGCCTCTACCCAGATCCTGGTGTGGTTTTGCAAAGACTGTAACTTGCAATTTCCACTTACGGATATCCAGGCTGGGGGGACCATCCAATGTGAAAGGTGCCTGCTGGTGGAATCTCTCAGGCAGCAGGTGAGAGAGCTACAGGAGGAGGTGGCTAGGTTGAGGAGCATCCGTATCCACGAGCAATTCCTCGACAGTGTCCATGTGGAGACAGCTGAGGTAGCTGTCCCAGTACACAGGACTGCTGATACACCACTGGTGGAGGAGGAGATGGCTCAGGGTGGACGCTGGCAGCTGGTTACTTCTGGCAGCAGGCAGTGCTCCACCCTTGCTCCGAACCCTCCTGCCGTGGTTATAGGTAACCGTTATGCTCTTCTTGATACAGGAAAGAAGGAATCACTCCCTACAGTAAAGGAGGAGAAGCCTCGTACCCCTAAGGCTGGAGAGTCTGCTGCCACCACTGCAAATAGGAAACGTAGGGTAGTGGTGGTCGGAGACTCTCTGCTGAGGGGGACGGAGGCGCCCATCTGTCGCCCTGACATTTCATCTCGAGAGGTATGCTGCCTGCCGGGGGCCCGTATCCGAGACGTTACGGAGGCATTGTCGAGGATTATCCGGCCCTCTGACTACTACCCCATGCTACTCATCCATGTGGGCACAAATGATACTGCGCGGTGTGACACTGAGCGGATCAAGAGTGACTACAGGGCTCTGGGAGCACGGGTGAAGGAGTTTGGAGCACAGGTGGTATTCTCTTCAATTCTTCCTGTTAAAGGTAGGGGCCCGGGCAGAGACAGATGCATCATGGAGGTGAATGCCTGGCTGCGAAGATGGTGTCGCCAGGAGGGCTTTGGCTTCCTAGACCACGGGATGCTATTCGAGGAAGGACTGCTAGGCAGAGATGGCGTTCACCTTTCGAGGAGAGGGAAGACCCTATTCGGACACAGACTGGCTAACCTAGTGAGGAGGGCTTTAAACTAGGTTCGACGGGGACAGGTGAGCAAAGCCCACAGGTAAGTGGGGAACATGGAGACCGGGGAAATGAGTCGGAAACAAGAGGGAGTGTGGGCTATATTGGCAGAGAGAAAGGAGAGTCAGGAAAAAACTGGGAGGAAAGATCAAACCAGTATTTTAGATGCCTATATACAAATGCGAGAAGTATGGGGAATAAGCAGGAAGAACTGGAAGTGCTAATAAATAAATACAACTATGACATTGTTGGCATCACTGAAACTTGGTGGGATAATACACATGATTGGAATGTTGGTGTGGATGGGTACAGCTTGCTCAGGAAGGATAGACAGGGGAAAAAGGGAGGAGGTGTTGCCTTATATATTAAAAATGTACACACTTGGACAGAGGTAGAGATGGACATAGGAGACGGAAGTGTTGAGAGTCTCTGGGTTAGGCTTAAAGGGGCAAAAAACAAGGGAGATGTCATGCTAGGCGTCTACTACAGGCCACCTAACCAGGTGGAAGAGGTGGATGAGGCTTTTTTCAAGCAACTAACAACATCATCCAAAGCCCAAGACTTGGTGGTGATGGGGGACTTCAACTATCCGGATATATGTTGGGAAAATAACACAGCGGGGAACAGACTATCCAACAAATTCTTGGACTGCATTGGAGACAACTTTTTATTTCAGAAGGTTGAAAAAGCTACTAGGGGGGAAGCTGTTCTAGACTTGATTTTAACAAATAGGGAGGAACTCGTTGAGAATGTGAAAGTAGAAGGCAGCCTGGGTGAAAGTGATCATGAAATCATAGACTTTGCAATTCTAAGGAAGGGTAGAAGGGAGAACAGCAAAATAGAGACAATGGATTTCAGGAAGGCAGATTTTGGGAAGCTCAGAGAGCTGATAGGTAAGGTCCCATGGGAATCAAGACTGAGGGGAAAAACAACTGAGGAGAGTTGGCAGTTTTTCAAAGGGACACTATTAAGGGCCCAAAAGCAAGCTATTCCGCTGGTTAGGAAAGATAGAAAATGTGGCAAAAGACCACCTTGGCTTAACCACGAGATCTTGCACGATCTAAAAAATAAAAAGGAGTCATATAAAAAATGGAAACTAGGACAGATTACAAAGGATGAATATAGGCAAACAACACAGGAATGCAGGGGCAAGATTAGAAAGGCAAAGGCACAAAATGAGCTCAAACTAGCTACGGGAATAAAAGGAAACAAGAAGACTTTTTATCAATACATTAGAAGCAAGAGGAAGACCAAAGACAGGGTAGGCCCACTGCTTAGTGAAGAGGGAGAAACAGTAACAGGAAACTTGGAAATGGCAGAGATGCTTAATGACTTCTTTGTTTCGGTCTTCACCGAGAAGTCTGAAGGAATGCCTAACATAGTGAATGCTAATGGGAAGGGGGTAGGTTTAGCGGATAAAATAAAAAAAGAACAAGTTAAAAATCACTTAGAAAAGTTAGATGCCTGCAAGTCACCCGGGCCTGATGAAATGCATCCTAGAATACTCAAGGAGCTAATAGAGGAGGTATCTGAGCCTCTAGCTATTATCTTTGGAAAGTCATGGGAGACGGGAGAGATTCCAGAAGACTGGAAAAGGGCAAATATAGTGCCCATCTATAAAAAGGGAACTAAAAACAACCCAGGTAACTACAGACCAGTTAGTTTAACTTCTGTGCCAGGGAAGATAATGGAGCAAGTAATTAAGGAAATCATCTGCCAACACTTGGAAGGTGGTAAGGTGATAGGGAATAGCCAGCATGGATTTGTGAAGAACAAATCATGTCAAACCAATCTGATAGCTTTCTTTGATAGGATAACGAGCCTTGTGGATAAGGGTGAAGCGGTGGATGTGGTATACCTAGACTTTAGTAAGGCATTTGATACGGTCTCGCATGATATTCTTATCGATAAACTAGGCAAATACAAATTAGATGGGGCTACTATAAGGTGGGTGCATAACTGGCTGGATAATCGTACTCAGAGAGTTGTTATTAATGGTTCCCAATCCTGCTGGAAAGGCGTAACGAGTGGGGTACCGCAGGGGTCTGTTTTGGGACCGGCTCTGTTCAATATCTTCATCAACGACTTAGATATTGGCATAGAAAGTACGCTTATTAAGTTTGCGGATGATACCAAACTGGGAGGGATTGCAACTACTTTGGAGGACAGGGTCATAATTCAAAATGATCTGGACAAATTGGAGAAATGGTCTGAGTTAAACAGGATGAAGTTTAACAAAGACAAATGCAAAGTGCTCCACTTAGGAAGGAAAAATCAATTTCACACATACAGAATGGGAAAAGACTGTCTAGGAAGGAGTACGGCAGAAAGGGATCTAGGGGTTATAGTGGACCACAAGCTAAATATGAGTCAACAGTGTGATGCTGTTGCAAACAAAGCAAACATGATTCTGGGATGCATTAACAGGTGTGTTGTGAGCAAGACACGAGAAGTCATTCTTCCGCTCTACTCTGCTCTGGTTAGGCCTCAGCTGGAGTATTGTGTCCAGTTCTGGGCGCCGCATTTTAAAAAAGATGTGGAGAAACTGGAAAGGGTCCAAAGAAGAGCAACAAGAATGATTAAAGGTCTTGAGAACATGACCTATGAAGGAAGGCTGAAAGAATTGGGTTTGTTTAGTTTGGAAAAGAGAAGACTGAGAGGGGACATGATAGCAGTTTTCAGGTATATAAAAGGGTGTCATAAGGAGGAGGGAGAGAACTTGTTCACCTTAGCCTCTAAGGATAGAACCAGAAACAATGGGTTTAAACTGCAGCAAGGGAGGTCTAGATTGGACATTAGGAAAAAGTTCCTAACTGTCAGGGTGGTTAAACACTGGAACAAATTGCCTAGGGAGGTTGTGGAATCTCCGTCTCTGGAGATATTTAAGGGTAGGTTAGATAAATGTCTACTAGGGATGGTCTAGGCAGTATTTGGTCCTGCCATGCGGGCAGGGGACTGGACTCGATGACCTCTCGAGGTCCCTTCCAGTCCTAGAATCTATGAATCTATGAAAGTTCCAATTTGCACTAACATGGCAGCACTGTTGGGTATAGGGTTTAGAGAAACTGTCCTGAGTTTTGATTTGGAGGGATGTAATTAATTACATCATTATTTACTCTCAAATTTGCAGTTACTAGCAAACAGAGGAAAGTTACATTGACCAGGTCTGTTTAAATGTTTTGCTGAATTCACCATACCTCAGGGAGTGGTCTCTGTTCTGCATGCTGCCATGTTGGATTCTGGTAGACCTAAAGTGGAAGAGGTCAGCAGTGATAAATATGCAACAGCAGTTTGAATATTTAGGGTGAATAATCTCAGATCATAGACACATTGTCTAAAATACTTATAAATGGATTATATTTTGTAGGGGAAATTAGCCCTAGAGAGGAGAATGAAACCAAACCCACATGTACCAAGAAATAAAGTGGAAAGATTGGCTGTAGTGATGAATCAGTTGATGCAAAACAAAATATACTTTGCACTTTTGCACCTCAGGGCATGTCCCATTGCTTTAAGGACAGGGAAGCCTACTGACATTGTGATTTGCCAAAGGGACAAATAAGATTGTGGTACAGAATCCAGGAGTCTAATTCCTAGTCTTATGCTTTAAACATTAAACAATATTTGCTGCCTGGAACTTGCTAGCTGATTTATTACTCGTGTTCCTCTTACTCCTGATTAATTTAATGTAAAAAGTGGATTATATTTTGTAATCTATTGTTTTGCAGCTTTTAATTTGACTAATAAAAGTTTTGAAAATTAGATACATTATAAACTCTGTCTTCTAGCTACAGTCTCCTTGCTGTATTTGTATGTGACAATACACTAAGTGTAGCCCCTTGAATGGATCCTGATTCCTGTATGTAGCTTTGGGAGTCGCTCTGGTCGACAGACATATCCAGTGTTATGTATTCTGCTGTCATAATGCTAGACTCCTGCTTGTAACTGTCACCCATTGACCACTACTCCTACAAGGCGTCTCTTTGCTACTGTCACCGCCTGGAGGGAGGTTGGATGGGGGCAGTCGATTAAACATCCCATTCATGACAGGATCCCCGATTCTCCTTCCCTCCTGGCGCGGGTGGCTGATAGCCCCACGTGTCTTGCTATAAAGCCTGCAATGGATGAAGACCCTGGATGCGCGACTCCCATCGGATACATCATGGGAGCGAACCGAAGCCCCTCCTGTGTGGCTCCGGGGTCTCACCCAGCCCCTCCGCCGTGGGTCCCCCGCCGCTTCCTGCCGGCCGTCACTCCCTCCCGCAGCAGCCTGCGTGAAGCGGCTTCCCGGGGAAAGGCCACCCCAGTGCGAGGCTCCTCCCGAGGGAGCGCCCCTGATGGAGCGGCCGAACCGCAGACTCCACATTCTTCTCCCCCCCCCCCGAACTTCCGCTTCCGGAACGCAGCCTCAGGCAGCTGAGCGGATGTGCGTCATCGCGCTGCGCTTACCAGCGTCCTAAGAGAACGGGAAACACGTCAGTTGGGAACGCCGCATTTCTTAGCAGCGGCGGCTCCGTTCTGGGGAAGGGCGACGTGAGGCCCGGTCACTTCCCCGGGCCCGCGGCTCCGCCATGAACAGCGTGGGGGAGGCCTGCACGGAGCTGAAGCGCGAGTATGACCAGTGCTTCAACCGCTGGTTCGCCGAGAAGTTCCTGAAGGGGGACAACGCGGGGGACCCCTGCGTGCAGCTCTTCAAGCGCTACCAGCTCTGCGTGCAGGTGGGGGGCAGCGAGCTGCCGTGGGGGCGGGGCGGGGCGAGTGGGGGGGGCCTCGGGCTTCCTCTTCCATCACTGGGGAAAGGGGCCCCCTCCCCCGCACAAACCCTGCCCAGCCAAGCGCTGCATTGGGCAAGTTGGTGTCTGAGCCGGCGGCGCTCAGGCCCCGCCTGCCCTTGAGCAGGCTGCGAAGGCTTGGTTACGTTGGGCATTACTGGGGCAAAGTGACTGGTGAGTACAATAGAGGGAAGAGGATGGCTTGCTGTGTTACCCTGGTGAAATCGTTTAGCAAAACCAGCACTCAGATAAACTATCTGTGAAATGGGGATAAACTTACACACCTCAGAAAGTTAGTGTTATGAAGATAAATTCCTTAATGTTTTGAGATCCAGGTATTACAGTAGGTCTAAGTATTGTTAAGTATCATTTTGAAGAAAATCACTTGTGATGAGAAATTTAAAATCTTATTAAAATGTTCATAATTTTCAAGGCTTCTTGGGGACAAGCATCAGTCAGATTTGACTCATTTTCTTCAAAACTTCCCTTCATTTGAGACCCACATTAATCGGAGAGACTTGATGTTATAGAGACTCTAGTCATAATTACCACAGTGTGTGTGTATCCTGTTTTATTACTGTCAGTACTGATAGAATATTTCACTCACTCATACAGTATTAAATTCTCAAACATTAGTGATGACCTCTCTTTCCCCTCTCTTTAATTGCTTCTTATGCAGGGGGAATTTAACTTTCGGACATAAGAATGGCCCTATGGGTTCAGACCAAAGGTTGATCTAGCCCAGTATCCTGTCTTCTGATAGTGGCTAATGCCAGATACACCAGAGGGAATGAACAGAACAGGTATCAAGTGATCCATCCCTTGTTGCCCATTCCCAGCTTCTGGCAAACAGAGGCTAGGGACGCTATCCCTACCCATCTGGGCTAATAGCCACTGATGGACCTATCCTCCATTAAGTTATCTAGTTCTTTTTTAAACCCTTTTACAGTCTTGGCCTTCACAACACCCTAGTTCTTGTGTTACGAGAAGGAGTAAATAACACTTCCTTATTCACTTTCTCCACACTGTCGTAATTTGATAGACCTCTATCATATCCCCTCTTAGTCGTCTTTTTTCCAAGCTGAAAAGTCAGTCTTATTATTCTTTTCTTACAGCAGCTGTTCCATACCCCTAATCATTTTTGTTGCCCTTTTCTGAACATCTTCCAATTCCGATATATACCTCTACCTCGATATAACACTGTCCTCGGGAGCCAAAAAATCTTATCGCGTTATAGGTGAAACCGCGTTATATCGAACTTGCTTTGATCCACCGGAGTGCGCAGCTTTTCGTACTTTCATTGACTTACAGTATATGTATTACACACACGTGTTCTGAGGTCTAAAAGAAAATGGGAGGCAGCTCACTTGAGAATCTCTGGGTAAAGAAAAAAGGTGTGTGAGTGTTTATAAAAAAAAAAAAGGGGGGGGGGGAGGGAGAGGGACATGAACGACATGGTAGAGGTCTACTATAGACCTCCAAATCAGGAAGAGAAGGTGGATAAGACATTTATAAATGAAGCAGACATCTCCATATCCAAAATACCTAGTAGTATCCTGGGACTTGAACTATGTGGACATCTGTTGGAAAAGTAATATGACAAAATACAAAACTTCCAATTAGTTACTGGAAAGTATTGGGGACAACTTTTTTTCCCCAGAAAGCAGAGGAAGTAAAGCAGGAGGACAGCCATTTTAGATTTGATTCTGATTTAATGGGGAGGAATTGGTAGTGAATCTGAAAATGGAATGCAATTTGGGTGAAAGTGATCATGAAATTATGGATTTCTTGATTCTAAGGCAAGGAAGGAGTGAGAGCAGCAGAATAAGGAAAAAGGATTTTAAAAAGCAGACTTTAACAAACTCAAAGAACTGATAGGTAAGGTCCCATGGGAAGAAAATCTAAAGTGTGTGTGTGTGATCGATCAGGAGTCCTGGCAGTTTCTCCAGGAGACAAACTATCCCCATGTGAAGGAACGATAAGAATAGTAAGAGGCCAATATGGCTTCATCAGGAGGAGTGTAACAAAAATGATAAAATACCTAGAAAATCTGACCTATGAGGAAAGGTTAAAAAAACTGTGTGTGTGTGTGTCGTCTTGAAAGAGGGGGAAGGGTGGCCTGATAAAACTTCGATGTGTTAAGGGCTCTTATAAAAAGGATGGTGATGAATTGTTCTCCATGTCCACTGAAGGTAGGGCAAGAAATAATGGACTTAATCTGCAGCAAAGGAGATCTAAAATAGATATTGGGGGGTGGGGGGGTGGAGACTTTCTGTCAGCCATTTAAACTGTGGAATAGGCTTCAAAGGGCGATTATGGAATCCACATTACTGAAGATTTTTTTTAAGAACAGTCTGACAAACACTTGTTAGAGATGTTGTAGGTTTACTTGGTCCTGGTGCAGCGCAAGGCGCTGGACTTCATGACATCTCAAAGTTCCTTCCAGTCCTACATTTCTGTGATATAAAACAGTCTGTATGTTCCTTAACCTCTCCTATAAAGCTTAACTGGAGTCACCTTTACTTGTGTTTTTTCTCCATATATACACATTTTTAACGTAATAGTTCTTTCCTCCCTTTCTTCCACGTCCCTCCTACATGAAGCTTTACAGACTATTATTGATATTCAAGTTGGAAGAACAGGCCGTCGGTGCTTTTGTAACAGTCATCCTGTCAATTCCTTTCACAATGCAGTACCCCATGAAAACTTGATCTGTTGCCTTGGTGGTTCTGCTTACAGCACTGAAACGTTGTCTTCAGGTCTCTCTAGCTTCTCTTTCACTCATCGCATCAGGTGTAATTCCTCTAACATATGGATGAGAAGTGTTTGGTCAAGGGCTTGAATAAATTTATCTGATGGAGTGTTGGCTACAATTCATACTATGTTCGCAGTACCTCTTTGAGCATGTCTGATGGTATATTTTGATGGAAACCTTAATAGCAACCTTGATTGGTCTTAAATTATATCAGGCAGGGAACATGTCTTCATGTAGAACCACAAAACATTATTAAAACAAATTTGCCTTTTTTTTTTTTTTTCTTTTCTCCTAGAAAGCTATTAAGGAGAAAGACATACCCATTGAAGGACTGGAATTCATGGGTCCCAGTAAAGGAAAAGCTGAAAACTCCTCCTGACCTTGTTTAGGCATATTGTGCCATTACAATGACCTTTTGGACTTGGAAAAAGAACCTCACAAAGACAAGAAGATTGCCTTGGATTAGCTGTTATTTCTGCCTGGCTTTTTAAGAAGCAAGAAGTCTTTTCTGCAGTTCCTTTCAGCTAGATTGTTTGGTAATTACTGTTTCATCTTAAATGAATGTTGTTGGTGGTCTGGCATCATGCGGTGTGTGAAAAGCCTTTTTATCAATCTATGATCATAAGTGAATGTACTCTGAACAGGGGAATATTTATTGAAATGGGTTTAGATATTAGCTGGTCTATGATCAGTTGCTTTTTTATTTATATTATAATAGACAATTTTAAATGCTGAAATTAATGTGAAAGGTGTTAATTTACTTATGGGAGTGTGCTGCTGGGTTTTTATGGGGATAGAGTTGGTTTCAGTTTTCCTGAAAACTGATGTGCTACAGCTTTGCTTCTTATTGTGCAACTGTAGTGGTGTCAGAAATACCACTGCTGGAGTTGCAATGATTTTTGTTTGAATACACAAGGTGTTTTAATATAGAATACGCATCTGTTAAGTAAAGTTATGCTTGACTAAATGAGACAACTGTCCAATTAAACCTGCCTGTGCCCTTTAAGATGGAAAGGGGCCAGCCTGTCCCAGAAATGAACAGGAGCAACTGCTTTCAGAAGGTACTTTCAACAGCCTCAGGCAGTCTATGCGGATTTGAAAGGTACTGACACAACCTTGAATTTAACTCTGCTACTGAATGGCTGTTGCCCCATAAATAAAGCTTCAACAGCAATTCAATTACACTTCAGTTGTCCTTCTCCAACAGGCACCCCCGAGGTGCCCAAAAATCCTCCACAGATTAGCCTCAAAATCATGAAGTTAGATGTCAGCTTAAGTTGTCTAATTCAAATATCTAAGGGGTTCCTGCCTTATGATGCCCTAAAACAGTACCCAACAGTCAGTTGGAAGTTTGTCTTCCCGCTTTGTAATAATAAGAAATCTGAAAGGAGAGGGAGAAATGCAACTTTGATATATCCCTGCATGAAAACTAATGTCCTAAACCAAAATTTAGCTGGCTGAAGTCAAGAGTTATTTACATTTTTGATTTAGTAATATCAGGAACTGTTGAATGGTGATCTTAGTGTAGCATGTAAAGGATTAGTCAAGAACTAACTTGCTTTCCAAATTTCTTTAGAGACTTTTTTGTTTAGCCTTCTTCCTTACAGCAATGCATCTTGCCTCTAGCCTTCCTACTGAAAAAGATTTTTCCATGAGGAAGCTCCTGATGGTGCGTTTTAACTCAAGTCAACCTGAAGTCTATGAAAAACAAAGCTTCCCCTCCTGCCCCCAGCCCTTCCTTTCTAAATCCCTCTGGAGGTCTTCAAGAATGGATCTTTTTTTCTCTAGACCTTAATGTAACTGGAGAAAGCAAGAGGTGTGGGTGATTCAGAACAGCAGTTTCCCCTTCTCTGAACCTAAGGTTTGCAAAAAGAGAAAATCCTCCCCAGAGCCTTATGAAAGAGTTGAGGGAGGGAGTTTCCTCCCCATGAACCCATCATGAGCAAAGGGAGCAGTTGAAGGAGGGAGAAAAGGAGTCTCCTCTCCACCAGATGTGTTAAAAACTGTTGCCATTCTGTTGGACCATAGGAGGGTTTCAGTCCTTTGGAAAGGAGTTAGTTAATAGGACAGGAGCTCTGTTCCTAGGCACCTTCTAGGTTCTAAACATGGGGAAAAACCTTTATCTTAATGAGACTTTTTGTAAGAATTCGAGCTTCTTTATTACAGACTAGAGGAGAACTGCAGCTACCATACTGTGGTGCAGAAGATGATACATGAGACTTTTGACCAACAGATTAAAGCAGACTTATCTTCTGGACTTCTTGGAGGCTGCAGTGTGCCTACTATTGTAGGTCACTAGAGTTTGCAGAAACTGAGTTTATTTACTAATCCTCATAACAATTTAAAAAAACAAAGAAATGTCCATAACTTCAGTAAGATGGAGTTAATATTTCAGCTATTTAATTGCTGTAAGTACATATTACCATTAAAAAACCTCCAGAAAATACAGTTAAGGTTGCAGTTCTCAAAGTCCCTTTTCTACCTTAACTGCCTTAGTGATGCTCTCAGAATAGGGAACTCCTATGATATTATGTATTCAAAAGTTTCATTAGCCCAGTGACCATAACATGTAGAATACCTTAAGGGTGCTATGGCCATACATAGCACCCCAAAAAATTAAGCATAGCATATGGGAGCCAATCGTTCCCACTGTCTTCAGTATGGGCCTGATTCTGCTAGCTGCTGAGGGCATTCAGCTTCCTACAGCAAAAATGTAGATGGAATCAGTTTGATCCTGTAAGGGGCTAGCACCCTGTTCTTCAAGTATTATTAGAAAGAGCACTAGCTTATATTTCAGCCTCATACACCCAGACTGAGAGCTAACATGAAAAAAAAAATAGCATGGTAAAAGTCATCAATAAATATCAGGCATTTAGAGATGAAACAAGCTATAAAGACAGTTGTCTGTGGAGCATTCCATGCAGAGAAAGGGAGGTGGTAGGGTGGCATTGTTTGAGGCAGAATGAATGTTGGGGATGCTGTTTGAGATACAACTTTTAACATTCTTTAAGGATAATGTGCACTCTAGTCCCTGGCTGCAGCTTGCACTTCACCTCCGTGAAGTGTCTTCGGTAGGAGGAAAGAGGCGGTCATGCTAGTGTTTAGAGTATTACTATCCCAACTGTGGAAAAACAGTTTCATCAGCTAATGCGATTAAGCCAGAAAGTGCCTTATACTGAGCTTTAACATAGGGGGAAGCTTGCTTTAACACCACCTGTATTCTGCTAAGATGCTGTGTGGGCTGTGCTAATGGGGATGAAATAAATATTGTGAAATGGGGGGAAATAGTGTCTTGTCATGTTCACTGTAGAATTTTTCTTGTATTGGCTGATCATTTGCCATTCTCCCTCCAGCTAGAAGATAAGTAGGAATAGGATAGCTGAAACTCTTTAGAGAAGGGTAGTACTAATCCCTGAGCAGTATAAATTAGCTTTTCCTTTTACTGTATTGGGGAATATATACTTACTTCTACAACTTATTTTTATAATTAACTTACCTCATGGTGAGGACAAAGCCTTCAGTCCCTGCAGAATAAGTTTCTGGCCTATATTATGTTCTATATGTAGTCAGACAGTTGTCTGTCAAACTCTGCAGCTAGAATACTCCTGACCTGTGCTTTAGCTTTTAATGTTCTAAAGGAGCAGTAGTGAAATAAGACTCTGCTAAAATGACTGGTAAGTACAGAAATGTAGTAGAAAACAAGCTGTTTCTCCATTGCATCATCTATGTAGTACCACCATTCATTTTTGAATTAGGCTTGTTTTATTTTTTTTAAGTTTGCCACAATGAATGGGTGGGACCTATTCATGGAAGGTGTAAGGCCAAGAAGGATTCAGCTTTGGCTAAATTGAATTATCAGTACTACACAGTCTTAACTAAAGAACTCACTCCTAGAACTTATTTTTGAATATCTTCAACTGCTGTAGGAGAACACTTTGTATTTATGGTAGAATATGAAAATGCTGCTGCTTCAGAACACACTAGTTAAAATTAAAAGGCAGCTTCTTGCACAGGTGTGTTGCTGCTTTGTTGTCCATGATGGACAGCTTAGTTATGAATGTGCACAGCACCTCACTCCTAATTGGGTACGTTAGGCCCTAACTTATGCAGTAACATATGTATGAAGCAGTATTAGATTATTAAGCCATTTGGCAAAATTGCACAGGGAAAACAAGGCACGAGAAGTACTGGCAGGGGTGCAGAGCAGTGCAAATTCTTCAGGATGCTGCAAGAGTAGAACTTCGCTCTGTCACACTACAGGAGCATTACAGTAGGTAAGACAGTGATGTCTACTAGAGTAGACCTCTAGATGCATTAATGTTCTAGAGTTATCCAGTGTAGGATTTCTTGCATCTTCCTTTAAAAACAGTAGTTAGTTGCTGATCACCCACTATATTAGATGGACCACTACTCTGCTATGGGATGGCAGTTCCCATTAAACAACTTCAGTTCAGTAGCTTTCAAGAATTTTATCTAGCACTTATGCTCCTTTCAACATGATTAATGGCTTAGGGAGAAAAAAAATTATGGTTTAGATCCAATTCTGTTGCTTACATAAGAGTTTGGTTTTCTAGTTTGCATTCTTACCATTAGTCTGTTATCGGCCATAAAGCAGTAGACACTCCTACCTGTCATGGCTACATAAAGGAGATAAGCAGCAATTAAATCCCTCTCACTACACTATTGACTACAAAACTCTTTCCAGCCACCCAAGCAGAGTTTGTTAGCAATAAACTATCTGTAAACAGTATTGGGAAAAGACTAGATCAAGGATTTCCCGTTCTTTACAAAGGTCCACACACAAATGGTAAGTTAGGATTTATTTATGTTAAGTGACCTCCACTTCAAGTACAGGGCTAAAGGTCAGAACGCCATTTATAAGTAGACAGTACAAGGAATGCAGAATATGGTTTAGTTTGAGGGTCCCATACAATGTTCTGGTCCAAATAGAGCAATGGTCCAAATTGCTGCTGTGATCCAAGTGTTCAGTGATCCTCTTCATAGCCAGTCGGGAGAGGATTAGTATGAGGATTGTGAAACAGAGTTTTGTTCCCATCTCCCCATGGGAAGGGCTGTTGAAAGAAGTAATTGATAAGATTGCTTGGTAACTGCTTGACAAATCTGCTAAGGCACAAGAAGTCAACTCCTATAACAATGTTTGAGTCTGTACGTATTACAGAGTTTGGAAGCCTGGAGTAAGTAAGTTGAAGCTGAATTTACACCCACTACTTGTGGTAAGACAGCAGAACTCTTTCTTCAACGCTTGGATAAATCTACAATTCTAAAGATGTGATAGTCTAGTCAGCACTGCACCTCTTGCAATGTGTGCAAGTAACTGTGGTAAAAAGACACTTAAGTGTAGAAGTGAGTTTGATTTACCAGTATCCCAAGACAAAACCTAAACCATGGTACTTTGAACTAAATATTAGAGGCAGCTTATTACAAATTCATTCTATTTAAAAAGTAGCAGTAGATTCAAGAACTATAAAGAGCCCACCACTACTTCCACCCCATTAGGGTTCTTTTATCAATCGCTTCTGCTAGGAATAAGTTATTTGACATCACTTCAGGGATTCTCAATAGTTTTCATAGCAAGCCCTCCCCTCCCATTTAGCAATTTGGGAAAGACAGGGTGATCTCAACCTGACACCTGTGAGAGACCCCTTGGCTGAGAACCCATGCTCCAGTTCCTTCTACCCTTTCATTCATGACAATGCCGCCCTTTGATCTGCGTGGATGTAAGTTAAGGGGGAAACTATTTATGACCAAAACCTTGATGTTTAATGTTTCTTACACATGCCTGAGTGTAAGACACTTTAAGATGGAAGGAGAACTCAACATCTACGTATAAATACCACATCTGACAGCCTAAAAGCTCTCCCCCTGTCTCAACAGAAGTGAGCTTTTGATTCATGACATTACAAATGCACAGATATTTTCCCATCAGTCAGTTCTACCTCCCATCACTTATACCTACTGCAAAAAAAAAAAAACTGTAGTAATCTTGGAATAAATAATTCAGTGATTGGAGAAGATAAGAGCATCTTTAAAAGCATTGTTGCATATACCTTGGTCCTGATGCGGAGGTGAGCATAAGGAACAAACTCTTCTCTTTCATGTTCATGCTGCATCTTTAAGTAGCAGTTCAGCATGCATACAGCAACACCAGGAAGAGCAACCACAAAAGACAGGATCTTCCATGTCCGAGCTAATGAAGGAAATAAAATACAGTGAAGATAGTCAACAGTACAGCTAGTCAAAAAATGAGAATTTCTATGTGGTCATGCATTTCAAAATCTGTTTTGAATTAGAATGAAAACAAGTTTTCAAAATCTCAATTCTGAAAATACTGTGGTTTTGGATAATTTGAGATTTGTTTGAACAATTTTTCAAAATTTGTTTTCAATTTTTATATGAAAGCAGTAGGGACATGATTTCACATGATATAGCATCTGGTATTACCTAAAAAATAACAAATATATTCAAAAATTCTATTTTACAAATTTTCTAAAACAAATTGTGTTGAAACTTCCCTTCAAAATGTTTTCAAAGTCTTCAGTTTTGTGAAAAAAAGTTGGTTTAGTCAACAGTGTTTTGGCAGAAGACTTGTAATTAATATTTTCTGATCAGCTCTGATTAACAGTTTCTGAGACCGTAGCAAGCTTCTTATACTGCACTAACTCCCTGAATATTTCCTACATCTGTGCTGCACCAATTCAGCTGACAAACACTCTGGACAGATATCTTCTAATGCAATAGTTTTCAAACCGTACTATCAATGTTCTAGAAACATTTTCCTTATCAGAAAATCGATGCACTTAGAGAACTATGCAGAACGTGGCTAAGGAGGACTGGATGTGGTTGTATGGTGCAGTTACGATCGCTTGTGAAGTAGCCCCTTGACTCCCTTTTTCCTGTCTCCACAGGTGTACACAACACCTTATAAACACATACTATAACCCCACAAGTGCACGTATAGTACGGCCTGTCTACGTAAGGACAATTACAGCAGAGTGATTACACCAATCGGTGCAAACCCTTGCACCAGGGAATACTTCTCTGGTGCATTAGGGCTTTGCACCAATGTAAGCACACCATTGCAGAGTCCCTAATGGCGACAGGCCCTCGTACCAAGGAGGACTAACACCCTTGTGATTTTTTACACAAGGGGCATTCAGAGACCCCTTCCCCTAGCCCAGTAGGAGGGGGACGCAGGCTTGGGGAGGGGCAGGGGAGCGGCGTCTCCCCCGCCAACGGGGAAATGCCCCCGGCCCAAGGACTGGCTCGAACGGCGGCTTACGGCCTCAAGCCCGTTCCCGTTCCCCTTGGCCTGAGGGGGGGTTCGCTCAGCGCAAGGTCACCGGGTCATCGCCAGCCCCGCCCGGTCGCGGCTCCCCCGTTACCTGCCCCGGCCTCCCCGTGAGCCACTGCCGACATAAACCGCCCCAACGGGGTCCGGGGAGCGCCGGCGAGAAGCAGCTGGGAGACTCTTGCGAGCGCCGCCATCTCTACCGCTCAGGCTAGTCTGTGGGTGGGGGAGCTTCACCAAACACCGGAACAGGCAATAACCAGACGGGAAATGGGCGGGAAGACGGCGGCCTGCGTGGGACACACCGACACACCATGCGCATGTGCTCCAATCCGACCGCCATCTACCACATCCAGACCCACGCGAGGCTTGCCCCTAGATTCGTACTGAGCATGCGCCCTGCTCCGAACGGGTTCTACCTCGAGGCTGACATTGAGGATTGCAATCTGCTGTGGTCAAAGGCCTCCTTACTGCGCATGCGCTAATGGGAGGCCTCTCATCAGTCACGTGGTTCCTTTTGGCGCGTCTTCTGTCCGCGGCACCGGCTGAGGGGGGACCTGAGCTGCGCGGTGTACTCAGCTAGACGGAGAGCGCCCCCGCGTGTATAGCCGCCGAGCGCCATGGCTGGAACCGGAGAGGATCGTGGAGCGCGAGGATGGTGGCTCTAGGCAGCATGGGGGTGGTTCTAGAGCAGCAGGCTGGAGGGTCTAGAGCAGGGAAGGGCGGGCGCTAGAGCAGCAGGCCTTGGGGCGGAAGGTGCTGTGGGCAGTGAAACGGGTTGCTAAGGGCGGGACTGAGGGGGTGTTCTGGAGCAGCGTGGGGGAGAGCAGTGAGGCGGGAGATGGCTCTAGAAGAGCACTGCGGGGTTCTAGAGGCACGGGAGCTGAAGAAGAACCTGACTCTTGGAACTCCAGGTATCAATAAAAAGAACAGGAGTACTTGTGGCACCTTAGAGACTAACAAATTTATTAGAGCATAAGCTTTCGTGGGCTACTGCTGGTGGCTGAACTTTGTGACTTTGTCCTCACCCACAACTATTTCACATTTGGGGACAATATATACCTTCAAGTCAGCGGCACTGCTATGGGTACTCGCATGGCCCACAGTATGCCAACATTTTTATGGCTGACTTAGAACAACGCTTCCTTAGCTCTCGTTCCCTAACGCCCCTACTCTACTTGCGCTACATTGATGACATCTTCATCATCTGGACCCATGGAAAAGAAGCCCTTGAGGAATTCCACCATGATTTAAATAATTTCCATCCCACCATCAACCTCAGCCTAGATCAATCCACACAAGCGGTCCATTTCCTGGACACTACTGTGCTAATAAGCGATGGTCACATAAATACCACCCTATACCGGAAACCTACTGACTGCTACACTTACCTACATGCCTCCAGCTTCCATCCAGGACACACCACACAATCCATTGTCTACAGCCAAGCTCTAAGATATAACCGCATTTGCTCCAATCCCTCAGATAGAGACAAGCACCTACAAGATCTCTATCAAGCATTCTTAAAACTACAATACCCACCTGCTGAAGTGAGAAAACAGATTGACAGAGCCAGACGAGTACCCAGAAGTCACCTCCTACAAGACAGGCCCAACAAAGAAAATAACAGAACACCACTAGCTGTCACCTTCAGCCCCCAACTAAAACCTCTCCAGCGCATCATCAGAGATCTACAACCTATCCTGAAAGATGATCCTTTACTCTCACAGATCTTGGGAGACAGACCTGTCCTCGCTTACAGACAACCCCCCAACCTAAAGCAAATACTCACTAGCAACCACACATCACTGAACAAAAACACTGACCCAGGAACCTATCCTTGTAACAAAGCCCGATGCCAACTCTGTCCACATATCTATTCAAGTGACATCATCATAGGATCTAATCACATCAGCCATACCATCAGGGGCTCGTTCACCTGCACATCTATCAATGTGATATATGCCATCATGTGCCAGCAATGCCCCTCTGCCATGTACATTGGCCAAACCGGACAGTCTCTACGCAAAAGAATTAATGGACACAAATCTGACATCAGGAATCATAATACTCAAAAACCAGTGAGAGAACACTTTAACCTGTGTGGCCATTCAATGACAGACTTGCGGGTGGCTATCTTACAACAGAAAAACTTCAAAAACAGACTCCAATGAGAGACTGCTGAGCTGGAATTGATATGCAAACTAGATACAATCAACTCAGGATTGAATAAGGACTGGGAATGGCTGAGCCATTACAAACATTGAATCTATCTCCCCTTGTAAGTATTCTCACACATCTTATCAAACTGTCTGTACTGGGCTAGCTTGATTATCACTTAAAATTTTTTTTTCTCTTACTTAATTGGCCTCTCAGAGTTGGTAAGACAACTCCCACCTGTTCATGCTCTCTGTATGTGTGTATATATATCTCTTCAATATATGTTCCACTCTATATGCATCCGAAGAAGTGGGCTGTAGTCCACGAAAGCTTATGCTCTAATAAATTTGTTAGTCTCTAAGGTGCCACAAGTACTCCTGTTCTTTTTGCGGATACAGACTAACACGGCTGCTACTCTGAAACAGGTATCAATAGGTGGTGATGGATGGAGACGGGCAGCAAAACAAGTCCCCTGACTCTAGCAGTCCTGCACAGCATCCAAAGTCAGCATGAGCTCTCACCTAGAAGGGAGTGGGGTGGGGCAACTCAAAACCTCTTCTCTGCTAGGTGTGGCCAGAAAGTGGGGACGTTTTCTTGAAAGCCCCAGTGACAAGAGAAACACTGGTGTTACTTAGAGCAAGTTACATGTTGAGTGACATGATTTTCAGGAAACTGACTAGCTGCCTGGAAGTGGGGTAGATGAGCCGTTTCCCTTTGGGCCGCAGGGAAAACCTTGCAATCAAGGTGGAACTTTGGTCTATTCAAGCACTCTGGAAGAGTAGAAGAAAATCCTGGTGCCCTGGTTCTAGCCCATTGAAAGAGATCACAATGCTCACAGCTCTGTGTGAGCCACTTCTGAGTGCAGAATGGCTGCTGCATTTGCCTCTGTAGACACTGCTCTGCTAGGCCCTAACTCCTCACTTTGGGATGTGAAGACTGCTCTGACTATGGCAGTAAAAGTACATTTTCTTAATGAACATGCTCTTACAGACCCCATTGATTTATTTCTAATATATTGGTCCATGTGCTGGTTCTAATGTATATTTGATGACATTAATAGAATAAATTTACAGTCTAAAAGAAGTATGCAATCTTTTGCCCCTTTTACAACTAGACAGAAGTAAAGAAGTGGTTCTCATCTTTGGAGTGGACATGGATCATTAAACTTTTCTGGTTTTTGTTTTATTTTCTACATCCTGTGTTTTCATTTAAAAAAATTTCTACCCCCTGTGGTTGCAAAGAAAACATACTGAAATCAAATAGCTGCAGCACTTAAGTCTAATGAATATATAGGGCTGGAACCTGTGTATTTTATGACATTTTCCTAAAGAATATATAAATTATACATTCTGATACTGTTTGTACAATATGAAATTATCAGCTGTATATATATTGGCCTAAACGCTGCATTCTGCAACATGGAGGTAAATCCTAAGGAATTGCATTGAAGTCAGTGGAGTTACTTCAGGTTTACACTGATGTAAACAAGAATAGAATTTGAACCATGGAATGTAAATGTCTACATAGGCCTTGTAACCTGCCCAGCTGTCTCCCACGTGCCCCCTTTTGGTCTAGGATCATGCTAGAGGCAGTCCAACTCAGTTTCTCCTCTTGGACTATTCAAATAAACTTCACTTAAGGCTTTTTCTTGGTCAGAATACTCCTCCTTGGGGATTGGGTTTATTAATATCAAATAAACTCCATGAACAAAGTCCATTTAAGTCCACACAACCCAAAGTTTTTCTTCCTCCTCCCAGGCTTTCCTGCCTGGGACCTTTGCAGTCACTTTCCTACTTAGTCAGATTTTCTCCCAGCCCATCCTGCCTAGAGAGCTTTCTTCACTTGGTAGTTTCTACCACAGCTTCCTGAGCACCTCCTCCTACCCTTTCAACTGCAACATCATGGTTCTTGTATACTGGAATCACTGGATTCCTCTCAGGTGGGGCTCATCCTGTAAGAAGGGTTTACTTAGCCCCAGGCTCTCCAGCCCATACATCAAGTCACCGTATTACAGGCCCTATATGGCACAATTTTGTTTTTTAAGTATAGCATTTGGGGTTTGTTGGTTTATTGACTGAAAGTGCAAAAGATTTTGGGATAGAGGATCACAAGAAAAAAAAGTCACAAACACTGCTTTC
Organism: Malaclemys terrapin pileata; assembly: GCF_027887155.1. NCBI lineage: Eukaryota > Metazoa > Chordata > Testudines > Emydidae > Malaclemys > Malaclemys terrapin. Next base: position 11,078,869 of record NC_071520.1, on the reverse strand, counting down.
TACCTTGCTGGCTGCTATTTTAGAACTAAATTTAAAAGAGAAAACCCATTCTTCTCTGTCCACCCTTGAATGAATCACTAATCCTTTGTATTAAATTTCAAGGGCCAAATTTAGCCCTGCTGTAAGTGAATTCAGCTTCCATTGAAGTCAAAGGCTGTTGTGCCTGCTTACCAGTGTCTGAATTTGGTCCCAACACAGTTTTGTGTGCTTAACCAGCACAGTTCCTCAGTTCTCTTCTGGGAGTACCATTTAGTGGAGTCTGACTGATGCCCATGTGACCTCAGGGAGAAGCCATGTAAACAGAGCAGATACAGTTTCAAAGACTCATCTACTCTGCAGTAAACTGAGAGGATTCCTGTTCTTGGTAGTACAGATAGCAACAGAGAACAGGGAAAGTAGAGAAGCTGGGGAGTTCAAACCAAGGACAGCAGCAAGGTTTGATCTGTGTGTGAATGATGGAGAAGGAACCAGATTTTCCATCCATCCTGACAGTTCAAATGGAAAAAAAGGGATGCCCACTTCCTAAGAGAAAAAGAGGTGCTGGTATCTGCTGAAAAAAGTCTGTGAGAAATTATGGGGCGCAGAAAGAAAGAACAGTGAGGACCCAAATACACAGGCAAATTTTGTCGAGATTATTTTATTACACAGTAGTTCACTAGCTGTGTTGTAAGACCCTGTCCATTATTCTTCAAAGTACGTTGCATGCCCCTGATTAATACACATTTGTACACTAAGGACTTGGGCCCTGATTCAGCAAAGCATTTATGCACATGCTTAAGTCTTTGCTGAATCAGGATGGGATTATTACCTTCTTAAACTCTTTGCGGATTTGGGGCCTGGATATTGCAGCTCCTCCAAATACAGAGCTCCCATTTGATTTCATATGGAGGTCAGCATGTGGCAAGCTTGCAGGATCAGGCTCTAATAGGTTTTGAAATTAATATTTTTATGAACAGAAGGTACATATTTTATAGTGTTGTTTAAATGAATAGACCAAGATTAAGTGCTTTATTATAGTTATAAAACAAAATACCATTTGTATAGCAAGTTCCATATAGACAATACACTCCTATATTTACAGCCAGAGAAGAGGAAGGTAAAGAAGTAACAGACACAGACATCTACCCTTTCAAACCAGACTCTGGATAACATCAGTGCTGGCCATACAAATGGAACCAGTTGAGCAAAGAAAAAGGAGAGACAGGTGAATTAGCTAAACCAACAGCAAGTTGCTCCACCATGATCAGAGGAGAAGCATAAGATGGGAGTATTCAAAGTAGTTGTATGAGCCAAAGTTTGAAGATCTTAGTGCTCTGGGTAGAGTCCTAGGCCATTTCATCACACATTCAAGGGCTTAAATGTGCTCAGGTTTCAGTAATGTATGTTGAATCCCGATTAGACTGACATCTAGAGTGGATGTCATACCTCCCCACTTTTAAGAAACACTTGAATGCTTTTCTGTTTCAAAGCTGTTTTTTTTATGTGTGTATCATGGGCACTTTTGACCTTAGGGGTAGAATCTTCCTTTTTCCCTTCCCTCTCATATTACTCCCAATGTTTGGTTTTAGGGGTTTTAGTTTGAGAGTTTTTTAAATGTAATTATACTTTCTAATTTCTTTATTGATGTACAGCAATCCCTGGCAAGGGGAGAGTGGCACTTTGTTAATAGAATGTAATTAGTCATTGTTCATTATTATTGGTATCTTCCCCCATTAGTCACAATTTTTTACCAGACTTTGGGGTTCACATTTTCTTTAGGTGGCAGTTTCAATCACTTGGCATTATCTGAGTTGAATAACTCAAATAATTGCTCATGAAATAAGAACTCTTTCACTTCCATATCAGTGGTTCATACATGGCCCACATTTGTAATGACCACAAATTGTTACCATTTGACTGTTGGGTGGCTTGTGTGACGTGTTTGATGGGTTTCAGTTCATTATCTAGTGAACAGGTATCGACACCACAAAAACTAACCTGCTCTTGGCACTGATAGTACTTGGCACCTTTATTAATCTAGCAGATTAAGAGTCTCAAGGGACAAGGAAACTGATCTCCTCTCTAATGCTGGAAGTAATCTATCCAGTCCAGAACATAAAATGGAAGGATAGATGTGTGCTCCATCTAGTGGTTCGAGAACAGACGTAAGAGTTTGCGGTTCTGTTCCCACCTCTACCACCGATTCTGTGTCATCTTGGGCAGGTCATTCTGGGCCAGATTGCTATCAGCTCCCTTTGCTATTTGGGATTGTCATCTCTGATATAGGCTAGTATAGCCCTAGGATACCAAATATGAATCTGGCCTTCTGTGGCTTAGCTATCGTGAATCTGATTCACTACCATGTGTTCCTCTGCATTGTGCTGGTTTGACTCCATAGAAATCTGTGTATTACATTGGTTTAAAATTGAAGTACTGTAGAGGTGAATCAGCACTCCTGTCTGTATAAATGAGGATGATAGTTCTTATCCATATTTGTTAGGGATGTTGGGAGACTCAAAGGCCTGATTCCCTTCTCACTTACGGTCAGTGGGATAAATCAAGAGAAATGTCACTGATTCATAGATTCCAAGGCCAGAAGAGACCAGTGTGATCATCTAGTCTGACCTCCTGCATAAAACTTCCCCAAAATAATTCCTTTTGAACTAGAATGTATCTTTAAAAAAATCCAATCTTGATTTAAAAATTGCCAGGAATGGAGAATCCACCATGACCCCTGGTAGATTGTTCCAGTGGTTAATAACCCTCACTGTTAAAAATGTACACCTTATTTCTAGTCTGAATTTGTCTAATTTCAATTTTTAGCCCTTGAATCTTAGTATACATTTGTCTATTAGACTGAAGAGCCCATTATCAAATATTTGTTCCCAATGTAGGTACTTACACATAGTGATCAGATGTGGTGGGGTATACAAATCCCACACTGTAGAAGGAGGGTTATGAACCTGCTCTGGGCCCAGGCAGCCCCTCCCCACCATACCTGTAAAGCCTGCGCAAGGTAGGGGAACAGCTTAAAAAGGGAAGCAGAGTAGCTCGCTGGAAGGCAGAGCGGGGAGGTAAGATGACCTGTACTCCTGGGAAGGAGCACCATAGGAGCTCTTGTTGTTTGAGGTCTGGTAGTGCTGACTTAAACAAACCTGCAGCTGCAAAGGAGGAACTAGTGACTTTTGAAGGTCAGAAACATTATTTTCGTGTTCAGTTTTTATTTTACCTTGTGGGAAGAGGGGCACTGGTAGGAAGTGCTCCTGGGAGGCAGCTGCATAGCACCCTAAGGCTTAGCTGCCTATCATTGGGCCCTGGATCAGAGCCTTGTGGAGAGGGTGGACCTGGACTCCCCTATCAACCTCTAAAGAGGGGACAATAACAGAAGTCTATACCTTGACAGGGAACCAAGTTGGGGAATACCCTGAAGGTTGAAAGGTCCAGGCCCCAAGATCCCGAACCAAGGGGAAAGCCCTGAATCCCTTGCTGACTTCCGAGGACTTCCACATTATTGAATTCTTTATGTGTATCCTGAAGGGTGGTCTTGAATGTGTGACCTGGGCAGAGGATGGAGTCACTAAAATGACAACCTACCACCGAGTGGAGTTACAATGAGAAAGGGGAATGTCTGGGAGGAAGACAACTTGCCATACCTCTGCCTGACCACTGGGCAGCACTGATGGTGAGTATTCCCCGATACCTTTTTCCTTGTTAAGCTAAATTGAACTCTTGAGGCTATTACAATAAGGCATTTTCTCTGATTCTTTAACCATTCTTGTGGCTTTTCTCTGAAGTCACTGGAAACCTGTCAATGTAAAACCCCTTGTAAGTGAGAGCTTAGAAAAGAGAGACAACTAAGTGAGTGGAAAAAGTGAATAAGGAAGCATTATTTACCCCCTTCACATAACAAAAGAACCAGGAGTCATCCAATGAAATTAATAGGCAGCAGATTTAAAACTAACATAAGGAAGTACTTCTTCACACAACACACAGTCAATCCGTGGAACTTGTTGCCAGCGGATATTGTGAAGGTCAAAAGTATAACTGGATTTAAAAAAGAACTAGATAAGTTCATGGAGGATACAGTAGGTCTATCAATGGCCATTAGCCAAGATAGTCAGGGACATAACCCCATGCTCTGGGTGTCCCTAAACCTAACCTCTGAATGGCAGGGGATGGATCGCTCCGTAATTGCCCTGTTCTGTTAATTCTCTCTCATGCATTTGGCACTGGCCACTGTTGGAGGACAGGATGCTGGGCTAGATGGACCATTGGTCTGACTCTGGCCGGCCATTCTTCTGTTATATAGCATTCTGTTATATAGCAAATTCATTCCTGAATTTGGAAAAGCATTCTGAGCATTATGGTTGGATAAAAGGTGCTATAGTTGTGTAAGGTATTATTATTAGCATCATCATGACTGTGCCTCATATTGCATGAGTTCCTCAAAGGCACAGGACAGAGAATCAATGGACAAGGGGTTCCAGCTCTGCCACTGACTCACTAGGCTCTTCTACCTTAGAGAAATGTGGCGTGTGAACTGCCATTTGGATTCCCTAGCACGCTGCGTGACCTTGCAGAAGACACTTAGGCCAGTATTCTCACAAGTGGCCTGCTTATGGGTGCTTCCATTTTTGGGCATCCAAAATGAGATCTTGGGTCTGATGTGGGAGCTACTGGGAGCTTCTGATCACCTTTTCAGAAGGGTTCGCTACTCATAAATTGGGCTAGTGTTTCAAAAATCCCACAATTCAGATGAATGTTGGGTGCTGAGCTCTTAAAAATCTGACCATAAGTATCACCATGGGAAGTTCTGGGTGCTGAGCATGCTTGAAAATTTGGTTCCAGTTGTGGATACTGAGTCCTGGAAAATATGCCCATGAGCTCTTTCGATAATCTGGCTTCAAGTGTCTTTAATTTGTCATCCAAACATTGAGTAACTCCGAATCAAAGAAAAACAACAAGGAGTCTGGTGGCTTATGCCCAAATAAATCTGTTAATCTGTTAGTCTTTAAGGTGCCATTGGACTCCTTGTTTTTGTGGATACAGATTAACATGGCTACCCCCTGATACTATCCGAATCAAAGATCACATTTTACAGTGTTGGCTTTGATCTTTCTGTGTCTTATTTTCCCTACCTGTAAGTGGGGATAATGATGCTCCCATACCTCACTGGTGTAATGTGAGAATAAACTAAAATTCCAAAACCACTTTGAAAATCCTCAGATGGAAGGCACTATACAAGTACAAAGTAGTATTATCAGGGTGTAGTACGTCCGTGTTCCACATGGTGGCAACCTATGCATTCAGTGGGGATTTTGGAACTCCAAGGCCATTCACAAATGGCACAGTGGGATTTTCAAAGTGGCAATCTCAGTTTTGTGCATTTTCAAGTTTGGAGAGAAATGACCAGACTTCCAGAAAACCAACCTGTCCAAAGTCAGCTATGGGAAGGGGTACTGACCTGACCAGTGCAGAGACCATACTACAATGATTGTGAAGTTTGACGTTTAGGCACAGAGTTTCAGGGAGCACTTAATCTCCCTACAGCTCAGAAAAATGACTGATCAGAAATAAATATTCAGTCATCCCCAAATTCTTTGTCTGTCTCATCACCAGAGCATTGTCAGCTTTGTATGGTAAGGCAGGAGAGGAAAATGGGGAGGGCAGAAAGCCATTGTCCCTTCTCTCAGGAATGATCTGGAAGTACTATGCAAATCTTCATTTGAAGACCCTGGGAACTGGGGGAGGAGTTTAGCTGCAAACTCTGGAGGAGGGGGAGCTCTGCATCTCTGGTCACACAACACACACTCCTGCCCAGTGCAAGTAGCTAAGAAGTGGGCTGTTGTTTTTCACTGGCTGAAGAAACATTTCATGCATTGTGCATGCATGGGAGGATTTGTTCTCATTCCCATGTGTAACTGTCCTGTGTGTTTCTCTGCTGCTGCCTGTTGTTCTTGCAGGAGAATCTGGGGGAGTCTAAAAGGCATATGTAAAAGTTGTTAAATCTGTACACTTTAGTGTAGCCTCCACAGTCTCCCTTCTCTCACCTTGTCTATATTGAACTTTACCTGAAAATCTCCCACCATTTGTTAACAGTGGTGCAACTCCTATTATGTGAGCAGCTGTGGGAGTGCTAGTGTAGAGGGCTGTTGGCATTTATATACCACTTCATAGACAGTGTCAGTAAGCAAATGGTTAAGCTGTTCAGGAGCAATGGAGTAAAACAGTTCTATACTTCTCAAACTATCACGCTTTAGCCAGCTTCTTAAAAGCCCTCTCTTATCAGGGACAATGACAGAGTCCAATACCTGTTTTATGAATCCCTACAGTCTGCTCTGCCCTGGCTTGGCTCAGGGTTCCGTGTCACCTGTTTTGTATTGAGACAGGGTCACAATAGCTGCCAGTTTTCTGGAAACTGTGTTGGGTCCTTCTCAGGCTTCATGTGAAGGGAAATATCCGAGACACATGGGTGACCGGGGATATCGGGGACCGTGAGTGGAGAATCAAATTGTGCATTTCACACAAAGAAGTCCACATCAAGACATCCGTGGACACTCTTTTCTGCCTGACTTTCTGATGCTCATTTTCCCTTCTAGAAGTGGCAACAGCTGTACAGTTTGTTTTGTGAACCTTTTTTTTTATCAACAAACTGTAAAAATGGCCTTCGAACGAGGACAAATCAGTAAATCCCTGCACCATTTGCTCACTCCTGAATCTCAGGAGGAGATTGTGCTTTTTTGAAACCACACACATATTCACTGTCACTCTCACACATGTACACGCACACAAACCACTGGGTCTGATTCTCCACGGCCTTGCACTTTATGTAGCTATTTAAACCTGTCTGATGCAAGTGTAAAATGTTGCCATTTCAACTACGTTGCACAGGTGTAAATGACTACATTGCAAGTGAGTGAATCGGGTCCTCTGTCTGTCTCTCACACACTCAGAAATACATGTGGGGCCAGATTCTGATCTCAGTTACACCTGTGTAACTCCAGAGTGACTCCACTGGCTTCAGTGAACTTACTCTGGGTTTACACTGGGGTAACTAAGATCAGAATGTAGCCCCTTTACACACACACTCTGTCTCTCTTTCTCTCTCACACACGTTCCCATACCTTCACACCTGCACACACACTCACATGTAAACACATACTGTTTTGAGTACACTCTCACTGCACACCCAAGAATACACACTCTTCCCTCACACAAGCTCTCACTCTTCTTTACATACATTCTCATGCACACACACACATTCTCTCTCTGTCACACACACATCCATTCTCTTTCCCACACACACAGACATTTTAAAAAGCTCTTGTTTTCAGAAAGGTTTTATTTATAGGCCCTGCCTCTTTGTGAATGTGAAAGGGAGAAAGCCCCTCAGAGGGCTCCTTTCATGTGTAAATCAGTCCAGGCTGGGAGCATTGGGGTCATCGAGAGGAGGATTTCACTCTTAATTACTCTGAGAGAAAGCAGGCAGGAGGCTTTTCTCAAGCTAAGAGTGTTGTTCTCTGCTAGGGAAAGCAGTTTGAGACACCCAAGTTTTTCTTGTATCAGAACCTTGGGAGAGTGTTTCTGCAGAGGCCTCTTCTTCCTCTTCCAGCTGAGCTGCTGCATATATGACGCTGCCAACTGGGAGTGAACGAGATCAGCTTCCAGACTAGGTTTCTTCCCATGGGGAAAGGTTATGCTTGTTCTCACAAACAGAGCAGGTGCTCCCCGGGGACCACAGGTTAAGCCAACTGAGTTAGTTTTATGTGTTTGTTTAATACTAGTTTTGTTTTAAGTCAGGTTAACCCATTCACTTATACCTGCTGGATTTACTGTGCACATCTACAGACTTCCATTTGAGGGCCCAAAACACTACACATATATTAAGCTGCCAGGTTCCCCTATGAGGCAGAGGAGTGTTATTGTACACATAGACAGGGTGGCCAGTAGACAGAGCATGGGATTTGACCCCAGGAGGCATGATTTAGAGTCCCAGCTCAGCAACAAACTTTAGGTAAGTGAATTAAATGACCTGGTGCCTCAGTTCCCCATCTGTAAAATGGGGATAATACTTCCTACCTGACAAAGGTGTTGTGAGAGTAAAAGTCCACTGAGCACTGTGAGATTTCTGGGTCCTGTCATGATAGGGCCTTATAAGTACCTTGATGGATGCTGGTAAAGAGGAGATGTGGACTTAAATGTATTCTCAGAATGCAGTGGAGGTACTTTGCTACCCCATCTCCATTTTGCAGATTTAGAACCGAGGCACTGAGAGGCTACATGACTATCTCAAGGTAACAGAGTAAATCAGATCACAGAACAAAACCTTGTACATTCCTTTGCTGGTGTCTCCATAAAGACAAAGCCCCTCAGTAGTAACACTTTGCCTTCCTGGGCCTCTCAAAGTTTGTTACCAGCATTAATGAACTAAGGCTCATGACACTCCTCTCCCTTTCACAGATAGGGAAGTGAGGCAGAGAACCTGTGGCGGAGCCAAGAGTAGAACCCAGATCTCCTGCCCCCCAGTCCCATCCCGGAACCACAAGACTTTCTTCTTCAACCACACATAGATTTGAGGGGCAACTGCAAACAGCACTTACATCAGAGATTAGATGTGTTGTCCAGCACAAAACCTCCCAAACATATATTTTCCTTCATCTGCCACAGAGTCAAATTGCCTCCTCTCATCTGTCCCATCTCGTCTGCACCCCATTGCTCAGGTTGCCTCCACCTTTCTGGATTAGAAATAAACAGTTCAGGGACTGAAAATCAGCCCCACTCAGAATATTCATGGAACGGCCCCAAGGAAGCCTGACTCCTGAGTACAGTGGATTTGAAATTGCAGCAACTAAGGTGGATGGGAAGGGTTGGGCTGTTTTGTCTGGCAGCACCTGTTTGAGGGAGCCGTCCCAGCAAGCAGTAGTTGTGGGAGCCATCCCAGATGAGGTCAGCAGTCTGAAGTGTTTGAAGAGGTCAGAGGGAAATGAATGGATCATTTCTCTTGCAAATGAAGAGCTGGAGCAGCCTTAGCAGAGACCAGCATGTGGGCACTGGCAGTTTCTTTTATGAGCTGATGGAAATGGGGACTGAAAGGACTTTCCTGATGGAGTTCTTTCACAGCTTTTGTTATCATATCCCTCCACTCCACGCACTGTGAATGTATATGGAGTAAGAGTTATCCTCTCTCGCAGAGCAGAGCCAAGGAAATGGAGGGTTTAGAACTACACAGAAAACATCTGGCTTCATGGTATTCTTCATTTGAATTCCACAAGGAGCATCTTGTCTTTATGTTGTAGAACACACATTTCTGACTGTTTCAGAACTGCCTTTCCCGTAACCTGCATTCTAGTGTGAGTAAATTGAGGGGCTAGATGTAAAATAATGTACATAAACAAGGGAATCGGGATCAAGACACGTAACGTATTTTGACTCCATCAGTAATTTGCTGGGGCAAGTCAGGAACCTCTGTGGTTCCATTTCCTCATCAATAAAATGGAGATAATAATATTTGACTCGCTTTTTCTAAAGTCCTTTGAGATTCTTGCATGAACGATTCTGTGTAAACGCAGAATATTTTTATTAGTCAAACATTTCAGTAGGATAGACATGTCTGTTTGTGGCCAGTTATTTTTTTCTACTCTCCCACAAATTGCTTGTTTAGGACAAGGTTGTTTCAAACAGGCACTTTCACTTTAATCTCCCACCGCTTGCTCCTTCAGTTTCTCTTATAGATCACAGTGGAACCATTTCTGATATGTGATGTTATACAGGCGGGTTATGATGGCACAAAAAAGTTTGGCAACAATGATTTCAAACCAGAGAATTTACTTTAGAAAGTGACACAGGCCCCAATTCTGGGTGACGTGTGGTCTGTTGGGGATGGAAATAGCTACAGTGGAATCACCTGGTACAGCTGTGGAAACAGCTCTGCACTGCTCCTTTCCCCTTGCAGCTCCTGGCTTAAGGGCTTGCCAAAGCTGTGGTCAGGGAGTGTGTTGGGGGAGGGAAGGCCAAGGTCAGAGTGAACTCTGCTCTGGCTATTCCTGGATGCTGTAATGGCCTATATGGGGGCCATGTTAGGCTGGCAAAAGCTAGAGAATTCCCTGGGCAACTCTAAGGCCTGGTCCCCACTAAGTCCCTACTTCGGACTAAGGTATGCAAATTCAGCTACGTTAATAACGTAGCTGAATTCGAAGTACCTTAGTCCGAACTTACCGCGGTCCAGACGCGGCAGAAAGGCTCCCCCGTCGATGCCGCGTACTCCTCTCGGCGAGCTGGAGTACCGGCGCCGACTGCGAGCACTTCCGGGATCGATCCGGGATCGATTTATTGCGTCTTAACCAGACGCGATAAATCGATCCCAGAACATTGATTGCGTGCCGCCGGACCCTCCGGTAAGTGAAGACAAGGCCTAAGGCTATGTCTACACTATACAGCTTTTAGCGACAAACAACTTCCTCACCCGAGTGGCGTTAGCATTGTCAGCAGGAGAGCGCTCCCGCTGACAACGTGCTGTTAACACTGGCGCTTATCACAGCAAAACTTGTCTTTCAGGAGTGGTTGGTTTTTTTTAATACCTCTGAAAGACAAAAGTTTTGTCGTTCAATTACCAGTGTAGACATAGCCTAACTTACACCAAGGACTGGAATGGTCCCCAGCTGCCTTCATAATCCAGGGATCTGCAAAGGTGGCCTAAAGCCACTTTGGCCATCCCATCCTGATCTTTGCTGAATTCAGCTCAGAAGGGGGGCAACAAAGACAGAGAGACTGATTCTCCACAATGTGATGCCTTGTGTCGTCATTTACACTTCTACAAAGTGGATATAAAGTGATACATAATGAGAATGGTAGCATTTTACTCTACCTTTGCAACTGTGCCAATGAGTATAGGGTGCAAGGCACTGGAGAGTTGGGTCCAGGGAGAGTGAGAGTGACAGACACGAACTCAGAGAAATCATTTAGCAGTTTTAGGAAGGAAATTAGAAAACAAGTGGAAAAGCAAATGGGCTTAAGTTTAGGTTTTATTTTTCAATCTTCACCGCGTGTGAAAGATTGTTTTGAATGGCTTCTGTCTCCATTTTCTTTTAAATACCTCAGGAGGGCTGTCCACACTTCGAAATCTGTTAGGAGATATTTGAACTATGTGAGATGGAGCAGAGCCTCAATCAGTAAGTTGCAGAAAAAAAGACACATAATCACACTACTACTTCAGGGGAAAGCCTGTTCTTTCTGTCCTAGAAATACCACCCAGGTTTCCCTTAGCATGTGTAACATGAGCCTAAAGAGAAGAAAACTAATGGTGGGATCATTCTGAAGACCTGTGGAGAGCTGCAAGTTAGGTTAAGATTGGTTTTGGCAGTGGGGATGTGAGTCCAAGGCACCAGTTTGACAGCCGACATGGGCACACAAGAATGCAGTCTCTGGGAATCACAGAAGCATGCTGAGTTACTATGAGTGCACATGTGTGCACATGAAACTGCCTGCCTGGCATTGTTAAGACATAAAAGAGGCTGGTGAATCACAGAACGCTGGAACATGCAAGGGGAGAGAGAAAGAAAAGACACAAAGCAGTTTTTAGTAGCTTTTTACTATAAAGACAAAAGGTTCAGACTTAGCTGTTGATTCTAGCATATAATCACACAGTAAAGTGACAACATGTGGAATGTGGTGTATGGGTTTAACCCAGAAGACTGGTAAAAATCTCCTGCAAAACATAGAATTCAATTCTATTTGGAATGTGGCTAACAGGAACTGTTATTAGGGAAAGCACACTTACTTAGAGCCAAGATGTATATTTGTACATATACCATAATGCAAAAAACGTAGGCTCTGGATCATTTGGGAAGGTAGTATGGATCATATCACAGGAGGGTGTGTGAGACATAGTTGATATAAGGGGAATATAATGGTCCCATAGATTGTGACTGATTGTATTGAAAGGCTCATGGATCATACAGCACTGGGAGGAGGAATGATTATAGAATAGACAGAATGTGGGATCCAGACAAGCCAGGAGACATATGGAGGAAAGAAGATCTTTAGTGAAACATGCAGGAGACAGTATTGCCTCTAAAGCTCCTATGGCACCAAAATTCTGAAACAAAGGGGGGTAGGTTCTCATTCGACATAGACGAGAGATTAATCATCATTTAAAAGAGATAAGATCACTCCTGGAGATGAAAGTCTCCAAAGATCATATTGTCTCTGAAATAGGCAGGAAAGAACTTCCCTAACATACACCATCCACAAACTCATCTCTGAAACACACAGGATGTCTTTTACCTCTGTAATTTCAAACAGAGGAGATATAGAGTAGCCTGGGTTGGCCTAGGAGGTGATTGCACATGTTTGTGTTCCATTTGGCTTGCTAACATTCAGAAGGAAAAATACCTTTTCAATCTCCTAAAAATTATAATTAAGGGCCAAATCCTGTTCCCAGTTGAGTCGATGAGCATTTTGCTATTGACTTCACTGTGAATAGGATCAGGCCTAAATGAGGGAAGTATTTGTTAATAGTTATACAATGGAAAATTTGTTGTGGATAAATTAACATGGTTGAACAGGGATTTCAGGGTGGGATGAACTAGGGTTACCATCTTTTATTTTTTAAAAAGGAGGACACTCCATGGGGCCCCGGCCCTGCCCCAACCCCGCCCCTTCCCGCCCTCAGCCCCTCCCCAACTCTGCCCCCTCCCCTGAACGCTCTGCCCCCTGCTCCTCCCCCTCCCCTGCTTCCCACGAATCAAATGTTCGCGGGAAGCCTGAAACAGGGAGGCAGCAGGTAGGCTGGGGCGGGGTGCGGCGCGGCTCAGTCCGGCACTCCTGGCCGAGCGGCTATCTTCGGCGGCCGGCGTCTCCCGCCCGGCTTGGCTCGGGCCCTGGGGCACTGGCTCCCGGCCTGGCCCCGCGACCCCCGGCCCGGCCACGCGCCCCCGGCTCCCGGCCCAACACCACGCCTGGCCCGGCACTGCGACCCTGGCTCCTGGCCCGGCCTGGCCCCCGGCCCGGCCTGGGACTGCGCCCCCGGTTCCCGGCCCGGCCCCGCGTGCCCGGCTCCTGGACCCCGGCCCGGCCCCGCGACCCCGGCTCCCGGCCCGGCAACCCCGGCTCCACGACCCCGGACCCGCCTGGCCCTGCGACCCCGGACCTCGGACCCCAGCCCGGCCTTGCGCCCCCGGTTCCCGGCCCGGCACCGCGCCCCCAGTTCCCGGCCCGGCACTGCGACCCCGGCCCGGCACCGCGCCCCCGGTTCCCGGCCCGGCACCGCATCCCCGGCTCCCGGCCTGGCACCGTACCGGCCTCGGCCCCGGCACCACACCCCCGGCTCCTGCTGAGCACCGCCGGCCCCGGCCCGGCCCCGCACCGCCGACCCGAGCCCCAGAGGCCCCGGCCGAGCACCACTGAGCCCTCCCTCCCTCCCGATTTTCCCGGACATGTCCGGCTTTTGGGGATTTCCCCCCGGACGGGGATTTGAGCCCCAAAAAACCGGACATGTCCGGGAAAATCCGGACGTATGGTAACCCTAGATGAACTAGGTAGAGACTGAAAATGGACAGGACAGAGCAGCTGCTGCTTCAGAGATTGCCCTTTAGCTCTCTTTCATTTAGGTTTGTTTTTGCTGTTACTGAAAATGAGCAGATCTGCTTTCTTCCCTGCAGAGATAACTGTGAATCAAAACATTTGGGGTTTCTTATGTGCTCGTCTCTGACACAGGACATAGAAGGAGCCTGCATTTTATGTGAAGGGTGGGAGCATCTTTTAGCTTCCCCTCCCCAGACTAGCCCGCAGCCCTGATCGACTTTTTCAGATCTCTCCCAACTAGTTATACTGTTCTTCCCCCCACCATTTACCTTCCCATCCAAGATGGAGTGTTTCTTTGTCCCTGAAACCTGGCAATTCCTCCCAAGTGAAGCTACCTCGCTGATCCCAGAAAGCCTGATTGCTACCTAGTGCCTTATTCTCAGGGGCCAGTGAGGGTGGGTCCCATCTTTACCTTTTCTACTCTGATGAGGGCTTGTCTTCATTTTAAAGTGATTTTGGATTATGATAAGGTGTGAATTTAAGGGACAGAAGCTATTCTGATTAAATTCCCTGCATAGGTTAGGATTGAACTAAAATGTGTCTTCGTTCTAAGTCCTGCATCAGCAACAGTCAGCTGCATGTTGTTCTGCCTCCTGTTTTTCTGATTCACTGTGAGATCCAGGCTTCCTGTGAGCTAGATCCCAAGGATCCTGGTATAATACAACTTTGATAGACACTTGGCTTGATCAGCTTCTGGACTGTAAATTATCTAGAACAGGTTGGTATCTTTTATAATTGGAAAATGCTAACCCCACTGTGGGCTCTGTGATGGGGTATCTAATGCACACCAGGCCTGGAAAGGTAAAATAGGCCAGTTAGTCTTAACTGGCTGCACCTGGAGGGGAGCCAGGGCCTGATGAGGCCTAATGGGTAATGAATCCCAGATTTTGGGGGGCTGAGCTAGGCCTATAAACAGAGGAAGTTGATGGGAGGAGGAGGGCTGTAGTCTCTCTGGGAGAAGTCAAAATTTAAGTGTAGAATAAGTCCTGGGATCGTGCCTTGGACTAAGACTCTGGCAAGAAGCAGGGAGGGGAGGAAGTGCTAGTGGTAACCCAGAGGTGGACCAGAAAATAGGGAAGAAAGGAAAGAGCCCAGGGAAACAGCAACAGGGTTGGGGTTTGAGTAGACTGTGGTTGCTGGGTGTAAGGTCCCTGGACTGGAAACCAGAGTAGTGGGTTTCCTTATTGGCTACTGGGAAAGTGGCACAAACTTGGTGGTAGATCAGAAGACTGTCTGAGACTGCAGATATAGTCTGTCCAGTGATCCTTTGATACTCTAGAAGGGGAGAACTATAGTGCCCTGGCTGGAGGACTGAGTCATGAAGAGGGAGCATCCTGAGTCCAGAGAGAGATGCTATGGGTGAGCAACCAAAGGCCGGGGGTAATACCTGACTAGGCAAGAGCTAATCCCCAGATGTAGCCACAAGGGGGCCACAGTGGTGGGTGAACCCCATTACCGGCACTACCAGAAACAAATGAAATACACCTTTGTGGTGAAAATAAGTAATCTAGAATTTTGTGTAAAGGGGAGTTTGGGCAAAGAGGAGATTGACATTTAATCCCAAGAAGCTTGCTTGTTCATGCTGTCCCTCTGGATACCGTGTCTGTGTGTGAGCAAAAGCTGACTGAGAATCCTAGCTGCACCCAGACTATGAAGATTCAGGGCAGGTGGAATATTATGCGGCGGTGAGAAGCTCATTGGACTCTTGAGTTGCTATGTCTAAATCCATCAGATGAGCCAAAACATTCAGACTCTATGTACATTAGGAAACTGAACCATTCATGACAAGGGGTTTCAGCAACAAGTCCACTTCCTAGTGTAGATGGGGCCTTAAATGAGAGCTCAGTGAAACCTCCACTTAGAATTACTTTCTTTTTGAAGAAAGTGACTTCCTTATAAAGTCTTACAGGAGATATCAGTGATCAAAGAAACGACCTCAGTGTTTGTATTAATGGCAGTGTATCTAGCTACATGGCCTCATGATTATAATGTCTCAGCACCTCACAATCATCAATGGATTGTATCCTCACAACATGCCTGGGGGTGGGGAGGAATATTATCCCTATTTTACAGATGCGGGGGGGGGGGGGGGGGGGAACTGAGATACAGAGGTTTAATGACTTGCCCAGAAGCTTGTAGCTGAGCTGGGGCGTGACTCCAGCTTTCTCTGGACCATCTACTTTGCTGCTTTTCCTAGTGAAGCTGTGGGAAATAGATTATGATAATTCTGACTTTTTTTTTTTTTTTTTAGATGCACCAGGGCTGAAAAGAGACAGCTAATGAATCTCAGCAGGGGAAGAAAAATGATAAGACTGAGAACCCTCTTCCTCTGCATTTTGGAGATGTGCCTTTTCAGAAATGATGCCTCACATCTTGTTTGTCTCAAGAGTTTAAATCTCATCTCATATTGATCCTCTTTCTGGTAGGGAGCTTTTTTTTCTTCTCTACCCTCAGCTCCTTTTCACACCATAATGGGGTTTGGACAAAAGAACCTTTAAGGGCTTGAGTGTCCTCCATGTATGGCACTCCCATTTTGGTAGTGAGTGCTCAAAACCCAAGAAAATGATATACATCTAAATGAGACCCTGAACCCACATGGGGAAACAGTTCTAGCAATAAGTGGGCCAAATTCTGATGTCCTTACTCAGTGTTTTCTCCATCCTTGCTCAGACAAAACTTCAGTTGCCTTCAATGAAAGTTTTGACTAATAACTTCAAGACTTAAGGACAGGGATCATTTTTATTTGAGAACCACATTAAAACTGTTATAAACTATGCTGTAGTATCTGGGGCAGAGGGTAGTCCTGCCCAAGTTGTGCTATACACTAAACGAATGGTTTTCAACCTCTTTTCATTTGCGGACCCCTAAAAAAATTTTGAATGGAGATATGGACCCCTTTGGAAATCTTAGACATAGTCTGCAAACCCCAAGGTGTCCACGGACCACAAATTGAAAACCACTGCACTAAACCCATAGCGCAATCTGTATAGCATAGCTCTCAGAAAAGGAAAATTCTATCCACATTGGTCAGGGAAACTGTGCTAGAATTGTGTTTAAACCCTGATGTTGCTAGTTTCGTTTGAATCATAACCTGGTCAGGTCCTAAGAGTTTGCTGAATGTCAAATGGTGGTGGCCTGGGAGTCATATCCGGCTTCTAATGCCAGATTTTTCAAAGACACACAAATGGCAGTTGACAAGTTTCAGAGTAACAGCCGTGTTAGTCTGTATCCGCAAAAAGAAGAACAGGAGTACTTGTGGCACCTTAGAGACTAACAAATTTATTAGAGCATAAGCTTTCGTGGACTACAGCCCACTTCTTCGGATGCATATAGAATGGAACATATAATGAGGAGATATATATACACACATACAGAGAGCATAAACAGGTGGGAGTTGTCTTACCAACTCTGAGAGGCCAATTAATTAAGAGAAAAAAAACTTTTGAAGTGATAATCAAGCTAGCCGAGTACAGACAGTGTGATAAGAAGTGTGAGAGTACTTACAAGGGGAGATAGAGTCAACGTTTGTAATGGCTCAGCCATTCCCAGTCCTTATTCAAACCGGAGTTGATTGTGTCTAGTTTGCATATCAATTCTAGCTCTGCAGTCTCTCTTTGGAGTCTGTTTTTGAAGTTTTTCTGTTGTAATATAGCCACCCGCAGGTCTGTCACTGAATGACCAGACAGGTTAAAGTGTTCTCCCACTGGTTTTTGAGTATTTTGATTCCTGATGTCAGATTTGTGTCCATTAATTCTTTTGCGTAGAGACTGTCCGGTTTGGCCAAAGTACATGGCAGAGGGGCATTGCTGGCACATGATGGCATATATCACATTGGTAGATGTGCAGGTGAACGAGCCCCTGATGGTATGGCTGATGTGATTAGGTCCTATGATGATGTCACTTGAATAGATATGTGGACAGAGTTGGCATCGGGGTTTGTTACAAGGATAGGTTCCTGGGTTAGTGGTTTTGTTCAGTGATGTGTGGTTGCTGGTGAGTATTTGCTTTAGGTTGGGGGGTTGTCTGTAAGCGAGGACAGGTCTGTCTCCCAAGATCTGTGAGAGTAAAGGATCATCTTTCAGGATAGGTTGTAGATCTCTGATGATGCGCTGGAGAGGTTTTAGTTGGGGGCTGAAGGTGACAGCTAGTGGTGTTCTGTTATTTTCTTTGTTGGGCCTGTCTTGTAGGAGGTGACTTCTGGGTACTCGTCTGGCTCTGTCAATCTGTTTTAACTCCCATTGACTTTAAAGTCAAGTTCCACTGACTTCCACTGCATCCAGCCAGCTACCACGTGTGCCTTTGAAAATCTCTCCCTATGTGATTTTGGGCAAGTAACTTAGTGTGGGATTTTCAAAAGTGCCTCGAATCCCATTGAAAGTCAATGAGCCTTGTGCTCAGAAGTCATTTAGCCCTGATCTACACTGGGGGGGGGATCGATCTAAGTTATGCAACTTCAGCTGCATGAATAAAGTAGCTGAAGTCGACGTACTTAGATCGACTTACCGTGGTGTCTTCCCTGCGGTGAGTCGACTGTTGCCGCTCCCCCATCAACTCTGTCTGCACCTCTGGCGGCACTGGAGTACAGGAGTCGACGGGAGAGCACTCGGGGGTCGATTTATCATGTCTAGACTAGACACGATAAATCAATCCCTGCTGGATCGATCACTGCCCGCCAATCTGGTGGGTAGTGTAGACATACCCTTAGTCACTCTAGAAAATACCCCTTTAGCCTCTGTCTGCCCTATTTGTAAGGGGCTTTGTGATCATCTGCTGAAAGATAGAATACTGTTATTGTGTGTACTTCATCTGCTGAATAGTTCCATATCTGTACTTTACGTTTCTACCATGAGAACCTCATAGAGCCAAAGTTAAAACCAAAGCAGTTTTCCTGAGGCTGTCTCTGACGTTCTTCTTGTTCTCTCCCACTCTGGTTTCCATGTCAGCATTAATTGTCTTGGCGACTGCTCCATCCACTCTCCTTTGGGAAATGTGACATCATCCTGATTACTGGGAGTTGCTTTTGCGCTGCCCAGTACTCCTGTGTGTGTTCTCTTCAATGGGACAGAAAAATCGTCTTATACTGTTAGAGAAGCATATCCATGTCAACCCAGCTGGGAGCGTCTCTTGGGATACTCACTCTAGGTCATTTCCCTTCCCCTCTGTCCCTCCTTGACTTTTCCTGTTGTAACTCAATAAGATAAATTTGTTAGTCTCTAAGGTGCCACAAGTACTCCTGTTCTTCTCAATAAGATAATAACTCATGCCCTCTCCCAAAGGGTTAATCTTTCCCCTGCTGATTTGACAAGTTCCTTTTTTGGAAGCCATGTAGCCTCAGGATGTCCTCCCCACCCCTAGGAGTTGGGGCTTGGACTGATCTGTGTGCCTGAAAGCGAGGGAGGCGAGATCAAGCCAATAATACTGCATTATCGTGAATCTCCCTAGTGCAGCCATGGTTAAGGATATGTTAGTGTGTCTGTTACCAGTTCTCTTCATTGGGCTGTAGGTTGGCCAATGCACCTATCTGGAGAAATGAGTTTTTTTTTTTTAATGTAAGACTGAATTTGGTTTAGATTCGTTTGTCTGTTTTGAGTTATAAAGATGCAAAAAACCACTAGGCTTTATAGTGGCATTCCTGTTGGAATTAGAAAATTACTCTGATTTTAAAATTGTGTTTTGCAGACTGTTGGGGAAACTGAGAAGTAGATATAATGCCTTGCAAAGGTTCCCTCATAGAATCATAGAATATCAGGGTTGGAAGGGACCTCAGGAGGTCATCTAGTCCAACCCCCTGCTCAAAGCAGGACCAATCCCCAACTAAATCATCCCAGCCAGGGCTTTGTCAAGCTTGACCATAAAAACCTCTAAGGAAGGAGATTCCACCACTTCCCTAGGTAACCCATTCCAGTGCTTCACCACCCTCCCAGTGAAAAAGTTTTTCCTAATATCCAACCTAAACCTCCCCCACTGCAACTTGAGACCATTACCCCTTGTTCTATCATCTGGTACCACTGAGAACAGTCTAGATCCATCCTCTTTGGAACCCCCTTTCAGGTAGTTGAAAGCGGCTATCAAATCCCCCCTCATTCTTCTCTTCTGCAGACTAAACAATCCCAGTTCCCTCAGCCTCTCCTCATAAGTCGTGCTCCAGCCCCCTAATCATTTTTGTTGCCCTCCACTGGACTCTTTCCAATTTTTCCACATTGTTGACTCATATCCAGCTTCTCGTCCACTGTAACCCCTAGGTCCTTTTCTGCAGAACTGCTGGACCTAGCCATTCGGTCCCTAGTCTGTAGCAGTGCATGGGATTCTTCCATCCTAAGTGCAGGACTCTGCACTTGTCCTTGTTTAATCTCGTCAGATTTCTTTTGGCCCAATCCTCTAATTTGTCTAGGTACCTCTGTATCCTATCCCTACCCTCCATTGTATCTACCACTCCTCCCAGTTTAGTGTCATCTGCAAACTTGCTGAGAGTGCAGTCCACGCCATCCTCCAGATCATTAATGAAGCTATTGAACAAAACCAGCCCTAGGACCGACCCTTGGGGCACTCCACTTGATACCGGCTGCCAACTAGATATGGAGCCATTGATCACTACCGGTTGAGCCCGACGATCTAGCCAGCTGTCTATCCACCTTATAGTCCATTCATCCAGCCCATACTTCTTTAACTTGCCGGCAAGAATACTGTGGGAGACCATATCAAAAGCTTTGCTAAAGTCAAGGAATAACACGTCCACTGCTTTCCTCTCATCCACAGAGCCAGTTATCTCGTCATAGAAGGCAATTAGGTTAGTCAGGCATGACTTGCCCTTGGTGAATCCATGCTGGCTGTTCCTGATCACTTTCCTCTCCTCTAAGTGCTTCAGAATTGATTCCTTGAGGACCTGCTCCATGATCTTTCTAGGGACTGAGGTGAGGCTGACTGGCCTCAGTGTTCCTGCCCAGGACTTTAGAACAACTGGAGCGTACAGCTTGTCCTCCTTTCTCCCTACCAACCCTTCGGTATGTTTGTATCCTTGTATTCGGTCATCTTTCTATTACTACAAAACGAAGGCTTCTATTTTGTTCTTATCTCACACGGTAATGCAGCATGGATAGTGCCCAGTCCTGATCAGTGGGAGAGGATATGGCCCTAAGGGGGTATACTACTACACTACTCTCATTCTCCTGCACTCCTTCCTTGCTGTGCCACAGCAGGGGGAAGGAAGGAAGTAACCCTGAGTGTGAATTTTATGGCTTTCATGGGTGCAATTTAGACTGAAGGGCTGATTCTGATCTCTCACCAGTGTAAATCAGGGGTAACTCTACTGAAGACACTACAGATAAAATGGGTGATAGTTTAGGATCAGAGCTCAGAACTTTGGGTGTATGTTGGGTGTTGAGCATCTTTGTAAATCTGGCCGTTATTTAGGTGTTTAAATGGGAGCTGAACTCTTTGGAAAATTGCAGCAATTATTTTAAGCATCGATTAAGTAGAATGGGCTAGATTCTGCTCTTACACCAGAGTAAATGAAGTCAGTAGTAATACTCCAGAATTACACTGGTGTCACTGAGAATAGTTCCAATACATCAACTTCAACTAAACCAAGTTTGCAACTCACTGAGTGTTCAGGGCTTAAAAAGACTGACCTTGCAATAACCTCTTATGTTAATGTCTGCCTCCTTTCTGCCTCGCCCCTTATAATGTGTGACCCTAGAGATGTAGGTCTGAGCCTCGGACTTGAATGCAGGGGAACCAAAAGTGTAACCTGCAGGTCAAATGTGCCCCATAGAGCTCTAAAATGTGCCCCCTGCTGCCCTTATCTTTGAAGTGTGAACAGTGACTCTGTATTTAAAAAAACAACAAAAAAACAGTCTAACTCAATAGATCAGTTCCCTATGTGCATTCTGAGTCAAATCTGCTGATTTTAGGGACAAAAATAAACATTTTACTACTACTTCACTCCTGTTAACACAGGGATAGCTATGCGACAAACGTAGCTTGAGACAGTGAGCTGGATTCCAAATGCAGAGTCAAATTCTTCTCTCAAGTATTACTGTAAAACCAAGGGGAGAAATTGGCCTGCCATGTCTTTATTACGGCTGGTGATGCACAAGCAGGAAAGAACCCAGCTTGACTTTCAGATCTGAGGGTGTGTTTGCAAGCTGGTGGTTATGGGGGCGGAGGGGAGTATTTGTGTTTACAAACCGAATGCATTGTCTACAGTCATTGAGAGACAAATGTGGAATTCCACATTGCTCAGTTTTTTTAGTTACTTTTTAGTGTAGTACTGCATTTTAATTTGGAGGTGCAGCTAGTGGAAACTACAAGTCCCAGCATGCCATGTTTCTTCTTGTTCTAAGCAATGAGGCTTGCAAGTCTCGTGGGATTTAATCAGAAAAACTCATACAAACTACCTTTATCACAAGACCACAGGAGTAGGTTCTAACCTTCAGTTAGTATTTAAAGGAATAATTTCACACCAAGGCTGGTTATCTCATTCGTCCAAATCAAGTTTAGTGTGATGAAAGTAAACTTTTCTTTTCCCAGTGGTAATATATACTACTCATGATTTAAAATAATCTCCAAGCACAGTTTATTTAAGAAGTTCATAAAACTTTTAACAGTGCTTCCATAAAGTTCTTTTTGCTGCACTATCTAATCCAAAGTAGTTTAGCTCAGATTTATGTTCTGGCAGCTGTACAATAAACCTGGGCTTTACCACATAACAAACACAAAAGATTACTTTAAAAAATCTGCCCTGTTAAAAATGTTAAGGATTCTTGTGATCTGAAGTCTCTGTTAGTTCCTTGAACCCCAAGGCATGCAGACGTAGAGCCTGGGGGGTAAAACCCTTCCACCAGGATTAGGGAAGGGTTCTGTTTCAGTAGAATTTCATATCATCTTTACACTGACTGAATTTACACCTTGTGCAGTTTTTTATTCCTGTGCAAGGCAGTGGAGAACATAAATGTGTGGATGTGAGGGCTCACGGAGCTGAGGCCTCAAGACACAAATGGTCCAACCTGTGCCCTCACTCTCACCCATCAAAGCCAATGATTTTGTTATTGTTGTACAGGTGTAACCAAAGGGAGGGTTATCTCAACATTTCTCAGGCTATGGCTACACTAGAGAGCTTACAGTGGCGCTGCTTTAGTATAGCTGCTCTAAGCTGATGGGAGAGAGGTCTCCTGTCAATTTAGTGAATCCACTCCCAATGAGCAGCAGTAGCTATGTCGGTGGGAGACGCTCTCCCTCTGTCCACACCAGCGCTTAGGTTGGTGTAACTTATGTTGTTCAGGAGGATGACTTATTTGCATCCCTGAGCGACATAAACTATACCAACATAAGTGGTAGTGTCAACGTAGCCTCAGACTTGAAATCCTGCAGAACTAAGGAACTTCAGTCTTTAGTACCTAAGACCAGAAACCTCCATATTAGGGGCCAATAATTCTGCTGGTTGTCTCAAACAGTAACTGTTGTCCCCTCTTTAATACTTCCCACAACCTCATCTCCTGCCAGGTCACAAAGTCTTGCAAAAAATATGAATTCTTCTTGAGATAAGACATCTTTGGAAAGGGTTATTCTCGTTACTTGCATGTCCTGAGGCAACCTGATCCTCATAGGATTACTTTAGTCATGAACATCAGCCTTTTCTAAGGGTTCAGGGTCTGGTCCTGTTGACATTAATGTAGGATGCTGCAAAGTTTTGTGTTTTTCTTCTGACTGTACAGGTCAAATACATGACCTCTTAATTCAAGGGAACTGGTGCAGGGTTATCCTCTACAGCACTCCAAAACCTGGCAGATGTCTCTGCATGCAGAAGAAGTGGTAGATTTTGGGTTCCAGCTGCAAAGGGACAGGTGGAGGACAAAGAGAAACGCTGAGCTGGATTCTTGATTCTTTGCCCTGTTCCAGTCCCTGAGTTCTGTTCTGTTGTATTCTGCAGTGAGAACACATATTCAGCTTCCTTTTTGGTGTTTAACGCTAGCAGATGGAAATCCATCTCAACTTTCAAAAACTCTGAATGACTGATTAAGAACAAAATTGTTGGTCTGAGAGCTGGTTCCCTCTCTTCTTCTTTTCTCTCTGCAGACTGCCTTTCAGGGGTAAAGTTTCTAATTACAGGTCAGGGAGGCAGGTTTAATCACACAGCAGAGCCCTTGATGCTGCACTAGAGATTGTTATTTATACACCTGAATTAATAGGATGCAGCATTTCACTTGAGAAGAATAAGGTGGTTTTCAATTTCACACTTTTTTTTCATGTGAAATAAACCATATTAGATTCACCAGGCTTGTGACCTAAATTACTAGGGATTTTGAGTAACAAATAACAAGCAACTGCTACAGGGACAGGGTGAAAAGAGAAGCAGGAGTTAGAGGAAGGAGGGAGGTGAGGAAAGCAGGAACAACAGAGAAAGGGGGCAGAGAGAAACATGGTTTCAGAAAAACAGGAGAGGGTAGAAACAGGCAGACACTGGGAAAACTAGACAGGGTGAAAAGAAAAATATGCTGCTCCCTACGCAGTAGGGCAGGATTGAGTAGAGTAGTTGGGTCTACAGAAATACCTGGAAAGTCTGCTGAATTGGTCTGTGCGCGCACACAGCAAAATAATTGTTAACAAGGCTAAGGATAGGATAGCCAGCGGTGAAATCTGAGGCTGTGGCATATAGTTCAGTGTTCCTCTGTGCTACAGTAAATGGAATCCATACCCCATCAGTAGAGTCACTGTTAGCACTTGCTGGAAGTGTTTGGGTTGCAGCACTGGAAACAGCTGATTTCTGGCTTGGATCTTTCTTGTAGTGTCATGAACTCCAGGGCTGCTTATTTACAGTGGCACAGGGATTAATTTTTTCATTTCTTCTGGGTACTGAATTCCTCTCACTCCCTGCAGATAGGGGTGGTGTGTGTGTGTGTGTGCGCGCGTGTGTGTGTGTGCGTGTATATGTGTGTGTGTGTGCGCGTGTGCGCGCGCGCTGCTTGGGAAATAATGACACTTTCAAGGAATCTCCTGGACACACTCTGGGTAAGAAATGGGTGATCCAGGCTCATGTGTCTGAGTCAGTAGGTTATGGAATCAAGGCCCAGTAGCTCCTGAAACCTGTGCCTTCCTAGTATATATCAGACATGCCAAACTCGCTAAAAAAACAACACAGAAATTGGGCTTGTTTTTGGCTTTGTGAGTTGCTTGTTGGCTAGCTTTTGGCTTGTAGCTTGTTGCTTCTTTGTTTTGCTCGGCTCCCAGGAAGGGCGGGGCAAGCAGCGGCAAGGGGGAAGAGAGTTGGGGCACACTGCAGGCCCACCACAGTCCCAGACTGCATGCCGGGGAGGGATCTAGTCACATAGAGTGTTGGGGTTCTTAGGGATTGGCTTGTTTTGAAATGGGATTAGCTTGATTTTTAGCTTATTGTGAAAGTTGGGGTGCTTATTTACCGCGTGAAAGTTGGCAACTGTGGTATATATCTAACACTTGTCTTTTCCACTGGATCTAATGCAAGCTAAAGGACTGGCAAGGGTGTTGCAATTAGCAGCTGTCTTGCATTCTATTAAAAATAATCCTTATCCACTTTTGTAAAGTGATTCTTTTTTTGGATCCTTGGATGAAAAATGATATACAATTATATCTGGGTTATGTAGGCTGGAGACCTTGTCTCCATATGTGTCTGTAAAGTGCCTTGTATACTGCCAGAGCAATGCAAACAGTAAATAAGTGCATAGTGTTTTAATGACCTGGCTTGTGTGTGTGTCACTTCCCTCTACTGAATGGAATCAACAGCTCAACTCTGTGTCATAGGCCTCAAGGTGCTAACAGCGGTTCTCCTTTAGCTCAAGCTCACATGCTTTTAGATCAGAAGGATCTGAGTTCTGTCGCTGTTAGGCAGCCACAGATTTGCTGTAGTGTTGTTGTTTGTTAGCTGAGTAGCACAGTGTGTTCAATAGCCATGTTACACATTATTTGTGTAAATAGGGAGATGGAGAGATTTAGGGGGAGCTGTTGCTGTACAGTATGTGTGGGAGGTTTTCTGCTCCAAAAATAGGAACTTGTCAGAGTGGGAGGATTTCAGAGGGGGAGGTGACTCGTTAGAGAAAAGATTAGTGCTGATGACATGGGATGGTCATATTTCAAGGCAAACACCTGTAAACCAGTCTAAGCCTGTAAGTAGCAACCTACTAAACTGAGTTCACCCTAGCAGAACAGGCCTTGTGTCTCCATTCAGCAAGGCCAGAATAATCTACTCATCCCTCTCTGAGTCCGACTGCACTGCAGACTCTTCCCTTTCTCACCATATGCTAACCAGAATGACCACCATGAGATCCTGACTGTTATGTGCTACAATTCTAGGGAATGAAGCCAACCACACATCTAGAGTTGCTGCTGCTGGGAAAGAAAGAAAAGACAGGGACATTGTTCTTCCACATGGTGCCATCTTGTTGTATAATCAATATTATAGCGGTTTTTCCCAGGGGGAGGCACTTCCAGCTCCTTTTAGAGCCTTGAGATGGCCTTCCCCACTCCTCTATTTCATCCCTTTTCTACACCCCTCCTCCCTGTGATCTTGTATAGTGGTGAGCTTCCCTTGAACACAGGAGGCTTGAATGAACCTTTCGGTGCTGCCCTCACTGCCCATCAGAAAAGGGGGTGATGTGAGGCATTCTCTTTTCCCAGGAGCCAAGCATATAGCTTCTGCAGCACGCCCAGCCCCTGCCAACCTGGGAGTGTGGAACGTGAGCTTAAGGTACAAGCTTGGCTCCCACTGATGGAAAACCCCATTTTGCTGCCAGCAGGGTGCTCCTTAGCACTGGTTTATTAGAATATCTGCACTGTGAGTTACAGTACATGTCCAGATAATACAGCCTGCAATTTCTGCAGTTTAAAGCACACTCATGTCATCTGGAGATTCTGAGGGACTCCTCCAATATGAACTCCCCTGGGATTATTTGAAGTTGGCTTGTATCACAAGCCATTGGGAAGGTCAATTTCTATAGATTTACAACAAGAATTTAAGTTTGACCTATTGCCCCAGTGTTACAAGGTATTAATGGTCTTTGTAACATTATGTGAACAAATGCATGATGGTTTTGAGTTTGTGGTGAGAATGTTGTGTGGTGGTTGGAACATTGGACTAGCTGTTATCAAGCTCTTCCACTCACCGCTTGTGTGACTTTTGATGTGACTTAATATTTTGCGGCGTGGGAGAGAATGATAGACTTTAAGGTCAGAAGGGACCATTATGATCATCTAGTCTGACCTCCTGCACAACGCAGGCCACAGAATCTCACCCACCCACTCCTGTATCAAAGCTATGTATGAGCCATTGAAGTCCTCAAATCATGGTTTAAAGACTTCAAGGTGCAGCGAATCCCTGAGCAATGCTCTCCTTCTCCCCTGAGATGGGGACCTTCTCTGCACCATTCCTCCATTTCCCCAACTGTCAAAGGTTCTGCCGAAAATAAAAAGGGATAGAGCTCATGTCATTCTGATTGCTTCTACTTGGCTGAGACAGACCTGGTACCCTTACTTGTCGCAGCTCACAACGTGCCCACTAATCCCTCTCCTGGCCATTGTGTACTTCCTCTCACAGGACAAAGGATGTACCCTGCATCCCAACTTGGGGATTCTCTTCCTCAAGGCATGGCTCCTGCTTCGGTACAACACCTAGCGAGCTGCTGCTCAAGGGAGATACAAGAGGTTCTGTTACACAGTAGAGTTCTCAACACGATGTACTTACCTGCAAAAATAGTCAAGGTTTCAGATTAGGTGCACGTTCCAACAAATCTCCCGAACATCCACGACTCTTCCACGTATCCTAGTCTATGCATTGACCCTATAGAGATTGGGACTATCCACAGGCACCAACTTTTGTTGGCGCCAGTGGGTGCTCGCCCCCCCCCCCCGGCACTGACTCCGCTCTCTCTCTGCCCTCATTGGATCCCTCTCCAAGTCCCCGCCCTGGCCCCATGCCCCCCAGCCCTGCCCCAACTCCACCCCCTCCCTGCCCCATTGGATCCCTCCCCAAATCCCCGCCCTGCCCCCTCCCTTC
The DNA here is from genome assembly GCF_027887155.1 of Malaclemys terrapin pileata. Lineage (NCBI taxonomy): Eukaryota > Metazoa > Chordata > Testudines > Emydidae > Malaclemys > Malaclemys terrapin. The sequence continues at coordinate 11,051,286 of NC_071520.1, read as the reverse complement.
CCAGGCTTGTGCGAAACAGCTGTTTCATGGCGCAAGCGCTGAGAGGGAGGGGGGAGAAGTAGGAAACAGCAGCCCGCTCAGGGGAGGAGGCGGAGCGGAGGCGGAGGTGAGCTGGGGGGGGTGGGGCAGGGAGCACCCACCAATTTTTCCCTGGGGGTGCTCCAGCCCCGGAGCACCCACGGAGTCGGCGCCTATGGGACTATCTCTAAGCTCTCTCAGGGTCCACCTAGCGGCTATAACATCTTTCCAATAACCTGTAGAGAGGTACTCAGTGCTGTCACACCCAACTGCTAAAAGGTTCAAGGATATACACCTCTACCCCAATATAACACTGTCCTCGGGAGCCAAAAAATCTTACCGCGTTATAGGTGAAACCGCGTTATATCGAACTTGCTTTGATCCGTCAGAGTGCACAGCCCCGCCCCCCTGGAGCGCTGCTTTACCGCATTATATCCGAATTCGTGTTATATTGGGTCGCGTTATATCAGGGTAGAGCTGTAGTAAACCTCTTCCCACAGCCTCGACTCCTACGTGGGACCTAAACCTGGTACTGAAAGCATTGACTAGGCCGCCCTTCGAACTTATGGCCACCTGTTTGCTGATGTACCTTTCCATGAAAATGGCCTTCCTGATAGTGATTACCTTGGCCAGGCGAATAGGAGAGATAGCAGCTTTGATGGCGCAGCCCCTCTACACAATTTTTTTTTCTGGACAAGGTTACGCTCAGACCACATCCAAAATTCATCCCTAAGATAGCCTCCCCATTTCACATGAATCAATTGATTCCCCTTCTGATCTTTTAACTGAAGCCTCACCAAGACAACAGGGAGACTATATTATATACCCTAGATGTCAGAAGAACCCTGGCCTTCTATCTGGACAGGACAGAGACCTTCAGGAAGTCCCCTCGATTGGGGAGAGATCCAAGGGCTCAGGAATATCAGCCCAAAGGCTCTCCAAGTGGGTCTCAAATTGAATCAGACAGTGTTATCAAGTTCACATCATGACCCCTCCAGACTCCACAAGGTCTATCTCCTCATCCATTGCCTTCTTCAAGAGCATCCCTATCTCAGATCTCTAGAGTGGCAACATGGGTGTCAGTCCACACTTTTGCAGAACACTATGCAATCACTGGGGACTCTGCTTCCATTGCCATTTTCGGGTCCACAGTGCTGTCATCTGTAACTGACCCAACTTGCTGAACTTGACATTCTAGGAGGGCATGAGTTATCACCAGGTAACATTAGTTCTGAGTTAGTGAATTTTTTTGCCATTTCACTTCCTAGTTTGTTTTTTAACAGAAAGAGATGTTATTAGGAGATCTAATTATAGTGTAGATCGGGGTAGGCAACCTATGGCAGGCATGCCAAAGGCAGCATGTGAGCTGATTTTCAGTGGCACTCACACGCCCGGGTCCTGGCCACCAGTCCGGGGAGCTCTGCATTTTAATTTAATTTTAAATGAAGCTTCATAAACATTTTAAAAACCTTATTTACTTTACATACAACAATAGTTTAGTTATATATTATAGACTTATAGAAAGAGACCTTCTAAAAATGTTAAAATGTATTACTGGCACATGAAACCTTAAATCAGAGTGAATAAATGAAGACTCGGCACACCACTTCTGAAAGATTGCCGACCCCTGGTGTAAATGTACAGTTCAGATGTTCTTGTGGGCAGGTAATAATATTAATAATGCCTATCCCTTACATAATGCTTTTCATCAGTAGATCTCAAGAAGAGACACATCATTATTCCTCTTGTACAGATGGGGAAAACTGAAGCAAAGTGACTTGGCCAAAGTCATCCAGCAGGCTAGTGGCAGAGTTGGAATACAACCCAGGTTTTCAGAATTCCAGTCTGCGGTTCTTTCATCTAGGTCACATCATTGCTATGTAATTCCTAAATGCCCCCTCACTCTCTGTACACTTTGTTACAATGGACTGGTGATGATGGTCGTGTTTGAATGTGTGTAGTGCCTAACAGAGCCGGTAAGAGAAATTTCAATGATCTATGTCCCCAGAACTAACAGTTTTATTACATGGTAGTTACAATAACTTTAAGCATGTGCAAGATGACTAGTCTCTTTCCTGACCCCTTCTTCCATAGCACGTAGCCCTCCCTCCCTCACCATCATTTACAGCTCATCCTCCTCTTTCTGTCCCATTAAGCCATTAGTGTGTTAGTAGCCAAGTGTGCCCAAAAGAATTGGTATACTGAACTTTAAGACAAGCTGTTTTTTGTTTTGTTTTTTTCCAGGGAGCTCTCTCATAAACCTCCTGGTCAGTTACCCCAAATTTGGATAATTACCCCTACCCAACACCCAAGGCACAGCAAATTTCAAGACAATCTGGGTACACATGAGGATTTTAGAACACTTAGGGCTCGTCTACACTTATAGTGCTGCAGTGAAGATGCTACCTACTCTGACAGGAGGGCTTCTCCCATCAGTTTAGGTATTCCACCCCTCCAAGAGGCAGTAGCTAGATTGACGGGAGAATTTTCTCAGTGACCTAGTGCTGTCTATGCTGGGCATTAGGTTGGTTTAACTGTTGTATTGTTCAGACCACTGAGCAACATGGTTAGATTGATCTAAGTGTAGACTAGCCCTTAGAAGAATAATCCTTTTACACAGAAAAATCTTCTCAACTTTAACTGCAGCAGAGCTGGCGCTCTCCCATAATATTTATTACATTAATCAGCGTAAACTCCTTTGCTAATGCAGGTACCAGGCACAGGATAATCCTGAAAGCATAGGAGACTCAGAGATGTGAAGTGTCCCATTCATCTCGATATGATGGTCTCTGTGAATGAGAACACTCCATGGAGATGGCTATAGCCTGAAACAATAGCTCTGAGATGCGTGAACTGCTCCATTCATGGCAGTGGATGTTGCTATCCACACTGCTGGAGAGCCTGTGATGTGCACCAAGGGTGACCATTCTCAAGTCCTCATCCCAGCATTAGCAGTGTTTTCTTGGTGCATGCTCCTAGTATGCCTGTTCTCAGCTTCACACCCAGAGGGGCAGGATGTGCCTGGCACATGTGGGGGGTGGGTAGAAAGAGAGGCTCAGACACCCCCCCCCTTGAAAGAAAAGGACAAGAACCCCTAGTTTACATGAGGGGGCTATGGATGGGGCGGGGGTCAGAACAGCTTTTAGGGATTGGGGGGCCCCGAGACCCTGACACACACACAAAGGTGTGGGGAGAGGCTCAGATATCCACCCCCCAAGATCATGGCACACAGTCTGGAGGGGAACATAAACCTGACAGGTCCCTCTGCCCCTACTCTCCGCCGGTCCCTTTGTTACTCACCCCAGTATCCTGCCCCATCCCCTCACCATCACCTGACTCCAACTCCTTTCCTGCCCATCCATCCCCATTTATCCCCCGCCCCTCCAACAAGCATTTGCATGTGTAATTTATTTTCTTTTAAAGAATAGTTTGTGTCTACTGAATATTCTGCTGCACTCAAATTACATTTCCCCCAAATAAAAAAAACAACCACACCCCACAACGCTCTGACAGAGGCAGATTATAGCCCAATATCCCCCCTCTTCCCAATTTCTGCATAGGGGTTGACTTAAACTCACAGTGCCTGGGTAGAACAAGTTCAATGGCCAGAACGTTCCCCCTTGAGCTATTTAGGTCCTGAGACTCATTGCTGGCTTTCATGGCCTCTTGGCGTATGCATAGTGTAATTTGGCACATGAGCCTTAGGCATGCCGCAAGCAGTTCTAGAACGTCTAACTGGAGATCCAATCACTTTGGCTAATAACATAATCTGATTTCCTCCAAAGGGTTAGTGAGTGGCATGCACTCTGTTGGAGTAACTCTCAAACATTTGAGACCCTGGTGCGAGGATCTCAGCCATGGTTTGATCTGTATCTGCGTAATTAAAAAAAAAAATCATTGCCAAAACATGTCAGCTTTAAGAAAAGCTGGTGTTGTTGTGGTTTGTCTCTGGAATGCCGTATTCTTGATTTTTAGGGTTCTCTTGACAGTAATTTTTCTTGCTGTACATGCTTTGTCTTAGTTTCTTAACTCCAGGAACTGTGGATATTAATTCCTTAAAAAGAGACTTTTTTTTTTGTTTGTAATGTAGGGAATTTTGGTGGGGTATCAATCATACCAGAAGGAAGATAGAGTTCTGCCTCTACAGTATGCTAAAAATCTAGTTTAAGTGTAATCCTACACTGGTTAAATGTGTGCTCAGATTCTCTAGGGTGCTTATGGGAAAGAGTACCACTTTAGGAAGCAAGATTGGCTTGGGTGAGATGCTGACATACAGCTGTCAGATAACAACTGAGTCTATGCCATTGCTAGAGTAAAGAACATTTCATTTTCTAGTAGGCATAAAGACTTGCCAGTGTGATTTGCTACATTGAGATTGTGTATCTCTGAATAGATGATGTAAATTTCATCTGGGCAATATCCCCAATTGTGTTAGATATAATTACATTCAAAGTTCTTTTTAATCATTTATTTGGATCATGTCCCAAGATTCAGCTGTTTTGGATTGGGGTAGAAATTGAATTATTTATTATCAATTAGAGGCTGTCAGAGCCTTTGACACCACATCGAGCTGGCATTGTTTGCTATCTGTATTAATGATCTTACAGATAAAAGCATGAAATTATTGGTTAGGAAGCTTTTATTCTAGGCTGAGAAGGCTGGTTTGCATACTTGGCTGGATGCTTCCCCTACATCCCGTCTCATTATGGCTCTGTTTAATCAAGCCAGTATTGCATATGAAATATCTCACCCATAAATTGCTGAATTGATTGTAAGAGTAATTCCCCAGTAGATGGAACCCAGTCGTGACTTCCCTTGACATCCCAGCTCAACACATTTTTACTCTTCTCCTTTGGCTGTGGTCTATTGTGGACCTGGAACAAACTATTTTTTGACTGAGTGATTTATTTAACACTACTGGTGCTGTGATAATTTTGGATGCTGAGTTTTTGTTTCCTCAGATTCGGGGATGGACAAGATGACCTAACAGAGGTTTTCCATCTCTCATGCATGATTCTGTTTTGCGCCTTCTCCTCAGTTTTGGGTTTTAAAAATATATTTTTTTATTTGTGCATTTTTGCATTCACAAGCAAAGCACATGACACATAAGAACTGCAGAGACTAGTATTGCTTCATGGAGGGAGTCAGTAGAGAACTCAGGATATAAGGACTAGGTTCTGCATGTCACCTCTCAGGATGCGCAGCACAAAGAGCATCCCAGGAGCAAGTGGGAGAGGGGAAATGGGACTAAGCACCTTTTGCACCTTGTGGATTCTACCTGCTTTCGGGACCAGTATAGCCCAGAGTGGGGAGACGCTTGTGAGTGAAAGGGGAACAGTTAGAAAGCAGGGTTTGACCCAGGATAAGTAGAGTCCTGAGACACTAGCTTCAGGATGAGAATGGGACCTCTTCATGACATAGTCCCAGACTAAACAGTCCTAATTGGGATAGGAGGCATGTTTTTTCCCGGCAATTCAGCACCATGCACTTCAGTTTGTTCCCCTCAAAGATGCCCGTTGCTCTGGATTCTTGCTTCATTCTTCCAACTTTCTCATGGCTGTCCTCAATTTTTAATGCTTTACTGCTGTTCACACACCTTAACAAAAGCAGGATCCTCTACCTGCCATCCCAAACAAATTCTCATCGAAGCCCCTTTCTAATAATTATATCAAAGGAACCCTGAACTCATTCTTTTCAGCGCAATACTTATCTGATAAGGTTTGAAAGGAAAGAAGTACTTCTCTCAGGGAATAAATCTGGAAAACTCTGTTGACCCGAGGTTACTAAAAGGTCACTTGGATCAAAACGGCAGTGCTTTAATGTGGCTTGTGTAGTCGCGGCACAGTGCAGCGCTGTAGAAAAACAACCTCCACGAAAGGTGTAGCTCCCAGCGCTGAGAGTGCAGCTCCCAGCGCTGGGGCACTGTTAACACTGGCACTTTACAGCGCTGTAACTTGCTGTGCTCCGGGGGGTGTTTTTTCACACCCCTGAGCGAGAAAGTTGCAGTGCTGTAAAGCACCAGTGTAGACAAGTCCTCAGACTTAATACTGAGTGTCGTAAAGAAAAGCCTGTAACTAGAATTCCTTGAGTAGATCTCCATTGTTGGGATGTGCTCTTCGCCTCAAATACTGTAATTTTCAAACTTTTTACCAGAGTTAGTTTGTCTTGACCTATGAAATATTCTATGGCCCCCACACACTCTCAGCTCCTTCCACTTAATCAGAAGCCAGTACAGACTCTCAGTGGGGGATGAGGGTGGGGAACATAGACCTGTAGTGACAAGCTACTCAGAATCTTAGAAATGTAGGTCTGGAAGAGACCTGGTTATCAAGTCCAGCCCCCTGCACTGAGGCAGAACCAAGTATACCCAGACCATCCAGGTGTTTGTCCAACCTGTCTTGCTCCTTAATAGCTTTCTAGGAGGGAAAAAAACAGATTTGTGTTAATCTTTTGTGGTGCTATGTTAAGACTTGTTCAGTACCTGATATAATTCAGGACCTATTAAGGATTCCATCAAACCATATAATCAGATATCAGAGGGGTAACCGTGTTAGTCTGGATCTGTAAAAAGCAACAAAGAGTCCTGTGGCACCTTATAGACTAACAGACGTATTGGAGCATAAGCTTTCGTGGGTAAATACCCACTTCGAAAGATGCATGTGTCTATAAGGTGCCACAGGACTCTTTGTTGCTTTTTACATATCATCAGAGATGCTCAAAGAGATATAGCCAACCCAGAGTAAATTATAGCTGACAAAATTATCCAAGCCCTAGACCAACACTTCTCATTTGTGTTGGAGGAATTACACCTGGTGCAGTGAGGAAAAAATAAGCTAAAGAGACCAGCAGATGACATCTCAGTGTTGTGAGCAGAAGAAACAAGACAACTGATGAAGGCTTTATGGAGAGAAGTGGATTTTAGATTCACAGATCCACTGGAGGAGCAAAGGTGTTTGGTGAACTGAAGTGGAAACCAACCACTCATTGGACATGTTAGGAAGGCACTACACTGAAAATCAAAGAGAAGGTGTAGATGTGCACATGAGGACTATACAGGAAATACAGCATACAAAAGAGGGACTTAAGGTTAGCAATAGAAGTAAAGAAGAGTCAGGCTCTCTCAGGTGCACAAGGGTTAAAAACCAGGGTAATAAGAGTAAATTGAAGTAATGCATCATTAAATTGACAGGATGACTGTTGCAACAGCACTGACTGCCTGTTCTTCCAACTGGAATGTCAGTAATAGGCTGTAAAGCTTCCTGTAGGAGGAATGTGGACGAAAGGGAGGACAGAAGTATTACGTGTTAAAAATGGGTATATATGGAGTAAACAAACATAAGTAAAGGTGACTGCAATGAAGCTCTATAGGAAAGATTAAGGAATGTATAGATGTAGTTTTATATAATAGAAATGTAGGACTGGAAGGGACCTCAAAGTCATCAAATCCAGTACCTTCCATAGGGTTGCCAACTTTCTACTCACACAAAACTGAACACCCTTGCCCTGCCCTCTGTCCCGCCCCTCCTCTGAAGCCCCAACCCCTGCTCACTCCATCCCTCCCCGCCCCCCCCCGTTGGTCGCTTTCCTCACCCTCACTCCCTTGCTCATTTTTACCGGGCTGGCTCAGGGGGCTGGGTACGGGAGGGGGTGAGGTGCAGACTCGGGCTGGAGGTGCAGACTTGGGCTGGGGATGAGGGGTTTGTAGTGCAGGAGAGTGCTCCAGGCTGGGACTGAGGGATTCGGAGGGTGGGAGGGGGATCAGGGGTTGGAGCTCAAGGGGTTGAGGGCTCTGGCTGGGGGTGTGGACTCTGGGGTGGGGCTGGAGTTGAGGGATTTGGGGTGCAGGAGGGTGCTCTGGGCTGGGATCGAGGGGTTCAGAGGGCAGGTGGGGGATCAGGGCTGGGGGAGGGGGTCAGGGGTGCAGGCTCCAGGCGATGCTTACCTGAAGCAGCTCCCGGAAACAACGGCATGTCCCCCCTCTGGCTCCTATGTGGAGGCACAGCCAGGCAGCTCTGTAGGTACTGCCCCCGCAGGTCCAATTGGCCACAGTTCCCAGCCAATAGGAGCTGCGGGGGGAGTGTTTGGAGCTCCCTAGCTGCCCCTACGTGTAGAACCCAGAGGGGGGGACATGTCGGCTGCTTCCTGGGAGCCGCACGGCACAGAGGCTAGCAGGGAGCCTGCCAGCCCCACTGTGTGGCAGTGCCAACCGGACAGTCAACGGCCCAGTCAGTGGTGCCGACTGGAACGCCAGGATCCAACACCCAGTCGAAAAATTGACACCTGGTCACCCTAGGGTGACCAGATGTCCCGATTTCATAGGGACAGTCCCGATTTTTGGGGCTTTTTCTTATATAGGCTCCTATTACCCCCCCCCCCCCCCCGTCCCGATTTTTCACACTTGCTGTCTGGTCACCCTAGGTCACCCTAGCCTTGTGCTGTGGCAGGACCAAATAAACCTAGACCATTCCTGACAAGTGTTTGTCTAACCTATTTTTAAAAATCTCCAATGGTGGAGATTCCACAACCTTTCTTGGGAGCCGAATTCCAGAGCTGAACTACCCTTGTAGTTAATGTTTTTCTTAATATCTATTCTAAATCTCCCTTGCTGCAGATTAAGCCCATTACTTCTTGTCCTACTTTCAGTGGACAAGGGGAACAATTCATCTCCGTCCTTTATAACAGCCCTTAATATATTTGAAGACTTATCAGGTCCCCTTTTCTCGAGACTAAACATGACTCTTTTTTTAGCCTTTCCTCATAGGTCAGGTTAACCTCTGGAGACTCTCCAGTTTGTCCAAATCTTTCCTAAAATGTGTTGTCCAGACCTGGATGTAGTATTCCGTCTGAGGCCTCACCAGTGTAAAGTATGGTTGGACAATTACCTCCCATATCTTACATATGACACTCCTATTAATACATCCCAGAATATTAGCCTTTTTCGCAATTGCAGCACAGTGCTGACTCATTCAATTTGTGAGCCACTGTAACTCCCAGATCCTCTAGCAGTATTACCACCTCACCAGTTATTCCCCATTTTGTAGTTGTGCATTTGATTTTTTTTCCTTCTTAAGAGAAGTACTTTGCACTTATCTTTATTGAATTTCATCTTGTTGAATTCAGAGCAATTCTCTAATGTACCAAGGTTGTTTTGAATTTTAATCCTGTCCTCCAAAGTGCTTGCAACCCCTCCTAGCTTTGTGTCATCTGCAGATTTTGTAAACATACTCTCCACTCCATTATCCAAGTCGTTAATGAAAATATTGAATAGTACCAGACCCAGGATAGACTCGTGTGGGACTGTACTAAATACATCCTCCCGGTTTGACAGTGAACCACTGATAACTGCTTTTAGAGTATGGTCTTTAAACTAGTTGTGCACCCACCTTATAAGAATTTAATCTAGACCACATTTCTCTAATGTGCTTATGAGAATGTCACGTAGGACTGTGTCAAAAGCCTTACTAAAATTGATATATTACATCTACATCTATTAAAATATTAAAGTTCACGTTCATGGTCTTCTGGTTTCTTCCCTCTGCTCTGTACTGTTAGAACCGCTTTCATGAATGGGACAGTGAAGTCCAAATGCTATCATGTCAGAACTTGCTTAGCAAGCAGAGGATGGTTGCAGCCGTGGTGAAGATCACATTTTACAATTCTGCCACCTAGTGTAACTATGCATTGAGTCCCAAACACTAGCAGTCACCAGGGCCCAGATTTGTGTGGAAAATATTTAACACACTTGGTTATGTTGCACCATTCCTTTTTTGTAAGCTCAAAGAAAGGGAGAGATGCATTGGGAAGGAGAAATAGTATTCAAACTGGAATCCATGGCCTTGATCATCAAAGAAGCTTTTATTTTAATGTTCATATGTGTGAAGGATCATGGGAAAATGCTATTGTAGAAGGCATTGGTAAGACTTCATATGCAATATTGTGTACAATTCTGGTCAACCAAGTTCAAGTGAGATGAATTCATGTTGGAACAGATGCAGAGAAGGGCTACTAGGATCAGTGGGGAATGCTAGCCTATCCTCTAAGAGGAGACTAACAGAGCTTGGCTTATTTAGACTTGCTCTCAGAAGGCTGAGGGGGGTGGTATGATTGCTCCCTGTAATACATCTGAAGGGGCAAACACCAGAAAGGGAGAAAAGCAATTGAAGTCATAGGATAATGCCGGCACAAGAACAAATGGCTACAAACTGGCCATGAGTAAACTTAAGCTGGAAATGAGAAGGCTTCCAACCATTAGATGAGTATGGTTCTGGATCAATTTTCCAAACAGAGGCAGGAAACTTAACTAGTTTTAAGATGGAGCTTGGTAAATTTATGGAAGGGATGATGTGATGTAGTAATCTGTGATAGCAGAGAATTGGACTTAATGATCCAGGTGGTCTTTTCTGAAACTGTCAGATCTTGCAAACACATGTAGAGTATTTAGACTTGTATTGCATGGACTTCATGAATGTTATTTGTAAGTTTATGGTACTACTCTCCTTTAGATATGGTTTATCAATCTTGCTGGGCTAAGATAATATTGTGAAACTTAGTGGAGAAGAGTCACTGGATCTCCTTAGCGAAACAAAAATAAAAAGGTGCGAGTAATTGGTACAATTCCTAGAACTCCAATTACATGTTAGCAACTTTTCTTTCTCCTTCAAATGCTGATGGTAAAGTTCCCTCCCCCCAGAAAAACAAAACCCCAAACCCTTGAGAGGTTGACAAACAGTAACAACTCTCAGCAGAGTTGGGTTTGAGAAAGACTAATTAAACAGTAATTGCAGGACTGCTCTCCTGAACTGACCATGAGACCTTGAGGTCAAATCAACAGAGTGATGCTTCATAAAGATATGGACATATTTCCACAATAGAAGCATTATGGAGACATGCCCTAGAGGCTGCCTGAAACTTAGTTGAATGTGTTCTGATACCATCAGAGAACGAAGTACCTGCTAGTTCAAAGCAAGTTTGAATGCAGGTATTAATCCGCTTTGACAGTTGTTGAGCGGAAACAGCCTTTCCTCTGACCTTGTCATTATAAGCCACAAATAGTCATCAGGTTTGTCCTGTTAATGGAATAACTAACAGTCTTCTGGATTCCTAAAGTATGTAACTTGACCTTCCCTGGTTATCAGCGTGGTTTGCTGAAAAAAGAGGCAAACTGACTCCAGTGGAAATCAGTGACCACTGTAGGGTGAACTGGTGAGAGGATGTAGTGCTACCTTATGCTTCAGGAAAAGGACAAAGACAACATCCTGGAATTCCCTGACTCTTTTGGCTGAAGAATTATTGCTACTAGAAAAGCAGGCTTCAAGAATTTGTAACAAAAGGAACAGTCTCCTACGGGCCCAAAGAAAGAGCCCATCTATTTGGTTAATACTAAACTGAGATTCCACAAAGGCACTGCCTCACGTACAGGTGGAAAAACATTAGACAATCCTTTTAAAAACCTCTTGACTGTAGAATATACAAATACAGAGGCTACTTGTGCTAGAACGAGATACTGAGCTGTGGCAGGCAGAAGAACGGTTATGGGAGTGTAATGGATGTCCTGATTTCTTGAGTAACAAAGTCATGCCAAATGTTTGAGGCATGTGCTGACATGGGCAGTGTGTTTCTCTGTGCTGTCAGGACAAAAAAATCTCCCATTTTGCTGCATAGGACTTTTTAGTCAGACTTAGACTCTAACAATATCTCTTGGACTTCCTGAGAAAAGATTTGTTCTCCCAGGATCCTTTTAGCTGTATGATCCATACTGTTAGCTGTAGAGGCTTTGGATCTGGATGAAGGATTTGAACTTGCTATTGAAAGTCTGGAAAAGAAAGAAGCACTTGCAGTTCTGCTGCCAGGTCTAGGAACTCCGAGTTCCAAAACTGTCTAGTCTAATTTGGACTCAGCAAGAGAATCCTAGAATATCAGGGCTGGAAGAGACCTCAGGAGCTCAAAGCAGGACCAATCCCCAATGGTATTTGTGCTCTTTCTCATCTGATTTTTCTGGTCAGCCTGGGGATTGTTGGTACTGGAGAAAATACATACAGAGATCACACAAACCAGGATGAAGTATGTAAGAGCTGGGGACAAAGTATTCTTGATTGAGGGGATCTAGATATGGAACAAACTTCCAGAGGAAATTAGGTGAGTCCAGAGTGTGATCCCCTTTACAAAATGCTCTTTGAAAAGGCCTTTTCACCATAAGCATAATGTAACACTGACACCCCTTCTACTCAAAAAAGCGCGACCAACTACCCCCCCCACAAAACAACAAAAACTTGAAACAAATCAACCAAAATTCAAATAAAAGTTAATCAAAACTCAAAACCAAACAACCCTACCCTAAACAGAGATTTTTACTTCAAAAAGGAAGAGAAGCGCCAGGGACTCCTTAAGTCCACTAGGGACTTCACTATTGCTATTAATTTTACTTGGAAGATACTATGGTCTTGGCTACACTTGAGAATTCACAGCGCTGTGAAGCGTGAGTGTAGTCGCGCGGCCAACGCTGCGAGAGCTCTCTCGCAGCGCTGCAAGTACTCCACCTCTCCGAGGGGAATAGCTTGCAGCGCTGTGAGCGAGCGTGCAGCGCTGCAGGCACTGATTACACTGGTTCTTTACAGCGCTGCACTCGCTGCGCTCGGGGGGGGGGAGGCGTTTTCACACCCCTGAGCACAGCAAGTTGCAGCGCTGTACAGCGCCAGTGTAGCCAAGGCCTTAGGTACTAGGTGATGGGCAGCAATATTAACCCAAAATATAGATTGAGAGATCACATGAAGCAGGGCTGCAGGATTGTGTCCTTAGTGTGGCAAAGAAATCTAATTTCAGAATTCCCGGTCAGTGGAGAAGTAAGTTTGATCATCAAGTCTTTATTGACCATTTATGTTGATTAAGTGCTGCTCTTCTTACTCCATTTGTATGCAAGTGCATTGTCCTTGTCTGAAAGATGTGCTGCCAGAGGTGTGATGAGATGGTGAATGCATCATATCTAAAGAGGGTCTACCTTGTAGCATGGGAGGTTAGACCAAGCTCCACAGTGGCAATCTAAATCACAAACTTCCATGGTGTTGTGTGGTCACACTTGAACCATGCTCCATTGAATGCCTGACAAATTGTTTGCAGTTTTATGTAACCTCCTCTCTGAAGGGGTCCATAAACTGTGTGTTGTCATCTGGTCCGGATGTGCTACCCACCCTGTCTTGGAAGCATCCATTACCGCCTGGGGGGGCTTAGGGATTCCAAAACATTATGAGGGTTGGTCCACCACAGGAGGTTGTCTCTGACATTTTGAGAAATAGCCACAATCATTTCCAGATTTTGTCTCAAAAGAACATAAAGCTCCCTCAAACAGGATGGAGAAGGTCTCATTCTCAATCTGCATATGTTATGGTTAGGACACATGAGGACATCAACCCTAGTACGTCTCAGAAACATGAACTGGAATCTTTGGTTGAGGCTGCATCCACTGTATAAATGAGAATCTCTTGGGAGGCAAATTGAATCCTTGATGTCACTGAATTTGCAGTTGCTCCAATAAAAGAAATCCTTTTGACTTGTGGGGCTGGGGTGTGAAGGTGGATTTCTTCTGGCTTATTCGTAGAAGCAAGGAGTAGAAGAAGGAGCAAGATTTTTTGAGAGCAGAATGCACTACTTACGATGTCTGCACTTTCACTACACAATGGCTAGGGATGGAAGACTCCTGGTCATTTTTTGTGAGCTGCCACCCCAGGCTAGACATTTGGTAAACATTCTGGGGACAGTCAAAAAGTTATGTAGAATTTTAGGCTGGAAATGATCCTTTATGATGCAGCAATCAAGACACTTCATGAGCTGGTTGATGGCTATTTGGAGGTGAGTGATCTAGTGGTTGAGAGCCATGGGGAGAGTAGAATCCCCTTCCCCAGTTCTTATTCATTTATTTTATGAATAGGCTTTCTATGATGCCCATTATTATAGAAAATGAGCATCTCACAACATTAATTAATGTAACCTCATAACACTACTGCGAGGCAGGGAACCATTATTATCCCTATTTTATGGATTGGGGAAATGATCCAGTCCCATTCTGATTTTGTAGGCTGCTGACCCCATGACTGTCCTATTCAGAAATGCTAGGTGGCAGATGGAAGTCAGCTTCCATGTGATGAAGTGGAACAAGGGATCCTCTATGATTATGAAGTAGACCAAGAAGTAGGTGCCTGAAATCTCAAAGGAGCGCGTTGGATTTAGAGGGAACGGAAGATCTCTCAGAACCACATTTCAGTTTGTCTTGGGAATGGAATTTCAAAGAAGGGCCTGGAGTGGCCCTGAATCTTTGTTTGATGCTCTAAGATCCTCTTAGGTTATCTCTGTTACAGTACCCAGTCCATCTCCCTACAGCTATAGGATTTCTCCCTCCAGTTTATTTCCTGGTGGTTTTTTAGTCTGGTTTTAAATGCCCCAGGTGGCAATAAGTCACAGAGCTGTTTGGTGCTTCAGTTTTCCAATCCGTAAAATGGTGATAGATAGCTATTATCTCAGAGGGGTGAGGCTTAACATTGTGAACCACTCTGAGACCTGTGGAGGAAAAGTGCTACAGAAGTACCAAGTTTTCCAGTGAAATAATAACTAGCACTTGGCACTTCCATAACTTTTCTCATGCAGAGATCTCAAAGTGGGGGTAAATATTATCCCCATTTTACACACTGGAAAAGAAAAGTACAGAAAGGGTGACCTATCCCAGGTCACACCATGATTCAGTGCCAGAGCTGGGGGTAGAAACAAGGCCTGCTGAGACACTGCTGTGACCTAAGCCATAGATATTGCTGCCTCCTATTAATTATTGTTTTATTTGAGTGTGGGAGTTGGGGAAACCTGCACGTTTGAAAGTCAGGCCACACGTTTAGGTGCCTAAATGTGAATATAGAAGCCTAAACTTTAGGCACCTGGTTTTGAAAATCTTGACCAGAAATTTTCCTTCTCGTTGTTAAAACAGTCTTACAGCAATGATTAGAATCAAGTTTCAGTCTTTCACTGGGGTCTTACTCTGTCACTTGTTGCCAGGTCTTCCCTTTCTCAGTATTTAGGTCACAGTCTTGAGTCTAATTGTGACTCAAAGGGGCTATTGAGACTCCAGATCTTCTGCTGTTTACAATTAAGTGTCGCCTCCTTACTCAAGGTGCAGGTAAGGTTACTAATCCTCTTCCTGGATGCATGATGTCAAGATGCTGGCGTCTGGGCTGTTGCAGCAATGGCCATCTGGAGAGGAAGCTGCTGCTGAGATGGATGGCTGCATGTTGCCCAGCAGACTGAAAGGCTGAGGGGTTCTGCTTCCTGATCCCCAGCAGCCAGAAGTTCTTTGTACATCCAACTGGTCTCGAAATCAACAGTTCTTTCTTTCCTTTTGAGAGATTTAATTCAAAACACCCACGCTTTTGATCCCTCTTTCTATGACCACATCTACACCAGGGAAATTCACCCCCAAAATCCCAGGTCATTCAACTGAAGCTGACTTACAACCAGGAAGAAACTTTTAGTCAATTTCTTGTGTAGACGTGGCCTGTTGCTATCAGCTCTTGCAGTGAGAAGAAAAATATCAAACTCCCACCACTGGTTACAAAACACTGCTGGAACCAGCTCCTAATTATTACTGTGCAGCCTAACAAACATAGCTCTTGCATTCCTCCAGAGAGAAACCCCTCCTTGGGAGCAGCTTCCAGAGGCTGCAGGGGGCAGCACATAAGAGTTGCTGTCCTATACACAGCAGCCTGTCCTAGGATAAGTCCTGTCTGGGATGAGTAATGGAACATTATACCCATGAGAAACTGTCCAATCTCTTTAGGTAACAACTACCTTGTAATTCTCTGCTGAAGGCTGCCAATTTCCCATAGGGAGTTGCCCTCTGAAGGCTGTTAAAAGCATGTTTCTAACAGCTGCTGTTGCCACTTCCCCCCCCTCCCCTCTACTGTGAGTTCCTTATTCTTGAAAGCAAGTGGCCTGGAATGTCATGGTTTGTATTTGCTTGTTAGACACTACCTGCCCCTGGGTCGTAGCCGTGTTAGGAGAGGGAGTTGCGGTGGAGCATGATTGCCATGTTTAGTTTAGAAGTTGCCTCAGCATAGCCTTGCTTTGTTTGTGCAGGGCATTGCACTCAGGGAAAAGCTGCCTTTCCAGGAAGGCAGAACACTTCGGGGTTCACAGGAGCACACTAAGTTGGAGGCTTTAGCACAGATGGGGGTTTTACATTTTTGGTGAGCGGGAAGGTGACAAGTGAAGAAAAAGGACACAGCATTTTATTTAATTAGAAAAACCAAACTCCCTAAAACTAGCCTCCCAAGGGCCTCCGTTGTTATCAGCTTCACAAAGAGCTGTGATAAATGAAAGGAACTGAGCAGAGAAAAGGCTGCTTTCTCTTTGTGTCTCTTTCCCAGCTTCTGTTTGCTCTGCTGTCTCACTCGCTCCCATTGATCAGGCATGTGGAAACATTCCGCCTCCTGCACTCCCATTGTCACCGCCTGGTTGCCAGGCTGCGGTTGGCTTGAATAACTTCACTAAGCCAGGCCTCTCCAAAACCATGCCATCCGGTGCTCTGGATACAGAGCCAGACAGTGCCCTCCCACCCATCCCCCCACTTTCAGGCAATGGAGGGGCACTGTGCAAAAATGTGTGAAAGAACAAGGGAGGTAATGCAGAGATCCAGCTGGAGGAATGAGGGAAAGAAGCAATTTATCCCTTAGGAAGAGGCAATAGAGGAAGAAAAGAGGCCATTTCTGGCCTGATTCTCTGTGTTAAAAGGAGTGGATAGTAAAGGATGAAGGGCCGGACTCCTAGCCTAAATTTCCAGTAGTTGGAAGGGAGAGAGGCAGCGCATTTCCAGGCTGGCATGCCTTTGAGAAACCAATGAAGTGGTGGGGTGAACTTCTAGCCTTGCTCCTCTGTGGAATGAGGAGACAGTGAGCAAAACAGGAAAGAGTAAACATCCAGTTTGTAGTTGGGAGTAATTTATAGCCAGCCCTTTCTCACTAATTCCACAAACACACCACTTCAGCAAATTAACAGCTACCCCGGCCAAATTCACCAGGGTTAGCTGATACAACTCCATCCTCTTCAATAGAATTGCACCAGTTTAGGGTAGAGACAAATTTGGCCCTGTGTCATAAGGGCCTCTCCAAACATTCTCATGGGCTGCATCTGACAATGGGAACAGCAGCAGGACTAGTAACCACTACAGTAAGAGTTCAGACATCCCACAGGATTCTCAGTCACTCTCACACGCAGTGAGCATAGGGAATGCCTATCAAAAGAAACTTCCTGGAAATGGTGAGGGCAGCAGTAGTTACCACCAGCCGTCAGGTAACAAGTGATGCTCATACTGAGAGCCAGCCTTTGTCTGACTTTTGCACAGATGCATAAAGGTGAGAGGATGCGGATAGCCCTCTCCCACCTTCCCCAGCCTTCCTTTCCCCCACCTTGGACCCCTTGTGCAGTAGCAAGGCAAAATTGCAGACCTCTACTCTCTTGACTTGAGTGCAGAGATTTGCTAATTCCAACTAGGTGTTAGCAATCCCAAAGGGGCAGGTATGAGGTGGGTCCATGCCCTTCTCCGAACCAGCTAGCAGAGCTGGCTAATTGTGGAGCACAATGTACGCCTCTTCTGGGGAGTTCTGGGGGGCACATTGTGTGTCCCACTGCAGAGCAGTGAAACTCCACACCACCCCCAGTGTGGATTGGTGCCTAGTAGGTATAAATTGGGTCTGAGCTGGCTACTACATTGAGCCAGATTCCTCCTTGGTATAACTCCACTGACTTCAGTAGAGTTAATCCAGAGATGAATCTAGCTTATTGCTCGTAACAACATTTCATCTAAACAAAATAGAAGTTAACAAGCAATTCTTTACATAATGCGTACTGACTCACCATGTGCCATCTATATGGGCAAGATCCTCACCTGGTGTAAATTGGCATAGATCCATTAGCTATAGTGTCATTCTATAACCTTCTGCTGTTCTTTCCCCTCTGTTAACTGTTTCCCAGTACCTTGGATCAAAGGAACTGTATAAATAAATGTAATGTGTGGCCTGAGGGGTTAGAGCAGGAGGCTGAAATTGAGATTTCCTGAGTTCTGTTTCTGTTTGACCTTGGGCAACTTCTTAGTGCTTCAGTTTCCCCATCTGTAGAATGGGACATACTCATCTTCCAGAAGTAATGAGAAGCTAAATGTTTGTCAAGTACTTTGATATCTTCAGGAGAAAGGTGCTATAGAAGTGCAGAAAAGTTACATTTTGCTTTGTGTCCGTATGGTATCCTCCGCCTGTAACTACCTGGGAGTTTGAAGGACACTGGAACTGCTGATCTCAGATGATTAGCATAACAATCCTTGTAGATCCGGCTTCATCCTGGGGCTAAAGCCTGGCTTGTTCAATCCAATTTCCAGTCTCTGCTCTTTCTTTAGCAGGCTAATTATACCACCAGGACAGTGAAAATGACCTTCTTAAAGAGACACTGCACCTTTCCTACTTGCCAGTCAAAACACATGGGAATAAAGGGTATACCATAAACAGAGTGACATCATTCAAACAAATCATAACATGCACCTAGACAAAATGACAGAGACAAACCAATGGCAAAGCACTTCTCTGAAGTTCACAGTGGTAATTGGTGTACTGTTTGTCAACTATGAAATTCATCCATAAAGATCTTCCAAGGCAAAGTCCAGTGATGAGTAATTGGGGGCCCTGCATCAGACCAAGTTTAGGAAAGAAATACACCAACAGATCTATAGAGAACTGCCTCACATAGAAACCCATAACTGAGTGCACTGGGCTGGAAAGCTTCTGCAGCATTGGTTTCTGTCATTAGTCATCCTAGCCTCATTCTGTCTATGTAGGATGAAGCCCCCTCCCTCTTCCAGTACTGCTAAGTCTGTCCTCATCCGGATGGGGCACTGTAGCTCAGGAGTGGACCAAAATGCAACTCCTAGAGTTCCCTGGTGTCATAGTTTAAGAGACAAGTAGCTGCATAAACAACAAGGAGTCTGGTGGCACCTTAAAGACTAGCAGATTTATTTGGGCATAAGCTTTCGTGAGTAAAAACCTCACTTCTTCGGATGCAAGTAGCTGCATGGATTTTGACAGAACACTGTATGCTGGAATCTGCCATTGTTGTGGCCTGCAACTCTGTGTTAAAAGATAAAGGAATCTGTAAACAGTTTAATTTTCTGCTAATTGCCTGTAGCCCAAGGGCTTCACGGAAGTTGCTGTTGTGGTCCTAAGAACAAGTATGATTGCTCCTGAAGATCTTGCAGGACGTTTATTCACTCTAGCACAAATAAAATTATTTCCAGCAAGGTTGGTTTGATTGTATTACAGTAGAATCTCAGAGTTACGAACACTTCGGGAATGGAGGTTGTTCGTAACCCTGAAATGTTCCTAACTCTGAACACAACATTACAGTAGTTCATTCAAACGTTTACAACTGAACATTGCCTTAGTATAGCTTTGAAATTTTACTATGCAGAAGAAAAATGCTGCTTTAACCATCTTAATTTAAATGAAACAAGCACAGAGACAGTTTCCTTACCTTATCAAATCTTTTTTTTATTTTTTCCTTTATTTTTTAGGTAGTTTAGGTACTGTACTGTATTTGCTTTTATAATTTTTATTTTGTCTCTGTTGCTGCCTGATTGCGAACTTCCGGTTCCAAATGAGGTGTGTAGTTGACCAGTCAGTTCGTAACTCTGGTGTTTTGTAACTCTGAGATTCTACTGTACACAATGGTGTTCTGATTGGCTTTGAAAAGAACAGCACAATAGTTTGAATTGTTAGAACTATGGCAGCAGACATCATACATCTTTTGCTCCATAGAAGAAAACACAATATAGTAAGATTTTGTTGCTGACCAGCAGTTTGGCCAAGGTCATCCCTGGTGTGTAACCAATTAATTCAGCAGAGTTATATTATTAAGGATGAATTTGACCTGAGGCAGCTTTTCCTTATGTGAGCGTCTATTCCTTAGTAGTGGCAAGGAAGGTGCAATTTGTTGCTTCAGGAGGATCTGGTAGGTGAAACCAGTTTAATTTGTTGGATTGTGTATGCTCTCCAAATCTCCTAGATCCTGGATTGAGAGAAAATAGCTCCCTGGAGGGAAAAGCTCTCCATGCAGATGGGAAAGAAGTGTGGCCGTTATGAGCTGTAATTTAAAAAGAGGTGTGTGTGTGTGTGTGGTTGGGGGGGGGGAGGGAGATACCTACTGAAAGAAAAAGGGAAAACTGTAATAGCCGTCAGGGAGGAAATCCTGACCGGGTGCAGCTGAGCAGAGCCAGAGAGCGAAAAGGGATTCTGACAGTGGGTAAGTGTTGCTGGGGCACCACTGAAGACATTGCTTTGTATTTTTTTTAAATCACCATAATGGGAGCTACAAAGGGTCACTTTGGCCATTTTGGTTATAATGAAGCGCTGTTTCTTATCCTGAACATGGGGAATATTTAGTAGCCAAAATTGCCCTATCTAATACCAGTTTGTACCCTCTCTCCAAAGGGTGATGGATGGTAAAACTGCTGCCTATTATATACTCTGGTGCAACCAAGCAGACCAGGAACAAAACTAAATGCACAGATGCTGTCACACTTTGCTCCAAAGCCATTAATGATAATTCCTGTTCTCTAAGACAAGAGGAGAATCAGTTTCCCAATTCATGCTAGCTCTAAAGAGGCCTTTTGAACACTGGTGAATCTGATGCTGTGATAAACGATATTCTTTGTGACCGGCAGGTCTGTGGTCTATGTAGCCAGGCAGTTCAGAAGTGCCAGTGGTAGGAGCCTGATCTCACATACCAGCAGGCTGTGGAAATGGTGCTCTCTATGGAAACTGCTGTAAGAGGATCCCGTGTGGTGAGTGCCTCTACAAAGGCCATAAGATAACAGCAACATTTTCAAGCATAAGAGGAAGATTTTCAGAGGTACAAGTGGCAGTTAGGTGCCCATCTCCCATTGGATTTTACCAGATGCGTCAGGGAGGGTTATTCATAAGCAGTGTGGGGGGGCAAAGGTTGATATTCCAGCATTGTGTTAATAAAAAAGGACACATTGAACATGCCTGAAAGAGAAAAAAAATGACTGCAAGAAAGACTAGTACTGGTAAATGGGGGGTGTAGGGTGGAGGCAGCAAGAAAAAGGGCTTGCACTCCCTGCAACAGGACTAGGGAAATGATAGAGAATAACTTGGTAGAAAAATTGACTACTTATCCTCACTGTGTTAGAGCCTCTTCGTGGACTCTGAGGAGTCTATTTTTGGAAAGATAATCATTTTAGGATGGAAGCTGCAGTATCTCTTGTCTCAGGTGCAGTGTATTGTAACAAAGAGTCTGATTTTCCCTGCTGTCTACCAAAGTTGCTGTGGATATTCACAGAGAAACCAGTGACCACAATAAGGATTATGGACAAGCAGGATGAACTTCAGGGACAAGCTCCTAGGTTGCCCTGTTCATGGTGAATGTGTCTGTCCATTCCTGATGAACCAGTTTGGTTTGAAAAGACCCAGCTGAATTAGCCTGAAACTCACATGACAAAAGGTGAACTAGATTTTTCTACAGCGTGGCAGATACAAGCTCCTGTTTTAAAGGGAGAACTGATGACATTGTAAGAAATCCTCTCCCTTGCCTAACCTTGGCCGCTCAAGCTTTACACCACCTAGGATTCCTATGTCAGTATCTAACATCCCTCATTCGTTCGTCCAAAATGTGTTGAAATAATGGAAATCATTATAAAGATGAAGGCTTTCCTTTTGCACGTACCAAGTGTGTGGTTGCCCAGGGCCCAATGCTTTTGACTCTATCAACAACCCCATCCACCTACAGTCTCCCCAATTTGGTAGTCCATATTACATGTTGAACTTAAACTTGGATCCCAGTCTTTGCTGGCCACCCTCTTTCTCCCTTGCCACCACTGGCAAGCACTTTGATCTAACCTTTCCTCTACCATTGACAAGTACCCAATCCCCTTCCCTGATGGTAGAACTTTTCCATTGAAAATGTGCTATGCGACTACTGAAATCTTCCTGAAAAACCCATGTGTTGTTTCATACAGGGCCTGGCCAACCCTGGATTCAGCTCTTACTAGGTTATTCAGAACAGGAATTCTGGATTATATTCTGTTCTCCTCTTCCCATCATCTCTCTGGCATTATCCATCTTCCACCCTTGTCCCAGCAATTTCTTCCTCACACTGCTGCAGTGATTCATTGTTTTGCTCTGGAGCACCGAATCATAGATTGTGAGGAAGAGGATCTAGAAGTAAGGACATTTTAAAGCAGGAGTGGGCAAATACGGCCCACGGGCCACATCAGGCCTGTCAGGCCTTTTAATCCAGCCCTCGACATTCCACCAGGGATTGGGGTCGGGGCTTGCCCCGCTCCGGTGCTCCAGCGGGAGAGTGGGGTCGAGGGCTTGCCGGAAGTAGCGGCATGTCCCCCCTCCAGCTCCTACACGTAGGGGCAGCCAGGGGGCTCTCCGCACGCTGCCCCCACCCGAAGCGCCGCTCCCACAGCTCCCATTGGCTGTGAACTGTGACCAATGGGAGCCACAGGTGCGGCGCCTGTGGATGAGGCAGCGCGCAGTGCCGTCTGGCTGTGCCTCCTTGTAGGAGCTGGAGGAGGGACATGCCATTGCTTCCAGGAGCTGCTTGAAGTAAGCACTGCCTGGAGCCTGCACCCCTGAGCTCCATGCCCCTGACCCAGCTCTGATCCCCTTTCCACCCTACAAATCCCTTGATCCCAGCCCAAAGCACCCTCCTGCACCCCAAACCCCTCATCCCCAGTTCCACCCCAGAGCCTGCACCCCCAGTTGGAGCCCTTACACCTCCTGTACCCCAGTTCCCTGCCCCAGCTCTGATCCCCCTCCTGCCCTCCAAACCCCTTGGTCCCAGCCCGGAGCACCCGCCTGCATCCCAAACCCCTCATCCCCAGCCCCACCTCAGAGCCCACACCCCCATCCAAAACCCTCACTCCCCCCTCCTTGGCCTGGAGCCTCCTCCCACACCCTGAACTCCTCATTTCTGGCCCCACCACAGAGCCCATACTCCCAGCTGGAGCCCTCACCCCCTCCCGTACCCCAACCCCCAATTTCGTGAACATTCATGGCCCACCATACAATTTTTATATCCAGATGTGGCCCTCAGGCCAAAAAGTTTGCCTGCCCCTATCTTAAAGCATTCAATAAAGGAGGAAATGTGACCAACAGGGTCCTTCTGTGTCACAGTGGCAAGGAAAGGAAGCACTGCCCCAAACAGCATCATTCTCTTTTTCCCCCAATCCCTTTCACATTCTTCTGTGTTCCCTCTGTGTGTGACCTCCCTTCATTCTCCCTGGTCTCTCCCTTCCTCTCTCTCTCTTTTTAATCTTTCTTCTGCCCCTCACCCTCCTAATACTCCGATCTCTCTCCGCTCTCTCCATTACTGATCCTCCCCCACTCCTCATTCTCAATTTTTCTGATCCTCTCATTTAACATAAAAAAAAATGAATTGGTCCAGACTCCTAAATCTTAGGGGTGAAGTTTTAATGATATTGTCTCTTTAAGGAATCCCTAATTCCTAACACCCATCTCCTCCCCCACCTGAGAACCAATTAAAACTCAATGAATTCAAGGAGAGGCTTTTGTGCATCACATGTGCTTGACTAACAAAGCCTTCTACAGGCTGGAATAAAAGCTTCTATTCAGCAGCCAGTTTGTTCTAATTCAAATCACTTCCACTCCAGCATCCCCTCCTTCCTTGTTCCTCACTGAGTTCCCAGGCCAAGACTGCCTGTCTGAATGTAGCCCAGCCCTGAGCTTTACTCTCCCCCTTTCACTATGCAAACTTGGTCCTGTGGCAACAATCTGAGGAGCAGAGGACAGGAAGACAACTCCATGTGTCTAAGCCCCAGAGGCCGTGATAACTGATACCTGCAGGCAAAAAAAAAGAGTCCTACTGCTACACGTTGCCATTCAGGAGAGCCAGCTTCAGCTTCCATAGGCAGTGGGGAGACTAAGACTGTGTCTACCTTAAGAATTAGCCCAGATTTCAACCAACTGCAGTTACATCTGTGCAAAATCCCTTATGTAGCCCACCAGGATAAGTTCTACCAGTGTAAATTGGTTTTCCTTGTCTACACTAGGGGTTGCAGTGGTGCAGCGTGCAGCAGTGGCAGTGTAACTACACCAATGGCTGGAGTCAGGGAGAATTCCCAATGAAGACAAGGTATAAGGGAGTTAAATTTTATTCTGGTCTGCCCAGCATATAAATTACACTATCAGGGAAGCAGAGGATAACTCCTTTCCAATGCCACCCCAGAGGCTCTAATGAGGTGATTTGCTTGTAACATGAAGTATTTTTCATAATTATATTTAATTTATCTTATGTCACAGATTTTAAAATGTCACCACAAAATTTTGCAACCACAGATCTATCTTTGGCCCATCTTATGTAGGAATATAATGCCCTGATCAGAGTTGGTAATCAGGCTGTTCTCCCCTGTGTGAAGCATTATCTATTCAATGTCTCTGTCTGTCCCTTAGTGACCACTGTTATCTAAGCACCTTACAAAGTTCTACAAGTTAAGGTAACAAGGATCTCTGTCTCCCACCTTCCAGCTCCCAATTGTCGTCCCCCCTCCCCCTATTTTTTGCTATTGTGGGAAAGCTAAGTTGAAGTGAGTTGTACATTTAATTATGAAGGTGTCAAAGCGCAGGCGCATTCTTATTGCTTGTGGGAGTGAGTTCCAGGGCTGGGGCCAGCAGCCAAGAAAACCCTAATTCCAATGCTCATGAGTCTCGTCCTTATAGTGGACACACCTATAGTATCTGAAGGACACACCTCTCGTCGCGCAAAATGACTGAGCGGTCTCTTTGGTAGCTTGCGCCCTTTCCATGAAGAGCTTTGCAGATTAGGGTCCAAACTTTGAAGCGGTCTTGAGATTAATTGGGGAGCCAGTGTTCTGAGCAGAGCACTGGGGTGATGGGCTGTTAGGGAACTGGGTTGTATGGTAGCTGGGCTGCTGTATCCTAAACCAATTAGAGCTTTTTCAGGGCTGGCATTTCCATTCCTAGGTACAATGCATTGCAGTTATCAAGCATGGAGGTGAACAACAGCTATATCCCTGTGACCAAATCTGAGTCAGACAGGATGGGGTGCAGTTTCCTAGCCCACCTTTCACAGAAGAATGTGTTTTAACAAACATCACTATTTGAGTGTCCACTAACAGTGAAGCATCCAGAAGGACTCCCAGATGTATTGCATGCCAGGGATACCTTAGTTCTGAACTCAAATTTTCATTGTACTTCAGTATGGGATGAAAGCAGCTGCTATTGAACTTCATTAGGTGAGTTTTGAGTCTCCATGTGGAGAGAAATCGATCAGGGTTAAACAAAATTTAGGGATGAGCTCAGGGTGTGTAAAGATGCAGACTGTGCTACCAGACAAATGCAATCTGTGTCCATGTATAGTTGGGTTACCATTTAGGTAGATACTAAGGAAATCAGTGTGTTTTTTAAGTTGTGTGTCCAACCTTGCTTCTCAGTGTACTAACTACTGGACATATCAGTGAAGCATAGGTGAAAGGTAGCAATATAAATCAGCTTTGTTACATCAGTAAAAACCGCAGCAGATTTGCATTTCACTTGTGAGTCACTCTGGATGTGAGAATGTATTTGGTAGGGCTAGATCATGGCCAGAAGCCAGTGGCCCTAGAATAAGTTAATTATGAATAAGCTAAACTGATTTAAGCCCACTTTAATTCTGAATACTCACGGGTTTCATGGGGTTTAAGTAATCCACTTTCAATGTACACCTTCAGTTAATTTGGATATACTTTTCTGAGTGCCCTTGGGTAGATAAACCCTTAGGTGAGAAGGCAGAATTACTCATTCAGAAAGTCTAACCGGGGACTAAAATGATATATAGTTTAATAACTGGGATGTACTGTAGATTGGCATCCTTCCTCAGGTTGGGCAGGGCAGTTATACTCCCAGTGTGGCATGGTTTTGGAGTTGATATTTCATGACTGAAAAGCTTACTCATCACATCCCACTGATGAGGTCCTACGCTTGTCAAATTCAGCATGAACATGATCTGTTCCTGGCATTTTAGTACTTTTGCATGGCATAAAGGGCCAAATCACTCTCTATTGTCATACCTGCTCTTTGGCACTTGCCTTCACACAACTTCTGCTGCTTCAGATCCAGTGGTATACATTTAGAAGGAGTTATGACCTGCTATTCTATGAAACTGACTGGTGATTTGAGTCATGGGGACATGGGGATGAACTTGGAAGGAGACCCACAGAAGGTGAATGGTGGATTAGTAACCAAAATACTAATGGTTGTTAGATATTAGGTTCTGGAAACTCTCAAAATGTATTAGCTACTTTCCAAACACAGAGGAAGACAGAATTCCTGTTCTGTGCTTGACGTGGTCAAGTTATTGAGTACTTGGGAATTTCCTGTCTCTTTATATTGTTCAGGTACTCTAGTGCCGTTCTAATCGAGGCAAGAGCTATACACTTATCTGCAGCTATGGAACTGATTTTTATTGCAGTCTTCCTGAGAGTATTATAGAAGCAATTATAAGCACTACCTATCAGAACTCGCATTGATGGAATGCACACAATGCTGCATTCAGTAGCTTCAATGGAGACTGGCCACTGTGTGTCTCAAAAATTTCACCTTGGTATCTAGAAGTTCTCTGGGCCTGATTCTTTATTTACTCTCTAGTGTAAATCAGGACTAACTCTGAAGTTAATGGAATTACTCTAGGGCAAAAATGGTGTAAAGGATTACAGAATATGGCCCTCTATTTCTGGGAACTACAAACCAATTTGCCTGAGTAAAGACCAATGTTGGCTTTGTGGGAGATCATAAAGAATTACAGAAGACTCAGGCAGGGTCTGTTAATCTCTCCAGCATGGGGCCAGCAAATACATTGGCACAAGGCACATCAAAACTTATCATGCCATTTGGCATCTTGTAAGAGAAAAAGATCTTGATGTAAAGCCCATTCTAAAAGGATTTTCAGTGTCATGACACCCATGAGGTGTGGTGACTCTGGAAGTAGATAACCCAAGATCTTGAGCAGACAGTTTTGGTTTCCCACTACAGAGCCCTTATACTTTTATAAGGGACATGAGATGAACCAGCTGGCCCCAGGTTTTGTGGGTTCCTATGCAGCGTAAGATGTGTGAAATACCAGCTAGTTCCCTCTCTGCCTTTGACCAGAGCAACTTCCACCTCAGCAAACCTATGACAACCCTGGCTGCCTCCTGTTTCTCTGTGACATCCCCTCCAGCCTCTGGCAGCACTCCTCCAACTGTCTGTGAGATACCGTTACTGCTGGTTACCCCTTCCATAAACTTAAAAAATGTCTTTGAGGAAGAAGGCAGAGACAGAGGAAGAAATGTAAGAATTTGAACTTGGAGAATGTGATGAGAGAACAACTAGAGAATGAGAGAGTGTTATTAGTTGCACTAAGATTCGTGGGTCCTATGTGTGCTTAGGTGAGCTGCAGGGCCGGCGCTTCCATTTAGGCGACCTAGGCGGTCGCCTAGGGCAGCAGGATTTGGGGGGCGCCATTTTACCGCCCTTGGTGGGAATTCAGCAGCGGGGGTCCTTCCGCGCTCTGGGTCTTTGGCGGCAATTCTGCGGCGGGTCCTTCACTCGCTCCGGGATCCGCCGCCGAAGTGCCCCAAAGACCGGGAGTGCGGAAGGACCCCCGCCTAGGCGGCCGCAAAAACCCTGGTGCCGCTCCTGCGCAGCCACCATGTGGGAAGCGACCACTCTGCTGCTGCTGCTGCCCCTGGCGCGGCTGGCCAGGCTCCCGCAGCAGGCAGCGCTGCAGCCCGCCGGCCGGGCGGTGCTCATCACCGGCTGCGACAGCGGCTTCGGGCACCTGCTGGCGCTGTGCCTGCACTGCCTGGGCTTCACGTCTTCGCCGGCTGCCTTTGCCCTGGCGGGGAAGGGGCACAGCGGCTGCTGCAGGAAGCTGCCTCCGGCTCCGGACGCCTGCAGGTGCTGCCGCTGGATGTCACTCGGGAGCGGGACGTGGCCACGGCCAAGGAGTTTGTGCCGAGCAACCTGCCGGAGACAGGTGAGAGCATCCTGCACCTACTCCTTACTCCGAAGGCAGCGCGTTCACATGGCACTGCCCTGCTCCGGGCTCCGGCTCCTGTCCTCTGCCCCTGGCTGCCACCTGCCAAAGACCCTTCCCAGAGACAGCAGCCACTCACCCTCTGCGCCGGGGCCAGGCAATGGGTGGGGGAGCTCGGGACACTGGAGTAAATCCGGAGCAGCGTTTGCTCCGGTGTAGGAGCAGGGTGTGGTCCTAGACTTAGGGCTGGGAGTTCAACCAGCATAGTTATGGGGGCAGAAATAGATTATCATCAATAAACCTTCATGTGTTGTAAACTCCTTGAGGCAGGGACTCTGCTGCCTTTGTCTCTTGTCCAGACCAAAATTTGCTCTGAGGCTTCATCAGTAAAATGTATTGATCTGGCCATCAAGTATCCATGGAAACAAAATTGTAAACAAAGTTCCCCTGATGTTCCAACCTGCTCTGCTAATTCATACCCCTTTGGTCTGGGGAATTTCATAACCCTGCTGTGTCCAACCATTTGACAGAGCTGAATACGTCATGTGCTGGGTTAGGTGCTGAATAGATGCTGCTGGGGACAGAGGTTCATGAAATCTTTCTTCTGAGGTTTGACAGGTTGGGGTTTGCGATCCTGGGGTTTGAGCTCTGAGATTTGGGTTGGGATGAACCCAAAAATCTGAACCAAAAATTCAGCTGGGACTACTGACTATCACCTATTTTTTGAGACTTAGCTATAAACCAACCCAAACTGTTGTTAATTTGTCCTGTGGCAGCACCTAGGACATGGACCCAGGACCCCTTGTGCAAGGTGTTGTGCAAACACCGAATAAAAAGACAATCCCTTCCCCAAAGAGTTTAGAAGCATGAACCCGCCAATGAATCTTGACTAAACTCCAAGTTTTTAATGAAAAAGGAAACCCACCAAGTGTTGCTTGTCTGCGGGTTCTTTGTGAGTATTTTGCACAGATCTAATCACAGGTAATAATGGGTAGGAGAGCAAATTAAGATGTACAAGCAAGAGGAAAAAAAAGTAGTTTTGGAGTGATTTGAAAAGAGGTGAATAAATGCAGGAAAGCTGCAGAGAAGAAGGCTCTTGTACCAAGAATGACCAATTATTTATCATTCTAACATTTTGTTTTATAAAGCTAGTGCATAGGACTTGGTCAGATTTAGGATGGATATTGAAAAGCAAATGTAAAGTCTAAACCTTATACAGTGTGAATGGCTGACCAGACATCAAAGGGAGTCAGGGCTGGTGCTACCATTAAGGCAAACTAGGCGGTTGCATAAGGCGCCAAGATTTGGGGGCGCCAAAAAGAGGTGCCCCCAATTTTTTTTACAGTGTTCCTGGGCCGCTCCACTTCTCCCGCCTCCCAGGCTTGCAGCGCCAATCAGCTGTTTGGCGCCGCAAGCCTGGGAGGGGAGGAGAATTAGAGCGGGGGCGGCTTGCTCGGGGAGGAGGCGGAGCAGAGGTGAGCTGGGGCGGGGAGCTACCGCACAGCTCCCCGGGCCGGGGGGGTGGGGAGCTGCCATGGGGGGGGGGCGCCTCAGGCAGGGTGGAAGCTGCTGTGGGGGGCACCTCAGGGCAGGGGGGAGCTGCCGCGGGGGGGGGTGCCTCAGGGCGGGGGGGAGCTGCTGTGGGGGGCACCTCAGGGCAGGGGGGAGCTGCCGCGGGGGGGGGGCGCCTCAGGGCGGGGGGGGCAGGGAGCTGCCGCAGGGCTGGGGTTGGGGGGTGCAAGATGGAAGTTTCACCTAGGGTGCAAAACTTCCTTGCACCGGCCCTGGTGAACTGATGAGCCCTGTATCTGACCTCTCACATTTGAAAGGAGACTCTCTATTTTGGTCACAAATGTATCACAACAGATAATCCTCATGTTATAAATTCATGCTGTTTGCATCATCACATTCTGTTGGTATTGGAGAGATTATGACATGGCGACAGAAATGTGTCAATCCTCATAACATTCCTGCAACAATGGTGACCTGCAGGGACTGGCAAATTCTCTCCTTCTACCCATGTAAGAGTAGGGGGAAGATCTCACCTTCTTCTGAAGCAAGAGATAAATTGTAATAATCCCTTTATTCATATATACACCATGGCATGGCATATGGCAATGCTAAGCCCAGCTGCTACCCCAGAGATCAAGATGTTTTTGCTGGTAGAGATGTTACCAAATAGTATGTTTGGTTCTGTGCCTGTGTTTCTTTCCCCCCACTCAAATGGCGTTCGGTACCCATTACTCTGACTGTCAAAATACTTTTGCATCCTGACCTCTGTTTGGATAAGTACAGCTTTGCACGCCTTTCCGTACAATGGCTTATGTACCCAAAACCACTTAATTCCCTCATGTATGGATAGGCAAATTCAATCCCATGTTGGCAAGCAAATGGGAAAGAAGGGACAATAGAAATGTGCATTTTCAGCAACTAACATATTTGGTGTACAAGATGATTTTTTAAGTGCTGGGTTAATTCTGGGCAACATTGTGACAGTGAACATTTCTGTCGCAATGTCATAATCTCTCCAATACCAACAGAACATGATGATGCAAACAGTATGAATTAGGTTGAGTTTTGATACCCAGCCCCCCAAAATTCTGGCCAGAGGACACCAGACAAGCTCAGCTGTAGCCAAAGCATATTCTGCCAACTGATATGGACAGAAACCTGCAGGAGGATGGGAACTGGACTGATTGGATTAAAAAAAAATCTTTCATTT
Source organism: Malaclemys terrapin pileata (assembly GCF_027887155.1). NCBI lineage: Eukaryota > Metazoa > Chordata > Testudines > Emydidae > Malaclemys > Malaclemys terrapin. Next base: position 11,020,469 of record NC_071520.1, on the reverse strand, counting down.
GCTCTGAGGTAGTGAATGCTGGTGGTTCAGAGACAGTTGCAGAAATCACTTTTCTTTCATAATGATGTTACTCGTTTATAGCCCTTACTGTCTGAGGATCTCAAAGCACTTTACGCAGAACCTTGCTGTGAGGTTGGGAAGAATTTTATGCCACAGAGAGGTGAAGTAGCTTACCCAAAGTCACACAGCAATTCAGTACTCTAAGAAGAACAGGAGTACTTGTGGCACCTTAGAGACTAACAAATTTATTTGAGCATAAGCTTTTGTGGGCTACAGCCCACTTCTTCGGATGCATAGAATGGAACATATATTGAGGAGATGTATATACACAGACAGAGAGCATGAAAAGGTGGGAGTTGTCTTACCAACTCTGAGAGGCCAATTAAGTAAGGGCTAAGAGTAGCGCTCAGATCTAAGGACTTGTGCTTTACCACGTGACCATTCCCTCCTTTTTAAGTTTCCCACTGTCTAGTTACTAGATTGTAAGCTCTTCGGGCCAGGGAATGACTACCACTCTATTTGTAGAATGCCTAGCACAGCAGGGCCCCTTTCTTGGTTGGTCCCTAGACACTACTGTAGTAAACATGCAAAATAACTGATGGAAACAGGAAATGCTAACTCTGAGCTCATATAGCCTGATGAGCAGAACAATCACCTGGGTGTCACAGCTGAATACTCTTCACTCCGATGAACACACTGACCTTCACCTCTGGTTCTCTGCGATTGTGTCCTGTTTCTCATCAGTAAAATGAGTTTGATGGTCTCAATCCATTTTGAACCGGAAAATGGTTTCCACTTCAAAACAAAGTGCAGTCAGTCTGGAAGGAGAGTCTCAAGTCTGACCTAAGACTAAATTACATCTGACCCTGAGACAGGGAGGCCCCTCCAGGTCAGGGACAAGGGCATTGTCAGGACACTGGGATCTTGCACTGTAATTAGCCAGCAAAGATATCAAATACCTCTGTTTCCAGCATTCCTGTCCTTAAAGGGACATGAGCACAAAAATAACACTGTCCAAAAGACTGAACAAACTTACTGATTTCCCTCTGTTCTGCAGCAAACTACTTCTGCACTCCTAAATCCACTGCCACAGCCCTTTGCTACCCCCAGCATCCAGGAATGGATTTGCCTGGCAGACTGCACAGCTTTCAGGACTCCATAATGATCAACCATCCTGAATGCAGTTTGTACAACTAATTGGAGTGTGGAAGGGAGATCTCCCGTTTAAAGAATTCTCCTGACTTAAAAGCTCCTTTCCCCATTAACCCCCCCCCCCCCATACACACTCATTCTCTGCTTGCTTCAGGGACCAGAGGGGTTTTCTTGGATTCACGCTGCATACATATTTAAATTAATGGTGAATATCTGTGTTGTAAAAATATTTCTATTGACTTTCTGGGGAGGGAAACTGAGCAGGGATGAAGAGGGATGCTTTTGCAGCTAAAGCACAAGGTGGGAGACAGAATAGCTGGGCTCTATTTCTGCCTTCACTTCAGACTTGCTGTGTGATCATGGGCAAATCACTGAAGCCAACATTTTAAAAAGTAACCACTGATTTTCCATGCCCAATGTAAGACACCTTAGGCATGACTTTCAGAGATGCCGAGCACCTACAGCTCCCATTGGCTTCAGGTGAAACTGTGGGTGTTCGGTGCATCTGAAAATCAGGCCTGTGGTATCTCAAGTTGGGACTCCCAAATCAGTAGCAACTTTTGAAAATTGGCCCTTTACTGCTTCAGGTTCCCCATTTGTTAAAAGTGAGTAATGATAAAAACTCAGAGGGTGTTTCTGAGGCTTGACTCATATTTAGAAAGCACTTTGTGATCCTCAGATGGAAGGTGCTAAAGAAAGGCATAAAACATTAAATAACACGTCAAAAAAAAAAAAAAAAAAAAAGAAAGAAAGAAAGAAACCACCCTAAACTAGGGCGTTTCAATGATGTAGTCAGATTACAAGTCAAATGAGACAAGATGTTTCAAGCCCGAGCATGACTCCACTAACATCAGTATAATTCAGGAGCTACTCCCCTGAAGTCAGTGGAGCTGCTCCAGTGTTCAACTAGTGGGAGATCAGAATCAAGCCCTTCATTGTTTAATATATTAGATGACAGAGGTGTGACACCTTTGGGACTTTATTTTTCCCAAAAAGCTGAGGGATTTACCACAATCATCCCGTCTCTTACTATCTGTCTGAAAAACTTTTAATTGTAGATTTTATATTGATTTTTTTTTCTTTTTCATATTTTAAAGAGAAGTAGATCATTAGGATATTTTACAGCGCCCCTTCATTCTAAGAGTATCTCCCTTGGCTCACCTGCATTCCTGGGGTTTTGGGGGAGCATGTCCCCATATACCTACTTATTTTCATAACAGCTTCTCCCTGTGGGAAATGACTTTGGACAGCTAATTTGGAAGATGGTGATGGTTGGCCTTGATAGTGCTGTGAATGCCAGCTAACTAGTGGCTTTGGGAAATACTTTGTGCCATGAGGGAATTCTTTTTTATACCTGTGAGGAAAATAAGCAGTGAATCTGCTAGTCCACTTCAGCAGCTATGGAAAGGATTGTATGGGAATGTCATAGGTGGGGAGGCCAAATCCAGGACAAAAATGAAATAAGGACCCAAATGTAGCAAAACCAGCTTAGAGAAAAGTCCCCAGCAAGCAAGAGAGCAGAGAGATAAATATAAAAGGGTTGGGAAGAGTGAGCAAGTGCTACAAGGGCAAGAATGGACAAATAGGAGAAGAAGCAAAATATTCCAAACTGGATCATAAGCAGTACAGAATCAGACTTCTTCAATGAGAGATCAGATTGTTTGGCCTTGGGTCACAGGTGAGCCAACATGGCTCAGGATCCAAGATGATTTATTGATGCCATGTTAGTTCCAAACTCAAAATATTATTATTTTTTAAATCAAGGTTTTCCTATTAGGAAAAGGATAGATAATAAAACAGAAAACATCAGAATGCCACTATATAAATTCATAGTATGCCCACACCTTGAATACTGCATGCGTTCTGGTCACCTCATCTCAAAAAGAATATATTAGAATTGAAAAAGGTCAGAAAAGGGCAACAAAAATGATTAAGGGTATGGAACAGCTCCCATATGAGGAGAGATTAAAAAGACTGGGACTTTTCAGCTCGGAAAAGAGATGACTAATGGGGGATATGATAGAGGTCTATAAAATCATGACTGGTATGGAGAAAGTAAATAAGGAAGTGTTATTTACTCCTCATAACACAAGAACTAGGGGTCACCAAATGAAATTAATAGGCAGCAGGTTTACAATAAACAGAAGGAAGTACTTCTTCACAAAATGCACAGTCAACCTGTGGAACTCATTGCCAGGGGATGTTGTGAAGGCCAAAACTATCACGGGGTTCAGAAAAGAATTAAATCAGTTCATGGAGGATAGGTACATCAATGGCTATTAGCCAAAATGGTCAAGGATACAACTCCATGCTCTGGGTGTCCTTAGCCTCTGATTGCCAGAAGCTGGGATGGATGATACGGGACGAATCCCTGTTCTGTTCATTCCGTCTGAAGCACCTGACAATGTCCACTGTCAGAAGACAGAATACTGGGCTAGATGGACCATCAGTCTGACCCCAGTATGGCTGTTCTTATTGTGACATTGTGCAGTCTATATGGTTTTATAAAAACATGATAATAAGTGACTATAATGTAACTGGGATAGTTTTAGAAAAATATGGTAATAAGTGAATATAACGTAACTGGGATATGCTTCATGCAAAAGGTCTCTTGTAAAGTATCATTACAAAGCTTATAATCTACTGAGTATGATCATCTGATTTGTATAAATGCACCACTCTTGTATCTAAAACTAGAAATATAAAATGTAACTCTGAGGGCCTATTGTAATTATGTAAAGTGTGGGCCATTAATGATGGTTTGGAATCTTGATGACTCCCATTAACAAGGACCATTATCCACAGATGGCTGTGTTTACCTGTGAGTTTTCCTGTATATGTGTGTGCTGGCAAGTGGGCAATGAAGTCTTGCAATGACATGTGATCATGTCACCTGAACTCAGGGCCGGCTCCAGGGTTTTGGCCGCCCCAAGCAGCCAAAACAAACAAACAAACAAACAAACAAACAAAAAAGCCGCGATCGCGATCTGTGGCGGCAATTCGGTGGGAGGTCCTTCACTCCCAAGCGGAGTGAGGGACCGTCCGCCGAATTGCCGCCGAATACCTGGACGTGCCGCCCCTCTCTGGAGCGGCTGCCCCAAGCACCTGCTTGAGAAGCTGGTGCCTGGAGCCGGCCCTGCCTGAACTGGAATCCATCTTTAACCTGGTGCTTTTCCAGTGAGGGGGGGGTGGAAACCCAGAGGGACAAAGGGTTCCCGCCTTATGCAAAAGATATATAAAGGGATGGAACAGAACAAAGGGGGGAGAGGAGCCATCATGAAGAATCCCCTAGCTATCACCTAAGCTGGAACAAGAGCTGTACCAGGGGAAAGAATTGTGCCCAGGCCTGGAAGGTGTCCAGTCTGAGAAAAAACTCACTGAAGCATCTCTGAGGGTGAGATTATCTGTATTCAGTTTGATTAGGCATAGATTTGCGCATTTTAGTTTATTTTGCTTGGTGACTTACTTTGTTCTGTCTGTTACTACTTGGAACCACTTAAATCCTACTGTCTGTATTTAATAAAATCACTTTTTATTTAGTAATTTACTCAGAGTATGTATTAATACCTGGGGGAGCAAACAACTGTGCATATCTCTCTATCAGTGTAATAGAGGGCGAACAATTTATGAGTTTGCCATGCATAAGCTTTATGCAGGGTAAAACGGATTTGTCTGGGTTTAGACCCCATTGGGAGTTGGGCATCTGAGTGCTAAAGACAAGCACACTTCTGTGAGCTGTTTTCAGGTAAACTTGCAGCTTTGGGACCAGTGATTCAGACCCTGGGTCTGTGTTGGAGCAGACCGCAGTGTCTGGCTCAGCAAGACAGGGTGCTGGAGTCCTGAGCTGGCAGGGAAAACAGAAGCAGGGGTAGTCTTTGCACATCAGGTAGCAGCTCCCAAGGGGGTTTCTGTGATCCAACCCATCACACTTATATTCTAAGGTTGTCCAAAGCTGTGTGAAGCATTTAAAGGGACAGCAACAGCCTACCTATTTCATGTTCCCTAGCCTGAAAGCATGAGCAGGGGAATCGGGCCCTGCGCCGAAGAGGGCCCCGTGCCTTACTCACCCACCGATCTGCTCCGAGTCTTCCGCGGCATTTCGGCGGCGGGGGGGTCCTTCAGTGACGCGGAGCAGACCCCCCGCCACCAAAGTGCCGCCGAAGACCTGGACTGCCACCGGGTATTTGAATCGGGCCCTGCAGGTCCTAAAGCCGGCCCTGAGCATGAGGATCCACAAAAAGTATGAGTGAATGTTGTGTATAGTGTGTTGGACCCCTGGAAAAGGTCCTTCTTTAAGAGATGATATTCTTGGTCATAGACACCTGCTCCAGTTGCACAGCTGGAGAAGAATGAAAGTTATTTTTTCAGTACAATGTCCATTAGATCAGGGGTCGGCAACGTTCGGCACGCGGCTTGCCAGGGTAAGCACCCTGGCGGGCCGGGCCAGTTTTATTTACCTGCTGATGCGGTATGTTTGGCCGATCGTGGCCCCCACTGGCCGCAGTTCGCCGTCCCGGGCCAATCGGGGCGGCGAGAAGCCGCGGCCAGCACATCACTCGCCCATGCCGCTTCTCGCCGCCCCCATTGGCCTGGGATGGCGAACTGCGGCAAGTGGGGGCCGCGATCGGCCGAACCTGCTGCGTCAGCAGGTAAATAAAACTGGCCTGGCCCGCCAGGGTGCTTACCCTGGCGAGCCGTGTGCCGAACGTTGCCGACCCCTGCATTAGATGAACTTGGTCACCGTGACTTGCTTGATAAAATTATTAGGAAAATACTCTTTAACTTCTGACAAAAGAATTACAGTAAGTGGTGTGACAGACATGGGCAGGAGGAAAATTATGCTGTTGCCCCCATGCAGAGTGGAGAATACAGAATGGGTACTATATGTCTATCTCCAGAACTTTCAGACTGCAGCTGCAGAAACCTAAATCAAGGCCATTTGAACCCAAAAATCACCTGGATCTTTGCACTCTGAATATTCTCATGGAACTTCTTTCTCTCTTCCCCCTACGAAGGGAAGGAAGCTCAGACAGTGAGTGATTGCACAGCCTGCAAAGCTTTTCCTACAGTCTGAAGATGGGGTTTTGCCTGGGAAGACACTGGTGTCTGTCTTGATTAGGATACGATACCTGATATAAGTCATGTAACAGATACAAACAAAATACCTTGGCAAAGCCCTGAGGAACCAGGACAGTCTGAGCTGCTTAAGAAGATTTGTGAGATGTATTTATGTCCTGGGCATTGGATTTGGTTTTAACCTGCCCTCTTACAGGAGTTTCAGCATACAAGAAGATGCTCTTTTTCTATTCACCCTTTTCTCAAATGGCCAACAGACTTTACAAAATCTTACTATTTAAAATCTCAATGTGGCCCGGGTTGCCTTAACGCCATCCTCAGCATGGGCAGGGCCGCCTCCAGGCACCAGCTTAACAAGCAGGTGCTTGGAGCGGCCATGGGAGAGGGGCGGCACCTGCAGCAATTCGGTGGCGGCAGGTCCCTCACTCCCTCTAGGAGCGAAGGACTTGCCGCTGAACTGCCGCCGCCAATTGCAGCTTTTTTTTTTTTTTTTTGCTTGGGGCGGCAGAAATGCTGGAGCCGGCCCTGAGCATGGGAATGCTATAAAGGTGGCTAGGGTGGGATCTGTGGAGCAAACGTCCATTTATTGATGATTAGAAGGTGAGTGGAAGTGTTAAATCATAGATTGTGTTAGAACACAGGTGGGGCATTGACTATATGATGAGCGAGAGTGAATGCTTTGGAGAGGGACAGAGAAACAACTTCTGCTCACTCAGAGTATGCTTGAGTGCTGCGCCAGATGTACTCTAGTCCTGCAAGTAAGAACATAAGAATGGCCATGCTGGGTCAGACCAATGGTACATCTAAACTAGAATCCTGTTTTCCAACAGTGCTTGGTGCCAGATGCTTCAGAGGGAATGAACAGAACAGGGCAATTATCGAGTGATCCATTCCCTGTTGTCCAGTCCCAGCTTTTTGGCAGTCGGAGATTTAGGGACACCTGGAGCATGGGGTTGCATTCCTGACCATCTTGGCTAATAGCCATTGATAGACCTATCCTCCATGAACTTCTTTAATTGTTCTTTTGGCCATCACAGCATCCGCTGGCAATGAGTTCCACAGGTTGCTGTGCATTGTTTGAAGAAGTACTTATGTTTGTTTTAAACCTGATGCCTATTAATTTCATTGGGTGACCCCTAGTTCTTGTGTTATGTGAAGTGGTAAATAACACTTCCCTATTCCCTTTCTCCATACAATTCATGGTTTTATAGGCCTGTTATATTCCTCCTTAATCATCCCTTTTCTAAGCAGAACAGTTCCAGTCTTTTTAATCTCTCTTCATATGGAACCTGTTCTTTATCCCTCATCATTTTCATTGCCCTTCTCTGCACCTTTTCCAATTCTAATATATCATTTTTGAGATGGGGTGACCAGAACTGCACGCAGTGTTCAAGGTGTGGGTCTACCATGGATTTATACAGTGGATTATGACTGTTCTTGTTTTGTCTGTCCCTGTGCATGATCACTCAGTGCTGCTGGGGAGAGGGTAGGGAACAGCTCATATGAATCTGATCCCTCTGAACTGCTCTGCGAGGGATACATTCATGCTATTCCCAAGCCCCGTAATGGGACCCAGTTCCTGTGAGTGTCTGCTTCTGCTGAGCACTATGCAGAGACTATCCAAAGTACAGGAGAGTTATGGTCTTTTGGCCCAATTCTCCATTGCCCTTCACTTGGTATAGTCATGTACAACAGTGCAAAGTGAGTGTAAAACGCTGCCATTCTAATGTGGTGGCACAAGGCGCTGGGCAATAGAGAATTAAGCCCATATTGTATAGTCTACTAATTAGGAATAAGAGCCATGTCCCAAATGCAACCAACTTCCTGTATGATTGCACATTACGAATCCCCCTTCTGTCTCCAAATCTCTCTGTTTACCCACCTCACCACATGCCTTTTCTTTTTACCATTTTCTGCATACTCCTTCTCTATTCCTATCTCCAGTTCTATAGGTACTTGTATCTCAGACCCAAACTCCAGCCTCTCACTATTCCCTGCCTTGATGCGTTTCTCTTCCCCTTTTCTTTCTGTCCTTCTCTCTTGCCTTCCCATCTCTGTTACACATCCCAAACTCCCCTTTCTCCCCAACCAAGCCCTCACTTTGACTCCTCTACTCCTCCCAAATCCCCTAATGTCTTACTCAAATCCTTACTCTTACTCATACTTGCGCTCCTAAAAAGGTGTAGGCCCGTAGCTACAGAAAACAGTGAAGAGTGAAAATGTGAGCTGTGCCACTGCTTTGAGTGGTGATGGCAGGGGCATCAGCAAGGAACATGAAAATGAGGTTCCCTCCCCCGATTGTGGCACCTGCACTATCCATTCTGTAATGCCTGTCTGGCTGCAGGTAACAGTAGAGAGATAGGGTGGCATCAGCTTTAAAAAGCCCCTCAGGCTATTGCAGAAGAGCTACAAAGTAGTATGAGCTGAAGGTGTCAGAGGCTGAGTGAGAGAGAGAGAGTCTCTCCAGAATAGGGATTGGGCAATGAAACTGTCAGTCTCTGATGTAACAAGTAGTATTCAAATTGTCACTTTTTAGAACTCTGAAGCTGATCCTGGAACTGGGGTCTGCTTATTGGCGGCAACCTTTCACTGACTGCCAAATTCAGCTAATCAGACATCAAAGTAGAGGAGGGGAGGCCTGTAATGGGGGGAAATAGGTCTGATTTCACCCCCCCCCCCCAGCACCAGCTCTGATCTCCCTAGTGAATGAGGGGGGAAGAGAGATAGGAAGCAGTGCCCCTACCCAAGGGCACTGAGCAGTCTGGTGACGGGGAGAAGGACTGGAAGATGTTCCCCCCCTATACTGGGTGCTGGGCTGAGGGACTGGGTGAGAGTTACTGGGGATAGCCAGCTAGGAATAAAGGTAGTACAAGAACCATCAACTATGATAAAGGTCTGTGCCAATGGCAGTGAGGATGAGTTCAGGTAGCTTTTTGAGAGGAGGAGCAGAGACCTATTTTAATTGTTTTAATTTGCTCTTACTGTAAACATTTTAGTGTTTATCTTGTTTTACTAAAAATCTGGTGTAATGGGAAGTGGAGAATATGGTGTCAGTGCAGAAAAATGTTCTCAGTTCGAAGATAAGTATCTCTATCCTTATCTATGGAAAAGAGAATCCTGTGCACACTGCATTTTGGAAAAGGGAGAAGAACAAAGCCAGTATGGGTCTATGGCAGATGTTAAAGCACAATAACAACTTGGTAGAAACTGACCATTCCTCAGACCTGTAAATACTCAGGTGTGTGAAACAAATCAGTTAGCCTAGGCTTTATATTTACTGTTTCCTCCATTTACATAATGTATCAGTCTGAGACACACTTGAATAGTTTTTCGTCATATAGACTGGGTGCCAGATAATAATTACATGAGTCTGTGAGAATGATGGAAAGGTTTTTCTGAACTATTCTCTGTCCATCTTCCATTTCACCTCCAGGACAGCAGCTGGCGCACTGCACTCCCCTTACACAAAACTTCCTTTGTGTCCTTCAAAATTCCCTTCTTCTTTGTTCTCTTACCTTGAACTCACTACTCTCTACTACCCTGCTCAGTACAAACTCCCCTTTTTGGTACCCAAATCGTAAAGCTCTTGCTTTCCCTCCCACATCAGACCTTCGTTTCCTTGTGGTGGCAGGGCCCCAGTCCTGTTCACTCTTCCTTTCTTGCATCATTTGGTGTATTCTCCCCCTTTGTACCCCTTTTCCTGTTGCCATGATTTTTTCATCTGCACTTTACTTACTTGTCATGGCCCCTTTAAGTTTTCATATCCCTTCTTTGTCCTATTCTTTCTTATTCATCATTGCATTTCTCCTCTCCCATTCTTTCAGTCTTCCATCCAAATCCCTATTCCTTTTGTGTATTCTATTCCTCTTTCCTCAAATGCTCTGCAGCATACAACCTATTTTATAATAATCTAACCCTATTTAATGGGTTGTGTTGCAACAGAGTAAAGTTTTAAGCTTTTTCAGCTGTTCTGTTTTACTGTTATTGATGCCCAAACATGAACCAAGTCCAAATTCTATTTATCTAGGTGCTTATATGGCCCCCATAACTGTAGTGTTTGAGAACCTAGGGCTCCTTTTCAGCCCTTCATTCTAGTTAATTAATTTTGCCTTTACATACCTAAACCACTTGCCTCAAGTCAGTTTCCACCATGTAGGAGAATGGCCAGGCAGTTTCCTTTGAAGCAGACACCAGTATGCCTCATATACTGGCCAGCAGGGAGTGTTTACCATCATTCTCTCCGGAGAGCAAGCATCATTTCCAAAGCAGGCGTGAGCATAACTGGAAGCCACTGTCAGCAGACTGGCATTGCCCCCAGGCTGGCTAAAAAGCCGCAGTTAATATTTTCCAGGTTTACATGTTCACTATCTTAAAACAAATATTAAAACATTATTTGGATTCTCATTCAAGCTGTTTTATTAACTGGCCAAATTAAATTTAAAGCAAGGCTCTTCTCTTTATCCTTCTGCTGAAGCCTTCCATCTCCTGTGAAGAGATGGATCTCCAAAACGCTGTCTCTCTCAGCCTCCTGCAATGATGGAGGAAGAAAAAAGTCTCTGCTACTCTATTCCTCCCTCATCCTTCATTTTTTGGCTCCTGCCTCCCTTTGTGAATAACTCGAATATCTATCTGCCTCTGCTTCAGAGTTCATAGAGAAAAGGTCTATAAATGGCTGTTAGCCAAGATGGGTAGGAATGCAATCCCCTACTCTGGGTGTCCGTAGCCCTTGCCAGAAGTTGGGAGTAGATCAAAGGGAATGGATCACTTGATGATTGCCTGTTCTAGTCATTTCCTCTGAAGCACCTGGCATTGGCCACTGTCAGAAGACAGGATACTGGGCTAGATGGACCATCGGTCAAACCCATTATGGCCATTATGTTCTCCTAAACACTCACTTCTTCTCTGAGGCCCACAGACATTAACCCACATTAATCAAACGCCCTCTTTCCCTTCTCCAACATTATTTTGACGGGGAAGAGGGAGTAAAACATGAGTAACACAACAATAACACAATGTAATATTTAATCCTCTCTGGATTTTCCAGTGTGGCATCCTTTATCTAGCTGTCTCGTAAATACAAAGATTATAATGGATGGAAAGAATGGTAAATTGCTGACATACATTGATGACAAACCAGTAGATTTTGCTATTTGTGTGTGTGGAACACAGTATGGAATTATTGTGTTATTGTATAGAAGCAGCTCATCCTGTGAGGCAGTGTGTGTACTCATCTCCCATTGACACCCATGGGAGTTTAGCATACTTAGCAGCTTGAGATCATACTATGTAACTGATTTCCCAAGAAATGGTTACAAAGTCTTTGCTTTTTAACATTACTGTACATAATTATAAGGGCCAATGTATAGCCAAAGAAACTGCTGGCAACTTCTGCTGAGATTTTTGCCCCAATTCTGCAAATGTTGCGGACATGTCACCAGATTGAAGAGGATGGGCATTGAAAAATATCCAAGGGTAATGGATAGGCCTGGTCACTCTGCAGCAACCTGTGCCAGGCCTAGCAGCAATATTAGCAGTTACACTTTCGTATTTGTATTGTGGTTGTACCCACAGGCCCCACTCAGGATCTGAGCCATATTGTGTAAGGTGCTGTACAAACATGCAGTAAGAAATAGCACCTGCCCCAGCAATCTTACAGTGTGGAAAAAAAAGTGCTTGTCTATTCTGGTTGGAGCTGAAGTACAGTATTGAGATTACTGCAGGGAATAGGAGCCTGGGAAATAAAACTGATAAAAGGTCAAGAATGAATGGGAGTTTCTTGATATCTATCTTACCATTCCTAACCAGGCAGTATGGAATGATGGGGAATCAGAAAATAAAAGGGAAGCCCATGCTGGATAAATTGGAGAGAGTATAATAAATAACCTGTATATTGGGGAGGGATAGCTCAGTGGTTTGTGCAGTGGCCTGCTAAACCCAGGGTTGTGAGTTCAATTCTCGAGGGGGCCATTTAGGGATCTGGGGCAAAAATCTGTCTGGGGATTGGTCCTGCTTTGAACAGGGGTTAGCAGATATATTGGGCATTTTGGCTCAATGTCTGTTATGTTGTGGCATTCCATTAATCTGAGTGAATGTGCCAAGTTACATGCACAGAGTTGTAGTGAAGAGGTAAGAAGTGTTCTTTGATTGTAGGTCCATGATAGATAATCTAGCAGTTCAGTTACTCCCAACTAAATTTTGACACTAGCACTTAGAATATCAGGGTTGGAAGGGACCTCAGGAGGTCATCTAGTCCAACCCCCTGCTCAAAGCAGGACCAATCCCCAGATTTTTGCCCCAATCCCTAAATAGCCCCCTCAAGAATTGAACTCACAACCCTGGGTTTAACAGGCCAATGCTCAAACCACTGAGCTATCCCTTCCTCCCCTAGTAGCACCCTTTGGGGTTGAACTAGAGGGTGCACTCTCTCAGCTTCCCAAAGTATCTGTACATGGACACATGCAGGACAGACTACTTTGTTGGTGAGGAAGATTTGGAACATGGCATAAGTGTCAGGCTGGTGGCCTATGGTCCGATCAGTTTATTAATCCATGCCAATGTAAAATTGCACTGTGATTTGGGCCACTATACAGCAGCTGAAACAAGGCTCCAGTGCCTCTGAGAAGGGCAGCTGCAAAAGGAAATTATGGTTGTATTCTACCCTCAATTTTTATACAACACTCACTGCCATCAATGGAAATTGAACTGACGATTCATTGTAGTACATACCCCTGCTGTTGTAGTCCTGGCCCACAGTACCTCATAAAAAATATTATTCTGCTGTAATTATAGTCCCTTGGTAATGATAGGAGCTGGTAAAGGTGCTGTCTCTATTTTAAAGGGAGGTGATCACTCAGAGTCTGGTTGGATAGTGATAACAGTTGAGTAAAGTACCAGGATACAAGTACTACAGTGATGGGCACAGGAACATGAATCTAAATAGAGAAAATATGTTGAGGGGGAAAAAGTTACACTAGTCTGTCTCCATTCTGGTGATTGAAAGGGCAGTAGATCTCTAATCAATCGTACTAAGGAGACACTGTGGTCAAGGGACTGTGCAAAGGACTTCGTGAGGACTTCCTGGGTTCATGCTCCAGCTCTGCCCGAGACTAAGTGTGTGGCCTTGGTAAAGTCACTTCACATGTGTGCCTCATTCCCTTATCTGTAAAATGGGGATAATGCTGCCCATGGATTGTGAGGAGTAAAGGTAAGGTATCATTTAGTGCAGAGGTTCTCCATCAGGGGTCCGGTGCCCCCTGGGGGGAGGGAAGGGGGCTACAAGCAAGTTTCAGAGGGTCCACCAAGCTAGGCCAGTATTACAATTGCTGGGGCCCAGGTAGAAAGCCAAATCCCCACCCCATGGCTCTGCAGCCTAGGACCCTGAGCCTCCACACCTGAGGCTGAAGCCAGAGTCTAAACAAATTAGCTTTGCAGGCCCCCCTGTCATGTAGGTCTCTGGACAATTGCCCTGGCTTTTATATGCAGAAAAACAGTTGTTGTGGTAGAGATGGGCCATGGAGTTTTTAATTGCATCTTAGGGGAGAAGGGGGGGCCTCAGAAAAGAGAACATTGAGAACCCCTAGTTTAGTGAACACTTGTGGGATACTGTGGATATATGAGTCCCACAGAAGCACCAGCAGCAAGGAAGGGGTGTGTGTGTTGGGGTGGGGGGTGTCAGCAGTCTTGTTTAAATAAGGTACATGCCACAACATGCAGGTTCTGCTTCAGGCTTTGTTTGTGTCATGTGTTACTGTATGCAGTGTTGGTCCCATGATATTAAAGAGACAAGGTAGGTGAGGGAATATCTTTTATTGGATCAACTTCTGAGCTTACAGAGGGCTCTTCTTCAGGTCTGGGATCTCTCTTATTGTTGTCAATTTGATTTAACCCTCTCAGACCAAGCTTCTCCTCTGTGCCCTGGTGGATCAGGCTGGAGGTGATGTCCCAGGTGTGCAAGGCAGCACTGGAGAGGAGTACTCACATTCCTGCCACACTCAGGCTCACTGGGGCATTTGGCCTCCGTTCAGGGTAAGTGAAAGAAGCGCAAAGGCAAGTTTTAGGCGGACTAACAAAGCTAAACCCACACACGGATCTGAGCCAGCCAGGCTCCAGCTGCAGGGCTCTCCACAGAAGCCTCTCGGGGGCTTTCACAGCCCAGTTTCCTTTTGTGCCGCCCGGTGCCATGGTTTCAAACGTGAGTGCCTAAAGTTAGGCCGCTCCAGCCCCGTTTTAAGCCCCCACGTTTGAACAGTCCCAACTGCAGCCAGCGCTTCTGGTCTTGTTACGCGGCTTTCCTGGCAGAAATAGCTCCGCTCCCCCGCTCTAGGACGCGCTGCCGGGTCCCGCAGGGCAGCGGAGACCCGCACGGTAGCACGCCAGAGCCAGGAGCGATTCAGCACAAGCTTCCCCAGGGCCAGCTCCAGGCCCCCTTTGTCTCTAGCTGCACGCACCGCGCTGCAGGAGCCCCAGCAGCCCCTCCATGGCGAGCCAGGTGAGATCCTCCGTACGCCGGCTACAGGCTGGCTCCCTCCCCCCGGGCTGGAGAAGGGGGCCAGGTGGGGAGCGCACACGGGGTCCCATCCCTGCTCCTCTCCCGGGCTGTACCAGCCGCAGACGGGTCGACTCCGCTCTACTTGCCTGGCCGCGACGCGGCTCTCCCCGAGCCCCGCTCGCTGCCGTCCCCCCGGAGCAGGCGGCTAGGCAGGCAGCAGCCGGCTGGGTTTTATGCGCACGCCGGCTGCCCGCCCGCCGGGGGTGGGAGGAGCTGGGCAGGTTGTCCCCGCCGGGCCCTCCTCCCTCCCTCCCCGCCTGGCTGAGAGGGGTCGGGGGAGGGGGCAGCATGGCCTGTCCGTCCGGCCCCTTTTCCAGCGCTCATCTGCCCCGGGAGTGCGGCTCTGCTCCTCGCAGGGAGAAGAGGTCCGAATGGAGACAGAAGCCAGCCAGCCCGGCCTCGCCTCCCCGGACTCCCCGCACGATCCCTGGTACCGCTCCACCCGGCGCGGCGGGGGGCGGGAGCCGGGGCCGGCAGCGCGCCTCTCCCACCACCCCCGGCTCCAGCCAGCCCCCCGCTCCCCACGAGCTCGTGGCCCGGACAGGCTTGGCGGTGGCCGCTGCCAACATGGCCGATGCCTGCGAGCTCACCCTGCCGCCGCCGGCTGCCGCCGGAGTCCGGACCCGAGCCCCCCTCCCCCGAGCCGAGCATAAGGCCACGCGCTGACCCCGGGACCGGGCAGCCCGCACCGCCCCCCCCCCCGGGGGGGGCCGCGCTGGGTTCCCCCCCCCGTACCCGCTCCCGAGCCTGGGCAGCTCGTCCCGCATCCGCGGCGCGCCGGGTCCGGTTCCCCGCTGGAGCCGGGCAGCCCGCCCCGCCTGCTGCCCCCCTCCCGCCGCCGGCTAGCTCGGCCCGGACCCCCGGCTGCCCCCCGGCCGCCCCGCTCCATTCACGGCTCTTTTTGTGTCTCCCACAGCAAAATGTTCATCGGGGGACTGAGCTGGCAAACCACGCAAGGTGAGGCCCGCCGGGCAGGGGCCGCTCGCCGCGGCCGAACTCCGGACCGGGCACCTGCCACCCAAACTTTCCCAACTCCCCGGGCGGAGCGGGGTCGGGGCTCTGCCCGGCTCGGCTCGGCCCGGCCCGGGGCTGTTATTCCCGGGGGGACCCCGCTCTGTAGGGCTCCCTCGATGCCTCTTCCTGGGGGGGCGGACAGCCGCGGCCGCCCCCGAACTCGTGTGTGTGTGTGTGTGGGCGCGTCGCGGTTCGCCACCAGGGGTCGGCTCTGGATCTGGGGCGCTTTCTCCGTGGGCCGGGCGGCGCGGTGGGGAGGGAGCCCCGGGGGGCCGGCGCTGGGTAGGGGCCCATGGCCTTGTGTTCTGGTTGCAGAGGGCTTGAGAGAATACTTCAGCCAGTTCGGGGAGGTGAAGGAGTGTCTGGTGATGCGGGACCCGCTGACAAAGAGATCCAGGTGAGAAGACCGGCCCCTGCTCCTCCTTTGCTCCTCGCCAGAGCCGGGCCCGACTTTAACCAACTTTCTCTCTTTTTTTTCCTTCTTCCCCCCCCATCTCCCGCCTGGGATTCGGGGTTCAGGGGGTTCGGGTTTGTCACATTCATGGACCAGGCCGGTGTGGACAAGGTTCTGGCCCAATCCAGACATGAGCTGGACTCCAAGACGGTGAGGTTTCTTCTCCCATCTAAGGGGGTTCATTTGTCAACTGAACCTCAGTGCTGAGAGCACTGATTGATTGTGGTGTTTGATTCCCAATGAGGGGTTATAAACTATTGATTACTGATAAAGAATTATCCCACCCTTCTGGATCCTGGTGATGGTTTGTTAACTGGCTGCTCTTCTGAGCTATGGATGACCAAGTATGGATTGGCTTGTGAATGCTGGAGTATTGATTATGAATCTCAGATTATGATTTTTCCATTCTGCCTACTGATTGCAAGATCCCTTTTGAGAAACTGATTGTGGCACTTTGTGAGTTGAAAAGACTGAATACATTCAGGACTGCACAAGAAAAAGTGTGTCCATGTGAAACTAACAGTGTCTATGGGGGCAACTGCCCCCTAAGTGGAGAGGACATACAGAGCTTCACACTCTCATGTGATGCCCTCTCTTAGTCCCTTATGGAAATACAGCACCCCGCAGCCTTTGGTAGGCTTTTCTTGTCTCTTGCGTGCACCAGTCACCTTCTATTTTGCCATAGGTGTAACCCCTCCATGATGGGCGGTTGACCCTTACAAAGAGCTAGGCCTGTTCTCTCTGGTGATGCTATAGACCAGTGGTTCTCAAATTTTTGTATTGGTGACCCCTGAGTGCGACCCCCTTTATTAATCAAAAATGCATTTTTTAAAAAATATTTAATACTATTATAAATGCTGTAGGTGAAGCAGGGTTTTGGGGTGGAGGCTGGCAGCTTGCAACCTACCATGTAAAAACCTTGCAACTCCTTGAGGGGTCATGACCCCCAGTTTGAGAACCCCTGTTATAGACCCATATCCCTTTGTGTTGAGGAGTTGTTGCCTCATGCTCTCTTATGGCTTCCCCAGGATACAAATTTGCAATGGCCATGAATTCCTGAAGTTTATTGTCTCCTAGTGTGCTTAGAAGGTGCCTTTGTGGGCCATCTTCTGCTTTTTGAGATATCAGTGGTGCCTCCATCCCCCAGGGTGGTGCATCAGTTCTTGCAATTACAGGCTGTTCTAGCCACTTTGTGAACTTGTAGATAGTTTTTTGTAGAGTCATTGGGTCTCTTAACATAGACTGTCAGTTCCTGCATTGCAAGCCCTTGGCATCAGGGAGATATGTAGGATCTGTGTTTTGGGACTGGGTTGTAGAGATCTTTTGTCTGAGTAGTTTTAGTGACTTTTGTTCTGTCAAATTCCTCTTTCTTAATACTGCCCCAGAGGTGGGGATACAAGTGGTGGGGGCACATGGAGGAAAAAAAGAAGTTCCCGTTCCAGCCATGAACTAATGAAAAGTCCACATGTGTAACTTGAAGTCTAGTGAGGCAGTTCAGGCATCAAATTCTTTATCTGAGTTGAATAGAGAGAGCGGGAGGGAGAGACCCCTTTCTTGAGGCTTACAGCATGAGCTGCGGTGAGATTTATGTCTGTTCCTGTTTAACTGCATGGATCGTTCCCTTTGATGTATACAGGACCTTCCTCCCCATGGGAGCTTCTGGTTAAACCTATTCCAGCCGCCTTTGCAGCGTGCAGATTGCCATGAGTCTTAAAAACCTCATCCTCTCATGAGAGTGGTGCAAAGTTAGTTTTGCTTTGCGGAGAGAATTATGATGAAATGTTTTGGGGTGGGGGCAGGCTTGTTTTATTTTATAGTCCATGTAAATGTGGGGTCTGATGGTGAATCTGTGGGACTGGCCTAGTTCACTCTTGAAAAGGTGAGTGATGGATGTTGATGGTGGCAGCAATCCCAAGAGTATTTCTGGGACAGAAGTGAGATGCAATCTATGGTCTCCATTCTTACCTGTCTAAACCAATGCTGCTTCTGGTCTTAAAGCAATTCTGCAATCCTCTGGCTGGGCCCAGGAAGGGGAGGGGATGGGGAATGGGTAAGTGTGCTAAAGGAGAAGAGAAGGGACTTGTGGTGTAAAGAACATGTGGGTCTGGCCAGCCATTGAAATTCTCTGATGCATCTGGCTTGCTGATTGTATGTTGTGGAAACAAGAAGAATGGTGGCAGTTTCTCTAGAGTCCTTTCTTTGTCAGGAACTTTGATTTTTTTTTAATTTTATTATTATTATTTATTTTTAAAGTTTAAATCTGGGCTGAATGTTTTGGGGTATGTTGCCTGGTAATTGCTGGATTAGGATCTAAGACTGATCTATATGTGCAGTTCAGTGGCTCTCAATTTCCTTAAAACATGCTGATTTTGTAGCCCTGTGTGGAGCCTCAGATGTGTGGGTTTTTTTGTTTTTCTCCCCCCCCCCCCCTTTAGTTGAAAGTCTCTGCTGTTAGTCATGGACTAAATGTCACCAACTCATCTGAATCCTAACTTAGGCTTTTATAAAACTTTGTAGGAAAAGGCCCAGTGTCCTGAAACTACACCCTGCTTGGTGTCTCCTGGTAAACAGCACTTGGTAGATAATGTCTGCCCAACTTGTTGCTTCATTGTTTTCTGATTCTTCCTATTGTAATTAATGTTGTTGGCCTGATTCTCTGGAGGAAACCTTGTGCCTTTCAGACGTCTCTTTGTTTGTAAGCTAGATAGCAGTCTACAGGGGTTATTTATGGAAATGCTTGATATGAGAGTTGGCTTTGCCGTCTCAAGGTAAAAGATTTGCGTGCCTTTGTAAAGCTGCAGCGGGCTGCTGCCTTCAGTTTCTGTATGTGCCCTAGAAACAGTGATGTGTTTGAGGTTTTCTTGCTTTTGCTGTTTTTATTTGTGTGTGTGAAAGGGGTGCTGTAGGCATTTTCAGATTCACTATTAACTGGCACTAGAGAGATGACAGTTGTGCTTTTTTGAATCACTTCAGATCCCAGCTAATGGATAATGATGTCAGCAAGTTAAATGTAGTTATATGAGCTTACATGGGAATTAAACAGTGTTACGTGGCCTGAAAAGTGGTAATGAAGGGCCCAGTTGTGTTTACACTTGTGAGGTCAGTGGGATTCCATGGATATAACCATGGGCACAATTTGTCCCTAAAGGTTAGTAACTTGAAATGAAATGACAAGTACTTAAATAACACCCCCAACCACTGTCTAATACTGGTTAAATTTTTTAGGACGTTATCTGAGGAACTCTGAATTCCTTGTGTACAAATCTTTTTATCACATCCATAACTGACACAGAAGTAAAACTCTACCAGATTATTGGCTTTAATACCAGGGATACAGGAAGAGATTACCACCACTTCTCCTTTAATTATGAAAATTCCTGCACTTGAGGAATAGTCCCCTTTTAGTACTTTGAGTCTTGTATTGAACGCTCTCTCTTCTGTGCACTTTCAGTTGCGCGTCTGCAGTTGGTTGGTCAGGCCTCGGTTTACCAGCAACAATAGCTAGTTGTGCAGAAGAATTTGTGAAATTACTGCCTGCCCCCTCTAGCCAGGTGGATATGTTATCTCTACCCAGTTTATCACACTCAGGGTAATGAAAAAATGAGGCCTGGGCTTAACTTTGCTGTGTATGAAAGCATCTTCTTGGCAGGAGCTGAATGACACTGGCTGAGAACTAAAAGACAGTAGATTATTGTTTTTGCTTATTATCTGCCATCAGCCTCTTGGTCTCCTGCCGTCCTCTGTACTCAGAATTCACTGAGGATTTCTGCACTAGCCAGGAAGCCAGAGGATTGGAGTGGGAGGAAGGGGGAGGAGAAGGGAAAGGTGCTCAGATGTCCCTATGAGGCACCAAGAGGGTATGTTGCTCTCTGTGTTTGGCAGTCATAAGGGGAGGTTTATTTATGTTCTTCACTTTTGCCTCTGTTTACTTACACGCTGAGTTTATTTATGTTCTAGGTTGTGAATCAGGATGGAGGTGGGAAGGCAGAGGGGAGTGATCTGAAGAGGTACTGAGCTTTGGGTTCTGTATGATAAATGAAAGGATGAACGAAGGGAGAAAAGCCAGGCTGGAAAGTAGAACAATAGCAGTGAGAGGAGCTGGAGAGCTGCCGTTTCCTTGCGGGCTGTTTGAGCTGCTGGGCTAATGGGGCAAACTTCTCAGCTCCTCTCCCAGCTACAGCCTTTCCAACTGTGGGCTGAAAGACCCTCTTTTAGAACAGGGCTCTCTAAGCTGATTTGTAGATTTGGATCATTTCTAATGTAAAGGTGACATCACAAGAGTTGCTGTATCTGTGTGTATGAATCTGTGTGTGTGTATGTGTGTATGTGTATGTGTGTATTATAGTGGGTGTTTGGTTTTCAGTGCATTAGTATTTTCCTAGTTTAAGTTGTGGTGGTGTTAATAATAGTGCAGCCATGTGTTCATCCATTGCTGACCTCAGCAGAATGTGCACCACCTGGATATTGGGGCTGAGATACAGGCACTCCAGTGGACAGCAAGTTTATTAATAAACCAAACAGATAGGCGCATCTAGCACAGTGGGATGATTGGAACTGATTGTTTTTATTGTAAAGCATATAACCTGCAGAAGGGGCAGTAGTATACTGTGTGATTTGATGACAAGAGTCTGTATCAGTCCGTATTGCAACTTTCTGTCCTTGGGACTCTTCTGTTTAATTCACATCTTCCCTTCTCATGTGAATCCATGCTTTTGGGGATGAAGTTCTTAGCTTTTTATGTGCTGACCGTTTCCTGATCCACTATTAACCAGGTGAGCTCTGCACTCTTAGCCAGAGTGAAGGGGAGAATAAAGAGCACTTTAATATGACATTGCTGGTGCAGGATGGCCAAGGTAGAGTGTGAATGCAGAGGACTGGCTAACAGAGACTGCTAATCCCAGCCTGTGGTGTTCCATCTTGTGCTGAACTGCTGCTGCTCACATTCAGATGGAACATTGCATGCTGGGAACTGTAGTCTCCAGGGATCACACTTCTATCAGAAGATAAAATTGTCTGCAGTCTACTTTATGCTCATTAGGTGTCTTTCTTGGGTCTGGCAAACTATCAGTTGGGCAAAGTTTGTGGAGAGCTTATATTAATAAATTAAATGTAGGCAATTAAAGTGTGTTCACCTGCTTTCTCTCTCCCATGTCTCTTTCAGATCGACCCAAAAGTAGCATTCCCCCGCCGAGCACAGCCCAAGGTAGGTAGCATGTGCAGCTTTTACAAATTGAAAAGGTGCAATTCAATAAACTTAAATCCTCTTTGTGCTTTTGTCCAGAGTATGCTGGAAGGGCATCTTGGTGCACCTGCCAGCACTGGTCCTTAAGGCTTTGATGCTTGATACTCAGGCTTAGTTCCTACTTTAATGATGACCTTTGATGCTCCACCTCTAGACTTGCATTCCATTGTGCCTGATCTGGCTCACTATGGAGCGTTGTGATGCTCTTGTGATTGCCAGTGTGGGGTTGGAACAGCCCAAGGTCCACTCCACTGTGGTTAGAGCATGCTTCGTGAGTGGAGCTGATGAAATGCAGAACTCTGCTCAAGAACGTAGCACCTTCTGCTCTTTGGTAGCCTGTATCTGGAACCTGAGGGCCTGCAAGAAACATGAAGTAGTTCCAATCCGTGGCAGGAGACATGTAGGATGACCTGGGGAGAGGTGTGGGAGAAAGAACTTCATTTTGTGGAATGGCAAGGTGCACACCAGCACTAGTAAGGCCAGAGAGAGAAGGACGTTGGGCTTGATGTGCACCAGGAAGGTGGGCGCTTGGTGGACGTGAGCAGCTGTGGGGGTTCTACCAGATGCTCAATGGGAAACTTTTAACTGCAGAGGGAAGAGCAAATTGGCAACTTGCCTTCAAAGTGCAATACAGATTTGGGGGTCTCGCTTAACTGGGCTGGGGGACGAGAGCCTACAATCTCACCCCAAGTACTGCAGCGGGAGAAAGGGTTGCTGAGGAGAGGAGAGAATTGCAGAGTGGAAGAAGAGACTGATGTGGGGGAGGAAAGCACAGGGGATCAGGAGCTGAGAACAATTAGTGAGCAGGTATCCTGAGTAACGAGCCAGGAAGCACATGGTAGGAATTGGGTTAATTCCATTAAGCAGTTTGGTGACAGAAGGTGCTTTAGTGTTAGAACAGGCTGCTCTCCAAGCCATGGAATTGCTGCGGATTAGCCCTGTGCTCCTTGGGGTTATTAGGACTGTGTATTCCTGCTAGAGCAGGGGTGTGGCCAAGGGGCTGAGGGGAGGATGCAGCTGGAGCGTCAGTTCAAAGGACACCAGTGTGCATCATCCTAGCAGCCATCGCCCCCCTCGGTTATTCCTCCTCAGTATCCTGTGGCTGGGGGGAGAGAAAGGGCAGGGTTTCTTCTTGTGCATTTGGGAGGAGGCAAAGGAAGGCTTAACTGGGAGTTTCCTCAGGCTCCTTAAACTGGTGGCTTGGGAGTGGGAGTGGAGCGGCGCTTGTTCCCTGTAGGACTGGACACTGCACAATTTGCAGACCCGTGGGCCATGGAGATCTCCACCTCACATCACAGCCATGCTCTGCTTTCCCATTTCACTGCAGGGAGGGAGGGTGAGCTGGGGATTGGCTGGGTGACACCAGTGCCCTGTGTGAGTGACGGGAGGGTGGGGAAGGAGATGGCAGCACTCTGTGTGTCTGCGAGGAGGTTTGTGAAAGTGGGTGACTGAACGATTAGTGGGGGAAAGACTTTAACATGCTGGACCCGTCCCCAGGGGGTTAGATGAGAGATTAGTGGCAGTGCCCTGGCAAGTCCCACGGGCAGGTGGTGAGCTTGTGCATGCTGGGGGTTAGGGAGGGAAGGAGACAGCAATATAGAGTGACCAGACAGCAAATGTGAAAAATCGAGATGGAGGTGGGGGGTAATAGGAGCCTATATAAGAAAAAGACCAAAAAATCGGGACTGTCCCTATAAAATCGGGACATCTGGTCACCCTACAGCAATACGGTGCATGTTTGAGCAGGTCTGAGATTGCACTTGAGTGATGGAGTTTCACAGTATGACATTTCTGAGGCCTGAAACGTCCTCCATTAGATACAGTGTTTCGTTGGGGGACTTTCTGCTCCTTTGCTGCGGGCAATCTCCCAGTGGAATACAGTGCACAGCATGTTCTTCAGCTTATAAAAGAGGAGGTTTTGGAGACAGATCTTGTTCTCTGCTAACTGTTTCTCCCATGAATCCCTGTCCTCCCCTTTCCAGATGGTAACGCGGACGAAGAAGATATTTGTGGGGGGTCTCTCTGTGAACACTACCGTGGAGGATGTGAAACAGTATTTTGAGCAGTTTGGGAAGGTAAGTCTGATGGATGAAGTTGGATCAGGGCTCTCTCTCTGCTGGGCAGGAAGCGGTGCTTCCTGGTGATCAGCTAAACCACAGGTCAGCAAAAGGTTTGGGTGGCTGGAATTTTCATGCAGAGGGTTGTGGCCAGACGTGCCTGCCCTGTAATGATTTTGAACAGAAGCCAGTTGCTTGCTCATGGAATAGATGGAACCTGAGAAAGGGGAAGCTGCATGCTCTGTCCCCTCCCCTGAATCTCTCCGGAGATGCTTCTGAGGCTTTGGAGTCCCATAGACTCATAGTTAAGGTGTTTGAAAACTGGCTTCCGTTTGAACCCTAGATCTGAACTAAGAAGATCATCTGATCCAGAACCAAACTGTGTAGCTTTGGCCAATTTCTGATTCTCAGCCTTATGGTTGACCCCTTTGTAACTTTCTGTTAAAAAGAAATCCTTTGGGCTGAAACTTCTCTTGCTGAGTCTTGGGCCAGAAGTGACATTTTTAGGAAGCTGGAAGAAAATCTGGCAAGCAAGCTGCCCAAAGCGCCAGGTGGTTCTGCATTTTACTGTAGCTGTTTTATGTCAGCTGATCATTCAAAACCAGATGGGCTCCTCTAACTCCAATTCAGTCAGTCCTCAATGAGCACACGTGCCTGTCATATGCTGGAAAACAAGTGGGGTAGAATTTGAAGTGATAAAGATCTTCCATCTTAGCCTCTTATGCACTGGGAAGAGTGAGCATTTTGTGGTGTAAAAGGTGCTGTATAATGTTACCACTTTCACCTTGAAGGGTCCTTAAAGCACTTTATACACTTAAGAAATAATGCAAGTTATTACAGATAGGGATTGTTTTGCTCTACTGCTGATATGCCACTGCTTCTGGGGTGGAGCACAGTAACTGTTTAATTATCAGTGCACAAAACCATTGCACAATTGTTTAGGACAGGAAGTGAAGGATACCATAGCCAATTAGAACTTCTTCTTGGGGATTTTAGGGAGGCAGAATGTAATTATCTATGTTGGAATCTTGCCAGGACACAGGGATTAGCACCCTAACTTTTGCAGAAAATGCCATGAAATGTTGAATGACCGTGACAGATGAGGACTTCAGTATCTGTGTCTCTTCTGAAAGAGGACACCAGCAGCAGCCCAGAGGAGGGCATAAGATGGTTTTATGGTCTGTGAATGCCTTAACGTTTGGAGAGAAGAAAATGGGTTGGACGAGAGTATCATCACCAATCGGCTGTGTCATATCAATGTAGCTTTCAGGAATTCTTTATCACCTATAAAGTTAGATTCTTCTACTTGGAGTGGTGCTGTCCGGTATCTTTGCTTTGTCTTGTAGAATGATTGATATGTGCATCCTGGGATGAACAAAATATACATCACAGTAACTTGCAGCAGCTTAATGCTTCCAATCAGTCTTGGGAGAAAGGGGAAATGTTCAGTGCTTTGGGAATCAATATACACGTTAGTCACTTCTTTACATTTTTTCTGTATTCTAACATAGAAAGTAGATGTGCTGTATCCATATGTTCCGTGGTGATGTCTCCAGAGCACCATTGCAGGAGTCCTGAGTCTGCTCAATGATCACAGAACCATTTTGATCAGTAGTTGAAAGTCAGGGGCACACTCCTCTCTTAGCCTTAAGTTCCATAGAGCACAAATACCCTGCATCTGGTAACCGTCCCTCTGCCTTCCAAACAGTGTCACAGAAACAACCTCTCCCTTCAGTCATGTAAGACACACAGCATTTGTACGTAGCTTTAATGTACTTTTATAATTAGTTTTAAGAACGCACACTTCTCCTTTCTAATTTCTTGTTTTGTCAGGGTTTGCCCAAGAGAGAGAACGCTACCAAAAAGACTGGCTTTAAATAATGCTCCTCTTGTCCTATGTTCCCTACTCCATAAAAGCACGAAAAGTGCCTTTCATGCCTGGGGGAAATGCTGTGATGGCTTGTAAGGGCCCCTTCTAAAAGGGCCCAAAAAGAAAACAGCAGAACTTCTTGCTGCCATAGGCTTTGGAGGCGCAGTATTCTAGGAGACCTTCTGTGGAGGAGTGTCTAGGGCTGTGTAATGTGCCTTTGAAACCTCCCTTAGAGTGGAAGCCAAGAGAAAACACCCACACATAAAGGGAATGTCCAAAATTAAAAGATGCCCCACAAGGAACTGCTCAGATTGGTTCCCCCAGCTAAGGCTCCAGGTTCCTTGGACAGGGCTGGAGGGAGAGCTTCATGCAGTTCAGTAACCCTCATGGGCAAAAAGGAGTGCTCCAGAAAGCATCCTGCAGTTAGATCTAGACCTCTACCCCAATGTAATTGGCCTGCTCAGATCATAAGAATTTCCCACAAGGAAGGGCCTCTTAGATCTGGGTCGATTGGATTGATCCTCTGCTTCGGAGCATCCTTCGGATTCATCTGGCCACTCCAACAGAAATACACACCCTCAGAGCTCTGGTGCAAGGGATGTCACCATTCTCTGTGCCAAGCCCCAGCTGCTTCTCCCAGTGGGATTGTTTCTGGAGAGGCTCTCTCCAAAATGCTCTTCCTCTGGCCATGTGTGGATGACTCCTTGGTGTTGTGGTTCTGAGGCAAGCCTGTGCCACCCTTTGGTCTTGGCGGCTCTCAGCTCCCTTGAGATCTGAGTTCAGGATGGTATGATATCCAGGTCTATGAAAAGAGTGTTCCGTACCAGTCAGCTGTGGTTCCTCCTCATGGAGAGCCTTATTTTAATACGATGACATCTTTGGAACCTTGTCATCTTGAAGAGCCCCGTTAAAGAGTTACCCAGGATCTCCTCCTTAGGGGTATTCTACCCCTTGTTGTGTCTGGCCCTGTGGTCCTCCTGCATCTGTGATATCTTTAGTGTAAGGAATTGAGGAGACCTAGATCTCCTCCTCTGCCAGGAAGTCTCCTCCAAAGAAGGCAGTCGCCTTAGGGACTACCTGACCTCTGTCTGACCCCACATCCAGTAGCACCACTGATCCACAGACATTGGTACTCTGAGAGGCAGGAACTGGTGAGGACTATCCTCTAAGGTGCCCCGGTACCTTAGCAACTGATGAGACTGCCATGACTACTCCTTCCCCTCCTCTGTGTGACACCAGAGCCTCCCAGGATTTGGCAGGCACCATCTGGCCTTGATCTGTCAGACTCCTAGATCTTTCTGCCCGTTCCCAGGGAAAGATTTGGATTGTTCTTCCAGAATCCTACCCCAAGCTCAGTTGTGATCTCTGCTGCAAGTGAAATATTTAAAGCTGGGAAGTTGTCATCTACTTCTGGGGACAAGGGGCTCAAACAACTGAATGTGTTAAGGTAGAAGGTTAACTGCAAGCCTGACACAACAAGCCTAGGAATGTGGAAGATTCTCAGTCGCTTTTAAATCTTCAAATCAAGATTGGGTGTCTATCTAAAAGATATGCTCTAACTCAGCCAGAAGGCATGGGCATGATGTAGGAATTACTAGGTGAAATCCTGTGGCCTGTGTTATGCAGGAAGTCAGGCTAGATTATCACAGTGGTTTCCCTGGTGTTAAAATGTATGAACTCTCCAGCTGTCCAGGCTGCCAAGGTAGCTATTGCTAGAAATAAGTTTTCTGCCTAATCGAAGGCAGGATCTTGAGCCCAGCACATTCATGAGCAGAAAAATGGAAAAACAATTTAATGAGCAAATTTGAAATTTGTGTTGCTGGGTTTGAAGTGGAACCACTTTCTATTTTGATCACAATTAAAAAAAAAAAAAATTCAAATCTTTGGGGAAAAAAAAATGTTTTGCCACTGAGAACAAGTAATATGAATGATTTTTTTAAACGTCTCTGACCTTTGGCAAAAGAAAAAGTGCATGTAGGGAAAATACTAGCCATTGCTCAATAATTAAGGGGGGAAATGGAGGGAAAGGGTAAAAACAACCCCCCAAAACTTCAAATGTTTGGGTTGTTTGTTTTTACAAAAAAACCAGGAAAATTAAAAATAAATCAATATAAAAAAGCTTTTCCTTTCAAAGAGAGGCCACTTTTGTTTTTTATTTTTAAAATGCTGTGAATGAAAAATGTTGACCAGCTCCCTTTGAGGAGAAGATACTGGGATGTGTGGAATTGTTTGAGGAAGGCCAGGTGTCTAAGCATACTCCCAAAGCTTCCATTGATGTCTCAGACAGCACTATACTAGGACTTTGAACATGCTTGGGTCCCTTAAGAAACACTCTTGGCTCCAAAACTCTCTTCTCCACCAAGCCAAGGTCATGGACCTGCCTTTTAAAGAAATCAACCTTTTCCACTCTGGGACAAAGGTTCTGGAAAGGATTAAGGTCACAAAGTCCATGGAGAGGTGTCTGGACTTGAGTCAGCTTTTATTTGCAGGAAATAGTTTAGATTTCACAAGGGACAATTTCAACAGTCCTTCCTGGAATCAGGCTACCAGCAATAGGACTAGACAGTCTTTTTTTTTTTTTTTTTTTAAGTGAAATTTAAAAAAAGAAACCATCAGAGGAGGAAAATACCTTCCACCTCAGCCAGAACTGGTGCTGCATCTAGTTCAGCAAGGGAGAGTATGCCCCAGAGGACCTCAAAGGAATTTTGGAGGACCCAGATCCTCAACTTCTTCCTCACCCTTTGGGAACAACTCCCTTTTTTATTTTTAAAGGCATCTGAGTAATTTCTTTGGACTGCTAGGTCTTAGAGCTCACTGCATGGGGGTACTTCTTCCCATTCATGACAATGAGAAAGCTCAAGCCCCCTTCCCTTTTCAGGGAGCCTTCTCATGAGGAACTTCATGAAGAGCACTTGGCCTAGTTAAACTAGAATCGTAGACGTGTTGTTTCCTTTTTTCAAGAAGGAATGGCGGTCTTCACCCAATTCTAGAAATTGGAACAACTGAGCAATTACATAAGGAAAATCCAATTCTGCAAGGTTTTCTCTGGAGAGATTAATCCTGACTCCTAACCCTCCAGGCTGGTTTGAGGCTCTTGACCTTCACGATGATTACTTTCACATTTTGAAAAGGAAAAAGCACCGGACGTACCTCAGAGTCTTTGTGGTAGACAATTACCAATTAGTACAAGGTACTCAACCCTTCAGGCTGGTTACAGCCCCCAGAGTGTTCACCAGATCCATGGAGGTGGTTGTGACTTGTCTATGTTGCCTGGGTCTGCAGGGGTATCCATAGCTAGATGACTTGCTTATGAGAGCTCAGCCTTTCAGTGAGGTGGCCCATATCCTGTGCTCCTTCTATATATCTCCCAGTCTGAGGGTAAACAAGGAAAAATCTACATTTGTCCAGCCTGGGTTCTCACCTTTGTAGTGGCAACCTTAAATTCTACAAGGGTTCTAGCTTGCCCATCACAGGCCAGGTTTTGAGATCTCATCCAGGCAGTGAACCTAGCCAGGTCCAGGCTAGAAGGTCCTGTGAGATTTTATCTTTAGGTGTTGGGCCAGATAGCCACCTGCACCTTTGTGTTACACGCACATCCATTAGAAGGCCAGGGATGTGACCCTTGCAAGGGTAGTTGAATCATGTACAAACTAGTATTTCACAGCTGGGAAATGAGTGTTTCCCCACTCCCCTAATCAAAAACTCTTGTTGACACTGCTGGAGAATGTCTTAAAAATAATCTCCTTCTCCCCTGCTCATGATAGGCATGATTTCCTCTGCTCTAGGTTGGGAGAGCACAATTAGGATCCTTAATTGTCCACAGTCCACTTCAGGGATCAAAGCTCTACGTAAACTTGCTACAGCAGAGGCTCGTCAAACTTGCTTTCAAATCCTTTCTTCCACAGATCAAAGGGCAACTGATGCAAATTTTTATTCACAACATGGTCGCAATTTACATCCCGAACAGATGGGGGGAATTTGATCACCTCCATTGTGTCAGCAGGCAACTTGTCATGTGGCAATTCTACATCTGGAACAAAGGGATTCCCTTTACTCTGCATCTGGCAGGCACGGAGCCAAAGATGCTGCAGCCAATGACCTGAGTCAGAGAAGCGCAGATCAGCATGAGTGGTTATTCAGACTCTTGGTGGTTCATCTGATATTTGCCCGGTGTCCAAGGATCTGCTCAAGAGCAAGCAGGCACAGGCATGCCTATCAGGCCCCTTTCATTTACATTGGGGGAAAGGGGCTCCTGTCCTCACTTTACTGTCATCCCCAGAGCAGTGAGAAAGTTTCAGCAGGACAGAGCCAGGGTGATGGTCTTAGCACTGGCATGGGCACAGGACATCTACTTTTTGGAGTTTCTGTCCCTGTGCATGGATCAAGTAACCATTTACTCCTCCCCTAAATCAGGCTGTGTTGTCCTAGTAGTTTGGTTAGTACACCAGGACCTCATGACATTTCACCTGGTAGCATGGCTGTTAGTTTTACAGTTCATCATGATTTACTATGTCCTGTTCCAGCCAGGGCTTTGGAGCTGGGCTCCGGCTCCGTTCCGGCTCCAGGCAAAAACCTGCAGCTCCACTGCTCCGGAGCTGCTCTGGGCTCCTCTCCAAAGCCCTGGTTCAGTCTCTTTCTGAAGGTCTCATTCTTTGCAGCCATCACTCCTTTTACAATTTCTAAAAAGATATGGTAGTATCTCTTCAAATGAACAGGGGTCAGCTGATCTGCTGCTGTTCATGGGGAAGCCTTCTCCACTTCTGCCTTCAAAGTTCTTATTTGAATATTTGCAACTTTCACCAAGATATCCACCTGCAGAAGCTCACTCCAAAACTTTACTGGATTTTCATCTGAATCAGTCTCTGCCCATCCCTCCCCAAAGCCCCATGACTGTATTAGTAAGCTGAGTTAGCTGATAGCTGTTAGCTGATGGGACTAGGCCATTGAAAAGGTTAGACTGTTTGTGGCCTTTTGAGGAAAAACCCGGAGGACAAGGCATGTCTGCTGAAAGGCTATCTAAGTGGATAATACTGTACGTTCAGTCTAATGAACTGGTTAACATCCTTCTGCCTAAACATCTCAGGGCCTGCTCACTTGGGAGAGGGCAGCTTCAGTGCCATGTGCCCATGAGCTCTCAGCACTGCAGCAAGATCTAAGGCTGACTGTGGGAGGGAAGAGCTTCAATTCCTGATCAGCTACCAGAGCTTCTTAGCCCATTTCCTCAGGGAGGACACTGCTAGCAAAGCTCCCTAAAGTAGGGCTCAGCAGAAGCGATGCCATGAAGGGCTAAAAGGCGGCTCCTTACCAACAGTTAACATTTTCTCTGAACAGGGCCATCCTTAGGATTATTAAACGGGTGCTCCTATGCCGGCGCAACTGGTGTCCCTACCCCAGCGCATTTGGCTCTGTGAATATGGCCCCTGTCTTCTGCCTAGTAAGGAGACTGCAGCACGTGCTGGATGTGTGGGAGCCGACCTGCTCTTACCTGCTGTCCTGGTCATAGGCACGGACGCCGGGGCTGGAAAACTTAGTGGGTGCAGAGCACCCACCGGCGCCAAGCTCCTCCCCTCTGCCCCCCCTTCTCCTGCGGGCCAGTGGCCCCATGCTTACCAACTCCTCCCCCTCCCTCCCAGCGCTCTCGGAGCGCTGTGAACAGCTGATTCATGGCGTTCAAGCTCGGGGGGGGGGAGGGGGAGAGGAGATGGGGAAACAGGTGGGGGGTGTGAAGTAGGGGTGGGGGCTTGGGAGAAGGGTTGGAGTTGGGGTGGGACCTGAAGCAGAGGGGGAGGGTCGAGCACCCCCCAGCAAGATGAGAAGTCGCACCTGTGGTCCCAGTGGTGCCCCAGATTTTTGGTTGCCCCATGCAGCCGTGTATCCTGCGTATCCCTAAGGATGACTCTGTCCCTGAATGTATTTCCTCCACAGAGCCACATTATTCCTCCCTCCTCCCCATGGATTTGATGCCCAACTCCAGAGAAGGTTTCTGAAGGAGCTGGGGGGATCATTATACCCTCTGTCTATAGAATGTGGGACTCGGGGGACATGCGTACACCCCCTAACTATCAAATAGTGCTCCAAAAGTCCCATTGCCATGTGACTCCTGTGGCCGAGCTCTGTGGCGGCAGTACATTTGGAGTTGATATTTTAACCTTTTCCTTCCCCGTCACGGCTGAGCCTAGTGGTTGAACAAGGAGAAAGACATTATCTAATAGCTATAGAAGAAACTTAAGCCTTGAACTTCTAACGTCAGACGTTGGATCACTACAGCCTTGACCACGAAGTTAAACACTCATCTGCTGTGTTTCAACAATTAAAACAAATATTTATTTAAAAGGGAGAAACAAGACAATTCACCCAGCAAAACTTTTGTTAGTGCCCAGTTACGGTTGTATGGTATGTCCACACTCCGTTGGAACTGTAAATGCTATTTTAAAAAAATCAGACCATTCTGAAGTTAATTTGAATCCTTTCCCAGTATCTCTGCCCACCTTCCTGGCGTGGGCTGGAGATCACACCCTGCATTCCTGTTCCTACTGGGCAACCCCTCCCTTTCTCAGTACAAACTCAAAATGTGTCTCTGCCTTCACACCTCTCAGTGCACAGACCAAAGAATCCCCACACACCCATTGCAAACCACTTTTAACTCTGGCCCTTTCTTCGTGGCCAGTGTATTTGGTGCCATCCCCCAGCACCAGCCTGTCCCCAGACCTCTCTCCACATCCCTACCCATCCTCAGCATACAGATGCACACAAACACCCCCCTGTCCATCCCTTTCTCGTATCTCCTCAACAGGGAGTTGAGACCCCCTCCCAAGATGGGCCAGAATCTCCCCGCCCAACCATGTGGTCCCTGGGCAGGATTACAGAATGAAATAATTTATTCTAATGCATATGCACAAGAGGGCGAGCAGAGTTGATATGGAAATAGGATGGTGGGGGTGTGGTCTCTGGCCTGTGTATGGAGTGGGGGCAGGGACAGGCTTCAAGTTGGTGTTGGAGCCTTAACTGAGAATTTGCTACCAAACTCGAAATTCTTAACTATAAGATTTTTATAATGGGTAGTTTTTGTGAAGGGTGTGTGTGTGTGTGAGCAGAATATATTCCCAACCTCATATGTGCACTGCAATGCCCTTTTGTTGGAGGTGTGGTTGAATTTCAAAAGGATTTTGTTTTTCAGAGAATAAGGCTTGTTAGTTTTAGTTTTGCTGGTTGTGTGCATGAGCGAGGGAAATCTGGGGTAACTCTGCTCCTGTTTAGCCCAACGCTCGGTCTGTGAAATTGGAAGAAATCAGGGGGTGGCTCTGTCCTCTAGATGACCCCCTTGGAGGGAGGGAGCGAGCGAGCTCTGGGGAGGTTGGGTGCTTCCCTTCCTCCTCCTCCACTTATTTTTGTGAGATTGGGGGAGATTTGTGCATCCCTCCCCTTTGATGAGAAGAGTGAGGGGTGGCTCATTGCTCTTTCCCTCTTTGGGCAAGCTTATGTTGGAATATGGGTGAGTGGAATCTGGGAGGAGATGGGGGATGTTTGGAGGCCGGGCGTGGGGTATGGGCATAGATCTGAGCTGCTGTGCTGGGTATGCCGTGGTATGAGGTGTAGCATTGCTCCAGCGCGGTGTGCACAGGGGGAGCGAGGTGGCATTGAAAGGCCGTTTTGTGTGTGTCTGGGGCGGGGGGTGAGGCGGCCCTCTCTCACACAGGCCTGTGAGGCCGGCTCCTGGTGAGACTGGCCGCAGCAGGGTGTCTTTGTGTCTGTGCTGAGCGCTTTGCAGAAGAGCATTAGAGCTCGCACTAATCTGATCCAGCAGCTGGGATTGGAGGGGCCAGGGTTACCATGGTAATCAGGCCCCAAGAGAAGCTGTCCCCAGCAGCCTCTTTTGTTCAGGCCTAACTCGGCGTTGGCAAAGCTAGCGCGGCCTGGAGAAGAAAGGCTCAGGAGAATGGGCCTGGGAGTGGCAGGGATCCCAGCGGGGGCTCTGCCCAGAGAGGCACCCAACAGCCAGCCACAACAATAGCCGCCCGGCAAGGACTGCCACTCACATTTAGCGCTTGGCCACATGAACTTGGCTGCTGGGGCCAGTCGGCCCCGCTAATCCCGCCTCCCCTGCCCTGGGTTTCCATGGACACAGAAGCCTATTAAGGACACACATTAGCAGTTTGCGAGTTGAATGTGCACCCGGTGCGGTGCTCGGAAAGGCCTGTGCCGCCGGGAATGTGCTGAGGGCTGAAGGGGAGCCTGGCCTTCTTCTCTCCAGGAGCTGCAAGCTCAGCATCCCCTGGCTTCCATTCCTGGCACTGATCTTGGACAAGTCACTTTGCTGCTCTGTGCCTCAGTTTCACCATCTGTGAAATGGGACAAATAATCTTGACCCACCTCACAGGGAGGCTGTGGGCTTTATTGGTTCATGTCTGTAAAGCACCCATGCTTGGCATTCCTAGGTGCATCTCCCTGGCAGAGTGTGAGCCTCCTGTCTGAACCCCCTGGCCTTGCCTGCTGAGAGCAGGTGGCAGCAGCAGAGCACACAGTTAGGCACTTCCCAGGTTTCCAGGCACTTCTGCCATATTGTCCAGATTGCTTAGTTTTTTGCTCTTTCTGCTCTTCAACTGGAAGTTTCTTTGTTCTTGCTTATCTTCCATAATCTACCTTGCTCCCCACAGGGTGGCGCTGTTTGAGTCCTGTGTTGTGTAGTTTGAGAAACCCTGTCAGGGTGCTGTTTGAGATGCAAAATCCCTCCCTGCTCTGAGCTGCTGGAGTGAAGGGTATCCTGCAATGAGCTCCACTTGCGTTTTGTTGTGTGGGTTTTGGAGTGTTTTAGTGTATGTTGTCCCCAGGACATCGTGAGGCTCTTAGGATGAACCAGGGCCAGCCCAGCTTGTTGAAGTGTCCTGGGAGTTACCGTGGCAATGCTAGCCTGATAACTCCTCCTGGTACTGTTGTGTGACACAGCAGGGCGATTACAAGGGAGTTTGACTGATGGGATGGGGAATTGCAAGTAGCCACCCCATGCTGGGACAATCCTGGGCCACTCATGCTACTCTGACAGTGCACCTCAATCCTGACAATTTGTAACCCTGGCTGAGCCAGTCCTGAGCCCCTCAGGCTGCTGATGCACCTTAATTCTAACCCGCTGGCGTTCAAGTTTGGGCCTCTCCTAAAAGAAATTCACCAGTTGTGCTGAACTGTGGGTCAATTTCCAAACTAGTCTGAGCCCATCAAACTTATTTAGCCTGTTAGGTTGGAAAGACGTGACTCGGGGGCTCTTGAGGTGAAAGTCTGAGGAATCCATTTTGCTGTGTTTTTGAACCATTCTTTATCTGAGTACACTTCTATTGATACTCTAAAAATGCATTTGTGCTGGTGTATAAAGTGGTCCTGGTCCTAATGGGATTTTGTCTGATCCTAGAGGGCTGGATGGGAGGCTCAGGATATTGAGAGGGTGCGGGAGATGGCTGAGTTTTGTGGCACTGCTGTCGCATTCATGTAGGGGACAGTTGTTTTCAGACTGTCAATGTAAATAGGCTTTACATTGACAGTCTGGGTGGGGGCTTGTTTAGAGTGGACAATCTGACTTTGGAGGACTAGATTTCAGAGGGGATTGGCTGATTTTTAGGGGACTGCTGCTAGCTCCGTCAGGACATGAGGCTTAGTTTGGGATGGTAGCTGCTGTGATTGGGTTCAAGCACTGCAAAGGTGCAGCCGCTGATTTGAGGGTGTTGCTGAGAGGGGCATGGTATTGTGCTCCATCCCACTCAGGCCCACATAACCTTAATTAACCCATGGGATCCACCAGTCATGAAAGCTCCCTCCCTTTCCAAACTCTGCAAGTAACAAAGACCGTTGTAAAAAGTGGGTATGGCTGACAAGATAGCGTAAGCGAGCAGCTGGAGCATATTTCCACCCATTGGACAACTCCCCCTCCCACCTACCTCAGCGGAGAGAAGCAGGTAGCACTGAGTGTGAGACAAAGCGTTGGTTGTCATATCTTCCGTCTAAACTGTTAGGACCCCTTCCACTCAGCTTGGATCACTAGTGAGTTTCTCGGGTCTTGGCCTCACTGACCTGATGGATGTGGGGCCTAGCTGGGAAAGTTCAAGTCCCACTTCGCTGGCTGCAGTGTGGTGTGGGATGGTAGCCGAGTCCTCTGTATGTCACTCTGCTCTTTGGAGCTGGCAGATGTGGGTGGTGACCCCTGTTCTTGGGGGGACCCAGGTGACCACACAACCCTTTTCCATGTGACATTGTGGAGGGTATTCAGTAATGGCCTCCTTCCATCCTCCCATCTCACGTATGGGAGAAAGGTGCCCCTTTATCTCACTGGCAGCTGAGGCTGATGGAGCCCCCTTGTCAGGGGGA
Organism: Malaclemys terrapin pileata; assembly: GCF_027887155.1. Taxonomy (NCBI): domain Eukaryota; kingdom Metazoa; phylum Chordata; order Testudines; family Emydidae; genus Malaclemys; species Malaclemys terrapin. The sequence goes on along the minus strand of NC_071520.1, from coordinate 10,984,706 downwards.
TGTTGGTAAGCTCCCTTCCCCAGCTCATTCCAGCTGCAAGCTCTTTTTTGAATGAAGCCTGGGGCGTGGCCATCTGACAGTGCTGGTTGGTAGAGATGGGCTCAGCCCCTTGTGCTTCAGGCCACGGACTGCAGGGCCTTTCTGGGGAGGCAGCATCTCAGCCTCCTTCACTGACCAAGGCTGGGAAGGAGGAAAACGGGGAATTGTAAGTGGGGGTGGGAGAAATAGCTGATCCCAAGCAATGTAGGCTGCTTTGGTCCCTCCCGGCTGTCGTTGATTGAGGCAGAGGAAGGCCCTGGCTAGCTGCTAGATGGATACTGTTGCCCCTCCCTTGAGCACTTGCACATCCAGTTTCATAATCAGATTAAGGCAGTGGTATTAGCGAGGAGCATGGGTCAGTGGGACAGGTTTACATGGTGGTTTACGCAGAGGGGATTGGAGTGCATTTTTAACTCTGCTTGGCCTGTCTTGTAGCTGCACAGATTTGCTTCTCTACAAGGAAATACCCAGCAGAGCACAGGCAGGGGAAAGAAAGTTGCACCAGGCACTGGTGGGGGCAGGGGGTGGAGAGGGAGAGTGGCCCCAGGGTGGGGGGAGGGGGATGGTTGGTGTCTGCTTCCACTCCCCCCATTCAGTAGGCAGTACTAGCTCAGTCCTTGCAGTAAATTTGCTCTAATTACATCCTCCAGCAGTGGGAAACTTCACTTAGAGGAAAGCTCCTCTGGGGTGGAGGTGGCTTCCAGGGCCGGTGCAAGGAAGTTTCGCGCCCTAGGCGAAACTTCCACCTTGCCGCCCCCCCCACTAACCCCGCCCTCCACCGCAGCAGCTAACCCAGCACTCCACCTGGGAAGCCCGCCGCCCCCCCCTGCCCGGGGAGGCCCCCCCCCCCCCCCCCCCGCAGCAGCTATCCCCCCTCCGCGGCAGCTAACCCTGCCCGGGGAGATACCCCCCTCCCCCCCTGGAAGCTAACTCCACCCGGGGAGCCTGCCTCCACGGCAGCTAACCCCGCCTGGGGAGCCCGCCCCAGCTCACCTTGGGTTCACCTCCTCCGCTGAGCACGCGGGCGCCGCTCTAATTCTCCTCCCCTCGCAGGCTTGCGGCGCCAATTGGAGGAGACTTAGAGTGGGGGCTGTGTGCTCAGCGGAGGAGGCAGAGTGGAGGTGGTCTGGGGCGGGGAGCAGTTCCCCTGTGCGCCCCCTCCCCCCCCGTTACTGTGGGCGGCCCTCCCCGTGTCCCCCCAGCCCCAGCTCACCTCCGCTCCACCGCCTCGCCTGAGAGGGCTTTTAGGCGCCCCCAACCACTAGGCGGCCTATGCGGCAGCCTCATTTGCCTAAATGGTTGCACCAGCCCTGGTGGCTTCCCAGAGTCCCCAAGCAGAGTCTCTGTTGTGTCTGAGGCCTCCATTTTCCATCTCTGTGAGGCCTCTTGTTCCTTCTCCCCTCTCAGGCTTTGGTTTGTGCACACGGACACCGAGACAGTCTCTCTGTCTGTCTGTGGAGCTGCAGGCAAATTGTCCAGGACTGCTTCCTGGCTCAGTGGGAAGGAAAGTGCCTGCCCTCCCCAGGAGCATGGCTAGTTGGGAACCTGTTCCAGCACCCTAAAGTTTAGATGGATATGGGCCCGTTGGTTCAGGCTGAGAGTCCCTGCCCTCAGTACAGTGGGGAAGCTTTAATGGGGGGCTGGGGGGAAATCGTGTCCCATTGTTGGGTCAGGGCCCTGGCACTTGGGAGCCTCCAAAGGGTAAGTGAATGGTTGATTTTTATTTTTTTTTAATGTCATGTTGCGCTTTGGGGGCAGGTGGGTGTCTCGTTTCTCTCTGGCATGGGGCCGGCCGGAAGGAGGGAGAGCGGGGGAGAGCTCTTTCTCAGTAATATCCTGATCTGAGCCTTTTCCTCCTTTGTGTCCCTGGCAGGTGGATGATGCTATGCTGATGTTTGACAAGACAACCAACCGACACCGAGGTGAGGGCAGCACCCTGGCTGCGTGCGTGTGTGTGTGTGTGTGTGTGTGTGTGTGTGTGTGTGTGTGTATGTGTGTGGAGAGCTGGCAGGGGATTGCGTAATGACAGGAGCAGCGTGTGTGTGTGTTTGTGGTGATGGGGATGGAGGGGAAGCTAGTGTCCCGTGGCCAGCAGCAGGGCATGCAGGTCACAGCTGCTCTTTATCTCACCTCCCATCACCCCATCCCTTAGCATCCTCATCCTTTAGCAGAGTCCCTCGCAGCACAGAGAGCTTTTGTCCAGCCCGTTTCCTGTGCTGTAAACTTGCCGAGTGGCTGATATGTGAGAGGAGGCAGCCTCCTCCCCTCCCGAGCTACCTACGTGGCTCCAGTCATCTGTGTGTGTCTTACCTTGTCCTGAGTAATCCGAACCCTGGGGAAGCTGACACAAGACCCAGAAGAGTGCCTGCCTCTGACCCCTTCCTCAGCCGGGGGCTCCCAAGTCACCTTTTCGTCAAATCCCATTTGTGGAGTCTGGTTACAGACTGGGAGCCTGGCTTTGGTATTTAGGCTCTTCGGATCAGACAGGAGACCACTGAGTTTGAGCCTTAGTTTTGGAGGTGCCTGATTCTCTTGTACAAGTGCCCTCTAACTGACTACCACTCTTAGGAGGACACCACAATGGTGTGCACCATCCTGAGGACACAACTACACTGTGATGGTGGCAGCCCTTTGCTGGGCCACTGCCATGTTCACGTACATCACTAAACACTTGCACAGTGTGTTTGTCTGCCTCAGACTCTCACAGGGGCACTTTCTGCATGTGGCTCTCTCTCCCAGCTATACTTACGTATTCACTCTTGCTGTCCAGGGTGCCCTTCAGTGCTTCCCATTTTCTTACTGTTTAGGTGATTCTGGTTGCCTGATTTTATAGATGTACCCCTCCTGCCCCACTCTAAGGGGGGGGGGGGGGATGGCTAGCTCATAATAAATCATCAGATCCTGCACTTCTGCCCTCTACAGGACTTGTCTAGAGCAAAGTAAGCAGTCATGAGAAAAGAGGGAGGGTCCTCGCATGGACCAGTAACTGATTAAAAGACAGGAAACAAAGGGTAGTAATAAATGGTCAGTTTTCACAATGGAGAGGGTTAAATAGCAGGTCTCCCAAGGATCTGTACCAGGACCAGTGCTGTTCAACATATTCATAAATGATCTAGAAAAGAGGTAAACAGTGAAGTGCCAAAGTTTGCAGATGATACAGAATTACTCAATGTAGAGACCTCCAAAACTGACTACAAAGAGTTACAAAGGGTTCTCACAAAACTGGGTGACTGGGTAACAAAACGGCAGATGAAATTCAGTGTTGACAAATGCAAAGTAATGCACATTGGAAGCATAATCCCAACTATACCTACAAAATGCTGGGCTCTAAATTAGCTGTTACCACTCAAGAAAGAGATCCTGGAGTCATTGTGGATAGTTCTCTGAAAACACCCACTCAATGTGCAGCAGCAGTCAAAAAAGCAAACCAAATGTTAGGAACTATTAGGAAAGGGATAAATAATAAGATGAAAAAGTATCATAATGCCACTATATAAATCCATGGTATGCTCACACCTTGAGTACTGCGTGCCCTATCTTAAAAAGATGTATTAGAATTTAAAAAGATACAGTGAAGGGCAACAAAAACAGATAGGAGAGATTAAAAAGACGGGCTGTTCAGCCTAGAGAAGAGATGACTAAGGGGGTTATAATAGAGGTCTATAAAATCATGAATGGTTTGGAGAAAGTGAATAAGGAAGTGTTATTTACCCCTTCACATAATGCAAGAAGCAGGGGTCACCCACTGAAATTAATAGGCAGCAGGTTTAAAATAAATGTAAAGAAATAATTCACAATATGCACAGTCAACCTGTGGAACTCATTACCAGGGGAAGTTGTGAAAGCCAAAAATATAACAGGGTTCAAAAAAGAATTAGATATGTTCATAAAGAATAGGTCGATCAATGGCTATTAGCTAATATGGTCAGGGACGCAACCCCATGTTCTGCATGTCCCTAAACCTCCAATTGCCAGAAGCTGGGATCTAATGACTGGGGACGGATCACTCGGTAATTGCCCTGTGCTGTTCATTCCCTATGAAGCACTTGCCACTGTTGGAAGACAGGATACTGGGCTAGATGGACCACTGGTCTGACTTAGTATGGCCATTCTTATGTAGAGCATTACAGAAGGGCTAGGGAGGACTGCCTTCCTCTGAGACATCAGGTATTGGTCCCTGCCTGAGGCAGATACTAGACTAGATGGACCAATCATCTGGTCTGGTATTTGCAACTTTGTGGCTTCAGTGTAGGGTACTTTCTTTTGAGTTTCCAAGGCACCCAGATACCAAATCATGATTGGGGCAATATAAATGCCTACCTGGAGAGAAAGGAGAAGCTCATAGAAAGAGTCCAGTCCAGCTTGGAAAATACTGAAAAATAGAAAAGTGTGTGTGTGTTTAAATGATTTTTAGCACTGGTGAAGGTGACTCAGTTAGTAGCCTTGGAGGCTGAAAGCTCCATTTAGCCGCAGCTGCAATGCAAGCTCACTCAAAGTCCCTCGCAGCCATGCCTCCGCTCTACCCCAAAAGGGCCACCCCTGGCTGTGAAAAGGAAGTTTGGACTCCGGAGCTCAGTCAGTCCTTTGCCAAGACTGGCAGCAAAGGGGTCGGTTAGAGATGTGCTCTGAGCATAGGGCTGGGAGGCAAGAACTCCCAAATTCTATTCCCACCTCAGATACTGTTGGACGGTGTGAACTTGAGCAAATCACTTAACCTTTCCATGCCTTGGTTTTGCTCCAGAAATAGTGATTCTGATACTTGCCTGTCACACACAGGGCTGTAAGGACCAATTAATGTACAGGTAGGGCTTTGAAGGTGAAATGTGCTGAGTATCACTATTTGGGATGGTGATGTTTGTGATGTGGGTGCCTGTCTATTGGGGACTGGACTGGGACCCACCACACTCATTTCACATTGTGAACAGGCATTGGTAGGACACCGTTTTGTTTGTATGGACCTCTGCTGGATTGGAACCCTCTATTGTGGTATCCGTCATTAAGCCATCTAGTTTGTCTTGGAAAAATAGCAAAGTTTAGTGTCATGGGCTTTAATGAAGTTGGGAGTTGCGAGGAGAGAGGGAAATCGGGGAGGGGACAGTGACTTCCCTGCTCCTCATATGAGTGCTGCATGCATGCAGGACTTACTGGAGACCAGAGGAGAGTGGAAGTATTGTCATGACCCAACTGGTCCACCCCAGGAACCTCTGGGTTGCCTTCTGTCCTGGGCATGTGGGACAGGCAAGTGGTAGGTACTGATCACACAGACTTCTGCCCTGACCAGGAAGTGTCGCCCTTTCTTCAGGGTTTGGATTTGTCACATTTGAGAGTGAAGATATTGTGGAGAAGGTGTGTGAGATCCACTTCCATGAGATCAATAATAAAATGGTGAGTGTGAAGAACAAAGCTGGCGGTGGAGGGATGGGGTAAAGCACTGGGGCTCTGGGACTGCAGGTCGGAAGCAGATGGGACCCCTGAAATCACTGCCCCAGATCTCGGGAGGAGATCCTCAACAAGGAGGGGAGTCACTGCTGGCATTTGGAGCCCAAAAGGCAACGCAGTCTAACCATAACTGGGAATTGTAACTGTGACCCCTGAGTGCTGTACAAGCGTTAGCTGAACTTCTCCCCACCCCTGTGAGGCAGGTATCCTCATGTAACAAACGAGGACACTAAGGCTCCAAGGCTGTCTTGCCGAAAGTCACAGAGGAAGTCAAGGACAGAACCACGGGTAGAACTTTTAGTCACCTGTTTTAACTACTCAACAACGCTGCTTCTCTAGCAGAGTAACAGGGCGGGGGACGCTGCAGGATGGGAGGCAGGCTTGGGGAGTGGTGCGTGGGACAGAGAAAGCGCAGTGGTTCCAGTGTACTAAGGCAGCCCTCCTGGCCTGTGGCCCGCGGTACTGTACGTGCTCTGAGCAAACGTGCTGTGCAAGTCAAGGCCAAGGTCCGACGCTTTTTTTTTTTTTTTCTCTCTCTTGTGGCAGGTGGAATGTAAAAAAGCTCAGCCAAAGGAAGTGATGTCCCCCACTGGCTCTGCGAGAGGGCGGTCCCGAGTGATGCCTTATGGGATGGATGCCTTCATGCTTGGGATTGGCATGCTGGGTAAGCACTGCAAAAGAGAACCCTTCTCTCTAGCCCCCACGTCATACGTGGCAGCAGCAGTAGGACGCTCTGCTCAGGGGGCAGAAGGCTTTATTCTGGGACTACGTTTCTAGGTCTAATACAATGGGGGAGGTGGCTCAGGCTGTTCAGGAAGAGATTGGATCTGTGACATCAGACCCCATTTTGAAAAGCAGCAGTGAAGCTGGGAGGAGGAGGGCTGGGATCAATTTATGATCACAAATCGCCCTCTGGTGGCAGCGTGGAAGAACTGTAGATGTACCTTATATGCACGGTTCTAGAGGTGGAGTCACAAAAAGAACAGGAATGCAGTTGGGTTGGGAGAAATTTTAACGCATCATTGGAATTCCTGTCCAATATAATACCTATAGAACAGGATATACACTGTGACTCAACACAAATAAAAGGCTGTATATGCCCTGGCAACACAATTGGGCCAAAAGCAGAGTTTTCCACGTCCAAGTATGTTACTGCTGTACTAGGCCAGACTTTACAATGAATGTTTGCTTCGAGAGCCCCAAATAGTATTAATCACCCTTCTTCAGTTGGGTGAAGGGGAGAGTATAATCACCCCAAATACACAGGCAGAGCGTGTTCTCTGTGTATCATCCTAATAAACAGTCTCATTGTTTTCAAGGGGGATAAAAATGTCCTTGAGAATCCAGTGGAGCCTGTATACCACTGACTTCCCTCCTTTAGGGAACGTATTCTGGGTCACAAATCAAACCAGCCACTCTGACAAGGAAGTGTCTATGTGTGGCATTGTGGGGAGCTTTTTTCTGTGTCTTCAGAGCAAGTGTGTTCAGGTTACAAAGGAAAAGGTGCGAGTCCCCTCCCCTCCCCCCCGACTTCCAGCCCAATTAGCTCCTTTTAGGGTCTGTGAGTCAAACTCGGGTCTTTCTTGCTTGATCATCACCAGCAACGTGAGCCCATCCAACCTGTACTATAGGTGTGGTTAAGGTGAACAAACACACGTGTCCTTTGGGTCAGTGCCCCTGGGGGTGGGGCTGGAGGAGGAACACTCCAACCTGGCACTTGGATCCCAGCTAGGGCTGGCAGGCAGAGGAAAAACACCTCTTCTTTGCATTTGCACTCAGCACATTCTCACTGGAGTTGCTGAGATAAAATAGATCTGGAACCCCACAAAGCCACTTCAGATTTTAGTTTGGGTTTTTTTTGAGTAGACGTGTATTTTAAACCAGCAGACTCAAATGAGTCACTGGGAAATCCATGTACGCTTGTCACGGGAGATCTCAAATCAAACATTCAGCTCTTAGTCAGCTGCTGTCTTTCTCATGGGACTGTTTAAAGTAGGTGATTAGCCATGACAGCTTCTCAAGAAATGGGAAGACTTGTAATCGTGATCTGTGCCAGGAACAGGCTATCTGCCTGCATGTTTTCAGCCACCTGCTCTTTCTGTAACTACTTCAGAATGTTAGCCAGCAGCTCTATTACTAAAGTAGATGATGGGTGATTTAGTACCCGTCAGTCATCCATATGCTCCCACTGGCTCTCAGAGCCCCTTTTCACAAAACCTGCTAGTGCTAGTTTGTGGGACCTTGAGCTTTCTGACAGGGAAATCTACATGTCTTTGCAGGGTAACAATGTTTGGAACCACGAAGGGGCAATGTATTAAAATTCCATTAAAACTCTTCCCCAAATTCCTGCACGGTACCACTGTGTGCGCACGTGTGTGTTGTTCAACTACTATGTTACTTGGTCCTTTCACAGTGTGTGCTCAGGCTATGGGGAGGCAGGCAGAGCTGGAACTCGAAAGTGGAATTGTGTGCGTTCGTGTAACAATCTCCTCTTCTTTGCTGGCAGGTTATCCAGGTTTCCAAGCTGCCACTTATGCCAGTCGGAGTTACACGGGCCTTGCGCCTGGCTACACTTATCAGTTTCCCGGTAAGTGCCTCTTCCTGCCCATTCGTCCAGTTTGTCCTCACACTACGGGAAGCCCGTGGCATGTGACCCAATCTCTGCCTGTTTTACTCTTGCCCTAGTTTGGACTTTCTTTAAATCTGTGAAGGTGGGAGGGGACGGAGGCCTGGAATAGGTGGGAACAGCCTACTGTCTAGTTAGGAAGGAGGCTGTAGCCATGTGAGCGTCTGCTGTTGCTATCCTCTCACTCCAGTGACAGGAAAAGTCCTAGGTTCATGCGCCCCCCTCTCTGCTAGGTTCCTCCGTGGGGGCTGCTATTACACAGAAGGGCCCTTGCAGCTCCACCTGTCTTGCTGCCTCTGTGTGTGTCTGTCTCTCCACCAGAGTCGCCACCTTTCTGAAAACAGAGTGCAGGACTTAAACCCTGCTAGCTTTAAATGGGCCTGAAGTTCCCTAGGCTTCCTAAATGTGAGAATCTAACATGCAGTGAGTTGTATCCTGGATCTCTTAAAGGCCCAGTAAACCCCTCTTCACAACACTGCATATTTGTACATTCCCTGACCTGCCCCATTCCTTGTCTTGAAGCCCATATGTGACCATCACTGCTTGGTCCCTGATGAATGCACTGCAGCCGCTCTGAGCTTTCTGCTGGCCTCCTTTCCCTCCCCTTCCGGCACAAGCAAAGAGCAGGCTGCAAGGCCACCCTATAAAAGACTGCCCTGCTGTTCTCAGGACGAGTGGCAACTCTGAGTGTCCCCTGCCCGCCTCTGCCCCCAACCCCCAATGGATTGTGTAGAAAGGCCTGACATTAGGCGATTGGCAACAGGCTCTGGCAGCTTTCACCTCTAAGCTGCTAGTCAGAACCCAGCCTATGTTGGCGGCGACTGAAAGTTGCTGTCTGGTAGTCTGTGTGAATCCAGTTGCTGGGTCTCAGTCCTAGCGAACCAGGTGTTCATGTCACAAAGCCACCTCCAGCTCAACTGGCACTTGTTGGCAGTCCTAGCTGCGAGGCCAAGGATTGGCTGGGCCCAAGAAACTCAACTCCCCTTTCAACCCTAGAGATGGTCTCCCCAGAGCAGAGTTGAGGCACATGGTCTGGGCGGGGCAGTGTAAGGCAAGCTTCCACTGCCCTTGCCTGTGCTGTACCTGTTTTGGGGGTAAGCAGAGGCTTTCAGTCTCCAGTGCTATCAATCCAACTCGAAATTCATTTAAAATAAAGAGTCGAAGGCCAGGTGCTGCAGTGACTTTATCCATCTCTGTCTGGCCTTGTGTTCTAGCCAGAAAGGCCCAATGCTGCTGTCTCTCTGCCAGATCCCCCTCGGGGGCGTTTTACAAGTTCCTAAGTTGTCTTACATTTCGTTTTTAGAATTCCGTGTAGAGCGGACCCCTCTCCCGAGTGCCCCCGTCCTCCCCGAGCTCACAGGTCAGTCCCACTGATTTCCTAAAACTCACAAGCTGGAAGGGGAGAAGGGGCTTTGGGTCATTCCAGTGATGTCGCTGCCCCATAGCTTGGCGCAGTGAGACTGGAAACGTTCCTCATTTCCTCTTCCATCTGCACTAGCTACATCAAGAACAGGGGCTGGGGGCGAGGGGTGGAGAAGGGAACAGAACCATGCATATCACATTGGAGGAGATGAGAGATGCAGTTCATGCAGGATGAGGGCTAGTGGGCTTGAATCCCCAGATTCTCTAGCTTCTGAACTGCTGCTGTTTCCTGCCCTGTTTTCGCTTCTTATCCAGGGGTTAGCCTCTAAATCATTGATGAAAACTTGTTGCTAGCAATGTGAATTCTAAGAAATCCACTACTGTAGTCCCAGCCTGAGCTGGTGTAGTGCAGGGCACTAGCCTTGGGGGAGCTTACAGCTACTTTGATCCTGCCTGGGAGCTGGGAGTTAGAGTAGGGAATGATATTTCAGCACTGGATATGGTGAAGCTCACAGCTGCCTAAGCCCCAGGCTCTCTAGGCAAGGATTGGTAGAGGAACATTGAGTGTGGTGGAGCTCCCAGCTGTACTCATCAGTAATGGTGGTTGAGCCTGGTGTAATAGAAGGGGGGATGATGAAGTTTTGCAAGGACTAGTCAGGAGTCTGAGTATTTCCCCAAATACCTGCTTCTTCCCCCAGCTCCTCAGGCCTCTGAGTTTGTGTAGCATGTATTCTTGGTGCGGCTCTTTCCATAGGATCTTCCTTCCATGGCCACATTTTCCCAAGCTCTGTAGCATGCCTGGTATTTGTCTTAGAAAAGCAGCTATGTCTAGCAGTGGGCTGGCCTCCTCCTCCCTATCCACCGTCCCATCTTCCATAACATCCTTTCACTCTGCGTAACATCCTTTCACTCTGACACTTCCTTGACACCATCTGTTTCTTCAAGGACTGGATTTGTCTGTAGTGAGGATGCAGACTTCTGCAGGGAGCTTATTATTTGGAAGCTTTGCTAGCTGCAGGGGGTTTGGGGAGGATTGGAACGGGAGTTTTCCAATGGCGCAGAATAGTGCTGATCCTCATAGAGTGTGCACATCAAAGAACGCTGAGGTTGGTAAAACAAATTACTCAAAGGGAAGTGGGGTGTGTTAAGTTAATAAAGCCCTCTCCTGGAGCCACATATATAGCCTCTGAAATTCCACCTGTGGCTGTGAGTCTGCCAGTTCTCAAACGGAGTAGGGTTGGACTGGGTCTGTATTTGAATAGGGGGCTTCCCAGAAAAAAACGGGTGTTGCAAGAGTAGTGTTGATAACTCAGTAAAAGGTGCTCTTCCCTCTAAGTCCACATGGGACTAGTGCCCCTGCAGTGTGCAAAGAGGCACCTCGCTGCTGGAGGAGCATAAAACAGAAGTCCTGCTCACTGGAGCTCATTAGAGACACACTGGTACTTTTGCCAGCAGTGAACTATTATTGCTGGTGTCCTGGCTAGCTGCCATGTTGAGCAATTACAACCTCTGTCCCTAGATTCCCCCCAGAATTTCAGCTGGAGATGGTGGCATTCCTCGCTTCTCTGTTGGGGGCTGTTAAACAGTCACCGGGCAACTTGTTGTCAGTGGTGGGTGCTCGATTCATGTGCACGCCTTGGGCTTGCTCCCACAATGTATGTGCTCCCGCAGCTCCTGCTGGGACATCCCTGGGAACTGAGGGCATTCAGCACCTTGCAGGACCAGGCCAGTAGGTTGTGAAGTGCTTCAGGAACCTTCTGGCTGAACGTGGCTCTATAAATGTAAACCGTCAGCAGGGGGTGTATTGAGTAGCATTGAAACAGGAAGGGTGGTACTCTGAGAGTATCAGGTGCTGCTCCTGTGTGAAGCAGCTAATGAGATGGGAGCTTCTTAGGCAAGGCAGAAGACTGGTTTCTAACTAGATAAACTACGAGGCAAAAATCTTTTTCCTACAGAGGAAATTGGATTCTTTCTCAGCAAAACGGCCCTTTACTCACCACAACAGCATCTTTGGGAGAAAAATACTGGCAGCTCTGTGCTTATGATAAGCCACTAACCCAGATCTAAGCCCCCCATGTGATGTATGCCTGAAACCAGACAAAGCCTGCAATGAAACGTTCCCTCCCGAGCTAGTCTGGATTTCAGCCCTTTAACTTAATCGATTTGTTCTGACCTCTTTTTACATTGCTCTAAACAGAATCACAGTGGATTTCGCAGTAGAGCATGAAATGCTGACCCAGGCATGTTAGGGGCAATGAGAACAGTACTGGGTAGGTGCCTTGTGGCCTCAGGGCTGGGTGCCCATGGCAGTAGAAATATGGACGACATTTGCTACATATAAGTTAAGGCTTCCAGTGTTAATTGTGCCTCTTCTGGCTTCTGCACACTCAGACGCACACTCCACACTCTTCTAGCGTGGACAGCCGGGGGTTGCAATTGGCAGGAGAGCTGGAAAAATAGGGAGGATTGCGTGTCTGCAGCAGTGGGAGAACTGGGGTGGAGGAGGTTGCGTGAGTATTGAACCATTGCTGTTGAAAGGTGCTAGAGAAGGGTGCTGTGCCCCAGCATGGCTAACGGATGCTGAGCATTGAAGCTGTCTTCTGAATGAGATGTCAAACCAAGCTACTGACCCTCTGTGCCCACCAAAAATCCCCGGAGTTGGGGTGTTAGCCTTTAGGGTTGGAGCCAAATGCCAATAGCCATCCTAAGTTCCCCATGCCGGTTCACCTGGCTATGGGATTCTCAGTCACCTCCTGCCCTGAACTGGCATGTGATATTGTGGTTTAACAGTGTCATCCCAGATGTTGCTGTGTTTCAGTCCTGAACGGAACATTTCCTGTGTCTGGAATTGGTCAGCTCAGTTGCTTGAGGGCTTTTCTAAATGAAAACTGTCCTGTAAATGCAGGACTGTGTGTTCCTCCTGCTTATCCATCCTGAGTGTAGTAGGTAACATGCCAAGCTAATGCACCTTTTTGGCAGCTGTTTCCTAGAGGGAAGTGAAGATGCCTGCTCGGGAGCTTCCTCTGGTGCCACTATGAGATGCCTGTTCCTTCTCTTTCAGCAATTCCCCTTACTGCATATGGACCGATGGCGGCAGCAGCGGCGGCAGCAGCTGTAGTGCGAGGGACAGGTAACTGCCACTTTCCTACCCGGTGAAGCAACCTGGCTGAGGTTTGCACTGGGCTATGAGAGGGGGGTGGGACGGGGTTGCATTTTGGGATCTTCACCATGTAGTTTTGCTTCCTCCCTTAGGTTCTACTCCGAGCCGCACTGGTGGGTTTCTGGGCACTACCAGTCCTGGGCCAATGGCAGAGCTTTACGGAGCAGCCAATCAGGATTCAGGGGTCAGCAGTTACATCAGTGCTGCGAGTCCAGCTCCAAGTACTGGCTTTGGTCACAGCCTAGGGGTGAGTGTTTCACACCCAGCTGTTGAGGTTGGGAGGTAGAAGGAGGTGGGGTGTGTATAAATCATGAAACCTTTTGGGAGGGTGATTTCTACAACTATGAATACCCAAATGATGACAGCTGCAGGCAACCTCAAGGCTTGGTTACTGCAATATACAGTTCCTAGGCATAAAAACACTCAGCTTAAGGCCCCAATTGGTTCCTAATGCAGCAACCTACTTAGCTTACAGAACAGGCTGCTGAGTGCATATCACCCCAGAGCTGCTCTCTACACTGGTTCCCCATTGAATACCAAGTCAAGTGCTAGGGCTTGGTCCTACTCTTCAAAGCCCTCCATGGAACTGGCCCAAGCTACCCAAGGGCCTATTACCTCACTTTGATCATAGCCTGCCATGACAGCTACGTTCCTCTGGGCTGATGGAACTGGCACCTCAAGGGTGAGACTCATGAGCAGTGGAAACCGCTTTCCCACCAGCTGTGCCATGACTGAACTCACCGCTGTAAGTGTTCAGAAAGACCACAACCATTCTTCCCCGTCTGAATGAAACACAGAACTCCCTTCAAGGGTAGAACGCACAGGGGTCCCTGGGAATAACAAAAGGCTGGACAGGGACGGGGAGAGTGCAGAGCAAATATCTGCTAGCTACATGTTTCCCTGTGGAATGTGGGGCTACGGCTGGGCGAGGACTGGGGATTCCATAGGTTTCTGCTGGGGGATATTAAGTGGCTCTGAAGAGACGGTCTAGTGATGGCATGTTTCCTGAGTGGGACTGTATCACTCCATGTAAATCTCAGGGTGCCGAGAGGCCTCCTCATAGTGGATTGGGGGGCTAAATGATTCCAGTCAGATCTCTAAAGGGGGTAGGGCTGTCCTTAGGAATAGTACATTTAGGGAGCTGTGTCATTGACATCCCAGTAAATTCCTACGTGGGGGAGGGACAGATGGACAAATCACACTCATGGACTCAACCTCTTTCCTGTGGCTTGTCTAATCAGGGGATTTGAATTCTTCCTCTGTAGGGTCCCTTGATTGCAACGGCTTTTACCAATGGGTACCACTGAAGCTAGCGACCAAGGAGGCAGGAGGTAAGATGTTTGAACAGGAAGGGGCGGGAAGGGTGTGAGAGGAGTGAAGCTAGGCTCAGGAGGGGATTTTATTATTAAGTTACACTGAGAGTTTCCTATTGGTTGGGCCAACGTTCAGGGGCTTCATCTGAAGATGAGAGCAAGGAGGCCAGGCGAGGGGCTGCATTTTTGTCCTGTCCACCCAGTGACCCAGGTTCTAATTCCTTGTCCCAGTCTCTGGTCCCCAAGCTTGAAGTGCTGCAGAGGGATTCCATTGAGTGTGGGCAGGAAGGGAAAGGCAATGGTGTTTTGCTTGAGTAACCTCTTTGGCCAGTTAGAGTGTCGCTGTTGGGCTCTAAAGGGAAGCTCTTCCAGGTTTCTGAGGCCAGAAGAATAATTGGCTGTGCCCCAGTGGTGGCAGGGAGAAGGGGGAGCGCTCAGTTGGAAGGGTGTGGAGTGAGGGAAACAGAGACCTGGTAGAAATAGGGGAGTTGATGGAGACAGACAGGCACAGTTGGCCAAAATCCTAAGGTAATGTGAGCTCTCCCACCTGCACTCTGAAAGACAAGCCCCTCCCATCCTTTTACTTTGCACTACCCTGCATGCAGCTAACTCGGTAAATCTCACTGCATCTCTGGAGTGGTGTATCCTCTCCATGGAGGTGGTCAGTGGAGAGAAAAGAGGCTTCCACATCCAGATGGAGAGGGGAAAATCCTACGTGCAGTTCCAGCTGTGTCCCTTAGAAGGGGGTAAGGGGCAGCTGTTGGAGGGTCTCGGTGCACACCTCAAAAGTGGCAGAAGTTGGGTAGTTTAAAAAGAGAAATGTGACTGAAATGAGTAGGGCAGATGTTTCCAGGGAAAGGGAGTGACTGGGCTGCTTCTCTTCAACCAGGGATAACTTGAGTTCAGTTTGCAGCATATAACTAGCCTCATCTTTAATACAGAAGTTTGACCCAGGGAGCCTGCAGATCTTTGCATTTAGTACTCCTTGATCCAAGAAGTCAGGCTGCATTGCATGCTGGGGCTTGTCCCTTTGGCCCACACGTTCATGTTAAAGATGGGGACAGTTGCATTCTTCCCCACTTCTTTGCCAGTCAGGTGTGATCTTCATGCCACTGCCAAGGTGCCAGCACAATCCTGCATTAGGGGAAATTTGGACACCTCCTGTTGCTGTGTTAGACAAGACAAAAAACTGAAAAGTTGTTAGGGTTTTTTTTTGTTTCTGTCTCCTCTACCCCCCGTACTCTCCACCTCTGCTGGTCTCCTGCAGATTCCCCAGTGACCTAACCAAGGACAGCGGGCTGGAGGATCTGGTGAGCCTTGGAGGATGAGCCAAGGTTTCCTTTTTATTGAATAAAACTGCACACTGCCGGCTGGCTGCCAGGCTCCTGCTGACCTGCCCTGATCTCTCCCATTGAACAGACCACACTGGACTGAACCCAAGGAGATCATCTCGCTTTCTTACTAACCACCGATGGTTTACGCTTCTCCCTCCCCCAACCCACCGATTCTTCTTTATTTATTTTATTAGCTGGTAGTTTTATTTTTTATTTTATTTTTTTATCTTTATTTTTTGGGGGGGTGACCCTCTTTTTCATTGTTTGCTCTTTCCTGAGCTAGTAGACATATTTTATGAATTGGCTTTGTGATCGTGTTAGGTAGTTTTTAATGAGTATTTTTATTTGGCTTTGAAATTGTTTTGAATCTTTTCAACTCTGTTGTTGTCAACATTTTTAAAGGACAGTATGTGATGTGAATGCAGTTCTGAAGGGAAGAGAGAGACAGAGAGAGAGAACGCTGAGCAGAACTGACGCTTTTTTTTTTTTTTTTTTTTTTTTAAGAAACTGTTTTTAATTGTTTCTGTTTTGTAAATGTGAGGTTTTGAAATGTGTGAAGCTCCAAGGATCTGAAAAGGTGGGACATCGCTACAGAACAAAACAAAATGTATATTTTGCTAAGTAAAAACACTACCCTTACAGCTGAAAGTATTTTTGTTTTCCTAGATTTAGTTTTCCGTGGGGTTTTCTTTTTCCTAGTGTATAATATGTAAATATCGTGAGGTGAACCTGGCTGCAGCCTGACTCAAGGAGCAGCTCAGGGTTCCTGAACCTGGCACCTCAGTGTGAGCAATATTCTCCAGCAGAATCCTGACAGGACTCCTTTCTTTTTTTGTACACCTTTTACTGTAAGATTTTAAGACCTCTGAGATGAAGGGGGGAGAGAGGGGAATGAAACTTACCGGCCATCGGCTATTTTGCTGAGCGGGTTAAAGCTGCTTCCAGTCGCTTGATGTACAGACTCCAACCACTGGGCTCCCTAAGTGCCAGCATCTGGTTTGGCTAGGCAAAGGGCTTTACTGCCCCTGCTTGTCTTTGTTATTTTGAAAGGAATTGACTCTCCAAACAGTATCGCTTGTGTCAAAAAGGTCTGGGGAAGGGCATCATCTTCTAGGGGGCAGGGTACTGGGAAGGGCTCGTCAGGGGTGGGATGTGGGGGTGGTCATTCTCTGAAGGGCAGAGCATTGGGTGGGGGAAGTCATTAACTAGGGAGGGAAAAGCACTGGGGGTGGTACTGTATGGGGGAAGGGTGAGTCAAGGGCTTCTCAGGGATCATATGAATTCTAGAATCACAGCTTCCCATTTGCTTTCCTCTGTGTCCTGAAATCTGTGGGAGTTCATCCTCTGTCCTGTAATTTGATTATATGGTCCCTTCTCCTGAGGCTGCCCAAGCCCTTGTTAATAAGTGGCCTCTGCTGGGGGGTTGCCTCAAGCAGGAATTTAAGGGGCAGGTTTGGGTCTGGATTTGTTTTAAGTGAACCAAAGACCTTGTTAAGGGGGGTGATTAAGCCTTTTATTAAGATGCAGCCCAACACTTTTCCCAGGGAAATAATATAGCTTCATCTTAAGTTTTAAAAATCATTCCCTCTCTTCTCCCAAAATGAGCCCCAGTAAGTGAGAGGATTGGAGGGGAGGCCAAGTTGCCCAAATGGACCCATTCTTCCCTTCCACTTCCCTAGCTGCATTGTGGCTAGCTTTGAGACCCAGCAGTGTGGGCCGTGCCTGACCAAGCAATACATTTGGAGAGCTCTGTTTAGTAAGAGGTACTTAATGGGTTAGTACTGAAAACACAAAGCAATAATTTTTGTTACTGAGACAAGAGTCTGTATGTCTGGGTTTTTTTAATATTTCCTAATTAAAGAAGAGCTGCATTGTATTGGGTTTATTTTTATTCTGTATACTTCAAATTTGGGTCTGCAGACAGCGCTTTCTTCCCTCTTGGTACATGCGCTGAGCTGCTTCTGTGCCCCCTTCCACACACCTCCCAGCCCCACTGTATTGCCACTGGGCTGTGATTCGCTCTCCAGCCAGTGCTGCTGCTGCCCAGAGGCTGGGGCTCCGGTTTGAGGGTGGGCATTTTTAAAAAAGAAATAAAGCTATGTTTTGAAGCCAGTAAGTTATTACACTCCAATGTTTGTTCTCTCCACACCTGTAACCCTTTTTCCAGATTTCAGTTTTAAATTCCTAATAAATTATTTGAAAATGGTCCTTCTCGGTTGTGGTATGTGTATGAGTGGCTCTGAATTGGGGAAAGCTTCACCCAGGTTTGGGGATGCTGAGATCTTGCCCTGTGGTTAGCACACAAGCCTGGGAGACACAGACCTGGCATTCAACTCTCAGCTCTGGTAACATCCCTTAACTCTCTTTTGAGCATCTGTTTCCTATCTGTAAAACAGAGATGATAATTCTTCTCCACCTCACAGGGGTCATGCATGGATGTCTGTGATTCCGGAAAGGGAGAAACGCACCAGGAAATCAGAAAGCCTGGAAGTATTCTTTGGATTTGCTGAACACAGCAGAACAAGGGAGTTAGATTGCAAGAAAGCAAATTGTGGAGAATAAAGAAATCTAGTGAATAAAGAGCACTGGGAGGAAACATTAAAATCTGCTAGTGTACAAGAATGTTGGAGAATCCTAAAAAGCACTCTAATTAATACACAACAGGTCACAATGCTGCTGAGAGAAGAATGCAAATAATAAGCAGCAACTAGTATAGTTTCATGAAACACTGTTCAAAGATCTGCTGGCGAAAGTAACCCCAAGAGTCCTGATGGAGTCAGCATTTAATAATGGAAATTCTGCTGTGTTGTCACAGCTATCAAGGTGGGAGGCTTTGGGATAGACTGATCCATGAAGACCAGAGCTTTCATCTAGTATCTTTCAGTGATAGAATGAAATGTATCCTGTTTCTCCTTGTATGGTGTCTGGGTGGTGCTCACTAACTCGCTTTCCCACACTTTAGGATTGGTTGTCTGGAAATCACCAGACACAAATGCTCAGACTTTAATTGTACCTGCCACACGTGGGCCTTATGTACATGGGACACACAAAAATACACAACACACAACCATCAAGTTGTTCTTTGGGAGCACACATGCTAAAACTGGAGAGGAAAGGAACCCCAGAAAGTGAAGGTTTACAGGCAAAAGGAAAGGGCAATAAAAGGAATATGTTAAGAGTAGAGTAGCAGAGAACAAGAAGGCTTACAAGTATATAAAAGTGAAAATAGTAGCGGAAAAGGTGAAATTGTGATTCTAAAGCAACTGAGATACTGAATTGTTTTAAATCTGGTTTTAATAAGAAGTTTGGAGAATTGATTCATGAGAATCTTGAACTACTTGGAAAATGAACACATACTTAAGCAAATGCTCTGAATAATCTGTATCTCGGTGTAAAGGGAATTAATTAATTCACTTTCTGAATCAATGAGTGGGAGTCTTAGAGAACTGGGGAGGAAACCAAGAGTTTAAAAAACAACAAACAGCACATGGGACACAAAAAAAAGAGGGAAAAAGTAATCCTGGTAGTTGCAACCAGTAAAACTAGCTACAGGCCCTTAATACAATTATAGTGAGAATCTGAACAGAGGCCTAGTCTACACTGAGAACTTAAAGCAGTTCTCCCACCCTTTCTCTAGCCCTTGTGCAGCTCCACCAGTGTTTGAAATGGTAGGAGCACTAGTGTAGACTGGTCACCCAGTGGTTTTGGCACCATGTTAACTAGACCTACTCTGAGCAGGCTTAGAAGACAGGTTGGTAAGAATGTAAGTGGTCAGCCTCCCACTTTTGCTAGTTTTGGTGAGGTGGTACAGGTACTAGACACAGTGGGAGAATTGGCTAAAAGTCTCAGTGTAGTTGCATCCCTAGAGGATGATGGAACCATAATATGGAAAGTTTCTATTTATAAAAATAGTTCTAGAGAGACTTGATCACGCAAAGCACAAAAAAACATAGTAGCTGGAATATCTGGATATTAGTAAAGCACATGAATGAAACGGTCCATAAAAATTGAGACATTGAAAAGTGTCAGAAGGACCACAGATTAAGGGGAATGATTAATAGATTCTAGGACTAGAAGGGACCTCAAGAGGTCTTCGAGTCCAGTCCCCTGCCCTCATGGCAGGACCAAATACTGTCTAGACCATCCCTGATAGACATTTATCTAATCTACTCTTAAATATCTCCAGAGATGGAGATTTCACAACCTCCCTAGGCAATTTATTCCAGTGTTTAACCACCCTGACAGTTAGGAACTTTTTCCTAATGTCCAACCTAAACCTCCCTTGCTGTAGTTTAAGCCCATTGCTTCTTGTTCTATCCTTAGAGGCTAAGGTGAACTAGTTTTCTCCCTCCTCCTTATGACACCCTTTTAGAAACCTGAAAACTGCTATCATGTCCCCTGTCTTCTCTTTTCCAAACTAAACAAACCCAATTCTTTCAGCCTTCCTTCATAGGTCATGTTCTCAAGACCTTTAATCATTCTTGTTGCTCTTCTCTGGACCCTCTCCAGTTTCTCCACATCTTTCTTGAAATGTGGTGCCCAGAATTGGACACAATACTCCAGTTGAGGCCTAACCAGCGCAGAGTAAAGCGGAAGAATGACTTCTTGTGTTTTGCTCACAACACATCTGTTAATGCATCCCAGAATCATGTTTGCTTTTTTTGCAACAGCATCACACTGTTGACTCGTATTTAGCTTGTGGTCCACTATAACCCCTAGATCCCTTTCTGCCGTACTCCTTCCTAGACAGTCTCTTCCCATTGTGTATGTGTGAAACTGATTTTTCCTTCCTAAATGGCGCACTTTGCATTTGTCTTTGTTAAACTTCATCCTGTTTACCTCAGACCATTTCTCCAATTTGTCCAGATCATTTTGAATTATGACCCTGTCCTCCAAAGCAGTTGCAATCCCTCCCAGTTTGGTATCATCCGCAAACTTAATAAGCGTACTTTCTATGCCAATATCTAAGTCATTGATGAAGATACTGAACAGAGCCGGTCCCAAAACAGACCCCTGCGGAACCCCACTTGTTATACCTTTCCAGCAGGATTGGGAACCATTAATAACTACTCTCTGAGTACGGTTATCCAACCAGTTATGCACCCACCTTATAGTAGCCCCATCTAAATTGTATTTGCCTAGTTTATCGATAAGAATATCATGTGAGACTGTATCAAATGCCTTACTAAAGTCTAGGTATACTGCTTCTCCCTTATCCACAAAGCTCGTTATCCTATCAAAGAAAGCTATCAGATTGGTTTGACACAATTTGTTCTTTACAAATCCATGCTGGCTATTCCCTATCACCTTACCACCTTCCAAGTGTTTGCAGATGATTTCCTTAATTACTTGCTCCATTATCTTCCCTGGCACTGAATTTAAACTAACTGGTCTGTAGTTTCCTGGGTTGTTTTTATTTCCCTTTTTATAGATGGGCACTATATTTGCCCTTTTCCAATCTTCTGGAATCTCTCCCGTCTCCCATGATTTTCCAAAGACAATAGCTAGAGGCTCAGGTACCTCCTCTATTAGCTCCTTGAGTATTCTAGATGCATTTCATCAGGCCCTGATGACTTGCAGGCATCTAACTTTTCTAACTGATTTTTAACTTATTTTTTTATTTTATCTTCTAAACCTACCCCCTTCCCATTAGCATTCACTATGTTAGACATTCCTTCAGACTTCTCGGTGAAGACCGAAACAAAGAAGTCATTAAGCATCTCTGCCATTCCCAAGTTTCCTGTTACTGTTTCTCCCTCCTCACTGAGCAGTGGGCCTACCCTGTCTTTGGTCTTCCTCTTGCTTCTAATGTATTGATAAAAAGTCTTCTTGTTTCCCTTTATTCCCGTAGCTAGTTTGAGCTCATTTTGTGCCTTTGCCTTTCTAATCTTGCCCCTGCATTCCTGTGTTGTTTGCCTATATTCATCCTTTGTAATCTGTCCTAGTTTCCATTTTTTATATGACTCCTTTTTATTTTTTAGATCATGCAAGATCTCGTGGTTAAGCCAAGGTGGTCTTTTGCCACATTTTCTATCTTTCTTACCCAGCAGAATAGCTTGCTTTTGGGCCCTTAATAGTGTCCCTTTAAAAAACTGCCAACTCTCCTCAGTTGTTTTTCCCCTCAGTCTTGATTCCCATGGGACCTTACCTATCAACTCTCTGAGCTTACCAAAATCCGCCTTCCTGAAATCCATTGTCTCTATTTTGCTGTACTCCCTTCTACCCTTCCTTAGAATTGCAAACTCTATGATTTCATGATCACTTTCACCCAAACTGCCTTCTACTTTCAAATTCTCAATGAGTTCCTCCCTATTTGTTAAAGGCAAGTCTAGAACAGCTTCCCCCCAGTAGCTTTTTCAACCTTCTGAAATAAAAAGTTGTCTGCAATGCAGTCCAAGAACTTATTGGATAGTCTGTGCCCCGCTGTGTTATTTTCCCAACATATATCTGGATAGTTGAAGTCCCCCATCACCACCAAATCTTGGACTTTGGATGATTTTGTTAGTTGTTTAAAAAAAGCCTCATCCACCTCTTTCACCTGGTTAGGTGGCCTGTAGTAGACTCCTAGCATGACATCTCCCTTGTTTTTTACCCCTTTTAGCCTAACCCAGAGACTCTCAACACTTCCGTCTCCTATGTCCATCTCCACCTCAGTCCAAATGTGCACGTTTTTAATATATAAGACAACACCTCCTCCCTTTTTCCCCTGTCTATCCTTCCTGAGCAAGCTGTACCCATCCACACTAACATTCCAATCATGTGTATTATCCCACTAAGTTTCAGTGATGCCAACAATGTCATAGTTGTATTTATTTCTTAGCACTTCCAGTTCTTCCTGCTTATTACCCATACTTCTCGCATTTGTATATAGGCATCTAAGATACTGGTTTGATCTTGCCTCCCAGTTTTGCCCTTACCCTCTTTTCTCTCTGCCATTATAGCCTACGCTCTCTCTTGTTTCCGACCCATCTCCCAGGTCTCCATGTTCCCCACTTACCTGTGGGCTTTGCTCACCTGTCCCCGTTGAACCTAGTTTAAAGCCCTCCTCACTAGGTTAGCCAGTCTGTGTCCAAATACAGTCTTTCCCCTCCTCGAAAGGTGAACACCATCTCTGCCTAGCAGTCCTTCCTCAAATAGCATCCCGTGGTCGAGGAAGCCAAAGCCCTCCTAGTGACACCATCTTCGCAGCCAGGCATTCACCTCCATGATGCATCTGTCTCTGCGCAGGCCCCTACCTTTGACAAGAAGAATCAAAGAGAATACCACCTGCGCTCCAAACTCCTTAACCCATACTCTCTGAGCCCTGTAGTCACTCTTGATCCGCTCAGTGTCACATCTTGCAGTATCATTTGTGCCCACATGGATGAGTAGCATGGAGTAGTAGTCAGAGGGCTGGATAATCCTTGACAACGCCTCTGTAACATTTTGGATACAGGCCCCTGGCAGGCAGCATACCTCCCAAGATGAAAATGTCAGGGCAACAGCTGGCCGTATTGGGTGCTTGTACTTGTAGGGAGGTGGCTAGTGGGGAGCTGCTTGTGTTTAAACCCACTTTTATTTAATATCATTTATGAGCTGGAAAGTAGCCAAAACTCCATGAGAAACGTGACTGGGTGCTCCCATCACAATTCAGAAGCCAACACTGGAAAATCAGTATCTCTCAGACAAATTATAACCAGGTGGGTGAGTTAAAAATAGTGGGCCCAATTCACCCCTGGAGTAATTCTGCTGAAGTTGGAGTTACATTAGAGATAAATTTGGCTCTCTCTAAGTTAGGTGGTTTGTCTTTCCAGGAGTGTGAGTACCATGCCACCTGCTTATTCCTGGAATCAATTAATCAACAGTTCTTTCCATTAGCAACTCTGTCATCAATCTGATGACATCTTACTGAAGAGAAGTGGATGCAGGTGTTCCCAAAGCAGTCATGGGTTAGCAGGATCATAACCAGGGAAAGATCTGGTGGTGCAGTGCTAATTAGAGCTGCACTTAGTTAAATCTGTAGTGCTAGGATTGCTCTTAATGTGGATCATCATTCTTGGTATACACAGTGTATTCAAGTGAAATATTTGTATTTCCAGGATGGTTTTGATGCATGGGAGAAGGGAAATTTTAAGGTGCTGGTAATTAATTCTCCAATGCCCTCTGCAAAGGGGTTTGCAAAGTGGGTTCCATTGGCCAAATACAGGCCAGGTATCTCTACAACACTGTCCCATGCATCTTTAGTTTTAATGCTGTCTGTGGAGATGGCAGGTCCCAAGATGCAAAGTACCATCTTGATCCCAGCAGCCTGGGGAGCACAGCATGCCATTAAAAATTAGGTTGGCTGCAATCTTTTCCATTTCATACAAACTAATTGTGGCTAATGTATTTCTTTTGGCAAGATGCTAATGTAGCCACAATTTTGTCCAGTCAAGGGCTACCCCTGCACAAGAATGAGCTCAATTTTCTGTTGGTGCCCACTCAGTTTGCAGCTCCGTGAAAGCCCTGTTGAATCTTTTCTGAATTCTGTTCTGGAACTGCAGCCAATAATTCCTTTCTACATTTCTCTTCTCCTTTGTTCACATCCTACCACCAATATTTTCCATGTTATGGCTGTTCCCTGCTTCTGCACCCTAAGAAGCTGAGAGACATTCCAACTCCCCTGGTTCCTACCACTTGCCAAACATTCAGTGATCATAGAACTGGAAGGGACCTCGAGAGGTCATCTAGTCCAGTCCCCTGCACTAGTGGCAGGACTAAGTATTATCTAGACTGTCTCTGACAGGTGTTTGTCTAACCTGCTATTAAAAATTTCCAATGATGGAGACTCCACAACCTCCCTAGGCAATTTATTCCAGTGCTTAACCACCTTGACCTTTAGGAAGTTTTTCCTAATGTC
Source organism: Malaclemys terrapin pileata (assembly GCF_027887155.1). Lineage (NCBI taxonomy): Eukaryota > Metazoa > Chordata > Testudines > Emydidae > Malaclemys > Malaclemys terrapin. The sequence continues at coordinate 10,960,555 of NC_071520.1, read as the reverse complement.
CAACCTAACCCTCCCTTGCAGCAATTTAAATTAATTGCTTCTTGTCCTATCCACAGAGGTTAAGAAACAATTTTTCTTTCTCCTCCTTGTAACAACCTTTTACATACTTTAAAACTGTTATCATGTCCCCTCTCAGTCTTCTCTTTTCCAGACTAAACAACCCCAATTTTTTCCATCTTCCCTCATAGGTCATGTTTTCTAGACCTTTAATCATTTTTGTTGCTCTTCTCTGGACTCTCTCCAATTTGTCCACATCCTTCCTGAAATATGGCACCCAGAACTGGACACAATACTTCAGTTGAGGCCTAATCAGTGCGGTGTAGAGCGGAAGAATTACTTCTCATGTCTTGCTTACAACACTCCTGCTAATATACCCCAGAACGATGTTTGTTTGTTTTGCAACAGCGTTACACTGTTGACTCATATTTAGCTTGTGGGCCACTATGACCCCCAGATCCCATTCTGCAGTACTCCTTCCTAGGCAGTCATTTCCCATTTTGTATGTGTGCAACTGATTGTTCCTTCCTAAGTGGAGTACTTTGCATTTGTCCTTATTGAATTTCACCGTTTACTTCAGACCATTTCTCCAGTTTGTCCAGATCATTTTGAATTATAATCCTATCCTCCAAAGCACTTGCAACCCCTCCCAGTTTAGTATCGTCTGCAAACTCTATAAGTGTACTCTTTATATCATTATCTAAATCATTGATGAAGATATTGAACAGAACCAGACCCAGAACTGATCCCTGTGGGACTCCACTCATTATACCCTTCCAGCATGTATGTGATCCACTGATAACTACTCTCTGGGAACAATTTTCCAACCAATTTTGCACCCACCTTATAATAGCTCCATCTAGGTTGCATTTCCCTAGTTTTTTTATGAGGTCATGCGAGACAGTATCAAAAGCTTTACTAAAGTCAAGATATACCATGTCTACTTCTTCCCCACATCCACAAGGCTTGTTACCCTGTCAAATAAAGCTATCAGTTTGGTTTGACATAATTTGTTTTTGACAAATCCATGCTGACTGTTACTTATCACCTTATTATCTTCTAGATGTTTGCATACTGATTGCTTAATTATTTGTTCCATTATCTTTCTGAGTACAGAAGTTAAGCTGACTGGTCTGTAACTCCATGGGTTGTCCTTATTTCCCTTTTTATAGATTGGCACTATATTTGCCCTTTTTCAGTCTTCTGGAATCTCTCCCATCTTCCATGACTTTTCAAAAATAATCACTAAATATCTCAGATATCTCCTCAGTCAGCTCCTTGAGTATTCTAGGATGGATTTCATCAGGCCCTGGTGACTTGAAGACATCTAATTTGTCCAAGTAATTTTTAACTTGTTCTTTCCCTATTTTAGCTTCTTCTGATCTTACCTCATTTTCACTGGCATTCACTATGTTAGACATCCAATCACCACCAACCTTCTTGGTGACAACCAAAACAAAGAAGTCATTAAGCACCTCTTCCATTTCCATATTTTCTGTTGTTATTCCCCCCCCCCCCCCATTGAGTAACAGGCCTACCCAGTCCTTGGTCTTCCTCTTGCTTCTAATGTATTTGTAGAATGTTTTCTTATTACCCTTTGTCTCTAGATAGTTTGATCTCATTTTGTGCCTTGGCCTTTCTAGTTTTGTCCATACATACTTGTGTTATTTGTTTATATTCCTCCTTTGTAATTTGACCGAGTTTCTACTTTTTGTAGGACTCTTTTTTGATTTTTAGATCATTGAAGATCTCCATCCTCTCCCTCCTTCATGTTTTCAAAATAACAGCCTGCTTATCCCTTAGCATCACACAGTGCCTCCACCTGGCCACCCACCTGGCCACTCATGATAGAAGACCATTCAGAATGGGGTGAACTGCTTTCACCCTATTATCTGCACCAGGCCAGGAGAACACAGGTGCACTTTCTGGACTGGGGATAAAATAGGATGCCAGGAAAATGTCAGGCTAGTTCCTAGGAGGATAAGTATTTGTGTAAGAAGAGTCACCAGCACAACTACCACCATTAGTACTAGTCTCACCAGAGAGGCCCCACTGTCTGGGCTTGGAAACAGTTCTTCAAGGTTTGTGGTTGGGGAGCTTGCCCATGTTATACTGTATCTGTTTTATGGATGTAAAGAATTTATTTCCAGGACTTTAAATTTAGCTTGTTACACAAGTATTATCTTAATTTTAAAATAAAAGAAAAACCCTAAAGTATGCAGCTGGCCTGTTGGCTCCTGGAAAGGTAACTGCTGACCTTCAGCCAACCTTGCTATACTCTGTGATCCCACATCCACTGACAGAAGTCTGCATTCAACAATGTAAACACTGCCCTGTTATCACACCTGTGTCAAGGTAAGGCTGTAATATAAAGAGACCGACACAGACCACAAAGACACATATTTTTCATACCCTGCTGAAGAAATGAAATTCATCCTGCTCATTCTGCTGTTTTCAGGTATGGCTACATCATTTACTCACTCTCACACCCTAAGTCTGTCTATCTTGCACATGCATAACAGACTGGAGGTCTTGGTGGGTACGAACTCAACTTGCCACAAATATGGGACCAGGCACAGGTAATCTATGGAAAGTGACAGTTGGACAATGAGATCATCCACCTTCAGAAGCTGCCTCTGCAGCACCCCGTTTTTGATAGGCAGAACCATTATCACTTTAACTTCAAAGACCCAAAGAAGAAAGCTATTTTCCCACCCTTCCCCATACCCCAGTCTTTAGGATCTGTGATTAACATCAGTTTGGTTGCAGCTACAAGGGAACCAGATTGGGCACGTCTGAGACATGAATATGTATTGTCTGCTAATGTCAGGTATAACTCCAATCTGAGCATTTGTGTTTCTTCTCAGTGGGTGCGGCCAATGCCGCTACCATCTCCCGGGCTCTGTGGCAGTTCCGCGCGATGATCAAATGCACTATCCCAAGCAGCAACCCACTACAGGATTACAATAACTACGGCTGCTACTGTGGCCTCGGCGGCAGTGGAACACCAGTGGATACCCTTGACAGGTTGGTGACTTTGCCTTCTCAAAACCCTTCCCTCTCCTTGCAGCTGTATCTGCCGTTCTTGCTGACAGCCCCTTCCCAGGTGCCCCTGCCTGTAGGTGTCTGGAGAACATTCCTGGCTCATATGACATTCAGAGCTAAGAAATGGAGTTGTATTGTATTTCACTGTGTGCATTCTCAGGGGCTACACATCATCCAAGCAGCTCCCCTTGTTTCACTCTTCTGCTGGTAGTTGCTATATTGAAGAGGTGAAGTGAATGTGTAGTAGCAACTCTTGTAGTGGTGCTACGTAGCAGCCAAGAGAGAAACAAATCGGGGTAATCTGATTTAAGCATACATCACAGGGCTTTGTACCCAAGTGATGCCACTACAATGCTACTGATGTAAGTGCATGTGCAACAATAAGACTGAGAATTTGGCCCTTTATCTAGCAGATTACTTTCCCTTCAGGGATGCCCTATATTTGCTGTCTGGTCATTGTGCCCTTTTGTTCAGAGCACTGTCTAGACAATCCACCCTGGTTAGATAACTTAAAACAAACCAGCTGAGCTCAAGCCTGAGATGTGGAAAAAGCTAATGTATTCAATGATTTTTTTACCTCTGTCTTCACGAACAAGGTCAGCTCCCAGACTGCTGCACTGGGCAGCACAGTATGGGGAGAAGGTGACCAGCCCTCTGTGGAGAAAGAAGTGGTTCGGGACTATTTAGAAAAACTGGACGTGCACAAGTCCATGGGGCCGGATGCCCTGCATCCGAGGGTGCTAAAGGAGTTGGCGGATGAGATTGCAGAGCCATTGGCCATTATTTTTGAAAACTCATGGCGATCGGGGGAGGTCCCGGATGACTGGAAAAAGGCTAATGTAGTGCCCATCTTTAAAAAAGGGAAGGAGGAGGATCTGGGGAACTACAGGCCAGTCAGCCTCACCTCAGTCCCTGGAAAAATCATGGAGCAGGTCCTCAAGGAATCAATTATGAAACACTTAGAGGAGAGGAAAGTGATCAGGAACAGTCAGCATGGATTCACCAAGGGGAAGTCATGCCTGACTAACCTAATTGCCTTCTATGATGAGATAACTGGCTCTGTGGATGAGGGGAAAGCAGTGGATGTGTTATTCCTTGACTTTAGCAAAGCTTTTGATACAGTCTCCCACAGTATTCCTGCCAGCAAGATAAAGAAGTATGGGCTGGATGAATGGACTGTAAGGTGGATAGAAAGCTGGCTAGATCGTCGGGCTCAACGGGTAGTGATCAACGGCTCCATGTCTAGTTGGCAGCCGGTTTCAAGCGGAGTGCCCCAAGGGTCGGTCCTGGGGCCGGTTTTGTTTAATATCTTTATTAATGATCTGGAAGATGGTGTGGACTGCACTCTCAGCAAGTTTGCAGATGACACTAAACTGGGAGGCGTGGTAGATACACTGGAGGGTAGGGATTGGATATAGAGGGACCTAGACAAATTAGAGGACTGGGCCAAAAAAAAACCTGATGAGGTTCAACAAGGACAAGTGCAGAGTCCTGCACTTAGGACGGAAGAATCCCATGCACTGCTACAGACTAGGGACCAAATGGCTAGGTAGCAGTTCTGCAGAAAAGGACCTAAGGCTCACAGTGGACGAGAAGCTGGATATGAGTCAACAGTGTGCTCTTGTTGCCAAGAAGGCTAATGGCATTTTGGTCTGTATAAATAGGGGCATTGCCAGCAGATCGAGGGACGTGATCGTTCCCCTTTATTTGATATTGGTGAGGCCTCATCTGGAGTACTGTGTCCAGTTTTGGGCCCCACACTACAAGAAGGATGTGGAAAAATTGGAAAGAGTCCAGCGGAGGGCAACAAAAATGATTAGGGGTCTGGAGCACATGACTTATGAGGAGAGGCTGAGAGAACTGGGATTGTTTAGTCTCCAGAAGAGAAGAAGGAGGGGGGATTTGATAGCTGCTTTCAACTACCTGAAGGGGGGTTCCAAAGAGGATGGAGCTCAGCTGTTCTCAGTGGTGGCACATGACAGAACAAGGAGCAATGGTCTCAAGTTGCAGTGGGGGAGGTCTAGGATGGATATTAGGAAACACTATTTCACTAGGAGGGAGGTGAAGCACTGGAATGCGTTACCTAGGGAGGTGGTGGAATCTCCTTCCTTGGAGGTTTTTAAGGGTCGGCTTCACAAAGCCCTGGCTGTGATGATTTAGTTGGGAATTGGTCCTGCTTTGAGAGGGGGTTGGACTAGATGACCTCCTGAGGTCCCTTCCAACCCTGATATTCTATGATTCTACATGGTTTTGAATGTATTCCCCATTATTTCACAGGTGCTGTCAGGTGCATGATAACTGCTATTCTGAGGCCAAGAAGCTTTCAGCGTGTAAAGGACTTCTGGACAACCCTTACACAGAGCTGTATACCTACAGCTGCTCGGGCACCACCATTACCTGTAGCAGTATGTCTAACTCTCTCTTATTTCACGTCAGCCACTAGTTTCTTTTTTATGGGGGTTTGATCTAAGCTGCATCTCCTTCAGCAGGAAGGTTTTTCCTTAAAGCAGGCTCCTCACCATGCCGTCACCCACTTCAGCAGAGATGGTGTTTGTTAGGAGTGGGTATAACTCCCCGTAGAGACTCTATAGCAGGGGTGGCCACCCTGAGCCTGAGAAGCAGCCAGAATTTACCAATGTACATTGCCAAAGAGCCACAGGAATACATTAGCAGCCCCCCATCAGCTCCCCCACCCCGCTCCCAATGCCTCCCGCCCACCAGCTGCCCTGCTGATCAGCACCTCCCGATCAGCTGTTTCTTGGCATGCAGGAGGATTGGGGGGGGGGGCAGCGAAGGCACTGCAGGCTCGGGGGAGGGGCCTGTGGAAGAGCCAGGGGTTGAGCAGTGAGCACCTCCCAGCACATTGGAAAGTTGGCACCTATAGCTCCAGCCCTGGAGTCGGTGCCTATACAAGGAGTCACAAGTTGGCCACCCCTGCTCTATAACAATCACATTCTACAGAGCATAGCCCATAGCTCTGGTTTGAAAGGCCTTAACTCCCTGAGACCACAGGTTCATATCTGGGACACACAGAGAAGGACAAAGCCTTTTATCCTGCTAAACTGAGTTCCACACAGTGTCTGGTGCAGAGCTCCCATCTCTTCTTGCTAGCTATTAATGTTCATGTTAATTCTTATGAGAGGGGGTTTGCCCAAGTATCTTGCCCATAGTTTCCTCTCCTCCCACGGTTGAGGGCTACTTGACTGTGGCTCTTTATTCCTGGGGTGGCTGCATTTCGGTAGTGGTGTGTTAGAAGTATTCTGTAAAGCACCTTGAGAGTGTTTCAAATTAAAGGGAGTAGGTATGTGAGAGAAAGGGAAGAAGTATAACTATTTTAGTTTATCAGTTTAACTTGCTAGCAGAGAGAAGATTTAAACCTTGGCTGCAAATTCTCCTGCCTGCCACCCAGGAAGATTTAAAGCTTCCCATTACTGTAGTTTGAAACTGCCTCTTTTAACACAGCTATTGTTCAAACATTTGAAAACTGAATGTAATGTTTCCATGATAGCCACAGGGATTCCCTCAGAGGCTAGTGACACCTAAAAAGGGATAGGCACAATTGACACACAAAGAATAAAATATCAGATTCAAAACAGCAAAGGTTCTGTCTTCCCCAAAGTGCTGCCATTGCTTGGAATAGGAGAAGCTGTCACAGTATCAGGGACCTTCTGAGTTTTCACCTTCCTCTGCAGTGTGGGCCATGCACTTGTTAGGACTATCTTACTAAATCATTTCCCTGCCATTGCAAGGGCCTTGGTGCAGCAGGTCCCTCCTGTTCTCTGCCCGGGGCACATCATACTTTAGTCTTGCAAGGGCTGCACTAGGTTGATCTAATTCTGGTGGTGGCTTGGCGGGGCGGCTGGTGTCCTGTGATTGATGAAGGAGTTTGCAGTGCTGGGCCTAGGCCTGTGGACACGGGGCGGGATGAGGCAACAGCTTTTACTGGCCCAGCTCTTGCTAGGGCAAGAGCCAAGCTTTGGAGCGGTGCAGAGTCTCCCTGGGGGCGCTCGGTCCTCGCCCGCCAAGGTGACGTGCCCAGCGCCCGCGAGAGAGGCGCGCGGCCGAGGCCCTGCCCCCACAGCCCGGGGGTGCCCCACGTGCCCTGCTGCCCGCTCTGGCTCCCAGGCCCGTGCGGGGCGCCCCGCCTGGGCTCGCTGCACGGCGAAGGAGCCCGCCTAGCGAGCTGGCCCCGGGGCGGGGCGGGCCGGGCCGCTCGCCGGCCGTTTTGCCCTCGCTGACGCCGCCTCCCTTCCCCCCGCAGCCAAGAACGACCCGTGCGAGATGTTCATCTGCGAGTGCGACCGCAAGGCGGCCATCTGCTTCGCGGGGGCGCCCTACAACCCGGACTACAAGAACCTGGACTCCGCCCTGTGCGCCTGAGCGAGCGAGCGACGGACGCCGCCGGCCCCGACTCCAACCCCGCGCAATAAAGCCTGACACCCGCGCCGCGCCTCCCGCCTCTTCCTTCCCGCGCCCGGCAGCCGGCACCAACCGCCGCGCGGTCCCGCCCACGGCAGCTGGACTGGGGGAGGGGCCCGCGCCTCAGGGGAGGGGACCCGCCCGCTGGCCCCACCTACCGGCCGGTTCGGGGCAGAGGGCGGGGCGACGCGCGCTAGGTTCCCCGGAGTGACGTAGTAACCCCGCCCCCCAACTGTCACACTAGCGCATTGTCACGTGTGCGGCCCACGCGCCCACCTCCCCGATTGGGCCGCTAGGGGCACGTGTTCCGGGAGCCGCCGACTCTGCGAGAACAGCCGCCACACGGGGGACAGGGAGTTCGTGAGCCCCGCCCACTCCCTGGGTAGGGGACAAGGAGCCACGCCCACTTCCCCTCCCCTATAGGAGACCTAGACCCTTCTCTCACTCCCCCATCCCAGGGACAGGGAGCCCCGCCCACTGATCCCATCGAAGACTGAGCCACGCCCACTGCCATTCCCTCTCCCTCCCCCCACCCCCATAGGGTGCTTGGGGCTGCAGAAACGGATCCATTTCCTCTTCCCTTCAGTGGTGTAAGGGGTGGGCAGGTTCACCTGCTCTGGCTTCCCCAGTGTAAGTAGGATGGTGGGGCCAGGTCTTTGCTCGCGGTGTAATGGGGCAGGACTGTTCCCCTCTGTATTTTCCAAGTTGCTGGATGGCCCCTCCTTACCTGTTCGTGAATAGGGGATAGTGAGTGGGGTCATCATGGTCCAGTCCAGCTCCACCAGTGCCTGTGGGTCATGGTCCTGTTGCGCATGGCCTGTCACTCTGTGACACCCCCATGTCCCACGGGGGCACTGGCTGCATGGGGAGGTGGGGACGGAAGTGGAGGTTGTGGTACTGTTGTCGCCCTCTGGGCAGGAGAGGCTGAGGGGGCCTGCTCTGCTGCTGCGTCTGTCTCTGGGGAGAGGGGATTTGGCTCTTCAGTGGCACTGAGCCAGCTCCTCTCCCCGGTTGGAAGTCACGTTCCTCAAATAGGATGCAGGTCACGGTCCCAGCACTGCCCTTGGGGAAAATGCTTCTGTGTGCAGAGGAGCCTAAGAGAAGCCATGCCCAAGAGGATCACTTATCACATTTTCCTGTGGGAGGATGTTCTGTCCTGAATCTTCCAGCAATTTCAGCAACTCTGTTAGTCCCTACGCAGATCCTTGCCAGGAGAGGTTGGCACTAGGGTAGCTATGAGCTTCTACTACAGCAGCAATCTACCCTCTGGTGTGTCAGTGTCAGGGCCTCAGAATGGGGAAGGAGGGAGGCCTCTACTTGCCAGTAGGAAGTAACTGCAGGCTCGCTTTCCCATTCAGGGTAGCTTTACTACCTGTTTTTCTTTAGCGAAGGGTAGGATGGAGACCTTGGATGAGTTTGACAACGAGTACCCCCTCAGTATGTCATTCTGCAAGCTGATTTCCCCAGAGGACTTTGAAGTACAGTCTTTATCCTACACTGAGCAGTGCCTGCAAGAACTGTATATAAACATGGAGCGTAGCCCAGGGATCTGTGAGAGGGTCATGCGAAAGCGGAAGCAGATGGACAAAGAGGCAGCTGGCCTGGTATCATTCTTAAAGGTACCTGCAGTGCCTTCCTGGCTAACAGCTCCCCATTCCCCAAATATCTGAGATTATTGGGGGGGGGGAGATTTTATGAGGAATAACGGTGAGAGGGTGTCCCTCTCAGAGCCAGGAACTCTGACTACTCTAGTAATGAGCCAAATCACCTTGTAGTTTTGCACCACCACTCCTTCCCTGTTTCACCTTACGCTGCTGGTATCTGTGCCACAAGAGGAGGAAAAAGTCTGTTTTCCAAACAGTATATGAGCTTTCCTGAAACCTGCAACCCTCTCAGGGTTCCCCCCTGTCTCCAGCATGGAAAAGCCTAGATGTAGCCTCATCACGTGACCTGGAGCAATCTCTTCTGGGACTGGGGAACGAAGTGCTAGCTTGAGACCACCACTAGTCTCCACCTGTGTGTTGACTCTGATTCTCAGATCGCTATTTGCAGAGCGGTCCAAGCCTTAAGGGGAGTTAAATGTTACTGAAATCACAGGTTGTGGTGATATATGTTCAGCCTGATCAATATGAATCCAGTCATGTGATTTCCACTAGTGGGAAATTATGGGAGCAAATTCCCCTCACCCCATGGAAAAATTACTCTGTTTTTAAGGAGTTTTTTTATGTTTGTTTGCTGGGGGAGTGTGCAGGGAATAGAGGCTGGAATTGACAGAGGAAGTGATACTGAAGCTATTGTACTTCCTCCTTTTCCCTGTAGTAAGGGCTCCTTAGGTTGACTCTGATACACTCTCCAGCTCTCTATCTGCTCTGTGATATTAACTTTCCCCGGATTCCAGCCCACATGAATTTAATGGAAGGCTGACGGTATCTGACAATTCTGTATGTCACTGGAGCCTTAAAGTGAGTGTAAATGTCCCCCTGAGACTGCCCCTTGTGCAGGGAGCTGCCTGACCAGTGTAAAAGCTCTACCCCATTCCTTCTCCTAGTCCATAGCATAGGGGTGCGTTGAGGAGATGGCCAGATTGCACGGCACTACAGCTGTTCTCGGCTTAACAGGGTTCACAGGGAGCTATGGGAAGCAGAATGTTAGAGCAGCCCAGAGGCACAGCCCTACTCACCATCAGAATTGGGGGGGGGGGGTTAAAAAGCTATCTTAAAGCTACCTTTGTGATTTCAGATCACTAATGCTCCCATTGCACACAGAGCCTGGTTTTCAGTTACTCTGTTCCTGTACTTGGGGCAGGGATGGAAGCTGTGGGAGGGACAAACAGAACATCAAAGCCATAACAGCTGGTATGTGCGATACTGGAGAGATGGTGAGGTAGTCTTGTGAACCAACAGTCCACTTTGGCTATTAGACAGCAGTTCCAACTGCAGAGGCGAATAGCAGTGCCTTACTCTCCCTTCCCCCCCCCCCCATGTTGTTTTCTAGGCCAAGTTTTTCTGGACACTTCAGGGAGAGATGAATTACTGTAACTATGTGGGGATTGCGGAGATGCAAGAGAAGGTGGTGCAGCTGAAACGAGACATGCAGAAAGTGAACAACTATGCTCGGGGTAATCCCTGTGCTTCAGTCTCCATTTAGGCTTGTGGCACAACTCTAGGTTGTGATGCAGAAGAGAAAATGCAGCAATATTATAATAGTGCCTTTCCCTATTGGGAAGGGATAACTCAGGAGTCTAAGCACAAGCTTGAAATAACTAAGCTCCCTGAAACAGCAGGCTTGAATCCACCCTTCATGCTTCTGAGGCAGTTTCATTTAGCTAGCATCTCTCTAGTGATTTTTATCCATAGATCTGAATGTTTTACAAAGGGAGATAAGCAGTATTGTCTCTGTTACCTATGAAGAAATAGCCACAGGGAGGTGAAGTGATTTTGTGACAGTTACACAGTGAGTTGGTGGCAAGGCTGTGAATTGTACCAAGGTCTTCTGTCTCCAAGTCTAGTGCCTGGACAACACAGCCTTCCCAGTTTGCCTCATTGTCCTGGGCCAAAATTTCCCTTTCATTGTGCACCAGTTTTGTGCCTATTTGCCACTCTCCCACCCCTGAGATGGCTATGTTTTAGTGGTATTTATGTATAAAAGTTTGTGAACCACTTTGGGATGTCTGGGATGAAAGATGTTCTAGAAATATTAGATGTAGTCTATGATATAGCTCTGATGTGTCCTTCTCACTCTCCTGGTTATATTAGCAACTGGTATAGAGAGGGAGGTGTGTGTGTGTGTGTGTGTATCAACCTAAAGCACTCAGCGTGCCGCACACTAACTGTGTAGACCCTCCTGATGCACACTAAAAGTTCCCTAGTGTGTATTGACATACTATAGTTTGAAACAGAGAGATTGGGGACTGTCCCTTATCATTCTGATCTAATTGGCGGACAGCAGCTCTGAGGTCTGCCCAGAAGCCTATACAACTGCATAGTTTTGAACTACTTAGAAGAGCAGGGAAAGGACAACCCTTGAGAGGGAAGTGCTCTCTCTGTATCCCCACTCTGGGGTCTAATTCCATGCATTATTAGGTAGTCTGTGGTAGCTGCACATGCACCTCAGGCCAGGCTGGGGGTTACCGTTGTCCGACTAGAGGAGGCTGTAAACTATACGTGTCAAGATGCTAGATATGAGTGAAGGATGGAGCTCAAGTATCAGGGGGTAGCCGTGTTAGTCTGTATCTACAAAAACAACAAAGAGTCTGGTGGCACCTTAAAGACTAACAGATTTATTTGGGCATAAGCTTTCGTGAGTATAAACCTCACTTCTTCGGATGCATAGAGTGAAGGATGGAGCTGTGTCTCATGGGCCTGTCCAGCTCTGAAATCTGTATTTTGGGGCTCATCAGGGAAAACAACTCAACATAAGAACATAAAAACGGCCATACTGGGTCAGACCAAAGGTCCATCTAGCCCAGTATTCTGACTTCCGACAGTGGCCTATGCCAGGTGCATCAGAGGGATGAACAGAACAGATAATCATCAAGTGATCTATCTCCTGTCACCCATTCCCAGCTTCTGGCAAACAGAGGTTAGAGACACCATCCCTACCCATCCTGTTTAATAGCCATTGATGGACCTATCATCCATGAATTTATCTAGTTCTTTTTTGAACCCTGTTATAGTCTTGGCCTTCACAACATCCTCTGGCAAGAAGTTCCACAGGTTGATTGTGCGTTGTGTGAAAAAATACTTTTTTTGTTTGTTTTAAACTTGCTGCCTCTTAATTTCATTTGGTGGTCCCTAGTTCTTGTGTTATGAGAAGGAGTAAACAACACTTCCTTATTTACTTTCTCCACATTGGTCATGATTTTATAGACATCTATCATATCCCCCCCTTAGTTGTCTCTTTTTCAAGCTGAAAAGTCCCAGTCTTATAAATGTCTCTTCTTACAGCAGCCGTTCCATACTCCTAATCATTTTTGTTGCCCTTTTCTGAACCTTTTCCATTTCGAATATATTTTTTTTGAGATGGGGCAACCACATCTGCACGCAGTATTCAAGATGTGGGCGTACCATGGATTTATATAGCGGCAATATGATATTTTCTGTCTCATGATCTATCCCTTCCTTAATGATGCCCAACATTCGGTTCACTTTTTTCACTGCAGTTGCACATTGAGTGGATGTTTTCAGAGAACTATCCACAATGACTCCAAGATCTCTTTCTTGAGTGGTAACAGCTAATTTAGACCCCATCATTTTATATGTATAGTTGGGATTATGTTTTTCAATGTGCATTACTTTGCATTTATCAACATTGAATTTAATCTGCCATTTAGTTGCCCAGTCACCCAGTTTTGAGAGATCCTTTTGTAGCTCTTCGCAGTCTGCCTGGGACTTAACTATCTTAAGTTCTTTTGTATCATCTGCAAATTTTGCCACCTCACAGTTTACCCCTTTTTCCAGATCATTTATGAATATGTTAAATAGGACTGGGCCCAGTACAGACCCTGGGGGACACCACTATTTACCCCTCTCCATTCTGAAAACTGACCATTTATTCCTACCCTTTGTTTCCTATCATTTAACCCATCTCTCTATGCATTTTGGAAAGATTATGTCCAGCACAAACATGAGTCCAGCATCTCAGTTGCCCCCTCTGCTTGAGCAGGGTTTTCCTTTTATTGTGCTTCCATGTGAAACTGAACTGCCCTGAGGCTTAGAGGATATTTTCCAGGACGAAGAATTTGTCCAGCAGCCTTTCCATCAGGCCTGGCATCCATTCCTTTAGCAGCAGCAGAGGCTTTAGGCCCCAGTAAGGATATATGACCTCTCGATGTCGCAGCACACCAGCCCGCACCACTTCCCGGGCACACTCTTCTTTGGGATTTGCCTGCATGGTGATTTTATCACCGACGCTTTTCAAAGCATTGTCTGGGATAAAGAGAACAATTATCACATGGTATCTTCTTCCCTCTCTCCTTCCAGATTAAACAGAGGGTGCATTGGGGAACATGAACTCTCTGAACTACAGGAGCCAACTCCCAAACCTTTTCTATACTTCTTAAGATCCTCATCATGTAATAAATCTCCTGACCTCCCCTTATTCCCCTGAGATTCTCTCTCAACATCTGGATGATATTTATCCCCTTCTGCACTATGTGTTGCAGCCTAATGATTGGGTCTGCTCAGTAGAGAGTAGCTTTTTTGTTTTACCTGTGTCAATATATCCCAGCACAGCAACTGTGACTGAGAGACTGATCTCGCGAAGGCGCAGCTCCCTGCGTAGCGAGCCGTAGAATCCTTCCAGAGCAAACTTGGCTGCATTGTATGAGAGGGTGAATGGTGCTCCTATGCGACCTGAAGAGAATCAAAGCAATAGGAATAGCTGAGAAGTTCCGCTAAGGAAACGATTCGCAGAGGGAAATGGTTTTAGGCAAGTGGAGCTATCAGAGGACAAGCTGGAGTCTCTCACATAGATCCAAGTATAAATACTGTTCAGATCATTTTTCTGTTGCATAATTGCTAACCTCAGTAACCAGACATGGCTTCTATTAGATGGGGCAGCCCTACCATCTCTTGCTGGGATCCCATCGAATCTCACAAGCTAAACAGGGTCAGGGCATGTCAGTATTTGGGAGGAGACCTCCAGGGGCACTTGTAGTGTTGATGGTTTCGTAGGTGGCCCTCTTTACTCTGCTTTGAGTTACTACTCAGACTAAACCACCAGGTAGCTGCATTTCAGTGATGGGTGAGTGATCCCAGTGAACAATTTGTACAGAGTATTTTGAAAGACAGATTTGGAGGAGAGTTGTAATTACTCATCCTCTGCTAGCAAAGAGTTAACAAAACTTCTCTGGAACTAAAAGCCTTTGTAACAGGCAAGAAGAGATTGACTGTGGTTGTAACTAATGGCTTTTCCTGTGGAGGAGGTGAGATGAGACAGTGATTCCACCAGTATTGTTAGCTGTAGATTGGTTTGACTGAGTAGGGCAGCTTAGACGCGTTCACTGGTAACTGAAAGGAGCAGCCTTCCTTACCACTCAGGGATGATATGACAATGATGCTGCCCTGAGACTCCTGCAGCATGGTCATTGCAGAAACTGTCAGCTGGACATAGCTCAAGAAGTTGACAGTCATGGAGCTGGTCACTGCTGCCATGTCTCCTTGGAATGGGCCAAACCGGCCACTTCCCCCAACGTGGTTCAAAACCAGGTAGTCAAGACCCCCTGAAAGAGAAGGGGAAACACAGATTCAGATGAAGCATGTGCATCTGTTCTTGGATCAGGATGGATGCGGTACACTATCTGGCCTCCCTGCTCCAAGATAGCAGCCGTTCTGAATCAGAGTCCTACCAGAATCGGGATCCGCACTGGGATGCACTCACATTTCATCACAAATATTTCTTAGGTGGAGCTGGACTAGGGTGACCAGACAGCAAGTGTGAAAATCGGGACAGTGGGTGGGGAGTAATAGGAGCCTATATAAGAAAAAGACCCAACAAACGGGACTGTCCCTATAAAATCGGGACATCTGGTCACCCTAAGATGGACTTACAGTCATTGAAGTCAATATTTAAACTCCCACAGACTTAAAAGGGAATAGAACTGGACTCTGGTATGTCGGCCTTGGTCCCAAGCTAATTCCCACTCTCTGTTCCCCAGAGTCAGGATGCACATCAACTATTCCCATATACCCTCCTGCTGATGCTCTTGATGGCTGATGGCTTTGGACTCAGGACCCTAGCTGAGAAACCACTCACAACTCCATCCTGCTCATATGCCAGTGGAGCCATCTCAGGCATATACAGTCAGGCTCTGCTTTTCCCTCCTCTGTGCAGACTGCTGGAGACCTTCCCCACTCTCACTGCAGCCTTCCCCCCACCCTGATAAATCCGACCCAGCACCCACTGTATGTCTGAGTCTGACTTGCTGCAGCTACTCAGTGCACACTCGAGTGCTCTGTTGTGAGAGATGGTGTTTATTCCATCTGACACTGAGCACAGGCAGCTTGGGATGAAGCAGTAGCTGTTGATTAAAGCAAGCACCCTTTTCCATGGAGGGCCCCAACATCTGTGATGGAATAACGTTAATGGCTGTTCAACTTCCCAGTGAAGCTGTCCTGCTACCACTGAGGTTTAGTGCAGGGATTTCCCAGCTGGGGCATGGGGAAGTCCCCGTTTGGAAGCCCACCTAAGCTGGTCATTCTGGAATTCTCTGCATCTCTGCTGCCAGTTGAAGTAATTAGTTATTAAAAAGAGAGCTCCACTAAGCCTACAGGGAATCAGTGTTTGGGAATCTGCGTGGCTGGGCCAGTCCCTAAGATGGTTAGGTTTTTTCCTGTTAGCAGAAAAATGGAGCATCCTGTTTCCAGGAAAGGCAGCATGGGTGATTGGAGTAGGTGACCCAGGAGGGGTCTGTGTCCTTCCCTGTTCCAGGATGACTAGGAAAAGGAGGGAAGAGATGCAAGTTTCACCCAGTTTGTTTCTGGCTTCTTCAATGACATTCTGGGCTGAAGTCAAGTTGTTCATGTCGGACACCACGTGCCTGGCAGAACTCGCCCCCAGTTCCAGACACTTCTGTGCAACCTGAAGAGAAAAGAGCAGGTATCAGCAAAGAACTTGACACTGCAGCAGGCTGTGCAGCCTTCCACATTGCAGCTGTTTCATAGCACAGAGTAGAGCATGCAGCCGCTGCTTCAGTTCGCCCCAGGTTAATGGATGGGGCAGGAGCTAGGTCTAGCATGAAATAGAAGGGACTGAATGCAGCTGAAGAATCACATTGGACAGGGGAGCAAGGAAGTGATGATTTGCAGCAGCATGCTCAAGGCCACATCCTGGCCTCGGGTGTGAACACAACTTCTGTTGAGAGAAGGGGGTTGTAATGTGGGTGAGTGGCCAATGTGTCCTGGTGTTTGGCCACCCCTGCACCCTGCTGTGTGGGATTGGAGAGTGGGGTATAATAGAAGCCCAAATGTTCCATTTCTCCACCCTCCTTGGTTGCCTTCTTTTGGGGTCTTACCTCCTTGAGCTGCTTCTCCCTCCTGGCAGTGAGGAGCAGGTGCGCTCCCATTCGTGCAAACTCATAGGCTATTTGTTCCCCAATCCCAGTGCTCGAACCAGTGACCAGCACACGCTTCCCTCGCACCATTTCTGGAGGTTTAAAAGGCTGTTAGCAGGAATTTGTCCCACTGCTTCCCTAAGATCCTGGGCATCGGGGAGCCCCAGAACTCCAACACTGATTCTCTCAATCCCAACAATATGTGCCATCGAAGAGGGTCTATCTCTTCATCTGTAAAATGGCGGTAGTGATACTCCAGGAGTACTGAGAGTATTTGTTTGTAAAGTGCTGAGTGCTGGCACTAAATTGTTTGTACAACTGGGGAGTCGTTACACTTTTGATCAGCCTGACCTGTTGGAGCAGAGATCACTTGTGATATGGGCTTATGTGTAATTGGACAAGTTAGGGAGGGAAAGGACCTATTAAGTCACCCCATCCCTCTCCCTGCCACTACAGGATATGGTACATTTACTAGGGTTTGTCCAAGCTTGCTTTAAATGTCCCAAGCAATGGGACTTCCACTATTTCCCTTGGAAGACTATTCCACAGGCTGGCTAATGCATCTCTCTGCAAATGTGGCCTTGCCTGCTATTACAGAAAGCATGTTCCCCAAATGCATCGCTCCTGTGATAGTTCCCAGTCCCCAGAAAGTTGGTTCTCTCAATGGCTCCTTTTAGAAAGAGGTATTTTCTCCCTTTCCTGATATTCAAGTTCCCCAGCCTCTGAAACAAGGTTATCCCAAGTCCTGGTCCGTCTTTGCTACTCAGAACAGGCATTCCTCCTTTGTTACCACCTGGAGGAAATCTGCTGCTGCAGCCACAACAAACTTCCATTGTGATAACACGTCTGCAGTAAAGTATCTGGCTTCTCTTAGGGCATCGTTGGGGCTCATTTCCTGTCACCATTTTGCATTTTCTAAACTCATTGGAGTGGTTCCCCTTACAGTGGAGACTGAGCCACACGCTCCCTGCTTCATTACCCCCTTTCACACTGTCCCTTCTCTCTGTTCACCTCTTGTTTTTCAGCTCCAACTTTCTATATGCCTCTTAAATAGATCATTGTCCTAGATCTAGCTTAGTTTTATAAAGTATTTTCAATTGCTTTGGATGCTGACAGTAGTCACCAAATGGGGGTCATCTTTTCCCTTTACATTGAGCTGTGAGAGTGCCACAAAAGGGGACTAATCTCCGTCCTGATTTCAGCTCATTTTTGGCAATCAGCGAAGGATCTGATCTGTAACAGGGAGTCAGCCCTCTTCTGTGCCTGGGGTGTGAATTCCCTGGGGACCTGTCCTGCTTTGCTTACCTGCAGATAGGGTTTCCTGGCTGTAGAAATAATAAGCACATAGGCCAACAAGGAGCGAGAGGAGAAGTCTGATTGCAGCCATTGTATCAGCTCTGTGATAGACACTGGAGTGAATCATTAAACCCAGCAGGCTCTTTCATGTCCAAGTGATTAAACCAGTGAGGGTCACAATCTGATTTCAGCCTATGCCACTCTCTGATTTCTCTCACCAGCCTCACATTGGAGCATTGCGTCACTTCCCTCCTGCCAGCAGGTTGAACTAGACTAGGTATGTGCTGAGGCAGCAATTTACTGTTTAACCCAGATCCACATTTGGTGCCATCTCTTCTGAGCTGCATCCAGCTGTTCTGGCTTGAACTACATAGAAGACGTTAATTGGCTGCTGTTTAGGGAGACAGTTACTCGCTTTTGTTGTGGGAGAGCAGACTCTGGAAGCTGCTGCAGACCACTAGCAGCCATTTGAATGTCCTCTTACTGTCCCTTGTCAATATGAGCATTTTGAGGGATGGGGGGTTAGGGTGAGACCCAAAGAACATTGGGGACAGCTTCTCCATCCTGACTGGCTGGTAGGGAGTATCACTAAACAGTACTGTATACGTTCTTATACCGTGCTCATCAGCATAGTATCTGAGTGCCCTCCAATAGTGCATTAAGCAACATGATTAACATCTGCCATATGTTGTTTGGTCTCTCATCCTCTCTCCACAGGGAGAAGTGTGTGCATTGGTGTCTTGTTTTGGCAGGTTTTTTAATAACTATACATGTTGCTATACATTTGTTAGAGAAGGCAGGTGAAAGAAATGCACCTTGCAGTTGGAGTGGAAGGCGGTGTGACTTGTGATGGATCTTAGTTCCTGAGGGAGTTAATTTCATAGACTTGGACCAGCTCCTGAGAAAGTTCTGTCTCCTGCACAGATAAGCTTTTACCCTTATGGCAGAGAGATCCATTGAGCTAGAGAAACATGGAGAACATTGTCAGTGGAAAGCCATTGCCTCCCTCAGAGACCAGGGTGGGTCTGAATCTTCCCTCGTGTATGGCACTTTGCAGGATTTTTCTCTCACTGGCTCCCCACCATAATGGAGTGATAGAAGGGTCCGGAAATGCTCTCCTGCTTGGCAGTGATCACTGGCTATAAGAAAGGGAGGCTGGAGAGTTTGGCTCCCAGTTCAGACAGAATTCACTGTGAATGCTAGTTATGTAACAGAGCCTTGATGCTAAAGTGCTGGGCACATCAGAACCGCCTGGACTGCAGTTGCAGCCTTTCTGTTGTGGGTCTGCTGTAAAGGAGAGATTAAGAACTATGGCAAATGCTGGTCTAGTCCATCCTGAGATTAAACTGACTCAAGCACCCACAGCAGGGAGATGGTTCAGTTGTGTAAGCAAGGAAAGCTGGCTGAGTTGTTTGGATTGCTATGCTTGAGAGAGATGCAGAGAAGCCTGTACACAGCACCCTGCGCTTGCCGCTACAGAGGGATGCTCAAGCTTGTGGGACATAAATGCCAGCAGACAAGAACGGACCAATAGCTCATCTAGTCTGGTATCCTGTCTCTAACTATAGGAGGTGTAAAACCCTATTGGCCATAATGTACCTAACATCTGATACTGAATCATTGCAGGGGAGAATTCAGGTGCTCAGGTAATGCCTTGAAGCGTGACAACTGTTGGCCCTTATAAATATTCCCCTCGCTGGTGCCTCTGCAGATGCCATTTCTACTCATAAAGTGTGACATTATTTTACAATGCAGTGGGTCTAATTTTCAAAGCTATTAGCAAAAATGCATAGGTAGTTATTGAGGTTTCACTTGCGCTTTGGGTATCTCCACATGCCACGTGCTAGGTATGAGTCTTACTAGCTATCACACGCACAAATAGTAAATATGTACATTTGCCTCTAGCTTTCTGAAAATCATGCTCTCTAGACTATACTAAGCTATAATGATGCACTAATATATTGTGGCTGTGTTTCACTTTTTTATGTGTTGTTGTAGCCATGTTGGTCCCAGGAGAGACAAGGTGTGTGAGGTAATATTTTTTATTGGATCAACTTATCTTGGTGAGAGGAGACGCTTTTGAGTTTACACAGATCTCTTCTTCTTCTTCTTCGAATATCTTTGGACCAACACCGCTACAACAGCGCTTCTCTATACCAATCATTATTTCCTATATTCAGACAAATTCAAGATACATAGGTTACAGAAAATGTGTGTATGTGTGTGTGCGCGCGCGTGTGTGCAGAGCTTGGGCTATTTGCCAAAGAAAAAGGACCCAGCCACAGCTGAGCTGCAGGCAGGATGGGTGGATGAACAAGATCAATGGGTCCCTTCTGGATTTTAATGACTAGGAGGAATGTCACTGCATTAGACTGAAACCCAACAAATCAAATCTGTTTTAACTATGGGCGTTCACTGGGCACGTCCAGCACACCAGGGTTTTGCTCCCTCTCAGGAGAGTGTCTTAAGCAGGGAGCAATCAGGTGCTTTAAGGGAAATGTCCTCTCTGAATTTATTACTGGTGAAAGGTGCTAGATTGACAGGCCTGGAGGGCAAAGTCCTCTGTCCAGACATTCACTGTCTCTCCAGCATTTCTCCTCTCTAGCCTGGAAGGACAAGTGCCCAGGGTGGGAGAGTTCAGTCTCCATGACCTCTCCGCTGAGACAGCCAATAGGTGGCCAGTTGTGCTGATGTGGACACTCACCCACTAGGAACTTGACTGAGCCCCTCCACATATATTTCCTGTAGGCCACAAGCAGACACCAAGGGCTGGTACTTTCTGTCACAACTGACCTGAGCTGCATTAGGACACCCTGATCTAGGCTCCATTGACTGTTACCAAACCCTGAGCCATCCAGTTCCGCTCTGGGCTTGATTTTTAAATACATGGTATTACAATAACTGAAGAACTACATTGCACCTTGCCTGCCTCTCTGGGCAGTGAAACACACCTGAAGGCCTTACAGTTGCTGGTTTGAAGTGCTTTGGGGGTGTGCTTTTGTCTTCTTTTCTCATAGCTGCAAAGGCTGTTAAAGTGCGACGTCCAAGGCAAGTGACTGGGAAGAAGCAAGCTCTGGAGGGAGGATTCTGTCCCTCCTGGGCCAGGACTTCTGGCTCCACTGCTCCTCCCAAGTTCACCATGCCCAGGGTCTTCGGACCTTTTCCCGAACTGATGAGCAAGCAGGTTTGTACTTGGATCTTCTACTAATATATTCCTAGGGACCCCAGTCCTGACGTATTGTCAAGCCATGCAAGTCGTCCAGGCTGCCTGGGGTCTCTGTGCTACCCTCACTGTAGCAGAGTACACGTGGCACCTGTCCCAGGCTGCAGGCCTCTCTAGTGTGAAGGTAACTCTGACTGTGGGCATTAATACAGGAGCAGGAAGCAAGGCTCTCCCAATAGGACGAAGCCCTCTCTCAGTAGCTACTCCAGCCCCAGGCTCTCCCCGCAGAGATTCTGTAGGAAAGGGGCAGGAGCACTGGCTGTGGGGGAGCTCACAGCTACTCCAAGTCTAGCCTCCTCAGCAGAGGCCCTGTAGAGAGTGGGGTAGGCATGCTACCAGCATCTCCATCCCAGCTTTAGCCTTTCCCAGCAGGAGTACTGACTGGTGGGTTAGCTAACTTGCTTGTGAAGAAATAGTGCTTGTGCCGTTGTCCAACGAGTATTTTTATTTCCAATAGATGGACAGAGCAACAGCTTCGAACACTGACCTGAAGCACCACTGGGCTGGGGTGTCGACAATGAACCAAAAGAGGTTTGAGGCATTGAGGAGGGTCAGTATTGGCTAGGAGAGGGTGAGAAAGCAAGGAGGAGAGGAAGCACGTCCCCACTTCCTTATAAGTGACGGGGTGAGGGGGAAGTGAACGTGTGATGGAGTTGGAGGGAAGCAGGCACTTGTCGGTTGTGGGCCGAACACACATTTGATGCCCTTCAGCCCCTGTAACGCTGCTCCTCCTGCAGCCTGGTCAGTGTGACGCAGGGATCTCTTCCCTCTTGTCTGTTCCTATAGGACTACTACATCTCCCCCCTCAGGTGCCCCTGTCCTCCGGGAACCAGGGTGAACAACAGGGCACTGCAGAGTTTGGCTGCAGTGAGTGTTAGCTCTCTTCCTGAATGCCTTGTCTTCCAACAGCATGATCGATCTGCATCCTGTAGTGCTGAACCCTGGTGGCTTCCAGGCCTCCCTCCAGGCTGGTAACCACCTCAATAAGCTGAGGTACACCAGTCTCTCCAGGTAGGTCTCATTAATTACCCGCTATCTCAGGGCCAGATTCTGATCTTCTTGTTCTTTCTGAGTAGAACTGTACTGCACAAACAGTCCCAGTGAAGAAATGGCAGAAGGTGCTGCTTCATGTGAGAAAGGGATGAGAATATGGCCCTTGGGGAGGGGCCTTTTGGCTCACTGTGGGATCTCCTTTTTAGGGAAGGAAAGGGGAATTTGATTACACATGCAGGGCTCTGATCCTGTTCTCACTGAAGTCAGTGATGGCCAAGCTTCCGCTTCAGCAGAAAGAAGGAATCCCATCATCTCAGCCTTATGCTGGTCAAAAACCTCCATAGCGAAGAAAAGGTTAAAGTCCATTGCATAAAAGTGCTAACAAATGAAGCAATGCAGTTTAGAGGATTGACTCTGCAATGATCAGATCCTTGATTGGGAGTGGGAGAAGAGGCAGTGTAGTGGTAGTGAAGAGGCTGTAGTGCATTTGTATACCATAATACTCTGTGCAAGTAGGTTCTGACCACTGGGAATTCATTCCATACCATGCTGTTCCTGTGTATTTATATGTACCTCATGTAAACCATTAGAGGAATGTGGCTTAGCCTGATTTATCAGTAATGCCTGAAGGGTGCTGTGATTCCTTTCACCGGTGCTCAGCTGCTTGTACTGAACAAATAGGGATAGGTGAAAGAGGTTAGCTACCCATCACATTACTTCTCCCTGGCGAGCCTCACTGGAAATGTTTTCTTGTTCTAGGCCTCCTGGGAACAGTCCCAACCCTTCACCACAAAAGGCAGGCCCTTCTGACATGAAACCCACACCTTCTGTTTTCGACACTCCCATGCTGTCCAGGTTTCAAGGTGGCTCAGAAGATGACATGGATAATGAGAAACCTGGCCCCAGTTCCCCTCCAAAGGGGGCATAATTGTCTCTTCCTGTATGGAAAGTTGCTACATGAATAAAAGTTCCATGCAAGCTCCTTGATTGTGGGTGAGAACTCTGCTAGGTGTAGGAGCAATGATGTTAGTACAAAGAGAATAGCTGATCGATTGCTTGGGAAGCTTTGGCAGGTGGGGCAATTCTAATAGGCCAGAGTTGACATGATACTTATGAGCATGAGCAAACAGACCTATGATTCATTGCAAAGGTGTCCCCCTTTAGGTAGAGCTGGTGGTCTGTGGGCAGGGGGACATTAAGCTACCTCACTTCAGATGGCATGTGTAGCAGGCTCTCCTCTAGCTTATTAGTTACGGCTGTCCTGGTCTGGATTTCAACAACTGCATGAGCAGGGAAAAGCTCTGTGTCACATAAGCAGCGCTCCCTACTTTGCTACTTGAAGGGGCAGTGTCCTTTCAGCAAGTGACCACAGCAGTCCTGGCCCTGTGCAGTTATTATTATTCTCTTTGGAAGGTTACTGTAGGAAACTGCCCTTGAAGATGGCACTGGAGCATTTTAATCTGCATCCTGAATGGACTCTTAAGGACTCACCACAACACTGACACCCACTTATAGCAAGCAGGTCAGCTCAAAGACCCAATGTTTCACTCAGCGCACACTTCTGCCTCTCAATCTGTATACAGCGAAATACGTCTTAAGGGACCAACAGAAATTTGTAGCTTAACAGAGGTGGATCTTCTCTTAGTGGTGGGTGGGGCAAAATGAGGGATGGGGATATTTTGGGCTGGTCTGTTTAGACAGACAGTTCCCTAATCAGGGTGGTCTCTTGTGCAGGTGTTGTCGTATTACTCTTTTGCTTCATCTAGTGCTAATAATTTCAGCTTGAATTTCTGAACTGGAAAAATTAATCTGACGCAGGCATGAATTTGACTGATTCATAGGAGGGGAAAAAATTCCAAAGCAGCAACATAAATCTTGTAAGCAATTTTTTAATTTAATTACACACTGAAAATCTACTCCCAACTGTGCATTCCCGAGAAGGTAATAGTTTAGGTAGAAGCAGCTCTGGTAAGACTGATTCAGTGAAACTCCAGCAATATCCCAGTATTTTTTTTTTTAAGGTTCAAATAGGAGCCAGGGGTAGCTGCAAAATTGTACAGCACCTCCCTCTGGCCCAGTAATACTCAGCCTTCTCCCTGCTAGAAGAAGAGGATTTGTTCAACTGATAACCCACCCCTCAAAGAAGTCTCTCTCTGGAAAGCAGCTGCATTTAGCAGGTGCCCTTGTTCAACTTCTCTGCTGAAAACTTCTTTTCTAGTACAGGTTCCTCCCAGCTCTGGGAGAGCAGAGTTCCGGCTTCACGGGGCCTGTCTTATGCCATCCCCTCTCACCTGCTTGTGACATTAGATCACCCAGCTGTTAAAACCCTCTTCATCTCCGTGCTCTCCCTGCCCCCTATTCCAATTTGTCTAATCCCTCCTCTAAGCTCCCCTTCCCCAACCCTCCTCCTGGTGCCAATTGTAAGAGAAGTGTCTTGATTTGGAGATGCAAAAGTCTGATCACGCTGTCCCAGCACCTTGCAGTGAAGGCAAAGCAGAGGCACAGTAGACTGTAGGGACAGGTAGGGCTGAGAGAATCTCATACCAGACGCTTCCCACCCCTCCTGCTTCCAGGTAAATGGAGACCATAGTTCAGTGCAGGAAGCTGATCTGATTGGAACGGATGATGGTTTGCTGCCCTCTGCTGGTCTCATCAAAAGATGCACCTTTAGATCTCACCTCTTTTTGCCTCCTGGGTTGAAATAGCCTCTCTTAAGAGATTGTGATGGGTCAATAAGCACCTGACAATATGAGGAAAAGAAATTGCTTTATGTTGATTATTATTTGTATTACCATAGCACCCAGATGGAACTTGATACTTTAAAAATCAGTGCCCAATTAGCTGTGTGCAATCCTACGAGGCAGTGTTTTTGTATTACCACATCCGTAAACTTTGCACTAAAAATCACAGTGCACAATGGACCTTGGTGAGTCACTTTTTTTTTAATGTCCTGACACCAAGTTTCAACAATGTGCTGATCAGCCACTTTGTGACCCCGTAGCTACTCCCTGGGGGCTTTCTGCTAACTGCCTTGTTAAAGTAACTATCTGATTGGAACCCAAAGAAACCAGAAAACTAAAGAATCAAGTCTGAAAATTCCTCTCGCCCCATTCTCTGGGAGGATTAGCATCCTTGGAGCCATTCTCAAACCCAAAGAAGTCAATGGGAATTAAGGGTGCCCAGCACCTTTATTTAAGTTCATTAGTTTGTAGGCAGTCAGCCTTCCCCATCAGGACTGCATCAGTCAGAGCTGAAACTACATGACCAAGTGTTGGCACCTGTTACTGGGATGGCTTTTTGGTCGGCTGATCTCAGTCCCTATCCTGCCAGAAGTGCTCAGCATTTGAAGGGTGTACAAGGACCTCCTGCTGCTCAGTGGGTGTGACTGACAATCCCACGTCAGCTTGTCACAGGTAAGGCCGGGGAGTTTACTCACCACGAACAGGGTACTTACCTTGAGTGGGTGCAGGTGCCTAGCTCACTAACACTAGAAGCTGGGTCACCGCGGGACAATCAAAGGCAGTAACTCCCCACACCGGGAATTCAGTTTCATGGATGCAAAGTGATCTGACCTTGTGGGTCCAATATTAATGATCACAATTGGCAGCTTCTTCTCATGGGCAGCAAGTGCAAACCTGTAACCAGAGTACACCTGCAGGGACAAAAAAGGAACAAAGTGATGAGGAGCCTGGACAGAGGAAGAGCTATAGAAAGTACCAGTCTGCATAGGCCATTGCCCAGTGGTGGGACATGATTGTTCCCTCTGGTGTATTTGCAGATACAGACTACACAGAAGAATGCTACATAAACTACTCTTCATTCAAGCACTAGATCCTTTCTTCAAACCTGTACAGGATGGGAGCAGCTGCTATTTAACTCCTAACAGGGGAAAGATTTTCAATACTGTGGAAAATATTCCCCCTTCAATGGGTTTTTGTGACTTTCCTTGCCACCATTAGGTAGTTATCATAGGGCCTTGCTTATATGCTTCCACCTTCGTGGCCTATCTCCTCTGCCCATTTGGTCCTGCTGGTGAAGTCCGGGGATAAACGTGAGACCTTGATCGCTTCCAGGGACAGGATTATGACTTCACTTCAGGCTCAAGAAGCAGTTTGGCCCCAAGTATCCTGAAGAGGTAAGGATTGGAACTCAACAGCCTTGGCCTTACCCACTCACATCAGCCCTTGAGACGTGTGTGAGCATTTTACAGTGCAACTTCATTCTGTAAAGTAGCTTTCATGTAAGTTTTGTCCCAGACTCCTTCCCAGGTTAAGTGGTGGACTCAGAGTCAGGATAAATAACAACAAAGGCAAGAAGTAGCTAAGGGAGAAAAAAAGATGGCAAAACAAAGAAGGGGAGCTGCCCAGCAGGGCTGTTCCAGAAAGCAGGTGAAGGCTCTCTGCTCCCTCATCTGCTTCAACTTTTTTCAGCAGTCTTATGAGGAATTCACTTGCAACTCTGTTCTCTCCTGGCAGAGAACGCTCTGCCAGTCTGCTTCCTGCAGGTCTCCAGCCCGGTAATGTATAAGCCTTCCCACACTAGAGACAAAGTTATTTCAGGTTGCCATTCCCATAACGCTAGGGCGTGAGAGGAATATGTTAGAAAATTCAAAGGAAAACTTGAAGTGGGGGTGAAGAGGGATTTTGCAGCACTCAGGGGTCCCATAACTTCCTGATATTTCACATCGGTCTTAATAGGGTGCTAAAGACAAAAGGTTTGGGCAAGAAAAGGTGGGACCGTGATCTTTGCAGGGTTAATCTGTATCTAAAGTCAGGCAGATAACAGGGCTACCTGGGCAACCGTGGAGATTAAGAAAGTCTAGCTGGGATAGCAGTGGCAGATCAGAGCAGTATGAGGGAAATGGCTAAGTCAGACTGGCACTGGAGTGAAAAGTACATTATAGGTACCCCACGGGATGGCTGTGAAGCCAGATTATAAAGAGAGTAGAACAAAATACTAGGAAACTCTGGAGACTGGACTGAGATAAAAGGGATGGTGGTCCCAGATTATGGGACCAGGGAAAATTGCAGAGACAGTAGCCCTGAAAAATAGGAATACAGAGGAGAGATGAGCAGTTACCTGCAAAGAGGATCCTGCCACCAGCATGGAATCTGATTCAGCCAGGCGCTTGTGCACAAAGTCCACTTTCTCCTGGCTAACTGTGTCCCCGAAGAACGTTACATCTGGCTTCAGGATCCCACCACATTTGCTGCAGGCCGGGATGCGGAAGTTATGCACCTGCTCCTCCGTGAGGAAGACATCCCCATCAGGGGCTATGCCATGTGCTTCAGCTCTCCAGGTGGGATTTAGCGCTTCAAAGCGCTTCTGAAGCTCAGAGCGGGGAGTTTGCTCTCCACAGCCGAGGCAGAGAACCCTGAAACAAAGTTCATGGTCTTTCAAAGGGCCCCATCTCCACTGGGCTGCAGCGATTCACTGAGCCAAAGCTTTTAAGGCCATCTAATCTAATCATCATCTGACCTCCTGCATAATACAGGCCCGAGAATGTTACCCAGTCATTCCTGCATGAAGGCTGGAAGGCCCAATATGGCCCTCACAACTCTGTGTTTAACTATGACCCTGAAGGAAACTGCCCTATGGGAGCAGGTGGGTTCTAAAGAATATGTGATCTAAAGCAGTGCTTTTCAACCTGTGGTCCATGGACCCCTGGGGGTCCACACACTATATCTAAGATTTCCAAAGGGGTCTGCACCTCCATTCAAAATGTTTAAGGGTCCACAAATGAAAAAGGTTGAAAACCACTGCTCTAGAAAGTCAGAATGACTCAAGAAGAGACCTAAGGGTACGTCTTCACTAGCAACGTTAAAGCGCTGCCGCGGCAGCACTTTAACATGGCTGTGTAGTTGTGGCACTATTGCTGGGAGAGAGCTCCCCCAGTGCTCTAAAAAGAGCACCCCCACGAGGGGAGTAGCTACCAGCACTGGGAGCACAGCTACGAGCGCTGGTGCACTGTCTACACTAGCGCTGAAACTTGCATCACTTGGGGGAGGGGGGTGTTTATTCACGCCCCCGAGTGAGAAAGTTTCAGCGCTGTAAAGTGGCAGTGTAGGCAAGGCCTAAGTCCTCTACCTACTTCCCACCTCCATCCTCACCAGCCGAGGGGTATTCATGGTTTTAGCATTGCTCTGAACTATCACCACAGGTTCAACTTCCAACAGTGTCAACTCAGCCCAGCATCCTTCCAAGGCAGATAAACTAGCTGCCATGTTGTTTACTGTATGTGCAGATCTTTCCTACAGGGCCTTCAAACATTATGGTCCCATCTGCTCTGTGTAGACATTAATGTACCTTGGGATCTCTTGGTAAGTGGCCTTGGCTAAAATTCCCCCTCCATTTCTGTGGTGCAGAGTGCTGCTCTCCCTCCCAA
Organism: Malaclemys terrapin pileata; assembly: GCF_027887155.1. Lineage (NCBI taxonomy): Eukaryota > Metazoa > Chordata > Testudines > Emydidae > Malaclemys > Malaclemys terrapin. The sequence continues at coordinate 10,932,145 of NC_071520.1, read as the reverse complement.
GAAGTGGCTGCACAGCAGTGGTGCTGTGTACATACAGTATGCAATGTCTGTGGCATGTACTATCCTTGCTGCACTTGTTGTCTCCAAACAGGTCCACCTTCTGTGCTTCCAGCACAACACACTGATTTCAGCCCCATTTAACTTTCCCTGCACACTCATGGTTCCTGTTCCCCTTCTTACCCTCACTGAGAGGACTCTACCTATGACAAAAAAGGAGAAGCTCCTAATTGTAACAGACTAAAGGGGAAACGAGTCAAACAGTTCTGCACAAAAGGTGTGTGAAACGTGGGAGCATCTGGGCATAAGATGTTCTGCCCCTTGAACAGCATCTGTGGATAAGCCAGCCTCCCACCATAGAATGGCAACTCTGTGCTCACCTCCCCCGCAGTCAAGCAGCACCTTTATGTTGTCTCACCTGTGTAGTAACATGACAAGTAACATGACATCTTTACATAATTCCTTGTGCCCCCCCCCATAACACCACACCCATTTGTAAGCTACCCTCCCACCCATAAGATGGTACTTGTGCATTAACCATCTTTTCCCTAACCCTGTAGAGTACCTGTGTGTGCAGCCATGCAATTCCATCACCCGCTGACTCCCGGCCTTGATATGCAGGGCATCCACATTCTGGGTCACCAGCCAGTGCAGCTTTCCTAGCTTCTCCCAGTTTCTTAAGGCCAGGTGCGCTGCGTTAGGCTGGTGAGAGGAGAACTGGGGCCAGCCCACAAAGTTCCTTGCCCAGTACCTCTGGCGGGCACTGGCACTGCGAACAAACTCAGCATGCTGGATGGGTCGCCTGTCCGTCCTGGCATAAAGCCCCACCCCTTCTGAGCGGTAGTCTGGGATCCCTGATTCAGTGGAGATTCCAGCACCGGTCATTACCAACAGCCTCTGGGAATGAGAAACGAAGCGCTGCAGTGCCTCCACTTCCACGGCATCTGGAGGAGGGCTGGCTGGCACAAAGGCCAGGTTTGGAGCAGCCTTGGCCACGGAGTGAGATCTGTAATGCTGGAGCCCGAGGGCTCTGCAACCTTCCGGCACCTTCAAAGCACAGTATATGCTCATCTAGGATCCAAGGTGAATATATGTCAGTTAAATCTTAGAACACAGAGCTCTTCCTTAACTACAAGGTTACTTTTTCTTTGGCTACTGTGAGGAATTCATGATGCTGATAATGATACTTTGTCCTTCTCTTCTGCCTTCTAGTCAACAATCCCAAATCACTTTGGACACATTAATTAATTAAACAGCACCTGCGAGGAAAGCATTATTAGCCTCCTTTTCCAGCTAGAGAAACTGAGGCATAGAGAGGAGAAGTAACTTTCCCATGGTCATGCACTGAGTCAGTGGTAGAGCTGGGACTAGACACCAGAACTCCTGACTCCCAGCCCTGTTCCCTACTCGCAGGTCTCACCCTTCTTCCTGGGTGGACAGGCAGCCCCGCCCCCCCGCAAGTGGGCAAACTTGGAAGAGATGGGGCCAGTTCTTCATATTTTATGACTTTTTTTAAAGGGACACCAAGGCAGGGGAAAGCCAGAATCTACCTAACCCATGGCTTTACACTGGGTTGCAGTTGGACAGCGTCCCTTTCAGGCACATGTGATGGGCACCAAGACTGGCAGTGGAGAGATAGGGTAAGAGAAACGCAGGGATGTCAAGCCCATCTCCACTGGCCTTGCCTGGTTTGGGAGCCCAGTTTCTCCTCAGGTGGGACCTTTGCTCTGCTGCTCTCAGTGCAGAGTTTTCTCCAAAGCCGATAGAGGCCCTGCTGGTAGAGATTCCTTCAGCATCCCACCCTTTTGGGCAGGAGAGTATGGAGCCTCTGGCTGTTACAGAGCCTGGGCAAAACAGGCCTTGAATTGGTGGGTGAGTTTGCAACCTAAGCTGCCTACCAAGCCAGTCACCATTTTGGGCACCATCCCCCTCAGTATGAGCAAGAGGGGAGGCAGGAATGGGGCCTATCTCTGCTGCTTCTCTAACAGCAGGGAGGCCTGGTTTCAGTGTGTCTCTGAGCTGCTGCTCCCTTACAGGGGTCTGGAGGGAACCAGGAACAGAGGGGCCCAGTGTAGGAGGAGCAGCTGGGCGATGGAGACCAACAAAGGGGCCACAGAGTGGCCCACGAACAGTAGGGGACAGGATTAAATGACTCAGGGAGGGGAGAATGGATTTTGGAAAGCTAGCAATGTAAATTGGCTGCGGGGGGAGAATGGATTTTGGAGAGCTAGCAATATAAATTGGCTGGGGAAGGGGAATTGATCTGGGGACAGGAGAGGCATTGATTGACTTTGGCGATAGGTTGGGAAAGAGTCAAAGAGCATAGAGGAGGAATGGCACAAGGAGAGACATTTGTCCACCCTATTTTCAGGAGATTTTTGTCCACTCTGTAATTTCCCTGTGTAAAAAGAGCATTTAAAAAAACCAAAATCAAACTATGGAGGGGATGAACTGCCTGGAGATCTCTGGAGACTGAGACAAGAGGATAGAAAACAGGGAGAGAATTTGTAATTCAGGCCAAATAGATCAGCTTAGGCCAGCATGGGAGCCTAAAATGAAGAGCCTGATTTGCAAAGGTAGGTGCTGAGTGCCAATTACAGTCAATGGAGGTTGCAGCTTTTCAGCATCACTGAAAATGTGACCCCTTTCTTAGGTACCTAAGTATGGATTTAGGTACCTAATTTTAGGCACCCACATCTGAAAAGTTTGGCCTGGATTTTTCAAGGTATTAGGCCTTGCCCTGCTCAGCATTGCAAGGCCTAAGGCCCAGACCCTCAAAGGTTTTGGGCGCCGAACTCCCATTGAGTTCACATCTACCCAACTGGGCCCTGCAAGCAAGATAGGTGAAGAAATAACTAATTTGTGAATCCTGAAGGGGCCTAGTTGTGAATTAGGTGCTAAGCTGCTGGACAGGGTCAGGACTGAGGCAGAGGCAGCTGAGCCCAGGCCCAGACACCAAAATGTAGGTGCATCAGAGACTTTAATAGGGTTACCATACGTCCGGATTTTCCCGGACATGTCCGGCTTTTGGGGGCTCAAATCCCTGTCCGGGGGGAAATCCCCAAAAGCCGGGCATGTCCGGGAAAATCAGGAGGGCTCGGCCGGGGCCGGCGCCGGTGCGGGGCCGAGGGCATGGTGCCGGGCCGGGAACCAGTGGGGCAGTGCCGGGCCAGGGTCACAGGGCCGGGCGCGGGGCCGGGGTCCGGGGAGCCGGTCAGCCGGGGAGCCGAGCCCGCGGGGCCGGGAGCCGAGGAGCCGGGAAGCCGAGCCCGCGGGGCGGGGAGCCGGGAAGCCGAGCCCGCGGGGAGCCGGGAGCCGGGCCGGGAGCCGAGCCCGCGGGGCGGTGAGCCGGGGAGCCGGGAGCGGGGCGGGGAGCCGGGGAGCCGAGCCCGCGGGGCGGGGAGCCGGGCGGGGAGCCGAGCCCGCGGGGCGGGGAGCCGGGAGCCGGGCAGGGAGCCAGGGAGCCGAGCCTGCGGGGCGGGGAGCCGGGAGCCGGGCGGGGGGGCGGGGAGCCGGGCTGGGAGCCGGGGAGCCGAGCCCGCGGGGCGGGGAGCCGGGGAGCCGAGCCTGCGGGGCGGGGAGCCGGGGAGCCGGGGAGCCGGGAGGGGAGCCGGGGAGCCGAGCCCGCGGGGCGGGGAGCCGGGAGGGTGCGCCGGGCCGCCGGGGGCCGGCAGTGCTGGGCGGGCCGGGGGTGGTCGGCCGGGGCCGGTCGGCCGGGGCCGGCACCCCAGGGCCCGAGCCGACCCAGGCTGGAAACGCCGGGGGGCCAGCCTGGGCCGCGCCTCCTCCCCCCACACCCCCCCTTACCTGCTTCAGGCTTCCCGCGAATCAAATATTCGCGGGAAGCAGGGGAGGGGGCGGAGACTTTGGGGAGGGGGCGGGGTTGGGGCGGGGCCGGGGGCTGTGGAGTGTCTTCCATTTGGAGGCACAAAATATGGTAACCCTAGACTTTAACAGCAGAAATGTAGATGCCTAGAAACATGAGGCACCCACAGGCTTACGCAGCAGCTGAGCAGGGATTTTGTGAGTGCTAGTGGCACCTAAATATTGGATGTAGGCACCTGAATTGGCAATTAGACACCTAATGTCTACGCTATAGCCACTACTGTGGCACAGCTGTGGCCCTGCTGCTGTGATGATGTAGCGTAGACACTTCTTACATCGACGGAAGGGGTTTTACTGATGATGTAAGTAATCCATCTCTCTGAGAGGAAGTAGCTCGGTCTACCTACCCATGTCCACACTGGGTGTTAGGTCAACCTAACTACGGTGCTCAGGGCGCAAAAATTTTCACAACACAGCTAGGTCGGCCTACGTTTTAGGCGTAGACCAGGCCTCAGTCTAGGGTGACCAAATGTCCCGATTTTATAGGGACAGTCCTGATTTTTGGGTCTTTTTCTTGTATAGGCTCCTATTACCCCCCCCCCCGTCCCGATTTTTCACATTTGCTGTCTGGTCTACCTCAGTCTGACTTGTAAATCCCTCCCCGAAATGTGTTTACAAATCTGGGACCTACAGCTGAATTTTTTAATGGGATTTAGCCAGCTAAACAAGCAGATAGGCACATGGGCCCGGAGCCCCAAAGGTATTTAGGGATTTCAATGGGAGTTAGATGCCTGAATATCTCAGAGGACATTTTCAAAGATTCAGCCCAGGTGCCACCTAACCCATCTAGGTGCAGAAGTTCCCACCAGCCGACATTTCCAAAGCAGCCTAGGGGCTGCTACCATTTTGCAGCTAAAGAGCTGCTCTGAGCCCTAGCACAAGCTGAAGCCCCAGAGGCTCTGTCCCAGAACTGGGATTTTTAAATTAATTGGAGGAATGTCTATCTTGCCCACAGGGCCTGATCCTGTAGGTGTGCTCTGAGCATGCCTAAGTCCTGTCAGACCCTGCAGCAGGAGGGTCCGGATGGTGGCCACCAATAGGTGGAGGGGTGGCCAGTACAGCACCTGCACAAAAGAGAGCGGGAGACCCAGGGAAATATAGGATGAGGCGAGGTAAGAGAGGGATGAAGTATGAATGGGGGTGGAAAGCAGGGGGTTAGTTGCTAGGGCACAAGCTCCCTAAGCAGATGACCTGGTTTAGATGCCTAACTCCAGGAAAAGGTTTGTGGCTGGGGATCTCAGGTGGATGGAGGTGCCTTTCTCTGGCCCATCAGCTGATCAGACCAAGTCAGACCCTTAGATGCTTAAGCCCCTCTCCTCTGCCTGCCCCTCCCCCTGGCATTTTACTCCTGTATAGCTTAAGTGATTCCTGCTCAGTTCTGAAAATTTTACTTCCTGGTCAGCTTCTAAAAATCCCTCTCTTAGGTGCTTAACTACCTCCATCCTCTAGTCTAGGGAGTGTAGGCAGCATAGCGCTGCCTAACTCCGGGCTGAAGAGTCCACTAGACAGTGGGGCACCTAGGGGGTTAGTCATTGCTCTGCTCAGCTGAGCAATGCAACCATCCCTTTAAAAAATCTGATCCTAACTATAGAAGTCACTTTTGAAAATGGACGTAGCTGTTTAATGGCACGTCTACACTTAAAACGCTGCATTGGCACAGCTGCGCTGCTGTAGTGCTTTACTGATGATGCTCTAAGCTGAAGGGAGAAAGCTCTTCCTTCAGCATAGTTAATCCACCTCCCCAAGAAGTGGTAGAAGCTCTCTTGCCAACATAATACTGTCTACACTAGGAGTTAGGTTGGTATAAGTGGATTTTTCACACCCCTGAATGATGTAGTTATACCAATATAGGTCTGTAGTGAAGACCAGACCTAAGTCACTTAGGCCCAGATTCTCAAAGATTTTAGGTGCCTAAAATGGATAGTGCTGAAGAGAAGCTAGTGACACAATCTTTAATAAGGGACTGACATGATGAGAGCAGTGGGAGTGGACACTTGTTTATGCCTCAGCATATTGGTCAGACTGGAGAGGAGCAAGATGAGAGGTAGAGAGTCTGCAGTGGTGTAGGTGGGAGATGACAGTAAGTAGCAAAAAACAAGAGAAGGGATGTACAGTATTGGAGAAATGTGGTGAAAGATGAAAGAGAAAGATTTTGTGACAAGCCATACTGGGGGGCGAGGGGAGGCTAAATGTAAAGAAAGAAATATTTAATTAAGAGAAATACACTTAAAAACAGGACTTTTTACTTTTAAAATATGATTCTTAATCTCAATGCTTTCTAGCCCACAAAATAATTAAAAATCATTTTCCATTTCACTCTCCTGCCAAGTCCCACATCTACAGTTCTTTGTTTCCCTTGTTACAGTTGCAAAAAATACTAACATTTCACACACCGACTATAAACCACTACGGAGACAGATCAGATCAGCATTACAGCAGGAAAGGGACAGCATCAGAAGATAACCCCTAACTCCACAGATCTCTACAGCACCCAGCTTAGCCATACCTCCATTTCTATAAAACATGCATCTTAACAAGAGAAAAATAAAACAGAAAAAATAAAGCCCTTGTTGTTAAACCAGCAAGAAAATTTCTATAAGCATTTGCAATTTCACCTCTCATGGTAGTGCCTGACCTTCAGAGAAGACAAAAAGGCTGCTGAAACAGAGAACTCTGGGAAATGTAGTTCATAAAAACAAAACTAAAAGGAAAACTACAAATCCCACAATTCAAAGAACATACATACTGAGCAAAGAAAAAAAGAACAAGATTTCAAAACACCAGGGAAACCAATCATACAATCCTTTCTCTCAAAGTCTAGGGGGAGAAATTCACATGAGTACTAGTACTAAGGGGCGGCATTCCGGCCAATCTTGGAGTGGCACATTCTGGCCACCCTGCCGTGGTTTTTGTTTTTTTTTGGCAGCCTGGTCAGCAGCTCTGGCTCCCGCGCTCCGCCAGTCTCAGCCCAGCCCTGCAGGGGCACGGACACCAGCTCAGGGGGGGCAGGAACTAGCGATCCCCGCCGCTCGCCGGGCTCTCCGGGGACGCACCACTCCCCGCCGCCTGCACCGGCCTCCGCCCCCTGTGGCGCTCTGAGCCCAGCCTGGCCGAGCCGCCTTTAAAGGAGCAGCTGAGCCAGCACCTCCTGCAGCCCCCGGGAGAGGCACCCCACGGCCAGAGGGGGGAGCCCCTCTCGCCCGGCTGCGAGCGGGCTGCAGCGCCTGGTTGCCCATGGGTGGAGGGAGCGGGCGGGCGCTGCCCTTCACCCCCCTGCAAGCAGTCTTGACTGCCTTCCACGCGCTCCCTGCAGCTGCCATTTTTTTTTGCTTCGGCAGTCCGGCCACCTTTTTTGTTGTTGTTGTTGCTTGGGGCGGCAAAAAAGCTAGAGCCGGCCCTGCTCAAAGCTGTGGTGGTTCAGTCTGTGTTCCTGAGGAGCTCTGCCGCCTTCTTTTTCTGATGCTTTGTGGGCTCTGGGGGGACTTATTCTCCAGAGCAGGGAAGTGCAAAGTTCATGAATTCCTAAAGTGAATCCAGTGCTCACTCCCTTCAAAGAGCATGACTGACCCCTGAAGATGTAAGGGCAGCTTTATAATATTCCCTTCTTTCCAACAAGAAGGGGCCAGAGAAATGGGAGGTGAATCAGCGAACATAGCCAAAGCAGAGGCCCCAGTGTGACGTTGCCCTCTATATAATTTTTTGAAAATATGCTAATGAGCATGAATATAATGTAACTGGAAGATGCTTCATGCAAATGATCTCTTGTAAGGTATCATTACAAAGCTTATAATCTACTGAGTGTGGTCATCCAATTTTGCAACAGAAAAGCTTCAAAAACAGACTCCAATGAGAAACTGATGAACTGGAATTAATTTGCAAACTAGATACCATTAACTTGGGCTTGAACAGAGACTGGGAGTGGCTGGGTCATTACACAAATTGAATCTATTTCCCCATGTTAAGTATCCTCACACCTTCTTGTCAACTGTCTGAAATAGGCCATCTTGATTATCACTACAAAAGTGTTTTTTCTCCTGCTGATAATAGCTCATCTTAATTAATTAGCTCTCAGAGTTGGTATGGCAACTTCCACCTTTTCATGTTCTCTGTATGTGTATATATATCTTCTTACTATATGTTCCATTCTATGAATCTGATGAAGTGGGCTGAAAAAAGCCCATGAAAGCTTATGCTCAAATAAATTTGTTAGTCTCTAAGGTGACACAAGTACTCCTGTTCTTTTGGTATCATTCTTGTATCTGAAACTAGAAATAGTAAATATAACTCTGAGGGCCTATTATAATTATGCAAAGTGTGGGCCATTAATGGTGGCTTGGAATCTTGATGGCTCCCATTAAACAGAACAATTGGTTGTAAATGGCTCTGTTTACTTGTAAATCCTCCTGTATACCTGTGTGCTGGAAAGTGGGTGATCATGTCACCTGCACTGGAATCCATCTTTAACCTGTTGTTTTTCCATTTAGAAGGAGGGGTGGGAACCCAGAAAGGTACAAAGGATTCCCGCCTTATGCAAAAGATATATAAGGGGGTGGAACAGCACAAAAGGGGGTGCAGTCATGACAAATCCCTTAGCTACCACCTGAGCTGGAACAAGGACTGTACCTGGGGAAAGGATTGGGCCCAGACTAGAAAGGAGTCTAGTCTGTGAAAGAAGCTTATTGGAACATCTCTGAGGGTGAGGTTTCATCTGTAATCTGTTTCTTACTGTATTAGGCTTAGATGTGCGTGTTTTTGTTTTATTTTGCTTTGTAATTTACTTTGTTCTGTCTGTTATTACTTGGAACCACTTAAATCCTACTTTTTATATTTAATAAAATCACTTTTTGCTTATTAATTAACCCAGAGACGTAATTAATACCTGTGGGAGCAAACAGCTGTGCATATCTCTCTATCTGTGTTATAGAGGGCGAACCATTTATGAGTTTACCCTGTATAAACTTTATACAGAGTAAAACTGATTTATTTGGGGTTTGGATTCCATTGGGAACTGGGTATCTGGGTGCTAGATACAGGAGCACTTCTTAAGCTGTTTTCAGTTAAGCCTGCAGCTTTTGGGGGACGTGGTTCAGACCTGGATCTATGTTTGCAGCAGTCTAGCATGTCTGGCTCAAGAAGACAGGGTACTGAAGTCCTGAATTGTCAGGGAAAATGGGCCCAGCACATCAGGTGGCAGTCTCAAGGGGGTCTCTGTCACACCCAGCTACCCGAGTTGTGAAGGCCAAAAACTGGGTTAAAAAAATCATTAGCTAAGTTCCTGGAGTAGAGGTCCATCAATGGCTATTACCCCAGATGATCAGGGAGGCACCCCATGCTGCGGGTGTCCCTAAACCTCTGACTGCCAAAAGCTGGGATTGGACGACAGGGGATGCATCACTCAGTAAATTGCCCTGTTCTGTTCATTCCCTCTGAAGCAACTGGCACTGGCGTCTGCGGGAAGACAGGCTACCGAGCTAGATGGACCAGAGGTGCTGGAACTATGGGTGCTGCTGCGTCCCATGGCTTGAAGTGGTTTCCATCATATACAGGGTTTACAGTTTGGTTCAATGGCTCTCAGCACCCCCACAACACAAATTGTTCCAGCACTGTTAAGATGGACATTCTTCTGACCCAGTATGACCATTCTTATGAGCTATTCCCTTTATCTGACAGCAAGTAGATGGTGGTAGCAGTCACTCGGACTAGCCAGGAGTGGCCAGGACTGAGCCAAAGTGCCATATGGTTCTCCATCCCCTCGCCCCCACTTAGGGAAAACTGTTCATGGATGATGCCTCAGTTGTATGGCAGTTGTGCTCCCCTCCGGCCTGCTGTCCCTTATTCTCAGTCTCTCCCCAGGTAGTCAGTGGCCTTACTGAGGCTGCAAAGAGCTTTGGGCTGCCTTCCTGTCCTCCAAGCTGTCTGGAAGAGTCTAAGGGAGTGTTTCTTGGCATTGGTCCTGTAAGAGAGCAGGACAGTTGCTGTGGTGCTGATGGTATTGGCAGTGGAGGAGAAATGGATGAGCTTCCCCCTGAAGATGCCTGAGCTCTGGGAGAGGCTGCTGCACATGTGGAATTTTGGGGAGACAGGAAGGGGACAGGAGGCTGGGGTTGCCAAGAGGGTGACAGGCTAATTAGTATAATTAGGCCCATGATGCCCTGTGACCAGACTGGGGAAAAAGACTGACATGGGGCAGCCTTGTGGGCTTTTTTCAGGGCGTTAGCTCTGTCAGCAAGAGAGGCTCCCAGTGGAATAGCTGTGCCGTCCAGTGTGAGCTAAGCAAGTGGTTCAGCCCATGCTCTAAAGCAGGTGGCCAGCGAGTGAGCAAGGGTCACATGGTCTATAGTTTCAGCTTTGTACAGTGGTAGTCTATCCTCATCATCATATCCACTCATTATACTCCTCACCTGAACATAGCCACTCTATGAACTTCATACCCTCAAATCTCAATGCCTGTACTTTGACCCATCAATCTTTTATCCCCAATCGGGGATATTGCAGATTATGTATTCCTTATGCCACCCGATTTTAAGCCAAACTTTGCACCCTCGATAATCTGTATGTTATTCCCTGATAACCAGAAACTTCTATGCTCAAACACTGTTCACTTTTTTTAACATCATCTTAATAAAATTTCTAATTGTAGCCTCTGAGGTTCAGCTGAGGCATGGTTATTGCTAATTGAAAACTTTTCCCAATATCCCACCTTGAGAGCTTGAATTACAGCTGTACTGGGTAATTTTTGGCAGCCTTTGTAGAAGCTGACTTCTTACCTGAGTAAAAAAACAGGTGAGATGAAGGTCCTTGGGAGGGTTTCTTCTTTGTTTTATCTCCTTTTGTCTGAGCTCTCTACATTTCTTACTAGGGTTCTTTGAGGTGTTTCTGGTTTGTTGGGGTGGGAATAAACATTGGTCTTATCTTAAAGCTGTCGTGGTTTATTCTGTGTTCCTGATGTTGAGATGAGTTCCTGTCTGCATTCTGTAAAACTTGCCCATACCGGTATTGCCCTGTCCTCTTCTTTTGTCATTCAGTGTTGCACGCATTCTAAAACAATATGCATTTCCTCACCTTTTGGGGGCGAAGCCAGACTTTGAGGCACCTGCTCCCCTACTTGGTGTAAACTTTGCTTGTGCCAATCAGAAACGAACACAAACAGGTTTTGGGCCCCGTCCCCTATGACACTTCTATGATGTCATAGTTGGTACTTTATGGGCCTGCCTGCCATGTGCAGGCAGGGAGAGGAGAAAGAAAAACGAATCCTGTGTATCCTGTGTACACCCGTAACCGAGCCTGATCACCTCAAAGCCTCTCTCTCAGCTCACGTGTTTCAAACAGTGTCTACGTTTGCCGGTCGTTATGCGTTGGTTTGTATTTGTAAGTATCAGTTATTACTAAATGCTGCATCTTTGTTTATAAATATTGTTAGTAGATATTTTAGTCATTGTGTGTTTTAAGTTTCATTAACTCTATTAGCTAATCAAACACTGCTCCCTTACCCCTTGTAATTATCCCCAATAAAACTTTAAATTGATTAATTTTAGTTGTGTGTGTGTGTGTGTGTGTGTGTCTGCAGTTTGCATCGTGACCCATACTCTCCTTGCATCCCTTACCAATATAGTCTATTGCCACGTGCAGCCTGGTAAATAACAGGCCTGCATTTTCTTTCGCCCCTGCATGCCCGTGGCAATCCACTGTGGACACTCTGTTTGAAACACGTGAGCTGAGAGAGAGGCTTTGAGGTGATCAGGCTCGGTTACGGGGCCCAAAACCTGTTTGTGTTCGTTTCTGATTGGCACAAGCAAAGTTTACACCAAGTAGGGGAGCAGGTGCCGCAAAGTCTGGCTTCGCCCCCAAAAGGTGAGGAAATGCATATTGTTTTAGAATGCGTGCAACACTAAATGACAAAAGAAGAGGCCAGGGCAATACCGGTATGGGCAAGTTTTACAGGATGCAGACAGAACTCATCTCAACACCTGAGACAATTGTTTTCCTTGTTTGGTGCTCTTTCTAATGAAAGTTGTATGAGATAGATCAAACTGTAAGTGATCCAGTATGATGTTAATTTGATAATTTACATTGGGGTCCTGGTCTAATACAGTAGTCTATGCTTTTTTCCTCAGCATTTTACAGGGTCAATACAATTAGCTAATTAGCATAAAATATCCCAGAATGCTTCAGTATCTCTTCTTGTCTTTAAATTGGTAATAAAATGAGGGAAAGTCAAAGTCTGTGTAAATATCTTATTGCTTAATTATAACAGAGGTAGGTTTACATTGACCTGATGGAGGAAAGTTTTCAGGGTATTTTGAGTTCTAGTGAAAACTCCCTTTAACCTGAAAGAGTGATCAGATATTAGTGGCATGTAAGATTGGCAAGTTTTCTTTAGCTTTGCGTAGTGGCAGTATCATAACCAATGAGGTTAATCTGAGGTGTGATTTTTGCTAGTTGAAAACTTTTCCCAATACCCCGCCATGACAACTTGAAATATAGTTGGCATTGGCAATTTTTGATAGTCTCCTGTAAGACTGATATGGTTGTTGTAAAATCAGATTTTAATTGTGGGTGTTCATTATTGATGAATCTATTAATAGCCTTTTAAGTGTATGTGGGTTTTGAGCATACCTAGCTGTGAGTGATGATATTGTTCAGTGTTTTAACTGGTAGGTTTTCTTCTCTTATTTTTTTCTATCATTACCTGATACTAGTGAGTGCAGCTGAATAACTGCATGTAGGGAATGTTCTGTTTATTTAACCAGTAAATATGTCTCTTGATAATTCAGCTTTTGGCCCCTTTCACTGGTACACCAGGCTCCTAAAGAGCCCTGTATTGAGAGGGTTTAAGGTATGGCTTCCCAGGGCATTATGGCAGGGGCAGTGAAGATAAGCACACAGTCTAAATTCTCAACCTTATTAGACTGGGCAATATCTGCACTAAGCATTTTTTTCTCATCCCACTGGATATTGCAGGTTGGGTACAGTCTTTCATATGCAGGCTCTCCCTGTTAGCCTGGGGACCAGTCTCCTCAGCTCTAGTGTTCTCATTGCCTTCAGGGTAGGTGGGAGAAGAGACAGGACAACCCATGTGGCCTCAGTCCCCTATTTTATATCCTCAGTCCATGTGCTTGGAGAACACAAGTCCAGGCATGTTTGTTGGAGATTGCTGAATCACCAGCAAGGTTGAGCAATTCCCCAGGGTTAGCCTTGTGCAAGTGAGTCCTTGCATTGTAACTCCCTTGCTGGACAATGGCTGTTGATGATTGTTCAACGCCCGCCCGGGCGTTGGTTACTTCCCTTTCCTGGTCTCTGGGGATCTAATATCTGGGCGATTCTCTAACTCACAACATAATTTAGTGACAACCATACAATACAGCCTCATAACTTCATGTGCACTAATGATATATATATTTAGATACAACAGTGGCTTTCAGCAGATCATAGCCTTTCTCACGATACCTTACATGGCATGCTTTATATGAAATACCACAATGATACATTAAAGATGAATATGGGGTTTACAGTATCAGGGGGTAGCCGTGTTAGTCTGTATCTACAAAAACAACAAGGAGTCTGGTGGCACCTTAAAGACTAACAGATTTATTTGGGCATAAGCTTTCGTGGGGTTTACAGGGCGCTCCCATGAGGTTTAGCATGTCAAACCAGGGTTGAGCAAAAGTGCTGTGTGGTAGAAGAGACAGTGGCAGTATGTGATGCTCTGTACCTCGGAGGGGACACCCTACACCCCCATGTTCATCTTTATAAAATGATTTTGTGGTATCCAATGCAAAATTTGTCATGTTGGGTGTCTTTGGAAGGCTCATGATGCACTGAGCATGGTTGTTACAGTGATGTTATAGTAATTGTTACAGTAATGTTATAGTAAGGGTATAGATTATAATTTCATGTACATAGTTATGAGGCTGAAAATGTATCCTCAAGGCTTAAAGCAAACCCATGCAAAAACTCTCCAAGAACAGAGAGGCAGTTCACACCTCGTCAGGGCATTGATGGGACAAGCCCAGCCCAACCCCACAGGAACATAAACCCTTGAGGGAATCACCCCCTTCCTTTAGGCAGTTTGGGACTGCAATGAGGTAATACTCACCTAACTCTGAAGGGGGGGCAAAGCCAGTAGGGAAGAAAGGACATGATAAAAGGGAGAGACATTTTGCCATGCTCTCTCTCCCACCTACATCTACAGATACCACCGCCACCAAACGACTGAATCACTGATCAAAGGGGAGAGCCTGATTCTACCTGAAGCAGTCCATTTGGTTTGCAGTGTGTCAGAGACTCCGCTTGGGAAAACAAGCCTGGTACATATCAATTTATTTGTTAAATTGACAAACTTATATAAGGTTGCAGTGTCCAGTGGGCATAACTGGACACTGCAAGATGGAGGTTCCTAGGGTTGTTTCTAGGACTGGAGATATTGGCTAGTGTCATTCGCTTGCAAGTAGCTGAAAGCAGCTTACATTTCAGAGGCTGTGCGTGAACAGCCCAGGAGTAGGGGTTCTAACGCAGAGCAGGGTAAGGTTGGCTCACAGAGTCAAGGATTGGCATGGCCTAGCAGATCACTGGTCCAGACAACACCAGGGGGGAACGTCACATAGTATTATAGTCTGTGAGGTTCAATTGAGGCATAACTTTTCCGAAAGCCCTGCCTTGATAGCTTGAAATATAGCTGTTGCTGGCAATTTTTGGTAGTCTCTGTGGCAGCTGACTTTTTGCCTGAGTGAAAAACAGATAAGGTGAAGAAGGTTTTCTGGGAGGCTAGGTTCTTTCTTTCTTTTCTTTCTTTTCCTCTGGGCTTTCTGAATTTCTTACTGGGTTTCTATGGGATATTTCTGATATATTGGAGCAGGAATAAACATTGGTCTTGTCTTAAAGCTGTGGTGGTTTAGTCTGTGTTCCTGAGGAGCTTGTTTGCCTTTTCTAGTGCTCTTTCTAATGAAAGAATGAAAGTTCTATGAGATAGGTCAAATTGTACATGATCCAGTATGACGTTAATACGATAATTTACATTGGGGTCTTCTTCTAGTAGTCTCGGCTTTTTTCCTTGCCTCGGTATTTTATAGGGTCAATACAATTAGCTAATTAACATAAGATATCCCAGAATGTTTCAGTATCTCTTCTTGTCTTTAAATTGGTAATAAAATTAGGAAAAGTCAAAGTCTGTGTAAATATCTTATTGCTTAATTATAACAGAGGTAGGTTTACATTGACCTGATGGAGGAAAGTTTTCAGGGCATTTTGAGTTCTATGAAAACTCCCTTTAACTTGCAAGAGTGATCAGATTTTAGTAGCATGTAAGATTGGGGCATTTTCTTTAGCCTTGTGCAGTGGCAGTATCATAGCTAATGAGGTTAATCTGAGGTGTGATAACTTTTCCCGGTATTCTGCTGTGTTGATTTGAAATATAGTTGGCGTTGGCAATTTTTGATAGTCTCCTGTGAGACTGATATGGTTGTTATAAAATCAGAGTTTAATTTAGGTATTAATTATTGATGAATAAAGGTAGTCTCTTGGTCTATCCAAGGCCGTGATCAAGTGTCTTGATGTCTTTGGTCTTTTGCCCTCGAGATGAAAACCTTGTCTTTGCTTCTGGGACCTTGAAGTGAAAAAATATTCATAGCCTTCTAAGTGTATATCAGTTTTGAGTGGACCTAGCTGTGGATGATATTACTGTTTGTTTTATATAACAGATGTTTTTTCTTTTTTTCCCCTACCATTCCTATTGGGGGAAGTCTTTGCTTGTTACTAGTGAGTACTGCTGAATAACTGCGTGTTGGGAATGTTCTGTTTATTTAACCAGTAAATGTCTCTTGATAATTCAGGCTTTGGCCCCTCTCATAAGGAGCCCTGTAGTGAGTGGGGTTAAGGTATAGCTTCCCAGTACACTACCCACAGGGCATTGTGGTGGGGGCGGTGAACTCTGGGTATGAATGTCTCCAGGCTGGGTGACCCTTAGTATTAACAGATACTCGCTGTGGAGTGGAGGATATTTCTCTGGGTCCTCAGGTCTTCTGTCACGGGGATTAGTGTTTCATAGCAATGGAGCAGAGCTACAACTCCGTAGTAATGTCCCTGAGCACTTGGTCGGCACATGGGGCTCTCCACCCTTCAGACCCCCCCTGCACATACTCCAGGTGGTTGGGGCAGCCTTACCGCCCACCTCTTGGGTTTTCCTTGAGCAGGTCCTGCGAGAGGTGCTCCCCACCCACCCCTCACCCCAAGCCCTCCGGATCTTTTCATCTAGCCCCTGTCCCCTGAGCCTCCCTGGTTCCCTCCCCTCCATAATCTGAGCCAGCTTTGCACTCTGCAGACAGTTTGTTTCCAAGCCCACCAAGGAACAACTTTACGTGCTTGTGCTCCATACGTTTCACTTCCTCACCCTCGTGTCCTGCTCCAATAGCAAGTGATGGGAGTTTCTACCACCTATAGAGGGTGAGGAACCCCCGTGTGCCAGTCTCTATTTCACCCTGGTCCCACGCCCTCCCAGGGATATGGGTTGGTGGCTCCTTCACGGAGCGGTGAGCATGGGCCTGTACCTAGCATGATTCACCCCCATCCCCAACCCCTGCCCCTTTTGCAGCATGAGGGAGAAGCTGGCGCACGCCTATCTAGAATGTGCCAGGTTGCAGCCCCTATTCTGTCTCCTCTCGAACCTCCTGTTGAGGTTATGGCTGCACTTTTCCCCACACCTTTTCATATTCGCACACCATTTCCATGTCGCCACACAGTCGTGAGACCTCCTCATCAACCTCTTCCTGGCACTGGCCAAAGTGGCCATCTACAACACCAGGAGGACAATGCTGGACGAGGGGGTGATCTGTGACTGTGAGGCCTATTTCCGTTCCTTCCTTGTTTCACACATCTGGGCAGAGTTCCTCTGGGTGGCATCCACTGGCTCCTTAGACAGCTTTGAGGAGCAGTGGACTTTGTCAAGGATTCTGTGCTCAGTGTTCCCCTCTGGATCTCTGCTTCTGACCCCCTCCTGCACCCCAACACCCTGCCCCAACTCTGAGCCCCCCAGAACCCCTTCCTGAACCCCAAATCCCTCATCTCCAGCCACACCCCCAAGTCTGCACCTCCAGGCAAAAGTCCTGCCCCGCACATCCCACCCCCTTGCCCCAGCCCTGAGCCCCAGACCACACCCCAAACCCCCCATCCTCAGCTCCTTTGGATCATGGGCATCAACAATTGTCTTCAAAATTGAGAACCACTGGTTTAGTCTGTGTTTCTGAGGTGCTTGTTTTTCCTTTTCTGGTGCTCTTTCTAATGAAAGATGTATGAAATAAATCAAACTGTAAACATTCCAGTGTGATGTTAATTTGATAATTTTACATTGTAGTCTTTTTCTAAGTCTCAGCTTTTGTTCCACCTTGGCATTTTATAGGGTCAATACAAGTAGCTAATTAGCATAAAATGTCCCACAATGCTTCAGTATCTCTTCTTGTCTTTAATTTGGTAATAAAATTAGTGACAGTCAAAGTCTGTGTAAATATCTTATTGCTTAATTATAACAGAGGTAAGTTTGCATTCACTTGGTGAAGGAAAGTTTCCAGGGCATATTGAGGGCTAGTGAAAACTCCCTTTAACTTGAAGAGTGATCAGATTTTAGTGGCTTGTAAGATTGCTGAAGTTTTCTTTAGCTTTGCGCAGTGGCAGTATCGTAGCTAATGAGGTTAATCCGAGGCGCGATTATTGCTAGTTGAAAACTTTTCCCAATACCCCGCCATGACGACTTGAAATATAGTCGGCATTGGCAATTTTTGACAGTCTCATGTGAGACTGATATGGTGGTTATAAAATCAGAGTTTAATTATTGTCTGTATAGTACGTTTTTAAAGTGTATTTGGGTTTTGCGTGTCGTCAATGGTAGGTGATGTTATTTTCACCGACAAGCTGTGTGTTTTGAGCTTTTTCTACTGTTCCCATGGGGGTAAATCATGACCTGGTACCAGTGAGTAGACATGCTGGGAGGGATTGTGTTGTTTGTTTAGCCAATAAATGTCGCTTTTTAGTCCCTTTCGCAGGTACGCCGGGCTCACAAGGAGCCCTGTAGCGAGCGGGGTTACGGGATGGCTTCCCAGGGCAGGACCACAGGGCAGTGTGGCGGGGCCGGTGAGCCCGGTATGGACACACACTCGCCGCGGAGCGGAGGGTTTTACTCCGAGTACTCGGGTGTTCCGCCGCGCCGCGGGGATTCGTGTGTTACAGCAACAGCTTGTGATGCTCCCCGCCCCGAAGGGCTGAGGGACCTCGGGGAAGGGATGGGGGGGGCCTCAGCCGCCTGTCCCCCGCCCCGGGTAACGAATGGGGGTCCGCGGGCTCTCAGCCGCCTGTCCCCCGCCCCGGGTAACGAATGGGGGTCCGCGGGCTCTCAGCCGCCTGTCCCCCGCCCCGGGTAACGAATGGGGGTCCGCGGGCTCTCAGCGGCTTGTCCCCCGCCCCGGGTAACGAATGGGGGTCCGCGGGCTCTCAGCGGCTTGTCCCCCGCCCCGGGTAACGGATCGAGGGACGCCCCGCAGCGGCTTGTCTCCCGCTCTCGGACGGAAGCGAGGCTCGCACAGGCGCGCCGCCCTTGCCCCCGCTCCACTGTCCCGCGGGCTGACAAGCCAGGAAGCGGCGGCTCCCGTTTCCCGGCCGCCGCCATTTTCCCCGCCCCATTCTCCGGGGCCTCCCTCACTCGTTTCCCGCCTTCCCCCTCCTCTGAAGCGAGAGTACAGCGGCTGAATCCGCCTCAGGCCGGCTCCAGCTTGGTGACGCAAATGTCTAATTTGCATAAAGTCTCCCAGAGATCTCTGCGGCGATCTGGTGGTTTTGAGTGGCATGAAGGCGCTGAACCCCTCAACCCTGCCGGATTTGGCTGGCACTGCTGGGTGCCTGAGGTAGTGTTCCTCAGGGCGGCTCGTACCCGGCTCGCCGCCACCTTATCCTGGCCTTCCCCCTAACCGGACAGATTATGGCCCGTCGAGGGGCTGCGGCGCCGACGGAGTTATCGTTAGCTTTGCGCAGTGGCAGTATCGTAGCCAATGAGGTTAATCCGAGGCGCGATTATTGCTAATTGAAAACTTTTCCCAATACCCCGCCATGACGACTTGAAATATAGTCGGCATTGGCAATTTTTGACAGTCTCTACGGAGACTGAACATAAATGTTTAACAATAGATTGAAAAAAACTTTTGTTTGTTTTTGTGGTTGATTTTTATGCTTGTTTTATGTAAGTCGTTTTATACTCTTGGGTTAGTTAAATATAGTTGTTTATATTTATGCTTTTTTTCTGCTTTCGTGGGTTTTATTCTTATTGAATGGTTTTCCTGGGTTGTTTTTATTGTCTTTTCTGTCTCTATTGTTTGTATGAAATTTTGTAATTTATCAGGTGTATAAGTTTGTTGCATCTATGTGTAGTAAATGTTGATGCTTTTATTCTCTTTATTTTTTGACACTGTCTATTCCTATTAATACAATATTTTAATAAACTGAGAACAACTCTAACTATTTTAAATAAATCTCATTTTGTATTTTCTTTTCCCTCCCCTACCATTAAAAGGGGAATATGGCCTGAAAATTAAAGTTAAGAAAGCAAAAAAAAAAAAAAAAAACACAAAGTAAAAGGAATGGCATTATATATGAAATAACAAGGAGTCTAGTGGCACTTTAAAGACTAGCATATGCTGAAGGTCAATTTATTCAGGAAAAAGAACAGGAGTATTTGTGGCACTTTAAAGACTAACAAATTTATTAGAGCATAAGCTTTCGTGGGTTACTGCCCACTTCTTCGGATGCATATAGAATGGAACATATATTGAGGAGATATATATATACACACATACAGGGAGCATGAACAGGTGGGAGTTGTCTTACCAACTCTGAGAGGCCAATTAAGTAAGAGAAAAAAAAATTTTTTGTAAGTGATAATCAAGCTAGCCCAGTACAGTGGATGTAAGTCCACTCCCAATTATTGATAAGGAGGTGTCAATACCAAGAGAGTGAATATTGCTTTTGTAGTGAGACAGCCTAGGGGGGCGCTAGGGGATGAGAGCTGAGGAAACGTTGTTCTAAGTCAGCCATAAAAATGTTGGCATACTGTGGGGTCATGCGGGTACCCATAGCATTGCCACTGACTTGAAGGTATAGGTTGTCCCCAAATCTGAAATGGTTGTGCGTGAGGATAAAGTCACAAAGCTCAGGAATAAATCTACACAGACACACCCCTAGAGCCCCGAGCAGGGGTATTCTATCTGCTACCCAAGATCCATAAACTTGGAAACCCTGGATACCCCATCATCTCAGGCATTAGCACTCTTACAGCAGGATTGTCTGGCTGTTTGGACTCTCTCCTCAGACCCTACGCTACCAGTACTCCTAGTGATCTTCGAGACACCACTGACTTCCTGAGGAAACTACAATGCATTGGTGATCTTCCTGAAAACACCAGCCTGGTCACCATGGATGTAGAAGCTCTTTACACCAATATTCCACACAAGGATGGACTACAAGCTGTCAGGAACAGTATCTCTGATGTAGCCATGGCACACCTGGTGACTGAGCTTTGTGACTTGTCCTCACCCACAACCATTTCAGATTTCCCTCTCTTGATATTGACACCTCATCAATTATTGGGAGTGGACTACATCCATCCTGACTAAATTGGCCTTCAACATTGGTTCTCCACTTGTAAGGTAACTCCCTTCTCCTCATGTGCCAATATATATTTATGCCTGTATCTGTAATTTTCACTCCATGCATCTGAGGAAGTGTTTTTTTTTTGTTACCTACAAAAGATTGTGCCCAAATAAATGTGTTAGTCTTTAAGGTGCCATTGGACTCCTCATTGTTTTTGTGGATACAGACTAACACAGCTACCCCTCAGATATATATATGAAATAAAATCAGGCAGAGGCTAATACAGCCACCAGGGAGAAGGCTGGGATTTCTTTCTACAGAGGACTGAGAATGAACAGTTTGGTGTGACACACAAGACCCTTCTGGAGAGTTCACAGGTATTTCAATAGTTTCTAGAAACTGCTTTGAATATACCCATACTACATCACATGATATCAAGCAGTGTAATTCATTAGAGCTTATTAATTAGAATTTACTCACTTATAAAAGTGATCTTAGACTTTTACCATGAAAGAATGAAAATTCTATGATCGATCAAACTGTAAATGATCCAGTATGACATTAATTTGATAATTTACATTGGGGTCTTTTTCTAATACAGTAGTCTAAGCTTTTTTCCTTGGCATTTTATAGGGTCAATACAAGTAGTTAGTTTCTTTGATAGCGTATGACATAATCTCTCACATGCGTCTGACGAAGTGGGCATTCACCCAGGAAAGCTTATGCTCCAATACATCTGTTAGTCTTAAAGGTGCCACAGAACCCTCTGTTGCTTTTTACAGATTCAGACTAACACGGCTACCCCCTGATACAATTAGTTAATTAGCATAAAATATCCCAGAATGCTTCAGTATCTTTTCTTGTCTTTAAATTGGTAATAAAGTTAAGGAAAGTCAGAGTCTATGTAAATATCTTATTGCTTAATTATAACAGAGGTAGGTTTACATTGACCTGATGGAAGAAAGTTTTCAGGGTATTTTGAGTGCTGGTGAAAACTCCCTTTAACCTGAAAGAGTGATCAAATTTTAGTGGCTTGTAAGATTTTTTTTTTTTTTTTTTTTTTTTATAGCTTTGCACAGTGGCAGTATCATAACTAATGAGGTTAATCTGAGGGGTTGTTATTGCTATTTGAAAACTTTTCCCAATACCCTGCCATGACAAATGGAATTTTTGATAGTTTCTTGTGAGACTGATATGGTTGTTATAAAATCAGTGTTTAATTTTGTGTGTTTACTACAGCTTGTATAGTAGGTTTTTAAGTGTGTTGGGGTTCTGAGTGCAGCTAGTGGTAGGTGATGCATTGGTTTAACCAAGAAGCTTTGAGTGCTTTTATCTTAAATCATTCCTTGTTACTAGTGCTGCTGAATAATTGCATGTATGGAATGTTTTTTTTTCTTTAACCAGTAAATGTCTCTTGCTTATAAAAATGATCTTAGACTTTTACCATGAATTAACCATATTCTTTTAACTTAGAAAAAGCAGTTGCTGAGAAGTGGTTAGTTGAAACATCCTAACTGGCTAAGTTCTGTGTTGTGGCTGCCACTGTAGTACCCATCTCACACCTTTCACATCATGATAGACTATCAGGTACTTACATCACATCACAGCCTTAGTTGCCATGGGTTGAATCCCTGTATTGAAGAGGGCATCTGCAATCCTTCATTTTGTGCAAATTTAGTGCAGCTTTTGAGCTGTTGACTCATTGCCTGACTCCCCTATCTCAAAATTCAATGAACAACTGTATTCCCTATTTACATGGCTAGGGATCCAGCACATTTGAGAGAAACAAAGTGGTCTGAGTGGTTTGAGTAGAGAAGGGGGAGCCGGGAGCCTCTGACTGCCAGATATGGGGATTGAATGACAGGGGATGGATCACTTAATAAATTGCCCTGTTAGTAGGGCCAGGGTGGGGTAAGGAATCCTGCCTCTGTGCTGTACCTGCTCTAAGGAGAAACTGATGACTTTATTTTCCAGTGTTGTCCATCTGGCATCTTTCACCAGCAATGCAGTCATTTTCTTTGAGGGTATGGCTCCACTGCACAGTTAACTCAACTTACTCCTCTTGAGCTACAAAAACCTTCATGTCTGCCTCCAGCCAGATAGCAACACACTAGGAAGGTGTTCTCTGGCTTGCCATTCCAGTCAGAAGAAATTCTGTACCGGAGCTGGAGAACTGCATTTGTTAGCACTAGATACCACACATGAATGTGGGGATTGAATGCCAAACTAGCACACGTGAAATGGGAATTGATGTCTGTCCCTGAACCAAAGAAGAACTAGATGGCAAGAATATTCAGCTGAGGAGGCATTGTGAAAAGGCATTGGAAGGCTAATAGCACCTAAATTAAGCTAGCATGGGCCTACATTACTGATTGGTCATGCTAATAGCTGATATCTTGTCCTCACTCAAGTTTTAGCCTCTTCCAGTTAACTCTGGTTAAAAGCACCAAAGAACTCAAGTGAGGCAGTTTTGTGTATGGGTGGGACTTGAATTAAGGAGACCACTTGAGTCTATACCTTGAGCTAACTTGCCATGAAGACAAGTCTTTAGAGTTTCGATTTAAAAGCTGTTTTATTGGAAAACCATATCACCAGTGGTGATGGCCCTGCCATTTCTACTTCACCAAGCATTTCACACAGAGTTCAGTTCAGCAGCTAGAGCAAAGTCTATTTCCTAAGGGCCCAATTCTGAGAGGTATTGAGGCCCGTTCATTTCAATGGGAGTTGCAAGCAATCAATAACAACCAGGATTGGGCCAATTCTGCATTTGCCTTTCATGTCTTGACACATACTTGTTCAGAATCAATGAGGCCCTGGACTGTTGGTTTAATGTTGTGCTAATTTGCACTCTGAGATTTTAATAGGATGGCACTGGATGTAAATCAGCACAGAATTGGCCTTTAAAGCTAGTCCCTGGTGTTGCTTTCTTTTTGCCTATAACCTATCTGAATCTCTAAATCCATGCTGTAGTTTTTCCAGCACACATGGCCTAATTCTCCATTAGGTAGTTAGTGATACACCTCTACCCCGATATAACGCGACCCGATATAACACAAATTCAGATATAATGTGGTAAAGCAGCGCTCCAGGGGGGCAGGGCTGCGCTCCAGCAGATCAAAGCAAATTTGATATAATGCAGTTTCACCTATAACGCAGTAAGATTTTTTGACTCCCGAGGACAGCATTATATCAGGGTAGAGGTGTATAACCTTTATCAACAGCAGTCATTACTGTTGTACTCTCTCTATGAGCTAAGATCAAGTGTAGGTAGTCTCTTGGTCTATACAAGGCCGTGATCAAGTGTCTTGATGTTTTTGGTCTTTTGGCCTCGAGATGAAAACCTTGTCTTTGCTTCTGGGACCTTGAAGTGAAAAAATTCTCTAAGTTATTTTGTACATGGAATCAATGCTCATTGCTTCCAACCAAGAACGTAACAGGTTAGTGCAGCCTAGCCTACCTTAATGTGGATGATGCAGGAAAGATGCAGCTCGCTTTACCATAATATGGCTATTTTCACTAATCACTTGATTACTCTATGTCCCTGGATGACTTTAGAAATTAAAATATGCAGACAAGGCATCAATACAAATGCACTGCAGTTTATTTTTTATTCACACTAAGATACAGAACACAGTATACACCAAGAAAGATGTCTGTCACTTGTTCCTGGGAAGCAAGATGTAGATTCCAAGGAACTTGGGTGGTGGTGCTGGGAAAGAAAGACATGATTCCTGTGAATTTAGGACTTCCAAATTAACAACCGCAACAATCCACGGTTGTGTGTATCTATGCCTGAGACCCACAGATCCCCAAGTCATCTCGCTATGTAATACTGCAATACACCAACGTTAACGACCTAGAGATGATAATAGCAACATGGCCAGACTACATGCACATGGTGTTTAAAATGTCTGTTTTGTCACAGGTTGCTGGGAGTTTCTTAACTCATACCCATGAGACTTCATAGCAAAGCACAGATGTATAAGTTTTATATATTAATTATATTGGCATCACAATGATAGCCATACAGCACTCTCTAAGCTCCCTATGTCCTTTCCCAGCATATATGGGGTCCAGCATAAACCTGGGATGAATTTCTGGAGGCTGCTGATTATTCTAAAGTCTCAGTCAGGAACAGGGAGAGGATAGTGCAGTGTCCCTTGACCTAATGACGATACTTCTTAGTAGGGAAATAATGATGTCTACTGGACTGTGTTAGCCAGGAAACTGGGTGTGCCTGTGTTTGGAGAGTGAAAAAATAAAGCACGGGGGATTGTTAATAGTTGATCGCAAGGTCTCTGTGTTTTCTTTACAAAAAAATGCAATCTCGCATGTGCACACTACACTACAGGACATGCAGTGACGCTTTAAAAACATACCCTGACTCATTAGGTTTCATTTTTAGGAAAAGTGGTGCACAAGTGGTGTTGTCAGAGTTCCCTATCACTTTGGCCTTTTCTACACTGCCAATTTTCAGGAAATCTCTCACCAGCGCCAGTGACTGTTTTTAACCATCCTGTCATCTGGAGTACAATAAGATAAGAGGACAGAGTGGTAAAAAGACTCGCTGTGACAGAAGTGGGGCTGCTTTGTAATAATTTGTGATCACTGTATGGTTGATTTGGTTCAGATGTTTACTGTATGGATATACTAACTTAATTTAATAGGTGGTTGTGAGGAAAAGCAGTCAGGACGGAAACAATGGCTGAGAGTGAGCCACCCCACAGTAAATACTTGGCAGCCCTTATGGGACAATGGTAGAGCCATTGGTTCTGAGGCATCTGGCCCTATATCCAGCTGAGGCTACTGAACTGGTTTGGACAAGCAAGTCCAAGGCCTGGTAACCAACAAGAACAAAGGACCTTCTAACTGGATCATCAGGGACTCCCTCCCTCTCTCAAGAGGGTAGTAGTTGGGGAGCTGTTTGGGGAAACCAGACTGACACAGCTTCCTGCTAGGGTGTCTGAAGAAGCTAGGTAGGCTACCATAAGGGGATGGTACATCATTAAGTGGGCTAGACATACATGTGGATTGTTAAAACAATGAGGAGTCCTTGTGGCACCTTAGAGACTCACACGCTTATTTGGGCATAAGCTTTCGTGGGCTACAGCCCACTTCATTTATAATCCCTTCAGGCTGGGAGCTGGAGTTCCCAGGCCCACCACCAGGTGGCAGTGCCTTAGTGGAGTCTCAGCTGCCTCAGTGGTCAGGTACCACTAACAAGCCATGGGCTGCCCAGCACTACAGAGGGGCATTGCATAATTCATGGGTCCACCTGGGGTCCAGCACCTTTGGACCTACCTCATGACGCAGCATGCCCCTGGCACCACCCCACAGTCGTGTCCACCTTGCTCCACACTGCAGCACAGCACCCCCCCTTCACGCCCCTGGCATGTGATGCAACATCCAGTCACCATGCATCACACAGCATCCTGTGGCACAACCCCCATGGGACTGTCCCGTGGCACAGCCTACCCAGACACCAGCCTCTGGCACAGTTCCCCTGGGACCGTCTGTGGCACAGTCCCCGTGGGATTGTCCTGTGGCACAGACTCCCTGACACCATCTTGTGGCACAGCCCCCCGTGGCACCAGTCTGTGGCAGAACCTCTCATGGCACCATCCTGTGGCACAACCCCCCTCCACGGTACCGTCCTGTGGCACAGTCCCCCTTCCCACCGCCCATGGTACCGTCCTGTGGCACAGCCCCCCTCCACTGTACCGTCCTGTGGCACAGTCCCCCTTCCCACCGCCCATGGTACCGTCCTGTGGCACAGCCCCCCGTGTCACGCTGCCTCCTAACCGCACCGCCCCCCGGCGCCAGGCTGGGGCTCAGCGCCTAGAATTGGCTCAGGACGGGAGCTGAAGTTCTCAGACCCACCACGAGGTGGCAGCGTCTCACTGGAACCACCGCGGCGCGCCGTGCGCCCGGCCGCTCGGGGAGCGCGCACGCCGTAGAGGTGGTGCGGGAGCGCGCCCGCGGGGCTGGCAGAAAAAGTTGCTGCGAGCGGAGAGCGGCGGCTGCGGGCCCGGCCGGACCATGGACGACCTGGGTGAGTGCGGGACCCGGGCAGGGCCCCCCGGGCAGCGACTACGGGCGATAACCGCCGCCCCCAGCGCCCCCAGCCTGCACCCCCCCAATCCCCCTCCGCCCCCAGCCTCCACCCCCAATCCCGCCTCCTGGGGCTCTCCCTACACCCCCCAGCTTGAACCCCCACGTCCCCCTCAGCCTGCACCCCCAACCCCCCCACCTGAACCTCTCCTCCCGGGGCTCTCCCTACACCCCCTCCAGCCTGCACCCCCACGTCCCCCTCCGCCCCCAACCTCCACCCCCAACCCCCCCACCTGAACCCCCCCTCCCGGGGCGCTCCCTACATCCCCTCCAGCCTCACCCCCACGTCCCCCTCAGCCTGCACCCCCAACCCCCCCACCTGAACCTCTCCTCCCGGGGCGCTCCCTACACCCCCCAGCTTGAACCCCCACGTCCCCCTCAGCCTGCACCCCCAACCCCCCCACCTGAACCTCTCCTCCCGGGGCTCTCCCTACACCCCCTCCAGCCTGCACCCCCACGTCCCCCTCCGCCCCCAACCTCCACCCCCAACCCCCCCACCTGAACCCCCCCTCCCGGGGCGCTCCCTACACCCCCTCCAGCCTCACCCCCACGTCCCCCTCAGCCTGCACCCCCAACCCCCCCACCTGAACCTCTCCTCCCGGGGCGCTCCCTACACCCCCTCCAGCCTCACCCCCACGTCCCCCTCAGCCTGCACCCCCAACCCCCCCACCTGAACCTCTCCTCCCGGGGCTCTCCCTACACCCCCTCCAGCCTCACCCCCACGTCCCCCTCCGCCCCCAACCTCCACCCCCAACCCCCCCACCTGAACCCCCCCTCCCGGGGCGCTCCCTACACCCCCTCCAGCCTCACCCCCACGTCCCCCTCAGCCTGCACCCCCAACCCCCCCACCTGAACCTCTCCTCCCGGGGCGCTCCCTACACCCCCTCCAGCCTGCACCCCCACGTCCCCCTCCGCCCCAGCCCGCACCCTTCCCTGGCTGCACCCCCTCTGCCTCCACCCCCAACCCCCCCGCCTGAACCTCTCCTCCCGGGGCTCTCCCTACATCCCCTCCAGCCTCACCCCCACGTCCCCCTCAGCCTGCACCCCCAACCCCCCCACCTGAACCTCTCCTCCCGGGGTGCTCCCTACACCCCCTCCAGCCTCACCCCCACGTCCCCCTCCGCCCCCAACCTCCACCCCCAACCCCCCCGCCTGAACCCCCCCTCCCGGGGCGCTCCCTACACTCCCTCCAGCCTGCACCCCCACGTCCCCCTCCGCCCCCAACCTCCACCCCCAACCCCCCCGCCTGAACCCCCCCTCCCGGGGCGCTCCCTACACCCCCTCCAGCCTCACCCCCACGTCCCCCTCAGCCTGCACCCCCAACCCCCCCACCTGAACCTCTCCTCCCGGGGCGCTCCCTACATCCCCTCCAGCCTCACCCCCACGTCCCCCTCCGCCCCAGCCCGCACCCTTCCCTGGCTGCACCCCCTCTGCCTCCACCCCCAACCCCCCCGCCTGAACCTCTCCTCCCGGGGCTCTCCCTACATCCCCTCCAGCCTGCACCCCCACGTCCCCCTCTGCCCCAGCCCGCACCCTTCCCTGGCTGCACCCCCTCTGCCTCCACCCCCAACCCCCCCGCCTGAACCTCCCCTCCCGGGGCGCTCCCTACACCCTCTCCAGCCTCACCCCCACGTCCCCCTCAGCCTGCACCCCCAACCCCCCCACCTGAACCTCTCCTCCCGGGGCGCTCCCTACACCCCCTCCAGCCTCACCCCCACGTCCCCCTCAGCCTGCACCCCCAACCCCCCCACCTGAACCTCTCCTCCCGGGGCGCTCCCTACACCCTCTCCAGCCTCACCCCCACGTCCCCCTCAGCCTGCACCCCCAACCCCCCCACCTGAACCTCTCCTCCCGGGGCTCTCCCTACACCCCCTCCAGCCTGCACCCCCACGTCCCCCTCCGCCCCAGCCCGCACCCTTCCCTGGCTGCACCCCCTCTGCCTCCACCCCCAACCCCCCGCCTGAACCTCCCCTCCCGGGGCGCTCCCTACATCCCCCCAGCTTGAACCCCCACGTCCCCCTCCGCCCCCAGCCCGCACCCTTCCCCGGCTGCACCTCCACCCCCCCTGCACTCCCACATCCTCCTCCACCCCTAGCTTGAACCCTCACATCCCCCTCCACCCCCAACCCGCAGCCTCAATTCCTCCCTGACCTCTCCCTGCATCCCCCCAGCCTGAACCCCCATGTCCCCCTCCGCCCCCAGCCCACACCCCCCTTCCTTGGCCTCTCCCTGCATCCTCCTCAGCTCCCTCCACCTGCACCCCCCTCCGCCTGCACCCCTACCCCCCTGAGCTCTCCCTGCACTCCCCAAGCCCGCACCTCCACCTCCCCATCCGCACCCAACCCCTTCCCGGCCACTCTCTGCACCCCCCTAGCCTGAACTCCCACATCCCCGTCCGCCCGCACCTCACTTCCCCGGCCTCTCCCTGCACCCTTCCAGCCTGAAACCCCAAGTCCCCTTCTGGCCCCAGCCCACACCCTTTCCCGACCTCTTCCTGCATCCCCTCAGCACCTCCTCTTGCCAGAACTCCCTCAACCCCTTCCTCCTCCCTGCCTGCATCCCCACACTCTCCTTCCAGCATGGAACCCTCAGCCCCTCCTACAAGCCCTTCCAGCCCGCACCCCTAGCACCCCTAACCTCTCTCCGGTCTCTGTCTGCATCCTTCTCAGCCCTTCCCTCCCAGTCCGCACCCCTCCACCGCGTCCCCCTCCAGCCTGCACCCCTAACCCCTCACCGGCCTCTGCCTGCATTCCGTTCAGCCCCTCCCTATAGCCCCATCAGCCCTCCCTCCCAAATCTGCACCCCCCCTGGTTGTACCCCCACCCCCTCTTCCTCAGATTGCACCCCCCATTGCACATCCACACACCCCTGAGCCCCTTCCCCTCCAGTCTGCACCCCCAGTCCCTTCACAACACACCTCTAACCTCTCATCCGCCTCTGATTGCATCCCTCACAGCCCCCCTTAGCCCACACCCTTTCCTTTCCAGGCTGCACCCCCACTCCCTTCAGCCCACACCCCCCTGTCACCTGCCTCTGCTTGTACCTCCCTCAGCCTGCATCCCCCGCACTCCATCCCTCAGCCCGCAACCCCGAGCCTGCATCACCTCTGCCTATACCCCCTGCATTCCCCATGCATCCTCAAGTCTGCCCTCCTACGCAGCCCCTGATCTTGCATCCCCAAGACCCCCTTCAGCCTGCACCCCTCCCCCACATCCCTCAACCTGCACCTCCTTCATCTCTCCTACACGTGCTTATCCCTTAGCCTGTGCCCCCAGATCGCCCCCAGCCTGCAACCCCTCATGGGCCTCTGCCTGCATCCTCCTCAGCCCCTCCCCCCCGAACACACCTCCCTGAGCTTGCAACCCCTCCATCTCCCACTTTCCTACACCCCAAATTGGTTTGTAAATCTGCCTGTGCCTCCACCTCCCCTCCCCCCCAGTGTGTATCCCACTCCACTCTTTCTTAGCTTTTACCTCACCACTGGCCTGTACCCTGCTTGTGCTCTTCCATTATCGTGCACCCTGTCTTCGATTGATCTGCCATAGACCTCCCTGCCTTTCCCTTGTGCACATTTTAAACCACTCACCCTTCCCTCTGCTTGTATCCTGACTAGGAGAATTGCACCTTTTACTGCTCTCTCAATCAGCAGTAATTCTTTCCCCTGCCATTGCTGTAGTGTCTGGCTTCTGTTTTTAGGCCTGGCTTGCATGTGTAAAGTGATCTCCTAGGAACCTTTGAGATGAAACTGACTGGCAGACTTTGCAATCGCATTGCAACCATGATACAATCATGTTCAGAATTCATTCCGGCACCATGTCCTTTCTCTGCTGCTCCCTCAGGTGCAGAGCAACCTTATGAACCATCCACAACTCCTCAGCAGAGGAGTATGTCAAACAACTGGCTTCATGCGAAAGCTCCATAGAATCTCTGTTTACCTCCCACCCCTATCAGGGAAGGAAGATGGATCCCCAAAAATTCCCTAGAGTTCTGGGAGATGTTAGGGTGACCAAGTTCTGCTTATGAAACTGATTAAATCAAACACTGGGGTAGGGCTGCAATCCATTACTTCCATCATACCTTTAATAGAAACCAGACATTCTCTTAAGAGCTGCTCCAAGAAAATCACAGTTTTATTACTGGACTCAGAAGCTCGAATTACAGTGCTAGCTTCAAGCCGGCACTAACACCTTCAGAAAAGACAGTCTAAACTGTCTTGGGATAAAACTGTTGAGAAACAGTCAGTTGGCCTTTAGGAGGCATGCTGCAGCCCTAACATTCATGGGGAGCAGCAGTTCCCTTCTTAGTGAGCAAACCCCCTCCCATATGGAAGTGGTCAACAGTCTAGTTCAGGGGTAGGCAACCTATGGCAAGCGTGCCGAAGGTGGCACACGAGCTGATTTTCAGTGGCACTCACACTGCCCGGGTCCTGGCCACCGGTCCGGGGGACTCTGCATTTTAATTTAATTTTAAATGAAGCTTCTTAAACATTTTAAAAACATTATTTACTTTACATACAACAATAGTTTAGTTATATATTATAGACTTATAGAAAGAGTCCTTCTAAAAACGTTAAAATGTATGACTGGCACGCAAAACCTTAAATTAGAGTGAATAAATGAAGACTCGGCACACCACTTCTGAAAGGTTGCCGACCCCTGGTCTAGTTAGATGTTGGAGAAGAACTTCCAATAGCAACAAACTGATAGTTGTATTGTAGGAGGAGGCAGTCTTGTTTTTTTCCCCCTCATATCCCACAGCTTAGGCACTTTTCAGAGATGTGGTTTTGGCTGAGTGGCATTTGGCTTCTAGTGCCAGGTTTTCAGTGTGTTCTTACTAGTAATGTATCCCCGGTGGTTTATTGGCTTGCTGAAGAGCATCTTCATGGGTGACCACACAGATAATGTTTGTAGGACCATCTTAAGAGTCTTCCCTACATGCTTCTAAAGCCATAGGAGTTGAGCTGTGCCAGCTACAACTGTTACAGTCCTTAAATTCAAAGTGCTCTGCCATCTGGTCGGATAGCTTATTGCTTGCATCGATAATGGCTTTTTCTCTCCATCTAATATATTCAGACAGTGGGAAGATTAAAGGTGAATTGCAGAAGTCTGAAAAATGGGGTTTGTGCCGTTTTTGTGGTGCTTTACAATGTATAAAGAAGACCCGAAAGCTAATTTTTTGTTTTGCTTTTGTTTTTTGTGTTAGAAATATCTGAAATTTCAAGTCGAGTCTTCTCTGGTTTTGCAGGAGGTGTTGGGTGAAACATTGGGAATTTTTTCATACTTTGATTTAATTGATGGAAGCATTTGAATCTTTAAGATGTCCTTCCTCTCAAGAGCTCATTAGATTTTAGGAGTTAAATATGCTGGCATGAGCAGACAAAAACACATTTAAAAAAAAAAGTGAATTAAAAATCCATTCCTCTTTCAGCAGTTCAAGTTCTGCTCTTCTGCCATGTCCATGTTTGTAACAGTTCTCCATTTGTCCATAGAGTCTTTCAGGATAGACAAGGTCTGAATAGCTAAAGTTAAAAAGTGGAATCCTCTCTCCCCCTTAGCAGCTTTTCATATGTATCGTATCCACCATAAAGAAGCAAACCTGCTACAAGCCCAGTTACTTTTCCTGTTGCAGGTCATTGTCAACATGAAAGCTGCCTGCTCTTTATAATTGTGTTAGTCTTTGGGAACGTAGAGGAGAAAGGATAGTATATCGGATGGTGTGGGACAAATTAATGCTTGGTGTAACTCTACTAAAGTGAAGTTACATCATGGGTGAATTTGACTATATTGCTGAAACTTTTGAACCTATTGAAAAAAATAGTGTGGAGAGGCTTTTATGCATTGAAGGGGAGGATCAAGAAGAATCCTACTTTCTTTCATGCTTCTTGTGAGTGGAAGTCAGGGAAGGAGGATATCATGAAAGGTCTGTGTGAATGGATCTTTGTTGCTTTAGCGGTTTGTTTAGAGCAGGTAAATGTTGCTATCGCTTTTTCTCCAGTGTTGGAGAAATTTATCTTCCAACGCACAGGCCATGCCAGAAACTGTTTAAAATTTCTACAGTTGAAACTTGTACATCACAGTGAATGAGCAATCTGTTGTGCAATGCACTCTTTGTGTGAGCACTGTTATACACTAGAGCAGCACATGGGGACAAAAGGGGAGTTTGCACAGGTGAGAGATCTATTTAGATCTGTGTCCCTTGCTCTTTTGAAGAGATCGGTGCATATCATAGGCGGGTTCTTGGAAGTTAATTAGGAAAGTTGGTGACTGGGTTTCTCTTTCTGAAGTGTCATAAACCAGTGTGGAAAATGAAATTACTGTCTTAAAAAGAGGGAAATGTCTGCATTATTTTTGGGTCTGTTGCCCGTAGAATACCAGAGAACAATGCAGTATGATGTAAGGCAGGAAGGGATGGTCTGGGGATTCCCAGCATGATCACTGCCAAAGGCATGTGTTTTGATTGACTCTTTTAGATGACAAATTAGGATATTGAATCATCAATGGTACTACAGCGCCTACCCTGTGCAAACAGGTATCCCTGAGGCCTGCTCATTGAGATCTACCAGACCCACAATGAGGGGATGGGAAGAACGGAATCTGACTTATCTTCTTGTTTATTTTGGATACCATGTTAGTCCTGCCACCTGAGGAGGGTAGCTTTAAATTTGCTTCTTGTTTTGTAGATTTCAGATGCAGCTTGATTGTGTGGCTTCCTCTGTTTCTTATGGCCTGAGGGAAGTGATCTGTGTGGTGGTGGTCTTTCCCTCTTTAAAAGTATTAAATTTGCTATCAAGTTAAACATCGTGCTTTATTAAACAAAATGTCTTGTGTGGTACTGTTTTAAATTAATTGACTTTTAACTATGGTGTGTATTTTGCATTTCACTCAGTTTGGACAATAAAAAAAGGCCAGTTTCACTTCTGTTAATTCTTAGGCTTGGTCTACGCTAGCAACTCATGTTGATATAACTACGTCGCTCAGGAGTGTGGAAAATCCACATAACTGCAAGGCACTAACTCCTGGTGTAGACAGCCCTCCACCAACATAGCGCTTTCTCCTGACAGCTAGCTACTGCCTCTCACAAGATGGAGTATCTATGCTGACGAGCAAAGCCCACCTTACAGTGTTGCAGCTGTGGTGCTGCAGCATTGTAAGTGTAGGCGAGCCCTTAGTCACTTTCTCTGTCTTCGTCATGGACTAGTACAAAATTGCAATATATAAGTTTCAAGCACTGAGGTGGCTATTTAAATCTTCATCTGTTTTCTTTGAAATGACAGAAGCATGGAAACACTTCTGCAAAACCTCCGCTAAGCTTGGTTTAAAAAAAGCACAGTCTTGGTAACTTACACCAAAATGGTTCTGCTTTTAGAATAATCTCTTTTGAGGTGTTAAAAATTCTTGGTACCGTGCTGCTTCATTTTGATTGCAAAATCCAGCTAAAACAATTGTGGCTTCATTTAAAAAATGATTGGGAATTGTTCACCAGAGCTCGTAAAAGAGGTTTCATAAATACAGATTATGCTTTTGGTGTTTAATAAGTAATGAATTAATGGCAATATTCTGGCTGTGCATAAACATTAGACCTTTAACTGTTCAAATGGGTTCTGATTTTAGACACACTTGCTGGTGGCAGGTTGCTTATTTTGTCTGATGGTTAAGGTAAAGTGCTAGATTAAAAGATTCAGCTACATGAACTACAGTTTTTATTTTAAACTTTGTTTTTCTCTGTGGTGGCACATCTCTCCCATCCTCTTTTTAAAGGTTTATCCCTGCTCCATTGAAGTTAGAGGGAGCTTTGCCTTTGATTTTCATGGAAGGCGGTATTTAGTCTTAAGTGTGGAACAGGGTGCATATGTTTACATCTGTTTGTTGTCTCTATGGGGAAGATAGCTGTGCTCTGCAGAGACATGTTATCTTCTTTGTCTCCCTTGGTGGGTGATGGGTCTGAATGACTCACTTCCCTCAGCTTAGATGCCTTGCAGTTTGTAGAGCTGACTTGGTACTGGGCTGCTCTGACTGAACGTTTAGTGTGAAATTGCTTCATTATGGCCTACACCCAGTAAATGGTCTTGGTGGGAAACATTAATGCAATAATTCAGCCTCTTGGCTCTCAGCTGGGTCAGGTTTCTGAGGGCTTGTCTACACTGGCAATTTACAGTGCTGCAACTTTCTTGCACAGGGGTGTGAAACCCCCCCCCCCCCCCCGAGCAATGAAGTTTCAGCTCTGTAAAGCGCCAGTGTAGACAGTGCTGGGAGCTGTGCCCCTTGCGGAGGTGTGTTTTTTTTAGAGTTCTGGGAGAGCTGTCTCCCAGCGCTGCACCGCGACCACACAAGGCATGTTAAAGCGCTGCCAGTCTAGACTAGCCCTGACTCTTTGCTGCTGCTGGGCAAGAAGACTCAAAACAGGACTGAGGCCAAGTCTACGCTACCACCTATGTCGGCAAAACTTATGTTGCTCAGGGGTGTGAAAAAACACACCCCTGAGCAACATAAGTTTTGCTGGCATAAGTGGTACCGTGCACAGCGCTACGTCACGGGAGAGCTTCTCCCATCAACATAGCCACTGCTGCTTATTGGGGGTGGATTTATTATGTAGACGGGAGAGATCTCTCCCATTAGCATAGAGCGGCTATACGAGAGGTGCTGCTGTATTGGTACCGTAAGGTCTCTAGTGTCGACATAGCTTAGTATCCATCACGGTAGGAAGCTGACTTGTTTCAGCTTCTTAGCTGTACTGACCCTGGTAAAACAGGGGCTTTATTGTCTTGGGGGACTCAGACAGGGAATCCTCTGCCTCGAGCAGTGTGTAATGCAGTAAAAGGCTCATTTTCTTGCTGGTATATTTCCATTGAAAGTCTGGACTCTGTGCTGTCTTTAGCCCCTTTGTCTCCAACTGGGAGAGGTCAACATAGCCAAATGTCCAGCTGCCCTCTTGGCTGAAATGGATCCTCCGACCCAGTCTCCACCGGCTGTTAGAGAAACTAATGGGTAACCTTCCTTACACCTTATTATCTACTGGCTTTCTGTCTCTCTCTCCTTCCCTACTTATTGATTCCTGTTTTTCCGTTTTCCTGGGGAATCATAATACTTTCCACCTCTCCAGGCCCTCTTTTCCTCATCCCTCTTTTATATTTACAATAAATACAACTCATAGGAAAAAGAGCGTTTTATTGCTGGAGAACATGAACTCTAGTTCAATACTTTATCTGGGTATCTTGGCATTTCACAAAGACTAATATAATGAGCCTCACACTCCCTTTGAGATAGGTCAATATTATCCCCATTCCTTATATAAGGAAATTTGCATTAGTGTAATTACATCACGGTAGTTTTTCTCTAGAGTTATGCATTGGTATAGGCACTGCCTGAGCACAAATGGGTCTTACACTGATGCAGTTTAATCTGGCTACTTATCTTTATGCAGGTGCTGTGTGGGTGCATTAAGAGTTTATACTTGTGCAAATGGCCTTCATTAGGCAGAGATGGAGAAACTGAGGTACAGGGATGGTCGCTGACTTGACCAAGGTCAGATAACAAATCTCTGGCAGAACCAGGAATAAAATACACGAGTCGACTCCCCGTGTCTGTTTCTCCGTTTGCTAATACAGTGGTTTTCAAACTGTGGGTCGGAACCCCAAAGTGGGTCACGACCCCATTTTAATGGGGTCGCCAGAGCTGGCGTTAGACTTGCTGGGGGCTGAGCCCCAGCTCCTGGGGCCCAGGCCCAAGGGCTTCAGTCGTGGGTGGCAGGGCTCAGGTTACAGGCCCCTCCACCAGGGGCTGAAGCCCTGGAGCTTTGGCTTTGACTCCTCCCGGCCCAGGGCAGTGGGGTTTTGGCTTTGGCCCCCCCTCCTGGGGTCGTGTAGTAATTTTTGTTGTCAGAAGAGGATTGCAGTGCAATGAAGTTTGAGAACCCCTGCGCTAATACTGATTAATATCAGGAATAACTCAGTTGAAGTCAATGAAGTTACACTGGCATAAAAACGTGAATGAGAGGAGAATCAGGTCCACAGTTCCCTGTTCTAGACCTTAGACCACATACCCTCCCTTGTATTCTGGAGTTGATTTTGTGTCTATTTTTGCTTGCTCCCTTTTGATGCTAGAGAGTTTGCATTATACATTTCTACACTGGAATGTCAACTGTGGGAAGCCCCTCTAATGTATGAACAGGGCTGTCATCTGCTCCCTGCTCACCATAGCCTGTGCTGAATAACACTTCTATTTTTGGGGTACAGACTGTCATAGCTAAACTCGTATCGGGGTAGCAGTGTTGTTTTTGTGGATACCGACTAACAAGGAGTCTGGTGGCAACTTAAAGACTAACAGATTTATTTGGGCCTAAGCTTTTGTGGGTAAAAAACCACTTCTTCTTCTTCGAGAGATGTCCCTGTGGGTGCTCCACTACAGGTGTTGGTGCGTCCCTGCGCCTTCGCCCGGAGATTTTTGCAGCAGTACTCATAGCGGCCACGCATGCTCAGAATCTGCCCCCCCGCTGTGACTCTAGGGTAATAGAACGCATGCGTGGCCGGTCTCCTCAGTTCCTTCTCAACCGTCCCCGGCCTGAGACGGAGCTCAGCAGACTCATTAGAGAATCCTTCACTATTGCCTTAATTATCCTTTAGAAACCAGTTTTTTCTGTCAGTTTTCTCTGTTAAAATAGTTACTTACCCAGTTTATCTTAAAAAAAAAAAAAAAATTCCTGTCAGTCGCAGCTATGCCGGGCTCCACCGGTTTCAAGCGCTGTGCTATTTGTAAGGAAGCTATCCCGTCATCGGACGGGCACTCAAAGTGTATAAAATGTTTGGGGGAAGCTCACATTCCCCAAAAATGTGCCCACTGCTGTAAACTCAGCTCCAGGGCACGGAAAGACAGGGAGCTTAAACTCAAACTGCTCCTGCTTCAAAAATCTATCGGGTCAGTTTCAGACCCAGGCATTGAAGCCGGCTCCGCTACCCGACACAGCCCCCCCTCCCCCTCAAAAAAGCTCAAGAAGTCTACGAAAAAGGGGCACCTTTCCTCACCGAGCAAGACTATGAGGCATAAAGTTTCTCCAGGCAGATCAACGATCTCTCTGCCTGTGATTCCTCGCCTCAGCAATTTTCACGAGCCAGGCTCCTCCGGAACAGCGCAAAAGCCGCCTGAGGCTTCAGCGCCGCCGAGAAGCTCCGGTGCCGAGGCATCAGGCTTCCAGTTGCCTGCCTCAGGGACGGCACCGTTCGGCACCGCGAATGAGACGGTGCCGACATTCTACAGCACGCCTCACCCGAGGCAGCCCGACATTTCTCGCCCGGCACCGACCGCGGCACCGACGCCTGCGGGGCATTCTGACACACAGATCACAGCCAGAAGCCCCGATCGCAGGAATGCTCTTGTGCAGCAGCCTCTGTCGGCTCAGCTTTCATCTCCCGCAGGAGCTGTTTTCACTCATTTTACCCAGACAGCTGATCTGCTAGTATCACCTACCTTGCAGTCTCCGCTCATGAATGCATATTCTGTTTCGATGCCTGAGTCAGGATCTGAGCAGTTTTCCTCCAGTGAGGAGGAAGCAGATCCACAGGGAGTTTTTTCCCCATATCATGACTCCCAGCTCCGGACCCAGAGCAATAAGGGCTATGGAAATACTACCTCATCCCACTCTCAGGACCCTGCCCCTTGGGGGATGAACCCCTGGATGGCACCACCTATGCCCTACCCGCCACCATGGCAATACTGGACACCATGGACATCATACCCTCGGGAACACATGCCCCGTGGCCATTCGACCAGGCGCAACACTGATCCAGTGCCGTCTCCTAATGCATATGCTAGTGACACGAGACGCCTGGCAACACAGCCACGTTCCCAGGATAAACCTAGCCCTTCTCCTGGTCCAACAGATCCGGAGTTAGCACCGGAGGAAGCATTACTTCTCCTTCCTCCCACTCCCTCTGATGAATATACAAAATTCCAGGACCTCTTTAAGAGAGTTGCTAGTGACCTGAACATTAACTTGGAAGTGGTTCCCGAACAACAGCATGAGCTAACGAACATCCTACAGCCCCCTTCTTCCTCCAGAGTGGCACTTCCAATTAACGCAGCCCTTTTAGAACCCGCTAAGTCCATCTGGCAGACTCCAGCGACAAGCCTACCTACCTGCAAGCAAGCGGACAAGAAGTATTTTATTTCTCCAAAGGACTCTGAATTCCTTTTTACCCACCCAGCACCAAACTCATTGGTAGTGGACGCTGCGAACCAGAGGGCCAGACAACAGTATTCTCGTTCTGCCCCACCTAACAAGGATAGCAAACGACTGGACCTGTTTGGTCGCAAGGTCTATGCATCCTCCACCCTCCAATTTCGCATAGCTAATTATACTGCAGTCCTGGCAAAATACGACCATAAAAACTATAATAAGTTAATGGACTTTATTGATGACATTCCAGAACAAAGAAAACAACAGTTCAGAGCTATAGTTTCTGAGGGCCAAGCCATTTCACGCACCGCTCTCCAAGCAGCCCTCGATGTAGCCAACACAGCGGCAAGATCCACCGCTACAGCGGTAGTCATGCGACGGGGCTCATGGCTCTCCTCTTCCTTTTTTCCTCGCGAAGTTCAGAACACAATTGAAGATCTTCCCTTTGACGGTGACAAACTCTTTGCTGCTAACACGAATGAAGTGCTTCATTCAATGAAAGACTCCAGAACAACCCTCCGGTCTTTAGGTCTCCAGACACCTACGGCAAGAAGACGACAATATCGATACCAACCATACCACCGGCCACGTTATCCCGCATTTACACAACCTTCCCATAGACCGCAGGAACAGCAACAGCCGCAACGTCCACGACCAAGATTCCAGCGATGTCGCCCAAACTCTACAGGGGCGCCTCAACCCCCACCAGCTAATAGGCAGATTTGAAAACTTGGTCGAGGGTTTAGAAAGCAATGCCCTCACTTCAGCCGGCACACCAATCTTTGGACACCGCCTACGACCTTTTTTCCAACAATGGAGGAAGATTACCTCCGACAAGTGGGTCTTAGAGGTAGTTACAATTGGATACGTCATCCCCTTCCTCTCCTTACCTCCCACCCACCCACCCTCCCCGTCCCTCTTCAGGGACCCTTCTCACGAGCAGCTACTCCTCCAAGAGGTGCAACATCTCCTTCATCTGGGAGCAGTAGAAATCGTGCCAGAGCGACACAGAGGGAAGGGTTTTTACTCCCATTATTTCTTAACGGAGAAGAAAAATGGGGGATGGCGACCAATCCTCGATCTCAGGCGGCTCAACAGATTCATCAAAAAGCAAAAGTTCAAGATGGTGACCCTCAATACCATAATCCCAGCGCTGGAGCAGGGCGACTGGTTTTCTGCCCTCGACCTACAAGATGCCTATTTCCACGTCACTATACATCCGGCCCACAGACGTTTCCTCCGATTTACCCTTGGTTCCACACATTTCCAATACAGGGTACTCCCCTTCGGACTATCTACAGCCCCCCGTGCTTTTTCCAAACTTCTAGCCGTAGTCACTGCTCACCTCAGGAGACAAGGGGTAATAATATTTCCGTACCTCGACGATTGCCTCCTCAAAGCTTCAACATTCGACGAGGCGCTCCGGTTCACACGACTCACAGTCGAGTGCTTTCTTTCTCTCGGCCTACAAATAAACAGAGACAAATCCACATTACGCCCCACCCAGCACCTTCAGTTCATAGGCGCAGACCTCGACTCTCGGACCGGGCTAGCATCGCTCCCACCCGATCGCTACAATTCC
Organism: Malaclemys terrapin pileata; assembly: GCF_027887155.1. Classification (NCBI taxonomy): domain Eukaryota; kingdom Metazoa; phylum Chordata; order Testudines; family Emydidae; genus Malaclemys; species Malaclemys terrapin. The sequence continues at coordinate 10,891,779 of NC_071520.1, read as the reverse complement.
ATAAAACAACTGACCACAACTATTCGCAACAGCCCTCAGGTAACTGCCCGAGACTGCCTGCAACTACTAGGTCACATGGCCTCGTGCACTTTTGTCGTCCAGAATGCACGCCTACACATGAGGTGCTTCCAAGCGTGGCTGGCAACGGTTTACAAACCGAATATGCATTCTTTAAACAAGACTCTCTCCCTGCCTACTCCAGTCAAAGACTCGCTACGTTGGTGGACCGTCCACTCCAACCTTTGTTCTGGAGTCCCGTTTCTTCAACAGGCTCCATCACGCATTCTGACCACCGATGCATCTATGACAGGGTGGGGTGCACATATGTCTCATCACACAGTACAGGGACTATGGTCAGCAACCGAGACCTCCCTGCACATAAATGTACTAGAACTTCGAGCCATTCGCAACGCGTGCCGTCACTTCCTGCCACTAATCAAACATCATCACGTACGCATAATGACGGACAACATTGCTTGCATGTTTTACGTAAACAGGCAGGGCGGAGCTCGTTCCCATTCGCTGTGCACAGAGGCTATGAAGCTCTGGAATTGGTGCATTGTGAACAACATCCGGGTATCAGCTGCTTATCTTCCCGGAATCATGAACACCACAGCGGACGAACTGAGCAGACGCTTCCCATGGGACCACGAGTGGGAGATAGACGAGAAAACCATTCACAACGTATTCAGCATCTGGGGTTACCCAACAATAGACCTCTTTGCAACTGCAAAGAACAAGAAATGTCTCAATTTCTGCTCCAGAGCAGGACTGGGCAAACATTCCCTGGGGGACGCATTCATGATCTCATGGCACCGAAACCTATTCTATGCGTTTCCCCCGATACCAGTTCTCAACAGGGTTCTGATAAAAATACGAACGGATCGAGCCAAGGTGATCCTCATTGCCCCATCGTGGCCCAGACAACCATGGTTTCCCTTCCTCACCAGAATGTCAATCCAACCACCAATCTCCCTGCCGCTTATTCCGAACCTTCTATCTCAGCAGCACGGTCGTTTTCTCCACCCCAACCTGTCCATGCTTCACCTCAAGGCCTGGTTCCTACGTGGTTCTCCCAACGCGAATTAGATTGCTCCGAACAAGTTCAGGAGGTGCTCCTACATAGGTCTTGCGAGTAGCTTGAGTTCTGCTATCTTCAAAAGTGGAAACGATTCACACATTGGTGTTCTGCCAAACATCTTTCTCCTACCTCGGTACCTCTTCCGTTTATATTGGACTATCTCTTGGGCCTTAAGCGATCCGGCCTTTCTTTCAGCTCCATCAGGGTCCATTTAGCTGCTATTACGACTTTCCACGACAAAATTGATGATACGTCTGTCTTTGCTCACGCTACTACGAAGCGTTTCCTCAAGGGCCTACAAACCTTATATCCAGACATTAAACAACCGACCACCCCCTGGGACCTTCATCTGGTACTGTCTGCCCTAACTCAGCAACCCTTCGAACCCCTAGCCACGTGCTCCCTTTTACACCTCTCCATGAAAACAGCGTTTCTAGTGGCAATTACTTCTGCCAGACGGGCAGGAGAAATAGCAGCTCTCATGGCTCATCCACCATATACGATATTTTTTAAAGACAAGGTTACCCTCAGATTGCATCCCAAATTTCTTCCAAAGGTTCACTCATCATTCCATATTAATGAACCCATACACCTCCCGACTTTTTTCCCGAAACCACATGCAAACTCCTTTGAAGCCTCAATGCATACACTAGATGTTCGCAGAGCCTTGTCATTCTATTTGGATAGAACCAAACCCTTTAGAACCTCCTCTAGACTTTTTGTCTCTGTTGCAGAGCGCTCCAAGGGCATGCCTATTTCTACCCAGAGACTCTCGAACTGGATCTCCCAGTGTATCCGACTGTGCTATCAGATGAAAGGGGTTGCACCTCCAGATGGCATTAGAACACACTCCACTAGATCTCTGGCTGCCTCCATCGCGTTCTTACGCAAAGTCCCCTTGGCTGACATTTGTAAAGCAGCCACCTGGTCATCTGACCATACTTTTGTTAAACATTATGCCCTTATTCAAGGCCCTTTATCTGACATACGCTTGGGCAGGGCGGTACTCTCGACGGCGTTCCTACCAGATCCGAAGTCCCTACCTCCTTAAGATACACTGCTTTTAAGTCACCTGTAGTGGAGCACCCACAGGGACATCTCTCGAAGAAGAAGAGGAGGTTACTCACCCTGTGCAGTAACTGACGTTCTTCGAGATGAGTGTCCCTGTGGGTGCTCCACTACCCACCCTCCTCCCCTCTACTTCGGAGTTGGGGGGCCTCCGTGGTAGAGAAGGAACTGAGGAGACCGGCCACGCATGCGTTCTATTACCCTAGAGTCACAGCGGGGGGGGCAGATTCTGAGCATGCGTGGCCGCTATGAGTACTGCTGCAAAAATCTCCGGGCGAAGGCGCAGGGACGCACCAACACCTGTAGTGGAGCACCCACAGGGACACTCATCTCGAAGAACGTCAGTTACTGCACAGGGTGAGTAACCTCCTCTTCAGATGCAAGTGTGGCCTAGTGGTTAAAGCACAGGACAGGAAATCAGCAGACCCTTGGTTTGTTGTTGCCTCTTCCATAGACTTGCTATGTGACGTTGGGCAGGTTTTACCTCATCTGTAAAATAGGGATTACAGTTCCCTACCTGCCAGGCACCTGTGAAGTCTACTTAACATTTACTAAACACTTTGCATTTCTAAAACCCATTCCATCTGAAAATGTCAAAATATAATCTATCTCCCTCAGCCTCCTCTGTCACCTTTACCAGCAAATCCATGTTGAGCCCACCCTCATCTTTTACATTTTTCTTTGTACTTCTATCCTCACTACCTTTCTTCTAACTTACTCTCCTCACTCACCTACCCTTGCTCTCTTCTCTGTGTCCTCTACTATGACAGGCCACGAAGTTTTCTGCTTTGCTGTCCCATCCTTCTGGAGCTTTCCCCTTCCCAGTTCCTCGCATAAGTTTCTTTCTCTAATTTTCCTCTTTAGTCTGGCATATGTCTGAGGCTGTGTCTACATTACAGAGCTTACAGCGGCACAGCTGTACTGATGCAGCTGCGCCACTGTAAGATTGCTCATATAGCTGCTTTGTGCCGATGGGAGAGCGCTCTCCCGTCGACGACATAAAACCACCTCAACAAGTGGCGGTAGCTGTGTTGTGGGAGAAGCTCTGCCACTGATTTAGCTCTGTGAACACTACCACTTATGTCGCTCAGGGGTGACATAAGTTTTGGCGACATAAGTGGTAGTGTAGACGTGGCCTGAGTCTGTGAATGATTTTGTGATGCTCTGCATTAAAGATGCTCTAAAAATAAAGTGTGGTGGTGTCACCATATTAAATAATGGCAACCTTCAACTTGACTAGTATAGCACATGTTCAAATCTCCGCTAGCTTGTCTGTGTTTTAGAGTTTTAGAACACTTTTGCTAACACTGTCATGTCCCTGGTCAAGACATACCAAAGCAGAATTGTTACTGGAGCCAGTGACTTGGGGCTAAAAACATTTCTGATGTTTCAGCCACAGTAGATGGCTCTAAAATCGCCCCAGGGGTTCCAGGTTCATTCTGATTAGGAGCCTGGTACATTCTCTCTCTGGGTGGAGTTTATCTTCTATAAAGGAGGAGTAATTCATGTCTGGTACAGGAAGTATCCCTTCCTTGCTCGAGACTTGGTTGTTTGTGGAAGACGAGCTTTAAGGACTGAAAAGATCCTGTGACCAGCTACATAAGGAGACTGTTTATTTTGCTCATCTCATATGGCAGTTTCTTGTCTGTGTTGGACCTTCCCCACATGCAAAATGGGCGTAGATTGTTATTTAAACATTTTTAAGGTAGTTTGGGGACTTTAAACCAATTTGCTATACTGCTTTTCCCACAGTTCATGTTCCATATCCCTGTAGGTCATGTGAATCCTGGGAGTTAAGGGCATTGCTAGGCAAGCTAGTGAGTTTGTTTAGCTGACGGTGTGTTGGAGGCCACCTTGATCTCTTGAACTACGCTGACTATAGCCCTGGTGAACTGTGTCGCAGTCTAAACAACTGATTTGGGAAATAAGAAAGTCCAAGTCAGTTAATGCCACACCGGGGAATCGGCTTTACAGAGTAGCACTTCATATGGGGAGCTAGGGCTTTAAGTAGCTCACTCGTAAATCAAACAGCGTGAGATCTCCAGGACTAATCCAGCCCCATAGTTGGGTCACAGAACCGAGCTGGTAGACAGATTGAATCCTTTGCTTGTCTAGCTCTCTGATACTATCTCACTTTTCTTCCCTCTCTGGAGAGCAAGATGAGAAGAGGGTTTGATCTCGTGTGATGGGGCGCTTATGGTCGTCTATGGACTAAATTGGTATGGTGCTTTTCATGAGCACGCTGTAAAAATGGCGAGAATAGATGAGCCTTTGGGTAGGTGGATTGTAAATGAGTTGCAGTGGATTAAGAAATCCATCCTTCTTTCACTATTATAAATAAAGCTAAAGGCTTTTCTCTAAGAAGTAGGTTCCTTTTACCACTAGTGACACTGAGTTGGGCCAGCTTAATACGTGTTGTTAAAGCCTCCGGTGGGGTAGGGAAGTATTATCCCAAAAACTGTATGAAGAAAGAGGCAAACGAGCCTGAGAATAAGTGGGGTCAGTCCTACGGTTTGTGGGGCCCAAAGCTGCTGTGAGAGGTGGGTGGGATCTAGTAGCCTTCTCTCTCTCCACTCCCTTTTTATTGTAAGTTATGTTTTTTCCTCCCCAATCCTGTCTGCTGGCAGGTGACCTGTGACTTGTTTTGTCCCTGTGAGTTGTCCCTTGCACCCAAGACTAGCCAATGGAGTGAACCTGCTTGGAAATAGTGGTTCTGAGCTGGGTAACCTTATTTCCCTCCTCCCTCTCCCCATGATTTTATGCAGTGAGGCTCTCCCTGGGCTGTCAAAGTATGATAGCAGTGTGATACAAGGCTGGAGCTGTTTTGACTGGCTGTGAGCAGCTCCAGCAGTTAGATAGGATCCTTGCAGAGAGCTGGAGCCCTAGGGGAGGGGGAGAAATGCCATTTCATTCACGTCATAAAATCTCTCATCAGTGTCCAACTTAGTGCTCTAGGTGGGTGAGAGGCATGGCCCAGGAAAAGCCTGCCCTTTATTCCTGCTGTGAAATATGAGGAGCTCTGACTTGTCAGTCAAGTTGGGAGCTGTAGTGTTTGGAATGAATCATCCGACAGATTCTATAGCCCCAAGCTTGTAGTTTTCAGTCCCTTTTGTTGGAGTTTAATCTGAGGTTTGCTGTTTGGCTCTTCTAGGCAATTCCTCTTATGCATAGCCACTCTGGCATGTTGCTACTGTACTTCAGGAAAGGATTGCTTTCATCTGGCACCTCCAAGACCCTCTGCTTCTTGACTTGTTTAGAGGCAGGGATCATGGATGTTAGAGAGGAAAGACTGGTTAGATCATAGTTAATCCTCTTGCAAGGGCCAGTTGTAGTCTTGCCCCATAGAGAGCCTATCAGTTAGTAAAGTAAATGCCACCAAGCTTTATCTTGGCCAAAAAGCAAAGGGCTGTGTAGACTAGGTGTATGTGCCACTTTAGTACACCATTTTGGTGGCTGTGGAGAGCATTTTGGGCATTCAGATGTGCTGGAGGTTTGGTCTCTTTTCATCTTGCATATGTTTTGGAATGGGGGGATGGAGTAGCTAGTGACACTTGAGGCATTTTTCATTGCTTCCTCTGGTATGATCTCACTATGGTGTGATGTGGAATGGACTTGCTGTGTGTGGAGCTGGGAGGCTGCATGGTGTGCAAGATTGGGTGTGGGGGATGGAGGGAAGGGTCTGGGGGTGGTGCAGAGAGGAAGCTTTATGTAATTCTTGGCTAGCTCTTTAGTAATTGTTTTAATGAAATGGAATGCAGCATATTCAGTGCTCTCTTGGCAGAAACAGCTTTTTTTTTTTTTTTTTTTGGCTTTGGGAGGTTGAATTCGGTCTAGTTTCCGGCTGCTCTGAGCAGTGAAACTTGGATCAGTCAGAGATGGAAGAGCAGGGGAGTCTGCGCTAGTGGGGAAGGAGTTTATCTTCATAGGTTGCTCGGCCTACTGATCCAAGACTTAGCATCTCTGTGCATTTCCCTGTAGACACTTTGAATTCAGATATCCTACCAAGTTAATTTTGGAGTCTTGGCCGGTAGTGGAATGCTAAGGTGTTGTGGGTACATGAATGTGTTTGTGAGCCTACAAGATGTGGCTTTTTGGGTATTGGTATAATAAAGGTATGGATCTGATTTTTCCCCCAGGTCCTAGCTCAGGAGATTGGGGGTCTGATGAGCTGGGACACTGAAGTCAGTCTGGATTTGTGCTGTATTGACTGTCGCTGGCTGGGCTCCCTGTCTTCAGTGCATTAATATAAATTACTCTGTTTCTTATTATCTAGGATCGTTGTCATCCTGTGTCCAAGGCAGAAGCTAATTGGGGACTTTAATTTATTTCAGGATGAAAACCCTTTTTTCTTAGGACGTGGTTTGAGATTTAAAAAGGGATCCTGTGTGTGTAATCGTGAGGGGCTGTATTTCTTGTGCTGCTTCCATTTCGATAATACAGACCTCTCAATTTTGACTGGTACTTAAAGGTATTATTTTTTTTTCAGTGTGCTTTACTTTTACCTTTGAGACTTATTTCCTTCTTGGGGTTCATCTTCTGGTCTCCACTATAGTGTGGCCACAGGTTGTGATTCTCTGGATGTGGCAGCCTTCGGAATGGGGTGAAAAGCAGGAGATATTTCTCAGGTAGGAGTGGGGCACAAACCCCAGCAGAGGAGGCTGAAGGTAAGTGCAGGAAGGCTGATCTAATTCTATGGTAAACTGTAGAGGGAAAACAAAGTGAACAAAGAATAAATTTTATTTGAAAATTAAGGGATTGATTGAGGGTTGTTGGTTTTTTTTTTTTTTTTTTTAACAGGGTGAGACTGTTAGATTTCCCTTTTGCCATGCTCTGCGCTTGTAGGTGGAAGCCAATGTGATGAGCAGGAACATGGCTCCATGTAGCAGATCTTTCTCAATACACTTCCTCAGCATGACAATAATTTTAGCTAGGCTCATAGGAGTTGACATGCCACATAGAATCATAGACTTTAAGCTCAGAAGGGACCATTATGATCGTCTAGTCTGACCTCCTGCACAGTGCAGGCCACAGAATCTTACCCACCCATTCCTGTATCAAACCCCTAACCTATGTCTGAGCTATTGAAGTCCTCAAATCGTGGTTTAAAGACTTCAAGGTGCAGAGAATCCTCTAGCAAGAGACCTTTGTCTTAATTAAGTCCTTAATCAGCACTGCCTTTTATTGCTTCTAAATGTACTGCCATTCAGTTTCTTCAGGTGCTTTGTTTTGTTCCACTAAGGGTAAAGAGAGGCTCCCTTGATCCAGCCCACATCTCCCAATCCTTTTTAGCCCACAGAATATTATATCAGATAGTTTGTTCATGAAGTGCTTTATGCTGTCTTTGGCCAATGCTGCATGCTGAAAGGTGGGAGGGGTGAAAGCCATCATGTGTCTGACCATTTGTGCAATGGTGTTCTCAATAGGGGATGCTCCTGCCCGACTCTTGCAGAAGATCGGGTTGCACTCTAAAGTCTGTGATCTGATTACACCTCTCATTGTCTTATTTTGTATAGGTACATGTGTTCATGGTCATAAAATTATTTGATCACAGCAATTGTCTTGACCCCTTGTGGTATAAAAGGCAGTGTATTTAGAACAAATGCCCCCTTTCTTCTCATGCTGTGGGAGAAGGTAAGAGAATTTCAGTCAGGTGCCTTCTAACTCTTCTCCTTTTACAGGGTAAACTACTCTAGATTTTGCTAACTTTCACCTTCTGCATCTCCTGCCCAAATCTCCAACTGTTTATCTTGCTTTTCTCTGGACCGCAGTGTTTACATGACACATTGGCAAAACTCTTGAGCTCTGTGGTTACACCATTGCTTGGGAAAAGGTACAAAAGATTCTAGAGTAGACTAACTTTAGTGCCATGCATTGGCTTCACCAGTTCACTGCCCATTTCTCGTGCCAAATTATTAAATAATATGCTGTTCCTTGTATTAATCCTTGGGGCACCCTCTGTTATCATGCTGAGAAACTGCTGATCACTAAGATTGGTCCTTAACGCTTAACTAATTTTTAATCCATGCAATGACTTTGCCTCCTACCCCATTGTTGTTTTCCATAATCTTTTGAGGGACTGTGTCAAAAACATTGCTAGTCCAAGTAAATTATGGCCACTGGGTCACTATTCTGTTTTTATGAAGGATGCACTGTCAACTTCGAAAAATATACTTTTGTTTGAATCTATTTTTACCTGCTGTAGCAGAGATGACGACTCTCCCTCATTTTCAGTAATCGTCCTGATATTTTACCTGTAATTACAAAATTGCTAATTCTGTCTTAAAATCTAATTTTGCAGGCGCGCACACGTGTACCACTCGCCATCACTCGGGTCTGATGAACATAGCAAATAGCGTTGCACCTATGGGGGCATTCATCTCCACTGCCCCTGTGGCACATGCACAGACTGTGCAGTGAGGGTCTGGTAGGAGGCAAGCCGTGGTGATTTGGAATGGGTTGGGGCACTGCTGAGTTTCACCACCCAAGCAACAGGCTGCGTGTTGCAGTCTCACTGCCCTGTGGCCCCTGTTGGACTAAGTCAATGTGCTTTAGGTACCTAGAGTATGCCAGCAGGGTCCAGACAGGGCAGTTAGAGTGTCACATGCAGCCAGTGGCTTGGGCAGTGACTCCAGTGCCCAAGCCCCACTGACAATCGGTGCAGCTTTTGTCAGACCCTCACTGCGCACTCTGCGTGGGAGAAGAAGCCAGAGGGGCAAGAGGAGACAGTGAAGGAGGAGATATGGAATGTGACAGAGGAGGGAGAAAAGGAGGAAGGTCATCCCAGGAAGGAGGTGCAGACCTGTGACTGGCCAATGTAATTAATGGCCCTAGGTGGCACCAGAGGACAGCTTTTCTAGGACCAATCCTCTTCTCCCTCTTTAGGGGTGGGATCAAGGGTGCAATGAGAGAGGTACACAGGGGGCCCAGCTCTCCTGGCAATAGACAGGAAGGGGAAGAGGTCCCAGGGCCTCCTAGGGAACATAAGAATGGTGTCCCTAGCCTCTGTTTGCCAGAAGCTGGGAATGAGCGACAGGATGGATCACTTGATGATTACCTGTTCTGTTCATGCCTTCTGGGGCAACTGGCATTGGCCACTGTTGGAAGACAGGATAATGGGCTAGATGGACCTTTAGTGTGACCCAGTAGGGCCATTTTTATGTTCTAAGAGAAAAGTCATTGAAAAGTAGGTTAAAGTTGTGGTCAGTGTTGCTGTTATGTTAATGATTGTTTGCACTTCTTGTCTCATAAAGGAAGCTAACAATTTGGTGTTGCTCTCAGGCATCTCACTCTCTCTTGCTGGAAACACTCTGTAAACCTCAGCAGGGAAGGCAGAAAACCCCTTACATATTTTTAAAAAGAATTAAAAGACAACCCAGCCACGCTATTTAGAAGGTGCTTTATTTAGGGTATTTAGGGTGCTATTTAAGGTAGCTAGAATTAGAGACAAAAATAGTTTAAGCAAATTCTACGTGCAAACATCCCTTTAACTTTTTTTTTAAAACCCTCAAGCAGGTTTGTGAGGCTTGTTGGTTTGACCTATCAGGTTCTCTTTACTCATGTTCTAATCGCCTAACCTCTCAAAGTGATGCTTATCCATCTGTGATTCCCCAGACCTTTCTTGCCCCTACCACCACTGGCTTTTTAATCTGCAGGGGCAGTTGTGTTTCTAAGGATATATTTTTCTGTCCTCAGTATCTTCACACTCACTCACTTTAGAGCCCCTGGGATGAATGCCTTCCCATGCCAATAATTGACTGCACTTGAGTTTCTCAGGTTGCTCCATAACTTCTTCCATAAAGACTAAAATGTATCAAGCCTGCATTCTGTTTTCCTATTTTAAAAGAATCTTCAGAATCGGAATGTTCCTATAGTTTTCAGTGCTAAAGACTGATACGGATTTAATTTCTTTTCTGCTTCCTCATTCTGTTGCTGGCCCCTCTCCCCTTGGTGGTCTGGAGGGCTCCCCAGTCTTCATGGCAGCATTTATGCTTCTAATGTATTGAATGGATTTGTGATTTATCTTCGTATTTCTGTCCTTCATATACTGCAATTGTCTTTGTGTGTGTCTTCTACATTTATAACTGCCATCCTGCCTGGCAGTTTATATTCAAATCTGTTTATGTTGTTTGGACAGTACTTGAACTGTTTAAAACATTCTATTTCCCCCTGAACCTCATGTAACTTCTCTGCATAGCCCTGTGACTTACTCTTCCCTTTTTCCTTTTTTTTTTTTATCAAAGTCCTGCGGGCGTTCTTGTCTCTGAAAGATTTCTGAAGAAGACAGAGAATTCACTTGGGGGGCTGTATGGTGCAAGGTTTTTTACCTCTTTCTTTGCATTTGCTTGCAGCCATTCTTATTTGATTGTATTACTATAGCACTTAGGAGCGCTAGTCATAGCACCCAGCACAATGGGCTCCTAGTCTGTATAAACATGAATGAAAAGACAGTCCCAGCCCTGAAGACCTTACAATTCATAGATTGATAGTCAACCCTTGTCTGCAGTGGCATCAATGGGACCTAAGGGTGATTGGCACCATGGATGGTCAGACCCTTAAAGTTGATCACTGTTACCCCTAAGGGACTTGTCCTCTGCTGTGAAGTCTAACCTAGCTGTGCTATGATGACTGTAGAGCTCCTGCACTTTCTTCGTGGAGGAATTCAGGTCTAGCATCCTTTCCTTCCATGAAGGTGCTCAAACTGCTCTAACCTGCAGTTGTATATGGCATCACGTTGCTTCTTCAAACTGTTCCAAATGTGCCATTAACTAGTTAAATATTGGGCTAGTGAAAATGATCCACTGTTACTATTGACCCAGCCGATGTTGCAGCTTTGTTAAGAGATTATTGTTCTGGTATGGATGCCTGCAATATATTCCTATTGTTATTTGAGTATTTCTGTTACTTGGGTTTTGTAACCAAATAAAGTCCACCCAGGGCTCAAAAAATGTACTCGCCCACTACCCATTGGCAAGATGTGCTGGTGAGTGGGCAATTGGAGCGCTGCCCAGCGGTGGCTGTATGCTGCTTCTCCACAGCTGGATCTTGCAGGTTGGAGCTGTCCTCCGAGTTTTTTCTGGTCTTCAGCAGTGTGGGGAGTAGAGCACCAGCCCCATTCTCCAAGCTGCCTGGTACACATCTAGCTAGTGCTACTGTGGTTGGTGCTCTGCTCCATGCCTTGTCTGTTTTTCAGGCAGATGTGGGAGGGAATTGCCCACACTAAAGAACAGAGGTCCAGGCAATAAAGCTTGCTAGGAAAGGAGAGTAAGGGGACGGAAGAGCTTGGCTCCCCATCTTAGTAGACAGGATAGTGGAATCCCTTTTCTTTTGCAGCAGCTATGAGGGCAGACACCAATTAGTTCAGGCTGATGCCAATATTTGGGGTGGAGAGAACAGGTTGGAATGTGGGGAGCATGCTGAGATCTCAAGCATCTCGCAGCCCTGTTTTTGACATGCAAAATTTCCTATTTCAGTGCTTTTCCTGTAGCTGCTAACACCCCTTCCACCTTCTTTTATTTAGCTTGCATCTAGTCCTCTGGCTGGAAAGTCCTCAGTTCCACTTAACAATCCTTGCACTCAGGAATGGTCTTTCAGTGATATTTATGATCCTGTAAATAGTTGCTTCTGTGATTCTTGGAAACAGCTTAGAACTGCCTGTTTCTTTTGAGACAATCTTAATGTGTGGCGGCGAACAGGCTCCGGCTTATGTCCTGGTCTTGTGTGCCATGGAATGGGCATTTCTGGCTGTCAGAACTGGCACTTTGGAATCCTGGGAGTCTCCTACGCCTCGAGGGTATGATGCTGGCCTGGTGCTCATTGCTCCCTGGGAGAAGCTGCGCTTGAATGGTGATGTGTCCTTCCGACGGTATTTCAATGAGAGTCTGGGGATAGTAATATATTCTGTGTGTTTGACCTGGCACTTGTGGAGGAGCTGCATGCTGATGTAGCAGGAAGGGTCTGGTTCCTCAGATAACTGGCTTGGCTGAGCCCCTCTTCCTGTAGGAATATGAGGGAACCAGTGTTTTGATCAGTGACCTTGGCCCTGGGAAGCTGTTTATGGAGGGGCCAAGTCAGCGGCTGCCTGTTTGAGTTTCATAAAGGTTTTCCTGGCAGTGTTTTGTCAGGCTAGAGCAAATCTTGATTTCTGAATTAAGGTGTTGATCCCAGTTCTAGAAACTTTCTGGGAGTAAGCCTGCATCTGATTGAAATTCCACCCAACCACAATTGGCAGTCCTAGCAGAGAGGCCAATTTACTCCCATCTGGGATCTTCTCCATCCTGCTAGAAACTGGCTGTGTTCTAGGGATGTAAAATGTTAACCGGTTAACCAGTAAGCATAGTCTTACCGGTTAACCGGCTTAACTGTTAACCCCTGGGCCCGTGCTGGGTGCCCGCTGGCCCCATGCTGGGGGGTGGCCCAGCGGCGCCGCACCAGTCAGAACAGCGCCACCTAGCCAGAGCGGGCCCAGCTGCGGCACCGCCCGGTCGGAGTGGCCCCAGCTGCTTAACAGTTAACCATTTAAACGGTTAACTTTTAAAACGGTATTTATATCCCTACTGTGTTCTAGCAACTGAGAGCAACTCTGGCAGCTGGTTTGCTCGTGTGCTGTGACTTTTTGAACTCTTTCCTAACTCTGTTTTAGAGGTTGTTTGTGAAGCTGCAGATAAGGGAGTTTCCGTCAGTTTACACATCTTTGGCAATCGCTTCCTTTCATTCAGGACCTGGGCTAGAGGTCCAATAGCCCTTGATCTCTGCAGTGAGTCTGGGTGGAAAGGTACCACATGGGTGTGGAGAACTAATACATCTACCACACCCTATTCTAGCTTCACACAACTGGGTTTCATGTCTGTGAACCTTTATCCCAGGGGCATCCAAACTCTGCCCAGCTGAGGGTCGTGTATTACCAGGCGCCAGATGGCCACATGTAGCTGTTGTAAAACAGAGTACATTGTATTTTTTGTCATTACTTAATACAAAGGAGCAACGCATAGAAGCCACAGGACCCAGTATGTGATAATCCTTTTTGACCCGAGGTGAGTTTGCTAGGATGAGGATTAAACTTAAAAACAAGGGGGAACAAATCTAAGGTGTCTTTCTTTTTCTTAAGTGGGGAAAGTTGCTGTTGGTTAAAGAGCAGAAGTACAGACTTTAAAAAAACAAAACCCTACCTCTTTTTTTTTTTTTTTTTTTTTTTTTTTTTTTAAAAAAAGGAAAGAAGTTAGTAGCAGGATATTTAGTAAGGGAAGTAAATGGTCCCTGAGCACTATTCCAATTAAGTTCAAATGCTCAATTCTGGAAGCAAAGTATAAACTACACAACACCGAGTTGAAATTGATAGAGATTTAAAGGGACAAAATACAGTGAGCAAAGTGGCCAATGATTTTCATCAGGATATGCACATTCAGAGAAGTAGATTACTGCTCCCAGGGTTCCACTTGGTAGCTTCATGGTGTGTATTATCCTAGTCAGTGTGATGGAGTGGGTGGCATGGATGGTAGGTTAAGATGTAAGACATTGGCGTGGCTGCATCTGGTTTTGTAGCCTTCTAATCCAAGCACAACCTTCCAACCCAATAGCATATAAGAACAAACGAGTTGTGGTATCTGATCAGACAGTTGCTCCTTCAAGTTTAGCATTCTGTTTGTCAGTGGCCAACACCTAATGCTTCAGAAAAAGTGACACCTCCACCCCAGATAATTCACTTGGGTAGTCGTGCAATACCACGTGTAGCAGAGGCTAGGGGACGTTGCTTCCTGACCCCTGTAAGCAATTGTCTAACGCCCGAGAGATTTGATTAGCATTATCTTGGCATTTATAAATACAAGTGCTATCCAGCCACTTCTAAGTGTTAGCTTTGTACTTTCAAGAGTTTCAGAAATCTGGAGGGCAACTAGTCCAGTTTAGTCTGTTTGGTAGAAGGATGCTTACACAGCACTGTGAAACACCTCCATGATCTGACCAAGAGCATACTTGGTGGAGGGGAGCCGCAGGCTGTCTTAGTGAATACAAGAGGGAAATGCATAATCTGATTTTAATTCTTTTTGAACACACTCTTTTGCTGACACCTCTCAGCTTGTTTGAATTTAGGTCCAGTCTAGCTTCTGAAGTTTGAATGAAGTGGAAATTTTTTTGATGTGCTAGGAAAATCTTTTTCTTTTTCTTTTGTGGTTTCCTTGTACTGTTTTGGATTTTGGATTTTAACTAAGTGCTGTGGATTTGAGCTGATCTTTCAGGAAACTGCCAGCTGATCTTTGAGGCAGTTGCAATTTCTCTCAGCCTGTGCACTGTCTGTGTGAATCTATGCCATCATACCTTGTGGGTCTGGTTAAGATTGGGCTAGGTTACCTGTCCAAGTATTGATATGAATGGAATCAACATTTCTAAAATACCTAGTCCGTTGCCTCATTGGCAGGAGGAGGGGGAATGGAGGAGCTGACTCAAGGAAAGGGATTGTGGTTTACAGGGACTTCTGGAACACAGCCACAGTATGGCCAACTGGTCTCCTATAGAGTCCATGTGTATGTATACTCTTAGGAGGCTTCTCACTGTGGGAAACTGCTAGCAAAAAGCTTGACCCCTGGATGTGCTGACAGCCTGGAGCACCTTCAGCATGTTAATGCTGCCAAGTGCACCATTGCTGAGCTGCTGTGTGGTCATGGGTTTCAGCAAATTACTTGTGTAAACTTGCAAGGAAGTGATGGGGCTTGTTGGCCTGAGCCAGTTCCAGGAACACTTTTGAAATGTCCTTTGTATCTCCGTATGCTCTTGACCCTTCCCTTAAGAGAAATCAGTTCAGCCACACCAGGCCTCCTGTGTGTGGTCTGAGCTCACCTGTTGGGATTTTCGAGGGTTTCCCCAGCTTGTACAGTTGGCTTCTATTCAGACAATTGAGGCAAGGAGAAGTCTGTGTCAAAAGCTAGTGCAGTCCCTGTGCAGTGTTCAGATTCCACTTCCAAGGGGATGTGAGGTGAGGGGCTTCCAGCACTCCTACTGGAGTGCCCAGTTTTTAGTTATTATAAAGTCGGCAACCCTAATTGCAGTCCCAGTTATTTGAATCTATGGAAGCAATAAACAGGACCCCCACAAACCTCACCACTTTTTCTTCCAAATACAAGGGACAATTGTTCAACCTTGCCTCTACTAATACCAATACATAGCACAGTGTACATTATAATAAAGTTTTAAAAAACATACCATTTCCTCCTGGGGAGAGGGAGGGAGAAAGAGAGCCACATGTGACAAATGTTAGTCTCATCACTTAATACATGACTGGAAGGTGTTTGAGTACTAAAGTAATGAGGGCTGCACAAGAACCTGGATAGAATAGAGAAGACCAGGAACCAGATGAGTATCCTTCTTTCCATATAATGATTGTCTCTGCAGTAGTTTCCTCACATAGCGTAGATGTATCTTGGAGGCTCAGAAGACACAGAACCTAAGGCGGTGTAAATGTAATTGTGTTTACAACTCTGCTTAGACTTGGTGTGGTTCCATTCATGCTGGCTGGTCAACCCATGTTGTTAAGTTAGCCTGAACCGTGTTAAAACAATTGTAAAATGCTTCTGATAAAAAGTTAGTGTGGTGCTGCCCATAGATCTCTCTCTGTTGCTTTGCTATGGTGATTGATGTCTGAAGCCTTGTGTACATTGTCCATTTCCTGAAAATCTCCGACCCTTGCTGTAGCACCCATGCAACTGTAGAGGTTAGTGCTGTAGACACATTACCTCATTTTTTTCTTCCAAAAGGCCAACAATGATGCCAGAGGATAGAGGGATCCCAAGACATTCTCTGTGAATGTGCACTTAATCTCCCATCAGAGTGGAGGCTGGGTCAGTGTAAGGCAAGCAGACAGAAAGAACTGGGTCTGTGCCAGGGTTTCTGTAGCATGCGCAGATATGACTGTGATGGGCAAAGTATAAGAACCTGAATAGAATAGCATTTGCTAGAGCACTATTACAAATCAGTTGCTGAGGTCTTTACCATGTCATATAACACTAATAAGAGCAGGTCAAGCCAACCTGACTTGCCCAAGATCTGGGCAGAGCAGGGAAAAATACCAGCGTCTGGTCTGTACTACTGTTGCTAGTATTCGCTGGGTCTTGGGCAAATCACTTCTATCTGTGGGTATGTCTACACTGCAATTAAAAACCCGTGGCTGGCCCATACTAACTGACTCAGGCTGACAAGGCTCGAGCTGAGGGTCTGTTTAACTACGGTGTAGACGTTCGGGCTTTGGCTGGAGCCCAGACTCTAGTACCCTGCAAGGTGGGAGGGTCCCAGAGCTTGGGCTCCATTGCAATTAAACAGCCCCTGAGCCCAAGCCCCTTAGCCTGAGTCAGATGGCATAGGCCAGCGGTGGGTGTCTAATTGCAGTGTAGCCATATCCTGTATCTTTAGTTTTTCCCTATCTGGAAAAATGGGTATAATGGTCATTTCCTACCTCATAAGAGGGTTGTGAGACTTAATTCATTAATGTCTGGGAAGTACTTTGGATTTCAAGTGCCTTCTATGTAAGGAACTCAAAGTATTATTCAATTATGGAAACATTTTAAATGGCCTCTTCAGAATGACTACATGTTACCAGAATGAAGGTAAGCTAAATCATTTTTACGCCTTTTCTGCCATACATGAATTGATGGGCTATTCTAGGGGGTTAGTCTTTATGCCTATAAAAATCTTGCTAGCCGTTAGGCTGCTAGCGTTTAGAGACCACTGTCTATCATGCTGATCAATATTGTCTTTTTAGTTACTTTTGTGCTCCCCTGCCTGTCTGGTGTGTCTTGTCTTATACTTGAATTGTAAGCCCCTTAGGGCAGGGACCATCTTTTTGGCCTTTGTTTGTACAGCACCTAGCACAAAGGGCTGGTGGCCTGTGACTAGGGCTTCTAGGCACTATGGTAATTCACATAAATAAATATAATAATCTAGTTTATGCTTCCTTGCTATTGTTCTGGTTGTAGTCCTTGGGTTGAGTTGTTTTTAAAGAGTCCCTTTTGTAGTTTGTAATTAGATGCATTTATTAGAATATGGTGCCTAGGCTTACTTACACAAGGAGCTAGCCTACACACCTTCCTGCCCCTGTTTTCCTCTTTCTGATCATTCTCTCCCCTTTTCCCTATAAAGGCTAAAATTGCACTTCTGAAGGGACTGCCCTTGTTAATGTTCCAGGTCAGGAGCGCCCCCCTTCCCCTTCCCTCTCCATGGGGGCCTGATTCTGCTGGGGTGTGGGTAGGTCTGTCCCCTACAGGCATTTTGGGGAGGGAGGCTCCAGCACATCTTTGTTGGATCAGCTCTTTTACTGGGCTGCAAGTGTTCCTTCTGAAAGGCTGCTTAATGGGATAAATATACCCAGGCTCCCCATTCCTCTGCAGTTACTCACCATGTAAAACTGTCCTGCAGGGGATCGTGTTACCGCCCTGAGCTGTCTCCCTGTAAATGAGAGTGCAAGTCATGTACTTGTGGAGCTGGGGGGAGGCAAGATTCATTTGCAACTCAGGAGAGAAAGGAGGGTTGCTGTTTTAAAGTTTGGCTCTTGGGCTTTTGTTGGAGAGGAAGTCTGTCGAGAGGAGTCTCTCTCAACCCTGAAGTCCTAGGTTTTGGAGAGTTAGCAGGACTGTCTCTCACAGAAGGATAGTGAAAGTGTAAGGATCTGAATCCAGGCCATGTCTTTCAGGTACAAAGGTAAACTGGCTGGAGAATGGTGTGGCACTTAAAGGGCTGAAAGCTAAGTTGGATTGGGTTTCCAGAGAGTGGGGGTGGCCACACTTACAGACCCTCTGAGCCAGGACAGTCTTCAGAAGTTTGAGAGCAGGGAGGTGCCTGCTGGGGCTTGGGGCTTCAGCCCTGCTCCTGCTGGAGCCCCAAGCCGTGGGGGGTACGCCCTTCGGTGCTGAAGCCCCAAGACTCCCTGCTGTGCAGAAGCCCCTATTCCACCACCCCACTGCAAGGCAGAGGTCCTGCGCTGTCCCCCCCCGCTCCACTCTTGGGAGGTGGAGAATGGGAGGAAGGCCTGGGGAGTGTCACGAGCTGCACTTTAACTGTAAAAGAGCTGTAATGCGGCTCGTGAGCAACAGTTTGTTTGGCCACCCTGGCGTAGAGTGGCTATTCCTGCAGTGTCATGTCCTTTTTGTTTAAACTTGACTTAGCAGTTACTGCTCCTTGCTCCCAGTTACCAGGCCCCTGGAGATGTCCACTGCCCAGATCCGACAGTTCCAAACAATTCTTGGGTGCTCGGGACAGTCATGGTGCATTCAGATATGAAGATCGGGTGTGAGTTCTAACAAACCTGGCTGCAGTAAGGATAGTGTAGCACATATGACCACCACATCCTTGGTTCTGGGACATGAGGGAGCTGTGGCAGTAGAGGTGATGAGAATCTCCTATGGCATTGCAAGGAGGAAACTGGCTCTGTGGCTGAACATTGGAATCATTAGCTATGCACTGTGGCTAGTTGAAAAGTCCTGGATCCATCCTTATTGGTCACTGTCCAGATGCTCCGAGCAAGGAGTAGCGTTCTAACCTGATGGATCAGAATTCACAGAAGTGGCCTTTAGCTGTGGAAAATTAAAGGCTGCTAGTTATGAAGAGTTTGGGGTGTCTTGTATTCACTACGTTACTTTTCCTTTCCGACCAATAGGCTGGGTGTAGGGCAGAGATTGTGCTACAAACTAGCTCCTTTTTGGTGTTCTGTCCACTTATCTTAATAATGATCCCATCTCAGTTGTGAAGGAAGATGAGCTGCCTGTGGAAATTCTAGGGATTCCTCTCCCCTCTGCACCAACTCTGTCATCCTTGCTATGATTAATAATGTATCTGTACCACTGACTCGTAGACTTCAGTTAGTGCAGGAGGCTGTTGGAAACAAGGGAGTGATCGCTATGGGTAGAAGAGAGAGTACATGCTTTCCTCTGACTATCTCCTTGGGGTGTAGTCTCCCATTTTATGGCTTGGTAGTCTGAGAAGCCTCTGTAATGTAGCTAGCAAGTACCTTTCTGCTGAGAGCTAGATATGACATCATTAAAATTGGATTGCAGACATCTTCTCCGGTAATTCTTTGTGTGAATATCTTGTAGTGGGGCATGAGGGTGGGTTGGCAGGAGGAATAGAGTGTATTAGTTTGTGGAAATCTCATGGATTCCTCATGAGTAGTGGAGGGCAACCTGTGTTCTAGGCAGCCAGGGTGGATAGGAGGCCAGCAGTTATGCCTGCTCTAGCTTTGCCAGTGTGCTGTGCTGTGGGCTTTACCATAACTCTTTCACTGCTGTCTCCTGCTTCATGTTCTCTCCTCTATCAAGGGACATTCCTGGGATGCATAGGAGGCTTTCAGGAGGGGGCTAAACAAAGAGGAAGCCTTGATGCCATAGGGAAAATGCCAGTGAAAATGTTCTCTGCACTTCTTTTGGAAGGCTTTGCTAAATAGTGTCTACTGAAGGAGCCAAAGCGCAGCTGCTAGCTTTATTGAAAAGGAGACTGACGTGTACTGTACATGTGTAAAGGGGGCTCTGTGATAACTGTTCCAGTGCTCCTTCCTGGTGCTGGGTTGTGACCCTCAGGCTGGCTTTACTGCTTTTGTCAGACAAACCTGGGATGTAGGAAGCTTTGACGTTTGCCTGTGTGGCTTCTTGTAGAGGTGCTTCTGCCTGAGGATACTGCATTCTCCCGATAGCAGCAAGTGCCGACATGCAAGGGAATGAATGGCAAGGGAAACTGTAGCAGAGTCCTTGGAATGTATGAGCTATTCTCCATCTGATAGGGCTGTGCATGGGTGTCTAGGGCAGGAATGTACAGTGTACAGCTTAGCCTTGCTTATGGAGATGATTAACTCTGTCAGTGCGTTTGAACTGGTAAAAGTAGTCTATCCTAAGAAGTTTTCCAGCGTGTTCATTTTGTGGACCTTCTCATAAAAAAGGGATCCTCTAATGGACCCAACTCCTTTCCCACCTCCAACCGCCCTTTCTTGCACTGCTTGATCTGCTACATATCTCATTCTGCAGACCATCACGTGGGGCTGCATGCACCACTGTTTGAGAACCACTGTCCCAGGCTGTCTAAATCAGTGACAGAATATTGGCAATTGCTGGGAACTACCTTGAGGCATCATAGTCAGTATTAATTGCCACTGGTTCATATCAAATGGTGTTGACAGAGCTGTGGGATTCAAAGACCAGAATAGCAGGGACATCGCCGTTCATAATTGTTTCATTGTCAAAGCTTCCTGGGGGACGTGCAAGCTATGGACCTGGTGTTCAGATGCCACTGTGTGACTTAGAAATAGCTAGGTATTATATGCCTCCGTTACAGCCCACGAAAGCTTATGCTCTAATAAATTGGTTAGTCTCTAAGGTGCCACAAGTACTCCTGTTCTTTTTGCGGATACAGACTAACACAGCTGCTACTCTGAAATCTGTTTTTTAAGAATCCCCATCGCACAGGAAAGCTGGTATAGAATAGCCGCTTGAATGTAAACAGTGTCCTCAGTCTGTGAAGGGTACAGTTTGAGCTACACCCTGAGCTGAAGTCAGATTCCACTTTAGAGCGGTCTTACCAAGAGAGGAGTCTCCTCTCCACAGTCTGACTTGCCATAGCAAAGCCTGTTGCTCCTTGTCTTATGAGCTGCTTCCACAGGTCCTGTTGGCTTAGCAATCTGGTGAAATTGGAGCACGAGCCATGCAAAGAGGTCAGGTATTGCTTGCTAAAGAATCTCATGATGTAAGCATTGCGACTGCTGTGTGTGTTTCATCTCTGCATTATTGATTCAGTGTTTTACAAGTGGAATGAAGTGATAACGGAGGGTAGGAATGGCATGGAGTAATATTGCTGTAGTAGACACTCCCCTTCTCCCAACTCCCCATCCTGCAATATTCTGCTCATGCTAGAAGGTCTGACAGTAACAGAGTGGAAAATGGGAGCCCCAGTGTTGGAGATTAGCAGCTATGGCCCTATATGCAGTTTCTATGTCACCAAGGGAAGACTGAGCCTTATTTAGTAACCAGTAAGTGGAATATTTTCCACTGCTATGCCCTCAGGTCTGTGTGCTGTGAATCTTTGGGAGTCCAGGTTGAGACACATTAAATACAGTCCTTTTGCTTCATTCCTGGCAAGTTTGCTCCACGGGGAAACAGTGGACCTGATGTTCTATTGTCAGATTGTGCTGTACCTGTCTCATTGCTACAAGAGGACTAAATCCATTCCCTGGAGTGAAGCCTCTGACCTCTCTTTGACCTTGGAAGTTTCCAGACTACAAGAGGAGCTCTAGCAGGTAGAAAGTCTCAATCGGAGACTGTAGTAAAACAGTAGAGTTACTGCAGCGTGTGTGGCTGTTACTGGGGTGTTGTCAGGTTGTGGTCCCAGAGATGCTGCAGTGTGTTCTGGGGGCCGGGAAATTGCAGTGTAAGTGGGACTGGCGGAAGGTTGGTATGCAAATCTAAAATAAGGGCAGCCCTTTGGAGCTGAACACGCAGAGTGATGGGGTTGCTGCCAAGTTAGCGAATTGCTCTGAAAGCTTCCCTCGAGCTGTGTGTAGAGCTCTATTGGCCAGCAGCAATACAAAAGCTATTGGTCCCCAGTGAGTTCAGATTTTTCAGTGAACATGTTTCATGTTGGTTGGGAAAGAGAAACCTTTTTATTTGCTTCTCCGATATCACACAGCACTACCTGTCTTGGAGGAGGAGAGGAATATTCAAGAAGGAACATTTCCTTAACCAAGAAATCAATCAAGACTGTAACATTTGTATGTTAGGAGGAGCCTGCAATGTGGGCTAGTCCAGTGTTGTTTCAAACTTTTTTTTTTTTTCTGGCAACCCAGTTGAAGAAAATTGTTGATGCCCGTGACCCAACAGAACTGGGGATGAGGGGTTTGGGTTGTGGGAGGAGCTCAGGGCTGGAGCAGAGGTTTGGGTATGGGAGTGAGGTCTGCGGGGTGGGCCGGGAATGAGGGGTTCGGTATGTAGGAGGGGGCTCTGGGATGGAGCAGGGTGTTGGGGTGTGGGAGGGGGTCAGGGCTCTGGGATGGGGGTGCAGGCTCTGGGGTGGGGCTGGAGATGAGGGGTTTGGGGTGCAGGAGGGGGCTCTGGATTTGGGGGGTTGGAGCTCAGGGCTGGGGCAGGGGACTGGGGCATGAGGTTGGAGGGCGGGCTTACTTCGGGCGGCTCTTGGTCAGTGGCCATGCTAAGGCAGGCTTCCTGCCTGTCCTGGTGCTGCAGATTGTGCTGCGCCTCGGAAGTGGCCAGCAGCAGGTCCGGCTCCTAGGCGGAGGCGCGCGGCTCTCGCCCGCAGGCACCGCCAATGGGAGTGCCGAGCTGGTGCTCGGGGCAGAGGCAGCGCGTGGAGCCCCATGGCCCCCCCGCCTAGGAGCCGGACCTGCTGCTGGCCACTTTCGGGACGCAGCCCGGTGTCTGAACAGGTAGGGACTAGCCTGCCTTAGCTGGACAGCACCGCCAACGGAACTTTTAACAGCCTGGTTGGCGGTGCTGACCAGAGCCACCGTGACCCAGTGCCTTACATTCCGCAACCCAGTACTGGGTCGCGACCCACAGTTTGAAAACCCCTGGGCTAGTCTATAAAGGCCTTGGCGGACCAATCCTTAGGGGGCACTTTTCCACTTGATGAAAGTGTCACAGACTGGTACAATTCAGCAGGGTCTGACCACCTGGGCCTCAGTGTCCCTTTTGGGAGTGAAGGTTAGTGTAGTGAACTGAACTTTACTCTACTCTTATGTTGACCTCAAAATGAGTTTCTCAGCTCTTCAGGTGGTTGCTCCCTATCTTATTTCCCTTCCTGCCTCTCTCCACCCAATGTGCACAGGCCTTGGGGGATCTTGCCCTGGTGTATGTAACTGAACTGCTCTGGAAGCAGTCTAAAACCAAAGCACAGTTCGTCACCAGCCTCCCTGATCATATGGCTCAGCTGCTCTGGCTGAGTAACTGTGAATGATCCCCCTCCAGCCTTTTTTTCTCCCCTCCTCCTTCAGCTTCCTGTTCCTCAGCTGTATAGTGTTTGCTCAAGTCAGGAAGGGGGAGGATGTGGGGGGAAGTTAATCATTAAACTGTACTGTCTGCCACGTAACCGTTCACAAGCAGGGAGTAGAGGGGTTGTGTCCATATTTCCTTTCTATACACCGTGGCTCTCTTTTTGTCAGTGGGCAGCTGGGAAGGTTGTGTTTCTTCTTTACATCACCTGCGCTTGCTCTCCACTCTCTCCCTTCCCCTCCTTGTCCACCCTGTCACATGCACAGACACACGGGACCAAGCAGGTGCATCTAGCTAGTTTCGCTTAGTTTTGTGCTGTGTAGCAAGAGGAAATGGAGTACCTTCTGCTCAGCCTCTCCTTTGAGAGGCAAGTGAGCTGAGAAAGCATTTTTTTGCGAGGAGCTGAAAGTTACGTGTCTGCCCCTTAGAGGGAGAAGAGCAGTAGAATGGGAGGGATAGGAAGGTGTGTCCAGAATGCCTTGCACAGGACTCAGTGCTTTTATTTGCTATGGGTGTGGAGACTCTGAAGGCTTGAGTTTGTGTGGTTTTCTTGCTTCCTGGTGGAGTCTGATTTGCTTTAGTCATTGGTCCGGAGAAGTGCATGGAGGCAAGAACCACACCTTCCCTGATAGATTGTGCAGGAAACTGTACACAAAACCACAGAGTCCTTGGACCTGCACAGTCAGAGCGGCGGCAGTACTTTCTTGGCTCCTCTGAGGTATGTGTCTGTATAGCTCTGGAATCCACCCGCTGTTCTGTTGCTTAAAAAAGGTTGGACTGACTTTTCCCCAGCTGTGAAAAGCCCTTGGGGAATCTGTTCCTGGGATATTTTGGCCACCATAAGATGACGACTGTGGTTTAAATGACTTGGAGTGTCTTTTGGTGAGACTAAAGTCATGGCATTAATTTAACATACCTCCTCTGCTGGGGCCCTCTATTCTGCCCTGCCATAGGGATGGGCTCTGATTTAAGAGGTCTTTCTCCATGGTAACACCTTGGCCCATGGAGGAAGATGCCCTTGGGAGAACAGGAAAGCCTCTCCTTCCTTCCTTTGTGTAGTGTAACAACTTCTGTCGCCCATTTGACCTTTGAATACAGTTTGGGTTATTGAATATGTTGGTCTTGTATGAGCTGCTCAGCTTGCGAAGGGGTTTTGAGGAGACAGCCAGTAGGCTGCCATCAGAGACTGTGTGATGCCAGCTGGGGTTTGGGAACTGTGCTGTGCTTTGGAAAACCCAGATGTCTGTGATGCCTAGCAAAGGGAGAGATTTTCCCTCTGGGTTCTGAAGGAGCTGCAATTGTGGTGGAGGGGATGGAGATCCAGAGCAGTTAAAGGGGCTTCTGGAGAAGCAGCTTAATCTCCTAGTCCTACGTAATCTGCATTACTTTACTGGACTCTAGCAGCGTTCTGTGTCTCTGAACTGTCCTGCCTGGTACATCTTGATGCTCTGGTAATGGAGAATGCCTGTGTCCCTTGTGGACCAGCTCCTCTCTTCTCTACTAGCCTTAAGTAGGTGTGCGTTGGAGTCCATTGCTCCTCTGTAAGGCTGGGCACCCAGCCAGTGAGGCTTTCTTTAGAAAGCAAGTACAGTACAGACCTGCAATGCTTCACTGGAGTTTCCGCCATTGGGGATTGCAGAAGGTGCCTTGGGGTGGGATCACAGGCCCAGCAAGCTGGGATTTGTCTGTGAGTCACTGCAAAGGGTGCTTGCTGTGCTTGGACTGGGCAAGGAGCAAAGTTTGCGGGAAGAAAGCCAAAATGGTGGGTACCCTTTTTCTTGCCCCATCTCAGAGGTTGAAGTGACTATTCTGATTGCAGAGAGAGTCTTACCCATTATGTGTTTCCCTCTGCCTGATGTGCTAGTGTGTATGTTTTTAGCTTTATGGAGGTTTTTTCTTCCCTTCAGAAATGTGTAAGCAGCCTCCACCCAGCAAGTTAAGAACTGTTTCCAGGCGATGAAATTGCATTTACCTGGCAGGCGCCATCCAGTTAACCGTTTGTGTGGCTTGCTGTGTGCTGAGGAGGAATCTTGTTCCTCTGGGAGGCAAATGCTAGCTTGCTGCACTGATAGACCGATTGAAACTTTTTGAAAACTGATTGAAAAAGTCTCTTTTGTGCCGGTTCAGGCTCCTTTGATTCCAGAGAAAATCCTTTCCGGGGAACTCGTTTCCTGGAGAAAGTGGCACTCACGAACCATGTTTTAATGATATGGGGCTTGTAATTAGTCTGTGTCAATATCTGACGTAGATCTGTCCGAGTTCTTTCACTGCAAAGCACAATGAGACCAAAAGCTCCTTGCTGCTGGGCTGTTCCCCAGTTTAGCACAAAATCCCAGATTGGGATTTCTTCCAGCTACTTTGGTGCCTCTTGAAGTTTCCTTTTATAACAGAGGTTTTACTGACCCACTTGCCCTGTCCAGTACAGTTTTGCAGGATGTGCAGTAGATCATCCATAGGGGCTGTAAATGTGACACCATCTGAATTGAGGGGAAGAGGAATTAACTGGTGGTCTGCGTAGCCAAGACAAAAAGACCTTTTGTGTTTTTTCTCTGCAGATGCTTTACTAGCGGACCTGGAGTCTACCACCTCTCACATCTCCAAACGGCCTGTGTTCTTGTCGGAGGAAACACCCTATTCCTATCCAACTGGAAACCATACATACCAGGAGATCCCAGTGCCCCCACCTGTGCCACCCCCTCCTTCCAGCGAAGCCCTGAATGGGACTGTGATTGACCCTTTAGACCAGTGGCAACCCAGTGTCTCCCGATACATCCACCAGCAAGTAAGTGTGCGATGCTAGGGGGAAGCGAAGGGGTCTGTGCATGTCTTCTGATCTGATGTGGAGCGTATCTAGGGTGCAGGAGATGAGGTGAGGGAGGGAGAGGATTGTGGGGAGTAAGGAGGCGTTTGGGTAATCAGCAGACTGGCATGTGGTGAGGAAATGGGGGAAGTTTCCCAACAAGATGGAGTGATTGGGGGAAGGGAGAGTCTAGGCACCCACTTCTGTCTGGTTTAGTGATAAAATACCAGTTGAAGACCCATCATCAATGTTCCAGTGAAAACCACAGTACAAAAGACTAGTATTAATCATCCACCTTGCAGCCTATGGAAAGGAGACTGGGAAGTTTCCAACTCAGAGGCAAAATTCCTAGGTGAGCTAGAGGGAGCGTGAGACATGTTGCCGGGCTAGCTTGTGCAATAGGGGTTGAGGCTGATCTGCAGCTGTTTGTTGTCAAGATTTGACCTGTTAACTTCACTGAAGTGTGCGCATGTGTTCAGTGTTCTCAGTCTCCAATACAAATCTCATTTCCTCAGTCCCAGTCTCCTGTGTACAGCTCCAGTGCCAAAAGTGCCAGTGCCTCCGTTCCCCGAGAGAGTGTCTGCTCTTCTTCCTCACGTGCCAGTGAAGAGGAGCACGTCTACAGGTATCCTGCCCCTCCCAGGGAGATGAGAAGCCTGAATTGTGGTGGGGGTGCTGTGGGCAGTAAGCGCTGCGACTCTGCTTCCAGTTACAGGAGGCGGGACAGATACTGACCCCCCCCACCCCCCCATCCTGTTTCGGTTTTACTGCTCAAGGCTCTCTAGAGTTCTGAACTCCTTTTTCATGGAGGTCATTGTTAATTTAGCCTTGTGGAAATGACTGAGATGGGAAAGCTGGTTTAATCCCTCCATAGGCAGGGTAGGAGGCAACATGATCCAGTGAATAGGGCACCAGAGAATCAGAAAAAAATGGCTTTTGTTTCCAACTCTGCCTGTGACTTTCTGTCTGATCTTGGATAAGTCACTTAACCTTCTGTGTTTGTTTTCCCAATTGTACAGTAAAGCCTCACTTAATGTTGTAGTTATGTTCCTGAAAAATGCGACTTTATGCAAAACGATGTTAAGTGAATCCAATTTCCCCATAAGAATTAATGTAAATGTGGGGAGGGGGCGGGATTTTTTTGGCTAGACAAAAGACATTAATTATATACATATGCAGTATAAGTTTTAAACAGTTTAATATTGTACACAACAATGGATGAGTGTGAAGCTTGGTTGAGGTGGTGGAGTAAGAGGGTGGGATATTTCCCAGGGAATGTCTTGCTGCTAAATGAGGAACGAGCACTTGGCTGAGCCCTCAAGGGTTAACAAGCCTCACACTCTACAAGGCAGCGTGGACTGAGGCAGGACGGAGGAAACACAATAGATGCAGGGCAGTGGCTGCAAACACTTCCCTGTAAAAACTGAACATGATGATGAACCCACGCGATCCAGCTAGAGCGCACCACTCCCTCCTCCTGACAGCACAGGCACGGCTGCACAGGTGCTGACTTTCACAAGTGCTTGGGGGGGGGCGGGGGTTGTGCATGAGTGATAGAGATGTGTGTTGCCCCTTTAAGTACGCTGGCCCCACTTCAAGTATGCTGCCCTTTTAAGAAGTTCAGACAGGAAGCATTGGCTTCCAGCAAGCTCCCCCCTTTCTGTCCCTGAGCCCTGGCCCCCTCCTCTGCTTTGTGGAGAGGGGGTATGGAGCGGGGGGGGGGGGGTGGCAGGAGCAGGGGGACATCCTGACATCAGCACCCTCTTCTCTTCCCCTCCCACCCCCCGCAAGCAGGAAGCTCCCGAGAGCAGCTCCGAGGCAGAGGGAAGGTCAGGAGCAGCGGGGGAGCACCTGAACTGCTGCTGGGCAGCTGCTGAGTCTCGTACCTTACAGGGAATTTAGGGGAGCTGATGGGGAGATGCCAGCCCCTCCGGTTCTAATCCCCAAGAGGAGGAGCTGCTCTTCCAGGGAATCCTGCAAGCGGTGGCCAAAGCAGGCGGCTGCCAAACAACGTGATAAGGGAGCATTGCGCAACTTGAAATGAGCCTGTTCCCTAATAGATCAGCAATGTAACGACGAACATCGTTAACCGGGACAACATTAAGTGAGGAGTTACTGTACGGGAAACCTGAGCCTGCTCTGACTCTATGGAGGAACAGCTCCATAAAAATGCAAAGGATAGTCTCCTGTATCCCATGTTAAGCGTCCTAGATGCAGTTCGTTAGAGGGGAGATAGAAGCTGCGTCCAGGGAACGACCAACAGAAATGATTCAGTTACTTGTGAACTGGCTGGATGTGAAGTGATTTGACTGATAAAATGACCTTGAATGAAGGAACAATCTGACTGCTCATGGCAAATTTATAAAGATTGCACTAACCCAAGGTCCCAGGGCCCTACAGGGCTGAAAGGTCCAAACCTGAGTCAAGTTGGGACCCAGGGTTCAAGCCCTGTTGGTTTGCTGTGTTGATGCAGCCCCACTAGACTCATGCTCTGGCAGTCTGCCAAAAGTATCCCACAATCCTATGGCTGATATTTTTGGTGGATAGTCCAGTTTTCCCACAGTGCATCATGAACAAAGGGCTAGAGCGGCCACATTTTGGGAGGGTGCTAGGAAGTCTGGGATTTGCGTGGCTGGACTCAGTCCTGTGTAATGCAGTGTAGACAGTGGAGCCCCAGGTTGGCACCCAGGGTTCAGCAATTCCTAACCTGAGGTTACAAATGTTGAAGCCCTAGATTAACAAACCCAGGATCTGTTAACCCGAGTTCTACTCATCCTGGTCTACATTGCAGTGTAGACACACCCAAACATGGATGCCCAGACCTTTCCCAGTCAATCAGTAATGGCAGATGCCAGGGGCATGAGAACTGCATGTAAATGGCACAAAATGGAGCAGTTTGCAGCTTTCCTTGTTTGTTAATCTCGGGGCATGGCTGGCGGGTCCCAGCAAGAAGTGCAGCCTGGCTGCGTGGATCAAGATGACACATTGCATACTGGGGCTACAACATCGGTGGACTTCACCTTCAGATTCAAGATGGGGGTAGCCACTGGTCGTATTCTGGAACTTCAGGGTTGTCATTTGTACTGTAGGCTTTGTGGAGTCCTAAAGCCTGTAACAATACCATTCTGATATGGCAGGGAGATAGATAGTGGGTGTGATTGTCGGTCACAGGACTGGCAGCCAGGAAGTGTTGATTTCTAATCCAGATTGGAAACTAACTTGTTTTGTGACATTAAAGAAATCACTTCTCTCTGTGCCTCAGTTTTTCCTATCTGATAAACTGTGGTAAACTTATTTCCTTCCCAGAGTGGTTGCAAAGATTAATGTCTACAGCACTCTGAAGATGGAAAGCACTACAAGTGCTAAGTATTGGTATGAAAATGGGGAGTGGGGGTGCAGAATATCCCTAAGGGATAAGTAGTGTCTAAAACAAACATCACACACAGTTCTATATTAAAATTACATTAAATGTCCATATTTAATGTGGTGTTATGATGGTCATTAAAAATTGTTTAAGTGGAGTAGCACCCTGGAAGGTGAAGGATTGTGTAGCAGTTTATTGGGGCTTAAAGAGAGACCTAATGCCCTGCTGGTGGGTTTCTGTCACCATGTACCCTGCTGTATGCTGTTTTATCACTTAGTAGTTAAGGAGGCTAGACCAGGGGTGGGCAAACTACGGCCTGCAGGCTGGATCTGGCCCCTCAGGGCTTTGGATCCGGCCTGCAGGACTGCCTCCAGTGGCCCCACGGGCCCCGCGCCATTCTCAGAAGTGGCCGGCACCACTTCCCTGCGGCCCCCGGACCGGGGAGGCAGAGGGCTCTGTGCATTGCCCTTGCCTCCAGGCAGCGCCCCCCACAGCTCCCATTGGCCGGGAATGGGGAACCGCAGCCAATGGGAGCTTCAGGGGAGGTACCTGGAGGGGCAGCAAGGGCAGCACACGCGGAGCCCTCCGTCCCCGCTCCCCGCAGCGGCGTGGGGCTGGGGACAGGACAGGCAGGGAGCCTGCCGTGGCCCCAGTGTGCGCCGCTGCCACCCTGGAGCTGCTTTAGGTAAGCGGCGCTGGGCCGGAGCCCGAACCCCACCTGCACCCTGCCCCCAACTCCCTGCCCTAAGCTCCCTGCCTGCACCTCACACCCTGCCTGCACCCCAACTCCCTGCCCTGAGCCTCCTTGTACATCCTGCACCCCAACCCCTGCCTTGAGCCCCCCCCGCAGTATGCACCCCTGTCCTGAGCCCCCTTTGCACTCCGCACCCCTCCTGCACCCCAACCCCCTTCCCAGAACTCCCTCATACACCCTGCACCCCTCCTCTGCCGCAATCTCTTGCCCTGAGCCCCTTCCTGCACACCGCACCCCCTCCCACACACCGCACTCCCTCCCGCACCCTAACCCTCTGCCCCAGCTCTGCATACAATTTCCCCACCCAGATGTGGCCCTCGGCCCAAAAAGTTTGCCCATCCCTGGGCTAGACAGCAGAATGCTGGGTGGGGTATGTACTTCAGTTGCCTTCCCTTCCTCTAAACCAGCCATGCTTCACCTCTTCCTCAAGGAGGGAATTTCTTTCTTGCTTTTGTGATGTCAGTGGAAACAAATGACTTTCTTCTATGCTAGCTAATGGTTCTGCTTCTCTTCTGCATATCCTTGATCTGCAGTTTAACCCTGTGCTACGTGCAGCCATAGAAATCTTTGTTCATTGCTGCTATTGTGGAGTGAGGACACAGCTGATCAGCTGCTTTGTTGCTAATGTGCTCCAACAATGAGCACCAGCCGATACTATGCTGAGTGCATTTATTGATTGTATTTTTAGTGTGTACGTTAAATGTCTTGGGTTCCTGACAAGGTGCCTGTGGGGCACTTGTTACAAAGCTTTCCCCAGACCCCACCATGCTTCATCTTTCACCCTAAAGGGGGGTGACTCCAGTTTTACACTCCTCTTTTCCCTCTCAACCCAGTTTTCCCAACAAGCAGAAGTCTGCAGAACCATCTCCCACCATGATGAGCTCTTCATTGGGCAGCAACCTGTCAGAACTGGACCGACTGCTCCTAGAACTGAACGCTGTTCAGCACAATCCCCCTACTGGCTTCCCAACAGGTAGGAAGTGATGACCCATGTGTCAGTGCTAGGTATGTTAATGCCTGGATCTCACATCTCCCTCCATGTATAAATCTCCCTGTAACTCTTTCTTTCTCCCCTGCCCAGTTCAGCCTCCTTTTTGCCCTCCCCATATTGTACCTGCCTCTCTTTCCACTGTAAGTGAGGGTCTATTGATTCTGTTTCTTTTCCTGTAAGATGAAGCCAGCAGAAGCCCCTCCCTGCCCAGTGGGACTGGACCTCACTATGTTGTCCCAGAGAGCACTAGCTCTTTGGGGGTGAAGGCAGCACCCCCTACAAAAGAGAAGCCAAAGCGGAACGGAGGGCGTGGGATTGAGGATGTGCGTCCCAGTGTGGAGAGCCTTTTGGATGAACTGGAGAGCTCTGTGCCAAGTCCAGTGTGAGTACTGACCCAGCTACTGTTCCCTTGGGTGCCGGGGGCGTTGGGGCAGAGATGGGTTAGTGACTCCACACAGTTTAATGACAGCAGTTAGGAGAGTGCAGTACTGGCTGGGCAGATGGCCTCCTGTTTCCTTGGTAATGAGGGGATTTGCTCTCTCCAAACTGGGGAAGGTCAAGGAGGAAGTTGAAGATTGTGGCCATGTCTGCTTCTTTTTTGGGCTCAGATTTACTGCAACTGCCATTGAGTCAGAAGCTGCTAACGTTGGAAAAACAGATAAGCGTCTAATGGGTCACTTTACCATTTGGGGATACATGTTCAAATCCAGATGGACCTGTCCTCCGTGAACTTATCTCATTCTGTTTTGAACCCAGTTATGCTGACTGAAAATTGTCACCATCTGACCAAATAAATTGGGTGGGTCTCAGTCTAGTGCCTACTGGATGGTTGCTCATATCACAAACTATCACAACGGCATCTTTGGCAGTCTCCTAGCGAGAGCAAAGGGTTGGAAGTGCCACAAAAGCGGATTTCCTGGAAGGCCTGTTGAGGCGTATTTGGGGTCCAAGCGTGGGGAATCTGGCTGTGCTGTTTTCCTTGCTGTACCTGTCCTGGGAATAAACAGAATCCCAAGAGCTGAGGCTGTCAGCCTGGGATTTTTGACCACCACCATGTTCAAATGTAACGTGTGTGGTTTTGTTTTGTTTTTTTTATCAGCCCTGCCATCACTGTGAACCAGAGTGAGGTAAGCAGCCCACAGCGGGTCACCTCCAGCCAGCAGCAGACTCGCATATCTGCTTCTTCAGCCACAAGAGAACTGGATGAGCTGATGGCATCTCTCTCTGACTTCAAGGTGCCCAACCGTAATAACTTCTGATCTTGTGTTCTCCACTCACTTGTCTGTCGTCCATTTCTACTGACCGCCTCCTCTCCTCAGATCACCCACTGCAACCGTTACTCCTTGTACCAGTCAATTCTCGGTGGTGTATTAGTGCTGTCAAAGTGCTGCTGCAGGTGTGATTGGTGTGATGAAGTCTTATATCTGGTGTGGATAATGCAGAGACTTGTAAACTAAGATCTGTCAGGGTTTACCCTAGTGTAGCATTCAAAGGGACTAGGCTAATCTTCTGAAGTGGTGAGCAATAGATAGGATATGCTGATGCCAAGTGCAGATCTCATAATGTCCAGAAGTCTCTTAGAAGCAGGGAGGATTTTCTGATGTAACTGCTGCTGTGTCGTCCCAAGTGCTTAGCTAGCATTCAGGGGTGTTTCTCCCCATGCCAAGCACTGGATCAAGGCAATGCTTATCTCTGTCAACATCATGAGGGGAAATCCCAGCTGGTGTAGTGCCCACTTTTTTGTTCTGTTTCAGGAAAAACACTTCATTGAAATAATGATTCACTGCACCTATGTTGCCCAGCAACACCAATTTGTACGGTGGGGATATCTTTTGTGGGGGATAGGGAGGAGTGTGACAATGTGTGATTCACGGTGAAGTGAAATGCTTTGTTGGCAACAGATAGGAGCTGAGTTTTTAAGTGTAGAGTCCATTGTTTTGGTGGGTTGTAATTTAATAAGAGGAACCCATCTATTTACTGGCAAAGACCAGCCTCTGCTGCTCTGGAGGATATCTCCTTTGTTGCCCTTGATTTTTCCCAATCAGGAAGATGGGAGATGATTTTTGAGACTTCCAGGCAGATGATTTGGGCAGTAAAGATTTCATCTCAAAGGGCAAGAAATTTCCAGAGTTGGGTTCAGGTAAAAATGGGGTTGACGTCTAAGCCTTTTGGGGCAGGAGGATGGGAAGTGCTGCATCAACACATCTGCTGGAACATCCGAATTTTCATACTGGATCAGACCAATGATCCAGCTATTTCACTGGCTAGTACCAGCTGGTTGAGAGGAAGGTTGAAGGAAAAAAAAAAAAAGGAATAACCTGCCCATGAGGGAAGTTGCTTCCTCAGTTAGTGGTTACCTTATGACCTGGAGTGAGAGGGTTTGTATCCCTTACATAAGATTTTTATATAGATAAATATAGATATTACACATGCTCACACAAACATTGGATGGTCTCATCCTTTCAGATGTATAATACTTTTTCTTATCATGCATAGCTAACCTGTGAAACTCATTGCCACATGATATCATTTATGCTACAATCTTAGCAAGATTACTAAAAGATTCCATTTTATGATTTTTAATATTTTGAATTTTACTTGAATTGAATCTCTCTTCTATTATGAGTGAGGGTAAAATAGGAGTGCCTGACTTACCCTCTTTATAACACTCATTGTTTTGTGTATTTCTACCATATCCCCCCTTAAGTCTTTTTTTCCCCCCTAATCCAGTAAAGTCCCAATCTTTTCAATCTGTTTTCATATGAAAGTTTCTCCAGGCCTCTGACCATTTTTGTCACCTGAATGCCCTCTGTTCCCACTGTATTTATTTGTTTTTAGATGAGCAACCAGAGCTCAAGAAATATTCCAGAATGGGGGAGAGGGTAACATGGATTTATGACATTAGATTTTCAGTGTTTTCATTCCTTGTGCACCCTACCATCATTTGCTTTTTTGAATGCTGCTATGGGGGGGACAGATAGCTCAGTGGTTTGAGCACTGGCCTGCTAAACCCAGGGTTGTGAGTTCAATCCTTGAGGGGGCCATTTAGGGATCTGGGGTAAAAATCTGTCTGGGGATTGGTCCTGCTTTGAGCAGAGGGTTGGACTAAATGACCTCTTGAGGTCCCTTCCAACCCTGATATTCTGTGATTCTATGTATGGAGCAAAGGCTTTCATTGAGCTGCCTGTTTCTCTTAAGTGTTTACAGTTAATTTAGAAACCAGAAATGGGTGTGAGGACTTTACATTTGGAAGGAATAATTTACATTATTTTGCATTTGTTGCAATGAATTTAATCTGCTATCATGTGGCCCAATCTCCTAGTTTTGTTAGGATCTTATGAAGTTCCTCAGAGTCTTCTCTAGTCTTGACTAACTTAATCTTGCATCACCTGCAGATTTTGTCACTTGGCTGTTCACCTTTTGTTCTCACATCAATAATATATTAAACGATAACATCTCTAGTCCAGAGCATATTAACCTTCTGTATGTTGAAAATTGACAGTTTATTCAACTGTGCAGTTAGATAGAAAAGAATTCCCTCTTTGATAGTCCCAAGTCTATTATTCAAGCCAGAGACAGGTGACTTCGAAGCTGCAGGATAACCTGTTCAGCAGCCATATGTTCATGACATTGTCAATGTTTAGCAAATAAAATCTCATTGTGGCTACTGGCACTAAGCACAGGTATACACAAGCGGACTCTTGATGACTGAGAAACGTCCTCCTGCTGCCTAAGGACTTCAGCTTTCCAGCCTTTTGTGTCTCTTCTCCAGAAGAGGCACTTGGGGTCGGGAGTCTGGAAGCCTGGGGGCTCGACTGTCTTACAGTCATTGGAAAGGCTGGGAGACTAAAGATCAGAGCACTAGTAAAAGCTGCCTGGCAGGATGGGTGGTGTTTGGCTGGGCCGTTAGTCTCAGAATACTCTTGTCCCCCTTGCTTGTTTCCTAGCTGTATTGGTGGCTGAGCCCAGGGAGCAAACCAGAAAATTTGGACCGTGCATTTGGGTTTCCGAAGTTACCCTCGACAGCAAGGGTTAGGGACTGTTTGGTTTTGTTTTTTGAATAATTTTGGTTTCATAAATACAGTAACTCCTTGCTTAAAGTTGCAGTTGTGTTCCTGAAAAATGTTACTTTAAGCAAAATGATGTTAAACGAATCCAATTTCCCCATAAGAATTAATGTAAATGGGGAGGGGTTAGGTTCCAGGGAATTTTTTTTCGCCAGACAAAAGAGTGTGTGTGTGTGTGTGTGTGTGTGTGAGAGAGAGACACACACACATTGTGTGTTTGTGTGAAAGAGAGAGAGACAGACACACAAACACCATGTGTGTGAGAGAGACGCACATTGCCCTTTTAAGTACGCTGACCCCATTCTAAGTATACTGCCTTTTTAAGCAGATCAGCAAGTTGAGACAGGTGATGGGGTACAGGAGCCGGGGGGAGGGGGATACCCTGACATCAGCTCCCACCCCCCTGCACAGCAAGCAGGAGGCTCCAGGGAGCAGCTCCAAGGCAGAGGGCAGGAGCAGCACAGGGCAGTGTGGGGAGGGACAGCTGAACTGCTGGCAATTGATAACCTGCTCGTCGGCTGCCGCACAGGGAACTTAGGGGAATGGGAAGCTGATGGGGGGGCTGCTGGCCCACCCTGGTTCCAAGCCCCCACCAACTAGCTCCTTCCTGCAAGCAGTGGACAAAGCAGGCGGCTGCCAAACGTTATAAAGGAGCTTTGTGCAACTTTAAATGAGCATGTTCTCTAAGTGATCTGCAACGTAACAACGTTAACCGGGACAGGAGTTACTGTATGAAGTTACATTTCTGTGAGATGCTGACGTGCCTAACTGTGTAACTGAAACTTACAGCTACTCCAGTGGTGTTGAGACTGCATAAACATCTCCATATCTATTTCTCTTTATTTCCATTATGAGAATGGCCATACTGGGTTAGATCAATGGTTCGTCTAGTCCGGTATCCTGTCTTCCTAAGTTTAGAGACATCCAGAGCATGGGGTTGCATCCCTGACCATTTTGGCTAATAGCCATTGATGGACCTATCCTCCATGAAGTTATCTAACTCTGTTTTGAACCCAGTTATGCTTTTGGCCCTCACAACATTCCCTGGCAACAAGTTCCACAGGTTGACTGTGTGTTGTGCGAAGAAGTACTTCCTTATGTGTGTGTTAAACCTGCTGACTTAATTTCATTAAGGGGTACCTGGTTCGTGTGCTATGTAAAAGGGTAAAAACACAGCTTTATTTGCTTTTTCAACACCATTTGTGATTTTATAGATCTCTATCATATCTGATAGTTTTCTTTTCCAAACTGACCAGTCCCAGTCTTTTTAATCTCTCCTCATATGGAAGCTGTTCCATACCCTTAGTCATTTTTGTTGCCCTTCTCTGTACTTTTTCCAATTCTAATCTCTCTGTTTTTGAGATGAGGTAACCAGAACTGCATGCAGTATTCAAGGTGTGGGCATACTATGGCTTTATGATATTTTCTGTCTTATCTATCCCCTTTTTTGACTTCCTCTGCATATTGAGCAGATGTTTTCAGAAAACTATCCATGATGACTCCAGGATCTTTCTTGAATGGTAACAGCTCATTTAAACCCCATCATTTTGTCTGTATAGTTGGGATCGTTTTCCAGTGTGCTTTACTTTGCATTTATCTACATTGAATTTCATCTGCCATTTTGTTGCCCAGTCATTCAGTTTCGTGAGATCCCTTTGTAACTCTTTGCAGTTTGCTTTGGACTTAACTACCTTTAGTAATTCTTATATCATCTGCAAACTTTGCCACCTCACTGTTTATCCCTTTTTCCATATACATTTATGAATATATTGAACAACACTGGTCCCAGTACAGATCCTTGAGACCCTGATGTTTACTTCTCTCCAATGTGAAAACTGACCATTTATTCCTACCCTTTGTTTCCTGTCTTTTAACCTGTGACTGATCCATGAGAAGACCTTCCCTCTTATCCTATGACTGCTTATTTTACTTAAGAGCATTTGGTGAGGAACCTTGTCAAAGGCTTTCAGGAAGTCCAAGTGCACTGTATCCGCTCGATCACCCTTTTCCACATGTTTGTTGACCCCCTCAAAGAAGTCTAATAGATTGGTGAGACATGATTTCCCTTTACAAAAGCTGTTGACTCTTCCCCGACATATTGTGTTCATCTGTGTCTGATTTGAGTTTTTTTTACTGTAGTTTCAACCAATTTGCCTGGTACTGAAGTTAGGCTTCTCAGCCAGTTAATGGGCAGGATCACCCAGGAGTCTTTTTTTAAAATTGGTGTCACATTAGCTATCCACCAGTCATGTGGTACAGAGTCTGATTTAAGCAGTAGGTTATATACCACAGTTAATAGTTCTGCCATTTCATATTTGAGTTCCTTCAGAGCTTTCAGGTGAATAGTATCTGGTCCTGGGGACTTTATTGTTTAATTGATAAATTATGTTCCAAAACCACCTCTCTTGGCCACTTGTCTGTTTCTTGTCAACCTCCTCTGTTGACATCACCACCTGCTCCCAGCAGTTACTTTCCCTTTTCTCTCACCTCCCAGTTGTTTCACTCTTCCCCTCTTCCTTTTTGTTTTTCACCCCTCAGTTCTGCTCTCATGTGCTAGCTCAGTTGCACAGTTGAATTGACAAGGTGTCTGGCCTATTTTGCTTTGTTGGGACCATGAATAGAGGCAGGGAGCAGCAGGTCTTTGCATGTCAAATGTTGATGCCCTGCTCTGCAGTGTACTCTGTAACTGTGAGAGATGAAAGGCTGTCCTTACTTCTGAGCTCCAGTCCTGTGCGTGTATGAGAGAGGCAGAGAGGAATAAGGCAAACATGCTAAGAAAGATGATTGATTAAAGCCAGGAGGACAAAGTCCAGACAGAAATGACAGCGTGTGGGTGGGTGATGTGGGCTTTTTGTTTGCTTTTAGTTCAGTTTTCTGCAAGCCATAGAGTAAAAGGTGCTGTTGCAGGCTGATGCATTAACCTTAATGAGTTGCTCATTCTGTTCGCTTACAGAATCCATTTGATTGTGTTGTTTGGCTTATCAGTCAGCTGGGCACTGAGGTTACTGAATGCACGAGTTTTGCACCTTTCGCATCTCTGTGACATGTGATTCCTCCTTACTATGTGACTTGGTGTCTGCATTAACCAGCCTCCTATTGTAGTGCAGCTCTTTATACATTAACTGCTGCATTCATTTTGTTTTAATATTTTTAACATGTTGGAAAAATGATTTTTAGAGCAAAATAAGCAACCTTACCTTGAAAATGACTGGATTTTAGAAAGCTTGAAAATTTTGTCCCAAACTCAGGTAAAAATAGGAACGCCTTAACCATGGCATCTATGCTTCAGAGGGCAGTTGGTATGTAAGGGAGAACAAATAGTGTAAACACACAGGAGTTTTCTAATAATTAATACACTTCAATATAGCACCTTTACTGCCAGAGTGTCTCTGTGCTTACAAACTATAGCTCGGAGGGAAGAGTGCCCTGTAATGAATCACTAGCATCGCTTTCTGCTGCCCTTTGGGTTTTCCTAGAGAGGTCTCCCATTCAGATGCGTACCAATCCCATTCCTGCTTAGCTTGGCAGTCTGACATCACAGACAAGTTCTGTGATTGCATAGACCAGGGGTAGGCAACCTATGGCACGGGTGCTGATTTTCAGTGGCACTCACACTGGCCACCGATCCGGGGAGCTCTGCATTTTAATTTAATTTCAAATGAAGTTTCTTAAACATTTTAAAAACCTTATTTACTTTCCATACAACAATAGTTTAGTTATATATTATAGACTTCTAGAAGGAGACCTTCTAAAAACGTTAAAATGTATTACTGGCACACGAAACCTTAAATCAGAGTGAATACATGAAGACTCGGCACACCACATCTGAAAGGTTGCCGACCCCTGGCATAGACACTCCAGTCCCCTAAGCTGGAAGGGCCTGTGGCTTCCATCTGCTGGAGGGTTTTGCCTGCATCCAAATGAATTCTAGCACTTTAATCATGACACCCAATGAGGTAAGTAAATTGTGTTGGCTGGGATTTTCAAAGGAGCCCATGAGAGTTAGACACCCAATTCCCATGGGGGTTAAACACCCAACTCCCTTAGGCACCTTTGAAAATTCCAGCCATTATCCCTAATACTAAAAAAGGGAAATTAAACCCCGAAATGAGTTGGTGTCGGAGCTAGGATTAGAACACAGAGGCTCTTGTTGCCACTGTCATGCTAAGTGCTCTACTGAGCTGTCCCTCTTGTGGTAAGAGGCCTCACTGGCTGCCCAAATGTAGCTGTAAGAGGGAGAATGAGAAATCCTTTTATCAGTGGCAGACCAAGTGATCTCAGCTGTGATACTCTTCCCCCTCCCCCCCGCCCCCCAAAAAAGTGACTATAGGCTAACTCTGTAAGGAAATGGGCTATAAACTTGATTTAAAAATGATCTTTTTACGTGGGTAAATTCCCCAAATCAGGAGTCATTGGGTGCAGTGGCAGACTTAGTAGGCCACAGTGGCTGGTTTGGGAGTGCACACAACAAGCCACGCTAATTTCTACTCCCTTAAGGAAATGGAAAGAATTCCTGTTTGTCACGTAGGAGCTGACATAGTGGACAGGATCAGAGCCATGATCTATCAGCTTTAAAATATAAGCAATGGAGAACTAAAACCAGGGTACCTGCCCCTGACCATTTCAGAGCATGTTTTGGAACAAAATGTATACTTCTCTCACCCAAATATAAAGGGGGCAAGAAAAGTGGGATGGGTGAGGAAGAAGAGAGTTAAATGCAGGGCTCCCGAAGGACAACCTCTGAAGTCCTAGAATGCTTCCCTCTGATTCATCATGTATTCGACCCAGAGAAGAGCCTTGTGATTTGAGCAGGCCAGAGCCTGAGTCATGTACTCCTCTTGCCGTGAGTGCCCCGAGGCTACTGTATCAGGGAGGCAAATATTATGGCTTACATGCTTCATTGTTTTCTTTGAAAAGTATAAAGAAGAACAGGAGTACTTGTGGCACCTTAGAGACTAACAAATTTATTAGAGCATAAGCTTTCGTGGACTACAGCCCACTTCTTCGGATGCATAGTATGTAAATTTCTATGCAAATTAATGCAAGTGTCTGATTCAGAGAAAGTTGCTAATGTGACTATCAGTCTTGGTCTAATGGGCTGGGCCCTTGGGGCAGATGCATCAGCCCCATTTACAGGAGAAAGAATTAACTGCGGCTTTGAAGAGCCTAAGAAAAAGTACTCAATGAATGGCTGCATGATCTTTCCTCATTCCCAGCACCCTCCTTGGACAAGGGGCACAGCTGTGTGTTCACATTCCACACTCTGAGGTCCCACTTGTCCATCCCGGCTACCTTCATGGCTTCATGTCAGGAGGGCTCTGTGGTTTGCAGGCTTTGATTGTTCTGCCATGTTGTGCCTTGTTCTTTTCCTTTCCTCACCTCTATCTCTATCTTCCCCCCTCTCTGTTCCTCTTTTTTTTGTCTTGTTTTTACAGGCTGTTTCCACTCTGTCACTGATTTCTGAACCCTCCCTGGAGCTGCTTTCCAGCCCAACAAATCCAGACTCAATCGACTCTCCTTCCCGTACAGTTCTGCTGCCCCAGTCAAAACCCCATGGGACAGGCCACAGCAGGGACTTTCCAGCCCTGCTGCCACCTGCCACCTTGGAAGTCCTTCATATTGAAGAAGGCGGCAGCAGCGCTGCAATTGCAGCTATTCCAGGACGTTCTGCCACCACTCCACAGCTCCCCTCTGTGGCTCGGATGGGTCAGTCACTTCCAGAGGACTTTGCTATTTCTGCTCCTTTTGGGGATCATGTGCTTTCTTTGAGCTCAGTCAGGCTGAGCCAAAAGTCAAATCCTCCTAGAGAGGTGTCGCAGGCCATGAAATCCTCCAAGACGGAATCTCTGTGTGTTCCTTCTAGTGCAGAGGCCCACAGTCAGGGGCTTGATGAGGCAAAAGCCACTGAAAAGAAAGAGCATAGAACTGAGACCAAGCTCACAACTGTTCCTGTTTCTAGCCCCAGCATAACCAGCCAAGTGAAGGGGCAGACACCCAAGGAATCAGCAGAGCAGGCCATTTTCAGGGATAATTCAGCCTTTCCTTCCCAGAAGGATGGAAACATGGAAGCAGCTTTAGATCAGCTGTGGGCTCTGGAGCTATCTGAGCTTATACCAGAGCTATATTCTGAGAATGACCATGTCTTGCAGTCAGCGTGTGAGCCTCATATTGTGGCTGTGGACCGGTGGGATGTCTTCCCAGATACTAAAGGCCAGTTGGGTCTTGGAGCAGAACAAGGACAGAAGCAGGATGCTGAAATTGAGCATGAAAGCAGGACAGATGACTCTCCTGATATGGTTAAAAAGAGGCAGAGCAGAGAGAGAACTCCTAGGAAAGGTGGCCCTACTAAGAGCAAGCCAGGAGAAGACCGGGAAAGAGAGCAAGTCAGAAGCTCAACAGTCACTCCAGAAAGGGCTGAAAATGTTTGGAAGGATGAATTGGATCTGCTGTCTGTCTCCAAGCCACCTATTGAGAGGATTTCTGCATCGGGCCAGGCAGGCATTGAGTGAATGCAGGAGTGTGCGGGTTCTAGCTAGGCGCCTGTGCATGGTGTGAGTGCATATTTGGGCTCTTCCAGAGCAGTCTGATGGCTTACTCCAGACTAACAGCATGCTGGTCTGGGGTGCTTGGCGTCACTATAATGACAGCTGCATGGCGCAGAGGTCTGAGATCCTCCAATCTAGCAGCAGCTTTGTGGTACCTTTTGCATGTGGATCAGTGATTGGCTGCTTGTGCAGCATAGAACAGGAATAGCATCCATAATCTGCAGGCTGTCTCCTAGCTAGAATGGGGCAAGTGCATGATCTCTAGAGGTCTCTGAAGAGCAAAGTGCTGTTCCCCAGTGATGGAGGGATTTGCTAAGGACTGTCCAGACTTGGGATGGCAACTCCTCTTCTCTGCTGGCTTAGCTCTGAGCCTGTTCAAGTAGTGACACTGGAGCTCCTAGGGTCCTTCCAGCACTAGAAATGCTGTGTGCATCTCAGAATCCTCTGTGCTGGGGAATTTTATTTCCCCCACAACTGCGGAGGGGAGGGATGAAAAGAAGCTGACCTGGATCACTGTGGTGTTAGGGAAACCATAACACCCAATGGGGTGATCT
The DNA here is from genome assembly GCF_027887155.1 of Malaclemys terrapin pileata. Taxonomy (NCBI): domain Eukaryota; kingdom Metazoa; phylum Chordata; order Testudines; family Emydidae; genus Malaclemys; species Malaclemys terrapin. Next base: position 10,849,592 of record NC_071520.1, on the reverse strand, counting down.
TGTTGAACTGTGACCTTGTACCTCCAATCATGGCTTCGTGCTGGATAATCTCTCTTCATTGTGTAGCCGGAGTTCTTTTTAGCTGCTATGACTGGCCTGGCTGGGATTTTCCTTGCACTGAGTCACTGCTCTGGGCTGTGCCAAGAGGAGCTTTGGCATTGTGCAATAAATACCATCACTCTTTATGCTCACAGTTGTCACTAATAGTTTAAGTTTGTGCTGCTGCATCTTGGGGCTTGCTCTTGCATTACTCTTTTCATGCTGAACCTGTCACCTTGTCATTCAGATAAAATCTGTAATTGAGAGGACAAAAGAGACCTTAAACGTGCACCCAATGTATCGTGAGCGCTCACCGAGGCGGAAAGTAGGGCCAGTCATATTTCATAAGACTGTGTCCCAGGATCGCTTGATTGAAGAGCTGCAAGACAGATTGGGAATCAGCAAACAGGAAGAGGAGGAATGGAAAAGCCAGGAAGACTGGCTGACTGAGGGGGTCATTGTCACCGCCAGGCCACAAAGGAAGCAGCAGGATGGTGGACAGCAAGTACAGAAGGTAGAGAGCAAACTCTGTACTAGGGTTTCCCCCATGTCGCTCTGCTCAGAAGGTCTCTAACAGAGACGTAGAGTAGGAGGTGGGTGTGACAGGTCTCTGGAGAGTCCTGGGATAGCTTTGGAATCTGACTCCTCTGTCCTAGCACTGTTCCCTTTACAGATCAGCTAGGAAATCCAAATCCCAGCTATGTAGGAATTGGAGTAAGCAATCTCTTGGGAGGGCAGTGTTATCTGATAGGAAGTCTAATGTTGTGTAAGGTCAGGCATTGAAGTGAGGTTTATTTTCATGCCACAGTGGGGAGGTCAGTCAATAAGCAGACAGTATTTCTTTCTTTACTTGGCAACATGATATGTTTAGATGTAAGATAAGGAACCTGCCCTGAAGTGCTTATAGCTAGGCAGGTGTTGCTAGGTGCCTTCTCCTTGAGACTCGGGCACTTCCTCAAAGAAGGTCTATTGAAAATGGCACCATGGCCTCTATTTCTGGTTGGCTACAGCAGTGAGGTTGGCCTGCTTGCACTCTGTGGTCTGACGTGAAAGGAAAGTAGAGAAGTGCTAGGTAGTGAGTGCCATGTTACCGTCTGTTTCATGCTGCCTGTCCTTCTGTTGCATGAAGTGCTTCTCCGTTCATCTCCAGATTTGTTCACCTTTCTCCCTCCTTTCTTTCTAGATTATAATTCCTCCAGAATCCCCCCTGCCCATGAGAAGAACAGTCTCTGTGCCAGCTTCTCCCCCACTCCAGCGTCCCAAAGAAGCTGCCAAGATTTTCCCTGCCAAAGCTTCTTCCTCTTCTCACCCTATTCCCTCTCCGCTTCCTCCACCCCCTCCTCCATACCCGCCACAACCTTCCTATGTACCCTCTGCTGCTGCTCCTAATCCAGTCTCCTGCTCCTTCAGCTTGCCTCCCCAGCCTCTGTTCCAGTGGGAGACTTCTTCTGATGACTACCAGGAACTCTCTGTGGTGGGCACTCCTCCCTCTGAAGATAATAGATTCTTCCATTCTCCCCAAGCCCTGACTGAGCCAGTGGTAGCATCTTCTCCTCCCAAGACAGTATCTTCTGTTGGCTGTCAGACTGATGAAGATCCATTCTTCCCACCGATGCAGGCATGCTTTTCCTTGTGCTCTTCATTGAACAGAGCAATTACAAGTCTGAATCCAGCACTTCCTGGCCTGTTGGCTCTCTAGGTAGAGCGTTTGGGTAAAGGCTGGTACTGGGCTGCTCTACAGAAGATGAGTTTAGTGCTGCCAGTGGCTGATTTTTCTATCAGATTTGTCCCTTTATAGCAGTGTGAGGTGCACATGCATGGAACGATCCAGATCCTGTGTCCGTTTGCTGGCCACATCCATGTGGCATTGGGAATGGACCATGATCTTTGTTTCTCGCCATTGAACTGAAGGAATCAAGTCCATTAGTTTAGGGCCCAATACTCCCTTCCACAGTGTGGCACTGAGGGGAAGGGAGAAAAATGTGGAAAAGCCTGAGAACCAGAAGAAGAGGCTGAACAGTAATTCCACATGCCCCTGAACCCCACCCATGTGGACACGGCTCAGCTGGGATTCTGTGGGGTTTGGGGTGTAGTGCAGAGGCAATAAATTGCTGCTCAGTATGTCCTGCTCTCTAAGCCCAGGGAGAATCCTGCTAGAAAAGCGTAGGAAGACCCAGTACCTGAGCAGGCCTGATTCCATCCGTTATAGGTAGTGACCCTCATACGCAAGCCAGTGCAGTATAGCGTCAATCTCCACAAGCACCAATCCATCAAGGAGGCTCCTCTGCATCATGAATTGTTGTCATACTTTGCAGGTGATCCCTACTCCGCCATTGGTCCGACGTACCAATCCACTTGCTGCTCGGCCACCCCTCGCGCCGCCCACCCATGAGAAGGCAGGATACCCTTTCTGTTCCCCTCTCAGCATGGTGTGCTGTTAAGGCAAGAGGGATGTGATTCTGGCACAGTCCTCTGAGCTGTTCCTAAAGGTCCTGTTGCTATGAATGCCGGATGGTTGTTTTTCTATGCATGGTCTGCTGTTTACAGGTGCGTTGTTGAACCTGACAGCAGTGGCAGACCTTTTAAATTAGGGAAGGCCTTTGCATGAGCATTTCTAGCACGCGAGTGTGGTGTGCATTGGTAGTGTTCCTAAAGGGGCTGTGCTCTACAAAGTGCAGGCATTGGGGGTGCACCCCTGCAGGGGTGTGGAATATTTCCAAAAGGAACCGCACCCCTTGACTGGTAAGAATGCAGTACCACCAGTAAAGGTCAAGTCCATGTTGTCCTGCACTGTGATGTCAGTGGCTGCACTAAAGTTAGCTGAGGCTGGCTGGTTCCTGGGGCAGGGAGGGACGTGTCACTGTGCATTTCATTCATTGCCATCCTCTCCGCAAGTGACACTTCACGTCTCATTTGTCTCTAGTCGGTTTCTGCACCCCCTGTCCAATGGCCACAGGCCCCTGGCCAGGATGAGGAAGCATGTGGCTTCCTGGGCCCCTCTGTTGCATGATACGGGCACCCACACATGTGTATTGTTACCTTTTGTGTGTGTTGGCTCTGAAGTGCTACAGGGATCAAACTAGGAAAGGTGCTGACGCTAGAGAAAAATCCGCTCCAGAGAAACCTGGGTGTAAGGGCTAGGAGATGATCGATACTAGATACATAAACATGTCTACCGACTCCCATTGCCTATACTCTTGAGTTATGATCAGTTTGGATTCACTGGTCTAATTTTTAGAAGTGCCGAAGGTCCCCAATTCACTGTACTCTTCACCTCTCAGGATCAGGCCTCTGACTGCCCTGCAGTTTAGAGAGGGAGAATCGTAAACTCTGTGTCCAGCAAGATGTTTCCTCCCCATAACACTGTCTTGGGGAATCTGCACTGTAGGTATAAGTGACAAATGCTTGTGTGCCTGTGTGTCAGATCCACAGGGTCTGGTCTATGCCTCAGCCTGTAACCAGTCCTTTTGAGGTGACCTCTTTAATGTGCCAGGCCCCAAGGACCCACCCAGTTCCACAGGGGTAAGACTCCACATACTCCGAAACTGGGCTTTTGGGTGCCAACAATCCCTGTTTCCCTCCATGGCTCCCTGCAGCAAATCTGGCAGAGCCAGACTCCTGTGGGAGGTGTCCTTCGCTCCTTCAGAGTGCAGTGCTCCCAATACGAGTGACAGTAGGGAGCCTTTTTAAAACAACGTATCGGTCAGCTGGGGGTACAGAATCTGAAAGTCCTTAGGGGTGAGCACAGAGAAGCAAAGATTAAGACACAGTCCAGTGTGGCCAGCGTCAGAGCTCTACCCAGCCAAGCTGCTGTAGAATTCATTTTGGCTCGGTCTCTGTCCTGTCGTCTGGTTTCAGGTGGGGTGTGTGTTCTGTGTATCTCTCTGAGCATAGCTTGTAAAACGCCACCTGCTACCTTTCCTCTTTGTCTGTCTGCATGCAGGACAGCTGAAGAGCTATGGGCAGAGACTGCAGAAATTCCCTGAGGACTGTACAGTGCTTGCCTAACTACCTCGGGGCCTTTGCTCGGCTTCCCTGTAGAGAAGTGGGGGGGATCTCCTTCCTCTTGGCTGTTGGTCATTGGGTGTGAATGGACCAGGGATTGGAGGTTCCATTGTCTCTTCCGATCCTCCACTCACATGTGTAGCCTTCATTCAGCTTGTTTTGACTCTGGTTTCCAGGAAGGCTGCTGAGTCAACACCTCATCCCTTCCCTTTACACTCAGTGCAAAGCCCGGTGGGAAACTGAGGCACATATAGGAATCATGGAAATATTACAAAACTGCCCTCGTTCATCATAGCGTAGAATAAGAGTTTTGAAGGTGGACGGACTAGAGAGAGACCTTGATGTTCAGTGTGCTCTTCATGGTGCCGGACTGCTAGAGCCAGCTGTTCGAGGAGGGGGGTCAGAGAGAGTAGGAAGGAGGTGCATTATGTTCCATTAGGAGCAGAGTCCTGCTGATCTCTTGGATGCTGGTTAGGCATGATGGGGTAAAGTGTGCATGTGGTATGCGGCTTCTGACGAACAAATGGAAATCAGCGCTAGTACTTGACTAGTTTATATGGACAATATCTAATGCCAGTAGCCACAGGATGGTGGGTGGCACTCCCTGTGCGTGCAGGGGAAGGGGCCCTTCAGTAAAACCAGGGCTCTAGGGCACTTCAGCATGTGTCTGTTCCCTTGGGCACTCCATGGTAGTCTAGCAGTACAAGTGCTGGGGTGTTCGGTTGTTTCTTCCTTCCACCCTGCACCTTTTTCACGAATGTTGTTAGTGTTTTGTGGCTGTGTAGTTTCACTTTTAACAGAAATGCAACATAATGTCCATAATCCACCTGAAAGGTCCCTTTAGGAAATGGCTCGGGGGAGTTCTCTAAACCTGACAGCCACCATTGTGCTGCAGGATTAAGTAAAATAACCTACACTTCACAGTGTAACAGGACGTGAACTCTGAGTTTGCCCCAAGTCACATGGAGATGAGTATCCAAAGAGACCAGAAAGAGCAAAGTCCTGCACACTTCCTCTCTTTTCTCCCCACTTCCTCTTGAGGTTCTATTAATTACTAAAGACAATGTATCTGTTCCCCCCTCCCAGTGGAAAACAGGGTTCAAAGTTAAGTATTCATTAAGGTGATTCCCAAAGTGGGCTTCCAAAGACCTTTCTTATCCCCTCTCCACACTCCCCCGGTTAATCTCTCACGTGTATTGTGCAGTGTTTACTGGCCTGCCACCTCCTCCCCATGCAGGCGCACACACTACTGCTGAGCTGCCACATCTGCAGGTAAAGCAACAGGTGATTCCTTGAATGCTCCCCACCTTCCCTCGCTGCTCCCATTGCAGCCTTTGGTGAAGCTGGGGAGTGGGGTCAGAGCTACCCAAGAGGGCACAGAAGAGAGAGAAAAACAATGCAGAAGGAAAAGGGGGAAAATACCCTGAAAAGAAGAGACAAGAAGGTGTGGGAGGGTGAGAAGGAGACTGTGAAGGAGAGGAGAGAAGAGACAGGAGAGACAGCAACAAATGTGTGAGACAGGGAAGGGGAGACAGTTTGGGAACCACTCAGAGAGCATGTCTCTGCCTCTGTAAGCCAGCCAGGAACCTATGAGGTAAAGGGAAGATCTCCGTGGAGGCTCTACCAGCAGCCCACAAGCATTTTTCCAATCTGCTTTATTGGGAGGGTGAGGAGAGCCAAATCTCCACCCCTCAACACTCTGCTGTTCTAGCTCCTGGGGTCTCTGGGTAAGCCATACTTTTGTCAGCCTCATTGTAACAAGGGTGCATCTCTGCACCTGCTCCTGTTCTCACTGGCTTCTGCAGATACATTAGCCTCTCCAGAGCAAGTCCTGGTCTGTCCATACACAGGACAGCTGGAGAGCTGTGGGCAGAGAGTTGGATCTTTTGATGATTACCTGTTCGGTTTATTCCCTCTGAAGCACCTGGCATTGGCCACTGTTGAAAGACAGGATACTGGACTAGATGGACCTTTGGTCTGACCCAGTATGGCTGTTCTTACGTTCAGAGACTGCAGAAATCCCTGAGGAGCTGAACAGGGCTTGCCTTACAGTCTCTGGGTTTTTTCTTTGCAGTTCATGGCCCAGGGGAAAGCTGGGGGCAGCTCCCCTCCGTCTGCACCCCCAAAACCTGGCAGCCAGTTGGACAGTATGTTGGGAAGCCTCCAGTCTGACCTGAACAAACTGGGAGTAGCTACCGTTGCCAAAGGTGTTTGTGGAGCCTGCAAGAAACCAATTGCTGGACAGGTGAGTCTAAGGCAGCATCTTGTTGCTAAGCCTTGGCTACAGCAAGGAGTAACTGGGAGGGCTGTATCATGAGGCTGAAGGGACTGGCGATGCTGAAGAAACTGAAGTACTCTATTTATCCACTGGCCAGGTACGCTGTAAGCTCCTCCAGTGACCTCTACCCTGCCCTTGAGGGACTGCCCTCTCCTGAGATGATAGGTAATTCAGTTTTCATGCTACCCCAGTCCAGGGCTCACTTGAGTAGTAGAACGTGTAGTTAGTGCCAAACTCTACCTGGTGTGTTGTCACGTGAGTTGCCACAGCAAAGAAGTAGAGTCGTCCCCCATAACTGCTCCATCTTCCCTACAGGTCGTCACAGCAATGGGGAAAACCTGGCACCCAGAGCACTTCGTTTGCACCCACTGCCAGGAGGAAATCGGGTCACGCAACTTTTTTGAACGTGATGGTCAGCCCTACTGTGAGAAGGACTATCATAATCTCTTCTCCCCTCGCTGCTACTACTGCAACGGGCCCATCCTCGACGTGAGTCCCTGAGCCAGCGCGTGTCAGTAGGAGTCTCTCTCTTGGCCGTGCACGGGGAAGTCTGGTGCTGTACTGTCGAGTAGAAAAGCACACATCCATCTACCCCAATATCTCTTCTCTTGTAGTTTTGGGACCCCTATTCGTCCTTCACCCTAGTGCTGTAGGGGAAATAATTGGACCCAGTGCAGCTATCTCCCTCCATCTGCTGTAGGGTCCTGCAATGAGAGGGCAGGTTCTACTGAACTAAATTTGCCCCATTGCAACTCTACTGAACTGAATATTAGGATCTAGCTATCTTCACTGCAGTAAGGATCTCCTGATTTTCCGCAGTGGGATACCATGGTAGGAGGCATTCCTGCTGAGTTTCAGAGTACTGCATGGGACTGTGTCCCCTTCTCCCCTGGGTCTAGAGGAAAGGAGTGGTGTGTCTGACCTTGTTAGGGTAAAGTGGAGTGGGGGGGGGGATTGAATCCCCAAGGAGGGGGCTTGGCTCAGCTCTTTAAGCACAGTTGATGTTTGCTGCGCTCACTGTTTGTGGTTTCTCCCAAACAGAAAGTGGTGACAGCCCTGGACAGGACATGGCACCCAGAACACTTCTTTTGTGCGCAGTGTGGCGCTTTCTTTGGACCTGAAGGTACTATTGGTTTGCAGAGAGAAGCCACTCTGGTGAAGCAAGTAAGGGGTGGGGGTAGAGGCAACATAAGGGGCTGTGATGGGTCCTTTCCATAGAGCAGTGGTCCCCAAACTGTGGGGCATGTTCGGGGGGAGCGTCAGGGCCCAGTCTAGCCCCCATAGGGGGTGGAGAGGGAGTGCCACTCAGCCCCGCTCTGCTCCCAGCTGTGGCCCTGTCCTCTGGCGCTTGGCCTGGCTGCGGCTCTGAACCTGACAGCAGCTCCGGCTGCAACTCCATTCCCGACCCGGGCTCCAGCCCCATCCTCACCCACCTTAGCCTGTCCGCGCCTCCCGCCAGGAGTCACGGCCCCGCTCCCGACCGCAGCTTCGGGGAGTGGGGCGCGGACAGGGTTAAGGGGGGGCATGACATGAAAAGTGTGGGGACTACTGTCCTAGAGCAAGTGATGTAGAAAACGGGGGGTGTGGGGGTAGAGAGGGACTGTGGTGTTACTTAGTGGATGGGGAGCTAACAGTGATTGCTATTTCCACATGGAGACTAAGGAGGTGTAGCATGTGCTCCTCCTTTAGCAGAATAAGGGATACCTCTGGTCTGTGACTGGGGATCCCAGCCACCCTGTTTGCCCCATGGAGTCTGGCTGGGTATTCCCATGAAGGAAGGTCACAAGCTGATGCTGTCTGGCTCTGTTTTTTCCCTTGTGTCCTTGGCAGGGTTTCATGAGAAGGATGGCAAAGCCTATTGCCGCAAGGATTACTTCGACATGTTCGCTCCGAAGTGTGGGGGCTGCGCCCGGGCCATCCTGGAAAATTACATCTCTGCCTTGAATACCCTGTGGCACCCTGAGTGCTTTGTCTGTCGGGTAAGAGAGCCTGTGCTGCCCACTGGCACCTGACCCCTCTCCCAAGTCCCCTAGGTGGGTGTCTGGTGGTTCCCTCGATCAGAACAAGGGGTCTGTGCCAGCACAGGACAGCCAGCCCCACAAACTACATAGTGTGATAGTGACCACGCACCCTCTTGCTTCTCTGCCTGTTTCCATTCAATTCTCTAGGGGCTTAATTCCCTCCCCCTGCCCCATAGCCACAGTTATGGGCTTCTGCAGCAGTTCACTGATAAGCACAGAATTTTTCCAGTGGTTTCTTAGGAATAGTGAGCTAAGCTTTCTAAGCACTCCGCCTCAGCACCCTGATTTGAAGAGCTTCCTCGTGTGCTCACTCTGGAAATGTCAACTTTAGGGTTACCATATTTCAACAATCAAAAAAGAGGATGGGAGGAGCCCCACCCCTGTCCTGCCCTAGCCCCGCCCCTGCCCCTTCCACTCCCTCCCACTTCCTGCCCCCTCAGAACCTCCAACCCTCCCCCCCACGCCTTGTTCCCTGACTGCCCCCTCCTGGGACCCCTGCCCCCAACTGCCCCCCAGGACTCCACCCCCTACCTAAGCCTCCCTGCTCCTTGTCCCTTGACTGCCCCCTCCTGAGACCTTCCCCACATCCTAACTGGCCCCCTAGGACTCTACCCCCTACCTGTCCCCTGACTGCCCCAACCCTTATCTACATCCCCACCCCCAGACAGACCCCTGGGTCTCCCCCGCCCCATCCAACCACTCCCCACCCCCTGACAGCCCCCCCCCACCAAAACTCCCGACCCATCTAAACCCCTCTGCTCCCTATCCCCTGACTGCCCCCTCCTGGGACCCCTGCTCCTAACTGCCTCTCAGGAACCCCACCCCCTACCTAAGCCTCCCTGTGCCTTGTCCCCTAACTGCCCCCTCCTGAGATCCCCCCCACCTGTACTCGGACTGCCCAAAACCTTAAACCCCCAACCTCCAGACAGCCCCCCCCGAACTCCTGACCCATCCAACCCTCCCCCTGCTCCATGTCTCTTGACTCCCTCCCCCCAGAACCTCCCTGCCGCTTCTCTGACCCCCAGCCCCCTTACTGTGCTGCAGAGCGGCGCGCTCGGCAGAGGGGAAGGGGAGCAGGGTCGGTGCTCCAGACTGCCGGAGGCCCGAGGCGAATGGCGGGCAGGCGATCTGCGAATGCAGGGGGGAGGGGGAGAGAGGAGGGGAGTGGTGTCAAGTTGCAGGGGAGAGGAGGGGGAAGTGGAGGAAGGGCTCAGGCTGCCGGAGCCCAGTGCGAGTGGCACGATCCGGCCGGCTGCCCTGTAAGCCGCGCACGTTCTGCATGGGGGGAAAGTCCGGACATTGACAAATTCCCCCCGGACGCTATTTTGAACTGAAAAAAGCCGGACATGTCCGGGGGAATCCGGACGAATGGTAACCCTAGTCAACTTAACGAGACTGACCTATTTGGATCAACTTGGAAACTAATGAAATAGCTGTAAACTGAATATGCAGCTGCATAATGAACTGTAATGCTGCAGAATAAATACTTAGCACCTCTTCAAAGAGCCTTGCAAATATTTACCCGTCTCCCAGGAGCAGTGTAAAGATTAATATCAGCCACGTGTTACCGAGACAGGCAGAAAGGCGGAGTTCAAAATGGGGCTCAGAACCCATAAGTTCCTGTTTCAAATCCTGTGCTCAGACCACTAGTCTGCTTTCCTCTGCTGCAGAGCAGCCCGCGTGAAAGGAGTTGGCTGAAGCTGTCCGTTTGAAACTCTCCATCACTCGGAAGGCCCCTGTGAATAGAAATTCTGGCAGTCTCTTGTGAGCAGCTGACCAGCTCCGTCCCTGCCTGGACCTGGGTTCAGGCTCTTCTGCTCAGGAGATGTTGCTGGGCATCCTTCCCGCTGCTGCCTGTTAGTGGGAGCAGCAACTTTTGGGCAGATTCTGTCTTTCTGTTGTTAGTCAGGCCAATTCCCAGTGTTTGTTTTCGAATGGAGGTGGATGGCTTAGTAGTCTCAGCGTCAGGCTCCCAGGAGCCTGCTGCCTTTCAATGCTGCAGGCAACTGGAGTTCCTTGCAGTTCACTGTGTGAGAACATGCCTGGATATGCACTTACTGTGGCTGCACCCTGCTGGATGCCTGCACGCAGGGCTCAGTTTGCATCTGCCTGTGACTAAGTAGATGTCCAACCATGCGTGCACTTGCGGTAGTGTGTGTGTGTGTGTGTCCCTAGGGAGGAAGGATGGGCTGGACGTTCAAGTACAAAACTAGGACTCAGGACATCTTGACTTTGCTCCTGACCCGTGTGACCCTGGGCAAGTCCCTTAATGGCTCTATACCTCAGTTTCCCCACCTGTAAAATGGGGGGGGGGGAATTCCTCCTAACTTCCCATGACTGTAGTGAAGGTACAGCCATTAATACCTGTGTGGGGCTTAGACAGTGATAACCATTATAGAGAGATGGGTGCCTCTTAAAAAACTGGTCTCTAACAGCTTCTCTTCCTAGACATTAAAGACCCAGTATCGCTTTTGTAAGGGTATGGACTTGTCCCCCAGGGTCCTTGCCCAAAATTTCTGCCCCTCCACATTTCTCCAGTGGCTGTCACCTTCTGCCTGCCACTGTATTTCAGTGGTGAAGTGACTCTCGTATGTGTATAGTTTGGGATGAGTCAAGAAGGAGGGTGCTGTCCCAGGGAATATGCATAATATCTGGCATTCTAAATGGGTAATTTAAAAAAACCCCTACTGGCAGTCACCTTCTTTTTCACTGATATGAGCGTAAGCAGGGCAGATACAGCTCAAGAAATGAAAACCAGCCCATTGTGACAAGGTAAAAGCTGCTCCTGATGCCCTGGAGCATAAGGAATTCTTCCCTGCCTATCACCTGGGTGAGCTGGGGTGGGTGGGCGGGCTATAAAAGCTGTTGTGGTGGCAGCTGTCTCTGTGGATGGGGGTGTTCTCTTCCCTCCCAGCTTACTGGAAGCAGGAGAGGCTCTGGTGTTGCTTACCAAGTGTTCTCAGTAGTTTGGCTCTTGGATTTGGATTTTCTTTGTGTTAATAAAGCCAGCCTGGAGTAAAGGGTCATGAAGTATAGTTGAGGGCTTTATTTTCCCTCCCAGTTGCTGCATCTGCCTGCTTACGCTCAGTAACCCTGTGTCTGCTGGGCACCCATCATCTTTGCAGCAGTACTTCTGCAGCCCCTTTCTGCTGGATGAAGATGATTCACCCTGCCCACTTCCTGCAGGAGGCAGCTAGGGGCATGGCAGGCGAAGGCCTGGATTGTGGAGTTGCCTGTGTCCCCAGCTTGCCATATCAATCTGTTCCCTTTTGCTTCCACCTCCTGCAGGAATGTTTCACGCCGTTCATCAACGGCAGCTTCTTTGAGCACGATGGGCAGCCCTACTGTGAGGTGCATTATCACGAACGCCGCGGCTCTCTGTGTTCCGGCTGCCAGAAGCCCATCACGGGACGCTGCATCACCGCCATGGCCAAGAAATTTCACCCAGAACACTTTGTCTGTGCCTTCTGCCTCAAGCAGCTCAACAAAGGAACCTTCAAGGAACAGAATGACAAGCCCTACTGTCAGAACTGCTTCCTCAAACTCTTCTGCTAGACGCATCCTAGCTGGGAACGGAGCATCTTTCTGCCACCTCACTAGGCAGCCGAGTCTCTCTGAGCATTACTGTGATTTAGAAACCTTGCCGGGGGAGGGGGGAGACGGGGAAGGGGGGTGCTAAGTGCTGCTCCGGAAAGAAGAGATGGACCATTAAACTGGAAATGCCCATGTTGTGTTTCAGTGGGGAGATGCTGAGCCCCATCATTAAAGTGTTGTATGATTGTTGACAGCCGAGAGGAGCCTGAAGCGCTAGCGAGGAGATGCCTTTCTCAAGGAGAGGGCTGGATAAAGCCTTGAGTCAACTCTCCCTGAGCCAACATGTGACACTTCCAAGCAAAACGTCCTTGGCTTTGGTGACACTTCTCTCTCGCTGGGGCAGTTAAGTGCTGTGTGACCCAAGCAGTAGCTCTGCTGCTGCACAGCAAGGGCCATGCTCTGACCTCTGCATTGCCCAGACTGTGCATGGTCGAGTCCTGGGGCACACGGGATTTACTACAATTACAGCAGCAGCCCCAGAAGCTGTAAAGACCCTGCAGTGGAGTCTTTCCAGTTCAGTAACACTGCAGGGAATTGATGCCACTTATTTTTTAGAAAGGGGAAGTAGGGGACTACTCTGTTTTTCTAGCTTGTGATTCTCTCCCCCTCCTGAATGGAGTGTCCCATTTTTTGCTGGACACCCCCAACTCCCCAGGAGTGGGTAGGGCAAATGCTCCTAATTCTGCTGCTCCTGGGAGAGGAGGAGGAGACTGGCACCAATTAATTTTAAAAGAAAATGCAGAGAAATTTGAGGGCCCAGCCCTCCCCTCTGAGCGAATGTGGCTTATTCTGTGTGTCTGGCCTGCATTTTACTAAGGGAAGGGCCTGAAAAGCCTCTCTAGGTTTTTTTAAAAAGCAAGGACAAAGTAAAGCTATAGACTTCGTATTCCTTGTTCATCTTCTTCTCTGCTCTTTGCTAATCAGGCCGGCAGTCCCTCTTCTTTGATACTGTCCTGTTCCTTGCTCTTGATAAACACGTTCTACTGAGACTCTCTAGAGCAATAACCTTTGATATTGACTGTTACTGGTCTAACAAGTCCCCGAGGTCTGGTGTATCTGACCCTTGGAGTTTTGCTATGGAACTGAATACTGTATGCTTTGATAAAAACTGTGGATTTCTACACTGAGGTTTGAGTTCAGAACTAATTTACTTTTAATCCTCTTCTACAGAAATTGGTTTTGAAGTGATTTTAAGAAAGCTACTTTTATATCTCACACTGTGCTGTTCTAGGCAGTGTACCAGTTGTGCTGGTTACTGCATCTGTAACCTCAATGCTTGGGTCTAACAAACTATTAACATGAAGTATCTTCTTTTTATTGGGGGTTGGGAGGGCTCTGGGTTTTGCAGGGGAAGGGAATGTGACTTGTATTGTTTTCTAGCACAAGCAGGTGAGCTGTGAATAGCTCTTTTAATTATCTCAGATCACCTGGAAAGTTTTTGTAACCTGTAAACTGCTGTATTTGACTTACCTACCTTTCTCCAAAGATGTACTTCCAGGATAACAAAGTGAGTCTTAATTCAGTGCCACATGCTGCAGAGATGGAGAACCCAAAGTCCACCTTCATAGTTTTATTCCTCTTCAACCATCAGAAATGAGAGCAGAGGGTTAACTCGGGAAGGGGAGTTCTCCCCTTAGGTGGGAAGGATGGTCCTGGGGCTGAAAAAAAGGGCTGGGAGTCAGGAGATCTGGAATCTGTGCTTGATTCTGCCACAGACTTGCTGTGTAACCTTAGGCCAGTCACTTAGCTATTCTGTGCCTCAGTTTCCCCCATCTGCAAAATGGGGCAATATTCCCACCTTGTAGGATTTTGAGGTTTAGTTCATATTTGTCAAAGGCACTTTCAGATCTTGAGAAGGAGCGTGCTGTAGAAGGACAAAGGATTGTGTTAGAAACAACCCTACAGTGTTCTACACTAATGGTGAAAGTGGTGCAGTGAGAAGAGGGTTTTAAAATATGACTCTAGAAGATTCTAGATCTTTGGTTATTAGGGCATGGCACATTGGGGTGGCTACAAAATGCTCAAAATGGAAAAGGCATAGGGAGTTCTGGGATTAACTGTGTAAGAAACAAACCCTCACTTTAACAGAGGGATCCTAGCTTACTATTTTAAATAACCTTAGCTCGATGCTTCACTACCCCCCTTGAATAAGTGGAACTGTTTTTCACTGGTTTCCCATACAAATGAGCCTCAGTCTGTGGTTGTGAAAACAGGGTTTTATGGAACAAGTGGTAAAACAAAAAGCTACTCCAGCTGGGCAGAGCACAGCTTTTGGGAAGTTCCCAAGGCAAGAAACTGTCTAAATGGTCATTTTGGAGTTGAAATTAGTTTTACTTAAAATTGGGATTTCTGAGCTTCCTGCTGAAACTGACACTTGTTCTGACCCCGCTGGTTGGGAGAACGGTCCTGTGTCCAGTGCACAGGACTGGGAGTGTCTCTGCCACTGCATTTCTGTGTGATACTGAGGGAGTTTATAACCTTCTGTGCCTCAGTTTCCTTATCTGTAAAATGGGGATAATACTTAACCTACCTCACTGGGGTCTTGAGGCTTAATTCACGGATATTTCTGAAGGGCTTTGAGACCCTTGGAGGGAAGGTGCTGTAAAAGGGGAAAATCTTTTTACACTATCCCAGTGTCAGAGCAAAACCGTTTCATCCCCTTTTAATAATGGTTTCATAGTCTCCATGACCATTACTGCCTTAGCAAAATGTTGAGAGCTTTCCTGATCAATTGGGATTTAAACTGGTTTGGGGATGGGTCCTATGCTCATTGCTGCCTCCAAATGTTACTTTCCCTCAAGATGGCTGCTGCCAGTAGGAGGGCAGAAATACCCATTTTAAATTTCCTAAGTTCAAGTACAGTTTAGACTGGAACATTTGAAATGCTGTACAGAGCAAACTGGGGAAAGGGATGTGTTAAGATTGCCCTGCGTGATTAGCAAGCATACTTCACAGATACTGATGGTGCTAAAGTGCAGACCAGCAAGTTGTACTACTGCACTGTTGCAGGTAGTGGGACGTGTCCCAAGGAGTGGTTGGGGAGAGGGGTTAGGCGAGAATGTGCTTTTGGAAGGCTGAGATGGGTAATTCAGGCTTAAACTGGACACCGGAGGCAGGTGTGTACAGTACACAGCCTCTGAGGAGCTACAAGACTGCATGCAGAGGCCTGGCAGCTGCCCATTCAGAGGCAAGTTAAGCTCTAGATACACCCCTGTTTCTTTGAAAGGTTTTGTGTTAGGGTTACTATAATGTTGTCTTGAAAGGCCTCAGTGCTCTGTTTACAATGATCTCCTCATCTGATGAACTCTGGCAGTGCAATCAAAGAGCTATCAGCCAAGGTGGGTCTCAATCAAATCACGACCCTCTGGGTCGACAGTTACTTCATTTGTTTTTCCTTGTAAACTTCTAACTCTGCTTTTTCCATTTAAAATCCCTGTGATTATGCTAATAAAATTTTACCATTATTTTCACTTGACTTGGTTCCAGTCATTTCTAGGCTTGTGGAAATGGTTCAAAGCATCCATCGTCTGTAGTTCCTCTGGCTTCTTCATTGTGGAAGGCAAAAGGCCACACTGGCAAGAGCTGAGGAGGGGGGTGTTTATTAGTACAGTTTAAGCCTTAGCCTGGACAGGGCAGAGATGTAAAACTGAAACTGTCACTTGTGCAATAAGCAGACGTGAATCCTGACACACTCACTTCATCCTTCTCAGCACGATACGCTGGCGTTGCCACACCCTAGGGCCATGCAATAACTGCTTGGACACTGGGTCATGAAGAGTGCTAATACCCTCCAGTCGTTCTCAACCTCTGCATGGTGACCTTACTGACAGCATCTGGAAATCACAACCTACATTTAAACCCCCTGGACTGCATAGTAACCTTCCTGATACACCTCTGTGCTAAGCACTTGTAATCATGCCACTGATTATTCCGCATAACACCACAGATGCATAGGCTGTTTGTAGTAATAACAATTTAAAAAAAACCCCACATGCCTGAAGAGAAAATGCCATCCCTCCCCTAAAGAGCTCACAGTCTAAAGGGACTTATACAGGCCAATGGCAGTAGCACAAGAAGAAAATAGGGCTTAGCTCTGGGACTTTGACCTTCACAAGGAATGATCCCCAAGAAGCAAATGAAAACAAGGCTTTGGGCAGGAACCCGGTCCTGTGCACAGTAATGCAGTAAACCTGAGGTCAATAGAAAGCTGCTGTTAAGAAAAAATCTGTAGCCTTCCTGCAGACGAGTTAACTCCCAGTTTGCACTCGGAAAGTTGGAGGAACTGGTCTGATTTCAGATATCTGAGCCATGGGTAGGTGAGGAAAATGAAGTGGCCTTTATAGAGCTGAGACCTAAACAGATTTATTCAAATCCCCCCGATCCAGCACCAGAGCATACAAGCAGCGTCTGGATTGGCAGGCGGCAGTACAACAGCAGGAATTCCTAATTAAAATTCTCCCAAACTGGCTAATCCTAAACTCTTGACACTATCTGTGTGCTGTGCGCATGTATGAAATCCAAAAGTTGACAGGAATGCAGTGTTAAGGTCCCCGACTTAGAACTTTAATTCACAACTTAACAAGAAGTTAAAGCTTCTCCCAGCACCATTAACTGGGCCCTGTTATGAGCACAAAATATATATATATTTTTTCCTGTTAAACATGTAGCTGAATGTATTGCTGTTTTGGTTTAGCACATACACAGGGCCAGAAATCACCCACCTCTGGTGTTTGCCTGGCTCTGGGCAACGGGATATGTTCCTTTAAAAATATCTAGTTTGGGGGAAAGACTAAAATGTCACCTTCCCCCGTTCCTGTTTTTGCACCTGCCATTTTCCCTTGCTCCCAAAAATGCAGTTGGACGGAGAGAGGATTTGGCTGTTGTTTCATAGCGCTGGTTGCAAAATCCTTCATGCTAACAGTCCCAGCAACAGCCTGTTTGGACAGAAATAATTCGCATTGTTCAGTCTCCACATTCCATTCAGTTCTCTGCCTCCCAGCTGAGGTCCCAGCCCCCTTCTCTCTTCCCAGGCTGGGCTGGTTCATAGTGCCAGTTGGAATATGGTGACCTGTGATGTTGACAGCTGGGGACCTACCACCTCAGAGACTTTCAGTGGTTAATGACAGTAAGTAGTTTTCGCTCACGCTTTCTCCTTTTTTGACTTGCTGTGTCCCAGTTTCCAGCATAATTCTCCCTTCCCATTAACACAGGACCTAGGAGTGCAGCGCCCTGCCGTGGTGGTGGTGGTGGTGTCATTGACTATTTACAGAATCCCCCAAGCTGGAGAACCAGACCTTGTGTGCCTCCCGCTCTGTTGCTGGCTGAGTGGGGTAAGTGGCGTGGAGCAATCGGCCTTTGAGGTTAGGTGGGGCCTTCCAGAGAGGAGGGAGGCTACTAGTTGTGTCTCCTGCTATTTGTGCTGAAGGCTGGGGCTACTAGCTAATAGGGCTGGGAGTGATTCGACCTGCACGCTTTGCCAGTCCCTGCTTTGAGCTGGGTT
The DNA here is from genome assembly GCF_027887155.1 of Malaclemys terrapin pileata. Lineage (NCBI taxonomy): Eukaryota > Metazoa > Chordata > Testudines > Emydidae > Malaclemys > Malaclemys terrapin. The sequence goes on along the minus strand of NC_071520.1, from coordinate 10,832,155 downwards.
ACATAAAGAATCTGAACTGCGGCAAGGCATGTCCAGTACAATAGGTATTGTAGGATAAATCCAGGGGTGTTTTTTCTGGAATCTGAGCTGTGACTTCCTCTACATACTGCACACTAAACACACAAATGGAGTTCAATAAATAATGCCCCTACTGAACACTGCCTTGACTGAGATTTCTAATGCGATGTCTGGCAAACGTTCTCACCCCCATCTAATCCCAGTAACAACCGGCTCCAGGCACGTCAAGACACCACACGCACAGGTGCAGCATGTACAAGCTCAGTTTGAAGCTGAGGATTAAGACGAACAGGCCCCAAGCTCTGAATATTTTACCTCATGATATCCAGGGATTGAGCCCAGATGCCGCACAGGCTTCAGGAAGAACCAGAGGCTTGTGTTTGCCACGGATGAGAATTTGGTAACCAACCTATTACGAATGTTACCAAACACATTTTTAAACCCAGATGGGCTGATCTGTTGGATTGAGCTTCAGGCTTGACAAATACTGCAGGGGCGATGAGTGGGATACTACAGTGTTTGCTCTGTCTTCAGCATGAGCCAGGAAGGAGGGAGATGCTACATCCCCTGTGCAGCTGGGAAAGACCCCTTGCTTTTTTGGTAAGATTAGAAACGTGTCCCTGTTTGGGCAAAAGGTCTCTTCCTTCTGCAGAGCACTGGCTGTTATAGTGGTGTCATGTCTCAAACAGTGAAACCCTTCGGTCGGAAATGGGCTTTAGTCCTTGTCTACATGAGAAAGTTGCATCAATTTTATCTTTAAAAATTTTTTTTAACCACAATCACCCTGTGTGGAGACTTAAACCAAAATAAGATGTTCTTATCTTAAACCTCTTCCTAATCGGCTGAATGGCAACAGCCACTCCCGCTTTTGCAGAGGTTTATAAATCACACCTTTAAACGGAGTCGCTTTTCTGGTGTAGATGAGCCCATCTAAACATACAATGGCGTTAATAAAAGAGCTCCTCCCAAACCAAGCCCTCCTGTCACCTCATGGACTCTTAGCCCAGCACTCAGGTGTTGGGGTGGCTGACCAGAATTTCCAGCTGCATAACTAGACCCCAAGGCTGTTCTAAATGAAAACCGCACCCCAAACCCTCTACTCTCCTGCCCAAACTGCTCCCTGCTTGGCTGACTTCAAATCAAGCCAAAATGCAACAAACCAGTATGCGTACGGAGAGCAGCTGCTCCTCTATTGCACCGGCATCCATCTGACACTAGTTTTAACAGAAGTGATTATAATGAATGACTGAGCCAGGATCAACTCCGCCCTCCCCTGCTTTGCGTAAAAAAATAAAAAATAAAAAAAATCTGCCTCTTGCCAGCCACTTCCTATAAATCATAAATGTCTGCTTTGCCTCAACCTGGATGTAGCAGCAGGAGCCCCTTTGGCCGTGGGTGAGTCTAGTGCCCTGACATTTTTAAAATATTGGGTTTCAGTGTAGGAATCTGGACTGCAGCGACTCAGAAATTACTAAAATTACCAGCCTGCCATGGAGCTAAGACCCATGGATATGTTAGTTCTATTCCAGGCTCTGCCACTGACTAGCTGTTTGGCCTTGAACAAGTCAGTTAGGTCTCTGTGCCTTGTCTCCTACTGTAAAGTAAAAGCGTCTCAGCGCGGGGGCTGTGGTTCCGATGCAGCTCTCACACTAACTAGGTTTACGCGTCACTGGAGTCACTCCTCATTTACACTGGTGTCACAGGAATCCGAATCAGGCTCCAGCTCTTTAGAAAGAGAAAATACACTCTAGACAATGCCAGCACAATATACAACTAGTAATAAAACGGGGATAATACCTTGCAGGCGTGTTGTGTGAGATCATTAGGGCCTAAGGTGCTTTGAAAATGTAAAGCATTTATAGTTGTGCTAAGCCTTATTATTGGAAGAACAGCCCCCGGTCTTAGATGGACTAGTCAGAGCCAGCAAATAGTTTTTCCTAGAGGAAAAAACCATCACCAACTACTTGAAAGGCAAATTTCCACTGGGAGGGACCCTTTCACCCATGTCGCATTCATTTCTCACCAGCTTCTTTCCTGCCTGTGTAACAAATGACCTATTTGTCTCCACACAAGCAGTGCTCCCTCCCATAGTTATGGTTTCTCCTTGAGCTATAAGTGGAGTCATAAGGCCAGATTGTGACATCATAATCCCTCCCATGCCAAAAGACTAAGGCCACAGTGACAAGAGCAGTGAACATGGTTTTTGTATCCTCGGGGGAGAACGGTGCCATTTAGTGCTGTTAGTGTGGAGTCTGGGGGCTGAGGGGGCAAGGTCTTATTCCAACTTATTCTTATTCTGGGGGGGGAGGGATAGTTCAGTGGTTTGAGCATTGGCCTGCTAAACCCAGGGTTGTGAGTTCAATCCTTGAGGGGGCCACTTAGGGGTCTGGGGCAAAATCAGTACTTAGTCCTGCTAGTGAAGGCAGGGGGCTGGACTCGATGACCTTTCAAGGTCCCTTCCAGTTCTAGGAGATGGGATATCTCCATTAATAATTAGTTATCTGTGATATTGGCTGGGGAAATAAACGGTGTGCGTGTGAGAAAGTGAGTATTGTGTGTGCCAGAGCAATTGCTTAGGCCTCTTGACCCCATTTGGTTCCTTACAGACTCACCCAGTAGAGGAGCCTCAAGGGTCACAGAGCTGTTGTCATGGTTCCTACAGTCTCACCAACCTCAAAACTCGCCAAGAGTTCAAAAATCATGCGAATCTCCCAAATTGGGGTTAATACATTTCATAGTACAATTTAAATATCAGGATTAAAATATTCAGATCCATCCCTCACAGGAAGTTCTACTAGGGGCAACTTGCAGAGAATAAATACGTTGTCCCTCAGTAACTGGAAATTGAAAGTAGGTTGTCTGTGAGTAAATATGATCCACTAGAGAAGAATTTCAGTTCCATTGGCACTGTAGCTCAGTTCTCCTGGTATATCATCAGGTGATCAAGGGACATTTATTTAGAACGTATCACCAGACATCAGCAATACTAGGAGAAATGAGCTACAGTTTCAATGAGAAGCCAAGACCGGTAAGTAGCCAAAATATTTCCTTAATTGACCGTATTTATTCAGGGACTAAATTCCTGATTACTGAGGGGTAATTTACACTCATGACATTTACTTTTCACAAGCTACTCCTAGTATAACTTTTCATAAGACCAGCAGACTGACCATACTGGGTCAGACATAGCTGTTTGGTTTTATGCAAGTAGAAAGTTGGCAACCCTAGGGTGGGGCTACTCAGGTAGAAAAAGGCTTTAAAAAGCCTGCTCCTAAGAGACCAGAGGAGCTAGAGAACAGGTGAGTTTTATGAGGGAATTCTCCAGGTGAAAGAGAAACAACTAGGTGACCTGTGGGGTGAGCCTATTGTCTGTAGTGTGTTTGTGGTGTGCTTACTACTTGATTGAAGTGGTCTGTTTGACGGACCTTGTGCTGAGGCTAGCAGCCTGCTATGCAAGTGGAGAGCTGCATAAGGAGGCTTTCATCCCCAAGCCTTTTACCACCCATCAACCGCTAACCAGGGGGTGAGGCTACTCAGGGAGAACAAGGCTTTAAAAAGCCCTCTCCTAAGGGATGAGAGAAGCTAGGGAACAGGAGTGGTTAATGTGAGTTTTATGAGGCAGTTAACCAGGTGAAGGAGGGTGAGTTTGTTCTGTGTGGTGTAGTGTGCTTGCTGCTTGACTGAATTATACAGTGTGGTCTGATCCTTGGAGGGAACTTGTGCTGAGCCTAGTGGCCTGCCAGGCAAGTTGAGAGCTTTTTAATGAGGTTTTGGGGGCCAAGCCCTTTAGCACCCAACAAGCCTTACCAGCTGGTCCGGCTCCTCAAAATGATTTGCCTGCACAGCTTACCTCTTAATTCTTGTTTGCCTGAGTTGAGCACTGGAGTAGGGAGTCAGGTCTGGGTAGGGTGTTTGTGCAGCGGTAACGCAAGGAACTGGCCTGGTATTGCAAGAAACTGTAAGTACCTTATGTATGATTGACTGTGTTTGAGATAGTTATGTGAGAGCAGAAAAGAGCATTGGGGCTACCGTATAGCGCAGGGGTGAGGGTTGGATTAAGGTGGGGGCTGTCAAACTGGGGGTTGTGAGGTAATTACATGGGGGTCATGCGCTGTCAGCCTCCACCTCAAACCCCACTTTGCCTCCAGCATTGATAACGGTGTTAAATATATTGAAAAAATGTTTTTAATTTCTAAGGGGGGGTCGCACTCAGAGGCTTGCTATGTGAAAGGGGTCACCAGTACAGAAGTTTGAAGTTTGAGAATCATTGGATTAAGGCATATACTAACTAAGTTACAGGTTGGGGCCTCGCACTATGAGGAGTCTCTTAAAAAACAAACAAATAAAAAAACGGACTCCATTTCAAATATTATCAAAATCGGTTGATAAATAAAGGAGATACAGGAAAAAGAAGATTCTCTCTAAATATAGACATTTTTATTCAAATATGACAAATATATACATCTGCCTACACAAATACCCATACCCATACCCTACCTCTACCCTTCACTAATTGTTAATTATTGACAGGCAGGAGGCCAGGGCTGAGAAAAATCAAGATAATTGCACTTGTAAAATGAGTATTTCTAAGCATGAGTGTGCTATCAGTCTCCTAAGGCATCATTTTGTGGGCCAGTTGCTGCTGGTAAAATTCTGACCTTGCCTTCAGAACTTATTCCTAACTCCTCAAGAGTGCATAGGCTGTCAGAATGGGAGTAGGACCATTCAACTGCGTCTCTCTGTTTCCCTTAGCTCCTCCAGTTCAGCCACTCTGGTCTCCGAAGCCCGTACATGGTCTCTGAGTGCCAGGAACTCCTTGCACTGAATTCATACATATGCCACCTGCCCATAGGCCAGCTAATCATCCATGCTGCATTCAGTGCAATAAACTGGATAGCCCCCACTCTGTTGCTGGACTTCTGCATGCAGTCTCTTTTTACTCCTGCCGCTCTTTCCTTTCTTGTTGTTTTATTTTTATCAGGGTTTTTTATTGCCTTAAACTTCATTGATGTTCCTTAAACTTATCTATCTTCCCCCCCCTCCCCATCCTGTTCCCTAGCTCCCCTGGTGGCTTAGGAGCCGGATTTTAAATACTGGTTCTCCCTGAGTAGCCCCCCACCCCCTGGTTAAGTGCTAAAGGACTTGGCCATCAAAGCCTCCTTAAGAAGCTCTCAGCCATGCTTAGCAGGCCCCAAGCTGAGCACAAGGTCCATCAGACAGACAGACCACACTCTAGACTTTAGTCGAGCGTGTGGTAAGCAAACCACAAACACCCACTACAGAAACCAAACTGACCCCAGTTGCTGCTCCTTCACCTGGAGGAAACCCTTGCAAAACTTGGAGCTAGAGAACAGCTAATGCTCCAGAGAGTCAGCACCTATGGTCTGTAGCTGGTGTCTGGTGTATGCTTGCTATTAACTGAAGTATACAATAAAAAAACAGGAGTACTTGTGGCACCTTACAGACTAAGGTGCCACAAGTACTCGTGTTCTTTTTGCGGATACAGACTAACACGGCTGCTACTCTGAAACCTGAAGTATACAATGTTGTCTGTTACTTTAAGGGACACTGTGCTAAGCCTAGAGGCCTGCCAGGAACCTTGAGAGCTGTTTAATGAGGCTTTAATGGCCAAGCCCTTTAGCACCTATCAACCCCTAGCCAGGGGGTGGGGCTCCTCAGAGAGAACAAGGCTTTAAAAAGCCTGTTCCTAAGTAGCCAGAGGAGCTAGAGAACAGGAGCAGCTCACCTGAGTTCTGTGAGGGGGTTCTCCAGGTGAAGCAGGAGCAACGACATGACCCCTGGGGTGAGTGTGTCTGTAGTGTGTGTTTGGTGCAATGTAAGCCTACGTAAGGCTGATGTGAAGTAGTGTCTATGGGATAAAGATGTCAAGACTGTGGATGAGATGGCTTGTTTCAGCTGATGCCTTCAAACAGAATCAGGCACCTATTCAGGGCAGGCCACAGAAAGAGGGGCTTAAAACTGGTGGGAAAGGAGGATCCCATTTCGACCCTGGGAAGAGAGAAGGGGGCTGGGACCCTAGAGCCCAGAAGGTGCTATCAGTGTAATTCCACTGATCACCTGAGGAATAAATGCCCTGTGCTAGGAGGAAGCAGGCAAACAATAGCTCCTTAGTCCTGCTGTCTTCAACACAGAACCACCCCCCCACCCCCAAGCAATTGAAACCTATCGCATTGGTTCTGTGAGGTTAGCCTCTGCAGAATCCAATATGGAGCATGTTAAGGCTGTCTAAATTGCTGGTGGGTAATATCTGGGCCCCTGCATCTCTCTGCCCCAAGTCTCTCTGGTTAAGCAGAGTGTGGTCCCAAAGGCCGATATGTTGCTTGGCCAAATGGCAGTGGTTGTGGGCGAAAGCAGATTCCTCATACCACTAGCTAAAATCCATGTGGTTTGGAAAGTGCTTTGACTGGGGGGGTAATGGAACACCTCCTATTTGATCTGCTCCTGGGTAATGCTCAGGTTAAAACATTTGCCTGCAGCAGGAGGGAATTTTATGCTGGGACCCCCTGTGGGAAAGGGTAAGGTTTTAGGAACTGGTGAGAGAATGGGAGAGAGTCTCCTTGATTCTTCTGCAGCTGGGGGAAAGCCATATGCTTCCAGGTGGGAGGGTGGTTGAGACCAACTCCTACACTGCAGCTGGAGGCAACACCACATCAGGAAGGGATGGGGGTGTAATGCCTGACAGGGAGAGAACTGGTCAGGTTGTAGCTGAACCAGAGACAAACCCGGCTTTAGGGAACAGAGTGAAATGTCCCAGAGAAGGGGCAGGGAATCTCAGAAACCACTGAGGTGGGTGAGGATTCCTGTGACTCCTAGAACAGGGAAGCAGGGTGCTTCCAAGTATGGGAGGGGCTGAGACTAGCTCCTTTCCAGCAGAAGGCAACATGCCCTCAGGGCCAGGAGGGGTGTTGTCCATTGATTAAGGAAACTGTCCCAGTTGTTAGCTGGCAGAGTTCTGCAGCTGAAGGAGGGGGCCCAGAGGAGGAAACTGGGGAAGGAATAGTCCGGGTACAGGAATGTCTCCTCACTAGTCACTTGGGGCAGGATGCCCAGGACATTAGGAGGATGGCTGGGTCAGCATCTGTGCACCCAGGCACTCGGCCTGTGACCCAGGTTTTGAGAAGGAACCGTGCAACTCTCCTCCTGGAGGGGAGCAGTCACACAGCTGACTTCTCAGGGACAGAGAAAGGGGTGGCAGAGGGTACCCCAATCCAGGTCCCAATTTTTCAGGATGCTATTTCTGAGAAGTTTTTGGAAAGTAACTCTGTCTCTTTACATCAAGATGCAGTTCCAACCCCTGTAACAGCAGGGGAGTTGAGACCAGGAAATTGCCAGGTGGTAGTCTGTCCGAATAGAAATGACCCAACTGACAGAGAAGGGGGGTGTTTTCCCCCAGGCTGGTGAGAGACAGGGAGCAGTTCTGGGAAAGCTGATGGGAAGAGGTGCAGCTGATCAAAGGGTGGACACACCTAGCCCAGAGAGCATAGCTCACAGCCCTCTAGGGGGCAGGGAAGGACTCAGTGCAGGGAGGGGGAAACACAGGGTAACCCCAAAAGGGGAGTTAGGTTTCCTACCTACGTACAGTCCTGGAGTTGGGAGACGGTTCCCCAAAGGGCCAGCCAATGTGCAGGATCCCCCATGACCCTTATCTTGCCAGACCCTATTAAAATGCCAGAATAGGATGAAATTAAGAGCCCACACAAAGGGAAACACTGGCGGGAAAGAGAAGCCAATGACTGATTACATGGGAGAGAGTCAAAGGACACAATGGGTAATGAACAAACTAACCTCAAACTACACTAATTGAACACAGGGCGTGGTATCAAAGATACTTGTAAACACCCATATTTGATAGAAAATTTGGTATTAATGTTAAGATTTTGGGATAAGAATTTCGACACAGAAGTTAAATCTTATGCTAATGCTACTTTTCAGTTAATACCTGTAAAGAGGTTTAAACCTTTTCACAGCAGAGAAACCATAAAAAAAACCCTGGATTGTGTGTGTGAATGGGGAAACTGAGGCACGCAGCCTCATGGCCTTAATGGCTGGATGCCAAGAGAACTATAACAACAAACTGCCTTCGAGATAGTTAGTGACTAACCCTCTTGCAGTAAACGAAGAGGGGAGGTGTGACGCTCTGTACCTCAGGGGAACACCCTACACACCATGTTCGGCTTTATAAAATGATTGTGTGGTATCCAATGCAAAGTTTGTCATGTTGGGTGTCTCTGGAAGGCTGGTAATGCACTGAGCATGGCTGTTATGGTGGTGTTACTGTAATGGTTAGTATCCTCATGGCTTAAAGCAGGCCATGCAAAAACTCTCCAAGAACAGAGAGGCAGTTCACATCTCCTCAGGGCATGGATGGGGCCTGCTGTGCAAGTGGAGAGCTGCATAAGGAGGTTTTCATCCCCAAGCCCTTTACCACCCATCAACCCCTAACCAGGGGGGTGGGGCTATTCAGGGAAAACAAGGCTTTAAAAAGGCCCCTCCTAAGGCAGTGGTCTTAACCAGTTTGGGTGGGGGTCGGAGCTCTTTTTTTGGTGCGGGGGGGGGGGGGGGGGAGAGGCTTGGGGCGGCAAAAATGGTAGAGCCAGCCCTGCGGCACAGCAGGGGGGTGCATGCTCAAAAATTGTTTATTGATAGGGGTGCGTGATCAAAAAAGTTTGGAGACCGCTGTCCTAAGGGACAGAGAGAAGCTAGGGAACAGGACTGGCTAATGTGAGTTTTGCGAGGCAGTTAACCGGGTGCAGGAGCAAATCTGTGACCCTTGGGGTGAGTTTGTTGTGTGTGGTGTAGTGTGGTTGCTGCTTGACTGAATTATATAGTGTGGTCTGTTCGTTTGAGGGGACTTGTGCTGAGCCTAGTGGCCTGCCAGGCAACTTGAGAGGTTTTTCATGGGGCTTTGGTGGACAAGCCCTTTAGCACCCATCAACCCTTAGCAGGGTTTGGGGTGACTCAGGGAGAACAAGGCTTTAAAAAGCGCACTGCTAAGGGATGAGAGATGCTAGGGTACAGGAGCTGCTGTTGTGAGTTTTGTGAGGGAGTGCTCCAGGTGAAGGAAGAGCAACTATGTGACCTGTGAGCAGGGTTCCCTCTAATTGCTCACCCATGTGTGGAATGAATTTAATGTGCACCGATATGGAGGTGATATGACACATGTCATATCAGTGCACATAACAAAATTCATGTGGTGGGGGTAGGGCCTTGTTCTCCCTGAGTTGCCTTATCCCCTGGTTAGGGGTTGATGGGTGGTAAAGGGCTTATGCAGCTCTCCACTTGCAGAGAGATGGCCCAGAGAAGGGGCTGGGAATCTCAGAAACCACTGAGGTGGGTGAAGATTCCTGTGACTCCTAGCACAGGGAAGCAGAGTGCTTCCAAGTATGGGAGGAGCTGAGACTAGTTCCTTTCCAGCAGAAGGCAATATGCCCTCAGGGCCAGGAGAGGTGTTGTCCATTGATTAAGGAAACTGTCCCAGTTGTTAGCTGGCAGAGTTCTGCAGCTGAAGGAGGGGGCCCAGAGGAAGAAACTGGGAAAGAAATGGAGGGGTACAGGAATGTCTCCTCACTAGTCACTTGGGGCAGGATGCCCAGGACAACCTCAAAACTCGCCAAGAGTTCAAAAATCATGCCAATCTCCCAAATTGGGGTTAATACATTTCATAGTACAATTTAAATATCAGGATTCAAATATTCAGATCCATCCCTCACAGGAAGTTCTACTAGGGGCAACTTGCAGAGAATAAATATGTTGTCCCTCAGTAACTGGCAATTGAAAGTAGGTTGTCTGTGAGTAAATATGATCCACTAGAGAAGAATTTCAGTCCCATTGGCACTGTAGCTCATTTCTCCTGGTATTTCATCAGGTGGTCAAGGGACATGTATTTAGAACGTATCACCAGACATCAGCAATACCAGGAGAAATGAGCTACAGTTTCAATGAGAAGCCAAGACAGGTAAGTAGCCAAAATACTTCTTTAATTGACCGTATTTATTCAGGGACTAAATTCCTGATTACTGAGGGGTAATTTACACTCATGACATTTACTTTTCACAAGCTACTCCTAGTATAACTTTTCATAAGACCAGCAGACTGGCCATACTGGGCCAGACATAGCTGTTTGGTTTTATGCAAGTCGAAAGTTGGTAACCCTAGGGTGGGGCTACTCAGGGAGAACATGGCTTTAAAAAGCCTGCTCCTAAGTGACCAGAGGAGCTAGGGAACAGGAGTGGGTAATGTGAGTTTTGTGAGTGAGTTCCCCATGTGAAGGAGGAGCCTAGGGTGAGCTTATTGTCTGTGGTGTGTGTTTGCGTTTGTGGTGTGCTTGCTGCTTGAGTGAAGTATATAGTGTGGTCTGTTGGATTGAGTGACCCTGTGCTGAGGCTTGCAGTATTCAAGTGGAGAGGTGCTTAAGGAGGCTTTGATGACCAAGCTCTTTAGCACCTATCAATCCTTTAACTGGGGTGGGCTCCTCAGGAAGAACAAGGCTATGAAAAGCCTGCTCCTAAGAGACCAGAGAAGAGAACAGGAGAGTTTTATGAGGGAATTCTCCAGGTGAAGGAGAAACAACTAGGTGACCTTTGGGGTGAGCCTGTTGTGTGTTTGTGGTGTGCTTATTACTTGATTGAAGTATATAGTGTGGTCTGTTTGAGGGACCTTGTGCTGAGGCTAGCAGCCTGCTATGCAAGTGGAGAGCTGCATAAGGAGGCTTTCATCCCCAAGCCCTTTACCACCCATCAACCCCTAAGCAGGGGGTGAGGCTACTCAGGGAGAACAAGGCTTTAAAAAGCCCTTCTCCTAAGGGATGAGAGAAGCTAGGGAACAGGAGTGGTTAATGTGAGCTTTACGAGGCAGTTAACCAGGTAGAGGAGTAACTCCATGACCCTTGGGGTGAGTGTTGTGGTGGTGTAGTGTGGTTGCTGCTTGATTGAATTATACAGTGTGGTTTGATCCTTGGAGGGAACTTGTGCTGAGCCTAGTGGCCTGCCAGGCAAGCTGAGAGCTTTTTAATGAGACTTCGGGGGCCAAGCCCTTTAGCACCCAATGACCCTTACCAGGTGGTGGGGCTCCTCAATATGATTTGCCTGCACAGCTTACCTCTTAATTCTTGTTTGCCTGAGTTGAGCACTGGAGTAGGGAATCAGGTCTGGGTAGGGTGTTTGTGCAGCAGTAATGCAAGGAACTGGACTGGTATTGCAAGAAATTGTAAGTACCTTATGTACGATTGACTGTGTTTGAGATAGTTATGTGAGAGCAGAAAAGAGCATTGGGGCTACCGTATAGCGCAGGGGTGAGGGTTGGATTAAGGTGGGGGCTCTCAAACTGGGGGTTGCGAGGTAATTACAGGGGGGTCATGTGCTGTCAGCCTCCACCCCAAGCCCCGCTTCGCCTCCAGCATTGATAATGGTGTTAAATATTTTGAAATAATGTTTTTAATTTATGGGGGGGGGTGTTGCACTCAGAGGCTTTCTATGTGAAAGGGGTCACCAGTACATAAATTTGAGAATCATTGGATTAAGGCATATACTAACTAAACTACAGGTTGGGGCCTTGCACTATGAGGAGTCTCTTAAAAAACAAACAAACCAAAAAACGGATTCCATTTCAAATATTATCAAAAGCGGTTGATAAATAAAGGAGATACAGGAAAAAGAAGATTCTCTCTAAATATAGACACTTTTATTCAAATATGACAAAAATATACATCTGGCTACACAAATACGCATACCCATACCCCACCTCTACCCTTCAGTAATTGTTTATTATCAATAGACAGGAGTCCAGGGCTGAGAAAAATCAAAATAATTGCACTTGTAAAATGAGTATTTCTACGCATGAGTGTGCTATCAGTCTCCTAAGGCAGCATTTCGTTGGCCAGCTGCTGCTGGTAAAATTCTGACCTTGCCTTCAGAACTTACTCATAACTCCTCAAGAGTGCATAGGCTGTCAGAATGGGAGTAGGACCATTCAACTGTGTCCCAGAAAGTCGCATCAATGTGCCTCTCTGTCTCCCTTAGCTCCTCCAGTTCAGCCACTCTGGTCTCCGAAGCCCGTACATGGTATCTGAGAGCCAGGAGCTCCTTGCACTGAATTCACACACATGTCACCTGCCAGCTAATCATGCATGCTGCATTCAGTGCAATAAACTGGATAGCCCCCACTCTGTTGCTGGACTTCTGCTTGCAGTCTCTTTACTTCTGCAGCTCTTTCCTTTTTTGTTGTTTTATTTTTATCACAGAGTCAGCACCTATGGTCTGTAGCTTGTGTCTGGTGTGTGCTTCTTACTTAACTGAAGTATACAATGTTGTCTATTCTAGGGTTAACACATCTCATAAATAAAAAAAGAGGACCCTCCACGGGCCCTGGCCCCGCCCATTTCCCCACCCCTAGCCCCGTCTCAACTCCACCCCTTCCCTGCCCCAACTCTGCCCCCTCCCACTCCCAGCCACGGGGAAAGGGCTGCCCCAGCACTACCGGCTTCACGGTTTGCCGGGCAGCCCCCAGACCCTGCGCCCCCGGCCGGCGCTTCCCCAGCGCAGCTGGAGCCCGGGAGGGGAAGCGCCCAGCCGGGGGCGCAGGTCTGGAGGCGGCCCGGCAAACCGTGAAGCCGGTAGCGCTCGTTCTTTGGGCAGCCCCTATGCCTCCGGACCCTGTGCCCCCAGCCGGGCACTTCCCCTCCCGGGCTCCGGAGGCACAGAGCTGAAGGGGAGCAGAGCCTCCAGCCGCGGCAGCTCTGCTCCTCCCCGACTCTTCGGCTCTGTTTAAGAGCCGGGCTGCCCGAGCGCTACCGGCTTCAGGCAGCCCCCGTGCCTCCGGACCCTGCGCCGCCGGAGCCTGGGAGGGGAAGTGCCCGGCCGGCGGCTGGGGTCCGGAGGCAAAGGGGCTGCCTGAAGCCCATAGCGCTCGGGCACCTCGGCTCTTAAACAGAGCCAAAGAGTCAGGGGAGGAGCAGAGCCGCCATTTTCCCGGACATGTTCGGCTTTTTGGCATGTGCGGCATCTGGGCTCAATCCCTGGATATCATGAGGTAAAATATTCAGAGCTTGGGGCCTGCTCGTCTTAATCCTCAGCTTTAAACTGAGCTTGTACATGCTGCACCTGTGCGTGTGGTGTCTTGACGGTGTCTTGACGTGCCTGGAGCCGGTTGTTACTGGGATTAGATGGGGGTGAGAGAACGTTTGCCAGACATCGCATTAGAAATCTCAGTCAAGGCAGTGTTCAGTAGGGGCATTATTTATTGAACTCCATTTGTGTGTTTAGTGTGCAGTACGTAGAGAAAGTCACAGCTCATATTCCAGAAGAAACACCCCTGGACTTATCCTACAATACCTATTGTATTGGACATGCTTTGCCGCAGTTCAGATTCTTTATGTAAACCAGCTCCAGGCAGGGACCGACAAAGCGTGCAGGTCAAATCACTCCCAGCCCCATTAGCTAGTAGCCCCAGCCTTCAGCACAAATAGCAGGAGACAACTAGTAGCCTCCGTCCTCTCTGGAAGGCCCCACTTAACCTCAAAGGCCGATTGCTCCACGCCACTGACCCCACTCAGCCAGCAACAGAGCGGAAGGCACACAAGGTCTGGTTCTCCAGCTTGGGGGATTCTGTAAATAGTCAATGACCATCACCACGGCAGGGTGCTGCACTCCTAGGTCCTGTGTTAATGGGAAGGGAGAATTATGCTGGAAACTGGGACGCAGCAAGTGAAAAAAGGAGAAAGCGTGAGTGAAAACTACTTACTGTCATTAACCACTGAATAGCCCCCACTCTGTTGCTAGACTTCTGCCTGCAGTCTCTTTTTACTCCTGCCGCTCTTTCCTTTCTTGTTGTTTTATTTTGATCAGGGTTTTTTTTATTGCCTTAAGTTTAAGGAACATCAATGAAGTTTATCTATCTCCCCCCCACACTCCCACCTATAATCTCCCTCAAAACTCTCCTGTTCCCTAGGTCCCCTGGTGGCTTAGGAGCCGGGTTTTAAATACTGGTTCTCCCTGAGTAGCCCCCACCCCCTGGTTAAGTGCTAAAGGACTTGGCCATCAAAGCCTCCTTAAGAAGCTCTCAGCCATGCCTAGCAGGCCCCAAGCTGAGCACAAGGTCCATCAGACAGACAGACCACACTCTAGACTTTAGTCGAGCAGTAAGCAAACCACAAACACCCACTACAGAAACCAAACTGACCCCAGTTGCTCCTCCTTCACCTGGAGGAAATCCTTGTAAAGCTTGGAGCTAGAGAACAGCTAATGCTCCAGAGAGTAAGCACCTATGGTCTGTAGCTGGTGTCTGGTGTGTGCTTGCTATTAACTGAAGTATACAATAAAAAAGCAGGAGTACTTGTGGCACCTTAGAGACTAAGGTGCCACAAGTACTCCTGTTCTTTTTGCGGATACAGACTAACACGGCTGCTACTCTGAAACCAGAAGTATACAATGTTGTCTGTTACTTTAAGGGATACTGTGCTAAGCCTAGAGGCCTGCTAGAACCTTGAGAGCTGCTTAATGAGGCTTTGATGGCCAAGCCCTTTAGCACCTATCAACCCCTAGCCAGGGGGTGGGGCTTCTCAGGGAGAACAAGGCTTCAAAAAAGCCTGTTCCTAAGTAGCCAGAGGAGCTAGAGAACAGGAGCAGCTCACCTGAGTTCTGTGAGGGGGTTCTCCAGGTGAAGCAGGAGCAACGACATGACCCCTGGGGTGAGTGTGTCTGTAGTGTGTGTTTGGTGCAATGTAAGCCTACGTGAGGCTGATGTGAAGCAGTGTCTATAGGATAAAGATGTCAAGTCTGTGGATGAGATGGCTTGTTTTAGCTGATGCCTTCAAACAGAATCAGGCATCTATTGAGGGCAACCCACAGAAAGAGGGGCTTAAAACTGGGGGGAAGGGAAGGTCCCTGGGAAGACAGAAGGGGGCTGGGACCCTAGAGCCCAGAAGGTGCTATCCGTGTAATTCCACTGATCACCTGAGGAATAAATGCCCTGTACTAGGAGGAAGCAGGCAAACAATAGCTCCTTAGTTCTGCTGTCCTCAACACAGAAACCCCCCGCCCCAAGCAATTGAAACCTATCACATTGGTTCTGTGAGGTTAGCCTCTGCAGAATCCGATATGGAGCATGTTAAGGCTGTCTAAATTGCTGGTGGGTAATATCTGGGCCCCTGCATCTCTCTGCCCCAAGTCTCTCTGGTTAAGCAGAGTGTGGTCCCAAAGGCCAATATGTTGCCTGGCCAAATGGCAGTGGTTGTGGGGGTGGGTGAAAGCAGATTCTTCATACCGCTTGCTAAAATCCATGTGGTTTGGAAAGTGTTTTGACTCGGGGGCGGGGGGTAATTTGACCTGCTTTTGGGTAATGATTTTTTCTGTCTAGCTCAGGTTAAAGCATTTGCCTGCAGCAGGAGGCAATTTTATGCTGGGACCCCCTGTGGGAAAGGGTAAGGTCTCAGGAACTGCTGAGAGAATGGGAGAGAGTCTCCTTGATTCTTCTGCAGCTGGGGGAAAGCCACATGCTTCCAGCCTGGAGGGTGGTTGAGACCAACTCCTACACTGCAGCTGGAGGCAACACCACATCAAGAAGGGATGGGGGGTGTAATGCCTGCCAGGGAGAGAACTGTTCAGGTCGCAGCTGAACCAGAGACAAACCCGGCTCTAGGGAACAGAGTGAAATGTCCCACAGAAACCACTGAGGTGGGTGAGGATTCCTGTGACTCCTAGAACAGGGAAGCAGAGTGTTTCCAAGTATGGGAGGGGCTGAGACCAGCTCCTTTCCAGCAGAAGGCAACATGCCCTCAGGGCCAGGAGGGGTGTTGTCCATTGATTAAGGAAACTGTCCCAGTTGTTAGCTGGCAGAATTCTGCAGCTGAAGGAGGGGGCCCAGAGGAGGAACCTGGGGAAGGAATAGTTGGGGTACAGGAATGTCTCCTCACTAGTCACTTGGGGCAGGATGCCCAGGACACTAGGAGGATGGCTGGGTCAGCATCTCTACACCCAGGCACTCAGCCTGTGACCCAGGTTTTGAGAAGGAACCGTGCAAATTCTCCTCCTGGAGGGGAGCAGTCACACAGCTGACTTCTCAGGGACAGAGAAAGGGGTGGCAGAGGGTACCCCAATCCAGGTCCCAATTTTTCAGGATGCTATTTCTGAGAAGTTTTTGGAAAGTAACTCTGTCTCTTTACATCAAGATGCAGTTCCAACCCCTGTAACAGCAGGGGAGTTGAGACCAGGAAATTGCCAGGTGGTAGTCTGCCCGAATAGAAATGACCCAACTGACAGAGAAGGGGGGTGTTTTCCCCCAGGCTGGTGAGAGACAGGGAGCAGTTCTGGGAAAGCTGATGGGAAGAGGTGCAGCTGATCAAAGGGTGGGCACACCTAGCCCAGAGAGCACAGCTCACAGCCCTCTAAGGGACAGGGAAGGACTCAGTGCAGGGAGGGGGAAACACAGGGTAACCCCAAAAGGGGAGTTGGATTTCCTATCCATGTACAGTCCTGGAGTTGGGAGACGGCTCCCCAATGGGCCAGCCAATGTGCAGGATCCCCCTAGACCCTTATCTTGCCAGACCCTATCAAAATGCCAGAAATAGGATGAAATTAAGAGCCCACAAAGGACACCATGGGTAATGAACAAACTAACCTCAAACTACACTAATTGAACACAGGGCGTGGTATCAACGATACTTGTAAACACCCATGTTTGATAAAAAAAAAAAATTGGTATTAATGTTAAGATTTGGGGATAAGAATTTCGACACAGAAGTTAAATCTTATGCTAATGCTACTTTTCAGTTAATACCTGTAAACAGGTTTAAACCTTATCACAGCAGAGAAACCATAAAAAAACCCCTGGATTGTGTGTGTGAATGGGGAAACTGAGGCACGCAGCCTCATGGCCTTAAGGGCTGGATGCTAAGAGAACTATAACAACAAACTGCGTTCGAGCTAGTCAGTGACTAACCGTCTTGCAGTAAACTAAGAGGGGAGGTGTGACGCTCTGTACCTCAGGGGAACACCCTACACACCATGTTCGGCTTTATAAAATGATTGTGTGGTATCCAATGCAAAGTTTGTCATGTTGGGTGTCTCTGGAAGGCTGGTAATGCACTGAGCATGGCTGTTATGGTGATGTTACTGTAATGGTTAGTATCCTCATGGCTTAAAGCAGGCCATGCAAAAACTCTCCAAGAACAGAGAGGCAGTTCACACCTCGTCAGGGCATGGATGGGGCCTGCTATGCAAGTGGAGAGCTGCATAAGGAGGTTTTCATCCCCAAGCCCTCTACCACCCATCAACCCCTAACCAGGGGGTGGGGCTATTCAGGGAGAAGAAGGCTTTAGAAAGGCCCCTGCTAAGGCACTGGTCTTCACCAGTTTGAGTGGGGGTCCGAGCTCTTTTTTTTGGGGGTGGGGGGCCTGGGGTGGCAAAAATGGTAGAGCCAGCCCTGCGGCATGGCAGGGGTGTGCATGCTCAAACATTGTTTGATAGGGGTGCGCGATGAAAAAAGTTTGGAGACCGCTGTCCTAAGGGACAGAGAGAAGCTAGGGAACAGGACTGGCTAATGTGAGTTTTGCGAGGCAGTTAACCAGGTGCAGGAGCATATCCGTGACCCTTGGGGTGAGTTTGTTGTGTGTGGTGTAGTGTGGTTGCTGCT
Organism: Malaclemys terrapin pileata; assembly: GCF_027887155.1. Taxonomy (NCBI): domain Eukaryota; kingdom Metazoa; phylum Chordata; order Testudines; family Emydidae; genus Malaclemys; species Malaclemys terrapin. The sequence continues at coordinate 10,814,491 of NC_071520.1, read as the reverse complement.
TGACTGAATTATATAGTGTGGTCTGTTCGTTTGAGGGGACTTGTGCTGAGCCTAGTGGCCTGCCAGGCAAGTTGAGAGCTTTTTAATGGGGCTTTGGTGGACAAGCCCTTTAGCACCCATCAACCCTTAGCAGGGTTTGGGGCTATTCAGGGAGAACAAGGCTTTAAAAAGCACGCTGCTAAGGGATGAGAGATGCTAGGGTACAGGAGCAGCTATTGTGAGTTTTGTGAGGGAGTGCTCCAGGTGAAGGAAGAGCAACTATGTGACCTGTAAGCAGTGTTCCCTCTAATTTCTCACCCATGTGTGGAATGAATTTAATGTGCACTGATATGGAGGTGATATGGCACATGTCATATCAGTGCACATAACAAAATATATGTGGTGGGGGTCGGGCCTTGTTCTCCCTGAGTTGCCTTATCCCCTGGTTAGGGGTTGATGGGTGGTAAAGGGCTTATGCAGCTCTCCACTTGCAGAGAGATGGCCCAGAGAAGGGGCTGGGAATCTCAGAAACCACTGAGGTGGGTGAAGATTCCTGTGACTCCTAGCACAGGGAAGCAGAGTGCTTCCAAGTATGGGAGGGGCTGAGACTAGCTTCTTTCCAGCAGAAGGCAACATGCCCTCAGGGCCAGGAGAGGTGTTGTCCAGTGATTAAGGAAACTGTCCCAGTTGTTAGCTGGCAGAGTTCTGCAGACGAAGGAGGGGGCCCAGAGGAGGAAATTGGGAAAGAAATGGAGGGGTACAGGAATGTCTCCTCACTAGTCACTTGGGGCAGGAGGCCCAGGACAACCTCAAAACTCGCCAAGAGTTCAAAAATCATGCCAATCTTCCAAATTGGGGTTAATACATTTCATAGTACAATTTAAATATCAGGATTCAAATATTCAGATCCATCCCTCACAGGAAGTTCTACTAGGGGCAACGTGCAGAGAATAAATACGTTGTCCCTCAGTAACTGGGAATTGAAAGTAGGTTGTCTGTGAGTAAATATGATCCACTAGAGAAGAATTTCAGTCCCATTGGCACTGTAGCTCATTTCTCCTGGTATTTCATCAGGTGGTCAAGGGACATGTATTTAGAACGTATCACCAGACATGGGCAATACCAGGAGAAATGAGCTACAGTTTCAATGAGAAGCCAAGACAGGTAAGTAACCAAAATACTTCTTTAATTGACCGTATTTATTCAGGGACTAAATTCCTGATTACTGAGGGGTAATTTACTTTTCACAAGCTACTCCTAGTATAACTTTTCATAAGACCAGCAGACTGGCCATACTGGGTCAGATATAGGTGTTCGATTTTATGCAAGTAGAAAGTTGGCAACCCTAGGGTGGGTAGGGTGACCAGATGTCCCGATTTTATATGCATCCGAAGAAGTGGGCTGTAGTCCACGAAAGCTTATGCTCTAATAAATTAGTCAGTCTCTAAGGTGCCACAAGTACTCCTCAAAAAGAAGAACAGGAGTACTTGTGGCACCTTAGAGACTAACAAATTTATTAGAGCATAAGCTTTCGTGGATAGGGACAGTCCCGATTTTTGGGTCTTATATAGGCTCCTATTACCCCCCACCCCCTGTCCTGATTTTTCACACTTGCTGTCTGGTCACCCTAAGGGTGGGGCTACTCAGGGAGAACATGGCTTTAAAAAGCCTGCTCCTAAGTGACCAGAGGAGCTAGAGAACAGGAGAGTTTTATGAAGGAATTCTCCAGGTGAAGGAGAAACAACTAGGGGACCTTTGGGGTGAGCCTGTTGTGTGTTTTTGGTGTGCTTACTATTGAAAAAAGCAACAGAGGGTCCTGTGGCACCTTTGAGACTAACAGAAGTATTGGGAGCATAAGCTTTCGTGGGTAAGAACCTCACTTCTTCAGATGCATCTGAAGAAGTGAGGTTCTTACCCACGAAAGCTTATGCTCCCAATACTTCTGTTAGTCTCAAAGGTGCCACAGGACCCTCTGTTGCTTTTTACAGATTCAGACTAACACGGCTACCCCTCTGATACTTGATTGAAGTATATAGTGTGGTCTGTTTGAGGGACCTTGTTCTGAGGCTAGCAGCCTGCTATGCAAGTGGAGAGCTGCATAAGGAGGCTTTCATCCCCAAGCCCTTTACCACCCATCAACCCCTAACCAGGGGGTGAGGCTACTCGGGGAGAACAAGGCTTTAAAAAGCCCTCTCCTAAGGGATGAGAGAAGCTAAGGAACAGGAGTGGTTAATGTGAGTTTTACGAGGCAGTTAACCAGGTGAAGGAGCAACTCCGTGACCCTTGGGGTGAGTTTGTTGTGTGTGGTGTAGTGTGGTTGCTGCTTGACTGAATTATACAGTGTGGTCTGTTCGTCTGATGGGACTTGTGCTGAGCCTAGTGGCCTGCCAGGCAAGTTGAGAGCTTTTTAATGAGGCTTTGGAGGCCAAGCCCTTTAGCACCCATCAACCCGTAGTAGGGTTTGGGGCTACTCAGGGAGAACAAGGCTTTAAAAAGCGCGCTGCTAAGGGTTGAGAGATGCTAGGGTACAGGAGCTGCTAACGTGAGTTTTGTGAGGGAGTGCTCCAGGTGAAGGAAGAGCAACTATGTGACCTGTGAGCAGTGTTCCCTCTAATTTCTCACCCATGTGTGGAATTAATTTTATGTGCACCAATATGGAGGTGATATGACACATGTCATATCAGTGCACATAACAAAATTCATGTGGTGGGGGTAGGGACAAGGGGTTTGGAGAGGGGGAGGGGGCTCAGGGCTGGGGATGAGGGGTTTGAGGGTGCAGGGGGGGGGGGCTACGGCAGTACCTGGGCAGCGGGGGGGAGAAACACCTCTCCCCATCACAGCAGCTCTCGGGCTGAGGTGCAGGATATGCGCCTAGCCCCCGCAGATCCAGGCCATGGCCTGGGCAGCCCTGTGGCCCGTGTTCCCTGAGTGCCTGTGCGGCCCTAAATGGGCTGCTCCGTGGCCATGCAGCTGCGCAGCTTACAGAAAACATAGCCCGTGGGTGGTGTGTGTGTGTGTGTGTGTGTGTGTGTTGTGGTGTGCTTACTCCTTGACTGAAGTATATAGTGCGCTCCGTTTGTTTGAGGGACCGTGTGCTGAGCCTCGCGGCCTGCTATGCAAGGCTGAGAGCATGTTGAGGAGGCTTTCATCCCCAAGCCTTAACCAGGGGTTGGAGCTAATCATGGAGAACAAGGCTTTAAAAAGCCGGCTCTTAAGTGACCAGAGGAGCTAGCAAACAGGAGAGTTTTGCGAGGGAGTTCTCCAGGTGAAGTAGGAGCGACTACGGCACCCTTTGGGTGAGTTTGTTGTCTTTAGCATAGGTGCTGACCTTTTTTTTTTTTTTTTTTTTTTTGCTGGTGGGTGCTTTCGAAGAGGGGTGTGTTTGGGGATTGGGGGTGGATGAAGGGGGCACTGCCTTTGCCAGGTTTGGGGGGAGTAGGGGTGGCTCTATGCATTTTGCCACCCCGAAGCACGGAGGGCAGGCTGCTTTCGGCGGCAGGCCTGAGGGAGGTCCACGGTCCTGTGGCTCCGGCGTACCTGCCACTGAAACCGCAGGACCGGCAGACCTCCCACAGGCAAGCCGCGGAAGGCAGCCTGCCTGCTGCCCCTGCAGTGACCAGCAGGCCGCCCCCGCCCGCAGCTTGCTGCCCTAGGCATGTGCTTTGTGTGCTGGTTCCTGGAGCCGCCCGGAGCCGCCCCTGGGAGGAAGGCAATTGTCAGCATTTATAGGGCACCCTTCTTTCATATTCTAATTACTGAATGTGTTGATCATTGTTATCTTTGCTATTTTAAGAGTTAAATTGTTTTGAACGACAATTACATTATTATGAATGGCAGTATAATAAAATCATTGTAATTACTTAAAAGCTGTCTTCACTAACATCCCAGTTTAAAGACATTCTATATCACTGTAGCTTTCTGGATGAAACTGTCAGCAATCTTCTTTACATCCAGGGCCCTTGGTATTGTTTTGATGCATGTTAAGGTCAGCTACGTTATTCCCTTGTCTGTCCAATTGATGACGGGAGATAATTTTTAAGTCTTCGGAAGCTGAAGAATGAATTCAGGATGATACAGACATAGCGAGAAGGCTTCTTACACATTTGCAGTAGGCTGGAAACATAGTGCTTTTCGAGTACTGCAAATGACTCCAAGATCTTTCTTGATGGGTAACAGCTAAATTTAGGCACCATCGTTTTGTGTGTGTGTGTGTATATATATATATATGTGTGTGTATATATAGTTGGGATTATATTTTGCCATGTGCATTACAGTGGAGTCACATTTTATGCGGGGGTTAGGTTCTAAAGTCAGCGCGTAAGGCGAAAATCGTGTATAGTCAAAATTACCCTTAAATCCCCCATAAAGTACAGTATACTGTACAGGGTTGGGATACACCCCAGTACAGTAATATGTATACAGTAATGTACAGTATGAGTACATATGCAAAATAAGTTTACAGTACTGTCTTTTTAATTACAGGGGGTCATCAGGGCTAGATGCCGATCGAGGAAACGGAGGTGACTGAGAACTTGGGTGAAGGAGAGCGAGTCGTAGACGAAGTGGTTGGCTCTGGTTCAGCTCGAGAAGTTGATTGCGTAGGCTCATCTGCTGCTGGCTGTTTTTCCTTGAAAAACATGGTGATCGGCAACGGTCGCTGTTGTCTCTTGAACTGCTCAAACATTTCTTGATACGGTCTCAAATAGTCCGTAATACTATGTGTGATTTTGAGGCTTCGTTCCATAGAGGGATCGTATTCAGAAATTAAATCATTCAAGTGTTTTGCTGCTTGGAACGCTTCAGGAAATTTGTGAAGATTCCAACTTGCTGGCTCTTCCTGTTAGTCGTCGTCATAGTCTTCTGTAGACGATTTTATCAGTTCCTCTGACTAACAAAGAGTCAATAAAAACAACAAGGAGTCTGGTGGCACCTTAAGGACTAACAGATTTATTTGGGCATAAGCTTTCCTGGGTAAAAACCTCACTTCTTCAGAAGAGTTAATGCTTCTCTATGGCTCTCACTTAATTCTTCAATTTCTTCCTCAAGGATGTCAACGAAGCCATCAGCACCCACTTGCCTGGCCACCTGAACAATGCGTTTCACTTCTTTGTCAATGGTCGGGAAACCCTTAAAATCATTCACACATTCTTTCCATAGGTTTCGCCAACATGCTTTGACTGTTTCAGGCTTGATTGCATCCATTGCCTGTTTAATATGTGTTGCATTCAGCAATGTTGAAGGACTTCCAACACTCCATCACATTAAGATTGGGATCAGCATCCATAGTGCTATGTATCCATGATAACGTAAGCCTCGTGTACGTGGCCTTGAAACAGGGAATCACACCTTGGTTGAGAGGTTGGAGGATGGAGGTGGTATTGGCCTGGGGGGGAGGAAGACGACTTCAACGTCATTACGTGCAAACCGGAGTGCCGCAGGGTGGCCAGGAGCATTGTCTACAATCAGTAACACTTTAAAGTCAAGTCCTTCCTCTTCGAGGTACCGTTTGACTTCTGGAATGAAACACTTGAGGAACCAATCCAGAAATAATACTGCCGTCACCCAAGCCTTTTTATTTGATTGCCAGAACACAAGCAGGAGATTTTTGTTCTTACCTTTTAGGGCACGGGGATTTGCACCCGTGTAGAGCAAGCCCGGCTTTATTAAATGCCCAGCCACATTGCCACAAAACAACAGTCGCATGGTCTTTAGCTGCTTTGAAGCCAGGGGCTTGTCTTTCTGATTTCGAAATGTAAGTGCGGTTGGGCATTTTTTCCCAGAAGAGCCCAGTCTCGTCAGCATTAAAAACTTGTTCCGGAAGACAGCCCTTTTCTTCTTCTATGATTTTCTTTAATCATTCGGGATAGGCTTTTGCTGCCTCTTCATTGGCAGATGCAGCTTCACCAGTAGTCTGCACATTTTTGAGGTTGAAGCGGTTCCTAAAACTGTTAAGCCAATCTTGGCTGGCTTTGAATTCCTTCTCATCAGAAGGCTGTCCCTCTCTGGCAGGAGGTTTGAACAGCACGTAGAAGCTAAGAGCCTTTTCTCGCAACGTGTTGCCATCAATAGGCACACGTTTACGATTCAGGTCTTCCAGTCATAAGTTTTATACCTTTTCAGTCTTCACTAAAGTCTTATCACGCACCTGGCTCGTCACCTTAGCCGTTATTGGAGCACTTGATGCCACTGCTTGACGAATTTCTCTCTCTAATCTTGATGGCACGGATGCTAGATTCGTTGCGGCCATATTTACACGCCGCGTTGGAGACCGACATACCGTCTCTCAAGAAGTCCAACACAGCCAGTTTTTCCTTCAGTGTTGAAACAGATCACTGTTTCTTCGGTTGAGCACCAGATGAAGTAGTTGGCTTGCATTTAGGGGCCACGTTGTACAAAAAATAAGTATCTTTAAACACTAGACTCGCACTCTGTGCAGCGAGCCGCTCACCCTATGAGAGGCACGCGGGAACTGAGACCGATTGAGGAACAGCAGATTCACGTCTCCCACCTCACGCTCACTCCGGGGCATAAAAGCTCATTGGGTGGAATCGCCCGCACTATTTACAGGTATCTTGTTCGTTTTTTTGCCGAGCGCGTATAGTTGAATTCACTTAAGTTAAATGCTCATATGATGTAACTCGCCTGTACTTGGCATTTAACATTGAATTTCATCTGCCATTTTGTTGTCAGGTCACCCAGTTTTGTGAGATCCTTTTGTAGCTCTTTGCAGTCTGCTTGGGACTTACAAAACTACTTAAGATAGTTCTCATCTGCAAATTTTGCCACCTCACTGTTTACCCCTTTTTGCAGATCACTTATGAATAGGTTGGCTAGGACTGGTCCCAGTACAAGCCCCTCAGGGACACCACTATTTACTTCTCTCCATTCTGAAAATGGACCATTTATTCCTATCTTTTACTTGAGTGCCTGGTAATGCTTTCATGATCTAGTGATCATTAACTTAATAACAAGCCTTTTTGTTATCTTAATCCCCCTGCCTCTGTTTACAAACAAACTCCCTGCCCAAAGGGCAGAAGTGGTTACCAGCACAGAATTCATAGAATAGAATAATCACTATCTGGGTTGGAAGGGACCTCAGGAGGTCATCTAGTCCAACCCCCTGCTCAAACTCATCACATTCCACACTCAAGCTCTGGCTCCTGGGTGCTGAGCACCCAGGGAGTCAGCACCTATGGGCTGTAGCTTGTGTCTGGTGTGTGCTTGCTGCTTGACTGAAGTATACAGTGTGGTCTGTTCCTTGGAGGGACCCTGTGCTGCGCCTAAAGGCCTGCTAGAAAAGCTGAGAGCTTCTTAAGGTGGCTGTGATGGCCAAGCCCTTTAGCACCTAATCAACCCCTAACCAGGGGGTGGGGCTCCTCAGGGAGAACAAGGCTTTACAAAGCCTGCTCCTCAGGAACCAGAGGAGCTAGAGAACAGGAGCAGCTAACCCAGGGGTTTCAAACATGCGGCCCGCCGGGTTGTTATCTGCGGCCCGTGAGCCCCTTGCAGCCACCCCGCCCTCCCCTGGCGCACGTCTGGGCTAGAACGTGGGGGTGGGGGCAGAGCGGCTGTGTGTTGCTGTTGCTTGAGGCAGCGCCCCCAGCAGCTCCCATTGGCCGAGAATACAGTGCCTCCAGAAATGGTGCACCTCCCCTCGGAGAGCATTGTGGTTATAAAAAATAGAGAAACTAATTTCTCTAGCAAGGTTGATTTGTTGTATAGTTTCTTTCAATCGGAGCCTTAAATAACCTTAAATAATTTCTCTAGCGTGTTCTCTAGCTCCTCTGGTTTCTTAGGAGGGGGCATTTTAAAGCTTTATTCTCCCTGCATAGCCCCACCCCCTGGTTCAAAGGGGATGGGTGCTAAAGGGATTAAAGTCTCCTTAAGAAGTTCTCAAGTTGCGGAGCAGAGCGCTAGGCTCGGCGTACAGTCCCTCAAACAAACAGACCACACGGTATACTTCAGTCAAGCAGCAAGTACACCACAAACACACACTGCAGCCACTCAGCCCAGGGGTCACGCAGTTGCTCCTCCTTCACTTGGAGAACCCCCTTGCAAAATTCTCCTGTTCTCTAGCGCTTCTGGTCACTTAGGAGTGGGCTTTTTAAAGGCTGCTAGGCTCAGCACATGGTCCCTCAAACAGACCATGCTATCAGGGGTGGCAGGCCACCCCCCCAATCTCTGTCTCCCACCTGCCTAAGGCTCTGGGAGGGAGTTTGAGTTGGGGGAGGTGGTCTGGGGTGCAGGCCCTGGGACAAACCCACCCTGTCAGTGAACTTTGTGGCGAGTGCTGTGCGTGACATCAGGAAGCGAATCGCCGTGGCCCCTTGTAGCTAAGATGTCGCCAGGTACCCAGGGGAGCCGTATTCGGAAGAGACGACAGCATCATCACTCTGAGAGCGAGAACTATGCTGGAGAGGACCCTGGAGGATACCATCCGAGGGCAGTACATGGAAAACCTGAGATGGAAGATGATGATGTTCATCAAAGCAGAGTAGTAACTTTGGGGAACCAAGTTGCTTCTATTTGGAATAGCGTCTCCGTGGGGGAGTTACGCTGGAATAGGCACTATGCTTATAGCTATGATGCCAGTCAGACGAGCCCCTCGACTGCACGTCCTGTGGGTCCCAACAGCCTGCTCTGCTCGGTCTGCAGAGCAGGACTTCAGTTTCCTCTCTCTAGGGTTGGCTGTGGAGCTGTGGTGCCACCTGCTGGTTCCGATTTCAAAGCTTGGTGGAAAAAATAAATAACTGCCAGGGCAGGAGAAGCAACTCTCTCGCTGAGTGCCTGACGGGGGTAAATCGATCCCCACAAAAACAGAGTTTAATAGCTGAGTATTGAGCAGCACTTCAGCGGTAAAGCCTGCCACAAACACTAGACAATGTACACTCCATCACAAAGCTCCTGTGAATGAGCTTAATCTTGACTCTGCAAGCACCCACCCCCATTAAGTGGCCTATCCCAAGCCACATCCTAAAAATGAGAAGTAAAGTATAATGATTTAGAATTTACAGTAGGGTTGGGGGGGGGGAACAGGATGGGGACCTCTGGGAGCAGAAGGACACCTCGTGCCTTCACATGATCTCACAAATGGAGATCCATGCAACATATGCTGGGTGGGGAGAAGAATATAACCAAGTCTATCTAATTCAAACTGTTGTTTAATACAAGTAGTATCACTTCATCAGATGCCTGGAGTGAAAAAGACAGCACATGAAAAGATGGGAGTTGCCTTACCAAGTTGGGGGTCAGTGCTAACGACGCAAAGGGGTGAGTATCAACAGAGGGAAAACTACTTTTTGAAGTGACCCAGCCACTCCCAGTCTTCATTCAAGCCTAATGTGATGGTGTCAAGTTTGCAAATTAATTCCAGTTCTGCAGTTTGTCATTGAAGTCTTTTTTTATGAGGGGTATTTTTGTTGAAGAATGGCCACTTTGAAGTCTGTTTGAGTGTCCAGGGAGATTGAAGTGCTCTCCTACTGGTTTTTGAATGTTAAAATTCTTGATGTCTGATTTGTGTCCATTTATTCCTTTGCGTAGAGACTGTCCGGTTTGGCCAGTGTACATGGCAGAGGGGCATTGAAATCAAGTTTACACAAGTTAAGAAGGAAGGTACTAGACATCTGGGGTCAGGCTTGAGTTCTGAGCGCTTACAGGCATCGGTTACAAGGATCACAAGATGCATACAACTGTCAGTGAATAAGTGACCTCTGGTATGCCACTCCTAGAATATATTTATAGTCTAAGGGTACGTCTATACTTACCTCTGGGTTCGGCGGTAAGCAATCGATCTTCTGGGATCGATTTATCGCGTCTTGTCTTGACGCAATAAATCGATCCCGGAAGTGCTCGCCGTCGACACCTGTACTCCTGCTCCGTGAGAGGAGTACGCGGAGTCGACGGGGGAGCCTGCCTGCCACGTGTGGACCCGCGGTAAGTACCTTGTAGTTCGAACTAAGGTACTTCGACTTCAGCTATCTTAGTTTGAAGCGGGGGGTTAGTGTGGACCAGCCCTAAGTCAGTATTGGTGTAACAAATTCAACAGATTCTATTTTCTCACCACAATAGTCTCCCCGAGGGGAGGTGCACCGTTCCTGGAGGTACTGCAATACCAGGTCGATGCGTGGAGTGGATGGAGCAAGCTCCTATTCCATCTCCCTGTTCCAAAAATCCATTTAATATATAGTCCTCAGATAGAGGGCGTATCAGATACTAAACTGAAAAGAACAGATTTAAAAGTTTATTAGATAATGATTAAAAATAGATGATACATAGAGTTTGAGAAGTCAGTTATTGGTCATTGGGGGTAACATACGGAGTATAGGAGGATGCTAGTATTTTGGTGTTGGGCAGCACACATAATATATACAGTCTGTAATGTTCCCAATGGGGGGGTAAACAGTGGGCGAGATCAAGATGCAGTCGACAAGCGGTGAGGGTCCATCATTCATACAGAAAGTACAGACAGTCATGGGTATAATTAAGCGGGCTGGGTAATGGGGATGGGGTGACCCTCACGTGGTGGGGTTCAGTTAGGTTCGGTGTATTCAGGGCTCAGGGGATGAGGTCCATCAGGGGGAGTTTATAGGTCTCTTCCCCCTTGCGGGTGCACAAGGTCTCCCCGGCTCACTCCCGGTATTGGCAGTGGCCGGTGATGTGCTCTGTGTAGATGTCCCGAGACCAACAAATAGTGTCCGAGAACATTAGGCGTCTCATGAGCTGCACGTAATGAGGGCCTACCCCACAGGTCCTCAGCATGCGTTCGTTACATGGGTCCCAGGCACCCAGGGCCCCAACGAGCAGAGCGTCGGTGTGCACCTCGTAGCCCTTTGTCCGCAGGGCGTCATACAGGGGGGCGTACTTTTCAAGCTTGCGGGCTCGGGCTTCACGGAAGGCTGGGGTCCTGTTCTTGAATGGAATCATTACGTCGACCAGGATGATCTTTTTTTCCAACCTCGTCCGTGATGATGATGGCCGGGCACAGTGGGCTGTCGGTGCTGGGGACGGCGGTTGACGGTGACCTCTCCCAGGCGTGGGTCGATGGCCTTAACTAGGCGGTCCTGGACAGCGTTGTGGCCGCAGCTGCCGGGCTCTGGCGTGAGGCTTGCAGCTGCATAGGGCAGGGTTTCGGCGACGTACCCGCACTTCCTGCGGCGTTTGTCCCAGTTCCCGTGACGGATGGCTCTGTTGAGGGGGACGCAATTCAGCCGGGCACGGTGTATGAACCGCCAGTCGGCGAACCGGGTGAAGCTGCCCATGCGGAGGAAGTGGTTGCTGGAGTCCCACTTGCTGGTCACCTCGAAGCCCTTACCCTGGTCTGTTTTTTTCTTCAGGGTGTCCACGTAGACCGCGTGGACAGCAGCCTTCAGGGATCTCTCCAGCACGTCTCTGGCTCCGGGGGTGATGATGGTGTTGTCCTCCGTCCCAATCCGCGGCACCAGGACTCCCAGCTCCTGTCGTTCCTTGCGCCATACCCAGCAACATCCCAGACGCTTCCCCAGTCGGCGAGTGGCATTGCGGGCGCGGGACCACAGCAAGGCGATGACGCCCCTGTCCCGGGCGAACTCGCCGTCTACGGAGCCGCTCAGGAAGCTGGTCACATCCCGGTCGGAGGGAGGTCTGCCCATTTGCTTCCCGATGACGGCGCGCAGGGCGGTCGTCGCGATGTTCCTCACCTTCGCGTCCGGGCACGTCAGGAGGCGGAAGGCGTGCATGATGACCGCGATGTCACACAGGTCTCCCATGCGGGGCACGTTGGCACCACCGTGCCTGTGCGCGATATATACGAGCTCATTACTGGCTCTTTGGGGCAGGGACAGCCATTTCTTGACCAGCTGCCGGATGGTGTTGTCTGCCTTGTTGAGGAGCACCTTTGCCACGGCGGATCCTCTCAGGATGAAGGCGATGCGGGGGATCAGGAAGGTGTTGAGGGTGTTGATTTTCTGCCACGGTGCTAGCAGGGATGCGTCGATCTTGGCGGCATCCTGCAGGATCTCACGCATGGTGCCCCCGGGAGTCTGCTGGACGCGGAAGCCTGTCGGCGTGCCGAGGTGCTGGTACGCCTGCCCCTCCGCCAGGGGAAAGACGAACTCGCCTTGGTTGAGGAACTCCATCGTCAGTATAGAGTCCCCCTTACTCCCGTCAATGTGGAGGGACGCGCACTTCTTGGCATTGAAGCGGAGTCCCGTCCAGTCCGCGGCTCTCCTGATGGTGTTGAGCATGCCCTGGAGCCTCTCGGGGTCGTCCGCGATCAGGACCAGGTCGTCCACATAGGCCAAGACGCTCACCCTCTCACCATGCAGGTTGAAGCCGTCGGCGCCATCGGAGATCGCCCGCAGGAGCAGCTCCATGGCGAGGTTGAAGACTATCGGACTGAGGGGGCAACCCTGCTTCACGCCGCTGCGGATCGGTATCTCGGCGGTCTCCCCTTCTACCAGGCGGACGCTGGTGCTGCAGTCCTCGTATAGTTCCCGGATCAGATGAAGAAAGGTCTCTTGCATCCCAAACTCGTGGAGTGTGTCAAAGATATGGTGGTGGGGGATGGACCCGAAGGCGTTGGCCAGGTCGAGCCACGCTACCATGCAGTGCTTCTGCGTTCTCCTGGTTGTCTGGGTGACGGTCTGGAGCAGGAAGTTGTGCTCGTAGCACCCCTCTGACGGCATGAAGCCCTTCTGGGCGGGGCTGATGGCTCCCCCGGTCATCGCCCACTCCGTGATCCTGGCTGGCAGGCAGCTGGCGTACAGTTTGTACATGGTGGAGCAGAGGGAGATGGGTCTCCAGTTGCTGGGGTTGTCTCGCTTGCCCTTCTTGTGGATCAGGTCATGGCCTTCTTCCAGGAGGTGGGAGATCGGCCGAATCGCTTGCACAAGTTGAAGATGCTGGAGAGCATGAGGCAGCCGGGGTCTCGCTTCTTTAGGAGGCTGTAGGGGATGCTGTCTTTTCCACGTGCGGTGTTCTTGGTTCTGGAGAGCCTGGCCGTCACCTCTTTAGGAGTGAAGTCGGCCTCCAGATCGTCCGCATCGGTAATGTGGGGCAAGGGGCGGAGGCACTCCGGGCGCTGCGCGTCATTCCTGGGCACGCTGCCGAACACTCCGAGGAAGTAGTTGTAGAAGCGCTCGGGCGGGATCGTGCAGTAAGACGGGCCCGTCGAGGACCTCCCTTACGGCCTTGAGGCGGTTCGTCCGGTACCGCTTCTGGATCCTTGAAGCCGCTGCCGGGTCGTAGCGGCGGTTGGCGTTCCTTCTTCCAGCTCCTCTGGTGGTGTCGCGGTGCAGGATGGGCCACCTGGGGGCAGGCCGGATGGTCTCCTGGTTCGGTGTCCTCCTGAAGGCAATCTCCGTGGACAGCTCGCGGGTGAGTCTGTCGATGAGCGGGTCAAATTCCGTGAAGGAGGTTGCCACTTGGAGCTCCTCGATCCAGGCGACCTGCCAAGGCATGGCTGGCCTAGCCGTCGGCCGCTGGTCCTCAGGCTCCTCGGTGGGCATGGGCAGTGAGTTTGTCGCGTGGTCGATGGGTTGTCTCACTTGTGGTTCGGGGGACTTTTCGGTTGGTTTCTGGGGCATAGTCGCCCGTGGGGTAATATCATTGTTGGTTGTTGGTGGAATCTGGATCGGGTCAATGAGTGCGGGGGTGATGCTAGGTCTTCCGTGTGTGGCTGTTGTCTGGGGGGTTGCTGTGGAAGCGTGCGACCCCTGCCACCAGAAGATCGGTCTGGTGTCTTTTGGGGTCGTACTGGCCCGTCTGACGATGGGGGTCTGGTGCTGCAGTCTGGTTGTGGCGCTGACTCCTCTGACAGTGGAAGTTTGCAGAGCGATCTGGGGGGTGGACCCCGTAGCCTCGGCGGGTGGGGTTCGCCGTGCAGGCTGAGTCGTCGCGTTGGCTTTTCCTGTGGTTGGTGCTCGTAGGGTGGCCTGAGGGCCGGCTTCAGTTCCGCTGGAGGCAGGATTTCGGGCGGCCACGCGTGGCGGGGCGCTGACTCTTCTTGGGATGGGGTTGCGCTGGTTGGGCGTCGGGAGGACACAGACGTCTCAGCTCAGAGAGCTTCCGGGCGACCTGGGAGGATGTGACAGGTCTCCTGCTGGCAGGGGCTCGGTCGACATTTCCCGCTGCGGGAGGCGTCGTCTCGATGGTGGGGCCCTGGTCCACCGGTTCGGGGACTGGAGTGGGTTTCAGGGTAGCGGCTGGAGGGGGTGCCCTGTTTCCTTGCGGCGCAGGAGCAGCGGGCCGGGGCACAGGAGGGCAGGAGGCCGGAATCAGAGTTGTTGCTGCTGTGCGGGCTTTCTTGCAGCTGGCCTGGTGCGCCTTACATCTCTTCTGGGACTCGAAGGGCAGGCTGCAGAGGGCACAGCTGAAGGCAGTGGATTTGTTGTGGCACCTCTTCAGGTGCCTGGTGACCCCTCCGAGGAGCGGCAAACTGCAGAGGCTAACAGCGGGAGTTTGCCTGGGAGTTCGCCTAGGGAGAGCTCACTGAGGCTTTCATCTGTAGGTTTCTTTGAGTAGTTCCTGCAACAGGTGAGGAAGTTCTTAAGAGGACGGTGATATGGAAGGTGAGCGATCAGCTGTTGTAACCTGCACAGGTTGTGCCATGTTTGTCTTTCTTCCACAGGACAGAAGCGACTTTGTCTGTACAAAGTGCAAGCTGGTCTCCATATTGGAAGAGAAGGTTCGAGGGCTGGAGAAATGAGTATCTACAGGTACCAATGCGGAGAGTGGACTAGATGACCCATCTGAGGGAAGGGAGCAGAAGGAGACTCCACCGATTGGAAGGCAAAAGATGCACTGTCCTAGGGATGGGGGTTCCACGACCACCACTCCCAAGAGGAGGAGGAGGGTGGTCGGGGACTCCCTCCTCCGGGGGACTGAGTCATCTATCTGCTGCCCCGACCGGGAAAACTGAGAGGTCTGCTGCTTGCCAGGAGCTAGGATACACGATGTGACGGAGAGACTGCCGAGACTCATCAAGTCCTCGGATCGCTATCCCTTCCTGCTTCTCCATGATACTGCCAAGAATGACCTTGAGCGGATCACTGCAGACTACGTGGCTCTGGGAAGAAGGATAAAGGAGTTTGAGGCGCAAGTGGTGTTCTCGTCCATCCTCCCTGTGCAAGGAAAAGACCGGGGTAGAGACCGTCGAATCGTGGAAGTCAATGAATGGCTACGCAGGTGGTGTCGAAGAGAAGGCTTTGGATTCTTCGACCATGGGATGGTGTTCCAAGAAGGAGGAGTGCTAGGCAGAGACGGGCTCCACCTAACGAAGAGAGGGAAGAGCATCTTTGCCAGCAGGTTGGCTAACCTAGTGAGGAGGGCTTTAAACTAGGTTCACCGGGGGAAGGAGACCAAAGCCCTGAGGTAAGTGGGGAAATGGGATCCTGGGAGGAAGCACAAGCAGGAGAGCGCAAGAGGGGAGGACTCCTGGCTCATGCTGAGAAAGAGGGATGATCGATGAGTTATCTTAAGTGCCTATACACAAGTGCAAGAAGCCTGGGAAACAAGCAGGGAGAACTGGAAGTCCTGGCACAGTCAGGGAACTATGATGTGATTGGAATAACAGAGACTTGGTGGGATAACTCACATGACTGGAGTACTGTCATGGATGGATATAAACTGTTCAGGAAGGACAGGCAGGGCAGAAAAGGTGGGGGAGTTGCGTTGTATGTAAGAGAGCAGTATGACTGCTCAGAGCTCCGGTATGAAACTGCAGAAAAACCGGAGTCTCTGGATAAAGTTGAGAAGTGTGAGCAACAAGGGTGATGTCGTGGTTGGAGTCTGCTATAGGCCACCAGACCAGGGGGATGAGGTGGACGAGGCTTTCTTCCGGCAACTAGCAGAAGTTGCTAGATCGCAGGCCCTGGTTCTCATGGGAGACTTTAATCACCCTGATATCTGCTGGGAGAGCAATACAGCGGTGCACAGACAATCCAGGAAGTTTTTGGAACGTGTAGGGGACAATTTCCTGGTGCAAGTGCTGGAGGAACCAACTAGGGGCAGAGCTTTTCTTGACCTGCTGCTCACAAACAGGGAAGAATTAGTAGGGGAAGCAAAAGTGGATGGGAACCTGGAAGGCAGTGACCATGAGATGGTCGAGTTCAGGATCCTTACACAAGGAAGAAAGGAGAGCAGCAGAATACGGACAAACCATCCCGATGTGTAGAAAGAATAGTAAATATGGCAGGCGACCAGCTTGGCTAAACAGTGAAATCCTTGTTGATCTTAAACGAAAAAAGAAGCTTACAAGAAGTGGAAGATTGGACAAATGACCAGGGAGGAGTATAAAAATATTGCTCAGGCATGCAGGAGTGAAATCAGAAATCAGAAAGGCCAAATCACACTTGGAGTTGCAGTTAGCAAGAGATGTTAAGAGTAACAAGAAGGGTTTCTTCAGCATGTTAGCAACAAGAAGAAAATCAAGGAAAGTGTGGGCCCCTTACTGAATGAGGGAGGCCAACCTAGTGACCGAGGATGTGGAAAAAGCTAATGTACTCAATGACTTTTGCCTCTGTCTTCACGAACAAGGTCAGTTCCCAGACTGCTGCACTGGGCAGCACAGTATGGGGAGAAGGTGACCAGCCCTCTGTGGAGAAAGAAGTGGTTCGGGACTATTTAGAAAAACTGGACGTGCACAAGTCCATGGGGCCGGATGCGCTGCATCCGAGGGTGCGAAAGGAGTTGGCGGGTGAGATTGCAGAGCCATTAGCCATTATTTTTGAAAACTCATGGCGATCGGGGGAGGTCCCAGATGACTGGAAAAAGGCTAATGTAGTGCCCATCTTTAAAAAAGGGACGAAGGAGGATCCGGGGAGCTACAGGCCAGTCAGCCTCACCTCAGTCCCTGGAAAAATCATGGAGCAGGTCCTCAAGGAATCAATTATGAAACATTTAGAGGAGAGGAAAGTGATCAGGAACAGTCAGCATGGATTCACGAAGGGGAAGTCGTGCCTGACTAACCTAATTGCCTTCTATGATGAGACAACTGGCTCTGTGGATGAGGGGAAAGCAGTGGATGTGTTATTCCTTGACTTTAGCAAAGCTTTTGATACGGTCTCCCACAGTATTCTTGCCACCAAGTTAAAGAAGTATGGGCTGGATGAATGGACTGTAAGGTGGATAGAAAGCTGGCTAGATCGTCGGGCTCAACGGGTAGTGATCAACGGCTCCATGTCTAGTTGGCAGCCGGTTTCAAGCGGAGTGCCCCAAGGGTCGGTCCTGGGGCCAGTTTTGTTTAATATCTTTATTAATGATCTGGAGGATTGTGTGGACTGCACTCTCAGCAAGTTTGCAGATGACACTAAACTAGGAGGCGTGGTAGATACACTAGAGGGTAGGGATCGGATACAGAGGACCTAGACCAATTAGAGGATTGGGCCAAAAAAAACCTGATGAGGTTCAACAAGGACAAGTGCAGAGTCCTGCACTTAGGACGGAAGAATCGCATGCACTGCTACAGACTAGGGACGGAATGGCTAGGTAGCAGTTCTGCAGAAAAGGACCTAGGGGTCACAGTGGACGAGAAGCTGGATATGAGTCAACAGTGTGCTCTTGTTGCCAAGAAGGCTAACGGCATTTTGGGCTGTATAAGTAGGGGCATTGCCAGCAGGTCGAGGAATGTGATCGTTCCCCTTTATTCGACATTGGTGAGGCCTCATCTGGAGTACTGTGTCCAGTTTTCGGCCCCACACTACAAGAAGGATGTGGAAAAATTGGAAAGAGTCCAACGGAGGGCAACAAAAATGATTAGGGGTCTGGAGCACATGACTTATGAGGAGAGGCTGAGGGAACTGGGATTGTTTAGTCTCCAGAAGAGAAGAATGAGGGGGGATTTAATAGCAGCCTTCAACTACCTGAAGGGGGGTTCCAAAGAGGATGGAGCTCGGCTGTTCTCAGTGGTGGCAGATGACAGAACAAGGAGCAATGGTCTCAAGTTGCAGTGTGGGAGGTCCAGGTTGGATATTAGGAAAAACTATTTCACTAGGAGGGTGGTGAAACACTGGAATGTTACTTAGGGAGGTGGTGGAGTCTCCTTCCTTGGAGGTTTTTAAGGCCCGGCTTGACAAAGCCCTGGCTGGGATGATTTAGTTGGGAATTGGTCCTGCTTTGAGCAGGGGGTTGGACTAGATGACCTCTTGAGGTCCCTTCCAACCCTGATATTCTATGATTCTATGGAAACGTTGGGGCGGCAAGCAGATGGGGCAGATGAGCGCATCAGCGGCAAGTGGGTATTTCAGGTAGATGTTATCGTCAGTCCCCTGTGGAGCGGGGGTCCCAGTGGTAGCAGAGGTTTCTCCAGTGAGGGTGTCCCGCTGGGGGTCCGGGGGGTCGTGTCTCAGCGGCGGGGACTGCTGGAGAGCAGGGGGTGTGCCTGGTCCCTGCTGGAGGACAGGGGAGCCGTCTTGTGACGGCTGGAGCTGCTGGGAGCAGGGGGCGTGTCCGGGGACCTTAGGAGAACAGGGGAGATGTCTCGTGGCAGCTGGGGTGTAGTGCAGAGTTCCCTTGGCAGCTGGGAGGCATCGGGGGACCTTTCAGTAGTTGCAGCTGCTGTGGGGCGATGGGTGGGTCCCTCGTCAGCAGGAGCGTGGAGGGGGTCCCTGGCGGTTGCTGAAGCAGGGGAGTGATTGGGGGGTCCCCCGGTGGCTGGAGCGGCTGGTGGGCAGCGGGGGAGTCACTCAGCAGCTGCAGTGTTAGGTGAGGGGCGGGCAGGTCTCTCAGGTTCTGTAGCAGCCAGCGGGTTGGGTCTTGTCTGTTGGGGTGCATCAGGGAGCTCCTTGGGCACCGTGAGCGGTGGTGGCTGGAGCGCAGGGTGAGAGGTCCCCGGTGGCTCGGGCAGCAGTGGCTGGGGCAGGTGGTGGGGATCCCCTGGCTGCATAGGCGTCAGCAGCGCGGAGCAGGAGATCCCCGGTGGCCAAGGCAGCCGCGACTGGGGCACATGGTGGGGCTCCCTGGGCTGCGGCAGCTGGGGAGCGGAGCAGGAGTCCCCCGGCGGCCGGAGCAACGGTGGCTGCGGCGTGCCGCGGGGATCAGTAGTGGCAGCCGGGGGGTGGGGCAGGCATCCCCCGGTGGTGTGGGGGGGCTGTGGGAGAGCCCCCTTGTGTGGGTAGGTGCTGGGGCTCAGTGGGGCACTTACCTGGCATCAGGAGCAGCAGTTGAGTGACGGCTGGTCTCCCAGGCGGCTGGGACCCGAGGGGGCAGTCCCCCGGCGCGGGGAGCAGCAGCTGGGCAGCAGCAGGGTTTTCCGGCGTTAGGGGCACAGGGGGGCAGTCTCTCAGCCACTGCAGCTGCAGGCTATCGGTCCGCGATGCTCCTGTGGTAGGCGCAGGGTGGGGCAGGCTCCCTGCTGCTGGTCATCGGCGCGAGGCTTCTGCGGCCGCAGGAGCGCAACAGGGCAGACTCCCGGTGGCTGCAGCCGCTGGTGGTCGGCAGGAGAACGGCAGGGTGCCCCCTCTGCGGCTGGAGAGCGGGGTGGATGTTCCTGCTCTCCGTGATGTCCCGGTATGTGGGAGCTTTCTGTGGCAACATCCCAAGGTGGGGTTCTTCCCGCCCTTGCTCTTTCCTCTGCAGCTGCTGGTCCGCCGTGGCTCTGAGACCCTGAGGGTCTTTTTCGGGCAGCGGTCTGAGGAGCACTCAGGGAAGAACTGGGGGGCAACGGCCGGGAGCCTGTGACGTGCTGGGGCAGTGGCCAGCGTTTTGGGCTGTGTTTTAGGGGCAGCGGGATGCATCCCATTAGCTCTTGCATCAGTGTAGCAGTTTATCAAATAAAAAAAAATGATGAAACTGATAAGAACAGATTTAAACGTTTATTAGATAATGATTAAAAATAGATGATACATAGTTTGAAAAGTCAGTTATTGGTCATTGGGGATAACATACAGAGTAGAGGGGGATGCTAGTATTTTGGTGTTGGGCAGCACACGTTATATACAGACTGCAATGTCCCCAATGGGGGGGTAAACAGTGGGCGGGATCAAGATACAGCCGACAAGCGGTGAGGGTCCCTCTCTCATACAGAAAGTACAGACAGTCATGGGTATAAGTAAGCGGGCTGGGTAATGGGGATGGGGTGACCCTCACGTGGTGGGGTTCAGTTAGGTTCGGTGGGTTCAGGGCTCTGGGAAGAGGCTAGAACATAAGGTGGGGGGGGCAGAGGGGCTGTGCATTCCTGTTGCTTGAGGCAGCGCCCCCAGCAGCTCCCATTGGCCGGGAACGGGGAACCACGGCCAATGGGAGCTGCCGGAGGCGCTGCCTGAAGCAACATAAACACACAGCCCCTCCGCCCCCCTTCCCCACGTTCCAGCCTCATCCCGGAACAGCGCGGGGCAGGGCAGACAGGCAGGCAGGGAGCCTGCCCTGCCCCCGAACCCCTCCTGCACCCAGATCCCCTGCCCTGAACCCCCTGCCTCTCCACACGCCCCTCCTGCATCCCAACCCACTGCCCTGAGCCCTAGGCCGCACCCCTGCCCTGAACCTCCTGCCCCCCTCCCCTCTGCCCTGAGCCCCCTGCTACACCCCGACCTCCTGCCCTGAACCCCGCACCCCTGCTGCATCCTAACCCACTGCCCTGAGCCCCATGTCGCAGCCCTCCTGCACCCTGACCCCCTGCCGCACCCCACACCTCTCCTGCACCCCCTGGGGGCAGAGTTGGGGTGGGGATTTAAGAACATAAGAGAGGCCGTACCGGGTCAGACCAAAGGTCCATCTAGCCCAGTATCCTGTCTACCGACAGTGGCCAATGCCAGGTGCCCCAGAGGGAGTGAACCTAACAGGCAATGAACAAGTGATCTCTCTCCTGCCATCCATCTCCATCCTCTGACCGACAGAGGCTAGGGACACCATTCCTTACCCGTCCTGGCTAATAGCCATTAATGGACTTAACCACCATGAATTTATCCAGTTCTCTTTTAAACTCTGTTATAGTCCTAGCCTTCACAACCTTCTCAGGTAAGGAGTTCCACAAGTTGACTGTGCGCTGCGTGAAGAAGAATTTCCTTTTATTTGTTTTAAACCTGCTGCCTATTAATTTCATTTGATGACCCCTAGTTCTTGTATTATGGAAATAAGTAAATAACTTTTCCTTCTCCACATCACTCATGATTTTATATACCTCTATCATATCCCCCCTTAGTATCCTCTTTTCCAAGCTGAAGAGTCCTAGCCTCTTTAATCTCTCTTCATATGGGACCCGTTCCAAACCCTTAATCATTTTAGTTGCCCTTTTCTGAACCTTTTCTAGTGCCAGTATATCTTTTTTGAGATGAGGAGACCACATCTGTACGCAGTATTCGAGATGAGGGCGTACCATTGATTTATATAAGGGCAATAATATATTCTCAGTCTTATTCTCTATCCCCTTTTTAATGATTCCTAACATCCTGTTTGCTTTTTTGACCGCTCTGCACACTGCATGGACACTTTCAGAGAACTATCCACGATGACTCCCAAGATCTTTTTCCTGACTTGTTGTAGCTAAATTAGCCCCCATCATATGGTATGTATTTCCGGGAAGGGGTTAGAATGGGGGCAGGGAAGAGGCGGGACGGGGTGGGGCCTCATGGAAGGGGTGGAGTGGGGGCGGGGCAGAGGGCGGCAGGGGTGGGGGTGGGAGGTGTCAGTAATGCGGTCCTCGGGCCAATGTACTAGTCCTCATGCGGCCCTCATGGTCATTTGAGTTTGAGACCCTGAGCTAACCTGAGTTTGGGAGGCAGTTCTCCAGGTGAAGGAGGAGCGACTACATGACCCTTGGGGTGAGCTTGTTGGCTGTAGCACAGGCGCTGACTCTTGTTTTTGCCAGCGAGTGCGTTTGAAGAGGGGTGTGTTTGGGGAGGGTGGAGGGGGCACTGTGCTAGTTTTGGTGGGGGGTGGAGGCTATTTTCAGAATCTTTATATACTTTGAGGGAGATTAGAGGGGGGAGTGAGGGGGTAGATGAACTTCATTAACGTTCTTTAAACTTAAGGCAATGAAAAACAAAAAAAAAAACCCTGATACAAACAAAACAAGAAAGGAAAGAGCTGCAGGAGTAAAAAGAGAATGTAGGCAGAAGTCCAGCAACAGATTGGGGGGCTATCCAGTTTCTTGCACTGAATGCAGCATGGATGATTACCTGGCTTATGGGCGGGTGGCAGACTGCTATAACATGGCAAGCCATGCAGTAAGTTGTTGGACCGTCTCTTCCTGTTGTAGCTCTGAGGGAGTTGAGTGGGATGGACGACAGAATCCTTCAATGACTTTGACCGCCTTGTAGACAGGCTCACTGAAGACCTGTCTGCAGAAATTCCATGAGGGAAGAATGGAAATCCAGGGAACACAGCGACTTCTCACAGAACCCCTGCGTCTAGCTATAACTACAGCCGGGAAGCCGGGAGAGGAAACACCCAAGTTCCGGCAGCAGATTCCAGGATCCAGAAGCAATAATGGTCAAGCTGTCCTAAGGCTATAAGGAAGATCCTCGATGGGCCCTCATCCTACTGTGCCATCCCACCCGAGAGACTCTTCTCCTACTCCATGGCTGTGTTTGACCGTGTAGTCCAGAATGATGCACAGCGTTTGGGATGCATTTTGCCCCTGCCCCAGCTCAGCCATGAAGAGGGTCTGGAAGAACACTTTACGCTACAGGAAATAGTAACAGACTGCTAAAGACACAAAATATAGCCCCAGGAAAGGAAGGCATTTGGTACAACGACTCCTGGAAAAAACACAGATCCTGGTTGCCTGGTGCTAACTGCTGTGGCGAAGGTACAAGACAAGATAATATGGTGCAAATAAAGGTAAGTGTATTAGGGATAAAAGGTACAGAAAAACTAGGGAGAATGGGGGGGGGGGGGAGAGAAATACAAGAATAACACAGTGAAACAGCAAAA
The DNA here is from genome assembly GCF_027887155.1 of Malaclemys terrapin pileata. Classification (NCBI taxonomy): domain Eukaryota; kingdom Metazoa; phylum Chordata; order Testudines; family Emydidae; genus Malaclemys; species Malaclemys terrapin. Next base: position 10,791,667 of record NC_071520.1, on the reverse strand, counting down.
CCATAAATCCGTAAAATAGTGGATCAGTGACTGACTCTGAGAGCTTGGAGCTAAGACCCACACACCCTCGCGTGGGATTCTACAAAACAATAAACAATACCCCAACACGGAAACCTTTCTCCTATTGCTCTGATGCAGCAGATGTCACGTACAGGCGTGATGCCCAGGACCTACAACTCTTGGACTGATTTAGAGTCCTTGAGAAGGAACACTGGGGAGTCCAGACGACTGATGGTTCTCATCGCGGGCGAGGAGACCCTCTGGGATGAGGGACACCAGGAGATGCAGGATATAGGAATGACGATGACAGGACTCCTCTTCCTCAAACACACTACGGGATAGATGTTGTTCTTCGATCTCGGCTCTGGAGCTCTGCGAAGACCCGACCGTGTACGAACTGTCGCTGGAATGGACAGCCCCGCGCAGGCGCTGAACAAGACCTTATAAAGCCTTTTTGGCGGGGAGAGTTCTGAGGTGATGGAACACTGAGGGTTGGACTTGGCGGGGAAAAAACGGTTCTGACTGGTTTAAGCTAGAGTCTGTGTAGTAAATAAGTCCCCTCTCAGAGATGGAGTTCAAAGTTAGAGTTCATGTACTCCATTTTGAATTTCAGTTCAAAGTCAGTGATTCATTTCAGTATTTTAAAAACATCTTATTAATAGCTAATTGAAACAGTACATTCCATCTAACATATCCCCACCTTGGGACCTTTTTCCTTAACTATGGACACAAGGTTCCAAACAATTTAATACAACATCAAACATTAGTAACATGAATTACAACAATGCATAGGATAAATATTTACAGAGCATTCCAACCAGAAATATTTTAAAGGAACTTGCTTATACTTGCTTTCTTATGTTTGCATATTAACACAGTTAACATAACCACATACACGATTAGAATAAATTGAATAATTAAAACAACCACAACTGGATGTAGAAGAATATACCACATTGATCTTATACTTCCCATGTCGGTATACAGGATAGATTCCACCAATGGGCGGAGGTGGTTTCATCCTTAATCTTTTTTGTAATTTGTTTAATCTCTGAGATAGAATGTTGCACAGTGAGAATAGTTTTACTTCCTTCCAATTTCAAATTATTCAAATACTGAGCCAATTTTTCATGGTGTAACAACTTTCGAATAACCTCCAGATTTGCTCCAACATGGATGGGTGTCAACATATTGTACAATTTATATTCATCGAACACCTCTTTGATATATACATTATGTACAGATACATTGATATCACAACCCATTAACTGTATGACCTTACATATACATAAATTTCCTATTCCTGAATTATTAACTTTATACAAATTATTAACTAAGAAATATGGACATAAACTCTGGATACAAAAACAACCAGTATCCACTTGTACTATGGCAGAGGCTTTACTGAGGGAATGGTGAAACACTTCATAAAAGCAAGTTCCCTCTACAGGGTCTAGGCATGCAGAATCCTCCTCCCACACTTGGGTAGTGCAGGTGTATCCCAAGTTGGGTTGATAGACGCATGCTTGCAGATTTATAGGGACGTACGAATTATTAGCGTTAACATGTACCCATTTATGCTCTTCTATAGGGACTAGTAGGTACTGGTTAGCATATGTCCCCAAAGCAACAAGAGGATATATGGTTTCTTGATTAGCTGATTTTAAAGTAAGAATCAAGGCCATGATCGTATCGTTGTGCTGGCAGTAAGTGAACGTCAATAATTGCCACCATTGGTGATGTATTTTCTCAAAATCATTGGCGTCCTCGTAGATGGTTTTCTTCAATTCCAAAGGTAGCTGCTGGTTAAAACCATCTCTGATGATAACCTTGGCTACCGTTATCAACCATTGCTGAGCTTCTACACATGCTAGGGCTTCTGAGATATTAGATTGGAGAATATTTAATGCTCCCAGTATTCGCGGGTGGTCTTGCTCTTGAATTTTAAGCCAATACGGAAGAATTTTAGTGATATCAAATGTTGTAGTTCCTAGAGCGTGAAATGCAGACGTCAGTGGTTCGGCAAGGGAGGCGGCATCATGACCTACCTGACCAATTCGATTTGCTAGTATGTGTTGGTCTACTGTGTTTAATACGCTTAATCCAGCTCCAGCTCTCCCTAGCACCTTTGCCACTAAATCACGTTTCTGCCTAGTAGACGAGTTGGAAGAAGGAGGGAGTACTCCTTGAACCCAGGCTCTCCATCCTACTAAAACTGGCTCTGTATATAGGGCACATTGATTATATACTGATGTTCTAGATAATTGTAGAGGTATGATAATCCTTTTGATTGAATATTGAGGATCTATCATTAAAGTTCTGGTTAAGTCCTTTTTAATGGTTAGTGGTCCTACATGATAAATGGGAGGTGGCGTTACCACATGTATTTCCTTTGTATATTCAAACTCCAGCGGGCCTCTCACAGTCCATAGTCCAGAATGATTGACCATAACATTTATAGTATAATTTAGTTACACACAATTCCCTGAATTTATTCATGTCATTGTCCGATATACAATATCTTGAAGTAGTATGTTGTTTCAATGAAATGTTATAGCCCAACAAAGAGGAATTACAGGTTAATCTTAATATAGTAGTATTCTGATTAGGAGGTTTTATGGAAATATTTACAAAATCTATATGGGTCTGTTGATGGTACATTTTTATTGATATGTTCAGTTTTCCGGGTTTAACTAAAGAAGGAGATAAGATGTCAAATGCGACACATTGATAAAGGTCTTTATGGCAGTTGTCAAACGTCACTTCAGGCATACTCCACGTACAACCATATCCTGGACGTATAGGTCCGAAACGCTGTACTGGGTTGTGGGTGGTAACAGTGTCTGGTAATATAACCGACTGATTCTGAGAATACTCAAAAACCTCTAGGTAGCAACGTTTCATGACCTTATAGGCTCTAAGGGTTACCCATTCCCAATTTTTATGATCGTTTGCCTCTCTTTTCCCTCTTCCGTGATATCAGATTCTGAAAACTTTAACTGTTTTTTAGTAGTCGCTCGAGGTACCTTTGTTGCTCTACTTTTTGTAGAGCTTTCTTGTTGTTTTCCTTGGTTTTGAGGTCGTCTTGCATTTGGTGAGATTTTATCCTCCATTGATATATTATTCGTGGGTTAACCTGACATCCTAAATATTTGTTCATCTTAATAGGAAAGAATTTACTTCCTTTCAGAGTTACATTGAAAGTTGGTGGTAGATCCCGTTTCTTCCGGCGTCTGTAAATATTCTCTGGAAATGGCTTTGTAGGAGCTTCAGATGGTGCCATTCCTCTCATTTGAGTGTTGGTTCTTTCATAGACATATTCCTCATTTTCCTTTTGTGTTTCCAATTCCTTCCCTTGGTCATGCATGAAAGAGAGTTTTCTGTGTGCCTCGCATATCCAGTATTCATTTTTCTTAATTATTAAACTTAAACTTAACCAAGTTATAACTATGTACATCAGAAATCTTCCAGTAGTCTTCATATTTCTTTTGTTCAGCATCCTGTGGATGAAAACAAGACAATTAGTTGATCCTTATGGTGGTTTTTCATCACTCGTCCTATTACTTTCTGTTCTAGAGGGATTAGTACAGATGTTTCCTTTCCATAATTTTAATAGTGAGCTATGGAACCACTTTTGTACTTTACGTTTTCCGGACTTCAATTCTAGTTGATAAGTTGTTGGGCTGGCTTTATTGATGACCGTTACTGGTCCAACCCATCTTGGGCTCAATGGATGGTTCTTTTCAGAAAAATACTTAGAGAACTTGATCCCCTATGTTCCACTCTAAATGTTTTAGATTGTTGTTCAGTCTTTGATCCATCTTATGAATATTTCCTTTTAAATTAACCGCCACTGCCCTTTGCACCTCTATGGTATTTAACACTGATTTTATGTAATTGTCCGTCACCGCTCTAGGTCTATACTCGTCCGGTGGCACCCCTCCTGGCATCCACCATTGCTCAGGCGTTACCATAGGTCTTCCGAAAAGCGCTTCATACGGAGTGAATCCATGGACGCTCGCTGCGGATCTGATTGCCGTCAGGATGAGAGGTAGATGTCTGTCCCAATTCTTTCCTGATGAATCAATTACCTTCCTTAGTGCAGTTTTTAAAGTGCGGTTTGATCTTTCTACTAACCCAGAAGCTTGTGGGTGACCAGCTACACGAAATCTTTGGTGTATTCCTAAGGCTATACACAATTGTTTAGTTAATTCACCGGTAAAGTGCGTGCCTTGATCGGAATCAATAATCCGAGGTAGTCCGAATCGACTGAACGTATTTTCTAACAGCAATTTTATTGTCGCACCTGCAGCGCAATTCCTAGTTGGGTACCCTTCTATCCACTTGGTAAATGGATCTATTACCACCAGGCAGTATACATTTCCTCGGTTAGTTCTAGGTAAGGGTCCAATAAAGTCTATCTGCACTCGAATCCATGGGCCATCTACCGGTTGATGAAGTAGAGGTCCTTTTTTTATCCTTCTATCAGGATTATTGTGGGCGCATCTTAAACAGTTGTTAATAAAGTGCTCAGTATCTCGGATTATCTCAGGCCACCATCCTACCGTAGCTAGCCTTTGTAGGGTCTTTTGGAGTCCAAAGTGTCCTTGTTGATGAGCCAGTTGGATTAACTCTCTTCGCAATATGTTTGGAATCACTAATATTGGAATCAAGGTATCGTTATCAGTATTTTCATGATTATCTTTTGTTGTCATGATTAGTCCAGATGTATGTCGAGTGATGAGGTATGTTTTGTGTTTTCCATCTTTTAGCAGCTTCTTAATTTCAGGATCTTGTTCTTGTAATTGCACTATGTCTTGATGATCTGTATGGTCCACAGGTTTATTTGCACTTATATTAGCTTCTACCTTGTCCCATCTTGTTTCAGGTCCCATTACCGCTGCTTGCTTTGCTAACTTATCCACTTTGCTGTTTAATATGGATATCTCTGCCTGATTCCTTCTGTGTGCTCTTACTTTGAATAGATAAGTATCTCCCCTCCTAGCTTCTGCTAAGTTCCACGCATGCATGAGCGAGCCAGCATATGCCACTGGATGATTATCTGCGGTTTTCATATCCCGCTGTTTCCATACTATCATCCAGTCTAACAAGGCCCTCATAGCCCAATCAGAGTCTGTACAGATGGTGATATTGGCAGTCGATTCAGCATTTTCTAAAGCCACTATGATGGCCACAACTTCAGCCGCTTGTGCAGAATGGTATGACACGGTTCCTTGATAGATCTGGTCCAAAGCGACATGAAGCGCTGCATATCCGGTAGCAGCCTTCCCATCTTTAAAAAGGCTACTGCCATCGACTACCCATAATTCTTTCTTACTGGCTTTTGCACTTTCATAGCATGATTCAAATTTAAAGGGGGATACAATTTCTGGAATTTTGAAGTTAGGTAGAGGACAATCATGATTATTTACATATATTTCCTCAGTTATTGGCGGGCAAAGTGCGAAAGGTGCAGAAATAGGTGTGTTGATCTTCTCTACTCGTACCTCTTTATTCAGGAGGGCAAGTGTCCAATTGGCAAGTCTAGGGTGGCTGACTCGCCCGGCATTAGCTTTACCCGATATAACATATTGCACTGGTGTATGGGTGGTTTTTAGTACAATAGGGGCCATTCCTATTAAATACTCCCAATGGGAGATGGCCCAAACTAATGGAAGTACTTCCTTTTCACATGTTGTATACTGTTTCTCTACTTCTGAAAGGACCTTAGATCCATATGCCACTGGTTTTAAGGAGGATCCACTCTGTTGTAATAATATTGCACTAATCGCTGTCTTGGTTGTTGCCAATTGTAGATGGAAGGGCTGGTTGATTTGAGGGTATGCAAGTGCCGGTGCAGTCATCAAGGCTTGTTTCAGGTCTATCACTGCTTGCTGCTCTTCAGTTCCCCAAGTCCATTTCTGATTTTTTTTTTTTTTTTTTTTTTCTTAAAAGTTTATAGAGAGGTCTGGCCTTTTCGCTATAGTTTTCGATAAAATCCCTTGAAAATCCAACCAATCCAAGGAATGATCGTAAAGTGCTTACATCTGTCGGGGCAGGCAGCTTAGATATGAGTTCTATTTTCGAAATATCCGGTTTTCTGCCTGTGGGTCCAAGCTGAACTCCCAAGTAAGTCACTTGCTGCTGGACCAACTGAGCCTTGCTAGGATTGATTAAGAATCCAGCTTTCTTCAATGCTTCCAGAATCTCATCTAAAGCAGCACAATTATCTTCTCTGGTCTGTGTGGCAATTAGGATGTCATCTACATAACTTATGATGTTGCTGGAATAAGTTAGATTCTTCCACAGGGCGGCCACCAACCGATGGCACAGACTTGGGGCGTTATGATAGCCTTGTGGGACCCTGGTGAAGGTTAGCTGTCGGTCATCAAAAGTAAAAGCAAACTTGTAAGATGAAGAAGGGTTGAGAGGTATTGAAAAGAATGCATTTGCAATATCCAATACAGAAAACCAACAGGCACCTTCTGTGATTCAAGCCATCACCTCAGGGAATTTTGCCACTACAGGAGCTAGTCTTGGGGTAACATGATTTAGCCCTCTATAATCAACAGTAAGTCTCCATGATTTATTATCTGCCTTCCTAACAGGCCAGATAGGCGAATTGCATATGCTTTGGCACTGGATTAGCACTCCTTGTGCTAAAAGTGCATCGATGGTTGGTTTAATTCCCTCCTTTGCCTCGATGGAATACTTATACTGTCTTAGTGGTTTGGGGTCTGGTCCTTCTACCTTCACAGAAGCCTCTACTTTTCCACAACTGAGTTTACTTGGAGCGAAAACCATGAGATGTTTCTGGGTAATCCGTTTGATGTCCTCTTCCCATTCAGGAAGAATCGGTTTATCTTAAACGCATATATCCTATGGGCTGCTGGAATTATAAGACCCGCCTCTTCATCTTTCACTTGACACAATATGTTATTTGGTAAGTCCACCACTATCTGTAATTTCCTTAATAGATCTATTCCCAAGATGCCACTTCCGTCTAATTGTTGTAAACCAAAGGAAGCTCGGGTTGACAGATGTCCTACAGTACAAGTAATAAAGTCAGTGAAAGGTATAGTACTTTCCTTTCCATTGTATGACTGAAGAGATTTAATATCCTTAACTGGAATATTCCTGATGATTGAATTTGCTTTTGTGCAAAGTAGGCTGGTAGATGCCCCGGTGTCTACCAGTGCCTTTTGTTTAACGCTACCGAAACTTCCCTTTAATTGAATTTCTACAGTGGGTCTACCCCAGTAGTCTTTAAGTAGGGGGGCCACAAACCCAGGGGCTTGGGAAGCCCGGCCACCTCAATTAGATTGGAGTGAGGTGGATGCTATAGGAGCATTAGAGTTCTTACTTGCTGATCCTTGTGATGTTTCATACTGTGCTAATTTCAGGAACATGTCCTCTGCTGATAACCTCTGCTTCACTAGACTGTCCCATGATTCATATTTGCTGAGTCTTTTTAATAGCACCTTTTTCATGATTTTCATTTCCTCAGCAGAGCCACTGAACATTTTGTTAGTAAATTATGGGGGTTTATATTGTTGCTGCATTGGAGTTTTGCCTTGGCTTTTGTCAGTAGATGTTTTGTTATTGAAAGCTGCCACCCTTCTCTTAGCTCCTCCACCAGGGTAGGCTAGCTGTTGTAACTCGTAAACCTCTCTAGCCCTGCCTTCTAATTCAGCCATAGATGTAACACGAGCAACCACAGGACCCATTCCCAACCGGATATTAGGTGTTAAACCTTGTACATATAATTCTCTTAATTCAGGTACATCATAATCAATAACCCCTCCACGATTGACTCCCAAACCAGCTAACCAGAATAACAATTTTTTTCGCACCATATACCTTTCTGGTCATTCATCTGGCATTTGCTTTTCAGCATATGCTTTACCCAGTAGGTTATCATAAGGAAAGTACAATTTAAAAACCCTCTTTTATATAGGGTATGTTGTTCAGTATTGGTATCCACCATGATGCCATATGGTAATACTGCAAAATCCTCAGCTGACATGCATTCCCTTAAGAGTGCTACCATCTCCTCCTGGCTGACATTAGGTGTTGCTGATAATTTTGCCAGCCAGTTCAATACCGTTTCCTTATTACAAATTCCCATTTGCTTTCCCAAAGCTCTAGTTTGTTCTGGGGTCAAAGCCCTAGTTTCATGTTTCACAGTTGGGGGTCTGTTGTTATCATATTGGGTTACAATAGGAGCCAACGGGCATCCCCTGTCTACCAACCTGGCCTCCTCACTACTGTGAGGTGCTGAGGGTTCCAATCTTTTACCCACTGAGGGACCTGGTGGTGAGTCCTCAGTTTCCGAGTCGGAACTTGACTCTTGAAATTCAGACTTAAAAGCTGCCAAAGGATTCATTTCGATGGCACTCATAACACCCTTGGCCAATTGTAGCTGCTTCTGCAGCTTGTCAATGCGGCGATTGCAGGCCACATGATTGACAGACCCTAAATTAACATTATGGGCTTCCTTTAGGAGCTGGCGCACTACTGCCTGCGATTCCTGAAGTTCTCTGCCTTTTATTTCAGCAGCAGTTTCTGCATCTGTAACCCTCGTATTAAGATTCCTCAGCTGTTGTTCGAGCTGGGAAACCTGTAAGGTCAGGCTGTTTATCTTGGCAGTTGCCAGTTGCTCTTCGGCAGCCTGCCTTTCACCTTGTTGTTTTAGCTGCTGCTTTTCAGCAAGTGCTTGCTCTGTCTGTTGTTTAAGTAGCGACACTTGTGAATTCAGTTCTCGGCTGACCATAGCCAAGCCGTATATGAGAGCACATTTTTGTGCTTTCTTGTTAGGGGTAGGTTTACAGATGGAATACCGAGCCCATAAGGTGGAAAACTTGTCCAAGGAATCAACCCCTGCCAGTGACTCCTCCTTCCAAGGATTTTTGCCCTTTCCAAATAAATCCCCACTAAAGTCCACTGAGTTTTTATTTGTCTGGGACGTCCATCCTTGGAGGCTGAAAACTTGATCCATCTTCTGCTGCTGGGTTATAGATTGCTTACCCAATCCAAGGAAAAAGATTACACCGTTTGAAAATAGAGAGACCTTAGAAAAGAGACCGCTTCCAGCTGCGGCTCTAAGGCCTAGGCAAAGGCAACCTAAATTTTTCAGAGAAGGCCACAGCCGCTCCCCTGCTAACTGTTGCCTTGCCAAAAGAAAGAGTGGCAACCCTTTTGGGGCCCGGTACCACTCAGTGTTCGATTATTAGCAACCGGACACTAGCGGTGCTAGTATGGGGCCTACTAGCCACGCTACCTGCTTCTGGGCAGGGGTCCAGGCGTCCCTGCAACCCTTATCGCCGATAACAGGATTTCCCAGGGCGGAATAAATTCCGTCCCTCACCCAGGGAGTAATGGAAGGGGGGCTCTCACCCGGACACTACACTTTCCCTCGGATCGTGCTTCCGTGGGGGGGTGGGGGGGTGGGGAAATAGGCACAGTTCCAATTAAACACGAATTCCCTCCCCGAGTCAATTGGACCGTCACAGTCACTGTCACAAATAAACAAGCTAAAGCATAACAGGACTCTGATGGGGTAACTAATCCCCAAGAGAGTCCTGCCGCGGTCGCCAGAAATGTTACCTCAAGGGTAAGAAGGTAACGCTTCAAAGGAAATACTAGAGAGATGGTAGAGGGAAGATATAACAGGGAAAGCCCCTTTTCTCAGAAGCTGCAGACTTGGCTCCCTTCCGTGTCTGTCACCGGTGGATTTAGCTACCCATAAAATATAATAAAATAAAGAAAAGACAAGATAATATGGTGCAAATAAAGGTAAGTGTATTAGGGATAAAAGGTACAGAAAAACTAGGGAGAATGGGGGGGGGGGGGGAGAGAAATACAAGAATAACACAGTGAAACAGCAAAACCATAAATCCGTAAAATAGTGGATCAGTGACTGACTCTGAGAGCTTGGAGCTAAGACCCATACACCCTCCCGTTGGATTCTACAAAACAATAAACAATACCCCAACACTGAAACCTTTCTCCTATTGCTCTGATGCAGCAGATGTCACGTACAGGCGTGATGCCCAGGACCTACAACTCTTGGACTGATTTAGAGTCCTTGAGGAGGAACACTGGGGAGTCCAGACGACTGATGGTTCTCGTCGCGGGCGAGGAGACCCTCTGGGATGATGGACACCAGGAGATGCAGGATATAGGAATGACGATGACAGGACTCCTCTTCCTCAAACACACTACGGGATAGATGTTGTTCTTCGATCTCAGCTCTGGAGCTCTGCGAAGACCCGACCGTGTACGAACTGTCGCTGGAATGGACAGCCCCGCGCAGGCGCTGAACAAGACCTTTATAAAGCCTTTTTGGCGGGGAGAGTTCTGAGGTGATGGAACGCTTCTGAGGTGATGGAACACTGAGGGTTGGACTTGGCGGGAAAAACCGGTTCTGACTGGTTTAAGCTAGAGTCTGTGTAGTAAATAAGTCCCCTCTCAAAGATGGAGTTCAAAGTTAGAGTTCATGTATTCCATTTTGAATTTCAGTTCAAAGTCAGTGATTCATTTCAGTATTTTAAAAACATCTTATTAATAGTTAATTGAAACAGTACATTCCATCTAACAGCAGGGAGGCAGCAACATCCCTCGAAGGGGGTGATCTGTCTGACGCTGCGGCGATCCACTTGCGCCTTCCATCTTTCGATGTGCCTGGATGCTACAGTGAGGAACTTTGTGGCGAGTGCTGTGCGTGACATCATCAGGAAGCGAATCGCCATAGCCCCTTCCAGCCAAGATGTCGCCAGGTACCCAGGGGAGCCGTATTTGGAAGAGATGACAGCATCATCACTCTGAGAGCGAGAACTATGCTGGAGAGGACCCTGGAGGATACCATCCGTGGGCAGTACATGGAAAATCTGAGATGGAAGATGATGTTTTTCATCAAAGCAGAGTAGTAACTTTGGGGAACCAAGCTGCTTCTATTTGGAATAGCGTCTCCGTGGGGGAGTTACGCTGGAATAGGCACTATGCTTAGAGCTATGATGCCAGTCAGACGAGCCCCTCGACTGCACGTCCTGTGGGTCCCAACAGCCTGCTCTGCTCGGTCTGCAGAGCAGGACTTCAGTTTCCTCTCTCTAGGGTTGGCTGTGGAACTGTGGTGCCACCTGCTGGTTCCGATTTCAAAGCTTGGTGGAAAAAATAAATAACTGCCAGGGCAGGAGAAGCAACTCTCTCGCTGAGTGCCTGACGGGTAAATCGATCCCCACAAAAACAGTGTTTAATAGCTGAGTATTGAGCAGCACTTCAGCGGTAAAGCCTGCCACAAACACTAGACAATGTACACTCCATCACAAAGCTCCTGTGAATGAGCTTAATCTTGACTCTGCAAGCACCCACCCCCATTAAGTGGCCTATCCCAAGCCACATCCTAAAAATGAGAAGTAAAGTATAATGATTTAGAATTTACAGTAGGTTTGGGGAGGGGAGGGGGGGGAACAGGATGGGGGACCTCTGGGAGCAGAAGGACACCTCGTGCCTTCACATGATCTCACAAATGGAGATCCATGCAACATATGCTGGGTGGGGAGAAGAATATAACCAAATCTCTCTCTAATTCACACTGTTGATGAATACAAGTATTATCACTTCATCACATGCCTGGAGTGAAAAAGACAGCACATGAAAAGATGGGGTTGCCTTACCAAGTTGGGAATCAGTGCTAACGTCTCAACAGAAGGAAAATTACTTTTTGGAGTGACTCAGCCACTCCCCGTCTTCATTCAGGCCTAAGGTGATGGTATCAAGTTTGCAAATTAATTCCAGTTCTGAAGTTTCTCATTGAAGTCTGTCTGTGAAGGGTTTGTTGGTTGAAGAATGGCTATTTTGAAGTCTGTTTGAGTGTCCAGGGAGATTGAAGTGCTCTCCTACTGGTTTTTGAATGTTACAATTCTTGATGTCTGATTTGTGTCCATTTATTCCTTTGCGTAGAGACTGTCCGGTTTGGCCGCTGTACATGGCAGAGGGACATTGAAATCAAGTTTACACAAGTTAAGGAAGGTACTAGACATCTGGGGTTAGGCTTGAGTTCTGAGAGATTACAGCTTTCAGTTACAAGGTTCACAAAGTACATACAAGCATCAGTAAAGAAGTGATCTCTAGTATGCCACTTCTAGAATATATTCTGAGTCCAAGTCAGTATTGGTGTGTCACATTCAATAGATTCTATTTTTTTCACCACAATAGTCTCCCCGAGGGGAGGTGCACCGTTCCTGGAGGTACTGCAATACCAGGTCGATGCGTGGAGTGGATGGAGCAAGCTCCTATTCCATCTCCCTGTTCCAAAAATCCATTTAATATATAGTCCTCAGATAGAGGACGTATCAGATATTAAACTGATAAGAACAGATTTAAATTTTATTAGAGAATATTTAAAAATAAACACGGTACAAACGATTCAAGGAGTCAGTTGTCAGTTATTGGGGGGATCATACAGAGTATGGGGGGATGTTTGGTATATTGGGGTTGACAGCACACATAGTAAATACGAACTGTAGAGTCCCCAATTGGGGGGGGAGGGCGGTGGGCGAAATAAAGACAGTTAATAATCAGTGAGGGTCAATCATTCACACATGGGGCACAAATAGTCATGGGCACAAGTAGGTGGGTTGGATGGTGGAGATGGGGCGACCCTCAGTATTGGTGTGTCACATTCAATAGATTCTATTTTTTTCACCACAATAGTCTCCCCGAGGGGAGGTGCACCGTTCCTGGAGGTACTGCAATACCAGGTCGATGCGTGGAGTGGATGGAGCAAGCTCCTATTCCATCTCCCTGTTCCAAAAATCCATTTAATATATAGTCCTCAGATAGAGGACGTATCAGATATTAAACTGATAAGAACAGATTTAAATTTTATTAGAGAATATTTAAAGAAATAAACGATACAGAAAATTTGAAGCGTTAGTCATTGGTCATTGGGGGTAACATGCAGAGTAAGGGGGTATGTTGGTGTTTTGGGGCTGGGCAGCACACATAGTATATACACACTGCAATGTCCCCAATGAGGGGTGGGTAACCGGTGGGCGGGGTCAGGAGACAGTCGATAAACGGTGAGGGTCCACCACCCATACGGGAGGCAGGGACAGTCATGGGTATAAGCAAGCGGGCTGGATAATGGGGATGGGGTGACCCTCACGTGGTGGGATTCAGCTAGGTTTGGTGGGTTTAGGGCTCAGGGGATAGGGTCCAGCAGGGGGTGTGCGTGGGTGCACGAGGTCTCCCCGGCTCACTCTTGGTATTGGCGGTGGCCGGTGATGTGCTCGGTGTAAATGTCCCGGGACCAACGGATAGCGTCCGAGACCATTAGGCGTCTCATGAGCCGATACTACACTTGATCTTAGCCAAAAGGCCGAGAAGCGATAAAAATATGCTGAAAAACGAGACAGCCCTACCTCCGCCACAGCTTTCTACGTCACCACGAGGAGCTCCTATACAGGGACCAAATGCCATCAAGGAGACTTGGACAACCAGGAAACGCTTAAGTGACAATCACTCCCCCAAATGACTCCAATGTAATAATTCAAAGCAAGAACTCCACACACAATTCTGCTTAAAGACCGAGAAATCTTTGTCTGGTTACTTGGGTTCCTCTGGCTGCTGCTGTATACTCCTACATTGCATAAACCCACCCACTTCCTGTGACGTACTCCGTCCCTGTTAACTCTCGCAGCAAAACAGAGACAAGAAAACGTGTGCAAGCGCTCTCCCGGCTGGCCAAACCGCATGGGGCTCTTCTTCAGTTAGTGCGGCTCCTGGAGCTCTGCCCCATTCTCCACCTACCAGACTCGGGGGCAGCTCCAGGCTTCTGCCCTGTGGCAGGGTAGTGGGGCTAGGGGCTTCTGCTGGACGAGACTGGTGCCTGCCACTTTCCATGCACTGAATGCTTAGGGCAGATTGCCTAGAAAAATGCTGCAAGAAAAGCTGACACCTCTCTCTCTCTCTCTCTTAGAGAAGCGAACACTATCTTCTGTCTCGCCCAGGACTGCTAATTAATTTTGAGGAAAACACCGCGGACACACAGTGACGACAAGCTATAGAGGTGAAAGAGAGAGAATGGTAATCGTTGGGCAGGCAGTGAGAGAGTGCTGGTGCCTGCAGCCGGCCCTGTTTTAAACAGCCGGGACCAGGGCAGCTGCTCCCTTTTCCCCTCACCGCCGTTGGCAGCTGGGTGCAGGGGGAGGCAAAGGGGGCAGGGATGTTAAAGGGGCCGTACCGGCAGGGCTGCCGACGGGGAAGCAAAACAGATACAAGAAAATGTGCAAGTGCTATCCGGGGTGACTAAACCTCATAGGGCTCTTCTACAGTTACAGTGCGGCTCCTGGAACTCCCTGTTCACCCCACCACCACCACCATTCTCCACCTACCAGACTGGGGGGGCAGCTCAAGGCTTCTGCCCTGCGGCAGCGTAGTGGGGCTCGGGGCTTCTGCTGGACGAGACTGGTGCCTGCCACTTTCCATGCACAGAATGCTTAGGGCAGATTGCCTAGAAAAATGCTGCAGGAAAAGCTGATACCTCTCTCTCTCTCTGTTCGCTTGTCTATCTTCTGTCTCACCCAGGACCACTAATTAATTTCGAGGAAAACACCGTGGAGACACACACTGACAACAAGCGATGTACGTGAAAGAGAGAGAATGGTAATCGTTGGACAGGCATTGACAGAGTGAGAAAATCTAGCCTATATTCTAGGCTTTAATAGCCTACAAATCATAGATGCACATAGTTTGAAATCACTGGAAATCACTTGCTCATCAAGTTCTCAGAATATTTCAATTAATTGATAGATCGATAGATCTTCCTTCGCTTCTCTCAAAACCCTCTATTTATCCTTTTGTCAGGACTCTGTGATAATTACTGTGAAGTTTTCGGAAACTGAGGGAGGGAAGCCAAAACAAGATCCGCTCGACCCACATCCATAAGACGATCACCTGCAAACTCAGTCATGTGAAGCATGGATAGCGCATGAAGCGCAAAGCAGCGTGTGCACTAAAATACACAATTGTACCTATACAGATCAAAAGAAGAAAACCCACGAACACTTAAGAAAACCACTATACGACTGAGCGTACTGGCCCTTCCAGCTATCGCCAGCCAAGGGGGACGCTATACACGACCTCACTGTTAAGCCCCCACCAACCAGCAGCGCAGCAGAGCTGAGCGGCTTCCTGCCCGCTTGCTCCACGTGGCTGCCAGCATCTCCCTATGGTCCCTGGGCAGGGTGGGTTTGTCCCAGGGCCTGCACCCCAGACCACCTCCCCCAACTCAAACTCCCTCCCAGAGCCTTAGGCAGGTGGGGGACAGAGATTGGGGGGGTGGCCTGCCACCCCTGATAGCATTGTCTGTTTGAGGGACCATGTGCTGAGCCTAGCAGCCTTTAAAAAGCCTGCTCCTAAGTGACCAGAAGCGCTAGAGAACAGGAGTGCTCTGCTCTGCAACTTGAGAGCTTCTTAAGACTTTGATCCCTTTAGCACCCATCCCCTTTGAACCAGGTGGTGGAGCTATGCAGGGGTAGTGGCGCTAGGGGCTTGTGCTGGAGGAGACTGGTGCCTGCCACTTTCCATGCACCGAATGCTTAGGGCAGATTGCCTAGAAAAATGCTGCAAGAAAAGCTGACACCTCTCTCTTGGTGTTCGCTTCTCTATCTTCTGTCTCACCAAGGACCGCTAATTAATTTCGAGGAAAACACCGCGGACACACAGTGACGACAAGCTATAGAGGTGAAAGAGAGAGAATGGTAATCGTTGGGCAGGCATTGAGAGAGTGCTGGTGCCTGGAGCCCGCCCTGTTTTAAACGGCTGGGACCAGGGCAATTGCTCCCTTTGCCCCTCCTACATCTCACCTCCGTTGGCAGCCGGGTGTGGTGGGAGGCAAAGTGGGCAGGGACGTTAAAGGGGCTGTACCGGCAGTGCTGCCGACGGTGAAGGGGCCACAACGTTGAAGCACTGCTGTGGCAGCGCTTTAATGTGGGCTGTGTACGTACGGGCTGGTACCGGCTTCTTACTGGTTGCGTACCGGCCCATATTGGCTCACTTTCACCTCTGCCCAGGGCCCGACTCCAGCACTGTTTGAGGCTGGGTCTCTCCCTTGGCCCCGTCTTCCACCCCTGGGTTCTCCCCTACCCGCACGCGATTTAAAACGGCCCAGGGCCCGCACCCACCACCAGCAGCACAGCAGAGCTGAGCAGCTTCCTGGCTGCCAGCGTCTCCCTATGGCCCCGGGGCAGGGTGGGTCTGTCCACGCGTGCTGCTCCCACCCCAAGTGCCCCTGTGGCCAGTAATGAGGTGTGGGGGCAGTGCCTGGGGGTAGCAGCATGTGGAGCCCCCACAGCCCAGGAACCCCAGGTAAGTGCTGCGCTCTGCCTGCACCCCCTCCCTCCGCACCTCCTCCCACTTCCTGTGACTTACTCAGTCACTGTTAACTCTTGCTGCAAAACAGATACAAAAAAATGTGCAAGCGCGATCCGGGGGGACTAAACCACATGGGGCTCTTCTACAGTTACAGTGCGGCTCCTGGAGCTCCCCATTCACTCCCCCACCACCATTCTCCACCTACCAGACTGGGGGAGAGCTCAAGGCTTCTGCCCTGCGGCAGGGTGGTGGGGCTAGGGGCTTCTGCTGGAGGAGACTGGTGCCTGTTGAGAGAGGGCGGGCACAATTTAAGCTTTAGCCCTCCCCCTTCCCCCTAAACAGCTCGAGGCCCACAGCCCCTCCCTTCAGCTCCCAGGTTTTAGCTCTGCAGGGGGAAACACCAGCAAACAGTTGGGAGCTGCAGGGCCGGGCCTCTGCTTCAGTTCCTTGGAGAGAGGCAGCAGCAAACGCAGCAGCTCTCCCTGCAGCTCCCAGCTGTTTGCTGCTGCCTCTACCCAAGGCGCAGCCCCCAGCTTTCCTGCTCCAGAAGCTGCCGTGCAGGGAGGGGGCCCAGAGCCTGCGCCCAAACTCCCTCCCGGAACCTGCACCACAACCCCAGCTCAGAGCCCACACCCTGCCCCAGGCCAGAGCCTGCACCCAGCACCTGAGCTCCTTCCCTGAGCCTGCACCTAAACTCTCTCCCAGAGCCCAGTCTCTCACCTCTCCTGCCCCAGCCCAGGGCCTGCACCCCAGACCACTTTCTCCCCTCTCCCCCCCCCCCCCACTAAACTCCCTGAGCCTTAGGAAGGTTGCGGGGGGGCAGACTCTGGGCACCACCAAAATTTCTACAAACCTGACTCCCCACACAGTGTGGTCTGTTTCTTTGCGGGACCGTGTGCTGAGCCTAGAGGCATCTAGGAAAGTTGAGAGCCACAGGGAAGGGGCCCAGTGACACCATGTGACCAAGCAGGGCCAGCAAATAGCAAACTCTGGCAAAAAATCAGTGGGGGACACCCCCATGCACCCTCCTCTCATATTGCCTCTGGCTTCTGCCCAGCATGGAGGAGGCTCTGAAGACCCGAGCCCAGGGAGGCGTCTCCCATGAGACTGAAGCCCTGAGCCCCAGGAGGCGCGTCCCGGCTCTCGAATGTCTGAAGATTGTTGTATGCAGCTCGGAGGGTCAGTAGGTTTGGCCCACCCCTGCCAGGGCCAGATGATGACATTCTGAGGCCCTAAGATAGGTCAAGTATAAGAGGCCCCATTATTCTCTCAGGACATTGAATATATAGAAAACCCCTGGGGATACCTCTGCAGGGAGGCCTGGCGCCACGAGGACGGCTCTTCGGGACCTCACAGCTAGGAGCAACAACCTCTCACCACTTCTTGAGGAGGACGACGACCCGCGGAGAACCTCTACCTAGGACCCAGAAGCTGCCCTTCGCCCTGCTGCTCTGGAGAAGGCTGCTACCAGAGGAGCCCCCACCACGACGACCCAGGACCAGGATGCTGACTGCTGCTCCAGAGAGGGAGGCTCCCGAAGGAAACACCTCCTCGACCCAGGACCCCGAAGCTACTGATCACCCTGCTGCCCAGAGGAAGGCTGCTCCAACGGGATCGCACTCCGCAGCCCAGGATCTCGATGCTACATGCCGTCCTACCGGGCAAAGAGATGTCGTAACCAGCAAGTCCAGCCCCGCCCCAGGAGTGGCTTCATCTCCTCAAGCTTCTCTGCCAGACCGAGAGGAGCCACCCCGCGAGTCTGCAGGCACAACAGAGGGTGAGGCAGGGGAAGACGACTGCATCTAACTCTGATCCCCACTGACGCTCCGGCTTCCCCAGAGCCACAGCACGTAAGGGAGGACCAATCATCAGCCTGACCCTAGCTGTACAGTACCGTCCCTCTGAACTTGTTTAAAATCAAATTTACACATTCGCTTTAATAATTTTAAATGTGTTATCAGTTTAATATTGGATACGTCCTCTGAGGACTATATATTAAATGGAATTTTGGAACAGGCGCTTGCTCCATCCACTCCACGCATTGACCTGGTATTGCAGTACCTCCAGGAATGGTGCACCTCCCCTCGAGGTGTGGTTATAAAAAATAGAGAAACAAATTTCTATAGCAAGGTTGATTTGTTGTATAGTTTCTTTTAATCGGAGCCTTAAATAATTTCTCTAGCGTGTTCTCTAGCTCCTCTGGTTTCTTAGGAGGGGACATTTTAAAGCTTTATTCTCCCTGCATAGCCCCACCACCTGGTTCAAAGGTGACGGGTGCTAAAGGGATCAGTCTCCTTAAGAAGCTCTCAAGTTGCGGAGCAGAGCGCTAGGCTCGGCGTACAGTCCCTCAAACAAACAGACCACACCATATACTTCAGTCAAGCAGCAAGTACACCATAAACGCACACTGCAGCCACTCATCCCAGGGGTCACGCAGTTGCTCCTCCTTCACCTGGAGAACCCCCTTGCAAAATTCTCCTGTTCTCTAGCGCTTCTGGTCACTTGAAGGCTGCTAGGCTCAGCACATGGTCCCTCAAACAGACCATGCTCTCGGGTGGCAGGCCACCCCCCCAATCTCTGTCCCCCACCTGCCTAAGACTCTGGGAGGGAGTTTGAGTTGGGGGAGGTGGTCTGGGGTGCAGGCCCTGGGACAAACCCACCCTGCCCAGGGGCCACAGGGAGATGCTGGCAGCCACATGGAGGAAGCAGGCAGGAAGCCGCTCAGCTCTGCTGCGCTGCCTGTGGTCGGTGGGTGGGGGCCTAACAGTGAGGTCGTGTATAGCGTCCCCCTTGGCTGGCGATAGCTGGAAGGGCGCCGTCTTCTGTTTACGGTCCAGCACGCTCAGTCGTATAGTGGTTTTCTTCGTTTTCTTAAGTGTTCGTGGGTTTTCTTTTTTTGATCTGTATAGGTACAATTGTGTATTTTAGTGCACACGCTGCTTTGCGCTTCATGCGCTATCCATGCTTCACTGACTGAGTTTGCAGGTGATCGTCTTATGGACGTGGGTCGAGCGGATCTTGTTTTGGCTTCCCTCCCTCAGTTTCAGAAAACTTCACAATAAATATCACAGAGTCCTGACGAAAGGATAAATAGAGGGTTTTGAGAGAAGCGAAGGAAGATCTATCGATCTATCAATTAATTGAAATATTCTGAGAACTTGATGAGCAAGTGATTTCAAACTATGTGCATCTATAATTTGTAGGCTATTAAAGCCTAGAATAGTTATTTTTTCTTGAATATAGGCTAGATTTTCTCACTCTCTCAATGCCTGCCCAACGATTACCTTTTTCTCTCTTTCACGTATATAGCTTGTTGGCAGTGTTTGTGTCTGCGGTGTTTTCCTCGAAATTAATTAGCGGTCCTGGGTGAGACGGAAGATAGATAAGCGAACACTGAGAGAGAGAGGGAGGGAGAGGTCAGCTTTTCTTACAGCATTTTTCTAGGCAATCTGCCCTAAGCATTTTGTGCACGGAAAGTGGCAGGCACCAGTCTCCTCTACCCTGCCGCAGGGCAGAAGCCCTGAGCTCCCTCCACCCCCAGTCTGGTAGGTGGAGAATGGTGGTGGTGGTGGGGTGAATGGGGAGCTCCAGGAGCCGCACTGTAACTGTAAAAGAGCCACATGCGGTTTAGTCACCCCGGATAGCGCTTGCACATTTTTTGTATCTGTTTTGCTTCCTTGGCGGCAGCCCTGCTGGTACGGCCCCTTTAATGTCCCTGCCCCCTTTGCCTCCCTTGGCACCTGGCTGCCAACGGGGGTGAGATGTGGGAGTGGCAAAGGGAGCAGCTTCCCTGATCCCAGCAGTTTAAAACAGGGCTGGTTCCAGGCACCAGCACTCTCTCAATGCCTGCCCAATGATTACATTCTCTCTCTTTCACCTATATAGCTTGTTGTCACTTTACGCTCCAGGAAATAGTAACAGACCCCTAGAGACACAAAATATAGACCCAGGAAAGGAAGGAATTTCTTACAACTCCTGGAAAAAACACAGATCCTGGTTGCCTGGTGCTAACTGCTGTGGTGAAGGTACCACTCAACAAGGCAGACAGCTCCATAAGGCAGCTGGCAAAGAAGAAGATGTACCTCCCCGGCGGGCCAGTAACGAGCTGGTGTACGTCTCGCATAGGCAGGGAGGCAGCAACATCCCTCGAAGGGGGTGATCTGTCTGATGCTGCTGCGATCACTTGCGCCTTCCATCTTTTGATGTGCCTGGAGGCTACGGTGAGGAACTTTGTGGCGAGTGCTGTGCGTGACATCATCAGGAAGCGAATCCCCGTGGCCCCTTCCAGCCAAGATGTCGCCAGGTACCCAGGGGAGCCGTATTTGGAAGAGACCTCAGCATCATCACTCTGAGAGCGAGAACTATGCTGGAGAGGACCCTGGAGGATACCATCCGTGGGCAGTACATGGAATACCTGAGATGGAAGATGATGTTTTTCATCAAAGCAGAGTAGTAACTTTGGGGAACCAAGTTGCTTCTATTTGGAATAGCGTCTCCGTGGGGGAGGTACGCTGGAATAGGCACTATGCTTATAGCTATGATGCCAGTCAGATGAGGGTTTGGGGTGCTGTTTTCATTGAGAACATGCTTGGGGTCTAGTTATGTAGCTGGAAATTCTGGTCAGTCACCTCAACACCTGAGTGCTGGGCTAAGAGTCCATGAGGAGACAGGAGGGCTTGTTTTGGGAGGAGCTCTTTTATTAATGCCATTGTATGTTTAGATGGGCTCATCTACACCAGAAAAGCGACTCAGTTTAAAGGTGTGATTTATAAACCTCTGCAAAAGCAGGAGTGGCTGTTGCCATTCAGTCGATTAGGAAGAGGTTTAAGATAAGAACATCTTATTTTGGTTTAAGTCTCCACACAGGGTGAGTGTGGTTTAAAAAAATAATTTTAAAGATAAAATTGATGCAACTTTCTCATGTAGAGAAGGACTAAAGCCCATTTCCGACCGAAGGGTCTCACTGTTTGAGACATGACACCACTGTAACAGCCAGTGCCCTGCAGAAGGAAGAAGAGACCTTTTGCCCAAACAAACAGGGACACGTTTCTAATCTTACCAAAAAAGCAAGGGGTCTTTCCCAGCTGCACAGGGGATGTAGTATCTCCCTCCTTCCTGGCTCATGCTGAAAACACAGAGCTAACTGTGTGGTATTCCACTCATCGCCCCTGCAGTATTTGTCAAGCCTGAAGCTCAGTCCAACAGATCAGCCCGTCTGGGTTTAAAAATGTGTTTGGTAACATTCGTAATAGGTTGGTTACCAAATTCTTATCCGGGGCAAACACAAGCCTCTGGTTCTTCCTGAAGCCTGTGCGGCATCTGGGCTCAATCCCTGGATATCATGAGGCACTTAAGGCTCACCCAAGAGGGGGCTGGTGACTGCAGGGAGTTGCATAGAGTTCTGAGGCCTGTGCCCACCTCCGAAGTTTTGTCAATGGGCCCTAGAGGGAGCTGTGAGCCTTCTCCGAAGCTGGAGTGTCAGCCAAACTCACTCGGGGAAAGGCAAAAACAGGGTGGCTCTGGAAATTAAATACAAGTGTGGCTGCCTCCTCGATCAGGTTTTGTCTCCATGTAAATACCAAGCTGCTCCACGCAAGATTAAAGATTCTCACTAAGTCCAAGGTTATTTGGTTCTTATAGATCCCCTACGTGTTTATGCAAAAGATTCAGAGCTTGGGGCCTGTTCGTCTTAATCCTCAGCTTCAAACTGATCTTGTACATGCCGCACCTGTGCGTGTGAGGTCTTGACGTGCCTGGAGCCAGTTGTTACTGGGGTTAGATGGGGCTGAGAGAGCGTTTGCCAGACTTTGCATTAGAAATCTCAGTCAAGGCAGTGTTCAGTAGGGGCATTATTTATTGAACTCCATTTGTGTGTTTCGTGTGCAGTACGTAGAGAAAGTCACAGCTCATATTCCAGAAGAAACACCCCTGGACTTATCCTACAATACCTATTGTATTGGACATGCCTTGCCGCAGTTCAGATTCTTTATGTAAACCAGCTCCAGGCAGAGACTGGCAAAGCGTGCAGGTCGAATCACTCCCAGCCCCATTAGCTAGTAGCCCCAGCCTTTAGCACAAATAGCAGGAGACACAACTAGTAGCCTCCCTCCTCTCTGGAAGGCCCCACCTAACCTCAAAGGCCGATTGCTCCACGCCACTTACCCCACTCAGCCAGCAACAGAGCGGGAGGCACACAAGGTCTGGTTCTCCAGCTTGGGGGATTCTGTAAATAGTCAATGACACCACCACCACCACCACGGCAGGGCGCTGCACTCCTAGGTCCTGTGTTAATGGGAAGGGAGAATTATGCTGGAAACTGGGACGCAGCAAGTCAAAAAAGGAGAAAGCGTGAGCGAAAACTACTTACTGTCATTAACCACTGAAAGTCTCTGAGGTGGAAGGTCCCCAGCTGTCAACATCACAGGTCACCATATTCCAACTGGCACTATGAACCAGCCCAGCCTGGGAAGAGAGAAGGGGGCTGGGACTGGAGCTGAGAGGCCGAGAACTGAATGGAATGTGGAGACTGAACAATGCGAATTATTTCTGTCCAAACAGGCTGTTGCTGGGACTGTTAGCATGAAGGATTTTGCAACCAGCGCTATGAAACAACAGCCAAATCCTCTCTCTGTCCCACTGCATTTTTGGGAGCAAGGGAAAATGGCAGGTGCAAAAACAAGAACGGGGGAAGGTGACATTTTAGTCTTTCCCCAAAACTAGATATTTTTAAAGGAACATATTCCGTTGCCCAGAGCCAGGCAAACACCAGAGGTGGGTGATTTCTGGCCCTGTGTATGTGCTAAACCAAAACAGCAATACATTCAGCTGCATATTTAACATGAAAATAAATAAATAAATAAATATTGTGCTCATAACAGGGCCCAGTTAATGGTGCTGGGAGAAGCTTTAACTTCTTGTTAAGTTGTGAATTAAAGTTCTAAGTCGGGGACCTTAACACTGCATTCCTGTCAACTTTTGGATGTCATACATGCGCACAGCACACAGATAGCGTCAAGAGTTTAGGATTAGCCAGCTTGGGAGAATTTTAATTAGGAATTCCTACTGTTGTACTGCCGCCTGCCAATCCAGACGCTGCTTGTATGCTCTGGTGCTGGATCGGGGGGATTGGAATAAATCAGTTTAGGTCTCAGCTCTATAAAGGCCACTTCATTTTCCTCACATACCCATGCTCAGATATCTGAAATCAGACCAGTTCCTCCAACTTTCCAAGTGCAAACTGGGAGTTAACTCGTCTCCAGGAAGGCTACAGATTTTTTCTTAACAGCAGCTTTCTATTGACCTCAGGTTTACTGCATTATTGTGCACAGGACCAGGTTCCTGCCCAAAGCCTTGTTTTCATTTGCTTCTTGGGGATCATTCCTTGTGAAGGTCAAAGGCCCAGAGCTAAGCCCTATTTTCTACTTGTGCTACTGCCATTGGCCTGTATAAGTCCCTTTAGACGGTGAGCTCTTTAGGGCAGGGATAGCATTTTCTCTTCAGGCATGTGGGTTTTTTTTTTTGTTTTGTTTAATTGTTATTACTGCAAACAGCCTATACATCTGTGGTGTTATGCGGAATAATCAGTGGTATGATTACAAGTGCTTAGCACAGAGGTGCATCAGGAAGGTTACTATGCAGTCCAGGGGGTTTAAATGTAGGTTGTGATTTCCAGATGCTGTCAGTAAGGTCACCATGCAGAGGTTGAGAACGACCGGAGGGTATTAGCACTCTTCATGACCCAGTGTCCAAGCAGTTATTGCATGGCCCTAGGGTGTGGCAACGCCAGCGTATTGTGCTGAGAAGGATGAAGTGAGTGTGTCAGGATTCATGTTTGCTTATTGCACAAGTGACAGTTTCAGTTTTACATCTCTGCCCTGTCCAGGCTAAGGCCGAAACCGTACTAATAAACACCCCCCCTCCTCAGCTCTTGCCAGTGTGGCCTTTGGTTTCTCCATCGGGGAAGGCAAGAGGCGCTACAGACGATGGATGCTTTGAACCATTTCCACAAGCCTAGAAATGAGTGGAACCAAGTCAAGTGAAAATAATGGTAAAATTTTATTAGCATAATCACAGGGATTTTAAATGGAAAAAGCAGAGTTAGACATTTACAAGGAAAACCAAATGAAGTAACTGTCGACCCAGAGGGAAATCCCCCCAAGCTATTTGGGGCGTGATTTGATTGAGACCCACCTTGTCTGATAGCTCTTTGATTGCACTGCCAGAGTTCATCAGATGAGGAGATCATTGTAAACAGAGCACTGAGGCCTTTCGAGACAACATTATAGTAACCCTAACACAAAACCTTTCAAAGAAACAGGGGTGTATCTAGAGCTTAACTTGCCTCTGAATGGGCAGCTGCCAGGCCTCTGCATGCAGTCTTGTAGCTCCTCAGAGGCTGTGTACTGTACACACCTGCCTCCTGTGTCCAGTTTAAGCCTGAATAACCCATCTCAGCCTTCCAAAAGCACATTCTCGCCTAACCCCTCTCCCCAACCACTCCTTGGACACGTCCCACTACCTGCAACAGTGCAGTAGTACAACTTGCTGGTCTGCACTTTAGCACCATCAGTATCTGTGAAGTATGCTTGCTAATCACGCAGGGCAGTCTTAACACATCCCTTTCCCCAGTTTGCTCTGTACAGCATTTCAAATGTTCCAGTCTAAACTGTACTTGAATTTAGGAAATTTAAAATGGGTATTTCTGACCCTCCTACTGGCAGCAGCCATCTTGAGGGAAAGTAGCATTTGGAGGCAGCAATGAGCATAGGACCCATCCCCAAACCAGTTTAAATCCCAATTGATCAGGAAAGCTCTCAACATTTTGCTAAGGCAGTAATGGTCATGGAGACTATGAAACCATTATTAAAAGGGGATGAAACGGTTTTGCTCTGACACTGGGATACTGTAACAAGATTTTCCCCTTTTACAGCACCTTCCCTCCAAGGGTCTCAAAGCCCTTCAGAAATATCCGTGAATTAAGCCTCAACACCCCAGTGAGGTAGGTTAAGTATTATCCCCATTTTACAGATAAGGAAACTGAGGCACAGAAGGTTATAAACTCCCTCAGTATCACACAGAAATGCAGTGGCAGAGACACTCCCAGTCCTGTGCACTGGACACAGGACCGTTCTCCCAACCAGCGGGGTCAGAACAAGTGTCAGTTTCAGCAGGAAGCTCAGAAATCCCAATTTTAAGTAAAACTAATTTCAACTCCAAAATGACCATTTAGACAGTTTCTTGCCTTGGGAACTTCCCAAAAGCTGTGCTCTGCCCAGCTGGAGTAGCTTTTTGTTTTACCACTTGTTCCATAAAACCCTGTTTTCACAACCACAGACTGAGGCTCATTTGTATGGGAAACCAGTGAAAAACAGTTCCACTTATTCAAGGGAGGTAGTGAAGCATCGAGCTAAGGTTATTTAAAATAGTAAGCTAGGATCCCTCTGTTAAAGTGAGGGTTTGTTTCTTACACAGTTAATCCCAGAACTCCCTATGCCTTTTCCATTTTGAGCGTTTTGTAGCCACCCCAATGTGCCATGCCCTAATAACCAAAGATCTAGAATCTTCTAGAGTCATATTTTAAAACCCTCTTCTCACTGCACCTCTTTCACCATTAGTGTAGAACACTGTAGGGTTGTTTCTAACACAATCCTTTGTCCTTCTACAGCACCCTCCTTCTGAAGATCTGAAAGTGCCTTTGACAAATACGAACTAAACCTCAAAATCCTACAAGGCGGGACTATTGCCCCATTTTGCATATGAGGCACAGAGTGGCTAAGTGACTGGCCTAAGGTTACACAGCAAGTCTGTGGCAGAATCAAGCACAGATTCCAGATCTCCTGACTCCCAGCCCATTTTTTCAGCCCCAGGACCATCCTTCCCACCTAAGGGGAGAACTCCCCTTCCCGAGTTAACCCTCTGCTCTCATTTCTGATGGTTGAAGAGGAATAAAACTATGAAGGTGGACTTTGGGTTCTCCATCTCTGCATCATGTGGCACTGAATTAAGACTCACTTTTTGTTACCCTGGAAGTCGGGCTTTGGAGAAAGGCAGGTAAGTCAAATACAGCAGTTTACAGGTTACAAAATAAACTTTCCAGGTGATGTGAGATAATTAAAAGAGCTATTCACAGCTCACCTGCTTGTGCTAGCAAACAATACAAGTCACATTCCCTTCCCCTGCAAAACCCAGAGCCTTCCCAACCCCCAGTAAAAAGAAAATACTTCATGTTAATGGTTTGTTAGACCCAAGCATTGAGGTTACAGATGCAGTAACCAGCACAACTGGTACCCTGCCTAGAACAACACAGTGTGAGATATAAAAGTAGCTTTCTTCAAATCACTTCAAAACCAATTTCTGTAGAAGAGGATTAAAAGTAAATTAGTTCTGAACTCAAACCTCAGTGTAGAAATCTACAGTTTTTATCAAAGCATACAGTATTCAGTTCCATAGCAAAACTCCAAGGGTCAGATACACCAGACCTCAGGGACTTGTTAGACCAGTAACAGTCAATATCAAAGGTTATTGCTCTAGAGAGTCTCAGTAGAACGTATTTCTCAAGAGCAAGGAACAGGACAGTATCAAAGAAGAGGGACTGCCGGCCTGATTAGCAAAGAGCAGAGAGGAAGATGAACAAGGAATACGAAGTCTATAGCTTTACTTTGTCCTTGCTTTTTAAAAAAACCTAGAGAGGCTTTCAGGCCCTTCCCTTAGTAAAATGCAGGCCAGACACACAGCATAAGCCACATTCGCTCAGAGGGGAGGGCTGGGCCCTCAAATTTCTCTGCATTTTCTTTTAAAATTAATTGGTGCCAGTCTCCTCCTCCTCTCCCAGGAGCAGCAGAATTAGGAGCATTTGCCCTACCCACTCCTGGGGAGTTGGGGGTGTCCAGCACAAAATGGGACACTCCATTCAGGAGGGGGAGAGAATCACAAGCTAGAAAAACAGAGTAGCCCCCTACTTCCCCTTTCTAAAAAATAAGTGGCATCAATTCCCTGCAGTGTTACTGAACTGGAAAGACTCCACTGCAGGGTCTTTACAGCTTCTGGGGCTGCTGCTGTAATCGTAGTAAATCCCGTGTGCCCCAGGACTCGACCATGCACAGCCCGGGCAATGCAGAGGTCAGAGCATGGCCCTTGCTGTGCAGCAGCAGAGCTACTGCTTGGGTCACACAGCGCTTAACTGCCCCAGCGAGAGAGAAGTGTCACCAAAGCCAAGGACGTTTTGCTTGGAAGTGTCACATGTTGGCTCAGGGAGAGTTGACTCAAGGCTTTATCCAGCCCTCTCCTCGAGAAAGGCATCTCCTCGCTAGAGCTTCAGGGTCCTCTCGGCTGTCAACAATCATACAACACTTTAATGATGGGGCTCAGCATCTCCCCACTGAAACACAGCATGGGCATTTCCAGTTTAATGGTTCATCTCGTCTTTCTGGAGCAGCACTTAGCACCCCCCTTCCCCGTCTCCCCCCTCCCCCGGCAAGGTTTCTAAATCACAGTAATGCTCAGAGAGACTCGGCTGCCTAGTGAGGTGGCAGAAAGATGCTCCGTTCCCAGCTAGGATGCGTCTAGCAGAAGAGTTTGAGGAAGCAGTTCTGACAGTAGGGCTTGTCATTCTGTTCCTTGAAGGTTCCTTTGTTGAGCTGCTTGAGGCAGAAGGCACAGACAAAGTGTTCTGGGTGAAATTTCTTGGCCATGGCGGTGATGCAGCATCCCGTGATGGGCTTCTGGCAGCCGGAACACAGCGAGCCGCGGCGTTCGTGATAATGCACCTCACAGTAGGGCTGCCCATCGTGCTCAAAGAAGCTGCCGTTGATGAACGGCGTGAAACATTCCTGCAGGAGGTGGAAGCAAAAGGGAACAGATTGATATGGCAAGCTGGGGACACAGGCAACTCCACAATCCATGCCTTCGCCTGCCATGCCCCTAGCTGCCTCCTGCAGGAAGTGGGCAGGGTGAATCATCTTCATCCAGCAGAAAGGGGCTGCAGAAGTACTGCTGCAAAGATGATGGGTGCCCAGCAGACACAGGGTTACTGAGCATAAGCAGGCAGATGCAGCAACTGGGAGGGAAAATAAAGCCCTCAACTATACTTCATGTCCCTTTACTCCAGGCTGGCTTTATTAACACAAAGAAAATCCAAACCCAAGAGCAAAACTACTGAGAACACTTGGTAAGCAACACCAGAGCCTCTCCTGCTTCCAGTAAGCTGGGAGGGAAGAGAACACCCCTGTCCACAGAGACAGCTGCCACCACAACAGCTTTTATAGCCCACCCACCCCAGCTCACCCAGGTGATAGGCAGGGAAGAATTCCTTATGCTCCAGGGCATCAGGAGCACCTTTTACCTTGTCACAATGGGCTGGTTTTAATTTCTTGAGCTGTATCTGCCCTGCTTACGCTCATATCAGTGAAAAAGAAGGTGACGGCCAGTAGAGGTTTTTTTAAATTAC
The DNA here is from genome assembly GCF_027887155.1 of Malaclemys terrapin pileata. Lineage (NCBI taxonomy): Eukaryota > Metazoa > Chordata > Testudines > Emydidae > Malaclemys > Malaclemys terrapin. The sequence goes on along the minus strand of NC_071520.1, from coordinate 10,762,845 downwards.
CCATTTAGAATGCCAGATATTATGCATATTCCCTGGGACAGCACCCTCCTTCTTGACTCATCCCAAACTATACACATACGAGAGTCACTTCACCACTGAAATACAGTGGCAGGCAGAAGATGACAGCCACTGGAGAAATGTGGAGGGGGAGAAATTTTGGGCAAGGACCCTGGGGGACAAGTCCATACCCTTACAAAAGCGAGACTGGGTCTTTAATGTCTAGGAAGAGAAGCTGTTAGAGACCAATTTTTTAAGAGGCACCCATCTCTCTATAATGGTTATCACTGTCTAAGCCCCACGCAGGTATTAATGGCTGTACCTTCACTACAGTCATGGGAAGTTAGGAGGAATCCCCCCCCCCATTTTACAGGTGGGGAAACTGAGGTATAGAGCCATTAAGGGACTTGCCCAGGGTCACGCAGGTCAGCAGCAAAGTCAAAATGTCCTGAGTGCTAGTTTTGTACTTGAACGTCCAGCCCATCCTTCCTCCCTAGGGACACACACACTACCGCAAGTGCACGCATGGTTGGACATCTACTTAGTCACAGGCAGATGCAAACTGAGCCCTGCGTGCAGGCATCCAGCAGGGTGCAGCCACAGTAAGTGCATATCCAGGCATGTTCTCACACAGTGAATTGCAAGGAACTCCAGTTGCCTGCAGCATTGAAAGGCAGCAGGCTCCTGGGAGCCTGACGCTGAGACTACTAAGCCATCCACCTCCATTCGAAAACAAACACTGGGAATTGGCCTGACTAACAACAGAAAGACAGAATCTGCCCGAAAGTTGCTGCCCCCACTAACAGGCAGCAGCGTGAAGAATGCCCAGCAACATCTCCTGAGCAGAAGAGCCTGAACCCAGGTCCAGGCAGGGACGGAGCTGGTCAGCTGCTCACAAGAGACTGCCAGAATTTCTATTCACAGGGTGCTGAGGCGGAGTGCTTAGAAAGCTTAGGTCACTATTACTAAGAAACCACTGGAAAAATTCTGTGCTTATCAGTGAACTGCTGCAGAAGCCCATAACTGTGGCAATGGGGCAGGGGGAGGGAATTAAGCCCCTAGAGTATTTAATGGAAACAGGCAAAGAAGCAAGAGGGTGCGTGGTCACTATCACACTATGTATTTTGTGGGGCTGGCTGTCCTGTGCTGGCACAGACCCCTTGTTCTGATCGAGAGAACCACCAGACACCCACCTAGGGGACTTGGGAGAGGGGTCAGGTGCCAGGGGGGAGCACAGGCTCTCTTACCCGACAGACAAAGCACTCAGGGTGCCACAGGGTATTCAAGGCAGAGATGTAATTTTCCAGGATGGCCCGGACGCAGCCCCCACACTCGGGAGCGAACATGTCGAAGTAATCCTTGCGGCAATAGGCTTTGCCATCCTTCTCATGAAACCCTGCCAAGGACACAAGGGAAAAACAGAGCCAGACAGCATCAGCTTGTGACCTTCCTTTATGGGAATACCCAGCCAGACTCCATGGGGCAAACAGGGTGGCTGGGATCCCCAGTCACAGACCAGAGGTATCCCTTATTCTGCTATAAGAGGAGCACATGCTACACCTCCTGTAGTCTCCATGTGGAAATAGCAATCACTGTTAGCTCCCCATCCACTAAGTAACACCACAGTCCCTCTCTACCCCCACACCCCCTGTTTTCTACATCACTTGCTCTAGGACAGTAGTCCCCACACTTTTCAGGTCGTGCTCCCCTTAACCCTGTCCGTGCCCCACTCCCCAAAGCTGCGGTTGGGGGCGGGGCCATGACTCCTGGGGGAAGGCGCGGATAGGCTAAGGTGGGTGAAGATGGGGCTGGAGACCTGGCTGGGAATGGACTTGCAGCCGGGGCTGCAGTCGGGAGCTGGGCCACAACTCCTGTGGGGAGGCTCGGACTGGCTAAGGTGGGCGAGGATGGGGCTGAAGCCTGGGCCGGGAGTGGAGTTGCAGCCGGAGCTGCGGTCGGGAGCGGGGCCGTGACTCCTGGTGGGAGGCACGGACAGGCTAAGGTGGGTGAGGATGCGGCTGGAGCCCGGATCGGGAATGGAGTTGCAGCCAGAGATGCTGTCAGGTTCAGAGTCGCAGCCAGGCCAAGCGCCAGAGGACAGGGCCACAGCTGGGAGCAGAGCGGGGCTGAGTGGCACTTCCTCTCCACCCTCTATGGGGGTAGACTGGGCCGTGACACTCCCCCCAAACATGCCCCACAGTTTGGGGACCACTGCTCTATGGAAAGGACCCATCACAGCCCCTTATGTTGCCTCCATCCCCACCCCTTACTTGCTTCACCAGAGTGGCTTCTCTCTGCAAAAACCAATAGTACCTTCAGGTCCAAAGAAAGCGCCACACTGCACACAAAAGAAGTGTTCTGGGTGCCATGTCCTGTCCAGGGCTGTCACCACTTTCTGTTTGGGAGAAACCGCAAACAGTGAGCGCTCAAACGCCAGTGCTGAGTGCAGCAAACATCAACTGTGCTTAAAGAGCTGAGCCAAGCCCCGTCCTTGGGGATTCAATCCCCCCCACTCCCCTTTACCCTAACAAGGTCTGACACACCACTCCTTTCCTCTAGACCTGGGGGAGAAGGGGACACAGTCCCGTGCAGTACTCTGAAACTCATCAGGAATGCCTCCTACCATGGTATCCCATTGGGGAAAATCAGGAGATCCTTACTGCAGTGAAGATAGCTAGATCCTAATACTCAGTTAGTAGAGTTGCAATGGGGCAAATTTAGTTCAGTAGAACCTGCCCTCTCATTGCAGGACCCTACAGCAGATGGAGAGAGATAGCTGCACTGGGTCCAATTATTTCCCCTACAGCACTAGGGTGAAGGACGAATAGGGATCCCAAAACTACAAAAGAAGAGTTATTGGGGTAGATGGATGTGCGCTTTTCTACTCAACAGTACAGCACCAGATTCCCCCGTGCATGGCCAAGAGAGACACTTCTACTGACACGCGCTGGCTCAGGGACTCACGTCGAGGATGGGCCCGTTGCAGTAGTAGCAGCGAGGGGAGAAGAGATTATGATAGTCCTTCTCACAGTAAGGCTGACCATCACGTTCAAAAAAGTTGCGTGACCCAATTTCCTCCTGGCAGTGGGTGCAAACGAAGTGCTCTGGGTGCCAGGTGTTCCCCATGGCTGTGACAACCTGTAGGGAAGATGGAGCAGTTATGGGGGACGACTCTACTTCTTTGCTGTGGCAACTCACGTGACAACACACAAGGTAGAGTTTGGCACTAACTACACGTTCTACTACTCAAGTGAGCCCTGGACTGGGGTAGCATGAAAACTGAATTACCTATCATCTCAGGAGAGGGCAGTCCCTCAAGGGCAGGGTAGAGGTCACTGGAGGAGCTTACAGCGTACCTGGCCAGTGGATAGAGTACTTCAGTTTCTTCAGCATCGCCAGTCCCTTCAGCCTCATGATACAGCCCTCCCAGTTACTCCTTGCTGTAGCCAAGGCTTAGCAACAAGATGCTGCCTTAGACTCACCTGTCCAGCAATTGGTTTCTTGCAGGCTCCACAAACACCTTTGGCAACGGTAGCTACTCCCAGTTTGTTCAGGTCAGACTGGAGGCTTCCCAACATACTGTCCAACTGGCTGCCAGGTTTTGGGGGTGCAGACGGAGGGGAGCTGCCCCCAGCTTTCCCCTGGGCCATGAACTGCAAAGAAAAAACCCAGAGACTGTAAGGCAAGCACTGTACAGCTCCTCAGGGATTTCTGCAGTCTCTGAACGTAAGAACAGCCATACTGGGTCAGACCAAAGGTCCATCTAATCCAGTATCCTGTCTTTCAACAGTGGCCAATGCCAGGTGCTTCAGAGGGAATAAATAGAACAGGTAATCATCAAAAGATCCAACCCTCTGCCCACAGCTCTCCAGCTGTCCTGTATATGGACAGACCAGGACTTGCTCTGGAGAGGCTAATGTGTCTGCAGAAGCCAGTGAGAACAGGAGCAGGTGCAGAGATGCACCCTTGTTACAATGAGGCTGACACAAAAGTGTGGCTTACCCAGAGACCCCAGGAGCTAGAACAGCAGAGTGTTGAGGGGTGGAGATTTGGCTCTCCTCACCCTCCCAATAAAGCAGAGATTACTGGAAAAAAATGCTTCTGGGCTGCTGGTAGAGCCTCCACGGAGATCTTCCCTTTACCTCATAGGTTTCTGGCTGGCTTACAAAGGCAGAGACATGCTCTCTGAGTGGTTCCCAAACTGTCTCCCCTTCCCTGTCTCACGCAGTTGTTGCTGTCTCTCCGGTCTCTTCTCTCCTCCACAGTCTCCTTCTCGCCCTCCCACACCTTCTTGTCTCTTCTATTCAGGGTATTTTCCGCCTTTTCCTTCTGCATCATTTTTCTCTCTCTTCTGTGCCCTCTTGGGTAGCTCTGACCCCACTCCCCAGCTTCACCAAAGGCTGCAATGGGAGCAGTGAGGGAAGGTGGGGAGCATTCAAGGAATCACCTGTTGCTTTACCTGCAGATGTGGCAGCTCAGCAGTTGTGTGTGCGCCTGCATGGGGAGGAGGTGGCAGGCCAGTAAACACTGCACAATACACGTGAGAGATTAACCGGGGGAGTGTGGAGAGGGGATAAGAAAGGTCTTTGGAAGCCCACTTTGGGAATCACCTTAATGAATACTTAACTTTGAACCCTGTTTTCCACTGGGAGGGGGGAACAGATACATTGTCTTTAGTAATAGAACCTCAAGAGGAAGTGGGGAGAAGAGAGAGGAAGTGTGCAGGACTTTGCTCTTTCTGATCTCTTTGGATGCACAAGCAGCCAATCACAGATCCACATGCAAAAGGTACCACAAAGCTGCTGCTAGATTGGAGGGTCTCAGACCTCTGCGCCATGCAGCTGTCATTACAGTGACTCCAAGCACCCCAGACCAGCATGCTGTTAGTCTGGAGTAAGCTATCAGACTGCTCCGGAAGAGCCCAAATATGCACTCACACCATGCACAGGCGGCTAGCTAGAACCTGCCCACTCCTGCATTCACTCAATGCCTGCCTGGCCTGATGCAGAAAGCCTCTCAATAGGTGGCTTGGAGACAGACAGCAGATCCAATTCATCCTTCCAAACATTTTCAGCCCTTTCTGGAGTGACTGTTGAGCTTCTGACTTGCTCTCTTTCCCGGTCTTCTCCTGGCTTGCTCTTAGTAGGGCCACCTTTCCTAGGAGTTCTCTCTCTGCTCTGCCTCTTTTTAACCATATCAGGAGAGTCCTCTGTCCTGCTTTCATGCTCAATTTCAGCATCCTGCTTCTGTCCTTGTTCTGCTCCAAGACCCAACTGGCCTTTAGTATCTGGGAAGACATCCCACCGGTCCACAGCCACAATCTGAGGCTCACACACTGACTGCAAGACATGGTCATTCTCAGAATATAGCTCTGGTATAAGCTCAGATAGCTCCAGAGCCCACAGCTGATCTAAAGCTGCTTCCATTTTTCCATCCTTCTGGGAAGGAAAGGCTGAATTATCCCTGAAAATGGCCTGCTCTGCTGATTCCTTGGGTGTCTGCCCCTTCACTTGGCTGGTTATGCTAGGGCTAGAAACAGGAACAGTTGTGAGCTTGGTCTCAGTTCTATGCTCTTTCTTTTCAGTGGCTTTTGCCTCATCGAGCCCCTGACTGTGGGCCTCTGCACTAGAAGGAACACACAGAGATTCCGTCTTGGAGGATATCATGGCCTGCGACACCTCTCTAGGAGGATTTGACTTTTGGCTCAGCCTGACTGAGCTCAAAGAAAGCACATGATCCCCAAAAGGAGCAGAAATAGCAAAGTCCTCTGGAAGTGACTGACCCATCCGAGCCACAGAGGGGAGCTGTGGAGTGGTGGCAGAACGTCCTGGAATAGCTGCAACTGCAGCGCTGCTGCCTTCTTCTTCAATATGAAGGACTTCCAAGGTGGCAGGTGGCAGGTGGCAGCAGGGCTGGAAGGTCCCTGCTGTGGCCTGTCCCATGGGGTTTTGACTGGGGCAGCAGAACTGTACGGGAAGGAGAGTCGATTGAGTCTGGATTTGTTGGGCTGGAAAGCAGCTCCAGGGAGGGTTCAGAAATCAGTGACAGAGTGGAAACAGCCTGTAAAAACGAGACAAAAAAAGAGGAACAGAGAGGGGGGAAGATAGAGACAGAGGTGAGGAAAGGAAAAGAACAAGGCACAACATGGCAGAACAATCAAAGCCTGCAAACCACAGAGCCCTCCTGACATGAAGCCATGAAGGTAGCTGGGATGGACAAGTGGGACCTCAGAGTGTGGAATGTGAACACAGCTGTGCCCCTTGTCCAAGGAGGGTGCTGGGAATGAGGAAAGATCATGCAGCCATTCATTGAGTACTTTTTCTTAGGCTCTTCAAAGCCGCAGTTAATTCTTTCTCCTGTAAATGGGGCTGATGCATCTGCCCCAAGGGCCCAGCCCATTAGACCAAGACTGACAGTCACATTAGCAACTTTCTCTGAATCAGACACTTGCATTAATTTGCATAGAAATTTACATACTTTTCGAAGAAAACAATGAAGCATGTAAGCCATAATATTTGCCTCCCTGATACAGTAGCCTCGGGGCACTCTCGGCAAGAGGAGTACATGACTCAGGCTCTGGCCTGCTCAAATCACAAGGCTCTTCTCTGGGTCGAATACATGATGAATCAGAGGGAAGCATTCTAGGACTTCAGAGGCTGTCCTTCGGGAGCCCTGCATTAACTCTCTTCTTCCTCACCCATCCCACTTTTCTTGCCCCCTTTATATTTGGGTGAGAGAAGTATACATTTTGTTCCAAAACATGCTCTGAAATGGTCAGGTACTCTGGTTTTAGTTCTCCATTGCTTATATTTTAAAGCTGATAGATCATGGCTCTGATCCTGTCCACTATGTCAGCTCCTACGTGACAAACAGGAATTCTTTCCATTTCCTTAAGGGAGTAGAAATTAGCATGGCTTGTTATGTCAGTAGGGTTACCATATTTTCAGTGTCCAAAAAGAGGACACTGCATGGGCCCCCAGCCCCACCCAAACTCCGCCCCCTTCCCCGCCCCTTCCCGGCCCCGCCACAACTCCGCTGCTTCCCGCGAACAATTGATTCGCGGGAAGCCTGAAGCAGGCACGCAGCAGGTAAGCTGGGGCTGGGGCGGGGGGCCCTGGCCTGGCCCCCAGCCCCGCACCGCTGGCCCCGGCCCTGCACCGCCGGCCCCTCCCTCCCTATTTTCCTGGACATGTCCGGCTTTTTGGGATTTCCTCCCGGACGGACATTTGAGGCCCAAAAAGCCGGACATGTCTGGGAAAATCCGGATTTATGGTAACCCTTGTTCTGTGCAATCCCAAACCAGCCCCTGTGGCCTACTAAATCTGCCACGCACCCAATGACTCCTGATCTGGGGAATTTATCCAGGTAAAAGGATCATTTTTTAAAATGAAGTTTATAGCCTATTTCCTTACAGAGTTAGCTTATAGCCACTTTGGGGGGGGGGGGAGAGGGGGAAAAGTATCACAGCTGAGATCACTTGGTCTGTCTCTGATGATAAAAGGATTTCTCATTCTCCCTCTTACAACTTGTTGTCTGTGGTGTGTGTTTGCGTCTGTGGTGTGTTTGCTGCTTGAGTGAAGTATATAGTGTGCTCTGTTTGATTAAGGGATCCTGTGCTGAGGCTTGCAGTATTCAAGTGCAGAGGTGGTTAAGGAGGCTTTGATGACCAAGGTCTTTAGCACCTATCAATCCTTTAACAGGGGGTGGGCTCCTGAGGAAGAACAAGGCTTTAAAAAGCCTGCTCCTAAAAGACCAGAGGAGCTAGAGAACAGGAGAGTTTTATGAGGGAATTCTCCAGGTGAAGGAGAAACAACTAGGTGACCTTTGGGGTGAGCCTGTTGTCTCTAGTGTATTTGTGGTGTGCTTACTACTTGAAGTATATAGTGTGGTCTGTTTGAGGGACCTTGTGCTGAGGCTAGCAGCCTGCTATGCAAGTGGAGAGCTGCATAAGGAGGCTTTCATCCCCAAGCCCTTTACCACCCATCAACCCCTAACCAGTGGGTGGGGCTATTCAGGGAGAACAAGGCTTTAAAAAGCCCTCTCCTAAGGGATGAGAGAAGCTAGGGAACAGGAGTGGTTAATGTGAGTTTTACGAGACCGTTAACCAGGTGAAGGAGCAACTCTGTGACCCTTGGGGTGAGTTTGTTGTGTGTGGTGTAGTGTGGTTGCTGCTTAGGGTTACCATATTTCAGCAAGAAAAAAAGAGGACGGGAGGAGCCCCGCCCCTGCCCCTCCCACTTCCCGCCCCCCCAGAACCCCCAACCCTCCCCCCGTTCCTTGTCCCCTGACTGCCCCCTCCTGGGACCCCTGCCCCTAACTGCCCCCCAGGACTCCACTCCCTATCTAAGCCTCCCTGCCTCTTGTCCCCTGACTGCCCCAACCCTTATCCACACCCCCACCCCCAGACAGACCCCTGGGACTCCCACGCCCCATCCAACCACTCCCCACCCCCTGACAGCCCCCCCCCCCAGAACTCCCGACCCATCTAAACCCCTCTGCTCCCTATCCCCTGACTGCTCCGATCCATCTCCCCACCCCTGCCACCTGACAGCCCCCCCCAGAACTCCCAAACACTCCCCCCGCTCCTTGTCCCCTGACTGCCCCCTCCTGGGACCCCTGCTCCTACCTGCCCTCCAGAACCCCACCCCCTACCTAAGACTCCCTGTTCCTTGTCCCCTAACTGCCCCCTCCTAAGACCCCCCCCAACTGCCCCCCAGGACCCTACCTGTACCCTGACTGCCCAAAACTTTCTCCACTCCCCCCCAAAAGCCCCCCCCCCCCGTTTCTTGACTGCCACCTCCAGAACCTTCCTGCCCCCTGACCTCCTTACCCTGCTGCTCAGAACAGGGTGTTGGGCTCTGTGCAGCCGAGCCGGACACGTGGCTGAGCTCCCCAGCACAACAAAACCCGGTCCCTGGCCCTGCACAACAAAACCCGGTCTGGCCCTGCACAGTGCTGCCGGACTGGGCTGCAAGGGAGCTGCCGGCTCAGAATGCAGGGCGGATCCGGCTCCTCTCCAGCTGCTCCTGAGTCCAGCCCGGGACTTCCCTGCAGCCCTCCCAGCCGCTCGCTCGCTCTGCTCTGCGGGGGGGAAATCCCGGACATTGTGAGTGCTTTACAAATTCCCCCCGGACGCTATTTTTAGCACAAAAAGGAGGACGTGTCCGGGTAAATCCGGACGAATGGTAACCCTATTGCTGCTTGACTGAATTATACAGTGTAGTTTGATCCTTGGAGGGAACTTGTGCTGAGCCTAGTGGCCTGCCAGGCAAGCTGAGAGCTTTTTAATGAGGCTTTGGTGGCCAAGCCCTTTAGCACCCAACAAGCCTTACCAGGTGGTGGGGCTCCTCAATATGATTGCCCTGCACAGCTTACCTCTTAATTCTTGTTTGCCTGAGTTGAGCACTGGAGTAGGGAGTCAGGTCTGGGTAGGGTGTTTGTGCAGCGGTAACGCAAGGAACTGGCCTGGTATTGCAAGAAACTGTAAGTACCTTATGTATGATTGACTGTGTTTGAGATAGTTATGTGAGAGCAGAAAAGAGCATTGGGGCTACCGTATAGCGCAGGGGTGAGGGTTGGATTAAGGTGGGGGCTCTCAAACTGGGGGTTGTGAGGTAATTACATGGGGGTCAAGCGCTGTCAGCCTCCACCCCAAACCCCACTTTGCCTCCAGCATTTATAACGGTGTTAAATACATTAAAAAAGTGTTTTTAATTTATAGGGGGGGGCTCGCACTCAGAGGCTTGCTATGTGAAAGGGGTCACCAGTACAGAAGTTTGAGAATCATTGGATTAAGGCATATACTAACTAAGCTACAGGTTGGGGCCTCGCACTATGAGAAGTCTCTTAAAAAACAACAAAAAAAACCTGACTCCATTTCAAATATGAAAATCGGTTGATGGATAAAGGAGATACAGGAAAAAGAAGATTCTCTCTAAATATAGACACTTTTATTCAAATATGATAAATGTATACATCTGACTACACAAATACCCATACACATGCCCTACCTCTACCCTTCACTAATTGTTCATTATCGACAGGCAGGAGGCCAGGGCTGAAGGGAAAAAAAGATAATTGCACTTGTAAAATGAGTATTTCTACGCATGAGTGTGCTGTCAGTCTCCTGAGGCAGCATTTTGTTGGCCAGCTGCTGCAGGTAAAATTCTGACCTTGCCTTCAAAACTTACTCATAACTCCAAGAGTGCCTAGGCTGTCAGAATGGGAGTAGGACCATTCAACTGTGTCCCAGAAAGTCTCATCAATGTACCTCTCTGTTTCCCTTAACTCCTCCAGTTCAGCCACTCTGGTCTCCGAAGCCTGTAAATGGTCTCTGAGAGCCAGGAGCTCCTTGCACTGAATTCACACACATGTCACCTGCCAGCTAATCATGCATGCTGCATTCAGTGCAATAAACTGGATAGCCCCCACTCTGGTGCTGGACTTCTGCCTGCAGTCTCTTTACTTCTGCAGCTCTTTCCTTTTTTGTGGTTTTATTTTTATCAGGGTTTTTTTATTGCCTTAAGTTTAAGGAACATTAACGAAGTATATCTGTTCTCCCCCCCACCTCATCTCCCTCAAAACTCTCCTGTTCCCTAGCTCCCCTGGTGGCTTACAAGCCAGGTTTTAAATACTGGTTCTCCTTGAGTAGCCCCCACCCCCTGGTTAAGTGCTAAAGGACTTGGCCATCAAAGCCTTCTTAAGAAGCTTTTAGCCATGCCTAGCAGGCCCCAAGATGAGCACACAGTCCATCAGACAGACAGACCACACTCTAGACTTTAGTCGAGCAGTAAGCAAACCACAAACACCCACTACAGAAACCAAACTGACCCCAGTTGCTCCTCCTTCACCTGGAGAAACCCTTGCAAAACTCCCATTAGCAGCTCCTGTTCTCTAGCTCCTCCACAGAGTCAGCACCTATGGTCTGTAGCTTGTGTCTGGTGTGTGCTTGCTACTTAACTGAAGTATACAGTGTTGTCTGTTCCTTTGAGGGACCCTGTGCTAAGCCTCGAGACCTGCTAGGAAAGTTGAGAGCTGCTTAATGAGGCTTTAATGGCCAAGCCCTTTAGCACCTATCAACCCCTAGCCAGGGGGTGGGGCTCCTCAGGGAGAACAAGGCTTTAAAAAGCCTGTTCCTAAGTAGCCAGAGGAGCTAGAGAACAGGAGCAGCTCACCTGAGTTCTGAGAGGGGGTTCTCCAGGTGAAGCAGGAGCAACGACATGACCCCTGGGGTGAGTGTGTCTGTAGTGTGTGTTTGGTGCAATGTAAGCCTATGTAAGGCTGATGTGAAGCAGTGTCTATGGGACAAAGATGTCAAGTCTGTGGATGTAAGAGCTTTTTTTAGCTGATGCCTTCAAACAGAATCCGGCATCTATTGAGGGCAGCCCACAGAAAGAGGGGTTTAAAACTGGGGGGAAGGGAGGATCCCATTTCAACCCTGGGAAGAGAGAAGGGGGCTGGGACCCTAGAGCCCAGAAGGTGCTATCAGTGTAATTCCACTGATCACCTGAGGAATAAATGCTGTCCTCAACACAGAATTCCCCCAAGCAATTGAAACCTATCACATTGGTTCTGTGAGGTTAGCCTCTGCAGAATCTGATATGGAGCATGTTAAGGCTGTCTAAATTGCTGGTAGGTAATATCTGGGCCCCTGCATCTCTCTGCCCCAAGTCTCTCTGGTTAAGCAGAGTGTGGTCCCAAAGGCCAGTATGTTGCCTGGCCAAATGGCAGTCGTTGTGGGGGTGGGCGAAAGCAGATTCCTCATACCACTAGCTAAAATCCATGTGGTTTGGAAAGTGTTTTGACTTGGGGGGGTAATGGAACACCTCCTATTTGACCTGCTCCTGGGTAACTATTTTTTCCGTCTAGCTCAGGTTAAAGCATTTGCCTGCAGCAGGAGGGAATTTTGGGCTGGGACCCCCTGAGGGAAAGGGTAAGGTCTTAGGAACTGCTGAGAAAATGGGAGAGAGTCTCCTTGATTCTTCTGCAGCTGGGGAAAAGCCACATGCTTCCAGGTGGGAGGGTGGTTGAGACCAATCCTACACTGCAGCTGGAGGCAACACCACATCAGGAAGGGATGAGGGGTGTAATGCCTGCCAGGGAGAGAACTGTTCAGGTTGTAGCTGAACCAGAGACAAACCCGGCTGTAGGGAACAGAGTGAAATGTCCCAGAGGAGAGCCCAGAGAAGGGGCAGGGAATCTCCGAAACCACTGAGGTGGGTTAGGATTCCTGTGACTCCTAGCACAGAGAAGCAGGGTGCTTCCAAGTATGGGAGGGGCTGAGACTAGCTCCTTTCCAGCAGAAGGCAACATGCCCTCAGGGCCAGGAGAGGTGTTGTCCATTAAGGAAACTGTCCCAGTTGTTAGCTGGCAGAGTTCTGCAGCTGAAGGAGGGGGCCCAGAGGAGGAAACTAGGGAAGGAATAGTCGGGGTACAGGAATGTCTCCTCACTAGTCACTTGGGGCAGGATGCCCAGGACACTAGGAGGATGGCTGGGTCAGCATCTGTGCACCCAGGCACTCGGCCTGTGACCCAGGTTTTGAGAAGGAACCGTGCAACTCTCCTCCTGGAGGGGAGCAGTCACACAGCTGACTTCTCAGGGACAGAGAAAGGGGTGGCAGAGGGTACCCCAATCCAGGTCCCAATTTTTCAGGATGCTATTTCTGAGAAGTTTTTGGAAAGTAACTCTGTCTCTTTACATCAAGATGGAGTTGAGACCAGGAAATTGCCAGGTGGTAGTTTGTCCGAATAGAAATGACCCAACTGACCAAGAAGGGGGGTGTTTTTCCCCAGGCTGGTGAGAGACAGGGAGCAGTTCTGGGAAAGCTGCTGGGAAGAGGTGCAGCTGATCAAAGGGTGAACACTGTGACCGTGTACCCCATAAGGCTTTATGGGGGTTTGCTTATAAATGTATGTATGACATAACTGGCATATGTTTTGTGCTGCCTGTGCCATGTAACATATCTCCGTAAAGGTTATGGTCTACTATAACTATTCATCCTATTTGTACATATATATATCATTTTCTACTTAAGGTTAAGAATATGGGCTGTATGCTTGCTTGGTTTCTAAGTAAGCTTTGGGAGGCATTTGGTCAGCTTCTTTAGGAAGGAATTCGCCAGGTTAAGTACCTGATCAGGAAACACTTGGAGAACAATGCATCTTGGAATGCTCCAATCCCCATAAGAAGTCTTCCTGGAGACATGCAAGATACCATGTGGACAATGGCTTCGGCCTGTAAAGACTGAGTCTAAAAGGACCCAGGCTAAAAGGAGATTAGCCTGTAAAAGGGAGTGCTCTGGAACTGGTGAGGAAATTATCTGTATTCAGTTTGATTAGGCATAGATTTGTGCATTTTATTTTATTGTACTTGGTGACTTACTTTGTTCTGTCTGTTACTACTTTGAACCACTGAAATCCTACTGTCTGTATTTAATAAAATCACTTTTTATTTAGTAATTTACTCAGAGTATGTATTAATACCTGAGGGAGCAAACAACTGTGCATATATCTCTATCAGTGTTATAGAGGGCAAACAATTTATGAGTTTGCCCTGCATAAGCTTTATGCAGGGCAAAAACTGATTTATCTGGGTTTAGACCCCATTGGGAGTTGGGCATTTGAGTGCTAAAGACAAGCATGCTACTGTGAGCTGTTTTCAGGTAAACTTGCAGCTTTGGGACAAATGATTCAGACCCTGGGTCCGTCTGGAGCCAGACGGGAGTGTCTGGCTCAGCAAGACAGGGTGCTGGAGTCCTGAGCTGGCAGGAAAACAGAAGCAGGGGTAGTCTTTGCACATCGGGTGGCAGCTCCCAAGGGGGTTTCTATGATCCAACCTGTCACACACACCTAGCCCAGAGAGCACAGATCACAGCCCTCTAGGGGGCAGTGTTAGCCAAATGGGCTCGTTTCCCCCTGGAGCTGCCCAATTACCCCAAGGAGGCACGGGAGTCTAGAAGACGGCTTCAAGTTCTTTATTGATCAGTCAGCTGAGCGGGTGTCCCCCTCGACTCATGCCAGAGGGAGGAACACACCTTACAAGCACAACTGGGCTTCTTTTATACAGAGAGACAAACAACTTAGCGTGTCTAAATTCTGCTAACCTATGCATTGTTTAAATTCAGTTCTAGTAGTAATCAGGATACATCTGTTTAGCTTCCCGTCCTTCACATTCCTTTCCCAGGGTCCGTCCAACCCCCTCCCCTTTTCCATATATCTTCTATACATCCTGTATACGTGCAGCTTCATGCATGGGAAACGACAGTGAGAACTGAGATAAGCATGTTTACTGGGATAACAAGCAGAAGCCGAGATAAACATGTTTTTCGGTTTTTGGGCCTAACAGCAGGGAAGGACTTGGTACAAGGAGGGGGAAACACACGGTAACCCCAAAAGGGGAGTTGGATTTCCTACCTACGTACAGTCCTGGGGTTGGGAGACGGCTCCCCAAAGGGCCAGCCAGTGTGCAGGATCCCCCTGGACCCTTATCTTGCCAGACCCTAACAAAATGCCAGCAATAGGATGAAATTAAGAGCCCACACAAAGGGAAACACTGGAGGGAAAGAGAAGGCAGCGACTGATTTCATGGGAGAGAGTCAAAGGACACCATGGGTAATGAACAAACTAACCTCAAACTACACTAATTGAACACCAGGTGTGGTATCAAAGATACTTGTAAACACCCATATTTGATTAAAAAAATTGGTATTAATGTTAAGATTTGGGGATAAGAATTTCGACACAGAAGTTAAATCTTATGATGATGCTACTTTTCAGTTAATACCTGTAAACAGGTTTAAACCTTATCACAGCAGAGAAACCATAAAAAACCCCTGGATTGTGTGTGTGAATGGGGAAACTGAGGCACGCAGCCTCATGGCCTTAATGGCTGGATGCCAAGAGAACTATAACAACAAACTGCCTTCAAGATAGTTTACTGCAAGAGGGTTAGTCACTGACTAAGAGGGGAGGTGTGACACTCTGTACCTCAGGGGAACAGTCTACACACCATGTTTGGCTTTATAAAATGATTGTGTGGTATCCAATGCAAAGTTTGTCATGTTGGGTGTCTCTGGAAGGCTGGTAATGCACTGAGCATGGCTGTTATGTTCATGTTACTGGAGCCGCCCCTGGGGTGGGTGGGGGAGGCAATTGTCAGCGTTTATACTGCACCCTTCTTTCATATTCTAATTACTGAATGTGTCCAGCCTTGTTATCTTTGCTATTTTAAGAATTAAATTGTTTTTGAATGACATAATTACATTATTAATATATGGCAGTATAATAAAATCATTGCAATTACTTAAAAGCTGTCTTCACTAACATCCCAGTTTAAAGACATTCTATATCACTGTAGCTTTCTGGATGAAACTGTCAGCAATCTTCTTTACATCCAGGGCCCTTGGTATTGTTTTGATGCATGTTAAGGTCAGCTACGTTATTCCGTTGTCTGTCCAATTGATGACAGGAGATAATTTTTAAGTCTTCGGAAGCTGAAGAATGAATTGAGGATGATAGAGGCATAGCGAGAAGGCTTCTTACACATTTGCAGTAGGCTGGAAACATAGTGCTTCCCGAGTCCTGCAAATGACTCCGAGATCTATCCTGATGGGTAACAGCTAATTTAGGCACCATCGTTTTGTGTGTGTGTGTGTGTGTGTGTGTGTATATATAGTTGGGATTATATTTTGCCATGTGCATTACAGTGGAGTCGCATTTTACGCGGGGGTTAGGTTCTAAAATCTGCGCGTAAGGCGAAAATTGTGTAGAGACAAAATTATCCTTAAATCCCCCATAAAGTACAGTATACTGTACAGGGTTGTGTATAATATGTATAATGTATACAGTAATGTACAGTACATAATAAAGAGTACATAGGCAAAATATAAGTTTACAGTACTGTATTTTTAATTACAGGGCGTCGTCAGGGCTGGATGCCGATCCAGGAAACGGAAGTGACTGAGAACTTGGGTGACGGAGAGCGAGTCGTAGACGAAGTGGTTGGCTCTGGTTCAGCTCGAGAAGTTGATTGCGTAGGCTCATCTGCTGCTGGCTGTTTTTCCTTGAAAAACATGGTGATCGGCGACGGTCGCTGTTGTCTCTTGAGCTGCTCAAACTTTTCTTGATACGGTCTCAAATGGTCCGTAATACTACATGTGATTTTGAGGCTTCGTTCCATAGAGGGATCGTATTCAGAAATTAAATCATTCAAGGGTTTTGCTGCTTGGAACGCTTCAGCAAATTTATGAAGATTCCAACTTGCTGGCTCTTCCTGTTAGTCGTCATCATCTTAGTCTTCTGTAGATGATTTTATCAGTTCCTCTGACTAACAAAGAGTTAATACTTCTCTATGGCTCTCAATTAATTCTTCAATTTCTTCCTCAAGAATGTCAACGAAGCCATCAGCACCCACTTGCCTGGCCACCTGAACAATGCGTTTCACTTCTTTGTCAATGGTCAGGAAACCCTTAAAATCATTCACACATTCTTTCCGGAGGGCCAGTAAGGAGCTGGTGTACATCTCGCATAGGCAGGGAGGCAGCAACATCTCTTGAAGGGGGTGATCTGTCTGACGCTGCAGCGATCACTTGCGCCTTCCATCTTTCGATGTACCTGGATGCTACGGTGAGGAACTTTGTGGCGAGTGCTGTGCGTGACATCATCAGGAAGCGAATCGCTGTGGCCCCTTCCAGCCAAGATGTCGCCAGGTACCCAGGGGAGCCGTATTTGCAAGAGACGACGGCATCATCACTCTGAGGGCGAGAACTGTGCTGGAGAGGACCCTGGAGGATACCATCCGTGGGCAGTACATGGAAAACCTGAGATGGAAGATGATGTTGTTCATCAAAGCAGAGTATTCACTTTGGGGAACCAAGTTGCTTCTATTTGGAATAGCGTCTCCGTGGGGGAGTTACGCTGGAATAGGCACTATGCTTAGAGCTATGATGCCAGTCAGACGAGACCCTCGACTGCACGTCCTGTGGGTCCCAACCGCCTGCTCTGCTCGGTCTAGCTGCCGGTCGCTGGTCCTCGGGCCCCTCTGTCGGTGCGGGCGGCAGGTTGGCTGCGTGGTCGACGGGATGTCCCGCTTGTGGATCGGGGGACCTTTCCTCTGGGTCCTGGGGCGTAGTTGCCGGTGGAGAGGTGTTGGTGGGGTCCGGATCGGGTCGGTGGGGGCGTGGGTGGTGGCATGACCTCCGTGTGCGGGTATTGACCGACGGGTCGCTGTGGGAGCGTGCGACCTTCTGGCAGTGGGGATTGGCCTGGTGGCGCCTGGGACCGTAGTGGACCGTCTGGCGATGGGGGGGCTGGCGCTGTGGTCTGGCCGTAGTACTGGCTTCCCTGGTACTAGCAGTTTGTGGAGTGATCTGGGTGGTGGGCCCCGTAGCCTCAGCGGGTGGGGTTCGCGGTGCGGGTTGCAGGGTCGCGTCGGCTCTTCTGGTGTTTGGTGCCCGTGGGGTGGTCTGTGAGCCAGCATCGGTTCTACCGGGGGCAGAGTTTTGGGCGGCCACATATGGCGGGGCATTGTCCCTGCGGGCGATGGGGTCGCGCTGGTGGAGCGTCGGGAGGGCACTGAGGTGCCTCAGCTGAGAGAGCTTCCGGGTGACCTGGGAAGATGTGATGGGTCTCCTGCCGGCAGGGGTTCGGTCGATGTTTCCCGTTGCGGGGGGCGACGTCTCGGTGGTGGGGCCCTGGGCCCCTGGCTCGGAGACTGGGGTGGGATTCGGGGTAGCGGCTGGAGGGGGCACCCGGCTACCTCGTGGTGCAGGAGCAGCGGACCGGGGCATAGGATAGCGGGAGGCCGGAGCCGGAGCTGCCGCTGCGCGGGATCTCTTGCAGCTGGCCTGGTGTGCCTTGCACCTCTTCTGGGATTCGAAGGGCAGGCTGCAGCGGGCGTAGCTGAAGGCGACGGATTTGCCGTGGCATCTCTTCAGGTGCCTGGTGACTCCCCCGAGGAGGTGGAAATGTCGGGGCGGCAGGCAGATAAGGTAGAAGAGCGCATCAGCGGTGAGGGGGTATGCCAGGAAGATGGTGTCACCGTCAGTCCCCTGTGGGGTGGGGGTCCCAGAGGTCGGGTGGGTGACCCCAGTAGGGGCGTCGTGTTGGGGGTCGGGGGAGTTGGCTTGCGTGGGGGGAGACTGCTGGAGGGCAGGGGGAGTGTCCGGCAGCCGCTGGAGGACGGGGGGGCTGTCCCATGGTGACTGGAGCTGCTGGAGGGCAGGGGGAGTGTCCGGCAGCCACTGGAGGACGGCGGGGCTGTCCCATGGCGGCTGGAGCTGCTTGTGAGCAGGGGGCATGTCCGGAGACCACAGGAGAACGGGGGAGACATCTCGTGGCAGCTGGGGGGCAGCGCAGAGTTCCTGAGGTGACCGAGGGGCATGGGGGGGGGGGAGTGGTCAATGGGTGCAGGTGCTGCAGGGCAGCGTGGGGGTCTCTCGTTGGCTGGGGCAATAGGAGCGCGGGGGGGGGTCTCCAGCTGCTGGGGCAGTAGTGGAGTGGTTGGGGGGTCTCCCGGTGGCTGAAGCGGCTGATGGGCTGCGCGGGGATCACTCAGCACTGGAGCGGTGATTGGCGGGTGGGCGACTTACTCTGGCTCTGTGGCAGCTGGCAGGCGGCGGGCCGGGGTCTCATCTGCTGGGGCGCATCAGGGAGCTCCACGGACGTTGCGTGTATCGGTGGCTGGAGCACAGGGTGGGAAGCCCCGGGCCGCTCAGGCAGTGGTGGCCGGGGCAGGTGGTGGGGGTCCCCTGGCTGCATAGGCGGCAGCGGCGCAGTACAGGAGACCCCCAGGGGCTCAGGCAGTGATGGCTGGGGCGGGTGCTGCGGCTCCCCATGGGGCTCAAACAGCAGCAGCTGGGGAGCGGGGCTGGGGTCGCCCGGCGTCCCGAGGGGCGGCGGCGGCTGGAGCACGCCGCGGGGCTCCCCAGGCTGCTCCGGGAGAGGCAGCTGTGGGGCGGGGCATGGGTCCCCCGGTGGCCCGGGCAGTGGCGGCCCGAGTGTGCCACGTGGATCTCCGGGCTGCCTGGGGGGCAGCAGCCAGTGCGCGGGGCAGGGATCCCCCAGTGTCCCGGGCGGCGGCAGCGGACAGAGCGCCGCAGGACTCTCCGGACTGTTCGGTCAGCGGCAGCCGGGGAGCGGGGCAGGGGTCCCAAAGTGGCCCGAGCAGCCGCGGCTGCGCCGCGGGTCCGCTCGGGCCAAAGCGGCAGAGGAGCGAGGCAGGGGTCCCTCAGCGGCCCCGGCAGCAGCAGCCAAGGTGCGCCGCGGGGCTCTTCTGGCTGCCGGGGGGCAGCGGCCAGAGCGTGGGGCAGGGGTCACCTGGAGTCCTGGGCGGTGGCGGAGGCAGCACGCTGCAGGGCTCCCCGAGCACGCTGCAGGGCTCCCCGGACTACTCAGGAAGCGGCAGCCGGGGAGCGGGGCAGGGGTCCCACGCCAGCCTGGGCAGGGGCGGCGGCGGGTAGGGAGTGGGGCAGGGTAGGTCCTGGGGCTCCGTGGGGCACTTACCCGGCATCCAGAGCAGCAGCTGGGCAGCGGGGTTCTCCGGCGGCAGGGGCGCGGGGGGGGCCATCTCTCAGCGGCCGCAGCTGTTGGCGAGCGGTCCGCGATAGGCGCGTGGTGTGGCGGTCTACCTGCAGCTGGCCATCGGCGCGGGGCTTCCCTGGCGGCAGGAGTACGGCAGGGCAGACTCCTGGTGGCTGCAGCTGCGGGCGGTCGGCCGGAGAGTCTACCGGCGGCAGGACCACGGCGGGGTGACCTCTCGGTGGCTGGGGAGCGGGGTGGATGTTCCTCCTCTCCGTGATGTCCCAGCAGGCTGGTCTCGGGATGCGGGAGCTTCTTGCGGCAGCATCTGGGGGGGTCTTTTCCACACACTCTTTCCTCTGCAGCTGCTGGTTCACTGTGGCCTGGAAACCCCAGGCGTCTTTTTCGGGGAAGCGCTCGGAGGACCACTCTCGGCAGAATCGGTGGTAGGGGCCGGGAGCTTGTGCAAGGCGGTGGCAGGGACCCAGTGACACGCTGGAGTAGTGGCCAGCGGTTTGGGCTGTGTTTTAGGAGCAGAAGGATGCATTCCAGTAGCTCTTGTTTAGAGTAGCAGATACACTGATGCAATATATCATCAGTGTAGCAGTTTATCAGATAACCGAGATGATTAAACTGATAAAATCAAGAATATTTAAAAATAAATGGCACAAAAGATTTGAAGTCAGTTGTCGATCATTGGGGGGAAAATACAGAGTATGGGGGGCATGTTATGTTGGGGTTGGCAGCACACATAATACACACAGACTGTAATGTCTCCAATGGGGGGGGGGGGTGAGCAGTGGGCGAGATCAAGACAGTTGATAAGCGGTGAGGGTCAAACAGCCATAGGTACAAGTAGGTGGGTTGGGTAATGGTGATGGGGCGACCCTCACGAGGTGGGATTCAGTTAGGTTGGGTAGGTTCGGGATTCAGGAGAAAAGACCCAGCAGGGGGCGGTTAATAGGTCCCTTCCCCCTTGTGGGTGGGCGAGGTCTCCCTGGCTCACTCTCAGTATTGGCAGCAGCCGGTGAGGTTGGGTGGGTTCGGGTCTCAGGGGATAAGGCCCAGGGGAGGGTGGGGGGGTGTTAGCGAGTCCCTTCTCCCTTGCAGGTGGGCGAGGTCTAATTGGCTCACTCTTGGTATTGGTGATGGCTGGTGATGTTTTCCGTGTAGATGGCCCGGGACCAAGGGATAGTGTCTGAGACCATTAGGTGTCTCATGAGCCGTGCGTAGTGACGGCCCACTCCACAGGTCCTCAGCATTCGCTCGTTGCATGGGTCCCAGGCACCCAGGGCCCCGACAAGCAGAGGGTCTGTGTGTACCTCGTAGCCCTTTGACTGCAGGGTGTCAGCCAGGGGGGCATATTTTTCGAGCTTGCGGGCTCGGGCTTCACGGAAGGCTGGGGTCCTGTTCTCAAACGGGATTGTTATGTCGAGCAGGATGACCTTTTTTCCAACCTCGTCCGTGATGACTATGTCTGGGCGCAGCGGGCTGTCGGTGCCGGGGACGGAGCGGTTAACGGTGACTTCTCCCAAGCGCGGGTCGATGGCCTTTACCAGGCGGTCCTGGACGGCGTTGTGTCGCAGTTGCCAGGCTCTGGCGTGGGGCTTGCAACTGCATAGGACTTGGGGCAGGGTTTCGGTGACGTACCTGCACTTCCTGCAGCGCTTGTCCCGGTTCCCGTTGCGGACAGCTCCATTGATGGGGACACAATTCAGCCGGGACGGTGTATGAACCGCCAGTCGGCGAAGCAGGTGAAGCTGCCCATGGGGAGGAAGTGGTTGCTGGAGTCCCACTTACTGGTCACCTCGAAGGCCTTACCCTGGTCTGTTTCTTTTTCTTCAGGGTGTCCACATAGAGCGCGTGGACGGCGGCCTTTAGGGATCTCTCTAGCATGCCTCTGGCTCCGAGGGTGATGATGGTGTTGTCCTCTGACTCGATCCGCGGCACCAGTATTCCCAGCTCCCGTCATTCCTCATTCCATACCCAGAGACAGCCCAGTCGTTTCCCTAGTCGGCGTGTGGCATTGCGGGCGCAGAACCACAGTGAGGCGATGTCACTTCCGTCCCGGGTGAACTCGCCATCTAAGGAGCCGCTCAGGAAGGTGGCCACGTCTCGGTCAGAGGGAGGTCTGCCGATTGGTTTCTCAATAATGGCGCACAGGGCAGTCGTTGCGACGGTCCTCACCTTGGCATCAGGGCATGTGAGGAGGCGTCAGGCGTGCGTGATGACTGCGATGTCACACAGGTCTCCCATGCGGGGGACGTTGGCGCCACCGTGCCTGTGAGTGATGTAGATGAGCTCATTGCTGGCTCTCTGGGGCAGGGACAGCCAGCTCTTGACCAGCTGCCGGATGGTGTTGTCCGCCCTGTTGAGAGGCACCTTTGCCACGGAGGATCCTCTCAAGACGAAGGCGATGCAGGGGATCAGGAAGGTGTTGAGGGCGTTGATTTTCTGCTGTGGGGCCAGCAGGGATGCGTCGATCTTGGTGGCATCTTGCAGGATCTCCTGGATGGTGTCCTCAGGGGTCTGCTGGACGCGGAAGCCCGTCAGCGTCCCGAGGTGCTGGTACGCCTGCCCCTCTGCTAGGGGGATGACGGGCTCGCCCTGAATGAGGAATTCCGTCGCCAGTACCGAGTCCCTTATGCTCCCATCGATGTGGAGGGACGCGCACTTCTTGGGGTTGAAGCGGAGTCCCGCCCAGTCCGCAACTCTCCCGATGGTGTCGAGCATGCCCTGGAGCCTCTCGTGGTCGTCTGCGATCAGGACCAGGTCATCCGCGTAGGCAAAGACGTTCGCCCTCTCGCCATGCAGGTCGAAACCGTCGGAGATCGCCCGCAGGAGCGGCTCCATGGCGAGGTTGAAGATGATCGGGCTGAGGGGGCAGCCCTGCTTCACGCCGCTGTGGATCGGTATCTCGGCGGTTTCCCCTTCTACCGAGCGGATGGTGGTGCTGCAGCCCTCATACAGCTCTCGGACGAGGCAAAGGAAGGTCTCCGGCATCCCGAACTCCTGGAGTGTGTCGAAGATGTGGTGGTGGGGGATGGACCCGAAGGCATTGGCCGGGTCAAGCCACGCTATCGTGCACTGCTTCCGCGCCTGTCTGGCTGTCTGGATGACAGTCTGGAGCAGGAAGTGGTGCTCCTAGCAGCCCTCTGATGGCATGAAGCCCTGCTGGGTGGGTCTGATGGCTCCTCCGGATGTCGCCCACTCTGTGATCCTGGCTGCCAGGCAGCTGGTGTATAGCTTATACATTGCGGAGCACAGGGAGATGGGTCGTCGCGCTCTCCTTTCTTGAAGAAGGCCATGACTGTCCTGATATACCAGGAGGTGGGAGATATGCAAGCGATTCGGCCTAGGTTGAAGATGCTGGAGAGCACGAGGCAGCCAGGGTCACGCTTTTTTAAGAGACTGTAAGGGATGCTGCCTTTTCCAAGTGCTGTATTCTTGGTTCTAGAGAGCCTGAGCGTCACCTCTTTGGGGGTGAAGTCGGCCTCCAGGTCATCTGAGTCGGTAATGCGGGGTAGGAGGCGGAGGCACTGCGGGCACGCCGCCGAACACTCCGTGGAAGTAGTTGTGGAGTCGCTCGGGCGGAATCGTGCAGTAGGACGGGGGCCAGTCAAGGACCTCTCTTACGGCCTTGTCCGGCTTCTGGATCCTCGAGGCCGCTGCTGGGTCGTAGCGGCGGCTGGTGTTCCTCCTTCTAATTCCCCTAGTGTTGGTGTCACGGTGAGGAATGGGCCGTCTGGGGGCAGGCGTGGTGGTCTCCCGGTTCGGCGTCCTCCGGAAAGGCGATCTCTGCGGCCAGCTCATGGGTGAGTCTGGCAATGGGGGGCTAGCGCTGTGGTCTGGCTGTGGCGCTGACTTCTCTGATGGTACAAGTTTGAGGAGCGGTCTGGGGGTCGTCCCCGTTCCCCTGGCGGGTGGGGT
Organism: Malaclemys terrapin pileata; assembly: GCF_027887155.1. Lineage (NCBI taxonomy): Eukaryota > Metazoa > Chordata > Testudines > Emydidae > Malaclemys > Malaclemys terrapin. The sequence goes on along the minus strand of NC_071520.1, from coordinate 10,739,403 downwards.
TCGCCGTGTGGGCTGAGGAGTTTGCGTTGGCTCCTCTTGCGGCTCAGAGTGGTCTGAGGGCCGATGTCGGTTCCTCCGGAGGCAGGATCTCAGGTGGCCACGCGTGGCAGGGCACTGATCCTTCTTGAGGTGGGGTCACACTGGTTGGGCGTCGGGAGGACACTGAGACGTCTCAGCTCAGAGAGCTTCTGGGCAACCTGGGAAGATGTGACAGGCCTCCTGCTGGCAGAGGCTTGGTTGACGTTTCCCGCTGCGGTAGGTGTCGGTCCTGACGGTGGGGCCCTGGTCCACCGGCTTGGAGGCCGGAGTGGGTTTCTGGGCAGCGGCTGGCGGGGGCGCCCTGTTTCCTTGCGGTGCAGGAGCGGAAGGGGGACAGGAGGGCAGGGGGCTGGAGCCAGAGCTGCTGCTGCTGTGCGGGCTTTCTTGCAGCTGGCCTGGTGCGCCTTACATCTCTTCTGGGACTCGAAGGGCAGGCTGCAGAGGGCACAGCTGTGGCACCTCTTCAGGTGCCTGGTGACCCCTCCGAGGAGATGGAAGCGTCGGGGTGGCAAGCAGATGGGGCAGATGAGCGCATCTGCAGCAAGGGGGTATTTCAGGTAGTTGAGGTCGTCGTCGGTCCCCTGTGGAGCCGGGGTTCCAGCAGCAGCAGCAGCAGAGGTTTCTCCAGCTCATTGGTTTCCCCTGGGGGGAATGGGGGAGGGTGGTCCGGCTAGGCAGGCATCTGGTAGAGTCCTGGGGTCCCTCCGGTTGGTGTCTGGGGCTGAGCAGCCATCTTGTGGGGTGCTGGGGCCCTCCTGGCTGCACGGCTGGTGGTGGTGGCGGCGGCGGCATCCCTCAGCGGTAGCTGCGCCTCAGGAGCACTGGGGATGCTTCCCGGTGGCTGCAGCTCTTGGGAGGCAGTGGGGGTGACCTGTTGAGGGTCAGGGGAGTTGTCCCTCGGTGGCGGGGGCTGCTGAAGAGCAGGGGGTGTGTCTGGTGTCCGCTGGAGGACAGGGGAGCCATCTCGTGGCGGCTGGGGCTGCTGGGGTGTATAGCGGGGGTCTCTTGGTAGGTGGGGGATAGCAGGAGGATCCCTCAATAGTTGCAGCTGCTGTGGAGCAGTGGGGCGGGGGGTCTCTCACTGGCTGGAGCAGTTGGGGCAGCAGGAGAGTGGCTGGGGGGTTCCCCCGGTGGCTGGAGCGGCTGGTGATCGGCAGGCAGGTCTCTCGGGTTTTGGAGCAGCTCGCTTGTGGGGGGGCAGTCCCCCGGTGGCTGGGGTTGCTGGTAAGCGGTGGGAGAACCCCTCTGTGGCTGGGGTGCAGTGGGGCTCGGCATCTGGGGCAGCTCACACGTGACAGGGCTGGCCCTTGGCTGCTGGTGAGCGGCGGGGGAGTCCCTCTGCGGCTGGAGTGCAGTGGGGCCATCTCTCTGCCTTTGGAGCAACTGGCACGTGGCGGGGCAGTCTCCCGGTGGCTGGAGCTGCCGGCGTGTGGCGGGTCGGAGCCTTGCCTGCTGGAGCACATCAGGAAGCTCCGCAGGCACTGTGGGCAGCGGCTGGGGCATGTGGCAGGGATCCCCAGGCAGCAGGGGACAGGGCACGGGGCAGGAATCCCCCAGCGGCTTAAGCAGCAGCAGCTTGGGCACATGGCAGTGGCCCCCCGGTGGCATGGGCGGCGGCTGGGGTATGGGGGGGGCAGGCCCCTAGTGGCATGGGCGGTGGGGAAGCCGCGGGAGAGTCTCTTGGGGGAGTAGATGCTGGGGCTCAGCGGGGCAGTTACCTGGCGCCAGGAGTGACAGCTGGGCAGCGGGTTTTTTTCCGGCAGCTGGGACATGTGGGGACTGACTCCTGGCGGTAGCAGCAGCTGGGTGGCAGTGGATCTCTCTGGCGGCAGGGGAGTGGGGGGGCAGTCTCTCAGCGGTTGCGGCTGCTGGCGATTAGCAGGCGATTCTTCCCGCAGCAGGAGCATGGTGGGGCAGACTCCCGGTAGCTGCAGCTGCTGGCTGTCGGAGAGAGGTTTCTCCAGCGGCTGGAGCACAGCGGGGCAGCCCCCCGGCGGCTGGAGAGGGGGGTGTACGTTCCTCCTCTTGGTTATGTCACGGCAGGCTGGTCTCGAGATGTGGGAGCTGCTTGCGGCAGCATCTTGGGTGGGGTGGATCCTTCCTGTTCTCGTTCTTCCCTCTGGATCTGCTGGTTCACCATGTCCCCGAGAGCAGTGGCCGGGAGCCTGTGCAGAGCTGTAGGGCGTCCTGGGGCAGTTGTCGGTGTCTTGGGCTGCGTTTTAGGGGCAGCAGGATGCATCTCGGGGCACCATTAGCTCTTGTGGAATAGCAGATACAGTGGTGTAGCAGCTTATCATAAAAAAGATGATTAAACTGATAACAGATATAAAATTTTATTAGAAAATGTTTAAAAAAATAGATGATACAGAGCGTTTGAGACATCAGTTATTGGTCATCGGGGGTGTCAAAGCTGTATCCCCACTTTGAACTTTAGGGTACAAATGTGGGGGCCTGCATGAAAACTTCTAAGCTTAACTACTAGCTTAGTTCTGGTCCGCTGCCACCATTCCCAAATGGATTCCCTTCCCTGGGAAGCCTTGAGAAACCTTGCACCAATTCCCTGGTGAATACAGTTCCAACCCCCCTGGAATCTTAAAACAAGGAGAAATTAACCATCCCCCCCTTTCTCCCACCAACTCCTGGTGAATACAGATCCAACCCCCTTGGATCTAAAAACAAGGAAAAATCAATCAGGTTCTTAAAAAGAAGGCTTTTAATTAAAGAAAAAGGTAAAAATCATCTCTGTAAAATCAGGCTGGAAAGTAACTTTACAGGGTAATCAAACTTAGAGCCCAGAGGACCTCCCTCTAGCCTCCGGTTCAAAGTACAGCAAACAAAGATAAACACTCTAGTAAAAAGTACGTTTACAAGTTGAGAAAACAAAGGAAAACTAAGACGCCTTGCCTGGCTATTTACTTACAAGTTTGAAATATGAGAGACTTGTTTAGAAAGATGGGGAGAACCTGGATTGATGTCTCGTCCCTCTCAGTCCCAAGAGCGAACGACTTCCCAAACAAAGAGCACAAACAAAAGCCTTCCCCCCCCCCGCCCCCAAGATTTGAAAGTATCTTGTCCCCTTATTGGTCCTTTGGGTCAGATGCCAGCCTGGTTTCCTGAGCTTCTTAACCCTTTACAGGGAAAAGGATTTTGGAGTCTCTGGCCAGGAGGGATTTTATAGTACTGTACACAGGACAGCTGTTACCCTTCCCTTTATAGTTATGACACACACCCCAAATCACAGATCGTGTTGGACATCCGGTTCCACACTGGCTGTGATTTCTTCCTGGAGCTCTAGGAGAAAACAGAGTTAATAAGACACATGTACCTTTAGACATACTACTGATTATATAAAAACTAACAATATGTTCTACATTCCAAGAACAATTTTTAACCAGTTGATTCTGGGAAACTTTCCCGGGAGAGTGCATCAGCCACTTTGTTAGAATCTCCTGAAATGTGTTGTATTTCAAAATCAAAATCTTGAAGAGCTAAACGGAGGGTGCTTTGTAGGTTGCTTACAAAGTCTAGAATGTTAGTTCCTGGAGAAGGCGTAAACCCCTCCCATTGCTGCTTCACCAACTGTAATGGCCCCTTAACCTCGCGGCCATACACAAGTTCAAATGGTGAAAACCCTAAACTGGGATGTGGTACAGCCCTGTAGGCAAACAGCAACTGCTGCAACACTAGGTCCCAATCATTGGAGTGTTCATTTACGTATCATGGCCCCCAAAGTTCCATTAAACCTCTCCACCAGGCCATTGGTTTCGTGGTGGTAAGGGGTGGCAACCAAGTGATTCACCCCATGAGCTTCGCACAGGTTTTTCATGGTCCCTGCCAGGAAATTAGTTCTCAAATCTGTAAGGATGTTGGAGGGCCACCCTACCCTGGCAAAAATGTCTGTTAATGCCTGGCACACACTTTTAGCCCTGGTGTTGCTTAAGGGTACTGTTTCCGGCCATCGGGTAGCAAAATCCATGAAAGTCAGTACGTACTGCTTTCCTCTGGGTGTCTTCTTTGGGAAAGGACCCAGAATATCCACAGCTACTTGCTGAAATGAGACCTCAATTATGGGTAGTGGCTGGAGAGGGGCTTTAACCTGGTCTTGGGGCTTTCCCATTCGTTGGCACACCTCACAAGACCGGACATAATTAGCAACGTCCTTGCCCATTCCCTCCCAGTGGAAGGACTTCCCCAACTGGTCTTTGGTTCTGTTCACCCCAGAATGGCCACTGGGATGATCATGGGCTAAGCTCAAGAGCTTTACCCGATACTTAGTGGGAACTACCAACTGTCTTTGAGGATGCCAGTCTTCCTGGTGTCCACCAGAAAGAGTCTCCTTGTATAAAAGTCCTTGTTCTACAACAACCTGGGATCGGTTAGAAGAGCTGAGAGGCGGTGGGGTGCTCTGTGCCGCCGCCCAAGCTTTCTGAAAGCTGTCATCTGCTTCCTGCTCAGCCTGGAACTGTTCCCTTGATGCTGGAGACATCAGTTCCTCCTTGGACTGTGGACTGGGGCTTGGCCCCTCTGGAAGTGATGCAGGTGCTGGGGCTGTTTCCATTGACTGTGAACCGCTGTCCGCTGGTGCACTATGTGGTATTTCAGGCTCTGGCTGAGCCTCTTGGGTAGGGTTATCTGCTGCTTCCGCCAGTTCAGGCTCGCTGGTGCCCTCTGGCATTGGAGTTGTAGATGGGTTTGCAAGCGCTGGACTCAGTGCTGGCAATGGTTCTGGTGCTGGTTGCATTGCCAGTTCCGGTTCTGGGACTGGCTTTGGCTGGGTCTCTGGGATTGGATCCACTACGGCTGTTGCAGTTGTTGGCAGGGGATCCGGTTCCACCACCTTTGTTTGGGTCTCTGGTAACACAGACGGGGCCCTGGTGGACGGCTCAGGAACAGGGATGGGGGTGCAAGCTTGCTTAGCCTGGCTGCGGGTGACTATTCCCACCCTCTTGGCTAGCTTCACATGGTTGGCCAAGTCTTCCCCCAGCAGCATGTGGATGGGATAATTGTCATAGACTGCAAAAGTCCACATTCCTGACCAGCCTTTGTACTGGACATGCAACTTGGCTGTAGGCAAGGTTACAGACTGTGACACGAAGGGTTGAATTGTCACTGGAGCCTCCGGGTTGATGAGTTTGGGGTCCACTAGGGATTGGCGGATAGTTGACACTTGTGCCCCAGTGTCCCTCCAAGCAATAACCTTCTTTCCGCCCACTCTCAAGGTTTCCCTTCGCTCCGAGGGTATGAGAGAGGCATCTGGGTCTGGGGATCTTTGGTGTGATTTGGGTGTAATGAACTGTGATCGGTTGGGGTTCTTGGGGCAGTGAGCCTTATGTCCCAGTTCATTACATTTAAAACATCGCCCTGCTAAGGTATCACCGGGGTGATGTTGGTTGATGGAGACTGGTGTGGTGGGGTGAGAAGGTGTCTGGGGTTTCCCTTGGGATGTGGGTGGGACCTTGGGTTGTCCCCGGTGGTAAGGTTTTGTTTCGGCTTGCCCCTTCTGGTATTCACTCCAACTGCTACTAGTTTTTTTTCTTTTCTGCCACCTCCACCCATTTGGCTCCAATCTCCCCCGCCTCGGTTACAGTTTTGGGCTTCCCATCTAGGATGTACCTTTCTATTTCCTCAGGAACACCCTCTAAAAACTGCTCCATTTGCCGTAGGAAGGGCAACTCTTCCGTAGATTTAACATTTGCTCCTGATATCCAGGTATCCCAATTTTTTCCAATGTGGTAGGCATGTCGGGTAAATGACACATCGGGTTTCCACCTTAAGGCTCTGAACCGCCGACGGGCATGCTCAGGTGTTAGCCCCATTCTGATTCTGGCCTTGTTTTTAAGAAGTTCATAACTGTTCATGTGTTCCTTAAGCATTTCAGCCGCCACCTCTGCTAAGGGTCCACTGAGCTGCGGCCTCAGCTCTACCATGTACTGGTCTGCAGTGATGCTGTATCCAAGGCAGGCCCTTTCAAAATTTTCTAAGAAGGCCTCAGTATCATCGCCTGCCTTGTAGGTGGGGAATTTTCTGGGATGGGAAGTGGTACCTGGAGAGGAGTTGTTAGGAGTGGCTGTTGCATCTGGCCTAGCCCTTGCTACTTCCAGTTCATGCTTCCTTTCTTTTTCTCTCGCCTCCTCTTCGGCTTTTTCCAGCTCCATCTCTCTCTTGTGGGCCTCCTCTTTGGCTTTCTCTTCTCTTTCATGGGCCTCTCTTTGGCTTCTTTCTCGAGGTGTTTTTTAATTTGAAGCAGTCTCTGATGTTTTTTCTCATTTTCTTCTGCTTCTAGTCTGGTCAGTTCCAATTTGTTAGCTACTTCTTTGGTCATTTTCCTGTTTTCTTGTGCTGGGTCACACCCCTCTGCAGTTGACTGAAACTGGGATGCACTTAGCTCAGGCTGCTGCTGAGTTAACAGAGACTTTCTAACTAGCTACTCGCGAGGATGTAAAAAGAAAAAAAAATCAGCTTGTAAATTCCTTTTATCAGTCGTTTGCTCATTAATTGAACCCTCCTCTTAACAAAGGCTCTTGTTAAAAAAACTTAACACCTCCGCCTTCAGGCAAGGAGAGATCAGATATGCATCTACCTTCAGCTCTGCTTTCCAAGCAGCTAGAAGGGGGAAAAAAAAAAATCTTACTGGCTTTTGGGTTTAAAATTAATCCCCCCGCTCTGCCACCATGTCAAGGCTGTATCCCCACTTTGAACTTTACAGGGAAAAGGATTTTGGAGTCTCTGGCCAGGAGGGATTTTATAGTACTGTACACAGGAGAGCTGTTGCCCTTCCCTTTATAGTTATGACAGGGGGTAACATACAGAGTATAGGGGGATGCTAGTATTTTGGTATTGGACAGCACCTAACATATACAGTGTGCAATGTCCCCGATGGGGGGGTTACGGTGGGTGAGATCAAGATACAGTCAGCAAGCAGTGAGGGTACATCACTCATACAAAAAGTACAGGCAGTTGTGGGTATATAATTAAGCGGGCTGGGTAATGGGGATGGGTGACCCTCACATGACAGAGTTCAATTCGGTGGGCTCAGGACTCAGAGGACAGGCTCCAACAGAGGAAGTCTACTGGTCTCTTAGCCAAAAGGCAGAGAAGTTTTTCACTTGACCAGAGCTCAAAGAGCTGGGAAAAACGAGAGCTGTACCTCCGCCACAGCTTTCTACGTCACCACGAGGAGCTCCCAGACAGGGACCAAATGCCATCAAGGAGACTTGGACAACTAGGAAATGCTTAAGTGACAATCACTCCCCCAAATGACTCCAATGTAATAATTCAAAGCAAGAACTCCACACACAAGTCTGCTTAAAGACCGAGAATTCTTTCAGTCTGGTTACTTGGGATCCTCTCGCTGCTTTCCCTGGCTGCTGCTGCGTTGCATAAACCCACCCGCTTCCTGTGACGTACTCCATCCCTGTTAACTCTCGCAGCAAAACAGAGTCAAGAAAACGTGTGCAAGCGCTATCCCGGCTGGCCAAACCGCATGGGGCTCTTCTACGGTTAGTGCGGCTCCTGGAGTTCTGCCCCCATTCTCCACCTACCAGACTGGCGGGGAGCTCAGGGGTTCTGCCCTGCAGCAGGGTAGTGGGGCTAGGGGCTTCTGCTGGACGAGACTGGTGCCTGCCACTTTCCATGCACCGAATGCTTAGGGCAGATTGCCTAGAAAAATGCTGCAAGAAAAGCTGACACCTCTCTCTCTTAGCGTTCGCTTCTCAATCTTCTGTCTCACCAAGGATCGCTAATTAATTTTGAGGAAAACACCGCGGATACACACTGACGACAAGCTATAGAGGTGAAAGAGAGAGAATGGTAATCGTTGGGCAGGCATTGAGAGAGTGAGAAAATCTAGCCTATATTCAAGAAAAAAATAACTATTCTAGGCTTTAATAGCCTACAAATCATAGATGCACATAGTTTGAAACCACTTGCTCACCAAGTTCTCAGAATATTTCATTAATTGATAAATCGATAGATCTTCCTTCGCTTCTCTGAAAACCCTCTATCCTTTCGTCAGGATTCTGTGATATTTACTGTGAAGTTTCCCGAAACTGATGGAGGGAAGCCAAAACAAGATCCGCTCGACCCAAGTCCATAAGACGATCACCTGCAAACTCAGTCATGTGAAGCATGGATAGCGGATGAAGCGCAAAGCAGCGTGTGCACTAAAGTACACAATTGTACCTATACAGATCAAAAGAAGAAAACCCACAAACCCTTAAGAAAATGAAGAAAAACACTATATGACTGAGCGTGCTGGACCATAAACAAGAGACGGTTGCTTTGTAAAACTAATTTGTTCTTTCTGTAGCAACTCCTGGATGATTATCCAAAATGCTTCATTGTGGGAGCAGACAATGTAGGATCCAAACAGATGCAGTCGATCCGCATGTTCCTGCGTGGGAAGGCTGTTGTGCTGATGGGGAAGAATACCATGATGCGCAAGGCTATCCGTGGTCATCTGGAGAATAACGCTGCTTTGGAAAAGTGAGTAAAATACTGTGATTCCACACTCTGTTCCTGGGGAAGACTGTATGTTCCCTGAAGGAGTGAAACTGAATGGTGCTGTCTTTCCCCCAGGCTGTTGCCTCATATCCATGGGAATGTGGGCTTTGGGTTCACCAAGGAGGATCTGACTGAGATCAGGGACATGCTGTTGGCTAACAAGGTAAGGGAGGAGGACACTGTTATAATGCGTTTACTCAGGGAGGTCTTGGGGCCTGATCTGAAGGAAGGAGAGAGTGTAACACTGAACATTCTCTGTGGATGTGTGATTTTAGAAGGGAGACAGATACTGACCCCACCCCATCCTGTTTTGGTTTTTACTGCTCCGGGCTCTCTAGAGTTCTGAGAACTCCTTTTTCATGGAGGTCATTGTTAATTTAGCCTTGTGGAAATGACTGAGATGGGAAAGCTGGTTTAATCCCTCCATAGGCAGGGTAGGAGGCAACATGATCCAGTGAATAGGGCACCAGAGAATCAGAAAAAAATGGCTTTTGTTTTCAACTCTGCCCATGACTTTGTCTGATCTTGGATAAGTCACTTAACCTTCTGTCAAGTATCAGAGGGGTAGCCGTGTTAGTCTGAATCTGTAAAAAGCAACAGAGGGTCCTGTGGCACCTTTGAGACTAACAGAAGTATTGGGAGCATAAGCTTTCGTGGGTAAGAACCTCACTTCTTCAGATGCAAGTAATGGAAGTAATCTCTGCCTCTGGAGATTTCCACTACTTGCATCTGAAGAAGTGAGGTTCTTACCCACGAAAGCTTATGCTCCCAATACTTCTGTTAGTCTCAAAGGTGCCACAGGACCCTCTGTTGCTTTTAACCTTCTGTGTTTGTTTTTCCCAATTGTACAGTAACTCCTCACTTAATGTTGTAGTTATGTTCCTGAAAAATGCGACTTTATGCAAAACAATGTTAAGTGAAGCCAATTTCCCCATAAGAATTAATATAAATGTGGGGGGGAGGGGTTAGGAGGAAATTTTTTTTGCCAGACAAGAGACATTATATACATATGCAGTATAAGTTTTAAACCATTTTAAACAGTTTAATATTGTACACAACAATGGATGAGTGTGAAGCTTGGTTGAGGTGGTGGAGTAAGAGGGTGGGATATTTCCCAGGGAATGTCTTGCTGCTAAATGACAAACTAGCACTTGGCTGAGCCCTCAAGGGTTAACAAGCTGTTGTTAATATAGCCTCACACTCTACAAGGCAGCATGGACTGAGGCAGGAGGGAGGAAGCACAATAGTCGCAGGGCAGTGGCTGCAAACACTTCCCTGCAAAAACTGAACACGATGATGAACCCACGCTATCCAGCTAGAGCGCACCACTCCCTCCTCCTGACAGCACAGGCACGGCTGCACAGGTGCTGACTTTGACAAGTGCTTGGGGGTGTGTGCATGAGTGATAAAGGGGCAACACACATCTCTAAGTACGCTGGCCCCACTTCAAGTATGCTGCCCTTTTAAGAAGGTCAGACAGGAAGCATTGGCTTCCAGCAAGCTCCCCCCTTTCTGTCCCTGAGCCCTGTCCCCCTCCTCTGCTTTGTGGAGAGGGGGTATGGAGCGGGGGGGGGGGGTGGCAGGAGCAGGGGGACATCCTGACATCAGCACCCTCTTCTCTTCCCCTCCCACCCCCCGCAAGCAGGAAGCTCCCGAGAGCAGCTCCGAGGCAGAGGGAAGGTCAGGAGCAGCGGGGGAGCACCTGAACTGCTGCTGGGCAGCTGCTGAGTCTCGTACCTTACAGGGAATTTAGGGGAGCTGATGGGGAGATGCCAGCCCCTCCGGTTCTAATCCCCAAGAGGAGGAGCTGCTCTTCCAGGGAATCCTGCAAGCGGTGGCCAAAGCAGGCGGCTGCCAAACAACGTGATAAGGGAGCATTGCGCAACTTGAAATGAGCCTGTTCCCTAATAGATCAGCAACGTAACGACGAACATCGTTAACTGGGACAACATTAAGTGAGGAGTTACTGTACGGGAAACCTGAGCCTGCTCTGACTCTATGGAGGAACAGCTCCATAAAAATGCAAAGGATAGTCTCCTGTATCCCATGTTAAGCGTCCTAGATGCAGTTTGTTAGAGGGGAGATAGAAGCTGCGTCCAGGGAACGACCAACAGAAATGATTCAGTTACTTGTGAACTGGCTGGATGTGAAGTGATTTGACTTATAAAATGACCTTGAACGAAGGAACAATCTGACTGCTCATGGCAAATTTATAAGTCTCCGTGCTCAGAGAGGTCAGAACTATTTAGATATGTCTTTTCGGCCACAAATACCGCCCGCACTCTCATATTCGCCGACTGTGGAAAAGTAGCAAGAACAGGGAGACGGCTTTTTCAGTGTTCCAATTTCTGCTGCTGTTACTTTCTTTCTCAAGTTAATAGAACTCCCTCTGCGGCTCTAGGAGCCTGAGAGCTGCTTCCAGCCGCCTCCCCAAACTGCACAGTCCCTTTGAAGTTGCTGCAGCTGTGACTTTTTCCTGATCCATGACAAGTTCTAACCACGTCAGTTCTTTCTGCTGATCACAATGAAAGCTGGTTCTTGAATTAGTTCAGCAGCCGCCTGACAGTCCTCATTCTGGTTAAAGCCATTAAAGGTACATCTACGCTGCACTAAACCACCTGAGCTGTCCCTTGTCAGCTGACTGGGGTTTGTGGGCCTTGGGCTATAAAATTGCAGGGTAGACGCTTGGGCCAGGACCCCAGAGCCCAGGCTTAAGCCTGAGCCTGAACATCTGCACTGCAGTTTGATAGCCAAGCGAGCCCAAGTCTGCTGACATGGTCCAGCCGTGGGTGTTTTATTGCAGTGTAGACATACCCTAAGGGTAAGCAATGTAAACCCAGGGTTCAGACTCGGGCTCAGCTGTAATCCCCTTCCATCTACACACAGATTGCACTAACCCAAGGTCCCAGGGCCCTACAGGGCTGAAAGGTCCAAACCTGAGTCAAGCTGGGACCCAGGGTTCAAGCCCTGTTGGTTTGCTGTGTTGATGCAGCCCCACTGGACTCATGCTCTGGCAGTCTGCCAAAAGTATCCCACAATCCTATGGCTGATATTTTTGGTGGATAGTCCAGTTTTCCTACAGTGCATCATGAACAAAGGGCTAGAGTGGCCACGTTTTGGGAGGGTGCTAGGAAGTCTGGGATTTGGGTGGCTGGACTCAGTCCTGTGTAATGCAGTGTAGACAGTGGAGCCCCAGGTTGGCACCCAGAGTTCAGCCATTCCTAACCTGAGGTTACAAGAGCTGAAGCCCTAGATGAACAAACCCAGGATCTGTTAACCTGAGTTCTACTCATCCTGGTCTACATTGCAGTGTAGACACACCCAAACATGGATGCCCAAACCTTTCCCAACTCAAGCAGTAATGGCAGTTGCCAGGGGCATGAGGACTGCATGCAAATGGCACAAAATGGAGCAGTTTGCAGCTTCCCTTGTTTGTTAATCTCGGGGCATGGCTGGCAGGTCCCATCAAGAGGTGCAGCCTGGCTGCGTGGATCAAGCTGACACATTGCACACTGGGACTACAACATCGGGGGACTTCACCTTCAGATTCAAGATGGGGGTAGCCACTGGTCATATTCTGGAACTCCAGGGTTGTCATTTGTAGTGTAGGCTTTGTGGAGTCCTAAAGCCTGTAACAATACCATTCTGATATGGCAGGGAGATAGATAGTGGGTGTGATTGTCGGTCACAGGACTGGCAGCCAGGAAGTGTTGATTTCTAATCCAGATTGGAAACTAATGTCACAAAACAAGTTAAAGAAATCACTTCTCTCTGTGCCTCAATTTTTCCTATCTGATAAACTGTGGTAAACTTATTTCCCTCCCAGAGTGGTTGCAAAGATTAATGTCTACAGCACTCTGAAGATGCAAAGCCCTACAAGTGCTAAGTATTGGTATGAAAATGGGGAGTGGGGGTGTGGAATATCCGTAAGGGATAAGTAGTATCGGGGAAAAAAAATCACACACAGTTCTACATTAAAATGACATTAAATGTCCATATTTAATGTGGTGTTATGATGGTCATTAAAAATTGTTTAAGTGGAGTAGCACCCTAGAAGGTAAAGGATTGTGTAGCAGTTTATTGGGGCTTAAAGAGAGACCTTATGCCTTGCTGGTGGGTTTCTGTCACCATGTACCCTGCTGTATGCTGTTTTATCACTTAGTAGTTAAGGAGGCTAGACCAGGGGTGGACAAACTACGGCCTGCAGGCTGGATCCGGCCCCTCAGGGCTTTGGATCCAGCCTGCAGGACTGCCTCCGGTGGCGCTGCGGGCCCCGCGCTGTTCTCAGAAGCGGTCGGCACCACTTCCCTGCGGCCCCCGGACTGGGGGGCAGAGGGCTCTGTGCATTGCCCTTGCCTCCAGGCAGCGCCCCCCACGGCTCCCATTGGCCGGGAATGGGGAACCGCGGCCAATGGGAGCTTCAGGGGAGGTACCTGGAGGGGTGGCAAAGGCAGCACATGCGAAGCCCTCCGCCCCCGCTCCCTGCAGCACTTCCTGGAGCAGCATGGGGCCGGGGACAGGACAGGCAGGGAGGGAGGGAGCCTGACGTGGCCCCAGTGTGCACCGCTGCCACCCTGGAGCCACTTTAGGTAAGCGGCGCTGGGCCAGAGCCCAAACCCCACCTGCACCCCGCCCCCCAACTCCCTGCCCTAATCTCCCTGCCTGCACCTTGCACCCCACCTGCACCCCAACCCCTGCCTTGAGCCCCCTTCCGCAGTCCACATCCCTCCTGCACCTCTGCCCTGAGCCCCCTTTGCACTCCGCACCCCTCCGGCATCCCAACCCCCTTCCTAGAGCCCCCTCATACACCCTGCACCCTTCCTCTGCCCCAATATCTTGCCCTGAGCCGCTTTCTGCACACCGCACCCCCTCCCACACACGGCACTCCCTCCTGCACCCTGACCCTCTGCCCCAGCCCTGCATACAACTTCCCCACCCAGATGTGGCCCTCGGCCCAAAAAGTTTGCCCATCCCTGGGCTAGACAGCAGAATGCTGGGTGGGGAATGTACTTCAGTTGCCTTCCCTTCCTCTAAACCAGCCATGCTTCACCTCTTCCTCAAGGAGGGAATTTCTTTCTTGCTTTTGTGATGTCAGTGGAAACAAATGACTTTCTTCTATGCTAGCTAATGGTTCTGCTTCTCTTCTGCATATCCCTGATCTGCAGTTTAACCCTGTGCTACGTGCAGCCATAGAAATCTTTGCTCATTGCTGCTATTGCAGAGTGAGGACACAGCTGATCAGTTGCTTTGTTGCTAATGTGCTCCAACAGTGAGCACCAGCCGATACTATGCTGAGTGCATTTATTGATTGTATTTTTAGTGTGTATGTTAAATGTCTTGGGTTCCTGACAAGGTGCCTGTGGGGCGCTTGTTACAAAGCTTTCCCCAGACCCCACCATGCTTTATCTTTCACTCCAAAGGGGGGTGACTCCAGTTTTACACTCCTCTTTTCCCTCTCAACCCAGTTTTCCCAACAAGCCGAAGTCTGCAGAACCATCTCCCACCATGATGAGCTCTTCATTGGGCAGCAACCTGTCAGAACTGGACCGACTGCTCCTAGAACTGAACGCTGTTCAGCACAATCCTCCTACTGGCTTCCCAACAAGTAGGAAGTGATGACCCATGTGTCAGTGCTAGGTATGTTGATGCCTGGATCTCACACCTCCCTCCATGTATAAATCTCCCTGTAACTCTTTTTCTCCCCTGCCCAGTTCAGCCTCCTTTTTGCCCTCCCCATATTGTACCTGCCTCTCTTTCCACTGTAAGTGAGGGTCTATTGACTGTTTCTTTTCCTGTAAGATGAAGCCAGCAGAAGCCCCTCCCTGCCCAGTGGGACTGGATCTCACTATGTTGTCCCAGAGAGCACTAGCTCTTTGGGGGTGAAGGCAGCACCCCCTACAAAAGACAAGCCAAAGCGGAACGGAGGGCGTGGGATTGAGGATGTGCGTCCCAGTGTGGAGAGCCTTTTGGATGAACTGGAGAGCTCTGTGCCAAGTCCAGTGTGAGTACTGACCCAGCTACTGTTCCCTTGGGTGCCGGGGGCGTTGGGGCAGAGAGGGGTTAGTGACTCCACACAGTTTAATGACAGCAGTTAGAGTGCAGTAATGGCTGGGCAGATGGCCTCCTGTTTCCTTGGTAATGAGGGGATTTGCTCTCTCCAAACTGGGGAAGGTCAAGGAGGAAGTTGAAGATTGTGGCCATGTCTGCTTCTTTTTTGGGCTCAGATTTACTGCAACTGCCATTGAGTCAGAAGCTGCTAACGTTGGAAAAACAGATAAGCGTATAATGGGTCACTTTACCATTTGCGGATACATGTTCAAATCCAGATGGACCTGTCCTCCATGAACTTATCTCATTCTGTTTTGAACCCAGTTATGCTGACTGAAAATTGTCACCATCTGACCAAATAAATTGGGTGGGTCTCAGTCTAGTGCCTACTGGATGGTTGCTCATATCACAAACTATCACAACTGCACTAATTGGCATCTTTGGCAGTCTCCTAGCGAGAGCAAAGGGTTGGAAGTGCCACAAAAGCGGATTTCCTGGAAGGCCTGTTGAGGCGTATTTGGGGTCCAAGCGTGGGGAATCTGGCTGTGCTGTTTTCCTTGCTGTACCTGTCCTGGGAATAAACAGAATCCCAAGAGCTGAGGCTGTCAGCCTGGGATTTTTCACCACCACCATGTTCAAATGTAACGTGTGTGGTTTTGTTTTGTTTTGTTTTTTTATCAGCCCTGCCATCACTGTGAACCAGAGTGAGGTGAGCAGCCCACAGCGGGTCACCTCCAGCCAGCAGCAGACTCGCATATCTGCTTCTTCAGCCACAAGAGAACTGGATGAGCTGATGGCATCTCTCTCGGACTTCAAGGTGCCCAACCGTAATAACTTCTGATCTTGTGTTCTCCACTCACTTGTCTGTCGTCCATTTCTACTGACCACCTCCTCTCCTCAGATCACCCACTGCAACCGTTACTCCTTGTACCCGTCAATTCTCGGTGGTGTATTAGTGCTGTCAAAGTGCTGCTGCAGGTGTGATTGGTGTGATGAAGTCTTATATCTGGTGTGGATAATGCAGAGACTTGTAAACTAAGATCTGTCAGGGTTTGCCCTAGTGTAGCATTCAAAGGGACTAGGCTAATCTTCTGAAGTGGTGAGCAATAGATAGGATATGCTGATGCCAAGTGCAGGTCTCATAATGTCCAGAAGTCTCTTAGAAGCAGGAAGGATTTTCTGATGTAACTGCTGCTGTGTCGTCCCAAGTGCTTAGCTAGCATTCAGGGGTGTTTCTCCCCATGCCAAGCACTGGATCAAGGCAATGCCTATCTCTGTCAACATCATGAGGGGAAATCCCAGCTGGTGTAGTGCCCACTTTTTTTGTTCTGATTCAGGAAAACACTTCATTGAAATAATGATTCACTGCACCTATGTTGCCCAGCAACACCAATTTGTACGGTGGGGATATCTTTTGCGGGGGATAGGGAGGAGTGTGACAGTGTGTGATTCACAGTGAAGTGAAATGCTTTGTTGGCAACAGATAGGAGCTGAGTTCTTCTAAGTGTAGAGTCCATTGTTTTGGTGGGTTGTAATTTAATAAGAGGAACCCATCTAGTTACTGGCAAAGACCAGCCTCTGCTGCTCTGGAGGATATCTCCTTTGTTGCCCTTGATTTTTCCCAATCAGGAAGATGGGAGATGATTTTTGAGGCTTCCAGGCAGATGATTTGGGCAGTAAAGATTTCATCTCATAGGGCAAGAAATTTCCAGAGTTGGGTTCAGGTAAAAATGGGGTTGACGTCTAAGCCTTTTGGGGCAGGAGGATGGGAAGTGCTTCATCGACACATCTGCTGGAACATCCGAATTTTCATACTGGATCAGACCAATGATCCAGCTATTTCACTGGCTAGTACCAGCTGGTTGAGAGGAAGGTTGAAGGAAAAAAAAAAAGGAATAACCTGCCCATGAGGGAAGTTGCTTCCTCAGTTAGTGGTTACCTTATGACCTGGAGTGAGAGGGTTTGTATCCCTTACATAAGATTTGTATATAAATAAATATAGATATCACACATGCTCACACAAACATTGGATGGTCTCATCCTTTCAGATGTATAATACTTTTTCTTACCATGCATAGCTAATCTGTGGAACTCATTGCCACATGATATCATTTATGCCACAATCTTAGCAAGATTACTAAAATATTCCATTTTATGATTTTTAATATTTTGGATTTTACTTGAATTGAATCTCTCTTCTATTATGAGTGAGGGTAAAGTAGGAGTGCCTGACTTACACAAAATGATGAGTGTTATAAAGAGGGTATTTCTACCATATCCCCCCTTAAGTCTTTTTTTCCCCCCTAATCCAGTAAAGTCCCAATCTTTTCAATCTGTTTTCATATGAAAGCTTCTCCAGGCCTCTGACCATTTTTGTCACCTGAATGCCCTCTGTTCCCACTGTATTTGTTTTTAGATGAGCAACCAGAGCTCAAGAAAATATTCCAGAATGGGGGAGAGGGTACCATGGATTTGACATTAGATTTTCAGTGTTTTCATTCCTTGTGCACCCTAACATCATTTGCTTTTTTGACTGCTGCTATGGGGGGGACGGATAGTTCAGTGGTTTGAGCACTGGCCTGCTAAATCCAGGGTTGTGAGTTCAATCCTTGAGGGGGGGCCATTTAGGCATCTGGGATAAAAATCTGTCTGGGGATTGGTCCTGCTTTGAGCAGGGGGTTGGACTAAATGACCTCTTGAGGTCCCTTCCAACCCTGATATTCTGTCATTCTATGTATGGAGCAAAGGCTTTCATTGAGCTGCCTGTTTCTCTTAAGTGTTTACAGTTAATTTAGAAACCAGAAATGGGTGTGAGGACTTTAAATTTGGAAGGAATAATTTACATTATTTTGCATTTGTTGCAATGAATTTAATCGGCTATCATGTGGCCCAATCACCTAGTTTTGTTAGGATCTTATGAAGTTCCTCAGAGTCTTCTCTAGTCTTGACTAACTTAATCTTGCATCACCTGCAGATTTTGTCACTTGGCTGTTCACCTTTTGTTCTCACATCAATAATATATTAAACGATAACATCTCTAGTCCAGAGCATATTCACCTTCTGTATGTTGAAAATTGACAGTTTATTCAACTGTGCAGTTAGGGTAGAAAAGAATTCCCTCTTTGATAGTCCCAAGTCTATTATTCAAGCCAGAGACAGGTGACTTAGAAGCTGCAAGATAACCTGTTCAGCAGCCATATGTTCATGACATTGTCAATGTTTAGCAAATAAAATCTCATTGTGGCTACTGGCACTAAGCACAGGTATACACAAGCGGACTCTTGATGGCTGAGAAACGTCCTCCTGCAGCCTAAGGACTTCAGCTTTCCAGCCTTTTGTGTCTCTTCTCCAGAAGAGACACTTGGGGTCGGGAGTCTGTAAGCCTGGGGGCTCGACTGTCTTACAGTCATTGGAAAGGCTGGGAGACTAAAGATCAGAGCACTAGTAAAAGCTGCCTGGCAGGATGGGTGGTGTTTGGCTGGGCCGTTAGTCTCAGAATACTCTTGTCCCCCTTGCTTGTTTCCTAGCTGTATTGGTGGCTGAGCCCAGGGAGCAAACCAGAAAATTTGGACTGTGCATTTGGGTTGCCGAAGTTACCCTCGACAGCAAGGGTTAGGGACAGTTTGCTTTTGTTTTTTAAATAATTTTGGTTTCATAAATACAGTAACTCCTTGCTTAAAGTTGCAGTTGTGTTCCTGAAAAATGTTACTTTAAGCGAAATGATGTTAAACTAATCCAATTTCCTCATAAGAATTAATCTCTCCCCATTTACATTAAGTTCTAGGGAATTTTTTTTCACCAGACAAAAGACACTGTGTGTGTGTGTGTGTGTGTGTGTGTGTGTGTGTGTGTGTGTGTGTGTGTACACACACACAGTATAAGTTTTAAACAAACAATTTAATACTGTACACAGCAATGATGGTGAAGCTTGGTTGAGGTGTGGAGTAAGAGGGTGGGATATTTCCCAGGGAATGCCTTGCTGCTAAATGATGATCTAGCACTCGGCTAAGCCAACAAGGGTTAACACATTGTTGTTAATGTAGCCTCACACTTTTCAAGGCAGCACAAATGGAAGGAGGAGACACAATAGAGGCATGGCAGTGGCCGCAAACATTCCCTGCGGAAACTGAACGTGATGATGAACCCACGCTATCCCGCTGGACCACAGCGCACTCTCCACTTTCCAAAGGGGGGAGTCTGTCTGTCTGTCTCTCACACACACACACACAAACACCATGTGTGTGAGAGAGACGCACGTTGCCCTTTTATGTACGCTGACCCCATTCTAAGTATTCTGCCTTTTTAAGCAGATCAGCAAGTTGAGACAGCAGCTGCTGCCAGCAAGCTCCCTAGGTCCTCTCCCTCCCCCCCGCCCGCTCTGTGGTGGTGGGGGACAGGAGCCGGGGGAGGGGGACACCCTGACATCAGCTCCCACCCCCCTGCACACAGCAAGCAGGAGGCTCCAAGGAGCAGCTCCAAGGCAGAGGGCAGGAGCAGCACACGGCAGTGGGGGGAGGGACAGCTGAACTGCCGGCAATTGATAACCTGCTCGGCGGCTGCCGCACAGGGAACTTAGGGGAATGGGAAGCTGATGGGGGGGGGGGGGGGGGAGGGCTGCGTATCTGAAACTTACAGCTACTCCAGTGGTGTCGAGACTGCATAAACATCTCCATATCTATTTCTCTTTATTTCCATTATGAGAATGGCCATACTGGGTTAGATCAATGGCTCGTCTAGTCTGGTATCCTGTCTTCCTACAGTGGCTGGTGCCAAATGCTTCAGAGGGAGTGAACAGAACATGGCAATTTATTGAGTGATCCATCCACTGTCATCCAGTCCCAACTCCTAGCAGTCAGAAGTTTAGAGACATCCAGAGCATGGGGTTGCATCCCTGACCATTTTGGCTAATAGCCATTGATGGACCTATCCTCCATGAAGTTATCTAACTCTGTTTTGAACCCAGTTATGCTTTTGGCCCTCACAACATTCCCTGGCAACAAGTTCCACAGGTTGACTGTGTGTTGTGTGAAGAAGTACTTCCTTATGTGTGTGTTAAACCAGCTGACTTAATTTCATTAAGGGGTACCTGGTTCGTGTGCTATGTAAAAGGGTAAAAACACAGCTTTATTCGCTTTTTCCACACCATTTGTGATTTTATAGACCTCTATCATATCTGATAGTTTTCTTTTTCAAACTGAGTCGAAAGACAGGATACTGGACTAGATGGACCTTTGGTCTGACCCAGTATGGCTGTTCTTAAGTTCAGAGACTGCAGAAATCCCTGAGGAGCTGAACAGGGCTTGCCTTACAGTCTCTGGGTTTTTTCTTTGCAGTTCATGGCCCAGGGGAAAGCTGGGGGCAGCTCCCCTCCGTCTGCACCCCCAAAACCTGGCAGCCAGTTGGACAGTATGTTGGGAAGCCTCCAGTCTGACCTGAACAAACTGGGAGTAGCTACCGTTGCCAAAGGTGTTTGTGGAGCCTGCAAGAAACCAATTGCTGGACAGGTGAGTCTAAGGCAGCATCTTGGCTACAGCAAGGAGTAACTGGGAGGGCTGTATCATGAGGCTGAAGGGACTGGCGATGCTGAAAAAACTGAAGTACTCTATTTATCCACTGGCCAGGTACGCTGTAAGCTCCTCCAGTGACCTCTACCCTGCCCTTGAGGGACTGCCCTCTCCTGAGATGATAGGTAATTCAGTTTTCATGCTACCCCAGTCCAGGGCTCACTTGAGTAGTAGAACGTGTAGTTAGTGCCAAACTCTACCTGGTGTGTTGTCACGTGAGTTGCCACAACAAAGAAGTAGAGTCGTCCCCCATAACTGCTCCATCTTCCCTATAGGTTGTCACAGCCATGGGGAAAACCTGGCACCCAGAGCACTTCGTTTGCACCCACTGCCAGGAAGAAATCGGGTCACCCAACTTTTTTGAACGTGATGGTCAGCCCTACTGTGAGAAGGACTATCATAATCTCTTCTCCCCTCGCTGCTACTACTGCAATGGGCCCATCCTCGACGTGAGTCCCTGAGCCAGCGCGTGTCAGTAGGAGTCTCCCTTGGCCATGCACGGGGGAGTCTGGTGCCGTACTGTCGAGTAGAAAAGCGCACATCCATCTACCCCAATAACTCTTCTCTTGTAGTTTTGGGATCCCTATTCGTCCTTCACCCTAGTGCTGTAGGGGAAATAATTGGACCCAGTGCAGCTATCTCCCTCCATCTGCTGTAGGGTCCTGCAATGAGAGGGCAGGTTCTACTGAACTAAATTTGCCCCATTGCAACTCTACTGAACTCAGTATTAGGATCTAGCTATCTTCACTGCCGTAAGGATCTCCTGATTTTCCCCAGTGGGATACCATGGTAGGTGTTGTACTTAAAGTACTGCACAGGATCTTTTCAGGGGGAATAAGACAAAACGCCATATTTATTAGTAATACATGTATTTATTAACACTGTATCATATGCCTATAATATATTACACTTACACTCACACTCCATCTTGTTGTTACCAATTAGTTGCTCCCCTTAAGTTCACTGGCCAGGTGAGTTAGATGGGGGAGGGGGTGGAGCTGGGCTTCTGCCGATCCAGATCGATGCTCCCATGTTGACAAGACGAGACCCGGGGTCCTTTGCAAGACACCTCACTTTTATAGCAGCTTTCCTCTTATTCAAATCTATACCAGATTCAAACTCTGTGTCTGTGTCCATTGGTCCTTTGTGCTGCTTTCTTTTGAGTGTTGTCCCAATGCTGCAAAGAGGGTGTTTCCAAAAGAAGATGCTTGCTTC
Organism: Malaclemys terrapin pileata; assembly: GCF_027887155.1. NCBI lineage: Eukaryota > Metazoa > Chordata > Testudines > Emydidae > Malaclemys > Malaclemys terrapin. The sequence goes on along the minus strand of NC_071520.1, from coordinate 10,718,035 downwards.
TAACCCCCGAGGCCCTTGGTATGTCTGCTTGTCTTTAATGAGCCCACTTGACACGTTTTATTGTTCCTGGGTCTGGCTCCCAGCCCCTCTCCAACAGTTGAGGCTGTCTGGAGGTGCTGCCTTCCATGCCTTGCTCATCCACACCTCATTCATTCAACAGGGCAATTGATTAAGAGTTGGGGGGGAGGGAGGGGAGCTCTTGTTCTACTGCTAGCAAAAAGAAATTTTTCTTCTATCTTATTCTATCCTTAGGGGCTATAACATTATACAAGAGCAATGCAAAGTTTCTAAATGAGGCCTTGACACACAATCCCATGAAAACACAGGTCACACGTGGGTAGACCCATCACAAGGCCACATGAAGAGGCACAACGCAAAGTCACATGAAAATAATCAGAGATTTATCTACATAGGAGGCATTCCTGCTGAGTTTCAGAGTACTGCATGAGACTGTGTCCCCTTCTCCCCCGGGTCTAGAGGAAAGGAGTGGTGTGTCTGGCCTTGTTAGGGTAAAGGGGAGTGGGGGGGATTGAATCCCCAAGGAGGGGGCTTGGCTCAGCTCTTTAAGCACAGTTGATGTTTGCTGCGCTCACTGATTGTGGTTTCTCCCAAACAGAAAGTGGTGACAGCCCTGGACAGGACATGGCACCCAGAACACTTCTTTTGTGTGCAGTGTGGTGCTTTCTTTGGACCTGAAGGTACTATTGGTTTTTGCAGAGAGAAGCCACTCTGGTGAAGCAAGTAAGGGATGGGGGTGGAGGCAACATAAGGGGCTGTGATGGGTCCTTTCCATAGAGCAGTGGTCCCCAAACTGTGGGGCACGTTTGGGGGGAGCGCAGGGCCCGGTCTAGCCCCCGTAGGGGGTGGAGAGGAAGTGCCACTCAGCCCCGCTCTGCTCCTAGCTGTGGCCCTGTCCTCTGGCGCTTGGCCTGGCTGCGGCTCTGAACCTGACAGCAGCTCCGGCTGCAACTCCATTCCCGACCCGGGCTCCAGCCCCATCCTCGCCCCCCCTTAGCCTGTCCACACCTCCCCCCAGGAGTCACGGCCCCGCTCCCGACCACAGCTTCGGGGAGTGGGGCATGGACAGGGTTAAGGGGGGGCACGACATGAAAAGTGTGGGGACTACTGTCCTAGAGCAAGTGATGTAGAAAACGGGGGGTGTGGGGGTAGAGAGGGACTGTGGTGTTACTTAGTGGATGGGGAGCTAACAGTGATTGCTATTTCCACATGGAGACTAAGGAGGTGTAGCATGTGCTCCTCCTTTAGCAGAATAAGGGATACCTCTGGTCTGTGACTGGGGATCCCAGCCACCCTGTTTGCCCCATGGAGTCTGGCTGGGTATTCCCATGAAGGAAGGTCACAAGCTGATGCTGTCTGGCTCTGTTTTTCCCTTGTGTCCTTGGCAGGGTTTCATGAGAAGGATGGCAAAGCCTATTGCCGCAAGGATTACTTCGACATGTTCGCTCCCAAGTGTGGGCTGCGCCCGGGCCATCCTGGAAAATTACATCTCTGCCTTGAATACCCTGTGGCACCCTGAGTGCTTTGTCTGTCAGGTAAGAGAGCCTGTGCTCCCCCCTGGCACCTGACCCCTCTCCCAAGTCCCCTAGGTGGGTGTCTGGTGGTTCCCTCAATCAGAACAAGGGGTCTGTGCCAGCACAGGACAGCCAGCCCCACAAACTACATAGTGTGATAGTGACCACGCACCCTCTTGCTTCTCTGCCTGTTTCCATTCAATTCTCTAGGGGCTTAATTCCCTCCCCTGCCCCATAGCCACAGTTATGGGCTTCTGCAGCAGTTCACTGATAAGCACAGAATTTTTCCAGTGGTTTCTTAGGAATAGTGAGCTAAGCTTTCTAAGCTCTTCGCCTCAGCACCCTGATTTGAAGAGCTTCCTCGTGTGCTCACTCTGGAAATGTCAACTTAATGAGACTGACCTATTTGGATCAACTTAGAAACTAATGAAATAGCTGTAAACTGAATATGCAGCTGGATAATGAACTGTAATGCTGCAGAATAAATACTTAGCACCTCTTCAAAGAGCCTTCCAAATATTTACCCATCTCCCAGGAGCAGTGTAAAGATTAATATCAGCCACGTGTTACCGAGACAGGCAGAAAGGCGGAGTTCAAAATGGGGCTCAGAACCCATAAGTTCCTGTTTCAAATCCTGTGCTCAGACCACTAGTCTGCTTTCCTCTGCTGCAGAGCAGCCCGCGTGAAAGGAGTTGGCTGAAGCTGTCCGTTTGAAACTCTCCATCACTCAGAAGGCCCCTGTGAATAGAAATTCTGGCAGTCTCTTGTGAGCAGCTGACCAGCTCCGTCCCTGCCTGGACCTGGGTTCAGGCTCTTCTGCTCAGGAGATGTTGCTGGGCATCCTTCCTGCTGCTGCCTGTTAGTGGGGGCAGCAACTTTTGGGCAGATTCTGTCTTTCTGTTGTTAGTCAGGCCAATTCCCAGTGTTTGTTTTCGAATGGAGGTGGATGGCTTAGTAGTCTCAGCGTCAGGCTCCCAGGAGCCTGCTGCCTTTCAATGCTGCAGGCAACTGGAGTTCCTTGCAGTTCACTGTGTGAGAACATGCCTGGATATGCACTTACTGTGGCTGCACCCTGCTGGATGCCTGCACGCAGGGCTCAGTTTGCATCTGCCTGTGACTAAGTAGATGTCCAACCATGCGTGCACTTGCGGTAGTGTGTGTGTGTGTGTGTGTGTGTGTGTGTGTGTGTGTGTCCCTAGGGAGGAAGGATGGGCTGGACGTTCAAGTACAAAACTAGGACTCAGGACATCTTGACTTTGCTCCTGACCCGTGTGACCCTGGGCAAGTCCCTTAATTGCTCTATACCTCAGTTTCCCCACCTGTAAAATGGGGGGGGGGGAATTCCTCCTAACTTCCCATGACTGTAGTGAAGGTACAGCCATTAATACCTGCGTGGGGCTTAGACAGTGATAACCATTATAGAGAGATGGGTGCCTCTTAAAAAACTGGTCTCTAACGGCTTCTCTTCCTAGACATTAAAGACCCAGTATCGCTTTTGTAAGGGTATGGACTTGTCCCCCAGGGTCCTTGCCCAAAATTTCTTCCCCTCCACATCTCTCCAGTGGCTGTCACCTTCTGCCTGCCACTGTATTTCAGTGGTGAAGTGACTCTCGTATGTGTATAGTTTGGGATGAGTCAAGAAGGAGGGTGCTGTCCCAGGGAATATGCATAATATCTGGCATTCTAAATGGGTAACTTAAAAAAACCCCTACTGGCAGTCACCTTCTTTTTCACTGATATGAGCGTAAGCAGGGCAGATACAGCTCAAGAAATGAAAACCAGCCCATTGTGACAAGGTAAAAGGTGCTCCTGCTGCCCTGGAGCATAAGGAATTCTTCCCTGCCTATCACCTGGGTGAGCTGGGGTGGGTGGGCTATAAAAGCTGTTGTGGTGGCAGCTGTCTCTGTGGATGGGGGTGTTCTCTTCCCTCCCAGCTTACTGGAAGCAGGAGAGGCTCTGGTGTTGCTTACCAAGTGTTCTCAGTAGTTTGGCTCTTGGGTTTGGATTTTCTTTGTGTTAATAAAGCCAGCCTGGAGTAAAGGGACATGAAGTATAGTTGAGGGCTTTATTTTCCCTCCCAGTTGCTGCATCTGCCCTGCTTACGCTCAGTAACCCTGTGTCTGCTGGGCACCCATCATCTTTGCAGCAGTACTTCTGCAGCCCCTTTCTGCTGGATGAAGAGGATTCACCCTGCCCACTTCCTGCAGGAGGCAGCTAGGGGCATGGCAGGCGAAGGCCTGGATTGTGGAGTTGCCTGTGTCCCCAGCTTGCCATATCAATCTGTTCCTTTTGCTTCCACCTCCTGCAGGAATGTTTCACGCCGTTCATCAACGGCAGCTTCTTTGAGCACGATGGGCAGCCCTACTGTGAGGTGCATTATCACGAACGCCGCGGCTCGCTGTGTTCCGGCTGCCAGAAGCCCATCACGGGACGCTGCATCACCGCCATGGCCAAGAAATTTCACCCAGAACACTTTGTCTGTGCCTTCTGCCTCAAGCAGCTCAACAAAGGAACCTTCAAGGAACAGAATGACAAGCCCTACTGTCAGAACTGCTTCCTCAAACTCTTCTGCTAGACGCATCCTAGCTGGGAACGGAGCATCTTTCTGCCACCTCACTAGGCAGCCGAGTCTCTCTGAGCATTACTGTGATTTAGAAACCTTGCCGGGGGAGGGGGGAGACGGGGAAGGGGGGTGCTAAGTGCTGCTCCAGAAAGACGAGATGGACCATTAAACTGGAAATGCCCATGCTGTGTTTCAGTGGGGAGATGCTGAGCCCCATCATTAAAGTGTTGTATGATTGTTGACAGCCGAGAGGAGCCTGAAGCGCTAGCGAGGAGATGCCTTTCTCAAGGAGAGGGCTGGATAAAGCCTTGAGTCAGCTCTCCCTGAGCCAACATGTGACACTTCCAAGCCAAACGTCCTTGGCTTTGGTGACACTTCTCTCTCGCTGGGGCAGTTAAGTGCTGTGTGACCCAAGCAGTAGCTCTGCTGCTGCACAGCAAGGGCCATGCTCTGACCTCTGCATTGCCCGGGCTGTGCATGGTCGAGTCCTGGGGCACACGGGATTTACTACGATTACAGCAGCAGCCCCAGAAGCTGTAAAGACCCTGCAGTGGAGTCTTTCCAGTTCAGTAACACTGCAGGGAATTGATGCCACTTATTTTTTAGAAAGGGGAAGTAGGGGGCTACTCTGTTTTTCTAGCTTGTGATTCTCTCCCCCTTCTGAATGGAGTGTCCCATTTTGTGCTGGACTCCCCCAACTCCCCAGGAGTGGGTAGGGCAAATGGTCCTAATTCTGTTGCTCCTCGGAGAGGAGGAAACTGGCACCAATTAATTTTAAAAGAAAATGCAGACAAATTTGAGGGCCCAGCCCTCCCCTCTGAGCGAATGTGGCTTATGCTGTGTGTCTGGCCTGCATTTTACTAAGGGAAGGGCCTGAAAAATCTCTCTAGGTCTTTTTTTAAAAAGCAAGGACAAAGTAAAGCTGTAGACTTCGTATTCCTTATTCATCTTCTTCTCTGCTCTTTGCTAATCAGGCCGGCAGTCCCTCTTCTTTGATACTGTCCTGTTCCTTACTCTTGTTCTACTGAGACTCTCTAGAGCAATAACCTTTGATATTGACTGTTACTGGTCTAACAAGTCCCCGAGGTCTGGTGACCCTTGGAGTTTTGCTATGGAACTGAATACTATATGCTTTGATAAAAACTGTGGATTTCTACACTGAGGTTTGAGTTCAGAACTAACTTTTAATCCTCTTCTACAGAAATTGGTTTTGAAGTGATTGTAAGAAAGCTACTTTTATTTCTCACACTGTGCTGTTCTAGGCAGGTGTACCAGTTGTGCTGGTTACTGCATCTGTAACCTCAATGCTTGGGTCTAACAAACTATTAACATGAAGTATTTTCTTTTTATTGGGGGTTGGGAGGGCTCTGGGTTTTGCAGGGGAAGGGAATGTGACTGGTATTGTTTTCTAGCACAAGCAGGTGAGCTGTGAATAGCTCTTTTAATTATCTCAGATCACCTGGAAAGTTTATTTTGTAACCTGTTAACTGCTGTATTTGACTTACCTGCTTTCTCCAAAGCCCGACTTCCAGGGTAACAAAAAGTGAGTCTTAATTCAGTGCCACATGATGCAGAGATGGAGAACCCAAAGTCCACCCTCATAGTTTTATTCCTCTTCAACCATCAGAAATGAGAGCAGAGGGTTAACTCGGGAAGGGGAGTTCTCCCCTTAGGTGGGAAGGATGGTCCTGGGGCTGAAAAAAAGGGCTGGGAGTCAGGAGATCTGGAATCTGTGCTTGATTCTGCCACAGACTTGCTGTGTAACCGTAGGCCAGTCACTTAGCCACTCTGTGCCTCATCTGCAAAATGGGGCAATATTCCCGCCTTGTAGGATTTTGAGGTTTAGTTCGTATTTGTCAAAGGCACTTTCAGATCTTCAGAAGGAGGGTGCTGTAGAAGGACAAAGGATTGTGTTAGAAACAACCCTACAGTGTTCTACACTAATGGTGAAAGAGGTGCAGTGAGAAGAGGGTTTTAAAATATGACTCTAGAAGATTCTAGATCTTTGGTTATTAGGGCATGGCACATTGGGGTGGCTACAAAACGCTCAAAATGGAAAAGGCATAGGGAGTTCTGGGATTAACTGTGTAAGAAACAAACCCTCACTTTAACAGAGGGATCCTAGCTTACTATTTTAAATAACCTTAGCTCGATGCTTCACTACCCCCCTTGAATAAGTGGAACTGTTTTTCACTGGTTTCCCATACAAATGAGCCTCAGTCTGTGGTTGTGAAAACAGGGTTTTGTGGAACAAGTGGTAAAACAAAAAGCTACTCCAGCTGGGCAGAGCACAGCTTTTGGGAGGTTCCCAAGGCAAGAAACTGTCTAAATGGTCATTTTGGAGTTGAAATTAGTTTTACTTAAAATTGGGATTTCTGAGCTTCCTGCTGAAACTGACACTTGTTCTGACCCCGCTGGTTGGGAGAACGGTCCTGTGTCCAGTGCACAGGACTGGGAGTGTCTCTGCCACTGCATTTCTGTGTGATACTGAGGGAGTTTATAGCCTTCTGTGCCTCAGTTTCCTTATCTGTAAAATGGGGATAATACTTAACCTACCTCACTGGGGTGTTGAGGCTTAATTCACGGATATTTCTGAAGGGCTTTGAGACCCTTGGAGGGAAGGTGCTGTAAAAGGGGAAAATCTTGTTACAGTATCCCAGTGTCAGAGCAAAACCGTTTCATCCCCTTTTAATAATGGTTTAGTAGTCTCCATGACCAGTACTCCCTTAGCAAAATGTTGAGAGCTTTCCTGATCAATTGGGATTTAAACTGGTTTGGGGATGGGTCCTATGCTCATTGCTGCCTCCAAATGTTACTTTCCCTCAAGATGGCTGCTGCCAGTAGGAGGGTCAGAAATACCCATTTTAAATTTCCTAAATTCAAGTACAGTTTAGACTGGAACATTTGAAATGCTGTACAGAGCAAACTGGGGAAAGGGATGTGTTAAGATTGCCCTGGGTGATTAGCAAGCATACTTCACAGATACTGATGGTGCTAAAGTGCAGACCAGCAAGTTGTACTACTGCACTGTTGCAGGTAGTGGGACGTGTCGAAGGAGTGGTTGGGGAGAGGGGTTAGGCGAGAATGTGCTTTTGGAAGGCTGAGATGGGTAATTCAGGCTTAAACTGGACACAGGAGGCAGGTGTGTACAGTACACAGCCTCTGAGGAGCTACAAGACTGCATGCAGAGGCCTGGCAGCTGCCCATTCAGAGGCAAGTTAAGCTCTAGATACACCCCTGTTTCTTTGAAAGGTTTTGTGTTAGGGTTACTATAATGTTGTCTTGAAAGGCCTCAGTTCTCTGTTTACAATGATCTCCTCATCTGATGAACTCTGGCAGTGCAATCAAAGAGCTATCAGCCAAGGTGGGTCTCAATCAAATCACGCCCCAAATAGCTTGGGGGGATTTCCCTCTGGGTCGACAGTTACTTCATTTGGTTTCCCTTGTAAACTTCTAACTCTGCTTTTTTCCGTTTAAAATCCCTGTGATTATGCTAATAAAATTTTACCATTATTTTCACTTGACTTGGTTCCAGTCATTTCTAGGCTTGTGGAAATGGTTCAAAGCATCCATCGTCTGTAGCTCCTCTTGCCTTCCATGATGGAGAAACCAAAGGCCACACTGGCAAGAGCTGAGGAGGGGGGTGTTTATTAGTACGGTTTCGGCCTTAGCCTGGACAGGGCAGAGATGTAAAACTGAAACTGTCACTTGTGCAATAAGCAGACGTGAATCCTGACACACTCACTTCATCCTTCTCAGCACGATACGCTGGCGTTGCCACACCCTAGGGCCATGCAATAACTGCTTGGACACTGGGTCATGAAGAGTGCTAATACCCTCCGGTCGTTCTCAACCTCTGCATGGTGACCTTACTGACAGCATCTGGAAATCACAACCTACATTTAAACCCCCTGGACTGCATAGTAACCTTCCTGATGCACCTCTGTGCTAAGCACTTGTAATCATACCACTGATTATTCCGCATAACACCACAGATGCATAGGCTGTTGGCAGTAATAACAATTAAAAAAAAAAAAAAACCACATGCCTGAAGAGAAAATGCTATCCCTGCCCTAAAGAGCTCACCGTCTAAAGGGACTTATACAGGCCAATGGCAGTAGCACAAGAAGAAAATTGGGCTTAGCTCTGGGCCTTTGACCTTCACAAGGAATGATCCCCAAGAAGCAAATGAAAACAAGGCTTTGGGCAGGAACCCGGTCCTGTGCACAGTAATGCAGTAAACCTGAGGTCAATAGAAAGCTGCTGTTACGAAAAAATCTGTAGCCTTCCTGGAGACGAGTTAACTCCCAGTTTGCACTCGGAAAGTTGGAGGAACTGGACTGATTTCAGATATCTGAGCATGGGTAGGTGAGGAAAATGAAGTGGCCTTTATAGAGCTGAGACCTAAACTGATTTATTCAAATCCCCCCGATCCAGCACCAGAGCAAAGAAGCAGCGTCTGGATTGGCAGGCGGCAGTACAACAGCAGGAATTTCTAATTAAAATTCTCCCAAGCTGGCTAATCCTAAACTCTTGACGCTATCTGTGTGCTGTGCGCATGTATGACATCCAAAAGTTGACAGGAATGCAGTGTTAAGGTCCCCGCCTTAGAACTTTAATTCACAACTTAACAAGAAGTTAAAGCTTCTCCCAGCACCATTAACCGGGCCCTGTTAGGAGCACAAAAAATATATATATTTTTTCATGTTAAACATGTAGCTGAATGTATTGCTGTTTTGGTTTAGCACATACACAGGGCCAGAAATCACCCACCTCTGGTGTTTGCCTGGCTCTGGGCAACGGAATATGTTCCTTTAAAAATATCTAGTTTTGGGGGAAAGACTAAAATGTCACCTTCCCCCGTTCTTGTTTTTGCACCTGCCATTTTCCCTTGCTCCCAAAAATGCAGTGGGACGGAGAGAGGATTTGGCTGTTGTTTCATAGCGCTGGTTGCAAAATCCTTCATGCTAACAGTCCCAGCAACAGCCTGTTTGGACAGAAATAATTCGCATTGTTCAGTCTCCACATTCCATTCAGTTCTCGGCCTCTCAGCTCCAGTCCCAGCCCCCTTCTCTCTTCCCAGGCTGGGCTGGTTCATAGTGCCAGTTGGAATATGGTGACCTGTGATGTTGACAGCTGGGGACCTACCACCTCAGAGACTTGCAGTGGTTAATGACAGTAAGTAGTTTTCGCTCACGCTTTCTCCTTTTTTGACTTGCTGTGTCCCAGTTTCCAGCATAATTCTCCCTTCCCATTAACACAGGACCTAGGAGTGCAGCGCCCTGCCGTGGTGGTGGTGGTGTCATTGACTATTTACAGAATCTCCCAAGCCGGAGAACCAGACCTTGTGTGCCTCCCCCTCTGCTGCTGGCTGAGTGGGGTAAGTGGCGTGGAGCAATCGGCCTTTGAGGTTAGGTGGGGCCTTCCAGAGAGGAGGGAGGCTACTAGTTGTGTCTCCTGCTATTTGTGCTGAAGGCTGGGGCTACTAGCTAATGGGGCTGGGAGTGATTCGACCTGCACGCTTTGCCAGTCTCTGCCTGGAGCTGGTTTACATAAAGAATCTGAACTGCGGCAAGGCATGTCCAATACAATAGGTATTGTAGGATAAGTCCAGGGGTGTTTCTTCTGGAATATGAGCTGTGACTTTCTCTACATACTGCACACTAAACACACAAATGGAGTTCAATAAATAATGCCCCTACTGAACACTGCCTTGACTGAGATTTCTAATGCGATGTCTGGCAAACGTTCTCACCCCCATCTAATCCCAGTAACAACCGGCTCCAGGCACGTCAAGACACCACACACACAGGTGCAGCATGTACAAGCTCAGTTTGAAGCTGAGGATTAAGACGAACAGGTCCCAAGCTCTGAATATTTTACCTCATGATATCCAGGGATTGAGCCCAGATGCCGCACAGGCTTCAGGAAGAACCAGAGGCTTGTGTTTGCCACGGATGAGAATTTGGGAACCAACCTATTACGAACGGTACCAAACACATTTTTAAACCCAGACGGGCTGATCTGTTGGATTGAGCTTCAGGCTTGACAAATACTGTAGGGGTGATGAGTGGAATACCACAGAGTTTGCTCTGTGTCTTCAGTATGAGCCAGGAAGGAGGGAGATGCTACATCCCCTGTGCAGCTGGGAAAGACCCCTTGCTTTTTTTGGTAAGATTAGAAACGTGTCCCTGTTTGTTTGGGCAAAAGGTCTCTTCCTTCTGCAGAGCACTGGCTGTTATAGTGGTGTCATGTCTCAAACAGTGAAACCCTTCGGTCGGAAATGGGCTTTAGTCCTTGTCTACATGAGAAAGTTGCATCAATTTTATCTTTAAAATTATTTTTTTAAACCACAATCACCCTGTGTGGAGACTTAAACCAAAATAAGATGTTCTTATCTTAAACCTCTTCCTAATCAGCTGAATGGCAACAACCACTCCCGCTTTTGCAGAGGTTTATAAATCACACCTTTAAACTGAGTCGCTTTTCTGGTGTAGATGAGCCCATCTAAACATACAATAGCGTTAATAAAAGAGCTCCTCCCAAACCAAGCCCTCCTGTCACCTCATGGACTCTTAGCCCAGCACTCAGGTGTTGGGGTGGCTGACCAGAATTTCCAGTTGCATAACTAGACCCCAAGGCTGTTCTAAATGAAAACAGCACCACAAACCCTTTACTCTCCTGCCCAAACTGCTCCCTGCTTGGCTGACTTCACATCAAGCCAAAATGCAACAAACCAGTATGCGTACAGAGAGCAGCTGCTCCTCTATTGCACCGGCATCCATCTGACACTAGTTTTAACAGAAGCGATTATAATGAATGACTGAGCCAGGATCAACTCCGCCCTCCCCTGCTTTGCGCAAAAAAAATAAAAAAAAAATCTGCCTCTTGCCAGCCACTTCCTATAAATCATAAATGTCTGCTTTGCCTCAACCTGGATGTAGCAGCAGGAGCCCCTTTGGCCGTGGGTGAGTCTAGTGCCCTGACATTTTTAAAATATTGGGTTTCAGTGTAGGAATCTGGACTGCAGCGACTCAGAAATTACTAAAATTACCAGCCTGCCATGGAGCTAAGACCCATGGATATGTTAGTTCTATTCCAGGCTCTGCCACTGACTAGCTGTTTTGGCCTTGAACAAGTCAGTTAGGTCTCTGTGCCTTGTCTCCTACTGTAAAGTAAAAGCGTCTCAGCGCGGGGGCTGTGGTTCCGATGCAGCTCTCACACTAACTAGGTTTACGCGTCACTGGAGTCACTCCTCATTTACACTGGTGTCACAGGAATCCGAATCAGGCTCCAGCTCTTTAGAAAGAGAAAATACACTCTAGACAATGCCAGCACAATATACAACTAGTAATAAAACGGGGATAATACCTTGCAGGCGTGTTGTGTGAGATCATTAGGGCCTAAGGTGCTTTGAAAATGTAAAGCATTTATAGTTGTGCTAAGCCTTATTAGTGGAAGAACAGCCCCCGGTCTTAGATGGACTAGTCAGAGCCAGCAAATAGTTTTTCCTAGAGGAAAAAAAACATCACCAACTACTTGAAAGGCAAATTTCCACTGGGAGGGACCCTTTCACCCATGTCGCATTCATTTCTCACCAGCTTTTTTCCTGCCTGTGTAACAAATGACCTATTTGTCTCCACACAAGCAGTGCTCCCTCCCATAGTTATGGTTTCTCCTTGAGCTATAAGTGGAGTCATAAGGCCAGATTGTGACATCATAATCCCTCCTATACCAAAAGACTATGAGGCCACAGTGACAAGAGCAGTGAACATGGGTTTTGTATCCTCGGGGGAGAACGGTGCCATTTAGTGCTGTTAGTGTGGAGTCTGGGGGCTGAGGGGGCAAGGTCTTATTCCAACTTAGTTATCTGTGATATTGGCTGGGGAAATAAACTGTGTGCATGTGAGAAAGTGAGTATTGTGTGTGCCAGAGCAATTGCTTAGGCCTCTTGACCCCATTTGGTTCCTTACAGACTCACCCAGTAGAGGAGCCTCAAGGGTCACAGAGCTGTTGTCATGGTTCCTACAGTCTCACCAACCTCAAAACTCGCCAAGAGTTCAAAAATCATGCGAATCTCCCAAATTGGGGTTAATACATTTCATAGTACAATTTAAATATCAGGATTCAAATATTCAGATCCATCCCTCACAGGAAGTTCTACTAGGGGCAACTTGCAGAGAATAAATACGTTGTCCCTCAGTAACTGGGAATTGAAAGTAGGTTGTCTGTGAGTAAATATGATCCACTAGAGAAGAATTTCAGTCCCCTTGGCACTGTAGCTCATTTCTCCTGGTATTTCATCAGGTGGTCAAGGGACATTTATTTAGAACGCATCACCAGACATGGGCAATACCAGGAGAAATGAGCTACAGTTTCAATGAGAAGCCAAGACAGGTAAGTAGCCAAAATACTTCTTTAATTGACCGTATTTATTCAGGGACTAAATTCCTGATTACTGAGGGGTAATTTACACTCATGACATTTACTTTTCACAAGCTACTCCTAGTATAACTTTTCATAAGACCAGCAGACTGGCCATACTGGGTCAGACATAGCTGTTTGGTTTTATGCAAGTAGAAAGTTGGCAACCCTAGGGTGGGGCTACTCAGGGAGAACAAGGCTTTAAAAAGCCTGCTCCTAAGGCCTGGTCCCCACTAAGCCCCCACTTCGGACTAAGGTACGCAAATTCAGCTACGTTAATAACGTAGCTAAATTCGAAGTACCTTAGTCCGAACTTACCGCGGGTCCAGACGCGGCAGGGAGGCTCCCCCGTCGATGCCGCGTACTCCTCTCGCCGAGCTGGAGTACCGGCGTCGACGGCGAGCACTTCCGGGATCGATCCCAGAACATCGATTGCCTGCCGCCAGACCCTCCGGTAAGTGAAGACGTACCCTTTGAGACCAGAGGAGCTAGAGAACAGGAGAGTTTTATGAGGGAATTCTCCAGGTGAAGGAGAAACAACTAGGTGACCTTTGGGGTGAGCCTATTGTCTGTAGTGTGTTTGTGGTGTGCTTACTACTTGATTGAAGTATATAGTGTGGTCTGTTTGAGGGACCTTGTGCTGAGGCGAGCAGCCTGCTATGCAAGTGGAGAGCTGCATAAGGAGGCTTTCATCCCCAAGCCCTTTACCACCCATCAACCCCTAACCAGGGGGTGAGACTACGCAGGGAGAACAAGCCTTTAAAAAGGCCTCTCCTAAGGGATGAGAGAAGCTAGGGAACAGGAGTGGTTAATGTGAGTTTTACGAGGCAGTTAACCAGGTGAAGGAGCAACTGCGTGACCCTTGGGGTGAGTTTGTTGTGTGTGGTGTAGTGTGGTTGCTGCTTGACTGAATTATACAGTGTGGTCTGATCCTTGGAGGGAACTTGTGCTGAGCCTAGTGGCCTGCCAGGCAAGCTGAGAGCTTTTTAATGAGGCTTTGGTGGCCAAGCCCTTTAGCACCCAACAAGCCTTACCAGCTGGTGGGGCTCCTCAATATGCTTTGCCTGCACAGCTTACCTCTTAATTCTTGTTTGCTTGAGTTGAGCACTGGAGTAGGGAGTCAGGTCTGGGTAGGGTGTTTGTGCAGCGGTAACACAAGGAACTGGACTGGTATTGCAAGAAACTGTAAATACCTTATGTATGATTGACTGTGTTTGAGATAGAGAGCAGAAAAGAGCATTGGGGCTACCGTATAGCGCAGGGGTGAGGGTTGGATTAAGGTGGGGGCTTTCAAACCGGGGGTTGCAAGGTAATTACATGGGGGTCATGTGCTGTCAGCCTCCACCCCAAACCCCACTTTGCCTCCAGCATTGATAATGGTGTTAAATATATTGAAAAAGTGTTTTTAATTTATAAGGGGGTGGGGGCCACACTCAGAGGCTTGCTATTTGAAAGGGGTCACCAGTACAGAAGTTTGAGAATCATTGGATTAAGGCATATACTAACTAAGCTACAGGTTGGGGCCTAGCACTATGAGGAGTCTCTTAAAAAACAAACAAACAAAAAAACGGATTCCATTTCAAATATTATCAAAATCGGTTGATAAATAAAGGAGATACAGGAAAAAGAAGATTCTCTCTAAATATAGACATTTTTATTCAAATATGACAAATATATACATCTGCCTACACAAATACTCATACACATGCCCTACCTCTACCCTTCACTAATTGTTCATTATTGACAGGCAGGAGGCCAGGGCTGAGAAAAATCAAGATAATTGCACTTGTAAAATGAGTATTTCTATGCATGAGTGTGCTATCAGTCTCCTAAGGCAGCATTTTGTTGGCCAGCTGCTGCTGGTAAAATTCTGACCTTGCCTTCAAAACTTATTCATAACTCCTCAAGAGTGCATAGGCTGTCAGAATGGGAGTAGGACCATTCAACTGTGTCCCAGAAAGTCTCATCAATGTACCTCTCTGTTTCCCTTAACTCCTCCAGTTCAGCCACCCTGGTCTCCGAAGCCCATACATGGTCTCTGAGTGCCAGGAGCTCCTTGCACTGAATTCATACATATGCCACCTGCCCATAGGCCAGCTAATCATGCATGCTGCATTCAGTGCAATAAACTGGATAGCCCCCACTCTGTTGCTGGACTTCTGCCTGCAGTCTCTTTACTTCTGCAGCTCTTTCCTTTTCTGTGGTTTTATTTTTATCAGGGTTTTTTTATTGCCTTAAGTTTAAGGAACATTAATGAAGTATATCTATCTCCCCCCCACACTCCCACCTATAATCTCCCTCAAAACTCTCCTGTTCCCTAGCTCCTCTGGTGGCTTAGGAGCCGGGTTTTAAATACTGGTTCTCCCTGAGTAGCCCCCACCCCCTGGTTAAGTGCTAAAGGACTTGGCCATCAAAGCCTCCTTAAGAAGCTCTCAGCCATGCCTAGCAGGCCCCAAGCTGAGCACAAGGTCCATCAGACAGACAGACCACACTCTAGACTTTAGTCGAGCAGTAAGCAAACCACAAACACCCACTACAGAAACCAAACTGACCCCAGTTGCTCCTCCTTCACCTGGAGGAAACCCTTGTAAAACTTGGAGCTAGAGAACAGCTAATGCTCCAGAGAGTCAGCACCTATGGTCTGTAGCTGGTGTCTGCTGTGTGCTTGCTATTAACTGAAGTATACAATAAAAAAGCAGGAGTACTTGTGGCACCTTAGAGACTAAGGTGCCACAAGTACTCCTGTTCTTTTTGCGGATACAGACTAACAGGGCTGCTACTCTGAAACCTGAAGTATACAATGTTGTCTGTTCCTTTAAGGGACTCTGTGCTAACCCTAGAGGCCTGCTAGGAACCTTGAGAGCTGCTTAATGAGGCTTTAATGGCCAAGCCCTTTAGCACCTATCAACCCCTAGCCAGGGGGTGGGGCTTCTCAGGGAGAACAAGGCTTCAAAAAAGCCTGTTCCTAAGTAGCCAGAGGAGCTAGAGAACAGGAGCAGCTCACCTGAGTTCTGCGAGGGGGTTCTCCAGGTGAAGCAGGAGCAACGACATGACCCCTGGGGTGAGTGTGTCTGTAGTGTGTGTTTGGTGCAATGTAAGCCTTCGTAAGGTTGATGTGAAGCAGTGTCTATGGGATAAAGATGTCAAGTCTGTGGATGAGATGGCTTGTTTTAGCTGATGCCTTCAAACAGAATCAGGCATCTGTTGAGGGCAGGCCACAGAAAGAGGGGCTTAAAACTGGGGGGAAGGGAAGGTCCCTGGGAAGACAGAAGGGGGCTGGGACCCTAGAGCCCAGAAGGTGCTATCAGTGTAATTCCACTGATCACCTGAGGAATAAATGCCCTGTACTAGGAGGAAGCAGGCAAACAATAGCTCCTTAGTTCTGCTGTCCTCAACACAGAACCCCCCCCCCTCCCCAAGCAATTGAAACCTACCCTGTTTCCCCAAAAATAAGACAGTGTCTTATATTAATTTTTGCTCCCAAAGATGCGCTAGGTCTTATTTTCAGGGGATGTCTTATTTTTCAGAAATGAAAAATGCCTTATTATCGGGGAGGTCTTATTATCGGGGGGATGCCTTATATTACAACGAGAGGCAAAACTGTAAGTAGGCCTTATTTTCGGAGGATGTCTTATTTTCGGGGAAACAGGGTATCACATTGGTTCTGTGAGGTTAGCCTCTGCAGAATCTGATATGGAGCATGTTAAGGCTGTCTAAATTGCTGGTGGGTAATATCTGGGCCCCTGCATCTCTCTGCCCCAAGTCTCTCTGGTTAAGCAGAGTGTGGTCCCAAAGGCCAATATGTTGCCTGGCCAAATGGCAGTGGTTGTGGGTGAAAGCAGATTCTTCATACCACTTGCTAAAATGCATGTGGTTTGGAAAGTGTTTTGACTGGGGGCGGGAGGGAGGTAATGGAACACCTCCTATTTGACCTGCTCCTGGGTAATGATTTTTTCCGTCTAGCTCAGGTTAAAGCATTTGCCTGCAGCAGGAGGCAATTTTATGCTGGGATCCCCTGAGGGAAAGGGTAAGGTCTTAGGAACTGCTGAGAGAATGGGAGAGAGTCTCCTTGATTCTTCTGCAGCTGGGGGAAAGCCACATGCTTCCAGGTGGGAGGGTGGTTGAGACCAACTCCTACACTGCAGCTGGAGGCAACACCACATCAGGAAGGGATGGGGGGTGTAATCCCTGCCAGGGAGAGAACTGTTCAGCTTGCAGCTGAACCAGAGACAAACCTGGCTCTAGGGAACAGAGTGAAATGTCCCAGAGGAGAGCCCATAGAAGGGGCAGGGAATCTCAGAAACCACTGAGGTGGGTGAGGATTCCTGTGACTCCTAGCACAGAGAAGCAGGGTGCTTCCAAGTATGGGAGGGGCTGAGACTAGCTCCTTTCCAGCAGAAGGCAACATGCCCTCAGGGCCAGGAGGGGTGTTGTCCATTGATTAAGGAAACTGTCCCATTTGTTAGCTGGCAGAGTTCTGCAGGTGAAGGAGGGGCCCCAGAGGAGGAAACTGGGGAAGGAATAGTCGGGGTGCAGGAATGTCTCCTCACTAGTCACTTGGGGCAGGATGCCCAGGACACTAGGAGGATGGCTGGGTCAGCATCTGTGTACCCAGGCACTCAGCCTGTGACACAGGTTTTGAGAAGGAACCATGCAACTCTCCTCCTGGAAGGGAGCAGTGACACAGCTGACTTCTCAGGGACAGAGAAATGGGTGGCAGAGGGTACCCCAATCCAGGTCCCAATTTTTCAGGATGCTATTTCTGAGAAGTTTTTGGAAAGTAACTCTTTCTTTAGATCAAGATGGAGTTGAGACCAGGAAATTGCCAGGTGGTAGTCTGCCTGAATAGAAATGACCCAACTGATGGAGAAGGGGGGTGTTTTTCCCCCATGCTCGTGGAAGACAGGGAGCAGTTCTGGGAAAGCTGCTGGGAAGAAGTGCAGGGTAAACACATCTTCAAAGGGTAAACACATCTAGCCCAGATCACAGCCCTCTAGGGGGCAGGGAAGGACTCAGTGCAGGGAGGGGGAAACACAGGGTAACCCCGAAAGGGGAGTAGGATTTCCTACATATGTACAGTTCTGGGGTTGGGAGACAGCTCCCCAAAGAGCCAGCCAATGTGCAGGATCCCCCTAGACCCTTATCTTGCCAGACCCTATCAAAATGCCAGAAATAGGATGAAATTAAGAGCCCACAAATGTGACTGATTACATGGGAGAGAGTCAAAGGACACCATGGGTAATGAACAAACTAACCTCAAACTACGCTAATTGAACACAGGGCATGGTATCAACGATACTTGTAAACACCCATATTTGGTTAAAAAAGATTGGTATTAATGTTAAGATTTGGGGGGTAAGAATCTTGATACAGAAGTTAAATCTTATGAAAATGCTACTTTTCAGTTAACACCTGTAAACAGGTTTAAACCTTATCACAGCAAAGAAACCATTAGAAAAAAAAAACCTGGATTGCTGTGTGAGAATGGGGAAACTGAGGCACGCAGCCTCATGGCCTTAATGGCTGGATGCCAAGAGAACTATAACAACAAACTGCCTTCGAAATAGTTTACTGCAAGAGGGTTAGTCACTGACTAAGAGGGGAGGTGTGACGCTCTGTACCTCAGGGGAACACCCTACACACCATGTTCGGCTTAGAAAATGATTGTGTGGTATCCAATGCCAAGTTTGTCATGTTGGGTGTCTCTGGAAGGCTCGTAATGCACTGAGCATGGCTGTTATGGTGATGTTACTGTACTTGTTACAGTAATGTTATAGGTTATAATTTCATGTCTATATTTATGAGGCTGAAAATGTATCCTCATGGCTTAAAGCAAGCCCATGCAAAAACTCTCCAAGAACAGAGAGGCAGTTCACACCTCGTCAGGGCATGGATGGGGCCTGCTATGCAAGTGAAGAGCTGCATAAGGAGGCTTTCATCCCCAAGCCCTTTACCACCCATCAACCCCTAACCAGGGGGTGGGGCTATTCACGGAGAACAAGGCTTTACAAAGCCCCCTCCTAAGGCAGTGGTCTTCTGCAGTTTGGGTGGGGGTCCGAGTACCTTCTTTATTTTATTTTTTCCTTTGGCTTGGGGTGGCAAAAATGGTAGAGCCAGCTCTGCGGCGGGGCAGGGGGGTGCATGCTCAAAAATTGTTTACTGATAGGGGTGCGTGATCAAAAAAGTTTGGAGACCACTGTCCTAAGGGATGAGAGAAGCTAGGGAACAGGAGTGGCTAATGTGAGTTTTGTGAGGCAGTTAACCAGGTGCAGGAGCAACTCCTTGACCCTTGGGGTGAGTTTGTTGTGTGTGGTGTAGTGTGTTTGCTGCTTGACTGAATTATACAGTTTGATCTGTTCGTTTGAGGGGACTTGTGCTGAGCCTAGTGGCCTGCCAGGCAAGTTGAGAGCTTTTTAATGAGGCTTTGGAGGCCAAGCCCTTTAGCACCCATCAACCCGTAGTAGGGTTTGGGGCTACTCAGGGAGAACAAGGCTTTAAAAAGCACGCTGTTAAGGGATGAGAGATGCTAGGGTACAGGAGCTGCTAACGTGAGTTTTGTGAGGGAGTGCTCCAGGTGAAGGAAGAGCAACTATGTGACCCGTGAGCAGTGTTTCCTCTAATTTCTCACCCATGTGTGGAATGAATTTTATGTGCACCGATATGGAGGTGATATGACACATGTCATATCAGTGCACATAACAAAATTCATGTGGTGGGGGTAGGGCCAAGGGGTTTGGAGTGGGGGACGGGGCTCAGGGCTGGGGCAGAGGGTTTGGGGGGTGGGGGGAGAGCTCTGGGGTGGGGCTGGGGATGAGGGGTTTGGGAGTGCAGGGTGGGCTATGGCAGGGAGAGAGGACTCCCCCTGCTGTCTGCCTGCAGCAGTACCTGGGCAGCAGGGGGAGAAGCACCTCTCCCCATCACAGCAGCTCTGGGGCTGAGGCTGCAGGAAATGCGCCCAGCCCCCGCAGATCCAGGCCATGGCCTGGGCAGCGCTGTGGCCCGTGTTCCCTGAGTGCCTGTGCGGCCCTAAATGGGCTGCTCCGTGGCCATGCAGCTGTGCAGTTTACAGGAAACTTAGCCCGTGGGTGGTGTGTGTGTTGTGGTGTGCTTACTCCTTGACTGAAGTATATAGTGTGCTCCGTTTGTTTGAGGGACCGTGTGCTGAGCCTAGCGGCCTGCTATGCAAGGCTGAGAGCATGTTAAGGAGGCTTTCATCCCCAAGCCCTTTAGGACCTGCCAAGCCTTAACCAGGGGTTGGACCTAATCATGGAGAACAAGGCTTTAAAAAGCCCACTCTTAAGTGACCAGAGGAGCTAGCAAACAGGAGAGTTTTGCGAGGGAGTTCTCCAGGTGAAGGAGGAACGACTACGGCACCCTTTGGGTGAGTGAGTTGTCTTTAGCATAGGTGCTGACTTTTTTTTTTTTTTTTTTTTTTTGGCCGGTGGTTGCTTTTGAAGAGGGGGGTGTGTGTGTGTGTGTGTGTTTGGGGATGGGTGGGGGGGCTGAAGGGGCACTCTGCCAGTTTTGGGGGGAGCAGGGGCGGCTCTATGCAATTTGCCGCCCCCAAGAACGGCAGGGAGGCCGCTTTCGGCGGCATGCCTGTGGGAGGTCCACCGGTCCTGCGGCTCTGGCGTACCGACTGCCACAACTGCAGGACCGGCAGACCTCCCGCAGACTTGCCGCCCCAGGCACGCGCTTGGTGTGGCTCTGACTGGGAGCCTGTGCAGAGCAGTAGGGCGTGCTGGGGCAGTGGTCAGTGTCTTGGCGCAGTGCTGCGTTTTAGGGGCAGCAGGATGCATCTTGGGGCATCATTAGCTCTTGTAGAGTAGTAGATACAGTGTATTGGTATAGCAGCTCATCAAATAAAAAAGATTAAACTGATAAGAACACATACTATGCATGATCTTAGCCATGAGGTTAGCCTCTGCAGACTCAGATATGGAGCATGTTAAGGCTGTCTAAACTGATGGCGGGTAATACATGGGGCAGAGGGATTCAGGGGCCCAGATCTCTCTGGTTAAGCAGAGTGTGGTCCCAAAGGCCAGTATGTTGCTTGGCCAAATGGCAGTGGTTGTGGGGGTGGGCGAAAGCAGATTCCTCATACCACTAGCTAAAATCCATGTGCTTTGGAAAGTGTTTTGACGGGGGGGGGGGGGGGGGGGAGGTAATGGAACACCTCCTATTTGACCTGCTCCTGGGTAATGATTTTTTCCGTCTAGCTCAGGTTAAAGCATTTGCCTGCAGCAGGAGGCAATTTTATGCTGGGATCCCCTGTGGGAAAGGGTAAGGTCTCAGGAACTGCTGAGAGAATGGGAGAGAGTCTCCTTGATTCTTCTGCAGCTGGGGGAAAGCCACATGCTTCCAAGTGAGAGGGTGGTTGAGACCAACTGCTACACTGCAGCTGGAGGCAACACCACATCAGGAAGGGATGGGGGGTGTAATGCCTGCCAGGGAGAGAACTGTTCAGGTTGCAGGTGAACCAGAGACAAACCCAGCTCTAGGGAACAGAGTGAAATGTCCCAGAGGAGAGCCCAGAGAAGGGGCAGGGAATCTCAGAAACCACTGAGGTGGGTGAGGATTCCTGTGACTCCTAGCACAGAGAAGCAGGGTGCTTCCAAGTATGGGAGGGGCTGAGACAAGCTAATTTTTAGCAGAAGGCAACATGCCCTCAGGGCCAGGAGAGGTGTTGTCCATTGATTAAGGAAGCTGTCCCAGTTGTTAGCTGGCAGAGTTCTGCAGCTGAAGGAGGGGGCCCAGAGGAGGAAACTGGGGAAGAAATGGATGGGGTGGGGCTCCTCAGGAAGAACAAGGCTTTGAAAAGCCTGCTCCTAAGAGACCAGAGGAGCTAGAGAACAGGTGAGTTTTATGAGGGAATTCTCCAGGTGAAGGAGAAACAACTAGGTGACCTTTGGGGTGAGCCAATTGTCTGTAGTGTGTTTGTGGTGTGCTTACTACTTGATTGAAGTATATAGTGTGGTCTGTTTGAGGGACCTTGTGCTGAGGCTAGCAGCCTGCTATGAAAGTAGAGAGCTGCATAAGGAGGCTTTCATCCCCAAGCCCTTTACCACCCATCAACCCCAACCAGGGGGTGAGGCTACTCAGGGAGAACAAGGCTTTAAAAAGCCCTTCTCCTAAGGGATGAGAGAAGCTAGGGAACAGGAGTGGATAATGTGAGCTTTATGAGGCCGTTAACCAGGTGAAGGAGCAACTCTGTGACCCTTGGGGTGAGTTTGTTGTGTGTGGTGTAGTGTGGTTGCTGCTTGACTGAATTATACAGTTTGATCTGTTTGTTTGAGGGGACTTGTGCTGAGCCTAGTGGCCTGCCAGGCAAGTTGAGAGCTTTTTAATGAGCCTTTGGTGGCCAAGCCCTTTAGCACCCAATGACCCTTAGCAGGTAGTGGAGCTCCTCAATATGATTTGCCTGCACAGCTTACCTCTTAATTCTTGTTTGCCTGAGTTGAGCACTGGAGTAGGGAATCAGGTCTGGGTAGGGTGTTTGTGCAGCGATAACGCAAGGAACTGGACTGGTATTGCAAGAAACTGTAAGTACCTTATGTACGATTGACTGTGTTTGAGATAGTTATGTGAGAGCAGAAAAGAGCATTGGGGCTACCGTATAGCGCAGGGGTGAGGGTTGGATTAAGGTGGGGGCTCTCAAACTGGGGGTTGTGAGGTAATTACATGGGGGTCAAGCGCTGTCAGCCTCCACCCCAAACTCTGCTTTGCTTCCAGCATTTATAATGGTGTTAAATATATTGAAAAAGTGTTTTTAATTTATAAGGGGGGGTGTCGCACTCAGAGGCTTGCTATGTGAAAGGGGTCACCAGTACATAAATTTGAGAATCATTGGATTAAGGCATATACTAACTAAGCTACAGGTTGGGGCCTTGCACTATGAGGAGTCTCTTAAAAAACAAACCAAAAAACGGATTCCATCTCAAATATTATCAAAAGCGGTTGATAAATAAAGGAGATACAGGAAAAAGAAGATTCTCTCTAAATATAGACATTTTTATTCAAATATGACAAAAATATATACATCTGGCTACAGAAATACCCATACACATGCCCTACCTCTACCCTTCACTAATTGTTCATTCTCAACAGGCGGGTAAGGTCTCTCTGCCCCAAGCTGAGCCTAGCACCCAGAAGGTGCTATCAGTGTAATTCCACTGATCACCTGAGGAATAAATGCCCTGTACTAGGAGGAAGCAGGCAAACAATAGCTCTTTAGTTCTGCTGTCCTCAACACAGAACTCCTCCCCCCCCCCAAGCAATTGAAACCTATCACATTGGTTCTGTGAGGTTAGCCTCTGCAGAATCAGATATGGAGCATGTTAAGGCTGTCTAAATTGATGGTGGGTAATATCTGGGCCCCTGCATCTCTCTGCCCCAAGTCTCTCTGGTTAAGCAGAGTGTGGTCCCAAAGGCCAATATGTTGCCTGGCCAAATGGCAGTGGTTGTGGGGGTGGGTGAAAGCAGATTCTTCATACCGCTTGCTAAAATCCATGTGGTTTGGAAAGTGTTTTGACTTGGGGGGGGGGGGGGTAATTTGACCTGCTCTTGGGTAATGATTTTTTCTGTCAAGCTCAGGTTAAAGCATTTGCCTGCAGCAGGAGGGAATTTTATGCTGGGACCCCCTGTGGGAAAGGGTAAGGTCTTAGGAACTGCTGAGAGAATGGGAGAGAGTCTCCTTGATTCTTCTGCAGCTGGGGGAAAGCCACATGCTTCCAGGTGGGACGGTGGTTGAGACCAACTCCTACACTGCAGCTGGAGGCAACACCACATCAGGAAGGGATGAGGGTGTAATGCCTGCCAGGGAGAGAACTGTTCAGGTCGCAGCTGAACCAGAGACAAACCTGGCTCTAGGGAACAGAGTGAAATGTCCCACAGAAACCACTGAGGTGGGTGAGGATTCCTGTGACTCCTAGAACAGGGAAGCAGAGTGTTTCCAAGTATGGGAGGGGCTGAGACTAGCTCCTTTCCAGCAGAAGGCAACATGCCCTCAGGGCCAGGAGGGGTGTTGTCCATTGATTAAGGAAACTGTCCCAGTTGTTAGCTGGCAGAGTTCTGCAGCTGAAGGAGGGGGCCCAGAGGAGGAAACTGGGTAAGGAATAGTCGGGGTACAGGAATGTCTCCTCACTAGTCACTTGGGGCAGGATGCCCAGGACACTAGGAGGATGGCTGGGTCAGCATCTCTACACCCAGGCACTCATCCTGTGACCCAGGTTTTGAGAAGGAACTGTGCAACTCTCCTCCTGGAGGGGAGCAGTCACACAGCTGACTTCTCAGGGACAGAGAAAAGGGTGGCAGAGGGTACCCCAATCCAGGTCCCAATTTTTCAGGATGCTATTTCTGAAAAGTTTTTGGAAAGTAACTCTGTCTCTTTATATCAAGATGCAGTTCCAACCCCTGTAACAGCAGGGGAGTTGAGACCAGGAAATTGCCAGGTGGTAGTCTGCCCGAATAGAAATGACCCAACTAACAGAGAAGGGGGGTGTTTTCCCCCAGGCTGGTGAGAGACAGGGAGCAGTTCTGGGAAAGCCGCTGGGAAGAGGTGCAGCTGATCAAAGGGTGAAAACACCTAGCCCAGAGAGCACAGCTCAGAGCCCTCTAGGGGGCAGGGAAGGACTCAGTGCAGGGAGGGGGAAACACAGGGTAACCCCAAAAGGGGAGTTGGGTTTCCTATCCATGTAAAGTCCTGGAGTTGGGAGACGGCTCCCCAAAGGGCCAGCCAATGTGCAGGATCCCCCTAGACCCTTATCTTGCCAGACCCTATCAAAATGCCAGAAATAGGATGAAATTAAGAGCCCACAAATGTGACTGATTACATGGGAGAGAGTCAAAGGACACCATGGGTAATGAACAAACTAACCTCAAACTACACTAATTGAACACAGGGCATGGTATCAACGATACTTGTAAACACCCATGTTTGATAAAAAAAAACTTGGTATTAATGTTAAGATTTGGGGATAAGAATTTCGACACCGAAGTTAAATCTTATGATAATGCTACTTTTTAGTTAATACCTGTAAACAGGTTTAAACCTTATCACAGCAGAGAAACCATAAAAAAACCCTGGATTGTGTGTGTGAATGGGGAAACTGAGGCACGCAGCCTCATGGCCTTAATGGTTGGATGCTAAGAGAACTATAACAACAAACTGCGTTCGAGATAGTCAGTGACTAACCGTCTTGCAGTAAACTAAGAGGGGAGGTGTGACGCTCTGTACCTCAGGGGAACACCCTACACACCATGTTCGGCTTTATAAAATGATTGTGTGGTATCCAATGCAAAGTTTGTCATGTTGGGTGTCTCTGGAAGGCTCGTAATGCACTGAGCATGGCTGTTATGGTGATGTTACTGTAATGGTTAGTATCCTCATGGCTTAAAGCAGGCCATGCAAAAACTCTCCAAGAACAGAGAGGCAGTTCACACCTCGTCAGGGCATGGATGGGGCCTGCTATGCAAGTGGAGAGCTGCATAAGGAGGTTTTCATCCCCAAGCCCTTTACCACCCATCAACCCCTAACCAGGGGGTGGGGCTATTCAGGGAGAACAGGGCTTTTAAAAGGCCCCTGCTAAGGCACTGGTCTTCACCAGTTTGGGTGGGGGTCCGAGCTCTTTTTTTTGGGGGGGGGGGCGGGGGGCTGGGGCGGCAAAAATGGTAGAGCCAGCCCTGCGGCATGGCAGGGGTGTGCATGCTCAAAAATTGTTTGATAGGGGTGCGCGATGAAAAAAGTTTGGAGACCGCTGTCCTAAGGGACAGAGAGAAGCTAGGGAACAGGACTGGCTAATGTGAGTTTTGCGAGGCAGTTAACCAGGTGCAGGAGCATATCCGTGACCCTTGGGGTGAGTTTGTTGTGTGTGGTGTAGTGTGGTTGCTGCTTGACTGAATTATATAGTGTGGTCTGTTCGTTTGAGGGGACTTGTGCTGAGCCTAGTGGCCTGCCAGGCAAGTTGAGAGCTTTTTAATGGGGCTTTGGTGGACAAGCCTTTAGCATCCATAAACCCGTAGCAGGGTTTGGGGCTACTGAGGGAGAACAAGGCTTTAAAAAGCACGCTGCTAAGGGATGAGAGATGCTAGGGTACAGGAGCAGGTATTGTGAGTTTTGTGAGGGAGTGCTCCAGGTGAAGGAAGAGCAACTATGTGACCTGTAAGCCGTGTTCCCTCTAATTTCTCACCCATGTGTGGAATGAATTTTATGTGCACTGATATGGAGGTGATATGGCACATGTCATATCAGTGCACATAACAAAATACATGTGGTGGGGGTAGGGCCTTGTTCTCCCTGAGTAGCCTCACCCCCTGGTTAGGGGTTGATGGGTGGTAAAGGGCTTATGCAGCTCTCCACTTGCAGAGAGATGGCCCAGAGAAGGGGCTGGGAATCTCAGAAACCACTGAGGTGGGTGAGGATTCCTGTGACTCCTAGCACAGGGAAGCAGAGTGCTTCCAAGTATGGGAGAGGCTGAGACTAGCTCCTTTCCAGCAGAAGGCAACATGCCCTCAGGGCCAGGAGAAGTGTTGTCCAGTGATTAAGGAAACTGTCCCAGTTGTTAGCTGGCAAGAGTTCTGCAGCTGAAGGAGGGGGCCCAGAGGAGGAAACTGGGGAAGAAATTGAGGGGTACAGGAATGTCTCTTCACTAGTCACTTGGGGCAGGATGCCCAGGACAACCTCAAAACTCGCCAAGAGTTCAAAAATCATGCCAATCTTCCAAATTGGGGTTAATACATTTCATAGTACAATTTAAATATCAGGATTCAAATATTCAGATCCATCCCTCACAGGAAGTTCTACTAGGGGCAACGTGCAGAGAATAAATACGTTGTCCCTCAGTAACTGGGAATTGAAAGTAGGTTGTCTGTGAGTAAATATGATCCACTAGAGAAGAATTTCAGTCCCATTGGCACTGTAGCTCATTTCTCCTGGTATTTCATCAGGTGGTCAAGGGACATGTATTTAGAACGTATCACCAGACATGGGCAATACCAGGAGAAATGAGCTACAGTTTCAATGAGAAGCCAAGACAGGTAAGTAACCAAAATACTTCTTTAATTGACCGTATTTATTCAGGGACTAAATTCCTGATTACTGAGGGGTAATTTACTTTTCACAAGCTACTCCTAGTATAACTTTTCATAAGACCAGCAGACTGGCCATACTGGGTCAGACATAGCTGTTCGGTTTTATGCAAGTAGAAAGTTGGCAACCCTAGGGTGGGTAGGGTGACCAGATGTCCCGATTTTATAGGGACAGTCCCAATTTTTGGGTCTTATATAGGCTCCTATTACCCCCCACCCCCTGTCCTGATTTTTCACACTTGCTGTCTGGTCACCCTAAGGGTGGGGCTACTCAGGTAGAACATGGCTTTAAAAAGCCTGCTCCTAAATGACCAGAGGAGCTAGAGAACAGGAGAGTTTTATGAAGGAATTCTCCAGGTGAAGGAGAAACAACTAGGGGACCTTTGGGGTGAGCCTGTTGTGTGTTTTTGGTGTGCTTACTACTTGATTGAAAAAAGCAACAGAGGGTCCTGTGGCACCTTTGAGACTAACAGAAGTATTGGGATGCATCTGAAGAAGTGAGGTTCTTACCCATGAAAGATTATGCTCCCAATACTTCTGTTAGTCTCAAAGGTGCCACAGGACCCTCTGTTGCTTTTTACAGATTCAGACTAACACGGCTACCCCTCTGATACTTGATTAAAGTATATAGTGTGGTCTGTTTGAGGGACCTTGTGCTGAGGCTAGCAGCCTGCTATGCAAGTGGAGAGCTGCATAAGGAGGCTTTCATCCCCAAGCCCTTTACCACCCATCAACCCCTAACCAGGGGGTGAGGCTACTCAGGGAGAACAAGGCTTTAAAAAGCCCTCTCCTAAGGGATGAGAGAAGCTAGGGAACAGGAGTGGTTAATGTGAGTTTTATGAGGCAGTTAACCAGGTGAAGGAGCAACTCCGTGACCCTTGGGGTGAGTGTGGTGGTGGTGTAGTGTGGTTGCTGCTTGACTGAATTATACAGTGTGGTCTGATCCTTGGAGGGAACTTGTGCTGAGCCTAGTGGCCTGCCAGGCAAGTTGAGAGCTTTTTAATGAGGCTTTGGTGGCCAAGCCCTTTAGCACCCAATGACCCTTAGCAGGTGGTGGAGCTCCTCAATAAGATTTGCCTGCACAGCTTACCTCTTAATTCTTGTTTGCTTGAGTTGAGCACTGGAGTAGGGAATCAGGTCTGGGTAGGGTGTTTGTGCAGGGGTAACGCTGGTATTGCAAGAAACTGTAAGTACCTTATGTATGATTGACTGTGTTTGAGATAGTTATGTGAGAGCAGAAAAGAGCATTGGGGCTACCGTATAGCGCAGGGGTGAGGGTTGGATTAAGGTGGGGGCTGTCAAACTGGGGGTTGCAAGGTAATTACAGGGGGGTCATGCGCTGTCAGCCTCCACCTCAAATCCTGCTTCGCCTCCAGCATTGATAATGGTGTTAAATATATTGAAATAATGTTTTTAATGTATTGGGGGGGGGGGGGGCAGGGGATGTTGCACTCAGAGGCTTTCTATGTGAAAGGGGTCACCAGTACAGAAGTTTGAGAATCATTGGATTAAGGCATATACTAACTAAGCTGCAGGTTGGGGCCTCGCACTCTGAGGAGTCTCTTAAAAAACAAACAAACCAAAAAACGGATTCCATTTCAAATATTATCAAAAGCGGTTGATAAATAAAGGAGATACAGGAAAAAGAAGATTCTCTCTAAATATAGACACTTTTATTTAAATATGACAAAAATATACATCTGGCTACACAAATACGCATACCCATACCCTACCTCTACCCTTCACTAATTGTTTATTATCAATAGGCAGGAGGCCCGGGCTGAGAAAAATCAAGATAATTGCACTTGTAAAATGAGTATTTCTAGGCATGAATGTGCTATCAGTCTCCTAAGGCAGCATTTTGTGGGCTAGCTGCTGCTGGTAAAATTCTGACCTTGCCTTCAAAACTTATTCATAACTCCTCAAGAGTGCATAGGCTGTCAGAATGGGAGTAGGACCATTCAACTGTGTCCCAGAAAGTCGCATCAATGTGCCTCTCTGTCTCCCTTAGCTCCTCCAGTTCAGCCACTCTGGTCTCTGAAGCCCGTACATGGTCTCGGAGAGCCAGGAGCTCCTTGCACCGAATACACACATGTCACCTGCCAGCTAATCATGCATGCTGCATTCAGTGCAATAAACTGGATAGCCCCCACTCTGGACTTCTGCCTGCAGTCTCTTTACTTCTGCAGCTCTTTCCTTTTTTGTTTTATTTTTATCACAGAGTCAGCACCTATGGTCTGTAGCTTGTGTCTGGTGTGTGCTTGTTACTTAACTGAAGTATACAATGTTGTCTGTTCCTTTGAGGGACTCAGTGCTAAGCCTAGAGGCTTACTAGGAACCTTGAGAGCTTCTTAATGAGGCTTTGATGGCCAAGACCTTTAGCACCTATCAACCCCTAGCCAGGGGTTGGGGCTCCTGAGGGAGAACAAGGCTTTAAAAAGGCCCCTTCTAAGGCAGTGGTCTTCACCAGTTTGGGTGGGGGTCTGAGCATGTTTTTTTTGGGGGGGACTTGGGGCAGCAAAAATGGTAGAGCCAGCCCTGCGGCGGGGCAGGGGGGGTGCATGCTCAAAACTTGTGTACTGACAGGGGTGCGCGATCAAAAAAGTTTGGAGACCACTGTCCTAAGGGACAGAGGGAAGCTAGGGAACAGGAGTGGCTAATGTGAGTTTTGCGAGGCAGTTAACCAGGTGAAGGAGCAACTCTGTGAGCCTTGGGGTGAGTTTGTTGTGTGTGGTGTAGTGTGGTTGCTACTTGACTGAATTATATAGTATGGTCTGTTCGTCTGAGGGGACTTGTGCTGAGCCTAGTGGCCTGCCAGGCAAGTTGAGAGCTTTTTAATGAGGCTTTGGAGGCCAAGCCCTTTAGCACCCATCAACCCGTAGTAGGGTTTGGGGCTACTCAGGGAGAACAAGGCTTTAAAAAGCACGTTGCTAAGGGTTGAGAGATGCGAGGGTACAGGAGCTGCTAACGTGAGTTTTGTGAGGGAGTGCTCCAGGTGAAGGAAGAGCAACTATGTGACCTGTGAGCAGTGTTCCCTCTAATTTCTCACCCATGTGTGGAATGAATTTTATGTGCACCAATATGGAGGTGATATGACACATGTCATATCAATGCACATAACAAAATTCATGTGGTGGGGGTAGGGACAAGGGGTTTGGAGAGGGGGAGGGAGCTCAGGGCTGGGGATGAGGGGTTTGAGGGTGCAGGGGGGGGCTACGGCAGTACCTGGGCAGCGGGGGGGGGAGAGAAACACCTCTCCCCGTCTCAGCAGCTCTCAGGCTGAGGTGCAGGATATGCGCCCGGTCCCCGCAGATCCAGGCCATGGCCTGGGCAGCGCTGTGGCCCGTGTTCCCTGAGTGCCTGTGCGGCCCTAAATGGGCTGCTCCGTGGCCATGCAGCTGCGCAGCTTACAGAAAACATAGCCCGTGGGTGGTGTGCGTGTGTGTGTTGTGGTGTGCTTACTCCTTGACTGAAGTATATAGTGCGCTCCGTTTGTTTGAGGGACCGTGTGCTGAGCCTTGCGGCCTGCTATGCAAGGCTGAGAGCATGTTGAGGAGGCTTTCATCCCCAAGCCTTAACCAGGGGTTGGAGCTAATCTTGGAGAACAAGGCTTTAAAAAGCCGGCTCTTAAGTGACCAGAGGAGCTAGCAAACAGGAGAGTTTTGCGAGGGAGTTGTCCAGGTGAAGTAGGAGCGACTACGGCACCCTTTGGGTGAGTTTGTTGTCTTTAGCATAGGTGCTGACTTTTTTTTTTTTTTTTTTTTTGCTTGTGGGTGCTTTCGAAGATGGGTGTGTTTGGGGATTGGGGGTGGATGAAGGGGGCACTGCCTTTGCCAGGTTTGGGGGGAGTAGGGGCGGCTCTATGCATTTTGCCATCCCGAAGCACGGAGGGCAGGCTGCTTTCGGCGTCCGGCCTGAGGGAGGTCCACGGTCCTGTGGCTCCGGCGTACCTGCCGCCGAAACCGCAGGACCGGCAGACCTCCCACAGGCAAGCCACGGAAGGCAGCCTGCCTGCTGCCCTTGCGGTGACCAGCAGGCCGCCCCCGCCTGCAGCTTGCTGCCCTAGGCATGTGCTTTGTGTGCTGGTTCCTGGAGCCGCCCCTGGGAGGAAGGCAATTGTCAGCATTTATACTGCACCCTTCTTTCATATTCTAATTACTGAATGTGTTGATCATTGTTATCTTTGCTATTTTAAGAGTTAAATTGTTTTGAACGACAATTACATTATTATGAATGGCAGTATAATAAAATCATTGTAATTACTTAAAAGCTGTCTTCACTAACATCCCAGTTTAAAGACATTCTATATCACTGTAGCTTTCTGGATGAAACTGTCGGCAATCTTCTTTACATCCAGGGCCCTTGGTATTGTTTTGATGCATGTTAAGGTCAGCTACGTTATTCCCTTGTCTGTCCAATTGATGACGGGAGATAATTTTTAAGTCTTCGGAAGCTGAAGAATGAATTCAGGATGATACAGGCATAGCGAGAAGGCTTCTTACACATTTGCAGTAGGCTGGAAACATAGTGCTTTTCGAGTACTGCAAATGACTCCAAGATCTTTCTTGATGGGTAACAGCTAAATTTAGGCACCATCGTTTTGTGTGTGTGTGTGTGTGTATATATATATGTGTATATATATATATATATATGTGTGTGTGTATATATATGTCCCAGATCCCTAAACGGCCCCCTCAAGGATTGAACTCACAACCCTGGGTTTAGCAGTCCAATGCTCAAACCACTGAGCTATCCCTCCCCCCCACACACAGCTGTAGACACAGCTGTAGACACAGCTATGCCAGCTAAAAAGTGCTTTTTTCATTGCAGTTTATATAGGCTTGTTGAGTGAAATAAGCTGTACTGGCAAAACCATTTTATGCCAGCGCAACTATTTCTACACTACAGCTTTGACCAGCATAAAGTCTCCCCCTAATTCTCCCACCGCTCCCAAAAATAAATCATACCCTAACTGACATTGCTATGCTGGCCAAGTTTTTAGTGTAGACCAGTCTTTGCCACATCATACTTTGAGATCCTCTGATGAAGTATACCATCAAGTGCCAAGTACTTTATAAAGGTAGGTATTTTTATCCCCATTTTACATGGGAGGAAACAGAAGCAACAAGATGACTGTAATGAGTTGCGTTTGAAGTAGAATTCAGTTCTCCTAACCCCCAATGCCCTAGTGTAATGATTAGGCCATAAGGTATCCAATAGGTAGAGAATAAAGTTATGGGCCCTCCACATGAAACAACGTATTTGTGATCGCAGAAACCTTTCCTAAAACTCGCATTTAAAAAGGGTATCCTAATATAGGAGAAATCAATATTAGGAGATGTAAACATTTTTCTACAGAGATGAAGCGTTTTCAAAATTCCTACTTATTCTGGCATTAAAATGCAGGCCACCTCATCTTTTACACACACACACACACACACACACACACACACACACACACACACTTCAGATTACTATCAAGAATTTAATACCTGGCAGTGGACATTCTTTTCAGTTTAACCACTTCATAACAAGTGTTCACAATAGTCACCTCCATTAAAAAGGTCCCTCCTGAA
Source organism: Malaclemys terrapin pileata (assembly GCF_027887155.1). NCBI lineage: Eukaryota > Metazoa > Chordata > Testudines > Emydidae > Malaclemys > Malaclemys terrapin. Next base: position 10,685,855 of record NC_071520.1, on the reverse strand, counting down.
TTTAACCTCATTGATACAAACTTGGCAGATTTATTAAACATAGGACTGCCACAGTCAAAACATTTCCACCATGCACCTACTTTCCTCCTCTGACACTTATTAGAATTACTTTCCAGATTTATGTGGATAATTGTAGAGCTGACAAACTCAAAATCCTCTAGCTTCTTAGAGGGCACAATGCTATTGTCTTCGACTTCGATTACAAGTTCTCTAAATATATTCTTTAATATTTATATTCACTAGTGCCTAGAGGCTAAGTAGGCTGGGGCCATATTGTGCTCGTTGCCGTATAGACATATAGAAAATGATAGTCCCTACCCCAAAGAACTTACGATATGGAATTTATTATATACACATGTATATCCCTCACCAATAAATTACCGTAAATGCAGTCTCTTCTGGGTGATAGTTTAACAGCACAGTGCAACACTCTACACCAATGGTTTTCAAAGTTTCAGGTCACGACCCAGTCCTGGGCACTGGGTCGCCTTGCTCAGCATCCAGGGACTCTGGTGGCTGGCCAGTAAAAACTAATAGTCCCTACCTGTTCTGACACTGCGCTGTGCCCCAGAAGTAGCCAGCAGCAGATCTGGCTCCTAGGCCGAGGGCCATGAGGCTCCACGTGCTGCCCGCACACTGAGCACCGGCTCCACACTCCCATTGGCCTAGAACTGACTAATGGGAGCTGGGGGCGCAGCAGTGCCTGTGGGCGAGAGCCGCACGGAGCTGCTTGTGTGCCTCCGCCTAGGAGGCTGGACCTTCCGGTGCAGTGGGATGCAGTGCCAGGACAGGCGGGAAGCTTGTCTCTGCACTCTGGCTGCACCACTGACCGGGAGCCGCCGGACGTAAGCCTGTACCCCGATCCCCTGCCCCAGCCCGGACCCCCCCGAAACTTGGAGCCCCCTCCTGCACCCCAAACCCCTCGTCCCCGGCCCCACCCCAGAGCCTGCACTCCCAGCCCAGAGCCCTGACCCCCACCCACACCTCAATCCCCTGCCCCAGCCCTGAGCCCCTGTCCACACCCCAAACCCCTCAGCCCCAGCTCCATTGGGTCGCAGACATCAACAATTTTCTTCAACTGGGTCACCAGAAAAAAAGTTTGAAAACCACTGCTCTACACCTTCCTCTTCTTCTCCCCCATGACAGCCCTAACCTCACTTTCTACCAAAGTCACAGTTCTATAATGGTATTTTCTTTTGAAAATTGAGCCTCACTTCAGAAAAAATAACACCCATTGCGTGCTCCCTTGCAATCCTGCCATGTGTTGTTCAAGGCCCACGCACCTTAATTTATACCGCTTTCACAGCCCCTTACCCCCAACTAGTCCAGTTCCTGGCTATGTTTGGCACTCTGTGCAACCTTGAATGAATGACTAAACATGTGCCTCAGTTCCCCATCAGTGCTTGCATCATGACATGTGCCTGCCTTTCTAACAGACACACCAGATTCCTACAAGGTGCACAGAGACCTCTCCAGAGTTAAATCTGCAATCAAGCATCAGTATATGACCAGCCATTCTGTGTTCCTTCACCCAGATAAGGCCACACAGCAATTCTCTCCACAAGGGTCTGCTGTCCATATGATAATGAATGACTATATATATATATATATATGTGTGTGTGTGTGTGTGTGTGTATATATGTGTGTGTGTGTGTGTGTATATATATATATATAGGATTATATTTTGCCATGTGCATTACAGTGGAGTCACATTTTATGCGGGGGTTAGGTTCTAAAGTCAGCACGTAAGGCGAAAATCGTGTATAGTCAAAATTACCCTTAAATCCCCCATAAAGTACAGTATACTGTACAGGGTTGGGATACACCCCAGTACAGTAATATGTATACAGTAATGTACAGTATGAGTACATATGCAAAATAAGTTTACAGTACTGTCTTTTTAATTACAGGGGGTCATCAGGGCTAGATGCCGATCGAGGAAACGGAGGTGACTGAGAATTTGGGTGACAGAGAGCGAGTCGTAGACTAAGTGGTTGGCTCTGGTTCAGCTCGAGAAGTTGATTGCGTAGGCTCATCTGCTGCTGGCTGTTTTTCCTTGAAAAACATGGTGATCGGCAACGGTCGCTGTTGTCTCTTGAGCTGCTCAAACATTTCTTGATACGGTCTCAAATAGTCCGTAATACTATGTGTGATTTTGAGGCTTCGTTCCATAGAGGGATCGTATTCAGAAATTAAATCATTCAAGTGTTTTGCTGCTTGGAACGCTTCAGGAAATTTGTGAAGATTCCAACTTGCTGGCTCTTCCTGTTAGTTGTCGTCATAGTCTTCTGTAGACGATTTTATCAGTTCCTCTGACTAACAAAGAGTCAATAAAAACAACAAGGAGTCTGGTGGCACCTTAAGGACTAACAGATTTATTTGGGCATAAGCTTTCCTGGGTAAAAACCTCACTTCTTCAGAAGAGTTAATGGCTCTCACTTAATTCTTCAATTTCTTCCTCAAGGATGTCAACGAAGCCATCAGCACCCACTTGCCTGGCCACCTGAACAATGCGTTTCACTTCTTTGTCAATGGTCGGGAAACCCTTAAAATCATTCACACATTCTTTCCATAGGTTTCGCCAACATGCTTTGACTGTTTCAGGCTTGATTGCATCCATTGCCTGTTTAATATGTGTTGCAATCAGCAATGTTGAAGGACTTCCAACACTCCATCACATTAAGATTGGGATCAGCATCCATAGTGCTATGTATCCATGATAACGTAAGCCTCGTGTACGTGGCCTTGAAACAGGGAATCACACCTTGGTTGAGAGGTTGGAGGATGGAGGTGGTATTGGCCTGGGGGGGAGGAAGACGACTTCAACGTCATTACGTGCAAACCGGAGTGCCGCAGGGTGGCCAGGAGCATTGTCTACAATCAGTAACACTTTAAAGTCAAGTCCTTCCTCTTCGAGGTACCGTTTGACTTCTGGAATGAAACACTTGAGGAACCAATCCAGAAATAATACTGCCGTCACCCAAGCCTTTTTATTTGATTGCCAGAACACAAGCAGGAGATTTTTGTTCTTACCTTTTAGGGCACGGGGATTTGCACCCGTGTAGAGCAAGCCCGGCTTTATTAAATGCCCAGCCACATTGCCACAAAACAACAGTCGCATGGTCTTTAGCTGCTTTGAAGCCAGGGGCTTGTCTTTCTGATTTCGAAATGTAAGTGCGGTTGGGCATTTTTTCCCAGAAGAGCCCAGTCTCGTCAGCATTAAAAACTTGTTCCGGAAGACAGCCCTTTTCTTCTTCTATGATTTTCTTTAATCATTCGGGATAGGCTTTTGCTGCCTCTTCATTGGCAGATGCAGCTTCACCAGTAGTCTGCACATTTTTGAGGTTGAAGCGGTTCCTAAAACTGTTAAGCCAATCTTGGCTGGCTTTGAATTCCTTCTCATCAGAAGGCTGTCCCTCTCTGGCAGGAGGTTTGAACAGCACGTAGAAGCTAAGAGCCTTTTCTCGCAACGTGTTGCCATCAATAGGCACACGTTTACGATTCAGGTCTTCCAGTCATAAGTTTTATACCTTTTCAGTCTTCACTAAAGTCTTATCACGCACCTGGCTCGTCACCTTAGCCGTTATTGGAGCACTTGATGCCACTGCTTGACGAATTTCTCTCTCTAATCTTGATGGCACGGATGCTAGATTCGTTGCGGCCATATTTACACGCCGCGTTGGAGACCGACATACCGTCTCTCAAGAAGTCCAACACAGCCAGTTTTTCCTTCAGTGTTGAAACAGATCACTGTTTCTTCGGTTGAGCACCAGATGAAGTAGTTGGCTTGCATTTAGGGGCCACGTTGTACAAAAAATAAGTATCTTTAAACACTAGACTCGCACTCTGTGCAGCGAGCCGCTCACCCTATGAGAGGCACGCGGGAACTGAGACCGATTGAGGAACAGCAGATTCACGTCTCCCACCTCACGCTCGCTCCGGGGCATAAAAGCTCATTGGGTGGAATCGCCCGCACTATTTACAGGTATCTTGTTCGTTTTTTTTGCCGAGCGCGTATAGTTGAATTCACTTAAGTTAAATGCTCATATGATGTAACTCGCCTGTACTTGGCATTTAACATTGAATTTCATCTGCCATTTTGTTGCCTGGTCACCCAGTTTTGTGAGATCCTTTTGTAGCTCTTTGCAGTCTGCTTGGGACTTACAAAACTACTTAAGATAGTTCTCCTCTGCAAATTTTGCCACCTCACTGTTTACCTCTTTTTGCAGATCACTTATGAATAGGTTGGCTAGGACTGGTCCCAGTACAAGCCCTTCAGGGACACCACTATTTACTTCTCTCCATTTTGAAAATGGACCATTTATTCCTATCTTTTTACTTGAGTGCCTGGTAATGCTTTCATGATCTAGTGATCATTAACTTAATAACAAGCCTTTTTGTTATCTTAATCCCCCTGCCTCTGTTTACAAACAAATTCCCTGCCCAAAGAGCAGAAGTTGTTAGCAGCACAAAATTCATAGACTAGAATAATCGACTATCTGGGTTGGAAGGGACCTCAGGAGGTCATCTAGTCCAACCCCCTGCTCAAACTCATCACATTCCACACTCAAGCTCTGGCTCCTGGGTGCTGAGCACCCAGGGAGTCCGCACCTATGGGCTGTAGCTTGTGTCTGGTGTGTGCTTGCTGCTTGACTGAAGTATACAGTGTGGTCTGTTCCTTGGAGGGACCCTGTGCTGCGCCTAAAGGCCTGCTAGAAAAGCTGAGAGCTTCTTAAGGTGGCTGTGATGGCCAAGCCCTTTAGCACCTAATCAACCCCTAACCAGGGGGTGGGGCTCCTCAGGGAGAACAAGGCTTTACAAAGCCTGCTCCTCAGCAACCAGAGGAGCTAGATAACAGGAGCAGCTAACCCAGGGGTTTCAAACATGCAGCCCGCGGGGTTGTTATCTGCAGCCCGTGAGCCCCTTGCAGCCACCCCGCCCTCCCCTGGCGCACGTCTGGGCTAGAACGTGGGGGTGGGGGCAGAGCGGCTGTGTGTTGCTGTTGCTTGAGGCAGCGCCCCCAGCAGCTCCCATTGGCCGAGAATACAGTGCCTCCAGAAATGGTGCACCTCCCCTCGGAGAGCATTGTGGTTATAAAAAATAGAGAAACTAATTTCTCTAGCAAGGTTGATTTGTTGTATAGTTTCTTTCAATCGGAGCCTTAAATAACCTTAAATAATTTCTCTAGCGTATTCTCTAGCTCCTCTGGTTTCTTAGGAGGGGGCATTTTAAAGCTTTATTCTCCCTGCATAGCCCCACCACCTGGTTCAAAGGGGATGGGTGCTAAAGGGATCAAAGTCTCCTTAAGAAGCTCTCAAGTTGCGGAGCAGAGCGCTAGGCTCGGCGTACAGTCCCTCAAACAAACAGACCACACGGTATACTTCAGTCAAGCAGCAAGTACACCACAAACACACACTGCAGCCACTCAGCCCAGGGGTCACGCAGTTGCTCCTCCTTCACCTGGAGAACCCCCTTGCAAAATTCTCCTGTTCTCTAGCGCTTCTGGTCACTTAGGAGCGGGCTTTTTAAAGGCTGCTAGACTCAGCACATGGTCCCTCAAACAGACCATGCTATCAGGGGTGGCAGGCCACCCCCCCAATCTCTGTCTCCCACCTGCCTAAGGCTCTGGGAGGGAGTTGGTCTGGGGTGCAGGCCCTGGGACAAACCCACCCTGCCCAGGGGCCATAGGGAGATGCTGGCAGCCACGTGGAGCAAACAGGCAGGAAGCCACTCAGCTGTGCTGCACTGCCTGTGGTCAGTGGGTGGGGGCCTAACAGTGAGGTTGTGTATAGCGTCCCCCTTGGCTGGCGATAGCTGGAAGGCCCAGCACGCTCAGTCGTATAGTGGTTTTCTTCGTTTTCTTAAGTGTTCGTGGGTTTTCTTCTTTTGATCTGTATAGGTACAATTGTGTACTTTAGTGCACGCCCTGCTTTGCGCTTCATGCGCTGTCCATGCTTCACCTGACTGAGTTTGCAGGTGCTCGTCTTATGGACGTGGGTCGAGCGGATCTTGTTTTGGCTTCCCTCCATCAGTTTCGGAAAACTTCACAGTAAATATCAGAGTCCTGACAAAAGGATAGAGGGTTTTGAGAGAAGCGAAGGAAGATCTATCGATCTATCAATCAGTCAAAATATTCTGAGAATTTGGTGAGCAAGTGATTTCAAACTATGTGCATCTATGATTTGTAGGCTATTAAAGCCTAGAATAGTTATTATTTTTTCTTGAATATAGGGTAGATTTTCTCACTCTCTCAATGCCTGCCAAACGATTACCATTCTCTCTCTTTCACTTATATAGCTTGTCACTTTACGCTACAGGAAATAGTAACAGACTCCTAAAGACACAAAATATAGCCCCAGGAAAGGAAGGCATTTGGTACAACGACTCCTGGGAGGGGGAAAAAAAACCAACACAGATCCTGGTTGCCTGGCGCTAACTGCTGTGGCAAAGGTACCACTCAACAAGGCAGACAGCTCCATAAGGCAGCTGGCAAAGAAGAGGATGTACCTCCCTGGAGGGCCAGTAACGAGCTGGTGTACGTCTCGCATAGGCAGGGAGGCAGCAACATCCCTCGAAGGGGGTGATCTGTCTGACGCTGCAGCGATCACTTGCGCCTTCCATCTTTCGATGTGCCTGGGTGCTATGGTGAGGAACTTTGTGGCGAGTGCTGTGCATGACATCAGGAAGCGAATCGCCGTGGCCCCTTCTAGCCAAGATGTCGCCAGGTACCCAGGGGAGCCGTATTCGGAAGAGACGACAGCATCATCACTCTGAGAGCGAGAACTATGCTGGAGAGGACCCTGGAGGATACCATCCGTGGGCAGTACATGGAAAACCTGAGATGGAAGATGATGTTGTTCATCAAAGCAGAGTAGTAACTTTGGGGAACCAAGTTGCTTCTATTTGGAATAGCGTCTCCGTGGGGGAGTTACGCTGGAATAGGCACTATGCTTAGAGCTATGATGCCAGTCAGACGAGCCCCTCGACTGCACGTCCTGTGGGTCCCAACAGCCTGCTCTGCTCGGTCTGCAGAGCAGGACTTCAGTTTCCTCTCTCTAGGGTTGGCTGTGGAGCTGTGGTGCCACCTGCTGGTTCCGATTTCAAAGCTTGGTGGAAAAAATAAATAACTGCAAGGGCGGGAGAAGCAACTCTCTCGCTGAGTGCCTGACGGGTAAATCGATCCCCACAAAAACAGAGTTTAATAGCCAAGTACTGAGCAGCACTTCAGCGGTAAAGCCTGCCACAAACACTAGACAATGTACACTCCATCACAAAGCTCCTGTGAATGAGCTTAATCTTCACTCTGCAAGCACCCACCCCCATTAAGTGGCCTATCCCAAGCCACATCCTAAAAATGAGAAGTAAAGTATAATGATTTAGAATTTACAGTAGGGTTGGGGGGGGGGGAACAGGATGGGGGACCTCTGGGAGCAGAAGGACACCTCGTGCCTTCACATGATCTCACAAATTAAGATCCATTCAACATATGCTGGGTGGGGAGAAGAATATAACCAAGTCTATCTAATTCAAACTGTTGTTTAATACAAGTAGTATCACTTCATCAGATGCCTGGAGTGAAAAAGACAGCACATTAAAAGATGGGAGTTGCCTTACCAAGTTGGGAATCAGTGCTAACGACGCAAAGGGGTGAGTATCAACAGAGGGAAAACTACTTTTTGAAGTGACCCAGCCACTCCCAGTCTTCATTCAAGCCTAATGTGATGGTGTCAAGTTTGCAAATTAATTCCAGTTCTGCAGTTTGTCATTGAAGTCTTTTTTTATGAGGGGTATTTTTGTTGAAGAATGGCCACTTTGAAGTCTGTTTGAGTGTCCAGGGAGATTGAAGTGCTTTCCTACTGGTTTTTGAACGTTACAATTCTTGATGTCTGATTTGTGTCCATTTATTCCTTTGCGTAGAGACTGTCCGGTTTGGCCAGTGTACATGGCAGAGGGGCATTGAAATCAAGTTTACACAAGTTAAGAAGGAAGGTACTAGACATCTGGGGTCAGGCTTGAGTTCTGAGCGATTACAGGCATCGGTTACAAGGTTCACAAGATGCATACAACTGTCAGTGAATAAGTGACCTCTGGTATGCCACTCCTAGAATATATTTATAGTCTAAGGGTACGTCTATACTTACCTCTGGGTTCGGCGGTAAGCAATCGATCTTCTGGGATCGATTTATCGCGTCTTGTCTAGACGCAATAAATCGATCCCGGAAGTGCTCGCCGTCGACACCTGTACTCCTGCTCCGTGAGAGGAGTACGCGGAGTCGACGGGGGAGCCTGCCTGCCACGTGTGGACCCGCGGTAAGTACCTTGTAGTTCGAACTAAGGTACTTCGACTTCAGCTATCTTAGTAAGAAGCGGGGGGTTAGTGTGGACCAGCCCTAAGTCAGTATTGGTGTAACAAATTCAACAGATTCTATTTTCTCACCACAATAGTCTCCCCGAGGGGAGGTGCACCGTTCCTGGAGGTACTGCAATACCAGGTCGATGCGTGGAGTGGATGGAGCAAGCTCCTATTCCATCTCCCTGTTCCAAAAATCCATTTAATATATAGTCCTCAGATAGAGGGCGTATCAGATACTAAACTGAAAAGAACAGATTTAAAAGTTTATTAGATAATGATTGAAAATAGATGATACATAGAGTTTGAGAAGTCAGTTATTGGTTATTGGGGGTAACATACGGAGTATAGGAGGATGCTAGTATTTTGGTGTTGGGCAGCACACATAATATATACAGTCTGTATTGTTCCCAATGGGGGGGTAAACAGTGGGCGAGATCAAGATGCAGTCGACAAGCGGTGAGGGTCCATCATTCATACAGAAAGTACAGACAGTCATGGGTATAATTAAGCGGGCTGGGTAATGGGGATGGGGTGACCCTCACGTGGTGGGGTTCAGTTAGGTTCGGTGTGTTCAGGGCTCAGGGGATGAGGTCCATCAGGGGGAGTTTATAGGTCTCTTCCCCCTTGCGGGTGCACAAGGTCTCCCCGGCTCACTCCCGGTATTGGCAGTGGCCGGTGATGTACTCTGTGTAGATGTCCCGAGACCAACAAATAGTGTCCGAGAACATTAGGCGTCTCATGAGCTGCGCGTAATGACTGCCTACCCCACAGGTCCTCAGCATGCGTTCGTTACATGGGTCCCAGGCACCCAGGGCCCCAATGAGCAGAGCGTCGGTGTGCACCTCGTAGCCCTTTGTCCGCAGGGCGTCATACAGGGGGGCGTACTTTTCAAGCTTGCGGGCTCGGGCTTCACGGAAGGCTGGGGTCCTGTTCTTGAATGGAATCATTACGTCGACCAGGATGATCTTTTTTTCCAACCTCGTCCGTGATGATGATGGCCAGGCACAGTGGGCTGTCGGTGCTGGGGACGGCGGTTGACGGTGACCTCTCCCAGGCGTGGGTCGATGGCCTTAACTAGGCGGTCCTGGACAGCGTTGTGGCGCAGCTGCCGGGCTCTGGCGTGAGGCTTGCAGCTGCATAGGACATGAGGCAGGGTTTCGGTGACGTACCCGCACTTCCTGCGGCGTTTGTCCCAGTTCCCGTGGCGGACGGCTCTGTTGAGGGGGACGCAATTCAGCCGGGCACGGTGTATGAACCGCCAGTCAGCGAACCGGGTGAAGCTGCCCATGCGGAGGAAGTGGTTGCTGGAGTCCCACTTGCTGGTCACCTCGAAGCCCTTACCCTGGTCTGTTTTTTTCTTCAGGGTGTCCACGTAGACCGCGTGGACAGCAGCCTTCAGGGATCTCTCCAGCACGTCTCTGGCTCCGGGGGTGATGATGGTGTTGTCCTCCGTCCCAATCCGCGGCACCAGGACTCCCAGCTCCTGTCGTTCCTTGCGCCATACCCAGCAACATCCCAGACGCTTCCCCAGTCGGCGAGTGGCATTGCGGGCGCGGGACCACAGCAAGGCGATGACGCCCCTGTCCTGGGCGAACTCGCCGTCTACGGAGCCGCTCAGGAAGCTGGTCACATCCCAGTCGGAGGGAGGTCTGCCCATTTGCTTCCCGATGACGGCGCACAGGGCGGTTGTCGCGATGTTCCTCACCTTCGCGTCCGGACACGTCAGGAGGCGGAAGGCGTGCATGATGACCGCGATGTCACACAGGTCTCCCATGCGGGGCACGTTGGCACCACCGTGCCTGTGCGCGATATATACGAGCTCATTACTGGCTCTTTGGGGCAGGGACAGCCATTTCTTGACCAGCTGCCGGATGGTGTTGTCTGCCTTGTTGAGGAGCACCTTTGCCACGGCGGATCCTCTCAGGATGAAGGCGATGCGGGGGATCAGGAAGGTGTTGAGGGTGTTGATTTTCTGCCACGGTGCTAGCAGGGATGCGTCGATCTTGGCGGCATCCTGCAGGATCTCACGCATGGTGCCCCCGGGAGTCTGCTGGACACGGAAGCCTGTCGGGGTGCCGAGGTGCTGGTATGCCTGCCCCTCCGCCAGGGGAAAGACGGACTCGCCCTGGTTGAGGAACTCCATCGTCAGTATCGAGTCCCCCTTGCTCCCGTCAATGTGGAGGGACGCGCACTTCTTGGCATTGAAGCGGAGTCCCGTCCAGTCCGCGGCTCTCCTGAGGGTGTTGAGCATGCCCTGGAGCCTCTCGGGGTCGTCCGCGATCAGGACCAGGTCGTCCACATAGGCCAAGACACTCACCCTCTCGCCATGCAGGTTGAAGCCGTCGGCGCCATCGGAGATCGCCCGCAGGAGCGGCTCCATGGCGAGGTTGAAGACGATCGGACTGAGGGGGCAACCCTGCTTCACGCCGCTGCGGATCGGTATCTCGGCAGTCTCCCCTTCTACCAGGCGGACGCTGGTGCTGCAGCCCTCGTATAGTTCCCGGATCAGATGAAGAAAGGTCTCTTGCATCCCAAACTCGTGGAGTGTGTCAAAGATATGGTGGTGGGGGATGGACCCGAAGGCGTTGGCCAGGTCGAGCCACGCTACCGTGCAGTGCTTCTGCGTTCTCCTGGTCGTCTGGGTGACGGTCTGGAGCAGGAAGTTGTGCTCGTAGCACCCCTCTGACGGCATGAAGCCCTTCTGGGAAGGGCTGATGGCTCCCCCGGTTGTCGCCCACTCCGTGATCCTGGCTGCCAGGCAGCTGGCGTACAGTTTGTACATGGTGGAGCAGAGGGAGATGGGTCTCCAGTTGCTGGGGTTGTCTCGCTTGCCCTTCTTGTGGATCAGGTCATGGCCTTCTTCCAGGAGGTGGGAGATCGGCCGAATCGCTTGCACAAGTTGAAGATGCTGGAGAGCATGAGGCAGCCGGGGTCTCGCTTCTTTAGGAGGCTGTAGGGGATGCTGTCTTTTCCACGTGCGGTGTTCTTGGTTCTGGAGAGCCTGGCCGTCACCTCTTTAGGAGTGAAGTCGGCCTCCAGATCGTCCGCATCGGTAATGTGGGGCAAGGGGCGGAGGCACTCCGGGCACTGCGCGTCATTCCTGGGCACGCTGCCGAACACTCCGAGGAAGTAGTTGTAGAAGCGCTCGGGCGGGATCGTGCAGTAAGACGGGCCCGTCGAGGACCTCCCTTACGGCCTTGAGGCGGTTCGTCCGGTACCGCTTCTGGATCCTTGAAGCCGCTGCCGGGTCGTAGCGGCGGTTGGCGTTCCTTCTTCCAGCTCCTCTGGTGGTGTCGCGGTGCAGGATGGGCCACCTGGGGGCAGGCTGGATGGTCTCCTGGTTCGGTGTCCTCCTGAAGGCAATCTCCGTGGACAGCTCGCGGGTGAGTCTGTCGATGAGCGGGTCAAATTCCGTGAAGGAGGTTGCCACTTGGAGCTCCTCGATCCAGGCGACCTGCCAAGGCATGGCTGGCCTAGCCGTCGGCCGCTGGTCCTCAGGCTCCTCGGTGGGCATGGGCAGTGAGTTTGTCGCGTGGTCGATGGGTTGTCTCACTTGTGGTTCGGGGGACTTTTCGGTTGGTTTCTGGGGCATAGTCGCCCGTGGGGTAATATCATTGTTGGTTGTTGGTGGAATCTGGATCGGGTCAATGAGTGCGGGGGTGATGCTAGGTCTTCCGTGTGTGGCTGTTGTCTGGGGGGTTGCTGTGGAAGCGTGCGACCTTCTGGCGGCAGGGATCGGTCTGGCGTCTTTTGGGGTCGTACTGGCCCGTCTGACGATGGGGGTCTGGTGCTGCAGTCTGGTTGTGGCGCTGACTCCTCTGACAGTGGAAGTTTGCAGAGCAATCTGGGGGGTGGACCCCGTAGCCTCGGCGGGTGGGGTTCGCCGTGCAGGCTGAGTCGTCGCGTTGGCTTTTCCTGTGGTTGGTGCTCGTAGGGTGGCCTGAGGGCTGGTGTTGGTTCCGCTGGAGGCAGGATTTCGGGTGGCCACGCGTGGCGGGGCGCTGACCCTTTTTGGGATGGGGTCGTGCTGGTTGGGCGTCGGGAGGGCAGTGAGACGTCTCAGCTCAGAGAGCTTCCGGGCGACCTGGGAGGATGTGACAGGTCTCCTGCTGGCAGGGGCTCGGTCGACGTTTCCCGCTGCGGGAGGCGTCGTCTCGATGGTGGGGCCCTGGTCCACCGGTTCGGGGACTGGAGTGGGTTTCAGGGTAGCGGCTGGAGGGGGTGCTCTGTTTCCTTGCGGCGCAGGAGCAGCGGGCCGGGGCACAGGAGGGCAGGAGGCCGGAATCAGAGTTGTTGCTGCTGTGCGGGCTTTCTTGCAGCTGGCCTGGTGCGCCTTACATCTCTTCTGGGACTCGAAGGGCAGGCTGCAGAGGGCACAGCTGAAGGCGGTGGATTTGTTGTGGCACCTCTTCAGGTGCCTGGTGACCCCTCCGAGGAGCGGCAAACTGCAGAGGCTAACAGCGGGAGTTTGCCTGGGGGTTCGCCTAGGGAGAGCTCACTGAGGCTTTCATCTGTAGGTTTCTTTGAGTAGTTCCTGCAACAGGTGAGGAAGCTCTTAAGAGGACGGTGATATGGAAGGTGAGCGATCAGCTGTTGTAACCTGCACAGGTTGTGCCATGTTTGTCTTTCTTCCACAGGACAGAAGCGACTTTGTCTGTACAAAGTGCAAGCTGGTCTCCATATTGGAAGAGAAGGTTCGAGGGCTGGAGAAACAAGTATCTACAGGTACCAATGCGGAGAGTGGACTAGATGACCTATCTGAGGGAAGGGAGCAGAAGGAGACTCCACCGATTGGAAGGCAAAAGATGCACTGTCCTAGGGATGGGGGACTGCCGAGACTCATCAAGTCCTCGGATCGCTATCCCTTCCTGCTTCTCCACGTGGGCACCAATGATACTGCCAAGAATGACCTTGAGCGGATCACTGCAGACTACGTGGCTCTGGGAAGAAGGATAAAGGAGTTTGAGGCGCAAGTGGTGTTCTCGTCCATCCTCCCTGTGCAAGGAAAAGACCGGGGTAGAGACCGTCGAATCGTGGAAGTCAATGAATGGCTACGCAGGTGGTGTCGAAGAGAAGGCTTTGGATTCTTCGACCATGGGATGGTGTTCCAAGAAGGAGGAGTGCTAGGCAGAGACGGGCTCCACCTAACGAAGAGAGGGAAGAGCATCTTTGCCAGCAGGCTGGCTAACCTAGTGAGGAGGGCTTTAAACTAGGTTCACCGGGGGAAGGAGACCAAAGCCCTGAGGTAAGTGGGGAAATGGGATCCTGGGAGGAAGCACAAGCAGGAGAGCGCAAGAGGGGAGGACTCCTGGCTCATGCTGAGAAAGAGGGATGATCGATGAGTTATCTTAAGTGCCTATACACAAGTGCAAGAAGCCTGGGAAACAAGCAGGGAGAACTGGAAGTCCTGGCACAGTCAGGGAACTATGATGTGATTGGAATAACAGAGACTTGGTGGGATAACTCACATGACTGGAGTACTGTCATGGATGGATATAAACTGTTCAGGAAGGACAGGCAGGGCAGAAAAGGTGGGGGGGAGTTGCGTTGTATGTAAGAGAGCAGTATGACTGCTCAGAGCTCCGGTATGAAACTGCAGAAAAACCTGAGTCTCTGGATAAAGTTGAGAAGTGTGAGCAACAAGGGTGATGTCGTGGTTGGAGTCTGCTATAGGCCACCAGACCAGGGGGATGAGGTGGACGAGGCTTTCTTCTGGCAACTAGCAGAAGTTGCTAGATCGCAGGCCCTGGTTCTCATGGGAGACTTTAATCACCCTGATATCTGCTGGGAGAGCAATACAGTGGTGCACAGACAATCCAGGAAGTTTTTGGAACGTGTAGGGGACAATTTCCTGGTGCAAGTGCTGGAGGAACCAACTAGGGGCAGAGCTTTTCTTGACCTGCTGCTCACAAACCGGGAAGAATTAGTAGGGGAAGCAAAAGTGGATGGGAACCTGGGAGGCAGTGACCATGAGATGGTCGAGTTCAGGATCCTTACACAAGGAAGAAAGGAGAGCAGCAGAATACGGACCCTGGACTTCAGAAAAGCAGACTTTGACTCCCTCAGGGAACAGATGGGCAGGATCCCCTGGGAGAATAACATGAAGGGCAAAGGGGTCCAGGAGAGCTGGCTGTATTTTAAAGAATCCTTATTGCGGTTGCAGGAACAAACCATCCCGATGTGTAGAAAGAATAGTAAATATGGCAGGCGACCAGCTTGGCTAAACAGTGAAATCCTTGCTGATCTTAAACGCAAAAAAGAAGCTTACAAGAAGTGGAAGATTGGACAAAAGACCAGGGAGGAGTATAAAAATATTGCTCAGGCATGCAGGAGTGAAATCAGGAAGGCCAAATCACACTTGGAGTTGCAGTTAGCAAGAGATGTTAAGAGTAACAAGAAGGGTTTCTTCAGCATGTTAGCAACAAGAAGAAAATCAAGGAAAGTGTGGGCCCCTTACTGAATGAGGGAGGCAACCTAGTGACCGAGGATGTGGAAAAAGCTAATGTACTCAATGATTTTTTTTGCCTCTGTCTTCACGAACAAGGTCAGTTCCCAGACTGCTGCACTGGGCAGCACAGTATGGGGAGAAGGTGACCAGCCCTCTGTGGAGAAAGAAGTGGTTCGGGACTATTTAGAAAAACTGGATGTGCACAAGTCCATGGGGCCGGATGCGCTGCATCCGAGGGTGCTAAAGGAGTTGGCGGGTGAGATTGCAGAGCCATTAGCCATTATTTTTTGAAAACTCATGGCGATCGGGGGAGGTCCCAGATGACTGGAAAAAGGCTAATGTAGTGCCCATCTTTAAAAAAGGGAAGAAGGAGGATCCGGGGAACTACAGGCCAGTCAGCCTCACCTCAGTCCCTGGAAAAATCATGGAGCAGGTCCTCAAGGAATCAATTATGAAACATTTAGAGGAGAGGAAAGTGATCAGGAACAGTCAGCATGGATTCACGAAGGGGAAGTCGTGCCTGACTAACCTAATTGCCTTCTATGATGAGATAACTGGCTCTGTGGATGAGGGGAAAGCAGTGGATGTGTTATTCCTTGACTTTAGCAAAGCTTTTGATACGGTCTCCCACAGTATTCTTGCCACCAAGTTAAAGAAGTATGGGCTGGGTGAATGGACTGTAAGGTGGATAGAAAGCTGGCTAGATCGTCGGGCTCAACGGGTAGTGATCAATGGCTCCATGTCTAGTTGGCAGCCGGTTTCAAGCGGAGTGCCCCAAGGGCTGGTCCTGGTGCCAGTTTTGTTTAATATCTTTATTAATGATCTGGAGGATGGTGTGGACTGCACTCTCAGCAAGTTTGCAGATGACACTAAACTAGGAGGCGTGGTAGATACACTAGAGGGTAGGGATCGGATACAGAGGACCTAGACAAATTAGAGGATTGGGCCAAAAAAAACCTGATGAGGTTCAACAAGGACAAGTGCAGAGTCCTGCACTTAGGACGGAAGAATCGCATGCACTGCTACAGACTAGGGACCGAATGGCTAGGTAGCAGTTCTGCAGAAAAGGACCTAGGGGTCACAGTGGACGAGAAGCTGGATATGAGTCAACAGTGTGCTCTTGTTGCCAAGAAGGCTAACGGCATTTTGGGCTGTATAAGTAGGGGCATTGCCAGCAGGTCGAGGAATGTGATCGTTCCCTTTTATTCGACATTGGTGAGGCCTCATCTGGAGTACTGTGTCCAGTTTTCGGCCCCACACTACAAGAAGGATGTGGAAAAATTGGAAAGAGTCCAACGGAGGGCAACAAAAATGATTAGGGGTCTGGAGCACATGACTTATGAGGAGAGGCTGAGGGAACTGGGATTGTTTAGTCTCCAGAAGAGAAGAATGAGGGGGGATTTGATAGCAGCCTTCAACTACCTGAAGGGGGGTTCCAAAGAGGATGGAGCTCGGCTGTTCTCAGTGGTGGCAGATGACAGAACAAGGAGCAATGGTCTCAAGTTGCAGTGGGGGAGGTCCAGGTTGGATATTAGGAAAAACTATTTCACTAGGAGGGTGGTGAAACACTGGAATGTTACTTAGGGAGGTGGTGGAGTCTCCTTCCTTGGAGATTTTTAAGGCCCGGCTTGACAAAGCCCTGGCTGGGATGATTTAGTTGGGAATTGGTCCTGCTTTGAGCAGGGGGTTGGACTAGATGACCTCTTGAGGTCCCTTCCAACCCTGATATTCTATGATTCTATGGAAACGTCGGGGCGGCAAGCAGATGGGGCAGATGAGCGCATCAGCGGCAAGTGGGTATTTCAGGTAGATGTTATCGTCAGTCCCCTGTGGAGCGGGGGTCCCAGTGGTAGTAGAGGTTTCTCCAGTGAGGGTGTCCCGCTGGGGGTCGGGGGGGGTCGTGTCTCAGCGGCGGGGACTGCTGGAGAGCAGGGGGTGTGCCTGGTCCCTGCTGGAGGACAGGGGAGCCGTCTTGTGACGGCTGGAGCTGCTGGGAGCAGGGGGCGTGTCCGGGGACCTTAGGAGAACAGGGGAGATGTCTCGTGGCGGCTGGGGCGTAGTGCAGAGTTCCCTTGGCAGCTGGGAGGCATCGGGGGACCTTTCAGTAGTTGCAGCTGCTGTGGGGCGATGGGTGGGTCCCTCGTCAGCAGGAGCGTGGAGGGGGTCCCCGGCGGTTGCTGAAGCAGGGGAGTGATTGGGGGGTCCCCCGGTGGCTGGAGCGGCTGGTGGGCAGCGGGGGAGTCACTCAGCAGCTGCAGTGTTAGGTGAGGGGAAGGCAGGTCTCTCAGGTTCTGTAGCAGCCAGCGGGTTGGGTCTTGTCTGTTGGGGTGCATCAGGGAGCTCCTTGGGCACCGTGAGCGGTGGTGGCTGGAGCGCGGGGTGAGAGGTCCCCGGTGGCTCGGGCAGCAGTGGCTGGGGCAGGTGGTGGGGATCCCCTGGCTGCATAGGCGTCAGCAGCGCGGAGCAGGAGATCCCCGGTGGCCAAGGCAGCCGCGACTGGGGCACATGGTGGGGCTCCCTGGGCTGCGGCAGCTGGGGAGCGGAGCAGGAGTCCCCCGGCGGCCGGAGCAACGGTGGCTGCGGCGTGCCGCGGGGATCGGTAGTGGCAGCCGGGGGGTGGGGCAGGCATCCCCCTTGTGTGGGTAGGTGCTGGGGCTCAGTGGGGCACTTACCTGGCATCAGGAGCAGCAGTTAAGCGACGGCTGGTCTCCCAGGCGGCTGGGACCCGAGGGGGCAGTCCCCCGGCGCGGGGAGCAGCAGCTGGGCAGCAGCAGGGTTTTCCGGCGTTAGGGGCGCAGGGGGGCAGTCTCTCAGCCACTGCAGCTGCAGGCTATCGGTCCGCGATGCTCCTGTGGTAGGCGCGGGGTGGGGCAGGCTCCCTGCTGCTGGTCATCGGCGCGAGGCTTCTGCGGCCGCAGGAGCGCAGCAGGGCAGACTCCCAGTGGCTGCAGCCGCTGGTGGTCGGCAGGAGAACGGCAGGGTGCCCCCTCTGCGGCTGGAGAGCGGGGTGGATGTTCCTCCTCTCCGTGATGTCCCGGTATGTGGGAGCTTTCTGTGGCAACATCCCAAGGTGGGGTTCTTCCCGCCCTTGCTCTTTCCTCTGCAGCTGCTGGTCCGCCGTGGCTCTGAGACCCTGAGGGTCTTTTTCGGGCAGCGGTCTGAGGAGCACTCAGGGAAGAACTGGGGGGCAACGGCCGGGAGCCTGTGACGTGCTGGGGCAGTGGCCAGCGTTTTGGGCTGTGTTTTAGGGGCAGCGGGATGCATCCCATTAGCTCTTTTTTAGAGCAGCAGATATATTGCATCAGTGTAGCAGTTTATCAAATAAAAAAAAAATGAAACTGATAAGAACAGATTTAAACGTTTATTAGATAATGATTAAAAATAGATGATACATAGAGTTTGAAAAGTCAGTTATTGGTCATTGGGGATAACATACAGAGTAGAGGGGGATGCTAGTATTTTGGTGTTGGGCAGCACACGTTATATACAGACTGCAATGTCCCCAATGGGGGGGTAAACAGTGGGCGGGATCAAGATACAGCCGACAAGCGGTGAGGGTCCCTCTCTCATACAGAAAGTACAGACAGTCATGGGTATAAGTAAGCGGGCTGGGTAATGGGGATGGGGTGACCCTCACGTGGTGGGGTTCAGTTAGGTTCGGTGGGTTCAGGGCTCTGGGAAGAGGCTAGAACATAAGGTGGGGGGGGCAGAGGGGCTGTGCATTCCTGTTGCTTGAGGCAGCGCCCCCAGCAGCTCCCATTGGCCGGGAACGGGGAACCACGGCCAATGGGAGCTGCCGGAGGCGCTGCCTGAAGCAACATTAACACACAGCCCCTCCGCCCCCCTTCCCCACGTTCCAGCCTCATCCCGGAACAGCACGGGGCAGGGCAGGCAGGCAGGGAGCCTGCCCCCTGGTAGGCACTGGGCCAGATCCTGCCCCCAAACCCCTCCTGCACCCTGATCCCCTGCCCTGAACCCCCTGCCTCTCCACACGCCCCTCCTGCATCCCAACCCACTGCCCTGAGCCCTAGGCCGCACCCCTGCCCTGAACCTCCTGCCCCCCTCCCCTCTGCCCTGAGCCCCCTGCTACACCCCGACCTCCTGCCCTGAACCCCGCACCCCTGCTGCATCCTAACCCACTGCCCTGAGCCCCATGTCGCAGCCCTCCTGCACCCTGACCCCCTGCCGCACCCCACACCTCTCCTGCACCCCCTGGGGGCAGAGTTGGGGTGGGGATTTAAGAGCATAAGAGAGGCCGTACCGGGTCAGACCAAAGGTCCATCTAGCCCAGTATCCTGTCTACCGACAGTGGCCAATGCCAGGTGCCCCAGAGGGAGTGAACCTAACAGGCAATGAACAAGTGATCTCTCTCCTGCCATCCATCTCCATCCTCTGACCGACAGAGGCTAGGGACACCATTCCTTACCCGTCCTGGCTAATAGCCATTAATGGACTTAACCACCATGAATTTATCCAGTTCTCTTTTAAACTCTGTTATAGTCCTAGCCTTCACAACCTTCTCAGGTAAGGAGTTCCACAAGTTGACTGTGCGCTGCGTGAAGAAGAACTTCCTTTTATTTGTTTTAAACCTGCTGCCTATTAATTTCATTTGATGACCCCTAGTTCTTGTATTATGAAAATAAGTAAATAACTTTTCCTTCTCCACATCACTCATGATTTTATATACCTCTATCATATCCCCCCTTAGTCTCCTCTTTTCCAAGCTGAAGAGTCCTAGCCTCTTTAATCTCTCCTCATATGGGACCCGTTCCAAACCCTTAATCATTTTAGTTGCCCTTTTCTGAACCTTTTCTAGTGCCAGTATATCTTTTTTGAGATGAGGAGACCACATCTGTACGCAGTATTCGAGATGAGGGCGTACCATTGATTTATATAAGGGCAATAATATATTCCGTCTTATTCTCTATCCCCTTTTTAATGATTCCTAACATCCTGTTTGCTTTTTTGACCGCTCTGCACACTGCATGGACATTTTCAGAGAACTGTCCACGATGACTCCCAAGATCTTTTTCCTGACTTGTTGTAGCTAAATTAGCCCCCATCATATGGTATGTATTTCCGGGAAGGGGTTAGAATGGGGGCAGGGAAGAGGCGGGACAGGGGTGGGGCCTCATGGAAGGGGTGGAGTGGGGGCGGGGCAGAGGGCGGCAGGGGTGGGGGTGGGAGGTGTCAGTAATGCGGTCCTCGGGCCAATGTACTAGTCCTCATGCGGCCCTCATGGTCATTTGAGTTTGAGACCCTGAGCTAACCTGAGTTTGGGAGGCAGTTCTCCAGGTGAAGGAGGAGCGACTACATGACCCTTGGGGTGAGCTTGTTGGCTGTAGCACAGGCGCTGACTCTTGTTTTTGCCAGCGAGTGCGTTTGAAGAGGGGTGTGTTTGGGGAGGGTGGAGGGGGCACTGTGCTAGTTTTGGTGGGGGGTGGAGGCTATTTTCAGAATCTTTATATACTTTGAGGGAGATTAGAGGGGGGAGTGAGGGGGTAGATGAACTTCATTAACGTTCTTTAAACTTAAGGCAATGAAAAACAAAAAAAAACCCTGATACAAACAAAACAAGAAAGGAAAGAGCTGCAGGAGTAAAAAGAGAATGTAGGCAGAAGTCCAGCAACAGATTGGGGGGCTATCCAGTTTCTTGCACTGAATGCAGCATGGATGATTACCTGGCTTATGGGCGGGTGGCAGACTGCTATAACATGGCAAGCCATGCAGTAAGTTGTTGGACCGTCTCTTCCTGTTGTAGCTCTGAGGGAGTTGAGTGGGATGGGCGACAGAATCCTTCAATGACTTTGACCGCCTTGTAGACAGGCTCACTGAAGACCTGTCTGCAGAAATTCCATGAGGGAAGAATGGAAATCCAGGGAACACAGCGACTTCTCACAGAACCCCTGCGTCTAGCTAGAACTACAGCCGGGAAGCCGGGAGAGGAAACACCCAAGTTCCGGCAGCAGATTCCAGGATCCAGAAGCAATAATGGTCAAACTGTCCTAAGGCTATAAGGAAGATCCTCGATGGGCCCTCATCCTACTGTGCCATCCCACCCGAGAGACTCTTCTCCTACTCCATGGCTGTGTTTGACCGTGTAGTCCAGAATGATGCACAGCGTTTGGGATGCATTTTGCCCCTGCCCCAGCTCAGCCATGAAGAGGGTCTGGAAGAACACTTTACGCTACAGGAAATAGTAACAGACTGCTAAAGACACAAAATATAGCCCCAGGAAAGGAAGGCATTTGGTACAACGACTCCTGGAAAAAACACAGATCCTGGTTGCCTGGTGCTAACTGCTGTGGCGAAGGTACCACTCAACAAGGCAGACCGCTCCATAAGGCAGCTGGCAAAGAAGAGGATGTACCTCCCCGGCGGGCCAGTAACGAGCTGGTGTACATCACGCATAGGCACTGTTACCTCGAGGGGAAGAAGGTAACGCTTCAAAGGAAATACTAGAGAGATGGTAGAGGGAAGATATAACAGGGAAAGCCCCTTTTCTCAGAAGCCCCTGCAGACTCGGCTCCCTTCCGTGTCTGTCACCGGTGGATTTAGCTACCCATAAAATATAATAAAATAAAGAAAAGACAAGATAATATGGTGCAAATAAAGGTAAGTGAATTAGGGATAAAAGGTACAGAAAAACTAGTGAGAATGCTGGGGAGAAATACAAGAATAACACAGTGAAACAGCAAAACCATAAATCAGTAAAATAGTGGATCAGTGACTGACTCTGAGAGCTTGGAGCTAAGACCCATACACCCTCCCGTGGGATTCTACAAAACAATAAACAATACCCCAACACGGAAACCTTTCTCCTATTGCTTTGATGCAGCAGATGTCACGTACAGGCGTGATGCCCAGGACCTACAACTCTTGGACTGATTTAGAGTCCTTGAGAAGGAACACTGGGGAGTCCAGACGACTGATGGTTCTCATCGCGGGCGAGGAGACCCTCTGGGATGAGGGACACCAGGAGATGCAGGATATAGGAATGACGATGACAGGACTCCTCTTCCTCAAACACACTACGGGATAGATGTTGTTCTTCGATCTCGGCTCTGGAGCTCTGCGAAGACCCGACCGTGTACGAACTGTCGCTGGAATGGACAGCCCCGCGCAGGTGCTGAACAAGACCTTATAAAGCCTTTTTGGCGGGGAGAGTTCTGAGGTGATGGAACACTGAGGGTTGGACTTGGCGGGGAAAAAACGGTTCTGACTGGTTTAAGCTAGAGTCTGTGTAGTAAATAAGTCCCCTCTCAGAGATGGAGTTCAAAGTTAGAGTTCATGTACTCCATTTTGAATTTCAGTTCAAAGTCAGTGATTCATTTCAGTATTTTAAAAACATCTTATTAATAGCTAATTGAAACAGTACATTCCATCTAACATATCCCCACCTTGGGACCTTTTTCCTTAACTATGGACACAAGGTTCCAAACAATTTAATACAACATCAAACATTAGTAACATGAATTACAACAATGCATAGGATAAATATTTACAGAGCATTCCAACCAGAAATATTTTAAAGGAACTTGCTTAGACTTGCTTTCTTATGTTTGCATATTAACACAGTTAACATAACCACATACACGATTAGAATAAATTGAATAATTAAAACAACCACAACTGGATGTAGAAGAATATACCACATTGATCTTATACTTCCCATGTCGGTATACAGGATAGATTCCACCAATGGGCGGAGGTGGTTTCATCCTTAATCTTTTTTGTAATTTGTTTAATCTCTGAGATAGAATGTTGCACAGTGAGAATAGTTTTACTTCCTTCCAATTTCAAATTATTCAAATACTGAGCCAATTTTTCATGGTGTAACAACTTTCGAATAACCTCCAGATTTGCTCCAACATGGATGGGTGTCAACATATTGTACAATTTATATTCATCGAACACCTCTTTGATATATACATTATGTACAGATACATTGATATCACAACCCATTAACTGTATGACCTTACATATACATAAATTTCCTATTCCTGAATTATTAACTTTATACAAATTATTAACTAAGAAATATGGACATAAACTCTGGATACAAAAACAACCAGTATCCACTTGTACTATGGCAGAGGCTTTACTGAGGGAATGGTGAAACACTTCATAAAAGCAAGTTCCCTCTACAGGGTCTAGGCATGCAGAATCCTCCTCCCACACTTGGGTAGTGCAGGTGTATCCCAAGTTGGGTTGATAGACGCATGCTTGCAGATTTATAGGGACGTACGAATTATTAGCGTTAACATGTACCCATTTATGCTCTTCTATAGGGACTAGTAGGTACTGGTTAGCATATGTCCCCAAAGCAACAAGAGGATATATGGTTTCTTGATTAGCTGATTTTAAAGTAAGAATCAAGGCCATGATCGTATCGTTGTGCTGGCAGTAAGTGAACGTCAATAATTGCCACCATTGGTGATGTATTTTCTCAAAATCATTGGCGTCCTCGTAGATGGGTTTTCTTCAATTCCAAAGGTAGCTGCTGGTTAAAACCATCTCTGATGATAACCTTGGCTACCGTTATCAACCATTGCTGAGCTTCTACACATGCTAGGGCTTCTGAGATATTAGATTGGAGAATATTTAATGCTCCCAGTATTCGCGGGTGGTCTTGCTCTTGAATTTTAAGCCAATACGGAAGAATTTTAGTGATATCAAATGTTGTAGTTCCTAGAGCGTGAAATGCAGACGTCAGTGGTTCGGCAAGGGAGGCGGCATCATGACCTACCTGACCAATTCGATTTGCTAGTATGTGTTGGTCTACTGTGTTTAATACGCTTAATCCAGCTCCAGCTCTCCCTAGCACCTTTGCCACTAAATCACGTTTCTGCCTAGTAGACGAGTTGGAAGAAGGAGGGAGTACTCCTTGAACCCAGGCTCTCCATCCTACTAAAACTGGCTCTGTATATAGGGCACATTGATTATATACTGATGTTCTAGATAATTGTAGAGGTATGATAATCCTTTTGATTGAATATTGAGGATCTATCATTAAAGTTCTGGTTAAGTCCTTTTTAATGGTTAGTGGTCCTACATGATAAATGGGAGGTGGCGTTACCACATGTATTTCCTTTGTATATTCAAACTCCAGCGGGCCTCTCACAGTCCATAGTCCAGAATGATTGACCATAACATTTATAGTATAATTTAGTTACACACAATTCCCTGAATTTATTCATGTCATTGTCCGATATACAATATCTTGAAGTAGTATGTTGTTTCAATGAAATGTTATAGCCCAACAAAGAGGAATTACAGGTTAATCTTAATATAGTAGTATTCTGATTAGGAGGTTTTATGGAAATATTTACAAAATCTATATGGGTCTGTTGATGGTACATTTTTATTGATATGTTCAGTTTTCCGGGTTTAACTAAAGAAGGAGATAAGATGTCAAATGCGACACATTGATAAAGGTCTTTATGGCAGTTGTCAAACGTCACTTCAGGCATACTCCACGTACAACCATATCCTGGACGTATAGGTCCGAAACGCTGTACTGGGTTGTGGGTGGTAACAGTGTCTGGTAATATAACCGACTGATTCTGAGAATACTCAAAAACCTCTAGGTAGCAACGTTTCATGACCTTATAGGCTCTAAGGGTTACCCATTCCCAATTTTTATGATCGTTTGCCTCTCTTTTCCCTCTTCCGTGATATCAGATTCTGAAAACTTTAACTGTTTTTTAGTAGTCGCTCGAGGTACCTTTGTTGCTCTACTTTTTGTAGAGCTTTCTTGTTGTTTTCCTTGGTTTTGAGGTCGTCTTGCATTTGGTGAGATTTTATCCTCCATTGATATATTATTTGTGGGTTAACCTGACATCCTAAATATTTGTTCATCTTAATAGGAAAGAATTTACTTCCTTTCAGAGTTACATTGAAAGTTGGTGGTAGATCCCGTTTCTTCCGGCGTCTGTAAATATTCTCTGGAAATGGCTTTGTAGGAGCTTCAGATGGTGCCATTCCTCTCATTTGAGTGTTGGTTCTTTCATTGACATATTCCTCATTTTCCTTTTGTGTTTCCAATTCCTTCCCTTGGTCATGCATGAAAGAGAGTTTTCTGTGTGCCTCGCATATCAGTATTCATTTTTCTTAATTATTAAACTTAAACTTAACCAAGTTATAACTATGTACATCAGAAATCTTCCAGTAGTCTTCATATTTCTTTTGTTCAGCATCCTGTGGATGAAAACAAGACAATTAGTTGATCCTTATGGTGGTTTTTCATCACTTGTCCTATTACTTTCTGTTCTAGAGGGATTAGTTCAGATGTTTCCTTTCCATAATTTTAATAGTGAGCTATGGAACCACTTTTGTACTTTACGTTTTCCGGTCTTCAATTCTAGTTGATAAGTTGTTGGGCTGGCTTTATTGATGACTGTTACTGGTCCAACCCATCTTGGGCTCAATGGATGGTTCTTTTCAGAAAAATACTTAGAGAACTTGATCCCCTATGTTCCACTCTAAATGTTTTAAATTGTTGTTCAGTCTTTGATCCAT
The DNA here is from genome assembly GCF_027887155.1 of Malaclemys terrapin pileata. Lineage (NCBI taxonomy): Eukaryota > Metazoa > Chordata > Testudines > Emydidae > Malaclemys > Malaclemys terrapin. Next base: position 10,660,533 of record NC_071520.1, on the reverse strand, counting down.
CTTATGAATATTTCCTTTTAAATTAACCGCCACTGCCCTTTGCACCTCTATGGTATTTAACACTGATTTTATGTAATTGTCCGTCACCGCTCTAGGTCTATACTCGTCCGGTGGCACCCCTCCTGGCATCCACCATTGCTCAGGCGTTACCATAGGTCTTCCGAAAAGCGCTTCATACGGAGTGAATCCATGGACGCTCGCTGCAGATCTGATTGCCGTCAGGATGAGAGGTAGATGTCTGTCCCAATTCTTTCCTGATGAATCAATTACCTTCCTTAGTGCAGTTTTTAAAGTGCGGTTTGATCTTTCTACTAACCCAGAAGCTTGTGGGTGACCAGCTACACGAAATCTTTGGTGTATTCCTAAGGCTATACACAATTGTTTAGTTAATTCACCGGTAAAGTGCGTGCCTTGATCGGAATCAATAATCCGAGGTAGTCCGAATCGACTGAACGTATTTTCTAACAGCAATTTTATTGTCGCACCTGCAGTGCAATTCCTAGTTGGGTACCCTTCTATCCACTTGGTAAATGGATCTATTACCACCAGGCAGTATACATTTCCTCGGTTAGTTCTAGGTAAGGGTCCAATAAAGTCTATCTGCACTCGAATCCATGGGCCATCTACTGGTTGATGAAGTAGAGGTCCTTTTTCATCCTTATATCAGGATTATTGTGGGCGCATCTTAAACAGTTGTTAATAAAGTGCTCAGTATCTCGGATTATCTCAGGCCACCATCCTACCGTAGCTAGCCTTTGTAGGGTCTTTTGGAGTCCAAAGTGTCCTTGTTGATGAGCCAGTTGGATTAACTCTCTTCGCAATATGTTTGGAATCACTAATATTGGAATCAAGGTATCGTTATCAGTATTTTCATGATTATCTTTTGTTGTCATGATTAGTCCAGATGTATGTCGAGTGATGAGGTATGTTTTGTGTTTTCCATCTTTTAGCAGCTTCTTAATTTCAGGATCTTGTTCTTGTAATTGCACTATGTCTTGATGATCTGTATGGTCCACAGGTTTATTTGCACTTATATTAGCTTCTACCTTGTCCCATCTTGTTTCAGGTCCCATTACCGCTGCTTGCTTTGCTAACTTATCCACTTTGCTGTTTAATATGGATATCTCTGCCTGATTCCTTCTGTGTGCTCTTACTTTGAATAGATAAGTATCTCCCCTCCTAGCTTCTGCTAAGTTCCACGCATGCATGAGCGAGCCAGCATATGCCACTGGATGATTATCTGCGGTTTTCATATCCCGCTGTTTCCATACTATCATCCAGTCTAACAAGGCCCTCATAGCCCAATCAGAGTCTGTACAGATGGTGATATTGGCAGTCGATTCAGCATTTTCTAAAGCCACTATGATGGCCACAACTTCAGCCGCTTGTGCAGAATGGTATGACACGGTTCCTTGATAGATCTGGTCCAAAGCGACATGAAGCGCTGCATATCCGGTAGCAGCCTTCCCATCTTTAAAAAGGCTACTGCCATCGACTACCCATAATTCTTTCTTACTGGCTTTTGCACTTTCATAGCATGATTCAAATTTAAAGGGGGATACAATTTCTGGAATTTTGAAGTTAGGTAGAGGACAATCATGATTATTTACATATATTTCCTCAGTTATTGGCGGGCAAAGTGCGAAAGGTGCAGAAATAGGTGTGTTGATCTTCTCTACTCGTACCTCTTTATTCAGGAGGGCAAGTGTCCAATTGGCAAGTCTAGGGTGGCTGACTCGCCCGGCATTAGCTTTACCCGATATAACATATTGCACTGGTGTATGGGTGGTTTTTAGTACAATAGGGGCCATTCCTATTGAATACTCCCAATGGGAGATGGCCCAAACTAATGGAAGTACTTCCTTTTCACATGTTGTATACTGTTTCTCTACTTCTGAAAGGACCTTAGATCCATATGCCACTGGTTTTAAGGAGGATCCACTCTGTTGTAATAATATTGCACTAATCGCTGTCTTGGTTGTTGCCAATTGTAGATGGAAGGGCTGGTTGATTTGAGGGTATGCAAGTGCCGGTGCAGTCATCAAGGCTTGTTTCAGGTCTATCACTGCTTGCTGCTCTTCAGTTCCCCAAGTCCATTTCTGATTTTTTTTTTTTTTTTCTTAAAAGTTTATAGAGAGGTCTGGCCTTTTCGCTATAGTTTTCGATAAAATCCCTTGAAAATCCAACCAATCCAAGGAATGATCGTAAAGTGCTTACATCTGTCGGGGCAGGCAGCTTAGATATGAGTTCTATTTTCGAAATATCCAGTTTTCTGCCTGTGGGTCCAAGCTGAACTCCCAAGTAAGTCACTTGCTGCTGGACCAACTGAGCCTTGCTAGGATTGATTAAGAATCCAGCTTTCTTCAATGCTTCCAGAATCTCATCTAAAGCAGCACAATTATCTTCTCTGGTCTGTGTGGCAATTAGGATGTCACCTACATAACTTATGATGTTGCTGGAATAAGTTAAATTCTTCCACAGGGCGGCCACCAACCGATGGCACAGACTTGGGGCGTTATGATAGCCTTGTGGGACCCTGGTGAAGGTTAGCTGTCGGTCATCAAAAGTAAAAGCAAACTTGTAAGATGAAGAAGGGTTGAGAGGTATTGAAAAGAATGCATTTGCAATATCCAATACAGAAAACCAACAGGCACCTTCTGTGATTCAAGCCATCACCTCAGGGAATTTTGCCACTACAGGAGCTAGTCTTGGGGTAACATGATTTAGCCCTCTATAATCAACAGTAAGTCTCCATGATTTATTATCTGCCTTCCTAACAGGCCAGATAGGCGAATTGCATATGCTTTGGCACTGGATTAGCACTCCTTGTGCTAAAAGTGCATCGATGGTTGGTTTAATTCCCTCCTTTGCCTCGATGGAATACTTATACTGTCTTAGTGGTTTGGGGTCTGGTCCTTCTACCTTCACAGAAGCCTCTACTTTTCCACAACTGAGTTTACTTGGAGCGAAAACCATGAGATGTTTCTGGGTAATCCGTTTGATGTCCTCTTCCCATTCAGGAAGAATCGGTTTATCTTAAACGCATATATCCTATGGGCTGCTGGAATTATAAGACCCGCCTCTTCATCTTTCACTTGACACAATATGTTATTTGGTAAGTCCACCACTATCTGTAATTTCCTTAATAGATCTATTCCCAAGATGCCACTTCCGTCTAATTGTTGTAAACCAAAGGAAGCTCGGGTTGACAGATGTCCTACAGTACAAGTAATAAAGTCAGTGAAAGGTATAGTACTTTCCTTTCCATTGTATGACTGAAGAGATTTAATATCCTTAACTGGAATATTCCTGATGATTGAATTTGCTTTTGTGCAAAGTAGGCTGGTAGATGCCCCGGTGTCTACCAGTGCCTTTCGTTTAACGCTACCGAAACTTCCCTTTAATTGAATTTCTACAGTGGGTCTACCCCAGTAGTCTTTAAGTAGGGGGGCCACAAACCCAGGGGCTTGGGAAGCCCGGCCACCTCAATTAGATTGGAGTGAGGTGGATGCTATAGGAGCATTAGAGTTCTTACTTGCTGATCCTTGTGATGTTTCATACTGTGCTAATTTCAGGAACATGTCCTCTGCTGATAACCTCTGCTTCACTAGACTGTCCCATGATTCATATTTGCTGAGTCTTTTTAATAGCACCTTTTTCATGATTTTCATTTCCTCAGCAGAGCCACTGAACATTTTGTTAGTAAATTATGGGGGTTTATATTGTTGCTGCATTGGAGTTTTGCCTTGGCTTTTGTCAGTAGATGTTTTGTTATTGAAAGCTGCCACCCTTCTCTTAGCTCCTCCACCAGGGTAGGCTAGCTGTTGTAACTCGTAAACCTCTCTAGCCCTGCCTTCTAATTCAGCCATAGATGTAACACGAGCAACCACAGGACCCATTCCCAACCGGATATTAGGTGTTAAACCTTGTACATATAATTCTCTTAATTCAGGTACATCATAATCAATAACCCCTCCACGATTGACTCCCAAACCAGCTAACCAGAATAACAATTTTTTTCGCACCATATACCTTTCTGGTCATTCATCTGGCATTTGCTTTTCAGCATATGCTTTACCCAGTAGGTTATCATAAGGAAAGTACAATTTAAAAACCCTCTTTTATAGAGGGTATGTTGTTCAGTATTGGTATCCACCATGATGCCATATGGTAATACTGCAAAATCCTCAGCTGACATGCATTCCCTTAAGAGTGCTACCATCTCCTCCTGGCTGACATTAGGTGTTGCTGATAATTTTGCCAGCCAGTTCAATACCGTTTCCTTATTACAAATTCCCATTTGCTTTCCCAAAGCTCTAGTTTGTTCTGGGGTCAAAGCCCTAGTTTCATGTTTCACAGTTGGGGGTCTGTTGTTATCATATTGGGTTACAATAGGAGCCAACGGGCATCCCCTGTCTACCAACATGGCCTCCTCACTACTGTGAGGTGCTGAGGGTTCCAATCTTTTACCCACTGAGGGACCTGGTGGTGAGTCCTCAGTTTCCGAGTCGGAACTTGACTCTTGAAATTCAGACTTAAAAGCTGCCAAAGGATTCATTTCGATGGCACTCATAACACCCTTGGCCAATTGTAGCTGCTTCTGCAGCTTGTCAATGCGGCGATTGCAGGCCACATGATTGACAGACCCTAAATTAACATTATGGGCTTCCTTTAGGAGCTGGCGCACTACTGCCTGCGATTCCTGAAGTTCTCTGCCTTTTATTTCAGCAGCAGTTTCTGCATCTGTAACCCTCGTATTAAGATTCCTCAGCTGTTGTTCGAGCTGGGAAACCTGTAAGGTCAGGCTGTTTATCTTGGCAGTTGCCAGTTGCTCTTCGGCAGCCTGCCTTTCACCTTGTTGTTTTAGCTGCTGCTTTTCAGCAAGTGCTTGCTCTGTCTGTTGTTTAAGTAGCGACACTTGTGAATTCAGTTCTCGGCTGACCATAGCCAAGCCGTATATGAGAGCACATTTTTGTGCTTTCTTGTTAGGGGTAGGTTTACAGATGGAATACCGAGCCCATAAGGTGGAAAACTTGTCCAAGGAATCAACCCCTGCCAGTGACTCCTCCTTCCAAGGATTTTTGCCCTTTCCAAATAAATCCACACTAAAGTCCACTGAGTTTTTATTTGTCTGGGACGTCCATCCTTGGAGGCTGAAAACTTGATCCATCTTCTGCTGCTGGGTTATAGATTGCTTACCCAATCCAAGGAAAAAGATTACACCGTTTGAAAATAGAGAGACCTTAGAAAAGAGACCGCTTCCAGCTGCGGCTCTAAGGCCTAGGCAAAGGCAACCTAAATTTTTCAGAGAAGGCCACAGCCGCTCCCCTGCTAACTGTTGCCTTGCCAAAAGAAAGAGTGGCAACCCTTTTGGGGCCCGGTACCACTCAGTGTTCGATTATTAGCAACCGGACACTAGCGGTGCTAGTATGGGGCCTACTAGCCACGCTACCTGCTTCTGGGCAGGGGTCCAGGCGTCCCTGCAACCCTTATCGCCGATAACAGGATTTCCCAGGGCGGAATAAATTCCGTCCCTCACCCAGGGAGTAATGGAAGGGGGGCTCTCACCCGGACACTACACTTTCCCTCGGATCGTGCTTCCGTGGGGGGGTGGGGAAATAGGCACAGTTCCAATTAAACACGAATTCCCTCCCCGAGTCAATTGGACCGTCACAGTCACTGTCACAAATAAACAAGCTAAAGCATAACAGGACTCTGATGGGGTAACTAATCCCCAAGAGAGTCCTGCCGCGGTCGCCAGAAATGTTACCTCAAGGGTAAGAAGGTAACGCTTCAAAGGAAATACTAGAGAGATGGTAGAGGGAAGATATAACAGGGAAAGCCCCTTTTCTCAGAAGCTGCAGACTTGGCTCCCTTCCGTGTCTGTCACCGGTGGATTTAGCTACCCATAAAATATAATAAAATAAAGAAAAGACAAGATAATATGGTGCAAATAAAGGTAAGTGTATTAGGGATAAAAGGTACAGAAAAACTAGGGAGAATGGGGGGGGGGGGGAGAGAAATACAAGAATAACACAGTGAAACAGCAAAACCATAAATCCGTAAAATAGTGGATCAGTGACTGACTCTGAGAGCTTGGAGCTAAGACCCATACACCCTCCCGTTGGATTCTACAAAACAATAAACAATACCCCAACACTGAAACCTTTCTCCTATTGCTCTGATGCAGCAGATGTCACGTACAGGCGTGATGCCCAGGACCTACAACTCTTGGACTGATTTAGAGTCCTTGAGGAGGAACACTGGGGAGTCCAGACGACTGATGGTTCTCGTCGCGGGCGAGGAGACCCTCTGGGATGATGGACACCAGGAGATGCAGGATATAGGAATGACGATGACAGGACTCCTCTTCCTCAAACACACTACGGGATAGATGTTGTTCTTCGATCTCAGCTCTGGAGCTCTGCGAAGACCCGACCGTGTACGAACTGTCGCTGGAATGGACAGCCCCGCGCAGGCGCTGAACAAGACCTTATAAAGCCTTTTTGGCGGGGAGAGTTCTGAGGTGATGGAACGCTTCTGAGGTGATGGAACACTGAGGGTTGGACTTGGCGGGAAAAACCGGTTCTGACTGGTTTAAGCTAGAGTCTGTGTAGTAAATAAGTCCCCTCTCAAAGATGGAGTTCAAAGTTAGAGTTCATGTATTCCATTTTGAATTTCAGTTCAAAGTCAGTGATTCATTTCAGTATTTTAAAAACATCTTATTAATAGTTAATTGAAACAGTACATTCCATCTAACAGCAGGGAGGCAGCAACATCCCTCGAAGGGGGTGATCTGGCTGACGCTGCGGCGATCCACTTGCGCCTTCCATCTTTCGATGTGCCTGGATGCTACAGTGAGGAACTTTGTGGCGAGTGCTGTGCGTGACATCATCAGGAAGCGAATCGCCATAGCCCCTTCCAGCCAAGATGTCGCCAGGTACCCAGGGGAGCCGTATTTGGAAGAGATGACAGCATCATCACTCTGAGAGCGAGAACTATGCTGGAGAGGACCCTGGAGGATACCATCCGTGGGCAGTACATGGAAAACCTGAGATGGAAGATGATGTTTTTCATCAAAGCAGAGTAGTAACTTTGGGGAACCAAGCTGCTTCTATTTGGAATAGCGTCTCCGTGGGGGAGTTACGCTGGAATAGGCACTATGCTTAGAGCTATGATGCCAGTCAGACGAGCCCCTCGACTGCACGTCCTGTGGGTCCCAACAGCCTGCTCTGCTCGGTCTGCAGAGCAGGACTTCAGTTTCCTCTCTCTAGGGTTGGCTGTGGAACTGTGGTGCCACCTGCTGGTTCCGATTTCAAAGCTTGGTGGAAAAAATAAATAACTGCCAGGGCAGGAGAAGCAACTCTCTCGCTGAGTGCCTGACGGGGGTAAATCGATCCCCACAAAAACAGTGTTTAATAGCTGAGTATTGAGCAGCACTTCAGCGGTAAAGCCTGCCACAAACACTAGACAATGTACACTCCATCACAAAGCTCCTGTGAATGAGCTTAATCTTCACTCTGCAAGCACCCACCCCCATTAAGTGGCCTATCCCAAGCCACATCCTAAAAATGAGAAGTAAAGTATAATGATTTAGAATTTACAGTAGGTTTGGGGAGGGGAGGGGGGGGAACAGGATGGGGGACCTCTGGGAGCAGAAGGACACCTCGTGCCTTCACATGATCTCACAAATGGAGATCCATGCAACATATGCTGGGTGGGGAGAAGAATATAACCAAATCTCTATCTAATTCACACTGTTGATGAATACAAGTATTATCACTTCATCACATGCCTGGAGTGAAAAAGACAGCACATGAAAAGATGAGGTTGCCTTACCAAGTTGGGAATCAGTGCTAACGTCTCAACAGAGGGAAAATTACTTTTTGGAGTGACTCAGCCACTCCCCGTCTTCATTCAGGCCTAAGGTGATGGTATCAAGTTTGCAAATTAATTCCAGTTCTGAAGTTTCTCATTGAAGTCTGTTTGTGAAGGGTTTGTTGGTTGAAGAATGGCTATTTTGAAGTCTGTTTGAGTGTCCAGGGAGATTGAAGTGCTCTCCTACTGGTTTTTGAATGTTACAATTCTTGATGTCTGATTTGTGTCCATTTATTCCTTTGCGTAGAGACTGTCCGGTTTGGCCGCTGTACATGGCAGAGGGACATTGAAATCAAGTTTACACAAGTTAAGGAAGGTACTAGACATCTGGGTTTAGGCTTGAGTTCTGAGAGATTACAGCTTTCAGTTACAAGGTTCACAAAGTACATACAAGCATCAGTAAAGAAGTGATCTCTAGTATGCCACTTCTAGAATATATTCTGAGTCCAAGTCAGTATTGGTGTCACACATTCAATAGATTCTATTTTTTTCACCACAATAGTCTCCCCGAGGGGAGGTGCACCGTTCCTGGAGGTACTGCAATACCAGGTCGATGCGTGGAGTGGATGGAGCAAGCTCCTATTCCATCTCCCTGTTCCAAAAATCCATTTAATATATAGTCCTCAGATAGAGGACGTATCAGATATTAAACTGATAAGAACAGATACTACACTTGATCTTAGCCAAAAGGCCGAGAAGCGATAAAAATATGCTGAAAAACGAGACAGCCCTACCTCCGCCACAGCTTTCTACGTCACCACGAGGAGCTCCTATACAGGGACCAAATGCCATCAAGGAGACTTGGACAACTAGGAAACGCTTAAGTGACAATCACTCCCCCAAATGACTCCAATGTAATAATTCAAAGCAAGAATTCCACACACAATTCTGCTTAAAGACCGAGAATTCTTTCAGTCTGGTTACTTGGGTTCCTCTGGCTGCTGCTGCGTACTCCTACATTGCATAAACCCACCCACTTCCTGTGACGTACTCCGTCCCTGTTAACTCTCGCAGCAAAACAGAGACAAGAAAACGTGTGCAAGCGCTCTCCCGGCTGGCCAAACCGCATGGGGCTCTTCTACGGTTAGTGCGGATCCTGGAGCTCTGCCCCATTCTCTACCTACCAGACTCGGGGGCAGCTCCAGGCTTCTGCCCTGCGGCAGGGTAGTGGGGCTAGGGGCTTCTGCTGGACGAGACTGGTGCCTGCCACTTTCCATGCACCGAATGCTTAGGGCAGATTGCCTAGAAAAATGCTGCAAGAAAAGCTGACACCTCTCTCTCTCTTAGAGAAGCGAACACTATCTTCTGTCTCGCCCAGGACTGCTAATTAATTTCGAGGAAAACACCGCGGACACACAGTGACGACAAGCTATAGAGGTGAAAGAGAGAGAATGGTAATCGTTGGGCAGGCAGTGAGAGAGTGCTGGTGCCTGCAGCCGGCCCTGTTTTAAACAGCCGGGACCAGGGCAGCTGCTCCCTTTTCCCCTCACCGCCGTTGGCAGCTGGGTGCAGGGGGAGGCAAAGGGGGCAGGGATGTTAAAGGGGCCGTACCGGCAGGGCTGCCGACGGGGAAGCAAAACAGATACAAGAAAATGTGCAAGTGCTATCCGGGGTGACTAAACCTCATAGGGCTCTTCTACAGTTACAGTGCGGCTCCTGGAACTCCCTGTTCACCCCACCACCACCACCATTCTCCACCTACCAGACTGGGGGGGCAGCTCAAGGCTTCTGCCCTGCGGCAGCGTAGTGGGGCTAGGGGCTTCTGCTGGAGGAGACTGGTGCCTGCCACTTTCCATGCACAGAATGCTTAGGGCAGATTGCCTAGAAAAATGCTGCAAGAAAAGCTGACCTCTCTCTCTCTCTCTTAGTGTTTGCTTATCTATCTTCTGTCTTACCCAGCACTGCTAATAAATTTCGAGGAAAACACCGCAGCCACACACACTGCCAACAAGCTATATACGTGAAAGAGAGAGAATGGTAATCGTTGGGCAGGCATTGAGAGAGTGAGAAAATCTAGCATATATTCAAGAAAAAATAACTATTATAGGCTTTAATAGCCTGCAAATCATAGATGCACATAGTTTGAAATCACTTGAAATCACTTGCTCATCAAGTTCTCAGTATATTTCAATTAATTGATAGATCGATAGATCTTTCTTCGCTTCTCTCAAAACCCTCTATTTATCCTTTTGTCAGGACTCTGTGATATTTACTGTGAAGTTTTCGGAAACTGAGGGAGGGAAGCCAAAACAAGATCCGCTCGACCCATGTCCATAAGACGATCACCTGCAAACTCAGTCAGTGAAGCATGGATAGCGCATGAAGCGCAAAGCAGCGTGTGCACTAAAATACGCAATTGTACCTATACAGATCAAAAGAAGAAAACCCACGAACGCTTAAGAAAACGAAGAAAACCACTATACGACTGAGCGTGCTGGACCGTAAACAAAAGACGGCGCCCTTCCAGCTATCGCCAGCCAAGGGGGACGCTATACACGACCTCACTGTTAGGCCCCCACCCACCGACCACAGGCAGCGCAGCAGAGCTGAGCGGCTTCCTGCCTGCTTGCTCCATGTGGCTGCCAGCATCTCCCTGTGGCCCCTGGGCAGGGTGGGTCTGTTCCAGGGCCTGCACCCCAGACCACCTCCCCCAACTCAAACTTCCTCCCAGAGTCTTAGGCAGGTGGGGGACAGAGATTGGGGGGTGGCCTGCCACCCCTGAGAGCATGGTCTGTTTGAGGGACCATGTGTTGAGCCTAGCAGCCTTTAAAAAGCCCGCTCCTAGGTGACCAGAAGCGTGAGAGAACAGGAGAATTTTTGCAAGGGGGTTCTCCAGGTGAAGGAGGAGCAACTGCGTGACCCCTGGGCTGAGTGGCTGCAGTGTGTGTTTGTGGTGTACTTGTTGCTTGACTCAAGTATACCATGTGGTCTCTTTGTTTGAGGGACTTTACGCGGAGCGGAGCGCTCTGCTCCGCAACTTGAGAGCTTCTTAAGGAGACTTTGATCCCTTTAAAAACAACAAGGAGTCTGGTGGCACCTTAAAGACTAACAGATTTATTTGGGCATAAGCTTTCGTGAGTAAAAACCTCACTTCTTAGAAGTGAGGTTTTTACTCACGAAAGCTTATGCCCAAATAAATCTGTTAGTCTTTAAGGTGCCACCAGACTCCTTGTTGTTTTTGTAGATACAGACTAACACAATTACCCCCTGATATTTGATCCCTTTAGCACCCATCACCTTTGAACCAGGTGGTGGAGCTATGCAGGGTAGTGGCGCTAGGGGCTTCTACTGGAGGAGACTGGTGCCTGCCATTTTCCATGCACTGAATGCTTAGGGCAGATTGCCTAGAAAAATGCTGCAAGAAAAGCTGACACCTCTCTCTTAGTGTTCGCTTCTCTATCTTCTGTCTCGCCCAGGACCGCTAATTAATTTTGAGGAAAACACCGCGGACACACAGTGACGACAAGCTATAGAGGTGAAAGAGAGAGAATGGTAATCGTTGGGCAGGCATTGAGAGAGTGCTGGTGCCTGGAGCCCGCCCTGTTTTAAACAGCCGGGACCAGGGCAATTGCTCCCTTTGCCCCTCCTACATCTCACCCCCGTTGGCAGCCGGGTGCGGTGGGAGGCAAAGTGGGCAGGGACGTTAAAGGGGCTGTACCGGCAGTGCTGCCGACGGTGAAGGGGCCGCGACCTTGAAGCACTGCTGTGGCAGCGCTTTAATGTGGGCTGTGTACGTACGGGCTGGTACCGGCTTCTTACTGGTTGCGTACCGGCCCATATTGGCTCACTTTCACCTCTGCCCAGGGCCCGACTCCAGCACTGTTTGAGGCTGGGTCTCTCCCTTGGCCCCGTCTTCCACCCCTGGGTTCTCCCCCACCCGTACGCGATTTAAAATGGCCCAGGGCCCGTACCCACCACCAGCAGCACAGCAGAGCTCAGAGGCTTCCTGCCTGCTTGCTCCACGTGGCTGCTAGCGTCTCCCTATGGCCCCGGGGCAGGGTGGGTCTGTCCACACGTGCTTCTCCCACCCCAAGTGCCCCTGTGGCCAGTAATGAGGTGTGGGGGCAGTGCCTGGGGGTAGCAGCATGTGGAGCCCCCACAGCCCAGAAACCCCAGGTAAGCGCTGCGCTCTGCCTGCACCCCCTCCCTCCGCACCTCCTCCCACTACCTGTGACTTACTCAGTCACTGTTAACTCTTGCAGCAAAACAGATACAAGAAAATGTGCAAGCGCGATCTGGGGGGACTAAACCACATGGGGCTCTTCTACAGTTACAGCGCGGCTCCTGGAGCTCCCCATTCACTCCCCCACCACCATTCTCCACCTACCAGACTGGGGGAGAGCTCAAGGCTTCTGCCCTGCGGCAGGGTGGTGGGGCTAGGGGCTTCTGCTGGAGGAGACTGGTGCCTGTTGAGAGAGGGTGGGCACAATTTAAGGTTTAGCCCCCTCCCCCCCCACAACAGCTCAAGGCCCACAGCCCCTCCCTTCAGCTCCCAGGTTTTAGCTCTGCAGGGGGAAACACCAGCAAACAGTTGGGAGCTGCAGGGCCGGGCCTCTGCTTCAGTTCCTTGGAGAGAGGCAGCAGCAAACGCAGCAGCTCTCCCTGCAGCTCCCAGCTGTTTGCTGCTGCCTCTACCCAAGGCGCAGCCCCCAGCTTTCCTGCTCCAGAAGCTGCCGTGCAGGGAGGGGGCCCAGAGCCTGCGCCCAAACTCCCTCCCGGAACCTGCACCCCAGCCCAGAGCCCACACCCTGCCCCAGGCCAGAGCCTGCACCCAGCACCTGAGCTCATTCCCTGAGCCTGCACCCCCAGCCCACCCCAGAGCCTGCACCTAAACTCCCTCCCAGAGCCCAATCTCTCACCTCTCCTGCACTCCAATCTCCTGCCCCAGACCACCTTCTCTCTCCCCTCCCCCCACTAAACTCCCTGAGCCTTAGGAAGGGGGGGGGGCAGGCTCTGGGCACCACCAAAATTTCTACAAACCTGACTCCCCACACAGTGTGGTCTGTTTGTTTGCGGGACCGTGTGCTGAGCCTAGAGGCATCTAGGAAAGTTGAGTGCCACAGGGAAGGGGCCCAGTGACACCATGTGACCAAGCAGAGCCAGCAAATAGCAAACTCTGGCAAAAATCAGTGGGGGACACCCCCATGCACCCTCCTCTCATATTGCCTCTGGCTTCTGCCCAGCATGGAGGAGGCTCTGAAGACCCGAGCCCAGGGAGGCATCTCCCATGAGACTGAAGCCCTGAGCCCCAGGAGGCGCGTCCCAGCTCTCGAATGTCTGAAGATTGTTGTATGCAGCTCGGAGGGTCAGTAGGTTTGGCCCACCCTTGCCAGGGCCAGATGATGACATTCTGAGGCCCTAAGATAGGTCAAGTGTAAGAGGCCCCATTATTCTCTCAGGACATTGAATATATAGAAAACCCCTGGGGATACCTCTGCAGGGAGGCCTGGCGCCACGAGGACGGCTCTTCGGGACCTCACAGCTAGGAGCAACAACATCTCACCACTTCTTGAGGAGGACGACGACCCGCGGAGAACCTCTACCTAGGACCCAGAAGCTGCCCTTCGCCCTGCTGCTCTGGAGAAGGCTGCTACCAGAGGAGCCCCCACCACGACGACCCAGGACCAGGATGCTGACTGCTGCTCCAGAGAGGGAGGCTCCCGAAGGAAACACCTCCTCGACCCAGGACCCCGAAGCTACTGATCACCCTGCTGCCCAGAGGAAGGCTGCTCCAACGGGATCGCACTCCGCAGCCCAGGATCTCGATGCTACATGCCGTCCTACCGGGCAAAGAGATGTCGTAACCAGCAAGTCCAGCCCCGCCCCAGGAGTGGCTTCATCTCCTCAAGCTTCTCTGCCAGACCGAGAGGAGCCACCCCGCGAGTCTGCAGGCACAACAGAGGGTGAGGCAGGGGAAGACGGGTTTTGAGAGAAGCGAAGGAAGATCTATCGATCTATCAATTAATTGAAATATTCTGAGAACTTGATGAGCAAGTGATTTCAAGTGATTTCAAACTATGTGCATCTATGATTTGTAGGCTATTAAAGCCTAGAATAGTTATTTTTTCTTGAATATAGGCTAGATTTTCTCACTCTCTCAATGCCTGCCCAACGATTACCATTCTCTCTCTTTCACCTATAGAGCTTCTCCGTGGGGGAGTTACGCTGGAATAGGCACTATGCTTATAGCTATGATGCCAGTCAGACGAGCCCCTCGACTGCATGTCCCGTGGGTCCCAACAGCTGCTCTGCTCGGTCTGCAGAGCAGGACTTCAGTTTCCTCTCTCTAGGGTTGGATGTGGAGCTGTGGTGCCACCTGCTGGTTCCGATTTCAAAGCTTGGTGGAAAAAATAAAGAACTGCAAGGGCGGGAGAAGCAACTCTCTCGCTGAGTGCCTGACAGGGGTAAATCGATCCCCACAAAAACAGAGTTTAATAGCCGAGTAATGAGCAGCACCTTAGAATTAGAATGTACAGTAGGTTTTTTGGGGGGTGTGGGGGCAACAGGATGGGGACCTCTGGGAGCAGAAGGACACCTCGTGCCTTCACATGATCTCACAAATGGAGATCCATGGAACATATGCTGGGTGGGAAGAAGAATATAACCAAGTCCATCTAATTCACACTGTTATTGAATACAAGTATCATCACTTCATCACATGCCTGGAGTGAAAAAGACAGCACATGAAAAGATGGGGTTGCCTTACCGAGTTGGGGGTCAGTGCTAACGTATCAACAGAGGGAAAATTACTTTTTGGAGTGACCCAGCCACTCCCAGTCATAGAGATAGAATATCAGGGTCGGAACGGACCTCAGGAGGTCATCTAGTCCAAGCCCCTGCTCAAAGCAGGACTAATCCCCAGACAGATTTTTGCCCTAGATCCCTAAGTGGTCCCCTCAAGGATTGAACTCACAACCCTGGGTTTAGCAGGCCAGTGCTCAAACCACTGAGCTATCCCTCCCCCCCTTTATTCAGGCCTAATGTTATGGTGTCAAGTTTGCAAATTAATTCCAGTTCTGCAGTTTCTCATTGAAGTCTGTTTGTGAAGGGTTTGTTGGTTGAAGAATGGCCACTTTGAAATCTGTTTGAGTGTCCAGGGAGATTGACGTGCTCTCCTACTGGTTTTTGAATGTTACAATTCTTGATGTCTGATTTGTGTCCATTTATTCCTTTGCGGAGAGACTGTCCGGTTTGGCCAGTGTACATGGCAGAGGGGCATTGAAATCAAGTTTACACAAGTTAAGAAGGAAGGTACTAGACATCTGGGGTCAGGCTTGAGTTCTGAGAGATTACTGGTATCTGTTACAAGGTTCACAAGATACATACAAGTGTTGGTGAATAAGTGATCTCCGGTATGCCACTCAGATATTATATATATATATATATGTCTTGTCTACACTCAGGAAGTGAGTGTAGTCGTGCCTCCAGTTGCAGCACTGCAGGCTCTGATTACACTCGTGTTTTACACCGCTGTACTCGGGGGAGGTAGGGAGGGTGTTTTCACACCCGAGTGCCGCAAGTTGCAGTGCTGTGCAGTGCCCCTGCAGCCAAGGCCTTAGAGTCCAAGACAGTATTGGTGTAACGAATTCACCATTCTATTTTTTCCACCACAATAGTCTCCCCGAGGGGAGGTGCACCGTTCCTGGAGGTACTGCAATACCAGGTCGATGCGTGGAGTGGATGGAGCAAGCTCCTATTCCATCTCCCTGTTCCAAAAATCCATTTAATATATAGTCCTCAGAGGACCTATCAGACATTAAACTGATAAGAACAGATTTAAATTTTATTAGAGAATATTTGAAAAATAAATACAGAAAATTTAAGGAGTCAGTTATTGGGGTAACATACAGAGTAGAGGGGGGATGTTAGTGTTTTGGGGTTGGGCAGCACACATAGTATATACAGACTGCAATGTCCCCAATGAGGGGGGGGGTAACCGGTGGGCGAGATCAGGAAACAGCAGATAAGCGGTGAGGGTCTATCACCCATACAGGAAGTAGAGACAGTCATGGGTATAAGTGGGCTGGGTAATGGGGATGGGGTGACCCTCACGTGGTGGGATTCAGTTAGGTTCGGTGGGTTCAAGCTCAGGGGATAAAGTCCAGCAGGGGGTGTTTATAGGTCTCTTCCCCCTTGCGGGTGCACGAGGTCTCCTCGGCTCACTCTCTGTATTGGCGGTGGCCGTTGATGTGCTCCGTGTAGATGTCCCGGGACCAACGAATAGTGTCCGAGATCATTAGGCGTCTCATGAACCGTGTGTAATGACGGCCCACCCCACAGGTCCTCAGCATGCGTTTGTTACATGGGTCCCAGGCCCCCAGGGCCCCCAACGAGCAGAGTGTCGATGTGCACCTTGTAGCCCTTAGTCTGCAGGGTGTCAGCCGGGGGGGCGTACTTTTCGAGCTTGCAGGCTCGGGCTTCAAGGAAGGCCGGGGTCCTGTTCTCAAATGGAATCGTTACGTCGACCAGGATGATCTTTTTTCCAATCTCGTCCGTGACGATGTCGTCTGGGCGCAGCGGGCTGTCGGTACCGGGGACGGTGCGGTTGACAGCGATGTCTCCCAGACGCAGGTCGATGGCCTTCACTAGGCGGTCCTGGACGGCGTTGTGGCGCAGCTGCCAGGCTCTGGCATGGGGCTTGCAGCAGCATAGGACGTGGGGCAGGGTTTCGGTGACGTACCCGCACTTCCTGCAGCGTTTGTCCCGGTTCCTGTGGCGGACGGCTCCATTGAGAGGGACGCAATTCAGCCGGGCTCGGTGTATGAACCGCCAGTCAGCGAACTCGGTGAAGCTGCCCGTGGGGAGGAAGTGGTTGCTGGAGTCCCACTTGCTGGTTACTTCGAAGGCTTTACCCTGGTCCGTTTTTTTCTTCAGGGCGTCCACGTAGAGCGCGTGGACGGCGGCCTTCAGGGATCTCTCCAGCACGCCTGTGGCTCCTGGGGTGACGACGATGATTTCCTCCGTTCCGATCCGCGGTATCAGGACTCCAGCTCCTGCCGTTCCTCGCTCCATTCCCAGCGGCAGCCCAGTCGCTTCCCCAGCCGGCGTGTGGCATTGCGGGTGCGGGACCACAGCGAAGCGAGATCGCCCCTGTCCCAGGTGAAGTCGCCGTCCAGGGAGCCGCTCAGGAAGGTGGCCACATCTCAGTCGGAGGGAGATCTGCCGATTTGTTTCTCAGTGGCGGCGTGCAGGGCAGTCGTTGCAACGTTCTTCACCTTGGTGTTCAGGCACGTCAGGAGGTGGAAGGCGTGCATGATGACTGCGATGTCACAGAGGTCTCCCATACGGGGGACGCCGGCACCACCATGCCTGTGCTTGATGTATACAAGCTCGTTGCTGGCTCTCCGGGGCAGGGACAGCCATTTTTTGACTAGCTGCTGGATGGTGTTGTCCGCCTTGAGGGGCAACTTTGCCACGGCAGATCCTCTCAGGACGAAGGCGATGCGGGGGATCAGGAAGGTGTTGAGGGCGTTGATTTTCTGCCATGGGGCCAGCAGGGATGCGTCGATCTTGGTGGCATCCAGTAGAATCTCCCGGATGGAGTCCTCGGGGGTCTGCTGGACGCGGAGGCCCGTCGGCGTCCCGAGGTGCTGGTATGCCTGCCCCTCTGCTAGGGGGATGACTGGCTCCCCCTGAATAAGGAATTCCGTTGCCAGAACTGAGTCCCTTACGCTCCCATCGATGTGGAGGGACGTGCACTTCTTGGCGTTGAAGCGGAGTCCTGCCCAGTCCACGACTCTCCCGATGGTGTTGAGCATGCCCTGGAGTCTCTCGTGGTTGTCTGCGATCAGGACTAGGTAGTCTGCATAGGCCAGGACGTTCACCCTCTCGCCGTGTAGGTCAAAGCCGTCGGAGATCGCCCGCAGGAGCGGCTCCATGGCGAGGTTGAAGATGATCGGGCTGAAGGGGCAGCCCTGCTTCACACCGCTGTGGATCGGTATCTCGGCGGTTTCCCCTTCCACCGAGCGGATGGTGGTGCTGCAGCCCTCATACAGCTCCCGGACGAGGCGAAGGAAGGTCTCCGGCATCCCGAACTCCTGGAGTGTGTCGAAGATGTGGTGGTGGGGAATGGACCCGAAGGCATTGGCTAGGTCAAGCCATGCTATCGCAGATTGCTTCCAGGCCCGTCTGGTTGTCTGGATGACAGTTTGGAGCAGGAAGTTGTGCTCATAGCACCCCTCCGACGGCATGAAGCCCTTCTGGGCAGGGCTGATGGCTCCTCCGGACGTCGCCCACTCCGTGATCCTGGCTGCCAGGCAGCTGGCGTATAATTTATACATCGTGGAGCAAAGGGAGATATGTCTCCAGTTGCTGGGGTCGTCGCGCTCTCCTTTCTTGTGTATAAGGATGGTCATGGCCTTCTTCCAGGAGGTGGGGGTTTGGCTGAATTGTTTGCAGAGGTTGAAGATATTGGAGAGCACAAGGCAGCCAGGGTCACGCTTTTTTAGGAGGCCGTAGGGGATGCTGTCTTTCCCGGGCGCTGTGTTCTTAGTTCTGGAGAGCCTGGCCATCACCTCTTTGGGGGTGAAGTCGGCCACCAGGTCATCGGAGTCTGGAATGCGGGGCAGGGGGTGGAGGCACTCCGGGCGCGGCACGTCGTTCCTGGGCACGCCGCCGAACACTCCGTGGAAGTAGTTGTGGAGGCGTTCGGGCGGAATCGTGCAGTAGGACGGGGGCCCGTCGAGGATCTCTCTCACGGCCTTGAGGCGGTTCGTCCGGTATAGCTTCTGGATCCTTGAGGCCACTGCCGGGTCGTAGCGGCGGCCGGCATTCCTCCGTCTAGCTCCCCTCTTGTTGGTGTCACTGTGGGGGGTGGGCCGTCTGGGGGCAGGCCGGGCGGTCTCCTGGTTCGGCGGTCTCCGGAAAGCGATCTCAGCGGCCAGCTCATGGGTGAGCCTGTTGATGAGCGAGTCGAATTCCACGAAGGAGGCAGCTGTTTGGAGTTCCCCGATCCAAGTGGCCTGCCAGGGCGTGGCCGGTCTAGCTGCCGGTCGCTGGTCCCCGGGCCCCTCTGTCGGTGCGGGCGGCAGGTTGGCTGCGTGGTCGACGGGATGTCCCGCTTGTGGATCGGGGGACCTTTCCTCTGGGTCCTGGGGTGTAGTTGCCAGTGGAGAGGTGTTGTTGCCAGCCGTTGATGGGGTCCGGATCGGGTCGGTGGGGGCGTGGGTGGTGGCATGACCTCCGTGTGCGGGTATTGACCGACGGGTCGCTGTGGGAGCGTGCGACCTTCTGGCAGTGGGGATTGGCCTGGTGGCGCCTGGGGCCGTAGTGGACCGTCTGGCGATGGGGGGGCTGGCGCTGTGGTCTGGCCGTAGTACTGGCTTCTCTGGTACTAGCAGTTTGTGGAGTGATCTGGGTGGTGGGCCCCGTAGTCTCAGCGGGTGGGGTTCGTGGTGCAGGTTCGCGTCGGCTCTTCTGGTGTTTGGTGCCCGTGGGGTGGTCTGTGAGCCAGCATCAGTTCTACTGGGGGCAGAGTTTTGGGCGGCCACATATGGCGGGGCACTACCCCTACGGGCGATGGGGTCGCGCTGGTTGAGCGCCGGGAGGGCACTGAGGCGCCTCAGCTCAGAGAGCTTCCGGGTGACCTGGGAGGATGTGATGGGTCTCCTGCCGGCAGGGGTTCGGTCGATGTTTCCCGTTGCGGGGGGCAACGTCTCGGTGGTGGGGCTCTGGGCCACTGGCTCGGAGACTGGGGTGGGATACAGGGTAGCGGCTGGGGGCGGCCCCCGGTTACCTCGTGGTGCAGGAGCAGCGGACCGGGGTGCAGAAGAGTGGGAGGCCGGAGCCAGAGCTGCCGCTGTGCGGGATCTCTTGCAGCTGGCCTGGTGTGCCTTGCACCTCTTCTGGGATTCGAAGGGCAGGCTGCAGCGGGCGCAGCTGAAGGCGACGGATTTGCCGTGGCATCTCTTCAGGTGCCTGGTGACTCCCCCGAGGAGGTGGAAATGTCGGGGCGGCAGGCAGATAAGGTAGAAGAGCGCATCAGCAGTAAGGGGGTAAGCCAGGAAGATGGTGTCGCCATCAGTCCCCTGTGGGGTGGGGGTCCCAGAGGTCGGGTGGGTGACCCCAGTAGGGGCGACCTGTTGGGGGTCGGGGGAGTCTGCTTGCGTGGGGGGAGACTGCTGGAGGGCAGGGGGAGCGTCCGGCAACCGCTGGAGGGCGGGGAGGCTGTCCCATGGCGGCTGGAGCTGCTGGAGGGCAGGGGGAGTGTCCGGCAGCCGCTGGAGGACGGGGGGGGGCTGTCTCGTGGCAGCTGGGGGGCAGCGCAGAGTTCCTGAGGTGATCGAGGGGCATGGGGGGGAGTGGTCAATGGGCGTAGCTGCTGCGGGGCAGCGTGGGGGTCTCTCGTTGGCTGGGGCAACAGGAGCGCGGGGGGGGGGGGGGGCTCCAGCTGCTGGGGCAGTAGTGGAGTGGTTGGGGGGTCTCCCGGCGGCTGATGGGTTGCGCGGGGATTGCTCGGTAGCTGGAGCGACGAGTGGGCGAGTCTCTCTGGCTCTGTGGCAGCTGGCAGGCGGCGGGCTGGGGTCTCATCTGCCGGGGCGCATCAGGGATCTCCACGGACGTTGCGTGTATCGGCGGCTGGAGCACAGGGTGGGAAACCCCGGGCCGCTCGGCGGCCGGGGCAGGTGGTGGGGGTCCCCTGGCTACATAGGCGGCAGCGGCGCGGTACAGGAGACCCCCAGGGGTTCAGGCAGTGGTGGCTGGGGCAGGTGGTGCAGCTCCCCACGTGGCTCGGACAGCAACAGCTGGTGAGCGTGGTTGGGGTCGCTCGGCGTCCCGTGGGGCGGCGGCGGCTGGAGCACGCCGCGGGGCTCCCCAGGCTGCTCCGGGAGAGGCAGCCGCGGGGCGGGGCACGGGTCCCCCGGTGGCCCAGGCAGGGGTGGCCAGAGCGTGCCACGTGGATCTCCGGGCTGCCCGGGGGGCAGCGGCCAGTGCGCGGGGCAGGGGTCCCCCGGTGTCCCGGGCGGCGGCAGCGGAGGGAGAGCGCCACAGGGCTCCCCAGACTGTTCGGCCAGCGACAGCTGGGGAGCAGGGCAGAGGTCCCCCGGCGTCCCGGGCGGCGGCGGTCGGGGCACGCCGCAGGGCTCCCCGGACCACTCGGCCAGCGGCAGCCGGGGAGCAGGACAGGGGTCCCCCGACGTCCCGGGCGACGGCGGTCGGGGCACGCCGCAGGGCTCCCCGGACCGCTCCCTCAGCGGCAGCGTAGTGCAGAGTTCCCTTGGCAGCTGGGGGACATCAGGGGGAGCTTTCAGTAGTTGCAGCTTCTGTAGGGGGGGTCCCTCATCAGCTGGAGCAGCAGGAGCGTGAAGGGGGTCCCCGGCGGTTGGGGCAGCAGGGGAGTGGTTGGGGGGGTCCCTCGGTGGCTGGCTGGAGGGCAGCGGGGGAGTCACTCGGCAGCTGGAGTGTCAGGTGATGGGTGGGCAGGTCTCAGGTTCTGTAGCAGCTGGCAGGTCGGGGTCTTGTCTGTTGGGGTGCATCAGGGACCTCCTCGGGCACCGTGAGCAGTGGTGGCTGGAGCGTGGGGTGGGAGGCCCCCGGCGGCTTGGGCAGCGGTGGCTGGGGCAGGTGGTGGGGATCCCCTGGCTGCATAGGCTGGAGCGGCACAGGACAGGAGACCCCTGGGGGCTCAGACAGCAGTGGCTGGGGTGGGTGGTGGGGATCTCCTGGCTGTATAGGCGGCAGCAGCGTGGAGTAGGAGATCACGGTGGCCAAGGCAGCCACGACTGGGATGGTGGGCTCCCCGGGCTGCTGCAGCTGGGGAGCGGGGCAGGAGTCCCCCGGCGGCCCCGGCAGAGGCGGCTAGAGTGCGCTGCGGGGATCCCCGGACTGCCCAGGGAGCGGCAGCGAGGGCGTGGGGAAGGGGTTCCCTGGCGGCGGCTCGGGCAGCAGTGGCTGGAGCTCTCCGCAGGGCTCCCCGGGCTCTTCAGGTGGCAGCAGCCGGGGAGTGGGCCAGGGATCCTCCGGCAGCTCGGCCAGCAGTGGCTGGAGCGCGCTGCGGGGCTCCTCAAGCCGCTCGGGTAGCAGCACTCGGGGAGCGGGGCAGGAGTCCTCAGGCGGCCCGGGCGGCAACGGCCGAAGCATGTCGCGGGGGCAGGGTCTCCGGGCGACGGTGGCTGAAACGCACCACGGGGCTCCCTGGGTTACTCAGGCAGCAGCGGCCGGGGCACGTGGCAGGTGTCCCCAGTCTGCACACGGAGCAGCGGCTGGGGCACAGGGCAGGGATCCCCCGGCGGCTCGGCCAGCAGTGGCTGGAGCATGTGGCGGGGTTCCCCGGGCCGCACAGGCAGCGGCAGCCGGGGCACGGGGCAGGAGTGAAATGCATTGTTCAGGTGGCCAGGCAAGTGGGTGCTGATGGCTTCGTTGACATCCTTGAGGAAGAAATTGAAGAATTAATTGAGAGCCATAGAGAAGTATTAACTCTTTGTTAGTCAGAGGAACTGATAAAATCATCTACAGAAGACTAAGATGATGACGACTAACTGGAAGAGCCAGCAAGTTGGAATCTTCATAAATTTGCTGAAGCGTTCCAAGCAGCAAAACACTTGAATGATTTAATTTCTGAATACGATCCCTCTATGGAACGAAGCCTCAAAATCACATAGTATTACGGACTACTTGAGACCGTATCAAGAAAAGTTTGAGCAGCTCAAGAGACAACAGCGACCGTTGCCGATCACCATGTTTTTCAAGGAAAAACAGCCAGCAGCAGATGAGCCTACGCAATCAACTTTTCGAGCTGAACCAGAGCCAACCACTTCGTCTACGACTCGCTCTCCGTCACCCAAGTTCTCAGTCACTTCAGTTTCCTCGATCGGCATCTAGCCTTGATGACCCCCTGTAATTAAAAATACAGTACTGTAAAATTATATTTTGCCTATGTACTCTATTATGTACTGTACATTACTGTATACATTATACATATTATACACAACCCTGTACAGTATACTGTACTTTATGGGGGATTTAAGGATAATTTTGACTATACACGATTTTTGCCTTACGCGCTGACTTTAGAACCTAACCCCCGCATAATGTACATGGCAAAATATAATCCCAACTCATAGATAGATAGATAGACAGACACACACACACACACACACGGATTACCATAAGTCTGGATTTTCCCAGACATGTCTGGCTTTTTGGGCCTCAAATCCCCGTCCGGGAGGAAATCCCAAAAAGACAGACATGTCTGGGAAAATAGGGAGGGAGGGAGGGAGGGCCCGGCGGTGCTCGGGCTGGGGCTGGCGGTGCGGAGCGTGCTCGGGCCGGGGCTGCTGGGGCCGGGGCCGGCGGTGCGGAGCGTGCTTGGGCCGGGGCTGGCGGTGCTCGGCCGGGCCCGGCGGTGCAGACCGAAGCGTGCTCGGGCCGGGCCCGGCGGTGCAGACCGAAGCGTGCTCGGGCCGGGCCCGGCGGTGCAGACCGAAGCGTGCTCGGGCCGGGCCCGGCGGTGCTCGGCCGGGGGCTGCTCGGCCGGGGCCCCAGGGCCCGAGCCAAGCTGGGAGACGCCGGGGCCAGAGCCTCTTGGCCTGGGCCGGCCGGCCACCGGAGGGAGCCGCTCGGCCGGATTGGGCCACCCAGCCCCAGCCTCAGCTTACCTGCTGCCTCCCTGTTTCAGGCTTCCCGTGAACATTTGATGAGGTGGAGGAGCAGGGGGCAGAGTGTTCAGGGGAGGGGGCAGAGCTGGGGCGGGGACTTTGGGGAAGGGGTGGGGCGGGGAAGGGGCGGGGTCCCCGTGGAGTGTCCTCCTTTTTTAAAATTAAAATATGGTAACCCAAACACACACAAAACGATGATGCCTAAATTAGCTGTTACCCATCAGGATAGATCTCAGAGTCCTTTGCAGTACTCGGGAAGCACTATGTTTCCAGCATACTGCAAATGTGTAAGAAGCCTTCTCACTGTGCCTCTATCATCCTCAAGTCATTCTTCAGCTTCCGAAGACTTAAAAATTATCTCCAGTCATCAATGGGACAGGCAACGGAATAATGTAGCTGACCTTAACATGCATCAAAACAATACCAAGGGACCTGGATGTAAAGAAGATTGCTGACAATTTCATCCAGAAAGCAGGGCCGGCTCTAGGCACCAGCAAAGCAAGCAGGTACTTGGGGTGGCAAATTTGCAGGGGCACAAGAATCCAGCCTGGGAGCTGAGAACCAACAGGGGGCCCTGGGAGTTGTAGTTCCTTGATTAGCTCCCTGCCTATAGAGCCAGCCCTGGAGCAGGGAAAGAACTACATTTCCCAGCATTCCCTTGGTTGCAATTAACAGGAAAGGGATGGGGAAGGAGTGTGGAACTGAAACCTCATGCTGCAGCTTGCTGTGAACGATAGGGACAGAACCAGCTCTAGGTTTTTTGCCGCCCACCCCCCACCCCATCCCTGGGCTCCCCCCAGACCCCCCTGCACCCCCAGCCCTGACCCCCACCTGCACCCCCCTGCCACCCCAGCCCTGGGCTCTTCTCTCCCCCCTGCACCCGCACTCCCTGCTGCCCCAGCTCTTGCCCCTACCTGCACCTACTGCACCCCAGCCTGGGCTCTTCCTCCCCACCCCCCTGCACCTCCTGCCACCCTCATGCTGCAGCTTGATATGCAGTCATATCACTTCCATGTCGGGTGCATATCCTGCAGCCTCAGCTCCAGAGCTGCTGTGATGGGGAGAGGTGCTTTCCCCCCCCCCCCCCCCCCCCCGCTGCCCAGGTACTGCTGCAGGCAGAGAGCTGGGGGAGTCCTCTCTCCCTGCCATAGCCCCCCCTGCACCCCTCATCCCGGCCCCACCCCCAGAGCTCTCCCCCCAACCCTCTACCCCACTCCTGAGCCCCCTCCCCCACTCCAAACCCCTTGGCCCTACCCCCACATGAAACTTGTTATGTGCACTGATATGACATGTGTCATATCACCTCCATATCGGTGCACATAATTCATTCCACACATGAGTGAGAAATTAGAGGAAACACTGCTCACGGGTCACATAGTTGCTCTTCCTTCACCTGGAGCACTCCCTCACAAAACTCACGTTAGCAGCTCCTGTACCCTAGCATCTCTCATCCCTTAACAGCGTGCTTTTTAAAGCCTTGTTCTCCCTGAGTAGCCCCAAACCCTACTACGGGTTGATGGGTGCTAAAGGGCTTGGCCACCAAAGCCTCATTAAAAAGCTCTCAACTTGCCTGGCAGGCCACTAGGCTCAGCACAAGTCCCCTCAAACGAACAGACCATACTATATAATTCAGTCAAGTAGCAACCAAACTACACCACACACAACAAACTCACCCCAAGGGTCACGGAGTTGCTCCTGCACCTGGTTAACTCCCTCCCAAAACTCACATTAGCCACTCCTGTTCCCTGTACAGAGCGTCACACCTCCCCTCTTCGTTTACTGCAAGAGAGTTAGTCACTGACTATCTCGAAGGAAGTTTGTTGTTATAGTGCTCTTGGCATCCAGCCATTAAGGCCATAAGGCAGTGTGCCTGAGTTTCCCCATTCACACACACAATCCAGGGTTTTTTTATGGTTTCTCTGCTGTGATAAGGTTTAAACCGGTTTACAGGTATTAACTGATAAGTAGCATTATCATAAGGTTTAACTTCTGTGTCGAAATTCTTAGCCCCAAATCTTAACATTAATACCAAATTTTCTATCAAATATGGGTGTTTACAAGTATCGTTGATACCACGCCCTGTGTTCAATTAGTGTAGTTTGAGGTTAGTTTGTTCATTACCCATGGTGTCCTTTGACTCTCTCCCATGTAATCAGTCACTGGCTTCTCTTTCCCGCCAGTGTTTCCCTTTGTGTGGGCTCTTAATTTCATCCTATTTCTGGCATTTTGATAGGGTCTGGCAAGATAAGGGTCCAGGGGGATCCTGCACATTGGCTGGCCCTTTGGGGAGCGGTCTCCCAACTCCAGGACTGTACATCTGTAGGAAAACCTACTCCCCTTTTGGGGTTACCCTGTGTTTCCCCCTCCCTGCACTGAGTCCTTCCCTGCCCCCTAGAGGGCTCTGAGCTGTGCTCTCTGGGCTAGGTGTGCCCACCCTTTGATCAGCTGCCCCTCTTCCCAGCAGCTTTCCCAGAACTGCTCCCTGTCTCTCACCACCCTGGGGGAAAACACCCCCCTTCTCTGTCAGTTGGGTCATTTCTATTCGGACAAACTACCACCTGGCAATTTCCTCATCTCAACTCCCCTGCTGTTACAGGGGTTGGAACTGCATCTTGATGTAAAGAGACAGAGTTACTTTCCAAAAACTTCTCAGAAATAGCATGCTGAAAAATTGGGACCTGGATTGGGGTACCCTCTGCCATCCCTTTCTCTGTCCCTGAGAAGTCAGCTGTGTGACTGCTCCCCTCCAGGAGGAGAGTTGCACAGTTCCTCCTCAAAACCTGGGTCACAGGATGAGTGCCTGGGTGCACAGATGCTGACCCAGCCATCCTCCTACTGTCCGGGGCATCCTGCCCCAAGTGACTAGTGAGGAGACATTCCTGTACCCCGACTATTCCTTCCCTAGTTTCCTCCTCTGGGCCCCCTCCTTCAGCTGCAGAACTCTGCCAGCTAACAACTGGGACAGTTTCCTTAATCAATGGACAACACCCCTCCTGGCCCTGAGGGCATATTGCCTTCTACTGGAAAGGAGCTAGTCTCAGCCCCTCCCATACTTGGAAGCACTCTGCTTCTCTGTGCTAGGAGTCACAGGAATCCTCACCCACCTCAGTGGTTTCTGAGATTCCCTGCCCCTTCTATGGGCTCTCCTCTGGGACATTTCACTCTGTTCCCTAGAGCCAGGTTTGTTTCTGGTTCAGCTGCAACCTGGACAGTTCTCTCCCTGGCAGGCATTACAACCCCATCCCTTCCTGATGTGGCATTAGGGTGACCAGATGTCCTGATTTTATAGGGACAGTCCCGATTTTGGGGGCTTTCTTATATAGGCTCCTATTACCCCCCACCCCCATCCCGATTTTTCACATTTGCTGTCTGGTCACCCTATGTGGTGTTGCCTCCAGCTGCAGTGTAGGAGTTGTTCTCAACCACCCTCCCACGTGGAAGCATGTGGCTTCCCCCAGCTGCAGAAGAATCAAGACCACTCATTCCTATTCTCTCAGCAGTTCCTAAGACCTTACCCTTTCCCTCAGGGGGTCCCAGCATAAAATTCCCTCCTGCTGCAGGCAAATGCTTTAACCTGAGCTAGACGGAAAAAATCATTACCCAGGAGCAGGTGAAATAGGAGGTGTTCCATTACCCCCCCAGTCAAAACACTTTCCAAACCTTCCCAAAGCACATAGATTTTAGCTAGTGATACAAGGAATCTGCTTTCACCCACCCCACAACCTCTGCCATTTGGCCAGGTAACATACTGGCCTTTGGGACCACACTCTGCTTAACCAGAGAGATCTGGGCCCCTAAATCCCTCTGCCCCAAGTATTACCCACTATCAATTTAGACAGCCTTAACATGCTCCATATTGGATTCTGCAGAGGCTAACCTCACAGAACCAATGTGATAAGTTTCAATTACTTGGGTGGGGGGGGGGGGGGTGTTCTGTGTTGAGGACAGCAGAACAAACATGAGCTATTGTTTGCCTGCTTTTTCCTAGCACAGGGCCTTTATTTCTCAGGTGATCAGTGGAATTACACTGATAGCACCTTTTGGGCTCTAGGGTCCCAGCCCCCTTCTGTTTTCCCAGGGACCTTCCCTTCCCCCCAGTTTTAAACCCCTCTTTCTGTGGCCTGCCCTCAATAGGTGCCTGATTCTGTTTGAAGGCATCAGCTAAACAAAAGCCATCTCATCCACAGACTTGACATCTTTATCCCATAGACACTGCTTCACATCAACCTTACGTAGGCTTACATTGCACCAAACACACACTACAGACACACTCACCCCAGGGGTCATGTCGTTGCTCCTGCTTCACCTGGAGAACCCCCTCACAGAACTCAGGTGAGCTGCTCCTGTTCTCTAGCTCCTCTGGCTACTTAGGAACAGGCTTTTTAAAGCCTTGTTCTCCCTGAGGAGCCCCACCCCCTGGCTAGGGGTTGATAGGTGCTAAAGGGCTTGGCCATCAAAGCCTCCTCCTTAAGAAGCTCTCAACTTTCCTAGCAGGCCTCTAGGGTTAGCACAGGGTCCCTCAAAGGAACAGACAACATTGTATACTTCAGTTAAGTAGCAAGCACACACCAGACACAAGCTACAGACCATAGGTGCTGACTCTGTGGAGGAGCTAGAGAACAGGAGCTGCTAATGGGAGTTTTGCAAGGGTTTCTCCAGGTGAAGGAGGAGCAACTAGGGTCAGTTTGGTTTCTGTAGTGGGTATTTGTGGTTTGCTTACTGCTTGACTGAAGTATAGAATATGGTCTGTGCTAAGTCTAGGGGCCTGCTAGGCATGGCTGAGAGCTTCTTAAGGTGGCTTTGATCCCTAACTCCTTTAGCACTTAACCAGGGGGTGGGGGCTACTCAGGGAGAACCAGTATTTAAAACCCTGCTCATAAGCCAGGGGAGCTAGGGAACAGGAGAGTTTTGAGGGAGATTAGAGGGCAGCCTGGGTGTGGATAAACTTCATTAATGGTCTTTAAATTTAAGGCAATAACCCCCCATCCCCCGATAAAAATAAAAGAAAGTAAAGAACTGCAGGAGTAAAAAGAGACTGCAGGCAGAAGTCCAGCAACAGAGTGGGGGCTATCCAGTTTATTGCACTGAATGCAGCATGCATGATTAGCTGGCCTATGGGCAGGTGGCATATGTGTGAATTCGGTGCAAGGAGCTCCTGGCTCTCAGAGACCAAGTACGGGCTTTGGAGACCAGAGTGGCTGAACTGGAGGAGCTAAGGGAGACAGAGGTACATTGATGTGACTTTTTGGGACACAGTTGAATGGTCCTACTCCCATTCTGACAGCCTATGCACTCTTGAGGAGTTATGAATAAGTTCTGAAGGCAAGGTCAGAATTTTACCAGCAGCAGCTGGCCAACAAAATGCTGCCTTAGGAGACTGACAGCACACTCATGCGTAGAAATACTCATTTTACAAGTGCAATTATCTTTTTTTCCTTAGCCCTGGCCTCCCGCCTGTCGATAATGAACAATTAGTGAAAGGTAGAGGTAGGGTATGCGTATTCGTGTAGCCGGATGTATATATTTTTGTCATATTTGAATGAAAATGTCTATATTTAGAGAGTATCTTCTTTTTCCTGTATCTCCTTTATTTATCAACCGATTTTGATAATATTTGAAATGGAGTCATTTTTATTTTATTTTATTTTATTTTTTTAAAAAGAGACTCCTCTTAGTGCGAGGCCCCAACCTGTAGTTTAGTTAGTATATGCCTTAATCCAATGATTCTCAAACTTCTGTACTGGTGACCTCTTTCACGTAGCAAGCCTCTGAATGCGACACCCCCCCATATAAATTAAAAACACTTTTTTAATATATTTAACACTGTTATAAATGCTGGAGGCAAAGCAGGGTTTGTGGTGGAGGCTGACAGTGCGTGACCCCCCCATGTAATTACCTTGTGACCCCCCAGTTTGAGAACCTCTGTTAACATAGACAACACAACAGATTTCTTTGCTGTTTTTCAACTATGACGTGTACCATTCCTGGCGATACTGCAGGACCAGGTCGATGCGTGGAGTGGATGGAGCAAGCTCCTATTCCTTCTCCCTGTTCCAAAAATGCATTTAATATATAGTCGCCAGATAGAGGACATATACTGATAAGAACAGATTAAATTTTTTTATAAAAGCTAATGTTAAAATTATCTAAAACACAGGATAATAAAAAACGTTTCCAATCATTGGGGTATAATGCTTAAATTATCCAAAATAGCAAGTTTGGTTTAAAAAGTAATAAAATGCTATACTCCATAATCTGCAATACGAGTTGTTGTTTTTTTAAAAGATTATGCTGGGTTTTCCAGTCTGTCTCTGATCGTTGAACTCCCTCTGCCCAGCCCCACTAGGTGTCTGGGACAATTAAAAGTTGCCTACTTACTGTCCCAAATTTAATTGGGTTCTGTGAATTTGGCATCTGCTTTAGGTGCGCTCACCCCCACAGATGCCTCTTCTTTGACCAGCAATTAATCCTGTCCCCTCAGCCGCTCCTCAGTTCAGCACTCCCACCTAGCCTCAACTCAGCTCTTCCTGGGGGTTTTTACACACACACACACACACACACACACACACACCCACCCACCCACCCACCCACCCACCCCCCGGCTGGCACAGCTAGGTTCTTTATTCGTTTCTTCCCCTTCCTCTCTTGTGAGACTGGTGAGTGGTGGGGAGAGACTCTGCCAGCTTCTAGCAGGGCTGACCTTCACAAGGCAATTGGAGCATCTCCTGTCCTCTCCAGCCAAGCTCCTGACCTGTCTGAAATCCTCTCACTTGTGAAAAACTCATGAGCGCGGGTGATATCATTCCTAGGTCAGCCCCATCGCCATTGTTCCTCTGCAGGGAAATAGGGAGTGTGGCCAGAGTGGCCCCGCTGCCATTGTCATCTGAGCAGCTCAGAGAGCAGAGCGTAAATTAGAGCAGCCCTGAGGCACAGCAGGGTTACGGCTGTCGTATGTTTGGCATTTGGACTGAACTTCCCTTCCTGGCCTCACCCCTGCCAGGCATCAGAGGGATGTCACAGATGATGTCACAATACTGGCTCCATGCCGGGGGAGGCTGCAGGTGGTCCCTATACCCTGCGGCTGCGGCCCATATCTCTCATCCAGCAGGAGGAGCCCTAGCAGGAGTCAGCTTTCTATGTGCTGCTACTGCCCCTTTAAATGACAGCACCTTCAGCCGTCTGCCTTGTGAATGACAGACTTTCTGTCCAATAGGAGGGAGGGACTCGTCTGGTATCCGGGATTGACGTCTACAACTATCCAATAGATTGAGCAGGGCCGGAGGTTACCAGTCGCTGATTGGCTGTGGCTCGGAGTATAAATGAGGAGAGGAGGCGGGCGCGCTCTCTTTTCTTTCCCGGAGCTCTCGTGGGAGGTGGGTGTCCGGAGTGGGGGCGGCCCGCGGGGGGACTCGGCCGCACTCAGCCCCCGGCCGGGGAGCAGATCACGGGGATCCGGGCGGGTCGGCCTTACGCCGGGGCTTCCCGGCTGGCTGGGCCCCGCCGCGGCTCCGGGTGTCGCTAGGCCTCGGGCCTGGCCACGCGGGGCCGGCTCGGCCCCGCGGCAGGGACACGGGGCCGCGCCGGGCGCTTCGCCCCGGGATCCCGATGCCCGAGGGGCCCCTTCGTCTGCTCTACGGGATCCCCTCAGCGCGGGGTTGGAGGGAGCCGGGGGGCCCGGGGCCCATAGACGCCCCGCCCCCGGTTCCCGTTTACCGGTCGGGAGGCCGGGCCAGCATGCGGCGCCCCCCTTTCGGGCGGGGGTGGGAGGCTAGGGGATAGGATGTGGCTGCCGTGATCTGGCTGAACCCTGGTCTCCCCACCTTGTCTCCTGTAGGTAACAGCTTGTCTTTAAACCCTTTGTGGCAATCCTTGGAAGCACCGTCGAGATGCCCAGGGAAGACAGGGCTACGTGGAAGTCCAACTATTTCCTGAAAATCATCGTAAGTGTCTCCCTTGGGGTGTGTTCTGGGTAGTCTGGACCCGGGGCTGGGATGGACGCTTGTCACTCATGGCTCAGCCTGCCTTGGCCATTCTCTGTACTACACCTGCAAACGCACCCCCAGGTTAATCCTAATGCACGTTTGGAGCCACAGACTTAATGGGGGGTTGTGTTAGACAGCAAGGCAGGAGCCAGCCTCATCATGAACATGGAGCTGCAGTTTGCAGAGGTTACATGATCAAGGAGGAGCAAGCTATGCTGGGACCGTGGTCTCCATAGCTCTAGTTACCTACTGGGATTAATGGCTGTTGTAGCAATTGGCTCCATTGTATACCAATGAGGTGCAGCCCTCAGGCTCCTGGAAAGTTGCCAGTGAAGTTGCTGATAGTGCTGCTCAGTTTTTGCCCAATTACAGCTGGATCTAGAGCAGTGGTCCCCAAACTTTTCATGGTCATGCTCCCCTCTTACCCTGAGCCGGACCGAGGGAGGGGGGAACGCGGACAGGGTAAGGGGCTCTCAGCTGAGGGCAGGAGTGGCGCTCCGGCAGACCGGACCAGGCTAGGTGTGGAGTTGAGTGGTGCTCCCTCCCTGCCCCCTGTGGGAGCTGTCCCGGGCCTCAGCTGTGCTCCCCCAAAAGTTCCTGCATGCCCCCCCCCACCTCGCAGTTTGGGTACCTCTGATCTAGAGCCTGGTACTCCACATTTCCCACTGGTGGCTGCTGTTATGAGACTCTCAAGACTCTTCTAGATGTTACCTCCAAATTTTATCAGAAGGGTTCTCAGTAGGCTCCTTCAAGTGAGCTTTGAAATAGACACTTGCACAGCTGTTGTCTCTCTTACAATGAATATACCAGCCATTGGCAAGTTTTTGAACATTTTAAAAGCAATTGGGAAGCCTGAGTAAGATCCCCAGAACACTTGGTTCTGGAAAGAATTAAACCATGCTACTAAGAATGGAGTCCACTGCAGTCACAAATAAATCATTCAGAAGAGCCTTGTAAATGTTAGTGCTGCTTCCTAGTTGAATATAATTTGTGTTTTTAATGCCTCCATGTGTTGTGTAGCAGTGAGATACTGTTCACAGTGACCGAGTACGCAAAAGTAGCATCTGCAAAAGAGTCCCACATCCAAGCCTCCTTAATGGAGAGCATTACCAAGTTGTTGACTCTTTACCAGGGAATCTTTCAGAAAAACTGCATTAACATTTTTACAGGCATAAACATCACATCTCAGCTAAGCTCCTGGGACGTCCTGACTGTACTTTATTTGGAGGGTTGAAATGCATCTCATTTAGCATGTTTGTCTCCCTTAAATGTGCTTTGGGACGCCTCTATTTCCTCTCTGAGAGTCATCAGGCTGCTGCTGGTATATAATTTTTTTCAGAAAGAATTGCACTCTGCATTTTCTGTAGCATTGGGTTGGCAGCCTTGTAACCATATGTTTTAAGCAATGGCTCCCTGGCAACCTAAAGAGACTGAAAATTGTCACGTCAGGGTTGGTTTGGAGACTTGAGGGGGAAGGGAGGAAGTACCCCCAGAGTGGCAGATAGTGGGACAGTTTATTTGATTAGTGCACATACTGGTTGCTGACTGGAATGTGTACCAATGTCAGCTGTTTAAGAGCCCTAGTCAGGTGAGAGGGATTTTTGGTTGCTTTGGGACAGGTACTGGTTGGTAACGTTAGGTCAGATTTCTCAGCTTAGCACACAGTAGCTCCCATTTATGCACCTAAACAGAGATACTGGGTGCTAAGGACTTGTGGAATCTGGCCATTTAGTTAAGGTGCCTAAATGGGACTTAATATTACTCTATACCCTGGTCTAGGTTTCTTTGTAAAACTCATTTGTTCTTTCTGTAGCAACTCCTGGATGATTATCCAAAATGCTTCATCGTGGGAGCAGACAATGTAGGATCCAAACAGATGCAGCAGATCCGCATGTCCCTGCGTGGGAAGGCTGTCGTGCTGATGGGGAAGAACACCATGATGCGCAAGGCTATCCGTGGTCATCTGGAGAATAACCCTGCTTTGGAAAAGTGAGTAAAATACTGTGATTCCACACTCTGTTTCCTGGGGAAGACTGTATGTTCCCTGAAGGAGTGAAACTGAATGGTGCTGTCTTTCCTCCAGGCTGTTGCCTCATATCCGTGGGAATGTGGGCTTTGTGTTCACCAAGGAGGATCTGACTGAGATCAGGGACATGCTGTTGGCTAACAAGGTAAGGGAGGAGGACACTGTTGTTATAGTGCGTGTACTCAGGGAGGTTTTGGGGCCTGATCTGAAGGAAGGCGAAAGTGTAACACGGAACATTCTCTGTGGATGTATGATTTTAGAAGGGAGCAAGAACTGGGAACCAGGCATTTCCTGTGTTGTACTCTGAGCGCTGCCACCGACTTGCTGTGACCTCAGTTTCCCCATGTGAATAACTGGGAGATGCCGATCTCACAGAAGCGCTGTGAGGATGAATTAGTGTCTATACAGTACTGTCTGAAAGCCAAGCATTATTTTGCTTTCTCTTCTTGCACTGTTATGTTAGGTGCCAGCTGCTGCTCGAGCTGGTGCCATTGCCCCTTGTGATGTCACCGTGCCAGCCCAGAACACTGGTTTGGGTCCCGAGAAGACCTCTTTCTTCCAGGCTTTGGGCATCACCACGAAGATCTCCAGGGGTACCATTGAAATCCTGGTGAGTGCAGAGCAAAGTTCAGTGTGTTACTAGCAAGTGAAAGGTCATTCACAGCTTTCTAGCTGTTCCTATATACTGGATGGCCCTGGTTGGACAGTTTGGCAATTCCACTGAAGTTAGGACTGTAGATTTGTAGCTACTTCATCCCTACATCCCCATGTCTTGTGCTGCTTTCCATGGCACAAGATCGATCCCACCTTCTATTGAGGACTTTGGAGGCATGTCTCTAAAGCATCTTAAGAGGAAACTAGCAGAGTAATGTGACAACAATAGGATATTGCATGACAAAGAGAGCCTGATTAAATAGGAAGCTGTCAGAGAAATTGGGCTGGGTAAGTTCTTTCTGCCTCTTGCAAAGCCTAGTGGGAGGGTTGTCTGAGCAGCTGATCTCCCATCCCTGACCTCTCAGATGCCTTTACCAGATGGCAAAGCAGGTCTGATTTGCTGACTGAGAGCCTGCAAATGCCCTCATCAGTGGCCCACTCATTCATCTTTATGATTCCATGCTGTAATTGAAGCGTAAGTCATGGGCTTGATGCAGGAATGACTGGTGAGGTTCTCTGGCCTGTGTTGTGGAGGAGGTCAGACCAGATGACCATAATGGTCCTATTTGGCCTTAAAATCTCTCCCAGCAGCCCTCTCCCTTGTAAAACACTCTTGGGAGAGGGGGACCCGCTTACATGGAAGAACAGCATTGCCAGTCTCCTGCCCTGCTTAGGCTCGGGAGGCCAGTGCTTTCCCTCCCTGTGAAATACAGCGGGTGTGGTGACAAAGGGGAGCTGTGTGAGGACCTGGACTGGTATTTCACTGTGGAGCAATTTGAGGGAGAAGTTCCCTGCTCTCTTGCCACTTTTGGAGGCGGGGAAAGTGGGGCCTGAGGCTGCTTCTAAAGGCCAGGGGTGCCTATCGGGTTATTCCCCTTCATCAGGTCAGGTACATCTTACACTTAGATAGTGGCTTAGTATTGGCAGTTTTCTCATTTACGTGGAAGAGCTGGGAGAATAAAAGGGGTAACTTCTGCTAACTAATGGTGTAGGTAATAGTGCATGCTCAGTAACGTGAGAGAGGAATTTCAAGCCCAAGTCTGTTAGTTTTGGCAAAGGGTTTTTGAAAAAAGATGAATCCCTGAACAGTTTCAAGAAAGGTGGGATTTTGAAAGGCTTATCAGTGAGTATCGATCCATTTTTGACTAAACTGCCCTCACAAATTCAGACTATTTAGGTTCCTGCTACTCTGTGAGGAATGGAAAGAATAAATATTAAGACTCCTATAAAAACTGACATAATCTTAACTGCAGTGGTGTTACTGCTCTACCTTAAGTAATCTTTAAAGCCAGATGTCTAATTTGACTCCTGTGGAGAAGAAGGGTTTAGTTCCATCTAGCTGGGCACACCAGTATTTTGGGTACGAGAAACTCTGGTTTGAGTGTCTAATGGGACAGCCTAGGTCTAGATGATGTGTTAAGTGTAGCTGATTCCATTTGCATGTCTCATAATTATGGACCTCGCTCTGAAATGTGCCATCTGCTGGGTGGGCTGCTCCTCATACTTCACACAGATTGCTCAGCTGAGCTTTGAACATGTTTTGATACAGAATCATTTGTGGGTCTAACTCCTTCCGTCCCATCTACAGGTGTTTGTAACGTGAAGTTGAACCTTGTTGCGTCTCTGTGCCTGAGTTTCCCTGTAGCAGTGTGTTGCTCACTTTTCCCTCTTTGACTCTCAGAGTGATGTGCAGCTGATCAAGACTGGAGATAAAGTGGGAGCCAGCGAAGCGACCTTGCTGAACATGTTGAATATTTCCCCATTCTCCTTTGGGCTGATTATCCAGCAGGTGTTTGACAACGGCAGCATTTACAATCCTGAAGTGCTGGACATCACTGAGGAGACTCTGCACAGACGCTTCCTGGAAGTAAGAGCTGCTTGCCTGTGCTGTATGCCATGTCTACTGTATTCCATGTAGTTATGGGGATAGATTAAGTGCTTGGGTATCTAATCTGAAGTTCTGGAGGGCCGTGTGTGTGGTGTTTTCTTTTTCTTTTGAACTGTGAATGAAACCAGCACTGAATTCTAAAAGTGATTTTACAGATCTACAAACCTGAATAACACGGTTATTGGCTTGGCATAGTCCCTTTAAAACTGGTCTGTGCCATTTCATTGCACTCCAGAGTTGGGAGATCCAGATGCAAGTGTGTGTCAGCCTGTTGGCCAGCACCGCAATTTTCCCAAGCTGTTTTGATGTTCCCTATCACCTTTGGAAAATTGGGGTAGTGCGAATCATGGCTTTGCCAGACAGTAGTCTTCTTGGTGGGTTGTATCATGCATCCCTGAATGCTGGGAATTTTGATTTGCAACATGGATGTGTTTTCTACTGGGAGCGATGTTCCATTCTGCTGGCTATCAGTTATGTATGAAATGCAGAGAATACAAAATCTGGAAACACCTTGTAACAAGTGTTAAAGGTATGTGGTTAAGGCTGCCTCTTGTTTGTCTCCTTTGCCAGAACCAGGCAATTCTCTCACCCATAATACCCTTTATTACCTTTGCACATATTGTTATGGATGGTTGTGTTTACTTGCAATGTAATTCTCAGAGCTGAATGCTTGGAACATGAGTTTTCTTTCCCTCTTCCCCAGGGCGTTCGTAACGTAGCTAGTGTTTGTCTGCAAATTGGCTACCCAACCATCGCTTCTGTGCCTCACTCCATCATCAATGGGTACAAGCGAGTCCTAGCTGTGGCTGTGGAGACTGAATACACCTTCCCACTGGCTGAAAAGGTAAAGTATGAGCTAGACACACTGGAATAGATCGTGTGCTGACTTAAGGCTCACAAACCAGCCTTTGAGCACGAGCTCTTAAAGATCTAGAAGGTTGTATGTTAGAGATCTGCACTGAAAAGAGGCCTTGAACAGTGTGACGTGCATGTAACTGCAGTGCAGGCAAGGGGAATTCCTTGCTTTGTGGAGGTGCAGTTCTGCCTCTTCACCCTCAATCCTAGGAGAAGCTTACTGGCAAGGAGGGTGGAGAGCGTGCTTTTGGAGAGCATCCCTGTCTTCTCATATGATAAGGCAACATTGCCCTCCTATTGATTGTCTTCAGTTCGTTTGTATAATGCATCCCTTGGGTTGCTGGCAAGTTGCTCGCATGGCCTTTGGGGTTGCAAAGGTTGTGCTCCCTGCTCTTAATTCCTGTGGAGACCCACTAATACGCCATCCGTTTTCAGTCTGGCAATAGGATAGTAGATGTAAATTGTGACCTGTTTGTTCCCTGAAATTACTATATGCTTCTCCTCTTACAGGTAAAGGCCTTCCTAGCTGACCCCTCAGCCTTTGTGGCTGCTGCCCCTGTGGCAGCTGAAACTGCAGCTCCTGCTGCTGCTCCAGCCAAAGAGGAAGTAAAGGAGGAATCCGAGGAGTCTGACGAGGACATGGGATTCGGTCTCTTTGACTAACTCCTGCCACGCACTAACCAACCACTTCATCAACTGGTTTAATTAGAGAAATAAAGTGCTATTTTACACCCTCTGTTGTGTGTTTCTTGTGGGGGGTGGGAGGAGGAGGAATCATCATGCATGAACTTTCCACTGGTGTGAAACTTAATATGGATTTTGATCCTAAAGATGTACTTTTTTTGACCTTGCCTTCAATCATAAACACTTCCTAAAACAGCCATAAAATAATTTCAAGAAACCTTCAAATAACTTTCCCCTGCAGGTGAGAGCAAGAGGCTCCACACATGTCAAATACTAGTCATGTCACTTAGTGCACTTCTGCCTTGGCTACACTGGAATGTTAATGTGAATTAAAGTAGGGTGTGAATTTAAAGTGCAAGAGATATTCAAGAATCACTTCATGTGTGGATGCTATAGTTACTCAGTTGTGTAGACAAGCCCTGAGGCTAGCAGGAATTGAGCTAGTGTACTGACAATAGCAGTGTGGACATTGTCTCAGGTGGCAGCTCAGGCTGTCAATCTCACAAAAACCCCTGTGGCTGAGTTTAAGTGGCTGGCCTGAGTCTGCTGGAGCCATGAAGCACAGCAAATGTGCTCAGTGAATCACTGATAACTGCAGGCAAATAAGCAGGGTCCCTGTCCTGAGGAGCAGTCTACATTACTAAATACACCATGAAAACTCAGTCCATTGTTGATAAATTAGATAAGCCATTACTGGATCAGTTTAGAGACCGGTTTTATGAGGCTTTGGAACTGTATGGGGCCAGCAGTGGAACATTCTCCATTGCGGGTGTCACCTCCTCTTCTGGAACTTGATTGCTCTGGTGAGCTTCAGATTATGCTGTAAGATTTAGCAATTCAACAGTCTGTTTTTGTTTTGCGGCCAGGGTAAGCCGGGTGTGTCCTGTGTGTTATGAAAAATGAGCGGTTGTGATTTTTGATGCTGTGGGCCAGCTGAGTTTTCATTATGTAAGACCCAGGCCAGAGTGTTAAGCCAAAACAAACAGGCCTGATTTTCAGAGTTGTAGAACGCCACTCCTTTGAATTCAATGAGAATCATGGGTGATCGTCACTTCTGAAAAATGACCCACATATGGGTCAGAATGTGGATTTAGGAGCATAACTTTTGTGGACCTGAGTTTTGATAGTAGGTTTAAAATAATTGTTTCTTAATGGCCTAACCTACAATTGCTATTTGGGAAACTGTCCATTTTCCAAGTGTTATGTCATCTTGGGACTGGCTATTTCCAGCGTGGCTCCCTGTACTGTTAATTACTTGCTTTCTAATCCAAAAATCTGCCCCCCATGGTGATTTTATAAAGACATTGCAACCTTCTGCAAAAAGAACTTACCTTCCCCCAGGCGCTGTGGAAATGGGATTAAACTCTTGGAGCAGGGACTGCCTTTTATGTTAGCACCGGCAGCACCTCGCACTATGGGACACGGATCTATTACTAGGTGCAACTCTACCCCAGCAATTGAAGAGGGCTCGTATTGCTACAAAGTCAATATCTGCCTTTGTCAGCCTCTGAAGAGCGGTGCCCGGAGGCAAGTGACCAGCAGCATCCCCGTGGATAGTGGCGGAACCATCCAGGGCAGGGAGTGGCTCGTTCACAGGGCCCCGGCTGCCCTGGTCAACCCCCTGCCAGGCCGGATGCCGTGTGCCCGGCGCTGCAGCTGGGGGAGAAGGGGCTGTGCCAGGGACATGAGCAGCTCCTGAGGCCTCGCCGCGGCAGGGCCTAGCCCCGCTCACCCGGGGTCAGGCCCCGACCTCCAGGCATCAATATAGCCACGAGCCCCACCCCCTGGCCAGGTCTGCGCGTGACCCGGAACTGAACCGCGTAGTGCTTCCGGGGTCAGACCGGCGCGATGGCGGCCGACACGCAGGTGAGTGCGGGGGGCTGGGCCCGGCAGTGGCTCAGCGAGAGCCGCTCCCGCGGGCTGGCCGTGGGGCGGGCCGGCTCCGAGGCCCGGTTCCTTAGCGTGGCCCCTCTCAGGCGGCCGCGTCACGGGGAGGCGGCGGCGGTTGCCGGGATGCGGCCCCTGTCACGGGGAGAAGGGACGTGGCAGTCGCGTCAGCCCCATCCCTCGCCGGGCGCCGACACCGAGCCTGCTTCCCCGCGCTCTTCCCGAGCGGCCGGCCCGGGACAGGCCGAGCGAGGCCGCGCTTCCCAGGCCGACTGCGCCCGCGCCAAGCTCGCCTGCCCCAGGCAGCCTCGTGTGGTGGTGCGAGCCCGGCCCTGCCGCGGAGTCCGGCCTGGCCGCGCAGGGGGTCGGAGCAGCCGCGGCGCCTCGCCCTGCGCGGGGGATGGGTCGGGACGGGAGGCGTTTGTAGAGCGTGACTGTCGCGTCGTCTGTGTGTGGGGGACGGGAGCTGTCTGAGCCTCCGAGCCGGCGGGATGAGCCTGTCTGTCCTGCTGGGCCAGGCTCAGGCAAAGGTCGGGGCTGGCCCAGCGTTTAACATCCGTGTTAAAAAGGTCCTTATCAAGTTGAAACTTACTCAGTTTCCAGAAAAAACAACCAGCACTGGGCACCATCCCAGCCACGGAGACCCTCTGTCAGTTTTTGTGGTTCTACAGTCACGTTGTTGTATCTTTTAAACAAATCTTTTTGTTGCCCTCTAAAACCTTCACACAAACAATAGAGGAAATTGACGGCTTCTGTAAGGGAACCAGTGAAACTGACTATATGGAAAGACCTATCAAAAGTATAAAGTGAAAAATATTGATAAATATTTTCTTTAGATTTCCAGTTTCTCTGATCTTGAGTGCTACTTGGAATATGACTAGGTTTAAAAAAATTCAGTAAATGTCCATTTAATGGCAAAAAAGGCTGTCCTTAATTCACTGAAAACAATTATGTACATAATAAAAATGTATTCCAATTTAACCACATAGGATATTGCAATAAAACTTGCATGCTCAGCTATTTTTAGGTGGAATCGGAACTGCTCCACGGTGTGTCAGATCCTATTATGTCTAACAGCTGATGAAGATTTATCAAGTGGTATGGGCTTAGGCTTTAGGAGTAGGAGAGTGAGTTCTGTCCCTCATATTGCAGTGAAATTATAAATAGTTGTGATGTGCAGAAGAGTGACAGCCATACAGTTCTGAGCTGATTTGTTACAATATTTTCCTCTTTTCTCTTTATGCTTGGGGTGATGCACTTTCCACTATTTTGTGGGGGTTGCTTCAGAGAGCCCCTCCAAAGTCCGGTCTTATCTGGCTTGATATGTATATGTTTAGACTTCACGTTTTCATGGAACTTTTCTCTTGTATAATTTACTAACACAGGTATGTCTATATAAATCTTAATAAAAAGAATAAGCAGTGGTGCATGAGACCTTTGCACAATGACTCCTCATCACTGAAGTTGCATGAATGGTAAAAACTGCCCATTCCGTAAATTAGTGGATCAATTGGGAACCACTGGATTATAATGCAGATTTAAAATTATCCCAAGTGTCTGAAAACTGAGGTGAATTCATTGTAAATGGCTGTCATACCTATATATGGTCCATCAGTACTTACTAGACATCTTGGGTTTGTCTTTAACAATGGAAAGTTTTTTTAAAAAACAATTTCTCACATGTTCGTACCTTAACTGGTAGGCTGACAAACAGTTAATATTGATGACTACCATCTCTCGACAAATTCTGCAGGTTGCTAGCCAGATTTACCCTACCTTTTGCCCATCCTTGGAGAGAAGCACAGGGATTAGGATGGCTGAGTTGGAGGAAAGGAGAGGTAGGAATTGCCTGGAAATTCCAGTTAGCAATTTTGAGGGGTCTCATGCACACAGACAAAAGCTTCATTGAGATCAATGGAGGCAGTTCATACTTAAGAGCAAATCCTGCCGTTTCCATGCATATGAAGGGACCTTTTATTACAAAACCAGTGGAGTTCTGCTTTGGAGGAGATGGATCAGGATTTGGGGAGTCCATGGAGGGGATGTATGTGTTCCTTGGAGTGCAGGGCACAGTTCAATTGGGCTCCCTGTGTGCCCCAATATAACCGATGTTGTGGCGATGAGATGCAGGCAGTATGGAGGCTATTCCAGCTTTGAAGCTGGAGTATTGTACATGAAGCATCTGAGGACTGCGTGCTGGGGTTGGGATTTTATATTTAGGTGGTTCTCATGCATCTACTGTCTCAGGCTGTCTGCAGATGCAGGAAATTGACACTACATCAATTGTTACTTACCACCAGATGTGCCAAGCCCTGCTGTCAGCCTGAAACAAATTTTTGTTCATACATATCTTACAAAACTTTAATATTAAATGTTCTAATACATTTAAAAATTAAGGCAACAGGTTATTACTGGGATTGGGATTTAAACATTCTCCTGCAGTGTTTTCAGTCCAGACATCACAACATGGTGCTAGTGCATGAAAACTGAAAAGTGAAACTGATTATACACCAAAGTGAAATTGAGTTCTCTAGTTCAACTTCTGAAGCTGGGTTAGGTGTAAAAAGTAAACAGACAGTATAAATGGTGAAAATTAAATACTGAAACAAAAAAATTAACAATCTAATCTCCACTTGTGTGGTAACATAGGAAAGAGTTTTTTATAAATAGGATGTGACTTTTTAAACCTGATAGACATTTCAGTTTAAAAGGAGACGAACCCACACAAACTCCATGAACATGTGACAGGTGTCTGTTAAGGTACAATGAGAAACCTTTCACTTGTTGTTCCTCTTACATAATTTCAGTACGAAGTCATAAGTGAAACACTCAATATATGAAATTAAGCCTGCAGCATAGACTCTCGTGGTGGAAGCTCCCCTTAAATGAGTGAGTGAGTGCGGTCTAGGGGCTAAAGTGCACCACTGGAAAGCAAAAGATCTGCATTCTATTCTGGTGCAAATTTTTCAACCTTTAAAGGTCACATGTACTAGGCAATTGATTTTACTGGTTCCTTAAGTGATTCACATGAGACACATTGCATTGTAAATATAGTCTGTCCACTTTATAAAAGGGTAATTGGAGTCTAATGGTACTGTATATTACTGAGTGAGGATGCAGTACCACATAAGCAGGTTGAAAATCAGAGAAAGGTCATCCTACTGTATATATGAAAGAGATTTTGAATTATCAAACAAGTAGAGGAGCTTCACCTTGTATGAGACACTGATAATTCTTTCTTTTCATGGATACAGGCAGGAGTTGTTGATTTGCCTGGTACCATGGTGGTTTGGATGACTGTGTCTAACCACACCGGTCAGTTAGTAAGAGGAGTTGGCTGTCTGCAAAAGGGCACATTCTCCCTTCCTGGTGCTTCTGTTTGTTCTGGTTGTGCAGTCCAGTCCATATGTTGATGGTGACAACTTTTTTTTGTGTGAATGGTTGTTTTAGGTTTCTGATACACTGAAGAGGTTTGCTGTAAAAGTGACCACAGCCAGTGTGAAGGAGCGAAGAGAGATACTTAATGAACTGGGAAGATGTGTCACTGGGCAAGGTACTTGTATTTCATCTATTTAAAGCATTTGTATGCTATTTCTTTCACAGAGAGTGTGGAATGGGTTTAGGCATATACTAAAGCAGTGGCTCCCAAACTTGATTGGTTCATATACCACCGTCTGAAAAAATTGTGGAGTGAATGGATGAAACATCAAGCTCATGTACCATCAGTGGTCCATTTACCACAGTTTGGGAACCCCTGCAGTGTACTTCATTTTAAAAGACTGAAATCTGTGGCCCTTTTTTGAGGCCGTAGGGCTGGAGGCATTGGAGTAGGTGCTTTCCCTTATAAGCAATTCTAACAATTATTTGTCTGTGTCTGTCTGTATGTATACACAAGTACTGAGGTTCATGTCTCCTTTAGGATGGCTTGCTGGTCCTGGAGATTTTGCCCCATTTTTCTGTTCTGCCCCTCTCCTCCTCTTAAACAGTTCTAAACACCAGCAGACCTCGATGTTACTCATAAGGAAAGACCACAGGCTCTGTTCAGTGGCAAAGGCGCTTGGCCAGGTTTATTGCTGACAAAGCACAGTATTCACATAGGAGCTAGAGGTACATTAACACATGTATGCCTACCACAAGGCAGCCACTCAGCACACCAGGATGCAGTCCCCTCGGCAAGTACAAAGTTGCCCCTCCTATGCCTTCCCCTTTTATACATCGCTACAAACAAGTTACATATTACACTCCATATGTTTTTCGTTACTGCCCTGTACCTTGTGCCTGCTAGTTCAAACAAAACATCCCCAACTGTTATCTTGTCATCTCATCCTTCTCTTACGAGAGGCCTGTGTGTTCCTGTACCATCTCCTAGGAATGTGTTTACTCCATTACTTGAGAACACTGTACCATCCTCTCAGGTCAGGAATGTGCTTACTTGGTGTGCTGCTATTTTGCCAAGGCCAGGCTACTCTGGTTCATAGCCTTTGGTTCGCACTGTTAATTATGCCTCGGGCTCCAGCAAAGCCTAAAACAGGCATCTCGGATGAGAAGTGAAGATGTAAAGTGGGATTCCTGCTTATTACATATTCCCATTGTAGAGGTGTCTTTGTATTTGATCTCACAAAAATTTACCTTTTGCTTAGATGAAATTGCAGGAGTGATTTAAATTTAGTTTTTCCACTTTGTTTTAACATGTTGTGTGGTGGTGTTGTGTACTTTTAAACAGCTGCTGTGAACCACCCCAGAGGTGGCTGTTTTTCAGTGTTGACTGAAATGTTTCCTTTTTACATGAAGTTCATTGGGATCCTTCAAGGTGAAAGGTGTTCTGTAAATGTGATGATAGTATTACTGGGCATGATAGCATACCTCTTCTGAAAGGTGAATAAATCACTTCCAAAATGCTCCTGATCTAAGAGCAAGCAACCGATAGCTGATTACTCATCTGGGTCTATCCTGTGGCATAACTCTGCCCCACTGAGTCTGACCATAGTGAAAATTTAGTCTCTACATTTGGAAAAAGGTAACTAAGAGGGTGATGAGGAAACATGCAGCAGCAATTTGAGTATCTTGTTCAGCGTAGACATAAGAAAAGAGGAGGAATGAAAATATAAAGGTTAAATCCTTCAGCAGATACTCATAAAATATTTGTGGACACTGAGAAGAGGAGGGAGCCCTGTTTGATGCTGATGTCCAGTTGGTTTCACTCAAACTAGTGTTACCATATTTCATGTAGGAGGCTAGATCTTCTATTATGCTTCTTGATTACAAAGCAAGCCTAGAATTTTTAACTTGCTCTCTACAAATGATTAAGGACCTGATCCAAAGCTCATTGAAGTTGATGGAAAGACTTCCTTTGTGTCTATGGACTCTAGATCAGGTCCCAAGGTTGTATGTCACAGCCATGGCTTTTAGGGTTTTTTGTATAAAATCATGCTCTTTATCACCCTGGCTAGTCTTTTACTAAATAAGACACCTCCAT
This sequence comes from Malaclemys terrapin pileata, assembly GCF_027887155.1. NCBI lineage: Eukaryota > Metazoa > Chordata > Testudines > Emydidae > Malaclemys > Malaclemys terrapin. The sequence continues at coordinate 10,615,607 of NC_071520.1, read as the reverse complement.
GAATCATTAGTGCAAATGTAGCTTTATATCTGTCCAGAGTAGCAGAGTATGGGATTTTCAAATGCTCTTAAATAATTTAAAATGCATTTAATGATTAAAAATGAGTTTTTTTTTTAAAAATAAGATATTTATTTGACTTTTCTCATAATCTCTGATGACATACAATTTAATATTAAAGTATTATGTGCTCTGATTTTTTCCCAACTTCTAAAAATTGAAATTCTGATCCCCATTTTTTTTGTCATGACAGTCAATCAGCCTTGGGCCCTGATCCTTCAAACAGTTACACTCATGCGTAACTTCACTGCCATGAATAGTTTCACTGGAATCAGTGGGGCTACTCACAGTAGTAAAAGGAAGCATGTGCATGTTTGTGGGATTGGGGCCTTATTGATGATTCCCAGATAAACGCTTTGGAATCCAATTTCTTGCAGATCTGCCAGAGAGTGCGGTTAAAGGCCTTTGCAAACTATTCTGCCTCACCCTGCATCGTTACAGGTGAGTATGTGGGGCTGGGAAGTTGAACTTGACTGTAGTATCTTCCATATGGAAATAGTGTTGATGTGGAGTGTGTAGTATATAGCGAGATTTGTCATAAGAGTGCTGTCCAGTAAGGTAGGCCCAACATTTAGAATCTGTAGAAAAACAAGTTTTACAACACCAAATAATAAAAATTCATCTTTTCAAATTAAAAACAAATTAAGATTTTGATCCTGCAAATCACTGTGCATGAGTGCATCCCTTTGCCCTTGCAGAGCTCCATGATCCTTCCATGAGCTTCCATGCAGGATCGGGCTGTAACTGAGCAATTTTGGGTTCGATTTAAACTGTGGGCTGTAGTAAAGAAATGGTTGAAATCCCCCTTTGGGCCTGCCAGAATGAATTGTTAATCTTGTGTCATGGGATGAGAATTGTTGTGGTGGTCCTCTGGTCAGGTCAGACTGTCTGTTGAGGTAGGGAATGGGTCATTCTGCCATGAGTTTAGATGATGTAGACCCTTCTTCACCTGTTGGAATGGTAAAGAGATAATGGCTGTTGGCCAGACTGATGGTAAGAGGAGGCAGAACCCTCTGTGTGGAATCTAGAATTTAATATCTGAAACACTGACAAGATTTGTAACAGTTACAGAAAATGTTTCCTTTTCCCTATAGAGATGCAGCATCCCGCAGAGCCCTGCAGTCAGCTCTCCAACAGCTTGCAGAGTCCCAGCCAGAAGCAACAGCAAAGAACCTTCTGCAATCCCTGCAGTCTTCAGGAATCAGTGGCAAGGCTGGAGTTCCAAGGTGAGGGCTGACTATTCCCATTGCTGTGCATGAAACCATGTCGTGAAATCCTGCCAGTCAGCCTCTTGCATCCAGAATGGAAGCTTTACCACTGAGAGGGGGGTAACTCTTACTTTTCCAAGCAGAATTAGGGAAAATTGATGGATCGTATTTTATTCTCATTGACCACGTCAACCATCTTGCCATAAAAGCAACATCATTTCCAAGAGGGTGACTCAGAAACTTCTGCTGAAGCCTGTTTTGACTCTGATTGGAGAGTACTGCAGCTAGTACTTCTTTATGCAGACCTAGCACACTGAATGCCCATTGGGAAGGGAGAGGCTTACTTCTAGTGAAATTCAGATAGCAGAGTTGGGCTGGATTACAGTTTCCTTTCAGTAGTCTTCAAATACAGGATGTCTTCTTTTAAGCTACTTTATCAAGGAATGACCAGGAAAGGAACACTTGTTCAGCTGTTTAATTTCAAGACATTATTAGCTTTGGTGCTTTAATCTGCTTTGGGTTGATTCTCTGGTGCAGGGGTAGTCAATAGGTGGACCGTGGGCCAAATCCAGACCACCAGATGCTTTACAACAGACGGCGACATCTTTTTATTTACTTATTATTACCAGTATTGTTATTGGTTTTGTATTATTTTTCTCTGGAGTCTGGACCTTGACCAAGAAATTTGGACCTTGAAAAAAAATAATTGGTTACCCCTGCTGTGGTGTGTTCTTGAGATTCATTTCTAAAACACTTTATTGCTGTTGTAATACAGTAGCAACCAGAGATCCCAGTTAGGGAATGGGTCCAGAAGGCCAGAAATGACCATTATGATTGAGCATGACCTCCAGCATAACACAGACCACAGCACTTTACCCGGTGATTTCCGCATCAAGCCCAGTAACTAGGGATTTGAATTAGAGTATGTCTCTTAGAAAAAATGTCCAATCTCGATTTATCCATGCAATGTAGTATTTACTCCTCTAGTTACTGTCTGGTAGCAGCTGGTTTTTAAGGGACTCTGATCCTGTTATTGTCTGTAAGGATGTTGGCTATGACATTGTACCTTGAAGGAGAGAGAGGTCAAATGGGGGTATGATTATTAGAGCTCTGACAGGCATGTGAAAGATCCATCTTCTGCCATCACCTTGGGAGAGAGCTGAGGATTACAACAGAGATAGAAAATAGATCTGGCACAAATCAGAAATAAGTGTGTTGTGCCAAAGTGGCTGAGGGTGAATGATAAGTGAATAGTCATTCAGAAATCTGAGACCATGCAGTCCAGTCAGCCTGTAGAAGAGAGCAACTGATGAGAGAACTGGGTTACTTGCAGCCCAGGGATTCAACTTGCAAAATGTTTGCCTCTCCCTTCTCTACTGGCCTTAGGGATCTCCACAGATCTTAGGGATTTTTCTCATATTGTGGTTTGACATCCCCAGAAGGCAAGGGTTGGCCTTTTGATGTGTTGTTCAGAGGATTCTGAATGTTTAAAATGTGCTAATTAGTGGTGCTGAGAATTGATTTAAAACCTGAGACGTCAGCTGTTTTTCTCTAGTAAAGATGCTTCACTAACAAGGTGACAGATTCCAGTTGGGGCATAATAATGGGTGTGTCCTGGGTTAAGGCGGCTGAGCAATATCTCTGGAGCTATAGACTCACTCCCTTTTCCCCGTTCTGTGACAGTAAGAGCAGTGGATCTGCAGCTTCGCTGGCTCTCTCCTGGATTTGTTTGCTTGTGCGCATAGTCTTCCCAACACGTGACAAGAGAGAAGGAGAAACATGGAAAAAGCTGGTAGGTACCTTTGTGCTCTGGAAAGGTATCTTGCCTCTCAGGGATAAGGAAGAGGCTTTGAAGTATTGCTGTGTATTTCCAGACTAATGTGGCAATGAAGAATCCTGAATGTGACTGTGGGCTTGGTAGTGGTGATTGTAACAGCTGGTGTTACATTAAAACCCACCTTCATAGGGCCTTTCTCTTCCCTTTGTTTACCCTATACACTTTGTATAGTTTTTGGTCTCCCTTATTCTGGTAAAAGAGGCAGGAGGTATTGAGATTAATAGCCTTGGCTAGAGCCAGGCAAACTTGCTCTGTACACTTCTGTCTGGAACTGCAACAAAATTGTTGTTCTCGTCTTGGATACCCCCCCAGATCTGTTAGTAATGCAGCTGAACCCCAACCCTGCAGTATCCTGTGCTGGTCTCATCTTGGGTGTCTCCTAAGCAGGTTGCCAATTATATCACATTTGGGATGGTGTTAAGAAGCTTTTCACTTTTTCTCTCGATTGGTTGGTCTGTCCTGTGGACCTTATTCCTGCCATCTTGGAACACAGTACCAATTGGAGATGTGAAACTGCTGTTCTCTTTACAGTGCTCACAGGAACATTTATTTGAAATCCTGTTTAAAGTCATTTGTGGTGAGGAAGTTGCTGATGAAGATCCTAGAAGCCTTACTCAGAGTTAGAGTGAACGTTATCTATTTCTATTTCTCAAGTGTTAAGTGTGTGAATGTGTCTTTTCCTATTTCTCTTGGCAGGTGGAAGTCCAGTGTTTGCTTCTGTTAGAAGTTCTGGGAGGTTCTCACAAGCATGCAGTGGCTGGAGCTGTGAAGAAATTGAACAGGCTCTGGAAAGAGGTGACATATGGTTTGACACAGTGTGACCTAATTCACTGACTTTTCTAGTGTCACTTGAGTTAATGTATCTTATGGTTCTTCTCAACAGAACCCAGGGCTGGTGGATCAGTACCTGTCTGTCATTCTCAGTCTAGAACCAAACCAGAGCTATGCTGCAATGCTGGGGTTTCTGGTGCAATTCTGCACAAGCCAGAAAGAGATGGATGTTATTAACAGACACAAGGTAAATAAGAACACTGGCTCCTCTTTCTCCTCCATAATAATCAGAATGATTTTCCATTGGGAAGGGGTAGAAATGTTACAGCAAGGCTGGTGCTTTACATCTGTCAGTCTGATAGTAAAGCGAGATTGATCTGATTAAAGCTCAGGTATCCTGATCTGAGTTGTGCGTAGGGAGACTGTTGGCACACCCAGCTCTTCAGTGTATCTCTTGCTTTTAGGGAGATGGCCAAGACACCTGCTTTCCCTATCTCTATATCCCCATTTCAGGAATGGAGCTGAGCACTTAGCTCTCTGTAGGTTTTTTATGTTCAGGCTGGCAGATAGGGCAAAGAACCATGCTTCCTAGTGGAGCTGTGTGTGGGGGAGAGGTAAGAGAACTGAAATTCAGCTTGAATGGGGCTTAGTGTTTTGGGGGGAAACAAGACGGGGCATGATCTTTGGCTCCCTGCTGGCATTCGGGGAGTGTGAGCAGGTTGTGACATGACTGTAACAGATGTTCTGGTTGTTCAGAGTGCCCTTCTGGATTTCTACATGAAGACCATCGTGATGAGTAAGACAAAACCTCAGAAGCACTTGCTGGTGAGACACATGGCACTGTTTTTACTTTTGTCCCATGTATAATGTTTGCTGCTGTGTTGGGTGCCTGACCGTGTTCTCTCTGCAGGATAACTGTGCCCCCCTTCTCCGATATGTGACTCACTCTGAATTCAAGGACCTGGTCCTACCAACTCTGCAGAAATCCCTACTGCGGAGCCCTGAGAACGTGATTGAAAGTGAGTCTTCTCTAAAGCAACATGGGGTGGGGACATGAAGGGTTGTTCCTTGGAGTTCAGGAATTGGTGTGGGTAATAAGAGAATGCCACCCATTGGACTGTGCTCAGGCAGACTCTTTGCCTGTGAGCAGAGCAAGGGGGCAGGCTGGCTGGCTCCTACAGGGTGGATGTGGAGGGGTCACACTGGTGATGTGATCCCAAGTGGCTAGGTATGTGGTATCTACTGCTTGTGGGGAACAGACTTTCAGAGCTGAATGTGTAGAATAATTCTGACTAAATTTGTCCATGGGAGGCAGTTTCTGTGGTTTTCTTTCCACTTCTTATGGCAACAACTCCTCTCTAATGGTCTCTGAGAGCTTGGACTGTGTGAGGTTACTGCCAGGATAAAAGCCAGTTGTTGTTTAATACCATAACTTCTTTTCTGTCCCCAGCAATCTCCTGCTTGCTAGCATCCGTGACCCTTGATCTCAGCCAGTATGCTCTGGACATCGTGAAGGGACTGGCCAGTAAGTGCCATGACCTCTGGATGGGTTGACAGATTCTTAGCAGGACTCCCTACAACTCTGACTGTGCCTGTGTGTTTATGATTGCCATATTGTTAGTGCCATTCTTGACTATGAAGATGTCCTTGTCGTGGGCGGGAGGCGATACTGTGATACGGAATTGAAATATTGCACATTAAACTTCTGAAAAGAATTGGGGTTTCAGTTCTAGCAATCTTGTGGCTGCCTGAAGCCTGTTGTGCAAAGTGGTTTAGTACCAGGAGGACGGCTGCTTTTGGGTAAGGCATGGAACAGGGAATTAAGAGTCTTGGCTTCTGTTTCCAGCCTTGCTACAGACTAGCTTTGTGATGCTGGGCAATGCACTTAATTCCATGTGCCTCAGTATCTCCATCGGTAAAATAGTGAAGTATCATTCCAATCTCAAAGAGGAGTGGAGTGTAAATTTGTTAATGTCTGTAAAATGCTGTAGAACTGCGGCATTAATAGTAACAATACTGATTATATGCCCTGCCAAGATGGAAGGGAGGAAATTCTCACTTGGCCAGAAGCTAAGGCAGGCCGCATGGATTGCACAAAGATAACTTCACACCCTGTGGAGGAAATCTGCATAGCTCTTGAGTAACTCGTAGCTTGCACATTTCATTTTTAGGTCAACTGAAATCCAACAGTCCACAGCTGATGGATGAGGCAGTGGTGGCATTAAAGAATCTGGCTCGACAATGCAGTGATCCATCGGCTGTGGAGTCACTGGGGAGACACCTGTTTGCTATTCTGGGGGGTAAGTAACTTCTGAGTCAGGGCAGATCAGCTGAAGTTTGCTAGCTTTGAGGAGTGTTCCATATTGTATGTCGGCTGTAAAAGTTGAATAGAGCCAGCATGGTCTGGATCAGATGGAAGGCTGAACAGTTTTCTGGTAAAAATAGTCTGTCTCTCTCATGGATTTAATAAATGCCCCAGTTAGATTGCTTGCTACCAACTCTCTCACCACCGTGTTTTTTGTTCTCAGGTTCTGAGGGGAAACTGACGGTTGTGGCTCAGAAGATAAGTGTCCTTTCAGGTAAGGCTACTGGCAGAAAGTAGAGAGGTTTATTCTACAGTGGAACAGATTTAGCGGAAAGATGAGTATTTGAGGTGTCAGTGTCTGGGCTGAGTGCTCCCAGCCCAGTAATTCTTAACCAGCCATGGCTGGAAGGTCTTGGGTGACAGTACATATTATTGCCTGCAGGCTAATGGCCTTCTGCTCTTTAAGTAGGTTGATGGCTGTTGGTGGCCATTAGAGACCAGTGGAAATTCAGAAAGCTTTAAAATGTGTAGCCAAAGGAGGAGGATTAGGTGGTTGCAGCAATGATTGAAATTTAGAGAGAGGTCCACCAGGTTCTGTAGCTGCAGGATGGCTAAATCCAGAACTGGTGCAGCGATGGAGAGAAATTTGGACAGGCAGGGATGAATGGGACTGAGCTATGAGGTGTCGGTTGTAGCCTACATTGTTTGGTTTGCAGTAACTCTTGTAGTAGGGCACCAACCAGGGAGTGTTTTGTCATTTTAGGAATTGGTAGTTTTAGTCATCATGTGGTTTCTGGATCTTCAAGTCAAGATCTGAGTGGAACCATGGCTGAACTTTTCATCCCTTTCCTGCAACAAGAAGGTGAGGACACAGTTTTCTTTGTTCTGAATCCTGCCCAGCTTCATTCAAGCCGGAGTAGGATTTTGGTGCAGAGCATATTTTGCTGAAGATAACTCATACACAGCTATTGAGTTACGGGATCCTTTGTGTACACTAGGGGTTCTCAAACTTCATTGCACCACAACCCCCTTCCGATAACAAAAATCATTACACGACCCCAGGGGCGGGGACTGAAGCCTGAGCTCGCCCACCTGGGCCCCACTGCCCTGGTGGGGGGGTCCAAAGCCAAAGCTCAAGGGCTTCTGCCCCAGGTGGGGAGGCCTGTAACCCTTGGGCTTGGGCTTTGGCTTTGGCCCCGGGTGGTGGGGCTCGGGCTTTGGCTTTGGCCTCGGGCCCCAGCAAGTCTAATGCCAGCCCTGGTGACCCCATTAAAACAGAGTCCTAACCCACAGTTTGAGAACTGCTGGTGTAGACCCTCATTCTATAGTGATAAAGCAGCCTTGTAGAGAGAATATGCTATGTAAGTTCAGTTTGAAGTGTAGTGATGGATGTCCTTTCCATCACTCCTCAGCATCTTCCTGCTTACCTGCTACCTTCTCAATGGGTTCATGGGTTTGAGATAGCTGTGCTGACTTTCTCTGCGTTTCTTCCCAGTCCACGAAGGCACTTTGGTACATGCTGTCTCTGTCCTTGCTCTTTGGTGTAATCGGTTCACCACAGAAGTTCCCAAGAAGCTTGTAGAGTGGTTAAAGAAAGCCTTCAGCCTTAAAACCTCTACTTCAACTGTGAGACATGCCTACCTGCAATGCATGCTAGCCTCTTTCAAAGGTAAACTTTATGATCATAACTCCTACAGTTATGCAGGGTAACAGAAGGGTAATTGAATCTCATGCTTCTAGGTGTAAACTGATCATTGCAGGGATATAGATAGATTTTGTGTGCCAAATTGTTTCTGAAGTAAAGGTCTTCAGAAACCCCAAACTTTTGGTACTCCTTTGAGAATTGCTTCTACTGGTTCTCATCATTGTGGACCCAAACTTTGATCCCCATACTGTAGAGTAACAGGCTCTGTAGTCTAAATAAAATATATAATAAACGTTTAAATAAATCCACTTTACTGAGACTGTATAAACCAAAGAGATGATCAGTGTTGGTGTGGCTGAACAGTTAATGCAAATATTACACAGGTACTGTGGAACTGCCTTCATTTTCTCATTGTGAGTGACTGAATTTGGACTTTCTAAGTGAACGCTGCATTTCTGTCTACCAGGAATCTGTCTATTGTTATGAGGGCAGAAGCAAATACTTTGAGAACTAAATTAGTGGTGAGGGCCAGGATCCTGCATTGAGACCTTTGTAGCCAGACCCCTGAGGTTGTTGGGGCTTCATCGGGGTGCATGGGTCTGCTTGTGTGCAGCTGCTCATGGGATCAGGGATCAAGGCATCGGTATTACAAAAATGGAAATTACCCATTCGTCTTGCTGATTGTGCCATTGGTTTGACCTACCTGGCAAACCTTGAGAATTTTTTTCCCAAGCAATTGATAAATATGAAGAATATAAAGATATTTGGTCTAATTCTTGGATTTTTTTATGGTTAAAATACTCTTTCTTGACTGACTTTGAAATTTGGTGATGTTACATATTTGGAAATATTTCTTTTTGTTTATGGTATTTTGTGTTGGAAATGTAAAAAAGGTAGTTTTGAATTCTAATTTTAAGGATATTTAAATTTGAAAGCCAAAGGTAGAATCATTTGACTTTTGATTATTTGAGATCAGAGAGGTGCTCACAGACCTTCCAATGAAGTCTGCTTTGCCTTGTTTCAGAAAATGTACTCTGTTCAGGAAACATTCTCTGTCAAATGCAAGGAAACTGGGTGGAAGTTGAGTGGATGAGTAATTGTGTAGCACTGGATTGGAATCTTCTTTCATTCTGAACAGAAATTCAGAGAGAAGGCAGCATGTTACTGAGGAGGGAGGATTGGGAAAGTGCCTCTGTTTGCTGTGGGTTAAAATTTAATTACAGTGGTGATGTAAGGAACTAGAGTCCTTTTGGCAGATTGTTCTGGAGATGTAGACCCTTCTGAATGGTCTCTGTAGTTCATTTCCATAACTGGATTCATGACAACAGAAGAGCTGTTAGAATTTTTCAGTGTAGATCCACAAAGTCCACCTTCTCTTGCCTCTTATCTCTTCCTTTTTCCTCAGGTGACACATTATTACAGGCAATGGACTTATTACCAATGCTTATCCAGACAGTGGAAAAGTCTGCATCTCAAAGTACGCAGGTTTCCATGGTAACGGAAGGCGTTGCTTCTGCTTTGCTGATCTGTAGGATGTCTTTGGCTGATGCCCTAGCTGGTAAGATCCCACAAATGAACAAGTTACCAGCACACTGACAGTGGATTTGTGATAGTCTCATATTCTTAGTCGGTCTGTTGCTTCCTCATAGAGAATCCTTGTCTGTTTGTAAGCCAGTTAAAGTATAAACCATGGTAAGATTTATCCCATGTGGAGCAAGTGCAGGCAGATCTCATGTAAGTGAGACTAAGCAGAATTGTTACGGTGCCAGTGAAAATCTCAGACTCCAGTGCCTTAGGTTGGTGCAGCACGCCTTTTTAGGGGTCTCTCTTATTACAGAAAATCTTCACTTAGGTCTTAAATTCCCATAATTATTGACTGAGGCATTGATTAAACCAGCATTAAGAACGTCCTTTTTCTTTTGCAACACTTTTTCTCTTTCTTTGGAGCGTGGTGAGATTGGAAAATTGGGAAATGACCCTCTAAAGAAGTAGTTGGGGACCCCACCATCCACTAGATTAGCAAAGGTGGTATGCTTCCAATTAAATTCCACCACCAAAGCCTCCTTCCAAGAACTGTCCAAACTCCGGTATCTGCTAGGGCAAAACTCCTCTCTACAGCTTGCTCCCTGTTTACCAAACATGACGTGCAAGTTCCCTCCTCCCCTTCAATGTTTGGATCACTTGGAAGACTTGTCCTAGGAAGGTCTGGATGAGTCAGAGATGCAGGTGTAAATGGGGCTTTCTAATTATTGTAATCTCTTGGTTCATAAGTAAATGTCTGTAGTAGAAAGTGCTGTTTGTAACAGGGCTGTGGGTGGGTGTGTAGGTGGTATACAGTCTGAATGCGATAGCGGGAAGTTGTGGAAGCTTTGTACCTGAAGAGCAGTGAAGGTAAAGAACCCCAATTTAAGAGACAGGATTGAACTATGTTTCAATGAAAGAAATAATTGCATGGTAAATCCTGGCTTATTTTGAATTACCTTGATGGAAAAATCTCTCCCCCTCTCTCTCAGAGTCCAAGCTGAGTGGCTTCTGGCAGCTGATTCTGGATGAGAAAAAGCAAATATTCACTTCTGAGAAGTTCTTGCAGTCTGCATCAGAGGAAGGTGAGTTGTTAAATGTGATCAGAGTTCATTGATACACATCCAGTTCCTGTTTAATCCTATTATTTGGGACTTTACAAGAGCTGCTGCTGCTTATTAGCCATATTGTCTGACACTCGGGTCAGATTTCAGACTAAAGTGAACAGATTGCTCTTTCAAAGGGCCTGTCTAGTCTGCTCATGATCCTCTTTTAACATGAATTCGTTGATTACTTTGAGTTATCAAACACCTTGTTAAATGCCAATCTAGACACTTCACAAATGTTGTTCCATGACACACATAATTGTGGAGCATCTATAGTCAGTAGATTATCACAAGTTTTAGTCTAGAGAAACCCAAAGAGTGAGGTCTGGTGGAGGAAAGAGAAAAAGGGGAGAAGTAATGGTGTGTTGGGAAAGAAAATCAATGGGAGAAATAGAGAGATTTGTGGAGGAGGAATAATGGGGGAGGCAGAAAATCTGTTGTGCTATGAATTATAGTGAGTGCTGTCTCCATTTTGTCCCCTCATGTTTAAAATGAATTCAAAAGATTTAAAGGAAAAATTAACAGAACGTGTCCAGAAAAACATGACCTTTTCAATCAAAATATTTGAAAATGAGATGATTAATTAGTTCTCAGTGATTTTTATCTGTGCAGAGCTTTGAAGATGTAAATCTTTCTAAATTTGAAGTAATATTATTTCTCCTTTACTCACTGTGATCACAGTTCAGAAGTCAGAGTTCTCCTTTTCTCCTGATGACATTAGTATTGCTGAAAGGTGCTGTACTTGTTCCTGTTAAGAGCAGAGCTATGCGCACAACAACTCTTTGAACATGGCTGTCACGAACAAGGTGCTAGTGTTGTTTCCCTGACTAGTATGGACAGGGATTTTTTCCCCAAGACAATGATAGCAAAACAGTATTATAGAGATGTGATGATAGCCAGGGCGCATGTGTTCTGTGCTGCTGCAGAATCCACCCTTTACTATAGAATTATGCTTCAGAATCTGAGCTTTCATTTAAAAGAAGAAGTTTCCTGCTCTCACTGTTGTGAAGGAAACTTTGGAAACATGAACAGAGATCCTCCTGAGTCTGCAGACAACCTGAAATAATATCCCTCAGATACTTAACAGCCACTGTTAATTGTAATTACATTTCAACTCTGGAGCCTAATGCTGACCGTGTAAGTGACCAATTGTGAAATGTTTCACTACAGATTATGTAAGCAGAAATAGCGAACAAAGTTGCCTAACAATGCCAAACCATTTCTGATGACTTTCTGGTTGCCAAAAATCCCCACTTCCCCCTATCCAAATGCCAAAACCTCCAGCTTCTCTCAGCATCATCTATCATGCAGCTATATGTTGTTGAGACAAAAACCAGGGGCATGCGGAAACAGAGAATCCGAGAATGGCATAAATTAAGTAGCACAGCCTATTGTAGCAATAGTATTATATGCTCATTTTTGAATGAAGCTGCACCAGAATGCCACAGATACTAGGGCATTGCTGCGGAATTTAGGTCCATCATGTCTCGGGGTACACAGTCTTGTCTATAGCCCAGTTTCTATAACCTGTTATCAGATAAAAATTGTCCCCACTCACATTGCTCGGGGGAGTCATACTAGAACCCTGCTAGTAAGAGTCCTGTTCAGTTACATTTGGTACTTCCAGTATGGACAAAATCTTAGTTGCTTGCGATACTGTTACCTCTTACACAGGATCAGTAGAGGATGTGTCTTGGCAGCTATGGAAGGATTGTTTTTTCAGATATGTTGTTCTGAAGTGTCCTGTGCTCTCTTTGTCTGCTCATAGGTTAAGATCCAGCCTCTTTAAACCCACAGCAAGTAAACCCTCACACTGTTTGTCTTACATGTCTTGTGTTTCTCTACAGCCATGTGCACGGTATTGCAGCTGACAGAGCGCCTCCTCTTGGATCATGCGCATCGGCTCCCTGAAAATAAAGTTCAGTACGTAGAAATTGTCTGTTTTAATCGGATGCAGTTAACTTGCTAAAGTACTAATGCAGGCAGTGGAGACGGGGGTCCTGGGACTTTACACAGAGAGGCTGGACTTTTTGATATCTACATGTCTGAATGTTCTGCCTGACTAGCTCCCTTGCTGAACTTGTTTCTCTCTGTTTTCAGACAGTACCACCGAGCCCTTGTTGCAGTACTGTTGAGCCGGAACTGGAATGTTCGTAGGCATGCCCAGAAGACGGTTAGGAAACTCTTGTCCTCACTTGGAGGGTACAAGTTGGCCTATGGGATCTTGGAGGAGCTGAAAACAGTTCTCAAGTCTCATAAGGTGAATGATCACCAGGTCTATTCCCTTGCCACTAGTTCCTGGTGTCATGCGGATTCAGCCCCTGTAATTCCCTTGCTATTAATGTTGCTGCACAACATGATGTCAAAACCAGAATTTTGGCTTTATAAAGGCTGTTGTGTTAATGATCCCACATAACACCACTCCTTCCTTACTAGACTTCCATAAGTAACTGTACAGGTGTCCAGGTCATTTACCTTTCCTTGTGACCATAGTTGTCCTCACCATCCCTCCTGTGCCTCTGTTTGGGGAGGAAGACTTCCAGCTTCTATGTGCCTGTGTTCTTTTGTCTAAGTAGTTACCTATTATTTTCTCTGTCTCCTTTGTAAGGCCAGAGTACTCTGTTCCCTTTCTCGATGTGCCGGTTAGTAGCTGCCCTTAGCTAATAGTTCAGATGCACTGTTCAGGCTGTCTTTAAAAATTATGTATAATATGCACATTTTATTGGTAATTATTTAGAAATGAAAAAATAATAAAATAAGAGACCAAATTAAACACACTATTTGCTAGGCTGTGACTGTGTGTAATTATAAAGTAGATTGATTTGCAGTATCCAACCACCATAGGTGGGTTTTGCAAAAGCACCTACATGACTGTCAGTGAGACTTCTGCTCCTAAGTCACTTAGGCACTTCCTCCCAATGTCAGATGGATCCAAGAAGCTTAGCAGAAGTTTTTTTGGTAAGGACATTGCGGGGAATTACCCATTATACAGATTGGATGTATTTGTTAGAGTGAACGTCCCCAAATCCATCCTCTAGGAGCGTGACTTATTTTATCCTGCCTTTCCCCACTGGTTGAGTTCAGAATAACCTTCCTTTCTCAGAGTTTCTCTTCCCTTTACATGGTTCTTAGTTCTGTGCTTCAACCACAGCCCCAGCCTTTATCTCTTCTTTCTTCCATAGTCTGCAGGTTTGCAATATTATCTAAGGCAGTTTATTGTTTGTTCCAATACAGTTTTTTTTGTGCTGTGGAGGGAAGTGGCAAGGCCTTCAAAAATGTGCTCTGATGTGTTAATTGCAAGTTCTGTCTGTTCAGGTGCTGCCCGTTGAGGCTCTGGTGACAGAGACTGGAGAGCTGTCTGAGCTGGGGAAAACATACATACCCCCTCGTGTGCTTCAGGAGACACTGTGTGTGATCTCAGGTGTAGCAGGGCTGGAGGTGGACCGTACTGAGACAGAAAATCTAGCACTGGAGATGCTGTTAGTGAGCCATCATCCTTCCTTGGGTGAGTGAAGGGACAAGACCATCCTACTGGCTACTAGGTGTTGGTGAGGGCTGCCTGGGGGGTTGCTTAGATTTCTTAGCAGTCCCTGCTCTGTATTTATTATGCCTATGTATTCCCATAAACGTCTTTCCAGTGGAGGTGCAGTCTGGGCTTTGGCCAGTCCTCCTTATCAAGATGAAGATAGACCCCGAAGACTTCATTACCAAACAGCTGGATAAAATTCTACCCAGAATCACCACCCAGTCACCCATAAACCAGGTGACTAGCTTTTGCTTTTCCTGAACTATCTCCAAGGACATCTCAGTGGCAAAGGGTGGAGGTGATGAGAGAGGGAGAGTGGCCCATAGGGTGGGAGCCCTGTTCTGCCATGGGTGGGAGGGAAAGAGTGCAGGAATGAAAAAACCTTTTCCATAGGAGGTTGCAAGGGAAATGATGGGGCAGTGGCTGAGCTCTAGGCCTGGGTGAGGTGTCAGGAGCACCTTCGACAAGGAGCTCTTTGCTCGGAGAAAATGGCCTAGGGGAAAAACAGTTTGAGCCAACTCAGCAGGGACATAGTCTTGTGAATAAGATGGTGAGACTGTTTCAGTGAACATGCATCCGACGAAGTGGGCATTCACCCACGAAAGCTTATGCTCCAATACATCTGTTAGTCTTAAAGGTGCCACAGGACTCTCTGTTGCTTTTTACTGACCACAGTGTGTTTTTTTTTTTTTTTTTTTTCTTGGCAGTCGTCCATGAATGCAGTGGGATCGCTCTCTGTACTTTCACCTCGCGGAGTGCTCCCTCTGCTGATCAGCACTATCTCAGCTTCTATGGAGAACCCAGCTCTGCGCCATGTGACTCGAGAAGAGTTTGCCATCATGCAGACACCAGAGGGGGAGCTGTTTGATAAATCCATCATACAGAGGTAAAGGCTTTTAATTCCCTGTGTAAATTGGAATGTGGAGGTCAGTTTCCAGTGGCTTCCAGTCTTAGGGTAAAGGGCTTCAGCAGCTGCTCATAGATGGGTGTTCCTGGATTTTTAGCAGGAACCTTCTCCGTGTGCTTCATTGCGCTGATTCCTCTAAATACCTTTTTCTCAGTGCACAACAAGACAGCATGAAAAAGGCCAACATGAAGAGGGAGAATAAGGCTTATTCCTTCAAGGAGCAGATCATTGAGCTGGAGCTGAAGGAGGTGAGGCGATAGTAGCAGGACAACCCAAAGCTGAAGGTTTTAATGACCAGCCTAGCTCATCTGTTTCATTGCATGGCTCTGTTGTGTGTGGGTGTGGGTATTGGTAGAAATGTAAATTTTTGGTGTCCAAATACCAGCTGTTAAAATTGATTTAAATGCATTCATATGCTGTGCAGTTTTAGTGATGTGAACATGATTACAATGCAACCAGTATATAGTGCATGTGCAAGGGTCTCTTCTATCCTCATCTCTTATTTCATGCATCTTGTATAACAGTCGATTAATAGGTTCTCAGTAGGCGTTAACAGGACCTTGCGTTTTGGTAACAACTAGCAGATCCATTCAGTATGTACAGAATATGCTTCATGGGGAAAAGAACAGAGTAGAAGGAATTATGTCAGATTAATCAAAGGGCTCTTTTCGGACAGGTTGCCATATGTTTGATCGATGACCTGCCCAACCCTCATAGGAACAGGATGAGTATCGGTTCTGTCTACATGTGATATTAATGTCTGGGAGAGTGCCTTTACAAATCTGACTGATGTACACAGTACATATAAGGATCACTTTATGGATTGAAATGTGTTGGCTTTAATAGCATCCAGCAATAATCAATCAATTCAGGTGACCCTAAAAGACCCGAGGTAACCCCTTCTCAACTTGTAAGAAAAAGGGCCTTTAACATTCTAGGGCTAACATATCCGCCTTCCAGAGCCCTCTTGCAGCTATCTGGCCTGACTTTGTGAAAACGGGTAGTGCTGAGCTCAGGGCTGAGGTGGGGAGAGGACATCTCCAGCAAAGATCAGCGTAGAACCAGTCCAAATGCAACCTAAGACCAGAGCTCACACCGCCGTTGGGACTAAATGTGATAAACTGAAATCTTAGCAAGCAAATTAACACTTCTTGTGTCTGTATGAGAGACTAATTCCCATTATAAGAACAGGAGTACTTGTGGCACCTTAGAGACTAACAAATTTATTAGAGCATAAGCTTTCGTGGACTACAGCTCGCATCCGAAGAAGTGGGCTGTAGTCCACGAAGCTTATGCTCTAATAAATTTTAGTCTCTAAGGTGCCACAAGTACTCCTGTTCTTTTTGAGGATA
This sequence comes from Malaclemys terrapin pileata, assembly GCF_027887155.1. Lineage (NCBI taxonomy): Eukaryota > Metazoa > Chordata > Testudines > Emydidae > Malaclemys > Malaclemys terrapin. The sequence continues at coordinate 10,599,372 of NC_071520.1, read as the reverse complement.
CAGACTAACACGGCTGCTACTCTGAAACCCATCTAATTCCCATTATTGTATGGGACAAGTGGTAAATCCTGTTTAAATTGGGTAGCTGTATTCAAGTGTGAAAGTGTAATTTGCTGGAAAAAATCCCCCAGATTTATTTGGAGGCCTCTAATTTCCCTGATCTAGTCAGTGGAAATATTGCATACAGCTGTTGCCACTGAAAGGCAGCTCATTGAATAATTCCTTGCTGAACAAACGCTGGGCAAGACTGGTGCCTTGCTGCTGATGGGATGCTCTGTTGTGTTGTGAATTCATGGAGCTTCGTTCTGCATTTTAGGTCTTGTCTAGGTTTGAAATGCTGCAGCGCTTCAGTGTAGACACTACATATGCCAAAGGGAAGTGGTTTCCCATCAGCATAGGTAATCCACCTCCCCGAGAGTCGGTAGCTAGGTTGGCGGAAGAATTCTTCTGCTAATCTAGCGTTGTCTGTTTGGGGATTTAGGACAGTTTAAATACGTTAGGATTAGGCATGTGGAGCTTTCTCACCCCTGAGTGAGGAAGCTGGGTTGATCTAATTTTCAAGTGTAGACCAGCCCTTTGGGTAGGAGTTGTATGTCTTTGGAGCAGTGTTTTGATGTTGCCTTATGAGTAGCTAATTTTGAGTTGATTGCATTTTCTCTGTCTCCACCTCCTTCCCTCCCGCCCCACAGCCTGTGTGGAGAGGATAGTGGTGATAGTCCCTAAATAATGTCAATAACTCTCTCCTACAGGAAATAAAGAAGAAGAAAGGAATAAAGGAGGAGGTGCAGCTGACTACTAAACAGAAGGAGTTGCTGCATGCACAGCTGGAGAAGGAGTCTCAGATCAGAAAGCAACTGAAGGAGGCAAGTTACTGAATTTGCCTGAAATTGGACCTGTGTTCGCTCTAGGGTGGGGACAGGGGATGGTATTCTGATACTTTTGACTCAACACACTTTTGTCACCTCTGCAAACTGACATGAACAAATAATTTCAATTAAAAGAAAAGTTAATGAAAATGCAAGAACAACCAACAACAATCCATTTGCAGTTTTTCATCAGAAACAAAAGATTAAACCTCTTCCTTGATTTGCAGATAGTCTGTGGAGTAACCATTGCAATGATTTCTCTTGCAGCTTGATGGCGAACTGGAAGCAGCTCTAGGACTCCTGGATGCTGTTCTAAAGAGAAACCCTCTTGGTTTAACCCAGTACATCCCAGTTCTCATAGGCTCCTTCTTGCCACTGTTAAAATCCCCATTGGCTGCTCCCAGAATTAAAATCGCTTTCCTGTCCTTAGCTTCCTGTGTCATGCCTCCCCGACTGAAGACTTTCGGTTAGTGTCTGCAATTTGTTGTGTGTTTGAACAAGAAATCTTGATACAGGGAGTGCTTCTGTTATATGGGATTGTAAATGGTTTCTTCTGGAACTCTTAAAGTGAATATTGAGTGTGAGAAATATGTTAGCTAGATAGCTCTGAACACTGCTTTGTTTTAGCAATAGAACAGATAAGTCTTTCTGTCCTGGAATGGGTGTATCTGCCCCAGTGTACTACTTTGTCCGCACGCATTTATCGTTCAGTCCTTGGCTACCTTGTTGAGCTTGCCAAGCAGGGTACCAACTAATGTCAAACTTGATGTTTGTTCATTGGATGTGGAATGGTCAGTAACTAGCAACTCATAGTGCCATCTGATGGCCTGCTAACAACTGACCTATGGCCCTTATGTGGAGAACTCTGAGAGAAACTTTGAATGCACAAGGCTTCTTTTCTTGGATTTCCTGATGGCTCTTGCAGAAACCAGCTCATTTCTGATCAGAGAATTAAACTAAATCTTCTTGGCTTAGCCTAAAATCTGATTGAAATGCACATAAATGGAGACATCTCTCATAAGCTGGAGAGCTTGTACTCTGTTCCCCCTACTCTCATCCAGCTGGTGTGAGAGCCCTTAGCTTTCTGGGTAGCAATTCCTTCTCTCTGGAAGTTTGGTAACAGGTGCTGGAACGAGGGGTGCTGGGAGTGCGGCAGCATCCCCTGGCTGGAAGTGGTTTCCATCATATACAGGGCTTACAACTTTGTTCAATGGCTTTCAGCACCGCCACTATAAAAATTGCTCCAACGCCACTGGTTGATAATGTTTGGGGATTTATGTTTTACCTCTGGGAATGACTTTTATTGTTTATATTTAGTCCACTCAAAGACTGTTTTATTATATTTAGGTACTTTAGTGAGTCATGTGACCTTACGCCTGATGAAACCGGCATGTGAATTAGATGAATCCTGGTGCCAGGAAGAGTTGTCTACTGCCATTAACAGAGTTGTTAGCTTGCTGCATGCACACACCATCCCCAGCAGGACTGGCAAGGGAGAGCCAGGTGAGAAATGCTAGGGGGGTTTTCCAGATGAATTTTTTTTTTAGATATTTGTACAGCCTCTTGTGAGCTAAAACTTCACATTTATTTTCCCCAGATTAGATCGAAAAGCTCCTCTACTTACCAAAACCCCCAGTCTTACTCTCTAAGATTTTTCTGGTTGCAGTAATAGCAGTAACACATGTTGTCACAGGTACAATAAGTGCAAATATAAAATTGCTATCAATTATTCCTTTTTAGTTTTTCTTTAAAAAACACAACTAAAAACCCATAATACAAACAAATAATGCTACCCCAGAGTTCATACTAAGGCCCACATCCTGCAGAGGAATCTGTAAACATGGTTCATAAATGTGTGCAAACATAGAATAATTCTTAGTATTCAGCACTGCTTAACAGAAGTGTTGACTAAGTGGCAAATATTAGACTAAGCGAAAAGGGGGGAAAAAAAGGAGTGTTCATGATATCAAGGGCCTGAGTTGCCCCAGCTTGCTTACCGTGTGAGCTGTGGCTCATCCTGGCTTCTAGGTTGTTCACCATCTAGCTTAACCTTTCTATTCCTGTCCCATTATGACCACTGTAATATCTTGGGATACAGCCTTACAGTTCTTTAGAGGAAATCTGGGATACAGCTTTATTAATATTTTTAAAGACCTTGTTACCCCAGTGCTTATAGTCCTCCACCCACCACGGTCAGCTTTTCTGTGGTTGCAGTACGCTTATTCCTTACAGTTTAGTAAGTAATTGACCATGATGCTTTCCATTTCAATACATTGTTTAACATCTCAGTGATATTGCGACTCTGCGGTATATCATCCGTTTCAACTGTACTGTCTCATTAATATTTAGATCCATTTTAAAGTTTCTTTCCCAAAAGGGGCCATTGCTGGATACAACCACGATACACATTTGTCCTCCCACTCAGCAGTTATTTGAACAAATGTCTGAGAACTTGCTCATTAGTAGATTGTTGTGCAAATCCTGTTGCATTGATAAATGCTTTCCCAGCTTTTCTGTTTGGAAATTGGATTTAACGCCTTTTCCCATTAGATTGAAGATTTTTAAACGCTGCAGTGCTTTAATGTCTCTTAATATCCAAAATATTTTTAATCTTTTAAATTCAGATTAATTTCTTGGTTTACCGTGAAATTACCCCTTCAAAAGTTGATGTAATCATCTGTTTCTGAAGCATCTGGGCATATTTTTACATACTTAAATACAGTAATTGTTGTTGTCTGCAACGAATGCAAAATAGCTTTCCTCCCTGATAAAGCCCCTTCCTTCTAACTGTAAAGAAATCAAGAACTTCCCCTTGCTTAAACCCATAGTCAAGCCAATGCTTGATCCATGATGAGATATGCCCTGAAGTTACCGTATTTTGGCTCTAGAGGGCTGCTAGAGAGCGCAAATTCCACAGCTGTGGCTTCGTCATCCATGCTCCTTTTGTAGTAGTGTTAAATAATTAGCAGCTTCATAAGGAAAAAGGGTCATTAATAATTCTTCCTTGGAATGCTCTGACAGCTTGTGTCCTACATGAGAGAAACTGGCTATAACACTGCAGTGCTGTATCTGCACAGCTCTTCATTCTTCCATTTGAAATTAAAATCTGCATTCACTGATAGAGCAAGTAGAAGGCAAACGTGTCTTCTGGGTATTCACGCTCTCTAACTGCTATCTGTTTTTAGCAATATTTGGAAAAGGACTGTAACTATGGTCCCATGGGAGGATTCTTATGAATACAGGTCCCTACCTAACCAGTGACTCTATTCATGCTGTACCCTGCAGTAAATAACACTTGACAGTATAGCCTGAAGCTGGGGATTAGGGTTATTTATTTTGCTAGCCTTTCTAATGCTTTATTTTCTAATACCTCACTGTTTTGGACTGGCTGGGAGGAGTGTGTGTTTCACACTGTTCTAAAGCTGATTCACTATGAGAGAAAAAGACTCAGCTGCCAAACAACTGGAGTTCTAAATGGTTTATTTGTCGAGCCTCAAACCAGAGTTAACAGAGTCTTGTCCCCTGGAATCCATGTGATGCCTTTGAGGGGATGGTCTGGCTAGGATGCTTGGGTACTGTGTAAAAGCAGTACAGCTATTGATGCCGAGCTCAGCATCTCATCTTTTTGCCTCTGAATTTCAGTGATTCCTCTTACTCTTTTTGTGCTTTTTCTGCACGGTCCTAAGTGTCTGACATCATTTGAGCTCCTAATGTCACTCAATGAAAAGCCCAGCACACTAATATAAAATGCACCAGCACTGAGAGCAGGCATCTCAGACTTGCCCAATACTGGGGCCTGAATGCCACTGCTGTTGAAGTGAAACTACAGTGTGACGGTGGTTAGGCAGGTGGTAAGCTGTGATTGCTGCTTTAGAATAGCTAAGAATTGTGCACACTTTGCTACGTTTCTTACCCTGTCGCCCAAGTCCACTTGTTACATCTTGTCTCTTTTAGACTGTAAGCTCTTCGGGGCATTTATTGTGTTGCCTAGCACAATGGGGCCCAACTCTGTTGTGGCCTTTAGGCGATACCACAATATAAAAGTTAAAGTATAATAAATTAATCTCTTGCATATCTACAGAGTAAATGACGGCCCAAGAGACTGCTGTGCTCACAGGATTTCTTCTTTCTCTCTCCCTACCCATTGCAGGCACTGCATCGTTATCAGCCCCAGCATTTTCCTTAGTCTTTCCTCTCTTAAAGACAGTGCTGACTGAGACGCCCAATGATAGTGAAGAGAAGGAGGCACTCATGGTCAAGATCCTGCAGATCCTTACAGTCCATGCTCAACTGAGATCAGCAAGTGGCCAAACGTCACTGGTGGATGAGGTCAGTGTTCATCCATTCCCCAGGCCTGGGAACTGGAGGAATGTGAGGAGATCACTTTGAAGATAATGGCATTAAAGATTAGAGAGTTGCCAAGGAGTGGTTAATGGGGGCACTGATACCTTCAGCGAGAAACCCTGGGATGAAGAGTTCTGTGCAGCTACTAAGTTGTTCCTTCAGCAGAGCTTGCTATTTATTGTATGTGAAAATATCAGTCATTGTATGCAGTTGTTGTGTCAGTCCAAGGATAGTAGAGGGATAAGGTGGGTGAGATAATATCTTTTATTGGACCAACTTCTGTGGGTGAGAGTGTGTAAGCTCGAAAGCTTGTCTGAGCTCTTCCTCAGGCCTGGGAAAAGTATTCAGAAAGTCTCAGCTAAACACAAGATAGAACAGATAGTTTAGCGTAAGTAGTTAGCACGTATCTATCGGTATTTAGCTGTCATACTCTGAGTGCCTTTCCCAGACCTGAAGAAGAGCTCTGTGTAGCTCGAAAGCGTCTCTCTCTCTCTCTCTCTCTCCCCAACAGAAGTTGGTCCTGTAAAAGATACTCCCTTGCCCACCTTGCGTCTCGAATATCAGTGAAGCAGTTTCCCTAGCTCCCTGCTGCTGACTTGCTCTGTATCCCCTGTTCTTAGACAATCAGTCTGAGACTTGTTGTTTTGAGAGAATTCACAAGCTGGCAAGTTGATGAGGGTTTATAGGGAGTATCTGTTTCTTTTTCACAGCCTCTTAGGCTTTATGTGGTAGACTTTAGCACACATTTGGTGCTACACAAATAATCTGATTTCTCCTTGTTCAGATACTTTTTTCATTTGATGGTAGAGGACCTAACCATCACTACTTGCAAATAGCTTAGTCACATATTACTTTCCCTTCAGAAGCCCTTCAGTGTCTCTGTCGTAGATATTTTGAAGGTGTCTATCCTCTTGGTACTGAATTGCCTAGCTAAGCTCACTATCCCAGCATCTGCCAGCTGGCTGTTTTGTATAGGGATTAGTTTGAATTAATCCCTAGGAGTGTTATGGATAAAGCAAATTCCTACTGTGTGTCAGATGTAATGATTCAAGATCTTTTTCTCACTGGTGTAGGAGGAGTGCAGCTGGCATTGGAGTGGGTGTCCTTCCTGCCCAGCTAAATTGCTAGCACTGGATTTTCTCTGTCTCTTACCTTTTGGGGTTACATTTGAACAAATTAGAGTGGCAAGACGTTGTTTTTTTTTTTCTCCCCCTTCCTAGAATGGCCCTGAGTTACTGCCTCGCACAGATATGCTGCTGTTGCTGACCAGGGTGATTGGAACAGGTTCTCCACGGTTACAGGTGAGCTGTCCACTTGGTCTAGCAGTATAGACCCAGCCTAAGCTGCATCAACAGCTAAACCTAAGAAATATATCCATCACTTCTAAATCTCTGAGGCTGGATGTTCACGTACCACCAGTTGTTTTATATGGTGTCAGTATCTGAGGATAACAAGCCTTTGTTCCTCCTCTATTGGACCAACTAGTTCTTCCCCATTTCCCCCTGAGTTTGTCCCTTTTATTTCCTCTCTAAGGCCTTGTGTGGTGGTCCTTGTCCCTCCAGCAAAGCAGTGTAGAAGTGGCTCCCTTCAGAGTCCAACTACACTGCTCATTCTGTATTGGCCAGGATGCTGATGGGGAGGAGAGGCAGAAAAGCCTTTCCCAGCTAGAAAGCAAAGCACCAAGTCTCTTCCTGGCTGCACATTGCACTGCCACTGGACTGTCTGTTAGATTTTTTCCTTTGTTGCGGTGTAGTCAGATCCACCTATATTTTATTTATGATGAGTGCAATGGGACAGAAGGCTAGCAATAGGATCTCTAATGCTTTGTAATCGTGTTTCAGGTTCTGGCTTCCAATACACTGACAGCTCTGTGCACCAGCAGCAGTGGAGAGAATGGCTGTGCCTATGCAGAACAGGAAGAGATTGATGTGTTACTCCAGGCCCTGCAGTCTCCATGCATGAATGTTCGAGATGCCGCTCTCAGGGTAGGTGTGAAACATTTGTTCTGACTTCCCACTTAAACTCGGAGCTCTCTAAGTCCTTTGTGCAGGCTGCCAACCTCCTGATTGGGATAGTTGCCATCATTTGTTAAGCGGGTCTTTGGGCTAAGCTCTGTAGGGGGAGACTGTGACTACTAAATGTTCCAACTATGGACAGTCAGAACGTTATTAATTGCATTAAAGGGTCTGCACTGGGTTTGTGGTTCAAATAGCAGTTTTGGCTTATCCTTGTCTCCTTCCCCATACAGCTGTGTAACGCTTTAACGTTCTGATTGCCCTTAAATAATGATAGGAGGAGCTGGTAGCTCTGCCTATAGTAAAGGTTGCCTGATGCTTCACATTGGAAGACTTTATTTCTGGTTGCTTATAACTTTGCCAAACTTTGGGCCATTTGGGCTGAAATCTTCCTTGTCTGCCTCAGGCTGAATGTTTTTAGAAAGTTTCAGCAAAAATGGGCCAGCCATTTCTGAGACTGGGATAAGGGGACAAGAGGTTGTTTTGTCCAAGTTAAAAATTCTTACTGCAGATTTGCTGAGAAGCTTAAGCACCTCCATGCTTTGGAGCAGGGACTTGAAATTTGGCAGGAAGGGGGTCCCTCTGGTATCAGACATGTCTCGCTTACTGTTCCCATTTAAAAAAAAACAACAAAACCTGTCCAAATTTTGGACAAGTTATGAGCATGTGCAAACAGTTTCTTCCAAGCTTAATAGAGACTGGTTAGCATTTTGGCAGCTAGTTTTCTGAAGAGTCTGTTTGCATGGGGCATGCTGCATCCCTGGGCTGCAGGAGCTGAGCAGGCCTTTCCATGCAATTGCTGCTCATCATTGTAGCACCAGACAAAGGAACTGAGAGCAGAGAGACTTTTGTGCTCTCAGTGCTTTCCCTGCTGGCATCTGGGCAGCGTGGAGGAGGTGGCTTCCTGACTCAAATGCAGAAAGGACAAGAGCTGGACTGGGTGTGGGGTGCAAAGGGTACAGAGGGAGTAGATTGGGATGAAGAGCATGAGGAGTGGGTAGAGGACTGGATCTGGGAACTGGTGCAAGGAGTGGGTGGATACTGGGATTGGTCAGCCAAGGAGACAGGGTCTGGGAGAAGAGATGGCTGAGATTAGACAACGGTGGGAAATTTGGGATGAGGAGCCAGGATTGGGGGAAGACTGGGATTTGGAGGGAAAAGGAGACTTGGACTTGGATGAGGGAGGGGCAGAAAGAGTCAGGGTCAAGCTTGAGGATGAAAAGGGCAAAAGGGTCTGTAGTCACTAGAGCCGGGGTTCTGAAACTTCATTGCACTGCGACCCCCTTCTGACAACAAACATTTCTACATGACCCCAGGAGGGAGGACTGAAGCCTGAGCCCTGCTGCCCTGGGCCGGACAGCCAAAGCCGAAGCCCAAAGGCTTCAGCCCCAGGCGGGGGGCCTGTAACCTGAGCCTCACCACCCAGGGCTGAAGCCCTTGGGTCCCAGCAAGTCTAATGCCAGCCCTGGCAAACCCATTAAAATGGGGTCACAACCCACTTTGAGGTCCCGACCCTCAGTTTGAGAACTGCTGTACTAGAAAGCGCTTCTCTCCAGAACTTGAAATGTAACTCTGTATTCCTGAGTTTTTGATATTTCTTTGTTGTCAGCAAGTATCTGTGAAACTCCACTGGCAAAGTGTGTGTCTCAGGTTGCACACACAATCTTAATTCTGACACCTCTGAACTTTTGAGTGCTTGACTTCGCAATCCTAACATTGTTTTAATGAGGCTTTTTTGTGTAGTTTATGTTATGCTGGTATTTCGTTATCCAGCTCGAGAGCACAAGTGTTCTGACGGAAGAAAGTCTAGTTGCCTTGGTGCTTTTATTCCCCTTGAATCCTGACATGGACTTACTTTGAAGAATAAATTTCCTCCTAGCATAGTATAAGAGTTGTCCCCAACCCTGGAGTCCTGTCCAGTGCTAGACACCTACTAGAACTCTACTTCTTGGTGCTCTATTGTGGAAAAGCAAGTTCAGGCAAGCATCTTCCTCTGAGTGTGCACAGCATTACTCGGATAATTCTTTCCCCTTTTATGGGATTTCTCACCATGGCAACAATTGCAAATGACTGTATATCGTCCTATTCAATGTAGGTGTGATTTCTGTCTTTTATTGGGCTCCTGATCTAGGCAATTACCTAGGCCTGGACTTCTAAGCAGCTGAGCGCTGTTGTTTGGCTGCTGTACCTAATTACATTGGTTTTATGTTCTCCTAATCCCTCCTTCTTAGTCCTCAGTCACTATTTTACTGGTGATTATTGAGCAACTGGATGGCAATATAACTTCCCTGTTAAATTACAAAGTGTGTTCTTCAGAAAGGTGAATGTAACACTTCTTTTGTGTGAGAATGCTGAAATGGTTCTTTAATCAAGTGTTAGTCTCTTTGCATGGCTGTGAGATGGCACTCACACAGTAAAATTGAAATAGTTTCCCCCCGCTATCCTCTTTGCCTATCTATTACCCTGTCTCTGGCACTCATTTTGTGCAATTTGCAGCAGCTTTTGGCAAAATGAAAGAAGTGTCAAGACGTTCTTCATTAGAAAGTTAATTTAATCGATCCCTAATTTTCCTTTACATGGAAGATTTCCTGTATTATGATTGAAGGTCATCTCCGCCAAGGATGGCGGTAGAGCCCAGACATTTGCACTGAATGTCCTATCGTTTCATTCAGGGACTAATGGCACTGCAGATGGTGCTACCAACACCTGACAGTGATGAGAAGAATGGATTGAATCTGCTGCGCCGGCTCTGGGTGGTCAAGTTTGATGTGGAAGATGAGATAAGAAAACTGGCAGAGAGGTGAGAACTGTACTCTATTTAGTGGATTGTAACAGTGATGCTTATTTGCCTTCCCACATGGGGTCTTACACCGAGGATCTGTGTAGGTCTTGCCCCCAAAAGGGTGCAACTTTAGATCTGTCTGGTGTTCTGTGTTTAGGGGGATCTCTAGTTGTCTGAAGAATGATCAATCACCTCTTTGTGTTACTTGCAGGCTGTGGGAATCTATGGGTCTGGAGTTGCAGCCTGATCTCTGTTCCCTGCTGATCAAAGATATTATCTACTACGAGGAAGCAGTGCGTCAAGCTGGTGCTGAGGCTCTTTCCAAAGCGGTAGAGCAGTATCGAAACCAAGCAGCTGAAGTCATGAGTAAACTTATGGAGATTTACCAGGAGAAGCTCTATGTAAGTAGCTGCTCTTGTGTGGAGTTACAGGCACAAATCACACATGCTCAGTGTTATGTCCTTTTCTTACTCAGTCTGTGCACTTACCACATTCTTCTGTTAGCACCGTCATATATGTCCTTTGTTTTTTGTTAAATGTGGCATTACAGATGTGGGAGGCATCATGGATCTAAATTCTGTAGGCTAAAGAGAGGAAACTAGACCAAGCTGCTAATAAACTTCTGCTATAAACTTTGTTTTTTTCCCTTCATGTTTTGTGTGTGTGTGTGTATATATCCTTGGAAAGGCATGCTGATTAAACGTATCCATTTCCCCACTCGCAGAGGCCACCTCCAGTTTTGGATGCTCTGGGACGGGTGATATCTGAGTCTCCACCTGACCAGTGGGAAGCAAGGTACTGTCTCTCTTCAGATTCTGCTCTTCACTTCCAGTGCTTCCTAAATGAGATGCTTCAGGCTTTTGCTCATGTTATTGTAGGTGAGAGGGCAGTGTATGGTCCAGGGAAGTGTTTGAGGAGTAAACTGCATTTGTACCAACTGGTGATTGTGTAGTCTCCCCTATTGTGGGACACTTGTCCCTCTCAGAGCAAACTGTGCAGACCAATACAGCTTTGCATGTTCTTCTGGAACATTTCTAGATCCATCAGACCATGGGTGGCATGTGGATCGCTGGCTGCGGGAGGCTAGCCCCCAGCTCTGCCCCTTCCAGCTGAGGCCCTGCCGCAGCTCAGAGCCTCCCACCCCAGCCACCGGCCCCTGCCCCTGCCCCAGGCTAGCTGCCCCAGCCCCAGAGCGCCAGGCGGGCGGCCGCGGCCCCAGTGCCATCCTGAGCTGGAGCCGCTCCACAGAGGAATTGTAAAGAGCAGGAAGTAGGAGGGGGCCTGGGGGCGGAACATGGGCAGAGCCACACATAGCTGTTTGGGAAGGCACAGCCTTCCCCAGCCTATGATACCTGCCACCCATGTATCAGACTGTTGGTCTTCACAAATTTATCCCTGTCAGTCTCATAAGAACAGAATCTTTTCCTGTCAAAATGGCTCGTTTGTGGTTTGTCAACAGATTCTCAGTCTCTGTTCCATGCTCAAGCATTTGTGTCAAGAATAACAGTGCTAGCCTTAGTGAACTGGATAAATTCCAACTTGGATACTTATATTCTGCCTACTTAAACGCTTTCTGTAGTTTTAATTGGACAGAGTATTGGTCACTGCTTCCCTTAAACGAATCTGTTCTTTTGTGCTTATGTGCACTGTTATACGCCTACTGCCTGTCAGTGGTAGATTAAGTGATCCTTGTGTTTGGGTTTGGGTAAAGTGCTTGAGATCCTTCAGCTGAAAGTTTCTGTATGAATGCCAGATTATTGTTCCTTTGGGAACTTGCAGCAGGGAGCTGAAAGTGAAATGGTGGTTGCTGCTCTGGGATAATCACTTTGGGAAAATTGGCACAGCTGCTGAACTATCTGAAATGTTACGGTTCCATGATGTTCTCTCCGTTAACTGTTGGAATTGGAAGTGTGATAGCTGCAAAAAACAAGCGCTTACAAAAGTCACTGGTCTGAATCGTGGAAGTCCAATTCATACACAATACATTTTTTTATACAGATGTGGCATAGCCTTGGCCTTGAACAAACTCTCTCAGTACCTGGATAGTTCTCAGGTGAAGCCCCTTTTTCAGTTCTTTGTACCTGATGCCCTCAATGACCGGAATACTGAGGTCCGGAAGTGCATGCTAGATGCAGCTCTTTCTACACTCAATACCCATGGCAAGGTAAGCTCAAATTCTCCTTCCCTTAAAGATGGGGATAAACATGAGTGGGACTTGGATACTGTGGTGAAGCCTCTATATTAGATAAAGCCATTGGTACAAAGTAACTGTTGAAAACCTTCATCTAATGAGAATTTCTTTCTCAAACAATTTTAAAATACATTACAGTAGTGACCAGTACAGACTAACAGCCTGAGATTCTCCTCTCACTTACACTATGATAAATCAGAAGTTTAAATTTAGTTGAAGTGACTGGAATTGAAATGGTGTAAAACTGGTGCAATAAAAGCAGAATTGGACTATACTATTAAACAAAGGTAAGTAGTAGTAACTGCTGTGAAGATGTGGCAGTGAGCACCATCAGAGGCTGCCTGTGTCTGACAAGATGTCATGTGTATAACTTTAATCTCATGATGCCAGCATCTGAGAACTGTATATATAACCCCCTATATATATAATGTAGGAGGCCTTGCATACAAATCTTAGACCCTTTGGCATTTTAAAAATGAATCAAATAAAAAAACCCAAAGCTAAAGAAAATACATGTTTAGTGTAGTAAAAATATATGGTATTTCACATGTAGCTGGTGTTTGGATTTGTCAAGAAAAGATGAGTTGTCAAACCCAAAGCACTGCGCCCTGGATGGATTTGGGAGGGGAGAGTTGGAACTCCCTCATCCAGGCTTCAAGGGTCTCTTTGTGATCACCCCGTTCCTGTAGTCAAGAAGAACTTGAGTATTGTCACCACTAGCTAGTGCTCTTAGTCGCCAGATGAGCAATATGAGGTGCACTTTCCTCTTTCGCTCCCAGCTCCTACTAATTCAGGGAACAAGAGAATGGGTGCTGAAATCCAAACCAGCTCTCCCACATGGTAATGCCCACCATTTCACTGGGCTGGCAGGTTTGTGTATCTATCTTTTTTTAATATTTAAGAACTAACTGCTCTTTCACAGGAAATAGCCAGAGCCTGTAGGATACCACATGGTCCTAAATGCTGTAGTGTATGTGATATCTCTGTATGGAAAACGAACTGTAAATTGAGACTCTCATAATTGCATAGTTTTAGCCTCTGATGAGGATAACAAGTTCTCGCTGAGCAGAGAAAACCTTGCTCTGAGAGTGGACTTTAGTAGCAGGTGACATGTTTTACATTTTATTTTTCAGGACAATGTTAACTCTCTCTTGCCGGTGTTCGAAGAATTCCTGAAAAATGCTCCAAATGATGCCAACTACGATGCCGTCAGACAGAGCGTGGTCATTCTGATGGGCTCCCTGGCAAAACATCTAGACAAGAGTGACCCTAAAGTGAAACCAATTGTTGCGAAATTGATAGCAGCCCTGTCTACTCCATCCCAACAGGTACCTCCTTTCAAAAGTTCTCAGGAGCCAAGCAGAAGCAGGTAATTCTCTGACACTTTCAGGGAATTCATCACTCGCTGTCATCCCTGTGCCTGGAAATATGGACTCCAGGCACAACAGGACTAGTGAGTTACAGAGCAATGGCTTTAGAGTGTTATAAAGGGAATGTGTATTCTCTAAGCCAGCGGCTTTCGGCCTGTGCTCCACGGACCTCTAAGGGTCTGTAGACTGTCTAAGATTTCCAAAGAGGTCCACACCTCCATTTGAGATGTTTTAGGGATCCAAAAATGAGAAAAGGTTGAAAACCATGGGTCTGAGCAGTTACACTCTGAAGTCAAACATGGGTTCAGATTCAGAAACCTGTCGCGGGGGACGCATACCAGTGGCTCAGCAAGGTGAGTGGTGGGGACAGGTTATAGTGTTAGTGACATACACCTTGTGATATGTTGGATAACTAGTGGGTTTTTCCATAGGTCCAGGAGTCTGTTGCCAGCTGTTTACCACCTCTTGTGCCTGCAATTAAAGACGATGCAGGAGGAATGATACAGAAGCTAATGCAGCTGCTTTTAGAGTCTGATAAGTATGCTGAGCGCAAAGGTGCAGCGTATGGACTGGCAGGCTTGGTGAAAGGCCTTGGCATCCTTTCTCTCAAACAGCAGAAGATGATGACCACACTGACTGATGCCATTCAGGATAAGAAGAACTTCCGCCGGCGAGAAGGTGAGTGGCAGGCCCTCTCCTCTCCATCTTTTTGAAGTTTTCTATATTTGATCTGCTGACACTTGTACCAGACATACTGATACCTGTACTTGGGACTGACTGACTTGCCTAGGAAATCCTGTATCTGGTTACTCTTTTCCCCTCAATTGATACTGTTAAAGTAGGGAATGTGGGTCTCCTGAAACCTTGATTTTTCTCTTGTACAGTATATTTTAAAACAAACAAAAAACCCCACCTCACAATGGAGTAGAGGAAGGGGTCTTAGTCTCTGGAATGTGTCCTCGCTTTCATCTCAGAGAAGGGTGTTGCTAGGGAGGTTCTTGCTTCACTCAGGGCAGTAAGGATAGGCGTGTAAGCTGGTCCAAAGGTGGCGATGGGTTTTTAAAACCTCTTCATTGCATTTGCTGCTGAATGTTTTCCATCCTTATTTCTCTTTCCTTCACTCTGATCCTAACTTACACTGGGACTCAGAAGGCTGCCAAGCTTCATTTTTATGCTATCAGCCTCTGCGCCTTCTTTGGGGAGCAAAAGTCCCCAACACAATCCTTCCCTCTGGTTTAAGGAAGGAGAATGAGATGCCCTGGAGGTTTCCGGATTCAAGTTTCCCACAAAAAATTACCTCTTAGCTCCTCAGGCAAATCTGATCCCACCTAGAGTGGTGTATTATTTCCTGATTATCCTGTCTTTTTCTAGGGGCTCTGTTTGCCTTTGAGATGCTCTGCACCATGCTTGGGAAGCTCTTTGAGCCCTATGTGGTTCATGTGTTACCCCATTTGCTGCTTTGTTTTGGAGATGGAAACCAGTATGTGCGAGAGGTGAGTAAAAGGTTTCTGAGAACCAGGAATGTGAGAGGTGGTAGCAAAAACTATTCTTATTCTGAATAACTATTTAAATTAAAAACAACCCTTGTACAAACCACAGGCTAGTAGAACTTGGTTTCATTGATAACCAATAGCATCGTATTCCACTGGGCATTAACTCTAGGTTAGGGCTGTCTTTTAACTAGCTATACTGTTGGACAGCCACACTATTTTACCCCAGGGCCATGTTCCCACTGGCTCTTTAAAGAAGTGGGAGAAACCAGCAGTGAGGCAGATTGTAAATGTCCTCTTTCCTCCTTCGAGGCTGCAGACGACTGTGCCAAGGCAGTGATGAGCAACCTCAGCGCGCATGGCGTGAAGCTGGTGCTACCATCACTTCTGGCGGCACTTGAAGAGGAGTCTTGGAGAACCAAAGCTGGTATGCACTAGTGTTTGACTCTGCTATAGTTCAGAGGAGCTTGAAGTTCACTGAAACACCACTTGTCTGGTTTATTCTTTCATCCCAGTGAATGCTGTGAGATCTTGTTCTCTTTGTTATGCTACAGCGGAGCATGTAGCTTTTGGAATGAATGCTTCATTCATCATCTGTCTCCGAACATATTTAAGCAGCATTTTCTTGTGACTGGATTCTAAGAAACGTTCTCTTGCAGCTATAGAGGTAGCTGAAGAGCAGGAATCTTGCCCTGCCACCCCTTTTTAAAGCTTCCCATTATTTAAAAACCTCAGCAATGTGTGCGTTTTCTGGACTATTGCTCTCTGCGGGGCTGAGTTTGAGTTGAACACTGCCATTGCCAGTCTCTTCCGTTGCATTAATTTTCTCTTACTTTGTGTTCAGGATCTGTGGAGTTGCTGGGGGCTATGGCATACTGTGCCCCAAAACAGCTCTCTTCCTGCCTGCCAAATATCGTGCCAAAGCTCACTGAAGTGCTCACGGACTCCCATGTAAAAGTGCAAAAGGCAGGACAGCAGGCTCTTAGGCAAATTGGCTCTGTTATCAGGAATCCAGAGATCCTGGGTAAGAACCCTGTGCCTGTTTGTGTGTGTGTGTGTGTGTGTGTGTGTGTGTGTGTATCTGTTGTCTGATTGCTCGAAGCATCCTGATGTGAGACCCTAGTTCATAACCATGTCCTAGAGCCAGGACCCTTTTAGTTTATGTTCACATTGAATCATATAAACTTGAAACAAAATCCACTTTTAGAAAGATATAACCTGAAAACTGCAACCCAAGTGTCTGTTTTTATGCTTTCTAAATGTTCTCTGAATCTTCTCAGCTAATGTCAATAGGGCTCCCTTTGCCACTTCTCACTTTGTCATTCTTTAGAAGGATTAGCACTTCTTTGGGTGGGCGCGAGGACACCTGCTGTGGCTGAAGCTGTCTCACTTGTCTATTCCATGTACAAACAGCATTTTTCTCTCCCATTTTGAAATGTGTAGCAATCGCTCCAGTACTGTTGGATGCACTCACTGACCCATCCAGGAAGACCCAGGAGTGCCTGCAGACCCTGCTGGATACCAAATTTGTCCATTTCATTGATGCACCGTCTCTGGCTCTCATTATGCCCATTGTTCAGAGAGCCTTTCAAGATCGTTCCACAGACACCAGGAAAATGGCTGCCCAGATCATTGGAAACATGTACTCCCTGACTGATCAGAAGGTATAGTGCTGGGGAGATCTTCGCTTACTGTGGAGAGGAGAAATAGACTAACAGAGCAAGAGACTGGGAATATTTTATTGGTGCGTGGGGTTTTGTTCTTGGTAAGGGTAATAAGAGAACTCTGAACAGTTCCACTGACTAAACATGGATAATATGTGAGCAAGTGACTTCTGCAAAGATAATGAAAATCCTAGCGTAGTTGAGACCATCAACTTATAAATTTTCTCCATTGATCTACTGTATAACTCTGGTGCCATATACATTCCCCAAACAAGTCTTGTAGAAGAATAGGTAAATATCAGTGCTCTGAGAGATGCCTCCATAAATCCACTACTTCTGAATGAACAGAGATTTTCAGTGTTGGTTCACAGAAGGAAAAGTTGAAATAGTGTAGCGTGAAGATCAGTGTTTGATTCCTTGATTGCTAGTTACTCTCTAAAATTAAACCTTGCATTGAGGGGAAGAGGCTGGATTTAATTTAGGAAACAAAAATTTAATTTATGAATCAGCATGAAAGGGTTTTGAGTGACCTGCCTAATGTGATAGTGCTCTGTAAGGACCGTGTGGGAAAACTGAGTCAATTTGTGTATTATCAGTGCTGTGGAGACAGTGTATTAAGCTCCCAGGGTACAGCTGTATCCAACTGTTACCAGACAAAGATGAGATTCTGATGGCTCAGTTTTCTTTTTGAACCCAGCACTTAAACAGTGGGCTTTTTATTTCAGGATCTGTCTCCTTACCTACCCAGTGTGACCCCTGGACTGAAAACCTCTCTATTGGACCCTGTGCCTGAGGTAAGTCTTGGTAGAACTACAGTTCTACTCAAGTGTGAAGAGTTTCTGCCTGATAAATTAGGATTAATCCTAACCTTTCCACAAACTAGTTTGTGGTTAGAATAGTGAGAGAAGCTGTGAAAAGTGATCAGGGAGGGGAATTAAGACCTCCATATCGCTCTGTCTTGATGACTTTCATTATGACTGGATATCTTGCAACTCTACACTTCTCTCTCTTGCCCGTTAGGTGCGTACAGTATCTGCGAAGGCATTAGGAGCCATGGTGAAGGGCATGGGGGAGTCGTGCTTTGAGGATTTGCTTCCATGGCTGATGGAGACGCTGACGTATGAGCAGAGTTCAGTGGATCGATCTGGTGCAGCGCAAGGTGAGTATAACAGGAGCTGAGCAATGGTGTTGGAGTTCCTTAGCTTGGACGAAATAGTAGTTTGCATGTGTCATCATTGTGTGTATACCAGTTCTGAAATCAAGTGTTGTTTTTCAGGTCTGGCTGAAGTCATGGCAGGGTTGGGGGTAGAAAAGCTTGAGAAACTTATGCCAGAAATTGTAGCTACAGCCAGCAAAGTGGACATTGCACCCCATGTCCGGGATGGTTATATCATGATGTTCAACTACCTGCCCATCACCTTTGGAGACAAGTTCACCCCCTATGTTGGGCCAATCATACCGTGCATCCTTAAGGTAGGAAGCAGATGGCAGGAAGTTCATGTCGTAGGGAAGGAAAGTTCTCAGGTATTTCTAAATGCCTAATAAAGTAATTGATATTTGCATGGCATTGTCCATAGCGGATTCTATTCCTTGCTCTTCCAAGGTCCTTGATAGCATTGTTTGCTGGGTTTTATGTGTGGCTCTTAGTAAATCCTTGACTTTGGAGATTGTGGGAAATGGGAAGAGGTCTCCACTGGGCAGTCACTGCTTTGTAACTCATTACTTTCAATGGATGAGGGGGAGGAATGCACCATCTCACTGTGTGGAAATCAAGTGCCATCTATTTGGTATTTTCCTCCACATTGAAAACCACACTTTATTGTGATTTGTCTCTTGGTCTAGGCTCTGGCAGATGAGAATGAGTTTGTGCGAGACACTGCCCTTCGTGCTGGACAGAGAATCATCAGCATGTATGCAGAAACTGCTATTGCTCTTCTCCTGCCGCAGCTTGAGCAAGGCCTCTTTGATGACCTTTGGAGAATAAGGTAGGGAATAAGTTTTTAGCCCTGCAGTAACCATCCTTCCATCATTGGAAGATTGGATGGGTTTAGAGCCTCTCAGTGTTGCTCTTTAAAGAAGTGTAGGAGCTGCTTTGAAACAAGAGGCTCTCCCTTCTACACGTGGACTAAGTGTGGTGCCTTCGTAGTAGTGCTCTCTGACTCAGAATATGGAGTGGAATATGGAACATGCAGTTTCTCCCAGGTGATAGTGCAAAACACTCCTACTGGATCACTTAGCCAGGTCACAATTTTAAAATGCTTTTGCACAGCGGTTTCTCTGGTAATATTTAGCACTCTCATATGCATACTGCATTTCTTTTTTCAAAGTGCTGTCTCAACAATCATTCCCCCTCGTGTGGAAACATGAAGTGGAAAGAACCCTGGTCATAGCTAATAATGATGTCTAAAAATTAGTTCTATAAAATGGCTATTGATAAGTGCAGTCATGTGGCATCCCAAGTGTGTATTCATATCAACACAGAAGCCAGTGGACAGACAGTGTGCAAATGATTTTACCCACAGGCTGTTTTGCTCCTTTTCATCGTTTAGATCAAGGCTTATTTGTCATTTTGCTGTCCTAACATGGGGGCTCTCTAATCTCTGTTTTAGTTTGGATTCCCTCCATCCCATCATCTTTATAGTGCTCTTTCTCACTCAGATTGACGGAACGATCTTTATGGCATCTCATATGACAGTTCACATTGACCTGGTTCTCTTCCTCACCATTTTCTCCCATGGTAATGTCTAGGATAACAGTCAGTTCGGACAGGTACCCCTTATTTTCTTTTTTTTCTGCATGTAACACTGATCTTACTCCCTTTGTCAGGTTTAGCTCAGTTCAGCTCCTTGGGGATCTTCTATTCCATATCTCAGGAGTCACTGGAAAAATGACAACAGAAACTGCCTCAGAGGATGACAACTTCGGAACAGCCCAGTCAAACAAGGTAAGTGCTGTTGTCAGTTGCTGTGTTCCCATTTGTGGGGAGATTCTATGGGGGTGACCTTTATGATGGCAATACCTCTTCTAAGTTTCATGTGGTGAAAAGTGCAACGTTGGCTTCACTGGTTTCCTTTTATTTATTTCAGGCCATTATTAGTGCTCTTGGTGTGGAACGGCGGAACAGAGTTCTGGCAGGTCTGTACATGGGCCGATCAGACACCCAGCTCGTAGTTCGTCAGGCATCCTTGCACGTCTGGAAAATTGTGGTCTCAAACACACCTCGCACACTGCGTGAAATTTTGCCAACCCTCTTTAGTCTTCTGTTGGGGTTCTTGGCCAGTAATTGTGCAGACAAAAGAACGGTAAGGGTTCTGCACAGGTGGTACTCTGCTAACAAAGGTTACTCTGTTCATAACTGGTGTTTGATGAATGTGGTTACTCTTTGTATAAGCCACCCCAAAGCTGCCACTAACCTAACCTTCTTAAACACACATGCGTGTCTACTCTACGCAGTCCCTTTTTATTCAGAGCAGCTATGGTGAAATAAACATTTTTGTAAACCTCCCTTTTCATAGCTGTGTTCCCATCTCCACTGATCATTAACTGTGCTATGAGCACTTGCTTATGGATAAAATATGGCATATAAGAGTATAACAAATAGAGATTAAAAAAAAAATCACCTCAGCCATTAAGTTTCATGCGACTAAGAAATGGAAGTGTTGGGTTTCAGATGTTTGCATTAAAATTTTAAAAGGAAGTGAAAATATGCACATGGTTTTATACTGTCTAGAGTGGCAATATGGACTGTATTTAATGAATGTATACGTAGCACGTATATTGTATCTAGATGCAGTCTGTATTCGTCTGAAACACTCTGATGGACTGAGGTACATAGTGCTAACTGCCTTAGATCTCTTACTAGTTAGAATGAAATGTTCCAGTTCAGTTGGGGTTGACACATTCTAACTAGTTGCTTGTGATAACAATTCAGAGTGACCCTGTTGTATGATTGTTGGGGACAGGTTGCAGCACGGACGCTGGGGGATCTTGTTCGAAAGTTGGGAGAGAAGATCCTTCCAGAAATCATCCCTATCCTGGAAGAGGGTTTGAGGTCAGAGAAGAGCGATGAGAGACAAGGTGTCTGCATTGGTTTGAGTGAGATCATGAAGTCCACCAGCAGGGATGCAGTAAGTTAAATTCCAGAGGGTAAATTTAAAACTTCTTAGCCTGTGTGATATTATAAAAGGATGAAAATGTAGAAAACTTGCTTTATGAACTGCCATAAAAGGAACTGAATTTCAGGACTTGTAACTAGTTGGAACTGCTGTCCAGATGAAAGTGTGTATGTGTGTGTATGTATATGTATAAAATATATATATAAATTTATGTCTGCAATTGGCAGTCTTAAAACAGCGCAATCTGTCTTCAGATTGAGGCATAAGAGTTGAAAACTTCTTTTACATTAATCTAGCTCATTGTGGATGTTACAGATTTTCACACAAATTAATCCATCTACATTTTCCATTAATTAATTTCAAGTAAAGAGCAATTTATTTTCTGTTGTGTAAGTCCTGAGTTCCCAGCTGTTGTGTTCAGGTGTAGCTATGCTCCAGCTGTCATGGACAGATGTCCTGTAATTATATCTATATATCTCGTAGGTGCTGTTCTTCTCAGAGTCCCTAGTTCCTACAGTGAGAAAAGCTCTGTGCGATCCTCTGGAAGAAGTCCGAGAGGCTGCAGCCAAAACATTTGAACAACTGCACTCAACAATTGGATACCAGGCTCTTGAAGACATCCTGCCATTTTTGCTGAAGCAGCTGGTAAGTGTTTCAGACATGATCCAACACATTTAAAAAAAAAAAAAATCTCACTGTAGGACAAGTTTTGAGATTCTCGATACAGGCTGAAGGAGGAGTTGGTCTGTAATGCTAGGTCTTTAGGGGAGGGTCACAAGTCTAATGATTTCATTTCTTCCCTGGATTCATTTCTTCTGCAAGAGGGGAAGGGAATGGTCTTGTAGCTAAAGTATAGGACTAAGAGTTGGAACATCTGAGTAATCGGGCTCTGCTACATGTCTCCACTGTCCTTTGGGAAGTTGCTTAAACTGTGTGCCTCACTATGGAGATTCTTCCCAACCTGGTAGGGAGGTTTGATTCAGTGTCTGAAAAAGGCTTTGAGAGCCCCAGGTAGAAGGACTTATATAGGTGCTGGTTGTATGATTATCCCAAAATTGTCACTTGAAACAAGGTCTAGGTTGCTATGGCAGAGATAATCTTGTAGGCAAGCTGGCTAACTCCCTGTACTATCTTTGTAGGATACGGAAGAGACATCCGACTTTGCTCTGGACGGTCTTAAGCAAGTTATGGCTGTTAAGAGCCGTGTGGTGCTGCCTTACTTGGTGCCAAAGGTATGTTTTGAAACAAATCTAAACTTTGTAGAGTGTTTTATTTCTTCTTGCTTCAAATATTGTCTGCACTGATGTTCAAAAATTGGGAGCAAAATTTCAAAGTCTACGCAGATTACTTCCCAGAAGCACTCGTAATTTCGGTTATGATGTACCCATGTTTAAGAATTGTTCATGCCTATGTATTATGTAAGATGCCTTCTGAAAAATCTTACTGGCGTAAAATACTGTTGCTTCTCCTGTTTCCTTTAGCTAATTTCTCCCCCTGTAAACACCAGAGTGCTAGCATTCCTCTCATCTGTGGCAGGCGATGCTCTGACACGGCATCTGGGTGTAATCCTACCTGCTATGATGTCTGCCCTGAAAGAGAAGCTGGGCACCCCTGATGAGCAACTGGTAAGTGGCATAGTTCATTTTTTGGTAAGTAAGGAAGACTAGTATTTTAAGTTTAGTTATAAACAATGTTTCGGGGTTTTTAGATAAATTGATGGTAAGTTTTAATTCAATCCATTAGCCCCTTGATTCAATGATCTTTTTGCTGGTGGTATATCAGGAGTTGGGAAATTTAGACTACCTGAATTTAAATGGGTTTGGCCAACAGTGTGTCCAATTAACGAGATCTGTTTGTAGCATTAGAAACTGGGGCATTAGATGAGAGACTAAAAATACATATACACCTCTACCCCTACATAACATGAATTTGGATATAACGCGGTAAAGCAGCGCTCCAGGGGGGCGGGGCTGCGCATTCCGGCGGATCAAAGCAAGTTCAATATAACGTGGTTTCACCTATAACGCGGTAAGATTTTTTTTTTTTGTCTCCCGAGGACAGCGTTCTATCGAGATAGAGGTATATTTTCTTACAGTTCTTACTATGAGTGTGGTTCTATTTCTACACTGTTTCTTGATATTTCAAAAATATATAATATGCAAAGTCCAGAGTGTTTCTGTCCCCAAGAGTTGATTGTTTTTGTCTGTCTGTTTAGCCCGGTGTAACTAGAAATTAAAGTGATGGATTCATTGTCCATTCTTAGATGTCTGTTAGCTGATCTTTCAGTCTCCTAGCACAGAGATTCCCATGGAACTATCTAAAGTTGTCCATAGCTGACAGTCCCTATTGTGAAACAGACCATGGAACTGCTTGGATTAAGCTGAAGTATTGTGTGCTGGGGCCTGTGATTTCTAAACCTTTGCATTGAAGATGGAGCAAAATGCAACCACACTCATTTTATGTAAATTAAGTGCAGCCCTTTGACCCTTGGGAAGCTACCTATGCAGCTTCTCAGTTGGGCAAAGTTTGGGCAATTCTTAGGTTTAGAGAGAATCTATCATGTCCTCTCCTCTCCATCCTTCAAAAATGGTGTTCCAGCTTTAGTTTATGCCCTGGATTAGTCGTTAAATAAGGACAAACTACTGTTAAAATTAGTTAATAACCAATAAGAGATTGATTTGGGCTCTAGATGGACTACAAGAACAGAAGACCTGTAGGTGATGTGACTGGTTTCCATGAACAGAAATTGTACAATTGTTAGTTCATCCTGGAGGATAATGGTCTGTAGGGCAACAACATTAAGTAAGGCTTTGAGACGTGTGGCTTTTATTCTGGTTGAAAGTTAACATAAAGTTCATTCTGACTTTGTAGGAAATGGCTAACTGCCAGGCTGTAATCCTGTCTGTGGAAGATGATGTCGGGCAGAGAATTATCATTGAAGATCTCTTAGAAGCCACTCGCAGCCCTGAGGTGGGAATGAGGCAGGCAGCAGCTGTCATTCTAAACATTTACTGCTCCAAATCCAAAGCAGACTGCACTGCCCATCTCAGGAACTTGGTCTCAGGCTTGATCCGACTTTTTAATGATACCAATCCCGTCGTTCTGAATGAAAGCTGGGATGCTCTCAATTCCATCACCAAGGTGAGCTATGGGCCAGGGTGGCTGCAGCAATACAGACTGGGAGGGAATGGACTTGGTCAAATACTCCTCCAAGAAGACACTCGATTTTCACTGGAAATGAGGTCTTTGCAAAGGTTGTAGTATTTTAAGGACTGCACGAGACTAGTAGTATGGGTGAAAGGCCAGACATTCAGAGAGAACGGGAATAGATAGCAGTGGCTTATCTCTTGGTAAACATGAGAGGAATTCAGTAATTGTGGGGATTGATGCTGTTACACAGTCTTTGCCCGTTCTGTCACTCCTGCAGAAATTAGACGCTGGGAACCAGCTTGCCCTCATTGAGGATCTGCACAGGGATATTCGTATGGTAGGGAATGAGGCCAAAGGAGAACACATGCCAGGATTCTGTATTCCAAAGAAGGTAAATAAGTGTGTAGTGTGGGGCTGGGATTTACCACAGTAATACTGTTGTGTCTTTCCAGTAACCTAGTTAATGTGATTTTTGTAGCTATCAGAATATTGTATTACTGGGGCATTCCAAACTTTTAGGTGTAGAGACTTTCTTTAGGTTACTGCTGTTACTTGATACCCCAATTTGGGTGTCTGTTGTAAATAAATATTTGACAACTGTATAATGCACATGAGTCATATTAGTTGTCTTTTTGGTGGAAGTGTGAAACTGGACTTTCCTGCCAGATCTTTCAGGAATAAAACTTACTAAGCAACAAGCAGTTTAGTGAGGCATAACTGCATGAAATCAAACTGAGCAAAAGTACTTCTAATGGAAATGCATCCGAAGAAGTGGGCTGTAGTCCACGAAAGCTTATGCTCTAATAAATTTGTTAGTCTCTAAGGTGCCACAAGTACTCCTGTTCTTTCTAATGGAAATGAACATCAGTAGGAAGTTAAGGTATTTCCAAGTTTGCACTTCCAATGGGAAGTGGGGGGGAAGTAGGTTAGGTGGTGGTGTCTGCATTGTTGGTTCTAGTTTTCTTGTTTGATTCCTGTGACAGGGAGTGACTTCTATTCTTCCGGTGCTGCGGGAGGGAGTTCTAACTGGTAACCCAGAGCAGAAAGAGGAAGCTGCAAAGGCCTTAGGACTAGTTATTAAACTGACCTCTGCCGAAGCCCTGAAACCCTCCGTTGTGAGCATTACTGGACCACTTATTCGGATCTTGGGAGATCGGTTCAGTTGGAATGTCAAGGTGGCTTTGCTTGAAACATTAAGCCTTCTGTTGGCCAAGGTAAGATTCCAAATCCCTGGTAAACATCTTTGTTTTTCCTTTTTGTCAAGTTTGAACTCTCCAGATCTGTTAACCTTCTCTACATAACCAAGTTGTACTGGGCTTTTGCCTACCATGTTTAGTTACAAAGAATACTCATGTCATGGGTGTGAAAACCTTCAGTGCTTATTTCTCTGCTTTCTGACAACTGAATTCAGTCCTTGCATGGTTTTCCCATTTTTTTAGCTGTGTATTAGGGAGATTCTTTATCTGGATGGGCAAGTGCTGATTTTATCATTATATCTAAGTGCTGTTAGAAGCTACCACACTTTTTCGGATCTTTCCTTTCTAGCTTTTGTTTCACATTTGAGTACATGTGATTCCCACCTAAATCTTTGCCTGTACAGGTTGGGATTGCCCTGAAACCATTCCTGCCTCAGCTACAGACTACCTTCACCAAAGCACTACAAGATTCAAACCGTGCTGTCCGCCTTAAGGCTGCTGATGCACTCGGTAAATTGATTGCCATCCATAGTAAAGTGGATCCTCTTTTTACTGAGCTGTTGAATGGAATCCGTTCCAGTGGGGATTCTAGCATCAGGTAAGCTGTGGAAAATGGGTAGGGTATGAACTACTTGGCAGCAGTGGGAAGAAAGACAAGTTTAACTTTTTTTAAAACACTCAATTAACATCAGAGATTAGTTGACCGTAGAGCAGAAGCCAAGATTATATATATGCTATGAAAGACTCCAATAGTGTGTTTCCTATTTAGCATTTGTTTCAGTCCATATGGACTTGGTATTTTTTCCTAGTTCCAAGAATAAGTCCACCTATCAGTAAAATGTCCAGCTCCCTAAGAAATGAGCCTCCTACTGGAGAAGATTTTCCCTCTGTGAATGGTCAAAGACCCTTCCCAGCAGTAAGAATGACAATCAGGTGTGAACCAATGCAGGCATTGTTTGGTGCTGATGGTTTCCTGCCATTAGAGAAGCTCCATCTCCTTCAAATTTAGGCACACCCACCTTTGTGCTATTCATTGTGTACGTGAATCTGTTGTTGGCAGCCAGCTTCTTGTACTTCGTTGACATTCTGTTTGGGGAAAACTGCAGTCTTGAATTGTAACTTGTGGTTGTTCACTGCAGAGACACCATGCTGCAAGCTCTGCGATTTGTAACACAAGGAGCTGGTGCTAAAGTGGACGCAACCATTAGGAAGACCATCACCACGGTGCTTCTAGGAATGCTGGGACATGATGAGGTATTGCTGCAAAGGGCCCGGGGGGGATGTCTCATGCACACTGTTTGTTTTTTAATTTAAACTCTGAGCTTTCTAACAGAATTGTTTCCTAAAATAACTTCCTGGAGGAGTTACTAATAATACACTGGAAAGAGAGCTTATATAAAAGCAGGCTGAAGCTATGCATTGCTCACTAAACTGAATTTAATCTGTAAAACTGAAATCGCTTCAACACCTTACAGTATGTTGACTGAGAAGCAAATTTTATCCAAGAATAAAATACTTCCCTGGTCAATCTATTGTAACTCTTAAATTTTGTGAAATTAGTGTTTCCTTGGTGAGAAATGGAAGGTCAAACACACAAAGAAACCAATATATTTGTTTAGGCAGCTAAGAACTATTCACTTACCATCAGCTGAAAGTAGAAAATATACCAGCTGCAATGTAAAAGCATATGTCTCCGTCAGTATAGATAACCTCAATGTGGTAATGCATTTCCCTCTTTTTGGAGGGGTTACATTCTTACTGACAAAGAAATTATCCAGTTTTAAAGAGGCATGTTCTGCATATGGCAGATTGCAACACTGACTCTGGAACCAACATAATATTGCATCCAAGATCAAAATTCACATTCTGTAGTGACTGCCCCCTTACTCTACATCTGTAAAACACAGGTTGCTGGCATGTCAGAGATGGAAAAATTCTCATTGCAGTGTAAATATCATAGAATATCAGGGTTGGAAGGGACCTCAGGAGGTCATCTAGGCCAACCCCCTGCTCAAAGCAGGACCAATCCAATCAATGTGTGGAGAACTGCAATGGTAAACTCATCATTTTGGCAAGCTAAAGTAACAAACTGGTGCTAAAAGTTTTGAAGCAGGACATCTTCACTAGCAAGAGGGTATTTTGCAGGCAGACAGTAGGCACCACTGCTCCATTTCCCAGCCTGTAAATCAAGAACTTGACCTTTTCATGTCCACAAAAGGCCCTTTTAAATGACAAAGGTGAAAGCAAATGTGTTTTCCATGTGTATAACTCAATGCTTATGTCCAGTCAGTACTGTAGTGCTACATTCTGCCCTGAGCTGTGGGCTTGATTTTGAATTCTACTGCAGTGTACAAGAAAACTTGGAGCTGACTGAAATCAACAAACGGTGGGAGTGGGGAGCTGGTTGTGAAATCTTCATTTTCCTTTGTGGTTTTGTTTCAGAGCTTCTTTTGTCACTTGGCCTTCTCAGTGGAAATTGTCTGTGTATCAAACTCTTCTAATCTTTGCCTTTCTCCCACCCCTCCCCCCTTTCCTTTTTAGGATGCTACCCGCATGGCGTCAGCTGGCTGTCTAGCAGAGCTGTGTGCATTTCTGTCAGAAGAGGAGCTCAGCACTCTTCTGCAGCAACACTTACTGGGTATGTCTAGCAGATAGTTATAAATGTGTTCTGAAATAAATAGGGTGTTTTATTAATTATGAAATCTTAAACTGTGGAGCAGACCCTGAGTACTATAGAATAGCACTTTCAGCCACTGGTCCCAGAGGCTTTCCTGACCTGTGTTCTAGATTCTTAATGTTGAGCTTCTATTCTAGGGCCTCTATTGCACATTCCTCTGCTAGTGTCCCATTCATTAGTGTGTACTCTCATCCGCAGTGGAGCCTTGGATTACTCCTGTAATAGAGGCAGCCAATGCTCCATTACCCAGAGGGCATGCAGAGTTGAATTGGGGATAGGTAGAACATGCAGAGTTGAATGGAGAAGCTATAGGCACTAACCGATACAGCTGAGGTCTTAGTGTAACAGACTGATACAGCAGACCAAAAAGGTTAGAAACCCGTGTACTGTAAAAATACGTTTTTATAGAAAGTTTTGAAACCGCTGCCATTTTTTGTGTCGTTTGGCTGTAACATTGAAAGATCATGGACTACTAATGCCCTAAGACTTCGAACTGCTCTTGGCGAATTAACTCCGTTGTCCTGGTTTCTGGCAAAAAAGTTAATTCTCCAGGAACGGTTAGTGGTTTGGGGGCATTACTATAGCATTCCACTCTGAGGAGTTAAAATGGGAATCTAGTGATTGGTTGCTATGAATCTATGAATTCCAGCAAATGTGTTTATTTCATTGAAGAGACGTAGCTTCACTAGTGATGACAAGATCCTTCACATTTTTAAATTGTTACATGTCAGAGAATAATACCTGATTGAGATCATCAGAGGCAATGGGATGAGCATGGATGGGGCTGGGAACCAGGAACTGCTAAATTTAATCCCAGCTATGCCACAAACTCATTTTATAGCCTTAAAATGAGTCACTTATTTGTGCCAGTTTCCATAGCTGCAGAATGGGTCTCACATGATAGAGTTGTTGGGTTTAATTTTAATGTTTTGCATAGAGCTCTCTAAGCAAGGTATTATTGAAGTGTTTGTTTATTTTTATGAAAACAGAGATGAACGTCAGCCTGACACAACTCATTTATATCAGGTATACTCGGTAGCAAGGCTCAATATTGCTCTCTCCCTCTTGCAGCGGATGTCTCTGGGATTGATTGGATGGTGAGGCATGGACAGAGCCTTGCACTGTCTGTGGCGATAAAGGTAGCTCCCAGCAGACTATGTGCCCCCAAATACTATAACAGCGTTCAGGAGAGGATCTTGAGCAATGCCACAGCAGACAGGGTAAGCACTATCTGAAGGCCATCCAGAGCATTTCCCAAGAGCTCTGTCTGTTGCACTGTAAACAGTTTAAAGCTTTGCAGACTCTCAGTGCTACCTGGTAAAACTGGGACAACCCTCAAGCACACTCTGAAGAATGTACCATGAATAGAGACACAGTTCTGAACTTGAGCTCGGTGATTATTCTGATTCTCATCTGATTTCCACTGTCCCTGTAAGTAAGTGTGTGTGTGTGTGTGTGTGTGTTGTTGAAAGTGTTCCTGATTGTCTACATTTTAAATTTCACACTACTGCAGTTCGTTTATGTGCTGAACCCAGAGCATGTTTGGAAAGCACTTCAAATACAAGCTCATTCCTCTTTCCTCCGAACATACTGGAGTGAAAGTTGTTTACATTGCTGAAGCAGTTTTCAGCATGAACACAGAACTTTCTGATTCTCCTATGATAAGTGCTCAACTTAGGGCTAGCGTTACTAGGGAATGAAGGGGCTCTTTCTTATTATGAAGAAGGTCTCTATGTAGGCTGACCATCATGGTGTGGCTAATTAATACTCAGGAAAGATAAAGTAATAGTTGTGCATATTTAGCTTTGAGAAGCAGTGTAATCCTTAGCGATGGGACTCCGGATATATGGTTTCTATTCTCTGCTTTTCTGCTGACCTGCTGTGTGACCTTGGGCAAGTCATTTGACCTCTCTGTGCCTCTGTTTCCCCTCCTTTCATTTATCTGTCTTGTCTGTTAGATTGTAAGCTCGTCAAGGCAGGGACTCTTTTTTACTCTGTGCATGTACAGTACCTAGCACACTGAGGCCTCTACACACTACTGTAATAATTATAATAATAACAAAAGTGTCCTGGTTCTCTTTGTGCTGCAGATCCCCATTGCAGCTAGTGGTATCAGAGGAATGGGCTTTCTTATGAAATACCACATAGAAACAGAAGGAGGAAATCTGCCTCCCAAACTCGCCAACCTCTTTATTAAGGTGAGCCTAGGACTGTGTCATTTAAGTTTTGTGCTACCTGAACTATTCTACAATGACCTTAACCAATGGAATGTGGCCTGTATTTGGGTCAGCTGCAGAGGGTCATTGGCCAGTTGATGGCTTGGTCAATAAAATCTCAGTACTAGTTGTAACAGAAAGTGAAAGCAGTAAACTTGGACAGCTTGTATTTTGAATCTATGAACCCTGGGGTGCTTAAGCATCTAGATTTGTCTGCAACAAAGTACAAACAAAATGTTTTTTGATATTTTTAGAAGCCTTTGTAGGTTCAGATACAGTTAACACCACAAAAAAGAAAGAGGCTTTACATTCAAACTTTAGCCTACCTGGTTATGCTTTTACTAGTGCAGATAGATAGCAGGTACATAATATACATGTTGCAATAATGGTGACTTATAAAGGAATAAGTAAAAGAAAAATTGAACTTTTTGTAATTTTTTGCTGCTGCTTGCTGTATGAGGAAGACTTGAAAGTGCTTCTCCCACCCCCTTTAAATATTTCTGCCTTTTTACCTTGAAAATATCCAGACTGTCAATTCTCTCCTTCCCTGGTTTTGCTGCAGCACTTCCCATGTTTTGCAGCTTTCGCCTAATTCTTACTAGAGAGGCTGGGATGCTAACAAAGATGTATTTTCTCCACAGTGTTAGTCACTGAAGTTAAATAAATACTAACAGAAAAACTCAAGCAAACCAGAGTTTTAAAAAAAATCTAAAAATCCCTTTCACTCTGTTACTCTGGTTTCAGTTTCTTAACGTGTTACCTTTTTACCAGGATAGACAGGAGCTGACTTTCTAATGTGAAAACCAAGTAGAAGCCCTCTTGTCCCTTTTTCATTAGAAAAAAACCCTCTCAGGACTTCTTTATACAACATAAAGAAGCAAAAAATGAAAAAAAGACACAAGACCAATTGTTTTCTTTGCCAGTCACCTTTAATTGGCAATAAAAGCCTTTATTTTTGTTTTCAGGGTTTATTTTTTTCTTTTAATTTAAAAACTCTGAAGCACATGATTAGGGCCCTACCAAATTCCCGGTCTATTTTGGTCAATTTCATGGTCATAGGATTTTAAAAATCATAAGTTTCATGATTTCAGCTATTTAAATCTGTAATTTCATGGTGTTGTAATTGTAGGGGTCCTGATCCAAGAAAGACTTGTCAGGGGGTCGCAAGGTTATTGTAGTAGGGTTGCGGTACTGCTACCCTTACTTCTGCGCTGCTGCTGGTGGGGTGCCGCCTTCAGAGCTGGACGCCCGGCCAACAGCCGCCGCTCTCCGGCCACCCAGCTCTGACGGCAGCGCAGAAGTAAAAGTGGCAATACCACAACCCGCCTAAAATAACCTTGTGACCCCCCTGCAACTCTCTTTTGGGTCAGGACCCCCAATTTGAGAAATGCTGGTCTCTCCTGTGAAATCTGTATAGTATCGGGTAAATGCACACAAAAGACCAGATTTCACAGGGGAAGACCAGATTTCACGGTCCATGACACGTTTTTCATGGCTGTGAATTTGGTAGACCCTACACATGATACAGAGCACAGTGGCTTCAAAGCAGCTCCTGTTATGTGAAAGCATATCAGAAAGTACTAGACATCCAACATTTGTAGCCCTTACATTTAATTGGTATGACATATTACCGAGTACTGTGGTATAAATGTGCTGTTAATACACATGAATATTGTGATTAAAAGCAGTGTGGTGCACACTAAATCATAAATTGGTTAAGGTTAAAAAGAACAGAAGGGCCAAGTTCATATTAAAAATGAGAGGTTGTAAAGCTCATTTAAAAAAGGCAAAGGTGTCCCATAGCCGCTGCTCTGACATGTCAGGTTTCAGCCTGTCCCAGGCTTTTACTGGAAAACGAAAACGACCAAAAAAGGACATTTAATGGAAACACTAAAACTCTCAACGGTTGCTGTGCTAGTGGTCATTGTTGTTTCCTGAAATAGCTGCAGGGAAACCACATGACCTGCAGACAACCGCAAGCTGCAAAACTTTTTTTTTTAAAAAGGTGTATTGTTGTCAAGTTACAATCCTGACTTATTCTCGTTTAACAGTTTGCTTAAACTTGTTGATAGATAATGAAAAACAGAAATGTATGTGGTGAGAATGAGGAGCATCTGCAGTTCTATCAGTGCTTGTATTCGTTAGTTTAGTTTCACTATCAAAAAGGTAAATTGGCACTCTGAAAATTTCCCTGTGCTGTATCTGAAATTAAGGATGTCTTTGTGTCTCATTCAGTGTCTCCAGAATCCATCCAGTGACATCAAGTTAATTGCAGAAAAGATGATCTGGTGGGCGAATAAAAATCACCTCCCATCTATGGATCCGCAGACAATTAAACCAATTCTCAAAGCACTTCTGGACAATACAAAAGACAAAAACACCAGTGTGAGGGCCTACAGTGACCAAGCCATAGTTAACCTCCTGAAGATGAGAGAGGGCGAAGAAGTGCTTCAGGTATAAACAAGAAACACTTTGCTACCTAGTGGAAGGCCATATCATGCTGTCTTGCATACGAGTAACCTTAAATATTGTTGTGGGTGGAGCCTTTTATCTTTGAATATATAAATGAGTATCTTGCAGTATAAAATATTACAAATGATGGGTTGGAGGACGGAATGGGGACTGTTTCGTGGGTTAGCATCTAATTCTTCATCCTAGATCAATATTCTCATGCAAACATCCATATTTCTCCACTTGGCTATCTTGGGTATACATGGTTACAATGCGGTAATATGTATTACTAAAATGCATCAAGCTAACTCCCCCTCTGTAGCCAACAATTAATAGCCATATCTTCAGAATGCTATGAGCCTTTGCCATGCTGTTGATTATAATAAGGGTCCTCAGTATATGAACATATTTCTGTAGTAGTTGCACTATGGACTGTTGTAGGGTGGATGAAATACTCCTTTGCATGTCAATGTCCAGAATTCTTTTCCAGCTCTAAGCTATTTTTATTTAGTGCTTATGTCAGAATTTGTGGAACCAGCTGAAATGCTTTGATGTGCTTGTAAGAGTGTAAGAATTTTCTTTTGTGTGTTTCTTGTTTGAAATTCATAGACTTTAAGGCCAGAAGAGATCATCATAATAATTTAGTCCAGTGGTCCCCAAACTTTTGAGGGTCACACTCTCACACACACACACACACACACACACACACACACACACACACACACACACACACCCCTCCCTCCCTCCCTCATCGGGGCTGGGAGCTGGGCCGTGGCTGGGGGGAGGGTTGGGGGGATGCAGATGGGTAAGGGGGCTGGGGCGGAGCCGTGGCCAAGGCTGGGGGTAGGACCAGAGCAGACCTGAGGGTGGGGAGTGGCTGGGTGGCGCTCCCTCCCCGCCCCCCCATGGGGGCTGGCTCAGGCCCCTCTGGACGGTCCTCCATGCTCCGCTAGGGGAGGCATGCCCCACGCTTTGAGGTCCTCTGATCTAGTCTGAACTCCTGCACATCACAGGCCACAGAACCACCCACCCACTCCTGTAATAGACTCCCATAACCTCTGGTTGAGTTACTGAAGTCCTCAAATGTTGTTTTAAAGATTTCAAGTTACAGAGAATCCACCATTTACTCTAATTCAAACCAGCCAGTGACCTGTGTCCGATGCTGCAGAGGAAGGCCAAAAACACCTAGAGTCTCTGCCAGTATGACCTGGGAGAAAATTCCTTCCTATCCCCAAATATGATAATCAGAGCATATGGTTGAGACCCACCAGCTAGCCCCCGGGGAAAGAATTCTCTGTAGTAACTCAGAGCCCTCCCCATCTAGTGACCCATCTCTGGCAATTGAGGATATTTGCTTCTAGCAGTCACAGATGGACCATGTACCATTGTAGGCAGTTTCATCAGACCATCCCCTCCATAAACTTATCAAGCTTAGTCTTGAAACCAGTTAGGTTTTTTTGGTCCCCTCTTCTTGCCTTGGAAGGCTGTTCCAAAACTTCACTCCTCTGATGGTTAGAAACTTGGTCTGATTTCTAGCCTAAATTATTGTTAGCCAGTTTATATCCATTTGTTCTTGCATCAACATTGGCACCTAACTTAAATAACTCCTCTACCTCCCTGGTGTTTATCTCTCTGCTGTAGATATAGAGAGCCTCCCCTCAGCCTTCCTTTGGTTAAGCTAAACAAGCCCAGCTCCTTAAGTCTCTTCTTGTTAGCTAGGTTCTCCTTTCCTCTGATCATACTAGTAGCCCTTCTCTACCCCTGTTCCAGTTTGAATTCATCTTTCTTAAACATGGGAGACCAGAATTGTACATAGTATTCCAGATGAGGTCTCACCAGTACCCTTGTCCAATGATACTTCCTGGAAATACATCTGATACATCCTAGGACTACCTTGGCAGCCCATAGTCATCCTTTGATCAACCAATACACCCAGGTCTTCCTCCTCCTCTGTCACTTCCAATGCCCCAGTTTATAGCAAAAATTCTTGTTGTTGGCCCCTAAATGCATGACTTCGCACTATTAAATTTAATCCCATTTCTATTACTCCAGTTTTCAAAGTCATCCAAATCTTCTTACATAATATTCCAGGCGTTCTCTGTATTGACAATACATCCCAACTTTTTGTCATCCGCAAATTTATTAGTACACTCCCACTTTTTGTGCCAAGGTCATTAATGAAAATGTGAAATAAGATTGGTCCCAAGACTGATCCCTGAGAATCTCCACTAGTAACCTCCCTTCAGTCTGACAATTCACCTTTCAGCATGACCCACTGTAGTCTTCTCTTTAACCAGTTCCTTACCTATCTTTTAATTCTTTTTTAATCTCCATCATCTCCAATTTAACTAATAATTTCTCATGTGGAACTGTATCAAATGCCTTACTGAAATCCAGATAGATTAGATCTGTATTTCCTTTGTGTAGAAAAATGGTTATCTTATCAAAGAAAGAGATCAGGGTAGTCTGGCACAATCTACCTTTTGTAAAACCATGTTGAATTTTATCCCAATTTCCATTTACCTGTATGTCCTTAACTAATTTCTTTCAAAATTTGTTCTAAGAACTTGCATACAATTGAAGTCAAATTAATGGGCCTGTAGTTTCCCAGAGCACTTCTTTGTTCTTTCTTAAATTATACAATATTCAATTGCAAAGGACTTTGTGTCCAGTGGTATTCTCATCTGTTCATATTAGACTTAACCAAAAGAATTTTGTGGCAATGTTGAGTATTTCCAAAACAGGTTTTATTTAGTCTGTAACCCTGAATCTTGCTCTCCATACCAAGGATATCGTTAAACTCTGAACTCTAATCCTAAAGGTAAAAAAATTAAAAACGCACACCCTGTTTAATTATAAAGAGGTAGAACCTTGAATGCAAGAAGCTAGACAGATTAGTTATGTATGAAAAGCAAGATTTTTATGTTTGACTCATAACTGAATTTTATTCATTAGATCTGTTTGGGAGAAGAATTACAAGTGTTTTCTTCAATACAACTGTAAATCTGGATATAAATTTAGCCAGTGTTTCTCTTTATGTTCTGACACATACCCTGTAAGATACTGAATTTTTTTAATGCTTTTTTTAGCATAGAATAAAATAGATAAGGGCTAATTTAGCATTAGGAGTGAATGCTTTTATTGGTATTCTCTTCTTCCTCTTTCCACAGTCTGTCTCCAAGATCCTAGATACTGCCAGTCTGGAACTGCTGAATGAGAGCTGCAGGAGATCTCTGAAGAAGCTGGCCAGCCAGGCTGATTCTGTTGAACAGATTGATGACACTATATTGACGTGATATTTAAGATCCCAAAGAAAAGAAAACATTGAACCAACGGCTGCATCAGCATTTCAACTCAAAAACCAATGTTAAATGTTTTCATTTTTGAAAATATATTAATTCTGATGGGGGCTTATGAAAAGGGCTCCCAGAGAGTATTTTAATATCAAAAATATACCAGAATAGCCTTAATTAGACCTACATTCACTAAAAATTGAAAATTTTGGTCCCCTTTTTGAAACCGAATGCGCAAGAAACCAATCCGTATCAGTTAATTGTAGCTGATTGTGAGGTGTGTCTTGAGCATCAAGCCTGTGCGTGAAACCCGTTTCCTTCTCAGAAATGTGTAAAAGCTCTAGGAAAGGAGCTAATGCTGGTCTTTTCCACAGATCTTGTGCAGAGGAAATAGAAATCTGTGGAAGTTAAAACTTAATGTTTTTGTGTACTAACTTGCGGCTTGTGATGGTTCTGAAGACTGAAAATCCCTGTAAAACTACTATTTAAAATAGCCTTAGAAATTTCAAATGCAAAAGGGGGATTAAATGCAGATTGTTTGAAGATGGCACGTTTAATAAAGGCTTTGAATTTAATCTTGATGATGAAAGCACTTTTCTTTCTACAAAACTATATTGTTTAAATGTAGAGTCATCTTATGCCAGGTATATGGGAAAAGTTTTCCTATGATGTGTTTACTTTTTGATCAATTTTTTCAAGAGATATTTGGAGTACTCATTTTTTGTGTACATAACATTGCAATGAACAAAAGACCTTTCCAATATTGAAACAAGCTGGGGAGCTTTCAACCAAGGCAAGACTAACACAATTTTAACAAAACAAAAAACTGACAAGGATTGGTTCCAACTCAATAACTACATTTCCTAACTCCCACAATTCTGTTGGTCAATGGCATCTCGAACATACCATCTTCAGTTGCCCAACTGTTGAACATAACAGACCTCCACTTTTGTGACCTTTAACACTTCGTAGTGAATTAAGATTAGTACTAGTCTTAACAAGATTGGGTTTTTTTGTCATTTTTCTGGTCATTAAGCTCTGTTGATGTCAGAGTTATTTATCTGGCAAGACCACTTCAAGGTTTTATAGTTCACCAATACTATTGGGCCCCATATACAGAGAGACATCAGAAAGCTCTGGTAGCAGGAAGCTGAGGTATTTTTTGGAAGGTAAAGTGAGATTTTTGTGTCCTCGGAGATTGTTAAACAAACCATATCTATTTTATCAGATAAAAAACTGGCGAAGCCTAAGAAATGCAGAACACTAATAATTTTTATTTGAAATATGAGAAGAGACTGCTTTGACTCCTCAAAAAGCAATGAAATTTATGGGCTCAAATCAGGATGAAAGGAGAAGTGTGTTTAGTCCCATACATTGAAGTTCTTTATCTGAGCATACAATCTGGAGTAATCCCACGGGGTTATTAATGCTGATCTTCTGTAGCTGCCATTATGATGGGAGTAAGTAGGAAAGGGCTTGATCTGGGCCATACCAATACTGAAACTTAATCAGGAATTAAAAACAGATACTCAAACAGAAAGAAATATCCTCTAGGATGGCCTTTTTGAAGGGTTGGGTTTTTCTGTTCGAGTGTATTGCTTCAGAATCTGACAAAATGATCTTACTCTCCCCTCAAGTGTCCATAATATGATTTGTGATCCTGCAGAATGAGATGTGTGCTATGTAATTTAATTATCTGACTCACCTATGGTGACTTTATTCTATATCCTGTTTCTACTTTGTTTTGGTAGAAGTTGGTGAATTGTATGTTTCTCGAATGAACAGAAATTTAATGGACAAGACTAAACATTAACATAGTCATAAAAGGGTGAAATTCACCCTAGTGCTGTGAAGGGCCTAAGTGATAAAAGGTCTTTTGCAGGCTCACTGCTTTAGAGTGAATTTCACCCATTATGCATGGAGTTGTATTTTGTTAGAAGATGTCATGCACTGAAACAGACTTTAAAAAGTTAATATCATCCAAAAGGTACAAAACAGCAGACAGCAAACAATGGATGTACTGAAAGTGCACCTATGTCATTATAGTAGAGAGGCAGAAAAGGGAGGAGAATGCAGCAGATTCCTTAAGGAGGGTTGTTAGATCATTCAGTAATTGAGGGCACTGGTCCTACACCCAAACCATGCATACTCTCTTCATGATTTATAAGTTAGTCTCCACTTGCAAAAACAACTAAAAGAATTATACTTATTTAAAAATTACTGTTGCCATGTGAGTAAAAGTTGGACATGGTCAATGAAGAACAGCTATGAATATTCTCATTAAGTTATAGCTTGTAAATTAAGGGATACAATTTTTATTGGCTGAATTAAATATTAAATTTTAAAGCCACTACACACACTTTTCACCTTGTATAGTGTCAAGTGAAAAAATATGGTGAATGACTACAGTCTCATTTCAGGAAAGAATATATTCAACTGTATTTTTAAGATTAAGTCAACTTTCAATATTCTATTCAACTGTTTAAAACAAAGTTTAAAGCTGGCTTTAGTGATCTTGATTTGTCTTTCTGACAGTGTATAATATATTGTGATGAATAAACAGATCATGTATAGTCAACCAGAAATAAAAATACTCTCAAATTTTACCATAACACACAAATTAAACCTGATCAGTGGGTAAACCTGATGCAAACTGGAGATGAGAGAACCATTTATTTCACATCAGACTTAGATGTCTTGCAAAAATCAGTCTTCAATAGAAGAGAAGATATTCCTACCACTGATTAAACTAACAGCCTTGAACTGCCAAGTTACTGTCACTTAGTGGCAGCTGAACTATATGCAGCTCAAGACAAGCACACAGGAATGTATGGGAGAGATATTTAAACTTGCAAGATACTTAATCTTTCTTCAATGGAAAAAAGAAAAAAAGTGGTGATAGTGTGAAATCTTCAAATGTTTGGATTTCTAAATAATTGAGTCTCATTTTATGGAAAAGCTGTTCTGTAAAACTGATACTGTTGTGAAATGTCTGTGTTGCAGTAGTGATGGTATTAACAAGCCCCAAGCATTCAAAATCATGAGGCAGGCTGTATGAGATTAAAAATAAATACATTTGAGAGGCTTTATTTGCCTCTTGGTGTTTGAGCATTTGGGATGTATGTTGGTCATGTTTTCAAGCTTTTCTCCACAACTATAAGGTCTTGAAATTTAATTTTAAAAAATTAAAGCTGAGATTCTCAAGACTCCGGGAACTGGGGCTTTACGAAAAACTCCAAATAGGGCAAGATTTGTAATTATAATCACAAGCATTGATAACACTGCTAAAGAGAAATATACAATGGGAGCTGTTTTTATGTGTCAAAAACCTCCACTACTGGAGCTGCCTTTCTGGTTCTTGATGGGCATGGTTAAATCCAGTAGTCCTTTCCAGAGTAATTGATTAACTGCATACCAATAGGGAAAATACTGGCAGTGCCATTGTAATATCGGTCTCACATAGGTGATAGGAAAAGAATCCTAAAGGTGCAATGTATCATAAAGGGAACAAGATTCTGATCCTTCATGATCTGAGCTGCTTCATACTAGTGTGATAGAAGAAATTTAAACCTCTCAAGTGAGCATTTTGAGAAGCAAGCATAGAAACAGCTATATTTTCAGTAAACATGTCATTTGTAGAAACATCTTATTGATCTGATTTCAGAGATATTGAAATCAGTGGGAATTGCAGGTGCTCAGCACCTCTACAACTCAGATCTTGTTTCTTTTAGGCCATTAAGTGTGGTATGGTCCTACTACAAAAAAATCCTCAAAGGTAATACAATCCTGTTCCCTAAGTGACACAAGCAGAAGACTGATTCAACTATATTCTGTTTCTCACAAATGTTATGAGTCATACCATTTTTCAGTTTCATTCTCCTTGTTTGCCAGGCCCTCTAGCTCTTGTCAAGCTGTAGACACTTACAACCCATGTGTCACTGAGAGGTTTTTTTCAGTGCTAATTATACTTGTTCCAGTTTTAAATAGTATACATAAGTAATGTACTTGTGAGGGTTAATAAATTGTAAACATATGGTTAAATCCAGTAAAATCAGCTCAGTTTATTGAAATACTAACTTGTGTCAATATTTTGGCTTGAATCTGTGCTAAACAAAATTTGACATTCCTGTAATTGCTTTGAAGACACATGCAGTACTAGGACACTGGTTTTTGCTCTAACACCAACAAGAACAATATTTCTATAGAAAAGTAACTTGGGAAAATACTGTTAAAGCTAAGGTTTCTGTGAATAATTTTTAAATTTTTGTTAGGCTTTGTCAGTTCTCTGTCCCAGCTCTACCTGAAAGTTTTAGGGCATGTGTGAACCTTACTTTGCAAGTGCAATAGTCATGACAAGTGTGCTCATACAGAGGCCTCATTGTGAGTTACACTAGCAGAAAAGACCGAATACCCCAGTGACCTGCGTCTCTGAAAAAAGAAGGTGGCTGCAGGACAGATGGAACTCGGTCTTGTATACCTCTCCATGGAAGATGAATGACTCATTGTACAGCTGCATACAAAAAAATGACAGCTGTCAGCCTTATTGGACCATATCTCCATACAAGAGTAGGCATAGCCTTGCACTTTACCATAGGCCCCACCTGTTTAGCAAAAAGAGCAGCAGTCCCTAGGCTCCACCTGCATCTTGGATTATTGCAGAGGTGGGTCTTCTTCATGCTCAGTGGATTTCAGCTGTAGATTTCAGTTGATGGAAAATGAGGTATCCACAGGCATAGTTGCAGAGCTATGCAGGAGCCAGGCGTTGTTTCAACTGCACAGGGATGCATCTTTCTATTAAGAATGAGAACTTCATTCCAGAGCTGCCAGGGACCCCTTCACTGTATGACACATGAGGGCATTCCAGAAGCTGGCGGGAGCTACGCTGCCTGAGAGAGAAGGGTAGGAGCAGGCTTTGGTGTGGCCTGCCTGGGAGGGAGGCTATTCCAGCATATGGAATGCAATGGCAGCTGCAGGGCTGCCAACTCTTTCAATAGTTGGTGTGTCTTTTCTTAAATCCTCAGCTCCTGGAGTCATGTGACTGGTACTCTCAGCCCTCATGGCTGCTTGAAAACGTGACCCCCCTCCCCCCAGGCTGGGAAGCCAGATGGCAAATAGAGCCCAACATTCAGTGTTGTTAAAAATCCCACCGTTTTTTAGCCTCTCTCATGTTTGACTGGGGCCCTGTCTCAAGGCCGGGTGAGGCAGATGGGAGCCATGGGCCTTGTCCTCTGAAACCTGTCATTGGGCAGCCCATGCATCAGAGCGGAGGGGTCCTTTGGGGTGGCTCCCTGCTCTGAGGCAAAGATGGGTAGAGGCCCTGGCACAGCAGGTCCAAGGGCTGGGGGCCTGTCTGAGGAAGACAGAGGGATTCCTGGGGGGGGGGGGGGCGCTGTCCCCTGACTGTGAAATGGGCGCCAAAACTACTGAGGGGACTTGCGCCCCTCACTACACATGCGCAGGAACACAGCGGCGTCGGGCGTCAGAAAGCGCATGCGCCCCATAGCCCCTCGCTAGCCTCGGAGTGACACGGGCGTAAGCGCCCAGGTAGAGGGAGGAAGTGAGCGTTGGGCCCGGGGGCCGAGAGGACGGGGAGGTATTGCGCATGTGCAGTGGGAGAGTCGAGCGGCCGGCGGTCTCCAGCTGCAGAGCGCGGCCGAGGCGGTGCGCGTGCGCAGTGTGAGCCCTCGGGGTGTTGCTGCCGCCGCTGTCAGTTCCGGCTGTTTGTTCGGGAAGTGGATCCGGCCCGGAGCCGCTGCCGCCGCCTGAGGAGACCCCACCTCTCCCGCCGCCCGGAGCTTCCGCTCCCCACCGGCCATGGCTAGAGACTACGATCACCTCTTCAAGCTGCTCATCATCGGCGACAGCGGTGAGGAGGGGAGCGAGGCCGGGCCTCGGGGCGGCGGGGCTAGGCCTCTGCCCGGGGCAGGAGCCCTCCGCGCCCCTGGCGGCGTCTGACTGGGCGAGAGGCCTGTGGGGCCTCGCGGGGGGGTTCGGCGGGTAGTGCCGGCCGGGGGGCTGGTCGGTGCAGGGGCGCTGCCGCCGGGGGCGGGGAGTGGGCGGCTGGCGTGGAGGGGCCGGTCTGGCTTGTACCTGGCTGGCCAGGCCGAACGCGGGGTCAGAGAGTGCCTGGGAGGGCGACACTCATTCAGCACAGGCTTGGTGCAGAAACTCCTATAGCCGGAGCGGCTGCCCGGCCGCCTCCTGATCCTGCCTGAGCTGTGCGGGGCTGCTTGTCCGCCAGCGAGCGTTGAAACACACCCTCTGGGTGGACTCCTGCAGGCTCGCCCTCACTCGGTGGGGCTAATCGCATCTCCCCACTGGCCCACGAAGCGGCCTGCTGCCGCTGGAAGGAAAGGGTCGGTTGTCTCCTTTGCTTTTAGAGTATCTGTTTAACCTGTGGAACTTGCAGTCCCAGAGTGTTGAGGCAAATAATGGAACAGGATTGAAAAAAGGATTAAACACCTGGATAAGTAAGGATAACATCAGCATTTACACCCGCTAGGATAGACTTTACAAGGGCAATCAAACCTCATGTTTTCGGGGCATATGCTGTTATCTAGCTGGGATCAGGAAGGAATTCCCTCATAACGACAGTCTAGAGGGTTTGGTCTGGGCTCAGAATGCCCTAAGGACTGTTGTTTCCAATGTGTCAATTCCTGTGTTTTTAACATTTAAAATAAAAATGTTCTTTAATATTGGTCAAGATATGCCCTGTTGAAGCTTTGTGTATGTGTTCATCAACTTAGAAATAACTTTGGGTCTTGTTTAGATCTTTAAAATGGAGGAGGAGTATGTGTTGGATGTATATGTTCCATCTACTAATCATGGATGCCCGAAATACTTAACCTGTTGGTTGAAGAT
Organism: Malaclemys terrapin pileata; assembly: GCF_027887155.1. NCBI lineage: Eukaryota > Metazoa > Chordata > Testudines > Emydidae > Malaclemys > Malaclemys terrapin. The sequence continues at coordinate 10,556,691 of NC_071520.1, read as the reverse complement.
AGGGAAAATGTCTGATCTTTGAATTTAAAAGGCTTTGCAGAGCTTGAAACACTTTTGAAGGGCAAATAATTGAATTTACCATCTGTCATGTCAGTTGATCTATTTTGAAGTGCACCAGAAATGCAGGTGGGGTATGTCTACTTTTATATAGGTGTCCCCAAACTTCACCCAGTCAAGTTCTATAGTCGCAACCCTTCAAGATCCTGAAACTTAATTTAAATAAAATGGAGTATATGTTATCCACCCTCCTCTTTTAACAGAGGTGTGACCTGTAAAGACAGCAGATCCCAGTATGCAATGTGGGATGACCATTTGAATATAAATGGAACGCTGCATGATCCTAGGAACTGTCATCTCAATAGGCTTGCAGCTCCCTATCAAAAGTGGTTGAATGTGTACTACACTGTGTCCCCCTCGTTGTTGCAAGAAAGATAGGGCTTGTGTTTACAGAGTCCCTATTTTAAATAAGGTCAATTTTTTTTTAAAAGGGAAATTATTCTAAAACCGAAGGAGAGGAGGGCACATGTGGTAGCTTACTGATCGCTTTACTAGAGTAGAGTTTAAATACTGTCTTCCTTGCCTGCCAGTAGGTTTCAAAACAATTTAGGCAAGATTGGTAATTTGGAGAGAGCACTCTATTAGAGAGGAAGATTTTTCTTTTGATCGGTTAAATCCGTTTGCTGGCATTTCTTAACTTGGGCAAAGCCTCTAATCACTGAAGAGTGTCCAGTGTGAGAAACTGTGCATGATCTGATTGTGAGAGGACTGGATGCCTGCAGCTTGGGGTTCTAACAGTTCAATCCACTGTAGAGCTACAAGTATTGATAGTTAATGTTTTCTCTTTAATCCCAAGAGGAAGGCTTTGTCCCAATTTCCAGAAACATTTCATTTGCATTGTTTATTGATCCTTACAGAAAAGCCCAGTGTTAGGAAATGCAATGTTGTTGGATGGATTGTTACATTTCATCTGCTTTTCCCAATATGGAATTGTGACAGTAGAATTTTCGTGTTTAAAACAGGTCATTTTGAAAAGATGATTGTAGTCTTAGCTGTCCAAGTTGTGCCAAAAATTTTAAAAATGAAATATACAGATAGTTAGTCTATCACTTGCATGCCTATGTCTGTTCTTTCATTCAGCTAGAGCTGGACTTGTTTTGAAAGCTGTGATAGGGAAATTTATGCACTATTAGATTTCATAATTAGAAGACAAGGCAGTGCTTTTGAATTCTTACTTTTACATGAGTGGAAGAAGTTCTACTGACTCTGTCTCTTCTCCCTTCCCCCCGTCCCCCAAACTTAAAATGTACTTGCATAGGAGGTGGGGGCCATGGGGAGTGTGGTTTCTCTGTATATGAGCAGTGTGCTTTATAGACAGTGTTCATTCAGTGAGATCTGTCATCTGGAACAGCTAGAACTTCCTGAATTCTGGAGGCTTGGCTTCTCTTTACAAGCCATTTGGTGATTGCCCGTGGTCAAGACATTGTCCACCACTGAAGTAGATCCTCCTGACAACATGCAAGTCATTTGCTCTCCATGGAGTTCTACAGTGTTGTTTGCAGCTGGTTTTGTCTTAAACATAGAGATGCAGTCTAACAAGACTATAAGACCCAACATGTGGTGTTGAGGCCACTTGGATCGAGATGACAAGCTGCTCGCTGGGATCTGTAGACTTAGCAAGCTGCATCTTTTTGAAAGTTGGCAGTGGTTGCAACAGCGTTGGTTATATAAATTATATGAAGCCTTTGGGCCCTTGGCATGTTGCTAGTGCAGCCCTCTCTGAAGTTTGGGCAACTGTTATCAACCACCTTCTCGGAGCTTGGGGTGTTCAGCATTTGGCTACTGTAACCTGGTTGTCAATATTGCCTTCTGTATAACACTCATCTTCTGTGAGAGGCTACCTTTTCTGCTCTTGATGTTTAGGCAAATGCTGGCTAGGCTTATGCTTTAGGCCTATGAGACATGGATTTTTGGGATGGCAGGGAAGATAGATACTCTGTTTAGTGTTATGGGAGGTTGGGGGAATCTGAAAAGACTGTGAAGAACTATAGGAACTCTGTGCAGTCATCATACAGAAATCCTTGCAGATTTGTTAATAGTGACTGTGTTAACCAGTTTCTCAATGAGCAGGCAACTTAACATGAGTAAGCGCTGACCTGACAGACCCTAGTTTTAAATGAGAGGAAATAACATTGGTCAGTTACTGTGATCAGGTGAGCAAACTGGAGCTAAGGGTCTCTTCTAAGAAGCAACAAAAATGACTACTTGGGGTTTCCTCATGCCAAAACCCAGTGGGTTTGTTGTGAAGGAGTCAGTTCTTTGTGATGGATTTTATTGGAAGCAGGTGTGTGCAAGATGTTCCCATGAAACTGGAAATGCTGGAATGTGACTGCAGATTGTTTAAGGAAAACCTGAATGAAGTACTGTTCAAAGCATTCAAAATTGTTACATGAAACATCTCATGCAAAGGGTGCAATTTCAGAGAGATCCTGCAGTATGGAATACTTGCTGCTTCCTATTAGATGACAATATAGAGCAATGGTTCCCAACCTTCTTGAGCAATTGCACTAGTTTACCTTGGCTGTATTAGTCAGTGCTTGCTGTCTTCCATTAAATAATGCCCATTCTAACCCCAGCTTGGCAGCACCAAACCCTGATCTCAAGGCCCAAGTAGCCCAAATTTCACCGTGGGTTCAAGTGTACATGATTGAATGGGAGATAGGCAGTGGTGTTCAGGCATGGCACAAAAGCTCATAGAGATGGGATGTTTTTAGAATATCTGCTGGGGATGCCTGCTGGGTCATTATTGGTCCAAGAACTGAAAGTTGGGGGGGGGGGGGGGGGGGTTTGCAATGGATCCCTTGAGATCTGACCTGCAGTTCTGTTCATGCCAGTTTTCTCCTCTGAGGCTTTGGTCAGGAACTGATAGAACTAGATTATCTTCCAGAAGAAGGAATTAAATGGGATTCAGAAAATACAGTGAATGAAAGACAAAATACCACCATCTGTTACTTCTATTCCAACAGAACTCAGCATTTTTTTTCTCTCTCAGGTGTTGGCAAAAGCAGTTTGCTGTTACGCTTCGCAGATAACACTTTCTCAGGTGAGTGTTCCCTTTTCTCCAGTGGTGAATTGGCCGAGGGCTTTCCTAGCACCGCCCCATCGCTACAGAACTCTCATCCTGGGAGTTCACTTAACCTGGCACTGCTAGCCATATTAGAAATCTGTTCTCTTCCCAGCTCCATTTCTCTTGGCATGCCCACACAAAATCCTTCCATTTTGATTGTGAAAATCCCATTGTGTCTAGATCAGCATAAATCCTGTGGAAGAGTTCAATTTGTTAAATGTCTGTTGCACCATGCAAACTTCTGCCCATTGTAAAACCTCCCATTCATCCTGTGGGATTAGGATTGATGGAGGACTATAGTTAAATCATGATAATTTAATTCTTTGTAACATGATTCAGAGTTACCAGGAGGAGATTAATAGAAATAGATTGTAGCCAAAGGGAAGAGAGATTCCACTAGCAGTTAAGATAAATTTTGCCCTGCAAACTCTCAAAAATAAAATATTTGTGTATTTGTTACCCCTCTTTTGATGAATTTGGTGCTTATTCTCAACCACTGGTATGGTGTTGGAATAGCTTTCTTGAAATAGATTTTTTTGCCACTGGATTTGATTTTTGGCATCAGTGGTGGAAAATAGCCTGGACTCATGAATAATTATTATTCAGATAAAAATGGGGCTTGAGATACCTGTCTAAAAGGAGTCCAAATAGATTGGGCAAAGTGACAGAGTCCTCCTGCGGCTACCGCCAGCTGCAGCCTAGACACGTGTCCTAGTGAATGTCGATAAGTCTAAAGGGAACAAGGTTTGGTGTTCTCACTTGCATACACACTTCCTCTCTGTAGGCAGCTACATTACCACAATTGGAGTGGATTTTAAAATCCGGACAGTTGAGATTAATGGAGAGAAGGTGAAGCTACAGATATGGGACACAGCTGGACAAGAGCGTTTCCGGACTATCACATCAACGTGAGTATAGTTGGGCTCCTTTGAATGTGGCTCCAAGCTTAGATATTATGGGCTTCTTGGAATGTAGCTTAGCTATTATAGCATGGGAGTTTCTCAAATATGTGGTCTATCTGTGTTTGTGGCGATTCTTTTCCAAGCTTTCCCATGACAATTAGGGATAATGGAGTTATGGTTAAGGAAGGAAGCAGGACTGGGAAGCAGGACTCCTGGATTCTTGGCTATGCAACAGATTTTCTGTATGATCTTGGGCAAGTCTCTTAATTCCTCTACCTCTAGTGTCCCAACTGTAAAACTGGGAATGTTTCTCTATTTTTTTATACATCAGTAAATGTAGCCCCTCAGCCTTCTGCAAAATGTGCTACAGAAGTTCAACGTATTAATCCTCTCTATCAGTTTTGTAGTTTTAATGATTCGTTTGAGGTTTAAGAATTCAATGTCAAATATATGGATTCTTTTTGGAATTGCTAATGGTGAAAGGACATTCTGATGGTTAGATTAAAGTACATAGTGTTCTGTTGAAACGGACACCAACAGAAGGTTAACCTTCTTCTTGGTCTGAGGTCAGTTCAAGCTCATTGTCCTTTGAACAACTGCAGTGCTTTTCCTGTTCCTGAAGAAACCACACCCTGAGCTGCAGCTGCAGCACTGAAAGCTCAGGAGAATGAAATGTTTTTGCTCTAACTGGTTACAGTGGATTTGGGGCTGCTCAGAGGGTGTTGGAGGAAGAGGAAGGAAGACATTTGGAAATGGATCCTTTGTTTCCTTTCTGTATAAAATACATTTGTACTGGGAGGACCCAAGTGCCTGTTTTCTCATACACTTTAAGGCCAGAAAGGCCTAGATTGTGATCATCTAGTCCTGTCCTCCTGCACGTTGCAGGCCACAGAACCTTGCCCACCCATTTCTGTAATAGACCCATAATCACTGGCCGAGTTACTGAAGTCCTCAAATCATGATTTAAAGACTTCCAGTTACTGAGAAGCCACCATTTACTCTGGGTCACTTGCAGGTTTAAACTATTCTGCAGAGGATGGTGAAAAACCCCCAGGGTCTCTGCCAATCTAACCTGAGGGAAAATTCCTTCTTGACCCCAAATATAGTGATCAGTTGGACCCTGAGCATATGGGTGAGACCCACCAGCCAGACACTGGGGAAAGAATTCTCTGTAGTAACGCAGAGCCCTCCCCATCTAGTGTCCCATCTCTGGCAGTTAAGGATATTTGCTATTAGCAGTTACAGATGAGCCGCATGCCATTGTAGGTAGTCGAATCATACTATCCCCTCCACAAAACTTACCAAGCTCAGTCTTGAAGCCAGTTAGATTTTTTGCCTCCACTGCTTCCCTTGGAAGGCTGTTTCAGAACTTCACTCCTGGATGGTTAGAAACTTTTCTCTCATTTCAAGCCTAAACTTGTTGATGTCCAGTTTATAGCCATTTGTTCTTGCGTCAATATTGGCACTTAACTTAAATAACTCCTCTCCCTTCCTGGTATTTATCCTTCTGATGTATTTATAGAGGGCAATCATATCGCCCCGCCTCCTTCATTTGGTTAGTCATTCATAACTGACTTCTCCTTTGGCTTCTGTCAATTAACTGAGGCAGATCATTTTTCATATAACATCAGGTAACTACCCCAAATTAAAAAGCCGAATGGGGTTGGCTGCCTTTGGGAGAGGTTTAGATGTTTAGAAATCGGTGAATAGTGCTCCATCCTTTTCCTTTGCATTTCTTCACTGATACTGCTGGAGACTTGTTTCATAAAAGCATTGCAGACTTAGTGTTCCTGTGCCTGACATCACTTCTTGTTTCAATGCTGTGGCAAGCTTCAGAAAGGAAGTGGTGAGGGGGGAGGCAGTAAGACACTGCTGAAGTTCTTATCAGCTGTGCATATGGGCCACTTGTTGTGGCTGAATTTGTGCTGAGTCAGCAAGGCACCTTCCTGTTTTCAGAATTCACAGCCACACTGCAGGTCTGAGTTAATGAGCCTTGGTTCACAAGGCTGTGGGGGCTGATGCGAGCTAGATCCGAAAACCACAATGCCCAGCAATTAAAGGGGAATTCCAGGAAATGAGACTTACTTTTGAGGACAGGAATAGCTGCAGAAGTGACTGTCTAATGTAATGTGTAAACCTTCTGCTTCTCCTTCCACTCTCAATCATTTAAAAACAAGAACTTTTGAGAATCATAGAGGATCCTTTCTACATGAAGGTTTTTGGACTTCCTGATGCATGTAATGCTGCTGCTGTTACAACTTCTCTGAGAGAGCTGAAGACAAATTGTAATGTGCGGGGGAGTAACAAACCCCCATGTTTTCCCATATTGTAGAGTTTTCAGGGTAGTTACTAGCCTGCCACAGAACCTTCTGCAGAGAAGCAATAAATATGTTCAGCTTTACACGCAACTGAATGGGCATTTTTGCTTTCAGCCCCTCTGGGACATTGATGGCAAATACTTAGGGAAGAAGTGAAAAAGCTGCTCCAACATTCTGTATTGTAGTAGAGAAACTTTTTCCTCCAGCTAGGTGGGCTGGCTGTGGCTTCTGGAGTACGCTGCTGCTACTTCTTTAGATGGCCAGTAGGCGTGAGGCAGCCTCCTCTGGCGTGGACCATATTCCATATGTAGATAATAAACTACAAGATTGTGGATTCAGAATTTTATTGTCAAGCGAGTAACTGATTTGCTTAGACCAAGACATTGAATAGCAGATTAAATTACCAGGTTATAGAGTGTACAGAAGGGCTTGGCCAAACAAAGCGTGGGTAGGGTGCCAATACATTGTCAACAGAATGGTTGAAACTTTAGGTTGCTGTAGCAGTGATTGTTTGGATTGAAAGGGAAAAGGTGATCCTTGGCTATTGCTATAGACCAGTAAATCTTTTTTGCAGATAAAGATAGTCTACAGGTAGATGTCAAGTCAAGTATGGTAAACAAGCTTGAAGGCTGAGAGCATCTGTCGTAATCGTAATGGGTTTGAAGTGCTGCTGGGAAGACTTAGAATTGCAACATGACTGAACTGAGTGCAAGTCTGTAGTAGAAAATGGGAAGACATAAGCTGCAGTAAAGTCATCTCTGTGTAAAAGCCCAACATACTTAAGTTACAGAAGCTGAATAAGACACAGAAGCTGTTGAGGAACGTAAAGGAAGCTGAGCAGGAGAATTATTTTTTATAAAGTCAGGAAAAGTAAAATAGACTGAACAAATCCTGCAGTAAATAGCAAAATGTCAAAGGCAGCAAGACTGTGTACATATGAAATAATCAGGGGTCTTGGGGTTATTGGTGTCTAGGTGGAGCAGTGACTAGTGCACTAGCCACTTAACTTTAGAGAGCTGGGTTGACTTTCTCCTAAATCCAAACAGAATTTTAGTTTTGATCAGATAATCCCATATGTGCACATCACAAACCCTCTGGGGATATTGCAGGTCACGAATAAGATGTGAGAGTTGCATGCGCTGCATCTTTCCATGCTTGGTCTGCTCAAGTACATTTGTGAACATAGAACAGTTTTTAACGGGGATGGTAGTTTATATCCAGTCTCCTTAAGGACAGTGTGGCCTTAACTCAAGGGTGAGGTAATTATAGAGTGATTAGCTACCGTGCATTTGTAGAAGAACAGGGTGGAGATATGTCCAAGTCAGGGATCAATTTTCCAGGGACAACAGAAGTAGAGTTATGGTGTACTGAACACCAGATATGGTTATTAAAAGGTTAGATGTACTTAGTCAACAAAATTCTGATTGCAGATGATATGCATTCGTGCCTCTGACAAGAAATAAGCAAGGAAATGGCGAACTTTAACAAATGTTGAATTCACTACAGTCAGGTGAGATTCCAGAGGACTGGAAAAGGCAAACATGTAAACTATAAACCAGTGAACTTACAATATCAGCTTTAGAGATGCCATATTGGACTAGACCAACAGCCCACCTAGTTGGGTGTCCTATCTTTGACAGTGGCAAGTTTTGGATGCTAGAGGAAGGTGTTAAGCTCCAGGCTGTATCTAAGTGTATGGTACAAAACCAGCAATTAGAGGGAGATTTTTTTTCCTGATCTCGGGTGGTGATCCGCTTATATCCTGAAGCATGAGATCTGCTTCTGCTTGTAATATAAAACAGACTACTGTAACTGCAGGTGCTATTGATAAATGTCTAATCCCTTTCTAAAAAATGTATTAAGCTTTCTGACTCAATAGTATCCTGTAGCAGAAAGTCCCACATGCTAATTCTAAAATGTTTCCTCTTTTTATAGGCGTAGACTTGGAAGAGATGTAGTGGGAAGGTGTAGCGGGTTGATTTAAGGATATCATTGTTTAAACAACCAGCCCTGGAGTTTTGTGAAGATTTATTACTTTGTTGTGTAATGATTCAATAATAATGTACTTACAGCTTAAGATTTTACAAAGTTTTGTAGAAAAGATCAGGGTAATGTTTATAATGCATTTGTGCAGCTGTATAAACTGCAGGATTCTCATTCTTTTATTTGAATTTCTTATGATGCAACTCCAGAATTTAAGCTTTTGTACATTTAAAGTCTCTAGTTTTGTGGTTGAAAGATAACCCAATAATCTTTGTCTGCGGACATTTTGAAATAATAATTTGGAGGTGTGAGTAGCCCCATTCATCTCAATAGGACATTAAATTGGAAAACCAGTGATGCTTTAAACATCAACAGCTATTTGATGACTGTTCTTTTTAGGAAAAACACCAAGTTACTATGCTTCTCCATTGTTGGATGTTGTGGCAGATATTGAGTTGCAGGGGGTAGCTAGTTGTCAATATTTGCAAGGATGGGGAATGAGGATTTCATTCCTCCTTCCTTCAATTTAAAATGGCCTCTATCCTACCCAAAATAGGATGGGGGGGGGGGGGAAAGGAGATGCATCTGCTCCTTGGTATCAAAAGCCTCGACTGCCTCTTAATTGTCAAAAACACAAAACTGACTCCCACTCCTTCCCGGGTGCCAAAAGCCCCCTCTGTCCCCTACCCATCTGCCAAAGCCAACAACTTCCCCCAGGCAATTTCTATAAAGCAGTTATGTATGTTTAGTGCAGCACGTGGAAAATTGAAAGTATGACCACAGTGTAAATCAATATCAAAATGAGATCATATAGTCACAGTATGTGTTGCACTTGGGCGGCATGAGTTATGTCTAATGTGCCACTTAAGACACAAGGCCTTGGATAAGATTCATGGATAGTGTAAAGCGGGGCGACAAGCTTTATAAAAAAAAAAAAAAAAAGAAAAGGGGAGTGGGGAGGGAATTAGTATCCGGAAATAAAGGTAGTGATAGATTAAACCATTAGGTTAGTCAAATGTTGAGTGAGATCTCAGACAATGAAGAAAATTGCAGTTTAGCATAGACAAATGTAACATTGCGGGGGGAGAAATGGGTCAACCAAAGAACATCTGTTACATGAAAGAGTCTTCCAGTTCAGAATCAAGAAGAGGATTTAGATGTAAACCATCTGTCCATTGCTCAGCCCCAGCAAAACCAAACCAGATACAGTACTAGGTTTGTGAGCAGGATGAGAGAGCACAAAACGGGAGCTGCTGGACCTATGTAAATTAGGCCCCAATCTGGAGCAGAGCTTGTCTACAAGTCACGTTTCACGTGGAAGAATATTTTTGATGTGGACTGCAGTCCCTGAGGATAAAGATGTTATGTAGTCTAAAGAATCTAAATTATAAAGGAAATTTCATATTTTTTTCTGGTTGAGGAAAAGATGAATTGGCCTAACAAGCTTCAAAATCATGAAAGGATTGGTTGAGAGAACTGGTTAAAGGGTTTAAAAGTACAGCATAATCTAGAAAAAACAGTCTGGGATTAAATATTCTTGGTCTAAGCTATTTCATGCCAAGGGACTTGAACGTATGGCATATGTTTCTGAAAAAGCAATGCAAGAAAATTATGATATGCCTGGGTTTCTTTCTGGAGAACGTAAGAGTAGAGATGGGAACACATAGATAGGCAGACAGGTTCGCATGGTGACCTTCCATACTTCTGAATTGTAATGATCCTATGCTAAAAAGTTGCTCAACATCTAGTTGCTGCCTCCACCACTACCTGGTGATGTGAAACAGGCTAAGACAAAGCAATTAGTGGGGAAAAGCATAGCTGAAAAGCCTTCTAGAGATAGCAGCACTTTGCACTTCAGTGGGTGAAAAGCACTGAGTGTGCTGCAAAGGTCTGGTATCATTAATTCTAGTCTTACAGATGAGGAGACTGAGGTAGCGATGTTAAGTGACTTGCTCAAGCTGTTACAGTGAGTCGGTGGCAGAGACGAAAATATAAATCGGAACTAGTCTGAAGTGTAGCCCAGTTGGTCTTGCTCAGTGTCACAGTGCACAGATGGATTGGGGTGAGTTCTGTCTGGGGAAGGATTGATTCAGCAAAGGGAGAACTAGATTCAAAGTGTTGGTCGCAGCTGTCATCTCTGATGAGCAGAGGGAGGAAGAGCCCTTGTGGAAATGCTGATAACAAGAGATTGGTCTCTGGAAATCTTGAAACCTATTTCTAAGGGAACTGCCTCAGTTTGGCTGCTGTGAACTTCCGCATTTGCATTAGTAAAAGCTAATCCTAGTCAGACACAAGAAAAGGAGGAGGAGGGGAAAGACAGGTAAACGTGAAAAGTGCACCTCGTAAAATAATTCTTGGAGTGGTTCAACAAAGAAAACCATTTAAAAAAACAAAAATGCCAAACCATTGGGAGGGATCAGTGTTAATTGTCTCAATGATTTACAGAGCAAATTTGCTCAATTCAAAAGTGAAAGGTTTCTTTCTGAACTGCCAGCCCTGCAAACTCAACTGGGATCTGAATATTAAGCTGAACATAAAGGTTCTTTCCTTCATGCACATCATTGTACTAAAGATTTTGCAGGCCATAAAAGGTCTTCATTGATGCCTGCACTGCTCTATTTTTTTTCAGAGTTTGCACAGGTGGAACAAATTGGAACATAGTGAACAATTCTGATGCACAAAAAGAAACTGAATCCATCTCCTTTTCTTAGCTGTGTTGGTTCTGCAGGACTAACGAGCTTTGACTGCATTTCACTTATTTTTAATCACTAAAGGTAGAAGCTATGACTCTGAATGCACATATGGAGCAGATCTGTTGAGTAGGAAGGTGCCATCAGTACACAGTTGCTTTTCAGAGTAGAATGAGACTTTAATGCAAAAGGAGTAACCGGGGGCTAAATAGCAAAGCAGACAGATCTGACTAGTTTATATCTGATCACAAATTAGACTTGTTCACATGTTAGACCCTAATGAGCATTTTTCACATCTCAAAACTACTGCACAATTTGGCATAATTTAACGATCTTTGCTGGAAGGCCTATGGCTGGAATAGTGGATGCTGTTGCCAGAGAGGAACTGGAGGCACCTAATGATGGAGGGGAGCTTGCAAAATTCCTTTCCTGACTGCAACCATTGATCGGTCTTTAATTTGTGCAGGAACCAAGATTCACATGAAATGGGCAGTGGAGGATGGCTTGCCACTGTCTGCTCCCACAGCTGGAAGCTCATGCTTATCCTTGTTTGGGTCCCAGGCAGCCCGGCAGGACCTGTAGGAGGTTTATCAATATAGGGGCTCTGAAACTTGTTCATATGGGCCAACTGAGCAGAGAACTGTGCATGTTTAGGGGCAGAGCATGAGCTGACAGTTGCACATTAAATGACTCCCAGTGGGGCGAGGGGGATGGGGACTTGTTTGTTCAGGTTTGGAGATTTATATCTAAATGATCTAGAGGCCCATTCCAAAGGAAGGTGTTAGGATAAGGCCAAGCAGCCTGAAGTTTGAACTAGCATCTGTGTCCTTTTCCCACCCCATAGGTATTACAGAGGGACGCATGGAGTCATTGTTGTCTACGATGTCACCAGTGCAGAATCCTTTGTGAATGTAAAGCGGTGGTTACATGAAATTAACCAAAACTGCGATGATGTCTGCCGGATACTGGGTAAGCTCCTACTCCGCGGCTGCTTGTTCTGGGAAGCCTTTGCTATGGCAGCCTGGCCAGCGTAGGACGTGGAGCACTGACCTTTTTTCCTTTTTAGTGGGAAATAAGAATGATGACCCAGAGCGGAAAGTGGTGGAGACGGAAGATGCCTATAAATTTGCCGGGCAGATGGGGATCCAACTGTTTGAGACCAGCGCCAAAGAAAACATTAATGTGGAAGAGGTAATACCCTGAAGCAGTGGTCCCCAACCCTTTTGTGGCCAGTAGCACATTCATGTTTTCAGAAGAGTGTGGCGGGCGCCAACAATTTTTCAAGGTTTATTTTGTATTTGTACATTAAATAATACGAAAAACATCATATTTAATATTACATAATATATGAATCCAGAGAGAAGCCGCAAGGACAGAGAACACCAGTGCCAGCAGCCCCGGAGTACTCTGTTCCTAGCAGGTGCGGGGCCTCGGGTTCTCTCTCCTGCTGGGCACTAGGCGGGCCCCGCATCTGCCGGGGCAGGGCTGGCTCTAGGTTTTTTGCCGCCCTAAGCAAAAAAATTTTTGGCTGCCCCTCACCTCAGCCCTGGGCTCTTCCCCCCCCCCCCCCCCCCCCGCCCCCCAGTACCCAAATGCACGTGGAAGGCATAGGGACTAACCCTCAAACCTTGTACCCGGAAAGGGATGGGGATCTAGTAAAGAGGGTTCAGGCAGAGGAGTGGGTGTGGGGTGCTTGGGGGCTCTACACTGGCAGAGAAGCGGGGTGTGATGTACTTGTGGAAGAGGAGAGGGGGTATCAGGAGAGGTGCAAAGGAAGGGGGGAGGTGCGGGAGGAGAGGCTGGGGGATGGTACAAGGGGAGAGGTGCAGGTGAAGGGAGAGTACAAGGGGAAGGGGTGCAGCAAAGGAGCGATGTGGGGAGGTACAAATGAAAAGCCTGCGAACGGGATGGGTGGTGCAAGGGCTGAGAGAGGCAGGCGCTGACAGCTGCTTCCCCAGCCCCATGCAGGCAGAGCCGAGAAGACAGACACTGACCCCCAGGTGCCAGAGCCGCAGGGGTCCCCCGGTGGGGCAGTATCCCCCGCTGCCCCGCTCGGAGCCGGGCTTTGCCTCTCCCCACCCATGTGCTGTGGGGGCCCAGGGCAAGCAGTGCGGGGCTGAGGCAGGGGAGGTGCGCGGTGGGCTGGGTCCGAGGGCAGCTCCCTGGCAGCTCGAGCTGCCCAGCCACTTGCCCCATCAGCGTGCGAGCTGGGATCCGCGCCCCCTGCGCAGCCCACTCGGGTGGGGAAATGCCGTGCCACCCTGGGGAGACTCAGAGCGGAGTAGTGGTGGTAGCGGTGGCGGCAGCAGGACCCCTCCTCCCTCCCTGCATCCCGGGCCCCACTTCCCTCCCTCCCCGGCTCCTCATGCACTCCAGGAGCCCCTCTCGCCGCCGCAGCCCGGGCTTGGCTTCAGGGGACGATGCTCTGGCTCTCCAGTGGCAGGTCTCTGGCCGGGGCCGGCTCCCGACTTTTTGCCGCCCCAGACAGCCCCAGAGTTCTCTGTCCCTGGCAGGCGCGGGGCTGCGGCTTCTCTCCCCTGCCGGGCACTAGGCGGGTGCACATAAATGCCCCAGCGGGTGCCATGGCACCCATGGGCACTGCGTTGGGGACCACTGCCCTGAAGGGAATAGGAATATGGCTACTTTTCAGAAGTAACAGGCTAGGAATGGCAAAATATTGCATCTGTTAAAGGGAGACACAACTTTTACTGTTAGGAGGCCACATACCAACAAAAGTAGGAGGGGTTTTCATTGCCATTAGCATTGATTCTGCCTCCATATATGCAAACTGCAGCTGAGCAGTTGCAGTGGGAAGGAGAGAGACAGGGTCAGGTGGAGAGGTACTGCAGATAAGATGACTTTTCTTCAGTGCAATAAAGGTTAAAGCTGGAGGCGAAATTAATAAAAACGCTTCAGCCTTTTAGATCTTTTCCCCAACAGCTTTTTTTGCACTGGAAGTGCCAGCCTCAGTGGCAGGGAATGCTAGACCCTGAGTCATTGGCCTTGGTGGTGCTGCGGGCAAGTGAGGGTTATGCCAAAGCCTGACTTGCTGCGCTAGACCCTGACTCACTGGGTTTAGTGGGGGAGGGAAATGTGGGGCTGGAGGATGCTGGACCCCAATTCACGGGCCTTTGGAAGGGTTGGGAGAGAATATGCTGAAATCTGACTTGTTGGTCTTAGTGACATCATGGGCTGCTTTTGACGTTTCATCTACTTCTCTGGAGGGTACCCCCTCAGCAGCCAGCCTGCACTCCCAGATGGTCTGAACTTGATTGTGTTTCTCTTGCAGATGTTTAATTGCATTACAGAGCTGGTTCTGCGAGCAAAGAAAGAAAACTTAGCAAAGCAGCAACAGCAACAACAGAACGACGTGGTGAAGCTAACTAAGAACAGTAAAAGGAAGAAGCGGTGCTGCTAATGCCATTTCCCTATTGCAGAGACTCTGCTCTGACAGATCAGCCCCTCCTAGACTTGGGCTACTTCACTGGGGCAGGCTTTGGGAGGACTTTCTCAGTTTTGTGCCGTTATTTAAAGGTTTTCTCCATCTTTTCTATCAAGAGGCGCTGGCACCTTACCATGTTAGTGCCAAGAAAGTATCGGATGGACTCTTGCCCCTTCTCTCCTCCCCTGCTGATTCCAGTGCGCCTTGTAGACAAGAAAGGACGTTGCCTACCAAGTGGACTGATTAACCCAAGAGTTTGTACATAATGTATATTGCTTTAACCATCCGCACCTCCCTCTTGTCACTTTGGCTTATGCCTTCTTAATGTCAACCAATCATGAACTGCAGTTATCTTTTTAAAGATAGAATACAAAGTTCTTAACTCGAGCAGGCTCCAGGCTGGCAGCGATTGCTGCTGGGGCCTTGGGCTTCAGTTTGTTTGGGCTCCAGGCTGGCAACTGGTGCCCCTGGGGCCTTTGGCTTCACTCTGAGTTCCAGACTGTTACTGGGGCTTCAGCTTCATTTTTCTAGGTTCCAGGGTTGCTGCTGGAGCCTGGGGTTTCACTTTACCAGCCCTGGGCTAGCGGCTGGTGCTGGGTTTCACTTTGCCATACTCCAGGTTTGTGGCCAGGGCCTTGGGTTTTACATTTGCTTTGTGGTGCAGCCCAGCTGTACCTGTGCTCTTTAGTTTGTATCGAGATATTTAAAAACAAATCTGCAAAAAATGGGATTTATTTGGATTTAAACTTTTAAAAAAAAACAAAATGAAACTAAACTCCTGTGACTTCTGCTTCTGGGTCTGCTGGTTGTTCCAGGCAAGGGTCCAGACACTTCTTGAGAGCAACAAAACAGTGTGAATCTGCCAAAAAAAGCTCTTCATGTTGCCCTGTCCGCAAGTAGATCTGAATTCAAATGTGAATGCTGGTGGCAGAGCATTGCTTTCGAGAGAGATGGAACATGTGGAAGTGAATCCAGCTCTTTTGGTTGGTGTCTGGATCCGACAGTTGCTGCAGGATCATTCCCAGGACTCTCCTGTCCGAGAGGAGGACTGCTCTCTCTAATGGAAAGCGATTGCTTGTATTATGTGGTGATGGTTGTGGGGAGGGGTTCTCTTTGGTAACGTACTCTGGTCTCACTATGCTGAACAAACAGCATTCCCCTGGCCTTCATTGGCTTTTGTGGGAAAATAAGGGCTCAGTTCATTAGTCCCTGAATAGATATGCTCAGGGACTGAGACTGTCGTAGCAGGAGCAGGATGTCTTTGGGCTGCTGAGTAACGTGTTCATCAACTGATTCGCTAAGTAAAGAAGAAATTCTCGTGAAATACTGACTGGAAAGGGGTGGGGGTTTTGGCTTCTGGCTTCATACTTGACCCTGAAGATGACACAGCACTTGGGTGTCAGCACATGGTCCTCCGGAATCACTGGCCTTAGGTTTGGTAGGGCATGTCCCACTGACATCCGTGAGCTTGGAATCCTCCCAATCACACCCAGGAAAGGCTAAATTGAAATCACTTATTTATTTTGCCGGCCTTTTTAGAGTCTTATGGTTTGTGGTAAAAGCCCTGATCGTACAATCACATCACAGATCAGTCTGACTTTAAAGATTTTTTTTTTTTCATGCAAACCATGAATGTGTGACAGGTTTTTAACCAGTGCAAGTGTTGGGAGTGTATAGCAGCTGCCTTTTCCCATCCCCCATCTCTCTTCTGCACATATCTATCCATGTTTCAATGGTAACCCAAGAGTAAAAATGAGCTGGGGATAGTGGGGTGATACTGCTAGAGTGAGCACTGCATGAATGCCAAGATGTGCATTGGTTGCTTCTGCAGGTGGCAGCAGAAATTACACCAGGCAGCCACCAGATGTGCTTCCAATGTGGAATGTAGCATATGTACCAGGAAGGAGCTCTGTCAACCTTCTCTATCCTTTCCTGTTGAAATGGAGCTGGCTTGTGCCACAGTTCCCGCTCTGTGGGCTCGACTTGAATTACATTGATGGGGCTCATGTGCTGAAGAGTTTGTAGATCTAGGTAGGGGTAAAGGGTATAGGCAGAAGTAAAGGGGAAAACTGAATTTGTTGGAACTGATGCAATAAAGTGAGGAAATGGTGCACCTGATCTGGAGTGTTTTGATGTGGAAAGGTTAGTTCTCATTGAGTCCAGGTATTTGTGGCCGCAGGTGTGAGCTTTGCCAATCCAGCAGTCCAATTTCCTGGCTTGAAGTGGGATTTTTTTTTTAGTGCTGCCTCTACTGGCCGTAGAGGAGCAGCCGTCTACCTGCTGCTGCCACTAAAAGTATTAAACTGAAAGAGGGTGGGGGATGGGGACTGCGTCTCTAGAGGTGCTGATGTGAAGTTTCCTAATGTTAAGCGATGGGATGTCTAACTGGTTTGCTAGGATTATTTCTGTATTGACAGTTTCTAATTATGCTTTTTAAATAATTTTAAAAAACTAAAAATAAAGGTTACAAGCTGCCAAATCTTCCTCCTTTTGAAGGTCTGTTTCCTCTGCTGTCCAGCATCTGGAGCTGGGTTCTCCCCCGACTTGCCTCCATCCTCTTGTTATATGTGCCGCTTTTCGGGGGGGGAGGGGTGTTTGGCAAGGGGCAATGGCTGCCTTCAGTCATCTTGCTGCCCTGGGATCTTTCACTCTGTTTAGTGGAGCTGTGTATTAAATCTTTCTTTATGGGTTGAAAATTGGTGATTTGCGCTTTATTCCTTCATTCCTGTCTCAAGGTAAAGCTTTGAAGACTTCATTTGCAATTACACAGGGTAGAGCTGGAGACTCCAGCAGAGTTTGGAGCTCTTTGTTAGAGGCAGGAGAGGACAAATATTAATTAATAAAATAAGAGGCTGATTTCCCTCCCCACCCCCACTGCAATTTTTTACATTGTGGGTCTGCCTCCAGTTACTGTCCCCCATTTCCCCTCTCCCCCAGCCCCCCGTAGTGACTCATGGCCATGGCTGTACTTGTTGCCCTCGGTATTTAGTTTCTCCCCGTGTAGACAGTGTTACATTGACGAGAGAGCTTCTCCCGTTGACATTGCTACCACTTCTCTGGGAGATGGATTAACTGCTGATGGGAGAAGCTCTCCCGTCAGGCTAGGAGCGTCTTAAGCACTGCAACTGCGCCAATGCAGCGTTTTAAGTGTTGACCTTCCCTTAGGTTCCCAGGCAGCTGAAGGTGTGAATACTCCAAATAGATGGGTTACCACTGCTTCTCTGCCCTATTCACCTGGAAGCGTGCACATGGCTGAATTGCTTGAGATTGTGAGAGGTACCGAGTATGCAGTCAGGGTGAGGTGGCTCTCCAGGGTCGCAGAATAATCAGGGATCAAAGCCCAGAGACAGTACCGTAGAAATGATCCATTTTATTCTGAAGAGAACTATTTACAAAAGAAGCTGTGGAGCATTGTTTTTACTAAAAATATGCCTTTATAGATTTATATAATACGTATCTTATAAAAACCATACACTTATTTACATTACTTCTACGTACAAAAATTACAGCACTGTGGTATGTACATATCTATAGATACATTCTTTCAGTTTGTCCCTGCTGTGTGCTTTTTCACTTTCAGTCTATGGGGACTGTCACTTCACTGTCTTACCCAGGCACGTCCCTTGTACCTCTAAGCTTTTGGTTAAAACAATTTGCTTTGCAGTGGTTGAAGTAGGAATGGTAAAGAGGGTTTGCTCTATGTCCAGAATCCACCATCAATCCTAGATAGGGTAAGGCCTACACACATCACCTGAAGTCCTTGTGCATGCACTGTTGCCTGTAAGCCCACTTTATTGCTGCTCTGCACAAATTGTGCCATAGACTTCACTCCTCAGTTTCTTTTCTTAAATTGATCTCATTTTCTTGCTTAATGGTACCTTGCTGATCTAAGTGTGTGTTAAGATAGTAAAGTGCTAGTGACTTGACTTGCATCTACATTTATTTGTATTTATTTTCTGTACTATGCTCGAATCTCATATATAACAGTAGGTCCCAGCTGTAGACTTTGCTAAAGGGAGCTTCTCCTTAGCTAGCAAAAAAATTTGCTTGTTTTCCCACAGCGGCAGTGAGATTGCTTTGTAATTGTCGTGCAGTTGTGTGAAATGTGCAGCCTCCATCCTTGAGCTGTGCAACTGTTGTACCAGGTGCAAGTCTCATCCCTGCCATATTGCCTGGAACTCCCCCTTAAGTACTGACAGGTGAAAATATTTTGTACTGGCGTTGACTGCTGCAGATCCAACTCCTGTGCAGTATAATCCCTGTATGCTGATGCTTGCCTGGGATACGGAATCTACTCTGCTGGGCTGCTGGGCTTCCTCCAGTTAGCGTTCTCCCTCCTCGTGACCTTTTCCAATAGGTTTGTAAGTGTCAGCTGCCCTCAGGGGAGGGGCGCTGGCATGTTGAACCCCTTATAGTGGATTAATTCCAGGCTCCTATCAGCTGTGCTGTCTTTGATGGTGAGTGCTCAATGACAGTTTAAGGCAGTGGTGGGCAACCTGTGGCCTGTAGGCCGCACGCGGTCTGTCAGGGTGATCTGCTGGCGGGCCGCGAGACAGTTTGTTTGCATTGACTGTCGGCAGACACGGCCGCCCGCAGCTCCCAGTGGCCGTGGTTTGCTGTTCCTGGCCAATGGGAGCTGTGGGGAACGTTGCGGGCTGCAGGGACATGCTGGCTGCTGCTTCCCACAGTGCCCGTTGGTCGGGAACGGCAAACCGCGGCCACTGGGAGCTGCGGGCGGCCGTGCCTGCGGACGGTAAATGTAAACAAACTGTCTCGCGGACCGCCAGCGGATTACCCTGACAGACCGCCCACGGGCTGCAGGTTTCCCACCATTGGTTTAAGGGACGACGAAACATTTAGGACACTTAAAGCACAGCATTAACGACGTGACATTTTGGGAATGTCTTGCTGCGAGATTGTCCTGAGAGACACTGCTTTATGTATCTGGTGTTAAGGTAGTTTTGTTGCAGTTGAGCAACAGCAGCTCAGCACAAGGACAGTTTCCTCTGACCTGGTCCCTGGTTCATAAGCTTTGTTTTGCCCATTTTCTGGGCTGAATAGCTCCCATGCCCAGATGGAGTTGCACTTTAAGTCCAAGAGAACTATATCCCAACTGTCAGCTCGAAATACGCTTGCTTTCCTTTCCCAACAGCTATCAACCTTCCCCCTGAAAAAAATATTGCAAAGAGTTTAAGGACTTGCTCCTTCCTTAAATGAAGAGACTTGTGAATTTCAATTACTGGCCTACACAGCTGTGACTCACGTCCACTCTCCCCTCCCAGCGAACATGCAACAAAAGGCACCTTTCTTATCACTGCATCTTCATTGCATAACTTAAGCCCCTTTCCTTAGGATGGCATATATACACTACATCATGGCTATAGGTTTCCCCTCCTCACCCACACATGTGCTGGGTATGCAGCTTGGAGAGGACTGTAGGAGACTGGCAGTTGGGAAATGAAAAGGTGACAGCAGCATAAAACCCTAGAACAGGCTGTTGCTTAAACATGCCAGCGGCTGCTTTCTCTAAAGGGGAAATGCTTATTTTATTGGTGGTAAAGTAGTTGTAAAGGAAGAGCTCTAAGTGGTAGTAATATGGCCTGCAGAAGGTACCAACCCTACTAATAATCTCATACGTACTGCAGGACTTCTAGCACCAAAGTGTGTGCGTATGTGTAGAGCAGCAGCATGTCCATACTCCTCACCCCAAGGGGAGGGGTCTACAACCACACTGAGCATAAGGGGATCCGACCTTCTACCATCAAGGCCTGAGTAGCAGAAAACGTATACACAGGAGCTATGGCCCTGAAGATCAGCCCTATAACTAAAGCTACTGCAGCAATGCTGAGCAGTGGAAGAGCTACACCTAGGACCTGATTTTCAGACACACAACAACCCATTTCTATTCAAATCCATCCGTTTTAGGTGCTCAGGACTTTGAGATGGCAGGTCATTGGAGCCCAGTCCTTAGTCCCATTGAAGCGACTTAGATTTTTGGCTATTGATTTCACGAGGAAGATGCACAAGGCCTTTGGCCCTAAGGCTGAGCTACACTGAACTTCCACAGCTAGGCCAAGGGAAGAGTCGGTACCTGAGGAGCACTGAACATTCACAACTCCCATTCCCTGCAAGTTGAGTTGTTGTGCTCAGGCTCCCCGAGGATCAAATCCTCAATATTCCGGGGTCTGAAACTGACCAACGGGGACCTAGATTCACCTCCTAGCATTAGCAGATTTATAACGGTACTGAGCTGGAAGGGATCTGGATTCCTGATGCGGTATGAGTAGCTATGGAGAGCACCGGGGGAACAAAGACTTCCAGTCGTAAGCGGAGGACAATAAGGACTTCCCCCACAGAGTAAGCTACAGCCATGTAAACATGTTACGTTCCCAGGACCAGTGCAACTACAGCCTGTGTAATCTGCAGGACAGCCCAGCTGCCAGGACTGGAGGTTGTATGAAGGCCACAACTTACCCCTACTCCTACTGTGACACTAGTAGTCAGTCCCCTGTATTGCCTTGTCCTGGGGTTGCTTATTTCCTTCTCCAGCATGAGAGAATGAGTTTAAGACAATTGGATTATTCTTCATAGCAGAAACTGAGTGGCCTGTGTCAAAGCGCCTAAAACGTACCCTGAAGTTTATCACTTTGCCTAAGGAATAAGAAAAGTTGCTCTCAGTTGGTATCACATTGTCAAACTGCAAATCTCCAGTTCATGTAAACTTTTTGTTCAGACCAGGTGGATTGTAAATAGTGCAGTCTCAAGGGTTAATTCCTTCACCCTTTGGGTTTTTCCTTTTGGATCAGATTCAGGTCCATTAGGAAGCTGGACAGTTGCCCCCAGCTTCTCCGCTCTAAGCAGGAATCATTGGAAAGATTTCTCCTTTCACATTAATTTTTCTTGAAAAAGGAAAAGAGACGGTTCCTTTCTGCCCCAATGGGCTCATCCCCCTGCTGCTCCGGCCTGAACACGGGGGAGGGTCTTGCAGACCGCTTTGCTCTGTAGCCATTGGAGAAGGAATAAGCAGGCTGGCTCCATTCCTTCAGATGTTTGTCCATCAGCTGCTGGTCAATGACCCTGTGCATGTCGTCCTGTAACAGAAGGGGAAAAGGATGTTCAGTCAGAAGCACAGCCAGCGTGTCAGCAGAGTTTACTCATGGACATGGCTAAAATGGGATTCTAGAATGGCCATGATGAAAGGAGGAAGGGTGGAGGGTACAAGGACCTCATTTAGCCACACTGCATGGGCCTGCATCAGCATCACTCCTCAAACACCAGGCCCTTAAAGAGACAACGCCCCACCATTATTCAAATGGAAATCAGGCCATTCACAGTTTAATATAGTTTAAGAGGTGGCTGTTTTCCAAGGTTTTTGCTGATGCGTGTGAAATGGAGCACCGCTTCTGGTATCCTTCTCCCAGGTCCCTGGCCAGTCTTTTCGGAGCTGGCTTGCTGCCATCTCCCCTCTCTCTGTCCAGGAAGCCGCACAGATGAGGCATGTGACTGAAGCAGAGGCCAGGAAGGGACAGGACTGTAGTACTGAACCTAGAGTAGCTCTGTACTGAAGAGTAGGCAGGCCAGATGGCAGAGAGAAGGTGAGGGTGGCCACATACATGAGAACCTCTTCAAGAGGGAACTAAGGAGGTAAGGCTTCTATTCATAATCAAAGAGAAACTACTGTCCTGGGTTGTGCTGTGGATGAGTTATGCGGCATTAGTACAATTTAGTGAGGAGTATTACGGTGTCTTTCTTTCCGATCAGTTTTCAAATAACATGGCACAGACCATCTGCAGCTGCCTGATCAGCAGGAGGTCATAATTCGCCACTGGATCATCCAACACTTTTAAAGTATAAGAAACCTTCCTTCCCCCAAGTAACGTTCACAGCATTGTAACCAACAGGACTGCCATATGCAAAAGGATTCAAGTCAACCGCCAACTTTGACTTCATCCAGCAAGACATGACATGACAACAGGGAAATCGTAAGTTTAATAACCCCAAACCCAGTTCTGCTGCAATTGGCCCTAATGTCGTATACAAGCAGGAGGCCATCTTGTACATGTTTTACAACAAAACAGGATCAGAATTATCGTCTTGTTTGAAATTTCAAGTATGTCAAATCCGCCCAACTGGCCGAGGCTCCTTGCCTCTCAAAGGGGTTGCTCACCCTTGCAATGTCCACGGGGGTCAATAGAACTTGAGGCTCTGACTAGTTAAACACAGCAATACAAATACACAGCACTTCCGATGCACAGCTCTTTGAACAAACACTAGTTTCTCAGATAGACACCCTGCTGGAGGCAGGTGCAATCAGAATCCCCAGTTCACGGATGGGGAAATGGAGGCTGTGTGGTGATGTGGCCTGCCAATCTCAGAGCAAATATTCTGTTCATGCCTGTCTCCTACTGCACATCAGCTGACTCAGCCCCCACATCCTTCAGAATTCAAAACCAAACACAAACAGCTACCCATCACTCATGGGAATGACGGTCTGAAAAGCCAGGACAGTCAGGGTTGAGCTTTCACATCTGGCCTCTGTTCAGCCTACTGTGTCCAGGCATCGGGGGCTCTGTCTTCTGATAGCTGCTCTCACTCCAGCCTGCTGTCTGATGGTCTCTGCCAGCAGCAGGCAGCATTAGGCATCCTCACGCTAAAAGTCCTATTTTTGCGACACACCTGAATTCAGGCTCTGCTGGGTTAATCCCGGAATGAGGTAATGTGGCGGCTGATGACCTCACGGCCCTCAAAGCTTACTGTTTAGAGGAAGCCCACTGAGTGGTGGGGTCTGATTATGCAGAATGACTTTCTAGCCAGATGGCTACATAGTTTAACAAAGATTCGGCACTAGTCAGACTCAGGGTTGCGTGAATCCAGAAGATGACAATTTCCAACCCACACACATTCTATGCAGCATAACACTCTAATGGGGGTTGGTTGCTATGGGCGACCATCAAATGCCAGTGGACACAGATGGCACATGCTCCATCACCCACCATCACAGCAGGTGCAAGTGCCAGCTCTGATTTGGGATGTTCAGGCAGTTCATGGCTCCGGAGATGTGTAACGTGGTCAGTGATTCAGTGAAGGCACTGGGCTCCTCAGACTCAGGTAAACAGCCTGCAGACACTTATGGCGCCATTCACTTTTACAGTGTCTCAAAATAAGCCCATTATTTCCAGGATAAGAGGAGGTGATGTCCCACTTTACAAGGTGATCTGGTTGGTTGCCTGCTAGGTAAGCAGGAGTGGGTAAGTTCAATAATTTAGCCTGAAGCGATTAGCTTGTTTTCAGGAGGGAAAATACCTGCCTTTCTAACTATTCTAGTACATGTAATATAGCCATGTTCATTTTAAATTCCTTCTGACCCCAAAATATTCCCCCGCCACCTCGTCCGAACTCTCTTTTCAGGCCAGTTTTAGAAATATAAATTAACCTAGGATGTGCCGTACTGGAACCCGCTGCAGTTCCAGTTAGTCCACTAGGTTGCCTCTGCCCTACGTATCTGATGGGTTTAGAGGCAGATGATCAACTTCCAACAAACACACAAAACAACACACCTGGGAATCTGTAATGCTAGCTCCTGGTGTGTGGGAGAAGGGGGAGGATTGCCCCTTGTGGTCTATTCACCCAATATCTGGAGGTGGATGGACTGATATCCCTTGTGATGTACTTACCCAAAGCCCAGACCTGTTATCTGCGCTCTTTAGGAAGCAGATGCAGTGAGCTGGAAGTAGCAGGAAGAGTGACAGGGCTGTTAGGGGGCCTGAAGCAAGGTTAGACTGCAGAGTTCATATTTTTTTAAATTAGGGCTGAAAAAAAGGAGGCTGTAATGGAAGAAAGTGAAGGGCAAAGGGGTCAAGATGAACTTCAGTATTAACTAAAACAGACTCCAGCAGCTTAACATACTTTAGGTTTATATACCCAGCTTTTCAAAGGGCATCTTCCCCCGAGCAGATGAGAAAGGCACTTAGCCATCTCACTGGCAGATTTGTGCCCTCCTTTAACTGTGGGGTACCATTATATATAATGCAGCGCAAAGGATAAAAATAGGGCAGCTGGCTAAAGAGCCCTTTAAAAGACCGTCCCAGGAGACCTTACATCTTGAGGTCACTGACTAGACAATACGGTAGGTCAGAGGTCAGAAGTTCAGTGACTTGCCCAGGCTCTCGCAGAGAGGCCATGTCTGCGCTGGCATTAGAAGTCAGGAATCTGTGGCTCCTAGTAGTTTGCAGCAAGGGATACACAGGGATGGAGGGAGTGGAGAAACTGGGTGAAGGGAGTGGTGATGTATCAGTTTCATTCAGTAAACCAGAGTATACAGAGATAATTTGACAGTGCTTGTGTATTCTGATTGGCTGAGGGGGGGAGCCTCCATTTTTAGAGTACACTGTTCGCATACAGAAACACAGTGATCTCTCTGCTTCTCCTAGCCAGGAGACAGGCAGCACTTTATCATAGAATATCAGGGTTGGAAGGCACCTCAGGAGGTCATCTAGTCCAACCCCCTGCTCAAAGCAGGACCAATCCCCAGACAGATTTTTTTTTTTTAACCCCAGTTCCCTAAATGGCCCCCTCAAGGATTGAACTCACAACCCTGGGTTTAGCAGGCCAATGCTCAAACCACTGAGCTATCCCTCCCCCCATGTTACAAAGAACATGTATCGTTTGGGGCGTGATGTCTATGGACTAGAACACTGCGCCAGGACAATACCCCACTGCTAGAGACAAGCCCCAGGGAAAGCACACGCATTTATCAAAGCTAACCAGCAAACCTAGTTAGACTCCCTATTATCCAAACAATCTATTCCATTGACTAGCTCTCATATACACATGATTAATGGCGTTTGCCTAGTGCAGTCGTGACAGTTGTTCACCACAGCATTGTTGGACAGCTGCATGTGGATGTCTTAGAGCTCATGAGGCTGATTCTTTGCTGCCTTTCACCTGGTGGAGTCACTTACACCTGTGCAAAGTGGCTGTGACATGCTACTCTAGCAGAGTTCTGCTCTCCCTCCTGCCAGCTGTAACATTTCAGCGCCAGCTTGCAGGGGAGTAAAAGTCTTCACATGGTGCAAGGCACCAGAGAATCAGGCCCCGGGTTTCTTTCAGCCCAGGTGTTGTGGGCTTCTCCTACTCTACTGGGGTTTCATGCAGCTTGCCAACAGCCAGGCATGTCTTATTTAATAGTGAAAGTTAAAGGGAAGCTGTTGCGTCTCTATTTGAATAAGCAACACAAAAACCCCTTTCATTATCTAAATTTTTCCCCATTTGCTTTTGGGGACACCACTGCTGCTCCTTATTCAGATAATGGTAGGCACGGGTAAAATCAGTGACAATATCTAGTGACCCATAGAGTAAGAAATGGCACTTATTCTCACCAATGTCATATTTTCCCATGATATGTGTTCAGTGGCAGATCCTGGGTTCTCCCGTGCAGAGATGTATGAATAAAAGACCAACTGGAGCGTTTAATTCCACTAAGATCTGCTGTTTCCATCCCCAAACTGAGATGAGAATGGTTTACCTTGATTGCATGCATGTGTCTGTATAAATGCACATACCGTAACTAAGCTATCCCCAGCACTAGGAAGCTATGACATATGGCTATTTTTGTCGAGGGCCATTGGTTAAAATAGAGACTACGAGAGCAAACATGTAGTTTGGACCCCTCACCAGCACCAGGATACAATTATGAATTAAACACAGCTAGAGTAGTGGGAGAGTTAATTTAATTTTCTAAAAATACTTGGGGTCTTGGGGGAAAAAACCCCAACCCCCCCCCAATACTTAAACTTCATTTATATTAGATGGTTATCAGACATAAATGACTTTTTTTTAAATCTTTCAGTAAATCAGGCAGCTTGGCAAAAACTTACTGCAGTATAGGAATATATATTTTTTTTAAATGTGGAGTTCCATTTCTGATATAACCTTCTGTAGTGGGCCGCATTCTGCTGCCATTAAAGTCAATGGGAGCAGGATTGGTCCCGCTATATTTCTGCTGTTTGACATTATATACTATAAAATATAAAAGAGCAAATGCCTGTTTATAAAACTACAATTTAGCAAAGTACTACACATGGTAACTAAGAGTGGTTGACAACATCAGTCCAAGTTCCAGTAGAAACCAGGGATGTCCATATAAGCCTTATCTGCAGCCTTTGATATCTGTTGGACTGTCGGCAGTCAAAAGATAAGACTACAAATTAAAAAACCAACAATTTTTATTTCAATTACTCTTCTAGGTATGCGAATGAGACTGAACGCATTTTTAGCTATTAGCGGCAAGAATTTCTAGTGTGGGCATACGAGGTCAGAGTCCCACTGCCTTCCACTTTTTGAAGTCACATGCATGCAGCGTGGGTACAAATCGCTACCCAATCGGAAATTTCCACTCACAGGGGTGGTGGAGCTTAATATTCGCTTTGCACAGATTTAAATGACTGCACAATGGGAGAATGGGCTCATGGTCCTTACCAGAGGCAGGGACACCTTGAATAGTCCAGTTTTTCCATGTAGCTTTTGAAAGACTCCTATCCACTAGTGTGTGGAGTTTAAGTTCACTTGATATAGGGCATGTCTTCAGCTTTAACATGGCTGTGTAGTCACGGCCAACCTCCACAAGGGGCACAGCTCCCACTGTCTACACTGGCACTTTACAGCGCTGTAACTTGCTGCGCTCAGAGGGGTGTTTTTTCACACCCTGAGCGAGAAAGTTGCAGTGCTGTAAAGTGCCAATGTAGACAAGCCCCAAGGGGTTTAGTCTTTGTGAGTTTGGGTCTGTACCTAGGGGGCGTCTCAGTTCTCAGTGAAAAGCAGCAATTTTTTTACTCCCAGGTCAGTAGCTGTTCTCATCTAGAGCCCGTTTGGTGGTCCGTGTAAAGTAAGTCTCCGTCCAGGCTTTACTGGGTAGATACCCCAGCGCTAAACCAACCACCACCTTGGCCATTTTAGAGATGACAAGGACTGAATGGATCACGGAGACTGAACTCCCTTCAACCCTAGAGAGGATCCCTCTAGGGCAGGATTGGGATGCACTGATCGGGCAGGGTCCAGGAGTTTGCTCTATCCAAGCCTGTGCTACCTGCTCTGTGAATAGCCAGAAGTTTTCAGTTGCAAGAGCTATCAATCCAGCATCCTCCACTACTAAAAACAGAGGTAAGTTATCTACTGTGTCATCCCATCTAGGCAAGATTCCCTGGTAACATCCATGGAATAGGAATTTTTTTTTTAAACTAACTAAATGTGGGATTTTTTTAATGTATCTTCTAATTTTTGTGTATGCAATTGGAGGAGTGTGATGTGTGTTCTCAGCCTAGAAGGAGAGAAAAGCAGTTTCCTTCATTCTCAGGCTTGGTCTACACTTCAAAATTTACATCGGCAGAGCTGTGAATGCTGACTAAACTCCCAGTGTAGCCACAGCTATGCCAACAGAAGAGGACTTCTGAAAGCACACGTAATGTTGTTTGGAGAGGTCATGTTCCTACACTGGCAGAAAAACCCCTGTTGGTGTCGGTTGTGTCTACACTAAGGGGCTGTCAACATTGCTATAGTGGCATAAGCTTTGTAGTGTAGATACAGCCTGAGTGGGTCGTGTTATGGCTTTAAAGTTTGAGTCCTTGCCCAGCTGTCACTAACTTTGAATTGGCTTCCCAAATGACTGCTTCAATGTCAGATGGGCAAGTGTTGTAGTGGCTTGGAAAGCTAGTTCTAGATGTTCTGATCAGGAAGAGAGAGGGCAATGCCTGCAATGGCTTTTCTTGCCAAAAAGTTTTACACGCTAAGGGCCAAATTGTGCTCAGTTACACTACTGTAAGTCTCTATGGAGCAGTTCTGGGTTGACTCTGGCATAACCAAGAGCAAAGTTGGCCCTACGATGTGAAAAGGTTTTGCTTTAACTTTAAAACCCCTACCATGAAGCGATGTTTTGGCTTTACAAAGTTTTTCAAAAGGCTGTTTGTTCTCGTTCATTATTATTCTACAAAATTAACTCAGTTTTATAGGCCAAATTCATGCCTGCTGTAACTCCTGAAATCAATGAAGTTACACCAGGAGTTACAATAATTCTGATTATTTAAAATGGTAATTACCTGCTATGTTTTCTTGTTCACAGCTGGTTGTCCTAACACACATCAAACTCAGTGAAGTTTTCAAAGCAAAAGGACTTCAGGATTGGACAAATGACAACATACTCTTCAGAAAAGACTATTTCCTGGACAGACTCTATTAGCTTCACGAAAATAGACCCTTTCCATTCATAGAGCTGTTCACATCCTCAGAAAGGAACAGCTCATTTCACCTGTTTAATAAGATTTGTGCATGTGCCAAGAGACATTTGTCATCAGTTTACCTGTGCAACCTCACTGAAGTCAATGGGTTGTGCAGGTGTAAGTGAAGGTAGAATTTTACCCTTATAGACCTGTTCTTGCTCCTGTTAAAGCCAATGACAAGACTCCCACTAGCTTCAGTGGATAATCAGACCCTAGCTTTGGAGAGGAAAACCAGTGTTAAAAGGAAACAGCTATAGGAGACAGACAGTGGATTCCAATGGGCACCTTGCACTGTGTGGAAATGATCATGGAGGACGCCATGTGTAATGAAAGTAGTGAATGGAACAGAGGCTAGTGTAGTCTGTGAGACACACTTTCCTTCAGCAGAGAATGAAACACCACTGGACTTGGATGTGATGGGAGAGTGAATGAGGTGGGTGGGATGGAGCGTGGGAGCTCACCTCAAAGGCAGGAGGGGTGTACGACAAAAGCTGTTGGTACGGGAACTGAGAGAGGCCACTAGATCAGAAACCAAAGGAGCCAGATAGTAAAAAGCCCTGAGGAAGCAAACTGTAAGCAGGAGAAAAAAGAGAAACGAGAACACAATGGAGTTGAAATAGGAGAGAGGTTGCATGGGAGAGGTTTCTACTGGTCAGGTTGGATAGTCAGTGCAGTCATCATCGTACTAGTTCTGTAACAACCTACAACAAACCAGGGATCCATCAATCTCTGCCTTGAGCTTTGTCTCTCCTTCCATTTGTTTGTATCTTTTTTCACACATCCCTCCCTCCATATTATTTGTCCAAATAACTACTGTATCTTATTTCTCTCAAGCGATCTCTGGCTTTGTGTGACTTCGGTGCTAGTGGCTCCCAAACTGGAAGAACCCAGGTTAGCCATTTTACCCATAATTTGGAGTGGGACTGAGTTTTCACCTTTCCATCTAGCTAGATTTTCTGATGAAAAAGAAAGCATTTACATCTGTGTCCTGAAATGGTAGAGCCCAAATGATCAGTAATGGCTTCATTGCCTCTGTTCCCTATCTGAAAAGGAGGCACAGGAGACTGACTGAAGTTTTTAGAAGATTTAGTGCTGCTACATGTGGGTGTCTTCAGTCAGTATGTTACTCGGATAGTAATCTGATCTGAGATGGTCAATGTCTCTGATCTATGGACATAGGAAATCTAAAGTAAGGAACCTTTGTCCCGCCACAGCAAAACTTTTCCACGTCCACATCCCAGAGACTGAGCCAGGTCGCAGCTGTTAGAAAGAAGGAGCTGAGTTTTGAAAAGGAGGTGTCCCTGTCACCAGGGCTATGTGCAGCTGTGAAATTAGAGTTGGTTCCTTTAGTTGCTCTGTCCCCATATTAAATAGTTGTTTCTTTATAGTACACTGTCTGCAAGGGTCCAAGTCCAGAGATCGCTCCCCTGCTTTAACCCTGGGGCTCTCTGTGGCTTGTGCCCTTCACACTAGTGTTTTATTACTTGAGAAACAACAACTTTTGTATTCCAGATATATTCCAGCTTCATGTGTGATATGAGCTTACAGACAAGAAGGAGTCAACCTGTGGAACTTTCCCTTCCTCAACCAGTATACCCCTCGCCTTGAGCCAATGATCTGTAAGTGCTTCCCACCAATGCTCCACTTTGCACCGATGTTGGGCATCACCTACCTGCCATGCCTCAAGCTGCTGTGAGAGGTTCAGTTTCTGTTGAATAGCATCCAGCAGCTGACTGTTCAGAGACATCATGTCGATCTTGCACTTGGCTAGTTCCATTTCCACGGCATTCTTCCTGGGGGGAAAAAGAGAGACATGGACAATCTCAGAGCACAATTCAATTTTATCTAGATCAATTCCTGCAGGTCTTCAAAACCACCTCACCGGTGTTCACTGATTTCCATTCAGCAAAATCCGGATATGGAACCTGAGATCAGATCTGCCAAAGGACTCTGAATATTGAGTGGGTGACTAGCTCCAGCTTCTACTGGGACAATGAAAAGGAGATGTATCCTGCCACCAGGTGAGCAGAGCCCTTATCATATGGAGAATACTTCTCTATAGAGGGGGGATGGAAAGCGGGACATACTCTGATAAATTGTTGTGTAGGCTTCCACTGTTAAGACCCCGCCCAAACAATTTACACTTGTAAGTCTTTATTCAACCATTTCCTGTGCCTCATATGCCCAAGAAATAATATAAACTGGTAGGGAATATCCTGGCTGCTAATTGTAGATGCAAGTTTGTTCTGATATTTGTATTAACCATATCTGATTCATCCGCTACCCTGCAATAACAACTTTCCCCTGCTTTTCTGCAGAAGAGTGGTCTAGGAATTAGTTTTTATGTTATAGGCAGAGCTAGTTGCACCGCCTACGTTTAATGATGCTCAGCACCTCTCATTAAAACACTGTTCTCAGTTGCTTATAACTTTGCCAAATTAACTGTTCAGGCTGAAATTTTCCATGCAGGGTGTCTGCCTGAGGCTGAATTGTTTTGGAAAGTTTCAGCAAAAATGGCTTGAGACAGGAGGGAAATACATTTTGCCCATGTTAATAATAATCTTGCAACTGCTCCTCTGAGATGGTCCAATACCTCCAGTCTTTGGAGCAGGGTTTTGCAGTTTGGCAGGGGATGTCACCCTGGTGCTTGGGATGTGCCTTTTACTGTTTTTTATATCTGTCTGTGCACGCACAAACACTCTTCCCTAAAGCACCATCCCACCCTTGCCTTGTCTGCAATCAGTCACAGCCATTGTACAACCTCTCTCCAGTAATAGCTCACACACCCAGTTCCACAAACCATAAATATTAATGGCTTGTCCCACGTGAACTACTAAGGTCACCTGAACAGCAAAAAATCTGCAGATCTCCAGTGAAAGGCCCCAGGTCTGAGTGTTTCAGAAAAATATGCTTCTATTGTAAAACAGCCCATCACTGCTAGATATTAACAGTGGAATTTATGCATCCCCCGAGTGGCATAGTTGCCATAGAGACAGCAGAACTGGCAACCCATACTGCTATTAAATGTCAAAGCAAGCCTTTTGCACCAAACATCAGTAGCAGGGATATTCCCTACTTCTGCCAACAGATGGAGCTGTTACAATGGCATTCTGAAGGGATTTGGTACCTTTTGGGACACTGTAAAGAACACTTGACAGATCATGTAATTAAAAAAAAAAATTGAGCCATTGTGTATGCCTGCTTATCTGCCCTCCCTCCTCGTATGCATGCATGATTTGATGTGCTCTGCTCCTCTTGCCAACCCAGCAAGGATTAGGCGTTGCTGTAAGGAAGTGGGCTGCATTGTGTTCTGTCCTGTCTCACTTCACCGGAGGTCAGAGTCTCTCTTCTGATCTAGAGTAAGCAGAATACAAGTGCTTTTGCCCTTCTCCCCTTCCTCCAGAGCCTGGTGTCCTGCACTTCATGTTCCTCCCTCAGGCTGCCTAAAACTGAGCCCGCAACGATGGGGAGGGAAGGGGCAGACTGGGAAGGTAAAAAAATGAAAAAATGTGGCATAAAGACTGGATCGAAGTCATGGGAGGGGAAGGACAGAGGGATGCGGTAAGAGGGTTGCACAGAGAAAGTAAAGCAGGAGAAAGGGAGAGCAGAGGGAAGGTGGAGCACAGAGGCTAAGGGCAGAGGAACAGGATAGAGAAGCATAATTGAAGGACCAGAGGATTGCAATAACAGAGATTCACAGAGGCACCAGAGCAAAATGGAAGAGGGGGACTGGAAGAGCTATGGAACAGGTTAGAGAAGGTGCAGTAGCAGAGATACACAGAGGAAC
This sequence comes from Malaclemys terrapin pileata, assembly GCF_027887155.1. Classification (NCBI taxonomy): domain Eukaryota; kingdom Metazoa; phylum Chordata; order Testudines; family Emydidae; genus Malaclemys; species Malaclemys terrapin. Next base: position 10,524,175 of record NC_071520.1, on the reverse strand, counting down.
TGGAAGGGAAGCTAGAAGAGCAAAAGAAAATAGGAGGAGGAGGAAGGGACCAGTTCCAATATTTGTATTCCCTTCCCAAATGGGGCAATAGCCATCCCTTGGCTTGATGAAAAGATCTGTCCCCCAGAGTTGCTAAAAATAGACTGTATGGAGTTTCTTTTAAATGAGAGCAGAACTGCTGGTTCCAGGAACTTCCCGGGATCAGGACCCCTGTCACAGGCACTTAGCAGGACTCCTCAGCACTCAAAAGTGGGAAGATCTATCACTTTACTGGCAGCAGCCTGGCAACAAAGCTGCCCCCAAAGTGTCTGCTTTGAACAAACTGATGGGTAAATTCTGAGACCACAACCCAAACCCATCTCTGTTTTTCAATAGAATTCTAGTTACTTGGCAATGGCCTCATCTCGATCCCTGATGGCCTTCAGAAGCTGTTCATTTGTCTCCTTATCTTCAGCTGACCCTCGGAGCCTGTCCCTTTCTTCTTTCAGCGCAGTCATCTCCACACTCAGCAGCGTCACCTGTCAGGAACAGGAAGAGCACTGACAAACATTTCTCCCCTCAGGGTAATAATTAGTACTGGTGGAAGGTGCCCGACTGGCAGCCTTGAAGAGAGAAGTCCTCTAATCACAGAGCACTTAGCATGAGCAGTGACTGGCTACCACTGGACATGTGCCTCAGCTCTCATCTGAATGAACCACCTTGTAAGGGTGAGAGTTTCCAGTCTCCGGGCCCATCAAACCTTGACCTTTACAGAGGCTGCCAACAATGGTGATAACTGAAGTGGTGGCTCCTACCTGCAAGGCCTAAGCTTTGCCAACTCACTTGTCATGGGCTGCCAAACAGCCATCAGATGGCAATGACTCCATTCCATTCCATTTAATGATCACCATGGATAATGTTAAAGGCCATTTTAAAGGCTCCACTGCAGCCCCTATGATCCACCATAAAGGAGATGAGTTGTGATCCCGCTATCTCAGCTACATTACAGCCACTGAAGGTTCACTGTCAAAATGTTACTTCCTCACCAAGAGACAGTCCTCTATTGATCCAATGTCCTTTCAGCCTGCACTCTGGTCTCTGATCTTTCCTTGACATCACTTGGGTTCATAAATTTTCAAGTGCCTCCCACCCCACCTCAATAAGTTTAAAAAACTAAAAAAAAATAAAAAACCTCATTTTCCTGACTGTCTTTTCTTTAGAAGTAGTGAGCAGTTAAAAACAAACCTATGCAAGAGTGATGATGTGAAAAAGGCCACTCAGCTCTAAGGTTACTGGCACTCATCAGAATTTTAATTAGACTTTAAAATACATGTAAAATATTTAATAAACTGAGAATCTATTTACCCTTTAACCCAGTCCAAAGTGAATTAATAGCTTATGAAATCATGAGGGACTCACTCTATCACAGCTCTGCAAACCTCCATAGGCATTTGGTGTCTTGGTCTGCTATATGCAGGAATTCCATTACCAACATACTGCACTACCACCTTGGAAATCTTTCTGAGATGCAACAAACTGCCCTTCTCTAAACCTCACTGGTGGTGGGAAGACAGCTAAGAAGTTATTCACCACATCGATATTTCCAGTGACAGTAGAAAAGTATCTGCCATGGATCTGCTTCTGGGCATGGACCGATTGTGGGAGATGAATGTACACAGAGAAACTGCTTTTGAAGATGGAGTTCTGATGCCAGGTTAAAATACAGTACTGGCTGGCAAGTCTTTCTGGGAGGCTGAAGGAGAGGGTGAGATATGTTCACTAGGCTGAAGTTCTACACAGCATTGGACTCTCCGTGTCCAAGTAAAAAATACAGAACCATAGAAATGTAGGGTTGAAAGGGACCTCAAGAGGTCATCTAGTCCACCCAGTATGCTGTGGCAGAACCAAGTAAACTTAGACCATCCCTGACAAGTGTTTGTCTGACCTGTTCTCAAAAACTTCCAATGGTGGGGATTTCCAAAACCTCCCATGGAAAACTATTCCAGAGCTTAACTACCCTTATAGTTAGAATTTTTTCCTAATATCTGACCTACATTTCCCTGGCTGCAGATTAAGCTGATTACTTCTTGTCCTACCTATCATTTTTGCTGCTCTCCTATGGACTCTCCCCCATTTTATCCATATCTTTCTTGAAGTGTGGCACTCAGAACTGTGTGGCACCCAGAACTGGACACAGTACTCCAGCTGAGGCCTCACCAATGCTGATCAGAGTGTGACAATTACCTCCCAGCTTTGAGAGGTGACGTAGTGGGTTGTAATGGAATTAACTGCAAGAAGCTACCCAATACTTTGTTTGAAGTATTGCTGGGAGCATCTCTAGGAAAGGCTCTGGCTTTAACTTGAATCTTCTCCGTGTTAGCATATTCCTAAGAACGAAAGAGCTGTTCCCTGTGAGATTGCCACACAAGCACTAGGGAACCCTTCGAAGATATTTCTGTGTATTAATCATTCATACAGCTCCTCATTTGTGTTTGTTCAACTGGCCCTGATTGGGAAAGCCACCACGCTTATTCCCAGGAAGGGGAGGGTTATACAGTCCCAATACCTTCCTCCAAGTGGCAGTGGTGAGAAGTCCTAAATGAGCTGTAAGACACTGCATTAGTTCTCCCCCTCACCCCCCATAGGAGCGGAACACAGTTCAGAGCAGGTGGCTGGGGAGCCCACGCTATTTCATCCATCTAAAGCAGATGAGCTTCCAAGCAGAGGTTTGAACGGTCTTTCAGCACGGGACAGTCTATAAGAATTGATTGGTTTCTTTGCTCACAGATTGCACTGCATGGCAAGCCCTGTAAATATGCCAGTTAAACATATCCAGAGGTGTGTTAGAAGGCACTGTCCTGTAATAATATCTGTAGCTGTGGATGTACAGAGGGGTGTACAGCATAAAATACACCACTTGGTGGGAGTAGAATGGAGCAGTCATTCCCCTGCCCGGCAATTTTCTTTAGCATTAAACAAGATTTTCTGATTGTTTCTCCCATGTGGTTACTTACCCTGTGGAAACTGTGGTTCTTTGAGTAGTCCATGCGGACCCACTCTAGATGTGTGCATGGGCCTGATCAGTGAGAGAGTGGATTTATTTTTTAATAGCAGTGTTCACTGGGCAACATAGTCATGCTGTGCTGCCTCATGCTTCCATATCGGGGCACAAAGAGTGGGGTGGCTGTGACGCCTCTCAGTTCCTGTGTGGCTGAGGATTCTGAAAAGCGGTGACAGAGGATGGGTTGTGGGATCTGCACTGACAACAACAGCATCCTGAAGAACCACAGTTACTATAGAATGGTGACTTAGTCTTTCTTCTTTGAGGTTGTCAGTGTGGATCTCACTGTAGGTGACCGGCCACCACTACCCTCCCTGAATGGTGGGAGTGAGGGTTTTAACTGTATCAGTCAAACAGTGATTGAAGTACCGCTCTCCTGAATTTGGCATCTGACCAGGCTTCCTTATCAAGTGCATGAAGTTAGTGGGTTGCTCTGTGTAGCCTTATAGATTTCAGAGATCACCATGTTCCTGAAGCAGGTGGAAGATGCCGGCTGTATTCTGGAGAAGTGTGCTTTGATGTCTGGAGGGAGATGCTTGCCAACAATGTGCTAGCAGGTGGATCCCGTGTGATGAGATAGCTTACCCTTTTGATGTGCTGGATATGGCCTGAAAGCCTTGCTTCTGGTGAGGTAATAGATAGAACAACGCACTAGAGAGGTCTAAATAGGCTCTTCCTTTCTCCTGGCACCGAGCGTGGCTTTGGGAAGAAGGCTAGTCAAGCAATCCATTGGTTTAGGTGGAATTCTGAGACCACCGTAGGGATGAACTTGGGATATAATATCAGTACCACCTTGTCCCTATGAAAGGGTGTGTAAGGCAGTCTGGCCATAAGGGCTCGGAGTTCATTAACTCTCTGTGCTGAGATAATGGCCACACAAAAGATGATGTTAAGGTGGTAATCAAAGCACTCGGACAGTGATTCAAAGGGGGATCCAAGCTTTAGAAGGAGGCATTGAGGTCCCAGATGGGAGTTGGGTCTTCGACTGGAAGGCAAGCCCTGTAAGGGAGGCCTTTGAGGAATTTTGATACTGTAGGGCATGCGAAGACCAGCTATGAGTGTACTGGAGTGCGACAAGCAGATATTGCAGCAAGATGAACCCTGGGAGAGTTGAATCCTAACTCTGCATGATCTTGGATATTATTCAGGGGATCAAGTCATGCCAAGACCACGTGCCTTGCATCTGCAGGTGGTTCAGGTGGGTGCCCCAGCTTGTCCTTAAAGCGTCCGTAATAAGCGTTATCAGGAGGGAAAGGACAGAAAACGGCACCCCTTTTCTTATGTTCACTAGGTCTAGCCACCAAGTGAACTCTTGCATGACCTGAGGCACTGAACAGCTTTCTGAGATGTCTGGACAGGAAGTATACAGATGTCAGCCACAACTGTAAGGGCTATACGTGAAGTCTGGCAAGTGGCATATGCATGGACACTGACATGTAGTCTAAAAGTCTCAGACACGTATGCACTGTCTGAGGTAGGTTCTTGCCAATCTGGAGTCAATTAAAGCTCCTCTGAACTCATCTGCAGTGGCTTGAGAAACAATGTCTCATAGTTCATAAGGAGTCCTATTTAAGAGAATAGGGAAAGGAGGTATTCCAAGACTTAGAAATCTCGTGTTGGAACATGCCTCAGCCAGTCATCCAGGTATGGGTGGACATGGATTCCCTACCTCCTTAAATGCTCTCCCACCACTGCTAGGCATTTGGTTAATATTCTTGGTGTTGTGGAGAGTCCAAAGGGCAGAACCTTGCATTTTTAATGGTTGGGCCCCACTGTGAATAAGCCATACATCTGTCCCACAAGAAGTACGCATCCTACAAGTTGAGAGCTGTGAGCCAGTCTTAAGCGTAGAACGAAGGAATGATGGAGGCATGCTGAACCAAAGACAACATATGTATTTGTTGAGTTTCCTCAGATCTAGGATAGGCCAAGACCCCCTTTCTTTTTCAGAATGAGGAAATACTGGGAGTAGAAGCCTCTTGCCTTAAGATCTGGGGGAACCCGCTTCATCTAGGAGCCACAGAGGAAAGAGGCCACTTCTGTTAGTAGTTGGCTGTCGTGAGAAGGATCCCTGAAGAGCAAGGCAGAGGGCAAAGAGTGGAACTCAGTGGGGTGGCTATGGGACCAGTGACTTGATCTCCAAAGTCTCGGCAATCCTCACAAGGAACTCCTAGAATGTTTTAGAGTCATCCTTTGCAGGTGCCGTTGCCGTTGGATACCACTTCATCTAGCAGCGAAGAGTGAAGACCATTTAGTGGTGAGATGAGGCACTGACATTGCTCAGCTCCTGGATCTGTCTCTTCCTAATATTCACGCATCAGTGGTTTGGCCGGGGATGCTGCTGGGGAGAGAGATCTCTTCCTTTTCCTCAGTTCTGGAAGGCTTTGAAGAAGTGTTTAGGTTGAGCTGAAAATTAGTGTGTTGGATACTTGCCGGGTTCTGTCTTGCTGCCACGGCCAGTAAGAGGGAATCAAGACAAAGTTGCAGCCATCCCACCTTTATGCTCTCGGATGAGGCCGCACAGGGTGCATACATGGATCCTGCCACTCCAGTTCCAATCTTGCATGTGCATGAGGCACATGCACACCTACAGAGGGATCCACACTGAGATATACTTGAAGAACATTGGGTTAGCAAAAATGGACTCATACAGGACTCTGAAAGGTGTTGCCAACAGGTCTTCTCAGGATATGACTAGATGACCTCTTCCAAATAAGCAGAGCGCCCTGTGGGAATGTGCCACAATCCTGTCTTACAAAGCAACATGCATTTCAGAAGGTCCAGGGAATCTGCATGGATTGCTCACCTGGCTGTGAAGTCTCTGCAGTTCCTCCAGGCTCTGCCTCAGTTTCCCTCTTTCTCCCTCCATTAACTCCCTCAGGGCCCTTGAGTCCTCACTTGTTTGCCTGATCTGTTCTTCTAAAGCATCATCATCACTTCTCCGAGAACTCTGGCAGCAAGAGAGAAACATCTTGCTCAGCTTTCATTTATAAGTTACAGTTTGCATTAATTTTGTACTGATTTGGGGCCAGCTCTAAGAAAGTACGAGCAAAGTGGGAATGTCACTCTGCAAGAGCTCTGATGTTACAGTACACGTTCACATCCATTTATGCAGTGTCCAGAGGGCTCACAATGCAGCCAGTCACAAATACATCAACTAAGACGAACACACACACAGCCCCTAAGCCTGGGTAGAAAGAACACACACAGGTTACTTACCTTAGCATAAAGATATACAGACACACTCCCCACTCTGTAATACTCTACCCGCATCTCTGACTACAACCCAGCTCTGATATTACCTCTTCATACACTTATTCCTAACCAGCTTTCCATGTTTAGGCCTTTATATGTTATCTCCATTCTCCCTTGAACAAATGCAATCTTGTATTCTTTCTCAACCTTTTATGATTCAATCCCAACTCCTACAGGCACTGAAACTGGTTGGGTCAGGGTTCCCATTCATGTCTGAGGTTTGCAGGTACACATAGCCTGCTGGCTTATTTCTGGAGGTGCCATTCCAGAATGGAGCTGCCTTCAGGTTGGCTGTTTCCTTGTGGGGAACACACAAGTCTTGAGGATGAAGCAAATGGAGGGCCAAGATGTGACTTTTGAGTCTTTGTGAAAGGCTACACATTTCCCCACTACTTTACTCTGTCATGGAGGTTGTCCCAGTTCTCCAAAGAGAGGATCTGCAGGTCACCTCCAGCATGATTCTATTCAATCACCTATTATGTTAAGTTTCTGAGCTCTGCTTCTATCCTCAGTACTCCAAGGCAAAAATAGGTGATATGTTGCTGCAGGAGATTCTCTCTCCCATGCATAGGGGCCACCTCTGGTGGCTTATCACAGGAGGGTTTGTGTCTATACTCTATAGGACCCCAATTCTCATGATAACTCTTACCTTGCTTTTCACTCTCACTGATCTCTTTATATCATTGCAGTTTAAAACAGGGTTGGGAGACTTTAATCAGAAATGATGGTGAAAGAACCAAAATACCATGAGAAAGTTTGCAATATTTTCAAGCTGGCTGAAACTAACACTAAGTAGAACTCTTGCAAGAAACCCTGATGAGTTCTCCAGAGTGATTTCCAGACTGGAGAGATTTGGATGAGTATCTGAACAGAACCTTGATACCTTTTGAGGTCATAAGCTTAAATCCCTTGGGTTGGCATGTCTAAATACTGGCCTACTTGTGATATGTGAGATTGCTGGAAATGGATTGTGCACCCTGATGTCCCATCTTCAAAGCCACAAAAGAATTCTGAAAGCCCACAGAATTAAGAATCTAAAATAACTCATCCATACCAGACTCTTCCTTGCCTAGCACCAACACTGACACCGAAAATCCTTCTCTGTGTCCAGCTACCTACCGGGGAGTCCGTGCCATCTAGAACACTTTGTATCAACCTCTTCAGCTCATTGAGACCGGCACGTAGACTGCCAGCGGGGACATCTTTGGCTGATGAGGTTTCTGAAGACTCATCCATGGAGGAGTCTGTGGAGACTGCAGAGTCTGCGCTGTCATTTCCTCTGAGATGAGAGCAGAGATATCTGACTTGGCAATAGGCCTCCCAGAGCTGCAGTCTCAGCTGGAACAAGACAGCATTATATTAGTCCGTGGCTTCAGGGACCCATGAGATTCTATTGCCTGTAGACTTCCAGGATGTGACCATGCCCTGTTAGCTAGAAAAGTCCTTTGATGCACCCTATCCTAGATATAATATTAATGAAAAACAACAAGTACTTATCTAGTGCTTTTCATCTAGAGGTCTCAAAGTATCATTACCTGCATTGCATATATAAGGAAACTGACACAGAAAGGTTACTTGGTTTGCCTAATGCTACATGGTGAGTCAGCATAGGAAATTGAGATAGATTTCCTGACTTACAGCCCAGTGCCCTGTCCACTGGATCACACAGTCTCCTTGAACAACCAGGACCTGTGTGGCCCTTGCTCTTTTCATCTGTGTGCACGCGCACATGGATTTTAAGTGTACTTTACAATATTGTCTCGTTAGACTGACCTCACACTTGGTAAGGCAACTCCCATCCTTTCATGTATTTATACCTGCTCCTGCATCTGATGAAGTGGGTTCTAGCCCACGAAAGCTTATGCCCAAATAAATTTGTTAGTCTCTAAGGTGCCACAAGGACTCCTCGTTGTTTTTGCTGATACAGACTAACACAGCTACCACTCTGAAACCTTTACAATATGTGTTAGCAGTGCAGCCCTCTCTCTCTCTCCTAACTGGTGTGGTTTTGTACCCCTAGGTAAGTTCACACCAGCATGTGCACATGTATTAATGCAGTGCTATATCAGATAAAAAAAGTGTTGGATGACTACGGTGTGGTTTGCAATAGACTGTGACTGTGGGTTTCTTAACTGATATCCATAGCAGCTTTGTGGAATGTGTGGTGTGATTCATTGCCGTTTGCACTAGTCTGCTATGCTTTCCTAATCTGCTATGTGCGTTCATATGGTGCACATTTACAAAAGTTCATACGCTTCCCCAGTGTGCAAGGATGATCGTACCTGCTCTCTCTCTTGTTCCAGTTCTTCTGCCTCCATGCTCTGCTCAATCTCAGATAGCAGGGATGTGCTGGTTGTGTTGAAACTTTGGAGACTTCTCTCCTCGCTAAGCTCTTCTACCTTTCCCTGGAGCTGCCGACAGGACAGCCGAACCTCCTGGAGCTCCAGCTGACTTTGATGCAGCTTCCAAAGGAAATCAAAGGAAAAAACAAAACTAGTGAATATGACTGAGGACTAGATGAATCTCTCAGCTCATGAAGGACCTTGGTGGGAGCCCTGAAAAGAGGATTTCCCTGCATGTGGGAGGAACGGTCTTTGCTGCTTGTCTAATTTCTAAAGCTTAACAGTCTGACATTATTACCAAAACTTTACTTGCAGCTAAAACTAGACATGGGCTGGGATCTAAAATATGTTGAAGACCCAAAATCACTAGGTTAGTTATGGCTAAGATGTATTATGAAGAATTCCAGAAGGAGCTAAGGAAAAATTAGGTAATTAGACAACAAAGCAACAACTGAATTAAAAAAAATCACACAACCATTTGTGTTTCAAAGAGATGTAGTTAAACCCTGGTCATTCAAACCCCAGTTAACCAAGATTCATATATCCACTGCATCTAAAATTCACAGAGAACCATTTCACTAATTTGAAACTCCAGTTATCTGAATGTTTCAGATATCCCTCAAGGCATTTAAATCAGGGCAGCATATCTGTAGTGAGAGGGTACAGTAAATGATTATTTACAAAAATATATGTGACGATATACTTGTAAGTGATGTAAACGGAAAGTAACACAAATATATTAGGTCTCTTGTTACACTGCTGGTACAAAGTCAAAGCAGTAAACCCTAGTATTGGGTGCAATCACTTTCTACACAAATAACAGGCAGACCAAAATTCAGTGGACACAAGTGCATGGGAGATAATGTACATTAAAAGGAACAGTTTAATCCATCTGTTTACACTGGCAGGTTCTGAATTAGTGATAGCTTCTAAGGAAAAAGATCTAGGCATCATTGTGGATGGCTTCGTGTACAGAGGTGTTCAAAAAATCTAAGATGCTAGTGTGTACTAAGTAGGGAATAGAGAGAAGTATGAAAAAAATACTATGACACAACGATGGTAAGTCCTCACCTTGAATACCGCATTCTGCAATGGTTCCCTCATCTTAAGAAAGACAGCAGAAAAGGTCCAGTGGAGGGCACCAAAATTAGTTAGAGGCATGCTGTGGTGGGGGCGGGGTCCAGATGTGGCAAGATGAAAAAAGACTAGGAGTATGTAGTTTGGAAAGGAGAAGAGTTCTGATAGATAATATTTTTCTAAATACTGTATACTACAAAAAAAGCAGTTGGGAGCTCCTATTTAACTCTCTCCCATTACATGAGAACTAGAGGGCACTTGCTGAAATTAAGAAGTGGAAAAATAAATGAATAAAGGAAATATTTTAATGTAATGTATAATTAGTCTATGAAACTTACTTGTGCAGATTGAGGCACATAGCTTAGTAAATTTTAAAATCTGATTAGATTTTATCTGTGAATAAATGACATTAATTAGAATAAAATTATAGAGGCTGGTGAAATGGACAGTTCAGGATGTTAGTAATGGCAGAAAAAGTCTTTCACTTCTAGGTCACCAGTTCAAATCCACACCAGGCTGGTAGCAGATTACTGAGCAGCGCTCAGATTGTAATGACTTTCATCTGCATAAAATGAATTGGTGGATTTCAGTCCAGTTCCCGGTGGACAGGTGTCCAAGTCAAAAACCCACCCTCACAGCTCACATTAACTGGCCCCCAAAATGGCAGTCTCACAGCAGAGAGGCCAAGGAGACTGAGCTCCCGGGATGGAGTTCCTCCAAGCCCGGATTGAGGAACAGTGGTAGGGCAGAGTGAGAAACTTTCAGTTTCCAGGACCGTTGACCCTGAGTTCAGGAAGAAATTCTTCCCCTCATCTACTATGGTAAATCAGGATTCTAGTTAAGTGCATTATAGGGGATTTTGCACCTCCTGCTGAAGGAGCAGCCAAAGTCAGACAGAAAATACCAGTCTGTTTGTGTAGCAGTTCCTATATTCTTGTATTCCACAGACTAGCAGAGAAAACAGGGAGCTAATTGCCAAAGAATAAAATAGCCGGTATAGCCACAAACCTGCAGTGAGTAGGGTGAATTGAGAAAAGAAACCATAACAGATCACTCACCACCCAGAAACAGGCCCTATAACACTGACATAGCAACTTGTTCAACATCATTCCAGGAGTAATGTTTACTAAGGTGAGCATTGGCCTGCTAAACCCAGGGTTGTGAGTTCAATCCTTGAGGGGGCTAGTTGGGGATTGGTCCTGCTTTAAGCAGGGGGTGGGACTAGATGACCTCCTGAGGTCCCTTTCAACCCTGATATTCTATGAAGAGATGCTGAGAACTCCATGGGTGTGTCATGAACCTTTTGAATAGTGACCGATCTGAGGCTGGCTACCATGCTCTGGACCTCTGGCCAAAATAACCATAAGCGGACCTTATTGGAGTTAGTCCCAGTAAGAAATCAGCAGATATGCAACCAGATTCCTCAACCTCCATTGAAGTACCTGTTTTCCTTGATCAAATGTTCTCACTCCTTGTTCTAATAGTTCATTTTCTCTTCCTTTAGTCTCCTCTGTGAGAGTTCCCATTCTCTGCAGGCCATATCTAGGCTCTACCCACTCTGTTGTTCCTCTGTCATCATAAGAGTAATTTTACTCTTCCCTTTGGTCTCCTATCTCCAAATTCTCATTCTCTTAATTGTAGGTCCTATCCCAGAACCCCTCCTTTATCCCTTCTTAGCTTTCAGAGTTCCATTTTCTCTTTAATTTGAGACTCTCTCTCCACCTCCTGTTCTCCTCACCTGCAGATCCTTATCATGGCTTTGTCTTTCCAGGACCAGCACTCGCTCCTGCAGTTCCTCCACGGTTCCCTGAAGCAGATCGTTTTCCTCCATCATGGCACTAAGGCGACACTCCAGCTCCCGCTTCCTATCTGTAAGCATCTTAATCTGAAAGGGAAAGAGAGCTCGAGGTGGGCTCCAGGCTTTGGGAATTTTTTTTTTCTTTTACAATGTGGTAAGAGAAAAGCAGCAGGAACCAGAGAACGTCTGTGTCTGCACCTGTATGAGAGAGACTGTGCCTCTTTATGCAACTCAGAGCTTAGGAAGAGGCTGAAAGAAAACGCCTCCCACCAGAAAACTCTGTGGAGCAGAGTGGGAGTGCAGCTCCTGAGACGCTGGAATGTGCGTTGCCAGGCAAACGTAGAGGGAGGGAAGGGGAGAAAACATTGTGTACCTTGGAATTTCCTAAGAGCTACAGTAAAGCATGACCCTACCCCCCTCCTAAGGATTCACCCAGACCATAAAATCTGCAAGAATGTGAAAAGCTAGTTACTCAGCCCAGCTTTATTATGACTCTGTTCCTGGTGTGAGCAAATGTTGGAGTTCCCAGGAAGGGAACTCTCCTGCGTTTTTACAGGGCCACTTACTGGAATCCCCAGGAGAGAAGTGTGTGTGTGTGTGTGTGGGGGGGGGGGGGCGTTGTGATCGTACACCTTGTTCTTTGCTGTATGTTTGGTTTGATGATTTCTCAACACGATATAATTTTATGCTTTAAAAAACAGCCTGATAGTTTTATGCAACAATTACTGATATCTCCCCAACAATTACTTGCTTTAAAATAGATTCAGGCCTTTCAATTGTCCAGTGCAGCAAGCGCAGGTGATGAGGGGCAATGTGCCAAGTCCATTCACTTAGCAAGAAGCTGTATATAGGATGATTCAGCACTAATAAAGGCCACTGTTTATTTAACCAGGAAAGAGAATACATTTTCCCATCTAGCTATCTATCCAGGTTCTTCTACGGTGCCTACCACTATGATACCTGAGTGCTGGGGGTATGTTTTGTACACTGTCCAATGCCATCAGCTGTTCTTCAACTATGCTCACAGACCTTTGATGCTCCCAGTACTTCCTGGTCAGTTCCTACACCATCTCACATGGCTTGGTCCAGCAACTCATGTTCCCTAGGCCTATCTGATACCCACTCTCTTAGCTGCTCCCTAGTAGTGTCCGGGGTCCTTTCAGACCTCTCCGATAGCTTGGGGAATATGCGCAAAGGTCTCTTCAAATCTCTTTTGCAGCTCCTTGAATAACCTGCTGGTTCTCTCCAGGTTGCCCTCCCACCTGTTCTGGATGCACTCCTAGCCCCCATTAACACATGCCCTAGATGCCTTAAACCATCTCAGATATTGGTCTAGCCATTCTATGGTTGCCTTCTAGACTCTCCTCTAATCCCCTCTGCCTTACTGTTCTCTAGGTCTTCTCCAGTACACCCATGTTAGTTGCTAACTGTCCTCCAGGCTGTCTCTGATATTCTTCCACCTGGCTGCCTTCCAAGCCCTATGTTTATGGTTATGTACCTAGTGTACAGATGGTACCTGGACACAGATTAACTAGACAGTCATCTGTCCTGGAGAAAGGGGGAATGCTGTATTCATCCAGGGGAATCAAGTGTTTGGAAAGATGATATAATAATAATTAATTATTATTAATGGAGATATCCTATCTCCTAGAACTGGAAGGGACCTTGAAAGGTCATCGAGTCCAGCCCCTTGCCTTCACTAGCAGGACCAAGTACTGATTTTGCCCCAGATCCCCAAGTGGCCCCCTCAAGGACTGAACTCACAACCCTGGGTTTAGCAGGCCAATGCTCAAACCACTGAGCTATCCCTCCCCCCATAAGGAATATTATGTCAATTTTGTATATCTGCATTTCTCTATTTATAGAACACCTCCTGTACATATTAGGACATTATTCTTCTATGAGTAATGATTGCTGAGAAGTCTCTTCCCCTACAAGCATGACTTCAATGTAATGGAGAGAAGGGATGCAATAGAGAGAAACACAGAACAAACAGAAGGACTGCATTTTACATTAGTACTTGTTATAAAACTCAGTAATGAACACCCTGTGAATAAGTAAAAAAACAACCCACAACTGTCCTGCAGGCCTTGGGCCAAGGCAAGGGGGTGAGGGGAAAAAATGGGCTGAAAGCGCAAGACAGGAAGGACCTTAACAGGTGGGGCATGCACAGTGATGGTAACAGACATGCATTCAAAACTCAATCAAAGCATCTGTACTTACTTCAAGGACCTGCTGCTCCACACCAAGGGGAAGAGGACAGGAAGGGAAAAGGAAAAAAGGGGGTAGGGAGGGGAAGAGAAGCAGAAATTTAGGAAAAACTCTTCTAATCAGTTAAAAAGTAGTAGGATTGTACAATAGGGTTTTTCCCCACTCCTCCAGGTCCTTCATATTCAAATCTCCCATCCTCCCCAGATCACAGAAGGAAAAGGAAACAAACAACATACTGGCCAAGATATCCAGAGCTAAAATAAATATAAAGGACGGCCTCATGTTTCCACATACATCTCAAATGCAGGAGAGGATTTCTGCTTTCTTCTCAGCCATTCAGAACAGCTCCCTCCTCAGAAGTGGAGTGTGTGTTTGGATGTGGCCCACTGGAACATACCCACATTTTGTCTCTAAAAGCTCCCCCTTGCTGTCTCCCCTGCTTTACATCTTCCTGACAGGATTATCTTTTAGACAGGGGCAAAAACAAACTGAAACAGGATGAGGCGCTCTCACTGCACCAGTCAGGAAGAAGGAGCTGTGTTTTCCAGCTCACTGTATATACTCCTGCCTTTACAACATTATCCATACTCAGAGTTGAATGGCAGGGAATGTCTTCCACTGAGCTCTCAGAGAGACGTGCTTCTTCCAAAACATTCTTTCATGACAGTAGCTGTGCCTGTATGACAGTCACCACCTTAAAGAGGGTAAACTTAAAGGCCTTTAGGTGACTAACACACTTTTGTACATGCAGTGTTGTTGTAGCTATGTCAGTCCCAGGATATTAGAGAGACAAGGTGGATGAGGTAATATCTTCTATTGAACCCACTTCTGTTGGTGAGAGACACACGCTTTTGAGCTTACACAGAGCTCTTCTTCAGGTGACCTGAACATACACACATTTTGGCTCCTCAGAGATCCACCTCACTGTCTCCCCTGCTTTCCATCTTCCTGATAGGATTAAGTGACCTGAAGAAGAGCTCTGCGTCAGCTCAAAAGCGTGTCTCTCTCACCCACAGAAGTTGATCCAATAAAAGGTATTACTTCACCTACCGGGTCACACTTGGGTACACTAACTCAGGCTGTTTTCAAAACAGGGGACAACTCTGCTACTTATATACAGGAGTCCTGTTGGTGTGAACGAGGAGCATCAGTTGAGAGAGAAACACAGGTGGCCAACTAAATTAATTAGCTCCTTCTGCCCTCTAGCTAGCATCCCTTTTTCTTGCTGGCACAAACTATCACGATTAGGAATTTGGTTTTGTTTACCCAGTTCAGAGGGGTTCATTACATAAGATTAAAATATCACTGAGTACCTTGAGAGACGTATCAAACCTTAAACCACCATGATCAGAAGGCCACTTACCTCAGCCTGGAGACTTTCGAGTCGTACTATATGTTGACTGGTTGATGAGTTCTTCTCCCGGAAGTCCTCTCGAAGGGTATGGACCTGCATTGAGAGTTGTCTCTCCACCTCTGATGCCTGCAAATAGGAGGCCACACACAATTACCTCAAAATGAGAAACAGGGGCAGGAAAAAGTCCGGAAAGTGATTAGCTTCTCCCACCCAAGGTGGATTTTATAAACGTGAAGGAAATCCCTAAATTGATGTTATTTCCCAACAAAGTCTGGAATCACTAAAAATTCAGAAAAGGGGAGGCACACTGTGAGCTGGCTAACCCTCCATACACAGCTGCTGAAGATGCTTGAGTTGCATAGGGTTATAAATCAGTGCAGAAGTCTTCCCACCCAGCCTCCTAGAACCACTGCAATTAGCAACCATCTCAAGGATGGGGACAACCAAAGAACACAGCCCACAGCTTTCCTCCATTTCACTTCGCACACTCCTACGGCATCCAGGGGCTGTGCTGAGCCTCAGCATTAGTAGACCAAATTTACCTCATTTGCATCTATTTATCTATGGCACAAGGAGAGGAATAACTTGACAGTGAGGGTAGCTGGAAGTTGATTTCTCTGGGTCAATCATGTTGTTTCATTAAAAGATTTAAAGTGATCTCTGGCACCCCACACTAAGCCCTGGGCCATCTCTCTACTGGTATGGTTCTAATAATCTTTGCCTTAGGTCTATGGCCTGATAAAGGGGGAGATGCTTCAGGTGCATCTCTGAATGGGGTTTGTTATGCTCTTCCCTTTGGTTTTGTCAGCAAAGATGGCTCCCAGGTTGGTATGATGAGGCTTGAGAATAGTTCCAGAACATTCAACCAGCCATTCCTCAGAGACTACTGCAGACCTTCAGCTGTAGTAATAGCCACAGAACAACCCTACTGCCACTCAGAAATTCAAAACGATCCCTGAACATAGCCTACTAAAATCATAAACAAGGAAAAAGAGCAAAGCCACTTTTTCCAGATTGGAAAAAAATGGTGGTAAATCGGAAAAAGCTGGTTTAATTGGTTCTCTCAGGATTTCCTGCCTCCCTGTATGTCAAACCTAATTCAAAGAAGCCAGTCCCTGACCCCTATTAATAAGAACCATAGCACCCAAAGGTCATGCCTATATCTGTCAATAAAAAAGGCTCTGTTGTGGGCTACTAACTGATTTTAGTGTCCATCCTGGTCCATTTCCAGCTTGGAAAAGAGGAGACTAAGGGGGGATATGATAGAGGTATATAAAATCATGAGTGATGTGGAGAAAGTGGATAAGGAAAAGTTATTTACTTATTCCCATAATACAAGAACCTAGGGGTCACCAAATGAAATTAATAGGCAGCAGGTTTAAAACAAATACAAAGAAGTTCTTCTTCACGCACCGCACAGTCAACTTGTGGAACTCCTTACCTGAGGAGGTTGTGAAGGCTAGGACTATAACAGCGTTTAAAAGAGAACCGGATAAATTCATGGTGGTTAAGTCCATTAATGGCTATTAGCCAGGATGGGTAAGGAATGGTGTCCCTAGCCTCTGTTTGTCAGAGGATGGAGATGGATGGCAGGAGAGAGATCACTTGATCATGGCCTGTTGGTCCACTCCCTCTGGGGCACCTGGCATTGGCCACTGTCGGTAGACAGGATACTGGGCTAGATGGACCTTTGGTCTGATCCGGTACAGCCATTCTTATGTTCTTATGTTCTTATCCTACCCTGTGCCAATATATTGTGTTTCTGGCTCTTGCTTTAATTGTCACTTCTGAATGACACTGCAAATCCCCCATTTTATTTGTCTTTTTTAACCATTGTTGTTACAGGTGCAGCACGTACCCACTACAATAAAAACATAGCGATATGGAAGACAGCCTTAAGAAGCAGATGCAATGTTCTCAGCATCTTGATCAGTTATCAGATTAATCCTAAACAGGGTCAATGAATTGCAGGTTTTGTATCTGATTAATTAGCCTTGTAAAGATGCTTTGGCATACTTCAACATGAAACATTGTATACATATAAGACAACCATCCTCCTCAGATGAAGGATGCTATAAAGGTCTTTTTCTGTGAGTATGACACACTCAACTTCCACTGATGTCAACAGGAATTTAAGAGACTAATAGGTACAATTGGTGCTACACAGGACGGGGCTTTAAAAGAGCAATATATGATGCTATTATCTGAGGGCCAACAATAGTATTAAGCAATGTAAACTCAAGTTGTGCATAGAGATAATTAATTCAACATTAACTCAGTCTGATTTTCCATGCGTATCAGCTGACTCAAGACATGGTTTTGTATGTGTGTATGCAGGTACCCACACCCAAGTTATGCAAGCACTCAGAACTCCAGGAACAACAGTGTTTCAGAAGATATGCATAGGATTTGATGTTGCAGAGTCTAATCTAGCTGTAGGATGATGAACTATATAGACAAATAACATGGTACTAATACAGAGAAGAAGAAATAATGCAGCAAAAAGTAATTCAGGTAAGAGAAAAAGAACTTGTTGCAATACACCCAGCTGGTTTGGGTAGGCCCATTAGAGACCTCAGAAGTCCACACATTTTAATTACCTTTACATCATGAACTTGTAAAAATTTGAAATGCAATAAAAAATGCTTTGGCATGGGCCCCCTCGCCATGCTGTTTCCTAGAAAATAATGTTTGATTTCCAGTAAGTGATTTTTGTTAACGAGAAACAAATCTCTATGCCATTCAGCTATGCAGATGTCATCTCAACCAGGAATCTTTTATTACTTATTATTATTATTTTTAAAAATTTAATATGGAATATTATGTGATGAGTGATGGTTTAGCATGAAATCTACATGGAAAATGGCAAAGTTTTTTGTTTTTCTCAAAACAGAAGACAAGTTGTCTTGCTGAAAAACCTGATGGATGAAGTGTTCTGCTTTAGCAGATAGTTATGATTGAAGTGGGGTTGTGGTTGACTCAGTTTTACATTTCAAGGAAGGAGGTGAGAAAAGTGGTTCATGGCATTGTGTGATTTCAGTGGCTACAATTTAAAGGGGAGTTTACTGCACTGCAAATATTACTAGCATAGTGTGCTTTCCCGTCCACCCACCCCATCCCAGAACAAGTTCCACCGGGACTCATGCATCCGATGAAGTGGGTTTTAGCCCACGAAAGCTTATGCCCAAATAAATGTGTTAGTCTCTAAGGTGCCACAAGTACTCCTCGTTCTTTCTGCTGATACAGACTACACAGCTACCACTCTGAAACCTGTCACCAGGACTCTGTGATTCTTTTAGCTTTGTGGTAAGCTTGGAAGTGGAAAAGAAAAGCATATCCACTTTGACTATCTGCTCAGTGGTAAATTATGTCTCTACCACTATTCTTTGAAAAAGTAAAAGGTAAGGCAGAGTAGGCTATTTATCTGCTGAGGCCTCAAGCTGGCTGATATGCTTGATTGGGCTGAATCATCAGTGCAACACAATCCAACACTTACACAACAGAGACACAGACTGATATATGCCATGTTGGGCTTTTTGGGGGGTTAATATGATTACTATATTAACATAGCTAACAAGACTGAAACATAGTTTTAAATCACCTGCTAAGAATTTTTTTTTTTTACTACTTTGTGATGAGGGAGAACACAAATTCACTGTTGTCATGGGGCATGTCTACACTAGTAAAAACAGGTGTATTTGTACAATGTGATAGCTAACACACAAAATCTTAATGTAGACATGGCAAGTTGTAGTTTTAGCTCGATTCACCTGGCTAAGGTCATCTTGTGGAGGTGAGTAAAATAACACCTTCCTGAGCCACATAAAGTGTGGGAAACATAGTCACCCACCAATAGCCTAGTGGAGATAAAAAGGAAGTGACCACATCACATGTTTCTTTATTTCTCTCCTCAACAGCATGGAGAGAAATGGTTCCAATCCAGAGTCACCCTTAGCTAATCAAATAATTTATTTTTACATTCCCAAATTTTCTAGCATTCACAGATCCAAGAAGATCACTTCTCAGCTGGTCGCTGTGTATTGAGATCCATTTGTCACTGTTGAATTTTCGTGCCAGCTTGGTTCTGGAGGTTATTAATGCTGCTGCCAAATTCACTTCTCCAGATATGGATTGAAAAGGACTGAATTTTCCTCCTACATTTAAATTATTTTATAGAAAAAAATCTCAACAGAATCAAATGCTCTAAAGGTTACAGAGCAACACAAGTTTCAGTTAAACAATAAGTAGAATCAGAAAACCTAAATATTTATTATTTTGATTTATAAAGTCCCCAAATTGCTCAGCTCATGTTCTGCCTAACATTTAACAATGTCTGATTTTAATATGTCCATTTACCTTTAGTGTTCTCAAAGATCTTGTCTTTGCTCTACCTTTTCCTTCAGAGGTGGATTAAGGTTTCCTGGGGCCCTGGGCCAGAGTAAGTGGGGGGCCTCCCCCACCCCTTCCATCTGTGGCCTCACACCTGTTCGGCCCCTTCCGCCTGTGGTCCTGCCCACAGCCCCACCCCTTTCTGTCCCTTCCACCCAGGGTCCCCTGCCCACTGCAGCCCTTTTGCTCCTTTCTGCCCACCCCGCCACTGTGGCCCCAAGACCAGAGAAGCTCTGTCCCTGTACCATGGCCCCGTGATGTGCAGTGGGGAGTGAGAGCTCCTCCAGTCCCAGGGCTGCAGCAGGGGTCCAGGTGCTGGAGTTTTCCCCTGCTGCCCCCAGTGCTTCTGCAGGGGATCAGGGTCAGGACGCTGGGGCTTCTTGCGTCCCACCTGCCCAGTGCTTCTGCCGGACAGCGGGGTCAGGCATGGCGGCTTCCCCTGCCTCCCTGCGGCTTCTGCTGGGGATGGGTGGGGGTGCTGCGGCTTCCCCTGCCCAGGGACTTCTGCCGGGGATGGGGTCGGGGACTGCTGGGGGAGGGGCTTCCTCTGTTCCACCCACCCAGCACTGTTGTCGCAGAGTGGGCTTGGGGTATGGGGGCTTCCCCGCCCGGCACTGCTGCTGGAGAGCGGATCATTCTGAGATCTGTTAGCAGGAGTGTTGTAAGCAAGACACAAGAAGTAATTCTTCCACTCTACTCAGGACTGATAAGTCCTCAGTTGGAGTGTCCAGTTCTGGGCCATCACACTTTGGGAAAGATGTGGACAAACTGGAGAAAGTCCAGAGGACAGCAACAAAAATGATTAAAGGTCTAGAAAACCTGACCTATGGGGGAAGAGTGAAAAAACTGGGTTTGTTTCAGCTGGAAAAGAGAAGATTGAGGGGGGACATAACAGTCTTCAAGTATGTAAAATATTGTTATAAAGAGGAGGTGATATATTATTTTCCTTAACCACAAAGACAGGACAAGAAATAATGGGCTTAAATTGCAGCAAGGGAGATTTAGGTTAGACATTAGGAAAAACTTCCTAACTGTAAAGGTAGCTAAGCACTGCAACAACAGGGAGGTTGTGAAATTTCTGTCACTGGAGGCTTTTAAAAACAGGTTAGAAAACACCTGTCAAGGGATGGTCTACATAACACTTAGTCCTGCCTCACTGAGGGGACTGTACTAGGCGATCTACTGAGGTCCCTTTCAGTCCTATATTTCTATGATTTTGGCCTCAAGTGTTTAATTAAAGACTTCCTTTTTTTACTAGATGCTTTCTACTGGAGCCCTGATGAATGTCTCCGTTTTTTTCTTTTTAACTGCTAAGAAATAAAACCAAGCAGATAATGTAGCAGAAAAATGTGATTTATGAGATAAAATAATCCCAAGAGCTTTAATATTGGAATTTATGAGAACTGCCAGGCTCAGAGGAAGATACAAACTTTCCTAATGTTTGGGGAAATTTTGGATCAAATTTTCAAAGGACCATTTCTGAAAATAAGTCCTATATAGAAAGCTAACAAGACTGTAAGAAGCCAGCCTCTTTACCTAATGTACTTTTATAAGGAAGACAATATAAATTTAATGAAGACTATTCAAGACAAATGTTAGTTTACTAAATCATATATAATAGGAGAGACAGCTCTTAATTAATGGCAAAGCGGAAAAAAAATGAAAGTGACTGAGTTACTCATTTACTAATTTGCCAATAGCTGAGTTCAAGAGCTGTCCTTTCCTCTGTCACTGCTCCTGGATCATTAACACTTACAGTTCAGCAGTTTCATGCACTGCCTCCATGGCTTTAAGGTACCTGCAATATCTCCAATTTTTAAAGGGGACGGCAGAGGAACCATGAATGTGGGTCTTGAAAGGTAAGTAGAAAAGGAAATTATTATTATTTTGTTTTAAAATACATTTCTCCATAATAATAAAGTTTTTAATATATGTCCAGTTATTGCTTTGGGAGCTTAAAGATTTTTACCAATGCTTCCAATTCATGTCAATTCATTTATTCAGGTCCACGCTAAACAGTGACTCTAAGAGCAATATCATGGAGTTCCTTGTTTATGGCCTCTCAATAACTCCAGATTAAATGTGCTCATTTTATAAGTGAAATGAAGCCTTTCCTAATTGCCAGCCACTGTAACTCAAACTGTTAACAATTGTGTTGACTAGTTAGCAGTTATGACTTTGAACACACAAAGAGAAATCTTTCCACGCTTTCTCTGTAGCACCTGTTATCGTAGTTTCTAAGTGCTATATAGTTAATTTAGAGCTGTGACGTGTTTCTTATTGTGGCCTTGCGTGGATTCTGTCCTTTGCCTCTCCAAGGGTACGTCTACACTACCTGCCGAATCGGTGGGCAGCGATCGATCCAGCGGGGATCGATCTATCGCGTCTAGTCTAGACGCGATAAATCAACCCGAGTGCTCTCCCGTCGACTCCTGTACTCCAGCTCGGCGAGAGGCAAAGGTGGAGTCGACGGGCGAGCGTCAGCCGTCGACTTACTGCAGTGAAGACACCGTGGTAAGTAGATCTAAGTATGTCGACTTCAGCTACGTTATTCACACAGCTGAAGTTGCGTAACTTAGATCGATCCCTTCCCCTCCCCCCCCGCTAGTGTAGACCAGGGCCAAGATTACAGATTTCAGGGGCCAGATCAGCTCTTTCTCCCCCCCCACCCCCATAGTAAGAAAGTGCCATTTCTACATAGAGAACACGGTGGGTGAGGTAATATCTTTTATTGGACCAACATCTGTTGGTGAGAGAGACGACCTTTTGAGCTTACACAGAGCTCATAATTATCTCGCTCACCCACAGAAGTTAGTCCAATAAAAGACCACCATTTCTACATAGTCACTTTGCAGTGCAAAACCACCCTGAGTAAAAGGTTAATCTCTATTACATAGTTCAATATAAATTATACAGTATCTTGTGCTAGATATTGTGGCTTTCTATGTTAAAAAATTACACTGGAAAAATTAGAACTTCTGTCTGTATCACATGATGGAAGCAAAAAAATTCCTAACACTATTTGAAAACTCTTCTATGGTAAAGGCTTTAAGAAGTGATTTTTTCACACAGTTGAAGGGCTGTTAGCATTCCATAGTAGGTTTAATATCCTAGGATATTTTTAGAACATTGGCATTTTCAGTGTCCGTGAAAGTGTATGTTTGTCTTTCTATCCACAGTTGGGTTGTTGCACTGTTGCAGGTATATTTCATTCAGGAGCAATGGGTGAATATGCCCTATCTGCTTAGCTAATGTGTGGAAGTATTTCATTTTCTGAAAGAGGTTTCTTTCTACCCAGTATCAACTCCCTTAATGTCTGCAAGCAACGCCTGCAAATATGGAGCATCACCCACTCACCTACAGCTGCTCTTTCCTCACCTGCAATTTGAGTGAAGCTGACAGGTTCAGGACTCCTCTAGCCTGGCAGGGAGTCTTAAATCTTGAAGTTCTGTCTTCTGGTCTATGGGGTACGATCAGAAGCCAAGTACTTAACCTAGACAGACCTAAGGGAAGCCCAATTGATGGAAGTTCCAGAAAGAGTAGCCATGGATCCTGTACTTGGAGACAGAGGCACTTGGTAAGTGGTGTGTTTAGTCCATCTGTTGTTTGTTTTGTTTTCCAAGAGGGTCATGTGACTGGGCTGTGGGCTCTGAATAAGCCAGGTAAGACAGGTTTGTTTGTTTATGTCTTCGTGAGAACCATGTGGCTGTCATCCTGGGGTCTTTGATCAGCTCCAGTGTCTGAAGTATGAGTGAGTAATTCCTCCCTGTTATTTAGGGGGTGGGTTTAAGCAGTGAGGTTTAGTATATGTCAGTTGCCTGGCAAACAGGAGCAGCAAATGGGAGTTTCAGCGGGAGTTTAGACAGGGAATATGCTAGGCTTTCATTCTATATGAAGTTCTATGCTCAGTAGCGTGATGGAACAGTGCTGACCTGCAACAGATATACCACGTTTTCTTTCCTGCCTGAAACCAGAATGAACTTCCTCTGTATGAAGTGTGAAATTATGACTGGGTTGGAAGAAAAAGAACAGACACTGGATCATCAGAGAGGGTGAGGAGATTTTGGATAATCTGATTTGGGAAATATCACCACCCCAGATTCAAGAAAGAAAGGAGCTGGCCGCCAAGGAGCCAGAGTGTGTGGAAACCAGAAAGGAGGCTGGGCAGTTTGTAACCATCAGAGACAAGAGGACCAGGCAGCATTCTATATGTGTGGAGGCAGATGAGGATGGGCAGGCTGTGACTATGAGAAAAGAGGACCAGGAGGACTTACTTATAGCGAGAAGTATTTAATCATTGTGTTCTTAGCATGGAAACTGCAGAAAATATCTCTGAAGATCCAGTTGGTTGAGTGGAATGCAGAGATGTATGGGACACTCCTGTGAATGGCTACTCAGCCTAACTCACAAGACAATCAAGCAAGTCTGCAAAGAGATCTCCAACTATCAAAGGAGATTCTATACTAAGGAGATTGAAAGAAAGTTCTGTAACGGACAGATGGGCATCAGATGGTGTGCTCTGTTCCTGGAGGCAAGATGTATGTGACCTTGCTCAAGTCATTTAATTTCTCCTTGCCTCATAACTCACTGAAGATTTTATAGGCTTCTGAAGTCAGCGGACAATGATCCACTGGTAGATATCCAGTGCATATCCGCACTAATGACATTGTTTCATGGGATACTTCACAGACTTCAGGAAGTCTGTAGGGTGCTAAAGGAGAAGAATGTCCTTGTGATTTTTTTGGAGATACTTCCTGTCCAATGAACAAAGGAAGATAGAAGGCGGAAGATTCTGGAAATGAATCACTGGCTAGGTAAGTAGTGTTAGGATTGAGAGTTTTCATTTTGAGGAACGTAGGTCCAGCTTCTATGAGTAGAGGGGGCTGTACAGTTTGGATGGCCTCCACCTCAGTAGAATGGGAACCAATCTTCTAGGGAACAGACTGGCTAGACTAGTCATGAGGGCTTTAATCTAACAACAAAAAAGTAAAGGTGAAAATTGGAAACAAATGAACATTCATTTAGCACAAAATCAAGATGCTGAAAACAAAATTAATCAGGCATCAAGGGTCATGAGGAGAAGAAATTATTTAATTGCCTATATGTCAATGCTGGGAGCCCAAGTAATAAACAAGAGGAATTAGCATTGCTCATTTATGAGAATAAATTTGACCTAGTTGGTATTACTGAAACCTGGTGGGAAAATTCACATGATTGGAATTTTAAAATATACAGTTATAGGGAAGGGATGAATGGGCAAAAGATAGGGGAGTGGCATTCTATATAAAAATGGCATTAATGGTTTTTGAGTCATGGACACCTCGAAAGCAAATCATTTTGAATGTTTATGGATCAATATTCTAACAGATGCATAAGATAAAGCACTAGTTGGTGTCTGTTACGGGTCACCAAATCGCTCGAGAGAATATGATAGCCGGCTTTTAAAGTACCTGGATACAATGTGTGTATGGGGTGGGGGGGAGGGGGGCGGGGAACTGCCTTACCATGGGAGATTTCAATCTGAATGATATATGGTGGAGACCTCCTGCTGCCAGTGCTAAAATGTCCTTGGAATTTCTAAAAACCTAGATGACAATTTCCTAACTGAAAAAGTGCTGCATCCAATGTGGGGGAATTCTATATTAAACCTCATCCTGACAGATAAAGAGGAATTGATCACAGAACTAATAATTAGTGGATGCCCATGTACGAGTGATCATGACTTGATTACATTTGTTATGTGCAAACAGAATAAAGTCCAAAACAGTAATATAGTTAAATGTGATGATTTAAAGGGGCCAATTTCACAAAGCTGAAAACAATTATTTGCCAAATCAGGTGGAAGAAGGAATTTAAACTGAAAATTGAGAATGATAATTAGGATCCGTTTAAGAACATTTTATTAGATGCCCCAAAAGACACAATCAAGAAAGAAGATTACACTGATTAAAAATCCAACCTAGCTTAGCGGGAAGTGAAAGCAGCTATAAAAAAAAATGGAAAAAAGAGAAGTTGATAGCAATGAATATAAACTGGATGCTATGAAATGTAGAAAATTGATAAGAGAAGCAGAAGGACATAAGGTGAACTCTTTGGCCAACGGAGACAAGGACAATAAGACGGAGTTATGTATATTACCAAGAAAAGGAATCCTAATAATGTTGTTGGTCCATTACTAGATGGAAATGGTAGGACTGTCAATAATAATGCAGAAAAGGCAGAAGAGATCAATGAATACTTCCGTTCTATATTTGGGAAAAGGTTGGATAAAGTAGTGCTATCCAGTGATGATAAAACACTTTCCATTCTAACAGTAATTCAGGAGGATGTTGAACAGCAGCTACTAAAGTTAGACATTTTAAAATCAGTAGGTCTGGATAACTAGCATCCAAGAGTTTTGAAAGGGCTGGTTGAGGAGCTCTCTGGACCATTAATATAGATTTTCAATATGTCTTGAAACACTGGAAAAGTTACAGGGTACTTGAAGGAAGCTAATATTGGGACAATATTTAAAAAGAATAAATGGGATGACCTGAGTAATTATAGGCCTGTCAGCCTGACATAGATCCTGAGCAAAATAATGGAATGGCTGATACAGGACTCTATAAATAAAGAATTAAAGGAGAGTAATACAATTAATGTCTAATGAGTTTATGGAAAATAGATCTTGTCAAACTCGATACCTTTTTTGATGAGATTACAAGTTTGGTTGATAAAGATAACAGTGTTGATGTAATATTCTTAGACTTCTACAAGGCATTTGAGTTGGTACCAGATGACATTTTGATTAAGAAACTAGAGAAATACAAAATCAAGGTTGCACACATTAAATGGATTAAAAGCTGGCTAAATGATAGGTCTCAAAATGTAATAATCATCTGGTTGGAGTGTTTCTAGAGGGGTCCCACCAGGGTTAGTTCTTGGCCCTAGTATTCAGTCATATAGGTTTAAAAGCAATAAATGCAACTACAACAAAATACAACACATCAATACTTGCTAATGTGCTCTTGTGTATGACCTTTTTAATAGTAATGATGGATTTTCCCTGTGCCACTAAACACTACAACATTGGAGAATGGATGGGTTAGGAAATCAGTAATAAGGGGGAGGCTAGGGGAATTAAAAACAAAAAGTGTTTTGATCTTCTCAGGCCTTTCACCTTTTCTTTGGACTCTACAAAGTGTCCATAATTTTCTTTGTAAAGGTGAGAGACACGCAAGGACTAGTTTTCAAGGCAAATCTCTGCATTTTTTTAAGTGAACTCTCAGAAACCAGATGCAAAGCAGCAGCCTTCATCTTGTGCAAAACTGCATTAAAGAGGGCCCAAATCCTTCTCCTATTAAAATCAATACCCCCATTTTGGACCTACAATAGGTTGACATTAGAAGTCCAGATAGAGGACAAAAATATGATAAGAAACAAAGCACTGTAGTGCTTGGAGGACATCCAAAACTACTTAGTGCACAGTATTGCACATTTTGCTCTTGTTCTGCATGCATAGGTTCCACTCATGAAAGAAATGCAGAAAATCAAATATAGGGCTCAAGGGCAGCAAATTTATTCCCGGTTATTAGAAAGGAATAAGACTCTACTACTGTTATACTTTAACTATATTAAAGATTATTTTAATTGACTTTACAGCATTGTCAGTCTTCATATGTGACCTTGCGCAAGTCATTTAATTTCTCCTTGCCTCATAACTCTACCTGTAAAATGGGAATGGATACCACCAACCGCACAGGAGGATTGAGAGGCTGAATTCATTAAAGGTCAGGTCTAGTTTCACTGAAGTCAATGGGAGCTGATTTCAATGGGACCAGAATTTGGCACCAATTGTTTGTAAAGAACTTTGGGATCGTTAGCTAGAACGTGTATTATATCTTACTGCAAGGATGCCAAAGATAGATCCCAAATGTCCTCAGCTTTATCATCTGGGCTTGACTTTAAATGAAATACCTGAATGATACACACCAAGTCAGTAGAGGTCAAGGTCCTTGTTAAAAGATCAGTGTGTCTCTCTAACAAGGAAGGCAAATCTGTACCTTTCCAAGGAATGAGAAATCTGGGAAAGGAGACTATCATAAACCTAATATTTCAAACTCTAGGATAAGTGGAATTTTAACATTTAAAGCTTCTACAAATAACTACTGTTTCCCCAAATAGGGGCACGCTTGGAGTTCTTAATATGGACTGTGGCAAAAATCAGCTTGTATGTGGCCTCTCTAGTGTAAAATCCAAAAGTCAAAGACATTCCTTATAGCAGAACCACGAATAAATCATGAGCATAGACCAAAAGATACTCTAACGGAAATACACAACATTTGAACTCCTTTTTAGGGTACCTCTACACTGCAATAAAAAAACCTCATGGCAGTGAGTCTCAGAGCCCAGGTCAATCAACTCAGGCTTGTGGGGCTATAAACAGCAGTGTAGATATTTGGGCTGGAGCCTGGGATCTGAGACCCTCCCGCAAGGTGTCAGAGCCCGGGGCTCCAGCCCAAGCCTGAATATCTACACTGCTATTTTCAGCCCCGGAGCCCGAGTCCCGTGAGCCCAAAAGCTGTGCTGTGGGTCTTTTATTGCTGTGTTGATGTACCCTAGTGACTAGCTGGGGACATAGGACCTTCCAAATATCTTCAAGAGTGTTTATTTTTAAATGAGGAATAGATATCAGTGTGGGCACAAACATGAAATACTTCTTCAGAAAGAGAGAGGCTCCAAGCTCCTAGCTGGCAATTGGAACCCAGGGGAATCCAGCCTCTATTCTCAAAGTCCGTACTGAAGGAAGTATCTTATGCTGAAGTCTAGCTGAGAGACTGGCCATCCAGGTTCAAAAATATGATTTCTATCCTCTCTCTTAAAATGTGTCTATGCCTAAAAGTGGGTCACAATGAGAGGCCCAAAATGCGGGACTGCTGGAAGCTTAAAATGATTTGACATCCATTTCTTTAACATAAATAATAAAGGGGAGAACACACCAGAGTTATTTGGGTCACATTTAATGTGTGACAATCAAGGCAGAGTTGTGAAGGATGGGAAATGAATTCTAACATTTTCACGCATAAAGTGCAGAGATGCAATTTCTACGTTTAAGGTAAACTCTATTCTAGATCTTAACATGCATTAATCAGAAAACAAAAGGAAATCCATTAGATGGCCCAAGCTTTCAAAAGTGTTTTTACACCATGTTTAAATTTGTGCCTGCAAACAGACTGTTGACCTCTATCTATATGATCTGTAGGTGTTAATATGTCAGTGCTTGCAAACTGAATAGGTGGATGTCAAAAGTATGTTATTTTCACCTGCAAATAGATGTGTGCCAAGAAGTGCAAACACAAATTCAGTGGCTGTTTTAGAAAACTTGGCCCATAACTTTTAAGAAACTGACTGGCAAGTAAAATCTGAAAAAACTCCTCCTCACCCCACCCCCAACTGAAGAGAGAACAGTCTCTAAAACAGAAAAGGGAAGGAAGAAAATAACTTTTTCTTAGTTTGCAGAACAAATCAATATATCTAAACAAAGGATCAGGAAGGAATTTTCCTCCAAGCCAAACCGTGGTATGACCTTGGTTTTATTTTTCCCTCCTCTGCAGTATGTGGTGCAGGTCACATACCAGGATTATCTGAGTATATCTCACTTAATCAATTCCCTGCCTTTGCAGAGGCCTCAGGCATTGGTGCATGTCGGTCCCTCCTGTTCTCTGCCTGTGGCACATAATAGTTTAGTCTCCTGTGGGTGTAATACTTTGGTGGTCTAATTTTGTTTGTTGGGTTTAGCGTGCAGGTGCTGGGTGGTGTTGGTGGCTTGTGCTATACAGGAGGTCATACTTGATGATCTGATGGTCCCTTCTGGCTTTAAACTCTACATATGACTCTCTGAGACAGATTTAAATCAGATCTAAGGGTTACTAAGCCAACCATTCATTAGGCTCAATTTCTGTCTTGTCATTTACATCACAGTTCAGTTCTAGAATAAAATGTTCAGTTGACACTCATGCTGATTTTGTTAGCTTCTCAAGTGTTTTTTTTCTCAAATCTTGAAGCCCCAGAGCTGATGAAATTTTCCTTGGACTTGAGCACAGACTGTTGCTGGATAGTGAACAAAGTCTCCACCCCAATCACTGTAAAAGTTCACTTTAGTAGCAGGAGTTTCATTTTAACTCCCACAATAAAACTAATTTTTGGCTGCATACATAACAAGCCGTGGTCATAAACTTAAAATTAATACTTTGGCACAGGGAATCCAACTCGGGACTATGCACTCAATAAATATACAAACTCCTCTTTGGGCTAATGGGGAATCTCTGCCCACTGACAGTCACGTGAGGACAGAATGTTTTTGTAGGCCAGCCACTAAAAGGTGAAAATCCTAAAACCAGCTCCGATTCCATCACACGAAGAAGTGCAGTAGTACACACACCAGTACAGTACAATTGTAGGTTCACATTAAAAAAAACAACCCCCCCCCCCAAAAAAAGTGTCTCTCCTTTGAAGGAAAGCATCATCATGCTTTCTAACTGTGCTGGTGGACAAGCCTTTGCCTACCAGCAATAGTCCCTGGTCAGTCAGTGTCCTTTTTATTCTCCCAACAACCTAGAATATTGCTGACCATAGAACTGGGCTGTTAGACATCCAGATGAAAAGCTTTTAGATGTCTATTAGGTCTGTCTCCTCCATGCATGTAACCTAGCATCCGAATACTTTTCCTTCTATATTTTCATCAGCCTCCAGAAACAATCCTAAACTGTTGTTCTCCTTCATGATAGCAAAAAATGGTCTGTCTGTCTTTTAGATTGGAAGCTCCTTGGGGCAGGGTCTGTGATGTCTCCGTTTTTGGTTGGTTAGTTGGTTTTTTAAATGATTAACTCTAAAGGTGAGTGCATTATGGAGATCCTGGAGGCTGCATTATCATGTCTTTTCCTTTATCCTCCCCACCCAACCTCCTTTCTATGTCGTCTCCCCCTGTACTTGACTTAACTTAGCGTTGAACACTGCAAACATTTTACAGTAATGCATAATTTTACACAGGTGCATAGTCCCATTGATGTACGTGTTTACAGGATCCGGCTCTTAGACTGTAAGCTCTTCAGGGCAGGGACTTGGCCTTTGTTTTTTGAAGCGCCATGCATCGCTATAGCGTCATTTAAGTAATAAACAAAGAAATAATAGCAGCAATAAACTCTAATTGGGGCTAAAGCTGCTGCATTTGACTGCATTAGGTTACTCTATAATGAAGACTCTCTTAATAGCTACTTATACAACTTAGGGTACGCCTACACAGCTAAAAAGACTGGTAGCAGCAAGTCTCAGAGCCTGGGTGAACTGACTTGGGCTTGTGCAGCAGGGCTAAAAATAGAAGTGCAGACATTTGGGTTTGGGCTGGAGACCTGGCTCTGAAACTCAGTGAAGAGGGAAGGGTCTCAGAGCCTGGGCTCCAGCCAAGCTTGAACGTCTACACTGATATTTTTAGCCCTCCAGCACGAGCCCCGCAAACCCGAGTCAGTTGACACGGGGTCCGAGATTCACTGCGGTGGATTTTTGTGTGCGCACGCTATATAGACATACCCTCTGAGTCTAATGGGCCAGATTTTTGAAAGTGCTCAGCACCCAGGACTGGGGCTGCTGAGTGATGAACACTTTTGAAAATCTGGTTGCTTATTTAGGTGCCAATGTGAGAGGAGTTGGGTGAGGAACTGTTTTGAAAATCTGGCCTTAGTGTTCCTATGACTGGTTTGAGCTCATCAGGTTTTTAGTCAATTTTCTTGAGAAGCAATTGCATAAATTCTTCAGAAGATGTGGGAGACTGGAGGCAAGAGCATGGAACCTTTTTTGGAAGCTTGTCCTCCCACAGTGCGATTTTAAACAGTTTCTTAGAGCAATTATTTTTAAAAATCAGCTTTCGGCATATTTTCCTGTGTTTCTGCTCTCCAGCTATGTCCTACAAAAATATGTGCTTGGAAAGACCAAAAATAAAATCAGTAAATTAACAGAAAGGACAATTTGTATGAAAAATAAAAAGAACAAAGCTTATTTTAAAGGTGCACCATCCCACAATGTTTTTACTCACAGTCTGAAATCATACACACGTTTCAGAGCATGTGATCATTGCTTGAAAAGAGGTTTTTACTCATTTTTTCAATTTAGGTTACAGGATGTTGGGCACCAAATTAGGGACATCCCTTCATATGCTGCATGAGTGGTCACCTGTGCTGGAACAAGCCACTTTCGGGTCATATACAAATAATTGAAGTTTTTGTTGGAGGAGTGAGGAGGGAAATAAAATTCTGGCAGGAGAAAAGAAAGGGCTACTGAGGTGATGTCACTGCCAAAGGTTGGGGATAGTGTAACTACATGTGTAAATCAGAATGCACTGAAAGGATATTGTAATCACAGACATTTTTGTGCCTAGCTTTGTACTCTGAATTTGGGGCACCAATGTCCTAATTAGATTTATGAGGGCAGCCACGGTTTTGAAAATGTAGGTCAGCCTCTGTTATTGTTTAATGTAAAAACCTCCCTGGAATGGTTCAGTAGGAGCAGAGATCTGCTCTAGAAGGATACACTGTAATTGTTTTTGAACTGTTTTTTCTTTGGCACTAAATTTGCTGCTTCTTGACAACACTGAGCGCAGACATATTGAGTGTTTGCAGTAGTCACAGACCAAACAGGTTCAGTTTGGAGTGGGTGAAAGCGGCACAAATGCTCAAAGCAGCATGACCGTCACCTGCACTCTAGCTTTCTGTGTAATTATCAGCAGTGAAGTCATTCCTATCAAGGCAAATCCAAGTCAATTGGGTAGAGAGGAAGCTGAGGACACTGTCCAGATCTCAGATTAAAAATATTACCAACCCAAGCACAGTGGGGATTATACACAGAGGCGTCTCTGTTTTATGTCACCCTATCTGCCCACTTCAAAAAGGATGGTCTCCATCACTATATTGCTGCTAACATACTGTCCTTTCCCAGCAGATGAAGATTTGATAGCACGTGCTCCAGTCCCTGACCAAGACAGCTTCCTGGCACAGCTGGCAAGATCAGACTGAGGAATATGATTTATATTCCAAGAGCTCCACCTACTTGGACTCTGTCCTGAGGTGGGGACCTCAGAGTACATCTACCCTTTGAGCTGGGGGTGTAATTCCCAGTTTGAGGTCTGATTGAGCTAGTGTACTAAAGGTAGGGTAGTTGTGGTGCTGCAAGTGATTGGAGGGCTAGTCGCCTCAGGTATGTGCCTGTAGGCTACAGAATTTTTAGCACACTGAGTCAGAGCTTGCATGGGAATTTCTCCTCCCACTGGGAATTACACTCCAGTGCAAAGTGTAGAGATACCCTATGAGTGCCACTCAGGCGAGAGATTTTATTGATGCTGTCACTACCAAAGCCTTGTGGAAGGGAGTGAAAGTAAATATATAAACACCCTCTCCTGCACCCGATACAGCTGGTCTGTCCATTTGGAGATGGGAGCGGAGTTAGCTAAGCAGAGGTCCTGTCGAGTGAGGTCCCTTCTAGTGTTTATAGGGATGGCATGTTGGTGATCTACACCGGCTCCCCGTGGATTTCTGGGAGGATTTTAAGATATTGGGTTTGACCTACAAAGCCCTAAATGGCTTGGGATCTGCCTATCTGAGAGACCACCTCTCTGCCTGAGCCATGCTGCTGCTGTTGAGATTAGCAAAGGCACCTGAGCTAGAATTCCCTCCGTATAAAAGAGCAGGAATGGCTGGCAGGTAACGCACTCCTCCCCTTGGTCTGAAGTAGTTCAGTCCTGTTGCTCTCCAGGGCATGCTGCAAGGTTCCTCATTCCATGGTGGCTTTTGGGGAGTAGGATGTTGTTCAAGGGGCATCGGGTATTTAGAGGGAGTATGGGGCATTTTCCTCATTTATTCCTTTGCTGCAAGGTTTAACCGTTTGCTGTTGTAGTAGATAAAATCAGCAGCAGCTTCCTCTATCTTTGTGTAGTTGTGCTCTTAAAGAATTGTCAAGGCTGCCTGGGGCTTAGGATAGGAGCCTCGTGCCTGTTTCTACAAATCAAAATAAATAAAAAGAAATATTTCAAGAGGACAACAACTGAAATGAGCGCTGAATAAAACAGCCAAAGTAATTGTGTGGCTGTGTCAGCTCCTCTTAACTGGGAGCAGGGAGATTTCATGCTCACATACAGTTAGAATCAGATTTATTTTTGGGATTTTTTTTTTTAAATTCTGGCAATTTGCATTTTCTTTGTCTCCTTTTCCATGCAAGTTCATTTATCGTTACTATTTTTATTTAAATGGAGAAACAAGGCTAACCTCATAGGGGAGAGCATGCAGATTATTCCACGTTTTGAGAGCACACTGATCCGGTACAGTAATTCTTAAGAAACTACAACAGGCTTTTAAACTGGGATCTGACATAGCAATGCTGCATTTAAATTAATATTTTTCTTTTCCTCTCATACTGTATATCTCCTGTTAGTGAAAAGCAAGATTAATGTGATCAGTGTCAGAAGAGAAAACTTTATTCTGCATCCCAGGCTGGGATGTGGCTGATATTTCTCTTGTACATGCATGAGTTTTTGGTAGGAAGAATAAGTGTATCATAGCACTGCGTGCCCAAATATGGGGTTGAATGAAGGAATGCATCTAAGATGGTGTAACTTACACTTTCTTCCAGCCCTTCAGCATGCTGGTTACAATAATATAGGCCCAAGCTACATTAACAATTCTAAAAGCACCAGTGTGTAGTTGTTTGTCACAGTTAGGTGCATCCATGTTCTAGCACAGCTGATTTTTGGAGTGTGAACGGGACAACAGGCTTATAGAACCACGCTAGGAAATAGAATTACAGCTCCCTTACACTCAGACTCAGCCTCT
The DNA here is from genome assembly GCF_027887155.1 of Malaclemys terrapin pileata. Lineage (NCBI taxonomy): Eukaryota > Metazoa > Chordata > Testudines > Emydidae > Malaclemys > Malaclemys terrapin. Next base: position 10,489,857 of record NC_071520.1, on the reverse strand, counting down.
TTTATGCCTACTCACATGTCCCACTTATCAATATGCTGCTTACGTCACATTACATGGCAGCACCATGGTTCTGGCCCCTGACTGGACTGTTTTTCTGGCCTGGGGCAAACCTGGAGTCCTCTCTCTCCCTAGCTCAGAAATTTGCTCTTGGGGGAGATTTAAATGGGCATAGGCTTCCCTTACCATGGCCATCCAGGCATATCTGTGTAATGTGTGGCTATGTATAACCTTGCTACCTAAGGGGAGGCTTATTTTTAACAAACCATATTACTCCTAGAAAACTGGAGTAAATAATAGGTGTATAGACTCTGTTATGGTACTTCTTTATGGGTACAATCTGTATTTTCAAAACTTTGTCTGGTTTCAGTTGCTTTAACTCTTCTCTATGTTCCCTCACACACTTTGGTTTCTCCGGACTGTTCCTCCCTCTTTTTTTTTTTTTTTTTTTTGCCTTCCTCCCTGTTTAATTCTTTTCTATCCCTATCCCCTCAGATAATCCTCTTTCTGATCTCCTAGTTTTCACAGGCACTTCAGGTGCCATTATTCCGTCTATTTTCATTCTCTCTTTAATTTTAAAGGAACAGCACCAACCCGCCCCACTCTGCTCTGCCCTCCTGGCTCCCGGCATCGCTTGGGGGAGGGGGTGTAAGCCAGAAAGAGGTGGGGCAGGGACTTGGGGTAAGGGGTGGAATGGGATGGGGAGGGGTCAGAGCAGGGGAGGGAAGAGGTGGGGTGGGGGCGGAACAGGGGCCGGGATGCTCGCTGCTGCTGGCACCAGGTACCCTGCTAACCCCTCAAGCCGCCCTGGACCCCGTGTCCCCCAGAAGCACGGGGCCCCCCAAAGTTCAGGGCCTGGGTCGGCTGCCTTGGTCCATCCTATGGACGGGATGGCTCTGAAAATATAAGCCCAAATATTGGTAGAGCCAGTCCCACGGTCCTGAATATTGTGGAGCACAGGCATCACGGGCCCATATAACTCACCACCCATGGGTCTGGGGTCCAGGCAATGAATCCCAACAAAGTCTAAGGCTGTCTGCAGCAACTCTGCTGAAATCAGAACATGAATAGCACATTGCTACTCTTGTGCTTAGACTTAACATTTAAACCACTTAATGCAGGAAGTGCCAGAGAGGTCCTTCACTGTGAATGAGGGACCTTTCAATATATGTTTCTTGGATATGATTAGCTGGATCTGAACCATCCTAAAACCAAACACCCCAGAAATATAGTTCAATCACTGAACAAACAAAAACGTCATCAGTTCCTGTTGTTGCAATAAAGCCATCCCTGCCCAGGGCCAACTCAGAAATGCACTCTTCTATTGTCAAGGATACTAAGTACACTTCTACCCAGATATAATACAGCCCGATATAACACGAATTCGGATATAACACGGTAAAGCAGTGCTCCGGGGGGGTGGGGCTGCACGCTCCGGCGGATCAAAGCAAGTTCAATATAACACAGTTTCACCTATAACGCGGTAAGATTTTTTGGCTCCTGAGGACAGCGTTATATCGGGGTAGAGGTGTATGTCCAGAAAAGGAGAACAAAGACAGAAATGCCACGTAGGAAGACATGTCTGTCTGGTGGAGTTGAGCACTCCACAGTTATCTTGAGGGATGTCCCAGAAACGTGCTTCTTCAATATGGGACATAGTATTGGAAAGTCACTTTGTTCCATTATTTTAAAATGGTTTAGAACACGAAGGGCCAAATAGCAGCAACAGACAATGGTTTAAAGAGCCTCTCACTTCTAGGTCAGGTCAAATGGTCACCAATAATATAGAGTTATTGTTGTCTAGCTGTTTGATGCCCTATATGAAATTAGTTTGGTGGTTTCAGTCCAGTACCCAATGGCCAAGTGTTCACATGTTTCTACCATAAATTGTCCAACATTGTTGGTAATGTCAGCAGAGAGAGACTGATGAGGCTACAGAAACTGAACAACATACTCTCAGACTTAAAGCTGGTCCATTCAGGTCAGGATTTATGAATGTTGGTAAAACAGTGGGGGAGGAGGAAGGGAAACTTGCACTGCTACTGCCCATTTTATTGATAAACGGGGGCTAGCCATTTCCAGCAATGTCAATCCAGCATCAAATTCCCATGTGCGAACAAAGCTACATAGGAACTCCTCAACTGGTGCTTAAATTATAAAGACACTTCTTTTAACATTGCCAAGGGAAAGTATTTTTGATGAAACCAAGGTGTTCTTTCACTTGTCCTTGTTCAAAGAGTTTGTAGTTATGTCAAATTATAGTGAATATCTCCAAGCTGAAACATTACAAATGAAGACACAAAGAATACTGAACAAAAGGGGAATAGATTGTGAAGAGGAGACAACTAGTTTAAATACTTGTGCACCACAAGCCGTTTGCTGTCACATTATGTATTTAATAAAGGCTGAGATGCCTATATAATATTTTAATTCTTGGTTTGCTTACCAAGCTGTTTTTCCAATAAGAAAAATTCAAGAGCTTCATATTTTAGCAATGTTAACCTACAGTAGGTATACTAGAGGTGTGCGGAAAGTGGACTCTTGGCTGAATTCACTGGTCTGCTAAAGTCACTTTGCTCTACTTATTATGCATCTCAAAGAGTCCTTGAAACTGGCTGGTCATAGCCAATGAAGAAATCCTCCTAGGCAGAGGAACTCTCTACTGGTGCAAAGCTGGCAGAGGAAGTTCTGTCATCTTCTGAGCCAGCCCCTCCCTTCCTTGGTGTAAGGAAAAGGAGGGGGCACATCGGGAAGGGGTCGTTGTGGAGTGGAACTCTGCTATGCCTGATCTTCCACTGGTGTAAGGTCCCAGAAGGACTTTACACAAATAGTATCAGTCAAGGTTGCTCCTGTGCGTGTATTACCGAGGAGTGATCCAAACCCAGACTGAACAGTATTCAGAAATTAACAGGTTAAGGGGGGAGGTGGGGAGAAGGGCAGCATCCGTTCATTAAGCCGTTGTTGTGGGGATTTGGAACTTCCCAGCATGATACCCATTGGCACCAAGGGACTAAGGAGATAAAGATATTAAAGTCCAACTTTTCAGCACAAGCCTTTTGTAAAGTGCTGGTTCAAAATACACCTTTACCAGTCAAGCGGTGGTAAGTATATCCACACAGCTCGAGCCTGATAACTTGGAGGGCAGGTGCAAACCCTAGTTTTTGGAAACAGAATACTGGCTTTCCCCTCTTTCATTAAGTTTACAGAGCTTTGGAGTTGGTGGTAGTAATAATCTCACTGAAGCATTTTTTAACATAACCTGGTGTAGTGAGGAGACACGGCCTCCCACCCTGTCAGAAGGGGAAAAACCTGAGATCGCCCCCTAGTGGGCAGAACCAGGCCACCTGTGGCCACCCCACCGGAAGCAGAGGGGCGGGACAGGAAGCTGGACTATAAAAGGCCAGCCTTCTAGCTCACTAAGAGAGGGCTGTCAGAAGAGCAGGATGTCCTTTCCTTGCTGCTGGGGCCAGGAGCTAAAGGAGCCAGCTGCCTGACCAGAGGAGTTACCTGAATTGCTGGAGACCAGCATTGCCGATAGACTGCTGGGGCTGCCATTGGCTGTTTATCCCGGAGAGACTGAGGATGACTCTGGAACCCAGGTGTCCCAAACTGGGGAGGGTAGAAAGGAGCCCAGGGATACTGAATAGGGTTTGGCTGTGGAATTATTGTGAACTGGCCAGCATGTTGTGGGTGGATCCTCTGCTGACCTAGTGGTGAACTACCCTACCACTAACAGAGCCCTGGGCTGGGATGCAGTGGAGTAGGAGGGCCTGTGTCCCCCTACCCTGGGCACCCCACCAGTGGAGGGTGGCTACTTCCCCACTTGGAGGCCTGAATGGGTTAGGCACCTGCCAGAGCTAGGGCACCAGGCACACTTGCTGTTGCTCCCAGTTGAGAGCTAATTTCCCCACCCTGAACTGCTGGGCTGTATTGCTCGGACTTAGCCTGAGCTATAAACTGTGAATTGCCCGGACTGGGGTGGAAAGACTAATTAAGGCCTGGGCTGATTGTTGGCCAGGCCCACTAACTGCTCACTGCCCTGATTGGGGATTGGGCAGAGGGATTAACTGCTACTTGGATTAATTGCCACGTGGACTCACCAGCTGGGAGCTGCCTCCTGCTTGAGAAACAACGAGGAGGCATGGCCTCCTGCCCTGTCAAAAGGGGAGAGAGATGTGTCCCTCCTTACACCTGGTCAATGCTCTTCTTTTCCAGTAACTTCACAGAGCAGGAATTTACACCAGGTTATAAGGCTCATTGGGGCTAATCCCTGCTAGTATTACACTTGTGTCCATGGTAACTGTCAGATGAGGCATAATCTTAGTGTGATGAGATGTGAGAAGGGTATTTATGGATAGTTGCCTGATGATGCTGGTTTAAATATACCCCAAATAGATGATGTGAACAGCTTTTACTTAGATGTCTCTCCTCCATGGTGAATTTTGGAAGATATATTTCAGATTGAGTCCAAGTCACTCATCTGCCATGTAAAACAGCAGCTAGTTGGGGGGAAACCATCCCTGTCATTTCCAAGTTGCCCTTCGTTGCCTTATCCACTGTAATGCAGCTTGGGGGACAAAGCATCGGTGTCATGAGATCAGTGACCATCTGTTTGCTCTTTGTATAGTACCGAGAGAGAGTTTGTGTGTGTGTGTGTGCGCCTGTGTAAACATATACACACAGCTAAATTAAATCAGGCATAGCACTGACATGGATTTTTATTAAATCCATCTACCATATGTACCTGCATATATTATGAGAAAGTGTGGCCACTGTTTCAAGGCAGGTTTTTTTGGGGGTGGGGAGTGCATATGAATGTTGGTTTGGAATCTCTTTAGGAAACAGTTTATCAGCTACTATATTTCTCCCACCTACCTGTGAGCTGGGCAGCTCTGGGCACTAACTTTGCAATTTCCCCCCACCAAGGTATGTGGGAGGAGTTAACTTTTATAATGGGTGGGTGGCTTGCATGCAAGTATGTCCAGTCAAACTAAGCTACCCACTCTCCTGACTTGAATAGTCTCTACTAGCACAAAGCTCACTATGGCTATAAAGTGAGCCAGTCCCCAGGCTGGTAGTTGGTGGGAGTGCCCAGGAGACAGAGCTTTCAGGCTCCGGCAAGACAAGAATGCATCCTGTCAGGCAAATGCAACTTCTCTGGCTGATTAAGGAGAAATGCTGGTGAACAACAAAGAATTCACTTGTTTTCCTCAGCCCGTGATAGAGGGCCTTGAGTATGAATTGTAAAGCAGGAAAGAAATAGGGAGGGGATTCCCCAAGTTTAAGACTCAATACAAATTACTCTCCTGGAAGGGGGTGGCGGGTAGGAGGAATGTGTCACTAGCAGCTGGTCCATCACAGACAATCTCTGTCACTGCTAATCTCAGTAAGCAGCAGTGATGAGCTGGTGGGCTGGATAACACCTTCTATTGTGGGAGGCTTCAAAGTAAGTCAGCTAGTTTATCCCTGTACTTGGGTTAGGAGGAGCTTTTCAGAAGGCTCATAGCAGCAGCTGCTAATCTCAGTTCCACGGTCTACAGCTGCCCCCTCACTCCTTCCATTTTAAGGGGGTTCAAACAAGGGGGCTAGACCCAAAGTCCGCTTTACACAGTAGTTTAAACACTGGGCAGTGTCACTGGACTCAGCTGACATTGAGCAGGGTTCCCATCTATTCCTCAATTCTTCTTTCACGTCCTAGAAAACCAGTCCTTTTCCGTTCACCTCTTTGGAATTCATGTCCAATAAATGTCCATTATTCTGAACAAACAATGCATCCCTTGGACGCATCACCTTTTGTGAAGGGCCATAAAATCTGATCCACAATGTGGAGGCAAGAGTGAAGGGTCTTGAGGTAGGTTATTTTGAATCTTTAACTTCAGATATTTAATCTCAGCCGGTGTGCCTAGGAGCTGGCTTCTAAAGGTTGAAAAACAGTTTTCCTTTTGTGTGTGGGCATCCTTTTAGCCAAAATGTCTCTCTGCATCTCTGGTGCAGGCTTTATGGGCACCCATTGCGTCAGCTACAAGTGCCCTAAAGATGGATAGTTGTTTTTTTTTTTTTTTTTTTTTTTTTTTTGCTCTGAAACAGAATGAGGAAAAGGAGAGTCTAGCAATAGACCTTACTGGGTCTAGAAGGAGCTTCAAAACAACAAGCAGGCAGAATCTGTTTTGCATCTCTTCCAAAAGATCTACTTAAAGTAGATATGTCCCCATTGTGAGGTGCTCAGATCCTCTGATAATCTTGAATATATTATCCTTTCAACACTCCCTTGAGGCAGGGCAGTGCTATTATCCCCATTTTACAAATGGGCAACAGAGGTGCAAGAAAGACTAAATGACTCACCCATGGTCATATAGGAAGTTGGTGGCAAAGCAAGGACTTGAACCCAGGTCTCTCAAGTCCTAGGTTAGTGACCTAACCACTGGACTAGCCTCCCTCAAAAAGCTTGAGGATTTTTTATTTTTAAATCTCACTTACCACTTCCTAAGAGGTCCCAAGGAGGGGTGGTACAGCTGCAACAATCATTTTCTTTAGTAACCAGCCTCCATAAACTAATATCTCAAACCTATAAAGCCAAGGACCGCTAATCTGGTATTTAAATCAGAACCATTTAGCTAACCATTTATTTTTTTGGCCATCCATGCTAAGGGGAAGAGAAGACGAGTGTGTGTGACAGGAAGCAAGGAACAAACACTTAGCCCATGAAGTACAACAGTCAATAGAAATCTACATTTTTCTAGACAAAGGCAGACTGACACTATTGACTGCAGTGAATGTAGTAACACTCTGCACCTTTATAAAAGGTCAATGAAAGCTACTTAATAAACATTGTGTTAAAGAGAATCAACCTGTTAACTTTTAGAATATCTGCCATTTTAGGAACATTTTTCTTGTCACTTCATGTAAATGAGTCAGAAGCAAAATGAAGCTGCTACAGAGGGCTTATAATATTCCTCAAGAGCTGGTGGAACAATCTGCCTTGGAACCTTTCCCTGTGTTTCCATTCACTTTTACATCCCAGGAAAGAGATGCTTTATGCCTGCGTACTTTATTCTCCGTTTGGCTGGACAAAATATTTCCAAAGCGCATGTCCTATTCCTTTAAAAGAGTTGTGTGTGGATTAAAACTTTTTTTTTAAAGGTGTCTTTATGACAGGGCTGATTTGTTTTTGTTGTTTTTGTTTCCACCCCGCTACCCCGATTTCTTTTTGTATCTTTGGCGATCTGTGGTTTTGCTGAAGGATCAGATTGATATTTCAGATGAAGTCTATTGTTAAGCTTTCACAAGATGACTAATGGAACAAGGTGGTTGTATCTTTGACAATGGATCTCCTTTCTCCAAAATGTTAGTTGTAATTAACTACATGTTCACAAAACAAAGAATTTTGTCTAAAGGCCATCCTCAATTGCTAGTCTTTTATGCACAATTCTTGTGAGGTCATTTCACTAGTTCTCCACTCATCACAGAATCTTCCAAGGTAAAAGGACCTGAGTTTTTTCGAATAAAGAAAACAAACCTTGTTTTGAAGAAATATCCCAATATCTTTTAGACCCTATGGTATGTTATGAAACAAAAGGGCACAATTGCAATGCCCTTTCTTTTCAGGCACTTTTAGACAGATTCTGCTGGTCCAAAGAATACTGAACTTATCACAATGTCCATGTTGTATATAAAAATACTAGTTTCTTTGACTTCATTAAGAGATGTCCGTCTTAGTCTATAGGCGCTGTCTTCATTGCACCCTGTGTAATATCTTTGGTGTAAAGGTTTAAAAAAAAAAATCTTCCTCCTGGATTGGCCGGCATGCCTAGAGATGTACCCTGGAGCTATGCGCCTGGTTTTCTAATATCTCTGATTTAAAGGCAAGGGTGTCATTAATAGTTGTAGGTTAAAAATCCAGCAAGATGTGTAACTTCTGTGTTCTTTAATCCTATTACTAACTCAATCACAAACCTAGGCCAAGTTGTCCCTGTAATTTCCCACTGCAATAATGATGGGTGTCAGTCTATGCATAAATCATCTGTGTATTGTTCTTCCATTAATTCTTGAATATTGTCTTGAAGCTACACTGATCAGGAAGGGTGATGGGTCACTAGGTTTTCTAAACTGAAGTTTCAAAATGGCTTATCCATAGCCTTTTCTCCTAGTGTTTATAGGTTAAGGAATTTATGTGCATTTTTATATATCTATCCAGGAGATCAAGAGGAGAATTTAAAAAATTGTTTGAAACCAATACTTCCTCTTGGTCTCCCAATGCATCATCTTACTGATGTTGCACTAGGATCTATATAAGATTCTAATCTATGGCAAAATGTATAAAGTACTTATAAGGCCCTCATCGGATGAGTATATGACCCCATTACCAAAGTATCCGAGCACCTCACAACCTTAAAATATATTAATCTTGTGAGATAGGGAAGTGCTATTATCCCCATCTGAGTTTGTGGGCTACCACCCTTAGGTGGTGGTGCATTTTGGAAAAGAATAGGCAAACAACTTAAACTAAATGTGGTGCTAAACAAAACCAGTTTCCTGAAAGTGGCTGCCCCTAATAACCTACAAAAATGGATATGAATTTTGGAAGGAGATTCATGCTGGGAAAACTTTCCCTGACTAAAATGACTGACACATGGGGCCAAACTCTCCCCTCAATTGCACCCTGAAATCTGATGTCAACCTCACTGACTCAGCCAGGTCACACCAAAGTAAATGAGAGTAGAGAACATGGTCTTCCGTCTGATTACAGATAAACAAATCAGTTAGGTAAGGTTAATTAACAATCAGCCCCAGGCTAATATAATCTAATTCTGAAATTAGCCATTTTGGGAGGGGAAAACTGAGGCGGTTTTGGGCATACTGGGGAAAAATAAGCCTTTGAGGGGCAAGAGAAAAATGCATAGCAGCTTGAATGTTCAGAATAGCTGCATCGAGAATAGGTTTTAGAGAACTTGGATGAAAGTGATAAGGTAGGAAGGGATGTATGTCCAGGACAAGATGATGATGATGTAATGGCTAGGAAGCTAAGGGCAACCAGTGATTGGCTCACAACACCTGCTTCAGAGCAAACTACCGTACTACTGTTAGTGATCTTCCAAATGGATCCACTAATTGCTATATGAAGGGCAAGTTCAGATGTGAATGGCACATTTTAAGTGCCTGTATATTGGGGGGGGGGAGAATTCCTGCGCCAGATGTATAAACAGTTTTCTTGTGACTTCTCTTCATATACATCATGATCTGTGCAAAAGATGGAAAATTCCATAATTTTTTCTTAAATGTTTAAATGAAAAACATTTAAGATAGACAATTAGAGTGTTTTAGGGACTAGTTACCAAAGCATTAGAACTTTGCTCCCACTGGGGGTTCTCCTCCTAGTTTTGATCTCTTCCATCCCCCTTCTCTGGACCTTGCATCATGGCAATCCTCCTAGCCATCAAGGAGGGCTGGATGCAACTCCCACCAGAGTTAGTACATGAAGCTCATGTCAGCAGCACTTCCACATGGAGGTGAGCAAAACTGCCTTTGCAACATTTTCTACTGGCTGGGTTGTGAGCTCTGGTATCATAAAGAAATTGCACCAGGTCAGTTTTGTCATTAGCTTGAAAAGTTCTTTTTTTCTATATTCAGATTCCAGGGCCAGTTCTAGGCACCAGCAAACCAAGCACGTGCTTGGGGTAGCACAAGTTCAGGGGCGGCATTCCGGCCACCATTTTTATTTATTTATTTATTTGCTTCTGCAGTTGCGCTCCCGGAGATGTTTTTTTGTGTGTTTTGTTTTGGTTTTTTTGCTTGGGGCAGCAAAAAACCTAGAGCCGGCCCTGTCAGATTCTACTCCTAAGCCACCACTATCCATGCAAGTTACTTGTGTCCCCACGCATTTAATTTTGTTCTATAAAATCTGTGTGTCAGACTCCTTTCCCACCCCATCTTCCTCTACATGCAGTTAGTCTCTCAGATGCACAATAGAAACCTGTCAGATTGCAATACCAGTAACACCTAAAGAAAAATTAGCCTCGCAACCCACCCATTCCCAAATTGCACCACTCAAAAGTGACAGCGCCTTGCACTTTCAGTCAAGTGTACGCTCGCAGTCTTACCCAGCAACTGTCTTGTCTTTCTGTGCCACAATTAGTGTTGCCAATATGTTGGTCTAACTGAGCTCAATCCAGTTCTATAGTTAAATAGTTGTGGAACGTATATCAAAGGTCTGAAAGAAGCTCCAATTAATCCTAGAAGAGTGTTTCAAATAAGCTGTATTGCTAAACATGATTCTATACAAACAATTGATTAAAGGTTTGGTCTTAGTGCAAGACGACTCTCGTGTTTCATAAGTAACTAGAACACTAGAAGTGCACTCAAAGCCAATGGAAAGGAGACCTCACTCTACTCTTGAACTTTTGTGTAGTAAGCTATTTTTAAAATTACTTTTTTATTAAACTAGCCGTTTAAAAGGCCTTTACTCTCTATATAGGCTCTTTTAAGAGGTCAAATGCTTTAAGTAGGCTCTTCCATAGAGATGTTGGCAAAGCTGAGTTTTGAATAGCCCTGGTTTCAGCTAGAATTGCAATGTGTGGACTCAACACTGTCAGTTTTCTAGAATCTGCTGGAGCAGATTTACAGCTGCAAGTGTGAATAAGCAAAAATACTATTTTAAAGATTTCCTTTCCTACCCACATCTGATATGCTGCACAAGACAATCCCTATAAACATTAAAATTAGACACGGATTCAAATGAGAACTGCTGAATTTGTTTGGAATGAGAAGGCCAGTAGGAAATTATTTCAGGTCAAAACCCAATTCAATTTTGGTACCAGGTCAGATTCCAAAAGGGCCTATTTTCCAGATGTGTCTCAAGGGGGGTAGAAATCTGAAAGCCAGCTCATCCTATGCAATTTCCATCATATTGGGGCAAAAACTCATAAAAACTAGCTGAGATTTCAGCACTAAACCCAAACTCTAAGCCCAGATCCAGATTTAGCCTCTCCAACCACTATCTAAAGTATTAGAAAGGTCAGTGAGCTCCAGTTACAGCCATTTATCAGTGAACTACCATACAAATTATGTATGTGATATATCTGCTACTTTGGAAACTAGCACTCAGATGGGGCATACCCCAAAAGAGGCAATGGCTGTGCTCAAGGCAGGGGAGTGGGAATCAGGAGTCCTAGGTCCATCACCAGTTCTGAAAATGTTGTGCTGTGACAGTGGGGGCAAGTCACTGTCACCATTTTGTGTCTTGGTTTCCCCAGTCTACAAAATAGGGAATATAGAAATGCTGTGAGGCTTGTTGGCTCAGCACGGATTCTTGGAGCAAAGGCACTTGTATATAAGTGAGATATGAGACCAAATTCAGCCTGATATAACCAGGTGCAGCTCTCACTTAAGTGAAAATTTGCATCTTCTTATCCCAGGCTTAATAGATTTATTATATATAAACAGAAATTCACCACCTTCTTTGTTATGGGTGGGGGAAAAATGCACTTTATCAACGTATTTCAGTAAGGTGAGCCTTGCTAAATTCTACTTGGCCACTTGCCTGGAGCAAATAATTATTTTTGACGGGTGAATAAATTTTTTTTTCCCCCATCACCTGTTACAATAAGGTATAGGCTTTCGATCTTGGGATGGCAAATCTCCATGACAATTTTTGGAAGCCTAAAGCAAATCAAGGAGAACCTGTTTTCAGATGCAGCCCTACAACATGCACACGTCTAATTCAGGAGATGGGGATGTGCCACTTCCCTGCAGTTATTCATTTAATAGGGATGTCAGACAGTTCCTGACTGACCAGCTTAGACGTCACAACTGCGTCTTCCATGCACTTGCAGCCTGACCGCAGCGGACTCACAAGTGGAATAACAACCTTGTCACCATGGCAACATCACCAGACTGGGACAATGTAATATGCTGTAGCCTAGCAACTGGTGACGGGGCTGCTGAGCAGCTCTGGAAATGGCAAATAGACAGCGTAGAGTGAGATTGATCATCCCCAGGCAAAAGCTGGGATGACGCTGAGCTGAGTACCCTCTCACCCCCATAAAGCCTTGCTGCAGGAATCAGATGGGAAAACACCAACATTCCTCCACCCCGCTGGTGCCCAGTGGAGGGATGAGGATGGAAAACGCACCACCTACAATCAGCAAACACTCAACACTCCTCCCCTAGAATGTCATCCTGTAAAATCTGCCGATCTCCCTCTCCTTTGCCACAAGGCAGGGTGCAGCATTTGCCTAGTTACTATCATGCCTAGGGATTATCATGAAAATAATAGCACCTTATAGTTACATAGGCTGAAAGGTACTGAAACACTTCACCCAACCTCAAGCCATACATGCAATACCCCTGAAATTCAGCCACAGCTGGGATGAAGGGAGTAGCCAGCTATCTGTGCACACAGGCCAGGGAGGACTGCTCCTCCTACCCCCTGTTAAATTTGTTAATAAAATAATTTCTCCACTCTGACATTGAGCGCTTTCCCCAAGTATATTTCAATGGAGTTAAAAGATGTGCCCCTGGGGGCTCCGAGAGAGGAAAATCACTCGTTGCTGACAAATATGGAGGCAAGTAACCTTTTGATTAAGAAAACTGGGACAAAACCATAAATTTACATCAGGGGCCATGGGATCCTGAATGCCCAGAATGAACAGACAGGACCTCACTTTAAAGGTCTGAGCTGAAATTCATCCTATGCAGTTTACTGAATTTATTTATTTACCTCAAAACAGAGGGCTAACCTGACCCTCCTGGAATTCAAACCTGTGGTTGCAAGCAGTCTCAATACTTCAAACTAGAAGTTTAGATAATTAAGCCATCCCCCATGTAACCGACAGCAAGCCTTTGTTAAGCACACCAATAGGGAGAGATCTACAGTGATCTTAAAAAGAACAGGAGTACTTGTGGCACCTTAGAGACTTATGCTCAAATAAATTTGTTAGTCTTTAAAGTGCCACAAGTCTCTAAGGTGCCACAAGTACTCCTGTTCTTTTTGCGGATACAGACTAACACGGCTGCTACTCTGAAAAGTGATCTTAAAGTGTCATTAAAGCAGTTTATAACCTTAAAACTTCTCTGCATCTCTCTATGAACACCATTGACTTTCTGGACAGACAAGTGCACAATTTGCACTTACAAATGATTTGAATGTTTCTTAGCATCCATCTATGGCACTGAATCAGCTTGGGGAAGGGCTTTCCAGGAAAGCACACAGCTGTGGCAATGTCCCACAGTTACAGCTTTAGTATAGACAAGTCCCAATAGTCTGGTCATGATATGGCATGAAGCTGGATTATTATCTTGGAGTCTTTGCCATGGTGTTAATCAGAAGCCTTTCCTGGCATGGTGAATTCTGCAGAAAATTCCATGTGCATGGAATAAATAGGGTCCTGTAAATGATGTGGGGATTTTTAGCTATTGGGGAATAGTGGGGCAGCCAAACAGTCCCATACAATTCATAAAGGGCTCGAGCTAAAGCCCAATGAAGTCAATGGGAGTCTCAGTGGCCTTGGATCAAGTCCTTTGACAATGAATATTTTTACTTTTGCAATCTTACCCCCGCCCCCATGTCTAGGCAGAAGTGTGTCCCTTATTGCATATGCAGTATATCAGAACAAGACTTGTCAAGATACACTGACTCAGGTCAGGTGACCTTCAGCCTCTGAACCCAACTTCACATCAATTACAGGCAATGTATACCTGTAGATCAGAGGTGGGCAAACTTTTGGGCCTGAGGGCCACATCTGGGTAAGGAAATTGTATGGCGGGCCATAAATGCTCACGAAATTGGGGGTTGGGGTGTGGAAGGTGGTGAGGGTTCTGGCTTGGGGTGCAGATTCTGGAGTGGGGCCAGACATGAGGAGTTGGGGGGGGGGTGCAGGAGGGTTCTCTGGACTGAGGGGTTCAACAGGTGGGAGAGAGAATCGGGGCAGGGGATTAGGATGCAGCATGGGGTCAGGGGTGCAGACTCCAGGTGACTCTTACCTCAATCAGCTCCCAGAAGCAGCGGCATATCCCCCCTCTGGCTTCTAGGCAGACGTGCAGCCAGGCAGCTCTGTGCGCTGCCCTGTCCACAGGCACTGCCCCTGCAGCTCCTATTGGCCACAGTTCCCAGCCAATGGGAGCTGCGGTGGTGTTGCTTGGGGCAGGGGCAGCATGCAGAGCCCAATGGCTGCCTCTACACATAGGAGACTGAGTGGCAACACGCCACTGCTTCTGGGAGCCGAGCGGGGCAAGTCCCCAACCCCACTCCCTGTTTACAGCTCGAGGGCCACATTAAAACGTCTGGAGGGCTGGATGTGGCCCCCGAGCCATAGTTTGCCCACCCCTGCTGTAGTGCTTCCTGTGCGAAGATTCAATACAAAATCTTCAGTAGCAGGCAGCTGATTACTGCTTCATTAAAACAATCCTAGCCACAACAAAATTAAAACTGTTCTTTAAAAAACAAATCAATGATTAACTTGCAAGCCACAGGATGCAGAACTGGTAATTCACAGGAACATCCTTCCAGGGCTGAGGCAACAGAAGTTTGCTCTCCTGTTTTCAAAAAGCTGTGCTAGTCTGAGCTGCCTTAGTAACAGAGGGAGGTGCCACATCTCCAGATATGTTCTGTCAGGTGATTTGAAACAACTTCATACACAAGACCTAAGAGGCTTCTATTAAACATGTGTTTATGGAATAAATCATTAGAACACTATGGATCAAATTCATTCCTGGTGTAATGTCTCCATAACTTAATGGAGTTACACCAGGCCCAACCTGTTTCCCCTAATAATTAGCAACAATGCCAAAAAATGGAAATGCACTCCACAAAGCCCAACTTAATATGTATATGTGAACCTAGATGAATTACCTAAAACTTGTATAGTTCCTATACTGCCAGAACCAATAGAAACAAACATTTAACATTCAGCTTACTAAGTGCAAACAGAAAACTCCACGCTGCTCTGAGTAGGGCAAGGGTAGCCAGAAAAGGTACTCAATAGAAGCGGTTGAGAAAGGATAACGTTATCTGGCCTGCAACTCTGGAATAAAAGCATTTCGCTCCAAGCAAAGGGAAGGCAAAGGGCAAGAAGAGACCTTCACTTCTACTCAAAGATGAAAGTGGGTTGGTACGGACCGGTGCAGTGTACCGGTAAGAAGTGACCGCCGGTATGGGCCCGTACACTGCCAATGATAAAGACTGCCACGGCAGTGCTTTAACACCGCTGCCCCTTTTGCCCCCCTCCTCTTCCAGTGCCACTGGGAAGGGGGGGCAAAAGGGGCAGCTGCCCCGGGGCCCTGCAATTTAAAAGGTCCTGGGACTCCTGGCTGCTGCCGTCGCTACCATGGCAGCGGCCGGAGCCCTGGCCCTTTTAAATCACAGCCAGAGCCTTGGGCAGCATGGGCCGGGCAGCACTGGCTGGGGGAGGCTGACCCCCCCCCCAGCCCCGCCCCTTCTGCCAGAGGTTCCGCCCCTTTCGGGGGCCTGGAGCCAGGCCCCCGTACCGGTAAGACTTAAGTTACTTTCACCCCTGCTTCCACTCTTATGAAGCTTCCATCTCTTAATACAGAATCTGAAGAGGAAACATCCATTTAAAAATTGAGACAGATTAGTCACCGAAAGGACGGCATGTGGCTAGTAACTAAAACCTCCTCTGGAGACTTGTACCTGAAGCTGATCTTTCCCAAGTTTTTTCTCTCTATCCTAGAGGGATTGATTGAAATAGCTCATTCATTATAACACCATGTCAGCAGCAAATGTTGTCAGAATATAAAAGCTACAGTGACTCTACTGAAGAACTATCCTAGAGGGAAACCAAGGCAACTTAAGACTTAGCTTTCAGTGTTTAGAGAAAGTGATTCCAGCAACACAAGATAATACACGCTTCTTCCTGCCCCAGAGAACAGATTTTCATTGCAAAAACTACTGGAGCTTGATGTTGTTAAATTACTTCTTAATGCTCAGTGTACTGTAAAAGAAGCTTAACTAAACTGGGAATGATGCATCCTCATCCAAACTGTAGATGCAGCAACAGGCTACAGCAGTCCATTGCTTGGTAGCAGGAAGTATGTGGGAAAGCCATCTGGTAAAATCTATTTCCGAAACACACATTCCTTCAATCACTTCCTGACAGAGGAAGAAGCTAATACTTTCTCTCATTCTAAGTAGAAGGTCCTTTTATTATTATTTATATTACAGGCCTGAGCAGAGATTGGGGTCTGTGTGGTGTTTGCTTTAGATGCACATAGGAAGAGACAGTCCCTGCTCCAGAAAGCCTACCGTCTGAATAGACAAGATAGGAAGTGTAGGAGAAAGGGAGCATTATCCCCATTTCACAGATAGGGAACTGAGATAGATTAAGCACCTTCCCCAAGGTCACAGAGAGAACCTGCAGTGGACCTGAACTTGGATGTAATGAGCCTGTACCTTAACCATAGGACCATCCTTTGTCTCCTACACTTCATATTTAAACAAACAAATGTTAATGAATTTCTAAGTCATATTTATGCATACCACTTCCCTGCATTTAGGCAGAATCAGAACTAATCAACTATGTGTCAGATATTTTACTCCTAACAGATATTCTCCTTTACCTCATGTTGGGGCCTGTACCAGATGTATTTCACACATACAAAGTATTATTGTATTAATCCAACATACAACTGAGATTTTAATCCCAAATCAGGAAATTCAGAGGCAAGGTTGCTGTGAAACATTAAAAAGTGAAAGTTTAAGGTTATGTATCACATTGATCTCAATACTACCCACCTAAATTCTCCATGAATTTCAAATGGATACAATATTCTTTTTCATTTCCCATTTTAAGCTGCTGTGTTGCTCTGTTTTGTAACAAACAGCTATGGCATCCCCCAAGGAGCTACATTTCAAGGGTAGGTTAAGTGCCCGTAATATAATATTAACAGTTATTAGTAGAACTTTACACACTTTCTCATCTGAATATCTCAGATCACTTTACAAACATTAATTTACCCTCTCATCACCCCTGTGAGGAAAGAAAATATTATCTTTAGTTTTACAGATGCGGGAAAACTGATGTACAGAGAGCTAAAGTCTACAGCAAAACTACGAACAGATCTTCTGACTTGCAGTCCTGTGTTTTAGCCATAAGACCATCCTTCCTATGTCCTTTAGCTACTCCAGAGCCAGTGTAAGACTCTGTTAATGTTGAAATCTCAGGATAAAAGCAATACAAAGTAATGTAATGCTTGGCACCAAGATGCTATTTAGTAAATGAAATATATAATCTTTCATTCCTATATCTTTAGATGCACATAAAATATGTACAATTTTGTATTGCAATGCAACATTTTATTTTGTTATTTTCTAATTAAAGACCCTAATGGGATAGAAATATTCAAGGGGGCAGAGTTAAGGCTTCTGTGGAAAACTTTGCTCTGAATTTCCTGATTATTATGCAATTAAAGCTTCCACCTTATTGTTGCATTAACATTCTTGTATACTAATCTCTTTTGGACGAAGAAATTATTAAACACACAGAATAAAAAGGCATGTGAAAAAGCTACAACCAGCCCTGAAGTAAGACTTTATATAGTACTTGCGCTCAAGATCGCAAAAGACACACCTCTTCCTAGAATCTTTTTTCAGTGGATGTCTTCCAGTTGACCAGACCTAAGCTTGCTTGGCTCATGAGAGCCCATAGCACTATGGCTCCTGCAAGCTAGTGTTTTTTTGTTATAGTCCCTGAAAGCCTAGGAAATAACATGAACAGGAATCAAAACCAGGTCACTCACATAACACTGCAAAGCACTTCTCCCAGGTCAGATATCACATATATATATATCTTCAGAATAAGATACGGGATCATTAAGAGCAACAGTTAGATTACAAAGGAACAACAAATGTAGAACACTAAGCATTCTTAGGTAGTCACTCATCCCTATATTAATCAGGCTTAGATTAAAAAACAGAAATTGGATAAGATGAGAAACAATCTGATTTCAGGCTATTAGACCCTGGCACTTCAATTGCAATTTACCAAGACTCCCATGGCTTCATCCCAGTAAAAACTTATAACAAAAGATGATGATCTAAGATGTATATTAAATGTCAGGAACCGTTGCACAGGTGCCAAACTGAAATGCTGAGAACTACATTGCTTATTAATATCTAAAGTTCACCCAATAAGTTCTCCCCATAAATCCACATTCTTTATCTCTAAGAAGGGGGCTGATTGTCACTGCATATGTGAAGTTCAGCACCAAGACTGACATTCTAAAGAGATGAGTGGCCCCTCCTCTTCCAGTGTCTTTGTGGGACACACAGGTTCTGTAGAAATGGGTAAGGAGGGACACCGAGCATAGATCTCTGGAAGTAGCAGGGATTTAAAGGACCAAAAAGACCAGTTAGGACTTGGATGGTGGTGGAACACTGTGACTCTTTAGGAAAGGAACTGCCATATGCTATGTTTGTACAGTGCAATGGGGCCCTGACTTAGTGGAGGCCTCTAGGTGTTCCTATGCTATAAATGCTATATAATTATCATCTTGTGTGGCCCAAAGCCCAAGGAAAAGTTTGTCCTTTCCTGAATTGTCTTTCAGCTTGTTTTGATGCCTGCAAGTTACAATCCTTTATGTAATTGTCTTAATGACTGGCTGTGAAAAGAGCATGGCAGTGGAAAAGTGATCCTGAAGCTGACAGAAATCTGATTGGGACTAAGTTGACAGCCTGACTCATGTGAAGTCCTAAGCCTCTACTCCCTGCAATATCAAACCTACCCTCCAGAATGTCTCTCTAGTCCTAGATGAAGATCTCAGCCATGGATTCATACCTCTCCTTGACAGAATTGTCAGTGTATGAGCTACAAAGAGCAGATTCTAGATCACTAGGTACTTCTATAGCCCTATCAGTGTGGTATGAGAGTACTTCACAAACATGAATGAATTTCTCCTCTACACCCAAGGAGCTAGGGAAGGATTATTACACCAATTAAAAATAAAAACCACAGATGGGGAAATCAAACAGATTAAGTGACTTGCCCAATGCCACACAGATAATCTGTGGCAGAGCTTGGAACAAAACCCATAATTTCCCATGTTGCAATCCAATGCCTTAACCACAAGCTCATCTTTTCTCTCATACAGAGACCTTGCAGAAGCT
Source organism: Malaclemys terrapin pileata (assembly GCF_027887155.1). NCBI lineage: Eukaryota > Metazoa > Chordata > Testudines > Emydidae > Malaclemys > Malaclemys terrapin. The sequence continues at coordinate 10,470,746 of NC_071520.1, read as the reverse complement.
ACATACACAAAAAGACAAAGTAAATGCACAGCTGCAGCCGGAGCCCCTGTGTGTAGCTACTGATATTCTCCTGGTGCCAGCGCTGTGGCTCATGCCTTATTTTTCCCTTTACCAACTACTGTGTTCCTATCAGATCTAGACAACGACATCCTGGTCCAAGCCTACACTTTGAGCTGCTGCTTCCCTACTGACCCCAGTTCTGGATCTTTAGCCTGAATCTACACAGTACATTGTACTGCTTCAAGTACTGTACTTGATATGCTGGAGTAATTTATCACATTCACATGAGACATTCTTGCAAGGGTACTACCATACAGACTATTAGATTTCTATTGGTTCTCTGGGAGTACCATGGAATAAAGGAGGACAAAAGATAGATTCTTAATTTTCTAAGACAGGTTAGTTTTTGGGCCTGACAACCTTAATCATCCTTTAAATTATTGAAGGTATGCATTCAATCTAGAAAAATTTCTCATCCTAGTTTTCAATTTTCAATCCTCCTTCATGCAGCAGGCCAAATTATGTATTTAGTAAAAATCATGAAACCCCAATGAAGTTAGGAGGGTTTTGTATGTTTACCCCTGGACAGAATTTGCCTCAGTGAGGGCATGATCTCAGGGTGACCAATTCTGCCCTCAGTTCTAACAGTATAGATACCATTTAGCTCAATAACTGTCACACCTGGATAACTGGAGGCAGAATTGGGCCTTTGGTGCCATCATTAAATTGACAGTAGATTAGTCTTGCCCTGCATATAGTAAAATATTAATGACACTTCAAGCTGATAGCTGTTTAGAAGTCTTAAGTTCCTGGAGAGGAAAAGAGAAGTTGGATGAAAAATATCCATAAAATAAATAGAAAACAGCCTTGATTGCACAACTAACAATATGCAATTGTGTTGTGGATCACCTTGAAGAGCCCATTTTCAGGGTATGAAGTGCAGTTTAAGGACAGTACATCTTGTTAGGGGCACTGATGTAGTTTGACTAGAGACATGGAATAGATTTTTTTTAAGGGAAGGGTCTCACTCATTTGTGTAAAAGGTTGATTACAGAAGAGTTCAAGACTTTTCCGAATGACAGAGTTGACTAACGATGTGGGGACTTCCACCTCCCCTGCCCCTGTCCCTGCTAGAAGGCCTCACCTTGCTGAGCTGATCCAAGAGTCTTTGGTTCTGTTCAGATAATTCCTGGACGGCTCGTGTTTTCTCTCGATCTGCTTCACGAAGGTGAACCTGCTGCTTCTCCAACTCATCCTGTAGCTGTTTCACATCGCTCTCCAACTCAGACACCCTTCCTTCCCATTCCCCTTCTCTGTTCTCAAACCGTCGCCTTAATTCGTGTTTCTCTTGCTCTAGATGCTAGGTAATAGAAAGAAAGAAAAAGATTATGAAAGCAGAAAAAAAATCAAAGGATGCTGCATGTTCCTACCAGATTCTCCATTCCCAGATATCCCTCATGTTTTCATCAGCTCCTCCCTGTACGTTCATGCAGCAAACACAATATAAGAATTTGCTACTTCTATATGACTTGCAAATCTATATTAGAGTCAAGAAACAGGTACTGAAATCTCTCCCTATTCCAATAATAAATCTGTCCATGTGCTTTGTAGATAAATGGAGGAAGTCAAAAATGCCAAATTTTGTTTTGAGTACAAAGAAACAGCAAAGCAGACTCTGAATGTCAATAAGCAGAAAATTTAGGTCACACAGACCAATTAATAATTTAGACAAACATGAGTCAACTCAAACAATTTTTTTGGGGGGGTCAATCTAGTACCATCCTGTTATTCTTATTCTGCTCTCACAATCAGAGATCTTTAAAACCAGTTCTGTGGTGCTTTAGGCACCCTGCAGTAAAATATGCTTCTTGTCAAGTGGCTCTTACTGTCCTAACTAGGTACATCGTATTACTGCGTGCTGTAAAACAGCTATTGTTTTCCACACCAAGGGGGGTGGGGGGGGTGTGTATCAGTGGCTGGTGATGCGACTTCTGTACCTAATATATGTATACATATATTTAGGACTAGATTTTCAGAAATTGACTTGACATTTGCAGGCACAATTTTGCATCCACAATTAATTGTTTGTAAAAATCAGGTAGTTAGAAGTCTATTAGAATTTGCACGTTTTGCAGGGCCAGTTAACTGAAGGTCTAAAAATGGAGGCTCAGCTAAAGTAGAGCTGAAAATTAGGTCAAACTCCTTCCATAGTATACCCTTTTGCAGAAAAATCCAGGAGGGCTAAAGTTGCTTGGAAAACTCAAGTTCTGAGTGTTTCTGGGGTAACAGAGGCCATATTTGCTTGCCTGCAGACTGGTTCACAGAGTGAAGCCCTTTCCTTTTGATGCTCCAAGATTCTTGGGGAAATCTTGGGTATCCTGAAGAGTGACAGCCTCTTCTTGCTACTCCCTGGGTCCCTTTGTCCCACATGGCAAGCTGGCTCCATCAGAAGCCATGTTGCCAATGCCTCCTCTCCTGAATGTGGTCCTCCTTTCAAGAAAATGTGACAGCATGGGACAAGAGGCAACTGGGATTAATACAGACAGCAATTCCCCATTTTTCCCAGGACATAATCCCACAGCGAACAGGTCACTATCGCCCCATCCCTTCATGTCCATACACCTATGGAGAGAAAAATCACACAGTATATATCAGCCCCATTGTTCCAGGAACTGTACAACCGAATAAAGAAAGACAGTCCCTGCTCTGAAGGCTGCCATCTCGATTTTAGAAAAATCTCATGAGGAAAAGTGTTTCCGACTATTTTAACGATGCTACAGTTGCTGCAGTCTATGGGATATATTCTAATTTTAGCAGGTGAGGGGGAGTTATGCATATATATACCCACACATCAAGCCAAAAATATCCTCCTTTATAGTTCAATATCTCATTCATTGCTAAGCACTGTTCAGAAGGATATGGGGGTGTGTGTTGTGGATAGAAGACTGAACCTCAGCATGGTGAGTATAAGTAGTGCAAACAGATTACAATCAAAATTCTCAGGTGTATAAAGAAAGATATTGAACATAATTCAGAAGCAAACTGTAAGCCTATATACAGGACCAAAATGACTATTTTAAAATATTGTGCTGATTTGCTACAAAAAGATTAAATAAATGGAAGAGGTGTACAGCAAATGGGAATCATATTGATTCGGGGAATGTAGTTAGTAGGAAGACCTAATAGCTCTCGCCTAGTTGTCTGGTGAAGGAGATACAATAAAAGGTATTGTGGGATACCACTGCAGAGTCAAAAGAGTGGAATCCACCAAGATGGGCTGACTAGATTTGTGTTTGCCCCTATCTTTTTTTTTTTTCATTTTTACATTTTTTTTGTCTCAATAACAGGCTCTTCCTATAATCAATCCTTCCCCAAACCTGGAGTCCTGTAAGTTGGATGGAGATCTCCAGTGCATTTCCATGCTATTTAGTACTGACAGGAGTGAAAGAACAGACTGTTCTAATTGATATTTCTTTTCTAGCATTTATTTCTACTCAGAACTGAATTCTAGAAAACATTCCATTCTGAAAGTGTGCTTCCTCATCCAATTAACTGAGTTGGGTCTGTCCTGACTTAAAAAGACAGGAGTAAGTGTGGGGGTTGCCTTATTGACAATGAGAAGCTGCACTGCAAAATGCTGGAAAAAGGACACAGGTCAGGAACAGAGGCATTAATTAATTGTTTTAACCCCTTGCAGAGGATAACAATGAGATTCGGAGAACATCCCAACTATAAGAAGATCTGGATTCCATATTTGGAAATGAATGTAAACTCTGACTCAGTACTGAGGTCTGTCAAAGTAGGTGTGCTTGGTACCAAATGCAGAACCTTAGTAAACTAGGCCATCAAACACACAGAGAACACTTTTGGAGATAACAAAGAGCTAATTGTGCATTGTGTGTGTGTGTTTTCAGAGAAAAACAAACGTATGAATCTGCAAAGAATCGAGAGAAAGAGCGTATATAGATTTATAGCTGTTTTGGTGACGCCAGAAGAGCAGACCAGTGCATTGTTAGCTGGGAAATGGATACACTGGAGAAACTGCACTGAATTCTCAGCATTAGCTCTAAACAGTTAACTTGGGAGGAAAGGAGGAAAAGTTTCTTGAAACTTGCTATTTAACAGCAGTAAATCTGGGTGAAATGTAACTAGGGTGATTCAGCTAACAGCTCAGTTTCAAAAAGCAGCAATAATAAATTCTACAAAGGGAGAGAGAAAATGCAATATAGGGAAATGGATAAAATAAGCACAGATCTTTTCCTTTCCCTGCCCCCCAGTCTGCTCCTGCTCCCATTGAAGTGAATGGAAGTTTTTCAATAGACTAACTTTTAGCTTGATGAACACAGGATTATCAATGTTTTTTGCAGTATTGTGTAGCCACGTTGGTCCCAGGATATGACATAGTCAAGATATTATCTCAAAATACCCCGTCTCTCAGGTTAAAACAAAAGCAAATCTAACTATTAAACAATGCACTGGGAGTGAAAAGAGCTAAATATTAAAAACACGTACTTGGGGGAACATGAAAGTAATAAATAGTGTAATTAAACAACATTTTGAACAAATGTCACCTTCACTACTGTTGCTATCAGAAGAGTAAAATTACTGAAGTTTTACTATGGAGATAAAGTTATTGGCTATAGTAAAGTATTGGGTTTAATAACAAAAAGACAGATATCCCTTTAGGATGAAAAAGCTCACAGAACAAAGGACTTTGGTACTTACAGTAAATTCACAAATCCTCTTGAATTTCCAAAGATATGACTCCACAAGGAAGACAGGAATGTGCTGAAGTGTACACACAGGGTCAGGGTCGGGTAATGGTTTAAATTATAATGTTGATCTGTCACTGTTCAAACTAGCTCTAAAATGGTGTTCCCTGGGTTTAGTATTTTCAACAATATTCACTGGTGGAATTAGAAACTTCTAGTGTAAATCTCTAAGCAAAGAACTGGTGTAATAGTAATACTTTATAGAGTTGCGTAATAGAATTGGTCCAAGAGAAGCTGCCGGCACAAGCCCTTTCATTTATAATCACTCCATTTCAACCTAAAAATCAATACATAACTCAATCCACTGAGTTCCTAGCAAACAGCTTTTCCCAGCTATTTATAGGTATTTTCAAAGCAGACAGTTCACACACACATATACCATTACGGTTATCTGCTGGCATACGTTATCCATAATAGCCAATTGCTAAGGCACAAATATTATGTACACAGTACCTTCTACTTTAAGTTTCAATTCTGAAATATTCCTGAATCTAGACTTAAAAAAAAAAAGTGGGTGTGTCCACAGTTAAAATGTACCTACTGTTCTACCTCCTTGTGCAGGGTCAGCACCTACTTCACAGACCTTTAAGCACATTATGTTGTAGTCTGAATTGGTACAAATTATTCAAAGTTCTACACCATAAACAAAATTGAAAGGAGGACTAATTTTCCCTTTATTGCATAATTATTTTTTTCCCAAATAGGAAAAAACCTATCATCAGCATGGGGGATTTTCAGTTGATGCCTTGTTGAAGGCCTTTCCAGGTCTGTCCTGGGTTCTCCCTATATAATAACCATGTGCCTCATCTCCAATAAACACGAGAAAGGAAGGTACCCGTATAAAGAATTACTGTTTCCTAGAAGACCAACCACACCAGAGAAATGTTTTAAAGATAGCAGGTGGGCATAATTTGTAACTGAAATGCCTTCATGCAGTTCCATATGTTCCAGTAGACTATCCAGGTGTTCAATTAGATACAGGTTATACAAAACCGCTAACAAAATTAACCTCAGATGATTTCATTTCCATTAACTATAGTTCCCATGTCAGGTTCTGGTAGGGCTGTAAACAGATTTTTGCAATGTTGTATACCTTATCTTTGGGCAATCAAAGGTTTTCATGGTTTCCTCCCATCCTCCATAGCCCTAAGACAGGAGGTCAAGGCAAGAGCATCTCTAGGTTTCAATATAGAAATCTTCTTTTAGAAATAACTAACCCTCGTAGTATAGAGTTCATATGTATACATATTCTACACACTAACAGCACAGTACACGTTCAAAGTAAATTAGATAAAAAGGACTTGTGCCTGAAACCTACAACCAACTCCCCAAAGTTACCTTTAAAGAAAAAGTAATCTGGGTGAAGATGGAAAAGGGAGGACGTTCTTTACAATACAATAATCTAGCGGTGCCCCTGAATTTAGCATTGCCAGCTTGTGGCCAATGAGCAGCTGAGACACACAAAAACTTGCTGCGAAGAAAGGCCTCCTCCATGCTTTTTAAAGGAGCTCAAGTCTCCCTGCTCCTCCGACCTCCCGCTGTCTCTCTCTCTCTCTAGTCCTTGGAGCCGGGGTACTTCCCACCCCGAGTGCCAATGCATCTCCTTCCTTTCACCAGCCAGGGCCTGCAACTTAGGTGAAACGCTCGTCGTTATCCCTGGAACCCAGGTTTCTCCCCCTCCCGCCTCCTCTTACAGAGTCCCTCAAGGGCAGGTTTCCAGAACCAAGTTCTCACTTGCTCCCACATTACTGTCACTGGAGACTAGGGCTTCTCGCCCCACCCGGCACGCGGCTCCGAAGCTCACATCTTCTGCCCACCCACCCTAGACAGTCGGTGAGGCTGGAGTCACCCCAGCTCACCCCCCTGCTTGCCCCTGGAGCGCAGCTCGCCACCTACCCTGCCTTGTCCCGCATGCGAGTGTCCCTGAGGCCGGCTCTTCCCCTAGCCCAGCTCGTCCAGCGCCCAGGTCCTGCTCCCCCCCCCGGCCCCAGCCCCTCACCTCCAGCTTGTCGGTGAGCTCCTGGTGCATCCGCTCGTACTGCCGGCTGATGTCCTGGTTCCTCTCCAGCAGCGCCTTCCCGAGCCGGGCGGCCAGCACCAAGTCCTTCTCCTTCTGCCTGATCAGCGAGAGCAGCTCGGGCTGCTGCCCGGCCGGGGCAGGCCCCGCGTCCTGCTCTCCGGCTTGCTGCTGCTGCCGTTGCTCCCCGGCGGCGGCCAGGAGAGCCAGCTCCTCCTCCAGCGCCAGCTCCAGCTCCCCCGGGCCGCCCTGGAGCGGAGCTAAGGCGGCCGCGGCGGCTGCGGGGCTCCGGGCGGCTCCTGCTCCCGCGGCCCCCTGCAGCTCCATGCAGCAGGCGCTGTCCAGCTCCGCTGGTGCTGAAGCGGCGCCCGCCAAGCCCAGGCAGTACGCGGCCATGGCCCGCCCCTCGTGCGCTCCAGGCTGCGGGGGCAGGCGAGCCCGGCCCCCGCCGCTGGGGCTGCCTCTGCCCCTTCTCCTCCCGCACGCTGGGCTGCGCCAGGAGCCTGCCCCGCGCTCCGTGCCCGCGCCGAGCCGCCGCCGCGCGCGCCGCCTCCCGGGAGGACGCGGGGAGCCGCCTTAGCCGCCCTGCTGCCGGAGCCGGGCTGTCTCAGCGCGCGCGGGGCGCCCCGCTGCTGCTGCTGCTGCTGCCGCCGGCCGCGCTCCGCAGCGCCACTGCCCGCGCCCCATCTCCGCCGCGGCGCCTGCAAAACATCGCGCTGCAGCAGCGGCTGCAGGAGCCTCGGAAGCCGGCGGCGCGGCCACCCCCCTCCCAACCCCGAGCCCTGACGACAGCAAACACCTGTTCTCCGAGGGGCTCTGATTCGCCGAGCCGGGTAGCTCCATAGGCCGGCACCCAGGTGCTGCCCTGATTAACCCCTCCGTGCCCCGAGCCTCGCCGCACTGCTCAGAACATTCCCTCCCGCAGACACACGCAGGCGCCGGGGCCCCTTCCAGACAGCCCACCTTGGACTGACACCCAGGCACAGGCTGCTCTCCGGGTGGGGCCGGAGTCGGTCTTCTCCAGCCAGCCCATAACGAACAGCACAGCACAGCCCTATGATGGGGCCCCCTAGCGCCCCTCGCAGTGCCCGGGGCTGTGCTGTCTCACTGCAGGGCCTTCAGCTCCGGAGTGCCTAGGGGAAGAGATGAGACTGAGCCTAAACCTGCCACTTCATACTACATAGGAAGCTATTAGTGAGCAAAAACAGACAAAAGCAAAGAGTTCAAGCCAGCCCAAGGCAAACCTTACTGGCAGTATTTGCCATCTAAGATGCCATGACGTCAGGTGCCCTCAAAATTACCTCAGATTAGTCTTTAAAATGCCCTACAGATATTTCTTTATAATAATGCTACTCACTTTAACAGGGGTAACATCTCCAAAGCACTTTACCAATGTTACCTAATTCTAATACTCTGCATTTACATAGCAGCTTCCATCTGAGGACTCAAAGCACTACATTACCATTGGTAAATTAAACCTCACAGGCCCCCTGGCCTAAATGTTATTCCCATTTTACAGACAATGAAACAGGCAGAAAACATTTAATTTACTTGCCCAATACTACACAGCAAGTCTAAAACAGAGTCAAAATTTCTTCTCAAGGAGTTCTTCACTCCCAGGCTTGCTCAGTCTACTAAACACCACTACTTCTATTGTTATAAACCACAATCCTCTTAAAACCTGCCAGATTCCAATAACAGCCCTAATGTTGAATTTCATCCTGCCTAAGATTGGTTCCTGAAAATCAGAATCTTTATGGTTCTCAAATCATTCAGAACTCATCTTTGGATGAATCATAATCTAAAATATTTTTCTTAGACATGGTTCTTAAAGCTCAGGCAGTATGGTTTACTGGTCAAAGCAGGGGACTGGGATTCAGCAGGACTCCTGGGTTCTATTTCCAATTTACCAGGGACTTGCTCATTATGCTGAAGCAAACTACAGAGGTCCTCATTTTCAAAAGTGGCCTCTAGTTTTGGATTCCCAACTTTGGACAGATAGGGCTCAACTGGAATTGTACCTACTCAGCCTTCCAAAAAAACACAATTTATGTGTCTAAAGCTGAGCAACAAAAAGCGAGGCACCTAAAGCTAGAGGCTACTTTTGAAAATGTGGCGCTTATTCTCTCAGTTTATCATTGTATTGATCTGGAAAATGAATGACTTAACAATGTCTACTTTGTAGGCATGTTGTGAGAATTACTGTAAGAGCGTCTCTGATTTAGGATACTAATGACACAATCAAAACACTAATCTGTTAGTAGAACTGCTGTGATGGGGCATCTGCCCCACACTGGCATGGAAGGGGTTAATAGACCCCTAAGGAGGCTGTGCAGGAAGCAGCCAATAGGGAGAGGCTGTGAGAAGTAGCCAATCAGGGCCCAGCAAGCCCATATAAAAATAGGGCAGGGCAGAGTAGAATTAGTTACTCTCTAGATCTCCAGGAGGTTGGATTGGGGGCCTTGTTTGAGTGAGCATGTAATCTGGGCAGAGTAGTGCTAGGCAGGAACAGGGGAGTGGGAGGGAGCTCCTGCCTGCTAGGAGTGGTATGCTGTGCCCCTGGAGTAAGGGTGAAGAAGATGCTGGTGCTGTGGGGGAAGTGGCCCAGGAAAATGTACTGAGGAGTTGGAGAGGATGTTACATGTGGCTGCTATTTACAGGGTCCTTAGGTGGGCCTGGGACCTGCCACTCACCACTGGGGAAGTGGCAGGACAATTGACTGCAGTTGCCACTGGTGAAGTGGCTGGACAGTTGACTGTAGGGCTCCTGGAAGGGGGGAAGTACAGATTGTGATGTGGCTGGAGGGCTGTGTCATGAAGAGGACACTGCAGTCCTGGGAGTGACATGGATCCAAGAGCAGATGTGATGGTGGGCCAGGCACCATTGGGTGAGGGTGTACTGACTGGCAGAGCTAATCTCCAAGATGGCCAGCAGGCGGCACCAGCATGGTGAGTGAAGCCCTGCCACAATTGCCTTTAATGAATTAGGGGTGAGAAAGGCATTTCAAAAAAGCTTCTAATTGTAAAATATAACATTCATTAACTGAATACTAGAACTTCTTTAAAGAATTAAAACAAATGTTTGGAGAATCCCATTTCATCATCTTAATAAGAGTGTGTGAAAAACTAACACTATTGGCTAAACCAGTGGGGCATCACACATGTACAAATTCACCAAAATGTGGTTGACATTCTTTTTTTAATGCTGAAAGGAAGAGTTCACAAGTAGAAACAGACTTTTTTACACCCACAAATCCTCTTCCATATCTGGCATAAAACTGAGATCTGATCCTTGTAGGTCCCCAAGCCAAGGAAAATACCATCCTACCCAAATATCTCTAAGAGAGCCTTGCACCCCTTAGAGTGCCATTATGTTATCCTAAGCCCTTCTTGCCCTTTTGGAGGCCTTGGTTAGGCTTGCTAGGCTAATGAGGTGCCCCTCACCATCTTTATGGCCAGCAGTTTAGTTTGGATAGCTGACTACAACTCCCAACAGCCACTGGGGCTTGCTATCAATTGAAGATTATTACTTTTGTACTAGGATAAAGTTCATTTTAAAGGCAGCCTCAGTGACTGCTGGGAGTAGTAGTCAACTCTAGGATTAAGTTTCCTCTCTGGAAGGAGACACTGCAGAGGAGTCGGGAACCATCAAATAGCCAAACACCCTAATAAAGATCTCAAGGGAATTTTGCTAAGGGCCCAGGCCCCACCCTTTTTGGTGGGGGAGGGGAAGAAGGAAAGTGGTGCTGAGAGTTCAAATTATCACCATTTTAAAAAATTGTGTCATTTTAGCTGTGGTTGAATTGAGACCCCTTTAAGGAAGACTACACTCCTGTAGGAAACAGGAATTTTACACAGCTTTATCCCGTTAAAGGTTGCCTCTAAATTCCCAACCCCTCCAGGGGACTCACTTGAATTCAGTCTATCTCTATACATAACTGCATATATATGAATACTAGGACATAGAATTAGCCCCACCCTCCAACTAATTACATCTCACAATTGAGCTGTATCCCTTCCTAGTGCTCGTGAAGGTGTCAGATTGGGAGCCCTAAAAATCTTCTGTTTATCCACAGATAGGATATAGCATGAGTTGTGGAAATGCAAACTTCCCTCTAGCTTCCTGCCAATGGCCCTTAACTCTGCATTAGGAGAGTAACTTTGAAGGTAACTTACCCAGCATGCCTACTCAGTCCTTGGGCTTTTTCCTAACAATGTCAGTTAATGTGAACTGTGGTGGAGTTTGTGATATGAATACCTGTTCACTAAGAACTAGACTGAGATGCTTTAATTCACTTCATACGGGCCACCAAGAGCCATCAAATGGTATTAACTGTTGGTCATTATTACCCAGAACTATATTCAAACCAGTAATTTAGAGGTGAAAGGCTCTGTATCCCATTATCAATTTTCAGTCATCCAGTTCCTAAGACCTGTTTTTTAATCAACAGAAGTTTGATTGGCAACCAGGGCTCACTTTACTGCAAAATGATCCTGTACAATATTATATTCCTTAAAAGAACCTCTCCCCAGAACAGAAACCATACCATTACTAGGTAGGCTAGGTTTCTTCTTAACTAGGGGAGGTAATTTAAAATCCAAACTGATGATGTGCGCCTTCTGCTGGAATAGCCTATTATAACAAAGCAAGCCTTCTGGTGTGGTTAATGAAATCCATTGTGGCATTCCTTTTCATCTCTAATGCCTCCTTCAGTGTATAAAATAAAGAGATTATACTGAGAAGATATTAATCCCCCCAAAAAGCCTCAAACAAAACTCTTAGCTCTAGCAGTTGGATGTGTGGGAGAGATGACTGCCTGGGAGGAGAAATAGACACACCTAAACAGCATTTATTACAGATAGGTTAACGCCATACTCGTACATTCTAGTTCAACATGCTCAGCTTTCATTTGTGCCCAGCTAACCGCACAATGTTCTATGTAATACATTTGACTCAGCCAAGCAGTTAAAGCATTAATATAAACTATCTATTAATCTCCATGTCAGAAAATCCATCACCGTCCTCAGAATTTAATTATTGATTGCCATTATTAGAAGTAGATTACTGAATTGCTTTAACTCCTTTATTCATTACCCTTCCTTTATTGTATCATGCACACTGTTTTAATGGAGTAAAAATATTTACATAAAAAGCAGTTAAAGATAATTTATCTTATATTGTTATAGTGGCTTTCATCCAGAAGGATACCAAAGTACTTAACAATCTAGAGCTGGGATTTTCAAAAGTCTATGGGAGTTAGGCACTCAACTCCCACTGACATTCAAAGGGAGTTGGTCCCTAACATTCTTAGTTCCTCTGAAAAATCCTAGCCTAGAAAAACAAGAAGCATTTAATGGAAGCAAGTAAAAACATTTTGGGAGCCATCAATGCCCATGTAGTGAGAATTCAAGAAAATTGGTAAACTGGAGATTTTGATCCAAGGATTTCTTCAGTGTCCAGAAGAAGCATGAAATGTGCCTGCACATAAAACTGCAAATATTTTTAAACATGGACATTATTACACGGGTGCTAGTAGCAGGCAGCCACATTCCCTGAAGAGACAGAATGGGTTGGCCCATTTAACTATGCAGAGTTGATGCCAAAGAGAGAAAGGGGAAATTATTTGCCAGTTAATTTTGTCTGCTGTAAATGACATCTTCCTCATCATACAGCTATATAATTTTTTTTGGTCCAGAGAGTAGCAAGTCTCAACCTATGGCATAAGTAAACAAGGATGAAAATATGACATCTGTCAGTTGGTGTGTAAGCAACAGGATATTCACATCCTTCTTAGTCAGAAACTTCCACTGGTGTAAAATTGGAACAAGCAACAAGGTAGGCTAATCTGGAGGGGGTGGGGGAGAAGAGAACCACAAACATGGTTAGTAATCAGGAATTTCATCTCCTTTTCTCCCTGGGATAGATATTGCAACCCCATGCAGTGCCTTTTGGGACCACTGCATTAAATTTATTGTTTTCTGTATGATCCAGGAACTGAAAATAGTAGGGGGTGGGGAGGGTTGATTATCCCTGGAGTTCTTTACAATCCCAGAGAAGCACCACCCCCTGTGGTGGTTTGCATATAGTGGTTCAGACTGGATTTTTCCAGAGACTAGGAAACAAAGGGTTTTTGATATAAAAGAATAAGTATTAGAGTGTATAAAAAAGTGTACTACCCCCTTCAGGGATAGGCTGGAGCCTGCAGCCTTGGGATAGTCAAGGAGGAGATCCCTGTGCCCTGCCCTAGGGGCTGAGCCATTAAAAACAGAAATGGGAAGTAGAGCAGTGGATGGGAAGGAGGAGTAGAAGTTGAGCTGCCTGAAGCAGGTGGTAGTTGTGCTTGCCTGTATTAGGAGACAAACTGAACCTGACACAGGGACTTTGGTGTAGACTGTAAGTTTGGGAGCCCCGTATTGGAGTCCTGATGAACTGTTTGTTGCCAGGATTTCTGTTCTGAAACCTGATTATTATATGTTAATGTGTTGGCTTTTCCTTGCCCTGGGTGGTTAAAGTGAATCCACTGTTGCTCCACATGGGGAAGCAAAGGTGAGGCACACCTGCAGTGCCACACTGTTCGGCAGAGGTCTGATTAGCAGTTGTCTACGTCTTTCCACTGAGCTTCAACTGACTCGTGAGTCTTCCTGTTGAGTCCCACAATGGACAAGCCTGCGGGTCCTAGGGGGAAGACCACAACCTTTGCTGAAGAGTTGGAAAGACTGGCACATCCTATTCCTCTGTGCTGGAATTGGGAGTGACCTCTGGTAAACTTTCAGTAAACATATTGGAACTTGTGTTGTCTTTTGTTTTCTTGTTTTTTTTGTTTGTTTTTTTTAAATAAATGTACTCTGTCGAGAGCTGTGGGATCACTGGTAAAAATGCTCTTTGTCCATGGAGAGAGATCACAGATGGGCTGTAGGAAGCCTAGCTTGATGGAAACATTTAAACCTCTCCCACTCTTCAGAAGGCGTGGGATGAGGGTCCACAGCCAGAGACGAGTGGTGGCTGAAGACGTGAGGAAACCCCCATGAGTGAAAATATATGTACAATTACCCTGAAACTGTGATACTCCATCCTACAGTAATACAATTCTGTAATTAAATGGGACGTTTAGGGAGCATGGGGGGCGGGGGGCTTAGGGCTGGGAGTCTTTCTGGCTGGGCTGATGCTGAAACTCACTTCTGACAGCCACTTCTGAAGGAAGCAAATCTGGAAGTGGGCAACCTAGCCTAGGACACTGGTATATAACAATGTTCTCTAGAGGGGTCAAGGAGAAATAAACTCCAAGCCACAGAGGCTCTTGAAGGCTGATGGCAACCCTTCCATTAAGGCATGTTTTGAAATTAATATTGTCCTGCCCTATTCACAGGAGAAATGAAGTGGTAGAGTGATCCTACACCCAATTTATTAAATAGTGAAGCAAGCAGAAAGGGTTATGGCTTACCTAGTATCTGACACGCTTCTTTGCCTCTCTGCTTCCTAGCAGCTAGATCACAGCTTTCTGTATACAGGATTGTATGATTCAGAAGGGGTCAAGACAGACCTACTAAAAACAAGTATCAGAGGGGTAGCCGTGTTAGTCTGGATCTGTAAAAAGCAACAGAGTCCTGTGGCACCTTTAAGACTAACAGAAGTATTGGAGCATAAGCTTTTGTGGGTGCATCCGACAAAGTGGGTATTCACCCACGAAAGCTTATGCTCCAATACATCTGTTAATCTTAAAGGTGTCCCAGGACTCTGTTGCTTTATACTAAAAAAACAGTCTCACTGTTCTAAATTTTTAACCAGGACATTTATCTTTACTATTAAAACAAGCACTCGTACATGTCAACGTGAAGTGAATGGGTAAAATATTCTTTAAACATCAAGAAAAAACTGAAAATTCAGTAGGCACTTTTGCTTCAGTCAATACCTCCTCCTCAGACATAAGAGGACAACACTCAGAAATTAAAACTATAAGTGAACACCTCCTCTCCTCCAGAGGAAGAAAGGACACGTGGGAGTCTAGAATCTAGAAAGCCTTAGCCACATCAATGAAAATGTACTTTTGTTCCATAATTTGAACTTTAACGTCACTGGGATGAGAGGAAAATTTTCTTAGCAACCCTCAGCCTCCTTTTAATATGGTGAAAAAGCCCTGCTGTGGGGGTAGCAGACTTCTGTTGCAGCTCTGCCTCTGGTCTTCTAAAAATGTTAATTGCTGTATTTTTTTCATCCACTTATCACATTTTAGAATTTCTGCTTCTAATTTGCCTCAGAGCAAAGCTGAACTGGTATAATATGCCACTCTTCTCCTGAAGGTGGAGAGACTAAGGTAGAGGTGGTCAAGTGCAGGCCCTTGAGTTCAACGTGGCTGCTCAAAAGACCAATTCAAGCATATGAGTTTCCTTTACATACTGGGCCTTAGCTGTGAGGACCAAGGTTCAATGTGTTCTCCCTCACAACTGTTCCAAATTTCTATGCTCTTTCAGTTGCAGATATGTGTGTATTGCTATTGGATGGGAGAAGTAGGTAGTATACACATTAGGAATGTATATTTATGAAGGCAGGTAGGGGAATAGAGGATGGAGAATTCCTATTAAACAGGAGGCATCTGCTATATGCCCCAGCCAAAGCTAAAATAAAAAGGCAGACAATCCAGATTTTCCACAAGGCTCAAATGATCACCACAGTGATCTTTGCAAGCAAGGAGAAGCTCGTAGTCCACACTGCACAGCCCAGAAGCATAAAACAAACATGATGTCAACACTGGTGGGTACTTTGCAGCTGCTTGTTTGCAGCATTGTCTGAAGTGGCCTTGGTGGCCCACTGTTACCCTCATTTAATACACAAGTTATAGGTCCCAGCATGCTTGAATCAAGATGTAGCTACCATTGCCTGTAGTTTCTGCAGGCTGTACTGCCATATTGAAGATGAGGATCAGTGATGATCTATTCTACTCCATTTTATGCAAATAAGGTGTGATGGGCTTTGGACCAGTTATCAGTACAGCTGGGCAAAGTTTGGGCATCCCTGATCTAGGCATAGTTCCCCATCAGAATGGTAGCTAGCATCTCTTCAGTGAGTTGAGAGTCCATGATGGTCAAGACTGGCCTTTGGTTGTCCAGGTCCCTATGTTGAATAATATACAGGGCCTCTTGGGCATCTCTTAGGTTATGCCAGACCATCGGAGAATTAAAAATGGATCCAGCTCCACGATTTAAAAAGCACAGGTCCCTTGATGCAGGATTTCCAAGGCTTTATAGATGATCCATTAGGAGGGGTGATTGTTACTTCAATTTGGCATATATGCTGGCTGTGGGGACCCAAAAGTCTTGGGCGTCTCCAGACTTGACTAGAGGCAGCCACACCTGTTGCCCCTGCATAGAGACAGCTCTAAAAGCTTTGGCCTAGTAAAAAAGGAACTGGATTTTTCTGCAAAATGCATTGATAGAAATAATGAAATGGATCTCTTTAGGTGCAAGGCCCTGAAATAGAAATTGTGCAACAACATGCTTGCTACATCAGCAATGTTACCATTGTTAACCTAAGAATAGCCACACTGCATCAGACCAATAGTCCACCTAGCCCAGTATCCTGTTTTTTGACCAGTGCCAGATGCTTCAGAGGGAATGAACAGATAGGGCAATTATTGAGTGATCTGTCCTCTGTCAGCCAGTCACACTTCTAGCAGTCAGAGGGCTAGGGGCACCCGGAGCATGGGGTTGTGTCCCTGATCATCTTGGCTACTAATGATATCTTCCATGAACTTATCTAATTCTTCTTTGAACCCAGTTATGCGTCTGGCCTTCATAACATCCCCTGGCAACAAGTTGCACATGTTGATTGTGCATTGTGTGAAGAAGTACTTCCTTATATTAGTTTAAACCTGCTGCCTATTAATTTCATGGGGTGACCCTGGGTTCTTGTGTTATGTGAAGGGGTAAATAACAGTTTCCCTATTCCCTTTCTGCTAGCTGTCTCTTTTCTAACCTGAACAGTCCCAGTTTTTTTAATCCCTCCTCATATGGAAGCTATTCCATACTCCTGATCATTTTTGTTGCCCTTCTCCGTACCTTTTCCAATTCTAATATATCTTTATATAAAATGGGGTGACGAGAACTGCCAGCAGTATTCAAGGTGTGCGCATGGATTTATATGGTGCCATTATGATATTTTCTGTCATACTATATATCCCTTTCCTAACATTTGCGAACATTCTGTTTGCTTTTTTGACTGCTGCTGCACACTAAGCAGATGTTTTCAGAGAACTATCCACGATTCCATGATCTTTCTTGAGTGGTAACAGCTAATTTAAAACCCATCACTAAGTATAATTGGGATTATTATTTCCAATGTGCATTACTTTGTACTTATCAACACTAAATTTCATCAGCCATTTTGTTGCTTAATCACCCAGTTTTGTGAAATCCCTTTGTAATTCTTCCCAGTCAGTTTTGGACTTAAATATCTTGAGTAATTTAGTATTGTCTGCAAACTTTGTCACCTCACTGTTTAAACCCTTTCCAACTCATGTATGAATATGTTGAACAGTACAGATTGCAGTATAGATCCTTGGGGGCAGGAGCGGCGCCAGGGTTTTTGGCGCCCTAGGCGGGGGTCCTTCCGCGCTGCCGGTCGTCGTTGGCAATTCTGCGGCGGGGGGTCCTTCCGTGCTCCCGGTCTTCGGGGCACTTCGGCGGTGGGTCCCGGAGTGAGTGAAGGACCCGCCGCAGAATTGCCGCCGAAGACTTGGAGTGCGGAAGGACCCCCGCTGCTGAATTGTCGCCCCCCCAAATCCTGGTGCCCTAGGCAACCGCCTAGGTCGCCTAAATGGAAGCGCCGGCCCTGCTTGGGGGACCCCTCTATTTACCTCTTTCCATTGTGAAAACTGATAATTTATTCCTACCCTTTGTTTCCTATCTTTTAAAATCCTTTATTAAAAATAAGCACTATTAAAATCCTTTATTAAAAATAAGCACTAATCCATAAAGCAGATGAAACAGAAATCTGAGAAAAGGTAAAAATGTCTAGACAGTTGGGTTTACATATGGTCTGAACTGGGTAACTCAGCAATGTTTTTCATAAGTGGCTATCAGGTATCCTGAATTTCTGACCCTGATATTAGAATGCTCTTAGCCCATTGACTAAGTCCAGCTCTGAAAAACAAGTGATGAAAGTGGAAAGGATATTATGTTAATGATTACAAATAAGACATAGAATCATAGAATATCAGGGTTGGAAGGGACCACAGCAGGTCATCTAGTCCAACCCCCTGCTCAAAGCAGGACCAATCCCCAACTAAATCATCCCAGCCAGGGCTTTGTCAAGCCTGACCTTAAAAACCTCTAAGGAAGGAGATTCCACCACCTCCCTAGGTAACCCATTCCAGTGCTTCACCACCCTCCTAGTGAAAAAGTTTTTCCTAATATCCAACCTAAACCTCCACCACTGCAACTTGAGACCATTACTCCTTGTTCTGTCATCTGGTAACACTGAGAACAGTCTAGATCCATCCTCTCTGGAACCCCCTTTCAGGTAGTTGAAAGCAGCTATCAAATCCCCCCTCATTCTTCTCTTCCGTAGACTAAACAATCCCAGTTCCCTCAGCCTCTCCTCATAAGTCATGTGCTCCAACCCCCTAATAATTTTTGTTGCCCTCTGCTGAACTCTTCCCAATTTTCCCACATCCTTCTTGTAGTGTGGGGCCCAAAACTGGACACAGTACTCCAGATCCCTCACCAATGCCAAATAGAGGGGAATGATCATGTCCCTCGATCTGCTGGCAATGCCCCTACTTATACAGCCCAAAATGCCATTAGCCTTCTTGGGAACAAGGACACACTATTGATCATATCCAGCTTCTCGTCCACTGTAACCCCTAGGTCCTTTTCTGCAGAACTGCTGCCTAGCCATTCGGTCCCTAGTCTGTAGCAGTGCATGGGATTCTTCCATCCTAAGTGCAGGACTCTGCACTTATCCTTGTTGAACCTCATCAGATTTCTTTTGGCCGAATCCTCTAATTAATCTACTGAGCGTGTTCATCCTATTTATCAGAGGGGTAGCCATGTTAGTCTGAATCTGTAAAAAGCAACAGAGGGTCCTGTGGCACCTTTGAGACTAACAGAAGTATTGGGAGCATAAGCTTTCGTGGGTAAGAACCTCTTACATCTGAAGAAGTGAGGTTCTTACCCACGAAAGCTTATGCTTCCAATACTTCTGTTAGTCTCAAAGGTGCCACAGGACCCTCTGTTGCTTTCATCTTATTTGTATGTATGTATCATTCTTGTATCTGAAGCTAGAAATATGAAGTATAACTTAAGTCCTATTGTAATTATGCAAAGTGTGGGCCATTAATGATGGTTTGGAAGCTTGATGGCTCCCATTGACTAGGACAATTGGTTGTAAATGGCTCTGTTTACTTGCAAACCACCCTGGGTACGTGTGGGCCAGCTCTGGAAGAAAGAAGAATGAGGTCTCACAGGACATGTGACCACGTTGCTTGATGCTGAAATCCATCTTAAATCTGTTACTTTTCCATTTAGAAGGAGGGGTAGGGACCCAGAGAGACAAAAGACTCCTGCCTTAGGTCCAGAGCTATAAAAGGGGGTGGAACAGAACAAAGGGGGCTGCCAATCATGATAAATCCCCTGGCTACCACCTGAGCTGGAACTAACAAGGACTGTACCCGTGGAAAGGATTGGGCCCAGACTAGGAAGGAGTGTAGTCTGTGAAAAACGCTTATTGGAACATCTTTGAGGGTAAGATTTATCTGTAAACAGTTTCTTAATGTATTAGGCTTAGATGTGCGTGTTTTGTTTTACTTTGCTTCGTAACTTACTTTGTTCTGTCTGGTTTCAGAGTAGCAGCCATGTTAGTCTGTATCCGCAAAAAGAACAGGAATACTTGTGGCACCTTAGAGACTAACAAATTTATTAGAGCATAAGCTTTCGTGGACTACAGCCCACTTCTTCGGATGCATATAGAGTGAAACATATATTGAGGAGATATATATACACACATACAGAGAGCATGAACAGGTGGGAGTTGTCTTACCAACTCTGAGAGGCCAATTAAGTAAGAGAGGGAAAAAAAAAACTTTTGAAGTGATAATCAAGATAGCCCAGTACAGACAGTTTGATAAGAAGTGTGAGAATACTTACAAGGGGAGATAGATTCAATGTTTGTAATGGCTCAGCCATTCCCAGTCCTTATTCAATCCTGAGTTGATTGTATCTAGTTTGCATATCAATTCCAGCTCAGCAGTCTCTCATTGGAGTCTGTTTTTGAAGTTTTTCTGTTGTAAGATAGCCACCCGCAGGTCTGTCATTGAATGGCCAGAGAGGTTAAAGTGTTCTCCCACTGTTTTTTGAGTATTATGATTCCTGATATCAGATTTGTGTCCATTAATTCTTTTGCGTAGAGACTGTCCGGTTTGGCCAATGTACATGGCAGAGGGGCATTGCTGGCACATGATGGCATATTGGTAGATGTGCAAGTGAACGAGCCCCTGATGGTATGGCTGATGTGATTAGGTCCTATGATGATGTCACTTAAATAGATATGTGGACAGAGTTGGCATGAGAATGCATAATGAGACTCAGTGGAATAAGCATTCTAAAAATGTAGTCCATTCTCTCTCAGAACTTTTTGTTATGTGGTCAAGTGGAAGACAGAGCAAGTAGCATTTTCTTCTGTCTTGTGGTTTATTTATATGAAACAGTTATGCCCTAACTTTCTGGGCTGCTGTATTAACCTGGTTAGAATTGTTCTGCGGTCATTAAATGCCGAGACATGACTTTATGCGTTGTTGTGGGGGAGGGAGAAGGAGGAGAAAAGTTTTGTTTTTAGTGTCTGTCTGCTTGCTTATGCATATACTGCAATTTGTAATCACACACTGCTGTTGCTACTGTGAGTCATCTAGCATTATTGTGTTATAAGTGACCATGCTGACATGAAGCAATCTTGATTTTTATTGCAGCTCCTTCAGGAAGGACCACTATTGAGGTCAATTATTTCATGATAATGGCAACTCTGCCAGGTATTTGTGCTTCATTGAACAATCATGTTGTTATGGCAACTAGGGTTCTATAAATTATCTGAAAACCAGCCTGATTCACAAGTGTTGGGTGCAGCAAGTGGAAAATACTGTTTTTCTTTTTAAAATTTCATTTGTATTCACAAATACAGCCACCAATTAACAATGTGATCCAAATGTTGCAGCCATATTCACTTGCACAGTAACTGCTCTTTGGGGCAAATCCTCTTTGCTATTGATCACAAGTACACAGGCTTGACACTGGAGGCCCAACAGAAGGGAGAAGGAATCCTCCTTGAGTGGCAGCTGAGCTACATTGGCCATTATTTTAGCTTCATCAGCGTTTGGTCAGTTGGTACCCCATCTTCTGAAGCGATATATGACCAGTACTTCAAGATCCACTGGCTCCTGCCTTTCGCTTCCTTGAGGCCCCATCCGTAGCCATGCACTGGTAATTCCGAGGCAGCTGAGCTCTGCAACATGCAGGCATCATACACCAGGCTCCTAAAATCTTGTCCTGTCTATGCAATTGAACCAGACTGGCTGGGCTGTGGGCCAAGGCTGTCTGTGGCTGTGGAGAAGCAGGAAGGATGTGCTCCGTTAATGTTGAGAGATGGGGGACTGGAGAGCTCAAGGGATTGGTTATAGGATACAGAACGTTTCTCTTCTACATAGCTAGTTAAAATCGTGGTGGCCTTTGTGAAATGAATTGATAGCCTTGATTTTTTTTGTCCACAGTACAAAAGCACCTTCACCTGCTGGCTTGAGGAGACTTTACACCACCAGTACATCTTTCGATACTATCTCTGTGGGTTAGAAGTTCATTTATTCACTGCCTCTCCCAGATAAACTCCTCTAGGAAAGGATATAAAACATATATAAGCCCTTTAACCCTCAGATGCTCTGCTTATTAACCAGCTCATAGGAAATAACATGCTTTGGGCTAAAATCAGTTTTCAAAAGTTACTGAATATTATTCAAAGCTGAGAACTCAACTTAGTCTCTGAATAGAATAGGGAAAAGGGGTTTAAAATAGTCTTTTGTCTGAGCAGTGTCAACTTCAAAAAGTCAGATCAGACAGTCTTGGGCTTAAAGGGTCAGTATACAGCCAACTACTGCTGGCTTTAGGATCAGAAAGCTCTCAGTATTTTTCGTGTATTAAAACTACTTTTGAAATAATACGTTTAACCTGATATCTTGTGCAAACTATGGAATTGAAACACTATATATTGCTTAATATGCTATCTTTTAAAAATAGAAAGAATAGTCCCTTTATGCAAAAGTGTAATACTATTGAATAAATTTAATCCATGATGGTTTTAAGCAATCTTGAATGCTAAAGATAGTTGGCCTGATTTATTTATATATAAATACAGTTAGATATGTCTGTAATGGCTCAGTCCTGCTCTTATTGACGTCAACAGCAAAATCCCCTATTATTTTTAATGGGGTAGAACATGGGCCTTTAAAGTCATAGAGGCTGGGGCCAGCCAACTTTAGTTACTAAGTAGGCACACCTGAGCAAGGATCAGGTGATTCCCCTATAAACAGCAGCAGAAATCTGCTGAGTTGGAGTCCCAAAAGTTCCAACCTGTCACATGTTCCAGGGGCCAGAAACCCTCTATACATTCCACAAAATGCCCACCACAGGGATCACCTCTTAACACTGAATGCTGTTTAGTCCCCAAGGTATTGAACACTGGGGGATGAACTAGTGTCCTTTGGGGATAAGACATCACTCTTAAGAATGTAGTCCTGATATGTAGCCTACTTTTTTCCTTTGTTCAGATCCTTCCTATTGTCCCATTATAACCTTTTGTACAATTCTAAATTGTTCCCCTCTCTACTGTGGTAACCACCTATAGGAACTTGAAGAAAGTCAATCATGCTCACCTTCTCCCTGGCCTTCATTTAGGCAAGCCATATGTATTTGGTTCTTTTAATCTTTCCTTGGAAGCAAAAACCCTCCATGTCATTCTTGTTGCTCTTCCCTTAATTCCTCCAATTTATCAACACCTTTCTGGTTTCATCAAATGAATAGTTGCCACTGGCAACTTGCCAGGCTGTTGGATCATATTCCTTGGGCCTGATGCCTGAATCACAGTCCCTGTGGTTTTATCAGAGTCAAAATACCCAGCTTTTAGGGGAGCAATCCGCTTCTGCCCAAGGTAAAAGTATATTGTTTATTAAAAAATAAATTGGAGAGCAACAAGAGGATGTTTCACCATAAAATAAGATTTATAATTGTCTTCAGTTTAAGCCAATATTTACATATATAAAAGTTTGTAGGGATAAAACCAAGTATTGCTAAATAATGCATTATAGGGACATTGCCAACTTAATTTCATTGGGTTTGCTGGTGTTTACTATCCATTGTTTGTAATATTCTCTTAGAGATGTGAACACACAAGATTTTTACACTATGATTCTGGCTCTTCCATTCGGCAAAGGTTGCTTTTTTGGGGACAAGGCAAAAACCTGAATATATAATGATTGAAATAAACCTACATTTTCCTTGACACCTTTACTCTTTATTTAGGTACCAGCATGACTAATAACATCAGCACAACCTGGAAAGATTTGTTTGTGATATTGCTGAACTAGGTAAAGGAGAACAAGGGAAAACTATTAATTTGTGTAGAATCTACCCAGTGACTATTCTTTTATAAAATGTTTCGGTTAGACCAGAACTTTTCACGAAGAGATACAACTGTAAGATTTCAGTTAAAGATTTTTTTAATCACAAAATTGGTGTTTTGTGAGCAGCCCTATTCAGTTGTCTCAGGCCAATTTAGTACATTGCTGTATAGCAAAGTCATAAAACAAATATTTGTTATAAAATATGCTGTGTTCTCTTAAGGCCTGAACATGTCAAGTGCTAAGTTGATGGTGCTCAGCACCTCATCTGATCAAGCCCAGTGAGATTTGAGGGCACTTGGCATGGTGCAATACAGACAATAGTCATACATGATCTTATACCATTTTTAAATTAATGACCCCAAATAAGCACAACACTGAAGCATTCAAGTGGGGAGGTATTTAATTATCTTTAGATGTCAATTTGAAAATGAATTTTCTATCATGCAGCCTAGATTTTCAAAGTGTTATATGCTAATCAGGACTTTAGGTAGAGCATCTGCACTAAGCACTCTTTCCCTCAGGTAGTTCCCCACAATGGGTACTTTAAATGATCACTCCCCTTCAGATGGAAGTCTATCGAAAATGAATGTTGGAAATGGGAGTGCAAATAGGTACTGCAAAAATGAGGCATAGCCTACATTTTATGAGACTACCTCAGAAGTAGAAAGACAATATTTCAAGACTGCCACTGCCTCAAATGATACAGATATGAGGGGGATTGTTTTCTCTGACTGCAATGGGTGCCTTTAAGACAGGTAAATTGTAGTCATCTAGGCTTTTGCTAGAACGGGGAAACTTTCATACCAAGCCCCAAACTGATTATTCCTGCCTGATTTCATTTCCCCCAACCCAATCTTCTGCTCTAATGATTAGAACACACTTTCTCTTCAAGTCAAGTAGCTGTAAGGGACAAAATACTTATTGTTTGCTTCCTCCTATTAGAAATATTAGACTTTTGAGACTGCATATTAAAGGTTAAAGCATAATTATTCTATACTATTTCATAGCTGACACAGATGGATACTGGTTATCGTATAAAAGCCTGAAGAGAACAGAAGGACACTGACTCAGCTTCAAAGAGCTTGCAATCAAAATTTAAGACAAATCACAAAAAGTGTGCTAAATAGCAAGAAAGAGAGAGGAAGGACAAAGGTTATAGTAATCTTACCTGGTGAGATTTTAAAATTTAAGAGCCAAATCTGCTCTCCATTGGAAATGGGGACATACCAACTTTTTTTTTTTTTTTTTTTTTTAAAGTCCAAAGTCTTTCTTTGCTTAGGTTAGGTGGATCCAGTCCAGAAAAATTGGCTATAAATATGGCAGCTTAGTAGGGAAAATACATGTCTGTTGCAAGACACTCTCAGAATATCAACTCCTCCTGTACGACTAATTCAGTGATGGATCATAATAGATCAAATTTACTGGCCATGTTACATAAAAACAAAATCAGAGAAAAAGTATGGTATTCTGGGATAATGAAATCTTTGTTCTAGGACAGGTTTGTTGGAGTGGTTCTGTATAAAGTTCATACTTTCTTTCAAAAAATGACAAAAAATAAATCTTAAGATAAAAAGCTCCCTTTGTTTTTCTGCCTCTCCTACTAACCCTTAATACTGCATTGTACACTTCTAGATATTTTAGGAAATGTGCAGACCATATTTGTCATTAATATATTCTGTCTCAATTATCTACTTGCACACAGCTCCTGCGTGGGTGAATTTCAGATTCAAGACTTTCCTCAGTAAAGTAGATTCTGCCCTTGTTGCCCTCTTTAAATTCACTTTAATTATTCTGTATAAAAAGTGGCAGGCTCTCTCTCATACCAAATGAGGGTTATGAGAAAACTGCTGCAGTCTTCTATACTATGTATAGTATAGCCAGCAGGTAGTATTCATTGCAGCATCTTTTTGTTTATACCTAGCCGACTAACCTCCACATAAATCATGGAAACAGCTATGTGTTTGCACTACGGTATTGTTTATTTCGGATTTCAGAAGTGACTTTGCAGCAAAAAAGACAGTGTCTAACCTAACTAGTGAGAGTCTGCAATCTGCATTGGCAATGCTGTTGTACCACCTTGAAGCTTATTCCTGCATTTCTCATGCCCTGCAAAGCACCCATGGATGTCCTCATGGGAGTTGTGTGTGCATGTGAAAAGTAGGGTTGGACCCTTGTGATTTTCATTACCTTGGCACATGCTTCTGTATATGTTGTTTACCCAGAGCTGCACTGCTCTCTCCTGGTGACTTACTGCCTCAATGAAAAGGTACAGTCAAAACAAACCACAGTACTCTAAAACATGGAAGTGATGAGACTTTCATAGGTATATTAATTAAATAAGCTTAAATCTATGCTCATTTTGTGCTGATCTTTAGATGAGATCATTCATATCTATTGAGGGTAACCTCAGTGGTTTCCAACCCTTTTATTGTGGGCATTCTACGTCTGTCTACTTATTTTTCCATCTCTAGAAATCAATGAAATATTTCTTCATATCGTGTTAGAGGACTATTCTATCAACATGTGAGGATTTATGGAAGCTATTAACTGCTGTCAGTGGGAGTTATGTATATGAAATGCCTCAAGTTTGGATTTTTGGGGAAAAAGACCCCTCAATTTCTGACTCCAAAGATTGTAAAGGGCATGATTTACAGGTCATATGTGAAAAGCAACAGAGGGTCCGGTCCTGTGGCACCTTTAAGACTAACAGAAGTATTGGGAGCATAAGCTTTCGTGGGTAAGAACCTCTTACATCTGAAGAAGTGAGGTTCTTACCCACGAAAGCTTATGCTCCCAATACTTCTGTTAGTCTTAAAGGTGCCACAGGACCCTCTGTTGCTTTTTACAGATTCAGACTAACATGGCTACCCCTCTGATACAGGTCATATGTGAACACTGAAAGCCTATCAAAGTGTATTATATTGAATCTTGGCATAAGTTCTTTGCTTCTCAGGTCAGAAATGGTTGAAGTATTGTGGATATGGCTTGCTCAGTTCTAGATGGAAGAGAGGATGGAGTGCATTGTGCCACTCCAATGGTACCCTGTACTAGATAACTTGTGTACAAAAGGGCAGTATGAAGGAGGTCTGGATTCTTTACTTGTCAGCAAGACACTGCTATAGGTTGGCCTGGTTCAAGGGAAAATCCTCCAGGGAGAACACAATAATATCATCTTATCTATGGTCATAGAACCCATAAGATTATTTTTCCTTCTTCTGGGTTTTGTCAAAAACTTCTGTTGGTCCTGGCCACCTCCAGGTTCTCTCTTTTTTGTTTGTTTTGGTTTTTGTTTTGTTATAAAGGTAAGTAATGGTCACTGGCACAACTTGCTTGCTTGTCTTTTAGAATTGGTTCATAAAATTGGAAGGAGCATGTATAATAGAGGAATGCTTTGACACTGCCAGAAAAGTAAATATCTCCATCTACATTTCAAATAGTTCTCTTAAAAATCAAACCACTTCATATTCATATATTTGCTTAGATCTCAAGTAATGGTACATGTACCAGAAATGATGGTTCAAGCTTTTGTTGCTAGTAGTCTGAGCTGTCCCTGCTTTTGCAACTTTAGTTATATTGACTAGCACTCATTTATGCACACTGTTACTGGAGAATTAACTGAATAAGTGCATTTGAACTTGACTAATGGTTGCAGAATTGGGTCTTTAATGATCAGCTGCTGTGGAGAACACAAGTACCCTACCAATGCCTGTTTCCTGTCCTATGCAGTTACGAAGTTGGATACTCTTACACGTTATCGAGCTTGGATGACATGTAAGACACAGGAGCTGCCCAAGCTGCATCTCAAGTCAAAGCATGTTAAAGCAAATAGGTAGAATAAGCACTGTTTTGCACAGCTGAGGCCTTAGTCTGGTAAGCTGGTTGTATAACTTCCAACTTTCTGGAGCACTAGAGTTGCACCAAAAGGTTGGGATACACTGTATTGGATATAAACACGTTTATCCAACAAAGCATTGATGGCTTGTCAGCATGAAGGAAAAAACTCCTTTATTTATCCAAATACTTATATTGTCATCACTGTAGCATCTGAGCTCATCCGTAGGGATTCTGTTCAGCATGATTGTCATTCAGCAGACCCCAAAGGAACACATCACAGCAGACTTCCAGACCAAATTAAATTGCACGAATAATACAGAAGACTTGCAGTCTGTCTGAGCAATAACAATCCTGCACCCATACTTTCATTTTGTTTTTCTAATATATTTTTCTTCTGACAGCCCATCAACATTTAAAAACTATTACACTGTTACTGATGCTTGAGCCATTTGACAGCCACTTGAAAGAACCCCAGCAGATTTTGCTTCTTATTTTATTTGACCTGACTTAACTAGTTTCCTCTGTTGAAATATCATAGCTCAATTTGTAACTCCCAACATAGACTATGTCAGGAAGCACAGTATGTGCGGTGTAGGCGAGTGCGGGTACTTAAGCTGTCAAGGGGAATCAATTATAGGAATTCTTGAATTGCGCATTGGATAAAAAACAGATGACATCGCTTTACACGTGCAAGTGTGATGTAAGCTTTTTAATTTAAATCCAAAAATGTCCATAATCACAACGAACATTTGACACTAAATACTATAAATTGCCTAGGCATAGTAATTTTTGTACATTTGAAGTACTGCAGTCTCCTCTTTATTTTGGTGTGGAAAAGATGTGCAAATAAAAAAGTGAAACATTCCCATTCTGCAAACATTGCGTCCTCTGCATAGAACTCATGCAGATGTGGTCCCTTACGAGAGAAAGAGAGGTTAAGGAAAAAGATTAGTTACCAGTTACTGGTGTTCTCCTAAAGTATTGCTTTTGCTGTACACAGTGGGTGTTGTGTGCCCTGCCATGTGACCACAGGAGCCATGGTAGTAAGGCAATTATCCATTAGAGGGGTGCCACTGATCTGGCACTGAGCAGGAATAAATTTAAGAAATACTGAATGTTGATGTGTTTTCTGTATGACTACAGTGGTTTATCTCCACAGGAAACATTCAAGAAGGAAAAAAATGGCTTAAGATAAGCTAGCCCTCAGCAAACACTTGAGAGTTGTTCCTGTCTTGATCTCTTGCAGGACTGGTTTTCACCAGAAGGGTCAAAGCCTGGGGGGAGAGAAGAACTATAGCAAAGTTTAAAGTTCATGTTCGTTCTCTCTCAGCAGTTGTTGTTCAGGCACCTGCAGTGGGGGTCTCTAAATTAGGCCTGCCTAGGCTACTAAACTTTGGGTAAAACACCTGTGTGTGTAGATTGTTTTAAAATCCTTTTTTTCTTTTGCTTTTTCCCAACTGTTAAAATAAGTGATACTTTTAAGAAGGCTGTCTGGTCACTGTAAGCTACTAGTCATAGTAGGAAGAATCACAGGGGCCTGAACTTGGTTGGAGCTGCAGGGTATGCACAGTGGATACACAGGATTCTTTAGCCCAGGGCGCTATCAAAGAATGGAAGAATTGTGAAATTCCACACTGAGATAGGTAAAGGCACTAAAACCTGAGGTGGGTATACTCAGGGTACATCTACACAGGGATTAAAACACTTGTGGCTAGCCTGAGTCCACTGACTTGGGCTTGAGGGGCTCAGGCTCCAGCACTGAACAACTGATGTATAGACATTCTGGCTTAGGCTGGAGCCCGAGCTCTAGGACCTTGTGAGAGTGGAGGGTCCCAGAGCTCATCTACACAGCAATGTTTAGCCCCACATCCTGAGTCAGGTGGCCCAGGCCAGCCGTGGCTGTGCGGCTGGTCTTTTATCCCTGTGTAGACATACTTTCTGAGATCAGAAAAGGGACAGAAGTGCAGCTAGCTCTGTAACTATGAAAGGGTGCATGCCTCTGTCCCTCAAATCCAGTATTCTAAATCCAAGAGTATAAAAGCCCTGCCTCCTACTGATCCCTGCCTTCATCTCTTTATGATGGCCCAAACTGACAGAGAACCCAGTTCTCTGCACTGGTGTTTTTATTTTTAAATGACGGCTAGTGTTCTCTTTCAGAAAAGTTGCTAGTTAATAGTGAAGTTTACATAGTTAGTATAAATTTCCAACTGTTGGCATTTAAGTTTGACCATTACAACCTGATGTGAACAAAAATGCAAATAGTTAGCTAATTTGTTTAATGTTTAGAAAATGTAGGTCTATTGTATTACTGGCCAAGCTTGTGAAGCCCCAAAAATACGTACCTTCAGCTGGTATGCCACTCTGGGTAAAATCAAGCAAGAGATCATTTTAGACAGGGGCGGCCCCAGGCACCAGCGCAGCAAGCGCGTGCCTGGGGTGGCAAGCTGCGGGGGTGGCCTGCTGGTCACTGTGAGGGTGGCAGACAGGCAGTCTTCGGCGGCATGCCTGCGGGAGGTCTGCCGGTCTCGTGGCTTCGGTGGTGGGTACGCCGAAGGCGCGGGACCAGCAGATCACCCGCAGAAACGCCGCCAAATCCGCGTGACCAGCGGACTGCTCGCAGACGTGCCGCCGAAGGCCGCCTGATTGCCGTGCTTGGGGTGGCAAAAAACATAGCCATCCCTGATTTTAGACATGTGTCCATGAGCTTCTAAAGGAGAGGGGTCACATGCTTCATTGCATATATAGGCCAAGTTGTATTTCCAGCCAATAACTCTTGAATGCTGGATCTGATCAATTCCAAATTTCCAGGAATGTTCTAGGCCTCAATGGACAGAACCCTACTGATTTTAGGGAAAATCAGAAGAGGGAAATTGGGAGAATCAACGTAATAAGGATGGGGGAAGTGGGTAGGTATAGAGCTCCTGGCAAGAGGAAGAGGGGAAGGTTCCAGAACTAGAAGGGGATGGGAGAGTAGCACACAGGGAACATGGAGGGCTGCAAGGAGCCTCCGTGTGTACAAAGAACTTGGCCTAAAGAAGCAATGAAATATGCTTTATTATATTATAGTTGATAGGTAAATCATTAAGAGTAATGTCAAGGATCTTAGTTTGTTTCCCAATATCCCTTAGTGTTCTCAAAACACAAAAAAAGGCAAAGAAAATATATGTATTTTATTTTCAAAAGCTCCAAATGAAGATCTCATTGCAATTCTGAAGGTGGGGCCTGTGGACACATGAAAGAATCTTTGAGCCAACTGCAGCCTTTGTAAGTGAAAAGATGAGCAAATTGCCACTGTCCCTTCCCCTCCATTCATAATTTGACAACTGTACCTAA
Source organism: Malaclemys terrapin pileata (assembly GCF_027887155.1). Classification (NCBI taxonomy): domain Eukaryota; kingdom Metazoa; phylum Chordata; order Testudines; family Emydidae; genus Malaclemys; species Malaclemys terrapin. The sequence continues at coordinate 10,440,136 of NC_071520.1, read as the reverse complement.
AAACAGAGAAGATTTGAAGGCAAATGTCTTTGGGGTGTGGTTTTCCAACTGGAGCTCTGAATTCTATATATTATCTCTTTCAACGTAACTAAACAGCAAGCTCAAACCATCGATTACAGTATAAAATCACATATACACAAATAAAATTCCTGTCAAATAAGATTAAAATTCAGGATGAGGAAGCCCCGATCCATCACTTTAAGAACCAACATTAATAAAAATAGCCTTTTTTAAAGGGAATGTTTTCTACAGAGGAACTCCCTTGCCTAGTGCATTTCCTCTTTCAAGGCCTGATATTTTAGTTACCTTCCTTTGGCTGAAAGGGGTTAAACATGATTCCTCTGAGGACCATCAGTGGTGCTCTGTGACCATAGAGCAGGGTTGTTGCAGTGACACAAGATGCTTTCTCTACCCCAGAAAAGGAGTATGCAGCTTCTGGAGGTCTTCTAGTCCAAGTAGCAAGGGAAGAGGTTGGTGTTTTGGTTGGGAAAAGGGATGTTAAATTATTTTATGTTTAGTTCTTTCTTACAATGTCAGGAGTATTAAGAAAGGGCAGTATTATCCCAAAAGTTCAAAAATTATATTTTGGACTTGCAATGGCCTAAGGGCCAGCAAACAATTTTGGTCAAATTCAACCCATTTTTACTGCTGAAGTTAATTCATTTCATTTGCCATTGTTGTCTTGGTCATATAAAGCATATTTTAAAAATATTCAAACACAAATTAACATGAATAACTGATTTTAGACTCAAGCGATAGCTCTTGCAAAATACTGAATATTTCTTGGCCTAATCTGACAAACCAAATAGGACACAACTGCTAATTCAGAAAGAATTAAATAAAGTAACATGTAGGATGTCACTGAGTTCTCCAAGACAGGAATAACCACACCCACTCAGAAAAAGAACATCTTAAATATATACAGTACCAAAATCGTGATTCTGAATAAAAAGGCAGCTAATAATATCTAAACTTCTTGTACAGTCTTTTGCAAGATTCCTTGTACATAATCTGTCACTGCTCATCGTGATGGTTTTACCTACATTATGAACAAAGCACCAATATTGTTCGTTTGTTCTTTTCATGCTTGCCATCACATACATCAGGTTATAGTGTAGAGATAATTATGCTTGTTGGAATTTTTGGATTAATTCTCTAAAGAGGTTCCAGCTTCTTTCTTTTAAAGTAATCAGTCATGTTAAGCTATGATTTTGCTTTTGTACTCTGTCATAAACACCAGCAAATAAAACAGACTATTATGTATAAGTTCTTAGAAAAATGATTTGCCAGTGCCAGACTACATAATTAAAAACAAAAAGGCTTATCTCCTTTAGTACTTATTTTACATAAGAATCATGCTCCTTCTGGCTTGCAGTATTTTTGTTGCTAACTTGTAAGTGTAATCCAGCATCTTCATTTTTGTTTCATATGACAAAACTCAGGCCTATTCATTACATTTTATCCATAACACCCATTTACAAATTCCAATAACGCTTACATGGTAGAAAGCCAAAGAAATGCCTGGGAAGTGGAGACTTGACATAAATGAGCTCTTTTATCTTTTGATCCACAACTCTGAAATCCTTATTTTCAGATCTTACATATCCATCTGTAGATGTGTGATCAATTTTAAAAGACAAAGAATAAATTACATTATGTAATTGTGGTTGTGTTCCTCAGCCACTCTTTAAAACTGACCTATTTTTAAAAAATCATCTACATTTGAAGGGGAGATGAGAGTATTTCCCAATCCGTTAGAAACTTGGTTTCAGTGATGCTTCTTCTTCAGCCTTTTCTCCAAAAACATTAACAACTTGTTGTTTTGGCCCAGCCTAGTCCCGAAATAACTACTTCCATTTTGCTATATAATGCAGTTTAGACACCACACAATTTACATCTAATTCCAGAAACATCTAACCAACAAACAGACTTGGACTCCAAAAAGTCACATCAATGTAGCAACATATATGTAAGCTGTAACGCCATCTAGCTAACTCCCAAATTAATTCACATCACTGCACCTTTCTGGAGGTCAGCCAAAGAGAGATGTGCGTATGTCTCTCTATAACTCATCAATATTAGAAGAAGATATGAATTGTTTGGCAGATCTTTCTGTGTCTGGCTGATGTCCGAGACAGATTAATCAGGGAAGAACACATCATCTACATTAAGACATTTGGGGGATTTTCTGAGCATCCCCCTTGATGTCAATTAAGTGGATGGGACAAAGTCAATCTCCTGCATTAGAAGCAGGATATAGCCAGCAAAAAGTATGGAAAGTTTACAGGTTCCCCTATGGATCAAAATTGGCATCTATGCAAAGTCCAGAAGAGCCTCCCCCAAGCTACTGGCCAAGGAGGCCAATTATTGTTAAATTGAGCTCTAACAAAGTGTTTTCTCTGTAGTATTTTGGTTTGAAGCAAGGAAAGGATCTGAATAGCTAACAAAACACCCATTAGCTTGCAGACTGCATTTGTTCTAGGAAAACAAAAGTGCCAGTTAGAATTAAAACTCTACCAATCAGTTTTAATTGTGATGGCATTTAACATCTGTCTGTTTCAGTCTAACGATGTACTGCCTGGTAAAATCCTTCTGTTTAAATACTCTAAAAAGAACTTTACAATTGGTATCTTCACTTAAAACTTGCAACTAAAATAACTGGATTTAGCCATCTTTTAAACCATTAATATAGCTAAATACTGGAATAGCTGTACTTTTGAAGGCTTTGTACATTTCTAGATAAAAGTAAACTACAATTATTTTTATCAAGTAGTGCAAGTTCACACTTCTACATACTAGTTTTGCCTTTCAATAAGTTGTTTTTAATATTCCCCTCCTTTCCATGCATGTTTTCTCTACCAAGCAGTCCTTTCTTCACGCTTTCCCTTTTGTAAAATAAAGCTGTTTTGTCTTAAAACCCTCTGATACCTTGTCAATTTTGTTTTAATTAAGCCTTCTGTCATTTGTTGAACTGCAACATATGATTCTCATTGTATCATGACAGATCTAGTATTCAGCTGTTACACAGGATGTTAATGTGAACACATCAATATTCACGTCTCTTGATAGATCGTGAAGCTTAATAAATCACTTTTGCAAAGTCAGTGGTGTTCCTGTCAGAGCATAAAACAAGCTAGAGGATGAGGTATGTAAAATGTAGGGTGTTTTTTCATCTGGTTTTTATTGCAGACATAAATAAGATATTCGTCTAGTAACAGTGAACTACTTGTTTTATTGTAAATATTAGGAAAATAAATCATTATTCTTACATTTCAGTAGTTATGGGGCTACCTGCACCTCTATGCCTTTCTGGTCCCTGAGTGCACCCAATTCAGGTGTTTGGCCTCTTGTTGTTACCTGTGTCTGACAACTTGTGATTCTTAGAGCAGGACCCAGGTACGTTACTCTCTGTATACCAATCACTTGACCTGCAGGCTCTCTCTTTAGAAACCTGTGACCAGTGATATTGACCAGCAACCTTTATAAAACACAGTATTTTTATTTAGCAGTTAGAACAAAGCATCCGAGAACAGATTTAAAAAAACAACAAGTAGCCTATACACTTTTAATCTAATTTTATGCCTCACTACAAGCTGTTAGGTAGGCTTTCCTCTTACGTCACAGGAATGGAACTGAACCAATTTACAGTTTCATAGCCAACTCAAATCTTGTTGGTCTGTAGGTCTCTGTCTGATAAGGTGACCAGACAGCAAATGTGAAAAATCCGGACGGGGGTGGGGGGTAATAGGAGCCTATATAAGAAAAAGACCCCAAAACTGGGACTGTCCCTATAAAATCGGGACATCTGGTCACCCTATCTGACTCATCCTGTTCAAACTGGGTTGGGTGCTCCCCATAAGAGCAGGCTAGAGCCATTAAGGCTATTCTCTTTGCAACTGTCACTTAACAACCCTTATGTGTAATTTGTTAGATGACTATTAGAAAGGGCTTTTCCTCTTTGTTTCTCTAGGCAGGTAGGCTCTGCTATCCAGACAAACTTCTAGGCTGAAATATCCACTCCCAATTACGGGACAAACACACCATGCTAATGACAAATACAGATACAGTATTAAAATCAAAGAGTACCCCCATACTTGTCAGGAGGTGAATGACATTTATTGTGATGGGGTGACACTTCATCATAGGCTAGAAATGATTAAAGGGAAAGTCAGACACCTTCAGTTCACCTGTGTAGTAATGAGTTACTTTTCAGCCAGAGAGGGTGGGACTAAGAAGGATCTGGTAATCACCCAGACACTAAGGCAGGGGTCAGCAACCTTTCAGAAGTGTTGTGCCGAGTCTTCATTTATTCACTCTAATTTAAGGTTTCACGTGCCAGTAATACATGTTAATGTTTTTAGAAGGTCTCTTTCTATAAGTCTATCATATATAACTAAACTGTTGTATGTAAAGTAAATAAAGTTTTTAAAATGTTTAAGAAGCTTCATTTAAAATTAAATTAAAATGCAGAGCCCCCCGGACTGGCCAGGACCCGGGCACTGTGAGTGCCACTGAAAATCAGCTCGCGTGCCGCCTTTGGAACGTGTGCCATAGGTTGCCTACCCCTGCACTAAGGCCTCATAAATGGGCTAAGAGTTCAGTCTGGGGAAAGTAGGCCTTTCACACAAATCTGCTCTCTGGCTTAAGACTGTTAGAAGCTAGAAGCCTCCCAAAGACTTAGGCTGAATAGGGACAGTACTCAATACCAAAGTGGAGAAAAGGACTCCAATGAAATCCCAGGAAGGGCTTGAGAACAGGGCCCAGAAGCTAGGCTGATTCTTTGGGACTTTGGACTACACTTTGATATTTTGTTACCCTGGAAGAGGTTGGAATTAGGTAATTTCCAAGCTGGATGGCAGATAGCTTGCAGGGGGTGCTAGGTAAGAATGCTTGCAACCAGAAGCCATGACAATTGGGGTACTATAGCAATGAGTACAACCATTTACATTTATACACAAATAGGTTAAAATATTAAGTGGCCAAGATTAATTCTTATGGCAGTAAATTTAAGGTTGTAAATCCATCTCTGATGTATCTCAGTATACAGCTTGTATGATATTTCAAGATCATCCACTACTGGCCAAAAGACTGTGTCCCCTCCTATCACGTATGCTTCCAGCAATAGCAATGCATACACTTGCAACCTTCTGGCTTCATTACTGCAATTCATATCTAGAAATGAAAGCACATATGCAGAAAGAATGCTATTTATGGCAAAACTCAATAGGCAATCTATCTGCCTACACTCATCTCTTTGTATTCCTCAATGTTGCACTCCTCTCTTATGTACTGGCTGTGTTGAATGCAAAGTCCAAATCAAAGTCTTGGGTCAATCCCATTGTGGGCTTTGAATATTAGAACAAAAAGTTACCCAAAAGATCACCTTTCTTTCCCTTCCCTCTGACAGCCTAGATTAGCTATGCTAAATTCAACGATGGCCACTTTATTTCAGATGAGAGCGTCCATATGGGGATTTAACGTGCTGTAATGAATATGTATGATCTTAACACCTTAGTTAATTTGTCTTAACTTTCCTGAGTATCCCCATATACACAAGCCCTGAAACAAGTGAAACTTGGCCAACTGGGAGAAGTTTGTGAATAGAGGGGGGAGAACTTTCATGGGAACTGTACCAATAGAACTCACTCCTAGAAGGGATAAGAAAGACCACAGACTTTAACAGCATTCAAAAACAAATGGAAAACCCATTTCTTCTTCCCCTCAATAGTTCTTAACACACTTAATCAAAGTCACTGTCATTTAATAAAATTCAACTACTCTGTGTGATGAAGAAGACATTTATCTTTAATTACTTGAGGCATTCATATTATGGTGATAAGGGCATAAGTATCTAGGTAGCTTTCACTACCACTGTTCACACTGCATCTGTTCTTTGGAAAAACTGAGCATCAGTCTTTGATCTACATAAAAGTTTCCCATGAATTGTTCCTCTTCCCTTAAAACCTTCATCTCTGTCTAAGATCTTAGATACAGAGCACTGTGGAGCAAGGAGCATCCTTTTGTGTCTGTCTGAGAAGAGCCTACTACATTTTCCGGGCCAACATAAACAAATATAAATAATCCTCCCCCTGGGATTCTAGCACTTCAGTTCACACACAAAAAGAATTGTTAATAATTCACTCAATTTACCTTTTGCCACGTGGACAGACTCTTGCTTTGGTGATGTCAGGAGTTCAGTGTACAAGATTTCAGCATAAACAAAAATTCAGCAACCAAGGGGCTATAACTTTGGGGGAGCCTGATAACAAAAGACACATATTCATTATAAGAAGTGTGCTCAAATGCGAGTTTCTCAGGACAGGGGTAGTGTCTGATTTGTCTGAGGAATACTATGTGCACTCACAGTGTGTTCTATAAGCAAAAATATGGGTGGAGTTTCAGAATGTTTTCCTTAAATTTTACCTGTGCAAATAAATATAAAGGGTAAGAATTATAATAAAAGTGAGTGAACATAAAACAATTTTTCATAATACTAGGGGAGTGCACTGTTTATGTGAAAAGCAAGGTCCATGTTTTCTTTGTATGAAAAGAAACTTGGGGGAAGTTTTCAAAGGCTGGTAAGTGTCTAACTCACAATGAAAGATTATATAAATTGGGTGCCTGAACAGCTATTTGCACCTTTTGAAAATGTCTGAACCCCCTTACAGTTTCTTTCCAGAGCTAAGGAGTTATCTATAAAGTCTAGGTAAGCATGCATCAAAAAATACCATAGGAGGTGTTCTCCCTAAAAGTTAGTTCTAATCTCTTTTTAAGGATTTTTTTTCTTCTTCAAATCTCTCCTTTGAAATCACTTTTGTTTTTTTTCCCAACACTGATTCCCACATGAGCCAGCTTGACAAAAAAATGTAAATACCTCGTCTCTTCCCCCCCTTCCCCTCCCCCCCACAAAAAATGCTGTAATGGGGTTCTTACTTCTCTGGTGGTGATGGCTTAGTTGATAAGTGTGGCTGCATCTCTTGTTGGCCCACCATCTCCCTCTGGTGAAGGGATGGCTTTGTGAAAAGAACGAGGAGTACTTGTGGCACCTTAGGCCTGGTCTACACTGGGGGGGATCGATCTAAGATACGCAACTTCAGCTACGAGAATAGAGTAGCTGAAGTCGACGTATCTTAGATCGACTTACTTTGCGTCCTCACGGCGCAGGATCGATGGCCGTCGCTCCCCCGTCAACTCCACTTCCGCCTCTCGCCTTGGTGGAGTTCCGGAGTCGACGGGGAGTGCGTTCAGGGATCGATGTATCGCGTCTAGACAAGACGCGATACATCGATCCCCGATAGATCGATCACTATCCGGCGGGTAGTGTAGATGTACCCTTTAGAGACTAACAAATGTATTTGGGCATAAGCTTTCATGGGCTAAAACCCACTTCATCGGATGCATGCAGTGGAAAATACAGTAGGAAGATTTATATAAACAGAGAACATGAAAAAATGGGTGTTGCCATACCAACTATAATGAGACTATTCAATTAAGGTGGGATATTATCAGCTTTGTATAAACTTCCAACTAAACCTATGTACACCCTTTTTATTCTCGGGTCAATAAAACAAGTCCATACAAAACGAAGGCAAAGTAGTCTCTCACCAGTCCTGTGTGGGCTCTCTATTTCTCTGTCTCATGTCAGGCTCAGTCGGTAGTCTGTTTGTCCCTTTTCCCCTTCTACTAGAGAGTACCAGCTTGCCCCGCTGCTGAGGGGTAATAGAACAGGCCTCTTCCTCAACTCCAGATTACAGCTTGGATATCCTGAATTGTGAACAAGTGTGTCTCCTTCACTCAAACCTTGCTTAACTTTTACGCGGGCCATTTCCTACATGGCCTTACAAAATGAAACCAGGGATCCAAAGGTGGAGACGCCAGTTCCTCCTACTCCCTGAATGTTTCTCCTGGCTGTTCTTCTTGCCTGGTGCCTTTTAGCCAGTCCTCTGTCCAAATATCTTTGACACTGAGCACAGGCCGCTCTTATAGTTACTTTGGTTATGATCCTTGTCCCCCAGGAGTACAGCTCCCACAATTTTCCTTTCCTTAAAGAGCTGAGAGCTAGTAGTGACCCTGCACAACAGCACATCCCCTTAAAGAGGCCACCACACTTTTACAAGAACTGAGATGACATATAGAGGGTGTGTCTGTGTGCTTTGTTTTAAAGCCTCACGACCTCCTACAGTGTAAATCCCCCTTCTTTTTCACATCCTTGCCTCTTGTCATCCTGTGTCTTATCCTACCTAGACTGTAAGTTCCTCAGGACAGGGACTGCGTCTATCTTGTATGAAAAACCCTTTGTGTACTAATGATCTATAAATAGCTAATATGGATGGCGTTTTAGTTGTCCCTGTATTTCTTGAGTTTGTATATTTGATATATTACTTTAATACTATGTGTGTGATCTGTATTTTAGATTCTTTTTAAAAAGAAAAAATTCTTATGGAAGTATGAGAACCCAAGCAATCTTTAAAACGTGCATTATTTATGTAATAGACTTCAGTGGCCTAGTGTGTAAATAAATACAGGATGAAAACCTGACTCCACTGAAGTCCATTGGAGTTTTGCCATTGACTCCAACAAGACCAGAATTTCACCCACAGCATTTAGACATATACATTGCTGCATGGGGAAGCAATGCAGAAGTTGTGAATTTGAGCATGCCCTATAGTACGCTTTACTTTAAAAGTAATCTCTCTTTTATCCAAAGGATGAAGCTTACAGTATAACCACAATTATAACGGCTCATTTATGCAGCCATGGGTCTTTACTCAGGCAAAACTGAATAGTTGCATCCTTTTTAAAGATGAACAAATGTTTTAAAGAACAATCTGCACAACCTTACTATAAATAGCCAGACGGCCAAATAGATATTACCAGTGGGCAATCCTGCAAATGTTTATATTGAATTAATCTTCCATCCAGCCTTTACCAGTCTTGAAAGCTGTTGACATGTCATCAGCTTCTTAGATGCATTGGATAGGTGCACTGTTACCTATCGATGATATCTCCTTACATATAAGTCAGACTTTACATTGTAATAAATCTGCGGTTACCTAGGATTTCAGACATGCGCCTATACTGAGTACATCATGGCCATTCAAAAATTAATAACAGTGCAGTTGGAGTGCCTGTTCTAAAACTTTGTAAGAGCTAATTATTTATTTATTATTAAAAGCACTAGCACCCACTACCTGATCCACAAAGGAAAATATCCTATAGTTTTAAGCTGTATAGGGCTTACATCACAATTCAGATTCCATGTAGAATGCAAAGATACATGTACACACCAACCCACTGATTACAATACATATTGAGCAGAGTTGTAAGGGCTCTTCATAGCATACAAACTAAGAGTAAAAATTAAAAATCCATTCAGTATTCTCAGAATGTATGGTAATTTACATTTTGCACATAAGCAGTTATTTTTTACTGCTGAACTTTAGTGAAACTATCATTAATTTATATTGACTCAGTACTCTACATTCTAAAAGATCCTGAAGTGCACCACAGTTATAGGCACATAGAACATTTGGAATGCAGCCATCTCAGCACATTACCTAACAGCATGAGGAAGGAAAATGTTGGCCAAGGAAAACCTCTACTCTTATAACAAGAAGTGCTAAACAGATGGTAATCAATCCAGTGCATGGTGAGATGTCAAACAAGTGAAGCTGCGTATCAGGATCTGGTGCAGAAGAAAAACTAAGAGCTATTTATTCTGTTAAGTCTTTGATTGACCTCTTAATTAATTTAATAGTAGGGAATGAGTATTTTGTTCTGTATACGTGCGGGGTTCTGCTGGTGAGCCTTTAAATTGAATGAGACTAGTCACACATTAGTAAGCATTCACCAATCTGGCTCTTAAGAAGGGAAGGAATCAGTCTACTATGGCTGCCTTTGAAACGTAATTTAAACCATTGTAGAAGTATGAAGGAATCAACCCTTTAGCTCTGAGAATTTACAGTGATACCAACTTAAATAACAAAAAAAAAACAACACACTTTAATCTGAAGCTTCTTACCTACTATTGTCACAAGAAACTGCTAGGATTACTATAACAAAGAGAATAAAGAAATGTTTTTCTCAATTTTTCAGTTTCTTGGTGCATTTGATAGCAGTGTGTGTATTATCAGTTTCATTTGTCAGTTTCTCCTGTACTTGTTTGTCTCTTGTTTGTTTGGGTCTTTCACAGAGCAAGGCAGCAGGGGAAAAAACTACAAATGTAACACTACTTTCAGGTGGCTAATGGCAGCAAAAAGGGCCAGGTTCAATACATCTATGGTCCCTCTTGAATAATGAAACCAGTTCAGAACCCTGGGAAAACTAAATACGCCTGCGCTGCGTGCCCTTAATAGGAAGAACTTCCCCATGTGCAAGCACTGCAAGACCCTGTACAAATAATGGAAATCTTTATTAGGGAAAGGGAATACAATCATAAACTTGGAAAACACAGCAACAGAATACATATAATATTAGTTGCAGCTAACTCACGTGATTAACTAAAAAAAAATTAATCACGCTTAATCGCAGATTCAATCTCACTGTTAAATAGAATACCAATTGAAATTTATTAACTATTTTGGATGTTTTTCTATATTTTCACATATTGATTTCAATTACAACACAGAATAAAAAATGTGTATTTTTATTACAAATATTTGCACTGTAAAAATGATAAAATAAATAGTATTTTTCAATTTACCTCATACAATACTGTAGTGCAATCTTTGTTGTGAAAGTGCAACAACAAATTTAGATTGTTTTGTTTTGAGGGCAGTTATGTAACAGAAAAAAGTAAAACTTTAGAGCCTGCAAGTCCACTCAGTCCTACTTCTTGTTCAGCCAATCCGTAAGACAAACAAGTTTGTTTACATTTACAGGAGATAATGCTGCCCTCTTCTTATTTACGTAATCAGAAAGCGAAAACAAGCATTTGTCTAGCACTTTTATAGCTGACATTACAAGGTATTTATGTGCCAGATATGCTAAACATTCGCATGCCCCTTCATGCTTCAGCCACCATTCCAGAGGACATGCTTCCATGCTGATGATGCTCATTAAAAAAATGCATTAATTAAATTTGTGACTGAACTCGTTGGGGAGAATTGGATGTCCCCTGCTCTGTTTTACCCACATTCTGCCATATATTTCATTTTATAGCAGCCTCAGATGATGACCCAGCACGTTGTTCATTTTAAGACTACTTTTACTGCAGATTTGACAAACCGCAAAGAAGGTACCAACGTGACAGATCTAAAGATAGCTACAGCACTTGACCCAAGATTTAAGAATCTGAAGTGCCTTCCAAAATCTGAGAGGGATGAGGTGTGGAGCATGCTTTCAGAAGTCTTAAAAGAGCAACACACTGATGCGGAAACTACGTAACCCGAACCACCAAAAAAGAAATCAACCTTCTACTGATGGCATCTGACTCAGATGATGAAAATGATCGTGTGTCGTTCCTCACTGCTTTGGAGTGTTATCGAGCAGAACCCATCATCAGCATGGCTGCATGTCTTGTGCAATGGTGGTTGAAGCATGAAGGGACATATGAATCTTTAGTGCATCTGGCATGTCAATATCTTGTGACACTGGCTACAACAGTGCCATGAGAATGCCTGTTCTCACTTTTGGCTGACATTGTAAACAAGAAGCAAGGACAGCATTATCTCCTGCAAATGTAAACCAACTTGTTTGTCTGAGCGATTGGCTGAGCAAGAAGTAGGACTGAGTGGACTTCCAGGCTCTAAAATTTTACATTGTTTTATTTTTGAATGCAGTTATTTTTGTACATAATTCTACATTTGTAAGTTCAACTTTCATGATAAAGAGATTGTACTATAGTACTTGTAAACAGTATTTTTCAATTCACCTAATACAAGTATTTACACTGTAAAAAAAAATCACAAATAAAATGAGCACTGTACACTTTGTATTGTTGTAATGGAAATCAATACATTTGAAAATGTAGAAAATATCCAAAAATATTTAAATAAATGGTATTCTATTAACAGAGCAATTAATCATGATTTTTTTTATCGTTTCACTGCACATATATATAATATATATGTGTGTGTGTGTGTATGTGCAAGTAAAGTCATCCTCTTTCTAATAAGTTTGTCAACAATGCCTCTAATTCCTTCCCACCTGCTGGTGAGAATCTGTGAGGGGTAACAGTCCCTTGGCTTTACCACTCAGCCATCCACCAAACCACTAGTCAGTTTGGATCAGTAACAAATTGTAATCCCAGCATCTCTTTGCAGGTCTGTCTCCAGTCCCAAGGAGTCTTATCTGGTCCAGCCTGGAGGACCACCAGTGATTAAAGTGGTCTGTGTGGGGTTTTGTTCTCTCTCTCTCTCCCCACACCCCAAAGAGAGGGCTGGGGAGGTCTATCATTACATGGGAGCAGCAGCTTTGATAAGACCATGCTTAAAGTGCATCACTCAACTACCCAATTTGATCTATATAGACAGAGATTTTTGCTAGGTCTGTGACCTCCACTTTAAGGACTAGCCATAAGGGTTACACAAATATAGGAACATGCAACTATAAGCATTATAAGATTTAACTTTATATTGTCCCTTTAAATTAAACAATGCTGGCTGTCAGTTATTTTTAGTTTTTGCCCTGAAACACATTTTCTTTACAGGTAGCTTTTGAGTGTGCAAGAGCTGTCTACAACAATTTCAATAAACAGATTTTTGAGATTTAAATATTCCCTTGTAGGGTTATGCATACAAAAACCACAATAGTATGGTAATGCATGAGATCTGGAAAGTAGAACTGACCAGTTTAGGATCATTGTTCAAACTGAGTGAAATACAAATAAATCAGAAGTGAAAATGGTGGAAAGTAAATTAGATTTTAAGACTTTCAGTTTTAGTATCTTGAAGTGAACCTAGATATAGAATTATAATATTTGTGGTATGATTACCTTAACGGTGTCCTCTTAAGTCTCCCTGGGGGGAAGAGGGGAGTAAATCACTAGAGGAACTATATAAAATTCATAATAAAATATGATAGAGCAATTTTTCTGTTTAGGATAGATCTTAGTATTTATATAGACCCCTTAATCTAGGGAAGTCAAACTGATTTACAAAAAATTAGCCCCACATCATCCTGAGGTAGATAGGGATGATACCTATCTTACAAAAAGAGAGATGGACGTATGTAAAGGTAAAGTGACTTGCACATAGTCATGCAACAAACCATTAGTCCCATATTTTGCTGGCTTGGTACCAAGACAATGTTACCATAACTGCAATGATTGATGGATGGTAAGACAGTAACAAGTTGCTTTGTGAGACTCTACACTACAATGTGATTATTTTAGGGTTGGGCAGCTGAACGATCTGATGACTGGCCAATTGACCAGTTAAATAATATCAAAATAATCCTCTTTTTTAAAGCATTAATTTATTGCAGTAGTAATAGAAGAGAAAGACTTTATGATCTCCAACAGGCTTAGTCTTAGCTATAGACAGATACTTAGGCCTAATTACAATAAACAAGTTACTTAACTGAGTTATTTTAATTCAGAAATTGTGAAACAAGTTCTAAAAAGGATGGAACGGTACCATGATTCAATCAAAAAGGCAGTCTGCTGCCTACATCATGGCATCCTTGCTGGAATATTTGACTATGGTCAACTAATAGGTGGTCAACTGACAGAATTTCACTGGTCAACTCACCCAGTTGTCAAGCCCGGATTGTTTTTAAGGAATGTCACCACACTGCATCCTGCCCCGAAGCTACTGGACCAATAACCCCCTCATATCGCATAATAAACCCGTGGACGTTTTCAAAGTGTCCTGTCACTTTGGCAGGGCAGCCTCACGGCTTCACACCCCTCCCCCAGCTCCCACGGCCGTGCAGCAACCTCTTCACAGGCGGCTGGCGCCCTGGGCAGAGCACCCCGGTGATGCTTGGGAGGGCCCACGCTGCACTGCAGCATTTCCACGCCACCGAGCCAGTGACATTTTTGCATGATAACGCCTGCCTCTGTAACTTTCACTCCATGCATCTGAAGAAGTGGGGGGTTTTACCCACGAAAGCTTATGCCCAAATTAATCTGTTAGTCTCTAAGGTGCCACAGGACCCTCTGTTGCTTTTTACAGATTCAGACTAGCACGGCTACCCCTCTGATACTTGATACCAGACTCCTTGTTGTTTTTGTAGCTACAGACTAACAGGGCTACCCCCTGATACTTGATTTTTGCATGAGGCTCACGCCACGTTGCTGGGGTGTGCTACCACGTACCCTCCCCCGCAGCATTTCGTCTATGCGCCACCCTCCCTGGGAGGCCTATTCTCAGTGCTCCCCCCTCTTGCCTACATCGTGGGCCCGGGCAGGCCTCAGACGGTGGGGTGAGTGGCAGGGCGAGGCGCTGTACGCGGGCTGCCTCTTCTGGCGAGACCGAGCCCAGCCTCAGCCTCCAGGAAAGCCCAGTCTCGCTTTCCCTCAGGGGGGGATGAGGAGCGGGAAACGCGACGGTTAGAACCGTTAACCATCCCCCCCCCCCCCCTGCGCGCGAGCACCGGCCTCAGAGCTGACTGACGCCTCCCACAACGATTTTCCGCCGGGGAGGGGCTGGGTTGACGCACGAACGTGCTCTGGGCGGAGCGTTCACGTCACCAGGAGGAACATTGGGGGATGGGCTAAGGCTGACGTCTGCCTCGCGTCACCGGAAATGACGGTGAGGGGGCCACTGCCCCCTGCTCCGTTCAAACCTGGATGGCGGCAAAGCAGAGCGGCGGTGGGTAGAAAGGCCCTGGGCGTGGGGGCGGCTGGGAACGTACGAGGTCTCGGAGATACTGTGTGTGTCTGTTTGTAGGGGAGCCCGGCCCCTCCGTGGAGCGAGGGGACTCTTTCTTCCCCGCCGACTTTCCTGGGCTCCCCCTGGACCTAGGGAACGCTCCCTTTCCCGTCATTGGGGGAGGGGCTCAGCCCCCCCCCCACTAGTCTCCTCTCGTTAGCGGTTGGGGGTCTTTCGGGAGGGAGGGAGCCCCTTCCCCAGCTCTTGTTAGGGACTTGGGGTCGAGCCCCCATCCCTTCCCTTGGAGGGAGCTGAGCTCTCTCTGCAGGGAGGGGTCAGCCTACCCCCACTCCCCTCTCTTTCCTTGGAGAGATGGGGGTGTCAAGCCCTCCCAGTTCCCATGTCATTAGGCATTGGGGTCTTCCTGGGAGCTGGGCTCTTCCTGCAGGCTGAGGCTGGGCTCGGTCTCGCCAGAAGAGGCAGCCCGCGTACAGCCGAGCTTAAGGGGCCTATGGTCGAGCCCCATAGGCCCCTTAAGTCCCCTCTCTTGGAGGGAGGGGGTCAAGCCCTCTTATTCTCCTCTCATTGGGGGCCTGCCCGTCCCTTCAGGCAGGGAGTTGCCAGCGCCCTCTCCTCCCTCCCACCCCCAACACACATTGAGGCATCGCTTGGGTCGGGGCAGCTCTCAGCCTGTCCTTTGGGAGTAGAAGGCTTGGTGGTGACAGCTATACTAAGGCTCTCCTTCCTAGGTGGGATGAATGGCCCTTAAACCATTTGGTTATGAAATGTTGCAGTGAGGTGTCTTTTCCCTATGAGTTGAGTGCACTAGGCTAGCTGACAGGCCTCCTGCTTGGTTATAAAGCAGGTACAGTAGAACCTCAACGTTACGAACACCAGAGTTACAACTGACCAGTCAACCACAGACCTCATTTGGAACTGGAAGTATACAATGAGGCAGCAGCAGAGACAAAAGAAAAAAAAAACAAATACAGTAGAGTACTGTGTTAAATGTAAACTACCAAAAAAAGTTAAAGCAGCATTTTTCTTTTGAATAGTAAAGTTTCAAAGCTGTATTACGTCAGTGTTGGCAGCTGTAAACTTTTAAAAGAATAGCCATAACTTTTTGTCCAGAGTTATGAACATTTCAGAGTTACGAACAACCTCCATTCCCCAGGTGTTCGTAACTCTGGGGTTCTACTGTACTGTTAACCAACAAGTTTCATAGTCTCACCTCACAGCAGTGACAGAGGCATTCTAAGCTGTCTCAAGGATTTAGATCCACAGTTCCCATAAGTTTAGTGGGAGTTGTGCATCTAACTTTCCTAAACAGCTTTGAAAATCTCCCCTCGTGATTAAAGTTACGGTGTGAGTTTACAAAAACAACAAGGAGTCTGGTGGCACCTTAAAGACTAACAGATTTATTTGGGCATAAGCTTTCGTGAGTAAAAACCTCACGGATGTGAGTTTACAGATCCTGCTTGTGTATGAAGCCATAATCCTTCCTATAGTTACAAGTAACCTTTAGATTAACTGTGGCTGAGAGGGATTCTCTTTTCTCAATTATTAGGGGGTAGCTGTGTTAGTCTGTATCCACAGAAACAACGAGAAGTCCGGTGGCACTTTAAAGACTTAACAGATTTATTTGGGCATAAGCTTTTGTGGGTAAAAAAAACCTCACTTCTTCAGATGCATGGAGTGAAAGTTACATATGCAGGCATTATATAATGACACATGAAGAGAAGGGAGTACCTCACAAGCGAAGAACCAGTGTTGACAGGGCCAATTCGATGTCTCAATATCTTTATCTCAATTCTCAATGTCTTTATTTTGCATGTTTGGCAGCACTTTGTAGGATCTTGTTTGCTATTTCTCCTCTAAAGCATATGAGGCATGGTCCATGCCTTAAAATTAGATCGACCTAGTTTACATCACTCAGGGTTGTGAAAAATTTTGCACCCTGTGTGATGTAGTTAGGTCAACCAAACCTCTGTGAGGAGGTGGATTAACAACAAATTCTTTTAACTGAAATTTGATAAAATCACAAACATTTCTGTTGACCTTATGCATCCTGGTGTTAGTGCTGGGTGAATTTGTTTTGGCAAATAGTTTATTCACCAAAAAATGCAATTCTGGATTGACTGAACCTGTTCACGAATTCAGGTCAAATTTAGCAAATAGTTTCAGTCAAAAATGCGGGAATAATTTCCAAAAAAGTTGAAACATTTCTTTTTTGACACTTTGGAAATGAGACATTTTGATTTTTTTTTTTAAATGACATTTCGTTTATACATTTAGCTAGATTTAATTAGCTTCCCTTCCCGCAAAAAATGTTTAGTTTTGGGTCCAACCTGAAATGAAACTTTTTCAGTTTTTTATGTAGACAAGAAAAAAACAAAATATTATTGGTTCAGGTCACCCCACTGAACTGAAAAAACAATTATTCGCCCTGCCCTATGTAGGACTCTGTACTGTTACCCGTAGCTCAGAGCCTTCCACACGAAATATATTAGCAATAATGAGGTCCCTAGTGGACTTCATGGAGTCTTTTTCCCTAATTAGTTTTTAAAGCTTAAATTATCCGAGATTTCTTTTAAAATTTCCCCCTATTCAGAATATCTCCACTTGACAGCCCTTCCAACTTTCTTTTTAGGATGTATATTTCTGGGGTAAACTGTGAAGATGTTGAAGTTTAAATATGCTGTGCGGAGTCCGACGGAGCCAGCTTCCATGGAGACCATAGCTAGCCGTGCTTCTCGGCTGAACCTGCTCTTTCAGGTATAGGGAAGCGGGCATCAGACCTGATGAACTGCATCTTGTTTTCATCTATGTTCACTGTATGAAAATGTCTTGGGTTGTGTGGGCTACCAACTTTTGCCCAACTGATTTTTTGGAGGATGATAGAGAGGCTTCTTGCTAGAAGCTCAAAGTCTGCACCTAATTTGCATAAAGTATAGATGATTGCTGCTGACTATCTTTTAATATGGAGCTGTTGCTCACATACTATACATTTCAGATTAAGATGAAGCATTTGATGCTAAGTGGACTCTTCTGAGATGAAGATGGAACATTGCATGCTGGGACCTGTAGTCTTTGCAGGCTTCTCACTTGCACTTGAAGATGAGGGTAGTCATAAGCATCATTTGACTAACTAGCTGCACTTCAAGCATCTTTTTTTCAATTAGTGTCCAGGATTTAAACAGCCTTTTACTTCAAGTAAGAGTTGCTATGGTGATTGCCTAGATCAGGGGTTCTCAAACTTCATTGCACTGTGACCCACTTCTGACAACAAAAATTACTTCACGACCCCAGGAGGGGGACTGAAGCCTGAGCCCATCCAAGCCCCACCTCCCAGGGAGGGGAGGACAAAGCCCAAGGCAGGGGGCCGGTAATCTGAGCCCCGCCACCCAGGACTGAAGCCCTTGGGCTTTGGCTTCAGCCCCGGATGGTGGGGCTTGGGGTTGGCCCCGGGTCCCAGCAAGTTTAATGCCAGCACTGGTGACCCCATTAAAATGAGGTCGTGACCCACTTTGGGGTCCCGACCCACAGTTTGAGAACTGCTGGCCTAGATATTCCTGAAGCACATGGCAAAATCCATGGGCTAGTATAAAAATAGGACAACTTAAATCAGAAGCATTCTAAGGACCTAGAAAAAGAACAGGAATGATGTGATTTGGCCTTTTAGCTGCCTTTTTTGAGTTTTCTTCAAGGAAAAAAGTAAAACGTTTGTACTAGTTGTGTACATCATTAATCACTATCTGATGTATTTAAAACAAACCTCTAAAATATTATTTGTTTAATTTCTGAAGCAGTGATTTTTTTTTTGTTATGGATAATATATAATCTGTTCCTATACATATGTTATTGATTTGAGGCTTTTCATTATTGTCTGAGACTCCATCTGCTGTTGCTTTTTTTTCAGGGGAAGCCACCCTTTGTGACTCAACAGCAGATGTCTCCTCTCTCCCGGGAAGGCATCCTTGATTCCCTATTCGTTCTTTTTGAAGAATGCAGCAATCCTGCTTTAATGAAAATTAAACATGTAGGCAACTTTGTAAAAAAGTGTAAGTTTTCTGAGACTAATTCTAGAACTAATTTGATGGATAGTAGTTAAAAGTATGGGCATTTAAATAACAAACTTAAATGCATAAAGCGTTAATATTGCTGTCTTTGATTTGCTTCTGTAACTGACTTTGTATGGGAACCTCCTGCATTTATGTGGAACTCCCCTGAACTTATTGGAGCTCTGTACATATGCAAAGGTCCAGCTGCACAGTCAGCTGAAGGATTTAAAGTGCATCTTTTCTAATGTGATTTTGTAGTTATGATATAGTTCTGGTTCAGGAGGCACTTCTATTTTAAGCCCCTCAGAGTACTGCATACAGAATTGTTCTGGCTATAAACCATTGACAGATATGAACAAATTGGAAGGAATTTGGAGAATATGAGAATAATTAAAGGCTTGGCAGGACTGATTTAAGAAGGAAGATAAATATTTAATTATTTTAGCCTGGTGTAATATTTTAGATACCATGTATTATGCATGGTGTTTTGTGTATGTGAGCGGGTTGGTGGATATATCCTGTAAGCAGTAGGTTGGCACCTAAGAATTTTTTTCAGAGTAAACCCATTTTACTAGTGATATGCTGAGATTCTAAAGAGAACTGCATTATAATCAACTAGCATTTTTGTTAAGATCTAATTGCACAACATTTAGTTAAACAGAGTTTATAAGACTATCTATAATAGTTCCATCTAGTGACTTCCAATTATTACATATAGAGTGAAACTACTAGTGTTTGAAGACTAAAATAATGGAGAGAGAGGAATTGATTATCATGATCCAAGGAAGTATAACAAGAAATAATAGGATAAACTGAGCAAAGGAAAATTTAGGCTGAATATCAAGAAAAAATTGCTAATAATTTCTGTTAGATTATAGAATAGTCTCTCTCAAGGGAAGTTGTGAGTAAGTGGTGAAAACCCTGCCATTGACTTCTAAAACTAGACTGGACAAAGTACTCTGACACAGTATAGAGTCTAATCTTGTATTGGCAGAGAATGATTGAGATGGTCTAATAGGTCTCCTTTATTTCTGATTTCTCTGATGCTATGAAAGGGGCTGAGTTACGGTTGCTGTGCAAACTATCTTTGAATTTCCTGACTCTAAAATCACAGTCATAACTTTGCATTTGCATTTTTTAATAATTAATTATGCTTGATGTAGGTAATCAAATTATAAAGTGATTTAATATTTATTGAGGGCTTGGAACTAAAGGAATATTTCTTCCTTTGCTAAAACTGTAATCATCACAAAATGTCACTTGTCTAATGTAAAATAACTTCCATTTTATGCAGATTCAGAGACTGTAGCTGAGTTACGGGAACTGCTGCCCAGCGTGAAGGATTTTGAAGTAAAAAGTGTGGTGGGAAGTGGTCATTTTACAGAAGTACAGGTGGTGAGAGAGAAGGTGACTGGTGATGTCTATGCTATGAAGGTGATGAACAAGGAGTCCTTGTTGGCACGAGAACATGTATGTGCATTCATTTATGGTATATTCTTTTAATTATGTCAGTAAACCTGCACAGTAGGCCGTGAGCATTTTCTGTCCTCTATTATTAAACTTTGATTAAAAACTCTGATGGGAAAGATGGTTCTAACTTGGAGTAAAATGATATAATAAAGAATTACACTAATATTTCATCAATAAATTCCACCTCATGGTGTTTAAGGTGATTTGGGATTATTGAATGAATTGCATTTAAGGTAGCATTATAATTTAATGTTTCACTATGTATTTATTGCAGAATTGGTCGTAGGATGCTCGGTCCTAATTGTGCTACCATGGGTTCTTGTTCTTGTCTGATTTTCTTTTTCCTCAATTGGCGGTGGTGGTATTATTTACTATTTTTATTATGGAAGTGTCTAAAAAGTGCCAAATGAGATTGGGGATCCATTATATTAAATATTGTGCAAACGTGTAATGAGAGATGGTGTTACCCTGGAGAGTTTCCTATCTAAACAAACAAAGCAATGAAGTGTGGGAGGGGAAATAGAGGTACAGAGAGGTGAAATGACTTTCCCAGATCACACAGCAGGTTAGTGGCAGATGATGGTTTGTAAGTAATTTTTGAATAAATAGCACATTATAAGCTTATGGCAATGATGGATGTTCCTCTGGAGCTAGGGAATTCTAATCCATTCTGCTACTTTTTATTAGGATTAAAACTAATCCATTTTTTGTTTTGTTTTGTAGGTTTCGTTTTTTGAGGCAGAACTGAATATATTATCTAGGAGTAGCGGTACCTGGATCCCACAGTTACACTATGCATTTCAGGACAAAAAAAATCTGTACTTAGTAAGTGTAGATTTTTTTCTCTTCTGTGGTGTTTAAGGTTGAACTTTTCTATGTTTGTATTAAACAGCATTGTGGTGGCTGGAAGTTGAACCTTTCCTTCTGTAAATTCTCCTACACTATAATTAGGCTTGGCAGAATTTTTGATTTTTTTTTTAACAATTTCAATGGATAATATTGATTTTTTTTTTAAATTTATTGTAAGCATTTTTTCTATTTTATCAATGTAACTTTTCAGAGTTGTGCAAAATTATAGGTCCTAAGCGCTTTTTTTTTTTTTTTTTTTCTCTCTCCTCGCAGTTTTGGGAAATTAATCAGAGTCAGACAATGAGGTGTGTGTCAGACAATAATTATTTAATGACAGACACTAAGATTCAAAAAGTTAAAGCTTTATAAATGTTAAAACAAGAAACTGTCAACATTGTATGTCAAAATGTTAGCCTTAAACTCTAATAAGCAACATTTTTCTTTCTTAGCCTATCTGTAAATTTCTATCATCAATAGATATAGTTTTCAATCAATTTGTGTATGTACAGTGAAATTGATGTTTATCTACATTTACTGATAAAATACAATCCTTCCAAGCCTAACTATAAGATTATCTGGCCTATGTAGTATTTAAGGGCTTAATGGGATGTCTTTTTGTGTGTCTGAACTACAGCCATGTCTCTAAAATTTCATTCAGGTTATGGAGTATCAACCTGGAGGAGACTTATTGTCACTCTTAAACCGATATGAAGACCAACTAGATGAAAGTATGGTGCAGTTTTATTTAGCAGAGCTGGTTTTGGCCATTCACAGTGTGCACCAGATGGGCTATGTACACCGGTAGGTGGGCATCTCTTTGAAATACACTTATGATTTTATCATTATAATTCTGGAATGAGTATTGGAGTGGTGAACTCCAAATCTCATATGACATCTATTCCAAGGTCTGTCTTTCATACATGTTAGGAAAAAAATTAGAAAACAAATTATACTCCAGCTGCAGTTGTAGCTGAAGGCATTAAGTTTGGTGTAAACTCTGAAACTAATATGAAAGGATGGTGACAGATATGTTTGGAAGCTCAGTTACATTGTTTTGTACTATAGAAATATGAAGACATTTTACAACACTTGAGTTTGGATGTTTTTGGCACCAAATAATAAAATAAATTATTTGAACTGTTAAAAATTATTGAGGTGAGATGAGTGCTTTGGTAAAACAAAGCCAATATAGTATGAGGAGAGGCTGAGGGAACTGAGATTGTTTAGTCTGCAGAAGAGAAGAATGAGGGGGGATTTGATAGCTGCTTTCAACTACCTGAAAGGGGGTTCCAAAGAGGATGGATCTAGACTGTTCTCAGTGGTACCAGGTGACAGAACAAGGAATAATGGTCTCAAGTTGCAGTGGGATAGGTTTAGGTTGGATATTAGGAAAAACTTTTTCAGTAGGAGGGTGGTGAAGCACTGGAATGCGTTACCTAGGGAGGTGGTGGAATCTCCTTCCTTAGAGGTTTTTAAGGTCAGGCTTGACAAAGCCCTGGCTGGGATGATTTAGTTGGGGATTAGGTCCTGCTTTGAGCAGGGGGTTGGACTAGATGACCTCCTGAGGTCCCTTCCAACCCTGATATTCTATGATTCTATGTTAGAGTATTTAGGTGCATGTATGCATTACAAGAATTTCTAAGGAACCCATCACCCTGGTACATGGATGTTCATTACAATCTGATACTCACCCCAAGTGTTCAGTCGTATGGACAGACAACACATATGTTCCAACCAACAGCAGCTGCTGCATGTAGGGCAGCAGGACACAGACTTTTAACAACTAGAAGACTACTTGGCTTTGAATGGAGTTTGAAAGAACAACAAAATAAGCTGGTTATAAGGACTTGGGTTGAGAACCATGTGATGTTGCATTGTCATTCAAGTTCAGCACATTGATGTGTCATGAAATAGCAATGCAACACCAGCTCCTCTCTTCTCTTTCCTTTCTGGTGGAAGAAATACATTTGTTATTAATTGTTGGTTCCTCCACGCTCCAGTGGGGAAAACTCAGTAGCTGACTGCCTAAAACCAAAGTTGTGAGTGGAGCAACAACTGGAAGTCTGGACCCCACAGAATCCCTATGTAGGGTTATGAAGAACAGCATGCAATTGAGGTGACACAGATTGAGTAGTAAGAAGATGTTATGTAGAAGTGACAGCAAGGAACAGCTACTGACTGGCATAGAGAGATTACTGATTGTATTGTGCTTACTTACAGAGATATCAAACCAGAGAATGTTCTCATTGACCGACTAGGACACATTAAACTGGTGGACTTTGGGTCAGCTGCCAAAATGACAGCGAACAAAACGGTAATAAAGTGTATATAAACTTTGTCTATGTCTTGTTTGGATACTTCAGTCAAAAATGAAAACCGATTTCATGTCCGTTCCTGACTGTTGCTACTTTATTCTTTTGTCTTTCCCATCTAATATGGAGTATTAATGATAATACTTAATGCTTTTCATCTTTTGAAGTATCTTCCATTGCTGTAGGTAGATCTGTAAACAGATTAGCTTATACAGGTTTTCAGTTGTGGATAGGGAAAGGACAAATCTTTTACAGTGCTTCCCTCCTCATGGCACTAAGGCTGTGTTACAATGTGAATTCATACTTTAAAAGATCTTTGTAGCTATTGATTTTCCTTTATTTTTCTCTAAAAGGTATTTTGCACTGGTATCACAAGAGTTCCCACTAAAACATTTGAGTGGACAGTACTACTTGTACACATACTTTTCAGAAATCCAAGTTAAAAAATCACATGAAAGGGTCTAAGGGCTTTTTCTCAGGAAGGCCCTGACTCATTAACATACTTAAACATGTGGAGAACTTAAGCACTTGTGTAGTCCAATGAAATCCATTGGAACTATTTATGTAGTAAAAATGAAGTCAAATGAAGTAAAAATCTTAAATGAACCAAACTGTACTATAGAATTTATATGGATAGTAATTCCATGCTCTAATAATAATAATATAGCAGTAAGGATATACTACCGACCATCTGACCAGGGTGGTGATAGTGACTGTGAAATGCTCAGGGAGATTAAAATAAAAAACTCAGTAATAATGGGGGATTTCAACTATCCCCGTATTCACTGGGTATATGTCACCTCAGGGTGGGATGCAGAGATAAAGTTTCTTGACACCTTAAATGACTGCTTCTTGGAGCAGCTAGTCTGGGAATTCACAAGAGGAGAAGCAATTCTTTAGTCCTAAGTGGAGCACAGGATCTGGTCCAAGAGGTGAATATAGCCGGACTTCTTGGTAATAGTGACCATAATAAATTAAATTTAACAACCCTGTGGCGGGGAAGAAGCCCAACACTATAGCATTTAATTTCAGAAAGGGGGACTTAACAAAAATGAAGTTAGTTAAACAGAAATTAAAAGGTACAGCGCAAAAAGTGAAATCCCTACAAGCTGCATGGAAACTTTTTAAAGACACCATAATAGAGACTCAACTTAAATGTATACCCCAAATTAAAAAAACAGAGAACCAAAAACATGTCCCGTGGCTAAACAACAAATTAAAAGAAGCAGTAAGAGGCAAAAGGGCACCCTTTAAAAAGTGGAAGTTAAATCATATTGAGGAAAATAGAAAGGAGCATAAACTCTCTGGCAAATGAAGTGTAAAAATATAATTAGGAAGGCCAAAAAAGAATTTGAAGAACAGCTAGCCAAAGACTCAAAAAGTAATAGCAAAAATTTTTTAAGTATATCAGAAACAGGAAGCCTCCTAAACAACCAGTGGGGCCACTGGACGATCCAGATGCTAACGGAGCACTCAAGGACGATAAGGCCATTGCAGAGACACTAAATGAGTTCTTTGCATCGGTCTTCACGGCTGAGGATGTGAGGGAGATTCCCAAACCTGAGCCATTCTTTTTAGGTGACAAATCTGAGGAACTGTCCCAGATTGAGGTGTCATCAGAGGAGGTGTTGGAACAAATTGATAAACTAAACAGTAATAGGTCACCAGGACCAGATGGTATTCACTCGAGTTCTGAAGGAACTCAAATGTGAAATTACAGAACTACTAACTGTAGTCTGTAACCTCTCACTTAAATCAGCTTCTGTACCAAATGACTTGAGGATAGCTAATGTGATGCCAATTTTTAAAAAGGGCTCCAGAGGTGATCCCACCCATTACAGGTCAGTAAGCCTGACTTCAGTACTGGGCAAACTGATTGAAACTATAGCAAAGAACAAAATGATCAGACATATAGATGAACATAATTTGTTGGGGAAGAGTCAACATGGTTTTTGTAAAGAGAAATCATGCCTTACCAATCTACTAGAATTCTTTGAGGGGGTCAACAAGCATGTGGACAAGGGGGATCTAGTGGATATAGTGTACTTATATTTTCAGAAAGCCTTTGACAAGGTCCCTTACCTCTCTCTTAAGCAAGGTAAGCTGTCATGGGATAACAGGGAAGGTAATCTTATGGATTGGTAACTGGTTAAAAGATAGGAAACAAAGGGTAGAAATAAATGGTCAGTTTTCAGAATGGAGAGAGGTAAATAGTGGTGTCCCCCAGGAGTCTGTACTGGGCCCAGTCCTATTCAACGTATTCACAAAAGATCTGGAAAAAGGGGTAAACAGTGAGGTGGCAAAATTTGCAGGCGATACAAAACTACTTAAGATAGTTAAGTCCGAGGCAGACTGCGAAGAGCTACAAAAGGATCTCTCAAAACTGGGTGACTGAGCAACAAAATGGCAGATGAAATTCACTGTTGATAAATGCAAAGTAATGCACATTGGAAAACATAATTCCAACTATACATACAAAATGATGGAGTCTAAATTAGCTGTTACCACTTGAAAAAGAGATATTGGAGTCATTGTAGATAGTTCTCTGAAAACATCTGCTCAGTATATAGCAGCAGTCAAAAAAGCAAACAGAATGTTGGGAATCATTAAGAAAGGGATAGATAAAACAGAAAATATCATATTGCCTCTATATAAATCCATGGTATGCCCATGTCTTGAATACTGCATGCAGATGTGGTTGCCCCATCTCAAAAAAGATGTATTGGAATTGGAAAATTTTCAGAAAAGGGCAACAAAAATGATTAGGGGTATGGAATGGCTGCCATATGAGGAGAGATTAATAAGACTGAGACTTTTCAGCTTGGAAAAGAGATGACTAAGGGGGGATATAATAGAGGTTTATAAAATTGTGACTGGTGTGGAAAAAGTAAATAAGGAAGCGTTATTTACTCCTCATAACAGTAACTAGGGGTCACCAAATGAAATTAATAGGCAGCAGATTTAAAACACACAAAAAGAAGTATTTTTTCACACAACACAGTCAACCTGTGGAACTCCTTGCCAGAGGATGTTGTGAAGGCCAAGACACTAACAGGGTTCAAAAAAAGAAATAGATAAGTTCATGGAGGATAGGTCCATCAATGGCTATTAGTCAGGATGGATAGGGATGGTATCCCTAGCTTCTGTTTGCCAGAAGTTGGGAATGGGTGACAGGATGGATAACTTGATGGTTACCTGTTCTGTTCATTCCCTCTGGGGCACCTGGCATTGGCCACTGTCGGAAGACAGGATACTGGGCTAGATGGACCTTTGGTCTTACCCAGTATGGTTGTTCTTACGTACTTATAAGTCTTGCTGAATCATGGCTAAATGTATTTAAAGTGTGGATGAAGGTGGTATATCTTGAACTCTATTGATACTCCAGTTTTAAAAGAGTCATTGGAGTTAGATTCTGAACACATTGCTTTCTAAATGAATAAAACCTTATTTAGGTTAAGGTTTTTTTCCAAGCTGTTTCTAAATTTAAAATATTACATACATTTTAAGAAGTGAGAATTTGAAATTAAAATATTTAGAAGCTCTATTTATAAATAGAATATACATTTCTAGTCTAGAGTCTGCTTTTGTTGTGTATATTTGGAATTTATATAAAGAGCCTTTCTTTATTGTGATCTTCCCTTGTATACTGTACTTTTATATCATCCAAATCTTTCTTTTATCAGAGCCCCCGTACCTTCTTATTACCTTTCACGTTCACTCTTTTCTCCCTTTTTTCATGTCTTCTATTTCTTCAACCTCCTGGCTATTGCGTTGCTCTCCCCTGCTGTTTTGTTTCATCCTATGCCAGTAGCAGTGTGAAAATGACTGTAATTTTGATGCCTGAAGAACCTGTTCAGAGCACTTCAGAGACCAGGATTCCAGTAAATTTTAGTTTCTGGTGGCATACGCAGAATGGAATGGTAGGGGAGAATGATGGATGAAATGTAGGGCCAGGAAGTCATGCTGAGAAATGTTGATCCCTAAATTTCACTTGTGTATGAGAATTTAGCTATATACTCCCATTAATGTCAGTGAAAGTTGCATCACTGGGCTATGCATACCACTTAAAACATCAGAGGTTAGTGCATGTGGTACCTCATGCTCTTTAGAATGCAACATTCTAAGTCTTGGTTACTTCAGTTGTATGTGGTTTGTAGAAACAATTAGCTCTTTTAATCTGTGTTAACTCACTTCATGTGGTGAATAGTTTTATCGGAAGTTATTAATTTTCAGTTTCCCTAACACTGTAACTAACTCTATATTAATTATCTTGCTCTCTGATTCTTTTCTAGGAAAGCTCCTACTTGTAAACAGTGATGTAAAACCAGTTGCTTCTGTTCTTTATAAGCATGATGAAAAATTAATTTCAGTGCCAGGAAAATAATCAAGGGCAAGACTGCAACTTCACATGCAATGTCTTTATTTCCAGGTGAATGCCAGGCTGCCTGTTGGCACCCCAGACTACATGGCACCAGAGATGCTAACTGTTTTGAATGGGGATGGTAAAGCTTCACATGGCCCAGAGTGTGATTGGTGGTCTTTGGGAATCATTGCTTATGATATGATTTATGGAAAATCTCCATTCACTGAAGGGACCGCAACAAAAACCTTTAATAACATCATGAACTTCCAGGTAGAGAGGCCTTTCCTATATTTCAGGAAAAGAAGACTAGAACTAAAAATTCCGTTTTTTCTACAGCTGGAAAAAGGAGGTTCTAGATGTCTGTTATTTTGTCACATTTTAAGAGTTCTGTGAAACGTATTGAAAATGTTTCCCATATTCTCCTTGAATGTATGTCAATCATTTGACTATCTCAAGTTACTTCACTAATTATTATAAGAATTGTCTAAAAATAAGTCTGTGCAATTCATCAGTTAAGAAAGATTTCTCTGTGTCATGCCGTAGTATTGGTAAGATCTTCTTTGATGCACTGCAAAATTGGCACAAAGTATCTATTAGCAAAATACTTTCATTCCCATCTTGAACCTTAAAGTTTCTGGCATATCTCAGGTTAATGAAGATTTGAACCTAACAGCTTCAGATTCTGTTTTCCTACTGAGCAAAGAAATATTTTTATTTCAAATGCAGAGGTTCCTGAAGTTCCCAGAAGATGTGAAAGTCAGTAATGAATTTCTTGATCTGGTCCAGAGTCTGCTATGTGGGCTGAAGGAGAGGCTAGATTATGAGGGTCTCTGTTGCCATCCATTCTTCTCTAAAATTGACTGGAAAAACATCCGTAATAGTAAGCAGAACAATATTGTATTAAATATAGGTCCTTGATAACATGTGGGTATGAGTAAAATGAGTATTTGCTGAGTGTTTGAACTGATTGATCATTAAAAAAAGAAGCAGTACTGCATTATGGCAGCAGAAATGTTTTGAGGAATGATTGATTTATTCTGTTTTATGGCTAGGATGTGTTAATATACTGAATGTTATAACCTCACAGGTGAAAATTTAAGTAAAGAATGATATAAAATACAAGTGTATTCCTGCAACTCTTCCCCACTCCAGTCTGCCTACACCTTTATTTTGTTTTTGTTTTGTAGTTTATTCATCTTATTTCCTCTTACCACCTCATGATTCAATTTGTTATATGTGAATCATGCTCCTTTTACCTTCTGTTTGTAGTGACCTATGTCAGGGATGCTATAGGTATGGAGTTTGTGCTACTAGAAATTAAAATAGAACAGGGATTTCCAAAATTTTTCATAGTATGGATCACGTCTAAATAGAGATTTTCTTGTGGACACGCCTGTTCACAATTGTGCAGGCCACCTTCTCCCCTGGTGATAAACAGCCGTGTGGCAAATACTTTTCCTTGTAAACAATGCCTGTAATATTAGGAAAGTAATGCAATTTAGCTGCTGGAAATACTGAGGTGCCAGCACCACATGTGAAGCCAAGTACTCCATTCACCAGTGGTCCTTGAACCTCTGATTTTAGAATACTATTCAGTTATTTAAACTGTGAGATCCTTGGGGCAAAGACCATGTCTTCCTTACATTTGGTACAGAGCTAAACAGATTGGTTACTCTGATTATTAAGCATCATAAGAGTAGTCTAGATTCTATGATTACTATTCGGCTGAGACTGCCAGCCTCAGATGACTATTTGTCCTCTTACTTTGGGGATTCTCGGGTTGAATATTGACACTCTCCTTCTTTTCAGCTTCAAGAATCCTAAACTTTTAGAACAGCTATTCTATCAAAACTGTTGGTTGTTACCTTTATAATATCATTGAGTTTTGATTGAGAAGTTTCTTATTATTTCAGCATGTCTGGTGCAGATTGCGGCTCATGCTTCATCTTTCTCTTGAGCCATCTCTTAGTTCACCAGTTTTTGTTCTCGAGGTTCCTATATTGATTGAGTTTAGACCTTAATCTTTTCAAAGGTACCTTGGATGCTGTGGAAAATGGTGAATTGGAATCCATTCCAGTGCCACCTCGGCAATCTGCTTGTCTGGCATTCTGGAAACTGCCCAAGTTAGTTGGTGTTGCCTTGCCATTTCACAGAACAATGATGCTGACTGACTATTCAATTATTAGGCATTCTTGGGGTTCTTTTGAATGTCCAAATAGCCATGCAAGCAAAAAGAAAACCCTCCAAACCTATTTCCATCTGTAACTGACCAGAAGATTGTGCCCTAGTCTGTTAGATACAGACCTAGCCATGGTGAGATCAATACAGTTGTGACCTATAGGCTAAATTATTATGACTCATGTAGGAATGAAGCCATACCCCATGAAAAAGTTGTAATTGGTACAAAACACAGCAGTACTTCTTTAGCAACAGAATAAATACATCACCCTGGAGCTTTGCTCTCTTTACTTGTTCCCCATTAACTAAGTTTGTCCAGGTCAATGTCTGTCTTACTATTCAGAGCTGTCAGGAGTTAGCTTCCAGAAAGATTGCTGCTCTCTCCATCAGCTTGACTTCTCTTGACAGTTATGTTCAACTGCAGCAATGAAACTGTCAACCAGTAGTGGGATACTTGTGAGAGCAGGAAGTGGAACTTTCACAGGAGCTAGACATAGGCTATGGAGCTCGCTCCCATGAGTTGATGATCATGGACCTAACCACTTTCAGAATAAAATGTAAAACTTATTCCTTTGACATGTCTTTCACTAAATAAGTTCTATATGCGCGCACACACACAGAAACTCACCTATAAAACAATCCAAGTTATTTCTCTTTCAGGATGAGAAGGAAGAAAGCAATAGTGTTACTTGTAAGTATTTGGGAGGTACTCCATCACTGTTGTAACTGGGGCTATGTAGGCACCTAGATAATCAGCCTAACTCTACCCCTTTCAGCTGAAAATTTGTGCTGTTAATACTGACAAAAACAGCCTTTAACTTTTTGTTGTTATGGGAACTTATAAACCAATTATTGGTTTTGCATTTAAACCGTATCTTCTCTTCCCCTGAGATAGGCACTTCTATAAAGCTTCCAACCTCCATGGGTTCAGGCAGCAGGAATCTGAAGTCGGCTCCTAAATGTAGAAGTAGAATGCAGCACTAAGTCCCCCCAGGGCAGCCAGCTGAATCTGCTCCAGTAGGTGTTTGAAACAGCTTTTTGTTGTTAGTTTGCACCTTACTAGGAGCATACTAGTAAAACCTAATATAGGCTCTCTGCCCTGTATTTATTTACTTTTGCTGTTTACTGAAGTTTATTATTACAGAACATTCACTTCCTAAAGATTGCATGTTGATTTACTTGACATAATGTACTGCAAAAGGTTTGGATTGTGTATTTAGTATTTTACATAGAGTAAAAATTATATTGGTAGCCAGAATAATTATACTTCTCTGTCAGTTAAATAATAATCAGGGTTTAGACTGGAAAATTGAGAACATTGCTCTTAAAGTATGTTAAAAGAATCCAGAATAAGAGAGACGGAGGAAACTGGGTATGATGTGCTGCTTGCTTACTGGCCAGAAGATTTCAAGCTATCCAATAAGCTTTTCATAACTGTAGTTTCATGTTTTATTGTTTTTTAAAATCAGTAAATTACATTAGCCATTTAATTTGAATCTAAAATTACAAACGTAATCTTATGAAGTACAGTTGAGAAGTGGTCAGGAGGATTTTTACTTTAATCTAAATACAAAACACATAGGGCAAGGACTGTATTTCCTTTGGGGATTGTCCTGTAGTTGCTCTTTGGCAAAGTCCAAAGGAAAATGGTAGCAGTCATAGCAGTAACTAACAGTGCAGCAAGTAACAGAAGATCTTAAAGGGCAGGGCAGAATATTGACCTGTATGAAATTAATCCAAAGTTATCTGAGAAGAAAGGAAGGAACTTTACATCTTGGTGCAAAGGAAGGTGTGTGATAGAGAGCTGGAGACTACCTCTGGAGAAATGTCTTCATAAAAAAAAAAAAAATCCACTGTATTCATTCTTCCCAATCTGAGACGCCTGAGGTAGTGTCATGACAGAGGAGAGATCCAAGTGAACCCGGTGGTGCTGAAGCATTTCTTCTTCTCTGACTTGGCCTGAGGAATGATCTCATGGCTTTGGGAAGAACACTCTTCTTGTAAATGGCAGTGGACAATGTAGCTAAATACATAGTGATATTCCCCCCCCCCCATTATTGCTCTTTCATACAGCAAGCCAAATGTTTTGGCTATGTACCCCTCTTAGCAGAGAAAGGGAAAGAGTGCTCATATCAGAGGATTCCATAAAGGTTGGAGTAGCATTTGAATATGGGAAACTGAAAAGCAAAGGAAACTGAAGCAATTACTTGAGACTTTCAGAAGTACCCTTCTGATGAAAGATGATAGTTTAATAAGCAGGATAAAATGTTTAAGAATAGCAAGCAGAAAGTGAGTTGTAGAAAAGGTTAGTGGACAGGAGGAAACAGAACCAGGCAGAATATAGCAGAGAGATAAATGTGAAAACTACTTGAAAGGACAAATATCTTCCTGTTTCTCTTTGCATGGAGTTTGTATGATATTCAGGTATTTATGTAATGTAATTTTTTTCTAGAAATGGGGGTCTCAGGAACAGTTTACCAGTATAAGTGACTCCAAATCATGCATCCTTACAATATGATAGTCTATTCCAGGGGTAGGCAACCTATAGCACACGTGCCAAAGGCGGCACGCGAGCTGATTTCAGTGGCACTCTCACTGCCCGGGTCCGGACCACCAGTCCGGGGGGGTCTGCATTTTAATTTAATTTTAAATAAAGCTTCTTACACATTTTAAAAACATTGTTTACTTTATATACAACAATAGTTTAGTTATATATTATAGACTTATACGAAGAGACCTTCTAAAAACATTAAAATGTATTACTGGCACGTGAAACCTTAATTTACAGTGACTAAGTGAAGACTCGGCACACCACTTCTGAAAAGTTGCTGACCCCTGGTCTATTCTGCAAGACATACATTGTGGGAATGTCTCCCACAAATTAAATGTGGATAGCTGAATGTCAGGAACTTGTCGAACATGTAAGGCTTTTAAAGTTCACTTCAAATACTCCAGTATTGAGTTCATCTCATTTTTGAGCCCTCATATCTCCCAAATGCCTTTCACAAGGGTCCATAAGAATTTAGCTCATGGAATGCCTGCTTACTATCTGCATCCCTTTTCTGCATAGTCTCCCAGAGAAAAGATGGCTTTTTCACATCTAAAAGCAGAAAGACCCTGCTGAAATGTTTCTAGTATGACCTGAATTCTATTTGTCTGCTGCTGTATTGATGAGGGAGAAAAAACTTGTGTGTGAATGGGCTTAAGGAAAAATTAGGGCTTTTTGCCATCTACTATAGTGTCTTATAGCTTATAAATTTACTCACTTTTTGTCACATGGCACATAGTTCTCAAATTACTTATTTGCCTTCTTTTATATTATATGGTGATAACTATTACATTTTGTATTTTTTCACTAAGATATTGTTGGTCTTCAATAATAAAAAATACATGGTTTGTTTTTTCTTTTTATTAATCACCAGTTTGGTAGGCAGTAACTGAAGCCAACACAGATTTGGAGGGGCACTGCTGTTAACTGAAATAAGAATATATCTTGGGAAGATAATTGCCTTCAAACAATGGAAAAGATTCAAAAGTAGCTTCTTGTACAGTTGGTGAATATTGTTTATAGCTGGGATAGGCCTATTGTATATTAGTACTCATTGGCTACACTGATACTGACTTGGTGTGCCCGAACCCACTTATCCACTGACACTTTAAAAACTCTTGCACCCCCATCTGGGTCTATGCTGGTTATGTGATATGTATGCATCTCTTCACCTTTGCAACTGATACCTGTAATCCCTCATAAATCAAGCCTGATCCCAGATGCACAGTACCTTCCCTCTTAACTGTATATTTAATTTTTAAACATTAATTTTAATAACATTTTTATAACCTTTTGCAGTTAGGCGGTTCTAGATCAAATATTCTTAAAGATATAATTCAGAGCTGATGCTGTCCTTTGTTGGGTTTTCCATAAATATTACTGAAAGTACAAGATACTAATGCTCAATCTACTTGCCATTGGAAACGCAGTATACATTTTTGACAATGGGAAGAATAGGTTATATCATAGAACAAGACAAGATACATTTCTATTCTGTAGTTCCTCCAAATCCCCTAGTCCAGTAAGGTCTAGAAGAGGGGAATCCCAGGGAAATGCAGTATCCAATCTCTAAAGTTACATAGAAATAATTTGAAATTATGGAGTTGATTGTATTATTCCTTGAACTAGGCATAAATACACATATTAACACAGTTTAAAAACAGTTTTTCATTTAGTATAATTATAAAGATGATGATAAACTGGGTAATTACTGCAGTGCTATTTTTTTAATTTATCAGCATATGTCACCCCCTTACCTCCAGAAGTCATTCTTTAGAACAGATGGATGAGGGTTATATACCTCCTCCATAAGAGGGGTATCTGAGTAAGCAATTGATTCTAATGTAATGTGCAGTTCTCTAGAAGGCATTTAAATAATAAACAGCACATGTGGTCATTTGCAGCATATTACAGGCAGAAAATGATCCATGTATCAATCAGTTTTTATAAGATTGAAGTATCAGGATTAGAATATCCTGTTTGTAGCATAGTTTTGTCTCCTTTTGAATAAACCTGGAGAGGGAGAAAATGTGAATCTTCTGAGCAAATCTCTAGTTTTGCCAGATACAATGGCATGTATTTGCTATTCAGTTCCCAGAGTCTTACTATGATCTCTTTTAAGTGGTTCGTTTTTTTTTTTTTTAAGAAGCACTTGAGAATAGCCTCAATATGAACACGCTTACATCTTTGTATTCGCTAGTCTTCATCTTGTTATTTTGAGGCTACCATAATTATAGAGGAATGAGAATTCTCTGGTTTTAAACAAGAAATAATTGGCCAGTTCTGGTTACCCAAGGACCCTTTCATAGACGTGCATTTAAACCTTGTTAACCAACCAAATTGCTCCCTTTTCTCAGCCTGTTATATAAGCTGCACCAATTATTTTACAGGCAGTTTCAAGAGACAAGCAGGGGAATGCCTCAATCTCAGGAATAAAGGAGTCTAAAGACATTACCAAGTAATTAGTAAAACCAACCAAGCAAAGCAGATCTAGCATATCTCTTTCCAAGTGTGTCCCTTTTCACTCCTGTGAGTTTGTTCTCATTCAAAGTGGTCTGAAACTTACCTCTGAAGAAATTCATTTTTCCCCTTTCAGTCACTGTCAGCAGTTCTGATCCACTTGCAGCCAGCGGTGTGTTTGTTGAATGACTTTCTTTTTTCCCTTGCCATTGTTTCTTGATAGTAATATGGTAACAAGGTTAGAAAGAAGAGCTTCTCAACTGTGTTAGGTTGGTAATAGCTCTTCTCACATGCATGCCTCTCCAGGAGATGCAAAGCAAAGGGCAAATTCAGGTTTCTTCCCTTTCAGCTAGCGTTCTCTGTGTCTCTCTCCTTTGTGCAGAGCTTTTATTAAACATCAGAAGAAATTGCAGTAGAAAATGATGTGATATTAAAATTAGCTTTCTCTTTCTAGAAGTCCTATTTCCTTTCCATCTTTAGCTTTCTTCAACCATATTAAGATGTTGCTATTGGGTATTGTGATGTATCTTGTTCCTCCTTGCTTCCGTTGTTCTTCCATTGAGTGCTATTTATCTTTTATTGCTATACTTATTTTAAGCATATTTAAATTAGCTCTACCACTGTAGTCTGAGAGGGGACTTTTAGAAGATACTTATTAATGGTGAGAGGAAAGTTTCTTGCCTTTAATTGTAGTTGCCTGAGAATGGTTCCTCTGTAGATTCCCACTACTTTCTGATGAAAGGTGAGATTCTATCTCTCTCTTTATTTCTAACTTGAACAAATCTGTTAAATATTAAATGATACGGTCTTATATAGAGTTATAATATACACCTTCCTTTTCTGTTAAGGTATGTTTTTGGCTACTCTTACAAGAGGGGTTCTAGACTTTACCATATCAACTAGATAGTCTTCTCCTTCCTTTATTGCTCTGTCTCATCAATCCAATCTCTTTTTAAATCTTAGATGGGGGCAGGGGCAATAAACCTTTTAAAGGGTGCCCATAGGCCTTTTCATTCTGGATGCTGAAAATAAAATGTATTACCTATATTTCTTCCCTTTGCCACTCTTTAACTCTTAACTTTGCAAAGCATTTTGGGGTGCTATTTGTATGAAAAACGTTATAGCTAATGAAGTTGTATTGTAATCTATTGCTCCTGTGTTTGTGTGAGTGAGAGTGCTAGACAGAAGAGCTATAACTGGATGTCCTATTAAGAGAATTCAATCTGTAATAAAGTTCTCATCCTATTAAACGTTTGCAATTTTTTTAAACCAATAAAGTATCAGAACCTATTTGTTTGATATTGACAAAGAAGATTTGAATGCTCCAGAGACTGTTTGAAAAGTAATATAATTTCCTTATTAATGCATATTTTTATCTTTGAGTTTTTCATTCATCCTACTCCAATGTTCTTGAAACTATGGTATGTGAGCAGTAGCTTCCCAGCTTGGTGGACCTTCCTTCCTTTTCCTGATTTGGAAGCTGTGTCAGCATGGCTCCCTGGAGAGCCACTAATAGAGCATGCATGTATTGTTGCAATTTACTGATTTAAACAGGCAGATTTTTGCCTATGAATGCTGGTCTGGTGGTAGCTTGGTGTTGGTCTGCTGTTAGCTTATACACAAATTAGTGTAGAAAATTAAGAGTTAAAAATTGAGCTGTGAAAGGATTTGGCAACCTAGAGGGAGCTAGCAAGCTCCAGCAGTGACTCATTCTGCTTGTGTCAGTCAGATAAGCATCAGCATCTGTCACGAATACAGGCAGGTAGGGTTAAACTTAGAGCATGCACAGAGTGAGGAGCAGGGAGCCTGCACTGCAGGGGCTGTAATGTTTGTTCCCGGTTCTTCAATTCTCATCAGCCCTTCAGCTACAGGAGATCTATACTGGATCCATGGTAACGGTTTTAGCACACAACACTTCCATCAGTTTGTAACAATGGGCTGTGTTCTAGTTGCGGACTGAAGAGCTGTCTGCTTCATAGAGCAAAAAAGAGCTTAGTAGATTTGCAGGGAGTGAAGACCTGAATGATGAAATTAAAAAAAAAAAAAAATATTGGGAGGAAACATGCTTTTATGAGGTAGGAATTGCACAGCAAGCTTTTACATTCATTCTTTTCACACATGCAGCCAAACCAGCAGGGACCTGGGGTGCTACACATCATTTAAAAGAACTTATCCTTTTGTTTCGTTGCGTTAATTAAACTGCAGCAAATGTTAGAAGATGGGCTGAAATTAAACAACTGGTTAACAAGTTAAGATATTTTGATTTAAAAATTAGAGTAAGAAATAGATTATAATTCCTGCCATCGATACCTCTATTCAGATTGTATCGGAGCCAGACTGCAGTGGTGTCCCACCAAGAGTTCCAAATCCTAAGCAAGCTGTCTTGGGGAAGCAAATCTTTATTTCTTTTTCTCCCTCCTCCTAGACCTATTTGGGTTTAGTAGCTGCAGCATGTTGAAATCTTCCAGGAACAAGATACGTTTACTGATGGTAACAAGAACCAGAAACCTGGACTGGGGAGGCTGCTGGTAGAGGTGATAGGCAGAAATTATTCCTTAGCTGGCTAGCAAGGTAGCTGACTCTATTCTCATGAAGTAGTTTACTCCACTAATTTGGTGGCTTAGAGACATCTTTGTTTTTCTAGAAAAAACAGGAAGAAATAACCTGTAAATATGAGTCCAAAGCTTTTCTTAGCCTGGTGCCTTTGACTCAAAAGACCAGTTTAACCAGCATGGGAGACACTGTGCCTGCAGAATGGTAGCCATGTTGGTAGCTGAAGGGTTAATCTCTTGTTGCTGTAATACGATTTGAGAGCAGCAGCTCAGTCTGCTTGTGTTAGCAAGATTAAAAGCAGGAGCTGCAGTGCCATTGCAAGCATTGAATGAATGGGACCGTTGCAGAGCAAACTGTAGCTGAAATTTGTCTTTTCTCCTTGTTTTTTCCACCAGCTCCTCCCCCCTTCGTTCCTACCCTCAGGTCTGATGATGACACCTCAAATTTTGATGAACCAGAGAAGAATTCGCGGGTTTTATCCTCTCCGCGGCAGTTGAACCCAGCCGGCTTCTCGGGTGAAGATTTGCCGTTTGTGGGGTTTTCCTTCATCAAGGCTCTGGGGATCCTCAGATCAGAGTAAGTGGGAATTACTGTCTAAGTGAACAGGATCAGTACAAGAAAATCAGGGCTTGTACTGGGGAGGGGGTGGGGGAGGGGGAAAGCTGCTTTTAACTGGCCTGCGCTCTGCCGTAGGGAAGCTGACAGCTTTAGGCTCTATCTGTTGCTGCCGTGGGTTTGTATATTTAATATTGTTCTCTGGTTTTGTGTGGAAAATAAGGCTGGTTCTGAAACTGACATTGCTAAAATTGTGATTTGGTTACTTTGCATTAGTTGTGTTTGCTGTTCCCTGGAGAGGAGTGGGCAGTCTGATTTCTTTTTTTCCCAGGAAGAAGGAAAATCCTATGGAGTTCAGAGGCTGAAGTGGGGGTATGTTCTGTTAGGTCAGAAATGCAGAGACTGGTTGTCACGAAACTAGGGGTGGGTGTGAGGCTGAATCAGTGATCCACAGAGATGGAGCTCCACTAATCCAGAAGTGTGTGTTGATGGGTCAGTGAACCAGAGATAGAGCTTCACTGAGCTGGCGGTGTGTACTGCTCGGTCAAGTTAAACACTGAGACTGGGCATTGCTGTATATTGGATGTGTTATGGGGTCAGAGAGCCACAGACAGTGCAGGGGGTGAGGAACTGAGATCCATAAAAACTGGTCTTCATTTGGGAAGGAATTAGGGTTTCAGAGAGAGAACTGAGACAGGAAAAAGAAGCACGTAAATGGCATGGTGTAAACCTCTTTGACCTGGTGAGTCCTTGGTTCCTGGTGTTAGAGCTAATGAGAAAAGCATTCGTGCAGCACATCAAATTGAGGAATCCTTATTCCAGTACCAGAAGGCCGCTCAGAAATGCAATTCCTTTAGCTGGCTTGGTGACTCAACATGCTAAGGTATCATCTTTTAGTTTCAACCGTTTTCTTTCATCACTGAGATAGTCCCCATCAGGGACTTGACCCAGGTTTCATGCCTTTGTCATATTGGCTGTGATAGTTGCTTTTGGTGTTGAGTAAGTTGTTCGAGAGAGAAGCGTGGAACCAAATTTGGTGGTATTCTTGGCTGTTGCCTATATTTTGAGTCAAGGTTATATGATGTATAGGTCGGTGATCAGAAAGGGAGACTCCGACTGTCTTTAGTGACTGTCCCTCCTCACAGGTGTTGCCTTCATGGTTGGGAGGGAGAAGAAGGAGGTTATAATAATGGTTGAAAGATATGTTGGCTTTTAGTGAGATGTCAGTGGAAGTAGTTTTGGAGTTGGTAAATTTCAACTGTGGATACTTGGGGTTAAAATCTACCTTGAATTATAAGTGAAATGACTTATGGTGTCATCCTACTCCCTAGTGGACTGTTCTCCACATAACAAAACCAGAATGCCATTTGTGTAACTGTCAGTAGAGGCCCAGAACTTGATCTAGGTGTATTGCTAGAACTCTGTATGTATTGGGGTCCTGGTACTGGAAGTGTGGAGAGGGTTTATGGTTAAGTCTCAGGTGCACTGGCATATCTGTGTGATATTGGTTAAAGGCTGATCATAATGAGGGTGTTGCAGGTTGATATAGGTATGCACTGTCAAAGCTATGTTGGAACTGATTAGTGGGAGGTGGTGCATATAACAGTTAAGGATAACTGTTGAAGTTTTGTTTGGGTTCTAGTAGTGGAATAGCAAGGATATAGCAAAAGAGGGTCAAGATTAATATGTATTGGAGGAATTATGGGTAAAGTTGTGTAGAACTGCCTGATGCAGCCTGGTCTCCTGTATGTTTCTTCCAAAAGGAACCTAAGAAGATTTTGCTTATATTATAGGCTGAACTTTTATATTAGAACTAGATTTTCATAAATTCGTTCCTGGATTTACCTTTGGAAGTAAAGAACTGCATTTTGTTTTGAGGAGCAGCTGCTAAATATTGCAAGGAGTGGAGGGAGATTAGGATACATCAGTATTTAAACTAGTGCAGTGACTAGTGATCTCCTGAATCCCACTGCTAGGTTGGGGAATGAGGAAGATTTCTTTATAATTTATAAAGTGTCCACTGTGTGCTAGGTTCTTTATTGAACAAATAAGACACATTACCTGCCCTGGGAAGCTTAACAATCTAATTTTAGACAGGAGGCAGTAAATGAGAACAACAAACAGAGGGTAAGGCTTAAAAAATCATTTGTGAACTTGCTAGTAGTAAGTGGGGTGCTTCCTCTAACAAGTGTGAGGTACTAACTCACCAGTGCAGAACTTACTGTCATTTAAAAACTAATTATAATTCTTATGGTTGCTAAGTGATGTCAGGCTGGTTTCCTGTGTTTGCAAACTGATAGCTCTAGTGCCTTTGTTGCTGCTCACAGTTTTTTGTGCAGCAGCAGTAGATGGTAATTAACAAGGTCCCTGTTACTTTCACTACATCTGGGATGTATCAGGTTAGGTATTTTCAGTAGCCATAGGGAAGTATTAATGCCATTGTACAAGGCACTGGTAAGACCTCATCTGGAATATTGTGTACTGATCTGGTCACTCATGTTCAAGACAGATGAATTCAGATTGGAATGGGTGCATAGAACGACTGCTAGAATGGTTAGGAGAATGGAGAGCCGGTCTTACCAGAGGAAACTAAAAGAGCTGGGCTTGTTTAGACTAGCAAAATGAAGGCCGAGAGGGGATATGTTTACTCTCTGTAAATACATTGGGAGGTAAATGCCAGGCAGGGAGTAGAGCTATTTAAGCTAAAGGACACAAGAACAAACGTATATAAACTCACCATGGATAAATTTAGGCTGGCAATTTAGAAGAAAGTTTCTAAACATCAGAGGATTGATTCTGGCACACCTTTCCAATAGGACTAGCTAGTTTAATATGGAGCATGATAAGTTTATGAATAGGATTATATGCAATAGTAGGGACAGGGCTTGATGACCCAGGAGGTCCCTTCCAGTCCTATGTTCCAGTCAGAATCTAGTGGGCCGTAGCCAAACTGCCAAGAATCATGTTACTTTCACATTGCTGCCGCTGGTTGGCAAAGCCTTGAGAAGCAACAGCGCAGATAGGCACTTGCATGATTCATGGGTAAGGAGGACTCCCAAAAAAGGAAGGACTAGGGGGTAGAGCAGACCTCTCTTCATTCTCTTTTGCCCCAACTCTTACCCTCCTTAAGCCAATAAGAGACTGGAGAAGTGTGAAGAGAAACTTGTTCTTCCAATTTATCAGACACTTACTAGCTAGAGGTAAGGCTGATATTAAAATGAGGAATTCTCATGTTTGGTGCAGGTAAGCATCTTCCCCCTCCCCAGCAACTGAGGTTGGGAGAGGAGCTGACCTTGTCCACCAGTATTTTACCCCAGAGTTTGCTGGTGAGGATTTCTTCCTCTGTTGTTTTTTGTATTGACCTCTCTGGCTGGTAAGTTGAATCTAACAGCTGGTAGGTTTCTGTTCCAGCCTTTGTGAAGGGAGAAAAAAGGAAAGGGAGAACAAGATTTTGATAATATTCTGCTGTTTCAGTTCACTGCATTCACATCTTGATGTTTGGTTTTTTCTGTGTTTTAGGATGGAGGAGGCATTTGAGAGGGAGCAGAAAATGGAAAGGCTGGAGGAGTGGAAGGGTAGAGATGGAAATGAAGTTAGAGAATAGAGCATGAGTAAGGATATGATTTGGTCACGGATTCTGTGACTTTAATTGATCTCCATGACTTCTTCGACTTCAGCTTCAGCCCCGTGCATGGCAGGACTTGGGCTTCCGTGATGTATTGTTTATTGCCT
This sequence comes from Malaclemys terrapin pileata, assembly GCF_027887155.1. Classification (NCBI taxonomy): domain Eukaryota; kingdom Metazoa; phylum Chordata; order Testudines; family Emydidae; genus Malaclemys; species Malaclemys terrapin. Next base: position 10,398,299 of record NC_071520.1, on the reverse strand, counting down.
GCGTCCTGTCCATGACTTTTACTAAAAATACCTGTGACACAATCTTAGCCTTAAGCATGAGGCATGGGAAGGGGGAGTATGGATATGTGTAGGGGCCAGGATTAGGACAGATGGTACCAGCAGCTATGAGAAGGAAGAAGCACAGGTGAATTGGAGGCTTATGAGATTGGGATAAAAAGATGAAGTAAGAAGATAGGAACATATGTAAAGATACAGTGCATGATAGAGGATGAGCTGTGAACTTGCCATTCCCTTTTGGTTAACCTCTAGCTTTTTCTGTAGCAATTCTTACTTGGAAAGATTAGGACAGGAGGAGCCCTCTGATATCCAGCACTTCTGCACCATTCCCTACAGTCCTTCTGGGAGAGGTTCTGCCTCTACTCTCTATGAATTACTAGGTAATCAGCCTTAAGCCAATTCATTTAAATGATAACTCAAGGAGGTAATTTTCCTCTTGAAAATAGATTAGCACAGCTAGTGTGGTTAGCGTTTTCTACTGTAGATTTGACCAAGACTTGAGGTTTTTTTATATCCCCCTTCATTCCTGTTTTTTATTTACATGAGTCGATTCCCTTTTTTGTTGTTCATTTCTTCACACCTTAGAGGAAATTGCAGACACTGAGAAAAGTGACCCTTGGTTTAATGGTTAATTTAATTAAATATTCTGAAATGGCACCAGTTGAGTGATATGTTTGCATGGTAGCTTTTGCTGTCAGATTGAATGTGTTTAACTTCTGAGATAACTCTGAATGAGGGGGTATGTAACAATGACACTACAGCACACATCTTGTCATAAAATCCTTTGGGAGTTTGGATCTCCGTGATAAGGCTTCTGATGGATTTTAAGCATCCCCGTTCTCTTGATGACTCTCTCTTCTTGAGACTTAAAAAGGAGGTAGGGGTACTTACGAAGCAGCCTTAGTAGAGTTTGCATGAAAGGAGGAATTAGCTGAAGTGGACACTGCCAAACTCTTGTGTGTGCCTAATGCAAATCCAGTATATGGAGACCAGCTCGCTTTGGGGTTGAGACGTACTGATTGTCATAGCAAGAAAAAATTGCCATAGTTAGCGCGCACAGTTTTTTAAGGGATCTTTTTTATTTTGAATGGGAGGGAAAGATTGCAATGTATTTCTTCCCAAACATCACACCTGAGAAGCAGCTATCTCCAGAGATCAGTTAATGACATTCCAAACTTTGGCTGGGGGATCATTTAAGAGTAGCAATACACCCCGTTCCATCCCACCACTCCATTGCTGTGTGGTGTGCTTTCTTCCTGGGTCCCATACTGTTGTTCCCTGTGTTGCAGTGCAGCTAGATGGTTTGTTGGCTCTCCAGGCAAAATGTTTGAATTGCAAAATGGTGTGTACAGTATTATGAGCCTGTTCCCTTCAAAAAAACAAAAAACGCACGCCAGGATGAAACAGGAACATTTATAATGAACCAGTGGGGCAAGTGTCCTCTTTCCTATCAGAACTAGCTAGAATCTGCTGAGCAGTGCCTGTGGGATGAGCAGAAAACTAAAGTGCGATGATTAATATTGTGGAACTATGATTATTTTTAAAAAATGGCTTGCTGAGCTCATTTAGAGATCTTAGAAGTTAACATTTTAATATAAAAAACGTGTCAAAATTATCATTACACATTTGCAGTTATTTTTATATTGATAAGAATTACATTTTGAAGCAGATTCCTTTGCATCTTTTTTAGTTAATGTGATCTTTTAATTTTTATTTCTAGGACTGTTTTTTCTCACCTATCCATTTTTAGCCTTGTTTGTACGCCTGTCTGTGATGGGATTTAATAAGTATTTTTCTCTGATGGCTGCTTGTTCTCTGGAGGAGTATAGTGATGTTTTGATATATTGACTTTTAAAAACCATAATCTGGGGGATAGGGTTGATTAGACCAGTTAACCAATTTGAGTGTTTAACCACTGCATTCAATTTTAAGTTTTATTCTTCTAATAAATCCTCGTTATATCTTGTCATTTGATATGTGGGTTTCATTCTTCAAATAGGCTTGTTTCTTTGTTAGATTTTTTTTTTTTAAATGATTTCATTATATTAGATATTTCTACGCAGGTTGGGAGTGGTGGGCTCTGCTATACTTAGGTTAATATCAGGATTGCATTCCAAATGGCTTTAGAAGGTGGCACTCATTAAAATCTGTTGTTCCATACATGCTGCTGCAGCACAGTTTTATAAAGTCCATTTCTTTTCATGTGTGTGACTAATACCCTCTGTGTGTATTTGGACTTGGGAGTGCGTTTTCTCAGAAAATGGTGGTGGTAAAATCAAACTTTCCTTGGTGTAAGGAGAGACAGTGCTGCTGTGTGTGGGTGTGTAGCTATGTGCAAAGGGCTGCTCAAAGCTCATTTCTCTCCGTGGGGATAACTGGCTGCATACCAAAGCTGTGGCCAGGAGAAGCCGGCAAGCAATGTGTGGGCAGACTGCATGTTCTTTTATTAGCACCTTCATTGTACTTTTAAAATCTCAACTAACAATGAGCTCTAGGCTTCTTCTGTTAAAACTGGTTCCCTCATTAACTGCTTAACTACCTAGTTGGAATCACATTTTGCTACAGGGAATTGTTTCTGTCGAATGTGATTTTTGTCTTTTAATTTTTTTGTATAATTTGAGATGCATATTTAAGCAGGTAATAGTTAAAACATCTGGTTTAAGAGTGCAAAACACTAACATATGCTCCAAATCACGAATAGTCACTTCTAATGCTTTTCTAGAATCAGTTTAAGCCAAGGGTTCTCAAACTTTTTTTTTTTTTTGCTGGGACCCCCTTTGTAAATATTTCAGGTTTTGATGACTGCCCCCCCAAAAAGTGATGACAACCCACCCTTATCATGCCATCATTACTTCTGCACTGCTGCTGGCTGCGGCATTGCCTTCAGAGCTGGGTGCCTGACTCTGAAGGCAGCGCTGTCGTCAGCAGCAGTGCAGAAGTAAGGGTGGCATAGTATGGTATTGCCCCCTTTACTTCTTCACTCCTGCTGGTGGTAGCAATGCCTTCAGAGCTGGGCGCCCAGCCAATAGCCGCCACTCTCCAGCTGCCCAGCTCTGAAAGCAGGTCAGAAGTAAAGGTGACAATACCATGACCTCCCCTACAATAGGTTGCAACCCCCTTTGGGGTCGAGACCCCCAGTTTGAGATGTGCTGGTTTAAACCAACGTAAATGGTTAACTTTATGGGGGGTAAAGAACCCAATCAGAGAGAGTGCTAAAAAAATCTAAATGCGTTCCTCAATTTCCTGGAGTCAAATTTCAATGAATGCTACGGTTAAGTAGATTTTTCTCAGGAGACGCAGCTTATTGGTGGAACTTTGAGATCTAGAAATGTGGCTAATTGTGTCAGTGTGGATGAAATAGAGAAGGAGTGTAGAGCTGGACTGGGAATGTTTCAGTAAAATCCTGAGATAGCAGAGACCAAGTTAATGAGCAGGTGCTTCAGCTCACGGTTGTTCAGAGTTTGGCACCTTTGAGTTTTCAGTTGCTTTTCTAGTACTGTCTGCTTTTGTTTTTGAAACCTGTTTAACAGTAACAAAATATAACAGACAATGAATTTTCAGCGAATTATTTAACTTCTTGAATGGTTAAAACCAATTTGACATTTGGCTTTTTAACACCTGCAAGGAGCATCCAGAAATGCTTTCTGTGTCACATTGTTTGATATGTATTTAAAACTTACTGTGTAAATGAAAGTACTAATCTTGTAACCAGGAGAGGAGCTGACATGGTGGTTACTAATGACACACAATGTTGATTGGCCTAACCTAGTAGCTATTACACCATATAGTTTGCCTCATCTTTCCTCCTAGTTTAGCCCAGGATAACTACCCAATGATCTGACCAAAGTTGGTTAAGTGGAGAGTCCTGTACTGTTTTGCCTATATTTATGTATTATTTGGCTTTGTTCTTTTAGGTCTGTTATCTCGGGGTTGGACTCTCCAGCTAAGATCAGCTCCATGGAAAAGAAACTCCTTCTAAAGAGCAAAGAGCTGCAGGACACCCAGGACAAGTGTCACAAGGTATTTATTTATGTGAGTGGCCTCCCTCATTGCTCCAGGAATCTACAACCAATGTATGCCAAGGGATCTGTCAGATGCTGCTGATCGTCCAGATCTGTGATGGGCAAAGTTCTTTTCCTTCAGTGAAGTGGCTTCCTGATCAGTACAGAAGAAGATGAATTTAGGCCATGCCTTTGCTGTAGATATGTTAAACTTAACAAGAGGAGGCTCTGGATTTTAAAAAGCCCTTTTCTCACCATGACACAGATGACTGCTTCTTCCACCATGCAGCATTTACTTCTCATCGGTTGCAGAGTTGCTGCATTTCTGTTCTGAGTGATACAAAGTCTCTTTTCCTAGTCCTTCAGCTTCTACTTGTGTAACTGTTGCCATTTCATTGATTATGGTGAACATCTTTTAACAGTTGCTGTTTCTTAGTAAAGAGAACTCATTGGAGTCTATAAAAACTCAAGTGTTGTTTGAGACTTTTATGAGAGTGCAATTATTTGTCTCCCTGTCTTGTGCTGGATTTGACCATTTCTTCCTGCAAGGAGATGGGGGAGATCCATCCTCTGGTCCAACATGGATTTAGGATAAAGCTAAAGTGACCCATCTCTGCAAAACCAGAGATGACTGAAGAATGACTGAATATGAACAAGCAGCTTGAATGAATGGGGTGACTTAGACTTACTACCTGTCCTTGTGAAGAACTGTGCATTCCCAGGAGCAGAGACAATGGTATTGGAATTTAAATAGCATCTGGAGAATTATAATTAGGAGTCTCTTAGAGACTGAAATTCATCACATGTGGTGCGTTGAAATTAGCAACTGACAGAGCTTTGGAAATGCTTTTTAACCTTTCAATGTTTGTTACAGATGGAGCAGGAAATGACACGATTGCACCGGAGGGTGTCAGAGGTGGAGGCTGTACTTAGCCAAAAGGAGGTGGAACTGAAAGCCTCTGAGACCCAGCGATCCCTCCTGGAGCAGGACCTGGCAACCTACATCACAGAATGCAGTGTGAGCCTTTACCCTAGTCCTTTTCCCTCTGAAGGTGCAATTTCTGATGGTCTTTAGCTTTCTGTTCCATGATGGTCTTGGTGGTACATATACAGTAAAGAAAGAAGATAATGTGGAAGAGGAATGGTTGTCTATTGAAATCGGAGCAGTAAATTGTTTGCAGAGTATTGAAGGCTTGGTAGATATGGGTTTGTTCAAACTTTATTCCTTGGCCTATGTGCTTACAACATCATTCAGTAGTAATGGTAAAGGAGCTAAAACTGTTGTCTTGCTCACAATGAACTACACCCTGGTTCTCTTCTTGTCCTAGTAGCAATACTGTACCGCTTTTGGGTTCTGATCTTGAGAGACTTCAGAATGAAAGCAAGGTGGGGCCTATTCAATACTTAAAGGAAAACCTCAAAGGACAACAAAGGTGTTTCAGGACATGATGGTGTTGACTCAATGTGACATTCTGAGTTTGTACTGCTCCAATTCCCCAGGGTAGTGATAGCAATGTGTTTGTGGCAAGCGCTGTTTTTCAGATGGGATATAAAAATGAGGCCCTTAAAGATATGTATTTAAGATCCTTTGTCATTTTTACAGGAGTGGGGATGTCTGCCCTGTTGTCTTGGCAAAATTCCAATGAGGATGTTTACGCTCTGCCTACTTAAATAGTGTTTATATTTTCAATTGGATGTGGTATTTTTCTGTCCTCCTTCCCCTTTCTCACCAAAACCCAAAACTCTGTCTATGTAGCATGCCAAGACAGCACTCTATCAGTGGCTGCTTTTCAGTGGAGTGTGAAGCATTTCCTATAGAGTGTAACTTCATTTATCCAAATAGAATGGGGAACATGAATTTATCCGGATAAATGGGAGGCTTTCAATGCAATAATGCACAGCAGGAGGTGCATCTGAAGCTGGGTTGAACCATCTGGATATACTATTTTCTATTGTATGAACAACATTAAAAAGTTTTGGATCCTTCTGTATGAAAAATGATGTACTCATTAAGTAGGTGACATGAGCATTTGTCTAACTTGAAGTTTGTAAGCAAAGGTTTTGCCGAAACCTTGAAACAATAGTGCTGCCCTTTTCTCTTTAAAGTTTAAAAAAGAATAAAGGACATAACTGAGTTCAACAGTGGGGAGAAAAAATAGCAAGTCATGGTAGTAATATAGCATCAGCTGAGTGCCAGTGCTAGAGATGTGAATAGATAGTGCTAAAGGATGGATAATTAATGTTGCTAAGAAGTTTCACTCATTGTGTGTGTTCTTTGACTCCACACCTGGCCTACAAGAGTAGGGTTTGAACTAACATCTCTGTGCAATAGATGGTATTTGTAAATGTATTGCTTTTCTCCAGCTGGAAAAATTGAAGTTCAGTAGCAGTGAATTTGCAAGTTTCCGTGATTGGTGTCTTAATTTATGTTGTCTCATAGTATTTGAGGAGAAGCTTTGTGTTCCTTTGACTGAGGATATTTCTTAGAGTAATGTGCAAAGGATCTATGCATTGAACATTTTACTTTCTGCAGAGCTTAAAGCGAAGCCTGGAACAGGCACGGATGGAGGTGTCTCAGGAGGATGACAAGGCGCTACAACTTCTTCATGATATCAGAGAGCAGAGCCGAAAACTGCAGGAGATCAAAGAACAGGTACAACTGCTTCTTGGGAGCAGAATAGTAGAACTCACTGCATGTACTACCCGCTTCTGATGCCAGGAATGTGTTTTATATTGGTGGGATGCCGTGTGTGTGTGTGGGGGGGGGGGGGGGGGGGGGGGGGGGAAGATGGGGAGCAGGAGGGAAGAGTTCCTTCAGGGCCGGCTCTAACTTTTTTGCCGCCCCAAGCAACAAAAAGAGTGCTGCCCTCCATAGCGCCGCCATAAGACACCCCCTCAGCACCGTGCTGCCACCCCCCCCCCCACGCGGAGCGCCGCACCGCCGAACCCCCCCAGCGCCGCGCCCCCAAACCCCCCAGCCCCTCGTGGAGAGCCACCGAACCACCTCCCCCTGCGGAGCGCCGCGCCACCGAACCCTCCCGCCGCCACACACACCTCCCGCGGAGCACCGCTAAACACCCCCACCGCCGAGCCGCGCTGCCGAACACCCTCCCTCCCCCACGGAGCGCCCTGCCGCGCCGCCACACCCCCCCCCCAGAGCGCCGCTGCCGAATCCCCCCCCCCCAGCCGCCAAAACAAAAACAACCCACCCCCAGCGCCACCCGACCGAACCCCCCCCAAAAACCCTGAGCGCCCCCCGCCACCCCAAGATTGGCCGCCCCTTACCAGGTGCCGCCCCAAGCACGTGCTTGGTCGTCTGTTGCCTGGAGCCGGCCCTGAGTTCCTTAAACAAAGTAAGAACAAATTTGGGTGTGTGTGTGTGTGTTGTGTGTGTTTGCAAACATGCATGGTCTCGAGCCTTCCTATATTTTTTTGCAATCCATCAAGCTGATCAAATGAAATCTTTGCCTAAAAAACCAAATTAGGAGAAAGTTGCAATATTTTGTGAAACTGACATGTTGGAAAAATCCATTTTAAGCAATCAAGTTACACAAGTTAACAAAGGTTAATATTGCTTTCACCTAAATCCTCACATGGGAATTCTGAATTGGGGGAGAAGCACATTAACCCATATCTTGTTTTAATTTGACCATTTTCAGTGTCTAATCAGCTTTGAATGGGGCTGTTTTTCAAAATACTTCCTATGTCGCTGAACTGTTTTTTCCAACTTTAGCTTTTTTTGCAGAGAAGGTGTTTGTTCAGATAATTTTTTTCCTTCAGAAAAGTGGTAAAAAAATCATTCTGTGAACTTTGTTTTACTGGGGGTGGAGAGAGAGAGCTTAAATGAAAAATACAACAAATAATGTTGGGTAATTTTAAGATTAAAAATAGTCTACCACACAGAACCCATTACATTCTATGGTGTAATGGAAACACATTATATTGAGAAAAAGAAATTGTAATTTCTCTGGAGTTCAAACAATAGTTGGCAATCATCTACTGCTTTTCATCTTCAAAGCACTTTACAAATATTAACTGACTAATGTCTTTGTGTGTAAGACTCGTATGCACAGAACCCTTGGTAATAGCTCTTGTCTGGAGACTTACCTTATGCAAAATTTAATGAAGTGCAGATAAAACCCTCAGGATGTGGCAGAACCATATATACAGCTTAAGTATTCGTTTTGCTGGTTGTTTTGGAGAATGACAGTGTTCTAAGGCTAGCTACTTTGAGTGCTGTTGCTGCTTTAGTAGAGTTGTTTTAAATATTTGTTATATGTAGAATGTTTTTGGATGATAATTAGGTTGTGAAAATGGACAAACTTATTTGTCAGAGAGGAAAAATAAAAATGTTAATAAAACTTGCATCCCAACATGATTTGAACTCAATATCTTTTAATGTAGATTTTGGCTAAGATTCATGAGAATGTTAAGGTGCTGTTTAGGTCACCAGAGGAAATTGTGTCTTAAGAACCTACTACAGGGTTCTTCTGAGTTATTGTAAGCTCAGGTGCTAGAATGCTGCATAAACATGCTGTGTAGTATCTGCTCACTCATACTAGCTGGTCATCTTGGCAAATAAGAGGGCTTGGAGCATTTCTTTCAGGAAAAGGAAATTAGGGTCTGAGACAGAGGATGGAGATGCTGGGGGGGAAAACCCTAAGAAAAGCCATGCTTGGGGAGAATCCTGTTGAGGTGGTGATACTTAAGTTACCAACAATGGCAAATCCCACAAGGAGAATAAGTTCAAGTATTTGATATTTCAGGGTAATGCCATAAATTCAACATCAATTTGGGTACAGTGTATAGGAGAGCATTACTATTTCTGACTTGGCTTCTAGACATTACTTTACTTAGTATATTTTTATCTGACAGTTTTTAATCTCTGGTTAGTTTTCACTTCAGCTTTTCTGTGTTCAGTTGCCCAATGTTGGATGCCTTAGGTTAAGATGTGCAAGTGGAAGTGTTGTGTGTTTGAGTTGTGTAGCATTTTCTTCTGATCTTAGTATATGATGTGCTTAAAGAAACAGCCTGGATAATATCAAGAAGCAAGAAAAAATTAAATTTTATTTAACTATACCCAAATTCATTAACTTTCTCAATGGCATGTGAGGCCTTGCTTACAATTCCTTTGTCAAGTGATTGTTGCTCTAGAAATTGAGTATTCTTGGAAGTGCTGTTCCAAATTGTGATCTTTGAGCAGAACACACTTCTTCCAAGCATTCTGCGTCTTTCTTTGCACAAATCCATTGGTGTGAAAGGATATTTTGAGCTAATGCATGTTTGCCTCACCTATGGTATAAAAGCTTCAGCCCCGTCCAGGGAGAAAATACTTGGACCGCAACAGTTGGACTTGGTGGGAGGATGGGCCAGCTAGGTCCCCTGTTGGTATTATGAAACAGCGAGTCACTCTAAGGCAGAAGGCTGCTAGTGGCAACCTCCAGCCATATGTGGCAGAAAGTGGAGAGCAGAGAATTAACTGATAAATATGAATTTGAACACAGGAGAAAGTAAAAGTAGTGGGTGAATGGGCAATGTTTGGTAGGGAGAATTGAATAATAGTGTGTATATATGGACTCTAAGAAAATAACATGGAAAGCAAGATCTGTTATGTCCTTTCTCCCATTCCTTTGTCTGTGTTGTGTACTTGCCTAGCGTACGCCTGGTGCACCTGCTCCCCACCCACCAGATAGATAGATATAAAATCAAGCTCTTTAGGAAAGGGACAATATTTGTTTTCTTGTAAGCACTTGTGTATTTAAAGGACTATACAAATGCGTACTATGTAATAACAATCAACACTTAGATTCCTCTACTGAAGATTTCATTGATCACCTCAGGATCTATCTACACCCACTTCTCACCTTGCATGCTTGCCCTAATTGGAACAATCATTCCAAATGTTCTTTCTGTTCTTCGATTTTTAGGCATTGCACTTTTCCAAAATTTTTATTCCAAATCCTTTATTGTAGTTTAATGGAGGAGTGGACTACATAGAATAGTGGCCTTTGGGGGGAAAATGTGACTCCTAGAGGGTTATCCTCCAAAGGTAACATTTGATACTAGATTACCGCTACTCCCATCAAGAATGATAGAGGACTTTTACTTTAGGTTTAATATGTTTCTTTCCTGAGCTATCAAAAGAAACCAATAAACTGATGGTTGGAGGCCACAACACATTTTTTTTCTCCTTTTCACCCACCCCGACCATCCAGGTTTGTAGTAATTCTCATGTTATCAGTCTGAATAACTTTGAGAGAATATATCTGGGTGTTTGACAGAGGCACAAAACTCAGAAGCATATGTCTATATAGACCACTAACCTTCAGGGAGAGAAATAACATGTAAGTACTTTACCATTTGTTTCAAAAACCATGAATGTGTTTCTGCAGTTGAATCCCCTCAAAATAGATTTTTTTGTTGGTTACATTTCATATCTTCTCTGAGGTAATGGCTTGGAAATGACTTATTGACTCTGTCATGAAAGACACAAGCCAGAAAGGAATGGATATTGTATTCTGCCTGGCTCTCTCACCCTTTTAGTTTGTTTTTGTCCTCTCTTTATATACTTTGTCTGCTTTCTGCCTATTCCATATAGGTACTATCGTATTGTTTGCCACTCTCTGTCTTTCCTCTGTGCTTTCCAAAATGTAACGTCCCTTTTCTTCCCACAGGAGTATCAAGCCCAGGTGGAAGAGATGAGGTTGATGATGAATCAGTTAGAAGAGGATCTTATTTCAGCTCGTAGACGTAGTGATCTCTATGAATCGGAGTTGAGAGAGTCACGATTGGCAGCTGAAGAATTCAAACGTAAAGCTACTGAATGTCACAACAAACTACAGAAGGTAGTGAAGGCTCCCTGGGAAAGGTGTTGTTACACTCCTAGTTTCTAGTGTGTGTTGGCTGGGATTTATAAATGAGTTGCATTCAAGTCCTTGGAAACTTGGTACAGGTTGTACAGTTGGAAGCCATTTTGTATTACCAGTATAGTTGGAACAATTTCATTTATTCCCTGTAAAGCTGTTTACATTTAAACTGCCTGAGTTTATGATTCTGGGTGAAGTCCAATATCCTAAAACTTTTCTTCAGAGTTATACATTTTATATTTTTAAATTACAGGCTAAAGACCATGGGAAAACTGAAGTAGGAGAGCTGTATTCCAAACTGGAGAAGGTATGCTTCCTTAGTGTCAGTAGAGTTTACTGCCCAAGTATATTATCACTATCAGAAACCCAGAACATCCATGGATAGTCAGTGGCATGAACAGACTTCCATCCTATCTCTCTGTGGGACGGACTGTTCTGTGTGATTTGATTTAAAGCTGGCTTGGTCAGTCCTGTTGTCAACTGAACTTGTAGAGTAGCTATGCCAAGACAAACCTGTTATGAGTAATCTGTGCTGGAGGTGGGTTAAAAGAAAAACCCTGTACGTATCATTATGAATGAAGAATGTCACATGGAAAATATGATTATTCTGAAAAATAAATTTATTTAGTTCTGCATGCTGGGTCAAAGTGATTTATTTAGTGACAGAAATATGGCAAATGGTCTAGAGGAAATCAGGAGCAGGAATGCATTGGATCATCTGGCAGGTTGGAATTATAGAGAGAAACAAAGATTCTGGGAAGCAAGTCTAAAATAAATAAATCACAAGTACGGCAGACATTCATTTTTTCTCCCTTGCATTTAACTGTAGATCAATACAGAGCAGCAGACCAAAATCCAGGAGCTGCAGGACAAGCTGGCAAAGGTAAAGTCAGGGGTGGGGTTGGTGAATTTTTCACAAGGCTTTCCAGCAAAACCCTAATGCAGGGGAGATGTGCACTGTTTCATAGTCAAAAATAGAATTAGTCACAGCAAGAGGGGATGTCAGAGGGAGAAAGTGGGGGTGGGAGCCGGTATCTGAAATCAGAATTCTCAATATGCTTTCTGCTCTTGAAATGTGTCAACAGTGTTTATTTTTACAAATGAAGCTGAGTCACAACAGGAATAGTGCGTAGAAATTCTAATTTAAAAGGCCAGCATGGGCGTACAGCATCTAACACGCTATCCTAACCTTTTATTTCTGGAGACTTGGGTTCATGTCTTGCTAGTTCAGCAGTGAAATGTATTTTAGTCTTGGTTTACTCTCCCAGCATGCTTTGGTATTAATCATAAAATCACTTCTCAATTAGCAATCTCTACTCTGTTGATAGGTCAAACAGTAGAATGCAGGGGACTGGACTAGATGACCCATCCCTGGTCCCTTCCAGTCCTATGAGCCTGTGATAAGGGTTCATGACAGGATTAGGATACATTAGCATCTAGAGGAAGTATACACAGTACCTACCTTGCTGTAATCAGTGCTATCAGTCTCACTTTAATGGGCGCTGAAATTCCAGTGCACCCAAAAGGGCTATATGTGAGAAAACACTATACCAGCTAATACATTTCTAATGGTGGTTCTTTTGGGGGTGAGGAGAGAGCTAGCCGCTTCATATCCATCTGGGAGCATCTCATACCCCTCCCCACTACTAGTCTGCTGGCTGTTTTGGCTTTCCAGAAATGGCTTTCCTTAAGGATAATGAATCTGTAGTGTAAACATTGAGGTCAAAACAGTATGAGGCTGTCACTTTCATCTCAGTCCTTCAAGCAGGCCACCAGTTTTCACCATTACTATCTCATTTGTTCCAAGAAATGATGTGGCTCAACACAATGTTCTCTCAGAACAGAAATATATCTGTGAATCTTGTCTCAAGGGATTAGACTGAGTTTGTGGACTAGGCTTGAGCTCCAGTGCAAGTAGAGCAGTAGCAGCTACTGGTACAACAAGACAGACCTGTAGTAGTTCTTCCCTCATGCTCTTTCCAACATTTGCAACAGCTGAAGTGAAGTTTGGAGCAGAAGTTTGAACCTGGATTCATAGAGTTTAAAGGCAGAAGGGACTACCATATCATCTAGTCTGATCGCCATCACAGGCCACTAAACACCAACCAGCCAGCCTAACACCAGATGGCAACCAGAATTAGACCAAAGTATTACAGCCCTCAGGAGACTAAGTGAAATATTCCTTCACATGATTGGATGTTGTGCTAATTCTAGGCTGCCAGACCAGGCTTTTATAAATGTTTTATTCAGAATGCTGAACATCTGAGGTTGCCATCATACTGTACATGCATCTGTTACTATGAAGACTTTTTGTGTGTGTGTCTTTGTACTAAAATTTACTGATTTTTTTTTTTTTTTTTTCCCCTCTTGGTTTAGGCTGTGAAAGCCAGCTCTGAGGCAACTGAACTTCTTCAGAATATCCGTCAGGCAAAGGAGAGAGCAGAGAAAGAGTTGGAGAAATTGCAGAATCGGGAAGACTCTAATGAAGGCATGAAAAAGAAACTGCTTGAAGCAGAGGTGAGCAGAGAATTTCTGGCTACACTGGACTAGTCAATAGGATGTAACTGGGCTTAGAAACCCCTACTTGTAGAACACTGAATGGCCAGGATCCCTGTAACAGCTTGTCAGAGGAGAGAGATTAGAAAATAGCAGTTGATTATTCATTCTTTTATAAAGGTATTTCTCTGAAGAATACTTACTGGGAGGCTTTTTGGTGTTGTTTTCCATCTGGATTCAATATGAACATGTGACTAGGTTAAGTCTTTGGGAGTGGGGATGATTTTGGATGTAGAAGAGGACCACATACTGATGGCTTCAGTTGACTTTTCCCAGTGCCTGCTTACTGCTGTTTGATAATCAAAACTTGTTTAGCTTAAATGGCAGTTCATAATTGCTCTGCAGGAACGGCGCCATTCTCTGGAGAATCAAGTGAAGAGATTAGAGACTGTGGAACGCAGAGAAAACCGACTAAAGGAAGATATTCAAACTAAATCTCAGCAGATTCAACAGATGGCAGACAAAATTTTGGTGAGCAGGGATGAAAATGAAAGATAAAGGGAAAGAGTATGCCACAGTGGAGTGGGAAGAGAGGACATAGAACTACATAAAATCGGGTGGGGGTTGTTGAATAAGGGAATTGGATGTTGTATAAATTTTATGTTGGAAATAACTTCAGTGCACAAATTCTGCTGCCTGCAGTGTTAGTTATAAACTAACTCCTAGGTATCTATGATCTCTTACCAAATTACTTTTTAAAAATCCCTGTTGTCCCAATAGGAAACTTTCCAACTCAATTGTATTAACTCACTAGAATGCAATTCATTTCCTAATGTCTATTTCAAAAGCATAACTTTCTTAATGGTCAGTGCTGGGTTGTGTAACAATGACATCTTTAGTATTTAACTTTGAAATCCCTTGCAATTTAGTCTGACTTCTAATCTATCCCAAATTCTTGCATTTTGCAGAAGAACAAAATGAATCATCAAAACTGTTTTTCTCTTAAAATATTTGTCAGAGATCCATTCTTACCCACATACCTTCCCCACTATAGTTGGCAATTTCTTGTTTTTCTTGTTATTAGATCTGTTAAGTCTTTTTTGGTTAATTTAGTCTAAAGGGAACCAAACAGAGGGTACTGCTGGTACATATACCTCCCTGGGGGAAGAAGCCATTGTCTTGTGATGAGGCAGATAAATAAATGTGTGCTTCTCTGATGAGTTCTCTTCTACAAATACCCATTCAAACAGTGGGTTTCCTTCTGCAGCATAGAATGTAGGATCTAGACCTGTCAGTCACAGGGAAGTGATTTACTGTGCCCTTGGGAACACTCCCCACCCGTAGTGAGACTGCTTCCAGAGACAAAATATATGTTACATATATCTTTCCTGGTAGTTGAGTTTATCAACTATCTATCTTTCATTAAATTACCTTTCTACAGTGCTTGGAGACCCAAAAGATAAATTGAAAATTAAAAATGATCCCCTACCAAAGGAGGGGTGGAATGGCAAACCTGACTCATTTTTGAAGAAGATCAGGATAGTACATATTTAGCTTCCCCTTAATAGCTAGGTTCATCATTCCAGCAGTAAGTTTATAACAGCAATGCTACTCTGCAGGAGGGCTAATTAAAAATGTGGTGGTGAAGGAAAAAGGTCACATATTTGGTGTCATTTGTTGCTTTTAGCTTGACTGGAGGTCAGATGAGACTGTAATCTAGAAAAGGGATCGATATGGATTCTACGCCCATCCCCCACTCTTTTTCTCTTGGCGTTACTACCAGGAAAACTAACATGTTAAACACCCTTGAACAGGTGGTCGTAGTCCTGACTGCAGGAGAACCGGAGACATACCATGTGTGAAGGCCCAGTGGGAATGTATAAATAGCCTTAACTGAAGTTGATAGGTGATCCATAATTGTTCTGAGAAATAGCTGCATAAATGGATTTCAAGATCAGAACCCTTGAGGCAGCATAAAGAAGGTAGATTAAGGCCCTTGGCATTGTTCTGTCTTTCAGCATCAGGGCATGATAAGTGAAAGACCACTGCTTGCACGGGTACAAAGCCAGCTTTGTATTCAGAGACCATGTAACACATCGAGGCTTGTTGCATAAGTCTCTTGTGTGTATTTGGGCATTTTTGTTTGAGTTTTATTATTTTCCATAAAAAATGGAAGGGAATGCAGAAATATAATTTCACTGTTCCATGGGCCTTGTTTTGGATCTACAGTTTTCTCCATGTTTACATAGAATGTTGGGGACCCATAATGTGCTTATATAACGCTAAGACAAGCAGGTCTGGAGTTTCAGGGGTCTCTTCCTTAGGTCCTGCCAGTTCTGACTTGGAGAGTTAGCCCTCTTTGGAGGGCAAAAGAGAAAATGAAGTTGTTTTTTGCTGATTGCAGTTAGAAGGATTCTTTTTATGGTGTCTAAAGTTTTTGCTCTACAGTTTGGTGAGATCTGGACTTCTGTGAGGAAGTGTTTTTTTTTTATTTTTATTTTTTTCTTTAACCTTAAATGCCTTATGTTTCTCCTGGTGACAAGACAACTGGCAAAAGACCTGAGTCTGAAGATAGGTCAGATGTGGACTTTTGTTCTGTTGGCATGTCCCTGTAGCAGAGAGGGACCTTTTCTGTGATTTTTTGCTACAGTGGCACAGTATGTGGAGTGGTGGGCTGAGTCAGATATACATACCTCTGTCTGAAGACTCCTTAATCCCATGAGGCAGTTGGTGTTGGGCATTTTTTACAAGGACTCTGATAAACTGTTCTTGGGAGTGATGGGGAGAAGAGGATGGGTGGAGATGTAGGAACAGGTATGGCCTCTGTTTCTTTTAGTTTTGAGGGAAGAGAGGAAGGGAGCAAGGTGGTGAGCCTTCAGAAAAAATGGATGATGGTTTTCTCTGAAGGAATGAACTCTTCCGGTTGTACTTGATAAGCCCTGCTGGCCTGTCTGTAGATGAAGAGAGCCACAGGAAGGAAATGCCAAGTTCTGAATCATAAAAAATAAAGGGCAATTTATTCTTTGCTGCTTGGGAGTAGAGATAGCTGTTCTCAGTGGCTATGGTGAATAAAAGGAAGGGGTTGGGTGAGGGGAGCTGAATATGAACTGCTGGAGAATATTATCTAGAATATTAGGGTTGGAAGGGACCTCAGGAGGTCATCTAGTCCAACCCCCTGCTCAAAGCAGGACCAATCCCTAGACAGATTTTTGCCCCAGATCCCTAAATGGCTCCCTCAAGGATTGAACTCACAACCCTGGGTTTAGCAGGTCAATGCTCTCACCACTGAGCTATCCCTCTCCCCTGAAATAAGAGACTACATTTCTATGCCTACACTGCAGAGGGCCACTTCAGGAGCTGGCAGAGCTTCTACTCTAGTATGAGCAACCTAGTGGTGGTAACTCTGAAGCTGCTGCTGACCTGATTGTGTGATTCACTATTTGGACCTATACTGTGTGGGCCTGTGTGAAAGCTGAATTGACTTCTTGGTACTAGAAGACATTTTCCAACTGAAGATAACAATAATGCCCCTTCCAGGATACCAAATGCTGCAGGCTCCTTCTAGATGACTACTTGTTGGCAGGCTTTCACTCCATTTTTGTAGCCCATGTGGTAGAGGGTTGATGCTGTGACTGGATCAAAGGAACCTTTGTGTGCTCCCAAGATTGGTTTCCTGAGATAGAGAAAGGAAGATCAGGGGATAGAAAATGCATGTGTGTCAACTAGAGAAATGTCATGGAATCAACCCATTTTCCAGGGCTTGTCAGGTCTGGATCTGCCTCCTGTGCTGCAGAAACTGCTGGAATGGCAAACCTGGCCATGAAGGAGAATAATGTTCTCTGAAGTCTCAACTCTTGAGAGTAAGCCTCAAGAAAGGAGACTCTCTAGCGCTGCCGTAAAGACCAACTTCATGAACAAAAATGCCCCCCCCCCCCCCCCCCAACTGGTTTACCTGTGAGACACAGGGCTATTTAACTTATTCAAGGCTGTATTTTGTGTGACTTACGTTCCTTCACCCTTGTGAGCCACTGAGGATAAAAATATTTTTTGCACCTAATATATAACTTGTAAAGCACTTTTTTCATCTTCAAAGCAATTTATAAATATCCATCCTGGCAACAACCATGTAGGGAGGACAGAAAGGATTATCTCCACTCCAATCTACAAATGGAGAATCTGAAGCATAGAAATTAAGGCACCACTGCACTGAGAACTACACTGATGCAGAGGTTTACCTGCATGATCCTCAGTGCAGAATCAAGGTGTAAGTGGATGGATCACTTGATGATTACCTGTTCTGTTCATTCTCTCTGGGGCACCTGGCATTGGCCACTGTCGGAAGACAGGATACTGGGTTAGATGGACCTTTGGTCTGACCCAGTATGGCCATTCTTATGTTCTAAGTGATTTGCCCAAGGCTAGAGAGAGTCTCATTATCAGAAATGAGACTAAACACTCAGGAATTCCCTGTCCTGTATTCAAAGCACTCTACCACATGTCTTGCCCTTGTTGTTAAATATCCATCCATATATTTGAAACCTTCACCAGCCAATCTGATGCAAAGGAATTTAAAGTTAACTGCAAGATGATTGGGTTTTTTTGGTTTATGGTTTCAGAATCCCAGCACACATCTGTGAGCTGTTCATAACTGCTCATTATCACAAACCATTCTGGCTCCATTTTGGGGAATACCTTAATTGTTTTTGGAAGCAGATCAGAAGGGGCAGTACTGGCTCAGGAGGCAGCTCTTGGTGGAGGTGGAATCTACTTCTTTTTTAAACACCTCTTTACCCTTTTTATTATACTACCTACACTAAAATAGGATAACTGATATATCTATCTGTCTATTTATAAGGTTTAATGCTGGTGATATGTACTTTCATAATGGTATCTCATGCAGCTGAGCTCCCAGGCCTCATAGATTTATATTAGCCCTAAAACCAGAGGGAATGAGGGTTTTGTACATGTACTGTATATGTATTATATTTCTATATATGTCTGACATAAATCTTTGCTATGTTCAGGAGCTGGAGGAAAAGCACCGTGAGGCTCAGCTGTCAGCACAGCATCTGGAATTGCAGCTGAAACAGAAAGAGCAGTTCTATGATGAAAAAATCAAAGTAAATATCCCTTTTCATTACCTTCATACTCTCTTTTATAGGTCCATTGGGCTCTGGATTATCCCCAAACAGCTGCTTTTGGACTCTGATCCCTTGTCCTCTGCTTCCTTCTTCACTTCTTCTGAGGGTTGAATGAAAACTGAATAATTCTGTCCTTCTAACCTGTGCCCATCATGCGCTCACCTTTTGTGTGAGGCTGCATTATCCGTGTAGGCTTTGTGAGAGCTATACGAATCTGTTAACGGACCATTCCTTTAGAACAGGTGATTCTTATTCAGTGCTTGTGGGAAATCAGGTTTCAGAGTAGTCTTTCAAAAAGGCTTTTAATTCTGTCTGATGATCTTGCTTTGATCTGAAGAGCATTAACACTAGCATCCCTAGAAGCTTTAAATTTAGTAAACACAAAAGCACTTTTGAAATTCCACCTCCTTGGAGCTGTAACATCTGCCAGTGAGTCCAGGGATCCACCCACTCTGAATTTTTTCTCTTCTCTAGGATATTTTAAGAATTGTAACAAACAGTTGAAAACATGATTATAGACACCACCTAAAATTAGGGAAACCATAGAGAGACAGGATTATGTAGTAGAGTTCAGAATTTATCTAAAAAACCTATAGTTTGTCATTCAGCAAAAGTATTCTTTAAGGATCTCTGTCTCTTCCAAGTGTGATCTTTCCCCCACTCTTTGTCATTATGATTTATTACATTTATATAGCACTATAAATTTACACAGCATTTACAAATGTAAAGACGTGTTCACTGGCCCAAAGAGCTTAGTCTGAATAAGTTTAGACTTCAAACAACTGTCCAGGAGAGAGAGAGAGACTACGATGATGATGATAAAAGAGAGGAGGAATTTCTTGAAAGAAAATACTGAGTAGTGGAGAGTGCATGGCAAATTGGAACAAGCATACTTTTCAAGGCAGGAAGTCAAGAGTTGGATGTTAGAAAGGAGACCAAAGAAGTGGTAAGGTGAAAGGATTGAAAAGGGTGTAAAGAATGGGGGGGAGCAGTAGAAGGAAATGAGAGCCAGGGTATAAATGGGGCAAGATTATGTGGGCTTTGGTAAATGAGATGAGATGACACTGAAGGGATTTAGGAGGTGGGAAGCCTGTATTTGGAGCAGAAATAATAGTAATGGGAGGAAAAGCTATAATGAGAACCTGGATTTGGGAGAGGAAGAGCGAGAAAGGTCGAAGATTATGAGCATGGGAGGCACTAAAGATAGTGGCGTTAACAGTGGAGCTAGTGAATGGAGTAAGATTAGGAAGAGACTAGACGGAGGGACAAATTCAGTTTTGGAGAGGGGGAGAGTAAGTTTGAAATGGTGGTTCTTCCAAGAGGAGATGTCTGAGAAACATTGGAGTTGTAACAGGACAGAAGAATTAGAATGGAATCAAAATGTCAGTTGGCTCTTTGAGTCCAACCATCGCTACAACAGTAGTCCATCAAGTCCAGTCCTCCTAGTCCTTTCATGGCTAGGTTACTGATTTGAATTCAGATCTATAGTCACTGAAACTTATAATATTATAAAATAATATTACGTACCTCTTAACTTATAATATTATGAAATAATATTACGTACCTCTTATGTATTTATTTTAGGGCTGTCAAGTGATTAAAAAAATTAATCGAGATTTAAAAAAAAAATCGCGATTAATCGCGCTGTTAAACAATAACAGAATACCATTTATTTAAATGTTTTCTACATTTTCAAATATATTGATTTCAATTACAATACCGAATACAAAGTGTACGGTGCTCACTTTATATTTATTTTTTATTACAAATATTTGCACTGTAAAAAACAGAAGAAATAGCATTTTTCAGTTCACCTAATACAAGTTCTGTAGTGCAGTCTCTTTATCATGAAAGTTGAAATTACAAATGTAGAATTATGTAACAAACCAACAACAACAACTGTATTCAAAAATAAAACAATGTAAGACTTTAGAACTTACAAGTCCATTCAGTCCTACTTCAGCGAATTGCTCAGACAAACAAGTTTGGTTACAGTTTTCAGGAGATAATGCTGCCCACTTCTTGTTTACAATGTCACCTGAAAGTGAGAACAGGCGTTCGCGTGGCACTATTGTAGCCGGCGTCGCAAGATATTTATGTGCCAGATGTGCTAAAGATTCATATGTCCCTTCATGCTTCAACCACCATTCTAGAGAACATGCGTCCATGGTCATGATGGGTTCTGCTCGATAATGATCGAAAGCAGAGCGGATGGATGCATGTTCGTTTTCATCATCTGAGTCAGATGCCACCAGCAGAAGGTTGATTTTCTTTTCTGGTGGTTCAGGTTCTGTAGTTTCTGCATCGGAGTGATCTTCTTTTAAGACTTCTGAAAGTATGCTCCACACCTCATCCCTCTCAAATTTTGGACGGCACTTTGGGTTCTTAAACCTTGGATCGAGTGCTGTAGCTATTTTTAGAAATCTCACATTGGTACCCTCTTTGCATTTTATCAAATCTGCTGTGGAAATGTTCTTAAAATGAACATGTGCTGGGTCATCATCCGAGATTGCTATAACATTAACTATATGGCAGAATGCGGGTAAAACAGAACAGGAGACAGAGTTCTCCCCCAAGGAGTTTAGTCACAAATTTAATTAATGCATTATTTTTTTAATGAGCATCATCAGCATGGAAGCATGTCCTCTGGAATGGTGGCTGAAGCATGAAGGGGCATACGAATGTTTATCATATCTGGCACGTAAATACCTTGCAACACCGGCTACAAAAGTGCTATGCGAACACCTGTTCTCACTTTCAGGTAACATTGTAAATTAAAGAACAGGAGTACTTGTGGCACCTTAGAGACTAACAAATTTATTAGAGCATAAGCTTTCGTGGACTACAGCCCACTTCTTCGGATGCATATAGAATGGAACATATATTGAAGAGATATATATACACAATATATATATATATATTGAGATATAAGATATATCTCTTCAATATATGTTCCATTCTATATGCATCCGAAGAAGTGGGCTGTAGTCCACGAAAGCTTATGCTCTAATAAATTTGTTAGTCTCTAAGGTGCCACAAGTACTCCTGTTCTTTTTGCGGATACAGACTAACACGGCTGCTACTCTGATAATTGTAAATTAAAAGCAGGCATCATTATCTCCCATAAATATAAACAACCTTGGCTGAACAAGAAGTAGGATTGAGTGGACTTGTGGGCTCTAAAGTTTTACATTTGTTTTTTTGTGTGTGTGCAGTTATGTAACAAAAAATGTACATTTGCAAGTTACACTTTCAGAATAAAATGATTGCACTATAGTACTTGTATGAGGTGAATTGAAAAATACTATTTCTTTTATTTTTACAGTGCAAATATTTGTAATAAAAAAAATAAAGTGAGCACTGTACACTTTGTATTCTGTGTTGTAATAGAAATCAATATATTTGAAAATGTTGAAAAACATCTAAATATATTTAATACATTTGAATTGGTATTCTGTTTAACAGTGCGATTAATTTTTTTAATTGTGATTAATTTTTTTGAGTTAATCGCATGAATTAACTGCGATTAATGGACAGCCCTAATTAATTTTTTTATTTCAATTTATTTAAAATCCAAAGCTGTGGACATATGTGCAGAGTATTAATAATAATAATAATAAAAAAAATCTATGCAACAGCCAAAAGGAGTTGTTTTAGTTCACTTTCTAGTGAACAAGTGTTGGTATCTCTCAAGTCGCCACCTTACTTGGCACCCTTGTTATATGTCTCAGCAGAGAGGCAAAGGATTAAAGTAGTCCTGGAGGCTGAATTACTCTCTCATACCTACATGTGGTTCTTACAGGTCAATGTTGAGGCACATCAGTGAGGTAATGAAAAGGAGCTTTCATTGCCACTTTTCTGCGCCATACTTCCTCTGTGAATGGAGGAATTAATTTTCCATGTATGTCAAACTGGCATATTTCATGAGCACAAATTATGAAAGACTGTTTAAAAAACAATAACAGCCCATAGCCTTTCCAATAACTCCTTTTACTCATTAAACTCAACCTTTTCAGACAGCTGAGTAGTTCCCTCAAAGCTTGCTTTCCCGGGCATTTCCTGCCATCCCATCTAGTTTTCCTTAGGATGTGGTCAAGCCCCTTCGTCGATTGTAACCCATCCCTGGTGGCTTTCTTTCTGACTGCCCTTTGACTAATGAAACAGGTTCAAGAACAGAACAAGGTCTCAAGTTGCAGTGGGGGAGGTTTAGGTTGGATATTAGGAAAAACTTTTTCACTAGGAAGGTGGTAAAGCACTGGAATGGGTTACCTAGGGAGGTGGTGGAATCTCCTTCCCTAGAGGTTTTTAAGGTCAGGCTTAACAAAGCCCTGGCTGCGATGATTTAGTTGGGAATTGGTCCTGCTTTGAGCAGGGGTTTGGACTAGATGACCTCCTGAGGTCCCTTCCAACCCTGATATTCTATGATTCAAAGTGAGGAAATTTGTTTTGTTTACTTCAGGTGCTAGATGCTCAGATGAAGAAAGATCTTGCTGATAAGGAAGCACTTGAGAATATCCTGCGAAGACATGAAGAAGAAGCACATGAGAAATGCAAAATTCTGGCTGAGCAGAAGGCGGTAGGTGTAACTGAATCAGAAACAGAAACATTTTAAGAGTAGCCATATTAAGGCTCTTACCCAGTGATGTTCCTAAAATAAAGGGTCTTGTTGCTGGAGGCTTCTTGGGGGTAGGGAAGAGGGGGGTGTGTTTGTGTGGTTTGTTTTGTTTTGATAGCTGTCCTTTTAATTCATGATGTCTGCAAGAACATTCCCTTTCAAGAAAGTCATCCATGCCTAGTATGTTACTACCTGGCAGTCCAGCACATGGTTCACATGGGAGCTGCTTGCTCTTGATCTGGAAGACACTGGAAAGCAGTTACAGATTGATGTAACAGATGTAACATCTGAATATGTGATTGCTTCTTTGTTTTCTTGTCCACTCAGTCTGATATCTTGTTTCTGAATGAAGTTTCTAGAATTGATTTTTAAATGCCCCCTTGCTGTAGTCACTAACTTCCATCACATGATCTCAAAGGCAGACTGCTCTGTTTCAGATGATCAATGCCATGGATTCGAAGATAAGGTCATTGGAGCAGAGAATAGTCGAATTGTCTGAGGCTAATAAACTGGCAGCAAATAGCAGCCTTTTTACACAGAGAAACATGTAAGTAAAGGAACTGCTACAGCACTCTTGCATTTACAAGCCCCGGTGTGAGCTCAGTAAGACCTGTTCTCCAAATATATTATTTCTCTAACAAGAAACTATAGCTTGCTCAGTATTTTGTTTCCCCTATCATAGCTGTTCAGTTTTATTGGTCTGTATTGTTGCATTTGTTTTGGATCATTTCATGAGGCTGTTGCTGTCCCTTTTTTTGCTGCATGTAATTTTTCGAAATATATATATTTAAATGTCTGAAACACTTCCTGAGAAGCAGCAATTTCAATACTGTTCCAGCTGTGGAGATGTATAACAATTAGTATTCCTTTTGCTTCTGGTGTTTAAGATTTGATCACTTGTGGCCATTACTCATTGAAACTCAAAGCCTTATTATAATTATTTGACACTCAAAGATGAGAAGAAAATGTTAAATGTCCTTTCTTCACAAAGCTTCCATCCTGCTCCCAACAGCTGTCAAGACATCTAAGAAAATTGGATATTGGTTTAGGAATTTTCCTTCATGTTTTTAAATGTTGATTAAAAATATGAGGTATTGGTGTTATCTTTGCCTGTTTCAGTTTATAAAAAAAAGAGGGCCCGAGCCCTAGAGTCAAAGTGATTCTTTAATCCTGATTCCTTATTTCTGATCCTGAAAGTATTTGGGTACAGTATCCACCACAATGATTCTATATGGTTTTTAGTTTCAGATCTTCTCATCAATGGCCAGTCTAGCTCTCAGTTTAGCCATTTAGGGACCTTACTTCCCCCCCCCACACACACACACACACCCTGCCCCATGACAGCTCCCTCAGGGTATTCAATTGAGACCTACAGTCCTTTTCAGTCATTGCAGCATCAGCAGCTGTGCTAGAGGCAAATCCTTATTTTAAAAAATGAATAATAAAATACTGGGTCTCTTGTTGCTATTGTCTCAAATCTTTGATTCTATCTCAGAACCAGATTTTGGTTCAGATTTTAACTTAGATGCCTTATCTTCCCATGAAGATAATTGTTTTCCCTTATTTTTTTCCTAAATGGTTTTAAGCTCTTTTAAAGCGATGTTCTGTGTCACATGAGATTCTACTTTCATGTGCAGGAAAGAGCATAAGCTACTTAATATCCTGTAAGTAGGAAAAAATAGGGCTTGAGTGGTGCCTATCAGTGAGATATTAGTCATATTAAAGTTTGGCTGTCTGGAGAAATATGTGCAGACCATCAGCTGCATAGTGGAATGCTGGGTAGCATCTCTGTGGACAGCAGTTGGTTAGATCCATTTGTGAAGTCAAGCAAGCATGAGTTTTGGCAAAGAATTTCTGAACTCTTCTTTTAGCAGTGATTGATTGTACCAACAGAGACGTAATAAAAATTCCTGGCTTTACATTTCAAGCTCTTCAACCTGAGCAGACTGAAATCTTCCACAAAAGTAACTGTTAAAGTTATACATGAGTTGCTTTATGCAGATGATTATACTATTGTTATATGCACTCGAAGTAATCTACCAGCTCATACATGGGAAAGGATAGATAATACTTAGCATCAGTCAGTGGTCTTGAACTCAATGTGGTAACAGATTTCATTTCCCTTGAAATGCTGTTCTTGCTGACTAAAGAAATGTTTACCAGAATCAAAAAGGGGTATTCTACCAGTTGAAATATTAACTTTGGAACCAGCATGGTTGGCGCATGTGAGACCAAAGTTCCATGTTCACCATGCTGTAATGATTTCTTTCTTGGTCTATGGCTATGAAAAATGGAGACATTTGCCAGCATATAAGAGTTGGAGAAACTTAATCAAGACACTTTGGAACTCTTATGGATATTAAATCATAAGATAGACTGGTGGCTGGATGCTATAAGGATGGGGTATTGTAATAATTTAATAAAATTACAAATAATGCAATTCTGCAAAGAGGTTGCATAAACAGCTTTGGAAGTCTACTACTGAAAGCACCATTTAGCTGGACTAGATCCATCCTCTGGAAGGAGGACACTAAACTAAAGTCAAAAGGCAGAGGAAGAAATATAATGATGCCTAAAAAAAGAATTCTACCCATTGTGACTTATGTTAAATATTCACATTTTGGGAGGGAGTGGCAAACAAATTGCTTTGGCAAGTCAGTAATCATGCAGCAAATTTAGAGTGAGTCATGTTAGTCATTAAGAGAAGTGAGTTCTTTTTGAGCAGAGACTGTAGATCTTATAGATATAACTAGCAAATCCTACTGGATTACTCTGACCTGTGAAAAGGCATGTAAATCTGTAATTGAACTGTATTTGAATCCACAAAAGCTATTGCTAAACTGAGCGTTATCGATATGGACAGTTAGCAATTAGAGCCTTCAAAGAATTGTGGAATCCAACTAGCCTTTGTTCTATCAGTAACAAAAAAAAAACCTAATGATTGGCTCTGAAGGAGGCGGAGTCATTTCTCATTCTACTGTTGCCCAGGCTATTTGGACAATTCTGGCTGTCAATAATCAGGTTAAAAAAGTGGAGGAAGGATGATTTTGTTCTTATCAAAGCACAGGACTGTGACTCAGAAGACCTGGGTTCTATTTCTAGCTCTGCTATGTGATCCTGGGTAATCCATGTAATTTCTCTGGGAGAGGGATAATAATACTTATTTCGCAGTATTTTTCTGCATATGAGTTCATTAATATTTGTAAGCTCTGTGAAGAACCTGAATGGAAGACACTATACAAGTGCAAAGTTTTCAAATGTATTATAATATGATTGTAGGAAGCTACCACTAATTCAGAAAGAACTTTTCTGCTCTTTTTCAATTAGGGTATCTAATTATCAAGCCTTCAAGGTAAAAATAAAAAAAAAATAGGTCATTGGCTGTAGCAGAAGTTACCAGCTTCTGAATTTCTTGGGAGCACAGGTAATTGTGTGTTCAGTACATACATCAGGGTTTCAGTCAGGGCAAAAGTTTGCTAAAGTGTTGGCCAGATTGGGCTCCTAGCAAGTTTCCAAAGTCCAGAACTAATCTGTATGCAATGAAGCCAGTTGCAGTTCCTCTGATCTGGACGTCTAATGTATGGAAGTTCCTGCTCCCAGCATTCATTGAACCATTTTTTTTCCAAATGGAAAAACAAATGACAAGGAAAAGGTTGACAGCTTAGAATGAGTTGTAGATCAGGCAAACTTGTAGATTTCCAAGGTTTGGTGTTCACCTTTCTCCATGTACAAACAGATGCACAACCTGCAAAACCATGATATCTGAGCTACTCGAGGCACATACTTGGTTTAATCACCGATGTGGGAATCTGTGCAGAAGCCGACATAAGAGACCTTATTTTTTCCATAAAGGGGATGTGAAATTTAAAATAGGAAGAGCTAATTTTGATGTGATCACATTCTGCTTACCAGGAAACTTTTATACCAATGAAACTACATGATCAAAATATATCTTGATTATGTCTTGTCTTGTTGTGTATTTTCCTATCAGGAAAGCCCAGGAGGAGATGATCTCAGAGCTCAGACAGCAGAAGTTCTACCTGGAAACACAGGCTGGGAAGTTAGAGGCCCAGAACCAAAAACTAGAAGAGCAATTGGAGAAGATCAGTCTTCAGGACCATACTGACAAGAACCGTCTGTTGGAGTTAGAGACTAGACTGCGAGAGGTGAAAATTTAATCCTTTGCAGATTGATATACTTGGGTGTATCCTATTTCAAGGAGTACAGTGAGAATTAAAATTAAGTAGTTTTAGTTTTCAGCACTGCAGGATAATGACTTGAGCTGAATGACCCAATTTTTGCTCCATTTCTGTAACAGTGGAAATGTATTGCTTGCTGGAAGGAGTTGAGTATGACTATTTTGGGTTTTTGTTTCTTAGATTGGTCGAGTCTGAGTTTCTAGATTAGCTTGCTTTCTTAGAACCAAATTTATTTGCATCCTTTTGTACAACATCCTTTAATAGTGCCCAGATATAATGGTGATGGGCACAGTATATATGCTTAGCTGGATAATTCATTTATTTTCAGTTGCAGACTTGAAAAATCAAGTTTTTATATTATTTTTGAATAAAAAGGACAGACAGGCAGAAATAGGAACCACCTCATGTTCTAGAGAAGAGTAACAAAAATGATTAAAGGTCTAGAAAACATGACCTATGAGGGAAGATTGAAAAAATGGGGTTTGCTTAGTCTGGAAAAAAGAAGACTGAGAGGAGACATAACAGTTTTCAAGTACATAAAAGATTGTTACAAGGAGGCAGGAGAAAAATTGTTCTTCTTAACCTCTGAGGATAGGATAAGAAGCAATGGACTTAAATTGAAGCAAGTGAGGTTTAGGTTGGATATTGGGGGGAGGGATAGCTCAGTGGTTTGAGCATTGGCCTGCTAAACCCAGGGTTGTGAGTTCAATCCTTGAGGGGGCCACTTAGGGATCTGGGGCAAAAATCAGTACTTGGTCCTGCTAGTGAAGGCAGGGGGCTGGACTCAATGACCTTTCAAGGTCCCTTCCAGTTCTAGGAGATAGGATATCTCCATTAATTTAAAATTTAATTTAATTTAATTAGGAAAAACTTCCTGTCAGGGTGGTTAAGCACTGGAATAAATTGCCTAGGGAGATTGTGGAATCTCCATCATTGGGGATTTTTAAGAGCAGGTTAGACAAACACCTGTCAGGGATGGTCTAGATAATACTTAGTCCTGCCATGAGTGTAGGGGACTGGACTAGATGACCTCTTGAGGTCCCTTCAAGTTCTATGATTCCCTGGATAATCTCCTATTTCCTTCCTTGCTGTCCCTCCTCTAATTCTCAACAAAGACTGAGAGTTCTATTCTGGCTAAGAGGTTTGGGATGTCCAATGTCATTCCTTTAATTAACCAGTTGTTGCTAGACATCAGTGCAAGGTCTTCTGGCAGGCCTATTTTTCACACGTCTGCAATATTATGGGCAGATTCACTTGCAATAACATAAGGAGTCAGGCATCTTAAAGTATTTTAGCTTGAAAATGATCTTTTTCCCAGGGGAATATTTGGAGGAGGGCATGTAAGTGAACCAGCAGCAGGAAGCTAAATTGGAACTTTTTCTTTAAACTGTTTTCTCCACTCTGCCATGGTAAATGGGATCTGCCAAGATGTTGCATCAGTGCAGGGATAGAGCTGTCTGTAACAAGAATCTGAAGGGAAGTTTAAATATGAAAGTAATTGAACAGTATATAAAGACACTTCTTATCTATTCAAAGTAATATTGATAGTTTCTTCTTACAGAGCCTCAAATGCAGTATACTAACTTGCAGCTATAGACGATAATCACACAAATTATACTTGAACTTTCATATTGTCACAATTATTTATATCAACATTTGTTATGTATTTACAACATAGCTGGCATTACTCTTATATCCTAGTTTTCATTTCAGAACACCATATAGTTTTATTTTTGAACCTTTTCAAACTAAATGAGCGTTTTTCAAGTGATGGATGAAGAAGCACCCTGGGGATAGTTACCTTCAGGTCTGATTTTTAACCAATCCATCCAAATCTGATATTAGCCTGGAGTGTTGCCATGCAATCCCAGAGTGTAATTCTAGGGCAGGCCTCTAGTTTAAAATGAACAAATATAGCAGCAGTAATCTCCATTTCCTTATTAGTAACTTATATTCAGCTGCTGTTGTTTCTCTCCAGGTTAGCTTAGAGCATGAAGAACAAAAGCTGGAATTGAAACGACAGTTAACAGAATTGCAGCTGACCCTCCAGGAAAGAGAATCTCAGATTTCAGGGCTTCAAGCTGCACGATCAGCCCTAGAGAATCAGCTCCGTGAGGCTAAAACTGAACTAGAGGAGACTACAGCTGAGGCAGAGGAGGAGATTCAAGCTCTGACGGTGAGTCCTATACTTCTGGATTGGTATTGCGAACTATACCAGCAGATCTGACAGAATGTTGATGCACACTTCATAATAAGTGTCCTAACTTATTAGTTTTGAGGTTGTCCTAACTTAAATTTTGTATGTTTAATTTTGCAATGCAACATATGAAATGTGCCTTGGATTGAGGAAGGCATAGGGACGGCTACAATGTCAGAGTTCTTTGTCTCTCAAAACATACATATGCTTGTTGTTTGTTGTCCACTTGTGCGAAAACTGATTGGCTGTTAGTGAAAATGTCATCAGTTTACTTGATAAACTAAAAGCCCCACACTACATTATTCCTACTGTAGGACTTTGACTTTCTGCTGTTTTTTTTTTTCTTTCTATATTCATGGATGACCTTTGAAAGTAGTGCTTTTTCAAAAGGAATGTGATCACAAATGTTCTAGTATTTTCTCTATAATAAGTTAGCCAACTCGGCTATCCTTTTAAAAAAAAAAAAAAAACAGACAAACGTTGTTACTTCTCTAATTTTACTCCAAAGGCTGTTCCATAAAGAATTGCTTCTTTTAGATCTTGCAGTCTCTTGTGAGGTGTGTGAATTACACAAACTTCAGCAGGGGTTGGGGTGGGGGAAAGATTTTTCCCTGCCCAATGAACGGAACACTTAATTATATGCTGCTGGTTGCTACTTTGAGTACAAAAAGATGCTTTTAAACTGTTGGATTTTAAATAATGTTTGCTTTGCGAAGGCTTGCTAATGCTGTGGGAGGCAAAGAAATAACTGACCTCCTACTTGAGTTGCCGGCTATCACTCATCAAAGTATCAGTCTTCATTGACCTTCAAATCCAGTTATTTTAGAGTACTGGAAATAGTCTGTTGCCCCAATGGAATCTCCTTGAGTCCTTATTCCTGCCATTACCGCCATTCAGATTGAATGGGGGTTCAGCTGAAGACTATGCGTGTGTGTCTGCCAATGCTGTTGGATATCCCAGGTGTGAGGAGGGAGATCATTCACTCAGAATTGTTCTAAACTGGTATATACTGGGTAATATATGCTAGGAAAATGCAACAGTAACTGAATAGGGCATGGCAGCAGTTCATCTCAAATACAAAGCAGTTCTTTCTGCTCAAAAGTGAGATGGTCCCACTGAAATTTGAAAATTTGGCAGAGTTGTTAGCTGCCATGCGAACAGAATGATGACGTGTTTGATATTTCTTCCTACCACACCAACAAAACAGATGAACATGTGTGATCTGTGCTTGCTCAGGCAGATATTATCACAACTGTTCTAATGAAATGGTAGTGCTTTTGTACCAGCTATCGTAAGATTCCAATCTGGCACCTCCATGTCACTTTACTCCAGTTTAATGGGTTGGGATATTTTTTGTTTTGAGGGTCTTTTTTGCATTGCCTGTTCTGGTAAGATAACTTCTTAGTTATTGCATTGGACTTCTGCTGAACAACTTTTCCTATTGAGTCTCTTGGCTGTAAGGAAAATGTCTTGAATAAAAGTGATCGGATGTGCTAGTGCACTCGCCTTTTATCTGTTAAGGCCTTAATTTGCATATGCTATTAGTCACAACTTAAATCAGTTTGACAGTCTGAGTGAATCTTGAGAGAGGCCATGAGGCTGAAACATGAACTTTGCTTTATCATGCTTTGCTTGTTAATAAGGAAGTAAAATGATGCATGCATTATTTCATTCTTTAAAAATGCTTTGCAGCTTTTAATACTTTGGTTTCCATCTTCCAAAGAAATCATTATTTAGTTTAGTCACGGTTTGGGAGAGTTCCTCAGGGTAGGGTTGAGGTAGATTGGCAGAGCAGTTTGCGGAAGCGTACATAGTGCTTCATTGTAGACTTTTCTTTGCAATCATTAAAATATATGTAGTATTAAAAACATGTTACATACAGTATTAATCCAAATGTGGAAGTAAAAACAAACTACTCAAATTATCGTAAGTGAAGAAGGTACACACTTAACATTAAATGGTCACTTACCTTGGAGACCACTTAAGATGGAATGTTTTGCATCATCCAGTTTGTTGTACATTTTGCTAACGTAGCTCAGAATTGGAGCATGTGCGTGCTTTGATTAAGTAGGATGTGACTTAATCAGTTCTTTGCCACTACAGAGTGCTTTCATAGCCTGCAACATCTGTCTTCCAAACTTTGCTTGCTGATAGATTGTTCTGAAGTTTATTTAGCAACAGCTGTTGGATTCTAATTCTAATGTATGAAAAATTGATGATTAACTTCTTACCTCCTTTAGGCACATAGAGATGAAATCCAGCGTAAATTTGAAGCCCTTCGTAATAGCTGCACAGTGAGTATTAAATACAGATCATTGAATTATTTTGAAATTAAGGATAAGGAAGGAAACAAACTCATTTACTCCTTGATGGCAATTGTTCCTGACATTGGCTTCTGGCTTCAAGGAGTTAGCAGGAGTTAGCCTGATTGGATCTGATTTCTTTTAGGCCTCAAATAAACCTCAGTTTAGAGGTTTTATTCTGATTTAAAATTGACACTGTCCTTCATCTTTTTGGAGAAGGAAGTCAATTCAAATATCTCATTGCAGTGCAGCTAGTAAGAATGGTGTAGCAGCTGCAAAAATTATGTGGGATATAGATTTTTTCCTTTTATAAGGGAAGGGAAAAGTCTCCCTGTCCAAATTCTGAGCTATAGTCTAGATCTAGGCCAGAGTGAAGGCGCTATCTTGCCACTCTGGGTTTTAAGGAGGGCTTTAACTCTGTCTGAAGGGAAAAGAAGTCCTGTGCTTCTGAATAATATATTGTTACATAGTCTCTTGTTCAAAGAGAACTCATTTAGGTTCTTAACTTGTACATTCTGTTACTCGAGAGATCTTTTGATATGTTTTTTCATTCATTTAATTCATACGGGACAGATGTCCTAGATTTTGTGTTTCTTATCATTAGATGTTTTCCCAGATCTGCACTCTTTTTGCTTATTTCTTTATGGTGCTGTATGGACCATGATGACATCAATCTTTCAGTGAAACACACATTCTAGAAGTGTCAAACACTGACCACCACCTTCTGTGTAATAATTGGAGGCAGGTCTCTTCAGTCTTTCTAATCCCTCCTCCATTAGCTCGATCTAATCGCTCCTTACCTCTGTAATGGGTATTCCTCTCCCATACTCAGTGGCCTCTCCACAAATTTAATTGTCCACCATGCTTTGATTGCAAAGTCATAGGTGCTGTAGGAAAACCCCAGGTAGAAAGAAAATGCCTTTTTTCAAGAACATCTTACAGAATTTTTTTTTTTTACTTTCCAAATCTGTAGTCCTTGTTCCTCAGGGCCAGGAAATATTTTTACTCTGTTTCCAATGTACACTGATTTGAGAAAATGAGTAATTAAGTAAGGCCTAGTCTTAATTTGCTGTGACTTAACCTCTTCCAAAATAAGTTCAGACTATCTGTACCGTCTGTCCCCTCCGTCAAGGAGGTAGAGGGTCCACATGTGTACTTCTAATTATCAGTGCTTATTCCCACAGTTGCTTTTTCTACTTCAGTAGTGGATACTCCTTTTCATTCCCTTGTTCTCTGTCTTGCTGTCAGCACAGAATAGCAGCTTTCTGTGCAAGTGACTGATGCAGATGATTGGATTTGGCCAGCTTCAAAGATCACTTAATCTGTGGATATTACCATAAATTCTCTTTTCTGCACAGCAAGCTAACTTAAAGAAGTCAAAATTCATTATTTGGCTGATCTATGACTTTGTAAGAATGGGCAATAATCTCCAACAGTGAGGACTGGCACAAGGAGTTGCCAAACATGCCAGGTGGTTTCAAGAACAGTGTGAACTTTGGAGATGCCACATTAAAAGATTTGCAAGTGTAATGTTCATCTTAGGTCCTTTAGAAGGATGGTTCATACAACAGCCAATCCCCATCAATAAGAAATTAATCAAATAGCAACTGAATGAATAGCAAATGAATGAAAATTCCAACACTACATTCAGTTTGCAACCCAAGAGAATGAAAAGTATAGTTCTCAAGACTTCTCTCAATAGTCCATAGGCATAAACTCTCATTTCATGTCATAAGATGTCTAACAGCCTACCCTCTTCTCTTCATAAGAATTGAGGAAATGACAGCACAATCTTGTATTGACCAAGGAGAGACCAGTGCATTCTTGTCATGCTTCTTTCTCTGATGCTTCAACCCCGTGTTTGTTCAGTAATGGCCATTATGATGCAGCCGTAACTTTTTAGTGGACATCCAAGGCTATGCCACAGTGGTTCAGGGGTGCTGGAACAATTTTTATAGTGGGGATGCTGAGAGCCATTGAACCAAACTCTAAACCCTGTGTATGATGGAAACCACTTCACACCTGGGGGTGCGGTAGCACCCCTAGTTCCAGCACCTATGCAGTGGTTCAGAATTTGTGCTGAACTAAAAACAAGAAGATCCATCCGGGTTGTAATTCAAACACATTCCTTTTTAGTCAGCCTAGTAAGGATTAATGGCCTCTACTCATAAGGGATGTTACTTCAAGATGAACATCAAGAGTGAATTTCCTTGAAGCACTGTGCTGTCAAACTTTATAATGGCCATTGCATTTGTTTTACTTTTACTTACAAGTTCAAATCAATATAAGTATGAAAATAAAATGAATTATACAGAAAATGCATTACTGAAGACTGAATGATTTTGATAATGTAGAATGAGAAGTTGCTGTACAGAATGATAGGTAAAGATACTTACAATCTACTTTCTTTGATATCTCCTATTTGTTTAACTCTTTAGAGGTCTGGGTGTCTGGACACAGAGCAAGCTTACACTTCTAATGTATGTTCTGGTTTATTTATACCCTCAGTCCACTCATGTCCCTCCAACCAAGTCAGGTTACTGTCAGACTCTTCTGAGTGTGTACTTTAAAATTACTATGATTTGGGATTCATGCATAGAGAATGTTGTTGTGTGATTGTATTGCAAGCCTTTTGTTCTTGCTGGAAGTGCCCATGCTTTGTGCGTGAACTACATATTCAATTGCTCTCTGATAGATTCAGGCTTGAGTTAATCGGTTTACTTCAGTATATCATTCTATTCCTATCAGGAACAAAAACAAATCTTAGCCTTTGCTCTTAGTCTTATAAGAAATAACATAATTACAGTAAAAATTGCTTTACTTCTCTCATATCTTATCACATCCGTAGCTTATCCAGCAAGTCTGCTGAGAGGGAAAGTCTAATTCTGTGCTTCCAAAGATTCAGTACATCAAAAATGCATAACTTGACTTTTGAAATCACATTTCATGACAAATATTTTCAAGACAGTCAGAAGGATTCTACTAATAAAATGCATTTAATTAAATAGGGAAGTTTATATTTTTGCCACCTTGCTCTTATTTATGGTTTACTGATGGATTTAATAATTTTAGACAACAACAACAGTTATGTTGGCTTCAGCAGTAATGTAAGCATTTCATAAATATAAATTTCAGTAAAGAGACAGTAAAAATATCTGTGAAAACTTAGGGAAAAAATTAGATTCTTAAATAAATTACTGTGTAGTTCATAAAATCCTGTACATTCTTCATAAAAATCAACATCTGAACCTTCGGGCTCTTTGAATTACAAGCTATTCTTATTTATTACTTTGGCAAGGAGAATGGAAGACCTTGATATATTAATTGGGTGCAGTATCTCCATTTAGCCAGAGAATAATCTAATAAAACCAGATCCACCTTCTTCTCTCCAAAATGGTACCTACACTTTTTTGTCATCACCTCCTATTGTTATCTTTAGCCTTATCAGGGCTTGATCCTGTAAACACATGTGAACGGATTGGACTCTGAGACACAGATCCTGCAAACCCTTTAGGCACATGCATAACTTTATTCACGTGTGTAGTCCTGTTGACTTCAACCAGATGTCCTGATTCTGAACTGACTTCAGTGAGACTATGCACATGAGTGAATTTACCTCTTCGGTGCTATATACAGTAACATTCATTCCATAGCATGGAAACCTTGCCTGTCAAAAGATGAGACTGTAACATGAGGCTAATGCCCAGGCAAAAACTTTGGTATGACTGAGTTAAACGCATAAAAAAATATCTCAGTTGCTTGGCTGTATTGTAACCTATCTCTCATTTTGTAAAAAGTTATGGGAAAGGGTCAGTTGTGTAGCCCAAGTTGGACCTTTACAGTTTTGTAAAAACATGTTTGGAGGACTTTTTAGGGTCTCTGGGAGCTGCTGCCCTGAAGGAGAAGGCTCCTTCTTGGATATCATCTTTAGAGGATGAGGCTCATGGTTGGGGGGGGGGGGGTGCAGCCCAATTGCTGGGGATTGGATAAGCACAAGGAACACTCTATACAAGTAGTGCAAAGAGGGGAATTATCAAGCATGATCTCCCCCCTTCTTCCCCCCCCCCTCCCCCCCCCCCCAAGAAGAAGAAAAACAAAACAAAAAAATTGCTTAATATGGGGAGGAAAGAAACACAGGCACCGGCATATCACACTATCTGAGACCCATGGCATTATCCCAACCCTAAGATAAGCAGTAGGTGATTTTCCAGGAGGTGGGGGGAAAACAACCCCTGTTCCTAAAGTGTGCCTCAGTCATAGCAGAGGCGACCGGAAAAAGGGGAGGGAGGTGGGCAGCAGCATCTTTTTCTCAGCCACTGAAACCACTTGTCAGGGCTGAGATCTATCACATTCTACTACTATGTGCTATAGGACCCCTGGCACTTCTGTCTTCCCTACTGGGAGGGCCTTACTCGGTGTGGGAAGGGGCTGGCTCTCGGGTCCAAGGCTGTGTCTATTTGTGTGTATTGGGGGGTGATCCTGGTGCTTGTCTTGCCTCCCCATTAATCTAGGATTTGGGGGGATGCTTTGTTCTCCTGCCATGCATCCTTTCTTGCTAGCTACAAGGTGATTGTAAGGAGAAAGATGAGTAGAGCGGAACTTTAAGGGGAAAAGCCACACACGTTAGTCTGGAAATTCCAAGTTAAGATTGCACTTAAGATCTTTACCACCCCCAAAGAGTAGCTGTACTGATGTGCTGCTGAGGTCACCCAAAATATCTTAATTCTTTCTTTCTGCATCCAACCTCCTCCCTCCACACCTGTTTGGAGCTTCTGTGAATGGCTGAGACATCT
Source organism: Malaclemys terrapin pileata (assembly GCF_027887155.1). NCBI lineage: Eukaryota > Metazoa > Chordata > Testudines > Emydidae > Malaclemys > Malaclemys terrapin. The sequence continues at coordinate 10,361,670 of NC_071520.1, read as the reverse complement.
TGATGGAGGTTTGAAGAAGTTTGCAGTCTGCAGTGAAGACCATCCTAAATCTGCTTTCTTGGCATACTTTACCTGTAGTGTTGAACTGTGGAGAATGTGTCTTGAGTTTTGTATGGCTGTCTCAGATATGTAAATCTAAACACCACTATCCTGAGCCCAAGACATCTAAGCTACCTAATTTTTGATCCATCCCTGGAGAAATGTATAGGCCCAGATATGGCAGCTATGAGTCTATGTGAAATATCACAGCATGGCAGCACTTTGCATTTGAAGCTGTATGTTTTGGTGGGAATTGTCCTGAATGTGGTCACTTACATAGAAGAGATGCCTTTTTCTGGTTACTCTGTATGGTATTATAAAGGTAGGTGTAGTTCATTGTAGCAATATAAAGACAACGAGGCATTCAGTTGAAATACTGCAGTAGTGTACAGCCAGTCTCAACAAGATTAACATGGTCCAGTTAAATCCTGTCTTAATTTTCAGAATTACAGATGTGGTGATGATGTGCATTGTCTGAGGATAGAATTGGTTCTTTGCTTTCAGATGTTCTGTGGATGGTGATAGTGGCACAGCTAAGTTTGGTGGCTTGGAAGTGCATTTTCATGCTTTCTAGTATTACTTAATGAAATAGAGAAATGTTAACTTTGAATTTTGAAGTTTTCTATTGCATTTGAGTTTTTAAAGGACACTACTATGTACTCCTAAGTGCGCTTCCCTTAATTGCTGTTTGCAAATTTAACTCTAGTGTAACATATTTTTTTGCCTGGGAATTTCCTTAATTTTACAATCACTTCGAGAATTTTCTCAGTTACAAGACTTCAGTGGAAGTTGCAAGTTTTATGGACTCGGACCTCCCTTATCAGACTGTGCCTCCAGTGTCTCCACACATAGAATCATAGAATTGTACCGACTGGAAGGGACCTCGAGAGATCATCTAGTCCAGTCCCCTGCACTTACAGCAATACTAAGTATTATCTAGACCATTCCTGACACGTGTTTGTTTAACCCGCTCTTAAAAATCTCCAATGATGTATGTCCGCAACCTCCCTGAACAATGTATTCCAGTGCTTAACTGCCCTGACAGAAAGTTTTTCCTAATGTCCAACCTAAACTGCCCTTGCTGCATGATTGCCTTCTTCCTGGTTTCCAGGCTAGACAGCTCCCTCACAACTGGCTGCCACCTTCCTGTGTGGCTGTCTCTCATCTACTGTTCCAAATCTGGGCTCTGCTCCATGTGGGTGCCCTCATGCTGCTGCTCCCATTGTGACTTTCTTAGCTATATAGAATTTATAAACTCCATATTGGGGCCATAATGTACATGGAAGCTGATTTTAATAATTAAATCTGTCAGCAAATCTCCCCTTCCTCCATATCATCTGCGGAAAGAAAAACCCTAGTCCGAGAGATCATTCCTTGCAAAAGTCAACCGATTAAAATAAATTTGAAATTTGTAGGCCAAGCCATTTTGGAGTTAGGATGAGCCAAAATAATGTTCAAGAAATGAGATCACATCATTTTTTCCATTTTTGAACCCTTCATCTCTCAAGTACTTCATCTGATTTGCCTCAAACTTTCTAGAAATGTTCTGCTTTGGAATAAGATCACCAAGTTCAGGCAGATTGGTTTAGTTTTGGTGAGGCTGAGGGAAGTGAGTCAAAATTATGCTTAAGGCTAGATTTCACCCTGAAGGGATGATGCTATCATCTTGAAATTTAGTCAGTTTGAACTAAAATGGATTAAGTTGTTTCAAGTGCTACTCCAACCACTGAGTTGTCCTGCCAATTTTTGCAGTTTTACACTCGCTCTTTCCTGTATTTTTAAAAACTATAAGTGAAACTGATTCTATAAGGGAGGTGATGAAACTGATAAGACTGGTGGTGCTGTCAAATGTATAAAGAAAAAATAAACTGGAAATAGAAGAAAAAATGTGTCTGGTCTGAAACGTAACAGAAATCTCAGTTACATTTTCAGACAGAAGTGTTTTTTGTTTTTTATTTTTTTATTTCTTAGTTGGTGTCCCTTTTAACAATGTAGAGACTGACATGTCCTCATGGTGCAATCATGGTACCTAAATAACTTATATGATGTATAAGTGATACCAGGACAAAATATTTAATTTCAGTAGAGCATTAGGAGTGTTAAAATAACAGTCACACTACTGAAAATATAAATCAGTGATGTTGCATTTTTAGGGTATGAATCACCTTATGAGTTGGCCCTAAACAAATGGTTGACAGAACCCCCCTTCACCCTGTAGGGAGTAGTTTAAGTCAGTCTTTTTTGCCAACAGTTTAAAAGGCAAGTACTGTTGGTTTAGATCTAGGAGAGGCATGGTGAAAGCCTGCCATGGGTATGCTTTAGAGAGCCTGTAATCAAAAAGAAATGGTTGCATTCCCCTCAGAAATGCCGAAAGGAGCTGTACTCTCTACTACAGATATTGAGGTCCTTGACTGTTACATGGGAAACCAGAACATTTAAGTCTAAACATGTAACCAGATAATGTTCTGGGATCTTAAGTTTTGCTTTTAATAAGGCGTTTTATTACCTTGACCTACACTAGCATTTGTACATATGTGCTGAAATGCCTCTTGAACCTGTTTGGGGTATTTTAACACAAACTGTGCTAAATGATGTTCTGTGGTTCTTTTTGTTAAGCTGTTTTCAGATTAGATGTATGAGGTATTTCCCTTCCTCTGTCTCCCCAATTGCATTGGTCTTATAGTACAGGTAGTTGCAGAATTTTTTCTACTGATCTCCCCTTGAGCTTTTCATACGGGTTTCCTCTCACAGAAACTGGAGGGTTGTATGAAAATACTCCATTTTTATTATTAATTTTTTAAAATTTTGGGATAGTTTTAAAAACCAAACTTTGCCTAATGAGATGTCAATCTAGTTTAATAAATGGGCAGTCCTGGTTCATAAAGGCAAGGCGTTGTCAACCTGGTTGAATCCTTGTTTTTCATTGATGGCAGTACTGAATTTTCTACTATAATCTGTGGTGCTGCCAAGCTTTTTCTGTCGTCATATTCGTCATGTTGCCATCTATAACTCTATTGTCTTGATATTATCTGTTCCTTCATAAATTATAACTTTTCATGGCTACTTATGATTTTAGTTACAGTAAATTAAGCAAATTTCTAGGCAGCAGCTTTCCAAATAGTATCACCTATAGCACCTCTCATTTAATGATCTTAAAGATTACGTTTTACAAAACCTCTGTGAGAAGTATTATCCTCATTTCAGAGATAAGGAAACTGAGGTATCGAGGTGAAGTGCCTTGTATAAGGCACACTGCAAGTCAGCGGAAGACCTGACTCATAGACTCATAGACTTTAAGGTCAGAAGGGACCATTATGATCATCTGGTCTGACCCTCTGCATGCTGCAGGCCACAAGACCCTTCCCTGGACTCTGCTGTTGAAGTCCCCAATCCTGTGTTTTAGTGACTTCAATTGGCAGAGACCCTCCTGCTAGCGATCCCTGCCCCATGCTGCGGAGGAAGGCGAAAAACCTCCAGAGGCTCAGCCAATCTACCCTGGAGGAAAATTCCTTCCCGACCCCAAATATGGCGATCAGTAATACCCCGAGCATGTAGGCAAGAGTCTCTAGCCTGACCCTTGTTGGCCATTATGCTATTTATGTACCATTGCTTGGTTTTCCTTGGCTACTATGTTTTACCATTAAACCATTCCCTCCATAAACTTATCTAACTTAATCTTAAAACCAGACAGGTCCGTCGCCCCCACCGTTTCCCTTGGAAGGCCGTTCCAATATTTCACCCCTCTGACAGTCAGAAACCTTCGTCTAATTTCAAGCCTGAACTTCCCCACGGCCAGTTTATATCCATTCGTTCTCGTGTCCACATTAGTACTAAGCTGGAATAATTCCTCTCCCTCCCTTGTATTTATCCCTCTGATATATTTAAAGATAGCAATCATATCCCTGGAAGAGAACCCAGCTCTCCTGGCTCTCAAGCTGATGTTCTAACCTTTAGGATGTGCCACCAAATTAATTGCAAAATTAATTGCAAAATATTTATACCTTTTTAGGCTAAATCAGAATTAAAGTATCTCAAGTTGCTTTCCTTAAGAAGCAAGAAAGATTGCCCATGCTAAGCTCATGCCCATTCATAAGATCTGCAATTACAATTGTGCTTGTGTTTGAATTGGACAAAAATGCTACAATCTGTCTATTTGCTCGGCAAGGTGTGGCTGTAGGAGTGGAGAACGTCCTTTCACAGAACTCTACTCACTGACCTGTAACCCAAATTTCTTTTGCTCTTTTTAGGTGATTACAGACTTGGAAGAACAGCTGAACCAGCTGAGTGAGGACAATGCAGAACTGAACAATCAGAATTTCTTCCTGTCAAAGCAGCTTGATGAGGCCTCTGGGGCCAGTGATGAGATAGTACAGCTGCGAAGTGAGGTTGATCACCTCCGTCGAGAGATCACTGAGAGGGAGATGCAGCTCACCAGTCAGAAACAAGTGAGAGTTTAGAAATTCTGTTTAAAATCTCTTCATGACACTTATCTTCTTGCAAGACTCTGACTAGCTAAAAATTCTTTCTAATTTGGAGAAATAATGGAGAGTGTTTATAACTTTTATAGCAACTTGACCCTACAATGACCGCTCTGGGAGGGAGTGTAAGAATGCACTGAGATCTTTAGTATGTCCCTTTGTGGCTCACTGCAACATTGGCAAAGAATGGTGCTTCCTAGTTGTTCATTTTTGCTTGTGGCTAAAGCCATCATGAGGTATTGCTGAGATTAAAGGCAACTCTGGTTAAATGCGTAAAATACAGGCCTTGAAATAAATGAGATGTGACTTACCAGTTGATGCTGTGGATTTGCATGTAGTGTAATTGAAATGGTGAAGCTGTATCTTAAAAAGTGCATGTTTGATGTGGGAAGTGAGAATTAATGGGAGGATTTATTTTTAGACAATGGAGGCCTTGAAGACAACATGCACAATGCTGGAAGAGCAGGTGATGGACTTGGAGGCCCTGAATGATGAACTGCTAGAGAAGGAACGTCAGTGGGAAGCATGGAGAAGCGTTCTAGGGGATGAGAAGTCCCAGTTTGAATGTCGGGTGCGAGAATTACAGAGAATGTTGGACACAGAGAAACAGAGCCGGTATGGCTTTTCTCTTCATTAATCTTTGTGTAAAAGTGCTCTGTGGAATATAGTTCAATATATACATATAGAATGTGAGACACTAATTTGCACCTAATATTCATTTATATGAGGTAAATCTGGAAGATGGATATTTAAACTGATACATGTGACTCTCCAGTGATGTGTTCCCTTTCATTCCTGTGCAAGGGCACTGAATTCAGAAAATAGTTTTTCTAACTAACTTGCAAGCTATCTTTCAAACTAAACCTGGACTTCTACCATGATATGGTAAACTCATCTTTGATTCTCATTCCTTGTTCTGGTGACTTTGAATTCCCAAGCAGTAGTTCCAGCAGGGGCTGAGAACAGGATTGTGTAATGTGGAAGCATCACAATAAGATGACTGGCTACATAAACCAACATTTTGAGTTTGAGGCAAGCCTCTGAAAGTGGCTATTGATGTCCTGGCATCCTAGGAAGAGGTCAGTCCCAGAGAGGAAATCATCAGGTAACATTTTTTCCATTTTTAATACAGAGTGCGAGCAGATCAGCGTATTACTGAATCCCGCCAGGTGGTAGAACTAGCTGTTAAAGAACACAAAGCGGAGATTCTTGCTCTCCAGCAAGCACTGAAGGAGCAAAAACTCAAAGCTGAGAGTCTTTCTGACAAGGTCAGTATCTTTTTACCTTAATCTTCTATATATTCACTAAAGAAAAATGTGTCAACTCAGGTGTTTGTGATAAAAATGTAGTTTTGAGCTGAACAGTCTTTCAGTTGGAGGGGTAAATTTTACAAAAAGACTGAAGCCTCTCTTGTTGAGGATCCAATTCTGAAGGCCAAGAGCCTAGCTTTCCCATCAGTTAAATTTAACCCAAAGAGCTGATCCTGACATCATGGGTGTTAATGAAATCTCTAACTGATGTGACATCCACATTTGCGCAGCAACAGCCAAACCCCTTTAAAAAAAAAAAAACAAAAAACAAGCAATAGGTAATATTTTTTCATTCTAGCCTTTTATGTTTGACTGGTGAATTTGGATTTTAAGATCTTTGCGTCTTATAATATTTGTTCACATCTATGACTATTTATATGTATGTCTGTCCCAACTGCCTAGCTCAATGATTTGGAGAAGAAGCATGCAATGCTGGAGATGAATGCACGCAGTTTACAACAGAAGCTTGAGACAGAACGTGAGCTCAAACAGAGGCTTCTGGAAGAGGTAAGGGATACCCTGTGAGGGAATTTCATGTTATAAAAATTTATATGGAAAGATCCACAATGTGAACCCACAAAATAGTTGTTCTAGGTTTCAATGAAGCTAGAAAATTCAGAATTAATGCCAAAGATCCAGGTTGCTACTCTATCCTTCCTTAATGTTGCTGTGCAGAATAGAAAGTAAATCAAAATGGTATGTTAGTTTTCACTTTGGAGAAGGGTGGTTATCCCAGAGATGATGTCTCATCACCTATCGCAATTAAGGTGGTTTTGGTTTTGCCTCATCATAGCCTTGGAGTTTTGGTGGCTCTGTGTGCTTTGGTTGGTTGTGCGGAAAGATAGCTTCTTCTGCCACAGGTCGGGAGCAGAGACCTGAGCACTTGTAATAAATTTAATCTCACAGATCAACCAAATATGCAGATGCTTGACTTTGTTTCTAAGAAAGGTCTTTCTTAGAGAGAAATGTTGAGGTAGCTTTTGGTGTCTGTGTGAAAGGCTTGGAAAACTGGCATCCAGAAATTCTTGCTGTTGCTGTCTCCCTCACTAGTTTAGCTAGCAGATATAGAATTTCCAAAAACCAAACAAAGCAAATTACTTCACCGCTTTATTTATTTGTGTGGGTGTTTGTGTAAAAATATATTAAAAAGGCAGCATTGCTATGAACTCATGCAAATCACTGGTATTAAAAATAATAATATGGCACTTTGGGAAGAAGGAAAGATTCTGGGATTTTATAAATAGGGTAAATTAATATTTGAGCTATAAAATAAATAGATGCTTAATTTTAAGTTCTTGGAAGATGCGGGTGCTGCAAGAAACATTAACATTTGGCCCTTGTTTTCCCACTAATAGCAGGCAAAGCTGCAGCAGCAAATGGATCTGCAAAAAAACCACATCTTCCGCCTGACTCAAGGCCTGCAAGAAGCTCTGGATCGAGCAGATCTTTTGAAGACTGAAAGGAGTGACCTGGAGTACCAACTGGAAAACATTCAGGTGAGGGTCAGTAAGAGGAAAGCAAAAGGGATATTGTAACAAATAGCAAATATGAGGTTTTCAGTACATGGCCTGTCATTGTTATGTGCCATTTCCTACTACTGGATGAAGTCAGCTCTGCTTGAGTGTTTGACTTCCTGCTTGGTCTTCCATACTATCTCATCTCTGATTGTTATGCTGCTGTTTTTCTATTGCTGAGGTTTAATTTTCTTTTTTCGTGTGTGGTTCACAGGTTCTCTATTCCCATGAAAAGGTGAAAATGGAGGGCACTATTTCTCAGCAAACCAAACTCATTGACTTCCTGCAAGCAAAGATGGACCAGCCAGCCAAAAAGAAAAAGGTGGGTTAAAGGTTTGGGTGGCAGAATTCAGGAAACTAGCCATGGAGTCAATGACTGAAATCTTCATGATTTAGTTATTTACTGTGTGTTCGAAATATTTTTTATTTTTTATCCTTACTGCATAACACAAACACATTCCAGTTTAAGGAACATTATAAATGACTGAAAAAAGCTTTATCAGGCAACATGTCCGCCTTGTGGCCTGTCAGTATTTCTGTTTCCACAATAAGTCAAGTTGCAGCCCACTAAAAACACCTCTGCAGCAACTAGGGAAATATGAACCTTCCCGTTTTTTTTAACGAAAATGTACAAACAAGTTTTAAAAATGGTAAGTATATGTGAATGTATTAGAATCAGGAAGGGTTGATCTTTTAGTTAAATCACAGGGTAGGTAGTCAGGAGTCCTATTTCTAGCTTTGCCACAGACCTCAGTGTGACCCTGAATTAAGCAATTTAATCTATACCAGCTTGTGAAATGGATATAATGTTAATCTATGTCAGGGGCGTTGAAGCTCAATTCACTAGTGTTAACACTCATCGAGATCCTCTGTTAGGTGCTATAGGAAATGCAAGGTATTGGTGGTATTATACGGGCAATGTACATTGCTTATTTAAATTAAAATAAACAAAGTTCTCAACATTTTTCTCCAACTCCAATTAAAAGCCTATCCTTTTGTACATCATAATTACCACTAGGCCCTCTGGCCTGCAGTTAGTTAGTTTCCCTTTGCCTAGTTTAAATCATCTCTTACTAGGAGTTAGGAGTTGTCTGTGTGTTTCTGTTGCTAGGGCCTGTTTAGTCGGCGGAAAGAGGACCCTTCTTTACCCACACAGGTTCCCCTGCAATACAATGAGCTGAAAGTGGCACTGGAGAAGGAGAAGGCCCGTTCTGCTGAGCTGGAGGAGGCTCTACAGAAAACACGCATTGAACTCAGATCTGCTCGAGAAGAAGGTAGGGGGGGTAACAGAAAAGTTGAATCTGGAGAAGAGAGACATTTTGGCCCCAAAACTTGCCTTAAATTGTGCGTCTCTATAACAGTAAAATTACTGTCTAATTCCTACTTTGTCTGCTGCTTTGAAGATGCATTAGGGCTACATGTTTTCTGCACATTGTAACCCTTGAATGGTTACATAGAACCATGGCTGGAAACTAGCCTCATACTGGATGAGTTAACAAGTTGTATTTGTCTCTGTAGCTGCCCATCGGAAAATAACAGACCACCCTCATCCATCCACTCCTGCCACAGCCAGACAGCAGATCATCATGTCTGCCATAGTCCGCTCCCCAGAGCATCAGCCAACTCCCATCAGCCTCCTTGCTCCACCCTCAAGTCGCAGAAAGGAGTCCTCCACACCAGAGGGTAAGTCTCAAGGAGAATATGAAATGCTTGTTCCTATTCAGAATATCCACCCCCCCCCCCCTTTTCAAAACCATCTTTTCTCTTTTCATGCAGGTGTGTATAATGACATGTGCACAAGTATTGGTGAGCTCTAGGTAGCAGACTTGGAAAGTAACGTGAGGGGAATTGGAGCCTAGTTTGTATGAGGGAAAGGGGTTGTGTTACCTATTTGTGAGGGATGAATTTTTGTAAAAACTCCTGTCATAATAGAAGTCTTGGATCATCCCTTCTTGCTCTTGTTCTGCAATCTAAATCTCTGCTTGAATGAAATTTCAACACCGCTTATTTTATAAAACTTCAGTTAAAGTCTTTCTGTCTGTTTGAGTTTTTTTTAATTGATTGATTAAAAGAAATCTAGTTTTTGATAGAGAATCCTTTAAATAGTGTGTCTGGAATTAAACTTTTTTCTAATGTTTTTTTCTGCTCCCTTGTTGATGTTAGTAGGTGTTTTTCAGCAAGGAATAAATTCTCTGGGAGATAGTGAAGCTGGCTAGACTCAAAGAGCTGTGAAATGCATGAAGTAAACATACTGGGGGGAAAAAAAGGTTTTTTTGCTAACTTCTGTGTGTCTTAAGTCTCAGTAAAGACTGACAATGAAAAGTGCCAACAAAATCCATTCCAATCTTACTGTTGTTCCATATTGTGCCGCTTCAAAGTCACAATGGTCTTTGTAAAACAGGGACTCGTACAGAGGCTACGCTGCCCTGCATCAGCACAAAACAGGGCTGTTGTAGGCTTCACTCTTCAGACTGTACTTTACTTTCTCAACTACAATTCTGCATTGATCAAAAGGGTGTGTGGATGTTTCCTCCCTGGTTGGCATATCTTTACTTGTCTAAGCGGCAACTTCATTCAGCTGAGCAGAGAATGCCCTATAAAGGGGAAGGAAGGGCAGTAGGCATGAGGAGACGCATGAAGTGTGCATGGAAAGGGCAGGTACTGGGTGAGAGGAGAAGTTGGATCCTTATGAGTAAGGAATGAAGGAAGAGATGCATGCTGTCGAAAATATGGGGCGAGACTCATCAGCAAGAAGGATGCAATTGAAAATTAAGGGGCTATGCTCACATGTATATGAGAGAATTGGTATTAGGATGGTCCCTGGGTGGGTCATAACAATGGGGATTGAACCCCAGACCTCTGAATCTAAAACCATAAGCCTCTACTGCCTGAGCTGAAAGACCCAGGTCTGTTAACACTTAGAAACTCATATGTCAATGGAGGTGGAAAGAGAGCCATGCTTTGTAAGCATGGATTACATAGACTTAAGGAGAGATGTCCTCAATCATGGGTAAGGGATGGGTATGGGTAGTATGGGAAGACATATGCAGCAGGGAAAAGACTTGATATGAGGGATGAGATTTGTTCACTGCCAATCAAATGTATTGGCAGGTGTTGAGATGTGCTCATTGGTCAGCCCTGAAAGTTGGGGTATGAAGTTGGTATGGGGAAAGCATGCTCAGTATCTAGCATAGGTAAAGTGAGAGAAGCTGTGGTGAAAGGCTTGTTTGTTGGCAGCACAGTCCTTTGTGACATCTAGTCTGACCTCCTCTATAACATAGGCCATAGAACTTTCCCAAAATAATTCCTATATCTCTTAGAAAAAGATCTGATCTTGATTTAAAAACGGTCAGTGATGCAGAATCCACCATGACCTTGGTAAGTTGTTCCAATGGTTCATTACCCTCATTGTTAAAAATGTACACTCTATTTCCACCAATTTCCAAAACTGTTTAGTTTCAACCTCCAGCCATTGGATCGTGTTATACCTTTTGTCTATCCCTGTGACATTTTTCCCCCCTTCCAGAGTTCAGTCGGCGTCTGAAAGAGCGAATGCATCACAATATCCCTCACCGTTTCAATGTGGGGCTAAATATGAGGGCAACAAAATGTGCAGTGTGTTTGGATACTGTGCACTTTGGACGTCAAGCATCTAAATGTCTTGGTAAGAGCAGGGTGTGTGAGTGAATGGAGGGCAATTGAATGCTAGAATGGAGGGTTAACACTTCAAGTCATTCAGAATAGTCTCTCATGTCCTTGTTCAGTGAAGACGGTGAGCTTCTCCACCAACAGCCTTAATTACATTTTTTAGGTGTCCGTGGAAAGAGACTGTTCTCTTTATTTGGGAAAGCAGGTGACTGATTCCCTCTCCTAGCTACCATATGGTTATTTTGCCCATATTGCCTTGCTAAAAACATCCGGGAACTGAGACAGTGTGTGACTACCAGGAACTCCTCACCAGGGAAAGTATGTTGTTTTCTGGACCAGCACTGCCTCTGAGAACTGGAGAAATCACTCCAACTTCTTTCTCGCTCCATGGGAGTATTTGGTAACATATTCTGCGCCATCAGAGACTTCACGATCCAGTTCTTTCTCCCTGCAAAGAAAGATTGTTGAAAACATCAGATGGATATATTGAACAGGGGGAGGTGGGGGTGTCTCTGAGTGGCTGAATGGACTGGGCCATGTTTTCTGGTGTATGTCCTTATAAAGTTTTACTCTCCCAGAATGCCAAGTGATGTGTCACCCAAAGTGCTCAACATGCTTGCCAGCTACATGTGGACTGCCTGCGGAATATGCCACACACTTTTCTGAAGCCTTCTGTCGGGACAAATTGAACTCTCCAGGACTGCAGCTGAAGGAGCCAAGCAGCAGTTTACGTCTGGAAGGATGGATGAAGGTGCCAAGGTATAAACATGAGTCTTTGTGCCAGAGCAGGTGGTGACACATATGGAGCAGTGCTGTAATTATCCCAGATCGTGAGGCAATTTCGCTGAATTCTCTCAATATTTGCAATTGCAATCTTGTGTTACCAATGAAATTTATCCCCCAAGGATTTGCTTGCCACTCCAATTCAGAAACTTGGTGGAAATTCTGATGTTCTTTTGTGCTTGCTGTGTTTTCAGGAATAATAAGCGTGGACAGCAGGGCTGGGACAGGAAATTCATTGTCCTGGAAGGAACTAAAGTGCTAATTTATGATGCTGAAGCAAGAGAAGGTAACTTCACACCTTCAACAAACAAGATTTGCCTTTTCTGTTTTCTGACATTATTCATTGTATTGAAGGGTCTAATGAATATGTTAACATTCGCTATTGCTAATTTGAACTGACGTGTCTAATAAGGCAGAATTGTTTTTTTCCCCCCTTTAGGATTTTATTAACCTTACATGGTTTAAATATTGGAAGTAACCTTGTGCTCCAGCTATGAAAAACCCAATGTGCTACCCACTTCCTTCCTCCAGTTCTTCATTATTTTCTCACTACTTTCTTGTTTCTTTGGGGCTTGTTCTCATTCATCTTCATGTCCCTTCCCCTTCTCCTGAAAGCTGGACAGCGGCCTGTGGAGGAGTTTGAGCTGTGCCTTCCTGATGGAGATGTAACTGTTCATGGGGCTGTAGGAGCTACTGAACTTGCAAATACAGCAAAGACAGGTGAGAATCAGTGCAGCTGAGGTAGAATGGATTTCAACTGATCCATGAATATGGCTTGGCATCCACCAGCAGTTAACTATGGTAGAACAGATCTCATTCTGCAGTTAACCTTTTAAACTGCTGTTCTGTAATATCATAAATCTTTCTGAGGTTACCTCTATTTCAATTAGGTATGCCTTGTGAATAGTTCAGACATCTAGCGTTGGATCCACAAAGTTGATTTCTTCTCTCCTGATGGTTGAACTGTGAATGAGGTACTCTTTCATTCAAATAGAGGTAAACCTTAGAATGGCTTTATAAAGTTATTATAAAGCACTTTTAAACATAGTTCATATAAACTTCATCCTTCAGTGCCCTCCGCCAATCTGAATTTTCAAAGTGTATGTTCCAGCAGTAAACCATTAACCTGAAATAATATGAGGCATATGGAATCAGTTATTCTCTAAGAAGTAGTATTAATTGTATTGTACTGATTGTGTATATATGGAATTGAACTGATTTAAAGATAATACATCTCTTGGGTTTAATATTGTAGGTTAGAGAGTTCAGCTATCAAAAGTAGGAACATTATTGTTTCTTAAAACAGATTATTGAACAACAATTAAAAAAAGGAAACTGTCGTCTTGTGTTGCATAAGCCAGTGTTACAGACATGGAAGAGATTACTTAGTGACTTGCTTTTAGAAAGCATACACTGTGTAACAGTGCAGAGAAAACTATCAGGGATCGCTTCAGTCATAGGGCTTTTTTTTAAAAAGGAACTTCTGTGTTATAGCTGACACTTCTCTTCCTCTCTGAATAAAGGCTGATAGTTAATCTTTACTTAGCAGATAGAAAGATGGAAACCATACACACAATGCTATCAATTTTTTTTTTTTTTTTTTTAGCTTTAATAGCTAATTTGCAGCACCCATCTTTACTGATAGTATAAATTGTAGCAGTAAACATCTTGTTATGATGACGTCCTCTCTGACAGAGATGAAGGATGCTAATTTAAGCCAAGTGAAAATATTCCAAGTGCTAATCCCGATTTTGTTCTCTCTGTGCAACACCTTAGATGTGCCATATATACTAAAGGTGGAGTCTCATCCACACACCACATGCTGGCCTGGGAGGACACTCTACTTACTAGCACCTACGTTCCCTGATAAGCAGCGCTGGGTCACTGCTTTGGAGGCAATAGTGGCAGGAGGGAGAGTTTCCAGGGAAAAAGCTGAGGCTGATGCTGTAAGTACAAATAATAATAATTTAATCTAATAATAAACTATTCTTGGAGGGAACCATTTTGAAATTTTCTTTCTTAGTATCTGCCATGCTGAGTTTGAAATGAAGTTAAACTAGTTAATATTATTTCTGTCTTTAATATCATGCAATAGGAATACCGTGAGCCATGGTTTACAAGGAGATTGATGCCTCACAGTATCACACCTTCTTTCAGATCCGAAAAATAGCCAATCTCAGAAGGCGGCTTATTTTTTCCCCCTCCTTTGTGATTTGTTAGCTGTTTATTCCTGACAAAAATGGCGAGTTAAGTGGTCTCACTGCTGTTTCATTTAGAACAGCCCTTTTCATCGCTATAACGTTCCAGATACAAGGAGATTGTGCTTTTTGGCATTGCATATTCAAATTTTGGCTACTGAGTCAATGGAAATCTGACTAGCAGGAGTAGTCCAGGATGTTAATTAGAACTCTCTTGATTTTCTTCCCAACTATTACACTGTTTGGCAGTCTCTCTTTTAAACGTTTCTGTTTAGTTTTTCTAACCACTTTGTGGGTGTTGAGACTCATCAGGATTTCCTAAGTTGTATCTCTTCTCAACTGTTCCCTGTTCAGGTAAGAGTTGGGATGTGTATGTGTCTTGAAGGAACCTCAGTGCCACTCTGTAAGAAACTAGTATATGAATCTTCTGCTAACTTCTGTGTTATTAATAGACTGATGTGACTGTCTTAAAGCCTCCTTTCTGCTTGGGCTCAACTAGAGAGACATGCATGCTTGTTTCCTCACTTTCCTAATAATTGTGCCTTGTTAAGTGGCAGCTTATGAACCCTTTGCAGATAGAGTCCCTACAGCTTTGACACACATTTTGTGTGACAGAAGAACTCTGCTTTTCCACAGCTGAATGCTGTGCATGAGCAGATGGTTGCAGTTCAGATAATGATCCATTGTTTAGTGTTTGCTACAACCAATGTAGCACGAGTCTGGAGGCAATAATGTGCGTTAAAGTTTTGAGACGTGATTGTACATGCTGGCTCTTCAGATTGCTGTGAGTCAGTGCTAAGTGTTGTCTAAGAGTTTGATTTGTGTTTCCTAGTTAATCATACTGTGTTTTCTTTTTGTCACTTACAGAAGCTGCTTGGAAACTCCCTGTTGAAGCTTGAGGGGGAAGACCGTCTGGATATAAATTGCACAATGCCCTTCAGTGACCAGGTGATGACATCAGTGTACAACACTCAACCTGGTCACTGTATACCTTGCGTGAAAGGAGTATGTGTATCCAGACTTGTAAATAGGAATATGTTTCCTTTTGTACCTTGGGGTTGGATTCTATTTTCCATTGGCTGGTGTTATGCATGAGTGAAATTTAGTCTTGGAGCATTTCTGTGATCTTCTTATACAGTGCTGACTGTTCAATTTTTGTCTTTATAGGTAGTACTCGTTGGTACAGAGGAAGGTCTCTATGCCCTGAATGTGTTGAAAAATTCCTTAACACACATTCCAGGACTTGGTGCTGTTTTCCAAATTCACCTCATAAAGGATCTGGATAAACTGCTCATGATAGCAGGTATGATGGTAGGAAGATGGCAGATTTTTGCTTTTGTAGAAGTGTTCTGATAAACGTTCTAGATTGTGACAGTTAAGGGGACACTCCTTACAGCACAGTGTCAGTGGAACTTGCTTTCCCTGGGTTCCTCTCTACTTTTTATGTATAGCTTTTCTGTGGTGCTCATCACAGAATCACTTCAGATTCTCATGTACACTAACGAATGAAGTAATGCTCACAATATCCCTGCACAAAGGGAGTGAGCTCTCTGTTTTTTACAGATGGGGGACTGAATAACAGAGGCCAACATTTTCAAACCTGAGTTTCTAAGTTAGTCTTCTTAATCTATATTTAGCACCTAAATAAGTGTTCTGGTTATCGGAGGTGCTGAACACTCCGTGCTGTGATTGAAGTCAGCCATAAACGTTTGTTGATTCCCAAACCTCTCCTGGACTACTTTGGCTGTCTGTATAGTGGAGAGGAACCGTTCTTTGCGAAGAGCTCTCTCAGGCAGAGCCAGTCAAGACCCCGTCCTGCTGTTTCTGTATCATTCCCACAGGTTAGAAGGGAAGCAGGCAATGGAACAGTGAGAGCAGCTCTTTCCCTTCCCCTCCCATGCAGCAGCAGAGATCTGCTGACAGCCCCCCTCCCCCCCCAGCACACAATGGAGTTGCTCTGGAGGCTGCCAGGGAAGTGGTGGGTGACAATTATGGGGGGTGGTGTCCCCTATTGCCTCTTTGAAGTAGTGGGGCTGTTGCAAGGCCTAACTCGGAATACATTTTCAATTTTTAATCAGCTACACTCCTTTTTCTTTGTTTTTAACAGTCGCCCTGAAGGGCCACAGATTGGGCACCACTGTCCTAGGATCTGCAGCACCATGACCCTCTAATGCTCTAACAGAGGGTCCCACAATGCTTGCCCATGTAATATAACTAGGGCTGCTTTCATCTTCTGCTTTTTATGTCCCTCAGTCTGAATGCGAATTGGAGCAATATACTTTCCCAATGGTGCTTAGCTCTCCGTCCTGCTCTTTGCCTAGAAGGACTAGATAGATAGCACAATTTAATATCGAAACCTCCTATATAATGTTTGTAGGGAATCAACAAAAAAGCTTCACAAATTTGCTGTATAATATTAAGATGCCCTAGCATTTAAACAGTATTTCAAGTTTGTAGGAAAGAAAGTAATTGTAGACAAAAGTCACACCCAATGTGATATTTGAAAAGGTGATATTCCTGAAAGCTCAGGGTTCCAACATGGGTCAAAGTGATCCTTAACTGTAGCACCATGAGGCTCTACTGCAAACTTGTGTGGGCAGAAATGATAAAGCACCTTTCACTTGAAAAGGAGGGGTCTCCTTCGCTAATCTAGGCAGTGCCTTCATGGGGCCATGTACTAATGTCTTTCAGCTAGAACCAGCAACTATAACAATCCAAGGAGACAGTGCTTGTTTTCCCGGGTGTATTTATTACTCCTTTTTTAAAGTCCTTTTTCACATGGAATTATTTTTTACATGTACTGTGTTCTGTAGCTGTTACCGCAGTAACAACCCATAATGAGAAGCTGCTGCTTATGTAACAGAATAGGCTCTTGCAGTGAAGAGTGAAATTCTCCCCTTGCTTGACTATCTTACATTGAAAAAATATAACTGTTTCTGTCCTCAGGAGAAGAGAGGGCTCTGTGTCTTGTTGATGTAAAGAAAGTGAAACAGTCTCTAGCCCAATCTCACCTCCCAGCCCAGCCTGATATCTCACCAAACATCTTTGAGGCTGTCAAAGGATGTCATCTTTTTGCTGCTGGCAAGGTAGGATATAGATCTTTTGTGCCCTGGGCTGTACTTTAGTTTATCTATTGATCCCAGGCCCAGGGAGACAGTAGAAGGGATTGATTGCCAGGTTTAATCTTCATCAAATCAGCAACTTTATTTCTTGTCATAATCAGCACATCCAGGAGCTACATACTTGGTTTTTTGTATTTTTCTCCAAATAAAATGAGTAAAGGGGGGAGAAGTGGGGAGGGGAAGGAGCTTGAAGGGTCTATTGCAAATATAAACAAGCACAGACAACCAATACATGGAACATGCTAACCTGTTATATGATACAGACTGTGAGATAAACCTAACCTAACTGACTGAAGAAGAGTTTTGTATGAGTTGAAAGCTATTCTTTCACCAACAAAAGTTGGTCTAATAAAAAATATTACTTCCTCCACCTTGTCTCTCTGACTGTAGACATTTGCTCTCCGTTTTTAGACTCTTATGATTAATACATTTCTTATTCCTCTGTCTTTGCTCTTGAACACAGAGTGATGCTTACCCAGGTAGTGAATTTTGCTCATGCAGTTGTATCATTCCGCAACGTTCAGTGTATTTGCCAATTTCAATGTGAAACTCTTGGCCACTGCGGAAGTTTTCAGCAGGAACTGCTTATGCAGATTAATCAGATCCGTGACAAGTTGAACATAATTCATTTCTAAGCATTGTTTAAGATACAAGTTCAAGAAGTTAAAGATCTAACCTGCCTGGGTTAATCCGGGTTCATTATCCCTCTTAATAGGAACATCATTCTATTAAAAGCTTCCTGTTCTTTTAATTAACTTGCTTCAACTACAAAAGAAATCGCAGAAGCAGTCTGGATGTGTGCTGTCCTTTAGGAGTGTGAAAAGGCTTTTCATTCTTTCACTAATCTGCAGTTACGCCCCACTGTCCTATTACAAATATTACTCACTCATCTCTGCCAACATCTCGGAACCTTTCACCAAAGAGAACTGTTTCATGTGTTCAGAATATGTTCCACAGCTTTAGTGTGAACGTCTCTATTGCCATCTCTAACCATATTTTTAACCTGCTCTGTAGGTTGAGAACGGACTCTGTATCTGTGCAGCCATGCCCAGCAAAGTGGTGGTTTTGCGCTATAACGAGAGCCTCAGCAAGTTCTGCATCAGGAAGGCAAGTTTACTGATTTCTCTCCGTAGTTCACATATTCATAACAATCCAGCGTGAGACTCCACTCTGCTGAGGAGCAAGGGCCTAAACCTAGGTTGCTCATACCGATTTTGCTTGCTAGCTAAAATGACAGTAAATTGTAACCTGCTCCAGTTAAAATCAGAGCTGATAGCTATTTTGGGTATGTCTGCATTGCAATTAAAAACCCGTGTTTGCTTCTTCCACCAATAGCTGAATCGGGCTTGAGCTATGGGGCTGTTTAATTGCAAGTGTCCAAGCCACTTGAGTCTTGAGAACCTAACCGGTTCTTTTGTAACCAACTTTGTTAAAAATACAAATTCTTCATTCTCTCATTTAAAGTCTGTTCAAAAAATAAATTTGATTGGCAGCATTCCTCCCCCCTCCCCCCATGCAACTCTTGCCTTTAAGGCCTGGAGGTGCCCAATTTTATAGTGCCTCAACCTAGTTGACTGTTAATATGTAACACTGTGGATAACTAAGGATCACTGCTTTACTCTGACTCTACTTCTCAAATCTCTCCTACATCCTCTCCACCCCCATAATGGGGCCGTACAGTGAACACCACAGCATGCGATTTAGAGTATTTGTCTAATTTGTAGCTGACAAAGGTGTAGATGACCGTTGCATGGTCTGTCTGAAAGAAACAAATGCAATCGCTTGGCTTTTCACAGATGCAAAAGCTGATCTGGCTGTAACTGTTGCTGCTTGCACTTCTAATGGTAGCTGGAGTTCAACCAGATTCATGGTGTGCACACCTGCCTTCTAAAGAGCCAGTAAAACCCCCGTAGAGAAGGAAACTCATGGATTAGCAGGCACATTAATGCTAGTTCTGCCAGCAAGAGAACTGTTCCACCCGCTGGAGATTGCAGGCTCGCAGTCTGCAGTTGTTAAACACCTTTTACAGAGGGAAATATTGCCACTCAGAATCCTATGTAATAAGAGAAATGTTTAAACAAATACAGGGGAACTAATGGAACAGAAAAGTTGAATAAGGATCATCTAGGCCTGTCCTTGTCCTTCTCTTCCAGGAGATTGAAACTTCAGAGCCATGTAGCTGTATCCATTTGACCAATTACAGCATCATCATCGGAACCAACAAGTTCTATGAAATTGAGATGAAGCAGTATACCCTGGAGGGTAGGAGTCATTTCCTGTCATAAATAAACAGCTCTGTGAATGTTCCTTTGGGGTAGATACTTGTCTACCTACATGGGAGCAAGGGGTATGAACTTACAGAAAGGCTGGTGCTGACATTGCTGTTCCTTTCTTCCCCTTTACAGAGTTTCTCGATAAGAATGACCACTCCTTAGCCTCTGCTGTGTTTGCTTCTTCCACCAATAGCTTCCCAATCAGTATCATACAGGTGAACCCTACAGGACAGAGGGAGGAGTACCTGCTTTGTTTCCATGGTAAGTGTATCATGTGGCTGCTGGACTAGCTTGCTCATCTGCACAGCATTTGTCACAAGATACCTGGGAACTGTAGTGATGGGAGGCTAGCCATTGGGTGGGCATGATCATATTGGGTAACATTATTGCTGGAAATGGCATGTTAGACTGTAGGTCATGTTGTGCAATAGAAAATATTGTTAAAATATGTTGGTCAGATTCCTTCTGGGTTACGTTAAGATCTCGGTGCCTGTCAGTCAGCTCTTCTTTGAGTGTCCTCTGCATATTCCCTTTAACTCCAATAATAATCCTTCAGGTATTTACAGTAACTGCCTGCTTGGACAGCAGGCACACTTTTATGACTAATATTTCTGTGTTTCTCCTATTTGGAGATGCTGGATTCCTAGAAGTGTAAGGAATAATAACTTTGCCTTACTCAGTATAAAGAGGACTTGGACTGCAACAACTGAACTATTGAAATCATTCCTAAACCAGCAGTGTTTGCAAGCATTATGTCAATGAGCGTAATTTAATTCTGGCTACTGTAGAATTCACTAGCTGCAAAAGATGGCCCTCATATTTCTGTTGTAAAAACCCACCTTTGCTTGCCTTCCTCTTTAAAAAAAAAAATATCCAGCCACAAGCAAATGACACTGGTGATTGTTCTCTGCAGAGTTTGGTGTCTTTGTGGATTCCTATGGAAGGCGCAGTCGGACGGAAGACCTGAAATGGAGTCGCTTGCCTTTGGCTTTTGGTAGGTGTTGAATGACGTTTACCATTTTTGTGCTGGTTCCACCCAGTTCCAGTGTTCCAAAATATTCAGCATTCTGGGGGTTATCACATCCAGGAAACAGCCCCAGTGGGAAGGATCCCCTTCAGACTCCGTGTTTTCTAGTGGTTACAAATAATTATAAACCTAAATAGATGTAGCAGCCTTTCTGAAGCATGAAGAACAAGAGGAAAATTAAATCAAAGTGATACATTTGATTAATATTCCCAGCCTGACAGTGACTAAATTGGCCACTGGTATTTTTAATGATGGATGCTTGGATGTGTCTGAAATATTCAAGAATCTGGCATATCAAAATGAAATCATAGGGTCTTTTGCAGTTCCTAATAGATTTTGTCCAGTCAATAGTCCATTTTTAAATCCCTTTTGTGTGATATAATGGTATGGGAGCAGATAGGTACAAGGTAATGCTTCTTTAAGCTTGTTTCTCCCCATTTAGCAATATAGTATATAGAACTGCTACAGAAAACCCACATCCTTAGTCTTCCCTATGGACTGCAGGAGGGCAGGAAAATGTTAGCTTCATCTTGCAAGTTTCCTGACTAATTTTTACTAATGTCGAGTCTGTGCATGGTGTTCTTTCTCCGCTGCAGCCTACAGAGAACCCTACCTGTTTGTGACTCATTTCAATTCCCTGGAAGTGGTTGAGATTCAGGCACGTGCTTCTCTAGGGTAAGTCATGTTCTGCTCAGCACTTTGAAGAGAAGAAATATGCTTTGCTGCAGGGGCAATAGCTTTCCAAGAATAATCCGTACAACAACCGGATTATAAAGAGTTTTTCTCTTTTCCCCTCCCCCCCCTTTCACTCAGCACTCCTGCACGAGCCCACTTGGATATCCCAAATCCTCGGTATCTAGGGCCAGCAATTTCATCTGGAGCAATTTACCTGGCCTCCTCCTATCAGGACAAATTAAGAGTGATCTGCTGTAAGGGAAATCTAGTGAAGGAGTCCAACAATGACCACCACAGAGGATCCTCCGCTACACGCAGGTATGAGTTACTGTGCTACATTCAGTGTCATTCCTCATGCTATGTATGAGCATTAGTTCTAGACCCCTTTCTCCAGTATTATTGCATGACAACCTCATTTTGTTCTAGTGGGAGAAGCTCAGCTTCTCTCAGAAGTATCAGGAAATCCTGCTGGTTTAACAGATCTTTTAAAATCCAGAGTGCCGGTGTCTCCCTTCTGGAACCTGAACTCTGTGGCCATACTTGGATAACTTCCTCCACAAATATTTTCAAAACAAAACAGGAGTGTTTTGTGATGTTAACAATACTGTTGTGAAAGAAGAGATGGCCCCGGGCGATGAAGAATCTCTGCATGCATCTGTATTGAGATTCTTTCTGAAATTATTTTAACTTTTGTGTCCAAAAGAAATCTTGCCAAGGAAGTACATTTCCTAATTGTTCTAGACAGATATCCCAGCTGAGTCCACTTTCAGGGCTGGTCTACACTGGGGCGGGGGGGTCGATGTAAGATACGCAACTTCAGCTACGGGAATAGCGTAGCTGAAGTCAATGTATCTTATTCTGACTTACCTCCCGTCCTCATGGCGCTGGTTTGATGACCGCGGCTTCCCCGTTGACTCCGCTACCGCCGCTCGCCCTGGTGGAGTTCCGGAGTCGACGGGAGCGCGTTCGGGGATCGAGACACGATATATTGATCCCCGATAGATCGATCGCTACCCACTGATTCGGCGGGTAGTCTGGACGTACCCCCAGATATCCAAAGTCCCATAGAACAGGAATATCTTGAACGTTTTGGAATTAAAAGAATTTACTCTAGAACAAATAGATAATTAGGCTGTGATGATTTCCATCAAGACCATGGGAAGGCCTTCTGTGTTGAAGTCTAGGGTGGCTGCCTTCCTCACTGAAAAATACTTCGCATAGAAATAGGTTATAGTCAGTTGCTCAGAGATCCCTAGTTGATCCCTAGATTAGTACTGGATGAATCAGAGATGAGTTTTTGCCACAAGTAATCTGGATGCTTTGTTCTCTTAACATGACTAAGAAAACCTGTACCAATGTTCTGTTTTAGAACAGTAATAAAATTCGATGTTTAAACATCGATACACTAAATCAATTTTTTTTTAATAAAATATTTCTTGGAATAAATTGCTTGGCCCTAGTCATGGAATTATTCCTTAGTTACAACAGCTGGGACTGACAGAACAGGATTTGGACTTGAAAGTCTAGTGCTAACATTCATTATTGCCATGAAAATGAAATACAAGTGGCTTGAAATGGTCTTTAAAAGCCACAATCCCAACCCTTTAAATACTGTATGTCTGAACGTGACAGTGTAGGAGACTCCGATAAGTGATGTGATCTTGTTCTGTTAAGCTGAGCGGGGACGAAGTGGCCGGGTAAGTGAATATTGTGACTGATAGTGCCCTGTTGTATAGTGAAAAGTGTTACCTATAAAAAGAGAGAAAAATCTAAAGCTTGGCAAATTTGTAACCTCTCCTCCTATCCTCTTATTTATCAGAATGTTTACTTAGACGTCTTGTAACTTTTGTGCTTCTTGAACAAATCCTATGAGGTGTAAATTAATTTTTAATGTACTTTCAAATAGGAAAACCCTACTGCTATATCCCTAGGAAAATAAGTAGTTCTTGTAGCTGTTACTTAGGGCTTGTCTACATTACCCGCTGGATTGAGGGGCAGCAATTGATCCAGCAGGGGTCGATTTATCGTGTCTAGTCTAGACGCGATAAATCGAGCGCTCTCCTGTCGACTCCGGTACTCCACCAGGGCGAGAGGTGCAAGCGGAGTCGAGGGGAGAGCGTCAGCCATCGACTTACCGCAGTGAAGACACCGCAGTAAGTAGATCTAAGTATGTCGACTCAGCTACGTTATTCACGTAGCTGAAGTTGCGTAACTTAGATTGATTTCCTCCCTCTTCCCCTTCTCCCCCTTGTAGACCAGGCCATAGACTTGATTTATGTTGAATATTCCTTAAGGAGCTGAAATATCTAATTTAGTAGACACACCCCTAAAGCTATGTAGTCTCCTGATGCAGAGATTTCTGCAGCAATACTTATATTTATCTTCAGAAGGAGGGTAAACCTCTCTTCTATAATACTTGATTTCTGGCTATAGCCTATTTAAAGCCACACTTATCTACCTCCTTTCATGAATTGTCATTTAGGCCTCTTTAGGACACCACGTTAAAGAAAAACTGCTGGTAAGAGGTTCCATTTCTGTAATAACGTTTCATCCAACCAGGACTTGGGTCTAGTGGCTGGTAACAAACCTTTGCAGTTGGTGCTATTATATCCACAGAGCACACAGCTGGGAACCTAGGAGTGTGGCTTTTCTGAACAGTTACAGGGAAGTGGTTGGCATTTGTCAGTAAGGCTGAATTAGCTCTGATGCTCTTTCATTTGAACCCTCTGGAATGACTGGGGGGAAGATATGTCCTCTAATAAAAATGTAATTCTAAGGTTTTTGTCACTCAGCTGTCCGCGCCCATTGTTTTTGAATGACAGCAGCCCTAATAAGAGAGGTCCCCCCACATATAATGAGCACATAACCAAGCGGGTAGCATCAAGCCCAGGACCACCAGAAGGTCCAAGCCACCCTCGAGAACCAAGCACACCACATCGGTATCGAGAGGGAAGGACAGAGCTGCGCAGGGACAAGTCTCCTGGGCGACCACTGGAGAGAGAGAAATCTCCAGGCAGGCTTCTGAGCACCCGCAGAGAAAGGTCCCCTGGAAGGTTGTTTGAAGAGCCCAGCAGGGGACGAACGCCTGTGGGAGGTGCAAGAACTCCACTCTCACAAGTCAATAAGGTAAGCTGGAGCTCTGTCAAATGTCTCATCATCTCAGGAAAGTATCTGAGTCTCCCAGTGCGGGGTGACTGTTTGTGCTGTGAAAAGCCTGTGTGGGTGAGGGGCTTCAACCTAAACCCACTTCAAAATATATGTGCAATCACAGTACATCGAAACATATGATCTGCATTGGCTATGTGAAAATCTCTTCCAAAGAGAATATTCCCCCCCAGCACTACTGTTATGCCATTGTCAAGGCAGCTGGTCCAACACTGGGTGTTCAGATCTGTGTATGACTACGGAACAGGTGTTGAAGGCATTGTATATCTGTGAATGAGGAGGGTCTCTGCACTGAGAGGAATCCGGCCCACATGAAATGGAAGGGGGATTTGTCTGGAAGAAGATGCTTGTCAGGAGCTCACTATATGCCATGTGAAGATGGTGGCCTTCATCACTGGTAGGGGGGAAGATTCATGACACATAGCATTTTCACCTAGACAAGGAGACACATGGGACTCAGTAGAACTCTGCTTCTGCCTCCTGCTGAAAGCTGTGCTGCTTATGTGTCTTGGGACTACATATAGGAGAACAGGAATGCTTTACTGCATCTTGTATAACTTGTGATTTTATTTCCCTGCTAGGTCTGGGACCAATCTTCAGTATAAGTCTCAGCTAGACAAACTTACTCCTCATCGTGATCTGCAGGAAAAACAAAGGAAATGTACTGAGTATATGCACTCCATGCTTCTGCTGCCCAGTTACCAAAACAACCTTCTTGGGCCAGAACTGGCTCCGCGTCAGGAGACATGTGACTCTAACAAGGATTGTCTGCCTCTCAGTTTATTTCCCTGCACCTTCCTGCAGTCATACTTTTTGCACTTTGTACTACTGTTACTCTTTCAAGCAGTTCATAAACTTTTTGTACTCTAGCTTTAGTCCTTAACAGTTCATCAAGGAAATCAAATGGGATGAGGATCCCAACCTAAATCTTAACGTGGTTAGCACCATTTACCAGATAATAAATCATAGTTTTGAAAAAGATGCTGGAATTTGTCATGGCCTTGTAAACTGAAAGGCCATGGTGACTTGGTTGCAATAGACAGCATCACTGGATAGTCTCTACAGAGCTCTAGAGAATTAACCTGGATCCGTTTGTTCCCCTGCCACTTTCAAAGCTCATTCTCTGTAGAATTGCCCCAGTGCAGCTTTGTTCAGCTGGATGAGGAGGAGGGCAGATCCCCTGATTAGATGGTCACAATCCCCCAAGCCCTAAAACAAAGTGCATTGTCTCTGACGTACTGGGGTACAAGACTCTTTACCCAGGTTTTCTGCATGGCAATTCACTGCATGCTGCTGCACCATCACTCCGGCTGCTCTCACCTCTTAGGTTGCTGTGCTAAGTATTGTATTGTACACCTCACTTGTAAATTAATTGAAGCCTTTAGATTACGCTGCAAACTAACCGCCATGATTTACTGGAGAATTTGGCACAGAAGAGAGTTACAATCCTTATTATATGACAAGAGAACTACAATCGCTATCCTTCACCTTCACACACCCCAGTGTTAAACACAATCCCAGTCAGAAATTGTATCAAAATCCTTAGTCATCATTTGCCATAGAGGCCACTCCTCACTGTGGTTAATAGGTTGCCCCCTGCCCCCCAAGAACATCACAGGAAAGCATGAGAAAGCAAGTGCACAGAATTGTCATCTCTCAACAGAAAGTTCTTCTTTCCTGTTCTGATTGTATCTTGTTGTACAGTAAGAGCTAATAGTCACGGCACTAGAGGATACTTGCAATAAACAGCTTTGGCGGTTACCAAACACCTCACCTTCGCTTTTGCCTCTAACCTCAAGCCATTTATTGCTTCATATTCTCCAATGCCATGAACATTATCCCTTGTAACTGAGCCAGAGAGCAAATGATTTTCAAGGCAGGTTTTGACCATTCAGTCTGCTTCAGTGACATGCTGAGTAAAAAAACATGTTCTCTATAAATGGAAAAGAGCAAAACTGCATCCAGTTTTCTCGTTGGCCAAGCCTTTTATCTTCTGCTTGTCCCTTGCCAGCCAGTGCTAACCTGTCCTAGACACCCATAAACCTCCAAATGCCTTGTCAATGCCCTTTGGCGAGTTTCATGGATATTGTGTTCTGTTCTCTTGTCTGTTGGGTTATTTTAGACCAGATGATTTGGCAGGAAACGTGCTGAAATTTGTCTCTTGGTCTCAGTATTTTGAAAGGTCACAGAGATCAGTCTTTAAATCTTTGCATCTCATGGAAGATCTTCATGACCTGAGAAATGGGCTTGTCAAGTCCTGAAAGTGTATATCTTGTGTCTTGTTTGTGAAATGCTTCCTGCTATAGAAATAGCTCAAAGGACTGTACATATTTACAAGAAACTTTATATTCGTAACAAAAGGGAATTGAATCGGTTTCTACTTTTTTATTGTAAACTGTGCATTTTTCAACACTAGCTTTTTGTTTTAATGGTGGTTGTGGACAGCCATCTTCAGACATGGAGGGGCCTCAGCTTAATCCTCCCAGATCCCATGAAGAAATATTGTAACATTAAATTGCAATCGAAAGCTTGTTAGCATTAATGAGGTTTTAGGTATCTAAAAGTACAGGATTTTTCTTCATTACCTTTTTTTATTGACAAGGGAGGGAATCAGAGGTACAGATCAAGCTCCACCTGGAAAATATTGAACTTTGTTGTTGAACAATAACCAAATAAAACAATTAACTATATTAACTAGCATGGTGAAATGACCTTTTCCTTCCATATAGGGTACCACTAAGCCATTCTAACAGATCAGCCACTAGCAGGAGCTATGTAATTGATAGGAGTGTAAGCCTACCACAGAGCTCACCTTCAGAATATTCTGCCTTTTAGCAGACATCTTCCCCATGTGCTATCAGAAAATTAAAGCATATTGACTTGGATTGAAACAGAGGTGGATTTGTCCAGATTTTTAACTAGTAGTGGTGAGCCCTTAGATACACACCCATTGATGGTGGTAGAGATGCATGTGAATATCTGGAAGAAGAATCTGGCTCCTGGCAAATAATCCAGACACAAAATTTCAGCTAGGAATAAACCCCTTTAATTGCCAACAGCAAGTCTAATGCTGCTGCTGCTGTATTGCAGCAATGTTTTAATAGGAAGGGAAACAGTTATTCATCCCACCATCTTAATATTCTGGTGCTGTAATGCCTGAGAGCTGCAATTTTTTAAAAGCCTACACGAATATAATTCAGATTGTACTCAATCTGCCAAGTTACTGTACATCTTAATAACTTACACCTGGTGGGAAAACTCTCTCGATCAGACTTAATTGTAAATACAACTATTTTTAACTAAACAATTTTTACAGGGTCTGAAGAATTCTTTCACAGGAAGAGTTTTTAATATTCACTCTGCTGCCTGCGGTGACTTATTTTATTTCTGTCCTCCTACTGTTCATTGTTTTTGTGCACATAAATACCCCCCACCCTCCCTATGAAGATTTTTCTTGGCGGGCGTGTGGGAGAATTACTAATAGCTACTATTACACTTTGGTCTACACAACATTTTTCATGGCAATGTTCTGCATAAAGCCAAACTGCTTGATTTATCTATTGTGCCTACTACCTGATGTATCTGATGAAATGCTAACTTGTTAAATGTTCCTTTATTTCTATTTTAATGTGCACAAATAATACATATTTAAAACTCATTGTTTCAGTCCTATGATGCATGATCAGAATTGTAACAAAACTAAAATAGTTCAGAAACTGGTGAAGTAAAATATTTATTAAGCCTTTTGACTACCATGAACACTGCCCAACTTCTCAGTGTCACCGTGCCCATATTTTCTGTGCTGAAATTTACTGGAGAAAAAGCATTGTGTCTATTGCAAAATTGTTAAGGTTTACGCGCATGGAGGAAAGGTAAGGAGCAATACTGCCCCTACTTACAACTCTAGCCTCCTAGAACTAGCCAAGAAACAACAAACCGAAGTGGGCATATAAAGTAGCAGCTCCGCTATTCCACTTCGCACCCAGCTTTTCCTTTTGGAGGGATTTAATTCATGAAAGTGAGCAGAATACCATGAATCGGACTCCTGTTCACTTCTTACAGGATTCCAACCCAGTGCCAATAGGGCTGGCTCCATTTCAACATACTGTTGCCCTGTGGCACATGGCCCAGAGCTGTTTCACGGAAAGGTCAAAACTGCCAATATAGCATGTCACCAAGAAAAAAGTGCATGACTTCAGTACAGAGAATGTGTGTTGCATAGAAACATCTACTGCCCCAAGAGTATTGGAATATGGCCCTGGGTATTACTATTGCCACCTGCTATCAGCTGTGGCTGAGGAAATGTGATCGTGGAGTGGCTGAGGTGGAGGTGTCCTACTGCGCTATTACAGTTGTGTAGGGTGGGGAGACACGGACTGGGGCTTAGCCTTTTGCACCAGAGGGAGATCCCCACCTTACTGCTCGAGCAGCTGGAGCAGAGCTTAATTCTGCTTCAGCCCAAGAAAGTGGAGCCATGATGTGTAACAAAGTGAGGACCATTAACTTTTCTCCCCAATTACTTCATATCATTTGTGGGAGAAAGGTGAGAAGTCACTAAACAGTCTTTCTGCAGGTGTAAAGCTGGCGCGATGCTAGGCCCACATGTAAAGAAGGGGCTGATGGTCTATTTAATTATTAGGCATAGAAAGGAGCTGAGGCAGCTATTCTAGTAACTACACCTGGCCAGCTCTAGTTGCGGCATACAAGTCAATGCAGGTGCAAGAAGCCACTTTG
The DNA here is from genome assembly GCF_027887155.1 of Malaclemys terrapin pileata. Taxonomy (NCBI): domain Eukaryota; kingdom Metazoa; phylum Chordata; order Testudines; family Emydidae; genus Malaclemys; species Malaclemys terrapin. Next base: position 10,332,704 of record NC_071520.1, on the reverse strand, counting down.
TGACACTAGTTCAACAGCTACTACCCAGGACGCGGGACTAAGAAAGAGAACGCATTTGAGCTGTATTGGGACTGAATCTTGGAACTAAAACCACCAGTTTCACCACACACCGAGCTGTTTGGCCCGTTGAAAGTTTCTTTTGCCACACATTTTTTTTCAACATCCCAAAGTTACTATGTAACCCCTCCCCAACCACTCACAGCTAAAAAGAGTGTGAGGCCACTAAACATGACGAACCACTGTCCTAAAAACTACACTAAACACAGGTCTGGGTTTTGAGATGAGGCCATTTCATAAACGGGGTGTGCTGCAAAAATTTCAGCCAGCTCTTGCGCACGGCTGGCTTTGTTTTTGACATGGATAATTTACTAAGAACGGATGTATGGCCAAGCACCTAAAAAAATGGTCACCCAGATACTTTGTTTGTTTAGTGCCCACTGTGGCTTTAGCAGGGGTCCAGATTCCCTCCTTTCAGAGCTCCCTCAAAACACAGCTAAGCCACTGTAACTAGGGCAGTGAGTCTGTTTGAGGTTGTGGGTTCTGTGACCTCCATAACGCCCACAGCTGCTTGGGTGCCCTGTGGCTAGCTGCACCGGCCGCTGCTGGAGCAGCCCTGGATCCAGCTGCACCTAGTGCTGCTCGGGTGGCCCTAGCAGCCAGCGTGGCTGGAGCAGCAACCCTGGGGACTGCCCAAGCATCAGTCCCAGGGCCAACCCCGGGGACCTTGGAGCAGCCAGTCCCTACCACTGGAGCAGGGCCCCCAGAGCAGTGGGGCCTCAAGAACAGAGATTTCATCATCAGGGGTATTGATCAAGGGCCATGAATTTTTGTTTAGTGCCTGTGAACTATACATGACTTTTATTCAATCTTGGCCAGAAATTGGCAGGAAACATTCAAAGGCAGATTGATCCCATTTTCTGTAACCTGTGTATGTGTGTTTGGGCGTGCAGCATGCCATGCAGGGCTGCTAGTGGATGCCATGGGCCATAAGGCAGAGGCTTTGTGCACTGTGGGGGTGCGGGACCGACTCTTGGAGCCACTGTCACATTCTTCCACTCTACCCTTGCTGCCCAGGGCACTTTCATGGACAGTAGTCCTCCTCCAACCACAGATGCAAAGTTCAGCCATGGGCACAATGAGCTCAAACACTTCCCTGTCTTCCACAGCAGTGTGAGCCCTGCCCTGTAGGGCCTCAAAGATGAGCTTTAACTCTGAATAGAGAGAGTTCCCAACACAGCATGAGGCTTTTTCTATTTGGCAACCCCTGTGGGGAAAAGTTTTATGAGGCAGCACCTCTCCGGGTGTGCTGATTTTCTGGAGCCCAGCAAGAAAAGCTTTGCAGCCCAATGGTGGGCCAGCCTGCAACCCAATATAAAGGCGGCTGCAGCATCATGTTACTTATTGACTGACAGCCGCCATCTTAAAAAAAATATTTGTGCTCATCTTCCTCTGCATGCCTAACTGCACTGCTGCTGGAAAAAGTTCTCCAGGTGTGGACATAATTGGAAAATACATGAAGCTTAGCTCAAGTTACTGACTTATGCCATCGCTCACAGCTCTTCCTTCGTGTCCCATTTCCTCACTCATGTACAATTTATTTTACTGTTTTGTGACACAAAAAGTCTGTTGGGTCACCTCAGGGATTCCTTTTTATTCTAGTATGAATTAACCCTCATTTATTCAAAACATGCATCTAGGTATCACGTTCTCTGCTTGCACAAACAACTATTTGAGCCTAATCACTGCTAGAAATCTCCTAATACAGATTTGCTTTTTCTTTGATTTAAAACCAACTCTGATTGGCTCTCCCACTAACTAGTCCATCCCCTTCAACAGCCGCGTGTCAATTAGTATGCTATTTGGCTAGTTCATTTGGTACATATGTCCTAAGCCAGATGATTACTCTCACATTAATTACCGCATTTGTTAGCTATTGCCAAACTTTAGAGCATGTAACTGACCTTCTGCAGCATCAATGTCAGTATACTCTATTAGCTAATATTTATGATTAGTTTCCTCACAGTACTTGCTAGAGTATAGCTTTTTTACAGTACCGCAAACTGTTGCATTGCCAAACCATGGCGATGTCCCTGGTGGTCATTTAAATAAATAACTAGAGGGTTCTGTGTAAGAGTGAGGCCCAGTGGCTTATAGCCAATAGGAAAATGGGAAATGGTGGCCAAGTGTTAGGGCTGTCAAGCGATTTAAAAAAATTGCAATTAATGGTGCAATTAAAAAAATTAATTGCCTGATTACAGATATTTGTCCTGTAAAAAATACTATTTCTTTTGTTTTTCAATTCCCCCATTGCAAGTAGTATAGTGCAATCTCTATCCTGAAAGTTCAGTTTACAACTGTAGAATTAAACAACAAAACCTGCACTCAAAAACAAAACAATGTAAAACTTCCAAGTCCACTCAGTCCTACTTCTTGTTCAGCCAATAGCTCAGACAAACAAGTTTGTTTACATGTGCAGGAGATAATACTGCCCACTTCTTGTTTCCGTCACCTGAAAGAGAACAGACGTTTGCATGGGACTAGTGTAGCCGATGTCACAAGATATTTATGTGCCAGATACGCTAAAGATTCATATGCACCTTCATGCTTCAACCACCATTCTAGAGACCATGCACCCATGGCCACGACAGGTTCTGCTCGCTAATGATCCAAAGCAGTGCAGACTGATGCATGTTTATTTTCATCATCGGAGTCAGATGCCACCAGCAGAAGTCTGATTTTCTTTTTGGTGGTTCAGGTTCCGTAGTTTCCACATCAATGTTGCTCTTTTAAGACTTCTGAAAGCATATTCCCTACCTTGTCCCTCTCAGATTTTGGAAGGCACTTCCGGTTCTTAAATCTTCGGTCAAGTGCTGAAGCTATCTTTAGAAATCTCACGTTGGTACTTTCTTTGCATTTTGTCAAATCTGCAGTGAAAGTGTTCTTAAAATGAACGGTTTCAGAGTAGCAGCCATGTTAGTCTGTATCCGCAAAAAGAACAGGAGTACTTGTGGCACCTTAGAGACTAACAAATTTATTAGAGCATAAGCTTTCGTGGGCTACAGCTCACTTCTTCGGATGTAAAATGAATGTGTGCTGGGTCATCATCTGAGACTGCTATAATATGAAATATATGGCAGAATGCGCGTAAAACAGAGCAGGGGACATCCAATTCTCCCCAAGGAGTTCAGTCACAAATTTAATAAACACATTAACAAGCGTCATCAGCATGGAAGCATGCCCTCTGGAATGGAGGTCGAAACATGAAGGTACATGTCTGGCCTGTAAATACCTTGCAATGCTGGCTACAAAAGTGCTATGCAAATACCTGTTCTCACTTTCAGGTGATATATTGTAAATAAGAAGCAAGCATCATTATCTCCCATACATGTAAACAAACTTGTTTCTCTTAGTAATTGGCTGTATAAGTAGGACCGAGTGGGCTTGTAGGCTCTAAAGTTTTACATTGTTTTGGTTTTGAGTGCAGTTATGTAACAAACAAACGAACAATCTACATTTGTAAGTTGTGCTTTTACCATTAAAAGATTGCCCGATGGTACTTGTATAAGGTAAATTGAAAAATACTATTTATTTTATCATTTTTACAGTGCAAACATTTTTAATAAAAATAATATAAAGCGAGCACTGCAAACTTTGTAATCTGTGTTGGAAGTGAAATCAGTGTATTTAAAAATGTAGAAAAACATTCAAAATATTTAATAAATTTCAATGGGATTTAGGTGTTTCAAATGACAAAGTACTATTTTTTGTTTAGAAAGCGTGAGTGCGTTAATGTAAGTTAATGCTGTCTTTACAACATGAGCATCAAGTTTTTGGTGTGGGAATGTCCTTACTTTTGAGGCAGCCTTTCATGGCCCTGCTGTGGGCAGACGCTGTGAAAGCAATGGATATACTTTGAGGCACTACTGTGGCCGGGATTCCAGCTGAGCTAATCTGCACTGCTGGAGCAGGTAATACGGAGTTCTGGGGCACTTAATGCTTTCTTCTTGCTGTTCAGAGCCCTCCCCGTGCCCAGACTTCCTGTTGGCCCCTGTTCACAAATCTTCATGTGCAGGCTGTGCAAGGTACAGACATTCACTCTCATCATGCCTCACAGTTGTCATGAACCGTAACAAACTGAAAACCGACCTTTCCGAGCAGTCACGTATACCCAGCATCACAGACGCCAACCAATAGAGATTGAACTGTGACAGCCTTAAACAAAAGGAAACCAAACCAAAAACAGGGGTGGAGAGCAGTCAGTTTTCCAGCAGTGAAATCCTTGGGTTTTCCAATTGCCAAAGGTCATTAAGAGCTTGGTTTACTCCCCCTCCACCCCTCTTAAAGTGTATTATTCTGTACCAGTGTGCGATGAGAGGATGTGTGTCGAAACTGGGTTTTATAAAAGAAAAGTAGTACCACTTTAACCAGGGAGAGAAACTGCACAACTAGCCAAGCATTATGCCGCCAGCCAACCCCGTATGGTTGTGGGCAGTGGGGCTAACAAAAAACACATTATCCATTTTTCCTTAAAATGCTTTATATTTTAACTTGTTTCTGAAGAGGTCAGACAGTGACAGGAATTCCACATTTTCAAAGAAAACCCAATAGCAATGTACCCCGAACTACTCAAAATATTGTAACAATACAATTGAACAGTTCAGAAAACTCAAAAGGAGTCTTATCATTGACTGTATCACATCTAATCGTGGTCACCAAAGTCACCCTCTGATTAGCTACCTGATGGTTTTTGTAATATGTACCCCTGTGTAGTAGGTCATGGACTGAGGTCACTCTCGTCATTCTTATTGGCACTCAAAGGTGCCCAGGAAATGGACAGGCACTACGCATTCCCCAAGTTGGTCCCTCCAAGTCAGGCCTGAGGCACATTGGCAGGGAATTTTGCGTTGCCCCTACTGCATTCGTTTTGGGATCAAATAGATCATCAGTCTCTAAGAAAGGCAACCTGGCACCTTTTGTGAGAATGACATCCGTTTACATAAATATAAATAAAGCAGGAAGTGATAGAAACTGTTGGGAGTCCTTGCTGCAGAGACCACACGAACCTAAGTTGGCAGAGTCAAATGCAAATATAGATTCAGGGCCAATCCAGCCCTTGACATAAGTGGGTGCAGTGCCACTTCACAGGGGCCGCAGCTGCTTACATCAGCAGATGAGTTTTCCCCTCAATATCTCATTTACTAGACAGTTTTTAAAGTAACTTGGGAGTCACCTAACCATCAATTTGATAAAAGCTGATACTGAAGAATTAAAGCCCTTATGCTAAATTGGTCAATTTCCTTATAGGAACCCAGCCCAGTTTAAATCAGTCCTTATCGGCAAGAGAATTACAAATCTGTTACAAGAACAGATTATTGCAGGGTGCATTATATGGTCTACACAAAACCCAGCAATAAAGAACAATTGTCTTTATCAGCAATCCCACTGGGGAAAAGTTATTTCGGAGTTCTCATAAGAGAAACAATGCTGGAGCATCCCTCACATTGTTTAATCAGTAGACAGGTTGAGTACGTTTTCCAAACAAAAACAAGAAACAGTGAGTGTGGTAGTGGCAGCATCTCTGGCTTCGCCCAGAAAAGCTGCAACAGAAAGAATGCCATTTTTCACATGTAGTCGAGCCAGGGAATGGGCTCTTTGTGGAGCTCAGTGGTAATATAATTGAATGTTTGAGCTTTATGATAAAAACAGCCACTCGATCAGCAAGGATCTTGCACTTCTGAGAATATTATTTTCTACAGCCTGTATCACTCATGAATGACATTTGAGCTGTCACTATCCCCATATTTCCCAGCCTCATTTCACTGGTAGATCCCAGGCGATAGTTATTGAGCTGAAAAAATGACAGCACCACCAGCCTGGTCCTGGCTGAGTCTGAAAACTTCCAGATGGGACTGGGAGAACAAGGCAAATATGAAACAAATGTGAAGTCTTTAAAACCGTATGAAATCAGAGTCCGTTTACAATAGCTTAGACCATGCATATGTTTTGGTTTAACGAAGAATTTGAAGTGCCAGAGGAAACATCACCCCAGGACACCTGGTCTAATCATATTGGCTTGTACAGCAATGTAGTCACATATTTTTTCTTGTAACGATGAGTGGCACTGAGCACCATCACTCCATCCTAGGGAAGATGGAAAACAAGTTAGCACAATGTAATGGTTAACTAAATGTAACTGCTGTGACAAGGTCAGACTCCCTTACCTTGATAGAAAGTGCATAGAGGTGGTTCAGCATGACGTGATTGGGTTCAGGAAGTAGCGCTGGATCGCACTGAAAAGCATATAAAAGGAGGAGACAGAAAGTAGAAAAACTAAATTATGGCATATTGTCTTTCACAGGCAACCACTCAACAAATCTTTGTATTGGCTCCACGTCAAAATTCCAATATAATCAAAGATCACTTAAGGTGGGACCAAGGGTATATATGGGGTTACCTTTCCTCCACCTAGGAATGGGCCTTTTCTCATTTCTTACAAGTTTGCTAGGTTCTCAGAAGTTCTGATAATTTTGCAGTGCATAGATTAGGATTTATGGGTGGGGAAACGGTATTACTATTCTTCTTCCAGTTTTGAAAAAGGATCAGTTAAGAAGATAATTACAACTGTTTGAACTTGGGCAATAAAGATCTCACCCGTTAGGGGACGCTTCCAAGGTTTGGGATTGTTACAAGCAGCTCCAGTGCATGTCCAACCTCTCAAATACCTGACCCTGACCCAAAGAAAAAGGTTGCCTACTCACAGAAATGCCAGTGTCCTTATTCAGGATCACCTGCAGCAGGTGTGGTGGAAGAATAGGTGGAGTCTTGAAGCGTTCCTCTGGCTTAGAAACATAGGGATCCTGGTGGTAGGGTCCTGGGGGTGAACTTGATAGCTCTGTTAGGGAGATGTTAAAATATTTAACCTTAAAGAAGATAAACTCTTCAGCTACATTAAGCTGCAGTAGTAATTTCACATTCAGAAACATGTGTATGACAGAAGCTAATTGCGCTATAAAGTAAATCCTCCAGGAATTAGAGAGATGCCACACTTCCTGTACACCCTAGGTGAAGTCTTTTGGTTTCCTGGGAGACATTTCCTGCTGGGCCAGAAACAAACTAAAAAATACAACCATCACCCAGGGCACTTGCAAGCTGCAGCTACACAGCACAGTAGGAAGTTCTGTCACATCATTTCAGAAATTAGTTCCTGTTCATCACACAGGGTTAATCTTGACACTGGTCTGCTCATCAGCAAGATACTACTCCAACAGCACACAAATATGGGAACACTACTAGCTGACAGAACGCAAAGGGAACCCACATTTCAGAATTTGGGAAGTTTTGTGAAGTTCAAGCACAAAGATCTGTAGCAAAAAGCCCGAGAGATGATTTTAAAGACCCCAGAGTCTGCCTACTGGAGACCAGCTGGGTAGGGTCAGCAGTCAGAACTTCAAAGGTTGGTCCTGAAGCTTTTTTTTTTGGAGGGGGGGGGAGGGGAGGGGGGAGGATTTCCTTGCCCAGTATTTCTGCAGCACACATTCAGTACTAAGTGCTACCACAGATTATTTGCTTTTATGCTAGTTTTTGGCAGTCCTAACAAACAGTGGAATAAATCCCCTTCTTGGTGACAAAATATTACTGAAATTATTTCATGTATACGAAAGAGGCCAAGCTCGCAAATAGAATCCTCCAGGTACCCAGAACGCTGCCATGGCATTCCCGACAAGTACACAACAATCCTGAAAAAAGGGATCAGAGGCAGGTCAGTCTCCATGACCTTCAAACTGCTGTCAAGGCGGTCAACCTTAGTATCAATTTTGAGGTAGCTACTGATTCACCAGGGAAATCTGAAATCACCATTTCATGTCACGCATTCAAATGGCAACCACTTACTACTGATCTAGATGGGGTTTGATCAGTGACCTGTACTCTGCTACAATCTCCTCACTCATTCCAGCTTCTCTCCTTTTACATTTCATGATCCCTACACATATCCCCAACAGTTTGGGTATAAAAAGTGAGATTCTTCTACTTTGGGGATTTAACTCAAGACCAGGAATTAAATGTAGAGGGTATTTACATAACTTCAAGCACGTGGTATAAGTTTACAAATGGATTCATACCAGACATATCTGAGCATTTTTGGGAGTCCACCATTAAAGCATCAAATACTTCAAAGTCAGTTTTCTTCACCTGAATGATGTTGTTAACCGTACCAAGCTGGCTGGTTACTACTGGCTAGGAAGAAACAGAGGCAAAAAGTCACAAATCAGAAGGTATGCAGGGTTAATAATATTCTACAGACTTGAAAAACCAATGTCCCACAGTCCTCATCGCCATTGTTTAGTCTCTGGTTATTTAACAGACAGCCTCAGATTGGCTCAGTTACCTAGGCCGGCTGGGACCGAGAACATTTCACCCGATCAAACAACCAATTGCTAGTGTTAGCAAAGGCCCTTTCCTTTAGGTTAGCGTGGAAGCCAACTCATTTCTCCCATTCATGTGCATGAATCATCTTGTAAACCCGCAGGATCACATAAAAATGTTACCTCCGAAGGATCATGCGTCCACTGACCATCCACATAAAACTTGTACTGGTGCTCTCCTTCTGGAAGATCCAGGATTGCTACAAAGTTATTGTGGCTGTGATTTCAGAAAAATACACGAACAATTAACCTTTTATTCTGAAAAATCTGTCCATCTACAGACTCGCTACAATTATTATAAGATAAAGAATGCAAAGATCTCAAACGGAATCTTTCAGAAAATTCCTGAAGGTAATGACCCTTTTAAGACAGCATGTGAGGCAATCCAATGCAATAATCTAAATGTACCGAAACAAGCTAAAGCTAATGAGTACCTCCTCAGTGACAGCCGAGTCCCATCTCTTCATACGCACAACTTGTTTTACATTAACACTGATCACCAGAAAATCCAGGCTCCTGGTGTCAAAGAGTTAATGTGTTTTTTGAAAAGCATTCTTCTTGCATCTTTGTTACTCAATACAACGCGACAGCACACTAGTTTTGGCCCATCAGCCAGAGCGTCACATACAAGATAAGGATATATTGGAGTGAACTTGCTTTTCAGCATCTTCCATCACAAATCTCGCCGGCAAATGAACAAGAACTGCGAAAATGAAAGCAGCAACTGCCAGAAAAACTGCTGAGTAGAGGCAGTTTGAGCAGATTGCCATCCCTGTGCTACGAGCTTCCTGCCTGTTTTGAGGTCTTGGCAGTAGCTCAGAGAGAAGTCCTGCAACACTAACAGTCCTCCATTCCTCACTTCTTCCCAGGGATGGGGGCAAAGTCTGCAGATGAAAGTGTCCAGAGAGGCAGTTTTTGCTGTTTGAGTTTGGAATGTGTGTCTATTTGAAAGGGACTTTGTAAGAGAGTTTACTTGATTCACTATAGTGACTGCCAATTGCAAATTAAAGGGGGACAGATGTCTCTCTTTTCTAAACATTACATCTGAAGGAGACAAACCTACTTTTCTCCCCCACCCCCGGTTATTATTTCTTTGTACTTTTGCTAGGAGAGGTCTAAGTTGTCAGACGAGAAATCTGAGACTAGACAAACTTTACAGACCACCATGCCAAAACTACCTCCCTCGCCTACTGATCTGACCCTGGCATCCAGTTCTTTGAATCCTTCCACTGCCTCCCCTTGAAGCACTGCACCATGTTTAAGCTTCTCGTTTGCCCCTCCAAAGCCCCTTATAATTCCATCCTGGCATGTGTCTTTGGCCTTGCTTCCCACCACGTTCCCCACTCAATCTGTCCAGTCTGAAAATTATCCTAGTATTGATGCTCCATTGGTCCCCTTTTCCCTACTCCTTTCTCCATAATTTCTCCCACGCTGCTTATGCATGGAATGCCCCTCTCAAACCCACCAAGCCATCACCCTCTTTATTAAAGTCCCTAAAAAACACTTTGGGGCAATATAGCTAAAAACACTTGTGGATTTCCCAGTGTGTCCCATCTTCTACATCTACCTTTAGACTGTAAACCCTGCATGGCAGGGACTGTGGCGTGTCTTTTCCACAGTGCCAAGCAAATAACTATTTCCATGGGACAATTTTCACCTCCGGCAGTCAGAGTGTCCCACCATTCAAATACTGACAGTTAGCATGATACACTAAGATTTCTCCTCTTAAGAGCTCTCAAAGCTAACAGAGGTATGAAATAATCTAAGTGTAACAATAATATGACCCAACTTTAGATAGAATGCCAGTGATGCAATGTAACGTTTGTTACCTTCTTGTAAGAGGAAGTTTACTCCAATTGTTGAAGGAACCTGACAGATAAACCTCTTTCCCTCCCGCAGTCCAGCGAAAGACTGTTGGCTGATTTTGAACAGGGACTTTTTCACTCACTTCCAGATCTTGCTGCCAAGCTAGAAATTCCTCTCTCTCTCGTGGAGCCTAGAAGCACAAAACTTTACTCAACAGAAGTTCTACGTTGGCTCCTTTGCCCTGTGAAAGGAGAGGTAAGCTTAGAGAAAGGTAACATTTGACTAAAGGTATCCTCAACCCTATGTGTGTTCTTCAACATTCCCATAAATTGGAAACAAATGCAGGTAGCCACTGTTATATCAGAGACAGAAGTTGGTATCTCAACAGTTTGCAAGCCAGCTTGTAAATATTTTTAAATAACCCGTAAGTTGAAAGATTAGTAGCCTTCCAAATTGGCAGATGATATTAAAACAGAATGCAAAACAATTAAACCAGAGAAGTAACTATCATTGAGGGGGAGAAGCACACAAAGTAGCTGCATATATTTAAACTGAGGGGTAAAAAATAATTAAAAAGGAATTTCTTGTATAAGACATTTGTTAGACCCTGCAAAATGCCTTCCATAGAGAACTTGCAACTGGACCACAGGAAGGTTATTGCTGTCTGCAGGGTACAGCTTAACGCAACATATGATGAATTAAGTTGGAAGACCGTGAGCTAAACATTCTTATTCCACCCAACAATGGGGACAGACCAAAATTAGGACTATTAGAAATTAATACTAAATAGGTAACTCTGACAGAACTTTTAAAATGGAAAGAATCATCATCTGGAATGTTACTGAGTATGGTGATTAAAAAAGCATAAAAGGAGCTTAAAAGATATGGCAAAGGAAAGTGGTGTATTAATATACAACATTGGGCGAGGGCTTAGAGCCAATTTCTTATTAGTTTTCCTACAATTTTTGTTAAAAACGTAGTATTTCATTCACAGAAATCTGCTAAAAGGTTAGAAGAAGAAATAAGGTTTTCTTCCCTTAAAAAAGAGAGAGAAAGTCAGCAATGCTTCAAGTTTCTAAAACTGAGTTTATACAGAAAATTGGCTAAAATATCACTAATATCACTTCCAAAAATACAGCTTGATAGAATGTCTAAGCTACAAGGTGCCAGTGTCGGGTTATGACGGAAGGATACCTTTATTTCCTCAGAATGGAACAAGTCTGCATCTTCAGGACTATCCATCAAGATTTTTGGTCTATCACCTTCTTTTGTACTAATGGCTCCACCAGAATTGTCTCTTCGGGGCGTCTTATGGCCCCCATGACGCTCCATACCAGCTCGCTCACTGCTTGTATTCCCCATTTTAAGGCCCTGAAAAGAAAAGAAATCGCCTTATCCAGTGTGACACACACATATTAGTGAAATTTGAGCTCTGCCATTTTGCTTGTAGAAGAGACTACAGAAATAAACCCATGGCAAAACAGACAGTGATAAATCAGACACGCACAGCAATACAAAGGCAGCCATAAAAAACAGTAGAAAGATATTTCTACTCCTTTCATGCATACACAGTACTGACGGAAAGCATGGTAATTAGTAGACCATAGCAGCTTGACTTGTATTATAAGCGACACTGAGGAATGGAACATACAGATCCCCCCCAACCCGACTCCACACCCTTAGCATGGACCAGTGGATAGGACACTAAGCAAGGAATTAGGAATAAGAGCCTTGTCTTCGGACTTACGGAGTTGGAGAAAATCATTCAATTACTCTATCCTACAAACATCTTTAAAAATATACTATACCTAAAACAACAAGCTTGCTCCTAAGGCAAAAGGGATAACTATAAGGAAAGCTTGCATATAGCCTGTTTATTTGTGTTGCAAAATAAATCCTGACAACTTTGAAGCCTCAGCATGCAGGTAGTTGTCACAAAAGCACACTCTCTCCTGCGATCCTTCAGAGATACTCATCATAAGATAAGGTCCTCTATTGTACCACTCAAAAGATGCTAATGACAGGGTCCTTAGTCCTGGAGCCCCAAAACCAACTTCTCTACAATTTGAGCTAAAGGAAGATTTCTTTTCTTTTCCTGTTAACGAAGCCTTATGTTCTTTCTATGCAGAAGCCAGCCAATATAGGCACACACATTCATACTACAGTCAATGGCAAAAAAAAGAAAACCCACACAAATATTGATGTCAATAAGAACTTTGTCTGGGCTCAAAACTACCCACAAAAATATCAATAATTTTACTTAATTAAAATGTTCTTCAAATATAGCCAGTGCAGTAGTTTTCAGAAAGATCTACCTACTACAAGAAAGTTTATAGGGGCGATAAGCTCTTTTTGAGATTGAGGGAGACAGATGTTTGAAGCTGGTGCATTTGTCTAATCAAGGTTTATTTTTAAAACTAACAAAAGCAGTCTGATGAATTTACCCACAGTAACTGTGAAAAAGAGGGAAGAGGATAATTTCATCCTCGGTTTACTCATCAGTTTCATTAATTACTTGGATTGTTTTTTTAAACCTCATTCCAAGTGTAACAAGTGTCAAGTCTATTAAACCTCAGGTCAGGGTTTCAGGGATCCCACCAACATACCAAGCCAGCCCCAGATCTGGGATAAAATTTTCATAAGGGCTTCTGGGACTTCTGTTTCTCAGTTCTATTGGTTTTCAGTGAGACAAAGGCCCCTAAGTGCCTAGGGCCCAGACAAACAAAGGGTCTTAAGCATTGCAATGCCTACCTTTAAGGCATGAAGAAAATAACTGAAATCCACAAATCCTGGATTAGGTGCCTTTGCTCCCTTTACAATGAATGGGGAGAGAAAGGCTGGGGAGAGAGCTGCCTATGCTAGTAAATGGGAGAGACTGATGAGAGGGGTGTGTCCAAAGCCCCACCTAAGTCTGGGTTACAGGGAGCCTCCTATTTCTACTTGCCATCCAAATTTTGATTAATATTCAGATATATATTGGAATGATAAAGTTAAATGTCTAATAGCAAACTGCACAAGTGCAGCCTTTTCTATTGCTGGTAACAAGTGCGAGAGTCTAGATTTAATCCTCAATTTAAGAGTCCCTAAGTTATTTACTGAGTCAGTTTTCTCTCATGAAAATTTATAACTGAAAGTTGTATAAGAAAATTTAAATACTTGATAATTACTATTAATCTATTTAAAACATGAGTGTTGCCACATTAGGACAAACTTTCTAAGTAATTAACTCATTATTTCAAGTTTCAATTACTTTTTCTTTTATTTCACAATAGCCAATCATTTCTGTATGTTAAGTGTTCATAGTGTTATTTTTTCTAAAGCTCAAGGAACAAACTCCCAGCAGAACACACCTGGAAGATGTCCATTAATTACCCCATAGTCTCAGCAGTTCTCAAACTTTAGCAACCTAAGGACCCTCCAAGCTCCCTGCTGAGCCCCCATTCCATCCCTTCCCCCAAGGCCCCACACCACCTCTTCCCCAACCCCTCCCCTGAGCCAGTGGTGTAGCCAGCATGGGATATTTGAATGGGCCCCAACTTCAGGTGAGTGGGCAATTATGGGGGGCCTGGAAGGGCCCGCCTCCCTCCATCCCCTGCAGCTGGCCTTGCGGTGGGTGATGGATGGACCCTCTGGCCAGGGGCTCCCCAGGCACTCATCCAGCTCCTGGAGGAGATGCTGCTCTCAAGCGTGCATGGCTCCTGGCTCCCTTCCAGGTCCCATCGCCCCATGCAGAGGCCGACTCCCCTGGGGCAGTGGGCCTACCTTTTTTTAAGTTTCTACCGCCACTGGGTGCCTGCTCGCTCTCCTCCCAGTAAGCAGATTAGCCACTGGGCCAACCTGGGCCCCAGAAAAATGGGCGCTCCCAGGCCCTACCCACTCCGCTCGGCACTCCAGCCTGGGACTGGGGTTGGGATGCAGGGGCTTGCCCCACTCCATCTGCCCCACCGCCGCTGCAGCCGGGGTGTGGGGGCTTGCCCCGGCAGGAGCACCAGGTGGACGGAGTGGAGCAAGCCCCAGCACCCCAACACCACTCTTTGGCTGGAGTACCAGGCGGGCGGAGTGAGACAAACCCCCGTGCCCCAACCCCTGGCAGCAAAAAACAAGATTCCAGCCTCAAAAGTGATTGGTGGCAGGTTGTTTCTGTAGAGTAAAAAGTCATGGAGTCAGTTTCACGCTGCCCCTTTAGTCTTCTGGGATAGAACCATAGAAACACAGGCTTGGACGGGACCCCTAGAGGTCATCTGGTCAAGCCCCCTCTAGTGAAGCTGAGCCACGTATACCTAGATCATCGCTGATGGGTGGTTTTCTACAGCCCCCAGCCATCACCTCCCTCAAGAACCGATGCACCATTGGCAGCGGCCGCAAAGGGCTCCCTTGCCGTGCGCCGCCACCAGGCCCCCATGGGCGGCTCCCGGGGGTGGGAGGAGAGCTCGCGCTCCATGGCCCCCTTGGCCGCGGTGATTTCCTGTCAGCGCTGGTGGGTGTGGTCACGTGTCTATCAGACATGAGACCCACGAACTCGCTAGGTGGGGCACGGATCTCCCCCCCCCCCACCCCAGCGCGGATAAAGGGGCCGCGAGCCCCCGAGCCCGGGTTCGCCAGGAACTCCGCCCCGAACCCCGGCTCCTCTCAGCAGCGCTGGGAGCCCGCCCCGCACGCAGGTCACGGCACCGCCTGGGGGGCCTAGGACAGGCCGCGCCTCCTTCCCCTCAGCCCCACCCCCAGCCTTCTGCCGGCCGCTTTCCACGGGCCTCCGGGGCGGGGCCTCGCCGCCCATCGCCTCAAGGTCACTGGGCCGGGCCGGCCGCTTGGCACCGCCGCTCCCGGGCAGACTCCCCGCTTCACGGCGACACCCAGCGGGCCCGGCCTGGAGCGACGGGACCCGCCACCCGCATCTCACCGGCTGCCGCCCCCGAGTCTGCCTCAGAACCCCCTTCGGAATCCTGCCCCGTCCGTTCTCCCGCCCGGGCTACTTCCGCTTCCGGCGACCCCTGTGCCCCCCCTCTCCCTGCCCCCTGCGGCGCGCTTCCGCTACAACCGTTCCCTCCGCCCGCGGCGTAACACTCGAACCTGCCCCCCGGAGCTGCACTTCCGGTCACTAGCGCCGCCTTCCCCTGAACTTCCGGTCACTCTGCTCCCCTCGTCCCTGCACTTCCGGCTGTCGCCGCCGCGCTCCGGCAGGCCTCGGGGCGTGGGGGAGAGACCATCAGCAGCAGCGCGGGCGGCGCACTGCCCTGGGGGGGGCAACCTCCCTGACCCCAGGAGCGGGGCCTACCCCAGGCTCTGCAGGTCAAGGGATGCCCCTTATCGGGAGCCTCAGGGCCCACCCC
The DNA here is from genome assembly GCF_027887155.1 of Malaclemys terrapin pileata. Lineage (NCBI taxonomy): Eukaryota > Metazoa > Chordata > Testudines > Emydidae > Malaclemys > Malaclemys terrapin. Next base: position 10,317,145 of record NC_071520.1, on the reverse strand, counting down.
CGCTCCTCGGTAGCATCGGACCGTGCAGCGGATCCCGCGTCGCGTTACCAACGGGCCGTGACACAGCAAATGGCTGCGTGGGGTAGCCAGGGTGGAAGAGGATACGTGGGGGTGGGATGTTCTCCAAGCCTCACCCCCCCCCCGCGGCACCACGGCTTGCAGCCTAGTGCACCGCTTTTCATCATCCGATTCCCCCTTCTTGTGCCTCTGCTCTGATCAGCAACAGCTAACAAGGTCGCCATTGAAATTGTCAGCAGTAGGCTTCAGGGTTCATGCATCCCTAGGGATGAGTAGGAGCACTTTACTTTGTGCTCAGAGCTATGGGTAATGCGTTCCCCGTGAGTTAGGAGGCCTGGCTGACATTACACCAGTGACTGGTATGGTTTATGCAGGGCCATAACACTGCTGTCCATGTATTATAAATCATCATCCCATTTCCTGACCAGCATGTCCACATCCAGGATTCTCTCCCATGTGCCAAAGTATAATTTTGTCCCATAAATCCCGTGTTTGGAGCCCCGTTTTCTTACAGTTGTTAAGGCTGGAGACGTGGGAAGCAGGAGATTATCTGAAATAGTGCTGAAAGAGTCTGGCAGAGCTTTTCCACCCACTAGTTTATTACAGCAATGGAATTACTCCCTTTCCTTTTAAATACAGTCATGGGGCCCCCTCTGTGATTTTTCCAATTTGCCCAACTCTCTGCAGCAGTGATGGAAAGAATTTGCCTGGCACAGGGCACAGCATAAAACTCCCACCCCCCGTGCCAGCCTCCTGTGCTGGTGCAAAAGGGAACCCTCCCTCGCCTCAGCACACTCGCCATAACATTCATTTTCTCATTGCTAGACCTGATTTAAAGCAGAATGGAAATTACTTCAGATTCTTGCATAACAGGTTCCTGTATTTGTAGGGTCACACATATGTTCCTTTTAAAAATTTAATTAGCAAGAAGATCCAAAATGCCAATTGTAATTAAAAATGTTCCTGGTGAGAAGAGTTTCTCACTTTCCAAAGTGGCAGATGTCTGGGCTCAGTCAAATAGCAGCAGGTAATTTTGCAAAGGCTTTAGGGCTTAATCCTGCCCTCATTGAGGGAAACAGCATAACTTGCACTCACTTAATTGGGAGCAAGATCAGGTGTAGTTTCTGTAGGGCCAGAAAAGCTATGTTCTCCACTGCAACCAGTTTACATGGCTATGGAAGGCTTAACCTCAGCATTAGGGGAACCCTGAGTGGCACAGAGCTTCAGCATTAGGGGAACCCTGAGTGGCACAGAGCTACTGTAGCAGCTCTTATACCCTTTTCTTGGCTGTTGGTGTCAGGGATGTGGCATCCTTAGAGACTTCTGAAGTGTCACATGGAAAGAAGTGTCACCATACCAAAGAGAAAGTCAGCAGAGAAGCGCTGCCCACACATCTCACAAACATGAGTCACTCAAAACCCAAATCAGCGGATATACTGACATTAACATATGATATGAAATGGACCTTTATTTGATTTTACTTTCTTGGGTTCATGTCCATCAGGTTCCTCCAGGTCAGGGCTGTGGCACACTGACACAGGAGCTGTGTGGAAACTTGCCAGGGCCAACGCTCAGTTAGTTTTTCGTTTGTAGGGATATACTTGAGTCAAAACCCCAAACTCAAACATGCCCAGAGCTTGGATCCAGATCTGAATTTTCTAGCTCAGGCCCAACCACCACAGCTGGCATTAATTGCTGCCCTTCATTGACAGTCTCAGCAGAGAGACCAAGGGCTGAACAGGCCCTGGATACTAAATTCCCCCTCTTATCCAATCCCTCCAACTCAGGATTATGGCTCATTGGTGGGGACAGGAGGATAAACCTGCATTGTTGCTGTCTGTTCTGAGCATAAACAGAGGACAGGTGTCTCCAGCGTTTCTTACAGCAGCACTAACATCTCATAAAAATATTACAAAAGAATTGTAGGCTACTTAGTTCATCACACTTTCTTCTTTGCTTTTCTTAACCCTAGCTAGTGCTCCCCTATGACTTTTTACGTTCCTTAACTATTCAGGTTCCCCCACTCTAGATTCTGCTTCTCCTTCATAGTCCAACTTAACTCCTCTGTTCTCTGTCAAGTTAAAAAAATAAAACCTCTTTCTGGAATCAATAGCAAATTAAACATCTGATCCTGTGCTTGTCCAAGCCTCAGCTAGCTAGAGCATCATTTGGGTGATATCATTATGTTGTATGTGTTCTGGCTGGGTCTGAATGAGACTTCCTAGCTATTCCACATGCCTGCTTTCAAGGTATTCAAAGCCTTCAAGCCTTGGACTGTGTGACCCTAAAGCAGCCCAGTGTCAGAGAGAAAGGGACTCGCTGGTACCAGGCATAGCTGCTGACTCTGTGGGTGCTCCAGGGCTCAAGCACCCACCGAAGAAAAAAAATAGGGCGTGCTCAGCACCCACGAGCCACCAGTAAATGGCAGGAAGGTGGAAAGAACCCACTGGCAAAAACAAAAATCAGTGCCTGTGGTACCAGGTAATGAGTTTCAGCTGGCCTGACCAATGGAGTGTACCCAATGCAGTGTGGTTATAATCTGTATCTAAAAGGTGTCATGCAATAAGTCATTGAAAAACTAATAACTCACTGATCATTAATATTCTTGCATGACCAAAAACACTTGAAGTCCCATTACATAGAAATCAGCAGGGGGCTGGGAAGACCACAGGAAGGGAAGAACAGCATGAGGTCATCCAGACTCTTGAAGCAAGGTCAATGAACTTTAAGAGAGATGCTTTCCAAAGGTTTACTGGTCCATAAAGGGAGGGGCAGAGAACACCCAAGTTATCCATCGCTAGATAGACACTAGGGGCCAGAGCTCTTGCAAGCTGAGAAAGGAAGGGTTGAAGTCTCTGGGAACTGAATATAGGTGAGAAACCTTCTTAGGCAAAAATCATAGAAATGTAGGCCAGGAAGGGACCTTGAGAGGTCATGTAGTCCATCCCCTGCCCTGAGGCCGTATTAAGTATACCTAGGTTGTCCTTTTCAGATAATGATACTTAGTAAAAATAGGTGAATATTGCACAAACATTTCTTTAAATATAAATTCAGATTTTTAAATGAATTTGCTCCAGGTGTGTTTAAGTCCCTTTGTCTTCACTGTCCATTAACATGTATGAGCTAGAGTTTCCCAACTGCTTATGGAAAGCAAATGTTATGCTTGGACATTCAAATGCTTACAGAGAACTACTTGTCCAATCAGGGAACAGAAACAATACCATGGGATCTAGTTGTCCAATCATAATTAAGCAACATAGCTTGGATTTCAAATGGTAAACCACAAGGTGAAAGAAATGGCTGAAAAAATTCATTGAATAACAAATCCATTTGAGAAAAACCACAATCCTCATACAGACATTCCACAAGTTGCAAAAAGCAAAATTAATTGAATATTACTTATTAAGTATTATTCACTCAGCTGTTTATCATCTCATAAGTGGTGTGTGAGGTTCAGTTAAGTAATGTTTGTAAAACGTTTTCGAGATAAAGTGTTATATGAGGTACATGTTTTTTATGTCGTCATTAACAAAAAGAAAGGGGCAAATCTGTCTCCCTTTACTACCGTCTGTAGCCTGTTTGAAGTCAAGGGGAATACTCAGGTGAGTAAAGCAAGCAGGACATGGCCCTACTATTAAAACTGACAAGCAGTGTCACATTCAGAAATTAATTTTTAAAAGGATTTTTTTTATTATCCAGAATAATGATGTCATAATTAGAGCTGGCTGGGAATTTTCTGACAGAGTTTTGTCAGAAAATGCCAATTTATCGCCCTGAGATGTTTTTCAGAAATCTCTCTGGTTTGACAAACTTCTGATGAGCTTCAGGAAGGGTTCCAATGCAAACCTAGGGCCTCCAGCTCTGAGCAGCCCATCCTGCGAACAGCTACTGCCAGACAGCCTGGGCTTCATGAGTTTGCAGCTTTGGGGTAGCCCCTCCATGCCAGGGCTTCTAGAGCTGCCAGGTTCCCTGCCATGGAGCAGCAGCCTAGAAACCCAGGGGGCTCTCTCAAGCTCGATGCGACAGAGCCAGAAGCCGGGCAGCCCTGGAATCCATGGCTCTAGGCTCCCAGCTAGAACAGCAGGAGTGAAACTGACAAGAATATGAGTTTCAGTCAGCAGCTGCTGGGGTCTCTGGGAGCATATTTTGTTTTGGAAACATCCTCTGTTGGTTCCCATGAACTGGGCTTGAGAGCCCAAGCAGCTGCCCGAGTTGCAATGTCCACACTGCTATTTTTAGCATGCTAGCTCGGGCCAAGCTAGCATGAGTCTGTGTACCTGGGCTGGGAGGCTCACTCCCAGCTGCAGTCTCGATGTACCTCATGGGGTCCCAGAGTTCAGGCTCCTGAATGTCTACACTGCAATCTTATAGCCCCGCAGCCGGAGTCCCGCCAGCCCAAGTCAGATAACCTGGGCCAGCCGTGGGTGTTTAATTGCTGTGTAGATGCACCCAAAGTGGCCTGTCAGTGGAACCCTCAGCCCTGAGCTATGCACTCAGTCTCCCCAGACAGTGCATGGGAAGAGTTAGGCACCTAACAAAGGGATTTTCAGAAGCTGGTCAGCTGAATGGGAAGCCACCTGAGCTAGCCAGGAATGACATGCTGAGGGTGGGGCAGGGAGAAGAGGGGATTTAGGCATCTAAGCTTCTGACCTGGCACATCTGTCTGGTGGGCCAGACACAAGGGCCTCCTTTCACTTGGGATCCTAAGCTGCAGACCTTCTCCTGGAACCAGGCACTTAAGCCACGTCAGCCACTTAAATAGCCCGTACCCTAGCAGCCCAAACCATCTTCTGTTCACACTCCATACCTCTGTCACACTCGCCCGACATTGCCCGGTGCCCCTAGCTGTCTTTTGTGCAGGTGCTCTGCTGCCCTCTGGCCCTCCTGATTGAGGGGGGGGGCAGGTAACAGGTGTTAGGTGTGCTCTGAGCATGCCAATAGGCCCAGGCTCCGCTGGTGAGACAGGCATGTTCTTGCCCAGTCTGAGAATCCTGCTTGGGGGCGCCCGGGGCTTCGGCTTGAGCAAAGGCTCTCGGCAAGTCATTAGCTGTGCGTCGGCACCAGCGCTTAGGGGACTTTGCAAATGCTGACGGGTGGAAATGCAGCACCCGTGGGGTTAGGTGGCAGCTGAGCAGCAGTTCTGAAAATGGCAGTGGATCCCGAGAGTGGACTCAGGTGTCTAAAGAGGTGGATGGGTGCCTAAGCACCGTAAAAGGATCCTGGCCAACAGGCCTGATTCTCCTCTTGCTAGTGCAAATCCGGAGTAAGTCCATTCAAGTCACTGGCTATAAAGAAAAGCAGAATCAGGCCCCAGATCAACAGATGAGTACAGGCTGCATACAGCCAGATAGATACACACACTATAACAGCCCATAGCCACAGGCTGTTGACAGACACACACTGCGACAGCATACAAGTACAGGCTGTTTCCAGGGATAGAGGCGGACATCCTCCCTCTCTCATCCAGAACAGAACAGGAGTGCACATGGCCTCCAGAACACATAGGCATGACGAAGTTGCAGAGCCAGGCACACGCAGACCTAGTGAGAGAGCATGTGGGGGAGACAGGCTGCCTTCAGGGGTCACACACACACACACGGTGTGAGCACATGGGGACAGGCGAACTCCAGAGGCACACACAGACCCAGTGTCATCACATGGGGACCGGCTGAATTTATGCTACTGCAGCTTTTAATTCCCCATTAACACGGATGTGTGTGTTTGATCATTCTTAAAGTGATTCTTTGAAATCGTCTGGGTGCTCCAGTGCTAATCTTCAGTGCACGAATTGTGAAGCTTGCTGATATCCCAGCAGATCGGCAGTGCAGGACTTCATCTTCGTATGGTCCTACTGGTATTAATTTGCCGCTCAATCTAATGAAATATATACAGCGTGTTGTTTAAATATTCGTCTGACACACTTAGTATGGCAGAGCAGAAATGCCTCTTATATTTAGAAGCCTTGCTCTAGAGTTACATATCAGGATACATGCACACTGCTGTTTTGCAGAATGCAGCTGTCCTGTAAGAAGTGAAAGATCTTAATCCGATCCAGGAGCTGAGGCCAGCGATTTAAAGTTTCCATCTGTCTCTGCCTGTAACACATGCAGGGAGGAAAAGAGGGCTTGCTTTCAAGAAGCAGCAAGTGCTTGAAGGATGCAAGAAGGGTGCAGAGAAAAATCTCAGGTCTGGGGCAGTTTTGCCAGCAGGAGGAAGATTCTGTTGTCCTGCTTGGAGTTTCTGTACTGGCATCTCATGTTCCTTGGATTTCCTACAGCTCTCGTGTTTCACTGACTCCAACATCATTTTACAATGCAAACCTGACAGCCCGTTTTTCTCCTCCAACTGTGCAGGGTGTAATGCATCTTCATAATGGGCCCAACCCAGCAGGTGCTGACTCAGACAAAAGCCCCATTGTAAAACAAGAGGAGTGACTTAATGATCTGAGAACAGTACTGGGAGCCAGGAGTCACCGATTCCAAATCCCAGCTGTGCCACTGACTCCCTTTGTAGCCTTGAGCAAGTCACTTCACCTCCATTTGCCACACTTTACTGTCTGTAAAATGGGGATAGTACTTTTCTGCATCACAGGGAGATTGTGAAGATTACTTGTTAACGGATGTAAAACACCACATAAGAGTTAAGCATTATTTTTATTGGTACAAACATGGTTTTCTTATTCAGCCTTTGCATGGCTAAATCTTCCATTGATTTCAGTGGAAGTTTTATGAAGAACTGAGTAAACAGGGCAAGATCCCACCCAGACATGATAGGAATGTTGAACTCTAATATTGCACCTGTCATCTGCAAAGCACTGAGATTCTGTTCTGAGAAAGACAGATATTAAAAATTACACAGGGCGATATTGTGACATACACTTTTAAGCAAAATTCTCAGTTGAATCAATAGTAAAAAAATCAATAGCATGATAATAATATCTAACTCGTATATAGTACTTTTCAGCAGTTGATCTCAAGGCACGTAAGCGGTAAGGCGGTAAGCATCATTATCACCGCATCTGAGGCTGAGAGAGGTCAAGTCACATGGCTATGTCACCTAGCATGCTGGTGTCAGATCTGTGATCAGAACTCAGACCTGCTGAATCCCAGCCCAGTGCACTAGTCACTAGCCAACACAATCTCCCCAATGAAGATGGGCTATGAAGTAGTCCAGAGAAAAGTACATCGTTGTTACAGGATTTTTTTATAAATAAGACTGACTTTCTGTGAAAAATAAAACAAGAATTTTTGATAAACGTAACTTATTAAAAATACAATCTGTTTTGACCTGAGCATAACTAGCTTCCACCCAACACTCCCAGAAGAGCTAGAGATCTTTCTGGTAAAATGATCAGCCATGAACTAGTTAATAATCTTGACATCTAAACTGTCATAAATAGACTTCAGCATTACCATTGCGCTGTGAAACATGGGGGCAGCAGTTCACATGTCCCTTAGCCACGGGGCTCAATTCCTCTCTCAGTTACAACAGGGTCAGCCTGGAGCAGCTCCACCGGTACTATCTCCATTGATGTCACTGATATCTCTGTAGCTCAGCAGAACCTCAAGTTGTTTTGGGTGTCTGTAGATCCAGCTCCTTTCTTTCCGTTACCTAGGTGCTTTGTGTCTATGTCAATGTACGTAGTTAATAGGTGGCCCTGGGTTTTGTAGGACCAATAAAGCTCGTTGATGTACACTGCAAATGGCAGCTTTTCCCATTCACTTTTTCCATTTTCATAGTCAATTTTTATTCTCAAAACACCCCCCAAACAATCAAGAAACCCTTGTAGATTACTGAAAACGATTCTGTGCAAATATTTGTCACTGTTCAGGGAAAACTGCCAGCAGTGGCTTGTATCTTTCATCAAGAAGAAGATCACTTGGAAAGTCCTGCTATTGATCTTATCTGTTAGGGCCAGAAAAAGCACACCCCATGTCTTTTGTTCCTGTAACTGCAGGTTAAGAGCATGTTGCTTAAACTTCATCCACATCATTCATGAAAAACACAGCAAAAAAACCAACAGACTTTGCCCAACTGAACTGAAAACAAATGCAAAAAAACAAAACAAAACAAAACCCCTAGATGTGTCTGTCCTCATGGCCAGTACACGTTGTTGGGGGTTGAAGCTGGTGGTTATAACCGCTGCCCTACATTTAAGACAGATGTAAGAAACAATTAAGCTCCTTTATAGCAGCCTCCACCTCAAAAAGGCATATGCAAGTTCAGGCAGGAGTCGGAACTATGTGGGTGGAGGGCTTTGCTGGGTATTGTTTTGGGTAAATGTGTGCATGTTGGGGGAAGAAGCACACCGCAAGGGATTCAGAAAGAAGCGCACACAAACACAGAAGGAAGCTACAGACACCGCCAGAACAAGCAGAGATGTGTGGTTCTGGAAAAGCCTTTAGAGAGAGAAAGCTTTTGGGTCCAGGACTCGCTAAAAGTGGTTTGGGCTGTGGGCAAGGAAACGCTCTTCTGTTGTTTGGGTCTGCTTGTGTTCAGGGAAACAGGGCTTTGTGAATAAACAGGATTGCATCAAAGGTACCTGACTCCACCCTCAATTTCTCCTCCTAAGTGGAACAACTTGCAAGACCCCAAATTTTTGGTTAGCTGCTCAGGCCACAAGGGGTAAGTCTATGGGGCGAGGAGGAAGGACCCACCTATTGGGCAGTGTTTCAACCCCTGGTGGCCAATGGGGGCTATCCCTTGTAAGGGAGGCCTTCATTGGAGAGTCTCCAGTCCTTGTAACACATGCTAGAACTGGTCCACTGGGGGTGGAGGGGCATGCCCGTAGAAGGTTTTGCAGGGGAGAAGCAGGCACTAGCCTCATATTTTCAGCCTCTTCTGCCAAATGTGACTCCACCCACTCCCCTCACCCATTGCTGAAAGCTGCTGTCTCATTGGTGTGGATAGGTTCAAACTTTGTCCAGCATCCACATGCTTGACCACTTGTTCTATCAGGGTCTCTCCCACTTTCTTACAAGAGGCACTGAACTTGAGTGACCCAGCCCAGCAGCAGCACAGTCCTTGTTGACATCAGCTGAGTGGGGCTGCTGGGGGAGCTGTGTTTGACACCAGTTGTCAAACGTGGCTGAAAATCCTAGGACAGGCACAGCTTTATTGAACATACGTGAATAAATGAAGAGCAGCGATATCAGCACATCAGTAAAGCAAAACTTAGACATACTAAATTGCAGGGTTTCTTCCTTTCTCTCTTTTTCATGATTCAAGTGGTTTAATATAAAAGTCTGTGTGTTTATACAAATCAATAGTACTGTAGGTCAGCAACCTTTGTTATCTTCACAATCACTGCAGAAATGGGGGTCCAACTCCCAGTTACACTAAGGGACAGATTTTCAAAGATATTTAGGTGCCAAAAATTGCAGATGGGCACCTACTGGGTTTTTCAAAAGCATGTATGCAGCTTAGGTGCCTACGTCCCACTGATTGCAATCCTGCTTAGGCACCTTTGAGAATCACACTTGGTGCCTAGCTGCGCCTTGAGGTGACTTTGAAAATCTGTCCTCAAGGTCCCTGAGCAGAGAAGCAAAGGCCCAGATTGTTCACTACACTGCACTTGAATATTTGGTAATGTTAGGGCCAGATTCTGATTTCCATTGCATGAGTGTAAATCAGGACTAACTCCACTAAGTCAATGGAATTTACTCTGGATTTCCTGGAATTTAACTTTTATTGTTTATTGAGGGACTTTCTGCAGCTCTCTCATTAGCCACTCTCCCTGAACACATTCACCATTGCTGCTCGCGGAACACTAACTACCTCGGAACACGTTAACTTTAATTGGCCAAAATGTATCAGGAGAAAGCAGGTACAACTCTATCGTCATTCCAGGTTTACTGCCTTGAAAATGAGAGCAGAATCTGACCCAAAGTTTATTAACTAGGTATTTTCTATTCCGTCAGTCTTGCTAGGAGCCACCATTCGAGACTGCTGCTGCACGTGGAAAAACAGGCACTTAGCTCCAAATTTTGCTCTTGCTTATCCCAGTGTAAACTAGGAATAACTCCTCTCAATTCAGTAGACTTACTCTGAACTTACACTAGAATGACAGAGCAGAGTTCAACCCTTACTGCCCACCATGGTATTGATCTTTTACTGGACTATTTTATACGGCAATAATTAAAACTTACATCTGCCGTGAAAACGGAACAGAAGATCCTCTTCACCCTGGCCTGCGTGAGCAGCACCAACTAAGTCAGGCCACCCTTTGTTCTTGGCCTGGTTCCTTTTATTCTGAAACCTAATTTCTCCAAAGTGGTTTGAAAAAAAACCAAACTAATCATTAAAATAACAGTAATAAAAAAATGAGTGACAAGGAACCTTAAGAAAGACACTTCCCACACACCAGTGTGAACATGATTAGTTAAAACCAATTTTATTCTGCCTCTCAATGACAATTTTGTTACACCTGATAATAATGCAAGTTACAAAACATTTGTAATCCGTGAAACAGTATCCAAAAATCATTAAGACGTGCTCAGAACGGGGCAGTTCCTGGGGTTATTGAAATCAGCGGCAAACAAACTCCAAACTGGGCAAATTCTACCAGTGTAAATCCTGACCTTCGTGGAATGACTCAAGATTTATACTAGTGTCATTAAGAACAGAATTTACATCACTGACTTCAATGAAAAATCAGAAATTGGCCACCATGAAGGCAGAAACAAACAAACCCCCACAGTACAATTCTGTTAAAAACCTAACCTCAGTGCACAGAAAATACACTCTGTTGCCGGATAGCTGCTTTGACAGGCACAGGTTTCTGAAGATTATTCCTTTGCAATAGCGTAATTGTACTCGTTCCAGGCATGATTCTCTTCTCATTGACGCCTGTTTTACACCAATAAAATTCTACTGATTTCAGTGGGGTCACTCCTGAGTTACGCCATTGTGAATGAGAGGAGAATGAGTGTACATTGAAGTTGTAATAATAACTTAGCCAACGGAGCTACAACGACTTACCCCAGTGGAGGATGTGGCCCTCCATGTTAATCTTTACTGCACTTCGTCCTTCTTGAGCACCGATTATTTTGCTTACAAAAACAAATTTGTTCTCTTAAGTTTTCAGCTAAGAAAGTGCAGTTGTATTGTCCTGCGTTCTGGTGTTTGCTTAGGGGCAGCATCTTCCCTCCTTAGAGTGCATCTACACAGCCCCTGGCAGCAAGCCCACCCCCTCCCTAGGCTTCTGACTCCAAGCTCCAGCCCAAGCTGCCGCTTCAAGGCATTGTCTACACAGGTATTTTTACAGTGTTAGTGCAAGCCGTGCTAGCCCAAGTGTGTTGTCCCGGGCTGAGAGGTTCTCTACCCTGGGCTGTGTAGACGTACCCTCACTCTTACTGATCAGTACCTCACTCTCTGAGCAGGTCGTTGTATTATTAGTCCGATGCTACTCAGCGTAACTCAGGGTGGCAGGATCTGTGCCTTACCAAGTGCGCTGACTTACAAACGATCGCGGCAGGATGAGTTGGTGAATCAAACACAAACACTAATGAAGTGGGGCACAATCTGATGAACTGATTTGCTAGAGACACTGTAAAAAATGGATTGACAAGCACATCGACTAAAATGCACCTACTTTGTCAGAAAAAAAATGAGAAAATGTTCTTATAGACAGCACGGAAGAGGAAAATATGCTTAATGCACATTCAAAGTGTGTCTGTGGGGGGGACAATGCAAGGTGGCTCAACAGTAGAAGACAACAGATGTGAGAGGTCGTTTGGAAGAAATGCATATAGATTCACAATATGGGACAAGAGATTCCCTTCATAATCAACTGATTGAAATCAGCCTTCAGATGGTGAAAAAAAACAAGGTGATAGACAAAAAAGCTCGGGATGACTAAGAAGGAAAGAACTGGGTGACTCTATAGCAGAGAAAAACTGACCATAAATTCGTTATTTAGTATGATTACATGCTAAGGCAATTTTAAAATATTATACAAATCTTTCAGGGCCCAATCCAAAGCCCCATGATGTCAATGGGAGTCATACTACTAGCTTCACCGGGCTTAGGATGAGGCCATGAATCATGTGCTGTAAACAGTATAGACAAGTTGGTTTTGTGTCACTAAGTTCAACCAGTGAACACCCATGGATTCAGGGCACCCTCTGCATAAGAGAGAAAGTAAAGTCGGTCACAACGGGCCAAGAACCCACTGTACATTAGGATAGGAGGGTGTGCATTGCTCTATACCAAGATTCTTTTTCAAATAAATAACTTTGCACATCTGGTCACGCCGCTTTGATGTGCTAACTTTGGACTATTAGTTCATCCACCAGCAACTTGCCTCTGGAGAGGGACTTGGAGGGTCAAATCTAACAGTCTGGAATGAAGGATTTTTTCCCCCTTCTTCACGCATTTCCTTCCCAGAGTTTAGATAACGATAATCCTTCATGCTCAGTCCTGGTCTTCAGATAGCATGCTGCAATGGCACAAAAATATGTATTTTTGAGAGAGAGAGAGAGATCTGCATTTAAATTATTCATTCTACAGGCCTAATGGATGCATTATTTAATGGCACTTGTTCCTATTAAAAACAAACATCCCAGTGGATTAGTGGTTCAATATATTTTTGAAGCAAAGCATTATGTTTCCATTGGCATCAGTCGACTCTCAGTCAGACCTGAATTTTTAATCAGGGTTACCTAAATCAGTGTAGGCTAGGATCGTCTGATTGCCAGGAAACAGTCTGATGTTTGCTAAGGGGTCAGTCAACGTTTTCAAAAGGGCAGTAGGAGCTCTTTCCCCTCAAACTGTAAAAATCAGCCAGGCAAGAACATGGTTTTGCAAGTGACACCAATGTCTGATATTGTGGCAATGCATTATGGGTTGTCAAGGTCCTTATTCAAGGCCTGATCGCCCCTCCTGTGGGCCATGGGTAGGGGAGGAAAACTCTGAGAGGTTCCCTTTATGGAGTTTCCTGCCGATTCTTGTGTTGGGGGCAGGGCCTGCCTGCCCCCCAGAGAAGCAGCAGGTGTGGCCCTCAGAACCCATGACTCCCTCAAGGGTTCTGCTGATTTCACAGAATACTCAAGGGTGCTGGGCTCTCTGTTGTTCCCCCTCCCTCTTTTCTGGACAATTTCCATAATGTCTCCCACAATCAGCTGCCCCAGGAATGCCTTAAAGGAGATGCCAAGCATGGAAGAGGGAGCTCCACGAAACAGTAAATGCAGCCTCAGACTGTGTTTACTCTTTAGCAAATTTACAGCTGGGAACTGAGCAGGACTAAGTCCGGTCCTCAATGGAAAGGGCAAAAGCTGGTGCAGAGGGTCCCCTCCATGCACAGGTCTGAGGGGAACAATTGGGCCATCATTTTTTATTCAGTTCTTACTCAGGGAAAGCTCCTGTTAAGGCTGGAGAGAAGGCTATCGGAGTCAGGACTTAGAGGATTCTCTGCCATTCTCAGGACCAGGCCAAAGATAAATAAGGACTTCCAGGCTTGCCCTAAGTTTTGCTGGGGTGCCCAAATTGTGCCCAATCAAAGGGGCTTCACTACCAATCTGCCAAGAGCTGGAGCTGCCCTTAGCTTATGGAAAACAGAGCAGGTTGCAGCCAGCCTCGTCTTCTATATAGAGGTGCAGGCTGCAGAGTTCACAGGTCTGAGCATTCAGGCTATATAGGCCACTCCATTAATAAATAGGAGGGAAGCTGCAGGCCATATTGTAGGATGTCTGTCTCCATCCATTGTGTCTTGTCTAAGATTGGAAGCTCTTTGGGGAAAGGACCGCCTTTTTGTTCTGTGTTTGTCCAGCACCTAGCGTAATGGGGTCCTGGTCACTGGCTAGGGCTCCTGGGTGCTACAGGAATGCAAATAATAATAATCGTTAGCCAAACTTCGGAGCCCCTGCCCTACGTGTGTTCTTTAGCCTCCTGTCAGAATGCTGATAACACTGAACAGCCCCGGACTCTGCTTGCCATGGGGCTCTTTGGTTTATAAATATCTTTAACATGATGCCTGTGGGCTGGGAGAAGGCCTTTGTCGAGGGATGGCTGTGCGGTTAACATCACAGTCACGTTAGTGTTGGAGGAGGAAGCATGGCCATGCAGTCTGAGACCAGAACAGTGAGTGAAAAGATCTGGGTCCTGTGTCCACCTCTGCCACAGACTCACTGTGTAACCGTGGGCAAGTCAAGTCATCTTGCGACTCCTTAATTTAGCCTATCTGGAACATGGAGAATATAATAATTTCAAGACTCACAGGGCATTAAGGGTATGTTTACGTAGCCTGCGGCAGTGAGCCTCCCAGCCTCCTCGGCAAGAGACTTGTGCTAACAGGACTCACGCTAGTGCTCTAAAATGCCGAGCCCGAGTTCCAGCCTTGGCAGCAACTTCGAAGCACTGTCTACAGGGCTATTTTTGGACCGCTAGCATGAGCCCTGCAAGCCCAAAGTCTGTCAACCTGGGTTGGGAGCTCACTGCCATGGGCTGCGTGGTCATGTCCTGTGAGGCTTAATACACTCCTGATTGTCAAGTACCTGGAGGTCCGCAGGTGGAAAATGCTACAGAAGTGAAGAGTATTATCGTTATGTATCTTTTCCTTCCAAAGAGTAATTGAGAAATTAGTAAGAAAAGATCTCAGTGTACACTGTGCCTGGCAGATTGCATAATTGCTTAATCCTCTTCCTTCCAGCAAGGATTGCCCAACACGAAATCATAATGTCTGAGGGTTAGCTGAGGCCCTATGATTGTTAAAAAGAAAGGGACTAGTACTTTCAATGGTTTTAGAAAGCCTGACTGTTCCCATATCTCCCCTATGAGCCACGGGAAGGGGTTATTTCCTGAAAGCTCTCTGGGACTTGCATGGGGTGAAGCGCCGTCTAAACAGAGATAAAAGGGGGAGTCAAAACGCTTCTCTGCGTCAATGTTAAAATATCCCAACAGTTGGGATGAAATTCTAAAGGAGCTGAATACAGACTGCCCTCCTCATGTGTGTATCCGCCAGCTGGTAACTCGATTCGCCCTTTGGCAGCTCGGTTCCAGACAAATTGGGAGGATGAGCTGTTGATGTGAATGAAAACTGCTCCGAGTGCCTGTCCATTGGCAGGCACCCCTTGTATCCCTTCCCTTTAGTATTTTGGCCACCCCTCCTCATCCTCGGGCTGTCTGTATTTCACAGTCAGGTCTATACAGCTGGGTGAGTGTTTTTACTTTGCTGTATCAGTGCTTAGTGGTTCCCCACATTTCTATTCAGCTCTCTCCAACTTACTTTGACTAGTAAATCCCTTTGGTGCCCCATACCAAAGAACTGGTCATTAGTGGACGTGTTTCAGTGCTTAATGGGAAAACAAAACAAATTTGATCTCTAACTCTGCTCCCAACAGCGCCCGCATCACCACTTGCACACATGTTCAAGCCAAACTGACGTGGTTTTAAAAATAAGGACTGTAAAAGGCTGTATAAAAATCACAGATTACTCACAGAATCGGGAGCAAATCCAGTCCTGCTGCAGAGGGCGAGGGGGCTCCCCTGGGAGCATAGTATAAATATGACAAATAAATATGCTTTTAAAAACATTGAAAAACTGGGGCCTCCCTCATTTCCCTGCTGCGACCTGAGCTCAGGAGTCTGTGTCCTCGCTGCAGCTAGTGAGACCGGAATGAAATCTGTAGCTCCCTGGACTCCACAGCTGTCAGCAGGAACACAACTGTAAGACCCTCTGCTCCACAAATCCAGGTCTCTGTCAGCTGCACCAAAGAAGAATCCCCATTCGCTATAGCTGGGGCAGAGATGAGAGCTTTGGAGGCTGCACTCACCAGCAGGCAACATGGATCCTCACCCAAAGCCCAGTGAGGTTGGTGGAAAGACTCATCGACTTCAATGGACTTTAGCTCAGGCCCATGATGACATTGGCAGGTCTGACATTGGCACACCTACCGTTCACTCCGACTAGCCACATTACGGCGTAGTTATGGCCTAACGCAGTGTGAAGGGAACTGCTCCCTGCCCTGTTTAGGTCGTAGGGGGAATTGGCTCCTGCAGGGCAAACACAGCTTTTTTCACCTAGATAAAATGCCTTTAGCTTCACATTTGGGGCTAAACTTGGTGGTGAGGTAAGCAGTGGCTTAAGTTACGTTTTAGCAAGTCAGTGTGAGTGTCAGTTACATACCGAAGGAGTGGAAGGGGTTGTGCATACAGGGAAGGAAACTAACAGGAGAGGGTACAAGGTATAGCAGGGAAGGGGCCTTTATCTTACACCTTCTGTTAGGCCTTGTCTGCATTGGGAATAGCCCCGATTCAGTAGTCAAAGTAGTTCAACTAGCACTGGCTCCAAAGCATAGACAAGGACAGGCCAAAGTTTGCACCGATTGAGATAATCAAGTCTTACCCTTGCACAATTAGTGAAAATGTCAACCGTGCAAATATAGAAACAAAACTCAAAATCTGATTTGGCCTGATCCTCAGCTGGTATAACTTGGAGTAAGCGCCATTGATTTCCAGATGAGGATTGGATTTATACCGAATGAGATTTTCAATCTTCTCTAGAGTTGCCCCAGTGAATTGAGAAAGTAAATCCATCTAGTTTTCGTGGGTAAGAACCTCACTTCTTCAGATGCAAGAAGTGAGGTTCTTACCCACGAAAGCTTATGCTCCCAGTACTTCTGTTAGTCTCAAAGGTGCCACAGGACCCTCTGTTGCTTTTTACAGATCCAGACTAACACGGCTACCCCTCTGATACCATCTAGTTTTGAAAGTATCCAATTTAAACCAAACACGAATCTGTTTCCTCTGAGGCTGGTGCTGCTAAGTCTGTGTTCTGCTAACGATTTGGCCTCTAAACACTTTGTGCATTTGTTTTATTTTGAAACAACATTTCCGTGCAAAATTTAAAGGTGAATCTAAACACGTCTCATTCGACATGTACTTGCTGTGAAATCTATTAATGCAGCTAAAGTGACCCCAGGGCCAGGCTAATGACTGGGCAGATGGAGCACTGGTTTAGAAACTCCAAACTGTGGGGCGCTTTAGCCTCTCAGTGTCCTACCGAACATTATGTCTAGGGACTCCATACTCCCTTAACCAGGCTGTGCCTCATACTATCTGTCAGATGTCATTTCCCAGCTTAAAATGGATGTTTCCCACATGTCCTTGTGATGCGGTGTCCACCCTGCACATGGCCTGCACAGCTGAAATAGGCCCATTAATCTACAGGCTGCACCTGGAGGGGAGCGAGTGACTGGTAAAGCCGAATGGCTGATGAAGCCCAGCTCGGGGAGGAGCTGGGACAGGCTTATAAAGAAAGGAAGTTGGTGGTAGGAGGTGGTCTGCAGGGAGGAGCTGTGTTGTCACTCCCTAGAGGGGAGGGGAGTTGGCTCAGTACAAGGAGGAGAACTAGGTGGAGAGTGAGCCCTGGGAACCAGTCTTGGACTACAGACTCTGACAAGTAGCCGAGAGGGGGAAGTAGCCATGGGGAGCAGAGGGGGCTGCAGTGGTAACCCAGAGGTGGGCCAGATGATAGGGCAGAAAGGTAGGAAAGAGCCCAGGGAAACAGCAACAAGACTGGACCTTGAGCAGATAGTGGTGGCTGGGCGTAGGGTCCCTGGCTGCAGTCAAGAGTGGTGGGTGGGCCCAGGTTCCCCTATTGCCTGGGCCAAGGGCCTTTGACACCTCAGAATGGGAGGACTAGGTGATCTGGCCGGAGGACTGAATGATGAAGAGGGCGTAACCTGAGTCCAGAGAGAGAGACTGCGGGGCAAGCAACCGAAGGAGGGGCCTCAGACCAGTTGAGAGCTAGTCCCCAGACAAGCCACAAAAGGAGGCACCCCAGCAGTGAGTAGTGAGCGCCATTATAGCCCCCTAGAGAGAAAGTGCTATCCTGACAGACAGGAGAACAACTTCTGCTCTGAGGGTCACCCATACAAGCCCAGAACTTGGCTCAGTGTCTGCCTCCTGGTAAATCTTTACCATGAAAACAGACTCTAGACATTTCCCAACATATTGGGCCAGCCTCCCAGCTGCTCTAACCCTCCGACTGGTTCCTCAGGACTCAGAGGGATTGAATAAAACTATTCAGGCTATGCAGGGAAGGGCAGGATTCCTCCGAGGGTAGGAGCTCACTGAAATATAAAGAGCTCTTCTCCCTTCTGAATCCACCAGTCCCCTGCCCTGATCTATTTTCAGTCTGCTGCAGAACAATCTTTGGCAGTTCCTGTGATACGCAAGCTGCTAGTGGACCTCGCCACATGCTCTAGTTCTTCCCAGCTGTGTCTGATCTTTGAGCTCATCTGCAGGAGAAACAAGGCCCTTGTCACAGAGAGCAGAATTCGAGGGCCCAGGGGCAGCCTGATTCTGCAGGCACATTGCCTTAGCAGGCCCACAATCTGTCACAGAGAATGACAAACCTGACAGTGGTCACTCCAAATCCATTTCTGTTCATGCCACAGTTCAGAAATGCCAGACTTGGCTAGAAAATTCAAGGGGAATCCCAAGAACACCTACTGAATCCTGTTTCCCCATTGAAGTTAAGGTGGGGCCTGCAGTTAATAGAAAGTACAATTCTTGCCATTGTTTTGTGTTGGGGTGGAATATCCCTCATTTCCCCCTCTGCCACGGCTACCATCACTACCCCCAACAGCCCAGCCCTGCATTACTAGGAGTTTCCAGCCAGCTGAGGATGGCTTGGTGTGGGTACCACTGGAGCCTTCCTATAACTCTGATCCAACCACTAGCCTGAGGGCTTGCTCCCTCTCCTGAGGGACTGAGCACATGTGTATCTTCAGGGATGGAGGGGCCAAAAGAGGAGAAGCTGGAACAAACTGATAACAGTGGCTGGGATTATGAAAGGGACCTAACGGAATCAGGTGTAATTCAAAAGGAGTAGGGTCCTTTGAAAACCTCTGTCGTAAAGTGCAAGTCACCAGATGGTCTTAATCCAAAGCATTCTGAAAGAATTTAAGCATGACAGGGCTGAGCTTCTACCAAAAACAGGGACTCATTAAATCAGCGACTGGACCAGAGAGTAGCAAATATTGTATGTGTCCTAAAAAAAATGCTAGGCGTGATCCTGGGCATTACAGGTCAGTTAAGCCATTACGCCAAGAACAGATAAATTGGATGAAGCAATAATGAAAGAATTATAAAACACTGAGCCGAACATACAAATCAGCCTGGCTTCTGTAAAGAAAAATCATGCCTCTTTAATCTGTTCAAATTCTTTGAAGGAATCAGCACACTAGTAGATAAGGAGAAAAGGCAGGTATAATTTCATCAAAGCTTTATGAACGCCCAAGTGAAGTTGTCTGCAAGCTCTTCAAGAAACCAAGTAGTCTTGAGAGGAGAGGTAAAACTGGCTGCAAACAACAAACAAAGAGGAGGAATTTTCCAGGAGGTTAATCGTGGGGCGTCCTAAAGGATCCCTAATGAGACTTGTTATTAAATATCTTTATTAGTTATCTGGAAAGGAGATGAACCGTAAGGGGGCAAAATTTACCAGTGACCAAAATCATTTAGGCTACTCAAGTCTTGACAAGACTGAGGAACTTAGGAGGGAGCTAGCAATGACCGATGATGGGATAACATGACAGCAGGTGGAATTCAGTGTTGATAAACACAAGTTAATGCTACTTCTACATGCTATTGGCCCAGCTTTTTATATTAACTATATCCTGGCTGAAAAAACAGTACACGTCATAGTACACAGCTCCGTGAATACATCTACTCCACACACAGCAGCAATCGTCAAATAAAGCAAACTCCAGGCTACTTTGCACCAATGTAAAGGGGCCTTAAAGTCAGTATAAAAGCAGGTTTCCCGCACAGGTCCTTTTCCATTACCAGTGTAACATGGCCCTGCTGTAAATGATACTCAGGCCCCGGGTGTTTGGCTGGATTAAGAGTGAGACAGATAATATGGGGATTATTATAATGTCATTATTTACATCAATGTTACACTCTCCACTGAAACACCGTGGGCACCCTCATCTCGAAAAGCACTTAGTGTTCAATAGAAATGGTCCAAGGAAAGGCAACAACGAGTAGATGCATGGGGAGACTTCTACTGAAGAGAGATTAGAGGTTTTCACACTAGAAAATGAAGACTGGGAAGTGAAGAACATAAGAATGGCCTACTGGGTCAGACCAAAGGTCCATCTAGCCCAGTATCCTGTCTTCTGACAGTGGCCAGTGCCAGGTGCCCCAGAGGGAATGAACAGAACAGGGAATCATCAAGTGATCCATTCCTTGTCACCCATTCCCAGCTGCTGACAAACAGAGGCTAGGGACACCATCCCTGCCCATCCTGGCTAATAGCCATTGATGGACCTATCCTCTATGAACTTATCTAGTTCTTTTTTGAACCCTGTTATAGTCTTGTCTTGGCCTTCACAACATCCTCTGGCAAGGAGTTTCACAAGTTGACTGTGCATTGTGTGAAAAAATACTTCCTTTTGTTTGTTTTAAACCTGCTGCCTCTTAATTTCATTTGGTGGCCACAAGTGCTTGTGTTATGAGAAGGAGTAAATAACACTTCCTTATTTACTTTCTCCACACCAGTCATGATTTTATAGACCTCTATCATATCTCCCCTGAGGGTACATCTACACTACAGCGGGGAGTCGATTTAAGATACGCAAATTCAGCTACGTGAATAGCGTAGCTGAATTCGACGTATTGCAGCCGACTTACCCCGTTGTGAGGACGGCGGCAAAATCGACTTCTGCGGCTTTTTGTTGGCGGCGCTTACTACCACCTCCGCTGGTGGAGTTAGAGCACCGATTCGGGGATCGATTGTCGCGTCCCGACGGGACTCGATAAATCGATCCCCGAGAGGTCGATTTCTACCCGCCGATTCAGGCGGGTAGTATAGACCAGACCTTAGTCATCTCTTTTCCAAGCTGAAAAGTTCCAGTCTTATTAATCTCTCCTCATATGGCAGCTGTTCCATACCCCTAATATTTTTTGTTGCCCTTTTCTGAACCTCTTCCAAGTCCAATATATCTTTTTTGGGATGGGACGACCACATCTGCACACAGTTTTGAGAGATCCTTTTGTAGCTCTTCACAGTCTGCCTGGGACTTAACTATCTTGAGTAGTTTTGTATCATCTGCAAATGTTGCCACCTCACAGTTTACCCCTTTTTCCAGATCTGGTAAGAATATGTTGAATAGGACTGGGGCCCTGGGGGACACCACTATTTACCTCTCTCCATTCTGAAAACTGACCATTTATTCCTACCCTTTGTTTGCTATCTTTTAACCAGTTACCAATCCATGAGAGGACCTGCCCTCTTATCCCATGACTGCTTATGAAGAAAAAGTGGCATATCAGGCAGATATCAGAAAAGGTCAGTTGGGTGAGCCTGTTTGCACATTCTCATTATACAAGAAAAAGGAGAGCTGCTGCCCAAGTCGAAAGATTCCTCAATGACGAGAGAGAGGAGAAGGAAAAGAAATGGAGGGGCTGTGCAGTTAGAGAGACAGGGGAACCCAGTGAACCCTACCGCCGGAGTCTGTGATCCTATCAGGTTTCAAGCAAAGCAAGGCAAGATTGGGCAACTATTTGGACAGGAGACCTCTAAGGAAACTCTTGGCTTTGAGTCAGTACAGGAATCAATATCTCGGTATGCGGCTAAAGGGCACTGTGCTATTGGAGGTTCTCTCCTTCCAGTGAGCTAGACAGCTAAGTCCCTGACCTCACGTCACTTTTCATAAACATAGGTGTGCTGTCTCCAACCTCCTATGTAATTACAGTCTATTTCCTTAACTTCTCCCTGCAGTCATTGTTCTGTCTGAAGTGGTTGTGCACTGTTAAACGGCCACTGCATTCCACTCCCCAGAGATGGCTGCATTTCAATGGTGGCTGAGGGGCTCTCTCTTTACAGGTTGTACATTAGCTTGTAAAGCATTTTGGAAGGAAGGGGTTCTGTAGAGGTTAGATGATCATAAATGGATTTAACTGTGTGGAATGCACATTGCTAAAGAGAAAAGAACATATTATTGCTCTGCCTGAAGAGAATATATTGTTGTCCTAATTATTTCTGTCCTGTTTTCATTATAAACGTGTCCTCTGCCTGGATAAATCATTTGAGAGAGACAAAAAAGGACTTGTTTCTCCTCCAGGGCTATAAAAAGATAAAAGCTGATCATCTGTACATAGGAGTGTGTGTGGACAACTTTCACTTATAGCAAGGCAATGAGAAACAGATGGTTGCTTTTTGGCATGATTATTGCTAGTTAATACCAAAAAATGAATCAGTAATCACATCTCTTCTCCTGTTTGGCAATGTTACAATAGATCCAGTGTCTCTTTTCTGATCCTGAGATTTGCTATTTATACACACTAGAATTTTGCATCCGAGGAGCTCCATGCACTTCATTTTACAGGTAGGGAAACTGAGGCATGGAGCAATAAGTGACTTTCCCAAGGTACACAGTGAGTGAGTTGCGAAGGTTGGAGGAGATCCCAGTATACCTATCACGCAGTCCTCTGCTCTAACCACCAGACAACAGTACCTCCTTTACTTCTAAATAAGAAATAATGCAAAAATTGCTCTTTTAGTTAATGAGAGTGAACCCTGGAATTATAACATGAACATTGTGAATAGTGTCAGTCTGCCATAATCGTCAATCTCTTATAATGAAGCTCCTGTTCAAGGAAGAACTACTTGTATTGGAAACGACCAAACTTTTCTTACCGTTGTGAAGTGAACGACACAATAGATCCCAATAATCAGAAGGCCAATCATGATTGATGCCACAGCAACCCAGAGTGCATTGCGACCCAGTCTTCTTGATCCTTCTATGTCTCCTTGACTATAACTATTTAAAGCCTGCAGAACAGAAACAGAATTTGTGACTATTGTTAAACAACTCAATCCACCCCTCAGTTCAACTGACGTCACTACGTTTAGTGCCCTGCATTTTGGGACCATAGACAAGACTTCAGAATACTGAGCATTATTTTTAGAACACATATTTGTACTAAGTGAGGTTCATTGTAACAAGGGATTCTGGTTTCCAGTTTCTATGTTCACAAAATTTCAGGGCTTATTTTTGGCTAGTTTAGGTCTCAATTGTGCAACTCTAAGGTCTTGTCTACACATAAAAAATAATCAAGAATAAAGTAGCATGTGAATTCAAAGTGGATTAATTATTCCTGATTTAATCCATTTTGGCATCCAAACATGGAGTTAATTAATTTGGAATAAGGCACTCTTATTCTAGAATAACACATGGAGTTAATCAGGAATAGTTAATCAGGAACATCTAGTCCAGAATAACTTCCCAGGCAGACAAGCCTTTACTTCAGTGAGTAGCCCCACTGAAGTCATCAACATAAGGATTACTAAATCAACGCTCACCACACTCATTCCCATGCATTACTGACTTGCACTATCCTAGAAAAACCTTTTTTTCCAGCTTGATTTGAATTGTGATTTGCATTTGAGCAGAAATTGGCTGTTTCGTTAGCAATGAAATAACCCCCAAAACTAAAAGAAAACCAACCGATCTCATGTATTGTTTACGCCTGTTGTATTACATTAGATGGAATAAATGGGCCCAAAGAGTCAAAGGTGTTAACATGACCCTGTCACTGTCCAGACTTACGCAGTTTTAAACAAGGCTTGGTTACACAGAGACCCCAGCCTGCTTAGTACCATGGCAAACACACCAGAAAAAATCTTTGTCACCCTTTTTTAAAGATACAGAAAGAAGAAGGAACACAATTCAAGCATTTGCAATGTAAAGTATTAAGGAAGGCTTTCATTTTAGCAACGTCCCTTGTTCCCGTTTCCTTTAGTTGGAGAGAGGTTTTAGAATGAACACCCCCCCCCCCCCGCCATTTCACAGACTCTTAGATGGTATTAAAGCTGGCAATAACAGTCCTCTTGGGGAAAAGAGAAGACGTGAACTGAAATGGACTGGAGCTGTTGTTGTTAGAATCCAACCCTGTTTCCTAACCGACAAGGCAATCACACACAACAGGGGAAAGAAATGAACAGCACAGGTAGAAAATGCAGCTTCTCTCTCTGGTGTTGATTCTCACTTGCAGCCTTACTGCTGGAAAAACACACGTAACCCTTCTGCCCATCTAAGTTGGCAGCAACAAGGGCCGGGTTCTGTATCTAGGAGTTCCCTTTCAATAATGCAATGCAAAACCGGCTCGAGCCCCCACCCAGTGACCTGGGACAATTTACATACCACTCCCTGGGTGCCTCTAAGAGGCAATACTTCCCCTCTCGCAAACACAGAGTCTGAGTGTAGCAGAAAATGTTTAATAACATGAGGTAAACGACATCAGCATTAAATTGGAAAAACACCACAAACAGGATTCATAACACAAACCATGAGCAAAAGACCCACCCCAGCAAATTGGGCTGTGTCCTTTCCCTTTGGTTCTTGAATCCAGCAACCCCAAAATCACCCAGAGTCCCCAAAGTCCAACACCCCCAAAGTTTCTTGGCTCCAGCAACCACCCAAAGTCCCAAAAGTCCAACAACCCCCAAAGTCTCTGTCCCTGGTCAGTGCAGCCCCAGAGTAAAAGGGGGGGGGCACGCAGGGTGTTAAGGGGCACCTTATGTGATCTGAGGCCGGCCGGCCGTCTCTCTGTGGGGTTCCGCCACAGCCTTCACCACGAGTCAGTCCACTTCCTGCCGTCCCACGAACTGCTCTGCTCTACGAGCTGCTCTACTCCGCTCACCGACCTATGAGTCACTCCAGCCGTCCCTGCAAACAGCTCCGCTCACCGTTCCTTGGGCCGCTCCAACCGGCCCCGCAAGGCTCCGCACTGCTCCTCCAGTCGTCCCCGCAAATTGCTCCACCAGCTGCTTAGCAATATAGCTTCAGGCTTCCCCACTAGTTAACACAGCACTCAGCTCTTAGTAACTTCAGCTCTTAGTGATTTCAGCTCATAGTAGGGGAGCCCCAGTGCTGGAGCACCATTGGCCCAAAGTGAATTCAGCTCAGCAGCCTGTAACTAGACTTCTAATGGAATCAAAGTTAGCTCTGACATTCAACAATAGAAAAATGAGGTGGTGTAATTGGTGTTTCAAGCCCTCAAAGGGGGCCCATACCATCAGATATAAATACCTAGCCCCATCCTTTCTCAATTCAGTGTTTTGTAACCCATGCCCCTTGTCAACCAAGTGCTACTTAGGTAATGGTGAGTCCTTCTGTCATACAACAGTTCCACTGGCCTTGATTCACAGAATCAGGGTAACAAAACTTTATTCTTCCTGCCCCAATAACAGAGAAACTGGGGATCCCACACCAGCCAAAGTAACCACTTTCAGTTCCTGTTGTTTCATGCCAGGCGGGTGGGTGTGCCTATGCAAACAAGATCAGCCCCTGGAGTTCTTTTCCACACTCGCCATAATTCACCACCAGATATCAGGGTAGAGCTCATCCTGACTCTGCTTACACACAGGCCCAGTACATTGTCTCATTAGCCACTCTGAACTTGTGCAAACTTGGGCCAGTATCCGGCTGCTCAGGGCACTGCTTTCAAAGTTTCCTCCTTGGTCACAGGCTTGCAGCAGTGTTGCGAAATACACAGACGTGGCTGGCTAAGCCAGACTCTTATTAGACTGAAGGAAAAAGGAGAGGGACAAGAGAGAGAGAAATAAGGTGGGGGAAGGAAAAGGACACATGGGGTGAGTGGAGGGGTATATGACAAAGTCTTACATCCCAGGCAGTAGTCAGGATTTAGTCGGGGCTGGTGGAGGTGGCAATGCCATCTGGGTGCCTCTCTCTCTTGGCTCTGTCTGGTCAGGCTAACTTTCAGGCTCAGGATGACAAAGGTCTTCCAGGGTCCCCGGTAGATGGTGGGGGTGGCGGCCATGATGCTGAAGCTTGCTCCTTCCCCTTCTCTTTTCTTTCGGTCAGGAAGCGTTTCCATCCGTCCGCCCGTCCATATTTTTCCCTCAAAGTCTCTTCTTTTATTTTTACATACCCCAAAAGGGAGTGATTGGTGAAATAGCCCGTCTGCTCATTACTGTGTCCACCAAAGACCTAATTTCCGACACACCAATTTTGGTTCACCGATTTCCAGTCCCACGTATTGTTTATCAGCCATGATTTTAGCAGTGCTCGAGTTATATCACGAAGTCTTTTTGTTTGTCTTTTTGTCTCCTATTTGCACCTTTTCTCATCAGCATTGACTGTTATAGGTTATTGTGACACTTACCTTGTTTGTGAACAAGAACTGAAATGCAGAGAGCATAACTAGGAAGAGAAATGGATTGTTATTTATAGCCAGCAGCATGAACAAGAGGTGAACCTGTCAGAAATGCCTCAAATGAACCTTGCCAATTTCTGACTTTTTTCCAGTGTTGATTTTTCAAAGCCAAATTTTGAAGTATTAATTGTGGTGTTAACGGAATAGGCAAAGCAAAGAGAGCTACTGTAGCACAATAATAGGAATTCAAGAGGATGCTTATTGCGCAGGGATTTTGTGCGTTTAGGTTTTTGTAAAGCATGGCATATTATTAATAATTAACATAATACAAATCCATAGTACTCTGAAAAATATGGCATAATAATAGTCTGTTTATACACACACACACACACACACACACACACACACGTATATATTATTAATGATATATAATACACATATACGGTGCCATGATTTGGTAGCCACTTATTTAACTATAGCAGCTGCTCTGTAGATAAGGTAGAAAGCCCGATTATGCCCATTTTCCCACTGAAAGCTCAGTGTCGTCCCCCCCCCCCCACTGTAAAATTCCAAGTAAAAATGCTTTTACTCTTGTGTGTGTTTTGTGGCCAGCAGTCAGTAGTTTTTAACCTAATTTGAGATTATTCCGACAAGTGGTTTTAAAGCAGTAGGACTGAGGGAAAAAATAGGCGTCCTTCATAGTTTGAAAATTCTTCTAATGCTTTTTGCCATGTCCTAGTTCAAAATGGTTCACCTGGGAGACTTCAGATGGAGGTTTACTTGAAAGAGCTCGGCGAGATGTTGTGCACAGGATCAAATTTGAGACACTGGATAGCGTATAAAAGAAGTCTTTCACTGGCGAATTAGGACCTGCAGAATCCAGGCATTTTCCTAAAGATTGTCACATCCAGGAGGATCGTTGTGGAGCTGAGTTGCCTGGCTCAACTACAGTGCCTTAAAGCACCCACCAACGCACATTCCCACCACAGTAAAGTTTCATGAACACATCTCTGATACTAAATCTGACAATTAAGCCCCATACTGACATTTGTTGTTTTATGTAAAACAAATGTAATGTCATGATCTGGGCCTAAGAAGCACTATTCTGTGCCTAACAACACTTGGGTCACATTTATGACCCATGGCATCTGAGGACCTTTTCCAGAGCTCCATGCAGGCAATGAAAAGAGTCTTCAATGGCCTTTGGATAAGGCCCTCAGTGAAGAGTGGGGAATGATGGTCTGACAGGGAATTTATAAAGCATATCTTTTGCTATAGACTGCACATAACTGTAAAGAAGGCTGGAGCTGGGGTAATCATAGGACCCATCAGTCTTTGTGGTCAGTGACGAGATGAGTCTATGACTGTTAGAGGATCAGGTATCTCAGTGTTTGTTTTCTTTTTTTCAAAGGTGGTGCTGGTGGCAACAGTTAAGGCTGGGTGACTTATTGGGCATTTACCAGATTCAAAAGTCTGCATTTCTTTTATTTTTCCCTTCCTCCCATTCTTTTGCTTTTTAAATAATTTTTACCGTCAATGTACTGATATGCACTCTCAGTCTTAATTCAGATTGAACTTGGCTGTCAATGTGACGGTGTCAGAAAACATTTCCGTGACTAAACCATAACACCTTTACTAGTAGCTTGTCTACTGTTCCATACAAAGGCTTTCAGGCTACTGAAGTGCAATTAGAACTGGGGGGATACCAAATGTTACTGCATTACGTTTGTTCCCCAAGGACCTGATGTTTAATCTTGGATGGATTTAGCAGCAGTCAGCATTCAGCATTAGAAACAGAGCAACATAATTAGGGGCTATCATCTGCCAGACACAGTATATGCTCTGTTTATTAGTGAACAGGCCAAGCTTTATGGGCCAAATTCATCAGTGATGTAACGTCTCTGAACTCAGAGGAATTCAACTAGGGAGGAGGAGGAATTTGACCTTATGGACCAGATTATGGTTGGCCTTGTGTAGGTGTGCCAGGATTAGTGAGAGTGTAAAGAAAACCGCTAGGTGGGCACGGGATTTTCCAAGGGGGAAATTCTGCAAGATCATTTTCTCTTTTTCATTCCACGGTCTGCAAAATGAAATTATAACATTTTTCTCATGTCGGGTCAATCAAAACATTGTGTCCTGACTGGACATTTAAAATAAATATATAAAATACAATACATTTTGAAACAAAAAGTCATTTCTAAGCAAAAAGTCAAAGCATTCCTCTCCGGAAACATCAAACTGGATCCTGGCAACATTAGTTGAATGTTGTGTTGGGTTTTTTAAAACGAAACTTCATTGAAATCACCATGTTCCCAGGAAATGTTTCACTTCGATTAATTGACATTTTCCAGCAGAAAAACGTGCAATCGTAAGATTTCGAAACAGCTCTTCTAAGGAGCCTCCCTCCTTGTATCTAGGTGCAAGGGGCAGACACCATTCGGGCTCTTATGCGCCCTTAGTGCCGGATCCCGTCACCCTTACTCACATCAAATATAAAAATTTTATTAAAGTGTTTAAAATGAAATATACACAAGTTAAGAGGGAAGGTACTGTACATCTGGGGTCAGGCTTGGGTTATGAGGGATTACAGGTGTCGGTTGCCAGGGTGAAGAGATACATACATATCACATAACCGGCATAGACCCAGATTGGGGTGCAAGAGTTTTTCAAGTGTCAGTGGATAAGTGGGCTTGGGTACGCCACCCATGGAATGAATAAGGAGTCCAAGTCAGTATCGGTGTAGCGAATGAGTACATGGGTGGGGTGTGTCCCTTGGTTCGTCAGGGAAGGAAGTGGGTTATTTCCCTGGTCGGCAGTCTCAGTTACTCAGTGTGGTATTGGCGGTGTCCTGTGATGTGTTCCGTATACATTCATTACACGCTGAGTAGTCCCTCTGATTTCTATGGGTGGCAGAACTGAGCCCATAAAGACCAAATGGGGTGCTGACCCTAAGCCCTTTGCACTACCCAGCAGTGGGAAAAGTCGCACCTAGTCCTCTCAAGAGCTGTAGTAGTGACTCTGCTCCTCCCCACAACCTGGGCGCTAGTCATTTGTCTCTCCCTCAGGCACAAAATATCTGGGAGTTCCCACTAGACATGTGGCATCTGCAGTGCCTTCCAGTGCAGATTGCAGCTTAAAGCCACAATTTAGCCCTGTGAGTTCACATCTTCCCTGTGTACGGGGCCCTGGATGGCAGCCTCAAAAGCCCATGTAGAAAAAGTTCACAGTTTACTCAGCAAGAGTGGATTGATTTTTCCAACCGCTTCAGAAGTTCTCATCTGTTCTAACAATAGTTGGACACCCACGCTTCATTCCACAGGGGCAAGAGTCAAATCGGATGTATGGAAGTCACTTTGGAAATAGCTGGTGAGAGATGAACTATGGCACTCAGGTGACTTGCCTTCAACTAATAGAAACCAGCCCAACTGATCATTCTGGCAGAAAAGCAGCGATATGTCCTGAGACTCGGCTATTGTGCCCAAGTGGGGAAATGGCCAGTCTGTCTGTCTTTAAACTAGCAGAGGGATATCCTGTTTGATGCTTCACTGAGAGGTCTCTCTATTATTGTCATGTTGGTCAAAATCTTGCTTGTCTACTCAAGCAGTTATTCCAATGACTTTACCAGGACTATCTGCATGAGCAGAGCAAGCAGAGGTTGGCTTGCTGTGCTATTTAGAAGGATGGCAGGGAGACAAGGGGATGGTAAAGTGAAACAGGGAACTAACTTTGTCACTCTTTTATGTTATCAAAAGAAATCTCAGGTTTTCTCAAATTACACTCTTGAGGCTAAATTCAAAGTGGTTTATATGGAAGGGAAGATCCTGGGGTTGGAACAAAGGACTGGGAGTCAGGGTTGCTGGGCTCTATTTTGGTCTCTGCCAAGGAGAAGGGATAGCTCAGTGGTTTGAGCATTGGCCTGCTAAACCCAGTGTTGTGAGCTCAGTCCTTGAGGAGGCCACTTAGGGATCTAGGGCAAAATCATTATTTGGTCCTACTAGTCAAGGCAGGGGGCTGGACTCAATGACCTTTCAAGGTCCCTTCCAGTTCTAGGAGATAGGATATCTCCATTAATTTAATGACTTTGAGAATGCCCTTGGTTAAGTCACTTAATGTCTTGTATCCATCTGCAACATGAGTCTAAAAATGTTTACTTATTTACCTCACAAGGGTAATGTCTTAGTGTTTTTAAAGTGCTTTGAGATCCTCATATGGAAGATGCTACAGAAGTACAAATCACTATTAAAACATAATGGTTATTATTATTAAAGTTGCCAGGTTGGATTTTCTTAGCTGCTTGCAAGAAAGGCCTCGATTCCTAAGGGGAAAATAAAAACTTCATCCTACTCTTAGAGTGGTTTGTTACTTCTAGCATAATTATTCCCTGTTGAACACATGATGCAGGCTGAAATGAAGCTTTTGGCAAGGCAGGGAGCTACAAGTCATGGCTCTATAAAGCTATTCTAATGTATTTCGGAAGCATGAAGGAGAGCTTCAAGGTGACCTGCGTGGGCACCGGATGGATAAATAATTCACACTGCATACAGTACTTAAATAAGTCATGCTATTTGAATAATGTTATTTTAATAAAAATCCCTGGGTGAGGAGGAGGCAATTAGCACGAAGGGGCAAGCACCAGATTTAAGAGACCGGCAGGAGAGAGGCTCCTTTGTCAGGAGGCTTATATTGAACAGCATTAAGTAGATATTATTCAAGGATAAAATGGATATATGGGAGGGACAAACCTAAAGCCCACAGAAATCAATGCAAGTCTTTCCACTGACTTCAAAGGGCTTTGCATCAGGTCCTTGGTTCTCCACCCCTAGGACACCTTCAGCTGTTATAGATCTAAACCGACCCAACCCCAATCTTATTTCTAGGGCTAACCACTATGTCTAGGGTAATATGTCTATCTGTGTTTAACCTCTTGGTCTTTATCTAGTTTCAATAGCAAATCACAGCCACTTGGAGTCTAATTCCTTATGAAATCTCTCAAATCCCTCCTCTCTTGTTCATTTTGAAGTCATAAACCAATTAGAGGCCTGATCCTGCAAACCCTTGTTTCTTTCAGCCCTACTGCTGTCAGCAGCTTTACTCATGTGAGTTAGGACTACTCACTCATTTATACATACAAGAGTTCCTCTGTTCCCTAACTGGCCGTCCTGCACTCATGGGCATAGAAGTTAGCAGGATCGGGCCCTACGGTTTTAATTCATTTTAAGTTGCTTACTCTGTGAAGCATTTCCACAGTACAGTGCTTGCTCATAATTCCTTAGTCTGAAATCTGGCTGTTCATTGCAAAGCAAAACGAACTGGAGAATCCTCCGCATTTTACAGATGGCAAATACCTTAGAAGTCAGCCTCCCCGCTACACTTATGACTTTTAACAGCCTCAGCTGACGTACCTGAAGACAGAGTTATCCTGTTCAGAAGCATCGTGGTATAGTGGTGAGCATAGATACCTGAAGACAGTCTGTGCTGCCTGGCAGAGCCCTTCCCCGGCTTTGCAGGGAAGCGAGGCTCCCTGTGCTCTCCTGCTCAGACTGACTCTGGCTGAGAGGAGGTGAGCAAGACATACTTGCCCAACGCTACCAAACCATCAACAAATGGGCAGGGAGGCAGCAGAAAGGGCCAAGGAGTGAGAGGCTTCATCTCCCTTCCATCCTGTCCCATATTAGCAAGCTGGGCACACAGGGAGGAGTAAGCCACTCTGCACCCCAGGGCACTGGTACAGACCCCCCTTTCACGTCGGTGTTTACAGGGATGGACTGACTATATTGTGTAAGTATATGGTGGGTATAGCTAACAGCAGCGGCAGATGTGCTTCAGTACAGCTGCCAAGCATTGTTAGTTATTTACATTCAAGTAACAACCCCGCCCACGCCTGCCTATACAAGGCTCTGGGCACCCTAGTGCATAATTAGCTATTGGCTACTTTTTAAACAAAATGTCCTTTGGATGTTCCCAAATAAACCTTTTAAAGGGGATAACGTCACACGCAAGGAAATGCGAGCGCACGTGCCTCACGCCGCTGACCAGAACAAACGCCTCTAACAGTGCTTTAAAAACACGGAGAGGGGAAGGACCCGCTTCAGAGAGCAAGTTCCATCGTTTTGCTTCCACACTCCCACCACTTCTTCTATGGACCTCGTACAATGCCTCTGCTCAAGAAAAAGTAACGTACAAGCAGACAAGAGCCAGCCAGCTGGAGTCCAATAAGTTGCCATTATGAGCCTCATGCCTTGAGTTCTGGAGTCTGTGGGTCAGCTGCCCACCCTGTTTGAAGGATTCATCCTGTCCAATCAATAACAGCCACCCCGCACAGAGAGCCACGGCAACTTGAAGTCTTTAATTCATGACTTGAGGACTCCAATAACTCAGCCAGCAGTTAGGGGGCTATTATAGGAATGGGTGGGGAGGTTCTGAGGCCTGCAATGTGCAAGAGGTCAGATTGGAGGATCATGATGGTCCCTTCTGACCTTAAAGTTTACAAGTTGATGAGAAGTAGCTGGAGATGCCACTGCAAATATCAAACCACATGTTGCCTCGCTGGCCACTAAAACAAAAGAGCTGAAGAGGAGTTGCCAGCAATGGACGACGAGGGTTAACATAAAGGGCCCAACCTTGGTCCCGCTGAAGCCAATAGGCGGCTCACCATTGACTGCAGCGGGAGCAGAACCAGGCACAAAATTAGCAATGGCACCTGGACCAGGTGATCTTCTAAAGGAGGAGGCACAGAATCTGATCCAAGCTCGACGAAATCAGTGGGCTCAGGATCAGGCGTGAAGAGAAGAGCGAGGTAGAAAGCTGAGGAAGATACTGGAGAATAATTATAATTCTACTTTTCACTTCTGCGGAATCTTTCATCCAAGGAGCTCACACACACCAATTAATTAAAAACCCAACACCCCTATGAGGCTGGTAAGGGATACATAGAAATCACTTAATCCAGCATTATAAAACAGCTGAATGTTGGGTGGAACACATCAATGGTTTAACACTGCACAGCAACACGACATGATAGCTTAAAGCACTAAAGGAAAGAAGAATACAATGTACAATTGGAATTGCCAAGGAATACAGTTGGGGAGAATGTAAGTTTGGCCCGGACATTGGGGTAAACACTTCTGCTCTTGCAAAAAAATACCAAGCAATCTTTAATGACCTCAAGTGACCAGGACCTCAGTTTTATAGCTTATCCAAAAGACAGCACCTCCAGCATTATAGTGCCACATCATCATCCTCTGGGACTCACTGATCTCGTGTAGCAATGAGTTCTATGAAGGAGGCAAGGAATAAGGAGGAGAGAAAAATAATTAGGATGGGTGGAAAGGTCCATTTAGAAATACTCAAGGAAATAAGATGTAAAATGGATAACAATGTTGAATTATTTGGTTTAACAGACACAGTTAATTGGAATAAAACTTTGTGACCAAGATAACAGAACATCGAAGACTTTATTTGAATCATCTTTGCCTCCATGTTTTAGGTCTGATAAATGTTTCAGCTTTCATTTATCTGGCAGGAGAACATGAGGCTGTGTCACTGATTTATGCCACTGACACTATTATCTCCTTAATGGTTTTGTCTCAGTAAGGTACTTAAACACATGCCTAACATTAAAACCAGCAAACAGTGCCATTGACTCCAATGGGGCTAGTGCTCCAAGGTAAACATGCTCAAGTACCTTACTGATCAGGACCTGTATTCTTAGTAGGATTGCCAACAAAACCAAAGGAAGAAAATGCTTCAGAATTCAGAACTGCAAATCTCCAATCTCCTTTATATCCACTGTGAGCAGCGTCATGAACCAGCTTCCTCGTGGCCTTGCTAATATTAGTATCTGGAAACAAACCAGCTGAGTAAAAACTAACCCCAGGCAGGACTGCAAAGATGCTGATAGGACAAGGGGAGCACTTGGAAGAACCTGACTCTCTAGCACAACCCCCACCATCAAGGGCATCTGCCCTCAAATTGTCAAGTCAGGCTGTAGCCCTGGAGTCCTTTTGGCCTCTTTATTGCTACTGGGTGCTCAAAGAGACATGGTGGCAAAAAAAAAATCACCCACTTCCCCCCGTGACTGGCCCGAAGATGCACTCCGTCCCATTAGACATAGTTCAGGCTGCGGAGATTGATGCATTTTAAGCCCCAAGCTTGTACGTTGTGACTCCTATCTAAGAATGAAACCACATACCCCCAAATGCGCCAAGTACCACAAAACACAGGAGCCCTTCTGCTTATTAACACAGGTGCCCACGAACACATTGCTTTGCGTGCTGTCTCCTTGGCTCCCCACTGAATCTAGAGTGCAGTTCAAGGTCTCTGTCCTGACATTCAAAGTCCTCCATGGGATTGGCCCAAGCCACCAGAGAGATTGCTTCTTCCTCTCCCAGCCAGGCCCTCCACAACAGGTACCGTTCCTCCAAAACAACAGAACCGTCAACCAACAGGGGGACGCTTCTCAGCGCAGGAGACAAAGACTGGCTTCGCTCACACAAGAGAAAGAAAGCGAGCTGGAGAGGAGTGTGGGGGGAGGCGGGGAAAGAAACCTTTGCTGTATTTTATCATGCATGCTCCTCATAGCGATGCCAGTCAAGATCACAGACTGGGTATTTAAGAGTACTTTAATGGAAAGGAAAGATCGGCTCTGACCCTTTGGTTCTACAGATCAGGAGTATACAGACTGTATTCTATACTGCAAGAAGGTCGCTTATCCACTAGCTCAAAGACAGGCATGCAGGTGTGTGCTCTCCTGCTTTACCCCTCTTCAGTTACTCAGCAGTTGGAAAGAGGTAAAGTGTGAGCGGAGGTTTAAGATCAAAGACTGACTTTGTCCAGAACATTATTGTGTTTTTCCAGTGTTGGGGGGAAAGGGGGCAGAATACATTAAAAAGAAACAAAAACCCACCCAAATCCTTTGCCAAGTGTACAGGTGAATTGACAGGAGAAGGCGTGCGGCTGTGTTTGGAATTCCCTCTGTACGCGAGAGAGGTTTGAGCCACAAAATGTAGAGCCAAATGTGAGCTCCCCAGAGTTGGAGCTGGCCTTTTACAGCTATGGAGCCCGCTGCAGAGTTTGCATAGGTATGTTGGGGGGAGTCCAGCCCCCTTCCTGTGCATACTGGAGAGGGATGAATACTATGCGAAGGGGGTTGTTGCCTGGACACTGAACTAGTCACCACTCCGGGCACAGCAGTGGGACAGGCCAGGGCCCGGGGAAAGGGAAGTCTCTCTCACAGCCCAGCAATGCTCCCCCTGATGCCCAGATGGGCCGAGCTAGGACAAGGCTTCCTAGAGCAAAGGGACAAGGGGGGGCTCCGCAGGGAGGACCTGAGCAAACCGAGTCCGGCTGCTGCTGATCTCATTCCGGAGCCCGTGGCGGGCAGTGGCTGCGGGACCGCCCAGGGCTGGGTTACACCACCGGGGGCTGGGGGGCGTCGATCAGCCCCCAGGGACAATGCCATTTGCCAGCTGCCTCCAGGAGGCGGCCAGCCCGGGCAGGGGCTCTCCCCGGCCACTCACCATGATGGAGAAGACGAAGGCCACGATGTTGATGGGGTACGCGGGGCAGAAGCAGGAGAAGATGCTGAGGACCAGGTAGTTCTTGGGCATGGGCTCGGCCTGCGGGGGCTCATGCTGGACGCTCGTCTCGGGGCTGCCGTGCAAAGCCCGCTTGAGGTCCGAGTTGGCGGCGGGTGCAGACATGGGCAGCGGCCGGGGCGGGAAGAGCTCGGCAAAAGGCTCCGCTCTCTGGGCTGGGAGCTCCGCGGGAGGGTCTGAAATCCCAGCGCCAGGCTCAGGGGAGCCGTGACCTCACCCCGCATCTCTCCTCCCCCGCCCCCGGCTGCAGGGAAGGGAGCCAAGAAAGTCCGCCCGAGAGACACGCGGCGCGGCGCGTTCGCAGCCGGAGCCTGATGCTACGCGCCGCGGAGCGGGGCACGGGGCAGGGGCTGCTCCCTCTTGTGACCCGCGGGCGAGCGGCCGTGGGGGGAGCCGCCGCCGCGCCCCCGCCCTCGCTCGCCCTGGGCCAAAGGGGAGTAAGCCCAGGGGCCGGGCAGGACAACATCGGAAGGGGGCGAACATGTGGGGAAAGGGGGGCGGCGCGCGGGGCTGGTGCGTCTCCTTGGCGGGGGCCCCCTGCCCGGGGCTGTGGCGATAAAGCCACGATCCTAGCCCGGTGCTTCCGTGCCCGAAAAGCTGAACGCTAGAGATGTAAGTCACTGAAACTCCCCCCATGAAACACGGTCTGAGGCGGCGCATTCCCTTCCCTGCCGGTGTCAGCAGCTTCGAGGAAGCCAAAAATATCAAACGTGGCCAGCCGCCGGCACGTGGGGGGAGCAGCCGGGCAAAGCCGGGAACTGGAAACCCCTCCCCGCCCAGCGGCCCCTGTGCACCTGGCTTGTCTCCCACGTGGCGAGAAGCCGGCAAGAAACAGGCACTTTGTTAGCAACCCAGGCCTGGCCGGGCTGGGTCCGAGCCAGGGTCTGTCTAGCCAGGGCCCTTGGCCCTTGGCCCTGGCCAGCACCGGCTGCTTCAGAGAAAGGTGTAAGAGCCCTGGGGGTGGGAGAATCTGCCCCTCACACTAAGGCTACATCTACACTGGGGGGGGGGGGTCGATTTAAGATACGCAAATTCAGCTACGTGAATAGCGTAGCTGAATTCGACGTATCGCAGCCAACTTACCCCGCTGTGAGGACGGCGGCAAAATCGACCTCTGCGGCTTCCCGTTGATGGCGCTTACTCTCACCTCCGCTGGTGGAGTAAGAGCGCCGATTCGGGGATCGATTGTCGTGTCCCAACGGGACGCGATAAATCGATCCCCGAGAGGTCGATTTCTAACCGCCGATTCAGGCGGGTAGTGTAGACCCAGCCTAAGGCTTGGGCTGAGCGCTAAGCCCCAGAAGTTGGGGTCTTAAACCCTGAAGGTTTAATTTCCCTACCACCACTTTATCCCCATGAATTGTAACAATTTCGGATATTCTTGTTATCCCCGTAAAGGTCCAATCCCTTTGTGAATCTTTGCCTCTGTGCCTTCTGGTGGCCCCGAGTCCCACAGTCGAACGTCTTGTGTGGAAAAAGTATTTCCTTTTATCCCCTTTGAATGGTTCAGAGGAGCCAACACAAACCCCTTGAATGTAGAAGGCCCCAAACGTTTTGGTTGGTCTCAGCAAACCGACTCTTCCTGCGGATTGCTGTAGCCACCTCTGCACATGGGAGCCATACTATATTGCTTTTTGGGGGAAATATTTGATAACTTTCAGAAAGGTCATTTATTTTTAATGAATAAAGGTCTGTTTCAAACATGCCCATAAAGCCATAATGGTTTTCAGGCTGATGAGACGAGACACGATAAATTTCATCCACGCTTCATTCCGAAGCCAGGCCCCAGCGCTGCAATGTGGTGTTGATAGAGCCTGTACTGCTACAGCACCGTATCCACCCCCTACTAGCCAAACGGCTGTGTTCTCCAAATCCCTCCTTCGTCGCCCATGTGTCTCATGCTGGGGGACAAGGAAGGGATTCGAAGAGGAGAGCAGATACCCCCAGCCAGGAGGGTGACGAGGAGGAGAATGGAAGGGAGCCCTCTGCAGCCACATTGTCACAGGAGTGAGTGAGCGGAGCAGAGACCCCCAGCCAGGGGTGTGAGGAGCCGTCACTAGGGAGGCCATCCTGCCGCTGAATGGCTCCTGCCCTCTCACTTATCTGAACTCCAGCTTATCCAAAGAGAATCCACATCCTGCCTGCTGTCTGGGTAATCAGGAGTATACAGGGTCAGAGCGCGCCAGACTTGTACGGTGCTTTGCCTCACAACAGCCGGGCGAGGCAGGGAAGTGTTATTTCCTCTGAAAATCAGGTTGTAACAGGGGCAGCTCACGGGCAGACCACCCCCACTTGCGAGGATGCAATGTTGCAGGTGTTCGTCCAGTGTAATGCCCCCTACTGTTCTGGGTCTACAGCAGACACAGCCTATATGGCCCTACCCTCCAGCCAGGTCAGCTTTCAAGTTCAGTCACTTTTGGAGTAACAGAAAAGTCCAAACAGATGAAGCCCCTGAAATTTAATGGCCTTTATGCTCAGCCTTCATCTTCCTTCATCAGTCTTTGCCTCTTTTATCCTGGGGATTTTGTTACTCCTCTTGCTGGGGGAGGGGGACCCTGCGTTAGGCATTAAGGATTGTTCCTTACACTTGTTGCCTGATTTTAGGGGCATAAATATGATTGTTTATACAATAGGCTTGCCAATTAATCTGATCAGAAGATAACAAGGTTCTCGTCCCAGCATCAGGCTACACAGAGTTTTGCAAGGACCCTCGGTTTGTATGACCAGGACACTCATGCTCAGAGCAAAAATACAGCCTTTAAGACTGTTATTGAGATAAATGGACTAGTAATCAAATAGAAAAAGTAACCAATCGGAATGACAAAGGAAATAATACTATTAGAGGCATAGGCGTTGACTCCGTGGGTGGAGCACCCACAGAAAAAAATTGGTGGGTGCTCAGCACCCACTGGCAGCTCCCCGTGGTCCTGCCCTGCCCCCCAGCTCTAGCTCACCTCTGCCTCCTCCGCGAGCGTGCTGCCAAAGGGAGGGGGAACGTGGCGTGCTGAGGGAAGAGGCGGGGCCGGGGCGGAGATTTGGGGAAGGGACCCAATAGGGGCAGGGAGGGGGCGGAGTTAGGGTAGAGACTTTGGGGAAGGGGTTGGAATGGGGGTGGGGCCAGGGGTGGAGTCAGGGCGGGGAAAAGTGCGGGCACCTACTGGCGCCGGAGAAAGTTGGCGCCTATGGTTAGAGGTACATGTGGTATTGTTTACTATAAAGCTTCCTAGATTAACATGCTCACACCCTTCCTTGGTAACTTGGTGGTGAGAGACAAAGGACCAACCTCACCTCTGGCATGCCAAAGACTCCGATGGTCCGGGTTCATCCACGCTCGAGTGGGAGATGAAGAATTTAGGAGCAGTGAGGGAGCTAGAAAGCTATAGAAAGACCCAAGAGAAACTAATTAAAAAGCTGACTAAAAAACTAACTAAACATGGGGGTTTGCTCCTCGTGGAGAGCCTGAGCACTCTGTCCCACCCTCCATGTCCTCACCCCCATAATATCAGGATACACTTATTTTATAGGCTGGCATGTTCATAAGTATTAATGACAATTAGCTCATCCTCACATGTGTTATTCCTAGCCTGAACCAGTTTGGTGGTGGTGATTTCCATGTTCTTTGTGGTGTACCTGTTAAGTTTATGGAGGGCAATCAGTCGGCCACTTATCTATGCCAAAGGTCACAAATATAAGTAGGCTAACTTACTTTAGCTCATCTTACAGGATGTGGCCTGTAGGTTCCCTGTGTTACTGCCAAAATACTCTAGCACAAATCCATAAATCTATTATAATAAAACAAACAACAAATCCATAAGAAAGGGTATAACACACCAGCAAGAAGGCTAGCCCTATGGGCTACGCAATCCACCGTGCCATCCATGGGCTGCTCTTACCTTTCCCTGTTTGCCAGGGTCTCTCACAGGGCTGCAGACTCTACCACTCCCACCCTGGGCCTTCTGTCTCCTGGGGCGTCTTCTTCTCAGTCTGCCACTTTCCTCAAGGCTCTCCGGCAGCCTCCTGACTCCAGAGTCTTCCCCTGCTTTGCCTCAAGCCTGTCTTTGTGGAAGGCCTACCCCCCTGCCCCTCTTTTCTCAGGTGGGCCTTATAGTAATTTGGGCCTGACACTCCCCCACCAGGGGTAACCCGGTGGGCTAATTAGGCCCTGAGGCTCCTGTTACCCTTTTATATGCCAGTGTGAGGCATATACCCCATCACAAGGTCCTACAGCGAGCCAGTGTCAGAGCATCATGAACAGAACCAACAACCCTCACTTCCAGCCCTCTGCTCAACCTCCAGTGTCCCCCATGTGAACGCAGGAAAGAAAGTCTAAGAAATAATTTTCTGAGTTGAGAAACTTGGGTTGATTTGGAGATGAGAAGCCCTGCAAACTTTATCGCCAGAGGATAGGTTTGCTATAATGGCCTATTTAGAAAAAGGGTTGTATGAAAGGCCTACCCCAGCATTCCTTTGTGCACCTAAAATTCCTGTTGCAGTCAGTGCATTTATAGATTCGTAGGCCAGACGGGACCATTGTGATCATCTAGTCTGACCTCCTAACACAGGCAATAGAACTTCCCCAAAATAATTCCTAGAGCATAATATTTAGAAAAACAACCAAACAATTTCAAAATTGTCAGTGACGGAGAATCCACCATGACCCTGGTAAATTGTTCCAGTGGTTAATTACTCTCACTGTTAAAAGTATACACCTTATTTCCAGTCTGAATTTGTCGAGCTTCAACTCCCAGACATTGCATTGTGTCGTACCTTTCTCTGCTAGAACCCATTATTAAATATTTGTTCCCTATGTAGGTCTGAAATCAAGTCACCCGTTAACCTTCTCTTTGGCAAGATAAATAGATTGAGCTCCTTGAGTCTATCACTACAATGCAGGTTTTCCAATCCGTTAATCATTCTTGTGGCTCTTCTCTGAACCCTCTCCAATTTATCAGCAGCCTTCTTCAATTGTAGAATCAAGAATGGAACACAGGATTCCAGCAGCTATCTCCCCAGTGCCAAATACAGAGGTAAAATAACCTCCCTGCTCCTACTTAATATTTCTCTGTTTATGCATCCAAAAATTTCATTAGCCCTTTTGTCCACAGCGTCGCACTGGGAGTTCATGTTCAGCTAACTATCCTCCATGCCCCTCCAAATATTTTTCAGAGGCACTGCTTCCCAGGATCAAGTTCCCCATCGTGTAAGTGTAGCCTACGTTCTTTGTTCCTAGATGTATACACTTCCATTTAGCCATATTGAACTGCATATTGTTTGCTTGAACCTAGCTTACCACGCGATCTATATTGCTTTGTATCAGTGACCTGTCCTCTTTATTATTTACCACTCCATCAGCTTTTGTGTCATCTGCAAACTTTATCAATGATTTTATGTTTTCTTCCAGGTAATTGATAAAAATGTTAAATAGTGGGACCCCACTAGAAACATACCCGTTTGATAATTCCCCGTTTACAATTCATTTCAAGACCTGTCAGTTAGCCAGTTTTTAATCCATTTAGTGTGTGCCATGTTAATTTTATCTCTCTATATTTTTTAATCAAAATGTCATGCGGTACCAACTCAAATGCCTTACAAAAGCCTAAGTATATTACATCAACACTATAACCTTTATCAACTAAACTTGTAATCTTATAAAAATAGATCAAGTTAGTTTGACAGGATCTATTTCCCATAAACCCATATTGATTGGCATTTATTATATTACCCCCCTGTAATTCTTTATTAATCAAGTCCCATATCAGGTGCTCCATTATCTTGCCCGGGATCAATGTCAGCCAGACAGGCCTATGATTACCTAGGTCATCTCATTGACCCTTTTACAATATTGGCACAACATGGTCCAAGTGATGGCCTGGTGGTGCAGGTGCAGCAAGGATGAAAGGGGCATATTTGACACTTAACTCACGGTGCATTTGAACTAAAAAAGCCTGACCACGCAACTCTGATTTATAGAACTGGTTGTATTGACTTCAATAGGCCTACTTGGGTAAGTAAGGACTTACTGATGTGAATAAAGATTGCAGGATTGGCCCTTGGTGCTGTTTTAACCCCTTAATACTTCCTTTCTGGGTCACTCACCCCAGCATTTGACTGGACAGCAGAATTATCCTTAAAATATTTTCATCTCCTGTGGCAAGACCCAGGTTGCTACCAGCACTCAAAGAAAATATCCGCTGCCCTTCCTGGCTCATCTAATGCTTGAGGGGTGTGATATATATGCCAGGGCAGAGAGCCCGCCCAACTTCCTGCACCCCACTGAAGCCCTTAACAAGGCCTTGTGCATTGTGGGGAAATTTCCTCAGTGTGCTTTGTCTCCCAAGAGAATGTGTGCGTATGCCGCTCTTGAGCGCCCCCTGCTGGGTGTTTAGCGGGGCAGTACTGGCTTGATGAGGCACAGCTCCACATCTTGGCCAGCACAGCGGAAAGGAAAGTGATGTAGTACTGACCTCCGAGTTGCAGAAGAGAGTTCTAGAATTCTCCAGGCCTCCTCCAGGATCTGTGATTAAGGACCTTGCTCTTCTACGGGATAATACATATACAGCTAGGATTTCAGAAAAATAAAAAAAAAAAATGAATGGCCACTTTTATATTGTTGGGAGTAGTGGGTGAAATCTATTACCACTTGCTCCCCCTCCCCCCGTTCCATTTTGAGGTACAGGATCTAAAACCAGGCTGCATTTGGTTTCTCATTTCCAAAAGTCATTCATGTACGTTTAAATGAGGTTCAAAATACTTTGTGTGACATCCTGGCCTCATTCAAGTTGATAAGACTTTTGCACTTGACTTGAATGGGGCCAGGAGTTCACCATTTCTGCGTATGGGAAGATATATATGTGGATATCAGCGTAATATACATGCAATATTTACCTATATAGAGAATAAGCATCTTTCGAGCTCTATCCTAGGATCCTGGAATAAAACACATGTAGAAGGAAAACCTGCTGATCTATCAAAATGTCAGAAGAAACGATTTCAGATCGTTAGGAAATGGTAAAAATTACTCCAGTTCATTTATGTGCCAATTTTCCCATTAGTATTCAAGCACCGGCTTTCTGTAGCTGCAAAATGACTGATTTGGCCTCAAGGGACTGCTAATGAAGAACAATAGCTTTTTGGATAATATTATTAGTACACCATTTACCTTCTGAACTGAATGCAATCTGGTTAGTTCATTCCAAAGGGGAGAAGAAGAAAATAAATAAATAAAGTAGAACTGCAGGAATAGTTAGATAGACTT
Organism: Malaclemys terrapin pileata; assembly: GCF_027887155.1. Taxonomy (NCBI): domain Eukaryota; kingdom Metazoa; phylum Chordata; order Testudines; family Emydidae; genus Malaclemys; species Malaclemys terrapin. The sequence goes on along the minus strand of NC_071520.1, from coordinate 10,274,149 downwards.
TCCTTTTTCAGATATAGCGCCACGCAGTCAGAACGTGAATTAAAATAAAATACAACTGTATTTCAATTGTCAATAGTTAGGTACTTAATGCTTATGGTCTCATTCGTATTGACATAGCTGCCCCTCCAAGCCCTCAGAATTAAACATAACCACGTGGAAGCCATAGTACTGTAGTAGCCTAACACGCTCTGAAAGCACAGTGGGGTCACACTGCACCATTGATTTTTAAAGCACGGCTCACCATTGAGTTCAATGGGAGTTGCGGGCACTGAGCATGTCTCTGAAAGGGATCGGCACCTTCCAAGATCTGCCTTTAATCCCTGAGCACACTTCCTGGGGCTGTCTGTGATGAAGGGCGCGAACTCTTAACTCAGGCAAAGCTTTCATTGGGAATTTTGGCTGTTAGGTCTGAAGGATCGGGCCTGAAGTCACTTCCCCTCCCCGTCATAAACATTTCTGATGTGAGAGGGTAGCAGAAACTACATTCCATCATAGCTGGAGCAGGGGAAACTCCGGCTGAGGAGGACACTATGGCAAACCCCTTTCTTGTACAAGCCTCATGGGATCTTTAATGTCCAGGCAAAGCAGGAAGTACCTGGGTTTTTAAATTCCCATCTGAAAGAGGAAAGAATAAATAAGTTTTGCATGGGGTGGGATGTCTACTGGGTGGTTGTAATGTTCACTGGAGAAAGCACACACCAAAATTAACTGCACAGAGGCAGGCGGAGGAGTGGGGTGGGTTGTGAACAGGTACAGTTGGAGACTGGGTTTTCAGAAATATAGCCCTGAAAGAGGAGGTTGGATGCCTCTCTTTTGCTTCTAAAATACATTCAAGTCTTGTGGAGCACAGGAGTTTGTTAGAGGATATTAATGAGCTGGAAAGGCAGACAGAGTGTGGCAGCTGTAAGGAGATATTGAAGAAATTTCAAATTATCTGGGGCAATGTCTCCACTTGTAATGAGCGAGATCACTGGAGAGTTTTGTGAAACAAAAGTTCTATCAAATAGCAGCAACTGTCTCTGAATTTAGCAGGGTTCCTTCCCCCCACAAGGCACTTTAAAAAGCAAGCAGGGCAGCCTGTTAGGAGGAAATTGATTAATTTTTAAATACCAGTAAATTGTCTCCACTTACCAAGGCAGACAGAGAGAAAGAGCGAGAGAGAAATACAATTAATCCCTTCGATTCAGGAGATGCAGGCAGTTTACTCCTGACAGTCTGGGAAATCTCCTGGTCTGAACGCCTATTGGAATGGGAAGTCTGGAGAAAACATTTGTAAGAATTTCAGGAACTGCTCACATGGATGGCAGAGCTCACCAGCAATTGTATTCCTAAACCCAGCTAGGCTATCCTAGAACATAGGTCAGAGTAACCATGTTTAAGTACAGCCAATTTCACCAATCTTACTAAATTCCTGCAAAAGAACTTAGACAGGGTGTTTGATATCTGGCCACTTCTGGAAGAAGCAGCGATTTTCCTGGTGATCCTGATAACACAGGCTACATTTGAACTGCTGTACCTGGTTGAGACAGGCAGTGAATACCATGGTTCAGCCTTTAAGAAATGCCCTCCTTCCGTGTTTCTTAGGGCAACTGGCAGGTCAGTCCGTGTGCAACATGCCCATTGAAATCACAGCCTGAGGTCAGAATTAACTGTGAAACTCAGGTGTCTCTAATGCCACTTACTTTGTTATGACCCGTATTCGTACAAATTCTGCCTTCAGTGACCTGTGTATAGCTCCCAGTGATTTCAAGGGGAGCTGTGTGTGTGCGCAGAATTTGGCCCATTTGGGTGTAATGGTATGTCTGCTCTGGATCCGATGGTGTCTAGGGCTAGTGTGGATACATGAGGAGAGCAGGGAGAAGATGCAAGGCACTTTCCCCGCCCTACCTTTCTCACCCCACATGGGGCCAGCTCTAATAGCAATCAATCAATCCCAGAGCAGGGGGACTGCGCTCTTCTAGTGCATTCAGGGATGTAAATCACCCCAAAGGGGCCAAGGAAGAGGCAGGGCCAACGCTTCCCCACCCTGCCTTGGCTCATGGATCCGGCTAGGTGAACTGGGGAAGGACCGATGGTGCCTCTTGAGACACAATGCCTGACTATAGTGCAGGTAAGATTGCTTGCTATGCCCTCAATAGGGAAAGTAGGCCTGGATCCAGAAAAAAGGAGAACGGACAGAAGTTTTTTTGAGACTGGGCACATGGCAGAAGGAATATTAGCCTGACAGTATCACAAATGGAGACATCTTAATGGTCTCTGAGTAACATCTCCTAACAGCTATCGCTCCCTGCCTTCTGCTTTCTTTTCAGATCAAGGCTGGCCCTGCCACACTAGAAAGAAGGGAAAAGAACAAATAAATGAGACACAGGAATAACATTTTTCTGGTGTCACAAAGATTTTTATTTTGTGGACAGATCAAAGACAAAGACACAAACCTTTCTGAATACCCTGACCTTCCCTGGAACCATCTCCACCTAGGCTAGAAGAAGGGTTGTGAATGGAGGAGGTCTCGCACAGGTGATCAGTCGGTCCGGTCAGACTCACGTACTGATGGAGTTGGAGTTGACTTCTATAAGTCTCTGAAAGATGCACACTCTCTCAGACCTCTTCCAATGTTCAGTTAGACTTTGTCCTTAGGGATTCTTTCTGTGACAACTGGAGACATTCCCAACATTGGAGAAAAAAAAAACCCAAAAGACAGACCTAGAAGACTGCAAATCATGTAATCCAATTTCATTATTAAACCTAGATAACAAGATTAGAGTTAAAATATTTACATGCTACTTAATTCCTGTTCTACCATGGATTATTCACAGGCTTTGTTTTAGGAAAATCAGCTAACAGTAGCATTAGGTAACCCATCAGTGTTGCCAAGAGTTCAGTGCCTGGAGGCATTCACCTTGTATTTGATGTGAGAACATTTTTGGGCAATTTTTTTTGTTTGCTAGAGAAATTAAATTTTGGATCATTTCTTCAATTAAACTTTTCTGTAATGCCTTAAATGCAGATACCAGTCCCAGATACTAAGGATACTTGTATAGCTCCCATTATCACAGGACCAGACAGGCTTTAACATACGTATGTATTAAAATTGTGCCGTTGGCAGATGATAGCTTGTTGTTATTCTGGATATCACACAATCTGTATCACACAATCAGCTGTTGGAGGAATATGGCTCTATATCTCTATTCCTCTTTGGCACTGGCAAATTTGAAGTGCTGCCTTTGGGGGACTCGAGTTTTTTTCTCTCTTCAGACTTTCTGCTTGATTGGTCTCTTCTCCTCAAGGCTTTAGACATTTTAGGGTCAAAAATCACTCCATGTTTCTTCAGCTTGGGTCAGAGACCGTGATTTGGATCATAATGAACTCAAACCAAACCCCTGGATCCAGTGATACCCAAACTTCATGGCTGCACTAAATCCAAATCTTTGGATTTCAGTTTTGCAAAAGGCCCCTATCTTTACAATGGGCTGAACCAATGCCTTGGGTCCAGTCACCCCCAAATTTTGGAATGTTTCTGAATAGTTGGAATTTCCCATTCTGGCGAAGGCCACATACAGGTTGTAGAGGGGGATGGGGAGTAAAGAGACGGGTAAACAAACTGCTGACTGAAGGCCTGATCCTCTAATCCTTACTACACAAATCATTCTAACAGAAATAATGCCTTTGACTTCAGCAGGACCTTGCCCAGCCCTGGCTCACATCTCACCTCCATTCAGAATGTTGCTGCAAAGATCATTTTCCTAGCAGGGTGTTTTGACCACATCCTCCTCCTTCGCATCCTCTGCTTGCTTCTCCATTTCAATTGCATCAAACACAAGCTGCTTGTATTCACTTTCAAGGCCCCTCACAATTAGGGTGACCAGATGTCCCGTTTTTATAGGGGCAGTCCCGTTTTGGGGGACTTGTTCTTATATAGACGCCTATTACCCCCCACCCCAGTCCCGTTTTTCACAGTTGCTATCTGGTCACCCTACTCTCAGTCAAACCCCACTCAACGTACCATCTCTCATTCATTATCTAGCTGTCAATGCTCACCTCTGATTGGTCTGTCAGGCCAGCCTCCACTGCCCACTTCTTACATTTTCAAACAAGCCCCTTTGTGCTTTCTCCAGTGCCACCCCTTGAGCTTTGGAGAAGCTCCCAAGAAACGGCTGCTAATCTACTTCATTAGCCTAATTCAAATACCTCCTCAAACCTCTCCTTTGCCATGATGCCCACAAACAACTTGACAACGGTTAGACTGCTGGTGTGCAGAGACCACAGCCTACTATGGCTCCCAATATTGTCCCATTGTTGACTTGTATTCCCCCTGGCTGTCTATATCCAGCTGTCGTCTCTTGTCTCATACTTAGATTATAAATTCCTTGGGCCAGGGACCAGCTTTTCGTTTTGTATTTGTACAGCACCTACCACAATGAGGTCCTGGTCAATGACCAGAGTTCCTAGATGTTACTGTCACACAAATAATAAACAACAACAACAAAGACTCCTTATATGAGTAAGGAAACTCAGTCTCGGACCTTGACAGCGGCGGCTGACTCACTTGTAGATGCGAGGGGATAAGTTAGCATCCACTTGAGGGGAAATGTCATGGGATATTTTATGAGTAAATTAGATCAGGTAAATGCGAGTGCCAGTTCAATCATGAAGAGTGCAAGGGCTCCAGTAAGGCTATTATAGCTTTAAGAAGCTCAAAGGAAAAGGAATATTATACACTCCAGTTCATCACGCAGGCACTAACTGACTGTTCACTGGAAAGTTTCTGGGAGTTAATGGTTATCCAGTTGATTTTAAATGCTTCAGTGGTCTCCTACCCCATAAGCTAGTGATGAGAGTGTTTGTCCAGCAGAACTTGTGGAAAGCAGCAGCACGCCCAGGGACATGCTGAAAGCATTAAGCTTCCTTGTGCATTAAAAGGAATTAGAGAGGAGAGAACTGCGGGAACTACAGTTGCTGCTTTATCACAGCTCTCATTGGGTGATTCTGAATGAACAGCTGGATTGTACTCGTCCTAGGCTATTAGGTGACGAAGGCTGTGCTATAAGCTAGTATAAAGATAATGTTTCCTAGATCTGAAGTAAGGTTTGGGGCACTGATGTCACAGAGGATTAATAATCTCCATATAGGTAGCACTGTATACAGGCAAACCAATACATTTTATTTTTGGTAGGACCCTGATCCTGGAAGTAACTGACTGCCCTCAAATCCCCACAAGTCAAGGGTGCTGAGATAGTGTTAATTTAGGAGGATGAATTAAATACAGGCAATTTCTAACATTTTACTTATTTACATTGGTTACACCTCGGGAACTGCTCTAATACGTAATACACCTCTACCCCGATATAACGCGACCCGATAGAACACGAATTCGGATATAATGCGGTAAAGCAGTGCTCGCGGGGGGGGGGGGGGGGGGCAGGGCTGCGTGCTTCGGCCGATCAAAGCAAGTTCAATATAACGCGGTTTCACCTATAATGCGGTAAGATTTTTTGGCTCCCAAGGACAGCGTTATATCGAGGTAGAGGTGTATTGTATTGTAGCCAAGGTGGTGGTGGTTTTGGTTGTTAACGTGTCATGGAAGGCACTCGTGTATCACAGTGATAGGTGGCCTTATACAAATCTAGTTCTAGAGAGTTGGCCAGTTGCCCTAACAAGGGCATTTCTTCTTGGATCCACGAGGAACAGGTAGGGGTAACTGGCAGCATATATTGATAGAATTGATTCAATGGGCCTAGCACCTGCCTCGTTTCAGCTGCCTCTCCATAGATGTGGAGAAGGTACTCTGTGTTTGTACAGTGCCTGGCACAACAGAGCCTCACCTCAGTCTTAGGCACTCCTGTAATAAACATGAATAATAATAATAATAATGTCAGTAATCTCATTGGAATCCAAAAGCAAAATTCCCATTGATTTCAATGGTAGAGGATCAGGCCCCCTTTTTTCAGCCATGTTGAACATATTTGAATTTGACCTTACTTTTTGCAGTCGGATTAGCATTTGTATAACCGGTCTTAAATCTCCTTGTATCAGTGGCATTATTTCTTCTATACTATACCTGGTTTGAGGGACAAGACAGGATGTCCCTCATCTTGTCTGCTTTTCAAAGTCGCTAGTTCTATTAATACGTGCATTTCAAAATAGAGACGTGTTAGAGTTGGAAAGAGAAGTGTTCCCTTTTCTAGAGTGCTGATGGCTGTGTTTGCATTTGCTACATGTATTTTTTCTATTGCTGACAGTCAGCACTGCACCTGAAGTTATGAAATTGATGCATTTTTCTACTGGTGGGGCCAGTTCAGGCTGATTCCTTAATGAACATCTCAAAAGAGAAACTGACCGATTTACCTTCCCTTGGTTTAACCATGACATCGCTGTCATTGTGTAGATGCACACGCCATCCTTCATCGTGAGCTAGAATCCTGGGCTCTGGCTTCCCATACATTGTCAGTGGGCCCTGATGAGGGGTCACTTTGGTAAATGTTTCTCCATAAACAAACCTGGGAGCAAGCAAGTGCCAAGGTGCTAGTTAAAGCCCCCATCGCTGTCTGAGAGCACTGTCTCAGTCACCGTGAAACTTCTTAAATTATAATTTAAATTGAAAGAAAGAAATGAGATGCCTATACAAGGCTATAGCTGAGCAAACACATAATTAACATGACATCAGAACACCTGCAGCATTAAAATAATCATTCAGACAGGAAGTCTCCTAGCTAGCCACCAACAAAAAAAGCTCCTTTCCCCTGCTTCGTCGTTTTACGAAACTCTCTCAGCCCTAACCCTATTGAGCAGAGGTCTTTTGTAGCCTGCCTGAAAGGTCATAAAATCTGGACAATTGCGGACCAAGATGGGGAACAAGTTTCAGAGTCCTGGAGCCCTCCCAGAGAACATGCTGCCAGCTACTTCCTCTCTTTTACAACATAGGGATCCAACGTGAGTGCCCCGGCTGAGTACCACGGCTGCAGTATGGCCCGGGGACCGAGGCAATCCCTCAGGTACGTGGGTACCAAGCCATTTAGGCTGACAGAGTATGACATCGCTACTTGTGTGCTATCACCACATTGGTGTTGCGTTAATATGGCTAGATTGGCACCTGCCATTTGTTCGATTAGGCATGCTCAAAACGTATCATGGGCATGGCTGAGATTTTTATTGTGGCATGAAATTTGACCAATGGAAATACAATAATCTAAGTGCTCAGTGGTGCATATGTGAAACATGGTAAATTCCGGGTGTGTAACATGTATAATAATTAGCCATTGCTTGGAAGGAAGCACCTCCTTAATATGTTCCAGTATTATTGCATTCTTAACTACTTTTGCTTTTCTGAGGTTTGGGTGTAACATCTTTTGGGAGAAGAAAGTCCATAGAATTCAATTACAACATGATTGAATTTGCAGTTGGATTTGCTGTTGATTGAATTATTAGTTATTGAGATGCTTCGATAGTACTGTGTCAGCTTGGGTTTTGCCAAGGACTAGAATATGACCACTTTAGTTAAATGCATTTAGAATGTGTTGAATTGCTCTGATTATGTTGTGAAACCTTTCTGCAGCTGAGCATATTCCAAGAGTTAATTTCCTGCGCTCTTAAACCTACATTAGCAGAGAACATTATCGTGCATTGAGATTCTGGTGCTAGAATTAGTGGACAGAACATTTGTTTCAATGTAGTTTTTAAAAAAATGTACCAATATGGAATTTAGTTAGAATTCATAGTAAACTATATGTATTTCTATCTGTAGGATTTGTGTTTGGAAGGCTATCTACATTAAATCTAACTCTACCTCTTTCCATCTAGCAATAGTCATTATTAGGGAGTTTAAGATCAGACACTTTTTCAATTATAGTTTGTTCTTTTAAACTGTGCAGCTAATTTTCCACCCATTTACTCTGGTTAGAATTCATTCAGTTCTGACTGAAGAATGGTGCAGTGATTCAAACAGATCTGAATGTTTTTCTGTTCCTTTAAATGAGAAAAAGGTTTTAATAAAATTTCTTATTTTTGAGCAATTCTTTGCCTGACATCACTTCTGCAGTGCTAGAATTTGAGCAGCTTCACAACCTAGAAAGCATCTCTATTGTTTTGGAATACAAAGAATGTCAGCCTGCTTATTCGCTTTCTATTTTCCACTAGGGAGTTAAATTGTCCGAGTATCTTTGAAAAGTTTGTTTGGAGCCATTTGTGCAGGTCTTTATTGGAAGGTTTGCTATTCTGGGATTCTTTAGGATTCTTTAAATAGTATCATTCTAGCTATCAAAGTTTTCAAATAGACAATGGGTCACATTTTGCTCTCATTTACCCCAGTGTAAATCTGAAAGATCTCCACTGGCTTCACTGGATCAACTCCCAATTTATTCTGGTGCAACTGAGAGCAGAGTTTGTCCCAGTAAATCTGATTGTTGTATTCGGTTCTGTATAGATCTTTGTTTGTATGTTTGGATCCGTTTTGTTAGTTATACATAGAGAAGGGCCTGAACCAAAAGCCGGAATCCTAGCATTCCAGGCATTGGGGAAATTCTGATCTGGATTCTGAGCTGAGCGTTGTGGGTTAGGCCTAACACTAATTTTGTAAATAATTAATAACTTTAACACTTTTCCATTGTGAATCATCCCGTAAGAACTACATCTCTCACACACCCACCACTTTGCTCATTAAAGGTTTTCCACCTGCATTAATAAGAACAGTCGTCAAATTTGGGTCTCATGTACCACTGCATTATACCAGTTTAACTTCAATGGAATGACACTAGGCTCAAATTGGAGTAACACACTGGTGAACCAGGCCCAGAATTCTCCTTCCCTGGTGACTATTCTAATGACTACAGTAGGAGATCCTTTAATGGGCGAAATGTGTGGGAGATGCAGTTCCTATGGGGTGACACACAAGGGGTCTCAGAATGTCTGCACTGCAGCTACCAATTCTGACCCACCCCAGTCTGCAGTGATGGGGCTGGAGAAAGTACGAATAGCAAACAAATCTCTTAAAGAGCCAGGTTAGAACATTCCAGGAAGGTCTCTAATAAATGATGTATACAGATGATGTTTTGATTACTGTTCTAAAGGTCTGGCATGGGAAATTAAGTACCCCAGCCGGCAGCCATTATGGGTTCTTTTAAAAAAAATTAAAAATCCACTACAATTTATAGCACCATAACTAAATCTATCGTCTATAGTTGGGTATAATTTACAATAGACTGTGCTAAAGTAAAGCGCCTATAAATCACATAAAAAACAAAACCACAGGAACAGGAAAGAAAGATAAACAATCATTTTTTTTACCTACTTAGCCCTCAGTTAACTCCAGTTGTCAGTGCAGGATTTAGGCCCAATCCTGCTGCCAGGCATGCAGGGAGCCATAACTAGCACCAGCCTGGGACAGTTCCTGAGTCCAGGGAAAAGGCAGTGAGTCCTGCCAGCTAACTTCAGCTGGTTCTACAGAGGCTTTTCTGCTCAGTCCTGAGGCAAAGACTTGCGTGAGCTGTGCAAAGGCGGCCTCGTCCTCACAGTAAGCAAGGGAATCGAGAGCTCAGAGGAGAATTCTTTCCCCCTTTTTCTCTCCTTTTCAGTTGATTCTGTGTTCACCTGCTTGGGAGGTGGGTCTTTAGTCACTAACGCCTATTCTGACACAGCATCTACTGACCTTTCAAACTAGGGTCTCCATGGTAGGGGAAGATTTTGGGCTTTCACAAAAAGTGGGGGGTCAGGACACTGTTGTGATAATTTGTGTGAAACTCCGAGTGAAGCCATAACCTGGGACATTAGCCTCCTCACACACCCCTGCTGGAATTATCAAACCAAAGAGCCACATTTCACTCTGCTGCATTGTTTAAAGTGGGCTGTTATTTCGGATACCTATAAATAGCTTAGTATGTTTTTTCATCTGGGGTTGGAAGTAGGATAAGAATGGCTTTAGTATATTTGAAAGATTTCAAAATGTACGAAGCCATGGAAAAGTTAAGTTTTCTCCCGTTTTTAGGCAGTTCCTGAAAAATAGCTGCATAATAGTTCACCCGAGGGTGGCACGTGAGGTCTCTACCAAAAGCCAGTTCCCATTGGCCATCATAAATATTGCAAAATGTATGTATGGGAAATATTTAAGGAGTTAGGTATCTAAACTAAACATTATGCTCTTTAGGTCTTGGCATTAAGGCAGGTCACCAGGAGGTGACATACCTGGGAGATGTTCCTTTCAGGTGGGAGGTAGCTGACACCTAGCTCCCGGTCAGGCCATTGGTATATTGGGCATTGTATGCCTGTTGGCATACTGAGCCAGATGCAAATTCAGAGATTGTGAAATTGAGAAGAGAGGAAATCCAAAGGAAGAGGCAAACAGCAGGGGCATGTCCTGTTTATGAATAAAATAAAGGATTGGTCCAGTGTACCTTGGAGTACAAAGAGAGACACTGAATACTTCACCTAGGAGGCAAACTGACAGCATGCTTACCTCATGAAAGGAAGGTCTCAGCCAGCCTGGCTCTGAAGTGCTGCAGGGATATTGGATGAGCAGCCGTTTATTAGACATAAGAGTATCTGGTTAATTAAGTCTAGGCTGTAGAATGTTGCTATGGTTTTATTTGATATGTAACCATTTGTTTCCAGGCAAGCCTACTTACAGATTTCCCGGGACAGCTACCTCTGAAGGGGGAGGATCAGGGGAAATACTTGGACAGGTGGCAATGCTAATGAGCCTCCTACTAAAGTCAAAGGGAGTTTTATCGTTGACCTTTATGGCAGCAAGTCTGGGCCCAGAGAAGTCGAAGTTTGAGCCAAAGTGTAGATGCCCCAGAGGCTGCCTTGTGGGTGGAAAAAAAGGATGTCGGACGTGGCGGTCTGAGTGCGAGTGAAACCTGCTGGGGAGTGTGGCACAGGTCGCCCATCCACACAGGGCAGGAGTCTGTTACAGCCCCAGCAAGGGAGGCTTGGGTCTTTCACTCAAGATGCAGCAGCTCCTGTAGGCAGCTCTAGAGGGCTGGTTCAATCCCCATTGTGTCAGCCATCCTGTAAGATGACCCCATTAGCTTTGCAGACAGTGCTGCGCTCCACAGAGGGGGTGGTTACAGCCAGTGGGGCAAGTACAGCGGTACGGTCTGGAACGCCGTACCAGTAAGATATTTATAGCCAGTACGGCGTACCGGAAAGACACAGGAGGAGCCCATCCCCAGCCCTTCCACGCAGCTGTGTCTCCTAAGTCCTGCCTGGGGGCTGTACAGCAGCCCCGCCGGAAGACAAGGCTGGAAGGGCTGGGGGCGGTACAGCTGCGCCGGAGGAGCTGCTGGTATGGGGATGCCTGGCGACCCCATGTTCTGCTCCTTTCACTGCTGCGGTTCTGGAGAGCCCTGATCTCCCCCCGGGCTGGGAGTGGGGCAGGGAGGAGTCACATGGGAGCCATGTGGGGAGGTCACCCCCCCCCTTTGTGTCCCTCTCATGAGTGCAGCGTACCGGCAAGAAATGATTTCTACTGGCACTACTGGTTGCAGCCTCCTCTTGCACTCTGCTCTCCAGCTAGACAGCCGCCCTGCTGCAGAGGAGCACAAACTTGGAGGCATCCACATTATAAAGGCACCATGCCTCCTCTCTCCACCCAGCTCTAGCTCCAACAACCATAACCCCACCCTCAACCCTCTGCTCAGAAGATTGTTTTCAATGTTCTCGCTGCTACAGAAACCTTCCTCTGCCAAGGTGGAGCCTCCCGGTCCTGCCGTTTGCCTCCGCGAGTGGTGGTCAGATGGTCGAGTAGGTGGAGCTAAATCACATGAGCCAGGGAAGGACAGTTCAGTCACTTGAAGGAGAGGGAAGACCCACTGGCAAACTCAGTCAAATAAGGGAGACGTCGTTACTCAGAAATACAGAGAAATCACTCACTGAGGGACCTCCCATGCTGTCACAAGCACAAAATGCAAAAGGAGTCTACTTTCATTCCTCCCAAAAGGAAAAAGTAACTCAGCTAAAATGACATCAGATTTTGCCATCAAACACCTCAAAGAGAATACTGCGGGAACTAGACTAAAATGACCCAAAAACCTCAGTGTAAATCCAACCCTAATCTCACTTTCCTTTCATTCTGAACTGCTGGCTCTCTCTTGTAGGTTGCTTTTAGGGCCATGAGAAGATAGCTTCCTGTCTCTAATGAGGTAAGACTTGGCAGCTGAGAACTCTAACAAGCTGCATCCTTATTAATTAAGTCTCTTCTCTCCTCTGCCTTTTCTTTTCTCTGTGTTGTTCAGTTTCCTTTTGTTGGTTGGCTAAATTAACTGCTGGGCAAATTTATTTTTCAGCTTGCTTTCTGTAGGCTTGTTACCTAGCTATGAGCATGGCTTTATCGATTACTCTGTTGTTGCACTGAATCGGAGACGGAGTTGATTTGCTGGAGAGAAGATCAGCTTGGCCTTTGGTCTTTTTACACCTCTTTTGATCTCACAATGACTGAAGGCCTGATCCAACATACATATAGTTACTGGGGGTCTTTCCATTAACTTTAACAGGAGTTGGATCAAGTCCCAAATGCCCTGGAATTTGTTGCCCTGTGGTTTTATCTTCGGGAATGCTAGAGCTGTGATATTTATTAACAAGTGTTCGCAAAAAAGAATTGCTGTTATTTATGTTTAAAGCCAAATATAGCAACATCGCTTTAAGATGCCAGAACAGTGCCGCTCTTTTACAATACAGCAGAATACAGTGGTGACGCATACTGCTGAAATTCCAATTAAAAAGATATGACCCTATTTCAGAGTACCTGAGAATAATAGTGATATTTATTTACCATAAAATACAATATGTTCAAAAAGGATAGAGGTGTTTATTTTACAATCTGTATTTATAAGCTGCTGTTTTTTATGTCTAAAATAAAACACAGGAGGAGTATTGTTATTGATACAATAGAATGGTTGGTGTCCTTTCTGGTATAGTCAAATACTTCCTACAAGAACAGAATGGAGATGTTTATTTCAGAATTGCTAACAAGCAGAAGGTAAGGCTGGGCGATGGAGTTGGATATTATTTATTATATCAATTTATTAGATTTTCTATGGTACTCACTAGCATATTTGAGCAACTCATAAGCATGAACTAATTTAGCCTCAACTTATGAGTCAGCAAAATGTTCTCAGTTTTACAGATGAGGAAACTGAGGCACAGAGTGATTCAGGTCACACTGGAAGTCCATAACAACCGGGAGTAGAATCCCATTTTTCTGTTCACTAGTCCAGTGTCTTACAAGATCATCTTTCCTCTATATGCAATAGGCAGTCACACTGAGTTTGCGCTCTTCCTTTTAGCTAACAAAGCAGTATTAATTAGAAATTGGAGAGGCTATCAAAATTAAGAACTCAGTAATAGTAGGGGATTTCAGTTATTCCCATATTGACTGGGAACATTTCACTTCAGGACGAAATGCAGAGATAAAATTTCTCGATACTTTAAATGACTGCTTCATAGAGCAGCTGGTACAGGAACCCACAAGGGGAGAGGCAACTCTAGAGTTAGTCCTGAGTGGAGCGCAGGAGCTGGTCCAAGAGGTAACTATAACAGGACTGCTTGGAAATAGTGACCATAATACAATAGTATTCAACATCCCTGTGGTGGGAAGAACATCTCAACAGCCCAACACTGTGGCATTTAATTTCAAAAGGGGGAACTATGCAAAAATGAGGGGGTTAGTTAAACAGAAGTTAAAAGGTACAGACTAAAGTGAAATCCCTGCAAGCTGCATGGGCATTTTTTAAAGACACCATAATAGAGGCCCAACTTCAATGAATACCCCAAATTAAGAAACACAGTAAAAGAACTAAAAAAGAGCCACCGTGGCTTAACAACCATGTAAAAGAAGCAGTGAGAGATAAAAAGACTTCCTTTAAAAAATGGTAGTCAAATCCTAGTGAGGCAAATAGAAAGGAGCATAAACGCTGCCAAATTAAGTGCAAGAATGTAATAAGAAAAGCCAAAGAGGAGTTTGAAGAACGGCTAGCCAAAAACTCCAAAGGTAATAACAAAATGTTTTTTAAGTACATCAGAAGCAGAAAGCCTGCTAAACAACCAGTGGGGCCCCTTGATGATCGAGATACAAAAGGAGCGCTTAAAGACAATAAAGTCATTGCGGAGAAACTAAATGCATTCTTTGCTTCAGTCTTCACGGCTGAGGATGTTAGGGAGATTCCCAAACCTGAGCCGGCTTTTGTAGGTGACAAATCTGAGGAACTGTCACAGATTGAGGTGTCACTAGAGGAGATTTTGGAATTAATTGATAAACTTAACATTAACAAGTCACCGGGACCAGATGGCATTCACCCAAGAGTTCTGAAAGAACTCAAATTTGAAGTTGCGGAACTATTAACTAAAGTTTGTAACCTTTCCTTTAAATCGGCTTCTGTACCCAATGACTGGAAGTTAGCTAATGTAACGCCAATATTTAAAAAGGGCTCTAGAGGTGATCCCGGCAATTATAGACCGGTAAGTCTAATGTCGGTACCGGGCAAATTAGTCGAAATAATAGTTAAGAATAAAATTGTCAGACACATAGAAAAACAAACTGTTGAGCAATAGTCAACATGGTTTCTGTAAAGGGAAATCGTGTCTTACTAATCTATTAGAGTTCTTTGAAGGGGTCAACAAACATGTGGACAAGGGGGATCCAGTGGACATAGTGTACTTAGATTTCCAGAAAGCCTTTGACAAGGTCCCTCACCAAAGGCTCTTACATAAATTAAGCTGTCATGGGATAAAAGGGAAGGTCCTTTCATGGATTGAGAACTGGTTAAAAGACAGGGAACAAAGGGTAGGAATTAATGGTAAATTCTCAGAATGGAGAGGGGTAACCAGTGATGTTCCTCAAGGGTCAGTCCTCGGACCAATCCTATTCAACTTATTCATAAATGATCTGGAGAAAGGGGTAAACAGTGAGGTGGCAAAGTTTGCAGAGGATACTAAACTGCTCAAGATAGTTAAGACTAAAGCAGACTGTGAAGAACTTCAAAAAGATCTCACAAAACTAAGTGATTGGGCAACAAAATGGGAAATTAAATTTAATGTGGATAAATGTAAAGTAATGCACATTGGAAAAAATAACCCCAACTATACTTACAATATGATGGGGGCTAATTTAGCTACAACGAGTCAGGAAAAAAATCTTGGAGTCATCGTGAATAATTCTCTGAAGATGTCCGCGCAGTGTGCAGAGGTGGTCAAAAAAGCAAACAGGATGTTAGGAATCATTAAAAAGGGGATAGAGAATAAGACTGAGAATATATTATTACCCTTATATAAATCGATGGTACGCCCTCATCTCGAATACTGCGTACAGATGTGGTCTCCTCATCTCAAAAAAGATATACTGGCACTAGAAAAGGTTCAGAAAAGGGCAACTAAAATGATTAGGGGTTTGGAACGGGTCCCATATGAGGAGAGATTAAAGAGGCTAGGACTCTTCAGCTTGGAAAAGAGGAGACTAAGGGGGGATATGATAGAGGTATATAAAATCATGAGTGATGTGGAGAAAGTGGATAAGGAAAAGTTATTTACTTATTCCCATAATACAAGAACTAGGGGTCACCAAATGAAATTAATAGGCAGCAGGTTTAAAACAAATACAAGGAAGTTCTTCTTCACGCAGCGCACAGTCAACTTGTGGAACTCCTTACCTGAGGAGGTTGTGAAGGCTAGGACTATAACAGCGTTTAAAAGAGAACTGGATCAATTCATGGTGGTTAAGTCCATTAATGGCTACTAGCCAGGATGGGTAAGGAATGGTGTCCCTAGCCTCTGCTTGTCAGAGGATGGAGATGGATGGCAGGAGAGAGATCACTTGATCATTGCCTGTTAGGTTCACTCCCTCTGGGGCACCTGGCATTGGCCACTATCAGTAGACAGGATACTGGGCTAGATGGACCTTTGGTCTGACTCTGTACGGCCGTTCTTATGTTCTTATTAATTGAATTTAAAAGTGACTGCCCCACTAGCTGAGATTGTAAAGTGCTCATTAATCCCAAAACAGAATCCCCAAACAGAGAGTAAGGACATTCAGTGCTTAGGCCTTGGGAGAGCTGGAAGGTCCCTGCTCTGCCAGACTTCCCGTGTGACCTTGGACAAGTTGCTTAGCCTCTCTGTGCCTCGATTCCCCAGCTATAAAATGGGGGTAATGCCATCCTACCTCACTGGGGTGCTGTGAGGATAAATGCCTTAAAGATTGAGAGGTGTTCAGACACTATGGTAATGAGCGGCATAAAAATGCCATAGATAGATAATCAATACGACAAAGAACTGAATGTTGAAAAACTGATTCTTCTAGCTAATCCCTTTTTTTTCTTGCAGCAAAGTCCTCATCTTAAGAAAATCTATCCCTCCCAGTTATCAGCCAGACTAAAACTGCTCTAACATTTGGAAACATTGCACAAACTTTGTATAAACTGCAAAAATGTATTTTAAAAAATATTCTCGTAAAGCATATCAAAGGCGATTATTGTCACTCATGTTCATTTCCCTCAAAACATTTTGACAGCTTCACCACAACTTAGCAATGCATAGCACACAAGTGTCATCCCAACCTCATCTCTTATCATCCAGGTCTGGATCAAGTGTGCTTCATCATCCCCCAAAGTCACTGCAACCTGCTGGAAATACTATTTATCTTCTCAAAGTATGGAACCAAGAACTGGGATAAATCACCGCGCCCGAGACTCTAGGTTACAACAGGTATTTGAGGCTTATTTAAACAGGGAGCTAGTATAGCTTGTGGCTTTTTTGACACATCAGGATTACACAGAAAAGGCAATAAACTTTATAAAGCACTAAGGAAGAAACAAAAACGGTTTCTTCAGTATAATTACATTAAATGAAAAACAGACTATTTTTTGAGAAATAACATTTACTTAAGGGAGAAATGCAGACAAGTTCAGGTGTTTGAATTGTACTTAAAGGCTCTGTCTACATTGTAGCTCCCACTATTACTACCAGCCATAGTCAATTACAGCTATAAAGTTTGTAGTATAGACACAGCCACAATGACTAGGCAAAGCTGGAATGGATCAAGCTAGCAGAGATACATTCTGCCCACACGGCAGCTTGAACTATGCTAGCAACAAATGAATGTAAAAGCAGTCATCACACGGTTCTGGTGCTTCGCAAACGCGGTTGTTGCTGGCGTGGCTGTAACACAGTTTCCATATCCCAGTATGGACAGGGTATTGTTTTTTTGACTACCCCTTTTTTTTAAACCATACATTGAAAAAGCATAAGCCATGTTATTGACCGGCTAAAAGGCTGCATATTTATGAATCGGGGATCAATGATTAAGATAAAAGCCTCTGTTTATTGATCAAGTGCTGCTCTCTTCAATTAAAATGATAAAATGGAGTTATGTCCCAACATTAAAATGTCCGAGCTCACCAATTGTGAGTGAGTGCACCACAGGTGCTAGCTAGGTCTGCACGGAGGGACTGCTCTCAGCTGCTCATCTGCATGAACGTGGTTAGGCACCCTAGTGATGGGCACTTAATAAAATCGATGATAGGCAGATATTTGACATAATTCATCCCTAAATCTAGCAGTGTTTGAGATTCTGTGCTGTGCCTCTCAGCTATGCAGCACAGAATTCACGGCCCAGAGGGAGGGTGAAAAAAGTGTTCCTAAGCCGTCCTTACCACCCTCCTGATCCTACACTGCTCTGTAGCTCCCAGCGTAATTTACGCCATGTTGTTACACAGGTTTCTCCCGTCTGCCCTGTGGGCTGGAGCACTGTTCAGAGTCTCCACAGTACTGCATGTTGTTGCCCACCTCAACACACCCATCTGCCCCTGTGCACGGTATGCCCCCTAGGCCAGTGGTTGTGAGGGGATCCTTAGTAGGCAGTCTTACGGCTATCTTCCTCTGTTCCTGCGCCACAGGAATTGTCCCCCAGCTGCATCCGAAGATTTTAGGGTCTCCCTTCATGTCATCCCAGCCCTTTTACCTGACATAAAGGGGCTGGAGCGGGGATGAGGATCCTCATCAATTAATAGAGAGGGAAGCTGTCAGCAGTGAGGAAGAGAAAAGCTGCTGTTCCTACCCAGGGAAGTTCCCTGGATGAGAGGGAGAGAAGTTGCAGATCCTACTTGTGGGTGCCATCCCCTGGACACAGGGCTGCCCAGAGGATTCAGGGGGCCTGGGGCAAAGCAATTTCGGGGGCTCCTTCCATAAAAAAAAGTTGCAATACTATAGGTCTGGCTAGAGAATCTTGCCCGCATGCTCGGGGTTCAGCTGATCGCCATATTTGGGGTCGGGAAGGAATTTTCCTCCAGGGTAGATTGGCAGAGGCCCTGGAGGTTTTTCGCCTTCCTCCGCAGCATGGGGCAGGAGTTGCTTGCTGGAGGATTCTCAGCGACTAGAAGTCTTTAAATCATGATTTGGGGAGTTCAATAGCTGAGTCAAGGGAGAGAATTCTTCCAGGAGTGGGTGGGTCAGGTTTTGTGGCCCGCATCATGCGGGAGGTCAGACTAGATGATCATAATGGTCCCTTCTGACCTTAGAGTCTATGAGTCTATATTCTCGTGGGGGCCCCTGTGGGGCCCGGGGCCTGGGGCAAATTGCCCTCCCCTCTGGGCAGCCCTGCCTAGACAGAAGGAAGAGAGGGGAGCTCCAGTTCTCGCTGGGGCAGCCCTTGACAGAAGGAGAGACAGAGAGATAGAGGAGCCATTGCCAAGCAGAACCGTGCTTAAAAAGGGCCCTCGTTTCCTCCACAAACGTTTCATTAAAGAACTGTAATATTCAATGCTGAAATAGTGCTTTATACAGTCAAAGCACTGGAGAGACATTAGCAAATCACACTAGGTAGAAGTAACTCATCTGACAAGTGGGTAGATTCTTTAGGTCAGTTTCTCAGCAGGTGTAACTCTATGTGGTTCCATTGATTTCCATGGAGATTCACCAATTTGCACCTGAGCATCTGGTCCTTTGAGTTTCCATTTCTGATTTGTCAGGGAAGAGCCGGAACCTGGTACTTTGCTCACGAGGACATCCCCAATTCTGAACTGTATTCACCAGCTAAGAATAAAGACTGAAACAACAGTAGGTGCCAGCCAGTGTAACAACAGCTTAGCTATGAGATCACTGGCGGTTAAATGATGACTTAAATGATGACTTATGAGAGCCTGCCAAGAGGAGTAATGGGGGGAGGCAAGCAACACAGGTAGTTTTCAGATGGAGCTTGATCCATTTCTGACTGGGATTATGAATAAGGCTAAAATTTTGTCATGGATATTTTTAGTAAAAGTCATGGACAGGTCACAGGCTTCTGTGATTTTTTTCTTTATTGCCCGTGACCTGTCCCTGACTTTTACTAAAAATATTCATGATAAAATGGGAAGGGACTGGGCAGCAGCTGGGTGGCTGGGAGCTCTGTTCCCCTTCTCCCCCACCATTGAGGACTCAGAGCTCCAAGGTCCCCCTGCCCCGTGACGGGGAGCAGCCGCAGCCCCCCTGTCCCCTATAGAGGCCAGGAGCTGTGGGGTACCCCCACTGCCCATGGCAGCAGGGAGGTTGGGGGCCTGCTGCCTCAGGCGGTGGGGGTACCTCACAGCTCCCTGGTGCTGTAGTAGGCACCAGGGGGACCCTGCAGGTCCCAGCAGCCGCGGCTGAAGTCACAGAGGTCTTTGGAAGTCACAGATTCTGTGACTTCCATGAGCTCTGTGACAAAATCGTAGCCTTAATTATGAGACAGGGTTGCCTGCAACAGCAAGGGACTGGACTTGATAACCCAGAGTTCCCCTCCAATCCTACGTTTGGTTTAGGTTGAATGTAATATCAGCTATCACCACACGATGTCACAGCAAGCCAAGTAATGAAGTATGACTGGCATACAAACGGAAGTGATACCACAGTAACACAAGCCATATTTACAGATTCCAAGGAGAGTAAAATAGCCAGGCCATCCTATCACACGTTCGCTAACAAAGCGTTACTGACATTCAATGATCATCGTACTGACCTCGATCCTGATTTTAGTCTTGTTTTCCTTCGTCTTGTGGCTGGAAGATGAATTGAACTCTAGGGTTCTGCATAACCAGATGCTCTGCCGGAAGCTTTGACAAGGCCTGGAAATCCCAAGCCCAGTGGCTTTTTTCTTATTTCAGGCTTAGTCACCGAAATGCCAGATTTACTATTAATGGGAAGAGCTGTAGTGCCTAGGAATGACAGAGAACTAACACCTTGTGCTGTCGTTGCACTCCTGTGCCCAGGGATGGCACTGATGAGTCAAACTGGGGGGGTGGAATGATACGTTTCCCTGGAGGGGTCACTCAGTAATAGTCTCTTTAGTCCCCTCTCCTGCTGAGGAGGAGTCATTCTACCCTCTTAGCGAACAGCGGACGGATGATAACTGAGCACTCAGAAGAGCAGGGAAAGGACATCCATCCGCTTTTGGCAGTCACAACTGGAAAATGAACAGTTATAGAAAAGCACCCCAGAATACAGAACACTTGAATAGTGATTTTAATCAAAACCAATGCAATGTGGATATTCCTAAAAAAATTGTAGAGAACAAACGCAAACATTTCAACTAAGATACAAAAACTAACACAGAAAGGATTTGGCTCAAAGCTTAAAATGTTCCAGTGCTGGGGATTTTTTTTTTAAAGCAAGGGCAAGATGGCAAAACTGAGTGCAGAATAGACTGTAACAACTAAGATCGGTATTCTCTATCTACAAATCTGAAGCAGAAGGTTCTATAATGGAAAAGGGTGAGCCAATGAAAAGGTGTTGGTGATTCTTAGTTCTCCATTGCTATTTGAGGAATGTTTTTGAAGCACTTGTATGATATCGTGGTTTACAACTTGTCTTAATTCTACATGCCAACCTGAGAGTGAGCTCTGCTGCAGTCCCATAAGGCTACCTGGAAAGGGACTGCAATATTTGGTTTCTCTTTCTTGGTGGTCACTGGGTAAATATGGGCTGGTGTTAAGATGAGCATTGTGGAGTTACACATTTCAATAGCTACCGAGCATACACAACTGGAGCGGTTTCCAAAGTTTTTTCCCCCAGCCCTCATTCAGGCAGATCTCACCAGGAACCAGATCTCTGTCTGAAGCACCAAGACTTCCCTCTTGTGGCCAGGAAACCAGCTCCTCTGACCGTTCAGCACAAGGGTGGAGCACTATGAGCTCTTCTGGGGATTCTGACTCGAGTCTGAAGCCACGCTTTGTAATCCTCTTCTGGCATCTGAACAATATTTTCACGCACAAACTGAAAAATAAAGGGGCATTTTCCTTAGCGCTTTATATTATATATAAGAGATACTGATACCATCTGACTGTGGGACAACCACCATAGAGCCTGCAAACTCTTAGCATGTTAACCTCCTTTAGATTGGTGCGATAAAAATGAAAAGGGAAGTAAGTCTTTTAATACAAGTTTCTATAATAGTGCATGTTAATTAAAATGAATTTTAAAATTGAAGCCGCTATGATCTTCAGTATTATTTACACCCTAAAACCTGCAGAGCTAAGGTTGTATAAAGTGTAAAGCTTTTCTTTTACCCAGAGTTGTGTTATATTAAATTGGCTTAAAGATGAATCAAAGTGTTAGTTTGGAGAAGTGTCAGGCAGCAGGTTTTTCCTCTTCCTGAAATACTCCCACTGCCTTTATCAGATCCAGGCAGAAGGAACACTAGAGCCCTCCTCTGTGGATGCTTGTGGAGAAGGTAGAAGGGGCTGGAAACAACTCAGTAGCAGTAGTAGTTTTTTGTTTTAGGTGTCATTCCTAACACCAGTGTGAAGGAAGAGCATGCAAAGGGCACAGAGTGGAAGCCACAATCAAAGATAAAGAGATAAAGAATAACTGGCAGGCAACAGAGAATCTAGGCTTCATGAAGTGTGCATAATGGTAAGGGGAGCCTCTCTGGCGCTACTTTGGGAGTTCCTGGTATGATTACACGAGACAGGGCTCCAGAGACAATTACCTTTTTGTAAGTCACCAAGAAGTGCAGTTAAACTATCCCCAAGCTTTCTGGGTGTTGGAAGAACTTGGCCTTTTTATCTCATGACACAGATGTGTCTAGTTTGTGTATAGATGTGTATAGTTTATCTGATGTAGATGAGCAGCTTGTGTGTGTTGTTATTATTTAACAGGTTACTGTTGCGGGTTTTCGGCTGATACTGTAACCAGGAGAGGAAAGGGCTGTGATAACAATAGAAACCACAAGGTGGCAACATTGCCTTGTTTAGAGTAAGTTCATCCACAATCTATATTTAACATAACCTCTCCTTTTCCCCTTCCATCTTTCCTTCTCTCCCTCTTTCTTCTTTCCCTTGTGCAGATTATTTCTAGAGCCCTTTACTTGAGCCTCTTGAGTAGGTCTTTACACATAACCAGAGCAGCTTTTATTCACATGTTGCTGAAGCCTCTTCAAATAAATCTGCAGATTTCACAGTTCACTAGTGTGCTTCTTATTCTCCAGTGCATGGCACACATCACATCTGTGAAATACAAGCCTTTCCAGAGCACAGCAACAACTGAATGTCCCTCTGCATGTATTCTACTTATACTAACCTGCTATCACTTTCACTCTGGCAGCAAATAAAATCAGTGATGAAATACCACCAACAAAACAATAATCATTAATAATATTTCTCAGTTACATCGCACCTTTCACCCAAAGAGTTTAAAGGGCTTTACAAAGGTGGATATTATGATCCCCATTTTGCAGGGACGTGGCCCCATCGTCCCAAATCATGTATCCTTGTAACCTTCCATTGGGTAAATCACACTGCAGGATGCCTTCCCTCCCCACTCCGCCCCCCAGGATTAGAACACTAACACATGGACTCTCGTCACCTCCACGGCTGCACAGATGTCTGGAGAACACAACTCCCATACACGTAGCTCACTCAGCACCTTCAGAAAGGTGGTGGGACGGATTCTCACATCTGGGTTCTTGCCAAACTTTTCCAGTTTCTTTAAGATTCTGTGTGTGTGATTGTCATTCTTCACAGCATCCGGGATTCTGGACAGCAAACTGGAAAACCTGTAAGAGCCAGCAGAGCAGAGCTGAAATAAACGCCCTTGAAACTGATGTTTACACTGCTGGGCACCTCAGACTTACCTGCTTTATTTGCCCCCCCACCTTTCCCCCCGTCACAGAATGTGAGAAAAATTGTCTTTGTGGGACGCTTCACTGAGCATTACATGCCAGGGAATGATGCAAAGAAGCTTTGTTTCTATTGTTAACAGGACTGTGCACCCAACTTCCTTTGTACGGCATTAAAAAGAGATCCCCTGATTAGTCATTTACATTCCGGATGACAAACCTTTGGTGTGAAAGCAAACAATAAAATACTGACAAATGTTTCCATTTTACTTCTGATTTGCCCTGTTCATCTCTTCTCTCTCTTGTTTAGCCTCTATAGATTTTCCGAAGCAATCACAGCCTGATCTGACACACTTTCTGATTTTCTTTACTGTCCCTTTTCCCCTTGCTGTCATCATATTTTTCCCCCAGTACGTGCTGAGATAAATCTTACTGATGTGAGAGTGTGCTTGTAACTTTCAATCTTTGCCATTTCACTCTGAATATGGAGACTCAAGAGGAGAATTATACATTACAATAACAATAAAGCTCTTGTGAAAAGACGCATTTTTTTTAATGTCCTGTATAAATTTTTGTAGTGCTGCTTTGACAGCCCTGGAGACTGATGTCTCCAACCCCTCCAGACTGTATGTGTCTGTGGAAGTGTGGTGGCTTCTCCCTTGTCCCCTGCAGGTCTGGAATTTGCCAGCACATCAACTAGTCTTTAGCAGCAAGTGCGGTCTCCCTCCAGCTGAAGATACCGCGTATCAGTCTGTCAGCAGCAAGAGGAGGTTCTTCCCAGAACCAATAAGGGGAGACAGTTTAGGTCTTGTCTAGTCAGGGGTTCTCAAACTTTAGCAACCTGAGGACCCCCATTTTAATTGAAAAATTTTAATCCCCCGTTCAGCTCCAAACCCCACCCCCACTCCACTCCTTCCACCAAGGCCCCACCCCTGCCCCTCCTCTTCCCCACCTCAAGAAAAGCTGCACTAGAAAGTGATCCCATTTTAAGCATGCTGGCATAGATAAAGTAGTACAACCTCCCTAAGCCTTGTCTACACTAGGAGGGTTTTGTCAATACCGTTATAGCAGTAAAGTGAAATTGGCAAAGATCCTTTAGCGTGGGCACAGTGATGGCTGCATAAAAGTGCTTATAATCATCAGTACAGCTTATGCTGGTTGCACCAATATAAGCAAAATTAGGGCTAATCTACACTACCGAGCCTGGGCAAGCGTAGCTAGACCAGCAGAGCCCCCTGGGGAGCTGCAGCATAAGCCAGCAGAAGTGGTTCTGCCCGCATAGTGACACCACCTCTCCGAATGACATTAGCTAAGCTGGCAGGAGCACTCGGTCATCTTAGCTGTGCCTACACCAGGGGTTGTCCTGGCAGAGCTACGTGGCTAACGGTGTGATTTTTTCATACTCCTACCTGTCGGAGCTCTGACAGCAAAACTTTGCAGTGTAGATCTTTTTAGAGGTATAACTGCATCTACACTGATGCTTTTACTGGCATAGCCGTGTTGCTTAACAAATAATAAATCACCCCCTCCCTAACCATAGGTATTCCAGTAAAACTTTTCAGTGTAGACCTGGCCCTCGTGTGGATGCAGTTTTATTACTAAAAAGGTGCTTTACACCAGAACAGATATTCTTGTATGGGAATAACGATACTGTTATAAGGTTCCTTTATACTTGTATAAATACATCCACCCTAGGCTTGTACAGATACAATTAAAGCAGTAAAATAAAATCACACCCCTACTCGACAGTTATAGTGGTACAGCTTCCAAACTTAGACCAGGCCTTCGATTTGGGAGGCAGGTGGGGTGAGTATGCGCTACAATGCAAAATGCAGCTTTTCTAAATAGACCAACATTTGCTTCTAACTCATTCTCAGTTAGGGTCAGTTGAGAATAAGCATCTGGAACGTAGACTCTCGACACAAAATCTGCCGCCACTTTACTTCAGTGGATTCACTGAGGGAAGACGGACGCAGCAGCCCTATTTTCTGTGCTGTGCGATATAGCTATCTAATTCCCATCATCAAAGGCTGGAGCTCTGCAGGAGTGCTTTATTGAGAGGTGCCTGCTTATCTCATGGTGATGATGCCTTTTGCCCCTGGGAGGGATGAAGTTGATATCTGGGTGCAGTTTATAAACACTAGCGGGGAAACGTTCTTCAAACATGTGTGATGGATAGGCAGCTGGAGGCAAAGTCCTCTCCATCATCAGCATTGCTAATAGGAACACAAGTTTTCATTTCCAACACCACATTATGTATGGATCAATGTATACTTATAGAAGGCCTGTCATCCTAAGGATCCCAAAGTGTTTTGCAAACTTATGCCTCCTATAAGGCCATAAGCTGGAGATGGAGAGGAGATGCAGAGTTGCCTGGAGGCATCAGACCTTTTTAAAATGGAAACAAGCTACTTACACCCTCTCTCCTCCCATCTTCACCAAGCAGATTTGCAACACAAGGTGAAATCTGGTCCTGGATATCATTGTTGCATCTTCACTTAGACAGTGTTTATAAGGGTGGTAAAATCAAGCCCTGAGCGATGGTATTTAAGAGGGTTTACAGGTTTCTAAGACAACTTTCTTTTGGTTTTATAGAAAAAAAAAAGCTGAAAATAAAGAAGAGCTTTTGGTCCTAGAGGAAATGCTCTGGGGGTGTGTTTAGCTCTTCCTTCCTTACCAGTTGCGTTCATCTTCGTCATGTTCTCTTTCAGCTCTCAGGCCACACAGTCTCATTCTTTCTAGGTCTCTCTCAAAATACGTGATGTTTTTTAAAGATTGGTATTTCTGAGAACTCTTCTCCTCCCGCCTCCTACAAATATACTTCAAAAAATTAAGACCGCATATTTTAAAAATTGACATTCTGATTGAACGTTAGCTGGGAAGATACTTAGGATGGTGGAAGGCAATGAGATGAGAAGAATAGAGCATGTTCAGGCCATCGCTACTAGTAATATTTTGCACTTTGATAGCGCTTTATAAATTAAGTCTCTCCGAACGATTTACTAACAATTAATTAAAGCCTCCATCAATTTAGTGAGCTAGGTAAAGTATATACTTAAGGATCAAATCATCTGACACTGAAATGCAGTCACCTCTGAGTTGTAAAGTATCTGGTATTTAAGAGCATACTGCAATACTACATAACTCAGGGCAGGAAGAAAGAATACTATTTTAAATATCTGAAACCCTAGGGAGAATAGGCAGAATTTAATTACCTGAGCTGGTATTTTGTCCAGGATACCACACTAATATGCCATATCGTACAAAAAGCCCCATCCAGGTATATTGACCACAAGTAGTCTGGACCTCTGCTTCTCTTCCCATCCAAAAGCAGCTTCTTCAGCAGCACAGTCCCCATCATCACCACAATGGGACCTTGGTTTAGGGTGAACTCAGCCAATAGAGTGCCACCTACTGAATTACCATCCAACACTAGTTCCTGTCACAACACTCCAAATGATCCTCAGAGTCCCCTCATCCAAATACTGATCTACCCTGCTACTCTTGTGAGATTTTATGAGTTTATAGTGAAGGTGGAATGGTTTCAGGTAATTAGATAGGGTCTGATTTGTTCTTTTATCCTGAAAGATCCAAGAATCAGTCAATTCTTCATGCAGTCACAATGGGTGACTATGAGAGGTGGCAGAGAAAACACTTTGGGGCTCTGGAGAGGACCTAACATACCAGGAGAGGCGTGAATGTAAGAGTGGTGTGGCAGGAGGAGAAACTGGGGATACTGCCCTTTAAAATAACTATGTGAAGAGAGATCTCAGGTCTCTTATTTTCTACAGCTATAGCGCTCAGATGAGTCATAGGTGAAACATTTCAGTCTTTCTATAGGAAAGGATGACCAATGCTGGCTGATCAATGGACCAGAATTGAAGCAGGCCTGGGAGAAGGCTGCTCACTTGTCCTACGCATGAAACAGATGGCTGCAACTGTAGACACTAGAATTGCGCAGTAATGTGAAAGGACAGTGATCCACATAGCGATGGCGGATGACCCTACAGATCATGTGTGGATTGGCTCTAATTTGGGGTGACTGAGTAGCCGCTCTTTGAGAGAACAAGGATTAGCTTCAAAAGTAAGTAAATCCAACACTCCAAATGTGCTGTGCTAGAGGGACTGGGATTCTTGGATCAAGGGTTACACTGGAATTTGAAACCTTAGCAGCAGTTTAAGAGGTTTGTGTGACAAACTAGGAAGGCTGCCTTCAGCCTGGAAAAAGTTAATTAAAGATATACTGTTGAACGTCACTGAGTCCTCTGAATCAACTGGCTAGAATGTAAAGACGACAATGGACTCTGAAGTTTGGGGGAACTTTTTCCAGTGCCTGTAAATTACACATGTAAAGGTAAATATTCTGTGCAATGTCCTTAGGAATCATGCAGACAAATCTCAGCACAGTGGCTTGAATATTTGGCCCAGAGTGTACATCCTTGCATGGGTACCCCTAAAATCAGCTGGGCATATATGCCATATGCCATTACTCTGGTACCACTCCACCGAAGTTAGCAGACCCATCTCTAAAAGGTTTGAGAGCATGTCCTAAGTATGTTACAGAAGTGAGGCATGCAGTGCTTTGACAGCATACAGAAAGCATTCAAGTTCTTACCGTTCAAGGATCTCCAGGTTGTCATGCAAACAAAAAGCTGCTTCTTCAGCTACTGCAGAGAACTTCTGCCTCATCTCAGCACACAAATTATATTTACTTTGAATGAAATAGCTGGCATGGGAGCTGCGGGTGAAAGCACACAAACACCATAGTTATTCGTTTCTGTGAAACAGTGCTGGGCAGCTCAGAACACAGAGCTTTGTAAAGTGATGTGAACTGAAAGCCTCAGCTCTCAGATTAAAAGTTAGGACATTCCTGGTCATAAACATGCAAATGAAGGAGTACAGAGCTGGGTTTAGAACTGAACAAGTACTAGAAAAAATAGTCTGCAAATATTCATCTGAATTCAAAAACAAATCTTTTCATCACATCTACAACGTCTTAGTGTTCACCCTTCCTGGGGTGACAAATCGAGTGCTTGAGATTAACTAGCAGGAATATTCACAAACCACGAATTGCTAGCTTGAATTCTGAAATATTCATGGGCAGCAAATTTCTAGTTGCAGATTCATTTGAAAAATTCATAATTTGCACTGTGCTGGTTAGTTATAGAAATCATCCAAAACAGGGAACTGAAGCAAAACTACATGAAATATAAATAAAGAGCAGACTGCAAATTGCAAATAATACTAGACACTGTGAAGAGGACAGGCAGCCTCTTTGCTAATAAATGGTTATGATCTCACACTCTTTCATATAATCTGCAACTGGTAAGATTTAACTAGGCTTTTTTTGCCCAGTAGTGGAATTAAACACAGAAGGGTAAGTAGTTAAGGCAAAATCCATAGATTTGGCTTCACAACTCACATTAATGTACATGGGAATCGTATAACAAAATCCACATGGTATTGCATGGAAACCAAGCAGTTTGTGTGTCAGATAGTACATATACTCTAGCAGGGTTTTGCTTACAGTTTTGCTTTCCACATGAATGCCCCTCAGGAGCATTGCATCCAGCATGCTACCTACCTTTTAGGCCTCTTTATGTGCTTTGTGCTCTCCTCCTCCTTAAAGGTTGCTGTGGTTGTTTTGTCCTCCCTCAGAGTCACAGATAGTGAACTGCAAGAAAAAACAAATCATAGAATATCAGGGTTGGAAGGGACCTCAGGAGGTCATCTAGTCCAAGCCCCTGCTCAAATCAGGACCAATCCCCAACTAAATCATCCCAGCCAGGGCTTTGTCAAGCCTGACCTTAAAAACCTCTAAGGAAGGAGATTCCACCACCTCCCTAGGTAACCCATTCCAGTGCTTCACCACCCTCCTAGTGAAAAAGTTTTTCCTAATATCCAACCTAAACCTCCCCTACTGCAACTTGAGACCATTACTCCTTGTTCTGTCATCAGGTACCACTGAGAACAGTCTAGATCCATCCTCTTTGGAACCCCCTTTCAGGTAGTTGAAAGCAGCTATCAAATCCCCCCTCATTCTTCTCTTCTGCAGACTAAACAATCCCAGTTCCCTCAGCCTCTCCTCACAAGTCATGTGCTCCAGCCCCCTAATCATTTTTGCTGACCTCCGCTGGACTCTTTCCAATTTTTCCACATCCTTCTTGTAATGTGGGGCCCAAAACTGGACACAGTACTCCAGATGAGGCCTCATCAATGTCAAATAGAGGGGAATGATCACGTCCCTCGATCTGCTGGCAATGCCCCTACTTATACAGCCCAAAATGCTGTTAGCCTTCTTGGCAACAAGAGCACACTGTTGACTCATATCCAGCTTCTCGTCCACTGTGACCCCTAGGTCCTTTTCTGCAAACTGCTTCCTAGCCATTCGGTCCCTAGTCTGTAACAGTGCATGGGATACTTCCGTCTTAAGTGCAGGACTCTGCACTTGTCCTTGTTGAACCTCATCACATTTCTTTTGGCCCAATCCTCTAATTTGTCTAGGTCCCTCTGTATTCTATCCCTACCCTCCAGTGTATCTACCACTCCTCCCAGTTTAGTGTCATCTGCAAACTTGCTGAGAGTGCAGTCCATGCCATCCTCCAGATCATTAATGAAGATGTTGAACAAAACTGGCCCCAGGACCGACCCCTGGGGCACTCCACTTGAAACCGGCTGCCACCTAGACATGGAGCCGTTGATCACTACCCGTTGAGCCCGACGATCTAGCCAACTTTCTATCCACCTTATAGTCCATTCATCCATCCCATACTTCTTTAACTTAGTGGCAAGAATACTGTGGGAGACCCTATCAAAAGCTTTGCTAAAGTCAAGGAATAACACATCCACTGCTTTCCCCTCATCTACAGAGTCCGTTATCTCCTCATAGAAAGCAATTAGGTTAGTCAGGCATGATTTGCCCTTGGTGAATCCATGCTGACTGTTCCTGATCACTTTCCTCTCCTCTAAGTGCTTCAGAATTGATTCCTTGAGGTCCTGCGCCATGATTTTTCCAGGGACTGAGGTGAGGCTGACGGCTTGTAGTTCCCCGGATCCTCCTCCTTCCCTTTTTTAAAGATGGGCCCTACATTAGCCTTTTCCCAGTCATCTGGGACCTCCCCCGATTGCCATGAGTTTTCAAAGATAATGGCCAATGGCTCTGCAATCACATCCGCCAACTCCTTTAGCACCCTCGGATGCAGCGCATCCGGCCCCATGAACTTGTGCTCATCCAGTTTTTCTCAATAGTCCCAAACCACTTCTTTCTCCACAGAGGGCTGGTCACCTTCTCCCCATACTGTGCTGCCCAGCAGGAGCTGACCAGTCTGGGAGCTGACCTTGTTCGTGAAGACAAGAGGCAAAAAAATCATTGAGTACATTAGCTTTTTTCACATCCTCTGTTACTAGGTTGCCTCCCTCATTCAGTAAGGGGCCCACACTTTCCTTGACTTTCTTCTTGTTGCTAACATACCTGAAGAAACCCTTCTTGTTACTCTTAACATCTCTTGCTAGCTGCAACTCCAAGTGTGATTTGGCCTTCCTGATTTCATTCCTGCATGCCTGAGCAATATTTTTATACTCCTCCCTGGTCTTTTGTCCAATCTTCCACTTCTTGTAAGCTTCTTTTTTTGCATTTAAGGTCAGCAAGGATTTCACTGTTAAGCCAAGCTGGTCGCCTGCCATATTTACTGTTCTTTCTACACATCGGGATGTTTTTTTCCTGCAACCCCAATAAGGATTCTTTAAAATACAGCCAGCTCTCCTGGACTCCTTTCCCCTCATGTTATTCTCCCAGGGGATCCTGCCCATCAGTTCCCTGAGGGAGTCAAAGTCTGCTTTTCTGAAGTCCACGGTCCGTATTCTGCTGCTCTCCTTTCTTCCTTGTGTCAGGATCCTGAACTCGACCATCTCATGGTCACTGTCTCCCAGGTTCCCATCCACTTTTGCTTCCCCTACTAATTCTTCCCGGTTTGTGAGCAGCAGGTCTAGAAGAGCTCTGCCAGTAGTTGGTTCCTCCAGCACTTGCACCAGGAAATTGTCCCCTACACTTTCCAAAAACTTCCTGGATTGTCTGTGCACCGCTGTATTGCTCTCCCAGCAGATATCAGGGTGATTAAAGTCTCCCATGAGAACCAGGGCCTGCGATCTAGTAACTTCTGCTAGTTGCCGGAAGAAAGCCTCGTCCACCTCATCCCCCTGGTCTGGTGGGCTATAGCAGACTCCCACCACAACATCACCCTTGTTGCTCACACTTCTAAACTTAATCCAGAGACTCTCAGGTTTTTCTGCAGTTTCATACCGGAGCTCTGAACAGTCATACTCCTCTCTTACATACAATGCAACTCCCCCACCTTTTCTGCCCTGCCTGTCCTTCCTGAACAGTTTATATCCATCCATGACGGTACTCCAGTCATGTGAGTTATCCCACCGAGTCTCTGTTATTCCAAATCCCTTAAGATAGTACAGTATGCCTTGCAAACCCAGACATCACCGGGGTAGACAATTTCCGAGATAAACAGCTATGATTTCAAGCAAGATAAATCTGGTTGACAACGGAAAATTCATTTTCAAGGTCAACATCAAAATTTAGGTGCACAACTCTCAGTGATGTTAGTAGGAAACCCAAGGCAAATCCCCATGCACTGTATTGAAAACATAATACAAAATATACAGCAAATCAGTAACAGTCAGAAAGCATTATTATAACACCATACTCTTATAACAATAAGATGCTATCTGTCATGTGCATGCCATATGCTTTCCACATGTGAAGCTGATAGCATGGAGCATACTACATGCCACATGTTTAGATTCTGTAATGACGCCTACCTTTTAGGCCTCTGGTCCAGTGATGTTAAGCTCTCTTGGTACTTGGATGTTGTGTTTACTCTGTCATCCTTCAGAGTCACCGATAGTGAACTACAAGACAAGACAAGACAAAAATGTACAAAGTATGCCTTCTCCAGCATATGAAACATCCTGCTGGCACTGATGAATTACTCCCAATATGACAGACTTATTCAGAGCCATCCAGAGATAAGATTTATACTTGATATTTCTCTCCCCTTTAACTCAGACCAAGGGAAAAAATATTGCAGTAAATGTCAGATTATAACATGTGTCTTGTGTTCTTTGAGTCTGTAGTGGGGAATCCACCACAGAACTGGGGACTGGCTACAGAAACTGGGGCAAACTGAGTCATGGAATTAGATTCAGTGGAGGGCTGGGACATCACAGGCCCTCCTCTTTCCTGGTTTAGTGGCAGCAATAGATCTCGCCAGAGGCCCAGTGGTGGTATGCTCCCCCTTGCTTTGACAGTGACAGTGGCTCCTGAAAGGTGAGGAGGAGAAGAACATGGCAGCTTGATCTCCTTTCTTCCCTGTTAGTCAATCCAAAGGGAGAGAGTTGGAAGACTGATGGCATCTTGTTCCTCCTCTCACTGACAAATTCACATTACGCGTCAGATTCCATCAGAACCTAACTCAAAAATGAGCTTGGAGATGCTGCATAGATACACACGTCCTACCTGTAACAGAAATATGGCCTAACAAGAGGTATTGAATTAATAGCTAATTAAGCCAATAGTTTAGCCTGGGTTTGAATAAGTCTCAAATAGAAGCCCCATCCTCTATTTCTTAGACGAGACACAGCGTAGTGACATAAGCAGTCGAACAGGGGCTGGCAGACAGTTACTGAAACACCCTCTGTAGTAGGGAATTCCTCCCCTTTTTACCTTCTGACAAACACACACCATTTCTGGGCTTAAGAGACCCTTAAGTGAGCACTTGCCAGTGCAATTATAATGGATAGGCCCAAATTGCCTCTAGTTCAGGCCACCACTTTCCAATTTCAGAGGTGAATTCAACACAATAATTATCATGTGTTAAGTGTGAGAAATAATTCTCAACACCACATCCTGGCCTACTGGTTTGGGGCTGGGGAAGCAGTAGAGCGGATATATCTTGATTTCAGTAAAGCTTCTGACACAGTCCCACATGACATTCTCATAAGAAAACTGGAGCAATGTGATCTAGATGAAATTACTATCAGGTGGGTGTACAACTTGCTGAAAGACCGTACTCAAGGAGTAATTACTAGCAGTTCACTGCCTGACTGGGAGGGCATTTCCAGTGGGATCCCACAGGGATCAGTCCTGGTTCTGGTAATAGTCAATATTTTCATTAATAACTTGGATAATGGAGTGCAGATGACATCAAGCTGGGAGCGGTTGCAAGCACTTTTGGAGGACAAGGTTAGAATTCAAAAGGACCTTGACAAATTGGAAACTGGTCTGAATTCAACAAGATAAATTTTAATAAGAGAAAAGCACTACACTCAGGAAGGAAAAATCAGATGCACAACTACAAAATGGGGAATAACTGGCTAGGCTGTAGTACTTCTGGAAAGGATCTGGGGGTTGTAGCAGATCACAAATTGAATACAAGTCAACAATGTGATACAGTTGCGAAAAAGGCTGGTATCATTCTGGGTTGTATTAACAGGAGTGTCGTATATAAGACACGGAAGGTAACTGTCCTGTTCTACTTGGTACTGGTGAGGCCTCAGCTGGAGTACTTTCTCCAATTGTGAGTGCTGCACTTTTGGAAAGATGTGGAAAAATTGGAGATACTTCAGAGAAGAGCAACAAAAATGAAAAAAGATTTAGAAAACCTGATCTACGGAGGAAAGGTTAAATAAAAATGTTTAGGTTTGAGAAAAGAAGACTGAGGGGGGACCTGATAACAGTCTTCAAATATGTTGAGGGCTGTTAGAAAGAGGATTGTTCTGCACGCCCACTGATGGTAGGAGAAACAGTAATGGGCTTAATCTGCAGGAAGGAGGATTTAAATTAGATATTTGGAAAAAAACTTTCTAACTTCAGGTGTAGTTAAGTTCTGGAATAGGATTCCAAGGGAGGTTGTGAAATACCCATCACTGGAGGTTTGAAAGAACAGTTTGGACAAACACCTATCAGGATGGTCTAGTTTTACTTGATGACTTCTCAAGGTCCCTTCCAGCCCTACATTTCAATAATTCTATATACCAGAATAATTGAGAGCGGATCAGTGCTGTTCCATGTACCATTCTTGCCCCATAAGGTCTCCGTGTCACATTCCCAATGCTGGCAAATTGTGGGAGACATCCTCAGACAATAAATGGGTCTTACTCCACACAGTTTTAGCTGGCCTGAAAGTGGAGAGGTTAAACCATGTTTCATCTTGATTACCAGTGAATATAAATGCACAAAGGTACGTTTTTAGCCACAGCTGCCTGGCTCCTATTAATATTAGTGTGAGCCCTAAAGCAAAATTCCAATATTGAAAATGCACAACTCTAGTAATTGGGGATGCATAATACAGCTTCTCCAATCCCCCGTCTCTTACAGCAGACCAAGCTGGGTGTAATTCATGCATGTGACTTTATGAGCTGTTTTCCACTTGTGAAGATGACTGCATATCTCATTCTACATCACACGATTACTCTTTTTTAACGTTCCTACCTTTTAGGTCTATGTCCCGGTATGCTCTCCTGGTCCTTAAAGGCTGCTAGGCTTGTTCTCTCAGTCCTTTGATATACTGGTGGTGAACTGCAAGGCAAGACAACGTCCTTGAAACTGTTCAGAATATACCTTCTCCAGCGCATGAGCGTTGGTGCTGGAGCTGATTGTCAATCTTGAGAGAAGAGACATGGCTTCTTGCAGAGCTTAGGGGTTTTATAACCCAAAGATGTGTGGGTCAGATCTTCAGATAGCTTGATTTGATGTAGCTCTGCTGACTTCAATGGAGCTATCCCAAGTTATACCAGCTGAGGATCTGGCCCATATGTATTTACAAACAGTACTAGACAGAAAAACACTTGAAAATTAATAAGGAGACATAATCCATACACCCATAGCAGCCAGGAAATTCACAGATTCCAGTTCTGAGTTGCAGAAATCACAGCACCTGTAACAGCCTTGTCAAGACTAGGTCCTTCTCACTGAGTCTCACAACTATTACTGGTAGCATTCGGACAAAGTTTAAATGTGGTTTATGCTGTTGTCCCTCTCTTTTTACTTGTTTGTCTTTTGCAGACCAAAGTTCTGCCACTGACTTCAGTGACATTGCATGCCTATAAGTGACAGCAATATTAGGCTCTCTTTTTTGGAAAATGTTCAGTTTGATGTTCTTTGCAGTGACCCTAAGCCTTCAATACCACGATGAGAATGAATAAAATGGATCTGCACTAACTGTTTACTCTAGTGAAAATTTCTAAAAGCCAGGGATAATTACAGAGTGCATTTGACAGAAGTTCCACTGGAAATTTTATGGGGAGCATGTGGAACATGCAGTGGTAGCAGCATAAACAATTCTATAGACATGGAGAAGAAAATGGCCTCTTTCTCTCTAGAGTTGCTGTAGATGATTTATACAGGCATTGTATGAAATGGTTTCTTGTAAGTGAAGGATTCACTGAGTGTCCACCTGGAAAATAAACATTTATTGTGCACAGGCAAATGGGCCATTCTGTCACCTATACAGAGAAATGTCAATGGCCTCTAAATTCACTGAATATTGAATTTCATCAGCAACTATCCTGAAAAAAAAAAATAGCACAGTGTAAGCGCTATTGTAGTAAACTGCCTCTCTTAGGTCTGTAGAATCCAATCATGTAGCATACCTGGGCAGTCTGGTCTTCTTAACAATATCTTCTGAACTGAAATTCTTTGCCACATCTTCGTATATGGTCTGGAGTAATTTCTGTAGGTCTGATAAAAAAACCAAACACATTTATAAAAATGGGCCCACTGGACCTTCCACTGCTCCTTCTCTTTACAAGGGAATGCTGCACACACCGGCCTCATGTTTTGATTCTGGTTAGCGATTTTGGTTGCCCAATTTAAGACACCTTAGAAGGACCTGCCTTTCAGAGGGAGGAGATTCAGCACTTCCTTTCAGATGTCTCAAGTTGGGCACTCGGAAATTGAAATATACCAAACCACTATTCACGACTGGAAATGGGGATCCCTGTTCTTTGGCTCCGAAATAGATAACAAATGAGAAGTTCGCTAACTTCTTTAATGTTTATCCAAAATTATTATGCAGGAATTAGAAAAGTAGGCAACTTTTAACAAACTGTACCCAAGGCCCACTTCAAAATTCCTATGCTCATGCTATTAGCATTCTTAGGTCATATTTGTAAACATCACAACTTAATCTAGTGTGTCACTACATCCTTCTTTAAAATGAACTATGGAATTTAACATCTGACGAGAGATATATCCTTACCATGATGCATTTAAAGCTGATAATTTATCCTCAACAAGTCCTTACTTGGTCAGACCTGCCTGTCCATCCTTTTTCTTTCTTTCTTTCTACTTTCATTGTGTTATCACCTTCTCTCCATTGTGACTGTGTGCTCTCATGCTTTCCCATACCTTGAATAGCCCTTCTCCCCCTAAGTGCCAGATGAACTCACTGTTCTTCAAATTCCTCCTCAAAACTCACTTCTTCTGAGGACCTTTCCACCACTAATCCACTGCTGCTTTGATGCCCAACTACTAAACAAAGCAAACAGCCCATCACAAGAAATACAATAAGATAATCAATACAGTGTTCTGCCCAGAGCCCTATTCCCTCTCCCTAGACACCAGCCACCAGCGTCTGTTATTAGTCATT
The DNA here is from genome assembly GCF_027887155.1 of Malaclemys terrapin pileata. Classification (NCBI taxonomy): domain Eukaryota; kingdom Metazoa; phylum Chordata; order Testudines; family Emydidae; genus Malaclemys; species Malaclemys terrapin. The sequence continues at coordinate 10,237,444 of NC_071520.1, read as the reverse complement.
GTATTATCTATCTAATTTTGAGCTGATCCTGCAAGGTATTGAACATATCCTAGGAGATGTTAAGTGAGCTCCACTGGAAATGAGTGCTTCGCTCCTTGTAGGAGGGAATCAGCATCTTGAAGTTAAAGTCAATTTACTATATGTTCCTCAATGTAGGGACCTTTCCTTAAACCACAGTAAAGCACTATGCACAAACAAGCAAGGTGGTAATATAAATGACAACTGCTACTAAATAATAAATACCTATTCAAATATTGCAGAGGAGGTTACAGAACACACACAGACTTAATCTGTTGTCAAACAAACCCTGATTGGCCAAAACTTTAAGAAACTGGCTCCTATAGTTAGGGTGTTATGTCCATATTTAAGCATCTAAATAAGTGGTCTGATTTTAAAGAGTGCTAAGCACCCAGGCAGAAGGTCCTGAGGTCTAATTCTGATTCGTTCTAACAGGGACTCTCACTATGACCTTGCACAAATCTTAAGGCACGTGTACATGGCAAAAAAAAGGTAGCAAGTCTCAGAGCCCAGGTCTACAGACTCAGGCTTGTGGTAGGACTCTAAAAATAGCTGTTTAGAGGTTTGGGCTCAAGATGGAGCTCAGGTTGTAAAACCCATCTCTTCTCTGGCTTCAGAGCCTGAGCCCTTGCAGTATGTCCACACTGAAATCAGGGGAGGGAGGGTGATAACAGCACATATGTAGGCACATCCAATCTAGCTTTAGCCTGAGTATCAATAGCAGTGAAGCCATGGCAACATGGACTTCAGTGCAAGCTGTACAAGCCTGCCCAGGTTCCTAGCTACATACTCGTGTTCCTAGCCTGCACTGAAGCCCGTGTGCTGTGGCTTCACTGCTATTGGTACCTGAGCCTAGCTAGATTAAAGCTAGCTCAGGTATGTGGAGACATGCTGCAATCTGCCCTCTGACTGTAGTGTAGACATACCCTTGGGGTCTGATCCTGCCAAGCTGAGCACCCAATGGGAATGGAGGGCAATGCACATCTGCTAGGATGTGCTCACCATTTTGTGGGATTGGACCCTCAGTTCCTCTGAGGAATAGGGATAATAATACCTGTACTTAGCATGTATATCTTCAAAGCGCTCTATAAATATTAATCCTCACAGCGCTGCTGTGAATTAGCTAAGCACTAACTAGAAAAGAGAAAGCTGCAAAGAGGGTTGGCCTTGTGATGGGGATGCTGGCTTGTGACTCAGGAGATTTGGGTTGGGACCTCTGCTCTGCCACCAACTCTGTGTCTGAGCCGGGAAAAGCTGCTGAAATGCTGCGCCCCCGTTGCACATCTGTGAAATGGAGTTAATGACATTCACGTACTTCACAGGGTCCTAATGAGGATAAATCCATTTATGTATGTGAGAGGCTCAGCTACTACAGTGATGGACACCAGAGGAAAGCCTACAATTAAAGTGCAAGCTTTATAACGAAGATCCCTTGTGCAAATATGTATAACTTTTCTTTGGAATTTATATCTTTCTAAGACTGGGAATTGCACCACTAAATTGTTGGTTAAAGAAGCAGAAGCAATCCTGTTAGCATTTAATTTCTCAGATACAGTCCTACATATTTTTTTCAATCAATATGAAGTAAACGCCTGGCATTTCAAATGATTTGCACAAATAATGCATTATGCAGTAACCATGAAAAATTAGGATTACATTTAGCGCTGTGTGATTCAAAACAGGGATGATACAGTTGGTATACATTAAAAGAAGTTTTTAGATGTGGCAAAGAAAGCAAGCTTGAAACGCTAATCTACTTTGTAAAACCTTTAACAAATCAGAGGGAGCCTGTATGAGAAATTAGACAACCTCAGAACTGACCTGCCTGTTACACCACAGCTGTGAGGATGGCAGCTTCCACGTCTGACTTGTCAACATGATGTGACTTACAGAACCTTTGGACAAGTGTAGTTCCTCACCCAGTCAGTGATGTTGGAAATCAAACTTGTGGAAGCAGGTTCGATACAGTAGCAGTCACAAAACAATACAAACTAAATTATAGCCAGGTAAATGGCTCCACATTAAATTACAGACTGAATCCTGAAGCAAAATAAAAACCCTCTGCAAGAATCATGTTCACATTTATCTGCAGATTAGTAGCCCAATGCAATACATTTCTCACATGTTTTCCAATAAACATGTGTCATCTCAATGGTACTTCTGTGTGAGTTATAGGGAGCCTCATGGGCTGTTTGAGCAATAAGCTACAGGGGCAGTTGAGCTGTTCTAATCCAGTTCCTGTTCTGGCTCCGAGGCATCCTTGTGTTTAACATGATTCTATGGCTACAGAATTTACCTCAGAATCCATCCACTGCTGTAGTGTTGTCCTGCAGAAAGTGAGTTTTTATTTTTTTTTTTAAATTTCTAGCTGTTATAAATATGAAGAATACCTTCGGTTCACATTTTGGAAGTGACCCGAAAGTTGTCATTTTGAGCATGCAAACAGACCACCGGAAACAATAACTCGGAGGCGTCAACCATTCCCATTCATCTCAGTGGAACGTTAACTCAGAAGCCTAATGATGACAGTGTAAATATCAGTTTGTGTGATAATTTTAGCAGAAAAATGAAGCTAGTATCTGCGGTAAATATTGGAGCAGCGATCATTCGAGTGGCTGGGTGCTGTTGAGGGTTACTAAACTCTAGAACGGGGTTGGCAACCTTTCAGAAGTGGTGTGCCGAGTCTTCATTTATTCACTCTAATGTAAGGTTTCGCGTGCCAGGAATACATTTTAACGTTTTTAGAAGGTCTCCTTCTATAAGTCTAGAATATATAACTAAACTATTGTTGTATGTAAAGTAAATAAGGTTTTTAAAATGTTTAAGAAACTTCATTTCAAATTAAATTAAAATGCAGAGCTCCCCGGATTGGTGGCCAGGACCCGGGCAGTGTGAGTGCCACTGAAAATCAGCTCGCATGCTGCAGGTTCCCTACCCTTGGTCTAGAAGATTAAAGTCCCCAGAATCTTCCTATCATCTCCACTGTTGGTCATAAGAGAGAGGGAAAGTAAAGATGCAGCTCTTCCTCATTGTCAAAAGCCTCAATTGCGTCCTGAGTGTGAAAAACCAACGCTTGCTCTCATACCTTCCCTGGTGTAAAAAGTCTACGTCCTGCCCCTAGGAGCAGAAAGTAAACTGAGTGCAATGTCAGAATCATTAACACCAAGAACAGTCAGGATTGCATTATTCATCTGCAGAGCTCACTTGGTAAAAAACAAAATCATTTAAAAAATGTCTTAAAGCTGATGCAGAATTTCCTTTTTGCCTCTGAACACAATACCTGAATGATGCAGAGGTTAGCATTATTTTGGCCCAGAGTACACCGGGCATTGCCTATACTTCACTAAACAGCGTGTTCAATTTATTTTGCTTCCTCTAAGAAGCAGTGTGGTCCAGTGGGCAGAGTTCTGGCCTTGGAGTCAGGGCACCTGGGTTCTAGTCTCATTTCTGCCACTGACCTGTTGGGAAAGTCACTTCATCACTCAGCCTTTGTCTGCCTTATTTTGTAAGCTCTTTGGGGTATGGACTGTCTCATATTTTGTGTTTGTACTGCACCACGCACAATAGGGCCTCTAGATGCCACAGTAATACAAATAAATGCTATTAATACATGAGTAATGTGTACATTAGTAAACAGTCCCAAATTAAAAAAATATCTATGTAGTTCCACTGCCCCATATGGAATTACAGTGGGTCAGCTGGTTGTTACAGAAGTTGTTCTACTTTTGTGAGACATCTTCTATTGAAAACTGCCGAGTTGTGGATTGTATGCCATCTGAATAACTTGATGGGTTGAACAATGGCAAATCCATAGCAATTCGTTCACAATGGTTTCAAATTGTTTCATCATAGTGAGGGCTACTGAAAAGAAATTGTACCATGATCTTCTGAGCCACAGTCCCTTCTCCTGCTCACTTTAGGCAAAGTACTTTTTTCCTTATAACACAGCTGAGAGGATTAATCTTTTGAAGCTGTGAATCAGGTTTTCTTGATATATTAGAACTTAGTAATGGGATGTCCAAACCTACTGGCACATAAAGTTGACCTCAACTGAGAACTGGACATGATGATCTAGCAAATCAAACCCAATTCCTCCAATAATATTAATTAAAATGAAGCAGCAGGATGAATATGTAGATTAATAAAACAAACTGAATTACTGGTAAATAGTTTTCTCCTACAGTATATCAGCACAAAAAAAGCACCTGGATAGACAGTGCATACGGCACATCAATGGACTTAAGCAGGAGTTAAACTTACCTTATAATGCAGCTCACAGCATGCTATGGCTGAAGGCTGCACCGATACAGACAAATAAAATTTGTATTATCATATAAAACTGCAAAGTAGTTTTGATGATTTTCCAGGAAGATGCTTCAGTCCTCTCTGCCCATCTGGCAACATTGCTCGAGTGAAATGACACCTCACTGACCCACCTGCTGGTACATGAAGCCAATGCAGTCCTTTATCCATAAAGGTATTTTAGAATAGATTACCTCTGTCTTTAAAGCAGACAGGAAAGATGAAAAGGACATTCCACTTTGTGAAGCCCTTTGCACAAGCCAGATAAAATGTGAGGATTTGCTTCATGTCCAGCGATTGTAGTGCTCATTGCAAATAAGAAACCTGGTAATGGGAAAAGCATTATGTGCTGATTTATATAACAATACCATGCACTTTTGTAGTGCCATCTGTCCGAGGATGCCAAAACACTTTACAAACGTTAATTAAATAAGCCTCTTAATACTCGCCTGAGATTGTGCTTTGTTGCCCCCATTTTGCAGATAGAGAGAAGGAACAATGGAGAGGTTAAGTGACCTGCTCAAAGTCATACAACCTACTACCGCCAGAAGTATCTTTAAGATAAAGATCTTCTTGGCAACAGTTGAAGCAAATACATTTGTTACTGTGCAGTCAAGTAAAGGCAACTTACAGTGGGAAACAGGCTCTTCATCCTCTCTGGTTTGTTTGCTCTGTACTGACTCACTGTCTTCACATTCCCTGGTGACATCAATGGGAGCTGTATTCACATTGGTATTGTCTTCAGAGCTGGGGACTAGGGAACTTATGCTGCCCAGAGGAGTTCGACTATAGGGAGATGACAGACCACTGAGCCGAGAGACGCTTATGATAGATGTTTTCTTGTTTGTCTTCCTGCTAAGCTGACTACGTGGTGCTTTCTGGCAGGATTTCTTACCCAGAAGGAAAATAAAGGAGGGGAATTTTTATAACAACGTTTGACAGGGATGGTGCACTGTATTTCCATATCTAATGTCAATACTGGATTCCTCTGGGCTTTTTTGCGCCCCGCAGATTTTCTGCAGCGAATTCAACAGGTTGGCTAAACTGCTAAATTGGGAGTCTCTTTCATTTTGGGTTGTTCTCTGCATCTTTCTCTGGCTCTGGCATTAGTGCCAAGTGGACCAGTATACTTTGCAAACAAGTGGCATTGCAGATTCATAGAGGTTTGCTAATAAAGAAATCCTCAACTTTTTCCAGGGAGAAAAAGGTCACAGCTGTAGAGATAAGTGTTCAAGCCTCCACCTCTCCCACACCCTGGAAATCAATTTCCTGTGTCAGAAATATGAAACCTCAACAGACTGAAATCTGCACGCTTGATAATCAAAACAGAATGTATCACATTGCAAATACCCTGGAGGAATCCATATCTCAATAGAAGATTTCATATCAAATATGAAAACCTACATTTAAATAATGGCAATGTAAATGACAACAGAAAAACTTGTCTAATTTAGGCTGCAAGAAAAAAAAGCCGCAGCAACATGAGAGCAGAAGGGAATGTCAACATCAGCATTCACTTTGGATTCCTTGATTCTTGTTGATTTGGGCCCTAACCTAATCCCACATGGGAATCTGGAAAACATCCTATTTAGAAACAGTTCTGTGAATATTGTAAGATTTGCTGATTCCCCTCTCTCCTCTCTTTTTTATTATTACAAAGGATATTTGCCAGGGGGTGTTGTAAAGCCCCAAAATATAACAGGGTTCAAAAAAGCACTAGATCAGTTCATGGAGGACCCCACGCTCCGAGTGTCCCTACTCTATGATGGCCAGAAGTTGGGAATGGACAACAGAGGATGGATCACTCGAGGATTGCCTGTTCTGTTCACTCACTGTGAAGCATCTGGCATTGGCCACTGTTGGAAGACAGGATACTGGGCTAGAAGAACCATTGGTCTGGCCGACTATGGCTGTTCTTATGATGTCTTTTTAGAAGTTCAGCAACTCTTGCTACTGATTCCTGAAGCAAAGTCATAAACATATGTCTCCTGGTCTAACCCCTGGGCACTATACTTCCTTTGTTTTCATGCAAACACCTTTAGTAGTAATAGTAGTGGTAGTAATAGTAAATAAATAAATGAATAATAAAGAGGGAGAGAGAGCACCCGTCACCTCTTCAGAAACACAGACTATCTCAGCAGAAGCGCATCAAAATTCTCCACAACATTTTCTGTAGTACACCTGATGTTGCCTTCAATAATGTCACTTCTCCTCAGTTAAAGATTTAAATTTTCGATAATCTTAAAAAGCCTTTCATCTGAATGGCCTCGTTTTCTCCTCCCTTTCCTTTTCTCTAGATGCCATACTTGATTTTGGTTTCTTGTACTGCCCTCAGCACTTGGGCTTTGTTTTCCAATTTACATTTTTACCTTTTAATTATGTTAAAAAACCCAATGTAACCGTTGGAGTTTGTCAGGATGGGGCCCTTAAAAAGCTAGCGAGCAAACTGGAACTGGATTCTGCTAACCTGCATCATTCTTCCTCACATGGCTGACAGTCGCCTGCTTGTATGAGTAAGATCTACTCATCTGAATATGGGCAAGTAGGATTGCGGCCCCAATTAATTAACAAAGGGGCAAGACGCCAATATTTTCAGGGACTCTCATATTTTTTCGTAGTACATTTCCTTCCAGCAACATCACTAGTTACTATTCAGCCAAGCCACAGCTACACTCCTGCATCTGGCTAACGATTGCTCTTTCTGTAATCCGTCTTCAAACATTTTTTATCAGAACCAAGAGAGCCACGTGTCTTGCAGTCACAAGTTTCAAAGCAGAAAGATCAAATCAGGGAGTCACATGAGGGAACAAAACAGAGAAAACAAATATTTTGAAAGTTGGACTAGCTCGTAAAGTATAAATTAGCAATGAAGTTACCTTTGTATCCATGATAAAGTGCTCCCATCTATACCTTGCTGCCTTGTCCTTATTGATTTTTTTAAATGTACTTTTACTGCCACCAGGGTCCCTAAGTGAAAAACAATTTAATGAGTTTTCCATTTCCAGAATCTTGCTTTTATTACAACAAGTTCTTTTTAGAAATGCAATAAATAGAGAATAAATGATGGCCAATCTCTGCTTTGACATTTATCTTCACTTGTAAGGAGAGGGATAACTTACTAGTGTTATAGCAGCGAGTGAATTATAGTCACAGGTGAAGAGAACTGTTCAGAAAGCTTAGCCATTATGTATTACAAACCTACCACACATGCATTAGGCCAAATTCTGCTCTCAGTTATTTCTGTGCATTCCCATTTCCAGAGAGTGTAAGACACTGAAGAATTTGGTCTGGGTGGTGTAGCTGCATGGATGTAACTGACAGCAGATTTGGCCTATTACAGATGGAGCTCGGAGTGCTGATTCTAGTTGAAAATGCCTGATCTTTTCATTATAAAGACCATGTTTTCAGTTGCTTATAACTTCTATCAATTTGGGCTGAGATTTGCCATGCCAAGTGCCTGCCTCAGACTGAATTTTGTTTTTAAAGTTTCATTTCAAAGACTTCAGCCATTTCCAAGAACAAGCTTAGGGAAGCTGCATTCTGTTTTGACCATGTTAAAAAATTCTTCCAGCTGTTTCATTGAAAAGTTCGACTCTCTCCATTCTTTGGAGCAAGGTATTGAAATTTGGCAGGGGGAGGTGCCCTGGCACCAGGGATGTGCCTTTTGCTGTCTGCCTGACAATTCTCCCAAATTTGGTCAAGTTATAAGACTTTGAAAAAGATCACAGTTCACATGTGCTTATTAGAGACTCATTAGTGTGGCAGCTAAATACACTGAAGAATCTGCCTGCTGCACCGATCACGGGTTAGATTGGGGCTGTAACGGCTGAGCAAGACTTTTCCTGTAACTGCTCTCCTAGGGGTGCTGTGGTGTGGGGCACCAGAACTGAGAGCACAGGACCTGTCTCTTCTGTGCTCTCAATGCTCCCTGTACTGGCACCCAGGTTGTACGGAAGAGATAGAGGAAGTCGTCTGACTTGAATGCAGAGGGGAGAGGGAAGAGGCAGAGGATGGGGATGAAGGGGTAGGGTAGGAGCAGAGGGGAAGGGGGGCCGGAGCAGTTGAGGAGTGTATAGGAGCAGAAGGAGACAGAGAGAGGCTTGGGGTGAGACTGGGGTCAGAAGAGTGCAAACATCAGTAGAGCACATTCCCCTACTAAGCCTGGAATTGAACCCAAAAGTCCCGAGTCTAAATTTCTCTGCTGTGAGCAAATATTTGTGAAACCCACTGGCACAGCGTGTGTCTCATCCCTCGCTAGTGCCTGGTCCACATACGTAGCGGGGGCAAACATTTCACACACAATACACAATGGACTAAGTTTTCATCTCCAGTCCACCTGGTGAATTCTCTCCAAGACTATTCTGCTCTCTCTGTTGTATACAGGCAAAGCTTCTATCTGTGTCAATTGGATTTCTGGGCATATAGGGAGAGAAACCAGAACAGCCTTGAAGAACTCTGCCCTGAGGATCAGAGAAAAGAATTTCATTCATTGCTGTATGGTTCCATCTGATGTCTGGATATACAATTAAGAAAACTTCCTGAATACTTTAAATATGTTATTTCAATATTACTATGTCTATTGGCTGAAAATGTTGAAAAATTAAAAACAGTATTTACTACTAATTACACAAGTGAAACAGCTATAGTACAAAATGTTCTGAAGTAACTTATCTTTTAAAACAGCCCAGGGCCATATCTAAGCGATGAAATAAAAATAGCTAGCAAATATCACTTGATACAGGCTCTGTACTGCAATCACTCTGGAGAGAAAATTCCAGTTGATCTCACTGGGCAAGCCATGCAAGGCAGGCTGCAGAATCAGGACCTTAGTAGATACATTTAACTTGCATAATTTTTTAAAACCAAATTTGGCTTCAAAAGCTCAAGATCCTTTCTGCTAGTGCTACAACATATACTAACAGAGGGCCATGCTATGCTGCTGGTTTGTCCACAGAACTTACTGATTCCACAGGGGAGTTCTGTGCACAAGTTGCTAACACAATATGGCCCAGAATTAGTAATCACATGTAACTTGAATAATTTTTATTTAAAAGCAAAGGGAGAGGAAAACCAACAATGTTTGCAAGAGAAAAAAAACAACAACAACTCATCCCATCAAAGAATATTATGCAGCGTGCATGTACTTTGGATTCCAGCAGGTTAACACAGGTTTTAAGGAACAGTTGGGTTCGAGAGTCAAAGCCTCCAAGAGCCAGTGTAGAGCACAAAGCTGTCGAAAGAGGGGTTCACTGTGAAAATGAAGAAAAAACAAACAAGTGCTGTACTGCAAAGGTGACAGAAGGAACAGTTTGATCATTACATTCAGGGGATACCCTGGCAAACAGTCAGGAACTAAATGACTGACAACAATAATCTTGGGGATAAACACAGAATAGGTTAACAGCATATCTTGGATCAAGCCTCCTGTAAACAACTTCATGTCAGTTACCCAGCACACCCTGGGTGATTTTTCCACATCTGTTGGCGGGAAAGGGTAAATTATACAGTTGTGTTTTGTGAAGGCAGTATCTAACACAGATCCACATTCCTAGGTTTTTGTGCCTTTCTATGTACTCAGTCAGGAATCCTTATTCAGGGATTCTAGACACCGTTTGCACTTGCTTGAGTGAGAACAAGGCGTAATCCTAGAGTGCATGTACATATTGTGACTGACACAACCCCATACTATGCGGTGTACTCGTAGCTGTGTCAGTCCCACGTAAGTATGCTTTCATAGACATTGTGAATTCAAAGAAGCATACCCATACACACTTAGTACATACACATGCTCTCTCTTACATGAAACAATTTTTAGGTAGACAATCTAAACTTTTGAATTTGACCGTATTTTAAAAAAATTAACCTAATCTTGAAATCTTCACCACACAGAGTAGGGGGTTTGTAGGATCAGGGCCTGTGAGACAAATACTACTTTTGATGTGTATGCAAGACTTTCATTAAAAGTTAATGGGAGTCACTTGCATTCATCTGAGGATAGAATTTGACTCTGTTGTAGGTAAAAATGTTGTCTATTTTATGAGCCACATATTTCCAAAATTCTAGGGTTCACGGGCCATCAGGCAGACCGTGGCCTGAGGCATTAGCACTTTGGGTCTCATTTTACTTTGCATCCCTCTTATATATTGGCAAGATGGGTGCATCTTAGATTTGCCTTAGAACATACGCATGTGATGCAGGTGGCTGTGGAACCAAAAGACTGTTGTAGACAGGGATGAAAGGCTGTATGATAGTCTTCTTTTTCTTCTTTGCCTTCTTCCTCAGCAGGGGACCTTCTGTTAAAAAGAAACTAAGGGAGGGGATAAGGATAAACATTAGAAGTGGAAGATACAATGTATAGGGAACCATTGTGACTGCCTAGCCTTATTTATATTACCCACGCCCATCCTTCCTCTTCCCTTCTTTTTAAAGTAGCATTGTCTGTTCTGATCTGCCAGAACTTTGATTGCTACTACCGAACTCTGAATTAGGCATTTATAATAAATTAGTATTCTTTTGGCCATCTACGATTATAAGAATTTTCTTGACCATATTGTTGAGAAAAGAACTGTGAAACTGATTCTACCTTCCATTATGCTAGTTTTAGGCAGGTGTAGCTCCATTGACTTCAGTGGAATTACACAGCTATAAAAGCAGTGTAATGGAGTAGAGAATCGGACCCCTTACTAGCATGTTGGCTTCTGAAAAGGTTCTCTCAGTAATACTACGGGCTGAAGTTTCAAAAGTTGCCTATACATTCTGCACACAATTTTTCACGATAAATTTACTGTGTGAGCAAAAACACTAGAGATCAAACTGGCACTTGTTTGAAAATTTGGCTCTTGTATAGTTTGATGGAACTGGAGAGGAATGGAGAAGGAATCCGAGGTGACAAATGTCAATCACATTGCTTAGTATGTCACTGGAAGGCCTCCTACACAAGGTAATAAAGCACAGTCTGAGAAGCTGAGTGAAACCTTTGGTTTATGCACTGTCACTTGTTAGGAAGTTGGAGTTGCCATAAGAAATTTTATTTTCACAATTTACTCTGTAGGGCTTCTGTATCAGGGCATGACGCTGCTGGCTGGCTCTGAAATGCGAGCTGGTGGATTTGACTCTATATGCATACCTGGTGTCATTTCTAGCACAAAAATGGGGTTTCCAAAGATTGCGAGGCAATGGACTTGCCTGAAATATGAGGTAGTTCCCCCGGATGGAAATTCCTTGGGTAGATTATCATCATCCTGGGACAAGACGACACTACCTGACAGAACAAGGAGTAACGGTCTCAAGTTGCAGTGGGGGAGGTTTAGGTTGGATATTAGGAAAAACTTTTTTCACTAGGAGGGTGGTGAAGCACTGGAATGGGTTACCTAGGGAGGTGGTGGAATCTCCTTCCTTAGAGGTTTTTAAGGCCTGGCTTGACAAAGCCCTTGCTGGGATGATTTAGTTGGGGATTGGTCCTGCTTTGAGCAGGGGGTTGGACTAGATACCTCCTGAGGTCCCTTCCAACCCTGAGATTCTATGATTCTATTCTATTCTATTCTACCTCTTGTATAGTGTTCCAAGGATACACCATGAAAAATAAAACAAAAAACCTCTGTATCCCACACGGATTGTCAAAGCTTGTCTGCCTTGTTAGACTTGGGGCAGGTGAAGCAAGCTTTTAAAACTGACAGTTAATCAGACTGTGTGAAGAAGCGTGTGTGCAGCAGAGGAAGAGTTATGAAGATATGAATAAATGAGGCAGGTTTTCCGGCATTCATCACTGCATTAAATAACAGAGTGATAGTGGAACAGGACAAAAGCGAAGAACAGGAGGAGGGGAAAATATCAAGTGCATAAGGCTGTGATATCAGTTTGCTTTTTCATGGGTGCTACTTAGCAGAACACTCCAAGGACATGGCTATGCAAAAGATTATAGTGGGTCCACAATGAACAGACAACAGTGTTTATTGCAATCGGTAATGTGATAAATGTAAATCTGAAATGATACTGCCCACATCAGAATAGCTGGCAGGTAAGGTCAGAATCCTTAAAAGTATATGCAGAATTTTGAGAACAGGGTCCTCTTAGATGACTGAATACACTTCTGGAAAAAGGTTCTCTTTATGAATATGGAACAGAAATTTAGAGTGAGCCCCCTGCTGCTAATTAGAAGATGTGTGTAGTTGGAATCAAAAGAAAAAAAAAAATATGTGCTCCTGGCATTCCACTGCCATAATTTTCCTAAAGCAAAGCAACTGTGTTAGCAGATACAAAAAACATTAGCATGGCAACATTCATCTCAACATTGAGTTAAGTGACTCATATACTGCCTAGGCACCCACTGTTACACAAAATGAACGATCAGATATCTCAGTGTTCTTTAGCTAATTCAGAAATGAAGAAATGTGTGGCTATTCAGCTCTGTCTAATATGTTTGATACTACAGAAGGGATCAAGGCTGCAGTAATGGGATTTACCTCGGGCTGTCACAACTGAAGTGTCTTGCAGTCAAATGTATAGGTACAGTCTGGCTGACATCACACCTTTGGAAGCAGACTCTTTTTCACCCAAAGCAGTCAAAGTTACATTCTACATTAGACATTTATGCGGATCCAAATGAACATGGCTATGTAACCCAGAGGTTCCAGTGTGCAAAACAGCACATTTTCATGCTTTCCCAAATCAGACTTACTTTCTTCTTCTCTATGAGCCCTGAAGAAAGTCCAATTGCCAGAAGAGAAACTGTTACAACCCTTCACATTTCGGAGTTACTTATAAGTCCTGCACTCCAAACTAATAAGAGGAAGGGTGTGTCTCCTCTCTCTACTGATTTCTGGGATGGTGTGGGCAGCAGGTTTCTAATTATTCATGCATTAAAATAGTCATTAACACAATTATATGCTGCAGTGTATGTAACAACAATAACAAAGTCCCATCACTACAACAACATTTGCTGGAGACCTACAGTAAGTGACATAAAATGTAGAAGATTAAATGTTTATCATTTTTTTCCTGCACCAAGCCACTTGCTCTTTCTAAACAAAAACCAACAAAAACTAGCTATAACCATCACTATTTCACTTTTTTCAACTGAATCTGTAGATGGAAAACCAGGACAATACACACGACTGGAAAGAAGGCTAGGGTGCATCAAATCATCTAAAACATACTTACAAATGGTTTATCGGAACTAAGCTTTTATGTCAAGTACATATTTTAGGGTTCCAAAAATCTGCACGATTTCTCAAAACATACAATAACATAAATATATTTATATAGGATTTCAACTAAACTACCCCCAAGTGGGTAACTTAAGCATTACACTGGAGAAATAAAAGAAACATCCCTGCATTGACAGGGAAATAAATTAGGTGCTCTAATATGTCCTTGCTGATGTGACTTTATGACAGAACTTCTTGGGAGCTGAGAATTCCAACAATTAAATAGCTGCTATTTCCTATTTGCTAACATAGCTCTCTCTGGTCATTCCTAAATTGGAGATTGACTGTGAATTTGTTTTATATGCAAATCCCTCTATAGACAGGTACTGTAGGAATCAGGTTAATTTTAATCTTATTTACAACTTTCCAGATCTCTGTTACCATAGGACATTCAGATAAATACTGCTACAAAGTGATGAGTCTGTCACCATTTAAGACATTTGAAAAGAACATCTTTATTAGCCTCTACTGGCAAAGGAGCACAAATCTGTGTACATTAAACTACTGTAGTTGATTGTATTTATTATAGTCAGAAGCCTCACAAAATTAAATGTAAACACATCAGTCCATTGTCAACAGTCAGAGAGATGCTGAAAGAATGGTTTTGGCTGCTCATCCATAACCCATTTAAGCCAATAGACACACGCCCAGTCCCATGGTGAGAAGAGGGACTATACAAAAGGCACCTTCTTAACTCAGTGGCCCTGATTCTACCCTTCTTATATGGTTTTTATACTGGTGCATCCCCATTGGCTTCAGTGGAGCTACTCTAGCATAAAACTGATGCAATGAAGTGGAGCATTAGGCCTAAAATATCGGCTCCTGTTTGTTTTCGAGTCTCACTTGAGGGAAAAAGATTCATTTACTCCTCTTTGAACTATAAAACCAAGATAACTATGCAAGAGTGCTCGATACTGCCCTTCTTCGCATACCAGTCATAAAACTGTCCGATAAATTCTGATTGCAGAACATTCATTTCTGATTAGGTCAGAGGCAGAAAGAACAACTTAGATTTTTCCGACCACAGGCAGAGTTCATAGTGCTCACCGTTAGCAAAATCATCTTTTGATTTGTTAATGAAAAGAATCATGGAGGTAAGTAATTAAGAAAGAATGAGTTTGGAACTTCATGATGGCTTTTTATAGCCTTTTTTGCCGTTATAACTTAAAAGCTTCTGTTTTAAGGTTTGCTTGAACAATAGTGTGTTTCTCCAATGTGCAAGATAATCAAGTAATGAAAATATGCTGTACATTCAATAGCTTCAGCTGAGATTTTCATTATCTTCAGTAGAAGCTATAGTAAAATGCTGTATTTTAAGTCGTATATAAAAATCCTTATGAAAAAGGCTGATGCTAGATTTTATCTGTTGAAAAGAACCTAAGTGATCCCCTCCAAAGCACTCTTTAAACTGCTTTAGCACCCTTCTTACCTCCCCTGAGTTCCCAGTTTATAAATTCAGCACTGCTACAGCCTGGAGTGAAATAACAGATAACGATCCCTATTTTCCCCACATAGACTGAAAACAGCTTTTTAACTGCCTGCCACAGCATACAAGCAAACACGAATAACATGACAAGGATGAAACTAACACCTGCTAGCAGGGATCCTGCCTCTGCATAAATTACATTGGACAGTTTGCATATATAAACGAAGGCCTGCCAAGAGAGTGCATTTCTTTCACTAGTTTCAGTGTGCATTCTTATCCCAGCCCACACATACTGGAAGAGGGCAGCTCAGTAACCAAGTTTCCAATTAGGAGAAGCAGGGACCTCAACCCTAATTCTGTATTTGGTTCACCCAAGTCTAAAAATTTTGCTTTTTTAGAGAATAAATATCCAATAATGCAGATAAGATCTTTTTAAAATCAGTTGGAGGGAATGATAAGTAAAACGCTGAGCAAGTAAGTAGTCACTGATACCAACCTTACTCCCTTGGCCAGATCTACACGAGGGGTGTGATTTTTGTGTGTGCAACACTTCCATAAGGGCAAAAGCCCTAGTCTAGATGCAGTTGATAGCAGCAAAAAGGAGTTATTGCCAGTATAGCTTTTATTGGTTCAGAGAGCAAAATAAGCTATACTGGCAAAAACATTTTAAAAATACATTAACAAATCTGGCCCTAAATGACTTGCCCAAGGTCACATCGGGAGTCTGCAGTGAAGCAAGCACTTTTACCCAGGTCTCCAAAGTCCTAAGCCCCCATTGAGAATTGCTGCTGCTTCCAGCTAGCAGCTCCCTTCCATTCCCCCTTCCTGTGTGACCTGTCTCCACTTGGAGACTGCAGTCTCAAGCATTTTTTGAGATTTTGTAATTTTTAGTCCCAAAGTGAAGCCGGAATATAAACTTCAGAGTAGCCTATGTAGTTAGAGAATATTGAAGTCCAGACCAAACAGAACCTACATAGAGATCCTGAGGGTAGGTGGAAAAGAGGGCATGGCAGAAAAGTAAAAATCTAATTGTTTGGATGCAGGCTTAAAATTCAACACTTCATCTGTTCAACTCCTGCATAGCTAGAAATGAGTACTAGGAACAAATAGAGTATTATTGAATAAACAAAACAGATTCTGAGAGGAAGAATAGTCCAGTGGTTAGCAAATCTCAGTGGAGGAAGCATAATTATTACTAACGACAATCTCAGCTAACAGTCGCAATGTAATGGGAAGTTTGGGATTGCATGAAACTAAACAGAGTGGGGAGTGGGAGAAGGAGAGGAAGACAGGACCAAATGAACACAAAGGCCACTGTGTTTTGTGTGCCATCCCAACGTGTTCTTAGTGCTTTAGGGCCAGAGTGTTAAAGATATTTAGCTCCCAAAGATGCGGATAGGACCTAATGGGATTTTCACAAGTGCCTGGGTACCTCATGCCCATGGCTTTCAATCTAGGTACTACTGAAAGTTCCACTAAGCACCTACCCTCATCCTTAGAGGCCTAAATACATGTACAAATCTGACCCTTAGTCCCCATGTTCCTATTTGTGGCATGGTGGGAACAACTCTTAGGTGGGACAATTTAGAGAGCTAAGCACTGTAGACCTCCTGTGCGCCAATGTCTTCTCTTCACACAGCCAACTCTCCTCTGCTAACTCTGAAGTTTTCCCTCCACCCACCAGCCTTCTTCCCCTCCAGGCCTCCTCCTCTCTTTGTACTGTTTCTCAAGCATTTTTGCTCCACGTTCACGAATCAAGTTTCCACTCTATTAACTGAATTTTAAAGCACGTCAAGTTTCTGTTTCATACGAGACGGACTATTCTGCCTCAGGCATCTATGTTAAGGCTCCCAATTCCATATTTTGGTGTTGAAGTCAGCATTTAGGTGGCTGATTATCCACTTTAGGCACATCAGTGCCAATCAGAGGGGTCAAACACAGAATTTGTTGCCCTAATGTAAGTGTCTAAATTGAAAATTTGGGGTCTGTATATAGAGTCAAGAAAGGCCTTATATGAGGAGGGATTAATCTTGCAACAGTGAATCAAATGTCCAGCTATTGATGGCAGTGACAGTGAGTTTAATTCTGAAACTGCCTCTTTCAAAATCTTTGATTCTCAAGGTCATCAAAATACCAAAAACCCACTTACTCAGTTAGCTCTTCATCAGTGTCTTCCTCATCTGATGAGTCTCTGGGTGGCTGCCATTCAGTTCGCCATTTTTCCTTTTGTTTTTGCCGTGCTGATTTCAGTGCATTCTTCCTCTCCAACGTTTCTTTCTGAAGAGTGTGGAAATACCCCCGACCCTGCTTCACTGAACTGATCAAATGCCTGCCAATAAATGACGGGATACCGGAATTTAAAAGAAAATCAAAATCCATAAACTTTATAGATGCAGCCAGGTAAACCCAGTGATGTTTTAAGGTCTTCTCTCTGAGGGGCATTTCTCTCCCTTTAAACATTGTTAGGAGTTACATGTTGGCATTGCAGAGTCTAGACATTGTGTATTTGACTGGTCAAATGGGAAGGTTTGAAAAATGATCCCATAAATTAGAAATAAATACACCAGAGAGATGCACAGATACTCTCATATCTCCATAGAAGCAAATTTTGTGAGAACAGTAAAAAAAAATTAATCAAACTCTGAGATGGCCCAAAATGTCAGTTGAAATTAATGATTTTTTTTTTAATGCAGTGAAAGTTCAAATATGGCCTTTCCCAGATCACTAAAATCTTGCATCTCAGTGGTAACCTGGGGGAACCAGGCAACATTTTCTCAGCAGTTCACTAATGAAAGCATCTCCAAATGTGTGTGCGTCAGGTGGGGAAGGAGGCCAAAGAGAAAAATCAAGCTGGTTTTACTGTATGTATGTCAGCAGTACTGTCAAGCGATAAAAAAAAAATTAATCGCAATTAATCGTACTGTTAAACCATAATAGAAAACAATTTAAATATTTTTGGATGTTTTCTACATTTTCAAATATATTGATTTCAATTATAACAGCATACAACGTTTACAGTGCTCACTTTATATTTATTTTTGATTACAAATATTTAGACTGTAAAAAACAAAAGAAATAGCATTTTTCAATTCACCTAATACAAGTACTGTGCAATCTCTTTATCATGAACATTGAACTTACAAATGTAGAATTATGTACAAAAAACCCCTGCATTAAAAAATAAAACAATGTAAAACTTTAGAGCCTACAAGTCCACTCAGTCCTATTTCTTGTTCAGCCAATTGCTCAGACAAACAAGTTTGTTTACATTTGCAGGAGATAATGCAGCCCACTTCTTGTTCACGTCACCTGAAAGTGAGAACAGGTGTTTGCATGGCACTATCGTAGCCGGCGTTGCAAGATAGTTATGTGCCAATTGCGCTAAAGATTC
The DNA here is from genome assembly GCF_027887155.1 of Malaclemys terrapin pileata. Classification (NCBI taxonomy): domain Eukaryota; kingdom Metazoa; phylum Chordata; order Testudines; family Emydidae; genus Malaclemys; species Malaclemys terrapin. The sequence continues at coordinate 10,219,101 of NC_071520.1, read as the reverse complement.
ATATGTCCCTTCATGCTTCAACCACCACTCCAGAGGACATGCGTCCATGCTGATGATGGGTTCTGCTCGATAACAATTAAAAGCAGTGCAGACCGATGCATATTCATTTTCATCATCTGAGTCAGATGCCACCAGCAGATTCGTATTCTATTGTTTAACAGTGCGATTAAAAATGTGATTAATTGAAATTCATTTTTTTAATCGTGATTAATTTTTTGAGTTAATTGCGTGAGTTAACTGCGATTAATTGACAGCCCTAGTAGGAAGTAAAGGAAATTTCAGAGAGACTGCAGAAATTGTAGAAAGAAAGATTATAATAATAATAATTAGCTTGACAGACCTATTGCAACATCTTTCCTGGAAACAGCTACTCAAAACTCAAAAGTTAGCTTTAGAGACTCTGTACCTAATTTTATACTTTCAGGTGAGAAATGCAAGCCTATAAACCACAACCTGAAAATAGCAAATATCCTTTTGTTGTTGTTATCGAGTCCAGAGCTAGCCAGGATACAATGCAGAATATACCCACACTGTAGGAGAGGGTAAAGGCCATGAATCATGGGGTATCACACAGACAGATACCTCTTCAAACGTCAGCACCTCTAGTAATATAAACAACAGAGAGTTGAAGAATTCTCTCTCATTCATTTAATAGGAACATAGGAATTGTCTTACTGGATCAGATACATGGTCAATCTAGTCCTGTACATGGGCTCTTACAGTGGCCAGTCCCATGTGCTTCAGTGCAAGGAACCCTGTAGTACACAGTTATAGGATAATCTGCACATTGGGGAAGTCTCCTCCCCTAATAGAGATTGGTTTAAGCTCTGAAGCATGAGGTTTTATATCCTTTCCAAAACTTTTTTTTTTATTATTTACTATTATTATTTTGTGTATTCTTGTTATCACAGAATCATAGAATATCAGGGTTGGAAGGGACCTCAGGAGGTCATCTAGTCCAACCCCCTTATCCATACACATGTCCAATATCTGAATCCTGCTAAGTTTTTTACCTCAATGATACCCTGTGGTAATGAGTTTCAAAGCCTACTTATGTGTTTTTTCAGTTCCGACCAACAGCACAATCCATTTTCCCTGAGTACACAGGTGACTTGCACTAGAGAGGGCAGCTGGTTTGGAAGTCGTCTTCTTTGATGTCCCAGCTCACACTGAACTTTCTGAGCCTGATTTTCCACTGAGTGTGACTTTCTTTGAAGTCAATAGAATTACACTGGCATAAAGAGAGTGGGCAATCAGATGCTTTAGGTGCGTACAGTGGCAATCTGGTTTAAGAAATAGTGGAGGAACTAACAACTCTCAAAATAGGGACCTGTTCTAAAACACGAGCTTCCCCGCAAAAGTGGATGTGTTGGTCAGCATACTTTGGATGCAGGTGAGATGCTACAGTTTGATGCTGATGATTGACATAGCTATAGGTCAAGGACATAAGTATCAACAGAAGGTTGCATATTCCACTCTAATTATACAGGGTAATCAAAATGTACTGAATATCAGCAAAATATTTTCTTTTGCACCATGAAGAAGAAGAAATATCACTAAGCAAAAAGAATGGAAAGATTCTTCAGTCCCATTAGGTCATTCCTGGTGGCTCACAGTCTGTACAACATTAGTTAAATATGTTGAGCTCATCCTGGCTTTGTTCTCTCCTCAGGTTAAATAACCTCTTGGTTAACTATAGTTTATAGTAGCTTGTTGGCCACCATGCCACTTTCTACCTTAGCTTGATTGTCACAAGCTGACAGGTATTGCCCTGAAACTACCTGTTAGCTGCTAAATTCCACTTGCTGCCACTGAGCTTCACTGTCAGCAACAGGAAAGCTGTCAATGAAGTCTGTCAGTGATTTGGAGACAACAGGCAAGGGCATTACAGTAAGGAGAAAAAAGAAGACGCCATAATGCACTCCCTATAGGATGATAGCAGGGACAGAAAAGAGAAAGTGCACCATGGCAGTGAAACGGATATGGCATAGCATAATAGGTTACTCTGCAGCCTTTGATTACAATGTGTAACTAGAAAGTGGCAGCTAATCCAAGTCAGACATGATGGTTCATACCCTGGCACAGAATGTATCCATCTAAATGAACATGCTTCTGAGTTTTGGATTAAGCGTTGTCAGGCTGTACCTAATCTTTTAACACAGTTCTATGCTGAAGCTGGGCCTGGTTCATTTTACTGAGAAGGAACCAAATTGTTTTCTTATTAGCGATGCCTTAAAGTACCCAAAGGTTTAGTTCACTAGTTCTCAAGGTGAATAGCTCCCTCCCTCTCTCCCTGCCTGCCTGCGTTTATGACAAATTACATGTGGAAGGTAACAATTTGCCATTTTTTGAGCCCAGCAATTGCAAACGCCAGTCACTCCACCTCTCTTGTTCTGACACAACGTAACCTCTCTGCTAGACCTTTCTGTACTGGCTCAGGAACAAAGTAAAAACGTTGCTTTCAGAAACCCATGGCCTTATTGAGAGATGCTGTGTGCTTTATAAGTTCACCAGGATTCTGGAATAAAATCAGGCTGGCTAATTGTTCTTCAAGGTTTTCACATAAAAGATCTCGACACATTTAATTTCTTTTTTAACAACATAGCAAACTTTTGCTTCATTCTCATGTGATTTTTCTATAGGTTTTTCCTGTCATTACTGATGATTATCAAAATATTTGTGTGTAAAAAGATGTTTTTCCTTCCTTCCTTCATACTGCTTCTTCCACTTGTAGAAGCATTGTTGTGGCTGTTGATTATGATGCCATAAACACTAAAGAGTAAGATTGTAAAATGAATCAAAGCTAATGGGTGAAAAAACAAAGAAAATGATAAAACTGAAAATTTCTTTTACACACAAACTCCTTCAATAATCAGCAATATTGGGGAAAGAAATATAGAAGTGGTGTGGGTTTAAGTACAATTTTGTAAGATTACCTGACTTAAAGGGCTTTTTAAATGTATGCTAAAATCAGTGATCTGCTTGGCAAGCCTACAGGAACGCGTGGCTACAACCAATGGTGAATAAACACTTCTTTGTATATGATTTTCAAAATGGCGTTCTTTACAAACAACTATTCCACTTAATTAATTTCATCCAATTTCCAAGTAGTAACAAAGAAATAAATCAGGTTAGTGAAAAAACACAGCCATGGTATGTATAAGCTATAACATATGCCAGATTTAAACAACAAATTCACAATTCCAGAGAAGGTCAAGAAAGACCTTAGAAGTCTATGGACTTTTGGCATGGAGAAAAAATTAAATACATCCTAACTTGGAATATACAGGTAATTGAAATATATTTATATAATGCAGATTTACAATACACCGCTACCTCGATATAACGTGACCCGATATAACACGAATTCAGATATAACATGGTAAAGCAGTGCTTCGGGAGGGGTGGGGGGGCAGGGCTGTGCACTACGGTGGATCAAAGCAAGTTCAATATAATGCAGTTTCACCTATAACGCGGTAAGATTTTTTGGCTCCCGAGGACAGCGTTATATCGAGGTAGAGGTGTATATTTCATCATTGGCACAGCAAATATTTCTGCATTTAAATACAGAAATAAGAATGCCCTGTTTATACAGTAACTTAATAAATTTAGCCTGGCTGCCAGATTGATAAGTAGGTGAGAATCATTCATTAAAATGCAAATGCAATTGAGATGAAATTTGGAATACATTTATTACAGTAATTGAGCTTTAGTCAACTGTAGTCACAACAGATTTTCAACTGTCTTTCAGACAAAAGGACGTGCATTATTTTTGGTAAGTTAATACCTTTGTCAGCATGAAAATTAAAAGAGTTTCTTGAGTGCTAATAATTTGCAATAGTATTCTTCACTTTTCTTGATAGGTAAAAATTATTATAGATAAAGGTCAACCACATGCACAAAAGAATGACCTAGTAGCATACTGTGTACACAGCAAATTGATTGTGAGCATATTTTCAGTGCTTAGTACTAGTCCATGCTTATTAAATTACTCTTTAAATCCGTCATGGTCTCTGGGCCATCAGTTAATTGTAATGCAGCACCATAAAAGTATTGCTGAGTCAAGCTTTTGCCTCCAGGATTAAAGATGCCTGATGCATTTCTTTGCACAGGAATGGCTCAGACAAAACTGAAGGAATCCATTAATTTGTTTCTCTTGACCATAAATCCGGTGTTAGGATGACATTAAGAAGCTAACACAACGATGTTACAAACTTGATCATCGTCAAACCAAACCACATATTTACCAACATATTTACATTTTATTTAAATACACTGGGCCAATTTAAGTAACTTGAGTGGCATTACACCAGGGATGTATTTGACCTCGTATATAAAATTTTACCAAATTCGCTACCATCCTCACATCTACAGTATGCAAACAGGAACCATTATAAGTAATCTACACAAGGAACAAGGGACACCAACTGTGCATAAGTGGGGAGAGCCTCACTCAGCTGGTGCAAATGGGTGTAGCTCTCTTGACTGCCACTGAACTAGGCCTGTTTACACCAGCTGAGGCTCTGTTGCCCTAGGTCGAATGTTACCTCAGAGCCCTGACGACTACAGATGATGAGACAAGAGAAAAGCACGTATTTGTTTGGGCGCATGTTATTTTGCCTAGCAACAATTCTCACCAGGGACACATAAGTTATTTATTTGGTCATGGGCATGGTTAGCTTTCGTGCCCCAGGATGGCTCTTTTACACAGACTTTCTTGGTTTAGTGGTATATAGGCTCCGACGTGATTAGAGCCAATGGTAGAGTTTATCCCTGTCCCTAGGCGCTATAAAGAAAGAATGTAGCCCCTTGCTGCAATTTTATAAACAAATACAACATAGGTGGCACTGATTTGAAAGCTGTTCGCAGCACAGGCTTTCCAAATGCAGTTTCATATATTTCACTAAAGCACCTCAAACCTTATCTGCAACAACTCCCTACTAATCCATTGAAGGGCCTTCCCTGGGCATTCTGCCAGTTCCCAAATTGTGTAGGAGGTATTGTGATGTAAACGTTTCCTAGGGACTGCCAAACTCATTGCACTAATGACCAACTGAATACAAACCCAGGTCTTCTGAGGTGAAAAGCAAGTGCCATAACCGATGTTGCCTCTTAGCTTCCTTTTGACCAGGATTCTTTGTAACAGAAACATTCATGGAACAATACTACATTTTTTTTTTTAAACAGAAAAGTCAGAATATGATAGCTTTGGAACTACAGTAAATGAAAACTAAATAATATATAGTACAACGTTCTGAATATGGCAGATTAAAGACAAAATCGACGGAAACATTTTAAATGAACACTTAAATCACCTGCAGCCATACGATGTTGGACTGTGATCCCATCAGATCTCTCAAACTAAGGAGGGGCAAGGGGGATCAGTATTTGGGGTGGAGAATTCAAAGCAATATCTAAGTGCAGGACATGGTGATTCAGCAGGTGGCCGGCCCAATTCATTTTGACTTAGGCCTTGGCTACACTGGCGCAGTACAGTGCTGCAACTTGCTGCGCTCAGGGGTGTGAAAACGCCCCCCCTCCCCCGAGCGCAGCGCCAGTGTAATCAGCGCCTGCAGCGCTCCACGCTCGCTCGCAGTGCTGCAAGCTATTCCCCTCGGAGAGCTGAGTTCTCGCAGCGCTGGTGGCGCGACTACACTCACGCTTCATAGCGCTGCCGCGGCAGCGCTGTGAATTGCCAAGTGTAGCCAAGGCCTTAGTATGCAGTCAGTGCCCTTGTGTGGATTTAGAGGTGCTGTGCTACTGAAGGTGCTAATGACACTGAAGTTCTGACAACCTGTAGTCATGAGAGATCTCACAGCAATTTTCAGTGCAGTTAATTAAATTTTGGTTTCCTCACTGCAGTTTCAATTGGATACAGTTTTTTCCCCCCATTACCTGTCCCAAATTGTTATATAGTGTTGCTATGGATATTATACTGATGTCACATTTCACTTGAGAAGTTGCTTCATTTCTATAGTTGAAATGAGCTCTGGGCAAGTCTACACTACAAAATTAAGTCAACCTGTTACGTCAACGTACAGTCATTAAACCGCTTGTGTGTCTCCACACTATGCTCCTTGTGTCAGCAGTGCTCATCCTCGCCAGGTGTGCTTGCACTGATTTAACTGTCAATGTGGGGAATTATGGGATGGCTTCTGAAAGGCAGCCACAGTCGATGTAAGCAACGCAGTGGCTACACTGACACTGCATCACCCTAACTACACTTCTACCCCAATATAATGCCGTCCTCGGGAGCCAAAAAATCTTACCGCGTTATAGGTGAAACCGCGTTATATCAAACTTGCTTTGATCTGCCGAAGTGCGCAGTCCCGCCCCCCCCGGAGCGCTGCTTTACCGCGTAATATCAGAATTCTGTTATATGGGGCCGTGTTATATCGGAGTAGAGGTGTATATCAACCTAAGCACTATGCCTCTCGCGGGGGTGGAGCTATTATGTTAGTCAGGTCCGATTCCAAGGTTTTGGCTGCCCCAAGCAGCCAAACCAAAAAAAAAAAAAAAGCCACGATCACGATCTGCGGCGGCAATTTGGCGGGAGGTCCTTCGCTCCGAGCAGGAGTGAGGGACCATCCGCCGAATTGCCGAACAGCTGGACGTGCTGCCCTTCACCGAAGTGGCCGCCCCAAGCACCTGCTTGGTAAGCTGGTGCCTGGAGCCGGCCCTGATGTCAGTGTAGTGGGCGAGTCACATCGGTGGGAGCTACATTTTAGCGTAGGTATTTACAGAGTTAGATCAACGTAAGCTGCCTTATGTCGACCTAACTCTGTAGTGTAGACCAGGGCTCTGTATGTCCCTTACCTACCTGACAGGCTGTTGTGAGGATTAAGTAGTGAATGTCTGTACAGCAGTTGGAGCCCCTGGGATAAAGGCGGTTACACAAGTACAGTGCATTATTCTTATTTACAGAGCACACATTCTATATAGGCCAGATCCTCATTTACTGTAAAGACACATGGCCCTATTGAGGTCAATGTAGGTACATTGATTTATACCAGCTGAGGATTTGTCCTATACCTATTACTGATACTATAGTAACTGTGGACTATTTAATTATATTCTTAACTGCCTTGCATAGTTATTTCCATCGGTCAAAGCTGGGCCTAATTTTCATTTAACAGTGGCTGCTTTATACCCTCTGGCACCGGAAAGGTGTCTTTCAGTGGGGATTTTAAAGCCCCTTTCCACTGTCCGAACTGTGTACAGTAGCCTTACAGTAAATGAGAATTAGGGATCCTGAGAGCAAAGACCATCTAAAATGCTATCACTGATGTAAGTGAATGGAAAATTCTGATTTGGTAGCATTTTAAACCCATAATGCACAGGTGTGAATGACTACACAAAGGTGCAAGGCTGTGGAGAACCAGAAACATGGCAATTAGCATGTATTGGCTAGGTAATTACACAGCAAGTACCATGCAATTAAAGGCCAAACAAATTATTTTTACCTTCTAAAGTACAGTGTAGGGTACATGATAATTAAATTAACATTAAATGTAGTTAATAAGCCACAGAAATCTGTAAATACACTGTTGTTACATATTACAGTATACTCCCATTTATCTGAAAACCTCCTCATTATCCGAATCTCTTCTTTGTCCCCCAGCATGAGAGACATCCCCTACGCAGCATAACTCTCATGCTAGGGGACAAGGAAGAGACTGGGATAATGAAGAGGTTTAGATAATAGAACAGAGACCTCTGGTCAGGACTGGGAAGAGGAGGACGAGCCCCCGGCCACACCACCCTGCTGCTGAATAGCTTCTGCGACAGTGCAGGACACCCACTCAGACCCGCTGCCATGGGAGCGAGTGAGTCGGGAGAGAACTGCGGAGAGCTCCCGGCACTGTCACTGCAGGTGTAAGGTGAGGGAGAGAGGCTGTGGTCCTAGGGGGACAGAGCAGAGACCCCTGGCCAAGGACTGCGAGGAGGAGGAGCCCCATGCACAGGGGAGGCCACCCTGCTGCTGAATGACTCTTGCCCTCTCGAGTATCTCACTTCTGACTATCCAATAAAATCTGTGTCTTGCAAGCTTACTGTATTTACCACACTAACGTATTAAGCAATTAAGTGGTACTGTGCCAAATCACCCAAAGTCCTGTGTAGCAAGGAGGACTTGCAATCTGCAACAAGGTAATTATTTCAGATGCAGATTCCCATTTGTACTCTTTTTTTTGTTCTCTCTTCTCTGTGACGACAATATTTTCTGTTCCATATGCGTTTGTTAAAACAAAATTAAAATCAGGATCTGCATTACAGATGTATTATCCCCTGTGTATTATCAAGTGGAGACTCGGTCAGAAAATAAACAATTGATACACCCAACGATTTCTCTTTTTGTATAGGAGGTTTCCTGGCAATAACTGGGGCAAGACTATAAGGAACCAGTAGAAAAAAAAATAAAGATCCTCAGGTGACCATACAACACGGCTATCGTAACAGATATCAGTGGGTGCAGTTGCTGATTTATTATTATGCACTTAGAGATGTTTCAGAATGTTTTTCAATAAACTTCAATTACATTAAAATACAGGAAATGCTCTTTTCTACTGCTGCATAAAGCAAAATCTCTCTCTCTTGCTCTTTCAGAAAAAGGCATTGCAATGTTGAGACTCACAGCTATTTGCCTCGGTAAACATAGATACAAATTCACACAATAGAAATGATTTATCTTTAGTTGGGGCTCTTTTCTTCCCACGCTATGAGGCATGGAGCAATTAAAAGCACAATGCAAAGGAAAGCCCCCCAATCACCATGGCTTGTTTCCCCACCATTCCTGGAAGCATATGGAGGCCGCTCTTCAATAGTGGGATGCTCTGCTTCCTATCTGATGGTATTTTTGCTAGTTTTCCTTGCAGACGTTAATGTTTTTGTGGTAGGGAAGCAGGGTACAAACAGGCTGGGGCTGCACATTCTAGTCTTAGAGAGCTGTTCTGCCAGGTTAGGGGATCCCTCCAGAGCAGTGTTGAGAGAAGAGTGCAGGGCATAGGGATTCCTAAATCCATGGGGCTGACACGAGTGAATCTGAGAGATTTCAAGGTCACACTTCTAACTCCTCTTGCATCCTCTTTGAGGGAACTATTAGTCAAAAATTCTGCAACATAAACCTCACGTTTTCTGGGCCCTCCAGAAGGGTACTGTGTGATTTTATGTTATACATAAAGGGGTGAATTTGCTGCTTGTTTAAGCAGGGGAAATTCCATTAAGGCCGTTGGAGTTGCATCTGCATATGCTACTGGTCCAAGATCTTCAAGTGAAACTAGAAGATGAGCCTCATACCCCCTTATCTGTCTACATAAAGGCTGGTATGCATGGAACAGTAGCATTCTACTACCTAAAAACAGCAAACCCATTGTAAGTGCTAAAAGCTGCTCAAATCTGTGAGGAAACATATGTCACTTAGTGTCATGTTGCATGGGATTACACTGTGATGTGTTTAGATAGACAGTAAAATCTAATAAGCAACAAACTTATAAAATTGCATACACATGCACACACATTCTACCATGGGGGTGGGGGAGTAAACTGAGAAGTGAACAACCTGGAAAGGCAGAAACATTGATGGGAACTCAAAATAGCAGTTTTTCCAGTGACTGATGATAGAGATAATGATTCATACATCCATATACTTAAATAGATGTCTTTGCCCATGACTGCTGTCTAATTAATGTGAGCCATCATTCATGTAAAAGGAAATTTTTTCTTCTGGAAAAAAAATTCTGCAAACTGCCAGCAATGACAGTGCTAGAAGCATGCCAATTAGAGTGATTTCTGCCAAGCAGCAAGAGGCCACAGAACACTGGTTTCCAAGCAACTGACATTATGAAGTATTAACTACAGCGAAAACTAATACAGACAGATAAACGTTCCACCTTTACAGCTAGCATTGCCTGATAGAGTGAAGTTAAGATGTGAGGAAAGGAAAGGAAAGAAAAAAAGAGACTCTCTCTCCCCCCACCCCCCGAAACTCTACTAAATCTTGAAGTAAACATTTGCACTAATGAATGCCAACGTATCAATATCACTGAATATTGAAGTCCTTGCTGTCTATATACATTACAGTTGGTTTGGGATAGACTCACAGAGTATAAACGCAAGGAAGATCATAACAAAAAAAACCTCTAAAAACCCAAGCAAATTCCAGTAGATTTTCCAGCAGTTGCCCATGTCACCATTTCAATCACAAAAATAACCAGTTTTCTATTAAAAAAAATAGCCAAGGACTGCTCCTCGTCCAAAAGGAGTAAAAGAAATAGGAAATGCTACTGTTAGCATAGCTGTCAGTTCAGACATGAAATATGCATTAGTAGTGGCAGAGCTTTTTATGTGCAGATTGACTTCTACAGTTCTCCCTTCAGGAGTCTTTAAAGATTTTAAAGGAGAAATATCCAGCTTCTAATTGAAAGCATAAAAAAACAGACAGTGGTATACTGTTAAAAATTAAACTGCCAACAGTTTGACACTTAGTTTTATTCAACTAATACAGCAAGGTGAAACAGATTCACAGGGGACCATTTTCTTCAAAACTAGGAAGCAATAAATCTGCATTTTCCAAATAGAGAGTTTGAATAGTTCATAAAGTGGTACAGATTCTTCCCCTTTGAGCTTGTATCTTAAAGCTGTCAGTTTCTAGCTGCTGTTGATATGGGATGACATCTTGTCAGCTTTACACCGGTTCATCTGATTGGAATCCTCTACATATCACCCTCAATTCTCCCTTGCCTTTGTTTTACTGACACCAGTGTGGTGCTCTCCCCCCGACTTAGTTCTGATACCACATGCCACAAGTCCATGCTAACCTACTCATACCCCTGGATATCCCGGAAGACATGCACAATCTGTGATTATGTATATACATACTTACTTGCATTTGGTGCTTCAAAGGTATATAGAGGCACAGATTTTTCACTATGTCTCAGTAGTGTCCTTTTTCATATTTAGGGAAACCTCTCTCCAACTGATGGACCCACTGACAGTTAACTCTAAAAGGGATCAACAGATGGTCATTTCTAACTACAACTGGTCAGAAAATAGGGGAAAATTAATGAAAGTTCAAGTTTTTTTCTAGTTTTTGCTTTTAAATTTTGTTTTGATGGACATTTCTGACCAGCTCTACTTATAAACAAAGAAGTAGGTGGTGCTTGAGCCACCTACAGTGTGAAGGGTGGTATAACGATTTAGAAACAGGCATCTGAGGCATGTAAGTTAAATGGAAGTGTAATTTTCACCCTCATTCAATTCATTGCTGAAATAACTGGTTTAAATCCTCTTTGGTGAAGGCTTTTTCTTTAACACTATCCAGCATATCAAAAAAATGGTTAATGGATAACCCTATTTGGATACATGAGATTGAAAAAGCTATACAAAAATCTAATTCCTGGCAAAGCACCAGGATCGGCTGGCTAGCCAACAGACTTTCATAAAAGATGTGACCAGATAGTCCCTATTCTATCTAAAGTCACTGATGAAACTTTCCAAAATGGCTAATGTTTTGTGAGAGGAGGAGCATCTTTATCTTCAAAATTAAAGTAATAAAGACTATGATAATTGTTGAGATTTCCATCCTAAGTATTATGCTTTTGAATACAGAATATAAAGTCAATCACCAAAAGTCTAGTAACCTGCCTAAACAGTACAATTCTTTCAATTGTTCAGCTATCAATTGTATTTTGTGAAAGGCAGACTTGCTAGTGATAGCACAAGAAAAATACTTCACCTAAACTGCCAAACCCAGTTATCGAGTATCGCTTCACAAGTCTTTTCCCTAAATCCAGAGAAGGAATTTGATAGAGCAGAATGGCCATTTCTTATGACAGTACTAGGAAAATTTGATTTTGGTTCAATTTTCCTTAATTGTGTTGAAGACTTTTACAATATTGTCTCTTGCATCTGTACTGATGAATGGAATTATTTTCTCTGTCTTTCAGTTGGAAAGAGGAAAAGGGCAGGGTTGCCCACTCTTTCCTCTCCCCTTTTATTAATCTTTTGAATGCCTAGTGATACGTAAGAAATTGTCTGCCACTTAAGGTATACAAATAAACAAAGATGAGCACAATATTAATTTGTATGAAGGTGATACAGTTTTGTCACCATCAATCCTTCCAAAATTTCCTCCAAATCTCTCTTCCTCAGTCCCTTCAAAATTTACGTTAATAGATTAATTTGGGGAATGGATTTTTCACAAAGATCAGATACCTCACATTTCCATCATCTCCCATATCAAACCTACAAATGTATTACATACTTCATCATTAACATATGCATAAATCTTTTCCAATGTCATCCATACAATCTTTGCTTATGATAAAATATTCCATGACATTCAAAACTGGCAGCTTCTTTCCTCTATCTTTAGTGGCCAGAACTGAAACTATTTAAATGAATTTATGCACAGTTGTTGTAGTCATGTCGGTTTCAGGATATTAGAGAGACAAGGTGGGTGAGTGAATATCTTTTATTGGACCAACTTCTGTTGGTGAGAGAGACAAGCATTTGAGCTACACAGAGCTCTTCCTCAAATATGCCCCTATTTCACTGAATACTGAAAAGCACCCAGCAGCACCAGTTGGTATGCTCCATTATCTAACAAAGTCATCAGTGCAATGTCTCTACCCAGACTGCCAAGGAGATATGAACTCTTTAGATACTCAGAGTTGTCTTACAATCTTCTCAGTAATCTTAACCAAAAAATGGCTGATTAGACACTAGACTTGTTGACCAGATTGTCAACTTAAAGGGATATTTTTTTCGGCATACAGGAGCTTTCTTTAAAGAAGCCAGCCATCTGTCCACTTTAAAGGAGGAACTGACAGTCTTCACTGACCACAGACATAGGCCCCAAGTACTGGTTCTGTTCTGCTGCAAAGTATTCCCAACAACTCTAGTAACTCAGTGAGCTTCATGGGCCTAAACCCAACCAGAGAAGACTAACCGTTTGTACCCTCCAAAAATGACTCTACTTTCATGAAAGCTGACAGTTCAGTGCAAATCCACTCCATTTTACAATCAATCAATCAATCAGATTCTGTTCCCAGCTTCTATCACTGCTAATCTTGCTGCCGTCCCACCCTCTCTGTTGTCTGAAGAAAATATTTTCAGTGGTGCTCATTTAAATAAAGTCACTCATTTCTAAGTATTTTGTGTAAATATGTGACAGTGTTTCTAGTGAACTTGCACATCTTTCTGGTTGAGTTGGGCAGCATGGGTGATTTATAGCCACATGTCTTTATGGGTTTACAGGTACAGTCTTGGAATACTTTTTTTTTTGTACATGTTCTTGTATCTATTATTTATGATTAGTTATAAAGACTCCCACATCTTTGGTTCTCAAACAGTACATTCTCACCCAAGTGTGGATTACTGTACATTATTTTTGGATCACATTTATGGATGTCATCGGAACAAAGCAATAAGAAGGGATCTCTCTCACACAGAGATGAATGTCATTTCAAAGTCTCTGAGCTCGAGTTTGTTTAGTCTTAGTAAAAATAGTGTAGAAGATTTCCTACTGCAGAAATGAAAACATAATTATTTGCTCAAAATACTAAAGGACTCAAGGACAATGACTTTGACAACTGCCATATTGTGTGCCATCCACTGAATCATACACTGGGAAATATTTGGTCAAGGTGGTCAGAGCTACTTTGTGGGGATTCAGGTTCAGTTCACATTAAAAGAAAGAAGTTGAGAATCTGAAAATAAAGAGAACAGATCATCAGCTGGTTTGTCTGTTTCTTCCTTCATAAAGATAAGCAAGCTTCTCATTGCATTTTGACACGAGGCTTTCGGAAACATGATGTTTTAGAACTGACTGAATTCCCTTTAAAATGGCCTGGCATAACCAATCATTTGGAAAATCCTAATTACAGCAATAATCAGGGAGCTTTAATAGTACTTTTAGTGCATCTGTGATAGGGTGAGGGGAAGTATTAGTGATCGACAGTTGTCGCTGGTATTTAGTATGAGCAACCTCTCTTCCCTATCGTGGTCCTCCTTTGTGCCAGGATGGTGACTTACAGGAAAAGACTATATTTCTGTGCATGAGAGACAGTGTTTTTGTAAGTGAGCATGTGTGAGGTGAAAATTACAGGGCTTGACATTATTTTGACTATGTCTTGATGCCTTAACTAGAATATTAAAGCTTTGGTGAATGTGGTTAAATCCAATCCAGTAATGGCTCTTCAAACATTTCTGAGAGAGAATTAAAATTCATACTAATGTGCTATGTCACTATGACCACTACTAATGATAATTTACTCTTGGTTTCTTCTATTATACCCTTTAAAGCAAACAAGATGTAAGACTACAGACACGACCCTCTGCAAATATGCTAAGATATATCAATTAATGCTTAATTAAGACTACTACCAAATATTCCTCTTATCATGAGGAGGGAAGACAGCACACACAAATCACTGAATAGCATTTGTATTCCTCACCATATTACTCAATCATTTGCTACTCTGCTTTAATTGAAGTTGCAAGGTAGGCTAGGGTAATAGCTTACACACTAGTTTCCCCCACATGGATTTATATAAAATAACACCATGCAAATTACACCTCTACCTCGATATAACACTGTCCCTGGGAGCCAAACAATCTAACAGCGTTATAGGTGAAACCGCGTTATACCGAACTTGCTTTGATCCGCTGGAGTGTGCAGCCCCGCCCACCCGGAACGCTGCTTTACCGCGTTATATCCGAATTCGTGTTATATTGGGTCGCGTTATATCGGGGTAGAGGTGTATCAAGACAATTGGGAAGGACTATATAGTGGTTGGCACATTTTTGTATTAAAAATGCACATAAGAGGGATCAAGATATTTCAATATTTACAACGTATACTGGAGAAAGCACAGCATAAAATCATTCAGTTAACAGACACAACATCATTGCTTGATTATCAGAGATTATGTTTGTTATATAAATTCTCAATAACAGCTGAAAATGGTTGTAGTTATTGGTTGTTTGTCTACTGTAGATTTTAGAAAGTATTAGATAAAGTAGGCCCATTTTTAAAATTCCATTTCTCAGTTGTTTCTCAAACAGACAAATTTCTCCATGGCCATTACATCTCAAGTATCACAACTCATTTGCTAAACTATGAAATATGAGGGCTCCCCAATTTTTGTTGCCTTTGAAACCTGTTGGGCCTGAAGATGTTTTTCCAGGATCTCCACTGGGAACACCTAGTAAAGGTTGTGCTAAGTTGAATGACACTGGTTGGAAAACAAACAAACAAACAAAAACATTGATTGCATGCATTGAGACTACTACGGTTCCCAGAAAATGTGGATTTTAAGTGAAGTTCCCCATATATGACAGTGATTATGCAGGTTTCTCACAGTGTATTGAACAGTTTTGACTAGACTTAGGTAAAACTGAATTTCTCTTTTAAAAAAAGGTTAGCGTGTGAAATTCTTCACTTATTTATTTTGCTTGATTTAATCTTATCTATCCTCATTGTCCTGCCCTAATTTCAATTTTTATGAAATTTTGGTGGATTGAATTATTTTACACTGAAGTATTTGGTATTGCATAAAGTCACTTTTGCGTGGAATTGTGAATTAAACTTAGGAAACAAGACTAGATCAAAGCCTATTAGCAGACTACTAATGTGCATAAGCAGGGTGCACACAAACAGTTAGACCATGACATGCTAGTGCAGGCTAGATTTGCACCATAGCTTGCCGCAAACCAAATGTTTGTAAACAAGCCCACAATTAAACATTTGATGTAATCAGAATTTTGTTTATTATAACTCAGTGCAGGAAATTGAGATAAAAGTCTTCAATTAAAAGAAGCCTACAAAAACACTTAATCTTCTGTTGAAATCAATCCTGCACTGAGTCCCAGAGATGGATTAGATGATCTAAAAAAATCTTTTCTAGGAGCTTGATTTAGTAGACAGTTAAAAAAACCCCAATCAGACAGAGATACCAGTGTGGTCTAGAAGAATGAGCAAAGGATTTAGAATCCCAGGCACCTGAGTTCCAATCTTGGCTCCAACAATGACTCTTTGTATGGCCTTAGCAATTCACTTCACCTCCCTGATTAAGTTTTTCCCAATTCACCAATGGGGATAAAAATACTTGCCTACCTGCCTACCTCAAAGGGGATTAATTAGTTAATGTTTGTGCACATACAAATATTACAAAAATGCTAAGTATTAATTAAATACATCCACATAGGATTTTAAAAGATTATTCCTACAGTAAAATATTAATGGTAAAAGATTTAAAGTGAAATAACCTTAAGAATTTAAATGAAAGTGGCAGGAGAAACTCCATCCTAGTAGAAAAATCTTATACGCGGTGCCATCCATGCCAATTTAAAAAGATATATTTATACAGGAGAGCTGAGTTCAGATGCATCATCTTGTTTCCAGTCCCAATTTACAGCTTTCTTGACAGAGATGCAAAAAGGTCAAGTGATTTGCACAAGGTCATACAAAGACTTAGAGGCTCAGTCAATACTTGGAATCAGCATCCTCTTGATTCGCATCCCTTTGCCCTCACCGTTAGATCATATAACATTATTATTAATGTGTGAATGTTGTCATAATACCTGTAGCATGCAATGCAGCAGAAGCAAAATGTCTGGAAAGAAACATTTTTGATTTCTCCATATAGTCTGGACTAAGAACATCTATCTGCACATTATGTACATTTGCATTCTTATCTGGAGATTCTTGGTGGACGTAAAAAGCAAGCACTTAAGTTTGGCTTTTTTGGTTTTTACTGTCCCTGAAATACCTCAGAATTAGTCTCTCCAGGTCAGTCCTGTAGCACAATAACAGGGTTGCTGATGGAAGCCTGCCAGCCACTGCTTGTGCTATACCAGTTCTGTTTAATACGGTAAAGAGAACCCTCTCCAGACTGACATTCTAGTACCTTTCACAAGTACAAAGTTCACTTGAAACCTCTCAGAAATTACGGACTCACAAGATTTCTATTACAATACCCATTAAATGTGAGAGCACCTTCTGAACTTTAACGGTACTTCTAAAAGAAAAGCTTCTCTGAACTTAAATATTTCTAGGCAGGTGGAGTGCAGTTTCTAAAACCCTTGTTGGAAGTATCAGCTGATAGTCTAAATCAGGCCCTCTTCAGTCTACTTAAATCTGGTAAAAAATGACACTTGTAATAAATGACTTAGGACAGCCCAATTTTAATAAACAAAGTGGGTAAGTAATGTATTTTATTGGACCAACTTCTGTTTGTGAGAGAGTTTTCGAGCTTAGACAGAGCTCTTCTTCTCAGAAAGCTTGTCTCTCTTACCAACAGAAGTTTGTCCAAAAAAGAGATATTACCTCACTCACCTTGTCTCTCTAATATCCTAGGACCAACATGGCTACAACGAAACTGCATACAATCTTAAATAGTAATACAATCACTGGGTCAGCTTGCTTCAACCAAGCCTGTGGTGGGTCATATGGTTACTCAGGTGAGAGACTCCTCTCCAAGTCTTCCCCAGGAAAACATTTTCTCCTCAGCCAGCCCTCTCTGTTAAGAAAACAGCTATTATAACAGCTGTAATCAGATCCAGCTCAGGGAGTTCCTGCTGCTTTGTACCTGCATTAGCTCCTGGTCCTTACTTCTTGGGTGTGTGGGTGTATAAACTCCATAATACTTCTGAATGTAATTGGTTCAGATTTTCTCTGAATGATTCAGAGAACTGTTCCTCCAGTCTTAACATAGATTCATTTTAGTGAATTTATAGGGTTTGTGAAAAGTGTAAAATTGCCAGCCCTCGTAAATGAAACTCCAATCCTATCCACAAAATAGATAACCATATAGGAAAGGGATTATGCACTTCCAGCACTGCCCATACATTATGTCTCATCCCAATTCTAAAGGTATCACCTCTAAGGAAATGAGAGGACTTCACTCTCCATGCCAAATCAGTCATAGGCCTCTCTGCAGAGATTAATAATGATTCCTTTAATGCCAATTGGATTTTGTTTTGCAGACATGTCCAAAGGTAAGCAATACTGGACAACATGAGTTCCATGTAGCTACATCACAAACTTCAAGAAGCAATACTGAACGGAGGCGGGTTATCATCAAAAGAACTTTAATTTGACCTCAAAGTGACAATCCCACTGAAGATTAGCAATGAACAATGCGTACAGACAACCAATCTAGTGCAGTTCTCTTGAATAGTAGCTAACAATGCATTTTTGGCAAAAGTAAATTATGCCTTATTCTGAAGTGGTCTCTTCAGCCTAGATAACAGTATTTATTTTGTGAAGTATTTATTATGTATTTTATTACCTAGTTTATGAGGTAAAATTTCACTAGGATTTGAATAAGCAAAATAATCAGGGAAGAAGTTCAGAGAAGGCAGGGAGAATGTAAGAAGGATGATGGGTTAAAACAGAACTCTGATATTACCTTCCATAACTAGAATGGAATTCTGGGATAAAATTTAGGATTTTGTAAAACCATCATGTTTTTGTGAAATGTAACATTCTAATTATATTGCAATATATATGTGCAAATAGGAGAGTAAAGCTTTCTGTGGGAAACTTAGCTCGGAATTTCTTGACTTTTGTGCAATTAGAATTTCAGCCTAACGTTGCAAGAATGTAATTTTTTGCTTTTAGCATATTTTATGCTGATAAAATGTTTCAGCCATTCAGAGAACACACATTTGCCTAGGTTTAGCCTAAGAAATTATCTACTGCTTGTACCAGTGTCCATCTTCTTTATTGCTGCTTGCTTTAATTCCGCTATTGTGTCTAGAGAATGCTTTTCAAAGTCTACAGCCCTTGTTGTAAACACTTGTGTAATCTGTATCCCACTGGGGTTGACAGTGGTAATTTGTCAGCATTTATTTGCAACAGGCTGTAACTAAACCTTGCCAGGAGTAAAACAATCTTTTTGTGTACAAATGCTTGCTGCTTTAATTGCAAAAAATGTTTGCTTTTTCTTAGTTTGACATTCAAATTAAAGAATGCTAGAAGGTTCCAAGGAAATATTTCAGACGACTGTAGAGTTACCTACTGCAAGGCATACATGAATGCCATTTAATATCTAGTTAAGCTATTACTGAGCAAATTTAGTGAATGGTCTCTAAGCAGTTCAGTGCAAAGGAACATCTGGCAGAACAGCAGACAAAAGATTTAGTTAGATGTTATTCTTTTTAACATTTCACTAAATTGATCATGAAAACAGGGATTAGACCGCTCAGTTACAAGGAATTAAGAGAAACTTTGGCCCTGACGCTCTCATTTACATTGCACCAGTATTGTGCCAGTTTAACACCATTGTAGTCAATTAAGCAAGTGTAAAACCAGTGAAGCAGAGTGGAGAGTCAGCAGGCCGGATATTCATTTACAATAAGGCTCTTTCACACTAAGGCTCCAATACCTTGGTCTAATTTGGTTGTTGGGTTTAGTGTGTGGGTGCTGGGTGGCATTGGTGATCTGTGACACAGACAAGGTCAGATGATCTATGGTCCATTTGAGTCCCTCTGCTGGAGGCCTTGCGGTCCTACCATATCTTGCTCCAGAAAAGGAGCAGTGAAAGTGAGTCATCCAGGCCTGCCTAGAAAGTCTGCAGGGAAACAGCCAATCGGAACACAGCAGGCTCAGATAAAAGGAGCTGCATGGGATGAGCCGGTCAGCTCCTGATTGGGAACAGAGGAGTAAGGAAGGGTGCTCCTTCTGGAGCTCAAGGAAGAACCAGAAGATGGGTTATTCAAATAGCACATGATTCCTATTTGTAGGGTCCCTGGGTTGGGACCAGAGTAGTGAGTGAACCAGGGTCCCACCCACCGGCTGCTGGGGAAGTGGCCAAAGCCCCGAGAAGGAACAAGTTTTTTTTAGAAGCCCAAGAAATGGGCTTGGCCATTAAACAGGCCCAGGGATGGGGCTGAAGACCCTGAAGAGGGTCAACCATTTGTTGAACTTTGTTACTCTCCCCCATGCCCCTGGAAGGGGACTGAAGATAAGAAGTGACCTGACTGGAGAGCTGGGACACCACAGATCAGCTAAAGGTGAAGAGTCTCCACGAAGAAAGACCTGTGGCGCTACTGTATAATAGGGCAGGGACAGACTTAAAGCAAGCCCAGAAGATGCTGAGGACTGAGCCCAGAGACAGAGCTAAAGATTTTAACAAGGGCAGAGGGACAGGCCCTGTTGAATTTTTACCCTGCAAGGGGTTTGTTCATTTACACACTGACTGTGTGTGACTTGGCCAGAGGGCTGAGACACTGAAGACCCATCTGACAACATTAACAGCCACCACGGGTGGTGAGAGTGTGTGCAGGTTCGCACCCAACCAAAGGAGGTGCTCATGAGAGGTGAGTGTTCCCTGTCATAATGACCCAGAGAAGGGTTGCCAACTTTCTACTTGCACAAAATTGAACACCCTTGCCCTGACCCCTCTGGGGTGGGGCCAGAAATGAGGAGTTCAGGGTGTGGGAGGGGGCTCTGGGCTGAGGCAGTGGGTTGGGATGTGGGAAGGGGTGAGGGCTCCAGCTATGGGTGCAGGCTCTGGGGTGGGGCTGGGGATGAGGGATTTGGGGGGCAGGAGGGTGCTCCAGGCTGGGATGGAGGGGTTTGGTGGGTGGGAGGGGGATCAGGGCTGGGACAGAGAGTTGGAGTGCGGGATGGGGTGCAGGCTCTGGGCAGCACTTACCTCAGGCAGCTCCTGGAAGCAGCAGCAGCATGTCCCCACTCCGGCTCCTACATGGAGGTGCGGCCAGGCAGTTCTGCACACTGCCCTGTCTGCAGGCGCCGCCCCCGCAGCTCCTATTGGCCGCGGTTCCCGGCCAATGGGAGCAACGGAGCTGGTGCTTGGGGAAGGGGCAGTGCATGGAGCCCCCTGGCTGCCCCTATGCCTAGGAGCCAGAGGGGAGACATGCCACTTCTTCCGGGAGCCGCATGGAGCCATGGCAGGCAGGTAACCTGCCTTAGCCCTGCTGCGCTGCTAACCGGACTTTTAACGGCCCAGTCAGTAGTGCTGACCAGAGCTGCCAGGGTTCCTTTTCGACCAGGCATTCTGGTTGAAAACCAGACACCTGGCAACCCTAACCCAGAATCTTTACTGCTCAATAGTTAAGATTATGTTGAGTTTTATACTTAAAGCAAGTTTTAAATCTCTTGTATTGCATGTTAAAACTAAGAGGGGGGAGATTTTCAAAAGCACCTTAAGGATTTCAGAGCATAAAGCTCCTATCTAATGTGTGGATGTGCTCATTACAAAACATTAAAAGAGTCAATCTTCAGCCCTGATTCTGACTGCAGTGTCTCACATCTCACGGAAGGGGCCAGAGAGGGAGTTCGCACTCTGGAGGCCCAGAGGTAGAACCAGTGACTGGTTGCTGCCCAGACCCAGCTGGCTTGAAAGTACATGGATCCAGAAGTTGGGCCCAGTTATAATAGCCTGGTGACTATCCCCTCGGGAGGACTCAGTCAGGGCTGTAAACACACTTCTCTTTCTTCCATGTCTGTTTTGAGACCAGAACTAAACACAGTATTCCAAGTGAGTGCATACATCCCTTTCTACAGTAGCATTACAATATTTACACTATTATTTTCTATCCCATTCTTTATATACTCGAACATTTTCTTCGCATTTTTGACTGCTTTGATTACCGATCGCACCACAATATTGATTTGTGCAATGACGGAAGAGAGGGTGCCAAGCATGTGAATAAACGATATTATAAGAATGCTGTAATGGTGCTTTGTGAGAGCTCTGTAACATAGACCCACCCAAACTATCACCATTTCTTCATGCAGAGATGACATCATTTTGAATAAGCATAAATGAGAGAGAGAGAGAAAAACTCCATTTCCGAACTGTTGGTAGTTATCGTTGCCTAGTTTGCCCATAACCAGAGTGCGGCTATTGCAGCCCAAGGAATCTTGCTTTTCTACCCATAGCCTTAAAAAGTCCATTTCTGTGTACTCTAGATTTTTACCTCGTGTGAGTAAGATCTTTACTAAGAGTCTTCAGATCCTTTTCTATTTGTTTAAATGGTGGGGGCATCTTCAAAGGTTCTTGTGTAGTAGACTGAAAATAATTGTAAGGAAAAGAAACTGGATGTTAATGAAAATAGTTCATTAAAGTGGAGACAGTGGATGCAGCTAAACTTACGGTTGCACAATAGTTCCTAGGTTCTTTTAAAAAGGTTATTAGTACCAGTAGTCACAGCTTTCATGCATTTTCAAACGCAGAACTCTACCTTTTGTTTACTCTCTAATGTGCTTACACCAACCAACCTTCCAACATTCAGTTTTGTGCTAAACAGAAGGGAGATCTAGCAGATTTAAAATAAACAAAAAGGTGAGAGCACACTGCAATAAATAAATCAAAATCTTGTTGCTGGACCGTCAAAGCCAACCCAGGCAAATTGTTAAATACAAGTGTGAGAGGGAAATGTACTTTAGAATAGCCAATGTGGTAACCAGCTTTCTAGTTTTGTCTTTAAATGTATGCTGTACGAATTGCTTCAGTGTAGATAGCCATAGACTATAATGTAGTTCTGCATTGTTACATTACACATCAACTAGAACATATGCTTGGGTGATCTTGGATGAATTACAGCAGCAGACTTGCCACAGTAATTGTTCTGGGCTTAGCCAAAAGAGGCATTTGAGTAAAATATCTCCAAGCCATTCAATATTTTAAAGTGATGCTGTTAGGTCACTAATGCAGTGGAATAACACCAATGTATACCAGCTGGTCCTATAGATTTAGATATGCGCTATGGTGGCAGATGCTCTAAAAATCAATCAAATATAAATAACTGTTTGAAATGAAAACTATAATCATGTGCTAACCATTTCTGCATTGAGCATCAATATAGGTTAAGATCCAGGCCTTTTATAACGTGTACATTCAAATGAACAGAGTGGAAGAGATTACCATTACTAAGCATGGACATTAACAGCAACAGTGTTATCAAATTAGGACCTGATCCTGCAGTCCTTCCCCATAGGCAAACTTTCTGCTGACTTCAATGGTAGATTTACCTTGGTAAGGAGAATTGGTCCATAAAGTTTAGAATGTTTATCAGCCAGAGAAAAAGCAGGATTTCTTGCTGCTTTTTGAGAAGTGTTCAATTAGGTTAAAAGTAATGATGTAGTATCATGATGTGGAGTAAGGATTTAGGCCTCGATTCAGCAAGATATTTATGTAGGTAACTTTCAGCATGCGGGTAAGTCTTATTGTCTAAAATTATGCATGTGCTTAAGTACTTTGCTGAATGAGGACCTTAGTGAGCAATTTAAACTCACCTTTGGTCTTGGGGAAATCTTTGCAATAGTCACTGTATCCACTTTCTTTAGTACTTCTTCCTGAGCAGTGGATACCTCCTCTTTTATTGGCTCCTAAAAAAATAAGTCAAACATAATTATTTTGTACTGCTACTGCTAAGTATCTGTGTAATATAAGAACAAGATCTTCAAAATTAGTTGCACAAATCAATTTTCTTGTGCTAATCTATCTTTGCATATTTAGTCATAAATGACAGCTAATTTTCATCTGAAGAAAGGCATACAAACCTGTGTAATTTTGGCACACAAAAATATATTCACATTTGAGGCATATTCAAACACACCACTGTGCAAAATGCATGCATAGATTTTAAATTAAGTTGCTTGAGTGCTTAAAGTGCTTTAAATAACAACATTTCTCTTGGAAAATTGTTTAGATGGGTCACTGCGTCTAACCTAAAAGGAAAATCCAATTCCCCAAACTTGGAATAAATAGGAAATTAATTACCTGTAACTGCTGTTCTCTGAAGTTATACATTGTCATAGATCACCACTCTTGGGTCTGTGCTTCAGCACACACATGCAATCCCCTGAAGTGGAACACAGGCACTTCCTCAGTCCTCCAAGCACCAGTTTTTTTTTTTCCCCAAGTAGGAGGAAAATATATTCCCACAGGTACAAAAAACAAAACTATTTTAAATGACTTAATAAAAGACAAAAGCTTACAGAACTCTGAACTATGCATGGTGATCAGGCTGAGAGGACAGCAAAATGATTAATTTTTCCTGCAGTATTCTTGGACTAAGGAGCTGGTTTATTGACTAATTTAATTAAAGCAGGACTAGCCAGAGGCTTTGGTTAGCTGCATCCAGAAGGTTAGTGCAGAGCTGACAGTATACTGAAGGTGAAGAGGTCTGCTCGATGCATACCAGACTCAGTGCTTTGGGTGAAGTGCTCAATGAGCAGTAAGTGTTAAGCACCACCAGAATAGTGTGTTAAGGAACGGAGGGTGTAAAAAACGCCAACCAACACACAACTTTACCTAGAACAAAGGCCAAGTGAGGGAGGAACAAAGTCCTCAGACACTGGAAAGTTGTCAGGATAGATGTTCCAGTGTGTTGACTGATGCAGTCAACTGACTGAAGACTGACTGCCAGTGGGGCCAAATGAAAACAATTTTATAAAAATGAACGTAAGGCACTAGGGTCAAAGCACCAGCGGTTGAGCTAGGATATTCTGAGGAAAAGATATAAGATAGCAGATGAAATGTTGAGGAAAAGAAAGGTAGCTATATACACAGAAGCCAGATTCAGTGGTCCCGGAGAGCCCTTTCCCTGTACAAGCCATACTACTGTCAGAAAGGAGCACTAGTAGGCACCAACTTTCACTGCGGGGGTTGGCAGGAGATGTCTGCTGCTGGAACCACCAGTTTAAAACTTTGAACTTGGGAAGCTTCTGCCTTGGAGTATGGACCCAGGAGTGAGGATCTATCGCCATGGTCTCTCTATGTGAAGAGAGGGGCGAGGAGAATGAAACAAGGTGGCCTGCAGGGAAAAATAACATAGAACCTGCCAGCTCAGATGGAATCTCAGTTTGTTTGTTGTTCATAAGAATATAGATTAAACTCCGGAAGGAAATGGACTTGGATGTTTTGGTGAATACCCCGTGCATGTGCGTGCATGCATCCAGGTGCTGTTTTCAGAGTAGGGTGAAAATTGTCCATTCAAAGAAATTTCGAGCAGTTTTAGGCCTCCTTCAGTCCTCTTTCCCTCCATGCGTCATTTTTCTTTCTGGTTTTTCTTCACTCTTGCTCCTTCATTGAGGTTCTCTTCTCTTCCCAGCATCAGTGGAGTTATTTGCCTGTCCGCTGCTGCCAGTATGTCTTTCCCAGCCAGTGACACCAAAGGCCAGATTCTGTGTCATTTATTATGCTGAGTAGTATCCTTACTCTGTAAGTAATACCACTAAAATCAGTGTGCTAGCTTGTGGAATAAGATAAAGCTAAATGTGAGTAAGGGTGACAGAACCTAGCCCAAAGATTGCATCAGTTGTTTATATCCATGAGCAGCAGTACAGGACACTTCTTCCATTAGACCATGGAGTAAGGGTCATTGCAAAGCTACAGCACCCCAGCAAGTGCATCAGGAGGCAATGTTCCTCAGCCAGGCTCAACTCCTCCCTTGAATTCCGCATTGCATTAGTGGAGAATAAATTTGTGATCATCCTTTCTGGGGTACAATATACCTCTGCTTCTGCAGATGGCAGCTCTACTGGATACTGAGAGGCAAAGGAAGGGCAGAGACATGCCTCCAGCTACTCTCTGCCAGTGGCGGATTTAGAGTTAGTGGGGCCCAGGGTGCAGCTTCACTTTCGGGGCCTCACCCTCGGGACTCAGCCAAGAAAAAGAACATTCTCCCTTATCTTCCCCCCGTTTTTCATTCTTTTTTTCTTCGCCCTCCTCCTATAAGTAATGGGCAGTAAATTAAAATAAAATGAGATACCTTGATTGGGGCAGGGGGTTGGGGTTCAGGAGGGGGCGGGTTCTGGGAGGAAGTTTGGGTGCTTGGTGCAGGCTCTGGGCTGGGTCAGGGGGTTGGGGTGCTGGAGGGGGCACTTACCTTGGGCAGCACGACTCCCAAAGCGATTGGCACACACCCCCATCAGGCAGCAGCTCCTAGGCGGGGGTGGGGCAGGGGGTCTCCATGCACTGCTGCCCGCAGGCACCGCCCCCACAGCTCCCATTGGCCGCAGTTTCTGGCCAATGGGAGCTGCGGAGTTGGCACTCAGGGCAGGGGCAGCGCGCGGAGAGAGAGAGGGAAACACACACACACACTCAGGGGCCGCAGGGACATGCCGGCCACTTCTGGGAGCGAAGCAGTGCGGAGGGAGGGAGGCAGAGCAGGCAGGGAGCCACCTTAGCCCTCCTGCTGGCATGTCTCTGCGTGCCCCTTGGGGGGTGGGAGACAGCAGGTCTCCATGCGCTGCCTGGGGCGGGAGCAGTGCGTGGAGCACCTCTCCCCTCCCCTACCAGGGACACGCACAGACATGCCAGCAGCCGGCCGCTTACAGGAGTGCCGTGGGTCCACTGGCCACGGCATGCAGGCAGCCTGCCTGTCTGAGCCCTGCCAGCTGGGACTCGGGGGCAGGTTGTCAGATATTTGTCCTGCATTTGGGGGTGGGGTGGGGAGGGGGACTCTGTTGTTGGGGGTCCCGTGCCACCGCATGGTTTGTTTCATGGTAAATCTGCCCAGTCACTCTTTGTGGGGAGTAGCTGGGACACAACCCTTGCGCTCCCCTAAGCACTGGAGATATGACTCAGGCAGCCCTAAAACAGAATACATGAGGGGGTTGTCCTTACACCCAGTCCCCTGCAAGACGATGTTAGCCCAGGGCAGAATCTAGCCTTGAAATAGTACATGGGTAGTCACAACACCATCATATAATAACAGAGATCTGTCTTTTTAATTTGCAGTGTCCGAAATGGGAAAAAGTGACGAAAACAATATGGAAATGTCTCATCTGTTCAACTCCCAACATCATATTATTGAAATGATCCACATAGACAAATATGACATGTTATGTGCAAGATTCACGAAAGGATTATTATTTTTTTTTGTTTCTCTGAATAAATAGGCTATGAGGAAAAGTCCCATCTCCTTTTTAAATATTTAAAGGACAGTTCCAGTGATCATTTCCCATTTTCAATATTACTGGATTGCCATGACATAATATCACATAATTCCATATGTATGAACCACTGGTATTTTTAATAAATATCAAAATCCATAAATTATCTATGGAAACATGACCCAAAGCAAGATTGCATGGGAAATCATCCAAAAATATTTCTGATGAGGATGATTAAAGGTCAGTAATTTTTGTTGAGATCAGGATGTATGTACCTAGCAGTTGTGGAGACAAATGAACTTCAGAGAAGCTACAGCAGGTGGAGCTAGATGCCACCTGATTGGACCCAGCTCTGTTCTTGCAAAACTGAATCTGAATCCTTCCTGTGCCCATCAAATGTTACTTAGGGCACAAATGAAGATCCACCTTCCCTGTCTATCCTTGGCCATACTTCACCCATCCTCTATGTTGTTAAATTCCCTAAGTTTCCCGTCTAAGTACTGTTTGACAGAGGGATTCTACCAGTCTCCTCCTTTTGTGTGTTTCTACAGCTATCCAGTGCATGCATCTCTGCCATAGCCGACACTCTGGGGCTTCATTTTTAAAACATGTCTCAAATATTTTCATTTTCTTTTCTGGATAACTCTGGAGATAGAGAGTTGCTGAACACTGACAGATCTCAGCATTTGTTATCAATTATTTCCATTGAACTCCTAGTATTTTCCTGAGGTATTTGCTTTTGAAGGCATTTAGTCACCTGTCTATATCTTTGGTGGATTTCCAGCTTTCACATCTATATGTTAAGGTGGAAATAACATTTGAGTTTATGATTCATAGTTTGGTCTTTGAGTGGTAGATTTTCAATGATCATCTTGTTTTAACTGGTGAATGCAGCTGTTGCCTTGCCAATTTGTGATATTATTGCCTTCTGGCTATCCCCATTGGCTTGCATGTTACTGCCAAGGTAGGTGAATTGGCTCACTGCTTGCATTCCTTTGCCTTCGAAAGTAATGCATGAGTTGGGAGTTTTATTACTGCTTTACAGTTATAGTTGCAAAATGTTAATGTGTTTGAAATGAATCTGAGCTTCCTCCATCACAGAGCGCCCATTAGCCATATGACTGACTTAGTGCATTTGTTGCCTGCCTACCATCAACCTAGTAAAGATAACTCTTAATCATATCAATAAATCTAATCCGCTCTCATGAAACCCTTGATGTGGAGGTGCCAAAGCTTCATGTTTTGGCTGCCTACTGGACTGAATTCTGAATGTTGTTTTTTATAGGCAGTAGTCAAGCTGAGTTCCAGTGCAGTACTCAGAGCTTGTATTTTATTTTACTTTTTTACATCACCTGCTCAGTACTGGCCCTTTCCTCCTCTTTCCTCCATTAGGGCAAGGAAATGTGAACAGAGGAATAAGGACTGAAGGAGAATTCGCAATTTAACACAGATTCCAAGGCAAAAAGCTTCATTAAGAATGAGTAATGTAGAATTAAGATTGTGCTCAAAATAATATTTAAAAAGTGCTTCGTCTTTTTTAAAAAAAAACCCACAGAAACAAAACAGACACAACAGAAATTCTTAGATACAAGGCCAGATCCTCTGATCCATTATGGGTATACTACACCAGTCTAATGATGCAAAGCACCCTACATTGGCCATTTGAGAACTCTCTTTGCTGAGGGGAATAGCTGCCTAGTGTAGAGCTGTTGCAGTAGTTACCATGCCATGACCTTTGGGCTGTGAGTGCAGGAGGAGTAGGGAAATAGTACATGAAGGATGTAAAAGGAGAGGAAAGGGAGGTCTTTTGCTCAAGGCACAAGACAAACTCAGAATACATGGGATCAGTTCCCAGCTCTGACACAGACTTCCTGTGTGACCCCAGGTAGATCCCTGATCCAAAGCCCACTGAAGTTAATGGGAGTCTTTCCAGGGGTTCTGGATCAAATACTGACTCTCTCTGTGCCTCTGCTCCCCAGCTGTAAAACTGGAATAAACCACACTTCCCATTACACTTAACCAGCACAGGGATTTTGCAAAGTAAATTCATTATCCTTTATGAAGAATTCAGATGCTGTGATGATGGGGATCATAAAGGTACGTAGAAAGGAGCCAAAACCCTGCTGTTTCTGTACTTGAAAAAAAAGCTTAAATAGCCTTGTTTTGTTTATCCAGTCTGTTTCCCTCAGCTTATTATTATACCTCATGGAGATCCTTGTCTCCAAGGAACACTGACCTAATTTTGTTACTTTTTTAGTAATTAAAATCCTTGGGACAAATTAATCCCTGGTGTAACTCTGCTAGTTCATGTTGGCTCCTTGAGTGACTGTATTATTAGGATTAGGGTTACTAAGATGCATAATATTTCAAATGGGTCATCACAAGCTGTTAGAAAAATTCTCTCACACTTGAACATGACATCTCTATTTTTGCATTTCCGATTCCTGTTTTGTTTCATTGATGTGGCTGTTAGGCAACATGCCAAAGGGTTTAGTTTTATGCAACACTTCCCAACTCATCTATTCCCTGTGTTTTGTAGTGTCTGACCAATGAAAGTATTTCTGCTCTTGGTTAAGGTTTTCTAGACATCACCCCATTGCTGATGTCGAAATTATAAATGCTTCCCCCCATCTTATATTTAAAAATAAGATGTTTTGGATTGCATTAATCCATCCCATTAGAAATGGATGTAATCTGTGCTGAACTGAAATTAAAAAAAATATATATCTGCCTTTCAGAGTGAGAATGGTACAGACTATCATTCTGGTATTCAGTAAACTTTAAACAGGAGTTTCAAGTGAACTAGGAAAGAAGTTGAAGAGTTCCAGTCAGAAACGAAGGGGCTAGACACACACAAACAGCTTTGAAAATTGACAATTTTTAGTCAGATGCAGGACTTCCTCTTATTGGAATGCTATATTAAAATATGAGCATTTGTGACCCCAGAAAGGAGTTGCTAATAAAATTATCTGATCAGTATCTTCTAGAGCACCATCTCCATTCAAGAGAAAAAGAGCAGGCTACACTGTCTTCTTCCACAGTGAGAACAAAGTTCATTTGAGAAGGGGTTGGGAAAGGCACAGCTGGACAGCCTCAGGAGATTCAAGGAAATGTAATTGAGAAATAATTATCTCTCTAATTACTTCTGACCAAATCAATAAAAACTGCAGAATACAGAAGCATGATTGCCTCATGGCAGAGGTGAAGAACAGCAAAGTTGAAGATGACCATGAAACTAAAGAAAAGGCCAGACAGGCTGGGAACTTCAAAGCACTCCTCTCTCACAAAATGGAAAGATACCAGTAAAATAAACAAATACATGCAAAGGGGAATGGCTATTTCTGACCACTGCTCAGCACTGAAGATTGTTGAATGTGCACGTCATTGTTTTAATATGTTACATAAATCATGTGTTTGTCCATTTCACCACCGGTGGGGAGAGAGGGGAAAAATCTTATTTATTGTTTCCTATTCAGCTTTAATGTTTCTTCCATACCTGTACTGTGGGGGAATGATTTGCTGAGGAGGAAATGATTTGCTGACTGGATAAGTTTAATAAGCTATGGCACTTATTCTTATAAATGCATTTTAGTAAGGTAGGCCAAAATGTCATCTCTCCTGTGGCTTCATCCCCAGATGAGTAACAATAGTGAAGCCTGGGAGGTCAAAAACGCATAGCTCAATGTGGCCAGCTCTGCGCATATGATGGGGAATAATCTTCTGGCTAGTCAGATGGCAAAGGATGTGTTTGATGCATTGGCTATTTGAGCACCAGATAGCAATGAAGATTTCTATTAGGACCTAAGGCTATTTAGCTTAGGTACTTATATGCCCCCCATTACCACAGTAGTTTAGCAGCTCACAATTTTTAATGTATTTATCCTCAAAACACCCCTGCAAAGCATTATCTATTATCCTCATTTTACAGATAAAGAACTTAGACACAGAGAGACTAAGTGACTTAACAAAGGTTACACAAAAAGTCCATGTCAGAGCAGGGCACTGAACCCCAGTCTCCCAAATCACAGGCTAGCAACCTAACCACTGGAACATCATTCCTCTCCTGTAGTTAGTCTTGTCCATGGACTCATCAGTTAAGAGTCTGCACCCAAAGGCATTTGATTCGTGAGTGACCTTTTCTTACATTTGAGGCTGGAAGGGAACAGAAAGGATAGTCCACCTCCAGATTTGTTCTCCGTGTTTCTGAATATGTGGTGAATGTCCTCAAATGAACCAGCACTGATCACATGGTGCAAATTAGCCAGGTTGCTGTGATGCAGAGCAGATCTGGCTGATTACCGGCAGTGAGATCATGGATAGTGAAGGGTTTATTCACCACAGAACTTGCACTGACCAGCATGAAGATGAAGTGCTGGTATTTGTCTGATTTGGGGCTATGTTAAGTAGCTGTGCGTGAGTTGCTCCAGATTGGATGCAGTTGTATGACCGTCTTCTTTCTAGGCACTGGCTGGTGTTCCCTCTGTTTTTCTTTCTTGATTTTACAACTTGTCTTGGAGAGGAATGCAGGTCACCTTAACTGGCAGCGGTGGTAATCTACAGAGTGGCAAGACTGCTCAATCCCCTGAGTTCTAAGATAAGATGAGCTACATCTAGGGGTGCACCAGTGCCTATGGTCTGGCAAGTGTGCTGAACAACCTGGCCACTGTCTTGTGCTGTGTGAAGGGGCAAAAGTGGTGGAAAGTAGAGTTGCAAATGGGAGTTATTTTTAAAGGCCCAGGCATTAGGCAATTTCTGGGCAGGTAGGGGAGGAGATATCACTTATGTACTGATTGATGTAGGGTGTCACTTGGCAGAGAAAGGAGGAGAGAATGAGTTACTGCTAAGAAAAAGTACATGCTCCCAAGGAGAGACAACTAAAATAAAAAAAAGTGTGAAATAGTGTGCTAAATTCTTCACTCAATATCAGCATGCAACTCCAGCCCCACACATATAACTAAGAATTTTCCCATTACATGTAAGCTCTACACAACAGGGATAGAACACAAAACAATGGTGTAGGAACAGTGTAGCAGATAAAATACACAGACTTGACCCTCTCCTTTTGTAAATAACACTTGATCAGTTTCAGCTGATCGCAAATTTTAGAATTTCCAAAAATGGTCAACATTTTTCAAAAATTCAACATGTTTTGTAATGAACATTTGTATTTTTTACCATCTCCATTTAAAGTGCAGTCATGCCAAAAAGATAATGTATTGTCTGGACAGAATGGCATTGACATTTACCAAAAGTACCAACAAAGGTCCAGAAAATCTCAGAAAGACTGGCTACATTGTCTGGCACTGTCATGCTGGTAATGGAAAAGAGCTTCAAACGACAACCTACCCAGAAGATAGCGATGAAAAATGCTGAGGACCGTATGGCTGTGGTGGTAGAAATTGGCTATAGAACTTTTCACCCATTGGGAAGTTGTCTTGGTTTCCATACTAGTGAATAAATGTATTCATGATCAAAGCCATCATCATAATTGGCATCCCTTCCTGTCATCCAAACTGAGATATGCTTTCAGGGTGATAGTAGGGGCAAGCCTGCACTACGGCTGCTTGTTATGTGGATAAACAGAGTGTTTCAGACTGTAAGGCTGTCAAGCTGGCATCTCTTCTAAGAACTAAAATTCATTTTAAGCCACACAAAAAAACAAAACAAAAAAAGTGAAAAATGCAACATGACAGACTTCTTGGCACAATTTCCTCACACAACAGCTGGTCCAATGTGTCAGTCTCAAAAGAAAAAAAGTTGGCTGCTCTTTCTAAAGAACTTTATATAAAATAAGCCAAATCCTAAAAGTTCTTTGATCTTAAGAAAGAAGAAAGTCTTTTTAGAAGGCATAATGGCAGGGGGAACTATTGGTAGAATGAACAAGCAATTATGGTGGAACTCAGGCACTACCATTGGAAGAAATTGTGGATGTGGAAGCAAGTAAATATATTTTTTCCCTTATAAACATAGCATAGGATGGATCAGTCACTAGAACTTGTAACAAGCTCTGAGATTACAGTTACTTTCATAGTTTTTTTAAACAGCCCTTTTATGTAAGAGTGTGCAAAAGAGTCATATGACTCACAAGGGGATTTCATCAGTTTTGTCTGGACTATTTTGTGTTTACTGACATCTCAGGTGTAATATCTGAAGCAAGTTTAGTTTTAATTATTTTTATTTTGTTCTCGATTTTTCTGTAATTTGCCAATAATAATACTAAGACAACCTGCCTGGGGTCTTGGAGATTGTTAGTGGGAACAATCATGACTAGGTGCCACACAGAGACCTTGAACTCTGACCTCAGAGAAGGCAGAATCAGAAGTGGTTCACAGCTTGCATACAAGGACAAAGTGATTCTGCAAACAATACTGAAAGGGGGATTGGCAGGGACCAATCATTGCATGAGGAGAGCTGAGTGTTCTAAAGGATACTGGGTTTTAGGTTAGAGTTTTGTGAATTACTAAAAGCTAAATTCTGCTCTCTGTTTATGAGTAGCTTCCACTGAAGTCAATAAGCACCACACATGTACATCTTGGTCCAAAATTTGGCTATTGATGTTGCAGAAAGCAGATCATCCTCCGATTACTGTAGAAAATATCAAGCAGCTTGTGTGGGGCAAATGAAAGGCGAAAATTGCTTATAGACACAGCAGCTTAGGTTAATATAATCTTCTGCCAATGAACTCTATATGCCCTTCTAACATATGCCTTGTATACCGACAAGCTAGCTTACCATATTTCTTTGAAAATATCAAATCCTTCTCACTAAAGAAAAGCTATGAGCAACAGAAACAACAGGGCAAGACTTGCTAATTTCTTTAGACTAATAGGGTAATTTGATCAGAATCTTTATCCTGAGCCTGGCTGTGCATCAAGATTTTTAATAGTGTGGACATTAGTGAACCATTTCTGCAATAAAACTGAGGAAGGTCTACTGCTAATGACACCTTTTCTTATGCAGAAAACTGAAATCTTCCTATTTAGGATTATGCAAACTAGATCCATCTTGGATTCATTCATTTGCAGAATATTTGATTTATACAGTCCTAAACTAGAACTGTCAATGATGAGCTATTCACAAGTGACTTATCTGATTGTGATTACATTTTCAGTCCTTGCAAATTGCAATAAGGAAATTTAAGGTCTCATTGGACAATGAATAAAGCAATCTTGCTCTGTCCTCTGCTTGCTCACATTCAAAAGCATTCATTTAGATATAATTTTTCCCTATATCAATTGTAATTTAGCATAACTCACAGTGAACAATTTGTTAGGTGTGTCAAAAAATGATTGTCACTCACCTACTCTCTGATTTAGGCTCTGGATCACCAAATTGATGTAAATCAGTGGCTTTCAAGAAACAAATGATTAGTACTTGGTCCCCTACAGATTTGCACATTGACTATGTGTTCCAGTATTAAACCTTGAACCAGATTTCTATGTTGAACCCTGCGATTTGTTACTCTGAAGGAGTTTGCTTTCCTGAAGACAAAGTAAATATATTGATGACACATTAGAATGTAGAACCCCTATTCCAAATTGAAACATATGAATGAAAAAGAAGATTTTCCCTCAGTGCCCTGAACTCTGCAATGCTGAATTTCATTATCCCTTCATCCTCCAAATACATTTCTCCAGTACAACTGGACAGTTCCATTTTTCTCTATCCATGTGACTGAATCCTTCCCGGAAAAGTACTCCCAGAACATTTGTACAGTACATTAGTAGCAAAAAAATAAAATGCAGAAGTAGCTCTTTTCTTTTGCTGGCCCATTGAATTCACATCAACCTTGCTTTGTTGAAGGTCTCTTCTTTCAGGATGACCAATGGCTCCACTATGCTTGTTGCTCCTACTGTGGAAAAGGCTGTGGGAACCATTAGAGTGCAAACTATCCTAGGTTTCTTTCAAGGCATCACCTTTTGGTGCAAAAAATGTAAGAGGATCTCTGTAAATTTGGATCTTGACAAGAAATAATTACCCCTGAGCTATACAGTGAAAATAATATTAGTTTCATTATGGAATTGCTTTATGCTTAATATAAACAATTTTTTCTTCCAAATTAAAACTTCAATGTGTTTTGTGCAGTCTAATCTTTTGGAATATTCCAAATCATATTTTAACAAATTCACATGATTGAGTTGGTGTAACTAGAGAGTTAATGACCTGTAAAATGAATAGTTTACATCTGGCAATCCAAAAAGAATCAGTTTTTCATCATCTGTACCTCACAAAATTGGATCCAACTTTCAATTTCTATTTTTTTCAGACAACTATCGCTGTTTATTCCACAAAAAGAATGTACACTTGTGGATGGAGTTGCATACCTAGATTAATAAAAATATGTCAAGCTTTTTCTAATTGTCTTGCAAAAATATTTTAAATACATGAAAAAAAGAGTATTAGGCAACAGTATTCAGTGGCTGCTATATAAATAGATGTACAATAACGGAGATGCCCCAGGTATTGAAAATATAATGTTTATGGACAAAAATAAATATAAAGCCAAATTCTGGACCACTTTTCAATTGCACTCAAACACGCATAGGGCCAAATTTATTCTTGGAGTACAAGTCCTGACTTCAGTGGAGTCAAACCAAAGATGCGTTTGGTCCACATTACAAAAGTAGCAGTGTGTACCCATATTCCGGTTGACAGCTATCCCTTACACAGTAAATTCCTCACCGATTAATCCTGTCAAGAGTATGGATGTGTGTGTGTGTGTGTATTTTATGTAAGCCATTGCCCTTTGACCCTTAGGGTCTACCTCAATACACTTCTCTGACTCCGATTCTGAAGATCCTATGGAACAGCCTCTCCATGGGTTTTAGAACCAGAATTGGGTCAGCAATCTTCTTGACTATGGTCCCCCTTTTAGGCCTTTTTTTTTTTTTTAAAAAAAAGCAGGAGCCTGAGGTGCAAGCTGAATCGCTTAATCACAAGTGATTTAATTGCTTAATGCAGTAGACGTAAAGGTATAATTAGGCAGGGCAAAAAAGAATTTGAAGAGCAACTAGCAAAAGGCACAATTTTTTTTAAAAGTACATCAGAAGCAGGGAGCCTGCCATAAAAATCAGTGGGGCCACTGGACAACGAAGGTGCTAAAGGGGACCTCAAGGAAGACAAGGCCATTGCGGAGAAGCTAAATGAATTATTTGCCTCGGACTTCACTGTAGAGGATGCGAGAGAGATTCCCACACTTGACCCATTCTTTTTAGGTGACAGATTTGAGGAACTGTCCCAGATAACTAAGCAGTTATGGGATAAGAGGGAAGGTCCTCTCATGAATCAGTCACTAGTTAAAAGAAACAAAGGGTAGCAATAAATGGTCAGTTTTCACAGTGGAGAGAGGTAAAGAGCAGGATGTGTACTGGGACTAGTGCTGTTCAACATATTCATAAATCAGGTGGAAAAAGAAGTAAACAGTGATGTGGCAAAGTTGCAGACTATACAAAATTACTCAAGAAAGTTAAGTCCAAAGCTGACACTGAAGAGTTACAAAGGGATCTCACAAAACTGGGTGACTGGGCAACAAAATAACAATGAAATTCAACATTGATAAATGCAAAGTAATACACATTGGAAAACATAATCCCAACTATACATACAAAATGATGGGGTCTAAATTAGCTATTAGGGCTCATGAAAGAGATCTTGGAGTCATTGTAGATTTTTCTCTGAAAACATCTGCTCAGTATATAGCAGCAGTCAAAAATGCTAACAGAATGTTAGGAACTATTAGGAAAGGGATAAATAATAAGACAGAAAATATCATAACGCTACTATATAAATCCATGGTACACACAGACTTTGAATACTGCATACAGTTCTGGTCACCCCATCTCAAAAAAGATACATTAGAATTGGAAAAACTAGAGAGAAGTGCAACAAATGATATGGGGTATGGAACAGTTTCCATACAAAGAGAAATTAAAAAGACTGGGACTTTCAGCTTAGAAAAAAGATAACTAAGTGAGGATACAATAGAAGTCTATAAAGTCATGAATGGTGTGGAGAAAGTGAATAGGGAAGTGTTATTCACCCCTTCACATAAGACAAGAACCAGAGGTTATCCAGTGAAATGAATAGGCAGCAGGTTTACAAACCATACGTAAGTACTTCTTCACACAACGTACAGTCAACCTGTGGAACTTGTTGCCAGGGGAGTTTGTGCAGGCCAAAAGTATAATTGGGTTAAAAAATGAATTAGGTAAGTTCATGGAGGATAGGTCCATCAATGACTATTAGCCAAGATGGTCAGGGATGCAAACCCATGCTCTGGGCTTGAGCCGCTGTCGGAAGACAGGATATCAGGCTAGATGGACCACTGGTCTAACCTAGTACAGCCACTCTGATGTTTTTGATTTTAATGTTAATAGTAAAACACAAACCTGCTTTCGTGAACTCTTGAAAACACAGGGTCTATGCATAATCAACATGCTTTTGGAGATCCAAATGAATTTTTGAAGAGTTTTTCTCTCCCTCGTTTGCTCACTGGACTGTCTTAGTATGGCCATTCTAATGTTACAGTGTTCTTATAGGCCATGATCCTGCACCACAGGAGTCAATGGGAATTTTGCCATTAACTTCAATGGGAATGTGATCAAGCTTATAAACACCTAATAGCTGAAAATCTGTACTGTTTCATAGGTGTGGTGTAGCAGTTGGGCCAAGTAATCCACTATCTGCGCAGTCTCCCTCGTACAACCAATGAAAATGTTGAATGCAAATTACCTGTAGAATAAAGGTGGTGATTGGCTGAGTTACCTATAATAGCACAATCGTCTAGGACTCTTGGCACAGCATAGATACATGCCTTATTTAGATGTACACCACACAGGTGTAATGTGTAAAGTCATAATGGCTGAGAACTTGGATGGTAACAGACCACTTATCCCAGTGATAACGGAACACAGTGATATTCTGAACAAAAAGAGCTCTTAAACATGTTTGTAGCTATTTCCATTGTTTCAAACCAACCCAACAGACATTCTAGGCTTCAATGTGACACATGGCATGACAGCCCTGGAATCTTATTATAACATGTGAGGTGTGTGGTCAGCAGGTACCTGGACTCCTTCAGTATATTACAGGATACAGGGCTGAAAGCAGAGGGTGAAATCCTGACCCAATTTAGATCAACGAAAAAACTCCCATAAATTTCAATGGGGACAGTATTTCAGACACTTGAGAAGTGAGGCTATTCAGTATAACATCATTACATTATTATTTTGCTTTAACTAACACTATAAAATTAAAGAAAAAAGCTCTCAGATTAATTTTTATACTATCATATCATTTGGAATGGTGTAAAATTGTTTTTTTTTTTTAAAGTAATATTCTAAGTGACAATATCAAGATATTATGAATTAATTATATTTACTTTTTAAAATGCCTCCAAGCTACTCTATAAGCAAAGATACTAACTTGTAGATTCAACCAAAAAACTAAAGAAATTCCACAAGTGTTGTTGAATGCAAACTGTCTGTACTGGGCTATCTTGATTATCACTTCAAAAGTTTTTTTTTCTCTTACTTAATTGGCCTCTCAGAGTTGGTAAGACAACTCCCACCTGTTTATGCTCTCTGTATGTGTGTATATATATCTCCTCAATATTTATTCCACTCTATATGCATCCGAAGAAGTGGACAGTAGTCCACGAAAGCTTATGCTCTAATAAATTTGTTAGTCTCTAAGGTGCCACAAGTACTTCTGTTCTTTTTGCAAAGTGCGAAGTTTACATTGACTGGTTTTTATTAGTAATTGAGATACAGAAAAAAATATATTTAAACTGTGCATATTAAAGGCAACGATGGCTCACCAGTAATTTACACCAGCTGAGGGTTATGTTGACATATTTAAACCATTTAAACTTTACATTACCACCTAAAACTCTCAATAAAAACTCATCCCTAAACAGTACGACTTGGTGAGCTTTATTTCCTACACCATTCCCTTTATTCCCTACTCCATTGATATTTGACCTTCCAAAGGATAACTATCACTATTGACATTTTGCGATCGTAATGACAACTGTAGGCAGAGACTGTATCATAATTGCAGTCCAGTTGCCTCTGTTTTGATTTCTAGGGTTGTATTCCATTAGTCCTAATGCTTCATCATGCCATACATCCATTAAATCATTGTTTTCAATTGACAGTGTCCTTTTAGCTAACACCACAAGAAAACATTACGAAGTTACTAAGACTTGTATTTGTGCAATTTTCTATTATACCCAATAATGCTTGAAAGCCTCACTCCCAAAACATGTATCTTTGTTGCAGCAGAACAATGTCTCCAATGGCTAAATCACTCTGACTTGCAAGTTACTGCTTTGCACTATTTCAAATCTAAAATGTCTTGTGCAGGTAATACAAACTAACATTAATGTAGGAGAATAGGCATACTGAGCCAGCTAAAGAAAAGAACTGCAGACAAAACTACTTTGCTGGAAACTGCTTTTTATAAAGGGCATAACTGAAGCTTCTCTGATGAGATGTAATTGAATATAACGGCTGCTCGAAGAGGGGTGGTTTTTATCTGCTGTTCGCTAAAAGAGGAAGTGGGTGCACAGTCAATAAGAGTGATTTCCGACTGATAGGCAGCAGAGCTGGATGAATCCAACATTGGTGAGCTTTCTGAAAAGGCAAGGGAAAAAAAAAACCCAAACAATCCCAGACTCTCATTTGATGAACCTGGATAAGGATTGTCAGGGTCTTGCCAAGATTTAATTTCTCATTTTTCATTGATTGTCATCATTGCTTACAACCTTGGCTGCTGCCTGGTGACACAGGCATGATACAGGATGACAAAAAGAAAGCAGAAATGTCTCTGATGGGAGTTTAAAATGAGCTTATTTTCCAGAAATCGGCATATAAGCTTCACCAGCAGACAATGGCAACATTTGCCCACTCAGAACTAGTGGTTGAAAGTGCCTGAGAATGCTCTAGCGATGACACAGCTGTCTGTGCAGTTCCCTGAACTGTAATGAGCAATTTGTCTCACAGCCTTGATCCACTGTCAGTTTAGCTGCCACTGACTCCAAACATTAATTTCTTACATTTCAGGAGACAGAGGAAAAAAAACTGAAGAAGTAGGAGGTAGATATTGAAACCTATCAATCTGCTGCTTCTGTTAGCTGAAAAGTTAAATGTATCTCTGTTAGAGGGCATGGGGATCTCAGTTCCTTAAAAGTAGAAATGCGCAACCCTACATCATAAACCACCACAAATTTTAATCCCCGTTTTTAAATCATGTGTTTTTCTTTCTCCACTAGTATTTATCATTTCCTTTCCTTTTTGCAATTTAAAATTGTACAATTTTGAGGGAGAATTTTAAAAATAGGTCCTTAAAAAAACCCCAACACCACAGAAGTAGGGTAAACAACATAAAAACATTCTATCTATGGGAGGATGCATACCCCAGTCTTTAGATTCCAGTGTCCTTACTTATTAGTACACTTGTGCAGAGATTTTCTTACTCCACCTTAAAACAGGGAGCCTTTACCTGAAGTATTTTTAGACCTAGTCTCAGTTTCAATTTTTTTTAAAAGAACTCGAAAACTACTCGTCTAGGAATGTAATCGCAGTGATTTTAAATTAAATTATAGGAGAATTGGTATGGATTTTCAATTATTCTGTCAATGCAATGCAATGAGAGCACAGTATAAGAATTAGCAATATTTTCAACCATGCCATAACTGCTCAAGAGTTAAACAGAGCAAAGGGTATCACCTCTATTATCTATTTATGAATTTGATGTAAATATTTAATTTCTATTCTGCTATTAAACTGTCGCTTCTGCAGGTAGGTCACGAACAGTCTGCATCCATTTCAGCTGCTTTCAGCCCACTGCCAGGCAAAGTCTTGGCAGAGAAATAGCTATTAGCTGGATTTGGCTTTGCTCTAACCTCTGAGGAGGGCAGGGACAACCACAAAACTGTAGTGCTACCTCTCAACTAAACACGAACAGCAGGTCTGCAATATGAAAAAAGGGGTACGGCCTCAGAAGTTAGATAAAATACTATATTGTATATTGCAGGTCATCTAGTCCAGACCGCAGTGCTGAGGCAGGACCAAGTATACCTAGACCATCCCTGTCTTATCTGGATTTTTAAAATCTCCAATTATAAGGATTCCACAACCTCCCTTATAGTTAAAAAGTTTTTCCTAATATCTAACCTAAATCTCTCTTGCTGTAGA
The DNA here is from genome assembly GCF_027887155.1 of Malaclemys terrapin pileata. Classification (NCBI taxonomy): domain Eukaryota; kingdom Metazoa; phylum Chordata; order Testudines; family Emydidae; genus Malaclemys; species Malaclemys terrapin. The sequence goes on along the minus strand of NC_071520.1, from coordinate 10,178,031 downwards.
TTAGGCTGATTACTTCTTGTCCAACCTTCCGTGGACATGGAAAACAACTGATCATTGTCCTTTTTATAAAACAGCCCATAACATATTTGAAGACTATTATGTGGTCCCTCCTCTGTCGTCTTCTTTTCTCAAGACTAACCATGCCCAGTTTCTTTTAACTTTCTTCATGGGTCCGGTTTTCTAAACCTTTTATCTAGGGCTGTCAAGCAATTAAAAAAAAAAAAACAATTAATCGCACTGTTAATAATAGAATACAATATAATTTCAATATTTTTGGATGTTTTCTATATTTTCAAATATATTGATTTCAGTTACAACACAGAATACAAAGTGTACAGTCCTCACTTTATTTTTTATTACAAATATTTTCACTGTAAAAAACACAAGAAATAGTATTTGTTCAGCCAATTGCTTAGACAAACAAGTTTGTTTATATTTGCAGGAGACAATGCTGCCCGCTTCTTGTTTACTGGGTCACCTGAAAGCGAGAACAGGTGCTCGAATGGCACTCTTGTAGCCAGTGTCACAAGATATTTACATGCCAGATGCACTAAAGATTCATATGTCCCTTCATACTTCAACCACCGTTCCAGGGGACATGCGTCCATGCTGATGATGGGTTCTGCTTGATAACAACCCAAAGCAGTGCGAAACGATGCATGTTCATTTTCATCATCTGAGTTAGATGCCACCAGCAGAAGGTTGATTTTCCTTTTTGGTGGTTCGGGTTCTGTAGTTTCTGCACTGGAGTGTTGCTCTTTTAAGACTTCTGAAAGCATGTTCCACACCCCATCCCTCTCAGATTTTGGAAGGCACTTCAGATTCTTAAACTTTGGGTCGAGTGCTGAAGCTATCTTTAGAAATCTCACATTGGTACCTTCTTTGCATTTTGTCAAATCTGTTCTTAAAATGAACAACATGTGCTGAGTCATCATCCAAGACTACTATATATTTCATGTTATGGCAGAATGTGGGTAAAACAGAGCCGGAGATGTACAATTCTCCCCCAAAGAGTTCAGTCACAAATTTAATTAATGCATTATTTTTTTAATGAGCCTCATCAGCATGGAAGCATGTCCTCTGGAATGGTGGCCAAAGTATGATGCGGCATATGAATGTTTAGCATATCTGGCACGTAAATACCTTGCAACGCCGGCTACAAATGTCCCATGCAAACTCCTTTTCTCACTTTCTAGTGACATTGTAAATAAGAAGTGGGCAGCATTATCGCCTGTAAATGTAAACAAACTTGTCTGTCTTAACGATTGGCTGAACAAGAAGTAGGACTGAGTGGACTTTTAGGCTCTGAAGTTTTGCATTGTTTTGTTTCTTAGTGCACTACAGTATTAGTATTTTTCAATTCACCTCATACAATTTATTTTATCATTTTTACAGTGCATGTATTTGTAATAAAAATAGTACTATAAAGTGAGCACTGTACACTTTGTATTCTGTGTTGTAATTGAAATTAATATATTTGAAAATGTAGAAAAACATCCAAAATATTTAATAAATTTCAATTGGTATTTTATTAACAATGCAATTAAAACTGCAATTAATATTTTTAATCACGATTAATTTTTTTTGAGTTAATCGCATGAGTTAACTGCAATTAAATCGACAGCCCTACTTTTATTATGTTTGTTGCTCTCCTCTGGGCTCTCACCAGTTTGTCCACATCTTTCCTAAAAGGTGGCACCCAGAACTAGACATGGTACTCCAACTGAGACCTCACCAGTGCCAACTATACTGGGCAATTACCTCAAGCCTTTTTCTCAACTGCATCACATTGTTGGTTCATATTCAATTTGTGATCCACCACTATAACTCTCAAATCCTTTTCAGCAGTACTACTAACTAGCCAGTTATCCCTCATTTTGTATTTGTGCATGTCTTTTCTTAAGTGTCATACTGTGTACTTATCTTTATTTAATTTCATCTTATTGATTTCACACCAATTCTCCAATTTGTCAAGGCCATTTTGAATTCCAATCCTGTTCTCCAAAGTGCTAGCAACCCCACCCAGCTTGGTGTCATCTTCAAATTTTATAAGCATACTCTTTCATTAATGACATGGATAATGAAGTGGAGTGTTGAATAGTACTTGACCCAGGACAGACCCCTGTGGGATACGTCCTCCCAGTTTGACAGCAAACCATTGATAACTACTCTTGGAGTATGGTCTTTAAATCAGTTGTTGCACCCACCTTATAATAATTTCATTTAAACCATTTTCCCCTAGTTTGCTTATGAGAATGTCACGTGGGACTGTGTCAAAAGTGAAATTCAAGATATATCACATCTACTGCTCCCGCCCCCTCCATCCACTAGACCAGGAACCCTGTCAAAGAAGGAAATTAGGTTGGTTTGACATGATTTGTTCTTGACAAATCCATATTGGCTAATACTTATTACCCTATTATCCTCTGAGTGCTTACAAACTGATTGTTTAATAATTTGTTCCAGTATCTTTCCAGGTATTGAAGATAGGCTGAGTGGTCTATAATTCCCCAGGTCCTCTTTTTTTCCCTTTTAACTATGTTGGCCATTTTCCAGTCCTCTTGGACCTCACCCATCTCTCATGTGTTCTTGAAGACAAGGATTAACAGTTCCAAGATTGCTTCAGCTAGTTTCTTAAGTATCGATGAGTTGTGTCAGGCCCTGCTAACTTGATTACATCTAATTTATCTAAACATTCTTTAACCTGTTCTTTCCCTATTCTGGCTTGTGTTCCTTCCTCCTTGGTGTTAATATTAATTGTTTTAAGGATTTGCTCACAATTAGCCTGTTTAGTAATAACTGAAGGAAAATAAGGATTCTTGATGTCATCCATATTAGCTCTCCTTCCCTGCTAAGCAGTCATAGGCACCGACTTCGTGGGTCAGACGCCACCTATCAGGAGTCAGACTCCACCTATCAGCCCCCCTACCCCCAGCGCTTTCCGCCCAGCGACAGGCCCCACAGATCGGCGCCTCCCCCTCCCTCCCCACGCCTCCCGCCCATCATGATCAGCTGTTTCACAGTATTCAGGAGGCTCAGAGAAGGGGGGGAGGGGGAGGGGAGAAGAGCAAGGACGCAGCGTGCTCAAGGGAGGGGGCGGAACTGGGTTGGAAGAGGCAGGATGGGGGTTGAACAGGGGAGGAAGAGGCAAGGGGGTGGGGCCTTGAAGGAAGGGGTGGAGTGGGGGCGGGGCCTGGGACAGAGCCAGCGGTCAAGCATTCCCCAGCAATTTGGAAAGTCGGCGCTGTGTAAGCAGTGGATCTATACTTTCCACACCTTCCTTTGTCTCTTTTTTTATGTGGAAAGGGAGGATATGAGCCTAGGCAAGCAGCTGGTCCCATGGCAGAGTTCATCAGCTATTAGGTATTGCCCCAAGTGACTGTTCAGGAGTTCATTTCAACATTATATGATCCAGCAGCAAAAGCAGAATTCCTTCTGGCTAGATAAGCTCATCCATCTGCAACATTTTCTGCAATACAGATGCTTCTCCAATACTCCACACCATTAGAGCTTCTGGTACCACAGTCAGAGTTTCAGTCGCTATATGGCTGCATATGAGGATAATTTAACCTTTGTTCTTACAGACATAGATTTTTGCAGTTAAACTGCTCTCTCAAATGTTCTGCATTCTGACAATTCAAAAGAGTCTGAGCTAACTCTGGCAGACGTGGAGCTGCTATGTAATACTTCTATGAATACTGTATATGATCTTATTCACTGAGATACACTGTATAGTCATATTGGGTTAGTGGAATGTTTAGGATATGCCTATATTGTTTTAGTTCAAAAGATTGTTGCCAGGATGAAAACAAGAAGTCCCAGATAAGAACACGCTTGAAATGGGGAAAGCTATTAGCTTCAAGGATCCTACATTCTGTCTCCAACCAAATTGCAAGCTTTGTTTTACCAATGCTAAGAGCTAACAGATCAAAGCTGTATAAACAGCTAAAAAGTGACTTAGACCCTGTGAAGTAGAGTGGTCAAAAGACTGAGCAGGATTTAAGGACACATGCTCCTTGAAGCAGAGAACGTGAACTGTCTTGTCAGGTAAGGCAACAGATTTGCCACCCAGACCTTATATAGGAATTTTATAGGCTCCCCACCTGGTAAACTAGATATGTGTATAGTCTGTTATAAAATCTTTTTTCTCAGAAATACTTTGGTTCAAAATAATAAGACTGTTACCCAAGGCCTGGATAATCCCATGTCAAGAGAAGTGAAGGCTCAGCGCCTTAGGCCTAGAAGGAGGTGCACCAGAAGAGACAAGAAGGGAGTTAGGGGTGCAGTTAACCCAGTAACTACTTTAATTGCAATAGTTTTTAAAAGATTGTAGTTTTAGAGTCTATGTCAGGTGTATTATTGTGCGGCAATTCAATGTAACATTACAAAGACACCTATCATTTGTGTGTAGTGAAACTTGTTCTGGAAAGAAAAAAGTTAAGACTTACACAGATATAGTATATGAAAGAGTGACCGCCCCTGAGACAGATCACGAACAACTTGTTTAGCATGTTTTGGATGCGCACTGAAATTGCACACACACACACACACACACACACACACACACACACACACAAATGAACTCAAATAATTAGATGTTCGCACCCCATCTCATGGTGAAAAGCACCTTACTCCTTGGAAACATTGAGGAACTAGGTGAAAATGCTGTTTTACTAGATTGGAAAGCATTAATTAGCTAGGTAAAAATACCATTAAAAATGTCATGTACCAGTTATCATTTATAACAAAAAGTGAAAGCTTAGGAAACTATTTCCCCAAATGAATAGAAATCACATTATAACATTATAGCTACTACCTCTATTCCACATATCTTGCTTTTGAGCTCTTAATGTAAAGGGTGACAGATATATAGCTGCTTAATTAACTTGACTATTGTCTGCTAAAAATACCTTCTATCTTAGCTCTCCTTCTGTGCGACTAGCATAACGTTAATTTAATGGAAAGGTCACATTATACAACAAGGAATGTAGTGACATTCTTTTATGTCCCTCTTCCCCTGCTTCCAACCCCCCTCTTTATATTGGTGCATTCAACACATTTTCTATAAGCATTTCATGAATAATGAGAAAATACACTAGCCATGAAAAACACTGCCTTCTACTGCTTGAAATTTAACACACATTTGATCGTTTCAAAAAAATGTGAAATTGCACCAGTCTGATTTTACAGAAATATTTTCTCTATGTCAAAACTCAGGCTTCAAATATTATTTCTTTCACTATTAAAAACACCTTCATCCAGTAAGTCTGCATCGGGAAATATTCTAATTTAAAGGACACTTTCGAGCTTTCAGGATTCAAATCAACTTATCTTAAAACTGTTATTCTTTGTAAATATGAGGATTTTATAAAATTTTTTCTCCACTATGAAGTGTTTAGGGGTGTTACTGGTGGTGTCCTGGCTAAACTTCAACTTGGATAATTAAATATTGCCCACTTAAATACCTTCTAGTGTTTCAACTGGATCCATTATTCCTCATCAGTTTCTAACCTAAATTGCTGACGGATGTTGCAGTCTACTGTTATTGAGAGGTGGCTGTCACGATCGCTATATGCAGTTTGTAAACTACTCGGGCCTCTTTTAGGGTGAAAGGTGACATATAAATATGTTCTTATTCCAAAGAAACAAGCACCACCCATGTCATATATGTAACCTTTCTGCCCCTCTGAGTTGGCAGTAACAAGGGCCGGGTTCAGTATCTAGGGGTTCTGTTTCGATAACGCAATGCAAAACCGGCTCTAGCCCCCACTCAGTGACCTGGGACAATTACATACCACCCCCTGGGTGCCTCTAGGAGGCAATACTTCCCCTTTCGCAAGCACGGAGTCTGAGTGTAGCAAAAGCCTTTTAATAAAGGAGGGAAACAATGCAGCATTATGTTGGGGAAACACCACAAACAGGATTCATAACACAAACCATGACCAAAAGACCCACCTCCAAGTAAGTTTGGCAGTGTCCTTTTCCCCCCAGGGTCTTAAGTCCAATCACCCCAAAGTCTCTGTCCCTGGTCAGTGCCGCCCCAGAGTTCAAAAGTTTATCTACAGAGTTTTACCCCCCCAGCCTGGGTGGAAATGGGGAGGGGCACACGGGATGTTAAGGGGCACCTTACGTGGTCCGAGGCTGACTGCCCCACCTCTCCGTGGAATTCTGCTGCAGCCTTTACCACGAATGGCTCCACTCTACCAGCCGCACCGTGCCGCTCTGCTCCTCCAGCCGTCCCCGCAAACTGCTCCGCTCCGCTCCCCGTTCCGAGGGCCGCTCCAACCATCCCACAAACTGCTCAGCTCTGCCAGCCGCTCCACTCCACCAGCCGTCCCATGAACCGCTCCAGCTGCCCCCACAAATGGCTCAGCTCCGCTCCGCTCGCTGTTCCATGGGACGCTCCAACCGTCCCACAAACGGCTCGGCTCTGCCAGCTGCTTAGCAATATAGCTTCAGGCTCCCCCACTGGTTAACACAGCACTCAGTGATCTCATCTCAGCTATTTTAGCTCTTTTAGTGATTTCAGCTTGGCCCAATGCGAATTCAGTTCAGCAACTTCTAGCTAGACTCTTAATGGAAGCAAACTTAGCTCTGCTATTCAACAGTGGAGAGAGGGGGTAGTGCAATTGGTGTTCCAGGCCCTCAAAAGGGGCCCATACCATCAGGTACACATACCTGTCCCAACCTCTCTCAATTCACTGGGTTTTGTAACCTATGCCCCTTGTCTAGCGAGTGCTACTTAGTTACTGGTGAGTCCCTCTGTCATACAAGTTCCACTGGCCTTGATTCACAGAATCAGGGTAACAACACTTTATTCTTCCTGCCCCAATAACAGAGAAACTGGGGATCCCACACCTGCCAAAGTAACCACTTTCAGTTGTTGTTGTCCCAGGCTAGGCGGGTGGGTGTGCCTATGCAAACAAGATCAGCCCCTGAAGTTCTTTTCCACCCTTGCCATAATTCACCACCAGATGTCAGGGTAGAGCTTATCCGGACTCTGCTTACATATATAAACAGACCTCTTCATGAATACAGTAGTTGTGAATTTGTACCACTTCTGTTTTGTCTCAGTCACATAAAAAAAGCAGAATTTATGTTCTTCCAGAGCATTTAAATATCTCCCCTCTTTCAGCAACTGGGCAAATGCTGATTAATGTTGGGGGAACCTCCTCTTTCAATCTGCAAAAGATCTCAACTTATTATTCTCTTACATTATTAGTATATGTACATTCATCCCTGATGTAACTTCATCAAATGCTGCACCAATGGAAACCTCAACTGAGCAGTTAGGTCAGCTTTACAGTCTTTTTGTGCAAAGGGACAAAGTGGTGCAAAGGTGCTGTGTCATGGGCACAAAAGCAGTGTTAATACATCCAGGTATCCTGCTCAGTGCCAGTCCTGCATGTTATACTATAAATAATAATATCACTTAGCTCTTATAGTGCTTTTAATCTGTATCTCTCAAAGTGACTTTGGGGGTTAGAATTTCCAGAGTATTAAGGTGAGAAATACTAAATGACAGCATTTAACGTGTCTTTAACAAATGATCTAGAATTCCAACACTGAAGTATTGCCTGTCCTACTCATATCATCTGGATAGTGTCACTGCTGACTCTTAGACCTAATAAATACAGTTGAGCTATCAGCTACCAGTTTAGAAATAACAGGAGTGTTATAAAACACAAACTCCCATGTGATCAGGTTGCCTCTGTGGTGCCATCTTGTGGCCCATCAGAGCATGACTCACCCAGTTACGGGTCTTCACCATTGTCTGTGAGGTAGCAATCTTTTGTCCACTGGCCAAGGTTCACTTCAATCCTACCCCTTTCTGGAGTGTTACGGTACAAAGGAAGTCAGGAACCAAACAAAACACAACTCAAAACCTCCAGTGGGACCCTTCTATTTAAGGCTTGTCTCCAAACAGTCCATGCTTCCATTGATCCCCCAGAGTCTGGTTGTCCCTTCTAGCAGGGACTTATCTGGCCAGCAAGTTAGCCGAGTCCGAGACCTGTAACCAGGCTTCTCTTCCATCAAGAGAAGCAGAGTGTTGCTGTTCTTCTGGGTCAGCCCTGAACTGGGCTCAGTCTCCACCTTGTAGTTCCCCTTTCCATACCTGATGTTTGCTGCAGCTGAGTGTGGCAGGACCAACTTGGTCCACAGGCTTTCCTTAACCCTCTCATTGTCAGTGTGAGGCCTATCTGCCCCATCCCATCCCATCCCAATCCTGTTATTTGAGTTTGGGGTGGATATGGTTTAATGAAGCAATGTGAACATTTGAACAGCAAACAATTAAAATCTTCAGAAGAAATAACCTGCTGGTTTGTTGTGGTAACTAAGACTGTGTGAAACTCACTGATTTACCAGAAAGCATGCAAAAGTTTTTGTGGAATGATTCTCTATGAGATAGCGCTTCATGTTTGTTTTCATACACAAGCTTCAGGTTTGAACCCACAAGTTGCACTGGAAGTCAGCTGAAATACTAGATATTCATCTCATTTCATTGCAAAACCATGTGAAATCATGAATGATTTGATGCAAAATCATGAACTAGCTCAGATTTGCTCTGAAGGTTCAGAAACCTTCATGAACTTTTTGATAAACATGCTCAGAGCTTTAAATTTATAACAAACCAGGCAAGCTTTATTAAATCATTTTAGTTCTGAGACTTATTTTGGATAAGTCTGTTTGTTTGTTTGAAGGACCATGTGCTGTGGCTGGCAGTTGGAAGCTGTGAGCTTCAAAGGAAGGTCTGAAAGTTGGAAGCCTCTGGTAATTGGCTGAGCCTTAATCAGTGGGCGGGGCATTCACATAGGCCAGGGCTTTATAAAGCAGCTCACAAGCGACCAGGGAGCTTTTGCAAACAGGGGCTGCTAACAGGGAGTTTCACCAGGGAGTTTGGAAGGGGAGTGGGACGGGAGCGGGGGTCCCTTTATTCCCCTTAAAACCTATAAACCAAACTACATTCAAAACCTTTTGCTTAAACAACCCTTTCATTAACTAGGAGACAATGCAGGCAGAAGCCCAGCTGCAGAGTGGGGGCTATCCAGTTTATTGCACTGAGTGCAGCATGTATGATAACCTGCCCTGTGGGCGAGTGGCGTATGTGTGCATTCGGTGCAAGGAGCTCCTGGCCCTCAGAGACCACATAAGGACTTTGGAGGCCAGGGTAGCGGAACTGGAGGAGCTAAGGGAGGCAGAGAGATATGTTGATGAGGCTTTCCGGGACACTGTAGAATTATCCCACCTCCGGTCAGACAGCCCCTGTGCTGTTGAGGAGGATGAAAGACCCAGGGAAGCAGAGCAGTCAACGGGAGCAGAGGGAAACCTTCCCATAGTTGGGACCCTCCTTCCAGAGGGTGCTGGGATTACCTCTCGCACTGAGGTTGCCTCTCCAGGGGAGGGAACTCCAGTTGCTAGGAAAAGGCAGGCATTAGTAATGGGAGATTCGATCATTAGAAACGTAGATAGCTGGGTTTGTGATGACCGGGAGAACCGCATGGTGACTTGCCTGCCTGGTGCGAAGGTTGCGGATCTCTCGAGGCATTTAGACAGACTTATGTGTAGTGCTGGGGAGGAGCCGGTGGTCGTGGTACATGTAGGTACCAATGACATAGGGAAGGGTAGGAGAGATGTCCTGGAGGCCAAATTTAGGCTGCTAGGGAAGAGACTGAAATCCAGGACCTCTATGGTGGCATTCTCAGAAATGCTCCCAGTTCCATGCGCAGGGCCAGGTAGGCAGGCAGAGCTTCAGAGTCTCAATGCGTGGATGAGACGATGGTGTAGAGAGGAGGGGTTTACATTCATTAGGAACTGGGGAAACTTTTGGGATGGGGGGAGCCTATATAGGAGGGATGGGCTCCACCTAAACCAAAGTGGAACCAGACGGCTGGCACTAAACATGAAAAAGGTTGTAGAGCAGTTTTTAAACTAGGAGATGGGGGAAAGCCGACTGCTGCAGAGGAGCATGTGGATTGGACAGAGACTTCTCTTAGGGGAGAGTCTAATGATAGAGAATCTCCAGGTTATAGTCAGGAGCAGAGGATGGAAGAGGATAAAGTAGGGGCCAGATCAGATGATAAACATTCATATAAAAAAGAATCTAACACATCAGAAAAGGGCAGACAAATAAACAGTGACAAGTTTTTAAAGTGCTTGTACACAAATGCTAGAAGTCTAAATAATAAGATGGGTGAACTAGAGTGCTTTGTGATAAAGGAGGATATTGATATAATAGGCATCACAGAAACCTGGTGGACCGAGAGCAATCAATGGGACACAATCATTCTGGGGTACAAAATATATCGGAAGGACAGAACAGGTCGTGCGCGGGGGAGGGGGGGGGGAAGGGCACTATATGTGAAAGAAAATGTAGAATCAAATGAAGTAAAAATCTTAACTGAATCCACATGTTCCATAGAATCTCTATGGATAGAAATGTCATGCTCTAATAAGAATATAACATTAGGGATCTATTATAGACCACCTGACCAGGACAGTGATAGTGATGATGAAATGCTAAGGGAAATTCGACAGACTATCAAAATTAAGAACTCAATAATAGTGGGGGATTTCAATTATCCCCATATTGACTGGGAACATTTCACTTCAGGACGAAATGCAGAGATAAAATTTTTCAATACTTTAAATGACTGCTTCATGGAGCAGCTGGTACGGGAACCCACAAGGGGAGAGGCAACTCTAGAGTTAGTCCTGAGTGGAGCGCAGGAGTTGGTTCAAGAGGTAACTATAACATGACCTCTTGGAAATAGTGACCATAATACAATAGCATTCAACATCCCTGTGCGGGGAAGAACATCTCAACAGCCCAACACTGTGGCATTTAATTTCATAAGGGGGAACTGTGCAAAAATTAGGGGATTAGTTAAACAGAAGTTAAAAGGTACAGTGACTAAAGTGAAATCCCTGCAAGCTGCATGGGTGCTTTTTAAAGACACCATAATAGAGGCCCAACTTCAATGTATACCCCAAATTAAGAAACACAGTAAAAGAACTAAAAAAGAGCCACCGTGGCTTAACAACCATGTAAAAGAAGCAGTGAGAGATAAAAAGACTTCCTTTAAAAAAATGGAAGTCAAATCCTAGTGAGGCAAATAGAAAGGAGCATAAACGCTGCCAAATTAAGTGCAAGAATGTAATAAGAAAAGCCAAAGAGGAGTTTGAAGAACGGCTAGCCAAAAACTCCAAAGGTAATAAAAAACATTTTGTTAAGTATATCAGAAGCAGGAAGCCTGCTAAACAACCAGTGGGGCCCCTTGATGATCGAGATACAAAAGGAGCGCTTAAAGACGATAAAGTCATTGCGGAGAAACTAAATGGATTCTTTGCTTCAGTCTTCACGGCTGAGGATGTTAGGGAGATTCCCAAACCTGAGCCAGCTTTTGTAGGTGACAAATCTGAGGAACTGTCACAAATTGAAGTGTCACTAGAGGAGGTTTTGGAATTAATTGACAAACTTAACATTAACAAGTCACTGGGACCAGACTGCATTCACCCAAGAGTTCTGAAAGAACTCAAATGTGAAATTGCAGAACTATTAACTAAGATTTGTAACCTGTCCTTTAAATCGGCTTCTGTACCCAATGACTGGAAGTTAGCTAATGTAACGCCAATATTTAAAAAGGGCTCTAGAGGTGATCCCGGCAATTACAGACCGGTAAGTCTAACGTCGTTACCGGGCAAATTAGTCGAAACAATAGTTAAGAATAAAATTGTCAGACACATAGAAAAACAAACTGTTGAGCAATAGTCAACATGGTTTCTGTAAAGGGAAATCGTGTCTTACTAATCTATTAGAGTTCTTTGAAGGGGTCAACAAACATGTGGACAAGGGGGATCTAGTGGACAGAGTGTACTTAGATTTCCAGAAAGCCTTTGACAAGGTACCTCACCAAAGGCTCTTATGTAAATTAAGTTGTCATGGGATAAAAGGGAAGGTCCTTTCATGGATTGAGAACTGGTTAAAAGACCGGGAACAAAGGGTAGGAATTAATGGTAAATTCTCAGAATGGAGAGGGGTAACTAGTGGTGTTCCCCAAGGGTCAGCCCTCGGACTAATCCTATTCAACTTATTTATAAATGATCTGGAGAAAGGGGGTAAACAGTGAGGTGGCAAAGTTTGCAGAGGATACTAAACTGATCAAGATAGTTAAGACTAAAGCAGACTGTGAAGAACTTCAAAAAGATCTCACAAAACTAAGTGATTGGGCAACAAAATGGCAAATGAAATTTAATGTGGATAAATGTATAGTAATGCACATTGGAAAAAATAACCCCAACTATACATACAATATGATGGGGGCTAATTTAGCTACAACAAGTCAGGAAAAATATCTTGGAGTCATTGTGGCTAGTTCTCTGAAGATGTCCGCGCAGTGTGCAGAGGCGGTCAAAAAAGCAAACAGGATGTTAGGGATCATTAAAAAGGGGATAGAGAATAAGACTGAGAATATATTATTGCCCTTATATAAATCAATGGTATGCCCACATCTCGAATACTGCGTACAGATGTGGTCTCCTCATCTAAAAAAAGATATACTGGCACTAGAAAAGGTTCAGAAAAGGGCAACTAAAATGATTAGGGGTTTGGAACGGGTCCCATATGAGGAGAGATTAAAGAGGCTAGGACTCTTCAGCTTGGAAAAGAGGAGACTAAGGGGGGATATGATAGAGGTATATAAAATCATGAGTGATGTGGAGAAAGTGGATAAGGAAAAAAGTTATTTACTTATACCCAGAATACAAGAACTAGGGGTCACCAAATGAAATTAATAGGCAGCAGGTTTAAAACAAATACAAGGAAGTTCTTCTTCACACAGCGCACAGTCAACTTGTGGAACTCCTTACCTGAGGAGGTTGTGAAGGCTAGGACTATAACAGCGTTTAAAAGAGAACTGGATAAATTCATGGTGGTTAAGTCCATAAATGGCTATTAGCCAGGATGGGTAAAGAATGGTGTCCCTAGCCTCTGTTTGTCAGAGGATGGAGATGGATGGCAGGAGAGAGATCACTTGATCATTGCCTGTTAGGTTCACTCCCTCTGGGGCACCTGGCATTGGCCACTGTCGGTAGACAGGATACTGGGCTAGATGGACCTTTGGTCTGACCCGGGACAGCCGTTCTTATGTTCTAAGCAAGTGTTATCATTACACTTGCTAAAAATATCAAAGAACTGTTCTAACACAGTTCCCATTCTTTCCCAAAAGTTACTGTTTGACAAAATTCTTCCAGCGATGGTAGCAAATGTCATTCTAGCTCCCACCTGCAGCCAGCAGAGCAGGAGGTGTTGCCAATAGGTGGAGCAGTCTGTTCCTTTTACCATGTATCCTAGAGAGCATTTTTAATGCACTGCTTAGGAGAAGCAGACTCTAAACCCATTAAAAATCTAATGTTTTGAAAATTCATCACAAAGTGTCACCTTTGTAATGTGCTTCTTTCCTGCCTTGGGCGTGATATTCCAGATCGCAATATTGACAATTCAAACTGTAATCACACAAGTATAATGCACCATAACTGTTCCAGCAGTTTGACATTTGGCAAGTTTACTAAGACCTTAATAACAATGTATTATTACATTTGATATGCTTTCCTTAATTCATTATGGAAGCAGCCTTTAGGAATAGAAATTGAACTTCTGAAATTGATTAGATTGTTCTGAATTTAATAGCATGGAGATTGTGTGGACTCAACTGGATAGCTGTTGTTCCAGAGAGATGTCAAACTAATTTACTGATCATAAACCTTTTATTTTATGGAGCATCTCCTATTCTCAAGTAGTTAGGCTCAAGTCAGGAATACCACCTAAAGTCTAATATTTGTGTTCAAAGGACAGTAACCATTTTTAACCAAATGAGAACAATGGCCTATTCTAAGATTATTATTTTTTTAGCACGACTTATTTCTATTCTATGTCTCTACAATTGTGATTTATATTTTGTAAATGTTAATGCCACTTCTAAGTTTTACATTCTAAAGCAGAAAGCAACATGGTCCGGACAAACACGCAAGAGCTGGGAATCAGGAAATCATGAATTCTAATCCCAGACTTGTCACTAACTCGTTGTATGGCTTTGGGAAAGACACTTCACCTCTCTGATTCCGTTTCCTCATGTGTAAAATGGGGATAACATTTGCTTATCCATCTTAAGGCTGTGAGGATTAGTTAATGCTTGTACAAAGCTACGAATAGGAAAAGTGCTGAGTATTGGGACTAAATCATAATAAATCTAGCTATGTCACCATTCAGGGGTTGACACTCCTCTTCTACAATTGCTAGAAACAGCTGAGAATTTGTAGTATACATAACCAGAAACAATGCACACCACAGCTGCCAGTTAAATCTCACATATGGAACATGAGAAATAGAACTCAAATTCTGCTTCAAAAAACATAGGCCTCTATCGCTTGAGCTCAATAATCTTAGCTCTTAGCTAGTTATCAGTATTATCATCATCTTTGTGGGGGTGGGGGGGTTGTTATAGTTGTACATAATAGAAATGTTTATCTTTTTCCTTTTTAAAAAACCCACCAACCTAGGAAGTTACATATGAATAAACTACATTGAAATAAAAGTTATTTAGGTTCCTCAAATGGTAGGAAATGCCAAATTTAAGGCTGCAACCTTAATCCTGCTGTCTTGTGTGTATGTGTGATGATGCAGTCTTTAATTACATGATCTATAACAGGGCTCAAAAAAGAACTAGATAAATTCATGGAGGATAGGTCCATCAATGGCTATTAGCCAGGATGGGCACGGATGGTATCCCTAGCCTCTGTTTGCCAGAAGCTGGGAATGGGCGACAGGGGATGGATCACTTGAGGATTACCTCTTCTCTTCATTCCCTCTGGGGCATCTGGCATTGACCACTGTCGGAAGACAGGATACTGGGCTAGATGGACCTTGGTCTGACCCAGTATACGTTCTTATCTGTAGTAAAGGATGCCCCCGAATTATGATTTATTACTATTTAAGAATTGCCCAGGCATCAAGGCCTTTTAGAAAGACAGAACAGAGGGCTAAGAAAATAAAAGCCCAAAGTCTCCCGGCTAGTTTTCTTCAATAATCTGAGCAACTTCAGAGTTGCTGCAGCCTTTTGCAAGAACATACTGCTGGTGCAGCTAAAGAGACTTCCCCTTTCCCCCTGTCTGTGAATAAGTGAATGAATTAAAATTTAGATTAATATCAAACATTCAGATATTATATGATGTGCCAAATATAGTAGTAAAATAGGGAATTTGATGGAATAGAATATTATAGTTAAAACTGATATAAAAGGAAAGTCAACTATAAATGATACAGCTTTGGGCAAAATATTATAAACTTTAATGACAGGGGTTGCATTCATATTGATTTCTTTTAATTTAAGTAATAAAGTGAAGAAATAAGGTTATATTTGCAATCAAGCATGTTTATGCTATCAAGTTAGTAAAATACACCTGTGCTAATAGAGGCAGTAAATAAAAGGAACTAAAAGCAAATAATGTGTTTATAAGGACACTTGACCACAAAATGGAATAATGAGAGATGTAACTGTTTGGTTAAAATTGCATAGGCTCATCTCAGCCATACATACCACCAAGGTCCCTTGTTAAAACAAGGAGAACAGAAATGGATGATTTATACAGTTGTTCCAGTCTGCTGGTGAATAACAGTTCTTGAAGTGACTTTTCTTTGTATAATGGACTGTTAAAATAAGTTTAAAAAGCACCCAGAAAATACATAGGCACTTTGTAGAAGTTATATGAACCTGAACATTTCAGAAGCCAGCAAAGCGTTGATGGAGAAACTACAACTTGAGCAAGCATAACCACAAACTTGGTTAAGGAATGAACTGCAATTCATCAGCGTAGCGTAGCAATGGAAAGCGACTTGTGGAGGTAAATGGCTGTCTGGAGCAAATCAGACAGTGTTTAAGGTACATCCCGAGATGGTTGTACCAACAGTTATGACCTAACTTGTCTTATACAAGCTGGTGCATGTGAGAAAATGTGTTGCATAAAAAGAGATTGGAAAATGTCAGTCCAGTTGTAAGAACTCAAAAGCTGACGTCACGTTCCCTGACTGGATAGTGAGAGAGGACAACTCATTTTAGTTGGATATTTTGAATCTTCATGAGAAGTATGGGTCACCCCACCAGCACCTCCAGAAAGAGGAACTAAGTTGAACCACCCAGGAGAAATAGGATAAAATGACCTGTCTCCTTCAGCACTTTTGCTTTTTGAAAGCGAAGACGCCTGGAAGAGAGAAGATTGAGGTCCTGGGCCGGCCACCTGGGAGTCCTTTTGGTGACATCAAGTACCTACCTTCGATAAGCATCTTTAACTGTCTTTCTATTTTCCAGCAATTTAGGTTGCCCGCTTGTGCACCGGCAAAAAGACTATAGTTATGTCCGTCCTTCACACCACCTGTGTTTGCGCCATCAACTCTAGCTGTGAATGATAACGGAGCTGAAAACTGACACCTGAACAATGATCCAGTGATAAGTAACACAGACTCTCTCTTAGGTGACCTCCCAAATCAGTCAACTGACCACTTCCTGAAACTGTACCTAATTAGTAAGGATGTGTACATGCCTGTGTATGTGTTTTAAAGATGGTCAGTGTTACAGTGAAAGTCTTTGTTTTGTAACATGTTCCTATCAAGATTGTTGTAATGTAGCTTTAAAACTGAACAAATTACTGTTGTTAACTAAGATTGTAGACCACTGTACGTGTGTTCACCATAGTTAATGATTTCATACTGCCTTTCAAGTTCTAGGTGTAAACAGACATAAAATGAGACAAGTGCACAAGCTTTTTGAACTGCACTCAGTTTGTACAGTCTGGCATAAATGTAGGCATTTAAGTTAGATAGTTAGGAGTGTTAGTCAGATCTTGGGCTTATGAGACACTGGGAAATAGGTAGCAAGGGCTGACTACTATAGATCCATTGGAAGGAGATCTTGGTGAACTGGCATGTAAGTAGTTGACCAAATTTTCTTGTAAGTTTTGAATTGTTTTCCTCTGATAGTGTTGGCAACATTGGAGCTGACAACCAGTTGGCACAAGTGAGGCCCTATTCTGAGGGGCTCAGTCAAAAATCTAAACAAAATCACCTTTCCAAGATAGTAATTGAGTATAAGTTTTAATATTCTATTCTGATTGTGTGAGTTGATTCTGAAAACTGGAATGGTTAGAATGACAATTTTTCTAGTTTATGTTAGCCAAATCATAGTCCAATACTATTTTTGTCTTCCTATATCCTATATTATTAGTTGCTATTGTTAAAGATTTTTAATAAAACTCTATACAACTAAATTAAACTCAAGTGTTTTCCTTTAGTTAAGCAATCAAAATTAAAAGAACCCTAAGAAAGGTGGTATGGGTAATCATTTAACTAGTTGCTAAACTAAAATTTGTTATATATCCTCCAGATCACATACTATTTTTCATAAGACCTCAGGCTCATTCAGTGCTCAGAATGGATGCATAAGGGACAGAATTAAGGTTGCAAGGGAAACTGGAAATCTGGCAGTTCTTAACCTTTAAGTGCTTGACTTTCAGACCTAAATAATTCTTCTTTAACTCAAGGTTTTTATGTAATAAGTTAAACATTGTTAAGGGGCAAGGAGTCTACATTAGGCCACGCCTACATTTAAAATTTAGGTTGACATTGCAATGTCACTCAAGGGTGTGAGTTTTTTACACCCTTGAGTGTCATAGGCTATGTCTACACTACGCAACTTTTAGTGACAGGGCCGTGCCACTACAGTCACATCGCTAAAAGGCACGCAGTGTAGCCGCTGTTTGTTAGCTCTCCTGCCGACAAAAAACGTCCACCCCCAACGAGTGGTGTTAGAGTTGTCGGCAGGAGAGCGCTCCTGCTGACAAAGAGCGGTTCACATCGGAGCTTGCTGTCGGCAAAAATTTTGTCTTTCAGAGGTGTTAAAAAAACAAAAAACAAACAAACAAAAAAACCCCCACACCCCTGAAAGACAAAAGTTTGTCATTTAGTTGCCAGTGTAGACATAGCTTTAGTTAAGTTGACCTAACTCCCAGCGGACACACCAGTATGTTGATGGAGAAATTCTTCCAGTGTGTCTCAGAGAGGTGGATTAAGTACAGCAATGGAAAAACCCCTTCCATCACTGTAGGAAATGTTTGCACGACAGTGGTACAGCTGCAGCACTGTAGCTCTGCTGCTGTAGCACCTGTATTGTAGACAGAGCCTTAATAAATCCAAGTAGTAATTAGTAGTCTAACAGAAGTCTGGAGAGCCCAATTTGATGGAATACATACATTGAGGGGGCCAGGGAAAAAAAGATGTTACTCTAACTTAGACGCAACTCTCAATTTGGCAAACTGTGTCTAAAACTGAACTTATCTTTCCTCTCAAACCATCTTCTGTCACTTTTGACAATATCATTATCTTTTCTATCACCTAAGCTCCCAGACTTAGCGTTACCTTAGACTCCTCTCTTTCCTTTGATGTCAAATCCACATAATTGCTAAATCCTGTCACATCTTTCACTACATTTCCAAAACGTGTTCTCCCCCTACCATACAGCCAAATTATCCATCTTCCTATTTACCACTTTGACTATGTTCCCTAAGACAATATTGCACTTTTAATAAACAATATATGAAACCAGCACCATGCATCCAACACTAGATCACCAATACAATGCGAACAAGGGAGCAAAGTTAAGGTTGGGCAGGCTGTGTAAGTTGGGTGGGTGATAGTGAAAGACAAAGAATTGTCAATGGCTTTGGGCAAATGGTTAGATCACATTACTGTTCAGTTCCTGACATTCTAACATTTGGGGTATTTTAGAAAATGTCAAATTTTTGTTAAGAAAATGTAACTAGTTTGGGGTGCTACTTGAAGCCCTTTAAACACATTTTCAATTACGACTTTTTAAAAAATGAAGTTATTTTGTTTACAAATATAATTTATGGTAATAGAAGACAGAATAATCAGAAACATTGAGCAAGTCAGATTCCACTTACTGGAGGTCAATGCCATACATAAACATTTGCTAGTTACATTACAAGTTCTCAGTGGCTTGTTGCTGTATGTGACCTTGGGGAATGTAGAAAGTGCCAATGGGTCACACCAGCTTTCTTGAAAAAAAGTAAGGCGAAGATGCCACCTCACATGAATAACATGAATGGATGTTAACTTACTTGATGATTAACATGTCAAGCGTTCATACACACGTTACGGTTATGAAGCTTGTGAGAAAGATTAGAGGCCTAACTTCCACAAGTTACTTTTCTGTCTCTGAGCAGAACAACTACTTTTTTGCATGTTCTTAAAAGAAGAAGAAAAAAAAATAAAGTTTCTCTGCTTAACATCAAAGAAAAAATTAGAACAGTTTAAAATTTTACATACTAAAAATAAAAGAAAATGAGCAGAGGCATAACATCAGTAAAATCCAGCTATGTTAGCCACCGGAATTCTCCATGAAAACCTAAATTGGGCATACTCATATACCCATTTTAATGATACAAAAAGCTCTGCAATGGAAGCAGTGTGCATTAAGGCTATGAAAGTCTTCCAACATTTCTTGATGTATAGCCAGCCATGTCTCTCAGGGGCACAAGATGCTGTACCCTTTCATTTACATAGTAAGCAGTGAAATATCTTATGATGAGACACTATGAACTCTGAAATTGTAATCACAGTGTAATCACGCTTGCAACTGCTCTTTTGTTTTACGTTATCTGTAACTAATGTCTCTCATATGTTTTGGTGATAGCCAGGTGATACACTGCAAAGCCATTTGATAAATTGCATGTATCAAATCGCTGACAGTCTCACCTGCACTTTGTCTACCTCTTTCTCCTGCTTTGGAGTACTTCTAAGGTTCCAAACTTCTGAGCACATACAAACAACTGCCATTTTAAAAAACAAAACAAAGCACCACAACAGCAACCCACCAGAGAAAGGTTTACTACTTGCCTCAAAATGCGGAATGTGCCTTAAAAATTACATTGTTCTCAGATAATTTATTTAGTCCTGGCCAAAGGTGAAAGTAAGCTGGTACGTCCCGGTACGCCGTACGGCAAGAGCCGGTACGCCGTACCGGGGTGGATCAGCTTCCCCTGGCAGCAATTTAAAGGGCCTGGGGCTCCCAGCTAGGGTGACCAGATGTCCCGATTTTATAGGGACAGTCCCGATTTTGGGGTCTTTTTCTTATATAGGCTCCTATTACTCCCCCGATTTTTCACACTTCTTGTCTGGTCACCCTACTCCCAGCAGCGGCTGGAGCCCTGGGCCCTTTAAACTGCTGCAAGAGCCCTGCTGCCGGAGCCCCGGGGAAGCGGCGGCGGGGCTCGGGCGGCGATATAAAGGGCCCGGGGCGCCTGCCGCAGCTACCGCCCCGTGCCCTTTAAATCGTCCCCGGAGACCTGAGGAGGCGGTGGGGCTCCGGCGGCTATTTAAAGGATACGGGGTTGCGGTTGCCACTACCGTCCAGGGGCCCTGGGGTAGCGGCGGCGGTGCTCTGGCGGCAATTTAAAGGACCCGGGGCTCGGCCACTGCTACCGCCCCAGGCCCTTTAACTTGCCGCTGGAGCACCGCCACCACTACCCCAGGGCTCCGGCAGCAGGGTTCCGGGGACGATTTAAAGGGCCTGGGGTGGTAGCGGCAGCCGGAGCCCTTTAAATCACCAGCCGAGCCCCCAGCTGCTGCTGCTACCCCGGGGTTGCGGCAGCGCAGCTTGGTTGTCGATTTAAAGGGCTCAGGGCTCCCACTGCTGCTACCCTCTGGGGCCCTTTAAAATCGCCACCCGAGCCCCACTGTTGGAGCCCTGGGGTAGCGGTGGCGGGGCTCTGGTGGTGATTTAAAGGGCCCGGGACTCCCGGCTGCCACTAGTGCAGCGGAGCCCTGGGCCCTTTAAAGCTCTGCCAGAGGCCAGGGCCCCTTCCGATGGTGATTTAAAGTGCCCGGGGCTCTGCTGCGGTAGCAACAGCTGGAGCCCCGGGCCTTTTAAATCACCCCCTCTGCAGCTGGTAGCTCCAGGGGTGATTTAAAGGGCCCGGGGCTCCCAGCTGCTGCTACCACAGCCCCAGCCCCGGGCCCTTTAAATCCTCATTTAAAGCACCCACCTCTTCCGGTTGAGGGCCCCCCCCCCCAACGACTCCGGAGTACCGGTAAGTCCTTTAAGTTACTTTCACCCCTGGTCCTGGCCCAGTGACAGTTTTAAGGAGCAATATCTTGCAGCCTGTCAGGGTTGGCAATGACAGCTCTACACACGAAATCCCCCTTTTTCTAGAGTATAAAGCTTTGTGGTTTGACTCTGGTTTGCATGCATCATGTGAACACTGCAGCTGCAACTCCGCAGACAATTCTTGTGTAACTGAATATATTACACCATCTTGATTCCCAAGTAATTTTTACATTTGAAATGCACAGCGGCCGATGGGAGCAACTTTGGGTAACTGGAGTAGCTAAAAGTGTGAACTTCACAGTCACAGCCCCCCATTCTCTCTCTGTGCATTCTGTCTGCATCGAAGCAGCTACTCACAGGACTACTGTAATTCCTGAATTGGTGGTTCTCTCACTACAGTGTGCGGAATCTGGAAAAGTATTACATGGGGAAGAGATAGGGAAAAGTCGATTCTAAGAAAAATATTGAATGAAAAATTGTTTCTCTTTTAAAGCTCTCACTCTAATGCCATAACACTGTCAAGGTCCTTTAATTCTAAGTAATACTGAAGTACTAACCTGCAAAGACTCTTGCCCAATGCTGACAAGCACTGGCTCGACGTTGAAGGGACCCAGTTTTACCAGCCAAATAATCTGTTCACATGCTCTGCCAGATATTTGGAATGATCTAAATAACCCTTTTCAGGGCTTTGCCAGTTATGGCTTCCCAAATCCATGCCAATGTCAACTTTCTCGCTCTCTGATATAGATATTACATCTCTTTAAGAGAAAAAAAATTAGAAAATATTTATAAAGATTATTCACCAGTAAAGCCCGCTGCCTTATTAGTAGAACTGGCTGGATGAGAAGAAAAATTATTTCATATTGACTGCCTAATTCTATGAATGCCATCAATTTCCACAGATTTCAATGGGTTGTGAGCACTCATCACCAAACAGGAGGCCTCAGCATACTGCAAGAAGGGGCTTATATTATAAAATGTCCCATGGGATATAACGATACTTGAGTGTAAAGTAGAACTTCTCTGTACTTGGTAGATTCATTCCCTTTAATGAGTGCCATGTTTTGCATTTGGACCTGAATGTGAATATACATACAAATCATTTAATTTCCCTTAATGCATTAGACTAGTAATAAATCCAATTTACTCTTAAATCTACCTTTGAAAGTACAGATTTTTTTAAACTAAACACGCATTTGCTGGTATTATGATTGCAACCGTACTGACTTGAACTGATCAGCACATACACTGGATTTTCTCAGGTTTCCTGTGCAGAGTATACTGTGTGCATCAAAAGGAAAAAAAACTATGTCCTAAATATTTACTTGCATTTGGGACTTTTAAGTCGGCCTAAGGCATAATACCACCTTGTAGGGGGGGAGGTACAAACACCATCCTACTTGTTTCAGAAGTCATTGGTAGCGCTCCTTGCCAGAGCAGTCTGTCTGCCCAACCCGCCCCCTCTGGAGCAGCTAGTGCTCTGACAATACAACAGCCACCTTCCTTTTCCTGCTCTCCTCAGAGTGGCAGTTAAATTACGACTGCCCCTTGAGTGGGTGAACTGAGAGGGAAAAGGCTCCTTGCATTAGTTCCCTGCTCTAGCACACCCAGGCGGGAGTGGCATAATTTGTCCCTAAGTTTCAGCCTGGAGTAGAGAATTTTTTGCAGTGGAGTACAAGTCCTCTGAAAAATAAGGATTCGTAATGGAAACCCTGACAAATCTCTAGCTATAGCAACGTGAATAACACCAGTGTAATTTCTAGCCAAAGAAATTGCTCAGTTTTCTTCTCCAATGCTAGTTGAAAACATTTCTTTGCTGACGCTGTTATCAATCTTATCTAGTGACCTATTTACCTAACGCACACAATTACAGAACATACTCTTATCACAAGTACAGAGTAGGCTGGGACATTAATGATACTGCAAATTCTGTGGAATTGGATTGTTTTAGGCTTGGTCAAAAAGGCCACCTTTCTTTCATGTAAAAAGTCAACAAGCTACCCCAGAGGTTTTGCAAATGGATTTGTTACAGCAATTAATGAAAAAGAAACTATATGAAGATGATAAAAGGTGACTACTATCACCATGCACTGTTACACCAAGGAATCACAAAAAGACCTTTAACACACTGCTCTGGACACTTAGGAAATCAAAAATGCTGTCTGGAAAGTGACATTCCTTGACTTTCAATGAATCAGTCCTGTCTGCTTAGTGTGTGCCCGACATTTTGAGAGAAGGAGAGAGAGAAAGAAACAACACCTAAAACCAAATGAACTTATTTCAACTGTATATGTAATGGAGGCTTTAAAAAGGGGTCAATCGTGCCATTTAGATATGAATTTAAATTGGGTGCAATGCTGAAATATACTCCCCTCTGGAGGAGCCCTACAAATTGTATAAGGCAGAATGCCAGGAACCAGGAAAGAAGCTCTGGAGGGGATAAGTGGCCCATTTGGTTGCCTAATTAAACTGATAGAGTGGATTGGGGCAAAAACTAGGGACAGAAGTATGAAGCAGGCATGTTTAGGCCACATCTAAAAAACATTGAAATTGTGGGGGTAATTGGAATGCCAAGGCATTTTAACTCCTGTAGACATCAGAGGCTCCAACGTGGGATTGGGCCACCCAGTTGCCCATAGATAATAAAACCTTAGTGGATTAGGGGAATGCAGGCCCCCCATGTCTTCTAAAGTAGGGTTGCCAGGTGTCTGGTTTTTGACCGGAATGCCTGGTCAAAAAGGGATCCTGGCGGCTCTGGTCAGCACCGCCGACCAGGCAGTTAAAAGTCTGGTTGGCGGTGCTGCAGGGCTAAGGCAGGCTAGTCCCTACCTGTCCTGGCATCGCGCTATGTCCCAGAAGTGGCCAGCAGGTCTGGCTCCTGGGGGGGGGGAAAATCACGGGGCTCCGCGTGCTGCCCCCGCCCCAAGCACCGGCTCTGCACTCCCATTGGCCGGGAACCATGGCCAATGGGAGCTGGGGTATGTGGGGGCAGTGCATATGGGGGAGAGAGCAGCACATGGAGCCTCCTGGCCCCCTGCTTAGGAGCCGGACCTGATCCAGGACAGGGAGCCTGCCTTAGCCTGCTGTGCCACTGACCGGGAGCCACCCAAGGTAGGCACGTGCCCCAACCCGCTGCCCCAGCCCTGAGCCGAGCCCCCTGGTGTACCCCAAACCCCTCATCCCCAGCGCCACCCCAAAGCACACACCCCCAGCCAGAGCCCTCAACCCTTCCCACACCTCAACTCCCTGGCCAAGCCCGGAGCCCTCATCCCCTCCCACACTATCCCCCTGCCCCAGCCCAGTGAAGGTGAGTGAGGGTGGGGGAGAGTGAGCCACTGAGGGAGGGGGAAATGTAGTGAGTGGGGGGTGGGGCCTCAGGGAAGGGGAGGGCCCAGGGGTGTTCAGTTTTGTGCAATTAGAAAGTTGGCAACCCTATTCTATACTCAAATACTAAACCTTTTAAAGCTCCATCTATAACTCAACTAATATTGGCTGTGGCTTGGAAGTGTTCATTTTGTTCCAGCTGATTACAGACAAATGGAATTCTTTAGTCCGATTGCCTGGGTTTACTTAGGCCTAGTCTATACTATATAGTTAAGTCAATATAAGGCAGTGTACGTCGACCTGTGGAGGTGTACACACTACAACGCTCCTCCTGCCGATTTAATGCTCTGCTACATTGACATAATAAAACCACCTCAACGAGAGGCGTAGCGCTTATAGAGTAATTAGAGCGACGCAGTGTCAGTGTAGACACTGGGTTGCTTATGTCACTCTAAGTGGCCTCCAGGAAGTGTCGTACATTGCCCATTGTGACCACTCTGGTCACCAGTTCGAATTCCGCTGCCCTGCAGTCAGGTATACAGGCATGTGCCCTTCCTACTTTAAAACCCTGGGAATTTTTGAAATTCCTCTTCCTGTTTGCTTGGCATGGAGCGCTCACGTCACATCTGCCCAGCTGCCCATGCCAGCTGTCTGCAGCAGACATGCTCCTGTCTGGAGTACACTGAAGTTATTGGATCTGCTGTGTCTGTGGGGAGAAGAGGCTGTGCAACTACAGCTCCGCTCAAACCGCAGGAACTTTGATACCCATGGGGAGATTGCTTGTGGCATGGATGAGAAAGGGCACGATAGGGACACACAGCAGTGTTGTGCCAAGATCAAGGAGCTGAGACTGGCGTAGCAGAAAGCAAGGGAGGCCAATCATCACTCTGATGTGTTGTCAAAGACATGCCACTCCTACAAGGAGTCATCCTTGTGGCAACCCCACTTCCATGGCCAAGAGCCCCATAGATACTTTGGGGGGGGGGACTGGAGACAATAGCCAGCAGAGTGAACCCCAAGGATGACGTGATGGATGAGGAAGTGGAGTTGGAGAAGGATAGGGGACATGAGACAGGGATATCCGGTGGCATGGCGAGCCAGGACCTCTTAACAACTCCGCAGGGGTCTAGCTAGTCCCAGCACTCTTGCTCTGGCACGCCTGATGCAGGAGTGGGGAGTTCCAGTAAGTACTCCTTGTGCTTTGATACTGCAGGGAGACATGAGATAGAGCTGTGCTTTTTTAAATCAGGTTGGAAGAGGGATTGAAATAACCAAACACAGGCACCATTTGTATCTGTTTCTTGTTCCCCGTGCAGCCAGGCAGAGGGAGCCCTGCAGAAAAGTTTGCTGATGCACACCGGGATGTCCCAGGAATCCTCCTTAGAGATCTCTAGGAAAACTTTCCTGGAGGTACTCCACAATCCTCTGCTAAAGGTTTCTTGGGAGGGATGCCTTGTTTCTTCCCCCGCTGTAGGAAACTTTGCCGTGCCAATCAGCAATTATTTCTGCAGGCAACAAAGCAGCACATAGGCGAGCAGTATACAGACCCGGTCTGTAGCCAAACGCAAGCAGGAACTTCAAATTGCATCCTCAGTTACCCTCATGAGCAAAATATCAGCTGCTATCACCTCTGTCTATGGAAAATGGTGCCAGTACTCAGAATAATGGCCCAAGGTGCTTGTAGTGATACCCCTGTGGAAACCCTCCCCCTCGTCCCAATTTGTCCCTTCCCCTCCCTGGGCTAAACTGACCATGGCTGGGGCTCCCACCTGTGTGTCTGCCAAGGGGAAGTGAGAAAGTGGTGTTTATAGCTTGTTTTAATCAAGGCTGTGAGTACACTAACAATAGTGCCTCTGTCTATTGTTTCTTTAGCATCTACAGATATGCCCTTGATGGTCTCCTCCTGCACACCAGGTGAACAGCTCCATCACATAAGGAGACGAAATAGGAGGAGTAAGGAAGACATGTTCCAGGAGGTGCTGCAATCCTCTGATGCTTCTGATTGCAAGCAGAGAGCATGGAGAGAGGCTATCAATGAGAAACTGCATATGGATAGCCAGGAGAGGAAGCAGGGGCAGGAGTAGATGATACAGCTGCTACAGGACCAAACAGACATGCTAAGGTCCCTGACTGAACTGCAGACAGAACACATCCATGCTCGTCTTCCCTTGCAGCCCATACAGAACTGCCTTCCATACCCTCCCTACAATCCTCCCCGCACATTCCTCACGTGTTCCTGGGCCATCTCAGTACCTCATGCACTCCACCCCCAAGGGACGTGTATCACAATGACAGCTGGA
Organism: Malaclemys terrapin pileata; assembly: GCF_027887155.1. Lineage (NCBI taxonomy): Eukaryota > Metazoa > Chordata > Testudines > Emydidae > Malaclemys > Malaclemys terrapin. The sequence continues at coordinate 10,151,234 of NC_071520.1, read as the reverse complement.
CATACACCCAACTGCGAGAGCCTCATTTGAAAATGTGCTTTTCATTTTCATGTCCCTTTCAGAACATATCACCATTGAATAAAAATGAACTTATAGAAAGATAAGAAATCTTTGTGTCCTACAAATGGTGATTGCTGCTGAAATTCATACACAGTGGCAATTAGTGCATCAGCATTGTAAAATTAACACACACACCGAGTCATTACAAGGTTCGTACTACAGTGCAAGAAAACAATGCCTGGTTAAATGCATCACAGTCAGACATATTACTTGGGTTCATTGTCAAAATGCTCCTTTAAAGACTCCCTGATTCAAATAGCACCCTGTTGAGCCCCTCTAACAGCCCTCATATCTGGCTGCTCAAAATCAGCAGCCAGACGATCTACCTCAACGCTCAACCCCTGTGGAAACTTCTCCCCCTTAGTTTCATAAATGTTATGCAGAGCACAGCAGGTTGCTATGACCATGGGAATATTTTCCTCATTGAGGTCTAACCTGCCAAAAAGGCAGCGCCAGCGACCCTTTAATCAGCCAAAGGCTCATTCAACAGTCATTCTGCACCTACTGAGCCTGTCGTTGAAGCGCTCCTTGCTGCGGTCAAGGTTTCCAGTGTAAGGCTTCATAATCCATGGGAGCAAGGGGTTGGCCGGGTCTCCAAGGATCACTATTGGCATCTCCACATCCTCAATTGGAATCTTCTGGTCTGGAAAGAAAGTCCCTGCTTGAAGTTTTCTGTACAGGCCAGTGTTCCTGAAGATGGGTACATCATGCACCTTTCCCGACCGCCCCACGTTGAGGTCAGTGAAACAAACCAGGTGATCCACCAAAAAACTTACAAGACCATAGAAAAGTAGCCCTTTCTGTTGACAATCTGTCACAGGGTGGTCTGGGGCCAAAATGGGGATATGCATGTCATCTATTGCCCCACCGCTGTTCGGGAATCCCATTGCTCCAAAGCCATTCACTATTTCCCGTACATTTCCCAGAGTCACAGTCCTTTGTAGCAGGAGGCGATTAATGGCCCTGCACACTTGCATCACTACAACCCTCACGGTGGACTTCCCAACTCCAAACTGATTCGCAACTGATTGGTAGCAATCTAGAGTTGCCAGCTTTCACACAGGGATACCAACTCGCTTCTCCACCGTTAGAGCAGCTGTCGTTCTGGTGTCCTTGTACTGGAGGGCAGGGACGAGCTCCACACACAGGAAAGTGGCTTTTCACACCTGAAATTTCTGAAGCCACTGCTCGTCATCCCATCCCATAATGATGCAATCCCACCACTCAGTTCTGGGCGCAGGAATCAAGCACTGACAGTCCACTGTGTGCAGCTACTCCGTGAATGTCAGCAGCAATCTTGAATCGTTTCTTTCCATGGCATGCAGCAGGGCAGACACCATGCAGTCATTTTCAGACTTGGAGCTCATGAAATACTGCGGGATCAGCTGCATAGTGTTCATAATGCTCATTACAATATTGGACAGCAGTGTAGGATCCGAGCTGTGAGACAGAAATGGTGGGTGCGCAGTTTACAGGAGCTGTCGAAAAGCAGCGTGAAACATAGTCAGAAGCCCATGGAATGCTGGGATGGAGAAAACTGCATGATGGGATGGTGAGCCTGCTCCCATGAGTCACTGTGAACCCTTTCCAGAACACCCAGCGGCAGATGGTGGTGAGTTGCACAGTGGAATAGGTACCCACGGTGCTCTGCCCTCTCTGTCAATGCAAGAGCACCAACTGTGGACGCGATCTACCGTTATACGGAGCGTTGTGTGGACATGCAAAAGTGGTTTAATTACAGCAGTGGATCATCATTGACAGAACATAAGCTGACTTTGTAGTGTAGACATGGCCTTACTGTTTTCATTGTAAGGTAGACAACACATTCCAAATAGTTATTTAAGCATGAAAGGAGTAGATTTTTCAGATGGGCAAAAGCTAAAATATTTAAAAACCAGCTGTAAGTTTCCAGGGAGAACAGATTTACTTAAATAATAATAATGCAGAAACAAACAGAAAAAAATACAGCTATTTTGACATATTTGTTGGCTAGAATCATACTGATCACCACCAATCACTTAAATAATACCCTAGATGTCCAATTAGCTAACGATTATTGCACCCTATGCCCATATCTTCCTATGTAATCACTTCATAATAAGTCCTCAATCACTTTTAGCCCATTTTAGGAGCTTTTCAATTTAGGAAGTAATGGTTGTCAATAGAGAATAGCTCACAGGAGAGCACCAACTCAAGTCCTATTAAATCCAGAGGGTTACAGAGTTTTGCTGTTTACAGACATTACTGTTATTCACCATCATTATTCTCTGGCCATGTTGGTGATCAAAACAAATGCTAATTTTTGGGAGCAAATATATTCATTGAAGAGATTAAGCTTTTCATTTCTAGGAAGACTACTGCTCTCACTCACCCAGTGGTAAAAAAGTATAGTTCTCATGTCTGCAGTCATCAGATACATACTGAATTACAAAATAATCAAGTATATGGCCATTCTTCAGGACTTGTAGGCTTTTGGGAGTAAAATCATGTTTTATGCTATAATTAGGTTGAGATTTTCAAAGCTGAGCAGGGGATTTAGGCACACAGTGCCCATATAAATGAATGGGAGTTGAATGGTTAAATCCCCTTAGTGGCTCTGAAAACCTCAAATTTAAGCTGCTACCATCATATGCAGTATTTTCAATGCACCTACCTGGTTTAGATCAAATTACTCTTCATAGAAATTATACATTTTAACCTGCTCATTTAGTTCAAATCTCAATCAGCTGAATTCAAATTTCTTTCCAGAACCGTCATCTTCTGTGCAAAATTACCATTGAGTTTCAAGATTAGGGTAGGAGTCTAAATAATCAACAGTTGCTGCTGAATATCTAAATGTAAAAGGTACTTCTAGGGTCCGAGGGAAGGGCATTTCAGTGGTTACATGCTATAAAGGCAAAAATAGTGTCATGGGCAAAAATACTGGCAAAACTTGCTGTATACCTACATACCCATAGAACCAAAAGCCTTTTCCCTTTCAAGATGATAGGATGTTAGAAGCTCAGTCAAATATAGTGCATGAGAGCCAATCTCTGTTTAGAGCTTTAAAAACATTCCATCCAAAACTTTAAGCAGTATATGTATTCCAACACACAATCAGTGCAGAAAATTAAGCAACACCTAAATCCCTTCGTGGATCTGGGACACAGTCACTATAGCTTGCTTTATAATTGCAAAGTCAGAGAGAGAAAGATGACTCCATTCTGGGAATATTCAGACAAGAAATGTTGCTTCGCTTGGAGGAGAGCATAAACAACAACTCAGTGAATTATAGATTTCCTTGCATGAACCAACAACAGTGAAGAAAACAAACGCAAACGGTGGGACTTTGCAATTGACTCTCAAGTGTTGGCAACCAAGCAAATGATATTTTTGGCCTCGTAACTCAATCATTAAATCAGACAGTAAAAGGGACCTATGGAAGAGTAAACCCCCTTACCGAGCGCCTGTGTAACAGCAAAAGGAGACCAGTAGGAGGTGAGAATTACACTGGCAGTCAAAGTAGCATATAAATAATCATAGTTAACCATAGCAGACTTTCTACGAACTCAAATACAGATACATTTTAGAACATAAAATATGCTGCGATAACATCTAAAACTGTACATCTGTATCTCTACTTGATACCAGAGCTTTCACACCACCTCTCTAACAGCTCTCCTCAATCCTAACCCCCATCCCCCAGACTTTTCCTTTGCTCCATCACCCGTCTCCAATTCTGAGGTGTCCCTCTTATGCTCAACTTCCAACCCATTGTCCCATCCCCGAGACCCCATCTTTTCCCGATTCCTAGCTCATCCTTCCCTCATCCTCAGTCATTTTCTCTTTATTTGCTCCTTCCCTTCCATTTTCAAGAATGATCTGGTTACCTCTCCTTAAAAATGCTGTATATTCCCATTACCTCAGTTTTCTCTTGGATCCCCCCCCCCCAATCGTCTTTCTAATTTCTCCACTCTACTGAAACTGCTCTTACTAAAGCCTCCAAAGACCAAGTTTAAAAGGCTCTTCTCTGTTCTTAAACTGCAAAATATAAGGTCAAAGCACTTTCCTCTGGTCTAATTTTTCTACTGATGTTCTGTGGTATCATTACTAATTTGATTATATTGGAATGATGGATTAATAGGCTGGCACAGCACGTTTCACACTGCCTTTTTGGTCTTTAAGCAAAAATTGACTATTCTTTTCCAGTGGAATGTGCCTCTACAATTTACTTACAAGATGATCCTCTCTGCTTTGCTATTAAAACCAGAAATGAAAAAAATTAAAAAGTTAATAATTCAGAAGAGGAATTTTCTTATGTTCTTACCTGAGGCATCTGTCCTAAATAGTGGAGGGTGAGTTTCTTTGGCTCTAGGTAGAGAATTTCTCCAAGCTCCTGGTAAGGTTTCCAGCTGGGTGTCCAATATCCATGCTGAGTGAGTTGCTTGTGTCTCCTGTGGTAGTTCTCCCAAAACATTTGCTCCCTTGTGGATTCCCAGCAGTTATAAACCGTGCTACTTCTAGCTTGGACCTTTACACCTTTCTGTGTGGGGATGGGCAATGGTCTTATGAGCACAAAATAACGAGGGTCTAAAGTCTTAGTGTTCCCAGGCATCCTGATCTTGCTATTCATCAACCTGCTGGCTAATAATACTGGTCCCCGGGTGGAATCCCGGTGCTTCTACTGCTGCTATTGGTGATCTTGATCGCCCTCCTTTCACCTCCAAGCAACCCCTGCCACAGAACACAGCCCTTAAGACCAACGGTCACCTGCTGCATGGACCCCAGAGATGATCTTCCTGTTACTTTTGATAAGTTACTTTTGTAAATTATCTGCCACAAAATAACCTGAGATATAAAGCCAATCCACTCTGCAGTACCCTCGGCTAGTGGAAATAAACCGTTCATGAACAAACCCACAACCCTGCCCCACTAAACAACCAACAGGCCAGGGAACCCACAACACACAGGGCTGAACAGAGAGCTCTCTGGGATCCCTCTGAACAGCTTTATTTATTCGTTTCAAAAGACACAATAAAAACCATCTCCTTGCCATTTGAATTCTAACAAGAGGACAACAGGTAGGGCCCAAGACCAGGTGATGCCCCCCTCCCCACCCTCACAGCACAGAGACCCCCGCCTGAGCTCAGGAGCAGAGAGACACACAGTTCAGAAACACCCCCAGGGTCAAGGAGCTGATGCCCCCCTTTCACTGAGACCCCCCAATCCTCTCTTTGAGTCCAGGTGCTGAGCCCCTCCCCACTGAACTCCCCCCCCCCGGGAGGTCCAGGTGCTGAGCCCCTCCCCACTGAACCCCCCCCCCCGGGAGGTCCAGGTGCTGAGCCCCTCCCCACTGAAACCCCCCCCCCCGGGAGGTCCAGGTGCCGAGCCCCCCCTCTGAGTCCAGGTGCTAAGGCCCCTCCACTGAGCCGCCCCCCAGAGCGTGTCCCGGAAGCAGCGCGTCTCCCCCCAGCCCACCCGCCCGAGACGGCGTCCCCTGTTGCCCCTGACGACGCGTCACAGGCCTCGGCCGCCTCCCCTTGGGTCCCCGTTCCGGGGCGGGCGGGGCAGAACTGCTGACGTCACCCGCCAGGAGACTGGACTGTGAGAACAGCGCTTCTAGGCAGCGCTCCTCCCTCCCCCCCACCCGGGCGGGAGGGAGGAGCCGGGACCTGCCTGCCCCACTGGGGGGCGCTGGGTGGGGGGGTGAAGTGGTGCCTGGTAAAGCGCTTGGGTCTCTGGGCTGCTGGTTGGCATCTCACTCCTCTGCGCCGACACCCTGGCTAGGGCGGCCCTCCAGTGCCAAACCCCGGCCCCACAGCCTGCGGGGTCTGGCTTCACACAGAGCAGGGGTGGTACAGAGCCCCTTCGCCTGTAGGGCGCACACAGGGGTGGGCGCAAGGCCCTGGCTCGTGTAAGCTGGGAGGATTGCTACCATAGGTGCTGCTGCACCCCCAGCTTGAAGTGGTTTCCAGGGGGGTTACAGCATTCAGCACCCCTCATTGCTACCCATCCCAACATTTCCCTGCATTATCCACGTGAGACTGGGCAGTCATGTTCTGCACGCACAGCAGACTGAAGCTGGAACATCAACAGATTCAGAACTGGTTCGGGGTGGTGGGGACCAGCCAAAACCATAACAATTGCATTAAGGCATTTCATTGTGTACTATTGTGTCTACACACCAGCATCACTCATGCTGGTGGGTAACTGAACCGATTCCGTGCGCAGGGGGAACACAAATTTGTATTACCCATGATTTTGGCCCCCGGTTGTAAATATCATGAAATTATATTATGATTAATTGGTTGAAAATGTTAGATGAAAGATACAGAGAAGTGCAAATTCCTTTGGAGATATTCACAATACTCTATGTGGAGGTTTTTATTCACTCTTCCCATCTGTAAAATGGGAAGAGTGAAGTATAGATATGAGAGGTTCCTTGGTCAAAGAAATACCAGACATGCTCCTGCTTTATTGGAGACAATGGCAAACCTAGTGCAGGATTGGACCCATAGCCTGTTAGCTGCATAGAATTAGAAATCAAGTCTCCTGCCTCCCATGGGAAGCTCTAGGCACTAGCCAACATCTCAAAAAACAAACAAAAACAAAAAAACCCACCAACCAACCAACCAACCAACCAACCAACCAATCAAAACAAACACACACACACACACACACACCATTTCAGTTGCTTCACTTTGTCAGTGAGCTTCTTCAGCACAACTTTTCAAACTTCACGCAAACCTTGGCAAACAAAGCCCTAACTGCTGGAAAATGAGAATTCAATATGAGTTTAATACTATATCTTTTCTGGCCTACAATACATACAATAGCAGCAGAAAATAGCATATTATTTATAGTACACAGTTTCCAGCGAATAAATGTTTGTATCTTGTTAAAAACTCTCCCAACCTTTTGAATTCTATAAAACTTGGAGGGTATTATTTACAAATACATGTTCTGTTTCCTAAAAAGAGATGCTAAAAATGTGGGGGGAAGCCCAAAGTACTCCCCTCCCATTTATTTTCTTTTACTTTAAATAACTTTGCTAGAAATAAGATTGAAAAATAGTTATGTATCCTAGCAGCCCACAGTCCAAGGTGCCATCTTTCATGGCAATGCTGTAAAATAATTTACCCAACCCTCCTACCTGGACAAGTGGTTCTCAACCAGGGGTACGTGTACTCCTGAGGGTATGCAGAGATCTTCCAGGGGTACATCAACTCATCTAGATATTTGCTTAGTTTTACAAAAGGCTACAGAAAAAGCACTAGCGAAGTCAGTACAAAACTAAAATTTCATATAGACAATGACATGTTTATACTGCTCTACATAATATATACTGAAATGTAAGTACAGTATTTATATTCCAATTGATTTTATAATTGTATGGCAAAAATGAAAAGTAAGCAGATTTTCAGTAATAATGTGCTGTAACACTTCTGTAGTTTTAGGTCTGATTTTGTAAGCAAGTAGTTTTGAAAGTGAGGTGAAACTTAGGTTACATAAGAGAAATCGGACTCCTGGAAGATTGAGAGGACTAAACCTACTAGCCAGAACTAGATACCAAAGATTAACTCTTCCCTTTCCCTCAATCAGGGCTTTGTCCAAATCATACTGCTCCTTCTTATGCACCATTTCCAAGACCTCACCTTTTCTATCAGTGTGCAGAGCAAGGTAGGGATTTCCCCCCCCCCCCCCGCCCATCATAATTTGTCCACAGGCAATTAAGGCTTCACATTTGGTGATCTGTCAAGAAAAAAAAAAAGTTTGTCTGACTTTTCCAGCTGTGGTCTCAGTCTCCCAAGGACATGAAAGTAAAAACTGTTATTGTAGGAAGTGTCTAAAGGCATTTCTTAGCCTTCTGTTTGGTCTGTTCTGGATGATTGCACCTCATTTCTGGTTTCTCATTTTAATTTTCTTGGGTTTTAATGTGTCCAACTCTCATGTGCTCATATATTTAGTTTTGTCCTCACTCAAATATAAATTAAAATGCTACCGCCACCAGCACTCTGAGATGGCGAGTCAGAGTGGAGACTAAGCACCAGTAGCAGTAGGAATCTGACCTGATACTTGAGAGCTTTGTTGCAGGCTAAAGGGTTCTGACAAACAACAGACTCTTGTTAATTTCATTTTGCCATGGACACTGCATCTTGCAACACTGAACAGCAGGTGTATATACATACTAAAAACCTTTAGGAAATAATTCATTTCCATGATTTTCTTAATACAGATTGCAACATCTCACTTAGCGTTAGACTTTTAATCTAGGGATTTAAACAGAAAGGCGTGATCTACTATCATCATGCAAAAAGAAATAAAATAAAATAAACTGGGTTTTAGGAGCAGCCTTAATGACTAAAAATTTGGTTTTACATAAATACAATGATCCCGGTCCTTGAAAAATTGAGATTTGATGGGTCTTAGTGATTTGTTTGCATTAGAACAAATCTCATATTTCATACATCTGAAGACTAAAGCAAGTAACTGTTCCCGAGCTCATCTCCTGGCTCTGACATTGGAACTCTCACTGTTTGTTTTGGCGGCCGGGCAGCATGTGTATGTTGTGTGTGCATGCATAGATTTCTAATGAATAATGCTTCAAGATCTATTTTTACCGATTTTCAGTCTTCTTGTTAACATCCCTAATATAGACTCCGATTTAAGGCCAGAAGGGACCATCAGGATCTAGTCTGACCTCTGGCATATCGCACTCCACCAAACCTCACCCACCCACTCCTGTAATAGACCCCTAATCTCTGGCTGAGTTACTGAAGTCCTTTAAATCATGATGTAAAGATTTCCAGTCATAGCAAATCCGCCATTTACTCTAATTCAAACCAGCAAGTGACCCATGCTCCATAGGAAGGTAAAAACCCACCAGGATCTCTGCCAATCTGACCTGGGGAAAATTCCTTCCTGACACCAAATATGGCGATCAGTTAGACCCAGAGCATGTGGGCAAGACCCACCAGCCAGACACCAGGGAAAGAATTTACTGTAGTAACTTGGAGCCTTCACCCTCTACTGTCCCATCTCCAGGCACTGGAGATATTTGCTACATGAAGTTGCAGAGGGACCATGGGCCATTGTACGCAATCATACCATCCCCTCCCATAATCTATCAAGCTCAACCTTGAACATAGTATTTATTTCATTTCAATGTCATTAGAAAATCCACCCATCCAAAGCTCTTGAACACATCTGATAGTATAGTGTACAAATCTTATCACTGAAATAATGAACTCCTCTTTTCCCTGCGATCCATTCAGAATGCACAGAAATTATCCTCTTAGCTCCCTTGCTCCAGCCACTCTCTCCTCAAGCGATTGGATGAACAGATGAGTTTCTGGATATGCATCAAGTGCTTACAGGCTTGAATTGTACCTAAAAACAGATTGACAACACTGGTATAATGCACTCTTTGCTAGGTGTGTTATGGAGCAGTGGGTAGCCACAATCTGTACAAAGAGCCCTATGCCAAGCCCTGGGCGGGGTGCTTAAGGGCAGCCCCCAGCCTGTGTCCCTGACGCGCACCATCTAGGGCAGGTTGAGGGTCCAGGGCTCCCCACAGCAGCTCTTATGGCCCAGCTTTGGCTTCCAGCCTGGCTGGAAGTGAAGCCTCGCAGAGAAGAAAAGGAGCAGGGGCAAGGCCTTGTGGCACAGAGGGGCTGAGGTGGGCCACTGGGAAGAGGCTGGCGCCACCCCAAGCCTCGCTTGGGCAGGTACCACAGGGAATCTGGGACAAATTCTGTAGTGGAGTCATTCAGCCTAGGACCGGGACTTGAACTCTGCATTTCGGAACAGTCCCGCCCAATTCGGACTAGGTGATCACCCTCGGCGGGTCTCTCAGTACATGAAAAGGAGGGGGCAATTCACAGGAAGCACTACAAGCATCCTATAGCGAGTGCATGTTTGTTTGTTCTGTGTTAACAGCAAACAAACAAACAAACCATCTTTCTCAGTGAAGTTGAAGCCTTTATCATTTAGCTGCTAGTGCTGCATCCAGTCTTTACCACCCAAGCTGTCTCACCCTCATGCCCCCTCCTTTCCACCTCCACCACCACAGAATCGCCTGCTCTTCTTTCTTTCACTTCTCCCTCCCCCCACACTTTCCCTCGCATGCTACAGGCTGACCCCAGGTGTGAAGAAGGGACCCAGGCCCTTTAGAGTATTACATGCAACTTTCTGCACTAGCAGCCTCTTTCTTACCAGCCAAAAGGTATTGATTTCAGTGGGAGATTCCCTGCGTTAAAAGGGACAACAGCTTTAGGCCCTATGTTAGGAAGGATCAGGTAGTCTTCTTTCTCCACCTTGTATATACCACTTCTTGCTGAGTTTGTCCCTCAACACTCCCTCTGCCTTGAAAGTTGGCTGGAAAATTCCCTCTGGAGGGGCAGACAATGAACAACAATTGAATCAGCTCCAAGATGCTCAAGCCCCTTGCCCAGCATTGAGTGCGGCTCAGTTTAGCCTATTTATATGGAAATGCCCCTGTGTTTTCTCGAAGGCAGCGCTGGATATATTATTCAGAAACAAAAAATGGGTTTGCGGTTTTACATTTTTTGGAGACAAAGTGTGCACAGACATTTTTATTCTGTGGCACGTGAGGAATCAGGAGTAGAGCTTTCCAATTTGGTCAGCACCTGTTCTGCAGGCATCAGATTCTTTTACTACCCGTTTTTATACGATCTCAGATACATTTCTCTGCTGCTCTATTCATTGTCCAGTCTCATTTTCAGGGGTTATTCTGAGAAAGACAGGGATGACAGTATATTTTTGAAGGTTTTCTGTCTGTAATTTCTCCATCCAACATACAATTTGGGTGGCAATTTAACAGCTCTTACAAATTACATTCTTATCATTTCCTGGTTGTCAGAAGAAGTCATCTCTTTTTACCACAACGTTTTCAGTTTCTTATTGCCACTGTATTTAAGAAAAAACACTTCATTTTTTCTTTTTTGTCCTTCGCCTCTATTTCTTATTCCTCAAGGGCAGTGTCAGAAATTCAAAGCTGGTTCCTGGCTATCAGATGATCCAGTATTTTCTCGTCTTTTGGCAGTTTTGTAGAAACTCGCTCTTCCTTCAGTTCCTTCCACCTAAATGGCACCTCTTAATAAATTACCCTTTGTCTTTCAAGCAAACATCTCGAAATGTGACATTTTGAATCTATAATAGTTGCATTCCAGTGTATACCGCTATTGGGCATCAAGCACAAGGCCAATAGAAAATCACTGGTGCAGAAAATAAAAAGATTTGCATATTTGTGCTCTTGCCCTCCCGTCCAAAACAATTGTGCTCTGTTCTGTATTTTCAAAAAGTTTGATTTTAATATGGGAGGAGTTCTGTCAAGAAAGAGCAAAAGCTTCCCCCCCCCCCCATTTTAGTTATTGGGCTGATTTTCCTACCTAAAGGATAGAAGCAATAGCTTCTGCAGAGGTATGTGCCTCCTTCTCAATCTGAATGGAGCATTATCTTCAACGTGTGTCATTTCAAGTCATAGTGCAGGGATGGTAGAAGCTCGCCCAATCAGTAAGCCTAATCCAGCAGCAAAGAGCGAGTATTTCTCTTCAAGCATTTGAGTCAAATGTGTACTCCCCAATTTTGCGGGGTAAGAGGGAGTTAGGATGGATTAACGGACACCTCCACATCCGCTGCAGCCCTACAGGTCTATGAAAATTGCTTGAGCACAAAACGCTCTGTGAATATCTGAATTTTAAAACAAATCTGGTTCCACTATGTTCATTCCCATTCCCTATTTAATTTCCTCAGAAAGAGTTTATGGCAGAGACCCAGGACACGTGCAACGCATGTTGAAAATAAACTATGCTCACTTGCGATTGTGCACATTCACACAAGAAATCTAATGCTACATTACAATCCCCAGGACCCCATCCAAAGGGTAGTGATGTCAAGGGAAAGACTTCTTTTGACTCCAATAAGCTCTGAACCAGATCCCTAAGCAGGCAACAAAAATGTAGTGTGAATTATGGGCCTGAACCTCATTCACACAAAGGCCCCTTTGTATCACTTGGGTAGTGTAAAGGCCCCTTAAAGCGGGAATACATTCTATTTATATCCACTTTAAGCACAATGGCATGACTAGAGTAGGGTAAAGTGGTTGCAGTATAAATAAGTAGTGAGAAGCCCTTGGAGTTTTTCCATTGATTTCAGAGGGGCCAGGATTTCACCCTATATGTCGAATTTGACTAGCTTGGATTTTGAATATGTAAGAACATTAACATACTGTGTGCATGTGAGTACAGCCCATGACTTTTTCCATAATTATTTGGTAAATAAGTGGTATTGCCAGTCTCAAGCATAAACACACACACACCATGGAGTCAGCCCCCCCAAAATCACAATTGTCTTGAAAATCTCAAGCAAGTGTTAAATGCCATGTTCTTTTTAGTTACCTTCTGGTTTCTGAAGCTTTAGGATACACTCGCTTCACGCTTTTCACCCCAACCATGAGGGCTAAAAACTTATTTAATACACATACAACAGGGGGGGCCCCCCAAAATGCAGGACAAATATGTGAACAACCTGCCCCCAAGTCCTGGCCAGTGATGCAGTAGGGCTCAGGCAGGCAGCCTACATACTGTGGCCGGTGGTCCCACGTCACTCCTGGAAGCGACTGGCTACTGGCAAGTCTGGCGGGGGTGGGGAGGGTAAGGGGGAGGCTCCGCTGCCCCCCTCCTCACAAGGGGCAAGCAGAGACATGTCAGCAGCAGGGCTAAGGTGGCTCCCTGTCTGCTTTGCCTCCCTTCCTCCACGCTGCTTTGCTCCTGGAAGGAGCTGGCATGTCCCTGTTGCCCCCCACGGGGGGGGGTGTCTCTGCATACTGCCCCCGCCCCAAGTGCTGACTCCGCAGCTCCCATTGGCCAGGAACTGCGCCGCCAGCCAGGGCTCAGGTTGTCACATATTTGTCCTGTATTTTGGGGCCCCTGTCATTGGGGGCCCCGTGCCACCACACTTTGTTTCATGGTAAATCTGCTCCTGTGTACAGGGGAAGCAGCACAAACGAATACACAAAGTGCTATCAAATGCACAAATAGGAAAAACAATAGAGGAAGTATTTCCCCCCCTTCATTAACTTCTTTCAGCTACTGTGATCTTGAATGCTGTTCGGAACTCGAGAGGGTGGGATTTGGATGCCCGCACCACTTAGGCAGCTTTGACACTCTCAACTAGGATGGAGAAGACTTTTAGGCAGAAATGAGATTTTCAAGTTGATGGTGACCATTGAAAATTGTTTGGGGCTTAGAGACCTTCAGCCTGCCTCTCTGTTGCCTGAATCTTGGCTATTGGTTAACAAATGAGGGCACAGTAGGTGCAAATCACTAGGATTCTGAACTGGTAACGTTTTTCCAGATTACCACTTTGCATTAGTGTAAGTGAATGCACAAGATACAGGGCAATGAAAAACTAGGCCCTTTGGGTAACATTTTCAAAAGCACTGAAGAGATTTATGAGCCTAAATCCCACTGACTTTCAATGAGATTTAAACACTTGAAAATGTTCCCCTTTCTTCTCATACTAGTCTAGAAAGTATCATGCACACCAGAAACACTAAAAAAAATAGTAATAAAAGGACAAGACATCCATTTAGATTTTATCCTGAGAAGTGGACTTCACTGCATTGAAGCATCATCAGTAATTGCCTCTTGAACCATTCCATAATGAAGGGACCTGGGGGACAATCTCATGGAAAAAAGATCAGCAAACTCATTTGATGTTAATCTTCCAGGTCAGGTTGCATCCCGGAGTCTGCAGAATGATCAGACGGGAAAATGAGAGGGGGTCTCCGACAGAGGTTCTGAGCCATATCTGGATCTGAAGAGGCCCTCCAAGCCCAACACTGCAAGAAAAGCTGAAGTTAGAGGGGGACCAGAAGAAGTAAGGATTACTCCTCTATTCGGAGTGATGAGCCAGAAGGGTCTGTATCTAATTGTCAAATCATTTGTTCACTCTGGTTAAAGGAAAAACACAGAAGTGTAAATTAAGAAAAAGAGTAAATGGGGAACTTCAGTAAAGTACTGTACATCCCCTTCCTGTCCTCGGTCTCAAAGGGCACGTCTACACTTCAATCAGAGTGGTGACAGCAGCAAATGTGGACATACCCCAGCTAGCTTTGATCTAGCTACAATAGCAGTGAAATTGGAGCAGATGAGCTGCACAAGTCCACCCAGGTATGTGGTTGAGCAGCTGGCCTGTGCTGCCAGCCAGGCTATCCCAACTTCATTGCTATTATTATTGGAGCTAGCTGGGGTATGCCCACATGTACTGCCATCACCACTTTGATTGTAGAGTAAACATACTGACAGTCCCCTGTAAGAGGGTCCAGACTCACCCCTGCAGCACCTCCTGCTGGTCATCCAGGGAATTAGCTCACCAGCCTCTGGAGCACCCTCTGCAGGCCAGTGATCCACCTTGTCCTCTGCACTGGCCTCCGTGTCCCTCCCAGGACCCCGGTGCCCCTTGCTCTGGGTGCTGCCCCCTGGCAATACCCACACACACACTGGCTCTCCCCTCCCAGGGGAACCCCCACCCACTAACCCCACCTCAACTCAGGATAAGGCCACTGCCAGTCACCAACTAGCCCCCACTCTCTGGGGTGGACTGCAGTATAGTCCACTCATCATTGGCAAGGTTGGGTTTGGACCTGCTGCCTTGGCCTAGCCCTGGGCTGCCCTCTGCAACCCCCAGTACCCCTGGCCTTCTCCTAGGCCACAGCCTGGCTGGAGCTCTGGAGCTCCCCAGCCCTGCTCCACCACAGGTACCCTGTCTAGCTCCCTACAGCCAGGCCCTTCTCTCTGAAGGCAGACAGAGACTACCTGCTGAGCTCCTGGAGCCTAGCCTCTTATATAGGCCAGCTGACACCTGATTGGGGCATGGCCCCAGCTGCAGCCACTTCCTCCAATCAGCCAGGGTTTTACCTTGCCCTGCCCCAGCCCTCTGCAGGGCTTTTCCAACCCCTCAAGGCAGGAGCGGGTGTCCACCCCGCTACATCCCCTCACCTCAGTCTTACTCCACACCTGCTCTCCCCCACTCTCCATTCCCTCATCTTTGTCTTAGCTAGACCTCCAACCAACCCTCCCCCTACAAAAATTGTGGCACTAACATGACATTGGCCACCATCACATTGATCACTCTGCTTGTACATTCTGTCCCTTTCTCCTACCCTTTGGCTGGCTTATTTATTTAGATTGTAAGCTCTTTGGAGCCAGGATTGTTTACTGCTGTGTGTTTACACAGCACCTACCACAATGGAGCTTTGCTCCGTGTTGGTCCCTATGCACTACCGTAAGAAATTTGATAATACCTTCTACAAACAAGCATGGACTGAAGCTACCTCTCAACTGGCGCAATTGAAGCACAATTTATAAACAAGACATCTAGATTTCTTTCAGAAAGGGAGGATTGAGGAGCCTTGTGAAAAAGATGGAATGGGGCTTGAAATAAACCAGACCTAAGCAAGCGCGTTGGACCAGATGGCTATTTCCTATTCCTAATGTGTTTTATGTTCTTGTTTACAGAAGAAACATGCCAGAAAATTGTTTTTAAAAACAAAACCTACCTCTAATGATTTGGAATTCGGATGGAACATTGATTTTTGCAAAAATCACCATGTGATAATGATAATCATAGCTCATTATTGATATTCCTCGTTAACAGAGTCTCAAGGTGAGGCAGTGCTACAGTGGAATCTCATGCTGCCATAAGGAAGGGTTTGGTATGGGAATAACAGTCTCAAGATTCATACTTTCTGGGATGGAGTGGACTGGGTTTATTACAGATTTGAGGGACGGGGACGTACAAGCCACACCTCTGCCAGACTGCTGCCTATTGGCTCAGGAGCAAAAAGCTAGTGTCCTTAAAAGGGACATTTATAGGTAGGGCTGTACAAAATTCACAATCCATTTTGGTCAATTTCACGGTCATAGGATTTTAAAACATAGTAAATTTAATAACTTTAGCTATTTAAATCTGAAATTTCATGGTGTTGTAATTGTAGGGGTCCTGACCCAAAAAGGAGTTGAGGGGTCGGGGGTCGCCAGGTTATTGTAGGGGGGGTTGCAGTACTACTACCCTTACTTCTGTGCTGCTGCTGGCGGCGGCACTGCCTTCAGAGCTGGGCAGCTGTGGAGAGCAACTGCTGCCTGCAGAGCTGGGCCTTCAGTCAGCAGCCATCACTCTCCAGCCGCCCAGCTCTGAAGGCAGCAGCACAGAAGAAAGGGGGGCATGGTATGGTATGGCCACCCTTACTTCTGCACTGCTGCTGGCAGGACTCTGCCTTCATAGCTAGGCACCCGGCCAAGAGTCACCGCTCTCCGGCCACCGAACTCTGAAGGCAGTGCAGAAGAAAGGGTGGCAATACTGCAACCCCCCCTAAAATAACCTTGTGACCCCCCTGCAACTCCCTTTTGGGACCCCCAATTTGAGAAATGCTGGTCTCCCCCATGAAATCTGTATAGTAGAGGGTAAAAGCACACAAAAGATCAGATTTCACAGTCCGTGACACGTTTTTCAGGGCTGTGAATTTGGTAGGGCCCTACTTATAGGATTGGCTACAAGTGTCTTGGGTGTGAGATCTGAGGTACAACTGACCTGGGGTAAGCGACTGGTCCTTTGGGACTGGGAGTAAACAGAATATTATTGTGATTTTTGGTGCAAGGCACCATCTAAATCACAAAGACAAGCTTGCCTGGGTGGCAAGATGTGCCAGAGTGCCAAAGGGGACAGTCTCTGGCTCCATGTTAAGGCTGTTCTAGTGCTTGAGGAGTTCACACTTGATACTTGGTTGGGGAAATCTAAGTATAGAACACACAACCAGTTGGAGGTTGTGCCCAGCTTCTTAGCAGTCTGCCCTGTGGTTGGCCCTCAGTTATGAGCCACTCCAGACAGCCTGACACCTCTATCTTTAGAGGAGCAGTGAACTTGGGAAGGTTTGGTTAGTGCTGTAGTGAGGGGGGATGAGCACTGCAGATGGTTCTGGGGAGACCCAGGGTTGTTGGTGTCACCCTGCAAGGAGGAGTATCCAGGCTGGGGGAACAAGGCTAAAGTCACTAGCCAAAGCTACACCTTTATACCTTTGCAAAAGTTTAAATGTATATGCATGTGATGGGGGCAAATTATACCAAAAGGCACAGAGCATAGCAATGGAGAATCTAACCCCCGAGGGACCTTGGGTAAGTTGTTTCAATTCTCTGGGCCTTTATAGATGTGCAGTAGTGGCAATGGATAAGTAAATGCCAGCCCTTATCTGTCCATCAACCTAGCCCTCTTTGATTGGCTGATTTCTTATAGTCATCCCACAGAGGTGGGTCTTGTGAGATCTGAAGGAAGAGAGGGCAGCAGCCACACAAACTCCACATGGGATTGGCATTTCCTAAGTAGGTCACTGCGTGGAACGTGGAGCAAAGTCAATTGTGCAAGAAGCTGAAGAAAGAACAGGCACTTTTCACACCACATGAAGGAAACAGATTGAAAAGTTTCTGAAGAAGCTGTCAAGATTCAACCCCTGGCCCCTGTAGCTTGGGACTCGCCTATTGCATTTGTTCACCTTCTGTCTTCCTCCCAAGCAACAGACAAGCCAAACATTATTTTATGATCCCAACATCTGGCAAGCAGCTCCCAGCAACCCTTTAAGCCTGTCACCATAAAAAATAAATCTGCACGTTTCAATGGCCGACTTCATAAAAGTATATGAAAAGTAGTTAAAGGGATATTTCACAAAGCCAGTAATATAAATGCAACCTCTGAGCTGACTAATTAACTAAAGCAGCAATAAAAAGGGAAACCAGCTTCCCATCTGTGGAAATAGATGTTATTTTATAGAGGTTCTAATTAGTTATGCCAGGTCCTGCAGTTTATTTAATTTCATCAGGAAAGTGATAGAGCACTAGATGGTACAGACTTCACAAATAATCGTTCTTTTTGAGGTAAGCCGGGAGGGATAATGAAGCCGGGGGAAGAGAAGCTGCCTGTTGGAAGAGTCTCATTAGGCCCTTGGACACGATATCCTTGCAGTCACTCATTTTCATCTGTGACCAGAGGAACGAGTTTTTAGCTGTGCTGAAGTCCTGAACGAAGGTGAAGGGCAGCATCCCGAAAACCCGAGCCACAGGTTTTCATGGGTCCTCCAGCAGAGAGCAGCAACAAGTCTCTTGTCATGGTGGGAAAGCCAAGGTCAAAGCCAAACCGAGTTAAGAGTTTCCCAGTGAAGAGCTGTGGTTTGTGGGAATAAGAAGCTGCATGTCAGTGCTTTTCATATCCTTGACTATCCACTCCAGCTCTGGTTTCTTCAGACCAGGATGGCGTGCGGGGCTATTTCAAATGACAGTCTGAGCAAGGTAGACCTCACTTCAAAATCTGTTTTCATTAAAACTGTTCTGATCCTAAATGAAATCTCCCCTTGCCTGGATGCAGTCTGCCTGTCAGCTCAGCTATCTGCCAGCTGGAGAGGGTGAGGGAAGACAGAATGATTTAAGCGCCATTCTGAACGCTGTTAATACTGTTCTTGGTTACATAGCAAGCGTGTGTTTATTTTGCAGGCATTTCTATGGAACCAATCACCACAGTCCGAGCACCTCCCGTGCTTTAATGAAACCATCTACACAGCTGCCCCCTAGGAGGTAGGCAAGTATTGTTAGGGCTGCTTGAAACTTTTCCATCAAAAAACAGTTTTCTGACAGAATGGTGGGTTTTCAGCTAAAAGAATTTTGTGGAGAAATGACCGTTTTCCCTCAAAAATTCACAGTTTTCCTGGCATTTAGTTTCTGAGACCCAGTCTTCCAGCTGTTAAGTGTGAACAAAACACGGAGCTGGTCAGAAAAAACATCTGCCTATCTCTCCCCCTCAATTGAAAAACCAATGACTTTTTAGTAGTTTTTTGCCACATGATTTAGAGTTTTGATTGTTTTTTGGCAAACACATTTTTGGTTTTCTGATAATTGTCCCTCCCCTCAAGCAAAACATCTAAATTGTTCATGGAAAACACAAGTCATTTTCTGACCAGCTGTAAGTGTTATTTTTCACATTGAACAGCTGGGAAACTGAGGCACAGAGAAATGGGCACGAAATTGCCCAAAGTCACTCACAGGGGGGCTAATTTTCCATTGCCCTGCAGGTTGGGTGGTCGTTTGCATCTGCGCAACATGCCTGTAAATTCTTTGCACTGGTGCAGATGACTGCACGCGGTGCAGAGCAACAGAGAATCAGCCTCTGGAAATCAGAGTCAGCTCCTGGCGCTGACACAATGTCCCCTAAATCTCAGGCCATTGCCCTTCACCACAGGACCATCTGTCCTAAGTCAAGGCGAAGGCGGAGCCCACTCCAGCTGGAGTCACCTCTTTTAAAAACCATCTCTTGGAGAACAAAGTAGATCTAAGGGATGATCTACCACAAAGACAGGCTTGCCTGGGTGGTGATAGTCCTTTTGGGCATGCCTGTCTGTCATTCCATGTTAAGGCTGTTCTAGGGTTTGGGGAGTTCACTTGTTAGTTGGTTGGTGACATCTAATTCTAGAACACACAACCAGTTTGGGGCTTGTGCCCTGGTTTGTAACACTCTGCCCTGAGGTTGGCACCCATGTTTGTGAACCACTTCAGACAGCCTGACACCACTCTGCGGCTGTGGCCAAAGGCAGACAGACAATGTCACACATCACGGACATCTGCCCTCTCACCAGATGCGATGGTGGCCTGGGGGCCCTGCACACTGCTGATGAGGCTGCCGCAAATTGGATCGGCAAGCTCTGCATCTGATAAAACACAGCGCTAGCAGTGATCAGCATCGCTAGCATGCTTTCAGCTCTATAGGAACAGGTGTGAAAAGGGGCCATTGCAGCAAACAGAACCAGATCACAGCCCATGGAGGGCTGGGTAGGAGGTTTGCCACGTAACTCGGGTTAATGAGTACATCCTCTCATTCACCCCGGCGTCACAACCTGGACTAGGACTCCTGAGATGTGTCTTCTGAGATCTTCCAAATGCGGAGGTTAATGAATGAATCAGAAGAGAGGTTACTCTTTTCATTGCTTCTCTGCCTGCAATGGTACTTATGAAGTCACCTTAATGCCCAATGAGCTCATCATGATTAATGCTTTAACAGTACTTAGCGAGGGGATTAGTCATGATTAGGACCGGAGTCAAAAATATCATCTACTGCCCCTTTCACAACAGCAGTGTTTGTACTTGAAAACAGGAATGCTGAGTGCTCTGCTGTTAGTAACCATGCTCTTGCTCACACTGATGCAAGTCAGCAGTAATTCCACAAAACGGACAAAGCAGATGTGAGGGGAGAATCAGAGACCCTATATGTTCCGGTTATGCACAGCAAAGCATAAAAGTCCATCAGCCTCAGTGCTATACGGGAACAGATGCCCAAACTGACCAGAAAGCAGGAAGCACTGCGGATGAAATACTAGCCCCACTGAAGGCAATTGCAAAACTCCCATTAGCTTCAATAAAGTCAGGATTTCACCCTGTATTTTTTGAAAAGCCATTCTGAGAAAAAGGACTTTGGCAAAAAGCCAAAAGGCCTGAATCCGCACTGCCTACAACTCCTCCTGACTCCTATCCCATAGGACAAAGACTAGCTTGAACTAGAGAGGAGAGAGTAGGGTAGTGAAGCTGAAATGTGAGCGACATTAGATGATTCTGGTGTGATCAGGTAACCAGCAGTTTTTAATTGGCCTCACTTGGAGAGCAGCCATGTAATTTAACAGAAGGCGCAAACATGCAGGCAAAATACAGAAAAGTGCAACCCTGTTAAAATACGAGGCATCATAATGTCAGGCGAAGTGCAATTTGTTTGACACAGTGCTAGATTTGTGCTTTTTCGGGAGAATATCTCCATGGAGGCTAATTAGATGTTGCTAGAAAACAGACTGGAATTGGCTGTGGTATGGTCTGCCTGCTGCCAAGCATTACCTAGCAAACAATCCCCGATGCAGAAACCAGCAAACTGAGCACCGACAAGTATTTTCAGATGCTCTGAAAACCCTGCTAAGCCTTCAGCCGTTGAGCAGCTTCTGCCAACATCGCTCTCTCCTAATTTCAGTCTGGAGTCTAGTCTCTTTTCTTCTTTCCCCCCTTCACAACCTCTCCTTTCTCCGCCTCCCGATTTTAAGGGTCAGAATGTTTTATTCATTGGTGACTTGTCGTAACAGATAGCGACACAGACACCTTGGTTTTAGAAGTGGTGTCACGCTTTCTTCCAAGAGACGGTTGGGAGAGCATTATGCTTATTTCGGGAGAGGAGTTCCCAAAGACAGGTTGCTTCTGTGCCAGTCAAAGACCATGGCAGGACAAGTCAACAATTGCTTCCAAAATAGGCCCTTCACAGAGCAGGGGTGTTCTCTTTCTTCAGACTGTTAATATACTGCCCTGAAAGAGCAATGCCTTAGATTACAAGCATCCAAAGTTCTCACACGCCTGGCGCTCTAAACAGCTCAGACTTCTAGACTCTTCTTTGAAAATGGGGGCCCCTAACTCAATCTGAAACAAACTGCTTCCTGCCACCCCCTAAACCTCACTTGCGCAGTTATCCTCTCTCTCCTCCAGCAATAGGAGACATGGGGGGGAAAAAGCAAAGAGTTATAATTGGGATCAATAAAACTATGCCTAAGCCTTTTTGAAAAATGTAGTAACCATAAAAAAAGCTGATGTCACTTGGTTTTTATTACGCAACAGCTGCGATGTAGCTTTACCGTAAAGTGGCGTGGAAGATCGGCAGCGAGGTTTATAGGCTGTGTGAGGTTTAAACTCTGTGCATTGTGGCTTACAGTGCATTATTGTAGGAGGTGGATTACTCACATAGTGAAGGTACTGGAAATACCCACAGGTACTTCCTGAAGCCAGGTGGGGAGGGGGGGGCAGGAGGTTAAAGGACAGTTTTTCCATTTCTATGCCAAGTTTCATGTACAAATAACTGTAGGCACAGTTGAGTTCATTTCTGTGCCTAAGTACCCGATATGTAGGGGGAACTGTGTTGTTAGATGTCTAAATGCCAAACGCTGCCCTGACACTGATGAGAGCCTGTAAGACGGGCAGGCTGGAGAGGGTGAAGCCCTGAACATTTGGCCCCATCCCTCTGCATGGCTCCCCCATGGCAATACTGCACCCGTGGCTCTGGAGCTCTCTGCTGTTCCTAGGAGTCCATGGATTTGTCTGGAGCGCCTCTTGCTCCACCTAACACAAGGCAGCTTGGGGAGTGTTAAGCAAATGAACGGGAGCAGCCAGTGGTCCTCCCCCCACCTTCCCTAAACTAAGGAAGTCAGGGCCCAGGGAGGCAGGAGAACACAGTTATTAGAAGAGGAAGGATGGTCCAGTGGCTAGGACGTGGACTGAGACTCAGGAGATAGGATTCAGATTCCCTGCTTTGCCACAGGCTTCTGCAGTGACCTTGGGCAAATCACTTAGGCCCAGATTCTCAAAGGTATTTAGGGACCTGAGTTTACCATCTAAGCCCCAGTGGCATTTTTGAAGCCACGGCTCAGCTGCTGCTAACTCTGCAGGTCCAAGTCGCTCCTGGTTGCCATTTGCCAAGCCACCTAAGCCCTGACACTACTCCGTAGCTGACAAGCAGCTCAGAGCCCTAGCTCAAGCTGAAGTCCTAAAGCAGGATTCTCAAACTAGATGGGGAAAAGCCTATCTCACCAGTAGGCCCCCCGCCATAGGCACGCTCGGAGCCCCTGGTACCTGCCAGACCAAGGCCGGAGGCAGGCAACTGATGGGGTCGGGGGGGGGGGGGGGGGAGAGGGTTGCAGCAGGGCGGACCTGAACAGAAGACTGCAGGGGGACTCAGGACACAGGTAAGAAAGGCGTAAAGCAGGAGCAGGAAACACACACACACACACACACACACACACACACACACACACACACACGGTCTCCGCTGCATTGACTACTTAAGCGGAGTCCACTAGGGCTTAGGTGCCCAACTCCAGGAGAGGGTCCATGGCTGAAGATCCTGAGTGGAGGGAGGTGCCGATCTCTGGCCCATCCGCCAGCTGCGCAGGCACCAAAGCCCTTCTCCTCTGCTTGCTCCCCTCCTTAGTGTTTTACTCCTGGCTAGCTCAGCAGTCCCTGCTCAGCTTGCTGGCTTCAAGACCCCCTTTTAGGTCCCTAACTCTCCCTGTGCATTGTATGGAAGACCCAGGCGCCTATCTTGGGCTTGAGGATCCCACGAGCCGTGGTTAGAATGAAGATTGAAGAGTGCAAGGAAAGCACTGCCTTTGCCTTGAGGCTCTCACACGGTTTACTGATAGAGTGGTTCTGGGCCTCAGCAGGATGGGGTCCCACTGGCATTAAGAGGCAAGTAGATACACCCGTCATGCTTGGGGGAATATGTTAATAGATCAAAGGTTTTATTTTCATTAGAGTCCAGTGAGGGGAGCTTTTGAACAGTTTACCCCAGAGATCATTGAAGATTCAGTAAAGTGTCCTGGGAAGATTACTTTCCAAACAAACTCTTTTTCCAAAATAGAAATGCAACGTTGATGCTGGGCTCCTAGGTGCTCCAGAAATAAAGAATAAATAGCATTGGTCTTGGAGCATCCCACGTACCCAGTTCTGCAGCCCTTGGTCATATTGAGCCCAGTGGGACTACTTAGGTAAGTACGTACTACTCAATGTGAGTAAGGGCTGCAGAATTGGGCCCAGCACATGCAAACGGTCTCATTGTTATATGTATGTCCCCACACAGCTCATTGTTTCCTGTGTATGCCCTGCACTGGACAGCCCAACAAGTGCAGTATTGTAGCAGAATCTGCCTTTTTAAAGGAAAAGGAAAGCAACAAAACTAAACTATCCTAAGCTGTGGTATTCAGGGCCCGATCAGGGAAAGCTCTGTTCTAGCTACACTGGAATATATGAACCCCACATTCTACAGTCCCTGGAGAAGATTTCTTTTTCCCCTTCCTTTTTCAGAGCAACACACGAGCTTGCAAAGCTCAAGGGTTTCAGAAATCTGTCTTTGGTGCTGTCTTACTTCCTGAAAAATTCTGTACAGCATTGGGCTAAGGCATATTACTCAATTATCTTTCAATGTCGAACACTGCCTTCATTTCAGATCCAAATAGAGCTAGAGGTTCCACATAACTAATCCGGGCAGGTTAGAACAAACAAAAGAGGCAGGAAAAAAGCCAAAGCTTTCCTTAGGAAAAGCAACCAACCACCATATTAGGAAACAGCAACCTGTGATCCTCCCTGAGTTGTTCATTTACACGGCACCGCTTTCAACCTCCTTTTCAAAGCACCCGATTATAAATTCCTGGCACACTTCCAAAAGATTCCTCCAGAACTTGTCAAAACTTCCTGAAGTGCAATATTGAAGCTGCATTCTCAACTGCAATATCAGCTGGTTGGAATAATTGAAATGTAGAGGGAAACTCATTAAAGAGCTCTCTGATTAACACCATTCCTTGCCGGCCCGGAGAAGCTGGGATTTAGTCAGATTGCATTATCACCAAGTTCCTGCTGCTCCAACACCTTGTAGAAACTTTTCCAAAGAGAAGAAAAAAAATTACATTTCACACTTAGGTAGACAAATAGATAGGTGTCTACCTATCTATACAAAGTGCGTGTGTTTACAGATATATGGGACTAGAAGTGTAAAGAAAGATATTTTGAAATCAGCACGTTTTTTTGCTTGTGAAGTGCTGCGTTAAATAGCACTACATTTCACTCCATTATAATCCCCCTCCCCAACAACAACTTTGAAGCTCTTTAAAAAACATATATGGTAACTCAGATGTGAGCTCAGAAGACAAATAAAATGGAAGTATGACTAGCAGGCAAAACCCCCCCAAACCCTCTCATATCCAAAACATGCAGAATAGATTCCAAGGCCAGAAGGGACTTTTGTGATTATTTAGTCTAACCTGTATAACATGGGCCATAGAAAATGTCCCAAAATAGTTTCTATTTGAGCTAGAGCTGATCTTTTAGGAAAACATCCACTCTTGATTTAAAATAAAGATATGCCAGTGATGGAGACTCCACCATGACTGTTTGTAAATCGCCCTCACTGTTAAAAATTAACACCTTATTTCCAGTCTGAGTTGGTCTAGCTTAAATTTACAGCCATTCAATCGTCTTATACCTTTGTCTGCTAGATCGAAGAGCGCCTTATTAAATATTGTTCCTCATGTAGGTACTGGACTGTAATTGAGTCACCCCTTAATCTTGTTTGTTAAAATAAATAGACTCAAGGAGCCCAATCCATCACTACAAAGCAGGTTTTCTAATCCTTTAAATATTTCTCGTGGCTCTTCTCTGAACCCTCTACAGTTTATCAACCTCCTTCTTCAACTCTTGACACCAGAACTGGACACAGTATTCCAGCAGTGGTCACACCAATGCCAAATACAGAGGTCATTGAATTGACTGTATTGAATATAGGATGATAACCCTTTCAATGCGGAGATGAGGAGCATGGAAAGTGGCTGCTTCTTTAGCATTTACTTATTTTAAAATGTTCTTTTTCCACTATTGAGAACGGTTATGGCTTACTATATGGGGAAATAATATTAAAACAATGGCCCAAACAATGAACGAGGATTTCCTAAGGAGATCCAGCAATAACGTTATTACATCATTTGTACAAAATGTATTCAAACAGGATTTAATCATAATCACACCAGTATTTAATGTGATACAGACGATATTACCAAACACTGTATCCATTTAACGTTAACGCTAAGCAGTTATGTGCTCAAAGGTCAGAAAACGTGAATTTACTTAACTCTGCTCTCTACACTTAGAGAACGCAACAGAGCCAGATCTTCAAAATCATGCACACCCCCTCTTATGCCTGAACCCGGGTGTGCAAAGGTCTTGCTTCCCCCCTGCCTAAGGTTACAAGCTGTTATGAATGTATGTCCTTTTGAATGCTGGCGATTTCAAAGCGGCCCAGCACAGCTCAGTGCCCATCTCTCACTGAAACTTAAATCAACTTTGGGCACTCAGCTCCCTTAAGCCCCTCTAAAGACTGGGGTTTCCAAATGTTTGAACATATAGTATTTGCCAAATAATACACAGCAATAACAGAGATATACCTTATTGCATCATAGGTCTGACTCTCCATTGCCTGGCATCACTGATACTGGTGAAGTGTGAATGTAAAACGCTTCCACTCTGATTTGGTAGCATTTCTCACTCGCTTTGCAGTAGTGTGACTACATAAGGTGCAAGGCAATGGAGAATCAGGTCGCATGAGTTTTAAGACTATGACCCAGGTTCACTACTGCCATGAGGTCTGAACGACTCCATTGACTTCAGCTGAAGTCAGGTTTGCTTATCAGAATCCTAAGACATGCAAAGAAACAGACATAGTTAAGGTCCCTAACCATAGCTTTCCTGTTTCCCAGTTCCTGAGTGAACAGCTGTGTGTCTTCACAATCACAGCACTTCTACACTGAATTCCCCCCCTCCCTTTTTTTTTTTTATAAGCAGAAAAGAGAAACGTCTCCAGTTTTATAACTAAGGCCCGTTGGTGATCAACATTTGTAAACTGAACAGTTGTACACTTAACAAGCACCCGCTGCCTAATGGGCAACTATAGTATATTAGTGATACAGGACAAGCGTACATTCCTATGTCTGCATGTGCCCATGGCCTTGTGAGTGCACACTCACCCAGCTGAGTATACCCAGTGGCACTATGTACAATAAGGAGCTACTCATCTCAGTGCACTTTTAAAGTCAGGTCCATTCTTTGTAGAAGAGCACCAGGGAAGCGTAATGTCAATCCCCATGACCATTAGACTTCCCCTGGAGAGGGAATGCATCCACTACAGGTGAAATCCTGGCTCCACTGAAGTCAGTGGGAGTAGGATCTGGCCCCAAGTGTCCTATGGGTTCAGTTATAAGCATGCTAATTTGCATAGTTAGAGCAATACAGAAAAATCTAAGATATAAAAGGCAACTACGTGCTAAATCCTAAATAAATCACTATGAGCAATTCTGTCTGAAGTATTGGAAGATTCTTGGATGCAAGATAGCTGGAGGGTGGAGCAGTAAGATTTCCATTCAACCATGGACTATGGAACAACAGTAGCTCACCGACTGTAGAGACTCAAGTCAGTAAGTTGTTGTTGTTCTCTGCTGCCTTCCCTGCAAGATTGCACCAACCAAACAAGCATAAATGAGAAGTGCAAAACATGCTAGGTTGGCTGCACTGCAGTGGGCACGTTATAGAGCTTGCAGATCTCCAGCAATAATAGAGATGTGTTGTCTTCACCAACTGTTCTATTTTCACAATGTTCTTCTGTTACAGTCTTATTGCATTAACAATTCTCCCCCAGATCATGCTATTACCAAAAAGCCCTGGCAGTCACAAGAGAAAGATTCCAACTATTCACCGGACATTTCAAGCTATGATAATATTCGGTGGTATTGAATTCAACTAGAAAATCATTTTTGCTCTCTCTCATGTGTATGTACCCACAGTATCTGAGGCAATATCCATGTGCTAAATGGCAATGTATTTCACTGCAACCAGTTTTAACTGAATCATTTTGTAGTTGCAGGAAGAGAACAGAATGAGGAATTGCCCTGACAAATGTTTCCTGGCCTGAGGAAGAATCAACATGGCTTTGGTAAAGGGAAATCATGCCTCACCAATCTATTAGAATTCTCTGAGGGAGTCAACAAACATAGGGACAAGGGTGACCCAGAGGATATAGTGTACTTGGACTTTCAGAAAGCCTTTGACTAGGTCAGGGATTGGCAACCTTTGGCACACAGCCCGTCAGGGAAAGCTGCTGGTAGGTTGGGCCAGTTTGTTTACCTGCAGCGTCTGCAGGTTCGGCCGATCGCAACTCCCACTGGCCGCGGTTTGCCGTGCCAGGCCAATGGGGGCTGCGGGAAGCGGCGTGGGCCAAGGAATGCGCTGGCCACCGCTTCCCAGCTTTTTCTTTCAAAAAAAGCTAACAATGTTAGTAATCATTGGGGAAGGGATGGATAAAACCGAAAATATCAATGCTGCTATATAAATTCATGGGATCCTCACACCTTGAATACTTGTGCAGTTCTGGTCATCCCATCTCAAAAAAGATATTAGAATTGGAAAAAGTGCAGAGAAGGGCAACAAAAATGATTGGGGTATGGAATAGCTTCTATACAACGAGATTAAAAAGATGGACTGTTCAGCATAGAAGAGATGACTAAGGGGGATATGATAGAGGTCTATAAAATCATGAATGGTGTAGAGAAAGTGATGTGTTATTTACCCCTTCACATAAGATAAGAACCAGAGGTCACCCAATGAAGTTAATAGGCAGCAGCTTTAAAACAAGCATAAGGAAGTATTTCTTCTCCCAAGGCACAGTCAACCTGTGGAACTCATTGCCAGGGGATGTTGTGGTGGCCAAAAGTATAACTGGGTTCAGAAAAGGGAACTAGATAAGGTCATGGAGGATAGATCCATCTATGGCTATTAGCCAAGATGGTCAGGGACACAATCCCATACTCCAGGTGTCCCTAAACCTCCAACTGCAAGAAGCATTTGGCACTGGCTACTGTCAGAAGACAGGATACTGGGCTAGATGGACCATTGGTCAGACCCAATATGGCTGTTTTTAATGCTGTTTAATGACACGAAGGCTAGATCTACACTACAACTGCTCCACTAGCATAGCTGCAGCTACACCGCTGCAACACAGTGGTGGAGACACTTGCTTCAGTGCTGGAAGGGGTTTTCCTGACACTAGTAAATCTGCCCTCCCCCCTAGCTAGTAGCTGCAGTGAGTGCTTCTGGGGGGCAAGCTCATACCCTCTGGGGAGGCCAGCAATGCTGGCTTAGGGCCTACACTCTCTAACTCAAACATGACTGGAGAGAAAAGAGACACATACACAGAGAAACTGCCAGTCCCCCATAACTGGCACCTCCCATAAACATTTACCTAGAGTAAATCTCTCCCCCCAGGACTGTATCCTTGAGAGCCTGGCTTTTATTGGGCACTCAGAGGAAAGCATGCAACAATATCATATCATTTATAGTTTTTCCATGGGCTTCTCTGAGCCTCCTTTGTAAGATCTCAATGCACCCCTTTAGAAGCAAGTCTTGGCATTTGAGAAACACCGGCCTATAAATACTTGCTTACAGTTGGGAGAGGGCGGTGCAGGAAGTTCTATTGTCACTGCACTCATTTTGCTTTTAAAAAGAAACATTTCTTCTTTGCACAGGGACAGACGTGTACCCATTGACATGTGTCATCATTTCTGTGCTTTTGCAAGTTGCCAGGATTTTAATAAGCTGGCAGTCATTGCAAGACCCAAACTGAGGAAATGGCAAGAAAAGAATGCAAAGGGAACACGCACCCCCACAGAGTGACGTTGAAGAATATTTACAGTCGTCTTGAAGATAACAGGCCAGATCCCCGACTGGTGTAAAATCAGCACAGGTCCAGTGACTGCTACAGAGCAAGGATGACTTGTGCCCGCAGAGGATTGGGCTCAGCATCACTGGTCCTTTCTTTCGGGGGGGGGGGGGGGAGGAGGAGGGAGAGAAGGGGAGGGAGATTTGCATTAGGCAGAAGCAGCAGAAGTTCAGGGCACCATCCATGGGTAACTCCGTATTGGAAAGGAAAACCAGTTCCAGATAAAGGACAGAGGAGAATGCACTAAGATCTGGGAAAGTTGTTGCAGTATCCATTTCTGAAAAACACACTCTTGGTATTTTTCATTAACTTTAGATTCCTCCGTCTCCAAGAGCAGTGGGCCTGAACCGAAATCTAGGGTGAAGGTAAGGAAGAATCCAGCTCTCCCTTCTCTGCTAAATGAGTCGAAGCTGCCCCTTGCTTGCCAAGCAGCACCGCTGCCTCTCAGCTGCCCCTCCCGTTTCAGTCTTCAACTACTGCCGAAATCTTAGCACCAATGTCTGGCACGGAGTCTCTATAATACAACAGGTGGAACCCCACATTCCGGGGGTTCAGATGCTGGACGCAAAACCAGAACGTCCTCAACGTCAGAGCCATCTGGAGTCAGTGTTCAGATACAGCACATGCTACAAGCCCCAGTCTAACTCCACGTCTGAGCGTTCGGTGAGGGCTCCTTTCCATCGTGCTCTTTCACAGTTTATAAGCAGTTAAGGGGCAACGTGCTCGCAATGAAGTCATGGGCCACATGAAACAACTCCAGACACAGATCTGAGGGCCAGTGTGCCAGAGAATTTGCAAAGAGGACGGTTCCGCGTACCCTGCGGCAAGCTTGCCCTAAGTTCTGTGGCAAGGCTGGCTTGTTTCTGTGGGGTTCCGGTGAGAAGCTTTGACAGCTTCAGGCAGATTTAGAAAAAGAAGAGGATTTGTAGTGAATTAAGTCAGTAATACTATTAGTAAAGGATTCCTTGTCAGCTTGGAAAAGGGATGACTAAGAGAGGACATGCTAGAGGTCCATTACATCATGAATAGCGTGGCGAAAGAGAATAAGGAAGTGTGCTTTACTCCTTCACAAACACAAGAACCAGGGGTCACCCAATGAAACAGGCAGCAGGTTTAAAACAAAGAGAAGGAAGCACTTCTTCACGTACAGTCAGTGGCCCTCAGCACCCAGAGGATGTTGTGAAGGCTAAAAGTATAACTGGGTTAAAAGAAAAGAACTAGATAAATTCATGGAAGATAGCCACTTATGGAACTATTAGCCAAGATAGTCAGGGAGGCAATCCCATGGTCTGGATGTCCCTAAATCTCTGACTACCAGAAGCTGAATGGGACAACACGGGATGAATCACTCACTAATTGCCCTGTTCTGTTCGTTCCCTCTGAAGCATCTGACACTGGCCACTGTCAGAAGACAGGATACTGGGCTAGATGACCATTGGTCTAACCTAGTACAGCCATTTTTCTGTTTTTTAATTTAATATTAAATAGTAAAACCCAAACCCTCAAGTGTTCATGAAAGCAGACACAGAGGGGCTGTACACAATCAATATGCTTTTGGAGATACAGATGAACTTTTTGTGAGTTTTTTCTCCTCTTCGTTTGCTCAGATCTGCAAACCAGTTTTCTGAGAACTTTCAGGAGGTGCCGAGACAGCCTGCTTGATCCCAGGTGGTGTGAAGATGAAGATTCATATTACTCTTGTAGTTATTCTATCAGACAGAGAAGCACCATTAGGGTTCTTGGTCTGAGTGCCAAAGGAAACTTGTGAGAAGACTTCCTCTGCTTGCAAGAGATGTGTATGCCTTTTATGGTGACTTCACAGGAAATACAAACACTACGTTGTCAGAGGTTGGGATTGCTCAGGATTAATGGCTATCAGATGCTAGGATTCAGATAAGACTATTTTCCAAGCCTCCTCTTAGTGCCATAAGGATCATGCTAATTCTGTTTGATGACTCATCTGGTATCATGTCAGTAGCAGGGATTGGGGTGGGGGAGATCCCTATGTTTTTAAACCTCCTTTAGCTTCAGTTTATCTGAACAGAATTCAGATAGCATGTTTCTCTCCCACCACCTGGGCTCCACTTTAAAAAAGCATTTTCTCATGTCATGGCAATTTCAGAAAGACTTGCAGTATAGCTATGAAAGAATAAGACGCTTGCCGCCTAAATTCCCCCCCCCCCCCAACATGAAGGCTTTTCAACCTCAGCTTTTGAGATGTTTGGACAGTTTATTCTCACAGATTTAAGAGACTTCCCCCTCTTGCATTTTAGTTTGCACCCCGCCCCCAGGTGGGAGGAATCATTGATGGTGGTGCTGTCCAGTTAGGTCAGCTCAAGGGTTTTGGTTAACAGAATCCAGATTTATTTGCCTTTTATCTATTCCGTTGGTTGTCCAACTCCAACATTGTTAGGAGGAAGTCCCATTAGCTCTGGGCATAATTTTTTTATTAGAAAGATTTTTAGAATTGCTTCCCTATCAGCTTGTAGAGAAATGAAGGCCAAAACTGTTAACGTACAGGAGCGTGCATCAAGAAATTTAGTTCTGTCCCTCCTTTCGCCACTGATCTGCCCACTGACCTTGGACAAATCATTTCACTTCTCTGCGCCTTAGTTTCACCAAACCTAAAACAGGATGAATTATACTTGCCCACATCACAGGGGCATTGTGAGGCTCACTTAGCAAGAGGCAGTGTGGTTCAGTGGATTGGGTACTGGACAGGGGGACAAAGGAAAACTATGTTCCATATTTCTGGCCATGCCACTGTTCAGCTCTGTGACCCTGGGCAAATCACTTTGCCACTTTCACTATGTTTCTATAGACTGCCTACCACAATGGGGCCCTGATCTTGGTTAGGATCTCTAGAGTCTTCCATAATACAAATAATCAGTAATAATCATTATTGCATGGAAAGTATTTGGGTATAGTGCAAAGTGTTACTTCTTCCTTGGGATTTCTTAAGCAAGAGTATGAGAGAGCTGATCAGAAACTAGCTACATACCTTGTAAGAAACAAGTGGGACTAGGATTGCTGGAATGATCTACAGGCTTACATCTGCTATTGATAGGTGACCAGATGTCCCAATTTTACAGGGACAGTCCCGATATTTGGGGCTTTTGCTTATATAAGCACTTATTACCCCCCACCCCCAGCCCGATTTTTCACACTTGGTATCCGGTCACCCTAGCCATTGAGGATCTGTACTTAACTGCTATAAAAACAAATAATTAACACCCCTGCACTAAGTCTCTAAACACATCCCAGCAACTGGAAATGTGAAATGCTGGTCTGTCTTCTAACCTACTAGCAAGTTCCTTCCCTCTTTAGCTTTGTCATCACGAGGCAGTCATTAATGTCCAGTAAGTGCTAAACAGCCAGAGCACGCTATATAAATTGGTATTGCAAGCCCCGGGAACTTAGACACATTAACTTACTTGCAAAGGAGCTGACGGTGGAATAAATTGAATAGTTATTCTTGCCCAGTCAATGTTAAGTATTAATTGGCTTAAAATGTAATGATTGCATAAACAGATTCTAGCTCTGGTACAGCCAGTGTATCAAGGCAATAATCTATACCTTACTAATCGGATGAGACAAACCTTAATCAACTGCTTCACGGTTTAAATAAAACAACCCTCAAAATCAATAGAGAATCACTGTTTGTGTCAGTACAGCTGTCAGTGGCTGAGCTCACTGTATGCTTCACTCTTTCATGCCCTGGCAGAGCATGGCCCGTTCACAAGGCCAGCCCCCCAGAGGGCATGGAGAATGGGTCTGCTCATCTCAGCCAGGCCTCTTGGTCCATCCCCAGGAGCGCTCTCCCTTGAGGAGCAGAGGAGTAGTGGCGTAGCAGAGCGGATGCTGGATGAAGACAGCTGGGGAATGAGACTGGATGCAAGCCCCTGTGGGCCAGAAGACCTTACAGTTAAAAGTCAAGGAGGGCTACCATGATGTTTCCTATATGGTAGGTCATCTTCAAAAGGGACCAGAGTCGTCATCTTTCTCTGAAGCTTTTAAAAGCCCCACGACTCCTGTTGTAGCCATGGGTGCTCAGCAGATTTGAAAGTCCTAGTGGTCCTACGTTAATGCAGCATTTCACATTTTGGGCCTTGTACACACAGAAGTGGGAGCTTTGGGGGCAATATTGTCCCATGATCAGGCCCCAGTGGTTAGTTCAGTGGTTAAGTAGAAAGGAAAGCATGCAGGACTGGGAATCACAAGACCTGGGTTACTCAGATTTGTCTCAGCTTCGTTGTAGGACCACGGGCAGGGCACTTAATGTCTGTGCCTCCATTTCTCCCCAGCTGTGAGATGGGGATAATGCTGCTTACCCACTTTGGTAAACACTGAGATCTACAGCTGCTATGGTATATAATTATTGACAAAAGCCAGGACCCCAGATTACAGGGACCTTATTCAATCTCCACATTGGGTAGTTAGGAGCTTGATCATATAGTAGTTCTAGATACTGTATGAGTTCTACCACTGTGTCTTGAATGGAGAGTCATCCAGAGTGCAGCTCTAAGTCCCTAGTAATCATGTTTTTTATGCTAGTGCCTACAAGCCAACTGAGAACAGGGCCCATTGTGCTAGGTGCTGTACAAACACAGAGTAAGAGACAATCTAAATTCACAGATATCCCATCTCCTAGAACTGGAAGGAACCTTGAAAGGTCATCAAGTCCAGCCCCCTGCCTTCACTAGCAGGACCAATTTTTGATTTTGCCCCAGATCCCTAAGTGGCCTCCTCAAGGATTGAACTCACAACCCTGGGTTTAGCAGGCCAATGCTCAAACCACTGAGCTATCCCTCCCCTCTTGGCCCAGGGAGCTTGCAATCTAACTAGACAGGGTAGGGGAAAGTGCAAACTGTTTGAACTGCTTCCACCAGCTTCTGTCCGCTCTTCCCTGCTATTTCTTTCCCCAAGCCTGCCTGGCTGGAGATATGGAGGATGCATCGGGACAGTCCAGATCGTTTACTCCATTTTGGTTTAGACTATTTATTTCGATATACGACATCAACAAGCACCTTTTCTAAGTATGGGTGCCAATCTGGATTTCTACTTGCGCAGAGCTCGGCCAATGTGACATGAAATGAAGATCATGGAATATTACATTCCAAGTTTTGCTAGACCCTGATTGTACAGCCACAGTGGTCTCCCAGCCGTACTCATCATGACTTCGGTAAGCCCAGTGCATTAGGATCCAGTTCTAACTAGAGCCTTTTGTCAACATGTTTTAGCAGTAATGGGCCTGACCCTGCAACACTTACTCACCACATTGACTAAGGAAGGTGGGGCAGGACCACTACCTTGGCAGAGCCAGTGGATAGGGCACCAAATGGGACTCAGGAAAGCTAGCATCTTGAGCTGGCCTAGTTTTGTCACTGGCCTACTGTGTAACCTTGGGCAAGTCATTTCACCTCCGTGCCTCAGTTTCCCCAATATGTAGAACAGGGATAATAATACTGCCCTCCTTCACAGAGTTAGGGATTTTTATTATTAGCATGAGTAAGGGTTGCAGAATCCATCTCACTGCTTTGTAGTTAAGCCACTGCAGCATCAGGGATTATCTGGCCATGACTGCATAGCCCAGGGGTAGGCAACCTATGGCACGTGTGCCGAAGGCGGCACACGAGCTGATTTTCAGTGGCACTCACATTGCCTGGGTCCTGGCCACCAGTCCAGGAGGCTCTGCCTTTTAATTTAATTTTAAATGAAGCATCTTAAACATTTTAAAAACCTTATTTACTTTACAGACAACAATAGTTTAGTTATATATTATAGAAAGAGACCTTCTAAAAATGTTAAAATGTATTACTGGCACGCGAAACCTTAAATTAGAGTGAATAAATGAAGACTCGGCACACCACTTCTGAAAGGTTGCCGACCCCGATAGCCTATGTTTCGGGGTTGTGTTCCATTTCCTGTCCTCCACCCCACCAACGCTGGCTCTTGCCTGGAACTGAAATTCCAAGCCTGCTTCCCCAGAGTTTGTACTGATTTTCAGAAATTGCAGGAAGGCAGCACCACTGTAAATTGGTCTCTCTTTTTTGCCTATGCTCCGATACTGTACCAGTGGGAGCCAGGCACCCCTCCGCCCACTGGGAGCACCCTGCCCAGGGCCGGCCGCGATATGTGTGTGTGTGTGTGTGGGGTGGGGGAACAAATGCAGTTTTAAACTGCTGCTAAACAAGGTGTTAAAAGGAAGCTAATCCGAATGGATTGATCAAATTGTAGGAGTAGGAGCAGCGAGAGCAAGGTGGGACGGGTGGGAGGAATGAGAAAGGCAATTGGTTTGGTCATTTCTTCCAAGGATGATCGCTTGAGGAGGAGCTTGGCGCTCATCTTATTTCTCCCCCCGGAAAGCAAGGAGAAAGAGGCCGCACAACAGCTGTCTTGAAACATACAGTAATCCCCCCATTTAGGAGAGGGAGGGCTCTCTGGAAGGAGTCAGCCCATTAACATTTGGCCCCCTGCTCTAGTTCTGAAAAGCGAAGGTTCCACGTTCTAAAAGGATCATGCCTACACTTAAACTATATTTAAAACACATGGAAATGTCAGGCCCAGATGAAAAGAATGGTAAAAAGTCATTCACACATTGACTTTACCAGCCGGTTTCTTCCATTGACCCCCCATGAGTGCTGGACCAGGAACAGCCAGAACCACGAATACAAATAGCGATCAGAGCGCATCAGATGTCACCCCAGTAATTTGCAAGT
The DNA here is from genome assembly GCF_027887155.1 of Malaclemys terrapin pileata. Taxonomy (NCBI): domain Eukaryota; kingdom Metazoa; phylum Chordata; order Testudines; family Emydidae; genus Malaclemys; species Malaclemys terrapin. The sequence continues at coordinate 10,115,085 of NC_071520.1, read as the reverse complement.
GTTAAGGCCCAATCTAGGGAGGTGCTGAGCAGTTTGAATTCCCAATGAAGTCAAAGGGAGCTAAGGGCACTCGTCTCACTTATGGCCCAGAGGTGCCAAGGGTGGACCCTAGCATATAGGGCAGGGGAGGGAATGTGGCGGGCCCAACGGGGAGCAGACTGGAATTGCTGGAAACATGAGGTTTAAAGAGATTTGCAGGAAGAGGGGCTGGGGTCAGTAAGTGCTTGGTAACAGACAGGGGCACGTGCTAATGAAAGCTAGTCACTGAGAACAGCTGCTGTAGATGCACATTTATGGGAGGAGAGAGAATCCATGATCATAGGAATTGGCATCATTCAGAGCCCAGCGCAAGGCTTATGTGCAATTTAAGATCTCAAAATAGGGTGCGTAGGCCTTGTAATGGGCTGCTGCATCGAACTGAGTTTAATCCAACAAGTGACTCGGGGTGCTTAGAAATTAGCATCCTAGCTAGAGCGTTGTGGGGAGAACTGTAAGGTTGGGTCCCCCCTTGGGGCAGGACTGTCACCGATGCCTTTGTGCATGTGAAAGACTCTAAATGGAGAGAGGAAAATATGGTCTTCCTTTTCAGAGAGCTCTGAACCAGGAGGCCAATAATACAACTGTATCAGCTCAATTCCTTGGTCTTTGGGCAGCTGTAGGATGCGTAACCTTCCTCCTCTCTCCCTCCTCCCTCAGTCCTTAGCCGCAGATAAATGCTCCCCCCGCCACATGTGTTGGTTCAGTCCTTTCTGTAGGCCAAAGATGACTTTACAGTGTCTGGTGTCTCAGCCACACCAGGACAAAAAGATCTTGGAAGTTGTTCCATCTTGATATTATTTTGACACAGGGTTATAAAAAATGTATGTTTATACTGTCCCACTCACTGTAGGATCTTGGGCCCACACCCACAAAGGTCTTTAGGTTCCTAATTTGCATTGAAATCAACAAAGTTAGGAGCCTAAATATCTTTGGGGATCTGGGCCTTAGTACTTGTGCTGTGCAACCCAACTGCCTTTTAATTTGTCATTTACATAGACAAGTATCATCATCCCCATTTTGCAGATGGGGAATGGAAGTGCAGATTAAAGGTCAAGCCCTTGAAAGCCTAACGCCCACAATTGGAGCTGAATTTTCCAGAGGCATTCGGCTCTCATTCAGGGACCTAGTTAAGGGATAGACTTGCTCCTTCCTGAAAAGCTGGCCAGTAATTTTGGTATCTAAAAAGAAACGGAGGTCTTCTGAAAAATCCAGCCCTTCCACGACTTGCCCAAAGTCATACCTGGGGTCTGTGGCCGAGGCAGAAGGAATTGAACCAAGAGCTCGAGTCCCACTCCAGTGCTACCAATAATCCACTGGAACAACAGTTTAGAAGTGAAGCAGGAGGTCATTCTGGTAATTAACCCAGGGAAGAAATTTCCATGGCTTCTCTAGAATAGAAACCCTGAGCAGTGCCACTGTTCAGTGTTACAGTTTATCTGCCTACTTTGAATCTCTCTGTAAACAGTTGAATGTCTGTTGAGTGGCATTATGCTGGGGATCCAGATTGCACCTCGTCCTTAACAGAGCTAGTTTGGCCACTTTCTTTGGCTGTTTCCTAGAAATAGATGGAGGTTGGGAAGGCAGAGAGCAGCCTGCATCTGGCATTTATTAGATTGTCACAACCATTTCTGTGTTTTCCATCTATAAATCTGAGCCAGCCCCCCCCGAGGGATTTTTCATGGACGTAGAGCCTGTTAATATGTAGCTAATAGGATTTAGGAATAAGGCAGCTTGAATGTAATTAGTAACAAAGCAAGAGGGTTTTAAAGGAGGTTATTAATTATATACATTGCTGTTTACAGGAGAATGACAACATTAGCTCCATTAAGCATAGTTATCAATGCATAATCATTTCAATTTAATGAAACTAATACATTTCACAGGGACAGTTACAAATATCCTTTACTGGCTGAAACTATAGTAATGTGCTAGCCGGTTGGTATGCTGGTTTCATAGGAAGCCCTGACTGAGAACATCTCAGCCTTCACTTTTCACACAGTAGTATCTCTCAGTGGTAGGCCTGCTCTAACCACCACTCAGGTTCCTGGGTTCTATGCCCAGTTCTGCTACGGACTTACTGTGTGACCTCAGGGCTGCCCAGAGGATTCAGGGGGCCTGAGGGCTTTGGTGGCGGGGATCCCCCCGCCGCCGAATTGCCGCCAAAGACCCGGCACTTCGGCGGCGGGTCCCGGGGCGGAAGGACCCCTGCCACCAAAGACCCAGAGTGGAAGAAGCTCCGGGGGCCCGGGCCCCATGAGAGTTTTCCTGGCCCCCGGAGCAAGTGAAGGACCCTGCTCCAGGGGCCCCGAAAAACTCTCATGGGGGCCCCGGGCGGCCCTGTGTGACCTTGGTCAAGTCCTTTATTTGTGCCTCAAATACTAAAATGAGGCACAAATTAAGAATTAATAGCATCGTTTTTTAAAAACAGTAAAATCTTACAGGAAAACTGGGGGCGGGGGGGGGTGTCTGAATTTTCTACAGGATCTGCCATCATACTACATCGGAAGATGCAATTTTTGTTTTATCCTGGCCTTACTTTTAGAAGAAAGTCCTGTGTCACTGCCACATAAAGAAGGGGGCTTTAATTTCCAGTAATAACTCCCTTCAGCCAGCAGTCTCCGAGTGAATGAATGTACCCGCTCCCCATCTAAGAAACAGACACCAACGCAGAAAGCTACTGTAAGTCAGCCAAGAAATCAGCAGTAGAATCCCGGCCTCCTGACTCCCAGTGCCGAGCTCTAACCATGAGTCAGCTCTGCCTCTCACAAACACTGTTAGCATATGTCGCTATTAACAAGTCAGTGAATTCTGTTGCTATGCAATGAACACACTTTGCAGTTGGCATCTTAAAGGCAGCAACAAAAGGTTTGTCTTGAATGTGCTTTTAGAAACACATGATTAAAAAAAAAAAAAAAAAATAGATGACTCCCCAGGCTACAACTCCAGGTACTTTCCAGGGAGGTATAGGTAAGAAACAATCCAGAAGCGGCACACTCTGTTCAAAGAGAAACTAGTGCTGAAGCAGTTTTAGAATTAAGGGTGTCATTATTTTTTGGTGTTTAACACAGTACAGGGAAGGTAGAAATCTTCCCTGGATGACCTGTCCGTTATAAACCTTGTTGTGCATGGATACAATGCTACTGCTGCCTTCCTGTCCGATAGAATATGTTTTCTGGTTTGTTATAGCCACCAGAGGGTTGATTGACAGCTCAGCTTCTCAATGCAATATGAATCCCAGAGTACGAGTTGCCAGAGCATTTTTATTTGAAAGGTTTCAACTTTTATAAAAAAAATACAAACAAATACACACTATAATACACAGGATGTCCATCTTGGCATGCTGGGGACAAACCACTACTATAAAATAAATAACTGGCTGCCTCAGACTTTGTCCTCCCTGTGAGGCACGAGAAAAGGTAAAATAAACTTTGTCAGACTCAGTTCCAGAGGAGAGGAGCTATAAAGAGCCGGGGGGGAGGGGAAGGAACATTAGGTAGAGACTGAATAGGCGTAGAGTAGTACAGTCTACGGATGTTGCGACTCTGGGAGGAAAGCCACTGAATGGAAGACAGCATCCATCCAGAAGAATCCTGCACTGCCAGCGCCTATCCACATATAGGGTCCCATTCTGCAACGTGCCTTCTAGTGGTGGTGGGCAGGGAGAGAGGGAAGTAGCATATTTATGCCATTTGTGCCTAGCCCACCTTGGGAGTTGGCTGCCAAGCTACCAAGCCCTACCCCCCAACATAAGTTCGAGCAGCCTAAGGAATTGCTCCAATGTACAGCAGCCTTCCAACAGCTGCTTATAGGCCCAGAATTCCCATCGTGGTGCATACTCTAGGCCCACACTTCCTGCCCGAAGTTAATGCCACCTCGGGTTACACTCCCTCTGCTAGGGCTTGCAAGGAGGGCTATGAACAAGGGCTGGAAGACGGAGGAGGGAAAAAATCAGAGTGCAGGCTCCCAGAGGAGACTAGCTTGGGCACAAAACAAACCATGGCAACACATGAAGTCCTGAGCCCGCTCTATTCCATTGGAAGTCAACGGGAGTTGAAGCTACTCAGCACTTAACTGGAGGTGCTCACCCTTCATATCATGCCCCTAGCGAGAGGGGAAGCGTATGGTGGAACTGTATTGGGATGCAAGAGGAAAAAACACAGACAGGGAGACTATAGGAAAGGGAGGGGGGCAAGCATTGAAGTGGACCCATTCTGTTCACTTGGGGGCAGCAGACACAGCTATACCCACCACCAGCTCTGCAAACACGCCTTAGCTCGCGACGTGGCAGCCACCATCTTGGCCAAGACACTAGGGATTGAACCCAGGCCCTCTGGCACTTGAAGCATGAGCAGCTTAAGCCAAAGCTCTCTGGTGGGGGCTGTTGCAGGCTCAGAGCCTCAGGCACAGGCAGGGAACTGTAACAGTCACCGGGCAGCCCCATCTCACTCACTCAAAGATGACTTTTGGACAGCCGAGAAAGCCTCAAAACCATTCTAGCAGCAATTATTCCGTTGCTAATTAAGCACAGAAATAATTTTGCTTCTGCTGCGTGTAATAAAGTGATATGACAGAGATTAAAAGCACCACCTTGAGCTTTGCAAATTAAAAATAAAATAAAATAAAAAAGCATACCTCAGTCCACCACCTATTCCTTCCCAAGCAGCTAATCAAGTACAGCTGCGATGCTAACTTCACATCCACTTCAATTAAAGACACCCAGCCCAAATTTAGAAACAATTAAAAACCCCATTATCTTCGATTTACCGTTATCTTCATCTGTCTATTTTCTGCCACCGTGCAGAGCACAGGTGAGATCACTGCAGCAGGGGCCACTTGGGACACACTGGCTCATCCATCCTAGGCTACCTTTGCTCCTTATTAAAGCCGCTCACTCACACCTAGTTTTACCTTCATGCTGGAAATGGTTTAGTCTGGATTTATTCCAATTAGTCATAATTTATTGTTTTAATGAGCTCTTCTGCAGGCTTTATTTGCTTCATACCCATCGTTCTCCTCAGCTGTTGTGATATGCTTCAAGGGGAGCTCTTAATAAAGACCTCCAAGATTTCCCACTACCCCACTCTTTAAATACTTTGCAATGTTAAAAAAAGCAAATCAAGACTAACCCTGTTTTTTTTGGAGGTGGGGGTGGATTAACTCTGGAGGGCATTTGGGCCTTTTCTTCTTTGGGGGAGTGGAGAAATTTGCAATGCAAACCTCAGCAGCAAATACATCACTCATCACCCAAGACAGCTGGGCAAGAGACAGTGCCTAGTCCCCAGAAGTTGTGTTTTTGGGATGTAGCTTAACGATTTCACATTGGCAAAAAACTAGAGGACAGACTCTATTCTGTCCTTGGATAAGCACAGAGCATCCTAACATTGACATCAGGCAGCTTTTTTCCCCTCAGAGAGGAAAGTTGGCATTCATGTTCTAGTATAAAACTGGGAATCAGACTTAGGGCACGTCTTCACTACCTGCCGAATCGGCGGGTAGCAATCGATCTATTGGGGATCGACTTATCGTGTCTAGTGAAGACGCGATAAAAATCGATCCCCGATGGCTCTTCCGTCGACTCCGGAAATCCACCGCGGCAAGAGGTGGAAGCGGAGTTGACGGCGGCACGGCAGCGGTCGACTCGCCGCTGTCCTCACAGCCAGATAAGTCGACCTAAAATACGCCACTTCAGCTACGCTATTCACATAGCTGAAGTTGCGTATCTTAGGTCGACCCTCCCCTGTAGTGTAGACCTAGGGTTACTGTGTGGTTTGTGCTGCACCTCAGAGAGGGGAGGTAAGGGGAAGGTGGCTTTAAGCTGCTCGGATTCAGAGTCCGCTGAGGGCCAGTGCATACTCTGGTGTAAGTCAGAACAGCCCCAGGAGTTATTCTATGTTGTGGTAGCCTCTCCAGGGCTGTGTTACAGCCTAGAATCCCCATAGTGATATGTGCTGCAGAGATGCCCCTTCCTGCAGGGAATGTCATTTTGCAGAGTGTGCTGCTCCGTCCCTACCTGCCTGACCCTGCAAGCTCTGTGAGAAGCCCAGGCTAGGGGGGGCAGGGCCACACTGTTCTGGAAGGTCATGCAACCAAGTTGGATGTCCTGTATTCTGGGGATGCGTCAGTGGCCAGCCTACTGGGAACAGATCAAGAGGAATCTAAGGAAATGAAGAGAAAGAGACACTGTTGTAATAATTGGGCCTACAAATTGACCCTAATTGTGAACTCAACTGTGGGAAAGTGGATACAACTTTATGGAATGTTCCAATCATACCATGAAATGTTGATGAGGAAAAGTGCAAAGGGAGACAGAAAGACTCAATTAGTCCAAACAAGGCGGTCTACTGGTATCACGCAAGGACTACGTCTGTCTCATAAGCAAGATGAGTGTGGGACTAGAAGTCAGTGGACCATAATTGGTGCATCAGAAATTAGGCCTAATTGGTGGACAGAATAATGAGAGGATGGGCCATTCAGCCCATCAATCCCTTTTTGGGTTCCGAAAAGAAAAATACTTTGGTGGTGGTCGGCGGGAGAACCAAGCATGAGGTAGCAAGCTACGGGGGGCGCCCTGCCGGTCCCTGCCAGGGCGGCAGTCAGGCAGCCTTCGGCAGCATGCCTGCGGGAGGTCCGCTGGTCCTGCAGTTTCAGTGGCAATTCAGCGGCAGGTAAGCCGAAGCTGCAGGACCGGGGACCTCCCGCAGGCATGCCGACGAAGGCTGTCTGACGGCCATGCTTGGGGCAGCAAAAAAGCTAGAGCTGCCCCTGCATGAGGGCAACAGCTACTGACTGAAGAATGGGGAAGGAGTGAGCTTCACCATTATGGCTTCCATCCTTCATCATCTCCTGCAACCCTGGGATCCACTGTGACACTTCTGGACCTTAGTCAGCCTCAGGCAATCCCAATGCACCCCAGCACAGGGACCTTGGGCAGCAGTAACCCCTGAGCTGCTCCATGGGGTTTATGGCAGATCCCCTAAAACAGGGGGAGAGGCTCCCAGGGAGCCTCTACCAGATTCTATTGCTTGCAGATCTTGAGGCTCAATAGCCCTCCTTGCTATTGGCCAGGTCAGGCTCCAGTCCCTGATAAGGGACGGAAACTAGTGGACTGGAGGGTCCAAGAGATCCTGCCCATTTCTTACACTCCATGTAAGGACTTCCTGGAAGTCCCGTCCCCTCACCATAGCACTCCCCACAACCCACCACCGTATACAGAACACTCTCAGACTCCACTTTTTAGGCTAGGTGGGACTGTCTGGGTGCAAAGTAGCTTTGTGGCTGCTGAGGCATCGCTAGGCCATCCCTCTCTATACAGGCTCCATCCCCAGTGGTAGGCCAAAGTTTCCTCCTTTGTATTTAGCCATACTGGCAATCTGAGGTGACGTACAACTCACATTGCCTACAGCATCCATTTTAAACTGCAGCTCCGTAGCCCAGTGCAAGCCTTCTGGATGTCGTCTCCAGGGCTTAATTTGTGCCGGGGCTCAACCCTGGCACCTCTGGCCTTGCCGTGTCAGTTATGAAAGTAAAAAAAATTGCTTGAGCCCCGGAACCTCTTTCATTACAAATTAAGCACTGATCACTCCCCTCCCCAGCCACGTTCTTAGGCAGCTTTGAGGTTCAGACAAGCCTATACAGAAATAGCACATGGAGGTTGCTTAGCAAAGCAGACCCATATTTAGACTCTCCTGTGCCTCACAGAGAGAAACTCAAGATTCCCCTCCCACGGGACAATATGCTACAACCTGTGATCTTTAGAACTGCCCCCTGAAATGAACGGAAAAAACAATAAAAAGATATTACCTCACCCACCTGGACTCTCTAATATCCTGGAACCAACACAGTTGCATATGGAAAAAACACAAGGGTGGGAGGAAGGGGGAATGTCAGGAAGCCAAGTTTCCCTTACAATTGTCCAAAAGAGCTTTAGATCCATATGAAACCAAGTTTGCAGGCTCACCTCTTACAGGTGGTAAGAATTGTTTCCCCCTGTGTTTTTTTAGGACTCTGCAGTTCTCTTTATAAAAAGGATCTTCATTCAGTACAACGGATGATGTCTCAGCAATAAAGCACGCATTTGTCAAACAGCACAATGCAAATCATCTGGTATCTGATTACATAATTACGTCAGTCTCTAGCTTTGATTGGGTGTTTCAGCAGGACTGATTATTTTTTTTTGTCTAATTTTTCAGACATCTGGTCTTCGATCTATAGCTAGGCTGAAATTATGCAGCCAGGCATCAATAGGGACAGAGGATATGACATTTGCACTCTTGGGAACATTTTGTTACACAACAGGATCTGAAAGATCTAATTAGGATCATGTCTTAGCATCCTTTGGCAGTACCAATTATTTTGCTTCAAGTAATATGAATATTGATAAATACTGTGCAACTCCAGAGCAGATACTAGCCTGCCAAGCAACTATTTATTTTTACTCACCTCTTGGAGTATAATTTAGAGTCGTTGAAAAAGAAGAGTATCTTCATGCAAAGTAACTGTGTATAAAGTACAATTCTTCCCTTCCTCTGCTATATTCCAGTTGGGTTTCCTTATGGGGTGAGAGGAGAGAACATTAATTCAATTGAACTGGGTATTGTGGCTTTAAGAAAGTGTAGCCACTGGAAATAGTTCTCTCTTGATTGCATTCCACAGGACTGCTATCTTCGGCAGATCCATCATGTAGAAAGCCCATTCCTCTCCAAATATCAAAAGCTCCCCTCATTAAAATTCTGTGCATCGGTGTCTCCATATTAAAGCAGATATTAAGCCATAAAACGTAATATGTTATGACACCATAAAATGCAGTGTAATTGCTATAAAACCATAAAATGTAATGTAATTGGCATAGCGACCATTATCTCTCTGTGTTATGGTTCTAACTGTTTGAAAACCGTTATCTTACACTATGGTTGAGGACAAACAAACGATTCATGTTCTTTGTTACTAGAGATTAGAATGGTGAAATGACTCAACACGAACCCCTCTCCCCCAGCCTCCTAGAGGACTCACTTCCTGTTTAGATGCAGTGGACAATAATGTCAAATGTTAAAATGAATGCAGGAATGATTGTTCAAAACAGTTATTTTCCCCCCCTTCATTTCCATTTGTTGCCACACCAAGGGGAATTTTAAAGAGCTTCTATCAGTTCAGTAATTAGATAACACTTAAAAACAAAGCTACATTTATAAATAATTATTAAATACATAACATTCCATAGCATGCCATATAATAACTTAAAATCACACATTAGAGGCCCACATACAAAAATACCTATATAATAGGTCATTATTTCTAATTGCTCACGCTACCCTCAGCTGTTAAGAAGTTATTGCTAATGCATTTTACAACATGCTTTATAAGAAGTTATCAAGGAATTCATCAGATAGTAAAACCAAATAGAAAATGAAGCTCTGATTTAAAAAACAAGCAAAAACAAACAAAAAAAAACCACCAGGCTATTTTTTAAATTAAATAATATATAAAGAGCCACTGCCTAGTAGTTTAGGCTCAGTAGCTCACCAGCCTTGGAACTGTGGTCTCGTAAGGAAAGTTTTCTGGATTTTAAAGGTCAGGCTCTGTCTGGTAGCATTTGTTACCCTTCCAAGGGAGCTGTGCATGAATAGCCAAAAGCAGAATTTGATCCTAAATCTCTCACTAAAAAAATAAACTCATTAGTTCTGTGGCAGAAATTTTTAACAACAAAACAGCAACAGCTGTTCCAGTATTTCATGATACTGTAAAGTTTGTTTTGCTGCTGCAAAGATAGCTACACCAAAGGGCATGATCCACCTTCAATTCCCACCAACATTAGCACCGCCCAAAGCATGCAGGATCAGACCCGCTCTTCATCAGCTATAGGAGCATGGGTTACCTATGTAAGGCCTGGGTCTACATCATTGATTATGGCTATGAAAACCCAGCCAAGCTGATGTGTGTCCCATTAGATCAAGAGCAGGGTAGAAGTGGTGGGAGAAGCCAATGATTCCCAAAAGCAGAGAACTACAAACTTAGCAACTATAAATATTAGCTTGATGGGGACCCCTTTGTCATCCAGAGCAAAGTGGATGATCAATACTCAATGGCAGCAAAGGAAGGTTGATTGGAAACAATGATCTTACCTTGAGAACTCTTCAGCCAATGGGACCCACGGCACACCAAGAAGAAGCAAGTCAAAGGTCTCCTCAGGGTTTGCTCTAAATCCACTCTCAGAGCTCCCTTTCTTCAGGGTCAAGGCAAACAAAACCCAAGTGTCTTCTCCACAGGATAACTCACAGGTGTTACTTTCCCTCAGCATCTGTACTCAATTCCCTAGCCACTCCCCACAGCCAGCCCCTTTCTTTTCCCTGTCTAGGAGGTTAATTGAATCTTAGAATATCAGGGGTGGAAGGGACCTAGTCCAACCCCCTGCTCAAAGCAGGACCAATCCCCAGACAGATTTTTGCCCCAGATCCCTAAATGGCCTTCTCAAGGATTGAACTCACAACCCTGGCTTTAGCAGTCTAATGCTCAAACCACTGATCTATCCCTGTTGGTTCCAGCTGGTTCTGATTCTTGCCTTGTATCCTGGATTCCCCCAGGCTTTTGGCCTCAGTCTCCTTCTTGATAGTCCCAGAACCCAGGCAGGTGGTTTGCCCCCTCACATTCCACAGTAAGGCTTTGCCCAGACCCACCAAGGGACTTAACTTTTAGGCACCTGCAAAATCACAGGGACACCCTGTGAACCACAAAGCCCGAGTTAGGGGTCTAGGCACCCAGTGCAGTGAATGGGGAGAAATAGGGACCTTGGAATGCGATCCAGAAAAACCAGCCTGCTAGGCGGGGAGCTGCCTCAGTTAGCCAATGGCAGATGCCAATGAGAGGGGTGTGTGTTAAGCACCCCTGCTCCTCTCCTGGAAATAGGTGCCTAAATCCAGCACCTATCTTTGCTTAGCGATCCCCACGTGGGAACTTGTCTCCTGGAGTCAGGCAGCTTCCGCGCCTAAGCTGTTTCTTGCAGGAATGAAAAGAAAACAAACAAGGAGTCCTGGTGGCATCTTAGAGACTAACACATTTATTTGGGCATAAGCTTTCGTGGGCTAGAGCCCACTTCATCAGATCTAGCCCACGAAAGCTTATGCCCAAATAAATTTGTTAGTCTCTAAGGGGCCACAAGGATGCCTCCGTTTTTTTGCTAATACCGACTAACATGGCTACCACTGAAACCTTGCAGGAATGAGTTCTGCGCTTGCCTTACTCCACACAAAACCAGCCAGTGGAGGAATGCCCACCTTAACTTTCTAGGCCAGTGGTTAGAGCACTCACCTAGGATGGGGGGAAATCTAGTTCAATGCCCCCTTCTGTTAGGGAAGGACAAAAGCTTTGAACAGCTGGTCACCTATATCTCAGGTGGGTACTCTACCCACTGAGCTATGGGACATTCTGTCAGGGGGCTCCTCAGTCTGACCACTTGGAGCTGTTCCATTGTGGCTTACTCATGAAAAAGTGATTGGAGCAGTGGGCTTGGACTCTGGCTCTCTCGTGGCCCAGGTAGGTGCCCTAAGCACTGGACTACACAGTCATTCTCTCTCCCTCTCTCTGGCCCAATGACTATTCCACTGCAGATAAATACTTAAATAGTCATTGGACCAGAGCGAGAATGCACAAGTGAGAGCTGGGGGTGAAATAGGACACCCAGAAGTGAGGCAGCAGGGCACATGCACAGAGGCAGAAATATAAACTTATGTTTTCCCAAACTCTGGATCCCAGAGGGTGTTATAGAATAAAGTATTTTGAGAGAGTGGGGGAAGAAGCAAACAAATTCTTTGATTTTAAAGTGAACAAATCGAGTTGTTGGTAGTGGATACATGTCTACCCGTGGAGACTCGTGACCGGTGTGTCCCAAGGTAACACAGCTTGAGCTGTAATTCTATAACTCATTATTTGTCACTTTCAGCTCTTTTCTAGTTATTAAATGTCAAGATTAAGGCTAGTTATTCTTAGGAATAAATAGTGTGCATGTGGCAGCAATACATCCTACAGCTGGAGAAACAGCTTCCAGATGGAGGACAGTGGATTATATTGTTATACAATGCACCTGTAAATGAGAGGCCTGGATAAGCGGTAGGTTTCACAGTATATTTCACGGTATGATGTAATTTCATGATACAATCTATCTTTATGGGCCCTAGTGTCACATCTGATAACACCACAAGACATGATGTCACACTCATAGGTCCATGGATCCCAAGGCCAGACGGGACCGTTGTGATCAATAGTCTGACATCCAGTATAATGCAGGTCAGAGAACTTCTCCAAAATAACTCTGAGAGCAGAGCTTTTAGGAAGACGGCCAATCCAGATTTTAAAGTTGTAGACCCCACATTTTTATAAAAGAAATTATATAAATTTAGCCTGGCTACAGGTACGTGGCCCCTGAGGATCTAGCTTATATAAAGATTAAAATCTGCATGAACTCTTGAATAAAAATTAAGGGTCCAATCCCACAAGCTGTTCCTCAGCAGGGTCCTGTCAGTGAATGCAATGGGGTGGCTCGAATGAATTAGAACCTGAGCGACTGTTTGCAGGTTAATTGCTAAGGACTTTACCTTTACACTGTGTGATTTTTGTTGTTGTTGGTAACCAATAATAAACTACATTGGAGCTGAACATGTGAGGTTGTATTTTTAACTCAGAGTTCTTGATGACATGAAATGCCCTGGCCAGATTCAAAGCCAATGGAAAGATTCCCATTGTCTTCAGCTGCGTTCTGGGCTATGCAACTCCTAAGCATCACTCAGGTTTGAATGACACCTGGATACTATAATGCTGGGTGCTAAACAGGTCCTTAGAGTAAACAATGATCCCTAATTAATAATTGCTATGATTACAGCTTTAACGCAGCCTTGAATGATCAAAATCCACCAGCTGCACTCACCGAGTGGTGGCAGGCTTGTGAATTGTCACTGTTAGAGCCATGCTAAACTCATTGGTTTCGCTTCAGGGGGATTCCAAGAGCATTTTAATCCATTGCTATCAGAGAGGGCTTGAACCCTTCTAAACTCAATTGTACCCCAAGTCTCAAAGGGAAACTCAGTCAAAACAATTTCATTTTACCTAGCTTGGTGTCCAAACTACATGAAATAGCAAATGAACAACTGTAATAATAATACCTTGCTCTTATACAGGGGTGTTTCGCTCAGTAGATCTCAAAGCACTTTACAAAGGCCCATTTTACAGATGGGGAAGCTGAGGCATAAAGAAATTAATTGACTTGCCCCAGCCAACCAGCTGCTGAGCCAGGCATAGAACCAAGGTCTCTGGAGGCCTAGCCCAGTGTTCTATCCACTAGGCAACACTGCTGTAAAAATGCTAGTCCCCTCACCCTTACAACACACCATTACAGCACAATGCTTTCTAAACGTTAACTTCCTAATTCTCACAGCCTCTTTCCAATGTACAAGTGGGGGGAAATGGAGGCACAGAGGAGATGTAAGAGGGTTGCTCAAGGTCACCGCAGCACGTCTGTGGTAGAATCTGGCTGAGAATGTGATCACAGCACTGTGCTCTTTCCTCTATAGCAGGGGTGGCCAACCTGAGCCTGAGAAAGAGCCAGAATTTACCAATGTACATTGCCAAAGAGCCACAGTAATACGTTAGCAGCCCCCCATCAGCTCCCCCCTGCTCCCAGCACCTCCCGCCCACTGGCAGTCCCACCGATCAGCCCTTCCCCCTCTCTCCCTCCCTCCCCGCACCTCCTGATCAGCTGTTTCATGGGGTGCAGGAGGCTCTGGGGAGTGGGAAGGAGCGAGGGCCCTGCAGGCTCAGGGGAGCAGGGGCGGGGTGGAGTGGGGGCAGGGCCTGTGGCAGAGCCAGGGGTTGAGCAGTGAGCACCCCCCGGCACATTGGAAAGTTGGCGCCTGTAGCTCCAGCCCTGGAGTCAGTGCCTATACAAGGAGCCGCATATTAACATGTGAAGAGCTGCATGTGGCTCCGGAGCCACAGATTGGCCACCCCTGCCCTAGAACGTCATCAAAATACTTATCTATCCTAAAGCTTCCCCCCCACCAACGCATGGCAGAATAAGGTACAATCAAAATTCTGAATCAACAGCAGCAAATAAAAGACACTGACGTATGAACCGAGGTTTGTCAAAGCAGAGCTTTTATGCATGGATCATAAAAAAAAAAAGGCATTGTAATAGACAAGTAAGAAAGTGATGAAGACCTGGAATAAAGAAGCTAGCAAAGGCAGCCAGCAGCGTCACAGAAAGGGCAAGGTCTAGCAGCATTCCAGAGGCGGTAATAGGCAACTTGGAGAAAAATAAGGTGGTGGATCAAGGATAATCCCAAGCTTTGTGGCCTCTATGGCACAGTGAAGGTGTTCATTAAGAGATGGAAGGAATGAAATCAGCCGCTGAACAGAGAGGACTCTTGCCTCAGGAGAATTTAAATCTCTGAAGCATTTAGAAGAAGCTAATAACCTGGCTTTTATATCATGTTTTCCATATTGTCCTGACTGAATGAAAGAAAATCTGATTATTTGCACAACACTATTGTTATGCAAAAGAATCAGCGTCTCTGCTCCAAATACGTGATGCTGTAAAGGCCCAGGTGGAGACACTACATAATTATGCAACAGAATAAATACAACACTACATCCTAGAGTGGGGTGTGGGCCTTAGCCCTCACATGCCTCAAGAAGCAAGGTGGGTCTTAAGTTCTTTGGCAGAGGAGAGATGGAGCAGCAGCTTCCCAGGAGGCATCTGCTGATCACTCTCCAAGCCATGAAAGTAGACTGCCAGGAGGTCTGCAGGCCTGAGGGGTTGAAAGAGACAAAGGGATCTCCCAGGAGACACCTGGTGTAGAAACAGGTGTAGGAGGGGGTGGAGCTGAGTGCTGTTGCTTAGGAGCTGAAGCCATAATCTTGTGTTTATGACATCACACTCATCTCCCTGACAACCAATTGCAATGTCACAACCAAAGGAATTATTAGGGTGACGCCAAGCGTAGAATTTACAGCCAGGCAGATGAATTTGGAGCAAACACTGAGCCTGTTTCCAGCTGTTGCCTCCCACACTAAGCAACCGGCATTGCGTCTCCAGTGTAACCTAATGCTGGCATTGCGCTGTGCGACCCATATAACCCTCTTGGCACAAGTGGAGCCAGACTCTCCGGATGCCGGGGGTGACTGCTGCATGACGGGACAAGTGTTAACACTGATGGGAAGAGAGATTAAAACAATGCATTAGTAACCTAAGCATGAATCCTGACCATTGAGGCTAAGTCATTCAATGAAATGCCAGGGCTCTATGGGTATCTCCTTGCTCTCTGCAGCAGAGAGGCTGGAGGGAGGTAGGGTGACCAGATGTCCCGATTTTATAGGGACAGTCCTGATTTTGGGGTCTTTCTCTTGTATAGGCTCCTATTATCCCCCACCCCCGACCCGATTTTTCAGACTTGCTGTCTGGTCACCCTAGAGGGAGGGGGAAACTGCCACAGCTTCTGGGCTTCTGAAAAGATGAAAACGAGCTAAGTTACCCCCACTAACCACAATTTAAAATACACTGGTCTATGGGAGGAATAAACCACAGTACCTTGCAAATTCAGTGGCTTAATGTTACTGTTGCAATAGCAAATCAGTAACAGACTAAGCCAGCCAGGCACAAAGAGGCCTTCTACTGATTCTTTGTACTGTGGTACAGCGGTTCCTACATAGCTAGACAACAGTACACTACCTAGTACCTAGCTGTGATAAGAGATAGCTTGTGCCCCAGACTGTTTAACTAGACAAGACATGGGGTGGGAGGGGCAAGAGAATGGCAAAGTGACTTGCCCAAGTCACATAGCAGGAAGTCAGTGGCAGAGCTTGGACTAGCACCTCAGTCACCTGACTCTATCCATTGGACAATACTCCCTCTTCTGTATAGTCTGGTAGCCCTTGTGTGAGCTGGGCTATCTATATTATTCATACCCCACCTGTGGTTCTCTCACTCTGTGGCAGGGAGAGTCACATTTGTTCTAAACGAAGCTGGTCCGACACGGTCAGATTCTCAGTATGTCAGTCTGACTAGCCCTGCCAGCACTCGCTGCCACTGGGCTCTGCCTCAGGACGCTACGGATCCGCTGCATCATTATCTGTTAGGATAGTGTTAGTAACATGGTGGCTCTGTCCTTGGCGGCGCTCTGGTGCTGGAGGGGATTTGCTTCTCCCAGCTTACTGGGAGCTTGAACTGAAGAACCAAGCCTGGCTACTGAAGTAAATAAATATCAGCTTTATTAATCACATCTGCCCTGCCTGGCTATCACACAGCACTGACTAAACTCCCAGGCCCTGCCTCGTCACACACGGCACCCACCGCAAAATCGGGGAATGGATTCTCTGAGGTGGCATCTGCTTTGGTTGTGCTGCTGCCCTTGGCAGGAACCCAGCAAACTGGTGTTCCAGTTCAGCCTCATTATACCAGAGGGGTGGAGGCCAGAGGTAATGTTCAGATACAAACGTTTGTGAGGTGGGGGGATCACAGGGAGAAAGTTTAGATCCCGCGTCTTGATTCAGATCCATAGAGATGTGCCCCCAATGCGAAATGTTCATCCAAATCTGGTCTTTCCCAAGGCTTGGTGCAGGTATGGAATAGGCCCCACCTCTAGAAGACAGTGGAAGATACTCAGCTGGTAGACACCAGCTGACTGCCCTGAACCTAAGATGATTTGCACCAGCTGAAGATATGTCTCAGTAAATTGTGATTCAGCTGTTTCTGAAGGGAAACAATCTCTCTGCAGTTAATGTCAGGTGATAAATTCTTCCATTCACCATGTGCCGGGGGGAAGCAATGTTTAACTAAGCAATTTGCCATTTGACCAGTCTTGCGAGAATGTTTGGTGGCTGAAAAGTATATTTGGTTTTAACAAAACTATTTAAATGATCCAGTATGTAAGAAAATAAACCTAACTCTATGGATCTGCCTAGAGATTTCAAGGCAAGGACACCAATTCATATCTATTGTGATGGGAAGAATTGGTTCTATTCCAGCATACCTCTATTTGTAACTCACCGAACTATCTTCCTCTCAATAGTCTCCAGCTTAATTAAAAATAAATCCACAGGCTCCCAACCAGAAGCAGCATACTCTAGGGGAGGAACACTGTGGAAGTTTGCCAATTCCTTATAAAGTCTTATTAACAAACCTTGCATGGTGCTTCAATCTCCTTAGAGCTTATTATAAAGGTTTTCAAGAGTCCAGCATAAATCATTTGCCAAAACTACAGCCAGATAATTAGCTGCAATTGCTTCATCCACAGGAGCTCTCTATCGGGCACTTGCAGGGCAAGAAGATCTAGGAGTCTGGAGGACTTGGTGAGCTGGCAAGAAGAAGACTGTTTTGCTGGTAACAGCGAGTTGCTGCCGCTCACAACCCAGAGCCTGATTTTGCCTGATAGAGTGGAGCGATATTTCATATCTCTATCAGGATAATAGAAAAGGACTTTTTCTGGTGTAAAGATAAACCAGCTTGATTGAGGGAAAAGATTGGAGAGAGCCATTATCAGACAGCTGCAAAATGATCTTCGGATTCAAGAGATGCCAGAGGATTGGATAGCTTTGCTGCCCTGACGTTACAGCTTGGTGGGGAAAGGTCACCTTGAGTCATAATAGTTTGACACACTGGCCCATGAGTGTTCCTCAACCCAACTGGATGTCCTCCAGCTGGCAGCTTGGAACTCAGTTTGTATGGACGATTCATTCAATCCATGGTGTCTGCTAAGACTCCCATCCAGGGTGGTCTTTTGAGCTGGTGATGTGTGTGTGTGTGTGAGAGAGAGGGGGGGGGGGGACACTTTTTCCACTGGGAAGTAAACTACCAACTTTAAAGCCACCACTGTCATATGAATTTTGATGAAATGTATATGCCCAAACAGTTCAAGGTGTTAATATGACCCTGTTCCTATCTAGCAGTTTTAACCAAAGTTGGGGGGTTGGTATACAGAGACTTCAGCCTGCTTAGTACCATGGCAAACACAGCATTCAACACCCTTTTATTAAAGATACAGAAGAAGAAGGAAAAACAGTTAAATCCTGTGCAATGTAAAATATTAAATAAGCCTTTCATTTTCATGCTATCCCTGATTTCCTTTCCCTTTTGCTGTAGCGAGTTTTTAGATGGAGCCTCCCCTGTTTGACAGTCTCTTAGCTGGTATTAAAGATGATAACGGTTGTCTTTTTGGAGATGGGCTGGAGCTGTTGTTATTGTTGGGGTTGGTAAAGTCTGATCCTGTTCTCTAGAAGCCAAAACAAGACAAAGACGCACAAAAGGGGAGAGAAAAGAAGAGCAAACACAGAAAACGCAGCTTCTGTCTCTGGTGTTGACTCTCACTTATGTAGCAGGCATCGGCTTATCACAGTCCTGGAATTATATCAGGAGGCCTTTTTGTTTGGACGAATTCAGTCCCGCTCCCTTTTACACCTTCCTCCATCAATATTTGTGGTAGGTTATTGTGACATGTTATGAACTTGCCTTCACTTTTCACAGCCGAGCTCGCAACGAGGGTAAATATGTAGGCCCAATTACTACAACACCAGCTTAGCCTCTTTCTGTTCCCTTCCTTAAAATCCCCTCTTCTGTAATGCATTCAGAAACTGCCCCCTGGTAACAGTTCAGCAGATGGTGAGTTATGATTGCAGCTTCTCGTTGGCTATGCATTGTGCGCAGCGCTAGTCTGTATTAAAACACCCTATTATTTCTATTACTCCTTTCTCCTTCACCCCCAGTCCCCATCTGCCTGTTTGCTTCGACCGTCTCATGTTTGTCTTTTAAGCTGCTCTTTTGGGCAGGAACTGGCTTTCCCAGGTTTGTACAGCACCTAGCACAATAGGACCCCGACCTGCCTGAGGTCTCTTGGCCTGACTGCCATACAAAGGATTAACTCTCCTACCAGCTGCATGGTCTACACAAAACATGAGGTGCAGCAGCAGCAGTAGCTCTTAATCAGCTAGTCTTGCTGGAACGTGCTGTCTCTTGCAGCCCTAAGGGCCAATCCCAGCCCCGTTAAAGTCAATGACAGTGTGATTGACAGCCGTGGGAGCTCCGTCAGGCCCTCGGTCAGGAAAAAATAACATGGCTTGGGGAAGCTTGGCAGGATTTCCTTGCTTCCATCTGTTCTCCCCCTTCCCTCCCTTCTCAAAAAATTCTTTCCAGCAGGGTTAGCGGCAAGAAGAAGCCTAGATCAATATTTTTGTTGAGATAAGCCGGCCATTTGCTGCGGAATGAGCTTGTACCCAGCTCTCATTGTAAATATCACCCAGAACATTCCATGACTCAGGCACTCGCTCTCGTTCTCTCTCTCTCTCTCTTTTTTTTTAAGGAACCCATCGGGTCAGCAGCCTAGTCTTTGGAGTTAGCTGTCGATCGGCGGGAGCTTGCCTTCCTTTGCTGAGCAAGGTAGCAGGCTGCATTCAGTGTGCTGGCATGAAGAGACTGGGAGCTCGCAAGGTAAATTGTACTGGATCCCGTGATTCATCCAAGCTGTATTAATTTGTGTTTTGCTTCCAGGGTCATGTGAAATAGTCTCTGTATATCACTGTCCTGCTGAACATATACGTTGCTCCTTGCAGTAAGTCCTTTTATCCCTTGGAAACTAAAGGAGAGATTCTCCCTAAACCGAGAGCAGGTGCATGGTCCGAGGGGCTTATGGAGATGGTGCTACTCCCTTTGAAAGATGTTTCGTTGCTCCCCCCTTGCCCAGCTCAGTAGTTCCAATGAAGAAGGCTAGCAATGGCTCCTAGGGGAACTGAAGGCAGGAGAGGGTCTGCAGAAACTTCACGGACCGAGCCTAGAGTTAGACCCTGCCTAAACTACAAATACAGACAGCCCTGTCCTCATAATCTGCTCATGCCTCCCCTGGCTGACCCCGTGACAATGCAGATGATAGAGGTGTGTCCAGGTTTTGCCCCAGCACCTCCCCGTGTATCTGCAGAACTGTGTTTGTAATAGTGCATTCTGGGAAACTCTAGGAAGCTATCCACTACTGTCTGCGATATGAGAGCCCATGCAGGGCCGGCCATGATACAGCAGGGAAGGAGCTGCAGCTTTATTGGTGGCTATCACAATTTATGGGCCAAGACTTTCCAAAGGAGCTAATAGTTCTGGCTACTCACCTTGCAAGGGCCTTATGTTCAGAGACTGAGTGCTTGGGTCTGTCTAAAATCCAGGCCCCTTGAAGGTACCTCACGGTGGGCACCTAAAAGCAAGTCCCTTTTGAAAAATCTTAGCTCTGAGTTCTAACCACATCTGCCCCCTCTACGGGCCCAGCCTGTAGTTCCAAACAAAGCATGGTTTACCTGCGAGCTCCTCACGGAGAAGTAAAGACCCACTCCTTACAGGGCCGCTTCTGGGTGTGTCTATCCGCAGGAGCAGCGGGGCTGGACAATGCTTGGCTCAGCCTGGTTTCCAGGGGAAGATAAACAACAAGCTCTCTCCTGCGAGGTGGACTTCTGGTTCTGCTGTCAATCCTCTCGGGCACTTCACCCAACCCACCCACCTGGTCCCTTAGACAGAGCGTGAGGAGTTGGGCCTTCCCTTCCTCAGAGCAGGCTCCACCGTCTCCTAAGCAGCTTTACATTGAAGATGCACAGCTGTGTGGCCCTGCTTATGGGAAAGGGGGTTAACTCTTTCCTCACCGGTCGAAGGACAGGCTCTGCGCAGCCCATCACACTGTCCCAGTAGGTGATAGATTCCTGCTGCACCCAGAACAGAGAGGATTCAGGACCGGGGTTGGGGGGGTTCTGTCCATATGGGCAAACCCCAGTGGTGAGACCTGCTTACAGCAAGAGAGACACATATAGGCCTAGGCTGCTGCCATGGTTAGCTGCCATGGTTTCCACCCAAGTATTAACCATATTGTGTGAGGACATCACCCATGCCACTGACTGGTTGCAATTTGTTTACGAGTTCTAGTAGGAACAGGACCTTGTACTGATAAGAAGTGTGCTGGATGGGAATGTCTGAACTGAAGAACACTCAGCATAGTTGTTATGGGGGAAATTATTGTGCCAGTAACACTCCCATTTTGCAGCATTGTAGTATGCACGAGGGAGACACTGGGACCATTAAAACCCCTTAACGGTAGAGCTTGTTGACAATCAGAGTTTCCAGCACGTGGAAGATGCTGATATTTTGAAATTTGGTTTTGTTCAGTCAGGATGGAAAGTAAAAATATCAACATTTTTAATGGAATGGGAAGTTCTGAAACCCTTCGATTCAGAAGTGTCAAAACGTTATGGTGTGTGGAACCAAACTGAAGTGTTTTGTTTCTACTCGATTCAACATTAATCTGTGTCTTTCTGAGCTGCTGCAATGCCCTATGGGAGTTGTTGTTTAGGTGCCTCCTGCCACCTTTCTCCTTTATGGGCCAGGTTCCCTTGCTGGACTGCATCTCCCATGATACATTATGATCATGTGACTCCCATGATGCACTGCAGCAGTTCAACTAGACGTGAGATTATGGGGCATCACTAGAGGTACAGTTCAGCTGGGGAGCTTGGCCCACATAGGCAAATATTGTGTTTGTTTTCCTGACGGAGTATAAAAAAAAATGTCAGCAACACAGATATGATCCCCATGGAAAAATTTTGATTTTGCAAAAACTGCATTTTCTGTCCAAAAAAAGTATCATTGTAAAATTCTCAACCAGCTCAACTTAACTTTACCTCCTGTCCCACCCCACAACTCCCACCATGAAACTTTGCTGCGCACACTCCTCCCTTGGAGACTCGGCTTTCTGCCCTCCCCCAAACCAATCAAATCCTAGCTGGTTTCTGGAAAGACAAACACAACAGCTAAGAATGTCAACTAGTTTTATTTATCAAGTTTGTCCAATAAAAGCACAAATCCTCTTTGGAAAAAAGGTTCCAAACATGCACACAATTTACATTTTGAAATATGTCAGATCTGTCAGTTTGTCTGTCTACGAAGCAACAACATCTTTCCATCACTAGTGCAGATGCTGGCAAGAGGCTGTTTAAAGAGCAGTAGTTCAAATAAGGACAAAGAAAAAGACGCACAATTGGTATGACTACAGAGTTGCATTTGAATTGAAGAGGAGAAAAGATTTTTGATATTGTCATAAATATTCCATCTCTAACATATAGCAAAATAATAATAATAAAGAAGACATCCACTTTGTTCTGTCTGATATACAGATAAACAATATTGGAGCATGTAAGACCTCTATAAAACCTTGGTGAAACTGTGGGCTGGATTGGATACTTATTGCTGAGGGGGAAGTGTCGAAGAGAGAAGTTGGAGCTATGGAGTTATCTACTCCCGTTTCAATAAGACTAGCTAGGATCAGAGCCCATGAGCAGTTTGTAAGGGGATTTCAACCACTGCTTGGACCTTGCTATGGTAAATTCTCTGCCCCAGGCTGGTCAGCAGCAGCTACCGGAGAAAAATAAGTGACCAATAAAAGCAAAGTGCAGTTTGGTCTAGTAATTAAGGTACTCAACTAGCAGTCAAGAGACCTGGGTTCTATTCTTGGCTCTGCCAGTGACCTTATGTATGACCTCAGGTAAGTCGTTTCGCCTCCCATCCTTCATCTGTCTCACCTATTTCGATTGTAAGCTCACTGGGACAGGGACTGTCTACTACTGTTAGTATGTCGAGTGCCTAGCACAACAGGGCTCTGAGCTCTCTTAGGCCATCTAGGTGCAACCATATTACAAAGAACAACATTATTAATGGTACTGGAGGCTTACTGTCAACCACCTTCTCCCAGTACAAAATCAATCTGATTAGAACAAGAATATGTTTGTAAAATGTGAGGAAACACGGCCCTTTAAGAAAATATCCAATGTACACTTCCTTTCAGCTAATGCAATCACATCTGGAATTGGAGAGAAATCTTTTCAGGGAGGGAGCGGGAAGAAAGGGAATCGGGAAAGACACTTTAAGCACAGGTTGCTTCTTGGCTGTCCATTGGGATCTCGTTGCCATAGCTGCTGTCTCCGTACTGGCAGTAGGGAGGTATCTGTGGCGCTTCAATGATCAGCAAACCTTCTGGTGATAAGGAAGCAAAAACTGTGACAGGATCCACCTCATATGGAAGTCTGAAAAGAGGAATGGAAAATTATGGGGCTGACAATCCCTTTTCTTCAGTGTCCACTACATTGCTTTCCCCTGTAGTTTTTAGACAAGCACTTGCGGTTGTTACCTTTGTTGTATTTTCCAAACTGGGCTTTGTGGGAATTCCATTTTGGCGTCACAGCATCCTATGCTCCTACATCATTACTGACTTGTCTGTCCTTTGTATTTTCCACTGGTAAACACTGCCTAGGACCAGCCAAAATGGCTGCTGGAGAACACAACTGCTCCATAGAAAAGCAGATGCAAGTCTCTCAGTAAATTGACCATTAAGCATAGCCAGATAGTTCAGCTGTAGGGACCATCAAGTCAAGTAAAATGTCTCCATTACTCAAGGTTAACAAATATTGTGGCAGGGTCACTTTTTGCTAATAAACAGCAATTAAATATTGTGGGGCACATTTGAGTTATTGTGCTGTCTATTTTTCTTGGCAATCTATCCTTATACTGTATTGCACACCCCAGTGGAAATCCACATTCGTGGACTGGGTCTAGCCAGTGTCACTTTCAGAGAATATGATTACTAATAAATTGGACTAAAGGCGGTTAGGAAGAATGGTCCTGTGGCTAATGTCCAGGACGGGGAGTCAAGAGTCTTGGGATCCTTAGCCATCCCTGGTACAGACTTGACTGAGTCACTTAACTAGATCGCTCCGTGCCTCAGTTTCCCCATGTGTGAAATGGTAGTGATATTATTTACATACATCATGGGCTCTTATGAGGCTAGATTGATTAATGTTTGTAAAGAGAACCCCAGCTGGAAAAACCATATAGAGATGTACGAAGAATTATTTAAATTAAATGAATGAACCTCAAGCAGATCCAGAATTGGTAATGCTTTGTATTATTCATTATTATAACTGTGCATGTTCTGTGTATGTTTAAAGACCTCTCTTTTCACTATAAGGCTCTCTGGTTAATCTCCCCTGCAGATATGTTTGACTGGATGCCACTCATAGTTTATGCATCTTGAGCTTCTGCAAAGCACAAGTAAATCATCTTTATATCACAGCCTGCGTCATGGCAAAAAAACAAAAAAAACCATGCCCAAATAAGGAGCCTCTCTGACTGGTTACTAAACTTGCCTGGGCTGGGCAGCGTAAATCTGCTTTCAGACTGTTGTCTCCAATCTGACCCAACCAGTTTGTACTCAGACAGACAGGCTGGCTTGCATTTAGCATCTGGGCAGAGACGCCTCCGTGCAAAGTTTGGTTCGTTTTTGATTTCCAAAGAACGCCATCATTCTGAACTCTGCGGCTCGGCCCCTCACTTGCGCTGCAGCTTGGCTCACCATTTGCGCCATTCGTTGTGCCTGGGTAAACTCTGGCATTCACTGTGCACTGGTTTAAAGGAGGGAGCAAGGTGCAGGACAATGGTAATTGGGCCCTAGGGGTCTAGTTTTGGGGGCTTGGCAAGGGAATGGCCACAGAGCCACAACCTAAAACCACTCTGACGGGGGAACACGCGTCCCCCAGAGGCTGTGACAGCCCACGGACACTGCTCGTGACAGCAGCACAGCCACTCCCTGCGACACTCCTGTGTTAGAGGGGGGAAATCCTGCCTCCACAGCCCCACTCAGCGGCTTTGCTCCTTGTCCGTTTACTCAGGTTTAGCACTGGCCAGGCAGAACTTGGCTCTGTATGCACCAACACACCGACTGCTGGGCAGGTAGCAAGTCCGAACAAAACAAGGGGCCCGAGTTTGATCTCACGCAGGTAACTCCACTGACATCAGAGCTTTTACTGCTGACTTACACCAGTGCAAGTAGGGTGACCAGACACCAAGTATGAAAAACCGGGACAGAGTGCGGGGGGTAATAGGCACCTATACAAGAAAAATCCCCAAATATCGGGACTGTCCCTATAAAATCAGGACATCTGGTCACCCTAAGTGCAAGTGACAGCAGAATCAGACCCAAGGTGTCACCTCTGACATTATGCTGCAGAAGACAGGCAAAGGGAGTCGGGGGGGGGGGGGGGAGCTGTTCCATCATAGCTGCACACACAGAGAGGAGGTCTGGTAAGGTGATTCTGAGATTTGAGGGCAGGAATAACTTTTTTTTTTTTTAAGGGGTAGAGGGGGGAAACTAGTATCCCAGCACAAGAGGATCTCATTTCACTGGAGGCCACACTGACCAGCCTGACCCATTTGCATTATTCTAAAAAATCTCATCCTGTTACCAGTTCTTATCAAATAGTTTCACCAGGCAATGAGTAGGGGCCTCTTAAAGGAAAAGTCAATGTACCTGTTACTTCTCACTTGTTGTTAAACAAATGCCGTGGCCCCATTGCAAAGTGCAATGCAAGTCATCCAGGGCCTTGGTCCCAGTCCAGCCAAGTACCTGAGCACATGCATAACTTCAAACAGGAGCTGTTCCACTGACCACTACTTCAATCATAAACATTCTTAAGTGTTTTCCTGGCCTGGGGCCTTCGTTTCCCTTTTTATTGTCTTTTAAAGAGTGAGCAATTTTTGTGAGTTAAAAAAAAATATCGAATGACAACTTTTTTTTTTTTTTTTGCAGCTGAGTATCTTTTTCCTGATAGTTTTGACTTCTCCCATTCCTTCTGGTTTTTGCTGGTTGTGACATAATTTCCTTGCTTTTCCCCCCTTTCTCATTATTTCCCCTAATATGAACATTCCAGCCAATTCCAAAAAATATAGTCCCAATAAACATAGTTAGGATTATGGCTGGGTAGGCGTTAAGAAGAGATCTTTTGTTTTGCCTTAGTCATGAAATATTTATAAGCAGCACGAGCTAATGAGACATTCGCCTTGCGTTACAGATCCACCATGGGACTTGCTCAGCCACAGCCAGGAATATCACAGGAAATCAATCTGTCAAGTCCTGCTGGGAGCTGAGAACGCCCACCCTCTGTAACCCTGCCCATTTGTCCAGCCTTGTTCCTCTCCAACCTGCCCTGTCCAGCTTTGACTTTCCTGGTAATGGAAAGGATATTTGCAAAACATGTTGTGACATGCAGGTCTAGCCCTGTCTATATTCTACAGAAGCTTAAGGTTAAATGTACGGATTAAGGTAAAACACTGACACCCCAAGCACAACATGTGCCTTTGTGGTGGGAAAGAAACTGTAAGGTAGTAGAATTAGAGCTTGGAATTGTCTGATGTTTGTTGATTTCTAACACTGGGCCCTGCTATAGAGCATTTTGCCCATAGACCTTAAAGTGCATTTCAAAGCTGGGTAAGGCATTACTCCTGTTTTGCAGATGGGAAAACTGAGGCACAGAGAGGTTTAAGTGACACAGCAGGTCAATGACAGAGACAGGAATAGAACCTAGGTCTCCTGCCACCCAAGATTAATACAAATTCAGTTTCCCCATCAACATGCCTTTCCTTGAAATAGACACAAGTTTGCAATCAGATTTGACCTGCCCTGAAGCGGAGGGAAATTTGGAGCTGGGTTTTGATTTGACCTGTTCTCTAGAAGTCAGCAGTGAATTTTGGGAGTGTTTGGGCCTGGGGGTTTGTTTGGAATCACATTTAGCCTCACTTCTGACCTCCAGGGGTAAGGGAAGAATTTGTTGTCTTTGGCTTCTTTTCTGAGACTTCCGATAACGGGTCTGTTTTCGCGTGGGCACCTGTTCAGTAGCAGCTGGATGGAGACACACGGACTCATGTGGAAATACCTTTCCCTGCCACTATCAGGCTGGGCTGGATTTGAACTGGTGAGAGGCAAGAGCGTTGCTATCAGCAGTGCAGTCTTGTGGCTTTAAATTTCAGAGAGAGTTCTGGAGTGTGAATCATTCACACAGTGTAAGTACCGGGGACTTATGTGTTTATTTTTTTTTTTTGTTATTATTACTCATGTACTCATAAATAGTTCAAAAATATATTGTGGAGTCATTGGTCCAAATTCACTCATGATGTAACTCCACTGAAGTCAATACGATTACAATCTCTTGCGCCAGCACAGACTTGGGCTTGTAATAACAAACCCTGAAGGAATGTGGTTTGCGGGCAGGGAACTGAACACTTTTCAAACACATCTCACTGATTTATGTTTCCCATCTAGCTGCACAAGGAGCCAGACTTTATGGCTGTGGTTTTCAAAGCTGTCCAGGGGCTTTAGATACACAACTCTTCATTTCAGTGGGAATGCAGACTCCAAATCACCTAGGCAGCCTTGAAAATCTCAGCCCGTGGAGTCGATGCTGGGGGGGTCCTGCTGAAGGGGATGCAGCTGATGGCTTCTTGCAGGGCTGACCTCTATATTAGGGAGTAATTTCAGCATTGGTCTCAGTATTACATTCAGGTTCAGTAATTGACTCCAATACATGCACTTGCAGGCCACCCTTTCAAGCTAGTGAGGTTACCAGTTTCCCCAGGAGTACACACCTAGTAACAGGACTTTCGCATCCATATCAACCTCATTTGGATGTCAGGAGGATGGGTGTGCATTTACGGGCACAATCTGCCCATGGGCCTATCCCATTATAATCAATGGGACCCAGGTCATCTGAGAGCAGAACCTGGCCGTCGGTGGATCACAGGGAGCTGAGGGAGAGTGCTTGATGGCTTGCTCAGAAAATCATTTCATGCTCTCAAAAATAAGAGACTCGTCCTCATTCCTAAACCCTGCTCTCCTCTGTGGAGTGAGAGCCCCGTGTGGGCAAGCCCCATAAGAAAGAACTGAGAAACCATGGTGTATATTATACATACTGGATTTTCTTGGTGAAGTTCTTGGAGACTATTCCTCCTTCTTCCTGTTGCTCTTCATGTTTGCCTGGAGGGGACAGGAACACACAACAACAGTGTCTCAGATGGCTGTTTTACCAACAGGCAAAAAAAGTTCTGCTCAGATTCTCCTCCCCTGCCCTTCACAGTTTGACCCAGCAAAGCTCTTGCTTCTGCAAGAGCCCCCTAAAAGAAAAATAACGTGGGGAGAAGCTGATGGTGAAGGAACCTGCAGTACTAAGCCCAAAATTTAACAGCAAACAGGCACCGTGGGAGAAGGAACCCTGCCTTCTGCATCTAGATTAGTGGGCCTAATTCTGCTCTCCCTTACACCAATGTAACTACACTGGCTTCAGTGGAGTTGTTCCTGATTTACACCAATGTGAGAAGATAGTCAGGCCTAGGTTCTCAATGTCGAGTCGTAAGCAGGTGTCATGGGCTCCAGACTGCCCTACCCTTTTCATAATGCTAAATGGGAGGAGACCCTAGCCAGATGGGATGGAGATTCCAGGGAGATGGATAGGTATGGAAGAGGTTGAGGAGCACTGCTCTAAGACACCCTTTGCTGAAAGTCTAATCTTATTAGAGCCAAAAGCATGTGGACGATCCAGGTTCTAGATGGGGCAAATACAGAAAAACCTGTTCTCACCTCTTTGTACTACAGATCCAAAACAGGAATCGGCTAACTGGGCTGTGCTCTTGGAGGCCCTGTTCCTGCACCATTAAAGCCAATGGGAGCTTTGCAATTGGCTTCAACCAGCCCTGAAATGCCCCCGATCCAAAGTTCTCAGCAGCCTAGAACCGATCAGAGCCATTAGAAGGTTGGGTGGCAAGAAGGAATGGAGGTGGTGGGCGGTGACCAAAATTGTGGGTTAAAGAAGATCCTTAGAACGAAGGGTAGCAAGGTGTTTGCATAGCAGAATGAGACCGTTTGAACAGCTGGAGGTTGGGACAGATCAATAAAACAACTAGGAAAATCTATTTAGAATTCACAGGCAAGAGAGTTTAAATAACTTGAAGCGTTGACAGATGAGGCCTTGGTGGGTTCTGGTTTGCTGGCACTGCTGGTTGCTTAGTATTGCTGTAATGAGCACAGAGCCCCAGACAATGGGGATAGTTCCAGGCTAGCTTTGGGGAAGCACCTGAACGTTTGACGGCATGTAAGAGTGGGTGCAGATCCCACAGCAGCTGAAGCATGTCCTGTACCGCCACCTGTGCCCATCAAATTATCAGCCCTAGAGAGTCTCCTACCCAGTGTTATGGAAAATGGTCATGAATCCAAGGGTGATACAGTGCGGGAGACTTAGAGGATAGCGGTAGCCGAAGAAGTGAGGCTACATCTTGTGGAGGACTGTGACAGTCCACACCTCCACCTTCTTCTATTTCAAATCCTTCCTTAAAGGTAATCTCCTCCAAAAGGCCTTTGACCCCAGTTCCCTAACCTTCCAGCAAGCTGGGCATGCCAATACATGCGATTATGTCTTCCTCTACTGGCTGGTCCTAGAAACTCTAGAGCAGGCAGCTTCTTTCTATGCTCTTCCAGGTCTTCCCCCTGACCAGGCTCTCCCTTAGCTCGTGGAGCTCCCCTTGCAGCCCAAGTGGTGAAGACCTGTGTTTTGGGCGCTGAAGGCATGGAATGACCATGGGAAAGCTATCTGTATGTGGCCATGGTTTGCTATACTAGCATAAAAATTGAATGAAACATGGAATTAACAAGGTGTGCCGAACTTCCCTGCTCACTCAGTCATCCTGGTTTTGCCAACCCTGTGTGTTTAAAAATCCCTCCCCCCCAATCATGGCATTGGCTTAACAATCATAGAAAAAAAATGCCCTCTGAGGCTTTAGGGTCACACTGGGGCCACATTTTCACACTTCACAGCCAGGAGGGCTAGACAGTTACCTTTATTGTGTAATGACAGCTGAGGATCTCACCTGATCCCATGCCTCCAGGAGCTGGGGCTTTAAGAAAAATCACTAAGTATCACGAGACTCTCAATAAAATCTCGTGAGGTGGCCACACTGTTGCCCTCTTATTTGTCTGGAAAGTATCTGGCACACTTTGGTGCTCCTTAGCTATTAATAATGGACAGATAAGCACCCTCTGCTACATAATGCTCAATAGTCTAATTCAGCAACTACAGGGTTAAATTCCGGAATGTAGCTCATGGTTTAATTGGAACCTCCTGTGTCAGAGACCAGTGCTAAGGGTGAAACATTATTGCTGCTTGTTCTGGGAAGATGTCTAATTAAACCTAGGGCGTGTCTGCAAAGCAACAGAATGGCAGAAAACCCCGGGCCTTGTTACTGTGTTTAAATGCAAGTTTAAAATCCAAGTGGATGCTCTGTGATTCTTCATTACCTGGCAGATGTATAGATCAGAGGCCTCTGGTAAATATACTGCAGTATAGATGTGGAATAATAATCAAATAGGCCTGATTGCGATCTCACATCTGCATAAATCAGGGTAACGCTAGGATGGCAGCGTCTAGCCAGCGTCCAGAATGGAGCTGGATGAAATTCTTCTGACAGACAAAAAACTCTCTTCGTTGAAAGATACAGATTCAAGTTGACCTAAACATTTTGTGAATGTGTGTAGAATTCGCTGTTTCAGTCACTCCTCCCCCCCTTCTGAAAAAAATCAAAGTGTTTGGTTCTGCCATTGTCTACAGCAAATGTTTGGATTATTTTTTAAATTTGAAATGATTTTTCTATTGTTTTAAATGTACAAAAATCCAAAAATAAAACAAAACCTTTGGTTTGGCCCAAAACGATTCTCCACCCCCACTTTTTCAGTTTGGCCAGTGAGCCAAAAAACAAACAAACCCCACCACTCAGTTCTCTACACAGCTCCGGCTAGCCCTGAATCAGCCCCCGGCTGTGTCTGCTGCTGCTGCTGACCCAGTGGCAGAACTCGCCATAAGCGAGGAATGCTTCCCCCAGAAAGAACTGCCCCAAAATCAAACACAGCGGGAAGAAAACTGGTTTCTAGCTGCTGCTCCTCAGTTCCCTTTCTCAGGCAGATTCCACCGTAGCGGGAGTGGATGCAACTCCCATTGACTTCACCTGCTAGAAGGAGTTACCACCGTCATATTCCATGGCGGAAGTGGCCCAAAGAGCAGGCATCAAGCACCAGACCATGTTCCGGGGGGAGGCTACTCAGACATGATCAGTTCCCAAACACAAGGACGAGCCTTCTCCCCCAGCATGGTCCCAGAGCAAGGTGCTGATCAGAATGGGGGTGGCATTTTGTTTGGTTCATCCGGCCCAAAGCTTATTTGTCACTTTAAAAGAGAGTTTGTCAGCCAGAGTCCCCCAGGTTCATCCCACTTCTAGTGTGGGAGTCCCTTCTGCAAGGGGGAAATCTCTCCTCGCAGTTACCCTGCTCCTCTGGCAAGACTTAGCAAGCAACAGCTCTCTCCTGCTCTCCCTAGCCTTAATCCTGGTTATGGTCACTTTTGCTGTGGTTTCCCGAAACCTATGAATCAGAAATCCAAGCTTGATGAGATCCATAAGGCTGCCGTAGGCCATCCCTCTGTCAGCATAAGATTTTCCCAATACTTTGCCCGCTGTAGCTTGATGGGTCATTGTGCTCCAATGTTTTCACATTGTTTTGCGGCCCGATCAGTCTCCCTGCTGACACTTCAGACTGAAAGCAGATCTCTCTGGCCTCCTGCCACGCCAGGGGGGGCCTGCTCCTTTTCCTCCCCTAGCCCCAGCATAATCCTCCAACTTCCTTCCCGAGGGGCCGGTGCAGTTCACCAGAGCACTTACAGCTCAGCTCTGTGAAGCAGATCCTCAACTGGTGTAAATCAGCAGGGCTCTTTTCAAGCCAAAGGAGTGACATTGATTTACAACAGCTGAAGAGCCAGCCCTGGTTCTTTTCCTTTTCTTTTCTTCTGTTCAGAACTTTCCTTCCCCCTGGCGCTTGCTAGCAGGGCTGTGCAGAGAGAATCTCATCAGCTCTTTTTTTTTCCCCCTGCCCACTTTATGTTTTCCTGGTAACACGTTATTTTTAATGCTACATTAATTGTTGGGAAATCACAATAGAATTTTTATGGCCTCCTCATTGAGCGCTGGTGAATTGGCTCCATCATCAGTGTTATTGCAGGGGATGCTAAATGAATTAACAATTAGACACAACATAAAGAAAGGGTTTTTTTCCCTTCCCAGGTTATTTCTTTTGTTGTTTCTGCTCTGTTAACCTCTCCCTTTGTTTCCCAGCTTTATGTTCTGTTTCCACCACCCTTCTCTAACTCAATTGCACAATGTATGTGCTCCCCCCTCCCCCACTTGTTAATCCTCCCTTATTTTAAAAACTCCACTTAACTCTTTCTGGTCATCTCCATTTCCAGCCCCCTTCCTCCTCCTGTTCTTTTTGTCTGGTTGTCCTGCCCGTTTGAGACTTGTTCCTGTTTGGGGGAGGGGTGGAGAGTAGGGTCATTGCAGCATTCCTGACTGCTAGTAGCTGCTGAATGCCTGAGGACACTGTAGTGAGACACTGTCCCTTTAAAGGAATTTCCCCTTGGGACCAGAATCTCTGGAATGAGCCATAATTAACAGAATTGTCTTGGGGCCCAACCCTGCAAACACTCACTGCTGCCATGATTGGTGCTATTGACTTCATGAGGACTAATCACTTCAGTTTAACCCAATGAGACTTGTTTGGCATGACAAGTGTCACCAGAGTGTAAAAACAGAAACAGCCCCAGGTCTCAGTCCGGGCTCACTGTGCCCTGCTCTGGATAGAGCTACCCGCTGGGTAGGATTTGATCCAGTGTCTGGCACGGTAGTCAGGTAGCAAGTGTGTGCAGGTTCTTCCTTTCTAGATGTGAACGCTCTATGCTTTTCTGGGCTGAGATGTTCAAAGTTACATCTGTGCTTTGGACGCTCAATTTCCAATCCTTACGCAGCTTTGACAATCTCACCCTTGCCCTTTGCTTAGACTTTCACCCTGTCCAGTTTAAGGAAATGAATGTCCTAGCTCTTCAAAACTGGCAGAGCATTTAAACCTCTAGGCCCTGGTGCTCCTCTCACACTAGTGTAAATCAGGCACAACTCCATCCAAGTCCCTAGAGTCCCACTGCTGTGAAACTGGAGTAAGCCGAAGGAGAATCAGGCCCCTCAAGCCTGTTAACCTCCTCGATTTCTCTCAGTCTGGAGGCTGGGAGTAGTCCCATCGGTCACGTTTCACTTTCCCTGCCTCAGGCTGCAGTGTTTGGCATGCACATGCTGCAGGAGACCGTTCCTTTGTTAAAATAAAGCTTACATAGGATTGGCAGAAACTCCTGGAATTAGTTATTTGAACCTTAGATTTTGTAAGAGATTTTTTTTCTTTTCTTTTTGGGACCTAGATTTATTTCCATTTCTCTATGGTCCTTTTTTCTGTGCTTCCCTTCCTCTGCTCCCTGTCTCTCACTCACCTGACACTTCCACGTAGCCGTCCTTGGTTTTCACGGTCAGCTCCTCGGGTTTAAAGCTTTGCACATTGACACACACCTTCCAGGGTTCCCCAGAGAAGGGAGCAGGACTCCGACCTTCAGGGTAACTGCCGAACCTGGAGCCGTATCCGGGAGGGGGCATGCCAGGGGCTCGGGCCATTCCTGATCGCAGTGGACCGGGCCAGGTACTGGTCAGTCGTGGGCGAGCCCAGTCCAGCAAGTCTGCAGTCAGGTCCCCAGAGAAGGGGCACATGCCGAAGTCATCGTCCAGGAGTCGAGAGGACAAGCCAGGCTCTCTGAATCGGTCTCGGACATTTCGGTGCCTGGGGGAGTAATGGCAGGAAAAGGGCATCTGGCTGTCAGCCATGATTTTCTTCTAAGTCAAAAACAACACTGAGTGAGGACAAAACTGCCAATGCTGTCCGGCTCTAGAGCACAGGAAATGTCAGTGTTCGCTTTTCTGTTCCTTAGTGCAAAGTTTCCCTTGAAAAAGTTCCCAGGATTGAGTCATCCACTCACTCAAACCAGAGAGGGGGGAACTGCTGTGCCCGGATTCCAACAGTTTATGTTAGTTTATACCCGTTCCCCAAAACCAACACGATAAAAAAAAATCAGGGCTGAATCATTCGAAGATTTAAAAGGCAGGGAGCAAAGAATTCAGGAGGCAGGGAGCGAGAGGAGAGAAACAGTATCCTGTTTGTCTGAAATTCCACCCAAGAGAAAGTGGGGGAGCGAAGAAAAAAATACCTTGGTGGTGAAAAATCTCTTCGAGGGAGCGAGAAAATCCCCAACTTAAGACGCTTGTTTCCTCTGTCTACCTGCCCCTTTCCCTTCCGATCCCTGGCAGGAGCTTAAATAAACATTGGTGCTCAGAGTCCAGAAACTTCTCTAACATTCCAACCAGCTGGGAGCCTTCTATTTATATGGAGTTCGGGGCTGGGGGTTGTGCTTTGCAATCCTTGCCCCGTCAGCTGCGTATTTTAGAGAGGATGAAACACCCTTGGAGAATCTATGCTGTGACAGCTGACCTCTCCCACTGGGCCGGGAATACTTACGTGGGACAGCCAAGTTTAGGCAGCTTTCCTCACTTGCCACTCCTTCTGCTCTGCTCCCTCCCCGCCTTTGCTCCCTCCCTAGCCCACAGCAGCCAACATGCTCCGAATAGCTTCAAGGCTGACTGCATCCCCAACCTGTCACCATTTTAAAATACCCCCCTGGCCCAAAAGCTCATCAGAGCCCTCGCTCGCCTCGTACTGTAAGGACACCTGTTAGCAGGGGCCGATTGAGCCAAGCTTAGTGTGAGTCGTTCCCTTGTGGCTTCGGTGCCGGTATCGGGGTTAGTGACGAGCTAGGGCTGTGCGCAAGGGGTCAGACTTTTAAAGAGGGTCCTTGTGTGGCAGAGCAGCCGGCTGACTCAGCCCTGGCACGGACCCCCAGTCCCCGCTACAATCAAGGTTAGGAGACCAAGCCCACGGCAAGAGCTTCATGGCAATTGAGAGCGAGATTGGGCCCTGGATTAGGTGTGCTTCTCCCCCGGTACCATAAGCAGCTGGCAAGTATGTGGGGGGTGCCCCCCCCACGATGGGGCAGCACTGGCTGGGGAGGCTTTGGCCAGGGTGGCTGGCTGGCCGCTCCCATTGACCCCCCCAAAGCAGGAAGCTGTGGTGCAAACAGCATCTCCCCTCTCCCTTGGCACAAATCCTCCAGGGCTGCAGCAGCTCCTGCTGGCCTAGGAAGCGTCATTTGTCCCCCCAGAGCTTGGGGGGGGGGGAATTGAGCCTCACTTCAATATGCTGTCTCTGCAGCTGGCCCTGTTTGGATGCTGGTGCCGGGAGCAGTGGGGTGGGCTCTGGGGAGGTGCTCGTGGGACAGTTGTGGGGAGTATAGTGGGTAACTGAGCACGGGATAAACCGTTGTTCAGGGTCGTACCAGTTCAGGGCTGGTCCAGGCTCCCCCGCCGCCCCGTGCTGGGATTCTCCCCGGGACAGCGCAGGGCAGCTACGGACTAGCAGGTGGCCAGGAGCTTCTAGAGCACTGAACCCAGCCAAACAAGGGAGGTTTCAGGCTTGCTTCACCCCAGCTCCAGAACGTTAACAGACCTGGGGAGGTGCTTTTTGCATCACTCACACGCCTGCCCTCCCACAGCTGCTGCACCCAGCTGGAGCTACGTGACTACGGCCTATAATTACAGTATGGAGCAGGCTGAGCCAGGCAGAGTTGTGCCTCCATCCCCATGGGGTGCAGGAACCATGACCAGCTCGCATCGCTAGATTCTCCTCGCTCTCGCTCCTTTGAAGGCTGGCCAGACACGTCTCTGTTCCTGGGACTGCCCCAGCCCCATCTCCCTTTGAAGTGCCTGGGAAGCCTCCCCAGGGCTTCCAGGGGCTGGGCCCACAAAGTGCTGCTTTAACTTCTGTTGAAACTGGCCTGGGATGCATTTGACCTTCACAGACCTTGCCAAAGCCCCAGCGAGCTCCCAGCTGGGGCTGTCAGTAGCACAGGGGGTGTGTACGTGTCTGACTGCTCTGGGGAGGAGAATCCTGAGCGCGGGCCTCTCTGGTGGGGATGGCTCCACACAGGCTACAGAGGGGGCGACCGCCCGGGGCAGGGAAATCACCCTGCCCCTCCCTGCCGTTTGGCAGCTGAATTTCATTTCAGTAGTGTCATGCATCCCCCTCCAGGCATCCGGCAGGGCATGTTGTCCCCATGCAGTTACCAAGCACTGGCTTTCAGTGCCCTTCATTTCAGAAATGAACCAAGGGCTTATAGAGGCCTGGGGATCATGGCTGCCAGGCTGCGGGGCCAGAGGATGTCTGCATGCTGGTACAGGGTTGGGTGAGATCATTGACCCATAATAATAACGACTTATCTCACCAGTGCTTTCGCACCGCCCCGCACTCCCCCTGAGCCTCGCCCGCGCTTTTGCACCGCCCCGCGCTCCCCCAGAGCCTTGCCCGCGCTTTCGCACCACCCCGCGCTCCCCCAGAGCCTCGCCCGCGCTTTCGTACCGCCCCGCGCTCCCCCAGAGCCTCGTCCGCGCTTTCGCACCGCCCCGCGCTCCCCCAGAGCCTCGCCCGCGCTTTCGCACCGCTCCGCGCTCCCCCAGAGCCTCGCCCGCGCTTTCGCACCGCCCCGCGCTCCCCCAGAGCCTCGCCTGCGCTTTCGCACCGCCCCGCGCTCCCCCTGAGCCTCGCCTGCGCTTTCGCACTGCCCCGCGCTCCCCCAGAGCTTGCATGTCTCCCAGAGGTCCAGGGGAATGCCCAGCTCAACCAGAATTAGCCTGTAGTTAAAAAAAAGGCAGAGGGCTCCTTACCGAGGAATTGAGGCTAGACAGGGCCTATTTGGTTGCCCAGTGCACTCTCCTGCCAATGCAGGATTCACCTACTGTATAGCCTCTAAATGGGGCTCCCTCCGCTTTAGGGTGACCAGATGTCCTGGTTTTATAGGGACAGTCCCGATTTTTGGGTCTTTTTCTTATATAGGCTCCTATTACCTCCCACCCCCATCCTGATTTTTCACATTTGCTGCCTGGTCACCCTATTCCGCTTCCCTGTGGAGACCATTCCTGAGGCCAGTCAGTGTCTAACATATGGCATCGCTCGGCCACGTTGCCTGACATCCCGCCTCTATTTTCTTCTGCTTCACTTCAGCCCATCATTCCACCTCTTCCCACCCCCACTCTCTGTGTTCTCCACCGGCTCCTGAGTCACTGGTAACCAGACATGTCCTAGGTGGTGGTGTTCGGCTCTCAGGCCGCACTCCAAACGTCACCTCAGCCGCCAGGCTAATCACAGCGGGAGGGACTCGGAGACGGTAACGAAACGTGGAAGGAGCCGGGCTGGGATCCAGGCGGACGCTTCTCTCTGGCGCAAGCTCAGTGCAGTGCAACTCCCCGCCGCATCGCTTGGTCGCCTCTGGAGCAAGAATTGAGTTTTTCGCACTGAAATCAGTCGCTAGAGCGTTTCTAGAGGGGTTTAGAGAGGGAATCAAGGCGATGAGCAAAAGGCGGATCCTGTGGCAGAACGAAGTCACAGTTCCTGACTGCCTGCTATGGGACCCCAGGGAGGCACAGGTTGAACTGCTTCGCTTCCCAGGGGATTACACCAGCGTCTTCCTAGAGCAGCATCGCGGGGAAGCAGGACGACAAGGGTCCTCATCCCTTGGCTGTTGGGGGCCTCCCCTATCCATAAGGGCATAGAATTTGAAACTGGGTCCCCTTCTACCTAACGCCCCCAGGCTAGTGGGTCCGTTTACTGATTGATGGGCGCCACGAGGGCCTCTCTTGGGGACAAGTTTTGGCAGCCTGGCTCACACCGAGTAGTATCTGAAGCTTCTAGATAAGTTCCATCTACGACATCTGTGGTGCCGTACTCTGCATCAAATGGCAGGCGACCGTTACCAAGCACGAGGCTCTGGA
The DNA here is from genome assembly GCF_027887155.1 of Malaclemys terrapin pileata. NCBI lineage: Eukaryota > Metazoa > Chordata > Testudines > Emydidae > Malaclemys > Malaclemys terrapin. The sequence continues at coordinate 10,077,386 of NC_071520.1, read as the reverse complement.
ACGTAGTCACGCCACAGGGCTCAAAGCCAGACACGTCGCAACCTACGTCCACTGGGCTGGTCATGTGTTGAAGATGGACAACATCAGAATGCCACAGCAGTGAACTGAAAGTGGGTGACTGCATATGAACCGATTCAAGGCGTAGTCGCAACATTGACGCTGTCAGCAACAGCCAGATCGCGCTGGGGAGCCGCAGTCAAGGATGGGGATTACTTGCCAGGTGGCTCTTGGGGCACCGAGGCTGAGTCGTAAAGAGCAGGTGCAGACGGCAATCCCTTCCTTGGCCTCGGGCGACCCATGCACTTCCTGCCACGCTCACAGCGGCCTTTTTAGCCACTGTTGTACTCACAGGCGTCACGTGTCCTCTTCGGTCACCACAAGAAAAGTCTCTTACTCCGGGCGCTGTCCCTTGGCAATCAGTGGCACTGCCCAGGCCGGAAGGGGCTGTTTAGTGGGAGGAAGAGGGTCAGAATTTGGCCCTGTGTCAAGCAATGGTTAGGCCCGTGGCTCCAACCCCACCCCATCTTTGAACACTAACAACAGTGGGTATAACAGTTAATATGTTTAAGCACATGAGCAAGCTGCAGCCATGTAAGTCGCCCCATTGAGGTCACTGACGTTAGGCCTCTGCTTAAGTACCTGAGTGAATTGGCACCTCAGTGCCCTGCCAATGTCGCATTGCGAGAGGGATCTGGGTGGCAGCAAACTGGCTCCAATGACCTTGGCGAAGGCAGCGTGATGCTGTCTGGGACGGGAAGGCATTTGGATGAAGGTGGCCTCACCACTAGGCATGGGGGGAAGGCTCATGTTTGGTGGGGCGGGCACAAATCAGCTCCGGGGCTTGAAGAATCACCTTTGCTCTCCCCCTGCTCCAAGGCGGGAGAGGCTGATCCTACAGCTGTAAATACGCATTGTACATTCCTTGGGCCAGCGCCCAGCAGCTTAGGCCCTGCAGAGGTTAGTGGCAGACCTGTGACCGATGCTAAGACTGCTTTCCATTGCTCATCCTCCCTGGATCTGTGTGCCTTGCTCCTTCCTTCCAACACCTACACATTCTCCTTACACTTGACAGAACTAATTATACCAATAACATCTTAATGTGCCGTGGGGTAATCGTTAATTCGTTGGGTGGTCACTGTAAAACCATTAATCACAGTGAACTAACGTGCTATTAATGGGAAAGTGAGTGCAATTCCCCGGTACGCAGTGAGTTGTAGCCATGTCAGGCCCAGGATATTAGAGAGACAAGGCGGGTGAGGTACTATCGAATGCTTGTCTCTCTCACCCATAGAGGGTGATCTAATGAGATATTGCCTTGCCCACCTTGTCTCTGCAATTCCATTGGTATGTTGAGCAGTTATTGCATGTGCTTGTCGATACATGTCCTCCCTGTCTGGAGGATGCTTTGATTTAGATCATAAAAAATGTCTTGGCAACATGCTGGGGTGGGGCTGCAGGATCTCTGGAGGGCAGGCTGGAATTAAAGCAGCCTTCTCTCATCCCTACGTAGCTCCGGACATTGGTCAATGGGGACGGCCTGGCCCTCTGCCTGATTCCTCTGGCGTCCAACATAGGATCAGAGAAGTCCTATTGGTCCATTCAGACCATCCTACTGCCTGGGCAGAGTTAAGGCTCTATGGATTCGAAACTGATGCACACTCTCAGAGACTCATAGACTTTAAGGTCAGAAGGGACCATTATGATCTTCTAATCTGACCTGCACAACGCAGGCCTCAGAACCTCACCCACCCACTCCTGAAACAAATCCCGGACCTATGTCTGAGCTATTGAAGTCCTCAACTTGTGGTTTAAAGACTTCAAGGTGCAGAGAATCCTCCAGCAAGCGACCCATGCCCCATGCTGCAGAGGAAGGCGAAAACCCCCCAGGGCCTCTGCCAATGTGCCCTGGAGGAAAATTCCTTCCTGACCCCAAATATGACGATCAGTTAAACCCTGAGCATGTGGGCAAGACTCACCAGCCAGACACCCAGGAAAGAATTCTCTGTAGTAACTCAGATCCACCCCAGCTAACATCCCATCACAGGCCATTGGACATATTTACCACCAATAGTCAAAAATCAATTAATTGCCAAAATTAGGCTATCCCATCATACCAGCCCCTCCATAAACTTATCAAGCTTAGTCTTGAAGCCAGATATGTCTTTTGCCTCCACTGCTCCCCTTGGAAGGCTGTTCCAGAACTTCACTCCTCTAATGGTTAGAAACCTTCGTCTAATTTCAAGTCTAAACTTCCTGATGGCCGGTTTATACCACCTCCTGCTTTGATCGTGGTCACTCTCACAAGCTAAGCAGGCTGGGTCACTGTGTGGATGGAAGCGCTAGGTGCGTCTCTGTGAGATACCAGGGCAGCACTCGGCTGCTGGAGGGGGCTGGCTGCCTATTGGCAGGAGATCTAAAGCTAAGGGCCCATCCCCTTTGGCTCATTAAAGTCCCCGTAGCACTTTTCCCAAGGTCTGGGGGGAGAGGGGGTTCACCTAAGCGAAATTCTGCTGCGGTGTTTTTCCCCCTGGAGTTTCTTGTGACTATTAGTTGCTCTCTGGCTGCATACCCTGCAGTTCTAGTGTTTCTATAAATAGCACAGAGACGACAGCTCCAGACAGAACCCAACTCCCTTTAGAATCTCACCAAGCAAAAGTGATTTTCCAAAATGTGTCCCTGGAAAATCCCCATCGGTGCCAATTATTCTTTGTGTTTCAGTCTTTGAGAGACTGAAGCGATGTGGCCCCAGAGAGAACAGGCAGGACCAAGGTGCCACCACGGCCTGAGGCCCCTGCAATGGCAGGGAACGGATCGGGTGGGTTAGGCCCAGATAATCCTAGCAGGTGACCCCTGCTCCATGCTGCAGAGGAAGATGAAAATGCCCCTGGCTCCCTGCCAATCTGACTGGGGGGAAATTTCTTCCTGACCCTGACTCAGCGTGAACTTGAGCATGGGAGCCAGGATCACCAGCTAAGCACCTAGGAGCAGAGGATTCTCTGCACCGCCTCAGAACATCGCTCCATCCTGCCTGGTGTCCTGCCTCCAGCTGTGGCCAAAACCTGATGCTTCAGAGAAAGGAGAAATAACCCCAAATGCATCAGATCAATTAAATCTTTTTTGGGGAAAAAAGTCCTTCCTGACCCCTGCTGGTGCTAGCCTGAAGCCCTGAAACATGAGGCTGATCATACCAATTAGAACACGGTTGGAGCAAGGCAGAGGCCCCACCTCTCCCTGGCTGGGAAGGAGAATAGACTCAGTGTACTGCCCCCGTGGGGTCCCACGGGCTTTGTGGATGGTGTCTCTGTTTCTCGCCCCTGTAAAGGCTAAAGATGGTTGTGCACTGTGAGGCCCGTGAAAAGAAGTTTCATTGTTATATCAGAAAGGTTACACTGCTCCAGGGCACTGTCCGAGTCCCTCCCCTCCCCTGTGGCTGGGGTGAGAGGGAAAGCAATGGAACGTGGGGGCCGCCCCTATTGTGACACGCCCCAGTGATCCATTGCGATCTTGCCTTTCAGCTGCTCTTAACCAATGAGGCTGCTGCTCCCTCTCTCCCCCATCCCCCGCCACTATAGAATTGCATCCTTGTCTTTTCCTTTTGCATCTAGGGTCTGCTGGTTTCATCACTGGGATTTCTGACAGCAAGGAGCATGGGGGCTATTGCTTTTATGATGTGCAGAAACACCTTTAGCCAAGGGGCCCAATTTTCAAAAGGAGCTGAGCACCCAACGGCTCCCTAGGAGAACAACAGAGCACTTGGGCAAATCTCTCCCAAGATCTTTTGCAAAATATTTTTAAAAAAAGCCTTGAGCCAGGATGGTTGTTTCTTTCCGTACATATGGCTCAGGGATAGACGCATCAACGGGGTGAGAGGGAAAGAGAAAGGCAGTGCAGGAATGTGGGGAAGAAAAGATGAACATATAAATGACACTAGGGAAGGGAGAGAGACCATCTGAGGATTGCTGGGATGGGGGCATCTCCTCTGGTGGCTGGACATCACCGGACTCTTGAGTGCGTCATTATCTCACCTGCTCTCCGATGTCGGCCTCCCTTGCTAGTGTAATTCACGGATTCCTCTCCTTGTACTAACAGGGAGAGTTCAGATAATGCCTCAGGTCAACATTTTCCTCCTCAGCCCTTGCTCCTTCTTGTATCTTCCTCCCAGGCCAGGCCTAGTCCCTCTTCGTGGTAGTTATTGATCTACATGAATCATGGTTCCCCTCCCGCCACCGGCTCCTGCTGCCTCTTCTAGGTTTTCTCAATTTAGCGGCTGTAGTCCCTCCCCCTAGCTCTTATTGCTTCTCCAGACACCACATCTCAGTCACCAGCCATGCCTCACCGCTAATAACACCGTCAGCCCCTGGGAGCTCAGGGAGCCGTTAAAGCCCCCTTGTGGGAGCCCAGGAGAGCTAGAGAGTTGGCAGCCATCCTCTGGAGACTCCTTGCACATGCCCACTGGGAGGTGATGTGCTTTGCTGGCAGGCCCGGTCTCCTGTGCTATCGGCATCGCTGGCTCTGTTAAGGATGGACCCAGAACAATCCCAACACTCCCGATCTTTGGGGAAAGGGTCAAAATCCAGCCAGGGATCAGCATTCTGTGCCCCAGGCCCATCTCCAATAGCGACCGGTCCCAGCGACTGGAGGAGCTGGGGAAGCAGGGTCTCTCGTGGGGTAACAATGCTGACCCACCACTGTCCCTGCCCCAGCCTGGGACTGAGGGGCAGGGTCTGGGCCTCACAGAACATCCTGGAGAGATGTGGTCATGGGCATTGACACACCCCCTGGATGAGTCCTGCCCTCTCTGAACTGCTGAACATTGAGGTCTCTGCCTTTTGACTGGCCTCACACTCAACGCCTCAGTCTGCCCGCACCCAGCACCAATCCCCCTTGGCGCTAGTTCTGCCCTTTTTACCCTCGGCCCTCTGGTTTCTTTACCAAGAGTTCACTGAAATCACAGCCCTTAGCTATCAACCAGTAACACTCCCCCCCTCCCCAGTAATTCATTTCTAGAAAGGTGCTTGAGCTGCAGAGTTCAGATCCGGATCCTGCTTCAAACTTTCCCAGAGTTTGGGGGTGTTTGGCTTAGGGTGACCAGATGTCCCGATTTTATAGGGACAGTCCCGATATTTGGGGCTTTGTTTTATATAGGCGTCTATTACCCCCCACCCCCATTCCGATTTTTCATACTTGCTGTCTAGTCACCCTAGTTTGGCTTTAGGCCATTCCATAGAGATGGCCCAGCAGCAAAGCTTGGATTCAGTTACAGACCCAGATCCCAGTGTCCCTGAAGTTTCGGGGTGGGTGTGGGGTGGGTTGTGTGATTAGTTTTCTCTAGTCTTTCCTCTGCCCCCAGCCCCTTTCTCAGGGCCCGGTCTTCCAGCGCTTTCTCCCTGGAGGCTCCAGCTGCATTGGGCCTGCAGAATCGTTGCTGTAAAGCAGGACCTGCTTTATAGCTCTGCTCCACCCCTTGAACCACTTCCCTCCCCCTCACACCTGGATAAAGCTGGGGTGCTCTGCTGACTTCTGCTAGGAGTGTGGGGAAGCCAAGCGCCTTCACCTCCAGAGGTGCAGGGACCCAGCCCAGCTGACTGGCCCAGCTCACTGCCTCCCCCCGTCTCTGGTGGTGAGGGTGGGGCATCCCCACAAACCAAGGGTTGCCTCTGGCTTGAAGTTCTGCTGCCTCATCTTACCGATCCCTGCCCTGGCTACCCAGTGCACACTGCTCTGCAACTATGGGCAGGGCAAGGGGAAACCTCAAGTCATTCAGCATTGCTCAGTCGTGCTGACGTCTATTCAGGGCAATAACATTAATCCCAAGACACCTGAGGTTTATTAACCTCAGTCTGGGAGGGGTGGAAGAGCCATTTAGTTCCAGCCTCTGTTACCAGCTCTGCCTGGCTTGTGTTACTAATTGCTGCCTGCTCCTTCTGTGCCGCTGACTATGCCGAGCAAAGGGGAAGGGTGGGGCGGGGCTCTGCGCCGTGCGTTTCTGCCACCTGCATTCAGTTTTGCTGCACCCAGCTTTTGCCAAGATGATATTTGATGAGGCATTAAATCAGTGGCGGGCGAAGCCGCTGCCGGCTGGGCACAGCTCTGGTGAATCATGCCGAGCTGGCTGGCTGCAGGTGGCAGGGCGATGCCACAGAGCCCTGTGCAGATGGCTGGGCACCACCGCCAGGCCGGCACCGAGCAATAAAAAGCACTTCCCAGGCCAGTAAAAGCCTTCAGGCAGAAAGCACAATGTCCACAAGCAGCAGGGGGAAAAACAGCCCTTGCACGTCACATTTGGGAAGGAGAATTCTTAGATCTTGCCTTAGCTTATTGGGCAGGAGAAATACCGCGGAGGGTCCAGCCTTGCGGGGGGCTGAGCTCTCTCAGCCGCCCCAGGAGTCAGGTCACTTACTTAGGGCCTGAATGTGAGGTACCCACGTTTGAAGTGTTTGGCTAAGGCCCCATGCAGCACCGGGGGTAGAACCCACCACCCTGCTGCAGCTCAAGCCACTAGCCCACACGCCTCCCACGCAGTCCAGTGCCGGACATCCCAGTTTGTTTCCTGTTCGTGGGCTGCCAGGAAAGGAGGCCACTGCAGCGGCAGCCCTTTCATCCCTTCGGCTGTGGGAGAGAAGGGAGTGTCTGTATTCAGCAGCAGCCTACAAGACTTTTATTGGAGTAGCATTCACTCGACGCACGGGGCGTCACACTCATGGCTAGGCTGACGACCTAATCGCATTGATCTTGCTGGAGAAAGTATTGATGTCACAACACTGTGAGCCGCATCCGGCTGGTGAGTTTGCATGGTCTAGGTTGCAACATGGCACCGCTGTTCATCGTGACACTGCAACGTAACACAGGACATTGGCATAAGACTGCCCTGGTCTGCAGGAGCTTCCTGGCTTGGAGAATGGATCCCACGGACTGGCAGATGTTCCTTTCCTATTAGACATGCGGGATTCTAAGGCTCCAGGACTGTACCAAGGTGATAGGTGCCTTGTAAATAGCTATGACCAACAGGCTGCTTTTTTTTTTTAAACTACAGGGAATGGCTCCTCCTGGGTCTCCAAACCACACACATTTTTTCTGCAATAGGATAAGGGGAGAGGCTCCTTGTACTGCACAGCCATTGAGCATGTACCCCCCCGTTATTGCTAATGGAAGTAGCCTGTGTAATCCATTGTGCTGGGTGATGAGAATTTCTCCCGTAACCCCGCCAAACACGGCAGGTCTAGGGGGCATTCCGGGCTCCGGTACCGTACAGGGCATTGGCATCTCTCTTCCAGCCACAGCCACCGTGTGCTGATGGATTTGGGAAGGGATGAGAATGCAATGGTGTCATTCCATGGAAAGCAGGTGTTCTGGCAAGAATGGAATTCAGTCTCTTTGGCAGAGCTGCGTGAGGGAGGGGCGTTAGGCTCAATGGGCACGTCAGGACCAATAAAGCCTATGGGCAAAGCTGAGTGCAGGAGAGTTGCAGGTCAGATCTGTGGAGCAGCCAGAAGAGCTCCACAGTGCCACGATGGGAATTCTGGGTGCATGGGTGGTCAGGAGTAGCATTGGCAGAGCTGTGTTGGAGCCCAGGAGGGGAACAGGAGGAGCAGTGAGGGGCCTGAGTAGAGCTGTGAAGGGGAAACTTACAAAAACGTTTGCTCGTGCTTCTGCCAGTGCTCTAGGGGCGCAGGTCAAGGCCAAGTGCAGTCAGTGGAAACATTCCCATTCGCTACCACAGAAGTTGGATCAGGCCCCAGATCTCTTACTCCACTAAAATCCCCCTTCAGTGTACGCGAAAGGAACACAAAAGACGAGTTCGTAACAAGAACTAATACTGTCAGAACCTTTATTTGAACGCTTGTTGTTTCTTTGAACCAGGCTAACAAATTAAATACCTCAGGAAGACTAAAGAACACAGTATGCTTTTCAATGGAAATCAAAGGTAGCTCTACAGTGATACAAAATGATCAGATGCTTCTGTATAATTTGGTAGTGGTCGACCAACAGAGAAGAGTGATGGAGACACACTACTCCAGAACGGCTCTTCTCCCTTCTTTGCTTTGTTCTAAACGTTTTCAGTTAATGGTATTTGACACTGAACCTGCCATTGGGGCCCTGAGAACACCAAGCCAGTTGGATCTGGGGTACTGCTCACTAGAGACCTTCCAGGTCATCATCAGTGGACCTTCTCTTGGCTCATGCTGGATTTGGTGTGCCAGAAATCTGAGAGTGGGAGGTCTTACTAGGGCCACCTGAGGAAAGGCCCCTGTCCCTTAGCTAGGGAGCCATGCATCATTCTTCTTTCTAAGCTGAATGGTTTATTGTAATATGTGACGCTCCAGGACTTTTAGCAATGACCTTCTCTCTTTGTCACATGAACATTTTTGTGCCACAACAAAAGTCATATGACCTATTGATTTCCTAGTAAGGAAGCCATAAAACCTACTGGACAGTGAGGACTAGGGTCAAAATATTCCAACCTGAATGCCTCGAATTAGGCACCTAAATCCATATTTTTAGTGTCCTAAATAAGTGTCCTGATTTTCAGGAAGGCCAAGCACCTGACATCACTGAGTGAAGTCAATGGGAACTATGGCTGGTTCAACACCTATGAAAATCAAGACTCTTATTTTGATACCTAAATATGCACTACGGGCCAGATTTTTAAAGGTATGTAGGTACCTCACTTCCATAGGAGTTAGAAACCTAAATATCTTTAAAATCTGGCCCAAAGGAGTCTAACTTTAAAGAGCTATTTTTGAAAATCTTGGCCATAAAGTGCCAAATAGTTCCCCTGGAAGTTAATGGGAGGGCTGCTATTAACTTCAATGGAGCTGCACTGGTTTACATCTACCAAGGAGCTGGGCCGCACTGTTTAGCATGTCACACGGTTTCAAACCAGGATAAGCTGCACTGAGGCAGGTCGTGGTTTACACTGGTGCAACATGGACTACACTAGACGTTTGCAGGAGTGCAGCTGCACCACTGGCTAAAAAACCCGGTGCAGTCCAGGCCGCAAAGGCTTCCGACCCCGCTCCCCAGTATGGAAAGTTAGCGGCTCCAATATGGAGCATGTGGGGAAAGAGACAATGCAGGGAACAATAAGAGGAAGGGCGGTCTAATAAATAGTGCATTGGACTGGGATCAGGACAGCTGGGTTCCATTAACTCCCTGTGTGACCTTGAGTGGGGGAGGGATAGCTCAGTGGTTTGAGCACTGGCCTGCTAAACTCAGGGTTGTGAGTTCAATCCTTGAGGGGGCCATTTAGGGATCTGGGGCAAAAATCTGTCTGGGGATTGTCCTGCTTTGAGCAGGGGGTTGGACTAGATGACCTCCTGAGGTCTCTTCCAACCCTGATAGTCTATGATTCTATGAAGTCACTTAACCTACCCTGTGCTCAGGTCCCCACCTGTAAAATAGTGATACTACTTCCTGCCTCAGGATAAAATCCATGAATGGTTGGGAGGTGCTCAGATGCTCACGTGAAGTTGGCTGTCTAAGTGCCCCGATAGATGCAGGGGCTATTCAACAATCTAGGAAGCTCTATTAAAACATGGATGGAGAAGAGCAAGTCTAATCTTCCTATTAGCACCTCAAATTACAGGCTAAACAGTTGCTTCCAGATACCTAAAATACCTTTTCAAGGAGCTGGGACTTGAACAGAAATTGGTTCATTAATTTTCCTCTCTGCTATTCGTTTCCATCTAAATGAGGCTTCCCTATGAATTACTGGCATTCTTGGTCAATCTGATCCCAATTTGTCTGTCTCAAGCCTCCATTTTGACACGAGTCCACTTCATTCGATAGTTTCATCAGTTACCTCTTTTACAATGCCCCTCCCCTCGCCCCCGGAGATGGCAACACCCCAAATTTACAGGCTTCAGTCTGTGAGGCCCCCAATGGCAGGACCCAAATATCATCTTTAAATAATGCTCAATAAATAGAAGAAATAAATATTAAATAACAGGCGAAGTCCTCTTAGCCTCTTCACTATATGTACAATGCATAGCAAAATAACATTGATCGGCTGCTTGCAGACAATAGTTTGGTATAACTTGCAAATAAAATAAATTTAAACCATCACAACCAGCGTAAAGCAAAAGACCGGACGTGGGTAAACCACTGAGAGCAGCAAGTGCATCGGGGCCTTAACACGGCCCCAACTCCTTGCTCTTCAGCGCAGAAGCTGAAGAAATGAGTTCTGCACTGAGGGATCAATAGGATCTGGAGAGTCAGGGCAGAAAGACCATGAGGATTCCAGTTTGTTTGGTTTTTTTGGGGTGGGGTAGGGGGATATTAGCAATTAAAAGAGCACAACGAGCAGTTAGGAATAACAGAACCCAGAGCAACATGATTTAGAACCCTGTTTATTTTACAAATGAGAACCTTGTGGGGTCCCCGGATTCTGGAATGTAGGAGCATTTCAAACTTCATTGGGCTGTGGGAACAAGAGAGAGGGAGGGAGGTTTGATTATTTCGTGAAACCTTTAGAACTATCTGAAGAGTTACAAATGTCCTCAAGAATCCCTCACCCTCGGGAGTAGCTGGCTAGCCTCAAATTAGCCATGATCCATGTACAACTGAGTTGCGTTTCCACTAACCGAAGGATGCTTTTCTGCCGAGCATTGGCAGAAATCGGAGATGCCAGGGTGCAAAAAGTCTTCAAAAGCAACAAACAAGCAACACAACATTCAAAAAATAAAAAAAAGATGCTGGCAAAAGGCACAAACGACAGAAAAGCTGGAGGGTTTTTTGCAAACCTGCAGAAATCCCAAATGTCAACCAATAAGCAGGGCTGCCTTTTGGGCTGCACTGGAAATTTCATCAAGTTAAATTAAAATAGCTCCACCCATGGGTGAGAAAAACCAACCTACCCCATAACTTGGCTGGGCTTTGTCACTTCGACATCGGGTTTTGGAAACATCTTCAGGACTGCTGGTTCTTCCGTACTGTTGTTTCTTTTATCTACCGCAGCTACGTCATCACTTGGTAACAAACAACATACAAAAGTCCTACAGATGGCAACCCCAGAGGGAACCAGAGTTTCTTCTTCAGAGAAGCCAGGTTATATTTTGTGGTCTGACTCAAGGAGAGGAGTGAAATATGCCTTTCAGCCAACTGACACCTGTACTCCTAGCAAAGGGCTGTTCTGTGATTTCCCTTTGCAGGACTGCAAATTTCCCTCCTCTCTCCCATCTAACCAGAGAGGAACCAGCAGGATTCTTGCCATATCCTCTGTGAGATCACAGGCTTGTAATGCATACATAGAATCCAGCACCATTCATGTCCATTGGATTCCAGCACACAGAAGGGTGGATAAAGATTTTGCGATGAACCCTAGTTTTCAATGGGAAAAGACTACGCAGAGTGTCCTTCTGATGCCCGTTAACCTTTCACCCCCATTCTTCTATCACAATAAAGTGGACTTATTCCGCTTTGCCTTACCACCAACTTTAACACGAGCTACAGTCAGATGCGTCAATACTGGGCCTGAACGCAAAGCGATCATAGAGTTCTGAGGCCGTCCTTTGCACTTGCAACGGGACATGGAGACATTGAAACAAACAAACAAATCCAAAAATAACTTATCATTCCAAAAATATAATAAATAAATACTGTTAACGGTGACCAATTGCATCCAGTCGGACATAGAATTAAATAATAATCACAATAATAATAATAATAATAAATAATTTAACAGGTTTACTCCAATACAAGTCTGATCGGGAAACCTAAGGAGTTTTAGCTGCCATGGGATAGTATGATGAGAGGCAGTCCTTGATGAGTGAATCATCAGGCCCACGCGAAGGACACTGCAGGCTCAGCGTGCTCTTGGGAGCCATCTCTTTGCCCTTGGTCCAGGTGTGCTACTCCCATCCACATGGCCTGAGGACAGTACGTGGAGCCCCATCAGTAAGGAAGTCAAGTCAACACCATGTTTTACTATTTACACAGCCTCCTTTGAACTGCCTGGCCTGGTGTTTAATTGCACCAGACATGGTTGGGTATTCAACGCGTGCAGGGTTTATTCTTGCAACACTGGTGGAGTTAGACCTCGGTCACATGGTCTAGGCCTCCAATAACTGCGACTGCATCCTACTGGGTAAACAAAGGTGTGACGTGTTTGAATATCACACTAGGAGAGCGTGCTGGGTATGGGCGGCAAAGATCTTCATTCCTTCCAAGTTAGATTTTGCTGCAAAACACTGAAGGCAGAGGGACTGAGTAACATCTAGAAAAGGACATATACAATTCCCCGCCCCCACCCAACGGCTGCACATTATAATGTCACCACGTAAACACTCAGACAGACAGAGGGGGTGAGTGGCATTTAACCCCCAGCCATGACTTTGGGAAATCTGTAGGTGCCGCACTGGCCGGAATCCCAGTTTTCTATTTTCTAGAGGGGTTGGAAAGTGGGAATTGTCTAGACCCTTTTCCTGAACTACTATGAGCAATGACACATCACCCCATGGAGCACACAGAATTGAACCTCTCCTAAGCCAGGGTCTGGCCCGTGGAGGAGCATTGCCAAGAAAACCACCTTTGCGACGCGGCAGTAGTGCAATATAGGAATCCTTCGATGGCCTCCGTTCGGTGAATGGTTGCACACCTCTTCCTGGACCACTGGAAATAACAGCTGCTAATAGCTGTGAGCCACATCTCTCTCCCTATTTACTGCACACAAACACCTCCCGTTCAGGTCACGCCTTTGCCTGTTCACTTTAAGTCTCCGGGATTCAGGGGGGCAGGTGGCTCTTCAACCAGTAGATGTGTGTCTCTTTACATGGTCAGTCTTTCGTCTCCTCCTCAATGGGGGCAGATCAACTTTCTGCTCGGCCCCTCGGAACACTTGAGGCCCTACGTCCTTGTGTCATTAATGGGATAATAGTTGTGTGGCCTGGGGGAGAGGGCAGGGGAGGAGGGGGAAACGAAACGTCTTAATCCCAAATTAGCTGCTCTAAGCACCCAGCTGTTGCAAGAAAAAGAAACTCTCCAATGCCAATTGAGCCTGCACCTGCAAGAGGCCTTTGTTAGGCAGCAAATCACAGTAATTGCACAGCAGGCTGGGCTGGCAATCATTGCAAAGGGAAAACGAAAGCAGGCCTGGCACACAGTTTGGAAGGATGACCACTGCCCTCCCCAAAAAGCGCCGGGGGCTGGTCAGGAAATGGGCAATTGATGGGTACACCCCCTTTCCTAGATCCTGCTTCTTCCTCCTCACGCCCGCCACCTCTCCACCTGAGTAGTTGTCTGACTAGACCAGCAAGTAAAGTGCTCCATACAGCAGCTGCTTCAGAGATCTACGGGGCGCGTGTGTGTAAAATGGAGCTGAATTGCCTCCCGCACTGCTGCAAAGGGCAGGGAAAGGTTACTTTGGATGCAAGCCCCAGACTCAAGCTGTAACCCTCTGCTTGGAACTGGAACCAAATTCCTTAGAGCGGCGTCTAATGCATGGCACAGAAAACGTTCCGCTGCCTTGGCTTTGGGTAAAAGTGCGGCGGCTGCTAATTCTTTCTTCAAAGGGCTCCCGTGATTCTGCAGGAGGAACAATTCCTAGAGGCCCGGTGCCCCTGCTTACAATGTATGGGGGGGGATCTGGGGAGGGAGGGCTGGGAGGCTAGCACGCTCAGCCGTGGGTCGCTGTGCCTGTCATTGTACATCTCCCAGAGGAATTTCCAACAAGTGTCTGCAGGGTCGAGCTCTGAGTAAGGAATCTAGGGGCAGGGCAGCCATTATTCTCAGATGTCTCCAGGATGACAGTTGGGGATTGGTTAGTTATTTTGTTCCCAGTCGCTCGCCCGTTTTTAACCCTGCGCTCTCTGCTTTGTGAAGAGTGGTTGTCCCCGAGCAGCTGGCTGTTTAAAGCACCAGGGAAAACAAAGGCCCAGCCGGGACCCTAAACCAGCAGCAGTGCTCTCCTGCCCCATCCCACAAACGACCCCTCTCCTGCCAGGGCCGCCCAGAGGATTCAGGGGCCCGGGGCAAAGCAATTTCGGGGGCCCCTTCCATAAAAACAGTTGCAATACTATAGAATACTATATTCTCGTGGGGGCCCCTGTGGGGCCTGAGGCAAATTGCCCCACTTGTCCCCCTTCTGGGCGGCCCTGTCTCCTGCACTAGGGCTGTCACACCAACACCAGACACCTGTGGGGCAGGGGGCTGATAGTCTCGGCTCTGGGTTGGTGGTGTGTAGATAAACCGGCTATCAGCCCCCGGCTGCTCTCCCAGGTGATGCCAGGAGAGTTCCTCAGGCTAGCCAAGCAGCTGTAACCCTTCCCTGGTCTGTCATTCCCTGATACTTCGGGCCTGTCAGCCCATTTCCCAACCAGGCTAGGCAGGGGGCAAGCTGCAATTGCTGCTACTCATTGTGTACATCTTATTTGTGTTACCCCATCCCTTTCGCCCTCCCACCCCGCCCCACCATACCAGCCTGCTTGCTTGGCTCATCCACCTGTTATGGCTTAGACTGCAAGATCTTTGGGGCAGGGACTGTCGTTTCCTGTATGATGGTACAGCACCTAGCACACCGGAGCCCTGATCTGATTAGCCACTAGTCACTAAGTAGCAGCAACAAGGAGCATGGGAAGAACCTGCCCAGTCAGTATAGAGGACGGGCTTTCTTCTTTCCTTAACCATGGAGCTGGTCTCTACTGCTGGGGGATCCCCCTCCTTTCTGCTGATAAATAAATAGTCTTGCTAGTTGAGGCTTCTGCACTTTCAGCAGCTCTGGGCCAGGCATTGTATTACATGGGAGCTGGCCTTTAGGGGAGCAGGGAAGGCTGGAGGGGTTGAGGTCACAAACTGTAAGCTCTTTCGGACAGGGACCTTCCTCCTGTGTTTGTACAGCGCCTGGCGCAATGGGGGCTACATACGAATGGCGTTTGTACAGCGCCATGACTGGAGTTCCTGGGGGCTACATACGAATACGTTTCATTGGAATTCCCCCTGCCTATGTGACCCGGTACCCAAAAGGAGCTGGAACTTACACTCCCACCTGCCCTGCAGGGGAATTCCATTGCCCAGCACAGAGCTCCTGTTATAAAACCACCCACCAGCAGCAGCCCTGGAGAGCTCTGGGGCTGAGGGCTCACAGGAGCCACAGTGACAAGACTTTGCTCCCTTGCATTTCCTGATTGTTGGCCTGGCCTCCCAGCCCCCAACCCTCGATTGTTCCCACTTCCGCTTATCGTCTCCCCAGCGGGTCATATTGCTGGGGGGAAGAGAAGCAAACTCGTGATATAAAAATGGGGGCGGGGCGAGGGAATGGCCCCTTCCAAACAATCCATGCCCGCCTGGAATTTCTTTCTTCACATTCACAGCAGGAATTGGCTGACCCCTGGGGACTGAATATTCTTCCCCGGGGAAGGGGCACAGGGGGAAAGCCACTTCCAGCGAAGGTGAATCGATCCTGCAGAAACCTCTGGTTTTTCCCTTTCTAGGGGAGAGGCCACACTGCAGTGCTTGTGGGGCTCCACGCTGGAGTCAACGGAACCTTTGCCATTGACCTCAATAGAAGCAGGGCCAGACCTGGATTCTTTCTGCCTGGCCCAAAGGCCTTGAAGAGAGTTTCTTTTAAATTATTTCTCTCTCCCCCCACCAAAGAATCGGCGCTTGCTGCCCTCTGGCCAAGGAAAAGCAAAGAGCTAAACTCACTCCCTGGATTAGCCGCTGGGAAACGCTTCCCTGGAGATAGGCAAGGAATGGGTGGGGGAGGCTGGTTTATAATCAACACAGCTGCTGCAAAACACGGACCCTCCCATTCTGCCCACGTGTTCGCTGCGTCTGCCTCTACTTGTGCAGTGCCCAGCACAACTGGCGCTGGTGATGCCACAATAGAAACATGAAATAATAAGCTATCACTGGGGAGGCTGGAGGAGAGAGGAATTGAAAGAGACAACCCCAACGCACGTGGCCGGGAGGGGGACGCCCTAGCGCCGCAGGCTGTCATAGCTGTCTGCAGAGTCGTAACTCTTGCTCCTGCTCCGGCTGCTCCTTGGGCCCGAACTCCGGCTCCGGCTCCGGCCGCTGTCGCTGCTGCTGCTCCAGCTTCTGCTCCGGCTGCTCCTGTAGCTGGAGTAGCTGCGGCTGCGGCCGGGAGAGCGGCTAACGCTGCTGTACCAGGAGGAACAGCTGCTGACGCTGCTGGAGGAGGAAGGACTGGGCCTGTAGTATGGGATGGGGCGTTTCCGGGCACTGTGGGGACAAAGGGGGAAGAGTGGTTACTGGTGACACAATGGGACCCCGGGGGGGGGGGGGGGAAGGGGGGTGTTGGGGGGAGCTCCTGGCCCTGGGGCTCAGTGGGAGGCAGGGAGGGAAACTTCAGGGCAATGCTTCCCCTCCTCGAGTGCTTGGAGGGCAGCGTCTCTGGGCATGACGGACTCAAAGCAGGCCCCTAGTAAAGCTATCCACACACCTTGGCAGCACGTCAGAACCGAGCCTGTGGCTCCCCAGTGTGTCTCCTGGAGGCCTGGGGAGTGTCCGTCCCTTACCTCGTGATGCGGCGCGCTTCCAGGTGGCTGGGAGAATCTCTCCTGCGTTTCCTCATGGGCGAGTAGGACCTCTGCCGCCGCCTGTTCCGCTCCCGCTGGGACTCCTTCTCGCTGGAGCCGTACGTGTGCTCTCTCGCGCGGTCCCTGGGGAATGGCCAGTTTGGGAAAGATCACTGCCAAGATCCCCGTGCTGATGCAACGACTCATTGGGGGAGGTAGACAGGGGCTCAGCAGTGGGGCTAGAACCTGGAAACATCAGTGCCAAAGCACAGGCCTTGATCATTTGAGCTAAAAACTAACCCTGCCAGCATCCTCCAAATGGCTTGACTGATAGATGGAGGCACAAGACATTTAGCCAGCGTGTTATGCAGACACTCGCTAAGCACGGGCCGGGGAGTGCTTTTTAACAGCATGCACAGTTGGCTAGATGTGCACGCAGTTCCCAGATTTAGCCAGTCTGGATGCAGCAATGTGAGTCTTGGCCGTTGGCAGCAGGCATGTGCTATTTCTGTGGGGCACATCTGTTCTGCGGAGCCTCAGCCGTCCAGAATGAACACAGCAGCTCTCAGCCTGGTGCTGCTACAGGGTCTTGGAAAAGTCTCTTGACCCGCCCTGAAGTCCCACCTGCTGCGCCGGAAGGGGTGGGGGGGAATGGAATTGACCTGGTTTCACATATTGCTTTCCACATTGGAAACACTTTGCAAAGCGATGAGTTAAATATTGAGGCCCTGATTCTCATTTACATTTGGGCCCCTTTGCTCTACACTGCACTGCTCAATTGGGCCCAGAGAACACAATGACTTTCTAAGCATGCAGAATGGTTCTGATGAGCTCCCTGATTGCTGTGGGTATTAGAACCTGCTAGCAAAGGTTTGAAACAGGGCTTCGGAGCTGTGCTCTGGCTCCGGAGCAAGCTCCAGGCAAAAACCTGCAGCACCACTGCTCCGCCCTTCGCTCCGGGCTCCGCTCCAAAGCCCTGGTTTGAAAACATTTAGCAGACCAGACTGTGTCTAGGTTCCGAGTGTGTTTTGCTAGGTGTTCAAAGCACAAAAATCTCAGGGTATCTGGCAGGTACAAGACACCCATCGGTTAAGAGCAGTCGTCTACATTAACAGGACAGGGCTGCCTTGGTTTCCAGGCAGGTGTTAATCTGCTTTATTTGCCATCAGCCTGCAAATTTGCTGCGCTTTTGTCAGCCCTGAAAATAACCGGCCTTACCATAGGAAACGGAAGCTTGGGGTGGGAGGAAATGGACCAGGGGATGACCGTGGCCGCTGTGCTGGCTCTGGGATGCCACGTGGGGTAGTGAATGGAGGCTGCCAAGGATCAGGGGAGGCCCTGGATGTGGCGCATACACAGTCACAGCGCTTGGCTCTGCACGTGATCTCAAGCTGCAGAGCGGCCCAGTGGTGCTGGACGCTTTTTAGAGTGGGGGTGCTGTGCCCCCCTTACCCCTGTCCGCTAGAGCTGGGGCCGGGAGCAGGGCCGTGGCTCCGGGAGGCGGGAACACGGACAGGGGTAAGGGGGCCGAGGCTGCGGACACAGTTGGGGGCAGGTGTGGAGCCCCGGGCGTGGGGCCGCAGCCGGGACCCCTGGGCGCAGTGCCAGAGTGGAGCCCCATGTAAAACCTGGGGGTGCTGCAGTCCCCCCCGCAGCCTTAGTGCCAGCACCTATGCCACAGCCGACAGGCAGCCCGGGTCAAGCGGCAGTAAATTGAGGCTGCTCCACCTTCCATTAGGGGCCATTTCGTCCCCTGCAGCAGCCCGGGGTGGGGCCTGCTCCCTCCTCCCGGGCTGGCCCCTCTGTGTTGCATCTCTCAGGAGCCAGCAGTGAATCTAGGCCTGGGGCACCAGAGTTATCCTGATTTCCTACTGAGACGTCAAACAACCGGTTTGAAACATCTGTCCCCTCCCCCGCCCGGTTCAAATCCTGGCCAGGCTGGCTCCAAGTTCCGCATCGAACTGACACAAGCCCTGCATGCCTGGGTTAAGGTTTCATGGCTCACGCCAAACACTGGGCAGGCCTCGTCAATAGGTCACAACCCCGAGCCCAATTTGAGCTTGTTTAGGGCCTTCCTGTACAATCTGTGTTTTGATGATACAACAGGATGGAACTGGGCAGCCTCCCTGAGTTTCACTTGGCACAACTGGATGAACTCTGGGACATCGGTCTGACTTGTTTTCTGGGTCCCACACCTTTAAATGGTGATAAAGACCCCATCCCTGCTACAGAGGCAGCTGCCATTTAGTGCTCAGAGGTAGCCTGCTACACAGGAGACACCCACAGTGCTCTCTCTCATAGAGACCTGACTTTTGTTCTTTCTTGCCTTGGCCTTTTCTTGCTACAAAACAAAGGTCACTCTGCCTGACAGGGATTGGTGACTCTATGGATGGAGGGAGAGAACACATCCCCCCCCGAAGCACAAAATGAACCCACATACAGTCAAGTTGAGGAAATTGTTCCCATAATACCCCGAAGCCCTGAAAAAACAACCCCGGGTTTCATCCAGCTTGAATTCCATGGCGTTTGCGGCATGACCTTGAGAGCTGAGTTACTGTCTGCTCTGCCTGGCAGGTAGAGAGTATATGGCACTCATTGTGAGAGCAGGGGTTTGTCCTAGTGTCCTTACCCTACATTTCCACTACTCCCATTGCGGTGTTTTAGCTGCCACCTTCCACCCCAGAGCTGGCTGCATTTCAGTGGAGCAATTTACATTATATAAATAGTAAGGCACCTTGAGACCCTGAGGGATGAAAAACACTAGTAAACATTTTTAGTACTGGATCAGCACTTCCCTGATAACTGCACTGACCCCCAGTGCTGAATCTGGATGATCGCCTTTATCTTACCCTTGGACAATCCTGCTTCTGTATTCCTGGCGTGGGTCGTGAATAAGTCCTTTAGACCAATGCCAAGCTGCTGCTGTGGCACTCTGCTAGGTTATTTTGGCCAGGAAGGCCCATGGCTAAGAGCACCTTTATTCACTGAAGCAACGTGCAACCTTTCACATGATCAGGGAGAGCTTGTTTTAAGCCAGTCTAACCTTACGCTGTCTGAAATATGGGAACACAGAGTAGAAGTGAGCAACAGGCTTAAATGGCAACAGGTCTTTTTGTAAGAAAGCCACCGCTGATTCCTATAGTATATTGCCCAGGAGAACACACACGACGCACTGGGCCAAAGAGAACCACAAGGGGGCTGAGCAGACGGCTCTCGGCGTGGCTGTTGGCGCTGCTGCTGGCTTGTTCTCTAAATAGGGCACTTTACCAAGTCGGACAATGTATGCGCCCCACACTGAGGGGCATGGCAATGAGCCCCAGCGTTCCCTTCAAAATCCCAGCTGCTAAATGCTGCAAATTGGAGATGTTGTGTTTTCCTGCTTCAAGAAAAATCCTTCTCTGACAATGGCTCAAGCCCTCCAAGAGTGGAGTGCCCGGCTCTTTGTGTCTGGGGTGAGGGACCAATTAGCACTCTGTTTCTGAAAGGGTTCAGAGTGAAGACAGCACATCTCACCAGGCCTTACCCATCCAATTCCACATACATTTCACAAGGGGTTTGTTCCTCAAAGCCCTGAATAAGTAGCCTCTCTCGCCCTATCACCCCCTACAACGGCTGCTTAACGGGGACCTTTCCGCTGTCTGTTCCTAGGGTGAACCAAGGAATGGAGGGCAGTCTAGGAGGGAAGGCCGTGGCTGCAGAAATCCACATTGGGATGAGCCTGAGTCTTTCCACCTTCAGCTCCTCTCTAAGGAATCAGCATCAGCAAAAGTAGCTGGCAACGCATATGGAGATCTGCCATAAACAGTGAGAGCTGGAGCGTGCAGACCCAAACATGCCTCGCTCCAAGTTTGCATTCAGGGGCTGGTAAATATGAGAGACAGTCAGACCCCCAGTATCTCGGGTGCTCTCACACGCAACTTCATGGAAAGGTTGGGCCAGTGCCATGCAAGTGCAGCAGAGAAGCTTGCGGAGGGGAGTCACACATGCACCCTGGTCTCAAACCACAACTGAGGTGCCACAAAAGCGGGCGATGCCGTGCAAGGGCACCACGACACACTGGGGACAGTAGTACCTGGTGGGGCTGTAGCGGGAATAACTGGGGCTCCGACGTGGTCTGGAGTTCCTGCTTCCAGGGCTTCTTTTGCAGGACTTGGATGAGTAGCTGGGGGAACATGAATAGGACCTGAGAATAGACAAGAATCATCGAAAGGTGAATCAAACCAGAGCTAAAGTGAGAGGATTTAAGGTGCACAAGACTCCTTTTCCAAATCTGGATTCAAGTGGCAACAAGGTCCCAAGTTTAATGATGTCAGCCCAGCCGCTGATAAATGTTCATTCATCCTGTAAGGGAACCAGCCCTGTAGATCGCCTCGCACCAGCAGGAATTCCACTGCCCTTCAGAGGCAACATCGGCGGTACTGTCAGTACCTGTAGTCATTTCAGCATAATCCAAGCTGTAATTCCAAGGCTCTTTGGCCTATTCCTGGGACTACCAAGCACAGCCACAATCGATAACACAGACAACCACGTGTCTTGGCCTCACCTTTTCCCTGAGGAGCAGGATCTGCTTCGGGAGTACCTGGGCGTGGCCTGGTGATGCAATGAGCGGGAGTGGGCGGAGCGACTGGAGCCACGGGAGGACCGCCCTGTGCTGGTGTACGACCCGCTGCGGGAGCACGGTCTCAGTGGGGAGCTGCGGTCCGGGGAATGCAGGGGGCTCTGCTTCTTCACCTCCGAGCAGGCGAGACACGGGGACAGGAAACTTCTGCAAATGGACATTTCCCCACCCGGTGAAGTTGTTGTAAAGCAGAGAGCCCTGCATCAGAGCGTAGTACCGACTTTTGCTTACAGGGCCCGAATCAATGCAGGTTCCACCCTCCTATTAAATCCATTGGGTTCAAAAGTGATGGCGGCATGAAACTGGAGTGGGCACAATGGTGAATCAGGCTCTATCAGAAGATCAGATTTCAGTGCCAGGTTACACCTGGGTAAATCTGGAAGGACACCCCTGACTCCAGCCTTACAGTGATGGGAGAGCAGGATTCGACCCGAAGTGCCAAATTCTGCTTTCAGCTAAATGGATGCAAGCCCCCCCATGTCAATGGGAGCTGCACCCATGGAACCGAGCGCAGGATAGTGTCTTTAGGGTAAAACATTGAGGCCGGAGCCTCCTATTATCAATGTTACCGGTTTTATGCTGGTGTAACTCCACTGGAGCTAGCCCTGATTTGCCCAGATTGGAGCACAAAGTCGAGCTCTCTTCATTGGGCCCTCAGCATTTGTTCACAAACAGAGCATTGCGCGTGAAATGGATGCGCCGGCGGCCAAACCCTCCCGGCAGTTGCCTGCAAAGCTCCATGACCCGTTTGCTGCACCCCTCATGGCAGTGTCAGCTGGAGAAAACAAGTAGGAAATGTGTGTGTGGAAGGGGAGCTGGGATGCTGTCTCCTTCATGGGCACTGGCCTCCTTCCCGGCTCCAGCCAGGGCAGCTGCCAGGCGCTGATTGTGACACTAACCCTCATCGCTAGGGGGCAAAGTCCGGACGGCAGAGAACGTGCTCATGTGCACGTGAGGGACCAAGGGGAAGACTCTTCTGTCCCAGGGTGCCCGCTGGACAATGGCAGCTCCTGCAGGGAACAGGGGAGCTACTGATGCTGCCACCCACCTCTCCACGGGCCTCGTGCAACTGTGGTGAGCACAGCCTCACTTGCCATTGCCCCAGTGCTCCCCTCTGTGGCCCCGTGCAGCGAGTCACTTGCTCTGCGGCATGCAAGTGATGCACAGGGCTCGTCCTTCATGGACTGGTCACTGCTTAGTGCTCCCCACATGGAGGAAACACAGCATTTCTGCTGCATCTTAGGCCTGAGGTAGCTACGCAGGCATTTGGCCGAGTGAACCAGGCCAGAGGAGCGAGATGATTGGAAAGCTTTAATTTAAATGCATATAGCTCTGCTTACTGAACATGAATAGCTACAGAAGAGACAGGGCAGTCTGTAACCATTCCATCCAGCCTTTAGAAGTTTGCCTAAATGTGCTAGTGACCTTTCCTGCTCTTTTGCTACAAGGTCACAACAAGTCAATGAGAGAGGAGCTCAAGCCACATCTAGATGCAGATTATGAATGCCCCAGTGTTTGGATCTAGGTCTTTGATTCATGCCTGTTTCTGGATCCAAGCGGAACCTCTTCTGAATGGCCTCGGGGGGGAGGGGCTGGGGCTGGTGCACACGGAGGCTAAGGGATGAGGAGAAGATTTAATGGGTTAAAGTTAGCATCATCAAATCTCATCCTTCATGGCATAAACTAAGTGCCACAGGGGTCAGGAAGGAATTCCACACACACGGCACCATTGCCCAGGTGCATTATGGGTTGTTTTCCACTTTCCTTTGAAGCCACTATTGGAGTTAGGATGCCAGACTTGCTGGACCTGAATTATGGCTAGCCACATAAGGAACAGAAATACATTCCTATAGGCTCACCATCCGCGGCAGTCAAGCGAGCAGAAGACATGGAGTCATTCCAGGAACAGACCTAGCAAACACCGACTATTGGCAATCACTGACCTTTGGTCCTGTCCCTGGGCATCCGGAGAGAGATTTTCCAAAGTTGTTCCCTTGCTCTGGGAAAAACAACTGGTGAAGGAATTTCCCGAATCAGAGCTGTTATCGCTGTTGGCCAATTTGGGCTTCCCAGGCGAGAAGGCACGGCCAAAGCCATTGTGGGCTAGGTTTCTTTTCTCCTGGCTGTCCTTTGGCCTGGCTGAGCTCGTCTGAGTGGAGGGAGGGGAAGAAGTATCGTTTCCTGAGTCAGATTCATGGGCCCCTCCATTCCGACTGGCTAGGTTGCCAAGCGGGCTGTCTGTTTTGGTAAAGAGGTCAGCAGATGACCCTGACTGAGAGATCTGAAAGCAAAAAAGCCGTTTGACATTGTTTGAACTTTTTTGTTTTGTTTTGTTTTATATTGTCTGACTTTTTTTTTTTAAATAAACCAAGAAATTTTACCATCATGATGCACTGTAACAAAAGGAAAGAAAGAAACAAAGAAAGAAAGAAAGAAGAGAAGCCAAAAAACAAAAGTACATATCCCTGAAAAAAACCACAGAAAGAAGAAACTTCTTTTCCCCCTGACATGATAACTGGAAGATTTAGACATCATGCAAAGAGTATTAGCATGCGATCCATGTTGAACAAAAGATTTTTTTTTTTAAAAAAGGGAAACAAAAGAATAAATAAATAAACAAATAATCAAACAGAAAAAAAATATTAAAAAACTAACAACCCTTTTTTAACCTAAAAGGTGGGGTAGGGGAAAGAAATAGGAATATACATACAAAAAACTACATACTCATCGGAAATAAAACAAAAATGGAACAAAATTCTAAATGATCGACTTTTTGTTTTAGTTTCCTTAATAAGGAGACTCAAATGTCACAAAAAAGGTCTTTATGTACAAAGGAAAAATTGGCAAACAAACAAGTTAGCACTTTGAAACTCAAAAAAGAAAAAAAGTGGGGTGTGGAGTGGGAATAAAAAGAAAAAAAAAAACCCAGAAAAATTAAAATCCCTCTGGAAATAAAAGGAATACAGATATTTCTTTGTGTGCTTTTTTTTCCCCCTGTAGAAGGTATAGCTAATGCTCTCGAGTGACCTCTAATAAATTCCCTAGTGTCTTGCGGATAGCATCCACTTACCAATCAAGAATTCCTCCTTTAGTAGGTAAGGTGTAAGAAAAAGGGAAGAGCGGGCAACATAAGTCCATCATTAGAGTCTCAAATTACAAGAAAAAACATAAACCCTCTCTTCAAATCCTCACCGTCAATTGTTTGATTCTTTTCTATTTAAATTTCAAGACTTTTTTGTTTTGTTTTTAATCATGTTGTTTAGTAAATTCCTCTAGGTTGATTATTTGGGATGAAAAGCCACTGATTTAAATAAATCCCCATTGATTTCATGCTGGCCCACAGATACATTGAAGTTCAAAAAACAAAATAAAATTGAGAAAAATTAAAAAAAAAAAAAGGAAGAAAAAATATTTTCCCCGCGGTGTGTTAGAGAAAGGTTGGGGGGAAAACAAAGACTTTGACCCTGCAATCTGATCTATATGGATAAAGCCCTAAGGCCACAGGCAGCCCCACTGATTTCAATGGGCCTGCATGCTGGCAGACCTCCGCACCTGTGCAGGATCCCGATGACATCAGTGGGGTCTTTGCGGGGCCCAGGTCCACATGCATGGATCTGATTGCAGGGTCAGGGCCAAAATTCGATGGCTGTCAGATGGAACCCTGAAAATCTCTATAAGGACTTGATCCAAGTCCCACTGAATTCTAGGGTTGCCCAACCCTCCAGGATTGACCTGTAGTCTCCAGGAATTAAAGATTAATCTTTAATTAAAAAGAAGAACAGGAGTACTTGTGGCACCTTAGAGACTAACAAATTTATTAGAGCATAAGCTTTCGTGGACTACAGCCCACTTTAGTCCACGAAAGCTTATGCTCTAATAAATTTGTTAGTCTCTAAGGTGCCACAAGTACTCCTGTTCTTCTTTTTGCGGATACAGACTAACACGGCTGCTACTCTGAAATCTTTAATTAAAGATTATGTCAAGTGATGAAACCTCCAGGGATATACCCAAACAAAATTGGCAACCCTACTGAATTCAGTGGAAGTCCTGCCAGTGGCATCAGTGGGAGCTGGGCCGTGTTCCCAACCAGCAGTCAGAGTGGTGGCGGGTGTGGTCCAAGGACAGTGTAATAAATGTGCTGTTGCTTATAAGAGGATCTCAGAGGGTCTTTGGTGGGATCTAATTTAATAAATAACATGGGGCCTCGTCCTGCAATCTAGACTCAGATGAGTAGCCCTGACTCATGGCAGTAACCAACCGAATGCAACTGGGCTGCATGATCAGGGCCCTTAGTGTATTTAGACGAAACGTCTTCAATATATATTGGTTTATTACAAATGATGTTGGGAACTACAGCTCCAGGGCCAAATCCTCAACTGGTATCAATCAGTGTTGCTCCAGAGCTGGGCTGGTTCACACCCCCTCCACCCGAGGATCTGGCCCTCAGTTTTTACAACATGCACCTCTATTTGGCTGATACATAAAATACCGTCCCTCATTGCTTTGTGCAGAGGGGAGCGATGCAAGTTTAATGCTGAAGAACACTAATGCGACCAGGGCAGGAAATGCTCCTGTGCAAGGTGGCTTTCAAAGACACGGGCGTCATTCATGACTCCTGACCATTCCCCTCACAAAGGCACATCACAATGCTCTAAGGCTGTGTGCTTTGAACCTGGGCTGCAGGTCCAGTGGAACAGAGACACGTTGCCTCGGTACGACTCCCCACTGGGATCAGAACAAACACGGATCCGCCAGAGGTCACAGTTCACACTGAGTGTCCCATAACACTTTCTGCAGCCAGTCAGACGGGGCCGTCTCAGAAGGCCTACTTGCTCGCATCATCTACTTCCCGTCACAGTGGGTTGTTCTCTTAGTCTAATCCAAGAGTTGCTAAATAGGGTGGTAGGATCTCATTCGGCGGCAGGGGCAAATCGGCATTGCAACAATAGTAGGTGAAAATCACTGACCACTAAAGCAAAAGTGGAGTTACTGCAAAGGAAAAGCTGTCGAAACATGGCCCAGGCTGATGATCCAAGCCTTGCCATGATCACTTTGCTCTCCGCTAGTGCCTTGAAGTAGAGGATCTCCAAGCAGGATACAAATATTACGGAACGAAAGCTCCCAATCACACTTCTAAGGGAAGTATCACCAACCCCATTGAACAGGATGGGATATTGAGATACAGAAAGGGAAAATAACTTGCACAAGATTAGCGGCAGAGCTGGGGACATAAGCCAAATCTCTCAAGTCACTGTTCAATGCTTTAGCTACTGCACCACACTCTCCATACTTGGGGTTCCGTGCTTTGGGGCAGTGGTGGTCCAAAAACAAGGGAGTCAATGTGATGCCTTTTCTCAGACCCGCACATACCTTTTGAGTGGAGCTGGTTGGAACACAGAAAACATTTTACACAGAACAGAAATTTCCCAGCGAAGAAATGCTCCCATCTTCCATCAGAGAATTTCCCCAAAATTAGTGATGAACCCAGATGCTCTATAGGAGACTTCACCACTGACTCCAGTGGGAGCAGCTAGGCCCAGAATACACAAGCAATTCATGGGTTGGAAAAGGAACCCATTGGTCCCCAAATATTGTGTGTGAAAATAACTTAGCTGTTGGTCCCCAAACTATATCACAGGATCATTATTTACTGTTCATATTAACGCAGGTTGGGATTTTCAGCGGAGTCGTGTTCAGTTCCCACTGAATTGGCATCAACCCTTAGGTCATTGGAAAGCACAGACATAGGGCCTAAAAACCCTGTGAGAATTGAAGCTCCACTATGTGAGTTGTTGGCAAAAAACACAATGATTTTTCTTCTCGCCCATTTCCTACCTCAAGACATGGGGAAGCTAGTTGAGATCATTCATTATAGGGATCTGGAATATAGACTGGAATATGCTGCCAGATTTGTTTTAAGAATGGATCTGAACCTAGGTTTAGATTTGTCTGGCTTTTGACACTCCAGCCCCTATAATTATTTTTAATTTAAAGCAAAGGTTCATGAAAATAAAATTCAAGCTATTCTATGAATACACGGGTAAGGAATCTTTGGATAAATTGTGAAGTGTCAGAATATCTTGGGTTTGGACGCTTCCAGCATTCATGCTGAAGGATGCTGGCCGATTCTGCAGGTACAAATGTCTGTCCTTCCCCTCACCCTATCAATGCCCTAAAAATTAAAGATCCTTCTTCTCTCTGCCAGGAAACCCATTCAATGTTTCTTTGTTTGCTCCCAGCATTTCCAAAGTAGCCCCCTTAGGGTGCCTGTAAGAACTGAGATCTGGCTTGAAAGTGGTCATTGTTCTCGGTATACTGCAAGGTCATTTAATAATTTGAGAGTCAATACATTCCTCCTTTAGGCCTCAATTCAGCACAGCACTTAAGAAGGTAATCAAGCCACACTGAAGTCAACTGGACTTAAACATATGCTTAACTTTAAGCACGTGCTAAAAAGTTTTGCTAAATCTTCTCCTCTTCCCCTTGCAAATTCCATTCCTTGTGTCAACATTTTAAAAATTAAGTTAACTCTTGAAAGTTTATGTCCACATTGAGAAGAGATATGGGATCCAGATTCTCTCCCCTTTGACCTTTCCTTTCTCCCTGTCCAATTCCTCCTCCTTGCCCTATTCAAATGGCCAATAACATTTCCAGAGGTGATGACACAATCATTGCACCCCTGACACCCAGCCTTCAGCGAGCCGTATCCCATGGTCCTTGCTCAGTTTTGACTACATGGGGAGTTTTGCCTGAGTAAAGACCTCGGGATTTGGCCGTATGATCTCTTGTGCTAGAGACACTGTTGACATTTCATAAGTGCCTGGGACTTGCATACTATACCCAGCTCAGCCATCCATTGAGTTACCTAGTACCTGTACCAGCAATACGGAGGTAAGACCAAACACCAGGAAATACATGCCCGGTGCTGCATATTTCACATGTGAAGGCCAGAGGGCCTGGCCTGGTGTAATAGCAGGTAGTCAGGGAGAGGAGAATAGCTGTCTATTCCCTCCTCCCCCAACATTAGTGACAACCAGGATGTAACTAATTGGAAGGACTTCCACTATTTCTTAGACAGCTGGCATAAAATTCAACCCTGCACCAAAGGACCAGCATCTGCATCACTTCAGCCCTCAAAATTGGACTTACGAGGGGTGATACGTGGTGAACATTCTTTTTGCTGCCCTCTGCTCTGAGGTGAAATTCACCACTGATCACCCCTACTCTCCCTCCTTTTGTTGCATATGAAGAAGCATCAGCCATACGAACTATACCAAACACCATCTTTGAAACACTGTACAGAGTTCAAGTGAATTCTAATGATCTTTTATTGGGGAGGGGGGAGGGCATGTTTTAAAGTGCCTAGTCTTTTATGGCCTTAATTTGCTCTGTGTGAACATTAGGATTCCCCTCCCCACACCTCCCCAACTTCTAAGTAGTAATTAAATAACCTCAGGAGACTTTGCTTCCCTTAGCTTTTGCTGGGGGAATCTATAGCTGCCCTTGAGGGAGCCCGCATACTTATTTATTGTTTTTCTGTTTCAAATCATTATTTAATCAAAATGAAAGGGGGGAGGGAATAAAGAGGCCCTCGCTTACACTTCAGAATTTAATTTCTACTGAAATCCTACATCAAGAGGCCACACAGCCTAACAGATTACAAAAATACAATCACTAAAAGTATTCCAATTAAACCGAACAAGTCCATTTACTGTGCTTCAAATAGCCCCGTGGAGAGATATGCCTATACATTTTCTCAGCCATATGGGGAATGAGATCTTGCCATGAGTAACTCTGCATGGCACGGCTTATAGTTGGAGGATTTCTTTCCTGGGTCTGTGTCTTTTGTAAAACTCATTTCAAAGTAGCGTTAATTTCTTTTTTAGGAAGTGCCTAATCTTCTTCTTCTTGGCACGCTAATAATGAAAGGAATAAAGCATGTGTGTCAATGACCCCATCGAGTCTTGCTATTCATTACGGCAGCAGGTTAGACAGTCAGCACAGATCGCTGATGAGCTTCTGGAATTGGACGTGCCACCTGCTGACAGGGGTCACTTGGGAGAAAAGGGTCATGTGCTCTGCAAGCTTTTAGGCAGATACTGTATTACTGATTTCTGGGCCAGACCCTTAGCTGGGGTAAACTGGCATGAGTCCCTTGGCTTTAATGGAGTGCTGCTGATTTACCCCAGCTGGGGATCTGTGTTTAAGTCCCGTTAAAGCGCATGGCTCTGTCTAAAGATATCGGTGCATGGAATTAAGATACAACCGCAAAGGGCCCAACCCTCTATTCCTGAATCTAGCAAAACTCAATGAAAGGATCCGCCGTGATTTTGAGGAGAGCTTTGCCTGCACGGAGAGCATAGGATTGGGTCCTTGGTACAATAAAGGCTAGGCTGAGTCTATTCAAATGAGGCCAGACGCCTATCATATGCGGGAATAGAGGGATGTCACAGTGAGGCGCGCTTATCGCTGCATTGTTGTTTGCTGCTGGATGTCTGTCTACACTTCCATATGGCCTACATCAGACAGCCACTGGAGTGGGAGTTTCCAGCCTAGTCCAAAGTGAACGTTTGTTGGCCTTGCGAAATCTCATCAGCCTACATGGTTGGAAACAAATGCTCTGGGGAGGCTCTGAATGGGAACAGCTGGGAGTGTTGCAGACCAGGGGTGAGGTGCACTGGCAGAGCTGTAGCCCATGCCCACCTGCTGCTGGACTCCAGCCAGTGTTCTCCGCTCAGGCTCAAATATGCCCATACTCCTCCAGCCCCGGTCAGTCAGACTGTTCCACCCGACCTCAGCCCCAAACAGTGCCGGGATTTGGGCACAATGCAGGTCTCAGACCGGGATTAAAAAATAGAAACCAGAATTTCCATATTTAGATACGCAAAGAACCCAAGATTTTTTTTAAACTTCTTTTACCCTTGAACTGTAAGGAGACTGTTTGTTGCTTTACAGGCCACGGGGGTGTTAAAAGAAACTCCTTCCCTATTTAAAACCAAAAGAAGGGCTGGAAAACATGGAATAACATGTAGTCAAAACCAACCGCTCTTGCAAGGCTTCTGAAACCTTCCCAGTTCATGCTGAGACACTCTTTGCCTTGGCTGGCATTTCCCCTCCTCCATCTTCATGTTAGCACAGAAATAATTAGCGCTGCTTGAAATAACTGTACCCCAGACCTGCCTATGGGCTTGCTAAAAATTTGGCTCAAGACTATGTCTTTTTTAGCTGCTGACAAAAGGAGTGTCAGTGGAAGTCAGGGCGCTGGAGAGAGGTATTGGTGTACAGTCTGCAGTCATCGTCATCAGATACAACAAAGGCAATTAGATTCATATCCCACAGGTATTTATATTGTTCATTTCACCTAAGACTTCCTAAAAGCACAGCAGCATGAAATATATCTGTATCAGTGTGGAGTAAAACAGCGACAGCAGGTTAGGGGGCTTGTTATTTCTCTGTTTAAAAATAGATCCTGCATATTACCCTCAGTTTCTCAGTGCACCGAGGGATAGCCATGTAATCCTGTTCTGAGTAGGTTTCCATTGTGGCTGCTTGTTATTAATTGTTCAGCAGAGAGAAAATAGAGGAAGAGGCTAGGAAATTTATTACAGAAAAGCAAAGAAGCATGAAATTATTGGTTGTCTTGCTGTGCGTGTGTGCACCCACGTGTATATAAGTAAGAGAGAGAGAGAGAGAGAGAGAGAGATGCAATGGATAGCACAATGTGTTTTTTCTAATGATTTACAGATAGAGCTGGTTAGAAAATTGTTTTATTCTTTGTGGAAAATACCAATGAAAATGAAAAAGATAATTCATGTCACTCCCTCCCCTCCAAAGAAAGTTTCAACTTTTTGGGGGGTGAGAGGGGGTGACAGAAAAGGAAGGGAGGAACCAAAAAACTTTTGGCCAAAACCAAAACACTTAGATTCACGCATGCTGCCGCAGTGGTTCTTGGGAGTTGCCGTTTGAGCTCTCATGCTTGCACTCTCAATTATGGGCCCGGCTCCCTAGTCAGACTACATCTCCCATCATGCATCATAAGCTCTCCTCTGACTGAGCTGCCATGGTGAATCATGGGAGATATAGTCTGACTAGGGAATCCAGTCCACAGAGGACAATGGGTGGTATGAATCAATGGAACTACAACCCCCATGAAGGACCATGGTAGCATTGCTGTATCGAAATTTTTTGGTTTTTCAGCTTAGGTTTTCATATGTCCAGTTTTTCAACAAATAGTCAAAATTTTCTGCAGAAAGCACATATTTTATGCAAATTTTAATTTAGTTAAAAACCCAAATTTCCATCAAAAAGAGTTTTAATGGAAAAATATTCATCCTGCCCTAGTTAAAGACCTGATCACTTAATCCACAAAAGGCAGAGTGAACCCACAAAATAGGTGTGTCTGGTCATTCCTAAAGCATGAGATTAATGTTTATTCATCTTTCCATCATCAGTTATTCTTTACATGATATTCAAGGCCCGAGTGTGTGTATTTTTCTTTGGGACAAGGGAGAACACTGACATTGCCTACTAAATATACTGATAGATTTTTGTTATTAGAATATTTGCTTATGTTAGTAGGCTAAAGTAGAAAGAATATAGATGTCCCAATGACTTATATTTCTTACCCATAACCTGCAGCTATATCTATAAACACGCGGAGGCTGATTTTTATCTGCCTTGTGTGGTCATTTACATCTATGCAAAAGGAGTGCAGAGTGCATGTACCATGCTCGATCTGAGATCATCTTTAGAGGTTTCTAAAATGTTGTAGTTATTATCCTTTGTGGCAGTTGGTCTCATGAGGGAGCCTGGCTTCGGAGACAGAGGACTAGAAAAAAATAGTACCAATTAATGGCATTTTTAAACTCTCTAAAAGATTTCTTAAAGAGTTTGTCTGTAAAATAAGTGGCTTATACAGAAAACATGATGGTGTGATGCAGTGTAACAGTTTGACTGGCCATCCTTTGGCATGAGCGATTAACTCTTTCAGTTTCACCAGTCACCAGTAATGCAGCCATCTGAAATTTCATGCCAATAAAAACTTCACAGCTCACCATTCTGTGAAATATTTCTCTCTCTGCGTGTGTGTGTGTGTGTGTGTGTGTGTATCACACAGGTGTGTGCACATGTGTATGCATCTCTCTCTCTATATATAAAAACACACACACACACACAGATTCTCCTCTCACTGATATTGGTTTTACATTGGTGTAGCTAATGAGTCCAGTCCTGTTATTCCTGATTTACATCTGCTGTATAAGTGAGAATTAGGCCTACAACATTTACAAGTATGGTGGCTTGGAGGGCTTAGTGCTGGGGTTCAGACCCATCCCTAATATTATACACACGCAGGCCAAATTCTTCACTGGGTTGCACCTTGTGTAATAGTTTCTCTCTGTGCAAAGTGAGTTCATCCCGATCTGACAGGTCTTTACACCTGTTTTGCACAGTGCTGTATAGGGTGCAGTGTGGTGGAGAATCAGGTCCTTATGTAGTTCTCTCTTTCTCTCTCTCTCAAGATGAAGACAGGTTCTAGGACATGGATTATATTCTCTCTCTCTATGTAGATGAAAAGATACCTCAAGACACTGGACCTGACTCTACCCTTGGCTGCACACACAGCCCCCGTTCCTATCAAGAGGAGCTGCCTACGAGCTCAGAATTTGGCCCTTCGGTTGGTCAGCAAAGAGCAGCGATGAGCTTAAAAGAATCGTGAAAGTCAACAAACATCCCCTGCCAAAAATCTCCAATTCATTCAATGTAAATGTTTCTTTCATATACATTTGATTCTCCTGACCCCTACCCCGCCCCAAAGGACTAAACTATTGGGCACAAAGACCAGCGAATTTAAGTTCACATCCAGCTGAGCAATGACTGCATAACAAACACGTCCCTGTAAAATACCATCGCTGGAGGCTGTTTTTTTGTTAAATGTCCCCTATTCATTATTCATAGACTAAAGGCTTATCCTACCCCACCCCCAGTGTGTAAGCGCTGAGGGAAAGGAATGACTTTTAATACGTCGGAGAACAGCACCATCAATAAATAATACAGTTTTAAACCAACTTTGTCTAACATAACTGTAATTGAGTTATAAAAATTTCATACTGGATTTCCCCCTCAAGTTTCTGTGGCTAGTCTGCACAAGGAAGCAGAATGCAGAATACTTACTACTTCCTTAGCCGAGAGGAAGCTGTAGATCTGAAGGGTTTGGCTGGCTTGACCCTCTGCAGACATGCTTTGCGTCTCAGTGCTCTTTGAACAGTGCTGGGAGCGTCTTCGTCTTGCTTTATGGCCTTCCTCCCGAGACCTGGCTCTGTGCCTGAAGAAAGAGAAACGTAAAATCAAACCATGATGAATTATTATGAGTATTATTGATTTGTATTGCAGCAGTGCCAACAATGTCCCATCTTCCGCGTAAGGAAGCCATTCATCTGGCTATAAACTGGACAGTTCTCTTGTAGTGTGCTTTAGTGCCCTGTCCGATACTGGGACAAACCCAGACATGGTATTGGACAGAGGACACCTCTTTAAGAATGCGCCACTCTGCGCCCACTGGCACGCTCTCGAACGCATCGTGCATGCAAGGTCATGGCAGGGGAGCAGGGCTGTGCGCACTACAAGATGGCACTCCCCCGCCCGTGTGCATGACTTTGAATGCACCGTGTGTGTGAGATGATGCCGGCGGGGGTAGAGGCACGCTCTTAAAAAGGTTTCCCCCGCCATTCCTAGAAGCACTGGGATGCCCAGTATTCCGGGAACGTGTGAGTGGCCCCCCCTATCTGTTGGCTCCGCATGTTGGGTGAAAGTAACTCCTGTGCAGAGAGCAAGCACCAGGCTTACAGGAGGCTGTGTGGCCTAGTGGATACAGCACGGGAGCAGGACTCAGGAGACAAGGATTCCGTTTCCGGCTCAGCCACTGGCCTGCTGGGTGACCTTGGGCAAGTCACTTCCCTGCCCTCAGTTTCCCCATCTGTAAAATGAGGATAACGATGCTTACTTCCTTCATAAAGTGCTTTGCGATCTCCTGACTGAGGTGCTGTGTAAGAGCTTGGGGTCGTTATGGGTCCACTACACACAGGTGAATTTCAATCCTTTGATTGCTACCTTGAGGCAGACAAGGCTATGGCTGGCTGCCAGAATTGGAGAGAAAAGGTGGATACTGATTCCTATTCCTATTTGAGTTTTCTTAATGTTTTGAAACTGGGCAACTCGTGATGAGTTTGGACCCTGATCCAAAACCTCTGAACTTTGGAGGGGTTCAGAATCCAAACCTGGAGTCAGATCAAGTTTTACTTGGTAACAGCTTGGACACAAACCCTGTTTCCAAGCCTCCCTGTGCTTTAGGGTGGGAGATGAAACCTGGATCTGACTTTTGTGGCTTGTCTCCATCTCTATTTGGAGGGGGCTTAACACCCCGGAGGTGACATGCCTCTGCGAGAATGCAGCCCTGTCTGCCTGCTCTAACATGTTCCATGATTGTCTTGTCCTCACACTGCATTCCCGCCTCCAGCGATCAACAACTCTTCACGAACTGCTGCCACCAAATTCCTTAAAGTATCTTCTTTGTTTTTAAAATTGAGTATTTGTGTAAATGGCAGAGTGACCTGGGCCAGGTCTAGCGTGATCCCTTCACGCAGCTCTTCCATTGCCCAGCAACCCTGGCAGTTACCACCACCCTCTCTGCCATGCCCAAAACAAAGATGGCGACTCGTGTCAAAGTGGGCAGCTGTTTAGTGACAATGGCAAATAGATCCACCGGGTAGGAGAGTCACTCATGTACCAAGACCTATTTTAAGGGCTTAAAAGTGGGAGTTCAGTGGTGCATAGGCCTTGGGCTGGTCATGTGCCTTCAGGTCACTGTCGCCCTGGGAAACTAGGATGACGTTAAGCTGCCTCCCTGGCAGGATCATCGGCAGCAGGGATTGAACCTGGCACCTCTAGATCTAAAAGCATGAGCCTCTACCGCTTGAGCTAAAAATACCCAACCCAACTCAAGATAGCAGCAGCTCAACCACCTCTCTGTGTGAACCAGCCACCACTAGAGGGAGACAGAGCATCTCAGTGCGTGGCGGTGGTTTACACTGAGCCCGAGCTAGCTCTGAAGCTAGGCGAAAGGAAAATCAACTTGGCAAATGGCACCATTACCTGCTTTGGCAGCTAGAGGAGAGGGACTCGGAGCTCTCTGAGCGAGAGTGGTAGTGGCGATGGCGGTGGCGGTGGGATTTTCGTGGCCGGCTACGAGAGCTTTTGAGAGTGGAAAGAAACTGGTTCATTAATCTAGCAGACAAAGGCAGCCCGAGATCCAGTGGACAGAAGCTGAAGTTGGCAACAGACAAAATGGAAATAAGGGGCACATTTTTCTAAACAGTGAGGCTTATTAGCCATTGCTTGGAGTTTACAGATGGACACCTCATGCCTTTCCAAGAGATAGGCCGTACCTCAACCACAAGTCACCGATCTCGAAGCAGGAACCACCGGGTGGAGTTCTACGGCCTGTGCAATGCAAGAGGTCAGACTAGATGACAGGAACGATCCCGTCTCGCCTTAAGCTCTATGAAACCGTGCATCTGCCAGGCTGGAAGAGCACGTCTGATCAGCCAACATCCTTTGGGCAACTGTAACACAAACTATTCTGCAGGCTGGGATCTCCTTATTTCTGGGCAAGTGGGAAGTCCCAGCAGCCAGGTCACTCCAAATGAAACTCTCGAGGTTAGGCCCACGTCCCTTTCCACAGGGTGGGTTTATTAATAAGCAGAAGATGCAAGAGAGGCTCAAAATAATACAAAATACACGGTGATGGACGCCTTCCCTGCTTCCTCCAGCTGGGATGTGGAGGCACATCTTTGCCCCGCAGGTAGCCCTTTCCTGGCTACTACAGAGACCTCTCACTGTAGGTTTCCCTGAGTCTCGATCAATCCCGTGTGCTGCCCCGGCTTAAGAGTCAGGAAGCCTTAGATCTGTCTTCTTGTAGCTCATGTACTAGCTCCTAGTCATGCGCCCTGTGACCACCCAGTTTGAAAGGGACAGGCGCACAGGGATGCATGCAGGTGCCCCAGCATCCCAAGGCCTGTTCCACTCCCCCTTTGCTCCATTACAGCAGTTACAATTGATTGTAACATTCTTGTTGTCTGCCACTCGGGTTGCACTCTGCAGTGGGCATGACGGGGCTTTTGGTGGCAAGCTATCAGCTTCAGCATTTGTTCCTTTCGATGGCTGGTCAGAGCCCATATTTGGTGACATTTTAGGTATCTGTGAAGCCTGGATTTTTAGCCAGGAGGGGGCAGGTGCCAGCTAATGGAGATAGTGATTTGTTAGCCAGGAGGGGATTGTTAGCATGCGGGCTGGGGCATGATCTAATTTTGCGGCTTTGTTATTTGGCCACGTGCATTGTTTTATTTAGAAATTCTGGATTTCTGCCCACATGTCACACGATTGGGGTGTAATAAATCAACCTATAATAAAACCAACAGCCCATCTGCTTGAGAACTGCATCTCCCCCAATACAAAAGAATATCCCGCCCAGAGCAGATTGAACATTGCAAAAGCAGTTGGGTGAACATTTACTTAGACTCTCCTTGGCTGTTTGGTTTGACTATTTTTGTATCGTCTTCTTATTTGCTCTGTGCCGATTTTGGCCAGTTCGACAGGTTTGTTTTTTTGTTCACAGGAATGTTTGGGGAATGTGTTGCCAACTTGTGTGATCTTATCACAACTCTCATGATATTTGGTATTTTTCTTAAAGCCCCAGCTCCTGGAGGCATGAAATTTGGTGAGAAACTCAACAGAAACCTTTCTAGCCTTCATCACTGCAGAGAAAAGCTTCGAAATGTGGCCCAGCTGCAACCTAAAAAAACCTCAAGAGTCAAATAAGAAGAACCCCACCTTTATTATTATTATTATTAAAAAATCTCACCATTTTAAGCCGATTATGATTTGGGGGGGTTGGTTCATGACTTTTCAATGCTTGGAGTGGGGGCAATAGTGAACATTTGCCCCTTGTACAAAGATCTGTGTCTGTGCCTTCATGTGAAAGCAAGAATACTCGCTCTTCACCATTTACTATCCTCGTTAATCTTGCGTTTAAAGCTTTTGCCATCCCATCGGGGTGCGGAAATGGTACCATCTGCCTTAGGTGACCAGCCACACACCGCAAATAATGAAGCTGTGACACGAACATTTCCTCCTCTGTCCCAGTGAACGAGTAGCCAGCCGTGTTCTTGCCGGGAAAGGCCCACTGCAGATTGGCTCAAACCAGAGACACTCTAGCAGTTTGGATCAAAACCCAGCTCAAGAGATCAGAGTCTGCCCTGGGACAGCTGCTGCCTTGAAACCACACCGTTTCCTTCTCCTGATTTATTTTGGTTCCTCTTTTTTACTTAGCGGCAGGTTCTGCCACACTTACAGTCAGTGGTGCCTTATTCCATGAGTGACCCCGCTGGGAATCAATGGGGCTATTTGTGCTTAGTATGAGATAAGGCAGGAGTTAAAGGAATGGGGGGAGCACAACACCCGTCTCGTGCTGCGTGCATAGAGGGTGTTCCTCATTTTGGCTGGAGTGGTGTGAGTTCTCCTGAGTCAGGGAATTGCAACCTTGCCCTAAGGGAGTGAAAGCAATGGGGGGCGGGGGGCACATCCGGACTGCGTCACAGATTAAACATCGCAGGCAGGCATGTGATCATTCGCCTCAGCTGGGCTGTCCTGGCATGGAGTGGTGTATCTCAGAGTCAGGGGTCATTTTTGGTCTGCGCTCTGCAGTGCTGGTCACGTTTCTTCTCAGCCTCCGCTCCTGAGTGCACCCCTCCTGCAGGGGTTTGGATGCCCTTTAAAGACTGAGGTAGTGTCCCAGCTGCGTTAGCATTCATTAACAAACTGCCCCTCTGCTCCCTGAAACATCTCTTGCTTTTCACCACATCTGGGGTCGTAGGTTCAAAGGAGGGTCCCATGCTATGGGTGTAAATTACATATGCGCATATTGCACAGGTAATGGTGCCTGCTGTTTCCACGTTGTGCATGCAGATTGCATACACTGTATGTGCAAATGGACACTTGTACACCCAAGCCACCCTTTGCATGCCCGATTGCATGAAGTCCTTGTGTCCACAATTACCGTACATACACGTGAATGCACATATTTTGCAAGATTGAGGCATGTGTGGAGCGTGCATCCTCAAAGCACGCTGCTGCTTTCGAATGCCTTTGTCCCTACAGCATGAAGAAAATTTGATCATTGGGCTTTCCATGTGCCAAGCCTCCTTCTGACACTATTGCCATCTCTCGGAGGTGCTGTACTTCAATATTCCACAAGCACCCAGCAAGGCCAAGTACGAGTGGTGTATTTTGCACCTGCCATTGAGCAGCCCCTGCCCTTTGAAATGGCAGCCCCGGATGCTTTGATCTTTACGTTCCAAGTAGAGTTGGTCAGAGAACAGGGACAAACATTTTACAAACTTTTTTGGATTTCCCCCCACCCCTCCATCCCCAACACGAAGTTTTTCTAGCTTCAAAATTTGAAATGTTCAAGTTTGGAAAACACTGACCAGCTCTAATTCAAATCCTCCTTGGGAAGGATAAAAACATCCCTTGTTTGAGCTGGAAAATAAGCATGTGATTTCAAAATGCAAGAGGAGATTTACTGTGACGGGTACCCATCTGTGGCTAACCCCATACAATACCAAGAAACAGTTTTCTGGTACCAAAACCTCCCACACATCCATGACTCTTAAAGGGACAGTTCAGCAAAAACACGGATAGTTCAGTACGTCTCTACTTACTGTTTTTTGTGTTTTCTTTCTTCCTTTCTTTTATTTTTTGGGCTTGAGGAACTAAATAAGAAATAGCTAATTAATTGGAAGATTTCAGTTCTAATCAGCCAAAACAATCAAACTAACAGGACATTGAATCTCAGAAATCACCAGCATGTTTTGTTCACCATTGATGCAGATGGACACAATTCCATTCACGCCAATGGACTTGGGTTTACTTATTCCCGTAGAGTGAATCTGCTCCATTGTATTTCAGTAAAGACACATGTTGTCTTATGAGCCCCAAACAAAGGGATCAATCATCCCACCTGCCTTATAGAGAAAGTGGATGAAAACTATATATTGAATATACATGTATTGGTATCGGTGGAGTTACACCAGTGTAAATCTGGAATAAAGCAGCGGTGACTTGGGTCCATAGAGCCAAAGACTTCAATGAGTAGGTGTAGCGAGGTTGAGTGGCCTCCCTCCGAGCGGGAGAGCGAGGGACCATTACACTCCCCTTGAAGGGTGGAGCCTAGATCGCCCCGCCCCCCTCGCCGGAAGTACTGGGGCGTGGCTGGAAGTATAAAAGGCCGTCCCTGCAGCACAGTTGGGGGAGACCCTGTGGAGGGGAAGGACGCTCTGCTGCATCCCCGAGAGGAACCCTCACCAGGCGGTGCCCAATCCACAGACGCCGACGAGGTCTGGCCCGGAGTGCCTGCTGCAGTCTACCCCGAGGAGCTGGAAGAAGCCTGGAGGCTAGAGGTACCGAACCCCAGGGTGGCAAGAAGTGACCCAGGGGCAGCCCCGAAGCAGCTGGCTGCAGAGCCAGGGGTGGCCCAGTCGGTGTTTTGCGGCTGGATCCTCACCGATGCAGGGGCAGCCGATTCTGCCCCTGCCAGGGCCCTGGGGTGGAACGCGGTGGAGTAGGGTGGGCCCACGTCCCCCTGCCACCCCACCCCAGGGTGGCTGACCCCCTACACTGTGAGAGAAGGCTCTAGCTCTGAAGAGGAGTTTCCCTTACCACTCACCTATAGACTGTTTTGTTTGCTGGCTGCCTGAACTCTCCCCAGGCTAAAGCCAGCCCTGAAAGACTGTTGCTTGCTGGTAGCTTATCCTTCTCCAAGCCCAGGACCCAGTTCCCCTAAAAGACTGTTTGTTTGCTGGCTGAACCCAGCCCTGAGACCGTTCTGCTTACGGGCTGCCTGAGCCTCCTCAGGCCCAGGCCTGGCTCACCTAGAGACTGTTTTGTTTGCTGGCTGCCTGAGCTCCGCCCAGGCCACTGCCAGCCCGAATAGACTCGGTTTAAGGGCTAACTGCTTGAGCCACCCAAACCCAGGCAAAAGCCTGACAGGGACTATTAATCACCCAGCCCTATTGGGGGCTCTTGCCTGTCTTGCAGACTCTGGTCCTGGCCTGATAGGACCAGCTTGAGCGGCCTCCCTCCGAGAGGGAGAGCGAGGGACCGTTACAGTAGGATACAATGAGCTTCCTGCATAAGGCCCTTCAGATGATGGATTCTCGTCACAGTGTAGATTTGCTGGTAAATCACACCATGAGAGAAATGCAATTTCAGAATGCAGGCCAAGCCACTATAGATCTGCCCCCAGAAAGAGGTTTCATACTTTCCTGAGCTCAGCTTTCTGAAGCTGCACCTCTCCCCACCACAAAACCCCCTAGAAGCTGTCTTGGGAACTCACGTTTTTCATTAAAATCCACATTCTGGAACCTTTAATTACAGTCCGGATCAAGCCCCAGCCAGCACAGTAGGAAACGGACATCAGATGTTAGCTTGCTCAGCTATAAGTTGAGCCCCGAAATCTGTATGTTTAGGAAGGAGTTTCCATCCAGCCTTTAAGCTCGTTGAGCAATCAGAGTAAGAACTTTAAACTAGCAGCGAAGTCGGAAGGAGGGTGGCTTCCACTCACTGACACTGGACCCTCACAGCTAACAAGGTTGCAAATGATGTCTGGTTTTGACAGTGCTGTGGTACCCAAGGGACAAATTAAAACCCAGGAGCTATCGGAATGCCTCAAAGCCGGGATCCATAAAGGGAAAACTGTCAGGCCCTTTGATGTAACAGCACAGCAGGACACCACTGCAGAAAATCTTCCAAATGCCCTTGCACATAGGAAGGCAAAAATAACACTCAGTGAATGTCTGACTCCTGTACTGGTCCGTCTAAGTCTATGCACTCTCCCTTTTAATATTTACCTGTTCAAGGAAGGGTTAACCTTAACCTAGATGTAAATATGCACTCCAGGAGCTGGATTTAGTGCATGGCCTATGATTGTATATGCTGGCAGAAGTTCACCAGCGGTAGCATTCACCCGTGTATAGAGAGACCACCATGAGACCCAAGCACCACTCAGGTCAAGCAGCACATAGAGTTGAATTCCACCCCAATGGAAGAGGCTGAGATGGCCCAATGCAGCTTTAACTTCAGATGCTCTGCGGGTGGAGGGGGAGCCTAGGGCATTTCATAAGCTCTGCTAGGTAAAACTTACACCTTCCTGCACCAGCAAATCTGGACTTCCCTCAAGTCCAATGGTGTTTCCCATCACCCCAGGTGGGCAGAATTACCCTATACTGCTTAAGTGGGTGGCAAAGCTTTCAGAGCCCTTACCTGTGTCTTCTCTTCTTTGAAGATAACCTGCAAGAAGCAAATATATAACCTGAATGTAGATGTCACTGTGGAATCAACACACACTGCTGCATTTGTTCAGAGACGGACACATTTCAGACTAGCTCCCTCATACAGACAGTGGAAAGGTGTTAAAATGGCGAAGAGAAGAGTCCACCCAACAAGGACCTTTTAATAGACCTCAGCTGCCATTTAGCTACCTAAGGATATGTCTACCTTGCGAGCCGGTGATGTACGTCCCATCTTGGGGAGACACACCCACACCAGCATGCTAAAAATAGTCTAGCCGTGGAGGCATGAGTGATGGGAAGAGCTACTGCTGCCCCGTGTATGTACCAATCTGAGAGGCTGGGCACGCCCTCGGGTGGCTAGTCTCTCCCGCTCCTTGCGTTGCTGCAGCGACGCTCTATTTTTAGTGCTCTAGCTCCGTCAGAGCTAGTGTGGGGCTGTCTCTCCAGGCTGGGAATCACACTCCCCTACGTGCCCGCCTTCCCAGTCAGCTTAGCCTGCCAGGAACTGAGCTCTTGGGAATGCCGGGAAGTGTCGCAGTGGGAGCTGCTGCCTGCTGAGTGTTTTGAAATTTTGGCCCCCATTTGTGGGGCCCTGAATGGAAGAGCTCTGTTGAGCGGGGTCTATTTATTCCTCCGATTGGCTGCATTTTCCCTGCTGGTGCTAATCTAGCCCTGCAGCTAACTCAGCCTTGGCGGAGAGAGATGTGCCTGCCCAATGGGCAGCTGTAATCCGTCCGTACTGAGCAGTCAGGGGGGCCCCCCGGCCTATCAGCTTTCTTTATCTTGGGCCAAATCCTTGCCTTTGGGTTAAATGTGGGGTGGGGGACCTAGCCCGGCCTCTCTGAAACCAGACCATGGTGGTTCTCTTGCTCTACACGCCTTACTCCCTGGTGATGGTGGAGGGCAGGATTCGGACGGATGCAATGGTCAGGACTTGTGTTCTAGGTGAGCTGATTCTATACACATGCCTGTCAGGAGGGTTAGTAATGATAATGTAGGATTCAGGCCTGTATATTCACCAGAGATAGAAGTTTGGGTCTGTTTTGCCCGTTTGAGTTTTGATATTCTTATATTCTTACTAACATGCGTGAACAAAGAAAAAAGACACTGTGTTGCTTCTGCCCAGCCAGATGGGTTGTTAGTATAATGGGACTAGATAAGAACAGCTAAAGTGTTACTGGGCATGGTGGGAATATAATATATTGAAGACTGCCTCAACTCCTATCTCAAGGCAAGGTCAAGCAACCAGTCGGGAGGGGCAATGGGGGATGATTGGAAAGGTATACGATGTACTAAAAGGCCAAAGCAATGCCTGTCCCTCACCGTAGCAAAACCTCCCTCCCCCCTCTCCTGGGATACAAAAGAGGTGGGACGAAGCCCCCAGACTCACGACCCCCCCAAATGGAACATGACCATAAATTGTAAGAGGTGGGACCAAGGGCAGGTATAATTATGCCTGCTAAGGAGTGGGAGAACGGGGCACTGGGAAGCAACGCTCAGCGGTGTCAGAGCTCTGGACACGCTTGCTTGAAACTAACCCCAATAAACATTGCCTGCACTTTGGACTTCCGGCCTTCTGCTTTCTGCCTGCGTGACAAGAACCAGGGAAGGGGGTGAAGGGAAAGCCCCCTAACAGTGCCCAACACCCCATTTAATACTACAGCTATATGGGCCCAAGTCTGATCTCAGGGACGCTGGTGTAAAGCTGGAGCCTCTTCATCAACGTTTGTGGGCCTGGTTCCCCACTGCTTTGCACCCGGGGTCACCATTTCCACCTGTGCAAAGTGGGTGTTAAAGGCTGCTGTATTGAACAGAGGATGGATTGTCCCTGCTCTGCACGGCCTACATGGCTACACCATGTGCAAAGCAGCAGAGGATCGATCGGGCCCGTCATTGCTGGGGCAGGGTACAATCTAGGGAGGAATATGGCATGCTTCTTTGGCGTGAACTGTATTGGAGGAGTTTTTCTGTCCCACTCTCTCTCTCTTCTTGAATATTGGGCTCACTTTTTAGTCCTTTTGTTTTGTCCCTTTTGTAAGACTGTCCTGGCTTGTTGGTTCAATCAATTATAAATACATGAACTTTCCGAGGAAGATGGCACCCATTGTTCTCAGCAAATATTGGGTTAGTGGTTGGAAGAAGAAACTGGAATGTTTGATATTTAAACATTTAATCGTGTTCTTTACATTAGAGATGGGCCCGAGCTAGCCAGTTTG
The DNA here is from genome assembly GCF_027887155.1 of Malaclemys terrapin pileata. Taxonomy (NCBI): domain Eukaryota; kingdom Metazoa; phylum Chordata; order Testudines; family Emydidae; genus Malaclemys; species Malaclemys terrapin. Next base: position 10,033,675 of record NC_071520.1, on the reverse strand, counting down.
GAGCTAGGTCCAGATCACAGCAGGTCTCCTGCTTTGAAGGCATTCAGATCTGCCTTTGGCCTGTTGGAGAGAGAGATGCCTGCTGGGACGGTCAGCTGTAGATGTGCACCCGAGCTGTTCTAAATGTTTGGGCTGGGCTGAGCTGGGCCGGGGGGGAGAGGGATGCGGGGGCGGGGGCTGAGTTTGGCATATAGGGTTTGTGTTTGAGCCCGTCACTGGTTCCAATATTTGGGTTCTTTTGAGGCTCATTGAGCTAGTAATAAAGCAGGATGGAAATGGGGTGACAGGGGTCGAGGGCCCGGGGAAACGCAATGGTTTGGGCTCAGAGGGATTCCTATAAACCTTGCCTTTGAGTTTGGTCCTAGCCTTCCATCCTATTTCTAGAGCCCCCGCCCCCAGGACATCAGAACGCTGCCTCATGAGCGTTTGCACCTCCTTGAGTTGTGCAGGGTGACATTTGGGCAGGTTTCAACGGTCTGGCGTTGAGACCGTACGGGAGCAGTCGGGCTGAGCTGGCATGTGCAGGCTGTGCTACAGCTGCTTGGTCCCAGAATTCAAGCTTCCATTGAAAAAAGGGGGAACAAGCTGAAAGAGTCAATGGCTAGGAAAGAAACCTGGCCCCGCGCTGTCTGCAGGAGTCTGCGGACAGACAGACACTCATTTGGTGAGCAATGCGGACGGCCCACGTGTTAACGCCAAAGCCTCCGGAGAACAAAGTTGAATTATGCCCGGCCCTGCAAGGTCTGCAAGGGAAGAGAGGGAGGGAGAGCTGGCAGCCTCCCTGCCCCTTGCACTCCTGTGCAGAGGCTCTGCACAACCCTTTGGAAGAGCACAGGTGTTGCTCCCTGCTAGGGCCAATGCAGGTACTAACTTCCTGAGAGTGGGTGGGGTGATAAGGGTGTCAGAGATCCCACTACAGTGGGAGCTCCCTGGGTCAGCCAGGATCCCTCCCAGGGACTCCCATGCACCAGCTACATCCCACTTTAGCCCAGGGTTACATGGGAGTTAAGGAGCGCATAGATGTCACACTGGCCATCCCCACAGGCGCCAACATTGCCCAGACAGCAGGCCGAGCAGCATGGACACCCTTTACCTCTAAGCCTCCTAACTCAAACCGCGCAGCTGCACTCAACCGCCTTGGGCTCAGTGCCTGGGGAGGAGCAGGCGCTAGGCTTGGGGCTGAGCATTTGAGGGGGAATACCTGTTTCTTTTTCGTTTCTTTGAGCTTTTCTTCTTCTTCTTCTTCTTCACAGGCGAGGGGCTATACGATGGAGACCTGGGGAACAGCGACAACACGTTACTTACTGGGCACATGGTGCTCCAAGCCGGAGGAGTCTGTCTGCTGGGGGTGAGCGTCTGGGGACAGAGGGGTTTACCACACTCGCCTTTCACCCAGGAGACCTGCATTCCAGTCCTTGCTTAGAGGACAAGCAAAAACTCATTCCCTCCCTGGCGGGTGTTGTTCCCATCACGAAAGACCCCTGAATTTGCCACAGCTGCCAGGCAGCGTGCAGGGGAGGCCCAGAGGACTGCAGGTCCAGGTTGAGCTTCGTGAGAATCAGGGAACACTGCCCAACCTGCTGCAGCAGTGCCCACACCCCACCATGGCCCGACAGAAACGTTGGCGACATTTCTGCTCAAGCTCCAGCGCTGCGTGGTGGGGGTATAAGCAGCTTCGTGTTGACTGGGAGCTCTGTGCTGAGAACAGCCTAAAGAACTCCGTGCAATCCCCACCGTCACTGCATTGCCCCCCTCTCCCAAGGACTCAGGGGATCCCCCCCGTCACATCCCTGGCTGCAGCACATACACGATCCCCCTTCCTCGGCCATCGCCCTAGCTCCCTCCTCAAATGCACTCGCCAGTTCTAGGTCTCTTCCCCCTCAATGCGAGTCTGATCCCGAGCGCTGCTGCAGCCAGCATGGCAGTTTGCAGAGGAGGGGGTCACACGCTGACTGCTGAGCCCTGAAATGTGGTGGTGGGGAGTCGGGCCCCTAGTCTGGAGGGCGGGGATGCTGTGGGGGGGGGAGGTGAAAATGTATTCGTAGAGCTGGGGGAAGCTTGTATAGCATCTGAATGAACCAGGCTGGGATCCAAGCACTGACTTTTCCTGGGTCCCAATATTTACAGAATCATAGAAATGTAGGACTGGAAGGGACCTTGAGAGGTCCTCCAGTCCAGGTCCCTGCACTGAGGCTGGATTAGACCATCCCTGACAGGTGTTTGTGGGATTCCACAATCTCCCTTGGAAGTCTATTTCAGAGCTTAGCTACTCCTGTAGTTAGAAAGTTTTACCTGATTTCTAATCTAAATCTCCCCTGCTGCAGATTAAACCAATTACTTCTTGTCCTACCTTCATCACTGTCCTTTTTATAACAGCCCTCAATATATTTGCAGACTTATTGGATCCCACCTCAATCTTCTTCTCAAGACTAAACATGCTCAGTTTTTTAAACTTTTCCTCATCCGTCAGGTTTTCTAAACCTTTTCTCATTTTTGTTGCTCTCCTCTGGACACTCTCCAATTTGTCCCCATCTTTCCTAAAGTGTGGTGCCCAGAATTGGACACAATACTCCAGCTGAGGCCTGAGGCCTCGCCAGTGCTGACTACAGTGAGAGAGTTACCTCACATGTCTTAACATATGACACTCCGGTTAATACGCCCCAGAATGATATTAGCCTTTTTTGCGAGTACACCATGTTGTTGACTCATATTCAATCTGTGAACCATTATAATCTCCAGATCCTTTTTAGAAGTACTACAGCCTAGCCTGTTGTTCCCCATTTTGTAACTGTGCACTTGATTGTTCCTTCCTCGGTGTAGTACTTTGCACTTATCTTTACTGAATGTCATCTCACACGCTACCTGGGAACATCATCTTGTTGATTTCAGACCAATTCTCCAATTTGTCAAGATCATTTTGAATTCCAATCCTGTCCTCCAAAATGTTTGCAACCCCTCCTAACCTGGTGTCCTCTGCAGATTTTAGAAGCATACTCTCTACTCCATTATCCAAGTCATTAATGGAAATGTTGACTAGTACCAGACTCAGGACTGACGTGTCCTGATATGTCCTCCCAGTTTGAGAGTGAACCACTGGTAACTACTCCTTGAGTATGGTCTTTCAACCAGTTGTGCACCCACTTTATAGTCATTTCATCTAGACCACACTGCCGTGGTTTGCTATGTTTACAGACAGTCAGAGAATGACAGTTCTGAAAAGCAGATTTATTTTTTCACAGCTCTCCCTGGCCTTTTTTTAATCAGGGGACTCTTTCCCTCTAGCAATATGTTGAAATGCAAACCCAGGCTCTGGATTTCTGCCTGGTTTGATTGCAATGAAGACATCACATTGATTTCAGCAGGTGTTACTGTAGCTGAGTGTGCTGGGTGGAATTTCCCATTTCAAGGCTGCTGGAGCTGACACCGCTTTGCACGGCTGCCACCTCCTGGCACTGATTTTTCACACACAGCTTATCCCTGAGCATTAGGCCCTGGCAGCACAGCCCTGCCCTGTAGTTGCTGGCTTAAGGTTATGGGTCTGAGTCCTGCTATGATACAATCAAGGTGTTCAGACGCCCTGGTGATGGGCCTGGTTAGGGTGACCAGACAGCAAGTGTAAAAAATTGGGACCGGGGGTGGCAGGTAATAGGCGCCTATATAAGAAAAAGCCCCCAAAATTGGGACTGTCCCTATAAAATCAGGACATCTGGTCACCCAGGCCTGGTAGAATGACCTTAACAGAACAGAACAGAACAGAACATGCACCATGAAGTCCCGCTGAAAGTAATATGAGATTAGACAGGCAAAAAACCCAGGGGCATGCTTTTAATTTGCACTTAATTTGAAATCATTGTAAATTAGGAGTCCACATACCCCTGTGGGTCTGGGGCTAAAGCCCTATATGGGTGCTTAGTGCAGAATTGTGCCCTCTGATCCATTTCCTAGTGTCTGGCCCAGTCTAGTTTTAAAAGTCCCATGAGATGGGTCTTCCCCTGTTTTCTCTTAGGGAGGCTATTCCATGGCCTAACAGATTTCACTGTCAGGACGTTTAACTTGATATTCAGCTGTTTTCTCTTGATTTCACCCCATTGCTTCTAGTTATACCTCCTGGAACCAGGCTAAACAATTCCCTTCCTTCCTAGGAGCTAACATCGTCGTTCCCATAGGATCACATGCGCTCCCAGCTGTCACCTAGCCTGGGAGATGTTTTTCCTTTGTCTGGGATCTGAGCAGCCACTAGTCTGTGGGGTTTCCCCCTCTCTGAACTCACCTCCTCCTCTTCTTACGAGTGGATTTCTTTTTCTTTTTCTTCCCCCGGGATGGGGGTGGTGGCGTGTACTCCTCATCGCGTGAGGGGCTTGAGAGAAAAAAGGACAATCAGTTGACCCATTTCAATCAATGTTGTTTTCATCCACTTCCTCAATTCCCAGATAGTCCTGACTGAAGGACACTTTCCGAATCTTCCTGCTGTACCATGAAAGATTGGGTTTCATGGCAAATCTATAATGCAGGGTATATGCTTAACTACCATGTCATAAGCAATTTGGTCATGCTTTAAATTAACTGTCTCCTCTCAGGATTTAACATATATATATAATGAGATAGTTACTGTATGTTACTCACATGCCAGTTGATTATTTTAAAAATATTTATTGAGGTTAACAGCTCCATAACAGATTTATAAGTTTTGTTACCCTTGGTAAATATGTTTTAAATAATTAATTGGCATTTAATTCGCATACAATAATTATGGCAACCAGATAAATTTCTCTAAATTTAATAAGAGTTAATGTATGTTAAACAGCAGCTGACTACAAAAACGTATTTATTGAGGTGTTATGGTAGTATAATGAGATATATCTGTCTTACACAGTTGTTAAACCTCAGAAAAATATTTTCCTGGGTATTTTTTTTTTTACATTTTGGAACATACAGCACATAATCTCATTATGTTTAAATTAAATGCAAATACTGTAGTTAAATGAATTTGGGGCACTTAGTTTAAACGATGACAGTTAATTTGTGGTTATCCGTTAAGCAAACCAAACATTCTTAGGAAGGGAGGAAGTGCCGTCTAGTGAGTAAAGCTAGTGATAATGAGACAGGTTTCCTGGGTTGTATTCCTGGCTCTGTCACTGACCCCCAGTGACACCTTGTTCCAGTCACATGGAGTGGGATTTTCAAATGTGCTTACTGGTGATTGGCAAACAGCTAAGCCAACCCTGAGCACTTCTGGAAATTCCACACGGCAGGGGGCAGATTTTCAGAAGTGCTGAGCATCCCCGGAGGTCAATTGGACTTGCAGGAGGGAGAGTGTCGCAGTTTGGGAACCCTAAAATTGAGGCCTCCAAAATTAGTGGCTACATTGGCTTGCATGCTTCTGTGCCTCAGTTTCCCCATTTGTAAAATGAGAGATGACACCTGTGCCAAAGGGATGTTGTGAGACTTAGTTACTATTTGGAAAGTGCTTTGAGATCCTCAGATGCAGAACCAGACTAGACTGGAATAGGAGCTAGAGAAAGGACAAGTCTTGATACATGGAAATCATCAGAGCATGAAGATATTTAGAATGACAAGGCTGCAGAGGGAGGGGGAGGAGCTGTTCTGCAGCTGTCACTGATTTACATTCAGGGCTTTCGCTGCATTTTACAGGGCCCAGGGTAGACTCGGTCTTATCTAGGGCTTGAATTACTACCAAATGACGCTACCATAAAAAGCCAATTGTTTAGTGTTTTTAATACACTTTTTTTTTATAGCCCTACAAAACTAACCGTGATGCTAATGTTTTCCTCATGAGCCGTGAATAACTGAACAGCAAAGTATTTTTGGAATGTGTAAAGAAACTCTCCTTCATTGCCAGGGCTCAGGTGGTAAATGTGTAGCAAGCAGAATGCCCCTCCCTCTCTGGCCCCCCGAGTTATCTGCTCACTAGTTCATTTTAACATGGAGAAACAGGTCCCATCACAAATATATTCCTCTGGCCAGCATCAGGAGAGCAGCAATCTTCTAGTTACATAGCTACCTGGAGCCAGACTATCACCGCTGCAAGGGGGCCAGCGTCTGCCACCCTTACTCACGACTGAGGCGCACTCTAGTCCACAACAGGAAGGAAGGCACAGCCCCGTGCCTCGAGAGATCTGTGTTCAATTCCCGGCTGTGCCTGGGTGACCGTGGGCAAGTCAATCAGGTCCAGAGTCTCAAAGGTATCTCGGTGTAAGGAAGTATAATTAGGAAGGCAAAAAAAGAATGTGAAGAACAGCTAGCCAAAGACTCAAAAAGTAACAGCAAAAAATGTTTTAAGTACATCAGAAGCAGGAAGGCTGTTAAACAACCGGTGGGGCCACTGGACGATCGAGATGCTAAAGGAGCACTCAAGGACGATAGGGCCATGGTAGAGAAACTAAATGAATTCTTTGCATCAGTCTTCACGGCTGAGGATGTGAGGGAGATTCCCAAACCTGAGCCATTCTTTTTAGGTGACAGATCTGAGGAACTGTCCCAGACTGAGGTGTCATTAGAGGAGGTTTTGGAACAAATTGGTAAATGAAACAGTAATCAGTCACCAGGACCAGATGGTATTCACCCAAGAGTTCTGAAGGAACTCAAATGTGAAATTGCAGAACTATTAATTGTGGTACAGTCTGTAACCTATCATTTAAATCAGCTTCTGTACCAGATGACTGGAGGATAGCTAATGTGATGCCAGTTTTTTAAAAAGGGTTCAGAGGTGATCCCAGCAATTACAGGCCAGTAAGTTCGACTTCAGTACCTGGCAAATTGGTTGAAACTATAGTAAAGAACAGAATGATCAGACACACAGATGAACATGATTTGTTGGGGAACAGTCAACATGGTTTTTGTAAAGGAAAATCACGTCTCAACAATCTACTAGAAATCTTTGAGGGAGTCAACAAGCATGTGGACAAGGAGATCCAGTGTACTTAGATTTTCAAAAAGCCTTTGACAAGGTCCCTCACTAAAGGCTCTTAAACAAAGTAAGCTGTCATGAGATAAGAGGGAAGGTCCTGTCATGGGTGGGTAACTGGTTAAAAGATAGGAAACCAAGGATAGGAATAAATGGTCAGTTTTCAGAATGGAGAGAGGTAAATAGTGGTGTCCCACAGGGGTCTGTACTGGAATCACTACTGTTCAACATATTCATAAATTATCTGGAAAAAAGGAGTAAACAGTGAGGTGGCAAAATTTGCAGATGATACAAAACTACTCAAAATAGTTAAGTCCAAAGTAGACTGGGAAGAGTTACAAAGGAATCTCATAAAACTGGGTGACTGGGCAACAAAATGGCAGATGAAATTCAAGGTTGATAAATGCAAAGTAATGCACATTGGAAAACATAATCCCAACTATACATATAAAATGATGGGGTCTAAGTTAGCTGTTACTGCTCAAGAAAGATCTTGGAGTCATTGTGGATCGTTTTCTGAAAACATTCACTCAATGTGCAACAGCATTAAAAAAAGCTAACAGAATGTTGGGAATCATTAGGAAAGGGATTGATAATAAAACAGAAAATATCATATTCCTCTATATAAATCCATGATGCGCCCACATCTTGAATAATGAGTGCAGATCTGGTTGTCCCGTCTCAAAAAAGATATATTGGAATTGGAAAGGGTACAGAAAAGGGCAACAAAAATGATTAGGGGTATGGAAGAGATTCCATATGAAGAGAGATTAATAAGACTGGGACTTTTCAGCTTGGAAAAGAGATGACTAATGGGGGATATGATAGAGGTCTATAAAATCATGAGTGGTGTGGAGAAAGTAAATAGGGAAGTGTTATTTACTCCTTCTCATAACACAAGAACAAGGGGTCAACAAATGAAATTAATAGGCAGCAGGTTTAAAACAAACAAAAGGAAGTATATCTTTACATAATGTATAGTCAACCTGTGGAATTCTTTGCCAGAGGATGTTGTGAAGGTTATAACAGGGTTCAAAAAAGAACTAGATAAGTTCATGGAGAATAGGTCCAGCAATGGCTATTAGCTAGGATGGGCAGGGATGCAAAACCATGCTCTGAAGTATCCCTAGCCTCTCTTTGTCAGAAGCTGGGAATGGGCGACAGGGAATTGATCACTTGATGATTACCTGACCTGTTCTGTTCATTCACTCTAAAGCACCTGGCATTGGCCACTGTCAGAAGACAGGATACTGGGCTGGATGGACCATTGGTCTAACTCAGTACAGCCGTTATTATGTTCTTAGGTGTCTAAATCTCAAGCCACCTTACTACCTTTGAAGATCTGGCCTTAAACTCTCTGGGCCTCAGTTCCCCATCTGTAAAATGGGGATAATGCCCCTCTCTTCCTCACCCTTTCTTTTCTGTTTAGATTAAAAGTTTTTCACGTTAGGGTCTGCCTCTCACCATGTGTTTGTGATCTTTAATGGGGCTCCAGGCACTGAGATATAAATAATAATAATAATAGTAGTGTTTATTTCGGTGGTTCTAATTGCACAATTAAATACCACTCAACATGTGTAAATATGGTACAGTATAGGCCTAAACTACTAAAAAATTAGCAAGCCAAGTCTAGACTAACAACACATTCTGATGGAGGGTAGACAATATAATCCTTCCAATTTTACTCTTGCTTTATGCTATTTTCCCAGCATCCTGATACCACACTAAGCACCAGGCATCTGCTAACCACGTAGGGACCTCAGCTGAGATTACAGCCCCATTGTAGATATATAGTGAGAAATATATAGTGCCCCAAGGAACTTACAGCCTAACTAGATAGGAGAGAGAAGTATTTCTATTCCCATTTTACTGATTAGGGACTAAGGCCCAGAAAGATTAAGTGACTTGCCCAAGGTCACCCAACGAGTCTGTAGCAGAGTTGGGAATTGATCCCAGATCCCCTAAGCCCCCAGTCCAGGGTTTTAATTAAACACTCATCCAATCTGCTTCCATGATCTTTCATGTATATTCACGACCTAATTTATTTCAGTAGGAGCTGTGACTGCTCAGCCCCTCTGAAAATGCGACGGCTCAGTTCTCAGCCCTTTCCACTGCCTCTTGACAGCTTATCCAGTTTTTCAGTTCCGGCACCTCCATGGCCTAGGGAGTGACAGGAGAATGAACCTTTAACCTCGTCCCCTCAACCCCATGCAGATTCTTGTAGAGCCCTTCCTAGTTTCTGCAGATAACTTCTTTTGTCTCTGATGTAGAAACTTTCTCCCTGAGTTCATCTGACTTGAATTGTTTCTCTCTGATTGTCATCAAAGTCTAATTAAAAATACACTTCAGATTATTGCGCTGGTTAGCTTGAAATCTGAAGATATGAAATGTGCTTTCTCTCTCTCTGTGTGTGTCTCTAGCAGCTTTAACCAAACGCATCGGCTTTAATCCCAAAGATAATTTAACAGGCAGGGCTTGGAAAGGCTGTTCACATCATTTATAAACTTTTGATTCATTTTTCCCCTTTCAAGCCACCACAAGTTAAGGAAGAATTGATAAAGAACCTCTGCCCTAACAAGCCCTGTGCTGTTGGTCTATGGTCTAGGCATGGGCAGAAGGGAATCTCTTATGGGGAGTCTCCATGGCTAGCACCTCCATCATTCACAGCAGAGTACTGGGATGCTGGCAGGTGGCCTGCCTTCAAACCCCTTCTAAGCTAAGGTGATCATATGTCCCGGCCGTCCTGTCTTTTCGGGCAAAACTGTGCATGTGTCCTGTTTGCGTTGGCAAGAGCAAACTGGACAAATGCACAGTTTAGCCCAAAAAGTGGGCTGGGACTCCTAGTGGGGCATGGAGGAACGTGCGGTGTGTGGGGGGGAACAAGTGGCTACACCAGCCCGGTGCTGGAGGGAGGGCTAGGGAGAGTGTGTCGGGCCGGCTGACTTGCCCCGCACGCAGCAGGAAGAGGGGGCCTCAGGTGGCCCCGCGCATGGGCTGGCAAGGGTGGCCTCGGGCAGCCCCGCATGTGGGGGACATGATGGGGAGGCTGGGGCCAGACCCATGTGGGGGACGTCAGCCTGGCCCTGTGTGGGTGGGAGGCAGGGAGGGCTCAGGCCAGACCCATGGGTGTGGCCACCCTATTCTAAGAATTTGAAATGGTGGCCATCCACTGCGTGGATGCACATTCACTCAAGTGCCCCTGCAGGCAGCCATTTTGGAAGAGAGGGCCCGTGGCTGCTGCAGCGTCCTGGGGGCGGAGGGGCAGTGTAGCGAGTGTAGGTGGCGCTGCAGAAACCCTGCTGCCACAAGGGGAAGACTGAAGCTCCTGGGGGTGGCACCGCATCGGGCCTGTATGCATTAGTGGAACTGAGCTAATAAGTGCCTGTACCTCAGAAGCGGGGGGAAGGGGAGCTCTGCCGGATGAGTTAATGGAGCGACTCGACTGTCGTAGACTCTCACAGGAGACTCAATGGAGATTGCGGGAATCCTGCAGAGGGGTTAGGAAGATGGCTATGTACACCCACCCCACACACACACAAAACCTCACCCCACTGCTTTAGCCACTGCTCCCAGGAAGGGCCTCAGCGGCTGGGACCTTACCTGCGGGATCTGTGGTGGGCGTACTGTCTGCTGTCCTTTCCTTTCACACAGCCATTGGTGCTGGAGGCCTCCTGAGCTGCGGTTCCGCTCGGCTTTTCCAAACGTCTCTCCTCCGTTGGGCACGACAGGCAGCTCGGCGTCTCGCTGCTGGGCAACAGATCAGAGAAACAGCAATGAGGGGCGGTTCTACCGGAGGTCACCTGGTCTGAAGGAGTACAACCGTTAATGTGTGTGTTACGCTAGTGCTCAGATGCTCCACCCGAGACCAGAGTCCCCCGGTGCTTGGCGCTGTTCAAACAAACAGGGAGACAGACCCGACCCCAAAGGGCTTGCAGGCGAAGTGGTGAGGCAGAGGGTGAGCGAAAGGAAGGAAGTTCCCCATATAACAGATGGGGAACTGAGGCCCAGAGAGATGAAGAGAGTTGCCAAGAGTCATCCACTGGCTTTCAGGCCAGAACGGGAGGCCCCTGCTCCCAAGCTCTGTCAGGGAGGTGAGTTGAAAGGGGAGCTCGGTGGGAAAGAGGCTGATATGGGCTCTGGGTGGTTGGTGGTTTGTAGAGATTCATATGCACCTAGAGCCCGAGGTGGCGGAACTGGGTGGTGGAGGGGGCTAGCGCCCCTGCAATGGAAATGCTGGGGAGGGGTAGATCTAGGTTTCTGTCCCCCCCCTTGTTTTTCACCCCCACAGTATCTCACAGAGGTGAGAACAGGACCCGGAGGGGAAGGAGCAGCCACGGCAGCACATAACATCAGGCCAGCTACCAAGGCACAGGTTGGACTCAAGTTTGCAGATAGAACCGGAGTCCTTGTGGCACCTTAGAGACTAACACATTTATCTGAGCATCTGCATGAGAGTTTGGGTGGGTGTGAGTGAGCCCATGTGTCTGAATGTAAGATAGGGACAGAGTTGTGCAATTACCCCATGTAGGAGACAGCGTGAGAGATGCAGGGAAAGGAAGAGATTCAGTAACAATTGCTTTGGGCCCGCTGCATTAACCCTGCTTAGGTGCTGAGCTCCAGCCCTTGAGTGAGGTGCTGTCTATTGGGAGGTGGGGGAGGAACACCCCTTCAAACCAAACCCACATGAGTGCTCACTTGTCTGGGCCCCCTTACCAGCCTTACCCAAGTGGGACTGGCATGGGCTACAGGGAGTTTTACTGGAACTCAGCAGGGGGTACAGAATGTGCTCTGTCATGCCCAGGAAGGGGAATAGAAGCAGCTGGTGATGCTCGATTTCCGGTGGAGGAAAGCCAGAACTCAGATCTCTCCCCTGCTTCCTCCAGCTCTGAGAATTTCAGCCACTTCACACCAGATTTGGCCCCCAGCCCCCAGACAGAATCCTCATCCCCCCAGCCTGTGTCCAAGCCTCAGAAGAATGGGAAGGAAAGAGAGGGAGGGATGAAGAAGGCCAAGATCCGTACAGCCTTCTCCAAGGAGCAGCTGCAAACCCTGCACCAGCGGTTCCAGAGCCAGAAATACCTCAGCCCCCAACAGATCCGGGAACTGGCTGCAGTTCTGGGGCTCACTTACAAGCAGGTTAAGACCTGGTTCCAGAACTGAAGGATGAAGTTGAAGAGATGCCAGAAGTACAACCTGTGCTTGGAGTGGGCTCAGTGCCTCACGCAGACCGGGTTCCAGCCCAGCAGGTACCTGGAAGTGCACCCCAAATTCCACCAGAGCTATCCAATCCGCTCAGCTGGAAACATCTAAGTTGTGGGCAACCCCCATCAAAACTACTCAACAGGGCAGAACCCATACGCATTCATAGCCAATGGCGGGGGGATGGGGTGGTCCTTCGGCAAAGGTGGGGCCACCTGTAGCGTCCAACAGACAGTGGGATTCATTGCCCAGCACAAAGTAGACTTATCATGGCTTCCCTGGGACCATGGAATACAGTGGCACAAAGACAGGAGATGGTATAGCTTCCACCATGCCTTAGCCACTGTGGCACATTTTCCGGGCATTGCTGGCCACCATCTGTACCACCCCTAAGCAGGGTTAATGCAGAGGGCCCAAAGCAATTGTTACTGAATCTCTTCCTTTCCCTGCATCTCTCACGCTGTCTCCTACTTGGGGTAATTACACAATTCTGTCCCTATCTTGCATTCAGACACATGGGCTCACTCACACCCACCCAAACTCTCATGCAGATGCTCAAATAAATTTGTTAGTCTCTAAGGTGCCACAAGTACTCCTGTTCTTTTTGCGGATACAGACTAACACGGCTGCTACTCTGAAGTTTGCAGAGGACACTAAACAGGAGGGAGAGGTAGATACGCTGGAGGGTAGGGATAGGATACAGAGGGACCTAGACAAATTAGAGGACTGGGCCAAAAGAAATCTGATGAGGTTCAACAAGGACAAGTGCAGAGTCCTGCACTGAGGATGGAAGAATCCCATGCACTACTACAGACTAGGGACCGAATGGCTAGGCAGCAGTTCTGCAGAAAAGGACCTAGGGGTTACAGTGGACGAGAAGCTGGATATGAGTTGACAGTGTGCCCTTGTTGCCAAGAAGGCTAACGGCATTTTGGGCTGTATAAGTCTGTATAAGTAGGGGCATTGCCAGCAGATCGAGGGACGTGATCATTCCCCTCTATTCGACATTGGGGAGGTCTCATCTGGAGTACTGTGTCCAGTTTTGGGCCCCACACTACAAGAAGGATGTGGAAAAATTGGAAAGAGTCCAGTGGAGAGCAACAAAAATGATTAGAGGCTGGAGCACATGGCTTATGAGGAGAGGCTGAGGGAACTGGGATTGTTTAGTCTGCAGAAGAGAAGAATGAGGGGGGATTTGATAGCTGCTTTCAACTACCTGAAAGGGGGTTCCAAAGAGGATGGATCTAGACTGTTCTCAGTGGTACCAGATGACAGAACAAGGTGTAATGGTCTCAAGTTGCAGTAGGGGAGGTTTAGGTTGGATATTAGGAAAAAAACTTTTTCACTAGGAGGGTGGTGAAGCACTGGAATGGGTTACCTAGGGAGGTGGTGGAATCTCCTTCCTTAGAGTTTTTAAGGTCAGGCTTGACAAAGCCCTGGCTGGGGTGATTTAGTTGGAAATTGGTCCTGCTTTGAGCAGGGGGTTGGACTAGATGACCTCCTGAGGTCTCTTCCAACCCTGATATTCTATGATTCTATGACTCCTGGGCCCAGCAAAGTCCAGCCTTCCAGCCACCATGGGTCCTGCTGGAGACACCTGAGCCAGGCGTATGTGCGTCAGGCGCAAAGGTGGGGAGGGGATGGGACAGGGCACCAGTCACCGAGGTGGGTGGGCAGCACAGGGCACCAGCCACAGAGAAGCTGCTGTAGGAGAAGCAGTAGGAACTACTGGGAAGCCCATTCCCAGCCTGGAGATGGCTGCCCCTCTACCCGCCCTTCAGAGGGAGCTTCCACCCCACCCACCTAAAGCTCTGGATGGAGAAATAGCAGCTAGCAGAATGGGAGGAGACGGCTCTGGGATTACACACAGCTCTCAGGACACTGTCACCTCCCATTAAAGCCACGCGGGGCTGAGGTGGAGAGAATTCTGTTCCCAGTCGCTTGTGTGTCACAGGAAACAATCAACGTTCAAACGAGCCTCAAAAAAACACTTGTCTGAAGTCTGGCTCCAGCGTGACGCAGACACGTTTCCATCTGCTTTCACGCAAGAACTGCCACAAGCATTTAGAGACCGAGGCCAGGAGACTGCAGCTTGGCGACGGCTCGTTTAACAGGAGAAACAGGAAGGAAAACAGCCGGCAGGAGAAGGGAAAAGCAGGTCCAAACAACAACACACACTAATGCAGTAGCCACCAAACCCCTCAGCAATGGGACCGTGATCCCAGCAGGCGGGCTGTGCACTCTCACTCCAGTTGCTCCTGGTTCCAAGCTCTGCTGGCCAACCTGCCATACTGCACTACCTGGTGTTCCCACTCCGGAGGCTTGGCTGGCACCCCCTCTTCCCTACCCAGCTGGCATGTCTGAGGGCAGCAGTGTGGCCAGCACAGTCCCCCAGTCCTGACAGACCCAAAGAGACTCCCCGAATGAAGCAGGACACAAGCAGCGAGGGGAGGGGGCAGGAAAGGGAGAGTCCAGGCCGTGGTCCTACCATGAGCACCAGCGATGGACTAATATTGCTAAAATGCCATCAGCGTCAACTCCTCATTCCAGGCAAACGCTTCCGTTTAACCTTCCAGGAAGGGGCCACTCTTGTTCTGCAGAGCTGTCTTGCTGGGGGGAGAGGGGAGTTGAACAAGGTGCAAGAGGACACCAAGTCCCCTTGAAGTTATGAGCTTTCCCATCAGTTTCAAGGGGCTTTGGGTCAGCCCTTGAGGTGGCAGTAGAGTAGCAGGCTGGCTGGGGCACCGGGACGAGGTGCGGGTGGAGGGATGGTTGGGGGCAATTCAGTGACAATAGAAAATGTAACAGTGATGCTGATAGGCCAGATGCCAGCTCTTGCCCAGGCTGCAGGCATGAGCTAAGAACTGACAGCCTCATAGCTGGAGACCAGACCAGGTCACCTGGATGTTAGTTTTGCTCAAAACAGGTATTAATCTTACAATAATGCATTTAGACTCTATGAAATGCTGCATGCATGAATCTCACTTATATCTATAGCCCATTATATAGATTTAAGTATTAAGTGTTTGCTCTGGAATTGTAAACCCCCCAGTCAGGAGTGAAGCATTACGCAGCAAGTGTTATCTCCTCCCCAACAAAAGGGCAACAGACACCAGACAAACCACTGGGTAATAATATCAGAGGACAAAAGACTTTGTTGATTGCATTACTCCTCACCCCCACCCCCACCCATGGAGAGGAGACATGCACATGAACTTGTCCCATCATCTTGAACTCTGGGGGAAGGGATAAAAATCCCTGACTAGAAGAAACTGTGTCTTTTTGGCTGTTTGAACTCGGAATGGTCAGAGACTCTAAACTGAAGCCAGGGATCCCTGGGGGCTGCTTGCTGGGTCTGTCCTGAAAGACACTTGGAATTGACAGATCACTACAATTCTGTCACTCTTAGGATTTAAGAACATAAGAATGGCCCTACTGGGTGAGACCAAAGGTCCATCTAGCCCAGTATCCTGTCTTCCGACAGCGGCCAGTGCCAGGTGCCCCAGAGGGAATGAACAGTACAGGTGATCCATCCCTTGTCGCTCATTCCCAGCATCTGGCAAACAGAGGCTAGAGCATTTAGATGGTAACTCATTGGTGTGTGTATGTTTGCTTGCATTGACCTGAAAATAATTCTCTTATTCTGTTTTCCTAGTTAATGAACCTCTAGACAATTTATTACAGGACTGGCTCCCGGTGTTGTCTTTGGTGTAAGATCCAGGGTACGGATTGATCTGGGGGTAAGTGACTGGTCTCTTGAGACTGGAAGCAGCCTGAATGTGGTGTGATTTTTGGTGCGAGTGCCCATTTATCACTAAGCCCAGTTTGTCTGGGTGGCAAGGTAAACTGGAAAAGCTACGGCCATGTCTACACTAGAGAAATTACAGTGGCACAGCCGTACCGATGCAGCTGCGCTGCTGTAAGATCTCTCGTGTAGCCACGCTATGCCGACAGGAGAACTCTCCCCTCGATATAATGAAGCCATCCCCAACAAGGGGCGGTGGCTATGTCAGCAAGAGAAGCTCTGCCACGGACATACCGCTGGTGAAACTTAGGACTCTCAGGGGGGTGTTTTTGCTCAGGGGGGTGCAGCATAAGTTTTGCAGACAAAAGTGGTAGTAAAGACATGGCCTAAGGGGACTGCCTGAGGCTCCATGATAAGACTGTTACAGTGATCCAGGAATTCCCATTTGTTATTGGCTTGGGGAAATCTAGGCCTAGACCACACCGTCTGGGGGGGGGGGGGGGGGAGGGGGCGGTCTGTGCTGTCTGTGACACTCTGCCCTGAGGCAGGCGCTCATGGTCGTGAGCCACTCCACACAGCAAGACAGCAACTAAGCACCTGTTGGCATTTTTCTTACATTAATCATCTACCTTGTCGAGACCGTGGCCTTTCTTGTGTGTCTGTTCAGCGCCTCACACCATGGGGGCAGGGCGGATGTTAATGGGTAATATGCATAAGGATAATGGACGCGTTACCAAAAGCCATAGGGCAGTAGGCAATGATCAGTGGCCTGGCGGACTGTCAGCAGACAGACCAAGCAGCCAATGGAAGCAAAGATGGGATCTGCAGCTGGAGATGAGAAAGGTTCGGGAAGCTTGCACTGCCACTGTCCAGTGCCATCCCTGCACAATACGAATTAGAAGATTTCAGCGCTGGGGCTTTCAAGACAGCACCCGGTGGGTAGCATTAATTATTACAGAAAGAATGATCAGTTGATGAAATATTTACATGTCTCCTCCTCCCAATTCCTAGTACTTCAGGACAATTGATACAAGAGGAAGTTCTCCTGCATGTAACCAAGCTGCACATGGAAAAATTCAGCCCCTAGTCCGTTTACATGCAAGTTAACCTGCTGTAAACTGATGCACCGTTCTCTGCCATCAGGTGATCAAAGAACAATCATTCTTCTAAGCCAGGGCAGGAGGCTGCCCCAGGCAGCAGGATGCCAGTAAAAATCAAGGGTGAGCGGATGACCCACAGCTCATTGCTCGCCCAATTGGCTTGGGCAATTCAGTGTTTCTAATACCTGCTTAATCAAGAGAGGTGGCTGCTGCTTGGGCCCTGGGTGGGCAAGAGCAGGGAACATGGCTTGCCACAGTCCTGCCAGGTAAGAAACAAAACAAGGGAAAAAGCAAATATTTTGCTGTGTCAATATAAATAGCTCCTGCGTGTCTCGGCTCCTTAATGAAATCTTGGATTCAGACAAGACACAGTCAGACAGTTCTTGGGGCCTGTCAACAACCTGGAATTTCACAATTTACATTTGACATAACCATAACTGACCATAGGTCATGACTTTCCCTTCCCACCCCTGCCACTCTCCTGAGCTGCGTTGCTTTGTGAACTGACAGCTCCTCACCACTGCCTTAGCTGTGCATTCCCAACTGGAGTCACAGCCAGCCTTTACGCTCCCCGATTTAGTCTGACCCCACTGAACTGCGGCTGAACTCAGAACATGGCATACATTTTAACGACACGCTTGCGTGTGTGCACAGGAGGAGTGGAATCAAGAAGAATGGCGGAGGTGAAGGTACCTTATCAATACTGCCAAAAACAGAGTCTTTCAAATCTATCCCAACTGGCTTCTACACAGAGCATCCTAAAAGGACACTGTAGTGGGGCGGCTGCCCCACTCCCTGAATTTGAGCTGTAGCAGGCCAGTGGGCCTGCACAGACAGGGAGCCAATCAGGGCCCAGATTGGAGGGAACCAATCAGGGCCAGGCTCAGCCCTATAAGATGGCTGCTCAGGACAGGAGCAGGCAGTCTGTCCCAGGCCTTTGACAGGGGAAGGTCTGTCTTCAGGCTGGGAGACTAGCACCTGGGACAGCGCAGTGCTGGGCAGGCCCGGGGGAGCAGAGGGTAACTCCAGCCTAGAGTATGTCAGACTGCAGGCCCTGAAGGGAAGGGCGTAGCCGATGCGAGGGGCCGAAGGGGAAGCGGCCCAGGGATGTGGACAGACAGATGGAGGAAGAGAAGGAGGGCAGGATGGCTGCCACTAGAGGATCCCTGGGTTGGGACCCAGAGTAGTGGGCGGGCTTGGGTCCCTACCCCTTTCCCCCTTGCCTTGTACCTGCCAACGGAGTGGCCATCTAGAGCTGCACCAATCCCCTGCCAAGAGGGGAGTGACATTAAGGGTGCAGTTGGCCACATCGGCCAGGTCGCAGAGAGGCAGCTGATTGATCCCACCCCGGAAGGGGGCGAGGATGGACTAAGGGGCACTGCCGGAAGGCAGTGGCTCGAAGAGGACGCCGTGAGCTTGGGAGCAACGCGGGTCCGGACATGCCAACTGAGGGCGAGATGATGGACAGGTCACCACCAGGAGGGGGCGCTCCACTGGACAAGCTAATTCCCAAAACAACCAGTAGGAGGCGCCAGGTGGTGAGTGCCAACCCCGTCACAGACACACAATCAATTGCTGTAGTTTCAGTTCAAAAATGCAGCTGGCTGTGAAGTTCTCACCAGCTGGCAGAGAAAGTCTTTTGCATACTAAACCCCAAACCAAAAGAACTACTATTCGGTACCAAGAACTTTTAAAGCGCCCACCCC